>NC_142463.1:79401479-89401479 GCF_049115385.1 Moschus berezovskii | reverse complement strand
CCCATCCCCACAGCCTGGCCAAACCTGACTTTCCACTATGGCCTTAAGCACGTCCAGTGCCTTTCCACACTCTCACACATATAGTTCTGCTGAAATCTATCTGCACCCCGAGGCTGTTTCAGATGTCACTCCTCCCTGAAGCTTCGGATTTCACCCATACTGATGTGCTGTCTCTCTCCTTGGAACCGTGCATGCAGGGCCTGTGTTCCCCTCCCTGGTGCCTCCGTCCAGCAACCAACACAGAGCCCGCCACCCAGCAGGCCCTCAGCGAGTGTTAAACTGCATGAAACAGATGAAGTCCAGCAGAGCTGTCCATGTTCCCCAGGAGCCTGTGACCCTTACCTTGGGAGTGAACATGTGTAGGATGCCATCGATGGCCCCCCTCAGCAGCAGCCCCCGAACCAGGAAGCAGGCCAGCACCACGTAGGGGAAGAGGGAGCTGAAGTACATCACCTGCAGAGAGAACAGGGACCCACTGTGGGGCATAGCCCCTCCTGCAGCTGGCACCCGCCTCCCTGCTCCCAGCTGGGGTGCACGAGCCGCCTCTGATGGCAGTAGAAAGCAGAGCCCCAGGACCCCCCGGGCATGCTGCCAAACCCACTGCACGTCTGGCACTGAGCCAGGGCAGAAGCAGGCACACAGACAGGCTGGAGTCAGTGTGGCTGTGCCTGAGGCTTGTTTTCTCCTTTCAAGGGTTGGTGGGGCTGGGCCCGCAGCCTCCCCACCCCCAAGGGCTGCCACTGGGGCGAGGAACCCTTTGCTCTTCCCTCTTCATTTTTTTATATCTTCATGCCGGCTTTTCTGTCCCTGACTCCAGGGGACTCCCTAAGGATCTCCCCTGTCCTTGGAGCTCCTTTGACAGAAAGCATCCAGGAGGGTATAGGCACGGCTCCCAAACAAAACCATCAGAAGAAGGTCCTGCCTCTTGTGATTATAAAGTATATGTTATTTTCTAACACATGCATTTCTCAAACATTTCTATATCCCCATGTGCCTGGCACAGAGCCACCCACAAAGGAGACACTTACAAAAAATTTACTGTGCTGAAACCAAGAGGGCTGTTTGGGCAGGACGGTGTAAAGGTTAAAAGCACGCATGTCCAGAGTTAGACCCCCTGATCTCTGATCCCAGCTCCACCATTTTCCAACCATGTGACCTTGAGCTATTTATTTAACCTTGGGGTGCCTCCATTTCTTCATCTATAAAATGGGTATAATGATTTTGAAGGTTTTGGTCCAAATGCACTCATAAATGTGGCAGTGCGTGATCAGTGACATGAAGTGCAAGCTACTAGTCTGGCCTTTGGAGAGAGAAGAGGCAGTGGCTGAGATCACACTACCTTTCCAGGGCTTAGCTTCCCTGCTCATCAAATCCACTGAAGGACCTGGAGCCTCAGACAGAAACAAGGTTCGAGTTTGAGCCCTGGGGCTGACTAGCTGGCTGTCTGACCACGGGTGAGATTTTTTTCCCTTTTCCAAGCCAAAGTTTCCTCATTTGTAAAATGGGTAGATTGAGCTATAGGATTTCTAACATCTTTTCCAGCCCTGGCAGTCCATGAATATTGACACATGACAAAGAAGAAAGGGTCCTTATTTGAAGGGAAAATGACCTACTGGGAGAAGGTGTGTGGGGTTATGCTGGTCTGCATCCTTAGAGGCTCTCAAAGTCCCCTTCACTCAGAGAATCCACCTATTCCCAGAGCCCATTAGTCACATATACAGTGAACTGTTAGTTTTCACCAAAAACTGCTGAGCAGGCTCTTCTAGGATTTTTGCTAGGGAAGCTGAGGGGCAAGGGTCTAGCCAAACATTCTAGTTCAATACTCCTGGTTTTTTTTTCCTTAAAGTTTGCAGAGCAGCCCTGAGTTATCCGAGCATGGAGGCAGCTGGGGTCACAGCAATGGTCTTTCACAAACCCACCCTGGTGGGCTGTTCACAGGGACCAATACTACAGCAGTGACACGCCTATCTCGGACCTTTCACGGGCGACCCAGAGTTCTCTGCCTCTGCCATCCACACTTTTTTGCAGTACCCTCTCCCCGAGTAAGTGTGGGTGTCCCAGCCCCCTGGCCACTCACCTTCCCCGAGGACTGGATGCCCTTGACGACAGCCATGCCCACGATGCTCCAGGCCACGAGGAGGCACAGAGTCATCTTCCAGTTGAGGCCCCCACTCTCCGAGATGGAGTTGGAGATGTCCAAGGCCTCTCGGTACCAGAAGTAGGTAGTGGCTGAGCTCTTCTCACACTCTGCCTCCACCACTGAAATGGCAGCAAAGGCCACAGGGGCCTGTGGGACCACCTCCTCAGCTGGACCCCAATCCAGGGCAGCTGAGCATGGTAGCAGGAAGGGACTGTATTGTTCTGGGTTAGCCAGGATCTGGCAGATCCTGAGGACTCCTGGGCTCCCGAGGGACTTGGGAGGCTTTAGGACACATTGATCTAACTGAATTCCCACTCATGCCATCCCCCTGCCCATGTCCATCAATGGAGAGCAGGAAGGATTAGGCAGAACTGGCCTTGGGAAAGGTCCTGACCTAGGAGCTGAACACCTGGGTTCTCATCCTAGACCCTTAGCGAAATCAGTGGTGTGACCATGGGAAAGTTGTTTCTGAGCCTCAGTTTACCCATATATGAGGTGGCATAAATCACCCAGCCCTTTATAGGACTGGCATGTGAATATAGATTGTTTCCAGACAGAATAGTGCTAGAGTAACACAGGGTAGTTAATAATAACTAAACTCACAATTTCCAGAGTTACTCCTACACTCACTATTTCATTCAAACCCTATAAGAACTCTGTGGGACAGGCTGGCAAGAGATCATCATAGGGGACATGAGGGGACTTCCACGGTGGTCTAATGGTTAAGAATCCATGCTTCCAATGCAGGGGGAAAGGGTTCCATCCCTGGGTGGGGAAACAGATCCCACATGCTGCACGGCCGAAAGAAAAAGAAAGCGGGAGAGATGAGGATCAGAGAGGGTAGGTGGCTTATCCAAGGTGGCACAGCAAGTCAACGAAATCCCAAAATCTGCAGGGAAGGAATGGAGACTCAGATGTAGAAAGTGGATTTGTGGACACAGTGGAGGAAGGAGAGAGTGGGATGAATGGAGAAAGTAGCATCAACAGCCTAAGCCTCCCCTCTTAGGCTCTGTGGATTCCTTCCTGGGACAGAGCTAGCTGGGATCCCCAGGTGGGTTCCTTAGAAGAACCATACTTGCCTGCCACGGTCCCATTCCTGGAGACAGGGCACTCACTCCAGGGCAGTGGGTACTGGAAAGACTTGAAGAAGTAGAAGATGCTCCACCCGATGATCACATTATAGTACAGCCCCACAAAGAGGCAGACCTGCAGACGGGGGTCCACGGGGATCACAGAGGCTGCAGGAAGCTCCGCCCCCTCCCTTCCCCCTTGCCCAGCCTTGAAGGAGGAAGAGGAGAGAGGGGACGGTGGCAGCAGAGGGCCTGCTCCTAATCCTCCACTCATCTGTTATTCGGGGAATCCACAAAGGAATGTTTCAGATATTAAAGTTCTCTCCTTTAAGCAATGAGGTCTTAAAATGTTAATCCTTTCCAGTTTGAAATTCCTCTAAGATGCTTGAAGCACTTCCCCATCATTTCCTGATGACTCAGGATTATAATTCCAGAACTGCCCTATGGGGCTATGGAGGCATGCCCAGTTATCGCTGCCACAGTAAATGGCCCCAGACAACTGTGCTTATTGAGGTTTTGTAGATGCTTCTTGTTGGCTTCCCATGTCCTCTGTTCTCTCAGGATGCTGCTTTCTCTTTGGTACTGTCAGAAGCCTGCCTCTAGAAAGGCACTTCTCATTTTTTGGAACATGATAAGCAACCTTGGTAAAAACTGTATTTAAAACAGAAGCACATGGATTCTGACTGAGGGTCAAAGTGGTTTCCTTTGAAAGCAATGCTTCTACATGTAGAGATTTTCTGCATCCACTCGGGATGCAGAGACCCCTGCCTATAGCCAGAGAACCCCTCTCTTTCCAGGGGCCTGGCTATCTGATGTATATGACACTGCTGGGCAGTGAGAGGGCTGAGAGACCCTGGCTTCATCAATTTTGTCTGAGCCCTGGTATGATTGAGCAGACACTCCTATAGCATACCTTACATGTGTAGGAATATAGCGGGAGACATACCCACTGCCTTTACTGGAATGCTTACAGTCCAAGGAGGAGACCCTACTCACATTCATGCACGTACACACGGCCAGCCCCAGCAGAGGGCGCGGTATTTGGTAATGTCAACCTGTGCAGAGGTGCTCTCTCCTAGTCTCCGCCTGAGGCAGGTTTGGGCTGGCCCTGTTGCCAGGCCTGACAGATCCTTCCAGAGGCAGACTCCAGTTTTTATCCCTGGTGTGAGCATGGGCACCTGCAGGCTTTGCTCTTAAGGGAGGCTCGGTTTCCTCACCTGGAGAGCTAAGCAGGGCCTCATCTGCAGCCCCATGGATCAGCCTGGAGCCCTCAGGGAGCATTCCCACCCAGGCCAGTGGGGTCTCCCCATCTCCCACTGTTCCAAAGCCAAACCCTTCTGGGATCAGCCAGGCCCCTGAGGCCTTCTTCAGCTCCACTCAGGCCCACAGCACACTGGAAAGGAGACACCATACCCCAAGGCTGCCTTTTCTCACTTATCCAAATAAAATTCCCTCTAACCCAGCAGAAAGGATGGGCCTCCCTCACAGAGTACTGATGGGCTGGTAAGCAGAGCGGGTATCTGGGATGGTCCACGGGTCCCCAGAGAACTCTGGCTGAGATGTCCCAAGCCTTTCCTTCTTCATAACAATCCCAAATATCGCATCATTCAGGCAGTGGTGCCAACTTCCAGTTTAGGAAGTATGTGGTCCTGAGACACCAGCTGGATGCAATACTCAGGATGAGGGTCTCCCTCCCTGCCCTTCACCCCTCCCAGGACTCCGGGCTGTAAGCCCTGTGTCCCAGAGCAGCCCCTCTGCCTCCCGGTCTGTGCCTGCCACCAACCCCCAACTTACTATGCAGCTGGAGAAGCCGATGCCGCCCAGGCGGGGGCACACGTAGTGCCACACGCCAATGCTGCCGCGGCGGATCCTCTGGCCCACGGCCAGCTCCAGGAAGAAGAGCGGGATCCCAATGATGATCAGCAGCACCAGGTAGGGCACCAGGTAGGCACCTGGGGAGGAGGGAGGGATGTGGGAGGGCGTCTGGAGCACGGCAGCCAGGAAAGGAAGGGGTGGCAGCCAGGTCCTACAGCCTCAGCCATATCTCCAATCATCCTCAAACTGTCTCCAGGCCCTGTGCTCCTCCTGGCTTACACATGCGACCTACCACACACTGGCTGCCCAGACCTCCTTCTCCCCCTTGGCTCCACTGACCCAAAACACTAAGGGAGGAGCCAGATGGATGTCAACGCCTGCTATTCACAAGGCTGGACTCAGAGGCAGATAGCCCCACCTCCCCATGCATTCTGTGGACACCTATTCACACCCCCTCCCACCCACGGAGGAGCAGCCCCCACTCACTGGCCCCTCAGAGGCACAGACCCTGGGGCACCGTCCTCCCCAAGTCTGGGGGGACCAGATGCTGACACAGCAGACTGGACAGCTCCAGGGAAGCAGAGCTTGGAAGCTCTCCAGGGACACAGGGTCTGACAAGCATCACCATTAATCTACAGCTAATTGGGAGGAACGGAAGAGAAATTAGCAGTTTAGGAAAGCATAGCCAGGAGGATCATAAAGGATAGAATGAATCTCACTAAAGATTCCAGACAATAAATTTAGCTCGCTGTCCCAGGTCTCACTGCAGACACAATCTCGATTCCAAGTGACAGGGCATTTAGCAGAGGAATTAAAACCATGTCTGGACACAGACAATTGACCCCGGGGGAAAGCTGTGCCAACAACCCAGTCCTGAGAGCAGTGCTACTGGCACAGCCCTGCCTGTCTGTTAAAGGTGTCTCCAGGGCCCAGCACCCCCAGACCAAGCCCTGCAAGCTGGGAGCCTCCAGAAGACCCCCCAGCCACACTGCTCTGTTCCCCATACTGCAACATCCCAATATGTGTAATAAGCCCAGGAGTCAGGCACCTCTGGGGCCCACGGCTCGGCACTTGGCAACAGCCCATCGTTAGCTATTCTATACCAGGGTGTGCAGTGGGGCTATCTGGGCCACAGAAGGCACAGACACTATCCCAGGAGAACTGGTGGGACCCTCGGGCTCACCTGAGCACTGTCAGCACATGATCAACTGAGCATACACACGCTGAGACAGGGGCGTGGGTCCAGAGGAGCTAGTCAGAAAAGGTGCCCAGGGAAGCAACCCCCGCAACTTACAGAAGAGCATCGAATTCATGCAACACACACGTGCACGCGGTCACATGAACGCATACATTCAACTTGTCACTAACGAGCCTCTGCATCATATTAGAAAAGGAAGGGGGCCTGAAGGACCCCTGGTTCTGTCTTTTAACCCAGCTCTGTCTCGTGGTCTCCAGCTCTGGGAAACGGAAGAGGAGAGGAGGGATCTGAAGGACAGCGTAGGGACACAGGCTCCCTGGTTTTATATTTCACCCACGAGTCCTCAGGTCGGGGAAGATGTGCAGGGAGACAGGTCTCAAGGGTCAGAGAAGTAGGATAGCATGTTCTGTGGATGCTTTTCTCCTCTTCCCAAGGAACTAGGGAGAGTCTCCAGGTAATTGCTGTCCAAAGACAGGTCCTGCTGCAAAGACTTGGACCCCACCAGTCACCACTCAGGCCCCAGGACTCTGACTGGACTGGAGGAAAGTTTCTTCAACACACTGAGGTCTAGCTAACCACAGGGCTCAGGGGACTGCAGGCTGGATGAGCAGCATTCTGCCTGGGTTCATCACAGGTGCTTTTTCATATCAACTCTTATTAAAATCATTTGGACATGCACCCTCCTCTACCTTAGAAAATACAATTGGGGACACATCTGAATTTACTTTGATGGTTCAGTGGCTTTCAGGGCTTCAGGTCATCAGTCTAAATAGCTGGGAGCACTGTTCAGGGAGTTATAAAATTTAGCAGAACATGGCTATAGAGTTAGATTCTGGGATCTCTGAGGCTTCCTGGATCTCTAGCATGTCTCGCTATTAACAGCAAGCCCCAAGGTGGGCTTTGAAAGACCACCTTGATCTCAGCCTGTTGAGATGCATGCTGAGTGGGGGTTGAGATCCAGACCTTGAAGTCAGACCTTCTGGGCCTGAGTCCTGGTTCCACCACTTACTGGTTCTGTGACTTTGAGCAAATTGCTTGATCCCTCTGTGCCACTGTTTTCTTATCTATGTAAAGAGGATGAAAATATTAGGTAGAATCATATGAAATTGCTGATATTTTATCATATTTTACTTAAGAAAATGCCCAGTTCATACACTTCAACTGTACATCTATTGCACAGGGCTGCCACGAGGATTAAATGAGTGACTTACCCAGAGTAAGCACTTGATGACCATTTGCCTACTTCTCATAAAAATAAAGAGAAAAGCAAGCAAACTGCGAGGATGAAGAATAAAGAAACTGCCAACATCTGGAGGAGCTAGGCAGAGTTTTGGCGTTTCCATCCAAAATTAAGCAATTCTCAATGGATCACTCAGGGCTCAAAACCAGAGTTTTGACTCTCAGACCAACCATCTTCTGTGACAATCTGCCTCCTTCCAAAACACATTTAAGATGACTAAAATGTTTAAGATGACTATAAAAACCAGTAAAATGCAAGAATTAAAGGTAGAGATAAAGAGGGATTCCAGGAATTAGAAAGGAAGGGAAATGAATGTAGGAGCATGGAATGGGGAGCTCAGAGGCCTGAGACCTGATAATGCCTTTTTTGGGGGGGGGTGTTCGTGATGTCTAGTGCCATGGCAATGGTCTGGTGACACTGGGAACTAACAGACTTTGGCAAGAATGCTGCCTAGGGGCAGGGGAGGGGTGGAATGTGTGGTGGGGAGAAGGACTCTGTGATTCAGCATTGAATGCTCAGGCAGACTGATGATCTCAGCCATGAAGGATTTGGTTGGAGGCTGCCAGCCAGAGCCCCTAATGCAATGTGCCCTCTGAAGTCATTTTGGGTACTCGGAGCTTTTAACATCTCACAGCACTTGAGGGAATCACACACTTCCCTTTGTATCTTTGCTTTGGGCTGGCCTTATATCAACTCAGTGACTGGGGCCTGGCCATTGCCATACAGGGGCTTCCCTTGTGGCTCAGCTGGTAAAGAATCTGTCTGCAATGAAGGAGACTCTGGTTCAAGTCTTGGGTCAGGAAGATCCCCTGGAGAAGGGATAACCTACCCATTCCAGTATTCTTGGGCTTTCCTGGTGGCTCAGACCATAAAAAATTCTCCTGCAATGTGGGAGACCTTGGTTTGATCCCTGGGTTGGGAAGATCCCCTGGAGGAGGGCAGAGCAACCCACTCCAGTGTTCTTGCCTGGAGAATCCCCATGGACAGAGGAGCCTGGTGGGCTACAGTCCATGGGGTCGCAAAGATTTGGACACGACTGAGCAACTAAGCACAGCACAGCACGGCATGCCATACAGATTGAAAGCTCTGATTGACAGCTATTTAAAATAAAGAGTAAAAATGAAGATCTTCAAAGCAAGGAGAGTACAGAGGGAAGAGACTGTGCCCTGGTGGCAAGATGGAAGTTTCTGGCCCTAAGTCAGGTGGGCATTCTCACTCTCTGCCCTTCAACAGAACTGGAAAAGGAGACGTCTACAGCCAGGCTCTGCCTTCTGGACCAGGGAGAGCATCCCAGAGGGGAGGGAGAGACTCTGAATAGGGCTGCATCTCTGGGGGAGCCCACATGGCAGATCCATGGGGCAGGGAGGGCAGTGACAAGGCTAAAATGCCTGTAGAGCTGGGGCCACACCCTCAGGCTGGAGCGTGGCAGTCCCCGGGCACAGGGACCCAGGGGCAAGAAAGTTCTTTGCTGGTTCCATCACTTTCCCAGGACCAGAGGTCTGAGCTTGGAACTGTCAAAGCCCACTGGGTTTGTTTTGTTTTTGCTTATTTTTGGTTCATTTCCCCCTGGTTTCAAAGCAAATTGCCTTTGGAACATTCCAGCTTACCTCAGAGGTGATAGGGGATAAGGCCTGGGGGCTTCTACCCACCCCAGGAGTTAGAATAGTGAGTAGAAATGGTCTGATATCAGGGGCAAGATCCTCTGCGGGGAGTGAATCCCCCTCTGGAGGGGCAGCACGAGGGCCCCTCCAACCTGCAAGGCAGCAGTTGTAGTGATTAAGGGCTCAGGCTCTGGGGCCAAGCTGTCCAGGTTTGAATCCTGACTTTATCACCAGCTGTGTGACCTTGAACAAGTGATCTAACCTCTCTGTGCCTCAAGTAACAGCCTCTAATATGAGGATGATAATAACTTTTCCTCACATAGGTTTTTGGGGACAATACGATGGTTGAACTATATGAAATTGGTGCTTTGGCTGTTCCAAGATGCAGTTTCATGCATTTCAGCCTAATATCCAGGGAGAGCTTATGATAGTGCCTGGCATCTATAAGCATTTAATAGTAATGGCCAACAGCTGCTCGCTACTGTGTGTCAGATACGTGCTCAGTAGCTTCGGTCGTGTCCAACTCTCCACAACCCTATAGACTGTAGCCCACCAGGCTCTTCCTGCCATGGGATTCTCCAGGCAAGAACACTGGAGTGAATTGCCATGCCCTCCTCCAGGGGATCTTTCTGATCCAGGAATTGAACTTGCGTCCCTTATGTCTCCTGCATTGGTAGGCGGATTCTTTACCACTAGCACCACCTGGGAAGCCCTGTCAGATATAGTGGTAAGCATTCTATTAATAAATATGCTGCTGCTGCTGCTGCTAAGTCACTTCAGTCATGTCCGACTCTGTGCGACCCCATGGACTGCAGCCTACCAGGCTCCTCTGCCCATGGGATTTCCCAGGCAAGAGTTCTGGAGTGGATTGCCATTGCCTTCTCCGATTAATAAATATAAAGCTCATTTAATTCTCCCAACTATCCTGTGAGGCAGAAACTACTATTCTTCTCATCTTACAGATGCAGGATAGCAAGGCACAGAGAAATGAAGCAACTTGCACAGAGTCCCAGAGCCAACTGGCTCCCCTGGGACTTGAATCCAGCCTGTCCAGGGCCAGAGCCCACATTCTCTCCTCAGGCCTGCAGCCTCTTGAGAGCTGTTAGCCATTCCTGGGGAAGGGCCTCAGTCTCACTCTGGAGGCCTGAGTTCCAGGGTACAAGGGCCCTGGCTCTACCTCATAAAGGGGTGTTTCTTTTCTCCCCTCAGCCCAGCCCACATGCAGGGCACTTTGGGACAAGTAGGGCTGCCCCTTACCTCCTCCGTTTTTCTGGCACAGGTAAGGGAACCTCCAGATGTTGCCAAGGCCCACAGAGAAGCCAATCTGGGCCAGGATGTACTGCAGCTTGCTGTTCCAGGCCGGCCGGTCCTCCGCGTCCAGCTCCTCCTCCGCCGCCTTCTGCTTGCCGCCTGCCTCGCCGGCCATGTTCAAGACACTCTGTTTGTAGTCCACGGGCTCCTCCAGGGCCAGCAGGTCGGCCACGGACTCCGTGACGTGCTCATTGCTGTGCTCGCGCTGGGTCACCTTGCTGTTCTTTGGCATTGGGCCCCCTGGGTGGCGCAGCCCTGCTTCCCAGCACGTGGAGAAGGTGGAACTCAGCTACCGTCAGCTCCTTCTCATCCAGGGACCTCTGAAACCAGAAGAGCAGGAGAGGGTTTGCTGACCACACCAGAGAGGTGGGGAGCCCGAGTGGACACGACCCTATCAACTCCCTCTCACACACTCAGAAGCTGGTCGGTGGCCTTGAACTTCAAGCTTGCCTTCTTCCCCAGTGAGGGCCACTGAGGGCCTCAAGGTCTGCACCCTCAGTTTCCCCATGGACCTTCTCAGTTGAGCATCATCAGAAAGGTAAGCCTGATGGAAGGGGTAACACCATACACCAAATCCAAATAAAGGGTCATCCATCACAACATGGCCACCTTTCACAATCATAGATCCTAGAATGTTCAGGAACATTTGGAGGGCTCCACTGCCTTCCCCTCCTAGGGCAGCACAAGGTGTAGCCAAGTCCTAGCCCTCTTGTGTTCTGTTTAGTCGAACCACCTGGTGGGACCCGGGGAAACCGGCACCTGTGTTCCAAATGCAGTCGGGGGCCAGTGGCATCAACATGCTTGTCAGTAACACAGACTCTCAGTCCCACCCCAGACCTACTGAATAATGTGTTTCTACAGAAACTCCAAGTGATTCAGAGGGACATTCATGTTTGCAAAAAAAAAAAAGGCTAACGCTCTTACATGGGACCCCTGGACACCAGCATTCCCCAGGCAAGAGTACTGACGAGGCTCAGCTAAAGATTCTGGCAGCAGAGACCTAGAGATGCTTGCTCAGTGCCAACAAATCCTGGGTCATCGCTCAGCAGTGACATTATCTGAAGGCCACTGCAGCCAAGAGCCAGTTCTCCATCCTTCTGTGACAGTTTTACAGCAGATAATGTCTGCACGATGCGGGCGGGGGAAGCAAAACTCTCACCTGCTCCTGCCATTCCCCATCCATCTTTCCTGCTTTCCCTTAAACAAATAGAGCACCAAGGAAACGATCCTTTGAAGGATCCTAACACTCTGCTTGTATCAAAGCACCTCCTCGTTAAGGGAAGGTTGGAGGATTTAAAATTAAACCACGCACACCCTGGCCGGCAGTTGCCTTGCATCTTTCTAGGGATGTAAATCATCCTGTTCTGTCATTACTCCATTAAGCGAAGGAGTTGCCTCTGTTTCCCTGGCATGTGCCATCTCGACACTCAGGCAAGAGCTCTGTGTAGCAGAAGGGTACACACCTGCCCCTCCTGCTGGCCTTGACCCAGACCTCCTGGCTGACTCCACCCAACACCTGACCTTTGAGGAGACCTGGCCAGCCAAATCCTATTATACATGTAACGAAGCTAGGAGACCTGGCAGATGGGGACAACTGTCCTCCCTAGTCTGCGGGTCAGCCAGCCCTCCCCAGCCCAGGTTTTGGATCACACAAGCAAGTGACACTTTCTTGTCCTCTTCATCTAAGGGGGACAGTGATTCTTTGGTGACTGTCCCCTTCTACTCTAGGCACAGTCAGGGTCTTGGGACAGAGCCAGACTGCCTGAAAGACCTCAGAATTCCCTATAAGAAACGCAGCTCTCAGTTGGGACTCTGATTCACAGTGGGTCAGCTGAACACTCCATCATGGCCTGGAGGGTGTCCCAAGGGAGGATTGTATGTCTGTGGACCCTCCAGCCCTCAGCCTCCCCCCAAGCTGCTATGGTGCCTGTGCTACAGAAGCAAATGGTCCCCCTAGGAGCTGTACCAGGGGGAGGCCTGTGTTCTTGCCTAGGCTGCCAGGATGAACCCCTCCCTCTCCCCAGTCATCAGGTGGTGTCCCCAGGCCCTCAAATGGAGAACAAAACTTAAGCCACACGTGATGGCGGCTTGTCCAACTAGTCTGTCATTCCTCAGCTACGTTAGGAGTTTTATAAAAAGCTAGAGCTGGGAGGAGGGTCAGGTAGGTCCCTCCTATGCGCGCAGTCACCAGGGCACCTGAACTCGGAGCCTCCCTGCAGGTACTCAGCCTGCAGCAGGATTAGATCAGAACAATATGGAATGCATATGTACTGTTCATCTTGTCACAACTGGAGAAAACAGGGATTCCTGCAAGTCAGCAGAATTTACCTTGAGGCTGGCCAATTCGACAACACATTTCCCCATAAATAGATTAGTGAGTGGCAGCTCTGGTCACCAGCACGAGAAGAGCGGAAGGGAACAAGGCACCACTGTAAACTGAGAGGGCTCAAGGACAAAACTGGCACATTCTAGTAAATCCAGAGAAGGGTACCCACAACAGCATCATGGAAGCCACAGGCATCAGCTCAATATGAGCTTCTTCCTTCTTCCCAAGACATCACTGATGTGCACGAACATCGTGCACCACAGTGTGGGGCCTGGGGTCCTCTGGGCCATCTGCAAAGTGCTGCTGCAAACTTGAAAGCTGAGACACTGGGCCAGGCTGCCATCAGGACTGGAACCTGCTGCACCCATGAATCTGCTCATATTACAGGAGTCCAATGTTCAGAATACTAACGTTTGAGGAATCCTAGGAACATTCTCATTTTATATATGAGGAAACTGAGGTCCAGAGAGAGGGAAATAATTGCCCAAAGCTACTGGGTCAGACCCAGCAGGGAGTGGAACACAGGAAGAAGACAGTATCTTCTTTGGGGGCTTTGAAGTCAGAAAGGCCTGGATTTGAGAGCCCACTTCATTCACTCACTCACTCATTTCATTGAGTTGACAAATATTTACTGAGTGCCTTCTTCTGGTGGCTTAGACAGCGAAGAATCTACCTGCAATGCGGGAGACCTGAATTTGATCCCTGGGTTGGAAAGATCCCCTGGAGAAGGGAATGGCTACCCACTCCAGTATTCTTGCTTGGAAAATTCCATGGACAGGGGAGCCTGGCGGGCTACAGTCTATGGGGTCGCAAAGAGCTGGACACAACCGATCAACTAACACTTTCACTTTCTCTGTAGCAGGCTCTAAGTGTGAGGGATACAGCAGCAAACAATCCAGAGCTTCCTCTTGTGGAGGTTCTATTTCTGGCGGACAGGCCAGACACTCAAAGAAATAAACATACAAAATAACCAGTGGTGATTTTTACTATAATGACAAATACCAGGGGATGGAGAGTGAGGTCGCTGGCAAGCTGGAGGGCTGCAATGTTACCATCTGGAAAGGCATCCCTGAGGAGGGGACACTGCAGCAGAGGCACTCAGGAAATGTCTGTCAAGTGCCCGAGTGAGTGAAGTGCCTGTCTGACTTCAAAGCCCCTGGCCTCTACCCCACACCTCCCCCACCTCTCACTTCTACGCCCCCACTCCGCCAAATGTAAAGACATTGGCTGGTGCCCTGAGAGAGGCGGGCAGCCACCTCGCTTGAATTTTCCAAGTGTTGGGTCCTTCCTAGGTGAAAAGGTTCTATCTGATGACAGCTCCTGCCTCCTCCCAGGGAGGGCTGTGTGAGGATTCCATGAGCAGACATACGCAGAGTGCCTGGCACGGGGCTTGGCGCTAGGAAGGACCCCAAGGGTGGAGGCCGCAATCTGGAATTCTGGTCTTGTTTGTCTTTATTCATTTAAAATGAATTCATTTAAAAATATGTAAGTCCCCCTATTTATATTTCATTACATAAATGCCCTGTTTCTCCTCAGGAAAAGCCAAAATGGGTTTGCAGGCGGAGTGGGGTAGAGGGCGGAGAGCGCTGTGAAACACCACCAGCGCGGAGGTGTCCTCTTTTGCTAGGAAGACGCAGCGGCACCCTGAAGCTGGCAGGGCGGCACCCCGCGAGGTCCAGGCCCACCCACCTGGCCCCGGGGTCAAAGGGAAGCAGGCGAGGGCCGTACGGGGCCAGGCCCCAGGCATGAAGATCAGCAATGTTATTACTGATAAAAAAAGAAAGCATAGCCTCACAGTAAAGCCTGGCAATATTATGCATAGAACTATAGCTCATATTTTGAATAGTTTGAAATCATTTAAAAACATGTTTTACACAGTCCATGGGTCCAGTATGAGGTGGTGATTCTGCTCCGAAGCCAAACTGCCTGGGTTCGAATCTCAGCTTCCCTCCCCACCAGCCACAAGCCTGGCCTGGTTCTTCCCCTCACTGAGCTGATTTCCTCAGTGCCACTGAACAAAGCATGACCACCCGGTAATGTCGAGGGGAGGACAGGGTGTACAGGTCTCAGGAGGGGGCCCGGCCCCCAGCCAGTGCTCACAGACGTCACCTCTTCTTATCATCTCACTGGAGTCACAGCCCGGCCCGAGAAGTGCAGTGAACAGCTGTGCCCCCAGGAGGGACAGGGCATGGCCACCGTCACACAGCTGCCAGCACCCAGGTCTCCCCGATCCTGGCTCTCTCCAGGTCTAAAGGGGAGGCAGCAGCAGTGACTTCAAATAACCTGCCGTCTCCACAGCCCTCCAGTTCCCTGAGGCCTGGAGACCCTGTGCCGGAAAAGGTGAGCTTTCAGCCCATGGCCCGGGAATCCAATGTGTACCCAGCGACCCTGAAGCACGGCCGGGAACAAGCACCAGGATCTGAGAAGGTCCAGGCAGGTAGATTCCTCTCTGCCCTGCCTTTGCTGCCCGTGGAGCCAGAGGTGATCCAGGCAATGGGAGGCCCATTTGGTGCTGGTCTTGCTTGACCAACCACCAGCCAACTGTGCAAAGTGGCACCATCAACCTGACCTCTCAGGACCTTGCTTTCCCTGTGTGTGCAATGGGTAGGTCTGGATGATCTCTGAGGCCCTTTCAGCTCTGCATATATCCAGGGAGTGCTCCTCCTGCACATGCACGTGAGCAAGGTGTGACCTGCCCCAGCACCAGACACTGCAGGTCCTTGGGCTTGTCTGTCAGGCCACCCTCTTCCGGATGAGAGCTCACTGGGGTGCTGTGGTGATGCTTTGACCACCAGCCCTAGTAAATGGGGTGGGTTGTAAAGGTGCTTTCCCAAGAGGCACATCAGAGGATGCAGTGCCATGGTACACCCCAGAAGGATGCCTCAACTACTTAAAACACAATGCAGAGAGGCTCGAATGCCGAGAAAGCCCTCAGTTGCCAGATCTGTCACTTAGCAACAGATGCAGCTTACAGCTCAGAATAGCGCATGTGAGAGAAGCAGGACGGGCGAGTGAACTGTGAATCTTCTTAAAAAGAGAAAAATAATAGTGTGACTAGGAGGCAGACAGGTAAAAATATCTCAGGGCCAGAGGGCTGATGGCTCCACAACAACCTTTCAAGCACAGCACTCATTCAGTAATTACCCCCCGGGGCGGGGGGCGGGGGCGGGGTGGCTGCTCACCCTGCAACCAAGGCCAAGCCAGGGGCCTCTCCACCCGACAGGATCGGGGGAAGAGGGACCCTCTGAGCACCTGCCTCCTGAGGTCAGTAAGATGGTACCTGCTAACTCAAAGGTCAAACTCAAAGAAGTCAGTTTCCACGTGAGACTCCCAGGTGAACTGAGTGGACAGGCTGCTATCTTGGGGAAAGAGGAGCCAAGGGGACCTCAGACCCTGAGGACTGACTTCACTGAAGCCCTGAGGGTGCTCAGTGTTGCTGCCTTGGGTGGGTGGGTACTCTGGAGAGAGTGTTACAAGTCTGTAAATGCAAACCTCTATCACAGGGCTTCCCAGTGGCTCAGTGGTAAAGAATGTGCCTGCAACGCAGGAGACCTGGATTAGATCCCCGGGTCAGGAAGATCCCCTGTAGAAGGAAGTGTACTCCATTCCAGTATTCTTGCCTGAAAACTCCCATGAACAGAGAAACCTAGTGGCTTCTGCAGTCCATTGGGTCTCAAAGAGTTGGACATGACTTAGCTACTAAACTACCACCACACCGCAGGGAAGCCGTGGGCCCCCAGAAGAGAAGAGCAGTGGAGAATGCCCAGCTCCCTGGGCCATACAGCCAAGTCCAACTCAGCACTAAGCAGTGGTGAGAAGGAAGTGAGGTCAGTCCCTTCCTCTCAGGGAACTTAACAGCATCCTGATTTCCAGGTGACAAGCTGTGGTGGCCCACACACTTTTTCTAATTGCCTCAGAGCCTCTGGGCTTCCACTGAGCCCAATACAGATCAGACTGTTAGAGACCCAAGTTATCCCCCGAATTATTTTTAATTGTCTTATTGGAACCTCTGGCGGTCAACTGGTACAAACTGCTCCTGGCAGGCCCTGGCCTCGGGTGGCCGCTCGTCTTGGTTTTTCTCGCCCAGGAGGCACAGCCAGGAGCCAGCACATTCCTGGCCTCTCCCTCCTCCATCCCCACATCGCAAAGTCCTCTCCCACCCTTGTGCTCTAACTCAGGCCTTCTCTCCGTGGAAGCCCAGCACTAGGCGCCCAGCTCACATCTCCTCCAGGCCTTCAGAGGAGATACCATGTCGCTCCATGCCCACTGCCATCGCATCGCCGTGGCAGCTCCTCCTGCGGGCCCCCTTCCACCTCCCTGGCCCTGGCTCTCCGCTCCTCCTCGGCCCACCTCCTCATCCTCTGCCTCCTCGACCTTCTAGTCTTTGAAGGTCCAGCTCAAGGCCCAGCAATGACGTGACGCCTTCCACAACTCTCTAGTGAGAAAGAACATCCCTTTCTTTCTCTTTCTCAGTACACTTCTTGAAAGACTATTTGCTCCTTTTACCATCTGGCTTTCTAGTATAGCTAGTTATTCGAGGCCTGATTCCTTTTCGAATCACAAGGCTCCCTGCAGGCAGGACCCAAGACGGATCAGCTCTGTGGCCCCCCACTGCCCCACACCCAGCAGGGCCTGGCCAACAGGACAGGGCATGGAGTTCACAGATGCCCCGAGGCCTCTGCCTGCCCACCCTCCAGGATCAACCTGCTTCCCTGCTTCCTATGTGAAAATCAGAACTTCGGCCTTCTCCTGTGAAACAAAGATGTGTCGGCGAAAAGCTAACAGCTCTGAGCAGAGACGTGGTAAACCTACCAGAAGTCGTCTGCCCAGCCAGGGGCTCTAATCTGGCGCAGCCCTGCAGCACATGTGGGGAGGACCCTAGGCCTTGGAAGACAGATTTCTAGCGCTGACTCATCTGGAAAATAGGGAACAGCTCTTACCTACCAACTGCATCTGGTTATCACATGGATAGAAGGAGAAAGAGAAAGAAAAGCTTCCTGAAACGTCAAGTCAACAGAACAGCCACTTCTGACACCATTTCACAGATTTTCCAGCTTTGTGCTGTGGTCCCCAGTCCTTATCCCAACTGACCGCATCTTTGCTTCTCCAAGGCCAAATTCTGGTGACCAACTACTACATGAGCTCAATAAATATGATATGAATGAAGTGAGTGAGTGAATCAATGAACTGATGTATTTTGAACTCCTCAAAATTTCTAGAATCTGATGTTATTTCTCAGCTTCAAATTTTCCCATCTTCTGACATGATACTCTGATCCCAGGAGCATGTGATGCCCCAAGCAGCTGTTTGAAACTAACATAAACTAAGAAGTCTGGCCATCGCTCAAAGACATTTTGCCTTTCCTATAGGAGCCATGACCTGTGCCTCCTTGTCTCCACTTTGCAGGCAGGATTCATCCACACCACAGAGAAGTAATCACTGGATGGGCACGGTCTTGGTGTGGAGCCTTCCAGAGGCTTGCAGACCATTCCAAGCAACACACAGGCCAAGGAGCCAGTGGAATCTTCTACATCTTGTCTCATCTTCCTGTTGCATTTACTGAGCGTGTTCTCTGCAGTTGGTATTTTGTTTTCTTAGTCAAGGAGGAAGGAAAGCGGGAAAAGGGGCAGATGGTCCACGGGGGGAGGAACTGGCACTGGAAAACATGGGAGAGGCCAGTGCCAACAAAAGCTTTTGGTTCAGTTCTACCAAGTCATGTGAGGGGGAATGCACGCCCAGTGAGTGTGAAAGCAAGAGCAGCACCGTGGCTGCCCCACAGACACCTGCGCCTTCCACTAGAATTTAGGTGCTGAGGGCAAAGTGGACTGTGGTGATAATGACAATTTCAACAGCAGCACAGGCACTCCTCTGGTGATCCCAGTGGCTGAGACTTCATGCTCCCAATGCAGGGGGCCCAGTTGGATCCCTGGTCAGGGAACTAGATCCCATATGCCACAACTAATGATCCTGACTGCCACAACTAAAACCCAGTGCAACCATATAAATAAATAAATAGTTTTTTAAAAGACCAGCAGCACATAGGCTATCCTTCTTGAGGGCTGACTATCCATAGCAGCCATTATGTTGAACAGACATTATTTCCATTAACCCCGCCAAAAGTTGTATGAGGCTGGTGCCACTCTTATCCCCATTTTACAGGTGAAGAAGTAGAGACTCAGAGGGGATACATTACCTGTATTTCATTGAACTTAAGACTTTTTGGTGCTGGTACTTTCTTGAACTTACCAGAAAGGGTCCATGGAAGGTTTTCACCCACTTGACCAGCAGCCCATCTGAGACATTGTTGACTGCACATTCTGATTTTAAAATGTGGCACTGTGCAAAATTACACATCTTTGGATTGATGAAATATAGCTCACAGTCAAAAAGTGGAGGCCTGGAATCCCAACCACCAACATAAGGTGACTCCAGAATCTCTCAGCCACCACACTGTCCCAGGAAGATCATGGGATTTGGAGTCAGGGAAACCTGGGCCTGAGTCCTGCGGCCACTTGCAAATCGTGAGTCTTTGGGAGGATTTACAGCCTCTTTTGGTTTCAGCTTCTGGACCTGAAAAGATGGGGATGAGGCTCTGACCTCGTGGGACTGTCATGAGGATGAAATGAAATAACACAGGGAGCACACCATAAACCCCATCAGCTGCCCCTCCACATGAGAACACGGGGGAAATGGGCTCAAGCAGGAACAGAGGCCCATTCACCCATGTGCCTGCAACATCCGGGAACCAGCATGGAACAAGCACATGGTTCCCTGAGGACGTGTGGGGCTGGTGGGGGATGCAGGTGTCCGGAGCTCCAACTTATTTCCAATTCTCTCTTGAACTGAAGGAGAATGGAGCCCAGAGACTCTGATGAACTAGAGATACTACAGAAATATGGGATTTTAAAACTTCTCTATATTTCCCCTTTTTCCCTCCTTCCCATCCTTTACTTCTTTCAACAGATATTTACTGAACAGTAACTGAGCATCAAGTCCTGTCCTATACAGCAGAGAACAGAGAAAACAATGTCCCTGCTCCGGGGGATTTAGAGGACAAATAAAAGTCATATATAATAACAATTAATATCACATGAAAGTGAAAAGTGAAAGTCGCTCAGTCGTATCCAACTCTTTGCAACCCCATGGACTATACAGCCCATGTAATTCTCCAGGTCAGAATACTGGAGTGAGTTGCCATGTCCTCCTCCAGTGTATCTTCCCAACCCAGGGATTGAACCCAGGTCTCCCGCATTGCAGGTGGATCCTTTACCAGCCAAGCCACCAGGGAAGCCCAAGAATACTGGAGTGGGTAGTCTATCCCTTCTCCAGCAGATCTTCCCAACCCAGGAATCAAACCGGGGTCCCCTGCATTGCAGGAAGATTCTTTACCAGCTGAGTTACCAGGGAATATCATATATATAGGCATAAACTATATAGTGATATCAAATAAATATATACAGGGGATAGAGTGAGGTAGGCATGCTATAATGTATAGGGGGTATTGGAAAGCAACTCTGCTAAACACCTGATAATGTGAGAGCATAAGCCAGGATGTCCTGGGGAAGCAATCATGGCAGAGGGAACAGAAAGTGCAAAGGTCCTAAGGCAGGAGCCACATAGGCCCTGTGCTTAGAGCATCCTAACCCAGGGTAGAACGGGATATGCTGAGACAAGAGAATAGCTGGCAGCCTGAGCAGGCAGGACCCATCAGCCGTGGAAAGGAGTCTAGGGCTTCTCTCAAACATTAGACTGTTTTTAAAGGGATGGATAGAGTACAAGTTAAAAAGCACATGGGTTAGGAGTTTGGGATTAGCAGATGCAAACTATTACATGTAGAATGCTTAAATGACAAGGTTCTACTGTACAGCACAGGGAACTATACTCAGTAACCTGTGATAAACCATAATGGAAAGAATATGAAGAAGTATGTATACATATGTATAACTGAATCACATTGCTAGACAGCAGAAATTAACACAGCACTGTACCTCAACTAAATGAATTTAAAAAAGAAAAAGCAGGTAGGTTAGAGATGGTGGTGACCTGGGCCAGGCTGATGGATAAGGTTGAGGTTTTAAAGAGAGGAAAACAGAGGACCCAGGGTACTGAAACATACACAGGCCCCGAACAGAAGACCCATGAGACTGTCCTGATTTAGAAAAAAAAATTATCTTTTAAGTCAATTGTGAAAAGAAAAAGTCCAGGAGTGACAAGCAAAAGCCTGATTCCCTGCTTTTCTTATTCGTGGGAGGGCCACAGTGGCAACAGATGGGTCCTTACAACCTGTGCCCTAATCCTCTGACCTGGATTTTTTTTACAGCCACCATTTCCTCTTGTTCCAGAGAGAGACAGAGGAATCACCAGTGTCCAATTACCTGAGTTACCCACCAGACCGCCGAAGAGCACTTGAAAGAATAGTAATCAGAAACCCTTAATTACAGTCCCAACATGATGTCTCTTTCCTGAGGACCAGAAACGTTTGTGTCTCTTTCCCCACCAGCTTTCAGCACAGCTTTGTGGAGGGGTGGGCAGAAAGGCACCCCCATCAGGAGCAAGTCGCCAGCCCCCTGGGATCACAGCGGAGGGAGCACACATTTGAAGACACACTGCCCTTCCATACGTTATTTATCCCCAAAACAACTTGGGGTAAGATGGAATGCTCATTTTACAGACAAAGAAGCCTAAGCTAGGGGAAGATTACTACCGTGTGCTAGATTATCTCGCCATGAAACAGGCGAGGCAGAATCCAAACTGTGGTCCACCTCACTCAGGAGTCCGTACTCTCCCATACTTTGGTGATTTCCAATCTTCCACACGTGATGACACACAGAGAAGAGAATACTGCCATGGCACATTGGGTAAATGGAGGAGGTTTCTCCATCTGAGACCATTCAAGGCAATTTCAGGGGATGAAGGTGTCATTATCTCTGGGCCACATGCCACCCATCTGGGGCCCTGGTTAGGAAATTCTCCAATGCACTGTGCCACACTGCAAAGCGACACATGTGAATCTCATTCAGGAGGTCAACAATGGAACAAGTCCATCCACCATCATTCCTCCCGGAGTCCAGGAGCTTTCTCACTTGGCCAGGTCTATTCCCAAAGCTAAAAGCATAATGCAAATTGGGGGACTGGTCACGGAGATTGCTTCCGGTGGTTCTAAAGGAGTCCCCAAACTACTAACAGGCAGTCTCAGAGGTGTGCCAGGACCGTGGACAGCACCCATTGGGCCATTCTGAAAGTCAACGCTGGCTGCCCATTACAGAAGCATGCTCTCCTCCCTGTCGAACCCCAGGAAGAGGAGATCCATGTCCTTCCTGAGCACTCACCAGGTAGCACCTGCTGGAGCCATCCCATCAGATGACTGCTCACATCCCCTGAATGGTAGCTTTATCAAACAGCACTGCTGGCCTGGAGTTGGATTTAAAACCACAGGAGCCCAGAAGTCTTATAATTAAAGAGAAAATGCAGCCAGCAGGAATTTGGGGTGTGGACCAATAGATTCTATTTGCAAGTGAAATAATAGGTGGCAAATTAGTGGTGCACAGAATCCAGCAGAAGTTCCAAGTAAACTTGTAATCAGAAATGACGGAATACAGCAAAAGGAAACTTATCTTCAAATGAACTGTGAGTAGGCTGTGGAAGACAGAGTGGCAATTCAGTGGGTCAGATGCAGTTGATTCGATGACTTCCAGGCCTGGAAGCTGGGGTGTTACTTCCTCTGGCCCCACACTTGCCCCATTCTCACTCCACAAGTGGCCTCAGATCAAAAGCGTTTTCAGTCTCAGCTCCCAAGTTGGGAACTCAAGCTGCCCAAGCCTCATCTGACACAGGATTGTTCTCTATCAAAACATACCTGGTTTTAAACATGAGAATAATTTGGTACAGTAACGCATTTTGCACCTGAGCCCACGTTCTCACATGTGAATCACATGTGCACAGTGAATATCTAACTATATTTTTAATAACTGAATTTATCCAGAGATGGACCATATCTTAATTTTTTAAATCACTCATGGGGGATGGGAGAGAGAATTACCCAAAGACTGTATCTCCTCAAAATGGCTGTCTATGGAGCAAGGGCTTCCCAGAAGACCTCTTTGTCCCCTGGGGGTGCTTACCTTTCAACAATCCACCCTTACTTTCAGAAACGTCCCCACCATGAATAAAGGGGGCTTGAAGAAGTGAGGCAGGTTAGGAGAGTTGGGACCTATTCTTCCAGGTGATTTCTCAGAGAGAGGAGATGAAGAAGCAGAAGGAATTAGAGACCAAGTTTCCCAGAACAGTCAAGGACGCACGTGGTGGAGCTCCAAGGGTGAGGAGCACAGGTTCCATGATGGGACGGGACCAGGAAGCAAGCAGCATCCCTCTGGGTAGCCCTTGCTGCCACTGCTGCCAATGACCTTGGAGGGTTAGCAGTTTCGCTCTGGGGTCTGGGACCTCACCAGAAACTGCTGCAGGTCCCTGGCACACACTCTCCAGCAGAGAAACCTGACACATCAGAGCCCACCAGTGACTGGCTGCCCTTGGTACTGCAGAAGCAAAAATCCTCAGGCATCCTCACATTTGCTCTGACTCTTCCTTCACTGCTCCTAGAACCAGCCCCAGACTGGGAAAGACTTTATAGGAATGAGGTCGGGGTGGTAGAGATCAGGAAGAGAAAGATGGACAGGACAGTAAAGCATCAAGATGAAGCCTGGGATGTTCTTCTGGATTTCAACCAACCTGGGACCACATACTGTATTCCCCCTTAGAAACTGGGGTATGCTCATTCTCTACCAATTTCCCATTAGTGGAGGCTCATGTCCTTCTTCTCAGAGCAACAGCTTAAAGAAACAAACTCACAGGTTTAGACAACCTCGTTTGGGTAAATGCCTATGTTGTCAGCAAAAATTTATTAAGAACTTACTATGGATTCACATCACATAGACATCAAGAACATGAAGTCTGGAATCTAACAGACCTGAGTGCAAATTCTCATGTTGTCACCCACTACTGTGTGACCTTGAGCAAATTATTTAAGCTCTCTGAATTCAAGTCCCACATCTGTAAACTGCTGACAACAATAATATGCCTCCCAGGACTGTAATGAAGGTTAAATGAGATAGTATATGAATGAAGCATTTAGCACAGCGCAGAAGCCTCAATAAAAACTTAGATATTATCACTGTGTGCTAAGCACCCAGCACCCAGCCCTCTTAAAAGCAGGCCAAGCAGGCATTTCCCCACAGATGACCATCCCACCTGTGATCACGGGGCATGCACTACCACAGAGCTATTCGTGGTACTGTGCTTCTGACCTCTGGAAGTCAGAGGGGATACCAGACTGGGGAAGGCTGATGTAAAAGGAATCTATAATAACAGAAATTTTCCCCATCCTGGTGCTCCAGAAATTTCGTTGTAATGATTTCTTGCAGCCCAGCCTGAGAGCGAGCAATAACTCAGACCTGGTTTAGGAAAAAACCAAAATCCATCTTCCTTTTAAACTGTTCTGCTGCTTATCTTAGCAGCTTTGAAGGGATTAATGATGAATTGTCCTGCTGCAGCAAATCTGGACAGGAAGGAGCACGAGGAAAAGGAAGCTGCACAGACAGAAAGAACTTGCTTCTTAGGATTCCTCTCCTCTACTCTCTGTATTTATTATATCATCCTTGGAATTTGCTCCCAGATCCAACTGGGAGGGCAGTGATTCCAGGGTGCATGTACCATTCACTCTCATAAGCATGTGCCGGCACGCACACACACACTCACACTCACATACATACATTTCCAGTCTCAGGCTAGAGTTCCCTGAGTCAGCATGGCTTCTTTCTTGCTGTCCTGGGGGGTCCCCTTATTTTCTTTGTTCTTGAGGTGCACACATCTTAGCTCAGCACCCAGCGGCCCCAGCACAGCTCTGCCCACCCTCTACCCACCCCCCCCACCCGACTCCACATTCCACAGCCCTGCTCTTACTCAGGCTTCCCCACTCAAGATCTCTCAGGGGACACTTGAGGGTTGGAAATAGGTCAGTTTGAAGCTGCACTATAGGTCCTTCTCAACCACATGGAAAGCCCTGCCACTTTCATTTGTCTCCACACTCCCTCTCACACCAAGAAACAAGGACAGGAAGAGAAAGACTCACTTCGGATTAAGATCCATGAGGAAAGGGGAGAGGAACTAACACTTAATGAGCATCTGCTAGGTGTCTAGCACTGGGCTTAAAAATAAGCCTGCAGAAAAGGTACTACTGGCATCCCTGCTCTACAATGGAGGAAATTGGGAGGTAAGGGACTTGCCCAAGGTCACCCCACACTGGCACATGGCAGAGCACTGGGCCCAGTTCTTACTGAAATCACAGGGTCTCCTCCCCCGACACCCCCAACCCTCTCCTCCAATCTACCCTCTCCCAACTGGGCCCTGCTCACCTTTCCCATGGGCTCACAGCTCCAGGACACTTGGCCAGTAGCCAGATCTCCGCTTAGCTCACTCTGGAGACTTGCTCACCTTTGGTCAGTGACGTCAAAACACTGGAAGCTCGAGTCCTTGCCACTCACGAGTCCCAGTAGACAGCTTCATTCAACTCAGAAATAGCTGACACACAACTCTGCATGTGACTCAGGCCAAATGCTACAATCAGGCTGGTGGGCACAATCTGCCTTCTGCACTGAGTCACACTCCAGGCTGAGCTGCAAGGATTTGCTGAAACTCACCACCTACTTAGCCACAGCTGCTCCATTAGAGAAGAGGCCAGCAGAGGAACTGAGCCTCTGATGGTCCCCATGAATGAGCCACGGCCAAGGACAAGTAGGTATGACCTCAAAGCTCTTCCTGCCCAGGTCCACCTCAGCGGCTCATGCGATAATGCAAGCGCAGCATGAGACACAAGAAGCCCTCCGTTAACCTCCACTCACTCTGACCTTATTCTTCAGACATCAGTCCAATACAGCATAACTAAAGTTTTGGTTGAATTGGGGCAGGGGGAGCATTTCAGGATTTTTTCAGTTCCTGAAAGTTCCCATTACTAGGGGCAGTGCCCTCAAAACAAACTTCCTTCTCTACACCCCTGACCTATCTCCCCAACCCAACCCCACCTGCCTCGTGTTCACAGTTGAATTGCCCCAAAGGTAGCTCCGGCTAGAAATTTCTTAATCTAAACGGTTCGATAAAATTTTCTCAAGGAACGAAAGAGGAAAGGGAACAATTTTTTTTTTTTAACTCTCCTTGACAGCGACTGGATTCCGTAAGGTGAGTGGACTCGGGATTTCTGAACACTTGCAGCCCTGACAGGGCTGTTTGAGCCTTAAAAGGAAAGAGCAGGAGGCCGCGCCCCTGCGGGAGCGCTCCTCCCTGGAGCACTACAAGCATCGCGCATCGCTGGAGAGCACGGTGTGCACAGGTATAAACGTGCCAGAGGCCTCGCTCCCGAGGCGGCGCCCGCTCCAGACCTGCACCCCGCGCACCTACGTCCGCATCTCCGCCATTCCATTCCCAGACGCTCTTCCCTGGAGGGAGCATGGGCTCTCCGCTATCTAGCTTCGAGTTCAGCCGGGACCAGCCCCAAGACTGGGAATTAAATATTTATCTCAGGCGCGAGCGCTCTGCTTCTCTTGCCAATGTTACTGTCAAGGTCATGGGCCTGAAGCCAGTGGCTGGGGCTGGGGTCCCCAGCGGCGCAGGAGACTCCCGGTGAGAACTGCACCCTAGGCGCGCAGCTCTAGGCGGCGGTTCTTGCCGGGCCTCCTCCCCGGTCCTCCGCGTGCGCTCGCCTCTGCAGCTCCGCCCGATTACCTCTGGAGTTCTTCGGCCCTTCTGAGCCCGGGAAGGTGAAGCCGGGTGTCCAACCCGTGACGGGGGCGCAGGGCACCAGCGAAGCGCCGGAGGAGCGCGGGCCCCAAGGTTCCGTCGCCAGGCAACGGCGGATCAAGTGGCTGGGGCTCTTGCACAGCCAGGCGGATACCCTGGCAGAGCCGCCTCGAACCTCAGTCCTTAGGCCTCCCGGGCTGGGGCGGGGCCGAACAGCTGAAGTTGCGGCGGCTGGTCCCATAAAGCCAGGCTGGGCGCGGCCGGCGACTCACCTGTCCCGCGTGGGTCGTAGCGCGGTCTCGGCTCCTGCACTCGGACCGAGCAGCTTTGGTCCCCGACGGGTGGCGGGCGCACAGCCCCTCCCACGAGCAGTCCGAGTGTGGCGGCGACGGGCCCCGGCCGGGGCTGGGAGGAGACCCGGAGCCGCGCACGGGCGCACGCCAATCCGATCGCTCCTCGCTCCCTCCCTCGCCGCCGGTCCCGGCCGGTCTCCCGCCCGCGGCGTGCTCGGGCCTCGGGGGAGCGGTCCGGGAACCCAGGTACCGCTGCGGAGGGAGCGCGTGAGGCTGCAGGCGCCGAGCCCAGTGCCACCCTCCCTGCACCCGGGCCGCGCCGGCTCTGCGGAGCGGAACGGAGCGGGGCGGAGCGCAGCGCTGCGCGCACTCTTCCCTCGCTTTGCGAAAGGCCACCCTGACGGCGGGGCGCCGTGACGCAGGCTTGACTCACGCGCGGCCCCGCGTCAATGCGAGGTTCTGGGGCCTCTGGTGGCAGACGTAGGCGGAGTGGGCCAGGAGAGGGAGAGGTCTGCCTGGGAGCAGCCTCTTGAAGCCCCCGGCCAAGGAACCCAGACCCTGGAGAAGCAGTACCTTAGATTCTGCCTTAAAAGAGGAATGGGACTGCCATGGCCAAGGCCCTCCTGAGCCTGGGCCTCACTTCCTTCATCTTTCCAGGCCCATCTCTTTCGGCTGTCTGGTATGAACTCAGCACCAACCAAACCTAGTGATTCCCCTGCCCTGGGCACTTCCTCCATGCTTTTGTTCACTCTCTTCTCAATTCCCCATTCCACTGTCCTTCCATCTTACCACTCCTCAAGACCCTTCCATGTGTGGTTCAACTCCTCAAGATGTCACTCATCTCCTGAGCTTATGTATGGCGGAGGCTGCAGGAGGTGCGAAGATCACTCCTCTGGAAGATGAGGGCATGGAACCTCTGGGAGAAGCAGAGTGGGTTTTACCTAGGAACCCATAATTCAAGGCAGAAGGATGGGCGAACCCTACAAGATGAGTAAAGTGAGGATTCATGGAGGAGATGAGACAGTATCCTGGCCACAAGCAGTGACAGGATTTCAGTGGAAAGGGGTAATGATGACCCTTGTGGAGGGGACAGCATGACAAGGGCAAAGATGCAAGGGAGTGGAGAAGGTATGCAGTTGGGATGACTGCCTGATATGGAGCAGGGGTGGGCTGAGAGCAGGTGCAGTTAGGGAGGTGGGAGCCATCCCTCGGGGACTTGAAAGGCTGTATGGGCAGCCTGGATGAATTAACTCAGCTCTAGAGGACACGAAGGGGACAATGACACTAGAGGCAGGTGTCTGGGAGTGATGGGAGGTGGAGGCTGTATCAGTTGTTCTACTGAAAGGCAGTAGGACCATTGTGAATTCTGAAGTTTCTGAGATTTTACCCTTGCATCTAATGTGAAGACTCCCCAGTCTTTTACAATTGGCTGCGAACCTGCCAACCTTTGCCCCCAAGGGAGACCTTATATTTATTATACTGGAGGGCAAACAAAACTGCCCTCCACTGGGGGAGACACTATCTCTACCTTTCAAGGCTGTTTGCTGTGTGAACCTCCTCGAAAAAGATGATCTGGAACAAACCATCAGTGCCTCTACCCATGAGACTTGTGGGAACTTGAGTCCCCCATAAATTATCTTCTGATAGACATTTATCTCTTCACTCAACCATTAATTAGTGTTAGCCTGCTGTTTGCCTGACTCCATTCTAGGCCCTGAGGATAAGGCAGAAAACAAGACAGATAATGATCCATGCCCTCCTGGAGCTTCCACTCTGGTGGATCCAGCCAGCCATGCATAGTGGGTGGAGGGGCATGGCAGGCAGTAGCAAATGATAGAGGAGGCTTAACCAAGGTAAACCAATGGACTGTGATGACTGACCTGGTGTGGGAGCAAGGAAAGAGTCTGAGAGGGGTGATTGTAAGGCAGAGAACTTGAAGGTGGTGTGGTGAGGGGAAAGGAGAAGGACTTTGGAGTCGTACAGACTGACGTTTTTATCATGACTGCCATTTACTAGAAACCTTGAAGAAGTTATGTAACCTTTCTGAGCCTCAGTTTCCCCATCTGTAAAATGAATAACACATACCCCATAAAGTTGTTATGGTGATCAGAGAAGATTATTCTTTTAAAATATCTGGTATCATATCTGATATAACATGTGCTTAATAAATTACAGCTATTAGCGGTATTATTGAGTGATTGTATTGTTGCTGCTGCTACTGCTGCTAAATCACTTCAGTTGTGTCCGACTCTGTGTGACCCCCATAGACGGCAGCCCACCAGGCTCCCCCGTCCCTGGGATTCTCCAGGCAAGAACACTGGAGTGGGTTGCCATTTCCTTCTCCATGTGTGAAAGTGAAAAGTGAAAGTGAACTCGCTCAATCATGTCTGACTCGTAGCGACGCCATGGACTGCAGCCCACCAGGCTCCCCCGTCCCTGGGATTCTCCAGGCAAGAACACTGGAGTGGGTTGCCATTTCCTTCTCCATGTATGAAAGTGAAAAGTGAAAGTGAAGTCGCTCAGTCATGTCTGACTCGTAGCGACCCCATGGACTGCAGCCTACCAGGCTCCTCCATCCATGGAATTTTCCAGGCAAGAGTACTGGAGTGGCTTGCCATTGCCTTCTCTGGATTGTATTGTTACTAACCATAATAAAGAATCTAGAAACAGGAGCAGATTGGAGGAGCATTGGGGAAGAAAGTCATGAGATAATAGATTTAAGCCATGTTGGGAATGAAGCAGATTTCCCCGGTGGCACTAGTGGTAAAGAACCTGCCTGCCAGTGCAGGTAGATGTAAGAGACGCGGTTTCGCTGTTGGGGATCTTTGAGACCTGCCCCTACTTTCTCACCCCCTCACAAAATCTATCCCTAAATCCTGGAGATTTCATCTCCTAAATACCTCTAGGATCTGGCCAGTTCTCTTTAATTCTGCTGCTACAGAATTGCCAGGCAATAATCACTGGCCACGTGAACTGTCACTCTTACCTCCTGACTCTGACTTCAGTCCCGTCCCCTTTTTCTCCACGCAGCAGCAAGTGTGATCTTTTAGAAGCGCAGATATGCTCACCCTCATCTCCAGCCTGCAGACTCTTGCCCACATCTTTAACAGGTCCTTCAAGGCCCCTCATCATCTCCAGCCTTATTTCACACCCTTTTCCCCATGGCCTTCTCTGCAGCCCACTATCTACACAACCTTCTCAGCTCTCCTGCTCACCCACTCTTTCCTGACTCAGCCTCCAGCCCTTATGCCCTCTCTGCCCAAAGCCACTAAGTCTCCTCCTGTTCCCCGTCCCCTACCTACTCCCCCACAGAGTTCACTTAAACCCTGCTTCCTCATGAGCTTCTCCTGACCTAGAGAAGAGTTCAGTCCATCTCCCAAGTGGACACAGCTTCTTCTTTGTGGCCCTCATCATGACTGTAACTGAGGACCTGGTGGTGTGACTGGGGCTGAGGGACAGTCTCCTTAGCTGGGGTGTAAGCTCCATGCAGCAGAGACCACCTTCAACACAGAGTAGACACTCCATAAAGATTGGCTGAAAAAGTAAGATGTGGTTTGAAATATGAGCATAAAGTCCAGGAAAGAGGGTGGAGATGCAACTGGGGAGTCATAAGCATAAAAGGGTTCGTTAAGTGGAGGCAAACATGGCCGAGGAAGTACATAAAAGACAGTCAATAAGACAGAATTTGAGGGGTGCAGGGCATTGCTTACTTCTGGCCACCTCATGTGACGAGTTGACTTACTGGAAAAGACTCTGATGCTGGGAAGGATTGGGGGCAGGAGGAGAAGGGGACGACAGAGAATGAGATGGTTGGATGGCATCACCGACTTGATGGACATGAGTTTGAGTGAACTCCGGGAGTTGGTGATGGACAGGGAGGCCTGGCGTGCTGTGATTCATGGGGTCGCAAAGAGTCGGACACGACTGAGCGACTGAACTGAACTGAACTGAAGGGGCAGGAGGAGCAAGAGGGTCAAGAAAGAAGAGAGGAGGAGTCAGGAGGTGAGCGGACAATGCCTATCACAGGAGAAAGAAATCTGAGCTGAAAAACTTGGCCTCTGCAGTAGACGTGCCAGTGTTCACAGTTCACCCCATTTTGACTAACCTAGGAACCCTCTTCCAACAACACAAGAGAAGACTCTATACATGGACTTCACCAGATGGTCAACACCAAAATCAGCTTGATTATATTCATTGCAGCCAAAGATGGAGAAGCTCTATACAGTCAGCAAAAACAAGACTGGGAGCTGACTGTGGCTCAGATCATGAACTCCTTATTGCCAAATTCAGACTTAAATTGAAGAAAGTAAGGAAAACCACCAGACCATTCAGATATGACCTAAATCAAATCCCTTACAATTATACAGTGGAAGTGACAGATAAATTCAAGGGATTAGATCTGACAGAGTGCCTGAAGAACTATGGACGGAAGTTCGTGACATGGTGCAGGAGGCAGTGATCAAGACCATCCCCAAGAAAAAGAAATGCAAAAAGACAAAATGGTTATTTGAGGAGGCCTTACAAATAGCTGATAAAGAAAAGATGCGAAAGGCAAAGGAGAAACACATTTGAATGCAGGGTTCCAAAGAATAGCAAGGAGAGATGAGAAAGCCTTCCTCAGTGATTAATGCAAAGAAATAGAGGAAAACAATAGAATGGGAAAGACTAGAGATCTCTTTAAAATTAGAGATACCAAGGGAACAGTTTATGCAAAGATAGGCACAATTAAAGACAGAAATGATATGGGCCTAACAAAAGCAGAAGATATTAAAAAGAGGTGGCAAGAATACACAGAAAGTGAAAGTGAAGTAGCTCAGTCATGTTAGACGCTTTGCCACCCCATGGACTATGGCCTACTGGGCTCCTCTGTCCATGGGATTTTCCAGGCAAGAATACTGGAGTGGATTGCCATTTCCTTCTCCAGGGGATCTTCCCAACCCAGGGATCGAAGCCGGGTCTCCCACATTATAGGCAGACACTTTACCATCTGAGACACCAGGGAAGTCCAGAATACACAGAAGAACTATACAAAAGAGATCTTCATGACCCAGATAGCCATGATGGTGTGGTCACTCACCTAGAGTCATACATCCTGGAATGCGAAGTCAAGTGGACCTTAGGAAGCATCACTATGACACAGCTAGTGGGGGTGATGGAATTCTAGTTGAGCTATTTCAAATCCTAAAAGATGATCCTGTTAAAGTGCTGCACTCAACATGCCAGCAAATTTGGAAAACTCAGCAGTGGCCACAGGACTAGAAAAGGTCAGTTTTCATTCCAATCCCAAAGAAAGGCAATGCCAAAGAATGTTCAAACTACCACACAATTGCACTTATCTCACACGCTAGTAAAGTAATGCTCAAAATTCTCCAAGCCAGGCTTCAACAGTATGTGAACTGTGAACTTCCAAATGTTCAAGCTGGATTTAGAAAAGGCAGAGGAACAAGACATCAAATTGCCAACACCCATTGGATCATCACAAAAGCAAGAGAGTTCCAGAAAAACATTTGCTTTATTGACTACACCATAGCCTTTGACTGTGTGGATCACAATAAACTGTGGAAAATTCTTCATGAGATGGAAATACCAGACCACCTGACGTGCCTCCTGAGAAATCTGTATGCAGGTCAAGAAGCAACAGTTAGAACTGGACATGGAACAACAGACTGGTTCCAAATCGGGACAGGAGTACATCAAGGCTGTGTATTGTCACCCTGCTTATTTAACTTATATGTAGAGTACATCATGAGAAATGCTGGGCTGGAAGAAGCACAAGCTGGAATCAAGATTGCTGGGAGAAACACCAATAACCTCAGATATGCAGATGACACCACCCTTAAACTAAAAAGCCTCTTGATGAAAGTGAAAGAGGAGACTAAAAAAGTTGGCTTAAAGCTCAACATTCAGAAAACTAAGATCACGGCATCTGGTCCTATCACTTCATGGCAAATAGATAGGAAAACAGTGGAAATGGTGGCAGACTTTATTTTCTTGGGCTCCAAAATCACTGCAGATGGTAACTGCAGCCATGAAGTTAAAAGACACTTGCTCCTTGGAAGAAAAGCTATGACCAACCTAGACAGTATATTAAAAAGCAGAGTACATTACTTTACTGACAAAGGTCCGTCTAGTCAAAGCTATGGTTTTTCCAGTAGTCATGTATGGATATGAGAGTTGGACTGAAAGGAAAGCTGAGTGCTGAAGAATTGATGCTTTTAAATTGTGGTGTTGGAGAAGACTCTTGAGAGTCCCTTGATCCAACCAGACCATCCTAAAGGAAATCAGACTGAATATTCATTGGAAGGACTGATGCTGAAGCTGAAACTCCAATACTTTGGCCACCTGATGTGAAGAACTGACTCACTGGAGAAGACCCTGATGCTGGGAAAGATAGAAGACAGGAGGATAAGGGGACAACAGAGGATGAGATGGTTGGATGGCATCACTAACTCTATGGACATGAGTTTGAGTAAGCTCTGGGAGTTGGTGATGAACAGGGAAGCCCGGAGTGCTGCAGTCCATGGGGTCGCAAAGAGTTGGACATGACTGAGCGACTGAACTGAACTGAACTGAGGGAAACTCAGGGCCAATTGTTCTCATCTGCACAATGGGGAGAATAGTTGAGTTTTTTTTTTTCCCCAAGTAATACCTTCCTAACATCAGCCTGGTGTACAGTAAAGACTCTACATGTAACTGTTGCTGTGGTGATGAGGATGGTGGTGGTGATGAGGATGATGGTGGTGGTGGTGATGATACATAGTGAGGAGCTGGGCCAGTGGCTTGGAAGGGGGGCTTCAGGCCAGAGGTCTTTGTCCTGGGGTCCCATGCAGATGGAACAGCACCTGGAACTCTGCCTTGCAAATCAGGCCATCTAGGAGGTCATCTGTCCAAATGAGTCATGTGTTAAGGAGGGAGCAGCAAGAACCTGAATGGGGAAGGGGCTTCCCTGGGCTTGCAGGCAGCTGTCCCTTCTCTCCTGGCTCACCTGGTGCCAACCTTGGAGGACGGCAGCCCTTCATACATCTCTGAGCACACCTGCTCCTGTCTACAGGCAGTGATCTGGGCTTCAAATCCAGCTACATCTATTTGGGGAGAACTAGTCTCAGGCACAGTGCTAACCTCAATAGTCTGTGGCTGAATTCAGAGGCAGGGTTTATACAGTAGGTCAAGGATAACTTGGAAGGTGTTAGGAGCTAAACAATGTTCCTCTGCCTCGGCCAGAGCCTAACAAAAGCCCCAAAGCAGCCCCAGATAGGAGAAGACAATGCTGAGCTTCATCTTGTGTCTTTTGCTGCTGCTGCTGCTGAGTCACTTCAGTCGTGTCCGACTCTGTGCGACCCCATAGACGGCAGCCCACCAGGCTCCGCCGTCCCTGGGATTCTCCAGGCAAGAACACTGGAGTGGGTTGCCATTTCCTTCTCCAATGCATGAAAGCGAAAAGTGAAAGTCGCTCAGTCGTGTCCGACTCTTAGCGACCCCATGGACTGCAGCCTACCTGGTTCTTCCATCCATGGGATTTTCCAGGCAAGAGTACTGGAGTGGGGTGCTTGTGTCTGTAAGAGGAAGCAAATGCTTCCTGAAGCACTGAAAAAGGGACTTTGCTAGCACCTAGGGGTTTGTGTTCAGTTCAGTTTTTGCTCTGAGTGTTCTGTTGCTGGGAACAGAGAACAAGATTCTATCTCTTCTCCCCAGTTTTCTCTGTGCAGACATGTGCCATATATATATATGTGATTCATGTAAGAATCTTTGTAAAAACAGCACAGATGATTTTATTCCCTATTACATTTCTGTTGTGTGTTTCTTCTCAAAATCCATCCAAGTTCTATCAGAATTCATATGAAAAATAACTGGAATTTTAGTTTAAGTTATAAATATGAAGCAGCAGTGTGAAATTCTGCTAAAGGAGCTAACATAAGTTTGAGTTTCACTAATAGAATTATCATTTTCAAATGAAAGGATGGATGTAACCAGTCTATTGAGGTTCCTCTCTGGAGTTAGAGGTTCACTCTAAAGAAACAGAAAGCAATCAAGGACAAGCTTGTGAAGGAATTTCCCATGTCCCCAGCCTCACAGACCTAGGTCTGCATACAACCAGGCAGGCCATTTAGTAGTTGTGGGTTTAGGGGACAAATGAGAGATAAAGCCAGAAAGCAAGTTGGATTTGCTAATGTGGAGGCCTGACATGCTAGACTAAAATGCCTCTAATTATGTCAGAAAGTAATAGGGAGTCACTGAAAGTTTTAGAGTATAATAGTGACATTATAGTGATGACTTCCTATTTAGACTTAAATGGGAGATGGTAACCCCAGAGTCCCTCAGAAGCATCTCTGCTCCCAGAGAGGAGACAGCAATTTCTGTACCCAGGTTCTACTCTGCAGCAGCTCTGAGAGTCTCTCTGTTCTTGACCTTAACTCCCCAGGCTACAAAATGGAAGCCTCACTTCTATGACTGAGAGAACCCCGGTGGTGAGCAAGTTGGGGAAATGCCAGGACAGAGAGAGAGAGACAGCAAGAAGTTAGAGGTTCCGGAGGACCAGAGGGGCCTCCAGATATTTTCCTGTACCTGCCACCTCATTCGGAGAAGGCAATGGCACCCCACTCCAGAACTCTTGCCTGGAAAATCCCATGGACGGAGGAGCCTGGTGGGCTGCAGTCCATGGGGTCGCTGAGAGTCGGACACGACTGAGTGACTTCACTTTCACTTTTTACTTTCATGAATTGTAGAAGGAAATGGCAACCCTCTCCAGTGTTCTTGCCTGGAGAATCCCAGGGATGGGGGAGCCTGGTGGGCTGCCATCTATGGGGTCGTGCAGAGTCGGACACGACTGAAGCAACTTAGCAGCAGCAGCAGCAGCTACCTCATTGTCCCCAGGTGTGACTCAGATGAGCCCGTGGACCACTTGGTTTGTCACCACCACCCTCACCTGATATCAGCATCTTGAGTTTATCTTTGTGGTGCTGGAAAAGAGGAATAGACAGCTCTTCACAGGAACAAGAGGCACCTTGCAAGGTCAGACCAGGCACCACTCCCCAACTCCAAAGGCAGCCCAACCTTCTGTTTATTGGGACTCAGTGCCCTGGAATGCTGGCCCTGGGGCATCTGACTCCATAGGGCCTTTATCCAGGAAGGCGGGTGCCCCAACTAAACACACTCCTGCACAAACATCCAGAACACACATCAAAATTCAGCTGTAGGATGAGTGATTCTTAAGGACCTTCACATGACAAGAGGACTTGCTACGTTCTCTTCCTCCAAGATGGTGAGATGTATACAGTCAGAAAAACTCAGGTTCCAATCCCACACTCCTTTGCCAGATGACCTTTGACAAATCACATAGTACATCTGATCTTCAGATTCTTTATCTGGAAAATGGAAGTAATCTGTTCTCTAACCTCATAGGGTCGTTGTAAGGATTAAATGAGATAAAACCCTTTTTTTAAAGTCAAGGCAGTATTCCCACTGTTGCTATTAACTCTGAAGATGTGCCCAATCCTACTTGAAGCACCTTACACATATTAATTCATTGACTGATTAAGTAACCATTTACCCAGGATGTTATAAAATATAAAGTACTTTCTTTCCTTAAAAGTTAAAAACTTCATTTAAAAAATAACTCAACCAGACTACCCTAGTGGTCCAGAGGTTAAGACTCTTTGATCTCAATGCAGGGGGTCTGGGTTCTATCCCTGGTCAGGGAACTAGATTCCACATACTGCAATTAAAGATCCCACATATCACAACTAAGACCCAGCACAGCCCAATAAATAAATAATAATAAATAAAAAAACTTCACAACTAAAAAACTTAATACAATTCAGAAAGTGATTGGTTGCAAAATTAACATGTTCGATAGCTTTAACCTTCAAATCTACAGCAACCAGTAAGAAGATAGAAGAAATGCTTCAGCTACAATAGCAATAGCAAAAAGGAAAAAAACATAGAAATAAACTTTAAAAGATGTGTAGAAAATTCCTGAGTGCCACTGAGAGCTCCAAAAGGATGTTTGAACGTAAGAAACAGCATGTTCTTAGATTGGAAGACAAAACATAATGAATGTGCTGTGCTTAGTCACTCAGTTGTGTCCAACTCTTTGTGACCCCATGGACTGTAGCCTGTTAGGCTCCTCTGTCCATACGGATTCTCCAGGCAAGAATACTAGAGTGGGTTGCCATGCCCTCCTCTAGGGATCTTCCCTGTCCAGGGATTGAACCCAGGTCTCCTGCATTGCAGACAGATTCTTTACCTTCTGAGCCACCAGGGAAGCCTAAGAATATTGGAGTGGGTAGTCTATCCCTTCTCCAGGGGAACTTCCTGACCCAGGAATCGAACTGAGGTCTCCTGCATTGCAGGCAGATCCTTTGCCAGGTGAGCTACCCAGGAAGCCCAATGAACATGTTAATTCTTTCTGAATCAATCTACGTTTTAAAATGACCTCCATGAAAATAACAAAAGATTTTATTTTTATTTTTAACTAAACAAGCTGATACTAAGCTTCATCTGGAAAAAGACATCAGCAAAGATATTCAGGGAAATCATAAAGGAGAGTAATGGGCATGGTGTGAGAATTTACCAGGTGATAAAGCATGGGATAAAGTTATGAGTTTAAATTAATGTAGTCCTACTTGTGAGAAAGACGTGAAGCAGAACATAATGCAGAAAGAAACCCAGATTCAGTCATTTAGAATATAATAAAGATTACATTTCAAATGAGTAGGGGGAAGATGGATTTTTAATAGACAGAACTGACCATATCCTTATATACATTGTAGATGTATTGAGATTAATAAATGAAAGAAAAAATAAGCCATAGAAAGTATGAAAAGTGGTACCTAGAAGGATATTTATATAGAATAGATACATTAGAACAGAAAAAGTGAAAAATCAATGAACCAACCAACCATCTCAAGAATTTGGGGAAACAGACCCAAAGAAAACACAAGAAAGAAAATGATAAAGGCGACATGTATACATGCATACTCAGTAGTCTCAGTAATGTCTGACTCTTCGTGACCCCATGGACTTTAACCTACCAGTCTCCTCTGCCCATGGTGTTATCCAGGCGAGAATGCTGCGTAGATTGCCAACATAGAAACTGATAAACTAGAAAAGCATATATACAGTCGAGAGGATCATCAAAGTCAGAAGTCTGTCCTTTGAGAAGTCTGATGTTTTTAAAAAATGAAACCTAAAAGTACTCAAAGAAAGCATGGAAGAAAGATTGTCACAGCCTGGGTGGGGAAGACCTTTCTGATATATAATCATGGGCACTCCCTGTACCTCCTCCTATTTTATTTATTGTTCTCCAAATCACTTCTCACATCTGGCACTCAATTCACAATCATGTTTGTTTGCTTCTTGTCAGCTTTCAACAAGACAGACAAACTGTATGCCCTGGAATAGAGCCTAGGACTGTCCTGCCATATAGTGGGTGTTGAGGGCTATCTGTGGAGTGACTGTTCAGAAAGTGGGGAAGGTATTTCCTTAATATATAAAGAGTTCCTAAAAATCAGTAAGAAAAAGATAAAAGGATATGAATAGAAAGTTCATAGAAAATAAAATACAAGTGACTCTTACACATATAAAAAGATGTTTTATTTCATTCACAACAGAAGAAATGCACACTGAAAAATGAGATACCATATTTTACCTATTATGTTGACAAATAACTTTTCTTTAAAAAAAAGGCTAATAACACATATGTTGCTAGTAGGAGAAGAGTTAAACTGTACAGTCTCTGCAAAAGATAATTAGACAGCATTTATCAAAATTGCAAAGGTACATCCCATGGCTCATTAGGCCATATCTGTCAAAATTATGAAGGCACACACTCATTCGCCTAAAAACATTCATCCAAAGATACTCCCTCAGCAGTATTTGTCATTTAAAAAATGGAAACAATTTAGATGTCTATCAACAAGGAATTGTTTACATAATTTATGGTACCGCCACACAATCAAAGTTTTTGCAGCCATGAAATGAACAAATCTGCTCTATATGTTCTGATGTGGAAACATCTGCAAAATGTGTTGTTAAATGAAAAAAGATGCAGGGCTGTGTGACCGTTTGTGTATACTGCACATACTTGTAGAGGCATAAAATATTTCTGGAATGATACATAAGAAACTGAAAATAGTGCTTAACGCTAGGGCAAGCATGGCTGGGGGAAGGCATGGGAGAAAGATTTACTTTTCATCTTTTGAATTTTAGTATACCTTATGTCTGTACCATGTCGATTCAGTATAGCCATATCTGCCTATATAATGCAGCTGAGATCTCTAGAAAGGGGACATCTGAATCTAGCCACAGTGACTGCCTTTACAGAAGGAAACTGAGGGCTGGAGGGCCCTGGAAACAGAAACTCGGCACTGAACTTGAGTTCCATTTTAATTTTTCTTGACCATAGGCATGTCTTACTTCCTCATTAAAATACCAAAGCACATTTCTCCTTGCTCCTCCAGACTGCCATCTCTGCCGTGCCCCACCCCCAACCCCTGCCCCTCTGTTCAGGCTCATGCCGCCTTCTCCGCAGCGCAGCGTGGTGGGAAGAGTAGGGACTGCTGAATCTCCTTCTGACTTGGGGCTTCCTTGCCCTCATCTGTAAAATGGGAGAACAGCAGTGTCTATGCTCTAGGGTGCCTGAGGCGGGTGTGCATGAGATAACATCCCCCCACCAACCTTTGGCAGATGCTTCTAAACTTTGAAGGAAGGAAGAAGTGGCAAAGGTTTTGAGCACTGACAGTACATTCTAACATTTATGAAGAGCAGTGAGGACGTTCTTCTAGTTTGTACTTGGGGTTGGGAGGTAAAAGAAGGTGTCCCAAATTGCTCACGTGACCAACATGCTGGAGCCTCACACTCCCAGCCAGGGAGGAAGCTTCGTTCAGTGTAAACACAAGGGAGCAGGTTCTGCTCTAGTAGGTGCCACGTCAGCTGGTGTGGGATGGGGCGGGGACTGTGCCGGGGGACAGTAGGAAGGGAGGGGGCTATCTGTCTGCCTCCACCCCAGACCTGGGTAGGGAGAACCCAGTGCAAAGCCTGCCTTGCTCCAGAGCCAGCATGAAGCTTTCAGTACCGGAGTCAAATATAGACCCATTTCCATAAAAGCACCAGCCTGCTTCTATAAATACCTCAGCCAGTTTTCCGGGGTTCTCATGTGACTTTGATGCCTACCTCTGTCTGCGGGGATCCGTCTCCATGGTGACCGGGCCATGTGACCAGCTACTCTTCATTCATGGCAGGTTGCCGCATCCCATGTTGGGGGTGGGGTGGTGAAGGGGGCTGGAGAGAGGAGGGCTAAGGAGAGGGAGAATGGGCATGAACAATGAATAACGATAAACTGTCTGGTCTTGGGGGAAACGGCAGAGCGCCAGCCTTAATGCAAGGATGCTCTGACAGAATTATTAATCTCCCCAAGGCTGGCTGTCAGGGGAGGAACATTTTTATTTGAGAAGCAATAGACATCTTTGCCTCTGAGTCAGAGAAGCAAAAGTTCAGAGCTGTAAGGGGCACCTTGACAACTCTCGAGGACTGTTAGAGTCCCCTGGTTGTCAGATGAAGGTAACCAGGCCTGGAAAGGTTGAGGAACTTGTCCAAGGTCAGGCAGCGAGTCAGTTGGAAACTGGGACAAGAATCAGCATGGGTGTGCTCAGTAGGCTCCTCCCCATCCCTCACTGGGACTCTGCTTTGGCTTGGGGATGGCAAGGGGCTGCAGAGACAAAAGTGTGACTCTGGTCACTGGGGACTTTGGTACCTTGGCTCCCAGGTCATCCCACCTGGCTGGGGTCATGGGTCCTTCAGGGGAGGGAAAAACCCATTCTGGGCCGAGACTCCACCCTGGTCCCTTGGCAGATCCATGTGGAGAGAGTGGTTAATAAATCATGAGAAGTCCTGCAGTATCCAGCAAAGCCAGATGTCATCCCCAGTCATCTATGGAAATCTTTCTGTGATCAGAATGTCCCAGATCTGCCCCCATCCACCCAAACCCCTCGAACATCACCAAGTCCTATGCCCATTCTTGCTTGGGGCTGGGGATGAGATGCAAAGGTAGGAAAGGACTTTTTCTGCCTTCACAGAGCTGCCCTGCTTAGGTGCACATGGAGAACTTGGTTAACCAGCAGCTGAGCTCCAGGGACATTCGGAGCTGGAGGTAAGATTGACCATGGAAGTTGGGGAAGACTTACAGGAGGACGGGAGGGGAGGACACAGCCAGGCAGGCCGATGGCAAGGGGCATTCTCAGGGGATCCTGGGTGCTGGGGTAGGACTGGTGCAGGGGGAGGAGGGTGAGGGGCAGTGCTCTGTTGAGGTGGACCAAGGAGGGACCTCTGGACACGCCTTGGGTTAGGACACTGCTGATCGCAGACTTGATTCACATGGTTCAATCCCATGAGCTCAAACCACCAGCCGTGTAGGGTCCAGAAGTACCAGAGATAACAAACTCGTGCACTGACATATCTTTGGGGGAGACAGAACACAAAACCAGACATTATCATGGGCCTGCATGTGTCAGCATCCGCCACAGGCTCTGCAACCACCTAGCCTCAGGATGGGTGTCCAGAAAGCTCCACAGAGGTTAAAATCCATCAGGCTGGAGGCTGGTACCAGCCACAGTGACCCAGGGCAATCCTCTGTCTCCTTAATTCTCTTCACCTCTGCAGTCTCTTTAGCGCTGAGGACAGAGCCTCCTGCCTGTCCCTGCCCTCTCACCATCACGGGCTCTTAGCCAGTCTGACAGTGGACTGGCTGTAATAGTCCATCCCCAAGTTCAAGGGGTGAGAGCGATGCTCTGATGTGGAGGGGGAGTGGCGAGAGAACAAGCCGTGCAGGCCATGCTTTCTCTCTGCTTCACCACCAGCTGAGCACCCACGCTGTGTGTGTTTACTTTACCAAGGCTGCCAGCTGCTGGAGTCCAGAGACAGTGTCCAACCTGTTTCTAGAAAAGCCTCTTCTGGCTTCTAGCTGGGAGTGTGGGATGGAGGCACATGTTCATTCAGCACCAACAGGTAGTCAGCATGGTTGGGTGGTCAGAGCACCCTAGGGAGACAGATTTGAATTAGTTCTGGCTCTGTTGCTCACTTGTGATTCTCTTGGGGAGCTTATTTAGACTCTCCAGGCCTCAGTTGCTTATCTATGAAAGAGGATAATGTCATCTAATATGAGAAACAGTTGTGAAAATCAAAGTGATCACAAAGTGTCCGGCACGTAGAAAGTGATTTTAAAAGACAGCTGCCTCGGAATTCCCTCAGGGTCCAGTGGTTGAGACTCCATGCTTCCAACGTGGAACATGTGGGTTTAATCCCTGGTCAGGGAATTAAGATCCCACACGCTGCATGGCACAGCCAAATGATTTTTAAAAAAGTAAAAAGCAGTCATCTCTACTATAGTGGGTGAATGGAAGCACCTCCTTGTGGGTACCAGCTTCCATGCTCACCGGCCCAACGTTCTCCTGAGTCTTTCCTGCACCATCTCTTCTGCTGAGAAGATTCTCCCCCGTGGCTCCCCTCATCGGAAGCCTTTCTGTCCTTCAAAGCCCCACTTCAGTGTCACTCCTGCCTGCTACCATGCCTGATCACCCACAGGATGCTCCTTGCGTAGACTCTGCTCACACTGAGGACTGGCCATTGTACCATCCTTCAGTACTCAGCAATAACAACAAGTGCTACCAGGATGGGACGCCATTTACCACGCTGAGAACCTAACAGGCCTGAGACTCAGAAAGGTAAGTGACTCGTCCACCGTCACACAGCTATGACGTGGCGAGGTAGAAAGATAAACTCCAGCCCGTTCAGTTCCACCTCTTGTGCACAGCTTCTGCACCCTCCCTGTTAATGATACTCTTCCTTGACCATCTTTACTCTCTCAACTACATTACCAGCCTGTGTGGTATGGCAGGAAAAAAAAAATACAGATCCTGGGTTCAGCTAGAAATAGGGGTAAAATTCACCTTTGCCACTAACAAGCTGTAAGTAAGCTGTGATCTCATAAGTCCTCAATCTTTCCAGATCTGTTTCCTTGCCTACGGATGTGTGTGGTCCTTGAGATGACGTGACGTGTGGTAATGGGCCTGACTTCTAACAACAGACATCACCGCTGGCACGGCCTGGTCCCCCAGGTGCCGGGGTGTGTGATGACAGCTAGTCCTTGAGTGTACGGCCTGCACCAGGCACCCTTCTAAGGGCTCCTGTACATCCTCTCTTTTTTTCCTGATAACATTACCATGAAGTAAAGACTTTGAGGATCCCCATTTTATAAAACCAGAGCTTACAGAGGTTGAGAAACTCGCCCAGTGCAGCAAAAGCAGACAGCAAAGCTGGGACTTGACCCAGATCCATCAGATCCCAAAACCCATGCTCTGCACCCTGATTCCTCACTGCTTCCTTGCGAAGTAGCTGATGAATATTCTTCTTCTGTTACTGCCATGAGGTAGGTAAACAGAAATCACCAACTTCATTTTACAGATGGAGGAGCAAAAGCCTGAGGTACCAAGTGACTTGCCCAAGGTCACGTGGTGACAGAGTCAGCTCTAGAACTTGGGGCTCCTAAACCCAGGGCTCCACTTTCTCCCTTGTCCCTGCTGCCTGTAGCTGAGATTCTTGAGACAGAGACACCAGGACTCTGGGAGCTTGGCCAGTAAGTCAGCCACAGGTCTCAGCCTCAGTCCAGGAAACCTCCAACCATGGAGAAATTTGCTTAGAAGACAAAGGATGATTCCTGGCAAGGAGAGTCATTCCTATTTCTGTTCTGGACAAATGGGAAGCTGTCTCAGATTCCATGATAAATCTTTTTGCTAAAGATGATACATCACTTTGAGCTGGTTATATGCACAGTCTTTGGACATCATACAAGTCAATTACTGAGACCAAGTTCTCAGCACTGAGCAGAGATATTTTCTTCGTATGCTGTAACAGAGCCAGAGCCTCCCAAGGACTGCAGAGTGCTGACACCTGTCCAGAAGCCCTGTGGAAAAGATGTCCACCACTCCCATTCTGATGGCCTCCACTGTCTCCCCATGAGGTCACCACAAGGTTTCTGGGCAGGATTATTGACAGCCAAGATGATTCTGCCTGTTTTATAATCCTGAGCCTTACTCTCGGCTAACTGGACTTGGGGAAGTAAGTTTCCATTCCAGGACAAAACCCCAAGTACAGAGCAGCAAACAGGGCCTTGCTTCCCTGACCCTCAGTCTCAGAAGCACGTCCCTATACTCCGAGGAGCTCCTTACCTGAGTCTGAAACATTTCCAGGTCAACTCTCTGCCCCTCAAACCTCTTGGGCATTACAACTTGCTGAGGCTGACCCCTGAGAACCACTCCAGGCCAGCAGATCCAGCCTTCCCTCACTCTCGGACTCTAAGAGGAGCCTGTGTGTGGTTTTCAGTGTTGCAGGACCAAGGTTTGAGATCCTATCAAGAACATGGGTGATGTGAGCTTCATGACTTCGGGCAGGTCTTTAATTTCTCTGAGCCCTCATCTGAAAATGTGACCAATGGCCCATCCCAGCTCCAAAATGCTGAGAGTCATTCTCTGGGATTCCAGGAACACAGTTGGAGCTGGCTGGAGCATAAGAGAGGGGGATGGAGTGGTAAGGAATAGGGAGGCAGGGATTAAATGGAGAGGGCAGGGGGCTGAATCATACGGAGCTTGAATGTCATGCTAAAAGGCTTAGATTTTATTTTAAAGGTAATGGAAAACCAGGGGAAATTTTGAAGCAAGGGAGAAGAGTTGCCAGATTTAGCAAATACCAAACATCTATTTAAGTTTAAACTGGGCATCTTGTATTTTATCTGGCAACCCTGCATGGAGTGACAGAGAAAGTTCTCTGGCCACTGAGTGGAGAATGTCATAGGGAATAACACTGGAAGCACAGACCATTGAGGAGGTGTTAATATTTGCTGAATGCTTGCTTTTACCAGGAACTGTTCTAAGTATTTTATGTGTATAAATTCATTTAATTCTCATAACAAAGTGTAGTATCCTTTCCATTTTACAGGCGAGGAGACAGTGGCACAGAGGGGTTAAGTTATTTGTCTAAGTCACACAGCTAGTTAGTGGCAGAATTGAGACTGGGGTCCCAAGCGCACGTGCTTAACCACCGTGGCATGCTGCCACTCCAGCGGACCATGGGAGCCTGGACCCAGGCCCTGCAGTGGGAATTAGGTGTCAGTCAGAAGCTGTCTTGAAGCCCCAGCCCATGGGGTGGGGGTTGGGACACTGTGACTGGCAGAGAAGGGAGGCTCAGGGATCCAAGCTCTATCACAGTGACACATTTTCGGATTACCTGGTACTTTTCGAAGCAGGAAGAAGGGCTCATCAGGAAAAGAACTAGCATCTCTTCAGCACTACCAAACACCAGGCAGGGAGCATAGCAATCCTCAAAGTATTCAGAAGTCACAATCAGCAGACACAGTGGTCTGGTCGACTGCTGTGGAGTAAAGGAAGACTTGAGCATTCTGGTTTGGGATGACTGAGGGGCCCCAGTGAGGGACCAGAGAGAATAGGCATCTAGTCCAGGACATGTTGAATTTATCAGGTATAAGACCAGGAGGCAATCAAGGCCCAGAGAGGTTAAGTGACTACCCTGGAGTCACATGGAAGGTAAGTGTCAGTGCAGAAACTAGAAGTCTCTTTGACTGTGTCTGGGGTGCCTGATAGAGACAGGACCCCAGTCTAGGTTCAAAGATGAAGACACCCCAGAACACAAGTCGTGACCAGTATTTGGGGACTGCTGTTTGATGCGGGTTCATGTGGTGCCTACATGCTCAGTTCTGAGAGCAGACCATGCCCCTTCAACTTTGAAACGAAAGCCAAGGGCAGTGCTGGGCTGAGTTTTAAGCACCGTGAGCCAAGAACATTCTCTCTGCAACAGTTTTCTCCATCTGTAAAAAGACAACAATATCCACAGCAAAGTTGTTTTGGAGATTAAATGAGGTAAGTAAACGGGAAGCATTGACCCACGCCATGCAGTCTGTCCTTGTGTCCAGCCTTCTGCCTCTGCCACTACCCCTCACCCTTTCCTGCTCCTCCATCTTCCTCTCTCTCCCCAGTCTGCCCTCCCATTTTCTCATCTTCCCTCCTCTCTTTTTAGGCCTTGGGACAGAGCCTGTTCCAGGGAGTGTCTGCAGATAAGCAGCCTAGAAACAAACATGCAGTCTCCCATCTCGGCCAGCCCAGCTCCCTCCTCCCGCCTCTAGCTCTCCATCCCCACCCCCATACTCACCTGCCACACAGGACAGCCCACCCTATAGGGGACCAGCCCACCTGGCCTTCTCTCCTGCTGACCATCAGCTCCCCTCCCTGCTGCCACATCCACTGGCTTCCTAGGGGACCCAGCAACACCCCCAACCCCCCGGCGGTTGCCCAGGGATTGCCACCAGAGGTGGCCGGAGGGACAGCAGAGACACCACGAGAGGCCCAAGGGGATGGGGAGGCTCCAGCCGGGACAGGCTGGAAATGTACAAAGCCGATCCCTAGGGACGGAGCGAGAGACTGACGTCAAGCCGAGGCTGAAAATATAGTCTGGAAAGTCACGCGGCACCGTGAAAAATGAGCCGTTCTCCCCAGCCAGAGACATAGATGGTGGGGAAGGGACATAAATCCTGGCTCTTTAGAGGCTCCAAACAGCAGGGGTTGCTAGCTTCTAGGCTGCCTGTCGAGAGGTCTCGGGGGTCCCCAGTGTCACATTCAGGGGCCAGGGCACCTGCAACCATCCCCATTCCTGAGAGCAGTCAGTGCCCTGAGAACTGGGGGCCAGCAAGGGAATCTAGGGGTGATCCTGGCCCCATCCCCTATGCCCACACTGCTCAGTCCATCTTTGGCTAAGCCGTGGTGCATTGGGCAACACGACCTCCCCCAAACCACACCCAGAATGTCCAGAGGGCCAGGGCCAGTGCCTCAAAGTGGAGGTCAAGGTCCCTGATGGGACTGAGCTCTGAAGTGCAGCCCGCTGCCAGGGAAGCCTGCTTCCCCATCCCATTTTCTTCCCCTCCCCACCCCACCGCCACAACTACTTAAATTCTCTCCTTTTAGGAGGTTCAGAGGTGTTGGGTGGCCTGGAGTCCACTCCACAGGCAGTTTGTCAGGAAGGGCCTGGAGTCCACTGCAGTGTGAGGTTCTCAGAGACTAGGCTTCCCACGGCCCTCAGATACCAAGCACCCCCTTCAGGCTGGTGTGAAAGGAACAGAGGCGCCCCAGGCAGACAGCTGGTCATGGGATTAGGGCTTTCTGGGACACCCGGCCATGGGCCCTCAGGGCCTGCGACGACATCAAAGGCAGACGGCCCTGCCCCCACTGACCTTGGTACTCCATAAGCTCCCAAGATTGAAAAAGCAGTCCCAGGGAAAGTGGCCGGGGTTCCCCACCAAAGCAACCGAGGTTACATTTTCACCACTTTGTGGCAACAGAGTCAAATGAGGTTTTAACTGTCGTAAGAAAAGAAAGAAAATTTGGTTTGTCTTACCCCTGAGTTAAGGAGCTTCCCTGTTGGCTCCATGGTAAAGAACTCACTCGCTTACCAATGTAGGAGAGACAGGAGACGTGGGTTTGATCCCTGGGTCAGGAATATCCCCTGGAGGAGGAAATGGTAACCCGCTCCAGTATTTTTGCCTAGGAAATCTCACGGACAGAGGAGCCTGGCCATTCCGTGGGGTTGCACATAGCCAGACACAAGTTAGCGACTAAACAACAGCCAGCCCTGAGTTAAAGATTAAGATTCTTACCTTCTATAGTTTCCTATTCCTGTGTCTTTTTCCCTCTTCTGGTCTGCCCCTCCAAGTTCTCTTTTTAACACGCCAGCTCTGGTGTTGTCCACCCTCTGAATGCTCCCACCTCACTCCTCACCCCCAGCACCATGATCCCCCCCGGCAGAATAAAACACCCTCTCCTTTGAGCTTCTCCACAGACAAGCCCCTGACACTGCATCTAAGTGTCACAGACATGTCTGTCTCCTCCTGCAGGGCTCTTTCAGGGCAAAGAGGGGCCTTGGTCATCTCTGCAACCTTCAGGGTTCAGCTCACTCCAGCCAGCAGAAGGGCTTGGCTCAGTTCATGGAATTTAACTAAACAGGGTTCATGTGTATGTTAGCATCGCAGAGACCCCAAAAAGACAACCAAGGGCTGGAGCCCTGGGCTGGAAGGTGGGGATGTCATCAGACTCTCCTTCTCTGGGCCTGTCCCAAAAGCCCTGGACATCAGGGCTCTGACAATCCTTGGTGGGAAGCAGAGCCATGTGCTTGAAAACCTAAGTCAGAGTATATCCCTAATCTCAAAGTCTTGGCCTGGCTTCTCACCTCCCTGGGATAAAAAAAACCAAAGTCCTTAAGCAAAACCCAGAAGTCCTGTGTGACCTGGTCCCCATTATCTCTAACCTGTCTTATGCTGTCCTCTATCTCCTTTCTGCTCCAGCCACAGCAGGCCTCCTTCAGCGCCCACCTCAGGACCTTTGCACCTGCTCTCTCCCATTGCTCAAGTGTTACCTCTAGGAGGCCTTCTCTGATCAGCTTATTCAAAACCACATACATGCACACATAGACACACAAGCGTGCTCTCTCTACCCCTTCCCTGTTTTCTCCTTATTATTGATCAGCAACCGATACCTATATATTTCATTTATTTATTATTTCTCTCTCCAAGTAGAATGGAGATTCAATCAGAGCAGGACCTTTTATCTGTTTGATGCGTATTCTTCTCTTAGTCAGTTCATGCTCCTCCTTTAATATCTTGTAACACATTTTGAGATATACAGTTACCTACTCTTTTAAGTTATATTAGACGGTGAGAATAAGAGAGGAAGAAAAAAATATTTGCTTAATAGAAATATACGAATCAACATACTCATAAGGAAATCTTGCCCTTGTTTCCACAACTGGCAGAGTGTTTGTAATTCTCTTATTCCCCCGGATGGTCCTTGTTCCCTTTGCCCTCAGCAGAAACCTCAGCAGTTGCAGCCTTTACAGAGTGGGGGTGGGAAGGTTAGGCCACAGAGCAGGCCTTCAAGTAATATTTATTACATCAGTAGGGAAGAGGCTGGTCTACATGGATCACTGGAAGTAGAAAGGAGCCCATCTCTGATTTGAGTAGACAACCAGAATAGATAAACCGACTAAAAAGTTCTACTCACCTCATAACTATGTGAGCTAACACCCAGGTGAGGAGACAATCTCTTGTGAGTTTTTGTTTTCCAAGGTGCTTGGACACACAATCAGAGAGCTATCACCTGGGCTCTACCTGCCTCAGGTGAGGCAGTTGAGGCCCTGCCTGCCTCAGCGGCCCCACATCTGTGGAGCGCTCTCTCGGGCTGGATGGGCAGGAGGGCTCAGGCGCTGGGAGGCGGTGTGGAGGAGGATGAAAGGCAGTCCCTCAGCCCCTGTGCAGCAACTCCTTCAGTACTTCCCTCTGGATGACATTTTCCAGTGTCCTCACTAGCACCGCTAACGAGACCCAAGGGGCCCTGGGGGGCTGCCACCAGGGCTTCTGCTGGTGCCCCGAGGGCTCTCCACTCTGCCTGCAGGCTCAGAGAACCTACCTCAGTAGCAACTTCTCCTGAGTACTGCTCAGGACAACCAGGTTCAAGCAGAAAAACCAACTCCAACCCACAGCTCCCTGAAGGCCCAGCATCAACCCTCACCCAGCCATAGACCCAGAGAGACACCTGGACTGGGAGCTCCGTGAAGGCAGGGGAGCAAACTCATCACCCTTCTCCCAGAGCTCTGACTCCAGCACTGGGACCTGACCCCAGCGAGGCACATGACCCACTCAAGCAGTTCCAAAGGCAACAAGCAAAATGGGCAGTGCTTCTGAGTGGGTCCTTGGGACCATCCACTCGCTTCTGCCACTCATTGGCTGAGTCACTTTCATTCTCTGAGTGCTGATTCTGATTCTTTATCTCAAAGGTGAGAATAACAATGCCTGCCTAACCCACTGTTTAAAGGTCCTGATGTGACCCTGTGTTTACAGCTAGAGACTTGCAGAAGCTCCACAAATCCTGCAGCCTTGCAGGCAGAGGCAGAGCTCCCCCAACACACCCACCTGACACCCTGGGACCACCAAACACACCTCCCCACTCTCTCACCCATGCCTCCTGCCCTGCTGTGTGCCAGCAGGAGCACCCTATGTCAACCAATGAGTCAGACCCAATAGGAGATGTGTATGGGTTTGTGACAGGAAGGAGCTTACGTGAGCGTGGAGCTGGCCAAGAGGGTCCAAGATCTGTGGGGCAGGCAGCAGGAAGGGAAGATCATGGGTAGACTGAAATCCATAGGCACTAGCTGAAGCTGCTGGCCACAGGCCTGAGTCCCTCTCAGGAAAGACCCGAGTCGTCTCTTTTTAAAAAAATATTTATTTATGTATTCATTTATTTGGCTGCTCTGGGTTTTAATTGCAACATGCTGGATCTTTAGTTGGGTCATGTCGGGTTTAGTTCGCTGACCAGGGATTGAATCCGAGCCCCCTGCATTGGGAGTTCAGAGTCTTTAGCCACTGGACCACCAGGGAAGTCCCCCAAGCAGGGTTTCCCAACCTCTGGGATTCAATGCCTGGTGATATAAAGTGGAGTTAATTAATAATAGAAATAAAGTGCACAATACATGCAATGTGCTTGAATCAACCTGAAACCATTCTCCACCACCCCAGTTCTTGGACAAATTGTCTTCCACGAAACTGGTCTCTGGTGCCAAAAAGGGCTTCCAACAGAGTGAGCCAGACCCACCAGCATTTTCTCCATAATTTAAAGTCAACTGATTAGGGGCTTGAATCACCTGTGTAAAAGCCCTTTAAAGCAGCACCTGAGTTAGTGTTTGATTTAGTAACTGGTAGATGGGAAGTGCGGAGAAGGCAATGGCATCCCACTCCAGTACTCTTGCCTGGAAAATCCCATGGACAGAGGAGCCTGGTAGGCTGCAGTCCCATGGACTAGGTCCATGGGGGGGCGGTCGCTAGGAGTCGGACACAGCTAAGTGACTTCACTTTCACTTTTCACTTTCATGCATTGGAGAAGGCAATGGCAACCCACTCCAGGGTTCTTGCCTGGAGAATCCCAGGGACGGGTAAGCCTGGTGGGCTGCTGTCTATGGGGTCACACAGAGTTGGACATGACTGAAGTGACTTAGCAGCAGCAGCAGCAGCAGATGGGAAGTGTATGCTACAAAATAGCTGCTGATTCCTTTCTGTTGTCCAACTCCCTGAAAGACTAGCACACGGGGATTCTAGCCAAGCCAGGCTACCAGGAAGCCATCACATATCCCACTTGCTTAAATCTGTATAAAGACACTTCTTGTCAACATACAGTCATGGTTTACAAAGCACATTTAAATTCCATTGTCTCATGTAATCCTCATGACAGCTCTTCGAAGGGAATTTATTTTATTGTTGACTTACCTAACCTCACACACAGCTGCTAAGTGACAGAGTTGGGACTTGAGCTTGTGTTGACCTGATTCATTCACATCCTCACCAGAGAGTGAGTTTGATAAGCGAAGGGAGGAGAGAAAAATTCTTCAGTTTCTGGCTGCATTTTAGAAAAGGGCAAAGGAATAGAGACCCAGATTTGTGAAACAATCTTTGCCTAAATGTTGGTTTTGCTGGGGGCCATTCTGGATGACAACAAGATAAGAAGTCACAAACAGGGGATTTTACTCTCCTGCATATGGTACTTAAAAAGTCCCATTTCTTTCCCCCAGTTAAATTTAATCTGTCCCAAGCCTCTATCCTACCAGTCCAGAGGGAATTCAAGGGGTTGTTATTGGAGCTTCCTTGTCCACTATCCATTAGAGGTGAGCAAAGATTCTGGAGTCTCCCACATCACAGCACATTCAGGGAAGGGCCCGCTGGCCTCTGTGCGCACTGGCCACACAGCTCTGCTCATGACCAGTCCTCATCTGGTCTCTGCCGAGAGTCGACTTTCTCAGGCCACCCTGCTGCCATTGTCCTCCGGCTCCTCCCAACCTCCTGGGGAGCCCCATTCCTTGCCTTTAGCCTGTTTTCCTCCAAACTTCCCTTCCACCATCTCCTTCAGCATAATCCCCTCAATGAACCTGTATTTCTTTTTTTGTTTGTTTGTTTTGGCTATGATTTTTTGCTTATTTGTTTTAATTGAAGGATAATTGCTTTACAGAATTTTGTTTTCTGTCAAACCTCAACATGAATCAGCCATATGAACCTGTATTTTTACAAAACAAAATCCAGAAAAAGGTAAGAGTGGTCTTCTAGGTGCCCTGACAACAAACTGTTGTAGCGACAATAACAAACTTACTGAATATTTATTGTCTACGAATCACTTATGTTGCCTCATTTAATCCTAAGATGCTATTATTATTAACCACTTTTATATACGAGGGAAACAGAGGCCTGAAGTCACATGTCCAAAGTCAGCTCAGCTCACAAGCATCTCCCAGCTTTCTGACTCCAGAACCTGTGCTCCAACCTCTGCTCTGTGCCATCTTTCCCTAAAACTGGTGTAAGGAAAGGTGGCGCAAAAGCCTGCCTGTGTGACCTCGGGATAGAGGAAGGACAATTAGCCACAGAAGCAAAATCAAGTCACAAAAGAGTTGCAATAAATTATCTCATGCAGGTGGGTGGGCAGTGGGGAAGGGGAGTAAAGGACTCAGATTCTGGATCTGCTGTCTACCAGCTCCCTGACTTATCCTGTCAGTCTCCTCCCTTCCAAAATGAGGTTGGTAAGCCCAACCTTCCAAGCTTGATGAAAGGATCAAAAGACAAAAAGTATGTAAGAGCTCTTTGTAAACTCTGAATTCTGTAGATGTTTCATGTTAAGGGTATGGGCAGAACATATGCCTTGCCAGTGCTGGGCTTAATAACATCAGTCGTGATAGCCCTAAACAAAAGATAGCCCAGTGCCAAGGTTAGGTCACTGTTCTGGGAGCTAGGGAGCCAGGCAAAAAATTCTCTTAAAGACTGAAACAGAGAGTTTACTTTCCTGTGCTAAAGATGCTGGAAAACATAGAACTACATTTCCTAGACTTCTTTGCAGCTAGGGCCCATGAGTGACCGAGTTCCACCAGGAAAATTCCTACATGAGACTTGGAAGGACTGGGGAAGATAGGTGTGGAGGCAGAAAGAAATGTAAGGCAGAAGCGGGGTCAGGGGAGATGAAGCCTCTTGGGTGAACGGTGGAGGTTTCCAGTGCCTGCTCCCTGGGTACAGGCAGCAGAGCTGTGTCTCCACCAGGGCAGCCCCTTGGGATGCTCGTGGAATTCTCCTGGCTCCGTGATGTCTTGGCCCTCTCCAAGGTTCTATAAACTACCTAATATCCTCTAATAAATTCCTTTCTGCTTAAATCAGCCAGAGTGGAATCTGTTCTCCCAGACTGGTATTGGAAGAGATTCCAAGCAAGAAACCCTTGAGGATATGAGAATCTGGGACTGGTTTCCGAACACGTTGCATTTCCAGACAACAGAGAGTCAATCAGCACCAGAAGACAGGATTTCAGTGGTGGTCAGCGCATCACGATGAAAGAGCTACTGCTGTCACTCTAAGGGCCCCACAGTAAGGAGTCCGTGAGAGGCAAGTCTTCAGCAACCTAGCTGCTGCTGAAGTAAACCTCTAAAATAAACTTTTATTATAAACAATTTCAAACCAACACAAAAATAGAGTAGTGTGCTCAACCCTCGTGTGCCCACTTTCTACAGTCACCCTATCACTCTGTCACTGCAGGAACTCCCTCTGTCCCAGTTCACTGGATTGTTCTGAGAAAAATCTAATGTAACGTTTCACCCCGAAGTTCTTCAGCGTTCTTCTCTAAAAGGTGACTTTTAAAAATATAACCATGGCAACATCTCACAGCCTAGAAATTGACACTAATTCCTTAATACCATCAAATATCCAGTCAGTGTTTATATTCCCCCATGGTCTTGCCTTCTTAAAAATATTTTTTCATATGGACCATTTTTTAATGTCTTTATCAAATGTATTACAATACTGCTTCTATTTTATGTTTTAGGTTTTTTGGCCACAAGGCATGAAGGATCTTAGCTCCCTGACCAGGGATCGAACCTTCATCCCCTGCATTGGAAAGTGAAGTCTTAATCCCTGGACCACCGAAGGCAAGGAAGTCCCTTGTCTTTCACTTTTTAACAGTTTGTTTGTTCAAATCAGGATCTAACTAACTCTATACATTGCGATTAGTTGATACACCTCTTAAATTTCTTTTCATCTATAAATTTCTCTCCCTCTTTCTTGCTCATTTTTTTCTTCCTGTTGAAGAAATTGGGTCATTTGTTCCATAAAATTTCCCATAGATCAACCTTCCCAACTAACTTCTTGGAAAGTTAAAATCCACGTGTCCAAGACTCTCTTTCAACTAAGGTTTCGTCACAACCTGGCTTCTTCCAGGCAGACCACTCACCTGGTATTTGTAGGTGGAATTGGACCAGCTCAGAAGAGGCAGCTCTTCAGAGTGGGGCTGGAGATAGCAGAGTCCCAGGCACACCTGTCATGGAGACTCTGGATCATCCCTGGAACCCAAAGAGCCAAGTGGTAGGTGAGACGGCAGTCTGGGTGTCCCTCCTGGTTAAGTGTCCAAACCTGGTCGCTTGGCCCTCCCAGGGATCCTATATACCATAACCCCTCCACACAATACACCCTTTTAGGTGTGAACTGGTTGGAGTGCATTCTGCTAACTGTAGTAGAAATCAATGTGGGTGGAGGGCAGGGGTAGAATAAGCCTTAATTCTGCAGAGCACTTCAGGGTTCATAAAACACTTTCACATCCATTGGGTGCTCTTAACTACCCCAAAAGAGGGCATTGAACAGATGAGTCAGACCGAGCAACCAAACCTCCCACTTAAGGAGTATCTCAAGCTCAATCTCAAATCTTCAGATTCCAGGCCTCACACTGTTCTCACCATCTGCCTCCATCTCCTCACGGGCTGCCAAACTCACAGCACAGATGAGGGGTGTCTGGGGCTATGATGGCCCAGGAAATAAGCCAATAAGAGAGATGCAGAGGCTGTAGAAAGACTCCTCCCTTTGGGTAAGACAAATGTGCATCCTCCCCTAAACTCTCTTCCCAGTGATGTCAGGGTCACGTGGACAAAGTGCTGGGGTCTGAGCACCCAAACACCCCTTCTTTCAGCCAGGCCGTGCTGGAGAGAAGGGCAGCAGTGGTCAGGAAAAACAGCCCTCCAGGCTAAAGCCCACTCTGTCGCCCCAGCTGTCACCAAAGCCTTTCAGAGTCTAGTGTGTAGACTCTGTTCCAGTGTGTGTGTTTTTAAGGGGGTGCACTGGGAATTGGTCAGGGAAATAAAGTGGAAGGGGGTTCAGGGGGCCCTGAGAGGACCAAGGCTTTCTCCAATGCACGTCACTCAAGTTTAAGCAGTGGCAGTGGCCTGAAATTATCTAGATGAGAGGAGAGGCTGAGGAGGGGGCTCCGAGGGCCTCCCTCCTGCCCTTTCTGATGGACAGCAGCTTTGATCCTGGAGTCTGAGGCTCATAAATAATATCCCAGGCATGGGTGCCCTGGGGCTTCTCCAAGGGCAGCTGGCTGACAAGACCGACTCTGCCAGGCCTTGCAGGCAGGCCTGGCCCCACTGCAGCCGGCCGTGACGGGTTTATGGCCAGCAACCGACAGTAGTTACCTCAGATTTATCACCCATCTACAAGGGCAGGGGGAGCCACTAAAGGCTGCCCGGGAGCTGTTGAATCACCGTGATGGGAAGTGCAATCAGAGGCGGCGAAGAGCAAGGAGGTAGGAGCATCCTGGGAACCTGGGCTTCCTGCTGGCTCCTTGGGTTACAGTCTGTTCCTGAGGGGGATTTACAGTCCTGGAGCCCACAGGAGTCAAACCACCCTCCGAGAGGGAGACGGAGCTGAAGGAGAATGAGGGTGCCAATACAGTTGGACTGGCCCAGACAGAGCCTTGAGGGGAAGCACGGGGGCCCAGCACCCAACCCGCTGGCCACAGTGCCTGTGACAGGCAGCTTGCCACCCTGGGCCAACACTGCCTGACCGCCTCCCTGGGCAGTTTTGCCTTCCTGGCAGCACGTCTGTCTTCGAGCAAGGCTGTTCGTGGCAACCCTGAATATGCAAATACCTGTGCCCTTTCTCTGGATGTGTGTCTCTTTGGGGGTTTACATCAGCAAGAAAGGTGCATGCATGCAATGAGGCCATTTCCCATCGTGCTCGCGCGCCGGCCTGGATGCTATGTCTATGAATTAGTATCACACCTATGCACAGGTAGGGTGGAGGGCAGGGACATCATCAAAGGCAGAGGGTTCTGGGTCCTCGTCCATGCCTGCTAATGGGTGAGTCAGTAGATACAAGAATACAAGAGAGAGGACACAGGAGGACAGGGAGAAGTGCTGGTGGGGTTTAATAGAAGGGTGAGTATGGACGAAACGGATGGGAGGAGAGAGAAGCTAGGCAGGGGTGGATGGAAAGAGACTTGAAGACTAGAGGGAGAGCCAAAAAGCGCCCAGATGTCCACACAATGCAGCCCAGCTCAGCCCCAAATGTGGTCACGAACAGGAGGGAAAGGGTGGAAAAGAGGTACAGGAAGAAAAGCAGAAAGGACAAGGGAGGAGGAAGGCAACCCGAGAGGGAGGGGCAGGGTGAGGCAGCCGGTGGGAACATCATCTGCTCCAGGAGCCCGGGACCTGGCTGGGAAACTTTAACACCTCAGCCATCCCCACCAGCTATAGCTGGCTCGGCAACTGGACCTGAGCGCAGGGCAGCCTGCCCTCTGGCCACGCCACAACCACCCAGACCCAGTCAGAGCCCAGAGAGAGTGATCCAGGCCTGGGCTGGGTAAGAAGCAAGCTTGCCACCTTGGAGAGTTCACGCAGGGAAAGGAGTCTCTGCCCTCATTCATGAGTGGGCTGATGTCAGTACAAGCATGGAGCACTGTTGCAAGTCTCAGCTGCTACCCAGCACACAAGTGTGTGCACCCACATGGTCACTGCCATGTTCCTACAAGTCCTATGAGCACTTGGGTCCTGACCATATAAGGCATCACTTGAATAGCGCGGAGTTTGTCCAGACCACCTCTTCCTGCAGCCCTAGGAATTCCTAGGTTCAGCTCTGCGAAGTCTTCTCTTTCTGTCCTTGCATTTGCTATGAGGGATCTTCTGGCTGGACTGCTTGGGCTCCAGCAGCCTGAACCCCAAAAGGCCAGGTGTGAACCCTGTCACTGCCGGTGGAACAGAGCCTAAAGCTCATTTCTGCAAACCTGGTTCTGCCACTACAGACCACAGTCTACAGGTGTGAGGTGTTGAGGGGGTGTCTGTGTGGTTGCCGGTGTGCTCCTTGGGTATGTCACATGACTCTGGGTATCATGGGGCACCCAGCAGGTCAGATGCTGGCTGTGCTGAGCCAAGCAACAGTTCTCCAAGTGTGCCGTGTAGAGCCCTGGGTGTCAGGAAAAGTCCTTGAGGTGCCCTTCAACTCTTTCCCTTTCCTATCCTCCACTGGTGTCCGGCCCTTTGTGAGATCCCCTTTCTCGGAATGTGGGCAAGACCTGTGACTTGGTTCTACTGTAGCATCAGGCATCCAGCGTCTCTGGAGCCGTAGGAACACTGTAAGCCCTCTCCTTCACCAACATCTACAAGAATGTTCATCCTGACAGACTGTTCCCTGCCCTACCACTCAGGGCTAAGGGTAAAAATCATTCAGCCAGTTACACACACATCCCCCACATCTCAATCCTGGGCTGTGTGGCAGGGCTTCCCTGAGACCCTCTGCTGCACCAAGCAACCATGGACAGCAGGGGGCGCACTTCTCTCTACACTGTCTTCTCAGGGAGGCCAACCTAGGTCCCCAGCACAAAGCATAGCCCATGCTAAGACCACCGTCAACCTGTATTCATCAAAGAATAAAGGACTTATGAAATAGCACATGAACCAGGGTGCTGTTCCTGTTTCCATCAGAAAGACGATTTCGCCAGGGACCAGAGGATAGAGGTGGCCTGTGGTGATGCAGGAAGGAGCTCGGAGGAGAAGGCAGATTTCTATGTGGCTGAGAACACAAAGCTGGAAACCTAGACACCGTGGCTGCCCTGAGATGACTCCTACTTGAGCAAAGCTGTTACCTCTAAAGGGATCTGTGTGTCCTTTTGTAGCAGGAGAGAGATGCTGTGGGGAAGTGGCAGAGCTACATGCCCAGGGCTGCAGTTTAAGAAGAGTGCCCCCTCCCATTCCCATGGTCCCTCAGATGGTGAGAGCAGAGGAGGGAGCCTTCAGTGGGTTTGCTGGCACAGGTTCCAATTCACCTTTGAAATGAGTTGAAACTGAGACAAGGAAGACCTCCAGGGCAGGATAGAAGCCAAGTTTCTCCATACAGGGGAGGATTCTAACCCACTGCAGGAGTGTGAGTGGCCACCCTGCCCCCAGCCTCCCAATATTCCCTAATACCTGTAAGTTCATCCATTAGGGGACAAACCCCACAGTGAGAAGCGCAGCATTGAATAAAATATCCCTGGGAGAGAGAACAGAGGCAAGTTCTTGCTCAGTTCCACGAGGCAGTGCATTCTCCCCTGGGCTCAGCTGTGTGGGGAGGGCTGGGAGCAGGGCCCCCCGGGAAGGGTGGAGTCAGAAATGGGAGACCATCACAGGCACTCGAGAGCAGAACAACTCTCATTCCTTCCATCTGGGACCTGGAGTCCCTCCCCCGCAGCGCTGGGGACTAGCAGCAGAGGTGGCTGCTCCCAGCCAGCCCTGACACTCCCACTAACCAGGGAGACAACAAAACTGTCCCCCATCCCCTCATCCCAGTTCCTCTTGGCAAAAGGAATAAAACGGCCCACTTATTTTTATCACTCACAGATTTCCCAGGAAATGGGCTGTTAGTTCCCCTAATGTAATGATAACAGGCTTGTCCCCCTCCATACGTGGCACAGCCTGGCATGAACATACTTGAAGCTCCATCAGGAGGTCTCTCCGGCAGAGGATGGGGTGCCTGGGAGCAGGACCTAGAAAGGAGCCAGAAGCTGGGGTTCCCCCACCCCCAATGGCAGAGACACAGTTTCAGGAGTCTCTCCCTGCCCTGTAGCTGACTCCACCCTACTCTCAATTATAATCTTCATGTTTTACCCTCACAAACACCTATGGGGTCAGTAAACACTACTATAACACACCCCAACAAATAGGATGTGGGTGCCCCATAGGCCAAGGACAGGACGCTCCCCAGGGACCTGTAATGCCTGTGTGTGCTAAGTCTCTCCAGTTGTGTCCAACTCTTTGTGACCCAGTGGACTGTAGCCCACCAGGCTCCTCTATCCAGGGGATTCTCCAGGCAAGAATACTGGAGTGGGTTGCCATGCCCTCCTCCACATGATCTTCCCGACCCAGGGGTTGAACTCGTGTCTCTTATGTCTCCTGCACTGGTAAAGACTCCAGGTTCTTTACCACTAGCGCCACCTGGGACGCCCTGGAACTTGGGTGCCGCCAGTTCCTTTCTAGATTGTACTTCATCCATGTCCCTTCCTCTCCACAGACCCACTGCGGTAACAGCCCTGCCAGGACTTCAGAGCACTAGGCTCTCAGTGAGTTCCCTGCGCTCTCACACACGGGCTGTGGGAGCTCCTCAGCCCTTGATGAGGGCCATTCTCACACAAGAACAGAGAAGGGTGCCTGGCTTTCCTGTAGTCTGTGAGGACTGCACCCTGCAAGGTGGTGGCCGGCGCCTGGGCAGGTAGTTACACGGGCTGCACTCTGCTTTTATGCTGATGCTTTACTTGTCACACGGATGACCTCTCTTTCCACCGAAGCTGCACGCTCTGTGAGAGCAAGGGCCCTGACTGGTACTCTCTCTGCTCCCAGGAAGCCTGGGCAGTGATGGGCAGGAAATGGGAGCTCAGTGAACCCCAGTGATTGATGAGATTTGGGGCAGGGCACAGGGGGGCGTGGCCCTGGGCTGCTAATGCTGACCACAGTGAGTGTGCAATGATGCAAACTGTCTTTTCAGCCTAAGCCTCAGCTTCCTGCTCTCCTGGTGGGGGGGTGTCCCTGAGAACACCAGGCCTGCACTCAGTAGATGCCCTCCCCCTACTCCTACCTCTGCTGCCCCTGCCCCTTATGCTGTGGAAGCACAAGCAGGCAGAAAGTAAGGACAGCCTCTCCTAGAGGGCAACGGCCAGCTACTGGGCACTCCTTTCCCCTTGGCCGTTGGAGGTCTGGGGGTGGGCGCCATGGCCTGGGGATGCAAGAAATGAACTCACATTTATCTGTCTTTCTGCCCCCAAGGAGAAAGACAGTCTGTCTAGAGACATGGAGACTCTGAGCCAGGAAGTGTGCTGGCAGCCTGGGCTGTTGCCGGACAAGCAGGGGCAAAGCCGCCCAGCCCAGGAGGAGCTGTCCCACCAGAGGGGCAGAGGGTGGGGGCAGCCTGTGACCACCCCTTTTGGGCTGCCCATGGAGCGACCAGAGCCACTTCTAGTGATGGGGAGGGAATCCCTCTGGGTTTCAGAGGGGAATCCACAGGCCCAAGAGAGGAGAAAAAGGTCCAAAATCCCTCCAGTTGCTTTGAAATTTCAAAAAGGGGTGAAGATACATCTATGCCAGCAGGAATTTGTGGGGAGTCACTGGGGAAAACTGAAGGATGAGGCGGGGCGAATTTGAGTGTGCAAACAAGTAGGATGGCCGATTTACTGAACAGCCTCCTTTTCCTCCTCCTATGGGGACTCAGAGCCTCAGGCTCCCTCTCCCCAGCGAACTCTGCGAGCTACTCCTTGGTCAGAAGGTACCGCACCAGCTGCTCCAGGTCCCCCAGGCTTATCCTCTGCAGGCACTCCTCATGCTCCCGCCTCAGCAGCTGCAGCACTGCCTCGGTGTCCTGGGGCCCAAAGTGTTTAGCCAGGACCTGGCCCAGATGGTGCCACAGGGGCTGGGGCTGGCGGGCGTCCTCAGGTGCCGGCTTCTTCAGGGGCCACATGATCACACTGATGGAGGCGCTGGGCCCGATGCAGTAGTCCGAGAGCCGCTTGTCATCTGCCAGCAGCTGGCCACAGAAGAGCGGGTGCTACTGCTCCTCCAGCACATGCAGCCGCTCGGACACCAGCTTCTTCAGCATGGTCACGTTCTCCTGTCCTGACACCTTCAGGCTACATCTCCGGCCCAGGAGCAGCTTGACTGTGAGGAACATCAGGCTGCCAGCAGATTCAGAAGGGATCCATGCTCTGGAGGCTGCCCTGAGGGTGAAGGGGTTCTGGAGGAGAAGGTTTATGTGTGTGGCTTCTCCTTATCAATGGAGGGCAGTGGTCCCAGAAGGCCGAGGGCCGGACCCAAGAGGACAGCCATTGGCTGATGCGTGGTGATGTCACAATGCCCCTTATCAGAGGGCTCATTCCCAGAGTGGGACTTTAGGGAAATGAGAGGGGCGTTTGGGACACAGAACATCCCTTTCTCCTTTAGGGGAGAAATGAGGGGAGAAGAGGGGAAAAAAAGGAGGGTAGGGAAAGCAAGCATGGGACTAGGAGAAAGGAGAGCAGGAGGGCCCAAAAGACAGGGTGGCGGAAGGAAATACGTCCATGTTGCCTCATGCAGCACTATTTCACGCCCTTTCTGCCCGGACCCATCCCCGAGGAGAGATCATATCATGATCGATACTTGCTGCTCTAATTTATCAAGGGTCCTCCTTCTGTCACACACTTGGATTGGGTTTCCCAGACACAGAGACAGGGATTCTCAAGCACATACCTAGTTGGGAGGTAACCCCAAGATGCTCCTGTAATCAGGAGCCAGAAAGAGAGGCAGATAAGGGTGGGCAGCCCACACTGCACCAGTGAGCAGGTGGCCTTTGTGGTCAACTAGGCACTCTTCGTCCCACCGGGCACCTTGGGAGGCCACATGGAATACACCAGCCGTGCTGCCGGGGAAGTAAAGAAGCTGGATCCGTGTGCTGTCAGTCCTGCCTTTGGTCAGTGGGGTGCTAACTTGGTACTTGTGGTCTGAATGCGTGCAGAGCAAGCTCCAGTGACCAAAGAAGACCCTTAGGCAGAGATTTGCGGGAGCTGGCAGTAACTTTAACTCTCTCCACTCCCATCTCACCCACATCCCCTGCTCACAAAGAATTCTCTCTCGTCGCAGTCAAAGCCCACTCAGCCAAGAGTGAGACACCCTGAGGGAGGCACCAGGACACGGACGTTGCTGTAAAACCTGGCGACGGTGGCTAGCCGCTCCCACCCCAGCGTCAGACCACCTGGAATGATACACTCTCCTCTCATGGGCTGAGACAAGATAAAACCCTAGAACCTAAAGAAATCCTTCGTGACCTTTGAATTCCCGAGCCAGCTAACCCCACCCAGGCCCCAGCCGCTTTTGCAGAAATGAATCTGCCGGAACCCATCTTAAGCAACGGGGAGCACAGAGGGGCTCAGGCTGGGCCGCCGGCAGCGTCTGCTGCAAGGCCCGAACTTAGTGAATCCTCCCGGCCTCTGGGGCAGGTACCGTCTACCCTCCACCTGCCAGAGGAGACGGTGGGGCTGCTTACTGTCACCGCCAGCAGGCAGCACACGAGTTTGGCCTCCTGTGACGTCTGCTCTGTACCCTCCGTGTGCCCGAGGGGGCCCGGGGCTCCGAAGCCAATTAGGAAGGAACATGCTGGGGCCTCTGGTGTCAGCAACTTTTGTGGCCTCGGTAGTTTTCTGCTCAACTTGAAGGTCTCCTGGGCTGAGCCCTGTGAATGTGCTAACACATTTAAGTCCATGAGGAAGGCAGTGGGTGCACTTTGGAAATGAGTGAGCATGGAGGCCTGGCTGACGTCCCACAGCTGGTGGGGAACATTGTCAGGGGTGCACTCACTTCTCCTGACACTTTGTGCTCCACGGCTGCTCTCGGCAAGAACCTGTTCTTTCCTCTCCTCCCTCCTCTTCCCCCTTTCCTTCCTCTCCCTGGGGCCTGGACTACACTTGATTGAGACTGTTGCCAACAGCCCTGGACTTTCCAGACCTCACCCTTCCACAGCGGGCTGATTCCCTACCCAGGTTGCGCCTGCCTCCACCCCTCTCCTCTTGACTCTGGCAGCTTTGGACAGCAGAAGAAAACACCCATGAAGGCCACAGACTCAGCTGCCCTCTTCCTTCCTCCGAACCCAAGTTCTCACCTCCAGCAGGTGACCAAATTCTAGTCCATCAAGAAACTGAGCTAAAAAGTCAGGAATATCAGCGCAAGAATGAATGGCCCCGCCGGGGTGGGGCTGGAAGGAGGAGATGCACTATGAATTCTGAGCCACCGGCTGGAAGAAAGTGAGGGTCTGAACTGGGCTGGGATTGGTGGAGATGCAAAGGAGGGGCAGATTTTGGATTTTGTTCCAAGGAAGAACAGAAATAATAAGAGGGCTCCTGTGGTCAGGAAAGGAGAGGAGGAGGGAGGTGGGGAAGGGGCAGCTGACTGGGCGGCACTCTTCTGAGTGACACCATCTGGTTTCACCCTTTTGCTTCTGGAATCAAACTGAGCTCCTCAGTCTGGCATCCAAGGGCATCACGACCTGGCTCTGCTTCCCCCCAGCCTTTCCCACTTGGCATCCTCCACTCCAGCCACACCCACCAGCCTTTTCCTCTATTTCCCAGTTTCATTACAATGCTTCAGCTCATCCTTCTGAATGCTGGTTAAAAACCACTTCCTCCGTGAAGCCTTCCCACTTTCCCCAGTCCTAGGTGAAGGTAAGCCTACCTGCCTCTGTGCAGTCATTCCCCTCCTTGAACATTACTTGTGTTGATGTACCTATACATGTCAGAGTCTCCCTCACGGACTCTCAGTGGCAGAGAATGGGTCTCATCTGTTTCTGTAACCCTGCCTCCAGCATACAAAGACTGGTACACAGAAGACCTCACATGCATGTTTGTTGAATGAAGATGACAAATTTCAACACGCTGAGCCAAGCAGGCGGATGCAGGGTCCAGAACAGCAGGCTGTGGAAGTGAATGAACCTGCCTGCAGCCTCTCCATCTCCCCCAGAGAAATGAAAATCCAAAATTACATAAAAAAATAAATCAGAAAGTGATTGCAGTCTTTGCCAAGGATCTTCCATAGTATTCTTTAAACAGCCACCTCCCTTGGTGCATTTGAAATAAGATAGAATTTGCAGATGTTCATACAGTGCAGGGGGCCCCGTGGACTCCATGATGGCAGGACGTCTGTCTTGCTGAGGGAGCTGAGGATGGATGAGGCTTCTCCTCGGCCATCTGAGAGTTCCCAGCCTCTGGAAGGAAGGACCCTGTGATGGACAAACCATGAGACGGACAAGGTTGTGGCAGGGGTAGCTACTGTGAAAGATGCCTAGAAAGGCTTCCTGGGGGCAAGGTTTAAGTCGTCTTCTGCTGGAGATGGAAGGAAAGTGAAACGGGGAGGGGAGTGGCCTGCAATCTCTCTCCCAGGCTATGGAATTTATGAGGAAAGAGTAGGGCCTCGAGTCCTGGGCTTGGAGGAAGAAGAGAACCAGCTACCTGCCTCAGCCAGACCTCCTAGACTTGCCCCAGCCACTGGGGAAGAAAGGTTGGGCCTGGGTTTCTAGAAATAGGTGAGGCCACAGCTCAGGCTCCGGCTCTGCAAAGCTAGTGGCCACTTGCAGCCTGGCACCTCTGTGACCAAGGCTTCAAGGGTCAGGGCTGCTGGGTCACACTTTTCAAATCCACTTCCTGATCTAGAGAGTCCCAGTGTGCTAGGGGGCCATAAGGACAGAGGCCTTAGAATTAGCGGTGTCCCCATTAGGAGAGATGGTCTCCACTGACCCCTGCCTCTGGGTTGGAGCCCCCATTGCCCTCCCCAGTGAGGGTAATGGAGGAACCTTGCTGGGCCCTCAAATCATATTTGGAGCTTAGAAATTTCATAATTTTTTCCCAGGCGATTGCTTGTCTTCATTATGCAATTAGCATGAGAAAATGCAGTTGTGTAATCAGAGCAGGCAATCAGACAACGATTGCCATAATTAGGGAGGAAGATTAGTGGAAATGAGTGGGTTTTGTGACTTGAGGGAAAGGAACAAATGTGTACAGAGAGAACGCTGGTCAGTGGTGGGTCCCAGCCCCTCTGACAAACAACTTTAAGTGCAATTGTGTCACAGGAAAAGCAGCATAAAGTCTTCAGGAGAGGAGGGGGAGGGAGAACACTTGGGTGCCCTTGGTGTAGGACTCTGGGACATTGGCACGCAAGGGCTTGAACTCCGTAGGATAAAAGCCAAGGGTCCAACGGCCAGCCTGGGGCCACCTTGAGCAGCCTGCTCCTTGAATCTCATTTGCTGCCTCTAATGCCTCCCCTCCCTTGTGAAGGTCTCAAGAGACAGGTCATGCTCCCAGGACCCAGGACAGTGCCTGACCCATAAAGACAGTCAGTGTGTGTTTATAAAAACTTGGAAATGTGAGTTGTTACCCTCAACTGTCAGGGGAAGACCCCATTGCATGAAGCTACATGCCCACGTGTGATGCCCCACAGGTGGGCTGAGCCCTCCTGCTGGCACAGGTAGGCAGCCCAGTAGCCTCTGCAGACCCAGCAGGCCAAGGGCAGGAAGGGGCCAGGAGATGCTGGCTGACAGCTGGCAGTGGCAGTGCCCTGAGCTTTGGCTAATCTATAACCACTGACTGGGGCTGCTCAAAAGGCTTATGAGCAAGGGGCATTATGCCTCTGCCCACCTCACTCTCTGGGTAAGTTATCAAGTTATTATTACACTTCAGAAATGTCAGGCTGGCCTTCCAGGGGAGGTGGGGCGGCGGAGGTGGGATGCTAGCTGGAGCGGGACTGAGAGATATTGAGAAGTGGGGGGATGGAGACAAAGCAAGCAGAAGAAAGGCAGGTGGAGCCATAGAAACAGTGGAGAGAGGAGCAGGTGGAGAACGCGAGGGCTGAGCATAGACCACGCTCAGAAAGGAGAGAAGTCCTGAGGGATAAGAGGAGTGAGGGGCGGCCAAAGGAGCCATACAGAGGCGGCAGGGAGAAGGGACAAAAGGACATTTGTGCCAGGAAAGGAAGGAAGGGGAGAAGGAGAAACAGGAAGGAATTCTTACTGCAAAAACAGGACCATGAATACCTCTGCAGGCCTCCCTCCTGAGAACAGTGTCCCTCTTCCCCTCTCCTTACAGTCTGGAAATGGTTCACGGGAAAAACTCTAGCAGAGAAAGTGGAGTCCAGACGTGGAGAGCCTGAAGTCCTGGTTCCAGCAGCCCCTGCCTCCTCCATCCCAGGCAGCCCCACCTTCAGCACTTCCTGAGCACACATGCGGCGCTCTGCGAGGCCCGCAGGAGACAGAGCTGACCAGCAGGCAGGCAGAACACAGGCCAGTTCCCAGACACAGCCCCGCACTGGACCTGCCCTCAGGCCACCACTGTGGAGCCTGTGCCTCTGCCTGTAGCAGTGATCAGGGAACCCCTGCCCTTTGAGAAGGGGTCTCCCAGAGCTGCTCGGGCCAGGCTAGTGAGGGCTGGCCTGGGACCAAGCAGGCAGCTCTTTAGGTGGCCCCGGCCTTGGGTGCTCTCCAGGATGCCCAGCACGCAGGTGTTCAGTAGGTAAATGAGGCCCGTCATTCGTCCCTCATCCGCTGGGTGGCACTGGCTGTCTCAGCAGCCGTACCCAAGTGGTCTGTGGCTGCTCCAGTGGGGACCCAAAGCACCCTGACACTGTTTTAGGGGTTGAGACAGATAGGCCCACGCCTGGGCAGGCAGGGAGAGGGAGCTGGAGCAGATGGAGAGCGGGGATTGCAGCGGGCCTTGGGAGCCCAGGGGATGTGGCTGCCGCTTCTGTGCGCTGCCAAGCCTCTCTCCAGGCCTCTGTCCTCGCACCCCACAGCTTAGGTCCTGCCCTGCACTGCTGGCCCGCTGCCCTGGAGATGTCACACTGGCTGGGAGCCCCTCAGAAGCCCAGCGCAGTGCATACATCGTGCCACTCAGACTCACACTTTCTTGAAACCCTTGTGGGGCTGCAGCCTACTGTGACCACTAGATGTCACTGGTGACCTCCCTGGCCAGCTCCAGCAGTCCTAACCAACCAGACCTCGGGCCTCCACCCTCTCTGGGCCTGGGCACACAGTCCTGGGACAGGGTCCAGAGCCTCATGTGGAGATGAGCCCTGACCTCCTACAGATGGCAGTCACCTCCCCTCCACCCTCAGGGGTCATGCTCTGGGCAGCCGTGCTCCGGGCACAGACATCGGTGCCCACCCTGAGCTGGGCACTGTGCCAGGCGCTGAGGCAAGGAGAGAGGATAGGAAGACACGTCCCTGTGTAGGGGACACAGACACAGAAACCTGTCATTTTAGCACTGGGCATAAGCATGACCATGGAGAGGAAGGGACACCCCACTCCAGCAGGAGGGAGGTCTAGGTCAGAGAAGCTTCACCCGGGAGGGCGCTTGATGTGTCTGAAAGGGGAGCAGGAGCTTGACTGAAAGCCCGGCAGGCACAAGCCCGTGTGTAAGAGTGTGGGACTCACTCTAGCTGGAGCAGGTAGGGGTGGGGTAGGCAGGGGGCGAGAGACGGGGCAGGATAACTGGGCAGGGGCCAGTCACCTTCAGCAAGAATTCTTGACTGCAGCCAAAACTGAGTTATCCACGTCACACCCTAAATCCTTGCAGTGCGTGTAGGCGCCCCACAGGAGCAGCCCTCAGCCACTGTTCACTCTTACACACACACACACACACAGCCAACCTAAGCTGGGGTCCGCAAAGGGCTTTCTTTCCCACACCATCTCTGCTCTGCCAGGGCTGTAGGAGCGCCCAACCAGCACTGCTGCTGCGTGGGTGTTCTCTCCTTCCCAGGCCCTTCCCTGGTGGAGACCCAGTCTGCCATGTGGCTGGTGGCCTGTCATCGCAGTTGGGGGCGCTTCCACCATGAGCCACACCGGGCGTCCTCTCAGCCCATCTGCACCCCTGGCTGCGTGGTTTCAGATGATAAAAAACAGTCAGCTTCAGGCTGTAGCCATGGTACCTGACACTCATTTAAACGTACTAAATGTGCTCTGAACTTCAGAGGGGTGCATTACAAAGCCTCAGAAATCAGCAAAATGACTCCTCGGAGATGGAGCCATCAGCGGGTCCTGGGACTGAGGGTGGCGGGGGGCAGGGGGGTCAGCTGCTTGGAGCCAGGGCTGGTTATTCATGCTGCATCCACGCCTGCGTTCCACAAACATTCCTCACACACTAAATCTGTGCCAGACGTCTGCGCTAGACAGTGGGGAGGAACTCTGTGTTGCCAATTTGCCCGGAGCAAGAGGTGGGGCTCAGGCTGGACTCAGACCTGGCAGATGGGGCAACTAGAAGGGCAGGTGAGATGGGGAGAAGCAGTGTTCTTCTGTCCTAGAAAAAGGACAGATATGGGGCTCTGGGGAGAAAGCTCAGGCAGAAAAAGCCATTACCAGCTTCTCAGTGTCTGACAGGGCAGCATGCAGGGGCTAACCATGAAAAGCGTTGTCCCAGGCCAATGTTAAAGTCCTCTGGGAGGCTGTGGGCAGCACCCAATCAGATGGTGTCAGAGGCCTGGGGCGGGGTTGTTGTTGCTTAGTGGCTAAGCTGTGTCTGACTGCTTGTGACCCCATGGACTGTAGCCCACCTCCTCTCTCCATGGGATTTCCCAGGCAAGAATACTGGAGTGGGTTGCCATTTCCTTCTCCAGGGGATCTTCCCGACCCAGGGATCAAATCCACATCTCCTGCATTGCAGGCGGATTCTTTGCCGCTGAGCCACCAGGGAAGCCCTTAGATCAGGGTGGGGGAGAATGTGTGGGGCCCAGTAGGAATCTGCCTTCCTCATCTGGGGTCAGGGAGTAGGGAAAGCTACAGGGTCCTGGTGGCTGAGGTGGGGGCTGATATGCCAGGCCAAGTACAGTGTTACGGGGCAGATTCTGGTTCCACTAGGACTGAAGCTCTGTAACCCATTATGTGTCTTCCAGTTCCTGAGCCCCATTCACCCCCTTAGCTTCCTAAAACAAAACAAAATTATAGTATTGTCTTGGCTGCAACAATAAATAAAAGATTTCTCCACATCTAAGCCAGATTAAGTGGAGAAGCAAAAGGGCTCCAGGATCAGGCAGAATGGTGGCAGCTACAGAGACCTGGCTGAGGGACAGAGGGGTCCCGGAGGGCCTAAAATTGGTGGATACCCTCCTGGGAACAGCTTTGATTAATCTTCCCTCCCTCTAGGGATGACAGCTCCTTTGAAGATCTGTGTCATCAATCAGAGTGACAGGAACCCTCCACTACGCAGCGAAGATCAAACATGATGTGTTAAAAGTGAAGACAGAGGAGGTGCTCACAGAGTCCTGCCCTGAACCCCGCCTGTTCTTGCTGGTTTCATGACTCTTCCATGGGGTCAGGGTGGAGAAGTCTGTAGGCATCACTAAAGATGCTGCCGCACCCATTCTGCAGGACCAAAGGGGCCCCTTGTTGCTCCCGGGGAGATGCCAAGGCTGGTCCTCCAACAGGGCAGCTTGTGCCACCCTCTCAGCCTGGCTGTTGACCTGAGGATGCTCAGGCCAGCCGTGAGTTGAGATTCTTGCCCACCTACCCATTGTCTGAGTTGAATTATAGGCAGGCTTTTGCCAGGGAGGATGGCATATAACCACCCATGTGACTGTTGCTCCAAAAATGCTGGGACCAAAATGGAGGTCCAGAGAGAAAAGAAGAAAGGAAGCTGGGAACAGACCAGGTGAGCTTGGGCTTGGGGGAACCAAATGACTCAGCAGGCAGGCCTCTGTCAGGAAGAGAGGTGTTCAACTACAGCCGACAAAGCAGCTGGTCAACTTGGATTTGATTTGGGCTTGGATGACTCTGAGGAGTTTCAACTGGCAGGTGGGGCATTGGGCTGGGCAGACTGCTGATCTTGTAGTGGGTGACTTCTTGCTCCTCTAGCTGACAGCACTAACCACATGCAGCTGGTCATTAGAAAAGGCAGGAGCCAAAAGAAAGAGGGAAATTTTCTAATCCAACCCACAGCTGGTTGGATGTTCCAGGGAACAGCATGGGGGTATATCAACCATTGGAAGAACTCAGGCCCAATCAGGGGCTGCCTCACCTCCTAGGAGATGATCAGAACTGAGTCAGCCTGGGTATCGAAACCCAGGAGACCAGCTGCTGGACTGGCGGCCTGAACTCCCAGGTGATAGCCTTCCCGAGGTCACCAACAAGGGCTCAAGAGCTTCTCAGCTGTAAAAATACCATGCTGGACATTAAGTTCATTCACTAACAAGTGATCCTGGGGCTCCTAGACAAGGCAACCCATTATTCTCACTCACAGGGACCTGATTAAGAGTTAAGTGTCTCGAATGGCAGGGTTAGGGTTAGGGCAGGGGCTCTTTGTCTTGAAGAGAACTAGAGAATACCCAGGGGGCCACGAGCAAGCTGTCAGACCTGTCCTTCCCTTGGCCTCTCCAAAATACTGCCCTCCATTGACACTCAGTATATTAATATCCATGTATTCCCGCTTAGCAGAACCCTGCACCTCAGATTCAGTAACTGAATCTGAAAATTGGCATTTTCAGTTGGTCTGGACACAGGTGCTTCAAAGAGGCCTGGGAGGCAGTGGGCAGTGTCCAGGAGATGGAAGAGTCAGGCTGATTGGAGGCTGAGAGCTGGTCTTACAGCCCGAGAGCTGGTCTTACAGCCCGAGAGCTGGTCTTGTAGCCCTAACTCTGGACACTGGCTTGCAGATGCCCATCAGATGCCAGTGTCTATAGGAGTGGTGTGTCTGCAGTGACAGCCCGGGACCAGGAAGCAGGGTGTAGGAGCCAAGAGGAGAAAAGGAAGCCTCCAGCCTGGAGAGTTGTGGGGAAATGGAATCGAGGCCCTGGCTTCTGACAAAGTTTATGTGCTGAGATCTGGTCTTCAGCCCTGAGACCCTCTGGCCCCTTGGCCAGACAGAAGTAACCAGGCTGGGTTCTTTGCCAGACAGAAACCAGTAGCCCAAGAATGGGGTCTGGTGGGAATCTCATGGGTTGGCAGAGAGGTTCTTTTCCCCTCAATTGCTTCAGGGGTCACAGAGTGGTCAGCACAGGAATCTCCTGAGTTGTCCAAAACCACAGAGCATCCTCTCTAACTCATGACTGGAGAGAAGGGTAAAAGGGGATCTTGGTGCATAAGAATTTAGGGTAACAATTAGGGAAATTTCTGATGTAAAGCTGGTATGCTGCTTCCTGTTAACTTTTAGCAATAAAGAGAATGTGCATGTGTGCATGCTAAGTCACTTCAGTCATGTCTGACTCTTTGCAACCCTATGGATTTTGCAACCCTATGGACTGTAGACAGGCTCCTCTGTCCATGGGATTCTCCAGGCAAGAATACTAGAGTGGGTTGCCATGCTGGCCTCCAGGAGATCTTCCCGACCCAGGGATCGAAACTGCGTCTCTTATGTCTCCTGCACTGGAAGCCAGATTCTTTACCACTAGTGTCCCCTGGAAAGCCCAATAAAGAGAAAAAGCCTTGTTTAATTGAACCAGTTAGCCAGAAGCAGGAGGATAGGCAAAATGACCTTGACACATGGATGCTTTTCATAAGCCTTTGTGGTAAACTCAAGCAGAGGTGCCTAGACAGAACCCTGAGCTCCCAGTCCACCAGGCCTCACAACAATGCAACAGGAAGAGGACAACTGAGGTGTAACCCTCCTGTTCTACTCAACGGAAGAGGTGATGAGACGGTCCTACTGGGGCCTAGCCTGTGGACCCCAGGGTGGTAGACTCATAGATTACCAGAGGAAAGGGAACTCAGAGAGCAAGACCTGCTACTCCCAACAAGAAACTGGGGCCAGAGAGGTAGCTTGCTGCTTTCAGCCCTCTTCTGGAGGATCTCCACGGCTGTGGACCCCTGGGAGAATGCCTTTCAGGAGAATAGCCGGCGCCTAGCCCAAGGAAGTCAGGGGGGACAGCCATGGGGAGCCGGGTGTGGGGAATGGTCCCCATGGCCCTAGCCAAGCTTCTGGGCCCCAGATGAAGAGTGCATTGCTGGTTCCCCCTGGAGGGGAGTAGTCAGTCACCCTGTAAAAGTTTATTTTTATACATGTCTGATCTATTTCACATCCGCTCAGATATTTTGACACATATACAGGAAATGTAACTCTCTCCCATATGGCAGTGTGTGTTTGGCCAGACCTGGGGAAACTCAATAGGGTCACAGAGGAGCAGAGGGGAGCTGCAGCGTCAGGGAAGAATGCCAGAGGCCTGAGGCCACAATGGGCACCTGGGGCCAGCAGGCTGGGGACAGGGGTCAGAGCAAGGTCAATGCGGAAATCCCCCTGCCTGGGTACAGGGCCCCAGGGTCTCACGCCCAGGGGGCTGAGAGTGCTGTGGCTGCTGCTCCCCAGGAGGGATGAAGTGATCCAGGAGAGGGCAGCTAGAGCAAGGGGATGGGACTGTTAGAAAAACAAAGACAAGTCAGGCCTGAGGGCCAAAAGCTGAGACTCCTCAGACATCAGCAGAGGAGTGGGGCTCTTCTCTCCACTCCCACATGCTGGCATCTGAGCACAAGCATAGCGGGAGACCCACAGCTCAAGTGAAACAAAGGGAGGGGTAAGGCACTCTGGGCTGGGTGCTACCCACCTGGACTTTCCCTCCTGTGGGCCTCCATTTCCGCATAACCAAATCAGGGTTGATATTACTTAGCTGGAAGGTCGGGAGGATGAAAGGGGAGAATGCACATATTGTTTCTCGAATGGGTCTGATGCAGGAGAAGGGGTTGGCACTTGCTAGTTCTCTGTTCTGAACTATAAAATGGGGAGGATGCTGGTGTCTCCCTCACAGATCAGTGGGAGATTGAAATGGGACAATATGGGCCGATGTGAGTGAATCACCAGGCACAATGCCTGGCTCCAGGGGTGTGCTTTCCAGGTGGCACAGTGGTGAAGAATCCACCTGCCAATGCAGGAGACACAGGAGAGGTGGCTTAGATCCCTGGGTTGGGAAGATCCTCTGGAATAGGAACGGTAACCCACTCCAGTATTCTTGCCTGGAGAATCCCATGGACAGAGGAGCCTGGCAGGCTGCAGTCCATGGAATCACAAAGAGTCAGACATAACTGAGTACACACATGCACAGCAGTGGGTTTTTGGTTCTTTCCTTCGGAACAGGCTGGGTCTTCACATGATGTTGGCAGGCCCCATGTGGGTGTGAGCACAGCATGCTCTGGAAGAACACAGAGGGGCACCTTGTCCCTCCACACAGGTCAGGGAGGGTCCTTCTCAGCTCTTGTAGAGAGGAAAGAAAACTCATTTTTCCATGACGGATGGTAGCCAGAATAGTACACTAACTGGATTGGGCTTTTCCCTTTTTATTTTTTGAAGTTTAAATTCATTGACATAGCATTCCTACAGGGTGCCCCATGGAGGCAGGTTGATGAACAGGCATCCATAACTCACAGAGTCGAGATGGGAGTGGATGCCTGGCTCTCTCCCCGTGATCCCTTAATGCTGGCATCAGACACAGGGCACGGTGAGACTGGTCATGGGACAATCTCTCCAAACAAAGCCATTTAGACTCTCCTACTCCTATGTGCTTGAACACCACACGGGTAGCCTGGCCTCTGCCTCTGTTTCCAGGGACTCTTTCCCTACAGCTATGGGCGCTGCTGGCTTGGAATACGTCCCTGCCTTGGTCATCACTGCCCCAGCGAGCTGGTTCAGGATCTCAAAGAGCCAAGGAGGAGCCTCACAGTCCCTGCTTGGGAAATGGAGTGTGACAGCCAAGAAGTCGCTAAGCCCTCCCCTTCCTCCTTTCTCCTCTGGGACCCAGAAGATTGAAGCTCCGAAAAGCCCAGGGAGTGTCAGTAGGTGGAGGCTGCACTTGGCCTCACCTCACCCCACTCCCCCACCCACATCCCTGTAAATCCTGGCGACACAACAGGAAGGCCCTTTAACTAGCACATAAAAGTGCTTTGGGCTTTCAAAGGCCTGCTCTGCATTTATGGGGAGTCTGAGGCTTTTACGGGCCATTTCTAGTCCCCCTCCCCCTGACCTACTGATACATAGTGGCTTCTAGCTGTAGTGTGGGGAATTATCACAGCCCAAGCCTAGTGACCAGTGGGGCAGGGAAGGAGAACGAGGGAGCCTTGCACCAGGGAGGTAAAGGCCCGGCCGGTCACCCAGCCTCCATGGGCCAGGCAGTCTTCTGAGGTGTCCCTCTGACTGGCCCCTCTGTCCTTTGATAGGGCTCAGAATAAGGCCTCACCAAGTTGGTGCTGACGGATTGACTGATCTAAAGCCACAGTAGCCACGGATCAGCCTCAGAAGGGGTTCAGCAAATGCTCCTGAAGGGCAGGGAGGGTCTTGTCCTAAGAGATATTCAGCCCGTTCTGGAGCTAGCCAGGCAGGTGAGCCAGTCAGACTAGTGTTCAAACAATGAATTTTTTTCTTAATTTATTTATTTTTAATTGAAGAATAATTACAATATTGTGTTGGTTTCTGTCATACATCAACAGGGATCAGTTCAGTTCAGTTCAGTTCAGTCGCTCAGTCGTGTCTGACTCTCCGCAACCCCATGAATCACAGCACGCCAGGCCTCCCTGTCCATCACCAACTCCCGGAGTTCACTCAAACTCATGTCCACAGAGTCGGTGATGCCATCCAGCCATCTCATTCTCCATCGTCCCCTTCTCCTCCCGCCCCCAACCTTTCCCAGCATCAGAGTCTTTTCCAGTGAGTCAACTCGTCGCATGAGGTGGCCAAAGTATTGCAGTTTCAGCTTCAGCATCAGTCCCTCCAATGAACACCCAGGATTGATCTCCCTCAGAATGGACTGGTTGGATCTCCTTGCAGTATAAGGGACTCTCAAGAGTCTTCTCCAGCACCACAGTTCAAAAGCATCAATTCTTCGGCGATCAGCCTTCTTCACATATGTCCCTTCCCTTGTGAGCCTCCCTCGTACCTCCCACCCCATCCCACCCCTTGAGGTTGTCACAGAGCCCTGGTTTGAGTTCCCTGAATCATACAGCAAATTCCCACTGGCTATCTGTTTTACGCTTGTTAGTGTATATCGAGCAATGGGTTTTGAAGATCTTGTTTGGCCCTGAAAGACTGAGCCTATGGGCTTCTAAGGATGTGGCACGGGGGGTGGGGGTGGGGTGCAGATTGTTAAGCATCTCTTAACGTAGAGCTGGAACTTCATCCCAGCAGCCTCACAGGAGCATTTTCCCCACCTGGGCCTCTGATCCTCCTCAGTACAGAGAATGCTCTGGCTCTGAGTGTGTGGGCAGTGGGAATAGGGCAGGGGGTGTGGTCCCCAGCTTGGGAGATGGGAAGGCTGGTGGAAAGGAAGAAGCGGCCAGAGTCTCCACCTGCTCCCATATTCTCCTGCCTCCAGGCTCCCAAAGTAGACCCCAAGACCTCTCACTGAGGTCTTCCAGGACCCCCGCTCCATCCCGCTCACTGCCCCTCCCTTCTTGATTGTCTTCTTTATCAAGCTCCTTCTCTGCTATTTTTCTAGTTTTTCCTCTCCCTTCTCATTCTTTCCTCTTCCTCTTCATTAGTCTCCCTCCTATTCTTATCCTGTGGACCATTTCACTTTGTTTTTACCTTTTCTTTCTCCTCTTTCCATCTTTATTTGATTTAACCATCTTCTTCCCTCCTCTCTTGTACAAGAGTGTCCCTTAAGGTCTCATTTAACAGTGAGATCACATAATTTTTTAAGATTCCATAAACATAGGCCATGCACAGTGTCAGGCACTTCCATGGTTACTATTATGTTTAAACCTCACCATCATTCTCTGAGGTTGAGGCTGCTCGCATTTTGCAAGTGCAAAACTGGGGCACAGAGAACAGGCATGATTGCCAAGGACCACACAGCTATCAGATGATGGACCTAGTATTACCTCCACCTGCCTTCGATAACAACAATAATCAAGATTTCTTATAGCAGTGGCATACAGTACGGCTCCAGAATATAGTACAGTGCATGCCAAATAGAGACAGAATATTTAGTGCAGTTTACAATACAGGGCCACATACTGTTCTGTTTGTGTTCTCAGCTCACACTCCAATGAGGCAGGTACTGCTGCTTCTACCCTCATTTTCCAGATGATGAAACTGAAGTGTAAGAGATGAAATCACTTGCCACACTATAACTAGTAGGTGGCAGAGGAAGATTCAAGCCCAGGCCCCTGGACTCTGTATACACTATCGCTGGGCCCTCCCTCCTTCTGTGGCAGGCGGTCCTTTCATGGGGAATTTCCAGGTGATGGAGGCATCACCTCTGACTCAGACAGTAACAGAGTCCTCGGGGGCCTATGGGCCAAACCTACCAAGGGAAGGTGTCCACAGCACATGTCTGGGGCTGTTTGTCCTAAGGAACGCCAAGGCCAAGTGCTAAGCATGGATGTCACAGGCAGGGGTTGGCTGAGACAAGAGGATCTTGTCTCGTTTCCAGACTAGAGAGAATAAAGGCCTCTATTTGGAGCCCCTGCCCCCCAGCTGGCTCCTCTGCTCCCAGAAGGGCCTCTCATTCCCCTCCTGGGCAGGCCTGGAGAACGTGCCCTTCCTCCTGACCTGCTCTGGGAGCAGCAGCTGATTCCTGCTCAGGGAGGGGCCCTCTGCTAAGGTCAAGAAGTACCCCATTTGGGCCCATGGCCGCCCCAGCCGCTGGAGAGTTCTTGGCGGGTACCTGGTCTGGTTCTCCCTCACCCTGGCATGGCGAGGAATGTGCTTCTGTCATCCTATCCTCCCTCCCCAACCCTAGCCCAGCGCAGAATTGGATTAAGAACAAAAATATGAGCTGTGTTTGTTTTAATCAGCTTCAAGACATGGGGGCTTTTAAAGGGAAGGAGAGCAGGCTGGAGCTGGCCCCGGGGCAGGCAGGCTGGGCGGTGATGCCATCCCAGGGTCAGGAGCACGCCGAGCCATGAGTGCATCTGCAGGTCAGATCCTGGGGTAGATAAGGGCTGAGAGGGAGAGGACCTGGGGGGCCAGGGGGCTGGAGGAAGGATGAAAAGGATAGGAAGGAGGGAAGGAAAGACAGGGGTTTCCCTAAGAGTGCAGAGGGCCAGCAGCCGGCAGTCCCTGTGCTGGCATGACAAGAGGCAGGAGGGGAGGATGCTGCGAGGCTGGGGGAAGCCCCTGGAGCCCAGAAGAGCCAACACAGAATCATTTTTTTTCCAGAAAAGGGCTTCCTCTTGGCCTCTGGAATGAGGGATAATGGGAAGGAGTCGAGGGAGAGTCAACTGCGGTCTCCACCACCCAATGGCAGGAAGAGCCCCTGCCTGGGGTCACCACAGAGTCCAAGCAAGGGCATCTGGGCTTGAGCTGGCACCAGAGGGGACAGGTGCTGACTTGAGTCAACCACAGAGAACCCAGTGGAAATATCGAGGTGTCAGGGTCATGGCGAGGGAATCAAGGCCTGAAGGGGCAAGAGGCTGGGAAAACAATGATCTCCCCGGGTAGATCTCAGGTTACATGAAGACCTGGGGGCCATGGGGTACGGGGAAGGGTTCTGAAGAGGGAGCCAGTGGGTGCTCTGCGATCTTGGAGCAACTGCTTTTTAAAAAGCCCCTGTGGCCATACGACTGTGCACTTGCTGTACGAGAGGTTATCCTTACACGTGCCCTGTGAACCAAGGAAAGCTGCCCAGAGAGATTCAGGGGATAGTCCAAGGTCACACAGCCAAGGAGAGAAGTTGGCACAATCACCTCAGGCTCAGGTTTTCTGGCCAGTGCTCCAATCTCCATGGAAGGGATAGCCTCGACTAATTCTCAGACAAAAGCCTCCATATGGAAACGATAACGTCAGACAGCTCAGGGCAGAGCTCCCAGAGGCCTTCCCCAGAACTCTCCTATTCCCCAGCCTCTGGGCATCAGGAGAAAGGCCTGGACTGGTTCCGTCCATGTGCCAATCACACTCCAACACTGTGGGCCATCCTCGCCCAGAGGGGACTGTAAGGTGATAGCTGGATGTCTGAGCCAATCTCCAGTCCCCCTCAGATCAAACATGAGCTCCTCGGGACATAACCGGGTCTTCTAATTCAGGTTCACAGATGGGTTTCAGTCCATGATGACACTTTTGCCAGTCAGAGGTGAAAGAGAAAAATCAATAATCCTAATATGGTAACATTTGGACTTCCCTGGTAGCTCAGTGGTAAAGAATCCACCTGCTAATATAGGAGACAAGAGTACTATTCCTGGGTGGAGAAGATCCCCTGGAGAAGGAAATGGCAACCCACTCCAGTATTCTTGCCTGGGGAATCCCATGTTCAAAGGAAACCTGACAGGCTCAGTCCATGGGGTCACAAAAGATTTGGACACAACTTAGCAACTAAAAACAATAAAATACGGGAACATTTGGTCAGCTTTTAAATTTGAAATATCATTCCGGTTCTGATTTAAAATGTTCTTTCTTTCTTGTTACAAAACATGAAAGTAGGACTTCTGGAAAACCTATTCTTGGAAAAATTATAATTGTCAAACCTATGTCCATTCCCTTAATTTTTAACTGGTCCATAAAATCCACAAGTTTGAGAACAACTGTAATATTTTATTTGGAGACATTCTTACCTAACCTGAGGCACAGGCTCCCCAGGTGGCTCTAGTGGTAAAGAATGCACCCGCCAGAGCAGGAGACGCAAGAGATGCGGGTTCAGTCCCGGGTCGGGGAGATCCCCTGGAGGAGGGAGTGGCAACCCACTCCAGTATTCTTGCCTGGAGAATCCCATGGACAGAGGAGCCTGGTGCGCAACAGTCCATGGCTGCAAAGAGTCAGACACGACTGAGCATGTACACACACACACACACACGCCGAGGCATAGTGCAGAGCTCTGCACACTACAAGTACTCAGCACATGTGAAGCCAGGGATGTCTTACAGTCCAGGTCAGCAGGGACTTGGATGTGGAGACCTGGGCTGTAGAATCTCCAATGGCTGGGGAGGCCTGAGCAAATTCCTGCCACTTTCAGCCTCAGTTTTCTCTTCTGGAGGAAGAGACAGGAGGAGACAGGACTTTCAGGCAAACTCTAAGATGAATCCAGGGGCAATATTCCACGGCTCCCAGAAAAGAGACCCGCCTGCCTCAAGCACTGAGTCTGCAGCTGCGCCACAGGCAGAAGACTGACTGACAGGGTGCAGGGGGCACTTGAACAGATGGCCCATGTGACAGAAGTTCTAGTAGCAACAACAAAGATCTGATGGCCCTGAGAAAAGAGCTTAACTGGACAGTAGCCAAGACTTAGGCCCAAAGCAAATGAACGTCCATTGGCCCACTGGCCCATGCCTCTGGATGCGTCTAGCTGCCCTTTCATTGTGAGTCTTGCCACCCTTCTGTAGGTCAAGTGGATCTAGTCCAAAGCAGCCAAACTGGACTGTGCCCCTGCTCTGTGCCAAAGGCAGGGGATGCACACATTATTCAGGAAAATGTGCATACAGTGGTGCCACATTAATCAACTTTCAAATAGAAGTATTCCTCTATTCATGAGGAGGGCATGCGACCCACTCCAGTATTCTTGCCTGAAGAACCCTCATGGACAGAGGAGCCTGGCGGGCGACAGTCCATAGAGTTACAAAGAGTCAGACATGAAGCGACTTAGCTTGCACACATGTGTAAGTATCCCAGTGTGTTAAGTGGCAATTGGACTAAACAAAATAAGACCAGCCTCCACTCTCAGGGACCAGTCCTTGGCAAATACCCTACTGACCCGAGGGGGATACAGAGGGGAGGAGACCCAGTCTTTCCATAACGAGCATTCTGGACCACAGAAAAGGTGGGTGTCATGCACAGACCCAGCTACAAGGTAAAAGCAGGGGCAGAAAGTATGGACTGTTGACTGTCAGTGGGATCTGGAATGAAGCCATCTCTCTGAATGCTGGAGCGAGATCAGAAAGGGCGTGTGCTGATTCAGAGCCGGGCGCCGGTACCCCAGGTGCTATCTTCAGTGTGTGGGTGACTTTTTAGCTTTGGTCCAGCTGTGAAGAGGAAAGAATTGTCTTTGCCAGGGTCCTCGGGTGCAGGCGGAGTGGGCACAGCTGTCCACACTGAGTATGGAAGGAACAGGGAGCGTGGGGGCAGGGTGATCACAACCCTTCCACCCGCTGGGGCAGCTTAGCTCTGCACAGTCTCAGCCCCATTCCCCAGACACCAAGGGACACCCGCTGCTGACACCATGGCATTGGGTTTCCCCTGGGCCGGCTCAGGCTACTGTCACCGGGTCTGCCAGGAAATTGCTGCTGACACTCGGGGAAGGGCCCGGGGAGTGGGGAGGCTGGGGATTGTGAAGTCGGTGAGTTCTGAGCAGGCACTAGATGGGGCTGGAGCAGGGGAGACAGCTCTGGGTCTGAGTCTCTACCCCACTCCTGCCCCTTCTGGGCCACTGCAGAAGTCCAGGGAACCTGGCAGCCTGTGGCTAGCCTGGCCACGTGGAGTGCCATGGAGGGGAAGAACAGGACTCCCCTCATACCCCCAAACCCAAGGTTATACAAATCTGTCCCTCAGCATCCCTCCAGGAGGAACGCCACACCTGCGCCATCCTCATCTGGCCATGTGCCTAGTACACGAAGGGCCCACCGCATGCCTTAATCTGGAGAAAGATCATGTTCCTTCATTGTGAGTCTCACCAGGCCCCAGGAAGTTCGCCCGGCAGCCTCGCCTGTGCCTGTACACAATCTCTTTCTCACTCTCTCTGCTGGGCTTACTAAAATAAAAACATGCAGTGGCTCCCAGGTGCTCCTGACTATTTCAAAAGTTTGGGAAGAAAATCAGAACAAGGCCAGGGGTAAGTGGCAGAAGGGGAAGGGACATTCAGACTGGGAGTTGGGATCCTCCGACTGTCACTGCCCCTTCTGTTGTCTAACAGGAAGTGCATGCTCATGTATGATCATGTGCGCGTGTGCGTGTGCCTGTGTGTGTGTATGCATGTGTTGGGGCTGTTGGGGATGGAATGACCATCAGGGCCACAGAGCACTCTGGGCTTCCAAGGGCAATAGTTGCAGGATTTTGGGGCCCAAGCCACTTGCAGAGAAACACCTGAACAGCACCACTCTCCCCGCTCCCCCATGAAAGCCCTCAGTCCTAGAATGTGCCATCCACCCCGGCTTTGATCCTAGATTGCCGCACCCTAGTCCCCGGCCAGGCAGGGGGAAGAGGAAGGCTAGAGGTGGCAGCAGACACCATGGAAGTTCTGAAAGGGGCTGGGCCTTCTGGGAGAGAACCAGGGAGTGCTGGCAAGGGTGGTGAGCATCCTGTGAGTATGGGGTGGGGTTGTGGGTGTCCAGCCAGGGGACTCCAGAAGGTGATGGACAGTTCCTGGTACCAGGCTGGAAGCCACTGATCTCACCAGCCAGCAGCTTGGAGCCTTCAACCCAGACAAAGACAGGCTTCTCCCTGGGAGCCCCTTAAGGGCAGGGATAGGGCACCTCAGAGGAGGACCAGTCAGTCTATCTGCCCATCCACCAGCAGGTGTTTCAAATACCTCCCGAGGCCTGACGCTGTGACAAACATGCAGCATTTTCTCAAAAAGGCCCACCTCTCCCTCAATCTGGGAGACTCAGGAAGGCACCTGACAGCAGGGCTGGGCAAGGGAGAGCAGTGCCTAACTTCCTTGAAATTATTACCTACTGTTCTTACTCTTCATTTAATCAAGTAAGGACATTAAAGACAGATAAAAGTATTTTAACACTTTTTTTTTAAATAAAGAGGATAAAAGGCAGTTCTTCCCAAGATCAATTAGTGACAGAGGTTAGACTAGAGGTTACTTTGCGGGGAAGTGACTCAAAGAGACAGCAGGAGGCCTGGGGGGCTCTAGGCAAGCTCTAGTTTCAGATCGGGAAGACATGGAAATTCGCTGGTCCGTACTCTCTGGTTAGGGCACTTTGTTCACCTAAGTTACACCTCAGTAAAAAAAACAAAGACAGACAGAAGTCAGTCATTAGCTCATGAAACCACATGGACTCGGGCAGTGCTTCCTGAATTCAAATTCTAGCTTCACCTCTTGGGGTCTCTGTGGCTCTGAACACATTACTTACCCTCTCTGTGCTTCAGCCACCTCACCTCCAAATAAGGATAATAATTTATACTTACCTCAGAGAGCTCCTGTGAGGATTAAATGGGTTAAAACATGTGAAGCCCATCCAACCATGTTTGCCATACAGTAATCACTCGGTACGTGCTAAGCATTGTCATTAATATTATTTCAAGAAAGTGCAGCTGCCAATTTCAAACTGAAATGCAAGAATAAATTTAAAAACTTCAAATTAAGAAAACATAAAATGACACTTTATAATGTGAATTACATGCTGTGACATTGCTTTCTTGCACAAACATAATTAGAGACTCTATATTTGATTACTCATTAATTATTCAACAAATACGTATTGAATGCCACTAGCTTCTAAAACTATTCCAAACAGTAAAATAAAGCAGTGAATCAGACAAAATCCCTGTCCTCATGAATTTACATGTGGGAGACAGTATAGAAATAAGCAAATAAATATGTAACACAAGGCTTCCCCGGTGGTCCCGTGGTTAAGAATCTGCCTTGCAATGCAAGGGACACTGGTTCAAACTCTGATCTGGGAAGATCCCACATGTCACAACGAAGCCCATGTGCCACAACTGCTGAGTCCACACACTGCAGCTACTGAGGCCCATACGTCTAGAACCTATGCCCACAGTAAGAGAAGCCACCGCAAGAAGAAGCCTGCACACCACAATGAAGAGTAGCCCCCGCCGGCCACAGCTAGAGAAAGCCTGCATGCAGCAACAAAGATCCAGCACAGTCAAAAAAGAAAAGAAAAAGAAATAAATCCTTAAAAATTGTTACTGTATATATTAAGCATCAACAGAGGACGTCAAGCAGGATAAATACCAAAAGATCAACACAAAGCCACACCACACTGAAATGGCAGAAAATCAAGACAAAGAACAAATCGCAAAAGAAGTCAGGAGGGAAAAAAACGCAAATGCTTTACTCACAGAGGAACAAGGTAAGAATTACATCAGACTTTTCCTCAGACACCAAGCAAGCAAGATGAAAGGGAAGTGGAATATTTGAACTGCTGAAATAATTCTGTATCCAGTGAAATCATCCCTCAAAAGTGAAAGAAATGGACTTTCTCGGGCAAACAAGGTCAATAGTGGTAAATACTGTGAGAAAAAAGAAAGCAGCGTAAAGGGTTAGAGAACGATGAGGAAGGTGCCGTCTCAGGGAGGTGAGGACATCTCCCGAAGGAGGTCCATTTCCATGGGGACCCGGACAAGGAGAAGGAGCGGAGCAGGAGCCGCATGGGGACCAGGGAGGGAGCACAAGCAGCGGGAACAGCAGGGACAGAGGCCTTGAGGTGGGTGGTGTGCTGGAGGAGTAGAAAGATGCCATCACAGCTGCAGTAGGATGAGCCCAGGTCATCCTGGGATATGAAGAAGGCAATGCCCGAGGCCTGGGTCACAGGAGGAGTTTGAGTTCAGTTCTGAGTGCCAGGAGAAGCCACAGGAGGAGTCTGAGCTGGGGGGTGAGACAGTCAGGCCTCTCTCTTCCAAAGATCACTCTTAGCCTTGGCGTGTGGGAATGGGGAGGAGCAAGGAGAACAGGTCAGGGCAGTGTCCAAGCGAGAGATGGTGGGGTCGTGGACCAGGATGGGGGGCGGAAGGGGGTGAGTGATTCCCTGGATTCTGGATACTTTGGAAGGTGGAGCAATCGGATGAGGGGCGGAATGGATATGGGGGGGTGAGGAAAGGAAAGGGACCATGTGGGTCTTTGGCCTGAGCAACTAGAGAGGGGCAGCGTCCGTGGCTGAGATGGTGCGCCTGTGAGAGGAGCTGATTTGTGGCAAAGTTGAGGGTTCTGCTTTGTTAGGTTGAGACGCCTTTTAGCCCTGCAATCAGAAAGGACATGCGGACAGCTGGACATACCAGTCTAGAACTCAGGGGAGCGGGCAGAGCGGAAAATACCACTGGGAGTCATCAGCAGCAGGAAGTCAAGCTCACATGCCCTGCCTGTTCTCACGCTTGGGGTTTTCTCATAATCATTATGGAAAATTCCCTGTAGCTCTGCTAAGAAAAGTGGAAACAGTCTTTCTAGGGTTGTCTCATTAAGGTTGGAATATTCTGGGCGACATCAGAGAAGGCGAGACCAGCACCCCTTGTCTCCAGTAACTCCATGGGTTCTCTCCCTGTGGATGGTGAGCAGGTGTCTGATGGCCGAAGACCCAGGGAAGGTGTGGTCAATGCTTTGTGCCAATGGCCAGAGAAAAATATCACCTCGGCAGGACCACTCAGTACCCTGGGTAGAGGAAACAATGTTAGATGGTGCTCTGAAGAGAATGAAATAATCATTCCCATCCACTTCTCTCTCAGACCTGATCACAGTATGCCCTTTGGATAATAGCTGCGTCAGGTCACTAAAACTATGGCTGATGGGACTTTAACAGCTTTTTACAGTGGCTGACATTCCTGTTTAACAAAAGAAAGCAAACTTTAGACTCAAAGCCTTCCAAAGGCAACTAGAGCTACAACGTAATCACATTCTATGCCTTAGTTTTATTTATTTTTCTGGCTACCCTCTGTTTAAGACAAGTGCTACTGGTGTTCCATTTATAGTAGGACTGTACAATGTCCTTTGAAAAGATATTCATGTGTATGTGGACGTGTGTGTGTGTGTGTGTAGTGAGTTAATTTAAAGAAAAATGTTAATAGTACAAGTGGCACTCAGATGTGGCCGAAATCATGAAGGTGCCACTCACATGATGAAAGCCTGAAAAAACATGACTATAAAAGATGAAGAAATGGAAACAAGAGCCTTGAGTCTCATATTTGTATACAAAGCCCGTAACCACCCAAATCACCCAGGATCAAGGGCAGGAGCATTTTACTTTTCCTTTATAGCCCCAGCAGGCTGCAGGTAGATAAATTTTCCACTTCCACCAAGAATGTTGTTTTTGGTGTTTGCTGTGGCTAGATTTCACCAAAGGGCTTCCCTGGTGGCACAGACTGTAAAGAATCTGTCTGTGATGAAGGAGACCCATGTTCAATCCCTGTATCGGGAAGATCCCCTGGAGAAGGAAATGGCAACCCGCTATAGTATTCTTGCCTGGAGAATCCCATGGACAGAGGAGCCTGGTGGGTTACAGTCCATGGGGTCACAGTCGGAGACCACTGAGCGATTAACACTTTCACTTTCACAGATTTCACCAAAGGCAAAAATTCTCTGAATATACAATTCTCAGCATCTCAAGGCCACAAATTTGATGTTATTAACACAAATGATATTTTCCCAAACACTGCAAACTTATGAAATGCTTCTGAATCAGCAACGACTACAATATGCCCTTTAAATAACAGCTGCATTCAATCATACTTCTAACTCATTGAGATGGACGTTCCGGACCATAATGTCCCCAAATGATGCCCTTATCAAAAACAAGGAGTGTGTTTGGGCATGACTCAGGGCTTTAAGCTGGAGAAGGCAATGGCGACCCACTCCAGTACTCTTGCCTGGAGAATCCCATGGATGGAGGAGCCTGGTAGGCTACAGTCCATGGGGTCGCTAAGAGTCAGACACGACTGAGCGACTTCACTTTCACTTTTCACTTTCATGAGTTGGAGAAGGAAATGGCAACCCACTCCAGTATTCTTGCCTGGAGAATCCCAGGGACAGAGAAGCCTATTGGGCTGCCATCTATGGGGTTGCACAGAGTCGGACACGACTGACGTGACTTAGCAGCAGCAGCAGGGCTTTAAGCGGCATCTGGCCTAGACCAGACCTCAGGCGTCTCTGTGTATCAAGTGGTCCCCACACAGGACTGCCTGCCCAAGTCAGGTGAGAGTGTTCATGTGGGGTTCCTAGACCCAGGCAGAGAACAGAGCTCAGGAAGAACAAGAACAGAAAATATTCAGACGTGAGTCTTGCTGTCCTCTTAGGACCCCAAAGAAGCCACCACATCCCTTCCCTGGAGACCTTCTGGCCTGCTGGTGTTATCCCAAAAGTAGGAATTATGGGTCCTGGTTTCTCAGCACCTCCAGCTGTGACCGGGCTGAAGGAGGCACAGCTGTCTTGCCCGAGGCTGTGTCTCTTGCGAAGGAGAAACATCCGGCCAATTCCACCAAGAATGTCAGTCAAAATGCAGGGCGGGACTTGGTCAGCTCAGCTATTCTGTCCAGCAGTTCTTGTGTCCTGGGAGCAGGCGCTTGGATAGGCCAGGATAGGACCTCATCCCCACAGTCCTCTCCCATCTAAAACCTGCAGCCTGGGAGGGCCGCAGGACGCGGAGGATGTGACCTAGGATGTGGGGACCCGCGGGCTCTGTGGAGAGATATGCAGAGGTGAAAGGGCAAACCTGCTTCTAGTCTCCTTATCAGGAATGGCCGAGGGAAAGGGAAGTGGGCAGCCCTGGAGGTCAGGCTGGGGGGTCATGGCTGGGGCACAGCGGGACCCAAGAGACCTAAGAGAAGAGCCTGCTGGGTGGGGGAGAAGGAGAAAGGGGTGGGGGTGTAGAGGGAGGGTCAAGGAGGAACCAGCTGCACGGCCCTTTCCCAAGGTGCTGGAGGGGGCAGGTTGGTGTAGAAGCTAGGGTGGCCAGCCCTCCAGGTTTGCCTGCAACTGTAGGGCTTCCTGAGAGACAAGACTTCCAAGCTTAAAATGAAGGTGTAGCTCTGGCTGGGGACTCACCACGCCACTATGCTAGAATGCCTTCTTACTTCTCCCCTCCCGTTCTCCACACAACAAATAATGACATGTCCCTTCTGTGCCGGGCCTGCTGCCAGACACAGGGGCTCAGCAGCAAAAGGACAAGCATGGCCGGGGCCCTGCAGACTGGGCATCCCTCCCACCACACGCAGGTGGACTCTGCACCGCACACCCGCCCGGCCAGCCCACCACAAGGTGACTCTGGGGCACACTTCTGGGAAGCTTTTTGTCTACTCCATCAAACCCCAAAGGTGGAGACTGGGTCTAGTTCACAGCTCTACCTCCCAGTGAGCCAGCCTAGGGCCCTGAGCAGCATGGGTGCTTAGTGCATGTCTTTAAGGGGCTTGAGGGGCTAAGGCACTCGGGACAGGCTGGAAGTGAGGACACCTGTGAATGACCCGTCCCTCGCCTGCACCAGCCCACAAGCGCACACACACACACGTATGCACATGGCACACCTAGACTTTGAGCAACATTATTCCTGACTCAGCACAGAAGGGAGCCCAACCCTCTCAGCTAGGAAGGGTGAGGAGGACACACCGGAGGCCTGTAGGCAGACCCCAGCCTAGGTTAGGGGAAGGTGGTCCCCTAGATGAGGGGGGGCAGAGCTGGCTTGTTCTCCCCTAGCTGTGAGGTCTCAGCCTAGGGCTCCATCATCCTATTTCCCTCAGGGATCCCACTTGCAAGGAGCTCACAATAGTCAATTTACCCCATATATGTCTGGGGTCATCATGGGGAATCAGAGCCACGCTGAGGCTCCCCTGACCTTGGTCCTTGCAGCCGGAGAAACCAGTGGGGACCCCGAGGGGAGGCTAGGCCTCTGGGGGCACATAAGGGACTGCAGGGGTGGAGCGCAGTGCTGGAAGAGGGTAGGGGTTCCAGCTGCAACTCTGACCAACTCCCCTGCCTGCTTAAAGAGTAGGGGACTATATCACTGAAGTCACCACGGGACTGTAAGCTTCCTGCAGACACAAAAGACTGTGTGCACTCATCTTAGTCTTCCCAGAAGGGCAGGGCTTAGATGGGCTCTGCACCCTTGCCCTTAGAGAGCAGCGCCCCACGTTTCTGTCCTGCCCCCTGCTGACGTTTTATCATATTGCAACTCACCAGCTAGACCGAAAAGCAAGGGGTGGGATTTCTGACCGGCTGTGTTCAGCCCGCATTTGGGAAGTCTGGTCTTGGGATATCATTAGGGTAAGACCCCTGAGTGTTCCAGGAATAGCTGTAACCTAGCCACTCCCAACCAACTGAGGAGTGGGAGAAAAGAGCAGGATGTGGCAAGACAACTTTAGAGAAAGCAGCAGCCTGCTGCACACTCTATCCACAGAACACAGACAGCAAAAGCACAAAAGGGACCTTGGGCTTTTTGAATCAAAACGTAGGTGTCCAGAGTTGGATTATCACAGTCTTTGGCAAATGCACACTCATGCTTTCCTTTAGTTAGTTATTCACTTAGCAATTTTTCATAATTCACAAACACACATGAACTAGGAATTTTTTTTAAAACAGTAGAGCACCCCTTTTTCTTCTAAAGGAAATTTCATAGGAATCCTGGTTAAAAAAAAAAGTGGAACCGCTCTGGCTGCAGTAGGGGTGGGGGCTGGCAGCTGCCTGCTTGGCCCCCCTTTCACTGATTCAACTGCCCTGAGAAGCCCCTTAGAATTCTGTGAAACATGATCTAAAGCAATATGATCTATGCCCAGAATGGCAGGAACCTGGCTCTTTCATTCCTATGTCCCAGCACCCAGCACATGCCCAGTTCAGTGCCTGGTTTCAACAAATGTTGGGTGAAATGAATTAAATAAGCAAAGCTTGCTCCAGTATATACCCAGGTCTGATCTGGGGAGAGGGCACTGAGAAGTGTCTCTGCCTCCAAACGTCTACCCCATCAGCCTACCACAGGGCCTACCATTCCCCATCCCCACGCAGTCTAACTCTGCCTGTTCCCGGGGATTCAGAGCAGATGCCACCTCCTCCATGAAGTTTTCCCAGATGTCCCCAGCCACAATCATCCTGCTGCCTTTGAACGCTGTGGCCACTTTATAACACCTCTTCGCTGCATTCTTCACACTCACTCAGCCCTCAGCCCAAGGTATTTGCATACATCTCATTTCCCCAACCGTGCAGATGCTGCCTCCTTATGGGTAGAACAGGTTTGACTGACTGCTTCCATCTCAGCGCCTTCAAACAGTAAAAATCAATCAATGTATTTGAGGTAGAAGGAAAGTCTCCTGATTTAAGGACACTGTGTCTCCAGGAAGGCCCGTTAAAGTTCTCAACAGGGGCACCTGGAATCAATCTGACTACTAAGACATGAGCGCGAAGTAGCTTCTCCACTCTGGCAACCATCACCAAGGAGAGAGCATGCAAGGAGATCCAAAATAGGGAACTCTGGGTGGAAAAGAGACACGCAGGGCTGCACTAGTGCCAAAACTGTGTGAAGAGGCTGGGTCCCTGGCTCTGAGAAGGATTTGGAAAATGTGGCCCAGGAAGAGCTGGCGGAAGGGGCGGAGGAGGGTCCTGGGGCACTTGAGTTTGCCGCCCCACGCGTGTCTCCAGTGCCTGGCAGGCTGGGACAGGGGGACTGGTTCCCTTTTCCTCCCCCAGAACATCTGGGGCCGCATCAGACTTAACGATCTGGTAAAGAAAATTGTTATGGAAATATGTAACCGTGAGACGTTATCAAAGGCGTCTTTAAAGTCCCTTTTCAACCTCCAGCCGGGTGGAGGGGATTGGAAATTGGAAAACTGGGAGACGATTACAGGACCATCAAAGTGGCAGAAATTCAATCCAACCTGAAGGTTTAAGGATGGCTAGCAGACCCCTGCCCCAGCCCAGAAGGCTGCAAACCCACTGTTTAAAAACCAAATCAACGGCATCATCAGATCCGGGTCTGGAGCAAACAAACGGCGCCCACAAAGGCTTCCCTGGATTTCCCTTGTGTTGAGGAAATCTGAGAAGTGAGGCCCTGGGGAGGCGCCTAGCCCTGGGAAGGCTCCCAGCTTCCAGGGCTTCTATCTTCTCCCCACCCCACCCCACCCCCATTCTGGGCTCCGCTCTTTGTCTCGTCATCCTTCCTGATGCCTTTCTTCTGCATCTCTTGGTGCCTACTCTTTCTCCTTCCGTCTGTCTCTCTCCTCCTTCCATCTTTCTTTACATATTTCTTGTCCCAACAGTGTTCTTCCTCTCCTTTTCCTGTTTCTCTCTCAGAGTCTGTCTTTTGTGACATTCCCATCCCTTTGTTGTCAATTCCCATCCATTTTGTCTTTCAGCACTGCATCTGTCTCTTTACATTTTGTCTTTTTTCTTTCTCTTTTTCTCCCTTTCTCTTCCTTTTTCTATCTTTCACAGCAGAAAAAACTTTTCTTCAGCCTCTATTGAATTTTCCTGCCTTTTTCTGCTTGAGGATTTCTTGTACTTTCAGGCTACGTGTGAAAGGAAATCCTCTTTGGCTGGTATATTTACCATTATGAATCCCAGGTATTTCTCTAAATATAAATAGCCCTCCATGCATGCCCATGGAAAGACACTAGTCTCAACCTCCATCACCATGAACTGTCCATAGCGTCAAGATTACTGTGCCCTGTGCCAGCATACACAGGCACTCAAAATGGACATGTGGTTTTACCTATGAGCAGGCTCTGCAGACATGGAAATTTATGTCCGGAGGGGTGGAATGCTACAGCACATAAAACTGATACAGGCAGAGAACCTCGGTAATTTACAATTCTTTTTTATGTGGAGTGAGAGAAAGAGACTATAATTTTGCTACTAATAAAGTTCTCCATATTTATTCTCGAGATGTGAGGGTTTATCTTCATTCATATTTCTTGCGGTCGTAACCTTGAAGGCTCTGTGAGATCGCAGGTTTGTAATTAGAAAAGAGCTCAATTCGCACGTCTCTTTGGAAACACCGAGGAGTTTCATTCCGCCCTGCAAAAGTTGTCGCTGACCAAGCACGAGAAGAAAGCTCCATTTAGTCATTCACCTTCTAAGAATCGTTTCGGGGGCGCAAAGGGAAACACATAGGTGTTTATGAAAGAACCGGATAGAGAAAGGGCAGAAGAAAACGAAAGCAAGCGCACGGTCCGCGCCGCAGGAACCCCGGGTCGGCGCGGGAGCCGGCGAGGCTTGTTGCGCACAACAGACGGGAAGCCGCAATTCGCGGCTGGGCTGCTCAGCACGGCCGGCGGCCCGGGTGAGAGCGGGACGGGCTCGGGGCAGGCGGCACCCACCCTCCGGCCCGCCCGCCGCCCGTCGTGCCGTCTGTCCGCCGCGGGCCCCCGTGCGCAGCGCTCCCGGCTCGCGCGTTTTCTTGGCCCGCCGCCTCCACCTACGCTCCCGGAGAGCCTGGCAGCGCTGCGGTCAAGCCGTTAGTTCGCCAGGCCCCAAGTTCACGGGCGCCGCGCGGGTTCCGCTGGCGTGCGCACCAGCTGGGCTCAGGCCCCAGGCTGCGGTGCTGGAATCCTCGGCCCCGGCTGGAGAGAAGAACGCGCCGGGCAACCGGAGGCTCAACCCCCGGCGAGGGGAGGGCGGGGGGCCCTGAGCCTCAAGGCCGCGGGTGATCCGGGAAGAAACCAAGCGCCCGTTCTCTTTGATCTGGTTTTATAGAGATTTGATGTTGACATTAAACTTTGAATGCTTTTATCTATTTCGATCTCTCTCTTATTCCCATTTTGGGCGGGGCCTCCTGTGCCAGAGCTAAGGGCTGGCGAGGGCACGCGGGCGGGACGGGCACCGGGGTCGGCAGGGCGAGCACCGGGGTCGGCGCCCAGAGGTGACATGGCGGTGCGAGGGCAACGCTGGACGAAGCCACCTACCCACATCCACATGCAATTCCTGATCGCCCCACGCATGCCTCCTTCCCCCACTCGCACGCCAGACCGCTCTCTCCGTCAGCAACGCCGGCGCGGGAGGCCGAGCAGAACTGAGGCGCCGCGGGGAGACCACGGCTCGGAGGGGCGCAGAGCGCGGAGACCGCGAGAAACGGGGAGCCGTCGCCGCAACTCCGCTCTCCCTCCGCAGCCCCTTGTACCCATGCCGAGAGGCTCAATTACTTTCAGGTGTGGACCACTTAATAAAATAAATCTTCTGGGGGCAGGAGGCAAGTTTTCAGGAGCCTAATTCAAATCAGCAGACTTCGCATTTGTAAAGAGGGGCTTCCCTCAAATCCTTGTGGTTGGGGGGCGCGAGGGAGTCAAGAATAGAGGCCTCTTTCTGGGATGATACTGTCAGCGGCTGGGTTGGAGGGCCCGGGGAGCCCCTCTCCGTCTCTCCTCGGCTGTGTCTTTTTCTGACTCTGTTCCTGTATATCAGAACGGAATCAACCATTTGGGGCCCGAATCACTCTGTTAAACCGACTACAGCCCTCTAGCCCAGACAGGAGACCCAGTAGAAATAAAAGGTTCTGTCTCTCTCCATGCCCTCCCCCCCACCTCTTTCTCTCTTTTCTCCTCCTTTGTCTCCATCATCCGTTACCCAATGTCCTCTAGAGCTGAGATTTCCAAACCTGGTTTTGCAACACTGGAGGGAAACTCCAATTATCTCCAGGGCTTTGTGAAATGCTCAAAATGAAATAAACCTTTAATTAACTTTAATTATTTAACTGCAGGTTATGGACCGCCCCCCCCCCGCCCCCCGCCAATTGGCAGGAAAAGCAGAAGAGAAGGCTGATGGATTAAATAAAACATCCCAGGGTGTCACAGCTCCCTGAAGGTGAGAAATGCCAGCTTTAGAGATTTCAGGGCTCCGGAAAGAATCCCAGGCTCAGAAAAAGAAAATTCCCAGGAGGACAGGGACTTCGTTTATTAAGGTCTGGGGCCAGAGACTCTGCTCTGCCCTAGGCATTCTCCCCTCACCCTCTTGCCAACTGTCGCCATCTAGGCCTTTAGAGGAGGGAGTGGGCTACTCTCTTCCTACCCCACCCTACTCCCATTTAAGATCCTTCAGTAAGGTCCAGTTTACGTCAGACAAAGCAAACTGGTTCCTTCCTCTTTTGCTAGGAAATTCAGACCACAACTGAATTCTTGTATGAATTTCCCAGGAATCGGGCTGATGTAAACATACTATCGTGGTTCTGCTCTTTCAGAAGAGTTACTTACCCCAAAGTCTTGTCCTCATACCACCAGATCTAGGAAACTGCCCTTCTCCTGGGCTCAGGGATGGGAGTCCCCGAGAGGTGACCAGATGGCTGAGGTGGAGGGCAACTCACTCCACGGCATCTGACAAGGGCCCACATGTTTCCCGTACAGAGAACAAATCTGCCCCATTAAAGCGTTACTCCGTTGGGGAAAACACTGATGCAATATTGGAAACATGCTGGGCCCACAGTGAGCGCCGGAAGGAGAGGCAGGTCTTCTCAGGAAGGCAGAGGCAGCCAGTGGGTGAAACTAATCCCGCCACGTCCACCCTAGCTTGGCCCAGCAAATTGAGGGAGGGATTATGGACCAAAACATCCAGACACAGAGGGAGCCTATGGGGCTGGTGGTGTATTTACAGAGAGAGCAACTGGGGAGAGACGGGTGAAGAAGGTGCTGCTGCCCCGAGGGCAGCAGCAGGAACAGGACTGGCTGCCTGGACTTGGGGCCGAACTGGAAGGAGAGTCCACTTCCCGGAGCCCAGGCTTTACAACCAATAACTCCATGGTTTGGGCCTCAGCGACACTGCTGATCTAAATAGTTTATTAACAAATGGAAAATACATAAACACATAACAATTGCCTCTAAGAAAAAAACTTATTAAAATCCCCCTGTGTTGTTTGTAAAATAAATAGCTGAGACCATATGGGTGAGGGGGAAAGTGGTCATGTCCTAATTGGCTCTCTGCTCCTGGCAAAGGTTCCCTCTTTAGGCCTCAGTTCCCTCCTGTGTAAATGAAGATGACAGCCTAGATGTAGACTGGTGATTCTCAAGCTTTAGATGACATCAATATCACCCGGAAAAAAAGAAAAAAAAATTAAAAATTGCTGGCCCTATCCCAAGAGTTTCTGACTTAGTAGGTCTCGGGGAACACCCACAATCTGCCTGTTTCCCAAGTTCCTAGATGTTACTGCTGTTGGCCTGAGACCCATACTTTGAGAACCTCTGGACTAGATGATATTTAAACTTCCATCCAGATCTAACACACTCTTCTATCTTCATGCTCCTGTGTCTGCCCCATCAAGCCCTGAGGAGTTTGGAGCCACATAGGAGAGGGGCTGATGTTTTTACACTCGAGCTTGTACCCCCTGTCATCAGTGCAGAATAAATCTTTCACTGGCCAATAGGGACTGATGCCCCTGCCCACTGAAGGATCCCAGCCCTCTCACTACACATATTCCAGTCTGAATTAACCCCAGCTGGCTGACTGTAGGGCCTGAATTTCCAGCAGTGGCTAACACTGCTTTCCCTTTGTACCAAGCAGGGCTGGGCCTAATCCTACTTAAATGTCAAGCAGGCCTGTTGTGTACAGGGCTGCCTTCAGAGGGGCTGGCAAGAGCCCAGGGTACATCTTCAGGCCCCTCGATGTAGCCTAGTGTCTGCCAAACATTTGGTCCGACACACACCGGCGCACACGCACACACTCTGTCACACACAGAACCTGGGTCGTCAGGAGAGCTAGTTTTACTTTGATGTACCTCTCCACTGCACATTTGTTTCAGCTCCCCTCCTGGAGCCACAGCCTTATTTATCTTCTTGGCATGGGTTCTTAGAATACTTCCATTCAGGCAGCAGCAAAATCACTCAGCTCCACTGTTTTACGAAGTTTATCAAACAGCAAAATATCCGGTCTCTTTGTCCAATGGATCTGGTGTGAATGTGCCTACAGAACTGCCTTTCCCAGACGCCCTGGGGTCTGTGTGTGGTTACATATACCCTCCCCTGAGAGGACCCCACAAAATTCAGGGCCTGCCTACTCATGCTGCAAGGGGCCCCCCAAAGCAGCTGCAGGGCTCAAAGGCATCTTCCTGAATCAGGAGACCCAGCCACATACACTCCTCACATTCATGAGCTATGCTCCTACTCCACTAGCAGAGCCTCAGAAGCCCACAGCAGACTAACAACCCCGTGCCCCACCCCAGTCGTCCCTTCCCCAGGCCTGCCATGGCACCCTCACCCTCAAAGGACAAAGCTTCTTCTAAAATCATTGCTGTCATCTCAACTCCAAAGTCTGGCAGCTCTATGGAAGGACCCACCTCCCCTGCAGCTGAGAACTCAGGCCCACTCCACCCACTTAAGGGGACCAAGGTTTCATACCCTCCACAGGCTGACTCAGAATGAGGTCTTGCTGCTCTCCCCACCCCACAGCCCACTCCAAGCATCCTGCTGGCTTCCCAGATATAATGCCAACTCTAGGGCTGGGCTCCCTACCTACAGCCCCCCACCTACCTGAGGCCTACCAGCCAGGGCTATCTGAAGAGCAAGAGGGCCCACTGAGCACCTGGTATGCCCTGTGCTGTCCCCAGGATGGCACTGATCATGGGGTTCCAGAGCCTGGAAGTTCACTCGGTGCCCTCCCTGCTCTACCTCTTAAGGAGATCCCCAAATTCCAACAGGAACTTTGTAGATGCCCTGGCTTTACAGTTGACAATGTGGGCTAAGTGAAGAACACCTTTCATGATGGAAATCTGACTCAGGGGTTCAAAATGCCCTCTGAAGCCATGTCTCTGTGCCTGGGCTCTGCAGCCCCCATTATCTGGGCTTCAGGTCATCCATACACCCCACCCTCAATGTGGCAATAAGTCTGGTCATTCCTTCCCACTAAATATTATACCTCTTCCCTTCAGCCGTTCCTCCGTGGTTCAGATGGTAAAGAATCTGCCTGCATTGCAGTAGACCTGAGTTCAGTCCTTTGGCTGGGAAGATCCCCTGGAGAAATTAATGGCTACCCACTCTAGTACTCTTTCCTGGAGAATCCCATGGACAGAGGAGCCAGGCACGCTATAGTCCAAGGGATCACATAAAGTCAGACACGACTGAGCAACTAACATTTTCACTTTTCACTTTCAGCCATCCCTCTTCATTTCCTCGGCCACATCCTGTCACACCTTTGACACCTTGAGCCTGGACCACTGTCCTATACACTGTCTTGTCCCCTTCTCCCATGTCCCTGGGGAAATAATGCTACATCCCTCACAAAGAATTAGATAATGTACTTAAAATAACTGGCCCAGGGCTTCCCCGGTGGTCCAGTGGTTAAGAATCTGCCTTACAATGCATGGGACACAGGTTCAATCCCTGGTCAGGGAACTAACATCCCACATGCCACAGAGCAACTAAGCCTGTGTGCCACAGCTATTGAGCCCATGCTCTGGAACCTAAGTGCCACAACTAGAGAGTCTGTGCACCTCAAACAAAGAGCCTGCATGCCACACCTAAGACCTGATGCAGCCAAATAAATAAATAAATAATTTTTTAAAAAAAGAAGTGGCCCATCATAAGTGCTTAATAAATTTTCGGTACTATCATTGTGCATGCGTGCTCAGTTGCTTCAGTCCGACTCTTTGTGACCCTATGGACTCTAACCTACCGGGCTTCTCTGCCCATGCGATTCTCCAGGCAAGAATACTGGAGTGGGTTTCCATTTCCTCCTCCAGGGGATCTTCCCAACCCAGGGATCGAACCTGCATCTCTTACGTCTACTGCACTGGCAAGTGGGTTCTTTACCACTAGAGCCACCTGGGGAGCCAGATACCATCATTATTAATTTTATTCTGCTCAAGCTACCAAAATTATATTCCTAAAGCACACTGCTCATTCTCCCACTAAATAACAACAACAACAATAATAATACTAACACATTGATCACTGATGATGGGTCAGGCCCTGCTCCAAGCGCCTCTCCATACTCTACCCGTTGCCCAAAAGAAAGCAGGCTCTGTATTCCACATATGCCACCTTTTGGTCCCACCCAGCCTAGGTGCTGACATGTCTACTATCCTTTACAAACCCCCTGCAGGGGGCAGCTGAGCTCCTTGTGCCTGGAAACGCCTACCCACTTGACTCAGACTCAGCAGCTAGCCGCCCCCTTCTCCATCAGCCTACAGTTTCCTGGCCCCTCACATTTTCTCAAGGTGCTCAGAGATCTCCCAGGATCCCCTGCAAGGCGGAATGGTCCTACGTGCTGGTTCTCAAGGTGTGCGGCTGGGAGTCCAGGGCTCAGTGCTGATGTGCTTAGGACTGCTCAGTGGCGTCCTTCTGCACCTGGAAGTGACCCCAGAGGGCACCAGCCCCTCCCTGCTACACCTGTTCCTCAACCTGTCTCACCCTGAGTGGCCATCTTAGAGGACTGAGTATTGTTCACGTGTCTAAATCTTGTCTCCTCAGGAGAAAAAATTCCATAAAAAGGATCTATGCAGGCTTGGAGTGCGGATGCCTCTGCACACCCACAATTCTGCCCAGCACAGTCTCTGCCTCACTGAACACTCAGATTCATTGAGTGTCTGGGGGCAGATGCAGCCCTTGCCTGTCTGCCAAGACTCAAGTAGCACACCTGTTGGCAATGGTGCAAGCTGACCAGGCTTCCTGCCTGGTTCTGTCATTTAGGGAGTATGTGACACCTTGGGCAACTTACTTCATTTCTCTGAGTTCTGTAGTCTCATCTGTGAAGTATAAATAATAATAGCTACCTCTGGAGAAGATTGTATGAAATTTTAAAATGTAGACCTCCCTGGTTCAGACCTGCCTCACAGGTGGCTCCCAACACCATCTTTCTCCCCGTCACTCAGTGCAAGCTGTAAGACCAGAGTTCCTCTGCCCAGCCGACAGCAAGGCAAATGGGGAAAGTGAATTCTCTTCTCATGTGAAAAGTGAGTCTGCTTCCTCCCTTCACCCGTGTGGACAAAGAGCCCCCGTGGAGCCTGAGATCAGCTCACTGTACTGAGGGAGCCCCTAGGAGTCTGCCTGTCGTGACAGGTGAACACTCAGGGTACACAGAACATGAACTGCCTCATTCGGGGACCTCCCCAGTCTCCCTCAGGACAGGCAGTGTGCTCTGACTGCCCAGTGGGCTTTGCCACTCACCTGCCAGGCACCGCATCGTGCCCCTTCAGGTCCCCTTCTTCTTTTTTTTAATTGGAAGATAATTGCTTTAGAACATTGTGTTGGTTTCTGCCATACAACAATGCTAATCAGCCATGAGTATATATATACCCCCACCCCTCATCAGGTCCCCTTTTCAACCCAGCAATGCAGCCACTCCCCCTGACCCAATGTGACCACTCCCCCTTGCCTTTGGGGTCATGCAACTTGGGTTTGAATCTAGCTGCGCTCATCAATGGTGGGATATGGGCAGCTATCCAAACCAGTTTTTGTAGTCACCAGCCCCGACAGTGCCCCAAGGAGCCACATGGTAGAATTCTCTCCTACACAAACTCAGGACTGACTTGTGTGCCCAGTAAAATATGGCAGCAGTAACGCTGTGTGAGTTCTGAGGCTGGGTCATAAACAGCACCTCAGTTTCCACCTTGGTCTCTTGGCTCATTCTCTGTGGGACAAGCCAGCTGCCAGGTTAGGAGGACATGCAAGCAGCCACATGAAAAGGCCCACATGGGGAAGAATTCAGGCCTTCCATGAACAGTCAACATCAACCTGCCAATGATGTGAGAGAGCCACCTTGGAAGCAAATCCTCCATAGAATGACCACTGTCTGATCTGGGGTCCTGAGGTACCCCCAAGACAGATCATTCAGCCAAGGTGCTCCTGAATCTCTGACCCATAATCACTGACTATTGCTATTTTAAGCCACTAAGTTTTGGGGTGATTTCTTATGCAGCCTTAGATAACTAATACACAAACCAATCTCAGCTTTTTCATTCTGTAAAATGGGAATATTAATATCCACCTTATAACATAATAAAGAAGATATGAGATGGTGCTTGACCAGCTCGTTGTAGGTGACCTATGAGTGGTGGATCCTACTATTATAACCCATCTCGCTCCCTCTCCTTCTCAAGAGACTTCAGAAGAGACTGGTAGAGCCCTTCCACCCTCTTCACTCGCTTTTCTCCCAGTCTCTTGTGAGGTTTAGGCCCAGTCTTCATATTCTTTTCCGCCAACACAGGAGCAGACCCTGGGCGGGAGTGTACTTCTGTGTGACATGGTGGTAAGCTCCATCCAGAACTCTGGGGTGGGTCCCACTCACGTTTCTAAGGGGGTTCAGTGGTGTGTGTTTGCATTTCCTTTGAAGGGCCCCAAATGTGATAATTACATACTTGTTAGCCCTGTAAAATAACAAATCTGGAATCTACACTCTGGAACCAATGGATTTCCTGCTGAAATGAGTTCAAGAGGTGCCCTGACCAGCATTCCTGGTAAGAGCCTGGCCCGGAGAGGCCTTGCAGACCACCCGCCCGCCCACATCCACAGCTCCTCTGCTCAGCTCGCCACGTCATGGCTCCCACGAGCAGATGTGCTTTTTGTTGCAGTTGTTTTCATGTTTTCTTCATATCCGCCCTCTGGGTGTGGCTTCCCACTTAGCATAGGAAGACTTCTCAGGCCTGAGGCTCCCTCCTCCACCGCTCCACTAGCAAATCCAGTGCTTGGAGCTGGGCTTGGCAGATGCTGGGGGTGGACAGCTGTGGAACCAGCCTGCCTTCCCCCTAGAGCTTCCCTTGACTCCTCTGGACTTCTCCACCTTTGTCTGTCTTCCTCCCACCCTGCCCCAAACTCTCTTTGTGCCTAGGCTCCAGCAGTATTCAACAAATCCAAGTTCCCCAAACTTGGCTTCCTCTTTCTCACCTCTGGGCTGTCTTTCTGGAATGCCCTCCCTCCCTGCCACTTCCATACACCTTCCTCTGGCTGACCCTCACTCAACTTTCGAGATTCATCCTGGAAGTGTTCCATGGCAGCTGCCCCCAGCCCAAAGCGGTGCCCACCTCATGGTCCCCACAGGCTGCTGTGCTCTCCTGCCTCAGAACATGCCCTGCTGGATACCTGCCTGTTGCTCTGTGTCTCTCCTGCTAGAGTGGAAAAGCCCTGAGAATAAATGGTCTGCATCTCTGACTCTATTCCCACTGCCTGGCCCCACTCTCTGGCACATGGCAGGCATTCAATAAATGCCTGATGAAGAAACAAATGAATAAAATCAACTGATCAAAGTCTGCCAAGAGGTCTAAACCTGCCCCCTTCTGTTTCACACCAAGAAAGAATTCATGAAAAACTCTCCCACAAAATGACTTCTCTTGGTCCGAGCCAGCACTTGCCACAGAACACATTTACTGTAACACCAAGGCAGTAAGGCAGATGTCAGAGCAAACCTGGCCTGCAGGGCACTGCCACATCCCAGATGAAGCTCTGCCTCTCTGGCCCCTGCCCCCATACCAACCTGACCCGAGGAGGGTGGGTGGACAAAATGAGCAGAGAAATACAAGTTCGGGGGTGGGGGGAGTCAGGCTCAAGAAACATCTCTGTGAACTCATTCATTCCAGAAAAGCTGAACTACAGACTCACTCCCCTCCTTCCAGGGAAGAAACTGACGTACACACAAGTTAACTGGTTCTCCCATTGAAAGAGATCAACAGAAGAGAAAAAAGTAGCTCCCTAACTTTCCAGAAATTTTACCCCAAAGCACAGACTTCAGCCTGGGTTGTCAGAATGACAGTCAAGGATCCTGGGTATACACAGCACAAAGCTGCTGCTTCCCCCACCCCCCCTTCTTTTCTTTCTTTTAAATATCATGGGTGAGGGGGAAGTACCAGATCTAAAGGTTTATTTACCATTCCTTAGTCTGACCTTCCAGGAAGAATGTCACTAATGAGAAACAATCTACGTGGGCTCCCCATCCCAGAATTTTCATAGGGATCAATTTAGGATTTCAAAGTCTAAACAGGACAAGAGTAATATTGACTGTCTTGCCTTCAAAGAAAAAAAAGAAAAAGAAACTGAGTTTTTCCTGTCTGGAAGGAAGTTTTGTATGTCAAAGAAATGTCAGATCTGAGGTTCCATCTTTTCCATTGTTCTGACTGCTCTTGGACATCCCCTGGGAGATAAAGGGGCACATTCACCTTTGTGTGGCACAGGCTGAGGGCAATCAAAAAGACAAGGAAAGCTGAAGTTGGGACCAATGTTCAAGAACCAACCTTAAAGTTGAGGCTAGAGGCCAGGAGTTCTGCTCTGGAGACTAGATTCCATTCTTATTCACATCCAAATGATGATTTTTTTTTTTCATTGTGGAGGAGACATTTCCATTCCACCAAAGTTGACATGTGGCAGGGGTCACATCTGTCTTGCTGTCTGCTGTATCCCACTGCCAGAAAATGCCTGTCACAGAGTAGGTCCTCCTATTACATGAATGAATGAAAGTCAGTGTAAAACAGTTACCTAGAAACAGCCAGTAAGCATCATTTCCATTTTAAAAGTAGTTTTTCTCAGCAGGTGGAGTGATTTTTCTTTTCTTCCTTTTTTAATGATAGGACCCAAAATTATCTGGATCATCGTTTCAGCTCATCTCACTGAGTCTCTGGACACTCCATCAGTGACAAAATGCTATTGTAATTCAACTGGTTATTAAACAGCATGAATGGTGAACTCACAAATTCTCTTAAAACTCTGCCCCACATCTGGCTGTGTTGGTGGGTCATAAAACCTCTCAGGTGTTAGATGCTGTTTCATTTGGTCTCAGCTTAGCAGAAACCCCCCTCCACCTACTGTCCCGACCACCACAACTGGGAGTGGCGAGTCTCAATAAACTGTCACTTGGTGATCAGAAAGGCAGCAATATGGTTCCATCTTGGACCAACTCTGTTCCCACCCACTTTGGCCTCAAATTGCATCAGCAAGAAGCTCTGAGACCTCCCTGGGGGTCCAGTGGTTAAGAATTCACTTTCCAATGCAAGGGATGCAGGTCTGACCTCTGGTGGGGGGAATTAAGATCCCACGTGCTGCAGGGCAACTAGCCCACATGTCACAGCTACAGAGCCTGAGTAGCACAACTAGAGAAGCCCATGTGCCACAAGAGAAGACTGTGAGCTGCAGCTGGAGAAAGCCTGTGTGCCGTGAAGAAGACCCAGCACAGCCAAAAAAATCCATTAAAAAGAAGAAGTCCTGACCTTCCCTTGGGAGAAGGAGATGTGCATCTAATGGTTCCAGTTTTGTTATGTTAGCTGAAGAACAACTGAGAGATAGCTGGTGGGAACCATGGACCTGAGCATAAATTTTCGATCTGCCACTGCTATCCACATCGGACAAATGGCACGCTTCTGTGGCCTCGGTCTCTCTCTGATAATATGGATAATAATTGTGTCTCCTTCCTGGGGTTGTTGTGAAGGTCAAGTAAATCAATAGATAGAGAATACGTTAGATAGTGCCCAGCACTACATAACACTACATGTGTTAGCTATTGTTTCTATTTGTAAAATGAGGTCCCCTATGATATTTCATGATTTCTCAGCCCTCCTAAGAAAGAAAACCTTGAAACTCTGAGGTTGCATTTTTGTTTTTTCTATGCTCCTGCCCCATCAAACTGCCCAAACCACATATGGATAAAGATGAGTGCACCAGTGGTGTCTGAGAGCGGGCAGGAAGGGCCCCTCTAAGAACTGTTTTGCATGGTCCTGGAAGAAAACCCTGTGAGAGGGGCAACCCCATCTACCTGACCCACCTTACATGGAATCTGGGATTTCCTGCCACCTTGGTTCAATTGGCAACACCATCTCAGCATGGAAACTGGTTCTGTTCAAAGAGGGGGAGAAAGGCAGAAGGAATTTCTGGGTTTGGAAAAGAGTGTGGGTCCCTAGGCCTCTCTGCTCAGCTCCCAATTCTGGAACCTTCCATCTGAGGTCATGGAGCCTTCCACCAATTCAGTGATGTAGCCCAGAAATCTGGCTGCAGTTTCTGAATCTCTTAATGATAATAAAAATCTCTTAAGTGAACACAGTTCATCACATCCATCAAATAAGTGTTCCTCAAATATTCCTTGTTCGTGGGTAGGGCCCATTTTTATGATGCGTAAACTGAGGTTCAGAAAGGTTATCATTGGAGGCAAAACACTTGGCACTTAAATTTGGCTGCCCTGTTTAGACTGTTGATGATGTTTTTCTGTCATACTTTCCTCTTCCACAGTAAGCTGCTTGATTGCTTTGTTGAACAGAAAAGGTGTCCTGAATTGACATTAACATGTTCCTGAAAAAAGTCAACAATATCTACATCCCTAATCCAATAACTATTATTTTCTAAATTGAGGTAAGTTGATTTACTAACTCAATATCTATTGAAAAACCCCTATGAAAGGGCAAAAGTGATCAATACAAGTTGGCTGCCCAGAGCTGGGATCCACTGGATCCTAGAGAATGGATGTGCCTGGTAAAGCCAGAGAGGAAGCTTAATTCCAAGCTAAGCCTCCCTCTTGGCTGGAAATAGCAGCTCCAGGTGCTCCCATCTCACTACCCCGGTCTGCAGTCTGTGATTAGGGGCCCTAATGGCCATAATGCCTCCAATGTGGTGTTTAAACCAATAAGGCTTCAGAGAAGTTACGGTATGTTTAATAATGGCTTAATGACTACTTGTGAGATGCAAGGCTTCTGGTTCCTGTTTGCCCTTGATTTACAGCCCAACTCTGGCTGAGGACAGCCAAGAAACCCCCTCTAAGCCCCCAGCGGAAGAGGGAGGTGTTCACACCAGGCCCCTTGGATTCCTTTAAAAATTGAGAATTCAAATGAAATACAAATGATGTTCGACTCCCCACCCTTCTTGCTAATCTCTGGAGGCAGTGAAAATAAAAAACTGTGTGACCCAGAACTAGGGACTCCTCAGTCCACAAAACTGAGCAGGGTCTTAGGTCCCACAGGTATTTCTTCCCAGATCTTAGGTAAGGTGGAGATTGTTTCACTTTTAAGAAATTCTAAGCTACTGCCCTAGTCCTGGGCTTCCTTTTGGCTAGGGAGACCCAGCTATTAGGTGACATGGTCCTACTTTGTCCTTCTAAAGTGGCAGGCCTGGGGCAACAGCACCCGAGGTCTGAGTCGCAGACAGTCCCTCTCCAGGCGGTCCCAAGGCACTTTCAGATCATTTGCCCATTAAAAGGCATTCACTCCATGCCTGCTGTTCAAACACAAAACGCTCTAGGAACTCCTCCACCTGCTCCTAAGGTAACCTCTGCTGGACTCTATTCAGTCCTGAGATGTCTCTGCAGCCCCGCTGTCTTCTCTGGCCCTGCCTCTTCTTCTGAAACTCACCAGAAATATATAAAGACTCAGAAGACTGACTGTCCAATGTCCACAGCCAGATGAGGACTCTAAGTGGCTAGTTCAAGGCCCCACAGCTAATTAATTATCACACCCAGCTCTCAGCCCCCAGCACCCATTACCAGATTAGAGCTGTTTTCACACAACAATGACTCCTCGCCCGGAGAAAAACAAGAGATCTCTATAACGGAGGTATTTTTGCTGAAGGCCAAGTTTTTCCAACTCCCAGTAAAGAGAGTAAACGTCCCAGCCCAGCCCCTACCTGTTCCCTGGCCGTTATCCCAGGCTAAAGTCAGGACACCGGAGCTAAAAGTATTTGTTGGGTCTGGAGTGGGTCTCTACCCTGAAGTGTCTCGCCCCTCCAGAGTCAAGAGCCTCCGGGCCAGATATCAGGGCCACTGCTGCTCTAAACAAGGGGCTCGCCAAGATGCACAGACAAAAGGGACTCTACCCTCGAGAGAGGGGGTGGCTTCCTCCCCGTCTCCCACTGCTTCTGATACCGGGACTGGAGGGAATCAAGGGGCTACCGGGCTCCGAGGGGTTAACCCGCGCGGGGCTGCACGTGACGTGGATGGTTCCAGCATTAAGTCAGAGTGCGGCCCCCTCCCCTGCCCCCCCCGCCCCCCACCCCCCGCGGCGCGCGCCGCTCCCGGGGGCTCCGCGCCCCCGCGCCCAGGTCCCTCCCCCTTGGCGGGCGCTCACAGGCCGCGCGGGCAGCGCGAGCCCCGGAGCCCCCGGCGGCCTGTGCCCCGAGCCGGCATGGACCCGGAGCGCTGCGCGCCTTTCGGCGTGGGGCCCGGGCCTGGCCCCTACGTGGCCGCCGGGGACGAGCCTCCGGGCCCCCAGGGAACCCCCGCCGGCGCGCCTCACCTGCACCCCGCGCCACCCCGCGGCCCGCGGCTGACCCGCTTTCCCGCCTGCGGGCCCCTGGAGCCCTACCTTCCGGAGCCGGCCAAGCCGCCCGCCAAGTACCTGCAGGACCTTGGGCCCGGCCCGGCGCTCAACGGCGGCCACTTCTACGAGGGCCCCGAGGAAGGTAAGGCGCTGCGCGGGGCGCTCTCCCTCTTCACACCCCGGGCCCGCCAGGGCCTCCCCGCTTCCCTTTCCCGCTCGCCTATTTGAGAAGTTTCTGCCTCTCTCGCCCCTCGGCACGGCTCTCTCTGCAGCCGGACCGGAGCTGGTCCGCACTGGGCGAAAGCCAGCGCCGCGCGGGGAGGCAGAGCCACGCGTGCCTCTGGCGGCGGGAAAAGGAGGCGGGAGGTCCAGGGAGGCTGGAGTGGCGACGGCCCGGGGCCCCGTTGGGCCGGAAGACGGCCGGAACCGGGAAGCAGAGATTGTGCCTTGCCGGAGTTGGGTGGGAACTGACACCGAGGCCCGGGAGCCAGGCTTAACTCTTGGCCCCAGTGCGGGGAGAGAAGCGCGGCTTTTGTGTCTGGCGTCCCTGAGGTTGGCCCCGATCTACAGTGGCCAAGCCGGACTCAACCGAGGGAGGTTGCGGCCTGGCCTCCCCCGGGAGAGGCGCTGCTGTCTGCGCCTTAAGGCGCTCGGTACAGTGGCCGCGGTTGGTGAGGCAGTCCCGGACCATTCTCAGAGCAGAATAACTGTGTTCTTATTTCCCAGATTAACCTGGCCTCTCCGTCGTATGCACGGCGATGGCCGCCCTTCTAGCAGTCTTGGCTTCCTCGCACTGGATGATCACCGCAGGGCCTTCCGGAGTGGGCCTAAGCCCTGGGCGCCTCCGGCTGCTCCTGGGCTGGTGCCCTGGGCGCTAACGCCAGTTGGACCGTGCGGTCTCCAAAGAGCGCGCCCGAGCGGGCCTGAACCCAACCCCGCGGCTACCACTGCACCGTCTGACCTGTGGAAGTGTCGGTGCCCGAGCCCGCCTCATCTTTGCTGCCACATCCCGAAGAAGCTTAGGCCCGGAGCTGAATCCTTCGAGATCGCCTCCCAACTCGCCTCCGCCCCGATGGCGCCTCGCGGGCCTCTGCGGAGTGGCCAGACAGCTCCGGCCTTCGCCCAGTCGGGGCGGTGAGAACGTGTAAGGGAGGGCAGGGAGGTGTGTGGGGGTCAGTGGAGGAAATGAGCGAGTCCGCGGAGCTTCGTGTCTGTGCCCTTTGAAAGAGGCTCTCCTGATAAAAACCACAGTTGGGACTTAATGAGAAGCAGTTGGCCTGGCTCCTCTGATCCCAGCCAGACGGCGGCGGCCGCGCCGCGCCGTGAGCACCGCCCGGGACACAGGTACCTGGCCTGGCTCGACGCGCCGCGTTCGGCAGGACGCACCCTGCGGCTCAGCGTCCCTGCTGGGCACGATGGATCACGGACGGACAGCCGGGATGGCGACCGACCCCGGCGCCGAGCAAACTGCTGAGAGCGCTGGAGCAGAAAGAGCGGCGAGGAGTCTAGCGGCCACGACGGCGTCAACAACGAAATGCGTGGGGGAGAAAAACCCAAAAAGTGTAAACAACCAAAAAGAGGGAAAAAGAAATTCAACAAAACAACAGTGGAGAGAGGAAAGAAGGAAAGGTAAGAAGCGGTCAGGAACTGGCAGAACGGGAAGAAATAAATGAAGAACGAACGAAAAAAAATGCGGAGGAGGATCGAAAGAAGAGGGTAAATGGAGAAGAAGGGAATGGAGGAAAAGAGAAGCAGCAGACAACATGAAGAAAAAGAGGCATCCTAAAAGTGCAGAAAATAGCAAAATGGGAACAAGTAGGAGAAGGAAATTAACCATGAGAGTTAAGCAGAGGGACAGACCAAACGAAAAGGAGGCGCAGCGAATGCGAGCCGAAACTGGGTAGAGCCCCCGGCGGCCAGTGGCCTCCCCAGTGCCCTAGCCTGAACTCGGCGGGTGGGCGGGTGGTTTGCGTCCCTGCTGCAGAGACGGGCTGCTAGGGAGGGACGGCCCGGGGGACGCGGGCCGTGCAGTCTGCTTCGTGGGAAATGTTGGTCAATGGGGAGAACCCGCCTAATTTCTCGGCTTTTAAAATAACGAGCTCAGAGCGTTTCCATTAGACCATGAGCGCGCAGCTGTGCCCCCTCTTGCGCGATCCCGGCGAGGCCCTTAGTTGAGCGCTCCAAAGCCGGAGCACCGCGCTCCTCTCCAGCCCGTGGCCGCTGCTGGAGGAGAGCGCGCAGCCCCGGTCTGGACCGCGGCAGTGTCCGGGCAGTGCCAGCAGCCTTCACGCCCGCAGCGCGTGGCTGCTCAGCGGGCCAGAGGAGTGCCTGGCCGTCCCCTCCTGTTTTGTCGGGGGCCTTCCAGTCTGTCCTCTAGTTTGGCTTCTTGATCTCAAAACGCGCTCGCCACCGCGGAAGCCCTGAGCCGGCTAACCCGGCTGGCCGCGCTTCCTGGGCGCCGGCTTCGGACTTTGAAAAGAGTACCTAGTTGTCAGCCCCGCTGAGACTAGGGCAAGGTTGGAAACCTCTCAGGAGAGCTCTAAGGCCCCACTGGATGTTTCCAAACGGCGTGTAGGTCTACACCGACTTCGGATCTTCAGCCGAGCTGGGGAACCTCAGGCTTCAGAGACCTCTGCGGGTCTCTTGGGCAGGGGCACGCGGGGAGTAAGCTTTCCTGCGAAAGCTGAAAGCCGGCTAGCTGGTCCTGCGGCATCGTGGACGCCATCCATGGGGGACAGAGCGGCTCCCTATAGGCAGCCCAAGTTGTGCGGCTTCCAAGCTGCGGTGGCTTCCAGGCAGTCGCTAGCAGGACCCGGGATGGGGGAATGCACTGGAGAGAAGGAAGTGAGGGACAGAGCTCTGCTGATGCTCTTCCTGACTCTTATCTTTCAGGCCGACAGACTGGCTGTGCAGGCCACCCAGCACCTGAGTGCTGGGCTCCAACAGGAGCACTATCCTCTTAATCGCCCAGTGGCCCCCGTAGGTACAAGTGACGCCTATACAGAGCCTGTGCACACTTTGAATGAACTCCGGGCTTACAGTGCATCGTTCCCATGGCAAGCTCAGATTCAGACGACTGGCCTCTGTTCCTGCTCTGCCTTTCCTTGACCATTGCCCTCCATTTAGCCCATCTCCCTCTCTTCTGGGCCTTGCTTTTCAGGAGGCTGCTTGGTGTTCTGTGATGCATGCCCCTGTCCCCAAAGAGGGACTTCTCTGGCTTCATGCTGGAGTCCTCCGGGCAGACGGAGATTTCAGGGCAACGGCACTGCGGAGGGGAGAAGTTCTGTGGTCCTCTGGGAGGGCTGCAGAATGGGCAGTCCCTAGAGGCCAGCAGAGGCCAGCCAGCTTGGCTCTTTTTTGGGTTAGCTATTCTGAGAAGGCTTGCTGCATTTTCATCCCTGGTAGCTGGTAGCTGGGTGGCTGAAGGTCAAGAAGGCAAGTCCTGGAGCTCCAGGTCTGATCCCTTCCAATCTGGGCATAACCTATCGAGACAGACACTGAGGGCCCGGTGACAGCTGAGCAAGCCCTGGAACTTTGGGGAGCCCTCTGCAGGGACATCAGAGCTCCTATGACCTCCATCTCTGAGCCACCCTCACCCTTTTCTGCCTGGAGTCCAACCATCCCTCCGTCTGAATCTGAGATACTAAGACCTCTCCCTCTCCAGCCTGCAGTGTGTATGGTGCCCCCTCCCAGTTTCCCTGGTCTTCCTGACCACTTAAAATTACTTGCTTCAAACTACCATTGAGGCTTCCTTCCTCTGGTCCTACCTGGTGGAACTACCACTAGAACCAAATGTATCGCCTGGGAATAGAAGTCAAGGACTGAAGCGACTTCCCGCCTGTGCTCCACCTGAATCATGAAGGAAGTGCTGGGCTGTCACTATTGCCGAGCCCAAGGGCAGGCCCTGCCTGACTCTCCCCAGCCTCCAGGACACATTCGTGAAGCATAGCTTTATTTTCACAGCCTGGGGAGTCCTGGGAGGTCACTCACCACCTTCCAGCTGTGGGGGGTGGGGGGAGGGGGTGAACCTCACCAAACTTCTCCGCAAGGAGGCAGGGACTCATCAGATCCGGAGCTCCAGAACCCATCTCTCTGATCCTATCTCTCAGTCTTTTCCCTCCTGCCCCTCCCCACTTCAGTGAGCCAACACCAAGTCCTGGGAAAGAAACTGCCTCTTGGTGCCAACTTCCTGGGCTTCCTGGGGGCCAAGCCCCCACTGGAGATGGGCCTGGGGCCAGGGAAGGGGCTGTGTGAATCAGTCGGGCGTCTGTGTGGCGTCGCTTCTGACATCCCAGAGGACTGTTGAGAAGAGATTTCATGGCGACGCTGCTGGGGGTCCTTGCCAGAGGGAGAGGGCGGGGTGATCAGGGTGGCCTATTTTTCACTATGCCCCGGTCGTGGTGGAATTCCACCAAGCTTCCCAAATGAGGACGAGCACGTCAGAGTGGGGCTGCTTGTTAATCATGGGCAATGGCGGAGCCAGAGACTCCCAGGAGTGGGGATAGACAATGACAAGAATGATGGGCTCTGAGGCTATGCTGCTCCACACTGTTCCCCACCTCTCCTTCTCCGAGTGTGGCCTGTCTCCCGCTCTCTAGTGCAGGAGCTTCAGTGCTTGCCCAAACATCAATATCTTATGAAGAATCTGACAATCCCTCTTGAAGATTCTTTGCCCCATCTTGCCCTTTCTACCCCAGGACAGGAGGACTTGACACTGTCACGAGACTGGGGGTTCAGAGAATAAGGCATCCTTGTCTGGTCCTGGAGCAGAGGCCTGGGCATCAGGGTACAGGAGCCAAGGCTTGCAGCCAGGGCTAAGGAGGCAGGGGCAGGAAGATGTCGACCACCTTATCCCTACCCTCTCCTCCCACCCCTGGGCTTGGCCCTGCTGTGGCATCAATCCTGGCACCTCCACACTCTGTGGGATGCGCCACCACAGAGCACTTCCCCGAAATGAACCCCTCTCTGGCCCCAGCAGATCCGCCCAGACCACAGAGCACATGGTTCCCCAGGGCCCCCTCCCCAGCTGTAGGCTCAACAGGCAGGCCTCCGAGTGCCAGGCTCCCTTGAAGGGTTGCTGCTGGGAGGACGGGAGGAAAAAGGAAGGGGGAGGCGGGGACTGAAGCGTCAACGTTCTTCCCCCTCCCTCCATTCCACCCACAAAACCCCCTGGTTCGGTTTCCATCCTCCTTTTTGTGTTTTCCATTGCAGCTGAGGAGAAGGCCTCCAAAGCTGCCAGCTTCCCCCAGCTGCCCTTGGACTGCCGAGGGGGCCCCCGAGACGGGACCTCTAACTTGCCAGGCTCCCCAGGCCCCTGCCTGGCCAGCCTGCGTGTCCCTCTGTCCCCGGGACTCCCCGACTCCATGGAGCTGGCCAAGAACAAGAGCAAGAAGCGCCGGAACCGCACGACCTTCAGCACGTTCCAGCTGGAGGAACTGGAGAAAGTCTTCCAGAAAACCCACTACCCTGATGTATATGCCCGGGAGCAGCTGGCTCTGCGCACGGACCTGACCGAGGCCCGAGTACAGGTGAGGGCACCTTGACCACAGGGCTCCCTGGCTGCCTTGACCACCCAGACTGTGAACCAGGCCACACGGGGGCCAGGAGAGGTGGATGCTGGCACCACAGCATTGCCCTTACCTGCGCCTGCCCCTTCAGCCCTCCCGGGCTCCCCTCCACGCCCAGCTCGGCTGCAGCCACAGGCTCACAGCCCAAGTTGAGGCTCCTGTATGGGATGAGGGTGACAGCCTCCTGGAGTCAAAAGACCTGTGTGGGTGTCCTAACTTTGCCACTTACTAGCTGACCAGGTGACTTGGGGCATGTCACAGTCTTGGTTTCCCAGTTTAGGAAGAGAATGATAGTACTACCACATGAGGAGTATCTTGGAGGGTCACAGGTATGACAGCATTTTAGAAGATGTGAAATGCTAAACACATCTCAGGGCCGACTCCCCGGGTAGCTGCCCAGAATGGGGAGGGTCCCTGCCGGGGGTCTCTGCTGGTGCTTAAAACCAGCCTGAGCCAGTGACCTCAGTCTTGCCAATTCCCAGACCATGGCTAGGATAGCCTGGCGGGAAGCCCCTGCCCACAACAACAAACTCTCCCCAACAGAGATCAGACCCTGGGGCTGGATGGAGCTGTCGCCAGCTTCACTTGGGTGGAGCCCAGCCTGTGTGGATGGGGTGGGAGGACAGAGGGATGCTGGGAAAGAGAGAAGGGAAGGGAATCCATGTCCAAGGCGTGCTGGAAGTGAGAAAGAACATGACGGTGGTAAGCGGGAGGTGGGGACAGAAACGGGGGCTTCAATAGGAGTCTGGCCCAAGAGGAAGATGGTCATTGCTGCCTTGCTCTGAACCTGCTTGATATGCAGCAGGCTCCCTGATGCCAAGCTGGAGGCCCCAGGAGAAGGGTTGGGTTTGGGCTTCTTGGGAAAGGCGAGGAGGTGACCTCTATGCAAAGGAGAGCCCCTGTCCCAGTAGACCCAGGGCAGAGCTCGTGCTTATCACAGCCTGGATGGGGGCCCCTCCAGAGGCTGTAAGGGCCTGAGGCAGGGAATGTGGGAACTAGCAGTCAGCCTATAAAGAGGCCAACTGCAGCCTAGCAGAAGAGTGCCCTTCAGTTGAATTCAACATAGGACTCTGCTGCGTCTTCCTGCTTCCATGTTCCTACCAGGCAGCCCCCATAACAGACTTTTAGAACTGTTCCCCAGGGCTCCTCAGGGCATGGGACCATCAGGGTAAGAGGCCCAGCTTTCGAGATAACCCCAGATCACGTAAGCCGTGGAAGTCCAAATGTCACATCTCCAGACAGCCCAGCAAGCCTCAGTGGGGATCGGGGCAGGCGGGTGCTCTGAATATCTGCCCCCCATGGAACTGCTTTGGGGAGGCAGAACACACTTTCCCCACTGACCTTCTAGGCCTTTTCAACCCTAAAGGGGTGGAGGGATGGTCACAGGCCCCCAGACAGTCCAGAAGCTTCCATGATGACTGAGGCCCAAGAGCAGTGATGCTTGACAGGAGCATGACACCACCCATAGACCCCACCTTGTTGGGAGGAGTAAGGGGACCACCCACGGGACAGCGCAGGGTGCAGATTCAGAGCTCAGAGGAGAGAGCGGGTGGTGACAGGGAAGAATTACAAGAAAAGTGATCAGCAAATCCAGGCTCCTCCATCTGTCTGCAGAGGTTGTTGCTGCTCAGTCACTCAGGCGTGTCCAACTCTTTGCAACCCCATGGACTGCAGCGGAGGGAAAGCAAATTAAGGAGCAAGGAGGAACCCATAGTGGGCCCTCCCTAGCCTTGACCCAGGCCTGCTCTGGGATCTGCAACCCTGGGTTAAGGGCCGAGAGTACGCCCAACTTCTTAACTAGCGGGCCTTCCCTTCCTGTGTGAGAGGGGGTGTGGGGAGTGAGGGACTCAGGTAGGGTTACTTATACACACATGCAGCTCCTTTTGTTGTGGCTCCCAGCTGAATCCCTGGAAAGCGGGGGAATTTGTTTGGTTTGGTTTGGATAGTGCCAGTATCTAGCCTACAGCGTGACACACGCACTGGTACACACAGCGTAACCAGATGACAAATCCACCCCCGGTATGTGGGGAGCACACAGACATGCCACCCTCACCTGCCAGCAGCTCAGAAACAAGTGGGAAAGAGCTTCCAAACCTGATAGTGGCAGTGGGATGAGATGAGCACCATGAGAGCTATGCTGGGCTTCTCAGGAAGTCCAGTAGAGGGTGCCCAGCTCAAATGGATGTGTGGGGGGATTGGTAGCGCAAGCTGGAAAAACCTAGGCAAAGGCAGGAGGAGCAAAATAGCAGTGTTTCAGACGGCAGCTGGGGTGAGAGGCAGCTAGGAAGAATTGTGTTGTTGCCTGACAGGAGATGAGGCTGTAGGGAGGGGCAGGGGTCCGTGCCAAGGGACCATGTTAAGGAGCTGGGCTTTAGGCCATGGTCTTCAGGTTACCTTACTGCATTTCTCAGATGCAGTCAGGTGCGAACACTGGGAAAGAGATAAGACTAGAAGCCCAACACTCACCCTAGGACTCTGAGGCCTCAGACCCCAACACTACCCTTACCAGACACAGCCAGACTGGAGAACCAGTATGACTCAGCCTGGGGAGCAGGCGAGGGCCCACAGGGCCAATAAACCCTCTCTGGGCTTGAGCTGCTTTTAGGCCCCATCCCAGACCCTGAGAATGATGTGAATTTATAAGTTCCTGCAATTCAGAGTCACCAGCCTGGAGCCAGCTCCTCACCACTCCACAGGAGGATACAGCCATCAACTCTCTCCCCAGAGGGCTCCACGCCTCATAGAGTGGGCTGCTTTGTCACCTCCTCAACCTCTCCCAACCTGTCCCCAGGTCTGGTTTCAGAACCGCAGAGCCAAGTGGCGGAAGCGTGAGCGTTATGGGAAGATCCAGGAGGGGCGGAACCCCTTCACGTCTGCCTATGACATCTCCATGCTACCCCGAACCGACAGCCATCCCCAGGTGAGACCCCTCCCCACCCAGACTCAGGGCCTGTCAGTTCCGTGGGAAAGCCAGCCAGAGTGTAAGCTGTGGCCCCAGGGAGACCAGGAGCAGCCTTAGGGCTCCGTGTGACTGTGGGTGAATCATTTCTTCCTCTGCAAGATGGGCTTTGAACAGTCTCATGAAGGATGTATGTAGAGTAGTTGGAAATCTCAGTTTGAGGACGGCAGGGGCCTTCTGAGATGTCACTCTGAGTGTTGGGGGGGTAGGTTCTAGACCTGGGCCAAGAGGAAGCTCTCTTCAAAGTTTCCGGAGCCCTAAGGGCAAGAGAGAGTCTCTAGGTTAGGGAGGCCCGTGGGCCTCCTGATTCATGGGCTTACTTCTTCTCTCTTTTCAGCTACAGAACTCCCTGTGGCCCAGTTCAGGGTCTGGGAGCCCCGGGGGTCCTTGCCTCGTGAGTCCAGAGGGCGTCCCCTCCCCATGCATGTCTCCATACTCCCACCCTCATGGGAATGTGGCTGGCTTCATGGGGGTGCCAACCTCTCCTGGAGCCCACCCTGGCATCTACTCCATCCATGGCTTCTCCCCCGCCCTAGGGGGCCACAGCTTTGAGCCTTCTCCGGATGGCGACTATAAGTCTCCAAGCCTCATCTCACTCAGGGTGAAGCCCAAGGAGCCGCCCAGCCTGCTGAACTGGACCACATGATCTGTCTCATGGACTTGCAGACTTGAGCTGCCCAGCCCCGTTTCTGCTCCCAGCTGCTCCTACCCCACCCCGGCCTGGATGCCAGAGAGGATGCACCTCTGCCTCCAAGCCCAGAAGGTTCCTGGAGGCCCCGGCAGAGCAGCTGGGACCCTCAGGCTTCCGCAGGGAACAAGCTACAGAATCTTTCCTGTTAGAATAAGGCGAGGCTGCCCAGGAGAAAGGAGGCTTCAAAGCAGGTAGGAGTCTTCCTACCACACACTGGGTCCCCTCCCCCAAACTCTGGGCAGGAGGGAAAAAGATACTGCCCTGCTTCCTTCAAACTGTCAACCATCCAGCTGAAACAACGGGCACCTCATTCAGGAAATGCAGGAAAATGGGAGGATGAAACAGGTGGAACTAGGCGTTCCTCACCACTTAGAGGAAACCAGAGTCTTATACAACCATGTAGACGGCCTGCTTCCCGCTTCCACCACAAGGGGGCGTGCACCCAGCGTCTGGTGTTGACAAAGGCCTGGAAACTGGAGGTCAGTGTAGAAGGTACCCCTTCTCCCCTGCTCCGCCATCTCTCCTTGTGTCCTGTGCCCCCTCCTGCAACATGCTATGGAATTCTCTTCCCCTTCCAAGGGGCAGAAATTCCACCAGAAAACACCAGTATTTGAATTCTCTTCCATGAGATCAGGACAGAGAAATGCCATGGAAACCATAGGCTCCTTTGGTTTACTCATTGAATGTTGGTAAGAATAAAAGATTTCTCCAGACTCAGCCCTTGAGATTCCAAACCCCACTTTTGTAAAGACACTTTTGTAAAAAAATGTGCTGCCCAGCATAATAATAAAGGTGGCAGTATTTTTTATACCAGGTGATTGTGTATTCTCAGGGTTTGGCACTTGGTTGCTCTAGGGCTGGTCTGTGCCTGGGGTCCAGGCAGGGAGCCTAGAGGCTAGGGGAAGATGAACCTGCAGCCAGTCCTCAAGGCCCATGCATGTCATGTCACCTGCCCAGGGTCCCTGTGGCTTCAGCTGGTACAGGAAAGCAAGGGGAAAAGCCTGGCTCTAGGGTTGCTGGGCTCATGTGGAAGGGAAAACCAGGGGTGGGAAGGGGAGTGAGCGAGCTGAAATAGCTTGTGGGTGAACTGACACTGGAGGGAGATGGAAGTCTGGGGAGCCCACTGAGGGCTCTGAGCTTCCCTGGGCAGGGACCCTGGAGTAGTGGGGGTGGGGCCATCCCCTGCTCCCAGACGCCCCAGGAGCGTGTCTGAGCTGTAGGGCAGAGACGAAAACCAGGACCCTTTCTTGTGGTTTCAGAGTATTACCCATTCTATCCTTCATCCCCGCTTTCTGCCTTATCTTCCTGGAAGGCAGGAAAAAAGCAGGCCCGGCCCTCCCACCCTCCCAGTAAACACAACCACATTGCTCAGAGCAGCTTGGCCTCAGCTAGCAGCCCAGCTCCCCCCATCCTGGGCCTCCTCCAGGCGCGGAGAAACCCAAGCACACAAAGACTCCAGTGGCCAGCGCCGTGCCTCTTCCCAAGGAGGGCGCAGATCCATCAGATGGGATAGTCGGTGACAAGGCTCAATCACGACCCCCCCACTCCCAAGGACGCCAGTGTCTTCCTTCTCTTCCCTTCACTTGGCCTGGCTTCTGGGGTCCAGGTGTCCTGAGCCCATGTCCATCAGGAAGGGAAGAGCCTGGGCAGTTAGGGAGAAGCAGTCCCAGCTACCACTGATGAACAGCACCACCTTCACCCAGCTGGTCAATAATGAACTGCGGAGCAAACCCACCCTTCTACTTGCAGGGCTGAGAGCACTGCACTATAAGCTTCTTCGCAAAATTCTGGACTGTCTCACAGAAGTCAGAGATGCAGAGAGAAAGATTAGTTCTGCAGATACTGAGTGCCCACGTGCGCCACGTCTCATGCTGGGTGCCAGATACAGAGCAGTGGTCAAGCGAAACCATGACCCCCTCTCGTTCACAGCTCAGAAAGAGGGAAGAGGAAGGCATCTGTGAAAGCAAAGGAAACAGAAGTGGGAAAGAGACAAGAGAAGAACTCAAAGTTGAGTCAGAGATCAAGGCAGCAAGGGCGGGAGAGGTGGGCAGGGGCCGGAGCGGGCCCTGTGCGGGAGGCAGGCCCTGGTGGGGGAGGGCACAGGGAGGCCAGAGACCGGCTACTGGCTCCCATCCAGGGGCATCTGCCCGCAGCTCATATTTTTCTGTCTAGTGACAGCCAAATGAAGAGAAAGCTAACTTTACAACCGCCCACTTCACACATAATGAATATGAATGGGCATCCCAGAGCCTGTTCCCTGGGATTATCTGTGAGTTGACGGCTTCTCCCACTGACTGGGCCATCCCAGCCGGCCTGTCCCCTGGCTGGGACTCGGGCAGCCCTTCCACCTGCTTCCCATTAGCCGTCCTCCCATCCTCCCCTCCTCCTCCTCCACACCCTAGGCGTCTCACCCCAAGACACAGCCCCCAGGTCTCCAGATGCCCCTGCCCCCAGCCTCACGCCAGAGGCAGCCTTACTCTTCAGCCTAGTCAAGGCCAGGTTGGGGGCTCTAGTTCACCCCTTTAGAAAAGGAAAAGGGAAGTGGCCCCCCCTTGGAATCTTGAGAGGAGCTAGGCTTGGTCTCCCTTTGCTAAGGCTCCTCTCCGCTCCTGTCGGTCCCACCTAGAGAAGCCCTAAATCTTGATCCTGGCAGGGGCCCAGACACCAGACCCGGAGAGGAGAGCCCTAGCTAGCATGCCCTTCAGTTTCAGCTTCCAGTCTCAATCCATCAGGAAATGCTTCTCATTAGAGCCATTCAATCTTCAGCCTCAGGCACTCCCAATCCTTTACACATCAGCCTGAATTATAACCCCAACGCACAGACCCTCTGCAGCCCCAGACAGGAACGGAGCCCAGTATCCTCAAGAACTGGGCATTTCCTGTATCCAGCAGGGGGAGAACAGCCTCGGCAACTGGCTCATCCCTGCTGTGAGCACAAAGCATGCTCTCTGGGAGCCCTTGTTCCTGATGCTGGAGCTCCCTGCTTCCCCTCAACACCTGAAGGCTTCCCTTGCCTTTCGCCTTCCCCAGTAGGAGGGCACTGGCTGGGAGCAACGGGCCCTGTGAGGCCCTCCGGATGTCTGTCTCTACCACATTACTGCTTCCACTTGCTTTTCTAGACAGCTCTCCATTGACTGTGAGCTTCTCAAGGAAAGTAAGAGTGTGGTGTCCTGTTCACCTGGACACTCAGGACACCCAGAACGGGCTCGGCCCAGACCTGGCTTCAAATGGCCAATCTGCCCAGAGCACTCTCTGTGGCCATGGTTAAGGCCCTTCCCCTCCTGCGCCAGCAGATGTAGGATTCACCTGCCCAAGCTTTACTGGCCCATTCAGCTTTGATATTCTGTGTTCATTCTGCATAGATATATAGAAAGATATTAACAGACCTTTGCAAACCAAGAGAGAAAATGGCACCTTTGCTAAGGTGAAGCTTCAGAGGAGAGATTGGGGAAATAAAAAACCGGGAAGGAGGTCAAAGCCTCAGCTAGGTGGTTTCAGAGAGCCAGGCTGCATGATGAAATAAGAATGTGAAAATTTATCTTACTCAAACTTCAGTCTCAAAATACACACTTGCCATTGATCCTAGTACTAAACAGCAGAGAATCCATCGTGTGCACAAAAATTGTGTTGAATCCCCTTGTCCTGTGCAAGTTACTTTGTGGTAAAGGACAACTGCAGGGACCTTCCATCTCCGAGGCCATGTGACTTACACACAGAGCACACTGCTGGCTCCACCAGGCTGCTCATAATCACGCTGGTGTGTTAAGGGCTATCCTGGGCCCGGACTGAGGCTCAATGGGCAGGTACTGCACGGAAGAGCCAACAAAGGGGAGAATTCCCCCAGAATACATTTCCTTTATGTCAAGACCCCTTGGAGACTTAGAAAAACCCCATACGTGGCCTACTGGTAAAATAAGGAAACTTGAAGCAGTTCTGAAAAGGGGACACCCTTTCCCAGCATCAGAACATAAAATCCTCGGAAGCGGAGCCTCAAAATCGAGGGAGGTGGAGGCAGATGTATCCAGGAATCCGAAGGCCGGAGGCAGGCTCCAGGGGGCCTCACGCTGACACTGAGCACAAAAGTGCGCCCTGCTTCTTCTTCAGCCACGCGGGCCTGCCGATCCTCTCTTTCCCAGGACTCCTGATGGTCTGCTTCCCCAGGCTCTGGGCACTTAAGTCTCCTCTCAGTCCCAGGCACCTGCCAGTGAGGGCCCAGGACAGTCCACCCCTTCTCTGACTTGGCTCCCCCCCCCCCCAGTACTGGAATTGGTTTGGCTGAGGCCAGCTCAAGAGTGTGAGCCAGAGAAACCTGGGGTTCCTAGTGCAATTATCTCTAACCTGGGGGGGGGTGGTGCAGACAACTTATCACTTCAGCAACCCCAAGCCCTGGAGCAAAACCAGACTGACTAGGGTGAGAACACTTGGGCTAAGTACCAACTCCCCCTCTGCATCCCCCTCAGATGGGAAAAGTGGGCAGTTTGGCAGGGACAAGGGAGTGATCTATCAATGCTGGCAAGAAAACCCACTTTCTAGACCTGGAGGAGATGTTCAGGGGCCATGTTTCCTGCAGACAAGGCAACAGGCATTGGTTTTGCTTCCTTTTAATGTAAACAGAATACACAAACATTAAAAACCTCAACATGACACAGGAAAATACACACAGGTTTATATATAGATATTTACAGACCTTGCACACCAAGAAAAAAGAAATGGCCCCTCTGATTAAGGGAAGCTTCTTCTCCTCCCCTAACCCCATCCAAAACTAAAGTGCTGAGGCAGCTGCAGGAGCCTCTGCAATTGCTTCTGGATGAAACCTATCAAGAGGCTGGAATGACATCAGAAACCCCCAGAGCAAGGCCAGGATTCTGCTCTAAACTCAAGCCCTCCTTCTTTGGCAAGCTGACATGCCAAGGATTTGTGTCTCAGAAGAGTGAGCATGACCCCTGAAATTCAGACACAATGCATTCCCAGCCCGTTCCAGCCTTGGGTGGAATGACAAAGGAGCTGCAACCAACTATGTCCAAGAGAGGAGGACAACAAAGAGTGAAGGAAAAGAGGATCTCAAGCAGAGAGATGACCACTCCTGAGCAGGACCCTGGGAATCAAAGAGAAGCCAGATCCAGACTTGCCCACCAGCCCAGCACTGGCTCAGAAGGGCACTGTAGGGATGTGCTGCCACCTGGAGGAGGAAGGGAGCACTGCAGCAAGGAACCAGGACAGCCCCTGGGGTACCTGGAGATCACCCCTTCTTCCATTTTCAGCCTCCCGCCCAGGAGCCTCACTGCAGCAGCTCTTCCCAGGAAATGGGTTTGGAGAAGACCTCCCTTTCTAGCCAGAGGTCATAGTTCATCTGGAAGTCCTCCGGGAGCTCCACCCGCTGGCCCAGGACACTTTGCAGGCAGTTGTCCACAGGCAGAAAGTCGGGGTTGCTGTGGGCCCGGTCATAGCGCCGGGCATTGAAGCGCTCGATGTTGGCACGGAGGGCACACTCCTCTGCCTGGAAGTCCCAAGGCCGGGCATCGAGATCTATGATGAAGCAGGAGGACATGTTATATTGGGAGCCAAAGCCTTGTGGCAACTCCCCTGGGGGTGTCTGCGGCTCAGGGCCTTGCAGGCCTGGGCTTGGACTGTTCAATGTCACCCAATAGCAGGAAACCTCCAATCCCAACTCTCTGGAAGACTGACAGGACTTCTTTCCTAGGTACACAGGAAAGTCAGGTCAAAGGGGAAACGCCAGAGCTACGGAGAAAGAGGCTATATAGCAGTTTATGTGGATCTGCTGGAGGAAAGCCAGGAGTACAACACACTTCTCTGAAAGGCACATTTCCCCTGGCTCTCCCAGATAAGAGGCAGGAACCTACAGATACCCCTGTTTGCTTATTCTCTCACTGCCCTGACCAGGTGCTGTGGGCCACCCTGGCTCTGTACAAATTCAGGGCGTTGGGAGTGCAAATGTGGTCGCGTGGCCCTGGTGCTGTGGTCAGGAATTCTAAGAGTGTGGCAGCATGCCTGGGGGTACCAGGAAGACCCACTCTGCCAGGGAGACCAAGGTGGGGAGGGGAGGAACATGTGCAGATACAGAGGGGGACAGGGAGGCACGCTACCAGGAGAGGGAACAAAAGTCCGGGACAGGATGGCCAATGTGCTCAGAGCCCTAGGTGTGATGGACGCTGGGCTGAGAAAGTGGAACAGTTTATAGAGGAGGACAGGGAGGGACCACGTGCGGCCTTATGTGTTAAGAGTTTGGCTCTAATTCTTAGGGAAATCAGAAGTCAAAGAAGGATTTTACTCAGAGAGATACCACCACTGGATCTGGGTTTTATAAATATCACTAGGGCAAAGTCTGAGGCGCTGATGGAAGGAAAGGAACGAGAGGCAGGGAAGCCACCAGGAGCTGCGAGAACTCCGGTGGCCAGAACCAAGGCAGCTGCAGGGGTGAGAGAAAGGACGAGAGGTCGGGGAAAGTCTTGTGACAGTCCTGGAAAAGGAAAAGAGGCACCGAGAGGAGCAGGGGTGACCTCAGACACAAGCCTGGCAGTTTCTCCAAGTCCTCCCTGGCTTCCCATTCTGACGCCACAGAAGCAGGAGCTGGGCGCTTCCAGGTTGCTCGGAGGGAAACAAGAGCAAAGGCAGAGCCGTCACGTCCCCCCTCCCCCCGCTCGGCTCACGTGCAGCCTCACCGTTGCCGTAGGCCCAGTCGTCGTTCAGCCGGTGCCGCACCTTCTGGTAGATGGCAGACATGGTCTTCATGTTGCTCTTTCGCCACTGCCGTCCCAGATACTTGGTCTGCACCTTGAGCAGTTTCAGCACATACAGCTGCATCATGGCCTGTTTCACCTTCAGGGCCCGCTTCAGGATGGGGGCTGACTTGAACACCACCAGCATCTGGGAAGGGGCACGAGAGAGGCCGTGGTGAGGGCAGAAGTAAACCCTGCTCTGTCATCTGCTGCTGTTCCTCCGGGGTTACGGGCAGGGTGACCAACTGCTGCAGTCTTCCTCAGACTAAAGACATATGACTTCCACTAAAGTCTCCTGGCTAAAACTAGGAAAGTCCCAGGCAACCCTGGATGGTTGGTCACCCGAGGTATGGATCATTCTGGAATCTGAAGAAAGCTATGGATTCTGTCACCCAAAGTATCCCTATGTGCAGGTACATACAATTTCAGGGGGTTAGTGGGCCTCCCCACCCGAGGCATCCACAGACTCAGGATTAAGACGATTCTCAAGCCCTGGTTATGTCACCAGTGGAGATTAAGAGGATACACAAAATTCCTTCTATATTACACGTGACTCTGTCTCAATGCATGACTGCGCCGCTTCCAGCTTCCAGTTCAACTCATCAAGGAACCAGGGATCCACCCTCAACATGTAAGGATGTGGCTACAGGCAAGTTAGGTGAGGAGGATGTGGCTGCTCCAGCAACCCTGGGGACTCCCTGCCCCCACGTGAAGGGGAAGGACGGTCTGTGGCACTCTGCTTTAAGCTCTGGGGCTCGTGCCTGCTGGCTGTGCTGACTCACCATCGTCCTTGAATGCTTCCATTTTGTCAGCTTGTTCAAGATCCGAAGCAGATTAATACAAGAAAAGAGGTTTCTCCAGCAAAACTGGTTATTGTCACCTGCTTCCTGCAGGGAAAACCCAGGAACCATCATCTCCTACACAGCTGCAGGTGCCCCACAGTTTCCCAGGCCCTCCCATATATGACCTCAGCACTGCTGGGTTGCCCCACGTGGGTACCAGGAACCCTCTCCTCTCCTCAGCCCAGGGGGAATACCATCCTAGAAGCTGGCAGAGGGTAGGGGGTGCTCCCTAGAATCTTCCTGCAGGAAACGTGGAGCATAATATTGGGGGCTCTGGCCTCAGCCCCTACTACCTGGCGCACCCAGACTCCCTCAGAGCTATGGCCCCAGAGTTCCAGTGTGGGGAAAAGGAAACAACTCGACCAGGTGAGCTCTGGGTCAGCAGCCCCTGAAGACCACAGTCCTGACAAAATAATTTCTAAATCCAAATGTTCCTACAAGGTCCCCGCCCTGGTCCTCCTATGCAATGTCAGTGCTTCAAAGCCAGGCACTCAACAGTGAGCTGACCTGTGAAGACACCTTTCCCCCGGGTGAGGAGGCAGGCTCTCCGGCCCGGCCCTTACTCAGAGGGAGCGCTGGGGCAGAGGCCATCTACTCACCAGGCTCTCGGCAGTCAGCTCTGGCAGCTCGTGCACCACACAGTGAGGGTAGTCCAGGACAGAGATGCTGCAGGGGGCAAGAGAACACGGCACCTGCCATGAGCAAGGGCTGGGGCCTGGCAGGATGGCCACTGGCTCCTGGCTTTCCTCTCTGACTTGCCGGAGCAGAAACAGCAATCCACCTTGCCTGCACTACCCTGACAGGGAAACACCTGCTGCAAGAGCACTTGTAAGACCCCTTTGTAGCTAGAGACAAGCTTGTAATCTTGTGAGGGGTGGAGAGAGCATGGTATCCCTCACAGCAATAAACCTGGGGCTGGGGGGTAGACTTCTCAAGGCAATTGATTTATGCCAAACCCCTACTGGAGACTGTCTGGCTAACAGCTCAGCTTGTGGTGTATCACAGTGACAAGCAGTCCGTGTCAAGTACAGCTGGCACCAGGTGACGGGGTGGGGGTAAGAGCAGACAAGGCATCACAGCACACATGGCCGAGCTCCTGGGAGAGAACAGGCAGCCCCACCAGTCTCCACAAAAGAATGGGGGACACAGAAGGACTGAGGGCAGTACTGGAGCCCAGGATGAGAACCCTCCCACCCAGGCACAGACAGACTGAGTCACCTGTCACCACACTAGCCAGACTCAGGTTCGACAAACTGGCGTTTTCTACAGACCACATCTCTTTCATCTTTGGGTCCTGACATCTGGCAGAGCATCAGCTTGTGGATGCTGACTGGACTCAGTGGAAGAGCCCAGCTAGGAGCCCTGCCATCTGGCCATACCCACCCCGTCCTGATCCCTGGTCCTTATCACCTGTTCTTGGCAGTGATGTAGGACATAATGTTTTGATTGAAGAACTTTAGGATCAAAGGGATGCAGTTGGCAAACACCAGGTGCTGGGCCATGTACTCAAACTGAAAGCAACAGGAGAAAAAATAAGCATGCCCCTTGGGATCTCACCCTTTCTCTAGTGATAAAAGGCCTCGCGTGGAGGACTGTTTATCTTCACAATCGCGCAGAGCTCAGGGAGGTTTGAAGGCCAAGCCTCTGTTCCTGGGGCTGAAGGAGTGGCACTGCCCAAGGCCCTGGCCCCGTGGACAGAAGGAAGGGGCTGCAGATACCTGATAGACGTGGTTCAGCTTGAAGTGCTTGAGCAACAGCAGCAGGACGGCAGAGATGGCCTTAACGATGACCTCTTTGTGGCGGTTCACATCCACTCCCAGCTTCATGCTCTGCAGCACTGTGGTGCTGGAAGCACAACCCCGGTGAGCCCCCAGCACATGCAGCACCTCCTGCCTGGCGCTCCCAGGAGACAGGACTCCTGAGCCTTCTCGGGGCAGAGCTCCCACCTAACCCTCCCACCCTACGGACATCTCAGAGATTAGACCCCACTCCTCCCACCCACCTCCCAAGCAATCTAGCTCAGTACAACTTCTTCCTTCTGATGCCCCAAACATATTCTTAGCGTATTTCCCTGCTTTTCCTCCAAAAATGAACTTCTCATCTCAAGATCTTCCTTAAGCTTCTGCCACCATATGTACTTGTGTTCCTTAGAGCATGTTCTGTTGGAATACCAGCATACTGAGATGGCTCATGTTATAGGGAAAAGGGGTTCGGAGTCAGATAACTCTAGGAAGCATTTACTTAAATCAGTTTCTTAATTTAGGAGTTAAGTTCTTAATTAAGGAGTTAACTATAAATCTTTATAAGAGGAGATTTAATACTTGACTCTGGAATCTTTTTTCCAAGGATCATCAGATGGCCTGGCCTTCTATAACACCTGCTTTGGTGTTAGCCAACCCTTCTACTCCCTCACTGGGCTATCCCCGCTACACTCAAGTGGCAAGCCCACCAGGGAGTTAGGCTCAGAGCTGGGCAGTACTGGCAGGCAGGCAGGAGATCAGGTGCCCAGGTCCTTCTCAAAGTAGAACGTGATCTAACTTTGTACCCTCACATCAAAAAGATGAGGTCAGGGTCCCAGGGAGGAAGAACCCCTAAAGATTTCACTGTTACCCTGAGACATTCAAAATATTTTTCATGCCAGTTCACTGGTGAATAGTAAAGAATCTATACCCGGCTCCAATGGCTGATTTTTATGCAGAAGCTAAAAATGTATGTTCTAATGTCCTAATTCATAGCTTTCAAGGGAGCACTTGGGGAAATGTCAGACACAGCCCCATTCATTTAACAGAGGAGGAAGAGGAAGTGACTTCTCCAATTCACTCAGTCACAGAGTCTATACTAGAATCCAGGCCAACCAGATGAAAGTGCCCCACGAGCAATAAAACTAAATAGTTTACCCAGTACATTTTCTTTCTTCTAAACCAGGAATACCCTAAAGTTAATCTGCAGAGAAGCTTAGCTAATATAACAGCAGCAGCAGCAATAACAACAAAACAAAGAACCACTACCACCCAGCAAACAGTGGCCTGCAAGGCAAACACGCCCCCTTTCTGAACATCCGCAGCACTCAAGACTCGACACTCACGGCATCTCCTCAGGCAGGACGTCAGCCAGGATGTTGATTGAGTCTGTTTTGGCCTTTGAGGTGGGAGCTGCGGCCAGCAGGATCTTCAGCAGTGCTATCTGGGGAGGAGCAGACATTCACACAGCATGGCTGAGAGGGCCCCGGGCAGCACAAAGTCCTGAGAGGCGGTGCTTTAAGAGGTGCTCAGGGGCAAAAGCAGGGGCTCAAGCACACTGGTGGGCATGCTCTCAAGGCTTTGTTGTGGGGAGGTGACCCCATGGCAGGCAGAGCTCTCAGGAGGCGCGCACTCACCATGTACTGTGGCAGGCTGGGAAGCAAGCCTTGGTAGAGAGTTTCTGCAGGGACCTGTTCGACTTCCTCTTCTCCCTTTCAACACAATGGGTACAAGGGACACTGATACAAAGCCTGGTCCTGAGAATGCTCTCCTGAGCCAGCCTGCTAGCTGGCTGGAGGAGAATCTGTAAGTATGGACGTCAACGATGATGCCAATGATGATGACAAACTTTAATGACACAATGTGCTGGGTACTTCACTGGTAAAGACACAATGAATCCTTACTACAACTCTATGAAGAAAGCACTATTGTTATTTCCATTTCACAGGCAAGGAAGCGAAAGCAGAAGGAGCTCGAGTACCTTGCCTAAGTCACCATCCACCAAGGGGTGGAGCTGGAATTCAGAGGTAGGTGGCGGGCCCAGCATCTGTAATCTTACCCCTGAACCTGACACGCAACAGCCCCGCAGCAGGAGCTAGACTGGGAGCTGTGAAGGCAGGCCAGGGTACTCCGCAGCCTAGGCCCATACAGTGCTGGGAACAGCTGGGATCCTGTGAGCTGAGGAAGGCCTCCAACTCACCCCCGAGAGAGGAGAGCGAAGGTACTCCTCCTCCATCTGTGCCTGGACCTCTGCAATCGACGTGTACTTGTGCTGGAGAGAGAGGGAAAGAGGCACTAGGGCAAACATCCCGCATTCTCTGGCCAAACGCCCACACCCGGGAAAGACCCCATGCAATTCTCTCCAAACATCATCTTCTCAAAGAGGGCTAAGCCACCACACAGACCCTGAACTAAAATCCAAACCCAAAACAGTTTTCTAAGTGGGCACCTATCTCTTAAAACCAAAAGAGATGCACACAACAGATTAGGGGAAAAAAGGCAAATTAAAGGAGAGAAGGGGACTTTCAGATAGCTACAGCTATAGGAGGAAACTTAAAATCAGAATCAAGGACTTAAGTACTCAGAATCCAGTACTCAAATACTCAAAAAGCCTAGCTGCATGAGGCCCACCTGATACTACAAATTTCAAAAATATATTTCAAAAATACACGAACATTTCCATTCCAGAGATGCTCTCAGGGGACACACCTCATCCTCACTGTGCTGCTTCCTCCCACTGGAGGGACGCGTGTGGGCCAAACACCCTGGTCTCTCCCTGCCGCCCCCAACTCACTCCTCCCCTTCCTGACTGGCCAGTATGGGAGGAGGAACAGGACAGTCTCAGCCCAACCTCTTTCTCTTCTCTCTTAAGGAAAAAGAAAAGTCTGTGCACTCTTCTGCTCCTTGCCGAGGCGGAGCAGGGCTCCAGCCCTCTCTAGTCTAGGTAGGCGAGTCTGCCTAACTCTGGAAGGGAGGTGTCAGGACACCTCCTGCAGCTGTGCTCTCGTATCACTCCATCGGCAATAAAGCTGGCATTTGAATCTCCATCTGCCTACTCCTCTAACTCAACTCCCTGAACTTGGGCAGGGAAAACGGAGGCTGTTTCCTAGGCCCTTTAAAACGCCAACTGTCAGGTAATATAATCTTTAATGGGTACCCCAGTAAGTACCCAATAAAAAAGCTCAGATAAATTAAGTAAAATGTATGAAGAAATGTTTTCAAGGATACTGCCACTGTCCACCTATTCCTCCACCCCCGGTCCCTTCAGGCAGACAGAAGTCTAAAAAGGCTTCTCCCAACAGGCTGGTCTCACTTTACTCACTTGGGACCAAACTAGGCCAAAAGCTTACCTGAAGCCACCTACCTGTTTCAGAGTCTTGATGCTTTCGTGGATTGGCCTGGGCAGCCCCACCACTGTGTTCGTGTCACTGGAGAAGAACAAAGGCCTGTGTTAGGTCTGGGTCCTCACACACCTGAGGCCGGGAGGGTGACCTTCCCACTACCTTTCTTTAAAAGGCACTCAGATCATACTCACCTGCCCAGAGTGTAACCTATGAACTTGCTGCGGCTGGACTCGAGGAACATCTCAATGTCTTTCTCTCTGCCAAAGGAAAAGACTGCAGCTTTCCTAAAAGTTACCTCAAGGCATCATGGTTAATAAAACACAGAATGTCCAGAAATTGTGAAGCCAAAAGAAAAAGTCTCTCACAAACAAGTCTGTCAACAGAATTTCTCAGATATTTATGAATTTCCAATTACAGCTATAAACTACTCATTTTTTCATGAGTCATATTGTCCTGTCTCAGATTAGGCTAGCTTACATTTTCTGATGGCTTGTTCTGTATTCCCATCACAGATCACTGAAAACTGAGGCTTTACTTAGATCAAGAAAATGACTTCTATATTCTTTCCCATATTCATCTATTTCTTAAGTTGATGCCCTTTTAAACAGATTACATTTATATGCATACAAGAACCTTCCATAGATTCACACACATGTATCTCAAACATCTTAATTATGGTTCTAAAAAAATTCTTCCTTAATCTATAATTTTCTGTCAAATAGCATATACAACCCCTGGGATGGTGGAGATGGGTTTACTTAAATGTCCTTGTTTTAATTTTTTTTGTATTTCCTTTCACTAGTATCACGTCTAACCAAGAGCTAATCCACGTTACTGACTTGAGAGCCATACAAGGGCCTCTTTGTGCCAGGCCAGCACCCTGACCCCCCGGGGCTAGCACTGGGCACTTCAAGAGAGGCTCATCCCAAGGCCAAGGACATCCTGGCCTTGCACAGGACCTCATGTGACAACTCAGGCCAGATGCCAGGCCTGCAGGAATGATGACTCCGGTTTCAGGAGTGAAGAGCGTTCGGGAGGTCTGAGACTCACCTGACCTTGGGAGCCCACGGAAGCCCCTTTGGGCAGGTCAGCCTGTCGGTTTGGGGGTGCTGCAGTGGGGGAGGCATGACCTCATCCCGCTCAAGGGGGAATGTCTCCCCCTCCAGACTGTTGTCGTCATCATTCTCCTCCTCCTCCTCTCGAGAGTCATCAGCCTTGTAGGGATCCCGCTCGTTGAAGGCATCCAAGTTGTCCTGCTTTATAAGTGCCTGAAAGCAGAGGGAAGGGAGGTCAGATAAGAGCCAACCAACAAACGAGAAAGGGGCACGGAGGCTGAGAGGCAATCGCATAGAAAGCTGGCAGGAAGAGAGCCAGGAGCAGCGGGAAACCCGAGAGCAAGTCATGGTCTCGGGCCCAAGTGACAAATCAGTTCTTGCCCCAGAGGCCCTCAGAAGTGCCACGTCCTGAGTGCCCACTAGATCTTGGCCCCTGGGCTGGAGGCAGAGTGTCCCAGCCCTAAAGGCATGCACACTGACTCTTGATCTGAGGGGACCTGCAACAACCTGAGGCTCATCCAGGGACCATGGCACTGCACCTGGCACCCTGAGAACCCTCAGGAATCACGGGGACCTTGTCACCCTCACCTTGTGCTCCCGACGGCCCCGTTTCTGCTGCTGCTCAATCAGGTCGGAGGCAGAGGCCGGGGGTGAGGCAGCCCTCATGTTGCGTATGACCTTGATGCTGTCCTCAGGCAGCGGGGGGAGCCCCAGGATGGCGCGCTTCTCGGCCTTCATGCTCTGCAGCTCCTCAAAGCCGCCCAGAGTGCACTGCACCAGACAGGCGTGGAGCCAGGTCAACATGTCCATAAGCCAGTCCCTGTCTGTGTCAGGCTCGAAAGCATCTGTGACACCACATCTTTACAGAGACCACGCAACCTCTGAACCCCTCGGCCCACCTCCAAGAGAAGCAAGCGACATCATCATGGGAGAGGAGAAAGGGGGGTCAAAGAGGAGAGACACACAGGCTGACAAAGCCTGGTGCAGAAGCACACGTGGCTCGGTGTGGCCCACTGACCCATCAGGGAAAAACTAAGGCTGTCTGAAGAGCTTAATCCTTCAAGTTCCTAGAAAAGTAAGTGACACTCAAATGCTTCAAAAGCTGCACATGCTAGTCTTTCGAAGTTAAATTGGGAATACAATGCTGGATGCTCAAATTAAGAAAACAAAAAACAGAAAAAACTTCATCTAAACATCCCCCTAGAAGTAAAACCCCAGTAGAGCTCAGTGATTTTAGGCTGCTTCATTTCATTGTTTCTGAGCAATTCAACTACTTTCCTCTCTGGTTTCAATGAGGCTTCATAGGCAACCAACAGGCTTCTGGCCAAGAAGAAATGTGTAGACCACTCTGAAGAGGCCTGAACTCAGAGCTCTGGCTCCGTAGAGTTGGCCCATTATGGAAGATGGGAAGGTGGGGCTCAGGGAGAGCAAGAGTACAGACTCCAGCTCCTCTGTCCTCCCAGGTCACTCCTCCTAGCAAAAAGGGCTCCTGATCTGGCATGGGTATGGCTACTGAGCATGGCCCCCAAGCCAAGGGTGATGGCCAGCCTGCTCTCCTGGACCCAATCCTTCCCTAGCTAGAAAGAAAGTAAGCTTTTACACCATACCCTGAGGATAATGTAGGCTCAGGGCTCACCCTTTCTTCTTTCCAGTGACATCTGACTGAGGGGCCCCATTACATCAGCTCTAATCTTGCCTCGAATCACTTTACAAGCTCCAGGTTCAAGAGCAGCCTGTCTGGGGAGAAGGTGTTCCATGATTGCAGAAAACAGTTTCCAGGAACCAGGGAACCAACCACCTATTCTGATTCAAACGCCCAGTCCTCTTTGGCTGCTGTGAGCCCAAAGTGACACTTTTTTGTCATTTCCTTTCAGGACTCTTCTTTCAGAGTTTTTTTTTTTAAACTAAAGCAGTTATGTATTCATATAATTCAATATCCAAAAGGATACACAGTGAAAGTCTCCCTCCTCCCCTGTCCCCTAACACCTGAGTTTCCCTTCAAGGAAGTGCTCACCAACACTGTCTTCCAGAGCAGCAAGAGAACCTTTTTCATGGGGAAGTGAGGTGCATGGCCACTGCAAAATTTAGTCACCATCCCAAACAGCATGATGGCAAATGGCTCATTGTTGTACAGCGGGGAACCTGGGGGACAGCAAGGTATCAGGACCATCAGCAGCAACAGGACCCTCCCAAAGCCCTCCAGCTTCCGTTCCCAGGAGGGCCTCCAGCCAGGGCCCCCAGAGTCCTACCCAGCTCAGCCCTGAAGGTCTGTCGCATTGTCCTCCACTCGGCCTTATCACCCTCACACTCCTGGTGAACAGACTCCACAATCAGGTACATGATGTTGAGCAAGACCCTGGGAACAAGAGGCAGCTCATAAGAGGGCAGGATGGGGGATCAAGGGAGCACCCCTGGCTTCCTCACATCCCACCCAACATGAGAAAAGCCTGTACACAAAGGCTGGCTGGGGTGGGGGTGGAGGTAGGGGTGCGGGGACTGCAAGGTAGAAAAAACGGGAAACTCGGTCCCACAAACACCTTGTGATGTTTCCTTCTTTGTCCTTGGTGCTAAGGTTGGGACCAGACCTTCTATTCTGTGTTTCTAGGATCTGAGTGCTTACTCACAGCAGATGCTTAATAAATGGCTACTGAATGGATGAACATGAGCAAGAATGGCCCAAAGCATTTACTACCCTAAGCTTCCTGGAATGAGAAAAACACAGGCAGGAGTGAGCTGTGGAAGCGGGTGTTGGATCAGACAAAGCAGAGGATGGTCAAGGTGAGAACAAGCACGTGTTTACCCCGTGATGGAGTAGAAACAGGAGTGAGCAGGACGATGGCCAGGGACCCTAACTACAGTAGGGAACACCACCAGCATCTAATCTGAAAACTTCCAAATTCACAAAAAGAGGTGGATTCTAATCCTCACAAAAATGGAAAGGTGATCTTGCTGTTTAGCAGCTGCTAAACTTTGGACACAGCCAGGAAACATCCTGAAGTCGTCAGGACTAACCCCATGCAGATGGGCATCAAGCTGAACATGAAAAGCAGAGCTTGTACCTGGTTGACACAAGAAGCCACATCGCATGCTTCATCCCAGTACAAAAAGCCACTCCACCAGGCTTCCTGGCAGCAGTGTGGGCGGGAGGCCACACTTCTACTAAGCGGCTTCACCTGGGATTTCCTCTGGGGGTCTCATCCCAGGGCCCACCCAGGGAGCCCTCCGTTCGGCCTACTCATCATACACTGAGCCCATCACATCCACAGATTAGCGTGTGCAGAAGAACAGCACACACAGCGAGGAAGCCCAGAGCGCCCGCCGCCGCCTGCCCTGCCCTCCTCCTCCGGCTACCACTCAGGGAGCCCAGATGTGCTGCTTGCCTCACCTCAGGTCCGTGCTGTCAGCCAGAGAGATGGCTGGCTTCCTCACCGCACTGCTGCAGGCAGCACTGTTGCTGTGGGAGAGACGGGAGTCAGCGCCCTCCCCCAGGCTGGAAGAGAAGTGGTTCCCCCAACAAGGTGATAAAGCCCTGTGCGATGCACTTAGACTACACAAGAGCCCACAGGACCCAGCGGGCAAAAACTCAGGCCCTGAACCAGACTGCCAAGGTTGCAATCGTGGCTCTAACACTGCCGAGCCATGTGCCTTTGGACACTCCACTTCTCCATGCCATAATTTCCTCATCTGCAAAATGGGGACAGTAACAGCAGCTATGTCCTTAATGAATTAGTATGTACAGTGTCCTTAGAACAATGCCTGGGACATGCAAGCACCCAAGGAGTGCTTTTACTATTGACGGTGTTTTCCTTAGATGAGAAGCAGCTGACCTGTCCGCCAAACAAAGGACGAGTGGAGACAAAGGCTAGAGCAGGTGCCGTTTGAGCCCACCTGTCAGACTTGGCCTGGTCTCCTGCTTAGGGGAAACTCAAGGCTGTGCAGGTTCACAATGAGAACTTTTTTTTTTTTTTTGGAGGAACACTGTAGGCCTGGGCACTGTCTAATGAGCTCTTTGGTGTAAGCGAGCTGTGGGGCCCCTCATTGGTCTTTGAGGTTTGGGTCAACATCCCGCCTATTATTCAAACTGGCTGGTCAGAACAGAGCCCCATGTGGCCCATTTAACCCTCAAAACTGCTTAGTTCTGGAAGCTCTGCCCCCCTTCCCCTACTTAAGCCCCTCAGAAGAACTCACTCTATTTCCATGTTCAGAAGCTCCACCAGAGCGTTGAAGGTGCCCACTTCCAAGAGCAGAAAGGTGTTGTAGCGCATCCAGGACTGAACCTCGGCCTCTGAGCTGCACTCCCCAAAGGTGCCTGCAGACACAGGGCACGGCTCGCTGCGCCCCTGCCCACATCTGACTGGGCAGCAGACACAGGGCATGGCTTGCTGCGCCCCTGCCCGCATCTGACTGGGCAGCAGACACAGGGCATGGCTCACTCGTCCCTGCCCACATCTGACCAGGCAACAGACACAAGGCATGGCTTGCTGTGCCCCTCCCCGCGTCTGACTGGGCAGTATCACTGAAGCTGGTGTCAGGGGTCCCTGGGTGTCCACTCAGTACCTTGGGCAACATAGAGAATTGCCCGAGCCACCTTGAGCCTCTTCTCCCTGGCAGTGACCTCCAAGCCATCCAGGAGCCTCATGGCGTGGGTGCGGTGCTGGTTGGTGTCCAGCTCAGTCCACTTCTTATCTGTCACTGCCGGGAGAGAGACTGCTTAGACTGGAGCCCAGAAAAATCCTCCTAATGCAACAGACACCGTGTTAACCCATCAAATTCAGGACTGCCACAGGACCAGAAGCTCAGAAAGATAAATAAGGGAGGTCACACCACCGCCCCATGAATTTGAAGTGTGGTTGAAATACTGCTATTTTGGGTGCAATTTTAATTACATAAAGTTCCCCCCATGATATACACTTCTGAAAAGTCCCCACCAGAGTACCTGCAAGCCCACCCTACATGTCACATCCGGCCTTGAATAACCACGTTTCAGCAGGCTTCTCAGGCCACTCCAGGATGACTGAGGTCATTCAGATGACTAACAGAAACCTGCAGCTCTCAGGATGCAGGGTGAAAGGAGCCAAGAAGTAGGGGAATCGTCTCACCGTGCATCCGAAAGTCCTCTTCAAAGCATTTTCGATTCATCAGGAATTCTGGTCCTTCTGTGTAGCTATAGAGCTCTGTCAAGAAAAAAGGTCATTTTCTCCATGTCCAAGTCCCATAGCAGGGTCACAAGCAGCAGAGAAGGTCAGGTGTTTGCTTCCAGGCCCAACTCTGTCCCTGAGTCATACTGACTCCTGGACGATGCTATCTAATTACTAAGGGGGTCTCAGTGCTCTAATGTGCACAACAGAATGCTGACTACCCTTATAACCAGATGCCAGCGAGGCATAAAGCCTGACATTTCCAGTCCAATGCGCAGTGATCCCACCATGCCATGCCAAAGGCTGACTGCCACCATGAACATGGCTCTCTCAAGTGGTGTGAGAACAGGGCCTGTACTGTGGAGGCTTGAGAAGCAGCTCAGGCTGATTTCATACTACATATGGGCAGCAGTGGCAACAGATGGGCACAGAGATAGACCCACTCACTGGCATTCCTCAGGACTCCTTGTTCGAGGCGAGACCACTGTCAGGGGGATTGTGTATGGCCAAAGAACATCAATGTCCACAGTGGGACTGGGCCACAGCCAACTGAGCTGACCATGTGGAGATGTTTCATAAAAGTAAAGGACAAGTCAAAGTTATGAGATACGAAGGGCTGGCATCTAATAACAAGTTTTATATATACATACCATTACTAGTACTAACTAGGATATAAAAGGAACTCCAAAATGACACTCACTCTCAATTTTATTAAAGACCAAATAATAGAAGGCCTCTGCCTTACCTGAGAGCTCTGCAGCCCACTTGTCTGTGTCAGCATACTCAAACTCCAGGTCTGGAGACTCAGAATAGCCCTGTTGAGAAAAGGAGAGTTATGTAAAAGATCAACGTGAGTGTTTTTCACAGGAACAAACACACATGCTTCCAGAGACACCACTGTGTTACAGGACATCACTGCCCTCACTTTTCTGACGTTTTATCACAATGTTTTTGTCTTCTGGGTTAGTTCGGCTCTCCCTACCAAGCCCTCTCAGAGTACCTTGCACTACTCCTTCACAGCACTTACCGTAACTCATAGTTACACACGCACCTGTGCATCTGTTTAGTGTCCATTCTTCTCATCAGTGATTTCACAATGCTCAGCAAAGTTCTTGGCATGAATGACTGAATGAAGAGCGTATACTCAAATAAGTACTTGTTGGATAAATGAACACTAAAGCTCCATGCGTTCCATGCAGTAAAATGATCGTTCCACATGGTGTTAAGATTTTAGAAGCCTCGTTTCTTTCTGGCTAGTGCGTTATCAACAGCTCAGTACAAGTTAAGTATTGACACCCTCAGTCTTACTGCCTTTCTCTCAAATTTCAGCAAGAACTGACAGAGAAGGCAGCAGCTGAACAGAAATGGCTTCCCTCCCACACATAGGAGAGATTATGGCAAAGAAATCTTTTTACTGCTGGAAATATGTGAGTACTGAGAACACACCATCTGGGAAGCCTTGTTCTCGGAACAGAGAAGAGGTGAAGAAAAAGGTAGTCCTCAGCTTAATTACAATCTACTTGGGAAGACAATGACCACCCACAGAATGACATAACATACCCTCAAACATGAATAACATAAATAACTCTACTTCTTATTCAGAGGCAACAGACTGCACACCTTCCTAAGTTCCTGAGCTTCAGTTTCTTCATTTATGTAATGAGGATGACAAAAATTTATCTTGAAGGTTTTTTAAGGACTAATCAAAATGATGTAGCACACAGAGGCTCTCATCAAACACCTGCCTCCCTGTTACGCAGGCATGCCTCAGGCTCCCAGCCTACTGATTTCAGCTTTGACTCAAAAAAGAGCTGTATCAGTATTTCTAAGAAAATAGATTCTGACAGGTCTCTCAGTTTAAATGTGTTCACTGAGTGACCTTCCATGTGTTGAATCTATATAGAAATTAAAGGGTAGAAAGTACATTTAATGGAAACACTTAGGAAAATTGTTAACTATTTAACAACTATGATGCCTCCGATGATGAAAGTGGAGTCACTCCTACCACTTTTAAAATCCTCCATACTTGAAAAATTATTAAGAAGTCACCACTGATGTGCAATCAGCCCATCATGCAAGAGCTACTAAAAAGTCTGTTTCATTGCTTTTTCAAATAATTCACTTCAAGCTCAAAGTGTATCTGACTGGAACTTGTCAAATTTTGATATTTTACCAGAGGTTTGTTCTTGCCAACAAAAACCAAGAGCTTGAGAGGTACTGATTCCAGGTGTCTATAAAGATAGCATCATCACTCAGGTATGACCTGATACATTACATCTGGACAAGAAAAAATGGCCTCTCATTAATAAGCACCTGACTGCTAATCAGCCTCAGGGTTGTCTCAGGTGAAAGAAATTTCCTAGTAAGTGCTCTGGGAACATGCTGATTAAGAAGCCCTAAAACGCTGCTACGTGTGTGTCTTCATTCATGAATTCTACAATGGAATGCAGTGGGAGTAATTCTTTAACTCGGGGTGAGGTGACTAGTCAGCTCCAGACTACGGTGTCTCCGGAATGGGAGGAACAGCCCACAAATAAGAGAGATGTTGAGCCTCAACGCCTGTTTAAATTATTTCTGATCTTTAACAGTTCAGCATCGGGCGGACTGGGCACACCAACCACCGGGCACTGTCTAACCGTGGCCTGAATCTGCAGTGGCTAAGCTCAGAGCAGAACAAGACTGCTCCCCTTTCCAACCATCGCGACCGACAGGCGCGTAGTATTGATACTATTGGTGCTAATTAATTAGCTCAGTCCTTCTCGGAGGTGCCTTTCCAGCCCACACACGCCCTCCACCCTGCGCCGCGGAACCCACAGGACCAGAAGCTGGAGGTGAGTAGGGAGTCGGGGGTGTAGCCGCCCCGCCCTCTAGATCACAGACTCTTCACCCGAGAAATGGGGCAGGGGGCGGACTTCCCAGGGGCTGGGGCCCGGAGGCCGCGCCCACAGCCCGCGCCTCAGAAAAGCCGACGCCGGCTCCGGGAGGGTCTCCCGGTCGGCAGAGCTCGGGGCGGGGACCCCGGCTTCACGCCTCCGACCCCCGAGGATGCCAGCCTTGCTTCCTGCTCCTTTCGCTGTAAATGACAACTCCCCTGCCGAACCGTCCAGGAAACCCAGCCTGGACCCGAAAGTGGCCCCGAACTGGAGCCCGGGTCCACCGCCGCCGCCCGCCTGGTGCTAGCCTCGCCCCCCGAAGCTCCTGACCTCCGAGTCTTTTCGCTGGTTGCGGTTGAACTCTCTGGCTTTGCCACCAGGCAGGAGGCCTCCGGCGGTCCGCGGTGCCCCAGGTGGAGGCTGCGCGGTTGCAGGCGGCGGAGGTGGCGGCGGCTGAGGCTGCTTGTTGTTCATGATCAGCGGGCCGGGAGTGCCGGCTGCCGGCTCCATCTTGGCGGCTCCACACCCCCGGCTCAATTCACGGACTATGGCTTTGATGCAACTCTCGCGTGATTTCCTCCCGGAACGCGCCCTGGTCGCCATGTTAAGTGTGGCGGCAAATATCAGGGCCATCTTGACTGCCCAACACCTCGCGAGATTTTCTCTGTTTGTGAACTCTTACCCTTCTTGCAGTTTCTGTTTCGTTTCCAGTTTCAGTCAGTCAGTCAGTTCAGTCGCTCAGTCGTGTCCGACTCTCCGCGACCCCATGAATCACAGCACGCCAAGCCTCCCTGTCCATCACCAACTCCCGGAGTTCACTCAAACTCATGTCCACAGAGTCGGTGATGCCATCCAGCCATCTCATTCTCTGTCGTCCCCTTCTCCTCCCGCCCCCAATCCCTCCCAGCATCAGAGTCTTCTAGTGAGTCAACTCGTCGCATGAGGTGGCCAAAGTATTGGAGTTTCAGCTTTAGCATCAGTCCTTCCAATGAACACCCAGGATCGATCTCCTCTAGTTTAGAGATCGTTTTATCTGCAAAGCCTCCGTTAGTCCCTCAGCCAGTTTAGTGGAACCCCTCTCTTTCCTTTAGCATCGCTTTGTACTTGTTACTTTCACAGCTCTGTCTAAGGCTTGGGGATATTGTAGAGAACAAAATGGACACGATCCCAGCCTTCGTGGAGATTACCTTCACGTGGGGGAGATGTGGGAAACGAATGAGTAAGTCAATGAAACAGTTACGACATTCTTTTAATCATTCATTCAACAAACATTTAATGAATGTCTCCTAGACTTCAGGAAGTGCGAGAGTTCCTACACTAATGAAGAAAGTGAAATGATCTATAACATAGAGCCCGTGGGTGAGCCAGACAATGCGCTCACAAATAAGTGCTGAGAAGAAACGAAAAGAAGTGTAAGGCATTGAAAGGTGACAGTGATCGAGGTACAACTGGGCTATGTTAGGTAGGCTGCTCAGGAAAGGAGGGGCTGAGAATGATTTTGAATGAGTTCTGAAAGAAGTGAGGGAGAGCCATGCCGATATCCGTGGAGGTAACATAGACAGAGGGACCAGCTAACTGCAGAGCCTCCTAGGTGGCTTGGAGAAGAGCAGTAGGAGATGAGGGCCATGCAGATGCAGGGGCCGATAAACACGGGGCCCAGAAAAGCATAGAAAGTAGTCCGGATTTTATTTTAAGTAAAATGGAAAACCATCAGAAAGTGTTGACCTGCTGCTGCTTTTGGAGAAAGGATTGGGGTGTTTCCAGAGTAGGTGAGGGTGGACAGGTTCAGAGACTATATAGATGGAAATGATGGTGTCTTACGCCAGGTTGGAACATTGGGTTGATATGGTTGGTATTTCTGTATTGTGTAGGCAGATTTGCTGAAAGACTGGAATCTTAGCAGCAGGATAGGAAGGAATAAAGGATGAGTCCTAAATTTTTGGCTTGAGCAACTGGGTGGGTGGTTGTATTGCTTATTAAAATAGAGAAGTCAGAGGAAAATAGGTTTGGAGGAAGATCAAGATGTCGGTTTTGGACCTGTCATATTTGAGATGCCCATTTGACATCTTAGAGGTGATGTGTAGTAATTATAATTACCTGATACTGTGTTGTGAAATCCTTAAAACCGTTTTATTTATCCCTGTTTCTCCAGAACCACATTTTGGCTGCTCAGTTCTTGGAAAGTCATTATGATGCAACTTTTGTATGATTTCTGCCAAGGTTCCACCTGGTAGTTGCTTTAAAAGTCTTTGTTGCAAAATAATGAATAAATCCCAAGCTGCTGGGGGTTCAGGAGGGGGAACTCATGTACACCTGGGGCGAATTCATGTCAACGTGTGGCAAAACCAACCAATATAATATTGTAAAATAATTTGCCTCCAATAAAAAATAAATAAATTAAAAAAAAAAAGAAACCAAAAAAATAAATAAATAAAAAAAACCAAAAAAACCCAAGCTGCTATGTTGGTACTTCCTCCTACCTATGTTCCTGTCCTTTGGTCCTGTTCCTTTTCAAATCCAGTAATATATTTTATAAATTCAAATTTCATCCAAGCTGAGCTGGTTCAAGCTGATAGGAAAAACTAAGGAATTTGCAGGAAAAGGACCAAAGTTGAGAGAATTCTTAGATAATACCAGCAAGCCCCACATAACCGAACACCTGACATCTAGTTTCAGTGACCACAGTTTGGTCACGTTCTAAGACGGACCAAAAGCTTAGAAGCTTTGATGAAGTTCCAAGACTTATTACCACAAGTTGTATCACCTGGGGAAAAATTTAGACCTTTAAACAGTACACTATTTCAGCTACATTCAGAATAAGGAATATTTTGATTTAGTAAGAGGAACTCAAAAGCCTCTTGATGAAAGTGAAAGAGGAGAGTGAAAAGGTTGGCTTGAAGCTCAACATTCAGAAAACAAAGATCATGGCATCTGGTCCCATCACTTCATGGGAAATAGATGGAAAAACAGTGGAAACAGTGTCAGACTTTGTTTTTTTGGGCTCCAAAATCACTGCAGATGCTGATTGCAGCCATGAAATTAAAAGACGCTTGCTCCTTGGAAGGAAAGTTATGACCAACCTTGATAGTATATTAAAAAGCAGAGACATTACTTTGCCGACCAAGGTCCGTCTAGTCAAGGCAATGGTTTTTCCCGTGGTCATGTATGGATGTGAGAGTTGGACTGTGAAGAAAGCTGATCGCCGAAGAATCGATGCTTTTGAACTGTGGTGTTGGAGAAGACTCTTGAGAGTCCCTTATACTGCAAGGAGATCCAACCAGTCCATTCTAAAGGAGATCAATCCTGGATGTTCATTGGAGGGACTGATGCTAAAGCTGAAACTCCAATACTTTGGCCACCTCATGAGACGAGTTGACTCACTGGAAAAGACTCTGATGCTGGGAAAGGTTGGGGGCGGGAGGAGAAGGGGACGACGGAGAATGAGATGGCTGGATGGCATCACCGACTCTGTGGACATGAGTTTGAGTGTACTCCGGGAGTTGGTGATGGACAGGGAGGCCTGGCGTGCTGTGATTCATGGGGTCGCGGAGAGTCGGACACGACTGAGCGACTGAACTGAACTGAACTGAACTGAACTGAATTCCACTTAAAAAAATTGTTTTATTATTTTTGGCTGCACTGGGTCCTTGTAGCACAGGGGCTTCCCTAGTTTTGGTGCAAGGGTTCAGTAGTTGTGGCACGCTGGCTTAGTTACACCCCAACATATGGGATCTTAGTTTCCCAACTGGGGATTGAACCTGCATCTCCTGCATTGGAAGGTGGATTCTTAACCATTGGACCACCGGGGATGTCCCAGTAATTCCGCATTTAGTGATGAGTTCTAAGGAGATAAAACTTTAGACAAAGATATTGTGTGATGATTTTCCAGGCAGTGATACTTTCAATAGTGTAAAGTTGGTACAACCTAATTTGAAAATAGTCAATAAGAAAACAGCTAAGTAATGAGTCAAGCAAAAGATTGAATATGAAGTCATTAATATTTATGTTTAACATAAAGAATTTTTAGAGGCATAGGAAAATGCTTATGATATAATCGAATGTACAGTTGGTTCTCTTGTGCTTGTGTTTGTCTATAGAAAAAAAGACTGGAAGGAAATACACAAAATTGTAGTAGGTTTAATTTCTAGATGGTAAAAACTTATTTTCATTTCCTTCTTTATACTTTTCTGTGTTTTTGAAAATTTTATTATTAAGGTGCTATTTTTTGAGGTATAATTTATGTACAATAAACCACATATGTTTGAAGTATACAATTTGGTATGTTTTGACGTATGCATAAACACATAAAATCATGACCATATTCAAGACAAGAACTTCCCTGGTGGTCCAAGTGGTTAAGAATCTGCCTGCCAATGCAGGGGAGATGGGTTCAGATCCCTGGTCTGGGAAGATCCCATATGCTGCCGGGGAATTAAGCCTGTTCACCAAAACTACTGAATCCCACAAGCCCTAGAGCTGTGCTCCACAGCAAAGAGAAGCTGCCACAAAGAGACCTCTGCACACCAAAACCAGTGTGCAGCCCCTGGTCACAGTTAAAGACAGCACAGCAACAAAGGCCCCGTGCAGCCGGCGGAAAACAATGTTTAAAAAGACAACAAATCCACCACCCCCAGAAATTTTCTTGGTAATCCTCTCTCCTACTCATTCCTGTGTCCCTCTCCCATTCCCAGTTAACCACTGTAAAGTTTTCTGACACTACCAATTAGTTTGCATGTTCTACAGTTTTACAATAACAGAATCATATCATATGCATTCTTTGTCTGGATTCGTTCACTCAACATAATTATTTTGAAATTCATTCATCTTGTTGCCTGATATCAAGAGTACATAAATAGTATTCCATTGTTTATCCAATCACCTGTTGATAAATATATGGGTTATTTCCAGTTTTTCTTGCTTGTTTAAACTCAATATTGAGAAGTAACATGCATATTAAAAAAAAAAATTGTCCCAGGTTGTGTGGAAATATTTCCTGAATGAAAGCAGGGTCTCCAAGCTGTGACTAACACCAGAATTCTACATTGGAGAGCTACTTAAATTAGAACCACTTTTGAGTTCCTGGGGCTTCCCTGGTGGCTCAGAGGTTAAAGCATCTGCCTGCAATGCAGGAGACCTGGGTTCGATTCCTGGGTTGGGAAGATCCCCTGGAGAAGGAAATGGCAACCCACTCCAGTATTCTTGCCTGGAGAATCCCATGGACAGAGGAGCCTGGTGGGCTACAGTCCACGGGGTCGCAAAGAGTCGGCTAAGTGACTTCACTTTCACTTTGAGTTCCAGAGAGTACTCATTTCACCCTGGGAAAAACTCCTTGTAGTCCACGTGGCATTTGGTAGGAAAAGGAATCTCCAGTGTGAAGGAGCTTAAGCGGAGCTGGTGAGCTCCCCCTCCCTCACTGGCTAAGACACTTTCAGAGAAACAATTCGGTAGAGGGTAGAAGTTGCAGAAGTGCCTTGATGAATTTCCAATCTTCTTTCTTCACCTACAAAATGAGGATAATACCACCTCCCTCTGAGGCTATGGATCAAATGAGCTAATTTATGGGAAACCTTTTTTAAAAATAAATCATTGTTTTCAAAAGAGAATTATTTTTATTACCAAGAGGTGATGCCTATGATGAGAAGGCCTTTCCTTTACCAGAAACGGCCATGGTTCAAGAAACCAGAGGAAATGAAATTTCAGGTGTGAGCTATTACAACATTGTAGGTACTGTCAAAACATAGTAGTTGTTCCAGCTGGGCTCTGTAGAAGGAAATTGGCACATACTGTGTGTCTATAAAGGAGAAGGAAACGGCAACCCACTCTGGTATTCTTGCCTGGGAAATCCCATAGACAGAGGGGCCTGGTGGGCTATGGTCCACGGGGTTCCAAAGAGTTAGACATGACTTAATGATTAAATTGGAGAAGGAAACGGCAACCCGCTCCAGTATTTATGCCTGGAGAATCCGTGGACAGAGGAGCCTGGTGGGCTCCTGTCCATGGGGTGGCACAGAATCGGACACGACCGAAGCGACTTAGCATGCATGCATGCATGCATTGCAGAAGGAAATGGCAACCCACTCCAGTATTCCTGCCTGGAGAATCCCGGGGACAGAGGAGCCTGGTGGACTGCCATCCATGGGGTTGCACAGGGTCGGACACGGCTGAAGCGACTCAGCAGCAGCAGCAGCAGCAGTGTGTCTGTAGGGTGTCAGATACTGGGCAAGGTGCTGCACATTCATACATCTGTGAACTACCAGCAGCCAGCTTTCCTGGCAGTAGAAGAATAAGAGCCGCAGTCCTGGAGGGGGATTTTGAGCAGTGCATCACAGTATCCAGGATACACCACACATTAGTTTCTAGTTCTCTGCAGCAAATTACTTTAACAGAGGATTAAAACAGTGTGGAGTCCTATGCCAAGGCCACAGGTGCGAGGCTTTGTGCCAAGACATAGACACAGAGCCCAGAACCAAGGTCACCTCTGAAACTGACTAATCCCCTTTGTAATCATTGCCCAAAGTCCCCGTCATCACCACCAGTCGGCTTCTTGACCCATTAGTCAAAAACACCCACCGCAGTACTCACCCTATACAGCACCCTAACGAATCATCTAGTGCTACCCTTCCAGCAGGAATTTTCTCGGGGCTATGAAAATTGGCGACTAGCCCACGAAAAACATCAGCTCTCCCTTGAGCTGGCCCATTGCTGTAACAGCATCACCCACTCTATTAAACTCTATTCTCCTCTCATTCTGCCTTGTGTCTGGAAATTCTTTTCCAACCTGTGTTCAGACTGCCACAACAAACAACTTTCCTGGTGGTCCAGTGGTTTCAGTCTACCTTCCAATTCAGGGGATGCGGGTCCAATCTCTGGCCGGGGAACTGAGATCCTATATGTCAAGGGACAACTAAGCCCACAAGCTGCAACTAGTAAGCCCATACACTGCAACCAAGACGTGACGCAGCCAACAAAAACACACCAAACAACAACAAACCCATTTATTATCTCATAGTTTCCATGGGTCAAGAGTCTGGGGATGGCTTAGCCGGGTGCCTCCAGCTCAAGGTTGTTAAAAAAATTATTCTTGACATTTGTTAAAATGTAAAGACTTTATTCAGAACAATTGTGATAGGTGTCAATGCTACTGGAATAGGCAAGAGAGGTTGGGCTCAACTCCAAGTATGACAAAGATAGCTGGGAATTTGTAGCCAACAAGTGGAATGAAGGGGTCAGTGTGTGAAAAGTTACTCACAGGAGACATCAAGGGTAGGGGAATTCTTGCTAAGTTAGTCGAATAGAATTCTTGATGAAGGCCAGGGTGATCAGATAGCATGGGTAGGGGATGGGGAATATGATCAGATAGCAAGGATGAAGGGATTCTTGCTAAAGTGACCTAGCTGGATCCTTGTTACAACTGAGCTATGCAAGATGGGGCCAAGGTCAAGGCCTAGTCAAGAAGAAAGGCTGTTGGACCCTGACTAGAGTTTGGTCAAGTGGAGAGTCTTTGTCAAGTTCTCTCCTGAAGTCATAGTCAAGCTATTGGCCAAGGCTGTGGTCTTCTCTGGAGGTTTGATTTGGGGAGGGGAGACCCTGATGCTGGGAAAGACTGAAGGCAGCAATAGAAGGGGACAACAGAGGATGAGATGGCTGGATGGCATCACCGACTCAATGGACATGAGTTTGAGTAAGCTCCGGGAATTGGTGATGGACAGGGAGGCCTGGCGTGCTGCAGTCCATGGGGCTGCAGAGTTGGACACGACTGAGCAACTGAACTTGTCTATGGAATGCTGTTCCACATCCCCATAAGAGGTATAACATAATGAATTATATATTTGTGTATTTCCTAAAAATCTGAAATATTCTCAATTTTAAAACACAGGAGTTTCAGAGAAGGAATTGTGAACCTATTATCCTTTGTTGGCCAGAGACCCTGTGCAACAACCAGACAATGTGAGAAAACTCGCCATCTGGTGGTTGCAGTGGAGAACAAACAAAAACAATAAAACAAAATAAAATACCATTATTAAAAGTTCCAACTGTGTAACTTCCAAAACTGCATATATACAAAAAATTGATTGCAACTTAAAATTGATTACTAAGTTTAAATTGATTACACACTCTAAATTGGAGTCACAAAATTTTTAATAATTTTAAAATTATTATTTATCTTTTGGCCATGTGGTTATGTGGCATCTTAGTTGCCGACCAGGGATCACACCTGTGCCTCCCTGCATTGGCAGTGCAGCCTTAACCATTGGACAGCCAGTGAAATCCCTTAAAATATTTAAAAATTGATTTAATGGTTTGCTGAGACTCTCTGATCCTAGATTGTTTATCGTCTGAATCACCAGGGAAGAAAAAGCAGTTAATCCACGGTGCCTCAGTGGTAAAGAATCAGCCTGCCAATGCAGGAGACACGGGTTCAATCCCTGGGTCAGAAAGATTCCCTGGAGAAGGAAATGGCAACCTACTCCAGCATTCTTGCCTGGAGAATCCCATGGACAGAGAAGCCTGGTGGGCTACAGTCCATAGGGTCACAAAGAATCAGACACAACTGAAGCAACTTAGCATGCATTCACTTAGACTAGAATACTCTGATATTCTTTTTTTTAGAATGTCATGTATATTTAAAGGTGTGTATTCTCATTTTTTAACTTATTTTTAATTGGAGAATTGCTTTACAATATGGTGTTGATTTCTGCCATACATCTATCTACATAAATCGCCTATATGTCCTCTCCCTCTTGAACCTCCTTCCCACCTCCCACACCATCCTACCCCTCTGGGTTGTCATAGAGCACTGGATTTGAGCTCCCTGCATCATACAGCAAATTTCCACTGGCTATCTAATTTTACATATGGTAATGTAGATGTTTTAATGCTATTTTCTGATGCTTTCATTCTCTCATTTTCTGCTCTCACAGAGACTTCCTCTTCTTACCTAATAGAACGCAAGTCAAATGCCTTCAGGGGGCTTCCCAGGTGGTGCTAGTGGTAAAAAGCTTGCTTGCCAATGCAGGAGACATAAAAGATGCAAGTTCGACCCCTGGGTCAGGAAGAGCCCCTGGAGGAGGGCATGGCAATCCTCTCCAGTATTCTTGTCTGGAAAATCCCAAGCAGAGAGGAGCTGGTGGGCTACAGTCCATAGGGTCATAAAGGGTCGGACACGACTGAAGCTACTTAGCTGCAGCAGTAAATGCCTCAGACACATCTTTCCCTTTATCCCTCTATACCTAACATAACCTTTACGCCTAGGGTCAGCGAAGTTTTTACACTGAGGACTATTCGGACTTAGTGGGCCATTTGGTTGTGCCTCCTCAACTCTGCCATTGTGAATGAAAGCAGTCATAGACACTACATTATGGACACTGAAATCTGAATCCCACTAGGACCGTCTGAATCAGAACTAGACTCTGAAGAACTATCATTCACATTTTGCTTCATTAGGTTTTTGTTCCAACCTTGTGTATATTATTAACACAAAATTATTACTGCTCGGACAATCAGAGAAAGAATCTGCATAAAGTTCACTGCAAAAAGTGCATGATGCATCACTTTTGAAAATTTTACAGTAATAATTTTGTGTTAATAATATACACAAGGTTGGAACAAAAACCTAATGAAGCAAAATGTGAATGATAATGACAATTGTTAAGTTGTATCATGAACCCTTGATCAATTTCAAGCTCTAGCAACTTCTCATGGTAATGTTAACTGTATCACCCTCTAAAAACATGTCATCTCTGGTCAATAACATTCAGGTAACAAAAGGCATATATAAGTATGTCACTGGTCAATAATGTGTTAAGAAGTATTTTATGGAGAAGTGCTCTGAAATTACTTATGTATCTCATTTTTATTATTAAACTACTGATTCATTTATATCAGTATAGACTTACAGTTTCCTCTTCTATTCGGTGCTTTTTAAACCATTACTTGGATGCTCAGATTTTTCCGAATTTGCCCAGTGTAAGTCCCTTAAAGATCGGTTTCTGTGTCCTTTCAAGATGCAATCATTTTTTGAGTACTTCCTTGATTTCCTGCTCTTCATGTACTTCTGCACAGCCATAGAATCAGCCATTTCTCCAAAGAGTGAGTCCTCACTCCTTTAAGTGGAGAATGTAGTGCTTGAATCTGGATGCCAGGAGCATACACTGCACTGGAGGAAGAGGGGAACTGCTGCTCCAAGGCTCACTTAGCAGACAGAGTCAGGGAATTTGTACATACACCCAAATATGTATGTATTTGTACATACATAAAGAATATGTACATACATATTTCTTTATGTTGAAATTCATAAGTTCACACCAAAACCTTGTACCTCCTATTCAAACTCAACACTAGAGTTTGTTCTAGTCTTTTCCCTTTCTGATTCTAACAACTCCTCTAAAAATCAGAGCGCTGGCTTCCATTATCCTTAGTATTTCTTCCGGTTTAATCAAGTTCCCTGTTCCTACACAATCCAACACAGACATCCCTTTCCTTCATGGATGTCCTCCCCATCCCAAGCGCAAGGGGACTCCCAGCACTAGGCCACATCCCAGCTCTCACCCACACATCCCAGGCTGGGAACGCATTTGGATGGCAGCCCTACCTAATGCTGAACTGTGGGTAAAGGAAGAGATCCTCATTTTCACTTGTATCCCACAACAGATCCTAGTGCATGGAAAGCAATATAAGATACTTTGAAGAATTAATTTTATAAAACTGCACAGTCAACAGTTCATTTAAATTCTTTATATTCAAACACTTAACTTCCAAATATTTTCCCATCATAATAAACTTTTTATAAAGTTATCAAACAGATTCAGGAAACAGTTTTTTTCAAGTTTAACTCTAGGCAACGTGAAGTTTATCTTATATTTGGATTTATGTGCATGGATAAAACCTTGCAGAACTAAAAACACTCATTTTACCAATCTGCACTGCAAACGTCAACATTATTTGGGATCAGTTTAATAAAATAGAGAACGTATTACTTTTGAACAATATTAACAGATACACTGTTAAATCAGAAAATATGGAGACTACTTCAGAGATGGATACAGGTATGGGTGTGGGGTGGGGATGGGCTAAAACTTACATAAATTTGGAGGCATTTTGAAGAATTAGATACAGGGTCTTATGAAGGGGACTGTGTACCTGAGGAGGCCTGAATTTTAGGCAGCAAGTTGAAGGAATGAAGTTAGAGTCAAAGTGTTCAGGCCCAATGCTGGGCACAGAGCAGAAACAAAATTTAAGATGTTACTGAGGAACTCTTCATTTAGCCTGTTCCTCTACATACTAGGTTCTAAAAAATCTCTCTTAGATATTGCTAACTGACCCATGACTTGTCTCATCTTAGAATACAGAGTCTAAATGAAGGTGTTGTTCAACCAAGAATGACACAGGATTCCAATAAGGTCTTATCATTTTAATTGACTTTAATGATTATTGCTCATCTGCAAGGATTAATATTGCATTCATTAAAAATCATTCAATACAAAATAAACTTGTTCCTCCTAAGTTGCTCTCCACATGCTCCCTCTGACCCAGACATTTTCCCACAGTGTCCTTTGTTACATGGCTTGACAGAGACGGAGCCCTTACCGAGTATTCCTATGGACACAGTAATAGATATGGGAGCAGGGGGCAGGCCAGAGGGCAGCAGGACCTGAGCCCCTTCCCTCCAGCAGAGCTGACATGATGGATACCACCGTTGGCCAGGTTATCTCCCCTAAAGGATGTGCTGTTCTGACTGGCTGGTTAAATGCCCTGGGAAAAGGGCTTGAACTGTAAGCATCTACAGAGAAGAAAGCATGGTTGCACTGGCAAGGAGTGGGAAGGGGCAGGGTAGGGAGAAAAAGGAAAGGGAAAAAATTTTTGGCAAGATCATTGTCCCCTGATAGGAAGTCACAGGGTGGAAGGTTTTCTTTCTTATATTTCTGTTTTTAATTAATGCCTGTCTCTCTGATCAATAGCAATAGGGAAATGAAAATTTCTAGTATATAGCACTAATGCCTGACCCAACTCTGAAGGATCACAAGCTAGAACAAGTTGAGGATTTAGAATCCTGGATAATTATGCACTTAAAGCTCATGAGCATACAGCTCATCTGACCATGCAGAAATGCTGGTAAGCAGGGTTCATGGCAGGGGAATACATCATCTCTCTGATCTCTGAGAGAGCCTTTCTGGGGATTCTTACAGAACGTGAGCCAGGACATACCGATTACTCTATGCACAAACTGCCCTTTGAAGTCTCAGTTCATACATTTTCTGTAATGCGTAAATCAAAAGTGGTACTGCTTCTGTAAAACTAAAGTTATATGGGGCCTAATGTCCCAGACAAGTTAAACAGAGCTGATCTTCCTCACCCTGGCCCAATTTAGCCTTCCTCCTCCCATCCACACCTACCTCCCTTTAAATATTTTAAATTGCAGAAGCACAGCTGATCAGAAATTTGCTCTTAAAGAGAGTTCAGTGCTGTATACTGACTAATGACTCAAAGAAATTTGCTTCCAGCACAAGCTGATGGGCAGAGCTGATAAAATCCACTATTATGGCCCCAGTACATTGATGCTATGAACTATGGGCTAGAAACTGGGATTATCAGAGTTTGAAATCAGCATTTCTCTAGACTCAACTCTGCACTTTTAGCTCCAAAGGTTCAAAAGATAAACTGATAACAACTAATCACTCAAGCAGCTCCTCAATATTAAGACTAAACATTTTTCTTACTTAAAAAACAAAAAAAAAAAACCCTAAAACAAAAACAGAAATAAATGCTAGGGGACAAAATTCAACTTAACAGAATAGTCTGGTTAAAAACCTGAAAAATGAGAGGGTCTGGTGGGAAGTGGAGGAAGGGCTGTACTAAATTCATGTGGGCCTACTGGATCTTAACAAGCAACACTCACTAGTATACATCTCTGAACCAAACATACCACCTTTACACAGGAAACAGGGCTTGGAACACCTAGGGGAAATAAACATGCACTACCTACATCTAACCTACCTGCCTGGTAGGTACCATCCCTGCTCCTCTGAAGAAGTGAAACAGCACTGATTCCAGCAGCTGAGAAATGGGCTCTTTTAAGGCAATTTAGACATTGCAGATTGTTCCACACAGACGGTACCTTAGCATCTCCTGTTAATAAGGTACCCAATTAAGACTATTAAGTCCCCAGAAATGGAAAAGAAAGGATCACCTTTCTGGGCTGGGAGAGTAAAATCCTTCTTTAGTGACTAGGGTGAGAAACCTTTAATCTCAGTTTCATCTAAAGAGCCATGAAGCAAGTTCCTGTGTGGTCTGTAGAACTTGGATAATGAGATGAAAAAAACAAGAAAGAAATTATAGGGAAAAAAAAAATCAAAAGGAAAGGATTAAGAAGAAAATAAAAGTTATCTTAAAAATATTTCTTTTAGAATTGTGTGGTTCATGTGTTCTGGTCCTTGGTAATATGGTCCATTAGTATCTGTAAAGAAAGAATGACTGGTTAGCACTCGTTTCTTCCACATGAGAGTTCCAAGAGAAGAATCAAAAACAGAGAACACTTTCTAGGGTCTTCCCCTGCATAGGCCAGGGATTCCTGCAGTCATTCCCCAGGGATCATTTCTCACCGTGCTTCCACAGGATTTCCAACAATGCCATCTCTAGCTTTCTCTCCTGCTCCCTAAGAAGTCAGTGACTTTCAATGTGACAATATGTTAGAATAATCTGAAGAAGTTTTACAAAATAAGGCTGGGCCCCATTCTAGACTAACTCTATCAGAATCTCTGAAGGGGAGGCTCAACCTCCAAAATTTTAGAAAATGCTGACTTCTTACATCTACTACTAGATAAATAATTTCTGTTTACTTTTTAGTGTGGGGCGGAGTTCTTGTACATTTCAAAATCAGCTATAATACTATTTAGAAAAGTCTGCTTGGCATAATATCGGGGAGAACATCTTTTCCTTTACTTTCCCCCAAGTTACCTGTAATAATTGGGTTTGAATGGCCCATTTTTGTTGAGTCCCAGATATTTGGCTTGGTCATCTGTCAGCTCTGTCAGGTGGGCATCAAATGATGGCAGGTGCAAGCTGGCAACGTACTCATCTAAGAAGAACAAAGCAGCAGGGAGCAGACTCCATATAAAATATGCCTCTCGGGGCATAGCCTCCCATTATTTCATCTGAGGCTTTCTGAGGGAGAGGACAAAGCTTGGAATAACACTGAAAGAATCTAACGTGGAATATTTGCCTAATTAAAAAAAACCACTCAAAGTAGTCTTTTAGGTATCTTTCAGTACAACCAGAACGTATAAGAAAGCCATTTGCCAGGGTGACAAAATACAGCAACTTGTACTGCCCCATTCTTCTCTGGCAAAGCTTCTGGGTTCACCTCAATGGCCAACATACCACGTAATACCCTCAGCTTCCTGTAACAATTTCCTTAGCTGAATTATAGTCAAATTCTGAATCAAGGTGGATCCTAGTGAGTTCAAGAGAGTTAAATCATTAACAATTACTTAGGGTAAGATCCACAATGGCCTCAAATCTTTGGATCAGGGATTTCTAAGGCAGCTGGCACAACTATATTAGTTTTCCATAGATAAGCTTCCTGGGCTTTTACCTTTATGAATATGAATTAAAAACCAAAAAGCAATCTGAGGTAAGCTGCTGGAAGGGACAAGAACAAGGTGGTTTTTAGCTTTAAGAGGACAGGGGTTTGGGCGGACGAATGAGAGGGGAGATTGGCATCATATCTGGAAAGGTAAGGATCTGAGGATGATGCATTATGTCATGTGAATACAGCACAGCTGACTGCTGGAATGACAGGAGACTGTTTATATGTCTCATAGAGGATGGATAATAAACCCTATGTTTGGTTTCTGTTTCTTCCATTTTGATCCCAGGCTGTAATCAGTGGTAGTTAAGTTTACTAAACTTCATAAACTACTTGGGTTAAGAGCATCTACCCTAAACCACTGTGCTAAACCACCTTTACTCATTAGCTGTATTTCTTGCTACAATTTTGCAATGTATGTATTCTCACCTTACTGACAAAGAAACTGAGGCTCATGGAGATTAGAACTTGTCCTGAGGTCCGAAACTATTAAGTGCCAGAAGAGGGATTATAATCCTGACTCTAAATCCAATACTTTTCATGATACTCATTTTACCAAACTACGCAACAGTCTAGGGATCAACACAGGTTTCTGTTTTCACTCACCCATTTTCTTAGGAAGCAAGTATACATCTTGTTTGTATCGTCCCTCAGGCGCATTATAGAGTTCTATCAGTGCCAAAGCCTAAGGCAGAAAAAGTGGGTCAGAAAACACAAAAACACTTCTTAGGGACATTAAAATAAAACTAGGTTTAACAGGGTCTTGGGTAAGTACTTAGTGAACTACCACAGTGGCAGCATCCAGGACTCCGACTGTGATAAACTCCAGCACACATCATAAGAGGATTTATTGGTGCTTTTGTTTAGTTCCTAATAAAGGAACAGACTAAATACAACTAAGCTGGAACACTGTATTCCTAATGAAAATAGTTAACGCAAAGGAACACAAACACTGACTTGACCTAATGATTATTTTCTATACTTGAGAAAGCCTAAATCTTGACAACTTGTAACTTGAAGAAAACAGGTTGCTAAGAACATAGGAGGCCACGCTCTCACTGGAACTCGGATCCAGGCCCAGATCCAATCATCTCCGTGCAGGCTAGGCTGATGTTCTATAACGTACCTGTGTTGTAGCTGTGATGGACAGAACAAAGGTGGGAACCGTGGAGCAGCTCAGATTGAGCAGACGACCCTGAAATGTTGAAACAGAGCCCTGGGGTGAGTTGTGTGATCCCTGTCACATCACAAAAGCCATGCAAATGCAGGAAAGGACTTTATACCCCTCTCGACTCAGCTGGTAGAGGAAGAAGTACAGTTCCAAATCAGGACTCTAGGTTTTATCTTATTTTCTCTAAGTCCATCTGAGTCTGACACACTAATGAATCAGTTGTGGTCAGGAAGTAGTGTGTTGTTTAGTAAAAAGTAGATACTTTTTGAGTGATTCTATTTTGGGGACCAGACTATATTTGAGAAATATACTCCTATCCAAAGATAGAGCTCAGGGAAAAACAGGCCGAATATGTTTACCCTGCCGCCCCTCCCCCAAGGGTGCTAAGCACACTGCTGTGCTGCCTGAACCCTTCAGAATGTGCACCTCTGCCAGAAGGACGACACGTTTGCCGTCCGGCCAGATGACATGATCCACCTGAGAACGTACTCGCTCCCATGTCAGCTCAGGAGTGCGGAGGCTGGTCTGAAAGGAAGAGAGCGCAGTTGACTGGCTATAATGGAAGAAGGAAAAAAGGTCTAGTAACAGGTAAGAGAAACCTTACCACATCAATTTCTGTGTTTGAGTGGCCCATATTGCATACAATACAACTGTTTTTCATGCGATCCAAATGCTCCCGTGTCACTACATTCTTATTTCCTAAAAGTAAAATAGAGTAGCTGAGGAAAGAGATCCTGTGAGGGAAAGGTACTGACTGACTTTAGTTAAAACATGGGAAAGAGAACTCCTGGCACTAAAGAGCATGTATACACTGTGAGGAAAGAAGTGTGTGTTGCATAACAGCTCTTTAGGTTCAGTTATTGCATTTTAAGATCAAGCAGTACATAAAGACATCAAGAAAAAAGGCTCTTTGTTCCGGAAAATATGTTAAGGTTCTGACTGCTTACTCTAGTTCTCAGACTTTTATGTAGGACACAGGTCCTACCTACTTTATATGAAAGTCAACTAGATCACATTCAAGATTTAACCTCAGTTAATACCCTTTCATGTATACCAAAGCACTGCTGGGCTTCCCTGATGGCTCAGACAGTAAAGAAATTCCCTGCAGTGCAGACCTGGGTTCCATCCCTGGGTCGGGAAAATCCCCTAGAGAAGGGAATGGCTATCCACTCCAGTATTCTTGCCTAGAGAGTTCCACGGACAGAAGAGCCTAGCAGGTTACAGTCATGGGGTCACATAGAGTCAGACATGACCGACTGACTAACACAAAACTCTGACACTCACCTGTGCAAGTTATTACAACATCAACTTGCCGGATGACTTCATTTAGCTTTACCACCCTGAACCCATCCATGCTGGAAGAAAAGGAAGGCATACTATGAGCAAAAGTGGGACAGAAGCTGGTCACAAAATGAGCCAAATTTGTTTTTGAAGTTAGATCTAGGGCTACCTCACTGGAATGCTAAGTGATAAGCTGTGCTAAAATATACACTCTGGCCCCTTCAGACTCCCCAGGATTCCATCCAGAAGGGAAAATACCAAGAAGCTTTCTGAGTGCCCTATGATTACAATGGAGAGAACAGAGCAATCATAGCTGTCTCCTCCTCTGAGGAATTTTCCCAAGGACTAGTTAATACAATCAATCACAAACTCTTGGAAATACAAAGTACCTGGAGTGAATCTAATGGTATTACCACTCTGTTCTTACCAGGCCTGCAGAGCACAGATGGGGTCAATTTCCGTGATATAGACAATTGCTCCAAGGGCCTTGAGAGCAGCACAGCAGCCCTTTCCCACCTGCAGATGTAAAACAGAAGTCAGGTCCACTAAGGCGTGGGTATTTAGGATGGGTTTCCCTGATGGCTCAGTGGTAAAGGATCCACCTGCAACGCAGGAGATGCAGGTTCGATCCCTGGTTTGTGAGATTCCCCTGGAGTAGGAAATGGCAATGCACTTCAGTACTCTTGCTGGAGAAGGGAATGGCTGTCCACTCCTGTACTCCTGCCTGAATACCCCACGGACACAGGAGCCTGGTGGGCTATAGCCCACAGGGTTGGACACGACCAAGTAACTGATCCCAGCATGCACACATCTGGGCAGACAGGCTTTCTGGGAGGTGGGAATTAACCTCCCTAAACCCATCAATCATCTACCAAATCCTTGCAAAGACGCTCCAATCCAAGCAGAGGAGAAACTGACCCTGATTATATTGTGATCAGAGAAGTGATTTAGCAGACATTTCATAGCAAAGGCTGGAGACTGGGACAGTAAGAGATAAAGGAAATAAACATATCACCATCAGGGAAACAAGACCAAGGAAGAGCAGTTTGGTCTGAAGGTTACTTTCAGATTCTTATTCTAGGAAAACCTGATTAACTGTCACTTGAGAAGTACCTAACTCAAGACAGTCTAGCAGCTCAGGAACTTCTGAGGATCATTGTTTATGACAATAAATACAATCTCGTCATCTGTTCTAGTTTACAGAACTATATGCCACTTCAGATTCTACCCTTCACTGGCCACCTGTGGGGCCAAAATGCTACATATTTAACTTAAGTCTCATAAAAGGTTACTGTTATAACTGGGGGGAAATGATGACAACATTCCATATCATAAGACAAAGTGGTGCAATCTGAAAACTCAATTCATTCCATATGTCTGTATTTGTAAGTGTGAATAAAGAACTTGCTACAATTTTGAGATACTTTATCTAAAAGCATATTTTAAACTCTTTATCAGTACTCTACACTGACAACACAAATCTCCTTCACTCAACATCTGTAACAAGCCTGTGGAAAGGCAGACAGTGAGGCCCAGCTACTTACCTCACCATAGCCACACACTACCACTTGTTTCCCACCAAACATTACATCAGTGGTCCTCTTCAGGCTGTGGAAATAGGCAAGGGCTCAACTCACAGCAGCAGCAACTCAAACATTATTAGTTGAAACACAGTCCCTCTGAAAATAAGTGTGGGGCAAAGCCTCATGAAAACTTCAACTAGAAGCCTGTTGGGCTCAGTATGAGATAGAACCCCTCTAACAAACTTTTAAAGCCACTGGAAGACCAGGGGGCAAAACTGGAATGATATCAGACTAACATTATAACCCAACCCAAATTTATCTCCTACAAATCTGAATAATTATACGTTTCAACCTACCCATCCAAAATGGATTCTCGGCAGCAGTATAAGTTATCAAACTTCTGTTTGGTAACAGAATCATTGACGTTCATGGCTGGAACACAGAGCTTCCCAGCTTTGGAGAGCTGATACAGCCTAAAGGGAGAAGAAAGCCACAAAAACAAAAACAAAGTTAGCTGGTAAAACACAGTAACTGGCAAAGTCTGCCTAATTCTCTTCAAGCTCTGTGCTAACCTCCCCAGTCTTACTTATTGCCCAAGAATATCAGTAAACAAGATATTTCCTTGTTATCCCTCCTCATGTCTTTTCATTTTCTCTTCCCCAACTCCCACTCCTTTTTTTGGAAGAAAAAATAAGACAATCTTTCAATTTAAGAAATTTACTTCTCTTCCATAAAAGGGGATATATTTTAATGCCTTAGACCAAGCATTTTCTCAATCTTTAAAAAAAAACCCACACCCACTTCTGACAAAGATTATTAATGATTCTGATATGGTTCCGTGCGTGTGTGTGTTTAAGCATATGCAAGGTGCCCCCAAATGAGAAATACTCTCTCAGGTATTTTTTAGGTATTACAACAAGCAAATCATATTTTGCCCAGGTTTATTTTTTATAATATGTATAACATATAGTTTTACAATAGATTTTTTATTTCAAATATAAAAGTATAATCTAAAATTGAATACAGTTTTTCAAGATATATACTTGCTCCCTATCTCCCAGCACTGATTGAGAATCACAGTGGAATAAATGGGTGAGAAAATGTCTGAACTAGAATCTGAAATTAACTTCTTTTAGGGTCTCCTTGATTTTTTAAAGGTAAAAACTCAAAAGTTTTATCTAATGGAAACACTCCCATTTAAGTTACAAGTCTGAAACACAGCCCTAAAGCCTAAAAGAGGCCAGAAGAATCTGCTGAGGCAAGGACACAAGGGGCAGCTACTCCAGAATCTGTTACCTGTGAACACCAGTCACGCTCTCTTCCACAATGCCTCGGATCTTCTTAAACACGTTTGGATACTTCTTATAAACCCAGTGGGTTAAGTCTCCCCCATCATCCAGGATCTATAGAACAGCCAGAAGACTTCTATGGGCATTCAGGCTGCTAGAGCTGGGGGGAACTTTGAACCCACTTTCTGCACTAGTAAGAGAGCCCTATATGTTTTGGAAGAGCACTCCTCAGAGCTCCTTAGAGCAGGTTTAGATAGTGGAAACACAGTCAAATTTGTTGGTGTAAAATGGTTAAAAGGATTCCTAAGTTTGTTCTAGGCTACAGTGAAGAGTAGTAGTAGGCTAATCACAGACTCATTTTTAGTCTAGAGCCCTGAAATACAGCCCCTTTGAACACAAAAGGAGAGCTGGGGCAGGAAGGGAAGAAACCATAATTCTACTCCAAAGAGATACCGTATCATGTTCTTCTATTCCATTCTGCTGTGTTTGAGTCACGTGTTCAGCTGGTCTTACCCTTCCCCCGCCTTTCCATTCAGTACTGAGACCCATTTTGAAAAGGTATTAAGCTAACCATCTTGGCAACAAAGTAAGTGCGTAAGACCAAACATCCAAAACATATTTAGGGAACCATGCTTTGAGGGAAAAAAGGAAAGAAATCCATTGTCAAAAGTATAGGATGGATATGCATTATTACCATATTGGCTTGCCACCCATCCATGTTCACACAGCGGTCAATACACCACCAAAAGTCATCTTCTGACTCGCCCTTCCAAGCAAACACCGCAACTCCTGTAGAGATGAAAACAAATCAGCTGATTCCTCCTTTGGGGAGTGTCTTATACCAACATCTCTGAGATCTGAAGAGAAAAAGGCTATGGAAATTACTCCGGAAAGAAAACAACTTAGGAAGGGCAAAAAGTTAAAAGAGCATCTTTAGTCCAGAAATCGTTAAGAATTTAAGGGATTTTTATTTTTAAAAGTATTTTAGAACCTTAAAATGTTATTCTCTTTGGTCAAATTTTTCTTTTAAATGATTTATTTATTTTTGGCTGTGCTGGGTCTCCGCTGCTGCATGGGCTTTTCTCCAGTTGCTGCGAGCAGGGACTACTCTACTTGCAGGCGTGTGGGTTTCTCACTGTGGTGGCTTCTCCTGTTTTGGAGTATGGATTCTAGAGCACACAGACCTCAGTAGTTCAGCACATGGGCTCAGCAGTTGTGGCTCCCAAGCTCTAGAGCACAGGCTCAATAGTTGTGGCGCACGGGCTTAGTTGCTCCGTGGCATGTGGGATCTTCCTGGATTAGGGATCAAACCCATGTCTCCTGTATTGGCAGGTGGATTCGTTACCACTGAGCCATCAGGGAAGCCCCTCTTTGGTCATTTTTTATATGGAACTTTCTTCTAAGGAGATAAAATGAAGCAGGAATCAAAACGAAGTTGTTCATTACATTGTTTATGTTAGCAAATATCTTGAAACAACCTAAATGTTCAACATTAGGAAAACAGTGAAGTAAAAATCACATGGTCACATGACTATTATAAATGATACTGTCAAATTTTTGAGAGACATGGAAACTACTTCTGAAAATGTTATATTTAGGTTATAAAATAGGATATATACTGAGACTTATTTCATCTCTGTAAAAAGTGAACATAAAAAATGAGAAATGATAATATATTTATCATATATCATAATATATGATAATAAAAAAGGAGATATTATCTTTGTGTAGCAGGATTTTAGGTTTTTTGGGGAACCTCTAAAATTTTCTGCAATAAACATCTGAAAAGAGTAAAGAAGAAAAACAAAAGTGAGATACAGTTGCTTTCTGAGGATCACAGGAAAGTGGAAGAACCTTAAACTTCAGAGTGATTTTCCTTTGAACATTTTAACAATAAAAATTGTTTTATGTTTAACTGAACTCATAACTAGTTCATATATTTTCAGTGCAATCCTGAACACCAAATTATCTAATGAACTATCAGATCTAATGAACACAAGGTACTTCTTGTGTCCTCTCAAAAGTGATGAAAGTTTTGTGAAAGGAGACCAGCTGAGCTCATACTCATATAGCTCACATAAAGTTCTTATTCATTTAATATTAGAATTAGGCATTTCTCCACAAATTAGATTCTTTACAAAGATCACTTTTTAAAAAAGTGAATGTGTACAAAGATAATTTTAATTGACTATATAATGTTCCATTATGGATCTGGATCTTCACTGTCCATTTCCTTCCTTTTGACATTTTTTATTACCTTCTAGGTTTTATAGCTCCTAGACATACATGACAGTAAAGATAATTCTGGTATGTAAAAATTATATTTGGATATTTACTTTGAGGTAACGTCAGTGAAAAAAAGCTGAACTTACCGGCCTCAGCCAGTGCTGCAGCCACCTCATTCTGAGTGGAGTAGATGTTGCAGGCAGACCATCGGCACTGAGCCCCCAGGGCACAGAGTGTCTCAATCAACACCTACGAAGATGTATAAAGAGACAAAGTGAGAAAAGAACAATACCTAGGAACTCAGTGGCAACAGGTGCAACACCAGGAAGTAACAAAAGGGTGTAATCCACTACTTCATAAACCGGAATCGACCTTCACCCAAAACAGGCAATCTGAATCACATACTTAGATAGCTATCATAGTTTGCAAATCTAGATCTCCCTAAGGCAGGTTTGTTAAAAGTAAGCTATACAATCGAAGTAGAAAACCCGTTATAGTGTAACTGAAGGTTTGGTTGATGGTTAGCATTTGGAGGTTAGATAGGGGAGGAAAAGCAAGTACAAAATACCACCGTGCCCCTCCTCAACACACCACCAGAAGTCCATCATTTCCTCCCGACAAACTCACCGCTGTCTGGGCTGTGATGTGTGTGCAGCCCACTATTTTAGCACCAGCCAAGGGCTTCTCCCCCTGAGCACGTTTCCTGAGTGAAATCAGAGCAGACATGTCTGTGAAAGAACAGAGGGTTTGAGCTAGGTCTGCACTAGTGAGAGCATTAATTTCTGCCCCAGCAACATCGAGGGCTGAGATATGGCGAGGTAAGGGAGAAAAACTATTTTTTTTTTTTTTGACCGTGCCACACAGCTTGTGGGACTTTAGTTCCCCAATCAGGGACTGAACCTGGGCCCTTGTCAGTGAGAGCACAGAGTCCGAACCACTTGACCACCAGGGAATTCCCTCTAAGCATATTTATTTGATGTCTGGCAGCTTCAACTGAAGAACAAGAGCACGGACTTGTCATCTAACCACCTGGAATTTCTCTCTTCCTCTACTGTTTCAGCCTTATATGTAGAGGGCTTGAAAGTGAAAAGTGGAAGTGTTAGTCACTCAGTTGTGTCTGACTCTTTGTGACCCCACGGACTGTAGCCCATCATTCTGTTCTGTCCATGGGATTTCACAGGCAAGAATACTAAAGTGGATAGCCATTCCCTTCTCCAGAAGATCTTCCCAACCCCAGGGATCAAACCCAGATATACTGCATAGCAAGGAGATTCTTTACCATCTGAGCCACCAGGGAAGCCCATAGAGGGCTTATATGTAGTCAAATTCTCAAAAGTGGAAGGTGAGTGTCATCCTTCATTTGGGAGAAGAAGGAGTTATTTATGTCACTGGTTAATGGATTCCTACATAGTAAAATCATCAGACCTGAAAGAAAGACTTTGCATCAGCAGAAGCCACTTGTTTCTGTTTTTCTATCCTGTCTAATCCTATTCCGTTGGTTTTGAGTTCTGTACTCCTGCCCAGTATAGAACATGTCTCCAGTGTGAAAGCAACAAAAGTAAAGAGACATTATTTTGAGTGGGGCTGGGTAGAGAAAACAAGATTTAACTGATTGTCAAATTATTTTTACTCTTGATCCAGCAGAGGGAGATCAGGATCAAAGATCAAAAGAGACCCTAGGTCACCACATCCTTAGCTGAAAACCCTCCCAACACTTGCTACTTCTGGGAAATCTGGGTCTCTGAGATTGGCAGCAATGGTAGGATCCCGTAGAACTAACCACTATGTACTGATCCAGGACTTGCTGATTCTGCAAGCAGATCTCTGAATATGGTGTCATGGGGGAGGAAAAGAGAAACTACTCTGTGTAATTACCACACGCTGAGAACAGGAAGCAGCAGAGAGAACAAGAACAAGAATCCTGAGGCTCAAGCTCCATACAGAGAGAGCTGTTTATATAAAAGTTCAGGATATTGGAGTTTCCCAGGAGACTTTCGTTAGCTTTCAAGTCTTAAATTGTGCATCCTGACGACCAGCAAGTGGGCTGCTTCTGGTCCCCGACCCACTCCCTTTCTTTACCTTGCTCTGCAATCTCTATCTCCCGGCGTCCGAATTCTGCCTGCTTGATGTTCTTCACACAGAAATTGCTGCTGCCCTTGGAGTTGGTTTGCTGCTTTTCTCGGGGGGAAACCTCATCATCAGAGCTATCTGTGTAGGATGCAGCTAAAGCCAGGAAAGAAAGAAATGAGGAAAGAAAAACCTCAATGGCCCCAACTCCACAGGGTGCAGTCCCCAAAGGACTCTCATTTAAGTTAAGCAAGCGCTTTAACTGGAGCCACCTTTTACATCACTCTCCGTTCTACTTCAGGTCTAAGAAATGGTATGAATGAAACTCCTATAAATCCTTCAGTGTTGTGGCTCTTTCACCCATCCTGATAATTCTGCCATCAGTGCCTGTGGTAAGGAGCTACTGATCCCAAAATATGCACCAGCTCATGGGGTACTTGGTCCCAACTGGGACTGGAACCAGACATGGTGAAAATGGTAGAGTAATTTAGGGCATATAAGGAATGCTATTTCTATAGATAATCAGTTCTCAAAGTATCTAAAGCATCTATCAGAATCACGTGCAAGGTTCACTGAAACACAGAAGGTTAGGTCCCACTGCCAGAAATTCCCATTCGGTAGGTCTCAGGTGGCACCCAGGAATTAACATTTCAAACAAGTTCCCATGTGCTGCTGATATTGCTGTTTAGAGGACCAAACGCTAAGAACCATTAATGCAAGAGGATAAAAACAATAAGATAATCTTTTATTATAAAACCTTATAGAGATTTTACATTAGGTTGCACCAAGGAACAGAGAAATGACACAAAAGAGAAGCAGCTCTGGTTCTATTGCCAGCCCTGAGATCACTCAAGATACTCAACTTTATAAAAGCAGCCTCACAAAAAACTAAACATGTCCTTTCAATAGATATGCAGGAGGATATCTAACAATCGCTCTTTACCTTTCAAATCACTTCTTTTCCATTTTTCTGATCACTATCTCAGCCAGTATACCAGGTCTCTTGCTGAGTGTGACATACACACCCTCCTCTGTCCAGCTAGCACAAATAGTACTAAAGATTATCTACCCACTAGGACAATTTAACTCTATCACTAAGCTTTTTAAAATGCTCTACTAGGTCCCTGTAAAACATGGCCATCAAAATCTTTAAAACTTCTTTAAAGCTTTTGTCAGTCATCTCAACTTTCTTTCTCTTATAACTCAATCTTTCAAAATTTTTTCTTTCTTCGCTATAACTAGCCTGCTTGTCACCTAGTTTCGCATCTATCTCACTCCAAGACACTTTTTCATTTATGACAGCCATTATATTTGGAACTTTCCTTGCACACATGCCCACACTGAGTGTGCACATTCACTTCTTTTCAAACTGAACCATGTACATACGCTACTATTTGTACTTGTCTGCTTATTCTGTCCATAGTGGGACACAGTGTAGTGGCACAGGGCAGAGAAAAAGCTTTCAAAACTGTTTATTTATTTTTTAAAAGTCCTTGTACCTCAAGCTCAGTCCTTAAGTTAATAATACAATGCAAACAAGATTCTGGCAAAAGAGAAGAAATGGCTTTTGGTACAAATTCCTTTGCTGACATTTACAGCAATCTATGACCTTGGGCAAGACTTTTAATCTTTTAACAATGTTTCCTCAAGTTGAACATTGAGGGCGTTAGATTATACGCCCCATTTCCTCCAGTACTCAAACTAAGATTGTATATCCTTTTCCATGGTAATTTTCTAATACCCTCCTCTAAAGTTGAGAAGGACACAATTCAAAGCAGAAAAAAAAAAGAAAAAAGATTACTTATATAAGGTTAAGACAGGAGAGGAAAACTAAAAAGAAACAGCTGGAGCCATGTAAACTGGACTCTCCCACTCCAGAGATTAACAGGGGAGGATACTTCAACATCAAGAGTAGCCTAGTAACTAAAAAGAGTGAAATACCAATTTTTATTGTGATGATTCACACAGTTAAAAGGCAAGAAAAAAAATAGGTGGCAGGGTATATCTTAAACAAAGAAATCAGAAATTATGCTTCCAAAGTATACCTGTTTTTCAAGGCCAGTTCTGTCAGCCAAAATGATTTTCTCCCTTCTCAATGTGGGTAGTAAACGTGGGAATGGGAACCAGCCCAGTACCATCAACCACGCACTGGCCACAAACCACAATCAGAAATCATCAGGGGAGGAAAGTCTCAAGACGACAGAAGCTTCTCCAGCTACAAGCCTGGCTGGGAACATTCAGTTATCAGCTTTTAGCACAAAGATGGGCAGTGCTGACATGAGGTATTTTCAGATCCCAGATAAGTGAAGAGAAGTGGGTAGAGCACTAGCTCAAGGCTCTGAAAAGGGAAGAGAGATCAGAGAGAACGAGGAGTTCACACCTACCTGAACTGTAGCTGTCAGTGGAGGACTGAGAGATAGAGCGAGACAAAGATCGCCGGCCAGTCTTGGTGGGGAATTTTGTGAACTCCTGCATGTCATCAGCAAACTGAATTTGCTGTAAGAGGAAGACGAAAAGTTGAAACTTAAAACAGGATTCTATGAAATGTTTCATTTTTAAAGGCCATACAATGTCTCCCCTAAAAGTTAATGTTATCATGTGAAAGTGGCTCAGTTGTGTCTGATTCTTTGTAACCCCATGGACTACAGTCAATGGGAATTCTCCAGGCCAGAATACTGGAGTGGGTAGCCTTTCCCTTCTTCAGGGGATCTTCCCAACCAAAGGATTGAACCCGGGTCTCCCGTACTACAGGCGGATTCTTTACCAGCTGAGTCACAAGGGAAGCCCAAGAATATTGGATTGGGTAGCCTATCCCTTCTCCAGCGGATCTTCCCGACCCAGGAATCGAACCAGGGTCTTCTGCATTGCAGGTGGATTCTTTACCAATTGAGCTATCAAGGAAGCCCTAATGTTATCATGTGGCTCCTACTAAATCAGCAATTCTTCCACCAGAAATGAGGGTGGCAGTAGCTATTCTCTGACTCCTCCCAAAATGCCACTTACTATCTCTTCTCAAAGGTTTCAGCAGAATTGGGGTTGTGGGGGGGAGAAGGGGAGCAGAGAGAGAAAGCTTAACATCCAACTTTGTTCAGCATTTGTCTATTTTACAGGTCTTCTTTCTCACATTCCATTCCTCTTATAACCTTGACACATTAAAGTACACTCTTTACCCCCTTGTTCACAACTCTATCAAAAAGCAGGCATAATCTCTTAGGGCTTCTTCTTGTTTTTTCTTTATTTCAGAATATTCTCTTCTAGCATATCTTATCCTGAAGTTAGCAATGGTTTTGTTACTTGAAAAGATTACGAAGAGATGCTTAAATGGTGATGGGCATGCGGGTGCTAATAGCCAGAGTCCAGTCATATACCTATCCTTTATAAAGGCAATGGAATAACACCAGAACCTGCTATATCCAGTAAAATACTAGAATATCCTAATAAAAATTTAAAAACACACACCATAATAAATTCCAACTAATTTGAAAGAAGGAGAAAATAATAACTTGGTAAACTCTGTGTTTAAAACTTTCTTAAATGAAATAAAGCAGAACAAGATAACAGTTGAAAGGATACTTGGAAGACTGGCTTTAATAAATGGCAAACAGTTTACAATTAAAATTATTTATAGGTAAATTCATGAGTGTTTCTAAAGTGTAGGAAAACTCTATTAAATGTTTTAGACCTTCCTGAATTCCTGTTTAAACTAATAAACCCTTTCTTTGAAATGTAAAATAAACCTCAACCTCAGCTGAAAAACAGAACTTGAGATTCTGAATTGAGAAACAATTCAAGTTTGAGAACTTGAATCAAGCTTCTCCTCACAATCTGACTAAATCTGAAAAGGTTCCCACGGAGAATTCATTAAGCTAAATTTTCAGCAACTGGAAATGCAACCTATTACTGGAAATGTAACCTATTACAGATAAAAATCGTCTCTTCAGAATGCTGGCAGCCTGGTTATAGGCATTTTGAAGCCAGCATTAGTAAACTGTCCATTATTTACCTCTGCTAAAGGTTCCCCTCCTGTCACATGTACCCTCCAGCTAGGGCAGCATCTGGTATAAGAGTCAGGCTTAAATGTGCAGCTAAATATGAACAAGGCAATTACTGAATTAGGAGGAAAAAGTAAGGAAGCGGTAATCAACAGAATCAAGATTTGTGTTTTTATACCAAGAATCAAAGCAAAGAATATTGATGTCTTTGGCGTTCAGCCTTCTTTATGGTCGAACTCTCATATCCATACATGGCTACTGGGAAAACCATGCTGACATTACTTTGCCAACAAAGGTCCATACAGTCAAAGTTATGGTTTTTCCAGTAGTCACGTATGGATGTGAGAGCTGGGCCATAAAGAAGGCTGACTGCTGAAGAATTGATGCTTTTGAACTGTGGTGTTGAAGAAGACTCTTCAGAACCCTTTGGACAGCAAGGAGATCAAATCAGTCAATCCTAAAGGAAATCAATCCTGAATATTCATTAAAAGGACTGATGCTGAAACTGAAGCTCCAATACTTTGGCCACCTGATGATGTGAGAGCCAACTCATTGGAAAAGACCTTGATGCTGGAAAAGATTGAAGGCAGGAGAAGGGGACGATAGAGGATGAAATGGTTGGATGGCATCACCAACTCGATGGACATGAGTTTGCGTAATCTCTGGGAGATGGTGAAGAACAGGGAAGACTGGTGTGCTGCAGTCCATGGAGTTGCAAAGAGTTGGACACAACTGAGCAACTGAACAACAATAATACTGATGTCATAGGTATTCAATTTTGTGGTTTTTCTTTACGTTATTTTGTGAAATAGAGGAGGCAGAGTCCACAAACTTTTTTTTTTTTTAAAGTATAAGGACAGATCCTAAAGGCGTGGAAGGGAAAGAGAGCTACATTCTTGGCACCTAGCCCAGGGTCTTGCACATAGAAAGCATTCAATAATTATCTGTGGGATAAGTGAGGCTTTCAAATTTCTTTCTTCTATAAGATCAAACCAATCAAATTTCAAAAATAAATACTAAAGACTCAAGCAAAACTACATATACTACACCTGAACTTAATTAATAAGCATCTTTAAGCATCTGAAGAAACAGCCTTTTCAGTTTAGGTGCTAAAACTTTAAATAGCTTAAATGTCAAAAACACAACTGCCTTTCCAAACCCAAACAAACCCACTTACTGAAGTGGCCACTAGTCAGCATCTGCCCTTCTAGATAGGATTTCCTACTGCCTGTTCACATGACTTCTGCAGTCAGCAAAGCTAGTTTTACTGAAGGGATTAATCCAGGACCAAGGTAATGACTTTCAACCCAATATGCAGTTATTTTCGTGGCAGAAAAAACACACAGTCAAGAGACTATCAACACCATTCAACGCTGTGCAGAGGTAGCTCCCCCTCCAACAGCTTCCCTCCTCCTGATACGGGCAGCCTGTTTGGAAGCCTCTCTTCTGTAATGGCTTTTACAATTCCCTCCCCTGTTCATCTTTTTACTTCCAAAGGTTCTGGATATATTCTCAGATACCACCTACCTGGGGGTGGAAGGGTGGAGGAGGGGACTGCAGTAACCTTTTCAGCTTTTAAAACAGAAAACAAAGAGAGAGCCTGCTGTGTCAAGATAGAAATGTATTTCTTTGGCAACCTAAGAACTAACAGTCATAATCCCACCTTGTATTAACACAGCTCATCAGTAGCCTAAAGCTTAGCAAAATCTTTCCCATCTAAAAATATGAGACTGTTGCAAGTGGCTTACTAATCACTGCAGCACCTTAACTCTCAAATAATGAATATGGTCCATATTTGAAGTGGGTAAAAAGTTAACTCAGGCCATGACATGAATGGGTGACTGTCTATTCTTGCAGCATTTTGATAATCTCAGTGCTTACAAGTAAGATGATTCAGATACACACAGATGCACGATAACCTTGTCTTCTCTCCGACCCTGAATAACTTGCAGAAGAGAACCTGTATCAACAGCTGCTGTTGTGGAATGCAGCTTCTCTGCCAGACTCCACCAGGCCTGCAAGCCCCACTGGCTGTCTTCACAGCAAGAAGCTCTGCCTCCTCTGTGGTGAAGTACCGTCTGGAGTGTTCTTCACCTTCACATTGTAAATAAAGACAGTGCTGCCAAAAGCAATTTATAGATATCACAAGTTTTCTCTCTAGTGAAACCAGATCTCAATAATAGCCTTCTAATTGGGTTGGACTCACTCCATTTAAGCTAAACATGGTCATTTAGGTGAAAACAAAATACAGAGAATGACTACAAAGTTGTTATGCTTCCATTACATCCTATTTATTATGATTTCTTCTACCATTATTAAGTTTTAACTGGTATGCTTTCACATTTCTTCAAATCTAGATCTGTAAAGACTGCCAGGTCTAAATATGACGTAGGATGGGGATGAAGGGAGGGGAAAGAAGATAGGTTGAAATCTAAAGTGGATCTGAAAACCAAAAAGTCCTATGCTAAAGAACTATTCTGTGTTTTGATACCTCCATAAACAGCAAACACACAACAAACATACCAGTGTTCCTTTTTTTTTATTTTTGGCTACGCCACATGGCTTGTAGGATCCTGGTTCCCTGACCAGGAACTGAATCTAGATCCACAGCAGTGAAAGCTGCTGTCCTAACCAATGGACCACCAGAGAATTCCCATCAGTGCTCTATTCCTGAACTAATATCAATCACATCTGAGAGAGGTTAAAATACCAGACTGACCCATTCTCCAAATAATACATCCAAATATGGAAGTCTACTTGCTGTGCCTTAAAAACTCAGTTAAATGTCAGGCCAATTTTACATGCTAACTATCTCAGAGCACTTTTTAAAAGATGACTCTTATCTATGTGATACTGAGAATGGTAAAGAAAAGTTCTACTGAAGAAACAAATTGGGGTATGGTATACCACCATCTCATGGTAAGTCTGGTGACAGTGAGCTAAGAATTGCTCTACAGAACTTAGCAAGAAAAAGGAATCATAGGCAATTGAAAACAACTCCCGAGAAGAAAAACAGTTGTATACTTTTCCTTCAGTTCAGTTCAGTTGCTCAGTTGTGTCCGACTCTTTGCGACCCCATGAATCACAGCATGCCAGGCCTCCCTGTCCATCACCAACTCCCGGAGTTCACTCAAACTCATGTCCATTGAGTCAGTGATGCCATCCAGCCATCTCATTCTCTGTCATCCCCGTCTCCTCCCACCCCCAATCCTTCCTAGCATCAGACTCTTTTCCAGTGAGTCAACTCATCGCATGAGGTGGCCAAAGTATTGGAGTTTCAGCTTTAACATCAAGTTGATCCTAATTGATATTATTTTTTACCATTAGAAGCTGAGTTTACTTCCACAAACACATGGTCTATCTGTTGAAATATTTAAATAGCTTAGTTACATTTCATTCCCAGGTCCCACCTGATTTTGCTTTTTATCTCCTAAATCAGAGAATTAACAGCCACGAGAATTCTACTACGACACTATGGCCAACGGACAGTGATCAGGGTAACACTCAGAGTATTACATTCATTTAGTCAACACATCTAGGAGGCCCCAACTAAGTTGTTGGTGCTATTAGAAGAAAGAGCTATGAAAGGAAATATGGTCCCTTACAATCTGTAGATGTGTTCTGATCCACAGGATAACAACCCAAAGCCGTATGACAAATGGCTTTGTCATAGAATTTTGCTGCTTCTTTAGGAACATGCTAGATACTGTAGTCTTCACAGCCTAATCTGGATATTGTTTAACTGAGGCCTCCAAAAACCAGAGGTTAGGCTAGACAACTTATTATTAATATGCTATTTCACATGCTTATCAAATAGTTTTTAATTTCCTCAGAAAGGTTTCTCCCTAAGGGTGAAGAACTAGGCTCAAAGGTAAACAGCAATTATTAGGAAAACACATCATTAAGAAAGCATAGCTTGGAAGTGAATAGAGGGTTAGGTCTTCTTTATTGCTGAGGATTACTTGAAAGGCGCCATTATACCTTTTCTGGTACAATACTGGTTTGCTGAGATATTCTCAAATTTACATAATGTCCCACTGTCTCCAGCATATTATCTGTGCAATCATTTCTGTTTAGAAATTATGGTCAGCACATCTCTTAGCTAACCCTTGGCAACTGAGCAAAAAAGTGACTATCAGAAGCTAGAAATTTTAACAAAGGCAATTACTAAGCAGTATGCTAGAACACCTTCCAGGATTCCTACCACATCTTTTCTAATCTTTTTTTTCCACACATCTTCTGACTAATTTATTCTTTCTTCTACAGACTTTACTCTCATCTGCCTTTTTTTTTTTTTTTCCTCAGAGGAAAAGAAGAGAATATGGCTATCATGATAAAAAGGTCCAAGAACTGTTCTTAATACTTACCACTGATCAGTCTGATTCCCATTTCAAATGAATCCAAAGAAACAGTTATCAATAAACACTAGCTTCTTGGTACAAGGACTATATAAATCTGAACATCTTTCAGACTTGCAATTATAATGGCAAAAGAAATTTCCCAAAGATGAAGGACATCCTTTTCTCAACTTGTAGCCTGCAGGTACACCAGAAAACAACTTATCTCAAGGGAATTGATCTCAGGCCACATAGTCAAATCCAGAGCCACCTCCAGTCATTTCTTCCATTCCCTGGTGCAGAAACCAGTCTTCTGAGACTTGGTAGGTTTTGGCTGCTCACCCTCTCCTCCTTCCCTGTCTCAAGTTTCTTAAGTTCTCAGTTTCCCCAGACGGGCCCTGAGTTTCTAGAGGGGGGAGGGTAGGCAAGCTGACTAATCACAGCACAATTCTCCCTCCCCACTCCACCTGGCTCTGTGTCTCAACAGTAATAGGATATAACACACACATACACAGCCAGAAGCCAATTGTACAGTCAGAAGAAACACTGTGTCTCAACAGTAGCAAGATAACATACATACACACAGACACAGAAGCCAATTCTACAGTCAGAAGAAACAGTGTCTCAACAGTAATAGAATATAACTCACATACACAAACACGCAAGCACAGCCAGAAGCCAATCTACAGTCAGAAGAAACATTCCTTTCAAAATGGAACTCAACTTGATCCTTCTTTAATGTTGCTGGGAGCAAGGGGTGAGGCAACACCAAGCAAGGCCCACGCTGTTGAGTCACTTAAATGGTTAAGTGAAATCAAAGTTGTCCAGTCATGTCCGACTCTCTGCAATCCTATGGACTGTAGCCTGCCAGGCTCCTCTGTCTGTGGAATTTTCCAGGCAAGAATACTAAAGTGGGTTGCCATTTCCTTTTCCAAATGTAAGGAAGGAACATAGAGCTTGAAAAACTCTGCCAAAGAGCGGATTTACCCTATAAGCTACTCGCCCTCTCTTCATGCCAGACTGTGCATTTCACAGGCTTCCTACTGATATTATCTCTGAAACGCACCAGTGAAAAGGAGTGGTCTAGGCCTCTGACTGCCAACTAGAGGTAAAATTGATAGGTTTAAAAAATGGCAACAAGTAGGAGGAAAGGCTTCCTAATCTTCTGAAAACCACAAATTACAACAGAACATAACATGCATCCAGACTATGTTTCAAAGGGTATTTAGCTATCTGCCTGGTCAGTCCCTAGTTTCCTGTCTTCCATCAATACCAACATTGTATGAAAACATGCCTATCATTCTTTTTCTCCTGACACTGAATTATCATTAACTCCAGGTTAATTTTTTTGGGGGAGTGGGTAATAGGTGACTGAAGAAATCTAGGTTCTTGAAACACCCATGTCTTCAGAGATACACCAAAACTCCTCCCCAACCCAAGCACTGCACCCCGCCATCACCACTCTTGCACTTTGTCTATCTTTATTATGATCATTTTCAACATAAAAATTTAATATAAAGGACATTTGTATATCCTCCGTCTAGACTGAAACTTTTCCCTTTTTCATATTAGATTTCTTTCTCTATATGCACACATGCATACTTTCTAGCAGAGCTATTCTCCTGCAGACACCATAACATTATAATACTTAAGAACATTAACAGTTCCATATCATCAAATATCCAATCTGTATTCAAATTAATTTTTCTCAAGTATATCCTTCATAGTTGCAAACTCAACTCTACCATCCCAGGATGGAATCAAGGTTCACAAAATGCATTTGGTTGTTAGGTTCCTTTGGTCTCTGCTAATCTAAACAAGTTCCATCCCTGCCCTCCCCCCACCCCCCCCACCCCCATAATTTTCCTCCAGGGTCCAGGTCAGTTGCATTATAGAATCCCCCATATTTTGAATTTTTCAGATTGTTTCTCTCCTGTGAACTGAAAGTTCAGCTTTGAAGTTGGATTAGAGAGAGATTAAATTCGGCAAGAATATTCCATAGTTGATGTTATACTTTACTTTGCCCATCAGGAGGCACCAAAAGTCAGGTAGGTTGTTCCACTATCAGGGACACTAACTTGAACCCTTGGTTACAGTGATTAACATCAGTCTTTGAAAAGAATATTTTCTCCTTTGCAAGCAAAGGTTAATTTGTGCGGTGATCCTTGTCAGCCGGTGAATGTCCTGTTCCCTAGTGACTTTACCATCTGTTCATTATCCTTGCCTGAGTCAGTTATATTGGGGAGGGGGGGGTTATAGAACTGTGATTTCTGTCATTCCTTCCACATATATTTGCTGGCATTCTTTTGCAAAGAGAAGTTTTTCTTTTTTTTAACTTGTCATCCGTATTTTTATTTATCTATGTTACACTCAATTGCATGAGTGCACTGAACGCTCCAATTGTCCCAAACTGGGCCAGTGGGAACTTCCTTTAAAATGACTTTTCTTCTGACATGATCGCCTTTAAATGACTCCTCTCTTTCTGACATAAGAATCAGGCTTATCCTGTTCTTTCTCTGCTTCCAATCTAGAATCAGTCATTTCTCCAATAAGCCCTCACATCTTTCAGAGGGAAAAGGTATTTAGAAACTAAAATCTGGTTACAAGCTCTGCCCATTGCTATGAGAGGTGTCAGTGCTTCTAGGTTCCTGCAGTAAAGAGAGAAATTAATCTTTTGGTTTTACTCATGAATTCATACCAATACTTCTATTTCAAATTTAACACTCATTTTTTAAACTTCTAATTTTCCTATTTATATCTTTTCTCTTTGGTGACAATCCTGACTTCGAATAGCAATAACATATTTACTTATTTGCTTTAGCCTATAATGCACATAATTTCAAAATTACAAGACTAATATTATTATTAACAATAATCTTTGCAGTGAAGTGTCACTATTTCATTGAAATTCTTATTGTCCTTAGGATATATTTCATAAAAAAAAGGAATATATTTCACAAAGAGTATTGCATAAGGAAGTACTTTTTTTCTAGGTGACTATGTAATCTTCCAGATACGTAGTTAGGTTCATTTGTCTGTTTATACACAATTTTAAGGTTTCCCTTGTCTTCTCTAATTTTATTTTTGACATATGAAGTACATCTCAAATTTAAAAGATATACTCAAGGAAGTCTCATTTTCATTCTTATCCCCCCAACTCTGTTTCACTCGCCTCTATTAGTTTCTGGTTTATACTTCTTATGTTCATTTTTGAGGTGGGGAAAGCAAATATGAATTTATATTCTTACTTTCTCTTTTTTTCTACATTTTCTGAAAAGGTAGCATGCTCAAATATTCTGCACCTTTTTTTCTTTCACTTAGAAATCATTTGTATTGGTTCATAGAGTACAAGAATCAACAATTCTTGAATGCTGGGAAAAACCAAGTCTGGTGACATAAACAAACCTTATTATGTTGTACTCAAAAATCATCATTGCTCTTTGGTGCCAATACTGATTTTAAGGGAAGGTCACAAGATGTTAGGGGCTTCCCTGATGGCTCAAGTGGTAAAGATTCTGCCTGCAATGCAGGAGTTGTGGGTTCAGTCTTTGGGTTGGGAAGATCCTTGGAGGAGGAAATGGCAACCCAAGCAAGTACTCTTGTTGGGAAAAATCTCAGGGACAGAGGAGCCTGGTGGGCTACAGTCCACGGGGTTGCAAGAGTTGGACACAACTGAGCACGTACACGCACGTACAAGATGTTAAACTGGCGAACCTTACTGCAAAATATGCTGGAATGTTCTTTAAGATGAAAACTTGTCAACTGCTTACAAATTAGGCAAATCTGTATTCTTCAAACAAATCGCTATGAGAAAAAAAAGTTAACACCGAAAGCAAGTAATCAGTGGACAGTTCTAGAAGGAAGACGGAGTCTGTGGCATTTTGGAAGGAAAGCCACATAGACTGAATAAATGTCATCTGTGTAATTTCTTAGCCTATCAAGTTGGAACGAGATTAATTCTTCCTTCCTTGATTTGGAAGGCTAGCTTAAATAAAGTTGAAAGTCAATGGCATCTTAGAAACTTAAACAAATTCTCTTCACATATTCATCTGAGTGAGTGAATCCCACCTATGATATGGCAGAAGAATACAAGTAACTCCAAATAAGTAGCAGCTGAGTCTAAAAAGGATCAGTTTCCAGAACCCTAGACTAATACTCAACAAAGGTTAATAAGACTTTTTTTTAGTCATCATCTACTGCTTTCCATCAAGGGAGGAAAAAGCCATCAAAATTCAATATTAAATAACATAATCTGACTTTAAAGGCCTAACATTAAATACTATGTGGTAACAGGTATTGTTTCCAAAGATGAGTGGGGTCAATGGAACCTTTCAGAATCCATTCAGTAGTTAGACTGGATATTTTCAAGTTCAATGCACAAGGTGAAACCACTTTAAAGATAAAGCAGCACAAGCTTAAGTTTCCCAGCTCTTAAAAATAAAATACGTAATATTAAGCTTCTAGAGGGAGAGTAGAGACATTAATACATGGACAAGAATCTATCAAAGATAATCAGTCACATTAAAAACAAAACTGTATTTTTAATTGTAGAGAGGCAGTATTTGCTGTCTTTCTTGACTTTCTAACTTGAGGTGTTTATGTTCAATTTTAGTTAAAAATCTCAGCTTAAAATCATGACCTTAGATAGCCTATAAGAAACAAGCTGGCTGAAAGAAACTGTCGGCTGCAACTTCTTTGGAGCTACTGAAACATGAGAGATACCTGTTGCTCCAGAATGAATACAGTACAATCCCCCTCCACTCTCTGCCTCCCAGACCAGACGACAAAGTCTGGGTTTTCCTGATCTATGACTTCCTGACTAGCCATTTTCTAATGACTAAAGCGGACAGATGCACAAGGATAAAGGTCTCCTGCTTTAGGCTGTATAGTAAATGAAAAGTCAAAATCAACTTTTGCATAGGAAGTTATTCAGCAAATTTTACCAGTAACACTGCTAGAATAACATTAATCTAAATGTCTTTTCACATCATTTTTGTTTAAATCTTGACATACAAAGAACAAGTAAAACCACCTGAGAGCACTCAATTAGAATTCTTACGTAAAACTCATTAGAAGTTTGAAATTCACACTTAATAGTATTGTGAAAACCAAGGTTCTGAATGCCAGGATTTCTATGCCTTTCTAGTTTAAGCACCTGCTTCAAAATTAGTGGCATGTGACTAAGATTTTTCTTATAGAGGATCTGTATTTTCAAAACATTTTGGAATCCTTTGACTGTTGGACCTACCCTTTACAGATGACAAAACAGAACAGGGATGGTGGTTAAGTGCCTTGGTCAAGGCAATCTGCTACCAACATTAACATTAAAACAAGAACAAAAACTCAAAGAGTAAAAGACAACAAACCAACCAACCCCCCCGCCCCCCAAAAAACCCTCCAAAAATGGTACTATTATCCTTCTTTTGGAATAGTCTAGGGGAAGCAGCATCTTTCCCTTTATTTTCAAAGGGTTAGTTTACAGAACACTCCACTACTGCACTACTGCTTTCTGAACATGGTAAGCTTTCTGAACATGGTAAGCTTTGGGATGGGAAAAGAACTTTCAGTTCCAAAATTCAGACTGATTTTGGACAAGTGAAACAATGCAAAGAAAATATTTTAAAGTTGTCCATGAATTGCCATTGAGAAATACCATTCTTTAGACTTGGAAAGGGTGAGGAGACAAATTAAGCCCAAACATTGTGGAAGCAAAAAGCTCCACTCTGATATATACTTCCAACTGTCTTTTGGGGATGGAGTGGGGAGGAGGAGAATGTACAATCCTGACACTTTACTAGGATGAAAGAAATGACCCCAGAGTTTACCATCAGAATCAAAGGCAATTTTAAAACTCCACCTGTATTTATTTATACAAGGAGATTTTCAATTTGGTATGGTTAAAACTGAATAATAATTTTTGGGGTGTCATTTTGGAAAACTGCTGGCTATTTTCATAAGATATGATCGTGCTTTGAAACATGCAAAAGAGAATATACCTTAAATTTGTATTTTATCAGTGTTAATACTTATCCTGTGTAGAATAGTGACGGGAGGACTTTTCTTTCACAGACCAACACTTAGCGTAGTTAGAGCACACATCCTAAAATTGAGAACAGTCTACTAGGTTCTTTTCTCAACTGTGGCATACCACTCAAACACCACCCACCTCAACTCACCTTGTACTTTGTAAAATGTCTGAAAGACCAAGTGAGGTTGCATTTTCCCAATTCAAAATGAGCTATAATAAGTTTGGGGACCTCCCAGTAAAAATTTTAAATAAAAACACATTTCGTCATTGATGCTTTCCCATTTTCTGGTACGACTTCTCTAACTCTGTAAGTATTCTAGACTTACATGATATGATATGTGATTGTTGGATCTTGGTTTCATATCCATGGTAGACATTATTTAAAGTACTCATTTAATGAATCAATAAAAAAATTTTGGCTATATGGTTTTTAAGAACAGAATTTTTCCAAAAACTTAAGAGCAGGTTTTAACTATAAAGCTTCGTAAGCTGAATAGAACCTCAAAACAAATCTAAACAGATGCAGGAAGTGAGGTCTGAAATTCCTTTGATAATTTTAAAGGGTTTCTTTAAAAATAGAAAACAAAGATAATTGGTGGTATGATTATATTCCACTAGATTAGGTAGCTTTGGCTTCAATGCATCATTAAACAAACAATGAGATGTCTTTTATGTTAAAGAGCAGGCTGTAAGGTTACACAGCAGAACTGTTTCTCCATATGCTAGAGCAGTTACAACTGGAACTATCCAGAGACTCCTGGCTCCTCTGGGAAGGACTGCGATCTCTGTTCTCCGAATTTACAGAAGTTTGGCGTGAACGGCCTTGAATACAGCACTTATTCAGTAATCCCTCAATGTGGGTCTAGAAAGTTTCCCTTAGAAACAATATCCCTGTAAAGACCACCTTAAAGAGGTCTTGGCCTGTGGTTATACTGAAGGTTAGATTTCGGGGCAGTAAAGGGAGAATTGGCATAGGGTTCTGCAGTGCATTGTGCTCCAGTCTCTAAATCTGGCTGTGTCTTTTTTATGTAATTCTTTCTCCTATAGCCCAAATGAAATTTCATTCACATTTCTGTAGTATGGTATACATTGTCCTAACGCTGGGCAATCGTTTGGCCATTCATGCAAGTCAAACACCAACTTTTCTAGGGATAGACATGTTAATACTTGTATCAATAAAGCCAAACCTTATCTGCCCTTCCCTTTTCATCCTGAGTTCTATTTGATAAATAAAGCAATAGTGACAGGCCCCTTGAGGGCTAAAACGGAATAATCTTTTGTCTGAGTCTCAAATCCATTCACTTTGGCTTAAGGAGGAAGCTGCTCTGCCGGCTACCTGGCTTACCAGCTTAGTTAACTGTCTTTCTGAGCTGTGCCCTCCTTTTTCTTCTACCATATTTCTCCAATCTTTCAGTTCAGTTCAGTTCAGTTCAGTCGCTCAGTCGTGTCCGACTCTTAGCGACCCCATGAACCACAGCACGCCAGGCCTCCCTGTCCATCACCAACTCCCGGAGTTCACTCAAACTCATGTCCACAGAGTCGGTGATGCCATCCAGCCACCTTATTCTCTGTCGTCCCCGTCTCCTCCTACCCCCAATCCCTCCCAGCATCAGAGTCTTTTCCAGTGAGTCAACTCGTTGCATGAGGTGGCCAAAGTATTGCAGTTTCAGCTTTAGCATCAGTCCTTCCAATGAACACCCAGGATTGATCTCCCTTAGAATGGACTGGTTGGATCTCCTTGCAGTCCAAGGGACTCTCAAGAGTCTTCTCCAGCACCACAGTTCAAAAGCATCAATTCTTCGGCGATCAGCTTTCTTCACAGTCCAACTCTCACATCCATACATGACCACGGGAAAAAACATGACCACGGGAAAAACCATAGCCTTGACTAGACGGACCTTTGTTGGCAAAGTAATGTCTCTGCTCTTTAATATGCTACCTAGGCTGGTCATAACTTTCCTTCCACGGAGTAAGCGTCTTTTAATTTCATGGCTGCAATCAGCATCCGCAGTGATTTTGGAGCCCAAAAAAATAAAGTCTGACACTGTCTCCACTGTTTTTCCATCTATTTCCCATGAAGTGATGGGACCAGATGTCATGATCTTCGTTTTCTGAATGTTGAGCTTCAAGCCAACCTTTTCACTCTCCTCTTTCACTTTCATCAAGAGGCCTTTGAGTTCCTCTTCACTTTCTGCCATAAGGGTGGTGTCATCTGCATATCTGAGGTTATTGATATTTCTCCCAGCAATCTTGATTCCAGCTTGTGCTTCTTCCAGCCCAGCGTTCCTCATGATGTACTCTGCATATAAGTTAAATAAGCAGGGTGACAATATACAACCTTGACGTACTCCTTTTCCTATTTGGAACCAGTCTGTTGTTCCATGTCCAGTTCTAACTGTTGCTTCCTGACTTGCATACAGGTTTCTCAAGAGGCAAGTCAGGTGGCCTGGGATTCCCATCTCTTTCAGAATGTTCCACAGTTTATTGTGATCCACGCAGTCAAAGGCCTTGGCATAGTCAATGAAGCAGAAATAGATGTTTTTCTGGAACTCTCTTGCTTTCTCCATAATCCAGCGGATGTTGGCAATTTGATCTCTAGTGCCTCTACCTTTTCTAAAACCTGCTTGAACATCTGGAAGTTCACGATTCACATATTGCTGAAGCCTAGCTTGGAGAATTTTGAGCATGACTTTACTAGCGTGTGAGATGAGTGCAATTGTGCGGTAGTTTGAGCATTCTTCGGCATTGCCTTTCTTTGGGATTGGAATCAAGACTGATCTTTTCCAGTCCTGTGGCCATTGCTGAGTTTTCCAAATTTGCTGGCATATTGGGTGCAGCACTTTCACAGCATCATCTTTCAGGATTTGAAATAGCTCAATTGGAATTCCATCACCTCCAATCTTTACTCTTTGGCTATTGCCTCAGCCCTTCAATCAACTCCTGTGATTTTTCTAAGTTTTGAAGCCAGAATTTCACGAAAATGTCCTCTTGTATAATTTTACTATCACCCTCAGTCCAGGAATTCACAATATAAATAACCATGTTAAGGAAATCTTATATTCTGACCTGATTTTTAATCTATTGAGTGCAGGAAGCTCTGCCAACCAGAAGCTAGAGGTGGGAATGCAGATGGATAGTCAAAATCATTCTTTGCATTTCAAAGACAACACAGACTAAAGAAATGCTATTGGTTTTGTGGAGTTCTACCATTCCTTATACTTTTTCTAGAGGCACCCTTGAATTCTTGGCAAATTGCCTTGGCTTTATAGATGGAAGAAACCACAACCCAGTCTTGTTAGGAGAAAAAAATGTCCAAACACCCAGACTCCTGGCCTTGCTTTATCCCGATCACGACTTTCTCAATTCCAGGCAAGTTTTCTAGGTTTTTAGCCTGGGGTCCATGGATGGGCTTCAGGCTGCCAACTTCCCCTTATATGCAAACTGTTATATATATGTAATTTTTCTGGAAGATAAGCATAGCTCTGATAGGGCCCTAAACTCCAAATTGTTAGAACCACTACCCCAGACTCATGTGACCCAAGTAATAACCTCAGAAGAATGTAAACGCCACAGGACAGACGGGGATGCTTGTCTGGTTCACTGGTGTGACCTAAGTGACCGGCACAGGTCTGGGGACACAGGAGGTCCTCCACCTTGAGCTGACAGGGTGGCACGATTTCTGGTTATGGCTTACTCCATACACCTTGGAAAAGAAGAGCAAGTAGAAGCTGTTTTTAGGACCTCTCACATGGGGCACAAGATTTCTCTCAAGATCAAAGTCATCCAAGATGGGTGGTAGCTGCATTACCATCCAAATATCAGATCTCAAAATTTTGACTAGCCTTGCTAGATAATCTAAAAGAGTGTTCTAAGTCTGGGATCTCTCAAGTTTAACTGAGGAAGCTGTACCAAAATTCACATCCCATCCCATTCTCCACTTGCCCCTTACTTTCACACCCCCTCCCCATTCTGATTAAGTAGGTTTAGGCTAAGGCTCCAGTAATGAATAGGTAATAATATTTTTTGGGGAAAAAAAGATAACCTCCCTAGGTGACTGATACCTTTTATTCCTTCCTACTGCATAAGGAGGACTGATCTGAGACAATCTAAGCAGGATCTGAAAAAGCAAACACAGGCACATGGAGTTTGCCAGGCTCTTGATAAAGTGACTCAAGGAACACAGGGAACAAACGAGTTAGACAGTATTCTTCAGAAATAAATAAGGCCAAGGAAGTAGAAAATCTGCTTTTAATACCAACTCCATCTGTCAGCTGTGGACAGTCCATTAGATGGATCCACAGAGGTTTAGCAGAACATGACAAAGAGCCTGTCTAAGGAAGAGACTATATTTTTACAATGGGTTGGTCCAAATTTAGTAAAAATTGGCAAGGTATTCTCATTCCAAGCATGCCCAGTGGTCAGCTAATCCCCTCCCTGTGGAGTCAGAAAAGAATGTGCAGAATTCTGAACCCTCTACTCTCCAAATAGGAGAGGTTCCTTCTCCTGAAAGTAAAGGTTGAAATTAATCCCATCAACTCTCCACTGCTAATTACAAACAAGGTAGAGAAAGGAGGCGCCCCTCAACATGGGTGTTCTCTTTAACCTTCATGATTTGTAAACACCCTTTACCCCACCACACTGAATACCAAGCCTCTGCCAACCTTGATCATTCTGATCTGACAAAAAAGAACAGAAACCATCACCAGAGTAATGCTTCCCTCTGGGAAATTCCGGGGAAGGGGTGTGATAGGGTCAGTCTGTCCAGTATGCATCTTGCTTGGACTTACACTTAGAACACCATGTTCCCAACCAGCTTGGTCTCTTTCTTTTACAAACCCGAAGTAAACAGATTCTACAGCAGCTACAAGCCTGTTACCAAGGTCACTGTATTGATCAGTATAATTAACATTCACAATTCATCTAGTTCAGTATGACAAGCCAGCTGGGCTACTCTCCATAAGAGCTGAACATTGAGAATCTTCATGTCTTGCTTGCAAAGAAGTCTGGTGCTCTGGACACTAGAAACAAGTACTATATTGGAGGCTGGATACCACCTGGCCACCCATAGGAAACTGAATTAGTTACCAGAACAAGTGAACATCTGCCACCTCTACAAAGCAGATTTCTACTTTCAAAGCTGAAAAATTCTGGAGGTCTTCCATTCCCCTGAATCCTGCCTGGGTTACCTACTATAGAAAAACAACCTACACAGAATTTTCAGTGCCAACCAGAGTCCAAGTTCTTCATTACAGCAAGCACTAGCCCAGCTCCCTGAAGACTGACTTTGAGGAAGGTGTTTCAAAAACAAGGGCACATATAGCTTTTGAGCACAGAGCTCAGCCTTTGGTGCAGAAAGGGCAGTCAGTATTGCAGAGTGAGAAGAATCACAAGTTTACTCAGCACTGCCAGACAGAGCTTATGTTTATTACTTTTAGGATTCCAATACAGACTCCAAAATGAAATTGTTCAACTCATTATTGGCCCCCAAATCTCAAGCACCCTAAGAGTAAGCTTAAATCAAGTTTCAACTGGTATTCTGTGGGCAATGTTTCTAATGTTAAGTGGTCAAAACTTGGTGGGAAATTCAAATTACCTTTCCCATTATGTCTAAGGACACCTCTAAGTTTCTAGCCTACTGTCTTGTGGTTCTCATCATCTTAGCTCCAAAGATTCTCTTACCTATTTCTGGCATCACAAAGGGATTTACTAAGCTGCCAATAATTCCCATCAATTTCTTACCTGCAGTTCTTGATACTCCATTATCTTTCACATTAGAGGGGTTCAAGAAAAACAACACTGGCCAGCTGAAGGGGAAAGTAAGCCAAAGTCACCAAGAGAGTCCAACCCACTTTCTCCTAGGGACAATCATCTCACAATATTTTACTCAGTAAACAATTACTGACACTGTAGGGAGCCCAGCCCTTCATACTATACATATGTATGGGATATGGCCCTTGTCCTTGATAGAGTTGGTCTAAAGAAATCAAATGAAAAGTAAGGTTCAGATATCAAGTCAGTACTGAAAACAGTCTGAAAAGTACTACACTGAAATCAAACCTACTTCTGAGATACCCAGTGGCGCAAATTACTTTATTGAGTTTTGATACTCAGCCTAAAGATGTGAACCCCTTATTCTAAATACTGCCATGGAATGAACTCTAGAATTCTTAGGGTATCAAAAGTTCATTTGAGGGCAATGGGGCTGAGAAGGTACAAAAACCCCCAAAGTTACTGAAATGCTGGTTTCAGTGTGCACAAGTTCCTGAGTTGAACCCTCAAGGCATTGATAATGAGTCTCTTAGGAAGCTGAGGAGCATCCCAAAGAGGGGGGTGAAAAGAACACGAACAACCTCAGCTTTGTTCCAAGGACAAACTGCAAGCCTGGAAATTTAATCTCAGCTGTTTCTGAATCTGTAAGGGAGAAAGATACCATGGCTTAGAGCCCTGTCCTTCTGAATCAAGGTTTTTAAAGCCAGGATCCAGAGATGAGTTTCAGGGAGTCCCATAACTTCTCTGAAAGCATAAGTAAGTTTTTGTGCTCTGGAATTTTGCTGAGGAAAGAACAGTGATTTTTATAAGATTTTAAAAGGGATCCATGACTCAAAAGATAGGAATCACTGTTCTAGAGTCTCTAATCCAGTGACTACTTCACTAGTTTGAGCATTCCCTCAAACTGGCAAAAGACTATTTAGCTTTCACACAGATTTGTCTACTAATTGATCTCTCTTTTGAAGTTAGACACAGGATGCTGCATTTTGAGAATTCAAAGCAAAGAGCTCTTTTCTACACGCCCAAAATAAAGCTAACCGTCATAAGAGCACCAAAAGGTTTCCCTTAAAGCCTCTGAGTAAGGAAACAGTGCAACGTGGTCAAAGAAGATGGAGAAGAATTGGTCCTCTTAACTTTTCCTGAAAGGTCTCTTTTCTGACTTTAGGATCCTCAAACTGTAATAGGAATAGGTCATAGCCCCAAAACTTTGACTAGCAGTCAAGCCAGTCCTGGGGTAAAGGGACACAGTGATTTCCATTATGCCCATGGAAATCTATACTCCAAAGGTTCACCTTAATACAATTAAAAAGTACTAAAAGAGGTGGAGCCATTTATGAAAAACAGAACTTCCAAAATCCTAACACTGTTCAAAGCTCGGAGATGTGAATAGCTTCATTAGGGAGGACAAAACGAATGAAACATGGTTACACTCATCCACTCCAGGCCTTCAGCCCCTTCATTCTGCTACTCACCAGAGCTCAGAGCTGTGCACACCGCAGACCAGCAAGTGAGCACGTCCCTTGGTACCTTGAGCACACAGGCACAGTGGATCCCACTAATGCCATTGCACACACACAGGTTTAGGAAAGAAGAGACAAACACGGAAATATCAGGGCTTGCTTGAGCTGGGCAGTTCTTCAGATTGTAAAGAACTAAACTTGAGGCAGGTCCAAGATGAACAGCATGGAACAGTGAGCAGTCCCAAACCCTTCCTGTTTAAGCCTCCCTGCTAGCACACAACTAAGAACAGGGTGCCCATTTTAAAAGAACTGAACGGGTTTGGGCTGGCAAAGGAGAACACTTTAAGCCCATTAAGCCCGAGAAATGAAGTACAGAGGCACATTAGCTGAGGCATTGGGGTTTTTAAGACAAGAAAGCAGAAACAAGCTTTGCAGTCCAAGATCTGTGGTTCTGTCACAGTCCCTTCTCAATCTCTACCCAACATCACAGATACTACCTTCTACCAGCAGTTCATTACACTTTTTTACTTTGTGTCCTGTTTGGGTAGTAAATGATTAACCCCACGTACATTGCTAAGCAGTACTAATCACTATATACATTCTGAGATTAAAGTACTTGACTGAATTGTTTTAAAAAAACTGAACAGATAGGAACAAAAATGAAACCCGTATTACTGTCAACAAAGGCAAAGGGTGAGCCACCCTAGGTCTGTAATTGCTGTGGAGTAAAGGCCACACATTTCTACATGAGAAAATCAGTTACACATAATTAAGAGCAGGCTGTTAGAGGAGAGAGAAACAGAACCTGAGTGGGTTTGGAGGGAGCTGGGGTATAGAGGGATGGGATCTGAAGGTGACTGTATATAAAAAGCTAAGGTTACAGCTCAGAAGAGCCTTTGGAATTGTTTCATGTGATTCAAGGATTCTAGTTTGGGAAGACTCCCAAACTATTGATTACAGGTTGAGGAAATAAACTCCTGGACTCAGCTAGGCCAATGTCTGACAAACACCCATATTCGAGGTACACTGTGTGTTACAGGGAAAGAGGTGGGGCAGTGGTCGGGTAGAACCCACCTCATTTCCATTACAAGCTCTAAGCTCTCCCACTGTCCATGTACCTCCTGGAACTCAAACAGTCTAGTGTTCAACAGGACTGAGCTCTACATAAAATAACATTTTTGTCAGGGAAATTTCCTGTTGAAAGATATTCCAATAGAAACATCTTTGTTTTGGCTCTTTGAGAGTATTTTGAAATTCCATATAAAGCAGGGTACTTTTGTGTAAGAAGGCACTTTGAATAGCAGGCTGGGATAACAGCATAAGCCAGAATTGTACTAGGCAAACCAGGACATATGGTCAGTCTAGTTAGAAACAAATAAATACACTAATTAGTCTTTATTAAATGCTAATCTCAACTACCCTGTACTACTGTCATTATTTCTCATTTCACAGATTACAAAAGAAAAAAATAGAGGTTCAAACAGGATAAGCCACCCAAGTTGTCCAAAGGTCACACAACTTCAACGTGGCAGATTCTGAAGGCAAACCTTATTCCAAAAATCAAGTGCTTAACTTACATTGTACTACTACTCACAGTTTTAGAAACAGAAAGGGGACATTAAGAGGTCTTATGTAACAGCGAAACCAAAGTGGGATCACAAGAGAACTACCTGAATGAGACAAAGGGAAATGAGACAAAGGGAAATATGGAATCAGAACAGAATTCATGTGAATAGAAATCAATGTGAATTTTTAAATACTTACCATGTTCAAGACACTGACAGCACTGACAAGAGTTGGAAGGAAAATTTGTGGTAAGAATCTGTCTTTAACTTTGGATTCTTGGATTTCAGGAAAAAAATTCTAGTCTATATGAATGGATTGTTCTTCATACATGAGGGGTGTGCTTCTGACCCACCTCAATGTGATGTATTCTGAATTATTATACCCAGTGTAAAGGTGGCCTTTCTTTATAAAATTTTAATATTCAAATTTCCAAACTTGAGAAACAGTCAGGTATACATGATTCTCCTTTACTGGCTAGTTCCTTTAAGTAACAGCTTCAAGAGAGCATTAAAGTGTTTATTTACAGATTATAACTACTTGAGGTGGCAGAATAAACTTTTAGGAGTCACAGGCAACTAAAGATCGACATGATTCTATGTATCGAAATATCTTTTACAAACAATATTACAAGAATATTATACTGAGTAACACACTGGAGCCAGAGGACACCCTCCTCAAGAAACGAAAGGTACAGATTTATAATACTGACAGCAAGGAATGTAGACAATGAACAGATTTCTGTTACAAGCTGAAAATCTAAAGGAACTTACAACAAAGTAGTATGAAAACTGTGCCTGACAAACTGAACAGAATCCAATAAGAAAAAGAGAGGTAACCAGTATCTGTAGAGAAATCTAAAAGAGATAGGATCTTCTTACACCTCTGACTCCTATTTAAAGACTGGCACTGAAACAGTGGTCATTCTGAAGATAAGTAACAGATACTAATGATGTGGAGAGGACAGGAAATGCCAATCTATCAAATCACTTCTCAGTGAATCTAAGAAGTACTGGTGTGAATTTTACAAAATTGCACCAAGAATTAGCCACAACAAAACCCTGATTAAAAAAAAAAATCATCTGGATTTCACCTAATAGGTTAAATGTCTAAGCATTACTTACTGGGTCTCTACCTGGTACGCTTCCTAAGTCTCAGCTGACCCTTCTGATGAATTAGTTCCACATATGCTTTATTCAAATATATCCTACAAAGAATATCATACAAGCAAAAGTAGTTCTGTCGTGTTCTTTTTCTCTTCTTACTATGTTGGTGGTAAGGTTTGACTGTATAGATCCTAGTCAAACGCCTAATGTTTCACTCTAGAGAGTCACTCCATATGTTCAAAAGTACAGATATTCTGACAGGCCTTCCAAAGAAACATGTCTATCTCAGGAGGCTGCATCAACAAGCTTGGGTTTACATTATGGGGGGAAATTAAAAAAAACCAACAACCCAATTTGACACAATCCCAATTTCCAAAGGCCCAAGGACAAATATTACCACTGTAATACAAAGTAGCAGAAAAAGAGGGATGAATACCCAGTGAAGATGGAGACCTGGCTGACTTGTCTGGTTTGACTGATAACTGCCAACATTAAACAAGGATCCTTTTCAGCTGTGATACAACGGACATGGACCTTACAACTCAAGGTCTCCTTTTCTCTCCCAAATTTTCCTGGCAATTCCATCTGAAATCACCAGTGACAGCTGGCAAACAAGACTTAACACACAAATCATACTATAGCTATTAATACTATCACATGAAAATATCCTTTAGAACTTAGGGTCAGCAGAAGTTGCCTCTCTGAGGAATTGGTATAGATTATTTCCCATGTCTGCTAACAAGACTGTAATTCTGATTCATTCTCCACCTCCTGGGAAGCTTAGGGTTGCATGTGATGATCAGTCGGTCTCATCAATTGTCTTAGCCCTCAGGGTTAACAATATTTTTTACCTTTTTTCTATAGTTTGGATTCCTCATTTATATTGTATGTGTCCTGTATTGTAAGTCATTTCAAATGCTCGTTAAAGACAGAGAGTATAAGAATACTAATACATTTCTTTTTAAAAATCATTTTTGCTTACTCCCAACATTTACCTATCTGCACATGTTCTAAACACAAAGCACTTATTTGGCAGATAAGGAAATTGAGGCACAGAAGCTCATTTGCTCAAGGGGGGACCCATTTAGCTGGCTTTCTGATACTGAGATCAAGCTCTGAATAGGAGACTGTGCAGTCATATTATCTGCATAGTACTGTGGTAGATCTCACGGCATACAAAAATGAGTAACTTGTGATTACAGTTTTAGAATCTTGCGATTTATGCATTTAATGGAAGGACACCCAAACTTCCCCAAAGTGAATAAAACTTCACAAGTTACACAGGAATCTGATCTGACTGAAGACCATTAGGGTCACCCTGAAGTAACCTATAGCCTCTGGCTGGCACCAGAAATGTCCTCATTTCCTAAGGGTGCTCAGGCTTAGAATGATCCAAGGATTAGCTGGTCTAGAGCCATGCTGAATTCTCACAGGCAAAGGACAGCACTATTTGAAGAGGCCTTTTCCCACACCATTCAATACATGCCAAGATAAAATTTTTTCTCTTACTTTGCTCATGCCTTCTCACATTATCCCACATGGCAGAAGTACAAAAGTGACCTAAGTCATAATGTCCAGTTCAGCTAAAGTGATGAAAAAACAGTTTACTTAGGACTTGCTATGTGACCTTGACTAGTCCTCAACGAACCCATTAACTAAATAAAGGCCTTTTTTATCATCACTAGCGGAAGGGTAATTAGTCATCATAAAGTACTTTAATAGAAAGTGCTGTGCAAACACTAAACAACAAAGCTCAGAAAGAGCAAGATTAATAAGAAACACAGGGGTACCTTTACCAGCAAACGGAAACTTACAACAGGGTCTTCCCACATTCCTGGCAGGGACCACTCCTTTCAGCTAATGGAATATGAATCTCTAAAATCATTAGTACTTGGCCTGACAGTGATACACATTAGCAACATTCCTCCTTGGAAAAAAAGGGAAAAAAGAGTTATTCATTCCTGGTAGGCAGCCATACGGACATTTCAATTACCAGTTAGCCAGCCAGATGGGCAATTACTATTTGCGTACCTACTATATGCTTGGTACAGGGCTAGGGCACGATGGATACAATAGTGAACACGTGTCTCTGCCTTTATGGAGTTTAGTCTACAATACAAACTTTTGTGTTATTGCTATTGGCACCTGCAGGAATAAAACCTTACTAAAATAAAGGCAAGTAAGAATAAAGAGGCCTAATCCCTGAAGCCACTAGACCGACAAAAGGCAACGGGCAGAGGAAGAGTTCAGGGAATGAGGGTACCAGGGCGTTCCCATTCTTCTCCCTAACTCATCACAAGTACTATCCTTAAACATTCTGCATATGTACACTTTGTCTCCACCTAGTGCGGATTTCAAAGGGTTACTGCTCCAAGAAAGCAGTCAGCTGAACTGAGAGCACTAAAAATAAGATTAATCAGACTTCTTAGAATCAAGGGATCTTCTGCGAGGTTTTATAAGGCATTCTGTTGGGTAAGATCTAAATTTTGTGGGAAGACAGAGCTACAGCACACAGTGGTGACCTATCTTTTCAATCCTGTATTAGATTTCTGGAGTGGTAGGTTAACTTCCTTAAAAGAAAGAACAAACAAAAAAATCATCTCTCCCACAGCCTGAAGGACTGTCACTATCTACAAATCTTGCTTTGTGCAGCTTAACACCAGCAGTGCATCCCATCAAACACTGCAGGTGGGGACAGCCTTGAAACTCTGTCTTTATATAGGAGGGAAATATTTACCCAGGTTCTTACTGGTTTCAGAAAGGTCACCTCTCTGCAAAGGTTCTCCTGTTCTCCGTTAACTGGTGCCAGTGATGTAGAAAATCAAAATGTGGTTGGCAGCAAACACTCAGAAAGCACCAAGGATCCCAATTCCACCACTCAGAGAGCTGATTAGATTAATACTTCCAAAGGCTGCCATTTAATCTTCCAAAATAAAAGAATTAGAAGGATGTTCTTTGAGTTCAACCCACAGCATAATAGACTAAACTTGTTCTGCCTCAGTAAGTGCAGTAAAGAATGAGCAATCGCTCCTTACCACCCACCCCTCCAACCCACCCAAGCTCCTTTCTCAAGGGATGCCGAAGTGATCTATTCACACGACTCTACGATCAACCTGTATCCATGACAGTGTCTGCTGTCACCAACCTCCAAATGTTAATTTCTTACATGTGTCGAAGCAACCAGACGACCACAGAAGATGAAAATTAGGCTTCAATTTCATGCTGCCCTCATGCTTTTCACCTGCATAAAAGACCTAGCTAGATCCACGCATTTTTTTTTCCCCATCTTGCCTCCAAGATCACACGCAGTTGTTGGATAAGCCGGCCACTGCTCCCAAAGAAGCACTATCAGATTTACCCGCTCACCTGAGGGGAGAGTTCCCGTATACCCTCATCCCCTGGGGCTGGTCACTGGGGTCAGCCGACTCCGTTCACCTCTCTCCCACTCCCGTCTCTGAGGCCCTTCATCTAGAATAAGTCAGCCGCAAATTTAAGGCCTGGCCCTACCGGGTTTCGAAAAGATCCCGGAGGACTTGGGCCGAGGGACAAAGGAAAGTGAGGTCAGGGTCGGCCTTTCCAGCTTGGGATAGGCCTGGGGCCGCTCACCCTCCACCCCTCACACCCCGTCCGTAGTCTTGGGTCCCTGAAACCTCGCCCCTGAAGTCCCAAACTAGCTGGAGTCCGGGGCCGGGGCTGGCTCGCGCCCCCTCCTCGAGGCCCCAACCCGGACCCCCGCCGCCACCCAGAGCCCCCGCACCTTCTTGGGCGCCTTGGTGACGGTGGCCATGAAGGAGTACTTCTCGGCGTCCTCAATCTCCTTGGCCTGCTTCAGCTCCTCCCCGACACCGGGCAGCGGCATCGCGTCAGGCATCGACATCCCCCGGCCGGCCGGGCCCGCGGCTGACCCGCCGCCCCCGCCTCCTTCCCTCACGGGCGCCCGCCCGCCTGCCCGCGCGGCGCCCTCCGACACGCGCTCGCCCACCCTCCCGCCGGGCCCCGCGCCAAGCCGCGTCGGGTGCTGAAGTGCTGCGGCCCGCGCCTCCTCTGCTCCGCGGTCCAAGACAGCCGGACAGCGAGAGCGGCGACAAGAGCACCAGAAGAAGCAGCAACGCGGAGCTCCGACCGGCCCGCGCCGCCACCTCCGCCGCACGCAAACACGGACGCAAAGTAAGGGTAGAGGGCGGTGACGCCACGTCGAGTACTGGCAGCTCCCAGCGGGCGGGGGGAGAGGCGGGGAGAATGGCGCTCTGTCATGACGTCACCACGCCGGACTGGGCCGCTGAAGCCGCCTTTTCTTCCTCGCTCTCGGGTGAAGGGAAGCTCCAGGGGTGAGCCGCGCCCTTGTATGCCGCCAGGTGGCGCCATTACCTTGAGAGCAGCGCGCCGTTCCTGCAAGGTTGCCGCGGTGCTGGAGGGCCTTTGGACTGCGGGATGCCAGGGGAGGCCTCAGAAGGGTGTAGGGATGCTTGGGAAGGAGTACCAGAGCCTTACACAACACAGCCAGTCCTAGGAAGCTTCCCGCGCCCTAGGTAGCCCACTCGCTCACTGCCCCATGCCCAGGCTCTTTGAACCAGAACCTCCTTCCCAAGAGGCAGCGTTTGCCTCTTTGACCCTGCAAGAGTGGACAGAACAGAACCAGAGCGGTGTGGTTTCTGCGCAACACTTTGTGACCTCCTCTGCCACCGTCTCCGCTGGGCCTTGCCTGTTTACAAGTTCTTCATGTCGCGGAGCTGATGGGATAGGGCTAATGATGGGTACGAGGGTGGGAGAGGAAAAGGGGTGGGGGAGGGGACGAGAAGTTGACGTGCCCCTCCATCCCCCCACCCCCAAGCGTTTCACTCTGCCAGCTTCCAGGGCAGCACTAGGGCACTCATGAACTATTCCTATGCTTTTACTGGGCCCGGCTATGTACTAACCCTGTGCCAAGGCCCTGGATAGTACAGATGTGTGTTAATTCGTTTTCTGTTTCTAAAGGCTTAGTCCAGCTGGTGAGGCAATGTCAGCTGAGGTCGCTTGTCCTTTGACATTCAAATGACATTGGCTCAAACTTCCACGTCCTGTGGAAAGTCCAATGCTCCCCTCTCCCCGATTTCTGTGAATTACTGGGGGGACAGAAATTTTCAAGGTTACCTCTGGCTCTCGTTTTCTGCCTCATCTGAAGTTTTAGTCACTATTCTGGTCTTTGTGGCTGTTTGTTTAGTTCCTGCTTGTCAATTCAAATGCGGAGAACAGTCCCTTCTCCTTTCAACCCCCACCCCTATTCCAAAACAACCACAAAAATAATGCTGTAACATGTAGCAGTACTTTTAATGAAGTTTTGTGGGCCACGAGGGAGAGGTTACATCACACCACAAACAATTTAAAGTCACATTTCTGAAATGTTCTGAAAAGTTATTTTGGCCATCTCGTCACCCGGGACTTCTCATTAGCCCCACCACCCCACAAAGCTCCCTAGTCCATTGCCTGTCTCATCCCCCTTCCTCCTGTTCCTCCCTTCCCATCCCACCGCTTCACCCTTCCCTCTTTGATTGACTGGGAAGTCAGATTCCTCTCCACTCTGCTGAGTATTCAAGACTTCCCAGGGCCCTTTTCCTAAATTCCTCCCATCCCACCTTCTTCCTCCCACCTCAGAGATCCAGCAGGTCAACTCTGAAGAAAGAAGTTGTGGCTTGAAGTAACGTTTTCCCCACTGGTTTACAAAAGGTTGGGAAGAGTGTGAAATACTTGCTTCTGGGGCCTCAGAAGTCTTAGTCAGAGAATCCCATGTTCCAACCGCCCAGCCCCATGAGGTTGCCTGTTTGAAATAGGTTGTGGAAGTGTCTGGAAGGATGCACTTATGCAAATCTCCATTTTAGGATTCTCTCCTCTGCCCACTCTTTTTTAATTAAAAAAATTAAATTCAAATATAGTTGATTTACAATGTTCTGTTAGTTTCGGGTGGGTGGTGTAAATACTTTTTTTCTTTCTGGCCACGCCATCCTGCCTGTGGGATCTTAGTTCCCTGAGTAGGAATCAAACTCAAGCCCCCTGCAGTGAAAACACAGAGTCTTAACCACTGGACCACCAAGGAAACCCCGCCTATGCCTACTCTTTCAGGCCCCTCGACTTCCCTCTCAGAAGTATTCGTGTTGCAGAAGGGACAAAGAGATTGGGGAGCAGAATACAAGACTGATCCATAAGGGTGACAGACTGGCACTTTTCTTCTTATTTCTCAGCTGGGGCCAGGAGCTATGCCTGCCCACCCAGGACTCTTTGGCTATATGGCCTGAAGTAGCTTTCATCGTGTGGGTTTGCCCAAACTGTTGTCAGCGTCCAGGGATCAGAGCTGTCTCCTTAGAGAACAGAGACAGAGCCAGCTAGAACAGAGGTGAAAACTCCATATCCCATGAATACAAAAGTATGTGACTTAGGTTAGCTTATTTGAAAAAAGAAAAAAGCATAGGTGTCTTTTGGATTTGATTTTTTAAAATTTCTGTTGTCCGAGAGCTGTGTGTGTCAGCCCCAGCTCTGCCATGCATGTTATTGTTCAGACTGCTAGAGAGCTGGCTGGGGACTGAAGTTCAGCCTCTCTTTTATTCCACCTGAACCAAAGTAACGGGTTTTCCCTCATACTAGACTCACAGAATTGCCTGCTGCTGCTGTGGACAATGGTGACAATAGGGCCAGACCTAGAAGAAGCAGTAACTCTGCAGTCTGAGCCAAAAGAAGATCGACAGATGTGACTTCACTTACCTGAGTGCCTGGCCCAAACGGAGGTTGGGGAGGCTGACCAAGGGGAGTCAGAGCGCTTATCCTGAAGATGGGAGGACCAGCACTCCTTGCCCTGGTGGAAAGGTAGTGGGCCTAGGTGGTTTATGTCAGGCAAGAGCCACCAAGGGCATTCCTGGAAACCAGCCCTCTGCAGAGGACATGGGTGGTTGCCATCCCACCTGCCATGTATGGGCTGCAGATCAAAGAGTTCACCCAGTCAGAGTGTGATGACAAGACACTGGTGAGAACCACTGCATGCTTCCTCCTCCCCCAGATGGCCCCACAAGGCCATGGCTGTGACTGCTTATGTGTGAAAGAAATAAACATCCTACCCAACCTGGCCCTGGGTCTGGCTACCAGCCTACCCACCCAGCTCTCTGAACTGAGCCTCTATGCTGAGTCAGGTGGGTGAGTCAGGGCTTACTCCCCTGAACCGCACTACCCCCACAGAGTCAGCAGATGCTATGGGGACCCAAGGTTTGAGGACAGCAGGGACCCAAGGACAGGTGCACCTGTTGTGTGTGGTGAAGGGAAGTAGTCTCCAAAGGATCTAGAAATCAGAGGGAGGCCATGCTCTAGAAAGGAGCAGTCTGAGGAGAGAGAGGTGAACTAGGAGATGCTGTCACCACATTATGGTAGCACACAGGTACCATAGGTGGGCTGGGACTGCTTAATCAAATTCATTCTTCTACCCCCCCAAATTATACTCCATTCATTTTTTCAATTCATACAATCTACAGTGAATGCTGGGCTTACCTGGTGGCTCAGATGGTAAAGAATCTGCTTGCAATGCAGGAGACCCTGGTTCAATCTCTGGGTTGGGAAGATTCCCTGGAGAAGGAAATAGCTACCCACTCCAGCATTCTTGCTTGGAGAATCCCATGGACAGGGGAGCCTGACAGGCTACAGTCCATGGAGTCACAAAGTGTCAGGCAGGACTGAGCAACTGACACACACACACACCGTGACTGCTGAAGATGTGCTCAGAGAAGTACTAGAAGCTGGGACCGCAGAGACGAGTGAAATCCCGATCTCCACCTGGGAGTGACGGTGGGTGGAGGGTAAGGAGGAAAGGCTGTATACAGAAGATGCTGCTCCAGCCGATTCCTGACAGATAAGCAGCTGGACAGGCCAGAGATGGTGTCTCAGGCTGAAGGAATAGCCTGAGAAAAGGTAGGGCCCTGAGGCTTGGCATATTAGGAGAACTTTAAAGATTTCAGTGTGGGTGGGGCAGGGCTGGGTGGAATGAGAGCTGCTGTGAGAGCAAGATCCTATGGAGCCTGGTGAGCTGTGGGTGGGTGGTGGTGAACTCGAGGAGGAGGAGAAGCAGGTCAGGTGGAGAGATTGATGAGATAAGGAGTGAACTTGAGCCGTTTGAGTTTTATATGTGTGTGCAGTACACACATATCCCAGAGGCCCTAGCGATCCTAGGGTGGCGCCCTTCACACCTGCCTGCTCCCTGCTGGCCTGGCACACTCCAGAGCAGGGCTGTGCTCTCCCCAGGGCCCCTTCACCTCCTGTGGTACTGGCCCCACTTTAGCCATCTTCTTTCTGCCCCAGAGCTGCCTGACTGTGCAACCCTGGGAGGCACCATAGGTATAGTAAGTCATGTGAAAGGTGCCCTGGGAACATGGCTTTGGATTGCTGATCTGCCCTGCTGGCCCTGCAGGGACGCCCGGGGCAAGACTGCTGGCTGTACCTCTGTGGCTCTGGGCGCTGGCTCCCCCGGTGAGCCTTTCTCCTACTTCCCTCAATTCCCTGTTCCCCTCTTCTAGCCTCCTTCCTGCTCTTCTCTGCAATCCCAGCCCTGTTGGGAAGACTCTCCGATGGCCAAGGCCAAGGAGAAAGTCTCCTCCTCCTCTTCTGCTTATGATGATCATATGTATTATTTATTTTACTATTTATGCTCACTTTGAACATAATCTTTAGAGGAAGGAAAAACCTATGAAGATGAAACTCTCTTGATCTCCATAAATTCATTTGCAGTTCTTCTCAGTTTGCAGAAGTGCACTTTTGCATACCTGTGATTGGTACGTACATGTCATTCCATTTTGGTCAAATTACAGTATTTCGAAAACACATTACCACATACTGAGATTGTTTACATACTTATCATTGTCAGTGCTTCCCAAGGGTGCCATCATATTGCCATAGGAGTTTGCTTAACCGTTATCCTCTTGTTCTTAGAGTTCTTTCCAACTCAGTGCAATGTAAACAGAGTATGTGTCAGGGTAGGAACAGTATGGGAATGGCTTTCAAGCAAAGCCAACAAGCCAGGGTCACAGCACCAGGTCCTGCTGGAAAGAAGGAGGAAAAATGTTAAGCAGTGGGGTCAATTGTCCTGGCTGTAAACAGGGCCTGGGAGAAGTCACACTTTGGCCGTAAGGGCATGTGAGGTCCATTGCCTGGAACTCACGAGGGCTGACTCATGTGGAGGCTGCATCGTGTGCAGGGAAGCTGGGCATCCAGGCATTCTGGAGGTGTGGCCTCCAGTCTTGACTACCAAGCTGGCCACTGGAATCCTGTGTTTTTCCTGGTCTCTGCTTCCTCATGCAAAACAAGATGATAGCTCTCCATCTAGGGCTTGTGATGATCCAGTCCAACAAAATAATAAATATCAAAGAGCTTTGAACAAGTTGCATGTATTGTGCAAATGTCTGTTATTAAGATGTGGGTCCAGGCTAGAAATCTGGGTGGGAATGGAGTTACTGTTGAGAATTTGGAACTCTCTCTGTGCCCTGCTTCCCAGAATGATAGGAATAAACAGAAACCTGCTGGCTGCAGAAAAGGATTGTCACTGCTGATCCTGAGTACTTGTTTACACTGGGATTGTACTTCCTTGAAAAGGAGGGCCAGACCTGTTCCAGGAGTGAACAGCTGTCACTTCTCTGGCTCAACTTGGCTCCGGGTCTGGCTACTGTGTGTCTAGCAGCCTCTCCAGACTTCCACAGGTACTTTTTTCTAGGTTGGACCAGAGAGTCTGAAGTATCTTTTTTTAGTTTCTGAAGCTGAAGCTCATAAAAATTAAGGCTAAGTAGTCATCCAGTAATTGCAAACAATGTTCAAGGAATCTGTTCTGATGATTCTTTGTGCTGCTTTGTGTACTTTTCTGTGTATGTGTGTTTACGGTGAGGAGTTTACCAAAAAGGCAGACTCCAGGAATTGTGAAACTGGCTTTGGCCTTCAGCTTCCGCCCATGTCTCTGCTAGTCAGTTATTTATTGATCACCAACTCTGCTAGGTGCCAGGGAGCCCAAAGTCAGCGAGACAGACACACTTCCTGTCTTCATGGGGCTTAGAGTCAATAGCCGGCCTTGGTCACCAAATCTGGGTTCCAAATCTGGGTTCCTTCTGAGAGAGGAGCCCTCGTCTTTACTCTCTCCCTGTGCCCCACCCTGAAAAGTCCTTCCTAGAAGTAAAAGTCATCTTCTCCATGTCTCTGAGACACTGCCAGACCCCAGGGTGGGGAGGAGGACAGCAGTCCAGCCTGAGTTCAGATTGACTTACCAACCCTTGGAGTTGCCCTGAGTCTTTTAGAAGCTTCTAGAACACTGTCTCCCTGACAGATATCCTTTCCCAAGGCAATGGAGAGTGGGCTGGTGGAGGTGCCAAGAGCAGGCGCAGCAGGGCCTATCTGTGCCTCTCACACATACCGGCTCCCCACCCACTGCCCGCTACCTGCTCCTTGCCAGGTCAATTAGACACCCTGCTGGGAGCTAGCAGAGGCATCTGCCTTGATTGGAAAGATACTACTGGGACTGGCGGGACAGGTGGAAGCTGCAACTTTCCAATCTCAAGTGGCCAGGGTCTTGCCTCCATTCACCCCAAAGGCCCTGCCTGTGGCCAGTTTGTTGGAGCTGGAGGAGACAAAGTGGTCAGCTGCTGGTTGTGTGGAGGCTGCTGCTGGGTGGGAACTCGCCTTCCTCACCCTCTCTGGTGTGCAGGGCGGGCCCCATTGCATCACCCTTGGAGCCTCTGCTCCTGGCTTTGCAGCCAGCTGGGCCCCTGGAGGAGGGACGCTCCCTGTTTTTCAACAAACCATTAACCATTTCATCCTCCTGGGCCTCCCTCTAGCAGACCTGGATTCCCAAGGCTGTCCCTCAAGCCTGCCTGTCCAGACCTTAAAAACTTCCCTTCTGCTTCATGATGCACAGGTGTTCTGCCTTGGCAGCCCTTTGGGGGTTGGAGGCCCCACCTTCCCCAACGAATGCCTTGCCTCTTCCCCAGGAAAAGAGTTAACCTCCCTCATCCCCACCCTCAGCATTTGTCCCATTCTGCAGCAGTGAGGAAAGACTCTCAGCCTCCATCATGAGCTCATGCCACTTCCACACTCCAAACAGAGTCGGACAAAGGGTCAACACAATGTTTCAGACGAAGACGAAGAGCGGGGCCCAAGCCAGAATCCAGGCGCGTGGACATTGGCCTGGCTCCATTGCACCCTAACCGTTTCCTACAGACCCACTCAGGCCTTTGCCCTGTTTATAGGGACCAGGGAAGGTGTGGGTGGGGCGAGGGTCCTCAGGGTCCCAAGGAGTTGATAGAGGAGAGTCCCAAGTACACAGTGTTTCCCTGCTCCTGTAGAGGCTGGGCGAGGAGGCATGGTGGGGGGCAGGGTAGGGACAGGAGGAGGGCAGAGAGGCCCTTCCAGTGAGTAAGGCCCAGGCCACATTCCTGCTCAGGACTTTCATCTCCCAGCCCCAGCCTTCCCCTCCCTACCCCACCCATTTCAGGGCCTGAAATAGCCTGAAACTTCATCCAAGCCTAGGCCCAGGTCCCAAATTTAGTTCCACAAACATTTGGCTGCACCATAACTTGCAGAATCCTAGGCTGGGTCCTGTAGTGGATGTAGAGATGAATGAGGTTCAGCCTCTGCCTTCAGGGAGCTTGTAAAATGTTCCCCGTGACTATAGCCAAAGGCATATGATGCCTGCAGGAGAAGAAAGATGGTTTTCTGCGTAAGGATTGGAAGCAGACTTGTGGAGGAGAGTTGTTTTTGTTGACTCCCAAAGACTGAGTAGGGTTTCAAAAGGCAGAAATGAGGGGCATTCATTTTGGATGGAAGGAACAGCAGGAGCAAACCTTTAGGGGTGTGGAAGCTAACAGTATGTTCTGGAACATGGCCCGCAGTCTGGTTTGACTGGAGCACATGGGAGCATATTGCGGTGTTTACAGTTTCCATGCATGTGTCATTTAATTTACCAGTGTGTTTGTCCACCCTTGCTGCAGGCTGAAGGCTCCCAGGAGGCAAAGACACGTTCGTTTTGAGAATCGTATAGACCAGAACACGGAGGCACAGAGAGGTTGAAGAAACTTGTTTGGGAGCTGTAAAATTCATTAGTGATACAGTGAAGGCTAGAACCAGGTTCCCTCACCCTTATCTGTCTTGGTCCGGTACAGGTCCCTTAGTCCAAGGAGCTTAATCCACGAGCTGACTGATCCAGCAAGCTTGCCACCTCTTAGCAAGGATGAAAACAAAAATTTAGCTACTTGGGCTTCCAAGGTGGCTCAACGGTAAAGAATCCACCTGCCAAGCAGGAGATGCAGTTTCGATCCCCAGATCAGAAAGATATCCTAAGGAATGAAGTGGCAACCCACTCCAGTATTCTTGCCTGGGAAATCTCATGGACAGAAGAGCCTGGCAGGCTATAGTCCACGGGGTCTCAAAAAGTTGGACACAACTGAGTGACTTAACAACAAGTGTTCCTCATGATGTTGCATGTCAGCAAAGAATGAATTGCCCCCTGATACTGGATAGGAAAGAAAGGCCAATATTCTTTATTTTTCCCGGTTTATTTAATCAGGTCCCAAGCACCATTACAGTTGGTAAGAATTTTAGTATCATATTAGGGTGATAGACATCTGTTGGCTCACTGGGTTTTAAAAAAACACACAAAACTCCAAAAAAAAAAAAAAAATTTCCCCAGACAAGCACACCAAGAGCCTGATCTTGTAGAACTGGGGAAGCTGGTCCTCGTTCAGTGGAGACAGCCTTGGTGACTCTGTTCCTTGTACCTGGTGTTGAATGCTGATCCTTCTGTCTGTGGGCACTGCTTCTCCAGTCAGACTTCTGGGCTGCCCACTCACAGAGTCCTCTCCCAACCGCTGACCACTTAGTGGTCTTTCTTCCTGCCTCCCCTTCATGGCCATCTTCATACCAGGTTTTGCCATCTTGAGAGGCTGGAGGCTGTGTGTGTTCCAGTTGGATCTCAACTTCTGCCACTTGTGGATGCTCATGATCCCCCACCCTCTTCTCAGGTACCAGAAATCAGTGGCCCCCCACAGGTAAGGCTACTCCCATTTCCCAGTTGGAAAACTAGCCCCAATCCTCCGTGACCTCCAGGACTGGAAGTCCCAGCTGTCGTCCTGGGAGGATGTGGGAAAAATATTTCACATTCTTTTCTGAAGTGTCCACAACCAAGAAAACCAGATATGACTAATTTCTCAATCAGGTTATGCTGCCACATTAAATGTTCGATTATCCAGCCCATTCCACTACCCAAAGCAAAGAAGCAACATGATGATAGCAGTTGATGCACACAAAGCATTTGACAGAATTAAACATCCGGTTATGATTTTAGAAAGGATATGAAAGGAATGTGAATTGCAAAGGAAGAAATATAACTGTCCCGATTCGCAAAGAAGACCAAAGAATTTGCATACACACACACAAAAATCACCTAGAACTAATAAGTGAGTTTAACAAGATTATAGAATGTAAGGTCAATACATAAAAATCAGTCATATTTCTGTATACTAGAAATAAAATTTGGAAATAAAAAATGTTAAAACCAATACCATTTACAATAGCTAAAGATGAAATATTTAAATATAAATCTCTTAAGACATATATAAGATCTATGTGCCAAACATGATAAAACACTGATGAAAGAAATGGAGGAACAGTTAAATAGTAGAGCAACATACCATATTCAGGGGTTAGAAGACTCACTATATAGATTTAATTCTCTCCAAATTGATAAGTAGATTTAACTAAATTCTAATCAAAACTTCAGAGGATTTTTGGTAGATAGATACAAAATCTGATTCTAAAATTTATACAGAACAGCAAAGGAACCAGAATAGCTAAAACAATTTTGAAAGAAATACAAATTTGGCCTGATTTTAAAACTTACTTCATAGCTACAGTATTCGAAACAGTGTGGTATTGGCAACAGAAGAGACCCATTGATCAGTGAAACAGAATAGAGACTCTTGGAAGTAAACATGTAAATGCAGTCAATGGATATTTTACAAAGGTGCAAACACAGTTCATTGCAGAAAGGATAGCTTTTTTTCAAGAAACTGTGTTGTAGCAGTTGGACATCCATATGAGGAAAAGCAAACTTTACAACTTATATAAAAATTAACTCAGAATGGATCATGAATTTAAATGTAAACATAAAACAACAAAACTTTCAGATAAAAAATAGAAGAAAATCTTCATGGCCTGAAGTTAGGCAAAGAGCTCTAAGACTTGACAATAAAAGCATGGTCCAAAAAGAAAATATGGATACAGTGGACTTCATCAAAGTTAAAAACTTTTGCTATAAAAGAAGCAGTTAAGGAAAATGAAAAGTTACAGACTGGGAGAAAAATATTTGCAAATTGTATGTCCAGCAATAGTTGTGTAAAATATCTAAAGAATTCTCAAATGTTTCTTACTTGACAATAAGAAGGCAAATGATCCAATAAAATGAGTAAAAGACTTAAACATTTTGCTAGTGGATAAACAAAGCAAATAAACACATGAGATGATGTTCAACATCATTAATCATTAGGAAAATGCATATTAAAACCTCCATGAACTAGCACAACACATGTTCAGTTCAGTTCAGTTCAGTCGCTCAGTCGTGTCCGACTCTTTGCGACCCCATGAATCACAGCACGCCAGGCCTCCCTGTCCATCACCAACTCCCAGAGTTCACTCAAACTCATGTCCATCGAGTCGGTGATGCCATCCAGCCATCTCATTCTCTGTCGTTCCCCTTCTCCTCCTGCCCCCAATCCCTCCCAGCATCAGAGTCTTTTCCAGTGAGTCAACTTGTCTCATGAGGTGGCCAAAGTATTGGAGTTTCAGCTTTAGCATCAGTCCTTCCAATGAACACCCAGGATTGATCTCCTTCAGAATGGACTGGTTGGATCTCCTTGCAGTCCAAGGGACTCTCAAGAGTCTTCTCCAGCACCACAGTTCAAAAGCATCAATTATTAAGCAGTCAGCTTTCTTCACAGTCCAACTCTCACATTCATACATGACCACTGGAAAAACCATATTCTTGACTAGATGGACCTTGGTTGGCAAAGTAACGTCTCTGCTTTTTAATATGCTATCTAGGTTGGTCATAACTTTCCTTCCAAGGAGTAAGCGTCTTTTAATTTCATGGCTGCAGTCAGCATCTGCAGTGATTTTGGAGCCCAAAAAAATAAAGTCTGACACTGTCTCCACTGTTTTTCCATCTATTTCCCATGAAGTGATGGGACCAGATGCCATGATCTTTGTTTTCTGAATGTTGAGCTTCAAGCCAACCTTTTCACTCTCCTCTTTCACTTTCATCAAGAGGCTTTTGAGTTCCTCTTCACTTTCTGCCGTAAGGGTGGTGTCATCTGCATATCTGAGGTGATTGATATTTCTCCCGGCAATCTTGATTCCAGCTTGTGCTTCTTCCAGCCCAGTGTTCCTCATGATGTACTCTGCATATAAGTTAAATAAGCAGGATGACAATATACAGCCTTGATGTACTCCTTTTCCTATTTGGAACCAGTCTGTTGTTCCATGTCCATTTCTAACTGTTGCTTCCTGACCTGCCTATAGGTTTCTCAAGAGGCAGGTCAGGTGGTCTGGTATTAGTTAGAATGGCTAAAATAAAAATACTGGTAACTGACAATACCAAGTGCTTGCTGACAATACCAAGTCCATTGTATGGTTGCTCTCATACAATGGAATGTTGTTCCAATACACTGTTGATAGGAATGCAAAATGGCGCAGCCATACTGGAAGACAACTGGACAAATTCTTTTTAAATGAAACACAGATTACCATATGAACCAGCAATTGCACTCATAGGTGGTTACCCTAAAGAAATGAAAAGTTATGTTCCTATGAAATCCTGTACAGGAATATTTATAGTACCCCTATTCACAATTGCCAAAATTGAAACAATCTAAATGTTCTTCAGTAAGTAAATAGATTAAAAGAAAACTATAGTTCATCCATATAATGGATTAAAAAAAAAGAAACTATTGATATAGGAAACAATCTTGATGAATCTCTGAGGCATTATGCTGAGTGAAAGAAGTCCCTTCTACTCTCTTAATTATTGTTAGCAGAGTATATCTTTCCCCCTCCCTTTAGTTTTAATCATATTTATATAGAATCTATATTATATCTAAAGTGTTTTTTATAGACCACATATAATTGGGTCTTGGCTTTTTATCCACTCTGACAATCTGTATCTTTTACTTGGTGTAGTAGATTGTTAACAATTTAAAGTGATTATGGATATAGTTGGACTAATATCTACCATATTTGTTACTATTTTCTATTCATTATCCTTATTCTTTGTTCTTATTTCTTTTACTTGTTTTCTGGCTTTGTAATTTTAATTGATCCATTTTTATATTTCCATTTTATCTTTCTTTTCTTAGCATACCAATTATACATTTTTAAAAACAAGTATTTATTATGTGGCTCACCAGGTGACAGCTGAGGCACGAGATCTGTCTTCCTTGTGACCTGCACAATCTTTTAGTTGTGGCATGTGGGAGCTAGTTCCCTGACCATGGATCTAACCCAGGCCCCCTGCATTGGGAGCATGGGGTCTTAGCCACTGGGCCACCAGGGAGGTACCCAATTATAGGTCTTTAAAAAAATTTTTTAATGTACCCTAGAATTTGTAATATGCATTTACAGCTAATCCAAGTCCATTTTCAAATAACACTATACCACAGAAATAGTGCTGTGTCTTCTAATAACAAAGTATTCCTAATTTCTCCCTCTGAACAAATTGTTATCTATCAGATCAATTAAGAATAGAAAAATGAAAGTTTCAATTTTACTTCCATTTAGTTCTTCTTTGATGTTCTTCCTTTCTCTATGTAGATCTGAGTTTCTGACTGATGTAGTTTTCCTTTTTTTCTGAAGAAATTAGCCTTTCTTGCAAGTCAGATCTACGAGCAACAGATTTCCTCAATGTTTGTTTGAGAAAGCTTTTACTTTTCCTTCATTTTTGAAAGATAATTTCACAAGGTATAGAACTCTAGGTTGATTTTTTTCTGTCAACACTTGGTTTGCATGGTTTCTGAAAAGTCAAATTAATTCTTATTTTTGTTCCTCTGTAGGTGTGTGGAGTTTTCCTCTGGCTTCTTTCAAGATTTTCTATTCATTTCTGATTTTATGCAGTTTGGATATAATATATTTAGGTGTAGGGTTATTTATTTATTTATTTTTCGGCATCTAGCCTGTTCTGTGTACTCTGAGCTTCCTGATCTGTGGTTTGGTGTCTGTCAGTAATTCGGGGGAAGTTCTCAGCCATGATTTGCTCCAAATACTTCCTGTTATTTTCTCCTTTTCTTCTTCTAGTATTCCCATTGTACAAATGTCACTCCTTTTGTAGTTGTCTCACAGTTCTTGGATATTCTGTTCCATTTTTTTCAGCATTTTTTTTCTCTTTGTTTTTCAGTTTGAGAGCTGCTATTGGCATATCCTCAAACTCAGAGGTATTTTTCCTCAGCCGTATCCAGTCTACTAACAAATCCATTAGAGGCATTCTTTATTTCTGTACTATATGTTTTTTATCTCTAGCATTTCTTTTTGATTCTGTCTTAGGCTTTCCTTCTCTCTGCTTACATTACCCATCTGTTATTGAGTGTTGTCTACTTTTCCCATTAGTACACTTAGCATATGTCATAGTGGTTTTAAATTTCTGGCCTGATAATCCCAACTTTCCTGCCACATCTGAATCTGGTTTTTCTGTATGCTCTGTCCCTTCAAACTGTGTTTTTGCCTCTTACCATGCCTTGCAACTAAAAAAAATTGGTTGAAAGCCTGACATGATGTACTGGATAAAAGGAACACTGGTAAAAAGGCCTTTAGTGTTGTAGGGGTAAGGTGTGGGGGGAAGGGTAAACATTCTGTACTCCCGTGACTAGGACTTGGGCTGTTAGTGAGTCTGTGCCCCTGGGTTGTGAGTTTCATATGTGATCCTCAACTTTCTCTCCCCTTTGGTGGAATAGAATGTCTAGAGTGGGTGGAATTGAGTATTTCCCTTCCCCCAGGTTGATTGAGCTGTGATAAAACCCCTATAAGTTGGGCCCACTAAGTTGGGTAAAGCAGTTCCTCTTGAGAGCAGGCCTTGTTAAGAGGAACAGAAAGAATTTGCTAGCTTGTTTCAATATGGTCATTTTCCCTTTCCCCTGCCAGAATCACAAGGGGACTTTTTTCTGATATTCTCTATGAGAGCCTGGTAGAGTTCCTATAGCTAAAACTCACAGAAGTGTGGGGAATCTCCCCTGATTGGACCTCCTGGAGTTTTAAGCTCTCATACTTGTCCATCCTGAGCATCTAGCAATTAATTAATTACAGTGTAGATTGTTCTACCCCAATACTGGTTTTCATGGAAGTTCTTGCTCTGAGAAGTAGTGATGCTCTGTGTCTGTCTGTCTGTCTCTCCAATCTGGGGAGCAGCAGTTTGCCCTGAGACCTCATTTCTCTGATGGATCTAAGAAGAGTTGTTGATTTTCCAATTTGTCCAGATTTTTACTTGGTATTATGGTGGAGTGATGACTTCCAAGCTCCTTGCATGCTAGACCAGAAACCAGAAGTCAATTTATGTTAATTTAAAAAAGAAAGGACTCTTAAATGGTGAAAATGTAACTTTTATATTATGTATATTTTAAATGATAAACAATTTTTTTCAAAGGAAAGAATTAGAACTTATAAATGAGGAATAGCATGTAAGGAATAGGGTGATTTTTCCAAATCCTTGCAAGATACCTGTGCTTGATAATGCCATCAACATATTTCAGCATATTTTAAATCCTTTTAACTTACTTTGTTTCCTCTGTTCTTGATTTTCATTATAGTGCCACCTTTCTGTTGGTTACCCACGCTGCAAACCTTGGGCCCTCTTTGGCTACTCTTTCTTTCCAATCGTCTTGTCAGTTGCCATGTCACATCTATTATGTATTCAGAATTCAGCTGTACATCCATTTTCTCTTTTCCTTACCTCCTGCCCCTCCCCCAGTTCATCACCACTTGTTAGGACTTTTACAATTATTTCCTAACATTTCCCTCCCATAACAGTCAGCTTCAGGAGACTTTCCTGGTGGTCCAGTGTTAAGACTTTTGCTTCCACTACAGGGGCCACAGATTTGATCCCTGGTCAGGATGAGCCATGTAGCTCAAAAAAAAAAAAAAAAAATTGTCAGCTTTGAAATCAGAACTGATCTGACTCTAAATCCTGGCTTTGCCATTATCTCTGTTTTTGACCTTGAACGTAATATTCTTAACATCCTAGCTTTGAGGTCAAGCATCATCTGTAAAATTGAGGTGGTAATACTCAACTCCTAGGGTGATTATGAGGATTGGAAGACACTGTGTGCCAGGCACAGAATCTTAAATGCACTATTTTATTGAATGAGACAATGTATATAAAGGGCTTGGAATGGTGCTGGATACATAGTAAGTACTCTATCATTGCTGACTGCTTTATATAATTATTCTTCATCTCAGTTCATTTTAGCCACTACTGTCAAATTGACTTTCCTAATGAGCTGTTTTGATTCTGTCCATCTCTTGCTCAAAATCTTTCTTTGACTCCCTCTTGCCTGTTGAAATAAGCCCAAACTCTTTTGCCAAGAATTCAAAGCTCTTCTTGATCAGTTCCCTCCTGCCTTTCAGATTTTATCGTCTGAATTTCTCTGCACACTGGACCCCATACATACACCTGGCTTTCCCTCATCTTTAGCTTTGTTCAAACTGTTCCCTCTCTCTGGAATGCTGAGTAAATATTTGCTGAGTAAATAGATGCTATCCTTTGGAAAAGCTCCTCTAGAGAAGCCAGTTCTTATCCATGTCTTATGACCCGCCTGTGGTGGAGACACACAGGGGAGGGTATGTTTATTTTCAGCAGGACTCTCTGTAGGGGCGACATATATACAAACAGAGAGGTTTTAAAGAAGTTTACCCCTGCTCCACAACCCCCTCCACCCCTCCTGAATACTGATGCCACATAAAACTGATGCCAAGAGGAGATATTGCTCATGTCCTCTTGTTCAGGGAACCTCTCAGTTCAGAGCATATTTTTGGAATACCTATCAAGCACTCTGCAACTTATTGAGAACTGGGCGGAGGGCAGTCAGAGCACATTTAAGTCCATCTGGTTGGTGGAGAGAAGGCTTGCACAACAATGGCAGGCAATGCGTGGGAACTGATGCTGAAGAGAAGTATATAACCAAGATGAGGTCAGATACTTCAGATACACCAGAGAGGGGGTCAGAGAAGCTGCAGCGAGATGATGCTTTGTGACAGCCATGCCTGGGGTGAGTCTCCACGTTCTGTGCCCTTTGAGAATGTGTGGTATGCTAAGGCAAACATCCGATGTGTGCTCAGGAAATGCAATTCCAATGAACTTCTCTCTTCATGTGATAAGCCAGGCCCAGGGCCGTTCCTTAAAAGGCAGCTTTCCTAAACCACTGGTAACTTTCTGCTGCTAAAGGCATAGGTACAGGTAGAGATTTTTTCCTAAGGACCAGCTTCCCACACCAAGTGCAATCCATATGGTTCAGGACAAGCTCAGTTATTTAAAAATACTAAGGCATCTTTAATAACAGTAGGGGTGATAAGTTTCAGGTTAATGAAAAAATAAGTATGTGTAGCCTTGTAATCTTACTTAAGACCTTAGCCCAGCTTAACTCAATATCTAGGTTCTTGAGGTCTCTAATCTAGGTTTTATTCCCAGAACATTCTCAGCTCCTGGATTATTCAGAATAGGATAAGTATTAAGTTTAATCACTTGCTAGCTCTGTGACTTTGAAACTCAGCGAAATGCTCTGTGATTAAGTTTCCTCATTTGACAGTTGGGATGATACCACTGATGTTAAGGTTTGTTGGAAGGATTTAATGAAATGACACGTGTGGAGTGCCTGATAGAATAGGTGTCTTTGATGGTTACTGAAGGCCCCTCTGCCATACTCCAATCTATGCCCAAACTCTCTCCTTCAAAGCTATCTAAACTCTAAGTTTAACAGCTTCCTCTGTATTTCCTTTACACCACTTATTAACAATAATAGTAGATATTAATAACAATAGCTGTAGCCCAGCTATTATAGTGGGCCTGCTGCATGCCATGCCTTGTGGTGGAACTTTCCAAACTTTATCTTCAATCCTAATTATTTCTAGTTTACAGTGCAGGAAACTGAAGCTCAGAACAAAAAAGCACCTTGTCCAACGTGGCAAGAGTTGGAATCAGAATTTAAGTCTTCTTTCTCTGAAGCATATACTCTTTCTTCTCAACCATATTGTCTCTTCTGGGAAGACATCTCTTCTCTGGACATGAAGACCAGAGACACTAGCTACCCCTAATAACTTTCAGACCTTTTCTAATAATTTGCCTCTGTAACTGCAATTCATTTATTCACTCCACAGATGTTTAGTGAGTGTTCACTAGGTGCTATAGGGATGAAAAACAAGGAAGAAGAGTCCGTGTCTCTAAAGAGTTCACACTCTTCAGCGACATGGATGGACCACGTTGATAGAGATTATCATAGAAGGTGAAGTACGTCAGACAGAGGAAGGCAAATACTATATGGTAACACTTACATGTGGAATCTAAGATGGTACCAATGAACTGATTTACAAAATAGACTCAAGACATAGAAAACAAGCCTACAATTACCAAAGGGGGAGAGGGATGAATTAGGAGTCTGAGTTCAACAGATACACACTGCTACATATACAATAAACAACAAGGACTGACCATGCAGCACAGGGAACGATATTCAATATCTTAATGATCTATAAATGGAAAATACTCCAAAATTATATATATATATATATCTGAATCACTTTGCTGTATACCTGAAACTAACAAAATATGGTAAATCAACTATACTTCAATTAATAAAAAAGAGTTCACACTCTCATGGAGAAGACAGGTGGATAAGTGGGGAAATCAGTGATTAAGTAAAAGGGCATGCTGGGACCTCAGAATCCAGGTCAGGTTGAAGGGAGTAGTATTGGTGTCAGATAAAGCTTTCAAAGGAGGTGGTTTGAATTGATTCATTATCCTGCTCTTTATTTCCTTCATTCCCCAAACATGTTTTAAGCAACTACTGTGTTTCAGGCTTTAGGCTTAGCCCTGGGATTAAACACAGGCAAGTCTCCATCCAGTATATGTCCCTAAGAAACTCATAGTCTAGCCCGGAGGGATAGACTGCAAATAACTCAACATTAAAATTGTGTTGGGGCGCACAAGGAATCGTTGATGCTATATGCCAAGGGTTGTTTCAGAGGTCTAGTTTCTTAAATGATTTTTTTTCTTCTTTTTCCTATTTACCCCAGTCTTTTGGTACTTTAAGCACCTTTCAGGATATTCCACAGACCATGCCAGATAAAAATGGCCCTCTCAAACTGCATTTATATTTTATTATATTCTCCAGAGGAAGAAGCTATAATTCAAACCACAGTATGTCAAGATGGGGCAATGTCTCCACAGCCAGCAACATCTGGTAAATGAAGGAGATGAAACATTGACCACAGTATTACAAAATGCAGTATTAATTAGGTTTTAACTGCCTGTTTGTCCACTGTTGCCTCTTTTAGAGTGACTAACAATGCAGGACAAAGTCTAGCTATCCAATTGCGTGATTCTCCTTTCATGAATCATTGTTTCGATCTACTGAACTTCAGACTCTGTAGGTAAAAGATTCAAGAATAAGTATTCAAAAATAAGGAAATTTAATATATGGTAAAGGTGTCCTTTTATATCAACTATTGGCCATTTGGAAAAAAAATTAATTTGAATCCATATTCTTGCCTATATACCAAAATAAAATCAGGATGAATCAGAGATATTTAATCTTTGAAAAATGAGATCCTAGAAGCACTAGAGAAAAACATGAGAGAGTTTGTGTCTTCCTTTTCATAATCCTACAGTACAAAACAGCTAAAGCTGTTTGTTGATAATAGAAAGTGTTGATAAATTTAGTCACATGAAAATCAAACGTTTCTACATGACAAAACACCATAAATGGTCAAAGTAAAATAGAAAACTGGGATGAGGGTATATCTGAAACTTAATATTAGCAAAAAGGACAATATATAATATCCTTTAAATATAGTAATATATAATTTAATGTATAATTATATGTCATTAATATAAAATACAGATAATTATTATTTTTGGATATTACAGGTAGATCCAAACAATTCTGGAGGGTATTACATATTCTTTAATATACAAAATTATAGTATATGCATACATATATATATATATTTGTTTTGTTTTGTTTTTCTCCAGTTCCCTCCAGAATTGTTCAGATCTACCTGCTCCTGCAGGACCTCAGTTTCTTGCTCAGTAAAGTGTCTGGTCACTGCCCCTGTTACCTTGTCCCCAACACACTGTCTAACTTGTCCTCCACCAGGATGAAGCCTGGATTAGAACCACAGTTGCATTGGTGTCCAGATCTGAAAGATGTAATCCCCCCCTCTTTTGGACTCAGATTGAGCATCTTGCTATGGGACATGGAACTTGGCTTCCCCACCAGCTATTCTGGGTGATGCAACCCGGAAGTTCAGGGCAGTGAAGCCTTGTGGGCAAATGCTGAACTATGAGAGACTACAGATGGGGGGTGAGGAAATGACAGATATGAATAAAATTCCCATCCCCATTTCTACCTTCCCTCCACCCAACATTCTTGCAGCTGAGCAACTGTCTCCTCGTGAAGCTGTCGCAGCCCTAAGCTGTGCCACCTGGCACTTGCTTTCCCTCCTCACTTCCATCCCCCCTTCACTCTCACTATCATAGGATTGCTCCCAGTGAAGCGTGAGAATTGAACTTTGTCTCTGCCTCTGTTTCCTAGGGAATCTGAGTCAAGATCATGGAATTCTCCAGGCAAGAATACTAGAGTGGGTAACTATTCCCATCTCCAGAGGATCTTCCCAAACAAGGGGCTGAACCTGGGTCTCTGCATTGCAGGCTGATTCTTTACCATCTGAGCCACCAGGGAAGCCCATATAAAGAACTACTAGCAGACAATATGAAAAAGACCAACAATGCTATAGAAAAGTATGCAGATATGAAAAATAGTTCACAAAAATGTTACTTTGAAAGACACTAGAAATAATTTTTTTAAAATATGAAAAGATTAACCTCACTCATAATAAGAGAAATACAAGGTAAAGTTATAATGGTATATATTTTTCACCTGTCAAATTGAACAGTCTGATTACATACTGTGCCAGAAAGATGTGAAGAAAATAGGCACTCTCCATGCTGCTGGAAATATATATCTATACAATCTCTAAGGAGGATAGTTTAGAACTATCTTTAAAAATTAAAAAAAATGCATACTTTTTAACCCAACAATTTAATAAGCTCATTGTTGTTTTCTTTGTAAATAGACTGGAAATAATTAAAAACTGGTTCCCTCCATTAGAAAGTGGTTCAGTAAATTCTGGTACGTCCATAAAGGGACAACTATACAACTATTAAAAAATGAGAGAGTATTTTTCTTTTAAATGTACTGGTATGTAAAGATTTTCAGTTTATATCAAGTAAAAATATCTCTAGAAGGAAACTGGTGCCAGTGGCTGCCTCTAGGGTGGACAGTCTTTAACTTTACACCTTTTGGACCTTTTGAATTTTGTATCACATGGATCTATTTTTTTCTTATCAACTTTATTGAGGGATTATTTATGTGCAATTACACCACATCCATTTAAAAGGCACAATTCTATGAGTTTTGAGAATTTTATACACTTGTGAAAACATCACCACGATCAAGATACAGAACATTTACATCATCCCCAAAGATTCCCCATGACACTTTGCTGTCCATCTCTCTCTCTTCCCTGGTCCTTCACAACCACTGAACTGCTTTCTGTCATTAGAGGTTAGTGTGTATTTGATATAAACTGAATAGATAAAGAAATGGTATGGACCTAACAGAAGCAGAAGATATTAAGAAGAGGTGGCAAGAATACACAGAAGAACTGTACAAAAAAGATCTTCACGACAAAGATAATCACATGGCATGATCACTCACCTGGAGCCAGACCTCTTGGAATGTGAAGTCAAGTGGGCCTTAGAGAGCATCACTACGAACAAAGCTAGTGGAGGTGATGGAATTCCAATTGAGCTATTTCAAATCCTGAAAGATGATGCTGTGAAAGTGCTGCACTCAATATGCCAGTAAATTTGGAAAACTCAGCAGTGGCCACAGGACTGGAAGAGGTCAGTCTTCATTCCAATCCCAAAGAAAGGCAATGCCAAAGAATGCTCAAACTACCGCACAATTGCACTCATCTCACACGCTAGTAAAGTCATGCTCAAAATTCTCCAAGCCAGGCTTCAGCAATATGTGAACCGTGAACTTCCAGACCACCTGACCTGCCTCTTGAGAAACCTGTATGCAGGTCAGGAAGCAATAATTAGAACTGGACATGGAACAACAGACTGGTTCCAAATAGGAAAAGGAGTACGTCAAGGTTGTATATTGTCACCCTGCTTTTTTAACTTTTATGCAGAGTACATCATGAGGAACACTGGGCTGGAAGAAGCACAAGCTGGAATCAAGATTGCCGGGAGAAATATCAATCACCTCAGATATGCAGATAACACCACCCTTATGGCAGAAAGTGAAGAGGAACTCAAAAGCCTCTTGGTAAAAGTGAAAGAGGAGAGTGAAAAGTTTGGCTTGACGCTCAACATTCAGAAAACAAAGATCATGTCATCTGGTCCCATCATTTCATGGGAAATAGATGGGGAAACAGTGGAAACAGTGTCAGACTTTATTTCTTTGGGCTCCAAAATCACTGCAGATTGCTGACTGCAGCCATGAAATTAAAAGACGCTTGCTCCTTGGAAGGAAAGTTATGACCAATCTAGATAGCATATTCAAAAGCAGAGACATTACTTTGCCAACCAAGGTCTGTCTAGTCAAGGCTATGGTTTTTCCAGTGGTCATGTATGGATGTGAGAGTTGGACTGTGAAGAAAGCTGATCGCCGAAGAATTGATGCTTTTGAACTGTGGTGCTGGAGAAGACTCTTGAGAGTCCCTTGGACTGCAAGGAGATCCAACCAGTCCATTCTAAAGAGATCAATCCTGGGTGTTCATTGGAAGGACTGATGCTAAAGCTGAAACTCCAATACTTTGGCCACCTCATGCGACGAGTTGACTCACTGGAAAAGACTCTGATGCTGGGAGGGATTGGGGGCGGGAGGAGACAGGGACAACAGAGAATGAGATGGCTGGATGACATCACCGACTCGGTGGACATGAGTTTGAGTGAACTCCGGGAGTTGGTGATGGACAGGGAGGCCTGGCGTGCTGTGATTCATGGGGTCGCAAAGAGTCGGACACGACTGAGTGACTGAACTGAACTGAACTGAATCATACAGTATGTACTCCTGTGTCTGGCTTTTGCACATTGTATAATGATTCAAGATTCATTCATGTTGTTATATGTATTGATAGCTCATTACTGAATAGTGACTTCCCTGGTGGCTCAAATGGTAAAGCGTCTGCCTACAATGCGGGAGACCTGGGTTCAATCCCTGTGTTGGGAAGATCCTCTGGAGAACGAAATGGCAACCCACTCCGGTACTCTTGCCTGGAAAATCCCGTGGATGGAGGAGCCTGGTAATTACAGTCCTAGGGTCACAAAGAGTCGGACACAACTGTGCAACTTCACCTTACCTTACTGAATAGTATTCTATCATACAGTTGTACCACATTTTGTTTATGTAGCCAACTATTTGTTAACATTTGCATTGTCTACAGATTTGGACTATGTGAATAATGCTGTTGTGAACCTTCATGTACAAGTCTTTGAATGCAGTTATGTCTTCATTTTTTTTGAGTAAATACCTTGAAGTGGAAAGGCAGGACTGTATGGTGTATGCATGTTAACTTGTTAAGAAATGCCAGTTTTGCAAAATGATTGGATCATTTTCCATTCCTACCTGCAGTGTATGAGAATTTCCATTATTCTACATCCTTGCTAATACTTGGTGTCGATCTTTTAAATTTTATAATGAGTATATGATACACTTTGGATTAAAAATGGATATTTATTCATAGCCTTTCTCCCCAAGTCTGCAACTAATGTGATAATAAGAGAGTTAGATGCTGAAATTTTTAGAAAGGAGGGATATAAGTTTTCTATTGCTGTGCAGAAAAGTATCACAAACTTAGCAGCTTAAACAATCTGCATTTATTATCTGGTAGTTTCTGTGGGTCAGTAGTCTGAGTGTGGCTTTGCTGGATCTTTTGCTCAGGGTTTCACAAAGCTGCAATCAAGATTTGAGCTCGGGCTGCATTCTTTTGTGGAGCTTGAAGTCCTCTTTCAGCCCACATAACTATTGGTAGAATTCAGTTCCTGTGATTGTAGGACTGAGGTCTGTATTTTCTTGCTGTCATCTGGGGCCTGTTCTTAGCATACAGAGGTCACCCACATTTCCTCTCGTGGGATGGCAACTTACCTCTTCAAGAAAGGAGAATCTCTCTCCTCTGATATAGTTTTATATAATGTAATATAATCACGTGAGTGTCTACCCCATCACCTTTACCATTTTCTATTGGTTAGGTGCAGGTCACATATTCTGCCCATACTCGAGGGAGAAGGTTACACAAGCACATAAGTCACTGGGGCCATTCTACATGTGTTCACCATAGGAAGCATACTTTCCAAACTTGGCAGAGATTCTCAAATTTTAGTGTGCATAAGAATCACCTGGGGGAGTCTGTTAAGGTTAAGTTAGGATTCCTGGGACCTATCCTCAGAGTTTCTGACTCAGTAAGTCCAGGATGTGGTCTGGGAATTTGTTTTGCTGGTGTGCAGTTAATTTTTCAGTTGTGTCTAAGGCAAGGTCCCTAGGCCGCCTCTACAGAAACACTGTCATGGAGGTTACCTCATGACTTTGGGGAGAGGCACACTTGGATCTGAGCCTCCCCTCTGCCAATAAGCAAGTGAGACTGACTGCTTCCAGCTTCTCTTTTTGAAGAGCAAAGAAGAGTCTGGATGCTATTTATCAGCAGAGCCCAGAGGCAAAGACCACAGCCAGGGATGAAAACGTCTGCAAAACAGAAAAACCCTTAGGAAAAAGTAATCCACCTGAGACATTGCTGAAAGGCAAGGCTAATGAATCAAAGTAAAACCAACTGGTAATATAATATTTAATACAATTTAATTATGGTTCTATCACTTACTAGGTGTAAAACATTGTCACTTAACCTCCCTGAGCCTCAAAGTATACAAAACGAGGCTAATAATATCTACTTCCCAGATTTGTTAACACATGTCAATGAGACACTATTGGAAAAAAAAATGCCCACATTCAAATATCTGCCAAATCTTACCTAAAAAACTATAATTTCAAAAGGAATTCAAGACTGTCAAAATATTACCATAAAGGTTGATGCTTCTGTTTCTTCACAAAGTTAAAAAAAAGAGGGAAGTGAAAAATGGTACAATAAAAGTAAGTGCATAATAAAAGATCATATTATTTATATTACATGTCAAGGAGATAGACTTCTCTATGAGGAGAAAATAAGTTTAAAGACTGGGTTATAAGATAGATATAACTATTCATTACCTATAAGAAAAATTTTGTCAGTATTTACTCGCTAAGTCATCTGAGACTCTTTTGTGACCCATAAACTGTAGCCCACCAGGCTCCTCTGTCCATGGAAGTTCCCACCCAAGAATACTGGAGTGGGTTGCCATTTCCTTCTCCAGAGGATATTACCAACCCAGGAATTGAACCCACGTCTCTTACGTCTCTTGAATTGGCAGGCAGATTCTTTACCAGCTGAGCCAGTGGGGAAGCCCCAAATAGCTATTTGGGAAGGACACATAAATTTAGGGATAAAAAGCATGCTTTTTATAGTTGACATGATTATACACCTGAAAGTTCCAAGAAAAGCAACCCCTAAATTCCTAGAATTAATAAATGAATTCAGCAAAGATACAGCCAGAAGAAACCTACATAGAACAATGGCATTTCCATCTGTCAGTGAAATACAACTGCATATTAATAAAAACATAAAACATAAAAGGGGGAAAGATTCCATTTATAACCACAAACCAAAAATAAGTTTGAGGACTTTCTTTGAGCCACAAGATTTATTCCAAGAAAATTATTAAACCATAACAGGAAAAGAAAAGGAGGATGTGAACCAATGGAGAGATATACCAGATCATTACTGAAAAAAAAAAAATGATAAATGTGACAGTGTTAATAGATTTAATGCAGTGGTAGTTAAAGGCTTTATAAAATACTTACAGAAGCTGAGTAATTGATATCAACCTTAGAGAGAGAATAGTGGGAAAAAATATGGACTCTCATGAGATTTAAAATGCATTACAAAAAAATATTTATCAAAACCCCAGGTCCCCAAACAGAAAAAATAAATCAGTGGAACATCTCCACTTGGTGTAGCATCTTAAACTTAAAACAGGACCAATTCCAAAGTCCAAAATATTTCTCCAAATCCAAAACCGAGTTTGCTCCATCTAAGTAAATGGCAAAACCACCCTTCCAGTGGTCTGCCCCAAATATCCGAAGTCATCTTTGACCTTCTTTTTCACCACACTCCACATCTAAGAGGTCAAAAATAGATCCAGAATTGCCCCCTTTCACTGCCTCAGCTCCTTCAACCCGACAGAAGTCCCCACGGCCTCTTGCCAGTACCACTGCTGGGGACCTCCTAACACGTGAACCGTCTCCACTGCTCTCAGCACAACAGCCACTCCACATCAGGCACCGTCCTCCTCAAGGAACTGGGCATTCCTTTACAACCGCTGTTCTCTCAGCTGGAACCTTCTTTCCCTCAGCTATTTACATGCCTATTCACTCCTTCAGGTCTTAGCCCAGATGTCATCTTCTCAGTGAGGTCTTTAAGCTCCCCATTGAAAACTTCAGCTTTAAGGGAACCCTCTTATACTGTTGGTGGGAATGCAAACTAGTACAGCCACTATGGAGAACAGTGTGGAGTTTCCTTAAAAAACTGGAAATAGAACTGCCATACGACCCAGCAATCCAACTGCTGGGCATACACACAGAGGACACCAGAATTGAAAGAGACACACGTACCCCAATGTTTTTCGCAGCACTGTTTATAATAGCGAGGACATGGAAGCAACCGAGATGTCCACTGGCAGACAAATGGATAAGAAAGCTGTGGTACATATGCACAATGGAATATTACTCCACTATTAAAAAGAACACATTTGAATCAGTTCTAATGAGATGGATGAAACTGGAGCCTATTATACAGAGTGAAGTAAGTCAGAAAGAAAAACACCAAAACAGCATGCTGCTGCTGCTGCTGTTGCTAAGTCACTTCAGCCGTGTCCGACTCTGTGTGACCCCATAGACAGAAGCCCACCAGGCTCCCCCATCCCTGGGATTCTCCAGGCAAGAACACTGGAGTGGGTTGCCATTTCCTTCTCTAATGTGTGAAAGTGAAAAGTGAAAGTGAAGTCACTCAGTCGTGTCCGACCCTTAGTGACCCCACAGACTGTAGCCTACCAGGCTCCTCCATCCATGGGATTTTCTAGGCAAGAGTACTGGAGTGGCTTGCCATTACCTTCTCTGCCAAAACAGTATACTAATGCATATATATGGAATTTACAAAGATGGTAATGGTGACCCTATATGCAAGATAGCAAAAGAGACACAGATTTAAAGAAGAGAATTTTGGACTCTGTGGGGAAGGCGAGGGTGGGATGATTTGAGAGAATAGCATTGAAACATGTATATTACCATATGTGAAATAGATCGCCAGTCCAGGTTTGATGTATGAGACAGGACACTCAGGGCCGTGCACTGGGTCAACCCTGAGGGATGGGATGGGGAGGGAGGTGGGAGCCGGTTTCAGGATGGGGAACACATGTACACCCATGGCTGATTGATATCAATGTATGGCAAAAACCACTACAATACTGTAAAGTAATTAGCCTCCAATTAAAATAAACCAATTAACTTAAAAGGAAAACAAAAATTCAACTTTCACCGCCCCCCAATGTCAGCCTCCTTATTATTCTTTTCTACCTTGTGTGTGCCTGCTAAGTCACTTCAGTCATGTCTGACTCTTTGCAACCCCATGGACTGTAGCCTTCCAGGATCCTCTGTCCATGGGATTCTCCAGGCAAGAATACTGGAGTGGGTTGCCATGTCCTCCTCCAGGGGAATCTTCCCAACCCAGGGATCAAAACCACATCTCGTATGTCTCCTGCACTGGCAGGAGCGTTCTTTACCTCTAGTGCCACCTGGGAAGCCCTTTTCTACCTTACTTATTATCTATCCATCTACCATCTGTTTTAAAAGTTTGTCTCATTCCCCTCGTTCCTCTACCAGAGTGCTAGCTCCATGAGTGCAGGTGTGCTTGTTTTGCTCACTGCTTTACCCGTAGCACACAGAACGGGGCCTGGAATGGAGTAGGCTCTCAATAAACATTTGCTGAGTGAAAGAAACAAAACAGAAATTCCTGTAGCTTAGATGTCCTACTTTAGCAGCTTAATTCCAACAAAAGAGAAACAATACAAAACTGCAGCAAGACTTCATTGGCTGTTAATTATTTGGGCAATGGGATAATAGAAAGGAAGTTATTTACTCTAGAGTAATGTATCACATCATATAAATAATAAATTTCAGATGCATTGAAGTAAAATGTACACTAGTATTTTTAAGAATAGGGAAAAACAACATGATTATCTCATGTTTGAAGAGGTGATACATTTCTGACTTGAAGAAATGAAAAATATTGTTAAGGACAAGACAGAAACATGAATATGTAAAGATTATCCTAAATTTTATGGTCAGTTCAGTTCAGTCGCTCAGTCGTGTCCGACTCTCCGCGACCCCATGAATCACAGCACGCCAGGCCTCCCTGTCCAGCACCAACTCCCGGAGTTCACTCAAACTCATGTCCACAGAGTCGGTGATGCCATCCAGTCATCTCATTCTCCGTCGTCCCCTTCTTCTCCCGCCCCCAACCTTTCCCAGCATCAGAGTCTTTTCCAGTGAGTCAACTCGTCGCATGAGGTGGCCAAAGTATTGCAGCTTCAGCTTTAGCATCAGTCCTTCCAATGAACACCCAGGATTGATCTCCTTTAGAATGGACTGGTTGGATCTCCTTGCAGTATAAGGGACTCTCAAGAGTCTTCTCCAACACCACATTTCAAAAGCATCGATTCTTCGGCGATCAGCTTTCTTCACAGTCCAACTCTCACATCCATACATGACCACGGGAAAAACCATTGCCTTGACTAGACGGACCTTGGTTGGCAAAGTAATGTCTCTGCTTTTTAATATACTATCAAGGTCGGTCATAACTTTCCTTCCAAGGAGCAAGCATAGATATATATAAAACAGGCTTCCCAGGTGGCGCTAGTGGTAAAGAACCTGCCTGCCACTGCAGCAGACATAAGAGACAATAGTTTGGATCCCTGAGTCGGGAAGATCTCCTAGAGGAGGACACGGCAACCCACTCTAGTATTCTTGCCTGGAGAATCCCATGGACAGAGGAGCCTGCCAGGCTACCGTCCATAGGGTCGCAGAGTCAGACATGACTGGAGTGACACAGCATGGACACACCCATGCACATATAAATCAAGGCTATAGAAACAAAAGATACATGAAAAATATAGCTATTAGCAGCTTATTCCAAAATAGGGAAGAACTGATACAAATATATAGTTTGTGTCTGGATTCCACTCTGTAAGTAGCCGAAGAAGAAGGGTTTACTTCCAAATAAAATGGCAGAACAAATATCACATAGAAAAATATACAGCCTTGAAAGCAATAAAAAAAATATTTAAACAACTTAAATATCGAACTATTAAAACAAATAAAAGTGATAGATGGCTTGTTAACAAAGCCGTGGGGAAATAGACACCGATATGCTGCTGGTGACAATATGAGTCTGTTTAATTTCTTGAACATTTAAACAATCAGGCGATATGTATCAAAAGCTACAACAATGTTTATCTCTCCCAGACTATGCTATTTTACGAAACTTATCGACAAGGAAGTAAGTAAATGAAAAATTAAGCAAGCAAAAAAAAAGTAACCTGTTTTTATACTATGTGAAAAAGTGAAAAATTGGAAATGGCCCAAGTGCCAAATAGTAAAGGAATTTCTAAGCAAACTTTCTTAAAATTGGCAATGTGGGGACTTTTTTTTTAACACTTGGGAATGTGAATGTCAACACAGCATAATTACCATCCAAAGTGTTGAACTTAGGTGTGATCTTTCTATAATTAAGCAGAGGTCAACATTGGGATCAGAATTCTCACCTTTGGGGCAAGGCCTCCAGCACTAATTGTAGCAAATGAAGGGCCGCCTTACACAGAGTGATGCCAACTCTTCAGAATGAAAAATCTAAGGAATTCCTTGGTGAGACTTGAGGCTGGAAGTCAGGGTTTAACTTAGGCTCTTGCGGCTGTTAACTTGGGCTTGTGGACACACTTTCCCTACAGTTAGTTAAAGGGAGGAGGAGATAGGCAGGACTGAACAGTTCAGAGGCTGAACCCAGCCTCCTTCAGTTCAGTTCAGTTCAGTTGTTCAGTCATGTCCTACTCTTTGTGACCCCACAGACTGCAACATGCTAGGCCTCCCTGTCCGTCACCAACTCCCAGAGTTCACCCAAACTTGTGTCCATTGAGTTGGTGATGCCATCCATCCATCTCATTCTCTGTCACCCCCTTCTCCTGCCACCTTCAATCTTTCCCAGCATCAGGGTCTTTTCAAATGAGTCAGTTCTTCGCATCAGGTAGCCAAAGTATTGGAGTTTCAGCTTCAGCATCAGTCTTTCCAGTGAATATTCAGGACTGATTTCCTTTAGGATGGACTGGTTGGAGCTCCTTGCCATCCAAGGGACTCTCAAGAATCTTCTCCAACATCACAGTTCAAAAGCATCAATTCTTCAGCACTCAGCTTTCTTTATATTCCAACTCTCAAATCCATACATGACTACTGGAAAAACCATAGCTTTGACTAGATGGACTTTTGTTGGCAAAGTAATGTAATGTCTCCTTAGAGGCTGAGAACCCGAAGAGGAGGAAGCAGTAAACCATCTCAAAGGTTCTTGGAAACTAGAGGACCTCACAGGGAGCCCTGGGCTTGGGAGCTGCCCTCAGAAGTTACAGGGGTGGCAAACCTGAGGATGAGAAAATGCCAGAGGAAGGGTCCAACATTAAGGAATTTGATGTGGCTCCAGAGCCCTCTGCATATGAGGCAGGATCCCTGAAACCTTAGATAGAGGACACGGTAAGATGGAGAGAAGCTGCAGTTTATTTGTCCAGTTCTTAATCCAGATAACCAGGAAGATGAGGTGTTTGCTTAATGTTGCCAAGCTGCCTGGATTTGAACTCCGTCTCCACCACCTGTTTGTTAGTCGAGTTACCTGGAGCAAGTCACTTAAGTTCTCTGTGGTTCACCTGGGGAAAATGTGGGATAACAATAGTACCTACTTCATAGGGTGGCTGTGAGGAATAGATGGAACAAAACAGGTAAAGCTCCTACACTGTAGCTCTTGCCATTTTTAGGCACTTGGGGTGACTTGCTCATACAACAAAGTGTCTACGAGCACAGCTTGGAGAATCAGAAAGCGTTAGATCACATGGGAGCATAAGGAATTTATAGCTGAGAGTTGCTGAACCAAGTGAGATTTTTTCCACACTCATTTTGTTGTTGCTGCTGTTGATTTGACATGAACTTGGGAGGAGGAAGAAGGAATGCCTTCAAGGCGTTCACACTGGAGATGCTGTGCTGGCTTGGGGAGGTGGGGCATCTCTGAGCGTTCAGGCTGATGGGCTGTCAGGCAGGTTTCTCTCCTCCCCTGACTCCTCCTTGGAGTCAGCTTCTGGGCCCTGGCTGGAGGCAGTTCTCCTGGAATTTCTTCTTGTGACTGAGAACTGGTCCTAAATATGTCCAAATGGGACCACCAGGGACTCAGACCCTTCTGTGTGTCAGACAGATCCAGGAACACGCCCAAGAGTTTAGGAAGTGGATGGTGGTTTTTTTTTGTGTTGTTGTTGTTTTTTTTTTCTTCCTGATAGCTTGGCCATTGGTTAAAAGCTAGTACTGTCAAAATTAAATCCTGATGCTCATGTGTTTTCCCTGGGAACAGTTACAAATTTGGCTGCCTGGGGCAGTTGGATGGGCAGGCAAGTGGAGAGACTGAGTGAAGGGGCCTGCAGGAGAGGGAGGCATGTCTCCAGGGCATTTTTAGGAAGCTTTGCTATATAATGTCCTCCTTCTCTATGTCTGCAAGAGAATTTTGCTAAAGACTGACTCATCTTTTAAGGCTTCTTTGAAGTTAGATTTCATTGGAATGTTGTTCCGTGGAAACAATCCATAGATACAGGGTTATTTTATTTGTATAATTATTTATTAAGCACCAACTGTATGTGAAGGGCTTCCCAGATGGCTTAGTGGTAAAGAATCTGCCTGCAATGCAGGAGATGAAGTTTCAGTCCCTGGGTTGGGAAGATCCCCTGGAGCAGGAAATGGCAACCCACTCCACTATTCCTGCCTAGAAATTTCCATGGACAGAGAAGCCTGGTGGGCTACAGTCCATGGGTTTGCAAAAGAGTCAGATAAGACTTAGAGACTAAACAACAACAACTATGTCAAACACCATATTAGAAACAGAGGTAAATAAGGTAGACACTTAGCTCTCAAGTTGCTCACAGCCTACCGGAGAGACAGCAAATATACACTGAAGAGGTGAATTTGTAACTATAATGATCATCAGTAGGCTGTATGATGGCTCCCAACGATATTCAGCCCTAATCCCTGTGAATGTTGCTTATCTAGGTGGGCCCTAAACATAATCAGAGGTGTCCTGAGAAGAGAGAGGCAGGGGGAGGTTTGGCCACAGAAGTTAAGGTGGTGATGTAATGGTGGAAGCAGAACTTGGAATGATGTAATTTGAAGACAAAGGAAGGGCCACAAGCCAAGGAATGCAAGTGGTCTCTAGAAGCTGAAAAAGGCAAGGAAATGGATTCTCCCTTCAGAGCTTCTTGAAGGAACCGGTCCAAATGACACCTTAATTTTAACCCAATGAAGCTGATTTCTGTCCCCCAAAGCTAAAAGAGAATAAATGTGTATTGTTTTTAATTGATTAGTTAATTATTTTTGGCTGTGCTGGGTCTTTGTTGCTGCACTTGGGGCTTTCTCTACAGTTGCAGTGAGGAGGGACTCCTCTCTAGTTGCAGTGTGCAGGCTTCTCATTGTGGTGGCCTCTCTTGTCGCACAGGCTCTAGGGCTCTGCAGGCTTCAGTAGTTGTAGCACATGGGCTCAGTAGTTGTGGCTTAAGGACTGTAGAGCACAGGCTCAGTTGTGGAAATCGGGCTTAGTTGCCCTGCAGCATATGGAATCTTCCTGGAGCAGTGATCAAACCCATGTGCCTTGCATTGGCAGGCAGATTCTTAACCACTGTTCAGTTCAGTTCAGTCGCTCAGTCGTGTCCGACTCTTTGCGACCCCATGAATCACATCTCACCAGGCCTCCCTGTCCATCACCAACTCCCAGAGTTCACTCAAACTCATGTCCGTCGAGTTGCTGATGCCATCCAGCCATCTCATTCTCTGTTGTCCCCTTCTCCTCCCGCCCCCAATCCCTCCCAGCATCAGAGTCTTTTCCAGTGAGTCAACTCGTCGCATGAGGTGGCCAAAGTATTGGAGTTTCAGCTTTAGCATCAGTCCTTCCAATGAACACCCAGGATTGATCTCTTTAGAATGGACTGGTTGGATCTCCTTGCAGTCCAAAGGACTCTCAAGAGTCTTCTCCAGCACCACAGTTCAAAAGCATCAATTCTTCGGTGATCAGCTCTCTTCATAGTCCAACTCTCACATCCATACATGACCACTGGAAAAACCATTAGTCTTGACTAGACGGACCTTGGTTGGCAAAGTAATGTCTCTGCTTTTTAATATACTATCTGCTGCTGCTAAGTCACTTCAGTCGTGTCCAACTCTGTGTGACCCCACAGACGGCAGCCGACCAGGTTCCGCCATCCCTGGGATTCTCCAGACAAGAACACTGGAGTGGGTTGCCATTTCCTTCTGCAATGTGTGAAAGTGAAAAGTGAAAGTGAAGTTGCTCAGTCGTGTCCGACCCTTAGCGACCCCATGTACTGCAGCCCACCAGGCTCCTCTGTCCATGCAATTTTCTAGGCAAGAGTACTGGAGTGGCTTGCCATTGCCTTCTCCAATATACTATCCAGGTTGGTCATAACTTTCTTTCCAAGGAGTAAGCGTCTTTTAATTTCATGGCTGCAATCAGCATCCACAGTGATTTTGGAGCCCAAAAAAATAAAGTCTGACACTGTTTCCACTGTTTCCCCATCTATTTCCCATGAAGTGATGGGACCAGATGCCATGATCTTTGTTTTCTGAATGTTGAACTTCAAGCCAACCTTTTCACTCTCCTCTTTCACTTTCATCAAGAGGCTTTTTAGTTCCTCTTCACTTTCTGCCATAAGGGTGGTGTCATCTGCATATCTGAGGTTATTGATGTTTCTCCCAGCAATCTTGATTCCAGCTTGTGCTTCTTCCAGCCCAGTGTTCCTCATGATGTACTCTGCATATAAGTTAAATAAGCAGGGTGACCTAATACAACCTTGACGTACTCCTTTCCCTATTTGGAACCAGTCTGTTGTTCCATGTCCAGTTCTAACTGTTGCTTCCTGACCTGCATACAGGTTTCTCAGAAATCCTGTATTGCTTTAAGCAACCAAGTTTGGTCATAGTTTGGTACAGCAGCAGTAAGAAGTGAATACACAAGTGTTGAGTGACATAAGGGGCACATAATGGACTAGATGACCTGACTATTGGCCCATTGACATGCAGTACCCACAGATGTTAGAAGAATTCAGAAAGTCATTGCCATTGATTCTTCCCAGTCAGGAAGGACTGTTGAGGCCATCTTCCTAACACTCTCAGGTGTGGAGAAGTGAAGGTATTGTCCAAGATCATACACATTCTTTCGCTAAGCAAACATTTAATGAGCACTGCTCTGAGCTAGATCCTGTATTGAGTTTGTTGGGGATATGAAAATGAGTATGGCAAAGTTCTTGTCCATAAGAAATCTGCAATCCAGCAGGGAATAACTTGGCATAAAAGCCCTGGGTTGTCATTACAATGGACCAGTGACTTAACCTCTTTAAATTCAGGTCCTTCTATGTAAATCATACAAAGAGCTACTTCCCTAGATGTTGTGAGAGCCAAATGATAAAATATATGCAAAATTGTTTTGTAACCAGTAAATCATTTTGTAGGACAGAACCCATAAATGCTTTCTTTCCATAAATTGTTCTTAATCTGCAAATTTCTCTAGGCTTCCTGACTTCTCCCACCTTCACCTTAGAATGGGTCCTGGCTCCTCATTAAGATGTCCAGAATTAAACCCAGGTGGCATGACTTCAATCAGGGCTCATTCCATCATCAGTGCTGTCTCAACAACAGGCGCAGAGTTAGGGGCTGGTCTTTGTTAGCATTTTCTTTAAAAGAAAATACTGCTCAAATTAAATTAAAAAAAATTTTTTTTTTAGTGAGAAAGCTACTCACTGTCAAATCATGCAAAAGATGAAGAGAATAGCTTCTGGGAGAAATAATCTGTTATTGTGAGCCAGAAATCAAATGCTGTTTAAAGTATGTTCTATTTGGATCTCTGCTGATAGTTCCATATCAGATTACATTGTGTTGAAAAATTGATGGAGGATGTTTGTACTAGAGCAAAAGTCCCAGCTCAGCGTTTGGTTCCTGGTTAAAAATAAAGAAGCAAATAATAGATTTTGAAGTTGTATTTGTCTTCTGTTTCTGTTTTGTCTCTTCCAGCTCCAAAGAGCTGAACTGAATACCTTCTCTGCCCATCCTCTGAAGAAGGAAATGGCAACCCCCTCCAGTATTCCCGCCTGGAGAATCCCATGGACAGAGGAGCCTGGCAGGATACAGTCCATGGGATGGCAAGAGTTGGACACGACTTAGTGACTAAGCCACCACCACTCTGCCCATCCATATGCTATGCAGTAAGCAGACTCTGTGAATGGAGTTCAGGTCTGGTGAGGTTGCATGTCAGGTGTGCCTCCTCCACCTCAGTGTTTGAACTTTTAAATTGAAGAGTTATGAGTTGTTTTTTTTTTTTAAAGTATTATGACTTTTAAGGAAGATTCTAAAGGAAAGATTCAAATCTTTCCTTCTGTGTGCTCTTCATGAAACATTAGCTAGAATGACTATGTCTCTCTGGTTTCTTTTTCTCTGCTTCTGTCTCTTTTTATGGCTCTGTCTTTCTCTCTCTCTCCCTTCCCCAATCCCTTCCTCCAAGGGTGCTCAGTCTCTCAGTCGTGTCCGACTCTTTGTGACCCCATGGACTGTAGCCCAGCAGGTTCCTCTGACCGTGGACTTCTCCAGGCAAGAATACTGGAGTGGCTTGCCATTTCCTACTCCTGGGGATCTTCCCAACCCAGGGATCAAAGCTGAATCTCTTGCATCTCCTTCATTGGCAGGTGGGTTCTTTACCACTGTGCCACGTGGGAAGCCTCTTCCAAGGGTAGCTTTTACTCTGTATCCCACAGGACAGTTCAGATTTCAAATATTTTGCCCCACAATCCCTACATTAGAATGTGCTACAAATGCAAGTGTTTTGACAACCAAGCAACAGTTTCTGAAATACTTCTGTGTCCCAAAATAATAAAACAGCAAACACTTGCATAGTGATGTTTCCCAGGACAGTTGACTTGCCAAGGTCACCTTGGTCAGATCTTGACATTTTTTAGCTCAGAAAATAATGGTCTTCACAATCAGCCATCCTGTCTCTTTCATGACTCCCTAGTCTTGTCTGAAAGCTTTGCACATCTGTGTCCTTCATCCCCTCGTGGACAGAAACATTGTTGTAGTCACATGTCTTTGAATGCTTTCTTGTACCTGCTTTGTACATAATGGAAGCTCAGTTAATAACTGAGTTCATTAATCAGCTTAGAAAAACATAGAAGATAAAAGAATAAATAATATTATGAAAATTATAATAATATGAGAAATTGTTCATGATTATGATATTAAATATAAAGTTGATATAAAACAGTAAATGCATTATGATATTAACTATGTAAAAATCTAAATAGACTATTAAAAGACTGACAGGAAATACAACAGAATGTTGGCAGTGGTTATTGATCAGTGGTGTAGGTAAGGGTGATATTATTTCTTTATATACTTTTCTGGATTTTCCCATTTACCTGTAATCACCTTGTGATAATTTTATGAACAGAAAAATACAAGTTTTGAAATATATCATCCACTTAAAGGAAAGCAAAGTTACCATGAAAGAGACTGGTTGATCGGAGGGTTTCCTCAGGGACTGAGCTGCATCGGTGGAATTGGGGTTGTGGTGTGGCTGTCACAGTGTGTGTGTACATGTGAGAGAAACAGAGAGAGGTGTCCGTGTCACAATCCGTGGTTTATATATGAGGACATAGTTTAAACGATTACTTATGAACTAGGAAACAAAACAATTTCTCTCCTTGTTATAGTTCAAATGGCCCATGAACTTTGGAGGAAACATCCCAGAAAAGATTAATATGTCAGAGTGGGAATGGGGCCACAGAGATCTAAACTCAAGGCTTACAGATCAATTTCTGATAGCTACTTTGTTTAGTTCACTGATTTGGGTTGAGCTATACCAGGAAGGAAAAGGTTGAAATCAGAAATAGAATTCTCACATCTTCCTATGTCCGGGTCAGACCTGCAGTTTGGTCCTGTTGCCCTGGAGGAGGGACTCTCAGGTGTGCCTCTGATGGTGGGCTGTTGCATTGGTCTAGCCCAGCTCAAGATTTCTGTCATTGTCACTGGTGGTTCTCACTTCTGGGGGGATCATGTCTCTGTGGCTGTGTGTGTGTGTGCGTGCACGCGTGCGTGTGTGTGAAGTCTTGAGTGATTGGGGTGGGGGGGAGCACAGGGCAGCGGGACTGGGCTTTCTGAAGACCTAACTCGCTGGCCAAGCCGGCTAAGCCAAAGAGTCTGCCCTGCTGGCCTTTCTGATGAACTGTTCTCCACTCCTGTGCCCATGTGGCTGGCAAACTGGGTTGTATGATCAAAATGACCATTCAGAGACATCAAACAACCAGTGACCAACCAGTAACTGACCAGTAATTTGTTCAGTTGGTCAAATGGCTTTGTATGTTTAGATCTTGCTGCAGAAGGTAACATTTTGTGGTCCTGTGGAGGACTTCAGGAAAATCACAACTTCACATACAGAAGTAGAAGTTTAACAAAATATTTAAATAATTAATTCTGATTATAAAATAAATATGAACATTCTAAGAATTGGAAAATACAGAAAGAATAAAGAAAATAAATCCCCCATAAGTCTAATCCTTAGTAATAGTGTCTATTAACATAATTTTTTTCCAAAATTGCTTCATTGCAGAGACTCTTTAATTCTCCAAGTGATATGTTTGAGTAATTAAAAATGTCAGAATCATCACTTAACAACTTTCAATTATCTGATATCCTTTCCAGACTATTTTCTAAGAATTTTATTGCATGACTTACATAGTGTTAAGATTTACAAGCACTAGTTGTTAATTTCACTAATAAAGAAGTATTTGCATCCTATAAAATGATGCTGCTGCTTAGTCACTCAGTCGTGTCCGACTCTGTGTGACCCTATGGACTGCAGCCTGTCAGGCTCCTTGTCCACGGGATTCTCCAGGCAAGAATACTGGAGTGGGTTGCCATGGCCTCCTCCAGGGGATCTTCCCCACCCAGGGATTGAACCCGGGTCTTCTGCATTGCAGTCAGGTTCTTTACTGCTGAGCCACCAAGGAAGCCCTATAAAATAATGACAGCTTTATTTATGTATGATTGGCATATAATAGATTGCACATATTAAATGTGTCATTGTATACATTTTGTTGTTGTTCAATTGCTAAGTCATGTCCAACTCTTTGTGACCCCATGGAATGCAGCACAGGCTCCTCTGTCCTCCATTATATCCCATAGTTTGCTCAAATTCTTTGGTGATGCTATCTAACCATCTTATCCTCTGCTGTCACTTCTCCTTTTGCCCTTGATCTTTCCCAGCATCAGAGTCTTTTCCAATGAATAGACTCTTCACATCAGGTGGCCAAAGTGTTGGAGCTTCAGCTTCAGCCTCAATCCTTTCAATGAATATTCAGGGTTGATTTCCTTTAGGATTGACTGGTTTGATCTCCTTGCAGTCCAAGTGACTGTCAAGAGTTTTCTCCAGCACCAAAATTTGAAAGTATTAATTCTATGATACTCAGCCTTTTTTTATGGTCTTAACTCTCACATCTGTACATGACTACTAGAAAAACTATGGCTTTGACTAGATGGACCTTTGTTGGCAAATTGATGTCATAGCTTTGTCATAGCTTCCCTTCCAAGGAGCAAGTGTCTTTTAATTTCGTGACTGTAGTCACCATCCGCAGTGATTTTGGAGGCCAAGAAAATAAAGTCTCTCACTGTTTCCGTTGTTTCCCCACCTATTTGCCATGAAGTGATGGGACAGGATGCCATGATCTTCGTTTTTTGAATGCTGAGTTTTAAGCTAGCTTTTTCACTCTCCTCTTTCACTCTCAAGAGGCTCTTTAGTTCCTCTTCACTTTCTGTCTTTAGGGTGGTGTCATCTGCATATCTGAGGTTATTAATATTTCTCCCAGCAATCTTGATTCCAACCTGTGCTTCCTACAGCCCAGCATTTCGTGTGATGTACTCTGCTTATAAGTTAAATAAGCAGGGTGACAATATACAGCCTTGTTGTACTCCTTTCCCAATTATAAACCAGTCAGTTTTTCCATGTCCCGTTCTAACTGTTGCTTCTTGACCTGTAAGCAGGTTTCTCAGGAGATAGGTAATGTGGTCTGGTAATTCCATTTCTTTAAGAATTTTTCACTGTTTTTTTTGTGATCTGCACAGTCAAAGTCTTTAGCATAGTCAATGAAGCAGAAGTAGATGTTTTTCTGGAATTCCCTGGTTTCTCCACGATCCAGTGAATATTGGCAATTTGATCTCTGGTTCCTCTGCCTTTTCTAACCCAGCTTGTACATCTGGAAATTCTCAGATCATGTACTGCTAAAACCTGTCTTGAAGGATTTTGACATTTTCACATATGTTTATATTTGGAAGATAATCTCCACAAATAATATCATCTCCATAAGTACAATCACATTTGAAAAATAATTCCTTAAAAGAAGTATCCAGCTAATACATATTACCATATTAAAAAAGCAAAGCAAAACAATAGTTGTTCCTTGAAATTAATGGTTCCTTCTAAACTTTTTTCTCTGTGTGCATATCTATATCTACATATAAGTATATATTATATATGTCTACATATAGAGAGACATATGTGTGTGTGTGTGTGTTTTGTCATGCCGCATGACCTGTGAGATCTTAGTTCCTTGACCAGGGATTGAACACATACCTCCTGCATCAAAGCTCGAAGTCTTAACCACTGGACCACTAGGGAAATCCCTATATTTTTTCTTCCTGCTTTTTTCCATTAATATTATTTTTTTAAATTTTTATTTAATAAATGGTACAAAGCACAATGCCAAAAACATTAACAGTTAAAATTTCACCAAATGAAAAAATACTATAGAATACACAGTTGTAAAAAGCTACATTAAGTTATTTTACAACTGCCTCAGGCTGCAAAAAGAAAAAAAACCCAATGCCATACCTAAGTTATCCCTCTCTCAAAATAATGCCATTTATGTTATAAACCATGAGCACCCCATCAAAAGATGGGAACTGCTTTTGCTAATTCATATATATATATATATGACTGTATCACTTTGCTATACACCTGAAACAAACACAACACTGTAAATAAAATATAATACAACATAAAATAAAAATAAGTAACAGACCTTTGGGGCTTTACACAGAGTTAGAGTTCCTATCAGAGGGATAACAGCACCACAGCCGTACTGAATCCTCATAAAGGAGGCACATGAATGACTGGATCACAAGAGTTACAGGAATGAGAGCTGCTCACTTCCCAGAAACTACAGCTCACAGAAAACCAACAAAGGCACGAGATACAGACCATTTACTAATGAATGTGTAAAACTCAAGAAAGTCCACATTATTCCTACAACATGTTGAAAGTGCTTCAGAATTCACACAATACTAATTTTCTTTTGGTCCTGGTTAAATTATATATACCAGCTTATAACAAATGGTAAAATCTGTAACTCTGTTCAGTTACGTAAGGTACCATTTCACGCCAGTCAGAATGGCTGCTATCCAAAAGTCTACAAGCAGTAAATGCTGGAGAGGGTGTGGAGAAAAGGGAACCCTCTTACACTGTTGGTGGGAATGCAAACTAATACAACCACTATGGAGAACAGTGTGGAGATTCCTTAAAAAACTGGAAATAGAACTGCCAAATGACCCAGCAATCGCACTCCTGGGCCTACACACTGAGGAAACCAGAATTGAAAGAGACACATGTACTCCATTGTTCATTGCAGCACAGTTTATTTTAGCCAGGACATGGAAGCAACCTAGATGTCCATCTGCAGATAAATGGATAAGAAAGCTTTGATACATTTACACAATGGAGTACTACTCAGCAATTAAAAAGAATACATTTGAGTTAGTTCTAATGAGGTGGATGAAACTGGAGCCTATTATACAGAGTGAAGTAAGCCAGAAAGAAATACACCAATACAGTATATTAACACATATATATGGAATATAACAAGAGGATAACGATAACCCTGTATATGAGACAACAGCAGAGACTTGGATGTGTGGAGCAGTCTTTTGGACTCTGTGGGAGAGGGCAAGGGTGGGATAATTTGGGAGAATGGATTGAAACATGTAGATTATCATATGTGAAACGAATCTGACGTGGTTGGGGGCTCCCCACCTCAACATTCTGTGAATTTAAGAGGCAGTTCCTTCCAGACGTGTATAAATTAGCCTGGGATAGAACCTGCATGCTGAATTTACTAATTAAGAAATGAGAAACCAGAACTATAAAGGTGGCATAGAAATACAAGAAACTATTCTTAAGTAATCTTTTAAAACTCCATTAATATTATAGGATAAGCATTCTCCATATCCCTCAAAATTATTTGAAAAGTGTGATTGCTAATGACTGCATAAAACTCAATGGTAACAATTAGCATTATGCAACTATTCTCCTTGTATCGAATAATACTTTTAAGCTATTTCTAAGTTTTAAAGATAAAAATATATAATATCATTTATGTTCAAATTATAGGAAATATGAAAGTCAGAGAAACACATTAGTGGCACTTTAGCACTAAAATCAGCAAAACCCAGATTCCAGGAAACTCTGTAGGACAAATGAACCAGTTATTTTAATTTTTTCAGTAAATAAACTACTGGGCCAAGAGATCAGGGGAAGGGATCCTGTAGAGTCTTATGGATGAAAAGAGGTTTAAGAGACATATCAACTAATTGCAATGTATAAATGATATTTGGGTCCATATTCAAACTCTAAAAAAATTAAGAGAGAGAGAAATTGAAACACTAATACATATTTGATGATATTTGTTGTTGTTTTAGTTGCTAAGTCGTGTCTGACTCTTTTGTGACCTCGTGGACTGTGGCCTGCCAGGCTGCTCTGTCCATGGGATTTCCCAGGCAAGATTACTGGAGCGGGTTGCCATTTCCTTCTTCAGGGGAATCTTCCCAACCCAAGAATCGAACTGATTTCTCCTACACAGGCAGACAGATTCTTTACGACTGAGCCACCAGGGAAAGCCTTGATGATATTAAGAAATTATTATTTTTTTCAGAAGTGATAAGAGCATTGTAGTTATGTTTCTAAAAACAAATCCTTGCCTTTTAAAGACACAACTGAAAATTTCACATTTTAAAAGATATATTTGGGATTTGCTTCAAAACACTGGGAGGGAGGACAGGGGAGTGTATGGAGATACAGATAGGTCAAGATTGGCCACAGTTGTTTAAACTGAGTAATGGGTATCAAGAGATTCATTTTACTATCTCTTTACTTTGGAATGTGCTTGATATTTTATGTAATTAAAATACAGGAAAAGAAAGGAAAAGGGAGCTGGCATCTCTGATGCCAAGTGCTAAACTTTGCTGTGGAGGAAGAGGCCCTGTACTTGAACAGGACAGATTTCATTTTAGTCCCACTCTTCACACTTACTGGTTATGCATCCTTGGGCTGCTTCCCTAACCTCTTTGAGCCTCAGAGCCTCACTCACAAAACTGATACTATAAAGCCTGCTTCACAGGGTTTTTGTGAGGAAAAACATGGTCTTTTCTGGGAAGTGCTTGGAAAATTAAGGAACATTGGGTCTTTTATCTTAGGGGCTGAGTGGAGCATGAGGTCAAAGTGCAAGGACAATATGTATTTCTTTCCTTCTCAGGGAGTTAAGGTTCCCCAATTTTTCACTGACAGCTGGAGGGTGAGGCTTTTATAGAAAAGTACTTGGGTATACCATTTTAATTCCCTTGTAGTTTCTTTTATTATGTATTTTTGGTTGTTTTCTTAATGTTTGTCCTGGGGAGTACAGTTAGCATCTTAAATTACAACAATTAGTTAAGATTCAGTTCAGTTCAGTTCAGTCGCTCAGTCATGTCCGACTTTGCGACCCCATGAATCACAGCACGCCAGGCCTCCCTATCCATCACCAACTCCCGGAGTTCACTCAAACTCATGTCCATCGAGTCGGTGATGCCATCCAGCCATCTCATTCTCTGTCATCCCCTTCTCCTCCCACCCCCAATCCCTCCCAGCATCAGAGTCTTTTCCAGTGAGTCAACTCGTCGCATGAGGTGGCCAAAGTATTGGAGTTTCAGCTTTAGCATCAGTCCTTCCAATGAACACCCAGGATTGATCTCTTTAGAATGGACTGGTTGGCTCTCCTTGCAGTCCAAGGGACTCTCAAGAGTCTTCTCCAACACCACAGTTCAAAAGCATCAATTCTTCGGCAATCAGCTTTCTTCACAGTCCAACTCTCACATCCATACACAACCATGGGAAAAACCATTGCCTTGACTAGACGGACCTTGGTTGGCAAAGTAATGTCTGCTTTTTAATATGCTTTCTAGGTTGGTCATAACTTGCTTTCCAAGGAGTAGGTGTCTTTTAATTTCCTGGCTGCAATCAGCATCCGCAGTGATTTTGGAGCCCAAAAAAATGAAGTCTGACACTATTTCCACTGTTTCCCCATCTATTTCCCATGAAGTGATGGGACCAGATGCCATGATCTTCGTTTTCTGAATGTTGAGCTTCAAGCCAACCTTTTCACTCTCCTCTTTCAAGAGGCTTTTGAGTTCCTCTTCACTTTCTGTCATAAGGGTGGTGTCATCTGCATATCTGAGGTTATTGATATTTCTCCGGGCAATCTTGATTCCAGCTTGTGCTTCTTCCAGCCCAGAGTTTCTTATGATGTACTCTGCATATAAGTTAAATAAGCAGGGTGACAATATACAACCTTGACATACTCCTTTTCCTATTTGGAACCAGTCTGTTGTTCCATGTCCAGTTCTAACTATTGCTTCCTGACCTGCATACAGGTTTCTCAAGAGGCAGGTCAGGTGGTCTGGTATTCCCATCTCTTTCAGAATTTTCCACAGTTTGTTGTGATCCACACAGTCAAAGGCTTTGGCCTTTGAGTTAAGATTAACACCAGCTTAATTTTGATGGTACCAAAAGTTTCCTCCTATATAGCTCCATTCTTTTCCTGCATTTGTGCTATACTTATCACAAATTACATCTCTTTAGATTTTTTTACCCACCATCATAGATTTACAACTATTACTTTGTTCACTTTTAAATCAAATAGGAAAAGAATACATTCGGACTTTTACATTTACCTGTGCTGTTATTTTTACTGATACTCTTAATTTCTTCATGTGGATTCCAATTACTATCTCTTATATTTTTATTTCAGCCTGAAGAAATCTCTTGGCATTTCTTGTAGGTCAGATCTGCTTCATGACAAATTCTTTCAGTTTTTGTTTATCTGGGGATATCTTTTTAAAAAAATTTGTTTATTTTTAATTGAAGGATAATTATAATATTGTGTTGGTTTCTGCCATACATTAACATGGATCAGAGTCATATGTATATGTACAACCCCTCCTTTGCCTTCAGATTTGAAGAATAGTTTTGCTGTATATAAAATTCTTGGTTGACCGTTTTTCCTTCAGCACTTTGAATATGTCGTCTCACTGTCTTCTAGACTTCATGATTTCTTTTTATTTTTTAGCTTTTTTTAGATGATAGGTTAAGTTCTTTATTTGAGATTTTATTGTTTCTTGAGATATTGCTATCAGATATCAACTTCCCTTTTAGAACTGCTTTTCTGCATCCCATAGATTTTGAAAAGTTGTATTTCCATTTTAATTTGTCTCAAGATATTTTCTGATTTCCTCTTTGATTTATTCACACACCCAATGGTTTTTTTTAGTAGCGTGTTTGTGCTTTTCCAATTTTTTTCTTCCTGTAATTGATTTCTGGTTTTATATCATTGTGGCCAGAAAAAAATTCTTCAGATAATTTCTGTCCTCTTAAATTTAATGAGACTCATTTTGGGGCCTAACACAATTTCTGATGAAAAATCAGCAGCTAATCTTATTGTGGATTCCTGGTACCATATGAGTCACTTTTTTCTTGCTGCTTTCAAGAGTTTCTGCTTTTCAAAACTTTGCTGAACTTTCTTGGGTGAGCAGAGGAATGTTTTTCATCAAATTCAGAGCGTTTCAAGCATCATTTCTTCAAACATTCTTTATGCGCCTTTGCTTCTCTTCTCCTTTTTGGACTCCTACTATGCCTGTGTTGGTACGCTTGTTGATGTCCCCTTGGTGTCTGTTCTTTTTTCCTTCATTCTTTCTGTTATTCAGTCTTGATGATCTCAAGGAATTTATCTTCAAATTCACTGGTTCTTTCTTCTGGATATTTAAATCTACTTCTGAGCCCTTGTGGGGGCATTCTCATTTCAGCTATTGCAGTTTTCAACTCTAAAATTTCTGATTCCTTTTTTATAATTTCTACATCTTTGTAGATAGTCTCTGTTTGGTGAGACATCATTCTTATATTTTCCTTTAGTTCTTTGGACATGGTTTCTTTTAGTCTCTGAACACATTTAAAATGCCTGGTACCATATGGGTCCCTTCTCAAAGTCTTTGCCTCTTAAGTCCAATGTCTGAGCTTTCTCAGGGATTGTTTCTATTGATTGCTTCTTCTCCCTGTATATGGACCAATCTTTCTTGTATTTTCACATACCTTATAATTTTGCTGCCATTAAAACTAGACATTTAAAATGACCTAATGCAACAACTCTGGAAATCAGCTTTCTACCCCCTCCCCAGGATGTTGTTGCTGCTACAGAAAAATACTCTGAACATGACACAGGCGTTGGGCCAAATTCCTTCCAAGGCTGAAGCTCTTCTTTGGGTAAGTAGACTGTCACAGTGGGTTTTTTGCCTATGGGCATGGAGCTCCTTTTAGGAAGATCAGCATGGATTGAGCACCCTCAGTGCACTCTGACATGATGCCTCTTTGAGGCTCTCCCAAACATCAGATGCAGCAGCAGCAGGGATCTTCCCCCTCCACCCTTCAGTCTTTGGCCTGTCTCCTCTGAATCACTAGAGTGTGTTGAATCTGCAGATGTCATATTCAGTGGTCCTTATCCAACCTGGCCCACACAATCCAAGCCAGGCCTGGATGACCTCCCCTGGATGTCTGGCTGGGTGTGTGAAGAACAGATTTCTAGCCTCTTCATCCAAGGTCATATTAGGAAAAATAAGAATGACGCCAAAGCCCGTTACCAGCTGGAATGATCAGTGCCCAGATATCACCTGGGCCAATAATTAACCAGGGGCCTGGGAGATTCCCAAAAGGTGGGCAGGGAGAAAACATATGGGTTACACAGGGTCAAGCCAAAGGAAGACAGTGGGAGGGCTGACAGTCTAGAAGGGCCTTTCCCAGAGGCACAGATGGTGGGCACTTTGCCCAGGAGGGGCCTTCCTCCTTTCTAGTAGATTCAGGGTTAGGAAAAGAGCTGAGAGAGCAGAAGTCTGTCGTAGGCACACCCCCTACCCAGTGCCAGACTAAACAGTCCTGAGGGGAAGAAGGTGAGGATGCTAAGGCCTTCAACCCCAGGCTGACACAAGCTATCTGTTTGTGCAATAAACATCTGTTCAATGCCTACTAGGGTGTGATGTGACAAGAGAGTGGACTTGGAAAACCCTCAGACCTGGATCCAAATCCAGACTCTGCCACTTACCAGCTGTTGTCACCTTGGCCAAGTTTTAAGTTTCTCTAAGAAAAAAAAGAGGATATTCACACCTAGCTCATGAGGTTGCCATAGGGTTGAATGAGTTACATTTTTATAGAGTGCCTCATGTGTACTAGGTAGTTGATCAGTGAAAACTGTTCAACTTTGTTTGCAGCACTGAATAAAGGAGAGAAATAGACCATGCCATGTTTCCTGAAACCCTTCTATGGCTTCCTCTGCCTTAATCATCCTGCAGGCCTGCCGGGATGCTTTCCAGGCTAGCACAGTCCACCTTGCTCCCTCAGCAGTCTAACATCCAAGGGGGGTAGTTCCTGGTCAGCCCCCTTCCCAGAAACTGGACCAGGAAACCAGGGAACAAAAGTGTTGCTCTGGTAAAGGGTGCCTTCACTGGGGGCTGGGGGGACTTGCCAGGAAATGTGGGCTCTTTCTCCAGGGCTACCCCACAGCTGACCTGGGCCTCAGGCTGCCCAGCCACTGCTCACACCCTAAGAACTTTAGCTCCTCATTCAGGGGGTCATCAGACACACACCCAGGCCCTGCCCAGACCCCAGTCCCACCCCCACCAACCCCTTCCTTGTCATGGCTTGCAGTCTGCATGAGGTTAACCTCAGCTTCTTCCTGGTCGCCTCTGATTCACTTTCCTGGCTCTGGCCGGATAATGGTTTGGGGTTTGGCTGGACCCTTCTGCTTGTATACTCGAAGCCAGAGTTCCTGACCCTGCTGCTAACAGGCACCCGCTGCATCCCTGGGCCATCCCCCTCTGTTTCCTACCTGTCCTGCCCTTTAGCCAAAAAATCCTTGAGCTACAAGGTATCTGAATCTTCACCCTGGCAGGAAGTGCCTGGCTCTGCTGCCTTCTGCTGAGTACAACCAGCCTCTGGCGGCATCCTGGGTCCCCAGTGCCTGCCCAGAGAGGGGCTGTGTTTGGCCTGGGCACCATGGGTCCAGCTGGCAGCACAGCATCAGAACATGCTATATCTGAGGGCAGCCTTTGGAGTCCACAAGGTGCTTTGGGGTTTGTCCCTGCATTTGAACCTCAGATCAGGTGTTTTGTTTTTCATTCGCAAAATCATGTCTGACTCTATGGCCCCAGACCGCTCTGTCCATGGGATTCTCCAGGCAAGAATACTGCAGTGGATTGCCATTTCCTTCTCCAGGGGATCTTCCTGACCCAGGGATCACATCCATGTCTCCTGCATTGGCAGGCAGATTCTTTACCACTTAGCCACCCGGGAAGCCCCAAATCACGTTTATCTGGCTTGTATTCTTAAACCAGTTCTAAAGTTGAGGAGAAACCTGAGGTTCAAAGGGATTAAATACTTCCCCAAGTTCACACAGTTAGGTAGGAAGAGATCCAAGCCAATGGTCTGAGTTCTTTGGCTCTGAATTTGAAGTTGATGGCGTTCCACAGATACAACTGAAGCAGTGCCTGCAGCACATGAAGCCCAAGAAAGGCCTACTGAGATTTCTGGATATCTCCTGGGGCCTCCTGAAAGGAAAGTGAGGAACAGGGGCATTTGTTTGTTTATTTGCCAACTCTGGCTTAAAGGCCTTGAAATATGCATTCTATCTGCTGCACAGGGATCAGTTAGGGTTTTAACAGCCTCATTTCCAGCAGAAGCTGGGGACACCTGCTGAAAATATCTCCTCTGCTAATGAGTTGCAGTCATTAGAAATACATTCCATTGGCTAATACCAGGAAAGCCCCTAGAAAAGGTCACCATTAAATCTGGCCAGAATTTACCTTACTATACTTTTGTTCATGCATTCAGTATTAGCTGTTTGATGCACATTTATTGAGCACCTACAGTGTGCCAGATACTCTCAGGCACTGGGATGCAAGGAAGGATGCAGTACAGTTCCTGCCATAGTCAGTGGCCTGGTGGGACAAATAGACAGGCCCTCAGTCTGTGGGAGCACAGGGGAAGAGGGAATTGAGCCAGGGAAGGCTTCTCAGAGGAGGTGATTTCTAAGTTGGGACTTGAAGGAAAAACATATGAATAAGTTTCTTCAAAAATCTTTTCTGATGAACTTAGGATAGAAAGGGAAGAGTTAGCTTAAGAGAAATGATGGGAGACAGGGTGGAAGTGGGGACTTGGGACACAGAGAGAGGTAACTGAGTTTCCTGGATACTTGGTTTCTGGCATGTTCGCTTGGTGCCCATTCTTACCCTAAAACCTTGGTTTCCTAAGTCTGGGGACCCAAGCTTTCATGCAGTGCTGTCCAATATGATTTTAGAGATGATACGAATGCTCTGTTTCTGTGTTATCCAACATGGTAGACACTTGTGGCTATTCAAATTTAAAGTGTGGCTGCTGCTGCTGCTAAGTCACTTCAGTCGTGTCCGACTCTGTGTGACCCCACTGACGGCAGCCCACCAGGCTCCCCCGTCCCTGGGATTCTCCAGGTAAGAACACTGGAGTGGGTTGCCATTTCCCTCTCCAATGTGTGAAAGTGAAGTCGCTCAGTCGTGTCCGACCCTTAGCGACCCCACGGACTGCAGCCTACCAGGCTCCTCCATCCATGGGATTTTCTAGGCAAGAGTACTGGAGTGGCTTGCCATTGCCTTCTCCAAAAGTGTGGCTAGTACTACAAAAAACTGTTTGCTTTTATTTCACTTTAATTAATTTAAACCCAAATAACCATCACATCAGATAATGCAGCTCTACATGCTTCTGATTCTAAATCACATGTGAATCCCTTGAGATGTCTTGGAAAGCTTCTGAAGCCTGGTGCCTGGGATTCCAGTTTTGTTGATCTAGAATGGGGCTTGGGTACCAGTCTTTTTGGAAACAACCCAAGTGAGTTTCAGGAGAGCCAGGGCTGAGAACCATTGATTCAATACTCTTAACAGTGGGGAGCCCCCCCACCCCTTGTCCCAGCCTTGCCCGGGGTGTGTGTTTGGGCTCTGCTGGGCCTTCAGTCACTCTGGACCTTCCCAGCACCCCGCTGCCCCTGAAAGGCTGCATCCTCGGTGTCCTCTCCAGAAGGACGCTCAGGACTTAGGGCCACTCACGAAACTTGCTGGCTGTCTTTCCTTCTGCCAACCTCCCCTTGTTCCTAGTCCCAGACAGGGCTCATTCACCTCAGAGCCTGCTAGGACCTGGACAGTAGAGCTAAGTGGTCAAGGAGCCTCATCTTTATGGGCCCCTCGGGCCCTTGGACAGAGCCCAACCAGCCGTTTTCCTGGGCTGGGCTAGGCTGTGCTGGGGCAGAGGCTGGTGGCCAGGCATGAGGTTTGGCTGGTTTTTGTCCGTTTTTCCTACTAAAAAGATATGCAGATGAATGTGTTTGGGACAGCGATAATGCAGGAGGTTTTAGTAACAAGAATGGAACTTGGAGACAACCTTCCTTCCCCAAGTATGTTGAAAAATGCTTTCTGAGCTGGAGCTCCCCCAGTAGCTACTGGCCACTCCCCCCTCCCATTTTTGCCACCCACACCCCAAAAGCAACTTTTTCCATGACTCACACATGGCAGCTTGTGCACTTCTTTTATTATTAAATATAAAAGCAGCTTCCTATTTTTTAAATAGATATTTAAATGACTTCATATAAAATAAATCACCACTTCCAAGTATAAAAACAAAATCTCACAGTGTGTGAGCCAATGTTCCCTCTCGACTTTCTCAGAGAAAAGAAGGGTTCCTGTGCGGGCAGCAGGGTAGCCACCCAGAGGGGGTGCGGGGCCCCTCCCACTCCTGGGTCACCAAGAGTGCACAGTTTCTGTGACGGGTTGGATTCGCTTTCTTGATCTTTAAAATATTGTACGTTCAAGGGGTGGGGAGTGAGGGAGGAACGTTTTTTCTGTGTGTTTTCTTTTTTTCCCCCTTCCACTTATAAATATGGAGTTTTTAGTATCAAATATAGAGTCTGTGACTAGGAAAATGGGCCTCCTGGGGAAAGTTCTCCACTGCCCTTTCCTCAGCTGATAGCCACAGGACAGGCAGGAACCAGAGGACCCTCACTTGCAAGGGCAGGAAGGGAGGCTCACAGGCCCCAGTCCAGCGGCCAAGTCCAGCAGGATCTCCTGGTGGAGGACCCAGAGCAGCAGGAGAGGAGGCACACAGTAGCACAAAGACTGAAGGCAGTCTACTGGCCTGTCACCCCATGCCCAGAACGCAGAGTCGCCGCCACTGGCCGGCCGAGGGAGCTGAGGCCCTCAAGGCAGACTGGAAGCAGCTGCCTGGACTCTCCGAGTCCCTGTCCCACCCTGGCTCACCTGGTTAGAGAGATGATGCTAGTGAGGGGTGGGGCGAGACTGGAGGGGGTCACTGCCTCCCGGGCTCCTGACAGGGACACCGCTCAGCCCAGGTGTCTGCTGACAGCAGCCTTTGGACTGTGGTGGGAGCAGGGGCCTGGACAGGGAGAGAGGCCGGCCGGGGGGATCAGGGGCGCTGACCCCTCGCCACGCCTCAGGGGCCAGCCCTCAGTTTCAAAGACCTGTTTGCCGTCAGAGCTCACCCTGTAGTCTCTCTCTCTGTGTCACTCCCTCCCCTCCTTTTCTCCCTCCTTTTAGTCATGTCCCTTTTGGGAATGTCAAAGTGCAAGATGCAGAAACCTGGGTGAACAACGCAGCCTAAAGACCAGCTCTGGCTGCTGGCCCCGGGAAGTTCTCCCACCCTGATCCATCCCAGGGAGTCAGAGCCGGGTCAGCAGAAGGTCAGGGCTCAGGGGCTCCCTCAGTCGACAGGCGAGGCCAGCTCGGGCGCTCAGTGCAGGAAGCTGGGGAGAGGCTGGAGGAGTGGGAGGACGGACAGGTGTTTGCTCTCCAGGATGGATGGGGCAGGCTGTTCAGCAGGCAGGTTCAGTATTCACAGTGCGATGGTTTCCTTCAGAGGAGAGGCTCTGCACGGCCTCCTGGAGGAGCTCTGGCAGGGCTTGGGGGACGGCGGGGCAGAGGCCAGCGCTTGATCTTGCCCTGGGCATCGCAAGCCAGGCCAGGCAGGTCCTGAGGGCCGGGTTGGCATCCCCTCTCTGCCTGGCTGCCGGCAGAGGGCACTGAGGCAAGTGGAGGGTACAGACCCACTCCGGGCGATCAGTGCAGACCAGCAGGCCCTGAGGCCTTCTCTTCCCGTCTTCTGGGCTACACGCCTTTCCGGGAAATCCAACAACGCTGTCCCGCCCTGTGAATCTCATGCTTCTCTCTCTGGAGACAGGTCCCTGCTTGTCGGTGCTGGGATCCCTTGGCGGCAGGCAGGTCCTTTGACATGAGGGCTGTTCCATTCCTCAGTGCCCACCCTGCTCTCCCATGTCCCGTGGGCCTCCGGGTCCCTAGAGGGGAATGGGCAGAGGACACAGCCCCTGAGGGGCAGAGGGTCCCCAGCTGGGCTTGGCAGCCTTCCCTAAGCGGATGGGAGCCTCCAGGGCCCCTGATAAATATCAGCAGCGTTGGGGGCATCCTCCAGCCCTCTCTTAGTTAGTCCAGAGTCTGAGGGTCAAGGGCAGAGGCTGGCTGCTCTGGTCTAGCCCTGCTCTCCCGAGTCCAGGAGCTCTCATGGTGGGCAGGCCACATTCCCGGGAGAATGGTTGGGGAGGGGTGGTGGTGGCCGTCCCCACAGTATCTCCTCCCATGGAGAGACTGTCCTGTGCGCCCAGCTGTAGGGGAGAGAAAGAAAGGCTGTCAGCTGAGTGGGAGTCAAGGGAGGGGTCGCTGAGGACACGGGTGGGCGAGCTAGAGCGTTCCTGTGGGCTGCTGGTGGTGCTGCAGACAGGACTTCCTCCCATCCTTTCCCTAGCCTTCCCCGCCACCCCAGACACCGCAAGGGCCCTGGGCAGCTTTCTCTGGCGGCAGCCCAAGCCGCTGGACAGACTGGCCTCACCTCCTACCTCCTCCTGGGGAACCAGGGACCACAGGGGGAGGTAACAGGGCCTGGCAGAGGTCTGAGTGGAGCTGGGATGGGCATTACTCAAGTGGAGGGGTCTACTAAGGAGGGAAGGGGGCACTTGAGGGTCCTTAGATGCACCACCTCCCCCCCCCCCACCCTCCCTCCGCCCCACCATCAAGACCATCTCACTATCTTTGGTTTAAAAAAATCAAGAGCGAATCCTGCTAACTCTAGCAAAGAAGAGGAATTTCTCATTCCCACTCCACACCATTCATCACAGAGGTCATCACACACAATACTCAGGGCAGGAGGGCAGAGGTAACTGAAGGGAAAGAACTGGAGGAAGTTCCAGACAAGGAAACTCCCACCCTGCCATTTGGCTTGCTAAGCCCTATCAAGACAGCCTCCTTCCGGATGGGCCAAGGGACCTGCCTCCCTGCATCATGCATAGGAGTCAGGGCCCTGCTGTCTCCAAGCCTTCCCCCATCCTTGTCCTCAGAATGCTTTGTTCCCAGAGCAGAAATCCCCTGGACTCCATCCAACAGTTTGACTTTGGACCCTGTGCGGAGCTTCCCTCCCTGACTATCCCTGGGCCCTACCAGCAAAACCCGTGATGGATAAGGAGGAAAGATGGGGCCATAGCTTCTGGCTCCCAGCCCATTCCCATGCTCTGGAAGGCAGGCGGGGAAGACCATAAACTGGACATGAGCCATGCTCGGTATGGCTGGGCCACAGGCCCTGCTGAGGCCAGAAGGGAAGAATAACCAAGTGGGCAGGCTCCAGTCCACTGCCCCTATTTCTTGGTGCCTTGGAGTGCAGGGTCAGGGTCCACATTTCCTTTCTGAGGGTCCCTCTCTCATACCTCTACCTCTGTGTTTCCCCCTCTCATTAGGGCAGCAGTCTTCAGTTGGGCCTAAGGCTCCTGCTGCCTGGCCTGGAGACCACTTTAGGGCAGGATCCAAGTAGGGGTCTGTATGTGGCCCTGGCCCTGGATCACTCTCTAAGTGAAATCTTAAGGGGAGGAAGAAGAAAGCTTGGGAGGGCCTGAGATTAGGCAGGCAGAGGGCCAAGGCCAAGGAGGGAGGCGGGCGACCAGTCAGAGGGTGGTGCAGCATTGAGCCATGACGTCCCCAGGGACCTTGTTCCGTCCTCTGCTTGCCAGTTCTGAGGGGTCTGCCTCACTCTCACAATCCTGCCAGTGTCCCATCTGACCCATTTGAGTCCACCTTACCAACAAGGTGGACCCCAGGAAGTGTTATCTCTTTCACATGTGTCCCACATGTGTTATATCTTAAAGAAGGAAAGTGAAGTCGCTTAGTCATGTCCGACTCTTTGTGACCCCATGGACTGTAGCCTACCAGGGTCCTCCGGCCATGTGATTTTCCAGGCAAGAGTACTAGAGTGGCTGAGTACTGCCATTTCCTTCTCCAGGGGATCTTCTCAACCCAGGGATCAAACCCCGGTCTCCCACATTGTAGGCAGACACTTTTACTGTCTGATACTGTTCTCTAAATAAGCTCCCCTGGTTTTGAGCATTTGGTATCAGTCAGATACCCTATCTCTCGGAGTGGCCCAGACCTGTCATTCTACACATGAGAAGGCCCTGAAGTGCTGGCCTGCATTTGGCATGGGGTGTGACTAGAAATGTGAATGGGTTCTCCAGCTAGTCAGCCAGCCTGACAATCGGCAATTTAGGTAAGCAGCCAGCTAATCGGTTAGCCAATCAGCTTCATCAATCAACTAGCTAGTTAGGCAGTGACTATCTAGTTAGTTGGTCAGAGTCATCCATCCAGTTGGTCGGCCAGTCAGAATCAACTAGTTAGCTAGTTAACTGGTCAACCAGAAGGCTGGCCAGTTAGAGGCAGCCAGCCAGGGTCAATCAGCCAGTCAGCCCTGAAGTCAATCAGTCAACATCTATTGAGTTCTTATTATGAAGCATGAAGAGGCCCTCTTTGTTTAGGACTCAGGATAGAAAGGAAAATGCAAAAAAAGTAGAAGACACAGTCCCTGTGCTTCAGGGGCTTACAGACTCCTTAGGGGTACTCATACACATAAAGATTTTTAAATGTATGGAAATAAACAACATCCAAGGAAGTGCAAATCAATAGAGCAAGTTAAATACAAAAAAGATGAGCAGAAACTAAAGGAGCAACCAGAGGATGAGGAGACCATCGGGAAGAGCTGATTCCTGCAGGCAGATTGTGGTTTGAGGGGAAGGAAGGGAGGAGGGCTGCGGAGTGCCTGCAATTGGGGCACCAGGGGTGAGGAGTGATAAGAGTCACATGTTTATCAAATGCATGGGTGAGGACAACAGAAGACACTCACTGATGTGCAGGAGACATGCTGGGAGGGCTGTGAATACAGAATTAGGATTCAAAACAGTTTCAGTTGGCTCGGGTGAGGGGCTGAAACCAACAAGGTGGTTTTTTAACAAGGATGAATATAAATTCCTGCACACTGGTTAAAAAAAATTAAGTTCTCCAAGTACAGGATCGAGTCCACAGGTTTAGGGGAAATGAAATTAGAGGGTTCAATAGACCACAAGCTTAACATATGACAACAGAATGATGTGGTGGTTAAAAAGCCAAAACAAAAGAGCAGTGCAGTCTTAATTGGTACAAATAGAAGAACACTGTCCATATCAAGGAAGGTAACAGTCCCTCTGAACTCTGAGCTGGTCAGACAATATCGGGGAGCACTACGTCTAGAGCTGAGAGTCACATTTTCAGAGGGACATTGACAAATGAGTGTGTCCCAAGGAGGACGACCAGGATGGTGAGGGGTCTGAAAACCATATCATACAAGGACTGTTTGAGGGACTTGGCCACACTTAGCCTAGAGAATTCTTAAAGGACACATGGACATGTGAGTTTAAATATCGGAAGGCGCTCATGAGGGAGGATGGGGAGGGGGCAGGAAGCCAACTACATTCAAATAAGGAAGGACTTCCCCACGGTGCTATTGGGACAGGGCAGGGAGCTTGTCTGTGGCTGAGAGTGTGTAACCAGAAGCTGGCTGACTCCCCATCGGGGAGGCCCCTCTGCAGTGGGATTTTAGACCAAATGACCCCCGAGAGCCCTTCTAGGACCCTGCTTCTATGGCTCCATGGATCTAAAAGCAGGGAGGCAGAAATGGTCTTCGTTGGGAGGAAGGCTCCAATCAGGGTGCACACAGAGAGGAAGCTGGCAAGAGAAGTGTGTGAGGGGCTGCTGCTGGAGGAGCTTGGGAGCCAAGCTGAGAATATTGAGTTGAAGTGGTTGGTGATGCAGAGCTGCTGAAATTCCCCTGGAGGCTGAAGACTTTACACAAACAGTTTGGTTGCTCTGGGATGAAAGATGGCAGCAAAAGTCGAAGCTCGGTGCAGAAATAATAGCCTGATTCAGAATGAACAGTGCCTGGCCTCAGATGGGGTGGAGGGAGTGAAGCGGTGATAGGAGATCTGAGGATCTGGGGAGAAGAGGGTCGGCCAGACTTGGCGATAAATGGAAAAGGGAGTAGGAGAGAGAGAGAGAGGAGTCAGGGAGCCTCAGGGAAGTTGGCGGCACCACAAACAAGTTAGGGTGAGTGGAAAATTTGGGTGTAACCAGTTTTAAGGAGTGGAGAGAGATCCAGATCAGAGTCTTACCTTAGGATTCCGTCTACACTGGCAGCTCCTCCTGTCTGTCCTCCTCCCGGGTCAGGAGGCTGTGGGCAGAGCACAGGGCTGGTGTAAGACTTCAGCAGAGGCCAAAGAGTGAGGGAACCCCAAAACCCTCAACCACATGCTCCAGTCCTCTTAGATTTGGGAGAGCAGAACTGCCTAACCCTAAGAAGAAATTAGGAAAAATCCCAGATATCTAGGGAAGAAGAGACATGCTTCCTTCTCGCCACCCACCCCTGCATCCTGTTCTGAGCTTCATTTCCTTAGAGCAAGTGGAAGAAAGTCTCCTCCAAATCTAGATGGAAAATAGATGCCAAGACAGCCCCCTACCCCGTGCCTACCAGAGCTCCCTCCCCCAGACTCTCACCTGCCCTCTGGTTGCTCCATGGGAGAATCCACCATCTGTGGCTCTCGATGGCTCTGGGGGCAGAAAAGAGCTGACTCACTGAGGAGCTGGGGGAGGGTGGGGGGCCGTGGCCCCATCCTCAGGCAGGGCTGCCCTGGGGCTGTTTGAGAGAGTTACCCAGGTCTTCCCTCAGCCAGAGGGCCAGAGGGCTTCCAGAGGCCTCTCCTATCCCAGGGCTCCTTACCCCCCAGCTCTGCAAAGTCTCCGGGAATGCCCTGCCCTGCACAGGCATCACTGTCCGCCTCTGTCTCCCTTCCAGGTTCTTACCGCGCTGCAGCCCAGGAGGAACGTCTCCTACTCCTGTGCCCCTCCCTTCAGTCGATCCGGCAGCCTGAGCCTTCCCCGTTCTTGAAGAAACCCTCCACTTCAACCTCCACCCTTCTGTCCAGTCAACTTCCTGTCTCTCGGAGTCTGAAGAACCCAGCCTGAACCCAAGTCATCCTCTGCCCTGCTCCTGCGCCCAGACTGTGCCCCACCCCACGAGATGCCCTCCTCTCCCCCATGGGGCTCTTCTCACCCGCCGCCGCCGCCTGTAGAACAGGAGCCCGCCGACAGCCAGCAAGACCAGGATGACACTGGGCACCAGCAGGCGGAAGACAAAACCAGGGGGCTGGGGGTCGGAGGCGTCCTTGTGCTGCCGCTCATGGCCTGCGTCAGTCAAAGGAACGAAGTTAAAACGGGCCGGGCGCCTGGCCGCCCCCTCACTTGCTCGTCCTCCTTTCAGCTCTGCGGGACTCCTCCGATCCCTGGTGCTCTTCCTGCCTTCCAGCTCCCCAAGGGGCAGCACGTGGCCCCAGGAATGGCTTCTGGGGAGCTTTGGCTGAGAAGAGGGGGCCGAGGGACTGCTGAGGCCTCGCAGGCGCAGTGCTGGGGTCTTGACCAAGCCTGGCTCCTGGTGGTCTCTGGGCGAGGCAGAGGGACGGTCTGTCTTCTCAGGTGTGCGACTCCAGGCCTCAGTGTGTCTCATGGGGCCCAGGGTGGGCAGGCGTGTGCTAGCTGCATCCGCAAGCCGCAGCCCCTTTCCTGATCCAGAGGGTGCTGAAGACGCTAGGAGGATGTGACTGGGGCTGGCAGGCTCTGGCTGGACACTGCGTCCTCCCAGGCTGTAGGAGGAAAGCTCTGCGCCTTGGGGTATAGGACCCTCGCTAGCCTCTCCGGAGGCCTCTTCCAGCAGAGAGTCAAGAATGTCTTCCATCCCAGTGACAGGGGCTCCAACTGAAGGGCCGGGCTGAGGAGAATCTCCAGTGGGGCGGCCCTCAACACGTGGGGTCTCTGGCGACTCAAAGCTCTGGCAGGTGCTCCTGGGTGGTCGCTGCTTGGCACTGCTCGGGTCCGCTGTGCGAAGGGCCTGCTCTCTGGGCAAGAGGGAGCTGCCGTCTGTTGCCTCAGAGTCAGCCCAGGTCAAGCCAGCCATAGGGGCTGTGGAGGGGGTGGGGGACTGCTGAGGGGAGACAGAGGCCAGGTCACTGCCAGGGGTGGCTTTGGGGTACAGGCAGTTGCAATCAGGCTTGGTCACATCTGAAAGAACCACAGAGAGAAGGAGGGAGAAGGATGGGGAGGAGACAGTCACCAGCCTCCAGCACAGCTTTCCCAGAGGGCTGGAGAGGGGGTGTGGGTCTGGGGGGTCCCCTCAGGCCCTGACTCAGCCCTGGGGCTGAGGTGAGGACAGGACTGGAGCCAATGCTCATGACACAGGCTTTAGACAGGAAAAGAACAAACTGCAGGAAAAGAGCAAAGAGTGGGGTTTAGACACACAGGTTGGGGGAGGGGGTCAGGTAAGACCAGAAAACTGCCCTTTCTGGCAATCCAGCTGGCCAGACGCCAAGCCAGGGGTGACGATAGCCAGCCAAGATGTTGAGTAGTGGCCTCTAACACAAGACACCCTCAAGCCCCAAAGACACTGTTGGTTGGAAAGCCGAAAGGTGGTTTCATGCACAGCAGGAGGCTACGCAGCCACGACCACAGGCGGGAACAGGCTGGGGCTGGCATGTGGCCAAGGCTTGAGGACTTGGGGTTGAAGCGACGAGACTGGACTTGGCCATTGGCCGGTCGCAGGGCCTCAGCCCTTGCCTCGGGGAGCAAGGTTGAAGGTAGGCGGGTACACGTGGCACAGGACGCAGGGACGAGGACAATGCAGGGTACATATGTGCGCAGCTGGGCCAGCACTGCCAGGGTTTGAATGATGCTCAGACTTCAAATCCAATCTTGTCCCTTGAGGGGACACTCAAGGCGTCCTGGGGACTTCTGGAGCCAGACTATCCTGGTGATTCACAGCAGGGCTCCTGGAGCAAGCCCTGACTCCTGGATGGAGCCTCTGCTCTGTCCACGGAACCCCCCATACGTTCAGCCAGCCTGCAGAGCCAGTGGGAAAGCTGCCATGCCTACAGGGCTCTCTGAGAGGGCCCCCTTTTCCACTCCCTGATCTCACAGCCACCAGCTTGATCCTTTTTGATGCCTCGACATGCAGACATACGTAGGTGTGCATGCACACACATGTCAGAAAAGACATGTGCCTAGGACCACACGAAGCCACATACATACACAAAACAAGCACGACTACACACACAGGAGCACGAGTAGCAGCCAGGCTGCCTCCCAGGGGTCCCTCCAGCCTGATGCGTCACCCCCCACCCCCCCAACCCAGTGCACCTCTGTTCCACTCATCCTGCCCCAGTCCCACACTTGCTGGACCCTTCGGTGCTTACCATGACTAGAGCATTTAGCAAAGCTGTTGTTGCAGTTCTTGCTGAAAACATTCCAGTCCTTTTTAAGGAGATTTTTTGTTTCATTAAAGACATTCTTGATCTTCTCCAGCAACTGGAGAGGCGTCTCATGGAATGTTCGGACACAAGCCTGGAAGGAGAGCAGAGCCCCCTTGATGAGAATACGCGCTGGTCCCATGTCTCTAGCTTGTTTGTCAAACTTCCTTGGCCTTTCTCACATCCATCTTTTTTTTCTCTTGTTTTCTCCCTGCTCTCTACCCCAGTTCTTGCCTGGAAAATCCCACGGACGGAGAAGCCTGGTAGGCTCCAGTCCATGGGGTCGCAAAGGGTCAAACGCGACTGTGCGACTTCACTTCACTTTCACCCCAGTTTGTAGGATCCCTGTGTCCTAAGGTGGTGAGATTTATCATTTATTCATGGCTCCATTTAACACATAGTTATGTGCCAGCCATATGGTAACTATCGGGAATCGTGTAATGAATGAGAGAGAGGTGGTCCCTGGCTAAGTTGGACATTGAGTCCATCAGGTCACCAGCATTGTTACAAATGCAGTGAGTCCTAAGAAGAATTGTCTGAGAGTGTTTAACAAGGGGAACCAAATGAGAGCTTGGTGGAATCCCCAAGGAACTGACTAAAAGATGAGTAATAGTTAACAAGGAAAGGAGGCGGGGTTGGAGAGAGCTGTCCAGGTGGTGGGAATAGGCTGCGCAAGGAAGAACCTGAAATGTTAAAAGATGAAAAAGAAGGCTAGAGTAGGCTATAACACAGCCGTCTAGGAGGAGACTGGCCAGAGATGCAGCGCAGAGAGGTCAGCAAGGACCGGGTCCTGTGGGGCCTTGTTGGCCGTGTCAAGAACTGTTAACCTTATCCACAGAGCAAAGAAAACTTCTGGGGCATGTTGGGGAGGTGGGTGGAGCCTAAGACTCTAATCCTTTAAAGAGAGCATCCTTTGTGGTGAGGAGAAAGGCCAGGAGGAGCCCGTGGGGCTGTGGGTCCTGCTCCGGCTGGTGTATCTTGGCAGGAGAGCCCAGGCTGCCCCAGTCCTGTCTGCTGAGCTGCTATTTTCTCTGCTGCTCGTGGGACCTAGGCCCCCCACGCGCACTGGGGCTCTGAGAACATCACACTCCAGGTTTTCCTCCCTCCCCCTGAGCTGCTCCATCTCAGTCTCCTTACTAGGCTGCCCAGCTCCCCTTGGCTTCCACAGGCTGGCGTTCCACTCACCCCAGACACTGTGCCCATGGCTTCATTGCATCTCTAGCCCGCCTACTGATGACTCCCGAGTCCTTCCTTAAACTGAGCTGCACAGGGAAGAACTATGGGCTTTACTAGGCACTGAAGTCCTTGAAAGCACCACTGGATGCCCAGGGGCTGTGCACAGTAGGTCCTCAGTAAATGTTTATCAGATAAAGGAGAGAGGAACGCGAGAATGGGAAGCCCCGGGCTTGGCTTCATTACTCACCAACTCAGAATCACTGGCCAAACGAACTTTCCAGCTTGGGCTCTCTCCTCATTTGTCAGATCAAAACGACAATCCCTGCCTGCCTCCCTGCCAGGGCAACTGTAAGGAAGAGGTGAGCTCTCTTCCTTTTGTCTTTCTTACAAATATTTGTGTTCTTCATACCTGACCTCATACGTCACAGAGAAAACAAGGACAGAATGTCCTGGTGTCTACCTGTCTCAACAGAGGCAGTGGCTTTTTGCCTCCCAAGCTCTGAATCCCTCCCCTGCCAGCTCCTCAGGAGACCTGCTCCTCTAGCTTCACCTGCTCTTTACCTTCCAGCATCCCTGCAATGTGCAGGACAGGTGGCTTGCTAAAATACAGATTCCAAGGCCCACCCACAGACCGAGTGAATCAGACATTTCTGGGGGTACATACTGTGAATTTGCGTTTACATTTTTTTTAAACTAGAAGTTATTTGAGTTTTTATTTGTTTAAAAGGAAAGGTGTTTTGGAATTGGCAATTTTTAAATGAAGATTTCCTTTTGCTTTTATTATTAGCCACATCATACAGCATGCAGGATCTTAGTTCCCTGACCAGGGATTGAACCCACACCCCTTGAAGTAGAAGTGCGAGTCCTAACCACTGAACTGCCAGGGAAGTCCAGGAATCTGCATTTTAAACGAGCTCCACAGATGATTCTTATGAACCTCAACCCTGGAAAACCACAGATCTAATACTTCTCTTATTTAAAAATCTTTCCTCTCTCCATCCCAGCCTCCCTCCAACTAGCTCTCTTTTTCTACATTTTTTCTGAGCCAGGCTCTTCCACAGTGCTGTCTCCACTTCCTCACTCTCTGTCCACTTGCTCTGGCACCTGCCTCCAACATCCACGTTGCCAAATCCATGAGACACTTTTCAGCCCTTCTCCTGCTTGACGTCTCAAACCTTGGCTGATAAAGGTGACTACTCTTCCCATCCTGAAACGCTCTTTTACATGGGCTTAGTGACCCCACGCTCCCCTGGGTTTCCTCCCACCCGTTATGCTGCTCTTCAGTCTCCTTGCCAGGCCCCCTTCCTGTGCCTGACTTCTAAATAAATGCTGAGATTCCTGGGCCTGTTTCTCTTCTCACAGTTGGCAATGTTATGAAGACCCCTAGCTTCACAGATGACCTTCAGACAGACACTGCTTCCGTCTGTCAATCACCAGCCAAACTCCAAACTCGTACGTCCACCGACCTACTCAACATCTCCACTCAGCCATTTCACAAACATCTCAAGCATAGTGTGCCCCAGCCTGAAACTCCTGCCCTTCCCCCAAACCTGCTCTGTCCCACTTCAGCATCACCGGAACTCTACGGGGCTGCAAACAAAACCATTGTCATTCTTCTCTTCCCTCAACTCCACACAGCCACTGCATTAGCAAATCCCCTGGCTCTTTCTCTAAACTCAGAAGGTGTCCCCTGGCCTTACCTTCACTGCACAAACCTAGTCCAAGCCACCTGGACTTGCACCTCCTGCTGGCTGCTCAGCCTCCATCCCTGAGCCCTACACACCCTTCCCAGCACAGCAGCCAGAATGTTCTCACAGCGCAGGTTAGACTAGGTCCCTTGGAGAAGGAAATGGCAACCCACTCCAGTACTAATGCCTGGAAAATCCCATGGATGGAGGAGCCTGGTAAGCTACAGTCCACAGGATCGCAAAGAGTTGGACATGACTGAGCAACTTCACTCACTCACACTTTAAACAAAATCCATTTTTTAGACCCAGCTGATCTGGGTCACCCAGCTGGGAGACCCAGGCTCCCACCTCCGTGGCTCTCTTGCCTTCACTCCCAGGCCTTGGCCATGCCAACCACGCTGGGAGGGCCTGAATGTGCGTGCTCCTGCTCACTTAGGGCTCTGTGCCCAGCGTTCTCTGTTCTGGAACACTCTGACCACTTTTCACGCTTTCTAACTCTTACTCATCTTTGAACCTCAAGTGAATATCTTTTTACTCAGAAGCCTTCCCTGTCTCTTCTTCCCCAGTGCCTTTTAAATCCGAGTCCCATTTCTCTCTTCTGGAGCCCCACATACTTCTCCTTCCTGGCTCTCTCCCTCACCTCCTCTGGTCTTCCCTTTCTGGTTTGCTTTCTGCAATGCAGTTATTGCCACTTTACCTCTACTTTATTTATGTATTTTGTTAACTGTCTCACCACCCTCACATCTAAGCTCCATGAATGTGGGGAATTTTGTCTGATCACAGCTGTTCCCCAGAGTCTAGAACAACACCTGGTACACAATAGACACTCATTGATTCTTTGTTGAATGAACAAACAGTCCTCATGGGTTAAAATTCTATCTATTGGTGTCATTGTTTGTTTAGTGACTGCCACCCTCACTTGACTATAAGCTCCCAGAGGTTGGGAACCATGTAGTTCCTGCTTATGAGGAACATCAGCAAGGCCTAGTACTGTCCCTCCTGCACAGTGAGTCCTCAGCAAAGGTGTGTGGAATGAATACATGAGTGAGAGCACAAGTGAGCAATGACCTGGGGCGAGGCCAGTGAGCATCTCTGTGCTTACGGGCAGGGATGGTACCACCACAGCCGCCCTCTGCCCTCTCTCCCTCAGTGCTCCCGGCTCCAGGGCCCTCCTACCTTATCCTGCTCATCATAGTCCATGGTGAAGCAACCCCTCAGCCTCAGAGAGAGTTCCTGGAGCTGGACAATGGCTTTGGCATTGGGGGTGTTGTCTTTGAAGCGCATGGTATCCTCCATTATGTCTTGCACCAGGAGAAATGCCTTCTTAAGGTAGCACACGGGATCATCCTGGAAAGCAACAACCTGGAGTTTATGACCTGGCTGATGCCACCTGGGAGCCCAGGCTCTGTGCCAGATGCCCCCCTCCCAGACAGACTGCCCGACCACTGCTCCTGAGGAAAGGACCATCCACTCCAGAAGACAGAGAACACTGCCCTCAGCTGGCTTTCACTCTCCCTTATTGGGATCTGACACTACTGGGGATTGCATTCCTTACGGATTCCCTTTCCTAGAGGGAAGGAAACGTGGATTCTGACCAGAGTGGTCCTTAGATTTCTGAAAGGTGAGCTCAGATTGAAGGTGCATAGGTAGGGTGGGTTCTGAAGAACTTCTCATTTTCTGTCTCTGACCCTCTTTTGACTTGCTTTCACAAGAAGCTCTTTACCATATGGCTCCTTCTAATCCTCCCAGCCACAGGGGTCCTGGAGACTACCCCAGGGTCCAAAGAATAACTTCAGTGTTTCGTCTCCCTAAAAAGATGGTGGCTGCCTCAATGAAGACTCTGCTTTAGCTCTGTATTCCTAGTACCTGGTCCAATAGGTTCCTTCTCCGGTTCTAATGGAAGTGTGTATGGGTCAGGTGTGCAGGAGCTCAGAGATGGGAGCAAACCCTGGCCATGATGGTGATTTTGTATCAGGCAAGAAGATGAATAGATGTGGCATAAAGGCTGGGGTGGGGACAGTTGGAAAGGCATTACAGGCATCAGAAAGATCACATGCAAAGGTTTGGAGGCAGGAAGGAACATAGAATGGGGGTAGTAGGTTGGGCTGTGTGATGGAGACTGGAACTTGTAAACCCAGGCTAGACAACCAAGGCTTTCCACTGGAGTGAGGGGGTCTCCAGGTTCAGGAAGGGCAGTGAAGACAAGTTGTGGCTCAGAGAGCTCCCCCTAGTGGTGGGATGAGGAGTGCACTGGAGGAGAGGAGGCCAGTTAGGCGGTTCTTGAAATTGTCCAAGCACCTGATGGGGTGGGGCCCCAGAGCCCAGGGATGTTGAGGAGTAGAGCCAGCATCACTCGGTATCTGGTTGGGCGTGGGATAAAGAGGAAGATGGAAAGGGCTGGACTGATCCCCTTGGTTGCTGGTCTGGCTGTTAGATGGAGGTGACGTCCTTAAGCAAAGCATGTGACCCAGAAGTATTGGTTTGCCTTAGGCCTTAGAGCCTGCCTTCCTGGGTTCAAATCAGGCCTCCACTGCTTCCGAGCTATGCCCTCTCCCCTGACCTTTCATAAACAAGATGAGTGAACCACATAGGCTCAAAAGTGCCTGACACATTGTAATACCTTGACATGTACCAAGCCAGGAAAAGGGCACAGCAGGGGACTTGAGCCCAGGACCCTGACCAACCCTGGACCCTGGCACCCCAGGCTTGGGCACCCAGGGGCCCTCACACACATACCCTGCACAGCTCTAGGATTTCTCCTGCCCACATACACCCACCCTGGTAAGTGCATACATATGGGCCCATGGGCTTTGTAAAGAGCCATAACTCACCAACTGCTCCTGGTCTACAAACTCGAAGGAAATTTGGCATGAGGTCTCCATCTGACTGTCAATCTGTAAGAGAGAGCAGGCTAGTGGTGGCAGGTGTCTGCAGTTCCACTGAGCTTGCCTAAGAATGGGGACTAGAGTTTCTGGATGGAAACTAGAGTTTCTGGAGTTTGATCCTCATCCACCTCCCCCAACCATACGTGAGAAGACAGAGCTAAGGCTAGGGGAAGACCTGTGACTTCCATACGGCCAGGGGAGGGCTGGAGAAGAACAAGAAGTCTCTGTTTTGTAGCTCCTACTTTATGAAGTCTAACAGATGCCAGTTTGTTATAAGGAAGAACTGTCTAATACAGGGTAGAGGACATACTCTCCTGTGGGGGGTAGTGAGCTCCCTGTCCTGGAAGGAATTTAAGCAGAGGTTAGACAAGCTCTAGGAATTCAGGATACATACGGACTGGGGCTAGATGCCCTTATAGGCCCTGCTGCCCTTCAGAGCTGTGGTTCTGTGATTCTGAGTCTCAAAGAATGCAGTGATTCTTGTTCTACTTTGTATTGCTACAGCAGCTACATACAGGGGGAAAAGCACAGGGGGTAAGAGAAACAGGAGGCAGCCCACAGGCCCCAAACTCAAGGCCCTGGAGCTGACCTTAGCCAGTGGGGCTCCACCCTGCCTTCCTGGCCAGAGGGATGGCAAATTCTCTTCTGAGCGGGACAGCAGCCATGACAGCAACCTGATTCTGCCTGGCTGAACCATGCTAGGAATTGTTGACATCTCTGCTGGCCTGATGAGAGTGAGGCATGGGCTCCTTCAAGGCCTGGGTAACCAGGCCATCCCAGCCCCAGGGTTCGGGCAAGAGCCAGGGAAGTGTTGGGGTAGGGCTGGGAGTTAGCCGGGAGCCTCCCTTACAAATCTGGCTGAGGCCCTGGTGCCAGGCTGGCAGCACATCTGGGAATCCAGGAGCTAGAGGCAACATTTTGACACAGAAGGCAGACGGGGCTGGCTCCTCGAGGGAAGCATCCCATCGAGGGAGAGCAGGCTTTACAAGCCTTTTCAGAGTCCTTGATGGACATTCTAGACCACCATTAACCCAGGCAACCAGCTAGAAGCCCACCCTGTCCCCTGCCTACAGGAGAGCTGGAGAGGGCTTCAGGTTTGGGGGTGGGGGTGGGGTCAGAGGCATTGACCTTTAGAAGGTCAATGAGAAGAACATCCGTGGAGCTAGTGGGAGCCACAAGCCACATCCTGCACGGCTGTACTCCTCTACCAACAACCCCTCTCTTTGGCCCTGTTCGCTGCCTCCGTTTCCCCAGTGGGGAGAAGTTGGGGTAGGCAGGGCCACACACTCACCAGCTGCTGCAGGGACAGCAGGTGTCCATTTCCAATCATGTGGCTACAGTTCTCCAACACCTCCTCGGTAGCACCATTGCTCACCAGGAGACAGGCCAGCAGCAGCAGAGGGCCCAGCCATGTCTGTGATAGAGAGGGCATCATTTCTCCCCAGCTCTCTCACACTCCCCAGGAACCACCCTGCCCTGCTGAGGATGGAAAAACAAGGACCTCAGACCTGCAGTGCTGTAGGCTCGGCCTCTCATCCCAGAATACAGCACTCCCAAAGCCACCTTCCTCAAGATTTCCTAAGAACCACACACAATCCTGCTCTCCCTTGATAACAACCCAAATGTCATCTCCTCCAAGAAGCTTTCCCAGATTAACCCAGGCCAAGCCATTCAACACACTGAATTTCTAATGAGGACATGGGAGTTGTGCCTACTAGTCTAAATGCCAGTCACACAGGAAACTCCTCAAATGCAGGACTTGCTTCTACCCATTATTCTGACTCTGCAACATCAAACACTGAGCCAGGCATCTAGGGAGCTGCCCACTCCTCTCAAGTTCATGTTCCTACATTGGCTGGCTTCCACACTTGGAGCCAGAGACATCTCTCTGGGCCCAGCCCTTCCTTCTACCTGATTCCATGCACGTCTGGCTCTGCTAATGGAAAAACCAGGGGCCCAAACTCAGATTCACTGGGAACCTATCCCGCATCACAGATCTTTGGAGCCCTGGGGGTGTGTGTCAAAAAGAGCCCAAGTGATTAATCAGAGACAGCAGTGCCAACTCTAGACCATCCCTGGCTGGCATATGCCTATCGGAGCCCCATCAGGCTCTGCATCCAGCCTGACACCTCTTACCATTGCAAGAACATCTTCTGAGATCTCTCCCCTCTTTCAGCACCCCTCTGACCCAGTAGCTGCTCGTCCCCAGAGTGATGGACAAGCTCCTGACACCCTGCCATTCCACTTCCCTCCTCCTTGCCAAGGTCCCCTTAGCCCTCTCCCTGGCTCTAGGTACCCCCTTCTCCAGTCAGAGGCAGAGAAAGACCCTTGGGCTGTCTCTCCCCAGCTGGATGTCACCTCCTGGCAGGTCTGGGGAAAAGCTGTCAGGGTGGGGTGTGGGCTGGTACCCTCATGGGTTCTGGGCTCTGCCTTTTAATTCAGATGCTGAGACAAATAGTGCAAACAAATAGCACACTGGAGGCTGTGAAACAGCCCACAACAACATGCTGATTTACATAGAACTAAAAGCCTAAAATGTTTGTCAGCTCTTAACAGGGAGGAGAGGCCGTGGCTGGGCTCCAGGGAGGTTGCAGGGAGGAGGGGCCACAGTAAGACCTTCAAAGATGGGGGGTGGGGGGGGTGGGGAGATGGGGCAGGAATGGGGGGAGTTGATGGCAGAGAGAGGAGGGGGAAGGGGGCCCTGGAGGAAAGAGGCTCAGGATGGCTCAGTGCCATTCAGCACTGGGGTCTGGTGGGTGCTTGTCTGACCTGGGAGAGGGAGACTGTGGAAGAGGGAGAAGAGTCATGGAGGGAACACTGGGCTCTGTTGGGTGGTTGAGGAGCGAGTTCTGGGGGGAATGGCTGTGCCAGCCCTCAGGAATCTGCAGTTCAGGACCCACAGGAGGAAACTGGGCCATGCAGAAAGTATGTCTCTGTCCCAGGTTGGTTGCCCCTGAGGCTCCAAGCCTCAGGTGTCAGTGGTTTGGAGGAAAGGGCCCATGGGGAAGGGGATGCTCAGGAAGACAGCCTTGCCACAGAGAGTTTAAGATACTGATGTTCGAGGGCAGCCAGGAGAGGGCAATGCTTAACCCCAAAGGCTGCCTGGCTTCTGGGGTTATCTCAGGTGTCAGTGTGGGGAGTGCACAGCCCCCATGTGGGGGCTGACTTTGAAGGTGGCCAAAGGGGACCAGCCCTGCACTGGGGGCCTTGACTTGGCCTCAGAGGAGGGGCTGGACAGGTACCCAAGGGTTAACACTCTAGCTTGCATCTGGCTGGACCAGCTCTTCTCCCGCTCTTTTCTTCTTCCCGTCCAGCAGCTTTGGCCTCTGGGGCAGCCCTAGGGATCTCTGCTTCAGGCTCAGAGAGACTCTGGGACACCTCGACCCAGCCACCCATCCTCACCTGCTTCTCATCCTGCCCCAAATTCCCCAGCAAAACGGTCCCTGGAGAGACCTTAGCATGAGGGGACCCTCAGGCTGCCCCTGTCTAAAATCAGCCTCTCTCTTGCCACATTTACCTTCCTCCTCTTTCCTCACCGTTTCTCACTTCCAGCCCCTATTTGTCTTGTTGCCCGTCACCTCGCCCTTCGTGACTTCCCTCCTAACCCCATCTCATCTCTCTCAGCTGGCTTTTCCTCCTCTTGGAAGGGCTTGTCCCTATCACCCTACTGCAACCTCCCTCCCTTATCCTCTGAATATTTTTCTGCTTCTCTCTCTGCCCGCACCCCCACCAGGTTTCTCCTCTAGAATTCCTCAGAAGCAAACCCATTGGCAGACCACTTACTGTTCATTAATGGAGTCACCCTGCACCATCTAGCAGCTGCCCCAGCTACAGTCCATGGTTAGGGCAGGGCAGCGGTGAACAGCCCGCAGCCCCTGTCCACAGTTCTGCAACCCCAAACCTTCCTTCCACCTCCTCTGCTATCATCAGGCCCAGGAGCTCCCCGACTGACTGAATCTGCAGGAAGATCCAGAGCCGGCATCAGGCAACCAGGTACCCCCCACCCCACAAACGGACTTGATCCAGCCACGCAAGTGCCCAACAGCTCCTGTGTGTGAGCTGGAACAAGTAGTGGCTTGCCCGGCTCCTTCCTTCTGCCTTGCATTCTGTAAGCTGGATGGCACCTGAACTTTCCCCATTGAGAAGCGCCCACTCCCCAGGCGGACCTAGAAGCATGCGTGTGGCCCGTATGAAATGCCCACTGGGCAGGCGCCACCCTCAGGCGCACAGCCATTCCGCCTCTCCCTTGGCGGTGGAGAGAGTCTCGGACGGAGCTTCTGCCCCTTGACTGCAAACCCCTCTTCCTTGCCCGCAGGTGGCTCTGTGTGCCTCTCCCTGCAATGGGGTAAGCAGTCTTCCCTTCCCCAAAGAGGTGCCGCAGCCCCAGGAGCAGCTGCAGGGCCGCCTGTGGTCCCAGCCCCAGCGAAAGAGGGGCCTCGCACAGTCGGCGTGCAGAGATGGGCCCGGTGCCGGGGGACGGAAGAGCCTCGGCAATCGGCGCGCGCTGGGGCAGTGGGCTCCGAGAAGCCGCGCCGCGCCGCCGAGCTCCAGTCCCAGTCCGGCCCGGGCCCGCGCCGCGGCGATCGCTTACCGTGGGAGGGCAGCGCCCGGCGGCGCCCCGCGCGGTCATACGGGCAGCTGGGTCCCGGCCGGGCGCGGCGGCCGCCCTCGCTCTGCTGCTCGCTGTCTCGATCTCCGGCCGCTGCAGAGTCCGCGCCCTGGCCGAGGGCCGCGCCGCTGACCCGGGAGTGCAGAGGGACCCGCGGCGGCGCGCGGAGCACCCAGACAAACTTTCACTTTCCCCGAGCCGGGCTCCACTGGCCAGCTCCTCGGCACAGCCTTTTAAGCGGACTTGTGAGGCATGTGGTTTATGGGAAATCACCTTGGACAGGCGCCAGACACACACACACACACACACAGGCGCGGGCGCACTGACACAGACACACACACTCCGGAGGCCCTCTGAACGCCTCCCCGCCCCCACCCAGCGGGCCGGTCTTCTCCGTTTGTCTTCCAGTCGCCCTGTGCGCTGTGCTCGAAGCCAAAGCCTTCAAGAGAGTAACGCGGGCTCCGCCGCCTCCCGCCCTCCAGCGCGCGGATTTTGGACAGAGCCTGGTCTTTCCTTCCGCGCTCTCCGGGCGGATCCGGTGCGCGCGCGCGCGCTCTCTCTTTCTAATATTTGTCTCAAGGGACTTTCCCTCTGGGTCTGAAAATTCCCAAATCTGAGCAGGAAATGGCTTGAGAGCAGGGGCAAATACTGGAGACCGGGACCTCCCCGACTGCGCTTGCTGCGGCACCTCGTGGAGCCTTAGTCAGCAGGTTTGGGGGCAGCCCTCTCCTTATGCAGCCCCCAAAGCGCCCGCCCAGCCTCTGTCTTCTCTTCTGGGGGCAGGGTACAGGTAGAGAGGCTACTACCTGGCCAGAAGGGGATGAGTTGTGTCCTGTGACTGGGGCTGGGACACTCTGCTGTGTCCCATTAGATGCTTCCCACACCAGACCTGCAGGTGATATAAACGCTGGCTAGAACCCAGGTTCCCTCCTGAGACTCAGAGCTGGGGAGATTGACACCCAGCCCTACATTTCCCTGATGCTTTTGAAAATGCATTTACTGAAATAATTAAGCTCATTTTTTCTCTATATGAGAATGAATCTAAACGAGGCTAAATAGGACTAGCCTGTTAATCATAATGTCAAATTCAAGAGCTTTTTCTTTCTTCAGTTCACTACCATTCAATGTTTCAGTCGCTCTGTGGCTCCACCCACCCCCAGCCCCTGGGAAATACATGATAAGCAGCCATTTCTGGAAGGGGCATCTCTTGTCACTTATTCCAGCCCCAATTAGTAATTTTACACCTGCTTGCTCTTATTAATACTGGTGCCTCTGTTTACAATGCTCCTTTCCCAACTTGTCCTTAAGGCAAACACCTCATCTGTCAAGGCTGAAGTCACACCACATCCTTCACCAGCAGAGCCTTTTTTGACTCCTCAGGCAGATCAATGATTCCTGTCTATGTGGTCTCACTCAATTTGGCTCCTTTCTCTGTAGTTTCTCTGATAAATTGTCGTTCATTCATTGTCCACATCATTCTAAAAGTGTTTCAAGGGGTGCTGATAGCTGTATTCTGGAGCATTAGACTGGAGTTTCAGCCCCACTGAGATTGAGACTTCCTCCAAGCTGGTCCTGGGTTTCAGTTCAGTTCATTCATGTCCGAATCTTTGTGACCCCATGGACTGCAGCATGCCAGGCTTCCCTGTCCTTCACCATTTCCCAGAGTTTGCTCAAACTCATGTCCATCAAGTCAGTGATGCCATCCAACCTTCTCATCCTTTTTAGTCCCCATCTCCTCCTGCCTTCAGTCTTTCCTAGCATCAGGGTGTTTTCTCATGAGTCAGTTCTTGGCATCAGGTGGCCAAAGTATTGGAGCTTCAGCTTCAACATCCAATGAATATTCAGGACTGATTACCTTTAGGATTGACTGCTTTGATCTCCTTGCAGTCCAAGGGACTGTCAAGAGTCTTCTCCAACACCACAGTTCAAAAGCATCAATTTTTCGGTGCTCAGCTTTCTCACATCCCATGACTACTGGAAAAACCATACCTTGTTTTGTGTTTACCTCCAAATTGAAAGTGCCAAGCACATACCTGGTACCCAGTTGATAGTGACCGAATCACATGAATCCATTTGAGAACAATTCATTCATTTGACAACTGTGAACATGTGGCTAATATGTGCTGGGCACTGGGCTACACCTGGGAATGTGATGATGGATATGTCAGTATATCTCTGCTTTCATGAGTTTGGGAGTAGTCAGAGCTTAGTGGAGGTGATGGAATTCCAATTGAACTATTTCAAATCCTGAAAGATGATGCTGTGAAAGTGCTGCACTCAATATGCCAGCAAATTTGGAAAACTCAGCAGTGGCCACAGGACTGGAAAAGGTCAGTTTTCATTCCAATCCCAAAGAAAGGCAATGCCAAAGAATGTTCAAACTACCGCACAATTGCACTCTCATCTCACACGCTAGTAAAGTCATGCTCAAAATTCTCCAAGCCAGGATTCAGCAATATGTGAACCGTGAACTTCCAGATGTTCAAGCAGATTTTAGAAAAAGCAGAGATCAAATTGCCAACATCTGCTGGATCATGGAGAAAGCCAGAGAGTTCCAGAAAAACATCTATTTCTGCTTCATTGACTATGCCAAAACCTTTGACTGGGTGGATCACAATAAACTCTGGAAAATTCTGAAAGAGATGGGAATACCAGACCACCTGACCTGCCTCTTGAGAAACCTGTATGCAGGTCAGGAAGCAACAGTTAGAACTGGACATGAAACAACAGACTGGTTCCAAATAGGAAAAGGAGTACATCAAGGCTGTATATTGTCACCCTGCTTATTTAACTTATATGCAGAGTACATCATGAGGAATGCTGGGCTGGAAGAAGCACAAGCTGGAATCAAGATTGCTGGGAGAAATATCAATAACCTCAGATATGCAGATGACACCACCGTTATGGCAGAAAGTGAAGAGGAACTCAAAAGCCTCTTGATGAAAGTGAAAGAGGAGAGTGAAAAGGTTGGCTTGAAGCTCAACATTCAGAAAACGAAGATCATGGCATCTGGTCCCATCACTTCATGGCAAATAGATGGGGAAACAGTTGAAACAATGTCAGACTTTATTTTTTTGGGCTCCAAAATCACTGCGGATGCTGATTGCAGCCATGAAATTAAAAGACGCTTACTCCTTGGAAGGAAAGTTATGACCAACCTAGATAGCATATTCAAAAGCAGAGACATTACTTTGCCAACAAAGGTCTGTCTAGTCAAGGCTATGGTTTTTCCCGTGGTCATGTATGGATGTGAGAGTTGGACTGTGAAGAAGGCTGATCGCCGAAGAATTGATGCTTTTGAACTGTGGTGTTGGAGAAGACTCTTGAGAGTCCCTTGGACTGCAAGGAGATCCAACCAGTCCATTCTAAAGGAGATCAATCCTGGGTGTTCATTGGAAGGACTGATGCTAAAGCTGAAACTCCAATACTTTGGCCACCTCATGCGACGAATTGACTCACTGGAAAAGACTCTGATGCTGGGAGTGATTGGGGGTGGGAGGAGTCGGGGACGACAGAGAATGAGATGGCTGGATGGCATCACCGACTCTATGGACATGAGTTTGAGTGAACTCCGGGAGTTGGTGATGGACAGGGAGGCCTGGCGTGCTGTGATTTGTGGGGTCGAGGAGAGTTGGACACGACTGAGCTACTGAACTGAACTGAGAGCTTAAAAGATGTGGGGCAGCCCTTGATGCACAGAAACTTGAGGAAGGAAGGCCTGAGACTGAGCCCAGCCAGAGGAAGGAGGCTAAGGGCTTACTTCCCCTGGGCATTGTCAAGTGGTCCCAGTACAAAATGACTTAAGATAGATAATACGTTGACACCACCTGTTCTTAGGACTGATAAGAGGTTAGAGGAAGTGATGTGATGAGATAAACCTCTTGTCTTGTTGTTCAGTTCAGTTCAGTTCAGTTGCTCAGTCGTGTCCGACTCTTGGTGACCCCATGAACCGCAGCACGCCAGGCCTCCTTGTCCATCACCAACTCCCGGAGTTTACCCAAACCCATGTCCATTGAGTTGGTGATACCATCCAACCATCTCATCCCCTGTCATCCCCTTCTCCTCCTGCCCTCAATTCCTCCCAGCATCAGGGTCTTTTCCAATGAGTCAGCTCTTCGCATCAGGTGGCCAAAGTATTGGAGTTTCAGCTTCAACATGAGTACTAATAATGAACACCCAGGACTGATCTCCTTTAGGATGGACTGGTTAGATCTCCTTGCAGTCCAAGGGACTCTCAAGAGTCTTCTCCAACACCACAGTTCAAAAGCATCAATTCTTTGGCGATCAGCTTTCTTCACAGTCCAACTCTCACATCCATACATGACCACGGGAAAAACCATAGCCTTGACTAGATGGACCTTTGTTGGCAAAGTAATGTCTCCGCTTTTTAATATACTATCTAGGTTAGTCATAACTTTCCTTCCAAGGAGTAAGCGTCTTTTAATTTCATGGCTGCAATCAGCATCCACAGTGATTTTGGAGCCCCCAAAAATAAAGTCTGACACTGTTTCCCCTGTTTTCCCATCTATTTCCCATGAAGTGATGGGACCAGATGCCATGATTTTTGTTTTCTGAATGTTGAGCTTCAAGCCAACTTTTTCACTCTCCTCTTTCACTTTCATCAAGAGGCTTTTGAGTTCCTCTTCACTTTCTGCCATAACGGTGGTGTCATCTGCATATCTGAGGTTATTGATATTTCTCCCAGCAATCTTGATTCCAGCTTGTGCTTCTTCCAGCCCAGCGTTCCTCATGATGTACTCTGCATATAAGTTAAATAAGCAAGGTGACAATATACAGTCTTGATGTACTCCTTTTCCTATTTGGAACCAGTCTGTTGTTCCATGTCCAGTTCTAACTGTTGCTTCCTGACCTGCATACAGGTTTCTCAAGAGGCAGGTCAGGTGGTCTGGTATTCCCATCTCTTTCAGAATATTCCACAGTTTATTGTGATCCACACAGTCAAAGGCTTTGGCATAGTCAATAAAGCAGAAATAGATGTTTTTCTGGAACTCTCTTGCTTTTTCAATGATCCAAAAGATGTTGGAAATTTGATCTCTGGTTCCTCTGCCTTTTCTAAAACCAGCTTGAACATCTGGAAGTTCCTGATTCACGTATTGCTGAATCCTGGCTTGGAGAATTTGAGCATGACTTTACTAGCGTGTGAGATGAGTGCAATTGTGCGGTAGTTTGAGCATACTTTGGCATTGCCTTTCTTTGGGATTGGAATGAAAACTGACCTCTTCCAGTCTTGTGGCCACTGCTAAGTTTTCCAAATTTGCTGGCATATTGAGTGCAGCACTTTTACAGCATCATCTTTTAGGATTTGAAATAGCTCAACTGGAATTCCATCACCTCCATTAGCTTTGTTCATACTGATGCTTTCTATGCCAAGAAAGATAAGAGGTTATAGGAAGTGATGTGATGAGATAAACCTCTTGTCTTGTTGTTCAGTTCAGTTCAGTTCAGTTGCTCAGTCGTGTCCGACTCTTGGTGAACCCATGAACTGCAGCACGCCAGGCCTCCTTGTCCATCACCAACTCCCGGAGATCTTTTTTTGACTTCACATTCCAGGATGTCTGGCTCTAGGTGAGTGATCACACTATCGTGACTATCTGGGTTATGAAGATCTTTTTTGTACAGTTCTTCTGTGTACTCTTGCCACCTCTTCTTACTATCTTCTACTTCTGTTAGGTCCGTACCATTTCTGTCCTTTATTGTGCCCATCGTGTGTTCCCTTGGTGTCTCTAATTTTCTTGAAGAGATCTCGTCTTCCCCATTCTATCGTTTTCCTCTATTTCTTTGCACTGATCGCTGAGGAAGGCTTTCTTATCTCTCCTTGCTGTTCTTTGGAACTCTGCATTCAAATGGGTATATCTTTCCTTTTCTGCTTTGCTTTTCGCTTCCCTTCTTTTCACAGCTATTTGTAAGGCCTCCTCAGACAGCCATTTTGCTTTTTTGCATTTCTTTTTCTTGAGGATGGTCTTGATTCCTGTTTCCTGTGCGATGTCACAAACCTCCATCCATAGTTCATCAGTCACTCTGTCTATCAGATCTAGTCCCTTAAATCTATTTCTCACTTCTACTGTATAGTCATAAGGGATTTGATTTAGGTCATACCTGAATGGTCTAGTGGTTTTCTCCACTTTCTTCAATTTAAGTCTGAATTTGGCAATAAGGGGTTCATGATCTGAGCCACAGTCAGCTCCCGGTCTTGTTTTTGCTGACTGTATAGAGCTTCTCCATCTTTGGCTGCAAAGAATATAATCAATCTGATTTCAGTGTTGACCATCTGGTGATGTCCATGTGTAGAATCTTCTCTTGTGTTGTTGGAAGAGAGTGTTTGCTATGACCAGTGCGTTCTCTTGGCAGAACTCTGTTAGCGTTTACCCTGCTTCATTCTGTACTCCAAGGCCAAATTTGCCTGTTATTCCAGGTGTTTCTTGACTTTCCTACTTTTGCATTCCAGTCCCCTATAATGAAAAGGACATCGTTTTTGGATGTTAGTTCTAGAAGGTCTTGTAGGTCTTTATAGAACTGTTAAACTTCTACTTCTTCAGTGTTACTGGTCAGGGCATAGACTTGGATTACCGTGGTATTGAATGGTTTGCCTTGGAAATGAACAGAGATCATTCTGTCATTTTTGAGATTGCATCCAAGTATTGCATTTCGGACTCTTCTGTTGACTATGATGGCTACTCCATCTAAGGGAGCCTAGCCCACAGTAGTAGATACAATGGTCATCTGAGTTAAATTCAGCCATTCCAGTCCATCTTAGTTCGCTGATTCCTAGAATGTAGATGTTCACTCTTGTCATCTCCTGTTTGACCACTCCCAATTTGCCTTGATTCATGGACCTAACATTCCAGGTTCCTGCAATATTGCTCTTTACAGCATCGAACCTTGCTTCTATCACCAGTCCCATCCACAACTGGGTGTTGTTTTTGTTTTGGCTCCATCCCTTCATTCTTTTTGGAGTTATTTCTCCACTGATCTCCAGTAGCATATTGGGCACCTGGGGAGTTATTCTTTCAGTGTCCTACCTTTTTGCCTTTTCATACTGTTCACGGGGTTCTCAAGGCAAAAATACTGAAGTGGTTTGCCATTCCCTTCTCCAGTGGACCACATTCTGTCAGGAGTGAGGAGCTACCCTATGTCCAAGGTAAGGAGCAGTGGCTGTGGTTTGCTGGAGCAGCCGTGAAGAGAGACCCCACGTCCAAGGTAAGAGAAACGCAAGTAAGGCGGTAGGCACTGAGAGGGGGCATCAGAGGGCAGACAGACTGAAACCACAAGCACAGACAACTAGCCAATCTGATCACACCGGCCACAGCCTTGTCTAACTCAGTGAAACTAAGCCATGCTGTGTGGGTCCACCCAAGACGGACGGGCCATGGTGGAGAGGTCTGACAGAATGTGTCTTGTTTAGCTGGGAATAACATCTTACCTACTCCCTCCTTCACCAACAGCTGCTACCCCAGGCTCACGAAGGTCGGTGTTAGGGCACATTTCTGCCTCTGGAAGGTGGCCATTCTCTGTCAGCTGCTGCTAAGTCACTTCAGTCGTGTCCGACTCTGTGTGACCCCATAGATGGAAGCTCACCAGGCTCCTCCGTCCCTGGGATTCTCCAGGCAAGAACACTGGAGTGGGTTGCCATTTCCTTCTCTGTCAGCATAAGCCTTAAATTCTTGCTTCCCCTTAACTAAAATTCTTTACACACCTGGGTTTGAACCCTGACTCCATCACTTGCAAGCTATCTGACCTTACAACTCTGCTCAGTCATTCATTGTGTGACCTGAGATAAACCTCTCTCGGCTCAGTGTCTTCATCTAGGAAATGGAGACATTAATCTTTCTCACCAAAGTGTTGAGGATTTAATGGAATGATGCCTGCGAAGTGTTTAGCACAGGACCTGAAGGTGATAAATGCTATTGGTATTAGCATTAGTATTATCTGTCCACTCACATGGGACTGAAGCAGTGGCACAACAGTAGTGCAGTAAACTTGGAAGTCCCAATGCCAGATTTCAGTCCCAGCTCTGCCATTCACCTGCTGCGTGATTTTAGACAAAACCTTTATGACTTTTGAGCCACCCTCTTTTTGCTTTTGACAAAGGCAACGGCAATAAGCGCTTTACCCAAGGACTGGTTTGAGAGGTCAAATGGGTGACATGTGGGGGTCTTTAGGGCAACAAGCAGCACAGAATCAGTACTGGTTATGAAAGAATGCTTTGGGTTCATAGGCTGTGGGACTTGGGAGGCTCTGCCTGCACGGAGCTGCAGAAGGATGAACAAGGTCCCAGATAACCTTAATCCCGCAGTAGGGCTTGCAGCTGACTCATTTCTGTTACCTTAAAAGGAGAGGTTGTCAATCTTCTTGGCCTCAGGCAAGCTTTACCACCAGACATGGGGAAATTGAGGCTGGAAATTGAGACTTGGTGTGTCTGCTGGGGGACCGCAGACAGCATCTCCCATGGTCTCTCTTGTGCTAGGTGGATATACTCTGGCCCCTGCCTGTCTGACTGGGAGACCTTGGGCAGGTAGGTTCTGCCTGGATCTCAGGGCCAAGTCAGCAAGATACTTTCCATCTGCATGTGGTTCCTTAGCTGTTCACACCCATGCAAGCCTGTGTGTGCCCGTCCATGGTCACGGAGTGTTGGAACCACAGACCTGACCCGGAAGCTGTTCTATCCATTTTGTCTCAAAGGAGCAAACAGAGGCTTAGGCAGGCGAAGTCACCTCCTCCAAAGTCACACATGATTGGCAAAGTGCGGGGGGTGGGGGCAGGACTCAGGGGTGAGACCTGACTGTGGGTCGCCTATGTTCTCCCTGGTCAGAGTAGCAGCTGTGCTCCCTGCTGACTACTGGCGGAGTCATGTCCGGAGCGGGGTCCCGGGGGAGGCATGGGAGGAATTTGGAACAATCCAAGATTTGGGGTTTTAATGGTTTCCTAATGTAGCATCATCAAGAAGGCAGTGCTCAGCTGACCCTGGAGGAGGGCACAGGGAGTACCAGAGGGATTCTGCTTGCCAGAGGAATGAAGCAAGGGTGGGAGGAGAGAGATTGAAAAGAGAGACATGGAGACGGATGGCAGGAAGTGGGAGGAAAGCCTCATTTGCTCATTGTCGAAATGTCATTTCCTTGAAATTATTTGACAAGCAATTTCCCCTTGAGATCTCTTCTACGGAGTTGACTTCTATCACAAAAGACTCCTTTCTTTCTCTTTCATTTTCTTTCTTTCTTCCTGTCTCTTTCCCTCTCCTCCTCTTTCTTTCTTTCCCCCTTCATTCCTTTCTTTCCCCCTTCCTTTCTCCTCCACTCCTTCCTCTTCCTTCTTTCTCTCCTCTCTTTCTTGTTCCACTGAAATTGCCCAGGGCTCTTTGGGAAATGGACTCGGGTTGGATAGAGTAGCCTTGGAAGCTTGGGGCTGCAGAGGAAATGCCGCTTTCCTGTCCCCATGCTCGTGGCAAGGAGCTGCAGGGATGGCCAGAGTGTGCTAAGACCCCCAGCTGACCCATCTCCTGTGCTACCCACCGAGGTCTTTTACTCTGTGGACTGCCTTCCTAGTCATGCCTTCTCCCTTTATACAGAGCAGTGATGGGTGAGGCAAGGGACAGTAGGAAAAATGGTAGTGCAGCTCTAGCCATAATGGAGGGACCCTTGAGCTGGGTTTATCATCAGTTAAACAGGAATGGTAACTCCCAGCCAGCTGACTTCCCAGGGCTGCTGTGAAGACCTAGTATTTGGTAAACTTCCAGGTGCCAACATTTGATACTTTGGAAAATGACTGATAGAGTTGTTGAGACCAGCTGTCCCCTTTGTCCCTGCAGGTACAAAAACACTTGTGCTGGTTTCAGGGCCATGCCACCAGGAGTCTTGCCCCTGGAGGGTTGGCATTCTGGGAGGCTGTCTGTACCAGGGGCCCAGCTCTTTCGTCTGCCCTGAGCTTCCTGCCAACATGAGGCTGGGCTCCATCTTTTAGAGCTGGACAGGCTCTCTGAGGTGCTCGTGAACTCCTCAGAGCTGATCAATCTATCCTAGAATTGAGGAAGCAATTTACTTGCAGTGAATTTTGGCTTCCCACGTACACTGCCTTCCCCTAGAGTTATAACCCCTTAGCTGAGGACCCTTCTAGAATGGAAGTTTATCTGAACTTTCATCGGAAAAACAGAATCACGAAGAGGATCATGTGTCTACTGGTTTCCAAGCAACAGACAAGCTTACTTCCTATCTTTGGCCCTGTGTGACTTCAGAGCAAATAAGTCAGACAATTACCTGGAAACAGGAAGTGAAAGTCTATGCCATCTGTAATCACTTGTTAATGCAGTAGGCATTTTTGAAATGTCTGCCGTGTGCTGGGCTCTGTGCTCATCTTGATCAGGTGAATCACATGTCCTCCCTCCTCACAGACTGCCAGGGAGACAGACACCCTAGGGACAAGCCCGCTTGAGGCAGTGAGTGTGATGATGGGGAAATATATGAAGTGCCCCCGAACCACAGTGACTTGACTTCTGGATGTCACTGACGGGAGCCAGAAACCTGGAGCAGAGAAGAGTCTGAGGGTTGGAAGAGTTCTCTAGTCCCAGGGGAACTGGGGGGCAGACCCCTTTCTCCCCTCTCTTGTGGCTTAAGATTAATCCTCACCTTCATTCTCTGGTTTGCCCAGTGTCAACTGGGAAGTCCAAAAGGAGGCTTCTTTATGTGAGAGCCCAACTAGGTAGGATGAGAAGGCAGGATGAGCAGGGACACGAGTGGGAAGGCTTCCACTCAGTTTGCCCTATGTGAGGAGAGGAGAGGTGAGACTCACTCACACTCCAGTCTGCAGCTCTCTCGTTTCTGTGGCTGCCCTCAGTCCTGGGCCAGGGTTCTAGCCCAGCCCCAGGTCCTTCAGCCAGATGGCAAATCTCCTTCCCACTGTCTGGTGCTGTGCACTTTTCCCCAAGGAGTAGGAAGAGTCTGAGCAGCCCTCATGAGTGGAGTGGTGAAGTGTGATGAGTAGGAGCATCAACTCTGTAGCCATACTGCTTGGGTTGAAATCCTAGCTCTGCCTCCTGCTAGCTCTGAGCCCCTGGGTAGTTAGTTTAACCTTTCTGTACCTCAGTTCCCTCATCTGTAAAATGGGGCTAATAATGGCATCTTCCTCATAGGGCTTCTGTAAAGTTGCTGCTGCTGCCGCTGCCAAGTCACTTCAGTCGTGTCCGACTCTGTAAAGTTGAGGAATTACGTAAAAGATGTTTAGGACATCGGCTGGAACATAGTGGGTCCCATATAAGGGGGAGAGTTCTGTCATTGCTAAGGAATAGTGAGACCAAGAGGGCACTGTGCCTGTTGTCCTGTCTGGGCTACTCCAGGCTCCATTAAAAGAGGACTCCAGCAGGCGACAAAGTGGGCGGGAGGGGGCAGCACATGGGGGCTGCTGCCACCCCAGGAAAGCCCCTCTCCTGCTGTGGACATTCCTCTGGATCCTGTTGTGAAGAGAGCCCTGTTCTGGGGGCCAAGAGGGTGCTGGGTTGGTGGGGCTAGGCCTCATCCTGGAGTCAAGCGGGTGGACAGGGCCTGTGCTCACAGCTCCCACTTGGAGTTGCTGACGGGAAGAGGAATGCAGTTTCTTGGGAGCCTCTTTCCTTCCCCTAACCACAATTGGCCCACAGAACCGCAACTACCAATCGGTCCATTCATTAGAAAGCCTCCTGATTATCCAGCTGAGCCCAGCTCCCGCCCTCTCCCTCACATTCCATCTCCCAGGCGTGGGGCTGCCGCAGCCTGCTCATCAGGCCTGGAGTGCCCTTCCACTCTTCCCTCCCAAGAACAGGAGTCTGGGATAGAATCCAGGCAGGGCCATGATGATGCCTGGGGGCTCCTTGGGGCTGTTAGATAAGAGTTGTGTTCCTGGGAATTCCCTGGCAGTCAAGTGAATTAGGACTCTGTGCTTCCATTGCAGGGGGTCATGGGTTTGATCCCTGGTTGGGGAACTAAGATCACAACCACACGGCATAGCCAAAAAGAAAAAAGAAAAGAATTCTGTTCCCAGAATTAATTCCTTCTAAGAAACTGCAGTGCCCAGCTCTGTGCTAGAAGGCAAGAGGGACCAAAATGAGATGATCCAGTCCTCAATGTGGAGTTGCAGACTTGGCTTCGCCTCAGACAGCAACCTTGGCCAACTTGCTGGAAACTTCCGCACGTCAGTTTATTCATCTGTAAAATGAGGATTATAACAATTGTTAACTCCTGTGAGTAGTGATAATACCAAATTAGAAATTTCCTAGAAAATACTCTTGGAAGACTCCTGCAGATGTTGGCCATCACTAGTAGAGAACACTGGGTTTGAAATCGGATTTCAAGTCCAGATCTGCTTCCCAGCTGCAAAACCTAGAGCAATGTAGGAATCTCTTTTTGAACCTCAGATTCCTCATCTGTTAAGTGGAAATTAAGTGGATGTAATGCTACCTGTTTTAGTTTGTAAAAAGTCAATACCAGAAATAACCAGACTCTTGTTGCAGAGCAAATGTTCAATGAATGTTAATTACAATCATTCAGAGAAGTGGCGGTGGTGATATGGCCAGAAGGAACTGGCCACGGGCAGTGACCCAGATTCACACACCTCTTCTCTTCCACACAGCTGTAGCTCCCCATGATATGCTGCTGCTGCTAAGTCACTTCAGTCGTGTCCGACTCTGTGTGACCCCATAGACGGAAGCCCACCAGGCTCCCCCGTCCCTGGGATTCTCCAGGCAAGAACACTGGAGTGGGTTGCCATTTCCTTCTCCAATGTGTGAAAGTGAAAAGTGAAAGTGAAGTCACTCAGTCGTGTCTGACCCCTAGCGACCCCACGGACTGCAGCCCACCAGGCTCCTCCATCCATGGGATTTTCTAGGCAATAGTACTGGAGTGGCTTGCCATTGCCTTCTCTGCCCCATGCTATAGTCACTCAATAAATATTTGCTGATTTATCAAGGATGATTGATCCTAGACTCTAGCGTCAATATTTCTGCACCAGGCCTGGGGCCTCTTTCAAGGGACATGGAACCATCTTGCCTGGAGCCCCTCTCCCCTCCCTTTGTCCCCCTCCTTAGGCCAGATATGTGCTTCCCTTAAAGCTCATAAAACACTATTTCACTTACGCAAGAACGCTGTCATGCCAAAGCTATTTTATTATGAAGAAAGCAGAAAACCATAAAAAAATATTTTTAGAACACAACAGTAGAACTCATGTTCTGTTTCTTCCTTGAATTTGAAAAATAAGATCATGGACTATATGCCTAATTTTTTTTTGTATGCCTAATTTTTAAACCAACTTCAATGGGGTCTTCCTAAAGCTGAATTTTCGGGGGAGGGTGGTCCTAGACTATGGACCCATGTCATCTTGGACACTCTGGACCACTATGGAGTTTCACCCCTTTTTGCAGGTGGGAAACAGTCCTCTAGAGGAAAACTAGACATGTACCTCTGAAACCACTGACAGTTTTCCAGACATTAATTAACTTGTTCACTTAATGAATATTGGCACCCACTGATCGCCAAGCCCTAGTCACTAAGACTCAAATCACTGAAGAAGATCCATCCTCCCCACAAGGTGCTCTCAGGCTGTGGACACACTGCTCCCACACAGAGCAGCAGTGTTAGATGGCACTTGGAGCAGGTAAGTGGGTGGGGAGTCAGGAGGGCTTCTAGGAGGAGGAGACCTTGGAGCTGCATTGAGAGCAATACAGAATACCTGCACCTGTATAGCAATATAGCAATACAGGTACAGAAATGGAAAAGGGAGAAAACTAAAAGGTAACACCTTCCAGGAAAAAAGAAAAAAAGAAAGAAATGGGGAAGGAATTCCAGAGAGAGGAAACAGCATGCACCAAGGCTAGGAGAGGGAAGTGACAGTCTAAGTGACAGTGCAGTGGGCTCTGGGCAGTACAACTATTTTGGAATGATTGGAGCTGGGGAGAAAAGGTAGAAGTGGGAGAGAGGCCCAGAGGTCATACACATAACATTTGACTTTTTCATGAGGAGCTGCTGAGGAAGCTGGTCGGGGGTAGTTCGGGTGACAAGATCAGATCTTCCATCTATTCATGTTGGTGCATGTTTTCTGAGCCTAGGGTCCTGTTCTTAGGTTCTGAGGGGCCCATACAGAGCTGCATATGGTACTGAATGGACTCTTGTCCTCGGGAAATGCGGCGTCTAATCAGGAAGTGTGGAGGTTTGGGGCTGACAGAGACTTAACTACATTTATCAGCTGAAGGGATGTTGCCTAGAGAGAAAGAGGCTAAACAGATGGAGAGACGGAGGCCACTGGAGGAGGAGGGGTTCTAGGGGCAGGCAGGGGCAAGATCAGGGATGCGAGGAAAGATTTGTGGGGTTTTGCCTTTGATGTCAGTGGTGTGGGTTTGGCAGAAGAAAAGGGTTCAAGAGACTGAATGCTGTTGAGAGAGAAGTCTAGGTGATCAGTGATGGGTCTGGATGGGGAGGAAAGGCGGGGGGACCAGGAGAAGTTCATTGCCTCACTCAGGAGACATGGTACCTGCAGGGATCGGGGACAGAGCAGAACGGCTAAAGGTCCCGCCCCAGAAGCTCACGGCCTTCTTCTGCCTAGCCTGTTGTTCCTTCCTAGTCTTACTGGGTCCTTCTGTTGAAATGATGTCTTTCAAGGTGCTGCTGCAATGCGCCTGCTCAGGAAGCCTGCCTGTTGCTCTCAGCAGGAATGCTTTTCCCTCTTCTGGATTCCACAGTGCTTTTCTTTCTGCCTCTCGTGTTTGTGTCTCCCTTTGCGTGTATAGTTCTTACACTTCTGCCAACTAAACTGAGCTTCTAGAGACAGCTTTTGGTTTCCCACAGGACCCAAATATACTAGGTACTCAATAAAAGTTCTGTTGAGTGGATGAATTCATCAATGAATGAGTGAATGAGTGATCCCCCTGCTGGAAACTACCTCCCCTCCCCATACCTAAGCTGAGCTCCTCTTTGCCCAGCCCACTGTGGCCTGCCCCTGGGCTGGCTCCTGGGTCACATGCTAGTCACAGGCCCTCTGCGCTTGGTTGAGGTCATGGGCTCAGGCAGGATGCCAGAGCTGAAGGGTTGGAACTCACCGTGTCGGTGAGATGAGGTGCAGGCAGAGCCTGGGGAACCTGTGCAGACGGCAGAGAGCTGCGTGCTTACCAGGGTGCTGGAGCAAGCCTTTCCCTCACCCGGCCGCTCGTGCCTCTGCTCTGGCCCTCGTGTCTCTGCAGGGCAGTCCTCTCAGTGGCTCACTTAGGGCCCCAGTGGCCCCACGCACGCCTCTTCCTGGTGGCAGGGCCTTGCTCTTGTGGGTCCAAGCCCGTGCTTCAGCCTCATCTCCTATCATCCACCTGTAGGCCCCACAAAGACTGGATACACGTCTGCTCAATAAATCTTTACTGAGAGCTTACTACAGCCTGGCTCAAGGTGAGTTGCTGGAATTTTCACAGTCAAAGACAGGAGCTCATGGTCGAGTAGGGCTAGAGGAGGTTCGACAAGTAAGTAGCCGACTCTAATGCCCCAGCCTGCAGTTACTGCCACGGACAGGAAGCCCAGGTTGGGACCCACAAGAGAGGGTGGGGGAGTCTGGAACAGTTTGTGGGGGAGGGGAGGGGAGCGTCAAGGGAAGAAGAGAAGAGAGAGAGCAGCAAAGGCTGAGGGCAGAGAGGAGTGTGGTTTGGGGTGGCCATATGTGAGTGACAGGGGTTTGGTGGGGTGAGGACTAGTGAGGCCAGAGCCCTGTCGCTAAGCCCCCATCCCCACCCACGGAAATAAACCTCCCAGCCGCCACCTTCTCTAGGAATTCTTGTTTCTCCAACTTGTGTGATTTCATCCCTGTCGGAAGCCCATGGCATTTTGTCTCCATCTGGGGGTCCCTTTCCACGTTCCAGCTTATTTTAGGCTTATGTGCGTAGCTGCTCTGCCCTCTCCACCAGACTGGGGGCTCCCCCAGAGTTGGGACCTGTCGTTTCTATACTCTCCACAAATACTGAGCCAGGTTTTGGGTACTGAGAATGCAGCAGAGACTTAGATGGACACACTGAATTCAAACACCAAAGTGTCCACCAGACCACCTCTGGCCCTTCAGCATGCCCTCTGATGAATCATCAGGAGGTCATTTCATGAGTAAAGAATTCATCCAAATGGACGAGAGTTGTCTGGTGCCACTTACTATGTGACGTTTAGCAAACCTCGTAACCTCTCTGTCAGGGATGAAAGAAACACCTCTCTCAGGGGTGGTCATGAGAAAATGCAGGTAGAAATGTGGAGGTGCCAGGTAAACTTCGCAGCAGGTTCCAGAGGCCAGAGGTTTGGGGGTGGGTGCTCTTCCACTGCTCCCAGCAGAGTGCACCTTCCAAGAGTTGCTCACTCTAGATCTGGACTCCCTGCCCGGACAAGGCCCATGGAGTCAGCTCAGCTCACCTCAATAAGTCTCCTCTCCAGCTTGCCTTGATTCCTTTTTTTTTCACTCAATAAGGAATAGCTCCTCACCCTACTAGGAGACCTCACATGTGAGGGTGTAATTTCCAAATGTAATTTCCAAGACTGCAGTTTATCCTCTCATTCTGCTTCTTGGTTCCTTTAACTTCTGTGTTGTATTTCATCCAAATTTCAACATCAGAAGAATGGCAGGTTCTCAAGCATGTTCATATGCCAGAGCCCCTAGAAGCTGGCAGATTTGTGGAACTGAAAAAAAAATTAGTATATACAACTTCCAGTCACCCTTGAAAGTGAAAAAGTGAAAGTGTCAGATGTTCAGTTGTGTCCAACTCTTTGTTGGACTATAGCATGCCAGGTTCCTCTGTCCATGGAATTCTCCAGGCAAGAATACTGGAGTGGATAGCCATTCCCTTCTCAGGGGATTTTCCTGACCCAGAGGATCAAACCCAGGTCTCCTTCATTACAGGCAGATTCTTTACTGTCTGAGCCACCAGGGAAGCTGAGCTAAATCAGAGATCCCTGAGTCTTTGATAATCGTGGAGATAAGCAGTAGCTGAGGCCAAGGTTTAAGATTTAAGAAGAATGTCAGGATCTCATGTCCTAAATGGCGATTGAAGGAAGGGGGTCATCATTTATGTTTAGGTATGGGACTCTTGCTCTAGGGAACAGAATCTGAGAGCTCTGGATCTCAGAATTGTGCCTCAAGAGCAAAGGCCAAGTGTCATAATGGCTGCTGGCCTCCCAGCTGCCCTAACATTCCCTATTTTCCATTTTCCTTTCCTTTTTAGGAGGTTACACCCAAATGCTTATGACTTCTTGACTTTCCATTTCTCTTCCTGTCCCTTACTAGAAAGGTCATGGAACATGGCACCTAGCTAGGAACATGGGCTTCAGAGCAATACTGTTTGGGTTCAGCACCTTTGTACTTACTTTTCTGTGACCTGGGACAAGCCTCCTGTGCCTCAGTTGCCTTACTTGTAAAATGATGAGGATGGTAATAAACTGGCCTCACAGGCATTGGTGAGGGGTCAATGAGTTTACACAGGGGTCAGCAAACCGTTCTGTGAAGGTGTAGGTGGTAAATATTTTTGGTTTACTGTCCATACCGTCTCTGTCATCACTGTTCAACTCTGCCATCATGTTTGTCTCAAAGGCAGCCATAGACAGCACTTACATCAGTGGTGTGCAAGACGATAAAGCTTTGTTTATGAAAGTAGACAGGGAGCTGGATTTACCCTGAGGCTCACGGTTTACCAAGTTAATACACGAACAAAGTGCTTGGCTTGTCGTAAGCACTCAAAAAATGTTAGCAATTATTATTCACTTATGAATAAACTAAATTTGAGCAGTTATTCTGTGCAGGCGCCGTCCTCACTGTTGAGAGCAACACAGACAAGGTCCCTGAGCTGGCAGAGCCTGTGTTCTGGTTGGGGGGCCGGAGTAGATGAGGCGACAAATGACAGGAGATAGCAGATGGTGTAAGAGCAGTTGTGAGAAGAACTAGGGGCTGAGATAGTGACAGTCAGGGAAGATCTCTTAGAGGCCATGATGTTTCGGTCAAGACTGTGACAAGGACCCAGCACGGTGCCACTCTGAGGAAAGAGCTCCAGGCAGAGGGCCCCTCTAGCTCTGGCTCCCGCTGACGAACCAGCTGCAGGGTCTGCAGTGCTGGGAGGACTGGGAGAAAGGAAAGCACAGAAAGGAAAACAGGGCTCCCTTCTGACTTGCCACACAGGGTGCCGCAGTGGCTGTGGGGAGGGATCTACAGCCCCTCTCCTTGGATATGCCCCTTTCCTGAATAATCTATTCCTCAACCCAGCTCCCCTCTCACCTTTTCTCCTCCCACTGCCTGCCTCAAAGCCCTCAGCCCAGGCCTGGCACCCACATCTGCTCTTCACACCTACCTCTGGCTCCCAGGCTTGCTAACTCCAGCTGCCCACGACTGCAGCTGGAGGGGACCCCTTCGTGCCATCCAGCAGGTGAGCATCAGGGTCTGGCTTCTGCTTCCCCCTGCGCAGGGGAGATGGGAACTCCAGACAGGAGATGAAGTGGGTTTCACTGGAGCTGCTCCTAGACACAGAGCCTGGAACCCAAAGGGAACTCAGAATTCCTGCCTTCTGGTTCACGGTTCCCACAACCTTTGGTTGAGAAAACACCTGTGTGTGCATGGATTCTGGACTCCAAGTTCCCTCTTTTCCCATCTCCACGCCCAAGCTTGTGGCTTGCTCTCTCTCTTTCTTTTTATTTTTTTAATTAATCATTCTAACTGGAGGATAATTATTTTACAATATCGTGATTTTTTCCCATACCTCTATATGAATTAGCCATGGGTATACATGTGTCCCCCCATCCTGAACCCCCCTCCCCACTCCCTTCCCACCCCATCCCTCTAGGTTGCCCCTGGGTGCCCTGATTCATGCATCGAACTTGCACTGGTTATCTGTTTTACATATGGTAATATACACGCTCACGCTATTCTCTCAAATCATCCCACCCTCGCCTTCTCCCACAGAGTCCAAAAGTCTGTACCTTACATCTGTGTCTCTTTTGCTGCCCTGCTCTCTCTCTCTTTCAACATCTGTATTGAAGTGTAACCGATATACACAAAACTGTACAAATTTAATGTACACAATCTGATGAGTGTGGACAGATGCATATACCCATGAAACCCTCACCACAACCAACATATCCATCACTTCCAACAGTTCCTTGTGTCCCTTCGTGTTTTGTTTTGCTTTGCTTTGCTTCTGTGGTCAGAACGTTTACCAGGAGGTCTACCCTCTTAACCAAATTGTAAGTGTATGAAATGGCATCGTTAGCTATAGGCACCTCAGCCTTCTCTTACTAAACATTCTGGCTCCCACTAGAATCTTGTGGGATGACCTAGCCGAGGAACTAGGCCACCACGTGTGATGTCCGTCTCCTATAGAGAGCAAATTCTAAACTCCAGTGACTTTGGGGGTTGGAGCCGGTCTGCCTCGCGGACCGTCACAGTGAGTTCACTCTTGCCAGCTTCTCTGTCAGAGGGATGGGTTACTTGACCTGGTCCCAGTTCCAGGATACACCCTTCTGGGAGCCAGTGGCCCTCTGCCCGCCTCCCTCTGCCCGCTTCCTTAAAAAGCCTTGCCAGATTTCGTCCCCACACTGATGCCCTCACTGACTCTAGAGTCCACCCCGCCTTCACCCCCAAGTCTGCCAGGGTTGGAATGGTGTCTCCTTGCTCCTTCATGGATCTCGCACCTCTCATCTGGCGGTGGCAGGGTCTCCAGGGCCGTGTGACTCACCAGCAACTGGTGTTGTCAGCCTGGCCGTCATGTGGCACTGTGGGTCCCCAGTGGGTGGGCGGGCAGCGTGGGTCAGGCGGGCTTGCTCCCAGCCCGTTCGGGGGCCTCCCTCCCCACTCTTTGCTGTCCTGTGTTGTTGTCTTGGTGCCCAGGAAGCCTGTGGGGGAAAGAAAGTCTGGCCCCTTTTCCTGTCAGCGATGACTTTCTGCTTGGAGCTGACCCTCTGGGGTGAGTCACCGGGAAGGGGAGGCAAGCCCTGCGGTGGAGGAGGAAGCCCCAGAGTGCAAGCTTTCCTCCCATGGCCCAAGGCTGCTGGAGGTCTGAGGCTGGATGGGGGTCTCCCAGTTGAAAGAGGGGCTTGGAACAGGCTCCCCAGGACCCTCTACTGGGAGTGGTCTCCAGACTCCTCTCTCCCCCAAACCCCTGCGAGCCACACCAGATTAAACATGACTTTGACCATGTCACAGCTTTTGCTGTAATCTTTGGAGGCTCCTTATTGCCTCTGGGATGAAGTCTGAGTGCCAAGACTCACCTGCCTTTTGACCTGTCTTTCTTTACCCCACTCCTGCCCTCCATTCCCATCAGCCGCCTCCTCCGCTCCTAATTGTAGCATACCCACAGTCACCCCACACCTTTGTCTTTGCCATGCCCCTTCTGCTCCCCTCCCTGTGATGCCTTTTCTTTTCTAGATGCACCCATACTCTAAACCCCATTTCCATTCTCACATCATCCATCCATCCATTCAAAAAATATTTGTGGAGCACCTTCTACTGGCATGCCAAGCGCTATGCTAAGGGCTGAGGTTTCAACCACCAGCAAACTAGACAGGTTAGCGCTGAAAGACCTTCCAGGCTTGTGGATGAGACAGACATAAAAAGGCAATGGCAACGTAGTCAGGTGAGCTCAGGGTGCTAGGGGAACACCCGGGAGGGACACCTCATCCAGCCTTGAGAAGATGATGGTGGTCTTTCTTTGTATGTGTGGACCTCTTTGAAGTCTTGATTGAATTTGTTACAATATTGCTTCTGTTTTATGTTTTAGGTTTTTTGTCACATGGGATCTTAGCTCCCTGACCAGGAATTCAACCCACACCCCCTGCACTGGAAGGCAAAGTCTCAACCACTGGACGGCCAGGGAAGTCCCAAGCCTAGTGGTCTTGCTGGAAGAGGAGATGCTGCTGATTTCTTGAGTGTGAGTAGGAGTTAGGTAGGCAAGAGAACCAGGGAGGGAATGGGGCAGCAAGGATGTTGGGGCCAGAGAAAGCAAAACATAGAAAGGCCTGAGGCAAGAGAGTGCATTCTAGGAACTGAAAGTTGATCATAATGTTTGGAGTAGAGTGTGAGAGGGAGTGTGGTGAGAGGGGGGCTGAAAGTTCCCCAGGGGCCCTGGAGAGTTTATCCTAAGAGCCACAAGAAGCCAGTAAGAAGTTTACAGTGGAGGCTCACAATGGGCAGATTTGCACCTTAGCTGGTCCAGAGTGACCAAAGCATAGATTATGGATTGCAGGAGGGCAAGGGACAGCCTCAGTGATCTCTTAAGAGGTGATTTACATGGTCTGAGTGAGAGGTAGTGGTGGCTTGAACCAAGCGATGGCTGGGGAACTGAGGCCAAGAGGAAGGATCCAAGGCCCTTTCCAGCTAACAGGACTTGGAGGTTGCTTAGGCACAGAGGTGGAGGGGAGACTAGTCAAGCATGCCTCCCAGGCTTGTGATTAAGCGGATGGGCAGTGGGGCTATTCTACTGAGAGGAGCGGGCCTACTGGCAGAGGATGATGAGTGCAAACTGGGGCTTGCTCAGTTTGAGCTCCTGGGGGGGCTGTTGAGGGCAGGCAAGTGCCAGAGAGTGTGGACAAGGCTAGGTTTCTGGAGAGAGATCTGTGTTGGAGGGATCGTCTTGGGGGCCCAGCTGTACCTGGTCACTGAACTTGGAGAAGATATGCTTTCCCTCTTCCATGAAGCCTTCTTTGCTTCCTCCAGTTGCCCACACCCAGTCCTAGCTCTCCCTCAACACAGTTCTTGCTGATTTGTGTTACCAAGCTTTTCCCAAAGTGTGGATCATTTTTCTGTTCAGAGAATTATCAGGTTAGCTTTAAAAATATCCTCATGATAGGGGTGAGACCCCATCCCAGAAAAAGAGGAAACGGATGCAAGAAATATTTTAAAACAGGGTTTAATGGACTGGTAATTGACTGGGTGTGTGGTGTGAGGGGACAGGAGGAGTCCCAGCTGTGTGTGTGTGTGTGTTAGTTGCTCAGTCACGTCTGACTCTTTGAGACCCCATGGACTGCAGCACACCAGGCCCCTCTGTCCATGAAATTCTTCAGGCAAGAATACTGGAGTGGGTTGCCATTCCTTTCTCCAGGGGATCTTCCTGACCCAGGGATCGAACTGGGATCCCCTGCACCACAGGCAGATTCTTTACCATCTGAGCCACCAGGGAAGCCCAGATTCACAGCGACCCCAGCTTACCAACACAGGGGACTATTTAAACCAGAGGGCAGGAAGAGGAATGGATGTCTGGAGGAAGAAAGTGGATTAAGTTTTGGATCCACTGAGTGTGTGGTGATGCCTATAGAACCTCTAGCTGGAAAAGCCAGAAAGATACAGGAATTGGAGTGTGAAGTTTGGGTCTGGAGTTACATATGAGGTGGCTTCATCCATCACTTCTCTCCATTCTCCAGCCACATTAACTTTCTTGACAAACTCATTTTTCACCTCAGGGCCTTTGCACATGCTCTTTCCTTTTTCTGAAACACTCTTTTCTCAGACACGTGGTTTATGCACTTAATTCAGGTTGCAACCTGGAGTAGCCCTTTACCCCATCACTCTCTGTCTGCTTACCCAGCACTAATTTCCATCATAGCATTCATCACCCACCAATATTCCATTGTGAAGTTGTTTAGGTATTCTGGCTCTCACTGGAACATAACTTCCCTTTCCCTCTGGGCAGGGGTTCAGAACCTGGAGGGACCTCAGGGCAACCTCCGACACCTAGGCCTGGGGAGAAGGCCCCAGGCAGCACATGCAGGGCCAAAATGTCCAGAGAGTGGAAGTCCTGGCAGGAGGAGGGGCTGAGATTATGGAATGCCTCAGAGAGGTCTCCTCTGAGAAAGCCCCTGGGAGGCTGTCTGGTGGTAGCTCCTGGGTCGTGAGGGACAGACTCCAGATACAGTGAAGAGTAAACCAGGAGAGGGGCAGAGGCGAGGAGCTGGGCACAGTGTGCCAGGCTCTAGAATGATAACTGGGGAGGGACATAGAGGCAGGGGAGGGGAGTCACTTGTGATGAATGATGATCACAGCCTCCTAACTGCCCTTCTGGCCCCACTTGGGCAGTGAACACCGCATTCAGAGTCATCTTGAAAGCATACATCAGATCAGTTCACTCCCCTGCTTATTGCTTAGAATAAAACCAAACTCCCTAACGTGATAAACAAGGCCCTCCGGTCCTGCCCTGCCTTCTCCTCTGACCTCATCTCTCCACATGGGCCCCGTTCACTCCACTCCAGCCACTTGGGCTCCAGGCTGGTCCTTGAGCCAAGTATCTTCCGGCCCCAGAGCATCGGCACTGCTGTTTCCTCTTCCTAGAACAGTTTCCCAGAGTGTGGCTCAGCCCTCTTATCATACTCAGGTTTCTGGCCAAATGTTACTTCCTCCAGGAGACATTTCCTGAGCATCCTGAAGTGGAAATTTCCCACCTTCTGTCACCTGTTCCTTGCACAAGAGAAAATTATATTTATTGTACAGTAAATGTGTATTTATTTGCTGGTTAGCTTCTTGTTCATCTTCCTCACTGAAGTGTAAGCTCCAGGAGGACAGGAGTGTTTGTCTGTTTTGTTCCTTGCTGCATCCTTAGCAACAGAAGTTTGCCTGGCACATAGCGTCGATAAGTACTGTGTTGAATGCAGGTCTGAATCAATGAACAACTGAATGTCTAAAGCAAATTTACCAATAGCCCTTATCCACAATGGCTCTTCAAGCAGCTTTGCAAAGTGACATCCTCATTGTAGAGAGGAGCAAACTTAGGCTCAGAGCAGTTGAGTGACTTGCTCAGACAGAGCCCCAGTGCATGCCTGCTGCAGGCAGGGGGGCACAGACCAGACCCCAAGCTCTTCTTACAGTTCCTATGGGTCCTCCACAGAGCTAGGCACTGTCTTGGCTTTTTCCTGGCCTGGGGGTGGGGGGAGATGAGAGGAAGAGTGAGGGGGATGAAGAAGTACCCGGAAGAGCATTGGGAGGGGAGGGAAAGGAACCTTGAGGAGCCAGGAGGGGTGGGAAGGGAGAGGAGGGCTTGGGCAGCCTGCCTCCCACAAGATCTGAGCACCTTGCATCCCAGCCCTGAAGGGGCCCACTTCTACCTCCCAGGGGTAAGCATGGATTTCCCTCAGGAGGGGATGCTCTTGCTAATGCATCCCTGAGCCCCCAGTTTGGCACCCCTCTTCCCCCTCCCCACACACTGTGGGGAATTTCCCACTTCCTGGTAGGAACTGGGGAGATTTTCTTCAGCCCAGGAATTCAGGACATTGTCCAACTTTTATCATAACTTCTTCATCCTCTGCATACCACACCACCTCCCACCGACACAAAGTGGAGGGGAGGGTTACAGGAGGAGTGGAGAGTCTCCTAGAAATCTCTGCACTTGCCCCCAAGCAGGCACTTCCACCTCACATCTCCCCAGAGCCCTTTATCGGGTCATTTTGAAGTCACACTGAGAAAATGGAACCCCCCTGTCCTCTTGATAAGGTGGGTGACTCGATGGCTGGCACCCCAGCTACTGAACACAGAGCCCCCCACTGCAAGATGGGGCCCATTCACAGTGGTGGGGGAGGGGAGGGGGTGAGGTTCTGCTTGGTGCTGCTCAGGCTGCCTTTCTCCTATCTCAGTGAGTCACTCCAGCCGATCCCTGTAGCTCCTGATCCTGCCCTGCTGGCTAGATTGGCCTGCCCTGCTCCTGGCCACGTGCAGAGAGAGTGACTAGGGGATGGGCAGGTGCTGGGAGGCCTGATCAGTCAGCCAGACGCGGGGAGCCCCACCGGGATGAGCAGTGATCCCCTGGTGTGGGTCTAGACAGCAGTCCCACGGATGGTGAACCCTTGTCTGGCCTGAGACGAGACAGGCCCCAGGGCCCCAGAGCACCTGCTGCTTCTGAGCATCTCGTCCTCTTCACTCATTCCAGCAGACGCTGGCTCTGCCACGCCGAGTACAGGGCACTGGAGGAGGGGAGAATAAAAGCATGAAGGAGACAGCTCCTGTCTTCCAGGAGCCTGAAGTTCATCCTAACGAAACACATACGGATCTCTGATGATCTGCCAGCCTCTGGGCAGAGGCGTGGGGACTTAGAGATAAACAAAGTGTTTTTCTGAGCTCAAGTAACTTATATTCCAGCTAGAGAGACAGACACAAGCCAGTAAGTCCACTCCATGGTGAAATTATCAGTCCATCACCTATCTTAGCGCGCACCATGAACCTCTGTCATGGCCCATCTGCTCGCCCAGCACCCAGCACCCTGCCAGCACATGAGCATTTTGAAGGCAGGACCAGTCTTCTCTCTTTGAATTCTCAGTGTCTCATACAGCTAAGCATACTTGCAGTGTAAGTGCTACATGAACGGCTTCTAAACTGCTTACAAAACTGAAAATACATGCTAAATAGAGATGCAGGCACAGCCTCCTGGCTTTGTTGCAGAGGAAGGGCTGGTTATTTCTGAATGATGAGGCTCAGATAAGGCACCAGGAAGAAGGTGTGATTTCAGCTAAGCCCTACAGGATGCAGATGGAGAATGGCAAGAGAGACTTCTCAGGCTGAGGGGATAGCAGGGCCAAATCTCTACAGTCAAGAAAGAATATTGTTTATTTAGACCAACGTAAAACACCCCGGAGGGGCTGGCACACAGTGCATGGAGGGAGGATCTGGGCGGCAAGGAACATGGGGCCAGGTCAAGAGGAGTCTTGAATATTATGCTAAGGAGTTTGATCTTTGCTCTGCAGGCGCAGAGATCCCTGAGAAATTTTGAGGATGGGAATCATGTAAACTAAGCAGTATTTTAGGAAGATTATACAATGGCTGAGTTAAAGGAGAATGCCTTGCTAGGAGTGTCCTCTCATTGGCCTTGGCCTCTTGGGAAGCGGGAGTAGCTGGGGAAAACTGGGGGGAGGTGTGGTAGGAGGGAAGCAGAGAAATCATTTAAGAAGCAATTGCAATGGTAGGAGACAGATGACAATAGAATGAATCAGAGCAGGGGCAGTGGGAATAGAAAGAGGCAAAGTCAGTGGCCAATTGGCTAGGGATGTGAGGCTGAATTTTCTAGCTAGAGTGGCAGAAAGAAAACAAGAGAAGGGGTAGGCTCTGGGGTTTTGGGGGGGGGGGAACTACTCTGGGTTATGACCAGTACACTAGTTCCTTGGGCTTCCAGAACAACACCGAGAAGAGGAAGAATCTGAGATTTTCTCAGTCTTGATGCATACTGATTCAGGCTGGGAAGACTCAAAGGAATCCATTTGGTTCCAAGCTTCTTTAGAATCTGTTTCTATGGTGGAAACATTTCACAGTCCCCTCCCAGTGTGAGCCACTACCAGCTCCCCTCTGCCCGCCTACCACCATAGCAACCCATGTGGCCTGACAAACAGGGAAGCGTTGCCAGGAGAGGTAAGACGTGTGGAGGACACGGGAGGCCTTGCCATCACCACGGGTGACTTCAGTGTCCCTGAGAGTGACCCGGCCCACACCCTCGCCTCTTGGTCACTCGGTTTCTCCATCTCTGATAACCTCCTGTCCCACTGTCTTGGCCACCCACTCATTCACTCCACAGAACTCATCCATCTCTGAAATGACTAATTCTGCCATCTTTCTAGCTTCTCAGCTTATTCACTCAATCACCCAGCCTACACCTGTCCTCTGACCCTCTCAGGAGCGCCTGACCCCTCCCCTTTCTTCCAATTCACCAGTGAATTTTATTCTCTCTTGCCTTTCACATAAGCTCCCCTTGGTCACACCACCCAGCAAAACCCAAGCCGTGGATGAATCAAATTACCTTGCCCTCTGAACTGTCCCTGTGTGGGGAGTAATTTCTGTTGGAGAAGAATCGCCACACAAGTAAGCTGACTGGATCTACCATCCCTGGTGCTCACCAAGCTTGACTGGGTCCTCAGCTCTGCCCGCTGTGATTCCCCTGTGCTGTGCTGTGCCATGCTTAGTCGCTCAGTCATGCCCGACTCTTTGTGACCCCATGGACTGTAGCCCAGTAGGCTCCTCTGTCCATGGGATTCTCCAGGCAAGAATGCTAGAGTGGGTTGCCATTTCGTACTTCAGGGGATCTTCCCGACCTAGGGATTGAACTCGCATCTCCCAAGTCTCCTGCACTGGCAGGGGGGTTCTTTACCACTGTGCCACCTGAGAAGCCCCAAGGGAAGTATGTGCCCAGATCAGAACTTCATTCCCTTTCTACCTATATTGTTGTTGTTATTTAGTCACTAAGTCATTGTCGGATTTAGCAAATAAAAATACAGGATGTTCAGTTCAATACAAATTTCAAATAAACATGGAAAAAATTTTAGTATGTCCCATGTAACATTTAGGACAGATTTATATTAAAAAATATTTTTTGTTTATCTGAAATCCAAATTAAACTGAGCATGTTTATTGTATCTGGCAAAACCTGCATGACTTGACGTCTTTCTTTGAGGCTCCAGAGGCATCTCCACTTCATGTGTCCACAACCAAACTTCCCGTGGAACAAATTTGACTATGCCCAGGGTTATACCAGTGAAAACAGCAAATTTGGGGAACACCTGGCTTGAGGGACTCAGGAAGAAGAGTAAACTACACAAAAAGTAGAGAAAGAGGAACTAGAGCTGTAGAGGGAGAACCACGAAGAGGCAAAGGCCGGAAGCCCAGGGGATAAGGTCTAGAGAAGCAAAGGTTGCACAAGAGTCAGCGCCCTGAGAGCATGAGCTCTGAGAAGTGGAAACTGGGGTTGGAAAATGGGACGTCAGTGGCGACCTATGATGAGGAAATTAACTTATCTCTCTGGTTCTGTCTTTACTCTGTTGGCCCCTCAATGGGCAGGGAGAATGCTGTCCCCTCTCTGCCCATTTCGACGAGTGGGAGAATGGTTTAAGATTTGGGAAATGGTTGGGGTAAAGGAGAAAGTCGACTCTTGTTGAGCAAGGTCGTGGCTATGTGTCCAGGGTCTCGAGCCTGGGACTGTGGGCTGAGGAAGGTAGAAGTGTGAGCCCCAGCCTCTGGAGGCTGATGATCTAATGAGGGTGTCCAGGCGCTGCTGCTCAGCTCCACACCTTCTCAGGCTCAGGGGCCTCCTGGCTGGCCCCCGTTATCTCCATTCCCTTTCTCACCACCATTCACACTTTTGCCTGGAGTTTGCTTCCCACGCCCCCCTTTTTGGACCCCAAGAAGCTATTTACAGAAAGAGCCACAGTCTCCCCAGTTCTCCACTTCATTCGACCCCCTAAGACAAGCCTCAACATACTTGTTTACTTACATCCATTTCGAGGAAACAAACAGCAAAACAAGTAACCTGTCCACCTCAGCTTGGGATTTAGGAGGTCTGACAGCTCTCCAAAGCTCTTCCAGCTGCCTGTGGGTCCTGACCCCTCTGGGAGCCTTCATGGGCATTGACCTCAAGGATTTGATCCTGAGGGTACAGCCTCTTTCTCCTTTCCACCCCTCTCCCTTCTCAGTGCCCCCCATCTTCAGAGGGTACTCTGTCCTGTGGAGCCCTTGGTTCTGCCCACAGAACTTCCAGCTCATGAAGGAGTGTCCCAATGCAAGGCATTCTCTCCCAGAAAACACAGGACAGATTAATTTTCCATGATAGCATGTTATAAGTAACATTTTCATTATAATATTCGCATGCTCAAAAACTTTCGGTGGCTCCCTTGAGGCTTTGGAGCTGAGGGGGAAACCCTTCGCTGGTGCACAGACAGCCCAAGGCCAGCTCCAGTGGGAGAAGTGCCTTCTTTTTGGGGAGAGAGATGGGAGGAAGTCCACCTGTTTCTCTGCTCCTGAGGCCTCGCTGAACCTTGGCATGCACCCCTCCCCTGCACAGCCCCATTGTGGACCTTCTGAGGAATGGGAGTTTGAACAGGAGAGAAGGTGGGTTGGGATAAGAATGAGCTCAGAAGACCTTGACCTTGGGCTCCTGGTTCAGCCCCAGGCCTCTGGGCATTCCAGGCCAGAAAGGCCTAGATACTTATTTCCTCGTTAACCAGTTGGTGAGAGCAGCATTGAGAAGGAGTCTGCATTCAGAGTTGACAGAAGGCAGGGCTACAATCAACAAAGTCATCCACAGACAAGCCATAGCAGAGTGGTCCTCATGGGTACCATCTGCTTGCCAAATTCGATCTACACTCTCCCACCCTTTGACTCCAGCAATTCCCCCTTCCTGAGTTCCCTCCCTACTTTGCTACCTCTCCAAATTCTTTTAAGACCCAGATTCTTCAAGAAACTGAGGGATCTTACAGGCCTCAGAAACCTCTTCCTCCTTTGGGCCTTTTAAAGTGATTTGGGGGGAACATTTGGTTTGTTTTTAAAGGTGGTTCATAGCGCTGCTATAAACAAAATTAATATATAAATAAACCGAAGCCAAGAAAAGGTGATGACTCTTCTGCTCATTTGATATTGAACCCAGGCTGCTTTGCAAGGTTAAGTTCGTTCTGGTGGGTTTATGTATTCTCACCATAATGAGACGGTGGGCTTCTGGGCAGCAAGGCCTAGCTTGTCCTGCTTTGTCTCTGGCTGGCGTAGCCCAGAGCCCAGTCTGGAACAGATGCTCAGGAGAGTTTAACGAGTAGGAAACCTGCTTGTACATAGGAAGACCTGGCAGTCGGACCCTGGGGCCTCCAGACTGACAGTCAGGTATCTGAGCTGAATACAGAGAAGGGGCAGAAACGATGCGCTGAGTCAGACGAGGGACCTGGGGACTGTTTCCCTAGAAATCAGTTTCAAAATAGGGGAGGGCCTTGTTGGGGAGAGGAGGTGGGGAAGTTCCAGCTGTGAGGAAAGTGTGAAGGTTCAAAAGTGGGAAACAAACAATCCACTCTGGGAAATCCCACTGAAGAGAGGCTCTCACCCTTTCCCTTCTCTGTACGTGAAGTTGTCTGGCTTTGCCAAGCTGCTGTCTGCTTTTCCTGCCTGTGTGCCATCTCTCTGCCAGCTGTGTGTGCTGGCTGCTCCCACGCTGATAATCAGTCCATCAATCAATAAATTTAAGATGTTGGTGGTGCCCTGGGGTTGGTGTGCAGCACTGTGAGCGCCCTGAAAGCTATAAATTCAGGACTGGAGCTGGGATGTCCCCAAGGCCTCATAGAGTCATGATTTATGGGAAGTTATTCTCTAGTCTTCGCTGCTGGCCTTGTTATATAGGGATGCTGCAGTGTGTGTGTGTATCTTTAGAGGGGATGGTAGAGTGTGTGTGTGTGTAGGGGGGCTGGTAGAGAGTGTATGTGTGTGTAAGAGGGATGGTAGAGTGTGTGTGTGTGTGTGTGCATGTGTGTAGGGGGGATGGTAGAAAGTATGTGTATGTGTGGGGGCTGGTAGAGTGTGTGTGTGTGTATAGGAGGATGGAAGAGTGTTTGTGTGTGTGGTGTGTGTATGTGTAGGGGGGATGGTAGAGGGAGTGTGTGTGTGTGTGTGTGTGTGTGTGTGTGTAGTGGGGCTGGTAGAAGGAAAGAAAGGAAATAAAAGACCAGATGCCTGCTGTTTAGGCACAGTGCAGAGGAGCCGCCCCCTCTGCCTCCTCTTGTATTGGTCACCCACGGTCTGCTACTTAACTATTCTAATCATGATCTGATTTGTATGTGCTTGTTTGCTCTCCCCGACTATTTCACAGGCCTCTCGAAGGCAGACACTGGCTCCTCTTTCTGGCTTCTGCCTCCCCACCCCTCCCAGGCTCCTAGCAGCACACGGGGTTCATGGGAAAGCTGATTGCCTGGCTGAGTGGAGAAGAGCAAGGGTTAATTAATCCTCGAAGGAAGTCCTCCCGCCTGTTCCCCGAGGGCCCACAGGCCTCTCCCGGCACCTTCTGCAGCTCCATGGCTCCCGTGCCTCGTCTTGCCGCTGCCGGTTCCGCCTGTCCTGTCCCCTTTGGCCTCTCTGGGGAGACGTCGCTGGCTTTGAGTTCTGAATATTTCAGCTGGTTCTGTGATCAGAGCCTGCTCCGAGGCCAATCTGAATGAATTCAGCCACCTCCCTGTTTTACAAGTCCCTGTTCCTCCAGTCGTGTCCTCTGCTTTCCTGCACAAATTGTTGCTCTTTTCCTTCCGAGTGGGGAATAAGCCTGACGTCCTGAGCCCATTTCTTCTCCAGGCCCCCGTACATCCCCTCCCTCATTGAGCAAGGGCTTGCTGGGCCCTGACTCTGGGCCTGGGTTGGGGAGTGACCTAGGCAATGGTCTGGAAGCAGGGAAGGCTCCTGCCCTCCAGCAGCTCCATGTCCAATGGGGTGGCCAGAACACAAGGCTCATTGCGAAACCCTGCGAGGCAATGTTTGCTTGATAAGCACCACATGTGTGCAGAATAGTGATCATCCCGGACCAGCCTGGGCTCCCCTGGGTGGGCCGGGGTCTGGGAGGGACCTATACAAAAAAATGGCAAGAGGATTCTTCCAAGAGCCAACCAGTTCGGCTGTTCACCAATTGTGTGACTTTGGCCAAGTCACTTAACTTTTCTGGGCGAGTCACTTAACCTCTCTGGATTTGGGTTCTTTATCTGCACGCCAAACCTACCGGATACTCTGGGATTCTGAGAGTGTGTGACACAGAGCTGCAGCCCAGTTGCTAGACAAAGAGAAGGGCCTGGAGAGCTTGCAGAGGTGGAGGCAGAGGCCAAGGCCAGTAGGGACGGAAGTGGGGCCTTTGACCCTAAACACGACTTCCCACGACCACGAGGCAAGAGGGGTCACACTTCGGAACCACATCCTCTTCTGGGGACCAGGTGCCTCAGGCCCGGGCTTCACTTCGCCCCTGCTCTCCCCACCTCAGTTCCAAGGCTGCAGTGGGCAAGGAGAGGAGAACCAGGGGTGAGGGCTGCAGGACCCACATCAGCACCAACCAGGACAAAGACAAGCTGTTCCCCGCAGCCTGAGGTTGTTTGTTTGCAAACAACAGTGTTTGCGCTGGCCTCTGTTCTCCGCCTCCCAGGCCAACAGAGGCTGTCTGTGTGCCTGCCCCGCCCCCCTCCCAGGCTCCATCTCTGGCCTCCACCAGGGCCCACGGTTTGTGCAAATCCCCCAGGTCTTCACAGCAGCTCTCCACAGATGCAGTGTCAGCAGACTGCTCCGACCGATGGAACGGCCAGTGGCAGTTTAGGAGGAAGCGCAGAAGCGGGGACACCTAGCTTTGGGGAGAGCCTGCCACTTGTTAAGCAGGGGAGGTGTTTGTCTGGATATGTCCCAGAGGCTTGACTCTGACCACACCCATCCCAGATCTCAGGACCAAAGCTCAGAGATGGCTCTGGCTATCACCCACCAGTGCTGGGAATCTAGGGACCCAAGTACCTCTGAATTGACCTTCTGAGGTCCTGAAGCCCTTAGTTCAGGAGATCAGATCTGCCCAGAGTTTTGGCAAAGTTAAGGGGCAGGGTCTGTTCAGGGGATCCCTGTGTGAGGTCAGACAGACTCATCCTAGCCCTTCCGTCCTTTGGGATAAACACCTTCTATCTCACGCCTCATCAAGCAGGCAGCTACCTTTGGGAAGGGTGGCTCAAAAACCAAACAAAAATGTGCTTTCTTCTCTGAAGAGAGAAACTGCCCTAAGATTCTGGGTAGGTCCAAGGGCCTGGCCAGAAGGGAGATACTCAGGGCCAGTGGGAAGGAGTCTCATCACTGGGGCCAGTAGAAACATCCAGTTTCTCCTTTGCTGAAAGAGAGCCCTGGGAAGCAGGTGCCTTGTTTTGCAGCAGAGGGTTGGAGGTGAGATGGGATACTGTAAGGGACGGAGTTGCCCCATTGAGCCCCAAGCCCACCACCTAAGGAGAAAGTTGCCTCTTCCTTGCCCACATGCTCAGTCCTTATCTGCTCTCTGCCCCAAAGGACAGGGAAGTCATAAAACTCCAAAGATGGGCTGGCACAACCCCCTCTTTCCCCATTTCCAAGGCTTAGGCCATCCCTGCAGGCTTACTCCCATCATCCCCAGACCAGCTGGGAGGCTCCAGAGAGGGCGAGGCCTCTGGTAAGAAAGCCAGATTGACCCAGGACTTGCTTATGGGCCCAGAAAGGAAGGGGATTTGAAGGGAGGGCCTAGGAATAGGTGCTGGGGATGTCAAAACCTTGAGCCTCAGGAGCTTTGAAGTCAGACAGTTGAGGGTACCATCAGGGACCCCAGCTCTGTGGCCTCTGAACCTCTCTTGACCTCTCTGAGCTTCAGTTTCATTCAAGTGGGAATGATCCCCATTCTGTAGTCAGGACAATTAAAGCAGGTGCGTGCATGTGTGCACACATGCATGTGTGGAAATGCCTGGCATAGAATAAGTGCTTATATATTTTTAAAGCCTCCCTCATATCTCAGGTAGGTGGCAGAGTTTTAGAACCAACTTTCTAGCACAACTTTAGCAAGGAACCTTGAGTGCATCCAGGAACCCCTAGCCTGGGCTGCTGGCAAAGCTGGCTCTTAGCTGCCTCGTGCTGAAGCTTTGACCCAGAACCAGGCCCTGGAGGAGCAGAGCTCGGCTCTGATATGTAGGAGGAGCCGCTCTGTGTCTTTCTTGAAGTCACCCTTGAAAGGAAGTCCAGGATGGGCCTGGGATAGGATGGTGGTGTTCAGACTCCTGATGTCACCCCGTGCTCGTAGACTTTCATCCCTCCAGTCAGTCCCCCTTCTCTGGACACACACAGAGAAGCACACGTGCACACATGGTCCCTGTGTCTGAGGGCAATCAGGCTCAACTCTCTGAGTCCACATGTTCTTCCTGTGAACCGTGAGCCCAGTGATCTAGAAGGATGGGGCAGCAGCCCCTCCAGTGTGGGCACTGTGATGGTGGGGAGGGCTGTTTCAGAGATGACTGTACTTACAAGAAGCCCACATTTTTGTTGAGACAACCACTGAGTCCCTTGTACTCTCTCCCACCTGTTGCCTCCCTGACTCATGGCCCACCTGTCAGCCCAAGGCCTCTGAGGAAGCTCCCAAACATCCTAGTTTTGCACCACCCCCCAATTTAATCTCAGATATCCAAATAAGGAGTTTTAAAGTGTGTCCAAGAGAAGTCCTCAGCACACAGAAAGCATCAGGCTTTGGGAGGCAACTTGATGTCAGGACAAGAATGGGTAAAGTGCAAGGCTAGCTAGGGTCAGGCAGGCCAAGGGGGCTGGTGTCCCAGGGACAGGCTGTGCACACCCACCCCATGGGGTCAGACCAGCCTGGGGCATCCAGGGTCTGCTACCTACTGAGTGACGTGGTCAGTTAGGTACCCTCTCTGGGCTGAGGGAGATTAATTCCTGCCTCATGGGGTTTGAAGGATTGATTTGGAACAGAGTACAAAGTGGATGATCCTGGACTCCGCCCAGAGAAGGTGGTCAGTATCTATAATAACACACATGGTCTAGGTTAATAGCAATTCCACCTTTCCAGGAGCTCAGGCCAGAAACTGTGGCATCATCCTTAATGCCTCTTTCTCTCACATCTTCCACCAAAACTCTTGGCAAATCTTGTCATCTCCTGCTTTATCTGGCACCCCACTCCTTCTCATCACTTCCTACTGCTGCACCCAGGTCCAAGCCGCCTTGGCCTCTCCCTTGGTTTATTGCATTGGCTTCCCATCATGTCTCTCTTTGGACTCTCCAGTCTTTTCTCAACACAGTAGTTAGTGGGATCAAGCTATCCTTGGCTCCCTGTTTCACTCACCCAAGTCTGTGCCATGGCCAGCAAGGCAGTTCATGATCTACTCACCTCCTCACCTCTCTGGCCTCTGTTCCCACCACACTGTCCCTCACTCTCCCTGCCCCAGCCTCCCTGAATCACCCTTGTTGTTCAGCACTCAGGCATGGTTCCCCCCTGCCTGGGGTTCACGTGTCCTGATACCCCTGCAACTCTCTCCCCTTCCCTATGAGGCCTGCCTTGACCATTGCAGTTGACATCGCCACCCACCCCACCCAGCACCCACTCACCTCTTACCCTGCTCCTACATTACTCAACACCTTCTAGCGTACCATGTAATTTACTGATTTATTCATTAATGTCTGTATTCTGTCTTCTCTCATTACAGTAAAAGCTGTAGAAGGGCGAAAATCTTTGTTTTGTCCCCTGGTGTATCCCAGGCACCTAGAACTCAATGAATATTTGTCATGTGAATGATGGAATCTCATCATTATGAGATGGTTAAGGCAACAAACTTCTTCTAACCACAAGAAAAATTCAGGTTTTATACAATAACTTCTGATCTTCTGGAGGTGCTTGGGGTGAGGGTAGGGAGGACTGAAAAACTGGCTCCCCTATGCCCTTGGCCTCCTTCCTTTTTAAATTCTACTGCCCTGGGGTGCTTCCCCCTTCAACATGCTAGTAGAGATACAAACTCATTCCTTTGGCTTCCCTCTGCACAGCGGAAGCTTCCCTGGTGGCTCAGACAGTAAAGAATCTGCCTGCAATGCAGGAGACCCAGGTTTGATCCCTGGGTTGGGAAGATCCCCTGGAGAAGGGAATAGCAACCCACTTCAGTATTCTTACCTGGAGAATCCCATGGACAGAAGAGCTTGGTGGGCTACAGTCCATGGGGTCACACAGAGTTGGACACGACCAAGTGACTAACACTCTCTACACAGTTCAGTTCAGTTCAGTCGCTCAGTCGTGTCTGACTCTTTGCGACCCCATGAATCACAGCACGCTAGGCCTCCCTGTCCATCACCAACTCCCGGAGTTCACTCAAACTCATGTCCATCGAGTCGGTGATGCCATCCAGCCATCTCATTCTCTGTCATCCCCATCTCCTCCTGCCTCCAAACCTTCCCAGCATCAGAGTCTTTTTCAGTGAGTCAACCCATCGCATGAGGTGGCCAAAGTATTGCAGTTTCAGCCTCAGCATCAGTCCTTCCAATGAACACCCAGGATTGACCTTTAGAATGGACTGGTTGGATCTCCTTGCAGTCTAAGGGACTCTCAAGAGTCTTCTCCAGCACCACAGTTCAAAAGCATCGATTCTTCGGCGATCAGCTTTCTTCACAGTCCAACTCTCACATCCATACATGACCACGGGAAAAACCATAGCCTTGACTAGACGGACCTTTGTTGGCAAAGTAATGTCTCTGCTTTTGAATATGCTATCTAGGTTGGTCATAACTTTCCTTCCAAGGAGTAAGCGTCTTTTAATTTCATGGCTGCAATCAGCATCCGCAGTGATTCTGGAGCCCAAAAAAATAAAGTCTGACACTGTTTCCACTGTTTCCCCATCTATTTCCCACGAAGTGATGGGACCAGATGCCATGATCTTTGTTTGTTTTCTGAACGTTGAGCTTCAAGTCAACCTTTTCACTCTCCTCTTTCACTTTCATCAAGAGGCTTTTGAGTTCCTCTTCACTTTCTGACATAAGGGTGGTGTCATCTGCATATCTAAGGTTATTGATATTTCTCCCAGCAATCTTGATTCCAGCTTGTGCTTCTTCCAGCCCAGCGTTCCTCATGATGTACTCTGCATATAAGTTAAATAATCAGGGTGACAATATACAACCTTGACGTACTCCTTTTCCTATTTGGAACCAGTCTGTTGTTCCATGTCCAGTTCTGACTGTTGCTTCCTGACCTGCATACAGGTTTCTCAAGAGGTAGGTCAGGTGGTCTGGTATGCCCCTCTCTTTCAGAATGTTCCACAGTTTATTGTGATCCACACAGTGAAAGGCTTTGGCATAGTCAATGAAGCAGAAATAGATGTTTTTCTGGAACTCTTTTGCTTTCTCCATGATCCAGCGGATGTTGGTAATTTGATCTCTGGTGCCTCTGCCTTTTCTAAAACCAGTTTGTACATCTGGAAGTTCCTGGTTCACATATTGCTGAAGCCTGGCCTGGAGAATTTTGAGCATGACATTACTAGTGTGTGAGATGCATGCAATTGTGCGGTAGTTTGAGCATTCTTTGGCATTGCCGTTCTTTGGGATTGGAATGAAGACTGACCTTTTCCAGTCCTGTGGCCACTGCTGAGTTTTCCAAAGTTGCTGGCATATTGAGTGCAACACTTTCACAGCATCATCTTTCAGGATTTGAAATAGCTCAATTGGAATTCTATCACCTCCACTAGCTTTGTTCGTAGTGAACACTCTCTGCACAGTGGAGGTCAACTGGAACTTGAGTATTTACTATTTCCTACCGTGGGAGAACATTAATAGAGAAAACACAAGAATCCTAAAAGTGGTCTGGTCTAGGAAGTGGGCGTAGGTGTGCTCTTCTTTCCGGTTCCTTCTGAGATGTCTGCATTCTTGCCTCAGGTGCCTGGCCTGGGCTCCCTCCTTCCCGGGTCCTAATCGCCACACACGGCTCACCTCTCTCCTTCTCCCTCCTGACCCTGGAGCTAGAAACCTAATCCACGGTTTCCCAATCACGGTTTTGAGAAGGTCACTTCTCTGGGGCAGTTTCCTCTTCCATAAAACTGGACGGCTCATGCTCTGGCCCTCGAGTCCTGTTGGCAGGCACAGATGAAACAGCAATGTGATGGACTTGGAGAACTCTTGAACCTTACAAAAACCTAAGGTGACTAGGAGGTGTCAGTGCTTTCCCAGAGGCAAGAGGACTAATGAATCTGAAATAGGAGGCAGTGGGGGCTGTTGACGCAGCTGGTGTCTGCAAAAGCCACCCTTACAGGTCAAGTCACTCTTGCCAGGAGACTTGCATTCTGATCACAGACAAAGGAGCTTTAATTTCAATAAAACAATGATCCTTTGATCTCCAGACTCCCTGGCTGTAGATGAGGCTGACAGTCTTGGGTGGGCCAGGCGGGGAGAGGCAGGACCCAGGGAAACTGAGGCTCCAAGTGGGGCCAAGTTGAGGTTCCATCAAATCTGAAGGGAATCCCAGGGTAGATCATGTCCTGGGAAGGGCAACTTTGGGGGCAGAATTCTTACACTTCCTTGGGAAACTTTGCTTGGCATAATGAAATGCGTAAAGTACCTACTATGTATTAAGCACTGTGCTAGGTACTGGGGATATAGCAGTGATAAGACAGACAGGGCTCTTGCCCTCCAAAGGACATGCTATCTATCAGTGAGAGATGTGGAGCAAATACACAAATAATTGTTATTAACCACAGAGAAAAGAGCTCAGAAGAAGAATAGGGTGCCATGAAAGTATATGATGGGAAACCTGATTTTGTGCACTTGACGGTGGTGGTGGTGGGGGTGTTGCAGGAAAGGGAACCCTTTCCAGGGCCCGAAACTGGGCTCTTGTCTAACACTCGGAAAAGAATTGTCTGAGGAGACACATGCTGAAAAAGCAAGAGACTTTATTGGGAAAGGGCACCGGGGTGGAGAGTAGTAGGGTAAGGGAACCCAGGAGAACTGCTCTGACGAGTGGCTCCCGGTCTCGGGTTTTATGGTGATGGGATTAGTTTCTGGGTGATCTTTGGCCAATCATTCTAATTCAGAGTCTTTCCTGGAGGCGCACGCATCGCTCAGCCAAGATGGATGCTAGCGAGGGGGATTCTGGGAAGTGGACGGACACGCGTTGTCTCCTTTCCACCTTTCCCGAACTCTTCCGGTTGGTGGTGGCTTATTAGTTCTGTATTCCTTATCAGGATCTCCAGTCATAAAACAGCTCATGCAAATAGTTACCATGGTGCCTGGCCAGAGTGGGCGGTTTCAATCAGTGTGCTTCCCCTAACAGGCGTATCAGGAGGATTTCCCTGAAAGTTCTACTTGAGCTAAGAACTTGTTGCAAGACATCAGTGGGACACTTTAGGCAAGTCAAAACGGCTCTCCATGTGTCCCTTCAGGCCCCTGGAAGCTGGACAGAGCGTCACCCTGAGGCCCTTGGCAGAAGTCAGGCCTCAGGGGCAGGGCATATGACCTAACAGTGAAGGGGCAGGGGGGTCCCCAGGGGTGAAGCCTGGGCTTTTTGTCCCTCAGTCCTTCCAGACCCCACCCATCCCCTGGCACGTCCAGCTAGCACCGTCTGCAAAGCCCCAGTTGCTCGGCCACCAATGGATGGAGGCGGTGGGGCAGGGCCCCATGACCTCACTGTAATGGTGTGCTGTAGCCCCGCCAGCAGGAGGAGAAAACAAACACAGAAAAGTCCCCCAGCGCTCCCAGATGCCTGCTCAGGAAGACTCGGGGCTCCAGGCTATGGGCTGCGTGCCCAGCTCAGGAGGCCAGAACGGAATTCGAAAGTGCTTGTTTCTCACTGAAAAATTCCAAAGATTGCTCAACATTCCTTTGACCCCAGGAGCTGGCTTTTGGCAGGAGGTGCTGAGAGCCGAGAATCCGGAGCCTGCAGGCGTGGCTCAGGACTGTCAGGGAAGAGCTCCTCTGTCCTGCTCCCTGGGGGGCAGAGGGAGAGGGGCTGGGGAGGGCTGTGGAGACACCTCCTCTCGTCTGGACCCAGGGGCACTGATGGTGGAGTGGATTTTATAGGTCTAAAAAGAGGATGGGGAAACCAGCCGCCTTCAGTACCAGGAGCAGGCACTCTTGGTCTTCCAAGGAGAGCTGCCACGTTCCTGAAAGGCCCTGACACTGGCGGATTCTGGGGCAAAGGCTCCTGGAATAGCTCACTGAGATCAACTCCCTGTAACCACTAGGAAGGTCAGCTCCCTCTTCCCAGCTTTGTGTCTGAGGATGTTGGCTCAAACGCCCCCTCCTCCAGGCTGCCTGCTCCCTGCCTAGATTTAAATCCTCTCCTCTGAAAAGGTGCTAACCACACTGTGTCTCACTTTGTCGTTGTTTCTCTAAGTGTCCGCTCTCCTCTGCAAAGGGGGAAATGCACCACAAAACAGGGGCTGTTTTGGCACAGGCTAGTATAATTCCCACAGGACTCAGGTGGCATAGAAATGTAGGTACTAAGGTAGTCACTGCAGCACTGTTTACAATAGCAGAGAACAGCAAGTTCTCCAAGTGTTCAACAGTGGGGTTGGATTAAATAAGCTGGAGTGTATCCACATTGGAATGCTAAGCAGCCATTGACAATTACATTTTAAAAAATATTTAAAGACACCGCTGCCACTAAGTCACTTCAGTCGTGTCCGACTCTGTGTGACCCCATAGACGGAAGCCCACCAGGCTCCCCCGTCCCTGGGATCCTCCAGGCAAGAACACTGGAGTGGGTTGCCATTTCCTTCTCCAATGTGTGAAAGTGAAAAGTGAAAGTGGAGTCACTCAGTCGTGTCCAACCCTTAGCGACCCCACGGACTGCATGCAGCCCACCAGGCTGCTCCATCCATGGGATTTTCTAGGCAATAGTACTGGAGTGGCTTGCCATAGACACAGGAGTATGTTAAAATCAATAAACTATCCTGCAGAGCTAAGCACTGTTAAGATTTTGGTGCCTTTCCTTTACATATTTTTTCTAGGTAGATATAAAAATGTATTAAAATCCTACCAAAATGGGATTATATGTGGGGATAAAAGTTAAATTGTGTTAAGTGTGGATTGCACACTTGTGAAAATTTGCTTTCTGATGAACGTAATGGGAAACAGCAATTGGAGGGGATCTATATTGTCACAGAATGTAGAGTATGAAGATGTTGAAAATTATCCTGCACTCAGCATTCTGTACACTGAATTAGAAAAGCCACAAATGACCTTGAGGCTGTCACTTCCTAACCGCACCCAGCTCATTCTCAGAAAAGACCATGGTGGGGAGTGGTTTGAGAATGGAAAGAATGAAAGTCTATTGATCATATCAAATTTTGCATAATCACTGAATTTCACTATATTTTAATGCATTAGAATCATACTGTGTACAAATGTTTCGTATCATCTCTTTCTTAATGTTGTATCTTAAGCAGCACTCCATCTTATTAAATATTATTTTAAAACGTATTGTTATGTACATGTTCTTGTTTTTTAAAAATGTTCTTGGGACTCCCTTGGTGGCCCAGTGGCTAAGACGCCACACTCCCAAGGCGGGGGACCTCGGTTCAATCCCTGGTTGGGGAACTAGATCCCACATGCTGCAACTAAGACCCAGCACAACCAAATAAATAAATAAAATTGAATATTAAAGAAAATACTTTTGTCCCTTATACATCAGGTGCAATTGCTGGGTCAAAAGTACAAATATTTGAAAGATTATTGAAATATATTTCCAAATTCCCTCCAGAAATTTTGTTCCAAATTACACTTAGCAGTGAATGAGAGTGTTGCCCGGAGCCCTGTCAATGGGTGGGTTAATCATTGTTTAAGTAGGAGATGGAATTGAAAGCTACTTCCACAGGTAGAATTGATGGGATCTAATAGCTACTTAGGTACTGGGGGTGATGAAATCAAGAGCAGAAGCAATTGATGATACTGAAGTCCTTGGCTTGAGTGTGTATAGAGATGGGGAAGCCTTTGGTGGAGAAAGGGAGGAAAGGAAGAGGATTGGGATCAAAATAGAAATTTGGGTTGGGAATACAGGGGACTCCCTGGTAGTTCAGCTGGTAAAGAATCCACCAGCAATGCAGGAGACCTCAGTTCGATTCTTGGGTGGGGAAAATCCACTGGAGAAGGGATAGGCTACCCATTCCAGTATTCTTGAGTTTCTCTGGTGGCTCAACTGGTAAGAATCCACCCGCAATGCAGGAGACCAGGGTTCAACCCCTGGGTTGGGAAGATCCCCTGGAGAAGGGAACTGCTACCTACTCCAGAATTCTGGCCTGGAGAATTCAGGGGGTTCAGTCCATGGGGTTGCAAAGAGTTGGACATGACCAAGTGACTTTCACTTTACTGTATATTTAAAAGAAACAAACAAAAAATCACATGAGACCCAGAAGATAAAGACCTTTCCCCCAAAGAAAACATGCAAATAAGTAAAAAATAACAAAGTACCCATCTTATCATTCTGTTAACTAAGATCCATTTTGTAAGTTTAGTTAAAGGGGAGAATCTAGGCAATATTCATTTTAAAAACCCAGAAGAACAGAGATGCAACTAGGACCCAATCTTTCTCACACATTGACAGGATTCTTTCTCTTTCATCTTTGTTTTTCTCTACAGATCAATCTTATTCTCTCTCAGGCTGGCATTACCCACACAGCAAGAAGCAGGCTTTTTGAGAGTGCCTATGACTTTGACTGATGCTGAAGCTGAAACTGCAATACTTTGGCCACCTCATGTGACGAGTTGACTCACTGGAAAAGACTTTGATGCTGGGAGGGATTAGGGGTGGGAGGAGGGGACAACAGAGAATGAGATGGCTGGATGGCATCACCGACTCGATGGACATGAGTCTGAGTGAACTCCAGGCGCTGGTGATGGAGAGGGAGGCCTGGTGTGTTGTGATTCATGGGGTCGCAAAGAGTCGGACACGACTGAGCGACTGAACTGAGCTGAACTGAACTGATGACTTACCTCTCATATCTTTGCTACTGGGATCTGGTCTCAAGGTCAAAAATCTCAAGGAAAGGTTCTTACTCACCCAGCATGGTCCTCAGCTGAGGTTTGGGGTGAGCTATTATGAGTGGTTGTCTTAGCTCAAGTACCCATCCTTGTGCTAACAGTGTCTGGGAGCAGGATTTAGAAGAGAATGGAGTATACACATGTGAACCAAAGGGTTAGACAGGACAGACTGCTGTTCAGAAGAAGGATGCTCTTCCAGGTGTGTGAAACAATGAGTATTCTTCCTAGCATACCCACATAATTCTCTTTCCATACAAATAATGTCCCTGAGTGTCCTCTCTTACCTTAATACAACCATCCTTTTCTCAGTGGGACATAACTCAAAGTCATTGAGCTACTACTCACTTCAAGGATAGAATCTACAATGGAAGATCTCTTTCCTCTGGTAATTCTTATTTTCTTGTTCACTCTTATTGTTTTACAGCTTTAGATCAGCATGTGTAAGTGTGGATTTAGTATTTATTCTGCATGCTCAGTTGCTCAGTCATGTCTGACTCTGCGATCCCATGGACCTTAGCCCACCAGGCTCCTCTGTCCACGGGATTCTCCAGGCAAGAGTACTGGAGTGGGTAGCCCTTTCCTCCTCCAGGGGATCTTCCTGACCCAGGGGCTGAACTCATGTCTTCCTCATCTCCTGCACTGGCAGGCGGATTCTTTACCACTCAGCCCCCTTAGCATTATTTATCCTATTCATTCAGTGGATACCTACTATCTGAGGATTCTGGAGAATTTTGACTGTTTTCTACTCAGTCTTCTCTACCATTTTCTCTAATCCTTTCTTTTGAATCTTCTCTTTGATGGATCCTCTCAAACTCTTTTTTCTATCTCTTAATTATCCTTTCATCATTTCCAGTTTTTAAAAACTCCTCTGTGCTGAGTTCTGGGTGAATTCCTCGGTCCCATCTTCCAAAACACTAATTATTTACTGAACTATATTCAGTCCAAAACTTCCCCCTAGCTATTCAGTTTTTACGAATTAGATGTTTTCCTTTTCCAGGGTTTCTAACTGTTCCTCTTCCATATTCCACTTGCTCATATTCATTCCTCCCCTCATCTTTTGAGGATTCTCAACTTGCTCATTTTACAATAATTTCCCTCTTGTTCTACTGTTTTCTTCTCATCTGAAGGGAGTTTATCTCCTGCTGATTGTTTTTGTTGGCAGCCTTTCTTCACATTAGTCTTTTTATTTCTTTTCTGTTTCCTATCCATGGACATGTTTATATTCTTTTGAAATGTGACTGTGTCTTTTTATTTCTTCTCTCTCATATGTTTCTCTTTCACTGGCGAGGTGGCATAGAGTGATGTTAAGAGCTCGGGATCTAGAGATGGTCTGTGTTCTGATCCTGGCCCATGACTTAATAGGAGTGCAGTTTGGGGCAGGTTTCTTCACCTTATCTGTAAACTAAAGGATAAAAATCATAGCACCCACCTACCAGGGTTTTGGGGAGGCTTGAAGGAGATGATGCACATAAGGCAATTTGACAGTCCCTAAAACACAGTGAATATTTAACAGATGTTTGAGCAAGCTCCGGGTGTTAACAATGGACAGGGAGGCCTTTGCGTCCATGGGGTCGCAAAGAGTCAAACATGACTGAGCAACTGAAATGAACTGAACTGAACTAAGATATTTTTCTACACACTTAGAGAAAGGCAGTGTGTCCAGACGTGGATAGGATTGGTGCTCAAAGTATCAACTTAGAGGGTCACTTGACAGCAAGTTCAAGTCCAGGATTCCTGAGTGTGTCTATTCCTCTTGGTCAAGACTTCTCATTGCTCCTCATGATCTTGCCCTCACTGGCTCTATGATTACTACCAACCACCTCCCACACACCTCATGTACAATGCTGGTGGGAAACAGGGTAACTGTTATAAATGCTACTGTTGAAAATGGGTGATAACAAGGCAACACACCATGGTCTCTGGCCCAGCATTTGAACCACATCCAGTCGGACAGCGATGGTGAGGTCAGGGCTGTGGCTAGTGAGAATCACTGCATCTTGGCCACGACTGAGTTTTCTGGTCACCAGTCTGACTCCAGGTTTTGCCCTTTGGGAGCATTGCCCTTGCCCACATCCACCGTACCCTTCACGAGCAGGGTGGTGGAGAGGTTTCCTCCACTCTGGGTTGTACTGCCTTACGAAACACTTCCTATTAGTCTCACTACCTGGGAGTTACTTCACGATAGTTTCCCAAATCCTTCGGATGATAGAAATCTCCTGGAGAATTTGATGAGAATTGTCAGTCACACCCCTGATCCACTGACTCTCCAGAGGGAGAGGTTTGGGAATCTGCACTTTTAATAATAACAATCATCTCAGGTGATGCTTCTCATCAGGAAAGTTAAAAAATTACTGCTTTAGTGGTTGAGCAATCACACACCTCAGTTTGGCAGACGTGGACTTTTTTAGCATTTCAACATTAAAAACCGTAATCATTTGAGAATGACTTTCATTCAGGGAGACCTCTGTTGGCCAATTTCCAATTCCAGAGAGTTGTAAAGCAGGCATCAAGGGTGCTCTGGGCTCTGCTCACATAATTTCAGTCTCTTTCTACAGAGGAGGCTCTGCCCCTCTCCCAGGGCTCAGTGGGAAATGTGGGGAGGAAGTGCAGGCCTACTCTGCCCTCAGTGTGATCCGTGCTCTGGGACGTCACACTGGGTGGGGTAGGGAGAGGGTGCAATTCCTCATGAGGCAGGGAGTGCACAGCATGAGGTGCTTGGCTGGTTGCAGTCCTTCCCAGGTATCACTATTCCAATTTCCAGGATTCTATGGCTTCTTAACCGGTGAAGAAACTTTGGTGTAGGGCAGAGCATTCAGCTTTTGCAGTTGAGCAAAACTGTGACCTTGGCTACTTGGGACTGCTGATTACCAATGGAAAGACCTCTCTTAAAGTTGTATCTGAGCTCAAGAGGGAGGGGATATGTGTATACATATAGCTGATTCACTTTGTTATACAGCAGAAACTCATACAACATTGTAAAGCAATTATATTCCAATAAAAAAAAAAGACAAATAGTATCAGTCTGTCCAGTGGCTCCCTGACTGCTTCCGGGTCTTCTCTTTTTCTCTCAGCACCCTATCCAAGGCTGCAAGAAATTATGACACATTCTGTTATCCTGATATCTCATACCAAGTCTCCCAAAGTATAAGTCTGAATGGCCCATCATCTGAGTCCCAGGAGCCCCTGGAAAAGAGTCTAACCAACTTCCTTGATAGCGTAAAAATAGGGAAGGCCATTTTCCCAGCCTAAGATCCTTGAATGCCACAGCATACCACCTCCAACCCCCAACCAATCTTGATTCAGCCATTTGGGGGCTCCTCAATTTCCACATCCCTGTTCATGTTCCAGTTTCTGTATCAAGATTCTTTTGTGGTAAGGAACAGAAACTCAGGCTTTCCAGGTGGCAAGAGTGGTAAAGAACCCCTTGCCAATTCAGGAGATGTAAGAGATGCAGTTTTTAAGCTCTGGGTTGGGAAGATCCCCTGGAGGAGGGCATGACAGCCCATTCCAGTATTCTTTCCTTTTTTTTTTTTTTTTCATTTTACATATTCTTTTATGCTCCAGTATTCTTGCCTGGAGAATCCCCATGGACAGAGAAGCCTGGAGGGCCACAGTCCATAGAGTTGCACAGAGTCGGATATGACTGAAGCAACTTAGCAAGCTGGCACACAGCAGAAACTCAATTCAAACTGATTTCTGAAAAAGAGACATCTACTGAAGTGGTCACATGGTGGAAAAAAGCAGGAATGTATCAGGGGTCCCCAACCTCCAGAATCTAATACCTGATGATCTGAGATGAAGCTGATGTAATGATAGAAATAAGTACATAATAAATGTGATGCACTTGAATCATCCTGAAACCATCTCCCCCTCTCCACCAGCTATGGAAAATCATCTTCCATGAAACTGGTTCCAGATGCCAGAAAGGTTGACTTCAGTGACCAAAACTGCTGAGACGTTCTCCCTGCCCCACTTTCTTGTTGTCCTCTGCATGGCAGCATTGTTCTCTTGGACAAGTTTTGTGTGGATGGCAGAGACATGCCCTTGGGAGCCGCTGTGACTCACCTCTGCTCAGCACCAGTGCAGAAGGATAGCTTTACTTTCTCTAATCACGGAATTTCTTTAATTACAAAGAAAGGCTCTGAATGAGCCTTCAGGAATCCAACCCAACATTGGACCACATGTTTAGAAGGAAGAGTAAGAGCACTTCCCAGAAGAGTCCTTACCAGGTAGACAGAACCAAAGATGCGCTCTATTCCCCAAATCAAAGAAACACAAGTTAAAACAGCCATGACATGCCATTGGAATGAAACAAAATGAAGACACCCAATGCAGTTTTCTATTCCTATGACAACAAATGACCGCAAATTTAGTGGCCTAAAACACCCAAAATGTATTCTATTACAGTTCTTTAGTCAGAAGTCTCATGCTGGGCTAAGATCAAGTTGTTGGCAGCATTCTTCTGGAGGTTCCAGGGAAGAATCTGTTTCCTTGCCTTTTCCAGCTTCTAGACATCTCCCACATTCCTTGGCTCATGGCCCCTTCCTCCTTCTTCAAATCCAGCAACATGGGGCTGGGTCATTCTCACGTAGCTGTCTTTCTGGTTCTCTTTTCTGTCTTCCTCTTCCACTTTTAAAGACCCCTTGTGATTACATTTGGACCCATCCAGATAATCCAAGATCAGCCAATTAGCTGCCTTAATACCCCTTTGCCATGTAAGGTAACCTCTACAGAGGTTCCTCATCACTTGTGGGGGTGGAGGCTGTTAGTCTGTCCACCATGGCTTGAAAGAGGGCAGTAAATAGATCCTTTCAAATTCTTCTGGTCAAGGTGTGAATTTGCATAAAATTTCTGGAAAATAATTTGGTAAGCTGGCCTTCAGATATTCCTATTTGTTCATTCAGTAACTCTAATAATCTGTCCTTAAAAATAATGCCAGGGACTTCCCTGGTGGTCCAATAACTAAGACTCTGAGCTCCCAACACAGGGGGCCTGGATTCAATTCTTGTTGGGGGGACTAGATCCTGCATGCTGCAACTAACATCCAGTGCAGCCAAATAAATGAATAAATATTTTTAAAAATAATGCTAAATATGTATATGTGAAGTTTGTGCACTAAAATGTTCATCACTACTTTATTTATACCACCAAAACATGGTAAATAACCCTAATGACTGGTGAAGGTAAGGCTAAGTAAGCCATATTACATCTTTATAAGGAAATATTATGTTGATAGTAAAAACTTTTGTTCCTAAGAAGCTTTTGATGAATGAAAATATGTATATCCCCTAACATTAAGGAAAAAAAGAGAAATATGTCTGTACATTCTACTCAATTTTATAGTGAACTTAAAACTGCTCTAAAAACATTGTCTATGCACTCATCTCACACGCTAGTAAAGTCATGCTCAAAATTCTCCAAGTCAGGCTTCAACAATACGTGAATCGGGAACTTCCAGATGTTCAAGCTGGTTTTAGAAAAGGCAGAGGAACCAGAGATCAAATTGCCAACATCCACTGGATCATGGTAAAAGCAAGAGAGTTCCAGAAAAACATCTAGTTCTGCTTTATTGATTATGCCAAAGCCTTTGACTGTGTGAACCACAATAATCTGTGGAAAATTCTGAAAGAGATGGGCATACCAGACCACCTGACCTGCCTCTTGAGAAACCTGTATGCAGGTCAGGAAGCAACAGTTAGTTAGAACTGGACATGGAACAACAGACTGGTTCCAAATAGGAAAAGGAGTGCGTCAAGGCTGTATATTGTCTCCCTGCTTATTTAACTTATATGCAGAGTACATCATGAGAAATGCTGGGCTGAAGGAAGCACAAGCTGGAATCAAGATTGCCAGGAGAAATATCAATAACCTCAGATATGCAGATGATACCACACTTATGGCAGAAAGTGAAGAGGAACTCAAAAGCCTCTTGATGAAAGTGAAAGAGGAGAGTGAAAAAGTTGGCTTAAAGCTCAACATTCAGAAAACTAAGATCATGGCATCTGGTCCCATCAATTCATGGGAAATAGATGGGCAAACAGTGTCAGACTTTATTTTTTGGGGCTCCAAAATCACTGCAGATGGTTGATTGTAGCCATGAAATTAAAAGACGCTTACTGCTTGGAAGGAAAGTTATGACCAACCTAGATAGCATACTAAAAAGCAGAGACATTACTTTGCCAACCAAGGTCCGTCTAGTCAAGGCTATGGTTTTTCCAGTGGTGATGTGTGGATGTGAGAGTTGGACTGTGAAGAAGGCTGATCACCTAAGAGTTGATGCTTTTGAACTGTGGTGTTGGAGAAGACTCTTGAGAGTCCCTTGGGCTGCAAGGAGGTCCAACCAGTCCTAAAGGAGATCAGTCCTGGGTGTTCATTGGTAGGACTGATGCTGAGGCTGAAACTCCAATACTTTGGCCACCTCATGTGAAGTGTTGACTCACTGGAAAAGACTCTGATGCTGGGAGGGATTGGGGGCAGAAGGAGAAGGGGACGACAGAGAATGAGATGGCTGGATGGCATCACCGACTTGATGGACATGAGTTTGAGTGAACTCTGGGAGTTGGTGATGGACAGGGAGGCCTGGTGTGCTGTGATTTCATTGGGTCGCTAAGAGTCGGACACGACTGAGTGACTGAACTGAACTGAACTGATTCAGTTTTATAAAAGAGGAGGATACAATAAATTATTATTATAATATAATGTAATAAAATAGATGTCCGAAAAGGCTTGGGAAGGAAAATGTTAACAATGGTTATGCTATGGATGATGGGATTATTTGCAGGTGACTTTTTCCCCTCTAAATAAACATGTTATTTTTAAATTGGCCCTCAGGTACATAGAATTGTGTTAACTGTAATCCTTATTTCCCGACACACTCTTATCATTATTCTAGGCAAGGTCACTTCTATTTGTTTATTTGGTTGGTTTCCTAGCTATCCATAATGGATTAAGTACCCACAGACAACACTCAAAACAAAAGCCTCTCTAACCATAACCTCCCCCACACGCCCTCCTTGTGACTCTCTCTGTTCAAGATAACCATGATGCTCAATCTCATGTTTATCTTTCCATTGCTTTCATTTTTACATAGTTTTATTGTATCTATTGTGGGATCACCACTCCCTTACAATGTCTTCCTCTCATTATTTCCTGAGAGTCTTGCAGGGGGACAATGTGTTTTATTTCTAGGCAAAAGAAATTCTTCTATACTAAGGCAGGAAGTGTTGACACAAGAGTAACCGATGAAATGCCATTTTAACTATTTTTTTCTTCAAACCTCTGTGGTCATTCCAATAATACCCATAGATGGTTCGGAAGTTGCAGTTCAACACTTAAATGGATAGTGTTCAAATCCCACACTCCTCTTGAAGGGAGGTGTTGAGGTGCCTTTGAGCTTCATTGGGACCCAGGTTTCCTTTAAAGGAAGATCCACTTTGCTTGGTCTCATTCTCTGGTCTGTCTCAGGAGGTTTCTGGGCCATTTCTGCCTTATGGGACATAGTTGACCCACCTGGAGTCCAGATGAATAAATTGAAGTCCTCTGGCCCAAGCTTCCTCAGGGTCTTATTAATCCCAGGGCCCCCAGGTTGACTTCTGATTTCAGGGATTTCATTTTTAATCAAGCACTTGCTGAAAATCTCATGAAGAGATCTCTTTTGAGCAACAGCTATCCCTCTTCAGACCCGTAGGTCTTAACCAAGGACCCTTTTATCAGCATTACCTGAGAAGCTTTTAAAAAATGAAGATGCCTAGAATCAACCCCACCCCAAAAGACTAAATCTGCTATCAGCAGTTTTAAGGCTGCTGCTGCTGCGTCGCTTCAGTCGTGTCCAACTCTGTGTGACCCCATAGATGACAGCCCACCAGGCTCCCCCGCCCCTGGGATTCTCCAGGCAAGAACACTGGAGTGGGTTGCCATTTCCTTCTCCAATGCATGAAAGTGAAAAGTGAAAGTGAAGTCACTCAGTCCTGTCTGACTCTTTGTGACCCCATGGACCGCAGCCCACCAGGCTCCTCCATCCATGGGATTTTCCAGGCAAGAGTACTGGAGTGGGGTGCCATCACCTTCTCCGAGTTTTAAAGCACTCCTCCAAAAACCATATATGCACTCTTGGTTAAGAACCATATAGTCAGACAATGCCTAGCCAAGGCCCATACCTACCTTGGTCTTCAGCAAATTCTTCAAGGTAATGCCAGCTAAAACATAACCTTATGTTTCAGGAGACAGCTATTCATTTTTTGTTTTCCTCATGCCTCCCAGCAAATTGACATCCACTTTCTTACTTGGAGAAGGAAATGGCAACCCAGTCCAGTATTCTTGCCTGGAAAATCCCGTGGACTGAGGATCCTGGTAGGCTACAGTCCATGGGGTCGCAAAGAGTCGGACATGACTGAGTGACTTCACTTCACTTCACTTCACTTGTGACTATCAGGAAAAAGGTCAACTGTCTTTGAGAGATGCTGGCATCAAATGCTTTTCATGTTTTGGCTGTTGTGGTTTCCTGCAGACGTTGTAGATCTGTTTCGCTCTCTCGGGTTTTTCTCGGCCCATCGCCCTTTTTCTCTCTCTGTCTCCTTCTGTCCCTTTCTGTCTCTCATCCCAGTTTACCCTGAAGTTCAGCTCTGTTCTTTTCACCATGAAATAGACACCTGCAGACTTCCATCCTTCACTTCTGACCCAAGAGGTAAAAGGATTTCTCTCTCTCTGACTAGTTTGAAATATCCTGCAGAAAGACCGTGTTTGAGAGGCAATTCTAGTAATGGCTAAGAGCTTGGATTCCAGAGCCAGAGCTCAAATTCTGGTTGTGTGAACAGAGACAAATTACTTAACCACCCGTGACTCAGTTTCCCCATCTATAAAATGAGGAGGATTACTGCACCTACTCCAATGGACTGTTGAGAGGATTCAGTGGGCTAAGATGCTCTCAGAAGAGTGCCTGGTACGTGTAAGTACTATATAGTCAGGGGGCTCCGTGTGTCTTGCAGGCAACCCAAGAATGTTTAATTTGCTTCATGAACTTGGCTCTCTAAAAGCAGGAGAAATAAGATGAGTTCTTTTGTCAGATTTGATTCTAAAACATGTGTCAATATTGGTATGACATGGAAGTGAATGAACCTTGGGAGAAAGAAATCACTTTATCAAGGATCTCTTTATGATACGTAAGGGACCTGTCTTCATAAGACATGTTTAGTCATGTTCACTTCATTTAGGGAAAGTATTTCAACAAGTTGGGAAATTTGCATGAGTCAGAAACTTTAAAGGAAACTATGGCTAGAGGGGGATAGAAATTTCCAAGGACTGCACTCCTCGTTATAGAAACAGGATTAACCAAGGAAGCCTGCTGGCCTCTCCCTCCCCACTTCTCCTCTGTTTCATCTCCTTTCAAGGACCATCCATTTTACATTCCTGATTTGTCTTGCCTTTCTTCCATTCCCACATCATCCACTCTCATTCAGGCTACCTTTATTTTTCAGCAAGTCTACAACATCAGCTTTCCCTATTGGCCTCCTCACATTGACTCTGGCCTCTTCCAGAGTTCCAATACATTCTCTACTCTTCACACTGGAGCCAGAGTGATTGTCTTGAAATACAAATCTGTACTCCTGTGGTCACTATCCCACCTCTAAAACCACTCCCTGGCTTCCTGGTGCTTTCATAATAACGAAAAGCAGTTTTAATAGCCGAATAGCAGGCCCTGTAGAGTCTGGTCCTCACTTGTCTCTCCAGCTCCACCAGTTCCATCTCACTTGCTCTACCCACGGCGGCCTTCCTTCCGTTCTGCATAATGACCAAGCTTCCCTGTGCCACTGGGCCTTTGCATGTACTAGTTTCTTCCTGGAAGGCTCCTTCTCCCCACTTCCACTCCCTTTAACTTTTCTTTTTTTATAACAGCCATCAGTTTTTCTTTCTTAAAAAAATATGTTTATTTTTTTGGCTGCATCAGGCCTTCGTTGCAGCATGAGCACTCATATGGGGCATGTGAGATCTATTTCAGGACCAGGGATTGAACTGGCCCCCCTGTGTTGGGAGCACAGAGTCTTAGCCACCGGATCACCAGGGAAATCCATCTACCCTATTTTAAAGAAAAACACTTAAACTTTATTTTAGAGCACTTTTAGGTTCACAGAAAAATTGAGCAGAAAATATAGAGAGTTCCCAAATACCCATCTTCCCACACTCCCCACACCTCAACATGTAGCCTTCCCTACCATGAACACCGCACACCAGTGTGTGCATTTGTTGTAATCCATGAACCAACATCAACACATCATTATCAGCCAAAGTTTACAGTTCATATTATGACTGACTGTGCTGTATATTCTGAGTCTGGACAAAGGTACAATGACAGATACCTAACGTTATAGTATCATACTATTTTTTAATACTATCAAAGTATTTTCACTGTCCTAAAAATCCCTTGTCCTCCACTTATTCACCCTGCTTGCCCACTAATCCCACAGCAACCGCTGGTTTTTATCACCTTGATAGTTTTGCCTTTTCCAGAATGCTATAGTTGGAATTGTATGATATGTAACTTTTTCAAATTGGCTTCTTTCACTCAGCAACATGCTTTTGTAAGGTTTCTCCATGTCTTTTCATGGCTTGATAGCTCGTTTCTTTTTAGTGCTGAATAATATTTCATTGTTTGGTTGTACCACAATTTGTATATCCACTCATCCACTCAAGGACATATTGATTACTTCAAAGTTTTAGCAATTATGAACAAAGCTGCTATAAACATGTGTGTGTGTGTGTGTGTGTGTGTGTGCATGTGTGTGGATATAGTCTTCAGTTCATTTGGGTAAGTACCAAGAAGTATGATTGTTGGATACTATGGGAAGAGTATGTTTGGTTTTGTAAGAAATCTCCAAACTGTCTTTTTCTGCCACTTCAGTGACTGCGCCATTCTGCAATCCCACCAGCAACGTGTGAGTGCTCCCCCAGTCCACGTCCCTGTTAGCATTTGGCATTGTCAGGATTTTGGATTTTGGCTAGCTGTGTATACATCTGTATTAGTGTATAGTGGTATTTCGTTGTTGTTTTAATTTGCAATTTCCTAATGACTATGATGTTGAGCATCTTTTCAGATGCTGTTTACCATCTGTATAGCATCTTTGATGATATGTCTGTTCAGATATTTTGCCCATTTTTAAAAAATAATATTTATTTTTGGCTATGCTAGGTCTTTGTTGCCACATGGGCTTTGGTGAGCAGAGGCTACTCTCTAGTTTGTGGAATGTGGGCTTCTCGTTGCAGTGGTTTCTCCTTGGGGTGGCTTCTCTTGTTGCAAAGCACAGACTCTAGGGTGCATGGACTTCAGTAGTTTCAGCTCATGGTCTCTGGTCTGGGGGCTCAGTAGTTGTGGCACATGGGCTTAGTTGATCTGGGGCTTGTGGGGTCTCCCTGGATCAGGGGTCGAACCCATTTGCCCATTTTTTTAAATTGGATTATTTCCTTCTCCCTTTCTGACCTCAATATATTCTTCTTTCTCAAATTTAGATCTTAATCCAGAAATCCCTTCTTCACATCTTTGTCTAGATTAAAAAAAAAAAAACCTCAAATTCTTGGAGAACTATTTTACCTCTTCTTCATAGTTATCGGGGTTGTAATTTAGTATTATTGGAATAATGTCTGTAACAGTAGGTACTATGTCTGGTTTCATTCCCTGGTGTATTGATGAGCCCAGCACTGTGCTTAATATAAATAACTATGGGATGAGGAATAAACTAATAACCTCAGTGAGAAAGAAGGTGGAGAGGGAATGAGGGGTCATGTAAAGAAACCACTGCAAAAACAGAGTGAGGCCAGAATTTCAACGAGCAGAGGGGGCAGAGGGCCAGGAACAAATGCCAGAAGTGCAAACCTGTAAGACTGGTGTTCGGAATACTAAAGCGCAAAATGAGCTGAGGCTTAACCAAATGGCTGAGACCACAGAAAGACTATTTTAGAAAATTATTTGAAGCAAAAAAAATAACAAGGAAGAGCCAGACCCCACACTTAGCGTGGCAGGATGAGGCATAACTTTCATGCATAATGTTTCTCTCCCTGAAGAAGAGTAATTCTCAAGCCAGAATGTATAAAGGCAAACTCCAGAAGAAGAACGGCAAACTCAGATCAGTGAAGAGTTTTGGGAGCAATTAGCCACATTGCGTGAGCTCCGGTTTTGGATGCATCTCCACAGGACTTGGAAATATGATTGCAGAGTCACTGTCCATGATTTCTGAGAAATTTGGGAAAGGCGCCAATAGCCAGGGAAACGTGAAACATTTCTCAGTTTTTAAACAGGGAAAGAATGTGCATTTGGGTAAATTTATTGACTTCTGACTTCCAAATATGACATTGATTCACTGCACAAGTATGTGCTAGATTTGTAACTGGATGCCTAGAAAGTAATATTTTATATTTGTCTACCTCAGTAGGCCACAATTTCAGTCACCAGGCAGCTAGGTGGAAGCAGAGAATTACCTTGGAGGAAGTGTTTGTTCCTAGAAAAATCACACAATTGATACCTTCAGTGGTGTAAATATAGGCAGCTAGGCACCCAGTAACCTCAGAATAGAGCATAATTGGACATTTCCCCTAGTGTAGAGCTCGACAAAACTAGTGGAGGTGATGGAATTCCAGTTGAGCTATTTCAAATCCTGAAAGATGATGCTGTGAAAGTGCTACACTCAATATGCAGAGGAAATTTGGAAAACTCAGCAGTGGCCACAGGACTGGAAAAGGTCAGTCTTCATTCCAATCCCAAAGAAAGGCAATGCCAAAGAATGCTCAAACTACCGCACAATTGCACTCATCTCACATGCTAGTAAAGTCATGCTCAAAATTCTCCAAGCCAGGCTTCAGCAATATGTGAACCTGGAACTTCCAGATGTTCAAGCTGGTTTTAGAAAAGGCAGAGGAACCAGAGATCAAATTGCCAACATCCGCTGGATCATGGAGAAAGCAAGAGAGTTCCAGAAAAACATCTATTTCTGCTTCATTGACTATGCCAAAGCCTTTCACTGTGTGGATCACAATAAACTGTGGAACATTCTGAAAGAGATGGGAATACCAGACCACCTGACCTGCCTCTTGAGAAACCTGTATGCAGGTCAGGAAGCAACAGTTAGAACTGGACATGGAACAACAGACTGGTTCCAAATAGGAAAAGGAGTACGTCAAGGTCGTATATTGTCACCCTGCTTATTTAACTTATATGCAGAGTACATCATGAGAAATGCTGAGCTGGAGGAAACACAAGCTGGAATCAAGATTGCCGGGAGAAATACCAATAACCTCAGATATGCAAATAACACCACCCTTATGGCGGAAAGTGAAGAAGAACTAAAAAGCCTCTTGATGAAAGTGAAAGAGGAGAGTGAAAGAGTTGGCTTGCAGCTCAACATTCAGAAAACAAAGATCATGGCTGGTCCCATCACTTCATGGGAAATAGACTGTGAAACAGTGGAAACAGTGTCAGACTTTATTTCTTTAGGCTCCAAAATCACTGCAGATGGTGACTGCAGCCATGAAATTAAAAGATGCTTACTCCTTGGAAGGAAAGTTATGACCAACCTAGATAGCATATTCAAAAGCAGAGACATTACTTTGCCAACCAATGTCCGTCTAGTCAAGGCTATGGTTTTTCCCGTGGTCATGTATGGATGTGAGAGTTGGACTGTGAAGAAAGCTGATCGCCGAAGAATCGATGCTTTTGAACTGTGGTGCTGGAGAAGACTCTTGAGAGTCCCTTGGACTGCAAGGAGATCCAACCAGTCCATTCTAAAGGTCAATCCTGGGTGTTCATTGGAAGGACTGATGCTGAGGCTGAAACTCCAATACTTTGGCCACCTCATGTGAAGGGTTGATTCATTGGAAAAAACCCTGATGCTGGGAGGAATTGGGGCAGGAGGAGAAGAGGATGACAGAGGATGAGATGGCTGGATGACATCACCAACTCGATGGACATGAGTTTGAGTGCACTCCGGGAGTTGGTGATGGACAGGGAGGCCTGGTGTGCTGTGATTCATGGGGTCTCAAAGAGTTGGATTTGACTGAGTGACTGAACTGAACTGAACTGACTGACTATTAGATCCTCTCTGATGTGATGAAATGGCCACACCTGAAAAGATGACCAAGCACCTCCCCCTCAGGGGGGACACTAACCATATGGTGGGGGGAATGGGAAACCATGACTTGATCGTCCTCCAGCACTGTGTGTAGCTGAGGCCAAAGCACCCACCCAACCCAGCTGCCGTAGCAGAGAGGCTTTGCAGTAGTGAAACAGGAGGGAAGGGGGCAGGGTACACTCTTTAAAAGAATAACGTATCTACAGGACTTGACAAAAATTGATTAGAGCCAACTAGGTCCAAGAATGAACTGGAGGTGACCTAACTTGAGAACAACACATGGGAGATTTATAGTTGACCCAAGTTTAAAAGGAGGCAGCAAAATGACATGGTTACTCAAAAAGGTAATAAAAGTTTAGATTACACTGATACAGATGTACTAATAACAACCAATTCATTAGTCAAATTCCTTACATATAGATTAAAATGGTTTGAATATCGGTCATCCAAGTATTTCCTGTGAAAACCAGATGATTAACAACTAGCTTTGATACACAGGAATAATGAACTGAGTGTATTGACAAGGGGAGGAAGGCAGTTTCTAGAAAAATCCTCAGCATATATTAAATACGAAAAAAGCAGCCTCGAGATTCCGAACTGTTCTTTCCTAATGCTGTTCTTCCACGCCAAGGAGTCAGAGGAGCTGAAGCAGATCAGGCAGTAGCTGTGGATGTGGCCACAGCCCCTCGCCATCAAGGGAAACCAGCAGATAAGTGGTACCCACAGAACCTGTAAGCACTCCTCACCCTGCCTTCTCCTGCAAAGGCTGTTGTGGCTCACATTGACCGCGACATAAGCAGAGAAGGAAAGTCTGGGGACTGCAGCTCCAGTTCGAAAACATGCAAATCCCACACAACATCAGAAAGACTATCTTTGAACTTTTCATTTAGAAACAGTATTAGACTTATCAAAAGCTGCCAAGGGACTGCCCTGGTGGTCCAGTGGTTTGGAGTCTTTTTTCTAACACAGGGGACCCGAGTTCAATCCCTAGTTGGGGAACTAAGCTTCCAAACGCCGGATGGCAGCTGAGACCATGCACCACAACTCCTAAGCCCACGCACTGGAAAGCCCACGCGAGAGCCTGCCCACCTCAGTCAAAGTTCCTGCAAGTCAAAGCGAGGATCCTGAGTGCCACAACTAAGGCCTGATGCATCCAAATAAATAAATATACATATTTTAAAATTCCACAAATATTATTATTTAAAAAATTGTCAAAAGAATTCCTGTATATGCTTCACCCAGCTCTCCCAAATGTTAATATCTGATGTAGGTGTATTAATGTAGGTGTATTAATCTGATGTTACTATCTGATGGCGTACAATGATCAATACCAGAAAATTGACATTGATCCTGTTAACTCGTTTGCAGGTCCTACTGAAGTTAGCTCATTGGTCCCACTCATAACCCTTTTCTGTACCAGGACTGGAGCCAGGCTTCCACATAGCAGTTACTAATAGTTGTTGTGTCTCCTTGGTCTCCTTCAAATTGGAACAGTTCATCAGTCTTATGAAAGAATATTTGAGGGTAAATTCGACAAACCAGAAAATCTCTAGAATAGTGTGGGTTGGAAAGCAAGAACCCTGAGGAAACTGCCAGACTGGAGCTGTCAGCCTAGAGAGAAGTCTTAAGGGGACATATTAGTTGTTTTCAAGGTTGTCTTCAAACACTGGAGGAACCTCATGCAGAAGATGGAGTAGATTTATTCACTGTTGCTTCAGGGAATGAAAATAGAACCAAGAGGTGGTGTTACCACAGGAAGATTTCAGCTTGGTACTATGCAGAACATTCTATTAGAACTAACCAACCATATCCTGGACCTTGGCAGCACTGAGCTGGATCAGGACAGATAGATAAGTCTGAGTAACAAGAATTCAGGGAGAGGCAGATCAATGGTGGGTGGCAGAGCAGGAAAGACTGTGGAGCAGCTGGTCAGGGCCCTCGTGACTTCAGGATGTCAGCCCAGGAGAGAGAGCGGAGCAGAAAGAGACTTGATTGGCAGGCCCAGCAAAGAAGGCCAGGGAGAACAGCTAGAGCAGAGAACGCCTATCAGGTTTGTTGCCAAAGTCCACTGTTAATAGGCAACTTGAGGCATTGTCCACAGCACTACTAGCAGGCTGTCCATCCAGTCTGTCTAGTCTATCTACTCTCACAAGCTCTCTGACCTCTTAGGAAAGGGAGAGCTCATGGAGGGACAGAAATCGTGTTCTTTGTTCCAGGAGTCCCAAGTTGGGAACGAAGGTACAGGGACACCTCTTGGGGGGTATTGAGGTGCACTGGGGGCTAAAAAGATGCCAAATCCCTGGCATGGACTCCAGACTGGGCAGTTCCTATGGCTGGAGGTTTGACCAGGATCCTTCTAAAGAATGTCAATCATATCTATTTGAAATGCATATCATCACTGAAAAACAAAGATAACTAAATGGAAGGAAAAGCAACGAGTTAATGCTTAAGTATAGGTCTTACATTTCCGTTTTTTCAAAACCAATCAGTTGTTGAGATTTTCTTCCAGATTAGCTCAGCAAACATTCAGTTCACCGTGAGAATGTGCTAACAGCCACATCACAGAGCAACTGGCTGAATCCATTTATCTAGCCTCAGGTCTTGGGTCTGTCTTGCCATTCATTCATCTGACCGTTCACTCATCCACTTATACCTTCATCACATCAAGTCAACATTTGTCTAACTTCCACTATGTGCCACTATGTTGGACACTGGGGGTGTAATAATGAAAAATATCATTTTTCCTGTCCCCATGGTGTTTACGGCTTAGCATAAGCTGGGAGGGTGGAGGTGACAAAACAATGAAGCTGTCATTGGGTGAAAGGCAGACTTCAACTAAGGAAGTTCAGGTTTCCTTTTAAAACTCACCCAATTGAGCAGTTTCTAGGATGATTCAAAATCATCTGTAAGGAGTACAGAAAAGTTATTTGAATTTCCACAGACAGGTTCAGATTTTATGTGAGTCACAAGAAATTCTTGGGATTGGAATCAGATTCAATGAAATCAGGTGTATTAAGAATTGTGTGCCAAGGCGGATGAAAGGAATCACCACCCCAATCCCTCTTCTTTTCAGACTCAAGATTATGAGAACCTCTCTGGTGAGCTGACCTGGTCCCACCAGAGGACCACTAGTGGGGAAGACCACCAATACCCCCAAGAGAAGGGAAAGGGCCTGTAAAGTGGTGACTTAACCATCACCTCCCAATCCAATTGCTCTAGCAGAGCGAGCCTGTGTGTAGAAACCCAAGTGTGATGCTTTCTTGGCTGAGCCTGACACTGAAAGCACAGGAGTGTACTCCCTTGAAAAACCACCATGGCCTGTGCAGGGATCTGAACTGGGTGCCACTGCAGCCATGAACTGGGTGGGACTGTCCGTGATCAACAGCCACTGCTTGTGGTCATAAAAGGGCCTGAATTACAGGCACTCCTCTGTCACTCACTGGCCATCCGAGTTGGCTCAAGTCCCCACCCATAGATTGGGGACATTATAATTTTCTTCTCAACAAAGTTGTTTAAAGGCTTAAAGACTAAATGGAGAGACTATGTGGGAAGGTGCTCTGTTACTAGAACAAGAGTGTGTTTAAGGAACCAGCTCCAGTCAGAATTCTCACATCCTTAGATGGCTAGTCATGCATCACCTCCTACTAATTTTCACTTTGACTTTGGGTGAGACATTGTTGACAGGACATTAAATCATCGATTGTTTTGCCCTATTTTAGACAGTAGCATTCTTTGCTCTTTTTCTTTAACCCCAACAAGTCTAAGCCTAACTGTGATGTGAAATAGGATAACACAATATTCCTTAATGGGGTAATTGTAAAAATTAAATTAGGTATCAAGTGTCTACCACAAGGCAGAGCCTGGCACAGGCTTTGCCTGTGAAATCAATTCTTGCTTCCCACCCGTATTGCTCAATCTTTAGCGTTAGTGAATACTTGCAGAGAGTAGTTCTCAAAAACAGTTAATAAGAGCTAACACTAATTGAGCAGTCAGTATAAGCAGGCACTGTGTGAGGTGCCTTTTCTGTGTTATTTCATCTGATTCTCACAATAGCCCAACAGAATGTACACGGTCACTATCCCTGTTTTACGGACAGGAGCTAGGGGAACAGAGAAGTTAAGTAACTTGGCTAAGGTAGCACAGCTGGTAAATAACACAGCCGGTGTACAAGCCCATACATTCCAATCTCAGAGCCTTGCTCCCGAGTGCTGTACCCTGCTGCCTAGTTACTAGGGTAGAGACACAAATTCAGTTCAAGTTCAGCTTGAAAGTGGCTGATAGTAATAAATTGCAGGTTACTTCTAATGTGTGCTAAACCTGACCAAAGACAGCTTAGTTCCACCTGCTTTTCTCTGCCCAGATAAACCATCTGAACAATGTGTTTCAGTCCGCTTATCTCCCTTAATTTGTTTATATCAGTCACGTAAGGCAGGAGCAATTTGACCTTTTACACTTTAATAGTGCTCAGTGATGCACATGCCTGAAAGAGAGAGAAACAAGGTTAGCATAGTATCATGTATCATAAATAGTAGCCTGGGTCCAGCTGGATGTGGAAAAAAATCAGGGCAAATGGAGGAGGAAAAGGGAGGATTCTCTTTTGAGTAATAAATTTAGAAGCTAACATTTTGTCCTGAGAGTCACAGTGCAACATAAAATTTCCCTTATTAAAGAAGCCTGGGAATGACACAAACTGTGGCCCCAGATATGATCAGTATGAAACAGAAAGAGAAGTCTGATGCAGTTGGTACCAAAGTGGAAGATGGAGGTAAGGAAAGACAAATAAACAGCCAGGAAACCAGAGTCACCACGGAAACCCATGGTGCCGGGAAATGCAGCTCAGAAACACAAGGGAAGACAGAGCCCAGGCAAAGGGTGTGGGCAGGCGGGACTTACTTAAGGGGGCTCTGCCTTGCTCTTCCGGCTGGTGTCGGAGCCGGGAAGTATCCTGGTTTTCATAAAAACTGGGGTGAACGATCCTACACTTATGCTTTGAACACTGATTACGCATCTGCCCTTTAGTGAGGGCCAGGATGCAAAGATGCACCAAAGGTCACAGTTGGCCTCAGGAAGTTTCCCAGCTACTGAGACAGACAGCCCGGCAGGCGTGTGATGGGCGTGCTGTGTAATGGGTGCTTCTGCGGACCGGGGAGAGAGCAGCAAAGAGGAGGCAGGTCCAGTACAGGGAGGGTGGTATCGGGGTGCAGCTTGGGGAACGACGTGGTATTTTCGAGGGTGGCACTGAGTGTCATCATTCCTGGCAGGGGAACCTTCACCTGCAGAGACCCTGGAATCTGAGCTCGTTTGGTGTGCTTGGGAAAGCGTGTGGCAGGGTATGACTGGAGACAGGACCTCTGTGGAAACAGTGAGTGATGCGCTGGAGGGTGGGCAGAAGTCAGATCACAGATTATGCCTTTAGTTTATCCTGAAGATGCCTCTTTCCTTTGATGGTTTATTGAGAACCCTGAACAGAGCAGGCTTTGCCTGCCTGAGTGCTTCTGGGCTCAAGACAATACTTTTTAGTATTTTTCAAACTATCACTTGTGGATAATGAATTAAAAAAAAAAAAAGAAATAGACTAAACCAGTATCTTTTGCATGGATGGCCTGCTTTTTTAAAAATTCCAATCTGTCATGGACTGATACTTCATAAAATACAAGGCAATAAAAATTAATTACTAGAAAAAGGATCATGCTCCTGGATGTCACAGTGATATCAAATTACTATAAAAGTTTCTAAAAATGCCTACTTTATTGAGATATAATACCCATACCATACAATTCACCCATTTATAGTATACAAGTCAAAGTTTTCTGTATATTCACAGAGTTGTACAACCATCACTACAACCAATTTTAGAAAACTTTATCACTCTTGAAAGAAGCCTTCTACCCCTTAGAAGTGAATCCACTTTTTCCTCTAGACCCACTCTTCCCAGCCTTAGACAGACACCAATTGACTTTCTATCTTTAAAGGGTTGCTTATTCCGGTCATTACATACAAATGAAAGCATACAATAATGTGCTCTTTTGTGACTGGTCTCTTTCTTTAGCATAACGTTTTCAAGGTCCATGCATGTTGTAGCATGGATCAGTACTTCATTTCTTTTTATTGCAAATAGTATTGCATCCTTTGAGTATATCATGTTATTTATCCATTCATCAAGCTTCCCAGGTGGCTCTAGTGGTAAAGAACCCACCTATCAATGCAGGAGGCATAAGAGACATGGGTTTAATCCCTGGGTTGGGAAGATCCCCTGGAGGAGGACATGGCAACTCACTTCAGTATTCTTGCCTGGAGAATCCCCATGGACAGAGGAGCCTGGTGGGCTACAGTCCATGCGGTCACAAAGAGTCAGACACGACTAAAGGGACAGCACCCACGGCATGCATCCATTCATCGGCTGACAGACATTTGGGTTCTTTCCATCTTTGGGCTGTTTCGAATAAGACTGCTATGAAGAGTTCTGCGTGAAGGCATGTTTGATTTCTCTTGGTGTATACACACCCAGGGGTAGAATTTCTGGGTCATATAACTCTATGCTTGTCTTTTTACGGAATCGCTACACTCTTTTCCATAGCAGCTGCACCATTTTACCTTCTCAATAGCAGTGTATGGGGGTTCCACTTTCTCCACATTCTCATCAGCACTTATCACTCGAGCCGTCCTAGCGAGTGTAAAATGGTGTCTCATTGTGGTTTGTGTTTGCATTTCCCTGATAGTTAATGATGGCAGGCATCTTTTCATGTGCTGTACACTTAATTTCTGCGCTTATCTCCTTCCTGGCTGCTGATAAGCAGCTCACAGACCACACTTCAAGTAGCACTGGACTTGGAAAATGTGAGTGCATTACACGGAGTGAGGTTAAGCATTCTTTCAGAAAATTTTGTTTCGGTTAGGCACATGTGTTTACGTGTTCTGGACTGAGATAATAAAATGTACTTGTACTTCTTATTGTTTGAATCCCTTCCTGACATCCCTCTTTATCTAAAGTGACACAGGCCATCCTAGAAGAGGGACATTGTCCTTCCAAATATGCCTCATGGCTAAGTGCCACTGCCAGAGCCCTGAGAAAATCTGACTGGCAGCTTCAAAATATGAAATTAATAAAAAAGGGTTTAAGTCCCAAACCAGTTTAATTACTAAAATAGATTCACTGTTTTGAACTCAGTAAAACATATTTTTAAAAAATTTAAAGACTCTTCATTATATTTTAATTCTCTATTAATTTGATGAGGGTTTTAAAAAACCTGACTTTATTCCATGAAAATGTGATTGCTTAAAGGAGTTGGTTGGCTCTGAGGTACAACCAAAGGCAAGGTATGCCTGGGTCGCCCTCGGTGGAGACATATGTACATGCCACTCAGTTGTGGGTGCGCTCATGCCTTCCTGTACATGAGTACCCATGCAACTCTGTTTGCTTCAATAGATGCTGCTGTTCACTGTCGTTCATTGCAGCATTATTCACAATAAAGTGGTAGAAGTCACCCAAGTGTCTACTGACAGAAGAATTAAAAAATGTGATGGGTCAGTGTGCTCAGTTGTGTCTCTTTGAGACCCTATGGACTGCAGTCCCCCAGGCTCCTTGGGATTTTCCTAGCAAGAATACTGGAATAGGTTGCCATTTCCTCCTCCAGGGTATCTTCCCCACCCAGGGATGGAGCCAGTGTCTCCCACGTCTCCTGTATTGCATCTTCTTCATTGTAAGTGGATTCTTTGCCGCTGAGCCACCAGGGAAGCCCAAACAGCATGACAGATACATACAATGGAATGTAATCCAGCCTTTAAAAAAACAAGGAAATCCTGGCACATACTGCAACATGGATGAAATTTCAAGACATACTGCTAAGTGAAATAAACCAGTCACAGAACAACAAATACCGTATGGCTCTACTTAAATGATGTCCCTAAAGTAGTCAGACTCGTAGATACAGAGAGTAGAATGATGATGGCTAGGGCTGAGGGGAGGGGAAATTAGGGCTTGTTCTTCCATGGGCACAGAGTCTCAGTTTTGTAAAATGAAAGAGTTCTGAAGATCTGTTGCATAGCAATGTGAAAATGTTTAATACTACTGAACAGTATACTTAAAGATTAAGAGGGTAAATTCTATGTTGTGTAAAATTGAAAAAAATTAAAGATAATGCCACTTAGAAGCCACACCACTTAGCAGACAGAACTGGGTGTTGGATTGACAAATCCTGATTTATATCTCAACTCTGCCTCTCCAGAGCTGTGCGACTTGGGTGAGTGATGTCAACCCTTGATGCCTGAGTGCTTTCTACAAGAAAATAGCTAGTTCTTAGTGCCAGCAGGAAGGTTAGCTGCAAGTGAAGTGCCTGGCAGAAATTGAGGAGAGTCCAGTGTCTTCTGTGAGGGGTATGCAACTTATGCCCCCTCCCACTGCACTCCTGTCTGTCTATCCTCTGGTCTACAGGAGCCAGTTTGCAGAGCTGTGGTGGTAGAGCCTGGATCTCCCAGGGCAATCAGTGAGCTTAGCTCTATGGACAGTGGCCTGCACTAAACCTAAGCTTGTTGTTGTATTGTTGTTTAGGCACTAAGTCATGTCCCACTCTTTTGTGACCCATAGAATATACACCTTTAGGCTCCTCTGTTCATGGGATTTCCCGGGCAAGAATACTGGAGTGGGTTGCCATTTCCTTCTCCAGGGGATTTTCCTGACACATGGATCAAACCCACGTCTCCTGAATTAGCAGGCATTTTCTTTACCACTGAGCCACCAGGGAAGTCCAAACCTAAGTTATACCCTCTGACAACAGGACTTTTTGCTCCTCTGAGGTTCTGAGGGATCCAGTTTTGGGGTTCCTTGAGAGAGCCTTTTACCAGCTCAGCCTAGCTTCTGGTCTCACAGAAGGCAGCCAGACACAAGTTGTGGGATTTTAGGTGTGTTCCAAGAGAAGCAGTGGGGACTTTCTGTACCCAGGAAAACTCCCTAGCCAGTCAAGGCCTCATCCCTTGGCTCAAGGCTTTGCACTCATAAAACACACACATTTCTGAGATCATACTAATACCATTACAATTAAATAATTTTACAGTTTCCTAAGAGATTTCACATACAGAATATTCATCCAAACTTATTATCTCTGCTTTTACAGATGAAAATTTTAATGAGCACCTACTTTATGCCAGGCCACTTTCCAGATTCTTTCTCCCAAGTTATCTCCCTCTGTTTTGTAAATGGCCCAGGAAGGACATGAATGGTGCTTTTCCCAGAGCACCTCAGCTCCCTTCTGAGTCATCAGTGAACCATCAGGCCCTTGCAGAGAGCAGGTTTTCCTAGGGCAAAGAGCACAGCAGGAGGAGGTAACTAAAAGAGACAGATCTGCCCAGCAGAGAAGGGTGTAGACAACAGTGGCAAGACGAGGGGCCATCGGAATGTGGAACCCAGGACTATGATGGTCTCGACTCTCAGCCAGCCTGCCGGGCTTCAGTTTCCTGGGTTCTCTTGTTCTCTCTCCTCAGAATCCCTCCTCAGCCCCACCCCACTCCCATAGTGGGCAAGCTCATTGGCTTGGGAGGCACACAGATCTGGCTCCAGTCTCTGCGAAGCCTCGGCCTTCATCAGTACAATAGGGACAGTAAGTGGAGCTGGCTCTTAGGAGATTGTGAGTGTTCTGAGAACTGCTGCATGTGAAGTGCCAGGGCTGTTCCAGGCTGTGGTAAGAACTCAGTATAATCTGCCGTGGTGCTTCGGCCCTGCCCTTCAGGGGCTCCTACCTCCAAAGCCACTACGAGTCCCTCTTTTCTCACCCAATCCCACTCCAGCCAAACCCCCACCCTTGAAAATACCACAGGGAATTGCACAAGAAACAGAGCTCCAGCTGGGAGTGGAGGGGAGCTGGCAGCAACAGAGAGTCCCTACCATCTTCCTTTCCTCCTTGAGGACAGGCTGACCCTCAGGCCTGGCCTCAGAGACTAAATCCAAACTCCCTCCTTCCTGTTTACTCTATCAGCATCCTGGCATTTAATTAGGCCCCAGGGAGAGAAGCTGTGGGTTCAGCCTTAGAAGCGGCAGAGACCCTGGGCTGGGAAAGCCACTGGTCTGAGTCTCCCAGTGGGGCCATCCCATCCTACAGACAGGCTCAGAGAAGAGGAGGTGAGAGCTTGCAGGCAGAGGGCAGGCCTGCTGGGCCCCCGCCGCCCAGGGAGCATTCTGCACAAGCTCTATCTGATGAGGCTTCCGGCAGCCTCCTGCTAGTGCAGCTGGTGACATCCCAAAGGAAGTCACCAGTCCTTAGAAGTCCCACTCGTTCCCCTCCCAGAGCCCCACTGCCTTGAAACTTTCTCACCCTGTGGAACAGTGTCCCACCGTGACTGCCTTTCTGAGATTTTTGAGGAGATGCTTAACTCGCACCCTCTCTGACTTTACATCTCTTCAGCAAGACCACAAAGAATGAGTATTATGATGAAGGTTTCATAACACAACGGAAAGACTGGGCTTAGTAGCCAACAGGCTGGCATTCAATCCCCAGTCACGCTATTTACTCAAAGTTCTTCAACCCCTTTGAACCTCAGTTTCCTCACATCTATAATGATTCTGATGACACTTAGTCTGGAAGGTTACTATGGAGATTAAATCAGGTGACATATGACAGTACCTAACAAGCTGGGCACATATAAAAGATGGTTGATAAATATTGTTTCCTCCCACTTTTTCCAGAGGGAGCATCATGGACCATAGCTTAGTCAATCAGCCTTTTAGCATCCTGTACTTCTCAGTAGCACTCAACCTCTGTTGGATCATCATCCATCATAATGAGGCAAGAGAATTCCAGAAAAACATCTACTTCTGCTTCATTGACTAGGCTAAAGCCTTTGACTGTGTGCATCACAACAAATAGTGGAAAATTCTTAAAGAGATGTGGATACCAGACCACCTTACCTCTCTCTTGGGAAACCTGCATGTAGGTCAAGAAGCAACAGTTAGAACTGGACATGGAATAATGGACTAGTTCCAAATTGGGAAAGGAGTACGTCAAGGCTCTATATTGTCACCCTGCTTATTTAACGTATACGCAGACTACATCATGCAAAATGCCAGGTTGGATGAAGCAAAAGCAGGAATAAAGATTGCCGGGAGAAATATCAATGACCTCAGATATGCCAATGACATCACCCTTATGGAAGAAAATGAAGAGGAATTAGAGAGCCTCTTGATGAAAGTGAAAGTGAAAAAGTTGGCTTAAAATTCAGCTTTCAAAAAATGAAGATCATGGCATCCAGTCCCATCACTTCATGGCAAATAGATGGGAAAGCCATGGAAACAGTGACAGACTTTTATTCTGGGGCTCCAAAATCACTGCAGATGGTGACTGCAGCCATGAAATTAAAAGACACTTGCTCCTTGGAAGAAAAGCTATGACCAACATAGACAGCGTATTCAAAAGCAAAGACCTACTTTGCTGACAAAGGTCCATCTAGTCAAAGCTATGGTTTTTCCAGTAGTTATGTATGGATGTGAGAATTGGACCATAAAGAAGGCTGAGCATCGAAGAACTGATGTTTTTGAATTGTGGTGGTGGAAAAGACTCTTGCAAGTCCCTTGGACTGCAAGATCAAACCACTAAATCCTAAAGGAAATCAACCCTGAATATTCATGGAAAGGACTGATGCTGAAGCTGAAGCTCCAATACTTTGGCTACCTAATGCAAAAAGCCAATTCACTGGAAAAGACCCTGATGCTGGGAAAGATTGAAGGCAGGAGGAGAAGGGGATGACAGAGAACAAGATGGTTGGATGGCATCACCAACTCAATGGACGTTGAGTTTGAGCAAGCTCTGAAAGATGGTGATGGACAGGGAAGCCTGGTGTGCTGCAGTCCATGGGGTTGCAAAGAGTTGTACATGACTGAGCAACTGAACAACAACAATTTAGAAATGATTAGAGTTGGGAGGAGATATTGTCTCAGCCCTGGAGCAATTCCCAAGTGGGTGAGGGAAGCCATAATACATGTGCTTTACTAGCAAACCAGGATGGTGTGACCAATGCCTCCCCTGGGTCTTGAGATACTGAGAGGTCACTGCTGCTCTCAGGGGCCCTGCCAGCATAGCTTCAAGGCGTTGTTGTCTAATAAGAAGTGGAAGAAGGTGGGAGGGATGTTCAAGTGCGGGGGAGCATAATAAGTCTATGGCTGATTCATGTTGATGTTTGGTAGAAACCAAAACAGTACTGTAAAGCAATTATCCTTCAATTAAAAATAAATACGTTTTTAAAAAAGGGAAGGCTGCAATATTAATTTAGAGCGCTCCATTGTTTTGTTCAAGAACTCCCCAGATAGGCATGTTATGTTCCAAGGTCCCTCTCCTGAAATGGAGCTATGATTTTGAGAAGACTCTGACTTGTCTACTGAAGGCAGAGTTGCAACTTTGCAAACCAAGCTGCTGTGGACAAATGTATTCGCACTAAGGAAGGGACAGGACTGATGAATAGCTATGAAAGTTTTCCTCTCCTTTTGCTGCCTGGGCTGAGACTGGGGCCCTGGTGTTAGTGGAATAAGGGCCAGAAGCTGGTGACTATATCGTGAGAGGCTGTGTGAGACTCGGGGCACAAGCTCAGCTGCAATGGGACACAGGTGACAAAGTGAGGTGCCAAAGTTGGAAATGCCAGTACCTCTGATGGCTCCTATGTCTATATCTTACCCTCTTAATATATCTTGAATGAAGCAATTGCTGGTACATAGGAAAGTTGTTAATGGCAGAGTAGCCAAGAAAGCAGACCCAGGGACCAAACCACCTGGGTTTGGGGCAAACCACTGAACTCCCCTGACTTAGATTCCTTGTCGACAAAATGAGGACACTGGTTCCCTTCCAAGGCAGCACAGGTAGGGCACTTAGAGGGGGCCTGGTATGGGGTACGGTTTCCATAAGTGTCAGCTGCTATTTTATTTAGTTTTGGCTGCTCTGGGCCTTTGCTGCTGCTCGTGGACTTTCTCTCATTGTGGCGTGTGGGCCTCTCACTGAGGTGGCTTCTCTTGTTGGAGAGCACAGGCTCTCAGGCGTGCACTGGCTTAGCAGCTGTCACTTGTGGGCTCTAGAGGGTGGGCTCAGTAATCATGACCCACCAGGCTTAGTTGCGCTGCAGCAAGTGGAAACTTCCAGGACCAGGGATCAAACCGTGTCCCCTGCATTGGCAGATGGATTCTTAACCACTGGACCACAAGGGAAGTACTCAACTGTTATTTTTGAACCACATAAAATATTTACCTTTCAGTGAAGGCACTCACGTTTTCTAGGTTTGCAATTATATCCTCAGTGAATAATGAAAAACTGGCCAATTCTCTTTTCATTATCCGACTTTCTATTTCCTGCGTTACTTCTATTCCCTGCCTTATCTCTTTTACTATAATGTAGGCCCTTTGGGGGAATGGTGAAAACCATGTTGAATATTCAGACAGCTAAGGGAAGGATGGATATGGATGTGAGACAAGAGTGGCCAGAAGCAGAACGCTGGCTAGGAAGCTGCTGTTCTAAGTTAGCTACAATGTGAAGATGACTTGGCTATGGATAACACCCTAGAAAATGCTAAGGGATGCTCCAGCTAAGAGACGTGCATGCGTGCATGCTCAGTCTCTTCAGTTATGTCTGACTCTTTGCCACCCTATGGACTGTAGCCTGCTAGGCTCCTCTGTCCATGGAATTCTCCAGACAAGAATACTGGAGCCTTTCCCTTCTCCAGGGGATCTTCTCAGCCCAGGGAGCGAACTCACATCTCCTTATGGCTCCTGCATCACAGGCAGATTCCTTATCTCTGTGCCATTGGGAAAGCCCCCAGCTAAGACAGCCTTTAGAGGAAAAGTCGATTGGATTTAATTGTGATATGAACCACAAAAATAAGTGACTAAAATTGACCATCAAAGCAATTCTTTTATAATATTCATCTGGAAAGGAGAGAAAGAAGGGGGGAAAAAACCATATGGTTAGTTTTGAGTCAATGCATTTGGGAGAAGTTTGCAAACACTTTTTCTTTCTACTCTATAGTTAGCTATTTCAAAAATACTCTATAGTTCATTAATGTTTGTAAAACTCAAGTTTACAAAGCAAACATACATTTGGCCTTATTTTGCCTTCACGAAATCCTATGGTAGATGTTACTAAGCAACAGATATGAGGCATTATAATATAGTAGATAAAAACATGGCTCTGGTGTTTGAAGCCTGGCTTACTAGCTGTATGACCGCTGGTAAATCACTTAATCTGTCTGTGCTTCAGTTCTGCGTCTATGAGATGGACTCCCTATCACAGCGCTGCTTAGTAATATCGCTAAGTGCCTGCTACTATGAATATAGGAACTTCAGGACTTGCAAAGCTCTCTTCCTTTCTTACCTGACCTTCCTCATGCTCATACCCTTGTCACACACTCCCTTTCAGTTCACACTGCAGCTACACCATGGCCTGTCCTGTTACTGTGTGCCCCATGAGCCCACGCCCATCCTGAAACCCTGGTTCACTCAGGAGAGTAATGCTTCCTGGGTGGTGAGGCTGAAGGCTCAGCCTGGTCTTTCAGAGGGAAGAGGAGCGAACCTGCTGGACCCTGGAGGCATGACAGGGGCTCAGTTCCCATGCGCTGAGCCCCAAGGCAGCCCCTCTGCCTAGGGCGGCTGCAGGACCTATAGAGCTATTAAATAATTAGTGCAGGGTGACAGCCCTGAGCCAGACGTGCCCTGGGCAACCAACATGTATGGTCACCTGGCCTATGAGGGAACCTCTTTATCCCCAGACCAAATCTGTCTCCCCAGACCAAAATCTTTGTCCCACATCTCAGCCTGACACTGGCCCTCTGCGCGTCAATCACATATGGGTACTTGCAAAACTCCATGATAGATTCTGCCCCGGCCTGTTCTCCTTGGTCACACCACTGGGGCATGCATGGAAGAGGGACAAACGATGTAGAAGCAGAAAGTACAGACCACTGAGCACCTGCAGGCACTGCTGTCAGAGCTCTCGGACAGACACGGGGCCAAGGGGAGGCTGCGGCTGGTGGGGAAGGAGAGGACCTCTGTGAGATGGAGGTTTGGGGGAGCAATCTGAAGGGGTGTCTGAGGAGGGACAGGGCATGACAGGAAAGCAAAGGAACAGCGTGTGTGCAGGCAGACACAGAAGCAGGTTAGGCCCACAACAGAGCTGGGAACAGCTGTGTGGCTGCAGTGGAAAATCCCAACCAGAGGCAAGAATTCCATTCAACAAATATTTATGGCACCTACTCAGTGCACACAGGGCCAGACTGAGTCACTGGGCACGGCCCTGTCCTGGCACTACTGCATGGCTGACTGAGGGACCTCAAGGGCCACCGGCACAGACAGGGGCTAGAGGGGAGCCAGAGCCGGCCTGGTGCTGAGGACCACCTGGCTCTAGACTGTGTTTCAGCCCTAGGGGACCTGAGCTCTGTAGCCAGCTGGGGACCCGCCCGCTGGCAAAGAATCACTGAGTCACAGATCAGCGGGGCTACTGCCCAGGCTGGAGGGGGACCCATCAGATTCATGGGGAACTGAATCTCTACCACAGTGCAGCATAGGGCAGGAGACACGAGAAGAGGCATCAACAGGCCCTTTCCTTCCTCCCCCCCGCCGGAAGCAGCCCCAGAGCTGAGGACGCTGAGACTGGGGTGGGAGCGGGCGGGGGCGGGGCGGGGGAGGGTCAGAGCTGTCCGCCTCCCTCATGTTTCTCATTCTACCCTTTCCTCCGTATCCCCACAGTTCCCCAGTGTCTCTAACCCATTCCTAGCTTCACTCACTTGCTGCCCCATTGCCACAGGGTCCCTGTCCTGCTGTCCTACCCTGTCCTACCCTACACTGGCCCTACCTTCTCATGCCTCGTTGTCCCAGCCCTCCTGACCCAAAGACCAGAAGTAGACCTAGAATGTCCGTCCTCCAATTCTAGATTCAGACTTCCGGTCCCCTTGCCCCCAGGCTCTTCACAGCAGGCCCCTGAGACTCTGGGCAGGCAGAAGCTGATCCCAAACAAAGTGACCCCATGGAAAGTATGGTGAAAGTCAAAAGCATCATCCTCTACCTGAACACTAGCCAGCCTGGGTGAGAGCAGCCATCTATGACCACTCCCCAGGAAATGGCACCCCAAAAGGTCAATGCAGAAATGGGCTCTTGCTGAGGTGCTACCCCAAGAAGGCCTCAAGTTTGCAGAGCTATTGACAGCTTGCAAAGCACAGTCACAGTTGATTTTTACAGAAACCCCAGAGTCACAGTGATCCCATTGTACAGATGAGGAAACTGAGGCTCAGGCATATTAAGTGCCCAGCCTGAACTTGGCAGCTAAGTGATAAAACTTGGACTGGAGCTCGGGCCTGTCATATTCTGGTCCTCACACTCGACATTAAACCAAGATTCTTGCTCACTCTTCACCTGACATCAAGTCCAGATGACAGGTTGTGATAGGTGGTGACTCCCTCCCCACCGAAAGCAATCCCTCCTGCTTATTCACATCTCGGCATTCATCACCCTGCAAACATTCCCTCCTTGTGCCTCCTTTAGTTACCCTCACCTGAGTGGGCCCCTGCCCTTTGCCCAGAAGGTTCTTTCCTATTTGCTCCTTGAAAGCAGTCACCACTCTTTTTTTTAAGGAAATGTCACCTCCTCTGTGAAGCCCTCCCATCATGACTGAGCAGAGCCACCCCCTCTCTGCAGGCCCCCACATCTCTCTGTCCCTGGACCTCTGCAGGCTCTGATGTTAACCCACCATGAGAGAATCACCCATCTGCGTATCTGCGCCCTCCACTCGCCCCGCCAGCACAGAAGCCCTGCTCTTTGTTCTTGTCAGTGGCTGCTGGTAGAAGGAAGAAAGGAGGGGGAGAAGGAGGGAAGGAAGGAAGGCTGGCTGTCCAGGGAGTCTGATCATGTGTCTGTAAGAGGGGCTTGCATCAGGAGGGCACCCAGTCATCTGCAGAGAATGGAGAAGCCGAGGCCAAGAGAAAGAGTGACTTCAGTGGCCCTTTAGCCACCCAAGGGTCACATGTCCTTCTCATTTCTGGCTCTCCCTGGGGGAGGACATTACTCAGCAACTCCTCAGCTCCACCCACTTCTCCTTGCTTTGCTCAGGAAACAGACATCTCATGCAGTCATCTTTCCTACCTCGGTGTTTTTTTCCCACTGACCGTGGAATCTCCCTAAAGCCACCTTCTCTCTCACCCCTGTCCATGTCCCCCACCTCCAGAGAGGCAAAGGGGACTCCCCAGGAAAGGTCTATCAGGCCTCCCTCCCACTCTCAGATGGAGCCAAGGGAGCAACCAAGCCTGAATCAGGGACTCCCTCTGACCTTTGGAGGCCCACGTTTAATAAAGACAATGGCACCAGTGGTCCTCCTGCCCTCCCTCCTTTGAGCCAAGGCCCTACAATCCAGCTCCCTGCTCTGCAGAGCCAGCCCCCTTCAATGTAGGGCTCTCAGAACACAGCTCCAAGGAGCCCCAAGAGAAGGCTACCCCCAGCTTGTTGTCCAGACCTGCTGGTGTCAGAGCCTCTGACAGCCCCAACCTGCAACAACCACAGGATTCTACCATTAGAATCCATTCCTCAGATGGAGCCCAGGCCTTCAGCTACCTTTCTGGGAAAGCCAGCTGGTCATGGTTGTTTATTTAACCTCTTTGCGGAGCCACTTGGCAGAGATGGAGGCTACCGGAGAGGGCAGGTGTAGAGGAGGGTGCTGGCTCCTGGCCATGGTGTCCAGATGCAGAGTAGCTCCGGGATTCTCAGGGTGGAGAACTGGAAGCCAATGTTCTGTTGACCTGAGAGAGAAGGGAAATGAAGGCTTGACCTCCCAGTCCCGCTTTGGGGCACCCCTGAAGGTTTGGGCCAGGGGCAGGGGGGCAGAGCATATCAAAGTTGGCACTGGAGGGGTTAACCTGGGTTGCCCAGCCTCTGTGCACAAAGGGGCTCCTGAAGCTGTGCCTCCTTATTGTAAGTAGAGGTAGAGCCAAGGCTGGCCTGGAGCATCTCAAGCCACAGCCTCCCGGAACTGGCTCCTGCCACACTTCCCCACCTCCCAGACCCCTCACACCCCCACCCTTGCTTGACTCCTCGTCCCAATCCCATGAAGCCACTGGTGCTGGCACGGGACCCAGGTGACTGACTCATCCACAGGACCGGCGGCCTCCCCAGCCGCACTCGCACCAGCCACATCTGCTCTCTGTGGCTGCTCAACTGCCCAGCCAAACTGGCACTCCCACTGAGGGGAAGGTGATTGGCCCGGCCCAGGCGCAGATGCAGGCAGGCTGCGCTTTGGTCCCAGCTGCTTGAAATTCTTCCATGAAGTGTGTGGACCCCACTCTGACTGACACCTCCTAACTGTTCTCTACATGCCACTCACGGCCCCACTCGGCCTCTGTGCCCAGGCCATCAGGCCCAAGAAGCACATGCCAACCCTAGCTCCTGACCAACCACAAAGAAGATGAAAGACAGGGCCACATGGCAGCCCCCAACTCATCCCCTTAAAGGCTCTCCCCACTGCCCTGGTACCCAGGCTCCTAGCCCTTGACCTTCCCCCACTGTCTATCCTGTCTTCCCTCCCCTTGGTGTCCCAGAAGCTGGGCCTCTTTTCCCTACTGGGCACATTTACCAGCCTCACTTCCTGCTGGCAAGTGGGATGGTTTGGAGCTGCCGAGATCATGATGACCTAACCTCTCATGGTCTTACATGCAAAGGCCAAAGTGTTCCATGACCATGTGGGTTCCTCAAAGCCATTGTCTAATGCTGGGGGAGGGGACTCTTCTCCTGAACCCCCCTCACCCTTAAGGCCCATGGTCCTCCCAGCAGGGGAGTCAGGGTGCAACACCCATCAGAGTTACATCTGAGGCTCGGCTCTCCACTGACTAGCTGGGTGGCTCTGTGTAGATATCCTGCCAGTATGGATGCGGCCGTGATTTATTAATACAAACAGCAAAGGCTTTACCAAATGGATGGGAGGCATGTCCATCCCCCTGAGGGGCAGCTATTAGGTGGTCTGAAGGAGAGAAGGAGAGTCTGCTCTCTCTGTGCACAGAACCAGCTGAAATGGATCTGCCCACCCAGCCTAAAGGGACACCTCAGAGCCAGGTAGCAAGTCTATGCCCAGACGAAGGTCACAGGACAGGGACAACACTGGGAGCCCTTGTTCCTGGAGACAGATCCAAGAAGATACAATCTTTTAATTACATACTCAGGCTTCCTGGGCTTCCAGCCAGGGTACACTCAGCCCTCAGCCTCCTCTATGGGTCCAGCAGGAATACTGCCTCCCTCTGCCGTGACCCTCTCTGGGGAAAGAGGAGTCCAGGGACCCCCAAGACAGAGGACAGGAGGTAACAGGCCTGCCAGGGCTGGACTTGGAGCTCTGGCAAGTTCCCCTCACAACATACCCAGTTGGGCTCTGCCAAGATCTGGATGGGGGACAGGGAGAGTGCTGCCCCCCAGGGACATCCAAACCCTCTGGTCCAGATTCTTCAAAGGGCCACTCATCAGCCTACTGGATCCAGGCATTTACCTAGTGTATGAAGCAGCCCTGACTAAGACAGTAGGGAGGACTGGCTCTGTGTGTGCGTGCAGGCAGCCTCAGTCACTCAGGTATGTCCGACTCTTTGTGACCCCATGAACTGTAGCCTGCGAGGCTCCTCTGTCCATGGGATTTTCAGGCGAGAATACTGAAGAGGGTTGCCATTTGCTCCTCCAGGGGAATCTTCCTGACCCAGGGATTGAACCCACATCTCCTGCATTGGCAAGCAGATTCTTTACCACTGAGCCACCTGGGAAGCCCTTAGATACTATGAGGTGAGAGCTAAAGAGGGGACCCATCTTCTCCCACCCGAGGTACTCAGAAGTCTTATGTGCTATTTGTGCTGGGCAAAAAAAAAAAAAAAAATGCCAGACCTGATCAGTTTGTGATTGACCTCTTCAGCTGATTTCCTTTCATCTCCCAAGGATCCCAGCCTCTCTGAAACCAAGTGAACAGGAGTCCCTCTCTGGCGGGTCCCAGGGAGCCAGGCTCCATCCTTTCCAGCACCTGGTGCCCTGTCTCTTTAAGACAGGCAATAACTCTGAGACGGGTAATCTTTAACCCTTATTTAGCTAGTAAGGGAACAGAGTCTAAGTGAGAGGTGATAACACACAAGTTCCAGAACATGAGGGTTGGATTTCACTGTTTAGGGTTTGCTCTCTCTCTCAGGAAACCAACTTGGATTTGTAGAGCAGTTATGCATTTATGAGGGGCTTTCCTATATCAAAGCGCATCTAATCCCTTGGCTTAGAGAGGGGAAGTCTGGGATGCAGAGAGAATAATGCCTCATCTCAAACCTGGGAGAACCAGGACTGGGGACCAGATCTCCTCACTCAAGTTCTAGGTTCTGTTTATCTCAACTAGCCAGGCTGGCCCTGCACTGATGCAACTGGTGTGGGCACTTGTCCTCTTTGCCCACTCTGCTCAAGGTCACCACCTTTGCAAAACCCTCAGCAGGAAGAGAAGATGGATGGCACCAAGGGAAAGAGTGTGCTGGGCATTGACCTCTATGCGCCATTGTGGTCCCGACCATGAGAAAGCTGGATGGCTCCTCTGCTGGTGAGGCCCAAGTCTCAGGCTAGGTCGTGCTCGAGACAGCTCACTTTACACAGAGATAAGGACTTGGTCACTGGTCAGATTAGCCTCCCCACTGCTGCTCCAGCCAGGAACATACAGTAGGAGGGGAGAATACATAGCCTAGAGCCTTTCATCCTGGGCTCAAACCTCAGCTCAGCTACCTGATAGCTGTGTGGCCTTGGGCAACTTCTTAACCTCTGTATGCCTCAGGTTTCACATCTATAAAATGAGAACATTTTAAAAAATAATTGAGAACAATAATGCAGTACTTACCACATAGGATGCTCACAAGAAGTATGTAAGTTAATATGCATAAGGTGCTTAAGACGATGCCTGGCACATCGTAACGCACATTGTAAAGCAGTTGATTTATTATTACTATTAACTTATTATTTTGTGTCCCAAGAGAGACTATAGATATCAAAGCAAGCAAAACCATAACACCTTTGAAGAGTTTCCATGGGAGGAAGGGAAAAGGCCTGTTATGCAATGGATGCAAGGGACTGTCACCCTCCATGGGCGAGTGGGTCATCAGTGGAGTTACATCAGGTGGAAATTGCCATTAATAGCAGTTCCCTCTTGGGCCAGTCACAAACCCACAGAGCACGAGGGGGTGAGAAATGTTACTACTGTGGGAGTGAGAAATGTTACTACTGGGCACAATTCCATTTTTAGAATGTGGGAAGTTATTTTGAGCAGAGGGTTGATGTTTGTTATTTCTTTAATAGTCTCTGCACTCTAACAATACAGACACGTAGGGGCTCTGACTAGAAACCAGGGCACAGTGCGGAGCCTTGCTGCCCTTCTAGGGTTGCTAGGCAACCCCTCTGGCCTCCCACCCCAGCTGAGGCCTAGTGGAGAGCCAAGGGTGGGCTCCGCAAACCCCCCACAATCCCTCGTCAGGAGTGCCAGAGCTCTTCAGATGCTTCTGGGACTCTCTCAGGGGTGTCTGGAGAGAGCAATCGCCTGCTCTTTTCAGCCTGAGCAGTGTCTACTGAGGCAGGCAGATCTGCAGGGAAGAGCATTTGGTATGTCACAGTTCTGCCTCTCTTTCAAAAGTTATGTTGTTTTTTATGGCTGCTGTAACAAACTGTCATGAACTTGGTGGCTTAAAACAACACAAATCTATTCTCTTATAGCCCTAGAGGTCAGAAGTCCAAAATCAGTATCACTGAGCCCAAATCAAGGTCTCCACTGGGCTATGCTCCCTCCAGAGACTTTAAGGAAGAACCTGTTCTTGGCCTCCTATAGCTTCTCACAGCTGCTGACATTCCTTGGCTTATGGCTGCATCACTCCAGCCTCTGCCTCCATGGTTACATTGCCTTCTCCTCTTCTATCTGTGTCAAATTTCGCTCTGCCTCTCTTGTTATTGCACTCAGAACCTACTTGAATAATCCAGAAAAGCATCCCTCCATCTCAGAACCCTTAACTTAATCTTACATCTGCTAAGAACTTTTTTCCATATAAGGTAGTGTTTATAGATTTCAAGGAATGAAGATCTGATATCCTGGAGGATCATCATCCAGCCACTGGGCTCCCCTGGTGACTCGGTAAAGAATCTGCCTACAATGCAGGAGACTGCCTACAATGCAAGAGATGCAGGATCAATCCCTGGGTTGGGAAGATCCCCTGGAGAAGGAAACAGCAACCCATTCCAGTACTCTTGCCTGGAGAATCCCCTGGACAGAGGAGCCTGGTAGGCTACAGTCCATGGGCTTGTAAGAGTCAGACATGACTTAGGGACTAAACAACCAGCACACATTCAGCCTATTATCCAAGCCAGTGTCTTCCACCAACCAAATCAGATAGTAGGCCACCACTCAGCCCTGGTGCGCTGGCCTATCACTGTCCCCCTGGCACCGAACACCAGGGTAAGAACAACTGAAAACTCAGCACTGATCTGAAGCCCTGCCCATCCTGGAGGTGCTTTGTATAGATCTGCCAACAGGCCAGGCTTGGAGTTTCTGGGAGGAATGGGGGAGTTGGACTGCACACCCAAGCAATGACAGCTCCCTTGGGGCCTCTAGTTACCACAAAAGGAAACAGGGAACTATAGACCAGATGCCAGGATCGTAAGAATTCAATAAGGGCATGAAAAAAATAGAAAATGTTAATCCTTCAGAATGCCAGCCTCTGGAGATTTAAAAAAAAAAAATTGCTGTGTAAAGTGATCTTCTTTCTAGAACTTTTTCTATTCAGATAGAAGCATATACTTATAATTTTAGAAAGCAAAAGTGGGATTATACTACTTATCCTATTATTCAATCTGTTTTTTTTTCAATAAATGAAATATTTGAGGTGTCTTTCATGGCAGTCCATATAGCGTTTCCTCCCTATTTCTAAAGGCTACTGACAAAGGACCATGAGTAGTTACCCTATTCGTGGCCATTTGGATTGTTTTTAATTTTCCAGTTGAAATAAATGTGGCGAGACAGTTCAGTGAGATATTAATAGTTGACTTGCCAACATTGCTAAAGGAGACTCACAATGATAGGGAGGCATTTCTCTCTCTCCTTCACGCACCACCCCAACACACCTCAAAGTAATCAAGCCTTCGGTGAAAACATCTGGGGCTTCCCTAGCTCCTAGGAAGAATTAATTGGCCCTTGTTTTCCAAGACTGAGCATCAGGAGACAAAGAAACAGACTGTCGGAGAGGAAGGGGCTCTGTGTTTGTGGAGCTTCCACTGGGAGCACACAGACGGCTCCTCTCCAGCTGGCTTAGACAATAGAGAGAACATATTGCTTCCTGTGTCAGAAACACCTAGGGGCTGCATGGGACCAGGGGTGGCTTGATTCAGAGGGTCCCAGTCGCCTCAGGCTCTGATTCTGTTTTCCTGGGGTTCTCTTGACTCAGGCCGGCTCCGCAGGTTAGCTTTGTCCACAGAATCATGCTTTTCCCCTTATAGTGAAAAAACTCAGTTCAGGGCCCACATTCACTTATGACACCACTCACAGGAGAAGAAATGTCTCTGTCCTAGTCTCTGTACAGTGAAACTCCTGAGCTGCATCTTGAGTGGACCAGTTTCGGTCATGCGCTTACCACCGAACCAATCACAGTGATGGGAAGATGGAATGTCCTGACAGATCTAGTCTGGGTCATGCGTTTCCAGAGAGTTTAACCCTCTGAGGTTATAGAAGCAGATGGTTTTCCCAAAGTCGGGGGTATTTTTCTAATAAAAATGAGGATGTTGGGAAAGGGGAAATAGGAGAGGTGAAACTGAGGAGGTAACCAACAGGGATTCATGAATATCTTTAAGGATGAATGGGTTCAAAGTGGTCCTACTTAGGGAAAAGCAAGTGGGTTTTCTGGACTGTATAAACCCCACACCCTGGTGCTTATAGAATCCCAAGGGGGTAGAGCGCAAGCACAAGTGTATGAGGAGCAAATTCATACCACCTCTCCTAAAATGCAACATAAGCATCCTGATATGTAGTCATATACCCGAATATAAGGGTAAATTCCTAGAAATAGAACTGTTGGGACCAAGGGCTTGCATATTCAAACTTTAATAGACATTGCTAAATTATCCTCCACAAAGGTTTTACCCATTTCTCCTTCCAACAATACTGTCTATGAAGAGGTCCATCAACCCTCTTCTTGTTAATGTTAATACATACTAAATACTACCCATCTTTCTAATGTTGGCTCTACCAGTGGGGCTTCCCTGGTGGCTCAGTGGAAAAGAATCCGCCTGCAATGCAGGAGATCTGGGTTCGATCCCTGGGTAAGGAAGATCCCTCGGAGAAGGAAATGGTTACCCACTCCAGTATTCTTGCCTGGAGAATTCCACGGACAGAGGAGCCTGGCCGGCTACAGTTCATGGAGTCGCAAAGAGTCAGACACGACTGAGCGACTAACACACACAAAGAGTTAATTTGAATTTTTAAAACTATAAGGTAGAGTGAACATCTTTGAACACATTTATTAACTAGTTATAATTATTCTTCTATGGATTACCTGCTTGTGGCCTTTGTTCATTTTTTATTGAGTTGTCTTTCTGCTGTTGATCTGTGAAAGTTCTTTGTAAATTAGGGATATAAGCCCTTTGTTTAATCTGTTGCAGATATTTTCCCCAGTTTGTCCTTTGTGTTTTGACTTTTCATAGAGAGCTTTTGTTGTCATAACTTCACAAATTTTGTGTGGTTCAGTATATCAGACTTTTCTGGTTTTCTGCCTAAAAGGTCTCACTCCCCCTAAAATAACACACAATAAAACGTCAACCATGGTTTTCTAATGACGTCTGTGGTTTCTTTTTTATATTTAAGTACTTTACCTATCTGGAGTTTTAAAAATTACATTATACATACAAGGCAGGAGTGAATTTTCTCTTTTTCAAATGGAGAGTCGATTGGGATGTAAGAACTCTGTGAGATTCCAGAACTTTCATAACTTCTCTGCTGTTCTCATTTCCATGGAGTGATTCAATTCAGTTCAGTCGCTCAGTCGTGTACTCTTTGCAACCCCATGAATCACAGCACGCCAGGCCTCCCTGTCCATCACCAACTCCCAGAGTTCATTCAAACTCATGTCCATCGAGTCGGTGATACCATCCAGCCATCTCATTCTCTGTCGTCCCCTTCTCCTCCTGCCCCCAATCCTTCCCAGCATCAGAGTCTTTTCCAGTGAGTCAACTCTTCGCATGAGGTGGCCAAAGTATTGGAGTTTCAGCTTTAGCATCAGTCCTTCCAATGAACACCCAGGACTGATCTCCTTTAGAATGGAGTGATTAGAAGGGGTTTAAAGGGAACTTGGTCGATGCTTGTCTTTAAGCTCAGGGACAGCCAGGAATGGGAGATGAGATGAGGCTGGGATGCAGTTTTCAGACAGTGCTGGGAGGATGCAATGTGGTACCCAGAGGAAGGGAAGCAGCTGAGCTCTGCAGTGAAGAAGAAAAGAGGGCACGAAGAGTCAGACTCCTCTTGAGAACAGTTCAGGGAGCAAGAGAAAGACCCCTGCAGCGTCCACCACCCTCTAAGCCCCATACCCATACCTAGAAGTCTTTGGAAATTTTGCTGCCTCTTTCCAATCTTTCCACCCAGAGATCTGGGCTCATTAATGTGTATTTGTTTCTTCCATGAGTATTTTTGACCACCTCCTCTGAATCCAATAAAGGATCGCTATATCTGGTCTGGTATGAACGGAAGTTTGTGATATAACCCTGAGACAGCAAGGAGAATGCTTATGGGGACTCTTCTGAGTTGCAGGAAGCAGGAAGTCGTTTTACAAAAATTTCCTTTGGATGTGGCATTTAAAACGTTGTCCTTCAGATCTGAAAAAGTATTTCCCTGACTCCTGGGAAAATGAAAAGGGCCATATTATTAACACTTGTGAACACTCATGCCTTTCCTGAAAGAGACATCCTGGGGTGCTACCTGCTTCAATTGGGAGAGGTCAGAGGTCAAGAACACCCTAAGGGAAGGACACCACCATCAGCAGCCATCCTGGCCTCCATTGCAGGGACTGGAAGTCAAGGGCTCCAAGCAGTCAGCCCCAGCAGTTTTCACAAAAGCCTGTGTACATCTCTGTCCCCACATTGACCTGGAATCATCTTTTAGGTCACCTTCCCCATTGGAAGGCACAGATCAAGCATCTCGGTGTGGTTGGTGCTCCAGGAATGGTTGAATAAATGACAGAGTCCATGATGGTGGAGAGCAGGGTACAGTGCTGGGGCCGCAGCGCTGCCAGTGGGCCAAGCCCAGCTGAGGACCATGTGGAGACAGAGCCGCGGCAGGCAACGGAGGTCTGAGCGCAGCCTGTGGGGGAGCATGGCCCCTGACATCTGCTTCTTCACACACGGGGTTGGCTGAGAAATGCCATCACCACCAAGTCCCGAGGCTGTAACCCTCTCTTCCCTGGAGGAGTGACCTCCAATGGACAGCCCCTCACAAGAACGGCAGCCATTCCTCGCTCAGAAGCTTCAGCAACTGCAAGCCCAATTCCCTGAGCCCTTTCCTGCTGACTCACCACAGTCCCCCTGGGTCCCAGCTTCCTGCCAGGAGCCCAGCCGACTGGAGGGGAGGGAGGGAGGAGGCTGTGGACACTGCATCAGGACCCAGGAATGCTCCGCTGGACGGGAAGTGGAGACGACTAACTTCCTTCCCAGTTGCTGCTGCTCTGAGGGATGCCCAGAAAATGGGCCGTCTGGAGGGTTGAGTGGACTCCTCCGTCCCTGACTCAGTCACAGCCGAGACCTCGCCGACCCCCATTTCAGAGAGCAAGGGGTCCCCAGCCCCCTGCCCTGCCGCGTGTGTTAAAGCACATTTGGGACCAGTTGGGTCATTCCTCTGACCGCCGGCGACGGTGTGTGGTTGTGCCCAGTTGCCTACGACTGTGTGTCCTCACCCGCCTGTGAGTGTGGCTGAGTGTGTCTGTGCTTGTATAAGGTGGTATGAGTGTGTGCGTGCCCATGCGGGTTCAGAACCCCTGCATGTCATAGCGTTGTTATGTGATTACACGCAGACGATCGGGTGAGTATCAATGCGCGCGGTCAGGTCTCACTGTGTCCTGTGTGTGTTATCATGTGCTTGTGTGTCATGGTATGTGGATGCACGGTCGCCTCTGGTGACATGTGACTCTGCGTGGCTGTGTGCTGCTGACAGTCAAGGTGTGTGACAGCGTGTGTTTGTGGATGGTTGTGTGTGACTAGGTGGGCTTCGTATGATTCTGCAGGCCCAGGGAGGTGAGCGGTCTGAAGCCCCTATTTCATGGTAGGGGAGGAAGAGGTTTGCTTGTGTGTGCGTGCGTGTGTGTGTGTGTGCGAGCGCGCGCATGTGTGTGTGTGTGTGGTGTGTGTCTGTGTGTGTATGATGTATGTTGTGTGCTTTCTCTTTTTCTAGGTTCTACTTCTATAACTTTTGAAAGGAAGTAAAACTAGGTTGCAGGATGTTCTTCCTTGGGTCACTGACTGGTCTTAGAGTGTTTTCTCGGAAAAGGCCAGGCTTAGGGGCAGTGCCAGCCTGTCTGAGCCCTCACAGCGGCTCCCAATGCTCCCAGCGCAGCCCTGGCTCAGGCCCCAGCAGCTCCCCGCTGCAGGGGCTCAGCCAGCTTCTCTCAGCCTGGACATCTGCCCCTAGCTCTCCCCAGACCTATTTTAAGTGCAAAAGTAACATTGGTACCCAGCTCTCTTTCTCTCCCCACCCTGAAGACCTGCCTTTAAGGAGTTCACCCCCCACACACACACACTCCTTCAGGGAAAGTGGAGGGAGGAACTAAAGCACCCCAGATGAGGGACCGATGAGTGTTTCAGACTCTCACAGGCCCTGACAGTCCTGCTGCCTCTGGGCTTCTGGCCTCCACTTTTCTACTAAGGAGGGTAGGTGAACATCCTAACTGGCCCCAGGACGGGTGACCTCACCCACCACCTTCCACCCTCTGCAGATGGGCCTTCTGCAGAGACTCCAGCTCTGGGGGCCATGGCTCTGCCCAGGAATGATGGCATGACCCCTCTGGTTTGTCTTCTACAGATCCGAGTTGGGCGACAGCTGCCCAGGTGTGTGAGCCTCAAACTGCTTCTGCCCCTGCTGGAAAGAATGTCTGCACTCTGGGTTGGATGGGCGGCGTGGCTGCTCCAGTGCCAGGTTGAGGTTGAGCGAGGTGCCACCTACAGACTCCAGCAGGAGTCTGGAGCACCCCGAGCAGAGAAGCAGAGGTAGAGGGGAAGAAGAATTGAAGGTGGGAACCAGGGCTCTATAGAGAGAACCGGGCCAGGGCCAGGAGAGCACTGCAACACCAAGGCACCTCCGGGGGGAGCACTGTTGAGAGAAAGCCCTGGACGAGCAGCTCGGGATATCAAGGCTCTGTTCTAATTCTGCCTCCCAGCGGCTGTGTGCCCAGAGGAAGCTGCTTTCCTTCTCTGGGCTTCTGTTTATCTACCTTGAAGGCTGAAACAACAGAGGAAATGAAATATGAGGTGCTCAATAGACATGAGTTCTCTTCCCTTACCCTAAACACGGCTGTTGATCCCTCTCCAGGGGTCTAACTAAGGCTCTTCCCAGCCCAGATAGTCCATGTCTCTGAAGGAATCCCTCTTTTCTTCCCCCATTAACCCTGGCAGGCCCACCACACCCAGATCCCGAGGAGACCCTGCTTAGAGTGGGCGAGGTGGGGTTGGGAGGGGAGTTGAACCCTAAGAAGAGGAGAAAGCTAGGGGTGGAGGCAGGTGGGCAAACATGACAACAGGAGCTGGGGTCTCCCCATAGCAGGGCCCGACAGGTGGCTCATTGTCCTCCCTGACTCGGCCAGTCACCCTATTCTGGTTCCCTCCCTCCCACCCACCACCGTGTGCCCTCTGGGTCTATATAGCTTCAGATCCAAATTGTTCTGGTGAGTGCTGTAGCTCAACACTTGTGAAACATTCAGACTGAATTAAACATCCTAAGCCCAACAAGCTAAGCACCAGAGGCTAGAAAAGTTAATAAGATACCGGGAGTTGGTGATGGACAAGGAGGCCTGGCGTGCTGTGATTATGGGGTCGCGGAGAGTCGGACACGACTGAGCGACTGAACTGAACTGATCTTCCGAGATCTTTAAGCTACAATAACAGGAAACCTATTGATCATACTATCTAATGCCATTTGGCAAATTCAAATGCCTTCAAGAGCCAACAGATTTCACAAATGGCTGAAGCAGCTTGATGGACATAGTAGGGCCTGGGGACCAATTATGGATCAACATTTCCTATTCCCAAGCTGGCCAAAGAAGAAACAGCTGCCTCTAGCTGCCTTTTATGGCATTTTCTGAGTTTTCGCTAAGTGTCAGGCACTGTATGAAGTGCTTTTATGCTTTCTTTCATTTAACTCACTCGAGAATTTTGACAGATTAGCATCATAGGAGACAGATTCTAAGGTGATCCCCATATCCTCATGTTCGTGCCCTTGTGTAATCCCCTTCCCTTGAGTGTGGGCAGGACCTGGGATTTGTTGCCAATCAATGGAATAACCATTATGCCAATATCTAACCAATATTGGCAAAGGGGATTGGATGTCCCTTCCATGATTACCACATGTTACAAAATCCAGTCTCACCAGCACACAGGTGCTAGAGACTTCCTCTCTCACTGACTCTGAAGACATAAGCCTTGTCCGGGGAGGGCCTGTACAGAAGGTCTTATGGCAAGGAACCGTGGGTGGCCTCTAAGTGCTGAGAGCAGCTCCCTGCCAATAGCAACCAAAATTCCAGTCTTTTAACGTAAGGAGATGAATTTTGCCAACAACCTGTGTGAACCTGGAAGTGAATCCATTCTCACTGGAGTCTCCAGATATGAATGCAGCCCTGCTTGTCATCTTTTTTTTTCTTTAATTTTTTATTGCAAGATATTTGCTTTACAATATTGAGCTGGATTCTGCCATAGATCAACATGCATCAGCCACAGGTATACATATGCCCTGCTGTCCAGCGTCTTGACTTCAGCCTTGTAAAGGACCCAGCTCCCAACCCATGGATGCTGTAGATAACAAACATGTGCTGTTTTAAATTGTGAAGTTTCTAATAATTTGTTATGAAGCCCCAGAAAACATTAACGTAAGTATTATCTCATCTTACTAAAGAACCTAAAGCCCAGAGACTGATCAGAGTCTCCAAGGCACAGCAGGGACCAGAGCCTCACCTCCAGCCTCTTCAGGCTGATGTCTTCTTCAGCCGGCCGTGGCTTGCCTTTGTCCTGTCAGTTTCTACCAAGAGACGAGAGGGGTAATCTGCATGGTGTGGATTGCAGTGTTGCTTTTCCATTTCAATTCACCTCTTTGCTGAACCCCTACAGTGTGCCCTGCACCGTGCCAGGGGTACAGAGGTCAGCAGCACAGACACAGGGCCTGCTCTTAGGGAGAGGATGGAGCACTAGAGGATGTAGACGATGGACCAGTGATGTTGGCCTGATGAAAGTTACAAAACGAGGAGGGATGGGGTGTGCTGGGAACACGTCATGGGACAGCCAGCTTCAGCCAAGAGCTAGGGAGAGTCTCCTTAAGGAAGTGACACGCAGGTCCCTTGGGGGTGGGCTTGGTAGGGAGTGCGCCTCTGCATTGCAAGTGAGTGAGTGGGTGGGTGAGCTTTCCTGAATGAGAGTCCCCGGGGATGAGGCTTCTTCCAGCAATGTGAAATCACCCTGTCTCTGTGCTCTGGCTTCCAAGACAACTTGTCCCAAGGACCTAGGGTCTCTTTGACTGGCCTGTGATGTCCAAGACCTCAGAGCATCACTTCCCAGATGTATCACGGTTGAACACGGTAGGGGTGAAAGTTGCTTAACTGTCACTCTCATCCCTTAAACATCCCCAGACATCTGGCAGGGGAAGAATGACAGGTGGGGGCTGGAGCCAAAGCCGGCAGTCAGGGGAGGAGAGAGGTATGAGCAGAGGCAGAGAGAAGAGCAGGAATTAGAAAGCCCACCTCCAGCCCCCACGGGCCCCCATCTGTGATGACTCAGCAGACCCAGAGGTCCTCGCCGATGAGCTGGCAGGATGATATGGATCAGGAAGATTCTAGCAGGAAACAGGCAGCATACTTCAATTGGACCATTAGAGGAGCATTCAGTAAAGAGATTCTTTTCAAAGGTAAGAGCAGGGTGTAGGAAAGGATTGCAGGAACCTGGACCAAGGGCAGCCATCTATTCCACTGCTAGGCCTGCTGGCCTGGGGAGGTGACCAGAATGGTTTTCAGTGGAGAGGCTGCCTGAGTATCTCTGTGGCCTCAGTTGAGGGCCGCAGCCAGGCTGTGGCAACCCCACAGGGGCATTAGGGGGAATAAGTGCCTTGATTCCCTCTCCTCTCTGCCTCCCATCAGCTGGCAAAGCTCCCCATTGGTCAAAGCAGAGGGCAAGGGTACCCATCAAAGCAATTCCACAAGTGAGCATCCCGGGGCATCATAGAGCAGGGGGGAGAAGTTGGGGAGCAGACCTGGAAGTGAGAGGAGACACAGTTCCAACTCTATCCCTTCCCAGACAGCAACTCTGGACAAGCCCCTCAACTTTTCTGGGCCTCAGTTTCCTTCTCTGTAAAAAGGACAGTGAGTGTGCTTATGTTGTTCCAAATTTGAAATTCAATGATGAATTTAAGGATTCCAGCTTGGAGCCCTGAGTGCATTGACTGGCTGCCAGCACTTGGTTTCTAAGAGTCAGCAATGAGAACACAAAATCGAAGCCACTAAGGAGCTAGACAACCTGGACACCCAGCCCAGAAACCCTGGACATCTGAACACCACACCAATGAGAGGCTTGCTCAGCAGGTCGTGGAGGCCTGCCAGGACTAGAACCCAGAAGCAGTCTCTCTCTCTCTGCAGGACCCTGAGGGGTGCATATGCATACACACAACCACACACACACACACACACACACACACACACACACACACACAGTGGAGCTAAGGGAAGGGCAGTGTCTCACCTCGGCCCCTCTGGAGAGAAGCAGCAACAGGCTTGTCACAGCCCAGGTCTGCGAAAAAAGTTGTGAAATGTTTTTAAAATGTGAAAAGGCAGAGGGATTATATAATGAGCATCCTAGTATCCAGCTTTATCAGTTCATAACAGATTGTCACATTTTTTTTCCTCTTTTTGCTGTGGTACAATATACTAACACAAAATTTACTGTTTTAACCATTTCAATCTCTTTTAGGTCAGTGGAGGGACAGTGGAGGTCAGTGGAGAGACAGTGGAGGTCAGTGGAGGGACAGACAGCAGGGCCAGGCCTCCTAGCCCTGCCCAGAATCATGGGCCCAGCAAGAAGGGAACTTGACAGCACTAGTCCACCTCCCTGTGAAGAAATCCTCCCAGGCACCCTAGACACATGTCATCTAGGTGGGACAATGGCAACCCACTCCAATATTCTTGCCTGAAAAATTCCATGGACCGAGGAGCCTAGCGGGCTACAGTCCATGGAGTCATAAAAAGTCAGCCACTCTGAGTGACTGAGCACAGAGCCCACTGGCCGCAATGGAGAGGGAGCTCACCACCACACAGGGCACCCTGGGCAGCCACCTACCCCTGGATGTCCAGGCCCCTCTGGGGCAGCCCTTGGAACCTCAAGGTCAGACTCTAGACCCTCACCCCACCTCTGTCTACCTGAGATATCGCTTCCGCGCCCAGAACAAAGGCCCCTGGTGAAACCCACAGCCCTCTGCCCTTTACTTCTTTATCACCCGCCTTTCAAGTTCACAGGAAGAGGGTTTTCAAAACATCAGAGTCAGAACGGCACTGTGGTCAAGTTTTTCAAAAGAAAGGAAACCAAAAAGGATCAAAGAACTGCAGGTGCAGCAGATTAAGGCCCTGCAGGGTGGGCAGGGGCCGAGGGCAAGGAAGGGTGTGCCCGCCTGCAGGGGAGGCTGCTGCTTGCCCAGATCCCCAGGGTAGGAGCAGGCGAAGGGGCAGGGAGGGGGGCAATGGGGAAAGGACAGCGGGGCTGCCGCATTGCTTTGTAGGCTGAGAGGAGACAGCTCACGTGGCCCGGGCCCTCGCCAGCTCTTGCCTGTACCTGTGACGGTGTCTTAAGTCTCTGCAATGAAGTGGCAAATCCCCTTTTTCTGCAATGCCAGCCGTGTCTCTCGTGCTCCTGACATCTCAGCGTCCTGAGCTCAGAGCAGGAAATGCTAGTATGCACATCTCTGCTGAGACCATCGTTGAATTCACCAAGCTGCTTATTAAAGGTGTGCACCATGAGATTGTTTCTTTTACTGCCTGGACGTCCCTTTTGCTTCATTTTTCTGGTTTCCTTTCACTTTATTTTATCTTGTTTATTGAGTGAATCTTTTTAGAAAAAAAAGTTGCGAAATGTTTTTAAAATGTGAAAAAGCAGAGGGATTATATAATGAGCATCCTAGTATCCAGCTTTATCAGTTTGTAACAGATTGTCACATTTTTTTCTCTTTTTGCTGTGGTACAATATACTAATGCAAAATTTGCTGTTTTAACCATTTCAATCTCTTTTAGAAACATAACATTACACATACAGCTAAAGAGCCCTACGGTCTCTCCACCATGCCCTTCCCTTCTTCCCTAGAAAAGTGAAGTGAAGTGAAGCAAAGTGGCTCAGTCATGTTCAACTCTGCAACCCCGTGGACTGTAGCCTGCCAGGCTCCTCTGTCACTGGAATTCTCCAGGCAAGAATACTGGAGTGGGTTGCCATTTCCTTCTCCAGGGTATCTTCCTGACCCAGGGATTGAACCCAGGTCTCCTGCATTGCAGGCAGACTCTTTACCGTCTGAGCCACAAAGGAATCCCTAGAGGTAACCACTATTCTGAATTTGATTCTCCTATAGAAGTGATACATGGATCACTTCTTCTCCATGTAGTGGAGAAGATACAGAGCCAAAAGGAAACTTTCTCCTGCTTCCCCTAGCCTTAAACTCACTTCCCCCTTGAAGTAACCATTGTTGAAACTTTCTATGAATCTTTCCAGGTATCTTTTAATACAAATTAGTATATTAGTTTGTTTTCTGTCTTTATACTCGTGAGCTTACACTATGCATAATGTTCTCCAACATGCCTTTCGTTTCCAGTTATCACTGTTCCTTGGAGTTTTTCTGTGTTACTACTAATTCTACTGTGTTCTTTTTAACAGCTGCATGAGATTCTACTTTATTTGATAGTTTCCCATGGAAGGGTATTTAGGTGGTTTCCAGAGGCTTAGCTATTCTAAACAAGCCTACATGGAACATTCTTGATATATAGTTTTCTCATTTGTGGGAATACTGTATATCTGTATAATAAACACCTGAAAGTGGAGTTTCTAAGTAAAAGATATTGAACATTTGACACCTTGAAAGATATTGCCAACCCCCCGTCTAAAAATGATCAACTCAAACACCAACAAACTACATGTGAGAGTTTCTCTTTCCCCACATCCTCAAGAACATGCTTTTTCATACCACTTTTGGCCTTTTGTTTATTTTCCTCTGTAAGCTGTCTGCTCTTACCCTTTTCGAACCCTAGCATTTTATGGGCTGACTTTTTACACTTGAATCTTTGATCCATCTGGAATTAATTTTAGTTGGTATTCTTTTCAATGAACATGTGTTGATGTTCCCACTCTGTAAATAGATTGAATGAAGTACTGAGATAAAGGTAAAAGCAGATTTCTCTCCATTCAACAGGCCACGGCTAACTGATTTTGCCTTCCCACTTAGAGCTAGCTGATGTCGAGGCTCTGGGTTAAGAAGTGGACCATTCACAATGGATGAGTGAACACAGAGTCTTTGCAGACATCCAATCAGTGATTTGTTCTATAAACAGGCAGCAGTGGATTCAGTCACTAGAATTTTGGTTTTTTTTCCTGAAGAGATGTGTATTGCATGTGGGAAGAGGGGTGTACATGTGCTTGGTGGCCAGAGGAACACACTGTGGCAGAGAGGAAACAGTCCACCAAATCCATTCTCCCTCTTCCACTATGATGAACTCGAAGCTGGGAGTATGGCTGTCCATCTGGGGATAGTATTTCCCACCTCCGTGCATTTAGAAAGAGCCATATGACTACACGGCCTTCCCTGGTGGCTCAGTTGATAAAGAATCCGCCTGCCAATGCAGGAGATGCCAGAGACGTGGGTTTGATCCCTGGGTCAAGAAGGTCCTCTGGAGAAGGAAATGGCAACCCACTCCAGTATTCTTGCCTGGAAAATTCCCTGGGCAGAGGAGCCTGGTGGGCTACAGTCTGTGGGGTTGCAAAGAGTCAGGCATAACTGAGCACACACATGCGCGCATGCACTCATATGACTACATTCTCACCAGGGGAATGTGAGTGGAGCTGGTGTTAGCCTCTCTGGCTATAATGGTTTTAAAATATGACACACATTCTTCAGCTATCAACTGCCAAGTGACAGGTATCTATGACCGCTCCACTTGAACCTGGGTGGTCTTCGTCCCAGAGGAAAGTAGAAAGTCATGTGATCGCTGAGGCTAAGGCACAGAAGGCTGGGCAGCTTCTACCTTGTGGGAAGACTCACTCTTGATGCCCCAAGTCTCAGTAAAAGAGGTCCAGCTCCTGTAAGGACCCCAAGTTAGAGAGGCCATGTGTAAGTGCCCTGGAACAGGCCCCACTGAGCCCAGTCTTCTAGCCGAGCACCAGGTGAGTGATGACACCCCCAGACAATTCAACCCCTATCACTTGAGTCACCCCGAGCCATCTGAGTCTTCCCAGATGAGGCCCCAGACATTGTAGAGTACAGACACAAGCCATGGTCCAGGAATTCTGCCCCAACTGCCAGCATTCCTCACAGACCCACAGAATCAATGAGAATAAAGAAATAGTTGATATTTTATAGCACTATTTCAGAGTGGTTTGCTATCCAGTAATGGATATCTGGAACCAAGCCAAGACCAAGAAAACTCTTCCCCTTCCTGCTGACCCCAACCCAGGTGTGGCAATTATCCAGCCTCCAGGATGCAGATGACAACTCCTAGGATGACAGAGTGGAGAAGGCAATGGCACCCACTCCAGTACTCTTGCCTGGAAAATCCCTTGGACGGAGGAGGCTGATGGGCTGCAGTCCATGGGGTTGCAAAGAGTCGGACACAATTGAGCGACTTCACTTTCACTTTTCACTTTCATGATTGGAGAAGGCAATGGCAACCCACTCCAGTGTTCTTGCCTGGAGAATCCCAGGGACGGGGGAGCCTGGTGAGCTGCCATCTAAGGGGTCGCACAGAGTTGGGCATGACTGAAGCGCCTTAGCAGCAGCAGCAAGATGACAGATCCACTAGACGGAAGGACCTGGGTCCCCAAGGACCACACGGAGCACTGTTGCCAGCTGATAAGAAAAAGTTACCTCGAAGGGCATATGTGAGAGAGGAACACGGTCCCCAAGCTTTTTGGCACCAGACACCAGTTTCATGGAAGACAATTCTTCCACAGACCAGAGGGGATGAGGAGGATGGTTTCAGGATGATTCAAGCATATTATATTTATTGTGTACTTTATTTGTGATCTAATGCCACACTGATCTGACAGGAGGTACCTCTCCGCAGCCCAGAGGTTGGGGACCCCTGCCTTAAGCCAGACAAACAATACATACTGTACGTATGAAACTAACACAACGTTGCTCACCAACTATACTCCAATATGAAACAAAGATACAGCAGTGAGCAGGGCACTCCATGTCTGGGGAAGAGGACGGAAGAGGGGCCCCAAGGACAGGTCAACCCCCCAAGAGAATACAACTGGTTATTCAATGATAGTCGTCATCCGTTCTTTGCAGAGATACACAGGGAGCTGTGAAAACCGTTCAAAGGGCTCTCCCCCCAGTGTGGGTGGACAAGGAAGGTAGCCCTGAGGAAATGATGCTGCTTTGAGACCAACAGGGTGAGTAGAAATTAAGTAGAAAGATGGAGAGGGAAGAAAGGAAGACTGCTATGGCACCAAAAGTGGATGGAACATGTACAAGGGCTCTGAGTCAGGAAGGAGATGGTGAGTTTGAGGAACTGGAAAAAATAAAAACCACCGTGGGCCTCCCGGGTCAGGCTGAGGATTTCAAATCTGACCTCTGAGAAATACGAATTCATGGGGTAGTTCCAGGAGGAGAGTGACCTGATTGGATCGGCCTCTGGAAGCCAAGGGGAAGACACAGGGGCAGGGAGACCAGCGGGGGGCAGATGAAGACCCTGTCTGTGGTGGGGACTGTGGGGGGAAGTGATTGGGGCTGATGGGTATTTGGGAGGTGGCTGGTAGGACTTGGAGGGTAGGGGGAGATCATTGCGAGAGAGACAAAATCAAGGATGAAACACCAATAAAACGGTGTCTGGTCTATGAGTAAGTTATGATGTCATGGCCAGAGGAAAGCTAGACAGAGCCAAGTCCAAAGGCAGCTCAGATCAGGAGAATGGGGATTGGACTTGCTGGTGGGTGCCTTTGAGCAAGCCATTCCCTCCATCTTCATAAATTGTCTATAACATGAAAACAGTTTACTACACAGAACAGCTTTTGTGTGAGGACGATGGCTGCCTGCATTCATCCCAAAGCACTCAGTGAGTGGTGCCTATGATGTGCAGTAAATAAGATAAATACATGAGGTACAGGGTGTGTTCGTGACAGTGCCAAGGAGAGCAAATAAAGTCAGGAAAGGAGACAGAAGGCAGAAGCAAAGTTTTAGATAAGATGTTTAAGGCATACGCTCATGAACAGGGTGTCCAGGTTCAATGGAACCTCAGTGAGGCTTTCCTCTGGAAAATAAACATTAAAACATCTTATTTTTTCAAATTTCACAAAATACATGGTTCTATGAATAGACGTCTAGGGCTTGGAAGGGGTAGGTGTGAGTAAGGGGGCCCAGAGCACAGGCATCAAGAGTTTTCTCAGTAATTCCACCTCTGCTCATGAGTAACAGAGTCGTAGGAAGGGTGGAGAGTGACTGTGGGTGTCGCCAAAAGAACCTGCTTTATGTGACTTACAGTAAGTCACTCAACTACGCTGACACCCAATTTCCTGAACTGTAAATGTCCTTATAAGGTTTTAAGGAGTAAATAAAAGCATGTAAATCAAATTTTCAGCTCAGAGTAATACATGGTAGCTAATTATTTTAATTTTTATTTCTATCTGACACAGAGGGAGAACCATGGTCTTGGCTGTGGGAAGTGACCAAAATAAAAGGAGGATCATAAGCCCCACACTGCCTGTGAAGGCTGGGGTCAGTGGCTGCCGGAGGTGCACCCATGTGCGTGGTTTTGACTTGCAGAACTGGTGTGTGGCAATGGCCCTCATGTGCTGCCTTCTGGAGAACAGCCTTAGGGAGGCCACACGTCGAATGAAGTCCTAGCTACCCTTAGGGACATGAATGCATGAACAAGATGAACAGAAAGAGGGGAGGCTGAGCACACGGCTAACACTGCACAATAGTCGTCCTTTGCTCAACTATTACAACTGTCTCCCGAGCCTTCTCTCTCCTGTGAACAAGGGCAACTCTTAAGGAAAAACTAATTGCATGGCTGCAGGAGAGGGGGCAACAGTCGTAAACAATAAAATCATTGCAGTGGGTGTTGGACAAGTAGGTATGGCATGTGCCATCAGCATTCTGGGAAAGTCCCTGGCTGATGAACTTGCCCTTGTGGATGCTTGGAAATGCATCTGCAGCATGGGAACATCTTTCCTCAGACACTTAAAATTGTGGCAGGGAACAGATCACCCTGTGACTATGGGGGTAACCGCAGGAGTCCACCAGCGAGAGAGAGGCATCCCCGTCCGGTGCGGAGGAATGTTTTCTTCAAATTCATTATTCCTGTGATCATCAAGTACAGTCCCAATTGCATCATAAGTGTGGCTTCCAACCCCGTGGATGTCCTCATATATATTACCTGGAAACTAAGTGGATGACTCAAGCACCATGTGATTGAAAGTGAGTGTCAAAGGTTTCACTATTTTATGGCTGAAAACTTGGCATTCGTTCCAGCAGCTGTCATGGATGGATTTGGGGAGAACACAGCGACTCAAGTGTAGCTGTTTGGAGTAGAATATATGTGGCCAGCATTTCTGTTCGGGAAATGAGCCGAGAAATGGGAAAGAACAATAATAGTGAAAATTGGAAGAAAGTAGGTAAGGCGGTAGTGGAAAGTGCCTGTGAAATCACCAAGCTAAAAGGGTAACCAACTGGTCTGTTAGATGACATGTGACTGATCTCATTGAATCCATGGTGAAAAATCCATCCAGGATTCGTCTGGTGTCACAATGGTGAAGGGGATGTGTGGCATTTAGAATGAAGTCTTCCTCAATCGTCCATGTGTCCTTAATGCTCAGGGGTTAACTAGTATTATCAACCAAAAGCTGAAGGCTGATAAGGTTGCTCAACTCAAGAAAAGTGCAGATACACTGAGGGACATCCAGAAGGACCAGTAAGGCCTGTGGCTTCTGGGTTCTAAGCTGTAGAAATTTTAAAACTCCTATGTTAGGGAATTCCCTGGTGGCCCCGTGCTTCAGACTGTGCTTCCACTGCAGAGAACACGAATTTGATTCTGGGTCAGGGAACTAAGATCCTGCATACTGCATGGAATGGCCAAAACATAAAAATAAAAACAGAAACAAAAGCACTCCAATGTGATTATCCATGAGCCTTTGGTTTTCATCCATGTACATGGATCGTAGTTTGCTTTATCTCTTCCTAGATGTGTGAATTTGGGCTCAAAGAATCAAAGGCCATGCTTGTGGTTTAAAGTTTGCAAGAGGAGCCCTTGCTCTAGGAGTATTAACATTCAAAATAAAAAATAAAACACAAGATGGAAGGAAAGAAAGAAAGGATGGAGGCTGGGAGCTTGGGCAGGTCTGGATTCCAATCCTGCCTCTGCCTACCTGTGACCATGGCTGGTGGCTTCATATGCTCAAGCTGCCACTTCCTCAACTGTCACCTGGCAGGTCAGTCCTGACAATGCCGGGCAGAAGGGTTGTGATGACATAAGTGCAGACATGCACAGAGCGAGGGGTCGCTGCTCCTGCCCCCGCCTCTTTCCAGTCAGATACACATGCTGGGACCCGCAGCAGGAAGGAGACGTGTCTGTGACTATAGCCTTGGGTACCCGGTGACCGAACGTTCTCCAAGGCCCTGGGTGCATGGCTGTCACAGCACATGCTCTCAGCCATGTCACAAAGCAAGCCTGGCTCGTGGTGGGTGCTGGTGACGTTTGATGACCTAAAACAATGAAACCCATAATCAGAGGGTGCTCCGGCTTGGCTGCTGTGGGTTTGTTTGCCCACGCACGAGGCACAATCATCTCGCTTGGAGTTGCATCGGCCGTTAGCCCTCAAGTTCTGTTGCTAAGAGATTATGAACCAAATGATGTTTCCAAAAAATAACCACTACAGGATGTTTCAGGATAGAACCATAATAACAGCCTAAACAGAATGGGTATGTTGTTATTGATAAATCCTTATGAAGAGCCAAGGAACGGGGTGACTGGGGGGTAGTCTGGCCATACACATCCTATAGAAATTACTGGTTTGCCAAGGTCTTGAGTATAACAAAATAGACTCGGGGACAAAACTGTAAGGGACATAATGTCCTCATGATTCCAAAATCAATCAAGGAAGATGTATTTGTTGGGGACTTATTAATTGCCTGTTTTGTGTGTGTTTACAACGATGTCAGCCACATTAAGTTACAGGCAGTGGTGACTAAGTCTGGCAAAGCTGTAACCACCCCTGGTTGGCACAGTGCCTGTGGGCCACAACTGATTAAGTGATTTAACAGCCGTTTGCTGCCACCTCCACTATTGCTGTGTTGCTGGGGCAACAGGAACCAGTCTACTAACAGAAGCCCACGTTAGAGCAGGACAAGTGATTCCATCCACAGGGAAGTCAGCAAACAGGGCATTTGTAAGGGACTGATGATTGTCATCTGGTGCCTAGACCAGTGCTACCCATGGGATTTTCCTGGGAAGATGCAGCCATTCCACTGCAGGTCCTCACCTCCAGGAGATCTCTGAGAGGCAGATGGATTAGTGCAAAACAGGTGTTATCTGTTAAGAAAGTAACTCCTGATCTCTGCCGCCTCTCTCCTGACCAGAGAGCTGAGCAGTGTGACACCAGCCCCACCCACCTCCCCACCTCTTTCCTCCCCACCAACGGCGGGACCCCAAAGGAGCCCCTCTGCTTGCTGTCTGGCTGGATACTCTGGCTGCAATGGCCTAATGGTCTACATTTCATCTCACTGGGCAGATGAATGGAGGGCAAATTGTTGTGTTCTTCTTTCTCACTTTACAGGTGTGAGAGCCAGGGTCACAGAGGGACAGGGTTGAGTGTCAAAGCCACAGAGCTAGTAAGTCAAGGGCAGACCCTTGTCATCTAGCCCCAAATCCCAGGATCCTCACTGCTTGCCAGACCCCAAGACCCATGATGCTTTGCGCAGGAAACCGCGGAGTGTTGCAACGACTCCCAGAAAGGGGTCAGTGTTTCCACGGGTCAACCCTGGTGACCCTCTGTCACTATGTGGCACCCAGGGGAGGGGGCAGAGCCACCAGCACTCTGACTTCCTCTTTCCCCCAAGGGGCAGAAGAAGGGGGTCATGAACCAAGCAAATCATTAACATCCCAGCCTCAGAAGCTCATCCTGCCACTCAGTACCTGGGTGACCTCAGGAAAGTTAATCTTTTGCAAAGCTGTTTGCTTTCTTAAAATTAGGAGCTCAGTACATATCTACTTCATATGGAATTTATGAGGAGTATATGAGATTAAACAGGTAAAGATGGTTAGCAGTATGTGCGGGAAATACTTGATAAATGCTAACAGCAGCAGCATCTGGGGTTATAACAATACCCTCATTTTCACCACCACCATCATCCACTTCTGCTCAGGACTTGGGGTGCAAGTGGGTAGAAGGATGGCACCAATTAGAGTCCCATTACCATCCCCAGTAGTGACTGGCCTGTGCTATGAAGGCCTCCACTGACAAAGGGAGACATTTCTCAGGGTTCCTGGCAATAGATGCTTCGTTTTTCATAAGCTAGACTCAAGGAACAGAGAAGTAGTTTTGTGGGTTTCCATGGCTGTCTAAACACATGTGCTTCCAATTGGCTCTCTCGGACTGGAATTCCCCGGTGCCCGGCCCAGGCCAGCTCTCTCCACTGCCCAGTGCCCCCAACCCTGAATCGTGCTGGGCATCTTCCCATGACCAGACCTAGGGACCTCAATGGCAGATTGCGTCCTACCCATCATTTCTCAATTCCATCCCTTGGAGTGGGAAGAGCTGGGGTATCCCCACCCCCCAGTCTTTCTGAACGTTTTTACTCTGAGAGTCTTAAAAACTCCAGCCCAGCGAAGGGCATCTGAAGGCGGGCTGGGTGGAGGGTGGAGATGCAGGCTGAAGTGGTGGGGTCATGAATTCACCAGCCCTGCCACTTGGCACCCACCCCCAACGCAGCGGCTCCAGTTATCCTGTGGGGTCAGGATGCTGTTTCTGCTGAGTCATCCTTTCTTACCCAGAGGGATCCTGGCCCAAAGCCACATTCCTGGTGGGGTCTGAGTGCCACAGAGTACAGAAACTTCCTTTCTCACCAGCCCCTTGGCTCTCCAGCCCCGCACACAGGCTGGTCTCTCAGCAGCCTCTGCCGGCAACAAACACCCTCCACCAAGTCTGTGTGTGTCCCCCAAGGGCTCCGGCCCACCCTGGACCCTGAGCTGCAGGAACAAAGAACATCCCACAGGGAGGGAGGCAGCAAGTGTGCCGGTGCAAGAGGGAAGGGAGGAGAGGCAGGGCCCAAGGGGAGGAGACCAGCGAGGGACTGAGGAGCTACTTAAGCTAATATTCCTGCCTGTCCACTTGGTGGGCCCTCCTGTCAATGCGGGTCCAGCAGCCCCACTGAGAAGGAGCCTATGCCCCAGGACAGGCCTGGGCAGGAACGACATTTCAAGCCAAAGAAGCAATGAGACAGTCTAGGCTTCAGCCCTGGGCCCATACTGCCCCCCCACCCACCCACCCAGTAAGTCCAGCATCCCCTGATCGTGCACACCTTCAGGGTCCCCAGATAAGCACCTTCTGCAGAGCCCAGGTTTCAGGAACATCTTTGAGTACCCACTGTGTGCCAGGCTCCATACCAAGCACTGGCCCTACCAGAGAGGACAAGGTGGATGTGGCCGAATCCGTGATGTCTCTCCCAGCTTTTTCAGAGACTGCTTGGGTTGTAATCTGGGTTCCCCACTTTCAGCGGTGTGATATTGAGCAAGTTACTTTACTTCTCTGGGCCTCCATTGCTTCACCTGTAAAATGGAGGCAAGCTAGTACCTCCTTTATAGGGATATTACAAGAGATAAATGAGTTTACATATGTAAAATATTTAAGACAGTGCCTGGCACAAAGAGCTCAGTGTGTGCATGTGTGTGTGCGCACACGCGTGTGAGGGTGTCTGCATTCCTGACCTTGAGCGTTTGCTCAGGCTGTCCACTATCTGGAATGCTTCCTCCCTTTTCTGTGGTAACCTGGGGATTCAGACTTGGCAGTGTTTCCACAAGGGAGGATCATTAGATCCTGAGGTCAGGCCATAGCCAGGTGAGAGCCCTTAAAACTTGCAGAGCATTTTCCTGTTCAGCAAGGGTTTTACACCCTGTGAGGCAGACAAGGGAAGGGGGCTCAGGGCTGTTGACACCTGCCTGAGGTCACAGCCCGAGGCAGCACTGGAGCTGGCGGTGGAGGCTGGGACTCCTGACCGCGTCAGTACAGTCCTGGCCCAACCTCACACTGCTGGTCCCCAGGAAGCGTCAGACACCCTGAGGCCAGCACTAGGAGAGTGAAGCTCCCCCAAGGCTCAGCATCCAGAGGCCAGGACCTTCTTTGCCCTTCAGGGACTCTGGGGTCAGTGGGCTTTGTCTCTCAGAGCCATGGAGACAGGGCCACGGAGGGCCGCGGGACAGGGGGCACTCGCTGGCAGAGCCCTGAAGAGGGCCCCGCAGGAAGGGCTCAGCCCAGGAAACTCTGAGCCATGCTGGCAGACCACAGGGCCCCCAGGCTTCCTGCTCCCTCCTCACAGGCTGCCCTGTCAACGTCAACGGGTTTGTGAAACTCTGCTGGGCAGGCAGTGGGAACTCAAGGGGCCCCAGGGTTCACTGGCTGTGGTCACCCTGTTCCTTCGTGGCCCAGGAGAAGGTGGCTTTCTAAAGATGGCCCTCCACACTGTAATGGGATCCAGCTGCTGTAGGAGACAGGCACCTGACAGTGGCCCCATCTTGTGAGGCCCCGAGGCCTCCAGATGCCAGGGTTCTTCCCTGCAGGCCCAGAGCTCCCGGGCCGCCACAGATGCAGGGAACCCTTAGACACAGATGTCGGGGGGGATCTGTGATTGAAAGACTCTGGAGTGAGCAATAATGTGGATTATGAACCAACTCATAGCTTTGCTAGCTGTGTGCCTTTGGGCAAGTCTCTATTCCTGTTTCCTCTTGTGTAAAATGGTGATTAAAAAAAAAAGCATGTATCTTGTTTTGAGAATTAACTAGAATAATGTATATGGAAGGTTTGGCACAGTATCTGGCACACTGTAAGCTTTTGGACCACAGAAGCTGCTACATTAGTAACCACTTTGTGTGGCGACAGAATGCAAATACTATTGCATTTCTTTGATTTTTGGAATTTTACTTAGAACCATCTAGGCCCAATCTGCTATACTTGAAGGAAGTCTGGGCCTTCCTCTGGAAGCTTCCTCTCCCCCTGAGTTGTCCAAGAACCCCAAGTCTTATGTGCTCCAAAGGGAGAGGTGGAAGGTCCAACTCCCCAAAGGGGGCCAGGAGCACTGGGATCCTGACAAGTCCGGTGCCTGGTGACACTATTCCCCCATGGTCAGAAGGAGAAGCTCGTCCTGTACTCTCAGGCCACATGGATCTCCCGGGGTCGACTCCACATAGCCCCAGATGCCCCCAGCCTGCTAGCTGAGGTGCTCCCCACACTCATGCTGCTCGTGCTTACACGTGGTCATTCCGTGCTGCGTCTGCAGGGCTTCTGGGTCCACTCCCCGCAGACGGGAGTCCAGTCCCTTTTCCTTCCCCAGGATCCCTGCTGGGGTTGGGGCTACTTCTCCTTTTCAAACCCTAAAACACAAGCAATCTCGCTACTCCTCTGTGTCTGAGGGTCCCTGAAAGCCACACACCTCGGCCACCTTCCATGGTTAGACTCAGTGCCGATGTACCTGCCCACAGACCACCAAGGTAACTCTCACATGGAACAGAAAACAATTGGTCTCTGTGGGGCATCCTGCCAGATCAATGTTCTTCTTAGTAACTGGACAGCAGGGAGAAGCCAACCTTGAGGCCAGGACAGCAGGGGAGCCTTTTCTCTTCACACCCTGGAAGCCCCAGATGTGAGCTCCTGGAACCAGGGACCCAAGAGAGTTGCATTACAGTATCCCTAGCAGCTGGCTCCAGCTCCTGAGCTCTTGCCAATATGTCCATACGGTTCAGTGAATGCTTGTTGACTGACAGACTGACCAACGGAGAGCAAAAGACCTATCTGAAGGAAGGGATCAGGCAGAGGTGCTGGCTTGGACAAAAGAGGGCGAAATGGACCAGGGACCCCAGGGTAACGGGGGAGCAGATGGGTCTGCAGGGGTGGGGGTGGGCTACTTGTGGGGGCCAAGGAAAGAGGATGCACTTCTAGGGCTGCCTAAGAGCGTGGGGCAGTCAGGGTGGTGCTGGGTTTGCTGAGAGATCCAGGAGGCATCTCTGGGAGATCCTGGACTCCTCCAGGTACACAACAGGGGCTGGGGAACATGATGGCAGGACCTGGGGAGGCAGCAGCCTCAGAAGGGGAGGTGGGCAGGACCTGCTCCTGCACAGGAGGGACTCAGGGGCAACCATCAAATCATAATTCCTCTCTCAGAAGGGACGGCTGGGCATGGTTCAAACTGTGAATCAGGCATACTGCCTTTGACAATGTCCAGAACTCAGGTTGCTCAAGAGAGGGTCTCCCACTGCCCAGAGGTGGCTCCAGCATTCTCTGGGTCCATCTCAGTGCTGAGGTGTGCGGCTTTCGGGGACCCTCAGACACAGAAGAGTAGTGAGATTGATTGTGTTTTAGGGTCTGAAAAGGAGAAGTAGCCCCAACCCCAGTAGGAATCCTGGGGAAGGAAAAGGGACTGAACTTCTGTCTGCGGGACCTCAGGGACCTCTGGGCCTTGAGCAGCCGGGACCTGAGCTGGGCTCCCTCGGGAGCAGCAGATGCAGGGAATGTCTGAGGGGGACAGGAAGAGCCAGGGCCCACTGGCCCACTGGAGTCATCGCCTTTTGAACCCAGTACCTGGGCTTCCCTTGTGGCTCAGCTGGTAAAGAATCTGCCTGCAATTCGGGGGACCTGGGTTTGATCCCTGGGTTGGGAAGATCCCCTGGAGAAGGGAAAGGCTACCCACTCCAGTATTCTGGCCTAGAGAATTCCATGGACTATATAGTCCTTGGGGTCGCAAAGAGTCAGACACGACTGAGCAACTTTCACTTCACTTCACCTGGTTCCAAAGCCCAGTTCTGCCACCTACCAGCTGTGTGACAAGCACCCTCTGTGAGCCTGTCACGCACCTCATGGAGCTGCTTGTGAGGATTTAGTGAGGATCTAAAACATTTAGCACAGAGCCTAGCCCAGGGCACAGAGAATAATGGTGCCCCCACTTTGCGTGACCCTGGGACAGGTGTGCCGAGGAAATGGGTAAGAGTGATAGGGACCTCTCCCAAGCCTGTGCCTTTCTAAGAACCTTCTTGGCATCTCTTCCTCCTCCAGCCAGGGCTCCAGGCCCAATTAGAGGAGGCTGGGCCTTGGCCCAGGAGCACAGGAGGTTTCTCACCGTGGCAGAGAAATTGCCGGGTTGGGGGTGTGGGCAGCCACAGTGACCGTCTCCAGGCAGGACGGATGCGGCTTTGCTGACAGAGAGTCTGCGGCCAGGACATGCCAGCAGTGCAGGTCTGAGGTCAGCAGTGGGGAGCCAGCTTCACCGCTCCCGCCAGGGCCCCACCAGGGCAAGGCGTCTGCTTTCAATCAGCTGCCCCTTGGCTCAGGGAGGGGGTTAGGGGCCTGAGACCTCTTCCTCAAGCCCAATTTCTCATCACTTGGAATGGAGATACTCCAGGCAAGGAAGGCAGGGAGAAGCTCCAGGGACCCAGGACAAGGAGACAGGGGTTGGAGATGAGGTTAATTGTTGTTAGGTCACTTAAGCTCCTTCACCTGATGCCTCGCAAGGCCATGAATCAGCTGTCAGTCCACCTTCCCCTCCCGCTGTGTCCTGTCACAAGCCTCTGGCTTACTCCCCACTCCAGGACTTTGCACTCATGCCCTGTACCTAGAGGCCCTTACCTGCCCTGTACAAGGCTGACCACTCCCTTCCCTCAGCTTAAATCTTATTTGCTCAGGAAAACCTCCCTGATCCCACGTTTGATCCTGTTAAATAATCTTGTAAGGCCATTTGGTACTTACGTATTTGTCTGTGCCGTTATGTCATTCCTGTCTCCCCTCTAGATGCTAAGCCCCATGCAGGTAAGAATTGTCTTCTTTGAGACTGTATCCCTAAAATCTAATGCATGGCCTGGCACAGGTTATGTGCTCAATAAATACCTGGAGAATGAATGATGAATCATGAAATTTTTCTAGCAGTTTCCTTCTGTAACCTTCAATTTTTTGACCTCTACTAAGTCCCTGCAGGATAGTCAGTGCTTATGCCTATTTTGCAGACCCAAAGTCAAGGTCACAGGTGAATTCCTGGCCCCTGGCTTCTAATCCAGTGCTTATCCTTTGTCTAGAAGGAGACGGTGGAAGCATGAGCCATGGACTCAGAGAGAGGAGACCAGAGAGAGGGCTGGGTGAGGGCCTGAGGAGGGTGGGGGCGCTGCCAGACCCCTCCAGCAGTCAGGCCTGCCCACAAATAATACATAAGTCAGCTTAAAGTGCTCCCCATTTCCAGAGAAAGTCCAACAGAAGCCAATGGGGATATGGCTTGGCAGCCCCGCAGCTCTCACACCCCATCCCTGAAATAGCCTCCACCACCACCTCAGGCTGGCCCTTAGCCGACCCCCAAGACTGAGGGGCATGCCTCAACCCCATGAAGGAAGTGGGCTTGGCAGTCAACCCCGCTGGTCAAAAAAAAAAAAAACAACTATGCCGTGTCAGGCTGGTTATTCACTTCTCAGAGCCTCAGTCTCCTCACCTGTAAAATGGTACAATAACAAGGCTTAATGGGTTGTGGTGCAATTCCATGAGCCTATGAAGTTCAAGTGCCTTGCACTAAGAATTGGGTCTCTGCTGTCCCATAGCCCTCATTGGCTTCTGGGGACCATCTTAAAGGCATTAAGTGGTTTTTCTGTGGGTGGTGGCCAGGCCTTACTCTCCTCTCCTGGGAGTGACTAGAGGACAGACCCCAGGTCCTGTGTGGACATTCCTAGACTAGCACAGGCCCAGGCTGGCTGCTCAGCCAGCTGCATGATTATGAGAGTGTCTGCTCGGGTCCAGAGTAGAAGTTCTGCTATTGTCCTGCTGATAAGGGGACCGAGGACTGGGAGGAGGCTCCTCTCCCACTGGGATCTAGCGGCTGGAGGATGCGTGTGGAGGGCAGAGCTATAGCACAAAAGGAGTTTTCAGAGAACCTACAATTTCCCAAAGAGGCAGCAGTAAACTCCAGAAGGGAAGGGGGGATTACCCACTGGAGTGGGGGCACAATCCAGGAAACAGGTTGTGATGGAGGTGGTTTTGGCCTGGGACCCAAAGTATAAACCCTGGGGCCTCCAAAGACAGGAGAGGATGCCTGGGAGGGAACAGGAGACAGCCTAGACCTTGGCCAGCAGGTGGGGAAATTCGGCTGAAGGAGGCAGAGGAACCCGGAAAGCAAAGACATCAGCGTGCAAGCTTGAATGCTGTAACCCCCACCTGGGGGCGTGCCTGTAATATACATAGATATATATGTACACACACATATACATACATACATACATATATATATATATATTGAAGTGAGAGTCGCTCAGTCGTGTCTGACTGTCTGCAGTTCCATGAACTGTACAATCCATGGAGTTCTCCAGGCCAGAATACTGGAGTGGGAAGTCTTTCCCCTCTTCCCAAACTTCCCAACCCAGCAATCGAACCCAGGTCCCCTGTATTGCAGGCAGATTCCTTACCAGCTGAGCCACAAGGGAAGCCCATATGTATATACACACACACACTAGGCATGTGTTCCAGGCAAGCACTGTTCTAGGCAAGGCTGCTAAGGGAACACCCATAAATATATTTAGCAAAGACAGAGTTCCACCTCTGGAGGTCCCCTTAGCAGCACTGCCCTGAACAGTGTCTGCCTGGAACACGTGCCCAATCAACACTCAGTAAATGAACGAATACAGAGGAAGACTTTTTCCTCTCAGCTTCTCATTTGGTCTCTTGGCCTCCCTGCAGCCTGCCCGCCTTACAGCAGTTCCCAGATGCCCCCACGGGGAGCAGACCCTGGCCCCTCACTCCCACCCCGAACCTCCGGTACCTCCCCTCCCACCCCAGCCTGAGGTCACACTTGTGGCCTCTGAGCCAAATCCAGCTGGCAGACCTTTCCTGTTAGTCCTGCATGTGTGTTATTGTTTTGCTTATGTGTTAAATTTGGATTAATTACTAACATCTAAAAATAAAAGAAACCACATAAAAATCTCTGTTTCCAGCTTCTCTGAAGACTGAGTTGGGCGACACATCGACTGTGCCTGTTGGCTTACCTTGGGGAACAGACCAGCCCACCTCAGAGCAATGTCTCGCGCAAGCGTCTTCACACCCCCATCCCCTACCCAGGCCCTGCAGGCAGCAGAGTGGGTGTCCCCTGCCACGGACTAAAGTCCCAACCCCTCGGCCCTGAAAAGACTGAGAAGTGACCCTCAAGACAAGCATCTCTGTCTCCACGGTCTGTGTCCCCAAGGTCTGGCCACCATGCTTCCTCTAGCTCTCTGACAGCCCAGGTTCTTTCACACCTCTGGTGCAAGTGGGATCTCCGGCCACTGTGCCTGACCCCGTCATGGGGACCTTGCTGATGTTCATCCATGCAACAGTGTAGGAGGTGGCACCTCCTGCTGCCCATCCCAGGTAGAGCAAGCACCCCCTGCACCCTCTGCAGCCTGATGGAGGCTCCCTCAGAGAACCCCCTGCTCTCTGCATCGCACCTCCGGCCGTGGACTTGGGGCTGTGGGCTGCTGCTGCTGCTAATTCGCGTCAGTTGTGTACGACTCTGTGCGACCCCATAGATGGCAGCCCAACAGGCTCCCCTGTCCCTGGGATTCTCCAGGCAAGAACACTGGAGTGGGTTGCCATTTCCTTCTCCAATGCATGAAAGGGAAAAGTGAAAGTGAAGTCGCTCAGTCGTGTCCAGCTCTTAGCGACCCCATGGATTGCAGCCTACCAGGCTCCTCCGTCCATGGGATTTTCCAGGCAAGAGTACTGGAGCGGGTGCCGTGGGGCAGTGGGAGTCATGTCTTATTCTCCCTCTATCTCTGGGACCCACAGGCCCAGTCTCTGACCTAGACAGTTCTCCAGGGCCTCACTCAATGCATTCCTTGAGGAAATGAATTAAATAGAAGTCCTTAATTTCATGGGTGGCAGAGGCATACAAATTCCCCAAACAACACCAAAGAAATTGAGAAGGCTTTGCTGTGACTTTATCAAGAGCCACAGCGATGACATCTACCCCAACACACACACACACACACACACACTGCCCTGGCAGTTCCAGGACAGACCGCCCCAAGCCGGCCTGCTCTAGAAAAACAGGAAAATGGGACAAATGTTATTTTTAAAGATGTACACATGCAAAGCCACATAAAAACACACACGTAGATGCATGCACGCACGCCACTACACACATGCACACACACGTCCCATGTCAATGACCCCCAGGTACCTCCTCTCTCACCTCCAGCTGGGGGCCCCGTGTCTCCTTCAGGTGCTAGGCCTTTGCTGAAACCCTGAGGGACCCATCTTCTGCCGCCACACAGCAGCTATGTCCTAGGCCTACTCTTTGAACCCAGCCTGCTAAGTTGACTGTAGAGTTGGACAGCCCAGACCCAGATCTAGTGGCAGATTCAGGTATCAGATTGGAGAACTGAAAGGGATTTCAAGACCCACCCATATTCTGGGTGAGAACAACCAGCCTACAGGCAGACTCCTTCTCCCAGCCCTTCTCAGGCGGGCAGAGCCTGGCTGGGAGAAGAAGGGCCCCTCAGCCCTCTGCTGAGCCTACACACCAGGGTCACCCAGTCCTCACAGGGGCAGGGCATCCTGCCAGGCCCCATTCGCAGATGCAGAACCAACCCACAAAGTCAGCTCCGGTGAGGCCCTCTCCTCATCTCTCTGGTTCTGGCTCTGGTGCCCTGCTCTTCACCACCATATTCTGAGTGTCACTGTTACCCAAAAACTGGGTTCACCTCTTGGTAGGTGTCAAACCAAAGGATACAACCAAAGACTTGGAGAAGGAAGGATGTATTACTTGCAGCAATCAAGGAGAAGGGGGTGACAGAGGATGAGATGGTTGGATGGCATCTCTGACTCAATAGACATGAATTTGAACAAACTCAGGGAGATAGTGAAGGACAGGGAAGCCTGGCACGCTGCAGTCCACGGGTAAAGGGTCAGACACAACTTAGCGACTGAACAATAAGAATGCCAGATATCTTTCCCAAAGCAGTGTCTCCCTGAACAGTGAATTGGGGAAGTTTTTTAAGCTAAGGGTACATGTATGTTGATGAAGGGTCTTGAGAAGAGGACAATCCAGTGTAGAATTAGGGCAAAGTGGACAGAGTTCAAGCTTTAGTTGATTGAAGTCAGGAGAGTCAGCATCCTCACTCTCCCCTCCACATGTGCGGTGGCCTTAGCTCCTGCAGAACTCAAAGACGGGCATCAGATGGTGATGTGTATCCCTGAGGAAGATCCAGGACTCTGTTTTATGGCTGAACAATTATTTCTTGACTGTTTTCCCTTTGTTCCTGCTTTTCCTCACTTCCCTTAAGATCATTAATTACTGAGACCTGTTCAAGGGTAAGCATTGTGGTCAGACTTAGATCAACCAAAATGGCTTAGGACAAAAATGGCTTCTTTTATGTCAAGAAAGCCATGCCTGGTTCTCTTTCTCCAGAGCCCCCTACCCTATCTGCTCACATTTTCACTGGCTGTTGACAGGCATGAAAGGGAAACAAGCTGATACACATACTGACTTGCACTGTACACTGGAGCAGCATTCAAGTTTGTCATCATGGTAGATCTGTATACTTACTCAGTGAGTAATCTTCTGCAGGCCACCATAAACCACGTCGAACAAAGGGTGGCGCTTTCTCACTACCTCCCCAGAGACTCTGTTTGGGTGCAGGCCTCAGTGGTTGAGGGCGCTCACAAGATGAGGCAGGTGAAGGAGGGCGGAGCCAGGCGCTATCTGTGAGCTAGCCGCCTCTTGGCCCTGTTTTCAGAGGGAGCTCAGGCCCCACGGGACGAGTCACATGCCTCAGGCGCTTTTCCAGGACAGAACCCGGGTAGACCTGCCCCTGGCCCTGCCCTGGCTCTGTCCCCTCCCAAACTCGGGTCAGCTCGCCAGGCAGAGAACAGGGTCCAGCCTTGTGCCTTGGAAGAGAAGGGACATCTCTCCTTCTCCAGCCGTGGAGGGAGGCAATGGGATGCTGGGTTCCACAGGACTACCACTACCCTCCGGGGTGCCCACCACAACGCTGCGGATCTGGGGCTTCGGTGTCAACTCAGGTTCTTCCTGGCTGCCTCCTCCTCCGCCTCCTGCTGCTCCCGCTACCATAGCCAACCCCATTAATCACCTTCGCTCTCGCCAATCCCCAGGAATGTGGCGGTCTCATAAAAGTCAGCCCTGGGTTAAACAAACAAACCAACCTGGAGGCTTCTAAGTCAGCTATGAGGCTCTACCAGGCTTCTCCTTCCCTGCTTTGCCTGCCACCACTGCCCACCCCCAGCCCCTGCTCCCACTGGGATCTCAGAGCCACCTCCCACACACCCTAGGACTAGGAGGGAACAGCACAACCCCAGCGAAACCACCTTTGGACTGAGCAAGGAGGGGCTGCCAGAAGCCTGAAACCCACCTCCCCCTGCCCAGGGCCTCCCCTCACCACCTGCTCAACCCCCCACAATCTCTGCCCCTTACTCCTTCATATTTGATGTCTAGAAACCCCACTTCCCAATCTCAGGCCCTGCAAACCAGCTCTTACCCTGCCTGGGTCCCTACACCACATCTCAAAGGAATGGAACGTGTCCCTGGGAAGGTTCCCCCAAGGATGTGGAGAAGCCAGAGAGGTTGGGACCAGCTGGGAGCCTCTTCCTGCCCCACTTCCTGCTTTCCACATCCCCTCCTCCATCCCCAGGACTCAGCACCAGTAATGTCCCACTGAGCCTGGCCTGGGAGCAGGCTCAGGGACTTTCTGCTAAGGGAAGAGGGACCCACACCCCTAAGTGCCTGTAAACAAAGAGGAAAATATGCAAACACTCAGCCCACTCACAAGAACACAAGAATTCACAGCTGGACCGAGGGATGCGCACAGGTGCAGACCACACTGCTGATCAAATGAGCTGCACTGACGGGGCCAGAGCTGCGGCTGCGGCTCCCACGCTAGGGCCCCCAGGCCTATGGTGCCTCAAGCCACTTAAAATATTTCAGAAAGCCAACAGACAGCCTACATTTAGCCACAGTGAGGCTTCTGGGATTAACAGTGAGGCTTCTGGGACTCTGGCTTTGCTTTTAACCGGAGTCACATCACTCAATGCAGACCATTTCATGCTGATAAACATTCTGAGGGTCCGTGTACCAGAATTAGATTGAGAAAATGGAGAAAGAAGTAATAAATTAGCAATCATTATTTAACAACTTTTTTTCCAAACATGGAGTATATAGCAGATAATAAAATGGATCTTATGCTTATTGCCTTAATATACAAAAAGCTCCTATGAGTCAATAAGAAAATGATGCATAGACCTCCCTTGGAATGTTCAAACATCAATAACATGGGATTCACAAAAAGAGAAGAAAGAAAATAGTCAACAAATATAGGAAAATATGCCCAAACTCACTCTAAAGGTACTTAATTTTAATGAGATATTATTCTTCACCTATCAAATCAACAAAGATTTAAAGGTTGATAATACTCATATTGGTAAAGATGCAAGAAAATGGGCATTCTCATACACTGCTGATGGTACTGTAGGTTGTTACAGTGTTTTTAGAAGTCAAAAGTGAAAGTGAAGTCACTCAGTTGTGTCCGACTCTTAGGAACCCCATGGACTATAGCCTACCAGGCTCCTTAGTCCGTGGAATTTTCCAGGCAAGAGTACTGGAGTGGGTTGCCATTTCCTTCTCCAGGGGATCTTCCCGACCCAGGGATCGAACCCGGGTCTCCCGCATTACAGGCAAACGCTTTACCGTCTGAGCCACCAGGGAAGCAGTTTTGTAGTCAATTTGGTAACAAATATTCAAATTTTAATCAGCAGGCAATTAATCTACAATTATAGCTATTCATCTCAGTACTTCTGTAATAGTAAAAACTGCAAGCATCTTAAATGTCCAGCAAAAAAGGAACTGGTTACTTGAGTCTTTACAATGACTTTGCAGTCAGTACAAAGAATGGGTGGATATACAGACACTGACATAAAAGGATGCCCAAATATGACATTAAATGAGAAAAAAGCCGTAAAATAATACAGTCATGATATGATTCAACTGTGTTTAAAAGTACAGTGATGTGTATCTATACATGCTCGTTTATAAGGAACATGCCTTAGGGATAAACAAGAAATTGTTAAGAGTGGTTCCCTGGGGATTAGGATGGGAGAAGGAGCAAGGGTGGACAGAATGCTCTTAATTTTTATATGCCTTCCTTTGATCTTATAGTATTTATCAAAATTTTTATAAATGTTAATGATTTTTATTGAGTATAATTGACTTATGACACAGTTTCAGGTGTACAACAATGATTTAATATATGTATGTAAATTGATTTTTGAGGAATGGATACCCACTCCAGTATTCTTGCCTAGAGAATTCCATGGGCAGAGGAGCTTGGCAGGTTACAGTCCATGGAGTCCCAAGGAATCAGACGCAAGTGAGTGATTTTCTCTTTCACTTGGCAAGGAAAAGATGAGAACTCCCGGTTTAGAAGCACTGGGTGATCCCTAAGAAGGGGCCTTCAGAGGATGTGAGGATGGCTGTCCCAAGGTCCAGAGCAGAGGCTTGGAGGGTCCCCTGCAGAGGAGGGGAGCCCCATGGGAGCAGGCCTGTCTCTCATCTGGAAGAAGATGTCAGTGGAGGGAGTTCTGCTTTCTCAGCACCTCACCCAACTCAGGCAGGGAGACAAGTCTTGGAGGGGCAGGCTGACTTGCCCTGGGGTATGGTCCAGCCCCTTCTCCTCTTCCTCCACCCCAGGGCTCCTCCTTCTCTTTCTGACCCAGGCCTGGACAAAATCTCCAACCCACAAGAATACAATTAGAACAATAACTTTTCTAAAAGGAAAAGCAAAAGTGACAAGACTATCAGATAGCTGTTTGAGAGCACAGTGTTTGACCGGAAGATCTCAGAGCCTAGCCAGGGATGCTAAGACCAAGGGTGGGGTCCTCTGGAGGAGGAAGACTTTTCCGGTCTTTGTGATATTCCTGCAACCCACTCACCCCCATCTTAACTCCAGTCCCATGGCGGCAGAATAGGGTCACATGGTTCTTGACTGGTAGGTCAGCTCCTAAGTTTCTTATCAGGGTTGTCACTTTGCTTCCCTGGCCATCAGTCTCTTCATCCATAAAGTGGGTATTATGGCACCCTGAGGGTTGATGTGAGGATTAGAAACATAAATATTATAGCAGGAGGAGTGCCACATAAAAGGCATACGGTTAACTACCTTTATGTGGTAATTCAGTTCAGTTCAGTCGCTCAGTCGTGTCCGACTCTTTGCGACCCCATGAATTTATGTGGTAGTAATTTTGCAATGGAGAAGGAAATGGCAACCCACTCCAGTGTTCCTGCCTGGAGAATCCCAGGGACGGGGGAGCCTGGTGGGCTTCCGTCTATGGGGTCACACATAGTCAGACACGACTGAAGTGACTTAGCAATTTTGCAATAATAATTATTAATTGCATTTGCCACTGTAATCATTTTACAGTATATACATAATCAATTCATTGTGCTGTGCATCTTAAATTTATACAATGTTACATGTCAATTACATCTCAGTAAAGCTGGGGGTGAGGAGCATGTCTAACTCTGTTCATCAGTGTTCTCTTATCACAGCCTTACCTCTGTGCCTTTGCTCTGATGGTTCCCCTGTCCCGGACACCCTTCCTTTTTCTCCATCCGGCAAAATCTTACTATTTTAAGGCCTACCTTCAGTATCACCTCCTTTGAATTCACCCACCAATGCAGGAGGCGCAGGAGATGCGAGTGTGATCCCTGGGTTGGGAAGAGCCCCTGGAGGAGGAAATGGTAACTCACTCCAGTATTCCTTGCCTGGAAAATGCCATGGGCAGAGGAGACTGGAAGGCTATGGTCCAGGGGGCAACAGTCGGACACAACAGCAACCAAGGATACACACCAGTATCAGCCCCTTTGTCAAAGCTTCTGCAGCGCTAGATGAGCAGAAGCATCCTCTCCTCCTCAGGACTTCTGGGCACTTTATTCCTAGCCCCTCAGCCCTTACCAGCTAGGCTGTGGGAGTCACTGACCCTGTGCACCGGGAACTCTGAGCCGGGATGCTGCCGTTTTGTGTCCTGTCTAACGTAGAAGCCACTGGGCAAATCTTTGTCAGACACCCACAAGAAAGGCTTCTGCTTGTCTCCTGATAACCGTCCCCCTCTCCTTTTTGGGGAGGGGACTGAGCAGGGGAATGGGCCTCCCTTTTCCCTAGTTGCTTTCCTGGATTTGGTTTGATTCCAAAGAAGTTGGGGTGCCCTCAGTGGGGGTCCATTTCAGATACTCTTGAGGTTAGGGCTCCCTCATTGCGGGGAGGAGCTGGGGATACCAAAATCTAGGGGCACAGCTGGAGAGCTGGACTTGGCTGGGACGTGTGCCCTAGATGCCCAACACAGGGCAGTCCCATTAGGTCACCCAAACTTGGTGGCTTCAGCGGCCACGCACAGACCTTTTGAGGGAAGGAGCCAGCCTGCCCTGACCCCCACCACAACACACATACACACACACAGCTGTGCACAGCTGGATTGTTCCCTCTGAACTTGGTCTTCCTCCCCACTCCCAGAAGGGCCACCCCACCCCAGACCTCAGGAAACATCATGGGTCTGTCCTGCCCCCTGCTGGTCTTGGAGAAAACAGACCTGAGGAAAGTGCAGGGCACTGCCTGGCCACTCTGCTAGGCATTATTTCTGAAGACAACCACCACCCCAGCCCCAACCTTCCCGCTGTCCTGTGGGTCTCACCATTTGACCTTAGTTACTGTTCAAGTCCAAACTCTTTGGCTGGGCAAAGTCCTTCAGGACCTGATTCCAAAGTTCCTTTCCCATCTGACTTCCCACCACTCCTTCCCCAAACCCTAGTGCTAGCAAAGCATCTGTTTTTTTCCCGCTATAATACATTCACCAGTGTGTCCTGACTGCTGGCCTTGATGCAGGCCATCCCCTTCCAGCAACGCCCTGGCCCTTTTCTCTCTGCTTCAAGATTCGGTCAAGTCTCATCTCCTGTCTGAACCCCCCAGCTCCAGACGCCCTCCAGCACTCAGCCAGAGCTCATCCCTGTCCCCTGTGGCTTGTGCCCACCCTAGTCCCATCTGCAGCTAGACAAAGGATAGTCACATCGAACGTGCACAAACTCAGGGCTTCAGCACAGGGCCCTGCACACAGCCAGTGCATATACTCAGTGCTGGGTGGGATAGGTGATCAGTCCCAGCACCTCATGTTTCCATTTCTCCCACCAGCCTCAAGGGCTGTGGGGAGGTTGGCAGGGCCCCCTGGGAGGGGAAAGGTGCTCTCAGTTTAAAGTGCAGGCCCCTGATCATCCTCCAGGCCCCCTGCCCTCACAGAACTAGTATCTGGATGGCACCAGCTGTCGAGGAGAGGCGGGAAAGGGGAGACCCCCGACGGGCAGCTGGACCAGGGAGAAATGTGTGTCCAGGGGCTGCTGGCACCCTCCTCCAGGTCCCTCCCTCCTCTCCCAGCCGCTTCTGCTCTCCTGGCTTTGGTCCCATCTATCTTCACTGTCTCACTGAGTGATCCTCTGTTAGGCGGCAGATACTGGTTTGGTGGTGAGCATTACACAGAAAAGAAAGACACAAACCCTGTCCTCACGTGTCTCCTTGTCTAGTAGAAGAGTAAATGAAGGTCTTCAGCAGTATCTCGCGATAACAGTTCTGACAGAGATAGAAGAAGCTGTGTGTCCTCTCAGACCCCAGCTGAACCAGCTGAGAGGCAAGGGGAATCCAGGGACCCTTCCAGGATGTGGGCATGTTGGAGGTGAGATAGGAAGGAGGCCCCCAGGCATTAACCAGGCAGGGAAGATGGGGAGACAGAAAGTGAAGCCAGGTCTGGATTTCTGGGCATTTCTTTGCACGTGGATTCAGGGTAGGAAGGGTGGGAAGAGGAGATTTGCAGAAAGCAAATCTCAAGTGCCATGGGCAAAGATAAGGACTTTGATTTTTTTTTTTTTCCTTAAAGCAAAGGGAGCAACTGAAGGATTTATAAGCAGGGAAGTAACGTGTGTACATCTGAATTTTAGGCAGATCTGCTGGGCAGAGGTTGGCAAGCAGAAGAAGGGAGCATCCATAGGGAGGTTTGGGAGACTGTGGTGGAATAAAGGGGGTGGGGGTGGGTCTGAATTAAGGCAATAACAGCAGGGATGGAAAATCATAGGAGATTCTGGAGTTTCAAACAAGAAAAGCATACGACTCAGTGCCTAGATGTGGGGAGTGGATGGTGGGACCACAGACTGAGATGAGGACGTTGGAGAAGGAGCAGGCTCAGTTTGGAGCCCCGTCTCTGGCCTCCCCAAGGACGGTGTTCTCTGCATGGATGCCGAAACCCGCATGACCCCTGCCTTGCCCTTCAAGACCTTCCCTGGAACAGCACCTTGCTGGTGGAAGGACATAGCAGGAACCTCGGCCTCTGCCCTGTGTCCTCCCCATCACACGGGATCCTGCCCTTCCTCTTTGCAGCCCCAAAGGAGTGAGGTGGATGGGATTAAAAAAAAAAAAAAAAATGGAGGTGGAGGAGCCAGGGAGCCCATTAGGACTGAACCGTTCAGCTCCCCTGCAGGAGCCATGAAGGCAAATTCTATCCAAAGAGGTGGCAGCCCTGGCTTCAGTTTCCTCATCTGTAAAATGCCCAGCTCTATGGTAGGGTTACAGGCTGTATGGTGGGGCTAATGGCGACCTCCTCCAAGGGGACTTATGCCAACATGCTGTGCCTCCCAAGACTGCTGCTGCCAGCGCCCCTGTCCCTGTGGCAGGCCACTGCTAATTCACACCTCCACAGGAGACCCTCAGACACTCACAGGCAGGACTCATTGGAAAAGACCCCAATGCTGGGAATGACTGAAGGCAGGGGAAGTGGACGACAGAGGCTGAGATGGTTGAATGGCATCACCAACTCAATGGATTGAGCAAACTCTGGAAGATAGTGAAGGACAGGGAAGTCCATGGGATCTCAAAGAGTCGGACACAACTTAGTGACTAAACAACAACAACAAAAGTGCTCAGCGGGGTCAGGCCACCTTCGAGGTCCCATCCACCATAACTGCCATGATTCCACCCTGTCCTGGCCTTTCCTGTCTGCAACTCACCTACTTGCCAGCAGAGGGGGCCCACACCCCTTCCCAGACAACCTGGAGCCCGGCCAGGGAGGCTGGCAAAGAGACAGGAAACCTGACTAAATCACCACTGTGTTAGGCATGTGACTTGCTTAGTGCAGCACTAGGCCCGGGGCACGCATTCAGTAAGTTGGAGCCATAGTCTACATTTTGCAGATGAGGAAACTGGGATTCCAAGAGTTACATTTTGAACCCAAGGGTTCAGGCACCGATGACTATTTGGGCAGCTCCAGGAAAGCATGATATACTGTCTCTTAACATGTGAAGAACTTGCCTTAAAAGAGGGAGCACGCTGGATGAATGTTCCAGGAATGCAGGCCTGACACCGGCTTAGGAAAGAATGTTCTAATGGTCAGGGTTGGCTGGCTGGAACAGGGACTGCCTTGACAGTGAGCACGGTCTCTGAGGGAATGTTTTAGGCAGCAGGGGTTAAGGGGTGGTGGGTCTCTCTGAAGCCCCCTGCAGCCTAGGGGGCCACATTCTCAGAGGACTGAAGGGCCCAGTGCAGTGGGTGCCTGCCCTGAATCATGGAAGCCACTGCCCCTCTGTGGGCTCAGCTCTCCAGTGCCTTGCAGCTGTCCACAGTCTCCCCAGGACACGCTCAGCCTCAGGGCCGGAGAGGCTCAGAACCTTCTCTGCAGGCTCTGGATCCCAGTCACGAGCCCAGGGGCAGCCCCACTCCCACCCCACCCCACCCCACCCCCACCCCTGGCTGCCCCACAGCTGGCCCCTCCCTCTGAGGCTTGTTCTGGAATCCAGGGCAGGCCTCTCAGGACAAGGATCTCTGGTGGCCTGAGTTCTGTGCTCTTTTCACAGGACTGTGGCCCTGCCAGTCTGCTGGAGAGGGCAGCCTGCCACAGTCAGCAGGCTTATTCTGGGAGCCACGCGAGGCTGTGGCTCAGGGCTCTCTTTGGACAAGTATTCTGGGTCCGAGTCGGGGAGACCAGGGTTCCTGGCCTGAGCCACCATCCAGTTTCAGAGCAGAGCATTGTGGGTCATTTCTCTGAAAGGATGCTCCCTGTCTGTGGCACAAGCAAACCCCCCGGGGCACACCCAGGGGACTGAGGGGGAAGCGGGGAGGCAGACAGGACAGCCTCTCAGGTCCAAGTCAGTCAGCAGCAGCCCAGCATGGGTCTCTTCCGGGTGACACACTTAAGGAAGGGCCTCGCCAACTGGTTCCCATGAGAACCACTGGGGAGACTGCAAAACTGCAGATTCTGGGAACTGTTCCTGGACTTTCCATGGGTGGAGTCTAGGACTTTGTATGTTCAACCAGGCTGCCCAGGGATTCCCACAGAGCCAGGTATTTGAAACACTGCTCTAGAGATACCAAGGTGGCAGCCTGCCTGGCACCATGCGTGCTTTTCTGGATTGGCCGAGGGAGCTTGGGAAGGCCTGCCAGGGAAGACACACGTTGGATGTATGGAGTCTACTCTGCATGGCTCTGCAGGGAGAGCTGGGAGCAGCAGGACTTACAAGGAGGCCAGTGTTGGTAGGCAGATTTACAGAGCCCCTTCCCTGCTCCAGACATGTGACCTATGATATCTTGTGTAATCCTTAGTCATCACCAGCCCTTCTGACAAACGATGAACATGAAGTTCAGAGAACTCAGGTTCCAAGGCCACACAGCTAAGAGCTAGAACTAGGGTCAAACCGAGTGTTTCTGTCTCTGAGCCCCTTGCTCTGGACTGTGTAGGGTCCCACACGGCCTACATTTCTGGTGAGGTAATGAGGGACTGGTCACTAAGAGGGTCCCAACAGCAGCTGGGTGCTGCAGAAGGGAGCCTTGCTCCCTGTGGAGGAACCACATGGGGTGGGAATATGTAGTGGGGGTGGGAGGGCTGGGAAAGCACAGACAGGCTTCCAGACTCTCCCACCAGTCCCCCACTCCACCCCCACACACTCAGCCCTCCCCAGGGCTCAGGAAGGACTGCACGGCCTGTCCAGTGCCTCTCAAGGGCAACCACGGTGTGGCCTGGACCCAGCCCACGCTCTGGGTGGCCTCCATGAAGAGACCTGAGATTCCTCAAGGGCACAGCCCAAGGCCTTTGGGACCCTCAGGGACCACGTGGCACAGAGGGGAGGGTTGAGCCCTCCCACTGGCCCTCCCAGGGTGGGGTGGGGGGCCCAGGCCACTGATTTCACCCTCCAACAGCCAGCTCTGGGCAGGATTGAGTCCCAGGGCTGTAGGAGCAGCACTTTCCTGGGACAATTTTGTCTTGTTTTGTTACTTTTAAAACTCCCATTTATTTTGTGTGCGGTGGAGAGGGAAAGGAGAGGCACTGATTACAAAAGTAACATGCTTTTGGGGAAAAAGTTGAAAAATATAGAAAAGCACAGAGAAGAAATCACGTAGAAGCTGCCCCACCCCCACCCCACCCCAAAAACCCTAAAGAGAACTGACATTGTTTCTTTCAGTACCTTTTCTTCAAACCAAGCTGCGTAGGCTCAAACGGCTGTCCTGCCATCTCTGGGGTTGGGATAAATGACCCAGGATAAATCTCTGACCTGGGATAAATGACCTCTCGCCTCTTTGTACCTCAGTTTCTTCATATCTAAGCTGGAGATGAAAATAACAGAACCTACTTCAAAACGTTGTTGTGAGCATCAGCACATAGGTTCCTGTCACAGACTAGATGCCAAGAAAGTGTTTAGATTCAAATGCTGATGTTTATTTTTATGTTTAGAGTTTCATGATTAAAATCGTTTATAAAATAGAATATTACCATTTACAACAAGCTCTTTTCACCTAATACAACATCACGAACATTTGCTATATTTAAGATTTACATGATTGCAATGCTTTGATTCTATTTACAAGGTTGCGTGTGTTTTTAGATTTTTTTCTATGTTTTTATTTATATGATCTCACTTTATGTATTTATTTGTTTATTCCACTAAACTAGTATCTACACAGTATCTGCCACTGTGTGGACTCCCTTTCTATCTTGTGCTGTGCCACTTTCCCCGCATCACTGAATAGACTTAATGGCTGCATCGTGCTCACCTTGGGCAGCGGATTGAAATGCAGACAGGAACAGAAGTGCGTGTTGGAGGCGCTGCTTGAGTCCCCCCTCCCCTGCACATCCATAGCAGGCAGCCAGGCCAGGCCCAGGGAGGGTGACCCAGGGCACTGCCCCTCGTGGGACAGTGAGCCAGGCATATATCCATCCCCTCCCTTAAGATCACTGAGGACAGGCCCTTCTTTGAGGCTCCGCTTCCTAAGCAGCCCTTCCCAGCCTCGCCTGGGGTTCCTCTCCACCCCCACCTCTCTGGATGCCTGCTCTGAATCACTGTCCAAGGGTCAGGCCTCTGGTGAAGAGGTTTCCAGGTGTTCCCGTCGGGCTTCCTGCCAGGGTTGTCTGGGTGAGAGGAGGCTGGCGGAATCTCGTCCCTTGGGACCACAGATCTCCCTGGATGAGGGGTGGGATGAGGAAGTGTGTGTGGGAGTCACCCACCCCATCTAAGGCTGCACGAAGGCCGAGCCAATTGCCCAGGAGTTGGGGAGGGACGATAAGAATGTCATCTAGAGGGTCATCCTGCTGCCAGGGACAGTCAGGAGAAGGACAGAGACACAAAGCCTGAGAACTGGCTTGGGGTATGAGGGCTTAAGAGACTGAGGAACTCAGGGCCAACAGGGCAGATGAGGGTGGGCCCTGGGATTCCGACCCCAGCCTCCCAGCCCCCGAATGGAGCTGTTTTCAGGAGTACCTAAAGCCCAGCCTTCTTTCCTGAAAATCCTCCAACACCACCCTGGCTGCACAGGGCTTGCCCTCAAGTCACCCGCTCCCAGCCTCCCCCAGCTGCAGACCCCTTTCCTCTGCATCTGTGGAGCAGGAGGGTGGAGGTGGAGGCGGGGGACACAGCAGAGCTGCTCTTGGGAACCAGGTCAGAGGCTGTGTGTGTGTGCAGGAATCCCAGGTCAGCTCAGACCCCTCCTCTCCCAGTGAGGCCAGCCCCTCCCTCTATACTCTGGACTCCACACTGAACATGTTTGTTTCTTCTGACCCATGGAAGGTAAGCTCCAAGTGCAGGGACATCATGGCTCTTGCTGACTCCTCTTTGGCTCATAGAAGCAATTTGCCCTGCGTGCCGGTGCTGGGGGCAGCAGAGATGCACTGTTTCTGTGTCTGCCTGGCAGCCCCAGGACTATCCATCAGCCCCAGCCAGGACCACCGTGACTCGGGCCCCACCCCTGATCTGACGCGGAGGCCGTGCCTTGTCTGTGCAGGGTGCCAGCCAGACCTCCGGCTGGACTCTTCTTGTGGCATCCATTCCGTGAGCCTGAGACGCTCCTAGCTGGCATCCCACTCCCAGAGCCTTCCAGCAACAAGCGGGCCTCTCCCCCCAGATTCCAGAGCCCTGGCCTGTCTGCCTCACTGCCCTTCCTGAAACCAGAGCCCTCATTCCCCAGAGTCCTCCAGAGTTGCCCCCTATTGACCAGGGTCTGCTCTGAAGTTTCCAAGAAGCCCAGGACTGCTTCCACGGCCAGGCCCCTTCAGCCTAAAACCTGTGCAGCTGGGCCCATCTCCGCCTTGCTGCCTCAGTAGATGCAGTGAAGGCAGTAGACGCCTCTCTCTGGGCCCTGAGAACCAGCAGGTGGCAAGGTTCTCCCAGGGGGCGGGGCGTGGGGGCGGGCTTTGGGCAGGGAGCAGCGCATCCTTGTCACATCTTTGTGCCACTCAGGGACTCAAAGCTCTCAGTGACTCCGCTTACCACCAGGTGATAAAGGCACAGATATTCCCTGTCACCTGCCATCACCATCTTCACACACACACACACACACACACACATATGCACGCACACAGACATACACACACACAGACACATACACACAGAGACACACACACATATGCACACACACACAGACACTCACACACAGACACATACACAGACACACACACAGACACACACACACATATGCGCACACACACAGACACAGACACACACACACATATGCGTGCACACACACAGACACATACACACAGACACATACACACAGGCACACACACACATATGCGCGCGCACACACAGACACATACACACAGATACAGACACACACACACATATGCGCGCGCACACACACACAGACACATACACACAGACACACACACAGACACACACACAGACACACACACACACACACACACAGACACACACACACACAGACACACACACAGACACATACACACAGACACACACACACATATGCGCACACACACACACACACAGACACAGACACACACACATATGCGTGCACACACACAGACACATACACACAGACACATACACACAGACACACACACAGACACACACACATATGCGCGCACACACACAGACACATACACACAGATACAGACACACACACACATATGCGCGCACACACACACACAGACACATACACACAGACACACACACAGACACACACACATATGCGCGCACACACACAGACACATACACACAGACACATACACACAGACACACACACAGACACACACACATATGCGCGCACACACACAGACACATACACACAGATACAGACACACACACACATATGCGCGCACACACACACACAGACACATACACACAGACACACACACAGACACACACACATATGCGCGCACACACACAGACACATACACACAGACACACACACACACACATATGCGCGCACACACACAGACACATACACACAGATACAGACACACACACAGACACACACACACACACTGGCCACTCCTAATGTCTACCACTCCATTTCACTCATGCATCCAACAGGATTTCTGCTCCCTCCACCTGGCATTCCCTTCCCACTTCATCTCTGGGCCTGACTCTTGTATGATTTTTAAGCTCTGGCCCCAGCATCCCCTCCTCTGGGAAATTTTCCCTGATGCCCCCAAAACAGTATGTGGTCTTTTGTGCCTGGGGTGCCACAGTTCATGAATTTGCCCACAGGTCCTTCTCTCCCCTGAGGTCTCTGATGTGGACTTTCCCTCAATGTGACACATGAAGTAGTGGAGGGGCGTGTGAACCAGGGCCTGGTCCCCACCAGTCTCAGGCAGTGGGAAGGCTTCTAGAGAGGGTGAAGCTTACAGGTAGACATGAAGGGCAGTGGGCGTTTCCAAGGGCAGAGAGAACAGCGGGTAGGCAGGTACCAAGTCATGATGCATCCAGGAATCAATCATGGATCAGTCTCTAAGCTGGGTGTAAACTACAAGTGGCACGAAGTAAGAGATAAGGGCTGAACTCAGAGGCTGGAGACTCAAGTTCACAAAGCTCCTGCTCCATTAAAAGGAACGATAGCGCCATTTGCTATATCTGGGTGAGAGAGAATGCCAGTCTCTCATCTAGCCACCATTTCATGTGCTGCAGCTGACTAGTTTATCAAAGCGAAGGTTCAGAGACAAAGGATGCCTACAGTGGTCCAAGTCCCAGTTTAATGAAGAATATAATATTGAAAGCTTTTAGAAGGAATTCTTTCTAAATCTTTTGAAATCCAATCCCTCAGATTCTAGATTTCCTAAAGATAATAAACACTTATCAATAAACTGTTAGATATCTCCAAGGTTTTAATAAATTTATGCATCTTTTTCAAGTGCATAAGGAATTTGGATCATGTCCTGAGATCAGTGGGTAGTTAGTGATGGTTTTTATACAGAGGAGTGGATGATCAAATTTCCAGCTAAGGAAGATCCCCTGCCTGAAAGGACGAGGGGGACTAATAAGAACAAGATTGGAGGGAGAGGGTGTAGGAGACTACGGTGCCCTCACAGGCAGACAGTCTGACAATGGGCAGGACTCAGGCCGCGGAGGCCTGTTGTTGTTGTTGTTTTGGTTGCTTAGGAAGTTGCTAAGGAGATGGGACTCACAGGATGGGTGATGGACCAGGTGCAGAGGTTGTGCCCTGCTTGGACACTTGACCAGATAGTGCCTTTGCTGAGCTGGCAACATGGGAGGAGAGGCTGGGTGGTTTGGAGGGAGATACTGAACTCAAGCTGAGTTCCAAGGTGTCGCCTAGCGTGTGACACAGGGTCTGGCAGACAGGAAGGCCTCGTATGTAGCTGTGGAGTGAATAGATAAGTGAATAGATGAATGAGTGAATAGGGTCCTCCAGGCTTCACAGGCTTGTATTCAAGGAGATGCCTCTGAGTCCCCAATCCCTTCCCCTCACACCTGTGTCCCAGCTCCTGGTGTCCCAATCAGACTACTTTGCCAAAGAATTTCTTTGACACCTGGAGCTTTCTTTGTGAAACATCAGTTATGTCCCCCTGGTCCCCAGGGATGAGGGGCTTGGCTTCTCCATCGCTCCAAATGCCCCCTTCCCTGGAGTGGTTCCACAATGCTTGGCACTGAAGAAGCCCCAGGCCCAGCCCCACCCAAGTGCCTTTGTCTGAGGAGAGCCCCCCTGCTCCCAAGGGCACTCCTACAGGGCCCTGAAGGTACAAGATGCTGAGGATGCAAGAGGAGCTCCTTGTTTCTCCACCTGAAGATTTCACAGGGATCTCTGCAGCAGGCCAGGCCACTCTCCCAGCCTCCGTTCCCAGGCTCCATGAGAATACCTGCAGTGCTTGCCCCCCAAACGCCTTGAGAGGCCTGGGGAAAGGACAGGGCCCAGCCTGAGCTGGACAGGAATGCAGTCTTGGCGGGGCACTCGGACCAGGGATGGGCCTGGGGTTAGAGGAGAGAATGAAGGGACAGGTTGTCCTGTCCTGAGAGAAGCTGAAGAACCAAGAGCTTGAGACCCAGGGAACAGAGCAGCCAGGGAGGTCAGGAGAGCTGGATCCATAAGGGCATGGTTGGGGCTGGCTCAGCAACCACGTGACCCCTGGGCCTCTAATGCTGGCTGCCCAATGGACTCTCTCTGCTGGAAGGCCAGTGATAAGATCGCATCCCTGGACTCCAGTCCATCCAGGCTCTGTTGGCCGGGGCAGGGGCAGGGAGTAGGCTGAGATCTCCTGGGATGGCCCCAAGGAAGCCAAGGGTTGGGGCTGGACACAGACTCTGTTCCCAGACCACAGGACTCTCCAAGCACAGATCCTAACCCAACAGGGCCGAGTCTCTGACCATGAGACCCACCACCACACAGACACAGGTATTTCCCTCCCTTCTCTCCCCTCCTACTTTCGCATTCCAGTCCCCTGTAAAGAAGAGGACATCTTTTCTGGGTGTTAGTTCTAGAAGGTCTTGTAGATCTTCATAGAACCGTTCAGCTTCTTCAGCGTTACTGGTCAGGGCATAGACTTGGTTCACCGTGATATTGAATGGTTTGCCTTGGAAATGAACAGAGATCATTCTATTGTTTTTGAGACTGAATCCAAGTACTGTATTTGGACTCTTTTGTTGACTATGTTGGCTACTCCATTTCTTCTAAGGGATTCTTGCCCACAGTAGTAGATATAATGATCATCTGAGTTAAATTCACCCATTCCAGTACATTTTAGTTCACTGATTTCTAAAATGTCAATGTTCACTCTTGCCATTTCCTGTTTGATCACTTCTAATTTGCCTTGATTCATGGACCTAACATTCCAGGTTCCTATGCAATATTGCCAAATTCAGACTTAAATTGAAGAAAGTAGGGAAAACCACTAGACCATTCAGGTATGGCCTAAATCAAATCCCTTATGATTATACAGTGGAAGTGAGAAATAGATTTAAGGGACTAGATCTGATAGATAGAGTGCCTGATGAACTATGGACGGAGGTTCATGACATTGTATAGGAGACAGGGATTGAGACCATCCCCATGGAAAAGAAATGCAAAAAAGCGAAATGGCTGTCTAGGGAGGCCTTACAAATAGCTGTGGAAAGAAGAGAAGCAAAAAGCAAAGGAGAGAAGAAAAGATATTACCATTTGAATGCAGAGTTCCAAAGAATAGCAAGGAAGAAGAGAAAGCCTTCCTCAGCGATCAATGCAAAGAAATACAGGAAAACAACAGAATGGGAAAGACTAGAGATCTCTTCAAGAAAATTAGAGATACCAAGGGAACATTTCATGCAAAGATGGGCTCGATAAAGGACAGAAATAGTAGGGACCTAACAGAAGCAGAAGACATTAAGAAGAGGTGGCAAGAATACACAGAAGAACTGTACAAAAAAGATCTTCACAACCCAGATAATCACAATGGTGTGATCACTCACCTAGAGCCAGACATCTGGGAATGTGAAGTCAAGTGGGCCTTAGAAAGCATCACTATGAACAAAGCTAGTGGAGGTGATGGAATTCCAGTTGAGCTATTTCAAATCCTGAAAGATGATGCTGTGAAAGTGCTGCACTCAATATGCCAGCAAACTTGGAAAACTCAGCAGTGGCCACAGGACTGGAAAAGGTCAGTTTTCATTCCAATCCCAAAGAAAGACAATGCCAAAGAATGCTCAAACTACCGCACAATTGCACTCCTTTCACACACTAGTAACGTAATGCTTAAAATTCTCCAAGCCAGGCTTCACCAATACATGAACCAGGAACTTCAGGATGTTCAAGCAGGTTTTAGAAAAGGCAGAGGAACCAGAGATCAAATTGCCAACATCCTTTGGATCATTGAAAAAGCAAGAGAGTTCCAGAAAAACATCTATTTCTGCTTTATTGACTACACCAAAGCCTTTGACTGTGTGGATCACTATAAACTGTGGAAAATTCTGAAAGAGATGGGAATCCCAGACCACCTGACCTGCCTCTTGAGAAACCTATATGCAGGTCAGGAAGCAATAGTTAGAACTGGACATGGAACAACAGACTGGTTCCAAATAGGAAAAGGAGTACGTCAAGGTTATACATTGTCACTCTGCTTACTTAACTTATATGCAGAGTACATGATGAGAAACGCTGGGCTGGATGAAGCACAAGCTGAAATCAAGATTGCTGGGAGAAACATCAATAACCTCAGATATGCAGACAACACCACCCTTATGGCAGAAAGTGAAGAGGAACTAAAGAGCTTCTTGATAAAAGTGAAAGAGGAGAGTGAAAAAAAGTTGGCTTAAAGCTCAACATTCAGAAAGCTAAGATCATGGCATCTGGTCCCATCACTTGATGGGAAATAGATGGGGAAACAGTGGAAACAGTGTCAGGCTTTATTTTTCTGGGCTCCAAAATCACTGTGGATGCTGACTGCAGCCGTGAAATTAAAAGACGCTTACTTCTTGGAAGGAAAGTTATGACCAACCTAGACAGCATATTGCCACTCCAGTATACTCTTGCCTAGAAAATCCCATGGATGGAGGAGCCTGGTAGGCTGCAGTCCGTGGGGTCGCTAAGGGTCGGACACGACTGAGCGACTTCACTTTCACTTTCCACTTTCACACATTGGAGAAGGAAATGGCAACCCACTCCAGTGTTCTTGCCTGGAGAATCCCAGGGATGGGGGACCCTGGTGGGCTTCTGTCTATGGGGTCACACAGAGTCGGACATGACTGAAGTGACACAGCAGCAGCAGACAGCATATTAAAAAGCAGAGACATGACTATGCCAACAAAGGTCTGTCTAGTCAAGGCTATGGTTTTTCCCGTGGTCATGTATGGATGTGAGAGTTGGACTGTGAAGAAAGCTGAGCACCAAAGAATTGATGCTTTTGAACTGTGGTGCTGGAGAAGACTCTTGAGAGTCCCTTGGACTGCAAGGAGATCCAACCATCCTAAAGGAGATCAGTCCTGGGTGTTCATTGGAAGGACTGATGTTGAAGCTGAAAGTCCAATACTTTGGCCACCTCATGCGACGAGTTGTCTCATTGGAAAAGACCCTGATGCTGGGAAGGGTTGGGGGCAGGAGGAGAAGGGGACGACAGAGAATGAGATGGCTGGATGGATGGCATCACCGACTTGATGGACATGAGTTTGAGTGAACTCTGGGAGTTGGTGATGGACAGGGAGTCCTGACGTGCTGCGATTAATGGGGTCGCAAAGAGTTAGACACGACTGAATGACTGAACTGTACTGATGCAATATTGCTCTTTACAGCATCGGACTTTACTTCCATCACCAGTCACATCCACAGCTGGGTGTTGTTTTTGCTTTGGCTCCATCTCTTCATTCTTTCTGGAGTTATTTCTCCATTCTTTTCCAATAGCATATTGGGCTCCTACCGATCTGGGGAGTTCATCTTTCAGTGTCATACCATTATGCCTTTTCGTACTGTTCATGGGGTTCTCAAGGCAAGAACCCTGAAGTGGTTTGCTATTCCCTTCTCCAGTGGACCACGTTTTGTCAGAACTCTCCGCCATGACCCGTCTGTCTCAGGTGGCCCTACATGGTGTGGCTCTTGTTTCATTGAGCTGGACAAGGCAGTGGTCCATGTAATCAATTTAGTTAGTTTTCTGTGATTGTGGTTTTCCTTCTGTCTGCCCTCTGGTGGGTAAGGATAAGAGGCTTATGGAAGCTTCCTGATGGGAGAGACTGACTGAGGGGGAAACTGGGTCTTATTCTGACGGGCAGGGCCATGTTCAGTAAATCTTTAATCCAGTTTTCTGCTGATGGGCTGGGCTGTGTTCCCTCCCTGGTCTTGACCTGAGGCCAAACTGTGGTGGAGGTAGAGAAGATAATGGCGACCTCCTTCAAAAGGCCCCGTGCACACACTGCTGCACCCGGTGCCCCCGACCCTGCAGCAGGCCACCATCGACCCACGCCTCTGCCAGAGACTCCTGAACACCCAGGGGCATGTCTGGGTCAGTTTGTGGGGTTACTACTGCTCCTTTCTCCTTCGTCCTGGTGTACACAAGGCTTTGTTTGTGTCCTTCAAGAGTCTGTTTCCCCAGCCCTGTGTAAGTTCTGGTGGTTTTATGGTGGGATTAATAGAGACCTCCTCCAAGAGGGCTTATGCCTTACCTAGGTCTGATGCACCCAGAGCCCCTGCCCCTGCAGCAGGCCTCTGCTGACCCATACCTCCACAGGAGACACTCAGACGCAGTTCTGGCTCAGTCTCTGTGGGCTGGGCATGTGTTGTGCCCTTTCCAGGTTGAGCAGCTCAGGCGATCAGGTGCTTGGTGAGCGCACTGTCCCAGGTGGACTGTGTGTCTTAATCACCTTCCTGGTCCCAGCACTCAGTTTCCTGGGTGGGCTGCAAGAGCACCATCTCAGGTGTGCTGTATGTCTCCTCTGGAGAGCTAATCTCAGGCTGTGACCCTCCTGGCGGATGTCAGGATCCAGGATCTCAGGAAGATGTGGTTAGCAGCTGGGAGCCTACTCACAGCCTTCTCTGGGGGTGAGATTGCAGCAGCCCCTGCCTTCTGGCTCTGGCTGTCCAAAGCCTGTCTCTCTGCCTCCAGGTGGGGAGGGGCCGGTTTGCAGCTAGCTCTCCTTTGGTATTTGCTCAATCCTTTGTTCTCTGAGCCGGCCAGGCTGTGCGTTAGGCAGTTAGTTAGAGCCTTTCACAGGAAACTTCTCTTTTCCACAGTTGCAGTTAAGCGTGTATTCTGTGGGTTTTGGTTTTTTTTCTCCCAGTTATGTTGCCTTCTGAGATTCCAAAACTCCCCATAGACACACCTGTGAGACAGTTTCCTACTGTGTGGAAACTTCTCCTCCTTCACGCTCCCTCCCCAGAGCCAGCCATCCTGGAATGCAAAGTCAAGCAGGCGTTAGGAAGCATCACTATGAACAAAGCTAGTGGAGGTGATGGAATTCCAGTTGAGCTATTTCAAATCCTAAAAGATGATGCTGTGAAAGTGCTGTACTCAGTATGCCAGCAAATATGGAAAACTCAGCAGTGGCCCACGGGACTGGAAAAGGTCATTTTTCATTCCAATCCCAAAGAAAGGCAATGCCAAAGAATGTTCAAACTACCGCACAATTGCATTCATCTCACATGCTAGCAAAGTCATGCTCAAAATTCTCCAAGCCAGGCTTCAGCAATACGTGAACTGGGAACTTCCAGATGTTCAAGCTGGTTTTAGAAAAAGCAGAGGAACCAGAGATCAAACTGCCACCATCTGCTAGATCATCAAAAAAGCAAGAGCATTTCAGAAAAACATCTACTTTTGCTTTATTGACTACGTCAAAGCCTTTGACTGTGTGGATCACAACAAACTGAAAAATTCTTAAAGAGATGGGACTATCAGACCACCTGACCTGCCTCCTGAGAACTCTGTATGCAGGTCAAGAAGCAACATTTAGAACCAGACATGGAACGAAGACTGTTTCCAAATTAGGAAAGGAGTACATCAAGGTTGCATATTGTTGTCCTGCTTATTTAACTTATATGCAGAGTACATCACGTGAAATGCTGGGCTGGATTTAGCACAAGCTGGAATCAAGATTGCCAGAAGAAATATCAATAACCTCAGATACGCAGATGACACTACCCTTATGGCAGAAAGCGAAGAAGAACTAAAGAGCCTCTTGATGAAAGTGAAAGAGGAGAGTGAAAAAAAGTTGGCTTAAAACTCAACGTTCAGAAAACAAAGATTATGGCATCCTGTCCCATCACTTCATGGCAAATAGATAGGGAAACAAAGAAAACAGTGTCAGACTTTATTTTCTTGGGCTCCAAAATCACTGCAGATGGTCACTGAAGCCATGAAATTAAAAGATGCTTGCTCCTTGGAAGAAAAACTATGACCAACCTAGAGTTCAGAGTTCAGTCACTCAGTCGTGTCCGACTCTCCGTGACCCCATGAATCACAGCATGCCAGGCCTCCCTGTCCATCACCAACTCCCGGAGTTCACTCAAACTCATGTCTGTTGAGTCGATGATGCCATCCAGCCATCTCATTCTTGGTCGTCCCCTTCTCCTCCCGCCCCCAACCCTTCCCAGCATCAGAGTCTTTTCCAGTGAGTCAACTCGTCGCATGAGGTGGCCAAAGTATTGCAGTTTCAGTGTTAGCATCAGTCCTTCCAATGAACACCCAGGATCGATCTCCCTTAGAATGGACTGGTTGGATCTCCTTGCGGTACAAGGGACTCTCAAGAGTCTTCTCCAACACCACAGTTCAAAAGCATCAATTCTTCGGCGATCAGCTTTCTTCACAGTTCAACACTCACATCCACACATGACCACGGGTAAAACCATAGCCTTGACTAGACGGACCTTTGTTGGCAAATAATGTCTCTGCTTTTTAATATATTGTCAAGGTTGATCATAACTTTCCTTTCAAGGAGTAAGCGTCTTTTAATTTCATGGCTGCAATCAGCATCTGCAGTGATTTTGGAGCCCAAAAAAACAAAGTCTGACACTGTTTCCACTGTTTTTCCATCTATTTCCCATGAAGTGGTGGGACCAGATGCCATGATGACCAACCTAGACAGCGTATTAAAAAGCAGAGACATTACTTTGCTGACAAAGGTCTGTCTAGTCAAAGCTATGGTTTTTCCAGTGGTCATGTATGGATGTGAGAGTTAAACTATAAAGAAAGCTGAGTGCCAAAGAATTGATGATTTTGAACTGTGGTGTTGGAGAAGACTCTTGAGAGTCCCTTGGACGGCAAGGAGATCCAACCAGCCCATCCTAAGGAAATCAGTCCTGAATATTCACTGGAAGGACTAATGCTGAAGCTCCAATACTTTGGCCACCTGATGTGAAGAACTGACTCATTTGAAAAGACCCTGATGCTGGGAAAGATCGAAGGCGGAAGGAGAAGGGGATGACAGAGGATGAGATGGCTGGATGGCATCACCGACTCAACAGACGTGAGTTTGAGTGAACTCCGGGAGTTGGTGATGGACAGGGAGGCCTGGCGTGCTGCAGTCCATGCAGTCACAGAGTCGGACACGACTGAGCGACTGAACTGACAGACTCTCCCCTCCTGCCTCACGCCCTGCTTCTGTCCTACCTCCGTGTTAGACTGTGAACCCCCAGAGGGCAGGCAGCCTGGATGCCAGGGAAGGTTTTTAAATATCATGAAGCATGAGGACTGGATCGCAAACAGGGACAGAGGGGCGTCTCAGTTTCCCATCTCTGTTGAAGCCGCCCAGGCTCAACCAGAAGTCTGAGGGCATGGGGTCGGGTGGGGAGGAAAGAGTGGAAGAGCGAGAATGGTGAGGGAAGGGCTCCCTGCTGTGTCAGAGGGGAAAGAAGAAAAGGCAGGATGAGGTGGGCCTGCTGGGAAGAAATCTCAGTTCTCCACCTAATGCCCATAGTGGTCCCAGCTCCCAGCCCCCATCAACTCTTATGAGCCCCACATCCTGCTCACAGGCACCACTTGGGCACCCATGACCACACACCCCCATGGGCAGAACACACAGGCACACATGCCAGCCCATACTTCCCCCAAACCTGGGTCCACTTCCGCCCACCCGTGCCTGGGGTGCCCTCTCCTGCTCCCCGCCCCAGTGCCTGATGCTGACCTGGGGCCTCAGGGGAGGCACCCACAGGCAGAGGGAAGAGGGTTACACTAACGGCAGAGGCAAGTCAAGCAGGAAGCCTGGAAGCAAGGGACTCTGTCTAAGCTAGGGACACCTGTCGGCGCAGGCACGGCCACAGGCCTGGGTTCTGGCACTGGGCAGGTGGTAGCCTTGGAGGCTGCCCCACCCACCAAGAGTCCAAAGAGCACAGGTGTGGCTGCCTCCTGGCCTCCGCACCATAAGACCAGCCTGCTTCAGGGCTCACCTGACCTCAGGGCTCCTGCCTGGGACTGCGCCACTAGCAGAGAAGCCACCGTCTGTCCACCACCAGCACCAGCTCAGCCACTTGACCCTTTGGGGGCACCAGCCTCCAGGCCTTACTGGAGCCCAGGTAAGGGCCTGGCCCTCGGGAAGATCGGGGCCCAGCCAAGCCGCAGGAGGTCCCGACATAGTGGGGACAGCTCAGTGGCTTCCCAGGCCAGGGTCTCCAGTCCACCTGTGCCCGGGGTGCCCTTAGGGTCGATGTGGTGGCCCTAAGGAGGGCTTGAGACTCAGCCAAAGGCTACTGGGCCAGGGAGCAGAGAGGGGGACAGGCAGGGCTCCAGCAGCACCTCTGGGCTGCTTCTCTCCAGGGGCCATGATGCAGACATGAACTTCTTCCCTTCTTCAACTCCCTAAACTTGGGGGATAACTGGGGAAACTGGGCTGCCACAGATCCCCGCCTTCCCAGGGGCAAGACAGACCAAAGTCAGCCCCCGTTCCTCCACCCCCTACCTTTCATCCCCCATCCCCACCCCACCTCGTTGTTGCGATGAGGAGCAGTAGATATTGCTTGGACCTGCCAAGAGAGACTGTTGCCAAAATCCTGGCTCCCTGTCTACCGATGCCAGATAGAAATAAGGAGACAGAGTTTGGAGGAAGTAGAAAAGAATAGCTTTATTATTTTTGCCAGGCAAAAGGGAAACACAGCAGGCTAGCGCCTCAAGAACTCTGCCCCCCTTTCTTGGGAATAGGGAGAGGTTTTATATCCTCTTGAAGGTCTTGCATTTTCTTTTTCATTTGCAACATTTCAAAACGGCCACAGTTGCCATCAGGCAACTCAGCAACCGGGTCTTGTGTTCTCGAAGTTATCAGTCCCTGACCTTCTCTCTGAAATGCAGAATGCTACAAGAGAGTGGAGGGGGAGAAGAATGCCAGGTGCTGAGTATAATCTATATGGAGTCAGAGAGTAATCAGCCTTGTGAAGGACAAGTCCAGCTACAAGTGTTTGTTACTAGTAACAGCTAAAGAATAACCAAGGTTGTTTAACTCTTGTCGGCCTGTTTGGCTGGTTTGTGCCACAGGCTGCTCACTCATTTCTGTTTTGCTGCAGTAAGACCCACAGGGACCATCCTGTGTGAAGGGACTGGCAGGTAGGGAGGGGTGCTAACAGAAACAAAGTTCACTTTCTCTCTTTTATCTTCTGGATCTAGAAGCAGGGAGTGTTGCAGCCTGTGGGGTGCAGCTGGGGAGAGGAGGGGCAGGCTTTTAGAACCCCTTACCTTTGGAGAGGAAAGGGATCCTTTCAAACGTGGAAAACACAGACCCATTACACAACCCCTTGTTTACTAGCAACTCATTTCCCCAACACTGAGTCATCTTATCAGATCTTCCGCTATTTTCATAGCAGTCCTAGTTACAGGGGCGTGGGCTGCTCTCTGATACTTTGCCCAGGATATTCCAGGGTTTCTGTACAACTCAGATGCATCACAGAAATGCAAGGACACCCGCAGAACTGACACCTATCCATGATGCATACACACATCATTAAATCAACACACACCCTGACCCACACGCTCAGCGAACTCCTGCCACACCCCCACACATATCATTTACCTCCATTCCATTTCAATATACGTATATATTTTAGACTCCCTCTATGCTAGGAAGGCACTGGGGGAACAGCGGGGGCAACATAAGTCCACTCTCAGGAGGGCACAGGCCCGTGACAGAGGCACATACATAAACAGTTAAAGCATGGATCTTATAGTCAGACCCAGCTGAGTTCATTCTCTATAAAATATTTACTTGTGATCTCAGACCTGTTATCCTCTTTGAACCGCCACATCATCCTCATCTGGTCAAAGGGGTAATAACAGTCCCCACCCAGCAAGGTTGTTTTGAGGATTCAATGAGTTGTTGGGTGTAACATCTGTAGAACAGCACTCAGCGCACAGGATCAAGGAAGTATAAGTGATGGTGCTGTGCTGTGCTTAGTCACTCAGTCATGTCTGACTCTTTGCGACCCTTATGGACTGTAGCCAGTCAGGGTCCTCTGTCCGTGGGGATTCTCCAGGCAAGAATACTAGAGTGGGTTGCCATGCCCTCCTCCAGGAGATCTTCGCAACCCAGGGATCGAACCCAGGTCTCCCACATTGCAGGCAGATTCTTTACCTAAACCACCAGGGAAGCATAAGTGTTGGTAGGGAAAATTAAATGACATAAAGTTCCTAAGGCACTTGACACTAGGCTCACAGCACTAACCAGGGTGGTGCTGTTGGTAGAGAGGAACTTCTAACTACGTGTGGCATTAGGAAGATGGGCAGGGTAGAGTGGGGTGATCATGGAGGGCTTCTTTAAGGAGGTGATCCTTAAACTGTAATATATTTATTTTAACTTTTTTTTTATTGTGTTAACCTTGTTTTATGACGCTGTGTAAGTTGCACGTGTACAACATTATATTTCTCATTCTGTACACACTATAACGTGCTCACCATCAAAAGTTACTTTGTCCGTCATCACACAGCTGATCCCCTTAACTCATTTCACCTTCCCTCCTGCCCCTTCCCCTGTGGTAACCTCGACTCTGTTCTCTGTATCTATTATCTCTATTTTCATTTGGTTTGGTCTATTCATTTGTTTTATTTCTTTTATTCTACATAAGTGTGGAGTCATACGATATTTGTCTTTCTTCTGTCTTATTTCATTTAGCGGAACACCCTCAAGGTCCATGCATGTTCTTGCAAATGACAAGATTTCATCTTTTTTATGGCTGACTAATCCTCCTTTGTATGTACTACATCTTCTTTATCCATTCACGTGTGAATGGGCACTTAGTTGTTTCCATATTTTGGCTATTGTAAAGGCCAGGATGAACACGCCTGTCAGTGTGCTCAGTCACAACCAGCTCTTTGGGACCCCATAGATCGTAGCCCCCCAGGCTCCTCTGTCCATGGGATTCTCCAGGGAAGAATACTGGAGTGGGTTGCCATTTCCTTCTCCAGGGGATCTTCCCCACCCAGAGATCAACCCTCATCTCTTGGGACTCCTGCACTGACAGGTAGATTCTTTACCAATGCGCCCCCTGGGAAGCCCCCATGATGAATATAGGGGAGTGGATATCTTTTTCAATGAATGTTTTCATATTCTTTAGATAAATAACCAGAAGTGGGATTGCTGGATCATATGTTAGTTCTATTCTTCATTTTTTGAGGAGTCTCCATACTATTTTACACAGTGGCTGCACCACTTTACATTACATTTTACTTATGCACAAGGATTCCCTTTCCTTCTTTACCAACATTTCTTATTTCTTGCCTTTTTGGTAATAGCCATTCTGACAGGTGTGAGATGATAGCTTATTGTGATTTTTGACTTGCATTTCTCTAAGAATTAGTGATGTTAAACATCTTTTTATGTGCCTGTTGGGCATCTGTATGTCTTCTTTGGAAAAAACATCTATTCCCTTGAGCTGGAATTTACAGGGTTGGGTGGGGAGGGGCTTTGGGCAGAGGGTTCAGAGTATGGAAAGGCAAAGAGAGCAGATTTATAAGACATTTAGGGAAGTGCAAGTCACTAACACATGCTACAGAGCTCCATCCTAAACGTGCAAACATATGTGTGTGCATATACACATACGTACACCCCTCCTGAGTGACTCCCCAGCATAAGAGCCAACACTGGCCTTCTCCCAATTTGCAGAGTTGAAACAGGCTTGGACAAGAGGCTTGCTGTGACAGGGAAGGCTGCTGACCCTCATGCCTCCCCTCCAGAAGCCAGGCACACCCATCCAGCACCTTTCACACTTGGGCCCAGGATGGGATCTGGTCCTGGGTGCCTGTCCACACAGCTTCCCTGGGGCCATCAGGATGAGCGTTATTGGCCAAATAATGGGAAGTTGAGGGCCTGCCTGGGGGCCTCCGAGGCCCAGCCAAGATGGAGGGCTCCTTGCAGAGGGCAGAGCTGTAGACGGATCCAGAAAAGACCCGTGGTCTGAGCCCCAGACCCAGGTCAGGGATGGGCTGCGACAGTGGCTCTCCCACCCAGCTCTGCCTGCTCATCCCTCTCCCCAGCCCTGATCGCTGTCTCTTCTGCTCAGTTTGGGTTTTAGGGAGTCATCTCAGCAGCAGCAGCATGTCCCGGCCAAGCAGCAGAGCCATTTACTGTAAGTGGTCCCCTTCTCTACCTCTGGGTACCCCTGAACCCCCTGCCTCCAGGCTCTCCCTCCCCACACTGACCACCCCCTATAATCGTGCCTGTCTCAACTCCTTCTTCTGCCCTCACCCCCTTGCTTCATGCCATGGCAGTGCACCGGAAGGAGTACTTGCAGAATATCGCCTTAGAGCCCACCCACCTGCAGCACAGGGTGGAGGTGAGTAACCCTATGGCCCCATACAATTTCCTGATTCAAGCCAAGTTCTCCTATGTGCCCCCCCCCCGACAAAAGCAGATATCTGAGATAAGTCTGCCACAGAAGCAACTGGCCTGACCCGGCCAGAGCAGGTGGACTCAGGTCCAGCAAGCCTACCTGAGCGTTTGCTAAGTGCAGGGGAGGAGGACGGGGCAGCTGGGCATGGGCAGGGGAAGCTAAGCCAGTGGGCATCCCATCCCCAAGTAGCAAAGGGATGGGCCGGGAGTCATCTGCCACCACTCCATCCCACCCCTTTATGTCTCTCAGCTCATCCCCTGCCCCAAGAAATTGCTGTTTGCCCAGGATCTGGTACAGCTGGAGGACAGAATGTGTGAGGTCAGCCAGCGTTCCTTGTGCAGGGACTTGAAAGGACCACTGTCTGAGAGGGGAGCCATCTGGGCTTGAGCTTCCTGTGCGCGGCTTGGAGCCTGGAATGGAGGCTCTGGCACTGCCTGAGAGAATGACACTGGCACTGCCAGATCTAGTTGCCAGGATAGCTGTTGACACCACGTGAAAGCTCAGACTGGAAGAGTGTGTCAGGGAAGAGCAGACACTGCATCAGGCTGAAGGTCTGGGTAGAAACCACCCCCAGGCAGCAGTAGATTTAGCAGTCACCCCGAGTAAAGTCAGGGGGGGATGCTGGAGCAACCGTCTGGAAGAAGTCAGGCTTCCCCAGTCAGCTGAGCTGGGACTAAGATCCCTGGGCTTCACGGAGGGAATGAGGATTGGGAACTGGCTTTGTTTAGGTCTAGGAGGCAAGAGCAGGGGAGGCGTGTTCAGGGTGCCGGGGCATTTGCTCATGATATCAGGGCTCCTGAATATGCTGGCCGAGTGAACTTGAAGAAGAGCTGGGAGCTATGCAGAGGACAGGGCAGTGGGGCCAAGAGGCAGGAGGCAGATGGCATCCTCCCAGCAAGGGTCTTGGGGGCAGCACAAGGAGCAGGAGTGTGACTTTTGAACATGGATGGTAGCAGCGAGGGTACCCTGGAGGAGGGAGACAGCAAAACCCCGCTGTAGTGATCAGACTAGCAGGGGACAAGGGCCTAAGCAGAGACTGAGGTCAGTATGGAGCTCTCTGAGAAAGAACCAGGGAGAAGGGCAGCGGGCTTGCCTTATTCCTGGGAGACTGGGAGGTAATGGGTTATCAGAAGGGGGACACGCATTCTGGGCGTGGGGAGCAGCAGGAGCAAAGGCATGGAGACAGGAAGGCTAGGTCAGGGAAGAGATGGACCAGGCTGGGTGGGTGATTCTCAAAGAGAGCAAAGAAAAGTAGGGGACAGAATTGGAGCATCCTGTAACCTACCTGCAGAAGTTGAGACTGATTTGTTGGATAGCTGAAGCCCACGCTCCCTCCCCACATTTACCACCATCTAGACTGTTACATGAGTTTGAGTGAACTCCGGGAGTTGGTGATGGACAGGGAGGCCTGGCGTGCTGTGATTCATGGGGTCACGGAGAGTCGGACATGACTGAGCGACTGAACTGAACTGAACTGAGACTGTTACATGCCATTCCTGTCCTTCCTCCAGAGTTCTAAACCCCCTCCTACAGCCCATCAGTCCCCACCTTGCCCGACTGCCTCCAGCCCTCACATTGAAGGCTGCTTTATGGAGATTGCTGGGGCCTCCCCAGTGAGGAGGCCAGGGACATGTCTTCCCCTTCTGCTGCCCTTCCCCCACCCGCACCCCTGTCCATCCCCACCTGTGAGCCCCCTCTCCAAACCTTCTCCCAGTCCATCTCCTCCTGTCCCATCAGCACCTGATGACATGTAAGCTGGGGACACAGAGAGTCCAGGAGCCCAAGGATGCTCTGCAGAAGCTGCAGGAGATGGACGCTCAGGGCCGGGTGTGGAGCCAGGACTTGCTCCTGCAGGTCAGGGATGGCTGGCTCCAACTGCTGGACATCGAGACCAAGGTCAGCCTCCCGCCATTCCCTGCAAGGGGTCATAGCTAATCTGGGCTGTGGGAAAGGAAGCCCCGGGGCATGAACACCATCTCACCATGCCCCACACAGCAGCCATCCCTCCCCCCACACAATACATACCCAGGACTAGGAAGAAACAGGAGACAGAGGCACAGGGGTCAGGGGAAAGGACACCCCATCCCAAGCCCTTGGAAGGGTGGAGCAACCCAGGTCAGGAGTTTCTAGGGGCCTGTCGGGCTCTCGGTGACCTCACAGCCAGCCTCTCTGCTCGGCCCAGGAGGAGCTAGAGTCCTACCGCCTGGACAGCATCAAGGTCATGGAAGTGGCGCTCAACACCGGCTCCTACAGCTCTGTCCTGTCCATCACCGTGCAGGATTCGGGCCTGCGAGGCACCAGCACTCTGCTTTTCCAGTGCCAGGAAGTGGGGGTGAGATCTAACAACCATCACCACCCCCCACCTAACCCCTCCCCTCCCCCATCCCCCAAGCCTGTCTGATTGCTGCTTCCTCCAGGCAGAGCGACTGAAGACCAGCCTGGAGAAGGCTCTGGAGGAGGAGCTAGAGCAAAGGTAGGCCCACCTGCAGAACCCTAGAGCTCAGGTCTGGGTGGGCTAGACTCTGCCGCACACCTGGGGGACCTCAGGGGACTGTGGCCCAATAACACAGACATTGACCTGCGGAGTGGCGAGGCTGGAAGCAGGGCACAAATGGGCGAAGGGGCTGGTGCTGGGCCCAGGGGACTATCCTCAGAGACTGACAGGGGGACCAACTGGCCCCAGAGGGCAGGCTGATGACGCAGGGAGAGTCAGGGAAGGGTTTGGATGGAGACCAGGGAGCAGAGCTGGTGGGGCTCCTGGAGAGGGGCAGTGGTACCCACTGCGTCCTGGGGCAGAAGTGTAGGCAGAGCCTCTGCCCCAAGAACCCAGTCAAAGCTGTGTCCCTGTCATGCGCTCCACAGGCCCCGGTTTGGAGCCCTTCACTCAGACCAGGACCGATGGAGGGGGCCTCCTCTGGAAAGGCCGTTCCCTAAGGAGCAGGCACCTCCTCTGGCGTGGGGAACCCCTCCGGAACAGAACTACTTGATGAGCCCAGAGCATGGTAAGTTTGGGCATGGGGGCCAGTGGGAGGAAAGGTTCCCATCAAAGAAGTTCTGGACCAGGGTCCCCTTCCTCTGCAGACACCCCACCACCATCTCCACGGCCCCTGCCACACCGCACCAGCGTCAGAGAGTCCAGCACCTTCGTGCTGTCTCCTTCAAGGAGGTCCCCATCCCCCGAGGACCCAAAATGGGATAAGGTAACTGCAGACTGCCTTGGGCTTGTTGAGGCTTTTGCAGACTAGCCAAAGGGAGGATACCAGTTGTCTCCCTCACCTCAAGGAGCCAGGTCCCAGGTTGACCAAGGCAGGGCCTGGCCTGAGAGGGGACACAGAGGCTTGGTCAGGCCCTGGGCTGGGCCTGAGGCTCAGGCTTGTGGTGGAGGAGGGCAGGGTTGGGAGTTCCAGGGCAAGTCTAACTGCCCACTCAGCCAGGGGTTGTTTGGGGCCCAGGAGGTGCTAGACCACGTCCTAAGGGACATCGAGCTGTTTGTGGGGAAGCTGGATGAGACCCAGTCAAAGAGCAGTCGGAAGAAGAAGAGTCGCAGGAAGAAAAAGAAAAAGAATAAGGGAGGTGAGTAGGAGGGCCAGGGGAGAGGAGTTGGGGTTTGGGGGAGGGGGGAAGTCTTGGGATGATACATGACCCGCCATCTACCCGCTTCTTGCTATAGAGATAACAGAGGCACATTACATCGACTGCTTCCAGAAGATCAAGTACAGCTTCAACCTCCTGGTATGTGACTCCCCACAAGTTCCCCAGCTCTTCTCGCCCCCTCCCTGCCCTCCCCCACCTCAGCAATCCCCTCCTCTCCCTCCCCTCTCCCGCCCCCCAGCAATCCTGTTCTCTCTTATCTCCATGGACATCCCATGCTGCTCCAGCTTCTCCCCCTGGAACCGGCCCTCCCTACTCTTGGGTTACTTTGGGAGCATGTCAGGCTCCCCACCAAGGCCCAGAACAGTTATGGAGCCCTGGGGTCCTGGTGAAGGCAGGGTGGGAGGAAGGCTGGTGACAGGCTTCACCCTGTGTCCTCAGGGAAGGCTGGCCCTCAGGCTGCAGGATACAAGTGCCCCTGAGTTTGTACATATCATCTTCAAAATTCTGGACTCCGTGAGTCAGGGCAGGGGTGGTGGGGGTAGCGGGGGACAGGGTGGTACAGAGGGACATGCTGAAGTTAAGATGAGACAGGCCAGGGTGGGAGGGAGGGGGCAGAGGGAGGTACAGGTCTGCTCCTTGCCCACCCCCAGCACACCCGCTTCCTTGACCCCAAGACACTACCCCACTGTGCACAGCAAGTACCTCTCAGCAGACTAGGTGCGCTGGGGTTGGGGCCAAGGACACGAGTGAGGGCAGGAAGGAGCAGGCCTGGGGCAAAGTAGGAAGCCAGGGACCCCGAGCCCTTTCCCACTCCTGCCTAGCCCCGAAGAAGCCCAGGCTTCCTGACACCTTTCATCCTTCCCCAGATCCAGACCCAGTGCCCTGAGTCTGGTCTAGCAGCCCAAGTGATCTCACCCCTCCTCACCACCAAGGCCATCGAGCTGCTACAGTCCTGTCTAAGCCCATCAGAGAATAACCTCTGGAAAGAGCTGGGGCCAGCCTGGACCACCAGCCAGTAAGTGACAATAAGGCCTGAATGAATTGGAGGCAAGCAACGTGGGGCTGTAGGGAAGGAGGTGACAAGCTCTACGTTGTATTTTAAAATGAATTCTATACCCGTTAAAACTATACCCATTCCTCCACTCCCCAGCTCCTGGAAACCTCTACTCTATGAAATATCTCAAAACAAATCGGGGAAATCTACCTGGAGTTCCCAACTTTTAATTAAGCTAAGCACAATGGAAAAAAAAAAAAAACCAACACACTTACCATCACCCACCATTGCAGGAAAGCATTATCTCAGAAAATAGAACAATTCTTCCCAAGAAAGGAGCACTGGCAACCTTCTACTAAAATTTTTCTCATTTTTGTCAAGGACGAAGTGAAAACTTTGTCTCAGTGCAGCCCAGATTTTAACAATTACTGACTTAAGAGATGCTGCAAATGTAACATCAATAAGATTTGCAACCAACTGGCAGAGGAGCTAAGAGAAGAGATACTTCATGCGGGTGGAAGGGTGACACAGGCAGTCGGGCAGCAAGGCCACGCTGATGGGAGCAGGTGGAGTGGAGGTGGGATGTGACCCTGAGCTGAGGTGTCCGCAGAGACTGGGTGGCCTGGCCCTGCAAGGAGAGGTCTAACCTGGCTACGAGGATCTGAGAACAGTCAGTACAGACATAACAGTAGGGACCCCTGGAGGTAAGCACTGCAGTAAAGCAAGCAGAGCTCACTTTAATAAGCATGGCCTGCTCTCCCTGCGAGAGACAGGCCTGGGAAAACTTTGAGGTGGGAAAACAAACAGGGATAAGGAGGTAAAGGAGGCAAAGAGAAATTCCAGAGAGTTAATAAGGAGAAACAAAAAAGCAGAAGCATGAAAACCAAGAGAGAAAAGGGTTTTAGAAAGAGAACTCAACTGGGGGAAAAGCCAATGGTTCTAGGAGTCTTTTTGCCTAATGAGCAGTTTTGTTTTGTTTTTCAGTTCAGCCCTATTAAAGGACTTCTGTGTCCATTTCATCTAAAGACACAAAATATAACTTAACATAATCTACTTATTTTATTGTGGTAGAATATACATAGGATAAAATTTATTTTAATTATTTTAAGTGTATAAGTCAATGCCATTAAGTACATTAACAATATTGAGCAACCATCACCCCTATTCATTTCCAGAACTTTTTCAGCATCTCAAATGGGAACTGTATACCCATTAAACAACCAAACAAAACTCTTTACCCATTCCTTTCTTTCCCCAGCCCCTGGGAACCTCTATTCTATTTTCTGTTTCTGCTTATCATTTTAAATATAAGATTAAAGTCAGGTGTGCCCTGAAATGTTTTCTCATTTCTTAAAACAACCAAAAATTAATGAATGAATGAAATGAAAGAAACACAGAGAACAGAATTAACTAAAGAGATGTAAAAACCTTCAAAAGAGTTAAATTTCAGGCAAATTTTATTCAAACTATTTGAATTGAAGCAAATTGACCCAAAACTATAAATGACACTAAATTCTGTGGTAACAGAATAGAAGGATACAGATCATACAAGGCCATTTGGATTTGGTAATCAGAAATTATCAGGGCTTTAGAAGAACTAGTTTCAACAGAGTAATGGCAGAGGTAAAAGTTATGTGGTAAGGAATAAAGAAAGATCCAGAGGTAAGAAAACGTAGGCAGGGCGGCATATGGACACATCCTCAAAAAATTTGATAGATAAGGTAATAGGATGGCATCTGAAAAAGCATAGTAACAAAGTCAAGGGAAGACTTGAGCATGTTTTTAAGGCAAAGAAAAGGAGCCAATGGGGACTTCCCTTGCAGTCCAGTGGTTAAGACTTCACCTTCTGATGCACGGAGGAGAGGGTTCTATCTCTGGTCCGGAGGCTAAGATCCCATTTGCCTCCCGGTCAAAAAATCAAAATATAAAACAGAAGCAATAAAACAAAGTCAATAAAGGTTTTTTAAAGGGTCCACATCAAGAAAGGAAAGAAAGAAAAGGAGCCAATAAAGAAGATTCAGAAGAGGGAATAATTTGTCCCCATTGAATACATATTTATTAGGGGTTCCCTTTTGGCTCAGCTGGTAAAGACTCCACCTGCAATTTGGGAGACCTGACTTTGATCCCTGGCTTGGAAAGATCCCCTGGAGAAGGGAAAGGCTACCCACTCCAGTATTCTGGCCTGGAGAATTCCATGTACTGTATAGTCAGTCCATAGGGTCTCAAAGAGTCGGATACGACAGCGACTTTCACTTTCATGGCCTCCTCTGTCCCTCGTGCACTATACTCTGGAGACAGCCTTCAAGGAGATCAACATAGGAAGAAACACAGATAAGTGAGAATCATGTGCAATTCAGAGTGTGTGTGCACAGTGCAAAGAAGCAGCATTCACATCTGTCTCTGGGAGGCAGGGAGAGACTTCCTTCAGGAGGGGACTCTGCGTTCCCCAGGCAGGCAAGCAGAGCAGCCTGGAGGCCACAGGCAGTGCAACTCCTCTGGCGTCCTGGGCAGTGGGTGAGGGGCAGGCTGAGAGGCAAGTGCCAGCCCTCACCCTAGAGCCAGCCAGGGTGCTCTGTGGTGTTCACAAGGGGGAGGTCCACACACGAACCAGCTAGAAAGAAAGATATGCTGCTGGGGAACTGAAACAGGTTAGACCCCAAGAGTGTCTTCCAGCCCCAACACTGCAGTTCTGCCACTTTCATTCAAACCCCCCAGCAGTGAGTTAAAGTACTCATCTCTTAGGGTGTTGATATGTCTGCACTTTCACGGGCAGAGGTGAGGCTGGCCCACAGATGCCTGCACTGTGGGATTTGGACATGCTTATCTGTTCGCTCCTGTGTCCTGGGGCCTTTCACTGGTGCACATGGGCCACTGTCTCCATTACCTAGAAGATTCCTCCAGGCCAGGTGCTATCATCTCCGCCTTCTCACTTCCCACAGTTTGGCACAGAGTGGACTCAGCCTTGTTCTTTTCCTAGGGCCAACTGGACAGGCAGCGAGCCCCTGCCCTACCAACCCACATTCCATGATGGCTGGCAGCTTCCAGAAACTTCCTACCAGGTAAGGGGAGCTTAGCACAGAGCCCGAATCAAAGCCCTGGACTCTGGCTAGTTTCCACCATCTCAGTCCAGCCATGGTCACAGGACACCTAAGTGGTAGGTGGGATCTGTGTGGAAAGCAGCCAGGCAAGCGTATATGAGGCAGCCGTGTGCAGGTGGGACTGTGGGCTCATACCCCTGCTCTCCACCACCATGCATCTGACGTCCTGCTCTCACTTTGTTCTGCCCCTACAGGAGATCCCAAGATACCAGGACCCTACTTCCATCCGGTATGCCCTGGGCTTTGTCAGGACCGTGTGGTTCTGGGGAGGGAAGGACCGGGCTGATCCTGTGGATCTGCAGATTCTACACCTCACTGACCTCTAGGCTCTCTTTTAATCAAACACATACAAACACATCTCTCCCCTACTTTGGGTGAAAAAGCAGTTTTTTACCTTCTTAGCTTCCAATCCCTCTTCTTTCAATACTCCCCACACGTAGCTCTGATTTCTCAGAGACGGAGTATGAAGTGCTCAAAGGAGTGCTCAGATACAGAAGACTCCACTGCCAGAAGAGTCTTGAGAAATCACCAACATCTAGACCCTTTCTGCCTATAGAAACCCACACCCCAAGCCCATCTAGCAGTGATCTGCCCTCAGCTCTGTGAAAACCCCAAAAGTCATTGCTAGACTCCCAGGGGGAGACATCTGGAGCTGAGACAGGGGCCGGATCTCTGAGGCTCCACTCTCCAGCCACCCTGACTCTGTCTCTGGCGGGGTAGGGGGGAAAGCCCTAGGTTAAGGAGCACCTCGCACTTTGCTCAAGAGGAGACACACAACCATGGCCCCAACCCTGTGCCCTCCAGACCTGTACCTGTCAAGCCAGCCCTGAAAATGCAAGTCCTCTATGAGTTTGAAGCTAGGAACCCACAGGAACTGACGGTGGTCCAGGGAGAGGTACTGGAGGTGAGGCACGGACTTGAGCTGAGAAAAGGAGGCGGTGGCTGGTGGTTGATGGGAGCTACTGGGAGCATGGGGGGTGAAGGGATTGGCCTGGAGAAGGTGAAGGAAGGTTGGGAAGGGCCCAGAAAGAGAAAGTCTGGTGGGGGAGGGGAAGGCTGGCTGGAGAGAGGCTCGGGTCACTGACACAGTGACTCCCTGGCAGGTTCTGGACCAGAGCAAGAGGTGGTGGCTGGTGAAGAATGCAACAGGACGGAGTGGCTACATCCCCAGCAACATCCTGGAGCCCCTAGAGTCGGGAGCCCCCAGGAGCCAGAGCGAGTCACCCACTCGGGTACTACCATGCCTAGACTTCAGAAGCTATAAAGCCTGAATCAGAGGTGTGGGCAGGGAGGATTCTATGACAAGTGGAGGAGATGGCCCTGGTTCAGCTGAATCAGTATTATCACGTGCTTACTGTCTGCCGAGCTTACTGTGGCGCCAGAGCAGAGAACAAGCCTTGTGCTTGTCGGACAAGCAAACCATGGAGTGAGACACGTGATTTGATGAAAGCCCAGAGAAGGGACCCTGATGAGAGGGGCTGTGGGTGCCTCTGAGATGAGATGGCTTCTGACTCCCACTTCCCCTGGTTCTAGGCTCCGATGCTTCGACTTAGCTCAAGGCCTGAGGAGGTCACAGCCTGGCTACAGGCAGAGAACTTCTCCACCCTGTGAGTGCCAAGTCCCACAGCTTTACCTTGGAAAGGGCACCGATAACAACTGGGGCCCCCCTCCCCTCCACAAGTGTCTCTTCCAGGGCACTTGTCCCTTCAACCCCAGGCGTTTATGGAGTTGGTTTAAGTCAGTATGTTTATCTTACTCCCTGACCTCCAGACACTCTGTGAATTCTCCTGTCACCCCAGCCCTCCAAGCCCAAACAGCCCCTTCTCCACCCAGATATCCAGGGCTGGGTCCTTCCACCCCACCACTGACAGTTTCTGCTATTTTTGTTTCCAGGACCATGAGGACCCTTGGGTCCATGACAGGGAGCCAGCTGCTTCACATGAGACCTGGAGAGCTACAGATGCTGTGTCCACAGGAGGCCCCCCGGGTCCTGGCACGGCTGGAGGCTGTCAGAAGGATGCTGGGGGTGAGGACACGCAGGAGTCCCAAGCCCTGCTGGAAATGTGGGGTGCTCCCTGAGCATGACAGTGCCCGGTGGGCAAGCCAGCGGGCCTGACCCTGGGGCAGCACTCACAGTGGCAGGTCGGGTACAGGACCGTCCCCCAGGGGCTTGACTTCATGTTCACGGGCACACCTTGAAGCTCCTAACTGACTGTTGGCATGAGCTCTGGGGTCCCTCATCTGGCACTGGCCTCACCTCAACCTTTTCTTTCCTCAGATAAGCCCTTAGGCAGCAATTCAGACACCTCAAGACCAAGACTTTCTCACAAGCAAGATGGCGGATCTGATACTCTTTAGAGCCCTGAGAATTCCTCTTCCAAGCCCCCAGCTTGCAGCAAACCCCACACCCCAGCTCACACAGCAAAGAGGATGAACAAGACCAGAGGTTGTTGAGACAAACCATGCCCTTTCTCGCTGTGTGGAGAGGTCTCCCCAGTTGCCACCTATTTATTGCATCTCTTTCCTGAGCTTAGAGCATTTATGCCTAGATTTGTCAGGACTCTGTTTAGACCCTCTCCTCCCCAATAAAGGTATCCTCAAGCTTGCCATGTGCCTCTCTTGCAGCTTCCTCTGGCCCTGGTGGAGGCCAAAGGCAGGGAATCAGGAAGAGCTAGGACACTGGGCATGAAACAGCAGCAGCCCTACATCCATCACTGGGCCAGACTATAAGTGGGAATTCACTGGAGCAGAGTCAGAATTCAATGATTATGGCCCAACTCTCCTTAATTTCTAAATAAACTTGAAAATAAGGCTATACTTGACATCTTTATCCTTCTGTGTACACTTCTCCTGATAAATTCCAAGACACCCAGTACAGGTAAGGGCAGAACATCAGAGCAAGGAGTACTGAGGCTGACAATCGCAGGTTTTGATCAGTCACACTGGCTGATGATGCAAAGACACACTAAAAAGCATGTCAGGTGGTCCAGGCTCTACTTGGAAACTTCCTGTTTTAGTACTTTTGTCACTTCCTGTTGCGGTGAGCTAATTTTGAGCCCCCCTCCCCAGCTTGTCTCTTTAGTGTTGGAGCACTGGGAACATTGGACTGGCTGTGTGAACTCAGGGCAAGTCATTTCACTCTCTGGCTCTCTTTTCCTCTCAAATTTAAGTGAAAAGTCTGAACTATCTGTGGCTTCTAATATTTAGGATATATAACCTTCTTTAATCTCAGAACAATCACAACACTCCCCTCCTTATATAACAGAGGTTCTACTTTCATTCAGTTAGTCTGCAGATAAGGTTTGATGTACATATGGATTAAGGGCCCCTTAAGAGACCTTAAGATGTTCCCTTAGTACAATAGCCAGAACATGGAAGCAACCTAGATGTCCATCAACAGGTGAATGGATAAAGAAGTTGCGGTACATAGATAGAAAGGACTATAACTCAGTCATAAAAACAAAACTGAATCAGTTGTAGTGAGGTGGATGAACCTCTGTCATACAAAGGCAGAAAGAGAAAAACAAATATCACACATGAATGTATATATATGGAATCTAGAAAAATGGTACCTATTTACAGGGCACAGATAGAGACGCAGATGTGAAGAATGGACTCGTGGACACAGTATCAGAGGAGAGGGTGGGACGAACTCAGAAAGCGGCATTGACACATACACACTATCGTGTGTAAAACAGCTAGCTGGTGAGAAGCTGCTGTATAACACAGGGAGCTCAGCTCGTGCTCAGGGATGACCTAGGGGGTGAGGTGGGGTGGGGCGGGAGGGAGGCTCACGACGGAGGGGATCTATAGACATACAGTTGATTCACCTTGTTTTACAGCTGAAACTAACACAACATTGTAAAGCACTTACGTTGCAATAAAAAAAGAAGAAAAGATCTTCCTATAGTCACTCAGTTGAATCTGTCCATGACCCTAACACTGCCAAAATATCCTATGTTTTGACTGCCTATCTCATTCCCTCAAGTTCCTGGCCTCAGAAAATCATCTCTCCTAGCTGATAACACTGAATAAGAAAGCAAATACTTTCCCTCACAAAATAGAACAAAGGTGAGACCCTTAAGGTTTGACTGTCAAAAGCAAAAGTTAACCAGAAAAGTTAATTTGGGAGAATGAGGAGAGGCGATATTGACACATTGTCTTCTGGGGCTTCATGGAGCTGAAGAAGTCCTAGAAACAGGGAAAACTTCCAGAACCAGGCAAAAAACTATTTTAACCCAGGGCTCCCCAGACTTCCCAGCAAAGACTGAGATGAGGTGAGCCTGTTTAGATATCCAAGTGCAGAAGATCGAGCACAAGTTGGACTATTACACAGACCTAGTTTTGAATTCTAGGCCATCCACGGACACTTGAAATTAGAAAGGCAACTCACCCTACCTCTCCACGCCTCGCTAATCTTCTATAAAATTGGTGTAACAGCTACTTCACAAAGTTGTTGTGAAGCTTAAATTGGAATAAATTAGCTAACATACATGAAATACCTAGACTATGGACTAGCATATCATAGGTATTCAATAAGCATTAGTCTTATATCCCAAGTTAATTTGTGACAGGCCTGTTATTTTAGGAGGAGAAATCCAAACATAAATTCACCTGTCCCAAGGCATTTGTACTTTTCCCCTTCTTCTTTTAGTGAACTGTCCTTTTAAAAAGTTTCATCTTTGCTCCACCCAAATTAGGGGCAAATGTGTTTTTCCACGCCTGGCCTAAGGGGTTTAAGGGCTCTGTGTTCTAAGTGTCTGTGCTGCAGAGGCCAGGCCAGGCACCTAGCCAGTAGCACGGAACTCCTCGGCATCCACAATCTATGCAAACACCAAAGACAGCGATTCCCTGGTGGTCAGCCTCTGTCGACTCCTGGTGCTTGCCCACTTGGCCCCAAACCTCCCATCCCCACTAGATAAAATATTTATGAAAACTAAGGTAACAGGGTCCTCACGGCCTGGACTGCTCGGGCTCAGCCCCATCCCACTCTAACTGAACTATTACTAAACAGTGCGGCTTCACGCGCGCGAAGTACAGAGACTCAATCACAGGGCCCGGCCATTCTCAACCGTCTAGCTCGGGAGTACCCTCCCCCATGCCAGCAACCGCACAAGTCGCGCGGGCGCGAGGGTGGGGAGGGGGCGGGGGGCGGGGGGGGGGAGCCAGGGGGGCGGAGTCAGGGCGCGCACGTTGGCGCCCCCCACCTACGCCGGGTATAAAGCCCCTGCCGGTAGCCATCTGCTAGCAGTGCGCGAAGGCACACGGGTGATAGCGACATGTCTTCGTCCAAGTCCATGGTTCTCGGTTACTGGGATATTCGCGGGGTGAGTGCGGTCTCAGCGGCTAAACCACTCGGTCTGGGAGACTGACGCGGAGGTAGCGGGGGTCATCTTGGGCAGCGGTCTCCGAGGCCAAACCTCCTACGCCGCGCTGCCCAACGGTGCGCGGCCGGCCCCCTGCGAGCGCCGGGGCCGCGGGGACCGACCCCCGGCCCCGCCGTTGGAGACGCTGGCCTTGGGGGAGAGGGGCTGAGGGCGGCAAGCCAGCCCGGGGTAGGTCTCGGGAGCTGCTTAACCACCCCGTCCCGGCGGGATGCGGCGTCTCGTCAGCCCTAGCAGGGACGTTGGCGGGTGGGGGCGCGGGGGAAACTGCGCAGGTGCTGACCGAGAGCTTTCCCCCGCCCCTCTCCCCCGCCCCATCAGCTGGCGCACGCCATCCGCATGCTCCTGGAGTTCACGGATACATCCTATGAAGAGAAAAGATACACGTGCGGGGAAGGTAATGCCTCACTAGGTGCCAGTGCGACGCCGCGTTGAGCCCAGCAGGTCTTCCCAACTGTTCCTGTCTTCTTGTGCCCAGAGGGTGGCATCACGCCAGGGTCGGGTGGGACTTCTGCCACCGGTCACCTGGGAGCTCTCTGCTGTGTTTAGTGTGGGGAGAGAGCTGGGAATTTTCCTCCTGCCATAGCCCAACTCTGCCTTAACACTGACGGTAATGGCTAAGCTTTTGGGGTGGCTTCCCAGGTGGCGCTAGTGATAAAGAACCCGCCTGACGCCGCAGCAGACATGAGATGTGGGTTTGATCCCTGGGTCAGGAAGATCCCCTGGAGAAGGGCATAGCAACCCACTCCAGTTCTTGCCTGGAGAATCCCTTGAACAGAGGAGCCTGGCGGGCTACAGTCCACAGGGTCACAAAAAGTCGGCCACACTGAGGCGACTTAGCACGCCGGTGAGGAATTGGAATTAGGGCGTGTGTCTAAATCTTTCACGCTCCTCAGGGGGATATTAAGCTGGTTGGATCCCACTTCATTCTTTCTCTTACAGCTCCTGACTATGATAAGAGCCAGTGGCTAGATGTGAAATTCAAACTGGACCTGGACTTTCCTAACGTAGGTGGTTTTAGGAGAAGAGGGGGCAGAAGGGAAGGCCTTCAACTATGTCCTTGCTCCTTTCCTCTCTCCTCTAGTGGTTTGTAGAATAGGTCTGTTCATCTCGATGGAACAGATAGAATGCAGGGGGTCCTTATACTTGGGTGAAGAAAAAATTACACTTGCATTTCTACTAACCACTAGCTAAAAGTTAACATTTCTTCTGTTGTGAATGTAGGCAATGTGACCTTGATTATTAGCCAAGCCTGTGACTAGGTATTTCTGTATTACATGTGCTGCAAATATTACAAATAAATATTGTTTACACTTATCATACTTTGAAAGTATGATAGTCATTACATCTTCTTGTTAGTTAATGCATTCATAGACACATGTTACTCTTACAGTTTTGTTGTTTTAATATTATATAAATTATGTAATATGTGTAATTTGCTTTATGCATTTAAAAGCCTTATTCGGGAAAAAAGTGCATAGCGTACACACACACACACACACACACTCACACACACACCACACACACACACACACACACACCACACACACACACCACACACACACACCACACACACACACACACACTCTAAAGCACCCCTGTCTAGAATCAAGTGTAGACTCAGTTGCTTTCTTTTACTTTCTTTCTTCTTTCTCCTAACACAGCATTTTCTCTCTACTGTTCTCTTCCCTGCAAGTCTTCTTTCCCAGGAGAGAGAGGCAGGGAGGCAAGAGAGAGTCAGGTTGTTCATCTGGCCTGTCCTTTTCTTTCCAGCTGCCCTATCTCATGGATGGTAAGAACAGGCTCACCCAGAGCAATGCCATCTTGCGCTACATCGCCCGCAAGCACAATATGTGTGAGTTGGGTAGGGCTGGGAATGTGAGGGCCGCTCACCTGGGAATGGATCCGGCCAAGGGTGATTTCCTGTCCTGTGGCCTACAGGCGGTGACACCGAAGAGGAAAAGATTCGAGTGGACGTCATGGAGAACCAGATAATGGATTTTCGCATGCAGCTGGTACAACTCTGCTACAGCCTTGACCACGTGAGTTTCCTGAACAGGAAGGCATCAAGAAAAAGGAGCCTTTAGGAACTCCAGCGTTAAACCTGCCCCATTCTACTGCTGCTACCTTCCCACCAAGTCTGTCAGAATAAGAAACAAAACTTATTTCTGGAGGATTTGTCTGTCATGTAACTCTGGTGTTGACCCTTCTTCTTTCCACATCCCTTCCCATCTACCACCTCTCCCTGAAGGCGTGGAGAGGAGAGCACCTGGAGAAAGAGCTGCTAAGTGTCCATCACTGGCCCGTGCCCTGATTCATGGAGATGATGGCAGCTGTTCTCACTTCGGCTTTTACTTCTCCCCCAGGAAAAGCTGAAGCCTCGGTACTTGGAACAGCTACCTGGACAACTGAAACAGTTTTCTCTGTTCCTGGGAAAATACTCATGGTTTGCAGGGGAAAAGGTAGAAGAAAGGAAAGGGAGGGGATCCTTTTCTGTCTCTGCAGGTATTAATGAACTCCCCAGACCTGATGATCTTATTTTCCCTGTAGCTCACCTTTGTGGATTTCCTCACCTATGATGTCTTAGATCAGAACCGTATGTTTGAGCCCAAGTGCCTGGATGAATTTCCGAATCTGAAGGCTTTCATGTGCCGTTTTGAGGTGATGCCCCTTGCACCTTTCTTTTAAAAAACACAGGCTGCCCTGGGCCCTCGAGGGACCCTATTGTATATTTTTGCCTAACACCAGCTTTTGCCTAAAGGGATCATTGGTTGGACACCTCTAAACCTTTAAGTCTTGGGAAGGCCCTGGCTTCTATACCTTGAAGGCACTGTCTATAAGAAGTGGTGGGGATGAGGGACGTGGGGGTGGAGTCAGGCCGCGTACGAGTGCTACTGTTTTGAAATGGGTCTTTTGGCCTAGGTTAGAGTCTTGATAAGATTTGGTGTGCTTTCCCTTCAGGCTATGGAGAAAATAGCTACCTACATGCAGTCTGACCGCTTCCTTAAGATGCCTGTCAACAACAAGATGGCGCAGTGGGGCAACAGGAGAATCTGCTGAGCAGGAGGCAGATTTGTACTGCTTGTTTTGTTCCATTCCATCCCTGGGGTACCTGTATTCCTTCTTTCCTGCTCTTTTCAATAAATAGCATTCAGGCTACTGGTGTCCAGCTTGATTTCTGTTGGGAATAAAGGCCAAAGGGGAGAAAGGACATGTGAATTCAATCACTGCAAATTGGCGTTCACCTACTCCACACCTAAGTTCAAGGGCTAGAGGCTCTTGCCCAGACCTTGAGAGTACTAGAGGTAAAGGTGAGATTTCACAGCTGTATATAACAGGTTGTTAAATGAGACTGTACCCCCTGTGAAGACTTGGTGAAGTCTTCAAGTAAAATTGTGTGATAGATTTGGAAAGATTTCAAGTAAATTTGTGTGGTATTATGGACTCGAAAGAACTGGAGATCAGAAACAGACCCTTGTGTATGTGATAAAGATACTTCAATCTGGTGGACTAACCCGTTTATAGAAATAGGACAGTTACTTAGCAATTAATAGACTCCTACCTTATGCCATTCACTAAAATTAATTCATCTGGAGTTTAAGGCCCAATGTTAAAGCTGTAGAAGTATTAATGAAAATGTATAAAATTTTGTGATCAGAGGGTAGTAAAGGTTTCTCTGAATACAACATTTTAAAAGTTATAAAGGGAAAGATTTTACAGATTTACCATTCCAGATTGTAAAGACTTTTTATGACAAGGGATAACTAAGAAAAATTAAATGGCAAATGAGAGAAAAGACCAGTATAGAGACTATTATATAAAGAACTCTAGTCAAGGCTATGGTTTTTCTGGTAGTCATGTATGGATGTGACAGTTGGACTGTAAAGAAAGCTGAGTGCCAAAGAATTGATGCTTTTCAACTGTGGTGTTAGAGAAGACTCTTGAGAGTCCCCTTGGACTGCAAGGAGATCCAACTCAGTTCATCCTGAAGGAAATCAGTCCTGGGTGTTCTTTGGAAGGACTGATGTTGAAGCTGAAACTCCAATATTTTGGCCACTTGATGCCAAGAGCTGACTCATTTGAAAAGACCCGATGTTAGGAAAGGTTGAAGGCAGGAGGAGAAGGGGGAGAGAGGAATAGATGATTGGATGGCATGACAGACTCAATGCACATGAGTTTGGGTAAACTCGGGGAGTTGGTGATGGACAGGGAGGCCTGGAATGCTGCGGTTCATGGGGTTGCCAAGAGTTGGACATAACTGAGCGACTGAAATGAACTGAACTGAACTGAAATCATTAAGGCATTCCAGGTATTTTTTAAAACTGACATAATTCCTTGTGTCATACAGTAGGTTCTTATTATTTATTTTATATATAGTAGTGTCTGTCAGTTAATCCCAAACTCCTAATCTGTTCCCTCCTGTTGCCCCCACCTTTCCCTTTGGTAACCATAAATTTATTTTCTATGTTCATTTGTATCAATTTTTTAGATGTACATACAGCAGCAGCAGCACCTATAAATGATATCATATGATATTGGTCTTTCTCTGACTTAGTATGATAATCTCTAGGTCCATCCATGTTGCTGCAAATAGTGATGTTTCATTCTTTTGTTGTCTGAGTAATATTCCATCGTGTATATATACTACATCTTTTTCATCCATTCATCTGTCAGTGGAATTTAGTTTGTGTCCGTGTCTTGGCTGTTGTAAATATTGCTGCTAGGAACACTGCGGTGCATGTATCTTTTCAAAGTAGAAATTTCATCTTTTCTGGGTGTGTGCCCAGAAGTGATATTGCTGGGTCATATTGCAGCTCTATTTTTAGTTTTTTAAGGAACCTCCATACTGTATACTGGGCTTCCCTGGTGCCTCAGACAGTAAAGAATCTGTGATGCAGGAGATAGGGTTTGATCCCTGTGTTGGGAAGATCCCCTTGAGAAGGGAATGGCTACCCCACTCCAGTATTCTTGACTGGAGAATTGCATGGACAGAGGAGCCTGGTGGACTATAGTCCATGTGGTTACAGAGACTTGGAGACAATTGAACTACTAATACTTTCACTTTCATGCTGTTCTCCATATTGGGTGCACCAATTTATATTCCCACCAATAGTGCAGGACGGTTCCCATTTCTCTACACCCACTTCAGCATTTATTATATGTAGACTTTTAATGATGGCATTCTGACTGGTGTGAGGTGATATCTCATTATGGAGGTAACTCAGTTTTTTTAAAGTGAACAAAAGCTATGGACAGATGATTTATGGAAATAGAAATATTGATGGCCCAAAAGTTAAAAAGATGTTTATAATTCAAGAAATTGAAATTTATACCAATAAGAGGACCATTTTTCAGATGAACAAATTTAAAGTTTATAAAGTATTGGAAAAGCTTGGGAAATTGACAAGGATTTCTTGCTGGTGGACACTTTTCCCCAGGACTCATTTATCCAGGGACTGAAGGGCCAATTTCCCATTCCTTTGCCTCTTCCCTGCGGTGAACAGACTTGAAAATGGCCCTCATAATCCCACCTTCTGGTACTCAGGCTCTTGTGAAATCCTCTCCCTTTGAGTGTGGGCAGGACCTATGACTTCTAATAAACTACAGCAAAAGCAATACGATGGGGAGATGTGGCTCCCCCAGGTCCCAACTGCCCCTGACTCTAGTTCTAAGACGGGCAAGAAGAGAATGCTCTCACAATGGCTGCCTTCAAGCAAAGAAGGAAAGTGGACACCCTATCACCCCAGAGGCACAGAGATCGCACAAGTGTGAAACTAGTTGACAGTGATGGGTTTGTGCAAGTAGCATCAGTAAGAACTTTTTTAAAAAAACCTGTGATAGCTGAATGTGGTGGGAAAATCTTCCCCCAAAAGTAGAGAACTTCATTTGTATTCATTATTGAGCAACTAGATAAAGGCATTTCCAGTTCAGAAGGAAATAGCTTATGTGATTCAAGAAAAATTTGTAGAGTTATTTCATGAATGGGATAGGTGATGTGTACAGAAATGGATCTGCCTTAAAAGTAGTTTAAGAGCTTATTAAAACACCTGGACTTGGTACAGAAATTGCATTTTCCTTATCCCTCAGCTGCAGGACTAGGCGGTTCAGTGAGCCATATGGATCAAAGGGATTTAAGGAGTCCAGGTGGATGGTAGAAGCAGGAGGAAGTAACATTTAGCCAGTGATTTTCCTAATGTGTAAGTTTGCTCACATCACTGCTGCTTGAATATGGCTAATGGCTTCCTAGGCCTTCGGAAAAAGTCTCCTCCAGTTTGCAAAACCCTTCATAGCCTGACCTCTGCTTCCTCTCCAGCTACATGTCTTGGCAGATGTCCATCCCTTTCCCTGGAGCATTGGGTTCTAGCTTTTCTGAATACCCCAGGCTCCAGAATCAGGCTGCCTGGGTTGGCATCCTGGCCTTGCTACAGTAAACTCTGGCCTCCTGTGCCTTCTCTGACAAACGAACCCCCCTCCCCCCGCCTCACTGGACCTGGTCAGGAATAAACCAGTATTTCTAAAGCATTTAGAATGGATGAATGTTACATAAACTTACAAATTATCTAAAAGCACCATGTTCTTTTATCTTCACACTTTTGCACTTGCTGTTCTCTCTGCCTGGAATGCTTTTGCTCTGGCCCGTTAAGCCTGCCTAATGCCTTTTCACCATCTAAGGTAAGCTGAGAAGCCCCTACCTGGGGGGAGCCACAACTGATAATCCCTCTGGGAAGTATTAGTGATGGTCACCAATGATTGATGATTGTTTCACATTTAGAGAAGTGTCACTTCCCTCTTGAACTTACATGTAACATTCTGACTTGCTTTGGCCAATTAAATGCAGTGGAAATGACACGTTTCCTGAGCAAAAGCTTTAAATAAAAGCCACTGTGCGAGTGAACATATCTACTTCAGACTGCTGTGGAAGCCCATCAGTCTGGGTCTCTGACAGACCAGGAAAACCAGGGGCTGTTGACCGCAGTGGACAGGAAGGGTGAGCAAGAAATAAACATGCATTAAGCCACTGAGATTTGGTTTCTCCTGAGTGACATTCCTCCACCTTCCACCCAGCTAATTGCAGTGCCCTGACTTTAAATCCCTGTTCCTATAGGATTCGATGTTTTCCTCTGTCAGCACTTACTGAACTCTAGTTTCTGGCTTAAATGTCTACCTCTGCCATTGAACAATATGTTGCCTGAGAGCAGGGACTGTGACTTATGCAAATTTTATTTGGAGCTTGTGTAGAGCCTGACACAAAGTAGACACAACAATGCATTGATTCCCTTCTAATGAAAATGGAAAGAATTTTGCTTCAGAAAAGTAGCTTAAAGAAGAGTTTGCTTCAGAAAAGTACTTAATGGTCTCAAGGAACCTTAAGAATTTCACTATGTTCTGGTTGGGAGATAGAACACAACACAGAATGCCCTGTTCTTGAAGTAGATGGCAGAAGTCCTTGGCGGGAGCACAGAAGATCAGGTTCAGGGAGGTTCCAGAGATCAGCAAAGAACTCTGAGGTTGGAGAGTGGGTGATGAGATTTCATGGTCTGATCTGCTGCTTGCTTAGGCCAAATTGTAATGAAACATAACTGAGGACCAGCAGATATGAGCTCTTTGTGTTTTGGGAGGATTTTCAATAGAAATAATTATAAGTGTGTCACATGTGAGATTTAAATCCAGAAGAAAAGATTAAATAGACGTATGTATGTTTGAATTTCAGATGAATAGGTGCTGCTGTGCAGAAGACATATAGAGACAGAGGCCCAACCTGAGGTTATTGTCACTAGAAGGAGTGTTTGCAGTGGTGGGGAGAGGTGGGGCTAGAACCGACAGGATAATGTGCATGCTGGGTGAGAGGCACGAGGGAAAATGAGGCTAGATGTGTATTTTATCTTCCGTGGTGTGGTGTTTCCAATAGTACTAACAGACTTTTGTAAACCATGACTGAAACCCTATCTGCTGCTTTCCAGAATTATGTTTAAAATGGGAAGAAAAGTAGAATGTAGGAAATGCAGAGTGGCTGTTGGGTCTTTTAGACAGGACTGTGCTTTGTCGGGGGATTGTCTTGGGAAGAGTTGGGAAAAGCCAGGTCTGAGTAACAGGAATAGAATAATGGGCAAATTCTGGAAGACTTGTTCTGAAATCCACCAGGACTGGACCCTCTTCTTTGCTTCCAAGTCTTGAGTTGCTATATACAGCAGGCTGGCCTCTGTGTGTCTGTCACCAGTCGGGTGGTAGACTAATAAAGTGGGATAACAGTGAACCTGCAAGTGAGGTCATCAGATGGATGGACACAAGAGCCAATCCAGGGAACAACTTTAGTTTGCAGATATCGATGTTTAGTGTAAAAGCTTTATTATGCAGTATCTCTTTGGAATTTCTCACCATAGAAAGGTATATGTGTGGTAAAAAACAAAAAGACAAGTGCTCAATCATGTCCAACTCTTTGCAACTCTATGGACTGTGACCTGCAAGTCTCCTCTGTCTATGGGATTTTTCCAGGGAAGAATACTGGAATGGGTTGCCATTTCCTCCTCCAGGGGATCTTCCCAACCCACGGACTGAACCCACATCTCCTGCATTGGCAGACAGATTCTTTACCACTGAACCGCCTGGGAAGCCCCTATATGCGTGGTACATAAAGGCAAACAGCTTATTTGCAAATGTGAGTGTAGGCTGTTTTCTATTAAATTACAGAGCTCATCTAATTTTGCCATTTTACCTCTCATTCCCTTACTATTTCATATGGACTGAATTGGGAGTCATTGACATTATGCTTTAATCTGGCATTTTCAGAATATCCATATGAATGTTATCCCAAGATGCCAGACTTGGAGCTGGATGCAGTAGTTGATGACACTGGGTTGTCCCTGTTTTGGTGAAAGAGGGTGGGTGTATTTTTGTTTGTACAGGGATGGTTGTATTACGGTAGGTGTGAGTATCCTGTTGTGGTGATGGTAGTGATGATTGGAAATGCACAGGTACAAAAGGATGTTTCTGTTAGGTGTCTGTCCTCTGCATCTTTTAAACATCCTTCTCACAGGTGGGGAATTTCTCACACTACAGGTCCCACCTCCCCCAAGTAGAAGACTGCTAGTTGACTCTTGATATCCATGTCCCCATCTTCTGTTGTCACAGAATCTCCACTCCTGCTGGGCATGTTACTTTCCAGGCAGAAGATGTCATTTCCAAAATGATGAAGTTCTAGCTAATGAGATATAAATAGAAGTGTTATATGTTACTTCCAGGAAGTTTTTCTGTAAGAAGCAAAGAGCAAGACCCATTCCTCTTTCTCCCTCCTGCTGTTTGCAAAGCAGATGCGACAGGGCTTCAGCAGCTGTTTTATGTCTATGAGGTGACATAGAGAATGGAAAACACCCATTCAGGATAAGGAAGCATAAAGTTAAAAAGTTAAGTCATTAAGACTACTATGAAGCCGGCATTTCTAGTGCTTAACTATCTACCTCCAGAGCTTTTTTCACATGAAAAATAAACTTCTGTCCTATTTAAGTCACTGCTTTTTTTAATATATGTAGTTTTTGGCTGTGCGGAGTCTTTGTTGCTGTGCATGGGCTTTCTCTAGTTGTGGTGAGTGGGGGCTCCTCTATAGTTGCAGTGCAGAGGCTTCTCCTTGAGGTGGCTTCTCTTGTTGCAGCTTCTGGACCTTAGAGCGCAGGCTCAGTAGTGGCACACGGACTCAGTCGCCCTGCAGTATGTGACATCTTCCCAGACCAGGGATCACACGCATGTCCCCTGTACTGGTAGGTGGACTCCTAATCACTGGACTGCCAGGGACGTCTATAAGTCACTGTTATTATTTAGTTATACACAGCAGAACTTAATTCTAATGCATTCACCTGCTTTTCCAGCCTCCCTTGTGGCTGAGGAACAGGCCTGTGACCCAGGTTCTGTTAACTGCACACAGCAGTACAGGACCTCAGTTCTAAAAAAGCAGACCCTGAGCATTGACCTGGCACAGGTAGTGGTGGAGGGATCAGGATGTTGGAGGCAGCAGTGATGAGACATTCACATCCGGTACCACATGACACAGGTAGGAGCTCCAGCATCTGTGCCCCACAGTGGCTGTGGGGTCATCTCTAGGACAGCCCCCCATGAGGTTAGGCACACTTCCTAGTTACCCAGCTTCCAATGCCGACTCCCTGGCCTCCCCAGAGATTTAGTGAGCTACCAATACTTTTAAAAAATTATTCTCCTGTTTCAACAAGGAACACTAAAGAATACTCCACTCCCCTTTGGTCTATCTGAAGATAAAGATCTTATCTTTAATACTTTGGTTTCTGTTCTCCCTGCTTGAAACCACTGCCTTAAACCCAAGGTTTCTCCTTGTCTTGGGTTTAACCTTTATCCTCTCTCTCCGGGGTGTGGGAGAGACTGAAACTGGCCACCGAATCTATTTTTCTGTTGAAATATGTGCCTACCCTTGTGACGAGGTAAAGCCGTACTTCTGGTCACAATGGAATGTGATCAATTGTGATGTTTACAACTTCTGCCTCACCTGTTTACTGGGAACTTGCTTCCTTAGGTTTGTTCTGTTTTCTTTCCCATACTCATGTTACATCTGCTACCAAGGAAATGAGGAAGCAACCTTGCTAATGGCAGAGCCTCAGGACGAAACGAGCCTCATTTCCCGAATGACTTCATGGAGCAGAGCTGCCTCAACAGCCTGGCCTATTCGTCATGGACATGAAAGAAGAATAAACTTCCATTTTCTGTAGGCTTGGGATCTCTATCAGCTTCATCTTTCTCTGCTGATACAATGATGGAGGAATACTAGGCATGGAACTTGTATTATGAGCAGGTAATTTCAGGTCCATGCGGGAGATACCAAAGCACTTGATGGTCAGGATCCAGGGGTAAGCAGGGACCTTCTTGTAGTGCAGCTCAGTCTCTTGACTTGACGCAGACCACCTCCTAACTGTGCCCCTTGATTCTGCTGTAAGAGTCCTTGGGCGTCTGTGATAGTGCAGGTCCCAGTCTCTTAATTGGCTGAGGCCAGTGCTTCAGGGGTCCCTCTGGCTCGTGTAAACCCTTTAAGAGTGAAATCCCCATTTCCCCCAGGCCTATGGGGCCCCTGCAGTTACTCCCCAACTGGCCTTCAAAGCTAGACACTCTAGGGGCTCATCTTTCCAGTGCTGGACTCCCAGGCTGGGAGCCTGTTGTGGAGCTCAACTCTCTCTCACGCTTTACAAGCAGTCTCCTACCCCCATCTGCAGAGTCTTGCCATAGTTCTGGGGACCTCACAACTAGGGTGGAGCTCAATATGTCTACCCCATCACCCTTTAGGATCTTTATTAACTTTTTAATAATGTCATACATTTCTATAAGGTTAGATTGTTTTTTTAAAAAAAAAAACCTGTTTACATTCCATATTTCAATAAAATTATATTGGTAGTAAACAAAAACAGTTCCCCTATAGGAGAACCTGGGCATTCCAGGTGGCTCAGTGGTAAAGAACCTGCCTGCCAATGGAGGAGATGCAGGTTTGATCCCTGGATTGGGAAGATCCCTTGGAGGAGGAAATGGCAACCCACCCCAGTATTCCTGCCTAGAGAATCCCATGGACAGAGGAGCCTGGTGGGCTACAGTTCATGGGGTCACAAAGAATCAGACATGACTGAAGTTACTTAGCCCACACATGGGAGAACCTATGCGATATAATGATTCTCAAGTTAGTGGGTCACCCCCATGGGAGGTATGGCCTTTCACGATAGCAGGAGTCCTCCCTGACTACCTGTCTTATTGTGGTTCCTTCTTCATGTCTTTTAGTTATCCGTTCCGATGATTCTCAAGTTAGTGGGTCACCCCATGGGAGGTATGGGCTTTCACGATAGCAGGAGTCCTCCCTGACTACCTGTCTTATTGTGGTTCCTTCTTCATGTCTTTTAGTTATAGAAGATCTTTTCTGGTAGGTCCCAGTCTTTCTGATTGATGAGTCTTCTGCAGATAGTTGTGACTTTTGGTGTGCTCGTGATAGAAGGTGAGCTCAGAGTCTTAATACTACACCATCTTGGCTGCTCTCTTTTACTGGGCTTTTTTTTTTTCCCTGTCATAACAGTTTTATCTTTAGTCATATAATTCTTAAAGACTTTACAATTATTCTTACTGTTCTCTGTTTATTTCAGTTCAGTTCAGTTCAGTCGCTCAGTCGTGTCCGACTCTTTGCGACCCCTTAAACTGCAATAAATGACCATCTGGAGAACTGCTCAACAGGATACTTCTCTAAAGTTACTCCTTGTTTTGAGCTAAGATTTGAGGTTATGCCTCAGGTATTGAGATAGTACTTTTGCAGTTTGCAGGTGCAGGTATCCTGATATAAAATGGCACTCCACCTTTGACCACACAGAGTGGCTATACTAGACCTGCCCATTTCAGGTCAAGTTATACAAGGGCCGGTCACAGCCTACTAAATGCTTAAGTTAATGAGACCTAATGGCTTTCCCCTAGACCTGTAGATTTTAAATCTTCTGAAATTTATTCTTTACCTCAAGTGGCTTAGATAACTACATCCAGACCTCTAAATCCATATAATGACTGTACACTTTTCAGGGCTTTAACTAGAGATAATTCTTTCAAATTTCCAACTTTCATTAAATATTTACTGTGTGCCAGGCAGCAAAATAGATATAAGAGACATAAAGTCAAATAAGACATGGATTCTTTCCTCAGTGACTTTATGGTCAAGCTGGACAGGAAAACAAGTAAAACACGACTGTAATATAGTAGGGGCAGACTTTACTGAGATATGTTTTAAGAATGCACATGAAGGGTATCTAAAGCAGGGTAAGCTTCCAGGAAAGGGTGACAGAAGCAAATCCACCAGGATCCCACACCATCAGTAGACTACTCAGACCCCTTCCTCAGCACCCAAGAATCCCCTGAACCATGACACAGAATACTGCAAGCTGATAGGAGGCATCTCATGAATGCTGAATTAAAGAGGAAACCAGGCACAGAAGGGCCCCCCTTCTGTAGAGACTTGATGCTAAGGATGGGAGGTGCATGAAGTGGAGATAGAAATAAACAAGCGAGCCCCACCCCCTCTACGCACACATGCATGCCCATCCATGCGGCCCTACAGTAGATAGCAGAAGAGAAAATGGACACCCCTATTCACCCAACACGGTCATTCATGACTCCAGGAAGCCAGGAGGGAATAAGACAAGACACAGCAGGTGTGAACAAGGCTTTCCTGGGGATCAGACAGGCTGGGCGGGAACCACACTGGGAAGCATGATCTGCACACCAGGCCAGGTCTGGTCTTCAGGGCAGTGCTGGGAGCTCAGAGCGGAGCGCTATGGGCCAGGGGTCTGGATGGGCTCCTCACAGAAGAAGCAACCATGAACGGGAAGGACAGCCTGGGTGGCTTCAGTGCAGGAGAAGTAATGTGGGGTGGGGGAAGAAATTTGCTAAAAATTTATGGGAAACTGAGGGGTGGAAAGGGGTGTGGGAGAGAGATAAGGGGGCCAAGAGAGCATCTAGAGTGAACAGAAGGACAAAGAAAAAGACAGAAGGTTCTGTGTGCAGGAAGGTCCATCTGGTCTCCAGGGCACTGGCTCCTCACGTCCATCTCCTGGTTGGAGGCACTACTTGTTGCCCCACACGGCAAGCTTTAGAAACATAGGGTTTGGGTGGAAGCGGCTAGACTTCATGTAGGCAGAGATCCTCTTCAGGCCCTGATGGTGGGAAAAAGAAGGTCAGGTCTCAGGTCTGCTGTCCCAATAGTGTTCATGGAGTTCTTCCTAGGTTTGGAACCTAGATATAGCCCTTCCATGTGGGGTTAAATATTAGGGGAAAATAAAGTCCTCCTGGTGTCCCCAGCTCTGCAAAGTTAAGTTTTCCAATTTCCTGTAATTCAAGCTATATCTTGATAAGACGTCACAAATGGAGACTCCACCCACCGCTGGGTGCTAGGGATGATGATATAAGTTTAGAGTCTCTATGCCACTATCCTGCAAGATGGGTTCTACTGTCACCGTTTATCAGAAGGGAAACTAGCCACACAGAAGTTAAGGACCTCTGTCATGATCACACAATTCATAAATAATATGGCTAGAATGCAGCCTGCTCCCTCTTGCCCCTTTCTCTCTCCCCATTCTGCTGCACCCCCTTGCTCACAGCTGAAAACAAAAAGAACCAGGAGGCTCACTCATCATCCAGTTATACAAAGAGTTAAGTCACTACTCAAGGAAGTCACCTACCAACAGTGTGCCAGGAAGGCAATTCAGGATAGTGGGGGAGGGGGGGAAAGATGAAATATTCTGTGATTTGGATACATGGTTCCTAGATCATTAAGATGCATCTAAGGAAGAACTCTAATCACCCAAGATTTGTGCATACATACACCCCCATATATAGAAAAGCACTAAAATCACTAACTAGAGATCCCTGGTTTTTGGTGATTAGCAGTAATCTTTTACCAAGATATATAGTTGATTATTCCTATTTCCCAGACCTCCTCCCCTATTTCTTGAAAACAGTTCCCCCAGAGCTATCTGAGAGGCTGTGTTCTAGGATGTAGTCCTCAGTCAGTTCCCCAAATAAAAGGGAAACTCACTGCTTTGCATTATGTGGGTTTTACTTTCCAGTGGACAGTTTTGCTGACCACAGAGAGTCCCAGAGGAAACTCCATCCCCTCAACAAAACTTTACAAGGATCTGGAGCCTTGCTACCAGCAGGGCCCCTTGTGTCGGTCCACCTCTCTACATATGCATACAAATTTGGGTGAATCTCTCGTGATCTCAGATTTATCATCTTGGTTGACGATCCTGAATTTTATTCAGTGGTAGATGAAAAGGTACCTCACTTCTCAGTTTAGGGATAAAGTACCCAGTGGAGAGACCCTAGGAAGGTTCAGGCTTTGTGAATAGGTCGGGCTGATTGGTGTCTTTCCTTGAACTGACTGCTTTAACACCATTGTCTGGAATATAGTGTAGATACCATATGAGAGTTCTTAGCTCCATAGATAAGGAACAGAACTCCTCCTGGCCAGGTATGGCTTTCTCAGGCAATTGAGAAGCTTGCAGCAGAGGTGGAGGCCAGTCCTCATACCACACAGCAGTCCCGTAGGGAAATCCTGTCTCTTTGTCCAGCTAGGCCAGGTTTAGGGAAGTGTGTCATATGGAGTTCCAGTCCGTAAAGGGCCTTTACTGTCTCAACCTACTTTGTATCTGCCTATACAACAAAGGCCTTTATTTTCTTAGCCTATACTAGGGGAGAAGGGAATGGCAAACCACTTCAGTATACTTGCCTTGAGAACCCCATGAACAGTATCGAAAGGCAAAATGATAAGATAGTGAATGAGGAATTCCCTAGGTCGGTAGGTGTCCAGTATGCGGAGATCAGTGGAGAAATAACTCTAGAAAGAATGAAGGGATTGAGCCAAAGCAAAACAAATACCCAGTTGTGGATGTGACTGGTGATAGAAGCAAGTTCCGATGCTGTAAAGAGCAATATTGCATAGGAACCTGGAATGTTAGGTCCATGAATCAAGGCAAATTGGAAGTGGTCAAATAGGAGATGGCAACATAGACATTCTAGGAATCAGTGAAATAAAATGGACTGGAATGGGTGAATTTAACTCAGATGACCATTATATCTACTACTGTGGGCAGGAATCCCTTAGAAGAAATGGAGTAGCCATCATGGTCAACAAAAGAGTCTGAAATGCAGTACTTGGATGCAATCTTAAAAACGACAGAATGATTTCTGTTCATTTACAAGGCAAGCCATTCAATATCACAGTAGTCCAAGTCTATGCCCCAACCAGTAATGCTGAAGAAGCCGAAGTTGAACGGTTCTAAGAAGACCTACAAGACCTTTTAGAACTAACACCCAAAAAAGATGTCCTTTTCATTATAGGGGACTGGAATGCAAAAGTAGGAAGTCAAGAAACACCTGGAGTAACAGGCAAATTTGGCCTTGGAGCACGAAATGAAGCAGGGCAAAGGCTAATAGAGTTTTGCCAAGAAAACGCACTGGGCATAGCAAACACCCTCTTCCAACAACACAAGAGAAGACTCTACACATGGACATCACCAGATGGCCAACACTGAAATCAGATTGATTATATTCTTTGCAGCCAAAGATGGAGAAGCTCTAGACAGTTAGCAAAAACAAGACCAGGAGCTGACTGTGGCTCAGATCATGAACTCCTTATGCCAAATTCAGACTTAAATTGAAGAAAGTAGGGAAAACCACTAGACCATTCAGATATGACCTAAATCAAATCCCTTATGATTATACAGTGGAAGTGAGATAGATTTAAGGGACTCGATCTGATAGATAGAGTGCCTGATGAACTCTGGACGGAGGTTCGTGACATTGTACAGGAGACAGGGACCAAGACTATCCCCATGGAAAAGAAATGCAAAAAAGCAAAATGACTGTCTGAGGAGGCCTTACAAATAGCTGTGAAAAGAAGAGAAGCGAAAAGTAAAGGAAGAAAGGAAAGATACAAGCCTCTGAATGCAGAGTTCCAAAGAATAGCAAGGAGAGATAAGAAAGCCTTCCTCAGGGATCAATGCAAAAAAATAGAGGAAAACAACAGAATAGGAAAAACAAGAGATCTTTTCAAGAAAATTAGAGATATCAAGGGAACATTTCATGCAAAGATGGGCTCGATAAAGGACAGAAATCGTATGGACCTAAACAGAAGCAGAAGATATTAAGAAGAGGTGGCAAGAATACACAGAAGAACTGTACAAAAAAGATCTTCACGATGAAGATAATCACGATGGCGTGATCACTCACCTGGAACCAGACATCTTGGAATGTGAAGTCAAGTGGGCCTTAGAGAGCATCACTTCGAACAAATCTAGTGGAGGTGATGGAATTCCAATTGAGCTATTTCAAATCTTGAAAGATGATGCTGTGAAAGTGCTGCACTCAGTATGCCAGCAAATTTGGAAAACTCAGCAATGGCCACAAGACTGGAAAAGGTCACTCTTCATTCCAATCCCAATGAAAGGGAATGTCAAAGAATGCTCAAACTACCGCACGATTGCACTCATCTCACACACTAGTAAAGTCATGATCAAAATTCTTCAAGCTAGGCTTCAGCGATATGTGAATCGTGAACTTCCAGATGTTCAAGCAGGTTTTAGAAAAAGCAGAAGAACCAGAGATCAAATTGCCAACATCCGCTGGATTATGGAGAAAGCAAGAGAGTTCGAGAAAAACATCTATTTCTGCTTCATTGACTATGCCAAGGCCTTTGACTCTGTGGATCACAATAAACTGTGGAACATTCTGAAGGAGATGGGAATACCAGACCACCTGACCTGCCTCTTGAAACACCTGTATGCAGATCAGGAAGCAGCAGTTAGAACTGGACATGGAACAACAGACTGGTTCCAAATAGCAAAAGGAGTACGTCAAGGTTGTATATTGTCAGCCTGCTTATTTAACTTATATGCAGAGTACATCATGAGGAACGCTGGGCTGGAAGAAGCACAAGTTGGAATCAAGATTGCCGGGAGAAATATCAATAACCTCAGATATGCAGATGACACCACCCTTATGGCAGAAAGTGAAGAGGAACTCAAAGGCCTCTTGATGAAAGTGAAAGAGGAGAGTGAAAAGGTTGGCTTGAAGCTCAACATTCAGAAAACAAAGATCATGGCATCTGGTCCCATCACTTCTTGGGAAATAGATGGGGAAACAGTGGAAACCATGTCAGACTTTATTTTTTGGGGCTCCAAAATCACTGCAGATGCTGATTGCAGCCATGAAATTAAAAGACGCTTACTCCTTGGAAGGAAAGTTATGACCAACCTTGATAGTATATTAAAAAGCAGAGACATTACTTTGCCAACAAAGGTCCGTCTAGTCAAGGCTATGGTTTTTCCCGTGGTCATGTATGGATGTGAGAGTTGGACTGTGAAGAAAGCTGATCACAGAAGAATTGATGCTTTTGAACTGTGGTGCTGGTGAAGACTCTTGAGAGTCCCTTGGACTGCAAGGAGATCCAACCAGTCCATTCTAAAGGAGATCAATCCTGGGTGTTCATTGGAAGGACTGATGCTAAAGCTGAAACTGCAATACTTTGGCCACCTCATGCGACAAGTTGACTCACTGGAAAAGACTCTGATGCTAGGAAAGGTTGGGGGTGGGAGGAGAAGGGGACGACAGAGAATGAGATGGCTGGATGGCATCACCAACTCTGTGGACATGAGTTTGAGTGAACTCCGGGAGTTGGTGATGGACAGGGAGGCCTGGCATGCTGTGATTCATGGGGTCGCGGAGAGTCAGACACGACTGAGCAACTGAACTGAACTGAACTGAAGAAGGTCTATGGTTAAAAGTCTAAGTGAGAGTTGAAAGGACTGGGATGAAAATTTATAAAAACTTAATGTGGTTGAATGGGCTTTATATAAGATGGTTATATCTATTTTATCCAATTATATTATAGGAATGTACAATATATTTCACTGAAGAATGCTTCCCGTGCTTGGACAGGGCATATAAATCTACCCCTCAGACAATGTTAGTTAAACATCATAAGGAAACCTACAGGATTACATGAACCCACAGAGTATGTGGGCTTCCCTGCCAGCTCAGATGCTAAAGAATCCACCTGCAATGTAGGAGACCTGGGTTTTATCCCTGGCTTGGGAAAATCCCCTGGAGAAGGGAGAAGGGAATGACTACTCATTCCAGTATTCTTGGACCTCTCTAGTGGCTCAGACAGTAAAGAATCCACCTGCAATGCAGGAGATCCAGGTTCAATCCTTGGGCCAGGAAGATCCCCAGAGAAGGGTATGGCAACCTACTCCAGTATTCTTGCCTAGAGAATTCCATGAAAAGAGGAGCCTGGTGGGCTACAGTCCATGGGGTCAAAAAAAGTTAGACACGACTGAGCAACTAACACTTTCACTTCCCTTTCACTTCACTTCTTCACAGAGTATGAGGTAAAACCTGAGGGCTAATATTTAATTAAAGAAAATAATAGAGTGGGGTTTTTTTGTTTATTTTGCCTCCAGGGTTACTATGTGTCTTGGCATGTTCCTCCTTAGGTTTATCCTGCCTGGGACTCTCTACGTTTTCTGGACTTATAAGACTGTTTACCTTCCCCATGTTAGGGAATTTTCAGCTATTGTCTCATCAGATATTTTCCCCGATCCTTTCTCTTTCTTCTCCTCTGGGAACCCTATAATGCGAACGTTGGTATGTTTAATATTGTCCCAGAGATCACATAGACTGTCCTCACTTCTTTTCTTTCTGTTTTTTTTATTATGTTCCACAAACTCACTTATCCATTCTTCAGCCTCATTTATTCTACTGTTGATTCCTTCTAGTGTATTTTTTCATTTCAGTTATTATATTGTTCATCTCTGTCTGTTCTTTAGACCTTCTACTCTTTATTAAACATTTCTTTTATAATATCTTCTTGGTTTGTGTCTTTGTTCTTTTTCCAAGATCTTGGATCATATTTACTGTCATTACTCTAAATTCTTTTCTGAGTAGATTGCCTACCTCCACTTCACTTAGTTGTCCTTCTGGGGTTTTATCTTGTTCCTTTGTCTGGGACATACTCCCCTGCCATCTCATTTTGTCTAACTTTCTGTGACTGCACTTTCCATTCCACAAGCTGCAGGCCTGTATTCTTGTTTCTGCTGTCAGCTCCCTGGTGGATGAGGCCTGTCAAAGAGGCATGTGTAAGCTTTCTGGTGGGGGGGATTGGTTCCTGCCCAGTGGTGGGTGGAGCTGGGTCTTATCCCTCTGGTGGGCAGTGCCTTCTCAAGGGGTATTTGTTGGTTTAATTAATACAGACATGTCAACTTTACTGCACCTAGGTTTAATGGTGATGGTTTAGTTGCTAAGTCATGACTGACTCTTGCAAGCCTATGGACTGTAGCCCACCAGGCTCCTCTGTCCATGGGATTTTCCAGGCAATAATACTGGAGTGGATTGCCATTTCCTTCTCCAGGCAATCTTTCCAATCCAGGAATTGAACCCAGGTTTCCTGCATTGCAGGCAGATTCTTTACCAACTGAGCTATGAGGGAAGCCTGCACCTAGGTTTACTAAAAGCCAAATAAGGTCATATAATCTCTTTTAAAAATTTCATCAGCAAGAAAAATAGCTTGTGAGGATGGCTGACTTGGTCTGATTTCTCATGAAACTTTCATGGGTAATCTAAATAACAAGTGAAGTAAAAAGATATAAATGGGGTGATAGTGATAGATAGTGATAGTGAAGTCGCTCAGTCATGTCCGACTCTTTGCAACCCCGTGGACTGTAGCCCACCAGGCTCCCCTGTCCATGGGATTCTCCAGGCAAGAATACTGGGGTGGGTTGCCATTTCCTTCTCCAGGGGATCTCCCCAACCCAGGGATCGAACCCAGGTCTCCTGCATTGCAGGCAGACGTTTTAACCTCTGAGCCACCAGGGAATATAAGACCTTTAAAATGAACTCTTTAAGAATAATTATGTTTTATGGTATGTCTACTTAAAAATAGTTTCTCCAGATCTTTGATAACTTGAAACTTTGGAGCTTTACTATATTAAGTTAAATGATGGAAATTTATTAAATAGCTAGATCATTCCCAAGCAAAATAAAATACTGAAACATTACAGAGGCTTCCTCTTAGAGGGCACAAACAAAACCTTGTGCATACCAAGAGTCAGGAGAAAGGAGCAGTGTCCCCACAAGAGACTGAGTCAGACTTGCCTGTGAGTGTCCAGGAGTCTCCAGTGGAGGCCTGGGTGGACAGTTTGGCCTCAGGCCAAACAACAGGGAGGGAACACAGCCCTGCCCATCAACAGAAAATGGGATTAAAGATTTACTGAGCATGGCCGCGCCCATCAGAACAAGGCCCAGTTTCACAAACGGTCAGTCTCTCCCATCAGGAAGACTTCATAAGCCTCTTATCCCCATTCATCAGAGGGCAGACAGAATGAAAACCACAATCACAGAAAAATAACCAAATGGATCGCATTGACCACAGCCTTGTCGAATTCTGAGAAAACAGAATTCAAGGGCTCTGACTTTGTCTTGTGGCTTTGGGGCCTGAAGGTTTAAGCCCAAGGGCATCCCACACTATGCAGTGGAGCAGAGACCTACCCATAGCCTCTGAGCTGGTATGAAAAGGCAAAATAGTATGACACTGAAAGATGAACTCCCCGGGTTGGTAGGTGCCCTATATGCTCCTGGAGAAGAGTGGAGAAATAACTCCAGAAAGAATGAAGAGACAGAGCCAAAGCGAAAACAACACCCTGTTGTGGATGTGACTGGTAATGGAAGTAAAGGCTGATGCTATAAAGAACAATATTGCATACAAACCTAGAATGTTAGGTCCATAAACCAAGGTAAATTGGAAGTGGTTAAACAGGAGATGGCAAGAGTGAACATTGACATTTTAGGAATCAGGGCACTAAAATGGACTGGAATGGGTGAATTTAATTCAGATTACCATTATATCTACTACCATGGGCAAGAACCCCTTGAAGAAATGGAGTAGCCCTTGTAGTCAACAAAAAAGTCCAAAATGCAGTACTTGGGTGAAGTCTAAAAAATGACAGAATGATCTCTGTTCATTTCCAAGGCAAAGATTTCAGTAACACAGTAATCCAAGTCTATGTCCCAACTGCTAATGCCAAAGAAGCTGAACGGTTCTATGATGACCTACAAGACCTTCTAGAACTAATACCAAAAAAAGATGTCCTTTTTATCATAGGAGACAGAACGCAAAAGTAGGAAGTCAAGAGATACCTGAAGTAACAGGCAAGTTTGGTTTTGGAGTACAAAATGAAGGAGGGCAAACGCTAACAGTGTTTTGCCAATAGACCACACTGGTGATAGCAAACACCCTCTTCCAACAACACAAGAGACGACTCTACACATGGATGTCACCACATGGTCAACACCAAAATCAGATTGATTATATCCTTTGCAGCCAAAGATGAAGAAGCTCTATACAGTCAGCAAAAACAAGACTGGAAGCTAACTGTGGCTCAGATCATGAACTCCTTATTGCAAAATTAAGACTTAAATTGAAGAAAGTAGGGGAAACCACTAGACCATTCAGGTATCCACACAAAGGCTTTGGTGTAGTCAATAAAGCAGAAGTAGATGTTTTTCTGGAACTCTCTCGCTTTTTCTATGATCCAGTGGATGTTGCAATTTGATCTCTGGTTCCTCTGCCTTTTCTAAATCTAGCTTCAACATCTGGAAGTTCTCAGTTCATGTACTGATGAAGCCTCGTTTGGAGAATTTTGAGCATTACTTTGCTAGCATGTGTGTGTGTGTGTGTGTGTGTGTGTATGTTAGTTGCTTAGTCCTGTCTGATTCTTTGCGATCCCATGGACTGTAGCCCATGAGGTTCCTCTGTCCATGGAATCTCCCAGGCAAGAATACTGGAGTCAGTTGCCATTCCTTTCTCCAGCGGTGAGATGAGTGCAGTTGTGTGGTGGTTTGAACATTCTTTGGCATTGCCTTTCTTTGGAATTAGAATGAAAACTGACCTTTCCCAGTCCTGTGGCCATTGTTGAGTTTTCCAAATTTGCTGGAATATTGAGTGTTATACTTTTACAGCATCATCTTTTAGGACTTGAAATAGCTTAGCTGGAATTCCATCACCTCCACTAGCTTTGTTTGTAGTGATGCTTCCTAAAGCACACTTGACTTTGGACTCCAGGATGTCTGGCTCTAGGTGAGTGATCACACCATCGTGGTTATCTGGGTCATGAAGATCTTTTTTGTATAGTTCTTCTGTGTGTTCTTGCCACCTCTTCTTAATGTCTTCTGCTTCTGTTAGGTCCATTCCGTTTCTGTACTTTATTGTGCTCATTTTTGCATGAAATGTTCCCTTGGTATCTCTAATTTTCTTGAAAAGATCTCTAGTCTTTCCCATTCTACTGTTTTCCTTTATTTCCTTGCATTGATCATTTAGGAAGGCTTTCTCATCTCTCCTTGCTATTCTTTGGAACTCTGCATTCATATATCTTTCCTTTTCTCCTTTACTTTCAGCTTCTCTACTTTTCCCAGCTATTTGTAAGGCCTTCTCAGACAACCAGTCTCAATTTAAGTCTGAATTTGGCAATAAGGAGTTCATGATCTGAGCCACAACAAACTGGAAAATTCTTCAAGAGATAGGAATGCCAGACCACCTTACCTGCCTCCTGAGAAATCTGTATGCAGGTCAAGAAGCAACAGTTAGAACTGGACATGGAACAACAGACTGGTTCCTAATTGGGAAAGGAGTATATCAAGCCTGTATATTGTCACCCTGCTTATTAAACTTATATGCAGAGTACATCATGCAAAATGCTGGGCTGGAAGCACAGGCTAGAATCAAGATTGCCGGGAGAAATATCAATAACCTCAGATGTGCAGATGACACCACCCTTATGATAGAAAACAAAGAAGAACTGAAGAGCCTCTTGATGAAAGTGAAAGAGGAGAGTGAAAAACTTGGCTTAAAACTCAACATTCAGAAAACAAAGATCATGGCATCTTGTCCCATCACTTCATGGCAAATAGATGGGGAGGAAACAGTGAGAGACTTTATTTTCTTAGGCTCCAAAATCACTGCAGATGGTGACTGCAGCCATGAAATTAAAAGGCGCTTTCTCCTTGGAAGAAAAGCTATGACCAACCTAGATAGCATATTAAAAAGCAGAAACGTTACTGTGCCAACGAAGGTCCATCTAGTCAAAGCTATGTTTTCTCCAGTGGTCATGTATGAATGTGAGACTTGGACTATAAAGAAAACTGAGTGCTGAAGAATTGATGTTTTTGGACTGTGTGTGGTGTTGAAGAAGACTCTTGAGGGTTCTTTGGGCTGCAAGGAGATCCAACCAGTCCATCCTAAAGGAAATCAGTCCTGAATACTCATTGGAAGGACTGATGCTGAAGCTGAAACTCCAATACTTTGGCCACCTGATGCAAAGAACTGACTCACTGGAAAAGACCCTGATGCTGGGAAAGACTAAAGGTGGGAGAAGGGGACAAGAGAGGATGAGATGGTTAGATGGCATCACCAACTCAATGGACCTGAGTTTGAGTAAGCTCCAAGAGTTGGTCATGGACAGGGAAGCCTGGCGTGTGCAGTCCATGGGGTCGCAAAGAGTCAGACATGACTGAGTCACTGAAATGAACTGACTGTAAGATATTTTGGACTATTAATAAATATGTTTGATACCACACTGACAAATTTTTATACAGAAAAAGCACATTTTTAGAAAACAAAAATAGTATTTATAAATACTAATATAAGAGACAGTTCATAACTGCTTATTTCTTCAGTTCAGTTCAGTTCAGTACTCCTTTCCCAATTTCAAACTAATCTGTTGTTCCATGTCCAGTCCTAATTGTTGCTTCTTGACCTGCATACAGATTTCTCAGGAGGCAGGTAAGATGGTATGGTATTGCCAAAAATTTTCCTCAGTTTGCTGTGATCCACACAGTCATAGGGTTTGGCATAGTCAATAAAGCAGAAGCAGATGTTTTTCTGGAATTCTGTTGCTTTTTCAGTGACCCAGTTCAGTTCAGTTCAGTCGCTCAGTCGTGTCCGACTCTTTGCGACCCCATGAATCACAGCACGCCAGTCCTCCCTGTCCATCACCAACTCCCGGAGTTCACTCAAACTCATGTCCACAGAGTCGGTGATGCCATCCAGCCATCTCATTCTCCGTCGTCCCCTTCTCCTCCCACCCCCAATCCCTCCTAGCATCAGACTCTTTTCCAGTGAGTCAACTCGTCACATGAGGTAGCCAAAGTATTGGAGTTTCAGCTTTAGCATCAGTCCGTCCAATGAACACCCAGAATTGGTCTCCTTTAGAATGGACTGGTTGGATCTCCTTGCAGTATAAGGGACTCTCAAGAGTCTTCTCCAACACCACAGTTCAAAAGCATCAATTCTTCTGTGATCAGCTTTCTTCACAGTCCAACTCTCACTTCCATCCATACATGACCACGGGAAAAACCATAGCCTTGACTAGATGGACCTTGGTTGGCAAAGTAATGCTTCTGCTCTTTAATATGCTATCTAGGTTGGTCATAACTTTCCTTCCAAGAAGTAAGTGTCTTTTAATTTCATGGCTGCAATTAGCATCTGCAGTAATTTTGGAGCCCAGAAAAATAAAATCTGACACTGTTTCCACTGTTTCCCCATCTATTTCCCATGAAGTGATGGGACCAGATGCCATGATCTTTGTTTTCTGAATGTTGAGCTTCAAGCCAACCTTTTCACTCTCCTCTTTCACTTTCATCAAGAGGCTTTTGAGTTCCTATTCACTTTCTGCCATAAGGGTGGTGTCATCTGCATATCTGAGGTTACTGATATTTCTCCTGGCAATCTTGATTCCAGCTTGTGCTTCTTCCAGCCCAGCGTTCCTCATGATGTACTCTGCATATAAGTTAAATAAGCAGGGTGACAATATACAGCCTTGACGTACTCCTTTTCCTATTTGGAACCAGTCTGTTGTTCCATGTCCAGTTCTAACTGTTGCTTCCTGACCTGCATGCAGGTTTCTCAAGAGGCAGGTCAGGTGGTCTGGTATTCCCATCTCTTTCAGAATGTTCCACAGTTTATTGTGATCCACAGAGTCAAAGGCTTTGGCATAGTCAATGAAACAGAAATAGATGTTTTTCTGGAACTCTCTTGCTTTCTCCATAATCCAGCGGATGTTGGCAATTTGATCTTTGCTTCCTCTGCTTTTTCTAAAACCTGCTTGAACATCTGGAAGTTCACGGTTCACGTATTGCTGAAGCCTGGCTTGGAGAATTTTGAGCATGATTTTACTAGTGTGTGAGATGAGTGCAATTGTGCGGTAGTTTGAGCATTCTTTGGCATTCCCTTTTTTGGGGAGTGGAATGAAGACTGACCTTTTCCAGTCCTGTGGCCATTGCTGAGTTTTCCAAATTTGCTGGCATACTGAGTGCAGCACTTTCACAGCATCATCTTTCAGGATTTGAAATAGCTCAATTGGAATTCCATCACCTCCACTAGCTTTGTTCGAAGTGATGCTCTCTAAGGCCCACTTGACTTCACATTCCAAGATGTCTGGTTCCAGGTGAGTGATCACGCCATTGTGATTATCTTCGTCGTGAAGATCTTTTTTGTACAGTTCTTCTGTGTATTCTTGCCACCTCTTCTTAATATCTTCTGCTTCTGTTAGGTCCATACCATTTCTGTCCTTTATCAAGCCCATCTTTGCATGAAATGTTCCTTTGATATCTCTAATTTTCTTGAAAAGATCTCTTGTTTTTCCTATTCTGTTGTTTTCCTCTATTTCTTTGCATTGATCGCTGAGGAAGGCTTTCTTATCTCTCCTTGCTATTCTTTGGAACTCTGCATTCAGATGCTTGTATCTTTCCTTTCCTCCTTTACTTTTCGCTTCTCTTCTTTTCACAGCTATTTGTAAGGCCTCCTCAGACAGTCATTTTGCTTTTTTGCATTTCTTAGATGTTGGCAATTTGATCTCTGGTTCCTCTGCCTTTTCTAAATTCAGCTTGAACATCTGGAAATTCATGGTTCATGTACTATGGAAGTCTGGCTTGGAGAATTTTGAGCATTACTTTGTTAGCATGTGAGATGAGTGCAATTGTGCAGTAGTTTGAGCATTCTTTGGCATTGCCTTTCTTTATGATTGGAATAAAAACTGGCCTTTTCCAGTCCTGTGGCTACTGCTGAGTTTTCCAAATTTGCTGGCATATTGAGTGCAGCACTTTCATAGCATCATCTCTTACAACTTGAAACAGCTCAGCTGGAATTCCATCACCTCCACTAGCTTTGTTTGTAGTGATGCTTCCTTAGGCCCACTTGACTTTGCATTCCAGGATGTCTGGCTCTAGGTGATTGATCACACCATCATGGTTATCTGGGTCATGAAGATCTTTTTTGTATAGTTCTTCTGTATATTCTTGCCACCTCTTCTTAATATCTTCTGCTTCTGTTAGGTCCATACCATTTCTGTCCTTTATTGTGCCCATCTTGCTTATTTTTTAGTTTTCACGAGAAACTAAGGTATTAAAAGTTAAGAATTCTAATTAATATATGTAATTAAAACTATTAAAATAAGGAAAAAAGCCTTTTCGGCAAAGGGGAATTATAAAGAATAAAAATATCACAACTATATACCAATAAAATGGACAACCTGAAGAAATGAATAAATTCTTACAAAGGTACAATCTCCCTAACTGAACCAGGAAGATAAACTATGAACAGACCAATTATGGGTGCTAAAACTGAATCTATAAATACAAAACTCCCAACAAACACACACCCAGGACCAGATGACTTCACAGGTGAATTCTACTAAACATTTAGAGAAGACTTAACACCTATCCTTCTGAAACTATTCCTGAAAATTTCAGAGGAACTACTGAACTCTTTCTATGAAGATATCATCACCCTGATCCAAAAACCAAACAAAGACATCACACAAAAAAGTATAAGTGTATAACTGGTGAACAGATATGTAAAAATTCTCAGCAAAATACTAGCAAACTAATCCGATAATAGATTAAAAGGATCATACACCATGAATAAGTGAGATTATCCAGGGATACAGGATTTTTCAGTATCCATAAATCAACAACTGAAACACTGTATCAACAAATTAAGAATAAAAACCATCTGATCACCTCAACAGATGTAGAAAAAGTTAATGATGAAATTCAAATTCCATTTATGGTAATAAAAATAATAAAAGAAAAGAGATTCCCTGGCGGTCTAGTGGTTAAGAATTCTCTTGCCAATGCAGGAAACACAGGTTTAATCCCTGGTCTGGGAAGATTCCATGTGCTGTGCAGCAACTAAGCCTGTGTGCCACAACTACTGAGCCAGCAGTCTAGAACCTACAAGCTGCAATGACTGAGCCCACAACCACTGAAGCCCATGTGCCTAGAGCCTGTGCTCCACAACAAGAGAAGCCACCACAATGAGAAGCCTGTGCACCGCAACAAAGAGTAGCCCCCACTCACTGCAACTAGAGAAAGTCCACGTGCTGCAATTAAGGCCCAACACAGCCAAAACTAAATAATCTTTAAAGAGATACCATTCTTTAAAAAAAAAAGCTCCCCATAAAGTGGGCATAGAGGGAACATACCTCAACATAGGCTATGTATAAGAAACCCACAGCTAGCATAATACTCAATGTTGAAAAGCTGAAAGCATGCTCTCTAACATCAGGAACAAGACAAGGATGCCCACTCTCACTACTTTTATTCGATATAGTTTTGAAAGTACTAGCCACAAGCAATAGGCAAGAAATAAAAGGAATCCAAATTGGAAAGGAAGAAGTAAAACTGTCACTGTTACCATACATAGAATATCCTAAAGATGCTATCAGAAAACTAGTAGAGCTCATCAATGAAGTCAGTAAAGTTGCAGGATACAAAATTAATAAACAGAAATCTCGTGCATTCCTATACACTAACAATAAACTATCAGAAAGCAAATAAGGAAACAACCCTTTTTGCCATCACATCGAAAAGAATATCAAAAATATCTAGGCATAAACTTATCTAAAGAGGCAAAACACGTGGACTTGGAAAGCTATCAGATACTAATGAAAGAAATCAAAGATGACACAAACAGATGGAAAAACATACCATGTTCTTGGATTGAAAAAATCAATATTGTCAACATGACCATATTACTCAAGGCAATCTACAGAGTCAATGCAACCTCTATCAAATTACCAATGGCATTTTTCATAGAACTAGAGCAAAAAAAAAAAATTTTAATTTGTATGGAGACACAAAAGACTCCAAATAGCCAAAAGAATCTTGAGAAAGAAAAATGTAGCTAGAGGAATCAGGTTCCCTGACTTCAGACTATACTACAAAGCTACAGTCATCAAAACAGTATGGTACTGAAATAAAAGTAGAAATATAGATCACTGGAACAGGATAGAAAACCCAGAAATAAACCTACTCACCTACGATCAATTAATATATGACAAAGGTGACAAGACTACACAATGTTGGAAAAACAGTCTCTTCAACAAATGATGCTGGGAAAACAGGACAGCTACATGTAAAACAATGAAATTTGAACATTCTTTAATACCATACACAAAAATAAACTCAAAATAGAACCAAAGACCTAAATGTGAGACTGGACACTATAAAACTCCTAGAGGAAAACAGAGGCAGAACACTCTGACATAAATTGCAGCAATATCTTTTTTGATCTGACTCCCAGAATAATGGAAATAAAAACAAAAAATAAACAAATGAGACCAACTTGAAAACTTTTGCACAGCAAAGGAAACAATAAACAAAATGAAAAGACAACCCACAGATTGGGAGAAAAATTTGCAAATGATGTGACCTGACAAAGGATTAGTCTCCAAATTTTATAAACAGCGTATGATGCTTAACAGCATCAAAACAAACAACTCAGTCAACAAATGGGCAGAGGACCTAAATAGACATTTCTCCAAAGAAGACATACAGATGGCCAAGAGGCACATGAAAAACTAATTATTCAAGAAATGAAAATCAAAACTACAATGAGATATCACCTCATACCAGTCAGAATGGCTATCATCAAAAAATCCAAACAATAAATGCTAGAGAGGGTGTGGAGAAAAGGGACTCCTCCTATACTGTTGGTGGGAATGTAAACTGGTACAGTTATTATGGAGAACAGTATGCAAGTAACTTAAAAAGTAAAAATAGAGCTACTATATGCTGACAATCACATTCCTGGGCATATATCCAGAAAAAAACTTGATCTGTAGGGATTCATGCACACCAATATTCATTGCAGCACTGTCTACAATAGCCAAGACGTGGAAGCAACCTAAATGTCCATTGACAGATGAATAAGAAGATGAGTTCCATACATACAATGGAATACTCAGCCATTAAAAAGAATGAAATAAGGCCATTTGCAGCAACATGGATGGACCTAGAGAGTGTCATACTGAGTGAAGTCAGTCAGACAGAGAAGGAGAAATATCGTACGACATCTGTTATATATGGAATCTGAAAAGAAATGATATGAATGAACTTACTTATGAAACAGAAAGAGACTCAAAGACTTAGAGAATAACCTTAGGTTGCCAGGGAGAAGGATGGGGGGATGGAATAGTTAGGGAATTTGGGATGGACATACACACACTGCTATATGTAAAATGCATAACCAATAAGGATCTACTGTATAGCACATGGAACTCTACTCAATGTTATGTGGCAGCCTAGATGAAAGGGGGAGTTTGGGAGAGAAGGGATACATATATATATGGCTGAGTCCCTTTGCTATTAACTTGAAACTATCATGACACTGTTAATCAGCTATACCCCAATATAAAATAAAAGGTTTTTAAAAAATGGTCAGAAGACCTAGACATTTCCAAAGAATACATACAGATGACCAACAGGAACATGAAAATATGTTCAATATTGCTAATTATTGGAGAAATGCAAATCAAAACTATAATGATACATCACCTTACACAAGTCAGAATGCCCATCATCAGAAGGTCTATAAATTGTAAATAATAATAGAGGATGGAGAAAAGAGAACCCTCCTACAGTGGGGTGGGAATATGAAATGGTGCAGATGCTATGGAGAACAATATTGAAGTTCCTTAAAAAACTAAAACTAGAGTTACCATATGATCCAGCAATCCCACTCCTGGGCATGGATCCAAAGAAAATTCTAATTCAAAAAGATACATGCACCCCTATGTTCACAGCAGCATGATTTACAATACCCTAGACATGGAACCAACCTAAGTATTCATCAACATATAAATGGATAAAGAAGATGTGGTGTGTATGTGTCTGTGTACAATGGAATACTACTCAGGAATAGAAAAGAATGAAATAGTGCCATTTGCAGCAACATAGATGGACCTAGAGATAATAACACTAAGTGAAATAAGTCAGATAGAGAAAGACAAATGTCATATGTATCCCTTATATATGGAATCTAAAATTATAATAAAAATGAACTTATTCACATAACAGAAACAGACTCACAGACATAGAAAATAAATTTACGGTTACCAAAGGGGAAAGAGGGGGAATAAATTAGGAGTTTGCCACTAACAGATACACACTACCATATATAAAGTAAGCAATGAGGACCTACTGTATATCACCAGGGACTATATTTAATGTCTTGTAACAAACTATGATGGAAAAGAATATGAAAAAGTATATATATACTGAATTATATATAATTGAAACACTTTGCAGTACACTTGAAACAGTACAAAACTTGAATCAAATATACTTCAATTTAAAAATAAAATGGAAATGTACTTTGTTAAGGGAAAATAAAGTGATTTTGTGCTAAAGCTGATTCTTTCTCTTTTATTCCTTTTTTTTTTTTAAAAAAAAGCTAGTTATTTCTAAATGGGAAAGAAGATGAGAGACAAAATAATATGATATAGAAAGTTGTAAAAGGCTTGTGAGAAAGAAAAATAACTTTAGAAAGGAATTCTATGTGTAGTCCAGTCTGGCTAAGATTAGAATGAGTTTAACTAAGTAAATAAAGTTCAGTATTAAATGTCAGGTGGCACAAAACTAGAATCTGACTTTTCTTTCCATTGAGAGTATAAAGTTTTCTTGAAATATTGATCTTTTGGTAACAATGTAAAACGTTTCTTTACCTCTTAAGTGATCTATTATAATTTCACATATTTTGACTTTAAAATCTTTTACTGTCTCTTTGGTTAAGTGAATAAGTGTTTACTGGGACCTATGATCCTACTTTATCAAGTGCTATAAAAACTTGATATCTTTGACAAACCTTCCCCAAGTCGAATTCTAAATGAGGTTCTTTTGACATCTAACTCACTTTGGAATGCTTCAGCTGCTGCTGCTGCTGCTAAGTCACTTCAGTTGTGTCCGACTCTGTGCGACCCCATAGACAGCAGCCCACCAGTTGCCCCCGTCCCTGGGATTCTCCAGGCAAGAACACTGGAGTGGGTTGCCATTTCCTTCTCCAATGCATGAAAATGAAAAGTAAAAGTGAAGTCGCTCAGTTGCGTCCGACTCAGCGACCCCATGGACTGAAGCCTGCCAGGTTTCTCCGTCCACGGGATTTTCCAGACAAAAGAGTACTGGAGTGGGGTGCCATTGTTTTCTCAGAGGGCCCTAAAATAACTCAAAGAGAGATACTAATTACACTTTTCGGTATATTAAGTAACATGGGAAATGTTGTCAAATGAGTTATAATGAACACATTTAGATTATACTATATAGGTAATTATTATTATATAAAATTACTGAAAGTATCCTGGCATCTTATGTCATAATTCTAGTTATTGTATTGAAATTTTGTGTGCCTCAGAAATGACCAAACTTCACTGACAGTTATATTATAATCAGATCACTTGTCTTTCGACATTTATGGGCAGTTATTGTTTTACTCTGATTCTTTTTAAAAGAATGTAGATCTTAAAGATTCATAAAAAGGACCTTTTTACAAATTCACATTTCTGGTAACTTTTAAATGATCCCACTGAACCGAGTGAAAAACTTACAAAACTGTAAATGGAAAACCTGATGGCTTCATAAAACTACTAACAGAAAAAGTCAAGGTCAGCAAGATTTAATTCCATGGCACTGAATGAACTGAATTTATAATTTTATGGCTGTTTGAAATATTGCTGGCTTTTAATCTTTGTTCTCTGGACATGAGGAAACATTTCCTCTTATGCCTACTAACTTGCAGCAAGTTGATAAAGTATACCTTTGCAAACAAAGATGGAGCATTTATCTTTTTCTTTCTATCTAATCCCTCCAGCATTTGGCCTCTCCAACTGGCCCCTCTCCGGACTTGATGGCTTCTCGTGATCTAGACTGCAACCAGTTATATTAATCATTGTTTTAATTTATTCTCTTTGCTGTTTTCAGACTATTCATGCTTTGTTTCCTTCATTGCTGTACTGTGACCTTAAAAATGTTACTAGCTATATTACTTATACCTTAATTATTTTATAAGATTATTGTTTCTTGCATTACCTTCTGTGCAGCCAGGTTTCTGATCGAGTTAATGATGGTAAATCTCTATATATCACAAATATACCTCCATACTGGTTTCTCAGGTGGCCCTAGTGGTAAAGAACTGGCCTGCCAGTGCAGGAGACATACGAGATGTAGGTTCGATCCCTCAGTTGGGAAGATCTCCTGGAGGAGGGCTTCACAGCCCACTCTAGTATTCTTGCCTGTATAATCCCCATGGACAGAAGAGCCTGGCAGACTACTGTCCATGGGCTCACAAAGAGTCAGACACAATTGAAAAGACTTAGCACACACACAGCTCTATATAAAATTAATTGTAATGGTGCAACTGTAGATATGGGAAGAAGTGACAAAGGGAAACATATCCTGGGTCATAATAGACTGGTTAGTAAGACAGATGATCCAGAGAAGTTTTAGTATATTAACAGTGTCTGATATAGCATAGAAATGACCAATCAATGAAGTCCTTGTCTGACCTAGAAATGAGCCTTCCTAGCACCATGGGACAAATTGGTGATGAAATGCCTCCCAAACCTTGGTCAAATTTATGGCCTAAAGAAGCTGTAAACAAAAGAACAGAGTCTCATTCACTACCTGGCTAAGGAAAGGACTAAGCTGCAACCCACTGCAATCACTCACAGACTGTGTGCCTTAAGGGGAGTTCAGGATGGAGAAAACCAGGATGAAACATTCTGTGTTTTGGACACAGGGTCCCCTAGAGAGTTGGGTTGCATCTTGAATGAAGAATTAGAAAGACCCGAGATTCACCCGTCTTCCTACACATAGAAAAGCATTAAGATCATTAACTTGAGATGTTGGTTTTTTGATGATTAGAAGCAATCTTTTACCAACATGTATATTTGACGATGTCATGAAAAAAATGCACAACCTAAAAGTTGAGAATTATGTTTTATACTGTAATTCTCTGAGGACTTCAGAGCAGTCTCTTAGAGCTATCTGAGAGGCTGCTTCCTGGGCTTGAAGAGGTAAGGAAGGAGCCAGGATATATAGGAGTTTTGTAACAAAACCAAGTAGTTGGAATATCAAAAGATGACTGTTAATTAAAGAAAATCAGACATCTCAAGTTAATGAATTTAGCACTGTTTTGTGTATAAGAAGCTGCAAAAGTGTGGGCTCACTGAAATCGTTACTTTGATATGTACCTCAGCTATCTGAGGCTAGTATCCTGTGTTTTCCCATCCTGAGTCTCTGCTGGGTATACTGCTGGGTACGGCTGCAGTGGATGATGGCTAGGTGGTGGGTACTGGGTTTCCATCCTGAATTCCCTCAGGGCCCCCCACAGGGAATAAATATAATGCAATGGCTTGATGGCTGCAACATCCTTTATTTACTGCCTTTGGCAGGCAAATTTTTTGTTCTCAACTATATTTTTTCAAGGTGAAAATTTATATATCTACTGTCTTCTAACTTACCTCTTCATAGCAGTTACTCAGAGCTCTCTGAGAGGCTGTCACATTGGCTACAAGTCCTCAGTAAGACCCCCAAATAAGACTGAAACTCACTGCATTTACACTGTAGCTTTTTATTGTCTCCTCCCTGCACTCCCCAGGGGACATCTCCCTGCAGAACAACTTCTTTACATTCTGCAAAACAATTCTCTTTGTCAGAAGGAAGCTCTTGGCTTTCCAGGGCTTGACCACAGGTGGACCCCCAAGCACAACAAAGGGACTTAGAGAGTAGATTAACAGCTTGAAAGAGACACCAGATCTCATCCAGCAAAATGTGGATGAAAGGTGATAGGAGGTGTGGAGCAGCAAGACTAGGCCAGGCCACACTCTAATTCTTCCACTTAAAGGACACAGACCAACTGCCTGGCCCAGGACCTGAGCCCATTCTCACTGAGCCCCAACCTCCCTCATCCCCAGTCCTGCTGCAGCCAACAGGGCGGTGAGATGCTCAGGTGCACCTGTGCACCATCTTCCCAAAACAAACAGTGCCCGAGGGTTCGCAGGACTCCAAAGACCTAGGGCTGCCTGCACCGCACAGCGCAGGCCCCAACAGGCCACATACTGCTGCCCACATCTGTCCCACATCCTCCCTGCTGGGCAGTCATCCCGGTTTTTGCAAAAGTCTCAGGGCAACAAGCCTTGGACCAAAACCACAGCTGAAGAGAACTGGCTGAAGCAGCAGATTTCATGATGGGAGTGGGAATACAAAACAAGATTGTAGGCTGAAAAACATGGGACTGGAGCTTCAAATTCCCAAATCCATCATAATGAGACTTTCTTACTCTCCAGGTGGTAGATTGAGGGTGAATGATGAACTGGGAGGTGCAGTCAGACTGCGCTCCTCTAGAACCAAGGTGGCTCCATGCACACCACACAGCTCGGGGTTCCTATAGTTCTCCAGCAGCACTGAGCCCCAGAGGCTGGGTGACAGGACTACGTGACGTCTGCATCTCCCTATGCCTGACATAGTGCCTCATAGAGGGAAAAGGATCAGATCAGTGAATGTAACTTAAAAGGATGTACTACCCCATCTCGGAGATGGAATCTTGGGTAAGTGGAAGGAAGAAAGAAGGAAGGCATGGAGGGAAGGAAAGTGCCCGTCATAAGAGGCATCCTTATAAAATCTTCCCAAGAAGGCACCAGTGGAAGAAAATCCCAGCACCATTTACATTCCTGGAAATCTCAGTACAACCACAGAGAGGGAGCAAAAGCCAGAGAGCCTTCTGGAGAGCAGGAGAAAATATTGTTTGTGTTTTTATTACTTCATATCAACCCTATTGTGTCTCAACTCTACAAATGCCAGCTGCTTGCAAACTCCTGAAGATTCTGCTTCATCCACACTTTCCAGAGCTGTGAACCCAGTCAACAAAGGAACCTGAGCTTTTTTTCATTTTCATACGAGACACAGAGAGCCACTGACTGCTGCCCATGGAAGCCAGACACTCTGAGTGGGAGCCCAGCACAGTCTGTACTGGTTCTGTGACCTTCAGAAATTACTTATCCTTTCAGCTTAATTCCTTAGTGGTAAAATGGAGACAATAATTATTCTACCATGTAGGAATGTTATAAAGGTTAAATCTGACACAATATAGGTGAGCTGCTGAGCAGAGATCCTAGAATAAACCAAGTTCTCAATAAATTCTATTTCTCATTGTAGTTCCAACTAGGAAAGCATCAGAAAGTAAAGGGAAGAGAAGAGAGATATAAATAGTAGGAGGACCAGGGGAATCACCTCAAAATGGGTAATGAAGTCTTTCAAGTTTGGAAATTCATCCAGACATGTGGGTTCAAACATGCGGTGCCGGTCAAGGACATCATAAGCCAGGAAATCCACATAAGTGAGCTGCAGAAAGACAAAGTATGAATGTACAACAACCTCTGAGTAAGAAAAAAATACCAGTTCTCCCTCCTCTGAAGCCATCCCACTGACCTTGTCCCCTGCAAACCAAGGCCTCTTCCCCAGAAAATCTGAGAAGAGCTTCATCTTTTCAGGGATCTCCTTCAAGTAACCAGGCTTCAGTTTCTCCTAGACAAAAAACATCTGTCACCACTCCCAGACATAGACTCCCTGACAGAGTGCAGGCCTCCCAGGGTTGTGTCTGATCCCAGCTGCAGGTGAGCAGCAACGTCCCCTGACTGCACCTGGGTTCATGCCCACACTGCAATTCAACCCACCTGTGTTCACTAAACTCCTATGGGTACCACCTCCTATCTGTGAGAGGCAATGGGAAAGCAAAGGGCAAAACCATACTCTCCCTGAATGTGTCACCACTCAGCTCCAGACATCTGCTCTGGGTCAGACCAGCAGTGCTATGAGACCTGGCAGAGCTCGGTCCTCAGACCTTAGGCCAATCAACACTAAAATGACTAGGAAAGAAGTCCTACATTCCAGTGTGGGTGACAAGAATGATGTGGACTCCTGGGCAGTTTCTGGACAGCTGGGGACAATTTGAGAACTTGAAAGGAAGGAGGGAGAGGAACAAAGTCTGGCCCTGTGCTGCCTACAAGACACACATCCTGAGCCCTGAGATGCCAGGAAGGAGGACCTGAGCTAATGAGGTAAATACCATCTAGGAACTGACTTTCCACCCAGGGGAGGCTGGACTGTTCCTAAGACTGGTGGAAATTAGAGTTTGCATTTTATGTTCTAGGGGTTCTGAGAGTCACTCTGGGGATTCTGTGGGGACAAACTTGGTAGATCAGTAGCACCAAATGGTTCAAATGGCAAAAGGACCAGTGTAGATGGGACCCTGTCCTGCATTTAAACTCTGTGCAACCCAGCCCAGTGGGAGGGGACTCACAAAGTCAGGGCTGTAACAGATCCTGGCCATGTGCAAGCGGACATCCATAGTCTGGTTCTCCAAAATGTCCACACGGATCTTCTCCTCCTCTGTCTCCCCACCTGTGGCCACACAACAGAGACTCACCCTCAGCATCCCACTCCAGCCCAGCCCAGGGGGGTAGGCATGTGTTCCCCAGCCCCACTTACACATGTTGTGCTTACGAGCGATGTAGCGAAGGATGGCATTGCTCTGGGTGAGCTTGTGAGCTCCATCAATTAAGTAGGGCAACTGGAAGAACAACAGGGCTTTTGTTGTGCAACACACAGGAGTCTGTGTTTGGAATACCAGACTCCCCTTCACCCCATCCCTTGACCAAGTGCAGAGATGAAACCTGGCACTCGCAGAGCCTGGCCCATGGTAGACACTAAATAATATGCTGTAAAATGGAGGGATGATCTGGGACACAGAGCATCATAAAAGGGTAGGGGAGAGAACCAGGAGGCTGAGAGACAGAGCAGAAGGCACCAGATTCTGAAACTTCTAAGCCAGGAAAGGAGATGGATGGAGACACTGTCCACTTCTTCCCACAGACCCCCAGCTCCTGCACCTACATTGGGGAAGTCCAGGCCCAGCTTGAATTTTTCATTCAGCCACTGGCTTCTGTCATAGTCGGGAGCTGAGGAAAAGAACATACAGTGAAACAAATTTCCCGAGTCCAGCCCTCCTTCCCAGGGGACCCACCGAGGAGTCAGAGGCAAAATTCCCTGAACTGGTGGATGTGGATTCAGAATCACCAATCTCACATGGAGCTTTGGGGAAAAACACACTTATAAGGCTTGGAACCTACCTGAGTGAGGCTTACACAGAGTTAGTGCAACATTAACAGGAGCCCATGACTGATACAGGGCCTAGCTATGGGCTCTCATGTCCTTCCTTGGAGGCCAGCTGCACCCTCAAAGGGTTTGGGAAGGGGCAGGCCTCTGCTCCAGCTGGTGGAGGGCAAGGGGCAACAGAGGCAACAGAGACAAGGATATGAGCGGCTTGGCACCAAATCAGCATGACTTGGCCAGAAGTCAGGACATGAAAAGGATGCTATTACCGTCCCCCATCACGTACTTCTTCTCCTCATAGTTGGAGTCTGTATACTCCAGGAGCAGGCGGATGGCATGTGCCAGCTGGGAGAGATGCCAGGACAGAGGGCAGTTGTCAGGTCTTGACTGCCAAACTCTCACTGCTCCAAGTCGCTTCCACACTCCCAACCCTCTCCCTTCACCACCACCCCCAACCCTGCATGGGCACCCCCCACCCACCCACCCACACACACACAGACACATTCCAACACCCAGGTAAGATGGTGGGACTAAGGAAAGGGACTCTGCTGCAGCAAGCCCTGTGGAAGCTTTTGGTTGAACCAGTCCCACTGCCCAGGATTTACCCATCCACCTCCATCTTCCCAGCCCTTGTGGAGCCCCGCTTACCCCACGGATGTCCCAGTAACCCAGGATCATGGGCATGGTGCAGGTTATGACGCTCAGAGTGCAGGAGCTCCAGGACAGCTGGACTTGAAACTTATCCTGTGACCCGGGGGCAAGGCGGGCCTGGCAGGACCAGCCCCTCTTTTCGGTCCCAACCCCGGCACAGACCCTGACTCAGCCTCAGACAGGCAGAGCAAGGACTATTCCTATCTCTTAGCAGAAGGAATTGGAAGCCAAGCTCTGGGCGCCTAGAAGATTAGGGCCACCCGGGTTGGGCTCGCCTGGTTCCTATCTCGAGTCAGCCCTTGACTATTCAGGGGAGATGGCAGTGCCCTCAGAGAAGCAAGCCTGAATCATAACAAGAGCAAGGCTCCTCCCTCTCCACTCCCCTCTCTGGCTCAGTTCAGCCTTAACTCTGGGCTGCAGAGTTCCTGCGGGCCCTGGGCAGCTCTGACTGCCAAGTTTAGGCTAAGAGTCATGTGCCTGAAACTGAGACATTAAATCGGTCCCTGGGGACATTCCTGGTCATCCAGTGGCTAAGATTTCCCACTCCCAGTGCAGGGGAATGAGGTTGTATCCCTGGTCAAGGAACAAGATCACACAAGCCACAACTGAGTTTCTGTATGGCTGCCGAACAGCCTGCATGTCTCAACAAAGATCTGAGATCACCTGTGCCTCAACTAAGAACTGGCAAGCCCAAATAAATAAATATTTTAAAAATCGGCTCCTATTACAGGAAGATCAAGACTCCAGGCCATCCTAACACTCCCCCATGATTTATTAATATAACCCATGATAGCTGTAGTCTTCCAGAACAGAATATCACTGTAATAGGAAGAGGTGAAAGTGAAAGTCGCTCAGTCATGTCCGACTCTTTGCGACTCCATGGACTATACACTCCATGGAATTCTCCAGGCCAGAATACTGGAGTGGGTAGACTTTTCCTTCTCCAGGGGATCTTCCCAACCCAGGGGTTGAACCCAGGTCTCCTGCATTGCAGGTGGATTCTTAACCAGCTGAGCCACAAAGGAAGCACAAGAATATTGGAGTGGGTAGCCTATCCCTTCTCCAGGGGATCTTCCCACCCCAGGAATCAAACCGGGGTCTCATGCATTGCAGGCGGATTCTTTACCAACTGAGCTATCAGGGAAGCTCAAGATATCTCAGGGAACCCCAAGATAGGAAGAAGTGAAGAGGCAGAAAAAGGAAATGTGGTCGCTGTGTTTTCCTTTCAGGGACTATGGATGTCCCTGCCATCTTAATGTGCCTAAAAGTAATGATACAACATAAATTAATCAAGTAGTTTACGGCCTCACTTGTGAATCTAAACCCAGATTCACTCACAGCAGAGAGGATATCCAGGTGCAGTTTCAGAGATGTCCTGACAAACAGCTCCATGTCCCTCACATTGATGGGACCATGATGGGGAGTGTGGCGGGACTGTGACCCTCAAATAAATTAACAGAAGTTCTATATGAAATAGCCACAGAATACAAAATTATATAGTGTAAATAAATACAGTAGAATTTAAACATGTCCTTCAACTTGTTAATTTTTTAGGGTTTTAAATATTGTCTGTATAAGGAGTGCGTCAAGGCTGTATATTGTCACCTTGCTTATTTAACTTTTATGCAGAGTACATCATGAGGAACCCTGGGCTGGAAGAAGCACAAGCTGGAATCAAGATTGCTGGGAGAAATATCAATAACCTCAGATATGCAGATGACACCACCCTTATGGCAGAAAGTGAAGAGGAACTCAAAAGCCTCTTGATGAAAGTGAAAGAGGAGAGTGAAAATGTCAGCTTGAAGCTCAACATTCAGAAAACAAAGATCATGGCATCTGGTCCCATCACTTCATGGGAAATAGATGGGGAAACAGTGGAAACAGTGTCAGTCTTTATTTTTTTGGGCTCCAAAGTCACTGCAGATGCTGATTGCAGCCATGAAACAAAAAGACGCTTACTCCTTGGAAGGAAAGTTATGACCAACCTTGATAATATATTAAAAAACAGAGACATTACTTTGCCAACCAAGGTCCGTCTAGTCAAGGCTATGGTTTTTCCCGTGGTCATGTATGGATGTGAGAGTTGGACTGTGAAGAAAGCTGAGCGCCGAAGAATTGATGCTTTTGAACTGTGGTGTTGGAGAAGACTCTTGAGAGTCCCTTGGACTGCAAGGAGATCCAACCAGTCCATTCTAAGGGAGATCAATCCTGGGTGTTCATTGGAGGGACTGATGCTAAAGCTGAAACTGCAATACTTTGGCCACCTCATGCGACGAGTTGACTCACTGGAAAAGACTCTGATGCTGGGAAAGGTTGGGGGCGGGAGGAGAAGGGGACAACAGAGAATGAGATGGCTGGATGGCATCACCAACTCTGTGGACATGAGTTTGAGTGAACTCCGGGAGTTGGTGATGGGCAGGGAGGCCTGGTGTGCTGTGATTCATGGGGTCGGGGAGAGTCGGACACGACTGAGCGACTGAACTGAACTGAACTGAAGCATAGGATATTTGGGCCATAAAGAATATTTTTTAACCTGAAAATAATAGAAGTAAAGCTCACAAGATACTACAAAATTATATATGAGACAAAATTTTTCCACTGACATAATATTTTTAATAAGAAGAGGTAAACTAGGTTTCAAGAATTTAGAAAAGGAACCAAGTTCAAGATGAAAGATTAAAAACAAGGAATACTAAGAAGAAAAAATTCACATTTAAAGAAATGTGTTTACACTTCATCTATCTTCATTATCACATATTGCCTTGTTTTGAGCATCACCTTTTACATCTGAATCTAAGATTTAAGTTTTAATATAGCTATGCCAAGCAAAGGAGAAAAGGAAAGATATAAGCATCTGAATGCAGAGTTCCAAAGAATAGCTAGGAGAGATAAGAAAGCCTTCCTCAGCGATCAATGCAAAGAAATAGAGGAAAACAACAGAATAGGAGAAACAAGAGATCTTTTCAAGAAAATTAGAGATATCAAGGGAACATTTCATGCAAAGATGGGCTCAATAAAGGACAGAAATGGTACGGACCTAACAGAAGCAGATGATATTAAGAAGAGGTGGCAAGAATACACAGAAGAACTGTACAAAAAAGACCTTCACGATGAAGATAATCACGATGACGTGATCACTCACCTGGAACCAAACATCTTGGAATGTGAAGTCAAGTGGGCCTTAGAGAACATCACTACGAACAAAGCTAGTGGAGGTGATGGAATTCCAATTGAGCTATTTCCAATCCTGAAAGATGATGCTGTGAAAGTGCTGCACTCAATATGCCAGCAAATTTGGAAAACTCAGCAGTGGCCACAGGACTGGAAAAGGTCAGTCTTCATTCCAATCCCAAAGAAAGGGAATGCCAAAGAATGCTCAAACTACCGCACAATTGCACTCATCTCACACGCTAGTAAAGTTATGCTCAAAATTCTCCAAGCCAGGCTTCAGCAATATGTGAACCGTGAACTTCCAGATGTTCAAGCAGGTTTTAGAAAAGGCAGAGGCACCACAGATCAAATTGCCAACATCCGCTGGATCATGGAGAAAGCAAGAGAGTTCCAGAAAAACATCTATTTCTGCTTCATTGACTATGCCAAAGCCTTTGACTCTGTGGATCACAATAAACTGTGGAACATTCTGAAAGAGATGGGAATACCAGACCACCTGACCTGCCTCTTGAGAAACCTGTATGCAGGTCAGGAAGCAACAGTCAGAACTGTACATGGAACAACAGACTGGTTCCAAATAGGAAAAGGAGTACGTCAAGATTGTATATTGTCACCCTGCTTATTTAACTTATATGCAGAGTACATCATGAGGAACGCTGGGCTGGAGGAAGCACAAACTGGAATCAAGATTGCCGGAAGAAATATCAATAACCTCAGATATGCAGATGACACCACCCTAATGGCAGAAAGTGAAGAGGAACTCAAAGGCCTCTTGATGAAAGTGAAAGAGGAGAGTGAAAATGTCGGCTTGAAGCTCAACATTCAGAAAACAAAGATCATGGCATCTGGTCCCATCACTTCTTGGGAAATAGATGGGGAAACAGTGGAAATCGTGTCAGACTTTATTTTTGGGGGCTCCAAAATCACTGCGGATGCTGATTGCAGCCATGAAATTAAAAGACGCTTGCTCCTTGGAAGGAAAGTTATGACCAACCTAGATAGCATATTCAAAAGCAGAGACAATACTTTGCCAACAAAGGTCCATCTAGTCAAGGTTATGGTTTTTCCCGTGGTCATGTATGGATGTGAGAGTTGGATTGTGAAGAAAGCTGAGCGCCAAAGAATTGATGCTTTTGAACTGTGGTGCTGGTGAAGACTCTTGAGAGTCCCTTGGACTGCAAGGAGATCCAACCAGTCCATTCTAGAGGAGATCCATCCTGGTTGTTCATTGGAAGGACTGATGCTAAAGCTGAAACTCCAATACTTTGGCCACCTCATGCGACGAGTTGACTCACTGGAAAAGACTCTGATGCTAGGAGGGATTGGGGATGGGAGGAGACGGGGCCGACAGAGAATGAGATGGCTGGATGGCATCACCGACTCGATGGACATGAGTTTGAGTGAACTCCGGGAGTTGGTGATGGACAGGGAGGCCTGGCATGCTGTGATTCATGTGGTCGCAAGGAGTCGGACACGACTGAGAGACTGAACTGAACTGATGCCCTTTTAATTTGAGCATCTAAATCTGGAGTCAGGGAAATAAGTCCATCTGTTTTTGAAGTTCTGTTGTCATGGAGCCCCATCCATTCATTTATGTATGGTCTGTGGCTGCTTTCACACTACAGAGATAAAGGTGAGCAATTGAGACCATAGGGAGCAATTTGAGACCAAAATGGAGACCATATGGCCTGCAAAGACAAAAATATTTATTGACTTGTCAGTTTCATTAGCTTTAATTTACTGGACTTTTTTGTTAGCAGTTTCACTTTTTAAAATAACATTTGTTTCTTATTTCTTAAAATAATCATGTATTTCACATTATTCCTTTGCTACCCTTTTATTCAGGGACTGTAAGAAATGACCATCTAGATGAACACCCAACAGGACTCTTCTCCAAAGCTCAAGGCCTATCAGACTTCGGGCCAAGTTAAGACTTAAGGCCATGTCATATCAAGGTGCAACTCCACCATCCAGCCACTCTTCGAGCCTGCTAATCATATTGTTATCTGATGAGTCCTACGCTTTGCAGGTATCCTAACATAAAATGGCATACCACCTCCTGATTGCACAGATAGGCTACACTTTGGACCCACACACTAGCCCTGTCCATTTCAGGTCAAGTTACCCAAGGCCCAGCTACAACCTAATAAATGCTTAAGTTAGTAAGACCTAATGTCTTTCCTCTAGACCTACAGATTTTAAATTTTTTGAAATATATTCTTTATCTCAAATGGCTGTAACCATATTCAGATCTGTAAATCCATATAATGACTGTAGAGTTTGCCAGGGTTTTAACTAGAGATAATTCTTTTATATTTCCAAATTTAATGAATATTTACTGTTTGCCAGGCAGTATAATAGATATGAGATTTAAAGTCAAATAGATATTGATTATCTCCTTAGTGTCAAGTTTATGGCCAAGTTACAGAGGAAAACAGGTAAAACAACAATTATAATACAGTGGGGGCAGGTTTTATTGAGATATAATAACGCAGGGAAAGCTTCTAGGAAAGGGTGACAGAAATGAGGCCACCAGGATCCCACATCATCAGTAGACTACTCAGACCCCTTCCCCAGCACCTGAGAGCCCCCTAAACTATGACACAGAGTGCTACAAGCTCAAAGGAGGTAGCCTATGAATGCTGAATTAAAGAGGGAACCAGGCATAGAAGGGCCCCCCCTTCTGTAGAGACCCCATGCTAAGGGGGTCATGCACCTCTTAGAGGTGCATGAATTGGAGATAGAAATAAACAAGCAATGCTATAATCCCACCTGTGCCCAACCTCCCACCACACACACACGCATGCCCATCCATACGGCCCTGCAGTGGACAACTCTAGGAAAAATAGATACCCCCACACACTCAACACAGTCAGTCATAACTCCAGGAAGCCCCGAGAGAATAAGACAAGACACAGCAGGTGTGATTAAGGCTTTATTGGGGATCAGACAGGCTGGGCAGGAACCACACTGGGAAGCAGGGCCTGCACACCAGGCCAGGTCTGGTCTTCAGACCTGCACCGCTGGGAGCTCAGAGCAGAGCCCCGTGGGCCAGGGGTCTGGCTGGGCTGCTCACAGCAGAAGTAATCATGGAAGGGAAGGCTAGCCTGGGTGGCTTTAATACAGGAGGGATAATGTGTGGTGGGGAGGAAATTTGCTCAAAAATAGTGGGAAACTGAATCTTTAAAGTAGGGATGGAAAGGGGTGTGGGAGGGAGTTAAGGGGGCCAAGAAGCCATCTAGAGTGAACAGAAGGAAAAAGAAAAAGACCGATGGTTCTACGGACAGGAGGTCCACCTGGTCTCTGGCTCCTCATGCCCATCTCCTGGGTGCAGGCACTACTTGTTGCCCCACACAGCAAACTTCAGGAACAGAGGGCCTGGGAGGAAGCGGCTGGACTTCATGTAGGCAGAGATCTTCTTCAGGCCCTGAGGGTGGGAAAAAGAACACCAGGCCTCAGGTCTGCTGTCCCACTGGAACCCAGGCAGCTCTCCCCAAGTTTGGGACCCGGGGTACAGCCCTTCCATGTGGGAGTCAAATGTTGGGGCAAAAGATAGTCTTCTGGGGTCCCCAGCTCTGGAAAGTTAACTCTTCCAATTTCCTATAATTCATCTGACATCCAGACTCACCACATACAGAGACTCTATACTGTATTAGGTGCTACCTATCTACTAGACATGATGACATAGGTTCAGAATCTCTACACGACTCCCCTGCAAGATGGGTTCTACTGAGACTATTTATCAGAAGGGAAACTGAGGCACACAGAGGATAAGCATGCAGATGATCACACAGCACGTAAGTAATATGGCTAGAATGCAGCCTGCTCGCTCTCCCTCTCCATTCTGAGTCTCTCTGCTGTACCCCATTCCCCATAGCTGAAAACAACAAGGAGGCTCACTCATCATCCACTTACACTATCAGTTAAGTGACCCTCAGGGCAGTTGCCCACCATGCTGTTACATTGTGTGGGCTTTCCTTTCCGGTAGACAGGTTTGGTGACTCCAACAGGGCCCAGAGAAGACTTTTTCCCCTCACTGGAATGTTACAAAGAGGTGGAACATTGGTACCAGCAAGCCCCCTTGTGCTGGTCTACTTCTCTACATATGAATATGAATTTGGCTCTCTAGTGATCTCAGATTTACCATCTTGGTTGACAATTTTGACTTTTCTTCAGCGTTAGGTGAAAATGTACCTGACTTCTCAGTTCAGAAATACTGAGAAAGTACCCAGTGGAGAGAATAGGTCAGGATGAATAGACAGGGGTTGGTTGGTGTCTTTCCCTGAATTGACCGTTTTACTAGAGTTGGTAGGAATATAGTGTAGATACTACAGGAGAGCTCTTAGCTCTTTAGATAAGGAACAGAGCTCCTCCTGGCTAAGCAAGGTTTTCCCAGGCAATTGAGAAACTTGTAGCAGAGGTGGAGGCCAGTCCTCATACCATGCAGCAGTCCCATAGGGAAACCCACTCTTTAAAGAAACTCGCCCATCTTGGAGATACACACAAAAGGTTTGGCGATCCTGTGTTCTCAGTGCCCACGGTGGTTTTAGACCGTCAGAAGGAAAAACTGAGACATGTATAAAACCTGAAATGGCTATAGGCTGACAACTAGGAGAGTTAAGCTCACAAACAGCAGAAGGGCCCACTACATACAGTTATCAATAGCAAGGTGTCCAGACAGACTCTGAAATGGGAAATCAAACTTTCTAGGCAAAAGAAAGAAGGGTGACTGTTGCTAACCAGTGACTAACACCACAGGTTTGGGTACCTTACATGTAAAGCTTAAACTATACCAAAGGAGATCCTGTCCTAAAAATCACCAAAGTGGGGTTCTTTGGCATCACAAAATTGGGGTTTTTTTGTGTACAAAGCTAAAGAAATTGACTACAAGATCCAACAAACTGAATAGAAGGTCTCTTTCAATTTGTATTTAGAAGCTTCTAAAAGAGGAAATGTGGTGTTGGAGAAGACTCTTGAGAGTCCCTTGGACTGCAAGGAGATCCAACCAGTCCATTCTAAAGGAGATCAATCCTGGGTGTTCATTGGAAGGACTGATGCTGAAGCTGAAACTGCAATACTTTGGCCACCTCATGCGACGAGTTGACTCACTGGAAAAGACTCTGATGCTAGGAGGGATTGGGGGTGGGAGGAGACGGGGACAACAGAGAATGAGATGGCTGGATGGCATCACCGACTCTGTGGACATGAGTCTGAGTGAACTCCGGGAGTTGGTGATGGACAGGGAGGCCTGGCGTGCTGTGATTCATGGGGTCGCGGAGAGTCGGACACGACTGAGCGACTAAACTGAACTGAACTGAACTGAAAAGAGGAAATGAGAAAGTAACTTTTGCAGAAAACCAACAAAAAATTGCTTGAAACTTTATCAGAATTTTTAAAAGGCCCCTGAAGCTGGCCCTGCTCTCCACTGCTCCTCCCTCCTCCTCTAAGTATATTCTGCGATGCTCTCCTTTGTGCTATTCAACTCTCTTTGAACTTCCCTTTTATAACACCAAAATGATTCCCACAAAAGCAACAATAATTCAGAAGACTTGGTAAAATTGTGAATATTTTGGCAAAAATAGTTTTTAAAACTTTTTTTTTTTGACCTTAAGGAAACAAAAGGCCTTATAGAAGGAACTTGCTTCATCTCCCTGTGCCTTTGAGACATCAGTGTTCTACCTCATCTTCTTAGACATCTTCTAGCACATTTTGAGAGATTAGTCTCTGCAAATGTAAAGAAACACATATGGTGAACACTCAGCACCAAGCTCCACAGACTGCGATTCCAAGTCTTTTTGTGCTATGCTAGGAGAAGGAAATGGCAACCCACTCCAGTGTTCTTGCCTGGAGAATCCCAGGGACGGGGGAGCCTGGTGGGCTTCCGTCTATGGGGTCACACAGAGTCGGACACGACTGAAGTGACTTAGCAGCAGCAGCAGCAGCATTAGGTAAATGTGTCATTAGGGGTCCCAGTTCATAAAGGGTCTTTGTTGTTTCAATCCTCCTTTTGTCTCCCTGTACAACAAAAGCCTTTACTTTCTTAGACTATATTTGGGAGTAACCTTCCTGGTTCTTGAGAAGGCTGCATCCTTTGCACTCTCTTGCAGGGATTCCTCTTGCCTCTTACTGGTTTGAATCACAACTAAAAATCCTAACAATGAATCTTTTAAACTGGAAAAACTTCTAAATTGGTAAATTTTTAGAAACCTCTCATTGTAAACAGTTGTTTTATTGGTACCCATAGAAAGATAAAATTAAAAGGTGAACATTCACAATATTGCTAATCAGCTATATCCCAACAGAAAATTAAAAGTTTAAATTAAAAAAAATTTTTTTAATTAAATATGGATACAAAGGAATATAATTGTTGCGAACCTTAAGAACTTCCTTAGTGTCAAATCAATCAATCAACAAACAAAAGTTGTTCATAGAGCCTTATTTGTGGTCTCACACTTCCCCTCAGTTGATCTTATAGGTGCTAATAGAAACAACAAAATAACTAAAGTTCATTAGGTTAATAAACAAGGGAATAGATAAAAGCTGAGGGGAAAATCAAGTGATTTCTTCCTACAAGTAGGAAATTTTAAAGGGATTGGTCCCAATAGTATAAAAATCTTTATATGGTTATTAAGATATGAGATAAATGAAATAGACTTTGATGGCATGAAAACAAAAGTTTTGATACAACATTACCAAAAAGGATGTTTTTGATGGGCCAGAAAGACCCCTTTATCAGTCCCCCAAATATTAAAGGGACCCAAACAAATCCACTCTACTTACCCCAGTTTAGAAAAATTTTTAAGGTAAGAGGGTAAAAAAACTACACTTAGATACTTGGCCAGTAATTGCATGGGACAATAAACCAAACAATCCAGGTGAAGACTGACAAAATGGCCTGGATCCCTTGACTCAACCCCTAACTGGAGCCCAAAACCTTTTATACAGGACTGGGTATAAAATGGCCTGGGAAATAAAAACGGAAGTTTCTAGGACTCCTTATAAGACCAAGATTTGTTAACAGAGTCCTGATAAGGGCTACAGTTAAAGGTATAACAGTTGATAGAACTGAGATTTGTTACAGATAAAAACAAAATCTGATGCCATGGTTGGATCTGTTTCTTTTACTTTAAGCATTGCTTCCAACTGCTTTTGTTCACTAAAAGGCCACTGTCTATACATAATAGCCTACATAGGGGAATCCTGCCCCTCTGCCTGAATGTTAAACCAAAGTACATTTGTTCAAGACCCTGGCTACCTATGAATGGCTACAGGAAAGAAGAAAGTAACACATCCCCTCTACAAGGCTGGCCATTCCAGAAGACGTTTGCAAGATTAATGGCCTTTTTACTTTACTTTCTCACCTACCGACTCTCAGTTCTATAAAACTGAGGCATATGGGCATCCAGACCCTGATAAGTTGGTTATTTTGGGACATTCTTCTGCCATCTTCTCAGTCTGCCAGCTTTCTGAATAAAGTCACATTCCCTCCCTCAACACCTTGTCTCTCAGATTATTGGCCTGTTGTGCAGCTAGCAGACCAAGCTTGGACTTGGTAACATATTTAAAAGTGGTATATTTGAACAGACTTTATGTAAGATGGTTACATCTCTTTTACCTGATTATACTGTGGGAATATACAAACATGTCTCACTGGGGAATGCTCCCCTGCCTGGCATAAGACAGGGCATATATAATCTGCCTCTCAAACAATTTTAATTAAACATAATAAAAGAAATTAATAGGGTTACCTAGGCCTACAAACTATGAGATAAAAATTGTAGTCTCATATTCAGGGCCTAATAGAAGCAATAATGGAGTTTGGTCTGGGAGGTGTGGTTGGTTGGTTGGTTTTATCTTTGTTCCTACGATAAACTGGCCTGAGTTTGACTTGTGAACTCAGAAAGATGGCCTTCTGCAAACATTTGAAGACATGATACATTGATCCCTATAGCTCTAGAATACAGAAATCTTTTGATTTCCAGTTTAGTTGGAAGTTTTCCTACTGATATAAAAAAGCAAATGAAAGAAAACGTAGTTGGGAAAATCAATCTTCTGACATCATTTGGGTGGCAGCCCAGTTCTTCAGAGAATTAAAAGCAACTGTGTTTGTCTTGCAAATCTCCACATATCAAGGGACTTACCTGGTGGTCGAGTGGTTAGCCTTTCAATGCATGGACTCAGGTTCAATTGCTGGTCGAGGAACTAAGATCCCACATGCCCTGGGGCAACAAATCTCTCACATCACAACTACTGAGCCCATGAGCTCTAGAGCTTGCACACCACAACTGGAAAAAGCCCAAGTACCACAATGAAAGATCCTGCATGACGCAACTAACACGCTATGCAGTCAAACAAATAAGTGTTTTTAAAACATCTCCACATACCAGAAATGTAAATATAGCTCACAATGACCTGAGACTAAGCAGGATTAACTTAATAAGGTAGAACCTGACACCAAAGGGAAGAAATAACAAAGAGGCCTCTTTAAACTCAAATGGTTGGAAAGGCTTCTTCACTCACAATATACTTGCTGCTGCTGCTGCTGCTGCTAAGTCACTTCAGTCGTCTCCAACTCTGTGCAACCCCACAGACAGCAGCCCACCAGGCTCCCCCGTCCCTGGGATTCTCCAGGCAAGAACACTGGAGTGGGTTGCCATTTCCTTCTCCAGTGCATGAAAGGGAAAAGTGAAAGTGAAGTCTCTCAGTCATGTCCGACTCTTCACGACCCCATGGACTTTAGCCTACCATGGGATCCCCTTCCATGGGATTTTCCAGGCAAGAGTACTGGAACGGGGTGCCATTGCCTTCTCCCACAATATACTTAACAGCCTCTTTAAGGGTTTGTCAAAAATGAATGCAAGGACTTAGTGGTCCAGTGGTTGAAAATCTGCCTGCCAGTGCAGGGGACATGGGTGTGACCCTGGACTGGGAAGTTTCAACATGCCACAGCGCAACTGGGCCCATGAACCACAACTACTGAGCCTGGGCTCTATAGCCAGAGCAGCAACTACTGAAGTCCGCACGCCTGGAGCCCGGGCTCCATGACAAGAGAAGCCACTGCAACAGAAGTCAGATGACCACACTAGAGACTAGCCCCGGCTAGCTGCAACTAGAGAAACCTGTGCCCAGGAACGAAGACCCCAGCTGAGACAAAAATAAATACATATTTTTAAAAATCTATGAAAAAAAGGAATGAATACAAATCTTATTCTTTTCCATGAGGAGTAAAAAGCCTGAAGATTTTCCTTCATTATTGGTTATAGAAAGGGGTAAGCTGCCAGCAACTGCAGTCACTCACAGTGTACCCTAAGGAGAGCTCGGGATGAAGAAAACCAGGATTAAACATTCTGTGATTTGGACATGGGGTCCTATAGAGAGTTTGGATGCATCCCAAACTAAGAATTACAGTGACCTAAGATTCATGCATCTTCCTACACATAGAAAAGCACTAAGATCATTAACTTGAGATGTTGGTGTTTCGATGATTAGCACTAATCTTTTATCAAGATGCATGCTTGGCTACATGTATTTCCCAGTCAAAAATTTATATACCTACTGACTCCTACCCTACATCTTCAGAGCTCTCTGAGAGGCTGGCTCTTGGGCTACAGTCCTCAGTAAGTTCTCCAAATAAAACTGTAACTTGCTGCTCTTACGTTCTGTCAAATGTTTTCCAATCAGCATCTAATTATAAGAGTATTTGTCCTTCTCTTTATGCAAAAATACTCTATTTTTCAGAAAAGGCTCCTAGGTTGCCAGGGTTTACATAGACAGATGGGCCCCTAGCAAAACAAAGGCACTCAAAGTGCCCCAGCAACTTGCAGAACCACATCTCGCCCAATGACTCAGCAAAACATGGATGAAACATGATAGGAGGGTGCGGAGCACCAAGGCTAGCCCAGGCCACACTCTAATTATTCCACTGAAAGGACACAGACCAACTGCGTGGCATGGGACCTCAGCCCACTCTCACTGGGCCCCAACCTACCCCATCCCCAGCCCCGCTGCAGCCAGCCAGGCAGCAACACTCAGGGGTACCTGCGCACCACCTTCCCAAGACAGACAGTGCCCAAGAGTTCCCAGGACTCCAAGATCTAGGGCTGCCTGTGCCCCACAGCCCAGGGCCCAACAGGCCACACACTGCAAACCACATCTGTCCGCATCCTCCCTGCTGGGCAGTAATCCCAGCTCTTGCAAAATTCTCAAGGCAACAAGTGTTGGACCAAAACCAGAGCTGATGAGAAGTAGCTGAGAAAGCAGATTTCATGATAAGGAGTGGGAATACTAAACAGATTGCAGGCTGAAAGCCTTTAGGGCTAAAGCCTCAAATTCCCAAATCCATCTCAAAGCAGACTTCTTTGCTCTCAAACTAGTTGACTGAGGGTGACAATGATGAGCTGAGAGGTGAGGTCAGGCTGTGCTCCTCCAGAATCAAGGTGGCTCCACCCACACCACACAGCTTGGGGTCCCTATAGTTCTCCAGCTGCACTGAGCCCAAGAGGCTGGGCGCCGGGACTGCATGACTTCTGTATCCCCCTTGTGTCTCATACAGGGGAGAGGATCAGATCAGTGAATGTGACTTAACATGAATGCACTATCGCATCTCTGAGATGGAATCTGGAGTTAACATGAAGGAAGAAGGGACAGGAGATGAGGAGTGAAGGAACTGCCCACCACAAGATGTGTCAAGATAAAATCCTTGCACAGGACACCTCTGTATGTACCCAAATCCCAACACCAACTATAGCCCTGAGAATCTCAGAACAACAGGTGGGGGCTCAATTGCCGCAGAGCCCTTTAGAGATCAGGAGAAAATATTGTCTTTGTTTTTAATACTTGATATCAGTCCTACTGTGTCTCCCTCTACTAATGCCAGCTTCATACCATCTCCTGAAGGTTCTGCTTCCTCCATACTTTCCAGAGCTGTCAACACAGTCATGAAAGGGACCTGAGGTTTCTTTTTCCTACAGGAAATGAGGAGCCACTGATGCTGTCCATGGAAGTTAGATGCTCTGACTGGGAGCCCAGCACACCCTGTACTGGTTCTGTGACCTGCAGAAACTACTTGTTCTTTCAGGTTGACTCCTTATCTGTAAAATGCAAAGGATAATTCTTCTACCATATAGCAATGTTATATAAAGATTAAATTTGACACAATATATATCAGCTGCTGAGCAGAGATTCAGCCATAAACTAAGTTCTCCATGAATGCTATTCATCGTCGTATTTCCAACTAGGAAATCAGGGAGAATAAGAGAGAGAAGAGAGATGTAAAATACTAAGGAGTTCAGGGGAATCACCTCAAAACGAGAAATGAAGTCTTTCAGGTTTGGGAATGCGTCCAGGCACTTGGGCTCAAATATGCGGTGCATGTCTAGGACGTCATAAGCCAGGAAATCCACATAGGTGAGCTGCAGAAGGACAAAGCATGAATGCGGACCGAACTCTGAATAAGAAAAAAATGGCTATTCTCCCTCCCCCAAAGCCCTCTCCCTTACCTTGTCCCCTGCAAACCAAGGCCTCTTCCCCAGAAACTCTGAGAACAGCTTGATTTTTTCAGGGATCTCCTTCAAGAAATCAGGCTTCAGTTTCTCCTGAGACACAGAACAGCTGTCACCACCCTCACACACAGACTCCCTGGCAGAGAGCAGTCCTCCCAGGGCTATGTCTGATCCCAGCTGTCAGGTGAGCAGTCATGTCCCTTGACTGTACATGAGTCAGGGCCCAGGGGCAATTTAGCCCACCTGTGTTCACTAGACTCCTATGGGAACCATATCCCATCTGTGAGAGACTGTGGCAAAGGGCAAAACCACACTGTTCCTGAACCTGTCACCACTCAGTTCCAGACTCCTGCGCTGGGTCACACCAGCAGTGCTGTGAGACCTGGCAGAGCTTGGGCCTCAGACCTCAGGCTGATCAACACTAAAATGACTAGGAAAGAAGTCCTATATTCCAGTGTGGGAGACAGGAATGGTGTGGACGCCTGAGCAGTTTCTGGACAGCTGGAGAGAACTGGAAGCTGAAAGGAAGGATGGAGAGGAATGAAGTCTAACCCTGGGTTGCCCACTGGACACATGTCCTGATCCCTGAGATGCCAAGAAGGAGGCTATGTGGTAAGGAGGAAAACATTCTGTTAACAAATTGAATTTCTATCCAGGGGAAGCTGGACTCTTCTTAAGATTAGTGGGAACTGAGTCAGAGTTTCCAAGGAAATATCTTGGTGGATCACTAGCTCCATGAAGATCAAAATCTAAAAGACCAGTAGATGAGATCCTGACAAGCACCTCAGACCCTCTCCAACTCAGTGGGAAGGACTCACAAAGTCAGGGTTATAGCAGATCCTGACCATGGCAAAGCGAACATCCATAACCTGGTTCTCCAAAATGTCCATACGAATCATCTCTTCCTCTGTCTCCCCACCTGTGGCCAAACAGAGACTCACCCTCAGCATCCCATTCCACCCAACCCAGGGCACGGCCACCTGTGTCCCTGCCCCCAACACCAGCCCCACTCACACATGTTGTGCTTGCGAGCAATGTACCGAAGGATGGCGTTGCTCTGAGTGAGCTTGTGAGTCCCATCAATTAAGTAGGGCAGCTGGAAGAGCAACAGGGTCTGGTTATTTGGGCCACCAGACTCCCCTGTACTCCCTCCATTGACCAAGGGCAGAGATGAAACCTGGCACTCACAGAGCCTGTCCCATGGTGGGCACTAAATAATATGCTATAAAATGGAGGGATGAGCTGGGACACAGAGCACCATGAAAGGGCAGGGGAGAGAACCAGGAAGCTGAGAGACAGAGCAGAAGGCACCTGTTCCTGAAACCTCTAAGCCAGGAAAGGAGATGGATGGAGACACTGTCCACTCCCCCTCCCAGCACCTCAGCCCCTGCACCTACATTGGGGAAGTCCAGGCCCAGCTTGAATTTTTCATTCAGCCACTGGCTTCTGTCATAGTCGGGAGCTGAGAAAAAGAAGATGCAGTGAAACAACCTCCCACAAATCCAACCCTCCTTCCCGGGGAACCTACCAAGGAGTCAGGGGCAAGACCCTCTAAACTAGTGGATCTGGAATCCGAACTGGATTCTAATCTCACATGGAGCTTTAGCGGAAAGCACACGTAGAAGGATTTGGAACCTCCCTGCACTGAGGCTTACAGAGAGCTAATGCAAGCACTAAGTGGAGCCCAAGGGGCTCTCATGTCCTGCTTTGGAGGACAGCTGCACACACAAAGGGTTTGGGAAGGGCAAGTCCCTACTCCAGCTGGTGGAGTTTAAGGAATGGGAGCAACAAAGGTAGATCACAGATTGCTTGGCAACAAATCTGCATGGGTTGAGCAGAAGTCAGAATAGGAAAAGGATTTCATTACCATCTCCTACCGAGTACTGTCTCTCCTCATAGTTTGTGTCTGTGTACTCCAGGAGAAGGCGAATGGCATGGGCCAGCTGGGAGAGATGGTGGGACAGAGGGCAGACGTCAGTCTTGACTGCAAAACTCTCGCTGTTCCAGGTCACTTCCACACCTCCAACTCCCTCAACACCATCACCTGCACCAGCCCACCCACGCCACACACACTCATGCCAACACCCAGATAAGACGATCGGGCTGAGGGGAGAGGGGCTCCGCTGCAGCAAGTGCTGTGGAAGTTTCTGGTTTGAACCGGCCTCAGCGTTGCAGCATTTTCCCAGCGGGGCGCAGCATTTCCCCACCCACCTCCACCTTCCCCGCCCTGGGGGAGCCCCGCTCACCCCGCGGATGTCCCAGTAACCCAGGATCATGGGCATGGTGCAGGTTATGACGCTCAGAGTGCAGGAGCTCCAGTGCAATTGGGCTTGAAACGTCTTCTGAATCCGGGAGAAAGTGGGCCCGGGAGCACCCGCCCCTCTTCTCGGCCCCGCCCCCAGCCCAGCCCCTGCCTCGGCCGCTGGCGGGCTGGGCAGGGTCTACTCTTGCCTCTCAGCAGATTCCTTTGGAAGCCAATCTCTGGGCGCCTAGAGGTCCAAGGCCGCCGAGGTCGGGCTCGCCTGGTTCCCGACCCCAGGAGGACGTCAGCTAACCGGGGGGAGTTGCCAGTGCCCTTGGGAAACAAGCCTGAATCATAACATTAAATCGGCCCGTGTTACAGGAAGATGAGAACCCCAGGCAATCCTAACGTTCCCCCGTGATTTACAATCCGTGATCGCTGCAGTCTTCCAGAAATGAGTATCAGTGCGATAGGAAGAGTAGATAGGAGGCAGAGAAAGGAACTGTGGCTTCCATGTCTTCCTTTCAGGGACTGTGGAGGGCCCTGCCCTCCTCATGTGCCTAAAAATAAAGATACAACATAAATTAGTGGAGTAGTTTATGGCCTCACTTGTGAATCTAAATCCAGATTCATGTACAGCAGAGAGGGTACCCAGGTGCAGCTCTAGAGATGTCCTGACAGACAGCTCCATGTCTCTCACATTGATGAGACAGTGGCGGGGAGTGTGGTGGCAAAGTGACCCAGGGGCGACCAGTCCTCTGAGTGCGTGGCTTCAGAGAGGGTCCAGAGAGGGGTGACAGCCTATACAACTCCACACAGGACCAGAGTCAAAGTGACCCAGACACCCTTGGCTGCCTAGTTCCACAGATCCCAGCCCTCACCCTGCCTCCTGACCCAATGTGATTTTAAGAGAGTGATCTGTGCCTTTAAAAAAAAAATTTATTGAAGTATATTTGATTTACAATCCTGCTTTATTTTAGGTGTACAACGAAGTGATTCAGTTATGCCTAAACATATATTCATTCTTTTTCACATTCTCTTCTCGTATAGGTTATCACAGAATATTGAGTAGAGTTCCCTGTGCTGTGCTTAGTCACTCTATTGTGTCTGACTCTTTGTGACCCCATGGACTGTATGTAGCCCGCCTGGCTTCTCTGTCCATGGGGATTCTCCAGGCAAGAATATTAGAGTGGGTTGCCATGCTCTCCTCCAGGGGATCTTCCCAACCCAGGGATCAAACCCAGGTTTCCTGCATTGCAGGCGGATTCTTTACCATCTGAGCCACTAGGGATGCCCAGAGTTCCCTGTACTGTATAGTATGTCCTTGTTGATTATCTGTCTTATATATAGTAGTGTGTGGGCTCAGTGTCCTTCGAAGTTACTCTGTGATCTGTGACTCATGGTACAAACTGTTCAAAAACAATGTGTTCTCTCTCTTGACTGTAAATGTTGACAGGTTCTAATATTTTAGAGAACACTTTGCAAGACATCAAAACATACAGTGTCCAGTATCCAGTTGAGAAGTCTAGCCTGTGGTCTTTCTTCTGTACGGTCTTCCATAGTTCCCTCCAGTTCTACTTCTGACCTTCTGAATTCTCAGTGAATTAACAGTGTTTCTATATAAAATAGCCTCAGAACACAAGATTAATAGTATAATAAAAACAAACAGTAGAATCTAAATGTGTCTACATCTTGCTGATTTTTTCTTTTTAGTTTGTAAGTGTTGTCTGTGTAACTTTAGGTTATAGAGAACATTTTTTTAATCTGAAAATAAGACAGTAGAAATAACCATTGACAAGATACTGACAAATTATATATGAGACAAAAATTTTCCACTTACTTATAACATTTTTAATAACAAAATGCAAACTAGGATTGCAAGAATTTACAAAAGGAACCAAGTTTAAGATAAAAAGTATGGAAAACAAAAAATGCTATTAAGAAGAAATATTTCACATTTAAACAAATGTGTTCAAACTTTATTTGCAACTATCTTCATTATCACATATTCCCTCATTTTTTTTAAAGGATTGAATTATTCTGTTCTTTCAGTTCAGTTCAGTTCAGTTCAGTCCCTCAGTCGTGTCCAACTCTTTGCGACCCCATGAATCACAGCACGCCAGGCCTCCCTGTCCCAACTCCTGGAGTTCACTCAAACTCATGTCCATCGAGTCAGTGATGCCATCCAGCCATCTCATTCTCTGTCGTCCCCGTCTCCTCCCGCCCCCAATCCCTCTGGGAGGGATTGATGCTGGGAGGAATTTTCTTCTTTAGGTTTTTTAATGGTCACCTCTTACATCTGAATCTAAGATTTAAGTTTTAAGATAGCTATTTATTATTTATTTGGAGGATAATTGCTTTATAATATTGTGTTGATTTCTGTCATATAATCAACATGAATCAGCCATGGGTATACATATGTCCCCTCTCTCTTTACCCTCCCTCCCACACTAGCTATGCCCTTTCAGTTTGGGCATTTAAATCTGGAGTCAGAGAAAAAGTTCACCTGTGTCTTAAGTTCTGTTGAAACACAGCCCCATCCATTCATTTATGTATCTCCCATGGCTGCTTTCACACTACAGTAACAAAGATGAACAATTGTGAAGGCGGAGACCACATGGCCTGCAAAACCAAAAATACTTACTGACTTATGCTGCTGCTAAGTCACTTCAGTCGTGTCCGACTCTGTGTGACCCCACAGACGGAAGCCCACCAGGCTCCCCCGTCCCTGGGATTCTCCAGGCAAGAACACTGGAGTGGGTTGCCATTTCCTTCTCCAATGTGTGAAAGTGGAAAGTGAAAAGTGAAAGTGAAGTCGCTCAGTCGTGTCCGACCCTTAGCGACCCCACGGACTGCAGCCTACCAGGCTCCTCCATCCATGGGATTTTCTAGGCAATAGTACTGGAGTGGCTTGTCATTGCCTTCTCCATACTGACTTATAAGCCTCATTAACTATTAGTTTACTGGACTTTTTTATGTTAGCAGTTTTACTTTTTGAAATAATCATTTATTTATTTAAAAAATCATTTTCTTCACATTATTCCCACTTTTGCTTAATTTTTTGCCTAATAACTAATAACTGCAAGAAATGACCACCCAGACAAATACCCAACAGGACTCTTCTCCAAAGCACCTGAGGGCTATGACTTGAGGCTGTGCTATAACAAGCCCAACTCCACCATCCAGCCACTCTTCTAAGGACCTGCTAATCATAGTGTTATCTGATGAGCCCTACACTTTACCTAAAATGGCACTCTCCCTCCTGACTGCACAGAGTGGCTACACTTTGGCCCAATGCAGTAGCCTTGCTCATTTCAGGTCACGTTATCCAAGGGCCAGCTACAGCCCACTAAATGCTTAAATTAGTGAGGCCTAATGGCTTTCCCCTAGACCTATAGATCTCAAATCTTCTGATGTTGATTCTTTATCTTAAGTGGCTCAGGAAACTATATAGTGCTGAGTCACTTCAGTTGAGTCTGACTGGCTCTTTATAACCCCACAGGCTCCTCTGCCCATGGGATTCTCCAGGCAAAGATACTAAAGTGGGTTGCCATGCCCTCCTCCAGCGGATCTTCCCAATCCAAGGATCAAACCCTGCATCTCTTACATCTCCTGCATTGGCAGGTGGGTTCTTTACCACCTGGAAGCTAGGTACCTATATGCAGAGCTCTAAATCCATAAAATGGCTGTAGAGTTTCCCAGGGTTTTAACTAGAGATACTTCTTTCACGTTTCCAACTGTTATTGAACATTTACTGTGCGCAAAGCAGTATAATAGATGTGAGATATAAAGTCAAATAAGAAATGGATTCTCTCCTCAATGTCTTTATGACCAAGTTGAAAAGAAACAAGTAAAACAATGATTATAATACAGTGGGGGCAAACTTTATTGAGATATATTGTAAGAACTCAGATGAAGGGTATCAGTTCAGTTCAGTTCAGTCGCTCAGTCGTGTCCAACTCTCCGCGACCCCATGAATCACAGCACGCCAGGCCTCCCTGTCCATCACCAACTCCCGGAGTACACTCAAACTCATGTCCACAGAGTCGGTGATGCCATCCAGCCATCTCATTCTCCGTCGTCCCCTTCTCCTCCCACCCCCAACCCTTCCCAGCATCAGAGACTTTTCCAGTGAGTCAACTCGTCGCATGAGGTGGCCAAAGTATTGGATGAAGGGTATATAAGCAGAGAAAACTTCCAGGACAAGGTGACAGCAGTGAATCCACCAGTATCCCACACCATCAGTAAATGACTCAGATCCCTTAACCAGCACCCAAGAGCCCCCTGAACCATGACACAGAGTACTACAAGCTGAAAGGAGGCAGCCCATAAATGCTGAATTAAAGAGGAAACGAGGCACAGAAGGGCCCCCCTTCTGTAGACACCTTAAGCTAACAGAGGTGCATGAAGTGGAGATAGAAATGAACAAGCAATAGTATAATCCCCCCTGTGTATAATAGTATAATCCCCCCCACACACACATGCCCATCCAGGTGGCCCTGCAGAGCACAACAGAAGGGGAAAATGGACTCCACCACATACCCAACATAGTTGGTCATGACTCCAGGAAGCCAGAAGGGAATAAGACAAGACACAGCAGGTGTGATAAGGCTTTACTGGGGATTAGACAGGCTGGGCAGAAACCACACTGGGAAGCACGGACTTCACACCAGGCCAGGTCTCGTCTTCAGGGCAATGCTGGGAGCTCAGAACAGAGCTCCATGGGCCAGGGATATGGCGGGCTCCTCACAGCAGAAGCAGTCATGGAAGGGAAGGATAGTCTGGGTGGCTTTAGTGCAGGAGGGATAATGTGGAGTGGGGGAGGACCTTTGCTAAAAAAAAAAATGAAATAAAAAGTAGGAAACTGAATTAAAGGATGGATGGAAAGGGGGAGTGGGAGGGAGATAAGGGGACCAAGGAAGCACCTAGAGTGAACAGAAAGAGAAAGAAAAAAGAGATGGTTCTGTGTGCAGGAAGGTCCACCTGGTCTCCAAGGCACTGGCTCCTCATGCCCATCTCCTGGTTGCAGGCACTACTTGTTGCCCCACACGGCAAGCTTCAGGAACAGAGGGCCTGGAAGGAAGCGGCTGGACTTCATGTAGGCAGAGATCTTCTTCAGGCCCTGAGGGTGGGAAAAAGAACACCAGGCCTCAGGTCTGCTGCCCCACTGGAACCCAAGCAGCTCTCCCCAAGTTTGGGACCTGGGGTACAGCCCTTCCATGTGGGAGTCAAATGTTGGGACAAAAGATAGTCTTCTGGGGTCCCCAGCTCTGGAAAGTTAACTCTTCCAATCATCTGTAATTCAAGTGATATCTTGATAAAACATGACATTTGGAGACTCCACCCAGTGCTTGTTGCTAGAGATGATGACATAGGTTCAGAATCCCTAAATGACTCCCCTGCAAGATGGGTTCTACTGAGAGCATTTATCAGAAGGGAAACTGAGGCACACAGAAGCACCTCCCTCATGCTCACACTGCACATAAGTAATACGGCTAGAATGCAGCCTGCTTGCTCTCCATCTCAATTCTGAGGTCTCTCTGCTGCACCCCCTTCCTCACAGCTGAAAAAAAAATGAGACTCACTCATCATCCACTTATACAAACAGTTAAGTGACCAGTCCTGGCAGCTGCCCACAAACAATGTGCCCAAAGTGGAATTCAGGGAGGGAAAAAAAGATGAAACATTCTCTGTTTTGGATACACAGTCGCTAGACAGTTAAGATGCATCTAAAGAAGCACTTTAATCAACCTAGGTTTGTATAGTTTTCTATGCAGAGTAAAGCACTAAAATCAGTAACTTGAGATCCCTAGCTTTTGGTGATCAGCAGTAATCTTTACCAAGATGTATAATTGATTACTCCTATTTCCCAGACCTCCTCCTCCACCTCTTGAAAACAGTTTCCCAGAGATATCTGAGATATCTGAGAGGGTGTCTCCTAGCATACAGGTTTCCAAATAAAAGGGAAACTCACTGCTCTTACATCGTGTGGGCTTTGTTTCCAGTGGACAGTTATAGTGAACACAGAGGAGTCCAAATGAGACTTCTTACTGGTATTGGAACCTTACAAGGAGCTGGAGCCTTGGTACCAGCAAGGCCCCTTGTGCCGGTCCACCTCTATACACAATCATATGAATTTAGGTGACTCTCTCATGATCTCAGATTTACCATCTTGGTTGACAATCCTGAGTTTTCTTTAGTGGTACATGAAAAAGCTTCCTGTCATCTAATTTTAGAGATACTGAGAAAGTACCCAGCTGAGACACGGGGAAGGTTCAGGTTGGGTGCGTAGGTCAGAGGCTGGTTGGTGTCCTTCCTTGAATTGACTAATTTAGCAGAGTGGGCTTGAATATAGTGTAGATACCACATGAGATCTCTTAGCTCCATAGATAAGGGACGGAGCTCCTCTTTGCCAAGCAAGGCTTTTTCAGGCAATTGAGAAACTTGCAGGAGTGGTGGAGGCAAGTCCTCATACCACACAGCAATCCCATAGGGAATCCCACTTTTAAAAGAAACTTGCATGAGCAAGTTTCACGGACACACACAAAAGGTTTGGCCAACCTGTGTTCCCAATGCCCACAATGTTTTCAGACTGTCAGAAGAAATTGAGACATATCAAAGACCTGAAATGACTACAGAGTGACAACGAAGAGAGTTAAGCTCACAAATAGCAGAAGGGCCCACTATGCACACTTATCAAAAGAAATTTATCCTGACAAACATACTGTGAAATGGGAAACAAAGGTTTATACACAAAAGAAAGAGGGGTGACAGATTGCCAACCTAAGACTGACACTACAGGCAGGTTCAGGTGCATTACATACGGAGTTTATACTTGCAAATACTTACTTAACTGGGGAAACTATACCAAAGGAGATCTCATCCTAAAAATGGTCCAAAAAGGTTCCTTTGACATTAAATTAGGGGATTTTTTGTGTACACAGCTAGAGGAATGGGTTATAAGATCAAACAGACTGAATGATTCAGAAGGCTTGGTAAAATTGTGACTACTTTGGCCAAAAAAAAGTTTTGTTTTCAAATTCTGACCTTAAGGAAACAAAAGTCCTTCTAGGAAGAACTTGCATCATCTCCCTGTACCTTTGAGATGTAAAAGTTCTACCTCATCTTCTTAGGCATCTTCCAGTACACTTTGAAAGCTTAGTCTCTCTAATCGTGAAGGTACACATATGGTGTATGGCTGGCAGCAAGTTGCACAGACTGTGATTCCAAGAGTCTTTTTGTCCAGCTATGCTAGCTTTAGGTAAATGTGTCATTAGGGGTCCCAGTTCATAAAGGGTCTTTGTTGTTTCAACCCTCCTGTGTCTCCCTGTACAACAAAGGTCTTCACTTTCTTAGACTATATTTATGAGTAATCTTCCTGGTTCTTGAGAATGCTGCATCCTTTGTACTCTCTTGTGGGGACTGTCTCTTATTGGTTTGACTCATAACTAAGAATTCTAACAATGGATCCCTTAAACTGGGAAACCTGATAAATTAGTAAATTTTTAGAGACCTCTCATTGAAAAGAGACCAGTTGTTTAGCTGGTCCCTATGGAAAAATCAAACTAAAGGGTGGATACACAGATATATAATGGTGGCTAACCTTAAGAACTTCCTTAGTTTTAAACCAATCAACCAACCAACAAAAATTGTTCCTAGAGTTTTATCTGTGGTCTCAGCTTCCCCTCAATGGATCTTACAAATGCTAATAAAAACAAAAGAATAACTAAAGTTAATTAGATTAATTAACTGAGGGGAAAGTCAAGTGAGTTCTTCCTACAAAGTAGAAATATTAAAGGGACTGGTCCCAATAGGATGAAAATCTTTAGATGGCTATTAAGAAGTATGATAAATGAAACAGAATTTGATGGCATGAAATTAAAGATTTTGATACAGCACTACCAAAAAAGATGTTTTGGACGGGCCAAAAAGTCCCCTTATCAGTCCCCTTAAATGGTAAAGAGACCCAAACAAACCCACTCTATTTACCCCAGTGTAGGAAAATTTTAAAGGCAAGAAAGTAGAAAAATTCACCAGCAATTGCTCAGGGCAATATGCCAAACAATCCAATAAAGATTGACAAAAAAAGCCTGGGTCCCTTGGCTCAACCCCTCACTGGAGACAGAACTGGGTAAAATGGCCAGGGAATAAAAAGGAAAGTTTCTGGGACTCCTTATAAGACCAAGACTTGTTAACAGGATCCTTACAAGGGCTATGGTTAAAGGTAAAATATTAATAGTTGTTAGAATTGAGATGAAAGTTTATTTGTTACAGGGAAGAACAAAATCTGCCTCCATGTTGGATCTGTTTCTTTTTTTTTTTAAGATTTGTATCTTTTTTTTTTTTTTAAGATTTGTATCTTTTTTTTTTTTTTTGGCTGCACTGGGTCCTCATTACGAGCCTAGGCTTTCTCTAGTTCCAGCCAGTGAGAGCTACTCTTCATTATGACGCACAGTCTTCTCATTGCAGCAGCTTCTCTTGCAGTGGTGCACAGACTCTAGGTGTGTGGGCTTCAGTAGCTAGTTGCAGCACGTAGACTGGTAGTCGTGGCTGTCAGGCCCTAGAGCCGGGCTCATTAGTTGTGGTGCAGGCTAGGTTGCTCTGCATCATGTGGAATCTTCCCAGAACAAGGATTGAACCCATGTCCCCTGCACTGGCAGGCAGATTCTTACCCACTGTACCAACAGAGAAGTCCAGATCTGTTTCTTTTACTTTAAACTTTGCTTCCCATTGCTTTTGTTCACTAAAAGGATACCCTCCATACATAATGGCCTGCCTTGGGGAACCCTGCCCCTCTGCCTGAATGTTAAACCAAAGTGCCCTTGTTCAGGACCCTGTCCACCTGTGGATGGCTACAGGAAGGAAAAAATTAACTTATCCCCTCCCCAAGGCTAGGAATTCCAGGAGATAAATTTTGCAAGATTAATGACATTTTTACTTTACTTCCTCACCTCCCCCATCTCTGCTCTATAAAAGAACTCGGCATCCAGACCCTGATAAGATGGTTATTTTGAGACATTACTCCGCCATCTTCTCAGTCTGCACCTCGTCTCTCAGATGATTGGCCTGTTGTGCAGCAAGCAGCCTAAACTTGGGCTCAGTAACATACTAAAAAGTGGTATATTTGAACGGCCTTCATGTAAGATCGTTACATCTCTTTTACCTGATTATACTGTGGGGATATACAAACATGTCTCACTGGGGAATGCTCCCCTGCCTGGCATAAGACAGAGCATATAATCTGCCTCTCAGGTAATGTTAATTAAATATAACACAGGAAACCAATAGGGTTACCTGAGCCCACACACCATAAGGTTAAAATTGCAATCTAATATTCAGGGCCTAATAAAAGCAATATTGGAGTTTGATTTGGGGGTTTTGTTTGGCTGGTTGGTTTTGTTTTTGACCACGGGTAAATTGGTCTGAGTTTGACTTGTGCACTCATAAAAAGGGCCCTCTGCAAATATTTGAAGACACGATACACTGATCCCTAAAGTTCTAGAATATAGAAATCTTTAGATTTCCAGTTTAGTTGGAAATTTTCCTACTGATATAAGAAAGCAAAATTTTAAAAAAGGTAGTTGGTCAAATCAAACTTTTGATATCATTTAGGTAGCAGCCCAGTTCTTCCGGGAATTGAAAGCAACTGTGTTTGTCTTGCAAATCTCCACATATCAGGGGACATCCCTGGTGGTCCAGTTGTTAGGAATCTGCCTTCCAGTGCAGTGAAGGCAGTTCAATCCCTGCTCAAGGAACTAAGATCCCACATGCCCTGGGGCAACTAAGCCCGCACACTAAAACTACTGAGACCATGTGTTCTGGAGCCCACGCACCACAAGTAGAAGAAGCCTGAGTACTACAATGGAAGATCCCACATGACACAACTAACACCCAATGTAGCCAAAAAATTATATATTTTAAAAAATCCCTTCATGTCAGATATGTAAATATAGCACACAATGGCCTGATTAACTTAATAAGATGGGCTCTAACACCAAAGGGAAAGAATAATGGAAAAGAGGTGTTTTTAAACTCAAACAACTGGAAAGGCTCCTTCACCCAAAATCTAATTTACAGTCTTTTAAAGGACTTGTCAAGAATGAAGGACTTCCCTGGCGGTCCAGTGGTTGAGAATCTGCCTGCCAAAACAGGGAACACGGTTTCAAACCCTGGTCTGGGGAGATTTCACATGCCCCGGGGCAACTGAGCTTATACTCTAGAGCCTGAGAGCCACAACTACTGAACCCCAAGTGCCTAGAGTCCGGTGCTCTGCAACAAGAAAAGCCACTGCATTAGAAGCAGGAGCACGGCAACTAGAAAGGAGACCGAGCTCCCTGCAACTAGAGAAGGCCCAGGCCCAGCAACAGAGACCCAGCCCAGCCAAAAATAAATAAATAACTTTTTTTAATTTATGAAAATAAAACAATGAATGCAAATCTTATGTCGTTTCCATGAACAGTAAAAAGCCTGAAGATATTCCCTCCTAACTGGTTATAGAAAGGGGTAAGCTTCAATCTACTGCAGTCAACTACAGACAATCCACCCTGAGGAGATTTCAGGATGAAGAAAAATAAGGATGAAACATCCTGTGTTTTAGACATGGGGCCCCCAGAGAGTTAGGATGCATCTCAAAAAAAGAATTTTCATGACTCCAGATTTACCCATCTTCCTACACAGAGAAAAGCACTAAGATCATTAACTTGAGATGTTTGTTTTTCAATAATTAGCACTAATCTTTTACCAAGATGTATATCCCAGCCAAAAATTCATATACCTACTGTCTCCTACCCTACATCTTCAGAGCTCTATGAGAGGCTATCTCCTGGGTTCCAAACAAAATTGAAGGTCTCCAAATAAAGTCAAAACTCACGGCTCTTAAGTGGTTTCGAATGTTTCTCCATCTACATCTCATCATAGGAGTATCTGTTCTTCTCATCAAGCAAAAAAGAATCTCTTCCTCAGAAAAGGCTCCTAGTTTACAGGGTTTGCCCACAGAGGGATGAACGCCTAGCAAAACAAAAGGGCTCAGAAAGTGGCCACATTTCACCCAATTACTCAGCAAAACATGGATGAAACATGATAGGAGGGTGTGGAGCAGCAAGACTAGCTCAGGCCAGGCTCTAATTATTCTACTTAAAAGACACAGACCAACTGCCTGGCATGGGACCTGAGTCCACTCTCACTGGGCCTCAACCTACATCATCCTCAGTCCTGCTACAGCCAACCAGACAGTGAGACACTCAGGTGTACCTGTGCATCATTTTCACAAGACACACAGTGCCCAAGAGTTCCCAGGACTCCAAGATCTGGGGCTGCCTGTACCCCACAGCCCAGAGCCCAACAGGCCACACTGCAGGCCACATCTGTCCCCATCCTCCCTGCTGGGCAGTCACCCCAGCTCTTGCAAAATTCTCAAGGCAACAAGCCTTGGACCAAAACCAGAGCTAATGAGAAGTAGCTGACAAAGCAAATTTCATGATGGGGAGTAAGAATACAAAACAGATCGTAGGCCAAAAAACCTCTTGGACAAGAGATTCAAATTCCCATATCCGTCCCAAAGCAGACTCTGTTCTCCAGTTGGGTGAATGATGATCTGGGAGGTGAGGTCAGGCTGTGCTCCTCCAGAATCAAGGTGGCTCCACCCACACCACACCGCTTGGGGTCCCTGTAGTTCTCCAGCTGCACTGAGCCCAAGAGGCTGGGCGCCAGGACTGCATGACTTCTGTATCCCCCTTGTGCCTGACACAGTGTCTCATACAGGGGAGAGGATCAGATCAGTGAATGTGACTTAAAATGAATGTACTATTGCATCTCTGAGATGGAAACTGGGGTAACAGGAAGGTAAAAGGGACTGGAGATGAGGAGTAAAGGAACTGCCCACCATAAGAGGTTTCAAGATGAAATCCTTGTACAGGACACCTCTGTATGTACCCAAATCCCAGCACCAACTACAGCCCTGAGAATCTCAGAACAACAGGTCGAGGCTCAATTGCCACAGAGCCCTTTGGAGATCAGGAGAAAATATTGTAAGTGTTTTTAGTACTTGATATCAATCCTACTGTGTCTCCCTCTACTAATGCCAGCTGCATACCATCTCCTGAATATTCTGCTTCGTACATACTTTCCAGAACTGTGAACCCAGACAATAAAAGGACCTGAGCTTTTCATTTTAGTACAGGCCATGGAGAGGCACTGACTGCTGCCCATAGAAGCCAGATGGTCTGACTGGGAACGCAGTACAGCCTGTACTGGTTGTGTGACCTTCAGAAACTACTCATCCTTTCAGCTTAATTCCTTATCTGTAAAATGGAGAAGATAATTGTTCTACATGTAGCCATGTTATAAAGATTAAATGTGACACAATACACGTCAGTAACTGAGAAGAGATTCTGGTAAACAAAATCCTCCATAAATGCTATTCTTCACTGTAGTTCCAACTAGGAAATCAGGGAGAAAAAGAGAGAATAAAGATGTAAATACTAAGGAGTTCAGGGGAATCACCTCAAAACGAGAAATGAAGTCTTTCAGGTTTGGGAATGCGTCCAGGCACTTGGGCTCAAATATGCGGTGCATGTCCAGGACGTCGTAAGCCAGGAAATCCACATAGGTGAGCTGCAGAAGGACAAAGCATGAATGCGGACCGAACTCTGAACCTCGGGAAAATGACAGCCATCCCGCCCCCAAAGCCATCCAACTTACCTTGTCCCCTGCAAACCAAGGCCTCTTCCCCAGAAACTCTGAGAACAGCTTGATTTTTTCAGGGATTTCCTTCAAGAAATCAGGCTTCAGTTTCTCCTGAGACAGAGAACAGCTGTCACCACCCTCACACACAGACTCCCTGGCAGAGAGCAGTCCTCCCAGGGCTGTGTCTGATCCCAGCTGTCAGGTGAGCAGTCATGTCCCTTGACTGTACATGAGTCAGGGCCCAGGGGCAATTTAACCCACCTGTGTTCACTAGACTCCTATGGGAACCATCTCCCATCTGTGAGAGACTGTGGCAAAGGGCAAAACCACACTGTTCCTGAACCTGTCACCACTCAGTTCCAGACTCCTGCGCTGGGTCACACCAGCAGTGCTGTGAGACCTGGCAGAGCTTGGGCCTCAGACCTCAGGCTGATCAACACAAAAATGACTAGGAAAGAAGTCCTATATTCCAGTGTGGGAGACAGGAATGGTGTGGACGCCTGAGCAGTTTCTGGACAGCTGGAGAGAACTGGAAGCTGAATGGAAGGAGGGAGAGGAATAAAGTTTAACCCTGGGTTGCCCACTGGACACATGGAGAGGAGGTGCTGGGATAAGGAGGAAAATATCCTGTCTAGGAAGTGAATTTCCATCCAGGAGAAGCTGGACTCTTCTTAAGATTGGTGGGAACTGAATCAGAGTTTCCAAGAAAATGTCTTGGTGGTTAAGTAGCTTTAAGGAAGTAAAAATCTAAAAGACCAGTAGATGAGATCCTGACAAGCATCTCATACCCTGTCCCCCCAAGTGAGAGCACTCACAAAGTCAGGGCTGTAGCAGATCCTGGCCATGGCGAAGCGGACATCCATAACCTGGTTCTCCAAAATGTCCATACGAATCATCTCCTCCTCTGTCTCCCCACCTGTGGCCACAAACAGAGACTCACCCTCAGTATCCCCTCCAGCCCAGCCCAGGGCATGACGACCTGTGTCCCTGCCCCCAACCCCAGACCCACTCACACATGTTGTGCTTGCGAGCAATGTACCGAAGGATGGCGTTGCTCTGGGTGAGCTTGTGAGTCCCGTCAATTAAGTAGGGCAGCTGGAAGAATAACAGGGTCTGGTTATTTGGGTCACCAGACTCCCCTGTATCCCCTCCATTAATCAAGGGCAGATGTGAAATCTGGCACTCACAGAGCCTAAATACTATGTGTGTGTATGTGTGTTAGCCACTCAGTCATGTTCGACTCTTTGCAACCCCATGAACTGTAGCCTGCCAGGCTTCTCTGTCCATGGAATGCTCCAGGCAAGAATACTGGAGTGGATTGGCATTCCCTTCTCCAGAGAATCTTCCTGATCTAGGGATTGAACCCTGGTCTCCTGCATCACAAGCTGAATCTTTACCACTTGAGCTATGGTGGGCACTAAATAATATGCTGCGAAATGAAGGGATGAGCTGGGGCACAAAGCAACATGGAAAGGCAGGGGAGTGAACCAGGAAGCTGCGAGACAAAGCAGAAGGCACCTGTTCCGGAAACCTCTAAGCCAGGAAAGGAGATGGATGGAGATACTGTCCACTCCCCCTCCCAGCACCGCAAACCCTGCACCTACATTGGGGAAGTCCAGGCCCAGCTTATATTTTTCATTCAGCCACTGGCTTCTGTCATAGTCGGGAGCTGAGAAAAAGAAGATGCAGTGAAACAACCTCCCACAAATCCAACCTTCCTTCCTGGGGAACCTACCAAAGAATCAGAGGCAAGACCCCCTGAACTGGTGGATATGAATTCTGACTCACATGGAGCCTTGGGAGAAAGCACACGTAGAAGGATTTGGAACCTCCCTGCGTTGAGGCTTACAGAGAGCTAATGCAAGCACTAAGTGGAGCCCAAGGGGCTCTCATGTCCTGCTTTGGAGGACAGCTGCACACACAAAGGGTTTGGGAAGGGCAAGTCCCTACTCCAGCTGGTGGAGTTTAAGGAATGGGAGCAACAAAGGTAGATCACGGGTTGCTTGGCAACAAATCTGCATGGGTTGAGCAGAAGTCAGAATAGGAAAAGGATTTCATTACCATCTCCTACCGAGTACTGTCTCTCCTCATAGTTTGTGTCTGTGTACTCCAGGAGAAGGCGAATGGCATGGGCCAGCTGGGAGAGATGGTGGGACAGAGGGCAGACGTCAGTCTTGACTGCAAAACTCTCGCTGTTCCAGGTCACTTCCACACCTCCAACTCCCTCAACACCATCACCTGCACCAGCCCACCCACGCCACACACACTCATGCCAACACCCAGATAAGACGATCGGGCTGAGGGGAGAGGGGCTCCGCTGCAGCAAGTGCTGTGGAAGTTTCTGGTTTGGACCAGCCTCAGCGTTGCAGCATTTTCCCAGCGGGGCGCAGCATTTCCCCACCCACCTCCACCTTCCCCGCCCTGGGGGAGCCCCGCTCACCCCGCGGATGTCCCAGTAACCCAGGATCATGGGCATGGTGCAGGTTATGACGCTCAAAGTGCAGGAGCTCCAGTGCAGTTGGGCTTGAAACGTCTCCTGAATCCTGGAGAAAGTGGGCCCGGAAGCACCCGCCCCTCTTCTCGGCCCCGCCCCCAGCCCAGCCCCTGCCTCGGCCGCTGGCGGGCAGGGCAGGGTGTACTCTAGTCTCTCAGCAGATTCCTTTGGAAGCCAATCTCTGGGCGCCTAGAGGTCCAAGGCCGCCGAGGTCGGGCCCGCCTGGTTCCCGGCCCCAGGGAGACGTCAGCTAACCGGGGCGGAGTAGTTGCCAGTGCCCTTGGGAAACAAGCCTGAATCATAACATTAAATCGGCCCGTGTTACAGGAAGATGAGAACCCCAGGCAATCCTAACGCTCCCCCGTGATTTACAATCCATGATCGCTGCAGTCTTCCAGAAATGAGTATCAGTGCGATAGGAAGAGTAGATAGGAGGCAGAGAAAGGAACTGTGGCTTCCATGTCTTCCTTTCAGGGACTCTGCAGGGGCCTGCCCTCCTCATGTGCCTAAAAATAAAGATACAACATAAATTAGTGGAGTAGTTTATGGCCTCACTTGTGAATCTAAATCCAGATGCATGCACAGCAGAGAGGGTACCCAGGTGCAGCTCTAGAGATGTCCTGACAGACAGCTCCGTGTCTCTCACATTGATGAGACAGTGGCGGGGAGTGTGGTGGGAAAGTGACCCAGGGGCGACCAGTCCTCTGAGTGTGTGGCTCCAGAGGGTGTCCAGAGAGGGGTGACAGCCTATACAACTCCACACAGGACCAGAGTCAGAGTGGCCCCACACACCCTCAGCTGCCTAGATCCACAGATTCCAGCCTCTTCCTGCCTCCTGACCCAATGTGATTTTAAGAGAGTGATCTGTGTCTTTAAAAAAATTATATTGAAGTATAGTTGATTTACAATGTTGTGTTAGTTTCAGGTGTACAACAAAGTGATTCAGTCATACATATACAGGTGTTCACCCTTTTTCAGATCCTCTTCTCATATAGATTATCACAGAATATTGAGTAGAGTTCCCTGCACTGTACAGTGCATCCTTACTGGTAACCCATCTTATATATAGTAGTGTGAGCGCTCAGCGTCTTTTGATGTCACTCTGTGATCTGAGGTACAATTTGCACAAGAATAATGTCCTACCTGCCAACTTTCCTCTGTGCAGGCAGAAGTTTATTTCAAAATTAGGAGAATAGGACATAGGTTGGACTGTGGTTTATTTTCCTTGTTGAAAGGCTATTACAAAGTAGTGGATATAGGTAATTAATGAGAGGAACTTTAAAAAACAAATAAATTTTGTAAGTTAATACACAAAGTTGGTATACTACAAAAAAGTATTTGAAAATAGAGCTTCCCAGGTGGCTCAGTGGTAACGAATCCGCCTGTCAATACAGGGGGCACAGGAGACTCAGGTTTGATCCCAGGGTTGGGAAGATCCCCTGGAGAAGGGAATAGCAACCCACTCCAGAATCCTTGCCTGGAGAATTCCATGGACAAAGAATCCTGGCAGGCTAGGTCCATAGGGTTGCAAACAGTTGGACACAACTGAAGCAACTTAGTATGCATGCACACACATGCATGTTGTAAGGACACAGATGAAGGGTGTCTAAAGCAGGGTAAGCTTCCAGGAAAGGGTGACAGAAGCAAATCCACCAGGATCCCACACCATCAGTAGACTATTCAGACTCCTTCCCCAGCACCTAAGAGCCTCTGAACCATGACACAGAATACTGCAACCTGACAGGAGGTATCCCATGAATGTTGAGTTAAAGAGGGAACCAGACATAGAAGGGCTCCCCTTCTGCAGAGATCTGATGCTAAGGAACAGAGATACATGAAGTGGAGATAGAAATGAACAAGCAATCATATAACATACTCATCCCCAACAGTCTACCCCTCCACACACACACACCCATACCCATCCATGGAGCGCTGCAGTGAACAAGAGGGGAAAATAGACACACACACACACCCAACACAGTCAGTCATGACTCCAGGAAGCCCCGAGAGAATAAGACAAGACACAGCATGTGTGATTAAGGCTTTATTGGGGATCAGACAGGCTGGGCAGGAACCACACTGGGAAGCAGGGCCTGCACACCAGGCCAGGTCTGGTCTTCAGACCTGCACCACTGGGAGCTCAGAGCAGAGCCCCGTGGGCCAGGGGTCTGGCCGGGCTGCTCACAGTAGAAGTAATCATGGAAGGGAAGGACAGTCTGGGTGGCTTTAATACAGGAAGGATAATGTGCAGTGGGGGAGGAACTTTGCTCAAAAATAGTGGGAAACTGAATCTTTAAAGTAGGGATGGAAAGGGGTGTGGGAGGGAGTTAAGGGGGCCAAGAAGCCATCTAGAGTGAACAGAAGGAAAAAGAAAAAGACCGATGGTTCTGTGTGCAGGAAGTTCCACCTGGTCTCCAAGGCACTGGCTCCTCATGCCCATCTCCTAGTTGCAGGCACTACTTGTTGCCCCACACAGCAAGCTTCAGGAACAGAGGGCCTGGGAGGAAGCGGCTGGACTTCATGTAGGCAGAGATCTTCTTCAGACCCTGAGGGTGGGAAAAAGAACACCAGGCCTCAGGTCTGCTGCCCCACTGGAACCCAGGCAGCTCTCCCCAAGTTTGGGACCCGGGGTACAGCCCTTCCATGTGGGAGTCAAATGTTGGGGCAAAAGATAGTCTTCTGGGGTCCCCAGCTCTGGAAAGTTAACTCTTCCAATTTCCTATAATTCATCTGACATCCAGACTCACCACATACAGAGACTCTATACTGTATTAGGTGCTACCTATCTACTAGACATGATGACATAGGTTCAGAATCTCTACACGACTCCCCTGCAAGATAGGTTCTACTGAGACCATTTATCAGAAGGGAAACTGAGGCACACAGAGGATAAGCATGCACATGATCACACAGCACATAAGTAATATGGCTAGAATGCAGCCTGCTCGCTCTCCCTCTCCATTCTGAGTCTCTCTGCTGCACCCATTTCCCCATAGCTGAAAACAAGGAGGCTCACTCATCATCCACTTACACAAATAGTTAAGTGACCCTCAGGGCAGTTGCCTACCAATAGTGCCTGCAAGGGAATTCAGGATAGGAAAAAACAAGATGAAACTTTCTGTGTTTTGGATACATGGTCCTGAGATGGTTAAGATGCATAAGCTCCAGAAAGAATGAAGTGGCTGGGCCAGAGCAGAAACAATGCTCAGTTTTGGATGTATCTGGTGGTAAAAGCAAAGTCTGATGCTTTTAAGAAATACTGCATAGGAACCAGGAACAATAGGTCCATGAATCAAGGTAAATTGGTTGTGGTCAAGCAGGAGATGGCAAGATTAAACATCATCTTAGGAATCGGTGAAATAAAATGGATGGAAAAGGGAGAATTTAATTCAGATGACCATTATATCTACTACTGTGGTGAAGAATCCCTTAGAAGAAATGGAATGGCCCTTATAGTCAACAAGACTCCAAAATGCAGTATTTGGGTCCAGTCTCAAAAACAACAGAATGATTTTGGTTCGTTTCCAAGAAAACCATTCAACATCACAGTAATCCAAATCTATGCCCCTACCACTGATGCCAAAGAAGCTGAAGTTGACTAGTTCTATGAAGACCTACAACACCTTCTAGAACTAACATCAAAACAAAGCAGTCTTTTTTCATCATCAGGAATTGGAATGGAAAACTATGAAGTCAAGAGATACCCGGAATAACAGGCAAGTTAGACCTTGGAGTACATAAATGAAGCAGGGCAAAGGCTAACAGAGTTTTGTCAAGAGAACAAGCTGGTCATAGTAAACACCCTTTTCTAATAAACCAAGAGACAACTCTACACAAGGACATCACCAGATGGCCAATACCAAAATCAGACTGATTATGTTCTTTGCAGTCAAAGATAGAGAAGCTCTGCTGCTGCTGCTGCTAAGTCGCTTCAGTTGTGTCCAACTCTGTGCGACCCCACAGACGGCAGCCCACCAGGCTCCCCCGTCCCTGGGATTCTCCAGGCAAGAATACTGGAGTAGGGGAGAAGCTCTACACAGTCAGTAAAAACAAAACTTGGAGCTTACTGCGGCTCAGACCATCAGCTCCTTATTGCAAAATTTAGGCTTAAATTGAAGACTGTAGGGGAAACCACTAGGCCATTCAGGTAGCACCTAAATCCATTCCCTGATGATTATACAGTGGAGGTGATTAATAGATTCAAAAGATTAGGTCTGGTAGACAGAGTGCCTGAAGAACATGGATGGCAGTTCATAACATTGGACAAGAGGCAGTGACCAAAATCATCTGAAAGAAAAAGAAATGCAAGGAGGCAAAGTGGTTGTCTGAGGAGGTTTTACAAATAGCTGAGGAAAAAGGAGAATGAAGGCAAAGGAGAAAGGGAAAGATATACTCAACTGAATGCAGAGTTGGAGGGAACAGCAAGATCTATTAAATGAGATAAGGCCTTCTTAAATGAACAATGCAAAGCAGAGGAAAACAACAGAATGGGAAAGAACGGGAAAGACTAGAGATCTCTTCAAGAAAACTGGAGAGATCAAGGGAACATTTCATGCAAGGAAGGGCACAATAAAAGACAGAAACAGTAAGGACGTAACAGAAGCAGAAGAGATTAAGAGGAGGTAGCAAGAATACACTGAAGAACTACACAAAAAAGGTTTTAATGACCCAGATAACCACAATGGTGTGGCCACTCACCTAGAGCCAGACATCCTGGAGTGTGAAGTCAAGTGGGCCTTAGGAAACATTACTACGAACAAAGCTAGTGGAGGTGACAGACTTCCACCTGAGCTATTGAAAATCCTAAAAGATGATGCTGTTAAAGTGCTGCACTCAATATGTCAATAAATTTGGGAAACTGATCAGTGGCCACAAGACTGGAAGAGGTCAGTTTTCATTCCAATCCCAAAATAGGGCAATGCCAAAGAACGTTCAAACTACAGTACAATTGCACTTATTTCACATACTAGCAAGGTTATGCTCAGAATCCTTCATGCTAGGCTTCAACAGTACATGAACTAAGAACTTCCAGATGTAAAAGCTGTCTAGAAAAAGCAGAGATCAAATTGCCAACAATTGTTGGACCATGGAAAAAGCAAGGGGGGCTCCAGATAGACATCCACTTCTGCTTCATTGACTGTGTGGATCACAACAAACTGTGGAAAATTCTTAAAGAAATGGAAATACTGGACCACTTATCTATCACCTGAGAAACCTGTATGCAGGAGAGTTAGAACCTTAGATGGAAAAACAGACTGGTTCAAAATTGGGAGAGGAGTAAGACAAGACTACATACTGTCAGCCTGCTTATTTAACTTACATGCAGAGTACATCATGCGAAATGCTAGCCTGGATGAATGACAAGATGGAATCAAGATTGCTGGGAGAAACATCTGCAACCTCAGATAAGCAGATGACACCACTCTAATGTCGGAAAGTGAAGAGGAACTAAAGAGCCTCTTGGTGAGGGTGAAAGAGACTGAAAAAGCTGGCTTGAAACTCAACATTCAAAAAAATAAGACTATGGCATCCAGTTCCATTGCTTCATGGCAAACAGAAGGGGAAAAAGTGGAAGCAGTGACAGATTTTACTTTCCTGGGCTCCAAAATCACTGTGTATGGTGACTGAAGTCATGAAATTAGAAGATGTTTGCTCCTTGAAGGGCTTCCCTGGTAACTCAGACGGTAAAGAATTTGCCTAATGTGGGAGACCTGGATTCGATTCCTGGGTTGGGAAGATTCCCTGGAGAAGGGAAAGGCTACTCATTCCAGCATTCTTGCCTGGATAATTTTATGGACAAAGGAGCCTGGCAGGCTACAGTCCATGGGGTCACAAAGAGTCAGACATAACTGAGTGACTTTCACTTTCACTTGCTCCTTGGAAAGAAAGCTATGACAAACCTAGACAGCATATTAAAAAACAGAGACATCACTTTGCCAACAAAGGTCTGTTTGGTCAAAGCTATGGTTTTTCCAGTAGTCATATATGGATGTGAGTGTTGGACCATAAGGAAGGCTCATCACCAAAGAATTGATGTTTTTGAACTGTGGTGCTGGAGAAGATTCTTGAGAGCCCCTTGACCTGCAAGGAGATCAAACCAGGCAATCCTAAAGGAAATCAACCTTGAATATTCACTGGAAGGACTGATGCTTAAGCTGAAGATCTAATACTTGGGCCACCTGATAGGAAGAGCTGACTCATTGGAAAAGACCCTGATGCTGGGAAAGATTGAGGGCAAGAGAAGAGGGCAACAGAGGATGAGACGGTTGGATGGCATCATCGACTCAATGGATATGAGTTCGAGCAAGCTCTGGGAGATGGTAAAGGACAGGGAGGCCTGGTGTGCAGCAGTTCATAGGATTGCAAAGAGTCAGACACAACTGAGCAACTGAACAACAACATTGTTCTTAAGTTGTGAGGGTTTTTTTTTTCCAACTGACATCTAGTCATAAGAGTATTTGTTCTTCTCATTCTCCAAAATTATTCTCTTTCTCAGAAAAGGCTCCTAGTTGCAAGGGTTTCCACAGAAAGATGGGCCCTAGCAAAACAAAAGTGCTCATAAAGGGCCCAAGCAACCTGCAGAAGAGACCACATTTCACTCAATTATTCAGGAAAATGTGGATGAAACATGATAGGAAGGTTGAAACAACAAGACTAGGCTAGGCCAGACTCTAATTTTTCCACTTAAAAGACACAGACCAACTGCCTGGCATGGGACCTGAGCCCACTCTCACTGGGCCCCAACCTACCTCATCCTCAGTCCTGCTGCAGCCAGCCAGACAGCAACACTCAGGTGCACCTGCACACCACCCTCCCAAGACAAGACAGTGCCCAAGAGTTCCCAGGACTCCAAGATCCAGGGCTGCCTGTACCCCACAGCCCAGGGCCCAACAGGCCACACTGCAGGCCACATCTGTCCCCATCCTCCCTGCTGGGCAGTCACCCCAGCTCTTGCAAAATTCTCAAGGCAACAAGCCTTGGACCAGAACCAGAGCTGATGAGAAGTAGCTGAGAAAGCAGATTTCATGATGGAAATGGGCATACAAAACAGATTGTAGACTGAAAAACCTCTTGGACAAGAGCTTCAAATTCCCATATCCACCACAAAGCAGACTCTGTTGCTCTCCAGTTGGGTGAATGATGAGCTGGGAGGTGAGGTCAGGCTGTGCTCCTCCAGCCCTAAGGTGGCTCCACCCACACCACACAACTCAGGGTTCCCGTAGACCTCCAGCTGCACTGAGCCCCAGACGCAGGGCATCAGGACTGTGTGACATCTGTATCCCACTGTGCCTGACACAGTGTCTCATACAGGGGAGAGGATCAGATCAGTGAATGTGACTTAAAATGAAAATACTAAGCCATCTTTCAGACAGAATCTGGAGTAACAGGAAGGAAGACAGGATGGGAGACGAGGAGGGAAGGAAAGTGCCCACCAAATGAGGAGTCAAGATAAAAATCCCTGCACAGGATATCTATATTATGTTAGCAGAAATGTTATGTTAGTCACTCAGTCATATCCAACTCTTTGGGAGCCCCCCAGACTGTAGCCCCTGCAGGCTCCTCTGTCCATGGAATTCTCCAGGCAAGAGTACTGGAGTGGGGTGCCATTTCCTTCTCCAATGCGTGAAAGTGAAAAGGGAAAGTGAAGTTGCTTGGTCGTGTCCGACTCTTAGCGACCCCATGGACTGCAGCCCACCAGGCTCCTCCATCCATGGGATTTTCCAGGCAAGAGTACTGGAGTGGGGTGCCATTTCCTTCTCTGCTGCTGTTGCTGCTGCTAAGTCACTTCAGTCGTGTCTGACTCTGTGTGACCCCATAGACGGAAGCCCACCAGGCTCCCCCATCCCTGGGATTCTCCTTCTCTAGCAGACACTAAATGATATGCTGTAAAATGAAGGGATGAGCTGTGACACGGAGCATCATGGAAAGGCAGAAAACAGAACCAGGAAGTTGAGAGACAGAGCAGAAGGCACTTGTTCCTGAAACCTCTAAGCCAGGAAAAGAGATGGATGGAGACACTGTCCACTCCCCCTCCCAGCACCTCAGCCCCTGCACCTACATTGGGGAAGTCCAGGCCCAGCTTGGATTTTTCATTCTGCCACTGGCTTCTGTCATAGTCAGGAGCTGAGAAAAAGAAGATGCAATGAAACAACCTCCTAGGAGTCCAACCCTCCTTACCAGGGGGACCCAGCAAGGAGTAGAGGCAAGAATCCCCCTGAACTGGTGGATCTGGAATCTGAACCACTAAGTCTCACATGGAGCTTTGAGGGGAAAAACCAAGTTAGAAACTTCTTGAAACTAGGTGAGTAATCCTTACAAAGGGTTTAGGTAAGCACTAAGGGAAGCCTGTGCCAATGGCTGATAGAGGACCCAGCTGTGGGCTCTCATATCCTTCCTTGGAGGCCAGCTGCACCCTAAAGGGTCTAGGAAGGGGCAGGTCCCTGCTCCAGCTGGGCGGGCTGGAGGGGAGGGCGACAGACATGAACAACAGTGGTCAGGACATGGGATGCTTGGCACCAAATCAGCATGAGTTGGGCAGAAGTCAGGACATGACAAGCATGCCATTACCGTCTCCCATTGCGTACTTCTTTTCCTCATAGTTTGCGTCTGTGTACTCCAGGAGCAGGCAGATGGCGTGGGCCAGCTGAGAGAGACGGCTGGAGGGACAGCAGATGTCAGGTCCTAATTGCCTGACTTTGTGTGTTCCCACAACCTCAACACCAACCCCCACCCACACTCCCGCGCACAAGCCCCGCTTGAGAAAAAAGGGCAGAGGGATAGGACTTTGGGCTTGGCTCCACCAAGCTCTGAAGAGGAATATTCTAGTGAAATCAATCCTCATTGCACAGCATTTCCCACCCCCAACCCTCCCTACCCTGCCGGCCTCCATCCTTCCCGCCTTGGTGACCCCAGCTCACTCCGCGGATGTCCCAGTAACCCAGGATCATGGTCACGGGGCTGAGTGGAAACACTTCACAGGGCCTGGGCTGGAAATTTATCCTCTGACCCGGCGGTGAAGGCGCGGCCGGAAGCACCCGCCCCTCTTCTAGGCCCCACCCCCAGCGCGGCCCCCAACTCAGCGAGGCCTTTCCCAGACGCAGCCCTAGGCAAGCGAAAGTGAGACCTATTTCCGCCTCAGAGCCAAGGGGTCTCCAGAGACATGGTGTGGGCTCTGAGATGCCAAGAACCCCCGGGTCGGGCTCACCTGCTTCCTGATCCCAGTCAGATCTCTGCTAAGTCGGTGGAGTTGGTGGCACGCTCAAGAAACAATCCGGAATGAACAGCAGTAAGGCTCTTCTGCCTTCCCTTCCCTCTCAGGAACCGCTTAGTTTTGCCCTTGAGCCTCAGATATCCCGCGAGCTCTGGGGAGCTCTGACCACTAAGTTTAGGCCAAGAGCAGGTGCCCCTCAAATTGAGAGTTTAATTGGCACCTGTCACAGGAAGAACAGGACTCCGGGCAATCCTAAAGCTCCTCAATCAGTTACGATCCCTAACAGCCTCAAGTCTTGGAAGAAAAGCCTGTCACTGGGATAGGAAAAACCACCCAGGTCAAGAAAATGTGTCTCAGTGCCTTTCTTCGGGGCCTATGGAGGACCCAGCCCTTCCCTGCTGTTCTAAGAGTGAAACTGATCAAATGTAAATTAATTAACTAGTTTATGGTTTGGGTTGTGAATCTAAATCCAGAACCAGGCCCAGCAAAGAAGATATCAAAGTGCAGTCCAGAAATATCCTAACAGCCAGCTAGATGTCCCTCATATGATACAGTGATGGGGAGAATGGTGGTCACATAAGGAATGTGACTGAAAGGGGAAGAGCTCTCCTCGGAGCAGTCAGTCTCCTCTCTTGTAGCAGAGAGTTGCCAGAAGGGATGGCAATCAGGAACCTGAAGGACGGTGCACAGGACCACAGTCAGAGTGGGCCCAGCACACCCTCAGCTGCCCAGGCCCACAGATTCCAGCCCGCATCCTGCCTCCTGACCCCTGTGTATGAGAGGATGGTTCAAGTGTCCTTTGAATTCACTCTGTGATAAAACCTCCAGAAAACCAGTTTCTACCTGTCAGTGTTCTTCTTGGAAGTTTGAAGACTATTTCAAATTTAGGAGAATAGAACATAAGTTGGCCTGTGTTTCCTATTCTTTGTTTAAAGAGTATTACAAATTAGTGGATATATGAAAACAGATGAGAAGAACATTTAAAAACAAATGGGTCTACAAGTTAAAACACAAGGTTGAGGGACTTCCTGGGTGATCCAGTGGCTAAGATTGCATGCTCCCAATGCAAGGGGCCAAGGTTCAATCCCTGGTTGGGGAACTAGATCCCACATGCCAAAACTAAGAGTTTGCATGCCACAACTAAAAAAAAAAGATCCCACATGCCACAAGGAAGATCATAGATCCCCCATGCCACAGCTAAGACCCAGCGCAGACGAATAAATGAATAAATATTTTTTTAATAATTGAAGGTTGATGCACTAGAAAAATAAGTTAAACTAGGTAACACTTTGTCCAGATTGAACTAATGTGAACCAGGTATTCAATAAAAGTTTCAAACCACAAAGGGGTTGAGGATACAGATAGACTTTATCTAATTCACATTAAATCACAGAGTGTGCATATCTCTGCTAAGTTAGGGAGAAGGGAGAGTGTCTCAGCAGAGAGCAACAGAGCTCAGTCCCTCCATGTCCCTCTAGTCCCTACCCTGCCAGTCTTCAGGGCTCAGCTCTGGGTGCAGACTCGGGATGAGGCTCAAGTCAGGTGGATACCCTGGTAGGTTTGTCCACAGGGAGATGATGGTGGCCATGCAGACACAAAAGTGCTGGCCCTCTTGATAATTATATGTTTCATAGCACTTTAAGGAGTTGCCATTCTGGGTTTTACACATCTTGAACTTAGACCAGAAACATGACTAGATTCCATGAAGAAAATGGCTGTTTCAATTTAACAAAGAGAATAATAACTTTTAAAGTAGGTAAAGCTGATACTGTAATGTAATTTATTCATCCATCTTTCATTTCTTTTTTGCAAAAAACAATCATTGTGATCCTGTCATATAGTAGCCACAAGAGTAAGACAATCCTGGGTAATAAAGGCTGGATGTCAGCTGGGAAATAACAGGAAAGATTTTTAAGTATGGAAGAGATTTACGTGATAGTAAAAGTCAGGACTGAGGAAGATACCTAAAAATTAGTCAAACAATTTCTAAAGGTGGGGGAAGTCTCTCTCAGGTAATGGCTAATTAATGTTACAAACAAATGGAACAAACATGTACACATCAAAACATGTGCTAAAGAAACAAAGATTCTGAATGAACAATAGCATTATAAAGAAAAATAATAACCCAAAAGGACACTTGATCCTTGGGAATTTTTTTGGTAATTTTTCAAAATTTTCTAAACAGAAATGCAATACAGAAATTGTCACAAACTGTAGACAAGTGTGGCCTGAATACCCTAAAAGGACAACACAGGTGAGGACAATTATAAATCACTGTCACTTATGAACCTAAACCCAAACATTAGCAAAAGGACAGCTTAGAGCACAGAGGGTGGTGTTTTGGTATAAAAGGTCCCTGTATTCATAGGGAGCATTTGAGAAACAGAGAGAAGACGGAAGGAGAGGGAGGGGAGAAAGTGGAGAAATCAAGTGTGGAAAGTTAGTATCGGGGTCTACACAAGTTCTTTGTACTTTTGAAAATTGTCTAAAAGTCTGAAATGTCAAAGCTTAAAAAAAATTACCAGATGATCTAGGACATACATGGATATACTATTAATCAAAATAGAAGTTTTATCAAGGAAGACTGACCTTATCAACATGTGTTGCATTCCGATTTTCCTTTCTTCTTTTTTTTAAGTTTATTTTTATTATTTTTGAACATGTATTCAGTTCAGTTCAGTCGCTCAGTCGTGTCCGACTCTGCGACCCCATGAATCACAGCACACCAGGCCTCCCTGTCCGTCACCAACTCCCGGAGTTCACTCAAACTCATGTCCATCGAGTCGGTGATGGACATGTATACACTTCTATATTTATTTGTTTATTATTTTATTTACTTCTGGCTGCACTGGGTCTTCGTTGCTGCTACAGGTTTTCTCTTGTTTCAGAGCTTCTCATTGTGGAGAGCTTCTCACTGTGGTGGCTTCTCGTGTTGCAGAGCACAGGCTCTAGGAGCACGGGCTTCAGTAGTTGCAGTATGCAGCCTCTGTAGTTGTGGCTCTCAGACCCTAGAGTGTGAACACTTTAGTAGCTGTGGCACACAGGCTTAGTTGCTTCTCAGCATGTAGAATCTTCCCTGACCAGGGATTGAAACCATGTCCCTGCATAGGCAGGTGGATTCTTATTCACTGCACCTCCAGGGAAGTCTTATTTTCCTTTCTTTTTAAATGCTAGCCTCCATTCACTACATCATTTGTCTTCCTTTGGGGCAGGAAGTGATTCTTTCCCTCAGGGGACATTTTCAGTGTCTATGGACACTTGTGATTGTCATGACTGGGAAGTGCTATTGGCATCTAATGGGTGAGGAGTTGGGATGCTGCAAAAAACCTCAATATGCATAGGACAGCCTCCCCACATTCTAGAATTATGCCATCTAAACTGTCTGTGGTGCTGAGGTTAAGATATTCTAGTCTATGACCATAGGTCAAAACCTGCAGCTGGTTTTCCTCCTAGTGCCCTGGCAGGAGGAGCCAGAGCACCCACGAGCCTGGTCACAGACTCACAGCAGAAAGGGCTATCTGCAGGGATGACCTGAAACAGTCTTGTTCTGGGGGCTGTCTCCTTAGGCACCGGGCAGCAGATCAGGACAAGAGCAGGAGAGCAGGGCGGAGAATGTGGTGCTGGGCTGGCAGCCTGGGCCTCCCGGGTGCAGAGTGTGGTGTGGGGTTGCTCTGGTTGTCAGACAGTGGGCTCATGCAGAGCTCCCCAAGGTTCATTCCAGGCCTGCAGCTCTGACCTCCGCAAGGACAGTTAATTCTCCAGGAGCTGCTGACATGGCTACACGGGAAGAACTGAACGGGTTGTTAAACTGTGTCCACCATGGGGCAAGTTTGGGGGAGGTCTTTGGTGTGGCTCTCACAGCACAGCACTGCTTAGGTGCCCACTTAGACTGGGGGAGCTGGGTCAGGTGGTCACCAGGACACCCCTGTCTCAAAAGCAGTGGCGTGCTCAGGAGAAGCCTGAACAGCCATGTTCCCCACAGCCAGGCGCTGGGGTCCACAGCTCCTGTGACAGTCTAAAGACCATCTTCCAGACCCTGGGCCAGTGGGGTGGGCCTGCATCAGAGGTGGAGCAACCCCATTACACCAAAGGTGAAGACCTGAGATTGACCAGCCAAGTTTCTGGGGGCCCTGCTGTGAACTGTCCTGGCCCCAAGGAGAAAGGGAAAATGTTAAAAGAAAAAAAAAACTGTCCACATGACTGAGAAGGATGTACAGAAAATTCTTACAAGTTACTGCTTTAAAAATAAAATAACATCCCTGAAGCCATGAAATTAAAAGATGCTTACTCCTTGGAAGGAAAGTTATGACCAACCTAGATAGCATATTCAAAAGCAGAGATATTACTTTGCCAACCAAGGTCCATCTAGTCAAGGCTACGATTTTTCCAGTGGTCATGTATGGATGTGAGAGTTGGATTGTAAAGAAGGCTGATCGCTGAAGAATTGATGCTTTTGAACTGTGACGCTGGAGAAGACTCTTGAGAGTCCCTTGGACTGCAAGGAGATCCAACCAGTCCATCCTAAAGGAGATCAGTCCTGGGTGTTCATTGGAAGGACTGATGCTAAAGCTGAAACTCCAATACTTTGGCCACCTCATGCAACGAGTTGACTCACTGGAAAAGACTCTGATGCTGGGAGGGACTGGGGGCTGGAGGATAAGGGGATGACAGAGAATGAGATGGCTGGATGGCATCACTGACTCAATGGACGTGAGTTTGAGTGAACTCCAGGAGTTGGTGATGGGCAGGGAGGCCTGGTGTGCTGTGATTCATGGGGTCACAAAGAGTCAGACACGACTGAGTGACTGAACTGAAAGGAAAGGAAAATGAAGAAAAATCCACAAAGGAAAACATAGAAAATGGACCCGTGTGTCCAATGAGGACCCAAAATAAAATGAAGCTAGGCAGTTACAATGGACCTGGGTTTCAGTCATGTGCTCTGTTTTCTTAGAAAACCACAAGCAAAACCTACAAGGATGCCTGTTTCTGCAAAGGGTCCTATCTTAAAAGAAAACAAACAAACAAAAAAACACCCTAACAGGAAGCTCTGATGACAGCCAATCATTGAAAACAATCTTGCCATCACTCGGCCAGGATTTGTGGCTGCAAGGACCATCTGGTCCCGTTACAAGTCTCTCAAACTATGGTTTCTCTGAGCTTTTTTGTTTACAAAAATCACTCACTCCCTCTCCTGCACCCCGCCTCCGAACATATTTTCTATTCCAGCTGAAGACTGAATATCCTCAGTTTGCAAACCTTGAGAATAAAGTTGTCCTTTTGCTTCAAGATATCCCTGATTTTTCTCTGGGGGTTATTTCTATTAAGGATTACACTGGCAACTCTCGATGTCTAGACCGGGATCCTCTCTGTTTTTAACACCCTCATAGGGTGACCAGTTGAATATGTCAGCACCTAATGACTGCCACACACATGGATATCAGTGATGGAAGTAACCATAGAAACAGCTCCTTCTCCATATTTTACGTACCACTCAAGGCCTCCTAGAGACACTGATACACACACATCAAGTGGGCAAAACATGCAAGCAGACATATTTGTGACTTCTTCTTTAAAGGCTTTAAAACAGTCCCTATGATCAAGGAGACTGACCAGAAGAAAAAAGGACCTCTTCTCTCCAAACCTCATTAGAGTTCTATTATAAGACATCTCAGCCAGTCCAGTTTGATAGAGGAGACTTCAAAAAAACGGGGTGCTTTAGCTTTTTATATTATGATTAGTTTTACAAACATATTCATTGATTATTATAATGAGTTTATATATTTATTTGCTATGTGGTAAGAAGTGCAAGATCAGTTCAGTTCAGTTCAGTTCAGTCGCTCAGTCGTGTCCGACTCTCCGCGACCCCATGAATCACAGCACGCCAGGCCTCCCTGTCCATCACCAACTCCCGGAGTACACTCAAACTCATGTCCAGAGAGTCGGTGATGCCATCCAGCCATCTCATTCTCCGTCGTCCCCTTCTCCTCCCGCCCCCAACCTTTCCCAGCATCAGAGTCTTTTCCAGTGAATCAACTCGTCGCATGAGGTGGCCAAAGTATTGCAGTTTCAGCTTTAGCATCAGTCCCTCCAATGAACATCCAGGATTGATCTCCTTTAGAATGGACTGGTTGGATCTCCTTGCAGTATAAGGGACTCTCAAGAGTCTTCTCCAACACCACAGTTCAAAAGCATCGATTCTTCGGCGATCAGCTTTCTTCACAGTCCGACTCTCACATCCATACATGACCACGGGAAAAACCATTGCCTTGACTAGACGGACCTTGGTTGGCAAAGTAATGCCTCTGCTTTTAACCACAATTAGTTCCACTTTGCCTGTGAAAAAAGGTTATGACTGCTGCCACCTCATCTTTTAACTATGATCCAGAATTAAACAAGTCATGGACGAACAAAGTCAAACAGCGCTGAACACAGGGAGATTCATAGAGAGGGATTCATTTATCAGCTGTAAACAAGCACAGACGATAAACACCAAAAGTGGAAACACCTTATGGTGGAAAACCATAAGGTATGATTATGAGCCCATAAAACTAGCATAAGATGAAATCGTGACACCCCAACTGCTTAAGATACTGCAGAAAGAGGTCCACATGCCTTGCTGGGAGCACCGTCATGTAAATTACTCTCTCTGCAGAGCAGCAAAATAATCTACTATCAAAGCTTAAAACTGTTCTCACCCTTTGCCTTCTAGTATCTGCTTGGGGATCTACCAAATAAAGGAAATAAAGGAAAACATCAGTTTAAGATAATCCTATAGTGTGGTAAAAGAAAAAGGTCAAAAATTAGAAAACCCCACATGTCTAATAGTGTGCGACTGACAAGGCAAATTGCACTTAATCTGTTGGAAAGAATGAAACATATCCAGTAAATAGCAGTATGTGGACAAGAGTATGGCCAATAGGTGTAGATTTAAAGGGAAATGTTACAGGAAAGAAGAAGAACCTAAGGATATATGTACACAGGTAGAAGTGAACAAAGCATCCTCTGACATAAATCATACCAACGTTTTCTTACATCAGTCTCCTAAGGCAATAGAAATAAAAACAAAAATAAACAAATGGGACCTAATCAAACTTACAAGCTTTTGCACAGCAAAGGAAACCATTAAAAAATGAAAAGACAGCCTACAGAATGGGAGAAAATATTTGCAAATGGTGCAACAGACAAGGGCTTAACCTCCAAAATATACAAACAGCTCATACAACTCAGCAACAAAAAAACAAACAAACAACCCGATCAAAAATTGGGCAGAATACCTTAACAGACACTTCCCCAAATAAGACATACAGATGGCCAGTAGGTACATGAAAAGATGCTCAACATGACAAATTATTAGAAAATTTCAAATCCGAGCTACAATGAGGTACCATCTCACACCAGTGAGAATGACCACCATTAAAAAGTCTACAAAAAACAAATGGAAAAAAAAAGAAAAAATAATAATACATGCTGGAGACATGAAGGGGGCGACAGAGAATGAGGTGGCTGGATGGCATCACCGACTCGACGGACATGAGTTTGAGTGAATTCCTGGAGTTGGTAATGGACAGGGAGGCCTGGCATGCTGTGATTCATGGGGTCGCAAAGAGTGTCTGAGCCACTGAGCGACTGAATTGAACTGAACTATCTCTCCTTGCTATTCTCTGGAAGTTTGTATTCAGTTGGGTATATCTTTCCCTTTCTCCCTTGCTTTTCACCTCTCTTCTTTCCTCAGCTATTTATAAAGCCTTCTCAGACAACCACTTTGCCTTCTTGCATTTCTTTTTCTTTAGGATAGTTTTGGTCACTGCCTCCTGTACAATGTTACAAACCTCTGTCCATAGTTCTTCAGGCACTGAATCTGCTTGTCACCTCCACTGTTAATCATATGGGATTTGATTTAGGTCATATCTGAATGATCTAGTGGTTTTCCCTACTTCAATTTAAGTCTGAATTTTGCAATCAGGAGTTCATGGTCTGAGCCATAGTCAGTTCTGAGTCTTGTTTTTGCTGATTGTATAGAGCTTCTCCATCTTTGGCTGCTAAGAATGTAATCTATCTGATTTCAGTATTGACCATCTGGTGATGTCCTTGTGTAAAGTTGTCTCTTATGTCATTGGAATAGGTGTTTGCTATGATCAGCATGTTCTCTTGACAAAACTCTGTTAGCCTTGGCCCTGCTTCATTTTGTACTCCCAGGTCAAACTTGCCTGTTACTCCAAGTATCTCTTGACTTCCTACTTTTGCGTTCCAGTCCCCTAAAATGAAAAGGACATTTGTGTGTGTGTGAGTGTGTGTGTGTATTAGGTCTGGAAAGTGTTGTAAGTGTCTTTTAATTTCCTGGCTGCAATCACTTTACCAATACCTAAGATGTCGATGTTCAATCTTTCCATCTCCTGCTTGAGCAGGTCCAATTTACCTTGATTTATGGACCTAACATTCCAGGTTCCTATGTAATATTGTTCTTTACATCATTGGACTTTACTTTCACCACCAAACACATCCACACCTGAGCATCCTTTCCACTTGGCCCAGCTGCTTCATTCTTTCTGGAGCTATTAGTAGGTGCCCTCTGCTCTTCCCCAATGACATATTGGACACCTGAACTGGGAGGCTCATCTTCCAGTGTGATATCTTTTTGCCTTTTCGTACTGTTTATGAGGTTCTTGCAGCAAGAATACGGTAGTGGTCTGCCATTCTCTACTCCAGTGGACCATGTTTTGTCAGAACTCTCCACTATAACCCGTCAGTCTTGGGTGGCCCTGCACAGCATGGCTACCAGCCTCTTTGCCGTGATAAGGCCATGATCCATGAAAGGGAAAATCAACTATACTTCAACCTAAAAAATTAAATTTTAAAAAAGCACTCTTTTCTGTTCTTCTAATTTTTGTCTATGTAGATATGTAATAAGATCTGAGTTCTTAACTTCTCTAGTATCTAGTGATGCTAAGCACCATCTCATATGCTTACTGGCCTTCTGGATATTCTCTTTTAGGAAAAGCCCATTCAAGACTTGGGCCTTTTTTCATTGGATTATATTTTTAGATAAGTGTCCTTTGTTGATTTGCAATGTTTTCTCCCAACTGAGTGTTGCCTGAATACCATACCCACAAAATCAGCAGCTGCTTACATATGGTAGGACAGTTTGGGGACTTCTGAGATACTAGAAACTTCCTCTTAAGCAGACCACTAGGCAGTGTGATTTGAAATTCCTTCCAGTGGATGCAATGCAGAGAGATGAGCGGTGACTGGTAAATCATGGTGAAGAAAACTTGTGCTTAAAATAGTCTTGGAAAGGTGTAATGGAAAAAATTTTCACCTACTGAGATTAGAGAAAGTCATCCTGACTTTTATGACTTAAATATTATGTCAACAGAACAGCTTATTTTGTGATCTGTCAAACATGGATTGTATATCTGCTTTACTCTTTAAAGAAAAGAATGCATTTACAGATCAAAATGCAGTAACTGTGGTTCAGGCATCCAAAACAGAGCCCTATGGCCATTGTGGATATAATTTCAGATATGTTCCTCTGCTGCTGAGAACTTTTTTTCTGAGCAAGATCAGCCTCTAGGACACTAACCCTGCCAGCTGCACCCTTCTGTTCTCAAGGTCTCCCCTCACAACTATGCAACCATTCTGGACCCCAGTCAATCCTTGCTTAACAAGCACCCTTACTTCTTGCCAACTTCAATTATAATTCTTCACAAACAACTTACATAATTTTGGGAGTTTTTTTTTTTTTTTTTGGCCTTTATAAGCCTCCCCCATTTTGTAGTTTAGAGGAACACAATTCAAGTGCTTCTTGAATCTGTGTTTCCTGGGCTACATTTCTCAGTTTGCCTCAAAGAAAACTCTTTTCTGTTATAGATTGGATTGTTGATTATTTCCACAGACATTGCTTAGCATAGTTGACAAGATATCTGAAAATCTACCTGAGGGCACTTGGAGTCTATGTGGTAGACTTAGGACAGCACTTGGTACAGTGCTCAGTAATAAGCTTGCGCCTTCTGTGTCCCCCTTCCCCTAGTCTTATAGAACACTTCAGGTGTTTCTGGGAGCTCTTCCTGACATCTGAACCTCCTTATGGTAACTTCATTTGAAATCTTAGGATAATTTCACTTAAGGAAATTAAGGATCATTAATTTGAAATCTTAGGATATTAAGACTTGAAGTCTTTAAGTTCTGCTTTGTTTTGTCTGAGCTTCGTGGCTTGCAGGATCTTAGTTCCCTGACCAGGGATCAAACTTGGGCCATAACAATGAAAACGCCAAGTTCTAACCACTGGACTGCCAGGGAATTCCCAAGACCTGAAGTCTTAATAGGGTACTAGTACATTTCCTAGATCAAAGTAACCTATGAGGAATCTATAGGCAGGAAAGGTCTAGAAGAAATTTTTGCACATTTCCTCAGTGAAATAAGCCTAGGAATCCCTAGGCAGAAAAGCCTAGAAAAAAAAATCTGGAGTGATTTACTAGGCAAGGACCTAGAAGTGATTTCTTAATAGGGAACCTAGAAGAAATCCAGAGACAGGAAAAGTCTAGAATGAATTGTCTTGGAATGAATTGCTCTGACTTTTTTTTTTAATATGGCTTAAAATTGGAAAGATTTGTACTCTATAAGAAAATGAGAAATTGTATTTCTAAAGTCTGTCAAAATTGTGCTTCTGAAAGCCTTCCTAAGTGATCGATGCAAAGAAATAGAGGAAAACAATAAATGGGGAAGACTGGAGATCTCTTCAAGAAAATTAGAGATACCAAGGGAACATTTCATGCAAAGATGGGCACAATAAAGGACAGAAATGGTACGGACCTAACAGAAGCAGAAGATATTAAGAAGAGGTGGCAAGAATACACAGAAGAACTATACAAAAGAGAGCTTCATGACCCAGATAATCACTATAGTATGATCACTCACCTAGAGCCAGACATCCTGGAATTCAAAGTCAAGTAGGCCTTAGGAAGCATCACTACAAACAAAGCTAGTGGAGGTGATGGAATTCCAATTAAGCTATTTCACATCCTAAAAGACGATGCTGTGAAAGTGCTGCACTCCATATGCCAACAAACCTGGAAAACTCAGCAGTGGCCCATGGTACTGGAAAAGGTCAATTTTCATTCCGATCCCAAAGAAAGGCAATGCCAAAGATTGCTCAAACTACCGCACAATTGCACTCATCTCACACGCTAGTAAAGTCATGCTCAAAATTCTCCAAGCCAGGCTTCAGCAATATGTGAACCGTGAACTTCCACATGTTCAAGCTGGCTTTAGAAAAGGCAGAGGAACCAGAGATTAAATTGCCAACATCCGTTGGATCATCGAAAAAGTAAGAGAGTTCCAGAAAAACATCTATTTCTGCTTTATTGACTATGCCAAACCTTTGACTGTGTGGATCACAACAAACTGTGGAAAATTCTGAAAGAGATGGGAATACCAGACCACCTGACCTGTCTCCTGAGAAATCTGTATGCAGGTCAGGAAGCAACAGTTAGAACTGGACATGGAACAACAGACTGGTTCCAAATTGGGAAAGGAGTACGTCAGGGCTGTATATTGTCACCCTGCTTATTTAACGTATATGCAGAGTACATCATGAGAAACGCTGGGCTGGATGAAGTGCAAGCTGGAATCAAGATTGCTGGGAGAAATATAAATAACCTCGGATATGTAGATTACACCACCCTTATGGCAGAAAGTGAAGAGGAACTAAAATGCCTCAATGAAAGTGAAAGAGGAGAGTGAAAAGATTGGCTTAAAACTCAACATTCAGAAAACTAAGGTCATGATATCTGGTCCCATCACTTCATGGCAAATAGATGGGGAAGCAATAGAAACGGTGAGAGACTTTATTTTTATGGGCTCCAAAATCACTGCAGATGGTGACTGCAGCCATGAAATTAAAAGGTGCTTTCTCCTTGGAAGAAAAGTGATGACCAACCTAGACAGCATATTAAGAAGCAGAGATACTACTTTGCCAACAAAGGTCCATCTAGTCAAATCTATGGTTTTTCCAGTAGTCATACATGGATGTGAGAGCTGGACTAAAGAAAGCCGAGTGCCAAAGAATTGATGCTTTTGAACTGTGGTGTTAGAGAAGACTCTTGAGAGTCCCTTGGACTGCAAGGAGATCCAACCAGTCCATCCTAAAGGAAATCAGTCCTGAATATTCATTGGAAGGACTGATGCTGAAGCTGAAACTCCAATACTTTGGCCACCTGATGGGAAGAACTGAATCATTTGTAAAGACCCTGATGCTGGGAAAGATTGAAGACGGGAGGAGAAGGGGACGACAGAGGATGAAATGGTGGATGGCATCACCGACTCGATGCACATGAGTTTGAGTAAACTTCGGGAGTTAGTGATGGACAGGGAGGCCTGGCGTGCTACAGTCCATGGGGTCGCAAAGAGTCGGACACGACTGAGTGACTGAACTGAACTGAAAGTCTATCAGCTCTGGGGCTGGCAGCCACCCACTAGAACTCCAGATGGCTTTGTGTACACTTGGTACATAGCCAATACCTGAAAGTCCTTATCTTGCCCCAAATTGGCCAGGATAGGGCTCTTTCATCATTCCCAAACTGGTTTTTTGTTTCTGAAATTAGAGAAAAACATCTTTTACAGATTCAGAACTTGAGGGAACAAAAGTGCTCCCAGGAGAAAGCTTGTGGTTATAATTCTCATCATGTCCTGAGACTTATAAACACAGCCGATATTTCCTGAAACAGCCTTGGGTCCATCAGTAGAACCTAAAAATGAAGAAAAAAAGGGGAAAGGGTTATAGATCTTTCTTTAAATTCAAGGTGTAAATGAATTATTCCAACTTATAAATTAGTGAGTTTAAAGTACAATACTTGATTCATGACTAAGTATTTTTTTTACTTTTAAAAAATATTTCATTTATTTATTTGGCTGTGTGAGGGCTTAATTGAAGCATGTGAACTCTTATTTGTGGCGTGTGGGATCTAGTTCCCTGACCAGGGATCAAAACTGGGCTCCCTGCATTGGGAGCATTCAGTCTTTGTCACCAGACCACCAGGGAATCCCCATAACTAAGTTTTAAAATAAAACTGTGAGATCTCTGTGTCTATCTAGATGTATGCTTGTCTGTGCTCCCTATCAATATGATATGCTTTTCCCTCAGAATAGCATTATTAAAATTAATTAATAAAAGAATTCTATTTAATTGACTTAAGTGTTTACATATAACTATTTCTAAATGTAACAGAAACTTGTCCCCAATTTTAAAACTATATTTAATATTTAATGAATGAAAACCAGTTTAAGTTGTTGGTTTAATTAATACAGCCAGGTCTTTAGGGCTATGGATATTGTGGTCACTTCAGAAGCACATATACTAAAAGTAGAGTCATCAACATTAAGAGCCATCTACCAGAGATTCGGGGAAGAATGCCATCCCCTCTTATGAACAAAGCCGAATTCTAGAAGTTATGACTGATTTCGTCAGAGGCCTGAAGATCTTCATCTTAGAATTCCATACCCAACCAAAATGTTAGTTCAATGTACACTAGCAATACATCTACAGATATGCAAGGACTAAAGAAATGTATCTCCTGGGTAGCCAAGAAAATGAGGATGCAAACCAAGAAAGAAGGTCCTGAATAATAGCTGTGTAGCAGCCAACAGAAGGCGCCTTGAAGGCATCTGAGAAAAGAGTGGAGATGGGGCCCTAGACACATTCCAGATGTGATCACATTCCAGAGGTGATAAAGCCAGGCACTATAAGGGGAAACGAATCCTGTTTTCTCCACTAGGCATTCCCACCACTCTGAGCCTTACTAAGACACACAGCTCTACAAAGCCACGAGCTCTTAATAAGGAGGAGGAATGGATGAGAGATGGAGGCTCAGGAAGCGGCCTCCCTTCTATTAATAGAAGGAGCCCTCTGAGAACTCCTGATCTGAGGGCCTCAGAAATGGGAACAAGAAGTCTCAGAACATCTTACTACCAGACAGGATCCCCAATCACCTAGACACTGTCAGCGTCACCACTCCATCCCTAGGAAGCAGCAAGGCCAGTTGGACAGTTCAGATGGTCAGGAGGAAAAAAGATAAGACCTAGCAGGCGTGTTTAAGGCTTTATTGGTGATCAGCAGGGTTGGGCAGGGCCCACACTGGGAGAGCAAAGCCTGCACAATAGGCCAGTTCTGGTCTTCAGGGCAGTGCTGGGGGCTCAGGCCTGAGCTCTCCAAGCCAGGGGTCTGGTCAGGCTACTCACAGCAGGGAAAAAAAAAAAAAAAAAAAAACATGGAAAGGAAGGATGATCTGGTTGGCTTTAGAGCAGAAATGATAACATCAGGGGATGACTTCACTGAAGAAGAATGGGGTGCTGTAGAGCTTAGAGATCCTGGATGAATGGGGTTGGGAAAGAGTTGGGGCAAAATAGGGCCTGAGTGGGGACAAACAGAAGGAAAGAAGGAGAAAACAAGACATCTGGTCCTGGGATTCAGGAAGCTCCAGCTGTTCTCCAGGGCCCTGGTGCAACAAGCATGGCACTGGCTCCTTCATGTAGGCAGAAATCCTCTCGAGGCTGTAAGGATAAGAAAAAGGAAGTTGGATCATGATCAGCTGCCCCATTGGAGCTTCAGCAGCTCCATTTCAGATATCCAAGTTGGAAAGCCCAGTACAGCCCCCTTGTGGGGGCAAGTGTTACAGAAGGCAGTCTTCCTGCAGTCCCTAGTGGTCAGAACTCAACCCCTTCAGTTCAGTTCAGTTCAGTTCAGTTCAGTCGCTCAGTCGTGTCCAACTCTCCGCGACCCCATGAATCACAGCACGCCAGGCCTCCCTGTCCATCACCAACTCCCGGAGTACACTCAAACTCATGTCCAGAGAGTCGGTGATGCCATCCAGCCATCTCATTCTCCGTCGTCCCCTTCTCCTCCCGCCCCCAACCTTTCCCAGCATCAGAGTCTTTTCCAGTGAGTCAACTCGTCACATGAGGTGGCCAAAGTATTGCAGTTTCAGCTTTAGCATCAGTCCTTCCAATGAACACCCAGGATTGATCTCCTTTAGAATGGACTGGTTGGATCTCCTTGAAGTATAAGGGACTCTCAAGAGTCTTCTCCAACACCACAGTTCAAAAGCATCGATTCTTCGGCGATCAGCTTTCTTCACAGTCCAACTCTCACATCCATACATGACCACGGGAAAAACCATTGCCTTGACTAGACAGACCTTGGTTGGCAAAGTAATGTCTCTGCTTTTTAATATACTATCAAGGTTGGTCATAACTTTCCTTCCAAGGAGCAAGCGTCTTTTAATTTCATGGCTGCAATCAGCATCCGCAGTGATTTTGGAGCCCAAAAAAATAAAGTCTGACACTGTCTCCACTGTTTTTCCATCTATTTCCCATGAAGTGATGGGACCAGATGCCATGATCTTTGTTTTCTGAATGTTGAGCTTCAAGCCAACCTTTTCACTCTCCTCTGTCACTTTCATCAAGAGGCTTTTGAGTTCCTCTTCACTTTCTGCCATAAGGGTGGTGTGTCATCTGCATATCTGAGGTTATTGATATTTCTCCCAGCAATCTTGATTCCAGCTTGTGCTTCTTCCAGCCCAGCGTTCCTCATGATGTACTCTGCATATAAGTTAAATAAGCAAGGTGACAATATACAACCTTGACGTACACCTTTTCCTTTTTGGAACCAGTCTGTTGTTCCATGTCCAGTTCTGACTGTTGCTTCCTGACCTGCATACAGGTTTCTCAAGAGGCAGGTCAGGTGGTCTGGGATTCCCATCTCTTTCAGAATGTTCCACAACCCCTTCAGTTTCCTCTAACTAATGTGCTATCTAAGACCTACCATACACAGAGACTCCACTCTGAGGATATCCACCAGAGAGGGTGATGTATAGGCATCTCTGGTTCTATCACACTTCACTTAATTGTGCATCCCAAGTATTGCGTATTTCACAAACTAAGGTTGGTGTCAACCTTGCATCAAGTAAGTATATCACCACTATTTATTCCAAGAGCATTTATTTGTTCACTGCTGCTGCTAAGTCACGTCAGTCGTATCCGACTCTGTGCAACCCCATAGACGGCAGCCCAACAGGTTCCCCCGTCCCTGGGATTCTCCAGGCAAGAACACTGGAGTGGGGTTGCCATTTCCTTCTCCAATGCATGAAAGTGAAAAGTGAAAGTGAAGTCGCTCAGTCGTGTCCGACTCTTAGCGACCCCACGGACTGCAGCCTACCAGGCTCCTCCATCTAAGTGTCACTAGATGTCTCTGTCACATTTTGTTAATTATAGCACCATTTTCAAATTTTTCATAATCATTACATTTGTTAAGGTGGTCTGTGATCATTTAATTTTACTATTGAAAAGCTCAACATTCAAAAAGCTAAGATCTCGGCATTTGGTCCCATCACTTCATGGCAAATAGGAGGAGAAAAAGTGGAAGCAGTGACGGATTTTCTTTTCTTTGGCTCCAAAATTACTGCAGATGGTGACTGCAGCCATGAAATTAAAAGACGCTTGCTCCTTGGAAGGGAAGTTATGACAAACTTGGACAGCATATTAAAAAGCAGAGACATCACTTTGCTGACAAAGGTCGCTATAGTCAAAGCTATGGTTTTCCCTGTAGTCATGTACGGATATGAGAGTTGGACCCTAAAGAAGGCTGAGCACAGAAGAATGGATGCTTTCAAACTGTGGTGCTGGAGAAGACTCTTGAAAGTCCCTTGGACAGCAAAGAGATCAAACCAGTCAATCCTTAAGGAAATTAACCTTGAATATTCATTGGAAGGACTGATGCTGAAGGTACAATTCTTTGGCCACCTGATATGAAGAGGTGACTCACTGGAAAAGACTGATGCTGGGAAAGATTGAGGGCAACAGAGGCAACAGAGGATGAGTTGGTTGGATGGCATCATTGACTCAATGGACACAAGATTGAGCAAACTTCAGGAGATAGTAAAGGACAGAGAAGACTGGTGTGCTGTAGCCAATGGGGCTACAAAGAGTTGGACTTCAATTAGTGACTGCTGCTGCTGCTGCTAAGTCGCTTCAGTCATGTCCAACTCTGTGTGACCCCATAGACGGAAGCCCACCAGGCTCCCCCGTCCCTGGGATTCTCCAGGCAAGAACACTGGAGTGGGTTGCCATTTCCTTCTCCAATGCATGAAAGTGAAAAGTGAAAGTGAAGTCACTCAGTCGTGTCCGACTCCTAGCGACCCCATGGACTGCAGCCCACCAGGCTCCTCCATCCATGGGATTTCCCAGGCAAGAGTACTGGAGTGGGGTGCCATTGAATTAGTGACTAAACAACAACAATTGCAAAAACACTACAATTCCCTGAATGCTCAGATGATGGTTAGCATTTCTTAGCAATAAACTATTTTAAATTAAGGTAAAATGCATTCTTTTTGTAGACATAATGCTATTGCACACTTTGTAGATTACAGTAGGGGCTTCCCTGCTGGTTCAGTGATAAAGAATCTGCCTGCCAATGCAAAAGACACAGTTCCATCCCTGATCCATGAAGATCCCACGTGCCATGCAGCAATCAAGCCCAGGCACCGCAATTATTGAGCCTGCGCTCTAAAGCCCGGGAGCCACAACTACTGAGCCCACATGCTAAACTACTGAAGCCCACGTTCTGAGAGCCTGTGCTCAGCAATAAGAGAAGCCACTGCAGTGAGAAGTCTGCCCACTGCAACTAGAGAGTAGCCCCCTGCTTGCCACAACTAGAGAAAAGCCAGCCCAGCCATGAAGACCAAGCACAGCCAAAAATAAATAAATTAGAAAAATTATTTTTTCAAAAAAGATTACAGTATACTATAAATATAACTTTTATCGAGACAGGCTCCAGGCTTTGCCCTCAGGGGGCCCCCTAGCACCACAAAGAGCCTCAGAAATACATAAACAAGTTGCAGAAGAGACCACTGTACCCAATGACTCAGCAATACTGGATGAAAGCTGATAGAAAAGTATAAAGCTCAGTACCAGATTCTAATTATTTCTCTTAAAGGACAAAGTCCAACTGCCTGGCCTGAGACTTGAGCTTTGTCTCCCTGGGCCCCTAGAGTTTCAAGGATTCAAAGATCCTGGGGCTGCCTGTATCCAACAGTCCAGGCCCGAAGAGGCCACACAGTGCAGCCCACATCTGTCTCCAACTCACTTCCAGGCAGTCATCCCAGCTCTTGAATGATCCCCAAGGCGGATCACCTTGAACCAGAACCAGAACTGATGAGAGCTAGCTGAGAAAAGAGATTCCATGATGGAGAGGGGGAAGAGAAAGCAGACTGTAGGCTGAAAACCTATTGGACTAGAGCTTCAAATTCCCAAACCTGACATAAAGCACTTTGTCGCTCTCTAGTTGGTTGACTGAGGGTACCAGTGGTGAGCTGGGAAATGGGGTCAGGCTGTGCTCTTCCAGAAGCAAGGGGGCTCCACCCACACCACACAGCTCGGGGTTCCTATAGTTCTCCAGCTACGCTGAGCCCCAGAGGTGGGGCCCAGGACGATGTGGCTTCTGCTTCTCCCCTGCACCTGAATCAGTACCTCATACAGAAGAGAGGGTCAGATCAGTGAATGTGACTTAAAATGATGCACTGTCACATCTCTGAGACAGAATCTGGGGTAACTGGAAGGAAGGTGGAAAGGAAGACAGAAAGGGAAGAGTAGTGGTCACCATAACAGGTGTCAAGAAAAATACTTCCACATGGGTATCTACCTATGTTTTCAAATGTCAGCGTCAATTAGTCCTGGGGCTGCTGCTTAGACGCTTCTGTCGTGTCTGACTCTGTGCAACCCCATGGACTGCAGCCACCAGGCTCCTCTGTCCATGGGATTCTCTAGGCAAGAATACTGGAGTGGGTTGTCATGCCCTCCTCCAGGGGATCCCCCTCAACCCAGGGATCAAATCTGGGTCTGCATTACAGGCAGATTCTTTACCACTGAGCCCCCAGGGAAGCCCCCAGTTAGTCCTAGGAATCATAATACAACCCCAGGTGGGGATATGATTGCAGCTAAGCTCCCCAGGAACCAGGAGGAAAAAATTGTGTCTGTCTTTGGTACTTGAGATCAATCCTACTGTGTCTCTTTCTACTAACAGCTGCATACCATCTCCTGAAGGTTCTACTTCCTCCATACTGTCCAGGGCTGTGAACTCAGACAAGAAAAGGACCTGAGCTTTTCTTTTCAGTACAAGAAACAGAGAACCACTGACTGTTGCACATAGAAGCCAGATGCTCTCACTGGGAGCCCAGCACAGGCTGTCTGTGATCTTCAGCAATTACTTGTCCTTTCAACTTAATTCCTTACTACAAAACAAAGGTGACAATGTGCACCCATGGGTGATTCATGTCGATGTATGGCAATAACCACCACAATATTGTAAAGAAATTATCCTCCAATTAAAATAATTAATTTAAAAAGATGGGGGTGATAATTCTTCTACCATGTAGAAATGTTGCAAAGATGAACACAATATATGTAAGATGCTCAGCAGATCAGATCAGTCGCTCAGTCGTGTCCGACTCTCTGCGACCCCATGAATCACAGCACGCCAGGCCTCCCTGTCCATCACCAACTCCCGGAGCTCACTCAAACTCATGTCCACAGAGTCGGTGATGCCATCCAGTCATCTCATTCTCTGTCGTCCCCTTCTCCTCCCGCCCCCAACCTTTCCCAGCATCAGAGTCTTTTCCAGTGAGTCAACTCGTATAAATCAAACATTGATAAATGGTAGGTCTTCTTAATTTTTAGCCCCGAGACTAAGAAAGTTTCCTGGAGAAGATAGAAGATATATAAATAGTGAGAAAGTCAGGAGAATTACTTCAAAGTGGTCGAGGAAGTCTTTCATGTTTGTGAATTCAACCAGGCACTTGGGTTCCAATCTGTGGTGCAGGTCAACGATGTCATAAGTAGATAAATACACATAGATGAGCTGCAGAAAGGCAAAGCAAGAATGGGCTTTAAACGCTGAACCTGGGCAAAATGAACTCCTGGCTCTCAAATCTGCCCCCCCACTTACCTTGTCCCCTGAAAATCAATGCCTTTTCCCTAGAAATTGGGATAAAAGCTTCATCTTCAGAGGGATTCCCTCCAATTATGCAGGCTTCGTTTTCTCCTGAAGGAAAAAACAGTTGTCACTGCCCTCAGATACTGACTCCCTATCAGAGAGCAGGCCTCCCAGGGCTGTGTCTGATCCCAAATGCCAGGTGAGCAGCCATGTTTTCCTACTGAAACTGGGTCGGTGCCCGGGCTGCAATTCAACCCACCTATGTTCACTAGACTCCTATGGGTACCACCTCCCATGTGTGAGAGGCAATGGGAAGGCAAAGGGCAAAAAGCACACTGTTCCTAACCCTGTCACCACTCAGCTCCAGACACCTGCCCTGGGTGTCTGAAACTGGAGAGTGATGCAGGGTGTAATGCAGCCAGTGGTTGCCTCGCTGATATTCAGAGTCAGTGTGGCCACATCTTCTGGATTTACCTGTGCTCTCTCTTGACTATAAAATGTTGACAGGTTCTAATAGTTTAGAGAACACAGTGCAGGACATCAGAACAGATAGTGTCCAGTATCCAGTCAAGAAGTCCAGTCTCTGGTCTCTCTTCTGCATGGCCTTCCATAATTCCCTTCAACTCTAGTGCTGACATTCTGAACTCTCTAGTGAATTAACAGAAATTCTATGTGGAATAACCTCAGAATACTAAATTATGTAGTATAAGGAAATACAAACAGTAAGATTTAAATGTATCCTAATTTATATTAATATTTTAAAGGTTGTTAAGTGTTGTCTGTGTAAGCTTAGAATATGCCAAACAAAAGGATATATTTTTCACTTGAAAATAAGAAAATGAAAATAAACATTGACAAGAATCTGCCAAGTGGGATATCAGAAAAGAAAATTGCTTACTTATATTACTTTGAATAAAGAAATGCAGAAAAACTAGGGCTGCAGGATTTTAGAAAAGAAACTAAGTTCAAGGTGAAAAATATGGAAAATAAGAAACAATGCTAAGAGGAAAAATTTCAAACCTACACCAGGAAGAACTGAATGTATTGTTAAATCATGTCCCCCAAGGAGCAAGTTTGGGGGAGGTCTTTGGTGTGGTTCTCACAGCACAGCCCTACTTAGGTGCCCACTTAGACTGGAGGAGCTGGGTCAGGCGGTCACCAGGACACCCGTGTCTGAAAAGCAGTGGCGTGCTCAGGAGAAGCCTGGACAGCCATGCTCCCCACGCCAGGCGCTGGGGTTCACAGCTCCTGTGACAGTCTAAAGGCCATCTTCTAGCCCCTGGGCCAGTGGGGTGGCCCTGCAACAGAGGTGGAGCAACCCCATTACACCAAAGGTGAAGGCCTGGGTTGGCTGGCCCTACCTCTAGGATCACAGCTGGAAACCTCCCTGGCACTGAGAAACAGGAAAAGAAATTTGAAAAACAAAATAATAATAATAAAAAACCCACATAACTGAGAAGATTGTACAGAAATTTGCAATAAGTCACTGCGAGCTCAGTGTCTAGACTTAGACCTGTTTTTATCACCCTTGTAGGGTGATCGAAAGTTGAATATGCAAGCATCTAGTGACTGACTGCCACACGGGATATTAGTGATGGACAGGACCACAGTGTATCTCAATTACCACTGTTGGCTCATCACTCAAGGCCTTCTAAAGACACTCTTATACATCAAATTGGCAAAACACGCAGACTGACACGTGACATGCCCTTTAAAGACCTTAAAATAATGACAATGTCAAGGAGATTGACCAGCGGAAAAGAGGACCTCTTCTCTCCAAACCTACTTAGAGTTCTTTTATAAGGCATCTCAGCCAGTCCCCTCTAATTCATAAGTCCTATAAAAATGGATTGCTTTAGCTCTTATGTTTTCCTTTAAAAACATATTTATTATCATATTCAGTGTGTGTGTTCATTTGCTCTAGATAATAAGCTAGAAAAGAACCACAGTAAGTTCCATTTTGCCCATTAAAAAAGGTTGTGACTACCATCACTTCACCTTTTAACTGTGATCCAGAATTAAATGAGTAATGGGCTGAGCATAGGACACAGGGAGATTTATAGACTGGGATTTATTCAGCAAGTGGAAACATGCACAGCCAATAAACAGAAAACTGTAAAGGCAGGAAACAGCAGAGTATGATAATGAGACCGTAAAACTAGCATACGATGAAATTGTGACACCCCAAGTGCCTAAGGTACAGGAAAAAGAGGCCCATGTGCCTTGCTGGGGGCACCATCAAGTAAGTTACTCTCTCTACAGAGCAATAAAATAGACTGCTATTAAAGCTTAAAACCATTCTCACACTTTGCCTTCTAGTATCGGCTAGGGCATCTACCAAATAAAGGCCACAAACCAGAGGAAAACATCAGCTTAAGATGACACTATCATAAGGAAAAGTAAAAAATAGAAAACCCCACATTTCCCGGTAGTGAGTGACTGACTAGGCAAATTACAGTTTATCTACTGAAAGCAATGAGACATATCCAGTAAATATTTAGTAGTATGCACACAAGTGTATGGCTAATAGGTATAGATTCTTAAGGGAAACATCAAGAGAAGAAAGAGCAGAACCTAAAAATGTATGTACACACAAATTACATGGACCGAAAGAAGTCGGCCAGAGAAGGCAATGGCACCCCACTCCGGTACTCTTGCCTGGAAAATAGCATGGATGGAGGAGCCTGGTAGGCTGCAATCCATGGGGTCGCTAAGAATCGGACACAACTGAGCGACTTCACTTTCACTTTTCCTTCTCATGCATTGGAGAAGGAAATGGCAACCCACTCCAGTGATCTTGCCTGGAGAATCCCAGGGACAGGGAGCCTGGTGGGCTGCCATCCATGGGGTCGCAGAGTCGGACACGACTGAAGCGACTTAGCAGCAGCAGCAGCAAAGAAGTAGGCATGAGTAAAACTCAAGTGAATACTTGAAGTGATCCCCCTAATAATAAATACAACTAGCCCAATAATTCTTCACTGAACACCCAGTGTTCACCCAGCATCTTGCAGGTGCTGTTCTGGTTGTATACAAACACCTGTAAGACCAGGAACAAGAAGAGACAGAAATGCCTGCTTTCATGGTATTTATATCCTACAGGGAAGACTGATAATAAGGAAAAACATAAGCAATGTAACAATGAGACCATGTCTATGTCCATCACAAACAGTAAGGTGCACCATCTTAAGTGGACAACTCTGGGTTTTTAGCTATGTGTATTTTTATGGAAGCACCACCTGGGTCAAGAGAGAGACCATTTCCAGCCCCGCACAATCTCTTCAACATAGACAAGCTCACCATTCAGCTGACCTCTGTTGCCCTGGACTTATTTTGCCCATTAACAAATCATGTAAATAGAAGGATGTAGTAGGTGCATTTGGCGTCTACATCTTTTTGTCCACACTGCGTCTCTGAGCGTCATCCATGTTATTGTGTGTAGCAGTAGCCCTTCATAATATTTTCATCATAAGTATGTATATTGTATAATACTCCATCATATGAATAATGAATTTGTATAATGGACTTATATAACATATCGCAGCTTATCTGTCCATTCTCGCATTGCCAGACACTGGAAAGTTGCCAGTTCTTGGCTTTGTCATAAAAGCCACTTTGAACACTGTGGTACAAGACAGAAGCACACATCCCCAGTAGTGTATAACAAGGCATGGCATTCCAGGGGCATAGAGTAGATGTATGTTTAGTTCCAGGAAGTGCTGTTGGTATTCCAAAGTGGTGTTCCACCAGCAGTGAGTGATGGTTCCAGTTACTGCACATATTTGTGAACAACTGTTGGTCCATTTAATTTTAGCCTGTGTGGGTATATAATTGGATTAACTGTGTTCATAACTTCCCCAAATCCAATATTGTTGGGCACCTTTTCATATGCTTACTGGCCTTTTGGATATTCTCTTTTGTAATGCCCAATCAAGACTTGGGCCTTGGAGTTCTCTGGTGGCCTACTGTTTAGGATTCTGGACTTCCAATGCCAGGGCCTGGGTTCAACCTCTGGTTGGGAAACTGAGATCCTACAAGTCACGGGATGTGGCCAAAAAAACCACTTAGGGCTTTCTTTTCATTGGTTATATTTTTAGCTAAATATTTTTGGATAAAGGTCCTTTGGATTTGTAATATTTTCTCCCAACTGCACCTTGACTGAATACTAGATCCCAAAATAAACAACTATTTATGGTAGCATGGTCTAGGAACTCCTGAGGTCCTAGAAACGTTCTCTTAAGCAGACCACTGGACAGTGTAATTTGAAATTACTTCCAGAGGATGCAAAGCAGTCATGAATAGTGCCTGATAAAAAGGAGACCAGGAAACTTAGTATACTCATAGAAGAATGTGAAGCAGGAATACAACAGCCCCAAGATCTCTATATAGACTCTGGACTTGGATACCTCACATTGGCAAGAACTGAAAAGCAAGTGCCTTAAGTTAAAAAATATATATATCCATCAGATATTCAAGAAAGACTGGATATTCAAGAGAGACTGGCATCACCCTTCCCGTGAACAAGGCTTAATTCTAGCTGTGTCTAATTGCATCAGAAGCCTGAAGGTCCTTATCCTAGAATCGTATAACCAACAAAAACATTACTTCAGTGTACACTAGCAACACATCTTCAGATATGCGAGGACTAAAGAAATTTACCTCGTGGGTAGCTAAGAAAATGAGGAAGTAGATGGGGAAACAGTGGAAACAGTGTCAGACTTTATTTTGGGGGGCTCCAAAATCACTGTGGATGCTGATTGCAGCCATGAAATTAAAAGACGCTTACTCCTTGGAAGGAAAGTTATGACCAACCTAGATAGTATATTAAAAAGCAGAGACATTACTTTGCCAACCAAGGTCCGTCTAGTCAAGGCTATGGTTTTTCCAGTGGTCATGTATGGATATGAGAGTTGGACTGTGAAGAAGGCTGATCGCCGAAGAATCTTTGCTTTTGAACTGTGGTGCTAGAGAAGACTCTTGAGAGTCCCTTGGACTGCAAGGAGATCCAACCAGTCCATTCTAAGGGAGATCAATCCTGGGTGTTCATTGGAAGGACTGATGGCTAAAGCTGAAACTCCAATACTTTGGCCACCTCATGCGACGAGCTGACTCACTGGAAAAGACTCTGATGCTGGGAAGGATTGGGGGTGGGAGGAGAAGGGGACGACAGAGAATGAGATGGCTGGATGGCATCACCGACTCGATGGACATGAGTTTGAGTGAACTCCAGGAGTTGGTGATGGACAGGAAGGCCTGGCGTGCTGTGATTCATGGGGTCGCAAAGAGTCAGACACGACTGAGCGAATGAACTGAACTGAACTGAACCCAGAAAGAAGGTCCTGAATAACAGCTGCGCAGCAGCCAACAGAGGGCGTCTGAGCTCTTAATAAGGAGGAGGAATGGATGAGAGATGGAGGCTCAGGAAGAGGCCTCCCTTCTGTTAATAGAAGGAGCCCTACGAGGACTCCTGATCTGAGGGCCTCAGAAATGGAACAAGAAGTCTCAGAACATCTTACTACCAGACAGGATCCCCATGCACCCAGTCACTGCCAGCGTCACCACTCCATCCCTTGGAAGCAGCAAGACCAGTTAGACAGTTTAGATGGTCAGGAGGAAAAAAGATAAGACATAGCAGGTGTGGTTAAGGCTTTATTGGTGATCGGCAGGGCTGGGCAGGGCCTGCTGGGAGAGCAAAGCCTGTACAATAGGCCAGTTCTGGTCTTCAGGGCAGTGCTGGGGGCTCAGGCCTGAGTTCTCCAAGCCAGGCGTCTGGTCAGGCTACTCACAGCAGGAAAAAAAACAAACAAACATGGAAAGAAAGGATGATCTGGTTGGCTTTAGAGCAGAAATGATAACATCAGGGAGTGACTTCACTGAAGAATGGGGTGCTGTAGAGCTTAGAGATCATGGATGAATGGGGTTGGGAAAGAGTTGGGGCCAAACCGGGTCTGAGTGCGACAAATGGAAAGAAAGCAGGGGAAAAGAAGACGTCTGGTCCTGGGGTGCAGGAAGCTCCAGCTGTCCTCCACACACAGCACTGGCTCCTCGCTCCATCCTGCCGTCCGGAGCACTATTTGTTGCCCCACATGGCTATCTTTGAATACACAGGGTGTGGGAGGAAGCGGTTGGACTTCATGTAGGCAGAGATCCTCTTCAGGCCCTGAGGGTGGGAAAAAGAAGGTCAGGCCTCAGGTCTGCTGCCCCACTGGGGCTCACGCAGTTTCACTCCAGACTCTGAGTTGGAACCTTGGTTCAATCTTTCCTTGTGGAGTGAAGCAATCAGCAAAAAACAATCTTCCTAGGGTCCCTAGTTCTGATAAGTTACCTCTTCAGTTTCCTGTCACTAATGTGGAATCTTACTAAGACCTGCCACACATGGAAAACATGCTGTGTTAGCTGCTGTATATACCCAGAGATGAGAATACACAGCCATCCCTCATTCCAGCCCAGTTCAAATTACTGTGATTCGCACATTTTGTGTATTCTACAACTTGAAGCTTTGTGTCAACCATCATTAAGCAAGTCAACTGATGCCATTTTTCCAACCACATTTGCTTACTTTCTGTCTCTGTGTCACCTTTGGTGATTTTCCCAATATTTCTACTTTTTCATTATGATTGTTTGTTATATCGATCTGTGATCAGTGATCTTTGATGTTACTGTGGCAAAAAAATCAAACTCATTTAAGACTCAGATGATGGTCTCAGCATTTTTTGGCAAGAAAGTTTCAGGGTTTTTTGTTTGTTTGTTTGTTTGTTTGGCCGAGATGTGTAGCATGTGGGATCTTAGATTCCAGAGCAGGGATCAAACCCAGGCCCCTGGCAGTGAAAGCATGGAGTCCTAACCACTGGACTGCCAGATAATTAATGCCCAGCAATAAAGGATATTTAAATTAAGATAAATATATATATATATATATTTAGGTATAATGCTATTGCACATTTTATAGGCTACAGTGTACTATAAACAACTTTTACATGCCCGGAGAAACCAAAAAAGCTATGTGACTTGTTTCACTGTATTGTGGGCATCTAGACCCAAACCCTCAATACATCAGGGAGGGTTTTATCTTGAAGTCTCTGTAGTGGGCAATTTCCTTCCCTCTCTGTCCTTCTTCCAGTTACTCATGATTCTGTCTCAGAGACAGGATCGTACATTCATTTTAAGTTACATTCACTGATCTGACCCTCGCCCCTGTATGAGTCACTGTATCAGGCCCAGAGGAGGTGCAGAAGTCACACAGTCCTGGCGCCCAGCCTCTGGGGCTCAGTGCAGCTGAAGAACTACAGGAATTCTGAGGGATATGTGACGACTGAGAACCTCCACAGAAGTAACCTAAGAGTGGCTCTGTTGTTGCTGCTGCTGTTAAGTCACTTCAGTCGTGTCCGACTCTATGTGACCCCATAGACGGAAGCCCACCAGGCTCCCCCTTCCCTGGGATTCTCCAGGCAAGAACACTGGAGTGGGTTGCCATTTCCTTCTCCAATGTGTGAAAGTGAAAAGTGAAAGTGAAGTCATTCAGTCGTGTCCGACCCTTAGCGACCCAACTGACTGCAGCCTACCAGGCTCCTCCATCCATGGGATTTTCTAGGCAAGAGTACTGGAGTGGCTTGCCATTGCCTTCTCCGAAGAGTGGCTCTAGTGTGTCCTTATCTGAGGGGAAACAGGATCACAGAGGTTACGCACCTTCCTCACGTTCAAGCCACTAATAAGTGATAGCATGGAACACAGCCTGGCTCTTTCTCCAACTCTGTGCTCTTGGAAAACACTCCCTTCCCCCATTTCCCCACAGGAGGGCTTGTCTTTGCCCCTGCACACAAACCTGGTTCTTTTGCAGAGGGAGACTCTAGGCTTTGCCCATAGAGGGACCCCTCGCACAACAAAGAGCCTCAGAAAGTACATGAGCAGCTTGCAGAGGAGACCAGATCTCACCCAATGACTCAGCAAAACCCAGAAGAAAGGTGATAGGAGGGTGAGAAGCAGCAAGACCAGGCTCTAATTATTCCACTTAAAGGACAGAATCCAACTCCTGGCTTGAGACCTAAGCCCACTCTCACTGGGGGCTACCCCGACTTACCGCATCCCCAGACCTGCTACAGCCAACCAGGCAGTGAGACACTCAGATGTACCTGCGCACCACCTTCTCAAGACAGACAGTGCCTGAGAGTTCCCAGGAGTGCCAAGACCTAGGGCTGACTGTACCCCACAGCCCAGGGCCCAAAAGGCCACACACTGCAGTCCACATCTGTCCCCATCCTCCTTCCCAGGCACTCATCTTAACTCTTTGTTGCTCTCCAGTTATTAATAGTTGACTGAGGGTGACGATGAGCTGGGAGGTGAGGTCAGGATGTGCTCCTCCAGAACCAAGGGGGTTCCACCCATACCACACAGCTTCAGAGTTCCTGAAGTTCTCCAGCTGCACTGAGCCCCAGAGTTAGGACTCCGGGATTGTGTGACTTCTGTATCCCTCCTGTGCCTGACACAGTGCCTCATACAGAGGACAGGGTCAGACTGGTGAACGTGACTTAAAATGAATGGACCATCCTGTCTCTGGGACAGAATTATGAGTAACTGGAAGACGGAAAGAGAGGAAGGAAACTGCCTACTATAGAGACAAGACAAAATCTTCCCAAGAAGGCACCTACCTATGGAAGAAAATCCCAGAACCAATCTCAGTACAACCCCAGAGAGGGAGACAATAGCCGCAGGGTGATCAGGAAAAAACATCATGTCTTTGACTCCTAAGATCACTCTTACTGTGTCTCAATTCAACTAATGCCAGCCACATCCAAACTCCTGAGATTTCTGCTTCCTCCACACTTTCCAGAGATCTGAGCCCAGACAACAAAAGGACCTGAGCTTTTCTCTTCCACACAGGAAACGGAGAGCCACTGACTGCTGCCCATAGAATCCAGACACGCTGACTGGGAGCCCAGCACAACCTATACTGGTTCTATGACCATCAGAAATTACATATCCTTTTGGCTTATTCCTTGTCTTTAAAATGGAGGTGGTACTTCTTTACCTTGTAGAAATAAGGCAAAGATCAAATCTGACACAATGTATGTAAAGTCCTGAGCAGAAAACCTGGCATAAACCAAGTTCTCAATAAATGCTAGTTATACTTGGTTTTAGTTCCAATTAGGAAAGCTGCAGGGAGAAGAGTGTAGAGAAAAGAGATGGATTAATAGTAGGAGGGTCAGGAGAATACCTCAAAATGAGAAATGAAGTCTTTCAGGTTTAGGAATTCATCCAGGCAGTTGGGCTCAAATATGCGGTAAATGTCAAGAACATCATAAACCAGGAAATCCACATAGGTGAGCTGCAGAAAGACAAAGCATGAATGTGCACCAAACTCTGAACCTCAGGAAAATGACAGCTCTCCCTCCCCTAAAGCCATCCCACTTACCTTGTCCCCTGCAAACCAAGGCCTCCTCCCCAGAAACTCTGAGTAGAGCTTCATCTTTCCAGGGATCTCCTTCAAGTATTGAGACTTTAGTTTCTCCTGAGACACAAAACAGCTGTCACTGCCCTCAGACACAGACTCCCTGGCAGAGCAGGCCTCCTGGGGATGTGTCTGATCCCAGCTACCAGGTGAGCAGCCATGTCCCCCGACTGAACCTGGGTTGGTGCCCAGCTGCTGTTCAACCCACTTGTCTTCATCAGACTCCTATGGGTACCACCTCCCATCTGTGAGAAGTGATGGGAAGGCAAAGGGCAAAACCACACTGTCCCTGACCCTGTCACCAGTCAGCTCCAGATACCTGCCCAGGGTCAGACCAGCAGTGCTGTGAGACTTGGCAGACCTCAGGCCTCAGACCTCAGGCTGATAAACACTAAAAAACCAGGAAAGAAATCCTTTGTTCCAGTGTGGGAGACAGAATGGTGTGGATGCCTGGACAATTTCTGGACAGTTGGAAAGAATTGGAAGCTGAAAGGAAGGAAGGAAAGGAATAAGTCTGACCCTGAGCTGCCCACTGGACATGTGTCCTGATTCCTGAGATGCCAAGGAGGAGGCACTGGTTGAACTCATAAACACCTATCTAGGATCTGAATTTCTACCCTGGGAGGCTGGACTCTACCTTAAGATTGATGCAAACTGAGTCCAAGGTTGCATTTCATGCACTGGGAGTTCTGAGGATCACTCTCGGAACTCTGTAGGGACTAGCTTGGTGAATCAGTAGTTCTAAGGAGTTTAAATGGCAAAAGGACCAATGTAGATGGGACCCTGTCCAACTCAGCAGGAATGGACTCACAAAGTCAGGACTTTAACAGATCCTGACTATGCAGACGTAGACCCAGCCTTGCCCACCGGGCAAAATGGGTTTATGCCTGAGATGCTGAAGAAGAGGCATTGGGCTAACAAGGTAAATACCCTGTCTAGGAACTGAATTTCCACCTTGGGGAGTCTGGATTCTATCCTTAGATTGGGGAGAACTGAGTCAGAGCTTCTATATCCTTAATTAGAGTTATGAGAATCACTCAGGGGGCTCCATATAGACCAGCTCAGTAGCTCCAAGGAGATCAAATTACAAAATGATCTGAGTAGAAGGGATAAACTTATCTAGTCTCCTTTCAAAGCACATCCAGCCCAGATCAGCGGGAGGAGACTCACAAATTCAGGGTTGTAGCAGAGTATAGCCAAGTCATTAGCAGTGTCCATAGCCTGGTTCTCCAATACATCCACGCGAATCTTCTCCTCCTCTGTCTCCCCACCTGTAGCCACACAACAGAGACTCACCCTCAGTATCCCCTCCCAGCCCAGCCCAGGGCGTGGCCACCTCTATCCCTGCCCCCAACCCCAGCCCCACTCACACATGTTGTGCTTGCGAGCAATGTACCGAAGGATGGCCTTGCTCTGGGTGAGTTTGTGAGCTCCATCAATTAAGTAGGGCAACTGGAAGAATAACAAGGCCAGGTCAGGTGGGCCAGCAGGCTCCCCTGCATCTGCTCCCTTGAGCAAGGGCAGAGATGAAACCTGGCACTCACAGAGCCTGTCCCATGGTAGGCACTAAATAATATGCTATAAAGTGGAGGGATGAGCTGGGACACAGAGCACCATGAAAGGGCAGGGGAGAGAACCAGGAAGCTGAGAGACAGAGCAGAAGGCACCTGTTCCTGAAACCTCTAAGCCAGGAAAGGAGATGGATGGAGACACTGTCCACTCCCCCTCCCAGCACCTCAGCCCCTGCACCTACATTGGGGAAGTCCAGGCCCAGCTTGAATTTTTCATTCAGCCACTGGCTTCTGTCATAGTCGGGAGCTGAGAAAAAGAAGATGCAGTGAAACAACCTCCCAGGAATCCAACCCTCCTTTTCAGGGAGACCTACCAAGGAGTCAGGGGCAAGACCCCCGTGAATTGGTGGTTCTGGAATCTGAACTACTAATTTCACATGGAGCTTTGAGGGGAAAAACAAACAGAACTTTCCTGAAACTACATGAATAATACTTACAAAGGATTTAGGTAAGCACTAAGGGGAGCCTGTGCCAATGGCTGATACAGGACCCAGCTGTGGACTCTCATATCCTTCCTTGGAGGCCAGCTGCACCCTAAAGGGTTCAGGAAGGGGCAGGTCCCTGCTCCAGCTGGGCGGGCTGGAGGGGAGGGGGACAGATGTGAACAACAGGGGTCACATGGGATGCTTGGCACCAAACCAGCATGAGTTGGGCAGAAGTCAGGACATGACAAGCATGCCATTACCGTCCCCCATCGTGTACTTCTTTTCCTCATAGTTTGCGTCTGTGTACTCCAGGAGCAGGCGGATGGCGTGGGCCAGCTGAGAGAGACGCCAGGACACAGGGCAGAAGTCAGGTCTCCCAACCCTCTCCCCCTATCCACCCACTTCTGAGCGCACACACACACACACGCACACACACACACGCCGCCCCCTGAGAAGGAGGCGGCGGCGCGAAGGGGCTAGGCTGCAGCGAGCAGAAAACATTTCTGGTTTTCTGGCTTACCGGTCCCCAACTGCGCAGCATATCCCCGCCCGCCTCCATCCCACCCGCCCTAGCGGACCCCCGCTCACCCCGCGGATGTCCCAGTAACCCAGGGTCATCGCCATAGTCAGCGGCTGTGGATCGGGTTTCCAGGTCGGTACCGTGGATCTGGAAGTTTAGCCAGGGCCTGGGTCAAGTCTGGGTGTGGCCTGAGTGAGGCCACGCCCATCGCCTCTCTCCGCCCCGCCCCCAATTATTACCCAATCTCCGAAGCTTCCTGGGACTCGGGGCACCCGGGACTCTTCAACCAGGCATCTGCGGCCAGGGCAGTGGAAATAGTCCATTTCCCCCTCCAGCCTCAAAACTCGGGAGCCGAGCTCTGAACACCAGGACGCTGAGGGCAGCCTGGTTCGCGTGGCCAGTCCGATCTCAGCTAAATCGGGGGAGTTGGTAATGCGCTCGGGAAACAAGCCTGAATCCTAACGACCGCACGAATCTTCCACCTCCCCTGCCCTCCCACGATCACTCAGACTTGCTCCTGGGTTACCGAGTTCCCTTGGGCTCTGGGAAGCTCTTAAGTGCCAAGTTAAGACTAAGAGTGGGTGCCCTTCAAATCGAAACTAAATGAGCCGCTGGCACAGGAAGATCAGCACTCCAAGTAATCCTCACGCTCCCCCCGACTCTTTATAATTCCTGAAGGCAGCATATCTTCTAGAACAGACTATTAACGGGATACAAGAAACACCCACAAGGTGCAGGAAGAAGTTCGTCAGTGCTTTCCTTTCAGGGACTAGAGGGGACTCATCCCTTCAGTCGTGTAGCTAAGAGTGATAATCATCAAATGTAAATTAATCAAGTAGATTTATGGCCTAAATAATGAATCCAAATACAGAAGCAGGTCCAGCAAAGAAGATATCCAGGTGCAACTCCAGAAATAACCCGACAACCAGCTAGATGTACTTCATTTCGACTGGGTCAATGACCTGGACTGTGGTAGTCACAGAGGGCTCTGGATGAAGCGGGGAGAGCTGTTCTCCGAGCAGCTAGGAGCCTCTCCTGCTGCAAGGGGGACCAGTAGGGGTGGCCAGGAGGAGCCTGGAGGACACCACACAGGACTGCAGTCAGAGTGGGCCCAGCACAGCGTGGCTGTCCCAGTCCACAGATTCCTGCCCTGATCTTGACCCAGGTGTGGTTTTGTGTAGGAGAGGGTGGCTCAGGTGGCCTTTGATGTCACTCTGTGATACAACCTTCTCAAAAACAATGTCCTACCTGCCAACTTTCCTCTTTGAAGATTGAAGAGTATTTCAAAATTAGGAGAATAGGACAAGGTTGGCCTGTATTTCCTTTTCCCTTGTTTAAAGTACACTACAAAGTAATGGATACACAAAAAGAGATGACAAGACCTTTTCAAAACAAATCGATTTCAGAAGTTAAAAAGGCAAGCTTGGAACTCTACAGGAAAGTCGGTTTAAAATTAGCTAACACTTTTTAAGGATAGAAAGGTCCCAGTATTCAATAAAGGTTTCAGACCACCAGGATAAAGCATGGAGTGGGGGTTTGAAGAAGACAGACTTTCTCTAATCCATGTTAAATCACAGACTCAGAGTCTACACATCTCTGCTAAGCTGGGGAGCAGGGAAAGTGTATCAGCAGAGACCAGCAGAGCTCAGTCCCTCTATGGATGGCCCTAGCCAGTCCCACCCTGCCAGTCCTCATGGCTCAGCTCTGGGTCCAGACTCAGGAGGCAGATCAGGGAAAGGCAGATTCCCTTGTCGTTTTGCCCAAAGGGAGGCAATAGTGGCTCTGGCCACATAAAAGTACTGTTTTATTTTTCATATTATAAAGGAGTTGTCATTCTGAGTTTTACACATCTTAAGCTTAGAAAAAATATATGACCGGATTCCACCAAGAAAATGACTTTTTAAAAACACTAAACAGAATATTAACAGCTAAAATATGTAGAACACATATTGTTATGCTAGTATACAGTCAATCAGTCATTTATCTACAAAAATCATTGAAATTCTGTCATAGAGCAGCACGAGAAAATTCTGGGTACTAAAGGCTGGGACTCAGCTAGGAAATACAAGGAGAGATTTTAAAATATAGAAGAGATTTTTAAGTGTTCCAAACCTCTGAGGAGCACTGAGAGGGAGGGAGGTTGAAGGCAGGAGAAAGAGGCCGTGCCTGGTAGGACAAGGAACTGAGAACATAGGGATGGGCCCCGAGCACGGTGGCCCCCTCAGGAGGAAGAGGTGAATCCTGCAGAAGGAGGAGGGGGGCTGGCCAAGAAGGCTCTCAGCCTCAGTCCCCAGACCCAGGGATCCCACTGATGGGGGCAGTGAGTGTGTGAAAGGCAGTAGGGGGCAGTGGGGACTCTGGCAGAGGGGAAACCGGAGAGAGGGCAGAGGGCGTGATGCAACCAGTGGGTGCCTTGCTGAAATTCAGTGTTAAAGCGGCCACATCTTCTGGATTTACATGCGCTCTTGCTTGACTGTAAGTATTGACAGGTTCTAATATTGTAGAGAACACTGTGCAGGACATCACAATACATAGTGTCCAGTACCCAGTCGAGAATCCTGCCTCTGATCTGACTCTGCACTGCACTCCATCCTTCCAGCTCTACTGCTGACATTCTGAACTCCCAGAGTAAATTTAAAATTCTATGTAAAACAGCCTCAGAATACAAACCAACACATTAAATACCAAGAGTAGTATTAAATTGTGTCCTACTTGATAGTAATTTTTTAAAGGTTTTTTAAGTATTATCTGGATAAACTTTTGTAATCCAGGATATAAAGGATATTTTTTAATCTGACTAGAAAATAAAAGCCATAATTTATAAGATTCTGTGATAGCAGTATATAGTTTAAGATGGGGACTTTACAGGTGATGCAGTGGTAAAGAATCCGCCTACTACTCCAGAATTCTTGTTTGGAAAATTCCATGGACAGAGGAGCCTGGTGGGCTACAGTCCATGGAGTCACAAAGAGTCAGATGTCATAGTTTTAAGAACAAATAAATATAAACAAAGGTTTCAAGAATTTAAACAGGAATTAAACTTAAATAATATGTGGAATTGTATTTCTATGTGTTTCTGTCCTGTCATGTTTTGTGTTTCTAGGAACATTTTTATTTTATCTAGTTTATCCAATTTGTTGGCATATGATTCTTCGGAGTATTCTGTTGCAATATTTTTATTTCTGTAGACTCAGTAGTCCTGTCCCACTTTCATTTCTGATTTTAGTAATTTGCATCTTCTCCTTTTTCTCTTAGTCTAGCTAAAGGTTTATCAATTTTGTTAATATCATAAATCTTTCAAAGAAATTTCTTTAAAATTTTCATTGATTTTCTCTATTGATTTTCTATTTTATTTTTCTGTTTATCTCTCCCATAATCTTTATTATTTCCTTTCTTCTATTTATTTGGGTTTAGTTCTTTTCCTAATTTCTTAATTTATAAAGTTAGGATGTTTATTTGAGATCCTCTTATTTTTAAAGTAGACATTTCTAGCCATAAATCTCCCCCTTAGGAATGCTTTTGTTGTGTTCCATAAGTGTTTGCATTATGTGTTTTCAGTTTCTCTCCTAAGTGTTTTCTTATATTTTGTTGTTATTGTTCAGTCACTAACTCATGTCTGATTCCTTGCAACCAGATGGACTGCAGCGTGCCAGGATCCTCTGTCCTCCACTATCTCCCGGAGTTTGCTAAAATTCATGTCCATTGAGTCAGTGATGCTATCTAACCATCTAGTCCTCACCTGCCCCCTTCTCCTTTTGCTTTAAATCTTTCCCAGCATCAGGGTCTTTTCCATTAAGTCTGCTCTTTGCATCAGGTGGCCAGAGTATTGGAGCTTCAGCATCAGTCCTTTCAATGAATATTCAGGGTTGATTTATTTTAGTATTAACTGGTTTGATCTCCTTGCAGTCCGAGGGACTCTCAAGAGTCTTCTCTAGTACCACAATTGAAAAGCCTTCTTTAGGGTCCAACTCTCACATCGGTACATGACTACTGGAAAACCATAGCTTTGACTATAGGGACCTCTGTTGGCAAAGTGATGTCTCTGCTTTTTAATATGCTGTCTAGGTTTGTCATAGCTTTCCTTCTAAGGAGCAAGCATCTTCTAGTTCCATGGCTGCAGTCAACATCCACAGTGATTTTGGAGCCCAGGTAAAGAAAATCTGTCTCTGCCTCCACTTTTCCCCCTACTATTAGCCTTGAAATGATGGGACCATGTGCCATGATCTTAGTTGTTTCAGTTTGAATTTATACCAGCTTAATTCAAACAGCTCTTAAATACTTTGCTCTTATACATCTCAGTCCTTTCTCTTTGATTATTGGTGTCACAAAATTACATTTTTATGCAAGTGTGTCCAAAAGCATAGATTAATAATTCTTTAATGGACTAGTCTGTTTAATTACCGTGATATTGAATGGTTTGCCTTGGAAACAAAGAGAGATCATTATGTCGTTTTTGAGATTGCATTCAAGTACCACATTTCGGACTGTTTTGTTGACTATGATGGCTACTCCATTTCTTCTAAAAGATTCTTGCCCACAGTAGAAGATATCATGGTCATCTGAGTTAAATTCACCCATTCTAGTCCATTTTACTTCACTGATTCCTTAAATGTTGACATACACTCTTGCCATCTCCTGTTTGACCACTTCCAATTTGCCTTGATTCATGGACCTAACATTCCAGGTTCCTGTGCAATATCGCTCTTTATAGCATCAGACCTTCCTTCCATCACCAGTCACATCCACAAGTGGGTGGTTTTGCTTTGGCTCTGTCTCTTCATTCTTTCTGGAGTTATTTCTCCACTGATCTCCAGTAGCATATTGGGCACCTACCAACCTGGGGAGTTCATCTTTCAGAGTCCTATCTTTTTGCCTTTTCATACTGTTCATGGGGTTCTCAAGGCAAGAATACTGAAGTAGTTTGCCATTCTCTTCTCCAGTGGACCACGTTTTGTCAGAAGTCTCCACCATGACCCATCCATCTTGGGTGACCCTACATGGTATGGCCCATAGTTTCACTGAGTTAGAAAAGGCTGTGGTCCATGTGACTAGATTGGATAGTTTTATGTGTTTGTGGTTTTCAGTCTAGATTATCATGGTAATCCAAATCTATGCCCCGACCAGTAATGCTGAAGAAGCTGAAGTTGAACAGTTCTATGAAGACGTACAAAACCTTCTAGAACTAACACCCCAAAAAGATGTCCTTTTCATTATAGGAGACTGGAATGCAAAAGTAGGAATTCAAGAAACACCTGGAGTAACAGGCAAATTTGGCCTTGGAATACAGAATGAAGCAGGGCAAAGGCTAATAGAGTTTTGTCAAGAGAATGCACTGGTCATAGCAAACACCCTCTTACAACAATAAAGAAAACACTCTACACATGGACATCACCAGTTGGTCAACAGTGAAATCAGACTGATTATATTCTTTGCAGCAAAAGATGGAGATGCTCTATGCAGTCAGCAAAACAAGACGAGAAACTGACTGTGGCTCAGATCATGAGCTCCTTATTGCCAAATTCAGACTGAAATTGAAGAAACTAGGGAAAACCACTGGACCATTCAGATATGACCTAAATCAAATCCCTAACGATTATACAGTGAAAGTGAGAAATACATTTAAGGGACTAGATCTGATAGAGTGCCTGATGAACTATGGATGGAGGTTCGTGACATTGTACAGGAGACAGGAATCAAGACCATCCCCAAGAAAAAGAAATGCAAAAAAAAGCAAAATGGCTGTCTGAGGAGGCCTTACAAATAGCTGTGAAAAGAAGAGAAGCGAAAAGCAAAGGAGAAACGGAAAGATATACCCATTTGAATGCAGAGTTCCAAAGAATAGCAAGGAGAGATCAGAAAGCCTTCCTCAGTGATCAATGCAAAGAAATAGAGGAAAACAATAGAATGGGAAAGACGAGATCTCTTCAAGAAAATCAGAGATACCAAAGGAATATTTCATGCAAAATGAGCCCAATAAAGGATAGAAATGGTATGGACCTAACAGAAGCAGAAGATATTAAAAAGAGGAAGCAAGAATACACAGAAGAACTGTACAAAAAAGATCTTCATGACCAAGATAATCAATGGTGTGACCACTCACCTAGAGCCAGACATCCTGGAATACGAAGTCAAGTGGGCCTTAGGAAGCATCACTAAGAACAAAGCTAGTGGAGGTGATGGAATTCCAGTGGAGCTATTTCAAATCCTAAAAGATGATGCTGTGAAAGTGCTGCACTCAGTATGCCAGAAAATTTGGAAAACTCAGCAGTGGCCACAGGACTGGAAAAGGTCAGTTTTCATTCCAATCCCTAAGGAAGGCAATGCCAAAGAATGCTCAAACTACCACACAATTGCAGTCATCTCACATGCTAGTAAAGTCATGCTCAAAATTCTCCAAGCCAGACTTCAACAATACGTGAACCATGAATTTCCAGATGTTCAAACTGGTTTTAGAGGCAGAGAAACCAGAGATGAAATTTCCAACACCCACTGGATGATCGAAAAAGCAAGAGAGTTCCAGAAAAACATCCATTTCTGCTTTATTGATTATGCCAAAGCCTTTGACTGTGTGGATCACAATAAACTGCAGAATATTCTGAAAGAGATGGGAATACCAGACCATCTGACCTACCTCTTGAGAAATCTGTGTGCAGGTCAGAAAGCAACAATTAGAACTGGACATGAAACAACAGACTGGTTCCAAATCAGGAAAGGAGTACGTCAAGGCTGTATATTGTCACCCTGCTTATTTAACTTATATGCAGAGTACATTGTGAGAAATGCTGGGCTGGATGAAGCACAAGCTAGAATCAAGATTGCTGGGAGAAATATCAATTACCTCAGATATGCAGATGACACCACCCTTATGGCAGAAAGTGAAGTGAAGTGAAGTCGCTCAGTTGTGTCCGACTCTTTGCGACCCCATGGACTGTAGCCCACCAGGCTCCTCCATCCATGGAATTCTCCAGACAAGAATATTGGAGTGGGTTGCCATTTCCTTCTCCAGGAAGGAAAAAAAGCCTCTTGATGAAAGTGAAAGAGGAGAGTGACAAAGTTGACTTAAAGATCAACATACAGAAAACTAAGATCATGGCATCCAGTCCCATCACTTCATGGCAAATAGATTGGAAAACAGTGGAAACAGTGTCAGACTTTATTTTGAGGGGCTCCAAAATCATTGCAGATGGTGAGCGCAGCCATGAAATTAAAAGACACTTGTTCCTTGGAAGAAAAGCTATGATCAACCTAGATAGCATATTCAAAAGCAGAGACATTGCTTTGCCAACAAAGATCCACCTAGTTAAGACCATGGTTTTTCCAGTAGTCATGTATGGATGTGAGACTTGGACTACAAAGAAAGCTGAGAGCCAAATAATTGATGCTTTTGAACTGTGGTGTAGGAGAAGACTCTTAAGAGTCCCTTGGACTGCAAGGAGATCCAACCAGTCCATCGTAAAGTAAATCAATCCTGAATATTCATTGTAAGGACTGACGCTGCGGCTGAAATTCCAATACTTTGGCCACCTGATGTGAAGAGCTGACTCATTTGAAAAGACCCTGATGCTGGGAAAGATTGAAGGCAGGAGGAGAAGGGGATGACAGAGGACGAGATGGTTGGATGGCATCATCGACTCAATGGGCATGAGTTTGAGTAAACTCCAGGAGTTGGTGGTGGACAGGGAGGCCTGGCATGCTGCAGTCCATGGGATCTCAAAGAGTCGAACATGACTAAGCGACTGAACTGAACTGAGTCTCTTAAATTATATAGAAAACAAAAAGAGTTATAAAACAAAGTTACAATAGTAGTACTAGCTTTTATCATTATACATATATTTACCTTTTCCAGGACTCTCTACTTCTTCAACATGATTTTGCATAACTCTCTAGTTGTCCTTGGAGAAGGAAATGGCAACCCACTCCAGGGTTCTTGCCTGGAGGATCCCAGGGATGGGGGAGCCTGGTGGGCTTCCGTCTATGGGGTCACACAGAGTCGGACACGACTGAAGTGACTTAGCAGCAGCAGCTAGTTGTCCTTACACTGCAACCTGAAGGACTCCTTTTAGCATTTTTTTCAGGAAAGATCTACTGGTGACAAACTCAGCTTCCACTTATCTGGGAATGTCTTAATTTCACCTAATAAATGAAGGACAGTTTGCCAGATATTAGATTCTTGGTTGACGGGAAAACCTTTCCTTTATCACTTTGAATATATCAACTCCCTGCTTCTGGCTTCCAAGGTTTCTAAGAGAAATCTGATAGCAGTCTTTTTGAAAATCTCTTCTATGTGTTGTTCCCTTCTTGCTGATTTTAAGATAATGTCTTTTAATAATTTGCACTGTGCCTTGGTGTGTATCTCTTTGAATTCATCCTACTAGGGGTTTCTTGAGCTTCTTGAGTGCTTATATTCACATATTTCATCAAATCTGGTAAGCTTTCAGGCATTATTTCTTCAAAAATCTTCACTTTCTTTTCTCATCTCCATGTAGGACTCCCACAATATGTAGGTGTTCCACAGGTACCTTACATTGCATCCAGGTTTCTTCTCTTTTTCTTTTTTAATTTTTATTTAATAAATGGTACTCTTGAGAGACCCTTGTACTGCAAGGAGATCCAACCAGTCCATTCTAAAGGAGATCAATCCTGGGTGTTCATTGGAAGGACTGATGCTAAAGCTGAAACTGCAATACTTTCGCCACCTCATGCGACAAGTTGACTCACTGGAAAAGACTCTGATGCTGGGAAAGATTGGGGGCGGGAAGAGAAGGGGACGACAGAGAATGAGATGGCTGGATGGCATCACCGACTCTATGGACATGAGTTTGAGTGAACTCTGGGAGTTGGTGATGGACAGGGAGGCCTGGCGTGCTATGCTTCATGGGGTCACGGAGTGTCGGAGACACAACTGAGCGACTGAACTGAACTGAACTGAACTAAGCACAATGCCAAAAACATTAACAGTTAAAATTTCACCAAATGAAAAGATACTATAGAATACACAGTTGTTAAAAGCTACATTAAGTTATTTTACAACTGCCTCAAGCTGCAAAAAGAAAAAAAAACCCAATACCATACCTAAGTTATCCCTCTCTCAAAATAATGCCATTTATGTTATAAACGATGAGCACCCCATCAAAAGAAGGGAGCTGCTTTTGTTAATTCATATATATATATATATATGACTGTATCACTTTGCTATACTCCTGAAACAAACGCAACACTGTAAATAAAATATCGGTTCAGTTCAGTCGCTCAGTCGTGTCTGACTCTCTGCCACCCCATGAATCACAGCACGCCAGGCCTCCCTGTCCATCACCAACTCCCAGAGTTCACTCAAACTCATGTCCATAGAGTCGGTGATGCCATCCAGCCATCTCATTCTCAGTTGTCCCGTTCTCCTCCCGCCCCCAACCTTTCCCAGCATCAGAGTCTTTTCCAGTGAGTCAACTCGTCGCATGAGGTGGCCAAAGTATTGCAGTTTCAGCTTTAGCATCAGTCCCTCCAATGAACAACCAGGATTGATCTCCTCTAGAATGGATCTCCTTGCAGTATAAGGGACTCTCAAGAGTCTTCTCCAGCACCACAGTTCAAAAGCATCAATTCTTTGGCGATCAGCTTTCTTCACAGTCCAACTCTCACATCCATACATGACCACGGGAAAAACCATAGCCTTGACTAGACGGACCTTGGTTGGCAAAGTAATGTCTCTGCTTTTTAATATGCTATCTAGGTTGGTCATAACTTTCCTTCCAAGGAGCAAGCGTCTTAATTTCATGGCTGCAATCAGCATCTGCAGTGATTTTGGAGCCCCCCAAAAATAAAGTCTGACACTGTTTCCCCTGTTTTCCCATCTATTTCCCATGAAGTGATGGGACCAGATGCCATGATCTTTGTTTTCTGAATGTTGAGCTTCAAGCCAACCTTTTCACTCTCCTCTTTCACTTTCATCAAGAGGCTTTTGAGTTCCTCTTCACTTTCTGCCATAAGGGTGGTGTCATCTGCATATCTGAGGTTATTGATATTTCTCCTGGCAATCTTGATTCCAGCTTGTGCTTCTTCCAGCCCAGCGTTCCTCATGATGTACTCTGCATATAAGTTAAATAAGCAAGGTGACAATATACAGCCTTGACGTACTCCTTTTCCTATTTGGAACCAGTCTGTTGTTCCATGTACAGTTCTGACTGTTGCTTCCTGACCGGCATACAGGTTCCTCAAGAGGCAGGTCAGGTGGTCTGGTATTCCCATCTCTTTCAGAATGTTCCACAGTTTATTGTGATCCACACAGTCAAAGGCTTTGGCATAGTCAATGAAGCAGAAATAGATGCTTTTCTGGAACTCTCTTGCTTTTTTGATGATCCAGCGGACGTTGGCAATTTGATCTCTGGTGCCTCTGCCTTTTCTAAAACCTGCTTGAACATCTGGGAGTTCACGGTTCACATATTGCTGAAGCCTGGCTTGGAGAATTTTGAGCATGACTTTACTAGCGTGTGAGATGAGTGCAATTGTGCGGTAGTTGGAGCATTCTTTGGCATTGCCTTTCTTTGGGATTGGAATGAAGACTGATCTTTTCCAGTCCTGTGGCCACTGCTGAGTTTTCCAAATTTGCTGGCATATTGAGTGCAGCACTTTCACAGCATCCTCTTTCAGGATTTGAAATAGCTCAATTGGAATTCCATCACCTCCACTAGCTTTGTTCATAGTGATGCTAAGGCCCACGTGACTTCACATTCCAGGAATCTGGCTCTAGGTGAGGGATCACACCATTGTGATTATCTAAGTGGTGAAGATCTTTTTTGTACAGTACTTCTGTGTATTCTTTCCACCTCTTCTTAATATCTTCTGCTTCTGTTAGGTCCATACCATTTCTGTCCTTTATCGAGCCCATCTTTGCATGAAATGTTCCTTTGATAGCTCTAATTTTCTTGAAGAGATCTCTTGTTTTTCCCATTCTATTGTTTTCCTCTATTTCTTTGCACTGATCACTGAGGAAGGCTTTCTTATCTCTCCTTGCTATTCTTTGGAACTCTGCATTCAGATGCTTATATCTTTCCTTTTCTCCTTTGCTTTTCGCTTCTCTTCTTTTCACAGCTATTTGTAAGGCCTCCTCAGACAGCCATTTTGCTTTTTTACATTTCTTTTCCATGGGGATGGTCTTGGTCCCTGTCTCCTGTCACGAACCTCCGTCCAGAGTTCATCAGGCACTCTATCAATCAGATCTAGTCCCTTAAATCTATTTCTCACTTCCACTGTATAATCATAAGGGATTTGATTGAGGTCATACCTGAATGGTCTAGTGGTTTTCCCTACTTTCTTCAATTTCAGTCTGAATTTGGCAATAAGGAGTTCATGATCTGAGCCACAGTCAGCTCCTGGTCTTGTTTTTGCTAACTGTATAGAGCTTCTCCATCTTTGGCTGCAAAGAATATAATCAGTCTGATTTCGGTGTTGACCATCTGGTGATGTCCATGTGTAGAGTCTTCTCTTGTGTTGTTGGAAGAGGGTGTTTGCTATGAGCAGTGCGTTCTCTTGACAAAACTCTGTTAGCCTTTGCCCTGCTTCATTCCGTGCTCCAAGGCCAAATTTGCCTGTTACTCCAGGTGTTTCTTGACTTCCCACTTTTGCATTCCAGTCCCCTATAATGAAAAGGACATCTTTTTTGGGTGTTAGTTCCAAAAGGTCTTGTAGGTCTTCATAGAACCATTCAACTTCGGCTTCTTCAGCATTACTGGTTGGGGCATAGGCCTGGATTACTGTAATATTGAATGGTTTGCCTTGGAAACAAACAGAAATCATTCTGTCGTTTTTAAGATTGCATCCAAGTACTGCATTTCGGACTCTTTTGTTGACCATGACGGCTACTCCATTTCTTCTAAGGGATTCCTGCCCACAGTAGTAGACAGAATGGTCATCTGAGTTAAATTCACCCATTCCAGTCCATTTTAATTCAATGATTCCTAGAATGTCTATGTTCACTCTTGCCATCTCCTGTTTGACCACTTCCAATTTGCCTTGATTCATGGACCTAATATTCCAGGTTTCTATGCAATATTGCTCTTTACAGCACCGGACCTTGCTTCTATCACCAGTCACATCCACAACTGGGTATTGGTTTTGCTTTTGCTCCATCCCTTCATTCCTTCTAGAGTTATTTCTCCACTGATCTCCAGTAGCATACTGGGCACCTACTGACCTGGGGAATTCCTCATTCAGTATCCTATCATTTTGCCCTTTGATACTGTTCATGGGGTTCTCAAGGCAAGAATACTGAAGTGGTTTGCCATTCCCTTCTCCGGTGGACCACATTCAGCTGTGGTTCATGTGATCAGATCGAGTAGTTTCCTGTGATTATGATTTCAGTGTGTCTACCCTCTGATGCCCCCTCACAAAACCTACTGTCTTATTTGGGTTTCTCTTACCTTAGGCGTGGGATATCTCTTCACAGCTGCTCCAAGAAAGCGCAGCCACTGTACCTTACCTTGGATGAGGGGTATCTCCTCAAGGCCACCCCTCCTGCCCTTAAACGTGGAGTAGCTCCTTTCAGCCCTCCTGCGCCCATGCAGCCACCGGCTATTGGACGTGGGATAGCTCCTCTCGGCCGCCGGCCCTGGCCTCGGGCGTGGGGTAGCTCCTCAGGGCCGCGCTTCTGCATGGTCAGTTGCCCCGCCGGGCCGGCGTCTCTCGCGTCTGATCAATGCAAAGAAATAGAGGAAAACAACAGAATAGGAAAAACAAGAGATCTCTTCAAGAAAATTAGAGAGTCCAAGTGACCATTTCATGCAAAGATGGGCTCGATAAAGGACAGAAATGGTATGGACCTAACAGAAGCAGTAGATTTTAAGAAGAGGTGGAAAGAATACACAGAAGTACTGTACAAAAAAGATCTTCACGAACAAGATAGTCACGATAATGTGATCACTGACCTAGAGCCAGACATCTTGGAATGTGAAGTCACGTGGGCCTTAGCATCACTATGAACAAAGCTAGTGGAGGTGATGGAATTCCAATTGAGCTATTTCAAATCCTGAAAGAGGATGCTGTGAAAGTGCTGCACTCAATATGCCAGCAAATTTGGAAAACTCAGCAGTGGCCACAGGACTGGAAAAGATCAGTCTTCATTCCAATCCCAAAGAAAGGCAATGCCAAAGAATGCTCCAACTACCGCACAATTGCACTCATCTCACACGCTAGTAAAGTCATGCTCAAAATTCTCCAAGCCAGGCTTCAGCAATATGTGAACCGTGAACTCCCAGATGTTCAAGCAGGTTTTAGAAAAGGCAGAGGCACCAGAGATCAAATTGCCAACGTCCGCTGGATCATCAAAAAAGCAAGAGAGTTCCAGAAAAGCATCTATTTCTGCTTCATTGACTATGCCAAAGCCTTTGACTGTGTGGATCACAATAAACTGTGGAACATTCTGAAAGAGATGGGAATACCAGACCACCTGACCTGCCTCTTGAGGAACCTGTATGCCGGTCAGGAAGCAACAGTCAGAACTGTACATGGAACAACAGACTGGTTCCAAATAGGAAAAGGAGTACGTCAAGGCTGTATATTGTCACCTTGCTTATTTAACTTATATGCAGAGTACATCATGAGGAACGCTGGGCTGGAAGAAGCACAAGCTGGAATCAAGATTGCCAGGAGAAATATCAATAACCTCAGATATGCAGATGACACCACCCTTATGGCAGAAAGTGAAGAGGAACTCAAAAGCCTCTTGATGAAAGTGAAAGAGGAGAGTGAAAAGGTTGGCTTGAAGCTCAACATTCAGAAAACAAAGATCATGGCATCTGGTCCCATCACTTCATGGGAAATAGATGGGAAAACAGGGGAAACAGTGTCAGACTTTATTTTTGGGGGGCTCCAAAATCACTGCAGATGCTGATTGCAGCCATGAAATTAAAAGACGCTTACTCCTTGGAAGGAAAGTTATGACAAACCTTGACAGTATATTTAAAAGCAGAGACATTACTTTGCCAACCAAGGTCCATCTAGTCAAGGCTATGGTTTTTCCCGTGGTCATGTATGGATGTGAGAGTTGGACTGTGAAGAAAGCTGATCGCCGAAGAATTGATGCTTTTGAACTGTGGTGTTGGAGAAGACTCTTGAGAGTCCCTTGGACTGTAAGGAGATCCAACCAGTCCATTCTAAAAGAGATCAATCCTGGTTGTTCATTGGAGGGACTGATGCTAAAGCTGAAACTGCAATACTTTGGCCACCTCATGCGACGAGTTGACTCACTGGAAAAGACTCTGATGCTGGGAAAGGTTGGGGGCGGGAGGAGAAGGGGACGACAGAAAATGAGATGGTTGGATGGCATCACCGACTGTGGACACGAGTTTGAGTGAACTCCGGGAGTTGATGATGGACAGGGAGGCCTGGCGTGCTGTGATTCGTGGGGTTGCGGAGAGTCGGACACGACTGAGCGACTGAACTGAACTGAACTGAACTGAGAGGAGAAAGTGAAACCCTTAGCCTGGTTCAGGAGCTGTTTCAGATTTCCTAACTTGTCCTTTTTTCTCCTGATCACTGAGGCAGAATAGCCGAGTATGTAACATGACTGAAGGGTTTGAAGATTAACAACTCCCTCAGAACCTGGAGAGATTAACATGACCTCATCTTCTAATGTTAAAACCTTCACACCACTTCCTCCCACACTGACCTTGATGGAGTTAACAATCCTCCTATCTTTGGCTGTCCTCCACCCACCTCCCAAGAATAACATTCTGGCTTGAAAGAAAGGACCTAAACATACGCTAGGCTCCTCTCTGCAGAGACTGACCTGGAGGACATGCCTCCCACCCCAGTCTTCTCTGCTCTCTTGTCCCTGAGGGGCCATCAGTGATGGGGTGGAAGTGCCCGCTGGCGGTAGCTGTGGCTGGAGCACAGCACTCTTTCTGGATGGTCCTTGGAGGGGCTGCGAGGCTGGCTCCGCTCACTCCTGCCGCCTTGGCCTGCCAGGTGCTCTGAGACCTGAGAAAGGCAGAGCCTCTATTGTGGAAACATCTGGGAAAGAAATAAAATCTTTTTCTACCTCTCAACCCTAGGGATCTGAAAGCTAAACTCTGGAAGGCCTTAGAAGCCAAATGAGAGGGTGGACACAAGAGCTGGGTTGGTGCTAGGGAGAAGGTTCCCTAAAACCTGAAAGGATTTAGGAGAGGGAAGTGCATTCCAGAGAAATGCCCTGGTGAGCTGCCCTGACCCCAGCAGCCTTTGATCCGTAAACATGGTGTTTTCCTCTTGCTTTTCCCTTTCTTAAAATTCCCAGCTCCGGTAGTGACTCATTCAACAAACATTTCAGTACCTCTGTGTGAGGCTTGGAGTATGACTCTGAATGCAAAGAAACAACTCCTACCCTCAGGAAGCCTACAGTTGAGAATTGTGCTGAGTCATTGGGGATCCACCAGCCACATGTGGCCACTGAGAGCTTGAAGTGTGGCTAGTGCCACTGAGGAACTCAGATCTTCATTTTATTTAATCTTAATTAACTTCGTTTTTTAAGCTGATACTCAGTTTCATCACTGAAATCTTTTAGGTATATTTGGGATGATCTGGGCGTGTGACTCAGTTTTTTTCAACTGCAAATGTTTATAAATCTAGATACAGCTTAAGTATTTCCAGTGAAAGTTTAGGATCTGAATTGAGACACGCTCTAAGTATAAAATACACTTCGGATTTCAAAGACTTAGTAGGCACAAAAAGAGCTTGTAAAATATCTTATTAATCATTTTAATTTGATTTACATGTTAAAATTATGATATTTTGGATATTGGGTTAAATAAAATATATTGTTAAAGTTACTTTTATAAACTTTTTAATGAGGCTACTAGAACAGTGAAAATTAGACAGGTGGTTAGCATCATGTGAATATTCCTTGATTTAGGAGAGATTATGTCCCCATAAACACACTGTAAGTTGAAAATGCATTTAATACACCTAGCCCTACCTTAAAAGTTCTCAGAGCACTTACATTAGCCTGCTGTTGGGCAAAATCAATAACACAAAGCCTATTTTATAATGAAGTATTGAATATCTTATGTAATTTATGGAATATCATACTGAAAGTGAAAAGCAGAATCATTGTCTGCTACCAAATGGTGGCAAGTGCCTCCGGTTGTGTATGCACATGTCTGGCTGGGAGCTGCTGACTGGCCACTGCCCAGCATCACAAGAGGGTGTCATACCTCGCATCACTAGCCCGAGAAGAGAGCAAAATACAAAATTCAAAGCACCATTTCTGGGCTTCCTTGGTCGTCTAGTGGTTAAGAATCCCTCTGCCAACGCAGGGGACTCAAGTTTGACCTCTGGTCTGGGAAGATCCCACATGCCTCAGAGCAGCTAAGCCCATGTGCCCAGCAAATACTGAAGCCCACACAATACAACCTGCACTCTGCAACAAGAAAAGCCACTGTGATGAGTAGCCCTACACGCCACAACGAAGAGCAGCCTCTGCTCACCGCAACTAGAGAAAGCAATGGAGACCTAGTGCAGCCGAAAAGAAATAAATCTTAAAGGAAAAAAAGGCCCCGTTTCCAGTGGACCCTTATGGCTTTCCTACTATCGTAACATCGAACCAACATAAATGACAAACTGTCTGCATTTCCTCAGGATGGTGCTGGTAGAGAGCTTGAGGAAATCCGAGAAGGGCTAACTGATGTGGCAGTGTCTGGAGTACCAGGAGAGAATAGTCAGGAAAGTCTGAAACGCCAACTATGAGTGGGACTTCGGAAGGTACACTTCTTCTGAGCAGAGGGAGGAAGGACACACAGAACACAATAGGCCCTTTCAGGAACTGCAGGGGGATGGGAGTGATGGCCAGAGAGGAGGCAGGGCTCTTCAGTTCACCCCACACTGGCAGCCACAGCCCATAATCAAGGAGGCAGTTGAGGAAAGCAAAGGCAATGGCAGATGCTGCGGTAGGGGGCTGCCCCTCTGCCCCCACACTTAGGCTTCCCTCGATCTGAGAGCATGTTTGTGCTGCTCTCCTTGGGCTCCCTATGTCTAAAGGTAGTGCAGGGATCTTGGCTTGAGATCAAGAAAATCCAAAACCTTGCCTCAGTCACCAAGATGACAAGACGATGTACTTTCTGAGTTGTTCACGGGGCAGGGAAGGGGTGGGCGGGGGACAGAGATGAATTCCACTTCTCGGGTGTAGCGTTTGAAATGAACACTAAGTCCATTGAATTGTGTCTTCCAGAGCAAGTTCCAGGGCAAGCTGAGCCAAACTTCCAGGGCAAGTTAAGCTGAAGTGCTTTCAGAGGCTACATAGGGAAAGCAGCACTCAGAACCATCAGCAGCCTCACAGAAGCGGCTGCCACAGGGCCGAGTGGGAAGGCAGAGGTGCTGTGGAGACCCCAGGAATGACGGTCGGAATTCCTGCATTTTATGAGGCCAGAGGGAACCAGACTCATAAAATGCAGGTACTTGGAGTCTCTGCAACCCTATTTTTATTCTGGGCCCTGGGAATATAGATCACATTCTTTACAGAGCATAAAAAGAGAAGTACCCATTTTACTGATTCTAAAATTCACTCATTGGGACTTCTCTGGTGGTCCAGTGGCTAAGACTCAATGCAGAAGGCCTGGGTTTTTCCCTGATTCGGGGAACTAGATCCCACATGCCGCAACTAAGGATTCCACAAGCAACACCAAAGACTGAAGATCCCAGATTCTGCATGCTGCAACTAAAACCTAGCACAGCCAAAAATATTAATAAATGAAATATTTTAATGAACTTATTTTTCCCACATTCTAACATCTCTAAAATAAAATGTTTTACAGTCAGCAACACTTTGTTGTTTACATCGTTGCTGTTGCTGTTTAGTCACTAAGTCTTATCTGACTCTGTGTGACCCCATGGTTTATAATAGCCTGCCAGGCTTGTCTGTCCATGAAATTCTCAGGCAAGAACACTGGAGTGGGTTGCCATAGGGTTTCTGAAACTTCTTATTTGTCCATAAAGTAACAGTGCATCTCACCACTGAGGAAATAGAGTCTGTGTGCTTTTTCCTTCCACTTTGACATCTTTGGTTACAGTCTGCTTCTCAGAGCAGATGTGTGTATTCCGCTAATATTTTGTTATGCAGAGTGTGTGTCGGGCCTAAAAGAACACTTCAGCGTAGACATAGAACTACACAGGTTCCTTTAGTGGACCAAACGGCCAAGGCCCACAGTGGTGTGGGGAGCACTTACCCAAGCTAGAGACAGTGGGCTGTGTCACGAGATTTTAGGACTCGGGCCATCAGGGGGGTGTCTCCATCTCAGCTCTCACACACACCTGGTGGCTAATTGGTTAACTGGTGCCTTCAGGCAAATAAAGATTTCCTTCACCTGGAAAATAAGGACGATAAACCCATCCTGTCTCACAAGGTGGCTATCTGAATCAAGTGATCTGCAAACTCTGAAAGGTTGTACCCAATTACAGTATAAGCAAAGGAAGTTGTCATTTAAGTAGATTCGACTAAGATTAAAAGATAGAAACTGTATCAGAGAGACACAGGCAATCCTTGATCCTCTAATCCACCCACATGCCCTGTATGTACTGCTTAACTTTTTTTTTTAATTATTAATTTATGATTTTGGGCTATGTCAGATCTTAGTTGTTACAATGCGTGGACTTCTTTCTAGTTGGGACTTGAGATCTCAGTAATTGCTGCACACACAGGGGCTTTAGTTCCCCTACAACATGTGGGATCTGAGTTTCCTGACCAGGAATTGAACCTGCACCCCCTGCATTGGGTTGTGGATTCTCAACCATTGGACCACCAGGGAAGTTCTATGCTTACTTTTTTTTTTCAATTTATCAGCCTTTCCTCAATCTCTCTGACTTTTAAAGGCAATAATTCTCAACCTGTCTGCACAAGAATTACCTGAAGAACTTTTAAAACGATACTGGGTCCAACGTTACAGGCCAGTGAAGTAGGAATCTCCGAATGTGGTGGCATCTGTAGGTTTAAAAGCTCTCTGGGTGATTCTCTCGTGAGCCAGGATTGACTAGTTGCTTCACAGAGCATGCTGTCCTCATCAGAAACATGGGATATCTGCACTCCAGGATTTTGCCAGATGTCAGTCTAAACCCTCTTGATAATTATCAAATGCTCCACTGCAAGAAATAATGTTCTTTAGATTATTTCTGTACTATATTCGTTCCTTTAAATACTGATAATGCTAGATTAAAACGGACTTTCAGAAAGTGAGTCTTTAGACCACACTTTTTAAAAACTTGAGGTAAAATGCACCTAATATAAAATTCACCATCTTAACCTTGACCACACTACTCTGTCATAAAACTGCTTTAACCCAGCAGAGCTTTGGCATTTTGTTGTCCACCTGCCATTATGGGAGAACCTGGGGAAAGTCCCCTCTAAGGACTGGAGACCCTCTGATATCACCACAAGACAGGTGCTTCTGCTGTGGGAAGCAGAAGGGATGCACAGCCTGTGGCTGTGAGTTACTGTTCTTACAAAAGGTGCTCAAAGACCTGTGTGTCCCTTCCCTGATTGCTTATTATAGACTTTTGACAAAGCAGTAAACTGAAGTGTTTTTCAGTCCCACTCTTTCTGTGTGTTTACTTCAGAGAAGAGGGTGAACACTGTAGCTCAGAGCCCAGGAGGAAGTGAGGGACGTGTGACTGGCTGTCACCTGCTGCCCACAATGCTTGCTAAGGAAACCAACAGTCCTCCGCCTCTGTGAGCTGCCCAGGGTGTCCTGCGGAGGCCTGGACACAACAGGGAGGGACCAGTCACTCCACAAAGTCCAGTGGATGGAGTCAGGCCTGGATCATCCTGCAGCTCCTGGGAGAGGGCAGGGTGGGCACTGGCCCTCGTGGCAGGAGCCCTGTGATGCCCTGGGCATTGTGCTTATGAGAGGCCCAGTACAGCCTGGCCAGGAGGGAGAGGCATCTTGGTGGATGCTAAACCAGTTCTTTAGAGATGTTGGAAGAAATAGCCTCCTGAAACCTGTCACTGAATTTTCCCTTGTGAGAAATGTGGAGCACATTTACTCTAACAGGATCCTCCAGGAAACGTTCCTCTAAGGGGTCATTATCAGAACAAGGGTACTTTGCCCAAGCCGCTTGTTCATTTTTAAAAAATGTTCTAGACCCAGAATTGGATAACAAATTGTACTTCCCTCTTTGCCTTTACTTTTAGGAAATTTACAGCCAAAGTTTGTCATCTGGAGAGAACACAAGGTCTCACGTTGTTCATTCTGTATTAATCTGGCCTCTCACTCAGCTATTTCTTTTCCTTTTGTTGTACTTTCCCCCCAGTTACCTCACTTTTTAAAATTCCATGTCTTTTTATGTCTCTTGAAAATGCCTCTTGGAAACAAGGCGGGACCAGAGTGGGAGAGAGAGAGGCAGGGGCACCTGAGCAGAACAACCAGTACAAGAGAAAGCAGCCCTGGACAACGCACATCACCAGACACAGAGACGCTTCGAAAGACAGGCCAGGAGTTTTAACTGGCGGACACTGTCCCTTCCCTGCGCTGCAGCCAGAGACAACCAGGAACACAGCCATGGTCGTAAGACAGGTTTACTGACCCTCGCAGCCAAGGAAAACCCTCGGAAAGCCAGAGAGTGTCTCAGGAAGAGGGTTAGAAAGACTCTATCACAGAATTTGGGTTCTGCTTGGCTTATTTGGGAGAGGTCCAAGGAAGCAGGGGCTACCTCTAGATTTAATGCTGTCAGAAAGGGGGGAGCGGATTCTGTGATTGGGTATTTTGTGGGTTACACGGTGATCTTGTTTTTGTCTGTGATTAGGTAAAATTATGGGGTGGTCTTGTTTTGTTTCATTTTATCATGATCTCAGAGTAACTATGAGACTATTATTCTGTGGGGTTACTTGTCCAAGAGGAGAACAGGTCCCTGCTGTGAGCATCAGAGCAGCTTGCAGTAACATTGAGGCCTTGCTCTAAACGTCAGATCAGTTCCAGACACCAGGGACTGCTTCCTTTCTTTCTCAGCACCACCCCTCTGCCTTCCCTGTCCCCATCTTTGGACCAAAGACAGACAAAGTCAGACCACAGGATGTTTATCCAGGGATTCCAGAGCTCCTCCAGTGTCAAGATTTTGCTAAGAGCAGAATAGTGTACATTGAGAGCAGTCTAATTAAACCAAGTTATTCTTTTCCTCTCCTTCTGTTGCAGGATGAATAGCTGAACTACATGATGTGACAATGGCTATGTAGTCACATTTAAGACTCAGTACATGAACATCAGCCAACTGTCAAATAGGCAGCAGCAGAAACTAAATTTCTTTTGGTCCTTATAATACATCTCCAAACAGAAAGGTAAAGGGCTACTTCCCTTTTCAGGAAAACAAAGGAATTAAATTATCCTCTTAAATAGAATTGATGCTATTAGCTTTTGAATTTTCTAAGTTCTGTTCATCTATATATATATGTATATATACTCAGTCATGTCCAACTCTTTTGGGACCCCATGGACTGTAGCCCACCAGGCTCCTCTGTCCATGGGATTCTCCAGGCAAGAATACTGGAGTGGGTTGCCATTTCCCCCTCCAGGGGAATCTTCCTGACCCAGGGATTAAACCTGAGTCTCCTGCACCTACTGCACTGCAGGCGGATTCTTTACCACTGAGCTACCTGCTAGTTTTTTAATTGATATAAGTTGATAAATTGATATCAAAATATTAAATTTTTTTTGACTGCACATCATGAGGGATCTCAGTTCCCCATCCAGGTATCAAACCCACACCCCTGCAGTGGAAGCACAGAATCTTAACTACTGGACCACCAGGGAACTCCCAGTATCAGAATGATAATCTTGATCTGAAGTCTTGAGCAGAAATTGTCTACTCCTGAAGTCAGGATCTCCTCATAATCTCAGTTTAAGATTTCTGGTGGAATAGTCAGAAGGAAGTGTTTAATCTTTTGAACTGGGAAATATTAACCTAAGGATCAATACTTTGGAGTTTCATTAGTGAGTCAGTTGTTAACAATACCTTAATAGGTCCTTTTTTTTATCAAAGATCAAGGCAGCTTATCTCACAGATCTTTTCCAGAATACTTAATTTCCTGTTGTAAATGACAAATAAAATAAAGAAAGCGAAGTTGCTCAGTCATGTCTGACTCTTCGTGACCCCATGGACTGGGCCTACCAGGCTCCTCCGTCCATGGAATTTTCCAGACAAGAGTACTGGAGTGGGTTGCCATTTCCTTCTCCAGAGGATCTTCCCAACCCAGGGACCGAACCCAGGTCTCCCAAATTACAGGCAGATGCTTTACCATCCGAGCCACCAGGGAAGCCCTAAATGACAAATGAGTAGTTTGGAAATGTAGCTTGTAATCACTGATGATAAAGCTGGAGGTATTGTATGCATTCCTCCCAGTGCTTGATCATATATCATTGCTATAGGATAGAAGTGAGACTGAGCATGAAATTTTCAAAGGCATGGACTAGACTTTAAATAATTCATAAGGAGATAAACTGTGAGTCCCAGAGATTGATCTTATACCCCTTAAAGTCAATGGCAATATTTTAGGCCATGGACATTCAAAGGAGCTTGTTAATTTTAGTACTTAGAATTCTATCAGTTCTCTATTTTTCTTAAAGACAGTGGATGATAAAAAACAGTAAGATTTGGGGGGTAAAAGGCAAACATTTTAGCTTCCCTTAATAATGGTACCAGTAAAATAAGAGAGTATCATTACTAGAGAGATAGGTAGAAGTTCTCCAGGCCAGAAAACAAAATCAAGCAAAAAAAGTTTTTTTACAACAATTAGAGCCACAGCTCTCTGATAAGGCAAAACTTTAACCTACTCTGAGAAGAAACCAGAAAATAACTAGAACATGGTATTTATAATCCAATGCAAAGGGCGTTTGTATAAAGTCCATTTGGAGAATCAGACTTTGGTCTTTGTCAATAGCTTTAAAGTTACCCCACCAATTGTACGTTTAGTACTGTTGGCAGTGTATATGCTACTGTAAGCAATATCGGGAAGCATTTTTGCTCAGCTCCATTTTGAATTGTTCGGTGTTATCAGTCAGCCATTCTGAGAGCACCAAAAGTTATATTTATGTGACTTTCCCCACATCTCAATTTTTCCAATTTCCACTTCTCCAAGTTAGAGATTTGTCTCTGACAGTTAAGAATAGCCTCTTTGAGACTTCCCTATGGTCCAATGGCTAAAACTCTGAACTCCCAATTAAGGGAACCCAGGTTCAACCCCTGGTTAGGGAGTTATATTCCACTTGCCACAATTAAAAATTCACATGCTGTAACTAAAGATCCCACAGCTAAGTCCTGGCGCAGTCAAATAAATAAATAAATGTTAAAAAAAAGAATAGCTTCTTTGAATTCCTCCAGGATCTCCCTCTTCTATGCAGTTACAGGAGCCATTGTCTTGGTTACCACTGCTTATGTAGAAGAATGGCCAATTAAAGCATTACCAGGAGATTGTGGGTCTTGGTGCTTTGAACGGTTCTACTTTTATCATAGCTATTTTTTTAGGTAATAGCAAATCAGCTAAAAGTTTTTTTTTTTTAACTTGTCCAACTTTTATGTTGCTGTTGTTCAGTCACTAAGTCATGTTTGATGCTTTGCGATCCCATGGACTGCAGCACACCCGGCTTCCCTGACCTCCACCATCTCCCCGGAGTTTGCTCAAGTTCATGTCCATTAAGTTTGTGATGCTATGTTTTTATATGTTTTATATGTTTTATATGTTTTTTCAAAATTAGAAGACACTTCATTTCTAAGGAATTCCAAATTTACAGACTACTCCCAAAGCACACCTGCTATTAGTATACATGCTTGCTCTTTTACGTTTTATCAGTTGGCAGACTCAGATGAGGGCAATTATTTTAGTCTTTGGAGCTGATTTAATTGCTGGGCTGGTCTATATTTTAAGGGTGAATTTAGGTCTGTGATAGCATTTTAAAATACAAACAAACAAACAAAATTATGTAAGGACTGCTGCTGCTGCTGCTGCTAAGTCACTTCAGTCATGTCCAACTCTGTGTGACCCCCTAGACGGCAGCCCACCAGGCTCCCCCGTCCCTGGGATTCTCCAGGCAAGAACACTGGAGTGGGTTGCCATTTCCTTCTCCAGTGTGCGAAAGTGAAAAGTGAAAGCGAAGTCGCCTAGTCGTGCCCGACCCCCAGCAACCCCACGGACCACAGCCCACCAGGCTGCTCCATCCATGGGATTTTCTAGGCAAGAGTACTGGAGTGGCCTGCCATTGACCAGGAGAATTTCTAACAATATTATTTCAAAATATGAGAAAAGCACTGAAAGTTATGAGAATGATTTTTTTTTTTTTAAAGAAACTTTGCTCTTCTGGACATAAAATAATTTAGTCATTTTTACATGAAATATCCATATTCTAATTTTACTGCTTTGATACATTATTTTTGTAACAGATTATAGTAAATGATCTGTTAACTTTTCTTTATTTGTATGTATTTAGGCAAATGAAACAGATGATAATTTAAAGTTTTTAACTATAGCTTTAAAATATAATTAACTTCTCAGTATATTAAATTAAACAATGTGTCATATTAAATTTATCATTTGAATAAATTGTAAGAATTTTTCTGATTAAGCAGAAAATCATCTCTTATTCTGTACGTATACCTATATCTCTCTGCAATTACAATAACCAGGACAATTAACCATCTACACTAATTATTATCTTTAATTATAGTAATCAGTATTTTCTCTTATTTTTAGACAGAAGAAACACTAAGACAAAGGAAAGTTTAGAAACCATACAGCTGTTTTTTAAATGAGCATGTATCTCAAAGCATGTAAAAGCTTTGAGACGGTCAAAGGAAATATACATTATATTTTATTGCATATGCATTATTATCCATATTGTGCTATTGTCTGGCATTTTAAGAAATAAAGACAAATTAAAATTATGTTTAGTAACGAATGTTTTGTATCTTCCCTCTCTGCTTAGAAACCACCTTATTCCTGTCTCTCTGGTATCGGGAGCTCTTGTCTGACCACAGCTGGGTGATTCTTAGTCTTTGACCAAGTCCCAGAGATGCAGGTCACACTGAACATTCTTATGGAACGTTCTTATGAACAGCACAGTTCTCACGGGGGCTTTTCCGTCTGAAACTGTGCCGCTTTTCAAGTGAGATACCTGCCCCCTTCATTCCTTCTCACTATAATTCTCCCTCCTGTGTATCTTTCTAACTGACACAGTTTCATCAGTGACAATTTGAAATTACACTGGCCACTTTGGGGGAACTTTAAGATGGACAAATTGTTCATTTGAGAGGCACCTTCAAATAAAACAAACAAAAGCCCCTGTCCAAAAAAACAACTGTCCACAAGTTGGCTTTCTTTCATTGGTAATAGGAAGCTAGCTTCTAAACATAATTCAGACTCAAAAATTGCCTCTCCAAAATATTCTTTAGCTAAAGCAATTACAAAATGTGAGAAACTGTCTCCCTAATAATCCCCTTAAGACTTTAATCAGAATTAGCTCTTGAAGCTATTCTAATTCCCTTTCCACTTTTTTATTGATTGTTTAATGTCAAAATGTAAACCAAAATTGGCAAATCACTCCACTGCATGGACTTTTAGTTAAGCATTTTAAAGAAACTTTGAAGACCAGAAACAAAAGAACTCCCATGAGAAACTGTTTGTCCTCTTTGACTAAAAAGATCATTTGTTTAACATGGAATGCACGCCCTCCTTCATTTGCATACTTTGGAGTTAGTGGGTGCTTGTGCTTTAATATTATGGCTAGTTTTTGTGTCCCAGAGAAGGTGAGGGCCTCAGAGCTGGCCTGGGATGTCCCTTTTTGGTGTCTACTTAAGTCACCAGCTCAAATCTTGAGAAAAGTAATGATGAACGATGTGTATGTGAGTGATCAGTCGTGTCAAACTCTTTGTGACCCCATGGACTATAGCCCACCATGCTCCTCTATCAATAGGATTTTTCAGGTAAAAATACTGGAGTGGGTTGCCATTCCCTTCTCCAGGGGATCTTCCTGACCCAGGGACTGAACCCATGTCTCCTGCATTTGGAGAGAATTTCCCCAAAGGGGATATTTGTCTTCACTAATGGTCAGTTCAGTTCAGTTGCTCAGTAGTGTCTGACTCTTTGCAACCCCATGAACCGCAGCACGCCAGGCCTCCCTGCCCATCACCCACTCCCGAAGTCCACCCAAACCCATGTCCATCAAATCAATGATGCCATCCATCTCATCCTCTGTTTCCCCTTCTCCTCCTGCCCTCAATCTTTCCCAGCATCAGGATCTTTTCAAATGAGTCAGCTCTTCGCATCAGGTGGCCAAAGTATTGGAGTTTCAGCCTCAACATCAGTCTTTCCAGTGAACACCCAGGACTGATCTCCTTTAGCATGGACTGGTTGGATTTCCTTGCAGTCCAAGGGACTCTCAAGAGTTTTCTCCTACACTACAATTCAAAAGCATCAATTCTTCAGCACTCAGCTTTCTTTATAGTCCACTCTCACATCCATACATGACTACTGGAAAAACCATATCCTTGACTAGACAGACCTTTGTTGGAAAAGTAATGTCTCTGCTTTTGAATATGCTATCTAGGTTGGTCATAACTTTCCTTTCAAGGAGTAAGCGTCTTTTAATTTCATGGCTGCAATCAGCATCCGCAGTGATTTTGGAGCCCAAAAAAATAAAGTCTGACACTGTCTCCACTGTTTCCCCATCTATTTCCCATGAAGTGATGGGACCAGATGCCATGATCTTTGTTTTCTGAATGTTGAGCTTCAAGCCAACCTTTTCACTCTCCTCTTTCACTTTTATCAAGAGGCTTTTGAGTTCCTCTTCACTTTCTGCCATAAAGGTGGTGTCATCTGCATATCTGGGGTTATTGGTATTTCTCCCGGCAATCTTGATTCCAGCTTGTGCTTCCTCCAGCCCAGCATTCCTCATGATGTACTCTGCATTTACGTTAAATAAGCAGGGTGACAATATACAGCCTTGACATACTCCTTTTCCTATTTGGAACCAATCTGTTGTTCCATGTCCAGTTCTAACTGCTGCTTCCTGACCTGCATACAGGTTTCTCAAGAGGCAGGTCAGGTGGTCTGGTATTCCCATCTCTTTCAGAATTTTCCACAGTTTATTGTGATCCACACAGTCAAAGAATTTGGCATAGTCAATAAAGCAGAAATAGATGTTTTTCTGGAACTCTCTTGCATTTTTGACGATCCAGCGGATATTGGCAATTTGATCTCTGGTTCTTCTACCTTTTCTAAAACCAGCTTGAACATCTGGAAGTTCACAGTTCATGTATTGTGGTCAGAGAAGGTTGTATTAGACCAGAAGGGAAGAATGGGACAAGGATGAAGTGGGGAGGGAGGCAGTTTTACCTGGAATCCCAGATTTGTGGGGCCGTGTTGACAGAGGTTGAATTTGCATCTCCGGTTTTACGTTTTCTGGGAGTTACATGGGACTCTCAGTACTGTTCGTGTCTGTGGGATGCTACAAATAAGCCCCTCTAAAGACACACTAGTTTTACTTAGCTGCCCGATGTTGAGAGATTAGTTTCCTCATCTGTTCAATGGGGTTAGCAACAGTACCTACCCCAGAGGGTTGCTGGGAGGATGAAATGTAGTGAAGCAGTTGGAGCTGCCTGGCACACATGTGAGCTGTGAAGATGACAATGATGATGACGATGATGGTAATTCTGTCCTTGTTCCTCACACCTGGAGGAAAGTCTGGTTAACTGCTTTCCACCTGTTTTTACTTCTAGGCTCTGAGGTGGAAACACAGGGCTATCAAGGATGTCAGCAGCTTTGCCTGGCTCAAGGCCATCACCTGGGGTCAGAGCAGGGGAAGCAGTGCTATGGGCAGCTAGCAGAGAGACAGTATATGTGATCTGGCACTTGGGTCAAAGAGGCTCCTGCTATTCACCCATCAGTGTGAAAATGAAGCGTTACCTCAGTGTAATCAGAAAGAGAACATACAAGTTACAATAACCCAAGTAGTTCTGCTCAGCAAAAGAAACAATCAACAAAATGAACATGCAACCCACAGAATGGGAGAAAGCATTTTCAAGTCATATATTTGATAAGAAGTTAACATCCAAAACATAGTGAACTCACACAGCTCAATAGCAAAAAAAAAAGAAAATTTTTAATGGGCAAAAGTGTTCACCTGAAACTACCACAACATTATTTGTCAATCAGCTATGCCCCAGTACAAAAGAAAAAGGTATAAATAAATAAATAAACTTGCAAAGGGCCTGAATAGATACATTTTCCAAAACTGAAGTGAAAGTATGAGTCACTCAATTGTGTATGACTCTGCAACCCCATGGACTTTAACCTGGCAGGTTTCTCTGTCTATGGAATTCACCAGGCAAAAATACTGGAGTGGGTTGCCATTCCCTTCTCCAGGGGATCTTCCTGACCCAGGGACTGAACCCGGGTATCCTACATTGCAGGCAAATTCTTTATCATCTGAGCCATTAGTGAGCCCACAGTTTTTATTTTCCAAAGACAGTATACAAGTAACTAACAGGTACATGAAAAGATGCTCAACATCACTAATCATCAGGGAAATACAAAACAAAACCACAATGAGATATCACCTCACACCTGTTAAAATGGCTATCATCAAAGAGATACAGAAATTACTGGTGAGGACACAGAGAAAAGGGAACCCTCATATATTGTTAGTGGGAATGTAAATTGGCATAGCTGCTATGGAAAACAATATGATGGCTCTTCAACAAGTTAAAAATAGAACTAGCATATGATTCAGCAATCCCACTTCTGGGTATTTATCCGAAGGAAATGAGATCACTACCTCATAGAGATACCTGTGCTCCCATGTTGATTGCAGCATTACTTACAGTAACCAAGACAGACAAATCCTGTATGATCCCACTGATATGTGCAATCTAAAAATGCCAGATTCATAGAAAGAGAATAGGTTGGTGGTTGCCAGGAGCCAGGAGGTGGAGGAGGTGAGGAATTGCTGGTCGAAGAGTACAAACTTACAGCTGTTAGAGGAACAAGCTCTGGGGACCCAATGCACAGCATCATGGCCATAATTGCTAACAGAGTCAATCTCAGATGTTCTCAACACACACTGCATGAAAGCAGTAACTATGCGAGGTGATGGATGTGTTAACTAACCTTGTTGCAGTAATCATTTCCCAATATATACACCTATCAATTCATCACACTGTCTGCCTTATACTTATGCCATGGTTTGTATCAGTTCAGTTCAGTCACTCAGTCATGTCCAACTCTGCGATCCCATGGACTGCAGCACTGAAGCCAGGCCTCCCTGTCCATCACCAACTCCTGGAGTTCACTCAAACTCATGTCCACAGAGTCGGTGATGCCATCCAGCCATCTCATTCTCTGTCGTCCCCTTCTCCTCCTGCCTTCAATCTTTCCTAGCATCAGGGTCTTTTCCAATGATTCAGTTCTTCCCATCAGGTGGCCAAAGTACTGCAGTTTCAACTTCAGCATCAGTCCTTCCAATGAATATTCAGGACTGATTTCTTTTAGAATTGATTGGTTGGATCTCCTTGCAGTCCAAGGGACTCTCAAGAGTCTTCTCCAGCACCACAGTTCAAAAGCATCAATTCTTCGGTACTCAGCTTTCTTCACAGTCCAACTCTCACATCTATACATGACCACTGGAAAAACCACAGCTTTGACTAGATGGACATTTGTTGGCAAAGTAATATCTCTGCTTTTTAATATGCTGTCTAGGTTGGTCATAGCTTTTCTTCCAAGGAGCAAGTGTCTTTTAATTTCGTGACTACAGTCACCATCTGCAGTGATTTTGGAGCCCAAAGAAATAAAGTCTGTGGCTGTTTCCACTGTTTCCCCATCTGTCTGCCATGAAGTGATGGGACCTGATGCCATGATCTTTGTTTTTTGAATGTTGAGTTCTAAGCCAACTTTTTTACTCTCCTCTTTGACTTTCATCAAGAGGCTCTTTAGTTCTTCTTCGCTTTCTGCCATAAGGGTGGTGTCACCTGCCTATCTGAGGTTATTGATATTTCTCCCGGCAATCCTGATGCCAGCTCGCACTTCATCCAACCCAGCATTTTACATGATGTACTCTTCATTAAGTTAAATAAGGAGGGTAACAATATACAGCCTCGATGTACTACTTTCCAGATTTGGAACCAGTCTGTTTTTCCATGTCCAGTTCTAACTGTTGCTTCTTGACTTGCATACAGATTTCTTAGGAGGCAGGTTAGGTGGTTTATGTCAGTTACATCTATTTTAATAAAGTTGGGGGGATATTCCAAGTAAACTTCCTGAGCACAACAGTTCTTTTCACAGAAACAGCACAGTAACTCAAATATATCCTTTCATTTCTTTTTCATATCACCCCAAGTTAAGGATACCTGGCAACATCAAAGGGCAATGTGTCAATCAAAGCTTGATGAGAATCATTGGTGGGTAGAGTCTGTGAATGCAGACCCCTCCACCCTCCACCAGACCTGTTGAATTTGAGTCTGGGGAGGGCGGTGGTACAGGGCACTTGCATATATTTATTCCAGACCCACAAGTGCCGCTGATGGGTAGCAAGGGTTGAGAGCCCCAGACCGGAGAGGACATCCTCAGTCTGGACAGGACAAGGCCCGAAGCCCTCCAGCTTCAGACCAGAGTTAAGAGCAGTTCTGAGGCTGAGGCAGGAGGGGAAACAGTGAAAAGAGGATGGAGGAGTGGGAAAGGCAAGGAGCAGAAGAGCTGCTGAACCGAGGCCGAGATCCAGACACCTTGAAGATGGCTGCTTTATTTCCAGCTTGTTCTTGATTTCTTTCCAGGCTGGCCTGGAAGAAGGGCAGGTTCAGACACCATCACTCCCATTTCTCACATCACTGAATGTGCAGAACATGCCTGGACAGTCCAGACGGCTTTCTGATTTGGTGTAAATCACCAGCCTTCAACCCTGGAGATCTAATTCTCTGAATACCTTCATCATCAGGAAAAACTAGAGTTTGCAAACATGTAAACCAGACTCTTTTACTGAAGTACAGGGACATATATGCTGTGAAAATGGAAAATCAAGTGTGGGTGAAAATAAGTGCCCCAAAGGTAATTTGTCTAAGTTTACAAACATCTACAGACAGGCAAGGTAGGAAAAACTCCAGGTAAGCAGATCACAAGAAAGAAAAGAAGCTGGTCAGACACTCTGTGAAAACAGGCAGAGGGGAGACTGGGGATCTGGAGGCTTGCAGGCAGTTTCTCCCTGTGGCCTGGGTTCCAATGCCAAGTTGGCCCTTTACCAGCCGGGGAATCTTGGGCAAGTTACTTCATCTCCCTGCATACTCGAACTTCCTCCTGATTGCAGCGCTGCTGACAAAACTCATGGGGTTTGTTCCTTCACCAAATGTGTATCAGGTATCTACTGCATGGCAGGAACTCTTGAGAAATTCCACAGTGAACAGAAGATATAAATTGTGCAAAATGCATGCATGGGGGGTGGTTTGGGGCATCGAATCTGCTCACATGTGAACAGCGTGTGTGTGTGTGTGTGTGTGTGTGTGTGTGTGTGTGGTCTGGGGAAACAACAACTTCTTGGCAAAGTGTTTAGTACAGTATATGTTCCTTTTAAAGGAGGAGCCTGTAATCCTAGTACTAATTACTAATTAACTAGTAACCCTAACCAATGTTTTTCTGAGTGCCAATCACATCTACTACATATACTTTCTCACTGAATTCTCAAAACATTTCTTTGAAAAAAAATTTTTTTTAATTTTGTATTGGGGTATCGCCAATTGAGTATAGCCCATTGGATCATAGGAAAAGCAGTTCAGTTCAGTTCAGGCGCTCAGTCATGTCCAACTCTTTGCAACCCCGTGGACTGCAGCCTGCCAGGCTTTCTTGTCCATTACCAACTCCCAGAGCTTGCTCAAACTATGTCCGTTGAGTCGGTGATACCATCCAACCATCTCATCCTCTGTCGTCCCCTTCTCCTCCTGCCTTCAGCATTTCCCAGCATCAGGGTCTTTGCCAATGACTCAGCTCTTTGCATCAGGTGGCCACTCTATTGGAATTTCAGCTTCAGCATCAGTCCTTCCAATGAATATTCAGGACTGATTTCCTTTAGGAGGTACTGGTTGGACCTCCTTGCAATCCAAGGGACTCTCAAGAGTATTCTCCTACACCAGTTCAAAAGCATCAATTCTTTGGTGCTCAGTTTTCTTTATAGTCCAAATCTCACATCCATACATGACTACTGGGAAAACCATAGCTTTGACTAGAGGGACCTTTGTTGGCAAAGTAATGTCTCTGCTTTTTAATACGCTGTCTAGTTTGGTCATAACTTTTCTTCCAAGGAGCATGCGTCTTTTAATTTCGTGGCTGCAGTAACCATCTGCAGTGATTTGGGAGCCCCCAAAAAATAAAATCTGCCACTGTTTTTACTGTTTCTCCATCTATTTGTCATGAAATGATGGGACCAGATGCCATAATCCTTGTTTTCTGAATGTTGAGCTTTAAGCCAACTTTTTCACTCTTCTCTTTCACTTTCATCAAGAGGCTCTAGATTCTTCTTCACTTTCTGCCATGAGGGTGGTGTCATCTGCGTATTTGAGGTTATTGATATTTCTCCCAGCAATCTTGATTCCAGCTTGTGCTTCATCAAGCCTGGCATTTTGCATGATGTACTCTGCATGTAAGTTAAATAAGCAGGATGACAATATACAAGCTTGACACACTCCTTTCCCAATTTGGATTCAGTCTGTTGTTCCATGTCCAGTTCTAACTGTTGCTTCTTTTTTAAAAAATTTTATTTATTTTAATTGGAGGCTAATTACTTTACATTACTGTTAACTGTTGCTTCTTGACTTGCATGCAGATTTCTCAGGAGGCAGGTAAGATGGTCTGGTATTCCCATCTCTTGAAGAATTTTTCACACTTTGTTGTGATCCACAGAGTCAAAGGCTTTGGCATAGTCAATAAAGCAGAAGTAGATGTTTTTCTGGAACTCTTGCTTTTTCAATGATCCAGTGGATGTTAGCAATTTGATCTCTGGTTCATCTTCCTTTTCTAAATCCAGCTTGAACATCTGAAAGTTCATGGTACGTGTATTGTTGAAGCTTGGCTTAGAGAATTTTGAGCATTACTTTGCTAGTGTGTGAGATGAGTGCAACTGTGTGGTAGTTTGTGGTACCTTCTTTAGCACTGCCCCTTTTTTTAAGGAAATTTTTTTAAAAATTTACTTCTGCTTCATTGGGACTATGCTAAAACCTTTGACTGTGTGGACCACAACAAACTGTGGAAAATTCTCAAAGAGATGGAAATATCAGACCACCTTACCTGTCTCCTGAGAACCCTATATGCAAGACAAGAAGTAACAGTTAAAACTGGACATGGAACAATGGACTGGTTCAAAATTGGAAAAGGAGTATGTCAAGGCTGTATATTGTCACCCTGCTTATTTAAATTATATGTAGGGTACATTATGCAAAATGCTGGGCTGGATGACTCACAAGCTTGAATAAAGACTTCAGGGGAAAATATCAACAACCTCAGATATGCAAATGATATCACTCTAATGGCAGAAAGTGAAGAGGAACTAAAAAGTTTCTTGATAAGGGTGAAAAACCTGGCTTAAAACTCAACGTTCAAAAAACTAAGATCATGGCATCCAGTCCCATCACTTCAAGGCAAATAAATGGGGAAAAAGTGAAAGTAGTGACAGATTTTATTTTCCTAGGATCCAAAATAACTGCAGACTGTGACTGCAGCCACAAAATTAAAAGACACATTCTCCCTGGAAGAAAAGCTATGACAAACCTGGACAGTGTGTTAAAAAGCAGCAACATCACTTTGCTGACAAGGGTGCATATAGTCAATGCTACGGTTTTGCTAGCAGTCATGCATGGATGTGAGAGATGGACCATGAGGAAGGCTGAGCGCTGAAGAATTGATGCTTTCGAATTGTGGGGCTGAAGAAGACTCTTAAGAGTCCCTTGGACAACAAGGAGATCAAATCAGTCAATCCTAAAGGAGATCAATCCTGAATATTCATTGGAAGGACTAATGCTGAAGTTGAAACTCCAATAGTTTCACCACCTGATGCAAAGAGCCAATTCATCAGAAAAGACCCTGGTGCTGGGAAAGACTGAGGACAAGACAAGAAGGGGGTGACAGTGCATGAGATGATTGGATGTCATCACTGACTCAATGGACAAGAGTTTTAGCAAACTTCAGGAGATAATGAAGGACAGGGAAGCCTAACATGATGCAGCTCATGGGATTGCCACAAGTCGGACAGAACTTAGTGACTGAACAGCAATAATAGCTGATTACCAATGCTGTGTAGGTTCACATGAACAGGAAAGGGACTCAGCCATACATGTACAGGTATCCATTCCACCCCAAACTCTCCTCCCATCCAGGCTGCCACATAACATTGAGCAGAGCTTCCTGTGCTATATAGAGGTCCTGTGCTATCCATTTTAAAGATGTTTGGAATGGACGTGTACACACTGCTATATTTAAAATCGATAATCATCAAACATCTCTTTAAATTACATATTTCTTCTCCCATTCTATGGATGAGGAAACAAAGCCTCAGAAATTAACTAACTTACCCAAGGACACATAGCTAGGAAGTCACTGAAGTATATTTGGCTCAGACCAGACCACCCCAAGGCCTATTTCTACCCAAGACACCACCCTGCCCACAAAGGCTGTAACTGAAACCACGGGACCAGAAGATCCACAACAACTCGAGAGTGTTTCCAGACACCGTGGGAGCTGACACTAGCCAAACTTGGCAGTAAGTAAAGGGCCCCTCACACCAAACATAGTGGGTGTTTCTTAGAATGCTGTGTGTCTTTTGTATTCCTTATCGGCAAGAAATGCAACTTCACAAGGTCAGAATATGTGAAAGTTAGTAGACCTTAAAAACACTTGGAGTGGTGTGAACAAGGTAACTGATACACCTGAGGGAGACCATAATAAGCCAGAAAGAATGTGCTAGAAAGATTCAAAACAGTGCACCAGGGCCCAAAAACCTAACTAACCTCTGGGCTTTTGCACACAATGATAAGATTCAGTTAAGTCACTCAGTCATGTCCAAATCTTTGCGACCCCATGAATCACAGCACACCAGGCCTCCCTGTCCATCAAAAACTCCCGGAGTTCACTCAAACTCATGTCCATCGAATCGGTGATGCCATCCAGCCATCTCATTCTCTGTCGTCCCCGTCTCCTCCCGCCCCCAATCCCTCCCAGCATCAGAGTCTTTTCCAGTGAGTCAACTCGTCGCACGAGGTGGCCAAAGTATTGGAGTTTCAGCTTTAGCATCAGTCCTTCCAATGAACACCCAGGATTGATCTCCTTTAGAATGGACTGGTTGGATCTCCTTGCAGTCCAAGGGACTCTCAAGAGTCTTCTCCAGCACCACAGTTCAAAAGCATCAATTCTTCGGCGATCAGCTTTCTTCACAGTCCAACTCTCACATCCATACATGACCACGGGGAAAACCATAGCCTTGACTAGACGGAACTTTGTTGGCAAAGTAATGTCTCTGCTTTTGAATATGCTGTCTAGGTTGGTCATAACTTTCCTTCCAAGGAGTAAGTGTCTTTTAATTTCATGGCCTCAATCAGCATCCACAGTGATTTTGGAGCCCAAAAAAATAAAGTCTGACACTGTTTCCCCATCTATTTCCCATGAAGTGATGGGACCAGATGCCATGATCTTTGTTTTCTGAATGTTGAGCTTCAAGCCAACCTTTTCACTCTCCTCTTTCACTTTCATCAAGAGGCTTTTGAGTTCCTCTTCACTTTCTGCCATAAGGGTGGTGTCATCTGCATATCTGAGGTTATTGATATTTCTCCTGGCAATCTTGATTCCAGTCTGTGCTTCTTCCAGCCCAGCATTCTTCATGATGTACTCTGCATATAAGTTAAATAAGCAGGGTGACAATATACAACCTTGACGTACTCCTTTTCCTATTTGGAACCAATCTGCTGTTCCATGTCCAGTTGTAACTGTTGCTTCCTGACCTGCATACAGGATTCTCAAGAGGTAGGTCATATGGTCTGGTATTCCCATCTCTTTCAGAATTTTCCACAGTTTATTGTGATCCACGCAGTCAAAGGTTTTGGCATAGTCAGTGAAGCAGAAATAGATGTTTTTCTGGAACTCTCTTGCTTTCTCCATGATCCAGCGGATGTTGGCAATTTGATCTCTGGTGCCTCTGCCTTTTCTAGAACCTGCTTGAACATCTGGAAGTTCACGGTTCACATATTGCTGAAGCCTGGCTTGGAGAATTTTGAGCATGACTTTACTAGCATGTGAGATGAGTGCAATTGTGCAGTAGTTTGAGCATTCTTTGGCATTGCCTTTCTTGACAGAATGTGGTCCACTGGAGAAGGGAATGGCAAACCACTTCAGTATACTTGCCTTGAAAACCCCAAAAACAGTATCAAAAGGCAAAATGATAGGATACTGAATGAGGAATTCCCCAGGTCGGTAGGTGCCCGGTATGCTGTTGGAGCTCAGTGGAGAAATAACTTCAGGAAGAATGAAGGGATGGAGCCAAAGCAAAACCAATATCCAGCTGTGGATGTGACTGGTGATAGAAGCAAGGTCCAATGCTGTAAAGAGCAATATTGCATAGGAACCTGGAATGTTAGGTCCATGAATCAAGGCAAATTGGAAGTGGTCAAACAGGAGATGGCAAGAGTGAACATAGACATTCTAGGAATCAGTGAACTAAAATGGACTGGAATGGGTGAATTTAACTCAGATGACCATTATATTTACTACTGTGGGCAGGAATCCCTTAGAAAAAATGGAGTAGCCATCATAGTCAACAAAAGAGTCGGAAAGGCAGTACTTGGATGCAACCTCAAAAATGACAGAATGATCTCTGTTCGTTTCCAAGGCAAACCATTCAATATTACAGTAATCCAGGCCTATGCCCCAACCAGTAACGCTGAAGAAGCGGAAGTTGAACAGTTCTAAGAAGACCTACAAGACCTTTTAGAACTAACACCCAAAAAAGATGTCCTTTTCATTATAGGGGACTGGAATGCAAAAGTAGGAAGTCAAGAAACACCTGGAGTAACAGGCAAATTTGGCCTTGGAGCACGGAATGAAGCAGGGTAAAGGCTGATAGAGTTTTGCCAAGAGAATGCACTGGTCATAGCAAACACCCTCTTCCAACAACACAAGAGAAGACTCTACACATGGACATCACCAGATGGTCAACACCGAAATCAGATTGATTATATTCTTTGCAGCCAAAGATGGAGAAGCTCTATACAGTTAGCAAAAACAAGACCAGGAGCTGACTGTGGCTCAGATCATGAACTCCTTATGCCAAATTCAGACTTAAATTGAAGAAAGTAGGGGAAACCACTAGACCACTCAGATATGACCTCAATCAAATCCCTTATGATTATACAGTGGAAGTGGGAAATAGATTTAAAGGACTAGATCTGATAGAGTGCCTGATGAACTATGGACAGAGGTTCGTGACATTGTACAGGAGACAGGAACCAAGACCATCCCCATGGAAAAGAAATGCAAAAAAGCAAAATGGCTGTCTGAGGAGGCCTTACAAACAGCTGTGAAAAGAAGAGAAGTGAAAAGCAAAGGAGGAAAGGAAAGATATAAGCATCTGAATGCAGAGTTCCAAAGAATAGCAAGGAGAGATAAGAAAACTTTCCTCAGCGATCATTGCAAAGAAATAGGGGAAAACAACACAATAGAAAAAACAAGAGATCTCTTCAAGAAAATCAGAGATATCAAGGGAACATTTCATGCAAAGAAGGGCTCGATAAAGGACAGAAATGGTATGGACCTAACAGAAGCAGAAGATATTAAGAAGAGGTGGAAAGAATACACAGAAGTACTGTACAAAAAAGATCTTCATGACCAAGATAATCATGATGGCGTGATCACTCACCTGGAGCCAGACATCTTGGAATGTGAAGTCAAGTGGGCCTTAGAGAGCATCACTACGAACAAAGCTAGTGGAGGTGATGGAATTCCAGTTGAGCTATCTCAAATCCTGAAAGATGATGCTGTGAAAGTGCTGCACTCAATATGCCAGCAGATTTGGAAAACTCAGCAGTGGCCACAGGACTGGAAAAGGTCAGTCTTTATTCCATCCCAAAGAAAGGCAATGCCAAAGAATGCTCCAACTACCGCACAATTGCACTCATCTCACACGCTAGTAAAGTCATGCTCAAAATTCTCCAAGCCAGGCTTCAGCAATATATGAACCATGAACTTCCAGATGTTCAAGCAGGTTTTATAAAAGGCAGAGGCACCAGAGATCAAATTGCCAACATCTGCTGGATCATGGAGAAAGCAAGAGAGTTCAAGAAAAGCATATATTTCTGCTTCATTGACTATGCCAAAGCCTTTGACTGTGTGGATCACAATAAACTGTGGAACATTCTGAAAGAGATGGGAATACCAGACCACCTGACCTGCCTCTTGAGAAAACTGTATGCAGGTTAGGAAGCAACAGTTACAACTGGACGTGGATCCCTAAGAAAAAGAAATACAAAAAAGCAAAATGGCTGCCTGAGGAGGCCTTACAAATAGCCGTGAAAAGAAGAGAAGCAAAAAGCAAAGGAGATAAGGAAAGATATACCCATTTGAATGCAGAGTTCCAAAGAATAGCAAGGAGAGATAAGAAAGCCTTCCTCAGTGATTGACTGCTCATAGCCTCTAGCTAAAAATTACACATACACTGGCTTCTCTGTGTACCTCTTTGGTTTGATTTACTCAGAGCTACTGAACAACTTTCTGCTGGGCTATTGTCCTCAGTAAGATACTGAATAAAACATAAACTCACAGCTCTTACGTTAGGTGTCTTTCTTTTGGTTAACAGTTTTAGGGACCACAAAGGGACCCAGAGCAAATTTCTCTTCTTCACCTGAATCTACAAGGATCCAGAGCATTGGTACTAGTAAAGTCTCCTTGTGCCCTTCACTGGTAGACTCCTCACTATGAGGAGAAAGTTTCTCTGAACTTAAAGCAGTTCAGAAAGAGGTACCTGGACTTTCAGTTGAAAGACACTGGGAAGGAAGGTCACTCAGTGGAAAGACATTGAGAAGGTTTTTAAGTAGTGGGGGTGACCTGGCTAAAGATGACCTGGTGTTCTTTGTTAATTAGCTACTTTAACAGAGTTTGTTTGAATAAAAGTGAAGATATCACATGAGAGCTTTCAGCTCCAAAGATAAGGGACAGACTTCCTCTTGGCCAGGTACAGATTTTTCAGGCAACTGAGAAATTTAGAGAAATGGTGGAGATGAGTCCCATACCTGTGCAGAGGGAAAACCACTCACTAGTTTAAAAACTGCTTGTCTGAGGGACACACACATTAAGATGGGTCATGTGAGAACCCATGTTGAGATTGGCTCTGAGAGCCCATGCTGGTTTTAGACTGCTGGAGGGAGAAGAAATGACTCTTGAGTGACACCTAGAGGAGTTAATCTCAAAACAGCACACCAGCCCTGCAGTTTTCTATAGTAATTCTGTCCTGACACGTTGCTCAGTCATGTCCGACTCTTTGCGACCCCATGAATCACAGCACGCCAGGCCTCCCTGTCCATCACCCACTCCCGGAGTTCACTCAAACTCATGTCCATCAAGTTGGTGATGCCATCCAGCCATCTCATTCTCTGTCGTCCCCTTATCCTCCTGCCCCCAATCCCTCCCAGTTTCCAGTGAGTCAACTCTTCGCATGAGGTGGCCAAAGTATTGCAGTTTCAGCTTTAGCATCAGTCCCTCCAATGAACACCCAGGATTGATCTCCTTTAGAATGGACTGGTTGGATCTCCTTGCAGTCCAAGGGACTCTCAAGAGTCTTCTCCAGCACCACAATTCAAAAGCATCAATTCTTCGGCGATCAGCTTTCTTCACAGTTCAACTCTCGCATCCATACATGACCACGGGAAAAACCATAGCCTTGACTAGACAGACCTTTGTTGGCAAAGTAATGTCTCTGCTTTTGAATATGCTATCTAGGTTGGTCATAACTTTCCTTCCAAGGAGTAAGCGTCTTTTAATTTCATGGCTGCAATCAGCATCCGCAGTGATTTTGGAGCCCAAAAAAATAAAGTCTGACACTGTTTCCACTGTTTCCCCATCTATTTCCCATGAAGTGATGGGACCAGATGCCATGATCTTAGTTTTCTGAATGTTGAGCTTCAAGCCAACCTTTTCACTCTCCTCTTTCACTTTCATCAAGAGGCTTTTGAGTTCCTCTTCACTTTCTGCCATAAGGGTGATGTCATCTGCATATCTGAGGTTATTGATATTTCTGTCCTGACAAACCACCTTGAAATGGGAGACAAAGGCTTCAGATTGAACTGAAAAGGGGTGACACACAGATGGTCAAACCCTGACCACCCTAGCCGGGTTTTTGTATGAACAGAGAATATACTTAGAAGTACTTACTTAAATGGGAACTAAAGAAGATCTGGCCTTGAAATGGTCAAGATAAGGCTCCAAATGGGTTTTTTTGTGTATGCAGCTAAAGAAAGTCAGCTTGAGAAAAACATCTTTTCCAAGTTCTGACCCTAGGGGAGCAAAAGTCCTTCTGGAAGGAAATTACGTTTATCTTCCTGTGCCTGTGAGATATGGATGTTTCTCCAAGTCTTCTCAGGAAGCTCTTATCCAGACCATCTTCAATTCCTGAGACTAAGAGGGAAAAAGGCCTTTCTAAACTCAGCTGTGTACAGTTAGCGAAAACAAGACCAGGAGCTGACTGTGGCTCAGATCATGAACTCCTTATTGCCAAATTCAGACTTAAATTGAAGAAAGTAGGGAAAACCACTAGACCATTCAGATATGACCTCAATCAAATCCCTTATGATTATACAGTGGAAGTGAGAAATAGATTTAAGGGACTAGATCTGATTGATAGAGTGCCTGATGAACTCTGGATGGAGGTTCGTGACATTGTACAGGAGACAGGAACCAAGACCATCCCCATGGAAAAGAAATGCAAAAGAACGAAATGGCTGTCTGAGGAGGCTGTACAAATAGCTGTGAAAAGAAGAGAAGCGAAAAGCAAAGGATAAAAGGAAAGATATAAGCATCTGAATGCAGACTTCCAAAGAATAGCAAGGAGAGATAAGAAAGCCTTCCTCAGTGATCAATGCAAAGAAATAGAGGAAAACAACAGAATAGGAAAAACAAGAGACCTCTTCAAGAAAATTAGAGATTCCAAGAGAACATTTCATGCAAAGATGGGCTCGATAAAGGACAGAAATGGTATGGTCCTAACAGAAGCAGAAGATATTAAGAAGAGGTGGCAGAAATACACAGAAGAACTGTACAAAAAAGATCTTCACGACCAAGATAGTCACGATAACGTGATTACTGACCTAGAGCCAGACATCTTGGAATGTGAAGTCAAGTGGGCCATAGAAAGCATCACTACGAACAAAGCTAGTGGAGGTGATGGAATTCCAGTTGAGCTATTTCAAGTCTTGGAAGATGATGCTGTGAAAGTGCTGCACTCAATATGCCAGCAGATTTGGAAAACTCAGCAGTGGCCACAGGACTGGAAGAGGTCAGTCTTCATTCCAATCCCAAAGAAAGGCAATGCCAAAGAATGCTCAAACTACCGCACAATTGCACTCATCTCACACGCTAGTAAAGTCATGCTCAAAATTCTCCAAGCCAGGCTTCAGCAGTATGTGAACCGTGAACTCCCAGATGTTCAAGCAGGTTTTAGAAAAGGCAGAGGCACCAGAGATCAAATTGCCAACATCCACTGGATCACAGATAAAGCAAGAGAGTTTCAGAAAAACATCTATTTCTACTTCATTGACTATGCCAAAGCCTTTGACTGTGTGGATCACAATAAACTGTGGAACATTCTGAAAGAGATGGGAATCCCAGACCACCTGACCTGCCTCTTGAGAAACGTGTATGCAGGTCAGGAAGCAACAGTTAGAACTGGACATGGAACAACAGACTGGTTCCAAATAGGAAAAGGTGTATGTCAAGGTTGTATATTGTCACCCTGCTTATTTAACTTATATGCAGAGTACATCATGAGGAACGCTGGGCTGGAAGAAGCACAAGCTGGAATCAAGCTTGCTGGGAGAAATATCAATCACCTCAGATATGCAGATGACACCACCCTTATGGCAGAAAGTGAAGAGGAACTCAAAAGCCTCTTGATGAAAGTGAAAGAGGAGAGTGAAAAGGTTGGCTTGAAGCTCAGCATTCAGAAAACAAAGATCATGGCATCTGGTCCCATCACTTCATGGGAAATAGATGGAAAAACAGTGGAGACAGTGTCAGACTTTATTTTTTTGGGCTCCAAAATCACTGCAGATGCTGATTGCAGCCATGAAATTAAAAGACGCTTGCTCCTTGGAAGGAAAGTTATGACCAACCTTGATAGTATATTAAAAAGCAGAGACATTACTTTGCCAACCAAGGTCCGTCTAGTCAAGGCAATGGTTTTTCCCGTGGTCATGTATGGATGTGAGAGTTGGACTGTGAAGAAAGCTGATCGCCGAAGAATTGATGCTTTTGAACTGTGGTGTTGGAGAAGACTCTTGAGAGTCCCTTATTCTGCAAGGAGATCCAACCAGTCCATTCTAAAGGAGATCAATCCTGGGTGTTCATTGGAGGGACTGATGCTAAAGCTGAAACTGCAATACTTTGGCCACCTCATGGGACGAGTTGACTCACTGGAAAAAACTCCGATGCTGGGAAAGGTTGGGGGCGGGAGGAGAAGGGGACGACGGAGAATGAGATGGCTGGATGGCATCACCGACTCTGTGGACATGAGTTTGAGTGAACTCTGGGAGTCGGTGATGAACAGGGAGGCCTGGCGTGCTGTGATTCATGGGGTCGCGGAGAGTCGGACATGACTGAGTGACTGAACTGAACTGAACTGAACTGAAACTTAGGCGAGAGACTTAATTTATTCCAGCTGTTATTTATAAACTAGTGGGCTTCCCTGGTGGCTCAGTGGTAAAGAATCCACCTGCCAATGCAGGAGACACAAGTTCAATTCCCGGTCCAAGAAGATCCCACATGACTCAGAGCAACTAAGCCTGTGCCCCACAGCTACCAAGGCCGTGCTCTAGAGCCTGGGAGCTGCAACTACTAAGCCCAAGCACTGCAACTACTGAAACATGTGTACCCTAGAACCAGTGCTCTGCAGCAAGAGAAGCCACTGCGGTGAAAAGCCTGTGCACTGCAACGAGAGAGTGGCCCTGTTCTCCAAAACTAGAGACAAGCCCACACAGCAACAAAGACCCGGCACAGCTATAAACTAAAAAATTATTGATAAACTAGTGGGTTTTGTTTTATACCTGATTCATGACTAAAGCCTTAAAGTGAAAGCTATGTGATCTCTGGTTGTGTCTGTCGATTATGTCTTATATATTTTATAGATAAGTTATGTTTCTAACTCCTGACGCTACTGCCAATCTTAATTTGTAAAGCAGCTCTATTTAATTGACTTAAAAGTAAATGCTTATGAATTAACTATTTCTAAATGTAATAGAAACCAATACATTGTTTTTAAGATTATGTGATCTAGGATTGGGGCTTCCCAGGTGGAACTAGTGGTAAAGCACCCGCCTGCCAATGCAGGAGACATAAAAAAATGCCATTTTTATCCCTGGGTCAGGAAGACCCCCTGGAGGAAGGAATGGCAACCCACTCCAGTATTCTCACCTGGAGAATCCCGTGGACAGAGAAGCCTGGTGGGCTACAGTCCATGGGGTTACAAAAGAGCCAGACATGACTGAAGCGACTGTGCCAGCCCACACGCACAGTCTAAGATTAATACTTAGTAAATAAAAACAAGTTTGTTGCTTGGCTTAATTTATATAGGCCTATCTTGTCTACAGAGTTATCAGTATTAAAACCTTCATTCTACCTAGGTTTACTGAAAGTGAAATAAGTTCATGTTATCTCTAACAAAATTTGTCAGCAAGAAAAATAACTTGGTATGATGGTATTTTCATAAGTAAACTAAATGTAAGTGAGATAAGAGTTTGATGTAAACTTTTGAGAATAATAACTTCCCTGGTGGCTCAGATGATAAAGCATCTGCCTGCAGTGTGGGAGACCCAGGTTCGATCCCCGGGTTGGGAAGATCCCCTGGAGAAGGAAATGGCAACCCACTCCAGTATTCCTGAGCCTGGACTTTGGTAGGCTAAAGTCCATGGGGTTGCAAAGAGTTGGATACGACTGAGCAATTTCACTTTTGAAAATAATTATGTCTTACAATGGCAAGCCACTCCAGTACTCTTGCCTGGAAAATCCCACGGACGGAGGAGCCTGGTAGGCTACAGTCCATGGGGTCGCTAAGGGTCAGACACGACTGAGCAACTTCACTTTCACTTTTCACTTTCACACATTGGAGAAGGAAATGGCAACCCACTCCAGTGTTCTTGCCTGGAGAATCCCAGGGACAGGGGAGCCTGGTGGGCTTCCGTCTATGGGGTCACATAGAGTCGGACACGACTGAAGTGACTTGGCAGCAGCAGCATGGCATATCTACTTAAAAATAGTTTCTCCAGGGAATTCCCTGGTCGATATTTTCACTGCCACAGGCTCAGGGTCAATCCCTGGTTAGGGACTAAAGTCCTGAAAGCCACGCAGAATGGCCAAAAAAAAAAAGAAAAGAAAGATCTTGAATTTGAAAAAAAATTTCTCCAAATCTTTACAGTAACTTGAAACTTTGGAGTTTTGCTACATTAAATTAAATTATGGGAATTCATTGAATGTCTAGGTTACTTCCAAAATAAGACAAAATACTTAGGCATTAATTGCTAAACAAGTCTAAGTTTACCTATTTTTATCTTCTTAGTGGAGAAAAAAAATATGTTTCGGTTTATCAGACACACATCTTGTACCACAGTGAGGAAATAAATTATGCTGGGAGGACATGTGTGTTTCTAGAGGCTGTGGAATGTGTTCATAAGCTTGCCAATCTCACACTGCTAATGTGAAAGTGAGTGAGAGCTTCCCCAGTGGCTCAGAGGTAAAGAATCTGCCTGCCAATGCAGGAGATGCAAAAGACAGGGGTTAGATCCCTGGGCTGAGAAGACCTCTGGAGAAAGAAATGGCAACCCACTCCAGGATTCTTCTCTGGGAAATCCCATGGACAGAGAAGCCTGACAGGCTATGGTCTATGGGGTTGCAAAGGAGTCAGACACAACTTTAGCCACTAATAACAAATGTGAAAGTAAATTTACAATTGTTTACTTCTTAGTTTTCACTAGACATTAAGATTTTTAAAGGTTAAGAATTCCAATCAATATGTATGATGAAAACTACTAAAATTAGTAAGGAAAAACATCTTGGTAAGCAAGGAATGAAAATGTGTTTGTTAAGGGAAAAAAGTAATTTTATCCTAAAGAAAGGTTAAAAAGAGTAAGAGAGAGAAAGGGAAAACATAGGACAAAATCTGAAGGTAAAAAAGTCGTAAAAAGTTTGTGGAAGAAACCCTGAGAAAAGACTTTTGTGCATGGTCAGGACTGGGTAAGGTGAGAAAAAATTTGATTGAATGAATGACTTTTTTATATTAAAAGTAAGATAGTGCAAAACTAGAAACTGGCTTTCTCTCTGTTAAAAGGACAAAGGTTTCTTGGAATATCAATCTGCTTTTGATAACAGATTGTACAGTTTCTTCATCTTTTAAGTAACCTATTGTAACTTTCTATATTTGCCTTTGAAATCTTTATTGTCACTTTGGTTAAGTGAATAAGCATTGTTTCACAATGACCCATGATCCTAATTAGCCAAGTGTTTTAAAATCTTTTGATATCTTTGACAAACTTTCCCAAATCAAATTCTAAATGAAGCCCTTTCAACTTCTAACTAACTTTGAAGCATTTTAGCAGGACTCAAACATCTCAAAGAAAGATATTAAGCAATGCTTATTTGATATATTAAATTACATGGGAAGCACTGTCAAATGAGTGATAATAAACCTTAATTTATATTTTATGGATAAATGTTATTAATATAAATGCTCTAGGAATTATATGAAATTTGCATCTGTTCTGGCATAATGTTATCAATCACAGTTCTAGTTATTATCTTAAAAAGTCATATGTCATAGAAATAACCAAATTTCTTTATCAATCACATTGTAATCCAATCTTTAACCATGCCATTTTGACATTTATAAATAGTTACTATTTTACTTTGATGCTCTTACAAAATGCTTTGTCTTCAAGACAATTCATAGAAAGAACTTGACAAGTAGAGGTTTCTGATAACTTTTAGATCGAACACTGAACGGGATTGGAAATTACTGAACTCCAGTGGAGGACCTGATAGTTTCCTAAAACTGTTAACAGAAGGTTAATATCAACAAGAACTAGTTACACAGGGCTGAAGGTTTCCTTAAATCATACTAAGTTTAATACATACATCAGCTTAATAATAGTAGGAAATTGGACTGGGCAGCTTATGAACAATGTGCTTAGTCGCTCAGTCATGTCCAACTCTTTGTGACCCCATGGACTGTAGCCCACCAGGCTCCTCTGTCCGTGGGGATTCTCCAGGCAAGAATACTAGAGTGGGTTGCCATGCCCTTCTCCAGGGGATCTTCCCAACCCAGGGATCTAACCCAGGTCTCCAGCACTGCAGACAGATTCTTTACCATCTGAACCACCAGGGAAACCCAAGAATACTGGAGTGGGTAGTCTATCCCTTCTCCAGGGGAACTTCCCAACCCAGGAATTGAACCAGGGTCTCCTGCACAGCAGGCCGATTCTTTACCAGGTGAGCTACCTAGCAAGCCCCACCTTATGAACCATATCAATATATAATTAGCCATAAAGGTAGTATTTGGTATAGAACAGACTGGGTCAGGTAACCAGGGATATACTAGGCTGCACCTAACGGGAGTTCTTGACTTAAATTCTCACTTATGACTTTATTAATGTTACCAGACTTGTATTCTATTTTACAAGATGTTTCATTTTTTTAAGATTTATTTATCTATGGCTGTGATGTGTCTTCACTGCTGTGCAGGCTGCTTTCCAGCTGTGGGGTACTGGCTTCTCATTGCAGTGGTTTCTCTTGTGGAGAGAAACCCTAGGCCCTAGGGCATGCAGCTCACAGGCTCCAGAGCACTGGCTCAGTAGTTGTGGTGTGCAGGTTAAGCTGTCCCATGGTACGTGGGATCTTCCCAGACCAGGAATTGAACCCATGCCCCCTGCACTGGCAGATGGATTCTTTATCACTGAGCCACCAGGAAAACCCAAGATTATAGTTTCTTGTATTTCCCAATGTGTAAGTGAACCTCTGACAAAACAATGATGACTAAGCTACTTGAAATCATCAATCAAGTATACAGTTCTGTATAAGATTAAAATTATTGTAGTACTGTAACTCTTGGGATGGGAAGAAGCAGCAAGGCAGAATCATGTCCTAGACCATAACAGCGAGACAAATGGTGCAGAGACCTTTGTGGCTACCATTAGAAGGGCCCAGTCCAACCATAACACATCAGGTGGCCTGCCAACAAAATCCTCATTTGATCTAGGAATGAGCCTTCCTAGCACCATGGGACAAATTGGTCAGGAAATGTCTTTCAAACCTTGGTAGAATTTATGACCAAAAGGGGAGAAACTATAAGTAAACAGACAGCATTGCTCATCACCCATTTCTACAAGGATTAACCCACTGCACTGACCAACAGGGCGCTTTGTGCTTCAGGCAGAGGAAGCAATAATAATAATAACAGGATGTTCTGCACTGTGGACACTTAGGCCCATAGTTAAATGCACATCTCAGGAACAATTTTAATGACTTCAGGTTCTTGTACTCTTTCACGCATAGGCAAACACTACAATCCTTAACTTGAGATATGTGTCCTTTGTGACTAGCGTTAATCTTTCACCCAGATGTACGCCTGACTGCACATAGTCTCTAGCTAAAAATCACAAAAAAACCGGCGGTTTCCTCAGAGTCGAGTACTCATTTACTGAGCAAATGTTTTCTGAGCCATAGTCCTCAGTCAGGTGCTAAATAAAACTTACACTCACAACTCTAGCCTTATGAGTTTTTCTTTCGGTCAACAGCAGCAATGAGTTGGTCTTGCGGGAGCACAAAGCAGCTTGTAGGCTTGGCTCCAGCAGACTGGAACTGGGCCTTATGTGCATTCAGAAGGCCTGAGCTGAGGTGGGAGAAGCAGGAATCCCTAAGTAGTGATGATGGAATAGTGGTGGTGGTCTCATTCAGTGAGTTCTGCCCTTGGTAGAGCAAAAGGAGTTGGGGATAGCCCCAGAGGAGGGGCAATGAGAGCTGTGGTCTCAGTGGGCAATCTGGGACAGGTCAACTCCAGCCTGGCTGAGAAATAACCAATTAAACATGAAGCAGAGGTGACGCAGACTCATGCAGAAGTGGCTGGGAGAGAAGGAAAGGCTGTGGCTTCAGGACACAGAGGGGTCAGACACCCCTCACATCCCCAGATCCCTGAACCTCCAGCAAGGAGACCAACTGCAACCCACCAGTTCCTGGGTCTGAGCCTTCCCACACTGGTCCTGCCTCAGCACTGGCCAGGCCCTGGAGTCAGGGGCAAGGCCAGAAGTGCAACAGCTGAATGGGGTGGATGGAGGGGTGGGCCTGGGCACGGCCTGACCTCCACTCCAAGCCCACCTCCCTTCCTGCCAAACACAAGGCAACCTCTGTTCTATACAGGGTGCATGCAAGAGGAGAGGAGAGGAGCCTGGAGGGATTGCCTGACCATGGGGGAGAAGGGATTTCCCCTCTCAGTTCTTCTGGCAGGCATAAGGCAGATTAACAGGAGAAAATCAAGTTTATTATGTGCATGCAGGCAATCCACATACGTACGAAGAATCTCAAAGAAAGCAAGGCAAGATTAGGTATATGAACTCGACAGCACTCAGTCACTTCAGTATTGTCTGACGTTTTTGCAACCCTATGGACTGTAGCCCACCAGGATCCTCTGTTTATGGGGATTCTCCAGGCAAGAATACTGGAGGGTTGTCGTGCCCTCCTCCAGGGGAACTTCCTGACCCAGGGATCGAAGCCACATCTCCTGAATTGCAGGTGGATTCTTGTACCATTGAGCCACCAGGGAAGCCCAGGTATATGGATATATACATTGATATTTGGTCCATCTCCTGGTGGTCAAATTTGCAGGTCCCAGGCAGGGGAAAAGCCACGCCTTACCTCTTGCCCTGAGAATGCCCAGTTTCAGCCCCTCTGGACCTCCCATGGGACACTCGCTTGTTCCCCAGTGACTCCACTACTCTTGCAAGGGGCGTATCTTCATCCACATGAGAATGATAGCCCATTAGGTGCCATCTCACAGCTAGAGCTCTTCGTGATTTTTGCCCAGGGAGGTAAGCCACAGCTCCCAGGGGCCAGCAGGGAGACTGGGGCATCCCTGATGCAACCTTAGGAAGTGGCATTCAGAGAACAACAGGCACCTCTTACTAAAGAGCTGAACAGGAGCCTCTGTGTACGCACCGCTTTATTCCTTACCGCCGCCCATGAAGTAAGTAGTATTTTAGCCTCTTTTTTGCCAGTAAGAAAACTGGAGATTGGTTATTTCTTCTCACACTTGTTTTATATTGAGGTGAAATTCACCTAACACAAAATTTAACGTTTTAAGGTGAGCAATTCAACGGCAATCAGTACATTTAAAATATTGTGAAATTGCCACCTCCATCTAGTTCCAAGGTTTTTATCACTCCAAAAGCAAGCCCCATACCTCTGATGCAGCTGCTCCCCATTGTCCCTCTTCCTCAGCCCCAGGCAGCCATCAATATGCTTTCTGTCTCTATGGGTTCACCTGTTCTGCATATTTCACATAAACGCAGTCATGCAGTATATGACCTATTGCATCTGTCTTCTCTCACTTAGCGCAGTGTTTTCAAGGTTCATCCATGTTGTCACATGGTTCAGTACTCCACTTCTTCTTTTTTAAATTTATTGATTTATTTTGGAGGATGGATATTTACCTTTATGGCTGGATAATATTCCATTGCATGGATATACCGCTGTTGTTTATCCCTTCTTCCGTTGATGGACCTTTGGGCTATTTTTACTTTTAGGTTATCATGAATAGTGCTGCTATGAACATAAATGTTCATGTATTTAAATACCACTTTTCAATTCTTTCAAATATGTTTATAGGACTGCAATTGCTGGGTCTGATGGTAATCCTGTGACTCATATTTTGGGAAACCACCAAATTGTTTTCCACAGTGGCTGCACCATTTTAAACTCCCACCAGCAATGTATGAGGGTTTCAACCTCTCCACTTATTTTCTATTTCTTCCTTCTAATTATAGCCATCCTCGTGGTTGTGAAGTTACACTGAGACAGATTATTTTAATTTTTTTTTTCATCAAATACAATGTTAACTTTTTGATGTGGGATCCCCAACCAGGGATCAAAGCTGTGCCCCCTGCATGCGAAGTGCAGACTCTCAACCACTGGAATGCTAGTGAAATCCTGAGATCGTTTTTGTTTTTTGGTTTTTTACGTGAATTAATTTTAAACCAATTTTAAGAAAAGAATAGCTTGGCTGTTTGTGGACAGGGTAGGTAAGGCTGGTTTGTCACTCCACTGGCTCACACTGCCTCCCCTGTAGCACCCCCAATGCCAAACCCAACCCTGACTCTGCAAGAAGTCTCCGAATCTCCTCTGTCCCCTACATCGAGGCGAGCCCCAGGTTGAGGCAAATCTCCTCTGGGTAGAAGGGCCATCATTGTGTCTCCCACCTTAATACCAGGGACCTGACCACAGAGACTGAGTCTCCTTTGCAGGCTCTACCTGGTCCTGTGCATGAGAACACCCTGACTCGGATCACAGGGTTTCCTAGGGCAAGTCTGTGGGTTAGTCCCACCCCTCCCCATGATTTTGGTTTTTAACTTCTTATTCTTATTTCCTATATGTATTAAATATGTATAGAAAAAGTACACAAGTTACAAGTATATAATTCGATGTGTTTTCAGAAAATCCAGACTCTGGATAACAGCATCGAGAAAAAAATAGGACATCATTTACACCCCCAAACAGCCCTAAAAGTCTGTACTACCTGTATGCAGGTAAGGAAGCAACAGTTAGAACTGGACATGGAACAACAGACTGGTTCCAAATAGGGAAACGAGTGCGTCAAGGCTGTATATTGTCACCCTACTTAATTAACTTATATGCAAAGTACATCATGAGAAACCCTGGACTGGAGGAAGCACAAGCTGGAATCAAGATTGCTGGGAGAAATACCAGTAACCTCAGATATGCAGATGACACCACCCTTATGGTAGAAAGTGAAGAAGAACTAAAGAGCCTCTTGAAGAAAGTGAAAGAGGAGAGTGAAAAAGTTGGCTTGAAGCTCAACATTCAGAAAACTAAGATCATGGCATCCGGTCCCATGACTTCATTGCAAATAAATGGGGAAACAGTGGAAACAGTGGCTGACTTTATTTTTCTGGGCTCCCAAATCACTGCAGATGGTGACTGCAGCCATGAAATTAAAAGACGCTAACTCCTTGGAAGGAAAGTTATGACCAACCTAGACAGCACATTATTTTGCCAGCAAAGGTCCGTCTAGTCAAGGCTATGGTTTTTCCAGTGGTCATGTATGGGTGTGAGAGTTGGACTATAAAGAAAGTTGAGCACCAAAGAATTGATGCTTTTGAACTATGGTGTTGGAGAAGACTCTTGAGAGTCCCTTGGACTGCAAGGAGATCCAACCAGTCCATCCTAAAGGAGATCAGCCCTGAGTGTTCATTGGAGGGACTGATGTTGAAGCTGAAACTCCAATATTTTGGCTACCTGATGCGGAGAGCTGACTCATTTGAACAGACCCTGATGCTGGGAAAAATTGAGGGCAGGAGGAGAAGGGGATGACAGAGGATGAGATGGTTGGATGGCATCACCAACTCAATGGACATGGGTTTGGGTGGACTCCAGAATCTGGTGATGGACAGGGAGGCCTGGCGTGCTGCGGTTTGTGGGGTCTCAAAGAGTCAGACACGACTGAGCGACTGAACTGACTGACTGACTGACCCCTCCACGGGTTACCACTAACCCGACCTTTAATACCATGGGTTGGTTTGGCCCGGTTTGAGGTTTTCATAAATGGAGTCACTCAGCATATGTGTCTGGTTTCTTCAGCAGCACTGCTTGTGTGGTGTTCCTCTGTGTTTGTATGTGACTGTGGTTTGCGCATTTCCCTCACTGTCTGGCATCCCTTTGTGTGACTCAGCCACATCCATTTCTTTATTCTGCAGCTGACTGGCACTGAGCGGACTCCTTGCTGAGCTGCCTGGATGGTGCAGCCATGACAGTCTACCAAGGAGTGGGCTTCCTGGTCACAGGGCGTGCCTGTCCTGCTTTGCCAGATACCACCAAACAGCTTTCTGTATCCACACCCATTGACACTCCCCCCAGTAACACAGGATAGTTCCAGCGGCTTCACACCCTCATCAATGCTTGGCGCACCACCAAGCTTTTTCCTTTGGGGCCAATTTGGCAGGTGTCCAGTAGTAGCAATCTGAGGTCTTAGTTCAGATCTCCCTGATGGCAAATGAAGATGAACACCTCATGTGTTTATTGGTCAGTTAGATGTTCTCTTCTGTGAAATGCCTGACTATCAAGACCTCTGTTTATTTTCTATTGTTACCTTTCTATTATTGCTTTTTAGGAGTTCTTTATTCTAGATACAAGCCCTTTATTTTCTGTTCTCATCCTGTGGCTTTTGATAAGTAGAATTTCCTAATATAAATTTCATTTATCATTTTTTCCTTCATGATTAGAGCTTTTAGTTTCCTGTGTAAGACATCTTTGAACTCCGGAGTCATCAAGATAAAAGCAGATCTTCAAGACATGTAGAATTGACTTCTATACATAGCATGAGGGTGAAGTTGGCCTTGTTTCTTTATGCATATCCAGTTATTGAAAAAGCCATCCTTTCCTGACCCCCAGTTTTCAAGTAAGTAATAACAGTGGTTTCTCTTTGACTCACAGGAGCAAGTGGAAGGCATTCTGTTTTCTCCAGGTTTTGGATAAGGGTTGCACTTAGAACTGTATCTGTCATAGCCATACAAATGGTAAGTAGTCCCTAGCAGAAAAAAAATTCTCCCCAGGAGCCAGGAGGCAGTAAGGAAATCAAAGACCTAGGGGCCAGAAGAAGTACGTAGGTGGGACATTCACAGGGAGTCCAGGGGATGGAGTTTGGCTTGGTAGGTATGTGACAGAAAATGGGGACAAAGAGTTGACTCTAACTTTGGGTTACAGAGACAGGGCAACCCCAAATTGCCATCACAGAGGGTAGAGGTCATTGCTCAGGTCCAGGGCTGCAAACACATCCTACATTGAAAATTCATTCTGGGGGCCTGCCATGGCCACCCTTCTCTTACAGAGAAAGGGACCTGCCCCCACCTTAGCCATAATGGGCTCCTCAGTCACCTCATCCACAGAAGCCAAAGGAAGAAGGTAGTAGGACACAACAGATAGAGCCAGATATCCTGGGTTGGCATCCTGGGTCCACCACTCCCTAGCTGTGTGACCTTGGGAAAGTTACTTAACTACTCTGCGCTTTTTCCCTCTGTAAATGGCAATAATAAAAAGGCAGACATGACTGATCAACTGAGCACTGCAGGAGTTCATCTCATCTCTGAGTGGATTTTCTTGTAACCTTCAGAACTTGAGGAAGATTTATGTCCCTGACACGTTCTGGCTGTACCCTGGTCCTAGTCAAGGAGACAAGGCTCTTGCTAAGAGTGCTGGCAGAGCCGGGTGTGGGCAGTGGTGGTCAGCAAGGAGGAAGCTCTGGACTCCAAGGAGGAAGTGGGCTTTGACTGGGCCCTGCAAGGACGGGGAAAACCTGTATGGAGGAGGGAGAGGGAGGAAGGCATCCTGGGGCTGGCTGGGGGCATCTCCCCTTCATCCTCTGGTGTGGGGTCAGTGTCCTGAAGGCCATACGGGCACTGCCTCCCTGGGGTGAGGCCTGGAGGGCTCACTAAATAGAACCTCTTTGCTTGAAATGTGAAAGGATTTTCATGAATTTCCTTTTGAAATGACTTGCCTCTGAGTAACTCATTCAATTTACTATTGGCTATGATTTCTCTTCAATCATCCTGCACAGTCTGGAACTCTTGCCAAAAATCCAACTTACAAATTGTTTTCAAATATAATGACATGTGTATGGATACCAAACTTAAACATTAAAGTTGATGTTACTTTCTGAAGGCATGTTGTTAAACATTCAGCAATTTTGACATTGTCTTTTTCATAGTTTGCAGCCCTCAAAGATTTTCTTTCAAATCTCCAACATTCCTGAGCCTTTGGAAGTCCGCCCTGGCCCCTAAATAGGAGGGTGTATGCTAAGTCGCTTCAGTCGTGTCCAACTCTTTGCGACCCTATGGACTGTAGCCTGCCAGGCTCCTCTGTCCACAGGATTCTCCAGGCAAGAATATTGGAGTGGACTGGGTTGCTGTGCCCCTCCTCCAGGGGATCTTCCTGACCCAGGGATGAAACCCGTGTTTCATCTCCTGCATCGGCAGGCAGGTTCTTTACCACTAGCGCCACCTGGGAAGCCCTGCTACTACTGCTGCTGCTAAGTCAAGCCCTGCTGCTGCTACTGCTAAGTTACTTCAGTCGTGTCCGACTCTGTGTGACCCCATAGACAGCAGCCCACCAGGCTCCCCCGTCCCTGGGATTCTCCAGGCAAGAACACTGGAGTGGGTTGCCATTTCCTTCTCCAATGTGTGAAAGTGAAAAGTGAAAGTGAAGTAGCTCAGTCATGTCTGACTTGCAGCAACCCCATGGACTGCAGCCTACCAGGCTCCTCTGTCCATGGGATTTTCTAGGCAAGAGTACTGGAGTGGCTTGCCATTGGTTGCTCATAAAGCCAGGACATTTGGCTCCTCCCCATCTCCAGACACGCAGGCTGCCCCAGCAGGTCCAGCTGCAAGACCACCCACCCAAGATGGTCCAGGGCATTCTAATTTGGGCAACTTGGGCTTCCCTGGTGGCTCAGACGGTAAAGAATCTGCCTGCAATGCAGGAGACCTGGGTTTGATCCCTGGGTTGGGAAGATCTTCTGGAGAAGGGAATGGCTACCCACTCCAGTATTCTTGCCTGGAGAATTCCATGGACAGAGGAGCCTGGTGGGCTACAGTCCACAGGGTTGCAAAGAGTCAGACACAACTGAGTGACTAACACTTTCTTCATAGATTATTCTCATTTTGAAAGCAGAATGATTTGCCAAATGTTGGGTTAAATGTGATTTAATGCTTAAATCTTTATTGGAATTCCATATAAATACATTTATGAATGAGGCAATGCTTTGATGGAGTGAACGTTCTTATAAAAGCTTTGGAAATTAGGATCACTGTCATCCTAACCAAGCCTTACCAGCCCCTCCCATCTAGGGGGACAGCCAGTGGCCCCCCTGGTCCCCTCAAGTCCCGCAGGATGGGGCATGGGAAGGTGAAGTAGGGCAGGCCAGGGTGTGATGTGTCCTGGTACAACCTGCCCAACCAGTGTTTTGTGACTGACAAGGGACAGTCCCCTGGTGCAGACTTTATTCAGGGCTGGCCCCATTCAAGGCAGATTGGCCAAGGCAAGCTGACTTGCCTATTTTATTGCATTCTGTTTGGGGCCTTTCAGAGCAGACTAGTTTTTGAAATTCCTTCTACCATCCACCATCACTCCACTCCCTTCTCCAGGCAAGAGGCAGAAGCCCTAAGGAGGGAAGATGCAGCCTTAACGTGATCCCATGAAAGGGAAGGAGGCAGGACTGCACAGGGTGGGAAAGAACTTTAACTGTGGTTTACATGCTTTGATTCATTTTGTCAAGAAGCAGTAAGACAGATAGATGATAGATACCTTGGACCTGGTCATTTTACTCATGGGCATCGAGATTCAGAATATTCTGTAAAGCCTTATTTGCGTAAGTCGCTTCAGTCGTGTCCAACTCTTTGCGACCCTATGGGCTGTAGCCCACCAGGCTCCTCTGTCCATAGGACTTCTCAGGCAAGGATACTGAAGTGGGTTGCCATGTCCTTCTCCAAGGGATCTTCTCAACCCAGGGATCGAACCTGGGCCTCCTGCATCTCTGGGATTGGCAGGCAGGTTTTTTACCACGAGAGCTGCCTGGGAAGCCCAAAGCCTTATATGCAGAGATAATAATATCTAATACTTATTGAGCACTTAATGCTTTATATCCAGAGACTCGATGAATCCAGAGTCAACCTGTGAGGGTTATTATTATTCTTGCTGTTATTATCCCTATGAAATCAGTGAGGACATGGAGGCACAGAGAGGGGAAGGAACTTGTCCAGAGTCACACAGCCAGTAAGCAGTGGAGCCAAAGTTCAAACCGTTGTGGTCTGGCACCACAGCAGACAGTGGTAGCCATGATGTTAGGCCGCAGTTATTCCTAACAAAGAGCCCTGATGGTGAATTATGGTGAGGCTCACCATGGGACAGTGTACAGTAATTAAAATTTATAAATATGAAAATATTAATGAAATGTGGAAAGACATTAAAATATTTTTTTTTAAATACAAAATAATACATGTATGACCTTGTGTTGATATAGGGCAGAAGCCAACACAGTATTGTAAAGTAATTATCCTCTAATTAAAAAAAAAGTTAAATGTCTTTTAAAAAAGAGCTAAAAAATATGTAGTATAAAATATATAAAATACATTTTAAACATATAAATGTATCTCAGAAGTTGACCAAATATCTGTTGAAACTGGTGGATTGTGAGTGGACTTTTTTCTTCTTCTTACTTTTCTATATTTTCCAAATTTCTTTCATGAAAATTATTCTTTTCAGTTAGGAAAAAGTATTAAGGGCTGATTTAAAATTATTTGCTCTCAATAAGTGTTTAAAAGAGAAATTTCTGAGAAACAAAAACTCCACTAGTAAGTTGTTTTTAAAAAAATAGTTGGGGGGAGTTGCTAAGAAACTTTTTAAACTGGTAGTATGCTTACAGTGAGGCCTCAGAACACTGAGAAGAGTGTACAAGAGACGAAAAAACCGAACGAAGGAGTCTATGATAAGACAAGTTCATTTACTCATTTATAATGAGTAAATAAGGAATCTTTGCTGTCCTAAGGCAGCTCTTGCCTTTAAGGAACCCTTCTAGAAACCCTTTTTTTATCTTACAAATGAAGACACAGCATGTTTGTTATTAAATACATTCACTTCCTTGAAAAGTAAGTTCCCTTCAGCCTGTTAAAGATACTCCAGTGGGCAGATTCAGGCCCAGCATGGGCCCGGAGCTCCCCTGGCTCCAGCCCAGACTCAGCCACTGGCCCATTCCATCTCCTGAGCCCATTCCATCCCCAACAGAAATCAGCCAGACTTGTACAATCTCTTGCTCATCCAGCTCTAATGCTCTGCTCTCCACTGTATAAATGGCTGTAATGAATTGGCTAGAGATACCTTCTGAAGACAGAAGGACCCTGGGTCTTGGCCAGGAGCGAGCCCACAGCCCTCAGGAGGCAGCGGCATCAGGGAGCCTCTATCCAAAGGTACAGCTGCAGGGAGAGAGATGGGGCTGGAGAGGGGCAGGCTGACGGAGAGTAGGGAAGAAGCCAGCCTCCTGCTCCCTTACCAGGCCCTCAGTCACACAGGCTCATGCTGTTCCAGGGCTAATTGAGTCAGAAGAGAATGAGCAGCGCATCTTTCTTCCCACTCAGCAGCAGCAGCAGGAAACATCTTCTCTATCGCCACCCCAAGACCCTGCACAGCACAGGGCACATTCCACTCTCCTCCTTACATCAGCAACAGACTCCAGCAACCTCTGTGCCCAAGGAGGTGCTCCCAAAAACCATGCATTAACCGTGGGACTGAAGCCAAGTTGCTTAAGTCTGCATTCAGAAGGCACAGGCTTGCTCCCAGCCATTGAAGAGAATCTGCTAGGAACATGCAGATTTCTGCACTACACCTCTCACCTACTGACTCAGAGTCTCTGAGGGCAGGACCTGGAAATGGCATTTTAAACAAGCTCCCCAGAAGAGCCTGATGCTCCTGGAGTTGCAGAACCACTGGCCTCAGGGTTGCATGTAAGCGCATATTCCCGTATCTACTGGAGGCTGGGAGGGAGGAGGATGGAGAAAGTGGAAAGGGGGTGCTACTCCCCAAAATGACATGATATGGATGTGCCCCAGACCTGGAGCCAAGTGTCCACTTCAGAGGGGGTGGGCCGGGCTGGATGAGGGCCTAGGGGCAGCAGTCGGGTCCCTGGTGGGCCTCTCCTCCCACCCCACTTCCTCTGTCAGTTTCCACATGTCAGTTTCCATTCATTCCCCTCAGAACTTGCTATCCCTCCATCCACAATGCTCCTGGATCTGACCTCAGCCATCGTCCACCACGGCTCTCCCTCTCCCAACAGAGACTCCACCTGCCTCATTACTTAAATAATCTTTATTTCTCATGCACTAGGAAAGATGGGATTGTATGAAACACTGCATTTCACAGCAAAGGCCTCAGTCTAGATCACAACACAGAGGACAAGAGGGGGATCCAGGTGTGGTCGAAACTCTGGGGACCACAGTGGGGTTACTACCCTCAAGGCTGGTGGCAGATCCGGGACCCTCCCGCTACAATGGCCCTGGACACGGCACGGGGCAGCTGCCCCCTCCCACAGAGGCACAGGAAGCTGACGCCAGAGGAGCACACAGGCCACAGAGAGGACAGAGAAAGCTGCCGGACAGTGACTTGGCAGAGGCGGTGGCCCAGCACCTCCAGGGCCTGAGTCCAGGCAGCCAAGGCTGGGACTCAGCCAACCCTACCTGCCGTGGAGCCGCTGGAGCTCACAGACCCCAGGCAGTCCGTGCCTACAACAGCATACGTGTACAGACCACACCTGACTGCTTCCCCGGCCACGTAAACAAGACGGGGGCCTAAATCCAAGCCCCAGTCAGAGCTTGAATTTGCCCAAGCAGGACCTCAAGGGTTAGAGGGGCCAGCCCCCCACAACTATCCCGAGTTCTCAGATGCCTGAAGGACCGGTCAGGCTTCAGAGGATCCTGGGACAGAGCCTCCGGTGGGGCAGACCTCAAGCCTGGCCCTCAGGTGCCACGTGAGCCGAGACGAGGGCAAAGCGGCCCCACTCGCCCGGGGCGGCACAGGGACAGACACAGGTAGAAACATGCAGGACAGAACAAGGAAGAACGACACATGCAGAGACCGTCACAGGCTGGGGGTCTGCAGACAGAATGTGGGCAAGGTGCCGAGACGAAGGCCGCCGCGGGGGCTGGGCTCACTGAGGCCCGGGGCTCATGGTGACGCCCGCCTCCTCTGGGATGGTCTCCAGCATCTCGCTCTGCACGGCCTGCGTGATGAGCGCCAGCTCCTGGCAGAGGGTCTCATGGCGGTAGCCCACGCGGATGTCCGGCACGTTGGTGCGGCGGATGTCGTTGCCCTCGGGGCCCTCCTTGGTATAGTTGGGTCCCAGCCAGTGGCTCTTCACCTGGAGGGGCAGGGAAAGGTGCAGGGCTGCAGCCCGCTCTGAGGGGCCAGCAGCCCTGTGCATCTGTGTGTGTTAGTCACTTGGTCATGTCCGACTGTGTGACCCCATGGACTATAGCCCACCAGGCTCCTCTGTCCATGGGATTTCCCGGGCAAGAATACTGGAGTGGGTTGCCATTTGCTCCTCCAGGTAATCTTCCCAACCCAGGGACTGAACCCGAGTCTCCTACATCGCAGGCAGATTCTTCACCTCTGAGCCCAGCACCCCTGGGACCTTCCCAAATGCAGAGCAAGGGAGGAGAGGGATGGTGAGGGGGTGCAGTACCTTGTGGGAGAAGCCACTCATGAGCACGCTGTTGCGTGCCAGCTCACACATGTCACAGGAGCTGAGCTTCCACACCTGGGTGGCGATGCTGTACTCCTCCATCAGCGGCTCCTGCAGGGGCCAGGTTCCCTCAGGCAGGCGCACCGGGACCTGCTGCCCACCCGGTCCCGGGGGCTGACCACGAGGCATGCTGCACTCCACCAGCAGAGGGCAGCGCCAGCCCCAAGGCCCCTCAGCCCAGGTGGACTTTGAGCCTCAGGACACCCGCCTGCCTGGCTGCCTGCCAGGTGCTGACCTTGGTGAAATGGAACTGCAGGGGATCGTCCGTGGACAGCGAGACCATGAGGCCGCGGGACAGGTACTCGGGTAGCGGGTTCCGGTGGTAGCTGAGGAAGAGGCTGTTGTTGCTGAGCGGGGACATGGCGATGCCAACCTGGGCCAGGTAATACAGGTACTGCAGGACCGGGGCCTGGGTGGGCGACAGGGAGGGTGGGCCTGTCAGGTTGGGGAGGACACCTGGTTCTGGCGGGTACAGGCCACAGTGCAGGTTGGGGGGCAGTCCATGCTGGGCAGGAGTTGCAGAGGGTCAGTTATAGCCAGGTTCCAAACTGGGGCCTTGCTGTGGAGGCTGGGGTCCCAGCTGGGGGTGGGTGAGGAGGAGGATCAGCTGCTGAAGAGGCCTGATGGGCAGGGAGGAGGGGAGCCTCTGGGATTGGGGAGGCAGGGGTGCAGAGCCTGACCTTGCGCAGAAGCAGCCCGTGCGAGATGTTCTCAGCCAGCATGAAGGCCGACACCAGGTGGTGGATGGGCCCTGCCTCCCCGCAGTGTGGCCTCAGCACGAACGTATGGAAGCCCCTCTGTCTGGGGGGCCAGAAGACTGCGTTGGGTCCCAAGCCTGGTGCACCCAGGCTCCTGAGCCCCAACCCAGTGACTCTGTGGGCCGAGGACCAGGGGTCGGGGTAGGTTGCTGGCTGTGAGGGTTGAACTACAGAGCCCCAGGGGCAGAGAAGCAACCCGTCAGATCCAAGACTAGGGGTAAGAGGTGGGTCAGGTGGCCCCAGCAGGCAGGCCCGGAGCAAGGCCTGCTGACTGAGAGCTAGCCAGGCGGGCAGAGGCAGCAGCTGCAGAGCCCGGGGCAGGCACCTGCGGAGCCCAGGGCAGGCACCTGCGGAGATGGTTCAGCATAGCCATGTTGGCGAAGGTGTAGTACAGGTAGTAGGCGTAGGGCGGGTTGTCCTCCTCCACCCAAGCCTCAGGGAGCGGGCTCTCCAGGTTGAAGACGTGGTTCTCGGGCTTGGACTCGTCATCCACACTGTCAAAGCCGTCCACCTGGCCCAGGACGCTGGGTCAGGCCCAGAGCTACAGCCGGGCCTGAGGCAGTGTCCTCCCCACACCCACACCCGGGCCACCCCCTCACATGCTCCAGGAAGAGATGCAGCTCTGGGTGGCTGGCAGGGTGGATGGTGGCCTCGAACAACGGCAGGAAGATGTTCTCCAGCATCTCCTGGAAGTTGGCCAGCTGGCCCTTGGTCCGGTACACATCGCTGAGGGCGAGATGTAGGTACACGGGCGGGTGTGGGTCAGGGCAGAGCCACAGAAGCACTTCTGAGCCATACTGAGTGAGAGGGGCTGGAGAGGCCATGAGTGGAGCCAGGGCTCCCTCCTGCTCCGAGGGCGTGGCTGCGATGGGGGAGGGTCAGCCATCCCAGAGGGCAGGAGGCCAGCCCTGGCCCCATGACCTCTGCCCCCCACGTTCCCTCCACGCCCAGGGACACTCACAAGAGGCGGGGCACCTGCACGAGCCAGCGCACGTTGGGGGAGTGTACACGGTGCATGACAGCCCAGCGCGCTAGCTTGTCCCACTCGTCCCTTGAGCGCCCGTAGATGGAGAGCCGCAGCTCCGCGTTCTGGTATTTGCTCTCCTCCAGGTCGGACATCACCTCCTGAGCAGCACGCGTGGGCAACTGTCACCCACAGGCTTCTCCCCCATCCCTGTCCCCATGCCCACGAGGCACGCTCCTCACGCCTCTTCATGCCTCTCCCCCACCCCGCAAGCCCCCAGCCACCCAGGCTCTCACTCAGTCAGGGAGGGCTGCCCTCCTCCTCACCTTGATGATGTGAGCAAAGTACTTCCCAGAAACCCTGTTGTCGGTCTTGATGAAGATCTCTCGGAGGACAGACTCCCCAATGGGGTTGTACTTGGCATTGAACTTGTCAAAGCGATGGAAGGTGTTTCTGTCCTGGGGGAGAAAGGCCAGCCCAGGTCACCCCCGAACCCCAGTCCACACACCAGCCCAGCCCCTCAGCCCCCGTGCCGTGGACTGACCGCATGCACATCAAGCGTGTCCACACTCAGGTCGTAGGCCGTAAGGTTCATGCTCTCGAAGACCTCCCGTAGTGTCTGCTCACGACCCTGCTCCACATGCACGATCTCCTCCAGGTGCCGCTTCATCGCCCGTTTGATGAAGCGCAGCAGATGCTTCTGGTTCATGCAGGATGAGGCATGGATGTGCGTGTCCACCTGCGACGGAATGGGGACTGCTGGAGCCTGGGCGGCGGGATGGGAGAGGACTCTCCAAACTGGATGCTGGGGAGGCGGGCAGGCCGTCAGTGGGGAGGCTGGGCAGGGGTGCTGGGTCAGTTGGGTGGGGAGGGCCCACCTTACGGATGTTGTAGAAATCTCGGTGTGGCACCTTCTTCTGCGCGGCCAGCTCCTTCATTTCGTTGAGCAGCACGTGCATCTGGAACTTGGAGCTCAGGTACTGGAGCCGGCGGTAACAGAACGACTTTCTGGACAGGAGGAGAACCAGGCAGGGGTTCAGGCATGCAGGGAGGCACCTGGGAGGGCCTCGGCGGCAGAGCCGAGGGAGGGAGCCAGAGGGTCAGGAATGGGGCTGCCAAGGGGACAGTAGCGGAAGACGGGGGAAGTTTAGGACTCAGGGACTCTGAGAGGGTGAGACTGGGTGACAGGTGTCTGGGGCCAGACTGGAAAAATCCGAGCTTGGAGAGCCGAGTGTCTGGGACAGGTACGGACTCACATGGGGCCATTGATGATCAGAGCCATCAGCACATTGACATCTGCCACAAATTCCTGCAGGTCGGGATATGGCAACTCCACCTCTGAGCAGCTGGTATGTAAGGGGAGCTTGAGTGAGGAGAGCAAGCCGGGAGGCCCCATGGGCCCTCCTGAGCCAACACCGTCCCCCTTAGTTTCCGCCCCTCCACGGCCCCCAGCGCATCCTACACCCCTCTTACTGCTCATCAGGCTCCCTGCGGGTGTACACGTGAACCACACCCCGCACCATGCGCAGACCCAGGCCCAAGTCCCCTGGCATGGTGCTCGGCTCACAGTGCTCATAGGGGTGCTGCTCCAGCACTGGTGGGTGCACCGGGGCATCTGCAGGGGTGAGGAAGGTGGAGTCGGGCCCAGGGCTCTTCCAGGCCACCTGCTTCCCGGCCCAGAGGCCCCAGCAGGACAGCTCCTGCCCTTGCCTCCCCGCCCTGCACGCCAAGAGGCTGGGAAGGAGGAGGCAGGCTGAGGTTCCTGGGCACCCAGCTCAGGGCGGCTGGGATGGCAGGGCACATGGAGTAGGACAGGGATGGGGGGTCCCACCAGCGGACACGGGGGTGTCGGGGCCCTGCTCGTAGGTGCGTGTCTCCAGGGGCTTCTCGGCCAGCTGCTGCAGGTACCGGCGGGTGGTAGGGCAGAAGCTCTGCAGCGACAGGGCCATATACTTCTCCCGGATGAACAGCGCCCGCACCACGCTCTTGGCCGCGTCCAGCAGGTCTGTGAAGGGCACCTAGAGACAGAGATGTGGACTCGCTCTCCTCAGTCCCAGACCCAGCCCGCTCTCACCTCCTTCCTGAGGCCAGTACCCCAGAAACACTCAGACCATTCTATGCTCTACAGGGAGACTAGCTCCCAACCAGAGCCTCTGCCTCCCCAGCTTTTAGAAAGAGAAACAGCCCCTCTAGCCTCTATCCCCATAGCCCCAGACTGGGGGAGCCCAGCAGGATGCAAGGACGGACACACTCACCCCACACTTCTCCTCCCCGGAGATGGTCACCCGCTGAAACTCTCGCTCCAGCACCACGTCGCGCTCCCACAGGCCCCGGTCACCCTGACCCTCACCCTGCTCCTTGTAGAGCCTACAAGTGGGGAGGACATGGGAGGGGCTGGAAGCAGCAGAGGGACAGGCCCCAGCCCCGCAGCCCCCATGCCCCTTTGCCCTCCTCACTGGAAGTCCGAGTCACTGTCAGTCTTCAGGAAATCTTGCTTGGCCCGAAGCAGGATGTCCGGCTCCAGCCTGGAGGTGAGAGGAGAGGGCAGGCACATGATGAGGCCCGTGCTCCTAGCCAGGGCCCTGCACTGTCCAAGGTGCCGTGCGTGTGTTGTCACGTGTGGCACTCACAGGGCTGAGAACCCTGGGCCACGCGGGCTGCTCTTGCCCCACGTCAGAGATGAGAAAACACACCCAGAAGTTAAGCAACATGTTCCAGGACACGCTGGTGGGCAGAGGGCTGAACCAGACAGAGCCCAGCAGCCTGACTCCAAAGCCTATGCTTCTGAATACCACTACTCTGTGCCACCTCCCAGGGGAGGACTGGTTTCAAGAGAACAACGATGGGGCTCTGAAAGCATCCAGAAGGAAACAGAGGGATGCTGGGCAGACTACCCTGTGCCCCTCCCCACAACCCCACAGCCACTGCCTGGCTGTGCCCCCACACCCTGCAGCGGCCTGGCCGAGCCCCCACCCCGTGGCCGCCTGGCTCTTCAGCTGGGGGCTTACTTGACATCCTGGCTGATCTGCCGCTCTAGGCGCTGCCTCCGTTCTTCCAGCTGCTCGATGGGGCTCTCCTCCGGGAACTCATAAGGGGCTGTGCGGAGCTCACTCTCAGCCAGGGAGCGGCTGAACAGCTCCTGGTAGGAGGGAAGGAAGAGTCAGTGTGGCCAAGCCGTCAGGGTCCAGGGATGCAGGGAGGGCACAGGGGCTGGGGGGTACCTGGGACCACCTAGGGATCAGGGCAGAGCCAAATATAAAGTAAGGGGACAGCTGAGGTGGAGGGGTGCAGGGAGCGGGGACCAGGCATGGAGGCAGCGACGGGGGTGGGTGGGGGAAATGCAGGGGGTGGTGCCAAGCGATACCTCAGCGATCTCCTTGCATTTGCCATCCATGGACGTGCGCAGGTCGAGCGGGAAGTGCTTGAGGCAGGAGGCAGGGCCTGGCAGGGATCGGGCAGACTGTAGCGGAGGGGCCCCCAGCCCACCCCGAGCCTCTGTGGAGACAGTGATGCAGGGTCATAGGGTGCAGGGCAGGGCCTGGGTGCACTGGAAGCCCTGGGCCCTGGCATTACGCCAGGCCAGCCCCAGAGAGAGGCCAGCCCCGCTCAGAGGCTGAGGCGTGAGCCTACCTGTGGACCTCGCCTGCAGTATGGCCCGGGGACCCCTTACCCATTGCAGGTTCGGGGGTGGGGCTGAGTCTGCCCCTACAACAAATGGACTCATTCATCCCAGGAATAAAAATCTGAATCCTGGACTAGGGGCCACTCCATCAGGCCGTGAGAGAACCTCCAGGTGAGTATCTGCTGCAGGCAGCACCCACGTGTCCATGTACACATATGCACACTCTCTCTCTCCCCCGCCAGGCGCTCATCCACACCAGCGAAACCCAGCGCACAGCTTCCACGGCAGACAGTCCAGGGTCAGACCTGCCTCTGGATGAGCAGACGGCCTCTCGAGGGCAGGCTGACCTAGTCCGACAGTGTCTGGGGAGCCACAGCTGCCACTCGGCTCTGGCCTGGGGACCAGCCCCCGAGGGAAGAGGAGAGGAAGTGGAGGACCTGGTTGAGAGCAGGACCCTGACCTCCTGCTGGGAGGCCTGCCCTCTCCCCCAGGACCCCAGGGCTGCCAAGATGTGGCCTGGCCTCAGCCTGCCCCTCCCACTGCTGGCTGCCCCTCCAAAGGGAGCTGCCACAAACAGTCTGCGCCACTCAGAGGCCCTGGGATCTGGGCCGGAGGCCCTGGGGAGGGCCTGGGGAAGGGAGGATCGGCAGCTGGAGTCTCTCTCCACAGAGGGAAGGATTCCTCAGCTTCCACAGGAGGCTGGCACTAAAGACCTTGAAGCTGAAGAGTCTAGAGGCTGCCTGAGTTCCCAGCCCACCCTCAAGAACCCTCCCTGGGCTCCCCAACCCACCCTCCCCAGCAGGAAGCTCTCCAGCCAGCTCTGGGGTACTCCCCTTCAGCACCCTCCTTCTCCCTCCCCACTGGGGCTCAGGGATGGACTGGAGGCTCTACCCAGGTGGCGCGCTTTGAAGTCTCCAGGCTGCTTCCCAGAAACCTGTCCCACAGCTGGACAAAAAGAAGAGGGGGTATCTGTCCCAGATCTAGGATCTAGCCCCCCACACACACACACCCTGTTGCCTGCCTGGGTCCTACCTGCAGAGTCAGGCAGCGCCGGCCAGCAGCCCTGTGCCCCTTGCCCGCCTGTTTGCTGAGTGGAGCTGCAGCCAGTCCCCCAGGACAGCTCAGGGGCCGGCACGGGCTGTACCAAGTGCAGCTGCGTGCAGGGGAGACCCTGGGATGCTGGCAAGCAGGGGGCTGGGGAAGCTCAGGGGAGCACAGAAATCAAGGGAAGGAGTAGCACTGCTGGGAGATAAGAGAAACCCCCAAACTGAACAGGGCCTTAACCTCTACAGTGCCAGGGCTCAGGCCAAAGTGGGGCCCCCAAGGGGAAGGAGCAGAGCAGGCTGATATGGGCAGGGCGGGTTGGCAGGGAAGAGACAAGCCCCCTTAAAATGCGGTGCCCTAGGGGATAGCATGCAGGGCCTGGCTGACCAAAGGGCAGAAGCGGGCAGCAGCCCTCCTGGGCTCCACACCCCAACACCCCTTGGTCAGCTCCCTCTGCCCAGTGGCCTTGTTTTGCTCACCACTGTCCTCTGGGCCCCTGACTATGGGGTCCCTTGGGAGAGACGGGGCCTCTGCAGGGGAGACATGCTGGCTGGCAGCCGGGGTAGACAGTACAGGGAGCAACCAGTTTACAGAGCTTCCCTGCTGCCCCAGAGACCAGTTCACAGCCCCCTAGACCTCCAACTCTTCTCCAAGCCTATTGTCGGGGACAAAATGCCTGGGAGGAGAGGTTCAGACGTAGGGCTAGAATTTGGAGGACTTAAGTTTGACTCTGTTCCCAATTACTGGTGAGTCTCTACCATCTGGAGGCCTTAAGTCTGCCTACAATGGGGTGATAATGGGTCCTGCCCTGCCTAGCCACAGCTACCATACGGCACACAGAGATATGGCTCGGCAAGCATTCTGGAAAGCCCCATCATCTGTGATTAGGAACTCCTGGGACCCTCCAAACACTTCCCACATGCAGTCCCACCCACTGGGGGTGGGAGGATCTCGGGGTCCCAGCTCAGACCAAGGCACAGAGGACTGAGGGCGTGAAGGGAACAGAATGGGTGGGGTGGGGACACTATCTCTGACTTGGAAGACAGCAGGGCAGAAAAAGGAAGGAAAGATGGGCACGAGTTCAGCCCTCAGAGTTTAAGGCGCAGCCTAAAGTTCTTGCATTCCGTCCAAACACCCTGATCCTACACAATCCTCCCCTTTTCTAACCCCTCCAGAGAGGCCAGCCACAGACCCCCAGGACTGGTCTGTATCAAGTCAGCAGAACTGACACAGAGGCCCTGATCTCAACTACCTCTCCTAGCAGGGTGACCCAGGGCCTTCTCAGAAATGCTGGGGTGGCCCAGACAGGTCCTAGCAAGCAGCACCATCCCCTCAGCCTGTTGGGCCACCATAAAGGACTGCCAGGGCTCACTAGAGGTGACAGACAGGCAGTAACCACCACACTTCCTGAGGACCAGCTGCCTGCTGGTCACTTTCTCCCAGGGTCTGTGCCACAGGACCACACACACACACCACACACACACACACACACACAGCGTGGGAGAGGGGGTCAAAAGTCAGAGGGGGCTACATCCGAGCCATTCCCATTAACTCCAAGATTCTTGCCAACCTGCCTACCCACTTGACCAGAGCCCCTCACTCACTGCCAAGGTGGCCCCGGTAGGCAGAGACTACTCAAGGCTTTGACCTACAAGTATCAGCTGCTCCCACCATGCAACCACCTGAATGTGGACAAATCCAGCCTCAGGGGACACCCTGTGGGGGCACAGACCTGGGCACAGAGAACAGAGCCCCTCGGGCCAATACAGAACTCAGGCCAGCATCTTCAGGAGCATAAGAAAAACAGAATCAGGCTACGAGTACAGACAGCTGCTGGGGGGACGGGGAACACTGGCTTGACCTGGTCATCAAAGTAGGGGTGGGCTTCCCTTAGCCACAGGCCTGAGACCAGCAGACAGCAGGTAGATTCCCTCAGCAAACACAGATCTGGGCAGTGGAGCCCTCAAGAAGATGGGCACAGCTGCACCATGCTGCCAGCTCCAAATGGTGCAGAGATGTCTACTGGAGTGAGAGCTGAACCAAAGGGTGCAGGAGCACACGCAGGCGGGCAGCAGCCCCAGCCTGAGCCCCAACACTGGCCCGGCCCAAGGGCACCCCACACTTCCGAGGAAGCTCGCAAGACAGACCAGAAATGAACAAACTGCAAACAATAGGTACAGCTGAGCCCTCAGCCCCCGGATGCCCACAGCAGTAAGTGTGCCCTAATGTCAGATGCCCAGTAAGAGGGCTTGAGATCTGGGATTCTGGAAAGAGAAACTAACCTCAGGAGGACAGCCCGAGTCTGCCTGGTAACCACACAGCCGCCAGCAGTGTGGCCAGTCCGCAAACCAGTCAGTCCCACACATCCCCCACTCCACACACACTCCACATGCAAACAGTCTTAGCACAGCCACACACGGACACGTGTGCAAATACACTCTTGCTGCACCCACACCCACGCCCACTTCTCGTTACAGAGGACCGCATCCCTGACACAGAAACCAGTCACCCTGCACCCACCTCCGTCCCCAAACCGCTTCCCAAGCCAGCTGTCCCTGGGAAGAGGACAGGGCGCATCACTGCCGAGAAGGTGTTGAAGTCCCCCTCTTTAGGGGACCAGTGGCCTGGGTGAGAGGCGAGCGTGGGGAGCAGGGCCAGACTGAGGACAGGAGGCATACACTCACCTGGTACTGCAAAGGAAGCCTGGAGGCTGGCCCGCTTCTTAAAGGTATATTTGGCCTTGGGATTGCCAGGGCCAGATGAATAAGATGCCATGGCTCAGGCCGCCGCGGAGCCCGCGGGGGTAGTCTGAGCCGCACCAGCTGGGCCTGGCTCTGCCACATCCAACCCCTTCCTCCGCCCCGCCCCCAGCGGGAGTGACTGATGCAGGAAGCAGAGGCCCCGCAGGCGGAAGAGGCCCTGGCCACGATTTCTGATGTTGTCTAGGCAACCTCAGGAAGTGGGGGCCTCCATCCCTACCCCTTATCCCTCCCTTCCTCTCCTCAATCCCTGGAGTGACTGATGGTAACTGGGCTTGAGGGGGTGGAGGTGAGAAAACAGAATGGGGATGGGCCAGCCCCAAGCGCCCTACTAACCCCGCTATGAGCCAGGGCTCTGGAGCAAGATAGTCAAAGTTCAGGCTAACTGGTCCAGCCAGTCTGGGAGAAAAAAAATAATAATAGAGAGAGGGATCCAGCGCAGGTACCCCAGGCTCAGAACACATTTCTCTCAGGGTCAGCGGACCCCGTGAAAACACAGCTCCTCTGGGGAAGAATCCTGTTTTTTCCTTATCTGAACCCCCGGCCCCAGGTGGCTCAGTTCTGGGAGGATGGGGTAGAACTGAGAATCCCAGTCCAGTAGGGAGGAGCCTGTCTTGGGAAAATTCCACTGTCCACAGAAGCTGCCCTCTTAGAAGACAGGGAGGCCAGGAGGCAGGGGCTTTCTCTGGGGTCTGGGAAAGAGACTCCTAACGTTTCCTTCTGTCTTTCCCCACTCAGGCCACTGAACTTCTCTGTCCCAGAGACCCTGCCCCCCTTCATACGCACACACTCACCTGAGGCCATGCTGCCCGAGCCTTGGGGGGAACCAGGGAGTCTGTTCGCCAGGGTCTGCACCACCTGGAAACCCGGTCACGAGGGAGGGGAGGAGGGCTAGGGTCCAGACCCTGCCAAGTGGCTCCAAGGGCCCTTGCCCTGGCACTGAGACGGGAGAAGTAAGACAGCCTTTCAAAATCGCTGGCTGGTTGGAGGCTGGCCCCCTGCCGACCTGGGCCGCTGCACTGGCCTTGTAGACCCGGGAGCCCCGACCCCCCAGCCCGGCGCTCGGGAGGCGGGCAGGACACGTGCTCCCCAGAGAGCGGGACCCGGAACTCGTCTGGACTTCTCTCCACACTTTCAGGGTATTCGGGGTCGGATTCCGGTAGCTGGACCGTGAGGGAGTCACGCAACAGGTGCGACCCCACCAAGACCGCCCCAGCGACAGCACTCTCCTCCGCAGCCCCAGGCCCCGCCAGGTCCGTGGCCCCGCCCCCGCCATTTTCCCTCTCCCCGGCGCCACGTGGGCAGCAGCCACTCAGCATCCGCCCGGCAGCGTCTTGGGTAACTTCTGTGCGTCAGCTTCCTCACCGGTAAAGTGATGGGGTAATCGCAGTACCTCACTCAAAGGGGTTATTGTGAGAATTAAACGTTAAGCACCTTTGCACGATGCTGGGCAAAAAGCCAGTGCCCAATAAAAGACAGATAGCTATTATTATAGTCCCAGGATTCTCTTTCAGCTGAAGCCCTTCCCCGCATTCTTATTTCTAGGTCGTCTGTTTTCTTACTCAGGCAGGCGTAGCTGGGCAGGGTGTGCCCTGCAATATCGGCTCCCGTTCCCACATTTATTTGTGTACTTGTTGGTCAAGAGCTCAGGCTCTGTAGCCAGAATGCCTGGGTTCAATTTCACACTCCACCTACTTCCTGACTGCCCTTGGGAATATTAACTTCTCTGTGCTGCTTCTATTTCCTCTATAAAATGAGTGTGAGACCCTACTTTATAAGTAGTTAGGATAAATGAAGTAACAGAAGTGCCTGGCTTTAGCTACGCTCAATGTTTCCTATTATTGCTGTGTCCTTGGCCTCGGTCCCCTTTACATTTGGTCCCCTTTACACTCTCAGTTGATTCACCTGTAGCCTACAAAGGTGTGTTGGGCTATTTTGGGGGCTGCAGATACCCCACCCAACCAGCACCCCTACTTCCAAGTGGCAGAGAACCCTACCACCAGGTTTAAAGCAAATCTGTGGGGGAAAGGACCTCATGTATTAGCAGCTCAGTCTTTTTCCTATTCTCCACCTTGTGGGAGCCCTTTGTCCCCCAAACCCAGTTGTATTAATGCTGTTTGTCCAGCTCCTCCCAGTCCTCACCATCCCTGCAGCCAAATTCCTTCCCAAACTCTGCCTCCTCCTCCATCTGCCCAGGCTGGATTGTGGACCCTGAACCCTATTCTCTACCTGAATCTGGTATTGCCTCCATTGATCCCTGCCTAGTGCTCTTCACCCTGGACAACTGAAAAAAAAAAAAAAAACACCTCTGTAAACAAGGGGGGGGAAAGTTCACCTCACAAAGAATCAACAAAACTAAAAAGAGAACTTGGAGAAACCATGCTAAACCATCAAGTTAGCAAAGATTAATGGGAAAAGAGTCCTAAAGCAGGTAAGGGTGTGGTTAGTGAAATGGGACACACACATGTCCTACTGGTGGTCATAAACACTAGTAGAATTTTTCTGAAAGCCACCTGGCAACCTATAATCAAGTCTTAAAAAGGTTCATATTATTTGACACAGTAATTCCACTTCCAGGAATTTGTACTTAAAAAAAAAAAAAGCTGCAAGAAAAATATGCACAGAATTATTCATAACTGCAATGTTTATCACATAGAAAGGTTGGAAACTTAAAAGCCCAACAACAGGAAAATGTTTAAATTATGTCATATGCACACAATGAAATACAACCATTAAAAACTGTTCTGAAGAATTTCTTAATAAGGTGAAAATGTTTACAATGTAAAATTAGGGTAGAAAAAATGGGTGCAAAAATCTGTACAATACAGTATGGTCCTAATTAAGTGACACATCCGCATAGAAAATAACTGCATCAACAAATTTAACAAATGATTATCTGTGAGTGGTGGAATTATGGGTCATATTTATTTTCTTCTTTATGCTTACTTGCATTTTAAAAAACTGTCTACCATGCATATCCATTATTTTTATAATCAAGGAAATGGAAAGCAACAGAAGTCTATGAAAATCTGTAATAGCCTCTACACCCCACCCACTTAATACTCTTCTGTGTTTTAACCCCAGACTAAATTGGTTTGGGGGCCTTTAAGAATTTTGAGGCTGCTGGGCTCTCAACAATAAATAATAATCTAAAAAAAAAAAAAATGAAAAATCAAGGACCAGGTAAACCACACAGAATGTCATCTATATTGTGCTTGCACTAAATCACTTCTGTTGTGTCCTACTCTTTGCGACCCCATGAACTATAGCCTGCCAGGCTCCTCTGTCCATGGAATTCTCCAGGCAAGAATACTGGAGTGGGTTGCCATGCCCTTCCTCAGGGGATCTTCCCAACCCAGGGATCTCTTATATCTCCTGCATTGGCAGGCGGGTTCTTTACCACTAGCGCCACCTGGGAAGTCCCTGGGAAATCATCTCTATTGATATAATGCAAATTTTGACATAGTTTTATGGGGAGGTATCGTGCATTGGACCAGGTCTTTTTAGGACTCCCCCTTAATCCAACCTACCTACCTAACCAGCCCGTAGGCAGCAAGGCAAACCAGTTCACTAGTCCCTTCCTGTCCCTCCCTAGTCCCATCTACAGCACACCCTTCACCCTGTAATCCTATTTCTAGGCCTTTTGGTATGCTGTCCCTGCTAGGAAGCCTGCACTGATTACAGTTAAGCAGCATTCTCCCCACCTACACATTATCAGCAAGAATCTTAGTGGGATTTCACTGTCTATCTAGAACAGGGAAATGAAGGAGTGAGTCATTCTCTCCGACCTCTGTTTTCATGTTGGGGACTGAATGTTGTCTTTGAGTCTCTGAAATCTTCCTTAGCTTGAAACAAGCTTCCTTACCTCCTAGCCTGTAACCAAGATGGTTTCTTGAATGGCTCTCCCTGAGCCCCAGGCCTCACTGACAATGCACACATCTCTGAAGAACTGCTTCTCTTATCTTCTTGCCTGATGCTCACTTGTGACGTCAGCCTCCTACTGAGGCCAGACCACTCTCAGCAGATGGTAGGCCTGGGAGAGAACACTGGCAACCTCAAAGAGATCATTGGCCATGACGCTTTCCCAAACCATACCTTATGCCTAGATCCTTCTAGAATCAAGCTGTTCAGCTTTTTCTCAGCTTCTACCAGAAGCCAGCCCCCTCTCCCAGACACCCAGCATTGTTTATGGCAACACGCAGCATATCCAACCTTGTTTGTAAGTCTTCAATGAGCTTTAGCCAAACCGTTGTCATTCAAGGCCCTTCACTGGCTAGCCTCTCTTCCTTGCTTCCGTCTCCCAGCCTGTCCCTCCATGCGCTTTTCACCTTTACCCCAGTCCCTCACGTCAAACTCGCCAGTCTTCTGCAAGTGCCTCACGTCTCCACGCTTCTTCTCATCTCTTCTCTCCTCCAAGTGCCTAGCCTCCGTTTCTGTTGTTCTGCTTTTCTGCTGGAAGTCTGTTTATTTTATAACTTTCCTCCCTTCTTCTACTATAGCATTTATCCATCTGCCAGTGAGATGTGTGTATAATTCTTTCCTACCAGGAATCGAGGCTAGGTTTTAAACAGCTCTGAATTCTCCAGCACTAGCCTGAGTGTTCCTTTAACTATGTTGTTTCTCTGTGAATTTACACCATCTCTTCCTTTGGACTGTAAGGTCCTGAAGGAAGTTCCTCCTTCTTCATAGCCCAACCCCCAAACTCCAGCTGGGTGATAAGGCTTCACCCAGAATCCCTACCACTGGGTATAAGACAGATCTTGAGATTTCCTCTTAAATCAGAAAGCAGGACTTAGGTGGGAAATGGTGATTTTTTTTCTTCCATTCAGTATAATTTGGTTATACAAATATTCAAACAGTAAAGTCTGCTGCTAAAGAAGATAAAAATTTTGTTTCAGTTATAAGGGCTATGAACTAGGACATCTGAGCACTGGCTGATTCTAACTTGTTTATTAACATGAGGATCACCTTTCCATGCTTCGGTTCACTACCTCTAAAATGGGAATAGCACCTACATGCTTTACTGACTCCATCAGGACATTAAACCTAAATGCAATAATAAAGGAGAACAGCCACAGGAAAGGCACTGGAGCTGGAGACAGGAGGCATCATGGTGGTCCATGCACAGCAGCAGGTCTACACAATTAAGAGGGCAGGCGAGGGCCAGGAGTTCCCATACTCAGCTTAGTAGTGGAAACTGACAGCCCAGCAAGCTAGGAAACAAGCAGAAGCAGCACAGACATTTGCAGAGGTTGTAGATGAGAAAGTGAAAGTGTTAAGTCACTCAGTCATGTCTGACCCTTTGCGACCCCATAGACTGTTGTCCCCTGGCTCCTCTGTCCATGGGATTTTCCAGGCAAGAATCCTGGAGTGGGTAGCCTTTCCCTTCTCCAGGGGATTTTCCCAACCCAAGGACTGAACCCAGGTATCCTGCATTGCAGACAGATTCTTTACCATCTGAGCCACCAGGGAAACCCAGATGAAAAAGGAACAAGCACATTTTCCCCACTTGTGAAACAAATTAGTGGTTCCTTTAACAATACAAGTGCAGCTGTTATTGAGCTCATGCATTTGCCTGTCTTTTTTGCCCAACATTTTTCCAGTGGCTGCTTTTATGGGGCAGTGGAAAGAAAGATCACCTGGTCTGTTTACGAAGCTATATGACCTTGAACAAGTCACTGATATTTAACCCTCAAGTCGCAGTTATCTGGGCTGTAATTTGGGGACAAGAGCACTTACCTTGAAGTTAGCATGAGTTAACTGAGATGAACCATGTAAACTGTCTAGCCCAGTTCCCAGCAGTCCCTTGCTCTGAACAGTGCAGGCTGCAGCACAGCTCTGCCCTGGGTATACATTGCCGATATTGTGGGTAGGTTAGGAAGGACTGAAGAGGTATAATTACTGAAACTTTATAGCCAAGATTCCAAGCCGGTAACAATTTCAAAGACTCTCCTGTTTCCCCTCAGGAAGTACTTGCCAATTTCTGATTGGGAAAAGATGATCACTGTGGAAGGCACCTTGGCGGCTGCCTCCTTCTTCATCAGCCCCGAGAGTCTGGGCCCAAGGCCCAGGGCTTCTCAGCCTGATAGCCATATATGCAGGCAAGAAGACCTAGGTTCTACCTCCCACTTTCTCAGTCTACCTGGCCACTGCTTCACAATTCCACTCTAAGAGGAATAAGCAAGTTAAATCCTTCAAGGTCAGTGGCTCTCCACACTGGCTATACGTTAGAATCACCTGGGAAATTTTTAAACTCCATACCTGGACTGCACTCTAAACTCATTAAATTAGTATTTTTTAAAAGGCTTTCTGGGTAAATTCCAATCTACACCAAAAGCTGAGACCACGGTTCTAGATCAGGATTTTTCAAACTCTGTTAATTTAGAATTCAGTTTCTCAGGCTCTGGGATTGGCATTACTACTGGAACACAGGGCTTCCCTGGTGGCTCAGTGGTAAAGAACCCCCTCCGCCAGTGCAGGAGATGCGAGTTCAATCCCGGGATCAGGAAGATCTGCTGGAGAAGGAAATGGCAACCCACTCCAGTATTCTTGCCTGGGAAATTCCAAGGAGAGAGGAGCTGGCGGGCTACAGTCCATGGGGACACAAGAGAGTCAGACACAACTTAGCAACTAAACAATAACAACTGGAACTTATTGATTCAAAAACACACTCTTTCTAAAACATGTATGTATTAATATCTTTGAATACAAAGTGATCTTCCAATCACTGCCATCCAAGATTTGATGAAATACAGAAACAAGCATCTCAGGCAATTCTTATGATTTAGCCAGTCTGAGAGGGAAAAAACGGCTCTCTAGTACTCCGGAGAAGGCAATGGCAAGCCACTCCAGTACTCTTGCCTGCAGAATCCCAGGGACGGGGGAGCCTGATGGGCTGCCGTCTATGGGGTCACACAGAGTCAGACACGACTGAAGCGACTTAGCAGCAGCAGCAGCAGTACTCCCTAGGGCTGCTGCTGCTGCTAAGTCGCTTCAGTCGTGTCCGACTCTGTGTGACCCCATAGACGGCAGCCCATCAGGCTCCCCCGTCCCTGGGATTCTCCAGGCAAGAACACTGGAGTGGCTTGCCATTGCCTTCTCCAATGTGTGAAAGTGAAAAGGGAAAGTGAAGTCGCTCAGTCATATCTGACTCGTAGCGACCACATGGACTGCAGCCTACCAGGCTCCTCCGTCCATGGGATTTTCTAGGCAAGAGTACTGGAGTGGCTTGCCGTTGCCTTCTCCGACTCCCTAGGGCAGAGCTTTCCAATCTTTAGTATCCTGAGTCACCTATGATCCTGTTAAAATTCAAGTTCTGAATCGGAAGGTCTGTGCTAAGCGCTAAGATTCTGCATTTCTAAGAAGCCCTCAGGTGATGTGTGCGGGGCCTTGCACAACACCTTGGGTAAGTGATATTCTACAGTATGTCCCTCTGAGGAGATTCCACAGCAACTCATTTAAGTAAACTTAAATAATTGGCCTAGAGAAAGATGACCAATGGAAAGTCTTCAATATGTGAGGCAACTTTAGGAGGCCGCACTCTCATTTCTCCCTGGGAAGGGGCAGCTGGGATGAGAGCCAGAGGAAGGGTTGCCCTGACATTTGAGGAGCCAGAGGCTAGAGTCTAGTTTCCAAAGAAGCACTTTGTTATGTGAGGCAACACAAACCCTCCACGATAAACACCAAGTTCATGTGCCAAGTGAAGATAGGCCTCAGGTGAGTTTAATGGTTAAGCAGCCCCATTCTTGGGCTTCCCTCATAGCTCAGTTGGTAAAGAACCTGCCTGCAATGCAGGAGACCCTGTTTCGATTCCTAGGTTGGGAAGATCCCCTGGAGAGGGAAATGGCAACCTACTCCAATATTCTTGCCTAGAGAATCCGTTGGACAGAGGACCCTGTCAGGCTATAGTCCATGAGGTCACAAGAGTCAGACACAACTTAGCGACTAAACCACCACCAACCCATTCTACCATATACTCATTTTCCTCCTTCTTTCATCCATCAAACCATCACGGAGGATCCACAAATAAACCACAAGTTATGAAGGATTCAAAGATGAATCAGATTTGATACCTGACCTCCAAGGGGAGGAATTCGGTCTGGGGAAACCCGTTTGTAAAACAGATAATAATGAAGTGATTAAGTGGTAATAACAGGAGGATGTAAAAAGAGACAAGCCAACATAAAGGAACGCTAATAGCTTCCTAGTGCAGCAGCCACTAGAGGAGCTGGAGGGAACATTTCTAATCTTTCCAAAAAAGGGCAAACCCTAAACAAAGATTCCTTGCCAGGAACCAGCCTGCTATGATGGAAGCAGTGCTTTGATGCCTTGAAGCCATGAATTCTGGAGTCACAACATGGGGAGCGTTTCCTCTGCTCCTCTCATCTCCAGCTCTATGCAAGTGTATCTAGGAAGAGACTTTTAGGAGATCAGCCCCGCCAAAGTATGGAGACAACCATTATCTTACTCCAGAGGGTTCCAGTATCTGCATCCTAACCTACTGTGTCAGAATCCAGCACATCATTTCCCTAGTTACGGAAGCACTTGAGTCTTTGCCCTTTGTCATACTGAGCTCTTAATTGGTTTAGCCCATCACACTGTGAGATATAAAGGCTACAATCCCTAGACTTAAGTAGGTCTGCGGCTGGGGTAGGGAGTCTCAGGCAAGACAGGCAGGGTGCAAGAACATAGCACCTGCTCTTTCAACCAGTTCCCTACAGACTGGCTAAAAAGGAGGACTAAGAAACTGATACTCGATCCCAATTTATTTTTCCTTATCTTCCCATCTCTCAGATAGGAAACCCTGGAGGAGAAGCTTAAGGGCTGGAGGAAGCTGCCGAGGAGACGGATGAAAGATGGGGAGTGGAGCCAGTGCTGAGGACAAAGAACTGGCCAAGAGGTCCAAAGAGCTAGAAAAGAAGCTGCAGGAGGATGCTGACAAGGAAGCCAAGACCGTCAAGCTACTATTGCTGGGTGAGCGAGATGGGACAATGAGCCAGAGAAGGTACTGCTCCTTCCTGCTTATCCTGGATGGTAGGTGGGTTCTAGCCTGCCATGTGGGGAGGAGGGATGGAAGGTTATTTATTTGTCCTTCCCCCATGCAGTCTCAGGCTAGGGGATCAGGAGCTCTAGGGCTGAGCACAGTCACCCCAAGATGTTCTACCAAAGTTACTCTGGAATCTTTTTGCCCTTCCTTGAACCAGGAACAGTGCAAGGGGCAGGGTGGACCCACCCATCTCCAAATCTACCAAACCTAACACCTTAGCAACTACCATGAACTCTGGGCTCGAAGACACTTAAGTCTACAGTCAGAGAACTCTGAGTCAATGAACTCAAGAGGACAGAGGTGTCCTACCATATAGTCAGTGTCATCTAGACTCAGGAATATGATTTTTACCAGTTCCTTCTCCTTGCTTTCAGTAAAAAAAAGAAATCTTTAAAAACGTTAGAAGTGAGGAGCCCTGAGTGGGAAGGAATGGAGTCTTTACAGAAGTCCTTTCCTGGCTTTCTATTCAGTGACTGCCTCTAAAGCCCCTGCCAGATGGGAGGCTCATCAGCTTGATGAGCTCCTAAGCAGATCACAGGTTTGTGCTGAAAAAAGAAAAGCACCTCAGTCAGTCAGAAACTGATCATGGCTGTAAATAGAACTAAGACAACAGAGTTTGGGAAACCTGGCCTAGAAAAAACCCCAGCGGTAGTACAGAGGTAGGCAAGCTGGAGCAGCTAAGATCTTATAGCAGAAGACTGGTTGGCTGGGTGCCCAAGTCCATTAGGTGCCTAGGAACTAGAGCCCCAAGCTAAGGCACCTCCTTTTCCTCAGCTGATCTGTGGCATAGCACTAAGGACAAAGTGAAAAGCACACCTCTCTAAGCAGACTCAAGAAGCCCAGGAGGCTCTCAAGGGGAAAGAGACGGCAGGGCCACTGAGAGAGCTTTTAAGCCTAAGCAGCTTTCTTCTACATTCAGGATAAGAAGCTTAGAGGAACCAAGCACAGGATAAGTGGTGGAGTTGGGGGGTGTGGGTATTAAGACATCAGGGATAGTATAGCCTGGGGGAGAGGGTTGAAGGGTATGCAGGTTTTTGATGGAGGGACAGTGAAGTGTGAATGAGGATATAAGAACATTTTAATCAGTAAGGGAAACAGAAAGATAATACAAAGTGTTTCAGTGAAGTGATCAAGTTCTTCACATTCCTGCTCCAAGATCACTCCTGAGTAAGAAAAGGCAGAGCACAACTGTGTTGAAGGAATTTCCCTGAATCTATCAGTGGTTTTCAACAAGGTTTTGCACACCTGCACCCCTAACGCAAGACATCTGGAAATGTCGAGAGCATTTCTGGTGGTTACAACTGGAAGAGTGGAATGCTACTGGGCTCTACTGGGTATTGGCTGGGGGCACGGGACAGCCCTCTACAGAAAACTCATCCACTCAAAATGTCAACAATGCAGATGCTAAGAAACTCTCCTCCAATTCCAGATCAAATGGCCTGAGCTCAAAGCTGGTGCATACTGAGGTGGTCAGCATCCCTGTACATTCTCCCCTAAAAAGGCTCCCCAGTGAGCAGTGGCTTAGACTTCTCACAGGCCATCTACTGGAGGGTTGGGGAGAACTGGTGGAAATCTGAAGCATAAGCATTTCTCCCTGCAGGTGCTGGGGAGTCAGGAAAGAGCACTATCGTCAAACAGATGAAGTGAGTAGGAACAAAGCCCCACAGGACTGAGGTTGGGTGAAGAAGTCAGTGGAGTCAGTAGAGGCCAAGGATAAAGGGCTCTTTAGCCTTTAGGAACCCAGATGTAAAGAACATAAAGGACCTTATTCCCAACATCCGTTATCTTCATGCCCCGTGTCCCTCACTCTCCACTCTGGGACAGCAGTATGAATTGAGATTGGGTTCTTATAATCCTTTAAATCCTCCCCGATTCACAATCCCTTAGGTCTGGTTATTCAGGTCCAACTAATGGCTGGGTGTCTTCTCCTTGCAGGATTATTCATCAGGATGGCTATTCGCCAGAAGAATGCCTGGAGTACAAGGCCATCATCTATGGCAATGTGCTGCAATCCATCTTGGCTATCATCCGGGCCATGCCCACACTGGGCATTGACTATGCTGAAGCGAGCTGTGTGGTACGTGGTTAATGGTATATGGTTAAGGGTGGAAGGAAAGGCTAATGAGGAGAAGAAACAGACCAGTGGCCAACAAGCTAGAGAAAACATGCATCAGAAAAAGGTTTATGTCACAAAAATCCCACTTGAAAAACGTGAAAGTGTGAGTCCCTCGGTCGTGACCAACTCTTTGCAACCCCATGGACTATACAGCCCACCAGGCTTCTCTCTCCATGGGATTTTCCAGGCAAGAATACTGTAGTGGGTTGCCATTCCCTTCTCCAGATATTCCCAACCCAGGGATTGAACCTCAGTCTCCTGCATTGGCAGGCAGATTCTTTACCATCTGAGCCTCTAGGGAAGCTCATTTGCTGAGCTTCAAATCTTTACTTCAGTCCTAGCAAAGCATGCAGTTCTTACCTTAGTGTAAGTGTTCATTAAAAAAATCTGCTCAGCTTCCTCTGCCTTTTTGTCTTATTTTACCATTTAAATTGCTCCCCTCAGGTTCCATGCCTTGAGTGTGGAACTTTCATAAGCTAAATCCCTAGTTCCAGTATTATCCTTTTCCTAGATTTGAATGATTGAAGAAACAAAGAGGTTGAGTTCCTGTCTACCATCTTGTCTACTTCATGGTCAGTCTGGTCTTTAAACCAATCTCCCTAGAGCAGAGGACCCACATTTCCTGGCAGGACCCTCACATTTGGACTAAGGATGGAAGATGAAAATACAACAGAGGAAGCCCCTGGGATCTCTGCTATCTACCAGACATCCCAGGGCTGGATGTACTGCCACCCTCCACATCGCAGAAGCACCCTCAGAAACTAATCAGTGTGTTTACTTAGAATCTTTGTCTGAACACCCCCTCCACCTGAGGCTTTGATAAAATGCAAAATGCTTTCCTTTCAGAATTCCCAAAAGCCTCCTGGAAAGTCATTACTCTCATGTAATTCTGATCCTGGTTTCTCTCTTACAGGATGATGGACGACAGCTCAACAACCTGGCTGACTCCATTGAAGAGGGCACCATGCCTCCTGAGCTAGTGGAGGTTATCAGGAAGTTGTGGAAGGATGGTGGGGTGCAAGCCTGCTTTGACAGAGCTGCAGAGTACCAGCTCAATGACTCAGCATCTTAGTAAGACTGACTGGGGGCAGGGTGGGATAAGGTGTCAGCAACATTCTGGGAGAAATCTCAGCCAGTTGAAATTTTCTGGCCCTGAAAAATGGAGACCCAAGGACTGAATTCAGCCTGTATACCTGTCTTGTTAGGATTTGAACAGTGCTTTACTATGCTCTGAATTTAATGCCTTTGAGACCTCTGCCCCAGTTCCCTTCACTCTGTATTGCTTTAACATTGGTCCACTGCAGCCTACAAAGCTGAAGACTCAAAATCCAAAACAGAGATGCTCTGTTAACAGCCCTCAGTCCCTGTCTTAAGTCAAACACAGAGCCTCTTCTTTCAGAATCATGAATACTAACACAGTCCGGCAGTTCTGCCACATACTCCTTTTAGGAGGCATGATTCATGATGGCCCTTTCAGGGTAACAGAGGCTCTACTTAAGTCACTAACCTGAACTCTCCTTCACCCCTAGTATCTTATGTCAAGGTGCCAGGACAAAGGACACAAACTGCCACAGCAAACCAAAGGTCAGGGGGTTAGAGAGCACCAACTTTGCAAAGCTGCTTTCCAAAATATAAGGTACACAGATTATCAATCCTACTCAGACAGCACGGTCTCACAGACAGGCATAAGGTTCAGCATCAAAAAGACCCGATTTAGCCATTGTTCTATCACCTGGTCTAATAATAAAGTTATCATTTAGTGTCCCTGCAGCCCTCACTCAGGCCTAGATACTGCTCAGTGCATTAGGTACATCTCATTTAAGACAATATGTCTTCATGGCAGACAGTAGTTTTTATCAGTCCCATTTACAAAAACTGAGGTTAGTCACACAGATAAATGGCAGAGGTTACGATTTAAATCTAGGTCTAAATTTAAATCTGTGGTCAGATTTAAACCACAGATTTGAAGGTTTTTTATAATACACAGAATTGAAGGTTTTTTATAATACACCCACAGTGCCTCTTGGAGGACTTTTCTGGATCTTTCCTTCATCTGTAAAATGGGATATGAAACCTGAAGGTTTATGAGGTTAAATGAGAACTTAAATGTGAAAAGCCCTGGCATGTATTTATTTTTCTTCTTTCTCTGTAGTCTTACTTCTTATCTGCCTTTTTTTTTAACTTTTAATGGTAACTGTCAAACATATATAAAAGAATACAGTCAATCACTTGGCACCAACTGATGCCGACTCTTGTTTTATTTTATATCCATTACCCATTGGATTATTTAGAAGTAAACTCAGATATATCATTTCATCCTAAAAATTTCATTATGTATCTCTAAAAATATATTCCTAAAAAAAAGTCACATCATTATCACACCTAAATATTCAGTAAGTCCTTAATGTCATCAAATATCCACGTCAGTGTTCATTCAACTTTCTTCAGTTATCTCAAATGTTTTCCCTTCAACTTGATATACAACGTCTATACATTGCACTGGTTCATGTCTCATATGTTTCTGAAATCCCTTTTAATCTACTCCTGCTTCCTGACAGAACTTTTGACACCCATTTAAACCAGCAGCTCCCAAGGACCAGTTTCATGGAAGATAATTTTTCCATGGACCCACGGCACAGGGGGATACGGTTTTAGGATTCAAGTGCATTACATTTATTGTGCACTTTATTTCTATAATTATTATACCAGCTCCACCTCAGATCATCAGGCATTAGATTCCAGAGGTTGGGGACCCTTGATTTAAACCACCTAGTCTCATTCAAGAGTCTAGAAAACTTTGTAGTCAGATGAAACATGAGGAAAAGTTATCTGACAACCTAACTTCCTTTTGTAAGGATACATGAAAAGGGTTTGAAGTAAACACTCCTAGATTTAACAATACAGATTCTCGTGCTGGTTCTATCACCATATTACAGTTATATGCCTTTGGGTAACACCCTTCACCCTTCTTGACTTCCGCTGTGGAAACTTAATATCAATTAATTTGACAATCCCTTTTCTCCAGCTACCTGAATCAATTAGACCGAATCACAGCCCCTGACTACCTCCCTAATGAGCAAGATGTGCTACGCTCCAGAGTCAAAACCACAGGCATCATTGAGACTAAGTTTTCGGTCAAGGACTTAAACTTCAGGTGAGTACACTGTTCCCTCGAACATGTCAGACACCCCCAAAAAGGGAGCCTAGGAATGCTTCCTGGCCTTCACTAAAGCCCAGTCTGCACTACTACTACTCCCCCCCTTTGCTCTCCACTTCCCATCTCACTGATAACTGGCCCCAAGATGGCCATCGCTCTGGGGTAAACACCAAGTGCATGTGGGTCATATGCTGGGTATGCATTTAAGAAGAGGTGTTTTTCTCTCAGGATGTTTGATGTGGGAGGGCAGAGATCAGAGAGAAAGAAGTGGATCCACTGCTTTGAGGGAGTCACCTGCATCATTTTCTGTGCAGCCCTCAGTGCCTATGATATGGTGCTGGTGGAAGATGACGAAGTGGTGAGTGGCTTTTGCACCAAGCAGCTTTGATAGATAGATCCCCCATGACCCTTCCTCTAAGCTTTGTGTCACTCCAATGGCGCAACCTGGGTCATCTCTGCTCACACTAATAGTCGAGCAGTCTTCTAGCAATCAATGTCTCAGGCAAATAATTCTAGAAGTACCTCTTCTTCTGTAGGTTGTAGGTTAGCACTTTAGAGCTCCAGATTTACTGAGAGCTTGGTCTCAGATGAGACATCCAAGTACTACTTGGGACTTCAAAAAGTTCATCAAAGAAACCGAGTATTAAAGAGATAAGTGATCACTAACTTGGCAAAGCAGAAGAGTAACACTTAGTACTTTCCCAGGCTGCCTATGGAAGTAAAGGAGATGAAAATGACAGAGCAGAACAATGTATGATGTGCATCTTTATGCAACTTGATAGGAGGGTTGAACTAGTAAACTCACTTGGAAGCCTAAATATATACTCAGTGTCAACAGGACTACAAAGAGACTGGCAAACCAGGTTTCTCACATGTCACTTAAATTGGCAGCTGAAGAACTACCTGAGGGTGGTTCTCTTGAGCCTACAGAGTTTTACAAGACAGAAGCTCTGTAGGATAGTGTCAGCCCATCCAGGTAGCATCCACGTTTTACACAGAGGATGTCAAAGGCATGGAAAACCCCAAATTCACATAAACATTTGCCCCACAAATGGATGCCCACAGTTAGCTGACAGAAGGCAAAGCTTCTATCCTCCGACCCCCTGCTCCAGGTCTTCTGCCTTCTCCTTAGTATCTCAGGTGCACATTACAGCACTCTGAATATCCTTGAGCCAAAATGCTTAGAGAGCCATTCATTTTCCAAGAACTCTTCTGTCCTTCTTAACCTTAACGTTTACAAGGTCTTAAAGGATTTTGTAGGAGTGTTCAGTTCAGTCGCTCAGTCGTGTCTGACTCTTTGCGACCCCATGAATTACAGCACGCCAGGCCTCGCTGTCCATCGCCAACTCCCAGAGTTCACTCAAACTCATGTCCATCGAGTCGGTGATGCTATCCAGCCATCTCATTCTCTGTCGTCCCCTTCTCCTCCCGCCCCCAATCCTTCCCAGCATCAGAGTCTTTTCCAATGAGTCAACTCGTCGCATGAGGTGGCCAAAGTATTGGAGTTTCAGCTTTAGCATCAGTCCTTCCAATGAACACCCAGGATTGATTTCCCCCAGAATGGACTGGTTGGATCTCCTTGCAGTCCAAGGGACTCTCAAGAGTCTTCTCCAGCACCACAGTTCAAAAGCAATGAGCAAAGGTTACAAATTAAATTTGTTTTATCAGGTGAAAAGATTGAGCCCAAGTCAGATAAGAGCACATTCCCAGACCCTAAAGGCCTGCTCCCTAAAGAAAGGCTGCTTTGGGGGCACTGGGTAACCTCTGGACTCCACAGATTATAGCACTACTTCTCACTCATTCCAAGTGGCAATCAGAAAAATAAATAAAGCAGAAGTGCTTCTGGAGTGGCACTGGAAATTTTTTTAGCCCTTACCATTTGGCACCAGGGTCAAATAATCCCTATTATGTTCCTACCCAAACTGAGATCTAGGACTGTCTAACAGAAACCTATTAAAACCATCCTAGATATGGAAGTCGACATGTTAACCTGCACCCAGTTTCAACCCTGAATCAGCAGCCCTTAAGGATATCAAAGTCCTTACCTGTGCCCTGGCTGCCAAAGATTTCCAAAACATTTATTGTACACCTATATGCCAGCTACTATCATGGACACTTAGAGAAGGAAATGGCAACCCACTCCAGTATTCTTCCCTGGGAAATCCCATGGACAGAGGAGCCTGGAGGGCTACAGTCAATCTGGTTGCAAAGAGTTGGACATGACTTAGTGACTAAACAACATCATCATCATGGACACTACAAACACATCTCATTTAACTTTCATAATAATCCTATGAAATAGGGAAACAGAGACTCAGAAAAACTCAGTAATTTCCTCCAAATCATACAGCTGATATAAAGATCAGAAGGAAGTCAGATCTCTTTGGCTCTACTCTGACACTAAACAGAGATAAGCTGTTCCCTATCTTTCCTTTCCCATTTGGAATGCAGGTCTCTTCAAGGGGAGTAACAGGAAGCAAACAGGTATACCATAAGCCCAATCTGATATTTCTGATGGTATTTCCTCTCACTAGAATCGTATGCATGAATCACTGCACCTGTTCAACAGCATATGTAACCACAAGTTCTTTGCGGCCACTTCCATTGTCCTCTTTCTCAACAAGAAGGATCTTTTTGAGGAAAAAATCAAGAAAGTCCATCTCAGCATTTGTTTTCCGGAGTATGATGGTAAGTGCCAAAGGGTGGAGACAATTCTTTCATAGTAATGATGGGCAATTGCTTCATTTCCTATACCAAGAAATTCGTATTCTAAGGAACTTGTCTTAAGGAGTAAGTAGTAAGTTTAACTCCTTTGCTTTGTTGAGCTGATGATCCCTTATCTCTCTAATATTTCTTATGAGTCTTATGATATCCAAGAGCTATTTGGATGTCTAAGCTGAGAAACTTGAGTATTCAGTTAAAGGTTTAAATTCAGATATCTCTGGAATAGAGCAGACATTAAATGCAGATGAGCCACTGATTATTCAAATGATACCTGCCAGAAATCAAAGGTGTCTAAGGAGAGAGAGACACCTCTCTCCTCAATTCCTTTGCTCAAGTGTGAAACACTGGAGTGCAACAGAGGAGAGTACCCACCCTCCAAAACTAAACCCCCAACCACAACTGTCTAACACATTTTGAGGATCAAATCAGTCACTTAAAAAGTAAGTGAGCAACTAAGAAGGCCTAATTTATCCCACTTCTTCACTATTTTTCTGGAAAAACAGGGAACAACTCTTATGAGGATGCAGGGAATTATATCAAGAATCAGTTCCTTGACCTCAACATGAGAAAAGATGTCAAAGAAATCTACAGTCACATGACCTGTGCTACAGATACACAGAATGTCAAATTTGTATTTGATGCAGTTACAGATATTATCATCAAAGAAAACCTCAAGGACTGCGGACTTTTCTAGTTCTCACCATTCCTCAAGTATGTTCTATAAACAGGCTCCAAATATCGGTAATTTTAAGCAGAAAATTTTAGGTCAATATATTATGACAAGAATGAATCTATTCTCCCTTGGAGATGGAGTATGTATGATTGTAACTGCGTCTCATACGTTCTTTTAAAAGCGGGATAGCTAGCACAGTTTAAAGAATGCAAGACCAGGAATCAGAAGACCCAGGATCCATTACTGGCTCTGCAACTTACTACTGATGCAAAAATGTAAATATTTCATTTCTCTAAGCCTTGAGCCCCTCATCTATAAAATGAAGGTAACTTCTCTACTACTTCCCAAGGTTATTCTACTGCTCACAACATAACTGAAGGAAGGCACATAAAAACTGTGTGGTGACACAAAGAAATCCTATATAAAAGCTCCCACTAATGAAATTCAACAACCAACGTTTAGATGAATTATCCCAAACAAAAAAGCAAACCTTCCCTGCAATCTGCATAAAACCTAAATTAGTTAAAAACAGAGTTTCAATAAACCTACCACCATTTTTTACTATAAGACCTTTATGTGCCTTAGCTAAGAGATCTGAATCACCAGATAGATGTGAGTTTGTGAGCTCTAAGGCACACATCCAGGTTTTTTTGTGTTTTTTTTTTTTTTTTGCCACATGGCTTGCCTTGCAGGATCTTAGTTCCCCAACCAGGGATTGACACAGGCCCTGGTCAGAGTCCTCACCACTGGACTGCCAGGGAGTTCCCCAAAATGATTTTCATTAAATCATATTATCCCTCTGCTCCCAAACTGCCAGAGGGATACTTATCCCTCTAAGTAACTCTCAGCTATATAAGACACTTTCTGAATGAACCTGGAGGACAGAACACACTCCCACTTGGAGTATTAATGATTGTATTGCTGCTACTTCTCTGTCACAGAATTTAGAACAAGTGAGAAATCCTAAAATCCTCATTTCAACTGCTACATGTTTCAGAACAAAAAAGGCAGCTGATTTTGCTTTAGGCACTGAAAATCTTTGCAGTTGGATCCATGTGATGCCTGGCTGAAAACAACATCTCCCCAAACAGGCCAACAATTAAATTATCCCTTGAACTCATTTGAGGGGAAACAAAGCTTGTATTTATCTTGACAGGAGGTGGTGAAGTCAAGTATAGATTTAGCATTTACAACTACTAGTGAGGAAAGCTCTTGGCATCCAAGATTTAGTATATAAAAGAAAGTGTCAATTAAAATGAAAATCTGCTCCTTGCCAGAAAAACACATTCACACTTAGGCTACTACTAGCAATATTGATACTAGAGAGCCATATGAGCTTGAAATACACTGAAGAATAAATTTGCAGGTGTTAAAACTGGATTCATTTAATAGTCTTTCTGAGTCTTTGAAAAGAAACCAACTTGGGAAAATTACCAGGGAAATAAGGAAAACTACTGTCTACTGCCGATTAAAAAACTTAAACCAAAGAAAAAAAATCTGGGCAAGGTTTCTTGTATCCAAGCACTGTTCAGGGACTATTCTAAAGGGCTCGCTCTAATGCTCACTAACCTCTTTGCTTTAACTCAACTTACAGGGGTTCCAAGGTGTTTTTTTTTTTCCTTTTGGTATCATAAATCCCTCTAGCAGTCTGATGAAGCCTATGGATCTCTTTCTCAGGATACTTTAAAATGCATAAAACAAAATTCAGAGAACTACAAAGGAAACCAACATAATGAACCAACAACAGTTGTATCTTTGGAGTTCCTAAGCCCCAGGTTAAGAATTTTGCTACAGCTATGATCTTAGCTATTCAAAGCTCAAATGTAGTTTTTCCCATTTATTCCACCTTCAAGTAGGGTAACCCCACCTACCCCCAAATCACACCAAATTGTTTGCTTTTCTAAATTACCTTTTCCTCAATCTTTAACTCTAGGCAGGAGTTGGTTATAGGCCAAACTATAGAAGCCCAACACAGACTCCTTGGTTATTAATGTTCATATAGAACTTGCCCTACAGTTCAGTTCAGTCGCTCAGTCGTGTCCGACTCTCCACGACCCCATGAATCACAGCACGCCAGGCCTCCCTGTCCATCACCAACTCCCGGAGTACACTCAAACTCATGTCCATCGAGTCGGTGATGCCATCCAGCCATCTCATTCTCTGTCGTCCCCTTCTCCTCCTGCCCCCAACCTTTCCCAGCATCAGAGTCTTTTCCAGTAAGTCAACTCGTCGCATGAGGTGGCCAAAGTATTGCAGTTTCAGCTTTAGCATCAGTACTAGCATGAAAACAGAGTCAGTGGGACAGGTCTTATGGTAGAACAATCTCTAGCAGAATAAAACACAGTTATATTTTAGTTTTCTTCTGCTCTGGTAGACATCCCAACTTTTAACTGGTTTATAAACAAATTCCCACAAGCCAAAAGATGCCCTATATTCACTTTGCAGAAAGGTTATCTTGGAGGCTGGATAGGGAAGTAGCAGTACTTAAAAGCAACACTTCTACAGCTGCTTTACTCAGGTTAGAATCTGGTTATTCATCTTATAATGCTTTCAAGCTAAAACTCTTCTGGTGAGTCTACACAGAATAAAAATTGGGGGCCTTGGTCATCCACTCACCTGTTCCTTAGAACAAAGTCAAATAATTTCCTAAAGCTCTTAGCAAACACCAGGCTCTTCTCTGAGTAAAGGTAAGAGGACTTGACTTCAAATGTTCTGGGTAGGCTTCCAAGAAACATATTAATCCTTACTGCAGCTTGTTTGTCAGACCCAGAGATGACTACTAAACCTTACACTACTAGAGACAACTACATTGGTACTTCTCCTATCCTACTGGCTTATTGTTATCTCATGGACATTTTGATTGTGTCCATGAAAAGTTCTCTTTGCCTAAAACAGCTGCTAGAAAGCTTAAAACCAAAATTATGCCATATACTCACTCTGCTGTCTATAAGTCTTCTTTTGCTCCATTTTAAATTCACATTATACGTTGAATTTTATGTCATCATAAATTCTTTTCTATAACAAGATAGGTTAGAAAGTAATACTCAACCCTGTTTTCATATACTGCAACCTTAATGCTTAGGATGATAAAGCCAGAAGAAACTCAAAATATTCCAGATCCATCACTAGCAATTTACAGGTAAGAAACTGAGGCCAAGGGAGGTGGAGTGTCTTCATCAAGATCACACCACTGGGAAGTAACAGAACTTGAACTCCAAAATAGGTCTTCTGAATCCAAAGCCAGTGGTTTTTTTATCTGTGCAATACCAACAGAGCACCAAACACTGTAACATCAAAGTCAATTTTCTCATTCGCCTAAGCTCCTTCTAGTCCCAAACAAGTCCTTGGTTATTTTTAAATTATGCCAACTCTAAATCATAGCTATTTAACAAAACCATCTCCAAACTAAATACAAACTGGCCTCAAAATGGATATGATATTAGCATAGAATAATAAAAATATAAATAGCTTTGTTTGCTGAAGGTGTAATTTCCTGTTCTTATCTTAGAGGGCAGAGACCATGTTTTCCTTGAATTACATGATTAGACATTGATGAAAGTAAGCCAAATGTAAATTAAATTCCATTTCATATCAATCTGATGACAGCTGCTTTCTTTCTTACAAAAATAAAATGACACATAAGGACAAACAGTATGATTTCACTTATATCAAGAATCTAAAGTAGTCAAATTTATAAAGACAGAAAATAGAATGGAAGTGAGGAGTTATTCTTTAATGGGTACAGTTTCAGTTTGGGAAAATGAAAAAAGTTCTGGAGATGGAAGGTGGTGATATTGCATAAAAACGTGAATGTACCTAATACTACTGAACCATATACTTAAAAACAGTTAAAATGGCAAATTTTATGTTATACATTTTACTACAATAAAAAAAATAATAGAAAAAATATAACTGGAAATGTGCTTTTATGTTTCTGTCAATTAAAGGATGGATAAAATGCGCACAAAAATTCAGTATAAGAACCATATAAAAGACACATTTACTCAAAATAGTTCCTACTCTGATTAAAAAAAAAAAATTCACGTACATGTACCCCAAATAGTCAAAATCGGGGTGGCCCCATCCCCAAGGTGAAAAATAAGAACCTTCAAAAACCACGCTATACTTGGAGATGTGCCGTAGACCAAAGTGTGCTGGCCCTGCTGGGTGGAGAAGGTGGTGAAGGGTGAAGAGCTCTTACCTCCCACTGCCCTCTCTACCCGGCACAGCCCCCGGAGCACAGATTCCAGCAGGACTTCAGTGTTGGGCCAGGGACTGCAAGTGTGCCAGAGCCTCTGGTGATCCTGCTAGGCAGAAGTGTGAAGACATCTCTGTGAGGTCAAACAGATAAACTGCAGATTGTAGAAACTCTTCTGCCCTTTGGTCATGGAAAAGCAAACACCAGTTTGAATAGGAATTAAAGAACTGGATTTAAATGCAAAATCTTTACAAACCTTTTCACCCTGCTTCACAAAATAAAATTTGTAGTTGAATTTGTAGTAATTTAGTTCATTTTAGGTTTTCAAAATGAGTAGGGAAAAGTGATTCTGAGCAAAGACAACCGGCAATAATGAACAACATTTGTAGGTATTGTCTCAAGACTTACTTTTTTTTGGAGTACAGTTTTGAGTATCATAAAGAATATTGATGAAACATTTCTAATATGTTATTTCTATTTGATCAGAACTATAGTATATCAGAGCTGGAAGGAGTACTTTAGTCTGTCTTTAGATGAGGGATATAAATAAAGACTGAAAGATTTCATAGCTAGCTGGAAGCAGGGAAAAGACCAGAACCCAGCACATCAAGCAACTCTTCAACCTCATAAGAGGACCCTTCATCCTATATAAGCAAAGATGAACAGTTAGAAAAAACAGGTAATTTCTTATAATTTGTATGTCCACTGGGATTCTCTCTTACATATAAACAAGTATCTTGGTAAAAATGTTTGGATAACCCAAAGGAATATGGCCAGGGGGTGGGAGTAAGAAGACAGGATATCTGTACAACAAGGTTGTACAGAATTTAATATTCCAGCTGTAAATGATCTTACAGCTAATGCTAACACATTGAGATGGTGTACCCCGTAAGTATATTTACTAATATTTGATTATTTCTCCTACCATGTTGATTCCCACTAGATTTCAGGAAGGGAAAACATATACCACTGGGCATACAGAGATATATATTTAACTCCTCAATCATTCCCTTTACCTATCTCATCCCCAAAAGACTTTCAATCTATAGCTAGTTCTGTTCTTTATCTGTAAATGGATAATCATGTTATTATAGTTATCTTTGTTATAGGATTTTATCTTTACTTTTGTGTATCTTTCTATTTTCACTGAAAATAAATGGAGTGAAATAAATGAAATAAATGTTTAGAAACCCCAAGTTTCTTGTTTTGTCTAAATTTTGTATAAAAACTAAATACTCTTATCCAAAATGCAGTCATGTTCTTTGGCTAAACAGTCCTCAAACTAACTTTTTAGGTGAAAGGCACTTTAAGTTACGTACAAGAGGTGCTTTGTACTTACTGCAAATAAAAAATAAGTCATTCACTAGTGATTTACAGGTTGTTTACTATTCATGTTGTTCTTTAATATAAGGTCTATCCATGTGTCCCCAGGATGTCGGCCCAGGTTAGTCGCATCAGAACCACCTGAGGAATTTATTTTAAAAATACATATTCCCAGAACCTGGTTTGGACATTTTAATTGAGTCGAGGTTAGCCAAAGAATCTCTATGTTAATCTTGCACCACAGGTATCTACTGCTGCATAATATTCCATATTATCTCTTATTCCTGAGAAGACTTGAGTAAAGCCAGGTACAGGCCTGACATAGTATCAGAAAATAACTGTCCTGCCCTGATTTGTTCTGAAATATGCTCTCCTCAGCAGAAGTAACTCATAAAAGGTTGTGAGAAAACTGGAGGGTGGGTGGTGAGGGTGAACGGGGATTCAAAACCCAAACAAAGGTAAAGGAACAAAGATCCTGACCATCCTGGAAGTCTGTTCTTCAGCATGCCTCACTTAATCTTTTACTTTCTGATAGTTGATAGCAAGAGGTATCTATCTAAGTTCCAGGTCTCTAAGCAGCTTGGTTTTCTTTTGTGTTTGGACAGTCATAAATTTATAAGGAGACCTGTGGCTGGTTCAGGTCAGATCTCTGATTTGTACTTTGAAGCCTAAACTGGAAGAAGAAAATTACCTGGTAGTACTGGGAAACTGAGATAATTTTATTCTTAAAGTCAGTATCACATAGGAAAGATTTCACAGGTAATCAGTAAAAGGAATTAGTACGATTAATATTTTAGGTTTGAATCAATGAGCATCGGGCCACTGTTTTTTGAACATCTAGAAGGAAAAAAAAATCATTCAAAGGCAGCTTTCTTATTGACTGAGAGACTAACTTCCCCTTGTATGTAACTGCCAATGCAGCAAGGAGCTCCGCAATAGGAAATGATAGAACTACGCTAAGCAAATGGATAAATACAAAAAAGTAACTAGTCAGAGCAGACCATCAAGGTCCAAACAAAGTTACAGCTACAAATCAGAGAGAATGGCCACACATCAGTGGCCAGAATGTAAGAATATAAGGTGAGCAAATAAATTCAAAGAACCAGCAGTTATTTTTAAATACTCCAAAATGTGTATATAATAAAACACAAATAGCATACATAAGAGAATAAAAAATAAACAAGGCAAGGAAACAGGTTTTAAAAATGTGGTCCATCTATTCTTAGAAAGCAGAACCTTGTGAAGTCACAACCCGTCAGGCACAATTCACTGAACTAGAGGTCGAGAGTTCAAACCATCCAAGATGAAAATGAAACTTCAAGATCCACTTATGAAAAACTCTAACAGTTCTTAGAATTTTCACGCCAGGAGGTGAAATCTGTTGAAAGGCTGAAATTGTAAGGTTATTTATTCCCTAAGACTGACCATTAAGGAGGAGAATACTTCCTCTTTACATAGAGCCTAACAGATGGCAATTTTACAGCCCAGAGTTTTAATCAGGTGACGAAGATCTGACTGTCAACAAAATAAAGCTGCTGTTACAGTCCTTCCTGCTAATGGCTATTTACTGTTATTTAATTTTTAAATTTTCTTAAATGTTTTTTAATTTTCTTAGATGTGCTGATTTCTTAGAGGGTCCAAAGCCTGGCCAACTAAATTCTGAAATATGTTCCATCACAAATTTCCAGTATTCTCCACCAAAAAGACACAGGCAGTTTTTCATTTCTTTGATTACAAATATCAATCCTTTATCTCCAGGCTAGTAGATACGAAGTGTCATCCCCACATTTTGGCTCTGCTATAAGAAAAGATCTTTTAATTCAAAACACAATAGTGGTTTGTAAGACAGATCATCAGATTCATCAGGTCAAAATCACCTTTTAAAAATTATAGACTGCTAGCCCACCAGCCAAAAGTCAATCTCTGAGATGGATCCAGGTGATTTTGACTGAAGACATATTTGAAAACCAATGACTGAAACTGTGTCCTCAACGAATGTGCATTTTGATAAATCATTTGGGATGGAGGGGTTAGAAGTGATCCTCACATAAATATAGGACAAATGTAAATGGTGTAAAGTCAAAAAAGTGGAGAATTACTATTTTTCATTAACAAAAAGGCTAAAAAATTAACACATCAGATAGGCATATTCAAATGAAAATACAAAATGCATTTCAAGTTAAATTAACTTTTTTGGATTATCTCTTGTTTCGGGTTATCAACAACCCAATCCCACTAGCCCAGACTATAGAAAAACTACAGTTAAAGTAACATTCTACCAGTTCTCATTTCCAAATGATTCTACATCACAGAATACAATAAGGAAAAGATATATTCAAAATGAACAAGAACTATCCCTTATTTACACTGTGGGCATAAGTCAATCACCAATTGAAGCTGATAATTTTCTTTCTTTTAGATCCAGTTTTGCCAATCCTAAAAAAAAAAAAGTTGTTAGATAATACAGTTATACCACCTGCAGAGTTATAATTTTCCCAAGAAAGCAAAAAGAAAAAAACTACCAATAAAGGCACTAAAGTGCTGTGGCTTGCTTTCTGAACCAGCTTTGATGACCACCAACCTTATTTTTTTAAAACTACTGAAAGGTCACATCAAAAGATGAAATAGAATTCAATCCAAAAAGACTGGACCCCAAAAGGCACTGCTCAAATTACTGATCTAGAATGCTCAAACTGCATTCTCTTCATTTGCCTTCCCCTAATGGACCATTCAGTATTTAATGACATTTGCAGTACATTGCACAAAAGGACCTGCAGGCTGAGGTGAAAAGAGCTCTTCACACAACCAAAATGTAAATCTGGAAAATGGGTTTTGATTGTGTATCACTTATACAGATGTGACATAACAACCTCAGTCAGGTCAAGACTCAACAACAATACTATTACATCAAAAGACTTAAGACCTGCAGAGAACCCTTCTACCTAAACCCATTCTCAGACAAAGGCCTAAGCACACTCAGCAGGGGCAAAAAACAGCAGAAGAAAATATTTCCAGAAAGGACTAATTACAAACAGGAACAAACCTGGACTCTTTACTCACCATTTTAATACTGCTGCCAACTATAACAGATTAAAATCTGTACACACGACAAAGTAGAAAAAAGTCCCAAAATCAATAGTTTCAGCAAAACAAGGTACTGACTAAAGATTACTACAATCAACATTGCTACAGTAAAAACAATGGCAAACAGGGATTTGGCACCACATTTACAAAGTAAAAGCATGCACTTTTAATACACTTCAGATGTTTCTCAACAGAAAAGGCCAATGGAAGATGGAAAACATGGGGCATCTTTTACAGAACTCCCTATGACTGAGACAAACAAGCAAGAATCAAAGTGATCAATTTAGCAGATATGTAGCAGCAAAGTCACTGGTTCTGTTCGGAATTTAGCAATATATTTTTCTAACTGACAGCTGCCCTGGGTGTATCTGTATCCAAGAAGCTGACTTTATCATACTACATCAGCATTTATCTAGTAATTTGGTGATCAGCATAAACTAGGTTAACCTTCAACCACAAGCTTAAAAAAAAAAACAAAAAAGAGAGCTAGAATCTTATTATAGACTTCTTCAATGTAATTGCCATTTAGAAACCATAATGGTACTCTGAGAAGGATAGTAACATAAATTTCATCCAAAAAACCTATAATTAGAGCCCAAATAACTGAAAAGAATTCAGTTATTATGGAAATATTATATTCTGACCATACCTAGAGATAAAAACAAAGAGTTCCTACTAAGAGGAATATTTTCAAGATGATCTGGTCACATCATGTGCATAGTTAAGATCGTGTTTTAATAAAGATTCGTTCACAAAAAAAATAAAATTCAGTGAAGTTATTCTTCCTGTGATGAAAAAAAAAAAACTTGAAAAAATGAACTACTGGTGGTTTGTCAAGAGGGAAGAAGAAAAACAGTAAGCTACATATTGAAGTTCTGGAATGCAGCACCTCAACTTCACATCTGCCCTAAACGTTTGAGACTATGAAATCCAAGTCACATCTCAATGATCAAATCATACTTTACAGTTGCTCCAATTCCAATGTCTGACTTTAGCATCTCATGTCAATTAAGAGTTCCCTAATACAGAAGATTGTGCTAAAAGAGTGCTAGGATTCTGCATGCTGCTGTCATTCCCTGGTCCCCTTCATGCTTGCAGCTGCCCAATGAGACAGCAAAGGAAGTCTGGTTTCAATACTCCACACCGTAATAACTAGAAAAGAAAAACAGCTGTAATTAGAAAAAGCTTACAAAGTCAAGAGACATCACTACAGCACTATAACTAAACTGTTCAAAGTTTTACCTTTTATTAACATCCACACTCTTCAATAAAGTCCACATTCCTTTAAGTTGTTTTTAATGATGACATCTGTTACAGCATCAAAAACAAACTGCACATTCTTGGTGTCTGTGGCACAGGTGAAGTGGGTATAGATCTCCTTGGTATCTTTTCTTCTGTTCAGATCTTCAAACTGGCACTGAATGTACGCAGCTGCTTCTTCATATGTATTGGAACCTGAGGCAGACACCCAATATTCTCAGTTCAAATTATAACAGCTGCCTGAACTCAAAAGTCAGGCCATCACCATTTACTTATGGAAAGAGGGACTATAACCCACTTGAAATAAACAGATTTTTTTTTCTATAATCATTAAGTTTTTCTATAATCACATGTTTCTTGAGTGCACAATCTGTCAATAAACTTATCACAAAGTTCTAGGAAACAAAACTTTTTTCCTTTTTTCTTTTCCCCTTTTATTTGCATTTTTTAGCTAAAAAATTTAGAAAGTATAAAAAGAAACTAGGGAAATAGGAGGATGCAGCTCCAGAAGAACACAATTGCTTAAAAAGTTAGAGAACTTGTGTCCCTTGGATCAATGTTGAAATAAACAATTCAAAAGGGTAACTCATGCCTCTTTTCAAAATCATCCAGTTTTAACAAAGCTGAGCCTCAGAGCCTTACAGCAATAGTTTAAATAACAAAGGTAATATAGTAGATGCAAACGGGAAGGGGCTTGAATTGCACACTTTTTTAAGTGATGCATTTTATGGTATGTGAAGATCTCAATAAATCTGTTATTTCTTCAAAGAGGGGGTTAGCCAAAGTAACCATATTTCAATAACATTTAAAATTAACACTCTTAATCACCTGCTTCAGAAACAATCTTGTCTACTTGTGAGTCTTTGCCTTAGAAATTGGCTGCAGAGCCAAGGAAACTCAACAAAGACAACACACAGTTGCCTGAGAATTAGGGGCTATGTTCAGAGACATTAAGCATGACAAAAAAAATATAAACAACCAAATATATAAAGAAGACTAAATAACAAAGGAAAGCTTAAGGAAAAAATGACTATTATTTAAACAATATTTTAAAAGAGGAAGGAAGACAGCTTGGTAGGTGCTTGAATAAGATTTACTGAGATGTACAGAACCTCTGTAAATTAAAGAAGCTGCTGTTGTTCAGTCACTCAGTCACGTCTGACTCTTTGCAACCCCATGGACTGTGGCATGCCAGGCTCCTCTGTCCTCCACTATCCAGAGTTTAATGTCCACCGAGTCAGTGATGCCATCCAACTACCTCATCCCTCTGCTGCCCCATTCTCTGCCCCATGAGGAATATGAAAAGGCAAAAATTTAGACAGATGACCAAAACATGATTTTAGTTTGGCAGGAAGAGGTACTGATACCTGGAAAATCAGGACTGTGAAAATTCTCAAGAAGAATGACGACAATGGAAAACGGGCTTGGAAATTCAACCCACCCCCTACCGAAAAATGGATAAGATATTGACAACTCTTTGCTGTGTATGAAGATTCCCAGCTGAAACATTAACATCAATCCTTTACTTGTCTTAAGATTTTTCTCCCATTCTAAAATCTGGCTACCTTCTATAAACTTAACCAACTCTTCCTCCTCACTCTTATCTGAGGCTGCAGTTCTAAATTCCCCAAGAAAAGAGGGCTTTAAAACTTCATCTCAACTTTTTAAGTTGAAATGAAACTCACATAACATGCAGTAAGTTTACAAGACAGTGGTATTCCGTGCAGCCACGTTATACAATCACTACTTCTTCTCTAGTTTCAAATTTTCCTACCACCCCAGAAAAATACCCCATTCCCATTAAGCAACTATTCCTCATTCCCCCATGTCAATTCCCTGCCAACCAACCTGCTTTCTGTCTCTATTCAGGATATACCATATAGAAGGAATCAACAAATGTGACCTTTTCTGTTTGACTTCTTTCATTTAGTATAAAGTTTATAGTATTCATCAAAGTTGTAGCATTGGTACTTTGTTCCTTTTTATAGCTAAATAGAAGCCTGGCAGGCTGCAGTCCATGGGGTCACAAAGAGAAAGACACAACCAAGCACACACACACATACCTAAATAATATTCCATAGTACAGATATACTAATTTACTTATCCATTCATCCTACTTAGTCTCTTGATTCCTTCTTTGCCCACCTGCTTACAAATTTTGCTCCATCAATTACATCCACTTTTAACAACTTCTCTTTTGCTTTAGTATCGTACCTCTAAGCCTATAAACATTTAAAGATCTCTCCTTCCCCTGTAATCTAAGCTGCTCAAGAGGAGGCTACACTTGTCTTTATTTCTTCACTTCCCACTCAGTAACTCACTGGTCCTGGCTCTGCTCTCATCATTCCACTGATAATGCTCTCCATTAACAGTCAATGATCTTCTAACTGCTAGCTCCACAAGACATTTTTTCAAAATGCATTTACTTTGTCTGCATATGACATTGTTGACCACTCCGCACTATTTAAACTCTCCTCTTAGTTTATGGCACTTTAGCTTTCCAGATTCTTCTCTTTATATCCAATACAAACCTTTATTTCTCTCCTGCCAGCAGAGGCTGGTATTTGCTCCCATTCTATTCTCTTCTCTCCTCCTTCTATATTATCATCCTAGGTCATCTCATCCATTTTCATGTTGTATTTACACATGATCCCAAATCAGTATCTGTTACTAACCTTTAACCTCTCCCCAAGCTCCAAGGCCATATATGTAACTATCTATTAAATATCTCTATCACGATGTTTCAGAAACTTCAAAACCAACATTCCAAAATATGAACTCATATTTAACATTCCTAAATGAATTTATATTTAGGAACGTACCAAGTACCAATCAAGAGTACCTTTGACTCTTTCCATTTCCTTACCCTAGCTACACCCTTTCACCTTATTATATAAAGCATTTATAGCATCTGCTCAGCTAACAAGAGGTCTCCTTTCCTAGAAACACTTAGTTCTGATCTAAAGGTCATAATGGTACAGCCCTAGCGCTCACGTGTGTTGACCCTAACCTCAGCTGACTGAGCTAAGGGTTTTTGCCTTACTTAACTTTGGCCAATCAATCTGAACCTTGGGCCAACCAATCCCAATCTCGCCTGGTTTTTTAAATGGAGGAGATACAGTAACCATGACAGGGCCAACTTTTATCATATAAACTGAACAGGAGAGGTTGGTAAGGAGAGAGAGAAGAACAGAGAAGACATAGGAGAGAAAAAAGATGGGGAAAGAAGGGCTTCCAGGACTTCTGACAATATTTCCTAATTCTAACTGCATTCTTGAGAACCGTCTGCATTCTTGTCCCTGAATTCTATGATATATTTCTTCACCAAAAGTTTCTATGTGCATACTGAAAGTCCTTACTAATTCAACTCCCCTACTATCCATCTTTATTGGCATCTATTATGTAATCTTTTAAAATCAGTTTCTACTACATCATGTATCCCAAAGAATATCCTTCTATAGCTCCCCACTGTCTCAGCATGGCATACAATGCCCTCTACAAGCATCCCTGCCCATTTCTCTAACTACTTCTCCCCACAGTCTAAGCTCCAGCAATATCAAATTCCTCCTAGGTTTCAGAACAAACCATGTCTTTTTCTTTTTTTGCACATGAAGTTAGTTTATTAATGACATTTTGAAGCCAACCATTTTGATCCAGTATTTAAATAACAAGCTGTTTAATATTAAAGCAGAAGGTACTGTCACAATGCTGCAAAAACACAGCTTTACCCATAAACCCTTCACACAATTATACATTAAGTGCAATTTTTATTTAAGCAAGGCACCCCTATTTGTTCTAAAATATGAGATGTGCTCTCCACTGAAATAGCAAATGAAGAGACTGAGATTTTTTTCCTATCTAGAGCTGGTTTAAATTCAACTGAAGCCACTGATATCCTTACCAGTCACGGCACTTATGACAAATCATGTCAATTTTAACTGCATACTTTTATATATACTATTTTCTTTTACTAAAATGTTTTTACTCTCCCACCTGCCTGATGATTTCTAGTTCATCCTCCTATTCTCTCACTCCAAGTGTCATTTCCTCTAGAAAAAGATTACACTGATCCCACTGAGGTAACCACTTCTCTGGTTCTTCTATTAATGAACATTTCACACTAAAATGAAACTCTTTACAGGTGTCTCTCTCTCTTTTTATAACTAATGTCAGTTTCTTGAGTGCAAAACTCTATCTTAGCCTTGTTTTTTGTGAATATATTTATACCAAATTTTTCTTTCTTTGCCTCAAAAAATGAGGACAGAAATATAAACATCATAAATATAATTATATCTGGAATAGCACTTTAGACTTAAGGGGTCTTAAGCACATGCTTAATGTTGATACCACTACAAATGAACACTCTCCACAAGGAGATACATACAATATTCAAAATGAATGACAGCTGTAGGAAGGTCATGAAGGTTTTGATTCAAGATGTATACCTCCAACAAAATCTTTCATGACCCTTTACCTGTGTATTCTGGATAACAGATAGTTAATGAACTCCTCTTTATTTTTTCCTCAAAAAGATCTTTCTTGTTGAGAAACAGAATGATCGAAGTGTCTGTAAACCATTTGTTGTTACAAATGCTGTCAAAGAGTTTCATGCTTTCATGCATTCGGTTCTAAAAAAGAAACAAAGGATGATATAGGTCAGTAGCAAGAAGTAAAAGTAGATTAACTGTTAATGAAAAACAGACCAAAAAGGGTTTCTTTCTTTTCTTTGACTATGCCACACATGCAAGATCTTAGTTTCTCGACCAGGGATTGAACCCATGCCTCCTGCAGAGGAAGTGTGGCATCCTAACCACTGGACCACAAGAGAAGTCCCAGACCACAAAGTTTTAAAACCACTGATGGGCAATCATGGAAACTAGTCAGATACTGATAATACAAAAGCTGAGTCATTCCTTATTTTTATAATTCTTGAAGCTTGGGAAGTGGGAACAAGGACTGGCTAATAAGAAACCTAATCCTGTCCATATACTCAATGTCCTGTCCTATCTCCTTACAGTTAATAGGGTATAATTTGAAAATTTAATCTCACTGACAAGGAGAAAAATTAAGACTATTAGGTTCTGGTTCAATGAGTAAATGGATGCAAAAAGTCTTCCTAAGAGTTATTTTCCATTTCCTGCTTGCATTAGACAGGTCTTTTATTTACCAGAAGCTCCAACGTACCATCTCCTCATCTTCAGCCAAAACAAGGTCATAATCACTAAGGGCCACACAGAAGATAATTGCTGTCACTCCCTCAAAACAGTGAATCCACTTTTTTCGTTCTGATCTTTGGCCACCTACATCAAACATCCTGAATAAGGGGAAAGAATGCACAATTTTAGCAAGGTCAGGCACACATACACACATACACACACACACATTTCTAAACTGAAATGGTTAGGGAAGTTCCCACTATTGCATTTTCAAAACCCCATTTATAATAAAAAAAAAAGACAAACAAGAAGCAGATAAAAAGTATCTGTAGTTAAATGTAAGAGAACAATATGAGAAAATAAAGTTGAACAATCAAGATTCTCATTTTAGAGAAACAGCTGAGCCTCCTCTCTATCAAAGCTTGTTCCAGACGTGCCAAAAGTCAGCAGAGTGAGCACTGAAATAGATTAAAGGAAGGAGGGGGAAAAGAGGAAAAATGAAGAGCTGAACAATACTTGAACAATCTGAGATAGTAAAAATAACAACTAACATTCGCCAGACACTACCCTAAACATCTTTAAGTACATTAACTCATTTAACCCTCATAACACTCCTGTCAGTACCATTATTATCCCCATTTTGCAGATGAAGAAACTGAGGTGCAGATATGTTCCTTTGCCCAAGGGAACACTACTAAAAAATGGGGACTGGAGCTCTAATTCCTGTACCCAAGCTGGTACCCACAATACCACTCTACTTCTCAAAACGATTTATCTCTTTAGTTAAAATAGATAAAAAAGAAAAAGAACAATGAAAAAACATAAATCTCCAACTTGCATCCTGCTTCCATAACTCTACTGATTCAAAATTTTGTTTTCCTTACTTTTTCTTTCTTTAAATTGAGTTATAACTGAGATATGTTTTTCTTACTTTAAGGAAAATATTTTCAAGATTATTGCAGAAAAAAGTAAATTATATTCTATGGTAGAACTCTAAGAACCCAGTGTCTAAACACAAAACTGAACCAGTATTTTCCAACTTCAAGTCTCAACCTAATTAATAATAACAAAGCCTCAAAACCGTTTACACACCTTATGTTCCACTTCTGATTAGTTTTAGTCCACTAATCCCTTCCAGGAGACTTAATTTGATATTCTGAGTAAACTGCTTCTGTCAGCAGTATCCTCTTGTACCACCTACAGTAAAAGGAGGACCTGCACTGCTTTGCTTTTTAACTGGTACCAGGGTCTAAGGAGGTTATGTATACAAATAGATAGCTACTCTTAAGATATATGTTTGATGACAATGATAAAATGTTTTAAGGTTAAACTCTGCCAGGGTGGTTCAGTGTGTCAGATCTACAGAGACCAGGTGTCTATTTCCAGAGAATATTTCCTATAGAGATTGAGAGAAATTTAAGGCATAGTTGAGTAATTTTTCAGTGCATGTTTGAAAAGAACAGTCATCTCATCTCTTCATGATCCAACTTTCACTTTTGGCTGTTCTTACACAGTTTTTTGAAACTTTAGTCCTGACCCCTGAAATGAGGTAATCACAAGTTGGCTCTAATACAACGTCATAAGTTTTAGAAAAGTTAACATCACATATTTCACCATGGACCTTTCATGGGCAGACACACACTGGTACACCAATAATTTCAGAATGCTCTACCATTTCTTTCTATAAAATCCGTAAAACTGGTAGAACACTGTGAAGTTCCCAAAGTGGGCTTTTCACACATATTAACATTTACAGTATCATTCACTAACATCAACACTTTATAAACATTACCTCATAACTGAGAGGCAAGTAAGCAATTACAGAATGCCTTGCATATAGCAGATGCTCAATAAATGTTTGAATAAATGGATAGTGGTTTTTGCCTAGAGAGAAGAGGAAAAGGAAGAAGTAATAGTACTTCATAACAAGATAACTATATGCCAACAATAAAGTGTGTGCAGAACCTTAATTAGATCAAGCTGTTAATCCTGACATAAAGAGACCAATAGGATTTACCTAGCTAAAGATCAACTATGACATCAACAAGTTTCCCACATTAAATAAGTAAAGGTCATGACATATAATTATAAATGGATTACTAATCTTATAGCATAGTCATCTCATTTTTACAGTTTCATGATTTATAATCCATGGAGACTCTGCTATTCTTGTTAATAAATTCATCAGTACTATGATAAGCAGCTCTCCTACTCTAAAAATATTCAGCTGAACTGCTATTTTCCTCCATCAGGTTTCAAATCCATTTTGGTGTATTAAGACTTCAAGACCTCAACTAGTGTCTAGTAATAGCTAAACTCTGTATGGATTTTGCATACAGAATTCTATGTAAACTCTGTTTACAAAGAAAGTTTTATGTTTTGCATACAGAATTCTATGAAGCAATTTTTTTCAGAGAAAATAAAATTGAGAGAATCTGAGCTAGAAGTTACATTTGCATGCAATAATGCTGAATGTCACATTCTACATAAAAGCATAACAAAGTAGCTAAAAAGGACATCATATATTGAAGAGGGAAAGTTTACTCCTAAGCTCAAAGATCACAAAAGCAGAAAACAGGAACCAAAAAGACAGGTCTATTAACACAGAGACAAGCTGAAGCCTATTCTAGAATTACTAATGCTGATGAGAAAATCCTCTGTATTAGAATACTAGAATTTTCTCTCTCTAAAACAGTAATTGTTTATAAATCATCTTACTTCTGAAAATTAACTCTACCCCAAATCAATATTCCACTCTGTACACAGTATTAAGAATTAAGCAGTGCATTATACTGTGCACTAATCAAAGGCCATGACAATATTAGCTTCATTCCATTAAACTTAAAGAGAAGTGAGATCCAGTAAGAAACGGTTGACACTGGTGAGAAAAGCATTTCTATTTTAATATCAAAATGCCAGAACAAAGCCACATAAACTAAACCAAAACACTACTTTCTATCCTTTTAGTATTGTTGCTACCCTTCTAAACAACAAACATTCAATACCTGTTTTGGTGATTCCAATAAAAAAGCAGCTGAAAAGAATAAAATTAAAGATAAAATAAATTGGTAACCACATGATTACTTTTATTGATACGTAAGTTCAAATTTAATTTTGAATTCAAATTGCTCCAAATAGAAAAACAATTTGATGCTATTTGGAGAAAGAAGAAATACTTGGACCCCCATTCACTTAAAACAGCCAAATACTAGCAGATGAATATAATTATAAATTTCTGAATCAAAGAAAGTTGCCTAGATAAATTATACCCTGATTAACATATACTAACTAAAGGAAAGATATTTGTGTTTGGCATAGCTAGAAAAAGGCTAGTGACTTACTTGAAGTATAGGTCTTTGAAAGTGAAATGTGTTTCCACAATGCCTGTGGTCTTCACTCTCGTCCGCAAAACGTCTTGCTGAGTTGGAATGTAGTTGGTTTGGGATATTCTATCCAAATCATTTAGGTAACTAAGTAAGTAAAATACACATTTATTTTTACCTAATGAAGCCAACCACGTGCAGAGCAAGTCAACAGACTAAACTAGTTCCTTGCTGAAAGCAGAATCTGTACCTGTCACTAAAGTGGCAGAACAAATCAGATGTTCAGTATCTTAGAAATGATGAGGGAAAAAAAGGGAATCGAGCACAGAACAATTAAGGTAGATTCTTTATACACTACACAAAAGTGGTATTAATTCTACCAAAATGTAACTGTGAAAGCCAATTAAAAAACATGAAAACACTATTCTTAATAAAGATTCATGGAATTTAATACTAAATCAACTGTGCACTGCACAGTACAAAAATCCAACCAAACAAAAGCCCTCAGACATTTAAATTAATGAGTCGTTTGTCTGTTTAAACATTTGCCAGGACATTAGAAATGCTGTTTGAATTATTAAAATTAAAAAGAACTACTAAGTTCAGTAAGAATTGAGTATTTATTTCCTCCTGTTTTCATTCATGAAACAGAAAAGTTAAAGATTTCTTTTTAATCTAAGCCAAAAACAAATAAATACCTCCAAAGAAACTTGATTTGTTCAGTGAAATAATTTAAAAACTGTTTCAAAGCTAAATTAAATTCTTCACAATTTCAGGCCCCCCCAATTTTTTTTTTTTTAAAACAGCTGATACCATAGTAAGTGAATCATTAAAGATCCTCTTTAAAACTTAGTAGGAAATGGCAACCAACTCCAGTATTCTTGCCTGGAAAATTTCATGGACAGAGGAGCCTAGCGGGCTATAGTCCATGGGGCTGCAAAGAGTCGGATACGACTCAGCATGCACACACGCACAAAACTAAATACCATCATTAATGTTAGGGAATCAGTCAAGCTTAGATCAACAATTATGAAGAAAAAAAAAACACTCTATAAATCTTGTGTCTTCAGGTATGGAGGATTCAGAGCTTACTGAATCCATGTTTTAAAAATTACAATCTAGCTTTGATGACTACGGAGAGAATTATAGAATCCAGACACATTTCTAAAGTCAAGTTTTCATTTAAAAAATATGTTTCTCAAATATGTTTTAATTTCTTCTTATAACAATTTAAGCTAGAATGATAGGAAAAGTAGGAGAATATTATATTGGAAAAAATACCTTAATGCTAAGAACTCCTTCATTTAGTAGAGATGAATACAGGTAACAAGAGCACACCAAGACCCCAAAACAACATTAAGAAAACAACCCACACATTCTGAATACAGGTCTTATAAACACACTGTAAAAGAAGCAATATAGGCCAACATGTAATAGCTTAACAGAAGTATTAATTACAAATTTTTTAAAACTATGTAACACTCCAGAGAACTTTCTTAACAAACAGATGCTTCAACTTTGTCCCAAGACTCAACATTCTCCTTCTATACAAAGTCTATTATTGTGATCTAGACAAAAGATTTTTAAGCGGTAACTAGTACCAGAAAAATCCATAGTGCAGCCCAGCCACAGAGAGTTGTATGCATAAACGGGATATCACAATTTTAACTTCTCTTGTTAGCTGGCAATCAATGTAAAGCCCTTAGGCAGAGAGAACTTACTGAGTTGAAAGAAATTCAGGACTCAGCTTCAACTGATTTTTCTCCTCTCACTTATTTACTATAAATGACCACAGAGCTACTCTAATGATGCCAAGTCTCCCATTTACATTCCAAGAGGAAATATTTTTCTCCAAGCCACACAAAACGACCAATGGCTCTATAACCCTAAACTGAAACAATTTTTATAAATATATCCTACAGAATTCTAAGAGTGTCAGTTCCTAAAATATATCCTTAAGAATAGGCAGTGAACTTTTTGACAGGGTCACCAAGATACTTTCTGTTTTAGTTTCACAGGGAAAAATTACTTACTATGAAGCAGAATCATTGAGTTGATATTCTCTGGATCTGCTGAAGCAAGCTTGTACCCCACCATCTCGCCATAACCGTTTAATCACTCCTGCTAATTCTGGAGTCATGACTCCTTCTTCAGCACTGCCAGCTAAAACAAACAATTGCCGGGCATCGTCCTGAGGAAAGCATTTAAGGGAGAGAGACAGATGATTCCCTATTTCTTGAAGACTTAATAAGTGTCTCGTTAACACACACATGCAAATATACAATACATGGTAACTACTTCCAGAAAGAAACATGAAAGAGACCTTTCTTGGCAGTGTAGTTTGAGAGAATTTACAATGAAGCCTGTCTCCTCCCTTCTAACTCCACTACAGTCAGAAGTGCAGAGCAGAGCTGAGGAATGATTTCACTCCCACTACCACTTCTCATACCACCATTCCCTGAAAAGATCTCTCCTGACTGTCCTACAAATCTCCATGCTGGTTACTCGTGATTTCTTTGACAGAAAAAACTGGTCAGGCACATGGAATATATCCCCATTCTGTTAAAGGAAGCCTACAATAAAAATAGAAATGAAAAGACTAACAGATAAGAGGTAAAGTTTAAACACATCAAAGGGAATAAAACATTAATCAAGTTTAATGCAACACTGTTCTCTTTTTCCCCCCTAAATCTCAGACAGAAGAACAGGAAGAAGAAGAGACTGAAGCATTTACGGAGTCTGGATGTCTAGTCGGGGAAATAAATCCGTAAAGGAAAAATTCAGAGTCTCCAGGTTTCCCCGAAGTATAATAATCTTCTAAATAAGAAAGAGGAAGAAAGGTAGACGAAGAAAAAGAAAGTACCACAAAGAGATTTGATCAAAACTTCCTGAGTCACAGGCACAGCTTTCTAAGTGGTTACAGTTTTAAAAACCAAAACATGTGAGAGAGAAAGAGGACAGAAAGGGCTGTGAGAATTGTGACTGCTTGTTCTACCCAGCCCAGCTTGTCAGATACTTTAAAAATAAACACAGATCTGCCTTGAATCTAATATTTATCTGTCTCAGGAGATTTTTAATTAACTGTAAGATGGACAGGGAGGCCTGGCGTGCTGTGATTCATGGGGTCGCAAAGAGTCGGACACGACTGAGCGACTGAACTGAAGAATGCAACTGCTAAACAAATCCATAAAGAAGTAGTAAAGGGGGAAGGGAAGCAATCAACTACATTATAAGTAGTCCGGTAATATTTTTCTTTTGCGATTCTTTCCAGTATTTTTCCCAGTAATATGAGACCCATCCCTCTCTAATAAACTTTATCTAACAGAAGCAGAAGATATTAAGAAGAGGTGGCAGGAATACACAGAAGAACTGTACAAAAAAGATCTTCACGAGCAAGATAGTCACGATAACGTGATCACTGACCTAGAGCCAGACATCTTGGAATGTGAAGTCAAGTGGGCCATAGAAAGCATCACTACGAACAAAGCTAGTGGAAGTGATGGAATTCCAGTTGAGCTATTTCAAGTCTTGGAAGATGATGCTGTGAAAGTGCTGCACTCAATATGCCAGCAGATTTGGAAAACTCAGCAGTGGCCACAGGACTGGAAGAGGTCAGTCTTCATTCCAATCCCAAAGAAAGGCAATGCCAAAGAATGCTCAAACTACCGCACAATTGCACTCATCTCACATGCTAGTAAAGTCATGCTCAAAATTCTCCAAGCCAGGCTTCAGCAGTATGTAAACCGTGAACTCCCAGATGTTCAAGCAGGTTTTAGAAAAGGCAGAGGCACCAGAGATCAAATTGCCAACATCCGCTGGACCATGGAGAAAGCAAGAGAGTTTCAGAAAAACATCTATTTCTGCTTCATTGACTATGCCAAAGCCTTTGACTGTGTGGATCACAATAAACTGTGGAACATTCTGAAAGAGATGGGAATCCCAGACCACCTGACCTGCCTCTTGAGAAACCTGTATGCAGGTCAGGAAGCAACAGTCAGAACTGGACATGGAACAACAGACTGGTTCCAAATAGGAAAAGGAGTACGTCAAGGTTGTATATTGTCACCCTGATTATTTAACTTATACGCAGAGTACATCATGAGGAACGCTGGGCTGGAAGAAGCACAAGCTGGAATCAAGCTTGCTGGGAGAAATATCAATAACCTCAGATATGCAGATGACACTACCCTTATGGCAGAAAGTGAAGAGGAACTCAAAAGCCTCTTGATGAAAGTGAAAGAGGAGAGTGAAAAGGTTGGCTTGAAGCTCAACATTCAGAAAACAAAGATCATGGCATCTGGTCCCATCACTTCATGGGAAATAGATGGAAAAACAGTGGAAACAGTGTCAGACTTTATTTTTTTGGGCTCCAAAATCACTGCAGATGCTGATTACAGCCATGAAACTAAAAGACGCTTGCTCCTTGGAAGGAAAGTTATGACCAACCTTGATAGTATATTCAAAAGCAGAGACATTACTTTGCCAACCAAGGTCCGTCTAGTCAAGGCTATGGTTTTTCCCGTGGTCATGTATGGATGTGAGAGTTGGACTGTGAAGAAAGCTGATTGCCGAAGAATCGATGCTTTTGAACTGTGGTGTTGGAGAAGACTCTTGAGAGTCCCTTATACTGCAAGGAGATCCAACCAGTCCATTCTAAAGGAGATCAATCCTGGATGTTCATTGGAGGGACTGATGCTAAAGCTGAAACTGCAGTACTTTGGCCACCTCATGCGACGAGTTGACTCACTGGAAAAGACTCTGATGCTGGGAAAGGTTGGGGGCGGGAGGAGAAGGGGACGACAGAGAATGAGATGGCTGGATGGCATCACCGACTCTGTGGACATGAGTTTGAGTGTACTCCGGGAGTTGGTGATGGACAGGGAGGCCTGGCGTGCTGTGATTCATGGGGTCGCGGAGAGTCGGACACGACTGAGTGACTGAACTGAACTGAACTGAATATCTATATTCCCCTCTATTTTCAGAGATAATAATTTTATAAAAAAGGGACGAATGAGAAAAGCTCAAAAATTACACAGACTGGTAATGTACTCAACAGTGGGCATGTCCTTCTACGTATATGGTATAAACCCATGGACTGTAGCCTACCAGGCTCCTCTGTCCATGGGACTTTCAGGCAAGAATACTGGAGTGGGTTGCCATTTCCTTCTCCAGGGGATCTTCCTGACCCAAGGATCAAACCTGGGTCTCCCACACTGCAGGCAGATGCTGAGTCACCAAGGAAGTTATATATGGTATACTGCCTTATTTAACATTTAAAGATTTTATAGGGACGTCCCTGGTGGCTCAGTGGTAAAAAATCTGACTGCTAATGCAGGAGACAAAAGTTTGATTCTTAATCCAGGAAGACCTCACATGCTGCCAGAGCAACTAAGCCTTTATACCACAACTACTGTACTCTAGAGCCTGGGAGCCACAACTAGTGAAGGCCACACGCTCTAGAGTCCATGCTCCACAACAACAGAAGCCACAGCAATGAGAAGCCCATGCACCACAACTAGAGAGTACCCCCTCACTCACAGCAACTAGGGAAATGCCTACACAGCAAGGAAGACCCAGCACAGCCAAAAATAAAACTAAATTTTTTTTAATTAAAAAAAAGTTTAAAAAAATAAAGACTTTACAGTCCCTTGGTTCTGAAATTTGACATACACTCATGCAAGTATTCAAAAACCTCAATAAGTATTAGTTTTTTTAAATACCATGATTCTAATTTTAGAAACTTTAAAACAGAGATACTGCTACATATTTTTGCTGTCTTGACTTTGTTAAGTTTTAGGAGGAAATATCTTTCCCTTAACCCCTTCTAGAGACTTACTCCTGCTTGTCCACAATAAACCCTCTTTTACAGGTTCATAAAGAGGTCCCTCTTTTCAGTGATCATCATACGTCCACCTATAAGGCAGCTATGAAAAAGCAACCTATCCCACACCCCTTTGCTTTTCCATTCATCCTCCCACCAACTATAAAAATCTATCAAAAGATAAGTGAGGAGCTATAAATATAAATCCTTAAATACGAAAGAAAAAAAAAGAGAAACTTCAAAAAATTATATAGGGTTGTAGATTATGAGTAGATGCTGGAGGGCTAGGTGATTCAGCAGGCATGAGAGGAATTAACAAAGCAACTGCTTCTGGTGACACAGGAGTGTTAGGACCTGGAGATTAATGGTACTGATTTGATCAAGAAAGAAATGAAAGAAAGAGGGCTAGTATGGTGTGAATGTTTGTATCCCCCTCAAATTTCTATGTTGAAATCCTAATGTCCAAGTGATAGTTTTAGGAGGTAGGCCCTCTGGGAGATGCTTAGGTCATCAGGGTGGTGCCCTCACGAATGGGTGAATGCCCTTATAAAAGAGACTCCAGAGATCCCTTCCCCTCCTGCCTAGTGATGACACAGCAAGAAGTCTGCAACCTGGAATAGAGTTCTAATCAGACCATGCTAGCACCCAGTTCTCAGGATTCCAGCCTTCAGAAGTATGAGGAATAAATTTCAGTTATTTATAAGCTACTGAATCTGTGGCATTTTATTATAGCAGCCTGAACATTCTAAGACAGAATGTCAACTGCATCTGGTGACAAAGGAATGATGGGACCCAAAGATTAATAACAACTAATTTGACAGAGGAAAGAAAGGAAAGGAGAAGGAATGGCCAGGAGGACAGAAAGGAGTCGGATAAAGTGTGAGAAAGAAAAAAGGGGGAAACTAAGAAAGAAAGAAAGAAACTGAGATGGAGAGAAAGCCAATGAAGAGAGGGAGGAGAGTATTACTAACCAGTTACTGGACACAGCAAATATGACAGAGAAACAGAGCTGGGTGATAAGAAGGAATGAGAAAAGAGAGGAAGAAGAAAGAAAACGAGAAAAACCTGGTAGATGGTGTGGGGAAGAAGGAAGAAGACAGCCTGTATCCTTCAGCTGGTGAGAGAAAGGAGAGAAAGGAATAAGACAAAAATAAAAACTTCATTTATTCTTGTCTCAGCCACCACATTTTTCCTGCTCAAAGGGTTAGAAAGAGTCTCTAATTTCTGTGATATGGAATTTCTACAAAAATGTCGAAGTCATGCCCCACACATTCCTCTTCACTTTTTCTTTTACTCTCCTCTCTCCAATCAATTTACAATCCCTATTACAGCTTCCCTTCCTTCATGACACCTCTAGACTTCCTAGTCTAACATTATCAATTATAACCATTCTTTTACTATGATTCCCTCCAATACTTTTCACAATTATTTACTGAATATTAATTTTTATTTGAAAAGTTGACAGTTGCTTAGAAGAGTTCCTAAGCCACTTTACAGACATAGAGGCTTTGCCTTTCCAGGCAGTCTGCCGAAGTCACTTCCTTTTATTGACCATAGCACCTAAGTATGACAAAGAACACAGCTGATAACTCCCTTAGTTCTAGGAAAGTGTTCCATACATTCCCAGCCTTCTCTTGGAATTTTCCTAATGATGATATAAAAAATCCTGCACCTTCATTTTGGCCCTCTCCCCACTGTATCAAATATCTTAATTTACAAACTACACTTTCAGGGCCCAATAAGTACTATAATCAATCAACACAACTTCTGAATATCTGACATTTCAAAAATTATACTAGGACATGGTAAAACTCAATTCTATAGCCTATAGTACAGTGTAGTATAAGGATACAGTATTCCTGAATAGCGGAAAATCGCCCCTAAAATCGAGACTTAGTGTTCATGTCCTTATCAAGTTTATCCTGGAGACTGATATTTGTTTTTAATTGCTACACCTCAGAAAGCAGAGCTACTTATCATGACAACCTCTTTTAGATCATTTTAATTTATTGTCATTTACTACTACAAATGTCAACAGCACTGCAAAAGCAGCAAATAAATAAAAGTTACCACAAAAACCTACAGTATATCCACAGAATCCCATTTCCTAGATTTATATTTGTGGCAGTAATCAAATATCTCTTAAAGTAGATTGTTAACACATCTCAAATGAGCAGACAGTACTTTGCTACACCTTGTCAATTTCCCTAAAACATGAAGCAGATTTTGTTTAACTGTATCTACTGAAAAAGAGCAAGTAAAGAAGAAATGAGAAACACTTACTGCTCTGGCAGCTTCCCCAAAGTCAATCTTTAGCCGTCCCATGGCTCTTATGATTGCAATGATGGACTGTATAGTATTGCTGTAGACAACTACTTTATATTGTTTACATTCTTCCTCTGAATAGCCATCTTCATGAATGATTCTTTAAAAAAACGAAAACCACAAATCATTACCATGGAACTAAAATGAAAGACACTATGGACTTGTACGCATTTTGAGGAAATGTATTGAACAGTTTTACAAAAAACCATGTTCCATTAAAGTTATGAACTGTAGGAAGTTTTACTTGTTGGGTCAAATGCTTGTTGCTTCAAATGCTTGTTGCATTTGTAGTGCTAGTTACAAGAAAATCAAATACCTTCAATGTATAAATGCTATTAAGTTTTTAAAGGACTCTGGAGTATAAGTAAGTTTGTTTAAAGAAATTTAGTCTGTTCAACTTGAAAAAAAATAAATAAATAAAATTGGATTATTTGATTAAAAAAAAATAAAAAATAAACAGCACAGTCTTTTATATATTGTTAAAAGTTTAAAAAAAATATTCATTACAGCAAGGTTAGTTAGACACATGATGGATGCAGCTTTAATCCTGCCATATATTATTACAGTTAAAATGTAAATGATGAAAAATATTTTGTGCTTATCAGCATTTATGTGGAAATGTGTTTTACAGTGATATATGGTGTTATATTTCTATTATTGTGATGAAAAAGAAAACAATACAAAAAGACGAAGTGTTTATTAAAACATGAAAAAAGAAAAAGAAATAAATGGTTTTGCAGCACTGAAGAGATTATAGAAAGTAAATAAGCTAGATCAGACCTGTTTTATGTAGTAATTTTATAGTTTATTTTAATTATTTCAGTTGTAAAATATTGTTATACTGTTAATTAGTTCTGATTATTCATATTAAACTATTGTAATGCAAATAAATAAATAAATAAGGAAAAAAAAAGAAAATTAAAAAAAAAAACCATGTTCCAACTTACTTCATCTGTTTCACAATAGTGCTTTTGCCAGATTCTCCAGCACCTGAAAGAAAAGAAAACCAGACTTTGAATTCATCTGTAATCCAGCTGAAAAGTATGAAGTCAACATGAGTGATAATTCTAGATTAACAGAAACCACAGGTCCCAGGGAAAACTTTGATGAGATTTTTCTATCAGGAAAAACTACAAAGCTTCTCCATTAGAGATTTCACACACACACACACTTTTTTCAGCAACCAAATATACTTCATTGAAAGTGTCCCAGTGCCATCTTGATATAACTTGTGTAAAGCAGGCACTCTAAAGGAGATATGGCAACATAAACACCTCTACAAACTCATCATCTACATGAAACACCATGCATGATATAGATACTGAATACAGGCAAAAAGGAAATGATTATTTTTTGGCTTATTCACTTTCACTAATTCCTGTCTATATCCATGAACCTGAGAAGACACTTCCATCTTAACAAATCCAATGGTCAATTCTTGGCCATGACTAAAGAATTCAAAACAGAAGCAGAGAGGGCATTGTCTCTACCACCTTTCCACTGTATATTCCCTCAAAATCACATTTCCCTCCTCAGCCACCTGGAATCACTTTAATAATCTCAGATGGGGCCCCTGAACTCCCTGACATTCCACCTGCACTTCCCTAGTGAACTCACTCTCTTACTTCCCAAAATGCCTAGCTGACACCACTTCTTCTCTCTCAAACTTTACAAACCCTTTCCCACTCTGACTCTCAGCTAATGATTCCGCCTCCTTCTTATGGGAAAAAGTAAAGCACTCTGAAAAAATTATCTCATTTTCCCATAACCAAACCCTTCAATCTATCTCAGTTCAGTTCAGTGGCTCAGTCATGTCCAGCTCTTTGCGATCCCATGGACTGCAGCACACCAGGCTTCACTATCCATCATCAACTCCAGGAGCTTACTCAAACTCGAGTTAGTGATGATATCCAACCATCTCATCCTCTTTCGTCCCCTTCTCTTCCTGCCTTCAATCTTTGCCAGCATCAGGGTTTTTTCCAGTGAGTCAGTTCTTCCCATCAGCTGGACAGAGTATTGGAGTTTCAGCTTCAGCATCAGTCCTTCCAGTGAATATTCAGGACTGATTTCCTTTAGGATGGACTGGTTGGATCTCCTTGCAGTTCAAGGGACTGTCAAGAGTCATCTTCAACACCACAGTTCAAAAGCATCAATTCTTCAGTGCTCAGCTTTCTTTGTAGTCCAACTCTCACATCCATACATGACTACTGGAAAAACCACAGCTTTGACTAGACAGACCTTTGTTGGCAAAGTAATGTCTCTGCTTTTTAATATGCTGTCTAGGGTGGTCATAGCTTTTCTTCCAAGGAGAAAGCGCCTTTTAATTTCATGGCTGCACTTAGCACCTGCAGTGATTTTGGAGCCCTCCAAAATAAAATCTGCCGCTGTTTCCATTGTTTCCCCATCTATTTGCCATGACGTGATGGGACCAGATGCCATCATCTTAGTTTTCTTGAATGTTGAGGTCTAAGCCAACTTTTTTACTCTCCTCTTTCACTTTCATCAAGAGGCCCTTTAGTTCTTCTTCGCTTTCTGCCATAAGGGTGGTGTCATCTGCCTATCTGAGGTTATTGATATTTCTCCCGGCAATCCTGATGCCAGCTTGTGCTTCATCCAGCCCGCGTAACACATGATGTACTCTCAATATAAGTTAAATAAGCAGGGTGACAATATACAGCCTTGATGTACTCCTTTCCCAATTTGGAACCAGTCTGTTGTTCCATGTCCAGTTCTAACTGTTGCTTCTTGACCTGCATACAGATTGCTCAGGGGGGAGGTCAGGTGGTCTGGTATTCCCATCTCTTGAAGAATTTTCCACAGTTTGTTTTGATCCACACAGTCAATGGCTTTGGCGTAGTCAATAAAGCAAAAGTAGATGTTTTTCTGGAATGCTCTTGCTTTTTCGATGATACAATTTGAACTCTGGTTCCTCTGCCTTTTCTAAATCCAGCGTGAACATCTGGAAGTTCACGGTTCACACACTGTTGAAGCCTCCTGGCTTGGAGAATTTTGAGCATTACTTTGCTAGTGTGTGAGATGAGTAAGGTTGTGCGGTAGTTTGAACATTCTTTGGCATTGCCTTTCTATGGGATTGGAATGAAAACAGACCTTTCCCAGTCCTGTGGCCACTGCTGAGTTTTCCAAATTTGTTGGCATATTGAGTGCATCACTTTCACAGCATCATCTTTTAGGATGTGAAATAGCTCAACTGGAATTCCACCACCTCCACTAGCTTTGTTCGTAGTGATGCTTCCTAAGGCCCACTTGACTTCACATTCCAGAGTGTCTGGCTCTAGGTGAGTGATCACACCATCCTGGTTATCTGGGTCATGAAGATCTTTTTGTATAGTTCTTCTGTGTATTCTTGCCGCTTCGTCTATCTGCACCTTCATTAATCTTCTCTACCTTCATTAGTGGATGAACTATCTCTTCCCGTATATCTAAGACTAACCCCTCCAACTTTGAACTTATCCACCTTATTTTACCTACTCAATGTCTTGGCTGCTACAATTATTCCATGTCATTCAAACATCATTGAGTTTTCTCTACCCACTGGTTCAATCTCATCAGTATACAAACTTGCTATATTACCTTCCATCTTATAATCCATAGAAACACACCCATGCATGCATGCATGCTAAGTCACTTCAGCTGTGTGTAATTCTTTGTGATCCCATGGCTGTAGTCCACTAGGCTCCTCTGTCCATGGGATTCTCCAGGCAAGAATACTGGAGTGAGTTACCATGCCCTCTTCCAGGGGATCTTTCTCACCCTGGGATCGAACCCATGTCTTCTGCATTGGCAGGCAGGTTCTTTACCACTAGCGCCACCTGGGAAGTCCCTCAAACACACCCCACTTCCTACCTTTTCTTGACTCCACAAATCTTTCTCTAGCTACCGCTTCATTTTCTCTCTTCCTCTCATACCCAAACCCCTCTGAGTTGTCTATATATATACATGTTGTCCATACTGTATTCCCAATTCTCCTTAACCTATTCCAATCAGGTGTTTATGCACTACTCAACTGAAACCACTTCTCAACGTCTTCAGTAACTTCCATCTTAACAAATTCAATGGTTAATTCTCAGTCCCTCATCTTACGCAAACCCTCAAAAGCAGAATCTGTCCAAGTTGATGACTTCTCCTGAAATATTTTCTTCACTAGGCAACCTACCAGAATCCACATCCTACTGGTTTGACTCCTATCCCACTCCTTCTCAGTGTCCTCCCTCCTGTCCCTGAATTCTAAAGGCTGTACTGCTTCAGGGCTCCTTCCCTGGATGGTTTCTCTACCTATTCACTCTCTAGGGCATCTCATCTAACCTCACAGTTCTAAACACCATTCATAAATTGGTAACAGTTAACATCCACTGAATACTACATGCTAGACACTGTTCAAACACTTTGCTTGTGTTAACTTATTTAATCCTCACAATAACCCAGTGACGTACATATTATTACTATCTCCATTTTATAGAGATGTCAAATTAACTTGTCCACCATTACACAGTGAATGCCAAAGTTGAAAACTACATTTACACAGGATGGTTCCAAAGTTCTTGTACACTGCCTCTTTGCTAATGATTCTCAAATTTCAATCTCTAATCTAAATCCTGGCTTCTAACCTTGACTCCAGGGTCATAAATGTAAATCACTTACCTGATAACCTCGTATTTCTAGTAGACATCTCAAAATGTCCAAAATGAGTTACTGCTTCCCCACCCTTAACCTCAAACAAACCTCGCTCTACTGTGTTTTCTCTTCTCAGTAAATGACATCAGCATTTACCCACTTGCTCAGTCCAAAACTGGTGACATGTAGCTAATATACAGATGGAATGTGGGTGCCAGGACAGATATGTATACTGAATTCATAGAGATTTTAAAAATAAATATACAGCTCTAACAGTTTCTTCTTGCACCACAATGGATGGTATTGAGCATACACTGAAAATCACAGACCTAGATCACTGCAAAAGATTCCCAAATGGTTAAATGTTTCGGATCTCACCTTTCCTATGGTCAGTTTTCCACTCAGCAGCTGGAATGAATTTTGTAAAATGTAAATCAGACCTTGTCACAACTCTGTCCTCAAACTCTCCTATAATGTCCAATTACACTCAAAATAAAATTCACAGGCAATAAGGCCCAATATGCTCCAGCCCCTGCCTCCTCCTTCACCCTCAATGCCTATTATTCTCCACTTTGTTCTCTGCACTTGTCAGACCAGCTTTCTTGCTTTTCCTCCAACACACCAAACTGGTTCTCAATGAGCTAGATCCTGACTCATGATTTTCACTTTTACCATTCCTTCTGCCTAGAATAAATTTTTGCAATATCTTCTGCATCCAGGTTTCTGCTTCCCTCAAAACAGCCTTCCCTGACTAATCTATCTAAACAGCCCCCAAATGAGCACATTCTCTCCCTTTACTCTGTTATATTTTACAAACTACCAATCACTTCTTCACATTATTTATTTATTCATTTCCTGTCTTCTCCACAAAATATAAGCTCCATGAATGTTTACTCATCCTTGTATTCCCAGGGTCTAGAACTGCGCTTGATATAAATTGGTTACATAGGTAAGTAATGTTGAACAGATGAATAACTTTGCTTTAAAAGCATAATCCTTTCTAATCCGTTGATAGTATTTCTCTTTATCAACCAAAACTGTTGGTTAAAATAACATTCAAATCATTTTAAAATGTCAGATATCTACGTTTTTACAGAATCAAAAAGGACATTTATATATGGTTTCATCTCTGTTCTTACTACTTAATTGACAATCAGGGGTGGCATTAAAATACTTAATAATCAAGTAGCACACAAAGAACTTTCTCACGGTAGCGAAGAAGCTGAAGCTGAAGCTGAACGGTTCTATGAAGACCTCACCTACAAGACCTTCTAGAACTAACACCCAAAAAAGATGTCCTTTTCATTATAGGGGGGTGGAATGCAAAACTCGGAAGTCAAGACATAACCTGGAGTAATAGGCAAATTTGGCCTTGGAGTACAAAATTAAGCAGGGCAAAGGCTAACAGAGTTTTGCCAAGAGAACACACTGGACATAGCAAACACCCTCTTCCAACAACACAAGAAAAGACTCTACACATGGACATCACCAGATGGTGGACACTGAAATCAGATTGATTATATTCTTTGCAGCCAAAAATGCAGAGGCAAAACAAGACTGGGAGCTGACTGTGGCTCAGATCATGAACTTCTTATTGCAAAATTCAGACTTAAATTGAAGAAAGTAGAGAAAACCACTAGACCATTCATGTATGACCTAAATCAAATCCCTTTCGATTATACAGCGGAAGTGACAAATAGATTCAAGGGATTAGATCTGATAGAGTGCCTGAAGAACTATGGACAGAGGTTCTGACACTGTAAAGGAGGCAGTAATCAAGACCATCCCCAAGAAAAAGAAATGAAAAAAGGCAAAATGGTTGTGTGAGGACTCCTCACAAGTAGCTGTGAAAAGAGGAGAAGCAAAAGGCGAAGGAGAAAAGGAAAGATATACCCATCTAAATACAGAGTTCCAAGAACAGCAAGAAGAGATGAGAAAGCCTTCCTCGGTGATCAATGGAAAAAAATAGAGGAAAACAATAAAATGGGAAAGACTAGAGATCTCTTCAAGAAAATCAGAGAAACCAAGATAATATTTCATGCAAAGATGGGCACAATAAAGGACAGAAATGGTATGGACCTAACAGAAGCAGACAATATTAAGAAGAGGTGGCCAAGAATACACAGAAGAACTATACAAAAAGATCTTCATGACCCAGATAACCAGGATGGTGTGATCACTCACCTAGAGCCAGACACTCTGGAATGTGAAGTCAAGTGGGCCTTAGGAAGCATCACTACGAACAAAGCTAGTGGAGGTGGTGGAATTCCAGTTGAGCTATTTCACATCCTAAAAGATGATGCTGTGAAAGTGATGCACTCAATATGCCAACAAATTTGGAAAACTCAGCAGTGGCCACAGGACTGGGAAAGGTCTGTTTTCATTCCAATCCCATAGAAAGGCAATGCCAAAGAATGTTCAAACTACCGCACAACCTTACTCATCTCACACACTAGCAAAGTAATGCTCAAAATTCTCCAAGCCAGGAGGCTTCAACAGTGTGTGAACCGTGAACTTCCAGATGTTCACGCTGGATTTAGAAAAGGCAGAGGAACCAGAGTTCAAATTGTATCATCGAAAAAGCAAGAGCATTCCAGAAAAACATCTACTTTTGCTTTATTGACTACGCCAAAGCCATTGACTGTGTGGATCAAAACAAACTGTGGAAAATTCTTCAAGAGATGGGAATACCAGACCACCTGACCTCCCCCCTGAGCAATCTGTATGCAGGTCAAGAAGCAACAGTTAGAACTGGACATGGAACAACAGACTGGTTCCAAATTGGGAAAGGAGTACATCAAGGCTGTATATTGTCACCCTGCTTATTTAACTTATATTGAGAGTACATCATGTGTTACGCGGGCTGGATGAAGCACAAGCTGGCATCAGGATTGCCGGGAGAAATATCAATAACCTCAGATAGGCAGATGACACCACCCTTATGGCAGAAAGCGAAGAAGAACTAAAGGGCCTCTTGATGAAAGTGAAAGAGGAGAGTAAAAAAGTTGGCTTAGACCTCAACATTCAAGAAAACTAAGATGATGGCATCTGGTCCCATCACGTCATGGCAAATAGATGGGGAAACAATGGAAACAGCGGCAGATTTTATTTTGGAGGGCTCCAAAATCACTGCAGGTGCTAAGTGCAGCCATGAAATTAAAAGGCGCTTTCTCCTTGGAAGAAAAGCTATGACCACCCTAGACAGCATATTAAAAAGCAGAGACATTACTTTGCCAACAAAGGTCTGTCTAGTCAAAGCTGTGGTTTTTCCAGTAGTCATGTATGGATGTGAGAGTTGGACTACAAAGAAAGCTGAGCACTGAAGAATTGATGCTTTTGAACTGTGGTGTTGAAGATGACTCTTGACAGTCCCTTGAACTGCAAGGAGATCCAACCAGTCCATCCTAAAGGAAATCAGTCCTGAATATTCACTGGAAGGACTGATGCTGAAGCTGAAACTCCAATACTCTGTCCAGCTGATGGGAAGAACTGACTCACTGGAAAAAACCCTGATGCTGGCAAAGATTGAAGGCAGGAAGAGAAGGGGACGAAAGAGGATGAGATGGTTGGATATCATCACTAACTCGAGTTTGAGTAAGCTCCTGGAGTTGATGATGGATAGTGAAGCCTGGTGTGCTGCAGTCCATGGGATCGCAAAGAGTTGGACACGACTGAACTGAACTGAATAGTAGTGTTGGAAAGAAGTGATTTTGCCCATGCATATATAAAAAACCTTAATGATTTCATTCTGAGGAAGAGAATACAAAAGCACACCAGTTATATTTTATATAGTCTCAAACACAGGATTCCCAGATTATCCTACGTTAGCAACAACTACAAAATTAACTATGAAAAGTAGTGATTAATGAAGTAATATATACCATTCTTTTATATAATGAAAATGCATTTCAATCACTGATGTTGGATTATTTTGAGTGAAATAAGTTTATTAATCTCAGAATCAATTTCTACTCATCCCACTAAGTTCTACCCCATGAAGGTGCTGATTTTTTTAAATGTTGCTCTCTCTCGTTTTTCCAAAGCTACTGATAAAATGTCAGTTTGTCTTCTCTTTACCATACAACATTATCACACAACATACAGGTTTTTATCAGGCATCTAGTTCTATCTCTTAAAAGAAAGCACCTCTTACCACAGAACTAAACACAGGATCTGTTTCAGTGGGCATTCATACAAGTAAAGAAAAGAATCACTTTATACCAAGTCTGACCCATTCAGTTTCTAGATCACTATGAAAAGCACCACCATCTTATCTTTCTTCCAAGTACGAAATCTAAGAGTCATCTGGAAGCCACCCACCCTTCTCTCTTTACATCAGGCTGTAACAAATCTTCCTCTTTTGCATTTCTCAAATTAATGCTTTCTATTCTTCACATGTCTGAGCCTGACATTATATCTATTGTATGTTACTGCTATAATTTTCTCAAACTTCTAGCTTAAGGCCCCTCTTCCTTCTCATCATCTCCAAATGGCTCTATTTTTTAAAAAATTCAGTTTATCTAATAATTCTCCAAATTCTTATAACATCTTCTATAACCCTTTTTCTTGAGTCTGAACTCTATACTTTCACCTCAATCCTCTGTGCTCCACTGCTTCAATAGTAAGTTCTCTAGTAACTTCTCACTCTTAGGTTTTCCCTAAACTGCTTCCCTTGTCTCACCTTCTTCCCCCACTTACATGTGGTGTTTGAAAGTTCCTAATTTTATCTACATCTTTTTACATATTTTCCTTCAAAATTCATCAAGTTTAAGGAGAGATTCACTTAACTATCTCCAATCTTCAATAGTAAGGATATAAAGAATGGAGTAGACATAAAAGAATTGCAAAGACCAACTATGCCTTGGAGAGGAAGGAACTGAAGATGACTTTGCAGGCAGAAGAGGTAGAACTGGGCAGGTGATGGGATACACAGGGGTAAAATCTGGAAGTTTCCAGAGACAGGAAGGAATGGGATAAGTTCAGCTTAAAAGATTTATCCTTTTAACGATATTTATCTAAGGGACATCCTATATAAAAAAGAAAAAAGGCTGAGAGCTGAAGTTATAGAGATTTTTGAGAGAAAATGAAGACAAATAACTAAGTTAGATGGCCCTGTTCTCAAAAAAAGAAGTAAGGCAGTCTGCAGAGAATAAATTATTAATAATTTAAAAATCATGTTATAAACTGTCAAACAGAACAAGAAAGAAACGTGTACAGCTTAGTGCACACAATCACCAACACTATAAAACCAAAAACAATTTACCAATATATACTCTACTGTAAAATCACTATAATTACCTAAATATATTCTAAATTTTACTTTTAAGGAGCTCCTTGAGAGCAGGTTTCACATCACAGGCCCCCTCTACTTCTTCCCACAACATATACTATATTATGGGTGTGAAAGTAAGAGGGGGTGATGATTTCTTTGCAGGTTTTCTTTTTTAAGGTCAGTGAATAGCTAGCATAAATAAATCATTATATATCAGTAAACACATTTAGCTTACATAGACACTGATTTTAAAAATTAACCCTGAAAGATGGCTGACGCTCAAAAACACCGTGTCACCTGATACCTCCTCTTTTTCTCTTTCGACTAAAAGAAAGCTTTAAAGTCCGCCCAAAGAAGGTACGTGAGTTTATTATGCTCTTTCATATTTGTGTGCCATCAGGCATAATAAATTTCCTCATCTATAAAACAGGAGTCCATAGGAGATTCTTAGAGCAGGGCCCAGTACATATGAGGTATTCAATAAATTTTAACTAGCCATTATTTGTGAATGCTGTTTTCTCTGTTCTGAGTACCACCAAGTGATGTTAAGGCCCAAAGAGCTTAACTTAATAAAAACTTGTTGGATACTGGATATTGATGTTGATTCAAAATCGCAGTAGAAATGGTGTAACTACTTAACTGCTCTCTCACAACAATACCATAGATAGAATCTGAAGTCACACACTTAAACAGCAACTTACAACCTAAAAGCTACAGCACACTACATCAAAGCATTAGTCATTTTCTCTGCCCCACCCTGAGAAACAAAGACACTTTCTTCCTTAAATCTATTTTCAGTTTTAGATACTCCTGCCTGCTATCTCTTCTCCCACACTTCTCACCCATCTGCACCTCTGCAGCTTTTTCTTTTCCCCACAGGTCTCTGCACTACTACCTCCTTCTACCTCATATACTAGTAGTTATTCCAGTGGCACCTGAAAAATCTCTTTTCCTTTCAAACACTTGTTTCTGTGGTGAAATCATGAAACTCCTAAAAGCCCAGAATTACAGCTGCAGCATAACCTCTTTTCTAGAGGTCTGCACAGCCGCCAGCATGTCACTATTTTTGAATAACCCTCTAGCCAGTGCTAGACCAAGATACAGCTCATGGACTCTCCATAGGCCTCCAAAATCAGACTATGGGAACATATGACAGGAAGAGGTATAGACATCATCTCTCCCACAGCAAATTGAAAGCTTGGTCAGTAAATTTTATTTTTCTTTCTAAATTATTTTCACCTTTCATTTACAACTCAGTTCAGTTCAGTTCAGTTACTCAGTCGTGTCCGACTCTTTGCAACCCCATGAATCACTGCACACCAGGCCTCCCTGTCCATCACCAACTCCCGGAGTTCACTCAAACTCACGTCCATCGAGTCGCTGATGCCATCCAGCCATCTCATTCTCTGTCGTCCCCTTCTCCTCCTGCCCCTAATCCCTCCCAGCATCAGAGTCTTTTCCAGCGAGTCAACTCTTCACATGACGTGGCCAAAGTATTGGAGTTTCAGCTTTAGCATCAGTCTTTCCAATGAACACCCAGGACTGATCTCCTTTAGAATGGACTGGTTGGATCTCCTTGCAGTCCAAGGGACTCTCAAGAGTCTTCCAACACCACAGTTCAAAACTCAGGCACTTTAAAAGATTTTTTTAGTTAAATGCCTTTCTGCAGGGGATCTTCCCAACCCAGGGATCGAACCTGGGTCTCCCACACTGCAGGGAGATTCTTTACCATCTGAGCCACCAGGGCAGCCATGCAGTAACACACTCTATGCAAGAGGAGACTTTGGTCCTAGCTCTGCCATGACTAGCTTGTGACTGTGGGCAAGTCACCTAATTTAATGCCCAGTTTCCTTATACATAAAAGGTGAAGGATTTTGGCCTAAATGTGCTTTATGGCTGTATGCTAATATTCAATGACTGTATTACAATACTAAAGGCAGACTAACTAATTCTGACACACAGAGGCTTCAAATCAAACCATGGAGTCACATCTTCCTATTAATCCAACAATCCACAGTACTACCATAACACAGTGATCAGCATGTTCTCCAGTTATGCACTCTAGTCAAGGAACAAAGAGCAGAAAGAATTAAAGAGCGCAACAACAGTGAGAAGGTAAGAGCTGTCTAGCAGCCAAGCTCCTATAATCATGCTCAAGGATATTCTGTATTTATACAGTCTCAAACTAGAATAACATTCAAAATGATTACTATTCATAAAAAAAATGTGAATATCTATAACTAAAGATCACCGATGCACAATTCATGCTATTTCCAATAAGATTATCTATTGTGGGAGGGGTCTCATGTTGCTGTTTGGCATAAATCAACACAATACTGTAAAGCAATTATCCTTCAATTAAAAATAAATGTTTTAAAAAAGATTATCTATTGTTCATACTGATTCCTTTCTATTAAGGCAAAAGTAGCTAACAGAATAAAAATTCAGATTAAGGTAGAAAACTGACATTTCATTCAACATGCTTTTCAAGGTACAATACTTAACACAAAGACTAGTTCCCAGCTTTCGAACTCAGTAAAAGAAATGGTTAGCAAAATTACAGATGGGGAAAACGTCACAGAACAAACAAAAATTGTTATTCAGCCTTTGAAACAAACAAAAAAACCACACAAACATATCTTGCATTGCCTGGCACTGCTTGACATTGAGACTTCAGAGACAAATAAGTTTAGAAATTTATAGTCTTGCAGGAGAAGTTTTTTTCCTCATGAAATTAGCAAGTTTCCTTAACCTAAAATATAATTTTTTCACCCAGTCCACTGTTCCTCTAAGCATGCCAGTCTTCTGCATTTAAACATTCTTGAAAATACTATTCAATTCAAACTCAACTCTTTGCTGAAGCCTCCCCTATTCCCTCTGAACACAGTCAATTAATACTCCCTGCTCTGCTGGTTGGCACAGATTATTCCCTTTCAGCATCAGCCCTAGAAGTTAATTTCCAAGATTAAGCCCCAAACTGTCGTTCCCAATCACATCATCTCATTTTATCTCTAGCCAGCTCTGGCTACTCTATAAGAAAAAAATTTTTGACTCTCTTTCCAGCTCCTAATCTCATAAACTGCTAATGGGTTTTTCCTGATTTTGATTACAATGGAAACTCTTTTTGGTACAACCTGAAAATCCTTCCACATCTCTGTAATTCTTCCTCAAAGTGACGCTGACCAGGTTCAATCTGACCCTACACAGGTTAATGTCAAACACCAAAACACTAACATCTGAACAAATTAATTATTTGGGTTGGGGTCTGTTTAGTATTCCACTAGCCCTAAACTCAACTGGAATTCCATCATCTCCACTAGCTTTGTTCATAGTGATGCTTTCTAAGGCCCACTTGACTTCACATTCCAAGATGTCTGGCTCTAGGTGAGTGATCACGCCATTGTGATTATCTTGGTCGTGAAGATCTTTTTTGTACAGTTCTTCTGTGTATTCTTGCCACCTCTTCTCAATATCTTCTGCTTCTGTTAGGTCCATACCATTTCTGTCCTTTATCAAGCCCATCTTTGCATGAAATGTTCCCTTGGTGTATCTAATTTTCTTGAAGAGATCTCTTGTCTTGCCTATTCTGTTGTTTTCCTCTATTTCTTTGCATTGATCACAGAAGGCTTTCTTATCTCTCCTTGCTATTCTTTGGAACTCTGCATTCAGATGCTTATATCTTTCCTTTTCTCCTTTGCTTTTTGCTGCTCTTTTTGCGGATGCTGATTGCAGCCATGAAATTAAAAGACGCTTACTCCTTGGAAGGAAAGTTATGGCCAACCTAGATAGCATATTAAAAAGCAGAAACATTACTTTGCCAACCAAGGTCCGTCTAGTCAAGGCTATGGTTTTTCCAGTGGTCATGTATGGATGTGAGAGCTGGACTGTGAAGAAAGCTGATCGCCGAAGAATTGATGCTTTTGAACTGTGGCACTAAAGAAGACTCTTGAGAGTCCCTTGGATTGCAAGGAGATCCAACCAGTCCATTCAAAAGGAGATCAATCCTGGGTGTTCATTGGAAGGACTGATGCTAAAGCTGAAACTCCAATACTTTGGCCACCTCATGTGAAGAGTTGACTCACTGGAAAAGACTCTGATGCTGGGAGGAATTGGGGGCAGGAGGAGAAGGGGACGACAAGAATGAGATGGCTGGATGGCATCACCGACTCGATGGACATGAGTTTGAGTGAACTCCGGGAGTTGGTGATGGACAGGGAGGCCTGGCGTGCTGATTCATGGGGTCGCAAAGAGTCAGACACAACTGAGCGACTGAACTGAACTGAGCCCTAAACTCAAAAGCACACTCCTCGAAAGCACAAAAACAGTGCCTTCTTTTTGTGTCTCTTTCCCCAATCTAGAGCACATTCTAGGACAGAGTAGACACATATTAACTGTGGGAAAAATGGCTTGAGTTTCTATGAGATTCAGCGTTGCCTAATCACATTTTGCAAATGCCAGTTGCAATAGATGGAATTTTCAATGTGGGCAGTTAACAGAAATAGGACATTTCCATTCCTCTGCTATCTTTAGTCATCCCCACACCCATTCGTGGCTATGCCTTCAACTCTCACCTCACAACTATACTTGACAATACATTCAGGCTCACTCACAAGTCTCCTATTCTCCCCTAAGCTGTGCTTAGTCGTTCAGTCATGCCCGACTCTTTTGCAACCCCATGGTCCGTAGCCTACCAAACTCCTCTGTCCATGGGGATTCTCCAGGCAAGAATACTGGACTGGGTTGCCATGCCCTCCTCCAGGGGATCTTCCCAATCCAGGGATCAAACCCAGGTCTCCTGCATTGCAGGCAGATTCTTTACCATCTGAGCCACCAGGGAAGCCCCCTATTCCCCCCATTCCCCTCTAAACTTTATTCTCAAACCCTTTTCCAGCTCTCTTATACCCATTATCCGCTTCAGCGAAATTAAATGGTATCAGTCTGTCCTGTCCACTCTGTATCCAATACCTGGAAGAGTGCAACAAATGTTGAGTGCTCATTACATGAATGAATGAATATCTTAACAATTAAAGATGGCAGTGAGTTGTGAACAGGACAAAGATAAAGGGTCTCCTCTCTGAGAAAGATTTTTCTAGGAAGTAACTATATACCAATCACCAAAGAGACTAAAAGTGCACTAAGAAATTTTTATTAAACTTAATTGATATATTAAGAGTACCTGGCTGCCCATAACCTCCTCTGGAGACATCCCTATTTCATTTGCGGGTTGGGGACCACAGGATCTGGGCCATGCCCCTCTCTATGACTGGATAATCAGTAAATAGCTCACACAGGACCCACCCAGTCACAGGCTGACAGAAGGCCTACACCCTCTGTGACCTAGTTCCAAAAGATGAGTAGAACCAATCAATTATTGGAGGACTCTGCATTAGAAGACACAGAAAAAGTCACCCTAAACTACAAGATCACAATGTATGAAAATTTAGACTACCATTATAGCACATCAATACCATAAAGGTATGTTAGTCGCTCAGTCATGGCTGACTCTGCAACACCATGGACTGCAGCCTGCCAGGCTCCTCTGTCCATGGAATTTTCCAGGCAAGAAGACTGGAGTGCATTGCCATTCCCTTCTCCAGGGGATTGTCCTGACCCAGGGATCGAACCCAGGTCTCCTGCACTGCAGGCAGATTCTTTACCGTTTGAGACATGAGGGAAGTCCCCCATAAAGGAAAGGATTCAGAAAGTTGGTCTGGAGAGAGAACAGTATAAACAAATGCACAGAGAGACTCAGAGATGTCATGAGAGAGACACTGCACAAAAGAAGACACTAAAAATAACTGAGGGAAGAGAGAATGAGAATGTATGGGACCAAGGAGACAAAAAAGAGAGGAAGACACAAAGGAGAATTGTAAAGACAAAGTAAAAAGAGGCAGAAATAGTGAATAATGAAGACAATGAGAAAGAAACAGAATAAAGGCAGACAACAGGTGGCCAATGCCAGTACTGCTCCAGTTTCTGCAGCCTGATTCTTCAGCTCTTCCTGTAGTTTTCATAAATCTATCTCTAGTTTAACAATAATTCCCCTCCTCAACTCTAAGCTAGTTTGAGTGAGTTTCTATCCCTTGTGACCCAACAAAACAAAACCACTACGACCACCACTTTGAATGGAACTGCCTTAAAAAGTTCAGTTCAGTTCAGTTCAGTCTCCGCGACCCCATGAATCACAGCACGCCAGGCCTCCCTGTCGATCACCAACTCCCAGAGTTCACTCAAATTCATGTCCACAGAGTCAGTGATGCCATCCAGCCATCTCATTCTCGGTCGTCCCCTTCTCCTACCCCTTGAGGAACGCTGGGCTGGAAGAAGCACAAGCTGGAATCAAGATTGCCGGGAGAAATATCAATAACCTCAGATATGCAGATGACACCACCCTTACGGCAGAAAGTGAAGAGGAACTTAAAAGCCTCTTGATGAAAGTGAAAGAGGAGAGTGAAAAGGTTGGCTTGAAGCTCAATATTCAGAAAACTAAGATCATTGCATCTGGTCCCATCACTTCATGGGAAATAGATGGAAAAACAGTGGAAACAGTGTCAGACTTTATTTTTTTGGGCTCCAAAATCACTGCGGATGCTGATTGCAGCCATGAAATTAAAAGACACTTACTCCTTGGAAGGAAAGTTATGACCAACCTAGATAGCATATTAAAAAGCAGAAACATTACTTTGCCAACCAAGGTCCGTCTAGTCAAGGGTATGGTTTTTCCAGTGGTCATGTATGGATGTGAGAGTTGGACTGTGAAGAAAGCTGATCGCTGAAGAATTGATGCTTTTGAACTGTGGCGCTGGAGAAGACTCTTGAGAGTCCCTTGGACTGCAAGGAGATCCAACCAGTCCATTCTAAAGGAGATCAATCCTGGGTGTTCATTGGAAGGACTGATGCTAAAGCTGAAACTCCAATACTTTGGCCACCTCATGCAAAGAGTTGACTCACTGGAAAAGTCTCTGATGCTGGGAGGGGTTGGGGGCAGGGGGAGAAGGGGACGACAGAGAATGAGATGGCTGGATGGCATCACCAACTTGATGGACATGAGTTTGAGTGAACTCCACGAGTTGGTGATGGACAGTGAGGCCTGGCGTGATGTGATTCATGGGGTCGCAAAGAGTCGGACATGACTGAGCGACTGAACCTAACTGAACCCCTTTTCTGGCCTTTAAACCTTTTTAAGTTGCTTCAATTAAATACTGAATATGAAAGAGATATTTATAACATGTGAGAGACAAAACAAATATATGTGTACCTATCACTCAATATAAAAAGTTAAACATTACCAGTTATCTGAAGTTACCTATGTGTCTCCTCCCAGTATCAATTACTTTTTCATTAAATATTTCCAGACGGTAAATATGCAATAAGGGATGGGGAGAATTTTTTTAAAATCTCTAACAACCAAAATATGTCTGGCTTACACAGTGGTGTAGGGTTTGTTCCGCTTCACATCTTTCACAGACATGATCCTATCATTTTACAAGCCATATTATAAATCAAAAAGTAGAAAGTTAATGTTCATAAACCACCTGCTGCTGCTGCTGCTAAGTCACTTCAGTCGTGTCCAACTCTGTGTGACCCCACAGACGGCAGCCCATCAGGCTCCCCCGTCCCTGGGATTCTCCAGGCAAGAACACTGGAGTGGGTTGCCATTTCCTTCTCCAATGTGTGAAAATGAAAAGGGAAAGTGAAGTCGCTCAGTCATGTCTGACTCGTAGCGACCCCATGGACTGCTGCCTAGCAGGCTCCTCCGTCCATGGGATTTTCTAGGCAAGAGTACTGGAGTGGCTTGCCATTGCCTTCTCCATCATAAACCACCTAAATGGGGACAAAATATTTTTGAAAAAAGAGGCAGCTCACTTAGCCAAGTAGCTCTCCTCAAAATATTTTCACTTGAGAATATGAACAGTGTTACTAAAGATCATGTGTTTTCTTTGGACAACAAGTCAATTAAAAGGGGGAGGTAGGCTCTCTTCTTCACTTTTATGAAATATAACAAGTGTGCTTAAGGGATCAGTCATTTGTGAGCAAGAAGGGGGCTCATTTTCTGACTGCTGCAATGTTCTAATCCTGGCTTCTGGTGAGTAACTTTCCTTTTATTTCTTTGAAAGCAGAGCAACATAAAGTCACTGTAGTGCTAAGGCTAAATTACATGGTATGTACATGTGACCTGACCGAAAACTATTTCTGAATAGGCACATTTCTTACCAGCTAGCTCTGCCTCAAAATTTTCCTGTGAGACAGAAATGTGAAATACATATTTAACCCATACAAATAATTCACAGCAGTGACGTCCTACAAAATTAACTGTAATGTTACATCCATTCATCAAATTTTCACATCTAAAAATATTACATTCATATCGCTACCTAAGTCTCAAACATTGATGGCAGCATACAGCACTTTTCTAAATGCCTATTTAACTGAATGCAAATACCAACTTTAAAAATTCACCAATAACAAAATATAAATTCAGTTGTCTATAATTTCAATTCAGTTTCAATTCAAATTCAGTTATACATCCCTATGGATATCTACAATTTCAATTTCCTTTACCATATAAATGCTCACCAATGCTATAAGTCAAAACCCCAAAAAGTCTGGGTTCATACATGTATTTCCTTCTACTAACCTTTATTACAGCATGAATTAGTAGTAGAATGGCAAAAAAAAGAGGTAATAAAAGGGAGGAGAATGCAAAGTCTCTAGATGATTTCCCCCAAATTCTATCTGTATTTATCTTTATCTAGTGGCTTCCCTGGTGGTTCAGTGGTAAAGAATCCACCCATAGTGCAGGAGATGCGGGTTCGAACCCTGGGTCTGGAAGATCCCCTGCAGAAGGAAATGGCAACCCACTCCAGTATTCTTGCCTGGGAAATCCCATGGACAGAAGAGCCTGGCTGGCTACAGTCCACAGGGTCGCAAAGTTGGACTAAACAACAACAAATCTAAATTCAAATCTATACTCTCCAAATCCCCTGTATACCTTTCCAGCCTTACCTCCTACACTCCTCCCATGCCAACCCTTTACTCCAGGGCAAATCTATTTGCTCATTCATATTTCTGAGTCTTTGTACATACTATTCCCTCTGCCTGGATGTGCTTCTCTCTACTCTCTGCCTTAAGAGTTCCTATCTATCCTTCAAAGTCAATCTCAAATGTCACCTCGGAGAGGACTCCCCTGAGATGTCTCTCCCTCCTACCAAAACTGGCTATTCTTTCTATAACAACATTCCATTACCACTGTTTACTTGTATATCTCCACAACTTGAATTTATATCTCCAGGCTAGCAAAGTACCTGTGTACACATAAGACAATCAGACAGTCAATAAACAAGCCTCCTTCTGAACACTGAAAACCAAAAAGCTTAATGAAAAGTAGCCTTGACTAAATGCAATGCAGTGTCCTGAATTAGATCCTGCAGCAGAAAAAGAACATTCATGGAAAAACTGCTGAACTTCAAATAAAGTGTGAAGTTAACATTAATGCATCAACATTAATCTCTTAGTTCTGACAAATAAACCACAGCTATGTAATACATCAACACTAAGGAAGATCAAGCAAATACTATACAGGAACTCCATGCATTATTTCTGCAGCTTTCCTACAAACCTAAAATTATTCCAAAACAAAAAGCTTACTAAATAAACTTCTAAGTGGTCAAGAAAAGTTGAAAATGAGAACATGAATGTGGATTTTAATTGCAACTATAATAACAAAAATAAAAGAATAAGAAACATACTTGTCTTCTGAGACATAGACAAAGAAAGGAAATTATTTTCAATAATCTGAAATGAGCCTAAACATGTGAGGATTTATTAATGCTGCAAAAAGGTTAAAAAAAAAAAAACTTACATCATTAAACTGAAGTAGTTCTTATTTTCAAAAATACATACATAACTCAATATTAAAATAACTTGCACAGAAAGGTTAAGACTGTGCCATCACGTCACATACATCAGAACTACAATATCTACATAAATCATTGTAGTATTTATATCATTCCTTCAAACCGAGTCCTGTTCTGAAGTTAATGATTCCCATGTTTTAACTGCAGTAAATAGAGGGGGAAATGGTCTATTAAAGGTATCTCACTCTAAAACAATCCTTCTGTAATTTACAGTAATTTGTAAAACATAACTTCAAGGTCGGGGCAAAATTCATTTCCTCATTAGTTCAAAAGAGGAGCTTTGCCCCTTCTCAACTGATTTTAATATATTTGTAACCTAATGATTCTAAAATTATATTGGTAAGTTCCAAGGTCATATCTTAGTATAAAATAGTATCCATTAAATAAAACCTATAAAAACTAGGGATTTCAATACATGACTAAAACAGAAATCCAAATACAATGTTTAAAGATAACATGTTCGCAAGTTCTCAGAATTCAATGGAATACTATTTTACTTTTAAAATCCAACCTGAAAGGATAAAGGAAATTTTGAGTATTTAACCAAGTGTAGACAGGTTGCACGATCAATCACTACAGGAAGATTAATTACAATATGACAAGAATCAAGTTATCTTGCTCATTTTAAAGAGGTCTGAGTTAAATGGTCCCTATTTTACAACCGTAGTAAGTGTTAACAGCAGGCCATGTGAATAAAAGCAGGAAATACAAGAACAATTTAAATATACAAATAGTATATGTTTCAATCCTGGTGAGACATACCTGCCATGCCAGCTGTAGATTTATATGAACAGCTAGAAAAAGTTAGGACACCATCTACTTTGAAGCAATGAAAATTTTTTGAGATGTAAAATACTAACGACACTCAAAAAACTAAGACTTTTATATGATTATTAAAACATTTACCTATTTGAGATACAGACATGTGACTATAGCAAAAAAACAGTAACAGAACAATGTATCTCAGCTAATCCTTAAGTATCTTCTAAGTTTTACTCAGAAATCAAAGGAAACTCATGTCTAAAGACTTTATCTGGGAATTTCCTGGCAGACCAGTGGTTAGGACTCTGCACTTTCAGTGTCATGGGCCCTGGTTGAATTCCTGGTTGGAAAGTAAGATCCCATAAGCTGTGCAGCACATCCAAAAAGAAAACAAAAGACTATATCCTCCTGAAAATTGTTTCAAAGATCACCTAGGTACTTATTCAGGTACAAATCAAACAAACTTGGTCTTTCTGTTATCCTTTCTTTACTTGGTTCTTATCAGATATGTTCATTTGTTAGCACCTAATAGCAAGACATCGAAAATAGTGTATTCCATTTACATACAGTGCTGCATCAAAACTGGAACAATTAAACAATGATCCTAACACACTGTTATTCAGTTCAAGCAGCTTGAATTACAGAAATGAAGGGATGATTGCTACGTAGGTAAAACAATAGCCTGGATAGATAAAGGTTTAAAGATAACTCTAACTTGCCCAACACTGATAAAGAATTCTACCAAAATGAAGATAATTAAAATGGGTGGGAAAATCAAATACTAGAAGAATTTATTTATATCCTCTTGAATATTTACATACAAGTACTTCATGAATTTATGTCTTTCAAGTTTTAAACTTGTTAACTATCTTCCTAAACAGCTTTATTATGTTACACTACTTTCAAACTCAAGAAAAAGAGAAATAACACAAATACAGCCTTCTTAATAACTTGCTAAAATATTTCATCTAGTTGACAATATTAACTTCACAGACAAGGGACCCCTGAGGCTGGACCTCACTGTACAGAAAAAGGAAAATGAAGCTCAGAGATGAGGACTGCTCTTCCAGTTTTCAGTCTCTGCTCTGTGCCCTACATTACATGCTATCTCCTATTTCTCAACTGAACTACCAGTCCAAATAGATGGATTTTATTAGTCTACTGCATTCTGTTGACTACAAAACAAATGTTTTTAAATAATTTTTATTGGCGTATAGTTGCTTTACAATGTTGGGTTAGTTTCTTCTGTACAGCAAAGTGAATCAGCGGTACATATACATATCCCTTCTTTTGTGGATTTCCTTTCTTTTCATTTAAGTCACCACAGAGCACTGAGTAGAGTTCTCTGAGTCACACAGTAGGTTCTCATTATCTATTTTATACATAATATCAATAGTATATATACGTCAATCTCAATCTCTCAATTCATCCTACCCTATGGGCTTCTCAGGTGGCTCAGTGATAAAGAATCTCCTGCCAAGCAGGAGATGCCTGCTTCAATCTCTGGGTCAGGAAGATCCCCTGGACAAGGAAATGGCAACCCACTCCAGTATTCTTGCCTGGGAAATCCCATGGACAAAGGAGCCTGGTGGACTACAAGTCCATGGGTTGCAGAGAGTCAGATGGGACTTTCACAAAGAGTCAGACAGGACTTAGCAACTAAACAGCAACAACAACACACCACAAACTGGTAATCTGAACAAATTTAGTGTCCACTGCTCTAGACAATTCTTATAAGACCCACATTTTAACTTTTTGGTCTTTACTGCTAATATTCTAGCTCCTGAATACTTAAAGCATATCTTCCTTCCCATTTCCCCTAACAAGTCCCACCTCCATATAAAGCCAAATAGAAGGAGAAGACACAGCATGGATAACTAAAATCTAAGAGCAATCTCTTTGCAAAATGTTTTTACCTACTCCCTAACAAAAACCTCTAAGCGAGGTTATTAACAAGGAGGAAAATGGTCCATTTTCCCTCCTCCCTTAGCTCTGGACAATTTTCCGGTGCTCATAAAAATAATAGGGGGAAAAGTTAGCCAGGAAGAAGTAGGGACAATGATCCATAGATTCTGAACTGATTATATGCATTTAAGAAAATTAATTCCTGAATTAAAAATCAAAGGTAATTAAATTAAGGTGACATTAACTATTCTAGTTGGATGTGTTGCTGTTTTGTTTGGCCTCGCCATACACCATTTAGGATCTTAGTTCCTCTACCAGGGATTGAACTCAAGCCCCCTACAGCTGAAAAGAAAATCTCTGAGTTGGATATGTTGATAATGGGAGTTTAAAATCTTGCATCTACCTGAAGCTGAATTTAACTACATCTCCCAACCACACAAAATGACAACTTGACGTTGAAAATTAGCAGCCAAGCTCTTGTGAATTAAAGCAAAACTAAACAATGATACGTTTAGCTCTTCAATTAATCTCATTCCATTAAGTTCAGCTTACATTTAATGAGTGTCTTCTAGGTAGGCATTATCATCTATTAAACTTTAACTCTCTAGCCAAGCCTTTTTAATAGAGAACTTGGCCCACCTAGTTCCTGAAAGGGTCAGCCTTATGAAACTCATGATACCCCACAACCCTGCCATATTCCCACCACAGGCAGGCACCTGACAGAGATGGGCCAATCTGATATTCTTTTCCAGGAACCCAGAATGAGAATCCTGGGAACCTAAGTCAGATGATATGAAGTACCTGAACTACCAGATGAGACAAGGTGTAAGCCAGAGGTATCACAGTAAGTCAAAATTGAAGACTTGGGGAAGGGAAGTAGGAGCAAAGAGGTCTTGAGTGAGCAGAGAAAGCTGATCTGAAGAGGTGACTTACCAACAAAGCAGAGCAAGTGACCAGTCTACTCTAGGAGAAGTGGGGGAAGGGACAAGTATTACATTCCACGTGCATTCGACCTGCTTGTATTTCATTTCTTATCTATCCTTGGATGTCTGATGCCTATAGAGTTGCCTACTGTGTCTTTTCAACAAAGACCTCCTTGACTGGAACAAGTAGGAATGAGTTTCTATTTCTTACAGGCAAAACACCTTAGCATATTAGGTGCTGCAGCAGATATAAAAATACCAAGTTCACTCAGCCCTCAAAGGCCATACATAGTTAGGAGCTGCTAAGTTTACAAATAATCATAATACAAGATAGATGATAGCACAAAAAGCACTATGAGGTTTCAAAAAGAGGGATACATCACATCCAACTCAGATCATCAAAAAGGTTTCATGGAGGAAAGGAAACTAAAATAGTAATCATAATCGATGGCGCTTGGGATAGTTAAAAAATATATTTACTAAGAAAAATACAATGTTGGAGACATCAGTCGAGTCAATAACAAAAAAATTAATTTTACTGGTCCAGGAAATACAAAAATCTGGTTAACAACTGAGTCACACAACTGACTGGTTATATGGATGAGAGCAAGCCAGGAGTTAAAAAAAAAGTTCAGTTTTCAGGGTAGGTGATTTTGAGAATGACAAACCCAGAACAGAAAGGTTCACAGGAGGTGGATTTGGGGACGAGAAGTGAAGAGGGGAGTCAAGTTCTGTACTGGATATATTGACTCGAGGAAGCAGTAGTGAGCAGTTCATTAATCACTGGGGAATTAACGAAACACAGTTGCAGCAACAATTAAAAAGTTAAAGGCCCCATCAAATCCAGAAGTACTAAGCACCCAACTCTATGGTCATTCCTATCAGTTCAGTTCAGTTCAGTCGCTCAGTCGTGTCCGACTCTCTGCAACCCCATGAATCACAGCATGCCAGGCCTCCCTGTCCATCACCAACTCCCGGAGTTCACTCAAACTCACGTCCACAGAGTCAGTGATGCCATCCAGCCATCTCATTCTCAGTCGTCCCCTTCTCCCGCCCCCAACCTTTCCTAGCATCAGAGTCTTTTCCAGTGAGTCAACTTGTCGCATGAGGTGGCCAAAGTATTGGAGCTTCAGCTTTAGCATCAGTCCTTCCAATAATACTTACTACAGAATTAGCATATTCAGGCAAGATCACAATATTGTAACTGCTGAAAAGGATACCACAGTTTCAGACTATAGAAATGCAAATAAAAGACACAAAGAATAGTAAATTCTTACAAGAAATAATCCAACCTATTTTTGCATGTGAATCTCTATTTTTTATGCCAGTTTCTTTTGCCCAGGCAAGAGATACATAATCACAAGAAATCAAAGCTGTCTATGAATCTTATGCCAAATAAATAGCAAACATTATAAAGAATATCACCTTATGAGAGTTAAAATAATAGCATATTTATCATAGGACAGTCTGATTTTCAATAACAAGCATATTCAGTCAGTAACATGCACATACTTAGATGTAAATAAATTATAAAATATAGGGTTTAAGTGAATTCTTATTCTTCTTCCAATACTCTGCATGCAATTTAATTTTTGCCCTGCCACTACCAGCAAAATCCTAAAGAAGAAAACATTATAATAATGCTTTCTCAAGATCTGCTAAGGGGAACTATCAAGAAATGGACAAAGATAGCACAGGAATAGATCATTCAATAACTCACAAAACTAAAAGATAATGTTTAATTCCTTTTACCACAGAAGAGTTATATAAAAATTCTTTGCAGGTCTTTTGAAAAGGGTTCATTAATATTCGAAAAATAATCAAATATCTGTCTGAAACACCCTTGAAAAAAGCAATTAAAATGATGTTTTCCAATCATTTTAATAACAGAAGTCACCATTTAGTTACTATTTATTTGCTAAACAGTTTACATATCTCATTTGAGCTTTAGAAATAAGTATCACATCCCCCACTTTATATGTGAAAATAAGACTCCTAGGGTTAAGGTACATGCTCTGGGTCTCACAGCTAGTAAATGGAGGTGGGAATTGAATTCAGTTTTTTTTTTTTTTTTTGAATTCAGTTTTATGTGACTCCAAAAGCAGTGCTCATATCCATTATACCAGTGATTCCCAACTTTGGTCACATCATGCTGCACGCTTAAAATTATAATACTTGTATAGACTACCAACGTAAACTGGAGGGACCTGGTGAAAATAACATACATTTTTCTTTATATTATAAAATTATGACTTGAAAAATAAAGTACAAAATGTTACAGATGATATTAAACACTACTTGGTATAAATCTTCCAAATCAAATATTTTCAGTTGCCAAATTCAGAAAGTGTACTGGTGGAATCATACCAAAAATGTTCAAATATCATTCCAACTGCTGTGAAATTTGAAAAGTTAGTTACAAAATGATTTAAAAACATAAAAATGATTTAAAGTTTCAAAACCATAAAACATTTACAAACAGCACACTGCAAGCCATCCTATGCACTACACTCTGGTTAGCAAGACCTGTATAACATAATTTTTTTACAGAATATTATGATTAGACATTAGTATATCAAGAACTTCTCAATAACACATCTGAAAGAAATTCAAACAAAAAGTAACAAAACAATTACAATACTGCATTCCTCCTGAATTTCTACAGTAACTTTAATTGGTAACATTCATTTTGTTAAAATAATAACAATGACTGCAACTTAGACCAAGTTTGATAGTTTCAGAGAGGAAGTAAAAATGACTTGCATGTATATCAAAGGAGGTATTCAACAGCAAAATTATTTGTATACTGTTATGAAGGCATTCTGTTTATAGAAAAAGCAAGGAAGATAACTTTAATTTCATATGTGTGTTATGTCATGACTCAAGCAAATGCATCTCTCTCTCTGCAACCTGCTTGAATCTGTTCATTTAACTTGCTCAAGAATAAAAAAAAAAAAAACTTATTTAAAACAATGAAATTCAAAAGTAAAAGCAAATGTTGTAGTACTTTGATTTTTACCTACTGCTTTTGAAATTTCCTAAGCGATCATGTATTTAATTTTGTTTTTAATTAAACACACTATTTATAAAGTCCTGCATTACAACAGCCTAATATCCTGAGGGGATCTCTGATTATTAATGTAAACCAAAATAATCATAGAAGATAAAAACACACCTTTACTTTCATAACCAACTGATCAACAGAAACAAGGCTAATGCATTGAGTACTATAATTTATCTATATCAAACATCTGAAAGGTCCCAAGGAGCTATGTCCAAAAGTATCTGGTACATGCTGGTTAACAGTTCATATTTAAGCATCTACTACGTACCAGGGACCATGCTCATTCACAAACGATACCTGTTATATGGAAAAGCAGCAGTTTGGAACTTCAATTTTTTTTTTCATACATTCTGTAAAATCAAGTACCCAAACTGAAGGCTCAAACTCCAGTGCATAACTTCCGCTCTTTATTCAAAAAGCTGTTACCAGGGCTTCTGCAATCTACAAACTGTCAAATAGGTTAACATGAAGAGACTAGCATGGGTTCCCTGAACACCCCAAATAAACGCTGGGTTATGGTGGTGCATTCTGTCCTCTGGAGCTTCACACCATAAAAATCTGGCACTTCTCCTAAAGCAACTTCTTTTTTCCAAAAATCAATTGTTTTAAAAAGCAAAGTTCTATTGCTTACAGAAACCACTTATTCTTCCCTAACAGATCCCTAGAAAATAATACTAACAGTGAAGAAAAACGTGGCCTGATTTATTGGTAAGCTGACATCAGGGTATTTTATATACTGAGCTTCTAGAAAACAATCTCTCAAAAATTCTAAAACTAACCAGGCTGAGTAAAATGCATCTTACTGTACATAAAAACTACTTAAAACTAATGTCAAGTAAAATAAACAGTAATTCCTGAAGCCAATATTTTTCGTTTGAAGACACAAACAAAAAAGCCCAGCTCAACAGAAGTCTGTCACGATCACATCTTTTACAGTAAGTCCAATCCCATAATTTATCCTAAGATAACTGCATTCCCACTGCACATCATCCCCAGCAAATATTCATCAACTCCCACTGTGTAACCTATTGTCATCACATCCTATGCCACAAACCTCAAACAAGCCAGTCCTTAAATATCCTCAGCTCACACCAGCTCCCCCTTTACAAAAACAATGGAAGGAGTTATAAAAAAAACCTTAAGAAAACAAAAATGATAGGAAAGAGTGGATAAGTATACACAGCCTCCACACTCAAACTCCTTTCGTTTACACCTGAGAACTTGTCAGTTATTTCAACCATACACCTTTTATGTTCCGGGATAACCCAGGGTTCTTCCCCCTCAGCGAGAGCTCAAAATGTCCACTCTCTAACAACAGGGTCCTACGTGACCACTCTGTCCAAGCCCCCTTCTCTATTTATATTACTTATTCAAGCCCCCCAGTTCTAATCTGTCATAAAGTATCACCATACTCCAAACTCACAATCCATTATACAAGCCCAACACACTCTCCCGTCCTCAACACCAACTCACTCTAACCCTTCCCTTGAAAAACCTTCTCTAACATCAGCTCTCCCTTTATGAGCTTTTCCCATATCCCTAATACTCTCAATGTCCTACTGGACCACATTTCGAGGCTCCTTCGCTAAACACAATCCCAGCATGGTGGCACACACCCTCTTTCCAGCCTAATTCCTACAACCCCAAAACCCCACCCCTCATCACGCCCTCCGGCACCAGCCAGCAACCCCACACCCCGCCCCACGTCCGTCACGCCCTCCAGATTCTTCGGGGTCCTCTCCTCCCGCCCGGCCCGACCCCCCATTAGGGCTCTCAGGTGCCTGGGCCCTCTAAACCACCCCGCCAGCCCCGCCCCCAGCCCCTCACCGAGTAGCAGCAGCTTCACTTCTTTGGCCGCTTTCTCCCCGTCCTCCCGCAAGTTGCGGTCGATCATCTTGCTTCGCTCCACCGCCGCCTTATCTTCGGCGCTCAACGTGCACCCCATGGCGGCGGCGGAAGAAGGGACCGGGCCGGGGCTCACTCGCTAACCGCGGAGACTGCGGCTTGGCAGGCGGAGACAGTCTACTGCTGGGCGGCGGCCCTCTCCGTCAGCTCCCGGAGCGCCCAGAGGAACCGGATATCCGGCGTTTTACGACACTTCCGGCAACGCCCGCGGCCGTTACTTCTTCGACCTCCCTAGCTGGGGTAAAGGAGGCGTGACCAAAAGCGGAAGTACGGAGAGAGAGAGACCAGGACGCCCAGTGTCGGTTCCGTGATGTAGGGCGGCCCTGTCGAGCTTACCGGGCGCCGACTTCAGTCCCCTTCCACCTTTTTGGCTGTCTTATTTGGATGAATACAGAGATACCAGGGACTGGTTTCTCCGGTTCAAGGCACCCTCCCGAGGGCGCACGCCCGATTGGCATGGGGAATGGGAATTCCCAAGTAAAAGCCCGCAACCCGCACGGGAATTTCTGCTGGGAATTCCTCACTGGTCAGAAAACCCAGTTAAATTCTGGCTGTGGAGATCTGAGACCAAATGTAGGATAGTTTGTCTGTTGGCGTCGTCCCAGCCAGAGCTATGGGATGAGAATTACAGAGTCTGGGCCTCGCCGCTGTCACGCTCCACATCTGGAATAAGTTAAGACCCACCATGCCTGGGACTTTGCAGTCCCTTTCTGCCCTCTCCTCTGGCTCACCTACTGGTACCCAGTGGGCTTGAGAGTTGCCCAGCTACTATGTCGGTAAAGGATCTCTTGATCTGTTACTGTAACAGATCTTACATAAGGTAAGAATGTGGTTTTTCCATGATATTTCCATTCTGCCTTTGCCCCACACAAGCCAGATTTAGCTTTGATATATTGTCGTGCGTTAAGGGCTTAGGACTTCTACCAAGATTAGTCAACCAAAGTTCCACACCCTAAAACAAACCAGTGCATCCTGTGAATCTCCTATTAAAATTTCCTGTTGTGGTAACACACGAAAAGAGAAGTCATAGTAAAATTTGTTTCTCAGCTATAGTATCACCTGGAAGTTGATAAATCCCCTATGAAAGCCCCACACTGATAGTCTTTTTACTCATAATCCTGGATTCTATGGTGAAAGTAGCCCTACATTACCGTTACTTCCAAAGAGCCCCACAAAAACATTCACCGTACATTCTAGGGAAGGGAACTCTTGCAGCCCCCAAGACCTTTCCCTATGATTAAATATTATTTCCCCAATCGAACCTAGACCTTAGAATATAAGATCCCAACAGAAAGATATATAAGGTGAAAACCACATTAAATAGCCTCATGCACCTTAATTTATCAATGCCAGTTCTTCAAAGTTCCAAGTCTCCTACTCTTCCTAGTGACTGTTAGAATACAGGGGGCTGCTCTGCCATAATCAATACTTATGGGGGGAAAGGGCAAGAAGAAGGGGAGAAAAAACTATTGAGTACCTATTTGCCAAGTATGGCTAGGTACTTCGATGTGTCATCTCGTTTATTCCTCACAACAACCCTGTGATTGTGGGTTGTTATCCACATTTTTACAGATAAACAAATAGGCTCAGAGAAATTAAGCATCTTTCCAAGTTCACACAGTGAGTAAGTAGATCTGACTCCAAATTCACTCCTTTTCTACCATGCCATTATAAGGTGTTACCTGGGAGTCCTGACTACAGCTTTTCATTTAGGATTGAGAGTTACTCCAACAACACTAGGGTGAGAGAAAAAATAACTTGAGAGCACAATTTTCTCAAACTGTTGATTTCTTCAGTGGATTTATAAGTCAAATTTTGCCTAGGAACTGCTTTCACAAGCTTAAGAATTACATATGGAACTTTACCAAGTGATCCTGGTGATTAGAATACTCCTGGAAGGTGGTCATGACAGAAATTGTTGGGAAAGTTCTCAGCAGAATAGAAGAGAAAATTTTATTTCCTTCATGATCAACTCAGAGAAAAATAAATGCAAATAAACCAGCATATGTCAAATTCTATAATAAATGCCAGTGAGGTCACAGTGTCAAGAAATTTCAGCCTAAATTAGCAATATCCTTGCACTCAAGATTTTCTCCTTTGAAGTATGGTGAAGGAAGGGTTGGAGGGCAAAGTCAAAGGAAAAGGCAAAATAAATTAAAATGGCTGCCAGGCAATGCTCCCCCTCCCCACCTACAGGCATCTTTCCTATTTCCACTAGACTCACACTGCCACCTGCTGGCAACGCTCAGTCTACTAGTTCATCAGTGATGTTTGGATGTTTTCCCCTATCTAGAAATGCGATTCCTCATGAGAGAGTGGAGGAGAACATGCCTTCAATCACAAAAGACTCTCTTCGATGTATACATTATCTGAGGGAACTCCTCAGTGCAATAGGCCTTGTGCTAAAATAAGTCTAGCAGTAGGAAGACAGAAACCTGGAAAATCTAGATCTGGAGAGAAAAAGCTGCCCTATTTCATTTAATAAATCATTTTCTTCAACTATAGTTTAATCTGCAACCCCCACACTTTCCTGTCTGCAGGAAGCCTCCATGTAGACATCTTGCTGCAATGGGCTGAACTCTCAAGTTAGAACCATGAACATATTTTTCAATATACTTCTCTAAAATTCTATAATGCTTTACTATATGTGAATGCTCTGTCAAAATATAAAACAAGGTACCTGATCAGATTAAGACTGTGCACTCCTTGAAGGCATTGACTCTAAATCTGTGTGAGTCCCAGAGAGTGGGGTATTCAGCAGTTATGCACTGGGTTGAACTGAAGGAGTCAATGTTGATATCAGCATAACTTTGTTATAATAAAAATTATTTATTAGCTGTTCAAAGGGGAAACTATCCTACTCCCACCAACCCATCTTCCCCCTTGAAGCTCAATAAACCAGGAATTTGTTCAAATACAGATCACATCACCATCTGGTCCTGCCTTGACTCTTTAATGTTACCTGATTGAAATGAGGGAAATGGATGAACAGGTAGTCCCAGATGGGTGTCCTGTCCAGTTTTGCAGTTATTCCCCCTCCCTTGAATATACCGCCATCAGTACCACCTAACACAGTTCCTACAGTCTCAATCAGTGAACAGCTGAGCCCAGTTCCTGTGCCCCCTGTCCAACCCAGGGCTGCAGATAGGAGCGAGATTTAAGTCTTTGTCACTGAAGCTAATTTTGAGAGCGATGAATGGGAGTAAGGAAGCATTTAATGAACCATGGAAACCCCACCTTTCCCATTCCCAACCTTAGTCTCTTGTACCCGGTTGTCCAGGGGGCTGGCGATGGGTCACTGCCTTGAGGAGAGAGATCAGGGAGGCCAGTTCTGGAAAATAAAGATTTACAGTATTATTGGTCAGGGTTATTATGGGCCTCTCTGTATCCAACCACCTTAGCAATTCAAATGCTAACCCCCACCTTCAGCAATCCAACCCCCAATCCTTCCACTTCATTCTAAAAGACAAGGAGAAAGAGCCACCCTGCTTTAATCTTTCCTCTGCTAAGATCAAGTCCCAAAATTGATCTCTCACGTCTAAGAGAGAGACAGAAAAAATACAACAGAACAGCTGTTCCTGGAATGTGGGAGACAGAGCTGCAGTCAGCTTTCCTCTCTTCTGCTCTATGGGCCCTGGTTACTACTTCCCCTTGCTCTGACCGAACTCAAGAAAAGAAGAAAGCTGGTCCTCTCACTTCAAGAAAACCTCAGGTTTAAAACTAGAAAAAAATCTGTTAAATGGAAACACTTGACTGCAATTTTGTCCTTTTTTTTTAAGCCTAGCAAGGAAATGAGAAGTCAGGGGTCATTTTCTTACCTTGCCTGGTGCAGTTTCTACCATGGACTATTATACTGAAAAATGAAAGCTCCTAACGGGTCCTTAGAATAACTCCACGCCTGGCCTGCTGCCCTATATCCTCCAACTCCTACCCTTAGAATTTCCCTGCTTCCTGAAGCATGGAAAGTTCACTGGTTGAAAAGCATCCTCATCTCACCTTCGTGACCCTTGACTCTCGTCACCATCTCACCAGGTTCCCTCCCCCAGTAGTCAAGGATCATGGCCATGTCCAAGGCTTTTGCCATATATCCATCCAGTTGGCTCTGTTGCTGACCCAGAAAACATTAAGCAAAAGCTGTGTGCAGAGACCCCAGCCCCAGCTAGCCAGGAAAAGGTGATCCCACAAGGAGTTCCTTGCAGTTATAACTGGCCCCCAGCCCCATCACCCTCCAAGTGTCCACCAGCCCATCATGACTCCAGTCGTGGTGAGGGGGCGGGACGGAGGTAGCTGTCTGACATGATGATATCGCTGGTGAGTTGTTGCTCCAAGAACTCAGAGGTCTCCTCAGCTATCTGGCCAGGGATTCGAAAGTCAACTGCAGGGGGCTCCTGCTTGGGGCTGGCTACAGGTCGGGAAGCCCAGGACTCCGTGGGACAACCAGTGCTCTGAAGAAACTGCAGGAAGTTCTCCTCAATGGAGCCCTCCCGGCTTGGCAGCCTCAGCTCCTCCTCTGGAGCCTGTTTGAAGAAGCAGACAAACTGCTTGCTAAGCTCCCCCCGGATCTGCCGATTGAGACATCCATAGAAGAAAGGGTTGGAAGTGAAGCAGAAGTAGCCAATCCAGGTCACCACATTCTCCACCTGCCCCGTTGAAACAGGCTGGGCACTCAGGGCGACGTAGAGGTGAAAAGAAAAGTAGGGCAACCAACAGAGCAGGAACTGTCCCCCCACAGCCAGGAGGACCACTGCTGCCTTCCCTCCCCCAAACGTCCGGCGTGGCGTGGTCTGGGGGGCCCCCGAGCTGGTGACCATCGTGGAGCGGCTGCTGAGAGACTCAGAGCGTTGCCGGGGGGTCTCCATCCACGTGGGCAGCGGTCCATGCTGCATGGCAGCCACACGGGCTACTCGGAACATGCTGCAGTAGACCACTAGGATGAGGAGCAAGGGCAACAGGAAGTAAAGGACAGCAAAGACCACCACAAAAAGTCGGCAGTAGGCACTGTGGCTCCATTGGAGTGAGCAGCCTAGGGGGATGCCAGGCGCTCCCTCCTCCCGCGAGACCCTTCCCAACACTGGCACAGAAGCCATGGCCAAGGCCTTCACCCACACACCCACCAGAACAGAGGCCACCAGCCCCAGCGTCATGCGCACCTCATAACGCATGGGGTGGACCACGTAATAGTAGCGCTCCACATTGATGGCCGACACTGAGAGGATGGCCAGGCTGACAAAGCATATGCTCAGGAACAGGTAGAGGCGGCAGGCAACCTCCCCAAAGAGGTCATGGTCAAAGAGGGCAGAGCTGGAGAGCATGGCAAGGGGCATGAGGGTCAAGGCGGCCAGCAGGTCCACCAGGCAGAGGTGGAAGACGAAGACAAATTTTCGAAGGGCGGGCGTCTTGGCAATAACAGCCATCACAGCAGCATTGCCAGCCACAGCGGTCAAGTCCAGCAGGAGCATGAAGAAGAGGGCCACGGATTCTGAAGCCACGTCCCGCAGCCCTGCCTCCGGGACCCCACTGGCAGTAGAGGGACCTGGGGTTTGAGGGGCCCTCCCCAGAGTGGAAGAGTTCCCTGATGACTGGGGGATGGGTGAGGACTCCATGGGGCCGAAAGAGGACACCCAGGGCACCTCCTGTCACAGGCCCATCCCCCATCCTAGTCCAGTGCCCCTGGGATGGCAAGCCCAGGCCCAGGCTTCCCAGTTTTGTGTGTGCAGATCTGGGGGAGAGAGTGCCTCCTGCTGGAGCGTCTCAGCAGGCTCCTGTTGCCAGCCTTCAAGGCCAGTGACTGAGGGCTCAGGAGGCAGCTCCGGTCCACCTTGGTGACTGCAGAGAAGCAAGAGAGGGAGCGATGCAGGAGCCTCACCCACTCAACACTCCATCTTCTGAGTGGTCTCCAGCTCCTTTTCCACTTCCTTTTCCTCTCTTTTCCACACCCTTCTCCCCTTTCAAGGACTGTTGTCCAGAGTCTTAAATCCTCTGTCCCCCTTTCTCAGGGTCCCGCTGAGCTCTGGGATTGTGCCCCAGTTTTAAGGTTGCTTATGTAAATTTCCTGATTTCTTGTCTCCTCAGAATGGCAGGAGTCGTTGCGGAGAACAGGCTCGAGATCTGGTTTCCAGTCCCAGGTCTGGGAATTACTAGCTCTGTGGCTCTTCTAAGCTTCAGTTTCCTCATAAAGCCATCTGTAAAATGAAAGGAATAATACCTACTTCACAACTGTGTTTGGAAGATGCTGCAGGATTTATTAATAAAAATCCTAATAAGCAGTAATGTATATATGATGCTTTCCCCATGCCAGGCCCTGTTCTCAGCACTCCACGTATATTAACTCATTTTAATCCTTATGCAACCCTATGAGGTAGATAGCCTTTCCCTGTTTTGCAATTGATAAAACTGGGGCCTACCAGAGATAAAGGAACTTACCGAAGGTCACATAGCTAGTAAGTGGCCAGGTCCAGTTCCACACCCAGGAGGCCTGGCTCCAGGGCTAGTACTCCAGCCCACTGTGCCATGCTTCGCCTGAAGGTGCCCTCCACGGTGGCTGCAACACAACAGACATTCAGTAAATGTTGAATTTGAAACATCTCTAAAAATGTCTTTCGGGTTTCTCTGGTAGCTCAGTGGTAAAGAGTTCCACCTGCCAATGCAGGAGACACGGGTTGCATCCCTGGACCAGGAAGATCCTATATGCTGCAGAGCAACAACTGCAACTCCTGAAGCCTGCACGCCTTACAGTACGTGCTCCATAACGAGAGAAACTACCCACGACGAGAAGCCAGTGCACCACAGTGATGAGTAGCCCCTGCTCACTGCAACTAGAGAAAAACCCACACAGCAACGAAGACCCAACACGGCCAAAAATAAAAATTAATTCATTGAAAATTTTAAAAATGTCTCCTGCTGAACTGGGGCCACCACTGGAAGAGATCACCTGAAAAGGGGAAAGATTGTGCTTGAGTTTTGCTCTAACATCACCACCCCCAAGCCAAAGAGCTGCCACTTTGGAAGTGTTGAGAAGGACCAGTGAAAACAAAACATCCCACTGGCAGAAAACTGGGAAGTCAGTTCATCCAGCCTCCATTGCTCCCAAAGCCAGAGGACATAAGTCATATGAAAGCTGCCCATCTCTACCCACTCATTAACTTCCCAAGGTCACTGTGCCCCGGAGGTGGGAGAGGACCTGCTCCTAACCTCCCACTCTCCAGGGCCCTGGATCTCAGGTCATTGCAGCTGACCATGGAGGGACCTCTGGCCAAAACCCTCCTGTTCCTGGACTGTTCCCATAGACCCAGAACAAGAAGGGAAGTAGGCATCTGTATAAAAGGTATGGGGAGTGAAGGCGGGTGAGCATAAAGCAGAGAGGTAAACCGGAAGAAACTGGCAAAGGAAGAAGTCTCCGGGTTCAGCGTTTCTCATTTCTCTGATAAAATCTGTTTTATGTGTCTCATTATTCATGCTGAGTTAGCACAGAATTGAAATAAGTTGCCCAATGTACAGCTGACCCTTGAACAACATGAGTTTGAATTGCTGGAGTCTACTTAGATGCAGATTTTTTTTTCAATAGGAAATACTACAGTACTACAGGATCCCATCAGCAGTATGGGATGCGGAACTGCAAGACGGAAGGCCGACTATAGTTTATACCCGGATTTTTCACTGCTCAAAGGGGCAGCACTGCTAACCCTCACATTGTTCGAGAGTCAGCTGTAATTTTAATTTTTTTGATTTCCATATGCCATTCTTGCAGTCCAGAATCCTTCAGCATAGTGTACTAAGGTATAAAAATTAGAGGCAAACTGTGGCCATGCCAAGTCTGATGGGCTTTTTGTAGACAAGTCAGAAGTTTCCTGGGTCACTCTCCTCATGTGTTAAATGGGAGGGTTGAACTGGAAAAACTTTAAGGTTTCCATATGTGATAACATTGGATGGCTCAGTGAGTTCCTGGGCTATGGAGGGTCTGGTGGCTGCTCAATTAAAAACCCCATCATTTCTCTGACTGAAGTAAAGAGGCCCACATGGAGCAGATGGGTCCCTTGCCCCTCTATAGCTACAGCCTTATAATCACCCTTGGTTTTTGCCATTACCATCAACCTTGCACTAATTTAACTTCTAACATGCCTTGCGTGCAATAGGTGCTCAATACAACTTTGTGACCTGAATCAAACTCAGATTCATCAGTTAAATCCTTCCCTCCAGGATATACTCCAGGAACACTCAGTCCATCAGTTGTGTGCCAGCCAGGAGCCTCTCTTTTGGAATGAGTAACGGGCTCCTGAACTTGAGGGAATCCGAACTTTGGACTAATTACTTAGAGATGTGCCTCTCCCAGGGGATAAAAGACAGCTCATGTCACGTAGACTCAGAGTCTGTGGAGAAGGTGAAAGAGAGGGCTCAGAGTAGAGACGCTTATCACAAGACAACCTTCCAGAAAAAAATGCGGGAAGAAACACCAGGAGAGACAAACTTGCCCTTTTCTTTCTATGCCATGACTCCCACATCCCTTCTACCTGGTTGGGGCCCAGAAGACGTGACTCTGGGGTCCTGGTTGCTAAAAGAGTAAAGGCCCACCACATCTGCCCAGACATCAAGACTCTGCCAGCAGAGCCTACCCAGGGTCCCAGACCACGGGAAGCAGATGTGTGTTCCACGTGGAGATGGACAGGTGCTGTGCAGCCATAATGAAGCCCTAGGCAAGAAGGCATTGAACATTCCTCTTTTTCGCAGCCCCTCTGAGCCTTACCAGTATCTCCGCACTGCTCCCTAATTCCAGCATTCCCATTTACCTTCTAGAGAAAAGCCAGTATACCTGCTCCCCAGCACTTCCTCACTGATGGACCAGGGTAAAGGCTGGGAGGGATATGGGGTAACAGTTTCACAGTGGAAGCCCAGGGATCCTCGCTCTAGTCCTCGCTTGATTATCGTGGCTTCTCGGATGCTCTTATCCTCTCCCTGCTCCCTTCTAGCAACCCTTCCCTCACCTCCAGGACATCTCAATACCTGGAAGGCTTTGCCATCCTAGAGGCTGAAGTCTGGGCCTCTAGCAGGGGTGCGGTCAAGTTACAAATAGCCTTCTCTCAGGAGGCGAGATGCACAGAAGCGCCCAGCCCAAGGCCACAGAGGTATTGGGATTCACAGGTACCTGTTTCTTAGTTACAGAGCTTCCATCCCGAGGACCCGAGCCTGGCCTTCCTTCAGACAAGAGCATGCCCCCCTAAGCCAGGAGAGATTTTCAGGGAGCTATGGCACCTCTGCCCGACAGAGTTGCTCACGCCTAAGACACAGAGTTGCCCATCGACCTGGATGCCAAAGGACCTATTCCTAGGATGTAGGGGACCCATTTCTATGACATGGAGCAAGATGGATGGGGAACCCTGTCTGTCTGCAGGATGTGGATACTCCTGCTGGAGATCAACCCCCATCTCTAGACTTCAGAGATGCCCACACCCCAATATTTCCTTCAGGATACCTGGGGGGCCCATCCCCGGACAAAACTGCCCACCATAAGGGAGGGTGGGCTGTACCCTTCTGTGGGGTATCTCAGCACTCATCACCAGGCCTGGGTCTGGCCCCCATTTCTGGCCTAGTCGGCAACTCCTACCTTTGCTGAGCAGCTCCCGGCTCCCATGTGATAGCGCCTCTCAGCTGATGCTTCTCCAAGGCTGCTGAAGCCTGAACCACTGCAGTGATCAGTGAGAGGCAGCCGGCAGAGCAGGATGCTCTGAGAGCTTCTGGGTCCTAATGGCCTCCTGCTTCCCACCCAGACCCTTGGAGCCACTTCTGGAGCCAGGAGCCAGGGACCAGTGCCCCCAGGCAAGGTACCCAGGAGTGGGCCCAGCCCCTCCCACTCGTCTCAGGCCACTGGAGCGGTATCTCAAAAGCCTGGTGAGGCCAGGTGATGGCAGGCTGGGGAGACCCTCCTGGCTAACCTGATGACATAAAAAGAGCACTCAGAGTCAGAAGACCCAGGTTTAAGGTCTGACTCTGGCAGTTCCTAACTGTGTGACCTTAGGCAAGTTACTTGTCATTTCTGGCCTTGGGTTCTTATTTGTTCAAAGGGAGTGAAAGTGAAAGTGTTTGTTACTCAGTCATATCCGACTTTTTGTGACCCCACAGACCGCAGCCAGCCAGGCTTCTCTGTTATGGAATTCTCCAGGCAAGAATACTGGAGTAGGTTTTGCCATTTCCTACTCCAGAGGCTCTTCCCCACCCAGGGATCGAACCTGGGTCTCCTGCATTGCGGGCAGGTTCTTTACCGTCTGAGCCACCAGGGAAGCCCTCAAAGGGAATTGAAGACAGGTGATCCCTGAGGTTTATGACAGCTGTGCCATTGCCTGGTTCTGTGACATCAGAAGCAAAGCACTCCTGTAGTAGGCCAGTCAGTGCAGACACAGGTCTGCAGGGTCAGGTCTGACAGGGGCTGTGGCTCGAGAGCATGGCCCAGACTTGGGCTCCTTTGGAAGCTGCTTCCTGTATAAAGAGAGCAGGTTTGGAGGAGAGCTAAGGGCCTTGTCCTAATCCTGCACTTGCCCCTCAAAAAGCGCTTTATTATTGTCTTCTTAGATAGTATGTTTTTCTGGTATGGGGCTGCAAGAGCTTGTGGAGACAGGAGACTTGAACACCTTCATAAGCCACCCTGTGGTACCAACACAGCACTGCTCCCTCAAGGCAGGGTGGGAGATAGGTGCTTGGGAAGGCTCTGATTGTGGGGCTGAACAGAGCTGGGAAACATTATTGGCAGAAGGGCGAAGAAGAGGTGATGAGCCTTTGGAAGTGAGATGAAGGGGCGTGACTTCCCACAAACTATGAAGAAAACAGCTCCCTCAGGATTGGGGCTGACACCCAAGGACAGGATCCTAAGACTGGAGTTGTAAGACATCCTACAGGCCAAGGCCTCTGTGCTTCTGAGGTCCAGAGAGGTGAAGAGATTGCCCAGAGTCACATATGGCAGAGCCATGAGCCTAGACAAGGAATTCAGTCATGATATCTGCTCCAGAGCCCCCTTCCCTGAGACTCACCTGTATGGGAACTCCTTCTGTCTCGAAAAAGGAAGAAAAGGAATTCTGGAACTGTTTACCAGATTCTAATCAGAGTCATAAGAACAGTGAATTACCCACGGAACACGAAGAGGGCAAGGTGGCTGTCCCAGGCCCTGGTTCAACAACAAAGAGTCAGGCGACCAGCCCAGACCCACACTTACTTGAGCTCTTACGAGTGCCAGCCCCTTTACATACGAGGCCTTCAATCCCGACACCAGTTCTATGAGGCAGCCATCATACACCTTACGTCACAGACAAGGAAATGGGCACCAGAGGTGAGGTGACTTAGCTAGTAAAAATCAGAGCCAGTATTTGAACCTTTGTCTGTTTGAAGTCAAAGCATTTACTTCTTCCCCCCTACACCCATGGCTTCTCTGGAGGCCTGACATGAGACTCTGGGCTGAGCCCCTAAAGCCAATTCCACAGAAATAGCCACTACCTTTCAGGAAACAGCCTAAAACAACATTAGATATACCTGAGTACAGGGAAATCTAATTAAAATGTCAAATTAAACCCGAAGACAGCAAAGTGATTTTTATCAAAACTTGTGCTCTCATATTGGCAGGATCATCCTGGCATCAGTCAAACCCTCTGGAATCAGGTAAAGCCTGTCCCTGATCAGGGCCCACATCATTCCTGCAGGGGCCTAGCTCAGAATGACATGGCCCCCGTCCAAGGATTCACAAAGAACCAGAGACTACACTTAGAATGGGATTATAGGAGGGTCTTCCCTGGAGCGTTCATGGCTGGAACCCAGATTCAATCCTTGGTTGGAGAACTAAGATCCCAAAGGCCACACAGTGTGATCAGGAAAAAAGAAAGAACACTGGATTGGTCAGAAGTCCTTGGTTCTAACTGGGCTCTACTCTGTTGGTCAACAGCAGGAACTTAGTCTGTGCCTGAGTATTTCTATCTATAAAATGGATAAAATTCTTTACTTCCTACTTATCCAATAGGTATTTGTTGTTGTTTAGTCACTAAGTCATGTCCAACTCTTTGGGACCCAATGGACTGTACCCGCCAGGCTCCTCTGTCCATAGTATTTCCCAGAAATACTGGAGTGGGCTGCCATTTCCTTCTCCAGGGGATCTTCCCAAGCCAGGGATTGAACCCACGTCTCCTGCTTGACAGGCCGATTCTTCACCACTGCGCCCCCTGGGAAGCCCCTCTAATAGGAATAAGAAGCCTACAATACATAGCCTGCTTCTCAGGCTTCGGGGAGCTAGTACAGTTACCCTAGCTGGTCAAACAACTGGGGTGGTGGCCAGCAGGCAACATCTCCAGGTCCTGAAGTCCCTCCCAGGATCCTGGCAGGGTCCTTGGTACTGAGGTCTGATTTAGTACTGAGGTCTGATTTCATCCCAGGCTTGCTCCTTGCCCTTGCCCACCATCATCTCGTGTTTATTTTTGGCCATGCCACATGGCTTGCGGTATCTCAATCCCCCGACCAGGGATTGAACCCAGACACCAGCAGCGAAAGTGTTGAGTCCTAACTAATCGCTCATGGGGCAGTTCCCCACAAGCACCTCTTGATGGGGTTATGTCCACACCTCCCACTCTCTCCTGCCTCCGCACAATGAGGCCTTGAGATGGACCAAGTTTATCTTTCATTCATCCACCCACGTGTTCAGAAGTCTCTCGAATGTTCCATATGTTCCCACAACCCCCTTCCCATAGCCCTTCGCCTGCTTAGTGGCACCCACTGCCCTCCTCCTCTCCTCTCTCTGGGTCTGTCAAAACCTGCTTTCAGGAAAGAGGCTGATAAATCCATTCACACTGGTAGCAGCTTAATGTGTTCTCTCTCCCAGGAATATTAACAATTTAACAGGGAACAAAGGGAAGAAGCTGGATGTTGGGCTTCTGGCATCGACAAGGGGTGTCCCCGAGATCCCACAGCAAAGACTGGTGTTGCCTCCCCAGGACGCCAGCATGGCGCCCTTCCAGCCCCCACCACACCCACATGGACATGCAAGCCTCCCCGTGTGGAGAGCAGGCTAACAGCTGGGGCCTCCCCACCGCAGCTCAGCTCCTGGGTCCAAAAGCCCCCTGTGCCAGCACCAGCCCCACCTGCTCCCCAGGCAGCCAGCTCCCTGCCCACCATCTGCGGGAAAGCTGAGGGGCTGAAGAGGGAGTCAGAGGAAAGAAGAGGTGAAAGCCTTCCCATTCCCTTTATTCCCCCACAGTCTGGCCTACACCCCCTGCCAGGAGCCAAGATCCGACAGTATATTCAGCCTGCAGCTGCCACTGGTCATGTGAGCCCATTGCTAGGTTACAGGGACCCAAAAATAAATCCTTCCCAACCAGATTAGAAACTGAGGGCCTTGGATGAACCAGACTCACAGGAGTGACAGGAACACCCACAGTGCCTGTGCAGGCCAGGCCTGCTATGAGACCACAGAACCTTTCCCTTGCTGCCCACCCAGCCTCCCCATCCATCAGCTGGGGCTCAATGCTGGACCTCCAAAGAAAAATTCCCAGAGAGCTGCTGGGCCCTTGCTAATTGCACAATAAATAGGTATCCAGGCAGAGTGGCCCTTCCTCACTAGTATCACTGGTTGGGCGATACCTCTCTGCCTCTTCTTCCCATCCAGCGTCCTCAGCATTAGCCTGCCCCCTCACAGGCCCCGCCCCATCCCAATGTACCTGCAAAGCACCATTAATCATTTGCCCTGTGGCCAGAGTGTCGATCTGTGCCAGTTGCCTTTTTCCAGACTCCAGGAGGGGGGGAGACCTAGCAGTCACCCCAGAACTAGGCACTTTAACAGGAGAAATGTCACAACAATCTTCTGAGTTAGTTTCAAAAACTCCATTTACACATGTGGAAACTGAGGCTCAAAGAGGATAAGTGACTTTCTCAGCTAAGCAGCTAGAAATCCCAGATCTATTTACTGAGTCTGGAGATGGGACAAGGAAAAGGACAGGGAAGCACAGGGAAGGGAAGTAGGGGTCCCTGAAACCCCTTCCCTGGAGCCTGATAGCTGGACACTTTACTTACTCTGAGTTGGGAGTGCTGTCTCTCTCTGCCACTCACCTCCACATCCTGAGACCAGCCACAGCTGACCCAGGCCACCTACCTCCTTCTTTATGGCTTTGGGCTCTGTCACCTTCTCTGGTCCAGGACCTAGATGGGGTCATTCCTGATGCTCAGGCCTGAGAAGAGTCATGTACAAATCCCCAGTAATCATTACCCTTCTACTTCAGAACCTTGACCTGCAGTCAAAATAGCAGAGCTTTGAGGGTCATCATGGGTGCATGCTCAGTTGTGTCCGACTCTCTGCGACCCCATGAACAGAGAGCCCACCAGGCTCCTCTGTCCGTGGAATTTTCCAGGCAAGAATACTGGAGTGGGTTGCCATGCCCTTCTCCAGGGGATCTTCCTGACCCAGGGGTCAAATCCACATCTCTTGCATCTCCTTCATTGGCAGGCAAGTTCTTTACCACTAGTGCCACCTGGGAAGCCCACGGTGGCTCAAACAGTAAAGAATCTGCCTGCAATGCAGGAGACTGGGCTCAATCCCTGGGTCAGGAAGATCCCCTGGAGAAGGGTTACCTACTCCAGCTTCTTGCCTGGAAAATTCCATGGACAGAGGAGCCTGGCAGACTAAAGCCCACGCAGTTACAAAGAGTCAGACATGACTGAGTGACTCACACACACTTGAGGGTAATAGGGGGCTTCCCTGGTTGCTCAGTTGGTAAAGGATCCACCTGCAATGCAGGAGACCCCAATTTGATTTGGCCGGGAAGAGAGGGTCATAGGAGGTCAAATAGCAATTTTACAGATGAATAGGCCCAGAGACAGGAAGTAACTTGCCCAAGGCTACACAGCTAGAGGGCAAAGGAGAAGTGACCAGAATCTAAGCCTCTGGATTCCTATCCCCATTTTTTGTGCCTGTCACTAAGGACAGTTGGGGGTCTGTCATACTTGGCGCTGGGGCAAACCCAAAGTTCCCCCAATAACAGGTTCCCTTCCTCGACCTGCCACATCTCCAAGGCCCTCCCACCTGCCTGCCCTCTTCAGGAAAGTACTCCTCCCCAGGCAAGGGTCTAAGGAGGCCCAGACTCCCCACTCAGCTCCTTGTACATGTCTTGCCTCCCCATTCTGGGGACACTCCTATCATCTCCTAAAGCCTCAGAGCATCCCATTCTTACCTCCTGCAACCCCCAGCAGCCCGAACTACAGGCTTCATGTTACTCAATTCACGAAATAGTTCTTGAGCACCTTCTATGTGCAAAGCTCTGTTTAGGAAGTAAGAGAGAAGGTACAAAGGTGAAACAAATACAAACATTGCCCTCTTGGCACTTACGGTCTAGGACAGAGATGAAGCAGGTTATCACCTTCAAAGGAGAATCAAAATGCTGTGGAGATCCAAAGGAAAAAGTGAACCCACTCACTCAGGAAATCTGGGAAGGCTTCCTGAAGGAAGGGGCAGGGGTCTTAAAGGAGAAGTAGGATTTAAACTGCAAGTACATGGAAGAATTGATGCTGTTGAACTGTAGTGCTGAGAGACGACTCTTGAGAGACCCTTGGACAGCAAGGAGATCAAATCAGTCAATCCTAAAAGAAATCAACCCTCAATATTCATTGGGAGGACTGATGCTGAAGCTCCAATACTTTAGCCACATGATGTGAAGAGCCGACTCATGGGAAAAGATCCTGATGCTGGGAAAGATTGAGGGCAGGAGGAGAAGGAGGTGACAGAGGATGAGATGGTTGGATGGCATCATCAACTCAATGGACATGAGTTTGAGCAAGCCCCAGGAGATAGTGAAGGACAGGGAAGCCTGGCGTGCTGCAGTCCATGATGTCGCAGAGTCAGACATGACTGAGGGACTGAACCACACAATTGAGAGAGGAGAGGAGGGTAGTTCAGGGGGAAGGAGCAGGTCTTGGAAAAACGTGGAGACAGGCAGGTTTATGGAATATCAAGGCAAGAGAAGTTGTCCAGTTTGACTGAAAATAATACATGTGTAGAGAAGAAGTGAGAATAGAGGAAGTAGACAGGCTAGACCGTGAAGGCCTGGTAAGCCAGACTGAAAAGTTAGCACTGAGAAGTGTTTTGGGCAGGGAAGCCCAGGGCCACAGATGCGCCCCACCTCCGGTCTTTCAGTGAGTCAGTTGATAAGTATTTACTGAAACCACAAGTTCCAGAATGAGGGGTTGAACTCAAGGCTGGAAATTTTCCTTTTCATTCGGGCTTAGAGAGAGGCGCAAAAAAACACATAGATCATCATGGAGACAGTGCCTGCGAACGTACGACAGCGTGAACTCAGAGGAAAGGGGCCATCAGCGATGAAGTGCTGTAGAGACCAGATGACACCCCTGCACCCAGGTAGGGCTTTCACAGGTGACCTGCATATCTATTCTGTGGGGGAGGTGAAGAGCGGAGTGGCAACTCAAATGCCTGGAAACTCTGCCTTCTAGATTTATGTGTCATAAGATGCCGCCCAGCCTGATCTGCAGGGACAGGGCATCCTGGACCACCCAGCTGTTCATCCCAGGGCAGGTTGCCCAGCTGCCCACTCACTGCCAGGTCATGGGCTCTGACCTGAGAACCAAGAGCTGAGCTGGGTTTCCCAACTTGGGTTCCACGGAGTGCTTTCAGCAGTGCCCGGGCTCAGACTGTAGGGGGCATCCCTGCTCTACATCGTTGGGACAGTGCCCCCTAAGTGACATGTACTCAGCCCTTGGGGACAAACTGAGAGGTAGGGTAACCTGACCCTTCCTTCTCCAGACTGGGCATAGCTGGGCACAGGGATACGAGCCCTAGGCTTCTTTCCCAGTTTTCTTTCCTCCAAAGACCTCTCCCTCCATTTCTGACCCACTTAAAAACAGGATCCCCATCCCCATTCAATTCTCATGCCCTTACATCCAAGGAAGGGCCAGACTTCTAGAGCCAGAGCTCTTTAGGGATGGAGAGACAGCCTGTGCGGAGTCCCTCTGGGCAAGGTGGAGAGGGATGGATTGTCAGTCCTGGCCCACCCACATGAGGACCCTACTGGAGAATGATGTGTGATCTCTCAGATGGCCTAGCCTGGAAGGGCAGCCCCGGAGGGTCTAAATTAGCCGTGGGACAGGGGATCATAGACAGTGAGGACCTGAAGGAGAGAAGACACCAACTGCTTGCTACATTTCAGAGCCTCTAGGCGTCCCTGACAGAAAGTAGCCACAAGAGGGCAGTGTTGATCACAGAGCTGCAAATAGTCTGCTGTTTCCAGGTAGAGGCGCCTCACTTCCAAACCTTCATCAGCTGTATCCTTCCTGGGGGACTTGCTGTCTTGTGGGCCCCAGTTTTCACCTTTTAGACTCCTACAATATATGCATGGAGGGCCAGGTAAGCGGGCCAAGAATCCCAAGAGAAACATCTCTCCTACTCCTAGGAGGTGGGTCGGAAGAGGTAGGCAGGCTAGCATTCTGGGAGTCCAAAGGCTGCACCCGCATGAGTGAGCAGTGCCCTTGGGGCTACTCTCCCCACTTCTCTGAGCCCCAGCTCCAAATGAGGGTTGGACTAGACCTTTAGGTGCTCTCTAAAGTCCTTTGCAGCTCTAAATTTTGAGTCTGAGTCTTAGCTGCTGACATCAAGTGGCTTCTCTCTCCAGGGCCCTGGCAACTTGAGAGAATCAGGGCCTGGGGGTAAAGGAGTGGATGCAGGAAATAGCAGTGGGCACTTCTCCACCAATCAGGTCATTCCTCTGGGAATTACAGCCAGAAAGAGATTCAGTCCTAAAACTGGGAAGGGACCCAGGAAGGGATGAATGGCATCAGCCAGGCCCCAGAAAGACTCCTCTGAAGGGTTCCATTGGATTGGTTTGTGTGTGACAGTGTGAATGGTAGGAGGGCTGAAGGCTGGCTGAGCAGTGTCCCCTCCCAGGCCCAAGCTACCCAGAAAGCCACAGGACCAGACTAGACATACCCAAAATGGAGGCTACAGGAAGTCTAGACCCCTTCCCTTGGCCTTTTCTCTCCAGTCCCCTAACAGTCAATTTGTCTCCTCCCCACATTGCTCTGACCCCTGCCCTGCTTCCAGCCCACACCCTCATCCCCAGAAAGCAGAGTTCACAGCCTCGATTCTAGGGGAGGGTCCCTGCCTGACCGACCCATCTCTGGCATCCCTCCAGAACAGCTCTGTTCCCTGTGCCTCTTTGTCCCCAAACAGTGTCTCCTGACTCCAGTCATTTCACACCAGGCCCCTGGACACACTCTGCCCAGCACCTCAGTTTCCCTGATGGCCATCTGATCCGACACCTGGGGCCTGACCTTACCCAGCAGAGGGTGTGTTCTGCTTCTTGCATCCCATCTTCTCTTTCTTCCCTGCTGGCCTCATTACTCACTGTTTTGTCTCTTATTTGGCTTCCTTCCTTCGACCTCTCTCCTCTGTCCTCCCTAGCCCGTTCTCAGAACTCTCTAAGTCTCAGAGCCTTTTGCCCTGGGCCTCTGCTCCCCCGTCTCTCTGTTTCTTTGCTCAGCGTACACCTTTCCTTTCTATCTCTCTCCTCCCTCACTTCCTCCTCTGCAGTGAGTACAATGAGAATCCAATCCATTCCTCCCTGGACTGAAGGTATAAATAGCAGAGGGAGGCTGGGCTAGGAGCCAGACTTGCTACCAGCCTCTTCCTTGCAGCCCCAGGCTTGGGCATTCGGGACCAGTGGAGGGAAGGGTCCAGGGCAGAGAGTTAGAGCATTGGAATTGAAAGCCACTGTACAGAGTGGCAGACCCAGGCAGACAGAGGATGTGACAGGAATCTGGGGGTGTGGATCTTCGGGTCCTCCCCACCAGCCTATCCACCTGCACTAACATGGTTACAGAGTTCCTTCTTCGCTTCTGGAGAAGGAGCTCTGGGTCAGAAGACTCCCTAGGGCCGCTCAAAGGCCTTGCTACCTCCTCCTGGCCACAGATGCATGGGCCCAGGTGGCAGCCAGCAGACAGCAGCTGGGGACTAGAGTGGAAGTGGTGGCCTCAGGAAACAGGCCACAGTCTCACCCCAGCCAGCTCCCCGGCCTAATTAGAGACCGGAACAGGCGTTGATCGTCCCTGAGCTCATTATGTCACAGCTGGGGAACAGCTGGCCAGTTTTTTCCAGGCCATTAGCTGCGCCATGAAGTGGAGAGAGGGAGGGGGCGTGTGAGCAGGATCAATACCCTGTCTGTCTGCGGGAGAAGCGCCTCGTGGCTGCCTCCTTCTGCACTCAGGGCTGGGCTTCTCCTCTCTGGAGCGGCCTGCCTGTGTGCTGAGCTCCTTGGAATTCACACACCAGGCTCAGCTCCTTCCAGCCTAGAGGCAGGAGAGACAGACTCTGACCTGACCCTGATCTGACCCATGGGGACCCCCTGAGTATTCTGTCTCTGGGGATGAGAAGGGCAGAAAAGAGTCTCAGGTTACCCACGCTGGGCTCAGAGGGGCCCTTTAAAGTCCAGCTTCTCTCCACCCCCTAGGCAAGATGACACCTGTGGCAGCTGTTCCTGCTGGCCCAGGGCCCCGCCTCTCTGTGCCCCCCGCCGGGCTGAGCCAGGTTCGGTTTCCAGGGCGCAGGGGCAGGAGGAGTTGGGAGGGGACACCTCAAACCTTGGGGAATGGCAGGTGGTGGAGGAGGAGGGCAAGCAGGTCAGCTGAGCGGGACCCAAGACAGGAGGCAAGCTGCCCGCACGCCCTGACCCCCAGGAGGCCCGCTGTTAGAGGGGAGTTCAGCTTTATTCAATGAACTGGCTTTTTACTTACAGAGTTAGAAGGTGTCAAGACCTCTAAAATCCCCCAAACGATACTTCTCAGTTTACAGAGAGAGAAAGCAAACTCTGCTGCTGCCAAGTCGCCTCAGTCATATCCGACTCTTTGTGACCCTATGGGCCGGAACCCCCCAGGCTCCTCTGTCTACGCAATTCTCCAGGCAAGAATACTGGAGTGGGTTGCCATGCCCTCCCTCAGGGCATCTTCCTACCCAGGGACTGAACCCTCATCTCTTATGTCTCCTGCATTGGCAGGCAGGTTCTTTACCACTAGCGCCACCTGGGAAGCCCAAGCAAACACTAACATGCCTTAGGCTCTCTGTGCCTGGCCAACTACTCTCAGCATTTTGCTTTAGTTCTCTCTGTCCTTTCCTACTGCTGCTATATGAGTTCTAATGCAGCCCTGGGGACTTTTAGTCACATGTCCTTAGGCTACCAGTAAAGCTGTGGGAACCACCGGGTTCCCCTCCATCCTGCCTCCACCCCACCCCACCCCACCCTGAGCACCACCCTGGGTCCAGCTCCTACTCCCTGAGCAGTTCCCCTATCCCGTGAACAGAGGCCAGGATGTGCCATGCCCTCTGCTCCCCAAACATCCCACCAGCCCCTGTTTCCAGAATCAGCAGTGAATTGATCCTGGGAGTCAGAAGGCCTGAACTACAGACTTGAGTTCCTGCTAGGCTTGGCTCCAGTCATGCAGAGCTGGCGGACTGGTTTGACTAGATGAGCACAGAGGACAGAGGACCCTTAAAATGCAGTCCTCATGTTATGGATGAGGAACCTGTGTCCCAGTGAGCAGAAGCAGTTTGCTCAACTGGTTAGAGCAGATCTGAGACTGAGTCTGCCAGCTCCCAGCTGGTCAGTGTTGGTTCTAATCCACCACAAAGCCTTGGCTCTAAGTTCCCAAAGCCACTAGATCAAAGTCTAATGGATCACCCTTGACCCATCCAATGTGCCTGTGTGTTCAGTTGTTCAGTCATGTCCAACTTTTCATGACCCCATGGACTGTAACTCTGCCCATGGGTCCAGGCTCCTCTGTCCACGGAATTCTCCAGGCAAGAGTACTGGAGTGATTGCCATTTCCTCCTCCAAGGGAACTTCCCGATGCAGGGATTGAACTCATGTTTCCTACATCTCTTACATTGCAGATGGATTCTTTACTGCTTGAGCCATCGGGGAAGCCCCTGACTGATCCAGCACGTCCTGACAAATCTGACAAATTGATTCCTAACAAGCCCAGAGTGCACCCTCTTCCTCAGGCCTCTGAGAACCAAGCAGAATGCAGGTTGGTCACCACTGCTGCCAGAAACAGCTTCTTCTCCTGGAGCCTCCATCCAGTCAGGAGCAGCTGCTACCAAGGGAGCTGATGGAGCAGAGACCAGCTGGGCACTGCGGTGTCTGATGTTCATCCATCTGTCTGTCTGGGTCCAGGAGGTGCCGAGAGCAGAGGGAGTCTGGCAGTAACCTGGCCTTGCCGAACTTCCTCCTGCCTGATTCACAGAGATAGAGCGAATCGGAAGAAATTAGGTATTGCTCCTTCTGCTGGCGTCGTGAGGAGAGAAATGTCTGTGTGGACTTGAAGATGGCACCGCAACTGGCCTCAGAATCAGGAAGAGCACAGGAATGAGTTCCAGAGGCCAGCTTCCTGGGGCCATCGGCAGGATGGCCTCATCCTCGTCGTCTTCTCCTTTGACTGCAGACGGAAGAGTGACAGCCTTAAGCCGCAGGGGCTAAGATGCTGAACCCCATGGTTCTAGTCAAAATGTAGGGGGGCAGGGGTGGTCGGACAGCCTAGCGAGGGAACCCTAGCATAAGGTGCCTCAGATGGGGATCTTGTGGCAAAAGAGCTCTGAGAAGCCAGGGGCACAGAGCCTGGAAAGGGACAGAAAGGCACCAGCGCTGAACCATCTCCCATCAGAGTGTCCGTCAGAACGTCCATGATGAGGAGAGCCCTTGTCCTGGCTGGGCATCCCGTGGGTGCCGTTTACTAGCCCTGTGGACTGGGGCAAGGCCTGGTCTCTGATCGTCGGACTTCCCTGATCTGTGACAAGATGCAGAGAGCAGGGTCTGCCTCACAGGTTGCCGCAGCTTTAAGGCTCACGGGGGGGAATGTCTGTGAGAGGCTTCAGAAAACAGGAATGATGATTGTCATTACCCTACACTGCTGTCTGTCAGCAGTGTGTGTGTGGCGCTAGGACCCTGATGCCCAAGTTGCCAGCAGTGGTTTGTATCACAACATTGTGTACACAAGGACTTCGGTCAGGAGGGACAGAAGCAAAGGGCCTTTCCTTCTAGAAGGCACTACCCCGGCCCCACCAGCAGATGCTTATGAATCTATAACAGCATTCCTCAGTCCCCCAGGGTCCATCTGCTCACAGAGAAGAGGCCTAAAATTGAAGCAGCCAGGATGTGAGTGCACACACACACAGGGACACAGGCACCCGCACCACAGCAATCCATGGCTCTGCCATCGATTGTCCTTCCTTCCTAGGTGCTGGGCTTTCTCAGTTCACAGTCCATTAAAGGATCAGCGTCTCTGCGTATAACATGTTGTGATGGTAACTGGTTGAAGAATTAAGAGAAATGCCAGGACTGAAGGGACAATTTTGCATTTATTAGTTTTAGTTTTCTGGGAGAATAATACTACTAGTGATTTACATTTGGTATCATATTTTATGACTTAAAAAAAGTGTCACAATCATTACTATTTAAGCCACATGGCACTCTTAGGAGATGCAGACTATTATCTGAGGCTCAGAGCGTTGAAGGGCTTTTCCTTGTCTTCATATTTCATGACCTTGACATTTTCAAACACTACTGTCCAATTATTTTGTAGAATGTCCCTCAGTTTGGGTTTGGCTGATGTGGCCTCACGAGTGGATTCAGGTTAAGCACTTTTATCAGGAATGCTACAGAAATGATGCTGTATTCTCAGTTCATCTCCAAAGAGACACCAAAGTTGACTTGTTCTGCTTCAGTCTTGCTTTTTGTGTTTTTGGCTGCACCCTCGCTTTTCCCTGGTTGAGGCACCTATGGGCTTCTCTTGTTGCAACCCACGGGATTCTCGCTGCTATTCACGTGCTTCTCTAGTTGCAGTGTGTGCGGGCTTAGTTGCCCCATGGCATTTGGGGTCTTAGTTCCCCAACCAGGGATCAAACCCATGTCCCCTGCATTGGAAGGCAGATTCCTAACCACTGGACCATGGTTCCCATGGCCAGGGAAGTCCCCAGGCATGCTAACTTTTATCAGTTAGTTAGGATCATGTCAGCCAAATTTCTCCACTGTAAATACAGTTATAAGTACTGTCGTTATAGATGAATAAGCATTTGTGGGGAGATACGCTGAAACTGTGTAAATATCAGGTTCCTCATCAAATTTTCACCCACAGGTTTTAGCAGCCGTATTCTTACCTAAGTCCTTTATTACTATGATGCTAACCAAATGGTGATTTTCTAATTTCCTCTCTTTTCTGTCTTTATCAATTGGCATTCCAGTGTAAGTTAGTGCCTGCCCTTCTCACCAGGTATTTATTTGTATCTGTATTAACTCTCCATTCCTGTTTTATTCAATGGGTTCAGTTCAGTTCAGCTCAGTCGCTCAGTCGTGTCCGACTCTCCGCGACCCCATGAATCACAGCACGCCAGGCCTCCCTGTCCATCACCAACTCCCGGAGTTCACTGAAACTCATGTCCACAGAGTCGGTGATGCCATCCAGCCATCTCATTCTCGGTCGTCCCCTTCTCCTCCCGCCCCCAACCCTTCCCAGCATCAGAGTCTTTTCCAGTGAGTCAACTCGTCCCATGAGGTGACCAAAGTATTGCAGTTTCAGCTTTAGCATCACTGAATACAAATACTAAAATTAGTTACTTCGATGCCTCAATTGTCCCAGACTTGGCCGGCATGTATCCTTCCGATCTGGATTATGTATCCTTTTGTTTCCATCATTCTTTGAGCACTTCCATACTTTCTTAGCACAAGGAGATGCTCTGGGTTCAACTATAAATTTTTAGGCTGATGAGTCTTGGTTCTTTTTAGTGGAAAATGGTCTTTAGAAATAAGGAGCTGAGTGATTGGTGTGTTCACTGCTATTTGGGTATCATTGCTTATAGGACCTCTCAGCAGACAGAAACAGAAATATGTATGTACACACACACACACACACACACACACACCCCTACATCTATGTATCTATGTTTAAAACATGGGTTCAAACTAATTATGCCAATTCTGATAGCTTATTTCCTTTCTATAAATGTAACTCCTTTCACTAAGAAACCATGAGAAATATGGCTCCCATTATCCTCAACATATTATTTTCTCAAGTCCTCTACTTTCAATCAATCTCCTAACCATACGGGCCATATTCTCTGCCCCAGCCTCACCAAACATTCTGGCTGCACTGGCCAAATTTTGACCCTAGTCTCACTGACCACATCAGCTATGCTGGCTGAATCCTCCATCTATATCAAAGGGAAATAGGAGAGGAAGGGCACATTTTGTCATTTTTCAAGGACTGGATTTATCGAAGTTTGTTCTCATCACATAGTGAAAACAGATACAGTCATTCAGATACATCACATAACCTAAAGACATTTGTTCCAATAACAGAGGACCTTTAATGTTTCTAATAGAGTCAGTATTTATGAAATTATTTCTCGATGAATCTGAAAAACAGATTATAATATGTATGTATTCTTCATCCTATATAAAACTGTCATAATCTGTTTTCTTATTTTATGTCGATTCTGACTTTGTAAAGATGACAAAGAAGAGAATCTTTGTTCTACTGGTAAGTTCAGGAACAAACTTTTTAAAAAGGTGTGTCAGAGACTAGTTGTTTACCAAACCATTTCTTTCGCCTCCTGGGTGCAAGCGGGACTACATTTCTCAGTCTCCCTTTCAATCAGGTGTGGTCACATGACTGAGTTCTAGCCAGTGGAATGTGGGCAGAAGTAATGAAAGCCACTTCTAGACCCATAAAACCTTCCACACAGTTCTGCAGGCTCCCAGTCTCTACTCCATCTGCTGACTGAATACAGAGGATTCAGTAGAGGATTCCAAAGCCTGAAACAGTTAGCAGAGCCACAAGATGGATAATTCTAGGTTCCTGAATCACCCTGTGGGAGGCCATCAACTGAACATCTGCATTCAACCCTTATGTGAATATGATGTCCATTTGTATTGTGATAAGCCACTGAGACTTCAGGGTTATTAGTCAGGTCAGTTAGCTCACCCTAACTAATGCAGAAAGTAAATGAATTGCTCATGTTTACCCTTTAGAAGTGGTAAAGTATCATGTGGAAGGCGACCTTCTGATCCCTACTTGAGGGTTCTTTCTATCAGTTTGTGCGTGTGTGTGTGTGTTTGTGTGGGTTGTGTGCTCACATACTCTTTGCGACCCCATGGACTGTAGCCCACCAGGCTTCTCTGGAGTTTTCCAGGCAAGAATACTGGACTGGGTTGCCATTTCCTCCTCCAGGGGATCTTCCTGACCTAGGGATCAGTTTCCTGTACCTCCTGCATTGGCAGGTGGATTCTTTACCACTGAGCTACCTGGGAAGCCCCTTTCTATCAATCAGACCAAGTTAAAAGTAACATTTTCCTTTTAGCCCAAGCGTGACACTAGACCCCCTTTTAGCCCTTCCCCTTTCCCAAGGGAACCATGACCCACATTTGCTGTTTCATGGATTCATCTTCACCAAATGAAAGCACCTCACTTGCCTAAGACCTGACCTCTGACAGGAGACTTACTCACCCTGCAGAGGTCTCTGATGAAAGGTGACCACCCTTTCCTGCAAGAAGACTCTGTGGTTGGTGTGGCAGTGGTAACAGAGCCCAAAGTTGAGATGGTCCAAAGGGCTTGGGGGACAAGTTGAATTCCTCCTCTGACACAGGAGGTCAGCAGCAGTTCCTGGTCACTCCTACATCCTGGCTTATTCATAGGCTGATAGCTACTGGTTCAGTGTGTCCGCCCAGTCCAGGCTGCGAACAGCATATATCTTCTTGAACAGGATGTTCTCATCTTCCATTCTTCAGACAAGTTTTAGAGACTAAGAGAGCTAGAGACATCAGGTCAAGTGGGTGGGGAGGGTGGGGAACAATGCAATAATACAGGGGAAAGGAAACCTCTGACTGGAGACGTGGACATGAAAGACCTTGGGAGTTTTCTCAGTATCACAGTCTAAATTTTATAGTAATTCACAAACTCATATTTCCAGAGTTGGGCAAAACTCCAAGGTTTTCCTAGCTTTCATTTCATAGAGAAAAGCCTAACTGTCACTTCATAGGGAATTGATGACCTGAGTGATTAAGGAGCATGTTTAACGTCACAGAGATAGTCAAGGCTAGGACTAGACCCCAGAACAGTGCTCTTAGCACTTTTCTACTTTGCTTGCAGGTCTGATGGGAGCCACTCAGTTCAAGCAGTTGGAGCAGCAGATGTAATTAGGATACTAAGTGTTGGAGAGTGTGGTCCCTGAGGACACATCTCTCCATGACCTTGGCCAACCCCCAAGCCTCCCTGAAAGCCTTTCCCTGCTTATATGAGAAGCCAGCACCCATCACCCACCAGGGTCTGACACAAACATGTCTGGGGTGAGTTGCTCAATTCCAAGGTGAAGCAGGAGTGGGAACATCTCCAGTTAAAACTCCAAAGCATCTGGGAAGGGAAAGAATCTCCAGACTGGAAAGGCATGGAAATTTCCCTGAACCCAGAAGCATGCTTGGAATAGTACCGCTGCATCACCACTCCAGCCCGGCCTTGTTAGTGAGGCAAGCCGCAATCAGGAGATAATTAGCTTGCTGTTATTTATTCCCTGCTCTAATCAGCAGCCCACTGCTTGCACAGTGGAGAGGGCTCCCACCCCCAGAGCAGTGGGGGTTCTTGGGGACCTTTAGTTACATGCCAGGAAACAAGTGGCAGAAGACAAAAGGCTAGGGAGACCAAAAGAGGGAGGGAGGGCCTTGACCACAGGACCCACAGCAAACAAATCCCTGGAGAGAGGCAGCTGGGGATCACCAGGAGCCCCGGGCAGCGTTACACTCCGCCTCATTTTGTTCCTGGAGTTGGGCTCTGGTCGATAAAGGGCGGCTGGCGTTCAGCTCCCTGTTCTGCCTCACTGCAGTCAAATTGCCTTTTTCCAAGGCGACTTTCAGAAAAAAAAGATGACATTTATCAAAGCCTGCTGAGTGGTGACCTTGGTGGGAGGGAGAGAGGGCGGGTGTACTGTCTGTGGAAGCAGGCAAAGAAAATGAGGAAAACCTAGAGGGAAGGAAATGCTTTCAAGCCTCAAAGTTGTTGGAACAAACAGAGAGAGATGACTCAGGGTTGGAGGACGTGCTCAACCACACTCCCTCCCGGCCCCGTCCTCATCCTCAGTAGCTCATTCTCATGGGCAATCCCTGCCTTTCCAGGCCCAATAGTAGACTGAGGATGCTCCATCAAACAACCACCTCTGGAAAGGGGTCAGGCCTATGACTGCAAGATACACAACCTTAGAATCAGTAGCAGTTCCAGAATTTCTGCATAGGGCAGGCTATGAGGCTGCTATTTGATTGGAGCGGCAGGAAGTGAGGCAACCAGAAAACTTGTACTTTGCATAGCGAATACATTGGTGTTTTTTATTTTTTCTACATATGTCATACATCTGCAGGGCATGGAGGGCATGCATAAAGCCCTCCCAAACCACTTATTGGCCCCAGCGCTACGTGTGTTGTTATTGCGTTTCAGTCGCTCAGTCATGTCTGACTCTTTGTGACCCCATGGACTACAGCATGCCAGTCTTCCCTGTCCTTCAACCAACTCCTGGACCATGCTCAAACTCATGTCCTTTGAACTGGTGATGCCATCCAACCATCTCATCCTCTGTTGTCCCCTTCTCCTCCTGCCCTCAATCTTTTCCAGCATCATGGTCTTTTCCAATAAGTCAGTTCTTCACATCAGGTGGCCAAAGTATTGGAGCTTCAGCTTCAGCATCGGTCCTTCTAATGAATATTCAGGACTGATTTCCTTTAGGATTGACTGGTTTGATCTCCTTGCAGTCCAAGGGACTCTCTAGTCCCAAATACTACATAGGATCCCAGAATTGGAAGGGAACTTAGGAGTCATCTGTAGGACCTTGGGTCCTACACAGGATTCCACTGTAAGTCTTCTCCCTTCTCTTCTCTGGCCTCGTAAGCCCTTTACCCACAGGCTCTTATAGCACCTGTCACCATGCACTGTGAACATCGATGTCTCAGTTTCCTTTACCGAACAATGATACTTGAGAACAGACAAGGGTTCTTGTGCCTTCACCTTTGTATTTCACTTTTCTATTCCTAACCACTCACAGGAGTTCTTGCTGTATGTGGATCGGGGTATGTGTGGTAGAGTGAATGAACAAACAAACGAAGGGACATCTGAGCAAAACAGTCCTGCAGCCCCTGCTTTGACACTTCCTGTGATGAGGCGCTCATGACCTCAAGATGGAAAAGATCCGTTACGGGGCAGTTGAAAGGTCAGAAGGTGTTTCTGGACATGGAATATAAATCTGCTCTTATGACACTTCTATAGAACATTTCTTCCCTTTAGAGGCCCAGAAGCACAGAGGTCCTCAATCTAGGATTCCACATATAAGTCTTATGAGATCACTGCTCCCAAGAAATTTGTGTCAAATTCTGTGTGTGTCTGCCCGTGTTCTTAGGGGTAGGGGATCCATTGCTCCACAAAGGAGTCCTATTGCCACATTTTATTTATTTATTTTAAATATTTATTTATTTGGCTGCACCTGGTGTTTGTTGCAGCATGTAGGAATCTTTAGTTGTGGCATGTGGGATCTAGTTCCCTGACCAGGGATCCAACCCGGGTCCCCTGCACTGGGAACACGAAGTCTTAAGCCACTGGATCACCAGGGAAATTCCTGTATTTCCAAATTTTAGAGCCACACTTCATTTGTTTACTCCCCCATGAAATGTGTACTAGACAAATCAAGAGTCCTCAAAAATGCTTACTTTTTTATATTTTTTTCCCTCCTACTTTTCCAAAGAAAGCAGACTCCCAGGTTGTTACGTATCTTGAACAAAACTAGCTCTGCTACTCTAACCACGGATGATTAGACAGGGATTAATTCACATACTGAAGTTAACCGTGAATGGGTGAGGCACACAGGAAGCTGAAGGAAGGAGTTTGATAGGAATTGTGAACAAAAGGGTGCACCATGTTGGATGGCAGCAGTTTGACTCATTCAGAGGCTCTTCATGGGGAAATAAATATCTTCGGTGATAGTCACAGAAAGTGGGTGACTTCGGAGTTGCAAGCCTCTTTTTGCCAATTCAAATCACTTTTTCAATTTTCCAAGTCTTGGAAGCACTGGGCTCATAGTGACTACAGCTAATAAGGCAACTCCCCAGTTACAATAAACCTCTGTGGGTCCTACAATAAACCTGTCTTCCTGAAACCTATTAGGTGTGACTCTTCTTTGCAGTTTCAAAGATTCTGACTAATACACAACCCTCCAATTTTCACAAGTGGCTATTATGACTTCCTTCTAAAGTATAAGACTGGTTCCAAATAGGAAAAGAAGTATGTCAAGGCTGTATATTGTCACCCTGCTTATTTAACTTATATGCAGAGTACATCATGAGGAACGCTGGGCTGGAAGAAGCACAAGCTGGAATCAAGATTGCCGGGAGTAATATCAATAACCTCAGATATGCAGATGACACACCCTTATGGCAGAAAGTGAAGAGGAACTAAAAAGCCTCTTGATGAAAATGAAAGAGGACAGTGAAAAAGTTGGCTTGAAGCTCAACATTCAGAAAACAAAGATCATGGCATCTGGTCCCATCTCTTCATGGGAAATAAATGGGGAAACAGTGGAAACAGTGTCAGACTTTATTTTTTTGAGCTCCAAAATCACTGTGGATGCTGATTGAGGCCATGAAATTAAAAGACGCTTACTCCTTGGAAGGAAAGTTATGACCAACCTAGATAGCATATTAAAAAGCAGAGACATTACTTTGCCAACCAAGGTCCATCTAGTCAAGGCTACGGTTTTTCCCGTGGTCATGTATGGATGTGAGAGTTGGACTGTGAAGAAAGCTGATCACTGAAGAATTGATGCTTTTGAACTGTGGTGCTGGAGAAGACTCTTGAGAGTCCCTTGGACTGCAAGGAGAGTCAACCAGTCCATCCTAAAGGAGATCAGTCCTGGGTGTTCATTGGAAGTACTGATGCTGAAGCTGAAACTCCAATACTTTGGCCACCTCATGCGAAGAGTTGACTCACTAGAAAAGACTCTGATGCTGGGAAGGATTGGGGGCAGGAGGAGAAGGGGACGACAGAGAATGAGATGGCTGGATGGCATCACCGACTCGATGGACATGAGTTTGAGTGAACTCTGGGAGTTGGTGATGGACAGGGAGGCCTGGCGTGCTGTGATTCATTGGGTCACAAAGAGTCGGACACAACTGAGTAACTGAACTGACCTGAACTGAAAGTATAAGATCCTCATTGCTAAGCTATCCTTCATATATGAGCTACCAAAATAAGTATTCACACACAGTCTCATTAAATCCTTATAAAATCCTACAGTCATTCTCAAATGACTTGGATAGGGTACAAAGAACCACTTGACTCCACCTTAAATATAGATTCCCAAGCCCCCATCTCCACAACTTCTAAGCAAGTCTGGGGTGGACCTTGAAATTCATTTTTTAAACAAGTTACTTGGAGATTCTGATGTTGGTAGTCTAAATCCCTCACAAGAAGAACACTGCCCTGGAAGTTTTTCCCAACTGCCTTGATGATCAAAATGCCTCTCAGACTCTGCCCATAGAAGTTCTGATTTAGTGGATAAGGGACTCTAGAATTTTAATAGGGTAGGCATCTTAATGTTCAAGACTTCCCATCTGGCACAGTGGTAAAGAATCTGCCTGCCAATGCAGGAGACCCAAGAGACACGGGTTTGATCCCTGGGTCAGGAGGATCCCTTAGAGGAGGAAATGACAACCCACTCCAGTATCCTTGCCTGGGAAATTCCATGGACAGAGGACCCTGGTGGGCCACAGTCCATGGGGTTGCAGAGAATTAGACACGACTGAGCATGCACCAAGCATAATGTCCATTTTATCTGTGAGAGAACTGAGCCCCAGAGTAAATTATCTACAGTCATACAGATAGTTGATGACAGGGGTGAGATTAGAATCCAGCTCTCTTGACACTCAGTCCCACGTTCTTTCTGCTGGGTCACAAAGGCCACACCACCTGTATAGAGGCCTGGACATAATAGGCAATTGATAGTGGTTTGTTAAATAGAATCCACACAGGTTCTAGAGGGAGGAAACTATTTCTATAAAGCATATTTGCATTTTGTTCCACCTAGCCTCACCCCAAGGTACATAATACAGTGGTCTGCGCTAGGGGCTCAACAGATGTTTGTGAGAGAATGTGTTATTGTATGATTACTGGACTCTGTGCTGCTCTATCAGCTACCTCTGGCTGTGCTCGAGATTGTAAATGAGCTGCCCAGAACTGAACTTGATACACAAGTGATGGTCTGACCCAAACTGAGGACAGCAGGATCTCCTTTGCCAGTGTTTTTATAGGAACTCTTGTCTGTCCTGGGGAACAGGACCTTGCCCTTCCTGCCAGTCTGGGGTATGCCCTCATGAAACCAAGAGGAGTTGACAGCTCTATTACTGGCCCTGGGCCTCCTCCCTCCTTCAGCCTCCACTGTGGCTTCCTAATTCTAGATTCTCATTCATCAACACTTAGAAATCTGCTATACCCATAACCTTGACAGCTTTCCCCCAGTAGTTCTTTGCACTACTCCTAGAAAAGAACCCTAAACAAGGATGATGGGCATCAGACCATTCTTATGTCCCCACATTTACAGAATGCATACCACATGTTGCATACTCCATAGGAGAATGCATGCTAAGTTACTTTAGCTGTGTCCAACTCTGTGTGACCCCTATGGACTGTAGCCCTGCCAGGCTCCTCTGTTCATGGGATTCTCCAGGCAAGAATACTGGAGTAGGTTGCCAGGCCCTTCTCCAGGGAATCTTCCCAACCCAAGGATCAAACCCACATCTCTTCCGTCTCCTGCGTTGGCAGGCGTGTTCTTTACCACTAGCATCACCTAGGAAGCCCTCTATTAGGCACGTGAGCTTATTAAATACACAACACCATTAGGTAGATACTTTATGCCCTTTTTACAGGTTAAGTAATTGGTTCAGGTCATCCAGTGAGTGGCAGAGCCAAGATTTGATCCTGAGGAGCTTCGCTCCAAACACTATGGTCTTAACCACAAAGTTATACTCCCTTTCAAGGTTAACTCAGTTCTGCCTTGACCCAGCTTGTGAACTTGACTGCTAAGGCATCTTCCAGCACTGGTAGTCTAAACTTTTCTCATCTCATAAATTAGTACCAGCCCTGGTGACAGTGTGATTAGCCTGAGAACAGGCTAAGAACAGTAGACTGTAAGTAGTCAAAGAGTAGAAAATTCAGACACAAATGAATAGATAGAGACTCAAAAAGTATGATTACAGGGAAACAATTTACAATTCAAAGAGTTAGCCCAATGGCCTTAGATAAGTGAAAAAAAATTCCTTAACTGCAAGTTTATCATTTAGTTTAACTATAATCCTTTACAAAATCATAAAAATACCATTTTCCTACGCTGGAATATTAACTCCACATATAATAAAAACTAATCAAATATTCATACAATATGAACTAGCTTAGAGGTCTCATGTTAGTTAAATTTTAATTTTAAATGTAAAGCCTTTCAAAATCAAAAGAGAGTGTTGCATGTGCAGGAAAAGAAAATATTTTCAGACTTTGACAAAACTTCTTAATGAAAAAAAACACCAAATTCCTTTTGGAGGACCTCCTGGTTATCCCGACTTCCAGGGAGGAGCTCCAGAGTAGTCTTATTTGTCACAATGCTTGGAACAAAAGTCTTTCATTTCTGAGATGTATGATCAACTGCAGGCTGACTGAGGTAGGAGAACCCCACTGCTAAAGGCTAAAATAACATTCTGAACCATGAATTTATTTGTCAGCCATATTTCAAAGACACATCTGATGACCCGTTGCAGAACTATTTTGAGATGTCCATACGTGGATGTCAAAAGTCAAGAAAGTGTTTATGATTTAGTCATCAGGAATGATCACCTCTATGGAAGTAGAATAATTCTGACCAAGAGCAAGCGCTACAGATTAAACAAGATGAGTTTAGAATTATTAGACAATATGGAATATTACTCAGTCATCATAAAGAATGAAATAATGCCATCTGCAGCAACATGGATGGACCCAGAGATTATCATACTGAGTGAAGTAAGCCAGACAGAGATGCTGAAACATCATATGACATCCCTCATATACGGAATCTAAAAAGACATGATACAAATGAACTTGTTTACTTAACAGAAACAGACTCACAGACTTAAAGAATGAACTTATGGTTGCAGGGAATTGGAGGGAGAATGCGGGGGAAGGGATAGTTAGGGAGTTTGGGATGGACATGTACACACTGTTATATTTAAAATGGATAACCTACAGGGTCCTACTGTATAGCACAGGGAACTCTGTTCAATGTTATGTGGCAGCCAGGATGGGAGGGGAGTTTGGGGGAGAATGGATACATGTATATGGATGGCTGAGTCCCTTTGTCTCCTGAAACTATCACAACATTACTAACTGGCTACACTCCAATACAAAATAAAAAGGTTAGTAACAAGGAATTATTTGACAAAACTGAAGATATCAAGACACTGAAATTTGTCTATGGCACCCTTCTACCCACACCAGTGACTCCTCTTCTGCCCCTGGGCAGCATTCACATCCTTGCACTCCCTGCAGACCAAGCAGAATTTCCAGAAAGTGTGCAGGGTGGAGGTGGAAAAGAGTAGAGAGTAGCAAAAAGGGAGTTGGATGTCAGCTGTCCAAAAAGACATTAAACAAAAAGACAGTAAACAATGGGTGAGCATGCTAAAAGGAAGTCAAAAGCATCAGAGAAATGAATGGCAGTTTAGGACTGAAGATGGAAGGAACAGGAATCCTCCAGATTGAGCGCTTTAGGGGACAAACTAGAAATGGAAACATTGGTCAATTGTTAGATATGAAATGGCTCAACTCAAACAGGAAGGGCTTAAATTTCAACCCTTTAAGCAATACTTAACTAAGCACTCACCTTTATTGCTAACCCTCCCAGAAATGACTTAATCCCGGTGCCCCCTCTTTCTGGAGATACTCTAAGAATGACAAAACTCATGTTGACAGCAGTAATACCACTGAGGTTCTCCACAAAATGAATATTTTTAAAATTAAATTTTTAAATTTAATTTTGTAAATATTTTTAAATTGAAAAGATAGCCCAGAGAGTGAGAGCTTAAAAATATTAGTGAATGCTCTAAACAGGCAAAACCCTAGAACGTGAGAACAAGGCAGACAGGTGTGCAAAGTGATCTGTACATTTTTGGGGGGAGGCGGTTGGGTTTTTTACTTTTGTTAATTTATTCATCTTTGATGTTTTGATCTGTACATATGTTGACATCAAGACCAGGGGATCTCCTAACTCTCATGGAGAAAATTAGGTTTTTAAAAAGATAATACTTATAAACAATAAAACACATTCACAACTACTAGCTCATTTGATCTCCCAAATAATCCTATGAAATAAGTTCAGGTGCTGTCATTGTTCCCATGTTATAGATAATGGAAAAATAAACTGAAATACTGAAGGTCACAGAGTCAGTATATAGCTGACTTCTCCAAGACCAAACATTATGCTTCAGCCTTACCTATTGTATGGTCAGGCCATTCAACATGAGTGTGGGGTTCATTTTTCCTTTTTGTATGGCTGTGCTGGGTCTTCATTGCCCTGTGAGTTGCGGGATCTTAGTTCCCTGACCAAGGATTGAACCCACGTTCCCTGTGTTGAGAAGGTGAGTGTTTAACCACTGGGCCATGGGGAAGTTCCCCAAGGTGGCTGCTCTCTTGCTCTCTTTATGTCACCAGTCCCTGCTTCACTGACATGACTCTCCAATCTTAGTTATAGCACTTAAACAGTAACAGCCTATGTGTTTGCCCCTGACCCAGATGCTAGTTTCCTTGGTAACTGATGAGCTAACCTGATGTCAATTCCCCCATAAATGGTAGCCTCCTGAGCAGCCTACCCTGAGTAGTGAAGATAGATGCCATGTCCTGCCTGCCGCCTGCCATATACAGTGGGGGTGTAGCTCCAGGATATTTCGCTTCGGGTGTGTAAGACTCCCCTATCTAATAAACCATTGATGTCTCTGTCTCCCGGCTCTTTCTTCAGTCTCAAGGCTGGGCAATTTCAAGGCTTGCAGCCCAACAGCCCTATACTAGGCATTGAGACTAACATATAATGAATGTGCTAATTTAATGCAAATATTAATTAATGAATTAATTCAACAAACATGTTTTAATGCCTATTAGGAGCCAGACCAAGGGTAAATCCCTGCTCCCAAGGAGCTTACAGTCTAATGGGAAAGCAGATATGTAAATAGAATTGTAAATGAAAAGTTTTATAAGAATATATGTGTGTGTGCTCGCTAAGTGGCTTCAGTCATGTTTGACTCTGTGACCCTATGGACTGTAGCCTGCCAGGCTCCTCTGTCCATGGGATTCTCCAGGCAAGAATACTGGAGTGGGTTGCCATCCTCTCCTCCAGAGGATCTTCCCGACCCAGGGATCAAACCCATGTCTCTTACATCTCCTGTATTGGCATGTGGGTTCTTTACCACTATACCCGGGAAGCCTATAAGGACATATATATAAGAAAAGAACATCTAAGTGTGTTCTTTAGACTGTGTTGTCCTAAAACAAGGGTGGCCAGCTGCCTGCAGTCTTTAGAAAGAAGTCAAAAGGTAGCTTCCTAACAAGGTGTCTTTCACCAGCTCTGACTGAAGTGCCCAGTACTAGTTATCGAAAAAGAAAAAAAAAAAAAAAAAACTTCTAGTACAGAGAAAAGCAATTCATCCAGTTTCATAACCTAGTAGACATATCCAACCATTTTGCTCAAATGCTGAGCTGACTAAACAACCTTTCAAATTGTACTTAGGAACACTGGGTTGACACACTCAGGCAAGAGGAAATAAACACCCACTATAAATAACCTGTTGCTATTTATCCTGCCAAAGTCCTCTTTTTGTTGTGAATTAATAGACAGTTGTTCTGGTCTAGAAATCACCTCTGGCAGACCTATCATGAGTCCATTTTTATACCAGTGCTATCCAGTGGAACTTTCCATGATTATGTTCAAAAGGGTAGCTAGCCAAATGTGGCCATTAAGTGCTTAATAAGGGGCAACTAAGGACATTATTTATAATGTTATTTAATTTTAATTAATTTAAATAGCCATGTGTGACTAGTGGCTACTGTCTTGGACGTCATAGCTCCAGATCCTTGGTACTCAAAATGTGCCCTGTGGATCAGCAGTGTCCGCATCACAAAAAGTTATTAGCTTCTTAGAAATGCAGAATCTCAGGCCCCACCCCCAACCTAAGGATTCAAAATCTGCACATTAACAATCTCCCCAGGTGATCTGTATGCACATTAAAATTTGAAAATGGCAAGGTTACTTCTGAATGACCTAAAAAAAAATTTTTTTTTAAGGGATTGACCACCATATCCGTGGTGACCTCTTCAAATTGCAGACACCCACATCTGAGGCCAGTGTCCAGCATAAAAGACCTTCTTTGTCTCTGTCTCTCATCCATCCATAAACATAGTGAACAGGAAAAGGAGAAAGCCTGGTACACTCCATCGAAGGAAAGTTAATACAGGATATGGGAATAGGGTGGAAAGAGCAAGAGTTTCTCAGGGATACTTCTACAAAATAAAATGATGAAATTTCCTTGATGATTACTAAATATGGATGATGGATATATGGGCATTCATAGAACTATTTTCTTTGGTGTATGTTTGAAATTTTTCAAAATTGAAAAATAGACGTGATTTTTAGAGATGATGAATGTGATATTCAGCCTCCAAGAATGGCCTCCAAAGATCATCTCCTCTTGTATTCATACCTTTGTGTAGTCTCCGGCAAAAATGAATGGGGACTGATCCTTGTGACCAAAGTGGAGGTGACAGGTGTGACCTCAGGAAGCTAAGTCATGGTGACTTCTGCCTTGTTCTCTCTTGGATCTCTTGCTCCGAGGGAAATTAGCTATTCCTCACCATGCTGTGAGGAAACTCAGTCTCATAGAGAAGCCTTTATGGACAGGAGTCAAGCCCTCTGGCCAAGAGCCAGCCCGTCATACAGGTGAGCCATGGAACTGACCCTCTGCAGAAGTTGATTCTCCAGCCCCAGTCAAGCCTTCCATTGACTGTAGCTCCATTTGACTGCAACTACCAAGTCAGACGGAGAAGGCAATGGCAAGCCACTCCAGTCCTCTTGCCTAGAAAATCCCATGGACGGAGGAGCCTGGTAGGCGGCAGTCCATGGGGTCGCTACGAGTCAGACATGACTGAGCAACTTCACTTTCCCTTTTCACTTTCACACATTGGAGAAGGAAATGGCAACCCACTCCAGTGTTCTTGCCTGGAGAATCCCAGGGACGGGGGAGCCTGATGGGCTGCCGTCTATGGGGTCACACAGAGTCGGACACGACTGAAGTGACTTAGCAGTAGCAACCAAGTCAGAACCGCCTTTCAAGCCACTCCTGAATCTCTGACCAACAGAAACTGTGAAAGGCAATAAATGTATATTCTTATATTAAAACAGTGAGTTTTGGGGTAATTTTATGTTGCAATAAAGAACTAATACAATGTGATTTCAAAATTTCCCACCCGCTCAATACCGTCCGTCTCTTATCACTGATGCCTGAAATAAACAGGAAAGACCTTTTCGCACTGTGCATAGGGTTAACACGCTAATACCCTTCGAAGGCTGGGAGCCGAGAAATTGATGCTTTCGAATTGCGGCACTGGAGAAGACTCTTGAGAGTCCCTTGGATTGCAAGGAAATCAAACCAGTCAACCCTAAAGGAAATCAGCCCTGAATATCCATTGGAAGGACTGATGCTGAAACTGAAGCTCCAATACTTTGATGCAAAGAGCCCAGTCATTGGAAAAGACCCTGATACTGGGAAAGATTGAAAGCAAAAGGAGAAGGGAGCGGCAGAGGATTAGATGGTTAGATAGCATCACCAACTCAATGAATGTGAATTTGAGCAACCTCTGGGAAACAGTAGAGGACAGGGGAGGCTCATGTGCTGCAGTCCATGGGGTCACAAAGAGTTGGACACGACTTAGCAACTTAACAACAACAACATAACCCCTTGAAGAGATAATACATTCCCTTAAATTTATAGTAACATATGTGACAGATATAAATTCTTTCCTTTTAAAACTCTTAGCAGGCTCATGTATTGAGACATTAATTTCAGTCTTGCTCTTGCTGTTGTAAGAAACTAGAAAGAATAGAAAGGTAAATTCTCCCTTAGGTTCTAGCATCTGAAGAACAGCTATAGTTCTAATTATAAGATCTAGACTCTGCTTATATGCCCTTCTTCCCATGCCCAAACCTAAAACCCACACTGGTTAACAGCTTCTTGGTGTTTCAGGGATTACCCTAAAGATGACAAGCCTCCCACCCCCTTCATTTTGAGGATTAGGTAACAGAGAAACTATGCTGGAATTGCCCCATGAAGGAAGGGGAAAGAAATTATACTGGTTTAGGAAGAGGGCAAGTGGCCAGGCCTAAGGGAGGAATGAGTTCTCCCAGGCTGGAAAAGATTTTTGAGGTTCCAGAAATGGAAACTTGTCCCTGGTTTGTACGAAATCTGGCTGTGTGTGTGTTTGTGTGTGTGTGTGTGTGTGACAGAGAGAGAGAGATTGCTTCACAGGGTGTGCCCCTACTCCTGCCCGTCCCACTTGTAGGTTGTAGAGCTGCAGCCTTTCGGTGATACCCCATGGATCGTGGTATCAAGTCTGAAGAAAAAGGCCCTTCTCCAAATCTTTCCCCAAAATGTTGGAACTTCACAACCCTAGCGAGAGGGGAGGGAGGACCTCGGAACGTGACTAATGAATTTCCCGCCAACATTGACAGCTGGGAGCAGAGCCAGATTTTTCTAATTTGTAAAATTAGAAGACATGTGACGCGTCTTGGCCTGGAGTCAACTGCAGCGAATTCACTTCAGTTAGACCTACTTTTCCTGAGAGCTGTTTTGGTAAGTAGAAAGGTGGGGAGGTGAAGGGGATGGGAAAAGGTGGAAGAAGTAATAGGGAAACTAAGAGGCCAGGCAGTTTTCTTCTCCAGGTCCGGACCTGTTCTAGACAGAATGAGCAGCGCGCGGCCGCCCGTCCGGCTCCGACACAAACACACGCACGTGCGCCCCGCCCCCGCCGCGCGCACGCGCCCCGAGGCTCGGCGGCGGCGGCGGCGGGCGCGCGCGCGGTGCTCGCGGCCCCCACGCCGCTCCCTGCGTTCCGCTCGCTGCGTCTCCGGCTCCCCGCGCCGCTGCGCGCCTGCCCCGCGGATCCGGAGACGGCGGCCGTGATCTGGGGGCTCCGACGGCGCGGCGCTGGGGCAGCGGAGCCGAGCCCGGCGCGTCCGTGTGAGGCGATGTGACCGGGAACGGGCCCCTGCGTAAGGCGGGCGCCGCGGCAGGCCAGCCGGTGAGGCGCTGCTGGGGGAGGCCGCGACGGAGCTCCCGGACCCGCCATGGGCTGAGACACGTCCTCGCCGAGCAGGTGCAGTGATCAGAGGTCCCCGGCTGGGAGCCCGCCTCCACAGGCCCCTTCAGCCAGGTTAGAATTCGCCCTACCCAGCCTGTGCGGAATCGACCTTCCTTCAGCTCCTCCCCAAAGGCTCTGCTGACCCCGCCTCCAGACCTGGGCCTTGCAACCCCTATGACCCCAACAGCCCCTGACATCCCGGGAGATCCCGGCCCTCCACTCCTGTTACCCCAGCCTGGTGGGCCCTTGTGCTCACCTCCTCCTCGGTCCCAGTATTTTGGGCCCACCGTCTGCACGGTACCTGGGAACAACTCAGCATCGCTTCCTTTCTCTTCTAGCCCTACGGTGGCGGGGGGTGGGGGGGTGGTGCGGGGTGAGTGGGGGGAGGAGAGCGGAAGGAGGGAGGGAGACTGGGTCTTTCCCTCCAGAGACCCTGGTGACCACAAACCTATACTCTCTCTGAAGCCTGTAGTGAAAGTGACCCTTCCTTACCCCACCAGAACATGCCCGGGTGATTTCCTCCCAGATCTTCCTTGTGGCCTTCCTCGCCCTCCGCAGTGACACTATGCAACCCCAAGGAGACCTGCGAGGCCTCTGGCTCCTGCTGCTGTCCCTGTTCCTGCTCCTCTTTGAGGTGGCCAGAGCTGGCCGGCCGGTGGTGAGCTGTCCTGCTGCCTGCCTGTGCGCCAGCAACATCCTCAGCTGCTCCAAGCAGCAGCTGCCCAACGTGCCCCACTCCCTGCCCAGCTACACCGCCCTCCTGGACCTCAGCCACAACAACCTGAGCCGCCTGCGGGCCGAGTGGACCGCCACGCGCCTGACCCACCTGCACTCCCTGCTGCTGAGCCACAACCACCTGAACTTCATCTCCTCTGAGGCCTTTTCCCCGGTTCCCAACCTGCGCTACCTGGACCTCTCCTCCAACCAGCTGCGGACGCTGGATGAGTTCCTGTTCAGCGAACTGCAGGTCCTGGAGGTGCTGCTGCTCTACAATAACCACATTATGGCAGTGGACCGCTGCGCCTTCGACGACATGACCCAGCTGCAGAAACTCTACTTGAGTCAGAACCAGATCTCCCGCTTCCCTCTGGAACTGGTCAAGGAAGGAGCCAAGCTCCCCAAACTAACGCTCCTGGACCTTTCCTCCAACAAGCTGAAGAACTTACCATTGCCTGACCTGCAGAAGCTGCCCGCCTGGATCAAGAATGGGCTGTACCTACACAACAACCCCCTGCACTGCGACTGCGAGCTCTACCAGCTCTTTTCCCACTGGCAGTACCGGCAGCTGAGCTCCGTGATGGACTTTCAGGAGGACTTGTACTGCATGAGCTCCAAGAAACTGCACAATGTCTTCAACCTGAGTTTCCTCAATTGCAGCGAGTACAAGGAGCGTGCCTGGGAGGCCCACCTGGGTGACTCCTTAACCATCAAGTGTGACACCAAGCAGCAGGGGATGACCAAGGTGTGGGTGACACCCAGCAATGAACGGGTGCTGGATGAGGTGGCCAACAGCACGGTGACCGTGTCCAAGGATGGCAGTCTTCATTTCCAGCGGGTGCAGATCGAGCATGGGGGTGTGTATACGTGCTATGCCATGGGGGAGGCTTTCAATGAGACCCTGTCTGTGGAGCTGAAAGTGTACAATTTCACCTTTCACGGACACCACGACACCCTCAACACGGCCTATACCACCCTTGTGGGCTGTATCCTCAGTGTAGTCCTGGTTCTCATATACCTGTACCTCACCCCCTGCCGCTGCTGGTGCCGGGGTGTCGAGAAACCTTCCAGCCATCAGGCAGACAGCCTCAGTTCTTCCATGCTTAGTACCACACCCAACCACGACCCTATGGCTGGCGGGGACAAGGATGATGGTTTTGACCGGCGGGTGGCCTTCCTGGAACCTGCTGGACCTGCACAGGGTCAAAACGGCAAGCTCAAGCCGGGCAACACCCTGCCAGTGCCTGAGGCAACAGGCAAGGGCCAGCGGAGGATGTCGGACCCGGAATCGGTCAGCTCGGTCTTCTCTGATACGCCCATTGTGGTGTGAGCAGAATGGGTTGGTGGGGAGATTCTGCCCCAGGAGAGGTAATGCGCCCTTGAAGGATGTGAGGGGGTGGAAGAGAGGGCTAGCTGCCCAAGGGAGTGGGTTCCCCTCGAACTCAAGGGAATTGGCCACAGGTACAACAGCAGGCAAGACCCCAAGCAGGGTGTGGCTGCCATGATTTTCAAACGTGGATACACTAATCCTCAGGCAAAATACGACACCCCTTCCCAGAGCCCTGACAGCTCTCAAGGTGGTGGAAGAAGAGGGTGTCTGCTGGTGGGAATGAGGAAAGGGGTGAAAGAGCAGATCCCCGAAACTTTCTTGAGGTCATCCCTAGCTCCTTCAGAGAAAATCATTTGGGAAAAAGTCACTTTTTTCCTTTCTCTGCCCACCCACACCTGTGATGTTGTGTGTACTGGGGGGAGCTTCCACAGGAGTCACGTTGGGGAAGAGCTAGATTGTCTTCCTTGGCCAGGAAGTCACGCGTCACAGCTGGGGAAATGGGAAAACTTCGGCAAAAGAAGTCAGGAAAAGTCTGGGACCTCAATAACGTTCCCCAAAGCTGTTGTAAGGCTTCCCAGGAACACCTTCCTCTTTCCAGAGGAGCCCTGGGTGCATGGGTCTTTTGCAGGAGCTTGGCCTGTTGCCTGTCAGATATGGCAGCAATATGAGATGCGGTATCTTTGTCTTGTCCTGGGACCAGTGGCGCAGAGGGGTACAGCATGAACCAAGGGGTCCCTGTGACAGTATAGATGCCAGCACAAAACCTATAGATGGAGGATAAATTCCAGATTGGAACCAGTTGGTGAAACTCTTGGTTAGCATTTGATTCCCAGCACCTGTGTCAGGTCAAGGTGTGGGGTGCTAGAAGCAGAGTGTCTGTGGATGCCTGCCACAGATGTGGGGTGAGGGCCTCTTTGCACGAGGAGGTGGAGGGTAAACCAGCCACTGTTATGTAGCATCCAGCGGGATCTACCTGATTTTCTGTGTATGCCATCTCTTCATTCGTTCTGCTGATAGGCTCAGGTAGAATTCTGAGTGTTCCCTAATATGCTGCTCTGCAAAAGAAGGAATCCAAGAAGTCTGGCCCCAGCTGGGTTAGCTTGGGCTCAGGGATGGAGGGGACCAGGCAGACATCTCCTTTGTGCTAACAAAGCCGCCTTGCTCCTCTCTTAAGAGAGCTCACCCCTGCTGCAGAGCTGGAGCATGGGATTCATCATCTGCGGAGCTGGAATCAAGTGGTCCCTGCCACAGAGGAATTGCGGTTTGGAGGGTGGCTTAGAGTTCTGCCCTCTCCGCAAGGTTCCAGGCAGTCTTATAACAGAGACGGTCAGTGGCACTAAACTTTCAGAAGGAGACCCTCTCAGCCAGAGGTATGCACAGTTGTCAGGCCAGAGGAACTTAAGAACAGGCCCAACATTCCATTCCATCAAAGTGGCAGAATATTTTGGACATAGAGGTGGCCACTTCCTTTGACTCTACTGCAGGCCCTGGGGGTTGGTGACTCTGAGCTTTGGCACGGGGACATGAAGGGGAAAGGTGAAAATGTTCTCTGATGTTGGTCTTTTCAGTCTGTCCCCTCTCTCCCACCAAGTCCCCTGTCCTTGGAAGTTCTCCAGCTCTTCTAGTTTTCTGATCTGCTGTTTAGGTTCCAAGAAGTGTCATTTCCCTGTGGGTGAAGGCTACTTGCTAGGAGATCCCAACTCCCACTGCCTGTTAAGATCCGAGGTGGGGACTGGAACTCAACATCTTCCCCTTGTCTGTTCCTGGGATGTCAAGACCACTGTCCATCCTTTATTAGTAACCTAGTTTTGTCGAGAGAGGTGCAGCGTTTCCCTCAAGTACTTGCATGCTCATAGGGATGCATGCTTATAGGTCTGCATGCACCCAGCACCTTGACTTCCATCAGGACAGTTCTTCAGTCCCCACTAATGTCCACTTCCAGAGTGGTTTCTACTTACTTGCACAACTTCACGCACACGATTTTCTTGCCCTTTAGGAGAGACTGTGACCATGCCAGGCTCTGCAGATACAAACTTTTGTACTTTTGATTTCTGAACTGCCTAAATCTTCACCCACATCTCTGTGGCACTCCATAAAGCCCAGAGTTAGGAGAGCTGCAGGTTGAAGACCTTGAGAGAAGGGTTGATGAGGAGCAAGCTGGCTCTTCAAACTCCTCAGAAACCTTCCTTAGAGTAATGGTATGGCAGAAATAAATGTAAAACTAGGTCGGTGACAGATCCAGAAGAACACTGGCAGGGGACCAAGCAGCTGTAAGTTGCTCTTCCTGTGTTAACTGCCCTAGTAAGCCAGAGGCAGGAGGGAAAAGTTGTGTGGTCATATTCCAGAGACTTCTAAAGATTCTGACACTGAAGCTATAGGAACCAGGACCCCTCCTCAGACTTATCAGAGAAAATCTCACCTCCAGGCAGCAGCTTCCCCTCTAGGCATCATCTAGGGCTCTGAAAATCTTTCAAGTGGATGCCAGATGAAGTAGGTCCTCTGGACATCCTAACTGAGTTTCCAAAGACTAGGAAGGCCGTTTTCTTCCCAAGTCCTACCCAGTTTAGGGCATGAGGCTCTTAGTCTCCCCACTGTATCCTCTAGGTTAGCCAGGACCTACCAGTTTGGGAGCCTGCTAGGTGTGCCTGGCTTCCCCACCAAGAGACTGAACTGATTGGCCTCTTCCCATGGTTTCAGTGACTAGAACCCAAAGGTAGCTTTCTACTTGAGGGATTGGGTACTCAGCAGATGTAAGTTCACTGGAACCCTGTGTAAGAAACTGCCAGGTCTGGTTATAAGAAAAGGTCAAGCGATCACCCCCACCCCCATCAGTCAACCAGACATGTCTCCCAGGAAGCAGTTGTCCCTGGAGACAGAGTATGTCAGGGCTGTACAATCTGTCTGTGCGATTGTTTGTGATCTTTCTTTCTCTGTATTTATGAGGCTCCTAGGAAGGAGCCAGGAGTGGGGAAACCCCAGCTGGGGAGAGCGAAGGCGACTGATTCCAGTTTTCCGTGTGTCCTTACCTCTGTACTTCCTTGTAGCCCTGCTGGCGAAGTGAGCAGGCCTCCCCATGTCCAGGATCCTAGTCCTTCCACTTGTGTACTCCCAGGCTGGCAAACCTTGGAGCCTCTGGGCTCTGAAAACTAGACAATGATCATTAAAACCTGGCTTGAGTCTCTGTTCTGGCGGAGTCTGTGACTGGTTTATCTTTTCAGCCTGTGGGGAGGGTTCACAGTACCTCAGAAGGGTACAGCCTGTCTAGGGGGAGAATAGTTAAATGCTGTTATGAGGGCATGGATAGAGTCCACATCAAGGCATGAAGATAGACCAGGGGTCAGCCAGCCTTTTCTGTGAGGAACCAGACATGAAACATGTTAGACTTTGCAGCCCATAGAGTCTCTGTGACAGCTCCTCAGTGGTACCGTTGTGGCAGGAAGGTATAGAAAGTGCACAGACAGACAGTGACTCTGTTCCAGTCAACTTTATTTATGGACACTGAAATGTGATTTTCATATCATTGTAACATATATTTGAGGGTTTTTTCCCAACCATATATAAATGCAAAAACTCTTACTGGCTCACAGACCACAAACAGGCAGCAAGTTGATTTTGGCCAGTGGACAAATTTCCCAACCCAATGTTCTCAAAAGAAATGTCATTGACACTTTAGCAGGAGTGAGTCTAGAAATTCCATGACTTGGGGCTAGAGCCTGTAGATAATGAAGGCTATCTGGATCCCTGGGGAGAAGGGTTGTCTCCCTGAAGAGCCCTCTTGAAAGTCTGGATCAAGCCTACAAACTGTACTGTGGAAAATGTTTGAATTGGGTTAAAATAAATGATGGTGGGCAGCTTGGGTCCACAGTATTTTTTGATTGTTACCAATATATGTTGTGAGTGGTAACCATCTGAGTTTGGCTTAAAGTATATTAGTCTCATGGGCAGGTGATATTATTGACAATGTCATGTGTCCTAGCATTGCACTGAACAGAGAAATGCAGTCCCCGCTTTCTTGGTACAGAAGACAGCCTATCAGAAATTGGCCCAAATTCTACTGAACTGTGAATAGGCAGTTTCTTTGGCTACTCTCTTGGTACTTCAGGAAGGGGATTGTCATGGTAGATTCCCAAAAGGGAGGGGAAATTGTATAACAAAAAAAGAAATGAAAAGAATCAAAGTAGGGGGAATTCCCTGGCGATCCAGTGGTTAAGACTTGGCATTTTCCCTGCCCAGGGCCTGCCTGGGTTCAATCCCTGGGTGGGGAACTAAGATCCCGCAAGCCGCGCAGTGCAGCTGAAAAAAATAAAGAATCAGAATTTGAATAATTACCTCATTTATTACACTGCTAAAATCTGGACTGAAGGGCGGTCCTCTTCTGTCTGGAAAGTTGTCTTTTTCTTTTCATTAGGGGACAACTAAAGAGTGAGGGATGGAAACACCTCACAGCCAGTCACATCAGACATATCAACCTTGGCAGTCAATGAAATGACAGATGTTGATGCCAGGGCGTCCCCGGAGTCTACACATACTTGGTATTTTTTAATCTTTTCAAAGCAGTTTTTGCTATGGCTGAGTTTAGCCAAGAGGATGAGCTGGTAAAGAGAACAGGTCTGGGGAGGAAGACTACTGAAAATCCTCCCCTCTGTTTTGGCCTGTGTCAAGCCCTGTCTGCGCCTAGGAAGTCTTGATACTCCTTTCTCCGTCATCCCAAGGCTACATCTCTCCAACCCTCCCCATCCCCCTGCCAGTCCCCCAAGAAGTTCCATAAATTCTGGCCAAGATGGTCCACCATGTCTTGCGGCTCTTCCCCTAGCTCCTCTTAGGTGGCACTGCAGGAGAATAGAAAAGGTTAATACGACGGTTATCTTTTAGAACAGAAAATGAGAGTTCAGTGGATTGGCCAGCCTGGTCTCTCTCCCATCTGATCTCTCAACTTCTTCCCTTTCTGCAGTTGTAACTCTTGGACCCCTTATCTTGTCTCTGAAGCAACCACTGGAGAAGCTTCACTTGCCCCACCCACACTGCAGAAAAGACTCAGGCCCATTCAGTGGTACTGTCAGCTTGTTTGGTCTGGCTACAGGGAGCCTACGCTGAATGCTTCCTCTCCCCAGGGTTGAGACAGGAAAGCTAAAGCAGCTGCCACATCAGGCCCCATCATCAGGCATATAGCCTGTTGTGTGGAAAACATCAAGTGGTGAAGATACTTAGACCTGCCCTGAGGCCTTCCAGTTGACATCAGCCTGGTTACAGTCCCAGAATCACAGCCGGTGTGGAGAGAACCAACCTTTAGGATACAGGACCCTGCAAGGACTTCTAGGTGCCCCAGCACTAGCGTACATAAAGAAAGAGTCATTGACCCCAGAGTTGGAGGCTTGTATGCATATGTGTCTGCAAACACACAGATTAGGGACCGCTGCAGCTGGGTAGAACTTCATGCTGCTTTTCCTTCACCTCCCACTGCTCCTTCCGTTGGCCGTAGTTTGCTTTAGGTGTGGACCTCAGCAGAAAGGTCTGGCCCAGTCCTGGGAATCCTTAGAAAACACTGGGAGATAACAGGGGATCTGCCTGAAAGACAAGGGTGCCGGGGGGCCTCATGAATACTCAGTGAGACAGAGTTGAATCCTCTGGTACCAGAAGATAGAATCACCTGAAGTAGCTACTTAAAATGCTTTCAAAAGAGGTTTTACAAAATCTAGGAAATTCTGATAGAACCAGGTAGATTTTAAAACTGGGACTTATTCCCTGCACACTGGCGAGTTAGTCAAGGCTTCTGGGTGAGTGGGTGGGTAGGGAGAAGGTTGTCTTACTGGAGGGAATCTGCCTGCTTTAAGCTGAGCTGGAGACCATCTACATTAAACCACCCTCCGGAGCAGTTCTGGGGCACTGTCCTCTTGCCTTTCAGCTGTGTCTTCCCTGTGTCTGCACTGGTGACAGCTGTTGAGGCCATGACCACAATGCCTGATCAGTGTTTCATTCCTGGATCCCAGGATAGCCGGGGGGAAACACCCAAGATTAAAAAATTCTGAAACCTCTGTGCTACTATGGTGCCTGCCTCTCTGTGTCCACTCTAGGAAGACTGCTGGCTGTTCTCAGACCAATGGAATGGAAAATAGCCTCAAGTTAAACATAACTGCTTTCACTGTGCATGTGTTAATTCTAATAATGGCCTTTGAGGAGGAAAGGACAGTGGTCCTACTCCAAGAACCTGAAACAAGGAAGGAGAAACAAAGCTGTGAACAAGCCAGGGGCTGTTCAGCAGAAAGGTCTAGCCCAGTCCTGGGAATCTCCCCTGTGGCTACAGGGGCAACCAGAGAGGTGGTGTGACTGTGTGGGTCCACTGCTGCTTCTCCCTTCCTGGCCTGTCTGCTCTACCTTTCCCTCGGAAGAGCAGGATGAGCCAGGAGAAACTTAGATAGACTTGCAACCAGGAGCTCCAGGCTGGACCTGGGGCATAATTGGACTGACTCCAGATCTGCAATCAGCCCCATGATTTGAACACATCAGCTTAGGACAGCAACTTAGGACAAGCTTCAGTAGAGTCATAGCCTCCATAGCACTCCTGACCTTTCTAGGAGAAAATGTCTGTGTTCTCTGATGGTGGCCAGCAACACAACCTCTCTGAGACTTGGATCCCCTAAGCATCATTATCCATAACTGTTTATTGCCTCCCTAAAACTGAGTCCCTTGTACTGCAAGGAGATCTAACCAGTCCATTCTAAAGGAGATCAATCCTGGGTGTTCATTGGAAGGATTGATGCTAAAGCTGAAACTGCAATACTTTGGCCACCTCATGTGACCAGTTGACTCACTGGAAAAGACTCTGATGCTGGGAAAGGTTGGGGGCGGGAGGAGAAGGGAACGACAGAGAATGAGATGGCTGGATGGCATCACTGACTCTGTGGACATGATTTTGAGTGAACTCCGGGAGTTGGTGATGGACAGGGAGGCCTGGCGTGCTGTGATTCATGGGGTCGCGCAGAGTCGGACACTTGAGCGACTGAACTGAACTGAACTGAAAAGAAGCATAAAACCCAGAGCCAGGCTGAGTAAGAGATAAGGACAGGAACATAATAAGCCACCTGTTTACATGTGTTTACTACTTTGAACATCCCAATGCCTGTAAACATGCATCCTGTCATCTAGCGCTCACAACATTCCTGTGAGACAGGTCATGCAGTAAGTGATTTGCCTGTGGCCACACCAGTGTCAGGGGCTGGGTAAACCCAGACTGCAAGTTTCCTAACTCCCGGATCAATGTGCTTTTCACTTCATGATACATAGACTCTTTATGCCAACCAAACGCAGGGGCAGCGGGAGCACTAAACCAGGAGCCTCCATGCTCCCTAAGCCTGCAGAGTCATCAGAAATGCTGGGGGAGTCAGGGGTGTACCCTGGAGGCCAAGACAGGTCAACAGAAGGCTAGGCAGGAGTACTAGAGATTCAAGGTCAACAACCACCAATGCCACTACCACTGTCAGCGAAGCATACACTGTGTCCTTTTGTCAGGTGAAAAGACCTGATTGGTTTACTCAGAGGACGCTCAGGGATGCTTCCAGGAGGAAGGAAGGCTCCAAGCATGGCTGCGAGGTAAGACTTCTAACCCCTCCTCCCTCTGCAGCCCAGGAAGAGGGGGAAGGTGAGGGCTGGCTGACTCAGTCTGCAAGTGCTTGGAGATCTGGAGCTGAAAGGCCCCAGCCCTGTTCAGCTAATGATTATTATTAACTCTGACCAGACCTTGGCATAGAAGCCAGCTGGCTCTGGGAGAATGCCTGGATCTCGGACAGTGAGGTTTTAAAAACAAGACCCATGGCAGCCGTGCCTGGTGTGGTGCGGGTTGGGGGGAGGACAGGCTGGTGTCAGAGAGTGGGGAGGGGTAGTCTGCCCTGTGAGAGGGTGGGGCCAGGAGGTGGCATGGGCTGGCAAGAGATACCTTTAATACAGCTGAAAAGCCCAGAAGGTGAGGCTGGGAGACTTCCCCACACAGAGCTCCTGCCATTCAACACCACCCCCAGTAAGGGGTGGGGGGTGGGGCAGTGGAGTATGGAGGGGAAAGGGTGGCCAAGGAAAGATGGGGGCTTGGGTGTGGTATCTGAATCTAGAATGGTAATCCTATTACCATCTGGATTTGGATACAAAAGCCATCTATATTTCTAATGTCCTCAAGGTTGAGTTTGAATGTAATCATATTTGGAATCAGGACTCAGTGAGCCTGATATGCAAATTTGTGCAAATGACACAGAAATTTTAAAAAGTCTCAAGCACCCTGGCTTTTATTTTTAAAGGCAAAAGAGGCTGGCTACTAGCAGCTTTGCTTAGTCAGACAAGGGCAAAAGGGCAGCCGTCTGTTTCTCCTTCAAGCCTCTGCCTCATTTCTGAGGAGCCCAGATAATACCCCAGATGGGGAGACACTGGATGGTGGGGGGGGACAGAGGGTGCAGGGGGAGGAAACACAAGCAGAAGGCATATGCAGCCACCAGCCACCGAGATCCCAGTTGGAGGAAGAGTGCCCTGGCACTGAGGTCTAATGGCTGTCCAGCTGCTGCCCTGGGATGGGAGGGCAGGTGGTGATGGAAGGAGCAAGGAGGAGAGGGGAGGGAAGTCCCTCCACAATCTGGCCAGCTGAGAAGAAGGGCTCCTCCTCGTGACCTCCACTCAATACTGCAATCACACTGGCTAAGCAAGCGGAGACCACCTGTACCCCCTCTCCGCCCTGTGCCCCTGCCCACTCCCAGCTGGGGCCTACCGGTCAGAGAAGTGACAGCTGGGACCCCTTCCTCCTGCAGAATATAAATGACTTCCCCCTTCCTCCCAGGGCTGGGAATAGACATCAGCTGGCACTGCCCACGCAAACTGCCGGCTGTCAGCCCGCCTGCCCGCCCACCATCCCCCGCACCACCTGGGAGGAGGCAACACCTCAGGCAGGCTCAGGCTCTCTGGTGTTGCCTGCTTGGCTCCCTGAGCAAGCTCCCCAGGCCTTCCTACCCTGCTGGCGACAGAGCGAGACCCCCAGCACTGACTGTACGGGCCAGCAGAGAGGGACTCCCCCAGAATGACCCGAGGTGACAATCTCCTCCATGCAGCCCCAGTAGCCCTCTCTCCCAAGGTCAGACCACAGTGGAGAGCTGGAAAGCAGAAAAAGGGCAATGAACGAGGCTGGAATAATCAGCAGGGGCCCCCTTGAGATGCTCAGGGTCTGGGGTGCTCCTAGGAGATGCCATCTGACCCAGCACAGTCTGCTCTGAGGACCCTTCTAACCCTGCCATTCTCATGCCTGTCCTGTCGAATCATACCAAACTCCCTGCTGCTGGGTCACCCAGGGAGGAGGTCTGGAATCTTCTAAAGACCTGGGATATAAAAACTATTGCTCTCTAGGAACACTTGCCCCTGCTCCTGGGGCCTCAAATTCTAGGCCCTACTCCGTAGGTCTCCCAGAGTCCCCACTGAGCTCTCTCTACCTACCTCAACACTGCTTTCCAGGCTCGGCCATTCTCAGTTTTCACCATGATCTATGGAGGTCCCAATCCAATGGACAGAGGAGCCTGGCAGCATACAGTCCATGGGGTTGCAAGAATCAGACACGACTTAGCAACTAAACCACCACCAACCACTACAATGGAGGTCCCAACTCCCTGAATGAGCCAGACCACAGTTAACCAATGTAACATCCAGCTCTCACCAACGAGGGATGAGGGCAGTCTGCAGAACTACTTTCAGTCTGGAACGAGAAGGGGTCTCTGCAGGGAAGAGAGCCCAGTACTCAGTTGCCAGTTAGCACCAAACTCAGCCCCTTCCTGGGCCAAAGAGCTGGCAAGAGACGACACTGAAGGGAAGCCTAGCTGATGAGGGGAGAAGGAGAACCAGGGACTGTTTTCTCTAGATCAGAAGTGCCCTGCCCCATTTCCTTGGCTTTTACTTTGTTCTAAAAGCTTTGGAATAGCTCCAGGAAGCTATGTGCTAAGGCAAGGACCCAAGCCCTAAGAAGGGCAAAACACGAGATGCTCAGGACTGCTCTGCCACTGAGAATGGACATCTTGCAGCCCCAAGCCCAGATCTCAAGATTAGCTGAAGGAAGTTCTTAGTTGGGCTAAGATACCCAGCCAGCAGCCAAGGCCTGGTTAAGCCAATGCCTTTCTGCTCCTCCAAAAGTTTAAGGTGCCTTTAGTGCCCTTACTGTCTTGGTGTTCTGGAGACCTTCACCTGGGCCCCCTCTCTCTACAGCCCCTGATGTTTTGTCCCCTGGTGCAGGGGCCAAATCAGCACAGGTTCTTGGAAAGCTAGGAGACCATATTGGTTCCTCTAGAGGGGTAAGGAGACAATGAATGTAAGAATTACACCCTGAGTCTGATGAGTGGTTCAGCCATGGTTCAGAGCTGGGAAGATGCTGTGTGACATCAACTTGACAGATGCTGAGTGCTAGGAGAGATTGTTTAGAAACAATCACCCATTACACAGTGGAGGAAACTGAGTCCCTGAGACCTGAGACATTGGACTCACATAAGGTTGCACAACAGAGCCTATAGAACCTATAAGGACCATACCCATAAATGTACTGGCTCTCTCCACTACACCGCTTTCTCAAAGTGACCCAAAGAGCTGTTGCCACTCATAAGTTACAGGAATCCAATTTTTCATTAGGCATGCAAGCAAGAAATGACTGCCAGCACCATCAGCACCACCCAACACTTTTCTCCCATCAAGAGTGGAGGCTTCAGGATCAAGCTCCCCATCACCTGTCACTTGTGCCCCATCCATTTCCCCATTTTGGCCCACTGAGTCATCTATCAGCAATGGCAGCTTGGGTTTCTGCAGCCTCCACCCCAGCTAAGACATACAAAAACCCTACCCCTTCTGAAGTGGATCCCTGAAGGTCACTAAAGGAGCCAGTGAAGTCCAAGTCAAGTGTCCCATTTCGATTCAGAGTTTGGAGGAACTCACATTTCCATTTTCTTCCTTGGCAGGTAGGAGCTGGAGATCTGGTGTATTATTACCAGGGCTGGATAGAGGGGCAGCAACAGGCACAGGTACCAGGCTGCACCTTTGATCTGAGCCTGGAACCACACAGAGTGCATGCCCAGAAACACTGTTACTGTAGCCATCAGGTAGACCACCAGTCCACATGTCAGATGGTAGAGCTTGAGACGAGCCACCCTTGAGACCCTGGCTGCCCGGGGACACAGGAGGCAAAGTCCACACAGTGCCTGACCGATAGTGGCCAGCAACGTCAGAGCCCCTACCCAGCTGTGCCAGGATGCCAGGTGGGGCAGCTCACTGCGGGTCCTGCTGGAGATGATGAAGCCCAGGCCCAGGGCTGCAGAGAGGATGGCTAGGGTCTGCCCTGCCCAGTGGAGTCGAATCCGGGCCTTTCGGGAGCAGAAGAAGAACAGGGAGTGCTCAGGCGAGAAGAGCAGGATGGCCTCAGCCATGCAGAGGCAGAACTGTGAACACAGGAGAGGGCCAGTGAGCCTCAGGCCCAGCTCAGAGGCCTGGAAAAAGGGAGGTGCCCTCATACATCCAAATAAGGAAGACAAATAAGAACTCCCACCAGGACCACCTACCTGCCTCACAGGTGGCATTTGTGGGCAGAATTGGGAATCCACACTTGAGCAGAAGTGTCATCATTCAGGCTGACATCCATGCCCCCCCTCCAGCCCGCCCCACATCCTCAACAGCAAGGACTCTCATTTCTTGACCAATGGGAACAGCAAAAGTTAAACTTTCTCCTGAACTGGTGGGGTGGGGAGCAACTGGATAACGCCCCTTCCACTTCCTCTTTTCAGGCCCAGAGTGGAGAAAATAATGGTATCTTCCATGCCCTCCCACCCCGTTATACCATCTGATTACCTATAGCCCAGTCCTCCATGTTTCCTGATCTCAGTGGTTGCAAGGAAAGACGGGGCCCTGGGTATTTCCCCCCACCTCTCTGAGCCAAAGAAAGGTTAAGCTTTCTAAAGGCTAGATGCTTCCTTAGGGGCATATCCAAACCAATCACCCAAACTCACCGCCAAGGCCATGAATACAGGGTGCCAGGAGAAAAGACCTAAGAATCAAAGAGAACAGACTGATGGCGGGGCACCATTGGTTCTGCCCCTGTAGTTGGCTGGAGCCCAAAGAATCTGGCTGGAGGGGAAAGGTCAGTGTAGTGTCTTCAACCCTAATCAGTAATCAGGACCTCCAGGCAACGTGGTGCAGCCAAAGGGCCTTAGGCCGAGCAACCAAGAGGGCAAACATACCAGTTTGGCCTGGATTCCCCATTCAGCACTTCGCAGCTACCAGCCCAGTCCTAAAATAGACCTTGGCCTCCCTCCTTTACTTGTAGCATCCGTGAGGGACTCTGCTGGTGACGAGCTAGCGAGTTCAGTTAGTGCACTTCAGGCTTCTCTCCTCCCAGCACCCGAAGCCCCACCCTTCCAGGACCCACCCCCAGGACCACGCCCCACCACGCCCTTACTACCCCTGCACAGTCACCCATCCACTGCGAGCCCCTACTCCACGCCGCTCAGCGCTCCAAGCGCAGCCCCTCCAACATCTCGACTCCGCCCCCTTTCCTGGCCCCGCCCCTCCTGCACACTCACTGGTTCCTGGCCGGGACAGCACAGTCAGGAAGATGGTGAAGCCCACAGCGACCAGATGCGCCAAGATCCCACTGCCTCTCCGCAGCCAGCGGGTCAGTCTCGGCTCCCTCGGCGGAGCGAGAACCAGACCTACCTCCAGAGACTGCATGGCGGCGCCCGGCAGCCGCACACTCCCAGCTGCCAGGGCAAGTCTTCCGGGTTTGCGATCGCGGAGGCGGCCGCGGATGCGGGAGAAGCTCCTCCCCGGGACGCCGCCGGCAATGCGGCGGCTCGCCCACAGCGCCCTCTGCAGACTAGGGGAAAGCGCCTCGGCCCTGCAGAGCCACGAGGGCAGGGGGCGAGTGGACAGCTCCGGGCCCACCTTGTGTCTTCAGCCAACCTCATTGGTATCTCTATGTCTACACGGGCTTATGGGGCTTATGTCTCAAATAGCCTGTGAAAATTACTTTCATGACAACTGATTTCACCCAAGTCACAAATTTGATATACAGAACCAAAGTGTGAAACCAGTTTTGAGCAGTTTTCCAAAAATACTGGATTTCCCTGGTTGCCCACTCTCTCCAGCCACCCCTCCTTCCGTCTTGTTAAGGGAGTTAGAGTCCCCTCTGCCTTAAAGCAAGGAGATTGAAAAGGAACGGATAAAGCTAAAAACTAGTGTCCCGTACCTGGTGAATTAGGGTTTGAGGACCAAAGGGGGGACCGGCAAAAGTCGTGTCCCCTATCTGCACAGTAGCTGTTGTCCCCAGTGAGACAAATGAAAAATCTAGGGCACTCCCAGCCCTTGCCGCCTCCACACCATCTGCTCAGCCCTGGGGAGCCAGGTGATCCTGAGGGACTAGGACCTCCCACACGCTGGCTGCCTCCCACACCAAGGGAAGTTCTGTAAGTGATCTTACCTTTTCCCTTTCTGCCTCCAGAAAAGGTGTGCTTCCGCTTAAGGAGGCCTACCTGGGAGAGGCTGCACCCCTTCCTTAAGGGTAAACCCACACGCCATGGGGCGAGAGACCAAAACAGGCAGTCCCACAGGAATCAGGGACATCCTGAGAGCAATTACCAACTCCACTTCAGCTCAAGTGGTTGAGAAAATGAGAGGCTACTAGTACGAGGCAGGAGGAGCTGAAGAAACTGAGGCAGTAATTCAGAGGCAGGATGGAGGCGCCGGGTTGCTGGAAGACCAGAATAGGGCCACAGGCTGATTCTCCTAGACTTTCAAGGCGAAGATCCAAGAGTAGACCTGGAGGTATGGCTCCCCTTCCCCATCAAGTTTCCTTCCCCAATAGGACTGTAGTCCCCTTGCTCACTAGAAGCAACATGCCTCCTCATCCTAGGACTCCCCCAGTGACACAACCCCTAGCCATTTCTAGAGACTAAAAGTACAAAAACATATGAGCATAAGAGATTCTTTTGCAGGCAAGTGATAGGAGCTGGAGGCTGGCTGCCTATCAGGTCAGCCTCCTGGGATGTAGCTGGGGACAGTAAGGACACTCATTTTATTACACTTCTTTCCTTCCTATGTTTCTGTTTTTATATTTTCTTAGCAGCAACAGAACAGGAAGACAGTCTTGAGGTATTTTAAAGAGTTTTTTTTTTTTTCTTAAAAAAAATAATATAAAGTTATAAAAAGCGGCAGCAGCCTGGGGCCCGGATCTGGAGGGGAGGAGGTGCTGGCGGCTCCATTGCAGTGGGCAGGCACTTTCTCGTTAATGGGCTTTTGACTGCAAGAAGACAAGAGGCAAGAGACAGGGTCAGGCTAGGGGGGTCTACCTGTCCTCCTATCCAGTGAACTATGTGGGCCATAAAAGCTAAGGGTCGATTTTCTCCTGCTGGCCTGTTGAGTAAAGCTAGGCACGGGGGAGGATAAATGCCTGCCCAGCAGAGGCAGTCTGGAGATCACCCATGCAAGCGGGGGACACAAACACACTCAAGCCCTGGGCAACTGTCAACTTATTACTACTCTCATGTGGGTGCCAAATGTGTTGGGATGCATCTGGTCAGTGCCTAAACCAGGAGGGCACCCCTCTTCCCACCCAATTCATCCCTCCTGGCTAAGATCATATGCATAGCTCAGAGCATGCTACTCCAGGGTTCCCAACAGAAGAGGCAAATAAATCTGGCTGCTGGCTTTACTGGAAACCCTGGAGAGTTTGCCTGACACCTGAAAACCGGGCAGTGGATTCATGTGCAAGGTGGGCAGACATGCATATGGGGACCTCGGGTGCTGTCCCTGCCCTTTCAGGCCCTAATGCCCAGACACAAAACCAACGAACAAGACCAGCCCACCCACCCTGTGCCCAGTGTGTTAGGCCACAGCTCTGGGACCCCAGCTCAACCCCACTGCCCAAACCTTTCTTATCAGAGCTCATGGAGTCCAACTTCCTTTCCTTCAGGGAACAGAGGTAGCTCCAGTTCCTGGAGTGAGGGCCACAGCCAATTCAGAAAGTGGCCCTTTAATTAAAGCAAAAGTGAGGGAAGAGGGAGAGGCAGAGGCAACATCTCCTTAGCCCAAGAGAGAGGGCTGGGGACAGGGGAAGGCCCACCAAGCAAGAGCTGGGGTCACCTCTCCCTAGAGAAGATGGCCCAGGAACTCTCAACTTCCCGTCTTCCCCTCCCTGCACAAAGTTTTTACTTAGGCACCTCTTTCTGTCAGGTTCCTGCTGGGCACGACAACCTCATCCATCCTGACCCTTCCCCGCCCCCGCTCTTCAGGGAGCCGGGCCGGTACCTGCAGTGCAGAACACTTCTCCTCAAAGGCCAGGGCTGGACCCGGCTTCTTGCGGCGCACGGAGCAGGCCGTGTCGGCAGGAGCACCGGCCTGGCAGTGCTTGGCCTTCACTGGCCGGCAGTAAGTGGCCAGGTTTTTCCGCTTCTTGGCTACCTCCTCCTCAGAGAGGCAGTTGGTCGGCAGGGCCTTGGCTGTGTGTCCAGCTGCCCCCTGGCTGTCCAGCTGAGAAGGCTTGACTGGCATGGGGGGCTGATGAGGGGAACCCCGACAGTCCAGAGGCCCTGCCCTCTTCACTCTTGGCCCCACCGTCCCATTAAGCCCCAGGCCCAGAGCGGGTTTAGTCTTGGCTGCGAGGCCCCGGCATCCAGAGGGCTTGCCTTTTGCAGCGGGCTCCAGTATGCAAGTCCGTTTGAAAGTGGTGGGGCCGGGTGATAACTTTCGCTTTCTAGAAGGAGCCCCCACCTCAAGCCTGTCCTTGCCTTTGGATGACTTGCTGGCCTTGGAAGGTGGGAGCTTGCTGAAGGACGGGGACGGCGTGTTGGCAGGCAGTGGTGAGGTGATGGCCTGGCTCCCGCCCATGCACTCCGCCTGACTACAGGCGGCTGCCACGTTGGGGGAGCCTGCAGGGTAGCTGGGGACAAGGCTGTCCTTGGTGGGGGGCGTGGAGGTGGGGCAGATGGGTCTGGGGGGTGGGCCTGGAAGGCGAGGGCTGCTGCCTCTAGGGGATGGGCTCAGGGGAGCAGATGGGAGAGAGCTGACAAGGTGGGATGGAGGCTCAGCCGCCGGTGGGATCTTCCTGTGGCAAAAAAGAGAGCCCCACTGTGATGCCAAGCAAGCCAGAGGGCATCCCCACCAATATACAACAGCCTTTCCACCCCACGGAGAAATGGCCCAGAAACCCTGGCAGTGCTGCCATCTGCTGGGAGACGCTGGAACTGAGGAACACGAAGAAGGCCCAGGGACAGACAGAGTTGGAAGTAATATATAGATGCTTTAAGAATCTCACTGTAAATCTCAGGTTAGCCATCCCCTATGCTTACTTACCTAAAAAGTACTGGAAGTGACAGGTAAGAGTTAAGATCCACTCCCAGACGACCCATTCGTGCCCGACCTCAGCCTAGCTCCAGGCCACCAAGTTTCCCCACTTCCTCTGCATCCTACTTGGGGGTTTCCTGGCCGATAGCCAAGCCACGTCTCTAGGTATGTGTGAAGAATTAGGGCTTCTGAAGCCCATGAGTGCCTGGGACCCAGGGAAGGAAGTTCTGGGGCCGAGAGACTCACTTCCACATGTGGGAGCTGAGGTGCCGTTCCAACATGGAGCTCAGGGCCGAGCAGAACCGGTCCAGCCGGCGGCTAAACACGTAGCATCCTGGACTCACCAGCCGGCTCCCAAAGGTGCAGAACTGGAGGCAGAAGGAAGGTACATGGTTACCGGTGCCTGAAATACAGGGAGGGTACCTGCACACAGAATCGGACCTCCTTCCCACACTCTGGGCCAGGAGGGCTGCCCACTCACCCCCAGCCCCCTGGGTCCTTACCGCCTGTGGCCGAGGGGGCCGGGTTGCATAATGGCAGTCAGTGGGGAGGTGGAGTTCATCAGATGTCCCCTCCTCCTCACTCTCCTCGCTGGAGGCCTGGGCCCCACCCCGGGGCAGGGGGAAGGGGAACAGGCCTGGATCCCCATCGCCACCACAAGGGCCTTCATCATCCAACTCACTCTCAGAGGAGGCCCGGGACCTGGAAGGGCCAAAGGGGATGTGAAGGCAAAGTGACAGAAGTGGGTCGGGGGCGGGGGTGGGTTGTCCCTGAACCCGCCAAGCTCAAAAAGTCAGGGCAGACACCCTGTGGGCCGTCAGACAAAGAGGAAGGGGGCCCGGGAGGGAGGGGACACCAGAGCTCACAGAGTTAAGAGCCGGAAAGATCAGGGGCCACAGCTCCCGAGGGATTCTCTCCCCAGCCCCTCCACTTCCCAGGCCCTGCCTCCTCAGGGGGAAAATCTGCTCCAGATTCGCCTCCTCCAGAAAATCCTCTGAGAGTAACTGCACTCAGCTCGGGTCAGCCCAGTCAATTTTCTCAACCCCCTTCTTGCATCACATATTCCTGTGAGCCTGTCTGTGAGCTGAGCCTGTGTTTCGTGTCTGCCCCTCGTGTTACAGGCAGAGATGGGTGTGTGTCTCCTTCGGCAAGGCAGGCTCTCCCCCGGGTCCAGCGCAGCCTCTGCACACGAAGGGGCCAATGAATAAAAATACACAGAAGGACTGCTTCACCCAGGACCCTGACCCTTCTGGCTTCCCGATGACGACTTTTCGCCTGGTGGGAGCAGCTGGGAGAGTGTTTTTATCCTGGGTGTTGGATGGCTACAGAGAGGCAGGTGGACTGTGGTATGCCAGGTTAGCAGCGGGGGAATCACCTGCTTCCACACCACTGCCAGGGCTCCTCCCCCCACATCAGGGTGGAGTGAACAGCATCTTCCAGGATACCCCCGGGCCTGTCTCCAGGGGTCCCTGATGGTTTGGGGCCAAGCGTCCCCGGGTCAGATGGGTGCTTGCTCCTGGACCTACCTGGGCAGTGCACAGTAGGGGTATGTCGGCTTGGCACGAGCAGAGAAGGCTCCGCTGGGAGCAGCCGCTGCTGCCACAAGTTGGACTGAGGCAGGGGGCTCCTGGGAGGGGCGCTCGAGAGCTGCCTCCTTGCGCCCTGGGCTCTTCTCCTTGGGAGACTCCCCTTTGCGGGAGTTGGCCTTCAGCTCTGCCACCAGCACGTCAAAGTCCTTGGCTCGGCCCTGGACCTCCCGGCGCTGGTGCACTGAGTGGATCTAGAGCACAGCAGGGCGGAGGGTGGGGAGGGGGTGTGAGCGGAGCAGGGGAAGGGGCAGCAGTGTGCTCTGGCTTACGCAAGCGGCGAGACTAGCGGGGGAATCTGGGAGCCACCCCCCTGCCCGCTGTTCCTACCTCGGGCCCACTGGGGCAGCCCCTTCTCCCTATCTGGTCTGGGCTTAACCCCATCCCTTGAGTTGGACCTTGGATAAGATCACACTCCCTCTCCCTTCCCAGGGCCCGTGTTCTCCCTCACCAGGCAGAGGGAGTAGAGGTTACCTTGCAGGTGAGAAGGCGGGTACAGATCTTTTTGGTCTCTGGATTGATTACCCCACACTGCCTGTTGAGGTCGCACTCCTTCCCTGTGGGGAAAGCAGGTCCCATGAACCCCACAGCCACTTAGAGGAGGCCCAGGGGAAGGTCTGGCATCTTCATGCCAAAGGCCTGGGAAGAGCTGGGCCTAAGGCAGGAAAGCCTCTGGCCCTCAAGTCTGCGGCTGTAGCCTTCCAGACAAACTCCTCTGGGCATCAGCAGCTCTCTGCTGGGCGTAAGAACCATCCCATCCCCATTACCGGCCCAAGAATCCTTTGGGGGGCTCCAAGCCCCAAATAAAGCAACATATACCCAGAAACAGGAGCAGCCACAGGCATCTGGAATGCCAGGGAAACCAGCTATGGGAGGTTTCTGGTGCCCTGGATCTAGGTGAGAAAAAACATAAAGGTCCATAGCCCAGGGTGAGGAACAGTACCTTCACCTACTTGGGCACAGGCTCCCATAGCCTTAATCAGGACAGCTGGACTGAAGAGAATCTTCCAAGAAAGCAAGCAGGTCAAGTGAGTGCCACGTCAAGGGATGACCAGGGGTCCCTGTACCCCAGCAATCTGTGATGGCCAAGCCCCCTCTTCACTGACCCCCTCTCCATCAGACCCAAGGACAAAGCTGTCCAAAGGAGTCCCCACTCTACCTTTCTGATCCCCAAGACCATGACTACTCACGAGCCATCTTCCGGTGGGTTTTGGGGGGCAGCTTGGCCCCACCAGGCTCCTTTTCAGAAGGGTTGCCTTCAGTCCGGTGACTGGGGCCCTCGCTGGGGGCTATCTCGATGCTCTCTCTGCCAGGAAGTTCTTTAGAAGGGGATGCCATGGGATTTTTTCCAGTGGAGTCCTTGGTGAGGCCACCTGGCTGGCCGAGGAAAGCAGAGGGCGGGGCCACCCTGATTCCATGTCCATCGGGCTTCGGAAGACTGGACATCTTCTCCAGATTCACCACAGGCACGAAAAGGCTGTAAGTGGAGAGACGGTGTAGGCTGGGAGGTAGGGAGGCTGGGTCTGGGCCCCAGATTCTAGCCCAGGACCATCTCCTTTCCCAGAATTTGGGTGGGCTCCTGCAGGGGTGCAGAACTCAGGACAAGGGAATCCCATATTCCCTGGAGCAAGTAGAGGGAGCTGCAGAGAGAGCTGGCTCCCTCCCACCATGAGCAGTGCCCATCGCCCCATGGCTGCTTCCATTTGTGTCAACCCCTCCTTGGGCTGTGTGGTCAGGGCTTGTCTCAGGGAGTCTCCAGCCTTTCCTTACCAGAGGTTGTCCTTCTGGGTCTTCTCGGGAGGCTGGTGGCCACGGCTGCGAGACCCTTGGCCCTTCTCCCTGGAGGAGGTTTTGGCAGAACCTGGGGCCCTACAAGCAGGGCCCTGCCCATTCACTACATGGCATTTCTGAGAGCTGGCAGGGGCTGGAGGTGGAGGTGGGGCCCGGGCGTAGAGCTTGCTGAGGGGCCCATGTCTTCTTTCTGTCACCAGGAGTGGAGAGAGCAATCGAGGTGAGTGCTATTAACTGCCTCCTGCCCCATCCTCCTAACCCTGCTCACAGATTTATGACAGAGAATCTGCAGTTTCCGAATGTTAGGTTTTAGATTTGCCTCCTTCCCCTTTGAATCTGCACCTTCAAGACTGAAAATTCTAGGACTCTGCTTCCTGAACCTCTTAGCTCTTCCCAGATGCTAGAACGTTACTCCACCAGATGCTAGAAGTTTGCTTAAACAATAATCCGAACCAACCACAATGTCTGAAGCTCCACCCCACCCCACCTTCCTATTCACAAAGCCTCCCTCCATTACCCACGTGACCTCCCAACTGGCCCTGTCCTCAGAGTTCCAAGTTCCACCTTCCCCTATTCCCTCTATCTCCTCCCTAGGGCTCCCCTCACCGCAGTGCTTCTGGAAAGCTTGAGGCTTCACCACTTGGCTGCAATGGTTACATACAACCAAATAGAAGTCGTCATGGGCAGGGCAGTGCCCGAAGATGGACATGTCTGCAACGACAGAAGCCCTTATCACTGGGGCTGGGGATGCCAGGGTTTCCCTGTAAGATCAGAGAACAGACCCACCCACCACTCAGATGACACTTCCCCTCCCAGCTGATATAACAGGCTTTATGATGGATGCTTCCAGAGTTCAGTCTAACCAATCCCTAAGAATGCAGGCTTTCAGGTGAGAGAGCACCAAACACCAATGATTAGAATCTCCCTCAGTAAGTCACAGGAGCCAGAGGAAGAGGCTAACTCAGACCTATCAAAGTGAGAATGCCCAGACTGGCTGCTTCACTGGCTGCAGCCACCTCCTGGGTTGTGGTGGAAGAAGGAAAGGTGGTCCTGTCTGCCCTGGGCCCCAGCCCTAATGTGTGCCAACTCCCACCTTCTTTAATGAGGGTCATGGCATCCAACTTCTTCGGGTTTTTGTTACTCTCCTCCAACTCCGCCCCTGAAGGAGAAACACAGCTCAGAAGGACCACTCCCATCCCAGACGCCCACCTCCAACCCAGCCAGGTGCTGTGGCCACGCAGGAGGAAGCCCCTGCCTTTCAACAAGCACCCGGTGCTCAGGATCACCCAGAGAACCACTCAGTGGATCCTTCTCAAGTGGCCATTCTGCCTTCACCTGCTACCTCTGGAATAAGCTGGCTCCATCAGAGGATCCTTTCGTGTGGCTCCTTCACTCCAAGGTGCAGTTCAAGATCCCATCGCTGACTAGTTGGGTGACTGTGGGTAATTATCTCTTTTCTGGGCCTGCTTCCCCATGTAAATGGGGAACAGGCCTTCACTTATTTTACTACAGATCCCTGAGGCCCTTCTTGAGATTTCTCAGATGCGTTCTTTCTGCTTTTCTGTGGCATCCCAAACAGATACTCTCCCAGGTCCCCAGCCTCAGTTTTGTTTCACTTGGGTTGCCATGGCATGGTGAAAGTTACACCCAGTTGCTCAGGTCCTGCACTGACAGGATGGCCATAGAGCAGAGAAACTGCTATCTTGGGGCCCTTCAGCATCTTCAAAGTCCCCTCGGTCAGCTACGCAAACCCTCCTCTTAAGGGGGTTTGGGCAAGGGTTGCCCTTGTACCTCAGTTTCTGGGTTGATGACAAAAGCATCTTAGCTATGCAAAGCAGCTCTTTCCCCATCCCCCCTACCTTACTGCTCTCCCCTCCCTCCTCTGCGCCCCCTCCCTGTCCTTTGGAAAAAAAAAAAAATCAATTCTGAGTCACCAAACCCGTCTGATTCCATTTCCGGTTCTCAATGCACCTAGACCCTGACAATGGCCCCATCCTTGCCCACCCAGCATGGGGCAGTTCTAGGGTGGCCTGAGGCTCCCACTTAGGTCTGCTTCTGACACCTACTAACAGACTTGCCCCTTTCTAGAATGAGAACACTGACAGTCTTATATAATCTTCAGATGTGAGGGGTGGTGGGTTAGGTATGCAAGAGACAAGGGGCAGCCCCCACTCTGAAGTCCGTTAAAATGCAGTGATGGACAGAACTGAGCTGGGAGTTGGATGTCTCAGAGGAGAACAAGTGTCATCAGAGACGGCTCCATGTGGTCTCCTCCTCCACCTCTTCACACTTGCAAACTTCTTCAGGGGCGTGATGCCTGCTGTCACCCCAAAGGCCACGAGGCCAGATGCCCCCTGGGGCCCAGGAGACAAAGATCAGGAAAGGGGCTGTCAGCCCGCTCCACCAAAAGCACTCAGGGGCCTAGAGAAGGTGGGTGTCAGGGGAGAGAGCCCGGGAGGTAGGGCAAGAAGCCCGGGAAAGGACGGGGGGTGGAGGCATGGATGGATGGACAGAAGGAGGGAGGAAGGGAGGATGGATAGATGGATGGACCGATGAACTAATGCGGAGGAGGCGGGGGTCCAGTGGCACTGCAGTCGACAGGCAAACGCCGAAAAGGAGCAGAAGGTGTGGGGCAGAAGGCGACGGAACAAGGGGGGTTGGGAGGGGGGCATAGAAGTGGGGTGCGTGGGAAACACGTGGAGAGGACTGTTGCTGATGGGGAAAGCCCGAGGCAGGTGCAGGAGGGGCGGAAGCTGGAGGACAGCAGGCAAGAAGAAACATAAAGGAAAGCAGATGTAGGGGCAGGTATTGGGCGACGGCAGAGACAGAGGTGGGCAGGGTGGGCTGCTGGCGGAGAGCCGGCGCTAGGACCCGGAGGCGCGAAGGTGGCGGAGCGGGCGGGCACTAGGACCCGGCGGGTCCTTTGTTTGGGGGGCCGGGGAGCCGGACGGCGGCTCCCGTCGGCAGCTCCCCTCTGCTGGCGGGGGCCCGGATGGGGGGAGGGGAGACAGGGATGGGGTTTTCAGACTCTAGGAGAGCTTCACTCACCATCGGCCGCGGGCAGATCGGCCCTCTCCACCCACGAGCTCCAGCTCTGTCCCGCGAAGTCATCGAGACTCGGCACCCGCCGCTCCAGAGCGGCCATTGCTGCCGCCGCGCGTTCACGCACCGCCATCACCGCCGCGGACGCGCGCCCGCCCCGGCGCCGCCGCCGCGCGGCCCCCTCCCCTCATCCCCGCCGCGGGCACGCCTCCCCTCTCCCTCCCACCTTTCCAGCTCACTCTTTTGCGCAAACGCAGCACTGTTCGTCTGGCTCTCAGTCTCTCGCCCACATAGCCTTCTGGGAAATGTAGTCAGCTAGGTGGTGCTGTTGCCTACTGAGCTTGCCACGAGAGCCCCTACAAAATGCATGATTGCGGGGGTAGGAAGAGACCAGAGCCGCAGGACCTCCTCTCCTAACCCTTGCGAATACATTCTTTCTGCTGCCAGCCCCTCTCTTAAACTCACTGCACACAGACCCCAGTCCTAAACCTCTCTGCCCAAGACGCCCCTTTAAGCCGTGCCTCCGCCAGCTGGCTGGCGCCCCTTCCCGGGCTGGCGGCCACGAGCAACTTCGCTTCCCTGTAGATCGAATAGGGTAGGTGCAGGGAGGTGGGCGCTGTGAATCAGAAGGGCAAAGGGAGGGGGTCTGTAGGATGTGCTGGAGGACACGGGTTGGCGTGGGGGAGGATCCTCAACTCTGGTGGTGTGCCTTTGTGGGAAACCCACGCTGCCCTGATGCAGAGCAGAGGGTTGGGGTAGCGTTTTCTGGATTTGGTAGGACCTAGCTGAGCTGACCAAGATCACCTGTCAGGATGACAGAAGGCTATTTGTGAGCCAGAGCCAGCCCCGGAACTGGGGTGGCCCCTAGGCTGCTGATGTTTGCAGCATCTCTGCTGATCCGTCTCTCCCCTTCTAATAACTGCGATCGATAATCGATACCCTGTATCGCCTCTTCCCAAACCCTGGTTGGACCCTGACTCCATCCATCACTTTGGCTTCTTTTTCTAACGAATATTTTCTGTGCTGGCAGGGCTGCTACCAGAGCTTCGTCATAGGGTGATTTCTCATTAGATCTGTTTTTTTCCTTGCTAAGGCCTGGAAAATATTGATACCTTAATCATCCACATTTTTCTTCTCAGCTGATAACATTCTTTCTCACCTTCATACACTCAAGAGACAAAAGCCTGTCCCCTACCCCATCACATCGGGAAAGAGATACTAATTCTCTTTTTCCTTACACCTCATTCTTTCATCCCAGGGGAAACCAAACTGGAGGCAAATAAGTCAAGGTCTGTGACTTCAAGACCTCTGAGTGTCTTCTCATTTTCACCCAAGGAATGTTAAAGTACTTCAAGGATGATCTCTGATGGTAGAGCTTCTTAACCTGAAAACCACAGATGATTCCTAGGAGGTTGGCCAACCTGGTGACATTTAGTGTAATATTGTGCCCAAGTGTATTTTTCAAGGGAATATAAATGAAGTCTGTGACTGTCTGTCAGAAGGGGCATAGAGGTGCAAGTTTGTAAGGTTAAGAGGACAACTCATAAGGCCCTCAGCTCCTTACGGGAAGCCAGATTAGGTCACAAATGGTAGGAGAGCACATGGAAACAGCATTGTGGAAGCCACTATCTCCTGCCTTTTGAGTTTGCTCTAAATTTATTAATGAGTCTCAGTTACATTGGATTGAGGAGATGTCACCAGGCTGGGGTCTGCCAGGAACAACTCAGCCTTCAGACTCTTATTGCTGGGAGTGCAGAGTGGAGAGGAGTAGAATGAGGTTTGGGTTGAAAATGCTGATATTTGTCCAAGAACTTAAAGCAAGGGGAGGAGGAAAACAAATCCCCATAAGGGCTACATTCTTGGCTTCTTCATGGCAAATGCTTGAAGCACTGTTTATTCATATGTATAATGACAAGCACCAGAAAAAAACATGCAACATTCTCCCCCCACCCCTGATCTGCAATCCCAGAAGAAGGACATCTACTACCATGGTAGTGGAGGGAACTCATGTTCAGAAAAGGTCTGAGGTGGGCATCCTGGCAGAGTCAGAATTTACTAGGGCAAAGGCAAGTGCCCTGCCTGCTGGCCTCCTCCCAGCAGCTGGAGAAACCAGACACCTCCTACCTCAGGCTCCACTAGACAAAGTGGTGATGCCAGCCTTGGTTGGAGGGAACATGAGTCCTCTGAGGACAGTCCATCCCTCTGAAGGTAATGAGGTGAAGCAGTCTTTCCTTTTAGGATGGCTATGAAGAGAGAGGCCATAGCCTAGATCAAGGCTCTTCTGGCTGAGAACAAGCCAACCACTTGAAGAGGATAAAAGAGCCTTCTTGGCCTAAGGGAGAGTTCTGGGCTAGGAGTCCTTGGCAGGAGTGTGTACCTACCCAACCCCTTTCCCTAGCTGAAGGGCCAATTAGTAACTTAGGCCCCGCAAATGAGAACACTTTATCCATCACATTTCAGATAAATTATAAATACGTACACAGAATCAAACATAGTTCCAGTAGAAGCTGCTCACAGACCCTCACGGGGGCCAGCTTGAAGAAAAATGAAGGAGCCCCTTGTTCTCTGTGTCTCTGGAGCTGTAGGCAAAGCTGTCCCACCTTGTCCTTGAGTAATCATAGGGACAGCTCAGGACAGAGGGAGGTTCAGACTTAGAAACACTTTCATCCCCATCTCCCAGCTTCCCTCCTCAAAGCCTTTCCCCGAAAGCTAAAAAAACAAAATACCTAATTTTTCACTGAAGGACTCTAGGGCATTTGAAGATATAAATCTCACACTCCCCTATCAAGTAGGGAAACTCTGACCCAAAAGATTGGCCCAAAGTCAAAGGTCCTGCCACCCAGGTTCCCCAGTAACACACACATTACTGCGGAGGGTGCTGAGGAAGGCGAGGAGGTTGGAGGGGTTGACTCGGTCCTGAGGAGAAACTGGCACATCCACCCTTGGGATGACAAATGGGCTAACTGGCACTGGTTTGGAAAAGGGCTGGATTCTGCCTTTGTCATTCTTCCCTGGGCAGCTCTATGGCCAGGGCAGACTGAAATGTTTTGAGTGGGAGGCAGATGGCACTTATCCAGTCAGCAGTGACTCTTGGGCCCTGGGGTCCAGAGAGGGCCTGAAGGAGGTGTCAGGAAAAGGAGACACACCAAGGACAGATATGGAACTGGGTCCCGAAGTGAAGAAGCACCAATAGCACCGGCCTGCCCTGGACTGAGGTGGGGGCGAGGGGTGGGGGGATAGAGCTGGGAAAAAATGCGACAGGAAGAATGGAGGGCAGAGTGAGAGGGCATAGTCTTTCACAAAGGTGAGAAAGGGAAATGTGAGCCAGGGTCCAGAGGAGGAGCAGGGAGGAGAAAAAAAAGAAAAGAGTGAAGGGGAAGTGGGCCCGTCCATCCATGCCTTGGGGCTCTGGGGCAGCTTAGACTCATGATGGTCCTTTTTCCTCCTTCCAAAGCCCCTAGTCGGCCCCACAGGAATGAAAGGAAGGCCTGAACAGACTCAGAAAAGGATTTTGAATGCTTCAGCTCCAAGAGGCTGGGGAAGGGAGCTGGACAGAGAGGCAGGAGGTGGGGAGGGCTGAAACAGAAAGCCTCCTAGGCCCCTCATCTTGTGTCCCAAGTGTAAGACAAGCCCAAGAAGGAGGACAGGGGGAAAGGTAGAGAGTTTCTAGGGCAAGTAGGAGTTGAGAGTGTTGGTGGAAAGTGCCCCAGCAGGGAGGGGTGGGAGAACTAAGGGAATAGAAAAAATGGATTCCCCAGCAAGTTTCCTGGCTACTGTTTCCTGAAGTTGCAACTCAGTTGCAGTTGAGACACTCTGGAAGGCTGTTTTCTAGGCAAGTCAGCCTCCTGGGTTCAAACATGATGGGCTCTGTGGGCAAACAGGGGCCAGAGGAGGGAGTGGGGAACATACTGAGCTCAGACTGATGTCAGGTCAGTGCAGACATGGGGCCTTGATGACAGCCACTGAAGAGAGGTCACTAAACCACTGGTGGGCCCTCCATGCAAGGGAGCAGGGAGAAGGCTGCCAGCCAATTTCCCCTCCCCCCACTTTTATTGAAGCTGGACAGATCGATAGAAGTGGCAGCAAGGAACCAGTCTCAGGGTCTCCTGACCCCAACCCTTGCCTGCAGCAGAGGCTGTGAGGGTATGTGTAAGACCCCAAGGAAGATGCCTGGGTCCAGGCAGTAGACCAGAAGCACTGAGCTCCTGCCATCTGGGACTTCAGGAAGAGGAGGGATAGGAAGGCACTGGGAGAGCTGCCCAGGTTTCCGACAGCTGGTGCCTGCCCATCAGTGAAGACGTCTCAAAGCCCAGAAGGATGGGGGAGGGAAGTTGGAGGAGAAGGAAGAGGGAGGTCCTGGAAGCCGGAGGTGGTTGAAGAGGTGCTGTCCTGTTCGGGAGTAGCTGTGGGCTGCTTACTGCTTCTCCACCGCTCCCTGCTCAGCTGCGCTCTCCGGGCTGGCGCCCTGACCCTGGTCCTGGCCCTGCCCATGCCACGGGGTCTCCTTGAACACAAACCAACAATTCCCGGCCCACAGGAAGAAGTTGATGAAGCCGAAGAGCTGCAAAGACATGGTGCAGGGAGGAGGGAGGTCGTGAGAATAGGAAGGAAGGCACTGTGGGAACAGGGAGGGGGAATGCCTGTGTGAGGTTGCGGGGAGGGAGGCACAGAGGGTTAGAAAGACTAAAAGACAGAGGACTGGCTGTAGAAGCATGGTTTAGGGCCATCACCCATTAAGGGGCTCTCTGATGAAGGTATCTAACTCTGTCTGCAGCATGCACCCAAGCTGTGGCTTGGTCGCTGGGAGAATGTGATTCCTGGAGTGGAGCACCATGCAAGGCAGAGCAAAGAACAAGGGCTCTCATGGTGCCTCTCCCAGCATCCTTGGGGCCTCCTGGGGTGGGCGGGGCCAGAGCTGTCCAAGGTGCTTCTTTCCTAGGGCAGCCACCCAGCTGGCTCTATCCAAACATTTATTCAAAATACTTAAAAAACTATCAGCAGGAAGTATTTAGGGGAGGTGAATGGATGTCTGCAATTAACTTTGAAATGCATTAACAATAAGATGGATTGATAGATGAACAGAGGCAGATAGATATGTGATAAAGCAAGTCTAGCAAAATGTTAATGGTACAGTCTAGTTGATTAGTGTGTGGGTGTTCATTGTAAAAATTCTTTCAACTTCGCTGAATGTGAACATTTTTACAGTACAGTCTTGGGGGGGCAGGCCAGGAGGTGGAACCTATCATCAAGATTCCAACAAGGTCTAGAAAGCTCCCTGGTGTACCAGCCATTAAACCTGTCAGTTACCGGGCCTTGGGGATGTTTTGACCATTTTCAGGGAGAGATTTCCCTAAGTAAAAGTCTCTCAGTTGTGTCCGACTCTGCAACCTCATGGACTATACAGTCCATGGAATTCTCTAGGCCAGAATACTGGAGTAGGTAGCCTTTCCCTTCCGCAGGGGATCTTCCCAACCCAGGGATTGAACCCAGGTCTCTATCTGAGGATGTTTAAGCCAAAGCTCTCCAGGGCAGGGCTGACATGGCTGTGATGACAGGGGTGCATTTGCAAAACTCGAGGCCTCAGCTATTTACCAACTGATAGAGAGATATTTAGATGTTCTAACAACTAAGGTGGCCAATACATGCATATCAGCTGCACCCACCACTGCCCAAATCTCTTTTCCAGCCTGGAGCCCCTTCTCCTGCACTCCAGGTCAGCTCCCAGCTTTGAGCCCCCCACAGCCCTAGGCGCCCTCTTCGTGGGCCCATGCGCATGCGCACACACACACATAAAGAGACAGGAGGAGTGGGGGGTGGTCACAGAGAGCATGCCAGGAGGTGGGGAGAACAGAGGGAAATGGGAGGCAGAGGGCAGAAGGGGGAAGAAACGGGAGGCTAAGTGGCCCTTCCCAAATGTCCCTTGGGGTCAGCCAGAGGCCAGCAGCCAGTGTGAAGAAGAGATGTGCTGGCTGCAGGTGCTGGGGACGCCAGCTGTGGGGACACCCTCTCTGTTCTTCTCAGCCCCTACTGCTGTGACTGGCCTGGGGATCAGGGACAGTGCTGATCCCCAGACCCCATCAGTGGCCACAACTCTCACCACGGAGATGTTGGCCAGCCCCATGGAGGGTGTGGCCCCGGCACTGCACACTGCTTCCTCTCCATGGCACACAGACATGGCGGCGGTCAGGCTAGATGGCCGTGTGGCCCCCTTGACATCAGTCAGGCCTTTGCCCCAGGCAGCTGCAGCTACCAGCCAAAAAAAGGTGAAGGAGACAGTCACACAGAAGTCCTGGGAGGAGCAGAGGGACAGGAAATACTGTCAGAAAAGACTCCATGATTCTGCACTTCTTTTCCTCTTGCCGTAATGCACTGTGATCCTGGGGTCCCAGGACAGCTGCCTCTTCCCAGCCTACCCGACACCTAGAGCCTCAGCAAGCCTAGATCATTCTGGGGAATCTGCCATCAAGAGAATCCTGCCAGCCAGGGCTACCCTTGCCCATGCCCTCAGAACTGAGATCAGGGAACAAGTCATCTATTGGTCAGTGTCATCCCCAAACCCAAGCAGCCTAAACTCACCACTCTCCCCTGCCCCAGCCTTTGCTTTGATCACCATTGCTCAGTTACACCTGGTGGCAGAGTTAGGGCAGACTGCAGGAGATACGTGGGGATCCCCTAAGGCACCCTTTCCACCTTGCATGTCTAGGATAAGGAGAAAGCAAAGGGGAAATAGTATTAATAATAGCTAGCACTTATGGAGGCTAACTATATACTAGATATTTTTATACCAGACATCTTATCCTTCCAAAACAGTGAGATAATGTTTTCTTTCCATTTTCTAGTCGAGGAAACTGACATTTAGAGAGGTTAAATAACTTGTCAAGAGCATATTGCTAGTAAGGGACAGTGCTGGGGTTTGAACCCAAGCAAATCTGACTCCAGAGCCTGCTTCTTGAAGCTGTTGTGCCTCCTGTGAGCAGAGCAAGTGATGGGAAGTCGGTAGACACAGAGCTGTGGAACGTGGGCCTTCTACAGGCCCAAGGACCTGGCAGCCCCAGCACCCAAAGGGACCAACAGCAAAGAGCTGGCAGGGAGATTGAGGAGGTTCACCTGCAAGTGCCAAGGACCCAGGAAAGCTGCCATGCTTGTCCTCAGCCCAGAATGTACACGTCTTCATTATCTCCTCTCCACCCATCCCGGCTGGCTGTGCCCACTCACCACCAGTGGGAAGCGCCTATTTTCCGTATAGAGTTTGTGGAAACGCAGGTAGACGACAAGTGCAGCTATGGTGTAGAAGAAGGAAAAGATGCCCAGGGTCACGAAGAACTCGGCAGGGGCAGAGAAGTCTCCCATGAGGTGCATGGTCTTGGAGGTGGATTCGTCGTCACAGAGAGGCATCTCATACTGGACCCGGTTCAACCTGCAGGTGGCATGAAGCCAACCCTGAGCTCAGGGCGATCCTCTCCCTGTGCAAGCAGTAGGCTCCCCCTGCCCCAGGGGTAGTCCTGCTCCAGTTCTCACCCAAGGACTTTTGCAGAGCCGAGAGAGGGGCATGTAGGGAGGAAAGTTTCTGGAGGGAACCTTGCAGTCAAGACAGGAATTTCCCTGGAATTCTGGCCAAACTCTACCTCCCGCTTGGCCACTACCCCACATTCATCCACCCTGCCCAGACATGGTGACCCTGTATTTCCAAGTATCTCCAGGACCCTTAAGGTCATAACCACAATATATATAGTTCATCTATTTCTGTCAGCCAAACCATCAGGGGAATCAGCTTCATTCTGCCCCTGGGAAAGCACTGTGCCCAAGTTAAGATTGGAATTACCCATTCTCAGACTTTAAGTCCCCCAGTGAGACTACATTAGACCAGATCAAGAGAGGAGAACAAACACACTATTATGTTTAAGAGACAGCTGATCTAACTTGGATGCTGCTACTGGAAATTTCTGAAGAGGTAAGCCCTGTCCCTATTTCCCTCTGAACACGTGGGCTCCCCCTTCTCTAAGCTCCTGGATACCCAGGGAAGAGTATTCCCTTCTACCTCCTGGTCAAGGTGTACCTCCTTGCATTCTGGTGGTACAGGTGAGCGTTCCCCCTTCAGCTCTTTAGGATCTGAGTACTGACAAGCTTCCTTACCTTTAAGGCAGGGAGGAGGCTGTGGAAGGTAGAAGAGACTTGCCCAACTAGCCCAGACTCCTGTAAGTCTCCATCCCACACAGTAGGGTTCTTTCTGTAGGAGCTGTCATTACCTGCTATTGGTTATTCATGGACTGGAACATTATTAAAACAAGGATTAATCTGAGTTTCCCTTATAATTTTCTCTGGTTAGTGTGTCTGAAATTCCTAAAGGGCAGGAAGGAGCTGTGCCTTGTAATTCTATATGAAACTGGAGTGGCACACAACAGAAGGTCTTCAGGTGTCCAGAGGAGGAAGAGACCACGCAGGTCCTGCCAATCCAATGAGAGAGGATGTGCTCACGCTCACCTGAAGGGATAGCCGAATGAAACAATGATGGCGCTCACGTCCTTGGCTTCGTTGTTGCAGCGAACCGTTGCTCCGGTCTCCCCGCTGTAGGAGCCGCAGGACCCGAAGGCGAAAATAGCAAAGAGCTGAGGGAGAGTGAAGCCCGTTTGAGAGTCGGAAGGTCTCAACAGGCCAAGATCTATCCCTCTGAACCACCCTCTCTCTCCTAGCAGGTGCAGATATGGGATGGAGCCAAGTGAAAGTGAAAATGAAAGTCGCTTAGTCATGTCTGACTCTGCGACCCCACAGACTGTAGTCCACTAGGTTCCTCTGTCCACGGAATCTCCAGGCAAGAATACTGGAGTGGGTAGACATTCCCAGGAGTCCCTTTAATCAAGTCCCTTCTGGCTTGATTGGTCTCCCAGCCTCAGGGTTGGTCTCCCAGCCTCAGGGTGCTCTGTTCACTGCACAGGATGCTGGACCAAATAGCCAAATGCATAGGGTTGACTTTGACTGGTATCTGGGAGGGAAATGAAGAGGGAGAAATGGGCAGTTTCTAGGTCTCCCCACTGGATGTGACATTGGAGACCACAGATAGCCTCCTTAAGATGATGACTAACACAAAGCAATTTAGGCTTTGGAAACTTCTATCACAAAGTGTACTTGAATTTCCTCCCCAAGGGAGAGGCATCCTAGAAATTCCCCTGTGCCAACGTAGATCAGGCATGCATGGAATTCTTTCCATTTCTCCTTTAAAGGCATCGTTCAATCTTGTCATTACCTTCTTGCTAACTGACAGTGACTTCCTGCCTCAGTGGAGATATAGCTTGAGGGGACTACCTCTGCCAAGCCTTCAGAGGGGCCAAGGGGGCAGGGGCCGGGCTGCTGTCCCATGGTACCACCAGCTAACTTCTCTTCCCCTAAAGGCACCTTTCCTTCAGCAACAGTGCTGGCTGGGTTGATGCCGGCAGTCCTGGCTCAAACCCAGAGAAAAGCGTCCTCCACTTGCCTTATCAGCCTTTGCTATTTCCCCAGTGGTGTTTCACTTTATAATCTGTTGATGCTGCCTTTTATCGGTGTTGAGAACCAAAGGCATTTCAGATTACTTGAATTGTTTTCCTCTTCACCTTTCATCACATGTTACTAAACCTCATATCTTGAGTGAAATGGAATTTCTTCATCCTACAATTTTCTAATTTCTAACTACATACTTTGGTTAGAAAAGGAGGTGAGAAATTGGAATTTCTTTATTCTCCCACATCATCTGTTGAGGCCCCCATTTCCTGTGTTCTTACCATTGGCTTGTGCATGATATAATCCTTTGTGTTAAGCAGTGAGCTTATTCTGTTAATTGTTCACTTTTTGTATGTTTCTTTGTGATTCAGTATCTCAGACATGAATTACCTAGAAGACAGCTAATTCACATCCCAACCCTTCATCCAGAGTTGATAGAATAGAGTTGTGTGCATGGTATCTTGCTAATGCTCGATAGTGTTGTGGAAGGAAAAGAGACCTGGATTAGGAGTCTGGAAATCGGGGTCCTAGTCCTGGTCCTGTCACTAACAAGCCAGCAACCTCTAATAAGTCATCTGTTCTCTGCATCTCAGTTTCCTCATCTGTAAAACAAGGCCATCCAAAGGCCTTTTCCAGCTCTGTGGTTCTCTCACTTTGAGGGTAGCTCTCTCCATGCGCTCTTGGCTGGGTTTGCCAGCAGCTGTGCTCCGGTCCCTGGTGGTGTCTGGTGCCACTGTCCCACTTTGCATCGCCTGGCCTGGCATATCTTCTCCAGACTGGAGCCATTGACCCCTCTCTAAAGGTCATAATGGGTACCTCTCTGTTTCTAGGAGGTTTAATTCGAACAAACAAGAATTGTCTCCATCTTAACACTCCTCTAGGAAAGGAGATAGTATAATCTCTCTCCAGTGCCTGAATAACCTCCTGATCTGACCTAAACTACAGAGGCCACAGTAGAACCGTTTGCTCATCTTCTTGACAGAACTGAAGAGAAATCACTCAAAACCTCTGCATCATTACCTTTACATACTCCAAGTTGCCTCCCTGGCATAACCGTGGCACTTCTCTAGCCCATCCTCATAATGATTCTCTAATCTTTTGTCAGCTCTGTGGTTCTCTGAGTCCTCATGGAAGTTTCTTTGTTCCTCTTAGCTTCTGGTGTCCAGAACTGGACACAATTAAGACGTACCATTCTAGGAAGGGCAGACAGTTGGATATATTTTTACTGTTGGCAGTTAGTGAGTGGCTCTGTATAGGTTCCCCCTAAAAGCTGGTACTTCTCACCTGGGGAAATGAACAGTTAGTTATGGAGCCTTCTGTTTTACCAGCACTCTCTTGACTGGCACTCCTGACCAGCTACAGAAAGATGTCATTTATTGAGCATCTACTATGTCCCAGGCATTGTTCTAGGCAATATGACTTATTAGTGAACAAAAGAGAAAAACAAAATCTCTGTCTTCATGGAGCTCCTACCCTACAGTTTCAGTATCCACTATTGTAGCAATTAGCCAAATGTGGCTATTTACATTTAAATTAATTAAAATTAAATAACACTTACAATTCAGTGGCTCGGTCACACTATCCACATTTCAAGTGCTCACTAGTCACACGTGACTAGCAGGTTCCATACTGAATCACACAGATTATAGAACTTTTCCATCATTGCAGAAAGTTCTGCTATGTCCAGAAGACAACTTTGAGGTTCTAAAAATCCTGAACCCTGCTATTTGATTCTTCCATGGGCAAAATATACCCATAGTAAATTTAGTATTAACTGTATTCTCTTCTGTTCTGATTCTTTGAAAGTCAGGAGTCTCTAAACAACTTATATAATTTTATTAACCAGAATATATGGTTAAATCAGAACAACACAGTCAGAAGGTATCAGATAACAGATGACAGTTTGCTATTAAGTGAACAGACAGTGGAATCTCGGGAAAATCTCTCAGGTTTACAGAACAGCAGAGTAAAAAGGATCTCAGAGATTATCAAGTGCAACAGTGTCACTTAATAGAGGTGGAAACTGAAGTCCCGAAAGATTAAGTGACTTTCCCAAGGTCACATTTAGCCAGTGTGAGAGCCAGGCTTAGAATTCACAACTCCTGATTGCCGCTTCAGTGCTCTTTCTATGCCATCCATTCATTAATCAACAAAGAGTTATCGAGCATCCACTTTGTGCCAGACGCTGCAGAATCCAAGATGAATAAGACCAGTGCCTGCTCTCAAGAGTTTGCATCCAGAAAGGAGTCATGCTCAAATAAAAGCCAAAACATAACCCAGGATCACAGAATTATTAAGGCTGAAAAAAGAGATCTCCACTCTGTGCAGGGAGGATTGCAAAGAGGAAGGAAGCAGCTGTGCACCTTGGGATGCAGGATCAGAGAAAGATGCTTTCCCAGCTCCTTCCACCTTTCTGCCCCAGATATGCCTTTTTCCTGAACTGTGTCAGGGGACTGAGCCACAGGGAAGAGTACAGAAGACAAGTAATCACCACTGTTACTAAGCACCAAGCTGGTCATAAAGAACAGAAGCCAAGGAAAGATGGAGACCCTGAGACAAGGGGCATCTCCAGGGCTCTGATACCAACTTAAGCCTTCCTCCTCATGGACCTAGATTGCTGGGAACAGCAGTGGTCATACACTCTCCTCCTCCTCCTCCTTTTCCTCTTCCTCCTGCCTCTGCATCTCTTTTGGAAAGATGTAAGAATAACCTTGCTGGTTTAAGGATGAGGCTCCACTTTGGTGCTGACTTGCTTTTTGGTGATAACCTTTGTCAATCCTGAGAACACTAACATTTCCACTTAGTGCAGAACACAAGGAAGACAAGTTCTCCCCCAAAGCCTATTCCCACAATCATCTCATTGGTTGTTACAGACTCTGATGGTGTGCTTTTGAATTCTCCACATTTATTGAAATACCTTATTTTCACTACCAAGACCCCAGAGCCAAATAAGTGATTTTGGTACCTCAAAGGTGAGTTACTGATCAAGGGCATGCCCAGTTAAAAATACTATGACAGTATTGGAACAGTGGGCTTCCCTTGTAAGAATCTGCTTGCAATGCAGGAGACCTGGGTTCGATCCCTGGGTTGGGAAGATCCCCTGGAGAAGGGAAAGGCTACAGACTCCAGTATTCTGGCCTAGAGAATTCCATGGACTATATCCATGGGGTTGCAAAGAGTTGGACACGACTGAGCGACTTTCACTTTCATTGGAACAGTGACTGAATAATCCAAGAGATTCATACCTTACCCTCAGAGTGGGGTAAAGGGGAGAGGGAGGATAAGGAGGAAGGTAAGAAGGAGGGTAAGGAGGAAAAGGGGGCAATAGAGGATGAGATGGTTGGATGGCATTACCGATTCAATGGACATGGGTTTGAGCAAACTCCAGGAGATGGTGAAGGACAGGGAAGCCTGGCTTGCTACAGGCCATGGGATTGCAAAGAGTTGGACACAACTTAGCAAATGAACAAGAACAGAGTAGGGATTAGGCAGTAACATCTAAATGATCTTACCAAAGGACAGGTCGAGCTGACAGTCTGCATAAGGGGGAAAGTTAGGGAGAATGAGAGGTTTGGGAACCAACACTTACTGAATACCTTTTGGATTGCCAGGCTCACCATGGTCTTCTCAAATGCTCCAATGCTTTACAGATATTACTTTCTGTAATCTTTCCAGCGAGCTCATGAGATGGATCTTACCCTCATTGACAGATAAGAAACTGAGACCCACGAAGATTTCATCACTTACCCCGGCTTCCATAGCTAGAAAGCCGAGAAAAACTAGTTTTCCAATAATTGGTATATGCCCATGTTCTTTGCCTAGCTTAGTGTAGACTCAGTGAGACCCCAGAGCTGAAATTGAGGTGAGATTAGTTCATGTTAAAATTTTTAAAAGATACGCTAATAGAAGAATAACATTACTTTATCTCACCAGGATTCCAGTAAAAGCTTTGCTTTTTAGGTAATAGTGACAACAGAGTTTTCAGTTATCATTACAATAACTGCAAGCTTTGTGTGTGGTGTTTTTTTTCCCCTTGTCGAGAGACAAGAGTATTTGATCCCTCCAAGCAGGAAATATGCAAAAAGTCCCAAATGATATTTTCACCGTCATTTTGGTACTGGTTCCTGGGGCCAGTTCCTCTGTTCACCTGGAGAGACTCAGGGCAGGTGAAACTCACTTTGGATTCAGGTTACCAGGATGGCAGTAAAAGCAAAGCATGTCTCTTTATGAGGCTACCCTTTGAATGAAAGCTGAGTTCAGAGCCTAGCCATGGACTCCCAGATTGAGTATTATGAGAGAAAAGCATAACTTCCTCTCTAAGAAACTGCGGATCTTAAAAGTCAAATACGTTTTAACTCTTAGGGATCAGAGCTGACTGTGGATGAGACCAGGCATTGCTTTGTGCAGCCTTACAGAAATATTACGGGTGTTGGCTGGGGGAGGGTTGGGAAAAGGATAGAAAGGTTGAAGATATAAGTCTTTCAGAATCCTCCCTATGGAGGATGATTCCATGGTCTAATAACCTCATTGTTTTCCTCATCCCTTAACAGTCTTTCTCAAATTTCCCTTAGATCCAATTGTCTAGTTTAATGATAAAACCGTACTGTTTTATTTCTGGTTCTGCTCCTCTGGATTGCTCATAATGGCTCCCCAGCTCTGGAAAGCAGACACATGGAGCCTTAAGATCACTCTTCCATGGCCCCCTCAGGTACTGAAGGGGTGCGTCAGAGCAGGGAAGTGAGGAGAGGTGAAAGAGCTCAGTCAGCAGTCGTTCCAAATGCTCTTGAGGCAGTAGGGAGAGTGGAAAGTCCCCTCTAGGTCCCACGGTTTGCACTTGGGAGCTCCCCAGGCTGGCCTGTCGCCCCAGTCAGGGTCTCAGATATCGGAAGATAACCCCAAATGCACTATTGTTCCTGAATTCCAGATCTGATGATTCTCATCCAAAAGATGATTTACAAATCAGTGACACAGTGTTAACTCCTGTCTCTAGTGAGTTAAAAGCCCTTTAGAACTCAATCCTCCTCAGTATTAATGGTAACTTATTCCCCAGCTGAATTTTGTGCTGAAAGCACATTAATTAAGTTATTCACACACCATTTGGTGCGCGGATTGTCTAACAAATCTCTTCTGTGATAGTGTGCTAAATGTTCCCGACAGGTCTTTTTGAAAGAGTGAGTGCACCTGTCCAGGTTCCTAATTTATACACCGGGAAGGACAGAGAACATGCTAAGGTCTCAAAGTACCAGTCAGGTGGGAGAAGATGGTGTTTCCCCTATACCACTAGAGGGAAACTGAGGCCCTGGGCAAATGATTTCTTCAAGGTCACAGAATAAGTCTAATCAAGGGTAATGTTCTAGCATGCCAACCCATTTAGAGCAGAAAGGGACCCTAGGGACAGTCTGATCAACATTTGATTAATATTGGAAACTGAAGCCCAAAGAAGAGATTTTTGCCAAGGTCAAGTAGGTAGAAAAGGCAGGTCCAGCTCTGTAACCTAAGGCCCCAGCTTTCCAGCTCAATGTTCTATCTTAGTCTGCTGCTGCTACTGCTGCTAAGTCACTGTGTGAGCCCACAGACGGCAGCCCACCAGGCTCTGCGGTCCCTGGGATTCTCCAGGCAAGAGTACTGGAGTGGGTTGCCATTGCCTTCTCCATATCTCAGTCTACAAGGCACGCTTTTGCTGACTTTGCCTGGTGGGCTTCCATCTATGGGGTCGCACAGAATCGGACACGACCTGCTGCTAAGTCGCTTCAGTCGTGTCCGACTCTGTGCGACCCCATAGACGGCAGCCCACCAGGCTCCGCCGTCCCTGGGATTCTCCAGGCAAGAACACTGGAGTGGGTTGCCATTTCCTTCTCCAATGTGTGAAAGTGAAAAGTGAAAGTGAAGTCGCTCAGTCGTGTCCGACTAGTAGCGACCCCATGGACTGCAACCTACCAGGCTCCTCTGTCCATGCGATTTTCTAGGCAAGAGTACTGGAGTGGCTTGCCATTGCCTTCTCCGACTTAGCAGCAGCATTGTCTTATTTTTCTTTTCTTTTATTTCATCCCAGAGCCATGAAATCCATTCATTCATTCACGCACTTGCTCCCGCAGTTACAGCAACGTAGATTAGTGATCTCAACAGAGCAGGCCTGCCAGCCAGGACCCTGTCCCTTGAGTCCACCTCCAGGATCAGTCAGGCCCTGGCAGGTCTGGGGACAGGATGGTACCCGTCGCCTGCCTCCTTCCCTCCTCTGCCCTCCGCAGCTTTCCTCGTCCCCCTTGTCCTCCTCCCCTCTCCCGCCTCCCGAGAGTGGTATGTGCAGGATCAGAGTTCTGGAAAGGTTACACCCGGGTCCTCTCGCCCGGGTGAAATGTGAGCGCCCTGGGCAAAAGCTCCTTGCACATAGAAGGACTGAATCCGGGACTCCGCATGCCTCGTTCCTCACCCTCCTGCCACCAAGTGCCGGAGAAGCAACCCCAGCCCACCCCTCCCCCGCCCACCTGTCGCCGCCCCCCACCCTTCCGCCCGGCCAGCCGCAGCACCTCCCCACCCCACCCCCCAACTCCGGCCACATTGCTTAGGGTCAGCGTCACAGCCCAGGCTCCCGAAATAGCCCTCGGCTGGGGCTGCGACTCACCCACTGGAGAACTTTGATGAAGCCCAGCGGCTCCTCCAGCCGCCGCCAGCGCAGCCCCACGAGCAGGCGGTCCACCTGCAGAGACACAGCCCGCCCGGGGTCAGGGCGGTGGAGGACCAGGGAGGGCGCTGCCCTCTTTCTCCCACTCACATGCGGGAGACGGGGCGCAATAGGGGTCGGCCCGACACCCCGGTAGAGGAGCAGAGGCGAGAGGGAGCCTCAGGGGCGTGAGGGGAGTACCTGCTGGCGCGGCGACTTGTCCGCGGTGCGGCTGGAGCTCTCCGTCGAGGACATGCTGGCGCAGCGGGGCCGGGGCGCTGCGCGGGGGCTGCGGGGACTGTGGTGGGGCTGAGGGCTGCTGACCCGCGGCGCGGGAGGCGGGCGGTACGGGAGCTGGAGCGGCCGTCGGCCGCCCGGGATCCAGGCTGGCTGGGTGGGTCGCGGGGGGCGCTGCTGCTCGCGCTCTCCGAGGCCGCGGCCGCAGCTCTGCCCGGCCGGCTGCAGAAAGCCCCCGAGTCCAATTCAAACTTCTGTCAAACTCGCGAACCAACTTGGCAGCCGAGTCACGTGGCGCGCGCTCGCGAGCCCTCCTCCCGCCCCCTTAGCTGCCGGGTTCCTGCCCGCCGGACGCCTTAAAGGGACCTGTAGCCTCTGCGGGCAGTTCGGCCGCGAGGGGGCTCCGGTTCTTTGCCAGAACCTCCAGGGGTCAGCGAGACACCACGGCCACCCCGACCCACAACCCAAGTGGGCAACTGGCCCGGCGCGCTGGCAGTCACCGGCTCCCGAGTTTATCTTTCCCAACTTTCCTGGATTTGGAGCTGCTCAGTGCCTTTGTTCTTCCTCAACATGTAGAACCTAAAGCATTCTCATCAAAGCATTATTATCAGTACTGAAATAAAGTTCTAAAACTTCTGGTTAGCAAACTGCTTTCTCCCCAAATCTTCAAAGCCGGAACAGACGAAAAGGGCGATAGAAGATACCAGTTTTTGCTGTCTAGTTAGGCGTTGCTTTAATTTTTTAACAGCAAAAACCATTCTTACCTTAGTGATTTAAAAGTTTTGGATCATTGAAAAGTATAAACTCGGTCTCCTTTAAAATAGCCACTGCCATTTAAATGAGAGTGAAAAATAGTCTGAGGAATCAGGGGGCTCAGAAAATGTACTTTGTGTTGAAAATTTGACGTTGTTACTTAGGATCCACCATAAATCGGTCCCTAATTTTCGAATTGGGCTCTGCATGAGCCGGAATGAGTAATGACGCACATGACACGTTCGGTTTACAGGAGTGTAAATGTTAAGCACTGAGAGGTTAAGTGATTTGTCCAAAGTCACTGAGTGAGCCAGTGGGGATGGGGGTGGGCCATCGACAAAGAAACTGCCTTCACCTTCTAAAAACTGGCTGTAAATGTGTATCCATCACCTGAGTATCATTCCTGGAAGTCTCTTCTGGTACTTCAGAATGACTTTTGAGGGAACATTTAGCTATTATTAATGCAATTTGTCCCCTCACTAAGTAAGTGCCTTCCAAGCTTGGAGGTGGTCAATGAGGGCGGTCAAGTCACCTGGGCTTGAAGGGAATTTCTCCAGTGGACTTCCATGCAAATCTAGGCTAAGCAAGGACATGCTGAGTCCTTGGGCATGCATGAATCCATGGGTGCCTACATGCTCAGTTGTGACTGACTCTGTGGACCTATGGACTGTAGCCCGCCAGGCTCTTCTGTCCATGGGGTATCTCAGGCAAGAATACTGGAGCGGGCTGCCATTTCCTTCTCCAGGGGGGTCTTGCAGACCCAGGGATTGAGCCTGTATCTCTTGCATCTCCTGCACTGGCAGGTAGATTCTTCACCACAGTGACACCTGGGAAGCCCCCCCACAATCCAGTTGTTAATAAATTATCCTGCAGTCTCAGAGATTCCTTTTCTATGGAATGGGGATAATAATTTCTGTCCTTATTTCATAAAGTGATCAGCAGTTTAAGTGGTTTAAGGTACGTAAATACCTACACTACACACACGAAGCAATGTCAACAACAATATGCATGTGGAATACAATGCAGTCAGAGAAGAATCAGAATAACACAGCAAAAATCCACATACCCACCAATCAGCCTTGTGAAAATTTAACACTCTTCCTCATTTGTCTCAAATCTATTGTTTAAAAACAAAATTAAAATTGTATGTAAAATTGAACCCCTGGGTGTACCCTCATATCATTCTCTCCCTTCTTCCTTGCTGTAAGTAACAACTATCCCATCCTGCATTTCTTTTTAGTTAGCCTCATGCACACTTTAGTGCTTTATATATAACTATATACCTGACTGCATGACTGTATCTAGAAATAATACACATTCACCATAGTACTGTTTTTTGGATTGTTTTAAACTTTTATGTAAGCAATATTATATGTTAAGTATCCTTCCTCTGCTTTTTTTTTCAAACACAATGCTGTGTTTGTAAGAGTCATCTAGCCTGATGCACGTACCTTTAGTTCATTCCTTTTAGCTGTAAGGAATTCCACTACATACACATACCATACACTTATTCTCATATTGATGGACATTGAGGTTATTTCCAAACATCTATTCTCACAAACAGTCCTGCATCGCGTGTGTGCATATATCCTTCTGCATCTGTGCCTAGGTTGCTTCACAGCGAGACATTTCCAAACTTTTCTTTTCTAATACAAATGCTGGTAAGAAATACATTTTTATGTCATGATCCATGATATAAATGGAAACAAAAGTTTCACAAAAAGCTTTCATATTTTCTATTCCATCTCATTTTTTAAAAAAGTCTGATGATCCAGAAGCAGATCCAGGTTTTGTGGGGACTAAAGTTTATACAATTTGGGCACTCTCTTTAGAAAAAGAATACAAAATTATGAATAAAAATATATTAGCCAGGTATTGGAAGAAGCTTTGCAAGTGAGAGGTCCTGAAGCTTAAGCTTCATTAGTTTTAGGGTCCCTCTGAGTAGACACACTAAATTAATTTAATGATTCACTTATAATGATGAATCTCTGCCAGCAGTTTGAGAAACATCACTCTATACCTAAAAGTGAGCTAGCTGGATCATGAGATGTGAACATTGCAATTCTGAGTTTTGATAAATGTTTATACCCATATAACCACCACCATGATCAAGATAACAGAAGCTTCCATCATTCCCAAGTGCTTCTTCCTGCCATTTTGCTGCCAATCCCCAGTCAACCACTGATCTGCTTAGTCATTATAAATCTGCTTTGCTTTTTTAAGAATTTCAGTTGATGGAATTACACAGGATATATTCTTCTGTGTTTGGCTTCTCTCATGCTGCATCATGTTTTTGAGATTTATCCATATTATTGCTGCACTTTCCGGTAGCTCGCTCCTTTTTTGTTCCTGAGTTCCATCCCATCACTGTTTATTCACCTGCCAAGATACATTTGGGTTATTTCCACTTTATTTTTTTAATATTATAAGTATAGCTGCTAAAAAAACATTTTTGTGCAGGTTTTTGAGTGAACATAAGTCTTTATTTCTAGGGTAAATACCCAGGAATGGGATTTCTAGATTATATATCTAACTTTATATAAAACTACCAAACTGTTTTCTAGAGTGGGCCTACCATTTTGCTTTCTCACCAACAATGTATTCCAGATGCTCTACATCTTCTCCGGAATTTGGTGTTGTTAGAGGTTTTTTCCTTAGCCATTGTTTTTTTCTTAGTCAGTGGCACCTTATTGCTGTTTTAATTTGCATTTCCCCAATGGTTAATGATGTTGAATATGATTTATGTGCTTATTTGCCATCTGTGTATATTTGGCAAAGTGTCTGTTCAAGTTTCCTGCTCCTTTTTTAGTTGGGTTGTTTCTTACAATTAAGTTCTAATAATTCTTTATATATTCTAAATGCAAGTCCTTTGTTGGATATGTGATTTTGTAATATTTTCTCCTAGTCTGTAGTGTGCCTTTTCATCCTCTTAACAGTGTCTTTTCCAGAGCAAAAGTTTTACATTTTGGTGAAGTCTAATTTATCTTTTTTTAAAAATTGATCATGATTTTGGCATCCTATCTGAAAACTCTTTTCCTAACCCTAGGTAACATATATTTTCTCCTATGTTTTATCCTAAATGTTTATAGTTACATGCTTTCCATTTGGATATTTTTGAGCTTTTCTTTTTTTGTATAAGATATGTAATTTAGATCAAGATTCTTTCTTCCGTCTTTCCTTCTTCCTTCTCTTCTCTGTCCACCCTTTCTAGGCATGTAGATATTCAGTCGTTCTAACATCATTTTTTGAAAAGACTATTCTTTCTCCATTTAATTGTTTCTGTGCTTTTGTGAAAAAAAAAATCAGTTGGTCATATTTGTGTGAGTTTATTTCTGGACTGTCTGTCTAATCTGTGTCTCTATGCCCTTGCCAATACCAAACTGTGTTGGATACTGTAACTTTAAAGTAAATCTTAAAATAGAGTGATACAATTCCTCCAACTTTAGTGGTCTTCTTCAAAATTGTTTTAGCTATTCTAGTTCCTTGCCTTTCAAAATAAATGTTAAGATCAGCTTGTCCATATTGTAAAAAAATTCTGCTAGAATTTTTATTAGAATCACATTAAATCTACCTGCCTAGATCAATTTAGGCAAAATTGACATGAATTTTATGTTGCATTTTTCAATCTATAAACATGACATGCTTCTCCATTTATTTAGGGCTTCAATTTCTTTCATCAGCATTTGCAGTTTTCAGCACACAGATCATGTACATGTTTTGGTAGATTTATTCTCAACTATTTAATTTGTGAGAGGAGCCATTATAAATTATATTATTTTATTTTTTTAAATATAATTTTAAATTTAAGTCTCCTTTTGACAATTGTTAGTATATAGAAACATGATTGATTTTGTTTCTGTTGACGTTGTAGCCTGTGACTTTTCTAAACTCACGTTTTGGTTCCATGAGTTTTTTGTAGGTTCCTTGGGATTTTCTATGTAAACAATTATACTGTCTGCAAATAGAGAAAGTTTTATTTCTTCCTTTATAAACTGTATGCCTTTTATTTATTTTCCTTGTCCTACTGCACTGGCTAGGGCTTTCAGTATGATGTTAAATAGGACTGGTGACAATGGACATCATTGCCTTGTTCCTGACCATAGGACAAAATATCCAGCTTTTCGCCATTTCGTGTGGTTAACTCTATGTTTTTTTATAAATGCCCTTATCAGCTTGTATAAGTTTTTTTCTATTTCCAGTTTGCTGAGAGATTTTAATCATGGATGGATGTTGAATTTTGTCACATGCTTTTTCTGTATCAACTGATAGTGATCATATTTTTTCTTCTTTGGACAATTATGACAAGTCTGGTAGATTACACCTGATAATTTTTTTAGAATTTTTTTTTTGGCCACACTGGGTCTTTGTTGCTGCACACAGCCTTTCTCTAGTTGTGACAAAACAGGGCTAGTCTCTAGTTTTGGTGCACGGGCTTCTCATTGTGGTGGCTTCTCTTGCTGCAGAGCACAGGCTCTAGGGTGTGCAGGCTTCAGTAGTGGCATGTGGGCTTGGTAGTTGTGGCTCATGGGCTCTAAAGCATGGGTTCAGTAGTTGCAGCATGGAGGCTTAGTAGCCCTATGGCATCTTCCCAGACCAGGGATCAAACCTGTGTCTCCTGCATTAGAAAGCGGATTCTTAATCACTGGACCACCAGGGAAGTCCTACTTTTTAGAATTTTAAAAGGATATGTAAATATATGTCTATATAAAATTACATAGAAATATATATCACTTTAAAATAAAGTATTAATACATGTATCAGTTTAGTTCAGTTCAGTCGGTCAATCGTGTCCAACTCTTTGTGACCCCATGAATCATACACACATACATATATGTGTATGTATATATATATATATATATATACACACACACACATAGATATTTTGTTTTTAGAGCAGTTTTAGGTTCACAGTAAAATTTGGCAAAATGTGCACAGAATTCCCACCTCCCTACCCTACGCTGTGATTCGTGGGGTCGCGGAGAGTCGGACACGACTGAGCAACTGAACTGAACTGAACTGAACTGAACTCTACCCCGTCCCTGCACACAGCCTCTCCAATCATCAACAACCCGAATCAGTATGGTACATTTATTTGTAACAATCAATGAGCCAACACTGACACATCATTATCAAGCAAAGTCCATAGTTTACATTAGGATTTACTCTTTGTATATTATATAGTCTATGGATTTTGACAAATATATAATGACATGTATTCACTCTTATAATGTTATGCAGAATAATCTCACTACCCTAAAACTATCCCAAACTTTACCTGTTCATCCCTGCCTTCCCACCACCCCCTGGCAACCAACTACTTATCTTCCTGCCTCCCTACTTTTGTTTTACCCAGAATATCACACAGTTGGAATCATTTGGTATGTAGCCTTTACAGATTGACTTCTTTCACTGAGTAATATAAGTTTTCGTTTCAGTTCAGTTGCTCAGTCATGTCTGAATCTTTGCGACCCCATGGACTGCAGCACGCCAGGCTTCCCCGTCCATCACCAACTCCCAGAGCTTGCTTAATGTCCATGTCCACTGAGTCGGTGATGCCATCCAACCATCTCATCCTCTATCATCCCTTTCTCCTCCCGCTTTCAATCTTTCCCAGCATCAGGGTCTTTCCCAATGAGTCTGTTCTTCCCATCAGGTGGCCAAAGTATTGGAGATTCAGCTTCAGCATCAGTCCTTCCAATGAATATTCAGGACTGATTTCCTTTTAGGATGGACTGGTTGGATCTCCTTGTAGTACAAGGGACTCTCAAGAGTCTTCTCCAACACCACAGTTCAAAAGCATCAATTCTTAGGTGCTCAGCTTTCTTTATAGTCCAACAGTCATATCCATATGTGACTACTGGAAAAACCATAGTTTTGACTAGACGGACCTTTGTTGGCAAAGTAATGTCTCTGGTTTTTAATATGCTATCTAGGTTGGTCATAGCCTTTCTTCCAAGGAGCAAGTGTCTTTTAATTTCATGGCTGCAGTCACCATCCGCAGTGATTTTGGAGCCCAAGAATATAAAGTCTGTCACTGTTCCCATTGTTTCCCCATCTATTTTCCATGAAGTGATGGGACTGGATGCCATGACCTTAGTTTTCTGAATGTTGAGCTTCAAGCCAACTTTTTCACTCTCCTCTTTAATTTTCATCAAGAGGCTCTTCAGTTCCTCTTCACTTTCTGCCATAAGGGTGGTGTCATCTGCATATCTGAGGTTATTGATATTTCTCCCGCAATCTTGATTCCAGCTTGTACTTCATCCAGCCCAGAATTTCACGTGATATACTCTGCATATAAGTTAAATAAGCAAGGTGACAATATACAGCCTTGATGTACTCCTTTCCCAATTTGGAACCAGTCCTTTGTTTCATGTCTGGTTCTAACTTTTGCTTCTTGACCTGCATATAGGTTTCTCAGGAGGCAGGTAAAGTGGTCTGGTATTCCCATCTCTTAAAGAATTTTCCACTGTTTGTTGTGATGCACACAGTCAAAGGCTTTAGCATAGTCAATGAAGCAGAAATTTTTCTGGAATTCTCTTGCTCTTTCATCATGATGTGTTATTCTTTATATGTTGTCTATTATATATGCATATATTATATATTATTGAATTCAGTTTTTAAATATTTGTTGAGTGTTTTTTTTTTTTTTTGGTTGTGCCACTGCTTGGCAGGCAAAATCTTAGTTCCTTGACCAGGGATCAGTCCCTATGCAGCAGAAGTGTGGAGTCCTAACCACTGGACCACCAGGAATTCCCCAGCTGGGGATTTTTTTCACCTATGTTCATGAGGAATATTGTTTTGTAGTTTTATTTTTTGGACTCCATTTCTTTGGTTTTGTTATCGAGGTAATGGTAGCCTCATAAAATGAGTTAAAAAATGTTATTTTCTCTTAATGTTTTCTGGAGAGGTTTTTAAAAAGCTGAAGGTGTATTGTAGACAAATCAACGACCGTTCAAGGTAACATAACTCTCTCAGAATTTTTTAATCCATGAAATTATTCCACAGCAGATATTTCATTTTTTTTAAAAAATTATGCCTGTTGGGAGGAGAGGAACCCTACAAAAGGAGATTGATTACTGCCAAATTTCTGTCCTGAATAGCTTTTTGTTTCATAATTTTAGACAGTCTTCGATTATCTAAATTTTAGATAATCTTTAGGGGAGACCCTAAAGACTTGTTGGACTTTTGGTAAAATGACTTCTACTATTTGGAATCCTAACTCTGATTTTTTAAACAATTTATAAAGGCCTAATACATTTCAAAACCACTTAATATTTGTACATACTTCAGAAGAAAATAGTTTATTTTAAGGGAAGAAATATACATGTGTATAGATGGGAATCCCATACCACCTGACCTGCCTCTTGAGAAACCTGCATGAAGGTCAGGAAGCAACAGTTAGAACTGGACATGGAACAACAGATTGGTTCCAAGTAGGAAAAGGTGTACGTCAAGGTTGTATATTGTCACCTTGCTTATTTAACTTATATGCAGAGTACATCATGAGGAACGCTGGGCTGGAAGAAGCACAAGCTGGAATCAAGATTGCTGGGAGAAATATCAATAACCTCAGATATGCAGATGACACTACCCTTATGGCAGAAAGTGAAGAGGAACTCAAAAGCCTCTTGATGAAAGTGAAAGAGGAGAGTGAAAAGGTTGGCTTGAAGCTCAACATTCAGAAAACAAAGATCATGGCATCTGGTCCCATCACTTCATGGGAAATAGATGGAAAAACAGTGGAAACAGTGTCAGACTTTATTTTTTTGGGCTCCAAAATCACTGCAGATGCTGATTGCAGCCATGAAATTAAAAGACGCTTGCTCCTTGGAAGGAAAGTTATGACCAACCTTGATAGTATATTAAAAAGCAGAGACATTACTTTGCCAACCAAGGTCCGTCTAGTCAAGGCAATGGTTTTTCCCGTGGTCATGTATGGATGTGAGAGTTGGACTGTGAAGAAAGCTGATCGCCGAAGAATCGATGCTTTTGAACTGTGGTGTTGGAGAAGACTCTTGAGAGTCCCTTATACTGCAAGGAGATCCAACCAGTCCATTCTAAAGGAGATCAATCCTGGGTATTCATTGGAGGGACTGATGCTAAAGCTGAAACTGCAATACTTTGGTCACCTCATGCGACGAGATGACTCACTGGAAAAGACTCTGATGCTGGGAAAGGTTGGGGGCGGGAGGAGAAGGGGACGACGGAGAATGAGATGGCTGGATGCCATCACCGACTCTGTGGACATGAGTTTGAGTGTACTCCGGGAGTTGGTGATGGACAGGGAGGCCTGGCGTGCTGTGATTCATGGGGTCGCGGAGAGTCGGACACGACTGAGCGACTGAACTGAACTGAACTGAACTGATACATCTGTATACATGTAAAAATCAATTTGTATATATGTAAAAATAAAAACCATGATAATTATTGAGTGAAACAATGATTTAAATATTTCTGTTTTTTTCTGGAACCAGTGACACAGAGAAAACATTCTTATATAAACAAAGGCATGGAAGTGTGAATTGCTGAGGGCTATTGGCGTTCAGCAAATGCTTATATTTGCCCTGAAAATCAGATGTATGAAGGGGCATAGTAGAAACTAAAATTGGAATGGCAGTTGAGAGTAAGGGTCTTAAGTGATAAGCCCCTAGACCTTACTGACTGCTCACTCAGATTCTGAACAGAAGGGGTGATAAAGAATAGTGGTTAAGGACCCAAGTCAAGTGAGAGAGATCTGAGTTCCAAACCTAGTTCTGCCATTTAGTAGCTATATTTCCTTTCCAAGAGACTTATTTTTCCTAAGCTTCCATTTTCCTATCTACAGAATGGGGTTAACGATGGTACCTATTTTGAGGGTTTGTTATGAAAATTAAATAAGATAATATAGAGAGAGCCTTGTGCTTGCCATATAGCAAATATTCAGTAAATATTAGTGACTACCTGCTAAGAGCTGTGCTTCAAGAATATTAATCTGGCAGCAGTGTGTATAAATGATGTAAGTACATGACTTTCTTTCTTAGAACCAGAGCCTTCCAAGGTTTGTGCCAAGAATATTTCAGAAAGTTGAATCTCTGGGTGGAATGGCATGTCTCTGCAATTGAATTACCAAGATTTAGAGGCTACTCTGAAGGTCAGGGAAGAGGGAGTTATGACTGCATTACTGTTTTCTATATTTCAGTGTTCCCGCACACTGTGCTATTTTTAAGCACTGAAATTCAAGTATTTTTGTCCGTGTAATACCATCATCCTAGACATTCGTTGACAAGTTTATTTACTCTCTTTAGGTCCTCTTCAAACCCTCTTTCCTTTCCTGCTGTAACCCCCTCCTCATCACTACCACCATAAACTCTCCCATCCCCTCCTTACCACCCAGTTCCAGTAACTCCCTCCCTCTGCTAACTTCTTCATCCTCCACTACGCTCTCTCAGCAAAAATACTGAGTGAGGATTAGATAGGAGAAGCCTCTGAAGTAGGAAATCTCTCCACAGGAAGTGAAGAAGAGTCAGATCTAGCTAGAGCTCACAGGAGAGAAATAATTTTCAATCAGAGGAAGTAGCCCTGAAAACTCCATGGGTTGCTAAATTGGGCAGGAAAGTTTAGAAGCTCTTCCAAACCAGTTATAACAGATGAGGTATGTGTGTGGATGTGTGTGGGGGTATAGATGGAAGAGCAGTAAAGTTGCAAAAAGCAGCAGAGCCAGTAGTGGCTAGAAGGATATTTTGTTACTTTTAAAAATATATAAAATAATATTTAGTTACATTAATATTTTTTAAACTTTGTAAATTCTAAACATGTAAAAAATCCAATATTTTCACTTTGTGGGAAATCAAAACAGAAACATCAGTAACATAATTTTGCTCTAGTATTGTAACTACTCACTAAGAGAGGAATCCAAGATAGTTTTAAGTGTGAAAAACCATTGAGGACAGGTATAAAAGTAGGGATGTCACAGCAGGACTATCAAACATTGTCCTGTACTATAAAATATGATGACATGATATGGATCCCAAACTGTTTTATTTCTTTTCTCTTTTTTTTTCACTCTTTTTTAAACTAAAGAGAGACAGTGAAGAGAAAGAATTTTGTAGTTTTCCTTTGCTTTCCTTTGGTATCCACACCAAGTACCAAAATATTGGATTTTATTTCATCACATGTTCAGAATTCATAACATTTTTTTTTGAAAATTAGTGAAACTGGTGCTAATTCACATTGCTGTTGTTTAGTTGCTGAGTTGTGTATGATTCTTTGTGACACCATAGACTGTAGCCCACCAATCTCCTCTGTCAATGGGATTTCCCAGGCAAGAATACTGGAGTGGGTTGTCATTTCCTTCTCCAGAGGATCTTCCAGACCCCAGGGATAGAACCCACGTTTCCTGCATTGGCAGGTGATTCTTTACCACTAAGCCACCTGAGAAGCCCTTCTCACCTCAATAAACTTGTCTAAAAAAGTTATAATAGATAGTGAACAAGCAAAAACAAAAAGTGATCACTATATCACATAACAAATCTGTTAGAACTGCACCTAGAATCAAGGCCAGTTGGCTCTCAGTGAAAATCAAAGACCATTTCCCACAAATGAAGCCCATGAGCTCTGGTATATAAACTTTATAAACTTCGTGACATCTGTTTTGGTAGCTCCAGGTGGTTTTTCAGAGCTGAGGGCATAGAGATGTTCTTCTGCAGAATCATCTTCTTCAGTAAGCTCTTTAAGTGTGGGCCCCTCTTAGGGTTTTATTCTCTGAATAATTGAGTTGTCACATAAATTATCTCTAGAAGATGAATTGTACCATAATCTAACAAGCGGGTATTTCTCTCTCCTAGGATTGCACCAGCAAATCATTAGGCTGCAAAGAGAACCTCATAGGATATTTAAGCCACCTGGAATACAGGCAATAACTATTAAATGTAGAATTTAAGAGCTAAAGGAATCTTGGATTGCCTTGCAGAATGCAGCTAATTTTCAAAATGAGTCAATTAAATAAATATCAGTTGAACACTGTTCTGTTACTGATTGCTTCCACAGCATTCATTTCCCCATTTTTCCAACAGTGGTACCCAGATTTTGCTTAAGGCACACCATTTATGGCCACATGTTTTAAATAATATAAATGATACCTCTGGTTTTAGAAGTAGGTTCTGATTGACTTATGGCAATGTTTCTGGTCATAATAATTCATTAAAGGATGGGAATATGACCCAATTTAGGCCAATTACACTCAATTCTTAAACATCTATTTGAATGAATAAGAATCTCTCTCTTAATTGCACACAAATCCATATACACCTAGATTCAGGCAGCCATCCTGAACCAGGAAGGGAGAGCTTGCAGAGGATGAAGCCAGTCTCAAGAAAAACTGGAAGAGAAAAACCAGGTCCTGGTCACATTTTTTGAGTTGTTGTATCAAGCCACACCTGAAGCCATATACTTGTGGACATTTTGGTAATGTGCACCAATAAATTCCCTTTACTTTTCAAAGTCAGTTTGAGTAGGATTCTTTGTTTGTTACTTGTTGTTCTAACACAAACCCCAACTGAATACAATTCTGATGCTAACCACCTGCAGTTGGTGCAAGACTACACAAGTTTAAGGGCACAATTCTCAGCAAGACTGCCCTTACATCAGATGCCAGCTACACTCTGAGGGTCCCCAGGTCACCCACACTTCTGACCAACTGGCAAAAATTCAGGGATTCCGACGATCCCCTCAGGTTCAGTAAGTCACAAGAATAGCTCACAGAACTTAATGACTCAGGAATGCACAATTTAGTCAGTTCAGTTGTGCCTGACTCTTTGCGATCCCATAGACTGCAGCACGCCAGGCTTCCCTGTCCTTTACCAACTCCCAGAGCTTACTCAAACTCATGTCCATCGAGTCGGTGATGCCATCCAACCATCTCACACTCTATCATAGCCTTCTCCTCCCACCTTCAATCTTTCCCAGCATCAGGGTCTTTTCAAATGAGTCAGTTCTTCGCATCAGTTAGGTGGCCAAAGTATTGGAGTTTCATCAGTCCTTAAAATGAATATTCAGGACTGATTTCCTTTAGGATTGACTAGTTAGATCTCCTTGCTGTCCAAGGGACCCTCAAGAGTCTTCTTCAACACCACAGTTCAAAACCATAAATTCTTCAGCACTCAAGCTTTCTTTATAGTTCAACTGTCACATCCATACATGACTACTGGAAAAACCATAGCTTTGACTAGACGGACCTTTGTTGGCAAAGTAATGTCTCTGCTTTTTAATATGCTGTCTAGGTTGGACATAGCTTTTCTTTCAAGAGCAAGCATCTTTTAATTTCATGGCTGCAGTCACTATCTGCAGTGATTTTGGATTCCTGAAATACTCTCTCACTGTTTTCATTGTTTCCCTATCTATTTGCCATGAAGTGATGGGACCAGATGCCATGATCTTCAGTTTTTGAATGTTGAGTTTTAAGCCAGCTTTTTCACTCTCTTTTTTCACTTTCATCAAGAGGCTCTTTAGTTCCTCTTCGCTTTCTGCCATAAGGGTGGTGTCATCTGCATATCTGAGGTTATTACTTGATTCTAGCTTGTGCTTCATCCAGCCCAGTGTTTCTCATGATGTACTCTGCATATAAGTTAAATAAGCAAGGTGACAATATATAGCCTTGACGTACTCCTTTACCAATTTGGAACCAGTCTGTTGTTCCATGTATAGTTCTAACTGTTGCTTCTTGACCTGCATACAGATTTCTAGGGAGGCAGGTCAGGTGGTCTGGTATTCCCATCTCTTGAAGAGTTTCCCATCTCTTGAAGAATTCCCATCTCAAAGAATTAAGTGCAGGAATGCACTCCACTTAACAATTACAGTTTTATTTAAAGGATACAACCAGGGCCAGTCAAGTGAAGGGCAGGGTGAAACCTGGGAGGGTTATGAACATGAAGCTTCCATATCTTCTGCCTGGGCGGCCAAGACATGTCACCTTCCTAGCACACCTGTATTTACCAACCAGGAATTCCTCTGAGCCTCAGCATCCAGAAACGTTATTGGGATTTCATTAGGGAGGCCTGATGCATTGGGTCATTAGCCACATGATTGGACTCAGTCTTCAGCTGTGTTAGAGATGTTTGCTCAGGTTCCCCCTCCTTGCTGTCCCCCCTGCCTCTGCATGAATTTAATCCCTCACCACTTCTCACCTGAACCCTTAGTACAGCTTCTTGGTTCTCATTCTTATTCCATGTCAGTTTCCCACCAGTTGGGCCTCCTTATTCTAGCAGTTTCTCTGCCTTGATGAAGCCCCAGGAATACTACAGGTGGGATTTCTTCATCCCCAGTTAACCTGCAAAGTCCAGCATTGAAGATCCTTGTTACCCAAAACAGAGAATATAATTAACAGGAAATTTAGGATGTTTCTCACTAATCTCTCATCTTCTTGTCAAATTTGTCTTTTTGAGGTCCATGTCATCCATCCATTCATCTTTTATCCCTTCTAAATGCAATGATCTTCCAAATGCTTGGCCATTTTCCTCACCTGGCTCATGGCTTTCCTGTTCCTTTCCTGGGCAATTATAAAGTCCATGTGGCCTCTCAGCTTCCTGTTCTCACTATCTCCAATCCAATGGATTTCTTAACTCCATGTCATCCACAATCCTCTTCTGCTGCCATGTCTCCTTAGACCCTCTTATTAATTCTTGTGGCTTTAGACACAGTCTGTGTACTCATGGCTCCTAGTTACTCTTCCAGTTCCGGCTTCTCTTCTGAAAGCCATACCTCCATATTCAGTTGCCTGTTTAGCATATCCTTTACATGACTCACACTCAGGCCTCTCAAACTCAACTTCTCAAAACTTATATATTGCTTCTTTGAACTTCCTTTGGCAAATCTGCTGTTGTTGCTAAGTCGCTTCAGTCGTGTGCAACTCTGTGTGACCCCATAGACGGCAGCCCACCAGGCTCCCCCATCCCTGGGATTCTCCAGGCAAGAACACTGGAGTGGGTTGCTTCTTTGAACTTCCTTTGGCAAATCTGCTACATTTCAGCAAATGATACCATCAGCCATTCAATTGTGCAATCTACCTTTTTCATCCCTTCATTTATTCTATCAAGTCCTATTCACTTTACCTCCAAGATATATCCTGAATCTGTTTACTTCTCAACATCCCCAGTGCTGCCAACCCAAGCCAATGCATCATCCCTTTTTGCCTGGACCATTGCAGGAGTGTCTATCAGGCCTCTATTTGTTCTTGTATTCTTTCAACCCATTCTATACATAGAGAACATGTATGTAAGTTGTTGGGCTTTTTAATGTACACATTTTATCTTTATTCTCCTCCTTAAAATATTTTAGAGGCTTTCTGTTTTCTCGGAGGATGTTATTCAAGATCTTTTGCATGTTCAACAAGGGCCTTGCATGATTTGGTTCCCTCATTCTTTCTGGCTTGCCTCCTGCCACTCTCCCCTTTGTTCACTGGGCCTGTCACACAGGCCTTGCTCTTTTCTGAAGATACCAAGCTCCCTCATGCCTCAGAGACTTTATACATACAGTCCCATCTACTTTGAACATTCTCAACACCCTACTCTCATCTCCATGTACCCCTTAGAATGTGACAGAAGACACAACTAAATGAAATACAACTCTCTTTCCTTAAGAGCTCATAGTTTAATAAGAGACTTGTGCTGTGCTGTGCTTAGTTGCTCAGTCGTGTCCAACTCTTTGTGAGTCCATGGACTGTAGCCTGCCAGGCTCCTCTGTCCATGGGGATTCTCCAGGCAAGAATACTGGAGTGGGTTGCCATTCCCTCTTCCAGGGGATCATCCCAAACCCAGGGATTGAACCCCAATGATCGAACCCAGGTCTCCCGCATTGCAGGCTGATTCTTTACCATCTGAGCCACCAGGGAAGCCCAAGAATACTGGAGTGCATAGCCTATCCCTTCCCCAAGGGATCTTCCTGACCCAGGAATTGAACCAGAGTTTCCTTCATTGCAGGTGGATTCTTTACCAGCTGAGCTACCAGGGAAGTCCAATAAGAGACCTACACGTAAGCAAAATAAATAAATAAACAAAAATTCCACTGCAGTATATAAATGCAATAGAAGTATGGCCAAAGGAAGAAATATTTATCTACCTCCGAAAATCAGGAAAGGACATTTAAGTAGAAGAACCGTATGTCCCCAAAGACAGAGGCAAGGACTCAAGGTGATGTAAGCAGTTTGGCATTGTTGGAGAGTAAAGGCAAGGGGGTTGTGGGAGATGACTTGGATGCTGTGTTGATGGTTTTATCCAGTACACAAAGAGGGGTCCTCTATAAAGGATTCTATGTAGGAAAAATATGAATACATATCAACTACAGTGCTATCAAACTGATAGTGATGAGAGAGAAGGGCCTCAATAGAAGAAGGTGAAGGCAGAAAGTCAAGTAGGAGAATGCCATGATAGTCTTGGCAAGGGGGATGGCAACTGAATTAAGGCAAAGGTAGTAAAAATGGAAAAGGAGATGGGCAGAAGATATTTTTAAGGGGGAGAATTTGATAGGATTTGAGGACTGAACAAAACATGAATTCTTGCCTTTATGGAGTTTGCATTCTACTGTAGAAGGCAGATAATATGTCCAACAAACAAATGCATACATGACACAATCCCTGTCATGCTACAAGCTATGAAAGAAAATAGAGCAGAGTAAAATCCCAGCAAATGAAGGAGAGAGTTATTTTAGATGAAGTGGTCCCTGTGAGGGGGTGAGACCTGAACAGAGAAGTGAGCCATGTGAATACCTGGGGAAAGAGTATTTTATGTAGAGTGAACAGCAAGTACAAAGGTCCAGAGATGAGAATGTTCTTGTCATATGTCTGAGGAAAAACAACGAAACTAGTGTGATTGAAGTACAAAAAAAAAAGGAAGGGGAGAATGGAAGAAGATAAAGTCAGAATATAGCAAGAAGCACACAGATCATGGAAAAAACCTTGGGTGTTAAGTGTGATGTGATCATTGGCGGGTTCTGGAATAGGGAGTGGCATATCCTAACTCATGCTGTAAAAAGATCACACCCAGAAGACTGCAGTGGGACAAGTGTGGAAGCTGGGCAGCCAGTTAGAAGGAAGGGATCTGGGTGAGAGATGATGGCAATTTGGACTAGAGAAATAGTGATCAAGTTGGTGATAACTGATCAGTTTGGTTTATATTTTGAAGGCAGAGCTGATGCAATGTGCATCAGGATTAAATGAGGGTAGCAGAAAAAGAAAGGAGTCAACAACGACCCCAACATTTCATGCATGAACAATAGGCTCAATCACTGAGCCATTTACTGAGATGGAAAATATTGATAGACAGGAAGTCAAGATTTTTAGACATGTTTAGTTTGGAATACTAAGTAGAGTAGCTATTGGAGATATGAATCTGGAGTTCAGGGGAAAGCTTAAGATATACAGTTTTGGATATATTGGCATATAAATAGTTAAAATGATAGAATTGGTTAAAATGAGTATAAGCAAAAGCTGAGAAGTCCAAGGATGGAACAGTAGAATACCCTAAGGCTTAAAGGTTGAGAAAAGAAGGAAGATCTAACAAAGAGACTGAGAAGGAGTGTCCAGTCAGGTGAGAAAATCAGTAAAGGATAGAAGCCAGGTAAAGGTGGTCTTTCAAGAAAGAGGAAATAATCAACTCCTTAAATGCTGCTATTAGGTCAAGTAGTTTGAGAACTGGATTTGACAACATGAAGGTTATTAGTGACCTTGATAAGAGAAGTCTCAGAGAAGTAACAGGGATAAAAGGTTTTAAGTTTCATAAAAGGTTAATATACAGTAGATAAAAAGTGAGAAGATTTTCTACATAAAGAGGAGCGGAATAGTAGTGCAGTAGCTGAAGAGACATATGCCGTCTAAGGAGGGTTTCTTCAAGAAGAAAGGGAAGACTGGTGATGCAGGAGAAAGAGGAGCGTAGGCGAAGAAGTAAAGTTCTTGAGTAGGTGAGTTCTCTGGATATTTGAATATTTAGGCCTGAGGCTCAGGAGAGAGGTAAAGGCTAGAGATACCAGACTTTGGAATTATTAAACTAAATATGGAAGAGGCAAATGTGAGACTAAAAGAAATTGGGACAAGTGAAAAGCAGAAGCAGAATAGCCACAGGTATCAAAAATTAGAGGAAATAAGGGGAGTAGATCCAGTAAGGAAGATTGAGAAAGAATATCCCCTATTTTCCAGCTATTTTTATGCTCATAGCACATGGCATATTGTTTCACTTCTCATGCCTGTAAAGCATTTCCTTCCCTGGATTCATACCCATCTTTCATAGTACTTTATAAAAATCTTCATTAGCACTTATTTCACTGCATTTACATTATATGTCTGCTTCTTCCACCAACCTGAAAGCTCCCTCTGCCAAAAACTTTATTCATCTTCTTATCTACAACTCTTAACATAATGCATAGAAGGTGCTAAATGAATGAGGCATAGAGCAGGGGGAAGTTAATCCACAAATAGAGTGTGATATATAAGCATAAGAAAGTGTGAATATGCCTTTTATGCCTTTCTGAAAGAAACAGACATGTTGGAAAGAATTCACCAGAGAAGCCATCTGGCATATTTTTTGTAGAAAGGTTCTGAATTATGAATTCAATTCCCTTAAAATAGAAAATATAGAATTTTCTCTTCATTATTGTTTCAGTTTTGATAAGTTTTACTTTTCAATAAAAATTCCCACTTCATCTGAATTGCTAAATTTGTTGGTATAAAGTTGTATTCTCTTAAATTTTTAATGTCTATAGGACCTGTGGTGATGCCCCTTTTTTATTGTTGATATTGGTAATGTATCCTCTTAAATTCTTCTTTGATTAGTCTTTCTAAGAGTTGGTTAACTTTTTTAGTCTTTTAGAAGATTAGTAAGTTTTGCCTTGTTGATTTTCTCTCGTTATTTTGCTTTCTATTTCTGATTTTATCTTTATCTCCTTTTTAAACTGTCTTTGCATAAACTGCCTTTTTCTAGCTTGCCATCCGCGCTCTGAATTCTGACAGTAGTTCTCTAGCTAAAGCAACCCACTGGAGAAGTCTCAAGTCTGGAAGGAGTGGGCTTGCATTATTACTCCACCATGCTCAGTCATTAGCTAGGAGTAGGTTGCGGGAAGTGTGGCCTCAGTTGTGAACACATTGGCAGATCTACATCAATATCTGAAGTCATCAATTAACTGTGTACCACAGCAGGAAATCCAGGGGCCCATTTTCAGAAGCACCACAATCCACTCCTTCCCCCACAGATCTACTTCTTGCTGGTTTGGGGGAAAGCTCTTCCATGGATTCCATGGACCTCTCTTCCTGAAGAGAAACTTAGAAGAGGAAGGTTAGTGGAATGAACTACAGAAACTTCTCTGGATGCCACGATTGATACTCATTCTCTCCCTTTTCCACTACCTACTCTAAATTCTTCTCACCTTACCAACTTAGCAGGTCTTGGTAGCTTATGTGGTGGTGTGGTTCAAACTTCTATTTCTGCGGAGACTGAGCTCCTAGTAACCACATCCTTCTTAGGCCAGAGTTGCTGTATGTGTTCACAGTTACAGCAAGGCAAGGGAGTATCAGGTGACACCCAAGCAGATCACATGGAATCTGTAAAAAGCAGTAATACCTTCTACTGATCAGGGTCAGTTTTCCCTGTCATGATGTGACTTCTCTTTTCCTCTACTGGTCCCTTGAATAATGAATTTAAAGTGCCCTGGTGCAATCATAGCTCAACAGAACCTTTGTTATGACTCTTGACAGGAGTGTAATCCCTTTGGGGACCAGTACCTCCAACCCTATATATTCCAGATTTGTGGGTATTGGAAACAAAAAATCCTCTAGTGGGTCACTGGTAGTAAAGGTAAGTGGAGCTATTTCTGCATCCACTCTTTGGTTAGCGGACCCATGTATTTTTCCTACCAGGTTCATAAAGGCCAGGATTTAATGTGTGTAACATATCCTGGATGATAGCATCTTGCTTTTTCAGAGTTGCCACTGACTGGCATTTCACTTGAACCTTTAGAAATGTCATTTGAACTCTTTATCAGGTCAGCTTTTTCTGATTGGTGTGGTACTGATGAGGTCATAGGTCCACTCTCGCATTTTTTTTTTTTTTTTACCATGAAACAGTTGCCCTGTTTGGATGCTACGTTTTGCAGGATTCTATGCCTGTGGACTGGACAAACCCCAATACAGTTATCATGAAAATGAACTATTTGCCCCTCCAGAATGGAAGGATCCCAATGTAGTCAACTTGTCACCAAGTAGCCAACTGTCTCCCTGACTAATAGATCCAAACTGGGGGCTCAGCATTGGTCTCTATTGCTGATATGTTGGGCGTTTAGGCATCAGTAGCTAAACTGGGCTTAAAAACTTGAGTCCAAGCTTCATGCACCCACAGCAAGCTTCTGTCTTCCACGGTTGCTCACTTGGTCAAGAGTCTGCCTGCAATGTGGGTGACCCAGGTTCAATCCCTGGTTCGGGAAGATCCCCTGAAGAAGGAAATGGCAACCCACTTCAGGAGCTAGCTTCTGTCTCTACCACTGTGGGCACACCATTTGTGTGCCTGCGTTAGTTTCTTAGGGCTGTGTTACCAAGGTGATTTAAACAACAGAAATTTATTTTTAAACAACTTTAAAAATAATTTATTTTTGGCTGCACTGGGTCTTCAGCAGTTGTGGTGCATGCACTTAGTTGCTCCAGGGCATGTGGAATCTTCCTGGATCAGTGATTAACTCTGTGTTCCCTGCATTGGCAGGTGGATTCTTATCCACTGTACCACCAGGGAAGTCCTAAACAATAGAAACATATTGTCTCACATTCCAGAGGTTAGAAGTCTGAGATCAAGGTGTCAGAAGGCCTGAGTCCTTCTAACGGTTGTGAGGGAAAACCCATGTTCCATGTTCTCTTCCCTAGCTTCTAGTGGTTTGCTGGCAATCTTTGGCATTCCTTGGTTTCTACTGCATCACCCTCATCTCTGTTTTTATCTTCACGTGGCATTTCCTCTGTGTCTGTCTTCATATGGCCTTCTGCTTATAAGGATACTAGTCATTGAATTAGGGCCCATCCTACTGCAGTTATGATGTCATTTTAACTAATTACATCTGTAAGAACCCTATTTCCAGATGTCACATTTTGAGGTATTGGGGATTAGAACTTTTAATGTATAAACTGGGGGGAGAAGGCAGGTGCGGAGCGCGTCCCGGGAGAGACCATGGGGTCACTCAGCTGTGGTACCACCGTCTGCGTTATCTGTTTGGAGAAGCCCAAATACCACTGCCCCGCCTGCCGTGTGCCCTACTGTTCCTTGCCCTGCTTCCGGAAGCACAAAGAGCAGTGCAAGCCTGCAATTGGTCCTGTTGAGAAAAAAATAAGATCAGCCCTTACTGCAAAAACTAAAAAGCCTGTGGAAAATGAGGATGATGATGACGATTCTGTGGCTGATTTTCTCAATAGATGAGGAAGAGGACAGAGTGTCTTTGCAGAATTTAAAGAATTTAGGGGAGTCTGCAGTGCTGAGGAGCTTACTGCTCAACCCGCACCTCAGACAGTTGATGATTGACCTCAATCAGGCGGACGACAAGGCCAAGCTTATGCAGGCCTGCATGCAGGAACCCTTGTTTGTGGAGTTTATGGACTGCTGCTCGAGTATCGTGGAGCCATCTCAGAACGAGGATCTTTAAGGTGGATGACTGTGCTGTCTGCTCCTCCTGGGAAGCCATCACGTGTGAGCCCTGCCCAGGGGGGCAATTCCAGGACTCAGCGGCTGATGTCAGGTGGGCCGCTCCAGCCCCCTCTCCAGCACTGCAGGCTGGGGCACAGGCAGGTGGAGGTACTCATGGTGGCAGACCCGTATGGAGAGAGAACTTGATGTTCAAATGGTTGTTTTTAAGTGTTTTATCTTTGGTACAATTAAGACATAAATATTCACTGAGTTTCCACACCCGTTTGAGTAAAAACTTGCTCAGTGTTTCTAAATAAAATTATGGTGTGATGGTTCAAAAAAAATTGGGGGGAGGATACAATATAACCCACAATAGTTCCCATCAGACTGGTTCCAAGGTAGCCAATGATTAAGGTTGGTAATGACAATTGGATGAGTTATTCTACTTCATTGTTTAGTACCTTTTCCCTGGCAAGTGCAAAATGTGTTACAAAAACCTTCACAATTCATCCTCACTCCTGTATATCCACCCACAAGACTCTACCCTAGACCTTCTTGTCTTTGATCTTTCAGGTCTTTTTCTTCCCAGCCTCCTACCAGCGAGCCAGGCCATTGACATATGCCCAAGCATCTGTATATATTTACTTCAGTCTGCTTCTCCTAATATATAAACCAAATGACCAGGGACAATGCTTGTAATTCTATCCATTAGGAAGATTTTTCCTCTTCTCTATTTTTCAAAGCCTATCAAGTATGTGGCTATAAAGGAGCCACTATCTAATTTTGGCTTACACCTACATACTAAGCTGACTCATCCATAAACCAAACTCAGCCTTTATCCCTCCTCCTTCAGCTGATCAGCTGTTGGTACAGCTATGGTAGGTGACATGGGAGTCTAGATTACTTGGTCCTGCAGCTTAAAAGTATCTCAATTATGTTTGAGCTCCATTTCAGATGTACTATTTCCATCTTACAATAAATGCTACTGGGTCCATTTGAACACCAAAAGAACCCAGACCATACAGGCAGTTCTGGGTACATGGTCATTTGGAGTTCCATGGTTAAGTGTTTAGTTTCTTCCAATGTGCAGTATCACACTAGGAGTTGTTTCTTAAAACTTAGGTAATATTCTGCTACAGATAGAAGAATGGCCCTGCTCAAGTCCCAGGGACTGCACTTTGATTTTTCCACTGAGGCTTACTGTAAGTTCTGTCTTAATTCAATTTGGGCTGTTATAATGAAATACCATAGACTGGGTAGTTTAAACAGCAGAAACTTGTTTTCTGACAGTTTTAGAGGCTGGAAGTCTGAGATCATGGTGCCAGCCTGCTCAGGTTCTGATGTGACCCCTCTTCCTGATTTGGAGACAGTCACCTTCGCATTCTCATTCTGCCCCCATGGGGGTGGGGGCAGCCAGGGAGAGTGCTATCTGGTGTCTCTTCTTCACCATCACGTTGGGAGTTAAGGCTTCAACATATGGATGGGGATGGGGACAAATTCAGTCCAAAACATTCCACCCCTGGCCCCCTAAAATTCATGTCATTCTTGCAGGCAAAACACTTTCAATCCATCCCAAAAGCCCCCAAAGTCTTAACTCATTCTAGCATCAACCAAAAAGCCTCCGCTAAATATTATCTAAATCAGATATAGTGAGACTCAAGGTGTGATTCATCCTGCAGCAAAATTCCTCTCCAGCTGTGAATCCGTAAAATCAGACAAGTTATGTGCTTCCAAAATACAATCTGGGGAAGGGGGCAGGCATATAGGATAGGCATTCCCATTCTAAAAGAAAGAAACGGGAAAGAAGGAGTGATGGATCTTAAGAAAGTTCAGAATTTAGTGAGAAAAATTCCATTAGATCTTAAGGTTTGAGAGTAATTCTATGGCTCAGTGCTCTGCTGTCCAGGTCCTATGGGGTGGCAGCATCACTCCCAAGGCTTTGCTGTTTAGTCCCACTCCCAAGGCTTCAGGCAGAAGCCACCTGCCTGTCAAAACTGAGGCAGTGGCCCTGACAACCATCTATTATTATGTCCTGTCCAATTCAATAAATCCAACAGCTGGCCTTTATTTTTTCCCATCTCTGTCCTCTTCAGTTCAAATTGGCAGTATTTCTGCTCATGAAATCCCACATACTCCTTTTCAAGTAATAATCTAGTAACACTGTTGGTTTTTTCATTCAAATACGTTTTCTCATTTTTTGCAATAATGGATAGGCTGAGAGTCTTCTAAGTCATCAAGTTCTAGTTTCCCTTTGCTTTTTAATTCACCTCTCTCCTTTCATGTTTTACTCTAAATAATAAGGTGAGACCAAGCCCTTCCTTCAGTACTTGGCTTAGAAATCTCCTCAGCTGAATATTCAATTTTATCACTCAAATTCTACCTTCCACAAAACACTAGGACACAATTCAGCCAGTTCTTTACCATTTTATAACCGGAATCACCTTTCCTTCAGGTTCTAGTAACATGTTCCTCATTTCCATCTGAGATCTCACTAGATTTTCCCTTAATGTCCATATTTCTAGCATGTAACTTAAAATTATTTCAGCCTTTAACCCTTATCCAGTTCCAAAGCTGCTTCTGTATTTTAGTTACTTATTACAGCTGTATTCCACTGCTCATATCTGTATTAGTCAGGGTCCTCCAGAGAAACAGAATCAGTTCAGTTCAGTTCACTCACTCAGTCGTGTCCGACTCTGTGATCCCATGAATCACAGCACGCCAGGCCTCCCTGTCCATCACCAACTCCTGGAGTTCACTCAAACTCATGTCCATCGAGTCGGTGATGCCATCCAGCCATCTCATTCTCTGTCGTCCCCTTCTCCTCCCGCCCCCAATCCCTCCCAGCATCACAGTCTTTTCCAGTGAGTCAACTCGTCGCATGAGGTGGCCAAAGTATTGGAGTTTCAGCTTTAGCATCAGTCCTTCCAATGAACACCCAGGACTGATCTCCTTTAGAATGGACTGGATGGATCTCCTTGCAGTCCAAGGGACTCTCAAGAGTCTTCTCCAGCACCACAGTTCAAAAGCATCAATTCTTCAGAGATCAGCTTTCTTCACAGTCCAACTCTCACATCCATACATGACCACTGGAAAAACCATAGCCTTGACTAGACGGACCTTGGTTGGCAAAGTAATGTCTCTGCTTTTAATATGCTATCTAGGTTGGTCATAACTTTCCTTCCAAGGAGTAAGTGTCTTTTAATTTCATGACTGCAATCAGCATCCACAGTGATTTTGGAGCCCAAAAAAATAAAATCTGACACTGTTTCCACTGTTTCCCCATCTATTTCCCATGAAGTGATGGGACCGGATGCCATGATCTTTGTTTTCTGAATGTTGAGCTTCAAGCCAACCTTTTCACTCTCCTCTTTCACTTTCATCAAGAGGCTTTTGAGTTCCTATTCACTTTCTGCCATAAGGGTGGTGTCATCTGCATATCTGAGGTTACTGATATTTCTCCTGGCAATCTTGATTCCAGCTGTGCTTCTTCCAGCCCAGCGTTCCTCATGATGTACTCTGCATATAAGTTAAATAAGCAGGATGACAATATTCAACCTTGATGTACTCCTTTTCCTATTTGGAACCAGTCTGTTGTTCCATGTACAGTTCTGTCTGTTGCTTCCTGACCTGCATATAGGTTTCTCAAGAGGCAGGTCAAGTGGTCTGGTATTCCCATCTCTTTCAGAATGTTCCACAGTTTATTGTGATCCACACAGTCAAAGGCTTTGGCATAGTCAATAAAGCAGAAATAGATGTTTTTCTAGAACTCTCTTGCTTTTTGATCTCTGGTTCCCCTGCCTTTTCTAAAACCAGCTTGAACATCTGGAAGTTCATGGTTCACGTATTGCTGAAGCCTGGTTTGGAGAATTTTGAGCATGACTTTACTAGCGTGTGAGATGAGTGCAACTGTGCGGTAGTTTGAGCATTCTTTGGCATTGCCTTTCTTTGGGATTGGAATGAAAACTGACTTTTTCCAGTCCTGTGGCCACTGCCGAGTTTTCCAAATTTGCTGGCATATTGAGTGCAGCACTTTCACAGTATCATCTTTCAGGATTTGAAATAGGTCAACTGGAATTCCATCACCTCCACTAGCTTTGTTCGTAGTGATGCTTTCTAAGGCCCACTTGACTTCACATTCCAAGATGTCTGGCTCTAGGTCAGTGATCACACCATCGTGATTATCTTGGTCGTGGAGATCTTTTTTGTACAGTTCTTCTGTGTATTCTTGCCACCTCTTCTTAATATCTTCTGCTTCTGTTAGGTTCATACCATTTCTGTCCTTTATTGAGCCCATCTTTGCATGAAATGTTCCCTTGGTAGCTCTCATTTTCTTGAAGAGACCTCTAGTTTTTCCTGTTCTGTTGTCTTCCTCTATTTCCTTGCATTGATTGCTGAGGAAGGCTTTCTAATCTCTCCTTGCTAGTCTTTGAAATCTGCATTCAGATGCTTATATCTTTCCTTTTCTCCTTTGCTTTTTGCCTCTCTTCTTTTCACAGCTATTTGTAAGGCCTCCTCAGACAGCCATTTTGCTTCTTTGCATTTCTTTTCCATGGGGATGGTCTTGATCTCTGTCTCCTGTACAATGTCACGAACCTCCATCCATAGTTCATCAGGCACTCTATCAGATCTAGTCCCTTAAATCTATTTCTCACTTCCACTGTATAATCATAAGGGATTTGATTTAGGTCATATCTGAATGGTCTAGTGGTTTTCCCTACATTCTTCAATTTAAGTCTGAATTTGGCAATAAGGAGTTCATGATCTGAGAAACAGTCAGCTCCCATCTTGTTTTTGCTAACTGTATAGAGCTTCTCCATCTTTGGCTGCAAAGAATATAATCAATCTGATTTTGGTGTTGACCATCTGGTGATGTCCATGTGTAGAGTCTTCTCTGAAGAGAAATGCGCTGGTGTCGCCAAGAGGAGCTACCCCTCGCCCGAGGCCAGGGGTGGCGGCTGAGAGGAGAAACAGAATAGGAGTTAGATATAGATGTAAATTTATTATAAGGAACTGGCTCATGTGATTACAGAGGCTGAGAAGTCCCAAGATCTGCAGTCAACAAGCTGCTGACCTAGGAGAGCCAACGTTCATGTCCAGTCTGAGTTCAAAGGCTTGAGAACCAGAACACCTATGGTGTAAGTTCCAGTCTGAAAGTTGGCAAGCTCAAGATCCAAGAAGAGATAAGGTTTCTGTCCAAGTCTGAAGGCTAGAAAAGACCAGTGTCCTAGCTATATAATCGGGCAGTTGTAATTCCCTTTTACTCAGTTTTTTTGAGTTCTATTCAGGTCTTAAATTGACAGGATATGGCCCACCCACATTAGACAGGGCAATCTGCTTTACTCATTCTACCAATCCTATGTTAATATCATTTAGAAACAAACCCCCACCCCACCCCAGACACACCCAGATGTTTGGCCAATTATTTGGGTACTCCATGGCTCAGTCAAGTTGACACAAAATTAACCATCACAAGCTCAAAACTTCATCTTTTCCCACTCCTGACCCCTCTAATACAAGAGTCTACTGGAATATATGGCCAAAGTGACAGAGATACTTGTATAAGAGACCGAACCATCTGAAAAGCCCTTCTGTTCTGGGTCTCAAAGCTGGAAATCTTCTGTTACCTGGTATATAAGCTGGAGAAGTATTCCCAGATATGAAATATACTGCCCCAGAAGATGAAGAGAGATACCAAGCCCTATGCATTCTTTGTGGCAGAGGATGCAAGATGCAACCATTTATTTTTTATGTGGAAGGATGAACCCTCAAAAACTTCACTGAAGTGACAAATCCTTGAATCTCTGCAGCATTTTTCTACTTTCTGGAGCGTGGGTCTTACCAATGCCTCCAGCATACTAGCCACCTCTTGCTTGCACTTGTCTGCCCAGCATAATATCATCTATGTAATGGGTCAATGTGATATTATATGAATTGTCCAGGTGGTCCAGATGTCTTTTGACGATGACAGAGGACAGAGTTAACTTATCCTTGAGGCAAAACTGTACATAAGTATTACTATGTATCCCACACGTATGTGAACCTTTTCTGATGATCTTCTCTAATTAGAATGGAAAATAATTCATTCAACAAATCACTGGCCATACACCATATCTTGATGCCTTATTAACCTGCTCCAGCAACAATATTATGCCCAGCACAGCAGGTGTGATTAGAGCTGTTCTTGCTAAAGCCTGCAATAGTCTACAGTCATTCTGCAAGATCCATACAGTTAAGTTTCTGCAGGGGCCAGACTGGCTGATTAAATGGAGACATGACAGGGACTGGGTGTCCCAGGTGGGGCTAGTGGTGAAGAATCTGCCCGCCTAAGCAGGAGCTACAAGGGACGCGGGTTTGATCCCTGGGTCAGGAAGATCCCCTGGAGCAGGAAATGATAACCCACTCCAGTATTCTTGGAGAATTCCATGGACAGAGGAGCCTGGCAGACTACAGTCCATGGATTTATGAATTGGACACAACTTAGAGACTAAACAACAACAGCAGCAACAAATTACAAGGTCGGTGCCAAAGTAATTGTGGTTTTGCACTGTTGAAATTTGCCATTTGATATTGGGATATATTCTTAAATGTGGTTATGTTATTCATCATTTTAATGCACATTTCTTGCTCTATGTTTTTTGCTCATGAATTATTACTTGCTATATATTTTATATATATTTTAAACTATGGAAATCATGTTAGACAAAAAAGGCAAATTCAAGCTATTTTCTTATTCAAGTTCAAAATGGGTCATAAAGAAACACAGACAACTTGCAAGGTCAACAACACATTTCTCCCAAAAACTGCTAATATACAGAGGGGTGGTGGTTCAAGAAGTTTTGCAAAGGAGACAGGAGCCTTGAATATGAGGAGTGCGGTGGCCTGCCATCTAAAGTTGACAATGACCAACTGAATCATCAAAGCTGATCCTCTTACAACTACATGGGACAACTACATTGCCCAAGAACTCAACACTGACCATTCTACGGTCATTAGGCATTTGAAGCAAACTGGAAAAGTGAAAAAGTGCAGTAAGTGGGTGCCTTATGAGCTGACCACAAATCAAAAAGAACTGTCATTTTGAAGTGTTATCTTCTCTTATTCTGTGCAACAATGAACCATTTCTCAATCAGATTGTAACATGCAATGAAAAGCGGATTCTATATGACAACTGGTGATGATCAGCTTAGTAGTTGGAACGAGAAGCTCCAAAGCACTTTTCAAAGCCAAACTTATACCAAAAAAAGGGTCATGGTCACCGTTTGATGGTCTGCTACCGGTATGACCCACTACAGCTTTCTGAATCCCAGCGAAACCATTACATCTGGGAAGCACGCTCAGCCAATTGATGAGATGCACTGAAAACTGCAACGCTTGGAGCCAGCATTGGTCAACAGAAAGGGCCCAATTCTCCATGACAATGCCTGACCACACATCGCATAACCAATGCTTCAAAAGTTGGATGAATTGGGCTACAAAGTTTTGCCTCATCCACCATATTCACCTGACCTCTTGCCAACCGACTACCACTTCTTCAAGCATCCTGGTAACTTTTTGCAGGGAAAATGCTCCCACAAGCAGCAGGATGCAGAAAATGCTTTCCAAGAGTTTGCCTAATCCTGAAGCACGGATTTTTACATGACAGAGATAAATAAATTTATTTCTTGTTGGCAAAAATGTGTTGACATTAATGGTTCCTATTTTGATTAATAAAGATGTTTGAGCCTAGTTACAAAGATTTAAGATTCAGGGGCCAAAACTGTAATTGCTTTTGCACCTGTCAACAGATCAATTCCAATTACATACACAGGAACTGAAGAAATGATCACTGGGTGGGCCCACAGATGCCATGGACCCATTACCAACTTTAGCCAGGACCCCATTTACTACAAGGCCCTCATAAGCTTCCAGTCTAACAGGGGGCCATGACAATGCCTGGGTCTCAGGGTATTGATATCCATTTTTTGAGTTAATTTTCTGGTTATCCCTCTTCCACATTCTGTACAGTCACTATAGTAAATGGTCACAGGTCTGTTTGGGGAAGGACTGAAGTGCTGAAGTGCTGCAGGATCTGCCATCTCTTAGTCAATGGATTTCAGATCTGAAAAGTGGCCCAAATCCAGACATTGAACAAGGGATAATGACTTTTTGGCTAGGGTTGGGGGTGAGGGGGACCATCTTCAGTCTCCTATTTTTCCATCTTGGCCTATTTTTGGTTGCAGATGTTAACTTTACCTCTAGAGATGCTAGGCTCTATATCCATCTCCATAATTCCCTGTGGGTCAAGGCCCTTGGCTGCCAATCTTGTCAGACGTTGCTAATCTTTTTAATATTTGTGGCCTCCTGGTGACTAAGTGCCACCATCTGGCCTGTATTACTTGGGGGAAGGGGGATATCATTCCCATAGTTATTAATCAATCCCAGCTCTGTTCTAACTCCAGACTGTTCCTATGTCAGCCCAGACTGCAGAGAACTTCTTGGTGATGCTCTTGCCCCTCACCAGAGGATTTCTGACAGTCTCAGTGAATGGTGTTTCCTGGGCCTTCCTGTGGAACATAATACTCTGACGGGTCCTCTGGCCTCACACCTATTCCTGCATGCCCACTTCCCTGTCTTTTTATTCATTCTTCTATCACATGCCAGGGCAACTGAGACATTTCTACTTTACTCAGCACTGGCCATCACTTTCTCTAGGTTCCTAAAAGCCCCCCTGCAGTTTGTTTCATCCCCAAGGGTTTTTGCTACAGTGTTAAATCCTGTGCCCCCAGAAAGTGCTCCTAATTCAATGAATTCCTGATTATACAGTCTTATATTCCAGGCCCTTTGATCAAGAAACCTCAAAATTCAACTGCAGGATACTCTCCTGGCTTCTGTCTGTATATGCTAGCTAATTCTTACAGTTCTTTGTATATAATCTCTTTCCTTCTGTATCAGGCCAAGTATTTTCTCAGCTGGGCTTCCCTAGGATTTAACTCCGGAAATGGCAACCCACTCCAGTACTCTTGCCTGGAAAATCCCATGGACTGAGGAGCGTAGTAGGCTACAGTCCATGGGGTTGCAAAGAGTCAGACACAACTGAGCGACTTCACTTCACTGCCCTGGAAGCCAGCAGAGGAGGTAGGGACAACTTCTATGTTGCCTTCTGGGGCAGTGACTCTGCAGTGTCTTTCAGCATGAAGGGAGTAAAAAGAAGAGGTAAACCACCTCTGCAAATTTTGAGAGTTCATGCGGGGCTTGCAGAACTAACATCCTTACAGATGTCCATTCAGATGCACTATCTCTTGTTTCAGGTTTTCTCAACCAGGGCCCTGACCTGTTGCCTCTTTGATGTCCAGAGTCAGTGGCTTAACTGTCAGCTCTTCCACTATAGGAGATAAAAGCCTCTTTGAAAGCTACTTAAGAGGCCCTCTGTCTCTCATACTTAACCATTAACCAGGGGAGAACCCTTGCTTTCTCTCCTTATTCCTTTCCAGAGTGTCACTACAACTTGGCAGTAACCAGTAAACTCCACTGCCCTTATAGGCATGTTTCTCCCCCAGCCACCATGTTTTCACATGCCTGAAACTGTACCTGCAAGGGCTTTCTCCTCCACTGGGATGTCTTCCCAGGTTGTTCTTAGTCGCTCAGTCATGTCCAACTCTTTGCGACCCCATGGACTGTAGCTCACCAAGCTCCTCTGTCCATGGGGATTCTCCAGACAAGAATACTAGAGGGGGTTGCCATATCCTCCTTCATGGGATCTTCCCAACCCAGGGATCGAATCCTGGTCTCCTGCATTGCAGGCGGATTCTTTACTATCTGAGCTACCAGGGAAGCCAGGTTACTAATGATTAAACCTTTAGCAACTAGATCACCAACTGTGTAACTACCCACTACTCAGGAAAGCATCATCTTTGTTTACAAGGTAGTGAGTGTGCCAGTCACACTTTCTCAACTTTCTATGTTTTCTTGGACCTCTCCTGGTACCACCTGTGCTAGTTTGGGCCCTCTAAAGAGGCAGTTGCCAAAGTGTGATTTGACATGTACATTAGCTAGGGCTGGGTGGCTTAAACAATAAATTTATTTCTCACTCTTCTGGAGGCTAGAGGTCCAAGATCAAGATGTCAACATGTTTGGTTTCTTTTTGGGCCTCCATCCTCGGCTTGCAGATGGCCACTTTTGCAGCACGGCCCCTCCTCTGTACACATACCCCAAGTGTCTCCTTATGTGTCCAAATTTTCTCTGCTTTTAAGCAATTAGCCAAACTGGGTTAGGGTTCACCTTAACAGGTTCATTTTAACTTAACTGTGTCTTTCAAAGACTCATCTCCAAATACAGTCACATTCTGAGGTACTGTGGGTTTAGGGCTTCAACATATGGATCCTTCAACATATGGATCTTGGGGAAATCACAATTCAACCCATAACAACATGCAAGATATTTATTAGGGAAGCTATCTGTCAAAGATAAAAGGGAAAGGAGAAGGGAAGGTGGGAGAGTCTGCAAACTGTGACTATGAAGTCACATACCTGACATCTATGCAGAGAAAAAAGAAAGGATTGAGTAGGCAGGTCTCAGACTGCAGCACAAATTGAAGAAACTCTATAAATTAGGCTGATGGGTCCTCCAGTCAAAACTGCCCATCAGAGGAGTCCCAAATGTTACAGCAATGAAGCACATTAGCAGCTATGTGCATTTATAAGTTAGACAACTACAGACACATAAAGAATTCCGTTTACAGACCAGTTCTTACTGGTTTCTTTGCGTAGTGTTTCCAGTCCACTCTGGCTATTCTGCCACACTTTATTTTGCTCCAGGACCCATGTGCCTAGCTCTCCAAGATGTTTATATATATCTTTCTTATTTTTTGAGTCCAGCTCATTCCCTCATGTTTACTTCATTCCTTTCCTTTCTGTCTTCTATGGCTTATTATTTTTTTTCAGAGGGATATCCAGTTCAACTTTCATGAAACATTTATGGAATGGGATTGATTATGGGCAATAAACTATAGTAGGTACTGGATTTTTATGCCCTAATGGTCCACTTTCTTGGGAGACAACAAGATTTCCCTTCTTTTCCACAATCAGAGCTACCTGCAGCTTCCTTTCACTTATGATATATAGGGCACAAGCACATTTACCTTGAGAATTCTAATTCAAATAATTTTTTGAGACATTCACCATAATATCTGATATTAATAAGGGCTGCAGAGCACCCTGCATCCCTGGATGTTCAGGAAATATTATTATGCTTGAAGTGAGCTTCCCTGGTGGCTCAGCAGTAAAGAACCCGTCTGCAATGCAGTTTGATCCCTGGGTCTGGAAGATCTCCCGGCGAGGTTGCAAGAGTCAGACAGGACTTAGTGACCGAAAAACAACATCAACCTATTTAGATACATCAGTGATATTTATGTAGGTATGTATAAATAGTTACTATATATTAATTTCAAAGGAACTTCAGAAGAGAAAGCATAATGAACTTAACTAACATTTTGTAATAGAAAGGTCATATTAAGCTGACCAGAAACCTAAAGGATACCATTCTTTCTCAGAAATCTAAAAGATACCCGAGGACTGCTCTTGGAATTTCTCCTCAGTTTTATCAGTGTCAAACTTCTTATTGGCTAGGGGCCACAAAACAAAATTCCAGTTGAACTCTTGAGGGAAAGACATAAAGGATGGGGAAAACAGATATCAATACTCAGATGGCTTGTTTCTACATTTCCCTTACCACTGAATTGCCTTGGTCATTTACAAACCTAATCTGAGGCCAAGTTAGGAATTTGAGAGAAACAGGCCTGGAGAGGTTGAGACCTTGACCAGTGGTATATTATTAACCAGAAATGGAACTCTGGCATTTCTCTTTCAGTCATACACCACCCACTAAATGACTTCCTAACTGGCTATCTTTCTTGAACATATAATTCATTCACAGTCTTTCTATGAAGCTGTGAGTGTGCTCGCCTACCCTTAGGGAAGGGAAGTTAGAAAAACAAAAACGACACTGCTGCCAGTTAATTCATGGATAATAGAAAAAGCAGTGAACAATCTGAATCCCAGATCCAGAGCTCTGGGTCACTAGGTCGAAAGCCTGTAGTACTAGTGGCTGGAGGCTAAGAATGGAAGTCCCCTACACATGAATGAGTTCCCTTCCAAGAGCGTGTAAGTCCAACAAAGTTAGCCTAAGCACCCAACTAACAAAATCGGCTATACAGTACTGTACTGTAATAGGTTTATAATACTTTTCACACTAATATATAAAAAACAAACACACAAAAATAAAGAAAACACTTTTAATCTTATGGTACAGTACCTTGAAAAGTACAGTAGTACCAGCTACATCACCACAGCTTTAGCTCACTTCAGGATATCTTGGGCTTGAAATAAAGATACTGTACTACTGTACTCTATATAGTACTGTAAAGTACACTAAAGCAAAACCACTTGTAAAGGACGCACACATGTGACAATGTATGCCAGACATGTGAACTAACTTAGGTAACTGGACATGCGAAGGCACTTCCCACGTTTGAAAGTTTGCAACTTTCAACTTTGAAATTTCCTATGTAGGAGACTTACTGTAAGATTACTTTGGCCATGGGGAAACTTCAAGACTTTCCTACCAACTTTTCTCAACAAACGAGCCATGGGAGGGGTGGGCTGAAGTGAATGGACTCGCTCACAGTACCGGTTCAGACGCATCCCATTATTTCCCAAGTTCAGTCCTGGAGGCAGTCACAGCACCTGAAGAAAGTCTACGCCGGAGCCGGAAGAGCGGCGAATACAGCAAACAGCCGGGCGGGCGGAAAGCGAGGAGAGCCTGCGACAAACGCTCGCTAATAGGGACCCATCAAACCAGGGTTCAGACAGTCTGGCTCGCCACAAAATTCCCCAGTTGACAATCTTGGGACAGGTTCACAACAACTCTAAAAAAGTGAACTCTCACCACACGCCTTCCGTTCCGAGCGCCCCTGGCAACCACCGGCGATTTAAAACGGAAGAACGACCTTTGTCCCGCCCTCCCTGGGCCACCGGCGGCCCGGCGGGTTAGCTCGTTGGCCCAATCGCCTCGGCGGGAACTCCGACCAGCCAATAAGAGCCAGGCACGGGAGGGCGGGCTGACGGGGTGGCGAGCGCACGCGCAGCTGGGAGAGTGGCCCTGGCAGTGTGGCGGTGTGAGTTGGCTGCAGGTGGACTCGCGTTGGCTCTAAGAATCCCGGAGTAGCCACTGCCGCTGTCTCCTGCCCTTACCATGTTTCTCACCCGGTCTGAGTACGACAGGTCTGTATGGCTGGGGGAGATGGGGCCAGGTAACGGGTGGGCGGACTCGGGGCCCGGTCTGGGCCTGGGTTCTGCCGTGTCATCGGGGCACCCCACGAACCCGAATTCTGGCCCAGCCGGGGGGGTCTCCTCCCTTCCCCAGGCGTCCGCTGTGTTCCCCAGGCTAGATTTGCGCCCATCGGCCTCAGTTGTCCTACCGCTGAGTCACTGCTGGGTCCCAAGTCGGTGCGGAAGCTTGAAGCTCTGCTTTGTGCTTCGAAAAGAAGGCTGATGGAGCCGGAACTCTGACCTTTAACCCGGGGAAGGCCAGGAGTCACCCTCTCTCTCCTTTTTGTGCTGAGTATGACTGCCTTTTAAAACATGTAAACCCGCTACCTGGAAGAAAAAGCAATTAGGGATCACTTAACGGGTTTGGTGATTTCAACTCCCTTTTCTTTCTAGGAGGACAGCCTCGTTTTCCGTTTCTTAGTTGTGGGAATAAAGCTGCTCTTCCTTTGATTGAGATGTAGTAGGGCGTCCTGGGATGTTTAATTTCTGCAGAGGAGCGAAGGAAGTCTCAGCTTTGCCAAGATAGTGTCTGGAGTCTGATTTTGTGGGAACTGGAATTTAGAGTGATTCTCAAGAGTTTTGTCATCATGTTGATTCAAATAGCCTTTTTGACTTTTTAAAAAGTTTAAGGGAAGTTGCTTTAAGTGTGTCGAAAACGAAACCTGTTTTTGAAATCAAAGCTGTGAGATTGTTGTATTTATTTAAAAGAGAAAACCTTTCAGAGCTTGGGAATGTTAATATTAGGTTGTATCTACTTATGCTGTAGACATTTTCACTTTCAGTTTCTGTTTTGATTGGTTACGATTCTCATAGCTATTAAGTTGCTTAAAAATTTTGAGGCCAGGAAAGGCAGATGTTTTCTCTTGGCTTTAGATGACTTTGAGAAGCTGCATTTCTTCTCAAGTATATGTTGATCATGTTGAAAGTTTTATCACTTAGAACTGCTACTTCTTAAAAAAAACTTTTTACTGACTCAGGAGATGTATGTGAGGCTTTAAAACTGACTTTTTCCTACTGTCCTATAAAATAACTTTGTTGGTCGGTATTTATTTTCTAGAACATTGAAGAGAATCGTCTTTGTGTGATACAATTTTGAGTAAGGGTGTGTATGATGGAAATTGTTGTCCTTATCAGAAAACCTTTATTAAGGTTTTTGTGATCATTGACTTAACAGCTTTATTAACTGCTTTGTGTTACCCATTTTTGTATCTTCCTACGTGCATGCTGAGTTGCTTCACTCGTGTCTGACTCTGCGACCACATGGACTGTAGCCCACCAGGCTCTTCTGTCCATGGGATTCTCCAGGCAAGAATACTGGAGTGGGTTGCTGTTTCCTCCTTCATTGTATCTTCGCAAGAATGCCTAAAATATAGTCTGCTTAGCTAATATACTTAAATGCTTGCTGTGTACAGGGAACTGTTATAGTTGCTGATCATACAGCAGTGAACAAAAATCAAGATCCTTGTTCTCATATGGGAGACTGTCCTTTAAGAACTACTAAACAGGAGAATTCTCTGGTGGTCCAGTGGTTAGAATTCTGGGCTTTCACTGCTGAGGGCTCGGGTTGGATTCCTGGTTGGGGAACAGATCTTGCAAGCTATGAGGTATGGCCAAAAAAAACCCACCACTATTTACAAAAGTAACTACAGTATAAGTCAGAAATGTGTTCATGTCATTAGAGAAGCTGAAATCAACACTATGGGAGTTTTAATGACAGAGGTTGCATTTGATGTTGTAAGGGGATTATGGAAAACTTTAGAAGGAGTTGATATTTAAACTGAGTTTAGGAGTAAGAATTTAATAAATGTTCACAGTAAGAGTCAATAGTTTTGAGGCAGAGAATATAAGATGAACAGAGGAGGGGCCATGGGAAAGCACAGTTCATGTTTGGGAAGATTCTAGGCTTCTGGCACATATGATACACATATGGGAATAGGGGGAGTTCAGAGAATATCACTGGTGCTAGGTACTGGGTGGTTTTTAATTTGAAGTTAAAGGGTTTGGATCTTATTTTGTGCCGTTAATTATCATTTTAAGTTACATAATCATAATTGTATTTTATAGAAATTAATTGACTGAATTAGAGGAAAGAGTCAATACCAGTTAGATGGCTGTTATAGTTAGGTGAAAGGTAATGAGGGCATTGCGAATGGAAGGGAGAGTTGAGTTACTGTGGGGGAGGAACTGATTTAAATTAATATGACTTGGCATATGGTTAGTATGGGAAAGGGCTTCCCAGGTGGCTCAGTGGTAAAGAATCTGCCTGCCTGTATAGGAGCTGGAGGTTCATCCCTTGGTCGGGAAGATCCCCTGGAGGAGGAAATGGCAACCCACTTCAGTATTCTTGCCTGGAAAATCCCACAGACAGAGAGGAGCCTGTTGGACTATAGTCCATGGGGTCGCAGAGTCCAACATGACTGAAGAGACTGAGCACTCACGCACTAATATGGGAAAAGGGAAGGATTGAGTCAGATCATTCAGAACTTTCTAGCTTGGGAAACTGGGAGATGGGAGGTGTTTTAAAGTAAAAAATGAAGTAGGAATGGCAGCAGGTGGAGCTGATTTTGAAAGGATGACTGGATTTAAGATATATCAGGTTGGAAAGTGTTAAGTGTTTTGTATTAATGGGATATCCATGTGGAAACGCTCAGAAGACATTCAGATTAACGAGGAAAGAGGTCAAACTGGCAATAGAGATTTGGAAATAGTTAGTGCTTAGCATTGGAGAAGGAAATGGCAACCCACTCCAGTGTTCTTGCTTGGAGAATCCCAGGGACGGGGGAGCCTGGTGGGCTGCCATCTCTGGGGTCACACACAGTCGGACACAACTGAAGTGACTTAGCAGCAGCAGTGCTTAGCATAGATGAAATAACCCAGGGAAAGTTTGAAAAGAGGGCCAAGAGCAGAGCCCATATTAGAGAAGAAATGGGAATACTTCACCAGGATGAAGTTCCTGAATTAGAGCGAAAATACTGTATTTATATTCACAGAGTAATTTGGTGGCTCAGATGGTAAAGCGTCTGCCTACGATATGGGAGATCCGGATTCGATCCCTGGGTCGGGAAGATCCTCTGGAGAGGGAAATGGCAACCCACTCCAGTATTCTTGCCTGGAAAATCCCATGGACGGAGGAGCCCAGTAGGCTACAGTCCATGGGGTCGCAAAGAGTTGGACTTTCCCTAGGTTATTTCATCTTTGCTAAGCACTAACTACTTCCAAATCTCTATTGCCAGTTTGACCTCTTTCCTCGTTAATCTGAATGTCTTCTGAGTTACTAAACTTTCATTTTCATAATATGTGCCAAACAATAACAATTGTATTGTGACAGAAGCAGGATAGGTTTTTTTCATTTGAGAGAAGAAAATTTAGTAGGTGACACAACTAAAATTTAATCCCAGATCTTCTGCCCTGACTTCCCTCTCAGTGATTTTTTAAAAACTGTTCTTTAGAGTCATAAATTTCCTTTTAAATGACCTTAAGGAAAGCACCTCTGGGGAAAATGAGAGGCTGGAATGGTGAGATTCTCCTTTGAGTCCTGATAGTTAGAAGCTTTGTCTCTGTAGTCAGATTGCCTAAATTCTCATTCCAGCTCTGCTTCTTATATGGCAAGTGACTTTGGGCAAATTATTCAACCTCTTTGTGTCTCAATTTCCTCTTCTCTAAAATAGTATCTGCTTTGGTTTACTTCGTGGGATTGTTTGAGGATTAAGTGTGTTGTCATTTCTAGGATTATAACAGTGGTAGGCATATAGTAGACATGCAGTAAACATCAACCTTTATTATCTGTTTTATGTTTGGGAGTTAAACACACACACATATTTCTTTGGGGGGAAAAAAGTTTTTGATAAAACGAGTTTGAAAACACTACTCTTTATCATGATAGTTACATGTTATAAACTCCAGATTCCATAAACCAAGGAACACAACTATTTGGTTTTATTTGTTCAAATATTCTTAGTGTCCATCACGTGCTGAAAGCTTGCATAGCTAATACTATGCTGCCTCTTCTCCAAAGGAATTTCTAACAGACTGGAGCGAGGAAGGGTTGGGAATTGTTTAAGGGAGAAGACCATTCTGGCATAGAATTAGTATAATATACTGAGTGAATTAATCAGGTTAGGTTTTAGGAACCATTCAGATCTGTCTGTTGTTCCGATAACAATACTAATTCATATGAATAAACAGAGAAATGTCCCTGTGGCTGATTTCTACTAAAATGTCGAATGTACATAATGGAAAGAGAATAAGAATAAATGTACATTTTCATAAGAATTACCTGATAGTTTGGGGGCATGAATTTACCAAAGGGATTCCAAATTGATTCAGGCTTGAAGCAGAAAGTCACCTGCTCTCATTGGATCAGTTTGAAGATACTCTGGGAGTGGGATAGAAGTGTTCTGTATATAGGTTCCATTCTCTTGAAAAACTGTTAATGTACCTAAAAAACAGAAGATTGTTGTGGTTAAAAGAGAATAATGACAATATGCACATCTGAGCTAGATGTCAGGTAACTTGAGTTTAATGTCTCTACATTTTTTGTTTTTTTTTTCTTTTCTCTGAAAATGTTAATACCTTTTTTTTTCCTTTAAATTATAGGGGTGTGAATACTTTTTCTCCTGAAGGAAGATTATTTCAAGTCGAATATGCCATTGAGGCTATCAAGGTATAGTATCAAGTAGTATCAAGTGGGATAGTTTTTGAAATTTCATGTTTAATGCTTTGCTGGCGAAGCATTTGGAGTAAATGTATTTAAATAATTTCTCTAGAAAATGTTCTTTATCTCCCTTTAATCAATCACAGTTAACCATAAAAATATTTTAATTGAAGTATAGTTGATTTACAGTGTTGGGCACAATTAACCATTTTTATAACAGATTCAGTCCCAACTATTTGAAAGCTTTTTAAATAAATAACTGCTTCACAGTTATGTCAGTGGCTTTTTCATAGTGGGGTTGGAAGGACATGTTTGTGTTTGTAGTGTTCTTAACTATAAAGAGAGGGGTATAGAATTCTCGAGTTAGCACCTGCGAGATATTTTGTCATCTTGAACAAATTATTAAACTGATCACCTGTATTCTTGTTGGTAAATTTGTCAATTTGTACTAGATATTTTTGAGACTGAATAAGAGATGTGTTCTGTAATCTAACAACAAAATTGAATAGTTCAAACCAGTTTTCCAAAAATTAGAAAATAAACTGTATACTGAAATTTAGTTATGTGGGATCTTCTCTTTATTGGGTTGTGGATAGTATAAATTCTGATTTAAATCTAAATTAGGTCTAGGAGAATGAGGTCCAGGCATCAGTATTTTAAGGACTCCCTCAGCGATTCCAGTGTCCAGCAAGGGTTGAGAATTACTAATCTAGTCCAGCTCTTCACTGTTTGAATCACCTGTACATCCCCGGACAGGTTCTGTTTCTGTAGTTCTAGTGACAGAGTATTTTCTCCCTAGATAGCTCGTTCTGTTTGAAAAGAGGTCATGATGGCTTAGAAATTTATCCTGTATTGAATCAAGAGTCTAGCTTCATGAAATTTTCTTCACTTGGCCCTAGTTTTACCCTTGAACCATACAGGATGTTTAAACCTCTTCCGTAAGGCAATTCCTCACATATTTGAAGAGAACTGCTGTGTTTCCCTTTAAATTATCTCTTCTAAAAAGTGTATACTGGGGAAATGGTTGTATGACAGTCTGGTAAAGGGCAAAGCAAATTCTTAGTTGAAGATGTAGAAGTGAAGGTGGAAGCATTGTAATAGATAGTGGGCAGAAAAGGATGGACCAGCTACCTGAGCTGTTTTTCTGTTTCCTCACAATATTGTTTTCGTGAGAGTTAATACTTCTTTTTTAAAAATTTGCCTGATTTAGTATGTAAATATCAATAGTTCATCTCAAAGATCTCCAAGTTATGTATATCCTTTCAAAACACCCAAGCACATTTAGTATCTCATTAAAGATTCTTAAAGAAATCTTTGATCCTCTGACCTGCTCCAACCTGGACTGATTCTCTGGGCCTGCTGCATAGCTGTACATTTAGGATCTTCTGTTGTCATCTTCCTTTAACTCCCTCTTGCATTGTTTTATCATTTTATCCTTAAAATTATATGATATAAATCAGGTTGTTTCTGGACTTTCTTTACTTAGCTTAGGATTTGGATTTCTTATGTCTGCTTTATTAAAGAATGAAGAATCCTTTAATTCTTCAAGGATTAAAAATTTTTTTTTTCTTTAGATTTTTTTTTCCCCTTGAACTAGCTAGATTCTTTCGATACATTTTTTTGAACTGCAGGTCTTGAATTAGTGGGCATTAGGTCAGTTTAGCAGGTAGTAGGAGCAGCTCTCTTTTTAAGTGGGATGGAGCAATGGATTTCAGGATGCCTTGTGTTGTGTTGGTGATTTCTTCTTTTTTTCATGAAACTTTGTTTCTATTATATTTATTTATATCTATTTGTACATTTTGGTCGTGATGTAGAATATATTTCTTAATGTAGATTTGGATCAGAAAATTTGAAAACTCCTGCTGCAGAGAAAACTGCCTCTTATATCATTCCTGAAGGGTATTTTTGGCCACTCACATGTGAGAGCAGTGTAGGGGAAGAAGGCTGGGATTTGTAGCATTAAGCTTGTCGGTTTTTACTTAATCCCCTTGTTTTGACAGTAGTACTCCTGCCTTTGAAGGTGCTTGGTGTCCTCCAATGTAGACACCCTCATTGTATGCTTTCCAGAGTCATCTGCAAGAGTGGGAGAGTAGGGGGCATACTCTAGCTTTACAGTGTGGAGTAAGGGATCTGGAAATCTATTTCTTAAGCACACACTGAACTAATCTTGTAATTTTTAGCTGTTCCACTTCTATTCCCAGAGGTCCTTGTTGCCATCATTCCCTTTTTGAGCACCAGTGGTGGAGTGGTCCTGTGATATAAATCAGGTTGCTTTTGTACTTTTTTTATTAAGCTGAGGATTTGGGTTTCTTGTGTCTGCTAAGTAAATTATCACTTCCCCACCTTCTTTCTTGAAAACTTTGTTGTTTCTGTGGCTTTGCCTTTCTGTTTGTCCTAGTATATTCATCCTACCCATGCTTAAGCCCTTTAATCTCCTATCCTCAGGCTTGGGGAAGGAGTGGAGCTAATGTACGTATTCAGTCTACACCTTTACTCAGAAGTAAGAGCATTCATTTTTTACATAAAATTCTTTGACAGTTCATTTCCTGCAGTTACGCATGTACAGTGGATTAAGAAAATATACAATGAAAAGCAGGTGTATACATTTAATAACACTTCTAAATAATGTCATGGCAACCCACTCCATTATTCTTGCCTGGACAACCCCAGGGAGCCTGGCATGCTACCATCCATGGGGTCACAAAAAGTCGGACACGACTTAGTGACTCAACAACAACAAAAAATAAGGTCATAACTTTGTACGTTTGAAAAATAATACAGATATGTATAAGCCATGATCATTCGGTCTGCATATGTGTTGAAAGCATGTTATGCACAATAATTCATGAAATTCGTTCAAATACTTTGCAATAACAGACTCCAGGAATCTGATGCTCACACTGACAGTCATTGCTTTGTAGAACTAAACGAAAAAAATGATTACTTAGAGGAGCAAGCACATATAGTCCTGGGAGACTTTATGAACGATGGGGTAGGATTTGGATTGGAAAAGGGAAGAGTGTATTCCAGGGGTGATGGCATGGCAGAGGTGCAGATGCAGGGGATGACATGGCATGGGAAAATGGATTTGGCTGCAACGGGGGGATCTGGTTAGAGCAAAGTGCGTAATAAAGTTGGAAGAGAAAAGTATGATTAGGTTTTGAGAACTCTGGAAGCTTGCTTGGATTTTATGTGTAGGCAGTATAGGGAGACATTGGTTCTTCACAGAAGAGGTATAATGAAAATAACATATTATTGTATCAGTCAGGCTATCCATGAACAATGCATTGGGAGAGAGATTAAAGATGGGGAGACTAAGTAGGAGGCTATTGAAGTCATCTTGGCACATAAAACAGCTAACATCTGTTGCTCGTTTATTATGTGCAAGTTGCCATTTTAAGTATTTTATGTATTAGTGTGTTTACCCTTCTTGATGTATAGATATTGTTATTATTATCCCCATTTTGCAGATGTGAGACGAAGGGTAGGTGACTAGGATGGTGTTGTGCAGCTGGAGGGATGAAATCAAGCTATATTGTAGACTGCTAGTGACCTTGAGAGAGATTTTTATGTTGTTGGTGGTGTTTCTTTTTCTTTCTTTCCTTTATTTTAAATTTTTTTAAGTAAAGTACTTTTCTGGAGGTCACATAGATTTGAGAGATATCACCTTTTGGGATAATGCAAGGTAGCAGAGCTAAAAAGATACCGAGTCCAAAAGAAACATTCAGTTCAGTTCAGTCACTCAGTTGTGTCCGACTCTTTGCGACCCCATGAATCACAGCACGCCAGGCCTCCCTGTCCACCACCAACTCCCGGAGTTCACTCAAACTCATGTCCATCGAGTCATTGATGCCATCCAGCCATCTCATTCTCTGTCGTCCCCGTCTCCTCCCACCCCCAATCCCTCCTAGCATCAGAGTCTTTTCCAGTGAGTCAACTCGTCGCATGAGGTGGCCAAAGTATTGGAGTTTCAGCTTTAGCATCAGTCCTTCCAATGAACACCCAGGATTGATCTCCTTTAGAATGGACTGATTGGATCTCCTTGCAGTCTAAGGGACTCTCAAGAGTCTGACTTTAGAACCTGCCCTTCTCCAAAAAATTGGCACTAGAGTTGATTGTTTTCCAGACATTTTGAAGACGTTATTGAACTTCCCCTTTACAAGCACAGAATTCTGTAAATCAGTGGTCTTGCCACTGACAGAAATAGTACATTATTTATTAGGGGACTCCTGTTCTGTGTACTAGATATGGCTGATTGAAGCTTCTATCCTGTGAAGATACACAGAGAGATTTCTGGTGAGTAGGTGAGACTATTCTTTGACTTCTCCATGATAACCATAACCTGTTTTTCTTTAGCTTGGTTCCACAGCCATCGGGATCCAGACATCAGAGGGTGTATGCCTAGCTGTGGAGAAAAGAATTACCTCTCCACTCATGGAGCCCAGCAGCATTGAGAAAATTGTAGAGATTGATGCTCACATAGGTAAGAAGTAGGGGAAGATTGTTCTGTAGGATCGTGCTGAGTTCATCAGTCTTCTTTGATGTTCCAAGGGAGGTTCATTAGGTGAACATTTTATTCCCTTGTTAGCTGTTGCTTTCCAGGCTATTGTGCATAATATCGTTAGTAGGAAGCAGTTGTAGGATTCACCTTCTCCCAGAAGTCCCTTTCTCCCTCAAATTTAGACTTGGCAAATGTGATGGTTATTGAAATATGTAAAAGTTGAATCATAGGCCAGTTCCCCGTGATGGCTGGGTCTTCATGGATGTATAACATTAGGAGGCCACCTGGAGCAGAATTGTTGTGTGGGAAGCTAGGGGTGTCCACTGAGAAAAGAGAAATTCTTAAAGATCTTCAAAGTGACTAAGGTGCAGAGAGTATAAAGATAATAGACTTTGACCCAGATCACTACTCTTCCTCTGTTTTCAGATTTATCATTTTATTCTATCTCCCCCTGCCTTCCCTTCCTCCCCTTTTGGGTCTCTGATAAATTCCCCTCCTGTAGCTTCTGGCATCATTGTAACATAAGGAGTAGTTCTGCTTATTTATAGCATGGCATTTTAGTTGACTGCCCACATTTTCTTAACCTATCTATTCATCTAATTAATGAAACATTGATAACATAAATAATTGCTTGAAGACATCAGAACCAAATGCCATGGTGACGAAGGAAGCTTGACACTATCATAGATACAGAAACTGAGATTTAGTCTTTAAGGATTAGAACATTGTGTCTATCTCAAGCCATCTCATCTACCTTTTGGAGGTAGGTCAGGGTCACTTCATTCAACAAACTGACAATCTACTATGTGCTAGACTTTGTGCTAAACACCCGGGACACAGAAAAGAGAGACATAGACATAGTCCTTTGTGTTCTAGGAGCATGCAGTTTAATCACAGAGATAAACATGTAAATAAGTCAATGCAATTAAGTGATGTAGATACTAAGAAAGACTGTGGCATATGCTCAGTAGGAGTATAACTGGGGAAATAGTTTTGCCTGGGGCCTGTGGTAGTAAGGCTTTCAGAACATAATTCCATAAAGGTGACACTTGAGCTGAGCTGAATTCTAAAGGATAAGGAGGAGTTTACCAAGCGAGTAAGTGTCTAGGTGTAGCAGGGTAGAGCTTTGTGATCAGAGGATATAGAAAAGAGCAAAGCTGTCATGGTGTAAAATATAAAATACCCTGACACCGGCAATTTGGGATGACTGGGAGGTATAACTTGGTAAGAAATGAGTCTGGGATCAAAGAGTGAAAGTCCTTTTTACCATACAGAAGAGCTTAAACTTGATCCTTTTGCATTGACATCAAAGATTGTATGCATTGAGGTGATATGATCAGATTAGGATTTTAGAAAAACCATTCTGACAGTAGTGTTGAAGGTAGAGTGAATGGGACTGAAACTGAAGGCAGGGAGACCAGGTCAGAAAAATTTTTAACAGTCTAAATAAAAGAGATGAGGAGGGCTTTAGCCAAGGAAGTGGCCGGACATCGGCGAGGTAAGGATTAATACCAGACAGGCTAATCAGATAGTGATTGATAGAATTTGGGATTTTTGATTGGTTATTAGGGCCGGGGAAGAAGATGGAGTCAAGAAGGGAAATGAGTTGAATCTGTGGTCTCTCCATGCAGATATATTAAGGGAGTCATTTGGCTTTATAGGTCTGAACTGTGGGAGTGAGACCTAGGCTGGAAATCTGGATTTGAGTCATGACATGTTAAGTAATAGCCATAATCTCGGCTTCCTGGGTCATCTCTACTATAACTAGTTGGTGTTTGGCCAGGAAGTGAGAAGATTTTTTATTTTACTTTAGGGTGTTCCACTGTAGCTCATAGTGATATAGTTATTTTTCAGTTTTTTTTCCTTATTTTTCCTATTGGAGTGTTAGTGCTCGCATGGGCTGCAGAGAGTGCTAAAGGGATGTTTGAGTCTAAATATGAAAGTGCATGTTTGATTGGCGGTCCTTCTCTGTCTCCTCTCTTAATAGCTGGACTTCTGTGTCACTGTGGATGGTTTTTGTTAGTGACATAATTATACTTGTGTTCAGTGCAGATACTTGCTCATTTAATCTTGTGGGTATAGTGCTATGGGATTGCTGGTTGGCTGCCATGGCTTCACTCCAAAATTTCAGTATTCCCTGAGTGGATGAAAGAGTTCTACAAGGATTTGGCTTACTGGGTCACTGTTGCTTTTACATTGCAGGTTGTGCCATGAGTGGGCTAATTGCTGATGCTAAGACTTTAATTGATAAAGCCAGAGTGGAGACACAGGTAAAATCAGCATCAACTCTCCTTTTTACCATGATGCTTGGGTTCCTTGTTTAGTGATGATATAACTGCCTGGGCTGTACTGCAGCTATCTGTGTTAATATCTGATGTCACTCTAGGGAGTGATTTTGAGCAGAACCACTGGTTGTAACTTTCTGAGGCCTGGAGTCTAGCCATCCAACCATTACGGCTCTAAGGAAGCCCTGGTAAATAGTGCTGACAGTCTCTTGCTTTTTCTTGATTTGCCTTATGTAAAGTAGGCATCACACTGCATTCTGTGCCCTAATTGACTTTCTGTGGGAGCACCATAGCAGGAGGTAGAGGTAGCTAAAGGAGTTTTGCCCCACCTGCCCTTTGCTGCTAGGCTTGCAAAAGACAGCTCTCCTGTGGTGAGTAATGATATGTACCAGGTGATAAATGCTGCTTAGGAATACTGATTTTTTTTTTTTAACTGAGCTCTTGCTGCCTGCAGAGTAAACTGGTCAGAAAAAAAAATACCTGATTGGTAAAAATTCTTTGTGCTTATTTGCAAGTTTACTGTCAGTACTTATGTAAGAATAAGTCATTCAGTTTAAACTCCAGCAGAATAATAAAATAGAATATTTGAGGGAAAGTGGCACTCAGCTATTAACTTTCACTTTGTGAAGAGACTAAATTTGGTTCTTTGAGGGGTTAACTCTTTTTGAAGGGAGCAATCCTCTAGCCATCATCGCCCAGAGTCCTTTGGTATAACTTTATTTCCAGAGCTATTCCTCTTCCTCTCATGCAGTCCCAAACATTTGAGGTTAGTGTTAAGGAAAACACACCTGAGCTTGAGCCTTCAGTTTTTAACCACAGTTCAAAGGGATGTGTGTAGTGAGATGGTGGGCTGCTTTTAATGCCCTTCTTCTGAAAGGCAGACCACGCATTGCTCTTCTTTTAGAACCATTGGTTCACCTACAATGAGACCATGACTGTGGAGAGTGTGACTCAGGCTGTGTCGAATCTGGCGCTCCAGTTTGGAGAAGAAGACGCAGACCCAGGTGCCATGGTGAGTGTGGTGATTGCACCAAGCTGTCTTGCTGTCCTGTGGGACTTAGGATGTCTGTCCTCGGAGCATGTCTTTCCCTGGTCTTCTTGCCCTCTTACTTCACTGCTGTTCACCTTAATATCTTCTGATTTGTGGTTCTAGTCCCGTCCCTTTGGAGTAGCACTGTTATTTGGAGGAGTTGATGAAAAAGGACCCCAACTGTAAGTACCGTTTTGCCATTTTTCTTCTGATTCCTTTTTTATCATTTGGGATGGGATTAGTTGTTTATCAACTGAGAAAGATTATTATAGAGTGGTAAAAATGAAGGGCTTCTAATTCTATGAAGTTGAGTGATTCTGGGCTGCTTACACAAAGACAAATTTGGGGATTTTATGAAGAGCACCCCTATTGGAACCAGGGCTACTTCTGGAAAGAAAGAAGTAACTTTGTTACTATAGTCAAGATATGTTTTAGAGCCTTGCTTTGGAATATTGATTTGATCCTTATCCTCAAATGGTATTTGGATAGTCATACATAAGTGTCATATTTATATATACAGTGTGTATAAAGTATATTTATATGTACTTCTCTAAATCCCAGAGGAAATTTTTGTTTTCTTAAACACTTTAAAAGATCTGATTTCTCCAGCCATGGAACATCTTTTGGATGTATGCCTTGGTATTTCCTGGCTGCAAGGCCAAGCATTTATATTTTTTTAGAGAGAAGTTTGTAATGGAAAATATCACCATTCTTAAGCATTTTAATCCTCTTCTTTTTGGTGGTTTTGCAGATTTCACATGGACCCATCTGGAACCTTTGTACAGTGTGATGCTCGAGCAATTGGCTCTGCCTCAGAGGGTGCCCAGAGCTCCTTGCAAGAAGTTTACCACAAGGTAATTCATTCCTTTATTATTATTTTTTAAATTGGGTTAGAATTTACATACAATGTACAAACCTAAGACTTCAGTTCTATGAATTTTGATGATTGTATGTACCCTGGTAGTTACCACTTAAAATATAGAGCACTTCCATCATCCCATCCCAAAATGCTTGCCTCCTCTCCAGTCAGTCTCTCCCTCCCTTTCAGCCACATTTGTCATTGTAGATTAGTTTTGTCTGGCGTTTTTATAAATACAGCCATACAGTTTGTATTTTTGTGTCTGCGTTTTGTTCAACATACTGTTTTTGAGATATGTTCAAGTTCTTGAACATTTCAATAGTTTCTTTTTATTGAGGAGTGATACACCATGGTATAGATATACCACAGTTTGCTTATCCTTTATCTTCACAGCTTTACTTAGCATTTTATATTGACTAGTCTGGCTCTTCAAGTGGGCTTTTTATCTTTGTGGGATGGGAAGATTTGGTTTTGGATGACTCATTGTAGTGGCTGAAGACTGCCATACTTGTCATTCAGGTGGTTCATACAGGGATGTCTGCTTATAACAACCCTTCATAGCATTGCTTTTACATGTGCAGGAAATTAAGTATAAAATGGGGTAAGAAAAGAGCAGATTTTCTAAACCATTGGGTTACCTTCTAGATCATTTGGGAATTATTCATAGGATATCACCATTATTGTTTTGTTTTTAAATTAAAAGACAAGGACTGGAGAAGTTTAACTCTTTCTCCTTCAAAGATCACTTACTGTATTAAAGTTGGGGACTCTGTTCTGGTTCCAAATAAGGCTTTTTTTTTCTCTGAATAAATGTACTCTACTTATATACCACTTACTTGAATTCTGCAGATAATGCACTGTACTTACTAAGATGTTTGATTTATTGATATTTGCTGAATCATTTTTTCAGAAAGATGGGGGTTACAAGGGGGATCTGTGTAGGAAAGAGGAGTTATGTACAATTAGTGACTACTCTTCTTACCTTCTTTGTTTCAAGTCTATGACACTGAAAGAAGCCATCAAATCTTCACTCATAATCCTCAAACAAGTAATGGAGGAGAAGCTGAATGCAACTAACATAGAGGTACTTTTCTGTTTTATTGATTTTTATTCAGATATCATAGCTCTCATTGCTAAAGATTAAATAGATCAAGACGGTCACATTTTTATATGCTCAGTTCCTAAGAAATTATTGGTTTCCTTTGAGTAATCAATTCTAGTAAAGTAGTAATTGCAGAAGCCAAAGGTTGATGAGTTAAAAAAGAAAAGGGAGTGATGGAGTGGACAAAGCAAGAATATGCTGCCTTCCCAGGAAGAAATATGTCAGCAGCAGGCAGCATTAAAGAAAAGGATTTTTGTCTTTTTAAGGATACGGAAAGACTAGAAAATACATTTGTAGTCTGAAAAGAAGCAAGAGAATAGAAAAAAATGTTAAAAGAATTTAAAGCAGAAGTTAGTGATGGAAAATTTCTCCAGAGAAGACATGGTACAAATGAAGGCATTCATTTTGGAAAGTAGAATTGACTGAGCATCATATAGAATACCCATTGTATGCCAGGTGTCAGTAGATGCCAGGGATATAGACACAGAAGGTCCATTTCCAATTTAAGTGTTAACAGTATACTGTGTGGTATAGAGGACGTACAGATAATGACAGCTTGGGTTGATACTTCAGCAGTAGCGGTGAGAATGGATTGACACGGGCACATATAACTTACACTGGGACATTAGGAAAGGTTACTGGAAGAAGTGATGTTTGGAAAAGCGAGAAGAGAATGGTATTCTGGAAGACGAAATAGCACATGTAAAACATCATCGGGCATCAAAGGGAGCCTTGAAGATTTTGTCTTATTGTTGGAATGTGAGATGTGTGTAAGATGGGGAGATGATAAAGAGATGACACTGGAGAGACATGCACTAGATTCAGAATGCCCTAGTTTAACATCCTAAGAGTAGACAGGAAGAAAGGAAGTAATGATAAAATAAGGTAAGTTCGGAAATAAACTGGGAGAGAGGGATTATATTTCCCTGGTGATTGTTAGATCACCTTCTGAGGGTGGGTGAATGCAACAGTGAAATTAAGAAGAATGGGAAATATTTGGAAAAGTGTTTTCAATAGGGAATAGAGAAGATAGGGATGAGTAAAAGGATTTCTGAATCACATTAAAATACTAGCTAAGGCTGGAATCACAAATTGTTGTAAAAAGTCAGGATTGTGGTTACCCTTGGAGGCATGGTGTGTACGTATGTTTTAATTCAGAAAAACTTTTAAAGGCCAACTGAGGCTGGAATCACAAATCATTAATTAAACTAGTCAGCACTTAACCAGGATACTTTTCAGCTGTACTCTTCATGGACTGAGAAAATATATATTTAAACCTCTGAAGGAGGGTTGACAGGTTATGGGCAGAATAATGGAGAGTATTGTTATCATTCTGTCACCAGCTGCAGGGAAAGGGGCAAAATTGGATGCCAGGACAAGGGGCTGGCCTAAAGGTGGGACAAGCTGAGAAGAGTTGGGATGTGGGGTTTGGGGGCATTTGGCTTGCTTGGATTCTTTACCACTGAGCCACCTGGGAAGCCCCTTATTTTCTCTAGAGACATGTCTGTTCAAGTCCTTTGCCCATTTTTAATGTGGGTTATTTGGTTTTTTATTGTTGAGTTAATAGGCTCAGTGGGATATTCTTGATTCTGAAATGCATAATGCGGTTAATAATAATTTATAAAAGTTCCTCCCAGCTTAAATTTGGATTGACATCCCCTTGAAAACTTTATCTTGGTTATTCCTTTGTCTTTCTCTTCCCATCACCAATTTTCAAAGAAACCTATTAGAACAGGTATTTGTCCTCATTTTCTCAATTATGTTTATAACTTGTTGAGTCATTAAGCCGTGTCTGATGCTTCGTGGACTGCAGCACGCCAGGCTTCCCTGTCCATCACTATCTCCAGACTTTGCTCAAACTCATGTTCATTGAGACGGTGACGCTATCCAACCATCTCATCCTCTGTTACCCCCTTCTCCTCCTGCCATCAATCTTTCCCAGCATCAGGGTCTTTTCCAATGAATCTTTCTTTAGAAAAACAAAAAAATTAAACTTACCTTTGTCAGCCTCTCTCTCTACCTAGTATCCTTTTTGAAAGATCAACTTTGTTGAGGTATAATGTACATGCTATAATGGGGACCTATTTTAAGTTACAGTTCAGTGAATTTTGACAAATGAATTACCCTGTGTCTACCACCACAATCAAGATACAGAACATTTCTGTCATCCCCAAGAGTTCCCTTATGCCCCTTTTTAGTTACTGATCTCCTTTTTGTCACTATAGGTTTGTTGTGCATCTTCTAGAATTTCTTATAAGTTGATCTACAGTGTGTATTCTTTTTGTGTCTCACTGCTTTCACTTAGCTTCATAATTTTGAGATTCAGGAGCCTGTTACGTTTTATCACTATCAACTGTCTTTTTTAACCTTTAATTGCTGGACGATGGATCTGTATTCATCGTCCTCACTGCCTCACCTCCCATTTATTCCTCAATCACTGACATTGGTTTCTGTTACTTTCGAGACTGTCCCTTGCTAACCTACGCCTCTTATCAGATTTCATGGTCATTTTTAAAACTTACTATATGACTTTTTCTGAAGCAGATACCTCAAATTTTTGACACTTCTAAAACCTGTCGTTTTTCCTGAAAGCCACTTCCTCTTCTCATACTTCTAATCCTGGTTGACGACACCTTTAGTGTACCTGTCATTCACAGCAGAAACCTTGAAGACATTGACCTCCCTTTGTCTTCACTGATTGGTGCCTTTGCCTCCTTAAATAACTCTCATATCAGTGCCTCTTCTTCATCCCTTCTCCCAGGGCCTTCTCTTGTTCAGTCTCTCATTTTTCTGCTGCCTTGTATATTCTCAGAGGTTTTCTAACTAGTCTTCCTACTTCTAGCCTTGCCCTCCTCGTTTTCATTCCATTTCCCCTGCTACTTCATTGTGCTACTGAAGTGGATTTTCTGAATTGTGTAGCAAATCTCGATTGTTCTCCACTTTAAAAAAGTCTTTTCTAGGGGGCGTCCCAGGTGGCTTAGTGGTAAAGAATCCATCTGCCAATGTGGGAGATGCAGAAGACACTAGTTCGATCCCTCGGTTGGGAAGATACCCTGGAGGAGAAAATGGCAACTCAATCCAGTATTCTTGCCTGAAAAATCTCATGGAGCCTGAGGGCTGTAGTCCATAGGGTCACAAAAGAGTTGGATGTGACTGAGCACAGCACACACATATGGGCAGCCAGCTGCTGAAAAAGTCTTTTGTGACTCTTATTGTCTGCAAGATAAATTCCAAACTTCTTTTCCTGTCACAATAATTCACTACCTCTTAAGGCATGTGTTTAACCTGTTAGGTTAATTTTACCTGAAATTATCATTACATGCAATTAAAAATTGCTAATCTTACATGCAGGAGATGCAAGAGACACAGGTTCGATCCCTGGGTCAGGAAGATCCCCTGGAGAAGGGAATGGCAAACCACTCCAGGATGCTTGCCTGGAAATTTCCATGGATAGAGGAGCCTGGCAGGCTGCATTCCATGGGGTCACAAAGAATCGGACGCAACTGAGCATACATCGGAAGGTTAAATAGCAAGTGTGCTGGTACCAGGCCTTCCCCGGTGGCTCGGTGGTAAAGAATCTGCATGCTAATGCAGGAGATGCAGTTCGATCCCTGGGTCAGGAAGATCCTCTGGAAGAGGAAATGGATATCCACTCCATTATTCATGCTGGGGTAATCCCATATACAGAGGAGCCTGGTGGGCTACAGCCCATGGGATTGCAAAGAGTCAGACATGACTGAGCACGCATGCACAAGCAAAGAAAAAAAACAGTTTTACATGCAATTATCTTTAAATCCTCGCAGTAGCCCTATGGGATAGGTGTTCCTATTTCCATTTTACAGAGGAGGAAACTGAGTCTTTGAGAAGGTAGGACCTTGCCCAGAGTAATAGCATTGGTAAATGGTGGGGTCAGGGTTTGAAACCAGGCCTTATTTGGGGATGTGTACTTTTAACCACTTTAATATACTGTGTCTCTGTGAGCTCTCACTCCTAGTACCTCTCCATTTTGTCTCATCTCATATGCAACCTCTGCTCTAGCCATTCAGAATTACTTTCAGTTTTGCAAAGACATCATCTTGTTTCATGCTTTTATGTATTTGCATATTCAGCCTGCCTTCTGCTACTTAAGATTGCTGTCCTTGAAGCCTTCCTGGACTCTCAAGATTACTCCTTTGTCCCTTTCTCTGTGTGCCAGGCTCTGTTACAACCCTTATCTGACATTAAAAGCATTTGGCCTCTATAACTCTTAGTGACAGACTTTATCTTTGGATCTCTAGTGCCTTGTACAACCATAACTTGTACACAGGTGCTTTGCAGTTAATTATTGATCACATCACTAAAAGAAAATAACTCTTTTACCTACCTCACAGAGGTTTTTTGAAAGTGAGATGAATAGAAAAGTAGCTTTCATATTCATTATGTAAATAAATGTATCATTATGTAAATGCAAGGGATTATTTTTACTCATCTAGTGATGAGTACCTTTCTGAAGGCAATATTTGGTTTAAGTCCTATTAATATTGATTTGCAGCCTGGTTTTACGGGACTGTTCTAATTCAGGATTACTCAGTTTCTGGTTTTTAGCCCTTGTAATGGTTTAGGAGGACTAGCTTGTGAGCCATCAGTGACTTGACAAAAAACTCTCTAGCCCCTCACTCTTCCTCTGATTTATTGACTTTGTATCTCTCTGTCCTCATGTCCTTAAGGGAAGTGTTTATATATTTTAATTTCCTTGAAATAGAATTTATGGTCTGTTTGGACATCAGTAAATTATTTGACATATATTTTACAAATGTGTTTGGGACTCTTCTGACATTTCAAGTACTTGGATAGATCTTCTAGGAGAATCTGGTGGCAACTGCAGGGTTTTTTTAGCTCATCCCCAGACTAGATCTTCAGGTGTTTTGAAATGTGCAGTCGTAGTCTTTTTCTAAATTTTATCTGTAGTTGAGGCAGAGTTTCATGTTCATATCATGGAACTGGATGGGCTGATTTTGGCAGTTTTCAAATTATACTAAATACCAGTAGTGACTATTACTCAAAAAATGCCCTACTATGTTTAATTTTAAAGTTAAAAAATAAAATATAAGGAAATGACATCTCAAACAAACACAAAAGCTGAAGGCAAAAATGAAGTTGCCCCTATTCCTTGGTATTGCCCTAGAACATGGGACTGTGTTACAGTCAGTAGGGATGATGGGAAAACTGGGGATCTGGTTAAATTTGAAACTAACCATCTTCTGCCCCTAGTCTTATATTGCTTAAATATGTTGTAACCTGGACTGCTGGGTTTTACAAATACCTTGAGTCACAGCTGATTTCCTACTGTCAGTGTTAATGGGATCTTTTCATGGCCAGTCCTTTTAAAAAACAAAACAAACCTTTTTCTTACTAAGTTAGCACATAGACAATTTTATAGAAAATAGTACCCAACAATAATAGTTAAATTAAGTGGTCCTTATTATAATGTTTTAAGCACTGTTCTAAGCATTTTACATGGATTGACACATAATCAGACACAACTTGGCAACTGAACAACAGCAGCAACTGTATGAGTTAGGTGCTATTCTTATTATTATCTCCATTATCCCGATATAAATTGAGGCACAGGGTGTCCAGGTATCCCAGGGTCACACACAAGCTCAACTTGCAAGTGTGTAATATGCGTGTCTATTTCAGAATCTAACCTGTCTAAAGAAATCTTCAACAGAAAAATGTTCTGACCCCAATATACTGCTGCTTTTGTGATCCTTGTTGAAGTAATCTCAAGAAGTGACAATGACACCAGGCATTTGGTTTTAACTATTATTTTGTTGGTTAACCTCAAAATAGAAAATTTGGTCAATAAGAGTTTTTATTTTGGAGTCAGAGAGCTATTTTAGGGACCTGCTGTTGGAAAGGCTATCCCTGGGACAGCAGATCCCTTAGTTCCTAATGAACAGCTGCATCACCAACAACTCCTGACCATGCGAGGACTAAAGCAAGGTAATTGAGCCCAGTTTATTAACCCTTCTCTGTTTTATTTCCAGCTAGCCACAGTGCAGCCTGGCCAGAATTTCCACATGTTCACAAAGGAAGAACTTGAAGAGGTTATCAAGGACATTTAAGGAAGTGTGATCCATAGAATTTCTTGGGGACAGTTTCAGTTCTTCTGGTTGCCCTTAACTTTTATTTCCAGCTCCAGTTCCTTGGGAAATCTCCAGTGTATGTGCATTTTTTTATGATGTCTGTACATAAAGGCAGTTCTGAAATAAAGAAAAATTTAAAATATTTGTTAATAGACTATTATCTTCTAATGCAGTCTTGTGTATAAAATGCTTATATTAGGGGCAAAAAAGATGGTGGTATTAACAGCCCTATCCTACCAGACTATTCTAAAATTGTTTGAGTAACTCGCTACAACAGAATCAACTTATTATCAATTCCTTGGTGTTGACAGATGAACTTCCAACTGGTCCAACTCCTTCTCATGTGTAATAGATATTAATACTACTGTGAACCCATTTCAGTTCTGTAGTTTTTCTTGAGTAAATGGGTATTTTTGCTGCTTTCCTTATATGAAGAAGATGCTACTAACTAACCATCAAAAAGAACATGTTTTGAGCTCCTCCCCAAAACACTGATGGCTTGGAATAAGCCAGCTACAATGTTTTACTAGTTCTTGTGCCTTAATAGATAATTTGGAATGAGATTTTTTTTTTTTTTATGAATTCAATCATTATAAAAGAAATGAATTCACGATCTTGGTCTCTCTGGCAATCAAAAGTGGATTAAATTCAGAAGTAGTTTACCTTAGACTTTGGAATATACTATGAATTTCCCCCATTAGAGCTGCCATTATATGACCGGTTGAGATTATTTAAAGAATCAATCAATCTACTGGAGCCTGAAAAATGGCTGTGTGAAGTAGGTATCTTTACTTATAACATCATACTTAACAGCTGAAGAATCTAAGGATGTATGACCATAGACACAAAAAATTAAGCTCTTGGGACTTGAACACAGATTTTTCTGATTTTAAATCATCAGCTCTTAATTTTTAAAGTGCCAGGTATAAGAAGCCTAGATACCTACTGAGTAAGAGGGAAACCTCAATGAGATTTGAGAATATACTATCCACGACATGACTAATCCATACGTGATAATGCGTGATTGATTGTGTATTATTTTCATTAGTATCTCTAGGAAATTTTACTCTATTGACTTAAAATTCTGATTATTTGAATAGGCTGAATTCAAATTAAATTCATACCTTTTTCCAGCAAAAAATGTGTCCTTATATACATCTGGAAATTGCAGTGATGGGAAACATTTGGGAAAAAACCTTTGCTTGAGACATACACACGTAAAGAAAATAGGGAACTAGAGGTATATTGTCACCAGTGTTCTGGAGACAGTTCTAGTGATATATTAAATATAGCATAATCATGAGATTAGTTTCTCTCACATTCACTTCTTAAATCCTAATAGGAAATGCCATTGAAAAATCATCTCAACTAATATTTATTCAGATCTAGCAAATTTGAGTACTAAGAATATAGTAAGGTATTAGGCATTGGAGATAGAGCTGTGGTATAGGTATGGTCTGTGCTCCCATGAAGCTTCTAGTAGGGAGAACTAGACAATAAATACGCATTTTAACTCAGTGTAGATTAATGCAGCAATGGACTAAACATGCTTTAGGGAGAGGTGAAGCTGTGTCTTGGAATCATGTATATTATGTAGGGAAGAAAAAAATACTAAGGAATAAAGTAGCTCTCAGCTTCAGCTTACACTGTACAGGTGAAACAAAATTCATTCCCTCTGTAATCCCAATTACAGAATTATTGAAAGAGATCGACTGCAGTTTTCTGCACAATTTTTAAATTTCCTTTAAGGTTTTTTGTGTCAGTTTAAATAGAAGAAACAATCTTTCTTATTAACAAAAACAATGGTTGTGTGATGTGTACCTGCTTTCAATTCATCTTTCTGCTATAGGATTTATCTTGGAGAATAGTATGGTTTTAGTAATAGGATAAATTTACATATTTTAGTCTTGCAAGTAAGGTAAGATCTTAGGTGTGGTATTTCACAAAGGAGATCTGACAGGGCAACTTTTGTATTTAGTGCCTGTATCGTTAGACAAAAGTGAAATACTGAAATAATTCATTCACTCAAACACTGAGTGCCATATGCTGGGTACCATGTCCCCAGCAGCTAGTACAGTTTGAAGAAGGCAACATATTCTCTAAGCATATAATGAAAACTAAAAGCAATATATTAAGTAACTGCAACAATATGAGTTAAATAGTGGGGTATTTAGTAATTTCTCCAGGAGATGGCACTGTTGAGTTGGCTGTTTTCTTTTCAGACAGTAAGACAATAGACCATTTATGTATTGGCCCAAACAAAGAAATATTCCTGTATAGCCTGTCTTCTCTCTCCAGCTAATCACATGCTACTGGAACTGACTGTCTTGTGATCTACTCCCCAGTTGGCATAGATTAAAAAATAATTTGTATTTTAAAAATCTGACATATTGTAGTTAATGGAAAAGAACAAATTGTTCACCAGTTTTCATGGAGCTTTATCTTGTCAGTTCAGTAGCTGAGAACTTGGAAAACTATTCCAGTGACTTTACCTTTCAAAATTATGTTTTCACTTGTCACACCTTACTATGGTTGTTCTGGCAAACTGTACACTTGTAAACATTAAAACAGTAAATTTTTGTTTGCAAATTAATGTGACTAAAGGATTTTAATGTAACACTTGGGTTGGGGGCACTGCACCATTCATTTTGCTCTACAATAAATATATTATCATTTGGGTTGTTAATTGCAGAAATTGTTAAAAGTAATTTTTAGTGACTTTATTTGGGTGTAATGTTTTGTATATTTTATGTCTATTCCCTATTTTACAGAACAACTTCTGGCATTCTGAAGGGATGGAGTCAGTAAGGAGAAAATCCAGAACTGGTTTTACCTGCACTGCATGTTCCAGAATAAAGTTGTGTGTGCAGTTTCTGCGATAAAGGCAACAGCTTAGGGATTTTGTTTTATTTATTGGAGGCAGGATGCTAAATTAGGGAATATCATATATTGAAAATCAAACTTGGGCCGTGCACTCACTGCAGGGTTAAAGTACTTTGATAAAGATAAAAGTGCATTTACACAATAATGTCTAAAGTAGGCACTGGGCAATTATATTGCACCCTTTTACCTGCATTGCACCCTTTTAACCTGCCCCTAATGTCTAAGCTACTTTCTAACTCCAGGAAAACCAATAAGCAATTCCTGTTTTGGCCTAACTCCCTGCCTAAAAGGAAGGTGAGTGAGGAGAGATTTCACCAGGCTTGCGTGAGTCACGGATGTCCTGATGTCTGTGTGCCTCACAAGACTCAGCCCACACAATTCGCACTCACTTTTGTCAGCAAGGCGGCTGCTGCAGTAGAGAATGGGCGCTCCAAAGTGCGGGGGTTAAAAACCGGAAGCACCGGTTCACGAAGGAGCCCCCGTTTCCAGATAAGTGAGCTCAGGGATTCCCTGAGAAAAATTTCCAGGTGCTGCCACAACCCAAAGGAGTTTTAGGGGTGTCTCGGGGAGAAGAGGGGACCACCCCAGCCCCAACTTGAGGGTGCCAGAGAGAGCAGTGGGGGGTCGGGGCGCCACGGAGCAGGGGGGGTTCTTGTGAAGGAAGGAAGCTCCTCTCAACTCTGGAAGCCTGGCCTTGGAGACGCGGGGCGAGCGGGGGATGACCTCAACCGTCTCTGCCACGTTCCAGCCAATCAGTCCCGCATCTTGGCATCCGAATCCAGGACCCCCGAAGCCGGAGGCGACGCGAGCCAATGAGCAGTGGGCCGGGGAAGAAGGACAAGCGGCCAGCCTATGGGGACGGAGAGGCCCGGCTCCGCGTATCCAAGGAGCGCCGGGCTCGGGCTCGGGGGTGTGGCGCGGCGCCGGCGGGGGTGGGCGGGAGCGCCGGGCTGCAGGTGTCCGCGGCGTAGGCACTCGGCGGCGATGGAGCGGCCCGGGGGAGCTGCGGACCGCCTCTCGCGCTGGCCCCACGGCCTCGGCCTTCTCCTCTTCCTCCTCCAGCTGCTGCCGCCGGCGACCCTCGGCCAGGACCGGCTGGACGCGCCGCCGCCGCCCGCCGCGCCGCTGTCGCGCTGGTCCGGCCCCGTCGGGGTGAGCTGGGGGCTGCGCGCGGCCGCGCCCGGGGGCCCGGCTCCCCGCGGCGGCCGTTGGCGCCGCAGCGCGCCCGGCGAGGACGAAGACTGCGGCGGCGTCCAGGACTTCGTTAGCAGGCTGGCCAACAACACACACCAGGTGAGCGGGCGCCAGGTCCGGCCACCTCCCGGACTGCGAGGTACCGACCCTCGTACCGCCGGAGGCCCGCCCGCCAGGCCCGCGCAACCGGCCGCTCTTTCTCTGTCCGCGCGCCTCGCGTGCCCGAGGAGCCCCCGGCCGCGCGGCGCCCGCGCTCACCGGGCCGCGGCCCCGAAACTGCGGCGGCAGGAGGGCCGCGTCGGGCCGAGGGAGCGACCCTCGGTTGTCGGGGCCCAGGCGGCTGTGTTTCGTCACAGGGGAGGCCGGCTTAGACTTTCACAGCGTTCTTCTTTTTTTTTTTAAGTTGTCAAAATCTGTCGAGCGTTGTTGTTTTCCGTCTGTATGAATAATTAGGATCGAGCAACGCTGTTCCCCACCAGGAAGCTGCAGGAGTTAATTACCTCTTAAGTGGTTGGAGAAGTTGGGGCTGCGCAGAAGCAAAGGTGTGTCTTCGTGGGGTCGGTACTTTCAGGGTCTGTCGCTGGTGTTCAGAAGTACCAAAGCAGTAATTAGGTTCATATGTGTGTTTTAATAGCTAAAGGAACAAGGTTGTCTGTGGGATTACAGTATGTGATCTGTCTTACGCCTTCAATTTGGTCTTCTTCAATTTGGTCTTCTTCAATTTGGTCTTGGTATTGGACTCTAACCAGGATGTCTCGATACTGTTGTAACAATGGTTTTCGACGGTAAAGAAACACTGCAGAGATTCTCCTTTGAGCCAGGTCTTGGGCGAAAACTTTAGAAATTGTGGCAGTTCTGTCTCTGGAGACAAGCAGCTCAACCTTTGCACACTACTGGATTGACAGTAGTCAGTGTCCTGGCTACTTGCTCTAGTGCAACCTGGGCATCTTCCTCGTATTTTTTCTAGAACTAATGATTTATTTGTTGCATAATGTCTTTTCAGTTAAGTGCGTTTTCTCCGTTATATCTCTTCCTTTTTCAGAGAGAGTTGCTGTGGGGGGCAGAGGTGAGTGGCTCACTGCACTTGTCTTTGTAGAACCACATTCTGTATCAGCCCAACTTCAGTCTCCCCTTGATCTTTCTTCCTCTGCCTGGACTAGTTATCTGTGCAGAACTCTTTGTTCTGGGGACCCAGGGCAATTGCAGCCAAAGCGCAAGCAGTCAGGGAAAACCCTTGCTAAATGCAGTCCAAACAACAGCTGTGAAAAGGTGGCCAAGCTAATGCCGACCTGTGGGACAGGTTGGGTGCACATAGGGCAGAATGAGAACTGGGAAGTCTTCCTGTTTGACAAGGAAAAGAAAAATGTTGTAGACTTCCATCTCACAGTCGGGAGTGGAGAAAGTCTTTACAACACCAATGCCTAATTTATAACGTGACCACTTCCTTCCTTGAGCCAGCCAGACATAACATTCTTACTCCAGACACAGCATTCTTACTCCATATTTGGATTCTTCTCTTGCTGATTGACCTACCTTTAGGACCTGCTGCTGTTTATTTATTCCTTTAGTCAGAGTCTTCCCTGGTTGGTTTGAATTGATATGTCATTTGTAATATATTGGTTTCTAAAGCAAGAGGTTGAAAAAAAAACTGGCTCAGGAGGTGCTTAGGCCAGATCTACTCAAGAGCAGATCTGAAATCTCATTCTTTGAAGTCTATATATATATATATTTGTTTATTCCCCCTTTCTTTCATTTAGTTACTCTTTCCAGTGATTTTTTTTAAAACTTGCTTTTTAAGCCTTCTTTCAGTGACCTTCTTTAAGAGAACTATTTTTGCATTTCTTAATCGTCTACAGTTTCTTCAGAGATCCCATCTTTTTTATAGCATGTATATGTAAGTGGAGCCACTCTTAATAATAATCACCTTAGAAATGGGTGAATAAAACGGTTCTTAGCGGTGCACCCACCTTAACCAAGAATTGTTATGTAGTGGTCTCTCCTGCTTTGCAATTCTATATTTTTAGAAGTCACAATGAATCATCCTGAACTCTGTTGAAGAGATCTAGTGTTATGAGAGCCTTTATAGACAGTGTGAAATAAATGTATCAGCATGACTGAACAACTTTCTAACTTTCTATTAGAAATATTGTATACTTTGTACAACTGGGTATGTGCCATTTAGAGCAGTTTTTCATAAGATGGTAGGATTCAGTTCCTAAGAAGAATCAAAAGTTCCTGGTTCTCTTCTTACTTGTTAGAGGGATAACCTGCTGTTCATGTCAAGCCTCCTTCATGTAATGAATGTAGGCGAATGTCTTCCACTGTCCAAGATGTGTTAGATATTGGAGGTGCCAAGATACAAAGAAGAGATAATTCAAACTGGAGAACGAAAAGCCTCAAAGTTTTTAGCATATCTCCTAGACCTGTTCCTGTGGCCTATTTTGCTTTGTGAGACTATGCTGGGGTTTAATCTTTAGAAAGCAAAATAGAACTAAAGCATGAGAGTGCTTTTGTAGTCTTCAAGTTTTAGGAGACCTTGTGCTGTAATGACCTATATAGACTTGGTCTCTTCAGTCATGAAATCCAGCGACTAAGTGTGTGTGTGTGTTTATAAATGCTTTTCTTCTTAGACTCAATAAATAACCTTCCTTTTGCCTTTAACCCCAAACTTTTTTCATGACACACTTTTAACTGATTCTTTCCTTTAAATGCTTAGAGTGTTCATGACATGTATAACCGTTGTGCAAGAGAGAAGTTGAGCAAGCCTAGAAGATTTTATTAATGTTGGTTGCTAAGTTGGATTGCTTCAAAACATTCCTTCTATAAGCACCCCTTTGAGGTTAGGCCTGAAACTGTGTCTTAAAGAAACAGATGAAATGCCTTGGCCAGAGTTATGGCGGTGGCTGACATAATTTCCTTACTTCTCATTCCTGAGTTCGGACCATTTGACAATTTTCTTAAAGCTTTTAACACTTAGGATTAATAAAGCCAGGAACTGTGGTTCATTCTCTGTCCTGTTCCTGTCATTAACTGTTTCTTTACCTGTAACTTCACAACTTCTACCCCAACATCAAAGTGTCTGGTTTCTTAAATAAAACAGGCCCTGTAGTGAGGCCCTGTTGTATGGGGTGTCAGTTCTGAGAAGAATGTGTGTGTTTGTTTGCTGGTGCTGGCAGGACTGAGTCCAGGCTGACAGGACTGAATGTGCCTGTTGGAGGCTTTACGGAGCGGCTGCTTGTAGCCTGTTGCGGATCTTTGTCACACCCAGAAATCTGAAGGTCAGTGCCTTTAACTGCCCTGAAACTTTCTAACTGCCTCTTTTATTGCAGTACCCAGCCTCTCTTTATACTACCTTCCCCAGGACTCCCACCCTCACCCTCTAGTTAATCTTCTCTTGAGCCCTGTTTCATCCATTCGTTTTGAGGTCAAGGGATAGGAATTTTCTAGGCTCTCCTTCCTGGTCCTGACTGAGCAGAATGAGCAAAATCCTGTTGAGGACTCTGCACCCATACAGTATATCCATCAGACCTGTAACCCCTAGGAGATGTTAAAATGACTTCTGTGTCGGGGATTTCAGTTAGCAGTATCAGCCAACCTGATGAAGTATACTTATCTAGGGAAGGGTTAGTTATCATCTGAGGTTTGGTTAAGGTGAGGGTAGAGAGCTAGCCACATAGAATAAATGACTCAAAGGGGATAGGGGGTAACAATTAGGTAAGTTCTCTGCCGACTCAAGTATTTGGCTCAGTGCATAGTGATTTTTAATTAGAAAATTAAAAACACTGGTCAGTTTCTACTGGCAATTTTCTTTTTGTAATGGTGATAATAATAGGTTCCTCATCCTGCTGTTTTGATCTGATATTTTGTGTTAGGTTCACAGAAGCAGTTGACAGCCTCTTTTGCACTCTGCTGATTTCAAATCAACTCTTGCCAGTAAACGTTGGGTTCTCAGTGAGTGACTCGAGACCGTGCCCCACAACTTTGCCCTAGTTGGCCTGTTACTCTCTTGTGATGCTCAAAGAAAGGGCAGTTCTTAATGCTGAGTTGTAGTGGTCAGATCAAGAGAGTCACATTTCCTCCCTTCCTACTCCTCAAAGTTCTCTCTTCTCAGAAAGTGGACTGTGCCTTGAGACTGGAGAAATGAAGTACAGATGTTTTATACAATGAGAAGCTAAGTTAGACCAGAAGTTAAGGTAGACCAGATATTAAATTTGATGTGTAACTAAAAATACAGCCTTTTTAGCAAAAGTTTGTGTGTTAGTGGCTCCAAAAATATTATAAAACAGATACTGCATTTGTAAATTTCTAAAAAAAAAATTTTTTTTTTAAATTATCTTTTTATCTTTTTCTAACCAGTGTTTCTATTGTATCTTATACTCCTTTTTAAACACTTAGTGGAAAATTTGTTCTTCCCACTGTCTTTGTGGCCTCCCTGATCTGTATGTAGGTGGTTCTGAGGAGTAATGGGGCTTGAGGAACAAATTGGTCAATTTCAGTCTGTTCTAGGCAGGTGTTTTTGGTTTGTTTTTTTCCTTCTGACACTAATGGTGACTACAGTCAAGGTTGGGTTAATAGTGTGTGGCTTTGAGCTAGCTGGGTTGGATGAATCTTCATGATAGACTCTTCATACTTGTAGAGGCTGTTAGGTGAATGCTGGACATATGGGGGTGTTTTGGTTGTTTTTTCTTTTTTTTTTTTTTTAAGATCGGAGCTATTTTTCCTTCTCTGTTCTCAACCCCAGTCTCAGGAAACCATAGCAAAGACAGAATTTTCCATTCAGAGCCCATGGTGTTTTGCTGAGAAAATTTTCTGTGAATGTAATTTATTTTCTGTTTTGCATTTCAGTATCTGGCCCTCAACTTCTCATCTACAACATGAGAAGTTTTGGACTAGACTGAAAATGTCTAATAAATTCTGTGATTCATATAGAAGAAGAGGAGGCCAAAGGTTGTGATCACAAATGTTTATTGGTTGATTCCAAGTTTAGAAGCAAATTGTGGCTGTTCTGCTTCCCAGTTGAACTTGAACATGGCCTAGATTTCACATCTGGGGTAATTTGTTACCACCTCCAGAGCTTGCTTCAGTGAAATATGAGTGTTCTTAAAGATAATGGTCATATTTTTGTCCATATATTTATGAGAAATTTAATTCTTATTTAGGCAAAAATACTTTATTGTTCCTTGTTGATTGGAAGAAATCTAATGTTAATCAAAGCTAGTAGCGTGGATAGTCCAAAAGCAAACCAAATAGATACCTAACAGTAAATTTGTTTTCCTTTTCCTTCCCTATAGTACTCTGCCAAAAATGAGGCTTTTTTTTTCTTTTTGTCATGGCTGCTTGTGTGTTTGAAAATAGATGGTCAGCCTCCTATAAATATACTCAGCCCTGTGCTAGTTAGAAACTTAACGTGGGATTAATTGGCTTGATTTAGATTTAGATTTCTTCTTCATTAGAAGAAAATGTATGTTTTTTTCCTTCTAGAGCTTATGTATCTCTCGTGTTTGCTTTTGTTAAGTTTTGCTCTTTTTTCCTGAATGTTCTAAAAACTAAGTTCTAATGTTGTACTTGAGCCTGTTTGCAAATCTAGTTCAACAGTAAGATCACCCGGAAGAACCAAGAGAAATTGAACTGGGAAGGAAATTTTTAACTGACTTTAGTACTTCTCAGGTAATTCAAATCAAATGTTTATATGGTACCTGCTCTTTGTTAAAGGGTTTCCTGTCATAAGTGTGTTATATACAGAATTCAAAAAAGAAATCTTAATACCCAGACTTCCCTCGTGTCTCAGACAGTAAAGAATCTGCCTGCAATATGGGAGACCTGGGTTCAGTCCCTGAGTTGGGAAGATCCCCTGGAGGAAGGCATGGCAACCCACTCCAGTATTCTTGCCTGGAGAATGAATCCCCGTGGACAGAGGAGCCTGGAAGGCTACAGTCCATGGGGTCACAAACAGTCAGACACGACTGAGTGACTAAGCACAATACTGGATTTGAATCCTGACTCTGCTGTTTCATAGCTGTATTGTATGATTATAGATAATCACTTCTCTGACCTTTATAGTTTTGTTGTTGTTTGTTCGTTTTACTAGAGAGTCAGCTTTAGGATTATTTGGAGAGTCAAATGAGAAGTTTTATCAAAATGTTTGTTAAAAGTAAAGTATTGTGTAGGTATCCTTCACTTAAACACTTTTGGAGTTCTGGCCTGTGCAAAAGAAAAGTTAAACATTAAAAACTGTATTGTTGTCATCTTAAGAATTTAACTGTTCAGTGCTGGTTTGCTGAGAGTCTGAAAGAATTTTAGAAGGCATGATGACTGCAATGCAGTAGTCTGGAAAGGCCTCATGGATGAAGAGAGAATCAAGGTGTGGAGGGAATTCTTAGGGAGACCTGTAAAGGCTTGGAGATAGGGAAGTCCACGATATGCTCAGGGGATGATCAGCAGAGACTTTCTGCTGGGAAGAAGCAGTTGATGAGTATGAATAAGGTTTCCAGAAAAACCTAGTAAAAAAGATAGCTCATTGTAGGGGAAGGAAAGACAGGAAGTACGGGGAGGGAGTCTGCTAATGGTACTTACTGGAGAAAGTGTTTTAACAGTTCGTGGTTGACAGGAGGCTAGAGCTAAATAAACCAGAGGTGGAAATGGAGAGCCAAGAAAAGTTATCCTTTTAGAGGTCGACCATTCACTGTGGTTTTGGAAGAGTATGTCCAGCCCATAGCAGGACAGAGGGCAGGGCAGTCCTCTTTTGTCCTTGAAGTGCTCAAGGTTTCAAGGAACACTCCAGGACTCCTGGACCTTATTAAAGGGGGAAGTGAGCCCAGGGATGAGAAGTTCAGGAACTAGAAGACAATGAAGCCTGTGAGCAGATTTTTCTGAACATCTGTCAACAAGGATAAAATTGAACTCTTGATGATAATGTGCTTAACAGTTTGAATAATAGATTGTTAGGCTGATTAGCTGGTCGGCTCTCTTACCAACGAGGCTAAATAACTTGCTTACAGGTCAGGAGCTGGGTGTAGAACTTGTATGTCCTGTGGCGCTGCATTTGGAAGGCTGCATAGAGATATTTTAAATTCATTTGCTTTAGAGGTAAGGCAAGATTATAGACCCTAGCTGGTAAGTCATGTAGTTGTGAATTCCTCTCTGCTCCTTAAGGTCATAGTTCCCTCAACAGAGCTCAATCAGCCTTTCTAAGCCTCAACTCTCCATCATGCAAAATGGGAGTATTATCATAAAGACTTTGAAGAGAAAACACTTTGAAAACCTTGAATCCTACCATATATGTAGGATTTATGTCATTTCTTAGTAAGCCTGTTGATCTGTTTCTGTGTCCATAGAGCCCAATTGTCAGCCAAATGATGCTGGTAAATACCAGCTCCCAAGGAACATGTGCGTAAAAGGAGACAGATGCGGCATAAGTGTATTTGGTTTCATCACTTGGCAGGGTTGAGTGACAGCCTTGGGCGGGGGTGGCAAGAATGAGAGTGAGTCAAGATTGGCAGAAGTGTAAGAAGCATATGTGTTCTTTTTTTTTTTAAACCCTCATGATTACAGCAAAATTTAACTTGTTAATATGAGTGATACTAACAAGTAATATTGAGTCCTTTTAGGTGGTGATTAGGAAGGAATGTGATCTCAGGTTAGACCTGGATTCAAAGTTTAGTGGTGACCAGGGACAGATGAATCTTAATGAACCTTAGTTTTTTTCATCTATAAAATGGATGTACTAATACCTACTTCCTTAAGGTCCTTGTGAAGATTAAATATCTACCTCTTAAGGTTCTTGTGAAGATTAATTAGGATTTGGTGTGTATTCATCCTTTATTAAAGGTATTTTATGATGATTATCTTCACAAAGCTTCTAATGGATTGCTAGTTAGATGCTCAGATATTTATGTATGCACTTAAAAATTTTTTTCATAGCTGAAATATTCCAGGAGAATGAGTATGGTTACTCACAAGAACCAAATCTGGATTAAGTAGTACGTTCTTACTTATGTTCTTGGACTTGGAGTTTAGAAAAAAAAACTGGGTCTGATGAGGGAGAGACTGTCTATCCAAAGTGTCTGTTTTTTTAATTTTATTTATTTTTAATTGGAGGGTAATTTTTTTACAGTGTTGTGTTAGCTTCCACACCAGCATGAATCAGCCATAGGTATAAAACTGCATAATAAACCTAAAGCTTGGGGCTTCCCTGGTGGCTCAGTGGTGAAAAATCTGCCTGCCTGCCAATGCAGGAAACATGGGTTCAATCTCTGGTCCAGAAAGATCCCACATGCCTCAGAGCAGCTAAGTCCGTGTGCCTCGACTGTTGAACCTGTCCTCTGGAGCCTGGGAGCCACAACTGCTGCGCCCAGGTGTCACAGTTCCTGAAGCCCGCAAGCCCTAGAGCCTGTGCTCTGCAAGAAGAGAACCCACCACATGGAAAAGCTGGTGCACCATAACCAGAGTAGTCCCTGCTTGCCACAGCTAGAGAAAGCCCATGCAGCAACGAAGACCCAGCTCAGCAAAAACAAATGTTTACAAAAACCTAAAGCTTAATGAAGAGGAGAAATATTATTGAATTATTTTTTATTATGTGCATGTCTCTTTAAAGTAGCATTGCACCACTTCCTGGCCTACGTTAACTCTCTGCTCTAGTGGAAGCTACCTTCTCACCAGTCGCTTTTGCCGTGTGCTCTGCTGCTTCTCAGTCTTTGTTCTCATGGCATTCCTCCTGTCTGCCTTTCTGGCTCTGCTTGCTGTTTTCTGTTCTCTCCTGTGGCACTTAACGCAGTGTAACCGAGCACTTTACTATAGCATTCAATTTGGTATTTACTTTCATTTATCCCGTTGGTATTCTCCAGATTATAGACTTCTTAAAGATAGTAGAAGCATGCCGCTTAACTTCACCCTTTGCCTCACACAGTGCGAGAGAAAGAGTAGTCAGCAAATGCTTAGTCTGGCATCAGACAGAAATCTGAATTCTTGCTCTGCCACTTGTCAGGTATGTAACTTAGGGTAAATTACTTAGTCTCTCTGATCTTCTTTCATCTGTAAAGTAGCAGTGATGCTTTATATATCATGAGTGCTCAATAAAAGTCAGTATTATTATTATTCTTTAATTCAGCCATTTTTTATTGAGCACCTACCACATGTTAGACCTTGTACTGGGTCCTGGGAACTGATATAGACTACAACAGACAAGATCCCTGCCTTTGTGGACCAGTAGACAAAATAGACATTAAACACATATGTAGTTATAAATACAGTGAGTACCAAGAAGGAAATAAGCAATTGATAGAGCTCCCGAGAAATTATTTAAGCTGGTGCTTAAAGATGAATAGAATTTTTCCTGTAGGAGTGTCCCAGGCAGAGAGAACAGCATGCTCACAGATGTGGGGCTAAAAGCATAATGCCTCCAAAAATCTGGAGGAAGGCCTGTGTGATTGTCACAGAGAGAGTCAGGGGCTGGCCTCCACACCCTGTCGGGAGCCATGAGCTTTCATGGTTCAGTTAGCTGGCAACTGGTGCAGACCCTTTCATCACTTTCTTTTCTTTGAAATGAGACTAAGATGTAAAAATTAAATCCTAACAGTTTTGAAATTTAACTGATTTATTAGGCATGAATAGAAATGAATTATCCCATGAAAATGAATTTTTCCATAACTATGCCTACCCTTTTAAGTGCCAAAGTTTTTATTGTTTGTTTTTTAATGGATATCTTTCTAAAATACTTCTCTGCCTCCTTAGTCAACAGTATGATCTTGGATCATTAAGGAGATTAAATTATGCTGTACCACGACTCATTATTTTAACGTGGTGTGGCATTAATACCCTCAAAGTCTGTTGAGATTTGTGGGGCTATTTTCACCCATTTCATTGGCCCAGATTTATAAGCTTAGCGAAATGGTCTGCCTTGCTGAAGTTTACTCTTTTTTTCTTGTAAAAATGATAGTCCCCCTTTCAAAATCCTGTTCCTTCTCACTGCTGTTCCTGTCTCTAGAAACACTGTCCCCCAAATTTAACTTCTATAAACTAAAAAATTTTACTTAGCTTAATTTTGCTTCTGTAAGATGCTTCTGTAAACTATGAAAACAGATTACTAATTTTAGATAGTCTAACAGGTTTAGCAGATTGATTTAGTGTGATGGTCTGCAGGTTTCTCTTAGTGGTCAAGTCCATAGGTTTTTATTACATGGACAGTGGCGTCAGAGATCTCTCTCCCTTGCTTCCTTTCACTGAGTGCCCAGGTTGTTGAGTTTTCCAGATACGGGATTATTGTTGCCCTTTTTTGTTGACACTAGACTATTGTGGAACAAGGAGCTGATTTTTTTTTTCCCCGAACGAAGACAGAGCAGTGGAAAAGCAAACTGAGTTGTGAAATTATCGATGAGTCATAGAATACTAAAGCTTACAAGAATTAGAAATATTGTTGTTCCAGCTTCGTCACCTTGGCGGTGAAGTTAGGTTGCACTGCTCAGATTCACAGAGCTATTGGCAGAGCCAGAAATAAAACTCAAGTTGACCAGGTATTAAGCCAGTGCTCTCTTCTGTATCATCCAGCCTCAAAGGAAGCTGAATAATTGAATAGGTTTGCAAGCTTGTATGCTGTTTTATGTTTAGCCCTTTTATTTCTAAGGATAGTCTCCAGGAGAACTGGAACATTTGTGATCTTATTTTTGGCTCATGTTGTGTGATCCTAGCAGGCTCTTATTTAATAGAACTGTATTCTGTTAAGGTTTTCTTCCTGCCCACAAGCGCTTTGCCCAGGTTTGTCCCAGACCTCTCTTGCACGTCACTGTGTCCCATCTATCCTGTGTTTCCTGCTTGGGTTTGGACGCCTGAACCTTCAACTCTCAGCCTTTATGGAATCACCGGTGCCTTGTTACTTCATTTGACTCTCATTACTCCAGCGAGTGAAGGAGCATAATACAGTTTTATTCCTGAGGAAATATAATAGATTCCCAAGACAGAAAATGATTTGTGACTACTTTCCCAACCAGCTAGTTACTAGACCAGGTTTTAACACTCTTTTGCAGTTTTATTTTCAGTGACAGGTTGTCTTCTGTAGGTTGACTATCTTGCATGTTCAGTCCTCATTTTTAGACTTCTGTTAAGTGTGTTCACAGAGTACAGACTTCACGAGCATAGAGTGTGTGTTATCACTGCTGTGTCCCCAGTGCCCGAAAGAGGATCTGGCACATGGTAGGCAAGCAGATTTTTTGTGGAAAGAAGGCATGTGTGTGAAGGGTGACATCATTCACTCCCTGTTTATTTGCCAGATAGGCTGTTCCTGATGGCCAGACAGTCGGGTCGTTTGCAAGTGGCTTTTAAACCAGGTCCCCCCATGTGAAACTGACCCAGGCTCAGTTGTGTTGGTGTGAGTTTTTTCAGTATTTTGTTTTTGATAGGGTGTATAACTAAAGATAGAGATTTCTCATTACCAAGGTTTTTTCCAAGCTACAGTGACTCTTGGGACCAACTGTGAGTTCTCCTAGCCATAGCAACAGTAATTTAATTAGGCTTCTAGTTTAATTAGATGTGAAGACAAAGTTATTTCTGTGAAGAATGTTGTGTTTTGTGGCCTTTCTTTTTTTCCAGATGAAACTGAAAAATTTTTTTTTAATTTGAGTCACTCAGTCATGTCCGACTCTTTGCGACCCCATGGACTGTAGCCCGCCAGGCTCCTCTGTCCATGGGGATTCTCCAGGCAAGAATACTGGAATGGGTTGCCGTGCCCTCTTCCAGGGGATCTTCCCAATCCAGGGATTGAACCCAGGTCTCCTGCATTGCAGGCAGATTCTTTACCACTGAGCCACCAGGGAAGACCAAGATGGAAGTAGGGATGAGCCAGATGAGTGTAGAAATGGACATTTGTGTTCATTCGTGGTCTTTTAAATGCGTGAACCTCAGGCTTTTAAATAGTGGGCATTAAATGTGTGGATGAGTCTTGCATTATCCAATGTCAAGATGAATGTATTTCAAAAAGCTGTCACCTACTTTCTAACATGAGTCCCTGGAAGCCAGCTTGGTTGTAAATGCCCATCAGTAACTCCCTTCTACCCAGAGCTCCCCTGCTGGGGTCAGTATATGGCTATCAGTGCCACCTGGGACACTAAACATCACAATCTTTTCAACAGATGATGAGGTGCAGAGTAATCCAGTCACTCTGGAAAAACGATAAAGAAGAAACATCACCATAAATTCTACCTGTAAAAGGTGGTTTCTGTTAGTATTTAGAAGAATTTGTTTTTAATCGTAAACATAAACACACGATTTTACCTGCTATTCTGTAAATCTGCTTTTTACTCAACATGTTTTGAACCTTTCAAAGTCGGTAAATACCTGAACATTTTCAGTAACACCTGGTATATTGTTTTATTGCCTGAGATAACTTACTTAACAAAGCGTCAGTTCTTCACCTAGCATATACAGATATAGTGATATGGGGTTGTTATGTGGATTAAATGATAATGTGTGTAAGGCGTTGAACACAGTAGATGGCCTGCAGGATGTAGTGAACATGCAGGGGTATAACGTCTTCTGTGAAGATGTGTAATTATCCCCTGATGATAAATTCTTGAGTGGGATTGCTTGAGTCATGTGGTTTGAACATTTTCAGTTGATTCACATCACCAAATAGGTCTCCAGAAAAGTTAACAGCTGTTTATACACGCCGCTCCCACCCACAGCGCACACAGGCGCTCTGGTCTCCGCCTCTCCCTGGATGCCTTTGATCAAGCTTTTCCAAAAGGTGGAAGATGTTATCACATTCTTTTTCTTTGATTACTAGTGAGATTGAGTAACTTTTCAAACATTATTGGTCATTTCTGTGTCCATTTGTGAATTGGTTGTTTGTGTCTCTTGCCTGTTTTCTTTCGAGGCATTTGTCTTTTTCTTACTGACCTGAACACTTTGTATATTGACCCTTTGTTGTGCTGCAGATAGTTTTTCCAGTTTTGTTTCAACTTTATGTTCAATATTTTGCTATTGTTTATATAGTCAAAGTAATTGATATATTAAGGGTTCTGGCTTTTGTATCATTTTTTAAATGGCCATCTCATTCTAAGTTTGTAAAAATATTCACTCATACTTCTAGGATTTTTGTGGCTTAACGTTTTGTATTTAAATCTTTGGTTTATGTGGAATTTAGTTTGGGGGGGCGGGGGGGTGATAGGAAGGAAGTTAGTAGGAATCCAGCTTTTTATTTTTTCCAAATAGCTAGCTTTACCAACTCTCCTTTACCAATGATTTGAAATGCCTGCTTTATCATACATTAAAAGAAACTTTGTCTAGTCTTGACCTTTGTTTTGTTCTATTGATCTGTCTTATCTATTCCTGTGCCAGTAACTGTGCTATGGAATTAATAAATCTCTCACTGGATGTGGCCAAGTTTCATGCTCATCTGCTCCTGATTGGATCAAGCTGACATTTTACATAACTAGTCTTAAATTTCTTGGTTTCTGAGTTTTCTATGATAGGGTATGATTATGTAATCTGAACTACTGTGTTTACTCTGTGGTCCCTCTGGCTGCTGGTTTTGGATCGCTAATCACACAAACAGCATGTTTACGTGGTTTCCCTTAATTCTGACTTGCTTCTAGAGCCTACATTTGGCTGGCTGCTTAGCAATATGTAGTGGCCAGATCGAGTTGTCTTTCTGCTGAATAATCTACCTCTTAGGCATACTACACTGGGGCAGCACAACTATTGATTATCAGAAATAAAACAGGCCTCAGCTCTCTGCCACCTTTTCCATTTCAGTTGTCATGTATACAGTTAGTACATAGCATCTTTTTTTGTAACAATGCTTGAGGTAGATTCTCTACCTACTGTTGGCTGGACTCCTCAACTCCTAAATGTTTTTGTATATTTATTATTTTCATATTGTATGATGTTCATTGGAAATACTGTGTTGGAGGTTTGGGGTTTTGTGTTCCTAAAGGGCTTATTCTGCCTTGTGGTTCTTTCTATCCACAGAACTTTGTCCTCTGCTCTTATTTATCTTACTCATCTTACTTTGCCTTGACTAGAGCAGTTGAACCATAACTTATTAGTTGATTATGTTCTGCTGTATATACCGTTGGAAACCTTCCTTGTGTGAGTAAGTGATCCTTTGGTGTCGTGTCAGTTTTCTTTGGGTGTTTCAAGAAGTGATTTTCTTTTCACACACATTTCCTTTTCTCTGTTTTCATTATCCTTCCATTCCCACCAAAACTGTGTTTATCCTGAAGTTCTTATTTAACAAGTACTTGATATACTGTATACTCAGAACTTTACTAGTTTGTGAAATTAATATGTTTTATAATATGTTTTATCAGTGTTACCCTTTGAATTTTTTCAAAATGTTTGCCTGTATCTTCGTGTTTGTTCTGCCTGCACAACCCCCTCTGCCATATCCACTATTATTTATATCTGCTCCCACCTCCGTAAGCCCTGTTTAAATCTCAGTGGACAGACTTTTATTTCTTCATAGTCAAATATTTGAATTTCTTTTCTGTATAGTCTACTCCTGGCCATTGCCTCTAAACACTTTGATGTGTTTGGGGGAACTTCACCAATTTTTGACTATATGGAGTTGATGGTAACTACAGTGGAAGGAGAGGAATAAGATCACTATTGTACATGTGAACACTCAAGAATACACACTGCTGCTGCTGCTGCTGCTGCTAAGTCACTTCAGTCGTGTCCGACTCCATGCGACCCCATAGATGGCAGCCCACCAGGCTCCCCCATCGCTGGGATTCTCCAGGCAAGAACACTGGAGTGCGTTTCCTTCTCAGTGCATGAAAGTGAAGTTGCTCAGTCGTGTCCGACTAGTAGCAACCCCATGGACTGCACACTAGTGTTTATTAATGTTTTGGCTGGCAGTAAGGTCATGGGAAGAAACCCTGCTGCTGCTAAGTCACTTCAGTCGTGTCCGACTCTGTGTGACCCCATAGACGGCAGCCCACTAGGCTCCTCTGTCCCTGGGATTCTCCAGGCAAGCATACTGGAGTGGGTTGCCATTTCCTTCTCCAATGCGTGAAAGTGAAGTCGCTCAGTCGTGCCCGACTCTTAGCGACCCCATGGACTGCAGCCTACCAGGCTCCTCCGTCCATGGGATTTTCCAGGCAAGAGTACTGGAGTGGGTTGCCATTGCCTTCTCCTAAGAAACCCTATTTAGCCATTATTTACCGAAATGGTGGAAACCACATTAGAGGAGGGGTTACACACAGGTCAATTTTGGTAGCAGGGGTTTGTGAATAGACTTTTATGGAGTTATTCATGGAATACCTAATAGCTTGTAAGATCTTGTGCTTGGCCTTACAGGTAATACCAGATCATACCATTTACCATCTAAGAAGTCCCAGCATAATTTGAGAGTGCAAGCAACAGTACTTTGAGAGTACTGTACAATTTACAGTACAAACAACATCCATAAGCACTGTGGAAAGTAACACCTAAGAAGAGATCATTCAAACTCTGATAACTAGGAACTACAATAGTTGGTTTTACATGGAAAAATGGGATTTCAGCTGTCTTTCAGATCTTTTGCCCTGGTGTAGTCCCTCTCTTGTGGCTGTCAAAAAAGAAACACCCACAATATGGGGTGCAGCCACTATGAAAATAGTATGGAGGTTCCTCAGAAAACTAAAAATGGAATTGTCATATGATTCAGCATTCCCACTCCCGGGCATACACCAGACAGAACTATGATTTGAAAAGATTCATGCACCCCTGTGTTCATAAGCATCACTATTTACAATAGCCAAGACATGAAAACAACCTAAATGTCCATTAGCACATGTGTGGATAAGAAAATGTACATGTGCAATGGAATATTGTGTATATGTGTGTGCTTAGTCACTCAGTTGTATCTGACTCTTTGCAAGCTCATGGACTGTAGCCTGCCAGACTCCTCTGTCCATGGGATATTCCAGGCAAGAATATTGGAGTGTGTTGCCATTTCCTCTTCCACGGGATCTTCCTGACCAAGGGATTGAACCTGTGTCTCCTGCATTGGCAGGCAGATGCTTTACCACTGTGCCACCGAGGAAACCCTAATGGAATACTACTCAGCCATTAAAAAGAATGAAATAATGTCATTTGCAACACCATGGATGGATCTAAAGATTATTGTACTAAGAGAAGTAAGTCAGAGAAAGACAAATACCATGATATCAATTACATGTGGAATTTAAAATGGGACACAAATGAATATATCTACAAAACAAAAACACTCACAGATATGGAAAACTGACATGTGGTTGCCAAGGCACTGCAGGGGAGGGAAAGATTGGGAGTTTGAGATTAGCAAATGCAAACTATTGTAGAAGAATGGATAAACAACAAGATTCTACTGTGTATAGCACAGGGAACTATATTCAATATCCTGCAGATAAACCATTATGAAAAAGAATATATACATGTTTAACTGAGTCACTTTGATGTACAGCAGAAATTAAACTCAACATTGTAAATCAACTATACTTCAATCAAATAAACTTTTTTAAAAAAAATCCTGCCATATAATGCTGAGGAGCAATGGAAAAGTTCAGAACAGAACGCTTCTTTAAAACCTGACCTTTTAAAAGGTATTCTCACTGGGTGTAGATTTCTGTCTTTACAGTTTTTCCCCAGTTCTTTAAAGATTTTGATACACTGATTTGCATTGTTTCTGAAGAGAGATCTTCTATGATTCTTTATTCCTTGGTATGTAGTATCATTTTTTCTTCTGGATACTTGTAAGATTTTTATCTATCACCAATTTTAAACAATTTGAACATGATTTGCCCTGATATAGTTTTCACTGTGTTTCTTGAGCTTGGGGTTTGTGAGGTTCTTGGATCTCTGGGTTTATATTTTTCATTAAATATGGGGAAACTTTGGTTATAATTTCTTCAGTTTTTTCTATTCCCACCCTCTACATCTTCCAGACTTCAATTATATATGTGTGTGTGTGTGTATTTATTCGTTTATATATAGTTGCTTGAAGTTCTGTAGCTCAGTGATTCTCTGTTAATGTTTATATTTTTGGCCTTTTTTTTTTTTTTTTTTTTGCTGTGTTTCTCTGGATAGGTATGGCGTCCAGTTTATTAATCTTCTCTTCTGCAATGTCTAATTTCCTGTTAATCCTATTCATTGTAATTTTCATCTAGGATGTATAATTCTCATCTCTAGAAGTCCAATTTGAGTTTTTTAAAATACTCTTCCGTATCTTTAATGCTCATCTTTGCTCAGTCTATTCTCTAACTTCTTGAGTGAACATCTGGAGTATTATTATAACTTTTAATGTCCTTAATGTTATTATTTGTGTTATCTCTGGGTCAATTTGATTGATTTTTCTCCTCATTATAGGTCCTGTTTTCTTATTTGCATGTCTGGATTTTTGTTGTTGTTGTTGTTGACTGTTGGACATGGTGAATTTTATCTGCTTGAGTGCTATAAATTTTAATATTCCTATAAGTATTCTTGAACTTTGTTCTGGGTCATAGTTAGGTTACTTGACAATAGTTTGATCCTTTTTGGTCTTGTTTTTAAGTTTTTTAGGCAAGACTAGAATAGCATTTAGGGTTAATTTTTCTTCATTACCAATGTAAAACTTTTCTGAGTATTCTGTCCAGTTCCTTGTGAAATACGAGGTTTTCTGTATGGTTGTTGGAAACAGGAATTGTTTCTGGTCCTGAGTAAGGCCCTGATATTGTTTCCTTCCAGTTTTACCCTGGCCTCTGGTAGTTTCCTAGCATTCATGTGATGATTAGTATTCAGATGAAAACTCGGCAGGGTGGTTAGGGAGCCCACATCTGTAGATCGCCACTGTTCTCATTCTGTACAGCTCTCTCCTCTGTCACACACTTCACAATGAACTCCAGCCTCTTTGGCCTCCCCAGACTGTCAGCTCATCTCTTCAAGGGAGAAGGACCTCTGGACTCTGCCTTGTCTCCCCTTCCCTGTACCATGGCCTGAAAATTATTTCAGGACAGTACACTAGGGCAGATGTAGGCCATCATTTGCTGCTTCTCTTTCAGGGATCATTGTCCTTCATTGCCAAAAGTCCAGTGTCTTGAAAACTACTGTTTTATATATTCTGTGTTTTTATTTTTTTATTTATTTTTAGTTGTTTCAGGTGGAAGGTAAATCTGATCCATGTGACTCCATTTTGGCTGGCTGGAAACAGAAGTCCTCTCAGAACAGAACTTTGACATTTCATACTCATTTCTGTCTCGAGGAAATTAAGTGGATCCGGCCTTGTCTTTTCGCTCCATTGTCCTCCCTTTCAGAGCTCTGAGAGTAGTTCTTCTCAGAAGTGACTTTAATCTTCATTGTTTTCCATGTGCTGTGCTGTTTGTGCCGCGCTCAGTCACTCCGTTATGTCCAACTCTCTCTAGCCCAGGAGACTCCTCTGTCCATGGAATTCTTCAGGCAGGAATACTGGAGTGGGTTGCCATGCTCTCCAGGGGATCTTCCCAACTCAGGGATCGAACCCACGTCTCCTGTGTCTCCTGCCTTAGCAGACGGATTTTTTACCACTGTGCCAGCAATAAAGAGTCTGCCTGCCAATGCAGGAGACGTGGGTTCAATCCCTGGATCAGGAAGATTCCCTGGAGGAGGAAATGGCAACCCATTCCAGTATTCTTGCCTGGAAAATCCCATAAACAGAGGAGTCTGTAGGCTGCAGTCCATGGGGTAGCCAACAGTCAGACACGACTTAGCAACCGAGCACACTATGCTGTGTATTAGTTGCTAAAATGAATAGGCTTGGTCCCTGCACCAGATGGGCTTCAGCTCTAATGAGGGAGGCAGGCATGATTCTTGTTGCTATAATTAGAAGTAATACATGTTTTGAAATGTCTGAGATGCTACCACAGTGTAGAATGACATGTACATTTTGTTAAACATGATAAATAAGCAGTAGAATTAATGGCCTTTTGCTGACATTTGTAAATTCTGTCTCCTAACCATGACCAGATTGTCCACACTTTCCCTGGACATCTGTAATCTTCCTGTTAAAGGGGTAGGATTGAATCTATGGTCTTGGTTCCCCAGTTCTCCTGGATTTGTTTCCTTTCCATATGACCTTTTCTTCCTGTCTGAGCTTTGGTCTGTTGTTAGATCTGATTTCATTTTTTTCTTTCATTTACAGCACTATAAGAGTGGTAGAGACTGAAATATAAAAAATTCATTGCGTTTTCTCTAGGTGGATGAGTTTTCTCAGTGAGTTTATGCATTTTCAAAAGTAAAACGTATTTGGTTGCTGGGAAGGGAAGACTAAGGGTGGCACTATTACAGTTAATGAATTTCACTTCCATTTTCCCAAAGGAACTCTGGGTGGTGAATGAGGTCAACTGTACTTTGATTTGTTTGGGTTACGTTGAGGGTTGCTGGTGTCATCTAACAGTCCTTCTCTTTCTGTGACTGAGCAATAGAAGATGTGAGTAATGCCAGTGTGTCTGCTGACTGGGTCAGGTGTGTAGAACATTGCCTGAGAAGTGAAAGCTTGATCAAGCTAGCAAGAGCTCCAGTGATGGAATTTTTCTTTTATCCTAATCAGCTTTTGTGCCCAGAGCCTGTCTTGGAAAGATAGCCTTTGTTTAGATGACTGTTAGCCCGTGCAGTCTGTCTGGTATTTGTGGAAACTCTGGATATCCCTGTTTCTCCTCAAGGAGCTCATTGATGTAATTTCAGACACTGTCCTCACTCAAGAGAACACGCTGCCTTGCTCTGTGTGGCATCTTAGAAGACGCGCTGCTGTGTCAGTTTTTAAGCTTCTGGTTCCAGATGTCTCGAGCAACAGACCTACTTTTTCTCAGATGCTTGGCCAGCTTACACGTATGAATAGCCTTTCTGTCCTGCAGTGGCTCTGAGAAGCTCTTGAGCATTTGAGAGTTAACGAGCGTTTACTGAGCAAGCCGTCTGTGTGGCACTGAGTATGCTATTTACAGAGATTGTACAAGAGATTCTGTTGACCTCAAAGCGACTTACAGTCCAGGGGGAAATAGCGACCCATCTAGTAGGACCACAAAAGAAAATTAGAAGATAAGTCAAACAGTTAATGTGTGAGTTCTGTTTCTTCAGACATCTCTACTGGGATTGGTGGCTTGAGTGACCATGCAGCTGGAATCCCACCATTTATAGGCATGCTGTATTTTGAATCAACTTTGTGGTTTGGGAAGGATGTATAATTCAACAAAATGCTTATTGAACATGCAAAGTATCATGGTAGGCTCAGGGCATACCGCAGCTATAAAAATTATATCCTCAGCTCCTAAGGAACTGATCATATTTGGAAAGGCAAGGCGTATTTGAGATTTTGAAAATTTTTGTGATATTTTTAAGTCTTCATAAAAGAAAAGCATAGTCATCAGCAAACTACTCACTTCTCTGGATGGTGGGGCTGCGGGGAGGTTGTGGCGGGGAAGAGGAAGGATCTTCACTTCTTACTGTATACATTTCTAATATTAATGCGTGTAGTAAGTTTTTACCAAGTGCCAGTGTTCCCTTTTTGGTATTATTTCTTTATTGGTTAAAAAAGTGATAGAGACTAATAGATTATACACATAATGTTAACTTTGAGTATCTCTGTGTGATAGGATTTACATTTTCTTTGTTGTCTCTATTATTGTCTGGGCTTCCCAGGTGGCCCAGTGGTAAAGAATCCACCTGCCAAGCAGGAGACATGGGTTCAATCCCTGGCTTGGGAAGATCCCCTGGAGAAGGAAATGGCAACCCATTCCAATATTCTTGCCTGGAGAATCCCATGAACAGAGGAGCCTGACAGGCTCCAGTCCATGGGGTCACAAAAGAGTCAAACAGGGCTTAGCGACTAAGCAACAACATTTTCATCTACTTTTTTCTATAATGGATATATATTATTTTATAAATAGAGAAGCAAATATTGGAAAACCAAAGCTTGAAAGGACCTACAGTAATTATTATAACGAATTTTAATATGATTACCATATTTTGGATATAATATACCAGCTTTCCCTTTTTTGTCTCCTCACTTTCACCACAACTTTATTTTTTATTTTTATTTTTTTAGGTAATTAATTTATTTTTTATTGGAGGCAAATTATTTTACAATATTATATTGGTTGGTTTTGCCATACATTGATATGAATTTGCCCCAGGTTTACATAAGTTCCCCCTCCTGAACCCCCCTCCCACCTCCCTCCTCCCTTTATCCTTCCTCTGGGTCATCCCCGCATGCCAGCCCCGAGCATCCTATAACATGCATTGACCCTGAACTAGTGATTCGTTTCACATATGACAACATACGCACCACAACTTTATTAAGGTGGTTCTATTATTATTAATATTATTACTGTTGTAGTTATTATTATTAAATAAAAAGGTGAAACAGGGACATTTACTCTTGCTTCTTTCCCTTGTCATTTGGGTGTATTAGCCTAGAAACAAAAGGAATCCAGCTATTAGCTATTTGGCTGTACTGTGAAGGCTCCTTAGAAGAATTTAAATTATGCTGATTGGGTTACAATTATATCTGTCATTGTGGGCTGTGATCTCTTGTTTTAAAATATCCTAAGAATACTTTCTGTATCTTTATATTTGGTTCTGTTGGAGAAAGCAAATAGATTATCCCATCTCCCCATCTGGTACAGTGAAGAGAACTCATCTGCTTGGCTTACTTTATGTGAGAGAGAATTAAAATTTCCAAGTTATTTGTGATTCAGGTTAAGTAGTTAAATGCTGTCTCTTCCAAATTTTGTTCCAGAAATCCATATTCCCTTTTAATTATAAAGATAATTACTTTGAAAGTAATAGTGGCTTGTGTTATTTAAAGAAGTCAAAGATTGAAGAGATGTCATTTCTAAATGAGTTTTTTTCCCCCCCTTATAGCATGTATTTGATGATCTCAGTGGCTCGGTATCCTTGTCCTGGGTTGGAGACAGCACTGGGGTAAGTAATGTTTTGAGTTCGTTGATTCAGCCTAGCAAGAAGATGGTGTAGATTTGGGGGAGTTTAAGTGCTAAATGTTTTACCTTCTGAAATTGTTTCCAACTTCAGCTGTAGGAAATGCGTGTTTGTAGGACAGACTTCCAGAAGGCTGTGGTTAGTTTAGGGGTTTTGCTTTTAGAACTGGGAACATCTTGTGACCACCTTCTTCCATAATAGAAAGCTAGACACCTTTTTAGTCTTTGGTGGCTGCTTCATATCAAGATGAGCAAGAAGAAGAAAAGAGGAGAGTGCTGTGTGAAAAGGGAGCCTTACAATTTTGGGGAAAACTTCTACGTGGAAGCAAAAATGGCACATTACACATGTTGGCATTTTTCCTCCGAACTGTATTGTTCCTGTATCCTTTCCCATAGTTAGTGTTAAAGGACTGTGGCAGCCATGGGCTTATCACTGTTCAGCTCCATCTGTTGTCCTTTCCCCAATCACAAAGGAGGTAGGTACTGCCAGGATTGCGGGAATGAGACAGTCAGTAAGCTTCTCCTTAACCTTCCTAGCATGTAACCTGACTCCCAGTAGGAGGTTTGCTGAGGATTCATTGGCCTCAGGTCTTGAACAGGGCTTAACATTACCTGGCTCTGTTATTATCCTGCCTGAGCAAGGGCAGGGACCACAGCTCATGCCCTCCAGTGTTCCAGTAATGTATGTATCAGAGCACTGAGGCACATGAGACTATATCAGAAGCTGAAACAAATACAATTTTTGTACTAAAGAGCAAGTTATTAATTTTTAAATTGCTGATAGAATTTCTTTAAGCCTGTCTCATTTGCTTCTAAAATTTGAGTTGTTCCCTATTTCCCATGATTTATCACTTTATCTAAAATAGTTAGTATCTCCAAGATTTCTTGTTATATGGCTGTATGAGACTCCCTAGCTTCTTATTCCAATCTGTTACAATCATATCTTCATGCATGTTTTCTCTAGAAAAATACTTATTTAAAAAATTGATTTCATGGAGAACTAATATCAGGGAGAAGAAAAGGACAGATGTGACATAGTAACCTCTATTAGAGCATTCACCCTATTCTAGCCTTGTAAGTGGAAGGAGAGATGATTCTTGACTGAGAATATCTTAGAATAATATAGATACAAAATAGTTAAATTCTTCCTTTACTGTTATTTGGAGTTGATTAGCTCCGTTTCACACTGCATTAGATGTAGGCAGTGGGACCATCTCAACAAAACAAGCTGAGAATTTGAATCATTGTAAGCATGAAAGTGAAAGAGGAGAGTGAAAAGGTTGGCTTGAAGCTCAACATTCAGAAAACAAAGATCATGGCATCTGGTCCCATCACTTCATGGGAAATAGATGGAAAAACAATGGAAACAGTGTCAGACTTTATTTTTTTGGGCTCCACAATCACTGCGGATGCTGATTGCAGCCAGGAAATTAAAAGACGCTTACTCCTTGGAAGGAAAGTTATGACCAACCTTGATAGTATATTAAAAAGCAGAGACATTACTTTGCCAACCAAAGTCCGTCTAGTCAAGGCTATGGTTTTTCCCATGGTCATGTATGGATGTGAGAGTTGGACTGTGAAGAAAGCCGATCGCCAAAGAATTGATGCTTTTGAACTGTGGTGTTGGAGAAGACTCTTGAGAGTCCCTTGGACTGCAAGGAGATCCATCCAGTCCATTCTAAAGGAGATCAATCATGGGTGTTCATTGGAAGGACTGATGCTAAAGCTGAAACTGCAATTACTTGACTCACTGGAAAAGACTCTGATGCTAGGAAAGGTTGGGGGCGGGAGGAGAAGGGGACGACAGAGAATGAGATGGCTGGATGGCATCACCAACTCTGTGGACATGAGTTTGAGTGAACTCCGGGAGTTGGTGATGGACAGGGAGGCCTGGCGTGCTGTGATTCATGGGGTCGCGGAGAGTCGGACACGACTGAGCGACTGAACTGAACTGAACTGAAGCCATAATCACTTGGTCCTTCTTGGTTTTCATATGTATTACAAATAGGCTACTGTGAAGCAGAATTATTGGCAATCTTTCTGATATTCAGATGTTACAAACATGTAATTGCTTCTTGTTGACCACATGCTTTTGTCTCTCCAGATCATTCTAGTCTTAACCACCTTCCATGTACCACTGGTAATTATGACTTTTGGACAGTCCAAGCTATATCGAAGGTGAGATGCCTAGCATATCGTTGGGGGATTTAATTGAGTAACATAGTGTGACTATAAGTTCTCTGCTTTTCTAGGCATGATGGTATCTAACAGTTGATTTAAAAGATCTTCTGGCCTTCTTAAATTTTCATCAGATTGTCGCCCTCAGCACATTTTTTAATATCTATCTAGTTAGCAACCTAAAGCAGCATGAAAAGGATTCTAGTTCCAAGGAAATAAGGTTGACCTGACTGAGTGGCAGAACAGTAAAAGAAGATAAATGAAGAGTCTGTAGGAGTGTGTGTATGTTAATTTAAATGGATATTTATTTGTGGGGAGGTAGCATAGAGTTGGCAAGCCACTCCAGTACTTTTGCCTAGAAAATCTCATGGACGGAGGAGCCTGTTAGGCTGCAGTCCGTGGGGTCGCTATGGGTCAGACACGACTGAGCGACTTCACTTTCACTTTCACACATTGGAGAAGGTAATGGCAACCCACTCCAGTGTTATTGCCTGGAGAATCCCAGGGACGGGGGAGCCTGGTGTGCTTCCGTCTATGGGGTCACACAGAGTCGGACATGACTGAAGTGACTTAGCAGCAGCAGCATAGAGTTTAACCATCTTTCTGTTTATTATGAGCACAAAATGGTTTTATACTCCTGAAGTAACAGTCCTTACTGTACCTTCCAAGTGATTTTTCTTTTTTGGCCCCACCATGTGGCTTGAGGGATCTTAGTTTCCTGATAAGAGATTGAACCGAAGCCCTGGCAGTGAGAGTGTAGAGTCCTAACCACTAGACTGCCAGGGAAGTTAGATATCTTATATCTAAAATATTAGATAATATTTTTCATCTAATATTGTGAGCCCCAAACAGATTATTTTTAGGTCCAGAGGAGGTTCTCAGGTCAGACCTACCAAAGTGCCTGGTAATGATGATGGTAATATATGTTCTGGGACTATAGTCTATACTGTGACATTCACAAAGTTTGAGAGTTGTCTTTTCAAAGGTCCAGCTTAGTTAAAGGATAGGATTCTTTTCCTTACCGGTAAGATTCAAAACCAGCTAACTCCCAGAAGTTGCTGATTGTCTTCTCAATCATGTGTGTCTATCCCATTTTCTGCCTGGGGACCTAAAGAAATTTGACATTTCAGCAGATAATACAGAAATTACCGTCTGGGCCAAAGAATCTCCCAGGAGCCACCGTACTTTCTCAGGGGTCTTTGCTTGATTGTTGACATTGGCCAAGGTGGGAGTGAACCCACGTTGAAACTCTAATATATATCAATCCAGCCTGCCTTTCCCATTTGGCGACCCTTGACTGCTGCTCCTGAGTCTGGAGCCAGTGCTTTCTGCCCTTCAACACAGAGACTTTAATTTAAAATAGGTCAGGAAAGAATTTCCATCTTGAAATTGTTGTACACTGCATGAAGGCAGGTTCTTGACTAACTTGGGGTTCTCCAGCAACTAGCTAAATGACTGACACATAACAGACAGGCAGTACATATTAATTGAATGAATGAATGCCTTGCCTTCTCTAATAATTCTTAGGCTAATAGTATTTTTATTTGTTTGATAAGGATTGACAAGGTATTACAGAATCCTCATTCTAGAAGGGACTGTAATTTATAGGTGATTTTATTAGGTTAGAAAACTAGTTGAACCATTTTGGGTAGATGAAAAGTATCGTGTTTGGGAAGGAAAAAGTGCATTAAAATTTTTGTAACTTTAGTAAACTCTTTCCATTTTTTAAGAAACTTTGCTGTTGTAAAAGTCTTTGTGATAGTTCTCCTTACCAGCTCACCTTCCATTAAAAAAACAATGCAACTATATTATAAAACATTGGAAATTTTAAATGAAAAAAAATTCACCTTAAAGTCAAGTAATCTTATTTACAGTTTATTATCTTGACTTTTCCTCTTTAATGTTGTGCCATATAACTCTATAGTCTTAGGAAGCAACATGGTACAGTGTAAAGTTACCTCTTGGCATATAGGCCTGGGGTTGAATCTCAGCATTATTTGTGAGCAGAATGAACTTGGGTAAGTCATTTAACCTCCTTGAGTCTTTTTGTCATCTGTAAAAGAAAGATGATAATAACATCCACCTTAGAGCCATTGAGAGTTGTGCTTTGCAGCACAACTGGAATAAGAACTTGGTACCGTTAGCTGTTGCCTTGCCAATGGCCAGATACGGCATGTAACCAGAATGTACCGGCACTTGGTACTATTAGTAGTTTTTTAAATGAATTGAAAGCCTTCCATACCAGTTGATAAAAGGTGATTTCCTGCCTGCCCCCAGCTGCCTCCATAGCTTCTACAAGTACACCCTCACCCCAGCCAACATGCAAGTGTTACCAACACCTGATGTTATGAACTATAACCACTCTGATTGGTCACTGCTCATCCGATAATATTTGTCAAATTCTCATCATTTTTGTTAGATTGAAAGAATTTACTTAATCATTATTCTCTTGGACACCTAAGTTGTAGTTTTTTCACTAGTGTTAATGCTGCTGTGATAAATATCACACACGTATGTCATGCTGCTGCTGCTGCTCAGTTGCTTCAGTCGTGTCCAACGCTGTGCGACCCCATAGACGGCAGCTCACCAGGCTCCCCCATCCCTGGGATTCTCCAGGCAAGAATACTGGAGTAGGTTGCCATTTCCTTCTCCAGTGCAAGAAAGTGAAAAATGAAAGTGAAGTTGCTCAGTCGTGTCCGACCCTCAGCGACCCCATGGACTGCAGCCTACCAGGCTCCTCCGTCCATGGGATTTTCCAGGCAAGAGTACTGGAGTGGAGTGCCATTGCCTTCTCCGCATGTATGTCATAGAAGATGCCTATTTCCAGTTTATATTATGGTAGCAAATGAAAACCTGCTGTCTGATCTTTGCATGTTTTGAATCCTTTACTAAACTCCTTCTCTTGGTTGAATTATGTTCTAAACCTGTTGCTTCAGCCGCTTTTTTGCTTGCCTTCTGAATTCACGTGTTAGTCTCTATAGTGCTCTTCAATCAGGTGGTTAGAAATGGACCTGACAGACCAGAGTCATACCCACGGGGAGTGAATTGTTTTCACAACTGCTTTTCCTGTCCTTTTGCTTTTCAGAGTTGTGCTTACTTTGAGACAACCCCAAACAAAACAAAACAGTATCACTGTGTTACTGCTTAAATACCTACCACCCTCTGACTCAGCCTTTTTCCATCCTATATTTGTCTAGTCTTGTGAGAAACTACTAATATACACTTTACCAGAGAGTAAAACAAGTTGTTTCTGGTATAGTATGTTACTAAGGTTCTTTTTCTTCATTTTGCACACCAGGTTTGTTTGTTGGGTTGTTTGGTTTTACCAAGGTCATTTTGAATATTAATTACTTCCTCCCTGCTGTGAAATGAAATCTCTTCCAGAATTTGGGTGGACATTGTAAATACACCTTGTTGCCTCTCCAGCTAGGCTGGCCTGGCCTAGTCTAAAGTGACTCATGTTGTTTGACACACCAGCCAAGAGGCACGTGTTGCTTCAGAAATGAGAAAGGGAGGGAGCAATTTGAGCAAAATGAGTCCTGAATATGCTGAGCTTGCGCAACTGAGAAATCAAATAAAAGCCTGTTGAATGTGCTCTGAAGACTCTTCTGTTTTTCACAGCTTTAATGATTGTATTATTTACTGGATTATCTTTCTCTCTTAAATCTTGTGTTGTCAAAGGTTCATTTGGGATTCAAAGAGAAGGCAGCTAATCAGATGCCACCTGCCTTAAGCAGTACCGCATGGAGGTGTGCATGAGGAGAAGGAAGTTACAGGGAGCACACTTCAGAAAGAGGATTGTTAAAAGATTTGGGAAATAAAGTCCCTGGGCATTAATGATTGGATAGAATTGAATAACACATTAATATCTTCAATTAAAGGGAATCATATTTGAATAGTACAAATTTTGATTCCATCTTCAGGAATATTAATTCATATAATAGATTATAAAGTTCATTTACCTCTCACTTACAAATATGAAATTAAAAATGAAATAACTAATTATAGTTAAGATGATAATTTGATTTTCAGCAACAAATGTTGTGTGTCTTTTGTTTTATGGCCCTTTGAGTCTAACCTTTCATTGTAAGATTAACTTAGTGAAGCACATTATGTACAGCAAAATTCTATACCAGGTTAACAGAAAACTGCTGGACTATTTTACTTGTGATTTCTATTTCCTATTGAAAGTTGTTCAAATTTTGGAAATTGGTAAGTGAATCTGTAAGAGATTTCACATTAAAATTTATACTGTAGTCAATGTAAGTTTTTCAGGATGTTACCTGAGGTTTAATAAAAAGGATAACTTAAAAATATGCAACAGAAACTTCTCTGACAGTTTAGTGGTTAAGATTCCATGCTTCCACCACAGGAAATGCAAGTTTGATCCCTGGTCAGGGTGCTAAGAACTCACATGGCCAATAAATAAATAAACAATAAAGATATGCAGCAGATATTAAAGCAGAGTTCAGTAAACCAGGTTCTCCAAGGCATCTCATTATGACAACCTTTTTAATGATATGCTTGGCTCAGTTTTCACCGTAGTAGTTATTAACAATGACTGCATATTCTAATTACAAGGTTAGCATAAATTCTATTTGCAGAATATATTTTTCTGCTTTTTGTTTCTTGAAGTTTATTGAAATGTATGATGATGGCATTTTACTGCACCTTCATTTTTACAAACTTAGGGCATATAAAAATCATGAAGCTAGGTGGTTTTTGTCACTTAAATATTCCCATGATTTTCATGGGAATGAAAATCCTGTTCTTAGGATTATCTTATTGTCAATCAGAGCAAAATAAGGACCTCAGATACATACTCACATTCCTTCTGATAAAAAGTTGTTTTATTTATAATATTTCACCCTCTTTATTTTCCTACTTGTATTTTCAAAATTTCTTTAGAAAACATGCATCCTTTTCAAATAAGGATACAATGAAAATTAAATTAAAACACAGAAGGTAGCATCAGACAGTTGGGGTTAAAACAAAGAAACTGAAGTGTTGGGAATTCAGTTTAATGTAGATTCAGATTCTGTCCATCTCACCCAGCAGTGGTTTTAGGTCTGTAAGTCTTTTGGGACGTTTTAATAAGCTCCATTCTCCTTATTGATCTTTTAACTGGAAATCTCAATCCAGTTAGTTCTCATTCATGATAGTTATGTTCTCCAGTCTCCATGAATACTGAATTAGTGAATACTGAGCCATTGCTTCTAGGGGAAATACAGAATTAGGTTCCTGCAAACTTCTGGCCACAGCATTCGTTTTCATCAGTTGATCAGTCTGTTAACCTTGTTTTATGTGTGTTTCTGTTTAAAGATAACTTCTGTGTATTATTGATTCATTAACATTGAACTCACAACCAACTGTTGCAGAAAGAAGCTTATCTAACTCACATATTTTCTCCAGAAACACTAAACAGCACTTCATAACTATGCTTGGGGACTATTTAAATAGCAAAGCACCAACAGAAGGCACAAAAATGCAAAATGCAGAGCAGTAAACAGACTGTGAGGAAGATACTCATGCACAGTATAAGAGCTGAAACAAGAAAGCAGGCCAGCCGCTTGTTGGACTTCAGAAGGGAACATGGGCCCCAAGTGACACATTTTTCGTTGCCCTTTGCATATCTGCCAGTGACTAGGAAAAGTGCCATGAGTATTGATTTGAGGTTGCAAATCTGAGTAGTCAAATTTATAAGTAGGGAATCTGTAAATAATGAGGATTAACTATATAAGCTTTCTCAATTAGTGAAAACTACAAAACTAATTTTTTTGGAGTTTATTGTCTTCCTTTTTGGTAATAATTTGTAGTGACTTAATCATGGCAAAAATGAATTAAAGGAGTAAAGAAGTGGTTAGGCCTGAAAGTCAACCAAACAAGGATATTTATGCTTGTTTGATTGTTTAAAAAAGTAAAATGTTAGATTCTCTGAGATATTGTAGGATTCTTTTATTGTTACTTTTCATTGAATGTCTGCAGGTCAAATGCCCATTGTCACAGTTCTCTATATTATAAATGAAAAGCGGTCAAAAACTGAGGTGTGATTCTTGGTTATTGGCATTTGGGTTGAATGTCAGTCAACATGTTAGTCTTCTGGAAAAATACTCTCCTGAGTCCTTCATTTTAGGAGGAATTTTAATGCTATGTCTTATCAGAACTCCATGTGATGATTACTTTTTTTCCATTTATTTAAATAACGTCTAGATTTTTCATGTTTTTTGGTGGTATTAGGCTCCATCCCAAAAACGTTCGTACTCCAGTACTATTTTTTATTGTTACAAATGTACATATTCTTATACATGTTTACACCACAGATATAGCAAAAGTGATCATTTATTTTTGCTAACCAGAAAGAGCTTTGTTAGGTTTGATGTATAGAATTGTTATTAAAAAGACTAACTTCTAAAGCAGATGGTTTCACAGGGCTTTATTAATGTTTCCTGTTCATAACTCTTAATTACGATATGGAATTTGAAAAGTGATTTAGTTTTCAACGTGTTTCATTGATTTCCCCTCCATGATATATGATGTATTCCTATATATTTGCTGATAAAAGATAAAGTCACTTTAAAGCAAAGTGCCATATTAAAATATATTCCTGGGCCCAACATGGCCTTGACAAAACACTACTTAAATCCCAGCAGGTTGACACTGGTCTATCATGCTCCATTTGTTTATCTGGCTAAAGTACCAGAGTGTTGTAGCAGATGATTTTTTGTTTCCCTCATGTTGCTTTCTTTTTCTGAAGGGCAGGGATATGTTTGTTGTGCCAAGTTCTTGAAAAGCAAGCACACTTGCCAGCAGGTTTGTGGAGGTTCCCTGGGATGTCATGAAGGAGGGGTGATTTGTGAACTGGTGATAAGCTGCTGCAAACCCTTTAGGACATGGTCTGAGCTATTGATGATGTATGCACTGTAGAACTGGGACTTGAATATGCATATCTCTTGGCCTGCTGTTGAGAAGATAAGAACTTCTCTTGTACTCAGAAGTCAAAGGGAGGGTAACAGGAATCTGATGGGTGGTTTCTAATCCCTATTTTATTTAGTTTTCTCTGTGTGTGTTCTAAGAGATGGAAAGACAACTTAAAAGTCACATGTAAAAAAAAAAAAAAAAGTCACATGTAGTTTGCTTTAGCATAGTGAAGGGACCTATACCTTCACTCGGAGATACTTCCCTTCTGTCTCTCTTCAGTTTCCTCTAAGCTGACCTTTCCTGACAGGCCACAAGCCCTGGCAAGAAAGAGCAGGACCACTGGTTGCAGAGGAAGAATTCTTTACTCATAATTAAAAGTTGTCTCAAGTTTGGGGCTGAGAGTTAAGAGAATTAGATTGTAGTTTCAGTTTTTAATTGACTGGTTGACTTGATGAATTGCTTCCCCTTGAACTCCTTGTCTGTGAAAGAAGGGAGTTGGACAAGATGTTCTCTTCAGTTCCTTGCCTCTCTCATGGTCTGTGGTTCTGTGATTCTTTTTCTGTTGAGGCTGATAGCAAAACTGTACCACCTTTTAAGTCATATATTCTATCAGTGAAGACCACTGTACATTGCATTTATCATGGTAAGTGACTTGCAGTGCACAGTGGTCATCACTTATGAATACTGAAATTTAATTAATATTAAGATCTAGCATTATATATCATGTTAGAGCTGTGCATAGTATTAAATACTTCTGACTTTTTTTTCTCTTACTTTTTGAAACGTAAAAATTGACTTTAATACTTCTCAAAGATATTGTTGAACTTTTGGGAAAAGCTTTAAACAACCTTGGAGTTGAGATTAAGTTTATCTGTCTTCTTTAGCTGTGTGCTGCATGCATTAAGAGATTTGTGCCTAAGGATGGTAACTTTGGGGGAGGAGGTACTCAAGATCCTGCTACTTAACTTACAGGCTTTATCATGAGTACAATACAATGCGTTGATAAATTAGTTAGAAGGCCTTTGGCTACATTTAGCAGAGAGCCCAACTCACACTTTTAATATAATAGCTTAAGTAATAAGGGAATTGGGACTTCTCTGGCGGTCCAGTGGTTAAGACTTTACCTTCCAGTGCTGGGGGTGTGGGTTCGATCCCCGCTAGGGGAACTAAGATCCTGCATGCCTCGGGACTGAAAAACCAAAAAAAAAACAAAAAAACAGAAGCATATTGTAACAAATTCAATAAAGACTTTAAAAATGGTCCACATCAAAAAATCTTAAAAAAAAATAATATTAAGGGAATTCATGGCTCATAACTAAATACAGAGGAAGGATGGGTCGATTCAGCGCAGGGTCACAGGTTACCTCTCTGGAATCCCAGAACTATTTCAGCAGTACTGTCCACTCATGTTGGCTTCTTCTTCAAGTGGGGCTCTCACTGTATCAGAATGCCTGTAGCAGTTTTTTTGTTTTGTTTTGTATTCACATACTACAACATGGGAGTTTCTCAGCGTTGATGCTATTGACATTTGGGGCCAGATGCCCCATTTGATGCCAGATGCTTGTGGCCCTCTCTTTTTTTGGGAGACTGTGCCATGTATCGTAGGATGTTTAGCAGCACCCCTGGCTTCTACCTACTACGATGCCAGTACAACGCCATTAGCACCCAACCCTGAGTTGTGATAATGAACAGTGTCTCCAGACATTATCAAATGTTTGTTCGGTGGGGTGGGGGCATGGGGCAAAAATACCCTGGTTAAGAACCACTGATCCTTAAGGAAGACACACCATTTCATTAAATGATTGTCTTAAGTGTGTTTCCTAACAGACACCAATTCTCCCACTTTTTTCTTACTGGCTTAGCCTGGGTCCTTTCCTCATTCCTGACCCTGTCACCCATGAGGGATTGGAACTTCCTTCCACTAAATTAGGCCCACCACTGCAGGTAGGGGTAGAATCAGGAGGGTGAGTACCTCGATAAAGTTGCAGGAGAATGAGGGAAGCTAGGTACAAACCCAACAGTGCCCATGACCTCTGTATTCTAAATTTGTCCTTTTTTTCCCTCTCAGTGAGGACTATGGGAAGAACTTCAAGGATATCACAAATCTCATCAATAACACATTCATTCGGACTGAATTTGGCATGGCTATTGGTCCTGAGAACTCTGGGAAGGTGAGACTGTTTCATACGTGTACAAAACTGTGCATAATAGCATATGCAGGGCTGTCAAATGTTGATATTTGAATGGTCCAGTGATACACAGCATTATATTTAGTTTACTATTACAATATTTACAATATAATAAAATGAAACAATACTGATCACAAAAGAATGGCATTTTGCACACAAGTTCTTTTTTTGGACCTTGTCTAAGATGCAGCAAAACTCTTCATAATTAAGTGGTGGTGGTTTAACGTTACAAGGTATACATCTAAAGACAGCATTCTACTCTTTGGGGAAACTGGCTAATCTCAGACTGTGATCAAGCTCATCTACGTAGATACAATGCACTGGCTCAGGACGGTATTTTTTTTGTAAGACTAATACTTCAGGAAGAGAGTGTATCAACTAATCTGTTTTTATAACTCTTCTTACTTTTGGAACTAAAATTTTTGAACAAATGTCTGGTGAAAATGGTGGAGGAACTTCATGTACTTTTATAGTATTATACCCTGGTTCTGAACTTCCTTCTCCCTGACCAGGTGATTTTAACAGCAGAGGTATCTGGAGGAAGTCATGGAGGAAGAATCTTCAGATCATCAGATTTTGCAAAGAACTTTGTCCAGACCAATCTCCCCTTTCATCCTCTGACTCAGATGATGTATAGCCCACAAAATTCTGATTATCTTTTAGCTCTCAGCACTGAAGTAAGTCTAGTCGAAGAACTTGTCTTGCCTTTTGTGTTTTTATAGTCTCAAAATATACTGTCTAAAGAAGACTGTGTAGGTGATGCTTTTTATGTTGGACTGTCTTCTCGTGACTTCTTATGGTATAAAGTGTGGGTTTTTGGTTTGTGTGTGTGTGTGTGTGTTTTCCTGTATGGTAAAGGACACAATTTTCACATGCTGTCTATACCAGATAGGTCTGTGTCTAGTTATCATTACAATTTTTTTTTAAGTGAACAGATACTTACTATTAGAGTAATGAACTAGGAAACATTTTAATCATTCATGTTCTGCAAGAGACAGACATAAATTGTTAAACTTTTAAGATTGTTTCTTTCCTATGGCCAAACTACACCTTTATAATTTTTTCTTGTTCAGTCCTTAGTATAAAAACCTGTTGATGTCTGTCTTTGACACCCATGTGTTAAATATCCAGAGTCCTAATCCCCTGCACCCCCTACCCCATGCCTGTACTCTTCCCAGAAACCACTGGTGGCCCTCCCACCTTTGTTCTGAAAGTTTCCTGAGCAGCTCAGCTTTACCATTCCTGGAGGACCAGTTTGTTTTATCATGGATGTTAAGGGCCCAGAGTGGCTGAGTTGCCAGACTATGATAGTAATCATAATTACAGTCTGTGTTTATATGGCTCTCTCTCATCATATTGCTTAGCGTGTAGTCTGCTGACCTGCAGGATCAGATAGAAATCCCTGGGAGCTGGTTTAAGAAGCAGATTGCTTGGCCCCAATCCGAATGTAGTGTGTCAGTGAGGTGGCTAGTGTTTTTAACAAGCTCGCCAGCTGAGCCTGCACGCTAAAGTCTGAGAGCCATTGCTGTGATGACCATTCTGGGAATAGAAACAGGATTATCAAATATAGACAAGTTGGGCTGAGCAACAGGATGGCATAGGCAGGATGAGAAGGACACTTGGAAGAGAGGTCTGGGTTCTGGGCCTTCTGGGGGCAGAACTTTCAGTTGAGGTCAGGCTGGGAGGCTCAAGGAAGGTCAGAGTTAAACTCAGCCAGAGGAGGAAAACTAGCCTACCAGATAGGCTTCACGACTGAAAGCAACAATTCCTGGGAATTGGCCTTTAGTAGCTTGAGTTGGACACGACTGAAGCGACTTAGCAGCAGCAGCAACAGCAGCTTGAGCTGAAGGCCCTTCAAGGGAACAAAGAGACCCCTGTTGGAATGGACAGAACCATTGATCTGCCTTTGAAAACCCCATCACCCTTACCAAATATCTTAAGTTTATTAAAACAGCTATCCTAGGGAGAGACAAGCACGATCTGCCTTTAGGCCTGAAATTTCTTCCCATAAAGGGTGTGTTTGAAGTACAAATAATCAGGGTGGAGAGATGGACCAATTTGTACCAAAGTGCAAATAGGTGATATCAGACCGTTCCCTATTTCTAAGTAGGATTAGGTTAATTAGAAATGCTGGGAAGTGAATGTTACTAGAGGAGGAAGAGTTAAAGAAGAATGATGGGTAAGAGTGGAGGACCGCTGAAGTTATTTCTGCCTAAATCATCACCATTTCATTTGAGCTGCTCCAGGACACTTCAGTCCCGCCTCCAGTGGGTCTGGGCTCACTAGACTCCTATTGCCAATGTCATTGGAATTGTCAGTTTTTATCTTATGAAGTCTCTGCTGCACTTGAAAGTATTGACCTCCTTTTGGGAATTCTACTTGCTTGGCTTCTGTGGCAGTCCCTTTGGTTCTTTCCCACCTTCTAGCCATTGCTTCTTAGTCTCTTTTTTAAACTCCTTTCAACCTCCCCTTAAATCCCTATTGCTCATTTCACTCTGAGTAGTCTCTTCCACTCTTTACCATTTTGCTACCACTGTGATGTGTAAGATTCTCAAATCCCTACCTGTGGTCCTGGCTTCTTCCTAGGGCTGCAGATGCCTTTCTTGCTGTCTCCTGGGTATCTCTAGCTAGATGTCCCACATGTCCCTCAAACTTAACCTTTCTCAGCCATACTGTTCTTCCCTTCATCCTTATGTTGGCTGAAGATTCCACAACACTGCTTTCCCCTCACCGAGAATCCCAGAGTGTTCAACTTTCACACACACACACACACACATACACACATGTACTCCATCCTGCCCTACAGGAAAGTGTCCAGTTCTACTGAATCTAGAGTCTGTATTCTTTCTGAGCCTTTTCCTCACAGCTGTGGCTTCAGGCCTCACTAACTCTTAATGCAGCAATTAGTCACTGCTTTCCCTGCTTCTATTAATAGTTTGAACCCTCTGAAATCCATCTTTCTCACTGTCATCCAAGTATTCCTCTTAAAAAAAAGTAAAACTGATTGTGTCATTCCCCTACTTCAAGTATCCCCCATAAAATAAGGACGAGATTCCTCCGCCTGGCACAGAAGGAGGGCTCTGCACGAGCTGCCACCCCTTCCCCAGCACTGGCTCCTCTCTTCACCTTGGAATGTTGCTCCATTTGTGTCTGAAGGCTTCAACTCCCTGCACACACTGAGATGTTTCATCACCTCTCTGTCTCTGCTTGTACTCATCTCTTTGTGCAATGACATCTCATCTCCCATTTGCCTTCTTTTGGTTGCACTGCTCATCATTTAAGACTCAGTTTGGCTGTCTTCTTCACAGTGAGCTCTGATGCTTTGTCTCTCCTTTCCCTGCTGTTACCCCAGAGACCATGTTTCCATAATACTTACTGTGTGTATTGAACTTCCTTATGTGTACCCTTGTTAAACTGTGAGCTCCTTGAGAGCAGGGAGTGTGTCTTACTCATCTTTGTATCCCCAATGCAGCATCTGGTACACCTGGCACATAGTAGGCACTTCATAAGCATTTGTTATTCTGAACTTGTTCCAAGACCCTAGAGGGGGCCCCATAAACTGTGTGTATCTGTGAGCTCAGGCAGCTTGGCTGGAATTTCAGTGTGTGTTTTTACTGTCCTGAATGATTGGATATGAATTATTAAAAGGTCATACAAGCAGCTGCACATGATAAAGCTGGAATTTTGATAAGTCATTTATAATCTTTCAGAATGGCCTGTGGGTGTCCAAGAATTTTGGGGGAAAATGGGAAGAAATCCACAAAGCAGTCTGTTTGGCCAAATGGTGAGTAACAGAAGAGTCCATCTGTGCAGAGCCCTAAACCTTTCCTGACGCCGCCGCCAGAAGTCACACGAGTCAGTGTTGAGCACTTGATATGTGCCAAGTGCTCTTCAGGGTGCCATAAGGGATGCGAGAGAGGGGTGCAGCATAGACCTTGACCTGGAGGAACTTCTAATTCTGCTGGGAAAGAAGACTTGTCTCACTAAATGTTAAAATAAAAAACAAGGCCCGTCACCGAGTAGGTGCTGCCTGCAAAAGGTTTATTCTGTGTAAACGGTGACATCGGTTGCAATAGCATAAAATACAGCTTTGACTGGGGGACTTACATGCTTCTCTGCATGCACATTTATGCTCCCTCATCTAGAGATCCATGTCAGTTAGGTGGAATGTAGTGAGGAATCAGGAAGAAAGCTCAGAGAGCTTCCAGGCTGCCAGAGTCACACTATCCATGCACCACAACTCATTCACTTATCTTGATTGGCCACCCCATCTGCTTACAGAGGATACAGTGGAGGAGGCTCTTACTCGGGAGTCAGGTCAGCTTTGTTCTAACCTGGATCGACTGCTAGTCAGTGGCTTGACTTCTCTGGGATTTAGCTTGTTTCTTCTATGAAAGGAGATTTATTTGGAGAGTTTGGGGGATGATTGAGCAAGAATTAAGAGCTGTCATACCTCCAAACTCTGATTAGGCGTAGATTCTTGTTTAGAGCCTCTTTTTTCTTTCTCTTTGACTAATTTTAGCAAGTTCATTGATCTGGTTTCCCAGCTGATAGCAGGTTGCTGCCAGAAGTGGGGTATGTGAGTGTAAACAGCAAGCACAGGCCAGCCTGAGAGCCCGCTGCCTGGGAGCTGCACGGAGGCAGGAAGAGCTCTAAGAACAGGCAGAGACAGAGAACAGGACAGAGGAGCAGACAGGATGGAGGGGTTTAGTGCTGTGTCAGGAGCTGCTGACAGTAAAGCGTCTGCTTAGAATGCAGGATACCTGGGTTCAATCCCTGGGTTGGGAAGATCTCCTGGAGAAGGAAATGGAAACCCACTCCAGTACTCTTGCCTGGAAAATCCCATGGATAGAGGAGCCTGTTAGGCTACAGTCCTTGGGGTTGCAAAGAGTTGGACACGACTGAGCGACTTCACTTTCACTTTCAGGAGAACACAGAAGCCTCAGTAACTTCTAATGGGAACACTGCATTACAGTTTCATACAGTTGGTGTTAATGACAATGATCCATAATCCCGAGGAAGAGTTTGGTATTTATTGTTCTCTGCTTAGGGAGGTAGGAAAATGTGTGATATAGACATTGCCAAATATGTCCACTGAAATTAACCAAAACATTTAAAAAAAATGATGCTTAAGCAAGCATCCTTTTTTAGGAAGTGCTAGTTAAATGAGGTTTTTATAGCACTACTATGGTACACATCACATGTCTACTTTCGTTTTAAGTATTTTAATTAATTGTGTTTATATCATATGATCTTATCAGGAAGGAATTTTTAAAGTAACAAAGTTAACAAATTATTTTGCTCCTGATAAACCTAAAATATGTAGTGTGTCTTCAAATAAGACTATAATAATTTTGATCATTAAAGCTCACCTTTACATCCATATATCAGATCACCACAATGTACATTTTAGATGTCTTACAGTTTTGTCAGTTATACCTTAATAAAGCTAAAGGAAACAACAGAAAACTCATCTTTAAAACTAAAGAGTTATTTTTAAATGGCATTTTGTTTTGTATATTAATACAATAATTTTTACTTTTGTTAACTTGCTTCATTGAATAGTGTCTAAATGTAAGATCTGGGCTGCTGGTAACTGTTTACTCACCTTTTAGATCTTTGGTTTCTAGAAATGTACAGTCTAAAGCTCTGAAAGAATATGCTCAGACTCAGCACCTTTTTTGTTTTATTGAGGTACAGTTGATTTATAATAATATAATCATTTTAGGTGTATAGCATAGTGATTCAAAAATTTCATAGGTTATACTCCATTTATAGTTAAGAAACATTGGCTTTGTTCTCTGCACTGTACAGTGTATCCTTGTAGCTTATTTATTTTATACATAGTAGTCTCCACCTCTTAATCTCCCACCCCTTTCTTGCCTCTCCCCCACTTCCTCCCCCAGTGGAAACCCCTAGTTTGTTCTCTATATCTGATACCCAGCACCTTTTGCTGGTGCTGATCTGTAAGTCCTGTCAAGGTCTGAATCTAGTTCCCTGGAACTCCCTTTCCAAGTTAGAGTTTAAATAATTCAACTTCTGACCTAGTTGTCTATTTCAGATGAAAGAACTAAATTATTTAGTTCATGCAAAGCACTGAACTAGGTTCTAAGGGGAAACAAAAAAACTTAGCACTTGCTGTGAAGAACTCAGTGGTGTAGTAGAAGAGGCAAGGCACACAGTATGCAATTAAAATAGCCAAACGGGAGGCAAAGGAATGGCCAGGCGGCTGACACGGAGCCGCACGGGAGAGCTGCACGGGCTCTCGAGCAGCATTCCTCGACCTAAGCACTAATGGCGTTTGGACTGGATAGTTCTTTGTTGTGGGGACAAGCCTGTGCATTGCAGGATATTTAGCAGCATCCTTGGTCTCTCCCCATGTAAGAGTCATAACATCTCCCCTCCCCCAGTGGTGACAACCAAGAATGTTCCCTGGGGAGCCAAATCCGCCCTGGTTGAGAACCACTGCTCTAGAAGTTTGCAGCAAAGAAATCTTCAAGTTAGAGTGACAGAAAACTTCATGGAAGAGCTAGATTTTAACCTGGAGCCTAAAGATTGTGAGGGTAAGGTTTAGTCACGTAAGAAAAAAACATTTTAAGAAGGAAACAGTCTGAACCAACGCAGGAGGCAGGCTTGGAGAGTGTAAGGAGACCAGTTTGACTGGCTGGAAGAGTTCACATAAAGAAGTAGTGGAGTGTGGAGAATGCCTGGGAGCAGACTGGGGCGCCCTAGATATGATGCTGTGGAAGAATCGGGTGTACAGCATCCGAGAAGGCTGTTTTGGCTAGTACCTGTGGGTGACACTTATTAGACCTGCCTGGAGCTGAATGACTAAGGTTAACGCAGTCTGTTAGCAGTCTTGAACCGTGTCTTTTCCCTGTCTTTGCCTCATTGTAGGGGATCAGAAAACATCATCTTCTTTACCACCTATGTGAATGGCTCCTGCAGTAAGTATATTTTAGTCCCAGAAAAGAGTGTCCTGGTGTCCATTCATGGTAGAATACTCTTAGTTGTAATAGGCAGAAGCATCAAAGATCCTTCCATTCTCTCGTAATTTTAATAGCTAAAGATAACTAGCTGTTAGTGGTTTTTAAAATCTTGGAAGCACAAACAACCAAGTACTATACTGTGCCTTGATCAAATAAAAAATGCAGGCTATACACAGAGACAGTATACTTAATTTTAGCAGTGTACATAAGGTAAATATTAGGCTACAACCAATAACAAAATGAAATGCATAGTGATTTCTGCCAAAGAGCATGGGCTGTGTTTGTGTTGGTGGAAGCCACTGGCTTTCCAGTCAGTGGCACAAAGCTGAAAGCATAATCTTCCATTTATTCATTCAACAGATTCATTTCTTTTATTCATTCATTCTAACACCTGCAGTAATATGTTAAACACTCTTCTCAGGATGGTGAGAACAAAACACCCAAGGCCTGCTCTCATGGAGCTTAAATTCAAGTAGACATGCTGGATGATCAGCCAGAAAATCAAAACTCAAATGATACAACTTAAAATAAGTTTATTATTTTAAATAAGATTATTTCAAACTGTGTCATGAAGAAAGTAAAGCAGGATGCTGTGGTGTTTTAATGCAACACTGTACTGAAATTAATTCTCTCTTTCTGTCCAATATAAAACTTCACATGTATAAAGATAAAACCAAAATGTGAATTTCCTGTGTCAATTCCTATATCATTTTATATTGTTATCTGATTAACATGCATAGCATTGAAAATTATGTTGCTATAAAACTTAAGAGTAGTTCTAAAACAATTGTTTTGAACTAGAGGCTCACCAGTAAGTAAAATTTTAATTAATATTTTGTCTTGTTTAAGAAGCTGACCTTGGGGCACTGGAATTACGGAGAACTTCAGACTTGGGGAAAAGCTTCAAAACCATTGGTGTGAAAATCTACTCGTTTGGTCTCGGGGGACGTTTCCTTTTTGCCTCTGTGATGGCTGATAAGGTGGGTGTTTGCCTCTTTTCTTTGGGTTCTGATATTTCTGTAAATATGCCTCAAACAGATAGCTTCAGTACATGTACTGATGGAGTTTCTTGCCTTTTGTAGTATTTAGTGTCACTATTAGATTTGGAAGTGCTTCTTTTTATCGGGGCTGATTGATTCTTCCGGACTTCTCTCCACTTTGGCCTGTGTCACCAACTGAATTCTGGTGTCTGTTTAGGATATATCAACCCAGTGTTTGGGCTTTTCTCACACATGGATTCTGAAGAACACATGGATTCTGAAAAGCAATATCCTTTCTCTTTATCCAATGAAAATAATGGAAACATGTAATATTTTTTGAGTACCTACTGTATACTAGGTACTGTTCTGGGTTCTGGGAATATAGCAGTGAACAAAACAGATAAATGTCTTGCTCTCAGAGTTTCTGTTCAAGTAGGGAGATAGATACTAAACTAACAAATATGATATAATATCAGGTAATGATTAAAACTATGAATAAACCTAAAACAGAGTAGATACATAAAAAGTGGCAAGAATTGGAGCAGCGCTGTTCCAGATAGGGTGGTTTGGAAGGGCTCTCTGAAACCCAACATAGCTGCGTGGATATCTAGGCTGAGGAAACAGTGAGCACAAAGAGCCTCAGGCTGGAGCATGCTTGGAATGCTGAAGAAAAGTGAGAAGGGCAGCATGGCTGGAGCACAGGAAAGGGTGGTCCAAAGATGGGCAGCCAGTGGCCAGATCACACAGGGCCTCTGTAGGTTGTGAGGAAGACCTTGGCTTCCATTCTTCATGTGTTGGGAAGTTGTGAAGGGGGTGCAGGCAGGGGAATGGTTTAACTGGCTGTTTCTTTTGACGGAATAGGTGTGCATAGTGTCACCTAAGGGTCAGGAATGGAAGTAGCAGCAGCAGCAGTGAGAGAGACAGTAGATTGGACCAGGCTGTTAACAGTGGATGAGGGGAGATGTAGTAAGATCATGGATGTATTTTTAAATGCGCCACCAGCGGTGTTTGCTGGTAGATTAGATGCAGACTGTGAGAGAATAAGATGAATCAAGGATAATTTTAGAGTCTTTGGCCTGAGCAACTGCGTGAATGGTGGTGCCATTTACTGAGATGGAAAGGACTGCAGGAGAAGCAAGTTTGTGGGAAGAAAATGAAGAATTCAGTTTTGAATATGAGATGCGTATAAGATATCTAGGTGAAAATGTCAGGTAAGCATTTGGGTATATGAATCTCCCAAAATTATATAGTATAATTATATGGCATGGTCTCATCTAGATGTGTGACTAGATGGTATCTCGTGGGGGAATGAGTAGGTCGAGAAGAGGTGGGAGGGCTGAGCACTGGGTGCCCTGGCGCCCCTCACGGAATGGTGGGAAAAGACTGAACAAGCCAGCAAAGAGGACTAAGAGGGAGGGGACTAGTGAGGTGGGGAGAATAGGACCTTTCATATCAGTTGTACCCAGTGAGGAAATGGATAATGAGATGTGTAATTATTAATAATAATGTGCCTGTCAGTGTCACTGCACATGGTGATATCTTGAAAGCCAAGTGAGAAAAAGGTTTCAATGAGGAGGAAATGGTCAGCTGCATTAAATTCAGCTGAGATGTGGAGTTAGATGAGTTCTGAGAATTATCCACTGGAGTTGGCAAAGTATAGGTTGTTGGTGACCTTGATGAAAGCAGTTTCTTTGGAGTACTGTGGTTAAGAGACTGATTGGAGTGGGTTCAGAGAGAATTAGAGATAAGAAAAGTAGACAAGGTAACTACACATCACGCCTTGAGCAGTTTTGTAATAATCCTCCCAACAGCCCTGTAGTTCATACTGTTATCTCAGTTTAGGAAATTGAATAACTTGTCTAGGTGGAACTCTGGTGGAAACAGAGACTGTGTAATTCCAGAGATAGCTGCCTGTACACTGCTGCTGTCCACAAAATTAAAATTCTACTATGTGCTTTTGAACTCCAGTTTTTACCTATAACAGCGAGTATAAGATTCAAAGTAAACATCTGAGATGTAAGTTAGAAAAGTAAGTTAAATGGGCTCACCACTGAACTTTAAAAAGATTAATTCTTGTGCCCTGGCTGAACTGTGTCTAGAAGCTGTTTTAAACTGTTTATCAGATAGTACATGTTAATTGCCTCAACGTCAGTGCTAAGTTGCTTCAGTAGTGTCCAACTCTTTTCGACCCTATGGGCTGTTGCCTCCAGGCTCCTCTGTCCATAGGATTCTCCAGGCAAGAATACTGGAGTCGGTTGCCATTCCCTTCTCCAGAGGATCTTCCTGACCCAGGAATCAAACCTGAGTCTCCTGCACTGCAAGCAGATTCTTTACCGTTGAGCCACAAGGGAGACCCCTTTTAACAGCTAAATGTTCCCTGATCAGCTTCCTATGTTAATTTCTGACTCTGCTTGCCTTCCTCCCAGCCTGGCCTGTTCCTGCCATCATGGCTGTTCTGAAAGCCTTCCTTAAAGAGGAGACATGTCACATTTTGACTTACTTCATGATCTTCCAAACCTGGGTTTCATCTCCATTTTCCAGACCCATTATCTAATTCTTTCAATAATGCCAGAGCTATCTGAAAGGAACCAAACATCTATGCAGCAGCCATCATTTTAAGAATTATCTGAGCAAACATATGCAAATGGCTGCAGAGCCAAGCTCATAATGGTCCCAACAAACCCTTATCTCTGTTGAAGGAAATTGGCATGTCTGAGGTTAAGAGGATAATATTGGTATCTTAGAGGGCCACACAAGAATGAAGAAGCCAAAGAGAAAGCCAGGATAACCTTACTTACAACAGAACGGATTGTTCCAGTGCCTGGATCTTTGCAAGAGGTTAGAAAAAGCTTGGACAATTGGTACTAGGACCTTTCATTTATAATAGATGTACCTAGTGAAGAAATAGGTAATGAGTATAATTATTAAATAATAATGTGCCTATTAATGTCACTGCATATGACATCTTGGTGGAATATTTAAAAGATAAGTATCGGCATTTGTTCCAGGATACAACAAGAAGGATTCATGTGTCAACAGATCAAGGAAACACATGGAGTATGGCCCAGCTCCCGTCTGTGGGGCAGGAACAGTTCTACTCTATTCTAGCAGCTAATGACGACATGGTGTTCATGCATGTAGATGAACCTGGAGGTAAGAGCTTTGCAAATGGTTCACCCTTCACTGCATAAAGACTTAAACTCCAAACCCTGTTTTAGTAGCTTTCCTTCTTAGTGTGCATGCTGAATCATTTTTGACTCTTTGCGACCCTGTGGACTATAGCCTGCTAGGCTCCTCTGTTCATGGGATTCTCTAGGCAAGAATGCTGGAATGGGTTGCCATGCCCTCCTCCAGGAAATCTTCCCAACCCAGTGATCGAACACACGTCTCTTATGTCTCCTGCATTGGCAGGCAGGTTCTTTGATTTTTCTTTTCACCCCTGGGAATTTATTAGTGGCCTACTTGTTTTAGAGATGATACGTAGCCTCTGTTAAAAAGGCCATTTTCTTTGACCCTCTAACATAGTTTGTAGGTATATCCAGGTGTTCTAGAGCAGTGCTACTCAAAGAATGGTCAGAGAACTAGTACTGATTTGCAAATTCTTTATTTCTAAATAAGTGCAGAAAGCAGCAGCAAGCATTTAGAAACTCTTACAGCTCTTTGACAAAGAAATTTTGTATCTGTTGACTCTAATAAAAAAAAATTTTGAATATTATATTTTTTCTTTCTTTTGTATTTCATTTTTCTAATGATAAATTTTTTGTTATATTTACAAAAGCATCAGTTTGTGACAATTAAAATTTTAAAATTGATCCTTCATCACAGAGAGTTTGAGAAACATTCGTTTAGAGTAAAAATATTTAAAGATGTGTAAGATATGAAGCTAAATGCAATGCCTCTGCTACCAAAATATAACTGATTATACCAAAATATAGGAGTTTTTCTGTAATGTCTGATTAATTTATTAAACTAATTCGTCATCTGCTATATTCAGACACTAAGCTGGGTACTAGAATTAAAGATGGTCACGAAGTTCTTAACTATCAATCCTTGATTAACTCTCAAGTCTGCGTCTGCATCACGAAGAGAGACAGTTGGCTGATGTGTGCATGTGTATGGGTCATGTGTATGATTAGACTGTTGTTTTTTCTTCTCTGTTCCCTCCCAAGACTTGGTGGGTTTTTTGTTTGTTTGTTTGCCTATTCCAGACACTGGATTTGGTACCATATTTACCTCGGATGATCGAGGCATTGTCTATTCCAAATCCTTGGACCGACATCTCTACACCACTACGGGTGGCGAGACGGACTTCACCAATGTGACCTCCCTTCGTGGGGTCTACATGACAAGTGTGCTGTCAGAAGGTGGGTCCTTCAGCTGAATATGTTCAGAGTTGAGGCTTTAGGGGAAACTGATGGTCCTGTCCCCTCAGTAATGGTGCTTGCCTGGCCAACAGCCTGTCTGTGTGAATTCTGGCTCTCTATTATAAGTAAGTTATGGTGATTAGAACTAAGAAAGAACAAAGCAACAGCAGGCAGAAAGAAAGATTTGAGGTTATTTAGTTTGTGAAATAAGTCTTATGTATTGGGAAGTTCAGGCCTGTGGGAAGAAGTTTGAACCACTTAACTGCTTTTCTGATTGTCAAGGATAGAGCAATAGCCAGCCCAGACTTTTCCTGTGTTCTCTTCAGTGGCTCTGCAGAGCCCAGTTGAACAAATAAACACATTACTCTGAAGTACAAAGGTTTTTAAGGTTTTATTTACTTATGTATTTACTTTTTGGTAGGAGGTGGGGGCTGTTTGTTTTAATTTTGTAAACACCTTTCAGTTGTCTACAGGATCTAAGTGATTTTGACTCCTAATTCATCCCAGACATCACTTCCAGCTCCTCGCTCCTTTGCTTACTCTTGCAGTCACTCCAGTCCTCTGCCAGTCCTTAAACACATCAGGTTCACACACTCTTGGCTGAGAGATTTGCAGTGACCTCTTTCCCCAGATGTCTGCATGGCCAACACTTTCCTCCTCCCAGCCATTGGTCATGTTACTTTCTGATGAGACCTGCCCCAACTAACCTGTTTTAAATGTCAGTCTGCCTCCCTGCTACACATGCACATTCTCATTCCCAGTTATCTGTACAAGAATTTTCCATAGCATTAATTTTCTAACATACTATGTAATTTACCTATTTACAGTGTCTAGTGTTTGTCTGTCTCACCCCACTAGAATATATGTTCCACAGAGGTTTTTTTTCTCCCTAATTTGTTCACAGATATATTCCCAAAGCCTTATAGCAATTTTCATATAGTGGATAGGCAATAAAACATTTATTGGGAAAATGAAATTAACTTTATTAGCTTTCTTTTTTAAATTTTCCTTGAGAAAACTCAAAGCATCTCTCTTAATTTAAATATGCAACAGTTTATGAATCATTAGCAATAGAGAATAGGGAAGACGCATGAAGAAAAAAAAGTGTGTAAGAGAAATAGAATATGGCATGGTAAAGAGACAAAAGCTAGGAATTAGTCATTGAGACTTAATGCAGATACATTCAAATCTTGAGATTTCCTAAAATAAGCCTGGTATCATGGCCTTATTCCAGATTAGAGTGCCTTCCCATTGTAGATTTTCCTCCAGGCAAGCAAGCAAGGAAGAATAGAATTGTGTTGATAAGGAGATAAATGGTATCTTTTTTCAAGAGTATCAGTCTACATGATTTCTGGAATCAGTTGAATCCTGTTCAGGCGGGAAGCCTCCTTCAGGTATCATAGTCACCAGAATTGACCCATTTCACTGGATGTCAACATCGTGTGGGACTCCAGGGTTCTATTGGTATTACATAATCTCTGTTAGAGAGTTATGCAATGATACACTGAATTGATCAGGGTGCTTCCTAATCAATATATCAAGATTAATGTCATCCTTTTCCTATTCAGATAATTCTATCCAGACTATGATCACTTTTGACCAAGGAGGAAGGTGGAAGCACCTGAGGAAGCCTGAGAACAGTGAATGCGATGCTACTGCAAAAAATAAGAACGAGGTTTGTTTTACTCCTACTGTCATATGTATTTGGAGCAAAGCAACCATTCTGTTTTGCTCTTATTAATACCAGGCTTTTGAATAATGAAGTTTTGTACTTGCTGAGGGTCCACAGCCAACAGTGGAAAATTGGGAAATGAGAGGTTGAAATTAACTAGAATGTAGGAAATTTGAACTGTGAAGAAAGACCAAAATATTATGGTTTATTTGTCTTTAAAGAAAAACAAAACTGAAGGCTAACAATTTCATTCAGTTTAGTTCAGTTGTTCAGTCATGTCCAACTCTTTGCGACCCCATGAAATGCAGCACACTGGGCTTCCCTGTCCATCAGCAACTCCCAGAGCTTACTCAAACTCATGTCTATCAACCATTTCAACCTTTGTCATCCCCTTCTCCTTCTGCCTTCAATCTTTCCCAGCATCAGGGTCTTTTCCAGTGAGTCAATTCTTTGGCTAAATTATTGGAGTTTGAGCTTCAGCATCAGTCCTTCCAATGACTATTCAGGACTGATTTCCTTTAGGATTGTCTGGTTGGATCTCCTTGCAGTCCAAGGGACTCTCAAGAGTCTTCTCCAACACCACAGTTCAGAAGCATCAGTTCTTTGGCACTCAGCTTTCTTCACCGTCCAACTCTCACATCCATACATGACTACTGGAAAAACCATAGCTTTGACTAGACAGACCTTTGTTGGCAAAGTAATGTCTCTGCTTTTTAATATGCTGTCCAGGTTGGTCATAGCTTTTCTTCCAAGGAACAAGCATCTTCATGGTTGCAGTCACTATCTGCAGTGATTTTGGAGCCCCCCAAAATAAAGTCTCTCACCATTTCCATTGTTTCCCCATCTATTTGCCATGAAGTGATGGGACCGGATGCCATGATCTTAGTTTTCTGAATGTTGAGTTTTAAGTCAGCTTTTTCACTCTCTTCTTTCACCTTCATCAAGAGGCTCTTTAGTTCTTCCTTTCTGCCATAAGGGTGGTGTCATCTGCATATCTGAGTTTATTGATAGTTCTCCCAGCAATCTGGATTCCAGCTTGTGTTTCATTCAGCCCAGAATTTTGCATGATGTACTCTGCATTTAAGTTAAATAAGCAGGGTGACAATACACAGTTTTGACATACTCCTTTCCCAATTTAGAACCAGTCTGTTGTTCCATGTGCAGTTCTAACTGTTGCCTCTTGACCTGCAATTTGTGCTAACAGTTTGTATTATACTAAATTGCTGAATGAAAACAGGGTGGTCAGATGGGCCAGTGATTAGTTAGGAGTCATGATGGCAGCTATGAGACTTCAGCAACTCTATAGAAAGCCATCAACCAGCCATTCATGAGCAGTGCAAAGCCATATTGGCCAGAAACAAATGGAGGAGAACGTGGCCTCTCTTCCCATCCGCCAGGGCTCCACATGGCCTGTGGATGTGGGTGGTGACCTGGTCTGACATGTGGATTCAAGAGCTGAGCCCTCTGAGGAAAGGCCACAAACTAGAGATTCAAAGGCATTGCTGCAGGAGAGCCAGGTTTCATGAGTGACAGGTCTTGACAGGAAAGAAAAGCAAAATTTGTGTCTGACTCTTAGAGAATTTGAGAGCTTAGCAGAACCCTGGGAGTTTCCTTCGAAAGTGACAGCATTGGTAATTCCAGGCTCTCTTCCTACAGCTGGTATGTGCTCTGCTGTCCTGACTAGGCTTTCTGTTTTGTTTTAAGACTCAACCAGTGGGAGATAAACGTACCCACACCATTCCCATCACACTCTCTCCCTCTGTGTCTTCATGACTCCTGTGGAGTCTCTCCCCTGCTGCTCCCCTTCCCTTGCCTCCACCCTGGCCTTGCCCTGCTCCTGCCCTCCCCACCTCAGGCACAGGCGCAGGCACAGTGGCCTCCTTACTTCCCTTGCCACCCGCATGCTGCTGTGCCTCTCCCTCCCTGGCACTCGTCATGGTTCTCTTCTGCCATGATCTGGTGAATGGAGGTCCTCTCCTCCCCTGGCAGGTTCTCTTCTGCCTTTTCATTGTTGTTGCCCATTTCATTGTCGTTGTCACTGACACACCCCTTGTTGTAACCTCTGCTGCTCCCTAAACACCCTGCATGTGCCTCTAGCCCATGTTATTCCTGGGGAGGTTGTCCCTGTTTCCCCTCCCCCCAGTTCATTACGGTTAGTGGAAATCCTGACCATCCTTCAGTTCAGTTCAGTTCAGTTGCTCAGCCGTGTCCGACTCTTTGTGACCCCATGGACTGCAGCACCCCAGGCCTCCCTATCCATCACCAACTCCCAGAGTTTACCCAAACTCATGTCCATTGAGTTGGTGATTCCATCCAACTATCTCATCTTCTGTCGTCCCCTTCTCCCGCCTTCAGTCTTTCCCAGCATCAGGGTCTTTTCAAATGAGCCAGCTCTTTGCATCAGGTGGCCAAAGTGTTGGAGTTTCAATTTCAACATCAGTCCTTCCAATGAACACTCAGGACTGATCTCCTTTAGGATGGACTGGTTAGTTAGAACTAATCATTGCTCTTCATTTCATTAGCAGTTTACATGAAGCTTTTTTTACTGCAATAAAATTGCGCATGGCATAAAATTAACATTTTAACCAATTTGAACCTCTTTGTTTACTTGTTTATTTTTTGTAATTTTTTGGCAACACCCTGTGGCATGTGGGACCTTCGTTCCTGTACCTTAGTTCCCTGACCAGGGATCAAACCCTTACTCCCTGCATTCTGGAAGGTAGGGTCTTAACCACTGGACCACCAGGGAAGTCTCCCGAACCTCTTTTAAAGCATCCTTTAAAGGATTTCTATCCTGCTTTATAACTCAACTAATTTCTAAGAAATGTTTCTTAAAAACAGGACTGGGTCTTATTTCAAATCACCACCACATCTTGTTCAGTATCTGAAATATGGCAGGTGGTCATCAAGTTGGGAAGCCTCTCATTTTCTTTAGAGAAATGTCTTTTCAAGTCCTTTGCCCACTTTTAATGTGGGTTATTTGTTTTTTGTTGTTGTTGAATTATAGGCTCAGTGAGGATATTCTTGCTTCTTAAATGCATAATGCATTTAATAATAATTTAATAATCAAATTTATAGAGAAAGAAAGTAGAGTGGTGTCAGGATCTGAGAATGCCGGAGTCTGGGAAAGGGGGAATAGGCAGTTATAGTTTAATGGTCACAGAAGTTTCAGTTTTGCAAGATGTGGAAGTCCCAGAGATGACTTATGGTGATGGCTGCACAACAGTATGAATGTCCTTAATGCTACTGAACTGCACACTTTAAAATGTAAATTTTATAGTATGTTATTTTAACCACAATTTTTTAAAAAAGAGTATCCCACTGAAGTCTGGGTTAATAAGTTAAAAAGCCTTATTATTAGAAGACTCTGTGAGATGCATAAAAAAAATTACACCTTTGGTTTTAATCTTAGCTTTGGTTTCTTTCCACAGTGCAGCCTTCATATCCACGCTTCCTATAGCATCTCTCAGAAACTAAACGTTCCAATGGCCCCACTGTCAGAGCCTAATGCTGTTGGCATAGTCATTGCCCATGGTAAGCAGCCCTCCCTCACCTCTGTGGGAAGAACTAGTTGAGCACATTAAAGCTCAGTCATAGCATTGAACCCTGTGAGAAAACCACCATCCGTGGTTTTTACCACCCTTTGCAGAATTTCTTGCAAGATAACGATACTGTGGGTTTTTCATGGACTCCCATCAGACAGCAGCAACATGACCTCTTCCTTTACCAAATTGTCATGGCCTTTTTTTTTTTTAATTCCAAGAGGCCTGATGGGAAATGATCAGAATAAACTCATTCAGAATTTTTCTCGTGACAGTGAATCCTCTCTGTTTCCCTGCTGACATGTGCTGATGAGATGGTGGACTGTGTTGTAGGTAGCGTGGGGGATGCCATCTCCGTGATGGTCCCAGATGTGTACATCTCAGATGACGGGGGTTACTCCTGGATGAAGATGCTGGAAGGACCCCACTATTACACCATCCTGGATTCTGGAGGCATCATTGTGGCCATCGAGCACAGCAGCCATCCTATCAATGTGATTAAGTATGCATGAGCTCAGCTCCACCCACACTGTCTGCCCAGAGGGCTACTACGGGATGTTTTTCAGTTTGTGGGGAAGTTCCAGACCCTGATTCAGATTTAGGCATTCTGCAGAGCTGCAGAGAAGGTGCTTGAAGGGGTTGCATTCAGAGCAACTAAAATGGCTTTGTGTTTTTCCTCTGATTCTGCTAGCTGACATTTTTTTATCACTTAAAAAAAAAATACTCTTCTCTCTTCCCACAAGAATATTATGGATGCATTGAAGCACTCTGGATGGGAAATGACTCCTTAAGTACAAGTTCTTATTGTATAATTTCTGTTTGTTGACTCAGAAGCCCATTCTTATATGGGTCACTATTCTTTCTTTCCCTTGGAAGAATTTTTATAAAAGCATTTTCTTCCATACTACTTGAGTAAATCCCATTTCCCTGTTAACTGCAGGCATTAGAATTAATATAATTGTCAGTCAGTAAGCCATCACCTGAATATGAGAGTTCTGTGATTTGGGATGAAAACAGCTGGAGTGGTTTCCTGATATTCCAGTAAACATTGATCCTCTGTCACGATCTTCCTCTAACTGTGGTTTCAGGTTCTCCACAGATGAGGGTCAGTGCTGGCAAACCTACACATTTACCAGGGAGCCTATCTACTTTACGGGCCTGGCTTCAGAACCCGGAGCTCGGTCCATGAACATCAGCATCTGGGGCTTCACAGAATCGTTCCTGGCTCGCCAGTGGGTCTCCTACACCATCGATTTTAAAGATATCCTTGAAAGGAACTGTGAGTGTCTCCTTTGACCTTTTCTATCAGAAACTTGTAAACCCGTTTTCCTAAATAACCCATCCAGTTCAATTTCTTCTAACTGGAATAAGAAAATCATGTATATGAAAGAGTATTGAAGGATGTTCCACGTGGGTGAGCAGGCAGTGAAATGGTACCAGAAAAGCACTTCCCTGTTTGGATTAGCACTGTCCAAGAGAAATAGCATGAGAGCAACATATATAATTTAAATTACTCTGTCAGCTAGCTACATTATACAAGTAAGAGGCAAAATTTATTTTAATAATATAGTTATTTCAGTATGTCTAAAATATTATCATTTTAACATGTAAAACAATATTTTATAATAGTGAAATACTTTACACTCTTCTTTTTTAAAGATTTTTTTAAAAAATATTGGAGTATAATTGATTTATAATGTTGTATTAGTTTCACTATACAACATAGAGAATCAGTTATACATATCCATATACCCACTCTCTTTCAGACTCTTTTCCTATATAAACTGAGTGTTGAGTAGAGTTGCCTGTGTACTACAGTAGATCCTTATTAGTTATCTATTTTATATATAGTTAGTGTGTATATATCAATCCCAGTCTCCCAATTCATCACTCTCCCCACTTTCTCCCTGTAACCATAAGTTTCTTTTCTATATCTGTGGATATTTCTATTTGTAAATAAGTTCATTGTACCTTTTTTTAGATTCCACATATAAGTGATATCATATGTTTGTCTTTGACTGACTTCACTCAGTATGACAATCTCTGGGCCCATCCATGTCACTGCAGATGGCATTATTTCATTCTTTTTTATGGCTGAGTAATACTCCATAGTTTATGTGTACCACCTCTTTTATTTATGTGTGATGTACCATATCATACATATACACTGTACACAGTATATACGTGCCACATCATCTATCCATTCCGCTGTTGATGCTTTTATTTTTATGTCTTGGCTATCATAAACAGTGCTGCAGTGTGAACTGCAGTATGCCCCTATTAGCATAGGGGTACATGTATCCTTTTAGATTATGGTTTTCTCTGGGTATACGCCCAGGAATGAAATTGCTGAATCATATGGTAGTTTTATTTGTAGTCTTTTAAGGAACCTCCATACCATTCTCTGTAGTGGCTACACCAATTTACATTCCCACCAACAGTGTAGGAGGATTTTCTTTTCTCAACACTCTCTCCAGTATTTATTGTTTGTAGATTTTTTGATGATGGTCATTCTGACTGGTGTGAGTTGATACCTCATTGTAGTTTTGATTCTCTGATAATTAATGATGTTGAGCATCTTTTCATGTGCTTTTTGGCCATCTGTTATATTCTTTTTCTTCTGAGTCCTCAAAATCTGATGCATATTTTACACTCACCCTTACTATAAATCTTAATTCACACCAGCTGCATGTGGCTATCTAGAAGAGTTTAGTTTTGCACTTCAGATCTCTGTAGCATTTTCTGAGAGTTTTTTTCTGCTTGTAAGGGCAATGCATGTTTATGTTTATCTAATATTATTTCATCAAACTTTAGGGTTTTTTACCGCTGGTTACAGCGGAACTATAAAGAGGAAACTTTAGAGGAAAATGTGTTACATCTAATTGATTATGTCATTTATCAAAATGTTAAAATAAGGAAGTTTTCATGCAAAGAGTTTGGTTTGAATGTCAGTCACAACTGAGACTCTAGATTGGCTCCTGAGCAGGCAAGAAGCCCACACTGACCACTTCTGAATGCTGTGACTTCAAACTGGAAGACACGTTAAAGACCCAGAAAATGGCTTCAGAGAAGGAGTTAAAATATTCATTTCACGGTATTCCGAAAGACTCACAAGCAAACCCAGTCCCTCATACTAAAGATGCTGACACTGTATTGAAAATAAGGATAAAAAAAAAACTGGACAAAAAGGGACTACCTGTGACCCGTGATTGCTTGGCATACTATGAAAAAAGATACAAAGTTTCAAGATGCTTGGGTTAAATTTTGGTCCTGATTTTTCTAGACTGTGTTAGCGGTCCATTTCCTTAGCATGTTAAATTTAGTGACTTCTGCAGGAAGTAGAAGCACTTGGTTTGGACCTTTTCTACAAGATGTTTCAATGATTTAAAACCAGAGAGTCATTGTAATCTAAATTCATTAAATAGACGGTTAAAGAGCTGGCTTATGAGTTTTCCCCTATGCAGATGCAGGCAGCTTCTACAGTTATCCCTGAGGTTTGACATCATTAAAAGATTGGTTAAGCACTGTTCTTTAACAGGCTGGGTGCTAGTCTTCATATCCCGAAGGATAAAAGCCTAATCCACAGTCTTTAGGCCACAGCCTTTGAGTCATTTTTCCAGGAGTGGATGATATGACACACTGAGCCAGGTTGACTGTCATTAGCAGGCTTCATTTGAAAGCCAGTCAACAAGAGTTAAAAGACTGGAGAATGTTTGTGCTCACTTCATCAGCACAAATACTAGAAAGAGAATGTTTCCCCTTCCTTTTGAAGCATACTCACCCATAGCACAATTAAACCCTTGCTTTTGGTTAATTGGCGTCTTGCCCTAAATGCAAACATCTGGTTGCTTACCTCTGACAGCTCCTGACCGAGAGTACAAGTGTACAAGACTTAAAGACAGCAGCCTCTCAGTATGGAAGTAACTTTAGAGGTTCTCCATCCACCTTCCTGCTGCACAAGAAGGTTTTTCCTAGAACTCAAATGGGCTGTGAACTGCAAAGACTCCTCCCTTGGCTTGAGGAAAGGCCAATAGCTAGTAGGCTCCCACTAATGCAACTTTCTTTTGCAGTTCCAGAATGAAGCCATAGGTTAAGTCAGACATCTGTACTTTTCTTCTCCTCTTTCTGTTGCCTGGCAGCTGTCTCACATGGGTGGATTCATGTAGTTTCCTGAAGAGCCTGTCTTTCTTTTAGGTGAAGAGAAGGACTATACCATCTGGCTGGCTCACTCTACAGACCCTGGAGATTATGGAGATGGCTGCATTTTAGGCTATAAAGAACAATACCTCCGGCTACGCAAGTCATCTGTCTGTCAGAATGGTCGAAACTATGTTGTGACCAAGCAGCCGTCCGTCTGTCCCTGCTCTCTGGAGGACTTCCTCTGGTATCTGCACCCCTCAGATCCCTGTCAGCTACTTCCTGTGCTGGGGGAGGCAAAAAACAGCTGAAAATTATTTCAGTCCTTTTTTCCCCTTTTTTCCTCAAGAGTGGAAAACTGTTGCTGCTTCTTTCCTCAGGGAAATTGAGGCACAGAGGAAGGGAAGCAGAATTGTTAGTAATTGGACAAATAGCATTATTGTATCAGACCATTAATTACTGTGCAGAACCAGCAACAACCCCCGAAATCCTGACTTACCCGTGTGAGGAAGGAGCGGGGTGTAGAATGAGGATGGGAGTGAGAAAGTAGAGAGAGGAGGCAAGAGGACAGCAGCGCCCCGCAAAGTGGGGCAGGAACTGGGAGCTTAGAGGAAACGGGGCTTTAGCAACAGCCTGATTACCTGGGTTCAGCAGGTAGGGCCAGCTTTGGGGTTGTCTGCAGTACTGAAGGCAGAGAGAGAGTGGCTCTGTCCTGAGAGAGATGACATCAGAATGTTTGGTCTCTATGTCCCGTCAAGGCTCAGGAGCCATCATGGTGGACCCCTAGAGTTCAGAACCATCCAGGCTTAAGGATTAGTTTGGTGGCTGGCACAGGGTTAGTTGATTGTACAGGGGTGAGGGAGTTCCTTGGTAGCCTAACTTAGGGCAAATAAGAGGAACTGCTTCACATTACAGGTACTAATATTGTGGAGTTTGTTAGCTGCAGAAGATGCTGTCAGGGAGGTAGAAGTGGATTTGGAAAAAAAGACAGGAAGATAGCAGTCCTGTTGTCCTACAGTGTATTCTCCCGAACTGTAGGTGACAGAATATGGGACTGAACAAACCCCAGTCTGCCCCAGTGTGTTTCCTCCTGTATTGTTCACATCTGTATGTGGAATGGCCAGGGGCCCTCCCTTCTCTATTGCTACAAGCGAAAATGGCACTCAGGTCACTTGGATATTATAATAGAGCTGGAGTTTGTGGATACTGTCAGACTCTGAAGGGCTCTCTCACCCTTAATGGCACACAGGCTGACTGTTGGTCACCTGAACTACTTCTGTTTTCCAAACATGCTCTGAGGCTTCAGAGCTCCATGCCACTGTGCATGCTGCTGCTCCTGCCTGGAAGGTCTTTCCACATTTGCTGCTTGACCCCCCAAGCCTGGTGAATTCCTCCTTGGCCTTTAATATTTTAGCTCAGATGTTGCCTCCTAAAGCCGTCCCCAGTTTTTCCTCATCTAGGCTCCCACTGCAGTTACTATATTTTTGCAGCACTCATTATAGTTTAATTCTTACGTATAGATTAGATTCTACCAATAAAATCTAGACTCCCTGAGCACATATTGTATTTGATCATCACATAGTCATAATGATAGCAGCTGACGTTTTTAAACATTGCCTCTGTGCCAGGCACTGTCCTAAGCAGCTTACACTTCTCCTCAGCAGCCGCATGAGGTAGGCGCTGTGGTTATTTACATTTCACAAAGGGAGAAACAAAGGTCCAGAGGGGTTATGACTAACTTGCTGTCACGTGACAGAGCTGGGATGTGAGCCAAGAGCCTGAACACACACCCCACGTGCCTGAGAAGTGTGCAGTTTGTGAGTGGGGAGGGTGTGGTTCCTGGAATTTTGGGTTGAACACACAAAGTTTTTGCCAGAAATTTCTCCTTGCTATGGGAGGCATGATGTCTTCTCTTGTTCTTCCTACCCTCTCCCTTCAGTATTTGTCAGAAAACCTTGAAGTCCAAGCAGCATCTATATATTTACCAAATATTCATTGAATATTTGTTATGCACAGGGCAGTGCAAAAGTGACAACTGAAATTTTATTATAGACTCTTCTGGTAAGAGTCACATGATTATGTTTGAAAACAGAAAGTGGTAAGTACCTTATGGATTTAGAGAAGGGAGAGATTCTTCCATCCAGACCTAAAAGGAGTTGGATCAGAGAGGCTTTGTAGAGGCGGTGGCATCTGAGCTGAGCCCCGATGAGCTGTAAGGTTTGATCTGTACATCTGGAAGGAAGCAGATCATTAAAGCCAGTGGACTGATGTGAGCGTCGACCTCCAACAGCATGATCAGGCAGGTTGTACTGGGGCTTCCCTGATGGCTCAGTGGAGAAGAATCCACCTACCAATGCAGGAGACATGGGTTCAGTCCCCGGTCTGGGAAGATCCCACATGCCTTAGAGCAACTAAGCCTGTGCACCACAACTCCTGAGCCCACATGCTGCAACTGCCGAAGCCCTCGGCGCCTAAAGCCTGTGCTCCACAAGAAGAGAAGCCGCCGCAATGAGAAGCCGTACATTACAACAAATAGTAGCCCCTGTTTGCCGCAACTAGACAAAGCCCACCTGCAGCAGCAAAGATCCGGGGCAGCCAAAAATAAATAATTTTTAAAAAGAAAGAGTATGCCGGAAGATAGGCTGTGAGGGGAAGCCGTGGCTGTCACAGGGAAGAAGTGAGGGGGTCCAGTTGGAGGTGCTCAGGCTAAGCTTCCAACTTCTACGGTGGGGAGGAAGATAGTGCCCTGGACAAATGTAAAGAAATGACAGGAGAGGCCAGCACAAAGGAGGAACCATGATACGTTTTGAACATTTTTGTTTCTTTGAGATTCTGTCAACAGATTTATGTGGCAGTGTTCAGCAAGTATTTGGAAATGTAGGATTAGAGCTCAAGAGAGGTAGAGTTGGAAGTTTTATTAATTTTTTAAAGTTTTTATTTGTGTTTTTGGCTGAGCTGGCTCTTTGTTGCTGTGCACAGGCTTTCTCTAGTTGCGACAAGCAGGGGCTCCTCTCCATTACACTGTGCGGGCTTCTCACTGAGGTGGCTTCTGCTGTTGCAGAGCACAGGCTTAGTAGTTGTGGCTCCCAGGCTTAGTTGCTCCAGGGCATGTGGACTCTTCCCAGACAGGGATCAAACCCATGTCCCCTGCATTGGCAGGTGGATTCTTCTCCACTGGACTATCAGGGAAGTCCAAACCTAGAAGTTTTAGTTACAGCAAATAGTTAAGCTCACGAAGGGAGAGCAGATACACAGTAAGAGAATGAATGATAGAATCTTGGAAAACATCTGCACCTACGTGCGAGGAAGAGAGCAGAGCCAACAGTGACCAGAGAAACAGATGAGTGCAGCTCTCGGGGCTGCAGTGGGTGGGGCACAGCAGTGTGCCAGGTGGCCAAAGTGAACAAGACAGAGAAAGCCCCCAAGGTTGGATGACTGGTGGGCCTGCGGGGGCACCGCCATTCATTTTCAAGATTGCAGCAGGGGATTCAAGCCAAAATGCAGAGAATAAAAAGTAAATGAATAAAACAGAACAAGTAAAAGAGAAATTTGGCCAATAAGGGAGAGAGGGTGGTGAAGGAAGAGGACAGGTGCAGGCTAAGGAGAAGCCGCCGGGTGAGGGGACTGGCGGTCCCTCCACTCTGTCCATGAAGCAAGCCCCCACCTAGGAGCACGAGGTGCCAAGGCCCTGCATGTCCTTTCTTTGGGGAAAGCAGAGAAAGGAGAACAGGTCGGGGGGCACTATGGAGAGATGGGATGGAATGGAGGGCAGGGATGGGCATTCACTTTGGCGTCAGGCACCATCTAAGAGGCTGAGAGGGACACAGATGTGGGGAAGGCAGGAAAGGTTTGATATACACTCTCATGGGTATAACATAATGAGTTATTTTGGAGATGAAAGAATTGCGGAGTGTCTCTGCGTTTAGGTCTGTGGCTGCCGCACTGTTGCTCTGTGTGTTAGTTGCATGTGTCCCCACCCCCTATAGACTGCACGCTTTCCTTTCCCTGGGCATGAGCTGTCTGTGTGGAACTCCTAGCTACGGAGTCCTCAGTCCCCCAGGCCCAATCTGTAAGCCATCCCCCCGCTCCCCCGCAATTAAGCCCTCTCTGTGTGCTTTTGTTCCTAAAGAGACCTCTTTATATGTCACAGACTTCCTTAGCTGCTTTCTGGCAACCCAAGCCTGGAATATTAACCATCCTCTGCCCCACATAAAGCCTTCACTGCTATTTGCCTCCTGTCTTTCAGCAACTTTGAAAGATGCATTCTTTGCTGATTCTTACAGTGATTTTGGCTACTTCCGTCCAGAAAATGACTCCAAATGTGTGGAACAGCCAGAACTGAAGGGCCATGACCTCGAGTTCTGTTTGTACGGAAGAGAAGAGCACCTGACGACAAATGGGTGAGGCGGCTGCTTCTCCTGTGTCGGACCTGCGTTTCCCCTGTGCAGAGAGAAAGTTCCCTCCATGTACTTCTGAGTATTTGAGAGGGTCTAGAAAGTCACTGTCCGTAGAACGTTCTGGGATGGGGTAAATGCTCTATAATCTGCTGTGTCTGGTACAGTGGCCCCAGCGCTCTGTGGCTGCTGACACCAGAGTGAGGAACGGAAGTAATTTTAGTCACGGTAGCAGAGAGCGCCTTCTAGAGGAGCCCGACTGCCCGCCCCCTGATGACGCTCCCCTCCCCTGTATCTATACCGCGTATTGACGGGCTCTCCCCGGGCAGAAAGTCGGCATGTCACTGCAGCATGGCAAGGGATGTGTGGTCTGTCCAAAGACCGAAACGACACAGAATATCCCCCCAAGACCCCTGTGGATCTCCCCCAAGGCCTGAAAGATGGTGTAAGGACCAGAAGTTTCTCTACAGCTTGTCAAATCTTGTTTTCAGGAAGTAAGAATCCAGAAGTGCATCCTTGTATTCTGTCAGCACCTTTTCTCTGCCCCTCAGGTACCGGAAAATTCCAGGAGACAAATGCCAGGGTGGTGTGAATCCAGTTCGAGAAGTGAAAGACTTGAAAAAGAAATGCACAAGCAACTTTTTGAGTCCAGAAAAGCAGGTATGTTAAAGTACATCTGGTGTAGATACAAGTTGGGCTTCGAGTTCTGCCAGGAATGTCAAAGTTACAGTGTGTTGAGAACTTTATCACCTAATACAAGTGGCCAGACCACTTATGTCAGGCACCCCATTGCACAGGAAACTGTTAGGATGAAGGATGGTCACTTAAGCCAACAATAAACTCATCTACTGAAAACTTTTTGGGGGGAGGGAAAATGGTACTCAGTATTTATCCAAGTCTTAGAAGCTTAGGGTTGAGAAATTCTCTGAGGCTCAGAGTCACTTAGAAAAAAAGACTCAACAAGTCCTGCCATCAAGGGCTGGGGTTTTGCACGTGTGGAAGGGAAGGCCATGGGCCCCTAGTTAGTGGGGCTTTCTGTGCCGAGTCATGTCAGATGTGTTCATAATGAAAACGTGAACTGCGGTAATAAGGGGCTGGTTTTGATTGAGAAGCAAGTTTGGAGGCTGATTCCAGATCTGTAGCACTGAACTGTCTGGCCAGGATATGGGGATCTGGTAAGAGGAACCCTCTTGATAAAGAAGCACTGGCCCAGCAGTGTGACTGGGAACAGAAGACTGTGGACCCCAGGTTCCTAATCTGGAAATTGAGAGATGGGCAGTCTGCAGTCCCTCCTGTCTAACCTTCTCAGGAGTGAGAGCCTGACAGGGGGTGGAAGAAGGCAGGGGGAGAAGAGTGTGTGGGTGTGTGTACTTGTTGGGGGCAAGCTCCTGCTTCTCTGCATCACTGCCCTGCACTCCTGGCGGCTGTCCTCAGAGTGTTTGTGTGTGTGATTGCACAGGACTCCCGCCCACAGGGACACAGCTTGTCCCAGAATCCAGCTCCGCCTCCTCTGGGATACACTGAAAACACACACTCCCTATCTCCCACCCAGAAGCAGGTAGGTCACACTCAAACAACGATATGACAAAGCTTATTTATAACAACATACAAAAACTTAAAAAACGAATCTTGGTGTCATGGGAGGGCCTGCCTGAAATAGCACTGGCACAGCTCCTTCCCAGGTGATGGCCCTATGCTAGATTCATTCAGCCCACTTACTGTCATGGTCTCCCTCTCTGCTTCACCCTTAAAAGCTCCAAGACTTATAACCAGTGGTCACGGGGAGCAGTCACAATTATATTTGATCTATGTAATTACCATAGCTTCCAGTGTAACTTTGACATTGAAGCCCCTGAGTTTGCACTATTCTGACAGCTTCAAGGCAGCTCAAGTTTTGATTACCCTCTGCCAGCTGTGGTATTCTCCTGGTAGCACCGAGATGGTCATCTTGAGGTGCCTAGAGACTACAGATTGTTGAACAGAGAAATAAGGGATTGAGCAGCTTCTTTGAATTCAGTCCTGGAATATGCACGCCCAGAATTGATTGTGTGTTTGTGTTTTAATTTATCAAGAATTCCAAGTCAAATTCTGTTCCAATTATCCTGGCCACTGTGGGATTGATGCTGGTCACAGTCATAGCAGGAGTGCTCATTGTGAAGAAATACGTCTGTGGCGGAAGGTAAGGAACCGGAGTCAGTCAAACCCACAAGTCAGCCAAGGGCAGAGTCTGCCGCTGGCAAAAACCGACTAGTTGAAGTGAAACATCAGACCCAAATCTTTCCTTCCATTTTTCATATACCAACTGTAGGCTGTGCTTCCTATATGTGCGACTCATTCTGTGAGTGTGTAAAACTTGGAAAGTCCACAGCCCTGTAAGAAATGCATTCTTCCTCACCACGTGAGGGTTGACAGCAGTTTCCACCCCCAGGTTCCTGGTGCATCGATACTCGGTGCTCCAGCAGCACGCAGAGGCTAATGGTGTGGATGGTGTGGATGCTTTGGACACGGCCTCCCACACTCACAAAAGCGGTTATCATGATGACTCAGATGAGGTGAGACTGTTTCTTCTTGAGGGGTGGTCCAGAAGTCTTTAAAAAAGAGCGATTCTTTTCTTACTTATGACCAAGGTATGTTTGAAGCAATGGAGGGTATAAACTAGAAGCAGCAACTTAGTGACTGTAAGACTTGGCCAACCCAGAAGCTACGTAATGGCTTTCAAAATAAGGATTAGGGATTTTTTTTGGTCTGTAAATAATATGGCCCATGTCTTTTTTTTTTTTTCAGGACCTTCTGGAATAGCTCCTCAAAAGAGCTGGGACCGAGTACAAATGATGGATCCGCAGTACCTCCTACACTCCCTGTGGCTCCGACTTAGGGAAATAAATTTCCCATTGCGAAGGACCCAGCTCTGTTTCTGCTGCTTCCATCAAAGCCAAAAGGACCTATACTAAAGAAATAGGAGGGTGGGGACCCGAAACACTCTTGCCAATTGGCTCGGAGAAGAGAGGGGAAATTTTTAATTCTTTAACTTTACGAGATCTGTGTTTTTGCAAAGTATGGGCACTTTTTGGTTTTGGTTTTTAAGGGAAATGGAATTGAAGGGAACTTTTCACTAACCCCACAGTCGCATGTTTTGCGTGGCGCCTACCCCAGGGCACCGGCCAGCTTTGTCATCAACTCTCATGAAGCCCTCGGTGCCATCCCTGGGCTGTGCCGTCCCTGGACAGTGCCAGCACCATGAAGCAGCTGCAGAGATGAGCAGAGAGGCTGCGATGACTGGCACAGCCTGGGCAGCCTCTCTCCCTCTGGGGCCAGCCCCGCTCCAAGAATAGTGCACACCAGCTCCTCACACAGATCACTGCTTTTTGTTATTTCTTTCAGGAGCCATAGGCCACAGTGATTTTTCTTTTCCCCTGTTTAATTAGGCAATACCCTTGTTAATTGCCCTTTGGCAACTAACTTACATGTGCTTCCAAGACACTAAATCAGGAAAACTTGAAGGGCAATATTTTTAACTTGGGGCAGGAAGAAGGGAACAGCAGAGAATTGACTAGATTTAGCACCTATTAAAGGAGAAATTCTTGCTTCTTCCAAGATCTTTCAAGCCATGCCTTATGTGTGTGCCAGTGGACTTGCTCAAGGATGGGGCTCAAGCTGGGTACCCAGGCTGAGCAACCTCTTCACTGGAGCAGCTGGTGGCATGCGCAGTGCAGCCTCTGAGGACGACTCAGCCATGAATCATTAGAATGGCTGCTTATTTGCTTCCTCTTAGGTTGCTGCTCTACATGGAGCCATGACTAGACATGTTTTCAGATTTAGGCTTTAAAAAAAAAAAATTCAGTTTTTTTACCAAGTTCTCCTCCTTACCCCTCCACTTCCAGCTTTGCCAAGTAATTTGTTGGCTTGAAAACTCTGAGCCAACCAACTGAAAAACACACTTCTAGTGCAGACTGATGTTTTGTGTGATACATTAAGTTCATATTTTAAATTTAATAAAATGTTCCCTTTGACATTTTTAAAAAATGAAATAAATTAGAAAATGTAGCGAGGTGGATTTTTGGGTGGCCAGACAGTGACAGAGCGTTGTAGTCATTAGTTTTGGTACAGCTTGACTGTTTGCTCTACTCGAACACAGTACTACGTTTCCAGTCTTAGCACGCCTACTGTGCTGGTCACAGTTTCTCCCAATAATTATGATTGGGGACATTCTTTGGTAACTGCCATTTTGCTGCTAGTTCATTTTATGGCTGGAAAGTCAGGAAAAAGTAAATGTGCCAAATGAACTTTTGTCAGAATGTGTGAGCAGATGGCTGAATTGTCTTCTCACCAGAATGGGTTAACAGCAGTAGGGAAAGCAGGAGAGGGAGTGGATGGAGAATTTTAGAGAAACTTTGAAACTGCAGTAAGATTAACGTAAGTCAGGGAACTATAAAGTTAAGGCAGTTTTTGTGAAGAGAGTTCATATTTGTTAGAGCCAGAGAGCACTAGTTTTTTAGGAAAATCTCATTCCTTTTGTAAGGTTTTTAAATTGAAAATAATTCCAAAGATACACCAGCTCACAAATGATTAAAAAGTCTCAGCTTTTATCCCGTTCACCCTCACCTCCTGCCCCATGTGAATTTGATGCCCAGAGAAGACCTACTTAGACCATGCACTCTTCTCCCCACATACACCCACTGAAGCAGATGTGCCGACCTACAGTAATTCTCTGATTAGTTTTACATGTAAGAGAGTTAATACTCTTCTCTATCTGTGTAAGACTAGGGCTCTCTACCTACAGTGATCCCTAGGGTTTCTGTAGAACTTGGTAGTTTTCATGGCACTTTTTCACTTGCATTATGACATTTGAACCTCACAGCATTCTTGTGAAATTAAAAAAAAAAGCGCAGGGTTGTAATCCCCATTAGAGATGGAGCTGAGGTACAGAAATGGAGTAAAGGTGTCAGGGTCCCTGTGAGTCACAAGCGGTGACGGTGATCGTCTTCCGACCTCATGCACTTTGATGGATGCTCTTGCTGCCACGTGGGAGCAGGCTGCTTTCTTAAAATGTCTTGCAGTTCTTCAGGGCACGGGTCAGTGGCCTTTCTTTCAGAGCAGCATGTAGAGCTCTTTTGCCACCTTAGTAAACAGGAAATGTTTCATGGCTACTCCTGGTCTTCATGGCTGAAAGCAAAAGTAACAGTAATTTTGAGTATGTGTTTAGAAACCGCCCCTTACCTCATTGAGGGTCACGGTGGTTCAAGAGTGTGGGAATGGAATCTCCACTGATGAGTCACCCTCTCCGTTTCCCTTGTCCTTCCACCCATGACTGGCTGGAGAGCTTAGCTGGTTTGAGGACTGCTAGCAAGCCTGGCTGGCTAGCCTTCCGCATCTCACAAGGGTATGTCCTCGGCCCAAGATGAAAACAGCCTAATAGATCCACGGTAGCTCCTAAGAAAAAAAGATTTCTGATTTGTCCTACTAATGTCAGGTTGGAGCATTATCTCTGAAAATAAAGTTGTGTAGTCTCAGGCTTAATAGCAAAAGGGATTGTTTCAGTAATAGAAGTTAGCGTCATAAGGTAGGTTGGACATAGCAGACTGTCCAGAGTGATCTGAGCTGTGAAATCCAGGTGGCGAACTCACCATCTTTCATGCTCTGTGGACAGGTGTCTTGGACTTAAGAGGGCTTTTGGTTTTCAGTGAGACCTGAGATCAGGGATGCATACACCTAAGCTGTTCATCGAATGGGAACGCCACTTAGAAGAGTGAAAGTGTTTGGAGGACTGTGGCAGTTCTAGGCTGGGGTCAGGAGAGTCAATAGATTAGCTGTAACTGAAGCTTTAGAATTTGTCATCTGCCTCTGAATAGGCTTTCTAGGGTGTCTGTCTCATTCTTAGGTTTACCTCTGGGCCTCTGCGTGCCGAAGCTGGCCTTTCATCCCTGGCAGATCAGTAATGTGCTGGCCACCGCTGGCTGTGTCAACCACAGCTGGTTCTCCCGTGGCCTTCACCATGGGACAAGGATAGAGGAGTGCAGGGCCGTCCACATCCACCCCACGTGGCAGGACCGGCCTGGCTTCAGTCTTTGTTTTCTAAGCAAATGATTCCAGTAGAGAGTTTCTTGTTTCCTCTTAGGAGAGCTTAAAAGACTCCTGCTTCTGTATGCAGTGGCTTGGAGCTCACCCTGCTCACTGTTGGTACTGCCCCCTTGCCTCACATTAACCTGGATACTTGGAACTGCTAAAATAGGAAGAGCTTCAACTTTTCAACTTTGCTATTACCTTGCCTCAAGCAGGTAAATAAACATGGACTTACATGTCCTTCAAACAAAAACCAAAGTTTAATATTTCCACATGATAGTGATACGGAGGCCAGACTGTTCCATCTGCCACCAGTTTGCCCAGGGACACGGTCCTGCCCGAGGAGGGCCGAGGCCTCGCCCTCATGGAGGATGATTGAAATAGCAGGAATATGTTGATTTCTTAGCTACTTTGCATTATAACAATAAGAATCAGAACTCTAATTAGAAATTGTCTTCAACAACTTACTGTGTGCATTTTTTTTCACACTGGTACATTCTTAATCATCCTTGTTTATATAGAATAACATAAACTAATCTGTACCTTTCTATATATATATATGTGTGTGTGTACATATATACATGTATAAACTGTATAGTGTACATGTTAATGATATGCCCAAATCCTTAATGCAGTTCTCATCCTCCGCATGCCCTCAGCTTGTGGTCATGTGACTTGAATGTTCCTGATGATTCTGCCCACCTCCTGTGTTTGGACGTCTAGAGAGGAGGGTAGGGTTTTGATGATACCCTCCTTATACTTGTGCACAGATATGCTCAGGGTCCCCATGTGTGCCTGGTATCCATCCCTCTCTTGTTTCCTGTTCCCTGTCTGAGCATGTGGTCCCTCCTGGTTCTGTAACTTCTCTGCCTCCTCCCCAAGCTGTCAGATAGCCTTCCTACTCAAATCTAAAGCAGTATTAAGATCATTACTGCATGTGCGCTAAAACCCCAAGTTTTCTGTTCCCTTGAGACAGAAAATTGCATGTGAGGTGGGATAATCAAGTTTCAATGACCTGTGTCAGTTGCACAGCAAAGCCAGACCCCAGAATAAAATTTCACAAAATGGAAATAAAACTCAAATTTCTTTAGCACTGTGTAAATAAATCTGGATGTGTTTAACTTTGTACTGGTAATTTTCTGTATATTTGCAATATTTGGGTTAGAAATAAAGCAGACTGGACTTTATTACCTGACCTACTAAAACGACTAAGCTACAGTTTGTTAATATGAAAGTTTCTCCACTTTTCTAGCTTCAAAAATCGAACCCCAGCAATCAGAGAACATCAATTAATGAGCCAGAACTATGTATCTGTAAGTCCTACATGAAGGGTATTAGGTAATTTATGGGAAAAACCACTCACTTTTTTCTTCTTCATGCTCTCAAAGATCTGTCCCCTCATGGGTGTTTGTAAGACCAGATTTCTTTTTCTTCCTCCCCAGAAGTATAGCTGACCCGCCCTGGTACAGCTTCTCAGCTTTGATTGCTACATTCTTCCTTCTGGATGCAGCCACATGTCACTACTCTGTTGAATTACATGATCCTTTAGCAGGTTCGACAGACAGCAACACTGAGGAGTTTGCCTTCGGCACTTGCCCCTCTCACATTTCTCCCGCTGCTCTTACTCATAGTCCTTCCTAACCCATTTCATTAAGGACCTTCAAAGAGTTGCAAGTTGACTTCAAAATATTCCTCTTAGTGGAGGTTATTGCCCAGTCCCATTTAGCCTTCAGCCAAACCAGACGACTGCTTAGCCTGCTGTCCTGGGCTGGGGGTGGGGGTTGGGGGGGTCTTTCCCTGTAATGTTTACTCTGGAGCCATTGTCTGAAGATGACCAGGCAGAGACCTTGATCCTGAGGACCCCATGTCTGCTGGAAGAGTCCTCCCCCGAGGGAGGTTATCCAGGGTGGTTTATTTTCAAGAATTCTATCTAACATAGTGTTCTCAGGCTTCCTGCGACAGAATCAGTAAGTTGCTTTTTTAAATGCATATCCCACCCAGACCTACTAAATTAGCCTTTCCAGTGGATAAGACCCTAGGAGTTGGCCTTTTCTATTTGATTCTTTCATACCTGAAATTGCAACAAAGAGCTAAGACCAAAAGCCTGAACCAATCTCTTCATCAAAGCATGGGGATAAGGGGGTGTTTGGAGTACCCTGGTACACTGTCTGGATTTGTAAGGGCTCTGGCTGGCTCAGATAAGAGAAGTAAGTCAGAAAGTCCTTTACACCTGAGAGTCCTGACATAGCACAGCACAGCCTCTCACCACCAACCCCAGAGGTCAAGCTCCATAGTTACCCTCTTCAGCCATCCTAGCTCCTGATAAAACAGGTTCCTGGATCGCAAGTGGGTCTACAAGTTGTCCTGGCCCTCGGTCCCAATACAAGTTGCAAAGATGAGTTATGGGCTTCTGTCCCACGACCCAAGGTAGTAACACAGACTCCCAGGATCCTATTCAGTTCAGTTCAGTTCAGTCGCTCAGTCGTGTCCTATTGGCTGCCCCCAATTTGAGGGCCAAAGGGGAAAAACGAGTAAGGAGCTCATTCATTCAACCATGCTCACTGGTTTCCTTTAAAGAGGGAAAAGGGAGGATGTGGAAACTTGCTACTTTCTACTCAGCTTTGCTATGAACCTAAAAGTAAAATTGAAGTCGCTCAGTCGTGTCCGACTCTCTGCGACCCCGTGGACTGTAGCCCACCAGGCTCCTCCGTCCATGGGATTCTCCAGGAAGAATACTGGAGTGGGTTGCCTTTTCCTTCTCCAGGGGATCTTCCCGACCCAGGGATCGAACCCAGGTCTCCCGCATTGCGGGCAGATGCTTTAACCTCTGAGCCACCAGGGAAGCCCCTTTAAAGTCTACTTTAAAATATATATATATATATTCACATTAAATATATGTATTCACAGAGGAGATGCCAGCTTCTGGAAATGAGAAAGGGAGAGTACAATAGGAAGTCTGATCTATTGGTTGTGCTGCATGGAAGGTGCAAGTGATGGTCTAGTGAGCCTGGAAATCACACAGGACCTTTAGTACGTAACTAATACCTACTGTGCTCTGGCCACTTTCACACACTTTTACCATTTTATCCTCAACACGATCTTGGCATCGTCATGCCTTGTTTCATAGACCAGGGACCTAAGGTTCAGAGTCCATGATTTTCCCGGGGCTGCCTAGCAGAGGAATAAGTAGCAAAGTCAGGGTCACACTCAAGTCCTCTGACCCCATGTCCCTGACTCCCCTCTCACAACTGCTGCCTCTTGCTTTACTTGTACTTTTATCTCATAGGCAAGGGAGCTTTGAAAGGGCTAAGTGCTGGCCCAACCTAAAAATAGCTTACATTTATCGAGCACTTAGTTGGCTACACACCGCTAAGCACTTGACACAGATTACCTCTTTGAATGCTCACAACAGCCCTAAAACTGTTATCTCCATTTCACAGATGAGGAAACAGACCTAAGAGAGACTGTTGTTACAAGGCAGAGCCAATTGGTGATGGAGCCAAAGTGAGTTGGGGGTCTGACTCCAGGGTGCAGACTCTGCCTTCCACTTCCATGGGGCAGGTGGGTGGGGTGGAAAGGAGAGGATGGGACCCCTTCCTGTGGACCCAGACACCCCTGGATGAGTTGGAGATCAGGAGCCGAGATGTCGCCCGGTCTTCCCCTCAGAAGCCAGAGTCCCCATGTGAATGGTCTGAGCAGGGAGGGGCTGTTTGAAGCTCAAGCACTCCCCTCCTTCCCCAGTGCTGTGTGAGAGGTGTTGTCTCTCTCCCAAGATAACAGCGCCACTGGGCCCTTCTCCTGCAGCTATTCCGGGCTGCGATCTGCTCCCCCGCTTCCTCTAGCCCCCACGTCATCCCTCATGGGAGTTGCTGGGTGGGAACAGGACAGCCCAGTTACATGACCCTGGGGAGGCCAGGCTGGAGAGCAGGTGCTCAGTCCCTCCCTCACCATCAACAGTGAAAACCTTCCCCTGGAGCCCAGCCTCTGGGTGGCCCAGCATGGAGGCAACCACAGCTCCGGAGGCTGCCTTGGGACCCACACTGAAGGTGAAAGAAGCCAGCCCAGCAGATGCTGACGGACCTCAGGCTTCACCCCGGCGGGGGGCCGGCAGCCCCCTTCCCCAGCTCCTGCCCCCCATAGAAGGTGACTGGTGGGGAGGGGGTAGGCCGGGCAGTGGGTGATGTCCATGGGTTTTGCAGAGCTAAATGCTTTCATGGGATGGGGACTTAGGATGGAGGAGCATCCACCGGAACCCCCGCCCCCACTTTGATGGACTCTTTGCTACTCAACTGCCTCTGCTGGGTGTTTGCTTTTTACCTGAGAAGTCAGTGAACGGTGTTTGTGATACGCTACAGTAACTGATACTGATAGGCTTATATTTTTACCTTTAAAATGTGTCGGTCGCAGGGACTAGGAGGACCTGATATATTACTAACACCAGTCAGGAAGGGAATGAAGGGTGAGATTGTATCCATCTGGACCAGAAGAGGGAAACAAGAAGCTTGGAGCCACTGGGAGGCTGAGTGCTGAACAGATGTGACATTCCGTCTCGTCCTCAACAGGGCCAGGAGTCCGAGACCTGTCCCAATAACCCCACCGGCTCCCACGAGAGACTAGCCTCTCCTAACCCGAGCGCCACGGAAGCAGAGACCTTCGAGGAGAAGCATTCTAAGGCTCCTCCTCTGTGGTCTCTGTGAGCCTCTCAGCAAACAGGTGTTTTTGATCTAAAAGGTGGTGGGTGCCCCGGCCAGCCCTGGAATTCTGTGTCTTCAGCCCTGCTGCCCACCCCACACCTGGCCCCACAACTGGCCTCTGTAGCTAAGAGACTTCACTGGAGTGGCTCCCATTGCACCTGGCTCAGCCAACCAAGGGAGACTGGTTTTTGCCCTCTCCTGCAAAGAAACACTGAAAAATGTTCCCTGTACAAAGTTCCCACTTCTGGCCCCTTGAAGCCCTAAGTGCAGAGGATGCAAAGACCACAAATGAGACAGCGTGGAATGCCAGGATAGGGAGAAGAAGAAAAGACAGGGTCTGGACTCACTTCCCAGGGTCGCCTCCAGCAGTTCCGTGACCTTGGTGAGGTCAATGGACTTCAGGGCTTCAATTCCTCTCTGTAAAATGGTGGTTATTAGTATCTACCTGGAAAGGTAGTTGAAAGGATTGTTGAGATAATCCAAAGTGCTTTTGAAGAGGCCAAATGAAGATGTGAATAGATAGGTATTATTTCCAAGTCAGGAGTAGAGGCTGAAGTTCTACCTGCAAACAGGGTTGTGGTGGGAAAGTCCACAGCCTCTTATCATCCTTTGGAAGACAATGGATCTTCAGAAGCTATCTGAGTGTCAATGGCACGGAGTCAACTGAGTTTACCCCCCACTGAAAAACAGATAAAGAGCGCAGAAGTTATTGGGAACATGTTAGGTTGGAATGGTCTTGAGGCAGAAAGTCAGTTTCTTTCCCCCAAAGACCCAGGGAATAAGCCACAGGGTGAGGGAGAATGAGAGCCAGGACTGCTGACTCCTTGACCACTGGTCTCCACAAAGCCCTGGGAGAGGGTGCTCATCCCCCCATACTTACCCCTCTGGCCACAGGGTGGATGCTGTGGGCTGGCAGCTCCTGACAGCCCCAGCCCATAAGTGAGGCCTGAAGGACCACATTCTTGTGTGTGATCTCACCCACTGGCATTCCAGAGGCCCCTGACAGTAAAGCCTCCTGGTGACACTGTGCAAAGTGTTTGCATCTGTTACCCGTTTGGAAAGAGTTCAAATGCTAGCTCTGTCCTGTGACCCTAGGCAAGTCAATCCACCCCTTTGGGCTTCCATCTCTCATCTGTAAATTGAGAGGTAGAATTAAATCAGAATTCTTAACCCTTTGCTGGATATGGATCCCTACGAAAACCTAATGAAAGCTGTGGGCTCTTGCTTCAAGAAAAATACTCAACAAAGCTCAGGGAGTTCACAGAATTACTGAAGTCTATCCAGAGGTCTTTGGGCTTCCCTGGTGGCTCAGAGGTTAACGCGTCTGCCTCCAATGCGGGAGACCCGGGTTCGATCCCTCGGTCGGGAAGATCCCCTGGAGAAGGAAATGTTAACCCACTCCAGTATTCTTGCCTGGAGAATCCCATGGATGGAGATGCCTGGTAGGCTACAGTCCACGGGGTCGCAAAGAGTCGGACATGACTGAGTGACTGAACAGAACAGAACAGAATCCAGAGGTCTTTAGGGGTTGCCAAGGTGCTGGCCTAGATGGCCCCCAAGTTCCCTATGAGCGCCAAGGACTTCTCCTTCCTCTTAATGCCGCCTCTTTCTCATGGGGAGTTCTATAGGACCTGGAGAGGCACAGCAGTGAGCATGTGAGCACACGTGAAATAGAGCAGGCGTCAAAATATTTGCAACATCAAAATAAACTTCAACTGGCCAACACTGAGCTTTTAGTCAAGAAAGTGCTCTCCATGGCTAAGTAAGTAAGTGGAAGTGGGAGTCTGGCACTGGGAAAGCATCCTTTGTCACTCTCAGCACACACGGAGGCACTGTGTCCTGAAGGCCACACTGGGTAAGGGCGAAAGGAGAGTGTTCACGGTAGTGAGAGGCCTGCTTCCCTGGTGGCTCAGTGGTAAAGAATCTGCCTGCCTGCAAATGCAGGAGACACGGTCTGATCCCCGGTCCGGAAAGATCCCACATGCCGTGGAGCAACTAAGCCCATGCACCACAGCTATTGAGCCTGTGCTCCAAAACCCCGTGGGGCTACAACTACTGAGCTCATGAGCCGTAACTACTGAAGCCCGCGTGCCCTAGAGCCTGTGCTCAGCAACAAGAGAAGCCGTTGCAATGAGAAGGCCAAGCACAGTCAGCTACAGAGTAGTCCCTGCTCTCTGCAGCTAGAGAAGAGTCACTGCAAAAACAAAGACCCAGCACAGCCGAAAATAAATACATAAATAAATAAAATTTTAAAATAACAATAGTAGGAGGCCATGGGACAGGCTGCGTCCTGACACGGAGAAGACAGAGAAGACGGGACCCTGAGCCCCAGAGGGAGGGCCCATCTGTAGATCTCAGCTCGATTGCTTCCTGCTGACCCCGGGTCCTCTTTCAATCGGGGACCGTTCTGTGTCTTCTCGCTTGGGAAGCTGCGTGCCTAGCCTTGAAGCAACCATCCTCCCTCCCACTCTCCCTTCCTATCCTCTTTCTTCCTTCTGCAAATATTTATTTTGTATCTATTATGTTCCAGGCACTGTTACAAAAATGCACAAAATAGGCAAAAATAATTTCCTTGTAGAGATTACATTCTATGTAAGGAGACAGATGATAAATAAGCAAATAAAATGTATGAATAGTGATAAACTGCTGTGCTGAAAAATAAGACAAAGAAAGAAGATAGAAAATGCTGGTAAGGGAAGAGTGCTTGCTGTTTTCGTTTTGTTTTTTTCTTTTTTAATAAGTTTGTCTTTTTTTCATTTTTTTTTAAGATCTATTTATTCATTTATTTTCTTTGTTGGCTGTGGTGGGTCTTAATTGCTGTCCGCAGGCTTTCTCTAGTTACAGTGAGGGGGTCTGCTCATCATTTCAGAGCTCAGACTTCTCATTGCATTGGCTTCTCTTGTTGCAGAGCGTGGGCTCTAGGGCACACGGGCCTCAGTAGTTGCGCCTTGAGGGCTCTAGAGTACTGGCTTAGTAGTTGTGGCACACAGGCTTAGTTGCTTCAGGGCATGTGGGATCTTTCTGGACCTGGGATCAAACTCGTGTCCCCTGCATTGTCAGGCAGATTCTTATACACTGTGCCACCAGGAAAGTCCGCTTGTGGTTTTTAAACAGGATATTCAGTGAAAGCCTTGTTAATAAGGTGATTTGAGCAGCAACTTAAAGGAGACGAGAGAGCAATACATGCAGATAACTGAGGAGGAGGTTTTGCAAGGAGAGAGAACAGTAAGTGCAAATGCCCTGAGGCAGGTACGCCTTCTGGACTGGGGCTGCAGTGGCAGAAGCAGAGTGAGGGAGAGAACGGCAGGTTTGGCGTCCACAAGGTAGCAGGGCCATTGTGAATGCCAGTTCCAACTGAGACAGAGGGGCAGCCAGGGTGGGGTTTTAGGTGTAGGTTTTAAAACTTTTCTGGCTGCTAAGAATAGGCTGAGTTGTTGTTCAGTCACTAAGTCATGTCCAGTCCATTGCGACCCCATGGACTGCAGCATACCAGGCCTCCCTGTTCTTCACTATCTCCTAGATAGGCTACAGGCAAGCCTTAGACACTAGCAAGATCATCAATTACAATGAGGATTTGGGAGAAGGTATGGAAGTTTTAGAAGAGGAGGATGTGCAACAGTCACCCGGGAGAATAGGAGATTGAAGGAATTAGGGAAGTCTGGCAGAAATGCCAGTGTCTATTTCGAGGTAGTGGCCATCCATTTAAATTGCTTTTGTTTTTTGGCTGCAATGGGTCTTTGTTGCTACACAAGGGCTTTCTCTAGTTGTGTTGTGAGGGCTTCTCATTGAGGTGGCTTCTCTTGTTGTGGAGCATGGCTCTAGGCATGCAGGCTTCAGTAGTTGTGGCAGGTGGGCTCAGTAGTTGCGGCTTGCGGTCTTAGTTGCCCTGAAGTATGTGGAATCTTCCCGGATCAGGGATCAAGCCATTGTCCCCTGCTTTGGTGGGCAGATTCTTAACCACTGGGCCACCAGGGAAGTCCTGGCCATCAATTTAAAGTCAGCACAGTTTTGTAATATTTTCCCCAGCCACGTTCGGCTGTGCGGATGCAGGCACCGAGGGGGTGGGAGTTAACAGGGGCTGGGTGTTATTAGGATGTGGAAAGGATTAGGGATTTGAGGGGGTATGCAAGGAGTGAATCTGATGACAACCGTGGAGTCTAAGCTGGGTAAGAAAGAAAATGATAACATTGAGGGGGCGATGGAGAGGGCAGGGGTGGGAGGATAATGAGTCAGAGGCCTCAGTGGGCTGAAGGGTCGCTGCTGGAGAAGCACTAGAGGGAGAGAGTTGAAGGGATAGATCGGTGGCACTGAGAGAGTGGGCTGCTTGAAATTCGGATTCTAGAGTGGCTAGACTCTATTCCATTGGCCTAGACAAGGACTAAAGGAACCAAGGGCTGAGGCAGGGGAGGATGAAGTCTTTGGAGGAGTGGCAGGCAAGGCTGTTGAGGCGGCCCTGCAGGAAGTGGAAGGCTGGGTGTTGAGATGCCCAAGAATCTCGACTGCAGCTGTGTTGGAGAGAGTGACAGTGGGTCAGTGTTACGGCATCAGCACGAGGAGGAGAGGGTGAGCGTCTTCTCCTCAGAGAAGCATAAGATGCGTGCTGTATCCCGTGGACCACCTCATGTCCCTCTAAGAAACGCTGGTACTTTTTGGATCCGTGGAAATCTTCAGGGTTACTGGAAGCCGCGGCTTGCCCTGTGGGCTTGCTCCTTCAGTGGCCATTGACTCACACAGGCCTGTGCGCACACATGCCCCCACAGTCTTGCACTCACACGCACGCACAAGCACACTTCACTCTTTCAATGTGTCCATCTTGTTCCTTCACTCTCCAGACCGTAATTAACACCATCATTCTGAACTACACAGTCCTTAGGGAATCACTGAAGCAAAGTCTTTAGCCATGTGAAACCAAATTAAGTGAGGATGTTGACAGTTAATTCCCATGAACAGAGAAGGAAACCTCAGCAGGATGAAATTAGGTAGAATCAGGAGGGATTCTCTGTCTTTTTTCTTTTTCTTTTCTTTCTGTTTTTTTGGCCAAACTGCATGGCATGTCGGACCCTAGTTCCCTGACCAGGGATCAAACTCATGCCCACTGCATTAGAAGCACGGAGTCCTAACCACTGGATCACCAGGGAAGTCAGAAGGGATTTTCTATTCAAGAGGAGTCAAGATCTCTGGACTTTAAGTAGCTTCCTTCTCCACTAATTTGGGATTTTTTCTAATTAATTAATTTGGCTGTATCAGGTCTTAGCTGTGGCACGACGGATCTTTTGTTGCAGCACACTGACCCTCTAGTTGCGGCTCTTGGGCTCAGTTGCTCTGTGGTACGTGTGATCTTCCCCAACCCGGGATCAAACCCACGTCCCCTGCATTGCAAGGCGGATTCTTAACCACTGGACCATGAGGGAAGTCCCCTTTCTCCACTGATTTGTAAGACAGTATTCTGTCTGAGGAAAATTCAGTGCTGAGAGCAACACAGCTCAGAAGCCAAGGGCTCTCACAGCACTTTCCGAAATTCCTTTTCCCTAAGACTCTGTGAAGGGAGAAAACCAAGCTGCCACTGTCTCAGAACTGGTCTCAGGAAACCAAGGTTCTGCTCCAGGGTGGTAGTCTTTGGTGCACATCCCTCCTGGCATCTGAGGAGGAGAAAGACCTTGGGTAGCAGGAAAAGCCAGGTTTCTCCAAGGTCAGTACAATTAACACCTCGCCTGACTGTGGATGTGTGAAAAGAGAGGCCCCAGATGAGCCCTGCTATTAACATTCTTAGCAACGGTCAGATTGCTCTCTTTTGCTGGGCAAACCAAATCCTGGGGTGCTCTGGGGAAGGGCTTGCTGCAGCCCAGACACCTGGAGCTGTCACACACTCCTCTGCCACCTCCTGCGCTTTGTCAGCAGCTTTAGCCTCGGGTTCATCTTCTGCCCGCCCTCCCACTGGAGCTGAGAGGCTGCTGAGAGCAGAATCTTCACCTGCTCGTCCTCAGACCTGGAACATTCTTGTCACTTAAGTTTGTCCCCTCTTGACTCATCCTCTTGTCAGGGAGTCCCATTTCTTTCTTTTTTTTTTTTTTTTCATGTGGACCATTTTAAAAATCTTTATTGAATTGGTTGCAATATTGCTTGTGGGTTCGGGTTTTGTTTTCTTTATTATGTTTTGGGTTTTGGGCCCCAAGGCAGGGATCGAACCCACACCTTCTGCTTTGGAAGGTGAAGTCTTAACCACTTAACCAGGAAAGTCCCAAGGTCCCTCCTAACTCGGAGATTCTATAAGCAGTGCAAGGGACTTCAGAGCTGGCTTCTCCCCAACCCTCTGCCCAGCAAGCGTGAGGGGTTCGCTCCCCACCCAGCAGTGGGGAAGCAAGGCCAACAAGATGAGGTTTTGAGCCTCCTTTTCAACTGCCACCCTCTTTTTTCAGAAAACCCTAAAGTCATATCCGCCTGTTCTCAACTCCTTGGTCGCTTGCCAAAATGGCCACAGGAGAGGAACACATCACACAACACTTCTTCTGTTCTGCATGCCCCTCCTCCACCCAAACCACCAAAGTCGAACAGAGGGCAGCCCAGCAGAGCGGGGTCATTCAGCTGCCCAGGCTCTGGGCTGTCCAGTCCTTGCTGAGGCTTCAGGCCCTGAGCCACATGGGCGGGACAGCATTCAGAACACCGCCCCCGCCCCCAGCCTCGCCGTACCACTCAGTTCCTGATCCGTTGGTGTAGAGGGGTGAGGCACAGCCTAAGACAGCACAACCCAGGTTGAAATGTAAGCCGCTCGGTGAAAAAGGAAACTAGGCAAATAAAATGGACAGCGTGCACTGAACATTTCTGTCTATATTCATCTACAAAGCCCAAGGAACCTTGTGATGGTGATGGGGGTGGAGTGTGGGAGTGAAGTTCCTGGTCTCTAAGCAAGACCTACAAACTGAGGGGTAGGAAGAGCTTTGTAGAACCTTTGTTTTATTTTCAACTCCACCATTCCAGTTCTGCATTATGTAATGTACATTTTAAACAGTTCTGTTTGTAAGTAAGCATACATATATTGGGGTGAATGTTAAGGAATGTATTTATAGGGACATGTATGTTATCATGAAGGCTGACATCTGCTATCAAGCTGCTATCTGCTGGAGAAAGGAGGAGACAGGGGAGCTCCAGAAGCCTGGAAAACAGAGTAGATTCCAGCCAGGACCCCAAGGGAATCCAGTCAGGACCCCAAGGGAACCCATCCTCCAACCTTACTCCTGAGCATCTCCTGTCTTCATGCTGGAAGCCAGTCAGTTCAGTTCAGTTCAGTCGCTTAGCCGTGTCCGACTCTTTGCGACCCCATGAATCACAGCACGCCAGGCCTGTCTGTCCATCACCAACTCCTGGCATTCACTCAAACTCATGTCCATCGAGTCGGTGATGCCATCCAGCCATCTCATTCTCTGTTGTCCCCTTCTCCCCCTGCCCCCAATACCTCCCAGCATCAGAGTCTTTTCCAGTGAGTCAACTCTTCGCATGAGGTGGCCAAAGTATTGGAGTTTCAGCTTTAGCATCAGTCCTTCCAATGAACACCCAGGACTGATCTACTTTAGAATGGACTGGTTGGATCTCCTTGCAGTCCAAGGGACTCTCAAGGGTCTTCTCCAACACCACAGATCAAAAACATCAATTCTTCGGTGATCAGCTTTCTTCACAGTCCAGCTCTCATGTCCATACATGACCACTGGAAAAACCATAGCCTTGACTAGACTGACCTTGGTTGGAAAAGTAATGTCTCTGCTTTTTAATATACTATCTAGGTTGGTCATAACTTTCCTTCCAAGAGTAAGCATCTTTTAATTTCATGGCTGCAATCAGCATCCACAGTGATTTTGGAGCCCCGAAAAATAAAGTCTGACACTGTTTCCACTGTTTCCCCATCTATTTCTCATGAAGTAATGGGACCAGATGCCATGATCTTAGTTTTCTAAATGTTGAGCTTCAAGCCAACCTTTTCACTCTCCTCTTTCACTTTCATCAAGAGGCTTTTGAGTTCCTCTTCACTTTCTGCCATAAGGGTAGTGTCATCTGCATATCTGAGGTTATTGATATTTCTCCCGGCAATCTTGATTCCAGCTTGTGCTTCTTCCAGCCCAGCATTCCTCATGATGTACTCTGCATATAAGTTAAATAAGCAGGGTGACAAAATACAGCCTTGACGTACTCCTTTTCCTATTTGGAACCAGTCTGTTGTTCCATGTCCAGTTCTGATTGTTGCTTCCTGACCTGCATACAGGTTTCTCAAGAGGCAGGTCAGGTGGTCTGGTATTCCCATCTCTTTCAGAATGTTCCACAGTTTATTGTGATCCACACAGTCAAAGGCTTTGGCATAGTCAGTGAAGCAGAAATAGATGTTTTTCTGGAACTCTCTTGCTTTTTCCATGATCCAGTGGATGTTGGTAATTTGATCTCTGGTTCCTCTGCCTTTTCTAAAACCAGCTTGAACATCTGGAAATTCACGGTTCACGTGATCTAATCTGTCTTTCACTGGAACAGCCTGGAAGATCAAGGGGGCGGGGTGAGCAGTGGACATAATCTTTCCCAGATTCTGATTTACAAAGTGATCTTCCACAGACTGGAAGACACTACACAGGCCCCTGAAGAGGGTGGTCTCACAGAGGAAGGGACCCAGGAGCCAGATCCCCCAGCAGTGACATCAGTGCTGTCCTGGTGGGTTCAGAGTGTTGATTACCTGCGGAAAGTAAAGCTTCCTCCTCTGGGTCTGGCCCCAAACTGGGAAGTGGGGCTGACACTTGGGGGCCAGGATTGACACTGAAAGTGGCCTTGATAAAGGGAGTGTTGCTGAGGACAAATGTAGAAAAGGAGTGGGAAGGCCGACCACTCAGGCTGGACTGGTCCGTGCACAAACAAGATATCTCAGGTGATGAAAAGCCGGTGGTGGAGAGCTACAGATGATAAGAAGTAGGAGTCAGGCCCACCCTTCAGTGCTCTTTCTGCCTATACTTTAATGCTGTCTCTCTCGGATCCTTCAGCTGGTTGCTCATCCCTAAATCTCAGTGAGACAACGGGTGCAATCCTCTCATTCCCTGAGGGAGGGCTGAGTTAGCTGAGTGTTGCCTGGGTCACCCGCCTATGGAACAGAACTCGATGCAGCATGCACATCCTCTAAACTCTCCTCTTCCCCCTACAGGAAGCTCACCATGCCCCTCTTCTCTCTCTTTCCATCATTCAGAGCACCCCAAGATCTGGCTACCTCGGGCCCTGAGGCAGACCTGCATCAGGAAGGTTGGAGATACTGTGAACCTTCTAATCCCATTCCAGGTGATCATACCAGGCCCACGTTGAGTCCATGACCCGAGCCAGGCCAGGGTTTTGATTTGGAAACAAAAACCAAAAGTTCTGCTAGTGGCGGGGCAGCCATCCTAGCCTTGAATGGAGGGTGCATGTCCCCCAAAGTTTGAGGTGGTCCTTTCATCAGCAATCCTGAGGTGGGTTGTGATCAGGTCAGGTCAGGCCAGGCACGCCTAGGGGATGGATGCTGCGAGGTTAATCCACACTCTTCAGCCAGCAGAGATCTGAGAGCTCTCAGTCTGTGGGGCTCTCAGGAGTCTGGCGAGCATCCCAGGTGGCTCAGTGGTAAAGAACCCAGCTGCCAATGCAGGAGATGCAGGAGATGAGGGTTGGATCTCTGCCTCAGGAAGACCCCCTGGAAGAGAAAATGGCAACCCACCGCAGTATTCTTGCCTGGGAAATCTTGTGGACAGAGGAGTCTGGCAGGCTGCAGTCTGTGGGATCACAAAGAGTCAGACATGACTGACTGACTGAGCACACACGCACGGACAAGAGTCTGGGCAGCTATTGTTAGTCCCAGCTGCCCTGAGTGTCCATGACCTAGACTCTCAGAGGGTGGGAGATGCAAAGCCCTTTCCCATGATCCTGAGACTGTTGCCGAGAGATGCAAGTCCCCTGGGACAGTTCATCAAACTCTCACTCAAAGAATTTGCAGCTGTGAGTGAAGTCACCATGTGGACCTGGTGGCTCTGATCCTTACTGCAGCTGGGAGGGGCGAGAGGCCTCTGGGGCCACTCACAGTCATCTCCCTATTTCTCAGGGCAAACCCAAACCTCAAGCCATCTGGACGCGTGATGGCTGTGCCTTGGACACCAGTCGTGTGAGTGTTCGGAATGGGGAGCGGGACTCTATCCTCTTCATCAGAGAGGCCCAGCGTGCTGACTCAGGTCGCTACCAGCTCAGCGTGCAGCTGGGCGGGCTGGAGGCCACTGCCACCATTGACATCCTGGTGATTGGTACTGTGGGGGGAATGGGAGACTGGGTGGTCCTCGGGGCTCCCGCTGCAGCCTGAATGGGGATCCACACAGAGAGCTAGGGAAGCGGGACTGTGGGGCGCAGTGGAAGGTGGAGGGAGGGCTGGCATAGCAGAAGCCTCTCCTGGAGTGATGTCATGGCATGAGAGGCATGTCATGCCCACAGTCATGCTTGGCCCTTTCAGAGAGGCCGGGCCCTCCTCAGAGCATCAAGCTGGTGGATGTCTGGGGCTCCAGCGCTACCCTGGAGTGGACTCCTCCCCAAGACCTGGGCAATACGGCTCTCCTGGGATACACGGTGCAGAAGGCTGACACCAAATCTGGGGTGAGGCCGGGCTGGGCGAGAGGGAGGGAGGAACATGAACATTCTGGAATGGGGCTCTGGTAACTCCATGCGGTTGGCTGGGGATCAGTGAATTCCCTAAACAGGGGTTTCACCCCCGGCATATTCTGGGGGCACCTGCAGCTGTGGTTCACTGTGCTGGAGCGCTATCACCGCACCAGCTGCACGGTCTCCAACCTCATCGTCGGCAACTCCTATGCATTTCGAGTCTTTGCTGAGAACCAGTGTGGGCTCAGCGAGAATGCCCCCGTCACTGCCGACCTGGCCCACATCCAGAAAGCAGGTAAGGCACCACCAGGACGCAAAGCTGCGAAGAGTTAGAGAAAGAGCTGGAGAGGGATGCGGCCCTCAGGCATTTGTTGGTCCCCTCAGCTACTGTTTACAAGACCGAGGGCTTTGCCCAGCGAGATTTCTCTGAAGCCCCGAAGTTCACCCAGCCCCTGGCAGACTGCACTACAGTCATTGGCTATGACACCCAGCTCTTCTGCTGCGTCCGTGCCTCCCCCAAGGTGAGCAGGGAGGTCTGTGCATGGCTGGGCTGTGTTACTTTCTGCCTGCTGAGGAACATTCTAACCGAAACATTTATTCCTATCACCTTCACAGCACGTTAGGTAGGAACACTCAGGGCGCTGGGGTTCAAGAGAGGCCGATGCGGATAATGTTTCCAGTTTGCCCTTTAGTGTTTGATCCTCGTACGTGAAGATGTCACTTAATGTTGCTGCTGCTAAGTCGCTTCAGTCATGTCCGACTCTGTGCGACCCCATGGACTGCAGCCTACCAGGCTTCTCCGTCCATGGGATTTTCCAGGCAAGAGTACTGGATTGGGTTGCCATTGCCTTCTCCGGTCACTTAATGACCTGCTAGCAACTGGGCACAAGGTTCCAAGCTGTCTCTCTGGCAGGGGCGATGGAGTTGTGTTGGTTTCTTCTTACTCTCCCCACTCATCTTTATCTTCCAGCCGAAGATCATCTGGCTGAAGAACAAGATGGATATCCAGGGCAACCCCAAGTACAGAGCCCTTACTTACCTGGGAATCTGCTCCCTGGAAATCCGCAAGCCTGGCCCTTTTGATGGAGGCATCTACACCTGCAAGGCAGTTAACGCCCTAGGGGAGGCGTCCGTGGACTGCCGGGTGGCTGTGACAGGTACGGGCAGACCTGTCACCTTGGGGTGCTGTCATCTCCTCTCTCCTTAGTTGGAAAATCTGAGGGCAGAGACACAGGCCTAGAAGGAGAAGGGCTTGGGTGGCTTCCCCTTCAGCCCTTCTCATCACTGTCGTCATCAGGATGTATCTGAGGAGCCGTCTTTATTATCCACTCTTTCATTTTTCTCCATCATAATTCTGTAATTTAGGAAGAATCGCTATTTCCGCTTTGCAAAGGGGAGACCTGAAGCACAGGGAGGTGACTGATCGGTTTACCCTGGATTTCCAGTGTTGGTTAGTTGAGGAGTTGGCACTGTGGCGGAAAGAGGCCAAGTCTCCTGGACCTCACCCGGATTGTCTTCATTAAACTGTACAATCTTCTGACTCAATCCCAGAGAGCTGCAGCCCTTTGTTGGGCATTTAGACAAACCAAAGGACGTTCATCTCCAGTTGTGAAACAGAAATACTGCGTAGTCTCTCTACCTCTTTTCAAGCATTCACTTATTTATCCATTCCTGTCACCTTGCTCAAATCACCATCATTCCATTTATTTTTAAATTTATTTTTATTTATTTGGCTGTGCCAGCAGGATCTTCCATCTTCATTGTAGAATGCAGGATCTTTAGTTGTGGCATGTGGGATCCAGTTACCTGACCAGGGATCAAAACCAAGCAGCCTGCATTGGGAATGTGGAGGCTTAACCACTGGACCGCTAGGAAGTCCCCATCATTGCATTTAGAATATTGTTTATCATGATCTATTTACAGATGTTTCCCCATAAACTCTGAGCACTTTGAGGGCAGAAACAATCTTATTTGCCTTTGTCCCTCAGTTTTAGCCCAGTTTATGACACACAGTGGGCCCATTCTAAGTCCTTGCAGCGTGAATCAGGGCTGAACGTGCCATTACATGTCCTGTTCTTCCCTCTGCATAGATTCCTAATTAGCCCCATAGACTTCTCCCAGACCTGAAAGTATATCCGTTCTTGATGTTCTCAAAGGTTTCCCAGAGATTTCTGAAATGTTAACAATGAGAAATGTCTGAATTCTTGCAGCTCCTAATTGAGGCACCCTAAGCGGAAATGGGTAACTCTGACGAAGGTAAGGAAAGAGGGACGGGAGGTCTGAGTGGAGTATTTTATGTTTATGGTTAGTGTTGTTGAATCTGGGACAGATATGTATTCCTGACCTTTCAACCACACACTCACTGGCAACCACTTTTTTTAATAGTTTAATGTATTTTAATAGAAAACATAGCCAGAAGACAGACAACATTAAAAACATGTACTTGCATGTAGGACAACTCAGAAAAGTAAACTGAATGGATGGAATCTACTGTATAATTAAAATGCTATAAACACCATTTAGTTGAAATCAATAAGAAATTTGCTTGTTTTAAAAAATCCAAATGCTGGCATTGTCCAGAAAAATTTAACTGGTTTATTTATTTATTCTCTTTCATTTTTATTTTTTGAATTATGAAAGTATGATAACACATTTACAGGAGACTTGGAAAATACAGAACAAAGTTACATATAGTTCCACTATGACAGGTTTATTTATTATTGTTATAAACTTGAACCGCTGAATCTTGTTTACCGAAACATTTTGACTTGCGTTAATGCTTTATGGTCCCAAATTTATGTTAAAAATTCACACAGAAATGAAAATGGAGAAGCTACCAGTACCTGATTTCTGTCCCCCATTTTTCCACTTGCAAACATATACTCAGGTACCTTTTGACTCAACAGAAAAAAATAATGTTCAGAACTACCAATAGCAGGAAGAAGAGAATTTGTTTTTTTAAGAATGAAATGTATCCATCATAGCGCATTCTTAAGCAGGCTCTCCGTTTGTGGTGTGCTAGCTGGATGTCTTTGGTATAATTGGTACACTTTTAGCATGAATAACACAAAGGTTGATATTTTAAAAAAGGCTGACCAGATAGGCCTGGTTTGCCTCCTATGAAGCACCAATAGTTGCACTCTAGAGGCTCAGATCTGTTTTGAGGTTCTGGGCAATTTCCTGCACCAGACGCAGAAAGGGAAATTTGCTCATTTAATGACTTGGACAGGGAGGCCTGGCATGGTGTGATTCATGGGGTCGCAAAGAGTCGGACACGACTAAGCGACTGAACTGAACTGCTGCTGCTGCTAAGTCACTTCAGTCATGTCCGACTCTGTGTGACCCCATAGATGGAATGACATCTAATTTCGTGGAGTGCCATAGTACCAGTCCTGTTAACGATGAGGTTTCTTTACCCCTCCAGTAGAGGGTGCAGCTTTCGTAGCCAGTTGCTTTACCAGCCATGGATTCGAAGGCAGTCTTGAGCCACTCTATAGAGACCTCCTTAATTATTCCCCCTTCTCCTTGGCTGGAGCTCTTTGAGCTAGAAGCAGTGCTAGCGTTTAACAGAGATGGTGGAGCAGATGCGACTAGTACACAATTCTTTTCTTTTAACGACTTTTTTTGTAAGTGAATAAATACTATCATCCATGTGGAGGAAATTTACTATAGATGAGGTCTACTTTTGTCTCAATCTCCATCTATCTGTACTCCTCAAGCTGATGTTAGCAATTAAACTTAATGGTCTTCTGAAGAAGAGTGATAGCATCTACCTAATTGTAAGGGGGGTTTGGGGGGTTCTGTGGGAAGGAGTGAACAGGTGCTGTAAGGAAAGGCATCAAGGAAACAGTCAGGAGTGGAGGATGGTGGTGGTCACGGCCACCATACGGCAGAAAAAGAGAGAAGATGTTCCTGTCAATAAGTGTTTCTACCACAGTATGTTAAGCATGATGAAAAACAGATCAGTTTGCTTGCTTTTTACTTTGAAGCTTTGGGGTTCCTTCCTTTCCAAGAGAAGAAAACCACTGTTATCCTTATATGTCAATAATAATTGAACATGTGGCTTATGTGGTCCCAAGCAGCACATTATTGACAAAGGGCAAATCAGATGGTCATGGAGAACTTGACAGCTCCTTCAAGACTCTACATCATTCACAGTAGAAATGTTGTGTACAAGCTGATGAGTGGGGTGAAAAGGAAGCTCATGAGAAAATTAAAGAGAACTGGTTCCCAACGTCTCCTCTGACTTGCAGCTCCTGGCTGATGAAACCCAAGAGTGCATTCCATCCCAGAAGCCGTTTATTTAAGCCTCTCACTGCTCTATAGCAAATGAAAACCCTGAGGGATGCATTAAAATGCAAACTTCTCAGGAGAGCTCTCTGCCAGTTGGCTTGCACAGTCAGTTCTCTCGCCATCCCTCAGCTCCCTCTCTGCGTTAAGGTTAAGGTTAATGACATTGTGTTGGTGTTATCCTTGTTACTGTTAGTTGCCCTCTCCCATCTCTCCCAGTCAGTGCCAGCAACGAAGCAGGGTAAATGGAGAATTAAGAGCACAGGATGCAGAGAATGTGAACGGGTTGCCTCAGCAGGCTCGATGCACTCTGGCTGTTGGCTGTTATGGCCACCACATACCCTCTCTTTTCTGTGCTTCCAGGAAGCCTGTGGCGAGATTGTGTTCTTAAGAAGCTCCAGCACAGTGTCTGTTCGGACTAATCTAAATAAAAGCATGGATCCTCAGTGCAAAAGTGTCCATCTGTTTGAGGCTTTCTATATAGAAAACCACTGAGAAAATTGCAATCCTTCAGCCAGACTTATGGAATCTCTGGACCCCCAAGACTCCTCTTTCTCTTCCTATATGCCTGTTCTCTTCCACAGAGATCCCTAACACTGTCTTTTTCTCTAGAAAGTCATGACAACGCTATACAGAATCAGGTGCGCAAAGGGATGTTAGAGATGACCTGCCCTCTTCCTCTCTGTGCTTTCCAGTGTAAGTTGGAAAACTGGATGCAGTTCTATCATAGAGAAACAGACAACAGGATACATGAATACATGCATAGCTAATTAAAGACAGAGCACTAAAACCCGAGGGCTGGGAGACAGTGAAGGAAGTGAAGCAGAGTCTCAATAAGCCCTAGAGAAAGAATAAAGGTGATGTGCTCTTGCTTACATGTTTTCATTTCTATAACAAATAACTTACTGAAGGCATTCTGTGATGGAATCTGCAGAAGACAGCAAAAAATCCTCCCATCCTGGTATGGGCATGGTGCTCTTCCCATCCAGAATTGGAGTCTGTTTCTTCCCCCCTTGAATCTGGCTGACCAGGTGACCTGTTTTGACCAAAAGAACATAGTGGAGGTGATGCTATGCCAGTTGAGAGGTCTACTAGTTTCTGTTTTTGCTTTTGGAAGTCATTGTGTACATAACTGACTGGCTTCTCAGCCAGTCATGTGCACAATTAAAGAATTGTCATGTTCCCAATTAAAGAATCTCATCATAGATTGCTGAATTATGGGAGGCCCATGAAGGACAACCAAGAATCCCAGCTGACAGCCAGCACCAGCGCCCTAGACATGTGGGGCCACCTTGGAGCCCACAGCTCTAGAGACACCCAATCTACTCCTTGTGTAAAGACAGTCTGGCCTTGAACAATCCAGCAAAACATGAGCAGATGAATAGTTGCTGTTGTTTCAAACCACTAAATATACATATTAATACACGATTGAAACAGCCTTTTATACGTGAGGCTCTGAAGGCTTTATCTCTTTTAATCTTCATTTGACAAATGAGTGAGTTGAAGCTTATAAATTGCTCTAAGTTATGCAGCTGGAAAGTAGAAGCTCTAGGATTTGAACCAGGTCTGTTTGACTTCAAGCTTTCCATATTTCTTCTCATCTCTTTCACCCAGGGACCCCCACTGTTTGGGTCTGGGTTGGAACCATGGGTTTAAGAAAGAAAACATTCCTAGAAGACAGTAAATATAAGGCAAAGTTTTGAGAAAGGAAGGGATCTATTTCGTCTAAGTATGAAGAGCTTTTCTGTTCAGACTAAACGCTTATTTTCAGTTGAGACCAAGTATCTATTCCAGCCTTTCTCAACTGCAGTTCTATGAGAATTAAGTTCCAATGTCCCAAGGCATTCCTTGCATGTGATAAATTAACTTCTTCCTATGCAATGGCAACCCACTCCAGTACTCTTGCCTGGAAAATCCCATAATCAGAGGAACCCAGTAGACTGCAGTCTATGGGGTCGTGAAGAGTCGGACATGACTGAGCAACTTCACTTTCTCTTTTCACTTTCATGCACTGGAGAAGGAAATGGCAACCCACTTCAGTGTTCTTGCCTGGGGAATCCCAGGGACGGGGGAGCCTGGAGGGCTGCCGTCTATGGGGTCGCACACAGTCAGACACGACTGAAGCGACTTAGGAGCAACAGCAGCATGCATCCAGAATGTCACTAGTTATCTAGCATCCTTGGGACAACTGAGAAAAGTCACACTAATCATATGTAGGGTCTAATGCACTTGCTGAGAATGTTGGGAGGACCGTTAAGGAGCAGGGGCCAGAGTCCAAAGCCAGACAGTCATATACACAATGACCAAGAGGCTTGCCTGCATCCAAGGAGAACTGCACTGGAATCCTAAATTTTTCATTGATACACTCAACACTATGCTCAAAGTACCTTCTGAACTAAGGCTCACCATATGCCTGGGAGGGAGTATTTCTTCATTAATTGATCTCTTCATTATTTATCCAAAATCTTTAATACCTATTCATACATATCATTTTGGGGTTGACCTGAGAGGGTCACATATTTCCCAGATTAGAGGCCTTTATGCTGAGTGAAGAATTCTTGTGCCTGGAATCTACATTTTCTGCCTTTGTTGTCATTCTCATGGAAAAGAAAGTAGATCCATTGCTTATTTCTCTACAACAGCTTTCAAAATCATAATTTGGTGATAGAAAATTAGAGATGAGTTTCCTTAGGAGGAATTAACTCCCAACTTTCTAAAACTGCCTCCTTCACTTACCTGAAGGTAGGTGAAGAATTTCCTTACTCAGGCTGCTCCCAGGGGAAGAAGGAAGGCAGTTAATTAACAGCTTCTTTCCCTCTATCTCCACTTTGCCACTACCTGCCTGGAGAGAAGGAAGCTACTGGCTTTGGTTTTCTTACCTCCAGAGTCTGAACCCTGCAAGCAAATAAAATTCCACCTTCACCAGGAACCCACAGCAAAAGAGGCAATCCTCTTGTCCCAGCTCTTCCTCACATAAACTTGCAAGTTCTGGGTCTCCCCATCCTCTTCCTTTATCACACTACTGAATTTCAAGGCTCCTTCCTTCCTGTGGCATTTATTACAATAACATCTCACTCTTGCAAACCTCACCAACTCAACTTTACAGCTAAAACTGAAAAGTAAACAAAAAGCCTATAAATAGCCAAAATAGTGGTCATAAACTCTGGAGACTGAACGTTCAGGCTGTTAATGGGAGAACTCTTTAACCATCTTTTGGGGACTTTTAATTTCAAAATTTTATAATATTTCTGAGAAGCTCTATTAACGGATGGCCCAGGCTATTCACAGGCAACCCTTGGAAGCAACAAAGAAAATCCCTAACAAGTAGGCTTAAACTTTTTACGACATAGCTTTTAATTTACAGGAAGCCAGTTACAAATATTACCCTCAAAAGCTCTTAAGGCACACGGTATAAAACTCGATATTCATAATTATTCTCCTAACCATGAACTGTGACGATCACGATCCTCTTAGATAAGTGGGGAGGGGGGGGTCAAATATAAGCTCAGAGAGGTCAAATGTACTCAATATTCTTATCAACAGGGGAGCCACGGTTGAATCTGAACCCAAATCTCCCTGTCTGAAAAACCCGTTGTTTTATGCACGCCTTGAATGGCTGAGGATCCGAATGTTTTTGCCCCAGAAGCCTGTGGAGATGCACTTCTTAGAGAACCCCAATATACTTAAAATATAAATGTTTAGTTGCTTCCGTAAATTTGGAAGAATGACGACTGAGGGATCGGGCTCACACGGCGCTCCCGAACGAAGTGAGCCTAAGAAAACGAATTTCCCCAAGCAGAGTATTAGTGAGCCGATGAGGGGGCGAAGAAGAGAGTGCGGCAGGGCGCGAGGCCCTCGCTCACTGGGCCGTTCCCTCGCGCGCCGCCGCGAGGTCCAGGCTGCTGGAGGGAATCCAAGCAAAATTCCTGGGCACGAGCGCGCGCTCGCGGCCTCCCCGCCTTGGCCCTCCGGATGGAGCCCTCCACAGAACCGCTTCCCTCTCCACCCCACCTGCAGACTTCCGGCCGACTGCCCCTCCGCCGCCCCGCCTCAGGAGGGCGTGGCGATGCTGGCCTCCACCAATCATGAAGCGCGTGTCGGGGGAGGGGGTGGGACCTGAGAGATTCGAAAGGAGCCCCGCCCCCTCGGAGCTGATTCCCGGGACTAGGTTGTGGAAGGAGAGCACCTTCCACGGGAGGTGAGGCGGCTCGGAAACAGAAAACTGAGGGTGGCCTGTAGTAGTGGTGTGGAAGCGGCCCTGCGGCGAGTAAAAAGGTGGCTTGGGGAGAGGAAGAACCCGGAGGATGGTGGCGGGGAGGAAGATGGGGCGCGTAGACCGCTCCAGCGAGAGGAGGTTGGGTCGCACTGGGGCGGGGGCCAGTGTGTGGAGGGAGATGGGAGTGCAGGACAATCTGCCCGTACATGCCCGGGTGGTAGCAGAGGTAGTTTACAGGGGCAAGTCCTACTGCGGGAACGCTTGCTTTACCTTCACGATTATTCCCAACCCTTGGCTTGCACCCGGAGTCTAGCTGGGAGGCCTTGGGCAGGATGGAGACGTGAGGAAAGGTGTTTTCTCTCCAGCTCAGGTGTCTAAGCTGACTCTTTCCTGCTGTCTGGAACATGGAAGATTTAGAAGAAGGTAAGGAAACGCTGGAGGGAAGAATGGGACTCTGTGATTGAGAGCCATGTTGGGGACCCAAAGCTGGCATTCCTTCTTTCCTCCCCTGCAGACGTAAAGTTTATAGCGGATGAGACCTTGGACTTTGGGGGGCTGTCACCATCGGACAGGTAGTAGACTCTTTATCCTGTTTACTTTTTTCTCACAATGATTGTTTCTAACCCCTTACTGCTAAATTATTGGCCTCAGGTCTGGATTGGTAATTTAGCAAGGTTGGGTGCACTGGGGCTTCTGGGTGGCTGGGTCACTAGGGCCCTGCGACACTGCTGGGGATGGGGGGAGTGATAAGCTGGAATGAGATTTCAGGGTGTTAAGAAGAAGGGTAAGTGGATTTGTGGCATCTTCACCCTGGCATAATTTCCAATGTCAGTAAGCACGGAAGCCTCATAGAACCAGATGTTTCATCACTTAGATCTCACGGCCAGTATGGGCTTCAGAGTTTGCAGCTGTGTTCTTGGCTGTGCTGTGGGGGTTTTGCCCAGTCCCCCTTGCAGTCTTCTCCTGTGGGCATGATGCCTGCTTTGTTTTCTGTCTCAGTCGAGAGGAAGAAGATGTAGCAGTGTTGGTGACTCCGGAGAAACCCCTCCGACGAGGCCTCTCCCATCGAAGTGACCCAAATGCATTGGCCCCCGCCCCCCAGGGTCTGAGGCTCAGCTTAGGCCCCCTCAGTCCAGAGAAGCTGGAAGAAATCCTCCATGAAGCCAACCGGCTGGCAGCTCAGCTGGAACAGTGTGCCCTGCAGGAGCGGGAGAACACAGGCGAGGGCTCAGGGCCTCGAAGGGTGAAGCCCAGCCCTCGGCGGGAGACCTTTGTGCTCAAGGACAGTCCTGTCCGAGACCTGCTGCCCACCGTGAGCTCTTTGGCTCGGAGCAGCCCCTCTCCAAGCAGCCTGACACCCCGACTCCGGAGCAGCGAAAGGAAGGGGTCTGTCAGGGCTCTTCGAGCAACATCTGGAAAGAAACCCTCCAGCGTGAAGAGGGTGAGTTGCGAGGGCTTGGCTTAGATGTGTGCCTCCGACACTGTGCATGACCCAGTACAGGCATTTTCCTTGTTGGTAAGATGGAGATAGTCATATTCTACCTTGTAGAATTGTTGGAATTAAACAAGGTGCCATAAGCGAGGCACATACCACAGCATCTGTGTATAAGCTCTGTAATGTCTGTAATAAGCTCTCAATAAATGGAGTTGGTGGTGACGCTGCTGTTGTTGGCAGCTAACTTCTGCTCTTCTTCCTGGGATCTAGGAAACTCTCCACCTCTGTCCCTGAGTCAGCCAGCAGAACAGATTCTTTTTCCAGTCTAGTCCTTTTTCTCCCTCTGTGTGTTTCAGGAGTCGCCCACATGCAATCTGTTCTCTGCCTCCAAAAGCCCAGCGTCTTCTCCTCTTGCCCGATCAACTCCTCCGGTCCGGGGAAAAGCCGGGCCCAGTGGGAGAGCGACAGCAAGTGAGAAGGCCTGGGCAGTGAAGCTGTGGGTGGCGGGGTGTAGGGAGTGGGGAGGAGGTGGTGCGAACCCTGAAATTCCTCCATTCCTCTCACCAGGCCCACCTGCCCCTGTCAGACCAGTCTTGGCTGCACAGCCTTCTACCGGCAACTCTCAGCGCCTGTCTCGGCCCCAGGGAGCAGCTGCTAAACCTTCCAGTCGACTGCCTGTTCCCTCGGCCGTTCCCAGGCCTGGCAGCAGGATGCCACTCGCCAGCCGGAGTGTCCCATCCAGCAAAGGTGCCCCTCCTTCAGATTCCCTGTCAGCTCGGAAAGGACTTCCAAGACCAAGTGCGGCAGGGCACAGAGGTGAGGAGGAACAGGCAAGAATAAGGAATCAGGAGGAATAATATTTGCCCTTGCCCAGCATGCACACTCTCCCAGATGATCACAGCGAATCTTCCACCCTCATTACAGCTCTGTCTGGACATGGGGAGACTGAGTTAAGGAGAGGATGTGGGCCTCAGCAAAGCGTTCAAGTCTTGGTTTTCAAATACCTTATGTTTTTTACCTTGGGGGAGAAAGACACTATCCCAGACTCACTCTGCCTTGACTACACTATTGCTTTTTGAGAAGGTCGCTTGAACTCTCTGCTAACTCATGTCTTTTGTTGACTCCCATCAAGTTCCTGTTTCTCAACGACCAAATCTTCCTATCTCTGGTGCTGGTCGCAGCAATCTGCAGCCTCCCAGGAAAGTTGCTGTCCCAGGACCTACCAGGTAAGACACTGAGATGCTGTCTCTTTCTTCCTTATCATCTGGGCTTCCGAGCTATTTTGCCCCTCAGCCCCAAATCCCATGAGGCAAGATGGGCATGAGGAGGGAGCCTCGAGGGGCACGGAGTCCTATTGCGTCCTACCCTGAGGAACTTGAATTCACTGGTGACAGATGGGCTTGTGAAAGAAGGGCAATTTAAAGCAGTTCCTCCTTCTGTCTCCTTAGGTAAAGAGATCAGGACAGCAAGCAAGAATTCAGTAGCAAACCACTACAAGCCACTGCCTGGACTCACCTCTGTTTGGTTTCTCAAGCCTTCTTGAAGGCAGGCCTGATTCTAGCAGATCTGGCCCAGGGATAGAAGAAAGAGCTGCCACCCCAGCTGGTGCTTCAGGACTAGAGACTGTGGGAGATGGGCTGGATTCGGGTTGAGCTGGAGGGGAATCAAAGTCTCTGAGCTGCAACTAGATAGGGAAAAGAGGTTGCCTCCCAGTGGTGAAGTTCACACAGAGAAAATAAGAAACGCTGGAGACTGTTTGTCCTTATTCACCCCCACTCTCGTATCCTGGTCCAAAGTTTTATTTTCTTCCCGGGCTTCGGTTCACTGGACATTTACATGTGAATGGCCTCTGTGGCCAGCCTCCCAGCTCTCCGAGGAGCAGGCCTCCAGAATCACATCCTCTCCTGGACTCAGGCCTGTTTGGAGAGGCAGAGGCAGGCATCTGGTCTCCAGAACTTGTTTCCTGTGGATTCTGTGACTCCTAATGGGCCAGTTTATAATAAGCTTACTCCATTGGTCTGCATTTTTTTCTAAAATAAAATGCATATATTTTTACATTCTGTGTACACGTGGAAGTAAATACTCCTCCAGTTTCTAACAGATTTGGAGTAAACTCCTATGTAATTTCAATGAGGGAGCCAGGATGGGTTTCCCAGGCTGGGGTCTGAATAGGCCCGAGGGCCTTGAGATTCCGGCTCATCAGGCAATGAGTAGCCCCCTTGCTGGCATTCAGTGGGAACAGGCTGCCTCTTCCCAGGCATTTCCAGGCTTCTTATGTTATTAGTGGGTCCAGATCAACTTAAGTATAGTTTAATTCACAGTATGGGAGGCTATCGAACCAGGGTCTTGGTAAATTATTTATATCCTAAATGTGGGTGTCTCTTCCTCGTAAGAGAATAGAGCTGCCTAGGAGTCGAGCATCTTGTCTGCTATACTTCAAGGATGAGGGAGCTCTTGGGTGGGTACTCTGGTGTTCAGGTTTGCTGGTTGTCTCAGGCAGAAGATACTGATCACCTCATGATGTTGTGCCTCACACCTTTAGAATTGTTGGTGTCCTTTTCTTTCCCCTACTAGAGGGCTGGCACCAGGGTTTATAAACTTGTGCTGTGCCTCCTGTTGTGAGCTGTACATGGTGGAGGATTTCATTCATTTATTGAAAACATAATTGAGTGCAAGATGGGGGTGTTTGTTAAATGAATGACAAAAAGTTTAACAGATTTAACTACGGGTCTCCCTTTTCTCACAGCCGTTGATTCTTGGAACCGGAACCAGCTCAATTCCTTGTGAGTTTTGAGAGGACTTTCCTCCTTGGAGGCCAGGCCCTGACTTAAGGAAGCCTGCAGGCAGCTGGATAAAGGGAGTGAGTTCCAGCTGGTGCCCTGCCCCCCAGGTTTACACATCCATAGGCCCCCTTCTGAAGCACTAACAGGCCCTACCCCTTGTTCCCAGGGCCAGCCACCACCCCGCACCATGGCTGCTTCCTTCTTATGGCTGATCGTCAGGTTCATTCACCTGTGTCACCATGCTAGCTGCCTACACGTCACCTTTCCTGAGCCTTTTGCAGCAACTCCTGCAGCCTCTGGGCTTCTGAGCATTGAGTTCAGGGAGGGGGTGTGGAGACAGACATCGAGTATTCAGCTCTGGAGAAATCTGGCAGAGGCAAGAAAACGTCAGGTGTGCATCCTGACCATCCTGCACTGGTGTCTGACAGAAGCAAGTCCAGGCACACACTTGGGTGTGGCCAGCAGATGGCACGTTTGTGTGGCCTGGGTGTGGGCAGGTCCTGTGGATCCTCAGAAGCAAAATAAGCCGCAGACCCGTGTGTTGTTGCCCCCTGGTGGCCAAAGAGGACAAGACACGTTCCTTTTGCCCTTCAGGTCAGTCGGGGGTTTGGTTAAAGGTTAACGGCTCTTCCAATCCCACTGCAAATCTGCTTAAGCAACATGGCAGTGTTAAGGAGGTAGCGTCAGCTGGGGAGGAGCCCCCCCATTCCCCCCAGCAGCTGCCCTTCTCCTTTGCTACCTGCTTACTTCCTTCCCTTGTAGTCAGGCTTTCTGTTTTTTCTCTTTCTGCATTCTACCTCCACCCCAACCCGGTAGCACCAAGGAGGGAAGCCAACGTTTGTTGGCCTCTTACTATGCACTGTGAACTGTTCAAAGCACATGTGTTAACTCATTTAATTCTCATAAAAGCTCAATTAGGCAGAAGCCATTATCCTCATTTTGCAGGCAGGGAAACTAAGGCTCAGAGAGATGAGGTCACTCAGTCTGGTTCCAGTGTTTTTCTAAACAGCTCCCCTCTGTGGCCCCCATGTGAACTCCCTATCTAGTCTGTTGAACAGATGGAAAAAACACAAAATTTGGGAACACAAGTGATGTGGCACAGTATACAGCTGGCTAGAGTATGAATAGTTGCTTTATTTCTGATGGGGAGAAACTCAAGACGGCCCAGAGGAATGAAGTCAGGAGGTACCTAGTCACTGAGCACCTTTCAATTCCCGCCAGCCTCTTAACTCAGCCCTCCCGACCTCCTGAATTCGGCTCCCAGAACAGGACTCAGCTGGAATCCTGCCTGCTCTGGGCAGCCTCTCCAGCCATGCAAGTCCCTCCTTCCTGGTGAAAAGCATACTTTCCCTGCTGTCGGTCACATCTTCCTTGGAAATGCCAGGACATGGGCTCAGTCCTGATGAGGCTACTCAGGGGTCACTGCTGCAAGTGTTGGTAGAGGGTATATGAGTCCCCTGACCTGGGCCCTCCCAGGGCCCTGCCTGCTCTTGTTTTCCAGAGGCCAGGCCTAGCCCCTCTGGAAGGACAGGGCCGCACACAGGAGGACACAGTGACGGTGCTCAGCCCGCACAGAACTAGTTTATTCAGAGTATGGAGAAATGAAAAAACAACACAAAATGCTACCATATTTACAGTAACAACCAGACTGTACAATCAGATGGTTAATATCAAGTTAGCATCCAGCATCTTGGTATTTTTTTAAATCAAGTCATCAGTAGTAAAAACCAGTTAAGTTTTTAACCTTTTGCAGGAATTGCCCAGGGGAGAGGCCGGGGGGAGACTCCATGGCAGAAAAACCAGAGACCAGCCTTACAAATGAGAAATAGGAATATTTTCTCTACTCAGAGCCTCTTTTTCTAGCCACCTGCTCCAGAGGAAAGTCGGTGACAAGTCTGGAATCCATGTTTAGTGTAAATGGTGACTCCAATGAATAGCAGCTGGCAAAACCAAGGAGGAAGAGGAGGGGCGGGGAGATGACAGCCTGGAGCAAGGGCAAGGGCCTCAGGCGCCCTTGCCAGGACTGCTGGGTACACACCCAACCTGTGATGGCCATGTCAGACCCCCGGGACTGGACCCATCCCAACACAACAAGCAAATAAATAAAAAATATATATTAACTCTCTCTTCGCAGGGAGCTGGGTGGTGAGGGGGAGAAAAAGGAACAGGACTTGGTCTTTTGAAGAAGAGAGCCAATTTCAAGAAGGAGATAAAAATAGAACATGTCTCAGAGGCCACAGCAGGTCAGTGGGGTTTGTCTGGTCCCGGAGGAGGGAGAGTGGACACAGGATCCTGGACTCCAGACCTGAGCTGGAGCCCGCAGGGGGCGACCCGACTCCCTTCAGTCTTCCTCCTCCCTATCCCACCCACATAATAGCAAAGAAGCGCAACTGAACACGTGACTGGCCTTGCCCAGCACGGGGCAGGCAGGGAAATGAAGCACTTTTGGGTCAGCGAACTGAGCAAACACCCGGGCTGCAGCGCACGGCTGGAGTCCAGGACAAGGAGAGGGGTGGGGGTGTCCCGGCCGCCACCCAGGGGCACGGGTTCCCCTCAGAATGTGTTCATGCAGCATTTGGGGGTCCGGGGGCGCCGAGTCCTTCTGCCCCCTCTCCGGACAGGGCTTTTGCAGTTCCTGGAGGTGGCAGCACGGGCAGAGTGAGGAGCGCCCTCTGTCCCGCCACCCTTGCCACGCTGAGGCCCACCCGGTGCAGCCCAGAGGGCATGATGCCCTGGGTGCATGTGGCTTCGTCCTTTCCTTTTGGTGATGGCAGATGAGGGGGGCAGGCCCCCCAAGAGTCCCTCTCCTCCCAGAGGCACAGCAGATGGGAAACTGAGGAGAGGCTGGGAGAGCATCCTGGGGGGTCCTAGCCTCTTAGGGGAGGGAAAGGGGCGTCAGTTTCCAGCGTATAAAAAAAATTAATCCCTGAAGTCATGAAGAGTGGAGATCCTTTTTTAAATCTTTTTTTTTTTTCCTCTTTTCTGAAAAACTTTGTCTTGGAGATGTTGGCCCCAGGGGTCCAAAGTGCAGTGAGGGGGATGATGGGGAAGGGAGTTGGCACTAGATGGCCTGGGGTGGGGGGATGCCCCTCCCGGCAAGGCCCAGGCTCCTCAGATGGACGTTTCGTCGCTGCTGCAGGCAGGCAGGCGGGGGAGCAGGGGCAGAATAAAGCACAAGACAGGAGTGGGGGCATGAGTGCAGCTGGGGAAGGTAAGGGAGCCTCAGGGTGTAGGAGCCACGGCCCAGGGTTAATGCAGGAAGTTAAAGAAGAGAAATCTGGAGAGGCAGGAAAGCAAAGTGACAGACAAGGCAGACGGAGGGTTAGTCAGAGCAGAGGAGACAGGGAGAAGCTTTCCCCGAAGAAGGAAACAGAAAAGCAACCCCAGCTCCCTGCCCTCCCCCGCTCTACCCGACGCCAGGCTGGGCCGACCCCGTGGGGCACCATGTCTGTGGGCACGTGGCCTGAAGGGCCCCGGACCACAGTCTGCTGCCAGCCAGGGTGGCCTGGGGGAGGTCTGGAGGCAGGGCCTCTGCGGGGCTGCACCCTGATCCACCCACCCAGCCACACTCACTCGGAGCCTGACGAGTCCTCATCCACCGTGCCCGCTTTGATGCTCATGGCAATGGGCATGACCCCATTCAGCTGCTCCTGGAGGCTCTGCCGGGGGGGAGGGCGGGGAGGGAGCCCACCCCGGCTGCCCTCGCTGGCTGAGGAGCCCCGAGAAGATGTGGTGCCTTGCTCGGGGGGTAGCCGGAGGAGGCTGCTCTTCTCACTGATGGTGGGCAGACACTTCTTCTTGAGGATACCTGTGGGCCAGAGGGTGGGCACCATGAGGGGCAGGTGGAAGGAGCACGCCCACTGCCCACAGGCTGGTGTGAGGTGGGGGCTGTTGATGGAGAGCATGCAGCTGTGCATACCCCACTCACCTTTGTGAGGCTGGGCAGAAGGGCCTGGAAGGGGGCCCAGGGACCCCTCCCAAGTCAGGGCATCTCCATTCTCTCGTGGCCGCTCCTCAGAGGCCCCGTTGCCACCACCTTCCTTTGCTGTGGTCCCAAAGTCTCCTGGCCAGGGGACCTTCCCGGGCCCCAGGCCCCCATCTGGTGGACAGAGGAAGTAGATAAGGCCCAGAGAAGGCAGTCGGGAGAATCACCACCCCAGTCTCACCTCCCAGAAATCCCAGCCCCTCTGCCCTCCCACTGCCCCCAGAGGCCACAGCCCTGCCCTGGCCCACCCTTAGGGGTACTGTGCAGGGGCAGTCTCTCGGCCCCAGGCCCTAGCAGGCTGTCCCAGCCCGGTTCTCCAGGGAAGGCTGCCTCCCTCTCCTCTTCCTCTTCCTCCTCCTCGCTGTCTGATGAGTGGGTAGATGCATAGGAGCCGCTCTGGTCATCCTCCAGGGACAGGTCACTGTCGGAGTCTGTGTCTGGATCTAGCAGGTGGGGGAGAGGTCACGGACAGCCCATCTGCCACCACCCACCCTCAGTAAAAGCTGGGTGGCTGGGCCTCCACCCGCCACTGGCCATCAGGAGATTCCGTCCTCACCATGCTGCTGGTTTTGACCTTCCAGGAACAGGCCACCAGGGTCCCCCAGGCCAGGGGGCCCTTGGCCAGGGTTCAGTGTAGACTCCTCCCTAAGAAGACAAGACACACTGGAGGCATCAGCCTGGCTCCTCACCCTGCGTCTCATTCTCTTATCTGCCCTGGGTTTTCCCGTTCCTGTCCCATGTCCCTCACCGCTTCTAGGTTCAAGCTGCCAGCGTGTCAGCCACGGTGTGTGCTACTCAACTCCTAGCCGCCTGGCCTGGGTCTAGCAGGCCTGGTGCCCTTCCTCTCTCCCCAGCCCGCCGCCCGCCACCCCGCCTTGCCAGAAGACCTCACCTCAGCAAGAAGGGGATGTAGCTGGGCTGACTCTTGCCCGAGCGGCTGGCGCTGTGCAGGGAGCCGGCTGAGTCTCCGTAGGGCTGGTACAGCCTTCCATCCCCGTAGGGGCTGGAGCAGTTGTAGGACTAAGTGGGGAACAGACAGGTCAGTACGCTGGGCAGTGGGACGGGGTGGCCCAGGCTGGGAAGTGGAAGGGCTGAGGGAGCTGCCCTATATTCTACCCACCATGTACCGAGGACTGAAGGGAGAGGCACTACGTCTCTGCTGCCCCCCATTTCAGGGCCTAGTAGTGCTGCTGCCCCCCATTTCAGGGCCTAGTAGTGGCTGTAGCTCTGCTGTAGCTGTGCCAGTTCTGTGCATCCCAAATACCCTGCACTTGGCTGTCTAAGGGCTTGTTAGCAAAAGATGGCTCTCCTGAGAGCACCCTGGGAGACACAGATTTCCCAAGACGCACGAGGGACTCTCAGGTGTGGTGCACTGATGACCTGTCTCGGCCACTTTCTCCTATGCTCCACTCCCATCTCTCCCAAGTCAGCATCCCCCTCCCTCACCCCCAACCCTGCCCCGTCTTCCCAGGTCACACACACCATCTCACCACCCCTTCCTCCTTTCAGGAAAGGGTGTAAGGATGGAGAAAAAGTGGGACAAAAAGCACAGAGAATGGGCTCCTTGGGCCTCCTGCCTCTCCCCTGCCTCATACCCGCCACGACCCCTCCACCTCCCGGAACCCTGGCCCCCTCACCGAGGTCAGGGTGGACTTGGTGGTCAGAGCAGGGTCAGGGCTGGGCTTGCGGCTGCAGGCAAACTTGAGTGCTTTCCGGACCTCCTTGCTAAGCACCACGTAGGAGAGGAAGATGAAGGGGCCCTGACAGGCGAGAAGCAGCAACTGTAAGTGCTGACTGAGGTACCTCCTAGTCAAGCTTCCCACACACACACAACTCCAGCGGCCTCCCACAGGGCGTGGGCCGGGCCGGTACCTGGACACAGTTGGAAGCAGCGAAGAGGTAGTGGAAGAGGAGGGTGTCACTGTTGACGGACAGCAGTGCCAGCAGCCACGTGGCACTCAGCAGCAGCAGGACAGCGAAGGAGGGCCGCAGGCCCGAGCTGGGGACAGGGGTGGGCTGTGAGTCTGGCTGCGAGGGCCCCCACGCCGGTGCCCGTCCACCGCCCAGGCACCCCCAGCCCATACTCACACAGGGCCTTTCTTCTCAAAGCCCTGCCGCTGGGCAGCGCAGGAAGCCCGGGCCGCCAGGATGTACAGGAAGACACTCATCTGGCAGGGGAGGAGGGGGTGTAAGGGGGGATCATCAGGACACAGATGGCTTCCATCCAACCCCCCGGGAGGCCTCCGCCATTCCTAAAGGGGAGCCTGAGGTCACGCTTAACCTGCTCTGCCCCACCCCCAGGCACTCTGTAGCACTTACCGAGACCACAAAGGCCACGGGGCCGGTGAAACTCCATATGAGTATGTCGTGGATGGAAAGCCAGCAGAAGTCGGGGTTCCCATAGCCCTCCGGGTCCAGGCCCACGGCTAGACCTGGGAGTGCAGTGACAGCAGCGGGGAGGGGTGGTCAAGGGACTTGGGAATCAGTCAAGCGGTCAAGTGGGCTCCAAGGGCCAGGTGCAGGGGAGGAAGGGTTCTGCCCACCCTCTGTCCATGCCATCCTCTCCAGCCTAGGGGACCCTCTCCCTGGGTGGGGCTCCCAGGCACCGAGTTAAACGAGAGGGATGCTTGTGGAGAAGTTGGTCAGGGGCGTAGGGATGTGGGGCCTCTGGGCCTGGGATGTACGTGGGAGAAGGTGGAATAAAGGTGCACTGAGGCCCGAGGGATGTAGACCTCAAGACCCGGGCTGGGGGCGGGGGGTACCTGTGATGAATGCGGGCACGCCCCAGCCCAGCATGTAGTAGAATCGCATGGGGCCGGCATTGACATCCCGCACCTCGGTGAGCGCCCGGTACAGGTGCAAGGCCTCCAGCAGAGCCCAGGAGAAGGTGCAGAGGTACAGGAAGTGCAGCAGGATGGCAATGACTGTGCAGGCAAACTGAGGGCCCAGGCCGTGCCCGGTCAGTGCCCAGGCCACACCCAGGATGTGGGCTCTGCTCTCACCAGACTGGAGAGGAGAGCCTGGGTGCTGGACGCTGCTCCAGGGGGGAGTCTGGGCCATAGGAAGGTACCTCTAGGGCGTGCTGGGGAACCAGGGGGAGCTGGAGCGGTGGAAGCCATGCGCTAGGCCCCAGGCTAGCTCTTTACCCCTCATGGCTGCAGAAGCAGGGATTGAGGGGAACGCTGGGGAGGACTGACACGGGATCATGAGAGCGGGGGACACTGGGGAAGGTTTCTGGTGAGGAGGAACATCTTACAGGGAGGTCAGCCTGGTTGATTCCCAGGAGGAAGACCAGCTGAGCCAGGCCCAGGGCAGCCGTCAGATTCCGTCGGATGCCATGCTGGTTGGAGCGCAGGGCGCGCAGGACAGCAAGGAAGAGGAAAGTGAGCAGGAGGGCGGCCAGGGTGACCCCAAGGGCCACATATGTCAGCGTCTTCAGTGGCAGGATCTCCCCATTCTGCAGGGGTGGGTGGCAGAGAACCAGGGGGATTAGGAAGGGCAGGGTCTGAGCACCCAGTCCAGAGCCCTGGGCTCCCACCCCCAGCCCTGCGGCTGCCCACCCCCACCCCTGTGGGCCCAACCTCACGCCGAGACACGTCCATGAGCACAGCGAAGCTCGTCATATGGTTGCACTGGCAGCTGACGTGGCTCTCGTTGCGGAAGACGACTTCACAGCCTCGGGCTGACCAGCCACCAGTGCCACTGACCCTGTGTGAGGGAGGCAGGGTCAGGAGACAGGAGGGTGGGGTGCACTGGGGCCTGGGGGTTCTGCCCACAGCCCTGGGGCACAGGGCAGTGCAGGCTCACAGGATCGAGTGGTTCCAGAAGACACAGATGGGTTTGGTGCGCTCCTCCGTCTCCAGCAGCCGGAACTGCACCGTGACTGGCTTGTCCAAAGCACGGGGCAGGAGCTCCTCATCGTCATGGACGCTGATGCTCACCACGGGTGTGTTGATGACGGGGCGTTTGGGAACTCTGGGCAGGCAGGCACACAGTCACCACAGTATTTGTGTGAATGCCATGCACGCATGCTAAGTTGCTTTAGTCGTGCCCAACTCTGTACGACCCTATGGACTGTAGCCCGCCAGGCTCCTCTGTCCATGGGATTCTCCAGGCAAGAATACCAGAGTGGGTTGCCATGCCCTCCTCCAGGGGGATCTTCTCAACCCCGGGATCAAACCCACATTTCATGTCTCCCGCATTAGCAGGTGGGGTCTTTACCACTAGCGCCACCTGGGAAGCCGTGTGACTGGAGGGCTCTTCTTATCACGCTGAGATGCTGCCAACCCCTGGTCCATCTCTGTGGCTCACCCACTGACAGGCACCCCCCCCCACTCCTTGTCTCCCCGGCCACTCACCTCAGGCTGCGCTTGTCTGGGTCGTAGTTATGGGGCAGCAGCCCGGCCAGGGTGCGGTAGATGATGACGCTGGCCACAGCCTCACCCTGGCTCAGCTCTGGGTGCCGCCGCTGCCGCCGAGCCAGCTCCTCCGGCTCCTGGGGCTCTCCGGGGCCCGCGGGTCTGACCACAGGGGGCGTTTCTGGGATCGGGACATTGTCTGCTCAGCTGGGTCCTTCACAGACACCCCAACCTGGCCCCCTGACCCACCCCTCAGCCCCCACTGACCTCTGAAGACAGACTCAGGCAGAATGACCATTGTCTCCAGGTCTGGGGGCCGCTCCCCCCGCAGTGCCTCATAGCGGGGCAGCTTGGCCCCAGCGAAGTTCCCCTTGTCCAAGCGAACGACAGAGATGACTAGGGAGAGGGCACAGGTCAGACCCTCAGCGAGAGCAGCAGGCCCCTGGCACGGCCCTGCACACACCCTCTCTGGGCCGGTGGCAGCCTCACCAATGTTGGGTGTGACGATGGTGAAGGGGCTCAGGTAGGTGTGCCGCATGTTCTGGGCCAGAGCGCTGGCATAGGCCTCATAGTGCTGCAGCAGCCAGGCAGTGCCGCCCTCCGTCTGCTGGATCAGCTCCCAGTGCCGCTTGTTGGCCGCATCCAGGAGGGCGCTGCCCACGCGCAGCAGATTCTAGGGTGGGCACGGTTACAGCAGGCTGTGCACACGGCCTCACTTCTTGTCCCCACCAGCCCGTCCTAGACCAGCCCTGGCTCACCCCCCACCATGCCCCGCCCACTAATCCTTACTCCTCTAACAGCTTCCCAGGGCCTGTGCCTCTGCCCACATGGATTATTTGATGCGGGTTCCTCCCTGTCCTGGCCCAGTGGGGGGGACCCCTCCTCTGGCGAGCCTGGTCAGACCGGGTCCTCGTACAAACATTATTCTCTATGGGTACCATGCTTTGAAAAGGATTGGGAAGAGGTGCTCTAAATGACCCATGTGCTGGGCCATGCCTCAGGGGGCCTCATGATGGCCGGGAGCTCCCTAAAAGCAGGGAGGGGAGTGCCCCCCACTCTGCCCCGAGGTTACCAGGAGCCGGCTCACTCACCATGACCTCCTCCCACCCCGCCTTCCCTGCCCACTCCGAGCCCCACCTCGGTGAAGTGTACATCCTGCGTGGCGGACAGCCCAAAGCCTCGCTGGGCACTCTCGTGGGCCAGCAGCCGCGTGGCCAGCTGATAGGCCACCTTGACGTCACTGCCAAAGTAGCCAGCCGTGTGTTGGGTAGCATTGCGCAGGAGCAGGGCCAGCCGCTGGGAGCGCCCCGAGTCCAGGCCTGACTCGTTTCTCTGCAGCCGCTCAGCCTGCAACCAAGACAGGCAGTGGGGTCAGCACAGGAAGGGGACAGCGAGGCTCCCAGAGGTAGAACTGGAACTCCAGAGTAAAAGGACTCGGGAAGGGGCCCCCAGAGGCAGGAGCTGGACTCGTCGGAGTCCCCTTTCTCCAAACTGGGGAAGCGGGCAAGTCATCCTGGGTGAAGACTGGGTGAGGGGCAAGGAGATGGAGAGGAAAAGGTTCACTTACAAATCCCTTCAGCTCTGAGAAGGTGACCGATGTGCAGTTGAAGAGGTTTGGGGGAAGCCACCCTCTGTGCTCATCACAGTGGCGCACCGCAGTCCCTGGGGGAAGGCAGCCAGGAGGGCAGGCCTCAGGGAGAGACCTCGCTGAGTTCTGCCAGGGGCTAGCCCCCATGGACCAGAGACAGGAGACTAGCAGACAAGGGCCCTGCTGTCCAGTATCCCAGCGTGTGTTGACCACCAGAGCCAAAACCTCTGTGAGACCAACCCACAGGAGGGCTACAGGAGTGCACGGCATGTGGCCCCTGAGCCCCTGGACTCGGCTGCCCTACTCCGGCCACCACCTTGAACTTTCTGCCACACACTCTCTGTTTCTGATTTCTGCTCATGGTCAGTCCAAGGGTCAGTGCCAGCCTGCATCCTGCAGCTCCCCTGGGACAGCACCCCATGTCCCCGGCTCCCCAGGCCGTCTTTCTGGAGTGGCATGACTCCAGTACGAGGCGGTGAGTTGAGGATAGCAACCAGTGTAACTCATCTTTGAACCTCTAGTACCCAGCCCCGTGCCAGGCACGCTGCAGGTTTTCAGCACTTTTGTTACAAGTCCAAAACATAGACACCTTTCATCCAGGCAAACTTGGGAACAGGGGAGCATTGAGCCAAAGAAGCATGGGACATGGAATCCCCCAGACCTGGAGGCCAGAAGTTGTGGGGTCACAGGATCTGCAGCCAGGGGCTCCCCACCCTCACTCTAGTGATAAAGGCCAAGTCCTCTATTTCATGTTCCGGGCCTCCAGCACCTACCGAAGGAGCCTTTGGGACAGGGGGCAGCGGCAGGCAGCCCAAAGCGGGTACGGGGCCACCAGATCCCAGCCTCGATGGCCCTCGGGCAGCTGTCGTAATTCACTGCAAGGAAGTGCACCGTCACTCAGGAGCAGCTGTCCCCCTATAGCGATGGCCGGGCTCCCCAGCCCTCCCAAGGCAGCCTCAGGTCTGCAACCCGTCCCGGCTCCTGGCCTCCCTGGGACACTGGGGCCTGGCACACGGCAGGGAGGGCCACCCACCCATCTCAAGTGCCCTACCTTCACAGCCGTTGGTGGTGACCTCCGCAAAAGGGTTGTCACAGCGATCACACTGGCGCCCAATGACGCCTGGCTTGCATGGACACTGGCCCTCCTCAGGGTCACAGACTCGGGACAGAGAGCCTGTGGGGTAGCAGTCACAGAGGAGGCAGGCGGGGCTGCCAGGGGGCCGGTAGTGGTTCTCCTGAGAGGGAGAAGGGACACGCGGTCGCTGGCTCAAGCTCTCTTCCCTGGGTGCTCACGGATCCTCTCACTGTGGCCCCTCTGGAGAGAGGCTCCCTGACCCCCAAGAACGGTACATTCAAAGTATCTATTAGCTGGTCGTGATTCGGAGTTTAACCCACTAGTGAGACACCAATCAATTAGAATGGGCCGCAAACAACCAGTACAGCTGGCCCAGAGCTCACCGATTAAGTATAGGTCCTGGCCCCCTCTGCACCCCAAGACACACAAGGACAAACAACCACTGGCCCGCGCCAGTGGCTCAAAGGCACATAGCCCTCAGCGCTCTGTGGGGAGGCTTCTTCCGCCGCCCACCCCCCAAGGGCCCAGGAAGCACAGAACGGCGGCCGCGGCAGCCGCTGTGGAGGCCTGGGTCAGGGCGGTCACCTTGCAGTGGCACTCGCCGCTTGTCTTGTTGCAGTCGGGATCGAAGCCTTTGCTGACATCGCAGTTGCACGGGCCACACGTGGGGTGTCCCCACCAGCCTCGGGGACAAGGTTGGTCAATCCTGCGGAGAAGGGACCAGGGAGGAACGAGCTCCTCCAGCCACCCTGTAGCCACGTGTGGCCCTTCTGACTCTAGCCGTGGCCCAGCCAGGCTCCCAGGGCTCTGAGGGACACAGTGGACATCGGCAGTAGGCCCTGGGGCCTGCTGCTGCCTGCACAGATCTACATACCTGGTCTCACAGTATGGCCCGAGGTAACTGGGGGGACACTCGCAGGTATAGCCATGGGGAGCACTGGGCTTTCGGGTACACACGGACTGATGCTCGCATGGGTTCAGGTCACACACATTAGTGCAGTTGTCACCATAGTAACCTGGGACCAACCAGAAGGACAACAGAGGCTCAGTCCCCACCTTCTCCTGGCATTTTCTTCAAACCTGCCTTCATTCACCTCCTTCTATTCTGAGCAGCTATCCCAGCTGGCTGTGGCTCTGCAGTGCAGGATGAGAGGCTCAGAGGGGTGAGGTGACTAGCCCCAGGTCACATGGCAAAGCCAGAGTGAGCCCTCGCCCCGCCCCACACCTGCTGACCTGTCCCATTTCCCTGGATCCCTGGCCTACCTGGATCACAGCTGCAGGAATAGCTGTCCCAGTCGTCACTGCAGTAGCTGTTGGCAGGACATGGGTTCGAGTCACAGGGGTCTGGCAGGCTGCAGCCTGGCTCCACGTTGATGCTCTCCCCACGGCTGGGATCTAGACTGCTGATGCCCTCAGGCGTCTCGCTGACCCGAACACCCTGGGAGGGAGAGAGTAGTGGTGTTTGCCCTTTGTGGAATGGGCTTCTCAGTGTTGGAGGGTGAGAAGGCAGAGCAGGAAGCTTACCTGCAAACAGCCCCGGAAGCCTCGGGCCACACCACTGGCCGGCCCTGGAACACCCCCGACGGTAATGTTGCTCAGGTGTAGCCCATGCAGCCGGGGGCCCAGGTTGCCCTCTGCCCGCTGCTGCCCATAGTCGAAGGACAGGATGGCGTGGCCAGGGCCTCCACTGGCTCCCAGAGCCAGCTGTGCATGGTGCCAGTCACCATCATTAGCCCGGCCTGGCTCCAGCTGGAGAGACGAGGCCTGGAGCCCCGTGCCCTCCACGCTCAGCACCACGTGGCCCTCCCGAAGCTGGCACCAGAAGAAAAGAGGGTCAGCAGACTGCCTTGATCAGCTCATCTTCCAGCCCACTGTCCTTCCTGGGCCACCAAACCCATCCTGCTGCCCAACTGAGGCCAGGGAGGAAAAAGCATTATTTCCTGTGGGCCCGAGAGATGGCAGCAGTGATCCACCAAAGGAACCCAGCTGCCTTTTCTCTCCCAGGAAAGACCCCGCCCAGTCAGCTCTGACCAATAACCCGTGCCAGGGCCCGCCTGCCCCACCCCTCCCTGCATCACCTGCAGAGTGATGGTGCTGCGCCCCCTGGTGACAGCCTGGAGCAGGACACCATTGGCCTGGCGTGTGCGGAACATGAGGCTGAGGTGCCAGGGCTGGGAGATGGGCAGTGAGAGGCCATGCCAGGCCAGCAAGCTGCTGCCCAGGAAGCGCTGCGGGTTGGCCATCTCTGGGGAGGCAGATAGAGGCAGACTCTGAGGGGCGCAGTGGCCGAGTGCCCCAGTGGGTATGATGTTCAGCGGGGGTAGCTCCGTGGGAGGCAGGGTACTGCCCCTCCTAGTGCCCAGGCTCCCCAGCTGCCCCGCCCTCCAGAGCATCTACCTGCTCCGGGTCCACCCCACTCTGTGCCCGGGCCTGCCTCTGACTGGGCCCTTTGTCTCCAGTGCTAACCCTCTCAGGGCGCTGCCCAGACATGCTTTTCCACCCACAGCCAAGCTCAGCTGGGCCCTGCCCAGGGCCTGGCCCGACCGTGCTGGGGTTCCCAGCACTGCTGACAGCTCCCAGGCCCCAACCTCTGACAGCTTCCCCCATACCTACCCTGGGCACAGCTCTTGCCCCCAAAGCCCAGAGGGCACTCGCAGCTGAATGCGTCCCACTGGTTCACACAGGTGCCCCCGTTGTGGCAAGTGTTGCTGTCACACACGTTCTTCTTGGCAGGGCACCCTAGAATGGAGAAGGGTGCTCAGGCAGAGGCTCCCGACAGAAAACCTGTGGCAGTAGTTAGAGGGGGCTTTGAGCCCTCCACTTCCAGGGGCCCCCACACCAGGCACATCCCACCTCTCCGCATTCAGCCTGACCCCGGCTCCCATACCAGGCAGGGTGCCGTTGTTGGCAATGAAGTCAGCCATATCAACGTGGCGGCTGTCCACCTGCAGGTTCCTCATGCAGCCCACGAACTGCCGGGTGCGGACAGGGAAGCTCTCGGGCAGGTCCGGCACCCCGCCCAGCAGCAGGGGCCCTGTCAGGTCCAGAGACCTGGAGGGTGGGGTGGGGGTGGGGGCGGGGAGACAGCCAAGATGTAAGGGCGAGTTGGGTGCTTCCAGCTCTTCTTTCTCCTTGAGCCTGGCCACCAGGCCAGGGGTCCTAGGGGCCCTGCCGAGCAGTCAGGGGAAGGGGAGCCCCACCCTGGAGCTGCTCTCATCAGACTGCTGCCCAAGGCCAGCTCGAATCCCCCAGACTTGCCGGCTTTGCCCCCCACCCAGCCCCTGCGCAGAGTGCTGACCAGGGGCAAAGGGAAGCCAGGTGAGAGAAAGGAATTGGCTCCCATTTCAGAGCCCCCAAAGTCCCCCCTTACAACCCTCCCTCCCTGTGTGGCCCCACACCTCACTGCACCCCCAAGCCCTCTCCCCTCCTTACTTCTTGCTGCCACCCTGAGTGCCCTGGGCAGCGCAGGAGTAGTTGCCCAGCATGGCTCCAAAGCGCAGGGCTACCCCTGTGTCACAGCCATCCACGGTCACCATAGCTACCTTCTGCTCGGATGGGCCCTGAGGGAGCCCCGTCTGACCCAAGAGTGGCTGTGGATAGGGAAGGGCAGAGAGGAGAAAGAGTGGGCCAGGGTCACTCATGGGCCAGCAGGGAGGAAAACACCAGCACATACACCCTCCCTTTGCGTACTGCTGCACACGCACACACGTGTGCTATACACATGTACACGTGCACACAGATGTGTGCTCACATGACCATTCACCTTCCTCAATGTCCACCTGTGTTTGTACCTAGCAGAATAGGAAGTGTCTGCACTACCTAGCAGGATGGGAATGCCCGGCGAGGCAACAAGTTCCACCCCTCCCTTCCTCCCCGTTCAGCTAGACGTATCACAACCAGCCCCCAGCAAGGCAGGGCCCCCCAGGTGTGGGAGGGAATCTGAGCCCAGGACAGAGCCCTCTCCCTCCGTGACCCTCCCACACCCACCTTATTGTAGTACTTCAGCTGCACCGTGTGCCACTGGCCGTCACTGACCCCTCCGGGCACGAACGGGGACACGGTGGTGGTCGATTCCCCTGAGGAAAGGACCCAGGTGAGCTGGGACACCAGGTGAGGGCTGGGCACTCACGGTTGGGCTGCGCCCAGGTTTGGCTGGGAGAGCGTGTGACTCAGGGTCAAGGGAAGAGAGACACAGGAACTCGGGGAGACGTGCGAGGACGTGGGGCCACGGGATCACCTGCAGAAAAGGTGAGCTGGACCTGCTCCTGGATCACCTCGAGGGCCACGAAGTCATGCTTCTCATTGAAGCGCCCGTTGTACAGCAGCAGCCCGTCGCGCTCCTTGGTGGCAAACCTGAGTGGGAGTTGGGGAAGGGGCAGGAAATGGGGCACCCACCTGGATGCTGGCACCCCAGCCACCTAACCAGCCCTGGTCCTACTCAGAAATCTCCTGAGGGCTGACTCCTGGGCGAAGGCTGTGGGCCACATGGCTAGAGCGTGGAAGATGAGCAGAAACCAGGACTGGCGGCACGACCCTGGCATCCTGGCTCCCACCCTTGAGGGTGGGTTGGGAGGAGTGTAGGTGGCCCTGGCGGGTGAGGGGCCTGCCAGCCAAGGGTACAGGACAACTCCAAGTACAGGCCTGGCTCTGCCAACAACTCCCTCCCCCACCCCCGCACAGCATCACTGATCGACTTCCCACCTCATCCACACAACAGGAGGCCCCCCAGGCTGTCCCTGACCCCTATTCTAAGTGCCCAGGCACTCACGAGAGGGCCAGGGTGAAGTGGAAGCGCTGGCGCAGGCCCCGGAAGGTGATGAAGGAGCGGGCAGGGAAGCTGCGCGTGGTCACCTGGCAGAAGGGCTTCTCGAAGTCTCCAGATGGGCAGTCGCACTTGAAGCCGCCCACCAGCAGGTTGACACAGGTGCCCCCGTTCTTGCAGACGCCTGGGGTGCAGCGGCCTGAGCGGGCACTCACTTCGCAGTGCTCACCTGGACAAGAAGTCAGGCAGGTGAGCATCAGGTGCCGGGGACTCTCAGCCTCCTTCGCACCCAGGGATCCCTCTGTGGTCTCCCATGACTCCTGTGACACTCGAATCCCTCCAGTACCCCTGCCTCCTCTTGTGTGCTCAGCCCTCTGAGCTCTGTGAAAGCCTGGCTCCTCTGATGCCCTGCCTGGCGCACTCGCCCATCCTCACCACAGTCCCATATAGCGCTGTCCTGCATGTTCCTGGAGGCTCCCAGTTCCTCCCATGCCCCCGTTTGGACCTTAAGAGCACAGGCCTATGAGGTCCCTGATCACAAGGTCCAAGTCCTAGTGGCCTTTGGTGTGAGGGCTACCCAGCAAGCATGGGGGTGTTCTAGCCCCATCAGGGGGCATGCCTGTGGATGAGAGGGCCTGCAGGGCAGCACAAGGGCTAGTGCCAACCCCCACCCCACACTGGTGCTTTTGTCCCTCACAGGCACCAAGATCAGCTTCCCTCCCTGGGGATGAGACCAGGCTTCCACTTGGATTTGTTGGAGTTGTGGGATAGTGTGGGCGGGAAGCTGGGGATGCTCCAGAAACGGGGCAAGAACTCCCACCCTGAGCACTAGTGTTCAGACTGAGGACCTCTGTGCACTTGAGAGATGTTGAGACAGTAGGGAACTGAGCCCTGGGAGCTGGAACGGAGGAGCTGAAAATCCCAAACATCAGATGGAAAAATCCACCCTTTTCTCTCCCTCCCCATTCCCAGATTCTACAGATAGGTTCTCAGCTCCAGTGCCTAGTGACTAGCTCTAGTTTCCATGGAAACTGTTGTTCGCCTACTCTAAGCACCCCCCTACCCCATCCTCTTGGACAAAGACTTCCCTCCCCTCCCCCAAACCCACCCCTCTGCTCCCCCCTACCCACAGCAGCAGCTGAGAGGAGTCAAGTCTGGTAAGTTCTGGGCAGGAAGATGCAGCAGGGGAGGCAGCAAGGCTGGCCTACCACGGCTGGCGAAGCGGGTGGGCATGGCTCTGGGGGAGAGGGAGCAAGGCCTAAGGCCCCTGGGAAGGAAAGGCATGGAGAGCAGGGGATGTCCTGAGGGAAAGCAGGAGGCTGCAGGGAGGGGTCCGGAGCAGGAAGCAGAGGCAGTGAGATCCCAGAGAGAGTCTGGGGACAGGGTGTAAAGATCCCTGGAAATAGGCCAACAGGCCTCTTGGTCAGGCCCTGCTTTACACACCTGGGCAAGGGTGGAGCACCACGTCACACAGGTGCGAGGATCTGAAAATCCCTATCCCCACACCTGAACCCCACCAGTTTCCCCAGCTCTTCTGTGCCTTCCCCTCAATACCTGGGGAGAAAAGCACCTGCTGTGGCTCTGAAAGGAAAGGTAACTCGCTCATCAGTTGGGAGAGTGCAGGTACTAGGCGCAGCCTCACCTCTAATCCAGGTGAGACCTGGGGCAAGTCACCTGATCTCACTATTTCCTTAAATCACAGCCAGCACTTCCCACAGGCCAGCTCTCTTACCCGTATTAAATTCAATTAATCCTCACAACCACCTTGTCATGGGAGTAGATTCATCACCCATTTAAAAATTCTACGCCACAGAGCGGTTAAGTAACTTGCCCAAGGTCACCCAGCCGCTCTTGTCAAAGCTGGGATACAAATGCAAGCAGGCTGGCCGCAGCGCCAGCGCTGCCCTCAGTCACACCATCTGGGGGGTGGGGGTGGGGGCGGGTTGGAGACGGAGAAACAAGGCTCCCCTCTTCCTTTCTCAACAGGTGACTGTGAAAGAGCAAGTGAATGGCCAGTGTACCCTGCACACTCCGCAGGAGGAGGAGGAGGAGGTTACCCGGTTCTTAGCTCGGTCGTGCTGGGCTGCAGCCTTAACCCCCCTCCCGGGGCCGCCCCCAGGCCCTGCCCGCCCTCCGCGAGGGCTCACCGGTGTAGCCGTCGCGGCAGAGGCAGGTGTAGCCGCCCTCGCGGCTGCGGCAGCGTCCGTGGGGGCCGCAGGGCCGTGAGTAGCAGAGGTCCACCTCGGTCTCGCAGTAGTCGCCGGTGAAGCCCGGCGGGCAGCGGCAGCGCAGCCCGCCCACCGGGTGGATGGGCCGGAAGAGCACAGAGGAGGAGGCGATGAAGGGCGCGGAGGAGTCGAAGCGGAGCACCGACACGCAGCGCATGTAGTTCTCGCAGGGCTCGCGCAGGCAGATGTTGTCGTCGAAGGGCAGCACGCGCTGCGCCGAGATGGCCGCCAGCAGGCTGCGGTTGAGGTACAGGCGCTCCTGCAGGTCCTCGGAGGGCAGGAAGGGCGGCCCGCCCCCGGGCCCCGGCGGCTGGCCCACCGACAGGCTCACGTTGAGGATGTGGCTGCCGGGGGCGTCGGTGTCCCGCTGCACGTTGAAGACCACCACGTGGTCCGGGGGCGTGGCCAGCGTGGCGGCCACTGCCTGGATGAAGAGGCCCAGCAGGGGCGACAGGAAGCGCTCGGGCGACATGTCCTCCAGGCGCAGCGTGATGCTGTGCGTCAGCATCTCGTCGGTGATGATCGTGACGCGCAGGGAGCACTGAGCGGTCACGCTGTGCACGCCGTCTGTGGGGAGGCCAGACGGTCAGCACCCAGGGAGGGCAGGGGGCCCACGCCATAGGTCTGGCTCCGGGTAGCAGCACCCGGAGGAGGGCATGCGTGCGGGCCGGAACCCTGCTCGCACACTCCTGCACTGCCCAGGTGCCAAGAAAGGCTCTTCTTTTCTAACTGGCATAAAGGAGCCCTTAGGACAACGTGTGCCTCACCTGAGGGAGAGTCACTCCAGTAGGGCTCAGCCCCCAGCAGCACTCAGGGGGACTGATTTCCAGAAGTTCTCTTTGCATACTTTCCAGAAACCCTCTGTTGCAAAGCATGTGTGTGTTAATTGCTGGGTCCTGTCAACTCTTTGCATCCCCATAGACTGGAGCCCACCAGGCTCCCCTGTCCGTGGGATTTCCTAGGCGAGAATACTGGAGTGGGTTGCCATTCTCTTCTCCAGGGGATCTTCCCCACCCAGGGATCGAACCCAGGTCTACTGCATTGGAAGTGGATTCTTGGTGGTCTGAGCCACCAGGGAAGCCCACTGGAAAGCATGGACACATCTTTTAATGTTTGTGCATCTTTCCCTGCCCCAAGCCACAGACGGGTTTGCTCCCCCATATCAATACCAGACCAGGTGCTTCCCTGCATGAGAATCTTATTGTGCCTTTTTCTTACCTCCCTAGAGGGCCCAGAGCACCATGCTGCTGCTGCTGCTGCTAAGTCACTTCAGTCATGTCCGACTCTGTGCGACCCCATAGACAGCAACCCACGAGGCTCCGCCATCTGAGAGCACCACGAGAGGCCCACAAATATAATTCTCCTGCCCACTCAGCCTCTATATCTCAACACTACTACAACCCTGACCCTGGCTGTGTTCCCCCTCCCCCATTGCAGAAGAGAATGGAGGGTGAACTGGGTCAGTGGGCCACCCAGTCCCCCTCCCACTAAGCCCCGTGGCTGCTTGGGCGCAGGCCCGCTATCCCCATGGCAACGCCCCACACAAAGCATTCTTCCCGCCCAACTCCCTGAGTTGCTGAGGGTAGCCTGGGGGGCCCTACCCCAGGAAATCTAGCTGAGCCACCTTACCAGTGGCAGCACCACCCACTGGTCTGATGTTGTGGGGTTCTGGGGGGCCAGAGATGGAAAGGCCTGGGTAGCTTTCCACCCTGAGCCCCAGACAGAGCCCCACTAAGCTGACGTCTCCTTTGGGCCTAGACCTCCAGCTACTCATCACCCACTTGGCTCATGGCATTAAACCCAGTGCCTGCCACACCCCCAGGCCACACACTCACTTATAAACAGCTAAGTACTAACACTCTGGTGTCTCACCCCACCCACACACACTAAGCCCAGAAATACCGGGCACACCTGAATGCACAAATACATGGCAATGGATTTTATTCAGCTCAAAATGAAAGCTGGAGGCCAAGCGGTGAGTGAAATGGCTTGATTGGGCTATAAGCGATATTCTTATTATTTACTACAATGTTCTACGCCTAGTAAGTATTCAGTCAGATGTTCATGAGAATCTATTTGATCTCCCTAATGAAGAAATGGTCTTTAAAACACAGCAGGGAGGCGCAAGTAGTTATTTAAAAGGACATCCTAGCAGGAATGGGGCAGGAGTTAGTGTTTCTCAGGTGGGACAGAGGTAGGAAAAGACTTCCATGGTGGCTCAGTTGGTAAAGAATCCACCTGTAATGCACAAAATGTGGGTTTGATCCCTGGGTTGGGAAGATCCTCTGGAGAAGAGCATGTCAACCCACTCCAGTATTCTTGCCTGGAGAATCCCATGGACAGAGGAGCCTGGCAGGCTACAGTCCATAGGGTCGAAAAGATTTGGACACGATTAGTGACTAAGCACGCACACACGCACACACTCACAGGTGTAGGAAAGGGATCTGGGAATAGATTCTTCTGCTTCTATGTCATAGCACCTTGAGGTGGCTGACTGCGCCAGCGGCTAGGAAGGCTGAAGCCAGACACACATCTCAGCTGTGGCCTCGGCCCCCTGCCCACCTTCCCTCCAGCCTCACTGCTTGAGAATGTGAGGCCCGCCTGCTCTCACCAGCAAGCCTGTTGTCATCACTAACTCCTCTCCTCCTTTTCTTGACTGCTGCTGAACAAGCTGTTCCTTCCTACCTGGACTATCCAGCCACCAGCCCACACTCCTCCTAGTTTTCTAGCCCGCCCTAAACTCACCTTTTCCAGGGAGCCTGCTCAGATTTATGACCTCAGGCTCCACTTTCCTCCCTCTTTCAGAGCCCCCTGCACTTAGTTCTGGAGCCAGCCCAGGGCCCTTGTGTACCTGGTGCCCAGTGAGTCCTTGGTGTGAGAGTTTCTCTGGGCAGGAAGGAGCCCAGAGTCCGCACAGAGTCCTCCTAACTGACCGGGGAGGGGCGGGGCAGGCAAGAGGAACCTCTCTGCCATCCGCCCTGGGAACACGCGCTCCTCCCTGTGTTGCCCCTCTGCCGGCCCAGGCCCCACCTACACCCCTCACCCAGCGTGTCTGTTGCTTCCCATCTGGCCCACCATCTGTGGCCACCTGCCCCCTCTGCTAGTGTCCCCACCCCAGCAGTCAATGGACCGCTCTCTCCTTCCTCTTTGTTCCTTTCTCCTGCCTTGACCTGGGTCACCCTTCAGGTGCAAAGGCAACGGTGGGAACCAGGGTGGGGGGTGCATGGCTGGAGCCATCCTCTTGGGCAGAAGATGGTGGGGATGGGCCCTGACCCCAGGAAACACCCTCTGTGATGAGAACCTTGCCTGCCACACCTGCAAAAGTGCCAAGTCCCAGACTGGTGCAGATTTAGATGCCAGGCCTCCCTTCCCCTGGCAGATGCACTGTGGGAGTTGTAGGCCTGGAGGGGTCCGAGGAATGACCAGGCCATTGACGGGCACTCCTGTGTGTCCAAGCAGAGTTCGGAAGAGGCAGAGTTAGGCGAATTCGGGCCTCAGGAGAGCCACCCGGCCCATGCTGGGGCAGCTGAAGTCCCAGGGAACAAGAGACGGGGAAATCAGAGAGGCAGAAACACAGAGGCCAAACAGGGGAAGACAAAGGCCCAGGAAAAGAGCCAGCAGGGGAGAAAGTGGGAAAGGAGGAGAGAGTCACACAGGAGATGGGGAGAGGACCATGGAGGAGACAGTGCAGAAGGGTCCCCAAGGGCAGACGTGGGAAAGAGAAGAGACAAAGAACAAGAGAGGGAAAACAAAGGCAGTAGCAGTTGATTCCCCTGCCCCAGCCTCTCCGAACTTTGGGGTTGCCGTGGTGACTGCCTCCAAGGGTCAGGGCCGAGGGGAAAGGGTGGGGCTGGGCTGGAGGGCCAGCCGAGGCCTCCCCCTCTATTCTAGGGGAGCCGAGGTCTGGGGCTTTGCATGGGTAGGAGCGCGAAGGCTGGGTGGGGCCTCCTCTGCCCACGTCCCTTGGTCACCTAGGGTGGACTGGGGGAGGCAGGAGGGAGAGGCCCTTCCCCTCCAGCCCTCCCCACTGCTTCCCAGCACAGAGAAGGACACGAGATAGCAGAGCTCCAGCCCCCGCCTCCTCCCTCTAGAGGAACTGAAGCTTCCAGAGGCATGGAGCCTGTCCGTGACCTCTAAAAGCTCACGTGCCCTGGCTCCAATGGCCACCTGAGGATTGCGAGGGGAGTTATCTGTCCCAAAAGGACTATGAATGGGGAGGGGGCCGAAGCCACACCCTGAGTCTTGCACGCCTCACTCCTCTCCAGGCCCGGACTCCTTGGGGTGGAAGTGAGGCTGGCCAGGCAGCTTTCTCCCCACTCTGATGTGTCCGAGTGAGGGTACCCTGACCCACCCATCCCCAGGCACAGCTAACAGTTAGTCCTCACAAGGGTCCCAGCTGTTCGCAGGCTCAGGGAAGGGGCTCGGCAACCTGGGGCCGGTGCCCTCCTTGCTGCCGCTGTTGTCCACTCCCTGCTCCCAACAGAAGAGACAGAATGTTGCTCACCCCACCCCCCGACTCTCCTCCCCCAGTCCTTCTGTCCAGGAGTCTGCAGGCTGAGCGCTTGGCCAAGCAGCTGGAATGCCCGGCCTGGGTCCCGGCCAGGCTCCCACGCCCCAGGAGTCTGTTCTCTTGCCACTGGATCCGGGGGCTCTGCCCTCAGAGGCCACTAGCGCCCTGGCTCATCACGGTCCCCACAGCACATCCCCTGAGCCCAGGCTCTCACGGGCCGTGGGAAGGCCTGGCGTCTAAGAACAGCCAGGCCTCGGGGAGGCAGGGGGCCCAGGAGCACCGTGGCCTGCCCCTGGCTCCGCTGCAGCCCTTCCCCCAAGCCGGACCCCAAACCACCACCTCTGACAGTGGGGTCTGTTTGGACAGAAACAATGAGCTCCGGCCTCACTTCCTGTGGAAGCTCTGAAGGGGGGGGCCAGGCCAGGCTCTTTCTGCCTGGAGGGAAAAGAATGTCCTAGACAAAGTCCCCCTCAGCTGGTCTGTGGCTCAGCTGGGAGCCAGAAGGGGCCCAACCACAGGGTCCTGACCCCGTGGGGGCAACCCTGTGCCCCCACAGCCTCGGCTCTGTCCAAGGCTATGTGAGATCACAGGGACGTGCCGGCAGGCAGGCGGCAGGCTGGCGTGAAGGGGTGGCTTGCTGCTCTAGGCCACAGTCCCCTCCACCCCTCCCCAGCTCTCTTGGACCCCAGAGCCTTTTGCCACAATTCTCAGCAGCCACAGAGAAGACAGCCTCACGACACTTCCCCCACCATGTCACAGGCTGGTAGGCAGGGGGCCGCCAACCAAAGCAGCCCGGCCCAACCTGGGGTGGCAGGCAGGGCCCACACAGCTGCCAAGATTCCTCGGGCTCTGTCCCCAGCTGCTTTGCACCCCTCAAACGCTGGGCCAGTCCCAAGTAAAGAGATGGGTCAGCAGTTCCTCATCAGAAGGCCGCCCAGGCCCTCCCCCAAGAGCCAACTCCACCCCAGTGTTGCCTGGGCCCTTCCTTACCTGACACCAGCACGCTCATGACAGCCTCCAGAGGTCGGTTGTTGTCCAGTGCCCGACTCAGCCTCAGCTCGCCTGTGGACGCATTGAGGAGGACCAGGCTGAGTTCATTCCCCCGCTCGAAGCTGTAAGTCAGGCTGTCTGAGATGTCAGGGTCGTGGGCAGGCACCCGGCCAATGGCACCCCCAGGGAAGCTGCTTGATCGGTTGGTGACATAGTTGTTGAAAAGGATCTCGAAGTTGCCCAGCACTGGTGGGTTGTCATTGCGGTCAAGCAGGCGGACGTGCACTGTAGCTCGGCTCACCAGCGGAGCCGACGTGGCCTGGATGACCAGGACATACTCAGGCCGGTCCTCGTAGTCCAGGTCCACCAGAGCGGTCAGCTCTCCGGAGAAGATGTCCAGTTGGAAGACCTCAGGGATGTTGCCCTCCACGATCTGGTACATGATCTGAGCATTGGTGCCTTCGTCAGGGTCAGTGGCTGTGACCCGGGCCACCGCCAGACCAATGGGGCTGTTCTCTTCCACAAACACATCAAACTCATCCTGCTCAAAAACAGGTGGGTTATCATTGACATCCAACACTGTGACTGTCACATCCATGGGCGTGCGGGCTGGAGGCATCCCCTTGTCCACTGCGAATGCCCGCAAGACGTACTGGGCCACATTCTCACGATCCAGCCTCCGCAGTGTTCGCACGATGCCTGATGTGGACTCTACGATAAAGTCTCCGTCTCCGTCATCGCCCCCTTGGAAGGTGTAGAAGACTCTGCCGTTAAGGCCAGAGTCACGATCAGTGGCTGAGATCTGCAGGACGCTGGTGAAGGGGGGCACGTCCTCATAGACACTGCCCTGGTAGGAGTCCCGCAGAAACTGAGGGGCATTGTCATTCACGTCATTCACCAGGATCTCCAGGTAGGTGGTGTCGGACTTCTGGGGAATGCCATTGTCCCGGGCAGTGATGGCCAGGGTGTAGGACACCTGGTCCTCATAGTCCAGCTCAGCCTGGGTGGTGACGGCCCCTGTGTCCGCATCGATGCGGAACTGGGGGATGCTGTCCTCCATGAAGTAGGTGATGCGGGCATTCTCACCCGTGTCCTCATCTGTGGCACTGATGAGCACCACTGTGGTGCCTGCTGGCCGGTCCTCATTAATATTCACCGTGTAGTGGGAGCTCTGAAAGACAGGGCGGTGGGTATTGGCATCGGTGACGTTCACCACCACTTGTGCCGTGTCCTGCCTCGTGCCGTCGGAGGCAGTGACAGCCAGCACATACTGCCGCTCAAGTTTGTAGTCCAGTGGCAGGGCGAGGGACACCAGCCCCCCACCGCTCTGGCTGGTGATGGAGAAGCGGTTTCGGGTGTTGCCGCTGGTGATCTGGTAGGTGATGACACTGTGGGCATCTCGGTCCACGGCCGACACCGTCACCACGCTGGTGCCCACAGCTGCATCCTCATTGAGCCGCACTGTGTACTCTGGTTGGGTGAAGGTTGGGTTGTTGTCGTTGACATCCAGGATGGTCACGCTGACACTGGCCGAGGCAGTGAGTGCTGGGGTGCCATGGTCGCGGGCTTCTACTCCAAAGCTGTAGAAATCAACCTCTTCCCGGTCCAGCTCAGCTGCCACAGAGATCCAGCCTGTGCCATTGTTGATGGTGAAGGGAAAGTCGTGTCCAACCCCTGCAAGGCGGTATTCTAGGCGGGCGTTGTCACCCGCATCAGCATCAATGGCCTGGACATGGAGGACCAGGTAGCCTAAGGGGACACTCTCCAGAACGGTAGCCTGGAAGGGGGTGCTGACGAAGATGGGAGCATTGTCATTGATATCCAAGACCTGCACTGTCACCAAGCCAGAGACGTTGGAGAGAGGGGGGCGGCCTCCGTCCTGTGCCCGAACCCGTAGGGTGTATTCCTTGGTCGTCTCATAGTCAAGAGGGCTCACCACGTCCAGAGCCCCAGTCTGGGCGTCTAAGTAAAACTGTCCCCGAGCGTTGCCACTCATGATGCTGTAGTGCACCAGAGCATTGCTGCCTTTGTCTCTATCTGAGGCCGTGACCCGGAGGACCGCGGCTCCTGGGGTCACATCCTCCCGCACCTGGACCACGTAGCGCTTCTCACTAAACTGGGGGGCGTTGTCATTATCATCCTCCACTGACAGGAAAATGGCAGCTGTGGCAGTCCGTGGACCGGGGTCCCGACCCTGGTCATTCGCTTCCACCGTCAACTGGTAGGATTCCACCTCTTCCCGATCCACGGGGCCTCGGGTTCGGATGACCCCAGAGCGAGGGTCAATCTCAAAGACTTCAGAGGGGCTGCCCCCAGACCCCTCCAGCAGGCGGTACAGAATATTGGCATTGGGAGGGGCGTCACCATCTGTGGCTCTGACGGTAAGCACCTCATAGCCGACTTCCAGGTTTTCCCTGAGGCTCTCCTTGTACTCCTGCTGCTCAAATACAGGGTCGTGATCATTGGTGTCAGTCACCAAGATGGTAAGTGTGGCCAGGGCACTGCGTCGGGGCATGCCGTGGTCCTGCGCTGTGACCCTGAAGACGTGCGTGCTCTTGGTCTCACGATCCAGCTCCTCGGCTGTGGTGACTGCACCAGTGATCGGGTCCAGGGAGAAGAAGTGGTTGGAGCGGCTATCGAAGAGGGCATCCATAGTGTACTCCAGTCGACCTGCCTCGCCCTCATCTGGGTCGATGGCCCGCAGAGACGCCACAGGAGTACCTGCTGGCTGGTTCTCAGGCACTGTGGCCTGGTAGCTGGGGGGCTGAAACTGGGGGGCGGTATTCACATTCCTCTTCCGACGTCCACCCATGGACTCTTCTGATAAGCTGTCCCCTGCCCTGAAACCTGGGGCCTGCACCAGCTTACAGGACTGGCATCTCAGCCGTGGGGCCTTTAAGCACAGGTGCTCCTGGGGCAGGGTAAGCTTGCCCTGTGGGGAAAGGTGGCCTCCTATGCCCAGAAGACGACAGCTCCAGGGGCAGCCTTCGGGCGCTGGTGGCAGGGGGATGTGGGCCCCGGATTCTGGACACCAGACCCTCAGACCATCATGGTGAGGCACCAGGTGGCCAGTCAGTTCCGTCCCCGCATCCCTGCAGCGGCTGGTGTAAAGCCAGAGGTTCGAGGATGAAGCTGGACAGAGCCAGCCCACGGGAGCGCAGGCCCCCGACGAGCCGCGTCCGCCGGGCCCCAGGGAGCGACAGGGCCCCACTTGGTCTCCCAGTAGTGGCGGCAGCAGCAGCAGTAGCAGTAGCGGCGGCAGCGGTGTTGGAAGTGGGGCGCGGGCCGCCGGGCTCCGCATCTCTCCCCGTTCCCGGCCGGCCGGGTCAACGGCGGCCGCGGCTCCTCCTCCCGCTCTTGCGGACCCCGCCGCGCCTCATGCCCGGGCCGGGGCGCCAGTCCCCGGGGGCTACTTTTGCGCCCCGCGGGGCCTGCTCCTTGAAGCCTCACCGGAGCCCGGCGCTGCCCGTTCCCCCGCGCCCCAGCTCCCACCGATCCCTAAGCCTTGCCCCCGCCCGGGTCACCCAGACCACCACGGGCTGGCGCCGCGCTGCCACTAGCACACCCGGCTCTCGCCACCTGCGCCCGCGGCGCCCGCGGGGCCCGCGCGCCCTTGGCCCTGCCGCCCCGAGGTCCTCAGAGTGCCCCTCGCCCCCGCGGAATAGCCCACCTGCTCCCCCGGAGCTGCGCACCCGGACCCCGGCCCGGCCCCGGGCGCCTCCGACGGCCCCGCGCCGGCCGCTCGTGCCCCGCGGCCCCGCCGCCGCTGCTGCTATCGCCGCGGCCCCGGGCCCAGCCCCACGTTCCCTCGTCTCCCCGGCGGGCGGGCGAGCTCTGCAGAGCGGCCGCGGCGGCGGCGCCTCATTACCATAGACCTGCTCGCGCCGCCACCGCCTTAAAGTGGCGACGCCAGCCGCACCGAAGGAGGTGGGCCCCACCTAGCGCCCGCCTCCGTACCAGTGTTAAGAGAATTCGCGTATTACTGACCTTCTTCCCCCATCCCAGTCCCACGCCAGGCCTGCCCCTGGGCCAGATTCCTACGACAGTCTACAAAGGAATTGATAATCAGAAGCCAGACAGCAAATGATAATAATGGTGGCAAACCCTAAGAATGTTTAGAGGTTTTCAAAACCTTTTGAAGGACTTTCAGAGGACAAGTGCCCATCCTGACGCACCCCGCTTCAAAAGGCTGCATGCTGATAAGATTCCTTGTTGCTTCCCCTCCCCTAGTCTGGGTCAGACTGAGCGAAAATGACCCTGCTCAATAGTATAAAGCCTCCTCCTTGTGCCAGAGAGACACCACACTTCCTAAGGAACACACAGTGACCATCCTGAGCCCCCACCCCCATACCCTCAGCAAAGTTGTGGTCTAATCAGGTTGCCCCTTGGAGTCCAGCTGCAGAATGCAGTGCAGAATGACCCCAACCTCCACCTGGATGCCACCCGGGCTTGTCACGGGGAGGTAAGCTGGGAATGTCAGAGCAAAAGCCAGTGGGTATAAACATGCTAATATTAGCAGGTTCTGAGCCCCATAGCGGGTGAAACTTGTACAGGGTCTCAAGGCTGGAGAGGGGTGGGACTAAGTTTTAATTCAAGCTTCCTGGGTCCTAGACCAGTGGTTTTCACTGCCCCATAGGGCCTCTTGTCCAGAGAGATGACCTCTTGCCCCCTCTCCACTTCCCCATCCACATCCAGCTCCCACTCCCCTCCTTCCACCCTCAGCTTTGTGACAGCAAACAATCCTGCCCAGAGCACAGGACTCTGGAACCTCTCCACTCGCAGGCTTTAGACTGGACCTGCCACTTGAAGGGGCGTGGGAGATTCCAGGACTCCTGGCCAGGCATGGAAGCCGGACCTTGAAGTAGAGCCAGGCATTGGGAGGTGGAGGGTGATCCAAAGGGACTTCCCTCCCTCATACCCAGTCCAGAGGCCCAGGGCCAACTGTGTGAGCAGCGAGGGGCTGGGGCCAGTGGTATGAAGGCTGGCCTGGGGAGGAGGTCCAGCCCACCACCGTCTAGCTTTGTGACTTTGGTCAAATGCTTGTGCCAATTTCCTTTTGTAAAATGATGGGATAGAATAAGCTCAATAACTTCTAATTTTTATTTAACAGTAGAATCCCTTTTTCACTGAAACATAAAAGTAGAAGCCCAGATGATAAGCAAGATAAAAGTAGTCCTGCTACTGTTTACAATAGCTAGGACATGGAAGCAACCTAGATGACGGAGGAAGGATAAAGAAGTTGTGGTAATATATAAAATGGAATGTTACTGCATAAAAAGGAACACATTTGAGTCAGTTCTAGTGAAGTAGATGAACCTAGAGCCTGTGATACAGAGTGAAGTAAGTCAGAAAGAGAAAAACAAATACCGTATATTAACATATATATATGGAATCTGGAAAGATGGTATTGATGAACCTTTTTCCAGGGCAAGAATAGAGGCTCAGACATAGAGAACAGACTTACGGACACAGTAAGAGAAGCGGGGCACTGAAAAACTGAGAAAGTAGCACAGACATATATCACTACTATGTGTAAATTGGATAGCTAGCAGGAAACAGATGCATAGCCCAGAACTCAGCTTCATGCTCTGTGATGACCTGGAGGGGTGGAATGGCAGGGGTGGGAAGGAGCGTCAAGATGGAGGGGATATGTGTACATTTATAGCTGATTTACATGCTTGTACAGCAACACAACATTGTAAAGCGATTGTCCTCCAACTAAGAATACATTTTAGAAATAGTAATCTGAAAAAAAAAAAAGTGCTGTGGGGTTGAAGTAGGAGTCAGGGTCTTGCGCATGCCCACTGGGCCTGCTGTGGAGCCTGAGGGTCTGGAGAAACCCAGTTGAAAAGTGCGGGGTCGGATGCGCGCTCTTTTCCAGCAGGGCACTCTGCTCACGTCTGGTCCCTCTCAGAGCATCGCAGCAGGAGACCCGCGTATCGCCTCTCAGGGGCTCTTGGCCCGAGGAACCTCCCTGTGACTACAGGGTAATGCCAAGAATGAGAAATCACCTTTCTTCTTTCTCCCTGGGGAAAAGGAAAGGCGATGAGCTTCGGTGACAGCCAGCGGCATTAGGTTAGCCTACACTCCAGGCCATGGTGGTGGATGGGAGGAGGAGAAGGAAGTGGGCAGGGGAACCACCCCCGCACCTCGTGACTCGGGGAATTGCCCTCTTCTCTGACAGAAGATGAAGAAGTCCAAGGAAGGCTCCAGAGACAGAAGGTGGCTTAAGTGGCCTCTGCGGGGCTCCGCCTCTCCAGGCTCCCTTTGACTCTGTGGTTTGGGAGCATCTAGGGGCTGTGTGGGCATCTTGCTCTTCACCTAATAGCCATGTGGCGCGGAGAATGCTCGGAAATTATACCATCTGTTAATTATCCCTTGAATTGCGATTGGGTAATGAGACTCATTTCTGCTGAAGGCCCAAGCCAACACACGGAGCAACTGCAGCCCTCCATTCATCTCTCTCCCTTTGTACTAAAATAAGCTTGCTGGATGGGAGAGCGCGGCAGCCGTGGCTGGGGAACTTGATTCTGGAGCCTAGAGCTGAGGCAGCATGGGCTTAGGAAGCCCCGTTCATTGCAAACAGCCTTTCTGCCCAAGGACAGACCGGTTGGGGATGTGAGGAATTCCTTCCTTCACCTCCAGGCAAGTTTGGCAAATAGTCTCCCCACCCTGCTCCCAGGGACACAGGACAGAGCTATCCCCTCAACCTACTCTTATCCCCTCAGCAGCTTCCCCGTCCCCAAAGCAGGAAGGACACGTCAGGGTATTCTATGCATCCTTGTTGTGCTCAGGCACTCAGTTTTCTTGTGACCCCATGGACTCAGCCCACCAGGCTCTTCTGTCCATGGGATTCTCCAGGAAAGAATACTGCAGTGGGTTAGCCATTTCCTCCTCCAGGAGATCATCCTGACCCAGGGATCGAACCCATGTCTCCTGCACTGGCAAGCGGGTACTTACCGCTGAGCCACCTGGGACAAACTAGGGCTTGTCCTGGTGGTGTCCTCCTTGACCCTTAAGGGAAGGCCTGCCTATTTCACAGAACTTTCCAGCTTAAGGAACCTTTAGATCTCCCTCCCACATGGGAGAAATCCAAGGTGCAGCAAGATCTTGGAGTCAGTTCAAAAGGAATTTACTGCTCATCTAGGCCAGCCCTCAGGAGGGAAAGTGACCTGTAGGGAGAGCCTGGAAAATGCACACGTGCGTAAGACGTGGTTCTCAACTGAACAAGGTAGCATGAGTGAGGTGGTCCAGGAGCAGATGAGACAGAAAGGGCTAAAGGAATTCAGAGGAGAGAGCAGAGAGGGTTGAAGAAATCTCAGACGGCCTCTTGGAGGAGGTAGGACGTGGTTGCCTCTTAAAGAATCAGGAATTGCATTCCTGGCCAGAGAAATTCATCGGCAAACTCCTTTAACCTACCGGTTAAGGGTCTTCTCTGAGGTGACACAGCTAGTACATGGCAGACCTGGGACTGGAACCCAGGCAATATGGCTCCAGATTAAGCAGTATAAGCTATGAATGAATGAAATGTGAGGGTCACCTTGGCTGAAGCCAAGATTGGGGTGGGTGTGGGAATTGCCTGGTGGTCTTGTGGTTAGGATTCTGTGCTTTCATTACTGGGCTGGGTTCAATGATCCCGCCCACTAGCCACGCTGCATGGCCAAAAAATTTAGTAAGATTGGGGTGGGTGTTGTGGCCCAGCATACTAGGGCAGACTGGGCCAGACTGAGAAGAACCTGGTGACCTCGTGGGCTCAAATCTGGGACCAATGGCCTGCTTGGGAGGAGGGGTGGGCAGGGAGGCCACTGATGGCAGAGGTGGGTGGTCAGGGCAGTGGCTCTGACAGGAGAGAGGTGGGGAGAAACCCTGGCTGTTGTTCCACAAAGGGCAAAGAAATGGGGAGGGGAGAGCCTGGCCTCAGGGAGGTCCAGACACTGCTGCTCAGGGGCCACGGGCCAGCGGCCTCCGGCGGGCTGGGACCTGCGTGTTCTCCTGTCCACACTTGCCCGTGTGCCCAACTGGCTGTCCTGCACTTTTCTTCAAAACTAGAGGGTGAGTGCCTTGAGGGTGGGCTCTTTTTTTTAAAGAAAAGGAAAGAGTGGCTTTATTTCTTTGCCAGAAAAAGAGGGAACACAGTAGGCTAGCGCCTCATGAACTGTACCCCAAAGGATGGGCTATTTCTGAGCATCCCCACTCCATGCCTGGCACTCAGGGGGCACTCAGCTCAGGTTGTATGGAATCTTCCTGAGGTTGCTTCCTCTCCAAACCAGTCACGACTCAGTTGCCTAAGTAATCTTTTAGAATTTTTTAATTAATACAATGTTTTTTAGATTGAAAAACATCTCCCCCAATTTTCTGTCTTGGCAAATGTCTAGCATTCAGAAAAATGGCTGAAATGGTACAACATACCCCCTAGATACTCTCCACTTAGTTTCAATAAGCATCGACACTGTGCTTTCTCTCAGTGTTTGGAGAGCGAAGTAAAAGTAAGGTGCAGACTTCATGGACTCCCACCCTCCAGTGCCTGAGTCAGAGCCCTGTGGGACTGGGACCGCTGCCACACCCAGGAACAGGATGATTCCTGTGTCATCTCGTGTCCAGTCCAATTCAGATTCCCTCACAGGTCTTTGATAGCTGTGCTTTTAAACCAGAAGTTTATGCATTACGTTTGGCCATGCTGCTGCTGCTAAGTCACTTCAGTCGTGTCCGACTCTGTGTGACCCCATAGACGGAAGCCCACCAGGCTCCCCTGTCCCTGGGATTCTCCAGGCAAGAACACTGGAGTGGGTTGCCATTTCCTTTTCCAATGTGTGAAAGTGAAAAGTGAAAGTGAAGTCGCTCAGTCGTGTCCGACCCTTAGCGACCCCACGGACTGCAGCCTGCCAGGCTCCTCCATCCATGGGATTTTCCAGGCAAGGGTACTGGAGTGGCTTGCCATTGCTTTCTCTGACATTTGGCCATACATTGCTTTAATTTCCTTCCTTCTCTCTATCCTTCCTCGCTAACTTCCTTCCTTTCTTCTTTTTTGTGGTGTTGACTGAAAAGTTCAGGCTAGTTTTCTTGTTGAATGTGCCACTTTCTGGACTTTTCTGATGAAAGGACTCCTCATGGTATCCCTCGCAGAGTAATACTGCAAAGTCTGAATCTGAGCATGTTGCTCCCTTCCTAAACACTTGGCACTGGACCTTTTGGTTGTGCCTTGAATAAAACCCAATTTCACAGGGATCCACAAAGCTTGGGATGCAATGGCCCAGCCTCTTCTTACTCCTTCCCCTTCATTCTGTTCTGGGCACCCTGGCTTCTTTCCAGCTATTGAATATGGTGGTGTTGAATGTCCCCTCCTTTATGGCACACATTGGAATTTGTAGTACAAGGAAGTATTTATTTGTTAATTTAGTTGGTTAACATCTGTCTTACCTACTAGCTGTGAGCTCCAGGAGCAAGGAGAACATGTTTGCCTTGAACACCTAGTTAGGATCTAGCATGTCTGCTGATATGCAGCAGGCATTCAGTAAATATTAGTCAAATGAGTGAATGGATGGGTGGATGGATGAACTGATGTATGAAACAGAGGGGTAACCAGGTGTCATTCCTGGAGCCATCATCTGGGAAGCTAGTTGAGTCTCTAGGTTTCCTTTTGCGCAGCCCTGAACCCATTCACGTTAATCACAAAACTGTATTACCAATGCTAGCTGCAGTCAGGAGCTGCAAGCCTGATGTCCCAGACAAGTTAGATAGATTTTCTTGGGGACTCAAAAGATGGCACCAGATGCCTTAACCCGTGATAGCTTCAGCCGACAGTGCTGGTGCTGTTTGCAGATTCCATACAGATGTATAGTCCATCTAAGATCCAGTTGAGATCACATTTGGCTCCTGATCACAGAAGGGAAGAGATGGAGCCTGGGGCTGAGCTGTGCCCAGCAAGTCCCAAAGCAACATCTGCAATAACTTAGTTATTAATAAATTGGAGTAGGCTGAGGAGAGAGCCCTCTCCAGCCCTAGCCATGCTCCAGGCACTGGGCTAAGTCTGAGAAGTACACAGATGGACAAGACTCCAGCTCTGGCCTCAAGGAGCAACCAGTCCAATGTAGACAGAGACAAGTGCCCTATTTATTAATATCTGCTTGAAGGTGTGAGAAGTTAGGGAAGGGTTTGTAGAGAAGGCAGCATTTGAACCACCTTGAAGGGAAAGGACATGGAACAACAGACTGGTTCCAAGTAGGAAAAGGAGTATGTCAAGGCTGTATATTGTCACCCTGCTTATTTAACTTATATGCAGAGTACATCATGAGAAATGCTGGGCTGGAGGAAGCACAAGCTGGACCCAAGATTGCCAGGAGAAATATCAATAACCTCAGATATGCAGATGACACCACCTTTATGGCAGAAAGTGAAGAAGAACTAAAGAGCCTCTTGATGAAAGTGAAAGAGCAAAGTGGAAAAGTTGGCTTAAAGCTCAACATTCAGAAAACTAAGATCTTGGCATCCGGTCCCATCACTTCATGGGAAATAGATGGGGAAACAGTGGAAACAGTGTCAGACTTTATTTTTTGGGCTCCAAAATCACTGCGGATGCTGATTGCAGCCATGAAATTAAAAGATGCTTACTCCTTGGAAGGAAATTATGACCAACCTAGACAGCATATTAAAAAGCAGAGACATTACTTTGCCAGCAAAGGTCCATCTAGTCAAGGCTATGGTTTTTCCAGTGGTCATGTATGGATGTGAGAGTTGGACTATAAAGAAAGCTGAGCACTAAAGAATTGATGCTTTTGAACTGTGGTGTTGGAGAAGAGTCTTGAGAGTCCCTTGGACTGCAAGGAGATCCAACCAGTCCATCCTTAGGGAGATCAGTCCTGGGTGTTCATTGGAAGGACTGATGTTGAAGCTGAAACTCCAATACTTTGGCCACCTGATGTGAAAAGTTGACTCATTGGAAAGACCCTGATGCTGGGGAAGATTGAGGGCAGGAGGAGAAGGGGATGACAGAGGATGAGATGGTTGGATGGCATCACCACCTCAGTGAACATAGGTTTGGGTGGACTCTGGGAGTTGGTGATGGACAGGGAGGCCTGGCGTGCTGTGGTTCATGGGGTCACAAAGAGCTGGACACGACTGAGAGACTGAACTGAACTGAAGAGGAAGGAAGAGTTCCAGGGACAGGCCAGAGGAAAGGCATGGGGCAGTGGGAACAGCAAGAGCAGATAAGGAGGGTGTAATGTCAGTCCTGGGAGAGGTGAGCAGTTCCTTAGGGCTAGAGCAAGAGACAAGAAGAGCAGAGGAGCTTGCTGTTCTGAACTGTGGACACAGTTTGAGGAATCTGGATCTGGCTGAGAAGTCTGGACTTTATTTTATAAGTGGAGGGAGCCATCTGAAGTGTTTGGGTGGGGTTGGGGGTGGAGTGGGAGCAGGAGTGTCTGCACCATCTGTCACAGTGGGAAGGCTGTATCTGAAAGAGGGGCTGGGGTCAAACAGACCGGCAGGAGGTGGCTGTAACAGTCCAGGAGGAGGGGAGTCTGCGCTGCAGCTGAGGAGCAGGCTGCCAAGCAACCAGATCTGGGCGATGAAAAAAGTGGGACTGTGAGAAGTTGGCTGCTGGAGGAGAGGAGCGAGTGGTCCAGGGCGAGACTTCCAGGTATTTGGGTGCCTGACTATCCAGAGGAGGGTGGAGGCAGAGGATCGGATAGAGGATTAGATTCTGGACTTAACAGTTTGGATCGTGATGGAGATGCTCAGTGTGTATTAAGGGTAGGTGGGTCAGAGCCAGAGATGTGTGATGAGAGCTCACAGATTTGGGATGTACAGCAGGAGAGCACACGCAGAGAGGGCATGCAGGTGAGAGGCAAGAGCCCCATGGACCCAGCCTTTAGGGCAGCCTTGTCTCCTTATCCAGACCACTTCTCTAGCCCCAGCCCAATCCTCCTACTCCCTTATGCTGTTCCCACTGTATGGAACATTCCACCTTCCTTTTGAGGGGGTGGGTACTAGGAGGTTGATGGGGTCACAGATCCTACAAGTATCCAGGGTTTATTTTTCTTTGAGGGAAAGGAGCTGACTGGGATCATAATTTGATAGCAAAGCCTGGGTTGGTGGTTGGGGGAATGGGTGGGGAGGGGAGGCTCAGGAGAGGCAGGTTGAAGAGAGAGCTGGCTGTAGAAAAGGGGCTCAGGGATTCCGAACAGGGGCCAAATACGGGCTTAAGTACACAAGCACTGGTTTTGGAGGAGTAAGGGAAAAAAAATTCTTTTTTTCCCCTAAGACAAGATGGAAGGAGGAGAAAACAGATGCTATTCTAAATGGGAGCTCAATTTTTCCCTTTTTTAGGGTTTAAAAAAAAAAAGCAGTTTCCCAGAAGGGTCACACCATCTTATCAGTAATTTACACCTCATTGAAAATAATTTTCCAGACCATTTCTAACAGCAGGTTTGTGCAGCGGAGGGACACCCTGGTTCTGTGGTGGAGGGGCCCTATCGCTCTCCAAAATGCAGGGCTCACCCGCCAACCAAGGAGAACAGAGCAAAAGAGGAACTTCCCCTCTAGAAGAAAACGGGGTTTTCTCAGAATCAGAGGTCACTGGGACCCCCTACCTCTGCCCGCAGGTCCGGGGACTTAGAGATTGAGAACTGGCAAGGCTGGCTTTCCGGCTCCTTTCCGCAGATGGGGAGCCGCACTTGCTGGGGTTCTGCAACAGGAACCTGCCTGCCGCGCCCCCGCCCCCATTGTGTGGGGGGGTGTGTGTGTGTGTGTGTGAGAGAGCTCTTAAAAGGGCAACGTCAGAGGCGGCCGTCTCAGCACCACTGGGACCGCCCCCACTGGAGACACAGGGTAGCGCCCCCTTTTGTGCATATCTGGGAGGAGCTTTGGGGGAACCCCTTGCTGGGAGGTGACTGGGGGAGTGGGCAGGCCCCTCATCCTGGCACAGGCTCTGACTTGCAGTACATTTCTCTGGGGCCTGTCCCAGCTCTGCCAGACTCACCCTGGGAGTGCAGCCAGGGCCGCCCCAGGCCCCCAGTGGGAGGTATGGGGAGGTGGCGGGGAGGGCTGTTCTCAAGACCCTGGGTAAACGGAACCGCTTCAGGAAAGGAAAAGCAGGACCGGTCCCAAGCAAAGTGTCAGTTCCCAGGAGCGGTTTCTTCACTGACCCTGTTTGGCCTATAAAGTGACCTTCCCAGCAGACTGAGTTCAGGGCAAGCAGCCTGGTCTATTGACCTCACAGTTGCCTCTTTATATAAAATTTTCTTTCTGGAGGTCTGGCTAGTTGTCTTTCTCTTGCTAGAGAGTCCTGGTGGCTCCTCTTTCAACTGAAGCACCCAACCTGCATCTTGGTCCCTGGGTTCCTGGGTGTGGGAACCAAGGGTTGATGAGAGACCCAGAGCTCTGACTCACTCCCCTATGCCTGTGGGGGTTTGCTGAGGTAACCTGGGTAGCTTAGGTTGGAGATGGGGCAGGTCAAGGTGCCAGGGATGAGGGCATCAGCCGTGGGTTGCGGAGGCAACAGTCAGGGTGGAGTCGAGGTTATCTGGGCCCACTCCCAGCCCTCAGCTTGCAGGCTGGCTGGCCTGTCCTAAACAAGACTTACATCAGCCCCATCCCACCACTCCGGGGAGGGAAGGAGTTTGGTCTTCAGCTTGCTGGAGGAAGGTAAGCCACACCTTTCCCAAGGACTGGGAGTTCCTTGAGAGCAAGGACTGTGTCCCATTCCTTCTGTAATCCTTGCTCCTTATTGCACCTGGCACAGGGCAGTACATGAGTATGTGTGTCTATGTATGTCTCCTGCTTGTGTGTTCTCAACCCCTTGGGGAGGGACCTCAGCCACAGGATCGTCCTTTCCTTCACAATGACTACTTTTCTGTCCTGTGGCTTCAGGAAGAAGAGGGCTTACACTTTCAGCTAACAGAGCAGTTGGTTAGGCCTCCACTCACTAGGTAGGCTCCCACACCGGCCCACACACTGCTCAGCCGCAGGGCAGACAGGGAAGGCTGGGCAGGGGGTCTAGGTCCCAGGAGCAACGAGGTCCAGAAAACTAGTCAGGTAAGAAAGTAGGTCGGCCAGGGACCAGGGGATGTGATGCGGGAGCTGGGCCTGGGCCCCCAGGGGCTCAGAGCCCCAGCTTCGGCCCTCCCAGAGTGCTTTCAGGGCCACAGAGAAAAGTGGTGCCTCCTGTTAGAAGGTTTCCAGCACCAGCAGCCAGGAAGGTGGGAGTGGGGAGAAGAGGAAGCTACAGTGACCTCTAAGGCTAGGCGGGGGTGTTCAGGGCCACTGGAGTCTCTAACTCCAAAGTACAATGAGCTTTTCAAACAAGCAAGAGCGGTGTGTGGTGGTGACCAAAACCGGCCTTCTGCGCACTGTGTAAACTGCCTTTCTTCAAATCAAATAGTTGAGGCTACAGGAATGTGAATACCTCGTCTTTCCAAGTACATGGGAGCAGCTTGCTCTTTTGTTCTCTCGCCCCGGCTTTGCCCAAGTGGGGGCACTGGTTAGAGTAGAGGCAGGCTCTGAGCCTGCCTGTGCTAAGAGAGCCATTGCGGTCACCCTTTCAGGTGTCCTGGTCTTGATGGGGTTTCCCAGCAGCAAGATCCACAGGATCAGCCCAAGCCCCCAGTGGAAAAGCAAGCACATGGCCTCTTTCCTGGGTGCTAGGCAAGCTCCAGCAGGCCCGGGGAAGTTGCTGCTTAGGGACTAGGGAAAATGCAATAAAGCTCCCACGTGGCAGGCCAGAGTCCTGTTCTCATCTTGCCAAAGAAACACAGCAAGCATCAAGCCCTGCTGAGGAGTCAGGACTTCTGGCTTCCAGGAGGTCATGTTTTCTCATCACCCCTACCCACCTTGTATGGTCTTCCCTGTGATGGGAGAGATATAATCATGTCCCCACCCGCCTGTCTGGGACTGCCACAGAGATAAAAGAGATCATCTACAGGAGGTATTTTAGGCTCCTAGGGGAGAAGCACTAAACTAACAGAAGGTGTTATTAAAGTGAAGTGTTTGTAGATTGCAGATGAAAGGCAGTAGGTAAATTAAGAGCCTAAACAGCATCCTCCCCAAGGGAAAGGGTGAACTGGCCATTAGGCCAATGGTGGAAGCTCCAGAGAAAGGAATACAATGTCGTTCCCACTACCCCCATCCTGCGGGCTCTATCGATTCTCTAGAGCTGTAGCAACAAGCTGCCAGGCAGTGAGTCTCCCATTTGGGGATGACTGGAGAGAGGCAGCTGTGAATAAGGCCCTCCCTGTTCCATGTGTCTTGAATCTAAGGGCTTTTTTGAGATTAAACATAGTCTCATGCACTATGATGTCTCGCCGCCTCCCTCCCTCTCTGTGAAGCCCTTCCCAGGGAACAGATGTGCTATGCAGCTTTTTATATCAACTCAGGTCTCTAAGCTGGTCCTAACTGCTTTAACAAAGCAGGAGCACATTCACAAAGGAGGATCCTGCCCTTGCCCTGCAAGCCTGTGTGTGTAAGACTCAAAGCTTTCACTTTCCCCTTGAGCCTTTACGAAAGCTATTCCTGCCTTCCCCTACCTCCTCAAAGGCTCTCATTGCTACATGGACAACCTTATATATAGCAGGACAAGCAGAGGTGAATGTGGTTCCAGGGAGAACTGTCAGAGACAGGGTTCAAGCCCTGGGCAGAAGACTGAGGAGGAGTCCTGGCCTCCCTCAGAGATGCTTTATTACATGGTTTCATCGGGCACTGGTGATGAATCCTATGCCCAAATGAGAAAAGAGAACGTCGCACTGTATGTGGCAGATGGTTCCCCTTTGAGTAATGCAGTCAGACGGGGTGGGCGATGCATGCGTGCTTGGCTTCCCTGCCTACGGGCAGCCTCTGAGATAGAACCTGATGGCAGTGGAAGCCTGGTGGAGGGGAAAAAGGAATGTTCAGGCATCAGTGACCTCCATGTTCTTCAGCTGGCTTTCCAGGGCAACATCTCTCGCTGCCCCTTTCTTCTTGCTGCCCTCATGCTGCTTCTTCTGCTTCTTCGAGGGCTCCTGGTCGATGGGCGCAGCCTTCACAAAGGGGATCAGTTCTTGGAGACCTGAAAGGGAAGAGTCGACCAGATAACCTGTCGTTCCTCAAGGGTCAAAGCCCAGGGACCTCTGGGGAAAGTTCCACGAGACAACGGTGGGCACCGCTTTCCTTTGTTCCTTTCTTTTCGCAGCCTGTATTTTAGCTGCATTTAAATAGACTAACATACCTGTACAGGCTACTTTTCAACCTTGCCCCTCGCAGTGCCTGGCACCAGAGGACAAGGCGGAGTTTTGGGGCCCGTGAATCAACAAGAGAACTTGGTGCGAGAGTAGGAGGATGCGCGAGAGGAGGAAGGCGGCGAGCCTCACCTGGCGGCATGAACTCCTTCAGCTTCTCCGGCACGAGGATGCCCCTCTCTGTCTGGTAGTTCTCCAGGATGGCACAGATGGTGCGGGTCGTGGCGCACATGGTGGCGTTGAGCATATGCACGAACTCCACCTGCAAGGACACGGCCCCCGGACGGAGCGGTCACACTCAAGCCCACGCTGGCCCTCGGAGCGAAGGGACGGACCACCCAGTGGCCTCCTTCTGTCAACCCCTTTCAAGCCCCTGACCCGGAAAAGATGAGGGCCTGAAAACCGGGTTTGGAAAGATAAGCCTACGACCCAGACCTTCTTGCACGAGAAGGAAGACCCTGCCTCCACCTTGTTCTGTGTAGACAAATGGGGACAGCTCTTTATCTGGAGTTAGAGAACAAAACCAAGAGGAGAAAAAACCAGAATTATCTTGTAGAACAGAGCTAGATTCAGGCTTCCATCTAGAAGGACTCAGTCCTGATTCGGTGAAAGTCATTTTCAGATTCCCTCTTTGGCCTAGAGTGAGCAGCTCAGGTTTCCCCATGATGCTGGGACATCATGTCCTCCAAACGCCAAAATAAGGTGGCTCCACTCTGCGCTGAAAGGCCCCGCCACCCGCCTCCTCAGGGACCATCTAACCTTGTCCATCATCTTCTTGGTCTGCCCATATCGGATTCGGAGCCGGCGAGCCTGATAGTCTGTGCAGTTTGAACAGGAGACTAACTCACGGAAGGCCCCCGAGCCCGGAAACCAGGCCTCCAGGTCAAGCTTCTTACTGGCAGCATGATTCAAAGAACCTGTAAGGAAAAACCCCTAGAATTCATGAAGGAGGGATGCTATTTCAGAAGGCTAACCTTTAGCCAGCCCGAAGCATTCTTTAATTCACATCCTATCCCCAGAAGAAAAATCATGCCCAGATATTCTTTTCACCAAAAGCTCCCAAGGGAGAAGAGTGTGATGTTTTAATTAACGTGGGCAATTAACTGGATTGTGGGCTGTTTCTTTGTGGGGCAGCCCCACTGGTCCGGGTGGCGTCTGTGGGATGCAGGAGAGGGAGCGGATACCTGAGACAATATTCACGATGTGGTAAGGGATGCCCAGAGACTGGTAGAAATCCTCCGCGGTGGCGATCATCTCCTCAAACATCTCCCAGGACTTGTTGTCGTGTGGCGAGGAGTAGACAAACTGCTCTATCTGCAAGGACAGACCCGAGGAGACGGGGACGATGGGGTGGGGTGGATAAACTGAACCCTGAGGCGGGAGCTATCTGCGCTACAAAGACCTATTCCTACTCCACTGGGAGTCAGGCGGGGCTGGGGCCCCCGGCTAGTGATAGGGGCTGCACCGGGTTGGCTGGGGCTGCAGCAAGAACGACTGCTGCTGTAGACAGTGCCCCACAAATGTGCCGGGTACTGTTCTAAGTACTTTCCATGTGATAACTGGTTTCATCCTCACAGCAGTCTAATGAGGCAGGTACTACTATTATCCTCCGTTTACAGAGGAGGATACAGCACAGAGAGTTTCAGCAACTAGTTCAAGGTTACACAGCAGTAAGTGGTGGAGCGTGCCTCTGGACTCAGGCCGCCTGGTTCCTGAGTCTGTCCTCCAGCCTCTCCACTATGCGATTCTCAGCCTCTTCCCTACAAACACAGATGGGGGCAACGAGAGAAAACACTGGAGCTAGGATGGGGCTGAACAGCACGGATTTTGTTTCTCCACTAACCACCCTGGAGAGACAGGCAGAAGAGCCCCATTCCTTGCCCTGACCCGTCTACTCACCTTCTCAAACTGATGGACTCTAAAGATGCCACGGGTGTCACGGCCGTGGGAGCCCACCTCCTGGCGAAAGCAGGTGGACAGGCCGGCATACTTGATTGGCAAGTCCTCTGGCCGAAGCCACTCGTCCCGGTGGAGAGCAGCAATGGGTTGCTCAGAGGTAGCAATCAGATATTTCTCCTCATAGGAGTTATCATCAGACTTTTCACTGCCTTTGCCAATCACCTGTGGGAGGAGGGTAATGTTTGCTAGTTAAGACTGAGGGAGGAGAACCTCAGCTTGAGCAAGAAGCCACAGGAAGATCTGAGGGATGGGAGGATGAATCTCCTTCAATCCCTGCCCGAGGGTGAGCAGGAGATGCTAAAAAGATAAGGGAGTGACTGGGTCAGTCCAAAACGGGATAAAGAAGATAAAACATTCTGATACTGTGTTCTTCTCTTGGGTGCAACATGTGACATGTGGAATCTCAGTTCCCCAACCAGGGATCATACCCATGCCCCCCTGCAGTGGAAGCATGGAGCCCTAATCAACAGACCACCAGAGAATTCCCTGTGATACTGTTTTTACTTTACCTAATAAATGAAACACTTATAAATGATGTATAATGGCCAATGATGGCAGGTATGCAACAAAACCTGAGCTGGTAGCAATATGAATTAATCCACCTGACAAATGTTTGTGAGGCATTTAGTAAGAGCCAAATTATTTTTGCCAATGCTGGGCAAAAGGAGGTAGTCTCCGCTCTCTTGATACTTGTGGGTTAATCTTGGTTATAATCCTTGAAGAATCACTTTGGTACTTAACTGAAGAAAGTAATGCAAAAGAGAAAAAAAAGCTATACAGAACAAAGTTCACTGTAACTTCCTGATAGCAAAAAAAGGAAGCCCCATAAATATGCATTTCCTACTCCAGGGGATCTTTCCAACCCAAGGATTGAACCCTTGTCCCCTGTATTGGCAGGAGGGTTCTTTACCACTGAGCCACCAGGGAAGCCCAGAAGCCCCCTAAATATTCAACAGGGGAAGAGTTGGGTAGCCTTCATCCATGCCATGTAATATTATGTAACCATTAAGAAGTGATAGTTATGAAGACCATGAAGTTACACTGAAAAACGCTTCTGATATAATGTGAAATAAAAAGACAATCTATATAGTGTGATTAGAAGTATGAGAAAATAATATATGTATGAAAAAAGGCACCAAAAGAATATTCAAAATGACAACTGTATTAGGTAATGGGAAAGAAGACAATTTCCCACCACCACTTACAAATTTTGTCATGTGGTATTTAATTAAAATTTTTTTTAAAAAAAGAGGAGAGCAAACTTCTTCTGGGCCAGTGTTTGGAAATCTGGGAAACTACCTTGCTAACTAACAGCGGGAACTTAGCCCCGTGTGAGGCTATTCATAGACAACATAAAAACAATAGAGCTTGTGGTCTAATATGGTACAGCCAGTAGCCACATATAGCTATTTAAATTAAAAATTAATTCCTGGGTTTGCATGAAGCCCATTTCAAGTGTTCAACAGCCATGTGTGGCTGTTGGCTGCCACGCTGGATAGGACAGAAACAGAGAACATTTCTGCGACTACAGAGAGTTCTGTTGGACAGCACTGCTCTAGAGAATTAATAAACTGAGGTTATGAGGTAAGAAGTGCCAGCCCAAATTCCCCTATATGGAGATGTGTGATTCTCCCTGCCTATGGATCCAAGAAGCATCTGGATAAGAGACAGAGAATGCAGGGAACACAGAGGGTACCTGCTACCTAGTATTTCTCATAATCCTTCATATAAGCTTCTCCCCAGTGTTAACTGCAGGGCAACTACTTCTAAAGTTCTGTCAGTGATCACTCATCCAATCTTGGGGGTTGAGATGGGAGAAAAAAAAAAAGAGAAAAGATAAAAAGAGGTCCCATTGGGTAATACACATGTTCCTCTCATTAAAAGGAAGAAGAGGAGGGCCCCAAGGTTGTATTATGTTTGGAGAAAACATTTTGTTTCCCATGGCATCTTGAAAGAAAGGACAACTCTGAACTCACCAATAGTACCTAGTGGGAAGAAGATTCTGAGTAGTAAACTTCTCTCTCTAAATAGATAAATCAGATGAGGCCAGGAGCACTTGTCTAACTACTTCCTACATGGGTTTAAGAAGGAAACAGCCAATAGGAACACAGTCCCTCTCCCAACCCTCCACCCGATGGAATGGTGTTGAAGGAGAGGGACAAGTGAGAAGTGAACTCAGCTGTGACGGGCAGCCATTAGTAGAGACACCAGAATTCTGGCACAGATGGGAATGATGGCAGATGTTAAAGCTGACTGATTCAGAATGACCTTCTGTACCTCAACTCCAATCCTCTGCCTCACCCGAAGAAGCCTCATGGCTGAGAAAGAGCCACACACTGGAAGCTACATCCATCCAAAGGAAAGTATATCTCCCCCGTGGAAGATTCTTGTCTGGGGTCAGGAGTGGGAAGATCAGCCACTTCAGCAATTTCCTTCTGTCCAAGCTTAATAATAATCTACAAGCTTCTTTTCTAAGCTCATGGTGCTAAAGATCAATTTCAATGCATCACATAAACCATGTAGGGAAAGAAAAAATAGGCTTTACATCTGGACTGTCCAAATGGTAGCCACTAGTCACACATGGTCATTTACATTAAGATTAAAATTTTACTTCCTCAGTTGCACTAGTCACCAAAATGCTCAACAGCCACTATATATTACATTTCTGTCCTCCAAGGAAGTCTTGCTGGAGAGCACTGCTGTACCTTCGAAATTAAACTTCTTACCTTAAGGAGATTCTGCTACAGGCTACTCACCTTATAAAGTTCTTCATCAAACTGGCTGAGCTGTGCCACTTCCTGCATGACCTCCTTCCTCATGAAGAAGGGGGTATAAATGGGAATGTAGCCCCGACTTCCCAAGGTCCGAAGGGCAAACTGGATGAGTGCTTGTTCCAGGAATACCAAGACCCCCTAAGGGAGCAGAGACACAGGACTATGTGACTGAGTTCTGCCACCATCATGTTCATCTGCTAGTGTTTACACCCAGAGGCAACTGGGGGCACACGGGAGGCCACAGAGACTGCAGATCCAACAACCGACTCAAGAGACTCTTTCTTAACACCTCAGCATATCATCTGAAAAGCATTCCCTCTAAGATACAAATCAAAGGAAAAGGATTATGCACCCAAGGTACATGGGAGAGTTTCCTTGTGCGAAGTCTTAAAACACTGGACTTATCTGTAAATGCAAAACAAACCTCTATGGGCAGTATTTTCGAAATGACTTTACCATGTCCTTTTTGGAAGGCTCTCCTGAAGGCATCTTCCCTCTGTCCCAGCTGATCTGGGTTTGTGGCCTCTGCCCATCCATTCCCACGGCACCCTGGGCTTCTCACACCACAGCCCTTACGCCACTTGTCTAACTGTCCAATTACACTGAGCTCCTCAAAGGCAGTTCAGTTCAGTTCAGTTCAGGCAGAGACTATTCTAATTCAGTCAACAAAACATATATTCATTATGGAGGATCACTTAGTGGCTTTGGGGAATCCTGATAAGCACTCTCCTGCTTTAGAAAGAGAATTCCATCTAATTGCCAGTAAGTTTGTGATAGAAAGGCAGATGTTCAGCCTCTTTAGGTGGGTTATGTTTTCCGCACTTCTTTTTTGCAGTTCTTTCTTTATAACCGACCTCACTGGTTATAACCAACCTTTATAACAAACCTCGCTCTTACCTTCAGGAAGTACCCTCGACTCCCAGCCACCACGGCCCCCTTTTCGCCTTCAAAGCCATCTACCATCACCACCAGGTCCACGTGAGAGTACTTCTTCCTGACCGTACAATCACCCCAAATCCTCTCTACTTTGTTGTCAGCATCCTAAGGAAATAAGACCAGGAGAGAGAGATGCATGAGCTCTTAAGTCTACAGCCTCCATTTTTCCAAACCCTAATCTCCAACAACAACCCAGGGCTCTGTGATGTCTCCGCTTAAGTCAAACTGTAGGCTTTGTCCCTTATGTACAGGGACTGCTGCTGCTGCTGCTGTTGCTAAGTCGCTTCAGTTGTGTCCGACTCTGTGCAACCCCAGAGACGGCAGCCCACCAGGCTCCCCCGTCTCTGGGATTATCCAGGCAAGAACACTGGAGTGGGCTGCCATTTCCTTCTCCAATGCATGAAAGGGAAAGTGAAGTTGCTCAGTCGTGTCCGACTCTTAGCGACCCATGGACTGCAGCCTACCAGGCTCCTCCGTCCATAGGATTTTCCAGGCAAGAGTACTGGGGGGTGCCATTGCCTTCTCCATGTACAGGGACTAGAGAAGGGAATTCGCTACAGAATTTGTCTTCAACAGAAAAACAATAATTTATAAATTCCCAGAAGCAATTCTAGCCATGGAACTGAAATCATGATTTTCTAAAAGATCTGTAGTATTCTCTCTCTTTTTTAACCCTTTCAAATGACTCCTGGAAAACCCTATACAGGCAAAACCCTCTCCTGGACAATCCTCATTGCCTGGGGTACAGAGGAGAATGTAGAGTTCTTTATTTCCAGGCTCTCCTTGGTCCTGGGGCCACATGAGGGCAGGCTCGGGGCCCTGACCTCCTGGGTCTGCCACCCCAGCCGTCAATGAGTTTAATGTTCAGTTCTCCAGGGAATGAATGAAAGAGGCACAGATGGGCCCTGCCACGGCTGGGGTGTCAGGGAACAAAGGCTGGGCTCTGAGCCGCTTTGTGCTGGGGAAGCTCCCACTCAGCAGGAAACTTTTATCATGCAGATTTCCCTTCAACCTGCAGCTTCCCAGCAGGGTGTGGGTGAGGGGTGAGGTTGATTCTGCAGATCCCTCCCACAAGGAGAGCTGCTACCAGGGGCAACACGCAGTGGATGGGGCAGCAGCCCGATTTAGGAGAGGTTTCCGTGCCAGGAGTCTCCACCTACCTGCTGTCTCTGCTATTTCCCAATCAGGCGGGGATCTGACTGTTTCACAGTTCTCAATTGGTGGGCAGGGCAAACAGACAAAGAGCCTGCTTTTCTTACACTGAGAGTGCCAGCTTTCATTGTCTCCCTCCCACCCCGCCCCCGTTCCCAGCGGAAAGGGGCGACACAAGGCAGCCGCTAGCTGTGGCGGTGACACCTACCTCGTCATTGCTGATGGGCACCGACGGGTGCAGGAGGTTCCCGATCTCGCGAAGGTTCTCAAACCGCTCAGCTTCCAGTTTTATCCGCTCAGCGTCACACTTCAGGATGGCTTCGTCGATGAGGAGGCGGACTTTTTTGATCTGTGAGACTTTCAGGTTCTGTAGGTGAACAAGGCCAAGCCCGCCCCAGGCCACAGGAAGTCAAGGACGGGGAGGGAACAAATTCTGTTGCCTCAACCCTATTGCGCTCTAGTGACAACTCTTGTGATAGCATTTTCAAAACTGACACTGGAGGCTTTCAAAGAACCGAGAGTCATTTCACACAGGGATATATATAGTCTTGCCATACAAATCCACTGGCATTTTCTTTCAGGGCGCCTAAGGCAGAGATGGATAAATTCCAGCCACTCCTCTTATTCCCATGGATCTCAGGAGTGTTAATACCATAACTCTTTAAGAGCTCTTTCCCTTAACTTGTATTTTCCTTTTTCTTTCTTTAAATTTTAATATTTTTAACTGGAGGATAACTACTTCATATCATTGTGTTAGTTTCTGCCACACAACAAGAAGCAGCCATGCATTTTCTGAGGGCACTTCTCAGTGTCCTGATTAAACCAACATACTACACATTTAACTGCTGTCTAGAAAAATTGCTAATTTATTAGGAGAAAGAGAACTTGTCTTAAACTTATTTTGCATTCGTTATTGCAGGGGTTTCAAAGTGTACTCTGATTTCCTGGGGAGACCCTTAGCAGGTAGGGCAGGTCAGGAACAGCACCCCCAAGTGAGCCCTTTAAGCGCAGCAACTTTGCTTTTTTCTGTTTATGCTCTTGTCATGCTTCTATGTTGCAGGTTTTGTGTTCAGTGACTAAAAACCTTGAAAATTACTGCTTTAGGCCCAGTGTAGTGAATATTTACTGAGTTACAATAAATTGAAAAATTCCTGACTGTGGAAATGGAGTTATATACATCAAACATAATTCAGCTCCTGTTTTTTTTTTCTTTTTACTTTTTTTTTTTGTCTTCCTAATCTTGACTTTTCCACTCCACCTGTTTCATCTCTAATACTCAAGGTTCAAGATTAACAAGGTAGATGAGACTACATCCCAGCTGCAGAAATTCAAGAATGCAGCAATGCTGGAAGAAGCATACATAGTGTCAGGACTTGCGCGTCCAGGAACAAAGTTAAGATAAAAGAACACAATCCCAGTCCAGAAAAGGACAATAACTTACAGTTAAAGTGTCTGCAGTGAGGTCATCAAGATTTAATACATCTTCTGGAATGGATTCATCATTTCCCACTGGCTCTTTTTTCTATGGGAAAGGGAAAAAATTATTTAGAACATTTCTGACATAGTTTTATAAGTGCACACCACACTAATGCATCTTATAAACTAATCACAGAATTTACATAACCTAGAGGCTCTAGAAGAGGCAGCAGATGGGAGAAACATCAGTAAATTAGAAGGAAGAAGTCAAGATTTCAAGTCCTCATCCTGCCACTTCTAGCTTTCTGATCCTGGACAGACGGATTAACCCATCGTGGTCAGAGTGTCGATAGTATCAGGAACTCAGTTAGAAAAACGTCTGACGTGGACACAGAGTGTTATGGTCCCAAGACCATGTGAAGATGCTCAGTGCTGGTCAGGAGCCAGCGGCGGGCAGACACCTATGTATCAATTTGTGAATCCCCGTCTACCTGCTAAGAACAAACCCTGCCCTTAGGCCTGAGGCTGAGGATAAAAAATGGATGGGATGACGAAGTATCAGAAAGCCAAAGAAACACAATTTTTGAGGAAAAAAGCTGCAGAATTCAAAACTAAGTTTAGAGCAATCAATGTGCCTTAGCAAAATGGCACATTTTGCCATTTTGTACCCATCACTAGATTTTTTTCCCTTCTGATTTCTCTCCTCACCCTTCTTCACAATATTCCACCAAAGCATCATTTTTAAACTTTGCCCAGTGCTCGCTTTGGCAGCACATATACTAAACTTTGCCCAGAGCTAATGAGAAGATCTCCTTTATCAATCCAGGGTGTTCATTGGAAGGACTGATGCTAAAGCTGAAACTCCAATACTTTGGCCACCTCATGCCACGAGTTGACTCACTGGAAAAGACTCTGATGCTGGGAGGGATTGGGGGCAGGAGGAGAAGGGGACGACAGAGAATGAGATGGCTGGATGGCATCACCGACTCGATGGACATGAGTTTGAGTGAACTGCGGGAGTTGGTGATGGACAGGGAGGCCTGGCGTGCTGTGATTCATGGGGTCGCAAAGAGTCGATCATGACTGAGCGACTGAAATGAACTGAACTGAACTGAAGGAGAAGATAATTTGAAGAGTCAAATTCTTCCTAAATTAAACAGAGATAAAGTATATTATCAAAGCCCATTATAACAAGACCTGTAAGACCTCAGGAAAACACATGTAAAAATAAGTTGGGAAGAATTAGGGTCTGCTTGGTAAGTATAAATAAAATAATATATAGAAATCATGTTTTTCTAAAGATTTAGGCTTCCATGGTGGCTCAGACAGTAAAGAATACAGGAGACCCAGGTTTGACTCCTGGGTCAGAAATATCCCCTGGAGAAGGGAATGGCAATCCACTCTAGTATTCTTGCCTCGAGAATTACAAGGACAGAGGAGCCTGACGGGCTATGGTTTGAGTAGGCTCCGGGAGTTGGTGATGGACAGGGAAGCATGGTGTGCTGCAGTCCACGGGGTCGCAGAGTCAGACACGACTGAGCGACTGAACTGAACTGAACCGAGCAGTTTTCACTTTTCACTTTCATTAGACATTCCATACACTTAAGTGAGAAGTCAGGATTCGACTAAAACCCAACTCACACCCTTCAGTGATTCAAGAAAAATCATCTTTAAATTTGGAAAAGTCTGACAGTATCAGAATGAGTCTTGATAAGAACAAGCACAGACTACCAAGGTAGGAAAAAAATGGCCTAAACCTCAAGATGTTCAAGATGCTCCATTTGTAGCTAAGACGGCTGAGGCCCTCTTGCTCTCTGATAATCCCTCAGGGCAGCAAATGCAAGTTCTGAGTTCAAGTTCTGGCTCTGCAACTAACTTACAGCATGATTTTAGGCAAGCACCTTAATTTCCTAAGCGTATTTAGGAAGGGTATTTCCTAAATACCTATTTAGGAAATGCCTACCTTAGGTATTTCCTACCCTTTCAATACCTTAGGTAGGTATTTCCTACCCTTTCAATAGGGCTAACAAATATACTACCTATACTCCCGGTTTACAGTAAAGATCAAAACCAAAATGAGATGTATGTGAAAGGATTCTGACTGCTTTCAGGTGCTATACAAATGAAAGCACCGCTAGTACTGTTTCAGTGGACAGCAAGAGAGAACACTCCTTGTAGGACCAGCAGCTAGGGATCTAAGAATGTTAATGCAAATGAAAATACTTCCATCTTCTTGCTAAGAAAAATACTTGGTTGGCACTATCTGTATGGTGCTGCTGCTGCTGCTAAGTCACTTCAGTCATGTCCGACTCTGTGCGACCCCATAGATGGCAGCCCACCCGGCTCCCCTGTCCCTGGAGTGGGTTGCCATTTCCTTCTCCAATGCATGAAAGCGAAAAGTGAAAAGTGAAAGTGAAGTCAATCAGTCGTGTCCGACTCTTAGTGACCCCATGGACTACAGCCTACCAGGCTCCTCCACCCATGGGATTTTCCAGGCAAGGATACTGATGTGGGTTGCCGTTGCCTTCTCCGACTATCTGTATGCTGCTGCTGCTGCTAAGTCACTTCAGTCGTGTCCGACTCTGTGTGACCCCATAGACGGCAGCCCACCAGGCTCCCCTGTCCCTGGGATTCTCCAGGCAAGAACACTGGAGTGGGTTGCCATTTCCTTCTCCAATGTGTGAATGTGAAAAGTGAAAGTGAAGACGCTCAGTCATGTCAGACTCGTAGTGACCCCATGGACTGCAGCCTACCAGGCTCCTCCGTCCATGGGATTTTCTAGGCAAGAGTATATATGCCCCTAAAAACGTTCAGGCAGAAGTATATATGAAAATTAACATTATTATGGTGTCTCTGACATGCAACTGTTTTAGTGTCAATGGTTTCACCACAGGAAGAAAACTGTACCATTATCATCCACGTCGATTTCTATAGCCTGATTTACATGCTGAAAGTGTAAAAAAACAACGTTAAAGAGAAGGATGCAGAATATCATGAAGGATAAGGTGTCAGAATCCAAGGGAATTTTTTGTTATGATCTTTCCTGGTTCAGGTTCCTAAGTTTCATAATTTTTTGGTTTATTTTAGAGGTTTACAACTTAAAAACAAGACAGATTGTGGTTTACATTTAATGTTTTTTGAAAAATGATTAAAGAGCTAACAAGGTATTTTTGAAGAAAGATTAAAAACATGAACCAATCTGGTTGCCAAAACAAAGATGAGCTGAAATTTAACATTCTTCAGGACAGGAAGAATTTTTTCTTGGATGAAGGCAGTAACTACTTGCCAACCACTGCTACTCTCAATTGCTAAATAACTACCGTGGTCTAGGCATTCTGCCAGGTTTTCTGTATTAAAAAGTTTTAGTTCTCACAACTGTATTCTAAAGGTTAGTGTTAGACTTGTGCCATTTCACAGACAAGAACACTGAGGCTCAGAAGTTAACCTGCCTGAAGTCACATAAATCAAAGTCTAAGATTTGGACTCAATATCAATGTGTTCTTTTAGTTAAAGAGTATGACGACACTGGGATAAAGAATGTGAAATCTACCACAGGAAAACCTTTCTGGCATTGTAGGTTGAGCTCAAGAAATAACTGGAAGGGATTACTGGTGGAATTCACATTATTAAGAACAGAAGAGACAATGAATGACTTGTGTGGCAAGAATCTTGTTTTACAACAGACTGAATATCTGTGTCTCCAAAATTCCCATGTTGAAACCCAATCCCTAATGTGATGGTATTTGGAAGTGGGGTCCTTCAGAGGTGATTAGGTCAGGGGATCAGTGCCTTTATGAAAGAGACTCCAGAGAGCCCCATCACTCCTTCCGCCATGAGGACAGGGCAGGAAGACTGTCAATGAACCTGGAAGTGAGCCCTCGCCAATCTGCTGGTGCCTTAGTCTTGGATTTCCAGCCCCCAGAACTGTAAGAAATAAATTTCTGTTGTTGATAAGCCATCCAGTCTGTGGAACTCTGTTACAGCTGCCAGAACGGACTAAAACATACCTGCAGACAGAAGATGGAGTCACTGAGTCTCGAAAATGCCTCTTAGTTCCCTTCCTGCCTTCCTCCCTTTCTTTTTAAAATAACTTTCCCTCTTTGGTAAGAAATCCAGTAGCACACAGAATTAAACACTAAGCTAGAAATTATGTATCAGCTAAGAAGAAGATTAAATACCTCTGCTCAAGCTCTCCAGTCCCTTACTGAGTTCTCTTACCTTCATTTTCTCTCCAATTGTCTTGCTGCATAGGTTCTTCAGCTTGTTCAAGTTGTCTGCCCGAAATCTGCCTGAAGAATAAAGAACCCAAGAATGTAGCAAAGACAGGCACTTAATTAAGATACCTCATTCCTAATCATGGTTCCTTTGGACTGATCTCAGCCCAAGGCCAAACTGTTCAGTTCAGTTCAGTTCAGTCGCTCAGTCATGTCCGACTCTCCGCGACCCCATGAATCACAGCACGCCAGGCCTCCCTGTCCATCACCAACTCCCGGAGTTCACTCAAACTCATGTCCATCGAGTCGGTGATGCCATCCAGCCATCTCATTCTCTGTCGTCCCCTTCTCCTGCCCCCAATCCCTCCCAGCATCAGAGTCTTTTCCAGTGAGTCAACTCGTGGCATGAGGTGGCCAAAGTATTGCAGTTTCAGCTTTAGCATCAGTCCCTCCAATGAACATCCAGGATTGATCTCCTTTAGAATGGACTGGTTGGATCTCCTTGCAGTATAAGGGACTCTCAAGAGTCTTCTCCAACACCACAGTTCAAAAGCATCGATTCTTCGGCGATCAGCCTTCTTCACAGTCCAACTCTCACATCCATACATGACCACTGGAAAAACCATTGCCTTGACTAGACGGACCTTGATTGGCAAAGTAATGTCTCTGCTTTTTAATATGCTATCTAGGCTGGTCATAACTTTCCTTCCAAGGAGCAAGCGTCTTTTAATTTCATGGCTGCAATCAGCATCTGCAGTGATTTTGGAGCCCAAAAAAATAAAGTCTGACACTGTTTCCACTGTTTTTCCATCTATTTCCCATGAAGTGATGGGACCAGATGCCATGATCTTTGTTTTCTGAATATTGAGCTTCCAAACCAACCTTTTCACTCTCCTCTTTCACTTTCATCAAGAGGCTTTTGAGTTCCTCTTCACTTTCTGCCATAAGGGTAGTGTCATCTGCATATCTGAGGTTATTGATATTTCTCCCAGCAATCTTGATTCCAGCTTGTGCTTCTTCCAGCCCAGCGTTCCTCATGATGTACTCTGCATATAAGTTAAATAAGCAAGGTGACAATATACAACCTTGACGTACACCTTTTCCTATTTGGAACCAGTCTGTTGTTCCATGTCCAGTTCTAACTGTTGCTTCCTGACCTGCATACAGGTTTCTCAAGAGGCAGGTCAGGTGGTCTGGGATTCCCATCTCTTTCAGAATGTTCCACAGTTTATTGTGATCCACACAGTCAAAGGCTTTGGCATAGTCAATGAAGCAGAAATAGATGTTTTTCTGAAACTCTCTTGCTTTCTCCATGATCCAGCGGATGTTGGCAATTTGATCTCTGGTGCCTCTGCCTTTTCTAAAACCTGCTTGAACATCTGGGAGTTCACGGTTTACATACTGCTGAAGCCTGGCTTGGAGAATTTTGAGCATGACTTTGGCAGAACTAAATGATGTGCCTCATGAAGTTGTGAAATCTTAGAGCTTTAGAGCCCCAAATATAGACAGCTTATATTGGTGATTATAATAGGTTTCCCCAGCATTTGGTGACAATGAAAAGGCCATTCTGGGACTAAAATTAAAAAGTATAACTTGGATGATACCACTGTAAATAAAGTAACAAATCTGAGAAACCTGGAAATTACTTATGTAATATAACCTGTTCAATTATCTTAAATTCATTTAAGGAAAACTATGTGGCATGCACCAGGATCTAGAAAAAAGGCAGTCAAGTTTCTATTCCCAAGAACTTGGATGCTACATCTCTACGCCAGAAATGGTTAACTTCCTTTGCTTTGATTCAATGCTCATCTGGCAGCCTTGAGAAGAATTCAGTTTCTTACATTTTGTTTTCTTTTGTGCATTAATCAGCCTGCATAGGTACTCTGGCCCAAATTAACATCACGGTATTGCAATTCATCAGTCTAACTCTGATTAGCAGAAGTTGGACCTCCTGAATCTAAGCTTTAGCAACAATATGTCCTTTAGCTTTGGACAGGTAAAATGATGACCAGAGATGAGATCATGAACTCCTTATTGCCAAATTCAGACTTAAATTGAAGACAGTAGGGAAAACCACTAGGCCATTCAGGTATGACCTAAATCAAACCCCTTATGATTATACAGAGAAAGTGACAAATAGATTCAAGGGATTAGATCTGATAGAGTGCCTGGAGAACTATGGATGGAGGTTTGTGACACTGTACAGGAGGCAGTGATCAAGATCATCCCCTAGAAAAAGAAATGCAAAAAAGGCAAAATGGCTGACTGAGAAGGCCTTACAAATAGCTGAGACAAGAACAGAAGTGAAAGGGAAAGGAGGAAAGGAAAGATATATCCATCTGAATGCAGAGTTCCAACAATAGCAAGGAAAAGATAAGAAAGCCTTCCTAAGAGAACAATGCCAAGAAATAGAGGAAAACAATAGAATGGGAAAGACTGGCGAACTCTTCAAGAAAACTAGAGCTATCAAGGTAACATTTCATGCAAAGATGGGCTCAATAAAGGACAGAGAGGGTAGGGACCTAACAGAAGCAGAAGATATTAAGAAGAGGTGGCAAGAATACACAGAAGAACTGTGCAAAAAAGATCTTCATGACCCAGATGACCACAGTGGTGTGATTACTCACCTAGAGCCAGACATCCTGGAAGGCGAAGTCAAGTGGGTCTTAGTAGTATACATCACTACGTCATATAACGTGGTATATATCACTATAAACAAAGTGATGGTGATGGAATTCCAGATGAGCTATTTCAGATCCTAAAAGATGCTGCTGCTAAAGAGCTGCATTCAGTATGCCAGCAAATATGGAAAACTTAGCAGTGGCCACAGGACAGGAAAAGATGAGTTTTCATTCCTTTCCCAAAGAAGGGCAATGCCAAAGACCATTCAAACTACCACACAATTGCACTCATCTCACATGCTAACAAAGTAATGCTCAAAATTCTCCAAGTCAGGCTGCAGCAGTATGTGAACTGAGAGCTCCCAGATGGTTAAGCTGGATTTAGAAAAGGCAGAGGAACTAGAGATCAAATTACCAACAATTTGGATCATCAAAACAGCAAGAGAGTTCCAGAAAAACATCTACTTCTGCTTTATTGACTATGCCAAAGCCTTTGACTCTGTGAATCACAACAAACTGGAAAATTCTTAAGAGAGATGGGAATACCAGACCACGCTACCTGCCTCCTGAGAAACCTGTGTGCAGGTCAAGAAGCCACAGTTAGAACCAGACATGGGACAATGGACTGGTTCCAAATTGAGAAAGAAGTACATCAAGGCTGTATATTGTCACCCTGCTCATTTAACTTATATGCAGAGTACATCATGTGAAACACTGGGCTGGAGGAAGCACAAGCTGCAATCAAGATTGCCAGGAGAAATATCAATAACCTCAGAGAGGCAGATGACACCACCCTTATGGCAGAAAGCGAAGAGGAACTAAAGAGCCTCTTGATGAAAGTGAAAGAGAATGAAAGAGCTGGCTTAAAACTCAACCTTCAAAAAACGAAGATCATGGCATCTGATCTCACCACTTCATGGCAAATAGACGGGGAAACAATGGAAACAGTGACAGACTATTTTCTTGGGCGTCAAAATCACCTCAGATGGTGACTGCAGCCACGAAGTTAAAAGACGCCTGCCCCTTGGAAGAAAAGCTATGATCAACCTAGACAGTATATTAAAAAGCAGAGACATTACTTTGAGCTACAATGGCTAGACTGATATGAAATCTGATACTTCTGACATCTGACTCAGTAAACAGTGTCCAAACTAGTTTTTTCCCCTCCCATTTAATTCAATTGCAACTCAAAACTTCACATATGGATTCAGGTGGTGGGATTTCATAGTCAAACGAACCACCAGAATCAGCAGATAACCTGAGCTAAACAAATATTCTCCTGGTACCCAATACCCTCATATTACCAACTCTTCCTTCAACTCCTTCCCTACACGGGTAACACCAAAATGTAGGAAAACCAACTTTCCTAACAGAAATCCACCATACTTTTGGACAGCGACTGCCTATGCAGTGAGCTGTCATAAACCTGGCTCTCTAGCTGGTTGCAGACCTATTGCATCAGACAGAATAAATCACGTGTTTGACAGTATCCGGCCAATTAGTGCCTACTCCGGCTAGTCTAGGCAGATTGATAGGCAGAGGGTTCTACGGTTTTATTTAGCATCATGAAGGATGCCCGGTCCCGTTCCAGGTTCTAGCCCAACTCTGCCGATGTCTTTCCGGGAAAACTTCCACAAATCACAATGAAACAGCCTCAATAATTTCAAGCGTTTCCTTGCCTCACCACACCCCTATGCCCAAGTCTGATCTACCAAGGAAGATTATTCTCGGTTCTTAAAGCTTTGCCCACAATTCAGGGGGAGCCCTTCCCCAAGGCTCCGGGATCACTGTTTTTAGCCAGGAGCGGCCTCCCCAGTCCCAAAATGCTTCCAATATGGACGAAGTCAACCTACTGCGCTGTAGATATGACTCAGGTTGAAACTTTTGATCCTATCAAGAGAGAAAGAGATCACCATGACCTCTCTGAAGATGAGAAAAAGACAGAAGGCGACCAAAGACAAGTGTTCGGAAAGGGGAACTCTCCAAACCTTCCGGCCAGGCTTTCTTCTGGCTACCCTTGCCGCCGGAAGGCTTGACAGCTCTGGATGCGCCTGCGCCATGCTCCCTTCCCAGACTCAGAAGAAGCGATCGGCACCCAGCACGCCGGGAAGGGAGGTGGCACAGCCCCGGCGGAGGGGGAAAGAGGGGTAAGTCGGGTTCCGTCTGCGTTTGAGAGCTTCGGAGCCATCGCAACCTGGGAGGGAGTCTTAACGAAGCGTGGAAGTTCAGGAGATCCGAGAGATGAAGTTGGGGATAGGCTCCGGGGATACGCCGCGCGTCCCGGTACTTACAGCGTCGCCACTCGCTGTCCGCCTTCACCAGCTGGTCCACCAGTCCCGGGTCCTTGAAGCGCTTCTCCTGCGACTCTCGGATGAGCGCTGGGTCCCCCCCTTTATCCACCCGAAACAAATCCAGATCCAGCACCATCGTTCCTCCTCCCGGGCCAACACTAAGGGAAGCGAGGTTCGTCCCACAGCAGTCAGCCTGTGACCGCCGCACTGCACCCGCGCGCCGAGCCGCCCTTCTTGCGCAGGCGCGGCGGGAGCGTGCGGTTGCGCCACCCCCGGACCGGAAGTGGCAGTATAGCAGGCGGGTCCGCGGATGGGTGGGCTTGGGCTTCCTGGGGTGTGTTCAAGTCCCGCCCACCAGCGGGTTTTACCGGCTCCTGTTGAGTGTACTCCGGGAGTTGGTGATGGACAGGGGGGCCTGGAGTGCTGTGATTCATGGGGTCGCGGAGAGTCGGACACGACTGAGCGACTGAACTGAACTGACTGATGTTTTCTTTCCAGCCCTGCCTGCTTCTGTAGGGGCTCTAATTGTCCCATAGAAGAAAAATGAGTGCCTGTTTCCTCCTCGTATTAAAGGGCATATCTAAGACAAGGGCTGTCAGTATAATCACTGGCTTGGAAGCTGGGGCCTCCAGTAGATTCCAGTTTCCCCCTTACAAGCTTCTAAGACTTACAAGTCCTAAGACTGGACCCTCTCTCTGAACCTCTATTCTTTTTCTCCATCTTGAGTCAAGAGGGTGGCAACATGTTTTAATCCCCAAATTACTTCAATTCAAAATTCCTCCTCTCCTACATGAATTAGGATACCTTTCTTAATCTGGTTATTGAGTAAACCAAACTCTTTTGCAACCCTTCGGATCTTGGGGTAGGAGAAGTGGGATTGAAGTCTTTCAGAGAGACACTTGAAGAGACTTTTCCAAGGGGAAAATAGGAGATTTGAAGGCAGTTTAAAATATTGAAGTTATGTCTTGGATCTATGTGAAAATTTCTAGAATAAAGATTTCATCATATTTTAATTTTATAACATTCAAGCCTTTACAGTGAAGTATTCTGGTTGCTGATTGGAGCCAAAGTTATCCAAAAATCTCCCTGATAACAAGAGCTTTATTTGAAGGATTTGGGGATGGGCATACTCTTCCCTTTTCCAAATAGGAAGAGGAGTATGTCAAGGCTGTATATTGTCACCCTGCTTATTTAACTTATATGCAGAGTACATCATGAGGAACGCTGGGCTGGAAGAAGCACAAGCTGGAATCAAGATTGCTGGGAGAAATATCAATAACCTCAGATATGCAGATGACACCACCCTTATGGCAGAAAGTGAAGAGGAACTAAAGAGCCTCTTGATGAAAGTGAAAGAGGAGAGTGAAAAAGTTGACTTAAAGTTCAACATTCAGAAAAATAAAATCATGGCATCCGGTCCCATCACTTCATGGGAAATAGATGGGGAAACAGTGGAAACAGTGGCAGACTTTATTTTGGGGGGCTCCAACAGTGGAAACAGTGGCAGACTTTATTTTGGGGGGCTCCAAAATCACCGCAGATGCTGATTGCAGCCATGAAATTAAAAGATGCTTGCTCCTTGGAAGGAAAGTTATGACCAACCTAGATAGCATATTAAAAACCAGAGACATTACTTTGCCAATCAAGGTCCGTCTAGTCAAGGCTGTGGTTTTTCCCGTGGTCATGTATGGATGTGAGAGTTGGACTGTGAAGAAAGCTGATCACCGAAGAATTGATACTTTTGAACTGTGGTGTTGGAGAAGACTCTTGAGAGTCCCTTGGACTGCAAGGAGATCCAACCAGTCCATCCTAAAGGAGATCAATCCTGGGTGTTCATTGGAAGGACTGATGCTAAAGCTGAAATTCCAATACTTTGGCCACCTCATGCGAAGAGTGACTCACTGGAAAAGACTCTGATGCTGGGAGGGATTGGGGGCAGGAGGAGAAGGGGATGACAGAGAATGAGATGGCTGGATGGCATCACCGACTCGATGGACATGAGTTTGAGTGAACTCTGGGAGTTGGTGATGGACAGGGAGGCCTGGCGTGCTGTGATTCATGGGGTCGCAAAGAGCTGGACACAACTGAGCGACTGAAATGACTGACTGACTGACTGATACTCTTCCCTGGGCTTCCCAGGTGGCACTAGTGGTAAAGAACCCGCCTGCCAGTGCAGCAGATGTAAGAGACGCTGGTTCCATCCCTGGGTCTGGAAGATCCCCTGGAGGAGGGTATGGCAACCCACTTCAGTATTCTTGCCTGGAGAATCCCATGGGCAGAGGAGCCTCACAGGCTACAGTCCATAGGATCCCAAAGAGTCAGACATGACTGAAGACTTAGCACGAATGCACACATACTTTTCCACATCTTTCCCACTTTACCAAGAATTGAGAGTCCCACCCTCAGTGCCCCAAAGCTAACTGTGCTAAGACCTTGGTCTTATGCCATTTGCTTGTGCACCTGTTGTGAGGGTATGGCATTGCTGTTCTACTCCCCACCAAAGCTCTGCCAAGCCAACTCTGAGGTGTAGGACATGGCTAATACCAGTGGTGGAGCTGACTAGTAGAGACTCAAGGGGAGACTTAGAGAAAGGCATTTGTCTGGGTTTGGCCCCTAGGTTCTGCATACTGAGGATGTTAGAGTTAAAACCAGTGTAAGCGAAGTGTTGGGAGCCATGGTCACTAAAGAAAGTGTGTAAGAAGACTGTCCTCAAAGGGTTGGGTTCCCTGAAATCTTCTAAAGGCGAGTCTTTGATGGGAGCTGACTGCTTTCCTGTCAGTGAAGGCAGTGCCAAAGCATATTGTTTGCTAAGTTTCAAAACAGTCATGGATGTTCCTGAGGCTTCAGGGGCCCAGGCCAAGGGGAGGAAAGTCACTGAGCTAACACTTTAAGGACGTAATTGGAAGGATGGCCTTAAAATTCTGATCTCTCCGAATTTCCTTAGGAATTTTCACCTTTAGTTTTATCGTTAGATGACAGACATCTAAAGTGGAAGGATGAGGAACTGCATGCCTATTCCCAAATCCTTACAGACATCTTCCTTTAAAATGCTGATGCTACGTGGTAAGTGTAATAAATTAATAGGATATTTCATTTATCAGCTTAGAATCACAGGATTTTTAGAGTTGGAGGTGACTTTATTTACCAGCCCAGTCGTAATCTTTTCATCCCCTTGTCTCCCATGTTTTGAAATACTTTAGTCTAACATGATTTTTTTTAAATAATTCATTTTCCCTTGATAATCAGCCGTGTATGGTTGCCAATTAGGATTTTCTTATTAGCAGGAAATACCTATGTTATTACACTGAATAGTTCCTGTCAGAAGCTAACACAGATCAACATAAATACTTTTGTTTCAGAGTGATGGTGTGAAGCCATACCACCTTCAAATGGATGATTTCTATTAGACTTTAATACTGAGAATAGTTCTTGGGTGCTGCATCTGAGGACTCCAGGGTTCAAGGAATCCCTTCTGGAAAATAGTTATCCCAACTCCTCTACTTTTTGTATGAAGAAACTGAGGCACAGGGAAGTTAAGTAATGGAACCAAAGCCTGATTACTGGTAAGTATCTTGCTTGTGTGGTAAGTATCTTGCTTGTGTGTTTAGTATCTTGCAGTCATGTCCAACTCTTTGCAACCCCATGGACTATAGCCCACCAGGCCCCTCTGTCCATGGAATTCTCCAGGCAAGAATACTGAAGTGGGTTGCCATTTCCTTCTCCAGGGGATCTTCCTGACCCAGATATTGAACCCTGGTCTCCTGCATTGCAGGCAGATGCTTTACCATCTGAGCTACTAGAGAAGCCGGTAAGTATCTAAGATAGTCCAATGTTTGGGTTTGTTCCTTTGTTAGCATTCCTTAGCAGAAAACAGGGCCTTGAGGAATTGGGCTAAAAAAATGTGACTTTATCTTTTAGGGCAGAAACCATTGGATATTTGCATCTTTATCTCCACAGGACCTAGCACAGCATCTTACACTCAAATGCTCAGTCGCTTCAGTTGTGTCTGACTCTTTGTGATCCCATGGACTATAGCCCATCAGGCTCCTCTGTTCATGGGGATTCTTCAGGCAAGAATACTGGAGTTGGTTGCCATGCAGTCCTCCAGGGTATCTTCCCAACCCGGGGATCGAGTTTCCTGCATTGGCAGATGGGTTCTTTACAACTAGCACCACCTGGGAAGCCCCACGCCTTACACTGGTGGGTACTTACTAAGTCCCTGTTGAGTGAATGAGTCGCAGGGAGTAGAGTGAGGGGTTGGAAGCTTGTTACAGGTTCAGGAAACAGAATCCTAGGTGAGATAGTGCCATGAGGGTCCTGGGCAGCTTGTCCGCAGCCCAGGAGGAACAAGGACCTGTAGGGAGGGAGCTGGAAAAGAGGGTGGGCACCCAGGCAGAGATGCCATCCGTGGTTTTCACCAGTTCAGAGCTGGCTAATGTGGGAGGGCTCTCCTGGGCCTTGCCTTAGCACCTCCTTGCTCTTCTGTTGCTCTTTTGGGTTTGGAGTAGAGCTTCTCAGGATTTGATAAGCAAGCCCTGTCCTCTCACTCCTCTGCTGGAAGGAAGCCTTCAATGCCTACCTGTTGGCCTCAGGAGATGTTCAGACAGAGCTTGAGAAGCATTTCATGATCTGCCCCCTACCAATTTCTCCAGTATGGTCCCTCTTTCTCTCTTGGCATTTCCCCCTCAAACTCTGCATCCTGAGCTCTCTGTGGCTCCCCTTCCTGGCCTTGAACCTTTGTGCAATTTCCTTCCGCCTTGAACTCTCATTTCCCACTCCTGTTTTCCAAGCTGGCTAATTCCTTCTTTCTCTTGGAATCTTTCTCTGCTACTCTCTTCACCTCTCCCCTCAGATTGGTTCAGCACCCTTCTAGGCTCTCATGGTCCAGAAACCTTGATCATATTGTTTCAGCAGGAACTGACAGCACCACCTCCAGTTCTACTGCCCACTCCCTCCTGTTAGACATACAGTAACAGGAAGTTGCTGTTGCTGTCCTTGGGCAACAAGGAGGAACCATTTAAAAATAGTAAAGGTCAGGGAGGGCTGCCTGGACATGGGGGACGTTGATCCTGCCTCTCCCTCTGTTCAAACTGGAGCGAGGTGTCAATTCCCCTGTCACTCTGTACCATACTTGTGCTCAGTCGCTCAGTCGTGTCTGACTCTTTGCGACCCCATGAACTGTAGCCCGCTGGGCTCCTCTATCATGGGATTTTCCAGGCAAGAATACTGGGGACGGTTGCCATTTCCTCCTCCAGGGGATCTTCGCGACCCAGGGATCAAACCCGCGTCTCTTGTGTCTCTTTCATTTGCAGGCAGATTCTTTATCACTGCACCACCTGGGAAGCCCCTGTATCAAATTGAGAAAGCCTCAATTTCTCTGTCTCTCTAATACCCATTGTGGCTCTGTGGTTCTTAATTAAATGTCTTCTTTAAGTATTAGACCAGGTCCTTAGTATCTTCTTGCCTGGTTACCTAACAATGTGCTTCACTTCGCACATTCACCCCTTCCACTCCCCTAGTCCCAGTTTCAAGCTTGGTCATGTCTATTGCTTATCTGATACCCTGGGACACAGTACAGTATGTGGCTGAATTCATGTCAGTGAACTGCAGCACGCCCGTGTAATTATTTATTCACTGTTGCATCCCCGGTGGGTGAGTCAGGGAGGGTTTCACAGTGAAGTGACTTTGAAAACTGGATGGGGTCTATCAGGTGAAAAGGAAAGCAAAGGCAGAGGCATATGTCACGACAGGGAAGTATGACAGAGCTTCTGACTGAGGAACAGTGAAGACTGCAATGTGATTAGAGTGTTTGGAGTAGAATAGGTGGGGCTAGTGGTAAAGAGCCTGCCTGCCATTACAGGAGATGTAAGAGACTACAGGTTGGATCCCTGGGTTGGGAAGATACCCTGGAGCAGGGCATGGCAACCCACTCCAATATTCTTGCCTGGAGAATCTCATGGACAGAGGAGCCTGGTGGGCTATAGTCCATTGGGTCACAAAGAGTCAGACACGACTGAAGGAACTTAGCACAAGCACACACAGAGTATAAGTGTGTGCAGTTAGGGACCATGTATACCATATTACCCCCACTCCAGTCCTCTTGCCTGGAAAATCCCATGGGCGGAAGAGCCTGGTAGGCTGCAGTCCATGGGGTTGCAAAGAGTCGGACACGACTGAGCGACTTCACTTTCACTTTTCACTTTCATGCATTGAAGAAGGAAATGGCAACCCACTCCAGTGTTCTTGCCTGGAGAATCCCAGGGACGGGGGAGCCTGGTGGGCTGCCGTCTGTGGGGTCGCACAGAGTCGGACATGACTGAAGCAACTTAGCAGCAGCAGCAGTTAGCCACCTGTCTAACCCAGGTTTCCCTGGTAGCTCAGTGAAGAATCCACCTTCAATGCCGGAGACCAGGGTTTGATCCCTGGGTCAGGAAGATCGCCTGTAGTAGGAAATGGCAACCCACTGCAGTATTCTTGCCACGAAAATCCCATGGACAGAGAGGCCTGTAGGGCTATACAGTCCATGGGGTCACAAAGAGTCAGGCGGGACTTAGTGACTAAACAATAACACCACCACCCAGGTACCACCCAGTTGAAACAAATGTGGGTCACAACCAGCCAGCTGAGGGAATTCTTTCCAGGGACTGAGTGCCCTCAACCGGAGTAAAGGGAAGCTCGGAAGCAGGAAAATCCAGTGGCACTGGGAAATGGTGGGTCCTTGATGTCCTCTAGGATTTGATCCACATCTAGTCCATGATACGGAGAAGGCAATGGTAAGCCACTCCAGTACTCTTGCCTCGAAAATCCCATGGATGGAGGAGCCTGGTAGGTTGCAGTCCATGGGGTCGCTATGGGTCAGACACGACTGAGCGACTTCACTTTCACTTTTCACTTTCACACATTGGAGAAGGAAATGGCAACCCACTCCAGTGTTCTTGCCTGGAGAATCCCAGGGACGGGGGAGCCTGGTGGGCTTCCGTCTATGGGGTCACACATAGTCGGACACGACTGAAGTGACTTAGCAGCAGTAGCAGCAGTCCATGATAATCAATATCATACCCAAATAAGCTAATTTCACCTGTCTTTGTAGGCACATTGTTATGTGGCTGGCCTCAGTGCCACCCAAGAGAAAACGGAACTGGAGGGGAATGGAACTGACATGCTCAGTGTTTTCTGTGTTCTCTTTTTTGATCCTCACCCAGTCTTGGGAGGTAAGACATCATCAGTGTTTTACTATTGAGGAAACTGAGGCTTTGATGGATGGCTGATTCCTCAGCAGGTGGTGAGATGCTTGTAGCTGAGGTCCCTCTTGCTCCCAAGTGTGCTCTCTTCTCTGTCACTCTGGGGTTCCAGAGTCCTCCTCTTCAGCTTAAGTTTTAAGGGTATTTACCATTTCTCACTCACTCATCCAGCCATCAAACCTGTTTTAAGAAAAACAACTGAAAGGTATATTTTTATTTCACAAAAAAAAGCGTGACACGCAATACCCATCCCCTAACAAACTACAAACTCTTGGAATACAGAGTAAAAAGGAGATCCAGTCAGTCTTGATGAGATAAAAGTTTGGTTTCACAAAGTTGAAAAATCCATTACAAAGTCTCTGTTGTATAAATATAGTCAGTCTTATCTTCAATGTAGAGTGAGACCAAAAAAAAAAAAAGTTTTTGTTGGCATAAGAAATCCCCTGGTCCTTGAATACAACCATCTTCATTTGTACTCTCAGCCAAATACAAGTGACATCTACATGATAAGGGTTACATGTGTATTCTTGGAGTCTAGGTATTTAAATGGGATTTAATATTTTATCTCCTGAGCCCATCCTCCCTCCCCTAAAAGCTTGTGCAAAACACCATAGTCTTAGTTTACTAAAGATTTTTCCCGTGTGAAATAACACGTGTGTGTTCTAAATTTGACTATGGTACTAGGTGTACAATTCTATGAGCATACTAAAATCTGTTGAGTTGTATGTTTTAAATGAGTGAATTGCATGGAATTTGAATTATACCTCAATAGAGCTATTAACAAATATCTATCATGTCTAAGTTGCTAGGGGAGCAACAGATGACCATTATAGCATATCTCAGGAGTTCCTGGCAGGATGCAGGGAATATTTGCAGAAATCAGTACACTCAGGAATATAGAAAGGAGATCTTTGAAGTATTATGATTAAGTCAGTGGAGTTTGAGGTTGCTCTAGGATTTCAAGATGTCAGAATAAAGAAATCAACGGGGTAGGCATTATTTTTCTGATTGATTCTAGCACAGTCTGTGTACCTTGTGTGGCCTTTGTCACAAAATAAAGTTATTTGGTGGAAAAGCAGATGCCCAGGGCATTGTTGAGACTATGGAAAACTTTAGACTGGCACTCAGAAGCTGGCCATCTGCCTCCATTGGGAGAAATTCCACCATGGCCACAGGTTCTGAGATCCTGAGTCCCATAAGAGGAGGAAGAAATTAGATACCAAAGAAAAGCTTCTAGATTTATTGAATCAAAGGGACTGCCTGCCTTCAGTAATGCTGTTTCTGGCCAGAAGTCACAGCAGAGTTTCAGTTCTCACAGACCCTTCTATAAGACCATTGCCAGGGCAGCAGGGGCGTATCATTATGCAGCAGACAAACCATTTACAGGTGTCATCTCCAAGCTTGACCTACCAGCTGGTCACCAAATGGCCATTTGAGAAAGGAGACAGGCACAAACCATGGGCAACTGGGCCCTTGCACCAGGTTGTCATTCTAGCCAAACAGTGAGGGGAGGAGAATTGCCATTGGTCGAAAGAAAAAGAGAACTTAAGCTCTTGCTCTGGTTTTACCATTCTAGTTAAAGTTCATCACCTACACTTGTTGTGAAAGTCGAGAAAAGGGGCAAAGAGGCTGTTCGCTTTACTCACCTTTAAGAACCATGCTAGCAGAAGGTGGGGCCAGAAGTCATTTTAGATTTTTAGCACACAAGGAAAGGAGAACAGAGGAAGGGAAATCAGGGGTTTGAAAGTGCGAGGGTTCCCAGTTTGGCTAACACCTTGTCCAACTCCCACAGTGTTTCCTCCTTGAAAACTGATCTGGATCTACTTACTGCTGGGGCACAGGCTAGAAAGTCCATGCCTTTCTTGGCCAGCCTACAGGTTGTTTATTCTGTGGCCAAGCAGATGAACTAAGCTTAGAGGCAGGCACCATGGCCACCTCTGGTCCATCCCGTTGTGGGCTGGTTTTCCAATGTGGCCCCATTAAAAAACCTTGACCTCCTTGTGTTCTTCCAAAATATAATATGCATGTTCCCTAATATGGTCCAAGCCTTTAGTTATGGGGTACTCAAGGATGAGGAATTTTCCCCACTGGCAATGTTTTGTCATTTTTGGGTAAAAGCAAATAGAGAATAAAGCTAGAACATCTGGGGTTGGGGCTTACCTGGTTCCTTTTAGTGTCATCAGGAGAAGGTGGGAGGTTTAAAAAATGAAAAACAAAAAGGCGATGCTAGGGGGAGAAGAGATCCATCAGGGCTTTGGGCATTTTCTCGACAAACTTTTTCCTTTGGCTCCAGTGAGAACAGTTATAGCTTACTCAAGAAAAGGGAATGAAGTACCCAGTTTAAAAAACAAAATAAAACCTTCCTTTATTGCCTCTTTGTGCTTATCAAGCCTTCTCTTACCCAGGGCTTACTCATCTGGCCCCCAGCCTGTTCATCATACCAGTTAGAGCCAGTTATCCAGGAGAGATGAATCCAGGCAGCCAGGAAGATGGTCCATCAGGGGATGCCAATACCCTCCTCACCCAGCCTCTCTCCCAAAGAGATCATGAGCTGAGGGCAATGATCAGGGGAAACTCCTGGCTGCTTCTGCCCTGGAATAAGAGGACGGAGGGGCGGGGGGTCATTTCTATACTTAAAAAGAGAGAAATACTTTTGTTCCAGAGCAATAAGAAATATGAGCAGATGAAGCTATGGCTCTGACGGCTGGTCCATTTTGGGAAACAAGATGCAAGCGAGGGAGTAACATATAAACAAAGTGTGGGTATATTTGGCAGGTTTGAGGCAAGCAGAAAGGAAGGTTTGTGTACTCTATAAAAAGAAAACAAAGATCTGGAATTCAAACTTCTTCTGATAAGGCCACAACGAAGAGATTTCCAGCAGTGGGTGTTGCAGGAAGGTGGCACCCACATTGCCACAGGCTTGCAAGGTGATGTGCCCAGGTGAGGAGGCAGGTGAGGCAGGGCAGTGTCCCTCACAGGTCCATGTCTGGGCCTCCTGAGGATGTCTTCAGTGGCACCGAGTCAAACCCATCAGGAGTCCTCTGAAAGAGAGATGGTGACAGGAGCTGGCTGCTGCACACGGGCAAGTTTGGGGAACAAAGGAGCGAAATGGAAAAGAACCCTCCTGAAATTTCTGCTTTCAGTGGCTTTGTGGAAACATGGACACAAGATAGCCTCTATTCTTCTTGCTCCCTTCGGTCAGTCAGAGGATGAAAAATATCTTTAAACCCCTTGCTTTGCATCTTTGTTGAATTCTAGAAGTTCCAGAAAGACCTAAGTGTCCCGGGGTAAACTGTCCTTCCATTGGTTAAACAAAAAGCATTCAAGGTCTAAGGAGGCCAAGGGAGTTACCCTGGAAGGTCAGCACAAAGGGAATGTGATTCGGCCAAGTCAACACCTACCCACCTTCCTTTCCTTTTCTGTTGCCACCCTCCCCACCCAGGCTGGATAAATTGGTCAGGGCAGCAGTGAACTGTGGGTGCTGGCAGAGTGGGGCTGCAGAGGGCGATGGCTCTGGAGGAATCACTCGAATGCTCTCTGCTTGCCCCAGGCCCAGTGACACAGTGGTCTGTCTTCTGTTTAGGAGCTTCAGACTCATTCACCCACCCATACAGAGTCAGCTCTCCCAGTTCAGAGCTGTTCAAGAGTGAACTTACATGGAGCTCTGACTCAGCCCCCAAAGGACAGGGGCCTGACATCCAGGGGACAGCACCCTCCACTGGCCAAAGGAGAGCCTCACTTCTACCAGAAGTTGATCCTAGAGGTCATCCCTTCCCCTCCCTCCAAAATACAAAAAGGCCTTTGGTTTATTGTTTTGTCTTGTTTTTTGGGGGATGGGGGGTGATTCTGAACCTCAACATAGGTGGTTCAGTACTCCTTCTGGAAGTTAAAAGGCCCAAACAGCCCATCCACTGGAGTACATGTTGGCAGAGAAGGAGCCTTGTGCAGAGCAGTCTTGGGCCCCAGGGGAAAAAGTATTTGTGTGAAAATACAGAAGACAGAAGCCAGGATTCTCAAGGCAGGAGGATAGAAGAGTATGGAGGGTAGAGAGCGGAACAGTGGTCCCTAAACAGTTGGGGGTCTCAGTGTCCTAGGACTGATGTCTTCTCCTGTCCTCCAGGGTGACCTCAGTGCACTGGCCATCCTCCCTACCTTGGAGGTAAATGATTTGATCTTCCCAAAGAGTGACTTTTTGCTGGTAAAGATGAGGTCATCCTCCACGTCCTCGCCTTCCATGATGGCACAGCTGTCAGCGGCTGGCAGGTCACAGTCCTTAAGGGTAGCATTCATCACCAGCTTGGAGTACTTGTACTCTAGCCTATGAAACAAGGGAATGGGGAAGACAAGACACCAAACTGTAATAAGAGGAAAAGGAGAAAGGTTGGGCTAAAAGGAGATATTCCCTTACCATGGGTGATGGAACTGAAACATAGCGAAATGGTGTTAGGCTGGGGATTTGGCTAGGGAATCTGATTCCCAAGTCAGGGATCTTTTCCCTTAAATCTAGGTGTTTCTATGATCTCAAAGCTGAACAGAAATCATGAAACTGTAAAAACATTTTTATCATTAATAATAGCAAGTTAAGAAGTCTCTGCATTTCTTTTGAGAGCTAACAGCTTTTCATAGACTGCCATGTGGTACCACCCCTGTTTAGGAGTTGAGATGCATATGTGTGTGCTGAGTCACTGCAGTCATGTCTGACTCTTTGTGACCCCATGGACTGTAGCCCGCCAGGCTCCCTTGTCCATGGGATTCTCCAGGCAAGAATACTGGAGTGAGTTGCTATGCCCTCCCTCCAGGGTATCTTCCTGGAAGAATTGAACCCATGTCTCCTGCATGGCAGGCAGATTCTTTTCTGCTGAGCCACTGGGGAAGCCCCTAGGAGTCAGGATAATCAAGGCATATACTGGATGAGTGGCTCAACAAGCCTCTGACCAGAGTCACAGGGACTGTGGCCAATACCAAAGAGCAGCCCTGTGAATTCATACTCTCAGATACTCTCCTCCCAGCTCAATGATCCAGCCCTGGCCATCCCCAAACCCATCACGTACTTTTGATTCTTTTTCCAAAAGTAACAGGTCAAGACGGTGAGCAGGATGGCGGTGCAGGTGCCTGCGGAGATGCCCACTTTCAGCCAGAAGTCTATCGTTTTGCAGATGGTGACTCTCTGCTCAGGCAGGGAGATGCCACCGGAGCACAGCTTTGGTTCTCGCCACACGTAAGTAGTCTTCTGTTGGGGAGAAAAACAAGAAACTCATATATCACACTCACCTGTCTCCTGGGAAGTCCCCAGGCAGAGACGCCTACCTGGATGCCGGCCACGCAGCTGCTGACGATAGCATGGTAGTCGGCAGTTGAGCAGAGGGGGCAAGCAGCCACGCTCGCCCACAGGAAGTGGAAGTTACAGCCATCACAGGTCCCATCGGAGCACGTGCTAACAGAGAAGAAAGGAGACCTGAGCGCACACTCGCTGAACTGTTGGGAAGATCTGGCTGGAGTCCTATCATTTCATAAATTGCCTGATCCGTCTTCTCCTTGTCAAACTGTCAGTTCCATCGTGACCCTTCCAACTAGTTTCTTAGCCTTAGTTTTGCTCTCTGATTTCCCTGATGATAAGAGGCCTTTCCAGCCTTCATCAGGGCCCCCACCCTCTGCCTGGGTGTTTCTGCTGACATCAGATGAGAACTCATGTAAGCTGTCTGAGCTCTAGCACAGCTGCCCAACTGACCGCTCAGAAGCTCCTGTTCTCCCCATGGACATGGGACATTTTGCAAAAGTTACTTTTTTCTTTTATTTTAAAGTTTTTATTTTCTATTGGGGTATAGCCGATTAACAAATAATGTTGTAAGAGTTTCAGGTGAACGGTGAAGGGACTCAGCCATACATGTACATGTATCCATTCTCCCCCAAATGCCATCCAGGCTACCACATAACATTGAGCAGAGTTCCCTGTGCTGTGCAGTAGGACCTTGCTGGTTATCCATTTTGGATATAGCAGTGTATAGAGCTTCCTGTGGAGGGTTGGGTGTGAGGGGTCAATGTTTGGGAATGAACTTCAGGTCACTGCTGTCTGCAATGTACTTTACTGTAATGTTTGCAACAAGAACAGTGACCACACATTTTAACACCACTGCTGGGCCACAGTGTGCCTCTTGGCTCCCCATCTCCCTGATCAGTCATCGCCTAGCAGCAGCATTTTCCAAACCATTTTCCTCAAGACATGGGTACCCTCAAGATGTTAGTGTTATGTGAAAAAAGGAAGGTAGGGGGAAAGGTTGTTGTTGTTGTTTAGTTGATAAGTCATGTCTGATTCTATCGCAACCCAATGGACTGTGGCCCACTAGTCTCCTCTGTCCATGGGGTATCCCAGGCAAGAGTACTGGAGTGTGTTGCCATTTCCTTCTCCAGGGGATCTTCCTGGAGAACTGAACCCTCATCTCCTTCATTGGCAGGCAGATTCTTTACCACTGAGCCACCAGGGAAGCCTGGGGCTTCCTGTAATCAAATTAGTTCAAGAGTCCTTGATTTAATGCCCTTGGCTATTAAATTCAGAATTGGGTCTTTCAGCTGTAGAGAAATTCTTAGGATTCCCTAAGCTTTACTGAATTTGGCAATAAGCAATTCATGATCTGAGCTAAAGTCAGCTCCAGGTCTTGTTTTTGCTGACTGTATAGAGCTTCTCCATCTTTGGCTGGAAAGAATATAATCAGTCTGATTTCGGTGTTGACCATCTGGTGATGTCCATGTGTAGAGTCTTCTCTTGTGTTGTTCAAAGAGGGTGTTTGCTATGACCAGTGCGTTCTCTTGGCAAAACTCTATTAGCCTTTGCCCTGCTTCATTCCATACTTCAAGGACAAATTTGCCTGTTACTCCAGGTGTTTCTTGACTTCCTACTTTTGCATTCCAGTCCCCTATAATGAAAAGGACATCTTTTTTGGGTGTCAGTTCTAAAAGGTCTTGTAGGTCTTCATAGAACCGTTCAACTTCAGCTTCTTCAGCATTACTGGTTGGGGCATAGGCTTGGATCACCGTGATATTGAATGGTTTGCCTTGGAAACGAATAGAGATCATTCTGTCGTTTTTGAGATTGCATCCAAGTACTGCATTTCAGACTCTTTTATTGACCATGTTGGCTACTCCATTTCTTCTAAGGGATTCCTGCCCACAGTAGTAGATATAATGGTCATCTGAGTTAAATTCACCCATTCCAGTCCATTTTAGTTCACTGATTCCTAGAATGTCTACGTTCACTCTTGCCATCTCCTGTTTGACCACTTCCAGTTTGCCTTGATTCATGGACTTAACGTTACAGGTTCCTATGCAATATTGCTCTTTACAGCATCAGACCTTGCTTCTATCACCAGTCACATCCACAACTGGGTATTGTTTTTGCACTGGCTCCATCCCGTCATTCTTTCTGGATTTATTTCTCCATTGATAGCATATTGGGCACCTACCGACCTGGGGAGTTCCTCTTTCAGTATCCTATCATCCTTATTGCCAAATTCAGACTTAAATTGAAGAAAGTAGGGAAAACCACTAGACCATTCAGGTATGACCTAAATAAAATCCCTTATGATTATACGGTGGAAATGAGAAATAGATTTAAGGGACTAGATCTGATAGAGTGCCTGATGAACTCTGGACGGAGGTCCATGACACTGTACAGGAGACAGGATTCAAGACCATCCCCAAGAAAAAAATGCAAAAAAGAAAAATGGCTCTCTGAGGACTTACAAATACCTGTGGAAAGAAGAGAAGCAAAAAGCAAAGGAGAAAAGGAAGGATATTCCCATTTGAATGCATAGTTCCAAAGAATAGCAAGGAGAGATAAGAAAGCCTTCCTCAGCGATCAATGAAAAGAAATAGAGGAAAACACCAGAATGGGAAAGACTAGAGATCTCTTCAAGAAAATTAGAGATACCAAGGGAACATTTCATGCAAAGATGGGCTCGATAAAGGACAGAAATGGTATGGACCTAACAGAAACAGAAGATAGTAAGAAGAGGTGGCAAGAATACACAGAAGAACTGTACAAAAAAGATCTTCACAACCCAGATAATCATGATGGGGTGATCACTCACCTAGAGCCAGACATCCTGGAATGTGAAGTCAAGTGAGCCTTAGGAAGCATCACTATGAACAAAGCTAGTGGAGGTGATGAAATTCCAGTGGAGCTATTTCAAATCCTGAAAGATGATGCTGTGAAAGTGCTGCACTCAATATGCCAGCAAATTTGGAAAACTCAGCAGTGGCCACGGGACTGGAAAAGGTCAGTTTTCATTCCAATCCCAAAGAAAGGCAATGCCAAAGAATGCTCAAACTACCTCACAATAGTACTCATCTCACATGCTAGTAAAGTAATGCTTAAAATTCTCCAAGCCAGGCTTCAGCAATATGTGAACTGTGAACGTCCAGATGTTCAAGCTGTTTTTAGAAAAGGCAGAGGAACCAGAGATCAAATTGCCAACGTCTGCTGGATCATCGAAAAAGCAAGAGAGTTCCAGAAAAACATCTATTTCTGCTTTATTGACTATGCCAAAGCCTTTGACTGTGTGGATCACAATAAACTGTGGAAAATTCTGAAAGAGATGGGAATACCAGACCACCTGACCTGCCTCTTGAGAACAGGAAGCAACAGTTAGAACTGGACATGGAACAACAGACTGGTTCCCAATAGGAAAAGGAGTACGTCAAGGCTGTATATTGTCACCCTGTTTATTTAACTTATATGCAGAGTACATCATGAGGAACCCTGGGCTGGAAGAAGCACAAGCTGGAATCAAGATTGCCAGGAGAAATATCAATAACCTCAGATATGCAGATGACACCACCCTTATGGCAGAAAGTGAAGAGGAACTAAAAAGCCTCTTGATGAAAGTGAAAGAGGAGAGTAAAAAAGTTGGCTTAAAGCTCAACATTCAGAAAACTAAGATCATGGCATCTGGTCCCATCACTTCATGGGAAATAGATGGGGAAACAGTGGAAACAGTGTCAGACTTTATTTTGGGGGGCTCCAAAATCACTGCAGATGGTGATTGCAGCCATGAAATTAAAAGACACTTACTGCTTGGAAGGAAAGTTATGACCAACCTAGACAGCATACTAAAAAGCAGAGACATTACTTTGCCAACACAGGTCCATGTAGTCAAGGCTATGGTTTTTCCAGTGGTCATGTATGGATGTGAGAGTTGGACTGTGAAGAAAGCTGAACGCCGAAGAATTGATGCTTTTGAACTGTGGTATTGGAGAAGACTCTTGAGAGTCCCATGGACTGCAAGGAGATCCAACCAGTCCATTCTAAAGGAGATCAGTCCTGGGTGTTCATTGGAAGGACTGATGCTGAGGCTGAAACTCCAATACTTTGGCCACCTCATGTGAAGAACTGACTCATTGGAAAAGACCCTGATGCTGGGAGGGATTGAGGGCAGGAGGAGAGGGGGACGACAGAGGATGAGATGGCTGGATGGCATCACCGACTCGATGCACGAGTTTGGGTGAACTCCGGGAGTTGGTGATGGACAGGGAGCCCTGGCGTGCTGCGATTCATGGGGTCGTAAAGAGTCGGACATGACTGAGTAACTGAACTGAACCTTTACTAATTTGATAATAAGAAGGATCTATTATCTCATTGAGCTTCCCTGTTGGCTCAGATGGTAAAGCACCCGCCTGCAGTGTGGGAGACCCTGCTGGGGTCCATCCCTGGATTGGGAAGATCCCTTGGAAGAGGGTATGCCAACCCACTCAAGTATTCTTGCCTGGAGAATCCCCATGGACAGAAGAGCCTGGTGGGCTACATGGGGTCAATGGGGTCACAAAGAGTGACTGAGCGACTAAACACATTATCTCATTATCTCAAGTCTCATTATCTCATTTAATCCTCATAACAACCCCCTGAAGGAATTTATTATCATCCCATTTTGCAAATAAAGAAGAAGAGGCCTAGAGAAGATAACAGAGCTGGCAGGTATAGGAGGGGAATTGAATCTGGCCCTCAGCCCTAACCATTAGTCACTCTGCTACGCAGCTGCCCACACGCTCTAGAGAGTGAGGGTAGCTTCTACTCTTCTGCTCCATCCTTGACATCTAAAGATCGAGGGTTTACAGCCATGACTGTGTCCCCAAGAGCCCATTAACGGAGCTCAGACGATTTTCTCTTTTGCTTTTCTTCAGTCATCTCTGTTTGGTTCTTGGGACGGAGTGATGCCAAGGAAGGGAGACTGTGTCACATCCCTTTACCTTGGCAGTGACAGACTTCCAGGAGCAGGCTGGAGTGGACTGCATCTGACTCGGATGGTGGTTGATCTCCCAGAGCTGCAAGACTGGGTCACATCATTGGACCTGCAGAGCAAACAGCCCCCATGGGGGAAGGAGTCACTCATTGGTGCCATTGGAGAGCTGCATGGAACAGATACCTGGCAGGGGAAGTCTGGTCTGACACATAGGAGAGAGTGGGGCATCAGGGAGATCTGGTCTAGGGGAAATGCATTGGTCTAGAGAAGGCTGTGCTGTGCTGTACTCAGATGCTCAGTCATGTCTGACTCTTTAGTGACCTCATGGACTGTTGCCCACCAGGCTCCTCTGTCCATGGGATTTCCCAGGCAAGAATGCTGGAGTGGGTTGCCATGCCCTCCTCCAGGGCACCTTCCCAACCTGGGGATCAAACCTGTTGTCTTCTGTGTCTCCTGCATTGCAGGTGGGCTGTTTACCACTGAGCCACCGGGGAAGTGCTAGGAAAGGCTAGCAGATGCAGTAACACTGGAATCTCCTTAGGCGGGACAGGTTGTCCACCCCAGGTCATCCAATATTCCTCGCTGCCACCAGGGGCACACCTGCCCCAGTAATACCCAAGTAGCTGGGCTGGGGAACTCAGCCTTTAGAGCTCTCTGCTGGGCGGGTCTGCTAGACCTTGTTCTGGCTTGACGAGCAGTAGGTGGCTAGAGAGGGAGGGACGCCACAGCCACAGAGATTGCGGGGAAGCCCTGGGATTCACTTGCATTAGCCTGGCCTCTCATTTTCACCTATAGAAGAAGATCACGTCCGGTATTCCCAGGGACTCCGGGTGGAAGAGTTCAGCTGGGGAGGTGATGCCATCCAAAGTCATATCTGTTGTCACCCCTGCCAAATTAGAGCTCCTAGTTAGTTCTCATTAGTAGCATTTAGCTGGCAACCACTTCAGTTTTTCCAATATCTGTTCACATCCCACCTTCCTTCATCTCATCACATCCCTGAGTGGCTCAGGAGAGGGCAAACCAAAGGGTTATCAGTGGCCCCAGGGGCCCTTGGTACCCCAGGATGAGTAGGAAACAGAGGTCAGGAGGTTGGGCCCCTCACCTGGGGCCTTTTAGCTTAGAGTCTGGGAGCCTCACTCACTCTCTCTTCACACAGACACACACTCAAACAGGTGAGAAAGGTACTCACCGATAAGCCGGTCTGCAAGGCTGACAGGCTGCGAGGACACCCCGGCCTTGTAGCCTGTCACCTCTGGGGGAATGATGACCGCCTGGCACACGTAGGCTGTGATGGGTTTGGAGAAACCTGACTCACCCTCGGGGATCCGGAGGTCGGTGACATTGTCTGTGCACACGGACATTTTCTTACCCTGGGCAGGGGGTGCGGGAGGAAGTGGGAGGGAATGTGTGATCACAGAAGAGCTCCCAAAAGGGAACAGGGAACAGTTTTTCCAGGTTTAAAACTTTAGCCTTCTAAGAGCACGCTGCAGTGGAATGATTCATCCCCGTACTAATTACAAGACAGATTTTCAAAGATAAAAAAAAGCTAAGAATAAGGCCTAGGTGTCCTAGTTTCTGGAACTCTGGCCCAGAGATCCTCAGTCTTTTATTTTCTTGGAGTCACCTGGAGCCCCTTATGAGCAGGGTTGTGATGGTGGCAAACTGATTGGCAGATCTAATCTACCAGCCTACCAGTTAAGGGCCTTCCTTATCCTAGTCAGATTTCTAGGCAGATCCTGAAATGTGTAACTGATCTCATGAAATTGATTTGGGCATCTGGCCTGCTTCCCAGTCATTCTCTGTGTCTTCCTTGGAGCTGTGATTCTACCATACTTATCTTGGGAGAGGAAATGGCAACCCACTCCAGCATTGTTGCCTGGAAAATTCCATGGACAGAGGAGCCTGGTGGGCTACAGTCCATGGGGTTGCAGAGAGTCAGACAAGACTGAATGACTAACACTTCCTTTTCTTATCTTCGGAGGAATTTCCAGAGTGTCCTGGGGGTTAAAACAAACCCCATAACCAGCCCTCTCCCTGCCTTGAGGTAGAACATCTTAGGACCAATTGGAACCTATTCCATTTAAAAATATTTATCAGCAGAAGAAAGACTGCTTCTCTTCCAGTCTGTAATAACGCAAACTCTATAAACTCAGGAAAACAGTGGGAACTGGACTCCTTCCTCGAGATTTTGTAATAGAAGAAATATTGAGATATTTTTCCTTCAAAATCCTTTAAATTTATAGAAGATGAATTATAATTTGTTTGCTAATATAAGGTCATTTGTTCAATATTTTAAATTGAAGTGGACTAAGCATTTAGAATGCAGGATTTTCAAAATGATAAATTTAATTAGAAATAGACCCAAGTTGCTAAATCTGGTGTCTTACTTCATTTTCAAGATTGTAAGAAACAGAAAAGGAACATGAGAACAGAAAGGTGTCTTTACATTATATAAGAATAAGGGCGCAAAGAAAATAAAACTCACAGACTCTCCAAATTCCCATCTTTTCTCTCCCAACTCACTGAATGAACCTTTTGCTACATGGGGCTTGCTTTAATTAGTCTCCAGTTCCCAAGTTATCACTAACTGTCACTTCAGAGGCTTTCTTTTAACTTCTTCAAAGGCTTTTTAAAAACAGGAAAGAGACATTTGTCTCTAACCTTTCACAGATAGTTTATTTCTTGGCATGTTCTCTCTATAAACACAGACCAGCTATTTTGCATGCTGCCGAAGATGGGTAGAAGCTGTGTGGAGCAAAGGCCTTACCTCCACACAGAGTCACAGATTAAATGCTCAAGATGCTGTTTATTTTGCAACATTTGAAACTAACTTTCCAACCCCTGATCATGGCTTGTTAGTAATTTAGTCAAGTGCAGTGGTGGTGTGATTACCCTTTACAAATACTTCCACTTTTTAAATGTGCATCCAAAATATTTGCGGCATCCTGAAATGCTAATGGTAACATGGAGTGTCAGCAAAGATACATGTAGATGAAATTATGAGTAGTTTATTTTATCCAGTTTCTAGAAAACAAAAGACAGGTGTCGTGATTTCTGAAGACTACTTTTTTAAGGCAAAAAATATTTCTCCTGCATAGTTTATTTTTAATCAAAGTATAGTTGATGCATGAGTATAGTTTTTATATAACCATTTTGAGGGAATAAAGGTCAGGGAGGAGTTTATGTACACCTTATTCTATTTAAATAATTAACCTATTTTGGCTGGGCTGTGTGGCTTGTGGGATCTTAGTTCCCTGATCAGGGACCAAACCCAGGCCCCATCAGGAAACACACCAAGTCTTACCCACTGGACCACCAGGGAATTCCCCACATTATTTAATTTATTTTTTAATTCCCCTCATCTGATTTTAAACACGTTCATTTTCCTAAATGTTTATAATCCAAATGATTTGATTTTAGAGGAGAAAGTCCGCAGGAAGAATAATAAACATTTGAAAATCTCTGAATTTGCCCCACCCGCTGCTATCTGAACCTCCTGTGTCCTTCGGCCTCTGACTCGCTGGCGCCCCCTTTCCGTTCTCATGCTGTCAGTACTTGTACAGCTTACCTGATTTCCACAGAGACTGAGGGTAAAGTGGTGGAAGTATTTCAGCCCTTTGGAAGTGAAGCTTGGCCCTCCAGCCAGAGAGACGGTGTTTTCCAAAGCCAAGAAGTTGTACTCGAAAGTCCTGGTTGAAGTGCTGACCGAGAAGGTACAGTCATTGTAGCACAGGGAGTGGATCTGAGGGGAGAGGAGTCCATCAGGCTGGCTTCACAGGCAGGGCCTCAAGGGGGCCCATGGAAAGTGGAACCACTCACCCCAGCCTGGTCCAGCCCAGGCAGGGTAAGAGAGGAGGAAGTGTGGACAAGGGGTGGGCATTAAAAGATGTGAAACAGGAGGGAGACTGTGTACGTCTTGCCATTCCAGTATTAGCACATATATGATGTATAAACCTCTCATTTTTTGGTAGGTAGTTGGATCAGATTCTGTACCTTGTTCCTATGCCTAGATTATAAAACTCCCTCAACACACAAGATAGCCCTTCTTACGTTCAAGCAGAAAACAGCACTAAACACTCACCTAGAGCCAGACATCCTGGGATGTGAAGTCAAGTGAGCCTTAGGAAGCATCACTATGAACAAAGCTAATGGAGGTGATAGAATTCCAGTTGACCTATTTCAAATCCTAAAAGATGATGCTGTGAAAGTGCTGCATTCAACATGCCAGCAAATTTAGAAAACTCAGCAGTGGCCACAGGACTGGAAAAGGTCAGTTTTCATTCCAATCCCAAAGAAAGGCAATGCCAAAGAATGCTCAAACTACCGCACAACTGCACTCATCTCACACACTAGTAAAGTAATGCTCAAAATTCTCCAAGCCAGGCTTCAGCAATATGTGAACTGTGAACTTCAGATATTCAAGCTGGTTTTAGAAAAGGCAGAGGAACCAGAGATCAAATTGTCAACATCCTCTGGATCATTGAAAAAGCAAGAGAGTTCAGAAAAACATCTATTTCTTCTTTATTGACTGTGCCAAAGCCTTTTACTGCGTGGATCACAATAAACTGTGGAACATTCTGAAAGAGATGGGAATACCAGACCACCTGACCTGCCTCTTGAGAAATCTGTATTGTATGCAGGTCAGGAAGCAACAGTTAGAACTGGACATGGAACAACAGACTGGTTCCAAATAAGAAAAGGATTACATCAAGGGTGTATATTGTCACCAAGCTTATTTAACTTACATGCAGAGTACATCATGAGAAACGCTGGGCTGAATGAAGCACAAGTTGGAATCAAGGTTGCTGGGAGAAATATTAATAACCTCAGATATGCAGATGACACCATCCTTATGGCAGAAAGTGAAGAACTAAAGAGCCTCTTGATGAAAGTGAAAGAGGAGAGTGAAAAAGTTGGGTTAAAGCTCAACATTCAGAAAACAAAGATCATGGCACCCAGTCCTATCACTCCATGCCAACTAGATGGAGAAACAGTGGAAACAGTGGCAGACTTTATTTGGGGGGGCTCCAAAATCACTGCAGACAGTAACTGCAGCCATGAAATTAAAAGACGCTTACTTCTTAGGAGAAAAGTTATGACCAACCTAGACAGCATATTAAAAAGCAGAGATGGTACTTTGCCAACAAAGGTCTAGTCAAGGCTATGGTTTTTCCAGTGGTCATGTATGGATGTGAGAGTTGGACTATAAAGGAAGCTGAGCACGAAAGAATTGATGCTTCTGATCTATGGTGTTGGAGAAGACTCTTAAGAGTCCCTTGGACTGCAAGGAGATCCAACCAGTCCATCCTAAAGGAAATCAGTCCTGAATATTCATCGGAAGGACTGATGTTGAAGCTGAAACTCCAATACTTTGCCCACCTGATGCAAAGAGCTGACTCATTTGAAAAGACCGTGATGCTGGGAAAGATTGAAGGCAGGAAGAGAAGGGGATGAGAGAGGATGAGGTGGTTGGATGGCATCACTGACTCAATGGACATGAGTCTGAATAAACTCCGGGAGTTGGTGATGGACAGGGAGGCCTGGAGTGCTGCAGTCCCTGGGGTAGCAAAGAGTTGGACACGACTGAGTGACTGAACTGAACTCAACTGAACTGAAGAGGAAGAAGGGTGCCCAGGATAGCAGAAGAAAAGCTACAATCTGTCCGCCCTCCCCCACTTAAAATTCACTGACCCCCAGATTCCTTTTTCCAAGTCTCTTTATGGGAAGCTGAACCATAAACCTCTTTCTTGCTCATTTTAAGGTCCTCGTGTGTTAATGGCTTCATAAAATTGTCAATCCCTCCCTTTACAGCAGAAGAAGCTGGGAGGAGGAAGTTTATGGCAAGAGTCCAGGGTGTCCCAGTGAAGTTGCCAGGGATCTGCAGAACTGCTGCACTTGCTGCACAGCTAAGCTGAGCAATGTCTGCAGACTGCGTAGTGTCTTACAAATGTGTAGCCATGGGGTTGTGATGAGTGAAATACAAATTCACTGAAAAGCACTAATGAATAACTAAGAACTTCTGGTCATGGGATTCACTTTCTCAGATTCAGAAAATGCATGGGGCAACAGCACTGCTGTTCCACTTTAGAAGGAAGCCCTGGGAGAGGAGACAGCAATGACAGTTAACTACATGTCCCAGCGAAGGCAGGTTACCATTCCCAAGAAGGGGCAGCAGAATCCCTCGATAACGAGCTGGAATGAAGTAGGCTGAATTTGAGCCACAAGTCCCCTTACTGCTTCCCTTTGGGTCTCTGCACAGATGCCAAATAACCCTCTGGACCAGAGGGCCACAGATCTCCATTACCCATCACCTGAAGATGAGACTTGTCGATGACTGAGTCCCAGACCCTGAAAACCAACCAGTGCAAGCTGAGAACTCTCCATCTACGGTCACACCCTGGATGGGTTTCCTCTAGGACTCTAACCTGGGAGTATACTAGGGGGAGTGCTTGGGTATCAGCCCCTGAAGAACGCCACCCAGGACCTGGCACCATCTGAGCTGGCCTGTTCAGAGACACAAAGTTAGGATGCTTAACCAACTACTGGCACCTTGTTGCTCTTGGTCCCTGGGCCACAGGGTATGCAGGCCTGGGCACCATAAGGCTGGTGGGCTTTCAGGATCGTGTTAGGGGGACAGGAGTGGCAGGTTCCTGAATCCCGATCAATATAGTAGCCAGCAGGACAAGAGGTGCAGGAGGAGCCCATGTCAGAGGCTTCCAGGGCACACGGACGGCAGTAGGAAGCCACCCCGTCCATGACATTGGTGACGTTGATGGAGTAGATCTTGGCGACATCACTGGTATACTTTCTTCCCTGGAAACAAAGACACAAGAGGAGAGTGAGCTTGGCCTGCCTCGGCCTGAGAAGTAGCAATTGAGTGCTCTGGGAATAACAGAGTATGACTTAATTTTTTTATCCTGTGATACTTGAGAAAAATCCTTAGACACACCCTGTTCTTTTTACTCACCTAACGGTATCTTTTAATGTGCATTTTTTGTCATTTTTAAGTAGACAATTTAGATGATGTAGAAAAATATTCAGTACCATGGGGAAATATGTAGTAGGTATTCATATTTTTTAAAAAGCAGATTTTTCCCCCTTCTAAAAGAAAAAAATGTAGTGAAATAAAGACTGTAAAGAAGATACTCCATATGCTAATTGGGTTATCTCTGGGTAGTAGGATTATGGGTGGTTTTCTTCTTTTTGCTTTTTTTTTTTGCTTATTTCTAAGTTTTCTTCCAGTGAACTTACATTACTTTGAGTTAAGATAATAAAACCAGAGTTATTATTATTAAAGCAAGAACAGGACTGAACAGGGTACACCAGGTCAGGTACCACATATATCCTATCCTCAGGACATATATCCTCAGGACAGTTTCCTGAGGAGGGACAGGTAATTTTTTAGGAGTTTTCAGGGTCATTTGGACAAGGCTGGATGCTCCTCAGGGGCTGGCATAAGCAATCCTCTGCTTGACTCCTTACAAGTCTTCTAATCACTGGATTCTGAAGCTCAACCGCATACTTAAGCTAAGGTAGGAATCCTTCCAGGTTAGGTGGTCTCTCCAGGCGCTGAGCATCTGAGGAAGGGGAGGAGCTTACTGTCTCATGGAAAGTTGTCCTCTGGAAGGCCCAGGTGAAGCTCATGGTAGCATTCTCCTCGATGATGTAGGTATAGGACTGTTTGCCTTTGGAACCTTTCCACGTCTCCACGGGACTGTTGGTCCTAGAATTCACACCCTGAACCCAAGACAGACAAATGAAGAAGGCATGATGGCTGGGCAACTGTGGGGAGAGGGTGCCCATACCGCTGCCATCGTGGGGGCCAGCACAGAGGGCTAGACCCATATGAAATGGTGCAGTCCCTGACAAATAGTTGGGCTCCTTGTCTGCAAAATGACTGTAAGCAGGGCTGTCAGTTATGTTGACACACCAACAGGGCAGAGGGGCCAACCTTCCCGGAAGTCCCAAAGCAAAGGAAGGAAAACATACCACCATGAAGTAGAGCTCACAGTTCACAGAACAGACGGTCTCAAAGACAAATGTGATTCTGGCCACCTCTTTGTTCTCTGTGTCTGCCATCACTGACTGCGGGGGTCTGTGGGGCAGAAATCAGAAGTCGGTTCCAGGGGCCAGACAGTGCTTAGTGAAGAGACCAGACGGCAGCAAAGGGTCTGCTGCAGGACAGGATTAAGTTCTGAGTATGTTGGAAAGAACATGAACTAAATCCAATTCTATCATCCTAGCTATCCAACCTTGATCTAGCTAAACTGTTCCTTTCTTATCTGTAAAAAGGTGATAATATCTTTCTTATTTACCTCCCATCATTATGTGTGCTAAGTCGCTTCAGTCATGTCCGACTCTTTGTGACCCTATGGACTGTAGCCTGCCAGGCTCCTCTGTCCATGGGATTCTCTAGGCAAGATACTGCAGTGGGTTGCCATGCCCAGGGATTGAACATCTCTTGCATTTCCTGCGTTGGCAGGTGGGTTCTTTACCACCAGTGCCATTGGGAAGTCCATCATTGTGCTGTGATCCAAAGGCATAACAGATGTGGAAGTACTTTCTAAAATGCTGAATAGCCTCGCTAGCAGAGTGTGGGCTCCAGACCCACTGACTTAGAATCTGCAGCTTAACGTGATCCCCAGGTGATCCACATGCATGTTAAAGTTGAAGAAGGACACTAGCATAAAACATCAATTGTCTACACTCACTCAGCAGTTCAACCCCCTCCCCATCCCCACCTGAACTGTGGGGGTTCTGCCCTGGTCAAATGAGCAGGTACTTTGATTCATAGCTTTTTTAGCAAAGTTCTCAGCCTAGTCCTTCTTTGGGGAAAGAGAGAGCCATGTCTGATAGGTGGGGATAGCAGGGTGGGGCGAGTAGGGTTAGAAAGTGCTTTACTGCGATAATCATATTTGCAAATTGGAAGGTATTTTGGTGAGTATTATCTCCCAAAAGTCTAAGAAGTTTGCTTCCCTCAGAAACATAAGATATAGCTGTTCAGCTCTAAGTAATGTAAATGAAGGGAAGGGAACCTAATACCTTTCTAGCAAGTACTGTGGCTGAGCATTGTGCCCGGGATGGAAGGAGTGAGCTTGAAGGAGGGAATGGAGAAGCCAGATTGGCAATAGGGATGCTGATTCAGCAGTTCCCCCTCATCTTTAAAGCACATACAGGCAGAAGAGTACACTTGGGCTTTGAAAACCCACTTGTAGCTTTCTTTTTGGCTTTGGGCATGTGATTGACTTCTGAGAACCTCCAGTTCCCAGCTACTATCCACTCAGTGGTGTGAACTGATGGGCTGGAAGAATCATCTCCATTTGAAGTTAGGCCAAAATCACAGATTGTCAATCCCTTTGTTTTACAGACAAGGAGCCCAAAGCCTAAAGGGGCACAGTGGCTTTCCCAAGTTCACCAAGCCAGTAAGTGGCAAAATTCAAGTGCCCTGTCTTTTAGTCCAGTTTTCCTTATACTGTACCACTCTGCCTGTAGTGGCTTTTTTAATGGCAAACAAATTGCTTATTATCCTAAGTGTTCTTGGGGGATGGGGATTAATATAACAATAAGAGCAATCCCTCTCAGGGACTTCACTGGTGGTCCAGTGGTTAAGAATCCACCTTGCAATACAGGGGACACAGTTCGATCTTTGGGAACAAAGATCCCACATATTGTGGAGCAACTGAGCCCACATGCTGCAACTCCTGAAGCCCAGGCGCCACATCTAGAGAGTCTGTGCACCAGAATGAAAGATCCCACGTGCCGCAGCTAAGACCCAATGCAGCCAAATAAATAAAAAACCAATCTTGTCCCATTGAAAGATGAACTATCTATGGGCATTTCTGGCCCTATTTTTTTTTTACAGGTTTTAAAATCTTATTTGATGCTTTTAGGAGGAAGAATTTGAGTAGAATGTGGCCAAATGGTAGGAAAAGCTAGAAGGGATGGGAGAACAGTAGGTAACGTGGGTAGCAACTAAGAACGTATCAGCATTCAGATTAACTCTATCAGACCATTACTGTGGTCTCCTCTGTTCTTTTCTTGTTTTTTAGACTGTTTCTTTTTTAAATTTTAAATTTTTTATTTGTTTATTAATTTTGGCTGGACCTTACAGCATGTGGGATCTTAGCTCCCCAACGAGGGCATTGAACCTATATCCCCTGCATTGGAAATGCAGAATCTTAACCACCAGACACCCAGGAAGTCCTGTTCCATTCTCTGTTCTGGGCTGACACTTCCGCACACCAGAAGCCCTCTCATCTACAACACTCCAAGCTATGTGGGACTAGGATGTAGCCAAGGGTGGCGTGGTTTCCCCTTAGCTTTGTGCTCCTCACCTGAATCCTGGCACGACGAGGGTGAGAATCATGAAGTCATTGTCTGAAGCTCCAACAGCTGAATAAATGTGATCACCAGCCACCTCCCAGCCTGGAAAAGGAGAAGGATATGAGTTAGTGCCCAGTGTTCTCAAGTGCAGGGCAAATGTGCACCCAGATGACACTCTGGAAGAGAAATAACACCATCCTTTGAGGCATCCAGAACCATCACCCAACACAAGCCATGTTACTTACCAGGCTACTTTGGTCAAAAACTCTGAAACTCTCAGAGCAAGACCTCTGCAGTGTGTGCATTGTTTCTAGTTATGTCTCTGAAGCTAAAGTTTGCAGAATATATGTTCTTTGTCCATGGGGAATGGAGCATTCAAGGGAGTGTGAGCATGATCAGCTCATTTTTCTCTAGACATCACTGTTATGAAGAACTGTGAGCTAGGAAGACCCCTTTGGCAGGCAGCTAGCTGAGAGCTCATGGTGGGGGGAGGTAGTTACCTGTCATGCCCTTGTACTCAAAGTTGATCCCGCTGAGGACGGTCGTCTCCATGTTTGTGGGCAGCGTGTTCCACCATTTGTATTCAAATCCCACGGCAGGTTCGGTCCCTGCTGGGCAGTGGCTACAATCTGGGGAAGCCACAAGATCCACGTATTCAGCAGGAAGGCTACAACCACCCTGACTGGAGCTATTGTTGCACAGTCAAGTGGCAACAGTGGTGGGCATCCCCACAAAGGTGTTGCTGAGCACAGTTAACAGCAAGCTGACTCAAAAGCATTCTGACAATGTACTTAGCAAACTTGGGGTGTAAAGGCTGACCCTTCATTCCATATTCCAGTACCCTACTTGCCCATCAAATTATTAATTTCAAAGCTGAAGTGTTTCTTCTAGTCTAATACACATAGTTCATATTATTTGTCACATTGTCATCAGCAAATGCCTTCACATTAATAGGTATACAGATCCCCCCAGCTCCTCTCTTGCAAATTCTGATTGTGTCAATGTGGCCATCCCAGCTCCCCAAACCTTCTAGCTATCATCCCTGCCACATGCTGAAAGCCTCTGCTGTGAGGGGTGTGCCCCTTCAGGCCTGAGTCACATTTGCAGTTGGAATGAGGAGGGAGGCATACAGTTCTCAGGTGGACCCACAGGCAGGGCCAGCCCTGGCCTCTCTTCTGAATATGGTCCTCAGAGGTGGCCTGGCCCTTATTGCCTCCCTCAGAAGGACGTGCTGTGGGTTCAGTTGACATGCTGAGTGCCCATGTGGCCCACCCATATGTGTGGCAAGGGAATGGTGTGAGGCAGGGAGTGGGATGGGAGAGGGGTTACCAGAGCCATTGGAGTAAGAGCCATAAGGGCAGGGCTCGCAGGTGCTGCTGTTGGTCTTGAAGAAGCCCGGGTTGCAGGGTGGGCAGTGGGTCTTGAAACCAGAGGCAGGCAGCTTCACCGCGCCCTCCAGATCCTCGCTGCAGATTTTTGGCTGGGCCCATTTGTACATGAGCTGCGTCTGCAGAAACAGAGCCCGACTCAGCCTGCTGTGTGGCCTTAGCACATCTTCAGGAAGTTACCTTGAGGATGGGGGGGGTTCTGGGCTCTAATGAAAGCTCCAGCAGGGTGGGGAACTTGGTTTGGGTCACCAGTGTATCCCAGGCACATTGCTTGGTGCCTGGCACATGGTCATGCTCAGTGAATATCTGCTGAATGAATGGACTGGGATGAAGAGGGATAGGCCTGTGTGTTGGAAGGGAAGAGGGGACCAGTTTCCTCCAGAGAAAGCCCGAATTCCAGTGTAGAATCTCATTATTAATACTAAAATGTCCCAGGAAAAGCAGCTGGTGAAAATCCCAGAACACAAAAAGGCATGGAGTGGAAGTGGCTTAGGTAACCCCTAGGGGAACAGAGGACTGCTGAGGGGTCCCAATTTGTCTTCTAAGTATTTTCTTTGCTTTTTCATTTACTCAGTAGACACCTACAGAAAGTCTAATATAAACATGTGACTCAGAGATGAATGACGTGGCCCGTGCCCTCAGGGAGCTTGCTCACCGTCTAGCAAGGGCATTGCATTGCATTGCATTGCATGCGTGCTCAGTCACGTCCAACTCTTTGTGACACCATGGACTGTAGCCCACCAGGCTCCTCTGTCCATGGGATTTGCCAGGCAAGAATACTGTAGTGGGTTGCATTTCCTTCTCGAGGGGATTTTCCTGACCCAGGGATTGAACCCAAGTTTCCTGCATTGCAGGCAGATTCTTTACTGCTTGAGCCATTGGGGAAGTACCCTAGCAAGGGCACCATAATAACAATCCCCCATGGGGGTATGAACCCGGTGTTCTCTGGGACATAAAGGCAAGAGCAATGAGGCTGGTTAAAGAGTACAAATTTCCAGTTATAAGATCAAAAAATTCTGGGGATCTAAGGTACAGGTGATTAGAGTTAGCATGGTGATTTGAGTTAATAATGCTGTATTATATACTTGAGAGCTATTAAGAGAGTATATATTAAACATTCTCACCACTAAAAAGAAATGGTAATTATGTGCCCTGATGGTAGTTAGCTAGCTCTATGTTGGTTATCATCTTGCAATATGTAAGTGTATCAAATCAACTGGTACACCTTAAACTTCCACAATGATATGTGTCAATTATATCTCAAAAAACCTGAGGGAAAAAGGCAAGAGAACTGATCAGACTCCAAGTCAGTGAACAAGAGAAGCACTGTCACTTACTAGGACCTTCCCTAGTCTTTTGATGGAGGCATTGGCTAGAGAAGAGCAGATGAACTGCAGGAGGCCCCTGGTGAGTCAGGGGTGAGGTTGGGCGATGTCAGGCTTCCTGTGTGGTCCTTGGGCAAGAGACAAAAGGACTGCGTTGAGGTAATGATGCAAATGCGCTATGTAGCATACCATACATGTGAGAAGGTGGGTGGACAAGGCATCAGTCCATTTTATTCCGGATAAGGTCTTGACAATGTCTTGAAAGGGCCTCGTGTTGCCTTCATTCAAGATGAACCCTGGGACAGACACTTGTGCCCCTGCTCAGCTCAGCCTTTCTCTGTGTAAAGAGCAGTCAGTGGCCAGAGACCTGGACTAGTGACCTAACCTTATCTCACCCAGCTCATCTCCTTGATTCTTACAGAGAGGTCTGGGGAGCCGCTGGACTGACTTGGGCCACCTCCTGGAGCAGCACATTCAGCAGCCCCAATGGATCCACAATACCAGTCCCTGAGAAACCACTGAGGCACAGCAAAGGCCATAAAGGCAATTGCAGGAGTCCTTTGATTTTAAGAGCTTAAATTATTTTGTTTTTTATACAATTTTAAAGGTCACTTTCCATTTACAATTATTACAGAATATTGGCTACATTCCCCATGTTGTACAATACATCCTTGAGCCTATCTCATACCCAATAGTTTGCATCTCTCCTACCCCTATGTTGCCCCTCCTGCCATTGGTAACCACTAGTTTGATCTCTGTATCTGTGAGTCTGTTTTTTTTTTTTTTAATATACTCACTTGCCTGCTGCATTTTATCTTATTTATTTTTTATTTTTTTTATTGGAGGCTAATTATTTTACAATATTATATTGGTTCGTTTTGCCATACATTGACATGAATCCGCCCCGGGTGTACATGAGTTCCCCTTCCTGAACCCCCGTCCCACCTCCCTCCTCCCTTTATCCTCCCTCTGGGTCATCCCCGCACACCAGCCCTGAGCATCCTGTATCATGCATCGACCCTGAACTGGTGATTCGTTTCACATATGACAACATACATGTTTCAATGCCATTCTCCCAAATCATCCCACCCTCACCCTCTCCCACAGAGTCCCAAAGACTGTTCTATACATCTGTGTCTCTTTTGCTGTCTTGTATACAGGGTTATCATTTGCATCTTTCTAAATTCCATATATATGCGTTAGTATACTGTATTGGTGTTTTTCTTTCTGGCTTACTTCACTCTGTATAATAGGCTCCAGTTTCATCCACCTCATTAGAACTGATTGAAATGCATTTTTAATGGCTGAGTAATACTCCATTGTGTATATGTACCAAAGCTTTCTTATCTATTCGAGTCCTTTGATTTTAAAATACAGCTTAAAAGACAAAGTGAAATTCTGAGACTGAGCAGAACCAGTGTGGGCCTGAGGGCTGACGCTTCCATAAGACACTCCTGGAGACCATGTCTACTCCAGAGTTCCTCCCTGAGCTGTGCTGTGGCTGGGCTGCAAGGTGGGAGCACTGGCTCTGGTCCCACTCATCTATAGGCCCCCAAGGTGATCAGGGGATGGCAGACACCCAGGCTTGCAAGCATCAAAGCACACTATGGATCTAGAAGTCCTTTGCCTGAACCAGGAGGGAAAAGAATGGGGCAGAAGAAGCAAAGACAGCCACAATCAGCCACATGTTATATCCTGGAGGGAGAAGAGGAGCAGGATTGTCCTCTTAATTAGTGGGTCGACTGAGACCAAGAAAATGACAGTAATTCTTTACAAAGTCATGAAGAACACCAGACACCTTAGAACTGGGGCTAAGGTACAACTGATAGGATCAATCATTTTGCTTGGCTGCTGGGGAAGGGGATTTTGCTCAAAAAATGAGAATGGAGCCAGCCAGTAGGCAGGCGGTAAGAGATAACTATAAAAACAATTGCCTTTAAGGACCGGACTTCATCCCACACTTAATTAGCAGAAAGAGAATTGAGCCAGCCATCCAGCCAGCGAACATGTATGCATCCTAATAGCCAACCACACGCTTAGTGCTGAATGATGCAGAATTCCCTACTCCTGTCTTCTTGGGAGGTTCTGGTTTAGGGATACAGACAGGAGAGTTCATCCAGAATTGCTGAGCTAAGGCAGATCCCACCCCTTGTGCCCTTAAGCCATCCCTGTTCACTTCCTCAAAGTTCCCAGGCACTTGCCTGGCTCCTCCACACCTGCTGCATTCCCTGCCTGGGGAGCACTCTGGCTTTTCTCCACCTGACTCAGGTCTCTGCTCAGAGAGGTCATTCGTACCCTCTCTAAGCAGGAATAGAGACTGAGATGTAGAGAAGTAGAGAACAAGTGTATGCATACCAAGGGGGAAACAGAAGTTGGGACGAGTTGAAAGTTTGGGATGTACATGTGCATCCTGTTGATACTATGGATAAAATAGATCACTGATGAGAACATACTGTATAGCTCAAGGAACTCCACTCAATGCTCTGTGATGACCTAAATGGGAAGGTAATCCAAAGAGAGGGATTGTTTATCTGTTGTCTCTCCCTTCACTCTTAAGTGCCATGAGGGTGGATGTTTCCTTGGCTCTGTGAACTGCTGCGTACCTAGTGCCCAGCACAGAACCTGGCCGTTCACAGGAACTAATGACCTCCTCTGAAAGACCCGCCTTGGCCCCACCCTCCAACCTGGTCACTCCTCTTCTGGGTTCCCCCAGGGCCCTGCATACAGTCAGGCCCATCTTTCTCCTCCCCACCATCTTTCTTCTCTCCTCCTCAGGGCAGAAGCCCATCTTATTCATCTTGGGTTCCCGGACTGGAGTACAGAACAACAGCTGATACCCAAAAATGACTGCTGACTCAGTGGTGGAGCAGACTACAAAGGAAAGTCTTTCTGAGGCAGAAAGCCTGCGGGCAGAGACGGGAATAAGTCAGGCTGATCTCCGGTGAGCCAGGAAGCAGGAATCACCCCCTATATCGGCCTACAAGAGCAGTGCCGAGGGGACAAGTCTGATGAGAAAGAAGAAGTAAGTATGGATGGACAGGCAGTCATTGCCCAGGGAAGGAAGTGAATGGAAGAAGCCAAGCAAAAGAAAATGAAAGCATTTTTTTTTTTTAAGCAGAACATATGTGAGTGAGCAGCGGAACAAATGTAGCAAACAGTTTCTGACCTGAAAATGAGTGAGGTCGTCTCATTTTGCCTCCCCACGGGCCCCGGGGTCACTGCAGAGGTCTGGGGGTTTTCTGCGGCATGGGGGTTTTCTCAGGTGACAGCTTCACTGACCGCTGGAGCTGCAAATCTGGCAAAGCCCAAGGGGCAGGCAAAGGGGTCCCAAGACCGTGCTACCTACCTCTCCATTGGCATCACAGGCCGTGTGAGTGTAGAAGTAATCTTTATCTGTGCAGGCTGGCCGTGCTTTGCAAGTAGAGGATCCTTTCTCTAAATGGCAGAAGCAAGGACAAATATTTGAAGTGAAGGAAGCAGAGCTCTTGACCACTTGCCCATGATGCTATAACACCCCGGACCCTGGGGTGAAGCACAGCACAGATTGTGCAGAAGTAGACAGTGCTGCACACACACCTTCCCTTTGCCCGAGTGGCTTCATTTCCAGTCCCTGAAGACCTGTTCAGATATCCTCTGTGCTTCCCTCCCTGATGCTGAGAAACCACTGGCCTGCACTGTGGAGCAGGGCAGGGGAGGTGGGCTGGCCAGAGGACCATTGAGGGGGAAGGTGGCCGGAAGGGGCCTCTGCAGATTTCTCACTACCAGCCCAGTTCCCTGGAACCTGCCATCTTCCAGGTGCCTCAGAACACTGACTGTGTGGGTGGTTTTTCTACTCCTAAAGGGTTGAAGCAAAACATAGGAAAGCTTAGGACAGTGCCTCTGAATTTTCTCTTAATATGTGCCTAGCATGAAGGCCTCCCGCTGCTGCATTTCCTCTTCTCCATTCAACCATCCTACACAAATAAAGTGATGGTTTAATCCCACTCTTTCCACTTTCTCCACCCACAGTCTTCACAGCGTTCTCTTTAAGACTTGACCTGGACTTCATGAAAAATGTTATGAACGATCATTTTATTTACTTTACTTTCTGTGTGTCCTTATACCTAGGTTGGTTCTGCTTTAACCCTATGAACCCCTGGATAGAAACAACTGTTTCAATGAATCCCTCTTTATTTTTTAAATGGTGAAGGTAAACTTTATTTTATTTTAAAATATTTATTATTTATTTGGTTGTGCCAGGTCTTAGCTGCGGCATGCAGGATCTTTAGTTGCGGCATGTGGGATCTAGTTCCCTGACCAGGGATCGAACCCAGGTCCCCTGCATTTCGAGCACAGTGTCTTAGACACTTGACTACCAGAGAAGTCCCTGAATCCCTCTTCAAATAAATGGATTTTACCTTTTTTGAATTACAAATACTTTTCAGAGTTTGAAAAAAAAGAACTGTTTTCCTGTATCCTGAAAAATATACCTAATTCATATAATTATTTAAATTAATTAATTTTAATTGGAGGCTAATTACTTTACAATATTGTAGTAGTTTTTGCCATACATTGACATGAATCAGCCATGGGTGTACATGTGTTCCCCATCCTGAACCCCCCTCCCCCCTCCCTCCCCATCCCATCCCTCAGGGTCATCCCAGTGCACCGGCCCTGAGCGCCCTGTCTCATGCATCAAACCTGGACTGGCGATCTATTTCACGGTAATATACATGTTTCAATGCTATTCTCTCAAATCATCCCACCCTCGCCTTTTCCCACATAGCCCAAAAGTCTGTTCTTTACATCTGTGTCTCTTTTGCTGTCTTGCATATAGGGTTATTGTTACCATCTTTCTAAATTCCATATATATGCATCAATATACTGTATTGGTGTTTTTCTTTCTGACTTACTTCACTCTGTATAATAGGCTCCAGTTTCATCCACCTCATTAGAACTGATTCAAATGCATTCTTTTTAATAGCTGAGTAATATTCCATTGTGTATATGTACCACAGCTTTCTTATCCATTCATCTACCAATGGACATCTAGGTTGCTTCCATGTCCTGGCTATTGTAAACAGTGCTGCGATGAACATTGGGGTACATGTGTCTCTTTCAATTCTGGTTTCCTCAGTGTGTATGTCCAGCAGTGGGATTGCTGGGTCGTATGGCAGTTTTATTTCCAGTTTTTTAAGGAATCTCTACACTGTTCTCCATAGTGGCTGTACTAGTTTGCATTCCCACCAACAGTGTAAGAGGGTTCCCTTTTCTCTGCATCCTCTAATTCATACAATTTTTTAAAAATTTCCAGGGAATTCACTTTCTCCAGAGTGAACACCACTGCTTTACAGAGTGCCAGGACAACACTGCTCCAACTGCTACTATTCCTGGTGTGACTGCTCTGTCGCCTGCAGGTAAGCAGGTGATGACGGTAAGACTTTCTCTATATATATATTGCTTGATGGGCATTTTAGTAGTATGGAATGAGATTGTTAAGTCAGACAGATCTGGATTTGGATCCCGTGTAATCACTTAGTAGCTGTGTCATTTCTGGCAAGTTCCTTAACCTCTCTGAGGTTACAACCTGTACAGCAAGAAGAGTAACATCTGCCTTGCTGGAATCAGCACATGCCTGACACATTGTAAGTAGGAACTTGCTAAATGCTGGTAACTATTATCACCTGGATTTATAAGAAACCTTTTTATTTGGTAACCATCATGGGACTTTTAATAAGGATTAAAGTTTCCCTTCTCTTCCAGTTAAGGCTTATTTCTCAACTGGTCCTTTCTTCCCAAGGCAACAAATGAGCTGCTAGACCTGAGAATCTGCTGCTGCCATGCTGTTGGTCTGCACTGGGGCCTCTTCTGTCCCCATCTCGTTATTCTGGTGAGAGGAAGCTACTGGCTGAGAAGCAGCTGGGGTCTTCTGAGCTCATTTACTCGGTTAATAGGCAAGGGTCTATTTCAACATAAGGGGATCCAGGGACTCCTGGTTTTGACAGACCCGGCAAGGAGAAATTTGGGGGGGAGATGCTGAAAACAAATCAATTCCCAGGACCTTGCATATTAGATTTAGCAAATTGCAACTTACATGTTAGAAAGTGTGTTCCACATAATCACCTTTCTCTGCTTGTCAAATATTTATTCAAACTGACACCCCAGCTCCAGGTTTCAGCAAAAGTGGTCCAGCTGTTTACACACTGACAACTGCTAGACTGGTTTCAATAAATGATTAACCCAAATGCTGAGCCAGACCTCACTTTCCTAGCTCAGGTTTCATCAAGGTGTTAAAACTGGGGACTGGTCAAGTTTGAAAGACTGGCCTAGATGTTTGGTGAGAAAATGAAAAGTGATTCCTGTAGGATTGGCCCTGGGCAAAACTGTATGAAGATAAAGTTTATTTGGGGGCTCCACCTGCTCATTTTGCATCTTCTTCCCACCTCCGTAAGTACAACCTTCTCATTCTAATCCTTTTTATCCAAAGAAAACATTTCCCCTGACCATTTAAGTACCTAATGAACACAAAACTCAGCTCTGACCCCAGCACAGACTCTGGGCAAATCCCTAACCTCTCTAATGTTGTTTAGTTGCCAAGTCACGTTTGACTCTTTGCAACCCCATGGACTGTAGCCTGCCGGGTTCCCCTGTCCATGGGATTTTCTAGGCAAGAATAGTGGAATAGGTTGCCATTTCCTTCTCCAGGGGATCTTCTGACCCAGGGATCAAACCTGAGTTTCCTGAATTGGCAGGCAGGTTCTTTACCACTGAGCCACCAGGGAACCTCTCTGAGCTTCTGTTTATTCATTTGTAAATGAGGAAATCACTCCTGCACTGTGCTATGAGTAATAAATGAGATTGTTCTGTAAACTGTAAAGTGCTGTACCCGTGACTTATTATTGTTACCTATACCCAGAGTATTGTCACAGTAGAAGACTTCTGGGACAGGCCTTAATGCAAATGAATAAATAAAACTAGTTCTTACTACATGCCAGACACTGTTCTAAATTCTTTGTTTTCACCAATCCACACAATGACACCATGAGGCAGATACAATTATTATCATTCCCATTCTAGAGGTGAGAAAACCGAGGCACAGGCAAGTGACTTGCCCAAGGTGGCACAGCTAGTAAGAGGTGGAGCAGGGATTTGACCTGTAATGATTTTGTTCTTGGACCCCATGCTCTGAAACATTATGCTATTCTACTAGGAAATAAGTCCCTAGTATTAAACATAACACAAAGGAATTAGCCCTAATGATAAAATTTAAGCTATCAGTAACAAAGACACTTTCCATCAAGGCTTTGTCCTTGACATCTCCACCCTCATCCACTCCTCCATTGTCCTGGATATGGACAATGGCGCCTGCTGAAAGAAATCTGACTGTGGTCTCCGGCTCCAGCTCTTCCTTTCCTCATACCTTTTCCAAATGGAAACCAGAGTGGACTTCAAAAGTACAAGCCAGATTACGTCATTCTCCAGTTTTAAATTCTTTGTCTTCCACTGCTGATAGGATCAAATCCCATTTCTGTGGCTGTGGCACAGAAGGGTTCATCCATAACCTGTTCCCTGCCTACCTATTAGCCTTCGATGCTAATTCTCTCCAAGTAAGCTCCAGTGATGCTGAGTTATTCCCGGATCCCTGAGCCTTCTGGCCGTGGCTCCTTCCAGAACATCCTGCCTCCATCAAATCACAAACTCATCTTTCAAAACAGTTTATCTGTCAAGGCCACACCTAGTACAGCCTTTCCTCCCTCCCTAGAGAGGACTGGCCACTCCCCTCTTTTGCTTCCACCACACATTACACTCAGCACTCCTATCTCAGCACCTCCTGTACAGAGGAGTTACTACACTTTGTGTTTTTTTAACCACCTTTCCACTTTTGACATAAGCTGGAGGGCAGGTTCCAGCTCTAACCCCAGCCCAAGCTCTGGCACTCAGCCTGGTGAGCACTCTGAATATATTTACAAATGAAAGACTAGCTGCTCACAGGGTCTCCTGTCACTCCCTTCATGTACATTCCACCATAGGCTCTCGTCATACTCTGCATTTTTGAAATCTCCCACTGACTTTGTATTCTGGAAGAATCAAATCCCCAAGAAATTCGATGCTCTTTGTACCCCTGAGTTGAACTTATTCTTCATAGTAAAAACTCACTTTCCAGTCAAGAGGGTGGATTGAGAAATCAATGGCAAAATAAGACTAGATGGCAAGAATATAAACTTCCAAAGTAATACTTTCATAACAGCTCTGTGGATAGACATCCATTTACATAGCGCTGATCAAAACACCCGTAGGCATTTTTTCTAGAACCACCTTGCCCTTCAAATCCTGTACCACAGCGGGGCTGGAAAGGGAGCTGGAGAAAATGACTAACAAAGGCTGCTATTGACAGAGCAGGGAAGAGAAATAAGAAATTCAAGTGAAAAAACAGGAATTTAGACTTAAAGATAAAAACTTCCCCTAAGAGCTAAACATTTCTGTTGTTGCTGAAAACTACACTCATTGGGCAAGATCTGAGTAGATAAATAGGACTTTTGTTTTAGGACTGGTGTAGAAATAAGCAGTTCACAAGGTCAGTGGCTGGTCTTGGCTGAGCAAACATGCACTGTAACGCATGTGCGAAGGGAGATGTGTCTGTGTAAAGATGGGGGGCGGTCTGCTAAGAGAGGGCCTTGGGCTCGGTGTGTGTGTATCGTTGTTTAGTTCCTAAGATGTGTCTGACTCCTTTGCCACCCCATGGACAATAGCCCACCAGGCTCCTCTGTCCATGGGATTTCCCAGGCAAGAATACTGGAGTGGGTTGCCATTTCCTTCTCCAGGGGATCTGCCCAAGCCAGGGATCAAACCTGCATCTCCTGCCTTGGCAGACAGGTTCTTTACCACTGAGCCATCAGGGGAGCCTGGATTTGTATATAGTTCTGTGTGAAAAAGGAAAATTGGAATAGTTATGAGCATTTGCAGAGTAAGGGAGAGGACTCTTTTTCTCTCCCTGTCTGTTTGTTTCAGAACCTGCCTTAGAGATTGGTCCCTGGGCTCTTGTCTGAGCACAGGGCCCTCTGGGGACACTGCCCATCTTATACCAGAGCACTGCTGCTCCCCAGATCCTCTCAAGTAGCCAGGTTCCATTTCTCAAGTTGGGCTGCTTCAGGAAGTTATCCAGGGACTGCAGAAATAGGCTGGTAGTCACTGTCATCTTATTTTCCTTTAGAGGAGTGGTTTTCAAACTGTGTTCCAAGGAACCCTGGATTTCTTGACAAGGCCTGCTTTAAATGTAGTGGATGCTTTGAGTTCAATGGATAAAAGATAATAGCTTCTTGCTATCAAAATGTTTTACGCATCAGTACAACCTCATGGCTCTTCTAAATTAACTGATAATTGTTATAAATTAAAAAACAAATTTATACCTCTTTATCTACTGTATATAATATTTATAATATTATTTAAGGTTTTATTAAAAAACAAAAAACAATTCCAATCCCTTTCCCTAGCTTTTCTAATTCCTCTAATTCTGAGCTGCTTTTTCTTTTTGCTATAGTACCCTGCACTTTTTGCTGTCTAATATACAATACACTTTATTACATATTTATTATTTAGTTATTATAGTTATTACTTATTCCATTTACATTCCAGGATGTAAATTCTATGAAGACAGAAAGTGAAAATGTTAGTCGCTCATTCGTGTCCAACTCTTGGCGACCCCATGGACTGCAGCCTGCCAGGCTCCTTGTCTATGTAATTCTCTGCAAGAATACTGGAGTGGGCTGCCATTCCCTTCTCCAGAAGCTCTTCCTGACCCTGGAATAGAACCCAGGTCTCCTGCGTTGCAGACAGATACTTTACTAACTGAGCTACCAGGGAAGAGCATGAAGACAGGGATCCTTGTCTAATTTGTTCACTGATGTATTCCAAACACCTGGAATGAGGCCTGGCAGATAGTAGTGGCTTGATAAATACTTACTGAATGATTTCATTTCAAGAGTGGTTGGTGGATTAGCCAGGCTCTTCCAGGGCTCAGAAAGCAAGGGCTCTAGAAGAATCATCTTCAGCTCGGCCAAAAGGATGGCTCCACTTCCTGCTCATCTCTGTATATGTTGGTACCTCCCCCACCCACCCCCCTGCCACTCCCAAAACACCAGACTCTTCCTGCCCTCACCTGAGTATTTGTCAGGGTCACACTGGTGGCAGGAGGTTTCTCCCTTATTGGAATAAGAGTTGGCTGGGCATAGTTTGCAGGAGGAGGAGCCCTGCTGGTCTGCGTACGTGCCAGGTTTGCAGGGGAAGCATTCTGAAGTGTAGGCCACCCCTGGGGAGGAAGAACACCACAGAAAGGCAAGGATTGAGCCTGGAGACTGAGGGCCCTGGGGGCTAACCCCACCCTCCCCGCAGAAGTCAGCATCAGACCCCAGACCCAATCCCACTGTCTACAATCCATACCTGTTATGGCAATGTTTCTCACCAGCACGGGCTTGGAAACTTTGGACCACACTGAGAAGGCTGTGGTTCTCCAGTAGAGGACATTATTGCCTCGATTTAGCTCAACCTAAAAACCACAAACAGGAAAGAGTTCACTCCCAGAGACTGATGCTGCTGGTCCATTGCATCAGCCTCCTGGGGGGACCCCTCCTGTTGCAGCCTGCATGGCAGCTCCTGTTCTGCTCCTCTCCCTCCGCCACCTCAGCATTGCCCTTCTGCCCCCTTGGCTCGGTTCCTCCCTCCTTCTAAGCCTCCTCCTCCAGCTCTCTCGAAGTCCTCTCCTTTGTCTCCCTCAATCACATCTATCTTGAGCATTTCTATGGTGAGACCAATAAAGGGACCTGAAGACACTGACAACAGAAGGTGGAATCTCCCTCCTTTTCCTTCTCTGGTTCTGTTTATCCATGCCCAGCCCCAGGAAACTGGGCCTTTTAAACCTGCAGAGCTCTGGTCCTTGGGGTCAAGCCAGAGGAGCGAGTCAGTTCACATCCATATTATGTCAACTCATGAGGAGAGAAACTACAACATCCTCATGTTGTCAGGCTCCTCCCCTCCAAGGAGTGAAACGTGGAGGCCCAGACTGGGAGGAAGAGGGCTTTGTCCTTGATCCCTTTTCTGGGGTCTCTAGGGAGAAGGCTGCCCTGATACTCACACTGTGAAATTCCCATCCTTTCTCTGTGGTTTTCATCCACCTCGAGTCATCTGCATTGGGCTGGCACTGGTCATTCTGAACCTGAGGCAGCAGGAATTTGAGATCAGAGTCTCATCTTTCTAAGGAAACAAGTGTCTTACCCCACAGAGCACCAGCCCTCCACGGGCCCCTCCTATGGGAGAAAGACAGCTCAGAACTCATGATCCTTGAAGTAGGGCAAGAGCTACTTACTCACACAGGATGTCAGTACATGGACACTAAAGAAATTTCGCAGAACTCAGAGCTATTTTCATGCTGGAACACGGGAAAGCACCTAGGACTCTCCCAGACTGTACTGTTCCCCACCAGGGTCCTTTGACTTCCATCTTTTCTTTAACTCTTAAAGCTTCAGCTCATTTTGACTACAGTTCTCTCCAGAGGGAAAAATGACTGTGAAAATTTCCCAAGTGGAACTGTGTGTGATTTCTGTAAATGCATCTGAGCTTTATAGGGTCTTTACCTCCCACCTTCCCACCTCCCCCTGCTCCACTGCCCCCAGCCAGGGGCTTACAAAAAACTCGAAGATGATGCTGGAGTCTGGGTAGTAGTATTCAAAGTTAACAGTGCCAGACTGCTTTAGGTTGACGGCATACATCAGCGTGGCCGTGCACTCGTCTGTGTTGGAGGCGATATAGTCTCCCAGCGGAATCCACTTGGACCTGTGAGGAAAAGGGAGCCAAGTTCACAGTCAGGAGACCAGCCCACCAGGGCTTGTGCGATCTCAGGTCTCATGTCCTACTAGGTCTCTGCAGAATTTCAGACTTGTGATTCATAAGTGGAAGCTTACACCTGAAAATGCTCAGTGAAGAATGACCTCTAGGTCAAAGAGCCTGTATGTATAGCCAAGAGGAAGTTATGTAGGTGCTGCTGCTACTGCTGCTAAGTCACCTCAGTCGTGTCCGACTCTGTGTGACCCCACAGATGGAAGCCCACCAGGCTCCCCCGTCCCTGGGATTCTCCAGGCAAGAACACTGGAGTGGGTTGCCATATCCTTCTCCAATGTGTGAAAGTGAAAAGTGAAAGTGAAGTCGCTCAGTCGTGTCCGACCCTTAGCGACCCCACAGACTGCAGCCCACCAGGCTCCTCCATCCATGGGATTTTCTAGGCAAGAGTACTGGAGTGGCTTGCCATTGCCTTCTCTGCATGTAGGTGCACCCCCGCATTATACAGAACTACCCAGAAGATAGACGGCAGGCAAGATTCTGCAGGTGAGGAGTGGGGGCGGTGGGGGGGGTAGATAACATTTATTGGTTGCTTATTAACTCCCAGATAATGAACTACATATTTTGTGTTCCTGATTTCTTTTTATCAGTAAGAGGAAGTGCAATTTTGTCCCCATTTAATGGATATAAAACTGAGGCTTGTTGAGTGTCTTGCCCAATATAACACAGCCAGCAAGTGACAGGGCTGAGATTCAAACCCAGATTTGCCTATTTCAAAGTTGTCAAAGAAAGTAGATAAAGTTATTTTGTAGAACTCAGAAATCTATCCAGTCTAATCCATCTGTTTTTTGTTTGTTTGGGTAGTTAATGTCCACTTTTAGATGCTACTCAGTTCAGTTCAGTCGCTCAGTCGTGTCCGACTCTTTGCGACCCCATGAACCACAGCATGCCAGGCCTCCCTGTCCATCACCAACTCCCGGAGTTCACTCAGACTCATGTCCATCGAGTCGGTGATGCCATCCAGCCATCTCATTCTCTGTCGTCCCTTTCTCCTGCCCCCAATCCTTCCCAGCATCAGAGTCTTTTCCAGTGAGTCAACTCGTCGCATGAGGTGGCCAAAGTATTGGAATTTCAGCTTTAGCATCAGTCCTTCGAATGAACACCCAGGATAGGAACTGGTTTTATGGGAAGGGGGAAGGGAGAAGACACCTTGATTTTATTTTCTGAGTGTCTGTATTTTGTCTACCCTACCCAAGGGCTCTTCCTTTTCCTCCCCATACACCCTTCAGCTCTGAATCAATCCCAACCCACCTCCCAGCATCGTCCGGCCTCCTCCAATCCCCTGTCACAGTGTGGCTGGAGGGAGTCTCCAGAACAAAAATCAGCCCGTATCACTTCCCTGCCTGACACTGTGGCTGCGTTGCCCCCAAATGCACTCAGTCTGTGGCTCCCTGCTGCCCTCAGGATAGTTTACAAACCCTCATCCACTCTCTATGCTCAGCCCTACAGAATTTCTTTCAATTCTTCTGCGAAACTTTCTCTCACCTCTGGGTCTTCCCATGCATTGTTCTCTCCTTCAGCAAACTTCCTCTTCCCTCCACCTACTGAATTCCTGCTTCTGTCTCAGAATAAACGTCACCTAACCTGAGAAGTCCTCCTTGACCAGACCGTGCTATGCATGCACTCAGCTCTCACTGTTTCCCTCTCATGATCACAGTCCTATCGTATTTCATTTAAATATGTGAAATATCCAAGAGCCGCCACCCTGCTTAAGAAATGCAACACAGGGACTTCTCTGGTGATCCAGTGGTTGCGGATTCACCTCCCAACGCAGGGGACGTGGGTTGGATCCCTGGTCAGGGAACTAAGATCCCACATGCAGCAGAGCAACTAAGCCCATACTCCACAGCTACTGAGCCCATGAGCTTTGGAGCCCATGTGCCATAACGAGCGAGTCCGTGGGCCACCGTGAAAGATCCCATATGACCCAATGAAGATTCTGTGTGCCTCATCTACGATCCAATGCAGCCAAACAAATAAACAAGTATTTAAACAAGAAATAAATACAACACAGCAGAAGCCTTCGTGTTCCCCAGCCTCAATCCAATCTACATCACACAACCCTTCCTACTGCCAAGTAACCACTTTCCGGAATTTGGTGCTTAACAGCCCCATGTGGTTCTCTGTCTTTAACTAATTGTGTGTGTATCTCTTGACAATAGACGATATGATACTGCTTTGCATATTTTTAAACCTGTGTAAGTGGTATCATACTCATGGATTCTGAAACTTGCTTTTCTTTCTTCAATACATATAATGATCATGGGACCCATCAATATTCACCCATGAATAAAAGCTCTCCTTTCATTTTCACTAGTATTTAAGATTGCTTTCTATGGTGCACCCACATTTATTTATGCACTACTTGTTGATGGGCATTTAGGTTGTTTCCACTTTTCTGCTTTGGGCACACACTTTTAGGAACATTCTGGCACTGGTCTCCTCCTACACGTGTCTGAATAGAAAGTCTGGCAGGGTGGGGGTAGAATCACTGGGTCACGGGGTTTGTGAACCTCCAACTTTACCAGCTACAGCAATGTTATGCCCCACGGTAGCTGTTATCAACTACACCCACAGGCAGAAAACTCCTGCATCTGCCCCACATTTAGAATGGTCAGACTTTACATTGTTGCTAATATGATATGATAGAACAGGGTGTCTCCCTGGGCTTTAAACCTTATTTCCTTGATTATTAATGAGGTTGAACATCTCTTCTGATCACACTTTAATTCTTCTTGAATTGCTTATCTTCCTGCCTGGCTTGTCGATGCTGTGAGGGCAGAGACCAAACTTAATTTGCTCACTTCTGTGTCATCAGCACCAAGCTATGGATCTGGCACGAGAGAGGGACTCAGGGCATTAAACAGATAAATGTAAGATTCGGTGATCAAAAACAATTGTGCTATTTCACTGCTCTGCCTGAGACCAGACCTGGTCGCCAATGACTAACAATGACCAGTGAAGGTTTCCAATCCTCATCACTGATTCAATGGGCATGAGTCTGAGCAAGCTCCAGGAGATGGTAAAGGACAGGGAAGCCTGATGGGCTGTAGTCCATGGGGTTGCAAAGAGTCGGACATGACTGAGTGACTGAACAATTTCAAGGGAACCTCAGATTAGTTCACTGTTTTCCCCCTGTGTTTGTCAGAATAATATGGTACTTCCAGCTCTTCAACAGTTAGTGTTATTCTCAAGTGAAAACATATCCAAAATGCCTCAGCTGAGCTCATTCAAGATACCCAGCTAACCTAACAGTATTGATTTCTCCTTGTTAAAAGAGACAGCACTTAAAGCTGATGTGCTCCATGGCATCAGCTATAAATAACTCCTGAAGGTGGATGAATAATTAAAAGGATGCCATAAGTGGGTTATGTTTGCAAAATGCATTACAATTCTGACTTTTGTCAGAGCTGTTCCTAGTGAAGATCATTTCTTGTTTAATAATAACAATCTGTCTTGATTGATTTCTAAGGCCAGGAATCGCTCCAAATCTTTCCAAGATTGCAAATCTTTCCAAGCATCATCTCATTTCCACCTTGCATACAGACATGCTAAGTCACTTCAGTTGTGTCTGACTCTGCGATGCTAGGACTATCCACCAGGCTCCTCTGTCCATGGGACTTTCCAGGCAAGAATACTGGAGTAGGTTGCCATTTCCTCCTCCAGGGGATTTTCCAAACCAAGAGATTGAACAACGTGTCTTATTCTCTAAGAATAACATGTTTTATTCTCTAACTTATTCTTTACCATTGAGCCACTGGGGAAGCCCTTTGACTCATAATACTGAACTCTAAAATAACATAAACATTGGACTGTTAAAAGACCTGCTGCCTCACTCAGACAATGGCGTTTCTAGGATATTTAAGTATAGGAATGGGAGACATTGCTCTAACCTTTAAAAATTCAGGTGTAATACAATTAATTCTTTTTTATCCTTTTGATTGTTTGGATATAAGAGAAACTTTCATGTACTTTTCTCCTATATTCTTTGTCAATATTTAACAAAGAGTAGTGGACGATTTTCTTTTACATCCACGCAACCCCCTACTTTTCCTCTCTAAGACCCAAGTATTGTCCTGAACACACTAAATGTTATTTGAAAGCGGCAGCATGGGGCAGTGGAAAACTTGGGACTGAGTCTCCCCAGTTGTAAGCTGGATAACAAAGGACAAGTCACTTAACTTCTCTGAGCCTCCAGTTCCAGGTCTGTGTAATGGGAACAATAATACCTGTTTCACCCTCACAAATGTTCTTGTGAGGATTAGAAAAAATAATGTATGCAAAGCATCTAGAATAGTGCCTGAACAAAAGTAAATTATTTAATTCTTATCCTTAGAATTAAATGTGTAAAGATTAGATAAGGACAGATCACCCATTCTGTAAGCACCTTGGGCTGAGTTTTTCAATTACTGAAAAGATCCTCTTCTGAGCTGAAGAATTCTCTGGTCATCAGGGTCTCAAAGGGTTTGGAACATCTCACCCATGACTGACCAAAGCTCTGGTCCTACTTTATCCCCCCAAACCTATAAACTCAGGATTAGGAGACCAGATTTAGAAGTTGACACCAAAGCCAGGAAGATACTCGAGGCTTTGCACATAGTGTTGCGATCAAATTAAGAAGTGTTTTGGCTGATCCAAAATTCCATGGTAGAATTCAACTGGATTTTGTCCTAAACAGACTGGGCCATATGACCCTTGTCCATCTTATCAATGTCTATTTCCTGGTGGTTTTTGCCTGTCACAAGTGCTTATCAGTCGCTGGTAAGCTTAGGTCAGTAAGGCTGGGCTGAGGTGGGCATCACATCCAGCAGTCCTGGGGGGCCCTGCTCCAGCCCTCACCCCAAGGAGAAGGAGAGGAGGCTGTGGAGTGCTCTCTGCAGCCCCTACCCCAGCATGGGGAGCAGGCAGGTAAGGGAGGTGAAGGGCTAAGGGGGAGGGGGAAAGGGGCGACTCACGAAGTACAGTTTTCAGTGGACTCCAAGGTGCTGTCCTCGATCTCCATGTTGGTTGAAAGGCTGGCAAAGCCATGGGGCAGCTCATCCCACTCATCAAACCGGATGCCTGTGCCAAGGGAGTAGCGGCCCTCAGCACATGGCTTACACGACTGGTCCTTCATGTCCAGAAACTCCCCGGCTTTGCAAGAGAAGGCTGGAACACGAGAGCGGAGACAAGGGCAGGTGGTGAGGCTGTTGCCACCTAGGAGAAGTGGGCGGGTGTGGGCATCCTAGAGGGAGGAGCAGAGGATGGAGACCTAAGGGTTTCACGCGCTAAGACTTAGAGCCATGGCGCATCTTCTGTGACCCCGCTTGTACGGACTGTCCAGAATAGGCAAATCCATAGAGACAGAAAGTAGATCTGTGGCACCAGGGACTTGGGGGAGGTGGCATGGGCAGAGATGGCTAATGGATACGAAGTTTCTTTCTGGGGTGTTAAAAATATTCTGAGATTAGATACTGGTGATAATTATGTAATTCTGTGAATATTCTAAAAACCATCGAATTTTAGAACTTTCAGGGGTGAATCATCATTGATTTATCTATTGGCTGTGCCATATGGCTTGTGGGATCTTAGTTTCTCCACCAGGGATTGAACCATGAAAGCATGGAGTCCTAACCACTGGACTGACAAGGAATTCCCAAAGCTGTAATTAAAAAAAGAAAAAAAAGCCGTAGGACCTTGTTGCAGCATTTGGGGCCATTGTTCTCATTTCCTCGGCCATTCTGAGAGCTCTCCAGTAAAAGAGGGCACCAGAGTCTCTTGTTCTGACCCCTCTGAAGGGCGCCTGGCCTTTCAGCCTTGGATTTCCTGCTGTCTCTGGCCTCTGTCTTCCCCCTTCTGGACCCACTGCCACCATGCTAGTTGGGATTATTGTGATCTGTTAGGTTAGCTCAACCATTGCAATGTCCTCCTAACTATTTCTTGTTTTTGCTCATTCTGTGGTCAGAAGTATCTGTCTAAAATACTGATACATACTTATTTCTTTTTTAAATGTATTTATCTTTGGCTGCACCGGGTCTTTCTCTCTCTGCGGCCACGAGCCGGGGCAACTCTTCTAGCTGTGGTGCATGGATTCTCACCACAGTGGCGTGTCTTGTTGCAGAGCATAGGGTCCGGGCAAGCAGACTTCAGTAGCTGAAGTGCAAGGGCTCGGTAGCTGTGGCTGTGGTGCACAGGCTTCGTTGCCTTGCAGCATGTGGGATCTTCCCAGTCCAGGGATGGAACCCATGACCCCTGCATTGGCAGGTGGATTCCTAACCACTGAACCACCAGAGAAGCCCATACTATTATTTCTGTTACTTAAAAAATAATCAGGCACCACCCACCAACTTTTGGTTATAGACTTAAGCTCTCAACCTGGCATTCAAAGTCTTTTACAATTTTCCCCCAACCTAACCCCAACCGGCTTCATCTCTCACTCCAGACCCTTCTCCACCCCATTCCCATCCATCCCCTCCCTGTGTTGTCTCCACCTCAGGCCACATGCTCTTCTCTGAATGTGTCTGAGGTTCTGCCACCTCCAAGCTTTTGCTTGAGTGGTTCTCCCAGCTGTTCCTGATCCCTAACTGTCCATAAGGCCCATTCTTTTCACCTCGTATAACACATCATATTGATGTGTGCCTCCTACCAGGCTGTGAGCTCCTGCAGGCATGGTGGCTCAGCAACCGGCACAGCCACAACAGGACCTCCACTAAAGTTTGCTGAAAAAATGAATAGATAAACGGATGTCTGCTCCTCCCACCAGACTGTACACGTCTGAAGGCAGAGGCTGTGCCTTATTTATCTTTGTGATTCACGTTCCAGGTGCACATATTGAGAACACTGGCCAAGTTTACTGAAGATGGCTCATTTGTTTCTGTTAATACTCAGATCTTAGCAATATCTGTTGATTGATTTAACAAGTATTTATTTACTCACCTACTGAACCAGGCACTAGGCTAAGCATATTTTAGATTTTAAATGCCCTCAATCTCCTTTCCAAATCTTCAAAGATTCCTTGATTCTAGTCCTTGATCTTTATTGTTAAAAATAAAAAATATTTTGTTTTTGCCTTTTCTAAAAGGAACAGCACCGGGGAAATAGCTGCTAGTGATAGGAAAGTTGTAGCTACAGAGTCCTAGAGGAGGGAATGGGAGCTGCAGGCAAGTCACTGCCTTTCCAGTTGCATGGTCAGCTCCCCAATCAGGGAACATTCTTGTTCCCTGAAGTGATGCCCAGTGCATTTTAAAGATCTGTCTGCAGAAATTTATCTTCTCGGGCTTCCTTTTCAAGAACAACTGCAAATCACAATCTTTCCTAATGAGTGACTGTGGCTGGAGAGTGTAGACTGGAGAGAAATGCACAGACCAGAAAGGAAAATGTATGCAAACAGAGAAAAATATCTAAGTGACACACAGCCGGAATGATTTTTACTTTATACCGTGATGGGATTTAAATTTGAAAAGAAAAATAAATTGGATTGCCAGTTTGCATCCATGAAATAACACTCCTGCACCAAATCTCGGGATTTGGTGGGTGGAGAGTCAGGGGTGGGGAGATCTGATTCCTTGAGGCAGCCACACTGTCTGGAAGGGCCTAACTCGGATGGTAGGAGGCTTGGGGCAGAGGCCAAAGCGGAGAGGCAGGACTGCTTACAGCACTCGGTGCCCTTGACGGGGTCGGGGAGGCTGGTACACAGGCCTGGGGTGTGCGGCACGGCGACCCTCCACCTGGAGCCTGTGCTGTCACACGCGGTATACTCATAGTGGTATTCAGACTGCAGGGGAGAGAAGGGGCAAGACGTGCATTAGCATCTGGCAGACAGCAACAGCTTCCCACCCGCTCCCTGCCCAGCAAGAAGGCCACTGACACTCACCGTCACAGCAACGGGCCCTGCGCCCCAGGGGAGGGGGCTGCCACAGAGAGGAGCAAGGCATCGTGGAGCCAAAACGATCCTTATCAAGAACATACAGGAACCCCCCGCCCCCGCCATGTCTCTCTGCTGTTGTGTATAAATAATATCCTATTAGGCCAGAGCAGTGTGAGAAGGTGACTAAAGAACAGGCTAGAAACAAATGGAGTTTTTCTTGTCCCAAACTGCAGAATTTACAAACAGGGACTGGCCCTTGAAAAATTACAAAGGATTGTCACAAAAGCTGTATTTCTATTTCCCCTGATTTCCCTGCATTCTTCTGCCCTGAAAAAACTATGAATTCCTGCCTTGGATTTCATGAAAACATCATATTTAGCCCAGCCAGGTGATGGGTTCTCATCACATCAGCTTATTCATACCTAATTTCTCTGTGCAATGAAAACGCATAGTTCACCTGATCTGAGAATAAACTGAATAACAACAACAAAACAGCCAAATCAAGCACATTAAATAAAACAAGAAGCACCACAGCAAAATCACAGAAAGCACCGCTGGGGAAAAAGAAAGCACAATAAATGTGGCAAATACACAAACGTTTCTTACTCTTTTAAATCTGGCCACAAACAACAGGCTGTCATTTCGGCTTTGACAAGCATTTTACACTCCTCACTTAACCAAAAACTATATTCAAGCCCTAAAGTACTTTGTATTACTGTATCCATAAGAAAAATAGAATTAACGTCCCCCTTCTACCCATATGGAAGGAGGATTGCACATAAATGCAATGTAAGGAGTGGAGCTGGGGCTAAAACTGAGACAGTTTGAAGTGGGCTAACCTAAGAATTCATCAGAATCAAAAGGAGAAATCTGTACTTTTTGGAAGGGGTAAATAGACTGCATTTCATCTCTTCTAAAATGCATATTTCTTTCACATTTTAACACCTGTGAAATCAAGTTGTGGCTTATACCAAACACAATAAGGAAGCACTGTGTCCTGTTTTAATTGATGGAGTTTTCCTTTCTTTTTGGTACATAAAAACTGGTGTGCCTTATAAGCTATGTAATTTCAGACTTGTGGAAATGTGGTAAACATTGTTTTTGATCTGTACTTTAAGACACTTAGGATAATGAGAGAAAAATTTTAGAGCTCCATTTCTATTGTCTTCTATTATAAATATTTACCAAATATCTATTGTCTGCCCAGCACTTAGAGGTACTAGAGGTTGTGCCCAACATGGCTCAGGAAGCAAAGTGTAAACTGGGCATTTTTATCCAGAGGGAGAAGATGCAAAGGAGAAGGAGGAGCTGGGGGAATTGTGAGTCTAATTTAGGATGAGAAGCTTTGACTTTAGATTAGATGTCAGTGTCATCTAGGAAAGAAAGAACACCTGGGTGGGAATTCTTTGTGCCCTTGGGCTACCATCACTCTGAGGCTCTCCTTTTAATTCCACTCTTTTCTTTATCCCAGAGGACTCTGAGGATGAATAAGGAAACTACACATTTTCAATTTCGGGTCTAAAAATGATATTCTCCAAAGGATTTTGCTGCAAGAAAGAGGGGTAAGATCCACAGTATGTAAATTATATAGAATTGAGTGAACCAGGCAGAAAAGATTTGATGTTCTGCCTGTGAACGTAATTATGCCTGTCATTTGCATAGTGCTTTTACACCATTTCATTTGATCTTCAAACTCCCCAGAAGGCAAGCAGAGCAGGGGGTGTTTCCTCCATTGCACAGATGACAAAACACTCCCCATGGGGTGAAATGGCTTGTCCAAGGTCACACAGAGCTAGAACACAGGCCTTCCTACCAGGAATCCCTCACTCTCAGAAGTCCCATCAAACACAATCTCGCGCCGGGCCAAATTTAACAGCCAAATCTAAAAATTAAATAAGACAGTATTGGTTGTCTGCCAGCAGCCAGGCTCTCTTCTGAGGCCTGATAATTAGTGTTAAAACATCAAATCTGCTCGAGCAGTCATTTCAGTCACTCTGACTGCATTTGGCCTGCTGGGGACTTGAGAGCCACGTCTGCCTCTTTGCCTCGTCTCTCATTTGGTGTCCCTCGTGTCCCACTTGGGTGGGAGGTTTGCTGGGAAAATGGTGGTTCTGGGCCTTAGAAAATTTCCCTTCCATATGTGCTAATTTACTTCATGTCCCTTGGGGATAGTCACACCATCCAACGCAGGTGGCTCTGCTGCAGCTGTTTCAGATCTGAGCTATAGCTGCTCTCACCATCCAAGACGTCAGCTTAGACAGTTAAATCAGAGATATAATTGGCAGGACTTCTCAGTTATATTCAGAGTTTTATAAACAAATCAATTCCCCAACACAGCCTCAGTTTACCTAGTGACCTGACTTGGAGAGCATACATACGGTCTACATAATATGCAGATTCACAAAGGAGACACATGAATATGTTCTTTAAAACACATGAAAAAAATGCTCAACATCCCTCATAATCAGAGAAATGCAAATCAAAACCACAATGAGATACCATTTCACACCAGTCAGAATGGCTGCTATCCAAAAGTCTACATGCAATAAATGCTGGAGAGGGTGTGGAGAAAAGGGAACCCTCTTACACTGTTGGTGGGAATGCAAACTAGAACAGACACTATGGAGAACAGTGTGGAGATTCCTCAAAAAACTGGAAATAGAACTGCCATATGACCCAGCAATCGCACTCCTGGGCATACACACCGAGGAAACCAGAATTGAAAGAGACACATGTACTCCAATGTTCATCGCAGCACTGTTTATAATAGCCAGGACATGGAAGCAACCTAGTGTCCATCTGCAGACGAATGGATAAGAAAGCTTTGGTACATATACACAATGGAGTATTTTTCAGCCCTCAAAAAGAATGCATTTGAATCAGTTTTAATGAGGTGGATGAAATTGGAGCCAATTATACAGAGTGAAGTAAGCCAGAAAGAAAAACATCAATACAGTATACTAACGCATATATATGGAATTTAGAAAGATGGTAACCTGACCCTGTATACGAGACTGCAAAAGAGACATAGGCATTTAGAACAGTCTTTGGGACTCTGTGGGAGAGGGTGAAGGTGGGATGATTGGGGAGAACGGCATTGTAGCATGTATATTATCATAAGTGACCAGTCCAGGTTCGACGCATGATACAGGATGCTTGGGGCTGGTGCACGGGGATGACATGGAGGGAGGATATGGGGAAGAGGGAGGTGGGAGCGGGGTTCAAGAAAGAGAACACATGTAAAAAAAAAAAAAAAAACGTAGATTTTAATCTTTCTTTTTTTAATTTGGCTTTTTAGAAAAAATCATTTAAGATTTTTATTTAAATAAAATTTTAAATTTTATTTTATATTTGGCAGCACTGCACAGTGTGTGGGATCTTAGTTCCTCGACCAGGGAGCAAATCCATGCTCCCAGCAGTGGAAGCACTGAGTCTTAACCACTGGACCGCCAGAGAATTCCCAGGAGACATTCAAATAGATCTCCTTCATATGTCCAGCATGTAATTCTTTGCTCTCCCCAGGCACAATGACATGACATGTCCCCAAGTCACAATTTTAAATGGGGCACAGGAGGGACATATGACCTAGCTGCCTAGAAGTAACCTTTGCCAAAGCAGAGCTGAGAAGACAGAGATGGCCAGCTACACCTGTTTGAGGGACAAACTCTAGGTGATTAGGGGGTAGTGAGGTCTAGTGTTTCACTGGCCTTCTTTCTAACAGGAAATTTCTCCATCTGGACTGGCTGAGGACACTGACAACAGGTGGCCCAGACTTACTGGAGAATCCAAGGACTGCTCCCCAAACAGGCCTCCAGGGGTTAACATCGGGGGCCCAGCCCAGGCTGTTAAGGTCCTGGGGCCATGAGAGCTCAGCGAGCTGCTGAAACAAGCAGTCAGAGAGACTAAAAACAAATGGCTTAGCTGGACATTCGACGCTCTGGGCCTCAGTCTTCTCATCTGTAAAATGAGGAAGCTGGACTGAGGTGATTTCAAACTTCTAAGATTCCTTCCAGTTCCAATACCTTATTATTTCACAGTTGCTATGTGCATGAAAATCTGTTTTTCTTTTCATCGTTCCCCTTCTTCCAAATGGCACGGCTCCGTTTTTAAAGTAATTATCAAAGTAAGAAATGTTAATTGTAGAAATGATGAAAATACAGGCTAGAATTAAAAAGAAAATTAAAATCTTCCATAAGTCTACCAAGCAGAGATCAAGACTTCTAACATTTTATTACATTTCTTTACAGATTTTTTTTTTTAATATGTGCATATGCATTTATTGGAGCTTCCCAGGCGGCGCTAGTGGTAAAGAACCCACCTGCCAGTGCGGGTAGATGTAACAGACAGGTTTCGATCCCTGGGTCAGGAAGATCCCCTGGAGAAGGAAATGGCAACCCACTCCCGTATTCTTGCCTGGAGGATCCCATGGACTGACAGCCTGGTAGGTTACAGTCCGTGGGATCCCAGGAGTCAGGCATGACTTAGCAACTAAACCACCATGGCTGAAATCATACAATATATGCATTTATTGATTTGTCTGCTTTTGGCTGAGCTGGGTCTTCGTTGCTTTGCATAGGCTTTCTCCAGTTGTGGCAAGCAGGGACTACTCTTCATTGCAGCACAAGGGTTTCTCTTGCTGTGGCACATGGGCTTGAGGACCTGTGGGCTTCAGTAGTTGCTGCACACAGGTTAGTTGCTCTGCAGCGTATGGAATCTTCCCGGAACAAGGATTGAACCTGTATGCCCTGCATTGACAGGCAGATTCTTATCCACTAACCACCATGGAAGTCCACGCATATGCATTTTTAAAACACAATGAAGATCCCATGATATGTAGTTTCTTCTTCTGACTTTTTTGTTTTTTTTTACATTTTAGGTCACGAGCATGCTCCTGTGTCTTTAATGGTTGCACCACAGTTGCTCTAACCATTCTCCTGTTGTGGGTCATTGAGTTTTGTCCAATTTTTCCTTATTTTAGATAGCACTACAATGAAGCTTTATGTGTATCTTTAATTATTTCCTTTGGAGAGATTCCCAGAAGTGGAATTAGTAGGGTAAAGAGTATGAGTTTCTTTGAGGTTCTTGACCAGGGAGGGAGATTTCTAAGTCTTTTTTAATTTCTTCACTTCTTATTACAATGAAATCCAAATGACCCTCAGGTACCCATCACCCAGCTTCTATACTTAGAGTTTCTGCCATTCCTGCTTATTTACTTCCACCCACTCCTCCCCACTCAAAGTTGTTGTTAGCTTTTCTAGGTTTATTTATTTTTAGGGAAAAATTATATACATTGAAGTGCACAAATTTTGTTCAGTTTGGATAAATGGATCCACTTGAGTAAAACAATGACAAGCTAAGAATCACTGCCCAGAGATTGCTAGCCAGAAGGGTAACCACTTGGCCACTGCCCCTGCCCTACTCCCCAACCCCCTCATCGCCCAGATACAGAACAGACAGAGCCAAGTGGAGTCTCAGATCCTGAGTTTTAAGGTCACTGAGCCAGTGCTACACAAAGTCACAGCTACCAAGGAAGCAGGGGATCAACATGACTTGAGTTTGTCTTGGCTGGGACAGGGCCTGAGTCAAGAAACAGGTTCTTAAGTAAACCTGGATTCTGACTAGGGGACTTGGGGTCTGGAAGAGGGCCCTCCCATTCTTCTGCCAGCTGCAGGTTCAGCCCCTTCTCTTCTCAGCATCCCTGAAAGGCAGATCCTTTGGGGGAGAATGTCAAGATGGGGGCTGGGTTCCCCAGGCAAACACCTGAGCTGGTACAGTGGAGTCAATAAGTATTTGTTGGTACAGTTGCAAATGCCTCTTTGCTGAGAAAGCACGTGATGCAGACAGGAGCAAATCCCATTAAACAATCCTGACTGCCAAGGAGAGACCAGCCCTTCCCTGGAAGGGAGGAGTGAGCTCTGCTTAGCACAGAACAAGGAGATAGGGGTGAAATGTCAGAATTGAACATCAATGCCCCCAAAGAGACTTTCTCTGTGGCCCAGCCCTATCTGAATGGCTTCCTGAACTGTTCTTTGTTCTTTCTGCTCTGGAGTGCTCTCATTCAGGTTCTGGGTGGAAGGTCTGCTAACACTCAGGGACTCAGAAACCTTGACCTTGTAGGACCTTTTCAATTGTTCTCTGTCAGACTGGAGAGACTCCCTCTTTGCTCCTTTCTCTCCCTCCTTCCCACCCTCTTATGACTGCTGGCTCAGTAAGCAGTGTCTCCTGGGTCCTAAAGTGTGAAAGTGATAGTCGTTCAGTTGTATCTGACTCTTTGAGACCCCATGGACTATAGCCTCTGTCCATGGAATTCTTCAGGCAAGAATACTGGAGTAGGTAGCCATTCCCTTCTCCAGGGGATTGAACTTGGGTCTCCCTGGGTCTCCTGCATTGCAAGCAAATTCTTTACCTTCTGAACCACCAAGGAAGCCCTGGATCCTAAAAAAGAAGTGAAAGTGTTAGTCACTCAGTCATGTCTGACTCTCTTCGACCACATGGACTGTACTGTAGCCCACCGGGCTCCTCTGTCCATGGGTCCACTTTGGGGTGGATTGCCATTTCCTTCTCCAGGGGATCTTCCCAACCCAAAGATTGAACCTGGGTGTCTCACATCACAGGCAGATTCTTTACCATCTGAGCCTAAAGGTCTAGACATATCCAGCCCTCGACCTCTGGTGGCTCAATCTGTCTAATCATCACAACCACCTGAAGATTATGTTAAAAATACAGATTCCTAAAAAAACAAAAGCAAACAAAAAAAGATTCCTAGGCTCTACTCTAAAGATTCTATTCTCTAGATCCTTTTCTCCTTTCAACTCACTCCTCTATGGAGACTTAAATAATTATCCCATCAGGAAGTAAATCATATAAGTACATCTCGTACAAGATGGGGGAGGTCCCTTAATCTAGGATCCTGGACCATTTTCCCTACACAACCAGATCCAGAATTTTAGATATATGCATTTTTCAGGACACAGTTTTCATGAGATGGGCTCGATAAAGGACAGAAATGGTATGGACCTAACAGAAGCAGAAGATATTAAGAAGAGGTGGCAGGAATACACAGAAGAACTGTACAAAAAAGATCTTCATGACCAAGATAGTCACGATAACATGATCACTGACCTAGAGCCAGACATCTTGGAATGTGAAGTCAAGTGGGCCTTAGAAAGCATCACTACTAACAAAGCTAGTGGTGGTGATGGAATTCCAGTTGAGCTATTTCAAGTCTTGAAAGATGATGCTGTGAAAGTGCTGCACTCAATATGCCAGCAGATTTGGAAAACTCAGCAGTGGCCACAGGACTGGAAGAGGTCAGTCTTCATTCCAATCCCAAAGAAAGGCAATGCCAAAGAATGCTCAAACTACCGCACAATTGCACTCATCTCACACGCTAGTAAAGTCATGCTCAAAATTCTCCAAGCCAGGCTTCAGCAGTATGTAAACCGTGAACTCCCAGATGTTCAAGCAGGTTTTAGAAAAGGCAGAGGCACCAGAGATCAAATTGCCAACATCCACTGGATCATGGAGAAAGCAAGAGAGTTTCAGAAAAACATCTATTTCTGCTTCATTGACTATGCCAAAGCCTTTGACTGTGTGGATCACAATAAACTGTGGAACATTCTGAAAGAGATGGGAATCCCAGACCACCTGACCTGCCTCTTGAGAAACCTGTATGCAGGTCAGGAAGCAACAGTTAGAACTGGACATGGAACAACAGACTGGTTCCAAATAGGAAAAGGTGTACGTCAAGGTTGTATATTGTCACCTTGCTTATTTAACTTATATGCAGAGTACATCATGAGGAACGCTGGGCTGGAAGAAGCACAAGCTGGAATCAAGATTGCTGGGAGAAATATCAATAACCTTAGATATGCAGATGACACTACCCTTATGGCAGAAAGTGAAGAGGAACTCAAAAGCCTCTTGATGAAAGTGAAAGAGGAGAGTGAAAAGGTTGGCTTGAAGCTCAACATTCAGAAAACAAAGATCATGGCATCTGGTCCCATCACTTCATGGGAAATAGATGGAAAAACAGTGGAAACAGTGTGAGACTTTATTTTTTGGGGCTCCAAAATCACTGCAGATGCTGATTGCAGCCATGAAATTAAAAGACGCTTGCTCCTTGGAAGGAAAGTTATGACCAACCTTGATAGTATATTAAAAAGCAGAGACATTACTTTGCCAACCAAGGTCCGTCTAGTCAAGGCTATGGTTTTTCCCGTGGTCATGTATGGATGTGAGAGTTGGACTGTGAAGAAGGCTGATCGCCGAAGAATCGATGCTTTTGAACTGTGATGTTGGAGAAGACTCTTGAGAGTCCCTTATACTGCAAGGAGATCCAACCAGTCCATTCTAGAGGAGATCAATCCTAGATGTTCATTGGAGGGACTGATGCTAAAGCTGAAGCTGCAATACTTTGGCCACCTCATGCGATGAGTTGACTCACTGGAAAAGACTCTGATGCTGGGAAAGGTTGGGGGCGGGAGGAGAAGGGGACGACGGAGAATGAGATGGCTGGATGGCATCACCGACTCTGTGGACATGAGTTTGAGTGTACTCCGGGAGTTGGTGATGGACAGGGAGGCCTGGCGTGCTGTGATTCATGGGGTCGCGGAGAGTTGGACACGACTGAGTGACTGAACTGAACTGAACTGAACTGAACTGAAAAAAACAAAAGCAAACAAAAAAAGATTCCTAGGCTCTACTCTAAAGATTCTATTCTCCTCTAGATCCTTTTCTCCTTTCAACTCACTCCCCTATGGAGACTTAAATAATTATCCCATCAGGAAGTAAATCATATAAGTACATCTCGTACAAGATGGGGGAGGTCCCTTAATCTAGGATCCTGGACCATTTTCCCTACACAACCAGATCCAGAATTTTAGATATATGCATTTTTCAGGACACAGTTTTCATCAGATCCTCTAAGGAGTCTGTTATTCATCCCTGCACACATAGGAAAAATCATTAAAATCTGTAATAATGCATTCATAGATTTTCAATGGCTTAATATTTTACCCCCAAAACAGGCTGTTCACTTTTTAAATACCTTAACCCAGGGACTTTCAAACTCTGCTCCAGAATCTAGGGGTACAGAGATCCAGACCCTTCAGAAGTGAGTGAGGATTCCTCACTTTAAGAGAACAAAGTTTTATTTTAAAATCTCTTTTACATGTTTATTCTTCTCAGTTAAGTTTTTTAAGTTAGACTGTCAATTTTTATTAAAAGAAATTCTGCTAGAATTTTGAGCAGAATTGCATTGAACCTATAGGTAAATTTTGGGAGGTTTGATATTTTAACAATATTGAGCTTTCCAGACTGTGAACACAGTATATCTCTTCATTTCTTTAATTTTTCTCAGCAATATTTTGTAGTTTTCCATTTATTGACCTTGTAACTATTTTGTTAAATTTATTCCTAAGCAATTTAAGGTTTTGTTTAAATCAAAATTTCCACATCCCAAAAAGTTTAACACCAGTCTTTACTTGAAAGAGCAAACCCCTGAGGGTGAAATTGCATGCGTGAAGCAGAGTTTCACTGAGTTAAGGCTGCATTTTGGTCTTCCTTTAATCACCTCAGGCAGTCAGTGGTTTCCTCTTACCTACAAGCAGTGCCCTCTCTCTCCCAGAGCAGGTACCAGCTGACAGACCCCAAGCAGGCTGACCCGCCCACTGTCCTCAATCTGTGTGCTATTGCCTAGCAACGTAACGCCAGGAGCCCCGGACTCCCAGGAGTATGGGGGAGCCCTGGCCTTACGCTGCCCCTTCTTCCAGCACTTTCTATTCAACTCTGGATTTTCACAGTCCATTTTGATCAAAAACAGCAGAGATGGTGCTTTATCTCTCCAATACGACCTGCCTTGCTGGTTTGGCCATGGACACATCACAGGCCCCTGACCTCGCCATTTAACCTGTTACTAAGCTGCTTGTCCACTTTGGGCACAGCCTTGGTCTGGAGCTCTTGAGAGACAGGACTGGTATGGTGCTAATAGCTGCCACAGGTATGAGTACCCACGCACCAGGCTCTGGTTCTTTTAGGCCCTACAAGCCCCCCAGTACTACCCCTACTGCCTCGACCTCCCTGTCCACAATTGTAATTCAGTCCCACTGATCCTCAAAGCCTGAATGACTTGTTCTTTCCATAGTACATATCACCATCAAACACACTTTATAACTTATAGTTATTCATTATGTTCATTGTCTACTTCTGCCCCTGCCCTCACTCCAGATCAGATGTAAGTTCCAGAAGAACAGGGATCTCTGTTTTTGTTCACTGATGTAGCCCGAGAGCCCAGAAGAGTTCCTGATGCATCAGTTCAGTTCAGTTCAGTTCAGTCGCTCAGTCATGTCCCACTCTTTGCGACCCCATGAATCACAGCACGCCAGGCCTCCCTGTCTATCACCAACTCCCGGAGTTCACTCTAACTTATGTCCATCAAGTTGGTGATGCCATCCATCCATCTCATTCTCTGTTGTCTCCATCTCCTCCCGCCCCCAATCCCTCCCAGCATCAGAGTCTTTTCCAGTGAGTCAACTCGTCGCATGAGGTGGCCAAAGTATTGGAGTTTCAGTTTTAGCATCAGTCCTTCCAATGAACACCCAGGATTGATCTCCTCTAGAATGGACTGGTTGGATCTCCTTGCAGTCCAAGGGACTCTCAAGAGTCTTCTCCAGCACCACAGTTCAAAAAGCATCAATTCTTCGGCGATTAGCTTTCTTCACAGTCCAGCTCTCACATCCATAGCTACCAATAAGTATTTGTTGAGCGATTGAATTGAGGGCAAAAAACATGCCTTGAGAGCAGCTGTGAAGCTATGCAGGCACTCAAGATCACAATCAAAAGATCTAGACTCTCTTCTTGCCACCCCACACTAAACAATTGTGACTAGTTGTCCACATACCACAGCTCCCTCCCCCATAGAAAAGGGATGCCAACAGTCTGCTAAGATGACTAACAGAATCCCCCTAAACTGAGTAACATCAAACTGTCAAGACAACTAGGAGGTTAGGTTCAGGAACACTTTTTGTAAACTGGTTAAAAAAGAAGCAACAGCCAGCTACCGTTATGACCTAGCTTGGAGGGGGCATATGGAAGGGGCAGGACCTCCTCTCCTCTTTCTGGCAATGGGACGGGGAGAAAGGAGTCAGGTCACATGTCCAGCCTAACAACTATGTGACAGCAGCAGTTAGAGTCTCCTCTGTTCTGCTGATGTTTACCACCTGCCCTGGCTCACCCTCTTCTCTGATCCCAGTCTACCCGTACATATGAAACAACATCTGTCCTTTTTCCACTTTTTCTCCCCAGAAACTCCCCCAAAGCTAATCTCCAAGAGAAAGGCTGGCCGTTGACATTTATGACACTTAGTAACTGTGGCCAGTCCATCAGGTGCAGCAGGCTTTTCATATGGCTGGTGAATATCCCTAGGATTGAAATGGCTTTGTAGCCAGGAAACAAAATGTCCGTTTATAAATGCTAATCCCTTTCTGGTGAGTGAGAGTTTGGTACACACATCTGTCTACAAAGTAGGGCTTTATGAGATTGTACTTTCAAAGATGTGCCTTTCTTGGTTTTTAATGAGGTCAAAATGTTCCATTAAATGTTTTCACCTGAGCTTTTAATCATACATGAAAAAATCAGGTCAGCTAGGTCCTGGCCTATGCAAAACTCTCCAAGGACAGCTTGGTGTTTGGATGTGCTAGCTGGTTATGATGGAGAGCTTGAGCCTGGAAGACAGACATATAGCCTAGAGAACAAGGCCAACAGGCAAGGCTTCTGTAACTACAGTGGAAGAAATATCTATGAGCAACAGCACAATCTCCTAGTACACTGTTTCTCAAACTCTTACTCATTAGCCATTAGTCATCATCTTCCTTATCCCCAGCCCCTGGTAACCACAAATCTACTTTCTATCTTTATGGATTTACCTATTCTGGACATTTCCTATAAATGGGGCTTCTTCTACGTAGCATAATGTTTCTAAGATTCATCTGTGTTGTAGGATGTATCAGTACTTAATATTATGGTTCAATAATGTTCCATTATAAGGATATGCCACATTTTATTTATCCATTCATCAGTTGATGAACATTTGTGTTGTTTCTACTTTTGGTGGCTAGGTGGTAAAACATCTGCCTGCGATGCAGGAGATGTGGGCAGATGTGAGTTCGATCCCTGGGTCAGGAAGATATCCTGGCAAAAGTAGATAGTAACCCACGCCAGCATTCTTGCCTAGAAAATCCCAATCCATGGGGTTGCAAAACAACTGGACACAACTGGGCAATTTAACAACAATGCTCTTAGGAATATTCATGAATAAGTTTTTGTGTGAACATATTTTCAATCACTTGGAAACATGCTTTAGCAGTGGAGTTGCTGAGTCAAATGGTAACTCTATGCCTAACTTTTTGATGAATTACCAAACTGTCTTCCACAGTGGTTGCACCATTTAATATTCCCCCTAGAGGTGTATGAAGGTTCATAGCCACACCAGTGGCACTGTGGCCACACCAGAAGCTTCATGGCCGCATCAGCGGCTCACTTTTTCTTTTAGGTGGATCCTCCACTGCTGCCTAACAATCCTGTTTCCATCAGGACCACATCCAGCTGTGTGCTAGAGTTCGTCTGAGCTCACAAGAACTGACTAGGCTCATCTCTTCCCAATTCCATGCCCAATGACACTGGTATCTTGAAACTGGCTATGATGGGTGTATTCCTACCATGCAGCCAGCAAACACTAAAAAGTAGGACTGCCCTTCCCCTCCCTAGAGAGTTGTTACATATTTACCAGCACACCACTAACAGCATCCACTTATTCCAAACTCCATAGCTTTCTCTGACTTGCTCTTATCTTCAGTTTGTAAATCCACCCTTCTCCCTACACATCCTCTACTTCAATTAAAATCCTAGCCTTTTCTAAGGTTCAGTTCAACTCTCTTAACAAAGCTATTTGTGCAGTTTCAGTTGCCTTCTTGGACTGATGACTCCAAGTTTTTATCTAGAGCTCAGCTCTTACGCTTGAGCTCCCAATCCTTATTTGTAACCGCTTATGCAGGATTCCTCAGGGACATCAGATCCAACTTTTTTTTAATTAATTAATTTTAATTGGAGGGTTTTTGCCATACATTGACATGAATCAGTCATGGGTGTACATGTGTTCCCCATCCTGAACCCCCGTCTCACCTCCCTCCCCATCCCATCCCTCAGAGTCATCCCAGTGCACCAGCCCTGAGCACCCTGTCTTATGCATTGAAACTGAACTGGTGAGATCCAACTTTTAAAAACCGTTCTCAGCCGCTCTCCCCACTGCTGTTCTGTATCTAACTGAATTATACTATCATCCGCTTCGTGGTGGCAATACTGATCTTCAGCATTTTGTTGTTGTTTTTAAATAAATTTTTATTGGAGCATAGTTGATTTACACTGTTATGTTTCTTCTGCACAGCAAGTGAATCAGTTACATACATCTACTCTTTTTTTAGATTCTTTTCCCGTGTAGATCATTACAGAGTACTGAGTAGAATTCCCTGTGCTATAGAGTGCTTATTCATTATCTATTTTATATATGGTAGTGTGTATGTATCAGTCCCAGTCTCCCAATTTATCCCTCTCCACTTTCCCCTTGGTAACCATAAACTTGTCTTCTACATCTGTGACTCTATTTCTTTTTGTAAATGTGTCCATTTGTACCTTAGGTCCCACGCAGAAGCAATATCATGTGATACTTTTTGTCTGTCTGACTTACTTCACTCAGTATGACAAACTCTGGGTCCATCCATGTTGCTGCAAATGGCATTATTTTGTTTGTTTGTATCACTGTGTAATATTTCAGAGTATATTTATGTACCACATCTTAATCCATTCCTCTGTGAGTGGACATTTAGGTTGACTCCATGTTCTGGCTATTGTAAACAGTGCTGCAATGAACATTGGGGTGCATGAATCTTTTCAAATTATTATTTTCTCCAGATATACGCCAAGGAGTGGGATTGCTGGATCATAAGGAAGCTCTATTTTTAGTTTTTTAAGGAACTGCTATACTGTTCTCCATAGTCACTGTACCAATTTACATTCCCACCAACAATGTAGGAGGGTTCTCTTTTTTTCCACACCCTCTCCAGTATTTAGTATTTGTAGATTTTTTGATGATGGCCATTCTGACCGGTGTGGGGTGACATCTTATTGTTGTTATGATTTGCATTTCTCTAGTGATTAGTGATGCTGGGCATCTCTTCCTGTGCTTGTCGGCCATCTATATGTCTTCTTTGGAGAAATGTCTATTTAGATCTTGTGACCATTTTTTTTATTGGGTTGTTTGATTGGTATTAATTGGGTTGTTTTTTTGATATTGAGCTGCATAAACTGCTGTATATTTTGAAGATTAATCCTAGGTTGGTAACTTCATTTGCAAATATTTTCTCCCATTCTATGTGTTGTCTTTTCATCTTGTTTATGGTTTCCTTTGCTGTGCAAAACCTTTTTAGCTTAATTATCTCCCATTTGTTTATTTTTGTTATTTTTAATACAAAAGGAGTTGGGTCAAAAAAGATCTTGTTGTGATTTATGTCAGAGAGTGTTCTGCCTATATTTTCTTCTAAGAGTTTCATAGTGTTCAGTCTTAGTTTACATCTTCAATCTATTTTGAGTTTATTTTTGTGTATGATGTTAGAAAATGTTCTACTTTGATTCTTTTGTGTGTAGCTGTCCAGTTTTCCTGGCACTACCTATTGAAGAGATTGTCTTTTCTCTATTGTATATTCTCGCCTCCTTTGTCACAGATTAGGTGACTATAGGTGTATAGGTTTATCTCTGGAGTCATCAGAATTTTTTGAATAACACTTTCTCTTCATTCATTTTATCTAGCTAGCAATTTATATTCGATTGATAAATAATGTTTATATTTTTATAAATGCACATTTTACCTGATGTGTTATAGACAGTATACTTGAACTGCTTAAATATTTAGTTTTGCTTATTTCTTTAAAATATTTGAACAAATATTTCTTTAAAAAATAAAATACCTGTCTTGGCATGGTCCTTTTGCCCGACATTGACGCCGTTACATTCAGCATCTCTTCAAGCCAGGAACCATGTCCTTGACACCTTTCTCTCTCAGGTCCTGTGTATAATCACTGACACCCTATCTATTTTCTGCCTCCAAAATATCTCTTGAATCATTCCTCCTGTTTCCACCCACACTGCTACTCAGCGAGGTGAGCTCCTTGCCTAGAGGAGCCTCTTCATTGCGCTCGCAGGCTTTGCTCCCTCCTCTTCTTCAAGCCACCATCTAGGCTGCAGCCAGAGTGACCCATCTGCAATGCAAATCAGATTGAGTCACTGCCCCAGTGCGGCCCCCAGAGTTGGCACCAGACTCTTTGCCAGGTTTACAAGGGCCTTCATTTCCAGGCCCCCGCTTACTTCTCCAACCATCTCTCTCCTTATACTGCCATAACACTTTGAGATGGAGCCTTCTTTACCTGGAAGTAATTCAATTAAAAATATTCACTAAGAATATGGCGAATGGATACAAATATCATTAAGGCAGTCCTGGCATTTACAGGGACTGCTGCATACAGCTGAGTAAGTTGCGCACTGCACAGTCCCCGAGAATGCTATTCACATGATACTCTGCTAAGGTTCAGTTCAGTCAGTTCAGTCACTCAGTCGTGCCCGACTCTCCGCGACCCCATGAATCGCAGCACGCCAGGCCTCCCCGTCCATCACCAACTCCCGGAGTTCACTCAAACTCATGTCCACAGAGTCGGTGATGCCATCCAGCCATCTCATTCTCTGTCGTCCCCTTCTCCTCCCCCCACAATCACTCCCAGCATCAGAGTCTTTTCCAGTGAGTCAACTTATCGCATGAAGTGGCCAAAGTATTGGAATTTCACTTTAGCATCAGTCCTTCCAGTGAATACCCAGGACTCATCTCCTTCAGAATGGACTGGTTGGATCTCCTTGCAGTCCAAGGGACTCTCAAAAGTCTTCTCCAGCACCACAGTTCAAAAGCATCAATTCTTCGGCGATCAGTCTTCTTTACAGTCCAACCCTCACATCCATACATGACCACTGGAAAACCCATAGCCTTGACTAGACGGACCTTTGTTGGCAAAGTAATGTCTCTGCTTTTTAATATGCTATCTAGGTTGGTCATAACTTTCCTTCCAAGGAGTAAGCGTCTTTTAATTTCACTGCTGCAATCAGTATCCACAGTGATTAGATCATGAACTCCTTATTGCCAAATTCAGACTTAAATTGAAGAAAGTAGGGAAAACCACTAGACCATTCAGGTATCAGTTCAGTTCAGTTCAGTTCAGTCGCTCAGTCATGTCCGACTCTCCGCGACCCCATGAATCACAGCACGCCAGGCCTCCCTGTCCATCACCAACTCCCGGAGTACACTCAAACTCATGTCCACAGAGTCGGTGATGCCATCCAGCCATCTTATTCTCGGTCGTCCCCTTCTCCTCCCGCCCCCAACCTTTCCCAGCATCACAGTCTTTTCCAGTGCGTCAACTCGTCGCATGAGGTGGCCAAAGTATTGCAGTTTCAGCTTTAGCATCAGTCTTTCCAATGAACACCCAGGATTGATCTCTCTTAGAATGGACTGGTTGGATCTCCTTGCAGTACAAGGGACTCTCAAGAGTCTTCTCCAACACCACAGTTCAAAAGCATTTAGGTATGACCTAAATCAAATCCCTTATGATTATACAGTGGAAGTGAGAAATAGATTTAAGGGTCTAGATCTGATAGAGTGCCTGATGAACTATGGACGGAGGTTCGTGATATTGTACAGGAGGCGGGGACCAAGACCATCCCCATGGAAAAGAAATGCAAAAAAGCAAAATGGCTGTCAGAGGAGGCCTTACAAATAGCTGTGAAAAGAAGAGAAGCGAAAAGGAAAGGAGAAAAGGAAAGATATACCCATTTGAATGCAGACTTCCAAAGAATTGCAAGGAGAGATAAGAAAGACTTTCTCAGCGATCAATGCAAATGGAGGAAAACAACAGACTAGGAAAAACAAGAGATCTCTTCAAGAAAATTAGAGTTTCCAAGGGAACATTTCATGCAAAGATGGGCTCGATAAAGTCTGCTAAGGTACTACTGTATAAGGTACATACAACAAAGTAGGAATACTATGAATATATACAGACACATAGTATCAGGGAGCAAGTGACGGCTAAGAAATAACATGCTTTAAGAATCTAAAAAAGAAGTGCTTTCTTCAGTGCTTCCTAGCTTTCTGTTTACCTCCAATCCGTCTATAATCTGGTTTATAATATCTGGCATTTGGTCTCAATCTGAATAATTAACATGAAAGGAGCCCATCATAACTGGCATGTGATACTCTGATTTTGTGACCAGCGTGTTCCCTGAGCCTTCTCCTGCTTCTGATTTTATTCTCTCAGACTTGGGTTTGCCTTTGTGTCCCCTGTGTGCCCCAGTGCTTCAGGCTACCCCAGGAGTGCAAGTTAACCTCAGCAGCAAATCTGAAGGGAGCAGGGATCACCTCCTGGCAGGAGAACTAGGTGGTGGGAGTCAGGGGTGAGAGGGACATTTACTGTTTATTCTGCATCCCTTTCTAACTGTTTGAGTGGACCACCATATGGATGAATCACCTGCTCAAAAAATTAAATCAGGTTTTTTGTTGGTTTGCTTGTTTTTACAGTAATGTCTCCCTTTGAGAGACGTTGGGTTTTTTGTTGATGTTTTGGTTTTTGACAGGATTCTTAGAATGGAGATGTAGAGAGTACTCGGCAGGGGAGGCTGAGGCCACATTTTACCACCTGGGCAGGAGCTGATGCTGTCACTGTGTTTCTCAGGTGACTCTGACCCATGAGAAAATGTTCTTTAGAGGTAAAATTAGGAAATCAGGAAGGCTCAGCCTGCAGGTGGAGGGAGGGTGACAGAAGCAGTTTCTCTTATTATGTTTGACGTGTTTGGTGTGTCTCTCCTGAGGGTCTTATCAGCTACGGGCCCTGTGAGTGCTGAGAACCAGAGAGGCTGAGGAAACACCTGGGCAGGTGCCTCTTGTCCTGTGAAATGAAAACTGCTGGTGGCAAGTGTAGCTGTGGGTGAATTGCTTGCAAAGGTTCTGAATAAGAACCCCAGGCCCTTCTCTGAAACAGTCTGACCCTCAGTCATTGCCAAGTGTCACCAACAGAGACTCTGGCCCAGGCTTCTGTCATCCCTGGGCAAACTGGAGATGGGTGAGTGGAGAATCAGCTCTGGAATGTCTGTTCTGCTCTGGTCAACTGAATCCTAAAGGCAAACAGAGGCTTGGCTCTTGCTGAAGCAGACTTGGCTGTAGCCCAGAGCCAAGATCCGGGGCCAGGAGTGCCTGGAAATGTGCTTGGACAGGTGGTGGTTTTGTTTTGTTTTGAAGATTTTTTTTTTTAATGTGGACCATTTTTAAAGTCTTTATTGAATTTGTTACAATACTGTTTCTGTTTTACGTTTTGGTTTTTTGGTCACAAGGCATGTGGGATCTTAGCTCCCCAACCAGGAAGCAGACCTTCATCCCCTGCATTGGAAGGCAAAGTCTTAAGTACTGGGCCACAAGGGAAGCCCTTGGGCAGGTGGTTTTAGAAAAGACCCCCAGCAGTTGACCAAGTTTCTGCACCCACAGACTGCAGTACCTGTCACATAAAGCTGGAATCAAGTAACCCCAGGCCTCCGCTAACTTAATCTTCATTCTAGAAACAACTAAGAAATCAGAAAAGTCTGTTCACATGTAAAGTAAGAGAATGCAGATCTTTCTCGGGTATCCTAAAGAGCTTTTGAATTGCTTACCATGTGGCTGTATTACTTGTTCAAAAAAAATTTTTTTTAATAAAAATAAATTTTTTAATGTATCACCCTGCCATTGTCACTTACTCCTTCAGAGTGGCCTGGGTTTACAATTGATCCCCAAGTAAAACAGTCAGAAGAGAGCATTGTACTGTCTCCTCTGATCCCACAGAATGCCCTGCCTCACCTTCTTCACCCCACCCATCCCTCCAGTCCAGGAAGCATCCTTTCCCAGGTCTTCAGGAAATGATCTCGATCCTTCTAAAAGGTGAGACCTCCACTATTCATACCACTTATGGGCCAATGATCATCAACTGCCTTGTTCTGTTGTTACTTCTCAGTTCTCCAGTCCCAACTGGATGGTAAATTCTCTGATTCATTTCTGTGTGACAATCCCTAAATAACTGTGTTTTGCCTGCAACAGACACTCCACAGGTATTTTGGAAAATGTCATATTGAAGCAAAGTCTGCTAATCCAAACTCCAGGCTGGTGGGGACATCTCTGATTGACCTGACAGATGGTTAGAGAAATTGGTTAACAGAGATTCAAAAGATCTAGAGGTAGAGGTATGTACTCTTCAAATTATTTAGCAGTAATTGTATCTATACTAAAATCATTATTTTATTTAATTTAGTTTAAAATCTTTTCATTATTAGCATGTGTATTTAAAAATGTAAATAAGGGGCTTCTCTGGTGGTCCAGCCATGAAATTAAAAGACGCTTGCTCCTTGGAAGGAAAGTTATGACCAACCTTGATAGTATATTAAAAAGCAGAGACATTACTTTGCCAACCAAGGTCCGTCTAGTCAAGGCAATGGTTTTTCCCGTGGTCATGTATGGATGTGAGAGTTGGACTGTGAAGAAGGCTGACCGCCGAAGAATCGATGCTTTTGAACTGTGGTGTTGGAGAAGACTCTTGAGAGTCCCTTATACTGCAAGGAGATCCAACCAGTCCATTCTAGAGGAGATCAATCCTGGATGTTCATTGGAGGGACTGATGCTAAAGCTGAAACTGCAATACTTTGGCCACCTCATGCGACGAGTTGACTCACTGGAAAAGACTGTGATGCTGGGAAAGGTTGGGGGCGGGAGGAGAAGGGGACGACGGAGAATGAGATGGCTGGATGGCATCACCGACTCTGTGGACATGAGTTTGAGTGAACTCCGGGAGTTGGTGATGGACAGGGAGGCCTGGCGTGCTGTGATTCATGGGGTCGCGGAGAGTCGGACACGACTGAGCGACTGAACTGAACTGAACTGAACTGGTGGTCCAGTGGTTAATAATCCAACTTCCAATGCAGGGGACTCAGGTCCACTCCCTTGTCAGGGAACTAAGATTCCCACATGCCTCAGGACAGTTAAGCCCACACGCCACAACTAGAGAAAAACCTGTGCGTGGCAACAAAGATCCTGTGTGCCAAAGAAGATCCAGTATGCTGAAACTAAGCTCCGAGGCAGCCGGTAAATAAATATTAAAAAAAAAAAAAAGAATTCAAGTAAAGGTGCGTGGGATAAAAAGTAAACCTCCTCCTTCACCTTGTCTCACTGGACCCATGAATGATGCCATTTTGTCCTTCACGGGACCTGTGTCAGTCTGCTAAGGCTACTGTAACAAGGAGCCACTAGTGGTGTGGCTGAAACCACAGAAATCCATTATCCCACAGTTCAAGAGGCTAGAAGCCTGAAATCAAGGTGTCAGCAGGGTTGATTCCTTCCCAGCTGTGAGGGAGAACCTGTTCTAAGCCTCTCCCTCCAGCAGTCCTCGGAGTTCTTCGGTTCATGGCAGCATAACCCCAGTCTTCATATGGTATTCTCCCTATGTGTGTCTGAGTCCAAATTTCCTCTTTTTATAAGGACATCAGTCATATTGGATTAGGGCCCAACCTAAATGACCTCATCTGAGCTTAACTATATCTGCAAAGACCCTATTTCCAAATAAGTCATATTGTGAGGTGGTAAGGCTTCCCTGGTGGCTTAGATGGTAAAGAATCTGCCTGCAATGAAGGAGAGCCAGGTTTGATCCCTGGGTTGGAAAGATTCCCTGGAGGAGGAAATTGCAACCCACTCCAGTATTCTTGCCATGGACAGAGGAGCCTAGCAGGCTATAGTCCATGGGGCCACAAAGAGTCCGGGGGTTGCAAAGAGCTCAGACACAACTGAGCAACTAATACTTTCGCTTTTCACTTTCAGAGTACTCAGGAGGTGGTCAAAGGTACAAATGGATTTTTGGAGGACACCAGTCAACCCACAACAGTGCCCATGCTTCAGACTTTCCATCTAGACAAGGAAAAACTCACAGGTCTAGGTTCCATGCTGTGAAATTTGAGAAATTTCCCTTTTGGGACAAATAAAAGTAAAAGCAGAATTATGTTGCCCCTTGCGAGGGATACAAAATTAATGCTTACTATGAAGGAAATGGCGACCCACTCCAGTGTTCTTGCCTGGAGAATCCCAGGGACGGGGGAGCCTGGTAGGAGGCCGTCTATGGGGTCACACAGAGTCGGACACGACTGAAGTGACTTAGCAGCAGCAGCATGCTTCTTTCATGGTCCTCAGACTTTGTGAATTTTCCCTCTTTAATCTTCACAACCACCCAAAATTCCTTGACATCAAAGACTGTCCCATCTGAAGTCATGTCCCCACTGTGCAGCTTAGAATCTGGTGCTGCAGCAGTCATAAACAAATATTTGTTGAGTCAGTGAACTCTGTGGGGTAGATGTTACTGCTTCCATTTTAAGGATGAAGAGCCCAGTGCAAAGATACTCACGTACATCCCCCAAAGTCACACAGCTGGTAAGGAAGCTGAAGGTTTAGACTCAAGCCCAAGCCAGCCTTTCTTTGAAGCTCTTGTCATTTCCATTAAACTTAAGCCAATAGTTCTTAAAGTGTGGCAGCTCCAGCAGCACCTGGGACCTTTTTTTTTTTGGAAAGTCGCTCAGTTGTGTCTGACTCTTTGTGATCCTATGGCCTATGAAGTCCATGGAATTCTCCAGGCCAGAATACTGGAGTGGGTAGACATTCCCTTCTCCAGGGGATCTTCCCAACCCAGGGATCGAACCCAGGTCTCCTGCATTGCAGGCAGATTGTTTACCAGCTAGGCCACAAAGGAACTTGCTAGAAATGCTAATTCTTAGGCCTTTTCATGGAATCACAACCTCATGGATGGGGCCAGCAACCTGGGTTTTAGCAAGCCCTCCAGGTGAGCCATCGCAGTGTGGCAGCCTCTGCACTAAACCAGGAAGTGGCTTAGAGAAGTCGAGTGGGTGTGGACTTAGAGATTGACTTGGTCTTTTTTTTTTTTTGAGACACCAATGCTCTTCCAGGATTTCCAGAAACCTGGCTTTCCATTCCAACCATTATTATTTTTTGATGCTGAAAAATTACTTTATGCCACTATTTTTAGAAAGGAAGGAGGAGAGAGAGAAGAATGCCCAAAGGAAAGTATTCAAATCTGAACTCTTTCTTCCAATTTCTTTCCTCTGCTGGAAATGATAAGACACCCTGGGAGAAGTTCAAATGAAAACACCAGGAGAACTCTCAAGTTCATTTCAGCTCTTCCACCCAGAAAACAGCCCTGACATCTTCTCGAGCGTAAAGTTGGTAAGATGCTTTGAAAGCTGCCAAAGGACTTCCAAGTTTGAATGAAATAAATGATGAAGGTGGAATCAACTCAGCTTTGTAGAATTCATCCGCACAGTCGTGAAAGAAGAGACCAGAGCAGCAGGTGCAGTTTCTGGCTGAGCAGACACCCATTTCTTATCAGTAAACCAACAGGGGAGGGTCATAAAAGCCAGGTGTTCACTGGGCAGAGGGTCGGGACTCAGAAACGCTTTGCAAGAATGACTTTGTTCTTAAAGAATGGCACTTTCCTCCTTGAGGCCCTTGATGGCAGAAGAAGGTGGCAGCCAGATGGCAATGGGAGGGGACAGTTCCGGGGCCCTGTGAGGTGAAGGCCTGTGTAAGGACCACACCAGGGTTCCGGCGCTGGGCTGTGCTTGGAGAAGGTTAGGGGGCTTTGTGGCTAAAGCAAGAGGAGGGAACAGTGCTGCTGCCTCACCAGCTCTGTTCTCCTTTGGGAAAATGTAATTCTATCCATCATGAAAATGGGAGGTGGGGCTGGGGGGAGGGGAGCTGGGAGAAAGAACAGGATCTAAAGCAGAAGGCTCAACTCCAAGCCTTTTGCCTAAGGTCACTTTCTTGGGTGGCTTCTGCTACAAGGTAGAAAATGAAACGCTCCTTGATGTGCTACTAAGATTGATATGAGCATTCCTCCAGCCCCTCCCACAGTGCCCCCACCCCAGGGCCAGGCATCTGACAAGCCAGAGGCTCTGTGACACAGTCATTTCCAAAGGCTCCCCTGGGCCAGCCTGGGGCACCACCACTGGCTACAGAGTTCACGGCACCACCTCTTACTTTGCCAAAGCAGAAATGGCCCAAGTCCAAGAGTGAAATTTGGTGGAAGAAATTAAGGCATTCTCTCTCATTTTCAGGAAGACCTCAGATGATCCTCCTGCTTTTTTAGCAGTCACAGGAGGAAACAGGACAAATCTTTCAACTTCTTTATTTTTAGACCTACTGATAAACAAACTGTCTCATTTTTTCTTCCACTCTGAGCTGTGCGAACTTCTCTAATGGTTAATAGATAGTAATTAAACATCAGGTTCCCTGCTATTTCAATTTGAGACCAAAAGAAATTATTCTGGCTTAAAAACTAAGATTCTCATTCTCTCTCTCTTCCTGCTCGTCAAACCCCCTAATATGTGCTGTCATTACAACATGTACCTTTCCTTTGTGCCACCTGTAATTTATCTCTGTGATGATTTCATATATTTATAGATACGTATAATATAAATGATTTCTATTTCATATATACATGCTTTGTGTTGTGCCATGTGCTCAGTCATGTCTGATTCCTTGTGATCCCACGGACTGTAGCCCACCAGGCTCCTCTGTCCATAGGATTATCCAGGCAAGAATACTGGAGTGGGTTGCCATTTCCTTCTCCAGGGGATCTTCCTGACCCAGGGATCGAACCCAAGTATCCTATGTCTCCTGCATTGCAGGCGAGTTCTTTACCCGCTGAGCCATCAGGGAAGCCCATATATATATATAAACAATACCTGCCACATAGTGAATCTGTGATAAAATTTGTTGAAGGGCTGAATGCACTGAATGAATGAGTTCATACATACATACAACTCTTTTCTCTGGTTCAGCTTTTTCTGTTTTCCAAAAAATATTTCTAAGCATATTACCACGCTGCTCCAAAGATTTCTCCAGTGTGTTCAGAATCAAGTTCAATCTTTTTCCTTAACACCACCTATTCTATAAAAGCCTCCAAGACTGACCTCAATCTGCCTTCCCATTTACTTCCCTCTTCCTCCACTAAAGCCACCCTAGATAACCTGAAATTCCCCCATACAAGCCCTGCACATTCCCATCTCCTGGCCTCAGACATTCTTCACCAGTGATCTGCCAAAGATCTACACTATACCGGGGGGGTGGGGGTGGGCTAAGCTTTGAGATGGGCCCTCAGATGCCACCAGTATTCCCTTAAAGCCTTTTCTGCTTTCTTCTATTTCCTTCTGATAGTGCAAACACAAAGCTGTTTGTTTATATTCAGTTCTATCTCTTATATATGTGCATTCTATTTACGGACATATTCTGTCTTTCCCACTAAACTGTAAACTCCATGAGGGCAAGCACCGGCCTCTTCATTCCACATTCCTAGCTGCAAGCACAGTGCCTGACACATTGGGAGTGCTCAAAATGATAATTGTCTTAATAAGTAATAATAACAATAACATGTAGATTTTGGAACATTAAACTTAGGAACAGCTAATGGAGTGAATAATTTCATGATATACTGTGATGTGGCCGTTTGAAAATATGTCCACATATTCTCTGATGTTTCTCCCTTCAAGAGGAAGACAGAGCTTAATTCTCCTCCCCTGGGTACGGGCTGGACTCAGTGACTTGCTTCTAATAAACAGAAGATGGCAAAAGGGATGGTATATGATTTGTGATATTAAGTCATAAGGGGTGTTGTGGCTTCTTCCTTGTTCTCTCTCTGATTACCTGTTCTGGCGGAAGCTGGCTGCCATGTCATAAGGACACTCAAGCACATGGAGGGATCCATGTGCAAGGAACTGACTCCTGCCAATAGGCACTTGAGTGACTCATCTTGGAAGCTTATCTTTAAGTTCCAAACTAGCTGTTGCTGCTGCTGCTAAGTCGCTTCAGTCGTGTCCGACTCTGTGCGACCCCATAGACAGCAGCCCACCGGGCTCCCCCGTCCCTGGGATTCTCCAGGCAAGAACACTGGAGTGGGCTGCCATTTCCTTCTCCAATGTGTGAAAGTGAAAAGTGAAAGTGAAGTCGCTCAGTCGTGTCCAACTAGTAGCGACCCCATGGACTGCAGCCCACTAGGCTCCTCTGTCCATGCAATTTTCTAGGCAAGAGTACTGGAGTGGCTTGCCATTGCCTTCTCCGAAACTAGCTGTTAGGTGACTGCAACCCTGGTCAACATCTTGATGGTAACATCAAGACAGACTCTGAGCCAGAATCTCCTGCTAAGCTGTTCCAAAATTCCTGACCCACAGAAGCTGTGAGAATAAATATTTGTTATTTTAAGCCATGAAAATTTGGGGTAGGGGCTTCCCTGGTGGCTCAGTGGTAAAGAATCTGCATGCCAATGCAGGAGACATGGGTTCAACCCCTGATCTGTGAAGATTCCACATGCCTTGGAGCAACTAAGCCCGTGCACCCACAACTATCAAGCCTGTACTCTAGCGCTGGGAACCGCAACTACTGAAATTCATGCACCCTAGAGCCTGTGCTCCTCAACAAGAGACGCCACTGCAACGAGATGCCAGTGCACTGCAGCTAGAGAGTAGCCCCTGATTGCTGCAACCAGAGAAAAGCGTTGGTAGCAACAAAGACCCAGCACAACCAAAGTAAATAAATAAATGAATAAAATTTTTAAAAAAGAACTTTCAGTTCAGTTCAATCGCTCAGGCGTGTCCGACTCTTTGCGACCCCATGAATCACAGCACGCCAGGCCTCCCTGTCCATCACCAACTCCCGGAGTTCACTCAAACTCATGTCCATTGAGTTGGTGATGCCATCCAGCCATCTCATTCCCCGTCGTCCCCTTCTCCTCCTGCCCTCAATCCCTCCCAGCATCAGAGTCTTTTCCAGTGAGTCAACTCTTCGCATGAGGTGGCCAAAAAAAGAACTTTAGGGTAACTTATTATAAGGCTGTTGCTTGATAATATATAACAACGGATAATATATGTACTTATCCATTCCCCCCAACAAAAGGTTGTGGTTTTTAATTCTTGTTGGATCAAAGGAGCTTCCTGAATTTACAAGGTTAATGTAAAACCTTGAGGACTCCCAACATGTAAGGCACCATGTGAAAATACTGACACGCTGTTCTCTCCACTGATAGACCCTATTACATCTTCAGTTCTTATCTAATTTTACCACTTCTTTAAAGCACTCCTTGATTCTCTCACTTCTTTTGTGAAGTTCTCCTTAACCGCTCCAGCCCACATTGAAATAACCTGTTTATACTTTGGCACTTGATAACCACTTGAATTCCCACCTGTGGAGTCCTTACTATGTGCCAATGTACCAGGCTGAATGGTGTCCCTTCAAAATTTGTATCTATCTGGAGCCTCAGGATGTGTAATCTCTTTTAAAAAGTTCATTTGGCCACAATGGGTCTTTGCTGCTGCACGTGGGCATTCTCTAGTTGCAGCAAGTGGGGGCTACTTTCTTGCTGGGGACCATGGGCTCTAGGTCACATGGGCTCAGTAGTTGTGGCATACGGGCTTAGTTCCTCTGAGGCATGTGGAATCTTCCCAGACCAGGGATTGAATCTGTGTCCTCTGCATTGGCAGGTGGATTCTCAACCACTGGACCACCAGGGAAGTCCAGAATATTATCTTGTTTAAATATAGTCTTTGGAGGTATAATTATTAATAGTTCAGATGAGGTCATATTGGATTAGCGGTGGTTTAGTCGCTAAGTTGTGTCTGACTCTTGCAACCCCGTGGACTGTAGCCTGCCAGGCTCCTCTGTTCATGGGATTCTCCAAGCAAGAATACTGGAGTGGGTTGCCATGCCCTCCTCCAGGGGATCTTCCCGACCCAGGGCTTGAACCCAGGTCTCCTGCATTGCAGGCGTATTCTTTACCAACTGAGCTACAAAGGAAGCCCATTAGGTGTTAGGATGGGCACTAAATTCAATGCTGCTGCTGCATGAATTGTGTTCGACTCTGTGCTACCCCATAGATGGCAGCCCACCAGGCTCCCCTGTCCCTGGGATTCTCCAGGCAAGAACACTGGAGTGGGTTTCCTTTTCCTTCTCCAATGCATGAAAGTGAAAAGTGAAAGTGAAGTCGCTCAGTCATGTCCGACTCTTAGCGACCCCATGGATTGCAGCCCACCAGGCTCCTCCATCCATGGGATTTTCCAGGCAAGGGTACTAGAGTGGGTCGCCAGTGCCTTCTCCTTAAATTCAATGACTGAGGTCCTTAGAAGAAGACCTTGTGAAGACAGAGCTAGTCACTCAGGGAGAAGGCCGTGTGATGATTCAGGCAAACACTGGTGGGATGCAGCTGCAAAGTCACGGCTCGCCAAGGATTTCTGGAAACCACCACAAGCTGGGAAGGGGCAAGGCAAAACTGTACCCTAGAGCCGTCAGGGTGAGCATGGCGCAGCTGACTCTCTGATTTCAGACTTCTAGCCTCCAGAATTGTGAGGAAATAAATGTCAGCTGATTTAAAGCACCCAGCATGAGACTTCCCAGGAGGTTAAGACTCCATGCTCTCAATGCAGGGGGTCCAGGTTTGATCCCTAGTCAGGGAACTAGATCCTGCATGCAACTAAGACATGGAACAATCAAATAAATAAATATTTTAAAAAAAAAATAAAACATTCAGCATGTGGTACTTTGTTACTTCAGCCCTAGCAAACTAACACAGCTAGTTAATGTTCAAATCTTCTTTTCTCATCTTTACAACAACCCTTCATGTTAAATATGATTAGCTTCTTTGATAAATGAGTCCCATAGCCATGGAAATTTCACCCGGGCTATTAACCTGTGCTCTCCCCACTGCTCCTTCCTACGTGGCCTCCCTCCGTCATGCACTAGATTTCTGTTTGTAACTGCTTGTTTCTTTAAAGGTTGTACGTGTGTCAGCGTGAGCCTCATCTCATATAATACTTCCACGTCTCTTTTTTAGTCCATTATGTCCAAAAAATTTGATGAACACATTACTTTAGATTTCAGTGGATTGAAATTTTACATATAAGAGAAAAGAATAAATCTTTGGTGTGGAAAGCATGACAACAGCCCATCATCTAGAGGAAATGTGTCACTGATGTTTTCAAACTGTCAATACTCTGATAATACCTGCTCTCTAGAATCAGGTACCAATATGGACAATATTGTCAGTATTCCTCAGAGGGATAAAAAAACAGAAAGGGTATAAGCTAGAGGAAATAGATGTCAGAAATGATGGACCACGAGGTACCCAGGTGTTTCTTAAAAATTACAAATGTTTAAAAAAGGATACTTGTTGCCCCCATGATATGGGTTAACACTAGAAACAGTGAGGTTCTCATTACCCAGGGTGAAATATTGCTTTTTAAACACTGGTAATTGCTAAACAACCTAGCCCACCTGAGGATAAGCACCCATCTAGCTATTTTAGGAAGCTTGTGTGAAGATGCTTCATGTCTGAATGGCTACTGAGAATCCACCCTAAAACCAGCACTTTACAAAGTCACATTTATATCTAAAATACATAGAATGAACCAACCTGTTAATCTCCTTGGCCTTTAGTTTTTGCATGTATAAATTAAGATTTACACCTGAAACTAACACAATCTTGGAAATCAACTATAATTCAATACTGAGAGCTTGTTTGGAGGTTTGAGCAGGGGAGCACAGCGACTGGTATACTGGTAGACCCTTGACTGAAGAACGGTCCTCCTCCTCTACCAGGGAAGGGTATCCTCTCCCACCAAGCACGAATTTCGGAGAGGGCCACACATGGAGCGGTGAGGGAAGAAGGCGACATTTGCCTAGCCAGCCAAATCAACACTGGCGACCAATGGGGTGACAAAAATGTCACAGCCAGATCACCCTCACATCCTTTAATTCAATTTTTTAAACATTTAATAAATATGGGATGATAGCAATGACTTTTTACAAAATGTTAGATTTTCAAGTTTTCTGAAAATTAAAAGGCTGTCTCCTCTTGAAGCTCCTGAGAATCTATTTGCATTCTCCCAAGGGTGTCACCTTTATATGCTCATGCTCACTCACGCCCCTGTCCTTCAGCTACTCATCTCACCAACATGAGAATGTATAAGCAATTTCTGTATTAAAGAGATGGTCATACATAAATATGTCTCTACATGGGAAAAATGAGCTGGTGAATAAAAGAATCAGGAGTAGTAATCCAGGACTAAAACCCTATATGTTCTTTTTAAAATATGACTTTTCCTCCCATAGTTCGTTTTCTTCTGATATTCTGCTAAAGTGAAAAAGTGAAGTCGCTCAGTCGTGTCCAACTCTTTGCGACCCCATGGACTGTAGCCCACTAGGCTCCTCCATCCATGGAATTTTCCAGGCAAGAGTACTGGAGTGGGTTGCCATTTCCTTCTCCAGATGTTCTGCTAACCTGTTATTTATTTTCTGTTTGGGCACAGCTCCTTCTTTTTACAGATGATTTACACAGCTGAATTAATATTTGTAAACAGAGGCTCTGGCCCTAATCTTTTAAAATTACTTTACAAGGAAAATAAGTTGATCCATTGACTGAAAATGTAAGGGGTATGGGGTGGAAGGTGGGAGGAAGGTTCAAGAGGGAGGGGACACATGTATACCGATAGATGATTCATACTGATGCATGACAGAAACCAACACAATATTGCAAAGCGATTATCCTCCAATGAAAAATAAATGTATGGAGCATCTAGTCTGTGGGCAGCACAGGGCTTAACATGCTGACTTTTCCCAAGTGCTATCCTGAGCCAAGGGTTTCCCTGGTGGCTTGGCGGTAAAGAATCTGCCTGCAGTGCTGGAGATGTTTGATCCCTGGGTTGAGAAGATCCCCTAGAGAAAAAAATGGCAACCTACTCCAGTGTGCTTGCCTGGAAAATCCCAGGACAGAGGAGACTGGTGGGCTACAGTCCATGGGGTCACAAAGAGTCGGACACGACTTAGGGACTAAACAATGCCAATCCTGAGCCAGAGTCATCCTTATGAGAATTTGAACAAAGTCAGATGAACAGATACAACATGCTCCCTTTATCTTTTCTCTTAGTGGCTAACTAGCCACTCTTATTGTCAGATGATTGGAGTTGGAGGGTAAAGTAATCAAATTCAAGCAGAAAATTAGCCAATTTCAGTTTTCTTTTGAATTCAGAAACAGCTTTCCTTTATTGTTCAGCATGGGGTAAGAAGACGGATGCTCCAGTTAGCATGCAGGCTTATTATATTAAAGTCCGATCATTTTTTTGTATTTTATTTTGTGTAATCAGTAAGAATAGATAATCACAATCAGATAATCAGGCCTATGAAATGCAATTTATTTATTTATCTTTCCTGATGCATAATTCTATGGGTCTTTTAAAAAGTGCCTTTAATGGTACATGACAAATTGAAGAAGAAAAATAGGCTATAAAGGAATTTGAACAGTGGAGAGCCTAGGAAGTAGGAAAAACATATTTTCTTTCAGCGGCTGTCAAGCGCTAACTATAATTATCTGTTCTGTGCTTTATCTGTTGTGACATAGAAGGAAAGCTTAAGAAGAAATGTGACAAATGACACAACTTTTATCACTTACTGGAGGTACAATACAGACTGAGAAAAAGCTATGAGTTGGATCAACTTATTTTCAGGAAATTTGGCAAAATTAGCATCAGGCCCGGCTGTGCTGCCCGGGACCAGCTGCCGGCTTGGTAAGGCCAACAGGCTCTCCAGTAGGGCCCTCCAGGTTTCTGTGATTTCTGGGTGAAAATGAACTCTGACTGCTCTCCTCACAACCAAAGCCTCCCTCCTCCTCCATCAACTGCAGATGGAGGAACTTCATGCTCCTTGAAAATCCATGTTGCCAACTTGACACACATCAATTGAAGTGTTAAACACTTGGACTGTTTGAACCATGATTTCTACTTTTAAGAATTTATCTACCAACAGACTCAAACAAGTATGCATCAGGAGGATGTTCACAGCAGCAGTCTTGCCACAGACGCAGCTGGAATCAACCTATTCACCAAGTTTCTGTTTCAATAAATCACGATACAAACATACAATGAATCACAGTAGAACTATAGTGATGAAAACAGTAAAATAAAGAAAAAGACAAATATTTTGATCTGATTTGTACAGAAAGGGCAAAAGAAAAGCCAGATGTGCTTGAATAGGCGAAAAACATTTCGAGAAGAATATATTTAAGCAAGTGTTGACAGAGGTGAGCCTTTGGGGATTTGCAGGTGGGAGGGGAAACTTGGACTTCTTAGCTTATACCCACAGCACAATTTGGATTGTTAGCTAGGACAGGCAGGGAATAGCAACGGTGATTAAGAGCTCAGCTGCCGGAATTCCTGCTCTTTTATAACAGCAGCCAAGTCACCTTGGGCAGGCTACCCTCTCTTTGCCTTAGATTCATCATCTATAAAATGGGGATTCATTCAGGAAACTTTTTGAGTATCTACTACATGGCAGGCACTGGAAATATGCTGCTGCTGCTGCTAAGTCACTTCAGTCGTGTCCGACTCTGTGTGACCCCATAGACGGAAGCCCACCAGGCTCCCCCGTCCCTGGGATTCTCCAGGCAAGAACACTGGAGTGGGTTGCCATTTACTTCTCCAATGTGTGAAAGTGGAAAGTGAAAAGTGAAAGTGAAGTCGCTCAGTCGTGTCCGACCCTTAGCGACCCCACGGACTGCAGCCTACCAGGCTCCTCCATCCATGGGATTTTCTAGGCAAGAGTACTGGAGTGGCTTGCCATTGCCTTCTCCGCTGGAAATATAGAAGTGAATAAAATATACAGGAGGAACTTCCCTGGTAGTCTAGTGGTTAAGAACTCGCCTGTCAGTGCAGGGGTCACGGGTTTGATCCCTGGTCTGGGAAGAGCCCACATGCTGCAGGCAGCTAAAGCCCCTGTGCCACAACTAAGGAGCCCCTGTGCCAGAACTACTGGAGCCAGTGCACCTACAGCCCGAGCTCCACAACAAGAGAAGCCACCACAATGCCAAGCCCACGCACCGCAATGAAGAGAAACCTCTACTCTGCACAACTAGAGAAAGCCTGAGCACAACCAAAAATAAATACCAAGAATAAAATAAATGTATTTAAAAATAAATAAGACATGCAAGATATCAGCCCTCATAGACTTCACATTCTTGTCAAAAGAAATGGACAATTAAAATACATATACGTATGTATATGCACAGCTTCCCAGGTGGCGCAGTAGTAAAGAATCCTCTTGCGAATACAGGAGATGCGAGAGATGCAGGTTCTACCCCCGGGTCAGTAAGATCCACTGGAGGAGGAAATGGCGACCCACTCCGGTTTTCTTGCTTGGAGAATTCCATGGACAAAGGAGCCTGGTGGGCTACAGCCCACAGGGTTGCAAAGAGTCGGACACGACTGAGCAGGCATGTATATGCACACATATGTATATAAAAAATATATGTCACATAGTAAAGAGTGCTGCGGAGAAAAACAAAGCAGGAATGGGGAGAGAAATAATGGTGTGGGGGAGGGGAAAGGGTAGAGTGTTAATATGACCCACCTCATAGAGACTCAGTGAGTTAATGAATGTCGGTCACTTAGAACGCTCAGTAAGTGTGAATTAGTATCATTGTTGGAGAAGGCAATGGCGGCCCACTCCAGTGTTCTTGCCTGGAGAATCCCGGGGATGGAGGAGCCTGGTGGGCTGCCGTCTGTGGGGTCGCACAGAGTCGGACACGACTGAAACGACTTAGCAGCAGCAGCAGCATTATTGTTATGAGCATATATTACTTTAACTTAAAGTGAAAGGGCTGACAGTAGGGATTAGCCAAGGTAGGTAGTTCACTCAATTCCTCATTAAAACAATGCCATTCAAGACCATCTAATGATTTAGAATAATGTTCCCACTATGTTTTTTAAAAACAGATCATAAAACAGTAGGAAGTCATAGGGACAGAATAAAGGGATAAAATATGTGATTATTACTATTTACATATTTATATTTACATATAGTTAATCCCACAAGGGGATTGTAAGTGGAAAAAATATGGGAGACCCCCATTAGTTAATGATTGCTCAAGAGATTAACCACAAAACCAGGCAGGCTTAGTAACAAAGCCATGCAATAGAAGCAAGAGACATGCTGAAAACAATAAAACGATGGTGGCATGAGACCCGCGTCCTGCCCAGTGAGCTCACTAAGTTAATGATCCCTAGAACATGCTCTCTGCACACATGAAAAACAGTAACTTGTGGACTGAGCTTGACCATGAGGGACAAGAAATTCCCCTGCTCAACCTGGAGGCAGAGCTGATGATGGAAGCATGACATCTATTCAAGAAAGACAAAGAAGTTCTTCTGCCCCTCCCCACTTTTCCTTTGATTATAAAACTGTAGCCTAGTAAGTTCTTGGGCTGTGGCATCTCTCGCCTATCTGCTTGTAAGCCTCACAAGCATCCCATTCTAATAAATCACTTCTTATCTGTCACTTTGCCTCTCGTTGAATTCTTTTCTGTGCTGAGACATAAACTGTGGTACAGAAATTCTTTGGAACCCCTGAAACAATGCCGAACGGTTTCAGAAGCACAACATTTACTAAGCACTTACTCTATTCTATGCATTTTATAAAGCACTTGAAGCATTATCTTGCCTAATCCTCCCACTGAGCCACTCAACTCCTTTAATCAGTTGCCAAATTCTCTAAATTCTACCTTCAGCATGTTTTTAATATCTATGTCTTTCTCTTTTAAAAATTATTTTAAGCTTTTTATTTTGTATTGGGGTATAGCCAGTTAATAGTATTGTGAGAGTTTCATGTGGATAAGGAAGGGATTCAGCCATTCATATACATGTATCCATTCTTCCCCAAAACTCCTCTCCCATCCAGGCTGCCACATAACATTGAGCAGAGTTCCCTGTGATTTACAACAGGTCCTTGTTGGTTAACCATTTTAAATACAGCAGTGTGTACATGTTGATCTCAAATTCCCTAGCTGTCCCTTCTCCCTGTCCTTCCTCTCCCTCAACCATAAGTTTGTTCTCTAAGTCTGAGTCTATTTCTGTTTTGTAAATAAGTTCATTTGGATCATATCTTTTTAGATTCTGCATATAAGGGATCTCATAGGATGTTCTGGCATCTCTAACTTACTCCACCCAGCATGACAAGCTCTAGGTCCATCCAAGTTGCTGAAAATGGTATTATTCCATTCTTTCTGATGGGTGAGTAATACTCCATTGTACATATATACATCTTCTTTATCCATTACTCTGTTGATGGACATTTAGATTGCTTCCATGTCTTGACTACTGTAAATAGTACTACAATGAACATCTATGTCTTTCTATTTATCCCACTGCCATCATCCTAGTCCAGTTCCTTTGTTAGCTCCTCCTTGACCTTTGCAAGCATTTTTGAACTAGTCTCATTGCTCATATCTCTCTGCTCTCACTTTTTGGCTTACCTCAACCTTACTTACTTTATTTTATTTATTTTTCTTTAAAGATTTATGGACCATTTTTAAAAGTCTTTATTGAACTTGTTACAACTTCTGTTCTATGTTTTGGCTTTTTAGCCACAAGGCAAGTGGGATCTTAGCTCCCTGATCAGGGACCAAACCCACACCCCTGCAATGGAAGGTGAAGTCTTAACCATTGGACCGCCAGGGAAGCCCCAACCTTATTTGCATTATATTCAAGCTAATCCACTATCTCTGCTAGAAATCGATTCTTCGCTTAGTTTCCCATTTTCCAACTTTAATTTCTGTTGGACCCCACACCTACTCCACCTTTCAGCCACGAAGTTTACTGGCAGTTCTCAGGATCTTTTCCTCTGACCCTTCTATCTAGAAAGCACACTCTCTCTCCATTTCTGCCCACTGAAATTCTGATTATTCCAGAAGCAGGTCAAGTGCCAACTGTTCAAATACGTTTTCTTCTTTTCCTGTAAAACTCTAGATTGCCACTCCTGCATTGCTTACCACATGTTGACCCCATGTCATCATTTATATGCCATTATTTGTGGGCTCACCTTTCCTGCCAATCAATATTTCTGAAGTACCTACGACACGTCAAGGATATATACTAGGCATTTTATAGTGTTGTCCTATTTAATCCTCACAACAGCCTGTGAGATGCCTGCTACCACCTTGATGTTAGAAATCAGGAATCTGAAGCTGTCAGAAGTTAATTAACTTGCTTGAAGTAGCATCCTCACTAAGTGGCAGACTCATCACCATCCATTTATCAAAGTTTATTTCAATCTGTGTCTGCCAGATTCGGAAGCCCTATGGGCTTTTCAACACAGAATGGGAAATCCCTTCGCAGGCAATCAGCACTGAAGCCTCAGGACAAGACCGATCTGGGAAAGGCAGTTTTCTCCTCTCTCATTTGATTTAGATTCACTGCACTATAGGAAATGCTCTTTCAGCTCTCAGCACTGAGCCCAGGCTAGCACAGGGCTAGCCTGTGAGGACAAACAGCACCCAGGATGTTTAGTTCCACTGGTGACCCTGATTATTTTAAAACCATGAAAGGAACGCCAAGTCCCAACACATGTATAGAAATCTAGAACTCCCAGCTCTCCACCTCTTTAGTGGCGGCTTTACCCTCAACCTCTTTGTTCCCTGATTCAGTCCAGATGGATGCCTCGGATTTCAGAAACAAGGCAGAAACAGCCTTGCTGTCATTAGATTTGGCCTTGGCTGGTAAGAGTACCTGACTCACAAGAAATTCATATGAAGATTAAGAACAGAGAAGAGTTAGTCTACCCTGAATTGGTTTTTCACCATTTAGGATTGGAAGCCCCCAAAGCTTGTTGGGTCAGTTCATACTGTCAAACAAAGAATATTATAATAATGTGTTTATTCTCTTCCTTATGGTTTTGGAGTTGAGGGCGTTCAGCAGCCACTGTTTGCTCAAGAAGAGTGTAAACACAGTGCTGACGCCTGTGGCCAATGAACAGGACTCCTAAGCCACTTTCACTCCAGTGTGGGGTGTGGATCTAATGGTAAAGAAGCTGAATGGGAAAGGGGGTTAGGTAACTCAAATTTGTGTTTTAACTATATTTTCTCTTTTAATCCTCAAAGCAATCTTTTTTGAGTTGGGTATTATTGAAATACCCATTCTATAGATTAAAAACTGGGTAGTAAGTAACAGGCAGGAACTGGAACCTGCCTGTTGAGTATGTTGAGCTCCATAGCTTTCCACTGCCCTCAATTTATGCTCTTGGCAAGGCCTTTTGCTTAGGCAAGCGTCAATCATTTAAAATTTGTACACAAGTTAGAGCTCTCAAATATCAGTATTCTTCCCTCCCTAGGAAGCAAGATGATACAATGTGTTTAATTTCTTAAATGTCTCATATTTTCCAAAGATCTCAATAAGACCTGGTAGTTGAACTGTAAGATTCTTACCATCCACTCAGGGACTCCAATGTTGGATTCTTAGGCAAGTGACTTTGCTTGATGGAACTGGTTATCTTGATTGGTTAGACCACAGATCACCAAGGCCAGTAAGCCACATTCACTGTTAAAATCATCCTGTTCCCAGCCATCTTTAAAAGAGGTCATGAAGTGGCTGAGTGAAAATATGGATGATCCAGGGCAGGACATTGCTGGGACTGACACAAGTTACCAAAATTTCCATTGGTAAATTTTGGAGTGACTGGAGTCACTCATTCACATCCATGAGTGAAGTCAAGTATATTTATTCACACAAAAAAATCTTTTTTCCCACCCTCTCATTTCTTCATAATCTATTCTGTTGTAGATAGTCTAATGGTTAGAATGTCGTTGTTATTTAGTCACTAAGTTGTATCCAACTCTTTGCAACCCCATGGACTGTAGCCCACCAGACTCCTCTGTCCATAGGATTTCCCAGGCAAGAATACTGGAATGGGTTGCCATTTCCTTCTCCAGGGGATCTCTCTGACCCAGGGATTGAACCTGTGTCTCCTGCTTGGCAGGCAGATTCTTTACCACTGAGCTACGCTGGAAGCCAGATGGTTAGAATACCTTCGTAATAATTCATTTCCATATGGGATGGGGTTGTTGTTGCTAATCAGTAGTTAATACTGACAACTTATAAATAATTCAACCTCTCAAAACCTTAGCCAAGTATGACACTTCAAATTAATTATACAGGGCTAGACTGTTAATGTCGGAGAAGGCAATGGCAAGCCACTCCAGTACTCTTGCCTAGAAAATCCCATGGACGGAGGAGCCTGGTGGGCTGCAGTCCATGGGGTCACACAGAGTCGGACACGACTGAAGCGACTTAGCAGCAGCAGCAGCAGACTGTTAATGTATTAAGAAGCTTTTCACATTGCACATAGATAACAGTAATTTTTATTTTGCCTCCCCCCTTGCCCTTCATGTAGTTCTTGTAAACATGTTGTTGCTGCCTCTGCCATATGGTTAAAAAAAGTTACTCAAAACACAACAAATTACTGTTATTTCAATACTATAGAAACTAGTGAGTTTCATTACCCCTTCATATCTTTTTGTATCCCTCCAAAAGAATGTTCAAAGGCATTTTTGGTTGGAAGACGTTCGCTACTTATTCTCTGAATTATGTTGGCAACATTTTAGAAACACTTGTAAAAGACTTGCGACATATGTTAACAAAAGTCCAGAGAAGGAAAGTAGAGATTGGCAGGAAGCAAGATATTAAGGAACTCAACAGTCTGACCAAAGGTGGGTCACGCACTGTCAGGTAAACTGAAGAAAGCGTACTGGGGGGAGGCAAGCTATAAACAGGATCCAGATTTGGCAGCCCACAAGGTAACCAGATGCTGACTACCAAGGGGACAGAGGTGACGGGATCCTCCAGTCCCACCTTTACACGCCTTCCTTGAAGCCACGACACGATCAGAAGTATTCCCGCTTCCATCCATTACTTTCCTCTAGCCTTCCAAACTTCTTACCCCACTTCTCCCCTTTTCCACTTTCTATTTTGCCCCTCTGTACAGGATCTTTTGTTTTCAACCACTTTTAAGGTAATTTCATTTCAGCTGGGAAACACTCGTGTCTTCTTCCCTCGTTCCGAGCCCAGGGACTCGAGTCCCTCCTGAGCTCCTTGGAGCTGGGACCTTTCCCGAGCTCAGCAGTCCAAGCTGTGAGGGTGATCTGTGGCCCCTCCATGACGCCAGTCTGCTCCTCTTCCTTCTTCCCCCTATCCCCAAAAGAACCTAAACTCCGTGCCCTCTGAAACTGTCTAAGTCCCCAAGATCTCCCTCGGGATCCAAGATTTTTTTGACCTAAGTGGGGTCGGGTCGGGGAGGACAGTACCTCTTTGCAGGCGTGAAGCTCCGGTCCCGCTCCCTGAGTCACCTGGAAGGCGGTTCCAACCCAGAGCAGCAGCCTCAGAAGCCGGAGTGTGCGCGGCTCAGTTCTTCCCCTGCCTCTGGCAGAGGGATGAAGGCTGTGGCCAGGCTCAGCCATAGTGTTGTTCCGAGCGAGCGGCAGCAGCGGCTCAGGTGCTGCGGCTGCAGCTACTGCTGGCAGAAGGCGGAAAAAAAGGGGAGGGAGATTCACAGGGGGCAGGATGTAAGGGGCTGGGCTCGCTTCAGTCACCTCCCTGCGGCTACGCCAAGGCCGCCCATCCTTCCTCCTCCCTCCTTTCTCTTATCCTCCTCCTACCCACGTCGCCTTGGCAACCGCCTCCTCTTTCGCTTCGCGCGGGTGGGGCAGGGACCACGCGCTCCTCTGCCGCTCACCTGCCGGTCGCCATGGCAGCCGCCGCCGCTAGCGCGCGCGGCGCAAAAAAGCACGCGCCCAGGGTCTGCAACCTGCCAAGCAGGCGCGCACAAGGCTCGTGCAAAGAACGCGGTGGGAACAACCTCCAAGCCATCACCACCAAATTCATTATTTCGGGCCATCGGCTACCTACGAGCATCACTAATTTTGCAGACGTGGCATTCTACATATACTTATTAAGCATCCTGTTAAAAGCAACAGAAAAATGACCGCGACGATGTCTCTCCTGCAGGGATTATAGCCTGGAAGACTAACCCGGGTAGGTGTTACCTACTGTAACAACTGTTTCTGAAGGTCTCACTTCCGCCACACCAAACCCATTTGTGAATTTACAACCAGTCCTGTGCGAAGCCCTGGGACTCATATAGTCAAGCCGAGTTTAAGCAAGGAGAGTTTGCCTTAGCTGGGCAATTTTCCAAACACACCTGGACTCCTCTGTCTTTTGACATCCCCATTCTGTCATCGCTCTGAGAAATCCTCTCGTAAGATTCCAAGAAGGACATTTCAGGGCTGGCTATCTTTTACGAATTCTTTCCTAAACTTAAGTCTTTTGTAGAAGATTTGTAAGATGGGAGGCCGGCGTTTGTCACCGACGACTCACGAGTGCAAATCCAGGGCTCCCGAGCACACTCGGCGGCTCTTTCCGCTGTGTTCCCAGTACCTTCTTCCCGAGGGGCCTCCCGCGTTAGACCGCCAGGTGGCGCCCTTCTCGGAGGAAATTCGCCTTAGTCACAGAAGGCCGAGCAGTTGCCTGGCAACTGAAATTGGGCCTTCCAAACAATTGGGACCCCGTCTCCTCCGCGTGCTAGGTTGTGTGCGGCTGTGTGGGTCTCTCATCCCTCTTACGAGCGCCTCGCTCGGTGTTTTACCATGCCTCTCACCCGAGGCCCTTTCCAGAACCCTGCGTTGGATAAAGATGATTCCTACTTGGGAAAGTCGCGGGCTTCCAAGGTACTGAGGTTTCTTGCGCAGGTACCCAGTAGGGTAGACCTCACTCTTCTGTCGGCCTGACCGGCAGAAGTGGTAACTTAACCCTGGTGAGGACACTGAGTCAGGTACGGGAGAGGTCTGTTTTCTGCCTACCTCCATGATCCCATATTCAGGTCTCCCCACCTTTCACAGGCGCTTTTGAGCTGAGGGAAGTGGCGCTCTAGTCCAAAGGCAGAAGGGGCACTTGCAGACCTAAGCAGTGATTGGTATGACCGGGCTTGCACAGGCCCAGATTCCACCAAGCAATGCTTTGCCCAGTTTGGGAAACTCTTCCATGAAGAGACGTGAGGTATATAGAGTGGGAAAGAGGTATCAAACACCAGGTCATGCTTTATACATCTGTCTTTGATTCATGTTGGAATGTGTTTGCATATATATTTGTTTCATGATGCTCCAGGAGGAGTAATGGACCCTAAAGCAGTGATGCAGGGGGTAGTGGTAAGATGCAAAGGGCTTTGTGGCTGACTGGATATGGGCCCAAGGGAGTGGCCAGTCTAGGAGGGCTTAGCTGATATCATTTACACTGAACGAGGTGCCCAGGAAAAGCAGGTTTGGGGAGAATGACGTTGAGATCAATGATGTAGCTGTTGTTTTTTGGTGCCTGTGGGACACTTCTGTGGAGATGAAGAGTAGACAACAGAGTTAGGGCTGTGGGTTGACAATGTGTGGAAGCCTCAGTATTCATATAATGGTATTTGAAGCCATAGGAGGGAATGAGCTCATCCAGTGAATGTGAGCGTCAGACAGGCAGAAATGAAACCCCTGGGGAATCCCACTTAGGGGCAGAGAGAGAAAACAGAGCTGAGAAGGAAGCTGAGAAATAATAGCCAGATGCAGGAGAAAAACCAGGAGGAGCTAGACCCATGCAGGATGGAGAGAACATTTTGTGGAATCAGAGTTGTGGCGCCAGAAACCACCGAGGTCAAATAAGATCAGGTCTGGAAATGATCCACTTGACCTAACCACAAAGGTCATTAGCAAGAGTAGTTTCAATGGATGTTTGAGGCAGAGGTCAGACTGTATTGGGATGGAAAGGGGGTGGGAGAGGAAGTGGAGAGTAGTATGTGTTGACTCTTAAAGAAGGCTGGCTCGGCAGGAACATCTTGGAGTGGTAGCCAGACAGTGCCGAAAGGATGAGGAGAAGCTGGGCACAGGAGATGCCAGGATAGCACAGGGCCCTGAAGTACTAGGAGGGCTGGGTTCAGGAAGGAAGAGCTATTCTTGAATAAAAGGGACTTCCCTTTCTCTGAAATGGAAGGAAAATGGGTAGTGAAGATGGCAACTCATGCTTGACAGGCTTGATTTTCTCAGTGAAAGACCATCTCACCCTGCTGATTATAGAGATGATGAGGCTTATGCAGTCTTGGAGGACTGGAAGAGCTGTCTGTGCTTGCATCATATGTAATATTCCCATCTCCTTTTCATAGCATAGTGCCTGGTCCATACCGTTCAATTACTGCCTGATGGAGCTGAGCCACGCAGCACTGTGTCATATACCGGGGATGAAGAAGGCTCCAACATCAGACAGGATGAATGAGAGTTCTACTAGGTTGTAGTTGTACTCACTGGAATTCAGTCATTGATTCAATTAGCATCTCATTTCGGAACACTGTGCTGGGTACTGGGGACACAGTGTTTTAGGTCACTGTGCTGGGTACTGGGGACACCGTGGTGAGCAATATGGCATTTTACGTGTAATGAAGAAACCAGCTATGTGCTTTTCATATTCATACTTGTGGGGTTTAATGAGAGAACCGAACATTCAGTGAACTTTTTGACATTCCCACAGAAACAATGACCCTTCCTTGCTTACCAAAATTTTTTTCTCACCCGTTTAGACACTGTTCTCTGATTCTCCTCTCCTGATTCTCTTGTCTCTGACTGCCCCCAGCCAACCCCGTTATAATATTGTGCAGTCCTCATGAACCACCTCTTCCTTTTTGGTCAGATTCTTTTTGGGAGGCTTCATCTGTTACTCCAACAACTGCACATTGCGTTAGAATATCTTACCTCTTCTTCAAACTCAGGACTTCTGAACCTGAGCTCGTCTTGCCTGTCTGCTCCCCATCCTTCAATTCATGTCCCACTTCACCCCCTTCCCTGTCTTCCTGGCCCATTTCTGTCAGTTCTAAGAGAAAACTTGAAGTGAAGTGAAGTGAAGTGAAGTCGCTCAATCGTGTCCGACTCTGCAACCCCATGGACTGTAGCCTACCAGGCTTCTCTGTCCACGGGATTCTCCAGGCAAGAATACTGGAGTGGGTTACCATTTCCCTCACCAGGGGATCTTCCCGGCCCAGGGATCGAACCCCGGTCTCCCGCATTGGAGGCAGACACTTTAACCTCTGAGCCACCAGGGAAGCCCCCAGAGAAAACTTAGGAGGGTCAAAAGGCTGGGAGGCCTGCCCCCTATCCTCCTTCTCGTTTAGATGTCTCAATTCAATTAAGATGGAATGGCAGGAGGGGATGGACGTCACTGATGCTACCACATCAGCAAGGCCTTCGGTAACCAGGCGTGGGTGTGGTTTCTCTTTTGCAGAAACTGCCATGTAAGAACCCAACTCACCTTGCTCAGCAACAGGAACCCTGGTGTCGACTCAGCTCAACTCCCACAATTGCCTCCATGAAACGGGATGGTTTTTTTTATTATTCAGAGGTACCTAGCATTGAAATGCTATTTCTTATTATATCCACTTAGGACTAATGACTATCCTTTTTGAAAGGCAGTCTGTCCCTGACTGCTTTAGCTTTATCTTGCCCCCAATCCAAGATTCTATCAAATCTAAAACCAAATACCAACTTATCAGGCCTCTGGGAAGGCAAAAGTCTTGAGTTTTGCTGCAGTTAATTATTTGGAGCAAATCATTCTTTCACTAGACTTCTCATTATAACCATGAATGAGGTAAGGCCCATTAAGCTCAAGAGGGTCCCACGTCTCCAGGAGAGCTTCCCACTTCTTAGACTTAACCACGGGACAATTCTGTATGGACAAGATTTAAGAAGTCATCATGTACAGTAATGGTGTGTAAAGAGCTGGTGGGTCTCAGGCCCAAAAAGGGTTCACTCTGCTTTGGCAGAGTAGAACCCAATAGAACCCAACTAGAATGGGTGCACAGGTGGCAAGTTAACCCCGAGGGGGTTGGCTTCCTTTGTAGATACCAAAGGATGACCTGGATTTCCGCTTAGCAGCCTTGTACAACCACCACACAGGGACATTCAAGAACAAGAGTGAGATACTCACACACCAGGAGACCATCCAGGATACCCACGGGTAAGTGGTGGAGGCAGAGCCTCTCCATAAGAACAATGCCACCCAATCAAGTAAGGTAAACTGTCACCTGGGAAATAATCGATAGGTTCCTATTTGTATAGATTTTTGCATTTTTTTACTTCTGTATCTGTAATACAATTTCTATGGGTTTCTTTTTTCTAAAATGAAGAGATCTTCCAAAATTGGGCTCATCTGTATAATAAAACATTTGGTTAATTCGAGAGGCTAGAAAGGGCCTTTGGTTGCTATATTTTTGAGGTTGCATGCAACTCCTTCCCTCCTTACCTTCTTCTCAATTGATTTCATTGTCCCCTGTTCTTCCCACATCATCTTCCAGAATCAAGACCCAATTCCCTGGAGAATTTTTACCCCCTCCTCAACCACCCCCCATCACTTCCAGAGCTAACATCAGACACTGGATCAACCCTAAGAAGGAGTCTATTCACAGCATACAGGGATCCATAGGTAAGGGTTAGAAGCCTGAGGAATGGGAGGAAGATGGGTGGTGCAAGAGTTTTTCTCAATGGACACAGGAATCAGGGAGTTGAGGTGGCTGGCTTTTCGGCAACATGAGGGATAACTGAGTCTGGCACATAGCAGACTGCCAGGGGACATGCTGACTATAGGGCTAGGAAATGAATTCAGCTTCAGAGCCTCTGCCTTAGCCTTAGGTCTAATGGACAAAAATTTTCAGCAAAGGACAGAAACCTGGGAGAAGACTTATAGCTACCTCCCATCAGTCTTCTGTGTTTTCCCCAGCTGTTAGAACCTTCTGCATGGTCCCCATGAAAGTATGGGTGACAAATTCCCAGAAAAGGCAACAGATCTTAAATTCACAGCCCATTCCTTCTTTTCTCCACAGTATCCCCTCACACTGCAGCCACCAATGGAGGGTACTCCCGAAAGAATGATGGTGGCTTCTTCTCCACATAAATGTTGACAGGCCCCTGGACTAATCATTGTGGAACATCCCGCCGACCACCTCCATTAAATAGATTTGTTTAAGTTGAAGCCTGGAGTATCTGTTACCTGCGGACTACAAGTTACCACTTGACTACTCTTAAAATATGGAAGTTTCTCAACTTCTAGAAACTAATCCTGTTGGGCAATATTTGCAATTCGGAGTCATCTTGATGAAAAGATAAGGATTTAGGACAGAATAGCACTGTTTTTGGCAGGAGACAGGTATTCACATTTTGTAAACTGGAGTCATTCCAGCCATACAGATATATAGCCATTCAACCTTTCTTGAAAACTTTTTTTTTTTATTGGAGGCTAATTATTTTACAATATTATATTGGTTGGTTTTGCCATACACTGACATGAATCCATGTGTCAGGTGCTGAGCTAATTGTTAGGGAGACAAGAATGGGCATTGTCCATTCTCTCAATGAACTTACAGACACTAACTTGAGTAGCTCTTTGTAGCATTAGTATTTATGCAGAGGTCACACTTAACAGATTTCAGACCTTTTGGATTTAGTCATTTGCTGGCCCTGGTCCTTCCTTTCCATTGTTCATTCTCTTAACTCTGCTGTCTCCTTGCCTGGGAGTCAATTCTTTTTTCGTTGCCTAGATTTATAGCCCCTGATTCTAAGAAACAGAGCTTAACAATTTGATCCTAGGGTCTGAAAGTACCTAAAAACTAATGCATTAATGTGGTTTCTAAAATTACAAGCCACTCACAGGACAGGAACCTGCTGTCAGAATGAGCAAGAAATGACAGACCCTTTAGAATATTGAAAAATAAGTACCCATTTCTAAACTTGGACAGCATATGCACTGTTGAATAAATCAGACATGAAAGGGCTTCTATTTGGTACTCAAGTGCAGGGTCCTTAAATTCCACCAAACTGTAACAGTCCTTCTTCTACAGAGATACTCCAATTTATTCATAGTGTTTACTGCTAAGTGGTAATAGTTTCAGTTCTCATTCTTTAGAAGGGCTGAAAGGAGCAGAGAGGGGTGACTCTCTGGATAATCACCTCATGAGAGTTTATTACTGAACATCAAAAAATTTATTACTGCGATCCATGCATGGAGGCTTTAAATCCTGATTCCTAGACCTCTCTGATAACTGCTGCTGCTGCTGCTAAGTCACTTCAGTCGTGTCCGACTCTGTGTGACCCCATAGACGGAAGCCCACCAGGCTCCCCTGTCCCTGGAATTCTCCAGGCAAGAACACTGGAGTGGGTTGCCATTTCCTTCTCCAATGTGTGAAAGTGAAGTTGCTCAGTCGTGTCCGACCCTTTGCGACCCCACGGACTGCAGCCTACCAGGCTCCTCCATCCATGGGATTTTCTAGGCAATAGTACTGGAGTGGCTTGCCATTGCCTTCTCCGCTCTGATAACTATAATTAAGTAAATCTGGTGCGGGTCCCTGGAATCTGAATTCTTATATTTCCAAGTTCTCTTATGGATATATATACATGTATTGTTGTTTAGTCACTAAATTAGGTCCGACTCTTTCCCATCCCATGGGCTGTAGCCCGCCAGGCGCCTCTGTCTATGGGATTCTTCAGGGAAGAATATTGGGGTGGGTTGCCATTTCCTTCTCCAGGGGATCTTCCCAACCCAGAGTGTCCTGCACTGCAGACGGATTCTTTACCACTGAGCCACCCGGGAAGCCCTAATATACACACATATAGACGTGCGTATACACCTACATGCCTTCACGGGCAGGCGCTGTATAGTGTCTTTAGACCGAAGGCACGAGTGTTGGTATCACACGCGAGTCATGATGACAAGGCGGGCCTAAAGAAATTAAAAAAAAAAAAAAAATAGGAGGCGCCTAGAAAAGTAAAACTACAGCAGAGAACAAGGTCTCTGTCCCCTTTCAGCTTCGGCGCCTGCAGGCGGGGCGACGGCTAGCTCGACAGCCCGCCAAAGACCCGCCGTCGCCTGTTGACACGTTATCCCCAACGCCACGGGGGGCCGTGCCCTGGGGCCGGGCTCAGATCAGAATCGCCTCGATAATCAATGGCGCGGGACGAGCCCGGCCTCGTCTATCTGATCAATTCATCATTTCTGAGCGCCGGGCCCCACAGGACTGGCTCCGGAACCTCCGGGGCCACGGCACTGCCACCGCCCACGGGGCCTCGCTGCACAGCGCCCCGAGGAAGGGCTTCGCAGGAGGGAAGCTTTTCATTTCGGGTCGGCCCGGCGGGGCTGGAGTCACAACCCGATCAAATAAGATCAACGTGTAGGCCGGGGGAGCGGTGCAGGGGCGGGAGCACGCACTCACACATTCACGCATCCACTCACACACTGGGCCTACACGCGCCGCCACACACACACACACACTCCACACACAACACCACACAGCAAGTCCCAACAACCTCACTTCCACCCGCTCTCCCTCCGGTGAAGGAGCGGAAGTTCGCACCCTCTTTTATAGCCCGCGGCCCCGGAGGCTTCTGGGAGGAACCACCAAGCACCGGCCTCTCCGTGTGTGCACTTTGCTGCCCTCGCGTGGTTCGGAGGGGAACCAAGGGCCCTGGTTTAGTTCAGTTCAGTCGCTCAGTCGTGTTCGATCCCATGGACTGCAGCACGCCAGACTTTCCTGTCCATCACCAACTCCCGGAGCTTACTCAAACTCATGTCCATTGAGTCGGTGATGCCATCCAGCCATCTCATCCTCTGTTGTCCCCTTCTCCTCTCGTCTTCAATCTTTCCCAGCATCAGGGTCTTTTCAAATGAGTCAGTTCTTCAGGTCAGGTGGCCAAAGTACTAAGTTTCAGCTTCAGCATCAGTCCTTCCAATGAATATTCGGGATTGATTTCCTTTCGGATTGACTGTGGTTGGATCTCCTTGCTGTCCAAGGGACTCTCAAGAGCTACAGTTCAAAAGCATCAATTCTTCGGCGCTCAACTTTCTTTATAGTCCAACTCTCACATCCATACATGACTACTGGAAAAGCCATAGCTTTGACTAGACGGACCTTTGTTAGCAAACTAATGTCTCTGCTTTTTAATATGCTGTCTAGGTCACAAAGAGTCGGACATGACTGAGTGACTGAACTGAAGTGAAGTAGGTTGGTCATAACTTTTCTTCCAAGGAGCAAGCATCTTTTAATTTCATGGCTGCAGTCACCATCTGCAGTGATTTTGGAGCCCCCCAAAAATAGTCCGCCACTGTTTCCATTGTTTTGCCATCTATTTTCCATGAAGTGATGGGACTAGATGCCATGATCTTCGTTTTCTGAATGCTGAGTTTTAAGCCAATTTTTTCACTCTCCTCTTTCACTTTCATTGAGAGGCTCTTTAGTTCTTCTTCGCTTTCTTCCATAAGGGTGGTGTCATCTGCCTATCTGAGGTTATTGATATTTCTCCCTGCAACCTTGATTCTACTTTGTGCTTCTTCCAGCCCAGCGTTTCTCACGATGTACTCTGCATAGAAGTTAAATAAGCACGGTGACAATATACAGCCTTAACAATACTCCTTTCCTGATTTGGAACCAGTCTGTTGTTCCATGACCAGTTCTACCTGTTGCTTCTTGACCTGCCTACAGATTTCTCAGGAAGCAGGTAAGGTGTGTGGATCTCTTTCAGAATTTTCCACAGTTTGTTGTGATCCACACAGTCAAAGGCTTTGGCATAGTCAGTAAAGCAGAAATAGATGTTTTTCTGGAACTCTCTTGCTTTTTCGATGATCCAGCGGATGTTGGCAATTTGATCTCTGGTGCCTCTGCCTTTTCTAAATCCAGCCTGAAAATCTGGAAGTTCACAGTTCACATATTGCTGAAGCCTGGCTTGGAGAATTTTGAGCATTACTTTGCTAGCATATGAGATGAGTGCAATTGTGTGGTAGTTTGAACATTCTTTGGCATTGCCTTTCTTTGGGATTGGAATGAAAACTGACATTTTCCAGTCCTGTGGCCATTGCCGAGTTTTCCAAATTTGCTGACATATTGAGTGCAGAACCTTCACAGAGTCATCTTTCAGGATTTGAAATTGCTCAGCTGGAATGTCATCAACCTCCACTAGCTTTGTTCATACTGATGCTTCCTAAGGCCCACTTGACTTTGCATTCCAGGATGTCTGGCTCTAGGTGAGTGATCAAACTATCATGATCATCTTGGTCATGATCTTTTTTGTACAGTTCTTCTGTGTATTCTTGCCACCTCTTCTATCTTCTGCTTCTGTTAGGTCCATACCATTTCTGTCCTTTATCGAGCCCATCTTTGCATGAAATGTTCCCTTGGTATCTCTAATTTTCTTGAGATCTCTGTTCTTTCCCATTCTATTTTTTCCTCTATTTCATTGATCGCTGAGGAAGGCTTTCTTATCTCTCCTTGCTATCCTTGGAATTCTGCATTCAAGTGGGTGTATCTTTCCTTTTCTCCTATGAGCCCTGCTGCTGCTGCTAAGTCACTTCAGTCGTGTCCGACTCTGTGTGACCCCATAGACGGAAGCCCACCAGGCTCCCCCGTCCCTGGGATTCTCCAGGCAAGAACACTGGAGTGGGTTGCCATTTCCTTTCACCAATGCTAAAGCAGGACAAATTCCCAGAATGCTGAATTATAATTGCCTTTGAATCTTTGTGTGACATATTTATAACCATATCTATAGTTTGATATTTGATCCAAGTTCTGGATATAAGATGATATAACCTCAGGATCCCTCTAGGTGAATGAGTTCTTTCCCCAGGAGAAGGCAAATTCTGATCATTCAAACACCAGCTTTCCCAGGATCTCCTCCCAAGGGAGAAGGCAAACATCATTTTACCAAAGGGAAATGGTGAGAATAGATGACTTAAGTCCAAGGACTAAGTGGTTAGAATATCTTATGAGTAAAGGAAGGCAGGCATATCCCTGTCCCTACAAAGCCCTCTGCTACCCTTCACTTGCTTTTACTTACTTTCATACCCACTAAAATCTTTCAGCCTCTAGCATCAGTGACAAAGAATGATTATGTAAATTACAATTAGCTCCTTTCACATCAGAGAGTATAAATTTAATGTCTCAGTTCCTTTTCAGTGACACGTATGTGAAGGGGGGAAGACAAATCAGAATTTTGTGAAGTTATCATTTGTGACAGTCCCATCATGCACTTCGAATAAACAAATAGGGGGAAAGTATCCACTGTGTGTCAGAAGCCCAAGAAATTTCTAGGTATGTGGCTGGGTAACCTGAAAACCTCATTTCACAGAAGAAATTTAATGACTGGTAATGGCAGTTGACACTTGTATTTTAATAGCGGTAGTAGGTAAAATATATTTTGAAATGTTATCTACATTACTTAATACACCTCAAAATGTATTAATATATTTGCTTATATATATATGTGTGTGTGTGTAGTATATAGCTGGTATAAACATACATATAGTGTGTATATATACATATATATATTTATAGGCTTCCCAGGTGGCGCAGTGGTAAAGAATCTGCCTGCCAATCCAAAACAAGAGACTCAGGTTCAATCCCTGGGATGGAAAGATCCCCTGGAGTAGGAAATGGCAACCTGCTCCAGTATTCTTGCCTGGAAAATTCCACAGAGGAGCCTGGCAGGCTATACAGTCCTTGGAGTCACAAAGTTGGACATGACTGAGCAAATACACACACCTATGTGTGTATATTTATATACACACACCTATGTGTGTATATTTATATACACACACCTATGTGTGTATATTTATATACACACACCTATGTGTGTATATTTATATACACACACCTATGTGTGTATATTTATATACACACACATATATATGTATATACAAATATACACATATATGAATATACACACATATGTATATATAAACAGATATAAATATATATGCACGTACACACACACACACCCTCAAAGGAGAAAGCTCTACCTTCATTGATTCTGAACTATATCATACATACATCATACATTCAATGGCCATCACAAGGGGTTAACAGGACTGACAGTATTCACCAATGCAAACTAACAAGGTATACTATGGGCAGAACCCAGGAGAGTATTAAACAAAGTTCAACAATTCAGTATGCATGTGACAAAAATGGACAAAAACTGTAGGGAAAGAAATTTTATTTCCAAGGATTGTGCAGACAATGATGAATAAAAATTTTATTCCAACTGTAAAAAGCTGCCTTCATTCCACACTGGTTATGGTGATGCCAGTTTGAAACTGAGGCAATACTGCTATCCCCATTCTGCCACCCCTAAAAGACTCTCTTAGAGGAACAACTTCCCACAATTTTCAGTCAAAAATTTGACACATCAATCTAAGTAATGAATAAAACAAGTTTCTGCTTATCTGCTTATGTAAAGAAATGAAACAAGCTGTGTATTTGTTTCCTGCTGTAAATTACTTTCACTCTGTGCACTTTTTGGTATATTCTGGTATGAAAACATCTCAAAATATAACAATTTAAGAGTTTAGGTCAAGATGACCCACCCAGGAGGCTGTAAAAATTGATTTGAATTGTGAAATAGAACTAGTTTAAAATATGAAGAAGCTCTAAGTATCAAGCTTAGAAATATTAGCCTTATTAGGAAACAAAAGTCATTAAAGCTACAAAACAAGTGCAAAACAAACGTGCTGAACCTGTATTTCCAAGGAGTGACATTCCTATTGGTCAACAGGTTCCAAACTGACACCCACAAGGTGCAACTCTTCTTTCTGTTCCACTAACTTTCCTTTCTCTTGTGGGAAAAAGCCTCAGAAATGACAATGAAAATATAGGAATCATTGAAATTTACCCTGTAGACCAATTCTGGAGATAACAGCCACAACACTGAGATGATTAGATATGTAGTGTTTACTTGACGACTTTCTATACTTCCAGGAACCCTCAAAGCACTAAACTGAGTGTTTCAGAATCGAAACTTCCTAGCAGCTTTTGTTCTTTTGGAATAAGACAAAAGACAATTTACTACCACAAAGGGATCAACCACAGCCAACTTGTCCACAGTCAAGTTTTACTTTAATGAGCAATTCAACTGGTAGACCAGTGTATGTGCTTGCTCTTATCAATAATTTTAGACCAATTTTTTTAAAGAGAAATTCTAGACTTCATAAATGCAACAGTTAATCCTTTTGTAGATAAAAGAAGGAGGGAATGGAGAAATTTTCTCTTTAAATATAAGAGTCATCTAAAACTATTTGCTCAGGAGTTCCCATACTCCATGGAAAAGCTCATCCATCAGTCTCAATTGGAAACCTGGGTTTTCCTTTACTTTAGAAGACACTCTCATTTTATTCATGGATTGTATGAACTATACAAACATGCATATGAGTGCCATCAATTTCTCATTAAAATTTCTCATGTTCTTATAATTTCCAAGAGACAGCTAAAGAGTACTGCAACATGAACAAAATTTAAAATGAGCCAAAAAACACAAGTAATTGACTGAAAATCGCCATAATAACCCAGATTTAAACAAAGAATAAGTTTGTATCTTGGGTAACATAACAAAACTTCCATCTAACATCACAATAAATTCTAGATGACTTTACTAGTATATGAATTAATATACTAGATGTATTTATTTCTTCTACCCCAACTGCAAATATATTAAATAATTTTTTCTTCAATAGTTTTTCTTTTCCCCTAGTGGTGGCATTTAAAACTGAGTAACAGTATTTAGCACTCAGTCATTTAGAAAAAATTTTAAAAGTTTTAGGAAAACAGCAACAGTTTCCATATACCATTTGAAGGGGTGAAGTTTCCTTTTGGGAATATTGGTGAATGGAACACTGTTTCTTGTCTAAATTACTCCTTTCAGGTCTCACCATAGACAGTTTCCAAATCTTATGTAGGCCCAGACTGTTTTGGCAAAACTCCTGAGCTACCAGAACACAGCACAGCTATTTTCACTGTTGCTTTTTGCAGTGAGGATCCTGTCTCTCTCCTATGTTCCCAGGTGGGTAAGTGAAAGATAAATTTCCAAAGCCAAAAAATGTCTTGGCATTGTTTAACTCCTATTTCCCACTCAGCCTCCCAACCCCACCCTCCCAGCCCTCCTGCAATTTATCACATCCAAATAAAACAGTAAAAATAAAAGTCTTAAAAATTATCTCTCTTTTCAAGAAGTCTGAACACAGCCTATATCCTCCCCTAATGAGCCTCGGTTTGCAAAGATCCTGATGAGGGGCTGAAGAACAAAATAGGTAACAGTTTTTAAGCAGGAGGTATGGAATCATATCACCGAGAGGAGTAATTTATCTGGACATTATATGCTCTCTGCTGAGGACTGATTTACACGCAGGTCAAAGAAAGTTTGCTTTCTGTAGTCCCCTGAAGCATAAATAATGTTTGTTATCATGAGGAGTTTTCCCCACAGAAAGTAGGGGCAGATGCTGTGGTGTCATCCTGGGGACTCTGATGATTTTAGCTGAGCTTTCCTTTGCTGGACCCAGGCTCCCGACAGGTTCTTCACCTTCGTCCCCTTGGCTGGCGGTTGATGAAATGGAAGTTTCAGAATTCATTTTATAAACAGGACGTAGAAGGCCATCACAACGCAGGCGATTGCCACAGCAGCATGCAGCCTGGTTCCAATTACAGCAGCTAGCAAGAAATAATAAAAAGAGGAAAGGAATCACACCTTGCCCTTCATATAAGTCCTCACTTTCAAGGTGATATTTTGAAATCTTTAGTCATAGATGAAGAGACCTGTTAAGGGTCTCAAGAATCAACCCATCCAGGAATGTATTTAAATACTACTCAGGACTTCCCTGGTGGTCCAGTGGTTAAGAATCTGCCTTGCAATGCAGGAAACTAGGGTTTGATCCCTGGTGGAGGAATTAAAATCCCACATGCTGTGGGGCAACTAAACCCATGCACCGAAACGACTGAGCCCATGTGCCACAACGGGAGAGTCTGTGCTGCAACTCTCATAACTAAAACTCGACTCAGAAAATTAATAAGACTGGAGAGTCTGTGTGCTGCAACTCACATGACACAACCAGGACTTGACTCAGCAAATTAATAAGTAAATTAAAATATTTTAAAAAATTAAGTACTACCCTTAAGCCCTAGGTTTCACGTGAATATATACCATTGGTTTAAATTTTGCCCTATTTTGAAAAACGATTTAGGTAAATAAGATTCCAGATGAAGGTGCCCAAAATAAAAAGTAAAAAAGCATCTGAGTTAATAAAATCAATACTTAAAAAAATCTCCAATATATTTTTCCAGAAATTTGGGAAAAAAAACAACTTTTCACTGGGAAAATATTACTCCCAACAATTCCAGTCCAGTCTAAAACTATTTAAGTATACACTTTTATGCCACGGATAATATTAAAATTACTTTGTAGCTAAAACAAACATTTATGTAAAAGTTGAACCAAATACAATCCCAGCCTGTCTCACCCTCACTTTGCAGCACCTCACTGTCCAGAGATGGCAACTTCCTCTCCCTAAACAGATATGATCTTACCTTTGTAAAACACACCCCAAACTCCCTTCTTTTCTGAGAGCAGCCAGGTTTTGAGACGAGGTACTTTCTTGAAGTAGGCACAGGTGCAAATAAACAGCAAACCAAACACCAGAATCCCATCCAAGGAGTACACTGTTACAGAAAGAGAAGAAAGCCTTGCGTGCTAATCCAGCTTGGGACAAGTAATGCCACTGGAGAACACAATGTGATATAATACCAAGGTGGGGACCTCAGCTGCAGTGCCAGCTCTGACAAGAGGGAGTCAAAGTCCTGGGACTAACAAGGTTACCTTTTCGTCCCCTCAAACCATGGAGACATCCCCCTTACAAAGATCTCACTGCCTTCTTCCCTCTCCTTTCAAGAACTGCAAGTTCTGAGAAGAGTGTGCCAGTTAATGTGGAATCAGTCTGCCAGGAATGGCCAGTGTGGGCAACATGTTGAGAGCAGTATAAGAATCGTTGGTGCCTGAGCTGAGAGATTGAAATGTGCTCTTACCATAAATCACTCATGTGATAAAGAAGAGCTAGATATTTAGCCAAGTCTTTCAGAGCTTCATCTGTTGGTAAAGAATATGATAAGGCAAAAGCTTAATGGAAACTTCAAGAGTCAGAAATCATATGACTACAATTTTCCTGTGTTTTTACACTTCATGCATCACACTCTACTTACAAACCAAATTTCTGCCAGAGTAACAGATTCCTGAGAACAAACAAGTCAAAAAAAAAATCTGAGGCTTCATCGTGGTGGAACAATTGTCAGAAAATAGCTTTGAACACAGAGTTATAGTTCTTACATATGTAAACTGAGCTATATCTGGTAAGCACAATGAATCATCTAAGTGGGAAAAAAAACAATCAGACCACAAAAGGGGGAAGGGTGACTAAAATTTATTCATTAATTACTATGTGTTCAATTGCTTCCATATTTCTCAGTTCAGATGACTCCGTCCTCTAGGTGATGACCCTTCCTGTACTGTGTCTAGTAACCTTAGGCCTCTGACTGCCCAGAAAGCTTCAAAAGAATATTTGACACAACTAGCATCTCCCAGTTTTGGACCACTCTATCTCCCCTCTCTCCCTCCAGTAAAACTATCTCACAGCTAGATGTCACACAGCAACAGTCCAGTAAATTAATACATATACCAACTTTTTAGGATGAACAATACCCTTACCTGCTAATCTTCTCCTCCTGTAAGTTTTTGCAAAGCCAAAAGTTACGAGGTGAAAATTGAATCTTCAGTATCAGGCTTATAGAAAAGGTACTTTTTGAGAAATACTCTCCTATGCCCCTCTAATCATACTGTCTAAGAGGCCTTGTCATCTTTTTTCCAGTACGATGGACTCTAAAGAACACAAAGGTCTTGTTTCCTGTCTTTCGCTGGAATGGAGAAATCGTGTCTATATAATCGTGTTCGAAGAGGCCTGAAAAATTAGATCAGATAAACGGTGGCAACTGCCACAACCTTAGAAGAGGCAGTATCCAACCCTTGCAACTTTCGCTACGGTCTTCAGATGGGATCGCCCAGGCAAGACTTTAGAATCAAATAAAAGAAAGCTTTCTGGCATTTTAACAAAATAAGAACTTTTTTTTTTAGATTCACGTTCACCCCCCCAAAAATGTGGGCCTTAAAAAGCCCTCTATGATTTCTTGGTCCTCCCAAGGCGCCTACTATCCCAAAGTATGAGAAAACAGGGCTGTGAGTAAGATGCTACAGCAATAGCTCAACCAGGACGGGCCTCGCGAAATAGCTTCTAAGGGCCAAAACGAACTTCTAGAAGAGAGAAAGGAAAACACAGGGTAGGGACCAAGGACTCGGGGTGTGGGCACAAGAGGCATTGGGGGTTCTAGATGGGCACGCCACGGGGGAACCCGCGGAGAAGTATAGGAAACAGGAGTTGGGGACACCGAGAGGCCAAAGGGAGGACTCCGATGGGAGGGGGCGGGGAGAACGGCCACGTCAATGCCGGCTCCGCCCGCCACGTTTTCCCTTGTGGACGGGACTCCCATCCTTTGCTCTGGGCATTGGGTCTCACCGTTCGTCATGGCGGCAGGGCCCGGTCCTGGATGGAGAGTCCGGCGGTGGGGGGGGGTCAGTGGCGGTAGCGGCGAAGACCGGGGGAACCCAGCTCCCACTTGACACTTCCCGATCCGGGCCGCTGCGGCGGGCAGGAGCCGTAGTACGCAGGCGCAAGGGAAGGCAGGCGAGCGCCAAACGCAATCAGGCGTAGCTAGGAGATTGCCGAGCTAGGGGAACCTGCGTGGGTGGAACTCGCAAGAAAAGGTGTGGCTGAGAAGAAAGCTGTCCAGAAGGCGTCCTTCGTGGCCATGGTAACCAATATCTTCTGGGTGCCCCTGCAGATTTAGTGCTAGGGCTAATCTGACCTGCTCCCGTCGTTGTGTTTGAAAAGGTAAAGTGAAAGAAAGTGAAGTCGCTCAGTCGTGTCCGATTCTTTGCGACCCTATGGACTGTAGCCTACCAGGCTCCTCCGTCCATGGGATTTTCCAGGCAAGACTACTGGAATGGATTGACATTTCCTTCTCCAGGGGATCCTCCCGACCCAGGAATTTAACCCGGGTCTCCTGGATTGTAGGCAGACGCTTTACCGTCTGAGCCGGAAAAGGTAAAGGCTTGCAGTTTTGCACTTTATTTTGCGCTGTGGCAGCTGCTCTGGTTGTGTGTGTGCAGCAGCCACCGGCAATGGAGAAGTCTCTCAAGCTTCCACGTAAGAGAACACAGACAACTGGGGTCCTGAGGCGACGCCTGCAGCCTCTGGGACTTCTTCTTGCTGCGCGGATCGTTCTTACTCCGTATGGAAATCTGCATAATGAGGTTGCATCTGAACTTTCAAATGAAATTAGGAACCTTATAACAAAAACAAGTTGCGTATTTCATGTGCTAAAGCTCCACGTTGTCGGGAAACGTTTTGGTAATTGCTGGTTTCTATGAATTTTTCTTTAAACTATCAGGATGGTCTCGGTTATCTCCTGTATTTAAATAAAGTGGGGCCACGTCGGACACTTTAGCCAGGAAACGGCGATATTGGGGCAGCCTTTCTCACACTTTCACAACTTGACGAAAAAAATACCTTCAGTTTAACGGTGGCGCAGAACGGAGGAGACAGAGCTACAGATCCCGTTTTGTACAGTGAAATCCTAAATTCACACAACTCGATCTTCTTTATTAGAGTCAGGGCGAAAGAGCGACTGGGTCATTCGAGGTTGAAATTGTAAGGTTACTGCTGGTCCGCGGTTGTCAAAGGCCTAAAGGGACCCTCAGCCCCTCTTGCTGCAGTGCCATCTGCTGGCTGCGACCTGCTTGGTTACGCCAAAGAAAAGCTACCAAAGCCTCCTAGGAGCTGGAGTAGAGGGGCAAGTCAAAAAAGGCCTAATGGAGGACAGACTTCTTGTGAAAATGCGCTTAAATGCAGAAACAAAGGAACAAAAAACGAAGACGACATACAGAACAAAATAAGACAAAGCAAATGATTTCGTGCCCATACACACAGACAAATCCCCCTGCCCCAAAGAACTTAGCGCTATCATTACTGGCCAAAGCTGGATAAAAACCCCAAACTATTCTATATTCTAAACAAATTCATGTTCACTAACTTAGACTGAACCATGTAGTTCATCTTCATCTTGAAAAATTCTCCTTTGTTGCATACTGTGGAACTGTGCTGTTCTCCTTGACCTGCACTTCATTGTTCTCTTTCAGTTCAGTTCAGTTCAGTCGCTCAGTCGTGTCAGACTCTTTGCGACCCGATAAGCTGCAGCATGCCAAGCCTCCCTGTCCAACACCAACCCCTGGAGTCCACCCAAACCCATGTCCATTGAGTCGGTGATGCCATCCAACCATCTCATCCTTTGTCGTCCCCTTCTCCTGCCCTCAATCCTTCCCAGCACCAGGGTCTTTTCAAATGAGTCAGCTCTTCGCATCAGGTAGCCAAAGTATTGGAGTTTCAGCTTCAACATCAGACCTTCCAATGAACACCCAGGACTGATCTTCTTTAGGATGGACTGGTTGGATCTCCTTGCAGTCCAAGGGACTCCCAAGAGTCTTCTCTTTACCCAGATTCTTTTTTTCCATGTAAATACAGATGTTCCTAAGATACCCACACCCTGTTTTTCTCACTATTAATTCTTCCTTGGTTCCATGGCTTCAACTATCACCTCTATGTAGAGTTTTGTGTTTCATTTTTGTTTTTTTGTCACTTGGCACAACTGGGCTCTCTGCAATGAAAGCATGGAGTCCTAAACCACTGCACTGCCAGGGAATTCCCTGTACAGAGGTCTTAAGTTGATGTCCTATCCAAGTTCCAGTCCTACATTTCTAGCAAATTTTCTTCTGACAACTGAAATGTTGAAAGTCAAACTTGCCCCTTCTGACTTTCCTGTTTCTATGATTAATATTCCTTTTCCCCTAATAACTGACTTTAGAATTCGTAAATTATCTTTTAATCAATTAACTCCTCTTTTTTTTTCACAAAATATTGTTCCCACTGCCCACTTTTCAATTCTACATCCATTAGTATAGTGGATGTTATCATTTCAGTCTTTCAGCATCAATTAAATCCTCATAACAATGAAAACTTACATTTGTATAACATTTTTGACCTTTTTGAAGCAAACATACTTTGTTATAATATTTAATCCTCACAGCTGTGTTATCACCCCTATTTTAGAGATAATCTAAGGCGTAGGGGAAGGACTGTTCAGTATCAGATTTGAACAGTAATTCTGGTCTTCTGAACTCAGAACTAGAAAATTTTGCTTCAAATCATGACTGTGGTTTCCTTGAACAGCAGCCTCTGCCTCCTGAATATATATCTAACTCCTTACCCTGCTATTCAAGGCCTTCCTGTATGCGGACTTCGAGCTTCAGCTGTGAAAAGACTTGTTCTGTGTTCTTCAGATGTACTCTTTGCTGTCACATTTCTGCTCATGATATCTGGTCTTTTGGAGGTAACTTCATCTCATTTTTCACTAGATGGAACACCACTCCAACTCTGAAAGATAAGTTTTTTTTCCCCAGTCACTCTCAGAGTTTAAGTTTTAGGATGAAGAAATCGTAGTTGAAGAACTAGGAAGGGTAATTAGTTGTTTACTTACTATTTCAAAGGACAGTGATGTTCCTCAGCATCTTACTGTTTCTTTTTTCCCACGTGTCTCTCTTTTTCTTTCCTACCCTTTCTTCCCACTCTTACATTTATTTCCTTCCTTCTCCCTCCACCATATTTTTTCTTTTCCATACTCAAAAAAGTGTTCTACCTTTTTTATTGAATAAAATGAGCCTCACCAGATTTTTATTTCAAAATTAGTTATACCAAGAATTTCATATTTTTAAAAATTATATTCTGCTTTCTCTCTGTAAAATTGGGTTATAATGATTGCTCCTTTCTAGGGTTATTAAAGGATTAAACAAACTACTGTTTACAACAATACGTGGCGTGAAGTATGTTCTCCATAAGTGTTAGGTATTACTGTTGTTCTTTGGTTTAAAAAATAATTATGATTGTCTACTCTGTGTTGGGCACTTTGCTAAATTTTGCAAGAATAGAGGCAAAAAAAAAAAAAAAGGGTCCCTGCTTTCAGGAAACAAAATATATTGGGGAAGATAGGTGAATAAACACATTTTAGTAGAGCACGGACATTATGCGTGAAAAGACATTATCTTTGATCTTCACAACTGCTTTGCAGAATAGTTATTCAGTGAGAAATCTGAAGCTCAAGGCACATGAGTGAGGTCACAGAGCTAGTCTGTCTGACTTCAAAGTTCCCTTCCCCTTGTTATCACACTGACTCACATTAGGATGCTGTCCACTGATACTGATCTTTAACGATCATGTTCCACGCATTAGTGTTTCTGTTGTCCTGAAAAGTCCCAAAGTCTCACGCTGAAGTCTAGGTCACTGGCTCTTGCAGCCCAAATGCAAGGAATAAATATAGCCCCACTGCCTGGGGACTCAATTCAGACAGTCCTTCGTCAGTTCATTTCAGCCTGCACTGGAGGACAGGCAGTTGTTGCCAAAGACCTGTCAGTCAAGAACAGTGGCCCGTTTGTTAAGACTGTTGCAGTGCCTGTGGCGAACACTAATCAGTCACGGGGACCATGACTGTGGCATTCTGGTTTAACCAAAGAGTAAGTCCAGTCCCAAAGGCACAGCTTGTAACAATAGCTTCATTTGAATCACAACGTATTTGAAAAGGGATGTCAAACAGGCATTAATTTATGCTTCAAATATTTGTTCTGGAACTTCTAAGTCTAAGGAATGTGCAAGCCTTTGGGAACTCAAAGGTGAATAAGAAACAGACTCTATTCTTAATAAGTTTTAAGATTTAGTGTATGAGACAAGCTGTGTGTATAAGTAATCAGAAAATACAGTAGAAAGAAGTGTTGAAGGAAAATGAAAAGTGCTCTGGGAGTGTAAGAGAGGAAGTGCTTTCAGCTGGAGAGCTCGAAAGGCTTGAGGGAGGAACAGACAGTTTAGCTGGACTTGAAAGGCATGTAGCATTTCAATAGAAAAGAAGGGTAGCCTAGTGGGAAAGTAGTGTAAGCAGAGCTTTGAAGATGGGCCAAGTTTGGGGCACAGCACCCTTTTCCCTTCCTCTTTCATTGCCTAACTCCAAACATCTCTCAGGTCTCAGCTCAAACATTATTTGCTCAAGGGAGGCTTTGCTGACCTTCTTGGGTCCCTTTTCCCATAAGCTTCTAAAACATACAGTACCTATTTCGTTCATGTCTCCCTCCTACACTGTAAGGTTCATGAACCTGAAACTGTGGTATTTATATTATGGTTTTTGCCACAGTCCCATTAAAGTGCTGTTCATCACTTAGTAAATATTTGTTGCATGAATAACTGACAGTGGCCTTGTGGAACTGGATTATAGAGTTTGTGAAGGTAATGCTGAAAAATAACTTATTGCAGCAGGTATTTATTGAGAAAAATCCACGTATAAATACACCCACACAGTTCAAACCTATGTTGTTCAAGGGTCGGCTGCATATTCTTCGTCTTCATTTTTCTTCTTCTGTTGCCTGGTAGACCATTTATTTTCTCTTTGTCCCTTGAAGTCTGTTTCTGAGGACCTACCCGATGCCTCCCTTCTCTCACTTTTGTTTCTATGCAGTGTCTAACTATCACTGCTGTGTTGATGTCCCCCGTGCCATTTTCTTAGTCCTGATTTCTCTGTGGATTTCCAGACCTGCACTTCCATTTGTCTACAGGACACCTCTGGACTCTTAAGTTCAGAGTGAATTCATCTCCTTCCGTTCCCTTCCCAATTGCTTTTCCATTTTACTTTCCGATTCATATTAATAGCGTTCCATCTGGATATAAACCTCTCTTTCCATAGCTCTCAGATGATTCAGGTGCAAAGTCCTGTGAATTCTATTCTAAAATTCCTCCATCTTAATTCAGGTTCTAATCAGCTCTCATCCTAGGTAGTCTCCCTGCTAACATGATCTCTTTTTTAAAGATGGGTCATGTGACTCTTCTGCTTAACAGTTTCTCAGGAACTCTGCACTTTGAATGAAGTTCAGTCTCTGAAGAGAACATTCAAGGCCACTCACAAACTCAGACTCCAGTTTCCTTCCAGCCTCATTTTCTGCATCTCCACCCAACAAACTTGACTCTGGCAACCCACCTGAAACATCTTGTAGAAGCACACCCTGCCTTTTCACTCTCTGGGCTTTTTTCTTTTTTAAATTTATTTGTTTTTCACACTTTAAACTTTTTATTTTGTATTGGGGTATAGCCGATTAACAATGTTGTGGTAGTTTCAGGTGAACAGTGAAAGGGACTCAGCCATACATACACATGTATTCTTTCTCCTCCAAATACCCTCACATCCAGGCTGGCATATAACAGTGAACAGAGCTCCATGTGCTGTACAGTAGGTCCTTGTTGGTTATCCATTTTAAATATAGCAGTGTGTACGTGACCTTCCCAGAGTCCCTAACTATCCCTTCCCCCCAGCAACCATAAATTCTTTTTCTAAGTCTGTGAGTCTCTTTCTGTTTTGTAAGTTCATTTGTGTCATTTCTTTTTAGATTCCACATATAAGGGATGTAAAAGGATGTTTCTCCTTCATCTGACTTATTTCACTCAGTATAACACTCTAGGTCCAGTCATGTTGCTGCAAATGACATTATTTCATTCTTTTTAATGGTTGAGTAATATTCTGTTGTGTATATGTACCACATTTTTATCCATTTTTCTGTCGATGGACATTTAAATTGCTTCCATGCCTTAGCTATTGTAAGCAGTGCTGCAGTGAACAGTGGGCTGAAAGTATCCTTTTGGATCATATTTTTCTCCAGATGTATGCCTAGGAATGGGATTGCAGGGTCATATGGAAGTCTGGGCTTTATTTCTGCTTTATTCACAACACTGAATTTTTCCCCTTTACATTTTGGATCTCAGGCTCAGAATGCTGACTTTATTCACACTGCACTGTTGATGACATTGTATTGTAATTGACTTTGCCCAAAAGTCCTTCACTTGTCATGTGTCTTATGTATTCTCTTTGTCCCTATTCTCATTTCTCCTCCCCTGCATCTGTTGCAGGATGAGGGACCCCTTCTAGGGCCCGAAACTGGGCTCTTGTCTAACACTCGGAAATGAATTGTCTGAGGAGACACATGTGCTGACAAAGCAAGACAAACCCTTTATTGGGAAAGGGTGCCCAGGCAGAGAGCAGTAGGGTAAGGGAACCCAGGAGAACTGCTCTGCCACGTGGTTCAGTCTCAGGTTTTATGTTGATGGGATTAGTTTCCGGGTTGTCTTTAGCCAATTATTCAGACTCAGAGTCCTTCCTGGTGGCGAACACATTACTCAGCCAAGATGGATGCCAGTGGGAAGGATTCTGGGAAATGGCTGGACACGTGGTGTCTCCTTTTGACCTTTCCCGAACTCTTCTGGTTGGTGGTGGCTTATTAGTTCTGTGTTTCTTGGCAGGACCTCCTGTCATAAGACAACTCATGCAAATGGTTACTAGGGTGCCTGGCCAGGGTGGGTGGTTTGAGTCAGTGTGCTTCCCCTAACACAACCTTTCTAATGTATTTGATGTCTATGCTTTTTTTATATGATCCTATAAAAATATGTATTTTGTGTATGTATGTGTGTGTCTGGTCTTTTGTTATATTCTTTTGTATTTCTTACTTTTGAATTTAGCACTATATTTCTAAGCTCTATCTATGTTGCTAGTCTATTGCTTCTGATTGTTGCATAGTATGCCTTGGTGCACATCCAGCACATTTTACCTATCCATTTCCCTCATAATGAACACTGTGGATATTTTATACATGATTCCCTGGACAAGGCCAGTGTTTCATCAATACCTAACATAGTAGTTCTCAACCCTTTCAGACCCAACAATCCTCCTTAAACAAAAAATAGAATGTCTCCTTTATTATTCTGAAATGAAATTCACAATTAATATAACCTACTGCGGTAGGCAGCCTCTCAGATGTTTGCCTCCTGCTAGTCACATCCTTCACTTTCACTTTTCACTTTCACACATTGGAGAAGGAAATGGCAACCCACTCCAGTGTTCTTGCCTGGAGAATCCCAGGGACGGGGGAGCCTGGTGAGCTTCCGTCTATGGGGTCACACAGAGTCGGACACGACTGAAGTGACTTAGCAGCAGCAGCAGCAGCAGTCACATCCTTGTGTAATCCTCTCTTCTTGAGTGTGGGCTGCACTTCTAGTGAATAGCATAGAAGAGGTGGAATGTCATTTAGGTTAGGTTAGGTTACCAAAAAGCTGTAGTCTTGGGTGTTCTTCCTGGCTCTCTCCCTCACCTGCTCTGAGAGAAGCCAGCTGCCGTGTTGTCAGCTACCCTAGGAAGTTGACGTGGCAAGGAATGGAGGGAGGGATCTGGTGATAGCCAGTGAGGAACTGAGGCCCTTAATCTGACAAACTGAAGTAACAGAATCCTGCTGACAACAATGTGTGTGATTTTGGAAGTGGATCCTTCCCCATCAATACTTCAGATCAGACTGAGGCCCAAAAAACACCTTGACTGCAACATAAGGACCTTGAGCCAGAGGTGTCCATCTGAATTGCACTCAGATTCCTGACCCTTAGAAACTGTGTGATAAATGGTCACTGTTTCAAACCAAGTTTGGGGATAATTTGTTTCACAGTAATAACTAACCTAACTATCCACAGAACTACAAAACTACAAAATGTAAAGTCCTCACTATTATATAAAGGTAAAATAAAGATAGTAAATTATAATAATATGTGTTTCAATCAGGTTTCCCGGCTGGCTCAGTGGTAAAGAATCCACCTATCAATGCAAAAGATGCGGGTTCAATCCCTGGGTCAGGAAGCTCTCTTGGAGGAGGAAATGCTACCCACTCCAGTCTTCTTGTCTGGAAAATCCCATGGACAGAGGACCCCGGTGGGCTAAAGTCCATGGGGTCGCACAGAGTCGGACACAACTGAGTAACTAACACTTTCCCTTTTTTTCAGTATCAGACCCCACTGATCAAGGGGTCAGTCCTACAAGAGTGCTCCTAACTTTAGATGCCAATGGATAGTAGTAAGGCCCCAGGCTACCCACAACTTCTGTCTGACTTGGCTAAAAATCAAAGTCTTCCATGACCTCCTCCCCCTTGGATTTGGTTATTTCCTAGAACAACTCACAAAATTCAGGGAAACACATTTGTCAGTTTATTGAAGGGTGTCCTAGAGGGCACAGGTGAAGAGACACATGGGACGAGGTCTGGGAGGGTCCTGAGAACAGAGCTTCTGCCTCCATGAAGTTGGCGTGCATCAGCCTCCAGGCAAGTGGATGTGTTCCACAACCTGGACACTCTCTGAACCTCCTACTACTGGAACTGTGGTGCCTTGTGTAGGTTTGATTCATTACTAATTCCATTTCTAGTTCCTATCCCCTCCTCTGGAGAGGGCTGACAATTCCAAGCTTCTAACCATGGCTTGGTTTTTCTGGTGACCAGCTCCCATCCAAGAGCCATCCAGGAGCCCACCCAGAGTTGCCTCATTGGAACAAAAGATGCTCCTAATGCTGTTATCACTAGGGAATTTACAAGGATTTTAGTAGCCCTGTGTGTGTGTGTATGTTGAGGGATTGTAGACCAGCTCTAGAAGAGAACTGTCCTAGTGCTCATCTTTGCTGTTGTTCAGTTGCTAAGTCATAACTGACTCTTGGTGACCCTATGGACTGCAGCACACCAAGCCTCCCTGTCTGCTCTTATCACCTAACAAGTAAGAAGCGTTTTAGGAGCTCTGGGCCAGGAAAGCAGGCGGAGGAGGGAGGAGGTGGTTTGGGCAGAGACCAATATATATACTTTCTACTATCTCATAGTTGCATTCCAGGAAAATTCAATGTACCTTAAAAGCATAGGAAAATGCTTTGTATTTATATATTGACAAAGTTATGTTTCAGACCTAGCTAATTATGAGCAGATTTTTTTATACACGGGGATGTTTAGCAGGACATTCAGAAATACTGTATTGTGAAGCAATCTTTCCCTGCATGACATCATCTCTTGTATACCTAACTTTAGCCTTCTAATGCCCATGGTTTTCCCAAGCACTGTTCTGTTTAAAAAGAACAACAGACAAACCCATAAAAATTAAATCTTCAGTCTAAGGGGAGATAACACTCCCTTGAGAACTGTAGCGAAGTACAATACCCCCAATAACCAATAAAGATGTTGGTATAAATCATGTGTGTGTTAATTGCTCAGCTGTGTGCGACTCTTTGCAACCCCGTGGACTGTAGCCTTACAAACAGCTGTGAAAAGAATAGAAGCAAAAAGCAGGGGAGAAAAGGAAAGATATACCCATTTGAATGCAGAGTTCCAAAGGATAGCAAGGAGAGATAAGAAGGCCTTCCTCAGCGATCAATGCAAAGAAATAGAGGAAACAATAGAATGGGAAAGACTGGAGATCTCGTCAAGAAAATTAGAGATACCAAGGGAACACTTCATGCAAAGATGGGCTCAATAAAGGACAGAAATGGTATGGACCTAACAGAAGCAGAAGATATTAAGAAGAGGTGGCAAGAATACACAGAAGAACTGTACAAAAAAAGATCTTCACGACCAAGATAATCACGATGGTGTGATCACTCACCTAGAGCCAGACATCCTGGAATGTGAAGTCAAGTGGGCCTTAGGAAGCATCACCACGAACAAAGGGAGTGGAGGTGATGGAATTCCAGTTGAGCTATTTCAAGTCCTGAAAGATGATGCTGTGAAAGTGCTGCACTCAATATGCCAGCAAATATAGAAAACTCAGCAGTGGCCATGGGACTGGAAAGGTCAGTTTTCATTCCAATCCCAAAGAAAGGCAATGCCAAAGAATGCTCAAACTACCACAAAAAGTAAAGTAATGCTTAAAACTCTCCAAGCCAGGCTTCAGCAATATGTGGACTGTGAACTTCCAGATGTTCAAGCTGGTTTTAGAAAAGGCAGAGGAATCAGAGATTAAATTGCCAACATCCGCTGGATCATCAAAAAAGCAAGAGAGTTCCAGAAAAACATCTATTTCTGCTTTATTGACTATGCCAAAGCCTTTGACTGTGTGGATCACAACAAACTGTGGAAAATTCTGAAAGAGATGGGAATACCAGACTACCTGACCTGCCTCTTGAGAAACCTGTATGCAGGTCAGGAAGCAAGAGTTAGAACTGGACATGGAACAACAGACTGGTTCCAAATAGGAAAAGGAGTACGTCATGGCTGTATATTGTCACCCTGCTTATTTAACTTCTATGCAGAGTACATCATGAGGAACGCTGGCCTGGAAGAAGCACAAGCTGGAATCAAGATTGCTGGGACAAATATCAATAACGTCAGATACGCAGATGACACCACCCTTATGGCAGAAAGTGAAGAGGAACTCAAAAGCCTCTTGATGAAAGTGAAAGAGGAGAGTGAAAAAGTTGACTTAAGGCTCAACATTCAGAAAACTAAGATCATAGCATCTGGTCCCATCACTTCACGGGAGATAGATGGGGAAACAATGGAAACAGTGTCAGACTTTAATTTTTGGGCTCCAAAATCATTGCAGATGCTGATTGCAGCCATGAAATTAAAAGACGCTTACTCCTTGGAAGGGAAGTTATGACCAACCTAGACAGCATATTAAAAAGCAGAGATGTTACTTTGTCAACAAAGGTCCATCTAGTCAAGGCTATGGTTTTTCCGGTAGTCATGTATGGATGTGAGAATTGGACTACAAGGAAAGCTGAGCACCGAAGCATTGATGCTTTTGAACTGTGGTGTTGGAGAAGACTCTTGAGAGTCCCTTGCACTGCAAGGAGATCCAACCAGTCCATCCTTAGGGAGATCAGTCCTGGGTATTCATTGGAAGGACTGATGTTGAAGCTGAAACTCCAATACTTTGCCCTTCTGATGAGAAGGGGTGACTCATTTGAAAAGACCCTGACGCTGGGAAAGATTGAGGGCAGGAGGAGAAGGGGACGACAGAGAATGAGAGGGTTGGATGGCATCACCGACTCAATGCATATGAGTTTGAGTCAACTCTGGGAGTTGGTGATGGACAGGAAGGCCTGCCGTTCTGCAGATCACGGGGTCGCAGAGTCGGACACGACTGAGCAACTGAAGTGAACTGGACTGCAGCCCGCCAGGCTCCTTTGTCCTTGGGATTTCCCAGGCAAGAATAGTGGAGTGGTTTGCCATTTCCTTCTCCAGGGGATCTTCCCTACACAGAGATCGGACCCAGGTCTTCCACTGAAAGCAGATTCTTTACCATCTGAGTCGCCAGGGAAGCCCTGGTAATAAATCATAGAGGAACTCTAAGTTGTTCAAAATGTTTAAATTCACCCCTGTCTAGCCCCTCAATGATCCAAAGCTCCGCAGTACCGAGTCAGGAAGCGGTGATCTGATACGCAAGTTCAAGGTGACAACGAGATACACGCCACCTAGCTCATCCCTTTTCTATGCTAATATTGAAGGCCTACTTTCGGAGACTTTATCTTTCCGGGTTCAGGTTTCACAGCAGGGCGGGACGCGCTTGTTTCTCTTCCATAGGTGTGGTTCCGCTAGGCCCCGCCCCGGCCCCGCCCGTCACCGGAAATGAGGCAGCGGAAGTAGTAAAAAGCTCTCCGTGGGAGGAGGGCTCGCCGCGGAGCTGGCTGGCTGGTGGGATGGCAGATGAGGAAGAGGATCCCACCGTGAGTGACCGCCTCTGTTCCAACCCGGTTTTTCATTTACTATCTCTAGCACAGTAGCGGAAGCAAAGTGGAGAATTGGGTTTCTTTACCTCAGTGATTCCGCCGAGAGGTTCGGGACTTCACCCCGGGCTAGCCTTTTTCTTCTGATTCATCCTTTGAGTACGCGGGGCAGGAGGAGTAGGTGGCTCCCCGCCCTTTACTTTTGGCTCTTATTTGCCAGATGCCCTTTGAATCACCTAGAGAATCATCAGAGGGCAAAGCTTGTATTTGTTAGGGCTCATTATGCAACAACAATTCAAGTGCTAAGAAAACTGTATACTTACTGTAAAGTAGTGGAAAAATGATGGACTCAAGTCACTGAGCAAGTAATTGAGCCTCAGTTTTCATGTCATAAAATAGGCTTAAGGTTTACTTGAGGCAAGTTCTTAGCACTGTGTAGGAAATGCTTAACAAATACTAATTTTGCTTGCTTTCATTCAATATCAACTCTTTTAATAGTAAAACTATCTAGAAATAGGCCAACTTAGTTTTAAAAAAAGAATGTGTGGTCGTTGGAACTCCCCCAGGAGAGGCAGTACGATTGTTAGGGGCATTGTCGAAGCCACTCCTGCGTGAGTCTGAAGTTGAGCGAGATAGTTTTAATGCCCACAAAATGCTAAAGTTTCATTGTTTTTTGCTGCTTGCTTTAGGCTTTCTGGCATGATATTAGTGTTGAAGATGTAAAAAATTAAATTTAATTATTAAAGTGTCAGACACACTTTGACATATCTATACATTTTAACTTGCAGTTTGAGGAAGAAAATGAAGAAATTGGAGGAGGTGCAGAAGGTGGACAGGGTAAAAGAAAGAGACTTTTTTCTAAAGAATGTAAGTAGTACTTGACAATGATTTTTTAATAGTTTCCTTGCAAAGACAGTATTCTCAGACTTGTGTATAAATTCTGTTTAACCTGTGATTCATAGATAGTAATGATCCTAACGCCAATATATGTGTCTATTTATGGGCTCACACACGCATACATTTTTAAATTTTTTAAGAAAATTCATGTGATCAGTGTTTCTATTCAGGTTCTAAGTAAGAACGTACTTCCGTTAGTTTACCTGACCTTTGCCTTTCATCAGCTGGAACAGGGACTCCTTTGACTGTAAGCCGAAGGTTCTGTTGGACGCTGAACAGGTCTGAGGGCAGGAATTAAATTGGGGCTTTGAACTAAGGCAATGGACAAGGCAGGAAGATGGTGAACAATGTGAGGCAGTCCAGTGGCATGGAGATCATAAAGTTTTGGGTCTGTTCTCTTCCCTCAGTAGACAGGTTTGACCTTTTGTGGCAGTAGCAAGAAGAGCTGCTTCTACTCCTGATGATTCCATGAGAACATGCTCTCCATCTCCCAATCCTGATCCTTTATATGTAGTTATGGCTGTGTGTCAATCAGGCAACACATGGAACACCTCGTTTACTTATGCCAGTTCCGATATAAGCAGTTCCTAAATGCCCTTGAAACTAGAGTCAAGTAGTTTGTCTTTTTTAAGCCATTTAAATCCTTTTGTATATCTCAATTGCAATGAGTTGACCACTCATTATTCCATCTCTGATGTTGTTTACTCTATTTATATATGGTTTTACTTCTTATGGAGACTTCCGTGTAGCTCAAACCGTGAAGAATCTGCCTGCAAGGCAGGAGACCAGGGTTCGATCCCTGGGTTGGGAAGTTCCTCTGGAGGAGGGAATGGCACTCCATTCTAGTATTCTTGCCAGGAGAGTTCCATGGACAGAGAAGCCTGGCAGGCTACAGCCCTTGGGGTCGCAGAGAGTCACATGACTGAGTGACTAACACAGTTACTTCTTAGGTAGGCATAAGAGGATTACCACACCAGAGCGTTGCAGAGTAATGCTTGCATACTTCTTACCAGACCCTTTGTTCCACTTGGATTTCTTTATTTTTATGATGATAAGAATTTGGAATATTCACAGCTGTTTCTTTATCTTACATGAATTTTCATGTATCTTTTTTGACCCAGATCTGTTCTCCTAGACCTTCTTTGTTTTAAACAAAATTTTTGCTAATATAACACAAGATTTCAAAGCATTCACTTCTCTATTTGTTTATGTCTTTACAGACTCTTTAACCAAATACAGTTTACATACTTCCTATCTAATAGGTTTTTCCTTTTCCAGTGAAGTATATTTCCCTACTGATGAATTCTCCCCATCACAATGTTAATGACAGTATTTTCCTCAAAATATTTTAAGAGAAAATATTAAATTTATGGTGGAGAATCCAGTCCTGGCAGACATTACTTTAGTCAGGTGATCAAAGTTAGTATCACCAGTAATATGTTGACATAGGTACCCCTGATATGGTGCATTAAGAGGTACATCATCACTGTGATTCCCTTTCTAGTAATGCATAACCACAACCTAATCATGAGGAAACATCAGACAAACCGAAGCTGAAGGACACGCTCCAAGATAACTGACCAGTATTCTTCAGAAGTGTCAAGGTTGTAAAAGACAAGGAAAGTTTGAGGAACTGTTACAGAACAGAGGAAAGTAAGGAGATACAACAACTAAATAGTGTGGGATCCTGGAACAGAAAAATACAGTAGTGGAAATCCTGGTACAATCTGAGTAAGTTCTGTACTTGTACCAGCGTTAATTTCTTAGTTTTGAGAAATGTCTTTGGTTGGGTAAGATGTTAACATAAGGGGAAACTGGATATAGGAATTCTGGAACTCCATGCTATTTTTGCAGCCCTTCTTTAAGTCTGAAATTATCTTAAAAACAATAAAAGCAATTTCTTTCTAGAATCCCAAAAAAGAGAGAAGGGAGAAAATATTGGCTCTTGGGTTCGTTTTCTCCCTCCTGTATCTGAACCTAAAGATTCTTGCCAGGATAAACCCTCCGGGGCACTTCTCTATCCCAGATTGGCTTCGGGGTCATCCCTTTCTTTTCTCCTTTCTTTTCTTCCAGAGCTCTGGTCTGCTTTCTTCTTAGTTCTGCCTGCTTTCACTTCTCCTAAGTAGGAATTACTCGTTTTTTTTTAGGAATTATTCTTAATGTACTCCTTCCTACTTTTAGAAGTGTTCTGGGAGTCCCTTCTTTTTTTTTTCTTTTATTATTTATATATTTGGCTGTGCTGGCTCTTTGTTGCTGCACTCTGGATCTTTAGGTGCAGCATGTGGGATTTACATGTGGGGTCAGGGTCAGTTCCCTGACCAGGGATGGAATCTGGGCCCCCTGTATTGGGAGCATGGAGTGTCTTAGTCACTGGACCACCAGGGAAGTCCCCCCCACCTTTTTTTTTAAACATAAAACTTACATACAGTGAATTATACTAATCTTTACTGAACAGCTTGATGAATTTTATATATACTTATAACCAGCAGTCAGATCAAAATAGAAAACATTTCTAACATGACAGAATTTCTTAGTATTTATATACCCCTTTAGGGCTTCCCTGATGTCTCAGATGGTAAAGAATCTGCCTGCAGTGAGGGAGACCTGGGTTCAATCCCTGGGTTGGGAAGATCCCCTGGAGGAGGGCATGGCAACCCACTCCAGTATTTTTGCCTGGAGAATTCCCATGGATAGAGGAGCCTGGCAGGCTACAATCCATGGGGTTGCAGAGTCGGACATGACTGAGCGACTAAGCACACACACATACACATATATACCATACCCCTTTGAGAATCTGATACAAATTGATTCTTTTTCCAGAAAAAGGGCACACACAAATAATGTATAAAATTTTTCCATATAATTTCAGTAGGGTTCCAGGACTTCTCAAAGCTTGTCTGTGGACTGATTGGGAATTTATAGACTATAGGATAAGAATCCATATGGAATCCCATCTGCCCTAAATTACTAAGAAATGTAACTGTTGTGGGTAGGAGTATAGATTCTGGAGCCAGATCCTCTGAGTTTAAATTCAAGTTCAATCTCACTATCTGTGTGACCTTGGGTAAATTACTTAACTCTGTGCCTCAGTTTTCTCATCTGTATGTAATGGGGATAATAGTAGTTTCTATTTCAAAGGATTTTCATGGGGATTAAATGAGCTTACAACAATGGCTGGCGTGTAGTAAGGGATATGTAAATGGTTGGGGCAAAGACTTGAATTACTGTGATAGTGAATGGTTTGCCTTGGAAACAAACCAAGATCATCCTATTGTTTTTGAGGTTGTACCCAAGTACTGCATTTTGGACTCTTGTGTTGATTATGAGGGCTTCTCGATTCCTTCTGTGGCATTCTTGCCCACAGTAGTAGATAGAAAGGTCATCTGAATTAAATTCGCCCTCTCCTGTCCATTTTAGTTCACTGGTTCCTAAGATGTTGGTGTTTACTCTTTGCTATCTCCTGCTTGACCACGTCCAGTTTACCTTGATTCATGGACCTAGCATTCCATGTTCCTATGCAATACTGTTCGTTACAACATTGGATTTTGCTTTCATCACCAGACACATCCACAACTGAGTGTTGTTTCCCCTTTGGCCCAGCTGCTTCATTCTTTCTGAAGCTATTAGTAGTTGTCCTTCCCAGTAGCATATTGGATACCTTCCGACCTGGGGGACTCATCTTTCGGTGTGATATCTTCTTTGCTTTTTTATACAATTCATAGGGTTCTCAATGGCAAGTATGCTGGGGTAGTTTGCTCTTCTTTCCTCCACTGGATCACGTTTTGTCAGAACTCTCCACTATGGCCCATCCAACTTGCATGGCCCAGCGCACATGACTCAGCCTAATTGAGGTATGAAAGCCCTTTCACCACTAGAAGACAGTGATCCATGAAGGGGTTTACCTATTAGGAGTTACTTTTATTACTTTGTATTATACTTTTCTTCTCTTTTGCTTTTTCTATGAAGCCTAAAAGGGCTTCGCTGGCAGTTGCTTTGATCCAGGGAATAAAATGTCAATATTCTGTATTATAAGCTCTTGCTTTCTCCTTTTGATTAACCAGTTCTTCCTATAAGAAGGTAATTGGAGCTTTCTCTTATGTCCTCTTCCTTATAGTTGTATCAAAGGATTTTGCCTTCTTTTTTCCAGCCCTCCTCCCCCCAGAAACATAGCTAAACCATTGCTACTCATCCTTTTCCTGCCAAGAAATTTCCTACTTAAAGGGATTCTGGGGTTGTTGGTGAGTAGATAATAGAGGTTAGAGAAGAGTATTGATATCAGGGTCCAGTAGGTAGGTGAGAAGGGGAGTTTCTACCTAGGGAAGGCTAGGTAAGAACAGTTGGTTATGAGCTAGTGATTAATACCTTTCACACCAAAATTCATACTTGGAGACAACAAATATAATGTAAATATACTGTTATGCCAATATCTTCTATACCTTGGTTCAATTCTAATATGAAAAAAGTGTAAGTCAAGTTTTTTTAAGTAAACAAAAATGATTGTTCTTTTTACAGTACGGTGTATGATGTATGGGTTTGGAGATGACCAGAATCCATATACTGAATCAGTAGATATTCTTGAAGATCTTGTCATAGAGTTCATCACTGAAATGGTAAGTTTTTTTTTTAATTCATCTTAGTTAACTGAGGAATGGCTTTGAAATTCTAACTTTTAGAATAGAACTGTGACATTCTTTTGAAAAACTATTCATTTGAGTGCCTATTTTGTGGAAGTTACTAGTTACCGTTTATCATTAAGGATGGAGAGAGATATACATGTGTGTATATGGGTATACGGAGTTTGACTGTGTTCAGTTCCTATGAATTTTTATCCTTTGTTTTGGATTATTTCCTTCATAAAGAATAATAGAAGTAAAACTACTGGGTCAGAGAGTATGCATTTTTAAAAATCTTTTTCTGCTTATAAGAGTTAATATTAAATTTAAAAAGTATTAAAGAGTGCCCAGAAGAAAATAAAAAGCTATAACCCTTCTACCAAGGGATAACTGATGCTGAGATTTTTGTGAATATTCTTTTGTCTTTTTACACATATTTTAAAACTTTACAAAATTGAAATCCTGTAGTACATACAGTCGTAGAGTCTGCTTTTTCACTTGGGTAAGTCTACCACGTTTTCCTTGTGTCACTGCATAATACTTTTAATATTTTTGATGGCTTCACAATATTCATTGACTAGATGTACTCAGATTTGTTCAATGCCTTATTAAATATTTAGTTTCTTTTTTTTTAGTCATTAGAAATAATGCTGCAAGGAGTTTTTGGTTTTGCACAGTATGACTATGTAATGGTAGGGAATGAGATTTGTCTAAAGGAAAGCCACCAATATTTATTAGCTACCAAGATGGACACAAAGTTTAAATGAAGTGGGTGGTTACAGAGAAATTACAAAATCATTTTATACAAATAAAGATCAACTATGTATATCAAAATACAAAAAGAAACATCAGTGGATTTGATAGTTTTAATGTCTTTATTGTAAAAAATGTCTTTTTAATCTCTGAAACATTGCTTATAATGGTAGAAAGTGGACAAAAAACATTAATAGGAAGTTCACAAATGAATAGCTATAATTAGAAGAGAAGGCTTCAAACTCACCAGCATTATAGTTAAAAAAATAAAATGTTAGATTTTTGAAAAATTAATTGAATTTAATATGTTTCTTTGTAATAGACTCATAAAGCAATGTCAATTGGAAGACAAGGTCGGGTACAAGTTGAAGATATCGTCTTCTTGATTCGAAAGGACCCAAGAAAGTTTGCTAGAGTTAAAGACTTGCTTACTATGAATGAAGAATTGAAACGCGCTAGAAAAGCATTTGATGAAGCAAACTATGGATCTTGACACCTTTTGTACTTTCTGAAGCTTCATTATCTTCTGGGGAAGCCATACTTAATAACTGTTTTCCACAGTAAGGCCCCGATACCTAACCATGTGAATGAAAAATGGAGAACCACAAAGTTTTCAGGCTTTATTTTCACGTTTTCAATTTTAGAGTGATATGTGAGCCTTTAATTGCCTGCCATTATATTCAGTTCAGTCGCGTCCGACTCTCCGCGAACCCATGAATCACAGAACTCATGAATCACAGCACGCCAGGCCTCCCTGTCCATCACCAGCCATTATATTACCCTACTTGAATTACATATTAGATTTTAATGACCACATGTAAGTCAAAGTACCTTTGGTTTCCAAACCATTCAGTTTCTTCTGACTCTTGACCATCTCAATGATGAATTAATATTTATGTATTGTAAATATTATGTGCCATTGTAGGTTGTACTGTAGCTGTTTAATATGTGAAATCTAAATGGCACCTTTGATAGCTAAGATGTATTTCATGTATTTCTAAAGCTTTTAGACCACAGTAGTGTAAGTTATTAAAAGATGGTGAAGTGGTTTGTGTTTCTTTAAGGAGAAAATGATATTAGAAAATATAGCCTTTTGTAGGAGTGTTTATTTGTCTTAAGATGATTTAATATTCTTCTTTAGATAACAAGAGTGATTTAATTTTTTATTTTTTGAGAAACTAAGAATTTCCTATGAATGGTTCTGTGTTGGAAGACATACTGGATTAAAAATCTTTGGGGTTTATAATACACTGTTTGTCAGATTTTAAAAGAACTCATTTCCCCAAGTCAGATTAAAACTTCTCAAAGTGCTTTCAGTAGCAGGAATGGCATTGCTGTAAAGTTGATGGCAGGTAAGCATTTGGGGTAGTGTCTTATTAACATATTTGTTAGTATTTATTTATTGTGAAAATGTATACTTGACTAAAACCATGTGTGGCTATGGAAACCATATTTTTTTTGTAGTTCACAAGTTTTGTGTGTATTCAGCTCATTGTATTATTCTTGCACTTAGCTGAAAGTAAGGATTAAAATTGCATTTAAAGGGATCACTGGATACTACTCTTTGTGAAACTGTTCTGTGTACTGCTTGTAAGCATTATCTATGAATCAGTACTTAGGAATATTTCACTTTTTTAACCTATCAATATAGAGAATAAAGTATGAAAAATTAAAAAGATTACTGTTTGAGTTTGACTATATGATTCATCAGCTTTTCTCTCCCTTATAATTCACTAAAAACTTTTTTTTCTGTATTGTAATGTTCCTGAATTGATTATGAGATTCAAGATACCTGGGCTGATATTTTTATTTTGAAAAAGCAAAAACCAGTTAAAAATCTACTTTAAACTGAAATCAGGTTTGAGAGTGGAATAATAAAAGATCAGTATATTACTATTTTTGTTAGTCAGAGTCTGCTTGACCCTGAAGAAGTACCTGGTGGTAACTGGCAGTAGGGGAGTTATACGGTGCCTGTATTAGTCAGCTTGGGCACCTGTAACAAAAATGTCAGACTGAGTGGCTGGCTTAAACAATGGAAATTTATGTTTTCACAGTTCTGGAGATTGGAAGTCTTGAGATCAGGGTGCCAACAGGTCAGGTACTGGTAAGGAGTCTTCCTGGACTGCAGATATCTGCCTTCTCCCTGTGCTCACATGGCTGAGAGAGACCTCTCTTGTTTCTCTCTGTTATAAGGCCACCAGTTCTGTGGGATAAAGGTTCCAACCATAAAAGTCCTTTCTGCGCTAAAAGTCCTTTCTGCGGTATAGGCAGTTGGGGATTAAGTTCAGTTAAGTCACTCAGTCGTGTCCAACTCTTTGCCACCCCATGAACCACAGCACGCCAGGCCTCTCTGTCCATCACCAACTCCCAGAGTTTACCCAAACTCATGTCCATTGAGTCAGTGATGCCATCCAACCCTCTCATCCTCTGTTGTCCCCTTCTCTTCCTGCCCTCAATCTTTCCTAGCATCAGTGTCTTTTCAAATGAGTCAGCCCTTCGCATCAGGTGGCCTAAGTATTGGAGTTTCAGTTTCAACATCAGTCCTTCCAATGAAGACTCAGGACTGATCTCCGTTAGGATGGACTGGTTGGATCTCCTTGCAGTCCAAGGAACTCTCAAGAGTCTTCTCCAACACCACAGTTCAAAAGCATCAATTCTTTGGCACTCAGCTTTCTTCATAGTCCAACTCTCACATCCATACATGACTACTGGAAAAACCATAGCCTTGACTAGACAGACCTTTGTTGACAAAGGGTAATGTCTCTGCTTTTTAATATGCTGTCTAGGTTGGTCATAACTTTCCTTCCAAGGGGTAAGGGTCTTTTAATTTCATGGCTGCAGTCACTATCTGCAGTGATTTTGGAGCCCAAAAAAATAAAGTCTGACACTGTTTCCACAGTTTCCCCATCTATCTGCCATGAAGTGATGGGACCGGATGCCATGATCTTAGTTTTCTGAATGTTGAGCCTTAAGCCAACTTTTTCACTCTCCTCTTTCACTTTCATCAAGAGGCTCTTTAGTTCTTCGCTATCTGCCATAAGGGTGGTATCATCTGCATATCTGAGGTTATTGATATTTCTCCCAGCAATCTTGATTCCAGCTTGTGCTGCTTCTAGCCCAGTATGTCTCATGATGTACTCTGCATATAAGTTAAATAAGCAGGGTGACAATATACAACCTTGACGTAACTTTTTTCCTATTTGGAACCAGTCTGTTCCATGTCTAGTTCTAACTGTTGCTTCCTGACCTGCATACAGGTTTTTCAAGAGGCAGGTCAGGTGGTCTGGTATTCCCATCTCTTTTAGAATTTTCCACAGTTTTTTGAGATCCTCACAGTCAAAGGCTTTGGCATAGTCAATAAAGCAGAAATAGATGTTTTTCTGGAACTCTCTTGCTTTTTCGATGATCCAGCGGATGTTGGCAATTTAATCTCTGGTTCCTCTGCCTTCTTTAAAACCAGCTTGAACATCTGGAAGTTCATGGATCACATATTGCTGAAGCCTGGCTTGGAGAAGTTTGAGCATGACTTTACTAGCGTGTGAGATGAGTTGCAACTGTGTGGTAGTTTGAGCATTCTTTGGCATTGCCTTTCTTTGGGATTGGAATGAAAACTGACCTTTTCCAGTCCTGTGGCCACTGCTGAGTTTCCAAATTTGCTGGCATATTGAGTGCAGCACTTTCACAGCATTATCTGTTAGGATTTGAAATAGCTCAACTGGAATGCCATCAACCTCCACTAGCTTTGTTCGTAGTGATGCTTTCTAAGGCTCACTTGACTTCACATTCCAGGATGTCTGGCTCTAGGTGAGTGATCACACCATGGTGATTATCTAGGTTGTGAAGGTCTTTTTTGTATAGTTCTTCTGGGTATTCTTGCCACCTCTTCTTAATATCTTCTTCTGTTAGGTCCATAACCATTCTGTACTTTATTGAGCCCATCTTTGCATGAAATGTTCCCTTGGAATCTCTAATTTTCTTGAAGAGATCTCTAGTCTTTCCCATTCTATTGTTTCCCTTTATTACTTTGCATTGATCGCTGAGGAAGGCTTTCTTATCTCTTCTTGCTATCCTTGGAACTCTGCATTCAAATGGTTATATCTTTCCTTTTCTCCTTTGCTTTTCACTTCTCTTCCTTTCACAGGTTATTTGTAAGACCTCCTCAGACAGCCATTTTGCTTTTTAGCATTTTTTTTTCTTGGGAATGGTCTTGATCCCTGTCTCCTGTACAGTGTCACGAACCTTCATCCATAGTTCATCAGGCATTCTTATCAGATCTAGTCCCTTAAATCTATTTCTCACTTCCACTGTATAATCATAAGGGATTTGATTTAGGTTATACCTGAATGGTCTATAGGTTTTCACCACTTTCTTCAATTTCAGTCTGAATTTGACAATAAGGAGTTCATGATCTGAGCCACAGTCAGCTCCCGGTCTTGTTTTTCCTGACTGTATAGAGCTTCTCCATCTTTGGCTGCAAAGAATATAATAGTCTGATTTCGGTGTTGACCATCTGGTCAACACTGGGGATTTGGGGGACACAAATTTAGCTTATAGAAGTACTACTAGTCTTACTATTTTGCTAATGACCCTGGCATTAAGAAATTTTTTATGAGAATTTATATTAAAACTTCTTAGGTTGTGAGTGTTAGGACTTAAAAATAACAAGCAAAAAAAGAAGAAAAGAATCTATTCGCTTATCCAATTGAAAGGAGAGGAAAAAGTGGATGGAGTTGACTTCATTTTTCACTGGATATAAAAGCTTGAAGAGAATCATGACTCTGCCCATCTTTATCCTAATTTTGGTTTTACTCTCTTGGGAGCCTCAGTGTGTCAAGGAATAAGATAGCTAGCAGTTCTAGGGCTCCATCCGTACAACTCCTGATGAAAAGAGTACTTAACTTCCAAATACAGAAGATTTCAAGCAAAGGGTGTGGTTTTCCTGGCTTTGGTCATTATTCTTCACTAGGAAGAAGTTATGTTATAACCTGGATCTCATGCCCTACCTCTTGGTGAAGAAGGGCTTAGAGTCAGGCTGGGAGCTAGGTACTGCTATTATCAAGAAAGGGAAAGAGAGATTGGGCAGATAGACATAACAAGTGTCCACTGACTTGATTCATGAGCTTGCTTATTAACTGAATTCTAACAGTAAGGTGTCGTGGTTCTTTTTCAGTATATAGAGCTGCACTGTGTAATATGGTAGCCACTAGCCATAGGGGCTGTTTGCTGCTGCTGCTGCTGCTAAGTCGCTTCAGTCGTGTCTGACTGTGCGACCCCATAGACGGCAGCCCACCAGGCTCCGCCATCCCTGGGATTCTCCAGGCAAGAACACTGGAGTGGGTTTTCATCTCCTTCTCCAATGTGTGAAAGTGAAAAGTGAAAGTGAAGTCTCTCAGTCGTGTCTGACTAGTAGTGACCCCATGGACTGCAGCCCACCAGGCTCCTCTGTCCAGGCGATTTTCTAGGCAAGAGTACTGGAGTGGCTTGCCATTGCCTTCTCCGAGGGGCTGTTTAATCAGTTCAAATTGAAATTAAAATTCCTCAGTTGGAAGAAGGAAATGGCAACCCTCTCTAGTATTCTTGCCTGGAAAATCCCATGGACAGAGGAGCTTGGTGGGCTACAGTCCATGGGGTTGCAAAGAGTTAGATGCGACTTAAGTGACTAAACAGCAGTAGCAGTAGCAGCAAGTCTTTAACAGCTCATTCACAGTTCATGCCACATGCAGATATGCATTTAATAAATGTTTTGATGAAAAAGGCAAAAAAAAAAATCTTCCGTTGCACTACTTATATTTCAAATGCCCAGTAGCCCCATGGTCAGTGGCTACTGCACTGAACAGTGCTAATTCATTTCATTACATAATGCTGACCTATAGCATTCTGGTGCACTCTCCTAAGTTAATTTACCTTTTTTTTAAAACATACTATGAAAAACCTCAAGCATATACAAAATAGTATCTTGACCCCTGAGCTTCAACAGTTAACCAACCTAATGTAATATTTTATCTTCTGGGAGGGGCAGTGTTATTTTAAAGAAAATCACAGGTACTATTGTGTCATTTCATGTATAAATACTTCAGTATATTTCTCTAAAAGGCTAAAAAAAGCCCAAATACTTGTTACCATACCCTGAAAAATTAACCTTAATTCCTCAATATTCCAACTCATGCCCAATCAATCCCTGTTTAACTCTCCTCATCTGTCTCAAAATAGCTTTAAGTTTTATTAGTTTTCTACTGCTGCTGTAACAAGTTACTGCAAATACAGTGACAAGACAAATTCATTATCTTTCCAGCTTTCTAGGTCAGAAGGGTTTGACGTGGTCTTTACTGGGCTAAAATCAAAGTACCAGTGTGGCTGTGTTCCTTTCTGGATGTCTTAGAAGAGAATCTGTTCACTTGCCTTTTCCAGCTTTTAGAGGCTACAGTCCTTGACTTAGCGTCCTCTTCCATCTTCAAAGCTAGTAATGTTGAATCTCTCTGACCCTTCTTCCATTGTCGTAGCTCCCCTAACCCCCAGCTGGGAAAGATTCTCTGCTTTCAAGGACCCATGTGATTATATTGGACCCACCTGGAGAGACCAGGCTACTCTCCTTATTTCAAGGCCTTGATCACAGCAAAATCTCTTTTACCGTGTAACATTCCCAGATTCTGAGGATTAGCACATGGACATCTTTGGGGGCTGTTACTCTGCCTACCACAGTTTCTTAGTAATAGGATCTAAACAGGGTGTCACGCATTGCATTTAGTGAGTATGTCTAAATTTCTTTTAATCTCTAATAGCTCCCCTCCCCCATTTTCTTTAAAGTGAAGCTCTTTAAAAAGAATTCATACCTTTTTTTTAGCAAGCATATTTATTAGTTGCTCAAGTAGAGTGTCTGATAGCTAGCTAAGTGTAGAAATTTTAAAATGAGGGAAATAGTTCATTTGGCCTCTCTCCACAGTGGAGAGAGCTGCTGTCTGGAGAGTCATTTGGCTGCTTCCCAAGAGGCCTCAGGAGGTTACTTGGGAGAATGTACTGTAGCTGAGTTTGATTTGCAGTATGGCAGGCTTGGAAACTCATTTCATCAGCAAAGAGAGAGCACACCCATCTCTTGGGGTGACTCAGACTCAAAGAAACCAAATTCATAAGACCATGGTTTGTAAATGGATGCTAATTTACAGATCTAACATAAAACTTGCGTTGTATGGCCAGCAAATTCGTCCCTTCTCTAGGCAGTGGGAAACAAAAACATTAATTATGAGGGTGAACCAGAATTTGGGGAGTTACATGAATGCTTTACCTAGAGCATCTGGTAAGATAAGATTAGGGCTGATACAGAAACAAGGAAAAATGGCTCTCCAGCGCTTGAAGCAATACAGAGCGGGTATGTTGCCTGGGATCTACCTTTAAGACTGCCTTGTGGGATTTCCCTGGTGGTCCAGAGGTTAAGACTATGCATTCCAATACAATGAGTTCAAACCCTGGTTGGGGAGCTGAAATCTCACATGCCTCTGGGCCAAAAACCCAAACAGAAAATAATATTGTAACAAATTCAATAAAGACTTTAAAAATGGTCCCCCCCAAAAAAAAAAAAAAAAATCTTAAAAGACTGCCTTGTTACTGACACTGGAAACTTGTCTTTGAGTTTTCACTTCCATTGACAATGCCCATCCAAGCATTATCTGTTTGTCAGCTTTAAGGTGACTTTGTGTTTCTACTCTAAATAATTTAAATGGTCATCTTAGAGATAGTTCAAAGAGGGCAATTTTATTTTTAAATTCTTCAGGGAAGCTTCATAGTTGCCCGTTAGAATTGACAACACTGAGCATTGTGCCTGGCAATAAAGAACTTTTCAAGAGCCCCACCTGAGTCCCAGAACATTCCCAATTCTCTGGGCCTGATTTTCTTAGGATCTCTGTGCTTCCCTTCTTACCACAAATAGAGACTGAGGGTGATGACCAGTGAGCAAGATGTTAAGTGTGTTGTTGAGGCTGCTGCTTTCCCTGAGTCCTGGTGATGGCTACATGAGCTAGTCAGACTTAGGTTATGGGTTGGATCAAGGAAAACATTTCGATGTATCAGACAAGTATTAATTAGGTACCTATTATACTTGAGGCATAGCACAGATACCATGTTGCTTTATGGTATCTGGATAAATGGGATTCTAAAGTTATAGAAATAAAGCCAGAAGCATATTTTTTTATGTTACCAGTAGACTGATCAGAGTTTCCAGAGTTTCAATTTGAACTTTTGTATAAAATCCAAATTCATATGTTATTTGTAGCACTGAGTCTTTGCACATGCTTTATTATACTTAACACAGAAAGCTTGGTAAACTTACAAAATTGTTGGGTATTCTTTAAAATAGGAAGAACAATAGCTAAAAGAGAATTCATTTTGTCATTTGCCTTTGTGTGACCATTTTAGATAAATAAATAAAAATTTATTAGAAAAGAGCCTGATTAGATATGGACCAAACTCTAGAGAAATATTACTTAATTTTTCTGAACTTGGCTTTTTGTAAGATTTGGGGGGCACATGAACATATAATAAGATACCTACCTAGATTTTGGTGAATATGCTTTTCTTCAATTTTTATAGCAAGTTCTACTAAACATGGTCTCAAGTTTATTCAGTTCAATTCAGTTCAGTCGCTCAGTCATGTCTGACTCTTTGTGACCCCATGAATCACAGCACACCAGGCCTCCCTGTCCATCACCAACTCCTGGAGTTCACCCAAATTCATGTTCTTTGAGTCGGTGATGCCATCCAGCCATCTCATTCTCTGTCGTCCCCTTCTCCTTCTGCCCCCAATCCCTCCCAGCATCAGGGTCTTTTCTAATGAGTCAACTCGTCGCATGAGGTGGCCAAAGTATTAGTGTTTCAGCCTCAGCATCAGTCCTTCCAATGAACACCCAGCACTGGTCTGCCTTAGGATGGACTGGTTGACTCTCCTTGCAGTCCAAGGGACTCTCAAGAGTCTTCTCCAGCACCACAGTTCAAAAGCATCAATTCTTTGGCGATCAGCTTTCTTCACAGTCCAACTCTTACATCCATGTTGCTGGAGACTAGCTTTATCCTCCGGAGAAGGCAATGGCAAGCCACTCAAGTACTCTTGCCTAGAAAATCCCATGGATGGAGGAGCCTGGTAGGCTGAGTCCGTGGGATCGCTAGGGGTCTGACACGACTGAGCGACTTCACTTTCACTTTTCACTTTCACACACTGGAGAAGGAAATGGCAACCCACTCCAGTGTTCTTGCCTGGAGAATCCCAGGGATGGGGGAGCCTGGTGGGCTTCCATCTATGGGGTCACACAGAGTCGGATATGACTGAAGTGACTTAGCAGCAGCAGCAGCAGGTTTATCCTCGGAGAAGGCAATGGTAACCCACTCCAGTACTCTTGCCTGGAAAATCCCATGGACGGAGGAGCCTAGTAGGCTGCAGTCCATGGGGTCGCTAAGAGTCGGGCACGACTAAGCGACTTCACTTTCTCTTTTCACTCTCATGCATTGGAGAAGGAAACGGCAACCCACTCCAGTGTTCTTGCCTGGAGAATCCCAGGGACAGAGGAGCCTATGGGCTGCTGTCTATGGGGTCACTGAGTTGGACACAACTGAAGCGATTTAGCAGCAGCAGCAGCAGCAGCAGCTTTATCCTGAAACATCCATCTGAAATTACAATGTTTAGTGTGCTTTATGTGTTTGTAGGGGAGCAAAATTTGCCACAATGAAATGTATCTCTGGCATGAGGATTATTTTAGGCTTATTATTTTTAAGAAACAAAAGACTCAGGAAGTCTTTCTTATCCCCCCCTTAAATACCTAGAGGAACTTAGATGAAGGACCTGGGCCGGGAAGAACACTATTGGCAGTGATGTCTGCACAGTGTGGGCTGAGTGTGGCAGGGGGAGCTCTTCAGGGCCTGAAGACCCCAGTTCCCTGTGTGTCCTGCTGTCACTGCGTGACCCAGCAAACATTTGTTTACCAAACATTTTCCTTCTTCCTATAAATTGTTTTCTTTCCATTTGAAGTCCCAAACCCTAACCCCTTCTCTTTCTCAGATGGCATATAAGCCTCAATTGCCTAACTTGGTTTGGAGGCTCATATTCTTATGAGGCCCCCATATATAAGCAATTCAGTTCATTATTTTTTCCTGTTAATCTGTCTTGTGTCAATTTAATTATTAGGTCAACCAAAAGAACTCAACAAGAGTAGGGGGAAATTTCCCCTTCCCCAACAGTTGGTGCAGTCAGGATAATCTTCACTGGCTGGAAACTATCTCCCTAAACTGCTACAGGTGAAGAGATACTGGGACCTCTGACAAAAACCAGCAGGAGATAAAAATTTCTCACCATGTCAGCCTCCCAGATCTCTGTCTGCAGGTTCCAGTGAAATCGAAAGTGGTGAGAACCTTTTTTCTGTATTTCTAAATTTAGATTAGCAGGAGAAACTATTTGTGAATGGAGTCCCTTGGACACAACAATTCCATTAAAAATTTGGTAAATGAGTTCTCTCAGCTTTTATTGATCCTTTTCCTCCCAGAGATGGTCACTGTTTTTCTTTGTGTGTTGAGTCGTTTGTTTTTTCTAGGTCTTAAGAGCTTGGCTTTATGACCAATGAGAGTGTTCTCTGTTGTCTCCACCATCCAGAAGATGCATGTATCGGCGAGCATTTGGCAGTCAGACAGTCAGGCAGCCTGGGATTCTGAGCAGCTATAGCCTGTTGGTCAGAAGCCAAGGTTTCAACCTAGCCTTGCGACTGGCTTCTCTCTTTCCAACTGTGCCAACAATTGGGGGTCCCAGTCAACAAGAAGCCTTTGTCTTCTCAAGGTTGTTTTGTTAGTGCTGGAAAAGTCCAATTCCTGTGGCACCTGCATGGTGTCACAGATTAGTGGGTCTTTGGAGGCATTTCACATTCTCGTGAGAAACTGGAGACCCTGCAGTATATCATTCTTACCACCTGTGATAACAGAGGCCTTTGCTTTCTTGATGAACTCTGGTAATGAACTTTCTCTATCTTATGAGGGCTGCATTCTTTGTGCCTCTTGCATTTTTGGTTAAGCCATAAAAAGGCTTACTGGTTTGAGTCATATTTGAGATTAATATTAGATCCTACTCATCAAAGGCCAGATTATGGATCATTTGAATTGGCTATATTTAAAAGGAAAGATTTTAGAGACCTCCCATTCAAAAACAAAGTTTAAAAGTGGGTTAAAAAAATATACATATATAATGGCTACCTGAAGGGACTCCCTTAATAAGTTGGAAGGACAGAAATTAGAACAAAAAATCAGAATCTTCAGATTCCTTTCTATTTGCCTTCAGCTATTTGCAGATATAAAAAATTAGGACATTTGAGGTATGATTGTTCTATCCGTTCCGTTCAGTCGCTCAGTCTTGTCCGACTCTTTGCGACCCGTGGACTGTAGCCTACCAGGCTTCTCCGTCCATGGGATTCTCCAGGCAAGAATACTGGGGTGGGTTACCATTTCCTTCTCCAGGGGATCTTCCCGACCCAGGGATCGAACCCGCGTCTCCCTCCTTGGAGGCAGACGCTTTAACCTCTGAGCCACCAGGGATTGTTCTATACTTAAGAAAAAGAAGGTAAAAAAGGAAAACGACTTGGAAGTTGGCGTGACAAAACATTAAATGACTATAAACTAGTCCTGGAAGCCATAAATAGCTACAAAAAATGACTGGACAAAAATATGGGTTGTACCCCATTTGCAGATAGATATGGCTGGTAAGAAAATGTAGGTTATGGGACCTCCTAGTGATCCATGGGGTTGCAAAGAGTTGGGTACAACTTAGCGACAGGAAGAAGAAGCGATTCAGTGGTTAAGGCTCTGCGCTTTCAATGCAAGGGACAGGCTGCAGTCCCTAGTTGGGGAACTAAGATCCCACAGGCTGTGCAGCATGGCCAAAAAATTATATATTAAAAAAAGGATCCTGCCAGCACCGGCTTGCCGCTTGCCGGCTCCCGGGTGTAGGGGGTGTGTGTGGGGGGCGGGGGACGTTCCTGCTGCAGCCGCCGCTTCTTTCACGCTTGAGCTGGGAGCCACGTGCAGCGCTCAGTTACTGGAGAACTGGCCGCGCGCCGCAGCCTCCAGCACGGAGGCACCGGCCTGGCTTCCAGGTCTTACCTTAGCCCCGGCCTCTGGGAGGAGGGGGAGACCGGGACTCACCGTGGGGAGGAGGAGGGAGGAAGAAAACCAGAGAGGAGGACCGGGTGTGTGTGGGGGCGGCGGCAGGAGGCTTGCCACCTTCGGGCGCCGCCCCCCCCCCCGGCACCCCCAGCTCCTGGCACCCCCAGCGAGCGCCCAGGTTGGAGATGGATTGAAATTTCTTTCAAAACTTGAAAACAAGAAACAAAGTATTGTATGGATAGAAGGTTAAGATACATCATGTCGGGACTCCGAGTGCTTTATACTAAATAATATACCACGAACAGCAGATCCATAAGGAAAACTCTAGAAATTGCATATAGTGTCCACACGTCTTGACCAACTCAGCAAGAAGGTGGATTTTCCTTGTGTCTAAAGAAAAAAAAAAGTCCCCATGTCTGTAGAGATGATTTACAGTTCAGCCCGGCTGAAGCTGACGGAATGAGACTATGGGCTGCGCCTCCGCTGTTGCCACTGTTCAAAATGAAGAGGAAGCCCAGAAAGGGAAGAATTACCAGAACGATGTGTTTCGCGATGAGTATAGGATCAAACCGGTGGAAGAGGTCAAATACATGAAAAATGGGGCAGAAGAGGAGCAGAAAATAGCAGTCAGGAACCAAGAAAAAACTTGGAAAAAAGTGAGAGTTCAAATGTAAGATTTAAAACTAATAATGAGATTCCGGGATTAGTTCATCAACCCAGAGCAAACATGTACATCTCTGAAAGCCAACAAGAATTCTTCAGAATGTTGGATGAAAAAATTGCAAAGGGTCAAGATTACTGTTTGAAATAAGAAGATACCACATAGCACCAATCCTACCACTTAAAACGTGAGCTGCTACTGTGTAAATACGTTACACCCCAGTTGACATCTTTGCAAAGGTCGATTCTCTTCTCCAACAGCACTGTAGCAAAACATTGTTCCATATCGTATGCCCCATTAAATTACAGTGTTTCTTAATGAACTTGCAAAGGAATATTGCTAAAAACAAAAACTGTATCGAACTTTCTTTGTTGCTGCTAGTTAAAACTTGTTGGAACTTTTCACTTCTCTCAGTGTCCAGGTCTGTGGCAAAATCCTGCAATTTCACCTTAAAGATACCGTTTTACAGATGCTCTCCAACCTATTTTCTATAAGATGAGGTAGTGGTGAACTCAGATATCCAACTTCTGTTCTAGACTGCTTCTGCTTCTAAGACACACGCCTCCTTCTCCCCTCCCTCCTCCCTGCCTCCCCAGAGCAGTCTAGAGTCTTGCTTTTCACTGGCAGTGTTGTGCGGTGGAGATGGGATGGTTGCTATGGCAAGCCTAGTTTCTTTGCTAAGAAGAAGTAAAGACACTTGTTGATTCAAAGCATGTCGTGACATGACTCCTGGAAGTGACAAAGGAGTGAACAGCAGTTGATTTCATTTCCTGAGTCTCTTAAAGATCAAGTTTGCAACATCAGTTTTGCTCAGATACAGCGGAAGTGTGATCACAATCATTTGGAATCCCTCTTGCCCACTCTTTTTCTAAGAAAATTAAACACTGTTTTTATGTAAAAAAAAGGAAAAAAATGTGTTACCCTCCATTTGTGACTAGCATACTGCTGCCAATTTTAAAGGAAATTACAACCTAGAATGACAATGGCATTATGAGGATTGTTCCAATTAGATAAGATCATTTAAAAAGTGTATTTAAAAGCAAGGGCTTCCAAATCAAGCAAATAGAATTGGATACCTATTTTCATTGGTATGCAGGAACTGCCAAGAGGCCTCCAAATTCCAATTTAGCTTCATTGAAAAATTTGTTGTAAAAGGCATACATAAGATGGGAGGCCAACAGTCTGACTGAACTTGTGACTATAACTCAAATTCGGATCATAATAGGAATTTTTTAAAGACCTTCTCCCCTAAGCTAAATGTACCCAGATAGAAAAGCATTGCAGCATAAGTGGATGGACAAATCATTCCTATGATAAGCAACTAACCTTACTGATTTCTCTCAAAAGGTTTGTAAGTATTCTAGCCTTAGAAAATCAAACTCCTTCTTGTAGGAACTTGCTTTCCTTCCCTCTGCCTTTGGGATGTAAATGTTCTATATACTTAAGGGAGGTTTTTTTTTTTTTTTAATGTATAATTGATTTACAATGTTGTGTTCGTTTCTGCTGTACAACTAACTGTTCTATATATAGAATATATATATTTTTTTATTATGGTTCATTATAAGACATTGAATATAATTCCCTGTGCTATACAGTAGGACCATATTGTTTATCTATTTTATACATAGTACTTTGTATCTGCTAATCTGTATCTCCTAATTTATTCCTCTCACACCTCCTTTCCCCTTGGGTAACCATAAGTTTGTTTTCTATGTCTGCGAATCTGTTTCTGTTTTGTAAATAAATTCATTTGTTTCATGTTTTAGATTCCACGTATAGGTTTTATCATATGGTATAGATATGTCTTTCTCTGTCTGATTTATTTCACTTAGTATGATAATCTCTTGGTCCATCCATGTTACTGCAAATGGCATTATTTCATTTTTTTATGGCTGAGTAGTGTAGTATTCCAGTGTGTGTGTGTATCTTTATACATTCATCTTTTGTTGGACATGGAGATTGCCTCTGTGTCTTGGATATTGGAAAAAGTGCTGCTGCTGCTGCTGCTAAGTCGCTTCAGTCATGTCCGACTCTGTGCAACCCCATAGACGGCAGCCCACCAGGCTTCCTTGTCCCTGGGATTCTCCAGGCAAGAACACTGGAGTGGGTTGCCATTGCCTTCTCCGAAACAGTGCTGCTAAGAACTGGATATTTCCCAGGTGGCTCAGTGAGAAAGAATCTGCCTGCAATGCAGGAGGCGCAGGTTTGATCCCTGGGTCAGGAAGATCCTCTGGAGAAGGATATGGCAACAAGAGCCTGGAGGGTCACAGTCTATGGGATGGCAAGAGTCAGATTCGACTTAGTGACTGAACAGCAACAAATAGTTGTTTTCACAAGTTCAGTAAGAATCAGTTCTTCTCATATCAGGACACAATTGGACATATTGGCTATATTACCAAGTCTATGATTGGATTATCATATTTGAGAGAGACATACATAGACCAGAAATATGATCAGAATGCTTTAAGAAACTAAGGTTGACTTTATGTAGCCAATAAAATCTCAAGGAGAAACAGACTGCTGTCTTGCTTACAGGGTTTTCAGCAACCATACTAAGTGAGTAAGGAAGGTCAATTCCCGACAGGTACTTCAGGTTATTGGGGGACCTTGAAAAGACAAGAATTCACCCCAATATATATGAATTAAAGGCAGTTCTAATGGTAAGTTCTCAACTTGACTTCCTGGCCTCAAGATATGTTTAAAAGTCCAATCTTAAATTCCATGTGAAATTTTCCAACAAAGCAATTTAGGAGAGCCGAGATAGTCAGTTCCTATTCTTGCTGTATTTAAGTGGATTAAACAGGCCAAGTTATTGAAACTAAACTTACTTTGCAAACAGGTTTGTCTTATGTTGGTAAAAATGAGGGTGATTTTAGAAAAATTATGTTTTAATAATACACTGTGGATATTAGATTCTAATACTATCCATTGTCCTTGAGGTTTGTTTTACACCTATAGACTGGACTGGATCCTCTGTCTCCTGATATCAAGCTACAACTCTTTGAACTAATGTCTGATTTTCCCCATTCTTTTGATTTGGAGTTATTGAGAACTGCCCTTTTTCCTGAAGCCCTGCAAACTAAAACTAGAAAACTTGATATAAACTTCAGAGAAAATATCACAGTTGCTCATGTTTAGAAAATCGTTTTTTGCCTCTTCCTATGTGGGCCACTCAAAGTTTACCAGTATGTTTGATGATATCACCAAAGACATTCAAATGACAATTTGAAAATCCATCAAGTTGTCACTGCCTTCCCTGTTCCATCTGAGTATGCTTTGAGCCAGACATCTAGAAATCTCTATTGGCTGCCTTCAGATCCCAGGAATTGGGATTATGTGTCTGCTCCAGTCATTAATCATTGTTTTTATTTTGTCCTCATAGAAATGCCTCATTAAATACATGATTGCTTCTACCATAGCCCTAATTTAGGGAGCCCACCTGCATCACCTCCTCCTGAAATGATCTAAAGGTGGGATTGTAGGGGAGCAAAATTTGCTGCCCTAAAATGTGAAATGAAAGTCACTCGGTCGTGTCTGATTCTTTGCAACCCCATGGACTATAGTCCATGGAATTCTCCCAGCCAGAATACTGGAGTGGGCAGCCTTTCCCTTCCCCAGGGGTCGTCCCAACCCAGGGATTGAACACAGGTCTCCCACATTGCAGGCAGATTCTTTACCAGTTGAGCCACAAGGGAAATCTTCTCTTTGGCATAAGCATTCAGTTCAGTTCAGTTCAGTTCAGTCGCTCAGTCGTGTCTGACTCTCCGTGACCCCATGAATCACAGCACGCCAGGCCTCCCTGTCCATCACCAACTCCCGGAGTACACTCAAACTCATGTCCACAGAGTCAGTGATGCCATCCAGCCATCTCATTCTCGGTTGTCCCCTTCTCCTCCCGCCCCCAACCTTTCCCAGCATCAGAGTCTTTTCCAGTGAGTCAACTCCTCGCATGCATAAGCATTATTTGGGACTAATTATTTTTCACAAACAGCTGACTCTGGAAGTGGTGGATTTTTGTTTTGTTTTTCCACCTCCAGCTTAACTGCTTAAAGAATTTAGATGAAGTTCTGGTCCTGGAAGAGCACTGTCACTGGAGCTGTGGACACAAAGTTTGGGCTCAGCGTGGTAAGGGGAGCTCTGCAGGGCCTGGCGACCAGTGTCTTCTTTGTGTCCATTGTCTTTGCGTGGTCCAGCAAACACTGGTTTACCAAACATTTTCCTATCTTCCTGTAAATTGTTTCCTCCACTTTAGAGTCCCAAATCCCTAACCCTTTCTCCTTCCCTCAGATGGTGTATAAGCCTCATTTGCCTAACTTGGTTTCAGGCCTCCTATTCTTGTGGGGGCCCCATATATAAGTCTTGCTAATGCTCAGTTTTCAGTCGTGTCCGACTGTTTGTGACCCCGTGGACTGTAGCACGCCAGGCTCCTCTGTCCAAGGAATTTTCCAGGCAAGAACACTGAGTGGGTTGCCATTTCCTCCTCCAGGGGATCTTCCCGATTCAAGGATGAAACCTGTATCTCCTGTGTCTCTTGCATTGTTAGGCAGATTGTTTACCACAGTGCCACCTGGGAAATACCACCATACAGAGGTAGTTCAATTCATTTTTTCCACTGTTGATCTGTCCTGTACCAATTTAATCATTAGGACCCCCTCCCCAAAAAAAAAACCTCAAGAAGGATGGGGGGAGATTTCTCCCTTACCAACATATTATTAACATTTCCTTACATACAGTTTCTAGTTTTTAAAAAATGTTGAACTATTAATTTAAATAGATTATTGTCTTTCCAAAATAAGTTTTTAAATTTATTTTTGTTTTCAATATAACATTCAGCTATTTACTTATTTACATCCTTACTTCATGCATTCTTTTGTGTTTTCCTTTCTCTGCCTCTTTTATTTTTAATTTATTTTTAAATTTGCTTTTATTTATTTTTTTTGCTTTTATTTTTTTATGTTGTAACAAGAAGGTTTTTTACGAGGTTCAACCATCCACATTCAATTTAAGCTTTTATTTAAGAGTGTGGAGATGAGCTCTGGTAGATGCGGTATTCTTCGTTCATAATCTTTGACCTGTTGGAAGGAGATGCAGCCCTGGTAGTACTCTGTTCTCCTAGAGCCACTGCTGGCTCTAAAGCACACAGCTTTGTGGTGTGTATGTATGAGTGTGTATTCTAATGAGAGTGGAACTTTTAAAACAAATTCCCTTACCTCACTGATCATTCCCTGACCAGCTGAAGGCAAGATTTCTTAGGTTTGTACTCAACTTCCTTCCTACTTTTGAGGAAAAACTAAAAGCTTTTATTCCCCCCCTTTTGGAAATGAGATTTGAGAATCAGATTTAAAGGAATCCACCCTAGCCTATAGGGTTATTAGTCACAAGACATCATGAATCATTCTGTCAAGTTAGAACCTGAATTTTCAAATGACGCCTAGCCTAGTTGCTGATCCAGAGGAGGCACCGTAAATATTTGGTGAATGACTGAGGCAGTACCTTTCCAACTAAGGACAGCCTTTCATCTAAGAAAGCCTTGTCCTTTCTGAACAATTCTCTGCTTTTCAGCAACTAGAGTGAAAGACAAGAAGATCTAATCTTATCCAAGGTGGCTGAGTGTAGAAGGAAAGGTGGTATCTTAGGCTAACAGCTATTCAGGTTGTAGTGTAAAACTTGATGTTACATTAGGAAGCAAATATATAGTCAATGTATTTATCAGTGTAGAAGTAATAAAATGTACCAGATGTCTTGTATTTCAGTGCCTGGTTCTTTTTCTTTTCCTACCCTCCTTTTCTGAAAATACAATGGTTGTGTACTGCTTCCAATAATTTTGACTATGGCACAGATGGTAAAACGTCTGCCTGCAATGCGGGAGACCCGGGTTCGCTCCCTGGGTGGGGAAGATCCCCTGGAGAAGGAAATGGCAACCCACTCCAGTACTCTTGCCTGGAAAATTCCACGGATGGAGGAACCTGGTAGGCTACAGTCTATGTGGTCGCAAAGAGTCGAACACAACTGAGCGACTTCACTTCACTAACTAGAAACTTAGATGCAAATAACACTATGTCCTAGGGCATGGGGGATATAAACATTAATGACCTCTTATTCCCTCTGCCTTGTCAGAATAAAGTCCATTTTCTTCAAGCTAAAATTCCCAGTCATTACATGGTGGAGTAAAAGTAGATAAAGAAGGTTTTAAGATTCAGAATAGTTATAATCTTGGCTCTGCTACCTATCAGTTGTTAGATGACCTTGGGTGAGTTATTTCCCTTAATCTCTAAAATGGTAGTAATTAACAGGCTTTAAGGGAGATGGTGAGGCTTAAATGAGAACAAAAACAGGACATTTTGGTTTTCACTTGATAAATACCAAACTGATCTAGAGCCAGAAGGTCAGGTTATTCCCACCTCTCTTTTTTTTTTTTAATACCACTCAGCCGCTAATAGGTGGTAAGATGTTTTACAGATTGTTCTTGATTTGTAATTCTTTTGAGATTTAGATGAAGATTTAAATGATGCTCATTCTTGCAAGTGCTGGTCTTTGAGAATTAAGGTTGAGAAGCTGCTTGCCAGGTAAACTATACTGGTAAAATAGTCAACAGACTATTTCCAAGATATATTTGACCACTTTTTCATTTTATACATTCTGCAAAGTTGTTGTTGCCATTGTATTTAACATCAGGACCCTTTGTTGTTTAGTCGCTAGGTCCAACGCTTTAGGACCCCAGGGAGTGCAGCACACACACCAGGCTTCCATGTCCTTCACCATCTCCCAGTTTGCTCAAACTCATGTCTGTGAGTCCCTGATGCCATCAAGATCCTAACAAGTTAGGGTAACACTAACTTGTGTTTACATTTATTTTTCTGTCACTTATCATTGAGAGGGTTCTTAATGAAGACTTTCTTCCAAGAGTTAATCAAGGCTAGGCAATTGAAGTTTGCAGTTAAGCCTCTGTGCTTAAATTGTTTTCTATCAATTTGTAAATATTTTTCCTAGCAACTTTTCCTCAAGCTATTGCTTCTTGAGTGAAAAGTTTGGCTTGAAGCTCAATATTTGGAAAACGAAGATCATGGCATCTGGTCCCATCACTTCATGGGAAATAGATGGGGAAACAGTGGAAACAGTGTCAGACTTTATTTTGGGGGGCTCCAAAATCACTGCAGATGCTGACTGCAGCCATGAAATTAAAAGACGCTTACTCCTTGGAAGGGAAGTTATGACCAGCCTAGATAGCATATTAACAAGCAGAGACATTACTTTGCCAACAAAGGTCCGTCTAGTCAAGGCTATGGTTTTTCCCGTGGTCATGTATGGATGTGAGAGTTGGACTGTGAAGAAAGCTGATTGCTGAAGAATTGATGCTTTTGAACTGTGGTGCTGGAGAAGACTCTTGAGAGTCCCTTGGACTGCAAGGAGATCCAACCAGTTCATTCTAAAGGAGATCAATCCTGGGTGTTCATTGGAAGGACTGATGCTAAAGCTGAAACTGCAATACTTTGGCCACCTCATGCGACAAGTTGATTCACTGGAAAAGACTCTGATGCTGGGAGGGATTGGGGGTGGGAGGAGATGGGGACGATGGAGAATGAGATGGCTGGATGGCATCACCGACTCGATGGACATGAGTTTGAGTGAACTCCGAGAGTTGCTGATGGACAGGGAGGCTTGGCGTGCTGTGGTTCATGGGGTCGCAAAGAGTCGACTGAGCGACTGAACTGAACTGATTTCTTCTTTTATCTTGAACTGGCTCAAAGTCTTCGTTTCCATAAATGTTTTTGATGTTTATTACCAGCCCCTTTTGTCACATTTCCCTAACTTTGGGAGACCCTGCCTACTCTTTTTAGCCTTTCTGAGGACTAAGTTCTTATGGGTTTGTGCTCACTATTCTTTCCTGAGTTATACGTGATTAGACCCCTGAATGCTTAATTCAGCTTGGTTAAGCATCAGATATATTTGTGTAATACTGATGTACTGATAGTCACGATAGCGTGATCACTGACCTAGAGCCAGACACTTGGAATGTGAAGTCAAGTGGGCCTTAGAAAGCATCACTACGAACAAAGCTAGTGATGGAGGTGATGGAATTCCAGTTGAGCTATTTCAAATCTTGAAAGATGATGCTGTGAAAGTGCTGCACTCAATATGCCAGCAAATTTGGAAAACTCAGCAGTGGCCACAGGACTGGAAAAGGTCAGTCTTCATTCCAATCCCAAAGAAAGGCAATGCCAAAGAATGCTCAAACTACTGCACAATTGCACTCATCTCACACGCTAGTAAAGTCACGTTCAAAATTCTCCAAGCCAGGCTTCAGCAATATGTGAACCGTGAACTCCCAGATGTTCAAGCAGGTTTTAGAAAAGGCAGAGGCACCAGAGATCAAATTGCCAACATCCGTTGGATCATGGAGAAAGCAAGAGAGTTCCAGAAGAGCATCTATTTCTGCTTCATTGATTATGCCAAAGCCTTTGACTGTGTGGATCACAATAAACTGTGGAAAATTCTGAAAGAGATGGGAATACCAGACCACCTGACCTGCCTCTTGAGAAACCTGTATGCAGGTCAGGAAGCAACAGTCAGAACTGTACATGGAACAACAGACTGGTTGCAATAGGAAAAGGAGTACGTCAAGGCTGTATATTGTCACCTTGCTTATTTAACTTGTATGCAGAGTACATCATGAGGAACGCTGGGCTGGAAGAAGTACAAGCTGGAATCAAGATTGCTGGGAGAAATATCAATAACCTCAGATATGCAGATGACACTACCCTTATGGCAGAAAGTGAAGAGGAACTCAAAAGCCTCTTGATGAAAGTGAAAGAGGAGAATGAAAAGGTTGGCTTGAAGCTCAACATTCAGAAAACAAAGATCATGGCATCTGGTCCCATCACTTCATGGGAAATAGATGGGGAAACAGTGGAAACAGTGTCAGACTTTATTTTTTTGGGCTCCAAAATCACTGCAGATGCTGATTGCAGCCATGAAATTAAAAGACGCTTGCTCCTTGGAAGGAAAGTTATGACCAACCTTGATAGTATATTAAAAACAGAGACATTACTTTGCCAACCAAGGTCCGTCTAGTCAGGGCTATGGTTTTTCCTGTGGTCATGCATGGATGTGAGAGTTGGACTGTGAAGAAAGCTGATCGCTGAAGAATTGATGCTTTTGAACTGTGGTGCTGGAGAAGACTCTTGAGAGTCCCTTGGACTGCAAGGAGATCCAACCAGTCCATTCTAAAGGAGATCAGTCCTGGGTATTCATTGGAAGGACTGATGCTAAAGCTGAAACTGCAATACTTTGGCCACCTCATGCGACGAGTTGACTCACTGGAAAAGACTCTGATGCTGGGAGGGGTTGGGGGCAGGAGGAGAAGGGGACGACAGAGAATGAGCTGGCTGGATGGCATCACCGACTCTGTGCACATGAGTTTGAGTGAACTCGGGGAGTTGGTGATGGACAGGGAGGCCTGGCATGCTGAGATTCATGGGGTCGCAGACAGTCGGACACGACTGAGCGACTGAACTGAACTGATGTACTGATAGGGTGGAAAGTAGTGAGGTAGATGGGCTTACTACCAAAATGGGTAATGGAAAAGTGAATGTGTTGTGTTAAATAACAAAAATGTTTTAAGCATCAAGAAGGGGGTAATTAAATGGTTGGAATTTTCAGGAAGTGGGACGTGGGAGCGAAGAGAAGGTGGCGAGGTTTACTTCGTTATCCTTTATTAATAGACCATCAGGGAGGAGTCTTAAAAGAGGCACGTCTAATGCGGAGACGACTCATTCGGAGGCGACAAGCCCCTCCGCCCTACTTCGGGACGCGGGGTCACCGGCCGCCAAAGGGTCTGCGTCCCGGCTGCCGGTCTCTCACGCAGTCGCCGCGCCGAGTCTTCCTCGAGTCCGGCTGCTCCCTTGAGCGCTGGCAGGGACCGGTCCGCCAGGCCTGTGCCCGCCGCGCCGCGGGTTGGGGCCCGCCCAGCCCACTCTCCCTTCGGCGCAGGCACCTGCCTGGCCGCCCCGCTCGGCGGGGTCCTGCGGCGCCTCGGGGAAGCGAGCCGATTGGCTGCGGCCCGGGGCTGGCGCTTGGCTCCGGCGCCGCTTGACAACCGCAGTGTGCGAGAGGCTGAGCCGAGCGGTAGCCGGCTTCGGGAGGGGCCGACGCGAGGAAGGACGCACTGACGGGCTGATGGATTGACGCGCTGGGGCAGGAGGCAGGACCGACGCCGAGCCCAGACCGCCGCCCTCGCGCTCCCTCTCCAGCCCGGAGCCCGCCTCTTCGGGGCCGCGTCCTCTGGCCTCCCAGCCGCGTTCTCCTCCGCGGTTTCTCCGGGCTCGACCCGGAGCCCTCAGGTGAGCGAGTCCTGGAGGCGGAGGCGGGGTCGCGCTGCGCCTCGGGTTGTCATGGTCACCCGCCGCCGCCGGTCACCAGCTGACAGGGCGGCGACACTGGCGACCCCAAGGGCGGCGTCCCTGGCGCGGGAGAAGGGTCTTGTGTCGGCTGGGGTGCTGACTGGGTGGGGACTGGGGTCGTGGGTGAGGCCCCGGCGCCGACGGATGGGGGCCAGGCCGCGACTGGAAGCGCCGCTCCTGAACCACACCTTGCCTCGCTGCCAGTCCGGCCTCGCCGACCGAGCGACGCCCCTCGCCCTGGCACGGTCCGTCTTTGAGCGCGGCGGGTGTCCACCTCGCTGCTGCTGTGGAGCGGGAGGGCGGCTGACGACGCTGATTCTTTCTTCCTCGCCCCTCTGCCAAGCCCGAGCGACAGCCGAGGGGCGCGCTCCCGTCCCTTTCTGGGCACGCCTTGGCCCGGAGGAGGGGAGGGCGCTGCGGGGCTGGGGCAGCCCCGCGGGGGCCGGGCTGGGCCTTCCTGACGTCAGTGGTCAGTGGCTGCTGGCCTTTGGGGGTCTGGGCGGAGTCGGGGAGAGGGGCCGCGACTAGATTTGGAGCTGGGGTTGGCCCGGAGCCCCGGGGGCGCCTGCGTGGGAGAGGAGAACGGGAGCTTGTAGAACTCATAGGGTTAAGCCGCTTACTTCTGTTGGGGAGAAAAGAGGTTGGGGATCCAGCTCTGGAGCGAGGCCTTGGCCGAAATGGGGCAGGGGGAACAGGGGAGGCATTTGACCAGCATTTGACTTTTTTTTCCTCTCTGTACCCAGACGTGCCGTTAGTAACCACGCATGGTATCTGATCAGAGCATTTTTGGCAACTTGGTTCTCTCTGCATAATGAGAGGAGAAGTCTTTGTTCCACCCAGATTCATAGGTTGTGATCCTAACACTTATTTCCCTCCCCTTGTTGCTGACTTTGAGTGCTTCAAGAAGTTGATGGCACAGAGATTAACATGTAAGGCTTGAATATGCTGTAAATATATTTTTTTTCCACAGTAAATCCAAGTAGATTTTTTTTTGTCTCCAGTGTTGGCATGTGTTGCCTTGAAATTTTGCTGTAATAGAATGGAGAAACGCCTAAGAGCCTATTTTCCTTTATATACCATATTCCTGGGTCTCATTTGGAAGGAAAATGTAATGAACGGTTTTACCTTAGGTTTTAGTGGAATGATTGTTTCTACATAGGAAGGAAAAATTATTATAGTGACCAGCCAATTAAGCCATAACAATGTATTGTTAGGGGAACACACACACACACACAAACGCTTGAATTTGATGCCATTATAAATATGCAAGTTTTTTGTGAAGGAATTTTAATCTCTTTTCCACCTACTTTCCCACTTCCTAATTGTCTTTTTTTCTTCTTGAAGCCAGTACTAGGTTTGTATCGTAAGAGAGCAGGGTACTATCGGTTCCTAGTTACATAATATGTTCAGCTTTTTTGTTTGTGAAGCCCCATTATCAATTACTTACATAGCGTTTGATATGCTCAACATATGCTACAGTTTGAGAAACAGTTCAAAATAAGTGTGAAAAGATGCAGTTTTCCTTAGTAGCTCAGTAAGCTGAAAATCAGATTGCCTGGATTTAAGTTTCCCTTTGCTACTGATTTTAATCTTGGAAGAGCTGCTTACCCGACTGTTGACTAGTCTAATTTCCAAATGATAATACCTGCTTTTGTTTTAGTCTGGGAATGAGCTGTGAAGCTGAACAAAATAAAGTATTTGAAAGCACTTTGGAAAAAAAATTTAAGACATCTGTTGATTACCTTTTAATAGAATGGAGCGTTGACAGGATAATTAAAAATTTCTGAATGATCTATTTAGTATTTCTAGGTCCAAGAGCTTATTTCTTACAATGGCCTTAAGGGGCTTATGCTGCTACTGCTCCTAAGTCACTTCAGTCGTGTCCGACTCTGTGTGACCCCATAGACGGCAGCCATCCAGGCTCCCCCGTCCCTGGGATTCTCAAGGCAAGAACACTGGAGTGGGTTGCCATTTCCTTCTCCAATGTGTGAAAGTGAAAAGTGAAAGTGAAGTCGCTCAGTAGTGTCCGAATAGTAGCGACCCCATGGACTGCAGCCCACCAGGCTCCCCTGTCCATGCGATTTTCTAGGCAAGAGTACTGGAGTGGCTTGCCATTGCCTTCAGAAACTATTAAAATACATCTTTACTCCTTGGCAGAGGTTTTTTATTACTGTGGTGACATGGCGAAAGGGTGTGTTCTTTCTATATGTGGGTCAGGATTTTCAGTAGGATGTTTTCATACTTTAAAAAATAAGGCTATGGCCAATAACTCTTACTTGAGTTTCATTTGGTATTAAATAATTCTTAGTGTAGATCATTGATTCTTGGTCAAGAAATAGCTTACTTTATCCCCTCTGACCTATGGTTTTCAAATAGGAGTATTCTAGATAAGCTTAAGTGTGTCAAGAAGTAAATCTGTGGCCACAGAATATGACATACCTTTATGGAATTGTCATCAATTTCCCTTGAAGACTTGGATAAAAAATAGTTTTTTTAAAAAAATATTAAACAGAAGATATATGGAGAATGTAATATTGACACTAATTTCTAAGGTAAAATTCAAAGAAATTTTATGTTTACAGGCTCTGTGGGGATGGGTTCAATTTCTTTTGTTGTTTTAGAGAAAAGTTTTAGAAGAATTGCTTTAGGCTTACTCAGCTAATGAATGAGAGATTACTTCATAGGACAGGAAATAAGTTGAGTTCACTTTCTTTTTTTTTTGAGTTCACTTTCTGAAGCTTTGACATTAGTTTCCAAATTACTTGAATCCTAACTATCCTCTCTTGTTTTCACCCCTATACAGGCCTGAAGGTTATAATGGAAAGGTCACAGGATTTTAGACCCAGTTGTTCCATTCTTGCTTCTGCACTTTTTGCAGAGTGACCTGAGACAAGTAACTAATGTCTCAGAGTATTAGTGTAATCTTAGGTAAAATGAAGTTGGAAAGTTGTGAGAATTAATATAGATGACGTATGGGAGTATTTAGCACAGGACCTGACATAGTGGCTGCACAGTAAATGTTAGCGTATTTTTCCCTTCCCATCTCTGCATGTTAGGATATTAACAATCCTTCAGACACATTCTTAGCAAGATACCGCATTATTCCTCTGAACTTCCATGAAATTTTGTCATTTTTTAATGTTACTCTTTATATTTTATGTATAATGTTTTTGTACAGAAGACTTTAATCCGTGTCTTCAGGTTATAAATCCATTGCTGACCCTTGTCTGAGAATACTTTTTATTTTTTGCTATTTATTTTGAAACCATTACACTGAATAGCCAAAACTTACATATTTCAATTGATTTTCTTTTGAATTTGTTTTTGTTTGAGTAAAACGGTACCCTTACAAAACACCACGCCCTCCTTTATAAGCCCTTCTGTGTTTTATCTTGTTCACCGTAGTAACTCAGTCATTGTAACCCAGGGGTGTGGCATGATGCTAGCACGTGGACACAAGTATTTTTAAATGAATACTTCAGATGTGTTTCTACAAGTAGCAGTCTCTCCATGTGGCATCTTTAACATAGCTGATCTAATCAGGATTCCCAATGTTTTAAAATTACACCTAGTTTTTTTTTTTAAAAACGAGGTAAGCTTTTTGCAGATTAAATTTTTATATTTTATTCACAGCACAGTAGCTCTTCTAGAAAATTTTCCAGAAGATCCCCTGGAGAAGGGAATGGGAACCCACTCCAGTATTCTTGCCTGGAAAATTCCATGGACAGAGGAGCCTGGCAGGCTATAGACCATGGGGTCACATAGAGTCAGACATGACTGAGTGACTAACACATATAACACACAGCTCTTCCATTTAGCAGCCCTTTTGACATATTGTCCGAGGACAATGTCCTTACCTTATGAGTTCTAAAGGGGGAGAAATTTACATTGCACCAATCACATTCATGTCACTCTGTTAGGAAGTTGATCTCATTTTACAAGTCAGCACTATTTTAGAGAAAAAGTACTACATGAAAAATGGCATAAAATTTTTATACTATTTATAGTTGATGCATTTCATTCAAGTAATGAATTCAAATAACTCATTCGAGAAATGAATGAAATTGTATGACTAAGTGCCAAGTTTTGTGAAACCTGTTGAAAAAGAAAATGGAACTTATATAAAAATCTTGAGAAAGCTTTATAGAACTGAGCTAAAATTGGTGCCTTAATGTCCATTTTGATTTAACATTTTTCCTTTCTTCGCTTCCAGTTTTACTGAGATATCATTGACAAACAGCCCTGGATAAATTTAAGGTGTACATAATAATTTGACTTGCATACATTATGAAATAATTATCATAAGTTTAGTGAACATCCATCATTTCATATAGATACAAAATTTTAAAAATAGGAAAACATATTTTCCCTTGTGATGAGAACTCTTTAAGATTTACTCTCAACAACTTTCCTATATAATATTGTTGTTTCATTGCTAAGTTGTGTCCGACTCTTTGTGAATGCATGGACTGTGTAGCCCGCCAGCCTTCTCTGTCCATGGGATTTCCCAGGCAAGAATACTGGAGTGGGTTGCCATTTCCTTCTCCAGGAGATCTTCCCAACCCAGGGATCGAACCCAGGTCTCCCACATTGGAGGCAGATTCGTTACCATTTGAGCCATTAGGGAAGCCCCCTGTTGAAGACTATGTAAGTTCCTGTTATGTAACATAGCGATTTGATATTTCTATACGTTTCAAAATGATCACCATGATAAGTCTAGTCACAATATGTCACTCTATAGAGACATCACATATTAATAGTTATTGTCTTAGTCCCCGTACTGTACATTTCATACCCTTGACTCATTTATTTTGAAACTGGAAATTTGTACCTCTTAATTTCCCTCACCTGTCTCTTCCTCCCCTTACACCTTTCCTCTCTGGCAGCCAACTGTTTGTTCTCTGTATGTATAACTGTTTCTGTTTTGTTTGTTTTTTAGGTTCCACACATAAGTGAAATCATTCAGTATTTACTTTTCTCTAACTTATTTCACTTAGCATAATACATGGCAAGATTTCATTCGTCTTTTTTTTTAATTAATTTATTTTATATTTGGCTGTGCTGGGTGTTTGTTGCTGCTCAAGGGCTTTCTCTTGTTGTGGCAAGTGGGAGCTACTCTTCATGTGGTGCATGGGCTTCTCCTTGCAGTGGCTTCTTTTGTTGCAGAACACAGGCTTTAGTGCAGGGTCCTCAGTAGTTGTGGCTTGTGGGCTTAGTTGCTCTACAGCATGTAGATCTTCCCTGACCAGGGATAGAACCCGTGTCCCCTGTATTGACAGGTGGAGTCTTAACCATTGGACCACCAGGGAAACTTTTCATTCATTTTTTTGGCTGAGTAATATTCTGTTGTGTATATGTGTGTGTGTACCACATCTTTCTCCATTCATCTATTAGTGTGCACTTAGGTTGCTTTTGTATCTTATTTTTGTAAATAATGCAGGAATGAACATAGGGGTTCTTATATTTTTTCTAACTAGTGTCTTCATTTTTTTCAGATAAATATCCAGGAGTGGAATTGCTGGGCCCTATTCTATTTTTAATTTTTTGAGGAATCTGTTTACTGTTTTCCTTAGTGTCTGTACCAGTTTACATTCCCACCTGCAGGTCACAAGGGTTTTTCCGTATCCTTGCCAACAGTGGTTATTTGTTGTCTTTTTCAATAATAGCCATCCTGATGTGTGTGAGGATGTCACTGGTTTTGATTAGTAGTTCCCTGATGATTAGTTGAGCATCTTTTCATTGCAGTCTGTATGTCTTTGGAAAAATATGTTTAAATCTTTTTCCCATTTTTTAATCAGGTTGTTCATTTTTTGATGTTTTATGAGTTCTTTGCATATTTTGGATATTAACCCCTTGCTATATATATTGTTTGAACATTTTTCCAAATTTTATTTTTTAAAAAATATTATTTTGAGAGCTTGGAAATAGAATTGGGTTGGTTTTCTTTCTAACTTTAGGAAAAGCTTTTGAAATGAAATTCTGGGAAATACAAAAAACAGTATCTCATAAATAGAAGATGTAAAGCAACTTTAGGTGTCTAGTTGTGCTCATTGTATAGTACCCACATTATGGGAATTGTTAATTTCATTGTGTACAGTTGTTGACCAGACCACAACTGGAGGGAGTATTGTGTTCTATTTCAGGTGATTTAAAGTGAGGTTAACAGTTGTTCAGAGGAGAATGACTAGTATTGTAGGGAATCTGGAAGTTATGTGAAGATTGGTTGAAGGAAGTAGGGGAATAGATGATGATTGTCAGAGAAAAGTAGATTTCAATGCAATATTGGAAAACAAAATAAAATGCCTTTTTATATTGTGAAAAATTGCAGGAATTCTGCATTATCTATTGCTGTGTAACAAATTACCCCAAACTAAGTGGCTTAAAACAACAAATATTCACTTTACTGTTTCTGGAGTTCAGAAATCTGGGCCATCCCAGCTGGGAGCCTCTTGATTTTAGGTCTCTCTTGAGGTTTCAGTTAAGCTTCTCTAGGAGTTATGGTCTCACCTGAAAGCTGGACTGGAGAATGATCTCCTTCCAAACTCAATGTCTCGGACCTCTGTTCCTTGTTGGACTGAGGGCTTCCACTCTTCGCAGACTGCTGACTGGAGACCTTCTACAGCTCTTTGTTACTTGGATCTTTCCACAAGGTTTCTTCATGATGTGGCAGCTGACTTCCCCCAGAGAGAGCAGTTTGAGAGAGGGCAACACCTGCTCTTGGAATGGATGTTACAATCTCTTTATAAATCTTGGAAGTGACACCCCAACACTTCCAGTCTGCACTTGGGTACAAGTGAGTTACTAAATCCAGTCCACACTCAAGGGCCAGGGACTATGGAAGGGTGTAAAAACAATAATAGTCTCACTGGTGCCTGTCTCAGAGACTGAGACGGGTACCTTGGGTGGGGTATAGAAATTTTCTGTCATTGGAGGTGTTTATGGACATTGGCAGACCATCTGTCAGAGATACGTGTTCAGATATTCTGTACTAGAAAAAGAGAGTGGACAAAGGTACCTCCCAACTTAATTCTATGATAAGTTTATAAATGCTCAGGAAGTAGAAAAGCTAAGAATGGAAAACTCAATTAAATGGGTAGTTATATAGTATATATGCTATTGTACATCTTTCAGTAGTTAATACTTTTATATTTGTGGGTTTTTTTAGTACACAAGTTTTTGTGCCTCAGTACATTTTCTTATGTTTCTAAATATTCTGCTGTATAGTAGAGACAGTTGTATACCTCCTGACTATTTTTTGTATGTTCAGTTTTTGAAGCATACCCAAACATCTTAAGTTCTACTTTTCTCATTGAAAACAAGTGTGGGAGTAAAAAAAAAATAAAGGATAATTTTAATCTATTTTACAAAGATTACCTTGTCTTTAGGTGTGACAGAAAACTATACTTGAGATAGTTATATTTCATGATACAATGAAAAGTGAGATTGTGTTCTTAGATAAAGCATCTCTTTTACCACAAGTAAGGTAAAACACACAAATAAGCAAATAAATAAAGGATACTACATAAATTTATATGAATATTCACTTTGATCTTAATTGATAAACATTAATTTGTGATTAGAATTTTAAATTAATTTTTATTATAAATATTACTCTTAAAAACATTCTGTCTTTTTTCCCCTGCCTTTTTTACATGTGTTTTTATAGGTTGAAATTTATAAACATTTGAGTTTTTACCATAAGCTGCTATGATAATTTAAGGAATAAACTATTTAAAACTTTTAAAATTCTTTGCAAGATTAATACCTAAAACTTTTGACTCCGAGTCAGGAGACCTTGAGTTTCTTATGCTTAGCTCTGCCTAATGTCCAATAAAAATTCTATAGTCAAGTGGTGGCATTGTTTCTCGTTAGTAAGATTCACATTTTGAATAGTTCTAAAGAAGTTACTTGCTTTGGTCTAACCAAACTTACCCCTCCATGTTTCTCTTGAAATCCGTGACACAATTTATGAACTTTATGATTGGAAAAGTATTAAGTCTGAGACTGGAGAACTCAGCAGAGATCCAGTAGACCTTAAACAAACCCACTGAACCATGTTGTAAACGTGATCTAAAACAGTGTATTATTATTAATATTTTGCCACACCTGTGTGGCACGCGGGAGCTCCCAGACCAGGGAGGGAGCCCATGTCCCCTGCATTGGGAGCATAGAGTCTTAACCACTGGACTGCCAGGGAGGTCCCTAAAAAAGTACATTATTTAAGAATAAAACAAATTTTTCACATACTTCATTTTTAGATGTAAAATTCTTATGCTTTAAATTAGCACCATAATTTTGCTTTTGGTCGTGCTCCAAAAACTGTTATGTTCAGCAGCAAAGCATTGTAGCAACACACTATTGAAACTTACCTAGGTTCTTCTTCCTCTTCTGGGATGGTGTCTAAAAGCATTCAGAATGATAGAGCATTTGACATACTGTTGTCTTTTGTCTTGCAGTACAGCCTGAAACAAAACCAGGCGGTCCTGAACCCCTGGTAATAAAATTATTTACCTTTATCCCAAGAAGGTTGGGAAAGCACCAGAATCTGCATGTGGAGTGTGCCAGGCCAACTTCCAAGGAGTTCACGCTGTGAGACCTAAAGTTCTTATGAAAGTCAAAGTGAAAGTTGCTCAAGTAGTGTCTTGACGGTTTGCGACCCCATGGACTAGAATACTGGAATGGGTTGCCATCCTTCTCCAGGGGATCTTTCCAACCAAGGGATCGAACCCAGGTTTCCTGCAATGTTTATTTAGACTTCCCCATATTCGATATAGCTTTTCAAAGGTACTTTCAAATCTGGTTTGTTTTAAAGTCAAAAGTTAAACAGCTAAGGGGCTCCCCTGATGGCTCAGTGGTAAAGAATCCGCCTGCAGTGCAGGAGACACAGGAGACGTGGGTTTGATCCCTAGGTTGGGAAGCTCCCCTGGAGGAGGGCATGGCAACGCGCTCCAGTATTTTTGCTTGGAGAATCCCATAGACAGAGGAGCCTGGCGGGCTACAGTCCATAGGGTCGCAAAGAGTCGGACACTGAAGTGACTGAGCACGCACAGATGCAAACAGCTAAATTCTAGAGTTCTTTCTGTCTAAATTTTTTTTTTCACTTTGAAGGTTTCCTTCCCTCCTGTCACTTTCAATACTGCTTGTTTTTTGATGGCAGCATTCATTTGGATAACACAGTTTAAAAATTAATGAGTTTATTAAGTTAAGGTTAGGAATTATATTTTATTATTAGATGTGGAGAGATCTTTTAAAATAAAAAAAGTAATCTTTAAATTCATTTTAGTTTTTTACACAGTTGAGCTAACAATTTTGTCTCTCTGGCTAACAGGGTATATTTAAAACTCTGATTAGATTGTTGTTAATATAGACTTCTAGCTTATTTACCCACCCTATTAGTACTGTTTAATAGAAAAACAGTATGAAAAATGATAGAACTATGGACCTCTGTTGGAATAATTTTTCATATTATTCGAGTTTGATGAAGGTTTTTCATTTTGGCATATTTAGATGACTGTGTATCCATTTTGTGTTTTTCCTTGTTTTCATATTGTTGCCCTTTCTTTTCTTGGAAATCAATGTGATACAATAGAAAGAACTTCAGTCAACTTATGGTTCCAGTCTTGTCCTAGAGTTTTGTCTGCAGTCTTTTCTTCCTTCCTTCTCTGCCTTCCTGTTTCTGCTTCTGTGTCTCTCTTTGCCTAACTTCTCTGTCTCTGTATTTCTGTCTTTCACAGTCAAAAATTCTAATTTTCATTGTTACAAAGCTTAGGTTCAGGATTGGGGAGGAGGATGCAATTTCCTGCCTGTCAAGATAAGGCAATGCAGATGTTTTAAGGAATTAATGAAAAATTGAACTGAAAATTAATCTAAGTATATATATTTGCCTCCTTTTTACCCCTTTGTTACACAGTTAAATAGGTTCCTTCAGTTACTTTTAAGAAATTTATTGGATGGCGTTGACATCAATGTTGATATTGGAATATATGTCCTGACATGTTTCTGAAAGAAGTGGTCAGCTGCTAGTGAGATGTTCAGCCTTAATATAAATGCTGGGCTAAGTTTTTGACCATTCAAAGCTTCGTGTCTTCATCTGTAAAATGGAGATAACATTGTCAATCTTATGATTGTTACAAAGATCAATTAAGCAATATAATATCCTACAATAGTTTTTGTGCCCAATAGTTTTTGAATTGTAAATCTGGCAGTTAATCCTGTCTTTGGACTTTCCTTGTGGCTCAGATGGTAAAGAATCTGCCTGCAATGCGGGGGACTTGGGTTCGATCCCTGCGCTGGAAAGATCCCTTGGAGAAGGGAATGGCTACCCACTCCAGTATTCTGGCCTAGACAATTCCATGGACAGAGGAACTTGGCAGGCTGTAGTCCATGTGGTTGGGATTCATCTATACCTGGTACCTTGATAAAGAATTTTTGAGATCTAATTCTGTGATTTTTTTTTTTCATTTTCATGGTTTTTTTCTGTTAAAACTTTTATTTATATAAGAAATGTATATATAATTAATACATGAATATATATTGGTTATAAACCATTCAGATGATTTTGAATGATGAAGAGTAAAAAAATCTCCCTTCAATCCTTTCCTTTCCTAGTTCCCTGCCCTCCATCCAATCTCATTCTTCTTTTCAGAGGTAACCACTCTGAACAGTTTGATATGTATCCCTCTAGCCTCTCTTTTTCATTTATTTAGATACAGAAATACTATGCTCTCCCTTTTAAAAGATATAAATAGGCCTATTTATGTTCATTGATTCATCAAGTATTTGTTGATACTGTATTTTTCTGTGTCTTTTTATTGTTAAGGTACAGTAGATCTATATCACTGCATTAGTATTCTATAATATGAATTTACCAAAAATTAACAATTCTATTGATAAGAGCTCAGTTCATTTCTAATTTTTCTCTATTACAAGCAAATCTTAAGGAACATCTTTGTATATGTTCAGTTCAGTTCAGCTCAGTAGCTCAGTTGTTTCCGACTCTGCTACCCCATGAACCGCGGCACTCCAGGCCTCCCTGCCTATCACCAACTCCCGGAGTCCACCCAAACCCATGTCGATTTTGTCGGTGATGCCATCCAACCATCTCATCCTCCGTCGTCCCCTTCTCCTCCTGCCCTCAATCTTTCCCGGCATCAGGGTCTTTTGCAATGAGTCAGTTCTTCGCATCAGGTGGCCAGAGTATTGGAGTTTCAGCTTTAGCATCAGTCCTTTAAAATGAACACCCAGGACTGATCTCCTTTAGGATGGACTGGTTGGATCTCCTTGCAGTCCAAGGGACTCTCAAGAGTCTCCTCCAACACCACAGTTCAAAAGCATCAATTCTTCTGCCCTCAGCTTTCTTTATAGTCCAACTCTTATGTCCATACATGAGCACTGGAAAAACCATAGCCTTGACTAGACGGACCTTTGTTGACAAAGTAATGTCTCTGCTTTTTAATATGCTGTCTAGGTTGGTCATAACTTTCCTTCCAAGGAGTAAGCGTCTTTTAATTTCATGGCTGCAGTCACCATCTGCAGTGATTTTGGAGTCCAGAAAAATAAAGTCAGCCACTGTTTCCACAGTTTGCCCATCGATTTGCCATGAAGTGATGGGACCGGATGCCATGATCTTAGTTTTCTGAATGTTGAGCCTTAAGCCAACTTTTTCACTCTCCTCTTTCACTTTCATCAAGAGGCTCTTTAGTTCTTCTTCACTTTCTGCCATAAGGGTGGTGTCATCTGCATATCTGAGGTTATTGATTTCTCCCGGCAATCTTGATTCCAGCTTGTGCTTCTTCCAGCCCAGCGTTCCTCATGATGTACTCTGCATATAAGTTAAATAAGCAGGGTGACAGTATACAGCCTTGACGTACTCCTTTTCCTATTTGGAACCAGTCTGTTGTTCCATGTCCAGTTCTAACTCTTGCTTCCTGACCTGCATACAGGTTTCTCAAGAGGCAGGTCACGTGGTCTGGTAGTCCCATCTCTTTCAGAATTTTCCACAGTTTATTGTGATCCATACAGTCAAAGGCTTTGGCATAGTCCGTAAAGCAGAAATAGATGTTTTTGTGGAACGCTCTTGCTTTTTTGATGATCCAGCAGATGTTGGCAATTTGATTTCTGGTTCCTCTGCCTTTTCTGAAACCAGCTTGAACATCTGGAAGTTCACGGTTCACATATTGTATATGTATCTTTGTATATATTTGTATATTTTTGCAGAATCAGTTCAGTTCAGTTCAGTTCAGTCGCTCAGTCGTGTCCGATTCTCCGCGACCCCATGAATCACAGCACGCCAGGCCTCCCTGTCCATCACCAACTCCCGGAGTACACTCAAACTCATGTCCACAGAGTCGGTGATGCCATCCAGCCATCTCATTCTCCGTCGTCCCCTTCTCCTCCCGCCCCCAACCTTTCCCAGCATCAGAGTCTTTTCCAGTGAGTCAACTCGTCGCATGAGGTGGCCAAAGTATTGGAGTTTCAGCTTTAGCATCAGTCCCTCCAATGAACATCCAGGATTGATCTCCTTTAGAATGGACTGTTTTTTTTTTTTTTTGCAGAATAGGTGCCTATAAATAGAATTGGAATTGGTGAGTCAAAGAGTATATGCGTTTAAAATTTTCGTAGATGAAAATTTCATGCTGTCAAATTCTCTCTCCAAAAGTCTGTCCCAATTTATATTCTTTCTTTCATTATGTATTTTTAAAGATTTTTGGTCATACCGTGCGGCATATAGAGTCTTATTTCCCCAACTAGGGTTTGAACCTGTGCCCACTGTGGTGGAAACATGGAATGCTAACCACTGGATCCCCAGGGAAGTCCCTGGTTTATATTCTTAACACAGTGTGTGTGAAGGGGCGTTTACTCACACTCTTGCCAACTCTAGATACTATCAGGTCTTTAAAATTTTGCCATTGTGGGTATCTTATTTTAATGTTACTAGTGAAGTTGGACATCTTTTCATCAATTTTTTTGGTTATTTTTGGTGATGTGAATATTTGTTCAGCTGGGATTTTGGGGGAGATACTGATTTGAAGATGCTATTTTTGTGTTCTGGATGGTGATCTTTTAACTGTTTGTGTTGTATTTGGTCCTTGTCCCTTATCTATTACCTTGTTCATGGCAACTTCTGTTAAATGAAAGATTTACATTTTACATTTTTAGTGCCAAATTTGGCAGTTTTTTAATTTACCTTTTCTGGTTTTTATGTGACTGAATTACACAGCTTGTGTCTACCTATCTTGTAAGTACTTCAGTTATTAAATGTATTTAAAAAATATTTGTGGGTTTGAATATGAAAATAATACAAATGCCTTTATCTCATAAAGAAAGATTGAAATAATATTTGAATAGACTCTGAGAAGAGGGTCTCAGTTTATGAAAAAAATACAAGTCATTCTGAAATGTTATTGCCTTGTTATATACATAATGAATATATTATATTCCTTATATAGCTAGTTATTTCCAGTTATTTGCAATTAGAAGGTCATTATATTTCATGTGTGTATTGTTTTAGTTGCTCAGTTGTATCTGATCCATTGCATCTCCATGGACTGTAATCTGCCAGGCTCTTCTGTCCATGGGGATTCTCTAGGCAAGAATACTGGAATGGGTAGCCTATGGCTTCTCCAGGGGATCTTCCTGACCTAGGAATTGAACCAGGGTCTCCTGCAGTGCAGACAGATTCTTTACCAGCTGAGTTACCAGGGAATATATGTTTCATATGTAATATTTAAATTATAAATATAATATATAAATTTCATATAAAATATTTAAAAATTTTGGAAAAGGTAATAATTGCACATGGTCCAGAATTAAAAAGGTACAAAAGGGTGTATAGTGACACCATTTTTCTTCTTTATTATCCATTCCATTTCTGTTCTTTGTTATCCATTTTTCCCTCCTGGAGACAGCCAGTTTTATCAGTATCTTGTGTCTATTGCCAGAGATATTTTATGCATATATACAACGTATTTTTATGTTAATTGATTCTTTTCTTTTTATAGCTATGAAAGCTGCACCTGCTTTAAATGTAATTTGTTCTTCAGGCTAAAAATCATTCACAGTTCCAGAAGGTAAATTAAAATAATTGATGAATAGAGAACAGCTGTCAACAGTAAGAAGGGACACATGCTGCATCCATGCTAGCTGATTAGTAGACGTGACAGGGCCTTGCAGTTAGAAGGGCTTCTTTTGTTTACTTAAATGATCTAAAACAAATCTTTCTTTTCTCTTGTTAAACTGACCTTAGAATCAGAGACTTCTGATTATTCCAGACTTGATATTTCCCCCTAAGAAAATATACTTCCTGTTATTGAAATGTGAGTTAAAACAAATATAAAACTTGAAGACAAATCATAGAAATTAGACAGACTAAATAACCCTCTTATTTTATGTGTGAAGAAATTGAGGCCAGTAGAAATTAAGTGACTTGCAATGTCACATTGATATTCCTGAAGGACCAGATATTTGCAGGGGGAGTCGGACACGACTGAGCGACTGAACTGAACTGAATTGGGCAACAGCGTAAGTTTTTGGAATGCTGTTTTATTTAAGAGCTAGGAAGTTTTTTCCTCCCTCTTTTTTTTTTTTTTAAAGGAGAAGTTACAGTAGTCTTACGTTGCAGTTTGATATTTTATAAAAAATCTTCATTTCCTCATCTGCATTTTTGGCTGTAAACTGGAATGGTAAAGCACTACTGTTCAGCGTTAGGCACTCAGTAATTCTTGGAAAGTTAAAAGAAAGCGATGTTTATTGTTTAGGATGGAGATAGGGATTAATGGAGCCTTTCTTAAACACTTTTTTTTCTTGACTATAAAATATTTAATGGATGTGCCCTAATTCCCTTAATCTTATGCTTTTGAATCATTCTTAGCCTTCGGCATTTTCTTCCTTCCTAATTTGTATTATAGTTAGTGAAAGTACCTCATTGCAAAGGGACATTTAAATATCTATTTATGTTTGGTTAGAAAGCTGATATTTTTTCATGAAAATTTTTTCATATCTATGTATGGAAATACACATAGAAGTCTATATTTCTATTACCATTCTTTTTTTTCTTATCTATTGCTAACATTTTACCTTTAATCTTAGATTTCTAAAAATAATTCTATTTTTTCCCTCTAATACATTCTTTTAATCTTGATTCACTTAGATAGTTATCAGCAGGAGTCCATTTAGAGACCCCATCTGGAATTTAGTTTCTGTAAATGTTAATTGTATCTTAGTACTAAAATACTGATCTCTGTCTAACTCATTTCCAGATATATTTACTTTAAAAAAAACTTTTTTCCTTACTTCATTATTGAATATAAGTAAACATTTATTTCTTAGAGGAAAATTCATAGAGTTCATGTTTTGTGATTTATTTTTTAATAGCAAGTCTATCTTTCAGTATGAAAATACTGAAACAATCTGATCTTCCCTACCCCAATTTTTTTTCTGTTTTCAGTGGAATACATTTTATTGTTGGTCCTATATATTATAAATTCTGCTTGGTGAGCATGCATGTACATGGGCTGGCTTATCTACCGAAGATGTTATCAAAGCTGATTTGGCTGAATAGATTGACGGGCTGGAGCTTTATCCTTTAGAATGACTTTTTTTTTGGCCTCGCCGTGGGATGTTAATTCCCTGACCGGGATCAGATGTGGATCATCGGTAGTGAAAGCATGGATGCCTAACCACTGGACCGCAAGGGAATTCCCTTGAATGGATTTTATTTATTTATGTTTATAATAAGTAGATTAAGCATGTATTTCAAGTACTTATTTTAAATGTATATCTCTTTTTTTTCAGACTTTTTCTTTTGTGTTAGAGTGTAACTCATTAACAATGTTGTGGTAGTTTCAGGTGAACAGTGAAGGGACTCAGCCATACATATACATGTATCCATTCTCCCCCAGACCTCCCTCCCATTCAGGCTGCCACATGACATTGAGTCAAGTTCCATGTACTAAACTATAGGCCCTTGTTAGTTATCCATTTTTAATATAGCGGTGTGTACATGACCTTCCCACATTCCCTAACTATCCCTTCCCCCATTCCCTAACTATCCCTTCCCCCTGGCGACCATAAGCTTGTTCTCTGAGTCTGTGAGTCTGTCTTGTAAGTAAGTTCATTTGTATCGTTTCTTTTTAGATTCCAGTTAAAGGGATGTCATACAATATTTCTCTTTCTCTGTCTGACTTACTTCACTCAGTATAACACTATCTAGGTCCATCCGTGTTGCTGCAAGTGGCCTTATTTCATTCTTTTTAACAGCTGAGTATTATTTCATTAAATATATGTACATCTTCTTTGTCCATTTCTCTGTCGATGGACATTTAGGTTGCTTCCATATCTTGGCTATTGTAAGCAGTGCTGCAATGAACATTGGGGTGCATCCTTTTGGATCATGTTTTTCTCCAGATATATACTCAGGAATAGGATTGTAGGGTCATAAGATAGCTCTGTTTTTAGTTTTTTAAGGACTGTCAATACTGTTCTCCGTAGTGGCATCACAGACTCGATGGGCACAAGTTTGTGTAAGCTTCGGGAGTTGGTGATGGACAGGGAAGCTTGGTGTGCTGCAGTCCATGGGGTCTCAAAGAGTCGGACATGACTGAGCGACTAAACTGGACTGAACTGATAGTGGCTATACCAATTTACATTCCCACCAACAGTGTAGGAGGGTTCCCTTCTCTCTACACCCTCTCCAGCATTTGTTGTTTCTGGATTTTTTTGATGATAGCCATTGAATGGCTTTTACAAAAGTTACAAACAAAATCATCTACTCTGTACTTTTTTTTCCTTGTAGGATAATTGCTCTACAATATGGTGTTGGCCTTTGCCTTTTATGAACATGAATCAGCTACAGGTATATATAGGCCCCTCCCTCCTGAGCCCCGCTCCCTCCAGAGCCCCCCGCTCCCATCTCCTACCTTTTCCCATCCCTCTAGGTTGTCACAGACTACTGGGTTGAGGTCCCTGTATTAAACAGCAAATTCCCACTTGCTATCTATTTTACATATAGTAATGTATATGTTTCCATGCTGTTCTCTCAGTTTGTCCCAGCTTCTCCTCCCCCTGCTGTGTCTACGAGTCTGTTCTCTGTGTCTGTGTCTTCATTGCTGCTCTGCTACTCTGTACTTTTTAAGAGACATTTCTTCATTGATTTTTTTTTTTTTGCATCTTAAGTTAATTCAAGTAATAATTATGAACATTTATGTACTGTCTGTCTCATTAAAAATAATTTTAGTGGTTCTGCTAAAGCTGAAACTGCAATACTTTGGCCACCTCATGTGACGAGTTGACTCACTGGAAAAGACTCTGATGCTGGGAAAGGTTGGGGGCGGGAGGAGAAGGGGACGATGGAGAATGAGATGGCTGGATGGCGTCACCGATTCTGTGGACATGAGTTTGAGTGTACTCCGGGAGTTGGTGATGGACAGGGAGGCCTGGCGTGCTGTGATTCATGGGGTCGCGGAGAGTCGGACACGACTGAGCAACTGAACTGAACTGAAGCTAGTAGAATCTTACTGATTTATAGTCCCCCTGAAGGAAGAGGAAGAGGCATTTATTACTGAATTCTACTTCTCCGAATTAGAGGAAAATCTTAGCTTTGTAGTGATTAATAGTGTAAGGAGATTAAAAAATGTTGATGAATTATGCTTTTATATGTTATCTTTAAAAATATATACAGCTAGGATTTTGGGAGCTTCTACAAATGCTGCAGTAACACAGGGTGTGTTCAAAAAGAATAATTCTAAAATATAGTCATTACGTACCTATGTTTTATGTTGTATCTAGCAACAGTAAAGTTTATAAGAGTTAAAATTCTGGGTTGGATAATTAAAGTATACTTTTCTACTGGGACTTGTACAGTATAGAATTAAAACTTATCTTTTAAATTAATTTTTTAAAATCTTGAATCATTCTGGTTAATTAAGATATATTTTTTGCATCTATTCAAAATCTAAGTATAAAGTCGTTGTAAAATATGTATTGTTAGAACATACTACTTCTCTTAGGCTTTATTGATTGATCAGAAATGATGGCAGCGTGAAACTTGTGGTTATGGTTTAAATTTAAGTGGGACTATTGCCATAGAGTCATAGTATAATAACTCCAGAGTTACTTAGTACTAAACTGAATGTTGAATAATATGAGGAAGGAAAGTTATGACCAACCTTGATAGTATATTAAAAAGCAGAGACATTACTTTGCCAACCAAGGTCCGTCTAGTCAAGGCAATGGTTTTCCCCGTGGTCATGTATGGATGTGATAGTTGGACTGTGAAGAAGGCTGATCGCCGAAGAAGCGATGCTTTTGAACTGTGGTGTTGGAGAAGACTCTTGAGAGTCCCTTATACTGCAAGGAGATCCAACCAGTCCATTCTAAGGGAGATCAATCCTGGATGTTCATTGGAGGGACTGATGCTAAAGCTGAAACTGCAATACTTTGGCCACCTCATGCGACGAGTTGACTCACTGGAAGACTCTGATGCTGGGAAAGGTTGGGGGCGGGAGGAGAAGGGGACGACGGAGAATGAGATGTCTGGATGGCATCACCGACTCTGTGGACATGAGTTTGAGTGAACTCCGGGAGTTGGTGATGGACAGGGAGGCCTGGCGTGCTGTGATTCATGGGGTCGCGGAGAGTCGGACACGACTGAGCGACTGAACTGAACTGAACTGATTTAATATCATATTGTGTATTGAATGTTAGAAAGTTTTGGTCTCAATTCTGTATTAGGTTGTGTAATTGGTATATGGTGATTTAAATGAAGTGCCCTCTAAGAACTTTTGAGGCAGCTTTACAGTTATTTTTCTGGGAGTTAAATTAGCAGTGGCTCATTGGTAAAGAATTCTCCTGCCAAAGCAGGAGACGTGGGTTTGATCCCTGGGTCAGGAAGATCCCTTGGAGGAGGAAATGGCAACTCACTTCAGTATTCTTGCCTGGGAAATCCCATGGACAGAGGAGCCTGGCAGGCTCCACGGGGTTGCAAAGAGTTAGGCATGACTTAGTGACTAAACAACAATTCTTTTCTAGTAAGAACTATCTGAAGATTTGGGGAATGCTAAAATCAGTGTGCTCTAGGAGTAATCTCAGAGACAGTTGTGAAATATGATCAGAATTTATTGAATGGAAGTATCATTAATTTTATCGTACAAAGTCTTTTGAACAAAGTCTATGAACGGAAGGGTAGTCAGCTCAGAAGACAGCAAAGGGAAACCCAAAGCATGAGGAATTGGGTGACTGGCCTGTTGGGGGAGAATTTGTGATTTGTCTGTTTCCTGAGGTAGACATGTCCTTAGTGTGGAGATGGATGTATGAGATTAGCTTAGTCTGATATCCTTACATATTTGAGTCATAATTACTTTCCCATGCTCTGTCCTTTGTTTACTGCCTTCTCCACTCATCTGATGAGCATTCTAGTGTGCCACGTGATTGTAATTAATTCTCATTATGAAGAAATAAATTGTCAAAATAGTAAACAAATTGAAAAAAATAGACCTGTATGCATACATGTATATGTTTATATTTCTGTGAATTTGATTAAAGATAAATAGTCCTGTGGGAAAGATGCTTACAGTCTGTTTTATCTGATCATGTTTGCTTGCAACTAGTCTCCTTAGCTTTCTATTCTTTTGTATTGCTCTGAGCCTGGATTTCTGAAAACTTCAACAACTTAGGGCATTTAAGTTGTGTGGTCTCATCTTTAAAACGAGAATGTTGACCTAATGCTCTTCAGAATTCCTCTTAGTTCTAATTCTTCATGATTAACTTGTGAGCTCAGTTGTATCACTGCAGACTTAACAGGTAAGAGAAGGGATTTGAAAGAACTGAAATATCATTGATGTTTATGTTGATAGTACCAATATTACTTAAAGTTGCACATTTCAATCAGCCTTGTTTTGTTTGGTTCCAAAGTATAGAGTACAACAGTTTACATGTTGCTGCTACATTCTGTAAACTTCTTAAGGACGGAGTGAGTACAGGACAGTGTATATCACAAAGAAAAGATAGCCAGTGCTTATTGAATGAAATATATAGGACATAGCCAAAAATGGTTTGGTCATTTGTGACTTTAAAAATACTCTTTATTGCAAATTTTAAACATATGTATGAGTAGACAGAATAATATTATCTTAGTTCATCTGAGGTGCTATAACAGGATACCATAGACTCAGTGATCTATACATAGAAGAAATTTAGTGCTCATGATTCTAGATGCTGGGAGTCAGAGATAAGGGTGCTAGCATGGTTAGGTTCTGTGAGAGCCCTCTTCCTAGTTGCAGACTGCTGAATCATGTTGTATTCTCCTAAGAGAGAGGGCTAAGCTAGCTTTCTGGGGTCTCTTTTACTTTTCAATTATTATTTTTTAATTGAATTTTTAATTTTTATTTGGCCATGCCGAGAGGCATGCAGGATTTTAGTTCCGCAACTAGGAACTACTGGTTGCCCCTTGCGGTAAGTGTGGAATTTAACCACGGAAGCTGAGGTGTCTTTTACAAGGGCACTGATCCTAATCGTGAGGGCCTTGTCCTCATTACCTCATCACTGTCCAAAGGTCTTTCCTCCTAATACCGTCACTTAACATGTGAATTTTGGGACGACACTAATGTTCAGACCATAGCAAGTATTATGAACCTCCATTTACCTATTACCCTACTTTAATAGTCATGATTATCATTTTTTCTTTACTTTCTGCCATGTGCCTTTTGTATTGTTTTGAAGCAAATCTCAGACTTCATATCAATCTGTAATTCCAATGTATATCTCTCGAAAATAAACACTTTAAAAAAATCGTAGCTATACCTCAAAGAATGACTTGGTTTTGACAAATATTACATTAGTTTCACTTTGAATACCTGTACTAATTATTTCCAAGAAACTTGTTATGTGTAGTTTCCATGTAGTTAATAATACTTAGAAATAAAACAGTAGAACTAATTTTTGTTTTTATTTTAATATTTAGGCTATCGACATGACGGCTGAAGAAACAGTGAATGTAAAAGAGGTTGAAATCATTAAGCTAATCTTAGACTTCTTGAATTCAAAGAAGCTTCACATTAGTATGTTGGCCCTTGAGAAGGAAAGTGGAGTCATAAATGGCCTATTTTCTGATGATATGCTTTTCCTGAGGTATGATTTCATTATCACTGTAAGGTTTGTAGCTCATTCCAAGAAATGTTAAGTATTAATAAAATAATAGGTACAATATAGGTAGGTCTTTATAATCATGAAAAGTAAGTATAATTTTTTAATGTTTATTTGTATAATGAGCATTTACAAAATAAAGTTTTCTGTAGAATATTTTCAGGAGTAAGATTTGAAGATTCATTGAAAAGAGTCACAACTCTATTATGGTTGTGGCATCATGTAAAAGATACTCGATTAAGAAATCAGAGACTGTAAACTTAAAATATTTCTGAAATATCTCTTGTAGCTGTAGAAATAAAACGTACTCGTATAAATATATTCTTTGTAGAAAATATAGAAAAATAAAGAAGAAAAATCACCTCACCATCCACACATAGTTTTTGATGCATATTAAAAAAAACCTAGCAATTCTGTTTTGCATTTATAATTTGTATCCTGCTTTATCCATTAACATTATAAGAATTCTCTGTGTGATTATAAATTTTTGCTTTTAAAGTTTTCAGTTTACTTAATTTCCTAATAATTTCCCTATTTTTAGACAATTGTCTCCAGGTTTTCTTAAAGGCTCTACTGAGCATCTTTCATACATATGACTTTTTCTGTATCTTGGATTATTTCCTTAGAACAAGTTTCTTGGAGATGGAATTGCAGAGCAAAAGGGAGTTAACATGTTTGCCAAAATGGAAAGCTAAATATATCCTTCCTTGAATTGGATAGGAAAAGAAAAACCCAAATTTCCAGATAGAAATGTATTCTGTGCTTATGTGGTACCAAATGTCCTTGACAGGGAGTACAGATTCTTGGATATGTAGCATTTTGTGAAATGAAAATGAAGTGTTTCTAACTCATGAAGAAGGAACTTGTTAAAAAGCTTTATTATATCAGGAAAGTTTATTTAAATTCATTTCACTTCCCTGTATTTGATATTATAAATGTCACTGAGCCCTAGGGAGCTTAGTCAATGATATATGTAGCAGGAACCAATACTGAGGCAGTATTCTTTGGGCTTTGTCTTTCAAGCATTGCTATTCCTGGAATTTAGTAGTAGCTCTCTGATATCCCTCTGCAGAAACCCATTGGTTTGTGGTGAAGTTTTACTGGTCTAAGGTGAAATGCAAAGAATTAAAGAGTAGTAAATTTTTCATTAAACTAAATGTATTCTTCTAATGTATTCATCTTAAAGGGCTCACCTTTGAAATTATATCCTTCCTACTTTTTAAATGTTAAAATGTCCCTTTATAAAATGGTTATGTTATATATTGTGATTGCTTTTTATACTATTCATTCTTTGTAGAATTTTAAAAGTTGGCAGTCTTATGTAGATCTTCTTGCTTGTTTCTTTTTAAATCTTCTGTTCTAAAAATGCATAAGTAGGTAAATAACTTTTAAGAAAGAACAGTAATCTAAAAGCCTTATAACTTTTGGAAGTTCCCATAGACCACTTAAGTCAGAGAAACCTGATAGTATTTATTACTGTTTTCATTCTCAGAATATAAACTTTAGTATATGTTAACTTTAGTTAAATGCCTCCAAGATGTTGAAGTCACATTAGAGCAGTTTTTCAGCCTTAGTACTGTTAACATCTTGTTGTATGTGTGTGGGAGTTGTCCTGTGCATCGTAGAATGTAGGATATTTAGCAGTTCCTCTGACCCATACCCTGTAAATGCTGGTCACATCCCAGTTGTGACAACCAAAAATGTCCCCACACAGTGCCAGATGTCTTCAGGGGGCAAAGCTGCCCCAAGTTGAGACCCACTGACTTAGGGAGACTGGGACATACCTACACACTGGCCCCTAAATAATACAGAATAACTTTAAACTGTAAGATTAGTGGGGAAATAAATAAACTTTTAGATTTAGTTCGATGTTTTTACATAGGTGAAGAAAAACACATTTTAGAATGAGGAGTGGGTGCAGCTTCACAGATTCTTCTCAAATAGCATGCTGCTGCTGCTAAGTCGCTTCAGTCGTGTCCGACTCTGTGCGACCCCATAGACGGCAGCCCACCAGGCTCCCCCGTCCCTGGGATTCTCCAGGCAAGAACACTGGAGTGGGTGGCCATTTCCTTCTCCAATGCATGAAAGTGAAATGTGAAAGTGAAGTCGCTCAGTTGTGTCTGACTCTTTGCGACCCCATGGACTGCAGCCTACCAGGCTCCTCCGTCCATGGGAGTTTCCAGGCACGAGTACTGGAGTGGAGTGCCATTGCCTTCTCCATCAAATAGCATATGTTGTTACAAATCATTTGTGGGAAAAGTTAATTTTATTATAGTGGTTGAGGAATCAAGTAAAATGTTAATCTTAATTACCTGCTTTGTGATGTTCTAATGCTATCTTGTCATCTATTCTGCTTTTAATTAGTGTAACACAAATTTGATAGCATGCATGGATTTTTCTTTATATAGGCAACTAATCCTTGATGGTCAATGGGATGAAGTTCTTCAGTTCATTCAGCCTCTAGAATGTATGGAAAAATTTGACAAAAAAAGGTAAGATTTCATCTAAAACTTTTTAGTATCTTATCGTTGGTAGAAGTTTACCAAGACAAAGCAATAAACAAAAATTTAAAAACAAGACTGTTAGCTTTCCTAGCCCATAGTACCCTCAGTCCCATTGAGTTGGAGCATTTCTAGAGGACAGCTTGCATGTATTTCAATTAGTTGACTGTCTGATATATAAAATTAGTCAACGGTGCCTATATATAAAACATCACAAGGTCCTATCTGAAGCAGTTGTTTCTTTGTAATACTACAAAGATTTTAGAGGTGTCATTCCATTGTTTCCTGACTTCCATTATTTCTGACAGAGTTATTTTTAATTCTCTTGTATAAATGTTTCATTTTTTCTTCTTCTGTTAGCTGCCTTCAAGATTTTCTCCTTGTCATTGGTTTTCAGCAGTTTGATTGCCACAAGTGTGATTTACTTGTATTTTTCCTGCATGGGGTTTACTGAGGTTTTTGAATCTATAAGTTTATCTGTTTCATCAAATTTGAGAAGTTTTTGGCAGTTATTTCTTCAAAATTTTTTTCTGCTCCTTTCTCTTCTCCTTCTAATTCTATAGTATTAGATTGATATTGTTCCACAGTTTTGAAGCTTTGTTCCTTTTTTAAAAACATTTTTTGTGTGTATTCTTCAGTCTTGATTTACTCTCAACATTTATTGACACTTCTTCAGTTAGTAACCTGCTCATAAACAATGAATTTTTCATTTTAAATATTGTACTTTTTGGTTGCAGAATTTACTTTTATTTATAATTTTTCTGCTGAGATATTCCTATCTGTTTGTTCATTGTGACTATTTCCCAGTAAAGTCCTTGAACTTATTTTTAGTAACTGCTTGTTCACTAATAGTTCTTATTTGCTAATTCCAACTTCTGGGTTATATCAGGCTCAGTTTCTATTGATTGCCTTTTCTCTTAACTGTAAGTCACTCTTTTTTCCACATGTCTCATCATGTTTTAAAATATATTCTGCACATTGTGGATTCATTGTTGAAACTCCGGACTTCCATTATCTTCTTTTGAAAATTACTGATTTTTATTCATACAGGCAGTATACTTTGTTATACTCAGAATGCAAAGTCTGTCCCTCACCTAACAGACATCAGTTGAAATCTCTGCTCAGTTATTTAACCTTCAGTCTGTTGCTTTTGCTGGGCTCTTTGGAGTCCCCCTTGCATCTTCAGTTTTAGGTATGGCCAAGGTTTTATGCACAGTTTATACAGTAGATTTTTATATATTTTTCATTGTGGTTTGATCCTCCTACCCTCTCTGCCACTTTTCAGCTGTTCTGGCATATCAGACTTTTTTCTGACTTCTCAAAAATCTGTAAAACTGCAGCTTTCTTTGAGTTTTAGCTCATGCTGTGTGGATTGGGGAGTACCTCAACTGGAAGGCCCTATACCCTTGAATCTCACTCCCTAAAGTTCCCTTTTTTCATGTATTGACTTCCCTCTAGTTGTGCTAGCCTTTTTTTTTTTTTCCCCTTTCGTGCTTTCAAATAATTTTTGGGTTTTATCTAGGGTTTAATTGTTATTTGCAGAAAAGTTAGCCAGATACAAATTACTCCACCGTTATCAGAAATGAAACTTCATGTTAGTTTCTGATTCTCCATAATTCATGCTGTTTGGTACTTCTTTGCTTTTGTACATTGTTTATTTATTTATTTACCTTATATCATCTTCTGCCTTTTCACAGCACATGCTTGATTATCTTCCCATAGTCAGTTCTTGTAAGACCCACACCATTTCTTATAGAGTTGGTTTCATACTCCTTCAAAATCTTTCTCTGTGTTAGTTACTCAATCGTGTCTGACTCTGTCTGAGACTGTAGCCCTCCAGGCTCCTTTGTCTGTGGAATTCTCCAGGCAAATACTGCAGTGGGTTGCCATTCCATTCTCCAGGGGATCTTCCCGACCTAGGGATTGAACCCGGGTCTCGTATTACAGACAGATTCTTTTCTGCTGAGCTACCTGGGAAACCCAAAACCTTGCTGAATCCTATACATATTCCATGGAATTTATTAGATGATTCTCTTCTTTTTGTTTTTTAAATTGAAGTATAGTTGACTTATAATACTGTGTTAGTTTCAGGTATATAGCATAATGATTCAGTATTTTTGCAGACTATATTCCATTATAGCTTATTACAAATTCTCTGTGCTATACAGTCAATCTTTGTTGCTTATCTGTTTTATGTATAGTAGTTTGCATCTGTTAACCTCATACCCCTAACTTATCCCCCGCCACCAGCTTTAGTAACCACAAGTTTGTTGTCTATGACTATGAGTCTGTTTTGTGTATATATGTATATTCATTTATGTTATTTTTTAGATTCCACATATAAATGTTATCATATAGTATTTGTCTTCCTTTAACTTATTTTGGTACGCATAGTATCCTTATATGACTTCTTTTTTAAAAATTTTTATTGGAGTATAGTTGGTTTACGATGTTGTGTTAGTTTCAGGTACACAGCAGAGTAATTCAGTTACGTATATACGTATATTCACTCTTTTTTAGATTCTTGTCCTGTGTGAGTCATTACAGAATATTGAGTAGAGTTCCCTGTGTTAAACAGTAGGTCCTTATTAGTTATCTGTTCTATATATGGTAGCGTGTATATGTCAATTCCAATCTCCCACTTTATCCTTTTTCCCACTGTTAATCATAAGATTGTTTTCTACATCTGTAACTCTGTTTCTTTTTTAAAATAAGTTCATTTGTACCATTCTTTATAATATTTCACTTCTCTGACTTACTTCACTCAGTGTGACAATCTCTAGGTCCATCCGTGTTGCTGCAAATGACATTATTTCATTCTTTTTTATGGCCGAGTAATAGTTCATTGCATGTGTGTATACACATACACCACAACTTCCTAATCCAGTCATCTGTTAATGTGCATTAGATGAGTTGGTCTCATTAGATGCCCTTCTTTTTAAAGGCAGAGATTTTGTTTTATTGGCACATATTTGCTGTTACAACAATGGTTGGAAGAATGACTGTGAAGGTTCATTATTATTTTCTTTCAGCCCTTAGAAGCACTTTTCTTTAAAGTGCTTAAGGCACTCAACATTTTTTGATTCATAGACAAGTCAGATAGACTCTCCCTTTCCCCTCTCTGAAATGTACCTTTTAAAAAGTTTTAAATCTACAGTTATGGCTTTTTAGCAGTGTTATTCATTTCATTCTACCCTTTCAGCTCTATGAGACCTTTCTCATGTTTGAAAAGAAAAGACATATTTTGGGAAATAAAATATTTGGAATATAAAATGTTTTGATTTCATGTTAGATGACTTTTGACATCTTCCATAAAAACTTGATTGTTTGCTTAGAAATAATATTTCAAATAAAATCCTTCCTTTGAGTATTAAATTGTGGCTTTTAATTATGGCTTATGAGTGATTGAACACAACACACACACGGCTTCAATGTGATTAGCCTTATAAGATATTTTAAAAATTTTCTGAAAGCAAAGGTACTTACAATAAATAAATAAAGTATTTTTTGAGAGGAATAATTGATCCTATAAGAAAACTTGGCCTATTTTGCTTTAGGAGCTTGAGTTTCATTTCTAGTCATTGACATTGCTATAGTGAAAGGCAGTGAAAGTTAGTCACTCAGTCGTGTCCAACTCTTTGCGACCCCATGGACTGTAGCCTGTGCTATAATTCAGCTTTTAATCATTTTAATGTTTCATATTTTATTTTTCACAGGTTTCGTTATATTATCCTGAAGCAGAAGTTTTTAGAAGCTTTATGTGTTAACAATGCAATGTCAGCAGAAGATGAGCCCCAGCATGTAAGATTTTTATTCCTGAAGGTTTGCGCCATAGTCTTGTTTCAGTCATAAGTATTTTATTCACTAAAACAAAAGATTAGTATCATGAGTTAAAGTTTCTATGAGTGGTGGTGGGGCAAGATCTGTTGTTTTACAGGTGTAGTACTTTCAATCTGTAGTCCTTCTGAATTTGTTCTGTGATTTAGGAAAAGATGATACACATAAATGGCTGTTTGGTTGGAGAGTGTGCGCCCCTCTTGTTTAAGGTGATCTAGATAGTCGAAGATGTTTGACTTGATTAGTATATCATTGCTTCTTTTCTTTTCCAAGAAGTGAATTATGTTTACCTCTTCTTTCTGTCTTTTCAGTATTTTCTTTGATCCAGAGGTTTATTTATTTATTTTTTAAACCCTTTATTTTTTGGCTGTGTAGTACAACTTGTAGGAACTTAGTTCCCCAACTAGGGGTTGAACCCAGGCCCTTGGCAGTGAAAGCACAGAGCCCTAATCACTGACAGCCAGCGAATTCCCCAGAGGTGTTTCTTAATAGAATGTTTATTTTTTAATGACAATTTAGATTTAATGATATTAAATTCTTTTTGGTTAGAGAGTTACTTTTAAAGTTTTAATGTTAGTATTGTTGCATCCAAAACCAAAGAAATTTTTATTAAGTGCTAGTAAGTAATCATTGAAACAGTAGAGAAATGCTTGCCAGGTAATGATGTTTAAAGGTGGAAAGAGGTACTTCCCTGGTAGTCTAATAGTTAAAGACTCAGCACTTCCACTGCAGAGGATTTGGGTTTGACCCCTGGTCAGGGAACTAAGCTTCCACATGCCAGATGGCATGACCAAATAAAAAAAAGTGGAAAGAACACTGGAATATGAATGAGTCAATAAGAATTTTCATTCTGTCTTTGTCACTAATCAACTGAATTACTTAGGTTAAATCTGCACCTACCTTTTCCCACAGGTAAGATATAGAAGCTGTGTTATGCAATTTCTGAAGTTCCTTACATCACTGAAAGCTTATGATCCTAAGATAATATTCACTGCACAAATTACTTTGTCTTTTAGATAAGCTTCCTTTTGTTCTATCTGTACCATTTTTGTTAAAGTGAACTGTAGATGTTGCCTTTCCTGATTTGCTTTCTTTCCCCACACACATTTGTCCTAAGGCAAGTTTGAGAATGGCTCTTTTGCTTTTTCGGTAAGCTGGAGTGATGGCAGGGTATAGTGAACAGTTGAATGTTGGCATGCTTCAGTTTCATTGCTCGAAAACTTAATTATCCTTATTCTTAAAAATTATGCGTTGAAAATGATAGTATTAAGTCTGAATTACCTTACTTTTTTCTAGGTAAAAGTTTAATATGCTAATAGCCAAATTTTAAAATCTTTATTTTAGTAGTAGAAAACATTTTGATTCTTCGCTTGAAAGTTGTTATATAGCCCACCATTATATGAGTATTCTTTGACACTAGTTTATTCCTTCGCAATTGAACAGTTTGTGAAAGTTTATAAAGTATTTTTGAGTAAAATACTTTCATTGTTTTCATCTCTCATAGGATCTCTCTTTATAGCACTTGTTTTTTTTACAGCTGGAATTTACCATGCAAGAAGCTGTGCAATGTTTACATGCCCTGGAAGAGTACTGTCCTTCTAAAGATGACTACAGCAAGCTCTGTTTGCTTTTGACTTTGCCTCGTTTGACCAATCATGCTGAATTTAAGGACTGGAATCCCAGCACTGCACGAGTTCACTGCTTTGAAGAGGCTTGTATCATGGTTGCAGAATTCATCCCTGCTGATAGGAAGCTAAGTGAGGCTGGTTTTAAAGCAAGTAACAATCGTTTATTTCAGCTTGTAATGAAGGGCCTACTTTATGAATGCTGTGTAGAATTTTGTCAAAGTAAAGCAACAGGAGAAGAGATTACAGAAAGTGAAGTACTACTTGGAATTGACCTCTTATGTGGTAATGGGTGTGATGATTTGGATCTGAGTTTATTGTCATGGCTCCAGAATCTCCCATCTTCGGTCTTCTCTTGTGCTTTTGAACAGAAAATGCTTAATATTCATGTTGACAAACTTCTAAAACCCACAAAAGCTGCATATGCTGATCTTTTGACACCTCTTATCAGCAAACTTTCTCCCTATCCATCATCTCCAATGAGAAGGCCTCAATCAGCTGATGCTTATATGACCCGCTCTCTGAATCCTGCTTTAGATGGCCTCACTTGTGGACTGACCAGTCACGATAAGAGAATCTCAGACCTTGGGAACAAAACTTCTCCAATGTCACACTCCTTTGCTAACTTCCATTATCCAGGAGTACAAAACCTCAGCAGAAGTCTCATGCTTGAGAATACAGAATGTCACAGTATTTATGAAGAATCCCCTGAACGGTAAGTATGTGCTTATAAAAATTGACAGATCTTCATAAGTGTGAGATAATCTAATTGGGGAGTGTGTGTGTGTTTTCTAAATGTTCAGGTCTCTTTAGTTGAAAGTTTAGTTTAGTCTTTAAAACTTTATTTGTAAGGAGTTTTAAAAATTTTGATAATATTATCTAGGAAAATCTTTATTTTTATGTCCCGTATTATCATTTTGCTGGTTATAAAGGCAGTGCATACGTATTAAGAAATTTTGGAAATATGGAAGATTATCAGTAAGAGAATTAAAATCCCACACAATCTCACACTTAGATGACCAATGTTTTTCCTATGAATACGTTTTTAAAAATTGGGAAGGTGCTATATATATTTTCATACAATTTGCTTTTATTCGCTTGATAGATCATGAATTGTTCCCATATTCTTAAACGTTTATTGAGGTCAGTGATTAAGGGTATGTGCATTATTCCTTTATATGACTGTATCATAGTTTTACCTAATTCCTTATTGTAGGAGAGTAGATAATTTCCTGTAAATACTACTATATTGAACATGTATATATATAAAAATCTCTGGTTATTTCCAGTTATCTTTAGTAATTCTTTATGTATATATATATATATACACACATAAGGAATTTAAGTGTTAAAACTGCCACTCAGTTTTTCTTTCAAATCCTGCATGAAATAATGATTTCTTGATGATCTGTTCTTTATATCAAGGCTTAAGAAACTTCCTGTCTCAGTTTTCCAGGAATCCCATTGGGACACATGGCTGGTTTCCTGTTCTCACAGTTGATACTATGAATCATTACTATTGACTGCAATAAATTTATTAAAAGAGCATAAAAATGAAAACTTTTACTATTCACATAGGATAGTTGACAGCATTCTGTATTGAGGAAGAAGCACTGGACTCGGAATTTCTGTTTCTAATTAAAATAAGAGGAGATATTTAGTTATGGCATAAGAATTACAGGATAAATATTTGTGGAAGCATTTTCTGTTAAGTTGCTGTGGGATTGTTGGGGGTGGTGGGTATGATTTTCTTTAACGTTCTTTAAAGAAAGGAGAGGATTCTAGAATCAGTTAAGTGAGGGGACTTCCTAAAGCCTAGGGTGACTTCCTAAGGCATCTTACTGCTCTGTATTTTATATTTGAAAGATAAAGATGATATCTAGTGATGAAAACGAATGAGTATAATTTAATATAGGGCATCCTATTATTTAAATCCTAAAGAAATAGAGAATCTTGAGTATTGGTAGAGACTATCTTAAACTTTTCTTTGACTTTTTCAATCCCTTTAGAGAAAATTTTTGCTGTCTGGGATGCTGAGCTTCTGGGGGAACTAGTGACATTTTTCTGAGTATATGAGATGATAGGAGCTTCTTGGTCAATATAATGAATAGCACGTTTGGAATTGTGCATCAGTGGGATTGTCTTTATAAAGGAAAAAAACCAACAACACAAACAGCTAGCCAAATGTGACTCTACATGTGCTGTTTCCCTTGTAAAGAAAGTACTGTAATTGAGAACTGACTGAATAAAGATGGGGAGAAGTGAAGTTATTAGACCTTTATAGCGGGGTAAAATGTGACTTGTTAAAAGGTGAGTAACACGTGTGTTTTTAGCTGAGCAGTAGTAATAGCCCAGAAAACATCTGTCACGTCTCTGAAACTGGAAAACTTAGGAGGCAAAGCAGTATAGAACAGTGAGTAGAACATGGTCTTTGGAGCCAGACTACAGTTTGAATAATAGCCTTGCCATTTTCTAGCTGCATGATCTTGGAATGGTTACTTAATCTCTCTGAGCCTCAATGACCTCCTCTATAAAATAGAGTGTTGACTTGCAGAGTGAGATAAAGTTCCTAGCAGAGGGGTAAGCTTGTGCTTGGTGCTTAATAAATACAGATTTCCCTCCTTCAGGGCTCATACCCTTGGAAGGGACAGTTTGTCAAAAGAGCTACTAATAACATGTTATAGAAGAGCTATTTGGCTGTTGATAAAGTATAAAAATTTATTTTGGAAAAAGTTTACCTGGTTTTGAAAAATGTTTTAGGTATAATTAGAAAATGTGGGAAGCTCAGATCAATTATGTTAAAATGCCACATAAAGAGACGTTTGCTTGTGGTAATATATGTTTGATTTCAATATTTATTTAAAAATATTTGATTGTCTACTCTGTGCTAGCACCATGCTGCATCCCCAGGATATAATGGTTGAGTTACTATGGTGAAGAAGATAAAACCCACAAGAAAAGTTTATAAAAGAGTGTGTAGCATTTTGAAGGATGTCTTTTCACTTGAACAGAAAGCAACTCAAAATAAAAAAGGAAGAAAAAGCAGTTGAAATATGCAAGCCGTGACTATGCAATATAATGGTCTCAAAATTAAATCGTAGGGAAAAAAAATCTATTCCCAAACTTGGGCCAGCATTGGATTTGGAGTCCAAAGACCTGGATTCAAGTCCTAACTTTGTTTACTAACTATGCAGTTTTGGGAACATGCCTTTTTTGAGTCTGTTTACTCATCTGTGAAATGGGAGTTTTAATCTGTTTTACAGGTCACTGTGCAGATTAAATGAGATAATGTATATGGAAGTGCTGTATAAATTGCAAAATTAAATGTTACTTTATAAATTGTTTTATTCTATCTACACAGTTAATAATTCTTACAAATTCTACTTTTGGATTAAAATGGATCTTCCTTTGGTCAGTAGCAGTTTACAGCATAGTCCTGTAACTGAAAACTCTTCCCAGATCTTTCTACTTCCTCCTCAGGGTGCATGTGTGTGTATATATGTCTAGATATTTATGACTACTAGGCTCCTAACTAATGGTACCTTTGTGAAGATAACTATCTAGCTCTGCTTTCCTAAACCCTAGACCTCTATTTTAATATGTCTTACATACTTATGTCTGGAAAGGCCATTATGAAGTCATCTCATAATCAAATTAATTGAAGACAAAATTCACTTTACTTTTGTACTTGTTCCCATGGTATCTGTTACTGATAGGTAATCTTTGTGAATGTGGTATTTGTCATCTTTGGATAATGTTAGTTATTAAAATTTTTAAACAGCGTAACTATGAAAAGTAGAAATTGCCAGTGTGAAGAAGACGACAAGGAACAACCTGACATAAGACATCAAACTTACTGATTAGTATACATTAAAAATATTTGAAAGATGTTTCAGTTTTATGTTAAGTGCAAATAAATCAAAGAAAGCCTTTTAATAAAACCTCAACTATTCTTTTTATTGAAATATATTGGAGGAAAGAAAATTGATGTTTGGATAACAGAATAACAGATTGAGTTCTTTAAGAGAATTTAGGCTTTAGGTCATTTGACCTATTAATTTGTAGATGAAGCCGAGCCACAGAGAGTGTAAGTGATTTCCCAAGGCCACACGTACTCTTTTAGATGGGAGTCCCTACCCTCCTTGCTTAATAATCCAATGCTCTTTCATTATTAGCACATTCTATTTTTTTAAAATCCCTTACATATAGTACTTAAGAGAAAAAAGTAAAGTTTAAAATCTGTTTTTGTGCATTTAATATATACTTAAGCTAAATATGCCTCTTTTAAATTAAAATTTCTCTAACTACATTACATTTTTCTTTACCCCTACTTCTTCCTTTTCATTTGTTACCCCAAAGTGATACACCTGTTGAGGCACAGAGACCTATCAGCAGTGAAATCCTGGGCCAGAGTTCAGTTTCAGAAAAGGAGCCTGCAAATGGAGCACAGAATCCAGGACCAGCTAAGCAAGAAAAAAATGAGGTAATGTTTACTACATCTCAGGTCTTTTAGAGTTATCCATTTTGTAAGAAGTAATACTATTTGCTTGGACAGAATTTTAAAAGAATTTTCTGTTATTTCAGAGGAGCAGAGAGAATACCTAGATTTTCTTATTAATTAGATCATTTCTCCTCTCTTCTTTAAGAATTTGTAGTTTGTTTGTTTAGTTATCATTATATATCTTAGAGCATTTTTAATGTATGAATTTATTAACAATTTAAAATATCACAGTTGATATTGCTTCTGCATGTTTGAGCATTCATGTAATTGAATTTGTATTAAAAGTAGACAACTTGTATTTTAGGATATGTGCTCTATATTTTACTAAGTAGATTTAATGAGCAAGAAATTATGACATTTATAATGTAGAATAATACCTTATCTCTGCTTCCCTGCTGGCTCAGCAGTAAAAGAATCCGCTTGCAATGCAGTAGATGTGAGTTTGATCTCTGGGTCGGGAAGACCCCCTGGAGAAAGAAATGGCAACCCACTCAACTATTCTTTTTTATTTTTTTTAAATAAAAGTATTTATTTATTAGGCTGTGTTGGTCTTCATTGCTGCGTGGGCTTTTCTCTCATTGAAGCAAGTGGGGGCTGTTCTCTGGCTACTGTGCACAGGCTTCTCATTTCAATGAATTTTCTTACTGTGTAGCATGGACTCTCTGGGTGCATGGGCTTCAGTAGTTGTGGCTCTTGGGCTTCCAGTGCACAGGCTCAATAGTTGTGGCACGTGGACTTAGTTGCTTCTCAGTATGTGGGATCTTCCCAGACCAGAGGTTGAACCCGTGTCTCCTGCATTGACAGGTGGATTCTTTATCACTGGGTCCCTAGGGAAGCCCCCACTCCAGTATTCTTACTTGGGAAATAGCATAAACAGAGGAGCCTAGCAGGCTACAGTTCATGAGGTCACAAGAGTTGGACGTGACTTTGCAACTCAACTATCACCACCATCACACCTTTTCTAAGCCTTTAGAGTTCTAGTTTATTTTTCTGTGGTGCTTTGAAAAGGAAATTGTAAATTGTATTGTGAAATAAGGTGCAAATTTTATCATATATATAATATCTCACTTATAAGGGGTGAGTAGGTTTAATAAGTTGAATACATTTTTTTGTGTGTTTGACTAAATATTAAGAATGAGGTTGAAAAATTATCCTTAAAAGTACATATGGATATATACCAAACAACAGTATCCCAAAATATATGAAGCAAACATTGGCAAAGCTGAAGGGAGAAATAGACTGTTCTGCAATAATAGTTGGAGGTTTCAATACCATACCTGCAGTAATGGACAGACTATCTACAGAAGCCATCAGTAAGAATATAGAGGACTTGAACAATGCTGTAAACCAATTAGCACTAACAGACGTCTGTAGAATACTCAACAATAGTGGAGTACACATTCTTCTGCAGTGCACATGCAGTGTTCTTCAGGATAGACCATATCTTAGGACTCAATACTATTATTTTAAAAGATTTAAAATCATGTAAGTATTTTCTCTGACCAGAAGAATGAGGCTAGAAATGAATAACAAGGAAAATTTTTAAATTCTTAAACAACCAGTGGGTCAAAGAAAAAATCACAAGGGGAAATTAGAAAACACTTAGAGACTAATGAAAATGAGTACAACATAACAAGTATACAACAAGCTTATGGAATGCAGCAAAAGCAGAGCTCAGGGATAAATTTGTAGCTGCAAATGCTTACATTAAAAAAAGAAGAAGGATCCCAAATTAATAACTTTATGCCTTGAAGAGCCAGAAAAAGGAAGAGCAAGCTTGCAGAAGGAAGGAAATAATAAAGATTAGAGGAGAGAGAAATAAAAGAGAAAAGGGAAACAACAGGGAGAATCAACAAAATCAAAAGTTGGTTCTTTGAAAAGATCAACAAAATTGATAAGCCCTTAGCTTGACTGACAAAGGAAAAAACCAATAACTAAAATAAATAAAACTACCTTACAGGGCTTCCCTTACAGGTGGCACTAGTGGTTAAGAACCCACCTGCCAGTGCAGGAGACAAAAGAGATGTGGGTTTGATCCCTGGGTCAGGAAGATCCCCTGGAGGAGGAAATGGCAACCCACTCCAGTATTCTTGCCTGGAAAATCCCATGGACAGAGGAACCTGGTGGGCTACAGCCCATAGGGTCGCAGAGTCGGACACGACTGAAGCGACTTAGCATATCTACCTTACAACAATAAAAAGGATTATAAGAATACTATGACCATTTGTAAACTAACATATTAAATAACTTAGATGAAGTGGACAAATTCTTTAGAAGCAAATTACTAAACTCACTTGGAAAGAAATAGAAAATCTCAACAGATCCATATTAAGTAAAGAATTGAATCAGTAATCAAAAAGCTTTCCAACAAAGGAAAGACAAGGATCAGATGGCTTTACTGGTGAATTCTATAAACTTTTAGGAAGAGTTAACAATAATCCTCAAAATTTTCCAAAAAATAAAAGAGGAGGGAATACTTCCTAACTCATTCTATGAGTTCAGCATTACCATTATAGCAAAGCCAAGTGAAAATATTAGGGAAAAAAACTACAGACCAGTATGTATTATGAATATATAAGCAAAAATCAACAAAATACTAGCAAGCCAAAACCATAGCATATTAAAAGGATTATACATCTTGACCAAGTGGATTGATTGCAGGATGCAAGCGTGGTGGTTCAACATAGAAAACTTTCAGTTTAATAATCACATTAATAGAATGAAGGAAAAAATAAACAACATGTGATTGTCTCAATTGATGCAGAAAAGACATTTGACAAAATCAAACACTCTTTGCTGTTAAAAACTCTCAGAGAACTAATAATAGAATGGAACTTCCTCAGCATGGTGAAGATTATTTATGGAAAACCGAAGCAAGCTAATATCATACTTAATGGGGAATGACTTAAAGTTTTCTCCCTATGATCAGGAACAAAGATAAGGATGCCTGCTTTCACAATTGTTACTTCAACATTTATTACAAGTTCTGTCCAGAGCAGTTAGACCAGAAAAATAAGTAAGTTGGGAAGGAAGAAGTAAAGCTGTGTCTGTTCACAGATGACATAAATATTATATATCATCAGTAAGAATCCACATGACAGCTTTAAAGCTTATGAATAGGTTCAGCAAAGTTGCAGGGTACAAGATCAACACATGAAAATTGTTTGTGTTTCTGTATACATCAGTGAACAATCAGGAGAGGAAATTAAGAAAGCAGTTTTGTTTATAGCAGCATATAAAAGGATAAAATACTTGGGAATAAATTGAGGTGAAAAATTTGTATGCCAAAATCTACAAAACATTACTAAAAGAAGTTAAAGAAGACCTAAATAAATGAAAAGACATTCTGTGTTCATGAATGGGAGGATTTAATACTGTTAAGATGTCAGTACTACCCAACATTATTTACAAATTTCATGTAATTCCTGTGAAAAAATTCCACTGTCTCTTCTGTAGTAATGGAAAAGCTAATACTCAAATACTTGAAATTGCAGCAAACAATAGCCAAAATAATTTTGCAAAAAGAAATACAAAATTATAGGACTCACATTTCATAATTTCAAAACTTACTATAAAGCTACAGTAATTAAAACTGTAGTTCTTGTATAAGGATAGGCATATAGACCAGTGGAATAAATTGAGAGGCCAGAAGTAATTTCATATATCTGTGACCAGTTGATTTTTGACATGGGTGCCAAGTCTAAAACTCAGTGGGGGAGAAATAATCTTTTCAACAGATGTTGCTAGGTATCTGGATTTCCACATGCGAAAAAGGAAGTTGGACCTCTGCCTCACACTGTATATAAAAATTAACTAAAACAAGATCAACAACTTAAGCACAGGACCTACAAAAGTATAAAACTCAGAAGAAAACATGGGGATTAATTTTTACAACCTTAGATTTTGTAATATGTTCTTAGGTATAATTCCACAAGCTTAAGCAACAAATGCAAAAATTGAACTTCATCAAAATTAAAAACTTTTTTGCATCAAGGGACATTATCAATAAACTGAAAGGACAGCCTCCAGAATGGGAAAAATATTTGCAAATTATTTATCTGGTAAGGTTTTAGTATCTAGAAAAATAAAGAACTACTACAACTCAACAATAAAAAAATCCATTTTAAAAAAGGAGTTGAATAGACAGTTCTCCAAATTGGCCAGATGTCTATAAATGGCCAATAAGTACATGAGAAAAATGCCCAATATCACTTGTCATTAGGGAAATGCACATCAAAACCACAGTGAAGTATAATTTTGCAGTTACTAGAATGGCTAAAAGGCTAAAATCAAAGCAGTAGTAAGTAATGTGTTAGTGAGAAAATAGAGAAATCTGAGGCCTCATACTTTTCTGGTTGGTATATAAAATGGTGTAGTCACTGTAGTTTCGTGGTACCTCAAAAATCTAAAAAATTACTATATGACCCAGTCATTTTACTTCTAGGTGTATACCCAAAAGCTTTGAAAACAAAGGCTCAAATAGATAACTGTACATCCATGTTCATAGCATCATTATTCACTGTGGCCAAAAGGTAGAAATAACTCATGTACATCCACAGGTTCAAAAGTGATGTATCCATACAATGGCGTATTACCCAGCCATAAAAAGGAATGAAGTCTGACATAGGCTGCAACTTGGATGAACCTTGAAAACATTGTGTTAAGTGAAATAATTCAGACACAAAAGGACAGATACTGTATGATTCCATTTACATGATATATCTAGGATAAGTAAATTCATAAGACAGAAAATGGGATAGAAGTTAGCAGGCGTTAGAGGAAGAAGGAAATGGGAGTTATTGCCTAATGGTTATAGAGTTTCTGTTAGGGGAAATAGATAATAGTGGTGGTTATGTAACACTATGACTCTAATGCCACTGAATTCCACATTGAATGGTTAAAATTACAATTTTTATATTTATTTTACCTCAAAAAAATTTTTGTAAAGGACATAGAGATAATTTTGTTCCAGAGTTATTGCTGTAAGTTATAAAATAGAGGGAGACCATTACTATTCTCTGGGAAAGAGAGACAGTTTTAGCTTTAGTCAGTCATACAGGACTTTTGGTTAAGCTTACTGTCAGTGTTGGCCAGTTTTAGAGATGATCCAGTTCATACGATCTCTGTAATTTGACTACACTCTAGCTTGGCAGAAGGGTCTTTCTTTGTCAATATTGGAATTCACTGTAATATCTAAGTCCTTTAAGTTGAGTACTATGTAGTTCTTTTAGAAGAATGAAGTAGGAATGTTGAGACTGCTGAGTTTAACCTCTATTTATTCTATTTTCTTGTGAAGAGCCATTTGAATTAGAGTATTGTTTTAGAAGGAAATTTTATAAGCTTCCTTCCAGAGTAACCTATTAAGCCACAAGCCACTTACATGCTTAAATTTTGTTAGACAAGGTTACTATTGTATTTATTAAATATTAATGTAGTCCCTCAGTATTTTTTCCTAGTAATATAGATTTGTGCTAGTCTTTACATTTGTATTCTATATTCATGTCGTCCTTGTGACAACTGTAGTCTGTTTTTATTTGTGTTAGTAAGGGATCCGGGATGATCATTTGTTTTGGTCAGTCTTTTACTGTGGAATAGAGCAAATTAATTGATCTGATCTATTTGACTGTTAAGACTCATGTGTACTATGTTATTTTTCAAAGATCCAATATATTAAGTATTTTCTGATTGCCATCTATATGTTTTATGCAGCACTTATGGAAGTTGCTGTTGAGTGATGACATATTCAATCATAGTCTGCTCAGACATTTTTTTTTTTATATTTTTAAGCTTCGAGATTCAACAGAGCAGTTTCAAGAATATTATAGGCAAAGATTGCGCTATCAACAGCACTTAGAACAGAAGGAGCAACAGCGACAGATATACCAGCAGATGCTGCTTGAAGGAGGTGTGAATCAGGAGGATGGTCCTGATCAGCAGCAGAATCTTACCGAACAATTCCTTAATAGGTTGGTCTTTTAGTCACTTTTTAAAATATGAGGAATTATTTAAAAGCTATTAAGAGCATGCAGTAACTGCTACTTTCTGTGTATAGTTTGAAATTTTAAGGCTTTTTAAGTGTTTCAAGTAGTGTGGAGTTACATAATCTCTTCAGTCACAGAAGTCTGAGGGCTCATCCAGTTTTGTCCTTCTGTTAAATGGCCTTTCACATCTGAGCAAAGGGAGCGGTGAGCATGGTGGTTTCAGCATATAGGCTGAAAGTGGACTGCTTCTGCATCTGGCCATGTCCCAGGGTAGCTGAAGACGTAGGGGAAATTACTGTCTTCAGTTTGCTTGTTTCCTCATCTGTTTCACAGGGTTGCCATGAAGATTAAATGAATTAACCTACATAAAATACTTAGAACAGTACCTGGCATAGAGTAAACACTATATTAAGTGGTAGCTGTTATTTTATTGTTATCTTGAGAGCTTAAATTTTCAGATTTTATTGAATTCAGAATATTAAAATGATTCTTTCTAATTTCTTCTAAAATGTATGAACTTACTATTTTTGATTATAGGTGAACACATGGTAACATTTTTTTTTCTTTTTTTAGAAATCTGTAAACCAGAATATGTATACTTAATTGAGCTAGAGTTGTTGGAAGATTGAGTTAACATATATTTAAAAATTACTTAGAGTAATTTCTGGCATATAGGAGGCATGCCATAAATGTTGACTGTCATCATGATTTGGAGTAGGAAATGGCAGCCCACTCCAGCATTCTTGCCTGGAGAATTCCATGGACAGTGGAACCTGGTGAGCTGTTATATAGTCCATGGGGTTGCAAAAGAGTCAGACATTACTGAGCACACACACATGCATGCATCGTCATGATTATAATTGGGCAGTGCAGTGGTGACTGTCCTTACTTGGTTCAGTAGTATTGGAAGTAATCCGCTTGACATTCTGTGGGTTATGCAAGTCAGTGAGCCTGAAACTGATCCTGTCTTCAGACCTTCACACAAGGAACATTTATAGTGGTATCTAGAGTCTAGGTGGTCCTCTGAACATTTACTTTGAAGATCATTTTCTTGTCACCTCTGATCAAGTCACTGTCTTATCAGAATTATACTGATAATGATGAACTGCTACTTCTGGTTCTTGGATATTGTCTTCATATCAGTAAAAGTCATGGTTGCAATTTGACTGCCCGTCTTCTTTTTTAGTGAAAGCAGATACTTAACATTGTCAGAACAAAAAGTGACAAGGTTCTATGATTCCAGTAGTATGGATGTCCTTGCTCAGAAAAAAAGTTAAACTATTCAAGATGGTTTATTTTTCTGTAAAGATAATTATAAATAGAATTCATTGTAATAATAGAATTCATTATCTTAAAATTAAAAGAATTTTTCCTTATAATTTAGGTTCAGTTTAGGGCATAACAACTATTCTCAATTTCTTTAGTGATTAGAATTTTAAATTATACTAAAGGTAAGTATGTTATAAAAGTTCATAGAATAACCAGGTCTGTTATAAATATCAGTGGATGTTTATTCTAAACTTTTATAAATTAGTTTCATATAAAATTTGTTGTTTTCTTAACCTTTCCTTATCTATTCTTTTTTCTAACTCTTTAATACTTTTATTTGATTTTTTTCCCTAGACTTTCACTTTTATGTACCAGGACATTAAAGTATCTGACTAATACCAAGGACAAATTGAATAGAGATAAAAACTAGAAATTAAAATATATCTTTTCCCCCTTAATGTTTTAGTCTTTCAAGTCATTCTAGCAGCAGAACACCGTTTCCAGAATTAAATTTTGCTTCTTCCTTTCCAGAGGCATAGAAAGAGTTAGAGAAATAAGAGTCATGTTATGTAATAGAACTTACTGAAAAAAATCAGCTAAAGTATCATAGGCTTATTATTAACAGTATTATATCACTACTTCTGATATTTTCTGTTACTAATAATTGGCTCTTATTATAGGCATATTCTGCCCCTTCCCCATCTTCCCTAACTTGAGTGAGACAAAATTATGTTAGCATTTTAGACTCTTTATACTTAGCATTTCCCACATTTACTTGACTGAAGAATTTTTTTTTATATGGGGAGCATTTAACAAGATTAGTGTTTCATAGAAATGCTATTTACTTAAAAATTTTAACTGATAAATATTTAGTAAAGGCTGCCAATTTGTTTAATAATTTTAAACTGATCTTTTAAGGTCTTTTAAAAACCCTAAACCCACACATACATGCATGCACAAGTGCACACGCATACACACATACATGAACACTAAATGTTTAATTTAAAAAATTAGAAAACACAGTGAACCACAACACCTCTTGGTAGTCACATCCCTTATGTAGTCCTCTCTCTTATCCAGGCTGGAGAAGGTGATTCTGGGCCAGTTCTTGGCTAATTCTTGAGAGTCTGACAGCTTCCTCCAAAGTGCCCTTTGGAGCCCTGAGTCCAGCATAAGGAGTCAGGCTACTCTGACTTGCAGTGAGGGAAAAGCGCTCAGGCTACCTTGTTTTGCTCCCTGTTTAATCTCCCTGGTGCCTAGATCAGAGCCTGGCAAATGTTTTTTTGTAGAATGAATAAATGAATTGAATGAGTGAATGTGTGAATAATGGGGATGCCACTTGACTTTGTCCCATCATGGTTTGTACTAGTCATCCATTTCCTAGTTGATATGATATTACTAGACAGTAATATCATTTCATTTCATGAAATGAAAATGGCTTGTTTTATTGGTGAAAAATTTGGTATTGGTGATATTTTCATTATTTTGGGAAATTAATTTTCATGTTGAAAATTGAACCAAAGTTATACTGGAGTAGAAACAGATTTTTTTTTTTTTTCTGTTTGGTAAAAGGTACTTTTGAAAATTCAGTGATACCTGTTATGTCTTATCTCTCTTACAGTGGTATCTTATAGGAAAATTTGGATCTTCTTGCAGTTTCTTGATTGTGTCTTAAACTGATGATGGTAAATTTTAGTACTAAACTTGTCATATATGTTATATGTGCATGTATTTACCGTCTCAGACTTTCAATATTCTATATGTTAGGAATATGACTAAGTTTTTATTTTAATATAATTATATTATTTTATTTTATAGGTCCATTCAAAAGCTTGGGGAATTAAATATTGGAATGGATAGCCTTGGTAATGAGGTACCAGCGCTCAACCAGCAATGTAATGGGAGCAAAGGCAATGGATCTAATAATTCTTCTGTAACTAGTTTTTCTACACCACCCCATGATTCTAGTCAGAGATTAACCCATGATGCTTCAAATATTCATGCAAGTACTCCTCGTATTCCTGGATCAGTAAATCATGTACCTTTTCTTGAGGAATCACCTTGTGGAAATCAAATGTAAGTGCTTTACTTTGTAAGACCTGGAAATGTTAACTTCAAACTAATAAATAGAAACTTAGAGAGTTGAATTTCTCTTATCTATTCTCTTCTACTAACTTCTGAATCTCTTAATTGTCTTTATTCTCCTATTTTTCTTTTTGCTTTCTTACCACCACCAAGACAATTCTATTTTCTATAACCCATTTTACTCAGAGATCATACAGCTTTAGGCTTTATATTCTCCCCAGTTTTTTCCCCTTGCCATTGGTACCTTTCAACAAATAATCTTTTAATTCACAGACTTCCAGGGCATAAAAAGTTGTTTTATGACATGGTGGAGTGGTTGCAGTAAGAGTCTTGGCAGCTCTGTTAGTTACAGCAATTGAGAATTCTTGCATCTTTATGTTTTCACTAGTCAGAGAAAAATTTTCATCTTGCTATCATTAGTAAACAGGTGTTAACTTATGCAGTGGAAATAGTTGAGCATTTTCTTCATCTATTAAACCACCTTAGAGTGGTTCATTTTAAAATGCATAACTTGCTCCTGGCATTTGTATAGAACTGGCTTTATAGAGTTAGTATCAAAAGCTCTAGTTTTATACTTAAGGAATGTGTCTCCACATTTCTGAAAAATATGCTTCTATTGCTGTTTTTATTATCCCTTGATCCCCTGCCAGTTAGATTTAGGTACCATACTACTGAAAGGTTGTTGCTGAATAAAAAGATGCTGGGATTCTTGGCCTCTGGAGGAGAAGAATTCAATCTGGGGCCAGAGACAAGGCTTGATCGCTCAGAGCTTTTGTGTGATGAAGTTTTATTAAAGTATAAAGGAGATAGAGAAAGCTTCTGACATAGGCATCAGAACGGGGCAGAAAAAGTACCCCCCTGCTAGTCTTCAACTGGATGTTATATAGTCACTAGCAGTCTGTTAATGAAAGAAAGGAATGTCTTAAAACTCAGAATGGCACCAGGCCCCTCACCCATAAGATGCATTTTGGGATAATCTTGGCACCAGATGATTCATTCCGGGCCATAAAATGATTGACTTGAATCTTGTAGAAGGGCAGATTACCCTACAAATAGTTTCGTTTACATAGATTAGGGGAAAAATATCTGAGTATAACATACTGGTTTGTCAAGTAGGTTCTGAGCCATTAGGTGGAACTGACTTGAAGACAGAGTCTGGGGTAAATGCATAGTACGTTAACATAGCTTAAGACAACATTTCTATAAGAAAAATGCATTGGTTAACTCAAGGTTTTGAGAATAGTTAACTTAAGGTGAAACCAGGTGTCATTATAGCAACACAGTATTTTAAGAAAAACCTTTTAAATGTGAATAGAGAAGGAAAAAATATCTAGTTTGTTTCCTCCTGCCATTTAAGAGAGATAAAAATGTCTGACACTTGCAGCCTATTTCCTCCGTTTGGAGACTCCTGGCCTTCCTGCCTGTTACCCTCTCACTACTTACCCACAACATACTAATTTTGTCTACACCTTCTTCTAATATATGTTGGTTTTTGTTTAAAAACTAAACAAAATAGGTTAACTAGTGTTAACATTAGTATGGCCATGTAAATGTTATTTACAACTGAGTCATATACTAAGAATATATTTCCTTTTCGCAGAACTTTTTTTCATGGAGAGAGTAATTGCCTCCTTTTTGGTGTGCATCTGTATGTATGCACATGCTTAGTTTTCTTGGTATCTATCACTAAACTATCTGCAGACACTGTGACAGAACTGTAAAATCATAAAACTCCTCATTACAGTAAAAAATGTCAGGTACTTTTTCTTCCCATTTTTCTTTACCCCCTGGGAAACACCCCTCCAGGATTGTTCCTGCTTCACTTTATGTTTATTACTTCTAAGCCATTTTATTCAGGCCTACAGAGTCCTGGGATGGTCCTTCACTATTCTCTTGGGAGTTTCCTTTGCCTCTTCCCTGAATTGGATTTCCTGTTTTCAGGATCTCATGTAGTTTCCTGAAAAGGGGTACAACATCAGAGAAGTTTCTGAGACCTTGCGTGTCTAAATATTCATTTTTGACTTTTTAGTATAGCTGAGTAAAGAATTCTACAATGGAAATCACTCCTCAGAGTTTCAAAGGCATCACTTCATGGTCATGTACATATTGAAAAGTCTGATGCCATTGTGATCTGATCCTTTGAATGAGGACTGCTGCTTTTTCTACTATAGAATTTTTTAGGACTTTGTCTTCCCTGATGTTCTAAAGCTTCATGATATACATCAGAGCAGGTCTGTTTTACTTCATTTTTCTAGATACTTTATGGGCTCTTTTAATCTAGATTCATAAATACTAGAATATTGAAAACATTTATGTAGCAATTTTCTTAGCTCTATTTTCTTTTTTGGTATTATTTTTATCTTCCAAGCTCTTTATTATTCTCTAATTTTCCTTAGGTTTTTAAATAGATATTTTTCTTGCATTGTTTCCTCTTGTATTTCTAAGGATTTTAATTATATTTTGGTAGCTTTTGTTTCCTTTATTGTCTTTCAGTTCAGTTCAGTCCCTCAGTTGTGTCCGACTCTTTGCGACCCCATGAATCACAGCACGCCAGGCCTCCCTGTCCATCACCAACTCCTGGAGTTCACTCAAACTCATGTCCACAGAGTCGGTGATGCCATCCAGCCATCTCATTCTCTGTCGTCCCCTTCTCCTCCCGCCCCCAATCCTTCCCAGCATCAGAGTCTTTTCCAGTGAGTCAACTTGTCGCATGAGGTGGCCAAAGTATTGGAGTTTCTTTAGTCTCCATTTAAAAATTTTGTTTTGACTGTGTCCTGTGACTTGCGGTATCTTAGTTCCCTGACAAGGGTTGGAACCTGTGTCCCTTGCAGTGGAAGCACGGACTCCTAACCATTGGACCACCGGGGAATTTCCTAGACTCTGTATTTTTATTTAGGAGGCTTTCTTCAAGCATTTGTAAGAAGTGAGGTATTTTTTTAAAATGGCTAGTTGGAAGGAAGGGACACAGGTATGGATACATCTGTTTACCTGTTGGCCTCACAAAAAAAGTGATTAAATAGAAACATTGTTTTATTGTGGGACCCTCAACTGTCTAGTTTCTGTTAGTCTTTTCTCTTGGACCGGATAATTGTTCTAAAGAGCAATCCAGTTTCCTCCTTAGGTCAAAACTAAACCATAGTGACCAGGATTCTGGCACTAAGCAGGGAAAAGGTAGTGGACATCTTACTATGAAATTTGTACAGTTTGACTTAATCTTTTTCCCAGAATGGCTTCTCATTCCTTCCTTACGACTAACTATGCTTTGTATTATGGAATCTAGCATCTCTTAGCAAATGGCTCCAGAAAGTAATTATGACTGGTATCAGTGTGGGTTATAAATAAATATTATAACCCCCAAAGAAATAAATATTAGAGATTGAAAGGGTAAATTAGTTCCTGTTTTGATATTCAGAGTAAATGGTACTTGAATTTCTTTCTATTCACACAGTTCATCAGAACTTTCAGTCATTAAGCCACCTCTTGGAGATTCTTCAGGGAATCTATCAAGATCAAGAGAGGAAGAGGTAATACTAAGGGGAAGGAGGTTTCATTATTTTTATATTTACTTGCACAGGAAGTATATTTACTTGTCAAGGAATTCTCAATTTAAGGAAAGAACCATCTTTGCTGCTGCTGCTGCTAAGTCACTTCAGTCGTGTCCGACTCTGTGTGACCCCATAGATGGAAGCCCACCAGGCTCCCCCATCCCTGGGATTCTCCAGGCAAGAACACTGGAGTGGCTTGCCATTGCCTTCTCCGAGAACCATCTTTAAGTAGTCCTTATTGTTAATGGTGGTAGTAATCTCAAGGTGGTTTTCACTGAGTGACGTGAAGGGGTTGCTGAGAAATCACATTTTGAGAGTATTCATATTAATGATTCAGTGGTGATCTTGGTGCGTGAGTTGGAGCTGTGTCACTACTCTCTGAACCCTTAGTTAGCTAAGATATTTAATATCTTTACTCCTTTGGACTGTGCATCAATACATTTGTTTTTTGCTTTGGAACCAGATATCTTTCCCTAACTAGTATACACCTTCACTCTGTCTTATTTTCTCTAGTTCGAATTTTAATCCCATAAACAAAGTTATTATTTCAGATGCTTATGGGACCAAACAGGTGACATAAATGAATAAAGTTGATTATTTCTGTGATATGTTCATAGGAATATTTGTCCCTTGAACAAAGAAATATTCTGACCTAATGTTTCCAGTTCTTTTGATTTTTCAAGAAAACCTGGAAAGTTGGATTTTTATGTGAAATCTATTTTTTAAATGGCAGCGGATTTTTAAAAAATTTAAATACACTGGAGAAGAGCAAGTAAAATTGTAGCTATGCCACTTCTGCTATAAAGCAACCCTTAGTAACTATTATTAATGTGCCATTGGCCATGTAATCAACGAGTCATTCCCCTCCATTTTTCTTATCTACCCGTGTTATTCATTTGGTAGTCAGCCTTTCTTGTATATGACTTAATGGAAAATGTAGTATTTCTAGTCAAATACATTGATATGAATAATATAAGAATTCAATTCAGTTACATAAGACAGAGTCTAATATATCAGTCTTACCTCCTACTCCCCAATGAAGATGTTTTGTTGAATACAGAAAAGTTTGGGTAGGGAGATGCATAATCTCTTCATTGAAATAATCACTATGGGTTCTAGAGCTCTCAGCATACAATCAGAGCTGAAGTAATTTGCCTTTGGAAAGTGTGAATGTCAAGTATATACACAAAGACAAAATTTAGGTGGGTCTCTGCAATGGCAAGCCAAGCCACTCCAGTACTCTTGCCTAAAAAATCCCATGGATGGAGGAGCCTGGTATGCTGCAGTCCGTGGGGTCGCTAAGAGTCGGACACGACTGAGCTACTTCACTTTCACTTTTCACTTTCACACATTGGAGGAGGAAATGGCAGCCCACTCCAGTGTTCTTGCCTGGAGAATCCCAGGGACGGGGGAGCCTGGTGGGCTTCCGTCTATGGGGTCGCACAGAGTCGACTGAAGTGACTTAGCAGCAGCAGCTGCACCACACAGCCTAGAGCGCTTTGTTCCAGGTCCTGGATCCAGCCCTAGTCTGCGTAGCAGGGTGGTTTCAGAGGACACCAATAGTGGGAGTCCCCAAAGCTTTTATACAGTGCTGTTCCAGAGTTTTCCTTCCTCAGAGGAGGAATGTGAGCAGACAGATTGACAGTTGAAAATAGAAATGAGGCTGAAATTACAGGTCCTGATTAAAACCATTTTTACAGTTTTAAAAGGGTATTTTACAATTTGAATTTGAAATAGTATTCATTGCTGGAGATAGTGGTAAACTTTTTTTTTTAACCCTAAAGTGATTAAATAATAGCATTTTATATTTCCTTCTTTTAGAAACCTGAACAATGGTTTGTTGTAAGAATTATAAATGTGGGCTGTTTTTTTCTTGACAGTTGAAGAGAACTTAATGTGAGAATGCATATTCTTATGTTTTGTCATAGAAAAGAAGAAAAACTTGAATGTCTATGAGCTGTCCAAGCTTAGTTTAGCAATGAGTAGGAAAAATAGAAAAATTCGGTTTATTTTAGATTTGCCATTCAAAAGAATGTATGCTTGTATTGATAGTGAACAGTAAAGTGATAAAGTGAATAATACAGTTCAAATGAATTTAAAATGGGGTAAAGATGAATTCTTTCAAATTCTTTTTTTCATAGAATGACTTTCATATTAATTCTGTCCATAGGATGACAAATCAAAGAAGCAGTTTGTTTGTATTAATACCCTAGAAGACACACAAGCTGTTAGAGCAGTGGCTTTTCATCCAGGTGGTGGTCTATATGCTGTCGGTTCAAATTCAAAAACTCTGAGAGTATGTGCCTATCCAGAAGTAATTGATCCAAGGTAAGGAGAGATGGTTTGTGGTGCCATTTTTGCTTCATTTTTTAATTTAGCTATATGGCCCCCTTTTTAAGAATCGCCTTTTCAGTAGTGTTTTTCTTTTCCTTTTTTTTAAGCTTTTACATTTTTGTTTTTAATACTTAGGAAATACATATAAGAATCACCAATTAACTTTATACGTTATTTTTCATAAAATATTTTTAATTAGGCACTGTCTACTCAGTAGCCTAGTTTTATTTCTGTTGTTTTTTCTAATTTAAAAAAAAATCTGCAAGATCCTTATATTCTAGTTAAATTACATAAAGATAAAGTAATGCTAGTTATAGACTTGGAGAAAAATTTAAATGTCTTATACTAATAGCTTCAAAGAAATATTAGGTTGAAGTGTGTGATATTTGACCATTTTGACCTAGAAAGGTTCAGTTTCATTTGGTCAACCTAACTATGATTTTAAACTCTCTTGTTTTAACAGATTATGGGATTTGAAAATAAGGGATATATCTTTAAAGGCATATGTTGGAAAAAAAAAACACAAGCATATGATCTTATATATTACGTATACAACTAATTCTTTAAAGTTACTGAGAAAGCAAATATCTTAGATGTAATCTCACAGAAAACTGGATTTGGGCTCTTTTTTGTCAATTTATTTGTTAAGGCTTTTACTGTCAAAATAAATGGGCATGAACTATTTCGTAGATTTTGTGCTTAGGAAAATGGCCACAAATGGAATAGTTTTCATACCAGTAGACAAAAACATTCAAGCAAAATAAGCCACAGAGCTTTAAAATTTTAAATATGAAAAGCAGTACATATCATAATGTGTTTTGGAAATTTTTTACGACCCTTAAGGCTTGTTTTATTATAACCCGTTTGGAGAACAGAGGGGTAAGATTATTTATTTATCTGCATTTTTTTGTATATCTCTGTATCTGAAACTAGAAATTTAGGCTTTAGTCTGTCCAGTTCAGTTGCTCAGTCATGTCCGACTCTTTGTGACCCCATGAATCACAGCACACCAGGCCTCCCTGTCCATCACCAGTTCCCAGAGTTCACTCAAACTTATGTCCATCGAATCAGTGATGCCATCCAGCCATCTCATTCTCTCTCATCCCCTTCTCCTCCCGCCCCCAATCCTTCCCAGCATCAGTCTTTTCTAGTCTGTAGTAGCTTTTAAAAGTTGAGAAAAGGAATATGGATCATGTTAGGTGATAGTAATGTCATTTATTGGTGCTGTAGGATTATATGATAGAGAATAGGCAGAATTCCAGATAAGAGAGTGGAAAAGAGAAACAATTAGGAGGCAGTGCCAAAGACTTTATATATTTAGGGTTCATCTGATCTTAAACTGACTCTCCCTTTTTGTGTTTTTCATGCTGGCACAAATGTTTCATAGACTCTTCTTGAAGAAACTGAGTTTTATGAAAAATAAATTCATTTATTTAACAAATATATTTTGAGCTCCTTCTCTGTGCTAGGCTTTGGGGATCGTTGTGAGTAAAACAAACATGTTTATTGACCTTATGGAACTTCTATTCTGGTGGAGAAGGTGGACATTATCCAGATAGACACACTCATAAATGTAATATACACTGTGATAAGTGCTATGAAGAGAAAGTACAAGGTGCTGGAACAAGGGGAGATGAGGGAACTGGGGAGTCAGAGTAGGATCTCTTAGAAGAAGAGGTCTATGGGTGAACAGAACCTAGCCATATGAAAACAAGGAAGAAGATAAGGTTAGAGGGATCATGAAGTGAGAAAGAGCTTGGCTTTTTAAGGAACCAAAACAAGTTCAGAGCGGCTGGAGTATGGTGAGCAGAATGTGATAAGGCTACAGAAGTAGATGTGAGCTAAATTACGCAGAGCTTTGTGTTCATTTTGGATTTTATGGTGACTGCAGAGGGAAGCTGCTGAAAGTTTTCAACAGAACAGTACTGTGATATAAGCTTTGGGTCAGATGACAGTGAGATTAAATGCTAAGAGAAAGGTAGGAGGCTGTTGTCAATGGCTGGTGTGATGGCAGTGGACATGGAGCAAAATGGATGAAGGTAAAATCCATTTAAAGAATTAGTTGGCCCTAGCAATGAACTCGATATGCAACTGAAAAGAGAATCTTTTGATCTGATTTATTTTCTCTATCACTATTAAACACCTTCTAAGAATCAAAGATGTATCAATATTCTTTCTTGTTCTTTAAAAATTTCTTAATTATGAAAAATTTAAGCATACACAGAAGTGGAGATTAGTACACTGAAATGCAATAATTGTCAAGATTTTTGTTGTATTTGCTTCATCCTTTTTGTTTGCTGAAGTATTTTAATGGATATGTCATTTCACCCTTTAGGATGGAGCTCCAAAAACATATATTAATACATTTTCTTACAGAGACTTGATATTATCATTATACCTAATAAGGTCTTAAGTCTGTGTTTTAAAGTACAGATAAGAGGCTACTACTCCACTAAACCAATGTTAGCTTCCCATTAAAGGCCAAGCTCTCAAGGAGCATAGTGTTTAAGAGCTTCCTCAGTTGGACTTGGGGCTGCTCACCCATCCTATCTTTCTCGGTCTCTGGAACACCCCAGGTCTCTCCCAGCCCCACAGATGTTTTCCCTCGCTGCATGCTGGACCGGTCTCTCTCCTGTGGTTTATCTTCGCTGAAACAGTTCACCTGCCTTCATCTTTTTGTATAATAACTCTCCCTGTACTTTAAGGCCTAGTACCTTGATGTGAGAGTTGGACTGTGAAGAAAGCTGATCGCCGAAGAATTGATGCTTTTGAACTGTGGTGCTGGAGAAGACTCTTGAGAGTCCCTTGGACTGCAAGGAGATCCAACCAGTCCATTCTAGAGGAGATCAATCCTGGGTGTTCATTGGAAGGACTGATGCTAAAGCTGAAACTGCAATACTTTGGCCACCTCATGTGACGAGTTGACTCACTGGAAAAGAGTCTGATGCTAGGAGGGATTGAGGGTGGGAGGAGACGGGGACAACAGAGAATGAGATGGCTAGATGGCATCACCAACTCGATGGACATGAGTTTGAGTGAACTCTGGGAGTTGTTGATGGACAGGGAGGCCTGGTGTGCTGTGATTCATGGGGTTGCAAAGAGTCGGACACGACTGAGCGACTGAACTGAACCTTGTACTGGACTATAACATTTATATTCAATACGTCCTTTACTGTATGTGGATAGTCATGAAACATCTATCCCTGCCAGATACTAAACTCAGGACAGAGCTCTAGCTGCTTTTAGTTTTTTCTCTATCCTTTGTCTTCTCTTTGCCCCAGGCAGTTGCTCATATTATACGTTTAATAAATGCATATTGAACTTTTTAAATTTGGAAGACTTACTCGCTCTTTTCTAGAAATCTTTTGAGTTTCTGAATTAAAATCCATGAAAAATATGTGAAATGAAGACTTAAAAATACCCTGTTGTGTATGTGGGTCTGAAATAAGACTCAAGATCAGTATAATGATGGTTAATAATTTTATGTTTGGATTTTGATTTTAAATATGTTTTAAATTTGTTTCATCTAAGATTTTGAAAAGTGTTATTAACATGTTGTCTGATACGTTTTTGCTCTTTCCCTCAAGAACGACCGTAATACAGAAACTTCACATTCATTTACTAAGCAAGAAATTGAAATATCTTTTTGCAATTTTTCTTTCCAGTGCACATGACATACCTAAGCAGCCAGTGGTACGTTTTAAAAGGAATAAACATCACAAAGGATCCATTTACTGTGTGGCCTGGAGTCCCTGTGGGCAGTTACTTGCGACAGGGTCAAATGACAAATACGTCAAAGTGCTGCCCTTCAATGCAGAGACTTGTAATGCAACAGGTAGGGGCCGAGTATGTAAGCAATAGCCTTCTACTGTGTTCTTTATGTTTCCCCATGTGTGTCTCTAATACAGCTCTGTACTGTTTTTAGTAAAATCTAATAATATACCCTTAAGAATTGTTTTACATTCCAATTGCTTGCATTCGTGAGGCATTAGTCTTTTTTAGTAAGTTCTTACAAGGTGGCTGGGTGAATAACTTCCAGAGTTGTATTCGTGAATATTTTCTAGAGTAGTTTTTTTCTTTCATTTTCTTTTGAGATAAAAGCCAAGAAGATAACTCTGCATATGGCTCTGTTTTAGTGATGGTGGTAACTGAGTCGATATTTTGATTTCATGAAGATTTTTTTTATTCAGTAAAATGAAATTGATTATTTTATCAATCCCCAAATGACTATAGAGCATACCACTCTCCCATTCTCCTCCTCTTGGTCAGTTTGGAGGCAGTTTAACAATCTTTAAATTATCACAGTAAGTTGAGCAGCGTCTTTTTTTAAAATTCTTATTGCTGTTTCAGGACCGGATCTGGAATTTAGTATGCATGATGGGACAATTAGAGACTTGGCATTTATGGAAGGCCCAGAAAGTGGTGGAGCTATTTTGATAAGTGCTGGAGCAGGGGATTGTAACATTTATACAACTGACTGTCAGAGAGGACAGGGCCTCCATGCTCTGAGTGGACATACTGGTATGTGATATCAGTCTCCGATGCTACTCTTCTTTTTGTTCATCCCGTGCTTTTTTCCCCAATGTATTTTCATTAATGAGGGTATATTGCATCAAAAGGGATTTCTTCAGAAGAAGAACATTTTATTTCAAAAACTAAGTCATGAACTTTGGATAACAACACAGTAACTGTAGCTGACATTTTCCTGTTTGCTAAAGCCTTTACTTATACACATAATTCCTTAATTTAACCCTCACAACAACCTTATAAGCCTGAAGTTCTGTCTCAATTTTATACCTGAAAAAAGCAAAACTTGAAAAGGCAAAATGACTTGCTCATTATCTTACGGCTGAACATGACAGAACAGAGGTATCTCTCCAGGTCTCCCTTCTAAAGCTGGTGATGCAACCCTGCAATCCTGTGTTTCCTCTTTGGAAAATCTGCCATAATTTCAAATGGTACTTTTTTTTTCAGTACTAGTTATGATGTCCTGAAATATTTGACTCACCACAAAAGGTTTAAGTTTATGATTTTGATACAAGTTTTACTGAATTTAATTTTTTGAAAATTGCCGATATGTTTGATATGTGTGGAAAATCTCTACCACACAGTTTGAGTAACTAGATTATAGTTAACAATATAGTTGAATATAGTTCAACAATAAAGAATACTTAACTTTGAATGTGTTACAGAAAATTACTGTCCCACAGTAATAACTGACTCTGATCTTTTATAGGGCATATTTTAGCACTTTATACTTGGAGTGGCTGGATGATTGCCTCTGGTTCCCAAGATAAGACTGTTAGGTTCTGGGATCTTCGAGTACCAAGCTGTGTTCGTGTTGTTGGCACAACATTCCATGGAACTGGTAGGTTTTTCTGGAATTTAAATACATTTATATGAGAAAGAAACTTTATAAATTGCATTGACCTACTTCTTCTCCCCTGCAAAATATGTTAAAAAATAGGAACAATATAAACTAAATACTTGGTATTTTATTGAGTAAATTCTTACTTTAAATTTACTTTAAATTCTTAAATTCCTTCATCTGTTATCTTACTTGTAAAAATAATATTCAACTAAGGAAACCGAGACCCAGGGAGATTAAGTATCATGCCCTAATTATTCTGTTAGCAGGGCATTTTAGAACTCAGACCTTTTAAAAGAACATTTGTAAATGCATACATGTGGCAGAAATCGAACAAAAGGTTATAGATCATTTTCTTTTTACTCCCATTTCTTGGTGTCTTTTCCTAAGGGACCAGTTTCTTATTTATTATTCTAGAAATACTCTTTTAGTATATAACCAAAATGTTTGTGTAAATTATAATTTCCCTTCTCCTTTATTCACACATATACACAGACACAAATTGTAGCGTATTTGCCTTATTTTTTTAAGTTAACGTGGATTGCTTCATGTAAACTGAGGTTATCTGCTCTTTGTGTTCTATAGATCACCTCTTAAAATATTGATATCTTAAGAATGACACAGTTTTCTGCCATTATTTTTATTTTAGAGTCCCTTTTCTGCCTATTTTTAAATAGCAATTCTAAGGTACTTTCTCAAGTGAAAACACCTGTCTTACATCCTTGATTTTTTTGTTTTCTTTGAAACGCTTTTTCCTCTCAGCTTTCATGGACATTGTTCTGTACTTTGAATCAACTCAGATATGTTCTTCCACTTGTCTTCTCATGGTCAAATGCTTCTCCTATTTGGTCTTAGCTCTTTCTAGCACCTAGCCAGAAAGTCTTCTTTGCCTTAATTGGGACCTTACTGTTATTTCTATCTTTGAACTTCATTTATTTCCTTTAGACTTTTTATCAGTACTTAAGATTATATATTTGTGTGTTTTTTGCTGGTCTCCAATATAAATAGATTTTAAGTTCCACAAAGGCAGCAGTCATATATATTTTATTTCTCAGGGTAGATTTAGCACCTACCATAGTGCCTGGCCCAAAGCAGTAGTGTTACAATAACTGTTGAATAAATGAACCTAGATTTCTGTTGTCACCATAAACTTTGCATGTGTAAAGCTAAACTCATAATATCCTCTCTTCTTCCCATTTTCTCTGTTTTTGATAATGGTTCTCTTATTTCCTTATGCACCTAGATTTGAAATCTGGGGCTCATTTTTTTACTTCTTTTGCCTCCAGTCAGGCAGTTAATTGCCAAGACTGTTGATTCTTTATTCAGTTTTTTCCTGAAATCTGTGTGTCAACATTCAGGCCCTTATTCTCTTGATTATTTTGCTATTCTAGCTTATCTTCCAGTGGGTTCCCTTCTGTAGTCTGTCCATTTTAATTTGATACACACTTTCACATAGATTAATCTTCCTAGAGCACTCCTTGGATCATGTAAATCTCTTGCTTAGAAACCTGCAGTGATGTACTCTGTACAGGAACAAGCTCACACCCTGCAGTTTGGCTTTCAAGATGCTTGACAGGTTTAGCCCTAACCTGCCTTTATGTCCTAGCTACAGGCTACCTTTTATGTTAAATCAAGCAACTCCAGCCAAACTAAACTACCTATCCTTAAATGTTTTTATTCTTTTCCTTTAAACATCTTCTCATGTTATTCTTCCTGATAACCTCTTTTCTCTATCAAAAATTCAAGCAAAGATTATTTTTAATTACATGTATGTGTAATACATTTAAATGCGTTCTCTCTTATTTATACTATTTACTGTTCTTCAGGATCTAACTTATGTCCCCTTTTTCTGTGAAGTCTTCCCAGGCCACTTTGGTCTACAGTAGTGTTTGTCAACCTTATTTTCATTATTGCTTCCCCTAAGGGGAAAAACAAAATTAAATTTTTTTCCTAACAAGAGAAATTAAATACTAAGGAACGAGATTTTGGTTCAGTAGGGCTAAACTTTGAAGGGCTACAAACGCTTGTTAACATTTAGGATTTTTTTGTTCCCTGAGAACCATTTTGCACCCCCTTGGAGGCATTGTTGTGTGGCCTAACGGGTCTGACCTGTGGACTCAGAGCTTATTTTTTGTTCACTTCCTGTTGGTAGTTAATTATGTGTTGCTTAGAGATATTTCCCACACTGTGTCCTAAAACATATTTTGTTATTTAATCTTTTGTTCCCAGCTAGACTCTGAGCTAGGCATAGGAGAATTCTGGACACTTAATCAGCAGTGAGAATACTGCATTGGGAAAAGTGGCTCATCTTTTGCACTATAGGTAATGCTCCCGGGGGTTCTCCGAGAGGACCAAAAAAAAAAAAGATCTTTCTCATTTCTCACAGAATTTTGCTTCTAAGGACGCAAGTATTTATCAGTTGACTATTGGATTCTTCCCTAACTGAACAGTATTAACAAGCAGTATTAAATCTTTAGTGTATGATTCAGTGAAAATAAATAGCTGTTGAAGTTTAACTATATTGATTTTTGCATATTGAAACTTTCATTCCTCCTGCTCTACAGGCAGTGCAGTGGCATCTGTAGCTGTAGATCCCAGTGGCCGTCTTTTAGCCACAGGACAAGAGGATTCCAGCTGCATGTTATATGACATAAGAGGAGGAAGAATGGTACAAAGTTACCATCCTCATTCTAGTGATGTTCGCTCTGTTCGATTCTCTCCTGGAGCTCACTACTTGCTAACAGGATCCTATGATATGAAAATAAAGGTGACAGACCTACAAGGTGATGAAAGTTGCTCTTCCCCCCCTTTTTTTTAAGTCTTTCCTGTTGTATTTGGGGTCTTTCTTTTATGTTAATCTAGTATGATTGACTATAATCATTTTCAAGTTACAGTTTTATAGCTTTTATGAGCAAATTACTTGGTAATGTATTGTGATGAATTGTGAGAAATTATTAAACCAAGTGAATAGTCTTATTTTTATTGTTAAATGATTTCTAAAATATTTAAAACAATCAACATTTATTATATTGGATCATTTTGAGTTCAATGTTAGTAAATGTTAAAATCTACATTTATGTACTCCTATTTACTCCTACTTTAAAATATTTAGGGTATTAATATAATCTGTATATTTCCAGTATCTATATTTTTAAACATACATGAAGTAGATGTTTATTGTATACCAACTAGGGACAGATAGAGAGATGAATAAGACAGGTAACTTTCTTACACATGCAGCTTACACTTTAGAGGCCAATAAAAAGCAAACTAATAATGTAATTTTAGGTATTGGCTAATGCCATTAAAAAATTATCAAGGTAAGAGAAAGTAACAAGGTAGACAGGGGAAACCTATGCTAGACAGGCTAGAGGAGGTCTCACCAGGAAGTGCCATTTGCACAGAGACCTGATGAGAAGAACAAGCCATGCCAGGACCCTAGGAACAGACCATAGGTCAAGGTGCTGAGGCAGGAAAGGGTTTGGTTTAATCACAACACTACAGGAAACCAGTGTGGCTGGAATTTAGTGAACCAAAGGAAAGAGAGGCAGGAGAATAAATCAGAGGCAGCAGGGTTTTGTAGGCATTTTAAAAAGCAGAATAGGAATCCTTTGGAAGATTTAAAACAAGGAGTGATATGGTCTGAAGTTTTAAAAAATAATTTTGAGTTATGGGGACAGTGGATTATAAGTATAAATATTAGTGAGAAAGCAACTGGACCAGTTCCATGATGATGGTGGCTTGGACTAGGGTTGTAGTTCAGTTCAGTTCAGTCGCTCAGTCGTGTCGGAGGTATAATAGTAAGAAGTGACTGAATTAGGAATGTATTTTAATTTGTTTCCATTAGATTTGGGCAGGGAGGGAAAAAGGAATCAGTGCTGATTCCTAGGTTTTTGGCATGAGCAAAGCAGATGGTACCATTAATTGAGATGAGGAAGACAGGTAGGGAGAGAAACAGGTTTAGGCAAGAAAATCAAGTTTGCTTTAAACAAGTTAAACTTCAGATGACTGTTACGGCAATCAAATGAGATGTGAAATAGCTACTTGTATACTAGCCTGAAGGTCAGGTGAGAAGTCAAGGTTGGAGATGAAATATGCATGGATGGTGTAAGTGTCTAAATGGCTATGGTAGCATGGTACTAGATGAAATTTCGTAGCAGGTGAGGTAGAAAGGAAACAAATTGAAAGCTGACTGCTGGGATTCACCAGAATTTAGGTCAGGAAGAAGAGGGCAGTCATCAAAGGAGACAGGGGTGCAGTGGCACTGAAATCGAGGACATACAAGGAGTGAGAGTTTCCAGGAGAGGGCGGCAGCTGTGTCATGTTTGTGCTGCTACTGCTGCTGCTAAGTCACTTCAGTCGTGTCCGACTCTGTGTGACCCCATAGACGGAAGCCCACCAGGCTCCCCCGTCCCTGGGATTCTCCAGGCAAGAACACTGGAGTGGGTTGCCATTTCCTTCTCCAATGTGTGAAAGTAAACAGTGAAAGTGAAGTCGCTCAGTCGTGTCCGACCCTTAGCGACCCCATGGACTACAGCCTACCAGGCTCCTCCATCCATGGGATTTTCTAGGCAAGAGAACTGGAGTGGCTTGCCATTGCCTTCTCCACATGTTTGTGCAGGCGTTACCAGATACTACGCGTGTAGTTAGGTCGTTAGCAATTTAAACTGTTTAAACTTTTCGGTGTACTATATTAATGTGTTAGGCTTTTATATACTGTAGTGTCTTAAAGTAACAGGAGGCCTATGAAATCTATACATATTCTGTAATGTAAATCAAATCTCTTTTCTTTAATTTAGGAGACCTCACCAAACAGCTTCCTATAATGGTGGTGGGGGAACACAAAGACAAAGTTATTCAGTGCAGGTGGCACACCCAGGACCTTTCCTTCCTGTCATCCTCTGCAGACAGAACTGTAACCCTCTGGACTTACAATGGATAGAGTACAGCCAATGTCAATCTGTGCAGTGAAAGCAGAGACTTGAGACTACTGAGTTGTGAATATTACGAAACTGAAGAACATGGATTGACCTGGAAAACGGCTTCGCACAAGCCCCTTATTACCATTATAGGAGTTGGGTGGTGTTATTCTGCAGTGCTTTGAGTCTTCCACGTGAGCTCGTGCTGCTGTGACCTGCTGTATGTAGTCTTGTTGCCAAAGTCTGCGGAAGAGCTCTTATGTTGTCAGTGTGCACTCAAAGTCAAGGTGGATGATGTGTGTTCAGTTTAGTATTAAATGCATTCCTTGGTCTTTGCCTAAATAACAGTTTTATATACATACTGAAACTGAACTATACTTTAAGCATATTACTACATGTAATGCAACCAAGTTCTACACAGATTAAATATAGGTATTCAGAAATTACTTTTGCTTTTCTCACAACCCCTGAGGATACTGTATCACTTTTCAGCTAGAGGTCAGAATTTTATGTCTCTCCAGAGTTACATTGTTACTTTAACTAAGGATCATTATGGAGTTTTAAAATGGATGGAAAACTGCTTCTTAGTGCATTATGTGGTATAGGCCTTTTCTTTTTTCTTAAAACCAGGGATATAATTATTAATTTGTCATATTATTTTGTTTCAGGCTTAAAAGGTAAACATGTTTGCTTCAGAAACTTGTTCATTTCAATTTTTTGAATGCAACAAGATACCTCCCTTCTAAACTGTACTGTAGGCAGAGCAGCAGCGTTATGTGATGCAACACTTGATGGTACAGTAAATTTACTGGCTAGCATTTTTCCTCTTAAAAATTAAAAACTTTGCCATAGACTATAGCATGGCTTGAAATGCTATGTCTGCATGATAATTTAAAATGGGAAATTTAAATTTTGCACTCCAAAAGCTTATTTGGACTTTTTTTCTTGCACTGTTTTGTGTAATTCAGAATAATGGTTTTATTTCTATGGTATTGTAGATCCTAACATTTATGTACCTTTATTTTCATATTGTACAGTAATTTACTTTAAATTATTAAATAGGCTATTTATTTTAAATGCATTTGAGTTGGTTCTAATTATTGAATTGTCTGTGCACTGTATGTAGCAAGCATTTTTAATCTATTGTATACAAGTGGAAAGGGTATTAGAAGTGTAACTGTGCTATTATTTCAATAAAGACCTCTTCACACCTAAACTATTCCTGTCTCTAAGTGTCTAGAACTCTCAGGTTTTAAGTCTAGAATGCTGTTTCTCCAGTTTACTCGGCAGTTGTGTGGCCAATGGATGAGCCCCACAGTCACTTTCTTTTTATATTTCTTGTAGTAATTTACTTTTTAATCCTTCCCAACTGCATAACTTTTGTGTCTTCTCTTTCATTCACTATCTAGAAAAATTTCTACCCTGAATATACTGTGAAAGTTGATTAATAAAAGCAAGGCAAAATGCATAAATTCTAAGTTAGACTGCAGCTACATGGAGTTGAGTACTTTAGAAATGAAATCTGATTAGTTTCTGGCTATTCAATAGTACTGTTTTCCTACCTCTCAGGTATGCAGAAGGGAATTTTGCAAAAACAGGCCAGTCTCCTTTAGTGTAATTTCATACTTAGTACTACACATTCTAGATATTATAGCAGGTCATTAGTGTTAAGTTTAAAAGTAGGAAAAAGAGGCAGTTTCTTGAAGTAAACCAGATCAACTTCATGGTAAAAAGTGTTCATAAAATTATGTCTTCTACCTTCATCACTGTCGGAGAAAACTTGAATATCTTCCCATATGTTGGGTATTCATTTTCACTTTGCAGTGCATTAGATAATAAGCACTAAAAGTTACCTTATTTCAATAGCTGTCTGGTTACATGTCATTTTTTCTGTGCATCCTCACTGTCTTCTGCATGGAAGTAAGTAGATTCTTGGAGGTTCATGTGGAAGAGAAGAGAAGTGGAGTATCTATATTCTCCGACTCCTCAGGGGTTCATGGAAGGAGAATGGGGATGGGAGGGTGGTACAGACCTTCTTGATTTCTCCTTGGCAGAAGCTTCAGAGGTCTGATTCAAGTTTCATTTTTATTTTTTTGGCCATGCCATGCAGCTTGTGGGATCTTAGTCCCCCGACCGGGATGGAACCTGTGTCACGGCAATGAATGTGCTGAGTCTTAACCACTGGACTTCAGGGAATTACCCAAATTTCATTTTTTAAATGTTTAAGTGTTTTTAAAAATTGAGTTAAGCCAAAAGACATAACAGTGAAAGGGTAACCCATGAAATCAGAGAAAATACTTGCAAATCATGTCTGACAAAGGATTAATATTCAGAATATATAAAGATCTATCAAAAATCTAATTAAAAAATGGGCAAAAGACTTGAATAGACATTTCTTCAAAGATGACAGACAAATGGCCAGTAAGTATGCGAAAAGATACTCTCACTAATCGTTATGGAAATGCAACTGAAAACCGCCTCACACCCAGTAGGAAATCCACTATCAAAAAAAATAACAGGGACTTCCCTGGTGGTTTAGTGCTTAAGACTGTGCTCCCAATGCAGGGAGTACAGGTTTGATCCCTGGTGCGGGAACTAAGATCACATATGCTACGCAGTGTGGCCAAAAAACAAAAACAAGTAGGATGTGGAGAAATTGGAACTCTGTGCACTGTTGAAGGGAATACAAAATGGTGCAGCAGCTGTGGAAAACAGTATGATGGTTCCTCAAAAATGAAAAACAGAATTACTGTTTGATCCCGCAATCCCATTTATAGGTATAAATGCTCAAAATAATCGAAATCAGGGTCACGAGATATTGTACATTGATGTTCATAGCAGCATTACTCACAAGAGCCAAAAGATCAAAGAAACTGGAGTCCAACAGTTAAATAAGCTGTGGTATACAATACAATGGAATAATTTCAGCCTTTAAAAAGGAAGGACATTTTGATACATGTTGTAACATGGTTGATCCTTGAGAATATTCTGCTAAGTGAAATAGGCCAGTCACAGAAAGACAAATATTGTATGATTCGACTCAAGGTACCTGGAGTAGACAAATTCATAGAGATGAGTATCTTTGGTGGTTGCCCTGGGCAAAGAGGAAATAATGAATTTTACAAGGTGCAGAGTTTCAGTTTTGCAGGATGAAAAGATTTACGGAGATGGGTGGTGGTCATACTTGCACAACGATATAAATGTCCTCAATGACTACTCTTAAAAATGGTTAAGATGATAAATTTTGTGTCAGCTGTATTTTAGTTTAAAAAAAATTGTGAAAAGCAACACGCACACTCAAGTGTACTACATAATATGTCAAATTTTAACATACTTTGAAATTTGCTGCCAATAACTTATGTACACCTCTCATTCCTCCTAATGTGTAAAATTCATTATTTCCTCTCTGGAGAATTTTCTGAACGTGCAAGGCCAGCACTTAAGGTCAAAATCAAAGCAAAACTTACTATTTCCAATTACCACAGAGCGTGCATTCCCCAACCCCTCCCCAGTACCCAATACTACAGGACTACTGTTGTCATTAATCATGCCCCATTAAAAAACTTATGCTCAGAACAGATTTATGGGTTTTATTGCAAATGTTAAGTATTCGAGAACTTAGAGAAATCGATAAGAAAATACGCTTCGTACCCGTTTAATATATTTGGCTTCGAAGTAAGATTTCACTTGCAGAGTTCAGCTTATGAGGATGCTGCTGCTGCTGCTAAGTCACTTCAGTCGTGTCCGACTCTGTGTGACCCCCATAGACGGAAGCCCACCAGGCTCCCCCGTCCCTGGGATTCTCCAGGCAAGAACACTGGAGTGGGCTGCCATTTCCTTCTCCAATGTGTGAAAGTGAAAAGTGAAAGTGAAGTCGCTCAGTTGTCTCCGACCCTTAGCGACCCCACGGACTGCAGCCTACCAGGCTCCTCCATCCATGGGATTTTCCAGGCAAGAGTACTGGAGAGGCTTGCCATTGAAGCAGGTCTAAAACAGGCCGACGGAGGCAGGCCCCGCCCCCTTGACGGGCCAATCAGCCGCGCGTCCGGGAAGGGCGTACAGCCGCCGGCCGAGCGAATCGATGAGGACGCGCGCCAGGCGGGCCCCCTGCTGAAGTGCTCGGCGGCTTGCGGGGCTGCTGGCCATCTTCACTAGCTGCCAAGGCTGGTGTCTGTCTTCCCGGAGAGGCAGGCGGGCCACCCGAGACGTGAGTCCGCGAGGTCGGTTGCGTTTGTGCAGCGGGCGGGTTCCGCGGGCGGCGGCGCAGGCGAGGCCAGGGGCGCTGTCGGGGCCTGCGGGGGACTTCGGAGCGCGGCGTCGACCGGGGTGGGCGAGCGACCTGCCCCTTATCTCACCGGCCAGTTGGCGGCCTTAACTCTGGTTGCCGCGCGGTTGCTCTCACTTTACACGCTTCGAAGAGCGTCTTCGGGGAAAGGGGCAAGATGCGCAAAACGAGACGCAAGCAAACGTTGACTTTTGTTGGCTTCAGTTATCTGAAAACTTTAAAAACAATCTGAACGAATACCGTTAGCAGAATGGCTCGGGTTTGGCTGTAGTTTTCAAAAACTCCACATTAATTTGAATGTTAAAATTAGAGATGAATATTTATGAGTGGGTAGTGAAAAACAATGACATTTTTCACTATGATGGTGGTTATGAAGGTGTGGTCCCCAGACTAGCTTTATCATCATTACCATTATCGTCGTCCTCATCTAAGAACTGTTAGAAATGCCCTCAAGTTTGAGAACCACAGTTCCAGGAAACTACACAAACGCCCGCGAACTAAATTGCAACCCCCTGATTTCTGTGTCCTTCAGTTGACTCTAATATCCAAGTTAATTTTCTTACTCATTTCACGTGTGTACTCGTTGAAATCAGATGCTCCTCTTTTATGCCGATTTCTACTCAGTGGCTGGCAATCTCTTTGGAGATCTCTTTGTTGGTAGCTGCCCAGTCTAGTATCTCCTGTTACAGTCCATTCTGCATTTCCCACTTTGTAGAGATGGGATCCCGCAGTTCCTCTCCGCCTTTTCAGAATAGCCCCTCAAGACCTTTGGCATCTTGCCCCGGAGAGACAGTTTTTAGGTAGAGCCAGTATGGGTTGGAGGGCTTCCCTGATAGCTCAGTTGGTAAAGAATCCGCCTGCAAAGCAGGAAACCCCGGTTTGATTCCTAGGTCAGGAAGAACCTCTGGAGAAGTGGTAGGCTACCCACTCCAGTATTATTCTTGGATTTTCCTTGTGGCTCAGCTGGTAAAGAATACGCCTGCAATGGGGGAGACCTGGGTTCGATTCCTGGGTTGGGAAGATCCCCTGGAGAAAGGAAAGGATATCCACTCCAGTATTCTGGCCTGGAGAATTCCATGGACTGTATAGTCTGGCTTGGGCCACGTAATAGCTGAGTGGCCTTGGGCAAGTTACTTGTTTTTCTAATCTGCAAAATGAAGATAACAATAGTACTACTTCTAAGAGTTCTTGTGAGGATTAAATGAATGAATGTAATAGGTTTTGGCACATAATCAAATACTTGCTACTATTATTTAACAACTTTGACATTATTAGCGTCAAAGACTGACAGATGAAAAAAATGATTAAAAACAAAAAAACTAGGGGAGAGAGGCTGCTGCTGCTGCTAAGTCACTTCAGTCGTGTCCAACTCCGTGTGACCCCATAGATGGCAGCCCACCAGGCTCGTCTGTCCCTGGGATTCTCCAGGCAAGAACACTGGAGTGGGTTGCCATTTCCATCTCCAGTGCATACATGCATGCTAAGTCACCTCAGTCGTGTTCGACTCTGTGCGACCCTATGGAAAGAGGAGCCTGAAGGGCTGCAGCTCACGGGGTTGCAGAGTTGGATACGACTGAACGATTAACACTTTGACTTCACTCTTTTCACTCATAGTGTAGTCTGTAGGCCAACATCTCTGCCATCACTGGGAGCTTGTCAGAAGTGCAGAAGCTCATGCCCACTTCAGATTTACTCAATCAGAATGTGTTTCTTAACAAGATCTTCACCAGGGTTGGATGCGGCTTTGTATGGAGGACGTGTGAGATCACCTGTGAGATTTCTCAAGGAGAAATCAGGGACCGGAGGGGTTTGGCAGAAGGGCTTGACTTTGCAGCTGCTTCCATTATTCTGCTTCACCTCCTGGTCTTTTATCATTTCTGCATTGCTAACTCCTACACCTAGGGCTGCTGATCATTATTGGAGAAAATAGCATAGCTGCCAATAGCATTACCTTGTGGGGTTCGTAGTCAAAACTCAGCTGCTTGACAGCCTTTTGATTTATCTCCCTTTGTGGAATGCCTCCTATTTTTCCAAATCACCATTCTCCATCCCAGCCTGTGCACACAGAGACACTCCAGGCTTTCCAGCGTCTTTTTCTCTGTCCTCTTAGTAATCACAGTGTGAACTCTGAGCTTCTCTTTTTGCTTTAGAGCCTTTATTTCCATCCTTCCTCATTCATTTCTGTTGATGTGCTCAGTCATTCAGTTGTGTCCAATTCTTTGTGGCCCTATGGACTGTAGCCTGCTCCTCTGCCCATGCAAAAATACTGGAATGGGATGCCATTTCCTTCTCCAGGGGATCTTCCTGATCCAGGGATCAAACCTGCCTCTCTTGCATCCTCAGGTGGATTCTTTACCACTAGCGTCACCTCAAAACAGTTGATTCAGACATTTCAGGATCTAGGATCTGAAAGAGGGACCTACACCCCTCTTAAATCCCAGGGAAATCACGAGAGCAGTAAAGGCCCAGAGGTGGCAAACTGTCCTACCAGAAAAGCTCTGAAGTCATGTAAAACCTTGTTGCCTATGAAAATCGTTAAGTGTAGCCTTGATTTTATACACTGCCGTCTTTTCTGAATCCCTGCTCAGTTCAGACTCTCCCTGTCATTGTCAGCTACTTAGTTTTTTTTTTTTTTTTCTTTACTCACACTTTGCAGTTTAATGGATCTTAGTTTCTTAACCAGGGATTTATCCCCGGCCCATGGTAATGAAAGTACAGAGTCCTAATCACTGGACTGCCAGGGAATTCCTTAGTTCTTTTATTTTCATTGAAAATGGTTTATTTACATTGTTGTGTTGGCTTCTGCTCTACAGAAGAGTAATTCAGTTATACGTGTGTATATTCTTTTTTCTTTTCCGTTATGGTTTATCATAGGATACTGAATATAGCTCTCTGTGCTGTAGAGTAGGACCTTGTTGCTTATCCTTTTCAGATAGAGTAGCTTGCATCTGCTAACCCCAAACTACTATTCCATCCCTCTCCCACCCCTCCGATTCGGCAACCACAAGTCTGTTCTCTGTTCACCTACTTAGTTCTTAACTGCTTAGAACTAGGCTCTATGTCATTTTATGAAAGTCATTTCACAGATGACCAACTAATTAACCAATCCAGTGACTTTTTTCAGACTTTATTTTTTTCAGCTTTTCTGGAGTATTTAATATAGTTGATTAACACCTCCTTCAGATTAAGCCCCTCTTGGTTTCTACACTTTGCATGTTTTTAGGTTGCCTTCTATTACTCTCATTAGTCTTGAGTCTCCTCTTTTATATTTGAATCTTCTTAAGGCTTTATTTCTTAGCTTAACCCTTTTTTCCCCTAATAAAGTATACAGTTATCCAGTATTTCTAAGTATCTCTGGAGCGTGAGAGGGACCTTAGGATGCCTTTCCCATCATTATTGTTATCTAGTGTTTTGCCTTCACATTTTTAAACATAAAAAGTTAGTTTTTTCAAAAAACTCTCAGTTGTTTTTTAAATTTATCAGTATACTTGATTAGTCCCCATACTCCTTGGTTCTTTTAGTCATACCTTTCTTCATTGCAGTTAAACTTCTTTAACATATCAACAGTCTGTGGGTTGTTGACTTTGTTAGTTTTTTTATGTCTGAAGAAATTTGTGTTAGTTTACTAGGGCTACCATGACAGAGTACCCCAGACTGGGCAGCTTAGACAACAGAAATTTTTCTGAGTTTTGGAGGCTACAAATGCGAGGTCAAGGTGTCTGCAGTGTGGGTTGCCTGTAGTCTCTCTGGCTTGCAGGTGGCCATCTTCTCCTTGTGCCTTCGTGTCATTCTTCCTCGGACCTGCCTGTGTCCAGATTTCTTCTTATAAGGATGCAAGTCATAGTGGAGTAGGACCCATGCTAATGACCTCATTTTAACTTAATCACCTGTTTAGAGATCCTCAGTTCAGTTCAGTCGCTCAGTCGTGTCCGACTCTTTGCGACCCCATGAATCACAGCACGCCAGGCCTCCCTGTCCATCACCAACTCCCGGAGTTCACTCAAACTCATTTTCATTGAGTTGGTGATGCCATCCAGCCATCTCATTCTCTGTCGTCCCCTTATCCTACCACCCCCAATCCCTCCCAGCATCAGAGTCTTTTCCAGTGAGTCAACTTGTCGCATGAGGTGGCCAAAGTATTGGAGTTTCAGCCTCAACATCAGTCCTTCCAATGAACACGCAGGACTGATCTCCTTTAGAATGGACTGGTTGGATCTCCTTGCAGTCCAAGGGACTCTCAAGAGTCTTCTCCAGCACCACAGTTCAAAAGCATCAATTCTTCAGCGATCAGCCTTCTTCACAGTCCAACTCTCACATCCATACATGACCACTGGAAAAACCATAGCCTTGACTAGACGGACCTTTGTTGGCAAAGTAATGTCTCTGCTTTTTAATATGCTATCTAGGTTGGTCATAACTTTCCTTCCAAGGAGTAAGCGTCTTTTAATTTCATGGCTGCAATCAGCTTTTAGATATTCTGAGGAATTGGGGATTAGGACTTCAACATATGAATTTGGATGGAGGGATATAGTTTAGGTCTTAACAGTAGCTTAATTAGTCTTTCCCATAGGGGAAAAAAACCCTTCTGTAAAATGTGAAATAGACATACATACAGAAAAGTGTGTAAAATACAAATGTTCACCTTAGCGAGTTACTAAAAAGCAAGCACCTATGTAATTACTGTCCAGGTTAAGGACTAGAACATTGCCAGTGTCCTGGATGCCCTCCGGCACCTTTTCCCTTGTCTCATTCCTGACCTCAGAAGGAAGGGTCTCAATATTTACCAAGTGGAGTGCTCGCTATAGTACTCTGACAAAGTTTCCTTTTAGTCTTGGTTTGCTAAATGTTTTAATCATGAATGAGGTTTCAGTCTTTGATACTGGTTTTGGGGGCCTTCTCTTTTTCTTCGTTAATTTTATTATATATAGAGTTATCAGTGTTATTCGTCATTTCAAAGAACCAGGTTTTGGTTTTATCATCTTCCCTATTCCATGTTTTCTTACTTCTTTTTATTCTTTATTTTTGCATTGAATTCTTTCCGTGGTTCTTTCTCAGGCCTCAGCTGCTTTCCTTCTACGCATGCATTGGTCAACACTGTGCTGAATACTCAAAGGGGTCTGTTTTGATTCTAATTCTCTCAGACTGGTTGTCCGCCAGTTTAGTTCTGACACTGCCTATCCAGAGTTAGTGAACATCCTGCAAGATAAGGTTACAAGACTTTCCCCACATAAGATGCATGTCCTCGAGGCCACCTGTACTTTTGACCAGTTAACTATAGATTGAGTGGTTCCTACAACCCCATCAGATTGGATGATTCACTAAAATGACTGAAAGCACTGCAGTTAATGGTTATATTATAAAGAATATAGACGAAGGTCAGCCAGATGAAGAGACAGATAGGGCAAGTCTGTGGGGGAGAATGCAGAGCTCCTGTGTCCTCATTGGAATCCGGGTGTCCCATCATCTCAGCACGTCAGTGTGTCGCCGGCCAGGATGCTCCTCTGAGTTGCAGTGTGCAGAGTTGGTTTTCTCCCTGAATATATATATTTTATTGAAGTATGGATGGCTTACAGTGTTTCAGGTGCACAGCATGGTGATTCAGTTGCACATGTACACATATGTTATTTTTCAGATCATTTTCCATTATAGATTATTACGAGATATTGACTATACAGTATACCCTTGTTGCATATCTGTTTTTTAAAATTAGAAATCTAGCGTTCTATTCATACTAAGTTAAATGAATGGAATCAAAATGTCAAAAATTTTTTAGTTAGGCAAAAATTAATAAGTTTTCTAAAATATATATATTATACATACTATTTGTTATAGTATGGCATAATATATGTATATTATATAATATATATACATATATACATATATGTATATTATGCTATACTATATATAAATATAAATGCAAGAACTTTTCTGTGCTTGATAAAGGCTTCAGAAAGAACATCAAAAAAAAGATGGAGAAATTGGAAAACATAAGCTAAATGAATGGGAGCACTGAGTATGAAATAGAGAAAGTGAAACTAGATAAAAGTAAAAGATCATCATATGGTCCAGTTGTTTTTAAAATAAACATGGCTACTAATTAAAAACATATCTGGAGCTCTGGAGGAAAAAAAAAAAGCAACACCTGAGCATTTGTATTTGTCCAGGCAAGAATACTGGAGTGGGTTGCCATGCCCTCCTTCAGGGGAATCTTCCCAACCCAGGGATTGAACCCAGATCTCCTGAATTGCAGGCGGATTCTTTACCATCTGAGCCACCAGAGAAGCCCAGTGTAAAATGATTACATACAATTTGGAAAGTCAGACAGAGTGCTGTGGTAAGTGGAAATGCATATATGTACATGTTTTCATCTGCCCAGCCAGTCTGTGTCTTTTGGTTGGTGCATTTAATCCATTTACATTTAAGGTAATGATTGATATGTATGATCCTATTACCATTTTCTTAATTTTTTGGGGTTTATTTTCTGTAAGTCTTTCCCTTCTCTTGTGTTTCCTACCTGAAGAAGTTCCTTTAGCTTTTGTTGTAAAGCTGCTTTGGTGGTTCTGAATTCTCGTAACTTTTGCTTGTCTGGAAAACTTGATTTCTGCATCAAATTTGAAGGAGAGTCTTGCTGGATAGAGTATCCTTGGTTGTAGGTTCTCTCCTTTCATCACTTTCAGTATATCATGCCATTCCCTTCTGGCTTGTAGAGTTTCTGTTGAGAAATCACCTGATAACCTGATGGCATTCTCTTGTATGTTATTTGTTGTTTTTCCTTGTTAATATTTTATCTTTGTCTTTAATTTTTGTCAGTTTGATTACTGTGTGTATCAGTGTGTTCCTCCTTAGGCTTGTCCTGCTTGAGATTCTCTGTGCTTATTGGACTTGGTTGACTATTTCCTTCCCCTTGTTATGGAAGTTTTCATCTATTATCTCTTCAGATATTTTCTCAGGTCCTTTCTCTCTCTCTTCTCCTTCTGGGACCCCTGTGGTGCAAATGTTGGTGCGTTTAATGTTGTCCCAGAGGTCTGTTAGGCTGTCTTCCTTTTTTTTTTTTTCCATTCTTTTTTCTATATTCTGTTCTGTGGCAATGATTTCCATCATTCTGTCCTCCAGGTCATTTACCCGTTCTTCTGCCTCAGTTATTCCGCTATTAATTTCTTCTAATGTATTATTCCCCTGGAGAAGGAAACGGTAACCCACTCCAGTATTCTTGCCTGGAGAATCCCGTGGATGGAGAAGCCTGGTAGGCTACAGTCCACGGGGTCGCAAAGAGTCGGACACGACTGAGCGACGGAACGGAACGGAATGTATTATTCATCTGTTTTTTGTGTTTTTTTTGTATTTTAGTTCTTCTAGGTCTTTGGTAATCATTTCTTGCATCTTCTCCATTGTTTTCCTGAGCTCCTGAATCATCTCCACTATCATTATTCTGAATTCTTTTTCTGGAAAGTTGCCTGTCTCCACTTCATTTAGTTTCTTTTCTGGGGTTTTATCCAGTCACCTCATCTGGGACATAACTTTCTGTTTTTACATCCTAATTAACTTTTTGTAATGTGATTTTTTGTTCCAGCTCCTGTGGGATTGTGGTTCTTGCTTCTTCTGTCTGCCCTCTGATGGATGAGGCTAAGGGACTTGTATAAGCTTCCTGATGGGAGGGACTGGCTGTGGGAAAAACTGGGTCTTGCTCTGGTGTGCATGGCCTTGCTCAGTAAAGCTTAATCCAATTATCTGCTGATGGGTGGGGTTACGCTCCTTCCCTGTTTGGCCCGTGGCACCCTCGCCCTGGGGTCTGTGGGCTCTATGGTAGGGTTAACGGCAGCCTTCAAGAGGAACTGCGCCAAGGGGGACCTTCCAGGACTACTGCTGCTGGTGCCCCCGTCCCTGTGGTCCGGCCCTGCCAGCCCGTGCCTGCACAGGAGGCCCTCCACACTAGCAGGCAGTTTCGGCTCAGTCTCCTGTGGGGCCCCTGCTCCTAGCCTCTGGGTCGTGGTGCGTGTACAGTTTTGTTTGTGCGCTCCAAGACTGCAGTTTCGGTTCCCTCCAGTCCTGTGGAAGTCCTGTAATCAAATCCCGCTGGGCTTTGCAGACAGATTCCCTGGGGATTCTCGGTCCCTTTGCTGGATCCCCAGGCTGGGACTCTGATGAGGATTCAGAACCTTCACAACAGTGGTAGAACTTGTTTGGTATTATTGTTCTCCAGTCTGTGGGTCACCCACCCAGTGGGTATGGGGTTTGATTTTTATTGTGATTGTGCCCCTCCTACCATTTTGCTGCGGCTTTTTTGTCTTTGGATGTGGGGTATCTTTATTTGGTGGGTTTCAGCATCCTCCTGTCAATGGTTGTTCAACATCTAGTTGCCATTTTGGTGCTCTTGCAGGAGGAGATGAGCGAAAGTCCAGAGTTTTTTTTATCAGGTTTCATTCCATAGGCATGATTGATTCATTGGCCACCTGACTGAACTCAGTTGCCAGTGGCCCTCTCATCCCCAGAGGTTGGATGACTGAACAAGTTCCAGTCCTCTAATCATGTGCTTGGTCTTTTTTTTTTTAAATTAATTACTTTTGGCTCTGCTGGGTATTTGCTGCTTGTGTGGTTTTCTTTAGTTTGGGTGTGCAGGCTTCTCATTGTAGTGGCTCCTTGTTGTGGAATACAGGCTCTAAAGTGCTCAGGCTCAGGAGTTGTGGCACATGGGCCCAGTTGCCCCTTGGCATGTGGAATCTTCCCGGAGCAGGGATTGAACCCATGTCCCCTGAATTGGCAGACAGATTCTCAGCCACTGGAGCACCAGGGAAGTCCTGCTTGGTTTTTCTGGTGAACAGTCCCCAACCTGAAACTGTCTAGGAGCCCACCATGAGTCACCTCATTAGCATAACAGAGTCCTGTCAGGAAATCTCAAGGGTTTTGAAGGAACTGGGAACAAATATCAGATATTCTTTACTGTATTGCAGGGACCCTCTGCAGACCCCTCTGGAGGTCTGTCTCTATGCAGATTTTCCCACTTATCTCCAGCTCCCTTAGTTTCTCCAAACTCAACTCAAATCTCCTTAAGGAGCCCAGCTGCCTGAATTCTGTCTGAATTCCCTCTCTGGGTGCCTGTGTTCTGGAGACCAGTAAGCTGGGGCAGTGGAAGGGTTATCCATGTTTGTTTCCTGTCTTTCAAGGATCACCTTTCTTCCTTGGTGTTCAGTGTCTTGAAAACCATTTCATATATTCTGTGCAGTGTTCTTTCCTGGTTGTTCAGGCAGGAAGGTAAATCTGGTCCCTGTTACTCCACCTTGGCCAGAAGTCGGAGTCTGGGGAGTGCTTTGGAGCATGGAGTCACTATGTCATCCTGACCTAAATCCTTTACCTGAACATTTCCTTTACAACTGCCAGATTCTTGTCCCTACCACTTTGTTAAAAACTGCTGTACCAGATCCGGTGGTCATTTTGTTGTCCTCTGATCACTCGATCTTTCAGCAGCATTTGATACAGTTATCTGTTCCCATCTTTCTTCATTTGGCTTCTGGAATAACAGCCTTTCCTGGTCTTCCTCCTGCCTCACTAGTACTCCCTGATATCATCTCGTACTCAGTTCAGTTCACTTGCTCAGTCGTGTCCGACTCTTTGAGACCCCATGAACCGCAGCACGCCAGGCCTCCCTGTCCATCACCAACTCCCAGAGTCCACCCAAACCCATGTCCATCAAGTCGATGATGCCATCCAACCATCTCATCCTCTGTCGTCCCCTTCTCCTCCTGAGTTCAATCTTTCCCAGCATCAGGGTCTTTTCCAATGAGTCATCTCTTCGCATCAGGTGGCCAAAGTATTGGAGTTTCAGCCTCAACATCAGGTCTTCCAATGAACACCCAGGACTGATCCTTTAGGATGGACTGGTTAGATCTCCTTGCAGTCCAAGGGACTCTCAAGAGTCTTCTCCAACACCACAGTTCAAAAGCATCAATTCTTCGGTCCTGAGCTTCCTTTATAGTCCAACTCTCACATCCATACATGCCCACTAAAAGACCATAGCCTTGACTAGACAGACCTTTGTTGGCAAAGTAATGTCTCTGCTTTTTAATATGCTGTCGATATGTTGGTCATAACTTTTCTTCCAAGGAGTAAGCGTCTTTTATTTTCATGGCTGCAGTCACCATCTGCAGTGATTTTGGAGCCCAGAAGAATAAAGTCAGCCACTGTTTCCACTGTTTCTCCATCTATCTGCCATGAAGTGATGAGACCAGATGCCATGATCTTAGTTTTCTGAATGTTGAGCTTTAAGCCAACTTTTTCACTCTCTTCTTTCACTTTCATCAAGAGGCTCTTTAGTTCTTCTTCACTTTGTAAGGGTGGTGTCATCTGCATATCTGAGGTTATTTATATTTCTCCTGGCAATCTTGATTCCAGCTTGTGCTTCCTCCAGCCCAGCGTTCCTCATGATATACTCTGCATATAAGTTAAATAAGCACAGTGACAATATACAGCCTTGACGTACTCCTTTTCCTATTTGGAACCAGTCTGTTGTTCCATGTCCAGTTCTAACTGTTGCTTCTTGACCTGTGGGTAGGTTTCTCAAGAGTTAGGTCAGGTGGTCTGGTATGCCCATCTCTTTCAGAATTTTCCACAGTTTGTTGTGATCCACACAGTTAAAGGCTTTGGCATAGTCAATAAAGCAGAAATAGATGTTTTTCTGGAACTCTCTTGCTTTTTCCATGATCCAGCGGATGTTGGCAATTTGATCTCTGGTGCCTCTGCCTTTTCTAAAACCAGCTTGAACATCTGGAAGTTCACAGTTCACGTATTGCTGAAGCCTGGCTTGGAGAATTTTAAGCATGACTTTACTAGCGTGTGAGATGAGTGCAATTGTGCGGTAGTTTGAGCAGTCTTTGGCATTCCCTTTCTTTGTGATTGGAATGAAAAGTGACCTTTTCCAGTCCCGTGGCCACTGCTGAGTTTTCCATATTTGCTGGAATATTGAGTGGAGCACTTTCACAGCGTCATCTTTCAGGATTTGAAATAGCTCAACTGGAATTCCATCACCTCCACTAGCTTTGTTCGTAGTGGTGCTTCCTAAGGCCCACTTGACTTTGTATTCCAGGATGTCTGGCTCGAGGTGAGTGATCACACCATCATGATTATCTGGGTCATGAAGATCTTTTTTGTACAGTTCTTCTGTGTATTCTTGCCACCTCTTAATATCTTCTGCTTCTGTTAGGTCCCTACCATTCTGTCCTTTATTGAGCCCATCTTTGCCTGAAATGTTCCCTTGGTATCTATAATTTTCTTGAAGAGATCTCTAGTCTTTCCCATTCTATTGTTTTCCTCTATTTCTTTGCATTGATCGCTGAGGAAGACTTCTCTCTCCTCGCTGTTCTTTGAAACTCTGCATTCAAATGGGTATATCTTTCCTTTTCTCCTGTTTCGCTTCCTGTCTTTTCACAGGTACTTGTAAGGCCTCCTCAGACAGCCATTTTGCTTTTTTGCATTTCTTTTTCTTGGGGATGATCTTGATTCCTGTCTCCTGTACAATGTCACGAACCTCCATCCATAGTTTATCAGGCACTCTATCAGATCTAGTCCCTTAAATCTATTTCTCACTTCCACTGTATAGTCATAAGGGATTTGATTTAGATCATACCTGAATGATCTAGTGGTTTTCTCCATTTTCTTCAATTTCAGTCTGAATTTGGCAATAAGGATTTCATGATCCAAGCCACAGTCAACTCCTGGTCTTGTTTTTGCTGACTGTATAGAGCTTCTCCATCTTTGGTGCAAAGAATATAATCAGTCTGATTTCGGTGTCCACCATCTGGTGATGTCCATGTGTAGAGTCTTCTCTTGTGTTGTTGGAAGAGAGTGTTTGCTATGACCAGTGCGTTCTCTTGGCAGAACTCTATCAGCCTTTGCCCTGCTTCATTCCGTGCTCCAAGGCCAAATTTGCCTGTTCCTCCAGGTGTTTCTTGACTTCCTACTTTTGCATTCCAGTCCCCTATAATGAAAAGGACATCTTTTTTGGGTGTTAGTTCTAAAAGATCTTGTAGGTCTTCATAAAACTGTTCAACTTTGGCTTCTTCAGCGTTCCTGCTTGGGGCATTGGCTTGGATTACTGTAATATTGAATGGTTTGCCTTGGAAACCTCTTATTAGCTTCCCCTTGTTCTCTCCAACCTCCAAGTGTTGGCATGCCCCAGGTCTCAGTCTTTTTCTTCATAATAGATCTTGTGGTGATCTTAGCCAGTCCATGGTTTATCCATCTCATCTTTATCTTTGTTCAGTTGCTCGGTCGTGTCTGACTCTTTGTGACCCCATGAGCTACAGAGAGCACGCCAGGCTTCCCTGTTATCACCAACTCCCGGAGCTTGCTCATACTCATGTCCATTGAGTCGATGATGCCATCTGCTTTGATCTCCTTGCTTTTCAAGGGACTCTCAAGAGTCTCCTCCAGCACCATAGTTCAAAAGCATCAATTCTTCAGCGATCACCCTTCTTTATGGTCCTGCTCTCACATCCATATGTAACTATTGGAAAAACCATAGCTTTGACTAGACGGACCTTTGTTGGCAAAGTACTGTCTCTGCTTTTTAATAAGCCGTCTAGGTTAGTCATAGCTTTTCTTCCAAGGAGCAAGCATCTTTTAATTTCATGGCTGCAGTCACCATCTGCAGTGATTTTGGAGCCCCCCAAAATAAAGCCTCTCAGTGTTTCCATTGTTTCCCCATCTATTCGCCTTGAAGTCATAGTACCGATTTCATTTCATGCCGTGATTTCATTTTTCGCCTGTTGAGTTTTAAGCCAGCTTTTTCACTCTCCTCTTTCACTTTCATCAAGCGGCTCTTTAGTTCCTTTTCACTTTCTGCCATTAGGGTGGTGTTATCTGCATATCTGAGGTTATTGATATTTCTCCTGGCAGTCTTGATTTCAGCCTGAGCTTCATCCGGCCTGGCATTTTGCATGATGTACTCTGCATATAAGTTAAATAAGCAGAGTGACAATATACAACCTTGATGTACTCCTTTCCCAGTTTTGAACCAGTCCCATGTTCCATGTCCAGTTCTCACTTTTTTTTTTTAGTTTATTTTTAATTGAAGGATAATTGCTTTACAGTATTGTGTTGGTTTCTGCCAAACATCAACATTAATCAACCATAGGTATACATATGTCTCCTCCCTCCCCATCCCACTCCTCTCGTTTGTTACAGAGCCCAAGTTTGAGCTCCCTGAGTCATACAGCAAATTCCCTTTGGCTATTTTACATATGGTAATGTATGTTTCCATGTTATTCTCCATTCATTGTTGCTTCTTGACCTGCAGGTAGGTTTCTCAGGAGACAGGTAAGGTGGTCTGGTATTCCCATCTCTTTAAAAATTTTCCACAGTTTGTTGTGATCCACACAGTCACATGCTTTAACATAGTGAAACAGAAGTAGATGTTTTTCTGGAATTCTCTTTTTCTGTGATCTAATGGATGTTGGCAGTTTGATCTCTGGTTTCTCTGCCTTCCTAAGTCCAGTTTGTACATCTGGAAGTTCTCGATTCATGTACTGTTGAAGTCTGACTTGAAGGATTTTGAACATTACCTTGCTAGCATGTGAAATGAGTACAACGGTGTGGTAGTTTGAACATTCTTTGGCATTGCCCTTCTTTGGAATTGGAATGTAAACCGACCTTTTCCAGTCCCATGGCCACTGCTGAGTTTTCCAAATTTGCTGGCGTATTGAGTGTGGCACTTTCACAGCATCATCTTTCAGGATTTGAAATAGTTCAACTACGTCTTGAAGGCTCTCAACTATATTTCTGTAGACCCACTTCTCTCCTTGCCTCAATACTGTGTATGGGACATCTCTGTGTGGACATCAGTAAACACTTGAAATGTACTGTGTCCGAAGCAGAATTCTTGATATTATCAGAACTTATTGTCTGCCCATCTGAGTGTCCTTCAGTCTTTTCTCATTCTCCCAGTTGCTCTGGTCACAAACCTTAACATCATCCTCAATTTCTTCTTGTCCTTACTTCTTACATCCAATTTACCAGAATTTCTGCAGTGCATTTCTATATTAATTGCCGTAGCACATGATGGTTTTAAAAAACCCAGCCCTGCAAATCTTGCTGCTGCTGCTAAGTCGCTTCAGTCGTGTCCGACTCTGTGTGACCCCATAGATGGCAGCCGACCAGGCTCGCCGTCCCTGGGATTCTCCAGGCAAGAACACTGGAGTGGGTTGCCATTTCCTCCTCCAATGTGTGAAAGTGAAAGTGAAGTCGCTCAATCGTGTCTGATCCTTAGCAACCCCACGGACTGCAGCCTACCAGGCTCCTCCATCCATGGGATTTTCCAGGCAAGAGTACTGGAGTAGCTTGCCATTGCCTTCTCAGGACTTCGTAAAATAAATTAATTTTCATTCACATGAAAGTCAAAAAACATGTTCCCACTTAATAAGTGGCCTTGCATGTGGTTGTTTAGGGTCCCAGCTTCTTCCATAGTCAGGCTGCCCTCCTCTAGGGCTCAGCATCCTCCCCATTCCCTGGTACGGGGTGTGGGGGGCAGCTGATGGAAGTTCAAGCAGCGATGCTGTCATGGATGTGGTGCATATTTCTTCCACTGCTATTGTGCTGACCAGGACTTAATTGTCACATACTTAACTAGAAGACACCACTTGTTACCATGTGTTCAGAAAGAAGTAGTAATGTGCTTGGTGACCTGTTAGCTGGACTTTGCCACATGTCTTCTTTCTAGTTTCCTGCTTTTGTTCTTCTGTTCCAGCTTCCACGTAGCAGCCCCAGTGATTTTAGAATGTAATGCCGATTCTGTCATTTCTGTGCTTAAAACTCTCTAGTGGCTGACTTCCTGTTACAGTTAAGTGAAAACCATACTCGTTACTATGGCCTGTTCCTCTTCTCCTCTCCAGCTCAATCACAAGACGTAGTTCACAAACCTTGACATCATCCTGAATCTTTTCTCATATAATTTACGAGCAATTTCTGCAGTGCATTTCTGTGTTAATGTGGATAGCACAACCTCATAGTGTAAAAAAACAGTTGTTCTAGCCTTCTTGCCCATTCTTTGAATGCTTAAAACAATCCTTACCTGGGCCTTTATGCTTGCTATCTACTCTCTGAATTTTCTTTTCCCAAATCTTTCTACAGCTAGTTTATTGTTTTTCTGCCTAATATTGCGGTTATGTACCACTGTGTAACAAACCACCCCAAAGTTTAGAGGCTTTAAACAACCATTTTCTCATCTCATAATTTTGTGACTTATGGGACTCTATTGGACTCAGCTGGGTAGTCGTTTTTTCCCACGTGTTGGTGGCAGATCACCAAGTCAGTTACCAAGGGATTGGAGTGGATCCACAAGAGGACTCACCTACATGACTGGTTGTTGATGTTGGCTGCCAATTGGGAGATACAGTGTGCCCCTACACGTGGGGTCTCCTGGTGACTTAACCTTTTCACAGCATGGTGGCTGAGTTCCATGGGAGGGTCCCCAAAAGCAAGTGCTCCAGAGTAGTAAAGTAGAAGCAGCTGATCCTGGTATAGGGTGGGCCAGGCCATCTACACCTTTGTCTTGTGTTATTTTCCTCATAGGACTTACCACTATCTGAAATTACTTTTTTGTCAATTTATTGTCATCCCCCACTAGAATGTAAGTTTCTTAAAGACTACCTGACTGGTCTAGTTTCCTACTAGCCCCATCATGACAGTCTGTAGAATCCAGCAGGTATTTTGTAAATGTTGAACAAAGGAGTGCTGAACTTTACTAAACCAGGCTGTATTCTCAGTCTCAATTTCTTTAAGTTAATGATATCACTGTTTTTGTTGATGGTGGGCCTTGAAATCTTAGAGTCCTGTCTGTCATCATTCTCCTTTTTTCCTTCTACATGCATTCAACTGCCAAGGTCTGTAGAATTAATCTTTAAAATGTGTCCGGTGGGTTCTTTCTGGTCTCATTGCCACCACTCTTTCAGATCAACATCCTTTTCTACTTCAGCCTCCTTTTGAACTGAGTGTACATTTAACTCTGGTTTCATTTTCCCCAAATATAGTTCCCATCCCCCTTGAACACTGTTGTTAGCAGGTAAAGTTAGTTATAAGCTTTTTGCTTTGGCAGAGTCATCGCAGCCCACCTCTCCAGCTCTGTGTTCCACCACGTACATCCTCATGTTTCCAGTTTCTGAGATGAACATGTTGCTTTCTGCCTCCTGTGTCTCGCACTCTTAGAATGTTGCCCACACTTCAGAGTCTATTTCCCATGCCCATTCTTCCATGAAATCTTCCCAGTTGCTCCCAGTCAGATGTGCTGTTTCATCCTTTCAGCCCTTGAAGCCCTTTGAATCCCTGCTGAGGCCTTGATTGTTTGCATTTGCTGCTTATGTTACTGAGTGTCTTTCACTTGCTGGCCACTGGGCTGGGTGTTGGGTTTAGAGAGGGGTGAGGCAAGATGGAGGAGAGGGCATTAGGAAGATGAATTCAGACTTGAGTAAGGAGTTGACCTTCCCTGGAAGAGTTCACATTATAGTGCTGTGGTTTTCTACCCTCATTGTGTGATGGAACCAGCAGGGGAGCTTTGAAAATCCCTGCGCCTGGTGATGGACAAGGAGGCATTGCGTGCTGTGATTCATGGGGTCGCAAAGAGTCGGACACGACTGAGCGACTGAACTGAACTGACTGACTGACACCTGGTTTTGACTAAAAAGATGCACAATGTGAGAGTTGTGAGTTAAGTTTTATTTAGGACGGAATGAGAACTGCAGCCAGGAGACAGCACCTCAGGTAGCTCTGAGAGACTGCTCCAAAGGGGCCCTCCAGGCCCCTCTCTCCATGGAATTCTCCAGGCAGGAATACTGGAGTGGGTTGCCATTCCCTTCTCCATGGGATCTTCCCAACCCAGGGATTGAACCTGGGTCTCCTGCATTGCAGGAAGATTCTTTACCATCTGAGGCACCAGGGAAGCCCCCAGGGGAAGGTAAATATATGATTTTGATGCAGGGGGAGTTCAGTGCAATCAGGTGCTTACTTTACAAAAGGTTTTCTGCTAGTCACAAGGAACTGATGTCACCATGAAGGGATTTAGTGCTTTCTAGATGCGAGGAGATGCAAGGATTGGGATCATGAAATCAGTTCCCAAAAATATCCGTCAAAAGACCTCTTCCACCAGTTTCCCTGGAGCTCAGAGTGCCTCATTCTCTGCCCCGAATTCCCCTCAGGGGGTGTTGAAGGTCTGCAGTTGCAGCAGCACAGGGTTCAGTCTTTGCAGAGGCAGACCGCAAACACCCCTGTTGTTTTTCAGTCACTGGCAAATGCTTTTGGCAAATGCATGTTTGTAGTTGACAGGCCAGTGCCTATTTGTAGTTGACAATGGTTCCTCACCTAGAGATTCTGATTTAATTGACTTGGGAGGTGGCCATAAGATTGGAAAATTCAGAAACTTCCCAGGTGATTCTAATGCAGGATTGAGAGCCTTTGTGGCAGGGGATGAGACGGACCAGTAAGTGGTTAATTTCAGTCTGTGTTTTGCTAGAAGAAGAAACAGAGCACACCAGGAACACAAAGAAGTGTTTGGTTGAGCCTGAAGTTACTTTTATCCCTGCAACTACACTGTAAGCCATTACTGGGCAGGGCCCAGGGCATTCTCATCTTGGAACTCCCTTGTGATGTGATGTGAAAGTCGCTCAGTCGTGTCCGACTCTTTGCGACCCCATGGATTATACAGTCCATGGAATTCTCCAGGCCAGAATACTGGAGTGGGTAGCCTTTCCCTTCTCCAGGGGATCTTCCCAACCCAGGAATCGAACTGGGGTCTCCTGCATTGCAGGCAGATTCTTTACCAACTGAGCTATCAGGGAAGCCCTGGAACTCCGATACCTGATCCTTATTCACAGAGGTTGTTTGACAGAACATTCTGTAGTGATGGTAAGGTTCTATATCTGCACTGTCCATTTTGGATGCCACTCTGTCCAGTTTGGAAACCACTAGCCATATGTGGCACTTGAGCACTTGAAATGCAGCTAGTGAAAATAAGGAAATAATTTGCAGTGTGGCATAGCCATGTGTGGCTAATGGCTGCTGTATTGGACAGTGTTGAATAGAGAAGTTAGTGTGTTGAAACAGTTTGACAGTGTTTATGCAGAGGCTTAGATGAAGCAAGCTATTTTATTTGATTGAGAGTTTAGTCACCTCATTTGAATCTTAATTTTGCACCTTTTAAGTTTCCCATTTCCACAGCTTTACTGAGAAATGATTCACATACTGTATAATTCATCCATTTAAATTGTACAATTCAGCAGTTTCTTGGTATATTCACAGATAATGTACAACCATTTCCATAATTAATTTTAGGTCACTTTTCATCACCTCAAGAAGAAACCCTGTAACAACTCACAGATATAGAGGGCAGACTTGTGGTTGCCAAGGGGGAGGGAGTTGGGAGAGGGATGCATTGGGAGTTTGGGGTGAGCAGAGGCAAGCTGTTATATTAATATATAGAATGGATAAATAACAAGGTTCTACTGTATAGCACAGGGAACTATCCTCAATATCCTGTGATAAACCATAATGGAAAATAATATAAAATGGAATGTATACATATGTATAACTGAATCACTTTGCTATATAGCAGAAACTAACACAACATTGTAAATCAACTATACTTCAATGAAAAAAAAAATTCTGTACCATTTAACTACCACCCCTCTGTCTCTTATATCCTCAGGTCTGTACACCTACCAGTCTCCGTAGACTTTCCTATTCTGGACAGTTCATATCAGTGGAATCATAATATATGGTTTTTGGTGACTGGCTTTTTTCACATGGCATAATGGGAGCTCAGCAGTAAAGAACCCACCTGCTAATTCAGGAGATACAGGGGTGGATCTCTGGGTGGGTACGATTCCTTAGAGAAGGCAATAGCAATCCACTCCAGTATCCTCAGCGGAGCTTGGTGGGCTACAGTCTGTAGGGTCACAAAGAGTTGGACATGACTTAGCAACTAAACAACAAGACTCACCCATGTTGTAGCCTGGATCAATACTTCATTCCTTTTTATGGCCTAATAATATTCCACTGTGTGATAGTCAATAGATTATAGACATTTGGGTTGTTTCTCCATTTTGGCTATTGTGAATAATGCAGCTATAAATGTTTGTGTACAGGTTTTTGTGTTGACATATATTTTCACTTCTCTTGGGTATATACCTAGGAATGGAATTGCTGAATCATTTAGAAAATCATTTTGAAAAAAAAAATATATATATAGTCTCAATGAGACTGTGTGTGTATGTATGTATGTGTTTATATGCAAATACCATTTTACTAAGTATTTTTATTTCAGTTACTAAGAAAGCATTATCTTAACACTAGAAGGAGGTTGTTTTTATTTAAAGTAATCATACTTCAATATATGTGCTAATTTTTGTAGCGTTCACGCAGGATGCTGTGTTCTCTGCTCCTCTGTGAATGTCTGTGGCTGATAACTGCTTATGCTCATGATGATGACTGGATTGATCCCACAGACATGCTTAACTATGATGCTGCTTCAGGAAAAATGAGAAAATCTCAGGTATTTACAAAAATCCATGTGTGTATAATACCTTACCAGTCCTGTGATGGAAATAGTCTACATTTGTTACTGTTTTTCACAGAGCTGTGAAAGAGTCCTATGTCGGTGATTAATGACCATGCGGAATATCTTCCTGTCTCTTAGCCTAAGATGATTTCAACCCCACCTGTTTATTTCTGTTTCAGATTTGAATGTAAAGCTGGTCAAGAAGCAAGCCCATTTGATTTTAGTTCTTAGCTCATATATAAATTTGAGGCTGTTACTTTTTTGGTGGTTTAATACAGTTGAAGAACATAACAAGCAAAGCCATAAAATAATGAGGACAAAATTTTAGTCTTCATTAACTGTAGATTATTTTTACAACTATAAAGAAATAAAACCTCTCTCTGCTTTGTTTTAGGTGAAATATGGTATATTAGAGAAAGAAGAGGTCAGTCCTGATTTATCATATGCTGATGAATTGTCGGAATGTTACAACAGACTTGATTCTTTAACTTATAAGGTTAGGATTTTTTATTCATGATTTTTGTATTACTTATGGTATGTTAAAATTGTTCTGTGTTTTCTGTCTTTGCTAACATTACTTGTGTTTCTATCTAAAGTACAATTTACAAATATGTAAATGAGTTTTTTTTCTTTAATTACCCTAGCCTTGGTTTCTCTTTACTCTGGCCTTGAATTTTTAAAAACAGTACTTTTATTTTCCTGTAATAACATTTATCTCACGATGTTGTAATTATTTCTTTACCAGGCTGAAAGTTTCTTGGGACAAAGAATATTTTATTCATTCTTGATGCCCTATCACCTGTCACAGTGCTGGACTGTAGTAACTCATGACAAGTATAGCAAATGAAGAAATGTCTCTGCTGCTAGCTTATAAGCATAACAGTTGCCTCCTACAAATATAAGGGATTATTATAATCTGGTGTGTGGTAACTCTTACTTCATTTATTCAGTCCTTTTATTTCTGTGGCTGCAGTAGAGTTTGAGAAAGGAAGTAAGTCAAGATTGTTGGTTGGTTTGAGCACAAGTTATGCTGCCAGAACCCACCTCTGTTGGTTTTGAGGCAGGGTGCTGGCGGCAGCGTGGAGGAGGCTGGGAGGCTGGGATGGCAGAGGTGCAGCAACGCTGAAGGCTCACACTGAGGCTGTGACGGGGTGAAGAGAAAACTTTTCTGTGGTAGAATAGGCAAGTTGTGGTGGTTGAGGATAGGGAAGAGCTAGAGTGAATGGGGGAGGTTCCAGCTTGAGAGCCTGGGAGAGCTTGCTAATTGAGATCCAGATGTATCCCAGTGAGGTGTGTAAGCAGCTGCTTGTGGTTCTTACCAAAGGTGAATGTCTCATCTGAGTGCTAGCAGAGAAAGGCTTGGATAAAATTTGCTTCAGTCTTAACTGCATCTTGTGGTATAGTGAGCTGGTTTGGTTGCATGGTAGGAAATGGAGAAATGCCCTTTTACTGAAATTTTTCATTCCATTGTTTGTGACTTTGGGTCTGACATTGTAAAAACATGATTAGTAAAATGAAGTCTTTAGTCTTTATTTAAAAAATTTTTTTTACTCTTAAAAAGAAATTAAAACATTTTAGGGTTTGTGAACCTTGCCTGAAAGCCGAGGAGTGCCCTGTGACTTTTTGAGTGTCTTTCTGTCCTGGGTCTGTGTGTGCTGCTCAGTTTTTACGTGTTTGTCATCTGAAGCGCATTCCAGTGCTCTAGTCAGCTTGTGGTCCACACTCAAGTAATAAGTGGAAGTTGCTTATCGCAGGTTCTAAATGTCTTACTGCGTGCACTACCCTCACTCAGAAACTAGCCGCTCTGGTGATTATAGACCTGAGTTCAGAGGAAGTCTGTCCTAATGAGGGATTCTGTGCAGATGGGCTGCCATGTGTGGACATCTGGAGAGGCCTTCAGTTCAGTTACTCAGTCGTGTCCAACTCTTTGCGACCCTATGGACTGCAGCACGCCAGGCTTCCCTGTCCATCACCAACTCATTGCTCAAACTCATGTCCCTTGAGTTGATGATGCTATTCAACCATCTCATCCTCTGTCGTCCATCTCTTCTCCTGCCTTCAGTCTTTCCCAGCATCAGGGTCTTTTCCAGGGAGTCAGTTCTTTGCCTCAGGTGGCCAAAGTATTCCTGCCATTTGGCAGGGCATGATTGATAGTTGGCAGGAAAAATCAGTAAAAGGCCAGAAAGTAATACACACATTCAAGAAAATCTTTGCCGTGTCCTTCATCTTCCACCTTCATGTTGCCTCTGTTTCTGTTTGGCTGTGCTCTATTTCTCCCCTTTATTTTTTTCTCCCCTTTTCCTTTCTTTCTTTAAACCATTACTTTGGAATTAGGAAGGGGCAGATTGGTCCAGATGTTCTGCTTATCCACATCTCTGCTTCCTTTTTTCATGATCTTCAGCTTTAAAACTGCTGAAAGTCAGCAAGAAGACTGCCAGTTGGTGCAGTATGGGACTGCTGGTGCTCTTTTGTTGCCTACTTTTTGCAGAGAGAACCCACAGAAAGCAGGCCAGATCTACATTTTAATGCAAGCTTGATGAAAATAACCAGCTCCTTACTTTGATCTTGATGGGGCCACTAGGCTAGAAACTTGACCCTTACGTTAAACTCTGACACTAACTAATGTGTTTGTTTTGTGGTTGCAGATTGATGAATGTGAAAAACAAAAGAGAAAAGACTATGAAAGTCAAAGCAATCCAGTTTTTAGGAGATATTTAAATAAGATTTTGATTGAAACCAAAAAACTTGGACTTGTGAGTATTTGATGTGATACTAATCAGTGTAGTGGATATTTTTGTTACATATTAATTTGACATATATCAGCAGTGATAAAACATCATTATGCTTCAACAGAGAATACCTGACTCGCCCTTTTACCAAAACCTAATCATGCAGGATTGCAGGTAGCAGCCTGCTGGTTTGGTGGAAGGCGAGTGAGCAGTGTTGACCCTTCCTCTTTTTCTTATAGTTCATGGGGATTCATTTACTCTGTGCACTGCTGTACCACCTAATTGAGTTGGGGAGAGAGGGAGATTGTTGTAAATTTGCTATTTGAACTTTGCAAACTGATCAGTTGCAAACTTAAACTCTTGACTTGGTAAGGAAATTCTATTCCAGTCCTTACTTCTTTTCTATCATTTCCACACTTTCTTATTCAAATGATGTAATATCATTAAACTGTGGAAAATTCTGAAAGAGATGGGAATACCAGACCACCTGACCTGCCTCTTGAGAAACCTGTATGCAGGTCAGGAAGCAACAGTTAGAACTGGACATGGAACAACAGACTAGTTCCAAATAGGAAAAGGAGTACGTCAGGTTGTATATTGTCACCCTGCTTATTTAACTTATATGCAGAGTACATCATGAGGAACGCTGGGCTGGAAGAAGCACAAGCTGGAATCAAGATTACCGGGAGAAATATCAATAACCTCAGATATGCAGATGACACCACCCTTATGGCAGAAAGTGAAGAGGAACTCAAAGGCCTCTTGATGAAAGTGAAAGAGGAGAGTGAAAAGGTTGGCTTAAAGCTCAACGTTCAGAAAACAAAGATCATGGCATCTGGTCCCATCACTTCATGGGAAATAGATGGAAAAACAGTGGAAACAGTGTCAGACTTTATTTTTTTGGGCTCCAATATCACTGTGGATGCTGATTGCAGCCATGAAATTAAAAGACGCTTACTCCTTGGAAGGAAAGTTATGACCAGCCTAGATAGTATATTAAAAAGCAGAGATATTACTTTGCCAACCAAGGTCCGTCTAGTCAAGGCTATGGTTTTTCCCATGGTCATGTATGGATGTGAGAGTTGGACTGTGAAGAAAGCTGATCGCCGAAGAATTGATGCTTTTGAACTGTGGTGCTGGAGAAGACTCTTGAGAGTCCCTTGGACTGCAAGGAGATCCAACCAGTCCGTTCTAAAGGAGATCAATCCTGGGTGTTCACTGGAAGGACTTATGCTAAAGCTGAAACTCCAGTACTTTGGCCACCTCATGCGATGAGTTGACTCACTGGAAAAGAGTCTGATGCTAGGAGGGATTGGGGGTGGGAGGAGACAGGGACGACAGAGAATGAGATGGCTGGATGGCATCACCGACTCGATGGACATGAGTTTGAGTGAACTCCGGGAGTTGGTGATGGACAGGGAGGCCTGGCGTGCTGTGATTCATGGGGTCGCAAAGAGTTGGACACGACTGAGCGACTGAACTGAACTGAACTGAATATCATTATATATTGAGAAAAAGAAAAGTGGGTTTTAAGATTTTTCCCCTAGCTGTTTATTGTGGCAAGGGCTGCTTTATAGAATTAGATGTCATGGACATATTCTTCATGATTAATGTTAAGATTCCATTTTTTTGAGTCATTGTTTTCCCTTCAGGGAGTCGAAACACATAGAAAACTTTAAAAAAGGGAGTGTTAAGTGAGTAATAATCCCACCTTATTTTGGAGGTGTAAAAGCAGATGTAATCGTATGTATAACCTTCAATTAGAGCCTTAGAACAAGTGCAAGGTGGAAAAGAGTCTATTTTATAGATGAGGAAACAAGTGGAGCTAGAAAATACTCAAGATGGAGAAGCTTGGAATAGTTTTTGGTTTTTTAGAAATATTTAATCAGTGACTACTTTTTTATACTTACTGTTGGTTTGTGATATTATATGACACTTGGGTTTTTCTCATTTTATACCTACTTTGTAATATAAAAATCAGTATTTACTGTTAGAAAAGATAATTTTCTCTTATGTTCACTGGTTAATGTTTATAGAGATTTTGCTAACCTGTACTCACACTAATAAAGATAGCTGTGAATGTCATGTATGTTCGTGGAAACCCAGATTTCTCTGCTTTTTGAGATCCTTTTTGTTTTTCTTAGTTGTACACTCTAAATTTTAGGCTGTTTGAAAGCTGTGTCAACAAATAGAAATTCATAAACTGAATCATAAAATAATGATAGTTTATCCTCATTATTTGTGGATTCATATTTTTTAATATTTTGAATACTAAACTTTATTTGTAACCTCAGAATCAGTACTCCTGCTTTTGTGTCACTCTTGGACATGCTCAGAGTGGCAAAATATTTGAGTTGCCTTATGAGCCCACTTTTAGTTGAGGTGAAACGAGGCTATTTTCAGCTCCCATGTTATTTTGTGATCTCTTTATCTTTTCAGGCTATTTTCTGATTTTTAAACTTTTGCTGTTTAAAAATCTCCCAAGTGTTTTGCTGTCTAGTGTTCCTATACCCTTGTTAGATAAGTTCAATCATGAGTCATAGTGCTATTGGCTATGAGCTCAGTGTTAATGGATCCACAGTATGTATTAGGTGTCTTTAAACAGTAACATAAAAAGGTTATGAATTGATTGGTTGATGAGAATATAGTTGCAGGAAACTAAGCCCATATTTCCTTTAGGAACTATGGTTCAGTATTTACTAACCGGTTCAAGGTGACTTTATAGAATGTAAGTACTACAGATAGCAGGAATCAACTATAGTAAAATGTACTGTATATTACTTGCATAGAGTTTTATAATTTTGAAATGTTTTATAATTTTAAAAACATGTTTTAAATTTGAAAATTTTGTACTTTTGAAATGATTTTCATGTTTCTTATCTTTGGTTTTCATGTTGGCCTGTGAGACAGACAGGTAGATATTGTTATTCTTATTTTATACCTGGAAAATATTGTGAACTAATTATATATTTAGTTCCAAGTTGGTTTTATCTTAATGTTTCATTGAGTAATGATAAAATTCTCCTTTTCTGTTTTGTTTTTTTTTTGCAAATTTAATTCAGCCTGATGAAAACAAAGATGACATGCATTACGATGCCGAGATTATCCTTAAAAGACAAACCTTGTTAGAAATACAAAAGTTTCTCAGTGGAGAGGATTGGAAGCCAGGTGCCTTGGATGATGCACTAAGTGATATTTTAATTAATTTTAAGTTTCATGATTTTGAAACATGGAAGTGGCGATTTGAAGATTTTTTTGGAGTGGATCCGTATAATGTGTTGATGGTAAGATGGGATGAGGGGGACCTGATTAACAGTTTACTTTTTAAAATACTTTAAAAAGTTCACCATAATTATATTGAGAACTCACACTAAGTCACTGATACTGGGTTGATGAACATGCAGCACAGTGGTACAAATGCTTTTGTGTATTCGAGTCCCGTTCTTTTTCTTTGCTGTCAGCCAGCTCTCTTTGCTGGGGAGGGTGGCTTGGCTTGACTCTGAGTTTCTGTTCCAAGGTGCTGCTGTGTCTGCTCTGCGTCGTGGCGTTAGTGGCTACTGAGCTCTGGACCTGTGTTCGTTGGTACACCCAGCTGAGACGCGTTTTATTCATCAGTTTTCTCATCAGTTTGGGATGGAATTGGATGTATTTATATAAGGTAATATATAAGTAGAAGTTTCTACAACTCTAAAGTGTTATTTCATAATAGAAGACTAAGCTTTTTAGAGCTAGTGGATGCCTCTGGTGAGGGTGTGAGGCAGTGATTGGAGTGCTGGTGAGGAAATTGGCAGCTGCTCAGATATCCCTGGTTTTTTGGGTCCTTGACCAAGTTAGTGGAGGGAAATGTGCAGTCCTGATTTTCATCCTGATGATGTGTGGCATCTGGACAGCTAAATTAGAATAGAGTTATGTAGAGACGTGAAAAATTCTCATGTTGGTAACTTGGGGTATGTCTTTTTTATTCTTTGCTAGAAATGATGCCAAAATACTGTTTTCTAAAGTTAGATTATTTTATGACTATAAGAATGGTATATTTATAGCAGAGAATATAGAAAAGACAGAAAAATAGAGAAATTTAATTTTTAAAAAATTGTCTAGGGAATTTCCTGGCAGTCCAGTGATTAGGACTCGGTGTTTTCACTGCCAGATATCCAAGTTTGGGGAACTAAGAATCCTGCAAGTTGTGTGGAGTGGCCAAAAAAAAAAAGTCTATAATTTTACCACCTAAAGATAACAACTGTTGATGTTGTGAGGTATTTATAAACTTTTCCCAAATTTTTATTCTTTAAAAATCAAGACCACGTTATATATTGAAATTTGAAAGAAGCATTATTTTTCTTGACAAATTGACATCTTGTTCCTGTCAAACTAGCATAATCATTGAAGAAAAATTTTGGACCTTTTTAGCAAGATGAGTCAAGTGGCCAAATATTTTTAGTGAATCCATCTGATTAAATCTTTGTGATATTTCTTTAACCTTTCTTTCTAAGTTCTGTAGCTTCTAGAACTAATTATTTACAAATTAGAGGAAGGAAGAAAGTCTGGTTGAAAATTATCTGTGATTTCCCCCAGGGCTTTGATTTATAAAAGATGTTTTGGCCATTTGTGCTGAAAATCATTCAAAGCAAAACACCATTTTGTCATGAATTGTTTAAGAAAGTGAGTAGGCACTTAATATGTATAGCTATGTTTTGGGGCATGACATGAGCTATATTTGAACTAATTTTTAAAACAATCTTCTCAGTAAAAAGGTTTTCTAGAATTCCTCCTCATAATTAATTTAAAAGAAGGCAATTGTAGTTAGTTCTTTACCTATTGAATGTGTTTTGCCATGAGTTGAAAAGAGCCACTCCTTTAAAATAATATGTATTTTTTCCTGTGAAAAATTTTTCAATAATTTGGTTTGGATGAATGGTGAAGACACGCTTTGAAATGTGGTTTTTAGGGTGAGTAGGCATAATCTTCATTGTTAGTAGCCTTTCACGGTTCCCTTTGGTGTTGGTCAGCTCGCTTTTGCCCAGCATCAGGCTGAAGTTGCCAAGATGGAGCCATTTAACAATGTGTGTGCTGAGAAGATGAACTGGAGTGGAAGTCTCTGGGGTAAGATATTGGTTCTCTTGGCTTTATTTTGAGTAGAATTTCTGAGAATGAGGAAACATATTTTAATAATTACAAACAAATATTAAAATGCCAGAAGGAGGCTTTCCACAACTGAATCGTTAGTATCAGAACAGGCAGGAAGAGTCATAGGCTTCAGTGACTTCTGTGTTTATGTAATGTCACAGGAAAGGGATAGAAAATATGTATGTGCCAGCTCTGATATTATCTGTCTGCCTGAATTGGACTCACTTGTGTTCATCTAGTTCTTAGCACAGTGTCTAGCATGTTCTGGGTCCTCAGCAGAAGTTTATTAGAGTGAACCAGTGTATTTTCCATCTTTGAGTTCATCTCTGTATTGATTGTGAAATCTTACGTTGTAGCTTCACTGTATGTTTTTTTTTATTAAAGGGGAAATTATTTTACTTTTCTTTTCCTTCAGATTTTTTAAACATTCTCACTAATGTTGACTGCCTTTAGTTATATGTACCTAATGGGAGTGGTTTAATGATCAAATGCTGTTTGTTAAAAGTCCATACAGTGACTGACTCAGAATAGAATTTCAGCAGCAAATCAAGGTGTCCAAAAATCTTAAAAAGATTTCGGTGCTAAACCAGCCCAGCCTTATTTCCTGGCCTCAGGGAATAACTGAATGCCTCTTGTAGCTCATACTAGTACATGAAGTATTATTCAGTTCAGTTCAGTCACTCAGTCGTGTCCGACTCTGCAACCCCATGGACTGCAGCAGGCCAGGCCTCCCTGTCCATCACCAGCTCCCGGAGTTTACCTAAACTTGTGTCCATTGAGTCGGTGATGCCATCCAAACATCTTATCCTCTGTCATCCCCTTTGCCTTCTGCTTTCAATCTTTCCCATCATCAGGGTCTTTTCAAATGAGTCAGCTCTTTGCATGAGGTGGCCAAAGTATTGGAGTTTCAGCTTCAATATAGTCCTTCCAATGAACACCCAAGATTGATCTCCTTTAGGATGGACTGGTTGGATCTCCTTGCAGTCCAAGGGACTCTCAAGAGTCTTCTTCAACACCACAGTTCAAAAGCATCAACTCTTCAGTGCTCAGCTATCTTTATAGTCCAACTCTCACATGACCACTGGAAAAACCATAGCCTTGACTAGACGGACCTTTGTTGGCAAAGTAATGTCTCTGCTTTTTAATATGCTGTCTAGGTTGGTCATAACTTTTCTTCCAAGGAGTAAGCGTCTTTTAATTTCCTGGCTGCAGTCACCATCTGCAGTGATTTTGGAGCCCAGAAAAATAGTCAGCCACTGTTTCCACTGTTTCCTCGTTTATTCGCCATGAAGTGATGGGACTGGATGCCATGATCTTAGTTTTCTGAATGTTGAGCTTTAAGCCAACTTTTTCACTCTCCTCTTTCCAAGAGGCTCTTTAGTTCTTCTTCACTTTCTGCCATAAGGGTGGTGTCATCTGCATATCTGAGGTTATTGATATTTCTCCCAGCAATCTCTTTCAGAATTTTCTGCAGTTAAAGTATTATACATGAGTCTGATTTAGAAGAAGAGAACTAATGTTCTACTTTGTTTTATAAGTAAAGAATTGACTTTTTACATTTAATTTTATTGAGATAGTTGAAGATTCACAGGTAGTTGTAGGAATACAGAGAGATCCTGCAGACTCTTCACCCATTTTTCCCCACTCATAACATCTTGCATAATTATACTAGTGCAGTATCGCAGGCAGGATATCAACTTTGATATAAGCCACCTATCTTACTCAGATTTTCCAGTTTTTTCTTGGATTCCTTGGTATGTGTAAAGGACTGTTTTTAATTATTTACCTTTTAGAAATCTTCATAAAATATTTTCTCTGTATAAGACTTGTATAATTTGAATGGATTTTTAAAATAAACGTTTTGTACATGAGATGACATTTTAGAAAATCACTATTAGTTGGAGTCTGTTTGTAAACATAGTTTAAAATTGATTGGGGGTTATGGGGGGAAGGAGAGTTAAAACTAAAATATTACTTGGGAATGAAATGCAGCTGAAAAAAAAAGACTATTTCTTGTCTGTTTTCTAACAGAATGGCTTAGAAGTTCATGGACCTATAAGGATGACCCATGCCAGAAATACTATGAGATCTTACTTGTCAACCCTATTTGGTTGGTCCCCCCAACAAAGGTTAGAATATATTTTGTGAAAATTACTTACACAAAATGAGTAAAAATCTCTGTGTTTATTAAAAATTGTTTTTTTTTAAAGTCGCTTTTCTAATAATAAACCTTTGTTCTAGGAAAAATACTTCCATTACATAGTCATTTCCACATTAAAAGTATGTGATAACATTTAAATTGTGGGATTTTGTAATTTCAGCCTCAGCACAGTTGATTTTGACTTATTCTATGCACCTCAATTCCTTTGAGGGAAAAAATTAAGTTGCTTTAACCTTTCGTTGTAGGCACTGGCAGTTACATTCACCAACTTTGTCACGGAGCCCTTGAAGCACATTGGAAAAGGAACTGGTGAATTTATTAAAGCACTCATGAAGGAGATCCCAGTGTTACTGCACATTCCAGTGCTGATAATTATGGCATTAGCTGTCCTGGTTAGTACATAGCACTGTTAACAATTAATAGGGTTTACAGAAAAAGGAAATTCTAGGATTATTAGGTTTCTTTTATGTTGTAAATCGGGCTAAATCATGCTTAATGGCATGAAAAGATGATTTTTAAGTGATAAACGTTTGTTTATATTTGTCTGTTCCTCTTAGTAAGAAAACGGTTCTCAAGTTTGTAGATGTCAAAGTGGTGATTTAGAATAATACCCTCTTTTAACATTTGTTTTTTAAACTTTGTGAATTAATACGCGTGGTATCAGTTGCTTATGTCCTCTTTGAGAAAAGGGGTGTTATTTCAGTGTGAGCTTCTTTGCCACATTGAGAACCAGAGAACATTGGGCTTAACAGAATCAGAGAGGAGTGTAGAAAGAGGTGCATGTACTGAGAAACAATTTAGGGGATCCAGGAACAGATATTTATTAAGGAATCTTACAGTGTTACTTGTCATTCGTCCATGGTTTCTTCAGGAACAGATATTTATTAAGGAATCTTACAGTGTTACTTGTCATTCGTCCATGGTTTCTTCAGGAACAGATATTTATTAAGGAATCTTACAGTGTTACTTGTCATTCGTCCATGGTTTCTTCAGGAACAGATATTTATTAAGGAATCTTACAGTGTTACTTGTCATTCGTCCATGGTTTCTTCAGGAACAGATATTTATTAAGGAATCTTACAGTGTTACTTGTCATTCGTCCATGGTTTCTTCAGGAACAGATATTTTTTAAGGAATCTTACAGTGTTACTTGTCATTCGTCCATGGTTTCTTCAGGAACAGATATTTATTAAGGAATCTTACAGTGTTACTTGTCATTCGTCCATGGTTTCTTCAGGAACAGATATTTATTAAGGAATCTTACAGTGTTACTTGTCATTCGTCCATGGTTTCTTCAGGAACAGATATTTTTTAAGGAATCTTACAGTGTTACTTGTCATTCGTCCATGGTTTCTTCAGGAACAGATATTTATTAAGGAATCTTACAGTGTTACTTGTCATTCGTCCATGGTTTCTTCAGGAACAGATATTTATTAAGGAATCTTACAGTGTTACTTGTCATTCGTCCATGGTTTCTTCAGGAACAGATATTTATTAAGGAATCTTACAGTGTTACTTGTCATTCATCCATGGTTTCTTCAGCTCTTTTTTGGGTTGATTTTCAGCCCTTACCCTAATAAAGTAGTTGTCCCATAAAACAAAATGCAAAGAACTCAAATGTGCCATGGGAAATTATTAAAGAATTCTCTTCCCTTCAGGATGTAAAATTTGCTGTGTTCTATTTACTTAAAAATTATTACTCTTTTGGTATTGCTATTTGGCTTGTGACTAGGATTCATTGGTTCAGGGATCTGTTTTTGTTCCGTTCCGTCGCTCAGTCGTGTCCGACTCTTTGCGACCCCGTGGACTGTAGCCTACCAGGCTTCTCTGTCCATGGGATTCTCCAGGCAAGAATACTGGAGTGGGTTACCGTTTCCTTCTCCACTGTTTTTGTTAGGTGACATTAATTGTTTAGTAGTAGTTCAGTCTCTGAGACTGAAATTAATAGCAAAACCCTGTTATTGCTTGTTGCTTCATCTGCTGCCTTTTGCTGCTCCATCTTTAAAGAGTCATATCTCTAGTACAGTGGTTTTCAAAGTTTTCTTCTCAGGACCCTTCTGTAGTCATAAAAACTGAACACCACAAAAGCACTTGTTTGTGGGAGGTTTATTTATTGATATTTATCAGAAATTTTAAAAATACAGGTATCCACAAGCCCACAGTGCATGGGCCATCAGAGTGAGGGAGTCATTCTAGCCCCTCAAGACTCCACTGTACGTTTCACAAGGAGAGAGTGAAGAAAACCTATGTCTTTGTATTATGAGAAGTTTAGACCTTACAGATTTGTGAAAGTCTCCGGGACCCCCAGTGGGTCCCTGGGCACACTTTGAGAACTGCTGCCTAGTTTTTCCTTGGAGTATGACTCAAAACTTTTTGAATTTTAGCTGTGGCTAAAGCAAGTTTGTAAAATAAATAAACCTACTGGAGAATATTTGTATAATGGTCTGTCCGTCCATCCATTCCGTCGCTCAGTCGTGTCCAACTCTTTGCGACCCCGTGGACTGTAGCCTACCAGGCTTCTCCGTCCATGGGAGGTATGCAACTTTAATTTTCACCATCTACCTTATATGATGGATGTGAATATAGACAGCATATGAGCGATGATCAGATGATTAATACCTTTTAAATTTCTAGGCTTTAGCCTAACTGCCGGAGAAGGCAATGGCAAGCCACTCCAGTACTCTTGCCTAGAAAATACCATGGATTGAGGAGCCTGGTAGGCTGCAGTCTGTGGGGTCGCTAAGGGTCGGACACGACTGAGCGACTTCACTTTCACTTTTCACTTTCCACTTTCACACAGTGGAGAAGGAAATGGCAACCCACTCCAGTGTTCTTGCCTGGAGAATCCCAGGGACGGGGGAGCCTGGTGGGCTTCTGTCTGTGGGGTCACACAGAGTCGGACACGACTGAATTGACTTAGCAGCAGCAGCAGCAGCCTAACTGCCATTATAATTCAATAAAAATGTGTCCAGCTGATTGAAATGTCTACTTAATATTTAAAGATTTCTCAAGTTTTGTTATGGGCTATTCTGGTTTTGTATTAATCTAGAGAAGAGATATTTAATGAAAACCCAGTGGAACTAACATGTTTATGTCTATCAATAACACAAGTTAAATTACATAATTTTGTCGGTATCAAGGAAATCACCTCAAAATGTCATTGTCAGTCAGTCATTAAGTACTCAGGAATATGTGTTTCTTTTCTTTCTAGAGTTTCTGCTATGGTGCTGGCAAATCAGTTAATATGCTGAAACATGTGGGTGGTCCTGAAAGAGAACCACCCCAGGCACTTCAGGCAGGTGAAAGAAGACGGCAGCCGACAATTGATTATAGACCCCATGGTGGAGCAGGTGATGCAGATTTCTATTATAGGGGCCAAGTTAGCCCCATTGAGCAAGGCCCTAATGACAAAACATATGAGGGTAGAAGAGATGTTTTGAGAGAGAGAGATGTTGGCTTGAGATTTCAGACTGGCAACAAGAGCCCTGAAGTGCTTCGGCCATTTGATTTACAAGAAGCAGAGGTGAGAGAGCATCCCAAGGTGGTACCTGGTGTAAGTCAGCAACTGTTTATTTTGCTGTCTCTTAATGCTAGGCTGAAGTGCTTCCTATTACGCTTTCGGTTAAGTGTTCTACTCTTACCTTTCACGGTTAATTATATCACCAGTGATGTAATTATTCAGTTTCCCTCATTCTGGTCAAGTTAGTCCAGCCTCAGAAGAAATGAGATTTAATTTTTATGTTAAATACTAGTTAGCAGTAATTTGTTAGAACAGATAGCAATTCGTGTGATGTTTTATAGGAAACCAACAAGTGACCATTACTGAAGTTTCTACCTTTGAAGAGATCAGAGAGAACTACCCCCTGAGGCTGGAGCTTTAGGGAGCTGGCCCACAGGAGAGCCCTAAAACCTTAGCTCGATGGGACAGTGAGCTGGGGAAGGATCAAAAACCTTGCTTTTCCAAATCTTTCGGCTGGCTAGACTAACTTTTTTATCTGGGATATGGTCAGGCCTCTTTTCCACCATTATTGGCCATTTAAAGGGACATTTCCATTTCTTTTTGAGAGAAGAATTTGTATTGTCATTTGCAAAGTTTATGTTGCAGATATAAACCTTTGGGAAACCGTAACGAACACAGTAGAATCTAGGAACTTGTAGAATCCTTCCCATGGAGTTCCTGAGAAGGATAAAACATATCTGCATCAGTCTAGAAAATTAAGATGTTCTTTCAGCTTTAATAAAGTGCACGTGAAAGTGTTAGTCGCTCAGTCATGTCCGACTCTTTGTGACTCCATGGGCTGTAGCCCACCAGGCTCCTCTGTCCATGGAATTCTCCAGGCAAGAATACTGGTGTGGATTGTCATTCCCTTCTCCAGGGTATCTTCCCGACCCAGAGAGACCCAGAGATCGAACCCAAGTCTCCTGCATTGCAGGCAAATTCTTTACCATCTGAGCCACTGGTTATCTGTTACTTAATCTCAGAAATCCTCCAATTCCCAGCTCACTTGAAGGGAAAGCCAAAGATATCAAAACGGCCTAGGGCTCCCACTGCTCTCCCCTCCCATGCTCCCTCCACGCTCATTCTGCTTCAGTCACAAGGGCCTCCTCCTGTCTACTCCTTGAGCTCAGCCTTTGTACTTGCTATTCATTGTCTAGAATGCTGTTCCCATATATTCATAAGGTTCATTTCCTCAAGCCTTTACTCATATCATCTTTTCGGACCATGCTAATTTAAACAGCAATTCAGCCTTCCCACCCCCAGGTTGATACTTTTATTGCCCAGTAAATTCAGGGAAGGGGGCGGGAGTTTGTCTGCTTGCTGTCATTTGTATCCGTAGGACCTATAACTTAAGGTATGCTCAGTGAACATTCGTTAGTGAATTATTCTCCCCAGGCAAGAGGAGTTAACAGTACTGGTCACCAGTCTTCCTGACCCTTCCTAAGCTGGGTCACTAGACCACCGAGCATATCCTGAGTGTCCCACTCCTCCATAGACAGTTCTTTTTCTAATGTTTATTTTTAGTTGGAGGATAATTACTTTTCAAAGTTGTTGGTTTCTGCTGTAAAACAAGGTAAATCACCGTAAGTATATATACATAGCCCCTCCCTCTTGAGCCTCCCCCCACACCTTCCTGTCCCTGTAGGTGATCACAGAGCCCAGGCTGAGCTCCCGTGTTGGGCAGCAGCTCCCACTGTCTGTTTTACCTGTGATAGCGTATGCTTCGGCCTCCTCTCGCCACGCGCCTCACCCTCTCCCTCCCCCATTGTGTCCACAAGTCTGTCTTCTGTGTCCATAGACAGTCCTGTAAAGCTTAACATTTATATAATTACAGTCCAGCACTGGGACGAGGACTTGAAAGAATTCAATGTTTGCTATAACAGATTTGTGGGAACTTGTTGAACATGTTATTACAAACCTTCATGTTACGTTAATTGAACAATTACAACACTGTAATTCTCTACTTTGTAGCTTAAATCACCTAATTTGGAATCGAAGCCCAAAGAGATGGGTGAAATCCCGGGAGAAAGCACTCTGACAGAAAGCAGTACTGAAAGCAGCCAGCCTGCTAAGCCCGTCTCTGGCCAGAAGGTGTCAGAAGGTGTAGAAGGTTCGCCCGCAGTGGAGAAGGCCCAGCTTAGGACTGATGCCGCAGGCGGACCAGAGGAAGGCAGCACATCCAGCCCAGCAAGCACTACAGTGGAAGTGTGTGGCTAGAGGAACAGACATGGGGCATAGTTCTGAGGTCGTCTTCGAGTTCTGTAAAGTAATCTCTTCACAACTGTTTCTTCTGCAAATATTTTGATATTTACTACATAGGTGCCAACTTTAAACATCAGTATTTTTACTGACAATCAGAATTAACAAGTGTGCATGTGTCTGTTTAATTTCATTTCTTTGATATTAAGATGCATCCCATAAAGTTTTTGAAGTGTTAATTTTGGAACAGGATCTCATAGATGAACATATGGCAGGTATTAATGATTTTGAATCATGGAAAAGACCATGTGAGGTAGGGGACATTGAAAAATAAGTTGTTGTTTATAGGCATATATAGGAACCAACTCACCAAAGTGTGTTTTGACTTTTGGAAGTCCTATGATACCTGCTTTAGTTAATAGAATTATTTGTTAGTTGTGCATCGGACCCAGAATGTTTCTAAAAATGGTGGTTACTCAAGAACAACATTTAAGGAAAGTCACTGTAGTCAAGTTTACCCTCGTCATGCACTTCAGCATTTTCGTGCAGCCAGGGAGTCTGCGTCACCAGTCAGTCTCACCCACTGTAGGCTGCCCACCAATCAACCTTCATTTCTCAACTCTTGCAGCTATTACGGGGCCTGCTTCTTTATCACCCCTCTTACTTTATCCTTAGACAGAACTGAAGATTGTCAGGGGAATTTAGATTACATAGCTTGTTAAATTGGTAATCTCAGTTTTACATACTTTGAGAATGGCTTTATTTCACCAGCAAATAAGTGCAGAGCCTTTATAAGGCCTGTTTTCCTTGCTACTCAGAATCCCAGATTTGAGGTTATTAGATATTACTGTATCTTACATTAAACCATACTGTCCAAGCCATATGAAGTTCTGAATTTTAGAGATCTATACAAAGAGAAGGATAAATACCCTGATGAAAGACGAGTGGGTTTTTAACCCTAGACAGGTGATGTAATCCACACTTTACTTATTCTGATTTTCAAACTATTCTTCATTTTAAACTTGAAAAAAAAATGCAGTTTATAAATTTTGCACAAAGTCTAGCTAGGAAGCCACAATTATACACATTCGGGTATTCTTTGTTTTAACCTTCACACTACAAGTTCCAGTCAGCTGCTTACTAAAAAATGATAGCACGAGTAGTTTTAAAATTTTCATGCTGGCATTTATTTCAGAAAAGATTTAAAGCATTTGCTTTTTGTTGTTTTTTTATGTGAAATGCAGAATACCCCTTCTTGGCTCCCAGAAGCATCTCTTAGATGCCTATAACAAATTTATGTGTTAATAATTTTCTACCTTAATACTGCAAAACGTCATTAGTATTGATTTCATCAGAAAGGTAATTTTTCCCAATAAACGCAAAATGATTTATATGAAACTTTATAACACAGGCATGTGAGGATGTCTGCATTTTGGGACAGACTTGTGAACATCGACGTATAGAAAGTGTCCCCTGGGGGCCAGGTCTGTTTGCTCAGTTGGTGAATGTGCTCCCATATCCTCTGAGCGGTGAAATGGATGCCTCAGTTGATAGACTGTAACTGTGAGAGTAGAGTTAATGTTATTTTGCACTTCTGACTGCTGCTTATCAATCCAAAAATGAATCTTTAAAAGAAAATTTAAGTAAAAGTTCACCTTTGTATTCTTTCATTACAGAAGGATGAACTCTGCTTTGACAGCTAGCAAGGCAACAAGGTACTCCTATTGAAAGATAACAGCAGAGATCAGGGAAGACTTATTAAAGCAAATTGAATATTCAAGGTCAGTTTAAAACTAAAAGAAATAGGCTTGTTTATTGTTCAGCCAACATTGATCATTAAAGTCAAGGATTGTCGTAACAAGCTTTTAGGAATATCAGACTGAGGCAAACAGCTTTTTTAAAGCAATTTTTAAGTGGAGTGGCTAACACTGAATGTTTAAGAGCTGCCCAAAATAAACACTTATTTTTACATTACTGTGTTTGGTATGCTGTCTTTGCTCAATAAACGTGCTTGTAAGAAAAAGCCCCACAAAATTTAAGTGCAGGTTTTGGTTTTAAACAGGTGCTAATCCAGGACATTATACCCTATATATAATATATAAAACATAACATAATCCGGGTGTTAGCTAAGTACTTTTCACAAAATTTGTGTGATTTTAGAACAAAGAAGAATCTTTTTTTTTTCCCCCTGAGCTCTTAATGTGAGTCCAGATTGTATAATTATCTTCTCATTTTTTAAAACATTGGCCATTTGGAGAAGTGGTTCTCATTGCCTATCAAAATCACCTGAAAGATTTTTAGAATGAACAGAGACCTAGATCCCATCGCAGCTGTGCAGAATCAGAAGCAACCAGAAGTGAATGAGTTGCCAACTTGTTCCAGGTGTGGGCATTTGTATTATGCAATTCAGTCTTTGTCCAGAGCCAGCTCAGTCCCATCCTTGTTGACTTGCTTTTGCTAAACTTATGTCATGTCACATTATGTCCCCTTGTAAACACCTTCAGTTTCTGGAAAGAGGAGGAAGAGGCTTAATGACAACTGAGGGCTTAACCTACATCTTTCATACTTAATTTTTGTGGCCTAGGTTTTTGGCATAGTCACAAAAGGGTTTTGGGGTTTTTTTGGACATTGGGTCCTAAAAAACTTAACAATAGTATTGTGCAACAGAACATACAATTTTAAACCATTACATACACACACACACCTCCCACGTACACACACATGTACATATATACATACCTGTACTTATATATGTGTATATATATACATAAATTATTTTAAAAATTACACAAAGAGGCCAAACCACACTAAAAGAAGTTTATTCTTAAATTCTTTTATGATGGCTTTGGCCTAAAAATATATTGAAAATAGAGATTTTCTTAGTGGAAAAAAAAATCTAGATTCTTTAATAGACTTTATAATTTTTTACACATTGGTCAAGTATATTATTTTTATGAAACAGCGTAATTTCTCACTACATCCATGGTTAGGTATAAAAAATTGCCATTATCAATTAAGAGTAAAAAAATTACCTCAACAAGAGGATTAAATCCTTGTCTAGATTCATGTTAACTTCCTACTTTACAAATACTAGGTAAAGGAATCTAACAAGTTGCCAAAGAACATAATCCCAAGCAGTAATCACAAAAGTTGATGAAGCACCTTTCAAGACACTTCCACTCAGAAACAAGTGAGTGTCCAGAGGAGTGTTAACACTATACTATTAAAGGTTAAATATTTACATCATGCTAGAAACATTTTAAGCTGTAGTACAGTGCTATACTTTCTCCTTTTGAGGAAAAAAGTAGTAGATTGAATTTCCCTGCAGTGTTCTGAAAGGAAATAAGGTCATTAAAAAAAAAAATTCCACAGTATACTAGTGGTTTGCTTATTTTTTCCCAGAATATTCAAGTTCCAACAAAGCATTATTCTGCAAAAGGTCCTTGAGCCCAAATTCATTGTCTCGGTTTTGATCTCTCTGTAAAAGAGCTCTCTGTTCATCCATTCTTTTTGCTTGAGACCGTAAAATAAGGCTAAGGAAGTCCTCATCTGGTACTGTTGGTCCCTTTGTGGCAGCAGGTGGGGGAGCGCATCTCTGATCATCTAATCTGGATCCCTATAAATTCACAAGTAAGAGATTAAAAGACAAATAAGCACCAAGGTATGTTACGTCTACCATTTACAATAAGAAATGCAGCTTTAAATGTTTACTGCCTCTTAGAACTGCTTAGAAATTTACTCAGTCTTTAGATCTGAAAAAAGTAAGATCTTTTCTTTGAAATGACTTATATAATCAGAATATGCCGGTTATGTTATAGTACACAGAAGTATAGCCATAGCTTCATGGCTTTGGTAAGAGTAGTTAAGACACAAGATCACCTGTGTCCACGATGACCATTCAAGATTATAATCTTACCATAATAGGCATCACCAAATAAAACTTACCAAATCTGTAGGAATGTAATGTGAGGTACAGAAACTGCATGGCTTCCTTATAACACTGACTTTGGCCAAGGTTCAGCAAACTGTAACTCTACTGCCCATTGTTTTTGTAACAGTACTTTCAACACTGTGCTCATTTGTTTTGAACTGTGTATGGCTGTTTGCCTGCTACAATGGCAGAGTTGAGCAGTTGCAACAAAGGCCAAAGGGCTCAAAAAGCCTAAAATAGTTTCTCTATGGCCCTTTACAGAAAAAGTTTGCCTACCCTTGGTCTTAAGCATTTAAATCTTTAAGTTCTAGCTTATGGTTCTTACAAGTATGTTAGAAATGTTTTTGATCAAATAAAAAATAAAAGCACTTTAAAAGTCTGCAGGATAGTATCTGGTATTGTAGCCTAAGAGGAAGAGTAGGAATGTGATAGCTGACATCTGAGTGCCCTCTGTGTTGCTAGGCGCTGTGTAACTGACGTGCCTAAACATTTAGCTGCACGATCCCGTGAGGATGCAGTGGTGGACTGGCTGCCTAGTCAGCACCACCCTGGTGAACACACATACCTGGTTCACTCTTCATCTCTCCTGTCACAGTTCTTGGTCCTTTCATTGTCCTCTAATTCATCCAGCACACAGGCACTTCAGTTCCTAGAACTCCTCCCCTCTGGTGTTCTCATCCTTACCCTCTGCCTTATCCATGAGCTCTCATGGTCAGAGGCCAGACATAGTTATTCTTATAAATTGCACCATCTCTGAAATCACTTTAATATCCCATGTTGACCACTGACTCCTATTTTTCCAGATCAGGCTCTCCAGTACTCTTCTAGTAAATCATTTTTTAAAAAACTGAGATAAAATAAACATAACATAAATTTACCATTTTGCCCACTTTTAAGTGTACAGTTCAGTATCAGGTACATTCTTACTGTGTAATTATCACCACCATCCATCTCCAGAACTTTTTTAGCCTTGCAAGACTGAAACTCTAAACCTATTAACAACTCCCCACCCTCCAGCCTCTGCAACCACCATTCTACTTTGTCTCTATTAACTGAACCATGCAAGTGGAATGATACAGTGTCTGTCCTCTTGTGACTGTGTATTTCTCAGCATAATCGCTTCAAGGTTCATCCATGTTGTAGTATGTTTTTAAGGCCGAAAATATTCCACTGTGTAAGTACACCACATTTTGTTTATCTGATCATCTGTTGGTAGACACTTGAGTTGCTTCCAACTTTGGCTGTTGTGAATAATGCTGCTGTGAATATGGGTGTTCATGTCCTTGTTTTCAGTTCATACCTGTTCATGTCCTTGTTTTCAGTCATACCCAGAAGTGGGATTGCTGGATCACATGATAATTGTTTTTAATTTTTTAAGGAACTGGCATAGAGTTTTCCATAGCAGCTTCACCATTTTATAATCCTACCTGCCATGCACAAGGGTGCCAATTTCTCCATAACATTTGCTATTTTCTGCATTTTTTGGTTTGTTTTGATAGCTGTCCTAATGGATGTAAGGTGGTATGTCACTGTGGTTTTGATCTTCCTTTCTCTGATGTCAAGCATCTTTTCCTGTGCTTATTGGCCATTTGTATATCTTCTCTGGAGAAGTATCTGTTTGTGTTCTTTGCCCATTTTGAATCAGGTTTTTTTGTTGTCGTTGAGCTTTTGGAGTTCTCTATATTCTGGATTAATCTTTACCAGTTACATGATTTGCAAATATTTTCTGTAGGTTGCCTTTGTGCTTTGTTGATAGTGTCCGCTGCATAGAAGTTTTAAACTTTCATGAAGTTCAATTTGTCTTTTTCTTTTTTATTCCCTATGCCTTTAGTGTTACAATCAAGAAACCACAGCTGAATCTAAAATCATGAAACTTTCCCCTTATGTTTTATTCTAAGAGTTTTATAGTTTTTAGCTCTTATATTTAGGTCATTGATCCACTTTGAGTTAATTTTTGTATATGGTATTAGGTATGTATGTATGTAGATATCCAGTTTTCCCAGCATCAGTTGTTAAGATTCCTTCCACAATGAATGGTCTTGGCAACCTTGCTGAAAACTGTCTGACCATATATGAGTCTTTACTTCTGGGCTGTCTGTGTATCATTATGCTTGTATGATACTGTTTTGATTATGGAGCTCTGTAGTAAATTCTGAAATCTGGAAGTGTGAGTATTCCAATGTTGTTCTTCCTATTCAAGACAGTTTTGGCTATTTGGGTTTCCTTGAGATTCCATCTGCATTTTAGGATGCATTTTTTTATTTGTGTAAAAAAGCGTCACTAAACTTTTGATAGGGATTGCACTTAATCTGTAGATCACACTCTGGGTGGTACTGACTTCTTAATAAAAACTGTCCATGAACTTGAGACTTATGTCATCTTTAATTTCTATCAGAAATATTTTGTAGTTTTCACTGTATGAGTCTTTCACCTTCTTGGTTAATTCCTAACTATTCTCTTTCATACTGCTTACAGCCTACTGTAAGTGGAACTGTGTTTTTAAATTTCCCTTTTGGACTATTCATTATTAGTTTATAGAAACACACTGATTGTGGATGTTGATATTATATCTTTTAACTTTGTGACTTTCTAACTTTTTTTTCTTGGTCAAATCTTTGATTTTCTACACATAAGATCCTGTCATCTCCAGGGAATTTCCTGGTGGTCCCGTGGTTAGGGCTACATGCTTTTAGGATCATGGCTTCAATCACTAGTTGGGGCAACTAAAATCCCTCATGCCATGTGGTGCAGCCAAAGGAAAAGAAAAAGACCCTGTTATCTCTAAAACAGAGACAATTTTACTTCTTTACCAATTTGCCTAATTGGCTTTCCTTTCTGTTTCTTTTCCTTACCTAACTGGCTAAGAAGAAGCTATCACAAGGGAATGTTTCCCCGAATAATCAACTAATTGCCTCACTAATATAAAATGAGCTTTTCCCAAGTTAGAATCCTAATACTGCAAAAGTTCTCAACATCTGAGCTACATACAGAATGACAAAAATATGCAGACGTACCTGACATTTGACGAGGATGTCAAAGAAGTCTTCATCAGGCTCTTTGTTGTCACTAGTCATCAGATGGCCCAGTACTGACTGACTGTTGTTTTGTGTCAGACGAAGCCCGGGCAGATTACTGAAACTGGCCCTCTGGTCATCTAGACGGCGACTCTGTGAGCTGGCAAGAAGGTCTAAAAATTCATCTGTGTTGGGGGACACCACAGAAACTGGTGGTGCTATGGATAGAGGGGAAAACAATCCAAAAATAACAGTCATTTAAGCGACTGAACTGAACTGATCTGAAGCATATTATACACATGTAATTTATTCCTGCCTTACTCAGTCCCAGCACCCTCCCTGCACTCTTGCTTTAGCTCTGTTGCTGAGCGTCACTGATAGGCTGGGGCCAGACTAGACAGGTGGTGAAGGGAGAATCAATTTCAGAGTACTTCATATGGTTATTCAGATTTGACTGTATTTCCCTTTATCTAATAGCACCTAATATGTAACTTTATAAGATACGGGGCTAGATTTTGGAGGTAAATAGCCCTTCTTACATAATTTCTCAGCCCAGGATGAATGGGACAGCATTTTTATTTCATGCTCTGGTTAGGACATTTAGCTAACTGTAAGTGCTGCTGGCAAGTCTTGATCTTCAGGAGAGGAAGTCTTTTGGTAGCTGAAATAGAAAATTTTAAGTAGCCAACCTATTTTAATCTTTCTAAGGCTCAGGCAAGCCTTAGCTTCAGCCATAGCCACAGGTTCCTCTTCAGTCTGTCTGAGCTTTTCTTTTTTTAACCACGTATGAAGCATTTGTATTTTACATGTAATCATAAGGTATGTATAACTAAAATTTTTTCCTCATTATTGTTGTTTAAGTTAGATTTTCTTTTCCTCAACCCTCCCATAGAGGAGGCAGTATGATATAGTTATTAGAAAGTGTACCACACTAGATAGAAATACAGATAAACTCAGGGGAACTGAAACAAAACCTTGTTTAAAACTGTACAAATTCCAGCATTTCAGATATAATTTGATTCAGGCTCCTTGACTGTACCTCTTATGATAAGAAGTAAATTCTCAGAAATAACAAGAATATCAAAGAGAACTACTCAAACTGCAGGAGAGGCACAGATAACTTACTTTTTAGCATCCTTTTGGGGGGAGTGGAAGATGCTGCTGCAGCTGATGTAGAGTTCTTCTCTTGTAAGCAGCACCTCTGATCATCCATCCGATTGCTTTGAAATCGGCTTAATAGGTCAAAGAACCCTTCATCTCCAATAGAATCTGCACTGATTTTCTAAAATATTGAGAGACAAAAATCTCAATATTCCAGCATTATCCTTAGATCATCAGTGAAACAATATCATCTACCTCAAATGCAAAGGATGAAGATTTAGAGTAAAAAGTTCACATTTTCTTTGTGTAAGATGGCACCACTTGGTAATAGTTATTTCAGTCCAACTAACAAAAAGCATTTCTAGTTATTTTACTTTCTGATCCTTGTATTTCTAAAGCTAAATAAGTATACCTTAGACTTAGGGGAACTGTTACAGATAGTGAATGAATTACCCAAATATCAGTGATATGAACATGTGCCCCAGGTTCAAGTTCAGCTCTTAGATTCTACAACAGAATTTAAGTAAACTAAGAACTGATAAACTAAGAAAGTGTGTATATTTTCTTGATACAGTGACTTTTAAGGTCTTTTACTGTAAAGATTTGAAGATCCTGAAAAAATAAACTTCAAATGAATACTTGAGAAGGAGGGATACCTGTTATACTTTATTTGGAAACATTCAAAACTGAAATGACTAATGTTAATAAAGGTAATTTTTTCACAATGATAGTCTTTATTGAAGTACATATATACAAAATGTTATGAGCCCTAGGAGAAGGGTGCAATTAATTCTTAGGTGAAACAGCAGAAGCTTACGTGATATTTGAGTTCCTGAGCATAAGCATTTGCAGGGTAGAGATGTTTCATACTGATTAATACGCAATTCCAAAGATTTGTAGTGTTCAGGGGCTAATGAACTGAAGGGCAGGCAGTGGTAGGGGAGAAGAGGCGGCCAAGACAAAGGCCTCTGTATGACAGGCTAACAAGCTAATTAAGGCTTATCCTATGTGAAATGAGAGAAGCATGGTAATAGTCCATTTTAAGCAGTTTTGTACAGAAATAAAGCTGGCCCTTCCTGGTTTGAAGAGGTTAATAATGCAGGGAGAGGGATCAGTGCAGGTACCTATTCCAGAAATACGGGTAAGATAAAGTAGAATATTAAGAACTAGTACACAGTAGCAGAGATTTCTTAGGGATTAACCGGATATGGTCAGGGAAGGAGGAGGAGTCTCGAATGACACCTGTGTTCCCAGCCTGGGTGACAGTGTACATACAGAGCATCCCTTTTACTGAAGTAAGGAAAACAAGAGGGCTTGAGCCTTGGGAATGATAAGTACGTGTATAAGCTACAGTCAAATGCATTAATCACTAACAAAAAGACTTTTTCTAGGAGCATGAAGCCTCTTAATTCATAATTCTGCACACTGAAAGACAACAAGGCTCCAAAAATACATCTTCAGTTAGGCTAATTGTGCCTGGTTAAGACCTCAAACCTTGAACAAAGATACTGCCTTCCACTTCTGCTCTGGATCTACAGAAATATTCCTGCACCATTCTTATATACCTCATAATGTTTCCTTTTGTTAGTCATACACGTGTAAGAAACATGTAAAAAACTGATAGAATCAAGGCAAACAACACTATAGGGTGCAGATATAAATAAAATGCTGACAACAAGAGCAACAGAAATCTGTTAAATAAGAGACTACCACAGTTTTTTCAAAGGTTCTCACTGCTTGAAAAATGGATGTGGTAATTTGAAGTAACTTTGTAATTTATCTGATTTTTTTTTATCAGTGTAGGGTAGCTTAAAGATACCCCTGATACTTACCAGTAATCCCATGGTATTTTTCAATTTTTAAATATTTTGTTATATTTAATAATATGATTCCTATCCTCACTTTTAAGCAAAATTGTTTTTAACTCTATTAGAATATTAGTAATAGAAATAAATAAAAGTTGATGCATGCAGACAGTTCGCACTTTAAATTAGTGTTTAAAAATCCTTGAACATGTTTATTTAATTTGTTCTGACTTCTAAACTGAATGGAGGACATTTTAGTTTCTAGCTTTGAAAGAAAGATACAGAAAAAATAGGAAAATACAGAAGACTACTTTGAATAAGAAAGATATTTTATATTGACTACCTAATAATAAATTATAAAAATCCAGTATGAATATAAAAAACTCAAAACACAATACTCTAAAACTTATTTTAAACATACCCGTTGAGAATTCGGAATTCGGTGATCAATGGAATTACTAGCGTCTTGGAGAACTTTAGTGGAGGAATTAGTTTTGTATTTTTTCCCCTTCAGTCTGTTGACAAAGAGGAGCTTTGCAGAAGGTTTGGCAATAAGAGGTTTTTGTTTAGCAAGAATTTCACTGTTCCAGTTTTGTACCTACAGATACAGAATTATAAATGGAAAACAGGACATCAAAAAAAATCAGTAACTGGGGGCGGGGTGAGTTAATAAATTCCTTTTTAACACCATATCTCACTGTTTTCAAAAGCTTGGACCAAATGAATGCTATGAATTTCTTATTTTCAAAATATTAAAGTGGGGGTTTTTAGAAATCTTAAGTTTGCCAAAAGCCATAAAAATAAAATTTGGGTGGTCAGAGAAGCTGAAGTTTTATTCTCAATGTGAGTTACCTGAAAATCAATTACAACTGGAAAGTTTGAATATATCTAGAATTTTTAACCTTAAAAATTGACATCTAAAACTTACGAAGCAGTAGTAATTTTTTGTTGATAAAACTACTGAACTCTTTGACTTTATTATGAGGTAAAAAAAAAATCACAACTTAGAGATAAAGCTTTATCATCATTTGTCTATTGGAAAATTACAGGGTTGAATCTGAGCAGCTTCTCATGGAACTACTGTTAGTACCACTTATAGATGCACCAAATTAATTTTGCTGCTTATTACTAGGTTCCTACCTACTCGAAGAAGGAAGCTCTAAACTGACTTAAAAGTTTTTCATTTTCTCTAATACTCTATAGATTTAAAGATTTGAGAACCACATTCACAATATAAGAGGTAAATATTTGGAGAAAATCACAAAGCCCTTCAGAAGTTAACCAGAAGTTAAAAAAGAAAAAGTTTGTAATTGAAAAAATATATTGGAAATTAGTTCAAATCAGATGTTGGTCTCATGATGACTACTGACACAAAAAATGTCAATATTCAAAAATCATATGCTTATTATAATAATAGAGCTTATTTAATGACACAAAGATGTTGATATAGTACTATGTATTATAAAATAGTAGCTGTTAATATTCATATAAAATGCAAGATGAATACAAAAATATTAATTTTCCTTACTTTTGGAAGGTGTGATTATTGATAATTTTAATTTCCTTGTTGGAAGTTTCCCAAGTTATTATAATAGGTATATCTTCTAAAAAGTGTTTTAAGAAATATCAATACACCATAAACAAATAAGAGCAAACCATAGCAAATGCAAATTAAGATAAAAGGAGGTGGAAGAAAGCAGCATAGATTTATTCTTCAGTAACCTTTTTCCCAATTAAGTCCCTTCTCTGTTACTTAAAAAAACAAAATCCTAGAGAAGATGCATCTTGAATAAAGAGTTATTGCTTTGTTTAAAAAAGCTTTTCAAAAGTGCAGTCAGAAAAACTAGCTTGATCATAAGTATCATTAATCTTGCCAGTAATGTTGCTGGTCTTTAGTTGAAAAGGCTTCTTAATCCTTTTTTTATTTTCCTGATCTTTTAATAAAAGAAAAACAAAATAGTGCATGTACATGGTAAAATATTCAAACACTTCAAAACAGTATATAAAGTAAGCATTTCTTATAACCCAGATAGCAATTTTCCCAGAGGTAATCACTGTTATCAAGATCTTACATACCCTTCTAGAAACATGCAATTACAAAGGATATATATGCATAAAAATTTTCTTGAACAGATGGCACCATACTGTACACATTGTTTTTGCACTGTACTTGATTCTTTTCAAAGGAAAATGTTCAAGTGATACCCATATGACAGTACTTAAATTATTTCATTTAAATTAAAAGTTGCTAAAATATTTTAACAGTTCAAGAAATTTAAAACAGAAAAACTGCCAACCTTTTCTGGTGTTAACTTCATAAGCTCCATGTTTTCCATACTGTGTCGGCGTCCAAACTTGGGGCGTGTACCTTTGGGGAAAAAAAGTTAAATAAACTAGGGAGCCCTTAAGACTGCAAATTCAGCATCACTATGATATTTAAAGTCTGCTACACAAACCCATATGAAAGGAGGAAACATGTATAAACATATATTCTTTCAAGAAAAATAATTTTCCACACCAACTAAATGAATAAAACGTTTTGATGTAAGGAAGTTAAGATTTTGGTTGGGAAACTAACTTTGGTTACTAACATTACCCCTTAATTTAGAAAAGTCATTTCATAATAACTGGTTTTATATGATACACACAGTCTCCTAAAACCCACCCAAACGGTAGAGTAGTTTAAAAGTAAAAACATAAGGAAAGCATAAAGCCTTCAGTTTAGAGGTAAGAATCAAAATAACATCCCCAATACACTTTTCTCAGTTATCTGTTTCCATTTTAAGATCTCCATTGACAACAGATTTAGTGCCAGTCAGGAAAAAAGTTAAATAAAAAGATCTTCAAATATCCTTTTCAAAAAGGTATCATTAAATATGGAAAGTTTTTATAGCCAAGAAATACATGATAATACCCTAAGAAAAAAACCATGACCAACACATTAACTCCCTCTTTTGTAACTCACCCTATAACATCCCTCTTCCTCCATAATTTTTTATGTTTTCATTACACATGATACATCTCTAAGCAATGGAGCTTGTTATGTAACATTATATAAATGGTCTCATACTATATGTTCTCTAACTTGCTTCCTTTGAGCAATCTCATGTTTGTGAGACCCATCCAAGTTGGTACAAGTAGTTTCGTTTTCATGCGATTTATAGGACTAAGAAAGCATATACCGTTTCTATTGGTGACAGATATTTAGGTTGCTTCCAATTATTTGTTGTAAGCAATATTACTACAGAAATTCTTGGAAATACTTCATGTACATGAGCAAGGCTTTGTTCTAGTTTGGATGTCAGACACGCATAACTGGGAGTGGAGCTGCAGGATCATACGGCTGGTATATCTCCAACTCTACCAAAATGTTGCCTGACTGCTTTTTTGAGTACAACTTCTACTCCCATCAACACTGCATAAGGATTTCTATTACTTATTTGTTTCAAACTGGTATCAGGCCTTTTAATTTTCATCCACCTCATCCACCAATACTACCTCACTGTGGTTTTCCCTGATTAAGTGAAAGTTGCTCAGTTGTGTCTGACTCTGCGACCTCATGGATAGCCCATGCAATTCTCCAGGCCAGAATACTGGAGTGGGTAGCCGTTCCCTTCTCCAGGGGATCTTCCCAACACAAGGATCAAATCCAGGTCTCCCACATTGCAGGTGGATTCTTTATCAGCTGAGCCACCAGGGAAGCTTTCCCTGAATAAATGGGTTAAAAAGTGAAAACTGCTCAGTCGTGTCCAACTTTTTGCAACCCCATGGACTATACAGTCCATGGAATTCTCCAGGTCAGAATACTGGAGTGGGTAGCTGTTCCCTTCTCCTGGGGATCTTCCCACCCCAGGGATCGAATCCAGGTCTCCCGCATTGCAGGCAGATTGTTTACCAGTTGAGCCACAAGGGAAGCCCAAGAATACTGGAGCAGGTAGCCTAGCCCTTCTCCAGGGGATCTTCCTGACCCAATCGAACCAGGGTCTCCTTCATTGCAGGCGGATTCTTTCCCAACTGAGCTGTCAGGGAAGCCCACCATCTCATATATTTATGGGCTATTTGTATTTCTTCATCACTTTTGCCTATCTTTTAGTTAGGTTATCTGTCTTAATTCATAGGAGTTCTTATACATTGAGGATACAAACCCTTTTTAATCATTTGTGTTGCAAATGTCCTCTCAGTTTGTGGTTTCTCTTTAAGGTTTCTTTTAATGAAAGGAAGTTCTTAATTTCAATGTCAGTCTTCTTAATGGTTTTGTTTTTGTGTTTTGAGAAGACCTTCCCCTCTCTGATATCATGAAGATATTCTCCTTTACTTTCAGAGATAGCATACTCATTGTGATTTGACCTGGGGAGCAATTACTTCTGTGTCATTCTGTTTTTCTCATTTGTAAAGAACAATGATACCTACCTTATATATCACTGTGTGATGATAAATGCATCATCACTTGTAAAGGGGTCAGTCAATGCCTGGTACACAGTAAGCATTTAGTAAGTGTTAGATGGCTGATCATAATTACTGCTTTAAATCTTTCATATTTAAATCTTTGGTCCATCAAGAATTTTTATGTGATACTAATTTCCATATATGCAAGGATTAAAAATATAGAGGCTCTATATCCTATTTGAGCTGTTTGTCTCTATGCCAATAACACTGTCTTAATTAGCTTTATAATCTTTATATCTGTACAGAAAGCACTTCTCATTTCTTGTTTTTCATCAGGAATGTTTTGGCTTTGAGTTCTTAGCCCATTTTTCTTTCATGTAAATTCATGAACGACCTCATCGAGTTCCATGAAAAAACTATCATGATTTTCTTGGCAGCACAATAAATATATATCAATTTGGGGAGAACTGACATCTTTTATAATATTTAGTTTTTTGACAGGAGCAATTCCTGACAGAAACGTGTTTAAGTTTCCCTTATGCTGAATTTTCTCATTTCTCCTTTCAGTTTAGTTCGTTTTGCTTTTGTATGTTGAAGTTTTATTAGGCTTACCAGGTATCATACATACATATATAAGGCTTTTTTCTCCCTGGTGAATTGAATTGTTAACCATTGTGAAGTGACTGTCTTCATTTATAACAAGATCTTTTGCCTTAAAAGTACATTTTATCTGTTATTAATACAGCCAGCTTTCTCTTCATTAGTTTTTCCATGGTACCTTTATTTTTTCAATCCTTTTACTGTCAGACTTACATATTTAGTTGGATTTTGCTGTTTACCAACTGGATACTCCTGTCCTTTAAATGGAACATTTACATTTAACAGAATTACTGACATATTTGGATATTTGAGCTATTTTCTTCTTTATTGTTTATTAATATATAATATTAATTGATTTCCTGATATTCAGTCCACTTGAATTCCTGTTTATTTTTAATTGTGGGCTTGGTTTGCTAATATTTTGTTTAGAATTTTTCCATCTGTGTTCATGAGTAAAGACTTGCCTGTAATTTTCCTTTCTTATATATATTGTTCTTGTCTAGTTTGAATATCAAGGTTATACTGTTTTCAGAAAGACTAATAGTGTTCTACTTTTCCAGTTACCTATATAATTTTACAGAAGGTCTGAATCAATTTTCTTAAATGTTTGAAAGATCACACTGTAAAATCCCCTTGGCCAATTATTTTCTCAGTGGAAGGATTTTAAATAATGGACCAAATTTCTCTATGGTTTTAGGCATTAGTGATATCATCCATTCAGATTCAATTTTGGTAAGCTTTTTTTTTTTAGAAATTGTCCATTTCTTTTAGGTTTTCAAATAAAACTATTCAGGATAATCTCTTTATAATGTCTGCTGCATCTACATTATGTCCCTTCTCTCTCTTCCTCTCAAATGATCTTGCTATAGATTTGTTAGTCTTTAACTAAATTTTTGGGTTTTTGAAAATTCTCTTGGGCTTCCCTGGTGGCTCGGTGGTAAAGAATCCACCTGCCAAAGCTGGAGACACAGGTTTGATCTCTGGTCCAGGAAGATCCCACATGTGGCAGAGCAAATAAGCCCATGTGCCACAACTATTGAGCCTGTGCTCCAGCACCCAGGAGGTGCAACTACTGAGCCCACTTGCCGCAGCTTCTGAAGCCCGAGTGCCCTAGAATGAATGCTCCACAACTAGACAGGCCACCACAATGAGAAGCCCACACACCACAACTAGAAAGGAGCCCCCACTTGCCACAACTGGAGACCAGCCCTCCCAGCAATGAAGACCTAGCACAGTAAAAACAACAACAACAAACTCTCTATTGAATCTTTGTTTTAATATCATTAATTTCTGTTATTTCTTGCCTTCTATTTCTTTTGAGGATTTTTAAAAAAATTTTTACTTAAAAGCTGGATAGTCCGCTCACTGAATCTTTTTCCTTTTTAAACGTGATACAATGTAAGTTTTGCTCCAATGTAAGTTATGTATCCTATAAATTAAAATTCAGTCCTAAATTATTTTCTAATTTTATGTTAAAATTTCTTCTTAAATCCATAAGGTTTAAGTGTGTTTAACACATATTCATGTTCAAATGAATGTGTTATATATTATCTTCTTAATTTCTAACTTAACTGCACCATGCTCAGGGCATGAAATCTACGTGATACAGATCCTTTCAAATTTGTTGATTTGGCATGGTGGTTAAATTTTTGGAAGTGTTTCATGAATGCTTTCAAAGAATGTGAATTATCAATATGGTGAAAATGACTATACTACCAAATGCAATCCCTATCAAATTACCAATGGCATTTTTCACAGAACTAGAACAAAAAATTTTACAATTTGTATGGAAACACAAAAGACCCTGAATAGCCAAAGCAGTCTTGAGAAAGAAGAATGGAGCTGGAGTAATCAACCTTCCTGACTTCAGACTATACCACAAAGCTACGCTCATCAAGAGAGTATGGTACTGGTACAAAGACAGAAATATAGATCAATGGAACAAGATAGAAAGCCCAGAGACACACCCACACACCTTATCTTTGACAAAGGAAGCAAGAATATACAATGAGGAAAAGATAGTCTCTTCAATAAGTGGTGCTGGGAACACTGGACAGCTACATGTAAAAGAATGAAATTAGACACTTCCTAACACCATGCACAAAAAAAACTCAAAATGATTTAAAGACCTAAATGTAAGACCAGAAACTATAAAACCCTTAGAGGAAAACATAGGCAGAACACTGTAGGACATAAATCACAGCAAGATCCTCTGATTCACCACCTGGAATAATGGAAATAAAAGCAAAAATAAACAAGTGGGACCTAATTAAACTTAACAGCTTTTGCACAGCAAAGGAAACTACAGACAAGGTGAAAAGACAGCCCTCAGAATGGGAGAAAATAATAGCAAATGAAACAACTGACAAAGAATTAACTTCCAAACATACAAGCAGCTCATGCAACTCAATACCAGAAAAACAACCCAGTCAAAAAGTGGGCAAAAAACCTAAACAGACATTTAGGTGGTTTAATCGCTAAGTCACGTCTGACCCTTGAGACTCCATGGATTGTGGCCCAATAGGCTCCTATATCCATGGGATTTCCCAGGCAAGAATACTGGAGTGGGTTACCATTTCCTTCTCTAGGGGATGGAACCTGGGTCTCCAGCATTGCAGGTGGATTCTTTACCATCTGAGCCACCAGGGAAGCCTTTAGCCACTAGCCATATGTGGCTTTTAAAACTTTAAATAGTATTTAAAAATTCATTTCTTTTTGCACTAGCCACATTTCAAGTGCTCAACAGCCACATATGGTTAGAGGCTATTCCAGTGGAGAGCACAGCTACAGAACACTTTAATCTTCACAGAAAGTTCTATTAGCCTGGATCTAGAGTATAGGATGAGAGGGAAAATGGCAACATTAGAAAGGAAGGAAGGAAGGATATGCATAGGCAGAAAATAGAAAAGGAAAGAGGGAAGAGAGAAGGTCAACAACCAAGCCCCAGGCACTACGGATGTCAACGATGGAAACATGAGAGAGAGAGTTACGAAGATGGGTGGTCAAGTGAGGTGGAGGCACACCAGAAAGAAGTTAATCCTGGAGGCCAGATGAATGAAGTGTTTGAAGAGACAATGATCAGCTGTAGGAAGTACTTCTGAGAAATCAAATAAGCTGACATCTAAAAGTGACCGTTGTGTTTGGTAAAATGGAGGTCTCTGGTACCTTGAAAAGGTCTTAGTGTCATGATGGGGCCTGAGTCAGAGTCCAGTGGGTTGAAGAGAGAATGGGAGGAGAATATGACAAGGAACAGTGATATTATTTTGAAGTTTTGTTATAGAGGGGAACAAAGGAATAGATCTATAGCTGGAGGGATCCATGAGGACACGTGATCATTTGTTAACATATGAGAGCTATTACAACTTAACCTACTTGAAAATTAAACACAGGAAAACCTTTTAGTCCATTATTCAATTACAAATTACACGGTCAAGTTTACCATACTATACTGTTCATACTTCAATATCATTTTTCAACTAAATGTTCTTTCAAAGTCTTAATCAGGTAACTAGCCACTAATTTTTTCTTTTCCTTCTTGCTTTTCTTTGTATGGGTTAGAGGAGGATATTGCAAAGATAAAAGCTAGATTTTTCACTGACTTTCAAGTTCAAAACATGTCTGTGTCAGTAATTTTTTTCAGACTGAGAATTTTTTAAGCCTAAGCTGAATGTTTAATGGAACTCACATAAAATTACATATAAATGGTATTCAAAACTGTGATTCTAATCTTGTTAATTTTTTTTACTCAAAAGGGTTTTTTTTCCACTTAGAGACATTATAGCATATTTTTTCCTGTGACAACATCAAAACCAAATCAGCATCTAAAGAAAATTTCTAGGTTTTCTGAATTAAAAAAAAAAAATCTTAGATTTTCCCTTAGAAACGAGGGAAAAAAACCTAAACAAAAGTTAAATATGTAAAGACATTTGAAATTCAAAAGGTTAAATAGTAAAATTTAAAAATTTTTGTTTCTTCGTGTTCATAAATTTTTGAACCAGCCTACAGATACAGAATTTAAATGTATTTTTACAAAAAAATTATATCTTCACCATATTCATGATAAAAGCTGTAAAATAGTATATATTGATAAATTAATGGGACAGTGGTAAAGCAAAAAGATATAAAAAGTTCCTAAGTTATATATCTTTCTGGATATGGTACACTTGCAATAAGTAATTTAAATATAAACCTTGAGGATAAAGAAATTGGGTTTTGAAGACCTAATACTTACCATGCAAACTGTTATCAATTTCAATGTTTTCCGATATCATTGAATTGTTTGTGCTGTAGCTTAGACCGAGAACCATTTGAAGGTCAGAGAGATTCAGTCGTGCTGTAAGCTCACCACTTCTGTCTCCAACCTACAACCACAAGAATTTATTTATATATTTAGACTAGTATTTAAAGTAAAGAATGAAGATTAGTTGAAAATATTGTGAACCTAAAACTGCAAGAAAATTTGGAGAAATGAAAATAGTTATTTTAGAATTATAATACTATGAATGAAATGGTTTTTTCCATTAATACTATTTTAAAGAAGAGAGAAAAGGAAAGTTTCTAAACTATGGCAGTAAGACTGATGAATATATTCTATCAACTCTTCTCTAAATGTTAGACTGTTCTCAATCTCTGTGATCAATTAAATAATGTAGGTTATTCTGTGACAGGTTAACTTGGCATCACATGAATAAAATTTCCTTATAATATTGTATTTCCATACTGTAGTAACATATTAAACCAGCACTAGACATTCTACTAGGCACTTCTGTATACATTAATCCTTATAACAATTTGCAAAGCAGTTATTATTCCCATTTTACAGATGAAAGAAATGATGCTCAGAAAAGGTTTCCAAGCTCAAACAGCCAGCAAGTGGCAGAATTGTAAAGGAACCAGTCCTTGATTCTAAAAGTCATTTTCTTCCTTTCATACCATGCTAGTTTTCCACACAGAGATGGGGGGACAGTGGAGATAGGTCAGTAATCCTCTCACTCCTCTATCCTACACCAAGGCCAGTGCAAAGATACCTCTGATCTGTATCTTAAAATGCTTTCAGTTCTTACGCCTAGAGAACAATATATAATTAAATTTATTACTCAGCCATAGAGCAGGATTCTAGAGAAATAATAGGGTTGCAGATCTGTGAATCACAATAGCACAGATAACCATTTTTTAGTTTCATACCTCTCTTGAAATTTCCAAGTGTTTTTCAGCAAAATGCATCGCTTGGTCATGGTTTCCTAGAGCTGTGTATGCATTTCCTAAGCTCCAACATGCTCTTCCTTCACCAATTCTACAAAATAATTCAAAGTTAACATACAGTTATCTGAAAGGAAGTCGGTGTGAAGAACAAAATCTATCAAGTAGTAATTAAAGGTATAAAACAATGCTTTGAATTTCTTCGGTCTTTCTTATAAAGAACAAACTATCATAATACTGGAGATATACGGTTGGCCTGCTTCAGGTTCTGCATCTGGGGATTCAACCATGATCTGAGAAACTCCTGGATATGGAGGGCTGGTTGTACTACACTATTTTACACAAAAGACTTCAGTCTCCATGGCTTTTGGTATTAATAGGAATCCTGGAATCTTAACCATCATAGATATCAAGGGACAACTGTGTTAGAATATCCAGACAATACTGAATTCAGAGTCAAGTTTTAAAATGGAAAAGATCCTTTTTAAACATGTAGTGTATTATAAATAAAATCTCAGGGATAGGTCTTGTAATTCAACTACCCCATTTTCTATGACAGCCTTACTGGATAATCACTCATCATGAGGAAGACAGAACTCACTACCTCTTGAATTAGCATACTTCATTTTGAATAAGTATATAGAGTTCTTCACACTGAAATAAAAATCTATCCTATTTAAAGCAAATGTCAGAAACTAAAGTCCTGCACAAATATTTTGTTTTTTCATATAGTTAAAAAAAAAAGAATTAGCCATCAACATTTAAAAATCAGAATATTTTATATAAAACTCAGAATTCCTTCCTTCTCTTGAAAAAAGAGGTGACTGTGGATCTTCATTGCTGGCCTGAGACACTTGCTGCTGCTGCTGCTGCTAAGTCGCTTCAGTCGTGTCCGACTCTGTGCGACCCCATAGACGTCGTCAGTGCACCAGGCTCCGCCATCCCTGGGATTCTCCAGGCAAGAACACTGGAGTGGGTTGCCATTTCCTTCTCCAATGTGTGAAAGTGAAAATTGAAAGTGAAGTCTCTCAGTCGTGTCCGACTAGTAGCGACCCCATGGACTGCAGCCTACCAGGCTCCTCTGTCCATGGGATTTTCTAGGCAAGAGTACTGGAGTGGCTTGCCATTGCCTTCTCCGCCTGAGACACTTAGCTGGAGTGAAATAGCAGCTATCCCCTTAACATTAGGAGTAATATCTAATTTCACCACAATTTCCACACTGATCTAGTCAGGAGGACCTTTGCAGGCATGTGAGTTTGTGACCTATTTACTGATCTTGGTTCAAGATTATATGGAACCAGTCAAATCCTCTAATGTGTGCTAGCCCTTCAAAACATATGCTAGCATACAGAGAATGCTACTGAAAGAGAGAAGATACCTTATAAAGGAACTAAAAAGAAAACAAAGCAAACCAAAAAAGAAACTTAAAGGAAAAATTCTAGGGATTCAACAATATATCTATATTTTATCATAACAACAATAAAAAGGTGTAGAACTTACCTATCATTAAGCTCTTGAGCAATTGTTAAGTGCTTCAGATGATAATCAATGGCCTTTTCATAGTCTTGGAGTAAAGTATATGTGTTTCCAAGACTGTAGCAAGACTGTGCTTCTATAGCTCTGTCTTTAAGCTGGCGAGCCAATAATAGAGTTTTTCTGAAAAAAGAAATTAATTCTTACATAAAGGTCATTTTTATTATTGGCTATAATAAACATAAACTTGGAGAAGGAAATGGCAACCCACTCCAGTATTCTTGCCTGGAGAATCCCAGGGACAGAGGAGCCTGGTGGGCTGCCGTCTATGGGGTAGCACAGAGTTGGACATGACTCAAGTGACTTAGCAGTAGCATAATAAACATAAAATAAAACTCACTGTTCCCCCTGCCTTTAAAATAAATCTACTTTAGGGCCTAATATCCCATACTTTCTCTACTACCTCTAGGTAAAATGAAAAGACGTCCTTGAAACACAAAAAACAAATCCAGACTTTTAGAATAAATATAAGAGTCCTATTAATTCCCCAGATAAAAGAAGAATTGATCCATGAGATCAAGTGCCTCTAAAGATTAACAGTATTTTTAACATTTAAAAAAACCTTTCCCTGTTGCTGAAGAATTGATGCTTTGAACGGTGGTGTTGGAGAAGACTCTTCAGAGTCCCTTGGACTGCAGGGAGATCCAACCAGTCCATCCTAAAGGAAATCAGTCCTGAATATTCATTGGAAGGACTGGTGTTGAAGCTGAAACTCCAATACTTTGGCCACCTGATGCGACGAGCTGACTCAGTTGAAAAGACCCTGATGCTGGGAAAGACTGAAGGCCCGAATAGAAGGGGACAACAGAGGATGAGAGGATTGGATGGCATCACTGACTTAATGGACATGAGTTTGACTAAACTCCAGGCATTGGTGATGGACGGGGAGGCCTGGCGTGCTGCAGTCCATGGGGTCGCAAAGAGTCAGACATGACTGAGCGACTGAACTGATCTTCCCTGTTGCAGTGCAATAACAATAAGTCAGTTTGTCTATCCACATCATACTGTTGCCTTTACATTTTGTCAGAGCTGAAAATACTTAATGTAAATTGCTTTGTATAGGCCATAAGTCACCAATTCATGAAAAATATTAAATGCCACATTTAAACATTAACCAAACCCTACCTTGTGGAGTCACCAATGAGAAGCCAGTGCAGTAGTTAAGAGCATGGGCCCTAGAGCCAGGCTGACTGGGTTCAAATTCCAGCTCTGTGAGTTAGTACACTGCAGCTGGGACAAGTCACTCACCCTCTCCATGCACTAGTTTCCTCGTATGTAAAAAACAGGTTTTTTCAGGATTAAATGAATTAGTATTTATAATGTGCTTAGCACAGCATCTTGCTCCCAGCAGAAGCTAATAAATGTTAGTGTTTTGTTATTATTATCAGTGCTCCAATCTACAGATGCTTTTGGATCCAGTAATATAAATGACTCTTTCCTATAATTTCTGCAAAACAGTATAAATACTTCATATCATTATAACTATATGAAAAATAAGTATATGATAACGTGATAGTTTTATGAAGCAAACCAACCTGAAATTATATATTTAATGATGATACTTTCAAATTTGTCACCCAGCGAGGCCACACACTTACTCTAACATTTCCTGTCCTTGCAAACATTTTTGGAAGACTTTTGGAATTGTCTTCTGACCCTGTGGCACAATCCTTTCTGGCATACTGTTATCCTTTGAGAATACAGTCAATCTGAAAATGGTTGGAAGTCTTTCTATAACCAAACTCTGTTACTCAAGTAGGTTTACCAACTACTGTTTCTATCCTTTCTATTATAGACCTATAATATTAAGATAGTTTTCCAGTGTGGCTCTGAAAACAATTCCAAAGAAGAGTTCCAAAAATATTTTTAACCAATATTTTTGTAATATGTATAAAGTTCTGAGTTCTCCTTGCTTGTGGGTGTGTGGTGCAGGAGTAAGTTTCATTACTTTATACTGATGCTTCTTTAGTCAAACACCCACCATCTCTACTTTATTACAGAACTTTTCAGTATTTAATACAAATACATCATTTGTTAAGACTTTTCTATGTCTTTTGGATTTAAAATTTAAGATACTTTTATATTTAAAATCAAAATATATACTCCTTGTATAGTGATGTATTTTATTTAGAAGGTTATTTCACGTCTAACTAGTCAACCAACAAATACAAACCTTTAGTTGAAGTTTAAATGGGATGACATTCTAGTTTTTAACATGGACCTGAAGAAGCTCCAATACTTTGGCCACCTCATGCGAAGAGTTGACTCACTGGAAAAGACTCTGATTCTGGGAGGGATTGGGGGCAGGAGGAGAAGGGGACGACAGAGAATGAGATGGCTGGATGGCATCACCGATTCGATGGACATGAGTTTGGGTGATGGACAACTCCAGGAGCTGGTGATGGACAGGAAGGCCTGGCGTGCTGCGATTCATGGGGTTGCAAAGAGTCGGACACGACTGAGCTACTGAACTGAAAGCAATTTTACCTTTTTTTTTTTAGATGATAAACTTTCCAGATCTCTCTTACATCAGATTTTTTAACAAAATATAAATCAGTCACTGTGTCTTTGGTTCAGTCATATTGGCTTCTGCCTAAGGCCTGTATGGACCTTCAATTCCTACTCATTAGAGAAAACTCCAAACAATCTAGAAAGCAAAGATCAGGCAAAATGAAGCAGTCTAAGCTTTGCTATCGTGTATGTTTCAAGCCTACCAATAGCTTAAAAAGACTGTGTCAGAAGAAGCTGGGAGTGCTACTCAAGTGAACAGGGCCCCAGCTTATAGAACCAAAGAGAGGCAGAGAGGGTGGGAGAACTACTTGATAAGACTGTGGGATGAGGTGGGGGAACTTCAGCAATTGCTGGAGGAAACTAGGGCATCTGTTTGTTACCAGGCTTTCATGTGGCCTCTCTGCAGACCCATAATTGGTGGTGGGGGAGCATGTAAATATATACCATACATGCTGAACCAATGTAAAAGACTTTAAATGTTTAGAATGTCATTGAAAACAGTTTTAAAGATAAAAACTAATAAAAATATAAAGGGGCTGTGCTGCTGCTACTAACTGTTAACAATGATACGTATGGAGCACTGTGTGCCAGGTACTGTGATAAACAAGTGCTTAATATATTCTTTCATTCAGTCCTCATAACAATCCCCAAAGCAGAGTACTGATATCTTTGATTACAGATGAGAAGACAGACCTAGAGAGCCAAAGGTCCTGCTGCTTAAATGCACCAAGAAAGTTATTAACCCAAAGCCAATGATTTATTGGACTGCATAACTAACCATTTTACATTTATCTACAGAAATATTACACTAACTTGTAGTATTCAGAGGCAGTTTCAAATTCACCAAGAAATATATACGCATTTCCAAGGTTGCTGTATGCTCTTCTTTCAGCTGCTTTATCTCCAAATTCTTTTGCAATAAGGAGACGCTGAAACAGAAAATTTGAATTAGATGAAACTAAAGAAAATCTGAAAGCTGTTCAAAACACTGATGAAGAAAAAGATCTGGCTCCAAAGCCTTACTGTACCTGCTCATGAGCTATAACTGCATCCCTGAAGTTGCCAAGGAGGTAATGCGTGTTTCCAAGATTTCCAAAGGCACGTCCTTGGGCTGCTCGGTCACCCAAAGCAGTCACTAGTGATAGGTTTTCCCTAGTGATAACAAAGAGTTTTAAAAAAATAACAATGTTGAGAACACCATTTATTGATTTTAATTTACAAATCGAATCCTTTTTATTTTTTTTTACGGGTGGGAGTAGTCTGAATTGGGTTAGGAGGCCCCCAGGCCAGGTACGTCACCTCAGCCATTGAACTCACTTCACTGGCCGTGAGTTTGTTCCAAGCTCCGGCTAAAGAGGCATCCGCCAGGTCCCTCTGCAAGGGTGGGGTCCATAGCATCTCCTGCCCAGTCTGCCCTCGCTCGGAGCCCCGTTCTCTGGAAACACCACCCTGAAGCTCAGAGAAGGCCCTGTTAGGGCTGCTCTATGGCCCTAGTCTTAGACCTTCCAAGGGACATGGGATAGAATGACTAAGCGCACTCAGCTCCTAGCCCCACTGATGAGCTTCCCTACAAATCAAATTCTTTATAGGAAAAATATGTAAATAAGTTTACAGCCATAATGTGCCACGTTTTAATGATATGTCTATGCTGGAGGGTGGTTACAGGAAATAACTGAGAACATTTTACTCAACCATTCAGGTAGGTTTCTTCTCAGAGTCCAGGACAGAGTAATCTTAGAACCTGTACAGCTAAGAAGTTCTATGAAAGTCTATTGATAAAAGACCCCGAATAACCTGACTCACTATTGCTATTTCTTATTTGTGCCACTAAGTGGCACTGGTCTGCAGTTTAAATGAAAGTTTTCCTGGGAGGGAGGAGATTACTACTAATAGAACACTGTAACATTTTACCAGCAACTTGGTTTATTTTACTTACTAGACTATGATTTTAAAATGTCTGCCAAACTTAAAAACTTTACTACTGTCTGAGGTGGACCACATGACTGCATCAGGGCTACTCACTCATAATAATCCACGGCTGCCTGCAGAGCATTTCTTACTTCTTCTGGAAATTCTCCTACATCCTGAGGACCAGGGCAGCCAAAACTTTTCCCTTTGGCATGATACACATTTCCAAGATTGTAAAGTGCTCTTGCTTCTCCCACCTAGATGAAGATATCAGCAGTTTACATTTTGAAATCAGAGGCCAGTATTACAATGCTTATCACATATACTTATTTGTAACATCCTTGATATTATGGTCAAGAGAAAAAAGTGTTTACATCAGCCATCCATACAGAACCACAAAACATATGACCATGTATGAAAGAAGGACCTCTTACTATTTCTTTTTCTCATCTATTAAAAATATTTTTGTTTCTCTTCTCTCATTTTTCTATACTTTCTTTTTGGTATTAACTTTTAGATAAACTACAGAATAATTAAATAGGATTAAAACACAAAGCAATTTCAATGAAAACATTTGGTCTACCATTTAATGTTTCATAATTACCTTGTCATTAAGCTCTCTGGAAATATCCAGGTGTCGCTGACAACAAACTATAGCTTCATCAAAATTCCCAAGAACTTTTAAGGTATTTCCCAGATTACCACTAGCTTTAGCTTCCCCCAACTGGTCTCCAATAGTCCTGGGGTTTAAAGAAAAGAAAACAGTGTGTTAAAATATAAAGCAGCCAGAATACAGTTTTCCCTAGAGAACAGCTGACATGCTTAAGAAAGACTCATTATTCTTCAAACCTACTTTAAATAAAAATTTTAAACTTACATTTCTGTATTTAAATACAATTTTCATTCACTTAATTAAACTTTAAAATCATTTCACCACTATTCATTTACTTAATTAAACTGTGTTCAGCCTAAAGATTAGTTTTAAAATGCAATGCTAATGAATTAAAACTCATTAAATGTACTATTAGTTTTTTTAATTGAATGAAAATGTTTTTTAAAGTGACAGTTATTTTAGGGAGAAAGTATGAAAAAGCTTAATTACCTTGCAAGAGTTAAATCATGATGATGGTATTCTAGTGCTTTGGCATAATCATGCAAATAGAAATAAGCATTGCCCAGCTGGCTGTAAATAGCGCTAAGAGTTTTCAAGTCTTCAGTTCCGACTTGAACTGCAGCTTCAAAGAATGACACACCAGCACGGCAGTCTCCAGATTTACACAGACGCTCCCCTTCCAAGGCCAGTTCAAGGCAAGAGGCTTCCATTCTATAAAATTATATAGGACAGATATTTACAACATTACATTACAACTGCATCACAGTGTCTTTAACTTCCAGCAATTTCAGTGTGGACTGTGGCAATTCTTGCTTGCAACAGTTGCCTCTACAACTGGAGTATATACACACTATTGATAAGACAGTAAACTTTGCCTATTCAAATGTCTTTCAACCACAAAGGGCTTTTTCTTTTCAACAGGAAGTAGAATTTATTGGTGGGTGTGAGTGAGGAGGGGACAGCACCAGGGCTCTCATGAGTGCAGGGCCTGCCATTTGTTCAGAGAGCTACGATCAGGGATGCACTTGACCTCACAGCCATCCGGGATAAGCCACTTTCCTGCCATCATGTTTTCAAATTCATCTACGTTAAACTTAGTAAATCCCCACTTCTTGGAGATATGGATCTTCTGGTGGCCAGAGAACTTGAATTTGTCCCTGCAAAGAGCCTCAATCACATGCTCCTTGTTCTGTAGCTTGGTGCAGATGGACATTATGACTTGGCCAACATGGACCATGGCCACTGTGCCCTGGGGCTTTCCAAAGGCACTCCGCATACCTGTCTGGAGCCAAGACTGAGGACAGCATGCCAGTCATGAGTGTCCACTAGAAAGGGGTGTCTCCAAGGTCCCTTAGGACAACCTGGAGAGCAACAGGCTGCATACACTACCGAGGAGGGTGCTGCTGCAGACACTGCACACTGGGCTCCCGTGGGGGAAAGAACACGAGAGGTCTTTTTTATAGGATAGCTAAACATCTCGATATGGAGCTGATGAAATAAAATTCACATTTTATGGCAAGAGGAGGAAGACAAATAACATTTCTCTCCTGCTCATTTGGCCTCCTTCCTCCGCTTCTGTGTGTGCTGCGCATCTGCATTAACCAGACCGCCTTTGGAGAGAACATTGCTTCTCAGTCTCATCAGGGGTCACAATGACCCCTTGGGAGGTCTTGTAAGGGGCCACGGTGATCCATGACTCATTTCTTGCTTTGTACAGGTGGATGGGGATTGTGAAAAATGTCAGTAATATGTCATCTAATGTACAGTGCTTGGACCTCAAAGGGGCAGAACAATTCTCTGAGCTTTCTGAGAGGTGTTCCCAGGTTATAATCCCAATTTGGATTGAATAAAATATTTCATTTCTTTCTTAAATCCATTGATTACTTTTTTTTTTGGTCAACAGAGCTCATTCTACTTGGCTCACCCAGAGCAACCTGTTTTACCAATGAGAGAATCTAAAATAGTGTTTCCTAAACTGTTCTGAGTTATGGCAGACTAACGGGCTGATCGCCGAAGAATCGATGCTTTTGAACTGTGGTGCTGGAGAAGACTCTTGAGAGTCCCTTGTACCGCAAGGAGATCCAACCAGTCCATTCTAAGGGAGATCGATCCTGGGTGTTCATTGGAAGAACTGATGCTAAAGCTGAAACTCCAATACTTTGGCCACTTCATGCGACGAGCTGACTCAATGGAAAAGACTCTGATGCTGGGAAAGGTTGGGGGCGAGAGGAGAAGGGGACGACCGAGAATGAGATGGCTGGATGGCATCACCGACTCGATGGACATGAGTTTGAGTGAACTCCGGGAGTTGGTGATGGACAGGGAGGCCTGGCGTGCTGTGATTCATGGGGTTGCGGAGAGTCGGACATGACTGAGCGACTGAACTGAACTGAACTGAACGGACTTTCTGGGAGTTTGGGGAGAAAAGGAATGCCTGTGGGAGGAGAAGTCCTTTAAGTAATACTCCTCTCCATCCAGGTATGCAGGTGATCTACTCAGCCCCTCCAACCACACATCTCTACGTCATACTCAGGTGAATTCTCATACGCACGCAGGTATGTGTGCACACACACACACACATACACACTCCTTCCTTGTCTTACCACCACAGGATCACCTATACTGTAGAAAAATAGAAGAGCAAAATATCTTCAGGTACGAGGTACATTTCCATGAAAGAAGTGTTAAGAAACCTTATGTTAGAAAGCAATGATTTAAAGGTTTGCAGAAATTTTACTTTTCCAAGTCTGTCACTAAATTTTAAAAGCCAGAAGAATTAAGCTACTATAAATATATCTAAGAGAAAAAACACTGATACTTCCAGTTCTGATCTACACTTCAGTAAGTGCTCTTCACCAAAGCTGCCGTGGTGGTTCCTCAACATTCTTATGATCTCTGCCATGTCTGTGTACCACACAACCATTCAGTTAAACGTATTTCTGTATTTGGCAAATTCCTTTCAATTGGCACGTGCCATTAACTGGCTTCCCTGATGGATCAGAGAGTAAAGAATCCGCCTGCAACAAGGGAGACCTGGGTTTAGTCCCTGGGTTGGGAAGATCCCCTGGAGGAGGGCATGGCAACCCACTGCAGTATTCTTGCCTGGAGAATCCCCATGGACAGAGGAGCCTGGTGGGTTGCAGTCCATGGGGTCGCAAAGAGTCAGACATGACTCAGCGACTAAGCACAGCACATTAAAAAAAAAAAAAAATCTAGCTTCATCCAAAGCAGTATCCATGAAATTGAGTTTGATGTGATACTCACTTTTCTAATGCACACCAAAACAAATATGTAACTATTAAGACAGGGTGCTCAGGGCTGGTGCACTGGGATGACCCTGAGCGACGGGATGGGGAGGGAGGAGGGTAGGAGGTTCAGGATGGGGAACACATGTATACACATGGATGATTCATGTGAATGTATGTCAAAAACCACCACAATACTGTACAGTAATGAGCCTCCAATTAAAAAAAAAAGTAAAATAAACTTAGGTACTACCAGTGGTAGAACACCACCCTTTGGAAGACTCTGATTTAGCTCATCAAGCATTTTAATTTTTAGAGCAGCACTATATTACTTCTTACTAGAATCGTCTTTGAGCAACTCTATGGGAGTGGTGGTTCTTGATCCCGGCTGCACAATAGTAGAGCTCTTTTTAAAACTCAACTCTGGGTCCCACTCCCCTGGCATGAGGTATGCCCTCAGAATGGTTTAAAAGCTCCCAGGTAATTCCAATGTACAAGCCAGGGTTGAGAATCATTCCTTTAACAGGAAATGTGAATTAAACCACCACTCACCCTAAACTCATTGAAATATGATTACACTCTGTATTTTTTGTAGCAGGTCAATTAACACATTTCTTCAGGTGCTGTCTTTTACCCTATAAAACTTCAAGGATCCTTAGAGTCATAAATTAAAATGGGGTTGTAAAAGTAGAAAATAAATCGGATGAAGCTGGATGAAAAATCTAGACTAACAGAGCCAATTACCAAGGTTCAAAGCAGAATTCTCGCTCAGAATAAGTAGATGAAAGTAGTCATCTCTGAGAGGTAATTTTTAAGTTTTATATCCAAATGTCTTTTTTTTTTAAAAAATAATTTAGCCAAAGGCTAAACTGCTTGTTTACATTTAGACTAATGACTTCACCCTCACTTTATATAAGTCAAGGTAAAATAATGCAAGTTAACCTCTTCTTAATATTTTGCTTTAACATTAGACGAGACGGGATGGGGTGGGGAGAGCTAAAGCACATAGAAAAATAAATTAGTTTACTGGAAATCTTAAATTGCTGTTTTATATTTCTTTATAGGTCACTTCAAATTAATAAAGCCTATTTTTGTCTTTCACAAGTAAAAACTTCCCTTTATTTTTGAATATGAAAATTCATAAAAGAAAAAAGATCACTTTTGTTTAAGGTCTTATGAGGTTACTGGTGTATCGCATGTGTGAAGAGAAATGAGTGAGCAAAAGATTAGTATGTAAAAATGTGGTTTTATCAAAGGGTTCTTTTGCCAGATGAGGTACTTGAGCTAGTTATCTTTATTTGTCTAAATACTGAAACCACTGAACTTCTAAGAATTACCATGGGGGAAAAATTGGAAAAAACATTTTTACACATAAAATACATTCAGTTCAGTTCAGTCGCTCAGTCGTGTCCGACTCTTTGCGATCCCATGAATCACAGCACGCCAGGCCTTCCTGTCCATCACCAACTCCCGGAGTTCACTCAAACTCACGTCCATCGAGTTGATGCCATCCAGCCATCTCATTCTCTGTTTTCCCCTTCTCCTCCTGCCCCCAATCCCTCCCAGTATCACTGTTTCTATTAACAAATTTTAAGCATAATACCAAGTATGGAAAAAATTATATGTTGAGCAATTTCACCACTAGGAGTTTATCTTGAAGCTACATCAACACAAATTTAAAAGGATGGTCACAGAAGCGAAAAATCACAGTTTAAACGTCCATCAACAGAGTATTGGTTTAAAAAATTACATGCCACCATATGATAAAATACTAGTGATGGCACATGGCTTCACCAAGGGAGAGATAGAGAAACTGTTGTCACCTGCGGAAACATCAATCTAGGATGATCAGGTTGCTGGCCAGGAAATTAATAAAAGACAAGGCTATTGAAACAAATATTTTTAAAGCAGGACAAAAAAAATTAACATAAAAATTTCTCTGCCATTTGAGCCACTACCTTTTTCATTGTGTATCTGCATAATACATTAACTGGATCCCATTAGAAGACACAGGAATGCCTACTTGCCTCCCCACCTTCAAAAGGCAATTACTCCTGGAGCTAGCATATAACTCCTAAAAGAAAACATTTTTCTCAATCCTGTAAAGGGTCACAATAATCCACTACTCATTTTGTTGGATGATGTAAACTGTCAACATGCTGCTGCTGCTGCTAAGTGCCTTCAGTCATGTCCGACTCTGTGCGACCCCACAGATGGAAGCCCACCAGGCTCCCCCATCCCTGGGATTCTCCAGGCAAGAACACGGACTGGGTTGCCATTTCCTTCTCTGTCAACGTGCTACTTTGATGTAAAACTCTCCTTGTCTCAAAAACTTGTATTACTATGCCTTGACTTCTCAGGCAGAGTAGTCCTTAAAGCTTTCTGAAAGACTATCTCCAGGGTTATAACCCTCCAGTTGGCACAAATAATTTCCCTTTCCTTCTAAGATTAACTAGTGATTAACTTTTTGTCAGAACTATTCATATACAGGATGTGTAAAAATTGGAAGTTAATAACAGTATATCCATATAAAACAGAGAAGCATCTTCTTCAAATATCTTCACAAATATTTGATATTCTGAACTTAAATTTACACAACATTATAATGGAACCATCAGTCCAAATGCTATTGCATTTCACAAAACTATAAGGCGGAATGGTATCCTAAGAACTACAAATTTTTTATAAGGTATTTTACATAATTCTTATTGGAAATAGTGATAGCTACCTGGAACCCTGCTGGCTACACCACTGTCCTTAAAGGTGCGACTGCCCTACAGGACAATCTACCTTAGAAATTCATTTCAGTAACAAATGTTCAAAATAAAGCTCAAACTCTCTATGAGTTTATTAATTAATAAACTCTTTTTTTTAACAAGAAGTAATAGGTATTTTTTATTGATAAGAAATATAAATACATATGCCTCTAAAAAGCCAAGTAATTTGAGAGTTCTAATTTAAAAATAAGAGATTAACATATATACCATTTCTCAGCATATTTTACAAATGAAATGCCTCTTTGTGGCATTTATCTCACTTTTCTTTTTTTTTTTTTTCATAATTAATTTTTTTTATTCTTCTTTTATTTATTTATTTTTTTTTCCAATTTTATTTATTTTTTTTTCAAGTAGAACAGACTAAATTTCTTTAAACAAACTTACTTATACTCCAGAGTCCTTTAAAAACTTAATAGCATTTATACATTGAAGGTATTTGATTTTCTTGTAACTAGCACTTCAAATGCAACAAGCATTTGAAGCAACAAGCATTTGACCCAACAAGTAAAACTTTCTACAGTTCATAACTTTTATAAATAAAATAAATTAAATGTACAGTGAATGAGTTCTCTGAAATATTTCAATATTTCTGCAGGTTTAGTAACATCGTAAAATACATTTCAACTAAAGTTCACAAATCTAAAAACCTGTTAGGCATTTTTAGGCGTTTTAAGTTGGAAATGAAGACCAATGTTACATCGTAATATGCCAATTACAAATAGTACTTCAAATAGCAAATACTACAGTTTGTCCCAAACTTTAAAAACTATTCATGAACTCAACACTGAACTATTGATGGCTATGAGAATTGTTTCCTAGCCTTTTTGAAAATTTCAACCCATTTACGTTTAAGGTAATTATTGATAAGTACGATCCCGTAGCCATTTTCTTTATTGCTTTGGGTTCAAGTTTATACACTCCTTCTGTGTTTCCTGTCTATAGAAGATCCTTTAGCATTTGTTGGAGAGCTGGTTTGGTGATGCTGAATTCCCTCAGCTTTTGCTTGTCTGTAAAGCTTTTGATTTCTCCTTCATATTTGAATGAGATCCTTGCTGGGTATAGTAATCTGGGCTGTAGGGTATTTTCTTTCATCACTTTAAGTATGTCTTGCCACTCCCTTCTGGCCTGAAGAGTTTCTGTTGAAAGATCAGCTGTTATCCTTATGGGAATCCCCTTATGTGTTATTTGCTGCTTTTCCCTTGCTGCTTTTAATATTTGTTCTTTGTGTTTGATCTTTGTTAATTTGATTAATATGTGTCTTGGAGTATTTCGCCTTGGGTTTATCCTGTTGGGGACTCTCTGGATTTCTTGGACTTGGGTGATTATTTCTTTCCCCATTTTAGGGAAGTTTTCAACTATTATCTCCTCAAGTATTCTCTCATGGTCTTTCTTTTTGTCTTCTTCTTCTGGGACTCCTATGATTCGAATGTTGGAGCGTTTAACATTGTCCCAGAGGTCTCTAATACTGTCCTCATTTCTTTTAATTCGTTTTTCTTTTTTCCTCTCTGTTTCATTTATTTCTACAATTCTATCTTCTAATTCGCTTATCCTGTCTTCTGCCTCTGTTATTCTACTGTTTGTTCCCTCCAGAGCGTTTCTGATCTCATCTATTGCATTATTTATTGTATATTGACTCTTTTTTATTTCTTCTAAGTCCTTATTAAATCTTTCTTCCATCTTCTCAATCCTTTTCTCCAGCTTATTTATATGTAACTCCATTCTGCTTTCAAGATTTTGAATCATTTTCACCATCAAAATTTGAAATTCTTTATCAGGTAAATTCCCTATATCTTCTTCTTTTGTTTGTGTTGGTCGGCAATTATCTTGTTCCTTTACTTGCTGGGTATTTCTCTGCCTCTTCATCTTGCTTATATTGCTTTGTTTGGGGTGGCCTTTCCCTCTTCTTGCAGTTTGTGGAGTTCTCTTTATTACGTAGTTTCTTCGCTGTGTGTGGGGTTGGACGGGTGACTTGTCCGGGTTCCCTGGTTAGGGAAGCATGTGTCGGTGCTCTGGTGGGTGGAGCTGGATTTCTTCTCTCTCCTTTCGAAGACAATGGGCTGCTTTTCTGGGAGCCTGATGTCCTCTGCCAGTATTCAGAAGTTGTTTTGTGGACTTTACTCCGCGTTCAAATGTTCTTTTGATGAATTTGTTGGGGAGAAAGTGGTCTCGCCGTCTTATCCCTCCGCCATCTTGTTCCTTCCTCCCCAGAACACTGGATTCTTATATTCCACTTGGTCATGGAGTATCTCTTCCCAGCTGCTCCAGCAAGGCGCAGCCACTGTACCTTACCTTGGACGAGGGGTATCTCCTCAAGGCCGCCCCTCCTGCTTTGAATGTGTATCAGCTCCTCTCGGCCCTCCGGTGCCCAAGCAGCCACCGCCTCCTGGATGTGGTACAGCTCCTCTCGGCCACCGCCCTAACCCTGGGCGCGGGGTAGCTCATCTCTAATTAATAAACTCTTATGAGTTTATTTTGACATATAGTATAGTTCTGATATATTTTATTGGAAAAGAAGTCAATGTTCTGGCAAAATCTCCAATACCTCAAATATAGCTAATTGCAAAATAGTGAAGGAAGGTTGGTTTATAAATTTTTTAGAAGATCATTAAATAGTAACAGAGAAAGTAATTTCATATCCTCTGTGTCTCTATGAGAGAATAGAATTACTTTATCTGTTTACCAGTTGGGTTGAAAACAAAGAACATACAAAGATTAGAAGACAAGCCAGGAAAATATCTGTCCATTAAAATATATCCCACATATAAAGTTTTCTTTTCATTCTTCCTAATGGCCCACTGAATTATATAATCAAAAAAAGTACATTTCTAGTAAGTATAAAGACAGCACTACTATCTTTGACTAAAATGTTTACATTTTTGTCAATAGATTTGAACATTACAGCTTTAAATCTTCATCTTCTGAACAATCTCACATCATTTCAATTTTTTTATATTTTATTATTTTTTACTTTTCTCCTGCAACTTGATTTTTTTCTTCCTTCTTTTTGGTTTCTTGTGTTTACAGTGTATCAATGAAAGCAAAAGAAGATTAAAATCTTGATGCTACATTAAAAAAAATTAATAACCAGTTCTGTCCAAATCTTACTTCCCTTCAAAGGCTTATATACTAATTAAGAATAAATGATGGGATTCAGGACTTAAGATCAAAGCAAGAGTGCCCCTGCGCCTTCTCCACTGTGCTGTCTCCTGTGGCTATCGACTGGCTCACTGTAGCCCCTAGTTCCACCTTCTATGTGTTTTAATTGGGCATAGATCCTTTTATTACCAATCCAAGCCGCCATAAACAATTTTCATCTATCCAGTCTACCACATATATCTAGTTATTCTAGTTTACTTTGTCAAAGGGAAAGCGCAAAACTATCTTGCATTAAATTTAAATTCTGATCAGTAACTTGGTTTTAAAAGTGATTATTCTATATATTATAATAAATTTAATCCTCAAAATAATGCTGTGAAATGGGTATTATTACAGAAGGGGAAAGTGATGCTCAGTGACCTGCTTCAGTCATATGATGGCAAAGCTGAGACGCGAAATCCTGTCTTTGTCTCCACATCCAGTGTTCCTTGCACCACTCCACACGCATTACCGCAAACGATTCTTCAGGAAGAACATTGTTAATAATTATATTTACCTAGCAAAACTGAAAAATTCAATACTAAAACTGCATTCCTTTACAACTTATGTGCAACAGCCTAATTTTTATATTAAAGTAGTGAAATGTTTTTCTTCATAGTAACAAGTATAAACAAGGAAATTTCTTTGTTTACCTATGTATTTTTTACTTATATAATTTACTTATACAATTTATAAGTAAATAAACTTACTTATAAATTATATAAGTAAATAAAAATATTTACTTATATTTCTTTGTTATAAATAAATAAGCATATAACAAGTTAAAGAAATACAGAACTAGAGAAATTAATATAATGAACCTGATACATCTACCTTTCTACATCAACAATTACCAATATGTGATACATCATCAGTATATATTTCATCTTTGCTTCTACCCTCCCTCTACAACTTTTGAAGTAGATTCTAGAAAACATATAATTTCATTTGTAAATATTTTGGTATGTACCTCTAAAAGATATGGAGTCATTTTCAAAAAGTACAATCACAGTACTATTAGCAATCCTAAAAAATTTAATGACAGTTATTTAAAATCAGTTGCACACTTTTATTTAAAAGTTTAGAAACAAATCCCATTTTACTGTCAGTCTCCATTTCTCTCTACCTTCATAAATAAGTTGCAAAATATTTCATAAAGCATTCCGATATCTCTTAGGAGGTTTCTTAGTATCTGAAGAATTATTCCACATCAAAATTTACAAACACATTGTGCCACCGAAACTCCTCCAGGGATAGATGAGGACCTCGATGAAAGAACCAGATGGATAAAACATTACATGCTAAGTGTTTACCAGAATAGAAAAATAACCTATACAAGGACATGATGCCTAAAAAAAAAGGTACAAACTATTACCTGCAGTTATATACTAATCCAGTCAGTATACAGAATGCTAATTTTACAGAACTGACAAAACCAGAGATTTGTTTGGTGTAGTCTTACTAAACATAGTGAAAAGTTTTACATTTCTTTTACAGGTGAAGTCCTGTGTATCAATATATAACCGTGTTTGACCTACGCTATATCATGAAAAACGATAAATCTAAGATCTTCCTATAGGCACAGGTACAATCCACTCCTCATCAATTGTTGTTGCTGCTGCTGCTGCGTCACTTCAGTCGTGTCCGACTCTGTGTGACCCCATAGACAGAAGCCCACCAGGGTCCCCCGTCCCCGGGATTCTCCAGGCAAGAACACTGGAGTGGGTTGCCATTTCCTTCTCCAATGTGTGAAAGTGAAAAGAGAAAGTGAAGTTGCTCAGTCGTGTCCGACCCCTAGCGACCCCACGGACTGCAGCCAACGAGGCTCCTCCATCCATGGGATTTTCTAGGCAAGAGTACTGGAGTGGCTCGCCATTGCCTTCTCCAGTATTAAAAACCCGGAAATATATACACTGCCATGTGTACAACAGATAGCCAATGGGGATTTGCTGAATGACTTAGGGAACTTAAACCAGAGCTCTGTAACAACTTAGAGAGGTGGGATGTGGTAGGAGGTGGGAGGGAAGTTCAAGAGGAAGGGGACACAGGTGTACCTGTGGCTGACTCATGCTGATGTATGGCAGAAACCACCACAATATTGTAAAGCAATTATCCTTCAATTAGAAATAAATTTTTTTAAAAAGAAGTAAGCCACTCTTGAAAATATTTAGCAAGACAGATAACCATCTTACTACCTGTCTTATTAAACATTTTCAAGAGTGAACCATCAAGTTCATTTGATGGTTATATCCAATGAAATTCAAAGGACATTCCATCAAATGTGGAGCCAGACAACAAGCTAGGCATCATGGCTGCCCAAGAGAGCCAACAGTCAAAGTAGGGAGTGGCAAAGGAGGAGGAGGAGACACACACACCCAGACAGGTACACTGAATTTTAATACAGTTAGTGCTAAGAGAGAGAGATGCACAGGATATGTGAGCACAGAGAGGGCACTTAAAACATGGAGTTCAGAAACAGTTTTCAGAAGAATATTTTTGAGCTGAATTCCTAGATATTGAGTAGAATTAGCTAAACCAAGAAAGTAGGAAGGATTCAAGTCATAGGGTGTAGCACGAGCAAGGGCACTGAGTCATGTGCAGGGAGCCAGAGCTCAAAGGGCAAGGTGAGGGACGGCAGGAAGTAGGGATGAAGGGGCACGCAGAGGCCGGGGAAGCCAAGCTCCTGTGTACTGCAGTAAGCATGGCTCTGCCCTGCAGGTGACTAGAAGCCACCAAAGAGATTATGCAGAGGTTGCATGGTTAACTCTGTATATGCAGACTGAGCCCTCTAGAGGCAAATTTAAAAGAGATTCCAAGAGAATAGAATGGAGAATGGAGGGAGTCTGGAAGGAGGATGACGGGGGCCTGAACGTTCGCAGTGGTGGAGAGAATCCAGATGGTTAGATGAATCTGAGCAGCATTTAGGAAGTAAAACCGGCAAGACTTCACCCTGGACACAGAGGCTTCTGGAACTATGCCCCAGTAGAGCGAAAGCATTTCCATTAAAAATTCATTTAAATTATATCGAATGTCTTCCATTTTCTTTCATTTGAAACTTTTAAATTTGCAACAGAAATGCCCTCAGCTTACCTATGTAAACTTTCTTGACATCGTGCCCTAACATGAACCGTCTGCTCCAAAGCAAATGACAGTAAATCTCACTATTTCCTATGCAAGTGCTAAGATACCTAAGGTTTGGTATCAAACATGTTCACTCATTAGGGATAAGAACGCTGTTCAAAGCTAGAAGTTATGATGTTTCTTTAATATTAACTCATAACAGTTTTGATAAGGAATCTATTAATATCTAATCACCTGATAATTAAGTCTTCCATTCTAATATTTGTGTTTATTTTACAGTTAAGAACAATGAGCATAACTTCCAAAATAAATGTTAAATGATGATGTACATATTCTTGTTTTGTTCCTAAATGTCTCAGAAATGTCATTAATATTTTACCACTAAATATTAAACTGATTATTAGTTTATCATGTTTAGAAAGTACCCACCCATTCCAACATTAACACCCCTTTTCTTAACAGCTCATTTATAAAAGATCACTACTCAAAAATTGTAACACAAAAATTAGGTTGTTCAGCCAACCACATTACAAAATCTATCTTCTACCCTCGAAGATTTAGAAATATATTTCACTTTTATATTTGCATTATAAAAAGAGTGACAGTTTAAAATAACTAATCATAAACTCTTCCACAGAACATTAATGAACAAACTATAGAATATAATTGTTCTCTGCTACCATTTTCCTATAGAAAGGATATAAAAACTTACTACAACCACAACAAAAAGAAAACACTGTTTAAAGGAGATACTAACTATGGCTAGTATATTTTTAATATTTTCATATTTAAATTTCAAATGATCAGAGTTAAACACATGTTTAAATAAGTATTAAAATCACCCACTAAGAAAGCAGCAGTCTTACCTGTAACGAACATGAAAAGAATGGTCTTCTCTCATGCTTATCAAATTTTCCTCCATCGAGTCATATTATAAGTTGGGTATACTAAGAAATTATTTTATTTTGTGCCAATCCAGCTCTACAATGTAGAATTGTTGCAGAACATTGTCCGGTTAGTGTATTAATGAGTTGGTGTTAATACATCCTAAGCTCCTGCTTCTTCTTTATTAATAATGAAAGGAGGTCAATGTCAGACAGCTTAAAGGTTCAAAATGTGTCCCAAATCCTTGCATCTCTGGCCCTTTCAGCAGCACTTCAGCAACATTTCTGCAAAAGGAATACAAGATGTTTTGCTTGAAGTCCTATTTTCAAAGAATAACCTAAAGTAATTCCAAGCTGTACATAATCACACAGCTAATTTCACAGACTGCTGTCATGTCAACTATGGCAGAAAAACAGCAAAGGGCTTAATCATCAGAGAGCTTCTAAATAAGGATGTGAACATATGATATTTATTTGAGACTTGTACCTTTTAATTTTTTAAATTGGTTTGAAATACAATAATTTTATGTACTATTTTCCATTACAAATATAGAAGAATAGATATAATACTAGTATCTTAAAATTGTGATACATTAAGATTTAAAAAACTACCATTAACAAGTAAAATGAAAATTCAACAACTCATTTGAACAAGTCAGTCCTAAACTCTATAAATTTATTTCTTCAAAGAAGATATTTGTGCTGATTTTAAAATTTTCTCTGAAAGTGATTATACCCACAATGAACAGCAAAAGGATGAATATGAAGATGTAAAAGAGGACATCAAAATCATAAAATGTGGCGGAGGAGAGTAATAAAATGTAGATATTTTTCCCCCTGGAATGTATCTGAGCCTATATGACTAGCAGTCTAAGGCAAGCAGATATACGAAAGGGTTAACATACTTGAAAAACAGGGTAATCACAAATCAAAAACATACAATAGATTCACAGAAACCAAAAGAAAGAGAACATAAGCATTGTACAAGAAAAAATCATGAAACCACAAAACGAAAAACAAAAAGGGACAAAGAAGAAATATAAAATCAATGGGAAAACAATGTTTAAAATGGCATAAATACATATCTATCAATAACTACATTAATAATATCAATGAACTAAATGCTCCAATCAAAAGATGGAATGGCAGTCTGGATTAAAACAACAGATTACAATATGCTGCCTACAAGAGACCCACTTTAAGGCAGAGTAGACATATAGATTGAAAGTAAAGGGATGGAAAAGGATATCTCATGGAAACAAAAATGAAGAAAGCAAGAGTTGCTATACTTAGACAAAATAGACTTTAAACCAAAAGCCATAAAGATAAAGAAGGATGCTATATGGTGATAAAAAGGATCAATACAAGAAGAGGAGTTTACACTCGTCAACATATATACATCCAGCAAAAGCAGTTATAAGAGGAAGTTTATAATAATACAATCTTACCTCAAGAAACAAGAAAAACATCAAATAAACAAGCTAAACTTGCATCTAAAGCAACTAGAGAAAGAAGAACAAACAAAACATCAAGTTAGTAGAAGGAAGGAAATCATAAAGATTAGAGCTGAAATAAATTGAGACAAAGAAAACAATCGCAAAGATCAATGAAACTAAAAGCTGGTTCTTTGAAAAGATAAAATTGATAAACCTTTAGCCTGACTTATCAAGGAAAAAAAGGAGAAGACTCAAATCAGTAGAATTAGAAATGAAAAAGGAGAAGTTACAACTCACCCCATAGAAATTCCAAGAGTCATAAGAGACTACTATGAACAATTGTATGCCAATAAAACGGACAACCTGGAAGAAATGGACAAATTATTATAAAGGTACAGTCTCCGTAGACTGTGAACCAGGAAAAAATAGAAAATATGAACAGACCAATCACAAACACTAAAACTGAAACTATTATTAAAAACTCCCAACAAACAAAAGTCCAGGACCTGACAGCTTCCCAGGCCAACTTTATCAAACATTTGATTCTTTGCGACCCTATAGACTATACAGTCCATGAAATTCTCCAGGCCAGAATACTAGAATGGTCACCATGCCCTCCTCCAGGTGATCTTCCCAACTCAGGGATCAAACCCAGGTCTCCACATTGCAGGGGGATTCATTACCAGCTGAGCCACCAGGAAAGTCCATTGAACATTTAGAGAACAGTTAACAACCATCCTTCTGAAACTTTTCCAAAAAATCAGAGAAAGGAAAACTTCCCAACTCATTTTATGAGGCTACCATCACCCTGATACCAAAACCAGATAAAGATACCACAAAAAAAGAAAATTACTTTTTGTGATAAAAAAAAAAAGCTCTCCAGAAAGTGGGCATGCCGCCAAGTCGCTTCAGTTGTGTCCGACCCTGTGCGACCCCATAGACGGCAGCCCTCCAGGCTCCCCCATCTCTGGGATTCTCCAGGCAAGAACACTGGAGTGGGTTGCCATTTCCTTCTCCAATGCATGAAAGTGAAAAGGGAAAATGAAATCACTCAGTCGTGTCTGATTCCTAGCGACCCCACGGACAGCAGCCCACCAGGCTCCTCTGTCCATGGGATTTTCCAGGCAAGAGTACTGGAGTGGGCTGTCATTGCCTTCTCCGAAAGTGGGCATAGAGGGTACGTAACTCAACATAATAAAGGCCATATATCATAAACCTGTATCCATTGTTTTCCCATCTAATTGCCATGAAGTGATGGGACTGGACACTGGAAGCAGTGGCAGACTTTATTTTCTTGGGCTCCAAAACCACTGCAGAATGTAATTGCAGCCATTAAATTAAAAGATGCTTGCTCCTTGGAAGAAAAGCTATGACCAACCTAGACAGTGTATTAAAAAGAGAGACGTTACTTTGCCAACAAAGGTCTGTCTAGTCAAGGCTATGGTTTTTCCAGTAGTCATGTATGGATGTGAGAGTTTTCCATAAAAAAGCAACGAAGAATCGATGCTTTTGAACTGTGGTGTTGAAGAAGACTCCTGAGAGTCCCTTGAACTGCAAGGAGATCAAACCAGTCAATCATAAAGGACAGTCCTGAATATTCACTGGAAGGACTGATGCTGAAGCTGAAGCTCCCAAACTTTGGCTATCTGATGCGAAGAACTGACTCACTGGAAAAGAATCTGATGCTGGGAAAGATTGAAGGCAGGAGGAGAAAGGGATGACAGAGGATGAGATGATATGATGGCATCACTGACTCGATGGACATATGAGTTTGAGCAAGCTCTGGGAGTTGGTGACAGACAGGGAAGCCTGGCGTGCTGCAGTCCATGGAGTCGCACACAACTGAGTGACTGAACTGAACTGAAGGAGACAAAAGACCTGTACTCTGAAAACTGTAAGATGCTGATGAAAGAAACTGAAGATGACATAAACAGATGGAAAGATATACCATGTTCGTGGATTGGAAGAATCAATGTTGTCAAAATGATTACATTACCCAAGGCAATCTACGGACTCAATGTAATCCCTATCAAATTACCAATGGCATTTTTTCATAGAACTAACACAAAAAACTCTCAAAATCTGTATGGAGACACAGAAGACCCCAAATAGCCAAGGCAATCTTTAAAAGAAAAATGGAGCTGGAAGAATCAGACTCCATGACCTCCGACTATACTACAAAGCTACAGTCATCAAAACAGTATGTTACCAGTACAAAAATAGAAATATAAACAACAGAACAGGATAGAAAACCCAGAAGTAAGCCCATGCACCTGTGGTCAATTAATTTATGACAAAGGAGTAAAGACTAAATTAATCTGACAAAGGATTCAAAACTACACAGTGTTGGAAAAAGTCTCTTTAACAAATGGTGTTGGGAAAACTGACAGGCACATGTAAAAATAAAATGAAATTAGATCATTTCTTAAGTCCATACACACAAAAAAGCTCAAAATGGATTAAAGACCTAAATGTGAGACTGGACACTATAAAACTCCTAGGGGAAAACATAGGCAGAACACTCTGACATAAATCACAGCAACATCTTTTTAATCCATGTCCCAGAATAATGAAAATAAATGCAAGAATAAACAAATAAGTTACTTAAACTCAAAAGCTTTTGCACAATAAAGGAAATGATAGACAAAATGAAAAGAGAGCCCACAGATTGGGAGAAAACATTTGCAAATGATGCAACCAATAAGGAATTAGTCTCCAAAATTTACAAACAGCTTATTAGGCTTAATACAAACAACCCACTCAAAAAATGGGCAGACCTGAATAGACATTTCTGCAAAGAGGACATACAGATAGCCAATAGGCACATGAAAAGATGTTCAACATCATTAGTTATCAAAGAAATGCAAATCAAAACTACCATTAGATATCACCTCACACCAGTCAGAATGGCTAACATCAAAAAATCCACAAACAACAAATGCTGGAGAAGGTGTGGAGAGAAAGAAACCCTCCTGCACTATTGGCAGGAATGTAAATTGGTACAGCCACTATGGAGAACAGTATGGATTTTCCTTTAAAAACTAAAAAATAGAGCTACCATATGACTCTGCAATCCCACTTCTGGGCATATATCCAGAGAAAATCATGGCCCAGAAAGATATATGCACCCCAATGTTCATTGCAGCTCTGTTTACAATATCCAAGAGATGGAATCAACCTAAATGTTTGTTAACACAGAATGGATAAAGAAGATATGGTATACATATACAGTAGACTATTACTCAGCCATTAAAAAGAATGAAATAAGGTCATTTGAAGCAACATGGATGGATCTAGAGAATGCCATACTGAGTGAAGTCAGTCAGAGAAGGAGACATATCATATGACATCCCTTATGTAAGGAATCTAAGAAATCATGCAAATACACTTATTTACAAAACAGAAAGAGACTATAGACTTAGGAAATGAACTTATGGTTGCCAGGGGGAAGGGACACTTGGGGACTTTGGGAAAGTCACGTACACACTGCTGTATTTAAAATGGATAACCAACAAAGACCTATTGTATAGCACATGGAACTCTGTTCAAGGTTATGTGCCAGCTTGGATGAGTCGGGGGTTTGAGGGGGAATAGATACATGTATATGTATGACTGAGTCTCTTTGCTGTTCACCTGAAACTACCACAACATTGTTAATCAGCTACACCCCAATACAAAATGTTTTTGGTGTTAAAAAAAATTAAACATATATGCATCTAATAAGGGAGCACCCAATACGTAAAACAAATACTAATAGATATAAAGGGGGAAATGAATAGGAATGCAATAATAGTAGGAGACTTTTCAACACTCTACTCCCTTCAGTGGACAGATCTTTCATTCAGAGAATCAATATGGCAACAGAGATACTCAATAATAGAACAGTTAGACTTAATTGATATTTTCAGGACAGTACATCCAAAAAACCAGAATATAGATTCTTTTCAAGTGCATATGGAACATTTTCCAGGACTGATCACATACCAGGGCATAAAAGAAGTCTCAACAAATTTAAGAGTACAGAAATTAACTCAAGCATCCTTTCTGACCATAACAGCATGAAATCAGAAATTAACCACAGAAGAAATGAGGAAAACATAATTACATGGAGATTAAACAACATGCTACTAAAAAACCCCAATGGATCAACAATGGAATCAAAGAGGAAATTAAACTACAACCTTTAAGGTAAGAGTTAAGAGAAATAAGGTGAAAATAAGATATATGTGCTTACATAAATAAAATTATACATATGTATGTCTGTGTGAGTGTGTATGTATTCCTGGAATCCTATGTTATAAACAACCCCATAGGTCAGTTAGTCCAACATATTACTACAATATTCCCAGAAAGGTTACAAGGCAGCTAATCCTAATTTTGAATAGTCCTTTTAGCTATTCCATATTTTGAGCAATCTTTCCATTTCTACCCATTTTTCCCTTCTACTGCCATCCAGCAAAGCCTAACTCCTCTTCTACATAACATCCCTTTAATTATTTCAGCTATAACATAAACTAGACTCTAAATAATACACACTCACTGCTTTGTTAATTAACTACACTTAGGATAGTAGGGAACAGAGCAGGAGAAGAAAGGTAGAAAGGATTAGTCTAGAGGGACTTCCTAGAGCAAATGAGATTTTCATATTAATAACCAATGTGGCATATAAGAAACACAAAATATTATTCCTCTTATCCTCTCTCTTGGCCAACAAATGAAGCAGTATCTTAAGAAAGGAGGAAAAGATGGGTAACGGTTATTAAATCAACAAATCTCTTTTTCCTTTTGTTTAGAATTCCATTGTACTTGTTTTCTTTAATAAAAAACATTAAGGGAACTGGGCTTCCCAGGTGGTTCCTGTGGTATAGAACCCACCTGCCACTGCAGGAGACATAAGAAACACAGGTTCAATCCCTAGGTCAGGAAGATTCCCTGGAGGAGGGGATGGCAACCCACTCCAGTATTCTTGCCTACAGAATCCCATGGACAGAAGAGCCTGGCAGGCTATGGTCCACAGGGTTGCAAAGAGTGAGACATGGCTGAAGCGACTTGGCATGCAGGCACATTAAGGGAATTAGTATAGATATTCAGAGCAACAGCTCCAAAGTGCATTTAAATTACACAACAGCTAAACTGTCAATTAAACTGTTTTCCACTACCACTTTGAGGTTTAGGTTATTTATAATATGGGGCAGAAGGTGAGGTATTAGAATTAAGTTAAATTATAATTTAATTTAAATATTTTTCCAGCTGTGATATCATAATGAAATCCCCAAGCTCACCAAGTATTAACAAAAAAAGTTAACTTCATATTTATTAAAATGTAAGTATTTAAATTAACAAATGGTAAAGCGTCTGCCTCCAATGAGGGAGACCTGGGTTCGATCCCTGGGTTGGGAAGATCTCCTGGAGAAGGAAACGGCAACCCACTCCAGTACTCTTGTCTGGAGAATCCCATGGACGGAGGAGCCTGGTAGGCTACAGTCCGTGGGGTCGCAAAGAGTCGGACACGACTGAGCGACTTCACTACTACTATATACATGGAGCTGCAAAATACCTTACTTGATTAGGACTGCATACAGAACTGTAAAAGAATGTAATTCACCATTTTACCAAGACAATTTATAAATGGTTTTACTATTTTCAATGGGAGAGTATCCCCCCAAAGTTACTCTTAAATTCAATCTCTATAACAATTAAGTAGTATTTATCTTACATTTAGTCACTGAACAAACAAGTAATTCTTTTTTTGCCACTGTATTTTTTTAATTGAAGGAAATTTGCTTTACAGAATTTTGTGGTTTTCTGTCACACATCAACCAAAATCAGCCATAGGTACACCTCCCTCCTTCCATCTCCCTCCCCACCCCACCCTTCTAGATTGTCACAGAGCCCCTGCTTGAGTCCCCTGAGTCATACAGCAAATTCCCACTGGCTATCTATTTTACATATGGTATTGTAAATTTCCATGTTACTCTCCTCATACATCTCACCCTCTCCCTCCTCCCTCTACCCTCCGCCCCGTGTCCTTAGGTCTGTTTTCTATGTCTGTTTCTCTGCTGCTGCTGCTGCTAAGTCGCTTCAGTCGTGTCCGACTCTGTGAGACCCCATAGACAGCGGCCCACCGGGCTCCCCCATCCCTGGGATTCTCCAGGCGAGAACACTGGAGTGGGTTGCCATTTCCTGCTCCAATGCATGAAAGTGAAAAGTGAAAGTGAAGTCGCTCAGTCGTGTCCGACCCTTAGCGACCCCACGGACTGCAGCCTACCAGGCTCCTCCATTCATGGGGTTTTCCAGGCAAGAGTACTGGAGTGGGGTGGCATTGCCTTCTCCACTGCGGCCCTGAAAATAAATTCATCTGTACCATCTTTCTAGATTCCATATATATATGTGTCAGTATACGATATTTATACTTCTCTTTCTGAGTTCACTCTGTATAATAGGCTCTAGGTTTGCCCACCTCATTAGATATAACTCAAATGTGTTCCTTTTTATGGCTGAGTAGTATTCCATTGTATATATGTACCACAGCTTCTTTATCCATTCATCTGTCAATGGACATCTAGGTTGCTTCCATGTTCTAGCTATTGTAAATAGTGCTGCAATGGACATTGGGATACAGGTGTCTCAGTTTGGGTTTCCTCAGGGTATACGCCTAGAAATAAGATTGCTGGGTCGTATGGTGGTTTTATTCCTAGTTTTGTAAGGACTCTCCATACTATCTTCCATAGTGTCTGCATCAATTTATATTCCTACCAGCAATGCAAGGGGGTTCCCTTTTCTCCACTCTCTCCAGCATTTACTGTTTGTAGATTTTTTGATGATGGCTATTCTGACTGGCGTGAGATGGTATCTCATTGCAGTTTTGATTTGCATTTCTCTAATAATGAGCCATGTTGAGCATCTTTTCACTTGTTTTTTAGACATCTGTATTTCTTCTTTGGAAAAATGTCTGTTTAGGTCTTTTCCCCAATTTTTGATTGGGTTGTTTGTTTTTCTGATATTGAATTGTATGAGCTGCTTGTGTATTTTGGAAATTAATTCTTTGTCAGTTGTTTCCTTTGCTATTTTCTCCCATTCTGAGGGTTGTTTTCTCACCATGTTTGTAGTTTCCTTTACTGTGCAAATGCTTTTTTAAGTTTAATCAGGTACCACTTGTTTATTTTTATTACCTTTACTCTAGGAGGTAGGTCATAGAAGGTCTTGCTTTGATTTATGTCATCGAGTGTTCTGCTTATGTTTTCCTCTAAGAGTTTTATAGTTTCTGGTCTTACATTTAGGTCTTTAATCAATTTTGAGTTTATTTTTGTGTATGGTGTTAGGAAGTGTTGTAATTTCATTCTTTTTCATGTAGCTGTCCAGTTTTCCTTGCACCACTTATTGAAGAGGCTATCTTTGCCCTACTGTACATTCTTGAACAAACAAGTAATTCTTTATTCAATGATTCATGTTGCAAAAATCTCTAACCAATTTATTAACAATATGTTCATTCATGCTCCACATGGAGTTAACAAACTCACTGCATATTTTTATATATTACTAGTACAACACTAATAAAATTTACAATAATACTAAATTATAAATTATTCATTAAGATAAGAAAATTTAATGACAGGACCAGGAAATGGAATGGAAATTACAAGTTTGAAAGAATATTAAGAAGTCATCAAGTTTACTTTCCAACCTCCATTAAGACTTACAACTAATAATTTACAAAGAACACATATGCCCTTAAAAGCACCTCCCAGGTTTAACAAGCAATGCTCCAAAAACTAATAAAATTGTTAACTTACAGCATTTTTTGGTCTGAAAGAGAAAGCAATAAGTATTTTCCATATCCTAGAAACTGACAGAAGCATGTAGATTGCCTCATGTCTAATTACCTGATTAGGAAGTCAAAACAGGCAGACTGCCCAGTTACATACCCAGTCAGACTTCTAGACACTGTCCAAGGTATGCAATCAGAGTAAACAATAAATCCCAGACTTGCAATACTCCACTGGCAACAAAGTATCTTCAAACTAGGTGACTAGGAAAAACAGGGGATAGACAGTTATTACAGCTGATCTTTGAATGGGTCTGAACTCCACAGGTCCACTTATAGGAGAACTTTTTTCAATAAATAGATGCTATAGGGTGTTCATTGGAAGGACTGATGCTAAAGCTGAAACTCCAATACTTTGGCCATCTCATATGACGAGTTGACTCACTGGAAAAGAGTCTGATGCTAGGAGGGATTGGGGGTGGGAGGAGACGGGGACGACAGAATGAGACGGCTGGATGGCATCACCGACTCAATGGACATGAGTTTGAGTGAATGGGAGTTGGTGATGGACAGGGAGGCCTGGCCTGCTGTGATTCATGGGGTCGCAAAGAGTCGGACATGACTGAGTGACTGAACTGAACTGATAGTACTACACAATCCACACTGTTGGAGAAGAGATAAAATACCCACTCCAGTATTCTTGGGCTTCCCTTGTGGCTCAGCTGGTAAAGAATCCGCCTGCAATGTGGGAGACCTGGGTTCGATCCCTGTCTTGGGAAGATCCCCTGGAGAAGGGAAAGGCTACCCACTCCAGTATTCTGGCCTGGAGAATCCCATGGACTGTATAATCTGTGAGGTCACAAAGAATTAGAAACAACTGAGCAACTTCACTTCACTTCACAGATGTGGAACCATGGATACAGAGGGACCAAATGTAAAATTATTAGTGGATTTTCCACTGCACAAGGGGTCAGCACCCCACACCTCCACAGTTTTCAAGAGTTAACTGTGTATTTTTTGTCCTTATTTCAATTTACTGGAGAAGGCAATGGCAACCCATTCCAGTATCCTTACCTGGAGAATCCCATCGCCAGAAAAGACTGGTGGGCTACAGTCCATGGGGTCTCAAAGAGTCAGACATGACTGAGAGACTGACACATACACTTTTCGATTTATCTAAACTACCTACTCCTGACTGTAACCTAAATGCCAATAACTTTTGGTCTGATTCTTTCATTCATGTATCTCTAGTAAAACCCATTTGATGATAAATATAACTTAACTTTTCTTGCCTCCAGGTTTAATAATTTAAATTCTTTAAACTTCTCTTATCTTAATAATTCCCTCTAATGTACAATACTCAAATTCCCCAAATCCCTTTCAGTTCTAATGTTTCAAATCAGACATAGTAGCTGTTTATAAATTGGAACTGGAATAAATATTGGGGAAGAATGAAGGACACGTTTAAATAAAGTTCTTCCACTTCAGAATTCAGGATACAGGTTAGAGCAACAATACACATCACAGTGCTAATGGGGTAGCAAAGTAGGATGCCGAAACATCCACTGATAAGATAAACTTAAGTAACTACCTTAGATAAACTATTTCTGTCAAATTAGGTAAGTATACACTAATTTATTTGTAGATGGTCTAAATATGGCTTGTCATCTGATCCAACCATCTATTTCTAGTTACATTTTATCTGAACGACATAGAGGCAACACGATGGCAAGTATAAGGAACAATGCATGTAAAATTCAGAGTAGGAAGGTAAAGGCAGGAAGTTTACTCAGAGTACGCAGAGTGTAAGCAAAAGCAAAAGCTATAGTAAGCAAAGTCCAACAAGAATTCAGAGCTTGATTTCAATGTGGCAGGCGTTGACGAGTGAATCAAAGAAAAATTATTCTGCCATCAGAACATAAGATTTATGTGAGAAATTAGTGCCTAAAGTAAGTGAAGTCAGGATCAAGAATGACTAGGTACTTGAGTAAGTAACCTAGCTAAGAGTACCTACAGAAAAATGAAAACAACGCCCTATGACTTGAAGAAGGGCAAAGGTCAAACAGTGACAGACGCTTACAAGACTTCCAATTATGAGGACAGGTGGAACAGTAGCAATATGCAGAGTAACTGATGAGCTGGACTGTAAGAGTCATACTTCAGAGATGAAATAAATGGAATATTTATATTAAACTTGTGCTTGGTAAGTGCTATGTTCACAAGAAACAAAAAGATATCAAACTTAAGATAATTTGAAATCAGATAGAACTTGATAAATGGGGAAGGATGGGGGTGGGGGAAATAGAATGAGAGATTAATATTTGTTAGATTAAAATTTATAAAGTACCAATGAGATTCAAATGTTAAAAACTGTGATGATTCAGTGGCAAAATTAAGGAGAAATTACAAAGGGATAAAAAAATAAGGCAATGCAAAAAAGGTCTGATTCTTTATTCAACATATTTTCTACCAATAATATAATAAAACTGCTGCATAATACTGTGAATTAAACATAATTTAAGATTATATGCATCGGTGTACCTATATCGATCTATACTGTTACATACAGTTTTAGTGTTAACTGATAACTGTCAATATATAATTGATAATATATCAAATGTAAATTACATAGTTCCAAATTAATAAAAAAAATAGTGCATAGTAAAGCAGATCATTTCTTTCTCTATCATTCTGGAGAAAGAATTTGCCACAGAGTATGCTGGAGAAGGCAATGGCAACCCACTCCAGTACTCTTGCCTGGAAAATTCCATGGACGGAGCAGCCTCGTAGGCTGCAGTCCATGGGGTCTCTAAGAGTCAGACACGACTGAGCAACTTCACTTTCACTTTTCACTTTCATGCACTGGAGAAGGAAATGGCAACCCACTCCAGTGTTCTTGCCTGGAGAATCCCAGGGATGGGGGAGCCTGGTGGGCTGCCGTCTATGGGGTCGCACAGAGTCGGACACGACTGAAGCGACATAGCAGCAGCAGCAGCATGCTGTAAAAACTGTATCAATAAAGTTTTCTTTTAGCAAATATATAATCCTAAAGTACATACATCAACCAAGGTTACATCTTAACTTACTGCTAACCTTTAAGTTTGCAACAATCAATGTAAGTCTATAAGATGTTAGGCCAATTTAGGTTAAAAAACAATAACAGTGTAACTGCTTACTAAATATATATTTTATTATAAAGACTTTCTAATAAGCTGCTTGGGACCACTGCTCAGCAAAATAAAAAGAATAAATTCAAAGAATAGATTAGAATAATAGTTCTAGACTCCAAGTAAATCTATATCTTAAAGGCACACCACCAGTCAGAAGAGTTCTCATTTATTTTGAAATTAATCCTCATGGATCACTTTGAAAAACAGCAAATACATGCAAAGTCAAAGCACTATTGATTTTTAAACTCTCGTATTTATTCTTGGCAGATCAGAACAAAAGAAATTTAGGTTCAGAGCTGTGGACATTAAAAGGCAAAACAATGAATGCAACTATTTCAAAGCAGTATAATCCAAAAACAATTTTAGTAATATAAGAATTCCCCATCATGTTTTACACCTAAAAGTTCACCATTCTAAACAACTAAACGATACATAACCTTCCATTTTGGTGAGGCATATTTATATTTCTATCCATCACATAAAGCTAAAAGGACTTCAAAGAATATGCTCCCTGGATAATAAAAATACTAAAAAAGTCATACATGAAATTTCAAATTGGATACATACTAAAACAAAATGGAATCTAGAAGAAAGATCTGACTAATTGAAGCCTTCATCTCAGCACTGCTGTTAAACAATGAGAAAGGACCAAGTGTATGAGGCTACTTACAAGAGACATGCTGAACATTTGTAGTTCAACAGTAGTTTTCAACAGTCTCTACATGAAACACTTCAGAAATAATCATTACTGCACAGGCAGCCTCTTAAGTGTCTTAGAGTTTGGCAGCCCATGATAAAACAGAAAGAAGTTGAATATTGAATATTTTCCTGAGGGGAAGGTGATAGACTAAAAAGGGGCTCTATTTATATATGGAGCCAGTATGAATTATACCAGTGACCACGCTAATCATTGAAACTGCTGAATGGGATGTGATGAGGTAGTTGCCTAAAAATTTCAAGAACCAAAGTAAGTTTATTTCATGCTACAGCTCTAACCTTGGTTACCTTTTCCCCCGGCAAAGCAGTTAATGAATCAAAAATCCTATTTCAACGAGACTACTTATTTATATTTAAAAATATAAATATGTCCAACTAAAGGAGAAAAGTCTAATCTGTGTTCACTAGAATAAAATTAGTAGTTTTCTCCCTATTACTTGGTCTTATTTCTCCTCGAAGTCCAGAGTTTACAAATAATGTTAATTTTCCCTCCTATAAAGAATTTTGAATATACTGTACTTTTAATCATTAGTAAAAGCAATAACCTTTTGGAGGAGTTTCAATTAAACATATAAGTGACTTTTAATTACTGTAAACATGTAAAATTGGATACAAAGCAGTATTTTAATATCAAGGTTATAGAAGACACAATAATAATTTTTTAAAATTTCTAAATTCAATCAACCCCAATTATATTTTCAGTACATTACAAATGACTACTCAGGTTATAAGGCCAGGTAATCACAAGAAAAATGTCTGCAATCCAAAAACCCTATGATTTACACTAAGCCAAATTTCCTTAATAGGAGCTCAAAGAATACAAAATAAACATCATCTTATGAACACATTACTATGACAGAAAAAAAAGAAATGCTTATTTGTAAACAATGGGGAGAACATAACTTGGAGAAAAACTGGTCACCAAATCACCGGAAAATATGACTCACAGCCCTTTACTACTACCAATGTTGGTCAGCCATCAGCTTAAACCAATTAATATATGTATGAAGAACTAAATAATGAAAGAAAAGAAGTGGTTCCTTCTACTGAGCCTTATTCTTGAGTTAGTAAATGACAATGAATCAGTTCTCTTAACAGAAAAACTTTGAAATGACAAAACTGGTTTCAAATACATTTTTAAGGAGAAATAAATCCCAAATGCAAAATGATTATATATGCCTTAAAAGAATCCCTAGAGAGTTTGAATTCAGAATTCTTCACAGGAAAATATAACTACTTTCTCCTTCCAAAAGTTATCACCATTCTGTGTGAAAATGTTTCTATTCAATTCAGTAATGTTTTGAGATGATATAAGAAGAATAATTCTAAGTAAAAAGGACTAAGAAAAGTTTTTTTGAAGCAAGGAAATCTGTTCTGCAACTTGAAAGATGGGTAAACCTTACTACCAGGCAAATTGAGAAAAGGCATTTCAGTCACAGGGAAATGCTCATACAAAAGGGGGGTGGGACTTTAGAGAAAGTGTGCCACTTTCTGGGGTTCAGTTCAGTTCAGTCGCTCAGTTGTGTCCGACTCTTTGCGACCCCATGAACCACAGCACGCCAGGCCTCCCTGTCCATCACCAACTCCCCGAGTTCACTCAAACTCATGTCCATCGAGTCGGTGATGCCATCCAGCCATCTCATCCTCTGTCGTCCCCTTCTCCTCCTGCCCTCAATCCCTCCTAGGAGTCAGAAAACAGACGTCTAAGAAGGTACTAAATTGTAAGGGACTCTGAATATACATGTGGCTGAAGGAGTATTTGGCCTTGTATTTGTACGATGAGAAATCTTGTGATTTTTTTCAACAAAGGACTTGAAGTTGGATCTGTGTTAGGAAGATAAACTGACAGAAGAAAGTTACTTCAAAAACTCCAGAAACCATTATTGAAAATAAAGCCTTCTCGCCTCATCTCACAACACCAAGCAAATTGCTTTGCACAGAATCAATGCCAACAAACTTTTTTGATCTCTTGCCTGAAGAAGGTAAGAACTGTAAAGAGGCAAAGAATCCTATAGTAGTGAGAAAACCAGTCTTGAGTACATTTCTGCTCCACAATAAAAAGGATATTTATATTTATGTAAATTACTCAGGAAGAATCTTACTCTTATATTTTTACCGTTTTTATAAGGACAATTAGAAGGATATTGAAAGTGTTATGTGATTTATAAAGTATTGAAAGGAGAATAGCTGTCCAGAAAGAAGGGCTGAAATATTTCTGCATAGTTCACAGCAAGACACAGCACATACAGGCATCTTAAAAGTGGGATTATGTCTCTACAAATGGAATCCAGAGACCTGGAGATTTAAAGAAACACCCAGAAGCAACTGGGACTTGGCCATGGTTTGAATCTCTGCACAGTGACTAGTTACTACTTAAATGATCAGTTAAACTCTCAGGGTTGGTTTGGCATAATGAAACTTATCCAACACGTGTCTTGGTGATTAGAGATATAATTTATAAAAAGCACCTCAATGCCTGGCTCTGGTACTTAACAAAAGTACTCAATATAGTAGAAATAATCATAATTGCCATTGTTATTTTAAAAATTACATGTCTATTAGATTTAGAATGCTAGTCTAAATCTATGTCACATTTTCAATTTTAAAATTTCAGAGATCTAATTATAAAGTTTTTATCTTTTAGGTAAATTAGAAACATTTTATGCTTAAGAACAAGGCCATTTTAAAAACGACTATATCCTATCTTTGTTTTAATTAGCCTAGTACCAAGTCTAAGATTTATATTAAAACATTGTAACACTGCATGTCTGATTTAATAACAGAAGTTAATACAACTAAACAGTTTATGCAGCCAAAGAGGATTTGGAGGGAATGCCTTCTAAAACAGTAACACATAACTTTTTACTCTGTATCAGCTTCAAGGTAAGCTGTCCCTCCTCTCCTGAGCCTCCACACTACACACACACATACCAACCAAAAACGATCTTCCCCCTTTAAACGATAATTACTGACTTCCAAACGGTCAACCAAAGCTGCTTCTTGAATAATGACAAGTCAAGCAAAAGTGGTATTTATCAGGTAATCGCACAGGTGATTATCAAGCCGGAAATCTTCCGTGCACCCTTCTAAAATAGCAGCTTCAAAATTCAGCTTCCCACACAGGCCACCAGAGACTCCAATACAAGCCGACTGAAAGGAAAGCCAAGAATCTACTTCTTTTAATTCCACGGGAGGGTTATATTATACATTAAAGCAAATAAAATTTCCACCCTTAGTCGTTTTCTTTAAGAGTTCAAATGATACCAGTTTAAAAATGAGCTAACTGGTTACCATTAAACAAGGAAACTATAGGTTTCTTATTATTCGAAGATACTCTGTAGATTTTCAGGAAAGGTCTTTCTTGACATTCAATGCTAACTAAAACTTTTTGCAACAACTATCAATTTCTATGGCAAAGCGACAGGTTGATTTCCCCAGAGTCCATTAACTTCAACATGGTCAACGCAGGTGTCTGACAAAGGCTGCCTGCTCTAGACAGCAAACTCCCCACTACAAGAAACGCGATCCCTCTCGGATTTAATTCCACCGGGTTTCGCGTTTTTGTTTGTAACACACTCAGAATACGTAAGTTGTTCTTGTATCCCACTGTACTTTTTATTAAACGAACAAACTAGGGAAGAAAGCCCTTAGGATGTACTCTAATTTTTAAATGTCCAACCTGAAAGAAACAGAGTGATCGACCCGGACCGGGCTACTCCTCACCCCGAATTTCTAATTTCTCGACTTGCGTCCCCGCGACCACTCCGGCCCCCTCCTGACGCGAACAAAGGAGATCGCCCCCAGACCTTGGGCTCAGAGCCCGCCCCAGACTCACTCACACGCCCCCCGCTCTGTCACCTCCCTCCGTCTGGCGTCCACAAACGCCCCTCCGAACTCACCTCCCGGGGGCCGGCGAGAGTAGGGAGCGCGGCGGAGACGGCGAAGCTGCAGCAGCAGCAGCAGCCACCTGCGCAACAGGCGGGCGACGGCGCTCCCGTCGCAGGTCCCTGAGCTGAGGCTCCGCGGGAGGCCGGCGCGCCCCCCGCCCCCAGGTCACATGGGCCAGAAGTCCCGCTCGCTCCTCGCCGCCCCCGGCGTCGGCCGCCACGCACGGGTCCCGCAGCGCCGCCCGCCCGCTACCGCGCCCCCGTCTGCGCCTGCGCCCAGCTCCGGGCGCTCCCATTCAAACCGACAACGCCCCGCGTCTTTCGGACCCGCCAATGGCCGGCGGGAGGCGGGGCGATCGGCGCGCTGCCTCCGCCCCCCGGGCCGGGCCGGGCACTGCGTGTCAGGTTGAGGGCGGGCCTGTGGGCTCAGTCACTCCGCTGCTCGAGGGTCTGTCCTCAACCACCAAACCGAAGTTATTAATACTTTCCTGCCCTCCCGTTTCTTCCTCAGGCACTGGCGAGTGGGCGAAAAGTAATCGTCCACAAAGCGTCCTTCAGATGGGTCTGCCCGAGACCAGACAGACCACTGAAAGACGGGAATCCCAAACAAGTGCCTCCTGCCCTGAAGGCTTGGTGCCGGCCCAGAGACTGAGCCTCCCAGGGGCATTTGTGGGATGTTGGAGAAAAAGAGGGCTCTGTGAAAGGAACAGAGGGCCCCGTGTGAAAGTTTGAACAAGGCAGCCTCAGTTCTTGAGGCTGTGTGACAATTCCTGGTGTTCCCAGCTGTTTAAAAAAGCAAATTTGTGTTGACTGCAGAATCGCTGGTTCCCAGGAAAATTGGAAGGCAGCTTTGCTGCGTTTTAAGTAGCTCCATTCCAAATACACTAGGAAGAATACGCTTTATTTCCGCTCATTTCCTCTTCATATCAAGTTAACTGAAAAATGGGTCTGTTTGTTCTTTACAAAAATAGTAAGATTATAGTCTCTCTTGGTTTAATTATCTGATGAATTTAATCACATTATTTCTCAAATAGATATATCTCCACTGAAATGAAGTTTAAATGTTTTTACAGGCTTAAGAATGTGTTAAGAAAACTCCAGTTTCAGTATCTCTCTGAATGATGGCTGTAACCAGTGATCCAAGCAACATTCCTCTTATTAGGAACGCGTTATGGAAAAGTGGCTAAAATAACAGCTTTGGCATCAAACTAGACCTAGATTTGAGTTTTGTCTCTGCCACTTACTGGTTAATTGGCCTTGAACAGGTCAGTGGTTTAGTCACTAAGTTGTGTCCGACTCTTGCGATCCCATGCCAGGCTCCTCTGTCCATGGGATTCTCCAGGCAAAAATACTGGAGTGGATTGCCATTTCCTTCTTCTTGAATGGGTTAGCTTTATCCTTTTTAACCTTAGTTTCCTCAAGTGTAAAACACAGATAGTAAATCCTCTTTGAATAAGGGTGGTTGAGATGCTTAAGTGAGGTAAGTTTTAAGTGGTTAACCTGACTGCTAATAAATGGTCCCTATTATCATTACTGTCAACCGCTACCCCAAATATCAGGAGCTTATAAACACCTGCATTAACTGGCTGTACTATTTCAGGTATTATAATCCCTTCTTACTCATCTTTTTGGGATATTGATTCAAAAGCCACAAAGGAAATACAGCGAATTCAACATGTCCAAAATGAATCATCATTTCCTCATTTTCCCCTTTCAAGTCTTCTCTTACACATATGACTTTCTGTCACTCATATTAGTTACCTCCATCTTACTCAAGTTGAATATCTTTTAAAAGGTGTACATCAGATTACATCACTCCTCTCCCTGAAAACCTTTAGTGACTTCTCATTTAATTTAAAATAAAATCCAAATTTCTTACCATGACCCACAAAACCCTATTCCATCTTCCCCTGCCCACCTCTTCACTCTCCTGCATTTCTCCTTCCAGAGGGTTCACTTCCCTCCAAGGACACAGGACATTCCTCAGACCCTAGAATAGACTAAGCCTCGGGATTCTCTCAGGGCCTTCCCTGCCAGTTCCCTCTGCGAGTTTTTCCCCCCTGGTTCTTTAAGTGCTTGGCTTCTTTTCAGCCCTCAGCTTTCAGCTTATTCATCACAGTATTCAGCAAATATTTACTCAGTTTTTTCTGTGTATTAGGAACTGTTCTCTCTGTGTGTGCAGCTCAGTTGTGTCTGACTCTTTGTGACCTCATGGACTGTAGCCCACCAGGCTCCTCTGTCCATGGAATTCTCCAGGCAAGAATACTGGTGTGGGGTGTCATTTCCTTCTCCAGAGGATCTTCCCAACCCAGGGACTGAACTCGCATCTCTTGTGTCTCCCGCATTGGCAGGCGGGTTCTTTACCACTGGCACCACCTGGGAAGCCCTAGGTGCTGGGAATATAGTAATGAGCAGGACAGAACACAGCCCTGCCCTCCTGGAATTCAATTAAAATAAATAAGAACGATATCAATGAGGAGAATTCAAAGCAGGGGAATGTGAGAGTGACAGCTTGAATGACAGCTCTACACTGAGTGTCAAAGTAAGACAGGCCACTCTGAGAAGACAGTATTCAAACTGAGATTTTAATAATAGAAAAGAGACAAGTTTCCAGCACAGCTCAGGGAAGAGCAAATTAGGCAGAGGGAACCTCCAATGCAGGACTAAATTTTAATGTGAGGAGCAGCTTTGTGTGTTTGAGAAGCTGGGAGGAGTCTGAGGAGAGCGTACAGCTCCTGTAGGCCTTTGTAAAGCAGGGAAATGTGTTTGAGCTTTATTGTTTAAATGTTATAGAAACCAGTAAGAGATTTTAAACATGGGAATAATTTCATTTGTTTATTTTTAAAAAGCACTATGGAATAAATCTAGAATTTGAGACATTCTATAAGACAACTAGCCCAGTCTCTTTGTAAGCATTATTGTTTACAAAAAAACAGACCAGGAAAAGTTCAAGAATCTTGATGGGGTTCTAAATCAGAGGTGGATAGGGGATAGAGAAAAAGAGAGTTGAAGAAAAGTGACTATAAAAGACATTTGAAAAGCAACTGGGAAATTTTGAATATAGACTGTATATTAGACAATATTGTGGAATTACTGTTCATTTTCTTACATATGACATGGAATTATGGCTATATAGAAAAAATTTTTATTTTTAGAAGATGCAAGCTGAAATATTAAGGGTAAAAAGTCATGACTTCTACAACTTATATTCAAATGGCTCAGCAAAAGAGAGAGAAACACAAACCAAGTATTAACAATTGGGTCTAGATAAAGATATATAGGGAGGTGTGTGTGTGTATGTGTGTCTAGATAAAGACATATGGAGGTGGGTGGGTGTATGTGTGTGGGGGTGTGTGTGTGTATGTATAGGGCTTCCCTAGTGACTGAGTGGTAAAGAATCTGTCTGCCAATGCAGCAGATGCAAGTTCAATCCCTGGATCATCAGGAAGATCCCCTAGAGAAGGAAGGGGCAACCCACTCCAGTATTCTTGCCTGGGAAATCTCATGGAAAGAGAAGCCTGGTGGGCTACAGTCCATAGGAGTAGCAAAAAATTTGGACACAACTTAGCAACTAAACAACTATATATAGAGAGATACTATTCTTGCACTATTGTTTAATAGTATAAGATACTATCCTTGTACTATAACTATACTATACATATATAAGTATATATGTGTATATATATAGTATATACATACTATTCTTGTACTATACTATTCATATATTATTGTTTTATCTTTTCTGGAAATTTGGAATTTTTCAGAATACAAAATAGGATGAAAATCACTTTGTAGACTTCCATTTCTGACAGTAATGAAACAGTCCCACTCTCAGACTGAAAGCAACTTAAAATGGTTTTAAATATTTTTTTAAAAAATAGAAAATTTGTTAATAAGCTAGCATGAAAGTAAGGACTGATTCCTCAGAAGCCAAAAGCTAGTAAGAGATAAGTAGAATGCTGAAACCAAGCTGTGTCTTGGTAAACCAGATGAATTTGAGTTTTAGTTGTCATGGTCTCATGAGGCATAGAAAGAAGAATCAAAGGCCAGGTTCCTGCCAAGATGAGAGATTTCAGAAGAGACTCCACACATAGAGCCAGGATCCCCCAGAAGGCCTCTTCACCCTTTTCCCAGAAGACTACAAGAGAAAGTTACCTATAAGCAGCCTTAAAGTAGGATGGAGGGGGAAATACCTCCTCTGAGACTTTTTTAAACCAAAGGCAAGAATCTCCTCTACCTGGGTTGTCTGAAAAAACTCAAGCACATAATTTACCTTAAAGTAGTTTCAGGTCGGTGGTGCCCTCACATAGTTGGCAAAGGTAAACCAGGTCACGTTTAGAGAAATCTAAATGCTATAGGCTGAATGTCTGTGTCCCTGCAAAATTCATGTTTAAACATAATCCTCAGTGTGATGGTATCTGGAGATAAGGCCTCTAGGTGGTAATTAGGTCCTAAGAGTGGGGCCCTTGTGAATGAGAATAGAGCCTTTATAAAGAAGACCTCAGAGAACAACTTTACCCCTTCTACCATGTGAAACAAAGTGAGATGATGGCCTTCTATGAATCAGAAAATGGGCCCTCACCAGACACTGAGTCTGCCAGCACCTTGATCTTGGGTTACCAGGCCTCAGAACTATGGGGAATAGGTGTTTTATTTATATAATGGTATCTTACTTTACGGTGTTTTGTCAACCCAAGTTGACTGTAACACCAACTTAACCCATACCCCAAACATTTCTACAGAAAAACTTACAAGAAAAGTGAACTCTCAGTCAAATCACAAATCATACAAAGAGACAAGACCTCTTGTACAAGAATTAACAGAAAAAAAAACAACCCAAAAATGAATAAAAACATCTCAGATAACAGAATCAAATATATAAAGACTTTAAAACTAGAATTGATTATAGCCATGGATTATAAATAAGTATGTTTAATACGATAAAAGAAAATTTCAATAACAAAGTTCTGCAAAAATGAATGGCAGGTTTAAAAAAACCTAGACTTAAAAAAAATTTTTTTAAGTCCATAATTAGAATTTAAGATGTGTATGTGTTTAACAGCAGATTAGACATGCTGAAGAGAATGGGCAAATTGGAAGATAGAACTGAACTAGCTTTTTCATATAAAAGAATCACAGAAGATAGAGTGAGAAGATCTAATACATGTCTGATTGAAATTCTAAGATGAGAAAAGAAGCAGATAATATTTTCAGCAGGATTAAAAAAAAATTACACCTAGACATGAGATAATGAAAATGCAGAGCATTGGAAACAAAGAAGTAACCTTAAAACCATCAAGAGAGAAATGACCAATTACCTTCAATGGAACAAAAATGAGGCAGACATGTGACTTTGCAACTGCAAAAAACGTTAACCAGAAGAAGAATATCTTTGATATTATGGTCAGAGAAAATGACTGTCACTCTCAAATTATTTAACCAGTGGAAATATCTTTCAAAAATGAGGATTAAAAAAAGGCATTTTCAGGTAAACAAAACTGACTTTGCCATTACAGAGCCTCACTGACTGAAGCTGTATGGGTTCTCCGTCAAGAAGGAAAATGATCTTAGATGGACAGTTAAGGATGCAGGAAGGAAATGGTGACTATATTAAGTGGTAAATACTAGTAAATACATATCCGTTCCGTTCCGTCGCTCAGTCGTGTCCGACTCTTTGCGACCCCGTGGACTGTAGCCTAACCAGGCTTCTCCATCCATGGGATTCTCCAGGCAAGAATACTGGAGTGGGTTACCGTTTCCTTCTCCAGGAGATCTTCCCAACCCAGGGATCGAACCTGGGTCTCCCGCATTGGAGGCAGACGCATTAACCTCTGAGCCACCAATTGATGTCATTTTTCTTTCTCACCTTGTAAACTCAATCATCTATTCAATAACATATAGGTTGAAGTGTCTATTGTGTGGCAAACACTATGCTGGATACAGCAGTGGTGTTCTTACTGCACATTTCTAGATGACCCCCTGAAACACAGGCTTCCTTGACCTTTTCCAGTGCCTTGCAGAAGAAAGAGAGCAATGAGTGTGTATAACCTTAAACCTGCTGGGTTTTCAGGACAGATCAAGCTTAGCTTTTTCTTTTTAAAGCTGAAGTGGGATAGCTGGCTTTTTCTCTGAGTTATAAATGACACCACTGAATCAACACAAATTTGAATAACCAGGTAGATAACACCTGTTGCTTCCATTTCCAACAAATCTATCAGAGAATAACAGTGCTCCCTTTACCGAAAGAAAGAATGATGGGTGTGGAGGTTCCTCAGCAAGAATGTAAGCATGGCAGCTCTACCTTTTGGAAAAAAACAGAAAAATTAAGGGGAAGGGTCTTTCTAAAGGAACACCTAAGAAAAGGGCATGGGAAGGAGACCTCAAAATGAAATGCAGGAGGAAACAGCCTATTAACAGGCTTAATCTTTGATCTGAAATAGAGAGTTAATCTATCAATAATAATAGCTAAGATTAATTGATGCTAAATATGCACCAGGCACAGTTCTAAGCACTTTACATGCTTAAGGATTATACCTGTACCTTGACTGATATAAGGACTAAATGAATTAATACATGTAAATTGCTTAGGACAATACCTAGTGCATATAAATACTATATACTTTTTGCTATTACTATTGTTTTAATTAGTATTTAATCTTCACAGCAACCCTATGAAGTAGGTACTAATATTAACCCCATTTTACAGAATATAAGGTTGGCTTCCCTAGAAGCAGATCCTGAGACAGGGATTTAGAGCCACAGGATTTATTGAGACCTCTACAGGAGGAACCTATAAAGAGCAGTGAAAGGGATAGGGAACAGAAAAGAGCTGAGCAAGAATAACTCCAAGGAAATCTTAGCCTTGGTCCGATTGATAGAGGGCTCTAGAGTCTAGAGCACAAATCTCACTTTAGAGAAGGTTGCTGACTTTTTGTTCCCTCTATTGAGATGGGCCAAAATGTAACTTCCCCAGGTATGGCAGCTCCCTCTAGTGCAAACTCCACAGAGAAGAGGGCAGCTGTAATTCTTAGGAGCCAGTCTCACAGCAGCTGGGAGATGTTTATTTAGTAAAGGGCCTCTGAATAGGGCCTCTACGTAGCACCCACCACAGCTGGTAAATAGCAGAGCCAGTATAGTCTCTCCCTATACTGCCTCTTGAGAAGTCAAAAGTAAAATGGTAAATGGAGACAAAGGTGACTGACAAAGCGTTAGTACTAGATACTTAGTATTTAAAGAGCTCTTACAATGAATGAAACAACCCAACAGGAAAAAGAAAGGCAACAACCTGACAAAAGGCAAATGACAGGGACCAACACTTTACAATGGAAATTCAAAAAACCACAGTGAGCCCACAAATGAACTTCAGCTTCACTAGTGTTTCAGTAAATGTAAATTAAAACAATAGGACATCTTTTTTGCCTATTATATTGCAGATTTTAAAGGATGATAATACTGTTGATGAGAGTATGTGAAATTACTCCTTTCACGTGCTGCTGTTGGGGCTGGAAATTGGTGTTACCATTGTGGAGGGAGATTCTGTAATACATGTAAAAAACCTCTGTACATCTTGACCAAATAATTCCACTTTTAGGACTTTAAATAAATGATTAGACAAGTGCCCGAAATAAATGAACCAGATGTTCATTACATTCACCACACAATCATTTTTAATATGGAAACATTAGACACAACTTACATGTACAGAGGATTGGTGAAAATAGTTCTTATTAATCCATATAATGGAATATCATGTAGCCAGTAAAAATTATGGCTGGTTGGCATAGAAAGATATTCTCAATGTATTGGATTGAGTTCTTTAAAGAGCATGTTATGGAATTCTCTGGTGGTGTAGTGGTAAAGAGTCCCCCTGCCAATGTAGGGGACACAGGTTCCATTCCTGGTCCTGGAAGATTCCACATGCCTGGAGCAACTAAGGCCATACTCACAACTGCTGGAGCCTGCAAGCTCCAAGGCCTACAAGTCACAACTGCTGAGCCCATACATTGCAACTATTGAAGCCCACGTACCTAGAGCCTGTGCTCCATAACAGAAAAAAACCAATGAAACGAGAAAGAAGCCCACACCTCTGCAAAGCAAAGAAGATCTGGTGCAGACAAAAATAAATAAATAAAAATTTTAAAAAGAGCATGTAATAAAACTATAAATATTAATATGTTCTAACATTTTATAATATGTTCATTACTTTTTAGTTATTTTTATAATAAAATAACTGGTCATATTGTAAATAATAGATAAATGAACAAACTACTGAAATAATGCACAAATAAAGAAATAAAAATGGCCAACAAGCATATGGAAAATATCCAACCACACCAGTTATCAAAGTACTTCAAATTAAAACAACACTGAAACTACTTTTTTGACAAAGATTTTTTTAATTGTTACTATTTAGTGTTGTAGAGTATACATCAACATATCCCTCCCAGGTTGTTGATGAGAATATATGCCATCTGAAACTAATTTAGTATGTATATTAAGAGCATTAACATATTTATACTCTGTCCTAATACTTTCTCACCTAAGAATTATTTCAAGAGGAAATAATTTAAAATACAAGCAAGAATGTTTACTGTTATGTTATTTTAAAACACTGAAAAACTGGATACAACATAAATGTCTGTCATTAGGGAAATGATTAATTACAGTATAGCTGTAGAGTGGATATAACTATTCTTAAAATGGTATTTATTTCAAAGTTTTTAATAACACAGGGAAATATTCTTGGTGTTAAGTGAAAAAAAGCATGTTGCAAAACTGTTTGTATATTATGATCCCAACTATATAAAACATGTGGCTCAGACAGTAAAGAATCTTCCTGCAATGCAGGAGACCTGGATTCAATTCCTGGGTCAGGAAGATCCCTTGGAGAATGAAATGGCAACCCACTCCAGTATTCTTGCCTGGGAAATCCCATGGATAGAGGCACTTGGAGGCCTGCAGTCCATGGAGTTGCAAAATGACACAACTGAGCTACTAACACTTGAAGAAAGATTTTGAAGCATTCTGACTCTACAGTTTTTGCTACTTTCACATTTTTTATTAAAGAAAAACAGAAAGGAATATTTTTAAGTTTAAAAATGAAGAAAAATTACTATGGATTTGTATAGCCCCTCCCTAAGGGCACATCTCTGTCATTTCCTTCTGGTGGCTTTGTATAAAAATTACTTAGAGATGAAATGGGATTAATAGCTTAGGAGTGAGGGGATCACAGAGTTTAGGAGTCTGGCGCGGGTGAGGGAATGTATCCTAAGCTAGAATGACCAACCATTTCTGGACTGAGGGGGTCGCAGGATGCCAAACTTTCTCTCTTAAATCCAGGACAGGCTTGGTAAAGGCAGGTGAGCTTGGCAACCTTTAGGGCTTGTGGAAGAAAGAAGCTAAGTGTAAGAAGCCTGTCTGAGAAAGAGAAGTGGTTCAGGGCTTCAATCAGGAAACAATTGTGGTCTTTTACAGAGTTAATTCCTGGGGTTCTCTAAAGTTGCGATAGATGGTTAGTATTGTAGCATAATAGCAGTTCTGGAGTCTGCCTGTTAGCAAAACAGTCAAGTGCTCTTACTTCACATGGTGTCATGTGTGAAAGAAGTTGCATAATGAAACTTACTACCCTATTATTCCGAAGGTCACTTAGGAGGGTGGATTGCTTAGAAAGGAAGCGAGACTCTTATGACTCCCCTAGTGTCTAACTTCTAAGAGTTTATTTGTCTCTGGGATAGTATGAGTACTCAGAAGTTCTCCTCTGAAGGTAATACCCATGTTTTATAATGCTATTATCAGTTTTAATTATGGGATTGCAAATGTGCCCAGAGGTTCCCTTTGAGGAGGGAATCATGCAAATCTAAACTGTATTCACTTAGAATTCTTTCTACCTTTAATAATAACTAGACTCCACCTCAGACAGGTGTCACTGACACTTTCCAAACCGTCGTTCCATTTTGCCGAGTAGGACCTCAGTAGGACCTGGAACTCAGAGTCACAAAGGACTCAGTTGACTTTTAGAGATGCCCTACTGCTTATTTAACTTATATGCAGAGTACATCATGAGGAACGCTGGGCTGGAAGAAGCACAAGCTGGAATCAAGATTGCCGGGAAAAATATCAATAACCTCAGATATGCAGATGACACCACCCTTATGGCAGAAAGTGAAGAGGAACTCAAAGGCCTTTTGAGGAAAGTGAAAGAGGAGAGTGAAAAAGTTGGCTTGAAGCTCAACATTCAGAAAACTAAGGTCATGGCATCTGGTTCCATCACTTCATGGGAAATAGTTGGGGAAACAGTGGAAACAGTGTCAGACTTTATTTTTTTGGGCTCCAAAATCACTGCGGATGCTGATTGCAGCCATGAAATTAAAAGACGCTTGCTCCTTGGAAGGAAAGTTATAACCAGCCTAGATAGCATATTAAAAAGCAGAGACAATACTTTGCCAACAAAGGTCCGTCTAGTCAAGGCTATGGTTTTTCCCGTGGTCATGTATGGATGTGAGAGTTGGACTGTGAAGAAAGCTGAGCACCGAAGAATTGATGCTTTTGAACTGTGGTGCTGGAGAAGACTCTTGAGAGTCCCTTGGACTGCAAGGAAATCCAACCAGTCCATTCTAAAAGAGATCAATCCTGGGTGTTCATTGGAAGGACTTATGCTGAATCTGAAACTCCAATACTTTGGCCACCTCGTGTGACGAGTTGACTCACTGGAAAAGAGTCTGATGCTAGGAGGGATTGGGGGTAGGAGGAGACGGGGACGGCAGAGAATGAGATGGCTGAATGGCATCACCGACTCTGTGGACATGAGTTTGACTGAACTCCGGGAGTTGGTGATGGACAGGGATGCCTGGTGTGCTGTGGTTCATGGGGTCACAAAGAGTCGGACACAACTAAGCGACTGAACTGAACTGAACTACTTCCCAGTTAGCTCAAATTCCTCCCAAGAAGTTGGGTGTAGTCATCCTACAGATTCTCGCCAGTTAGCTTGCTGGGGGGTTGTGTAGAAAAGAGCACATCTTTTAAGAATGTTGAATTTAAGAATATTGAGCAACAACTCCACATTAGTGTCTATAAGTTCCCTTCATTGCTTCTATTTACAGCCGATTACAACTGCCCACCTGCTGCCCAGTAGTTTCATTGTGCAACTTCTTTCACACATGACACCGTGTGAAGTAAGAGCATTTGATTGATTGCTTTGCCAACCGGCAGCCTCCAGGTCTGCTGTTAGGCTGTAATACTGACCATCAGTCTTTAAGACATTTGTGAGTTCTCAGAGTCCCTCAAGCCTGTTTAGGTGGCTTAGAGATGTCTCCACTCTGTCATGCAAGGTATAAAGGCTAACTTTTAAGTCCAGCTTTCTCAATTAAATTTCAGTATGTATATGTCCTTCCACTAGGGAACAGGAGGAAGGGAAAGAAGACTGGACAATCATTGAGCACCTCCCCATGTGTCGGACACTGAGGAAGTCATTCTCTATATGCACCTCATTTAATCCCCACAAATACCCTTTATCCTCATATTGTGAATGAGAAAACCAAGGTTCAGTTCATTTAAAAAAGTTAGTCAAGGTCCTCAGTTAACAAGGAGTGAGCTAAGAGTCTTTATTTTAACATGTGTGCTCTTTCCCCTCTTATCAAACAGCCAAATGGGTCTTTCTCCATCCTTCCTTCCTTCCCTTTCTCCTCCTCACTCCCCTCCTTTCTTCCACCAATATTTCATAATTGTGATAAATGTCACTAAAAAGATACACACGACAGGGACAGAGCAAAGGGATAAAGTAGGTGATTACATAGTTAATCCCACCGGGGGATTGCAAGTAGAAAAATTATGGGAGACCCTGTAAGTTAATGATTACTCAAGAGGCACACACAACCAAGCAGGCTTGCTAAGCAACAAAACAATGCATCAGAGGCACAAGACATGCCCCCAAACAATAAAATGATGGTGGCATGAGATGCACATCCTGCCCAGTGAGCTCACTAAGTTAATGATCCCTAGGACATGCCCTCTGAACACATAAAAAACAATTTGTGGACCTAGCTTGACCATGAAGAGACAAGAAAACTCTCCTGCTCAACCTGGAGGAGGAGCTAATAATGGAAGCATGATGGCTGGATGGCATCACCGACTCTGTGGACATGAGTTTGAGTGTACTCCGGGAGTTGGTGATGGACAGGGAGGCCTGGCGTGCTGTGATTCATGGGGTCGCGGAGAGTCGGACACGACTGAGCGACTGAACTGAACTGAACTGAACTGAACTGATGTCTACTCAAGAAAGAGTTTTTCTCCCCAACCCTACTTTTCTTTTGATTATGGAAAAGGCTGCTTTTAAGCCTCACAAGCATCCAGTTCTAATAGATCACTTCTTATCGATCCCTTTACTTGTCGCTGAGTTTTATCCACACTGAGACATAAAGGACTATGGTACCAGAGCACTCGGGAGCCACCGAAACACCCCCCAAATGGTTTCACACAGAGTGTTCTGAAGGCTCATATCACATGAACCAGAACTACTACAGGACATGAGGGAAGGTTCTGGAGGAAGAGGAATGCTAAGAGACCAGTAAGAAATATGCAGGGAGAAAAATCTGCTGCATAGCACAGGGAACACTGCTCAATATTCTGTAATAATCTAAATGGGGAAAGAATTTGAATGTATATGTATAACTGGATCTTTGCTGTACACTTGAAACTGACACACATTGTTAATCAACTATGCTCCAGTGCAGAATAAAAATTATTTTAAAGAAGAAAGAAGCAGGTGGAAAGAAGGAAGTTGGGACAGACACTTTTTAAGTAGAGTGAACAGCATGAAGGGAAGTCCCCAAGGTGGAAAGGAGGAGGCTGTTGGAGGAGCAGAATAAATGAAGTGCAGTGGGTATGAGGGCAGAGTGGAGCTCAGCAGTCCACGAGGCAGACCGGGGCCAAGGAACGTGAGTGCTTGTAGCTGGGGGAGAGGATCCTGTCCTTCACTGAATCATTTCACCCTGACCTGAAACACTAAGGAAGAGGAGTATTTTCAGTCTTCACCAAGAAAACACTTTTTACCTTTGGAGTGGTGTTTCTTAATGAAGGCCCTATCGGCACTGGATGTGACTGATCTATGTACAAGACTGCCCTGTCCCTTTCTTTCAGACTGGTCTCCAGGTAATAAGTGCTTCCCTGGTGGCTCAGACGGTGAAGCATCTGCCTGTAGTGTGAGAGACCCGGGTTCGATCCCTGGGTTGGGAAGATCCCCTGGAGAAGAAAACGGCAGCCCACTCCAGTACTCTTGCCTGGAGAATCCCATGGACCGAGGAGCCTGGTAGGCTACAGTCCACGGGGTCGCAAAGAGTCGGACACGACTGAGCGACTTCACTTTCACTTTCCCAGGTAATAAATGCCAGCAGCAACTTCTTCCCCCCTAGTCCAGGCACTATGATGACCCAAAATACCCCACAGATTTCTGAAACCTCCTGAGTGGTTCTGCCTTCCACTGAGAAAATTCGTTCTAGTTTGGGCTGCAGGAATCATTGCCACCAACTTCATGACTTCTTTATCCTTTCCTCTCTCAACATCCAAACTGCTCTTCTGCTAGATGTCCTTCCTACGGACATTCTAATGGTGCTGATGTTTGTCTCCATGACATATTGGGAGTGTTTTTAAAAAATTATTTATTTGGCTCTGCCAGGTCTTCGTTGCAGCATGTAGGATCTTTAGCTGTGGCATGCAGAACTCCTAGTTCCCTGACCAAGGATGGAACCCAGGCCCCCTGCACTGCAAGTATGGAATCTTAGCCACTGAATCACAAGGGAAGTCTCCTGGGGGCATTTTAATTCCATGCAGTTAACTGTGAAGTCTGCTTTATATCAAGGTTGGGAGTACAGATAAGCTAGTGACAGACACAGATGTGAAACAATATCTGACTGTACAGTGGGAAAGCACAACTAAGAGAGCTTACACAAGGGTCAGAGGAGGCAGAGGAGGAAGTGATGACCTCTCCTGGGCCATGAGGCCAGGGAGGAAGGGCATTTTACAGGTGGGGGAGGCAGCAGCACATTTTATGGAGACATAATATACCCAGTGAGCTTGGCGGCTGTAAAGAGCTTGGCATTGTTGAAGCATGAATTTCAAGTCAAGGTGTGGCAGGAAGACCTGTTGGAGAGAGAGAGGCAGCCACAGTTCACCAAGGGCCTCACATGCCATGATTAGGGGCTGAGAGAACATGCAAAATAAACTCCTAAATGTGGTATACTTGCAAATTTTCAACCATCCTTAAATGATAACATCTGAATGAGATGTTTACATTTTCTAGGGACTTCCCTGCCAGTCCAGTAGTTAAGACTCCACACTTCCAATGTGGGGAATACAGGTTCAATCCCCAGTTGGGGAAATAAGATTCCACATGCCATACATCATGACCAAAAAATAATAAAAAATAAAATACAGCTTCCAGAAAATCTGTTCAGTCATTCATTTACTCACCAAACTTAAAAAAACAATTTCTAAAGAGCTATCTAGATAAGGTCATGGCAGTGTGACACAGTTTCTCTCTGACTCTATAACCTCATTTATGAAGTTCCTTGGTAGATTTTAAAGTTCCTTTTCATGAATTTTTTAAACGCCTTTACTGAGGTATAGCTGACAAATAATAAACAGCACATACTTTGAGTGCACTGTTTTTAAGTTTGATGTTTATATGACATACATATACATTAATGAAACTATCAACACAGTCATCATATTCATCCATAAACGTTTCCTCATGCTCCTTGGAAATCCTTCCCCCAACCTCCATCTCAAACCCAGGCAACCACTTTCTGTCACCATAGATTAGTTTGCTTTCTGTAGAATTTTATATAAATATGTACTCTTTTTTTTTTTTTTGGTCTGGTGCTGGTGGTCAGATGTTCACTCATGTCAGACTCTTTGCAACCCCGTGGACTGTAGCCTACCAGGCTCCTCTGTTCACAGGGATTCTCCAGGCAAGGATACTGGAATGGGTTGCCATGCCCTCCTCCAGGGGCTCTTCCCAACCCAGGGATTGAACCAGAGTCTTTTACATCTCCTGCATTGGCATAGGGATTTTTTACTACTAACGCCACCTGTGAAGCCCTGCTTCTTTCAAATAGTATAATTATTTTAAGATTCATTCATGTGATTTCATGTATCAATAGTTATCTTTTTTTTTTTTAAACTTTCCACTTTGAGCTATGCCCTCCTACAGTATTTACTGTATCTCCACAAATTTGCTCCATGGGATAACAAATTTGCTTCACATTAGGAGGTGCTTTTGGAATAATAATCCCCCCTGGAACTATGAGATACTGCTTGAGGAAGAAATGATGAGGCATAGAACCTAGTTTTCTAAGAATTCTCCCAAATAAAAGAGTACTGTAATAAACAAACTAATGGAACCAAAATACGTCCACATCCTTGTCCCTAGGACCTTGAAAATACTACTTTACATGTCAAAAGGGATTTTATAAATGTGATTAAGATAGGGCTTTTGAGGTGAGGAGACTATCTTGGGTTATCTGAGTGGGGTCCTTTTGTAATCACGGGGGGCCTTGTAAGGGAAGAGGGAGGCAGCAGGAACAGAGTCAAAAAGTGACTGAAGATGCTTTGATGTTGGCTTTGAAGATGGAGGAAGGGGTCACAGGCCAAGGAATGTAGATAGCTTAAGAAGCTGGGAACGGCAAGGGAATGGATTCCCCCCTAGAGCCTGTAAAAGGAATACAGCCTGCTGACCTTGATTTTAGCCCAGAGAAACCTATTCTGGACTTCTGAGCTCTAGAATCAAAAGATAAGAAGTTTTTGTTGCTTTAAGCCACTACATTTGTGAAATTTTCTTATAGCAGCAATAGGAAACTGATAAAAATACCAATTCTGTTTTTAAAAGTGCCGAGTCTCTCTGTAACAACCTAGAGGGGTGGGAAAGGGTGGGAGGTAGGAAGGAGGTTCAAGAGGGAGGGGACTATGTACACCTATGGATAATTCATGTTAAAAAAATTTTTTTTTAAATGCTGAATCTGACCATTTCTCTTTTCTCTTCCATTTTGTGACAGGTGGTCTAATAGGAGCGGAAGCAGCTTGGATTTGGAATCAGACTGATGTATCACAGCTGCTCCTCTGAGCTCATTTCCTCATCCTAAAGGAGGGGAGATGCAGTATTTATCTTTGGGGGGCATAGAAAGAATTGATGAGATGATATTTCACATGCTAGTAAGGTTATGCTCAAAATCCTTCAAGCTAGGCTTCAACAACGTGTGAACTGAGAACTTCCAGATGTTTAAGTTGAGTTTTGAAGAGGCAGGGGAACCAGAGATCAAACTGCCAACATCTGTTGGATCATAGAAAAAGCAAGAGAATTCCAGAAAAATATCTACTTCTGCTTCATTGACTAAACTAAAGCCTTTGTGTGGATCACAACAAATTGTGGAAAATTCTTCAAGAAATGGGAATACCAGGCCACCTTACCTGTCTTGTGAGAAACTTGTATGTGGGTCAAGAAGCAACATTTAGAACCAGACATAGAACAACTAACTGGTTCAAAATTGGGAAAGAAGTATGACAAGGCTGTATACTGTCACCCTGCTTATTTAACTTACATGCAGAGTATACCATGGGAAATTCTTAGCTGGATGAATCACAAGCTAGAATCAAGGTTGCCAGGAGATATATCAATAACCTCAGATACACAGATGATACCACTCTAATGGCAGAAAGTGAAGAGGAACTAAAGAGCCTCTTGATGAAGGTGAAAGAGGAGAGCGATAAAGCTGGCTTAAGACAACATTCAAAAAACTAAGATCATGGCATCTAGTCCCATTACTTCATGGCAAATAGAGGGGAAAAAGTGGAAGCAGTGACAGATTTTATTTGGAGGGGCTCCAAAATCACTGCAGATGGTGACTGCAGCCATGAAATTAAAAGACACTTGCTTCTTGGAAGGAAAGCTATGACCAACCTAGACAGCATATTAAAAACCAGAGACATCACTTTGCCAACAAAGATCTGTCTAGTCAAAGCTATGGTTTTTCCAGCAGTCATGTATGGATGTGAGAATTGTACCATAAAGAAGGCTAAGCACTGAAGAATTGATGCTTTCAAGTTATGGCGCTGGAGAAGACTCTTGAGAGTCTCTTGGACTGCAAGGAGATCAAAACAGTCAGTCCTGAAGGCAATCAACCCTGAATATTCATTGGAGGGACTGATGCTAAAGCTGAAGTTCCAGTACTTCAGCCACCTGATGTGAAGAGCCAACTTATTGTAAAAGACCCTGAAGCTGGAAAAGATTGAAGACAAAAGAAGGGAGCAGCAGAGGACATGGCTAAGTAGCATCACCAACTTAATGGACAAGAATTTGAGAAAACCCCAGAAGACAGTGAATGACAGGGGAGGCTGGCATGCTGCATCCATGGGGTTGCAGAGAGACATGACTTAGCAACTGAACAACAACAACATACACAAAGGGCCCACATATAGTATACCTTCAATAGATAATCATTTTCTTTACTTCCCACCTAACTTGATTGATGAAACTAAATTCTCTTGCTAATGATGTGCTGTGAATTTTGGCTAAACTGCTTCTTCTCCTTCAACCTATTCCACGAGGTTAAAGGAAGATACCTGTTAAATCTCCAACAGTGTTTATGAAATCTCTCAGAGTTTGTAGTGTGGCTAGATACTCTTGATTAAAAAGTATTATTTAGATGCAAAGTTCTGTTATCTTTAGAGTGGGTAATTATTTCCTGTCCTAAATTGTTCAGCACTAAAGTTCTGACTTCACTTTCACTTTTCACTTTCACACATTGGAGAAGGAAATGGCAACCCACTCCAGTGTTCTTGCCTGGAGAATCCCAGGGACGGGGGAGCCTGATGGGCTGCCATCCATGGGGTCGCACAGAGTCGGACACGACTAAAGCGACTTAGCAGCAGCAGCATACTAAAGTTCCATTTCTGAGATAATGATGTTGCTTGAGAGGGTGACAGGATACATCACCTGAGTGTTGTGAGTCTTAATTAACATTTGTTAGGCCTACAGAAGAGGCTTTGCTGGTGGCTCAAATTTAAAGAATCTGCCTGCAATGCAGGAGACCCGGGTTCCATCCCTGGGTCAGGACCTGGAGAAGGGAATGACTACCCACTCCAGTATTCCCGCCTGAAGAATTCCATGGACAGAGGAGCCTGGTGAGCTGCTGTCCATGGGGTTGCAAAGAGTTGGACACAAGTGAGTGATTTCACTTTCAGTTTTTCACTTTTCAAGCCTACACAAGCCTATCATAAAAAATTAAATGTTGAGTATTATTTACTTTTTACATGGTGTCACTACCAGTATTTTAATATAGCAACTAAAACTGCCCAATACAAGTTGGCATTTTAGCATTGGATTAGGCAATGTTTACTTTACTTGGGGAAAGTCTAATTGAGAACTATTTAAAGAGCTTTGTGAGCCTCCCTGGTGTTCCTGTGGTTAAGAATCTGCCTGCCAATGCACGGGACATGGGTTCTATTCCTGGTCCAGGAAGATCCCACAGGCCTTGGTAAAACTAAGCCCATGAGCCACACTGCTGCACCAGTGCTCTAAAGCCTGTGCTCCACACCAAGAGAAGCCACTGTAATGAGAAGCCATGCACTGCACCTGAAGAGTAGCCCCCACTCCTGGCAACCAGAAAAAGCCCTCATGCAGCACAGTCAAAAATAAATTTTTTAAAAATAAAAGCTTTGTGCTTTTAATCAGTATAAGAAAAGGGTAAGGGAAATAGTGCTATTATTTTTCTACAAGGGTTTAGTTTTTAACAGATTTAAATTTCAAATTCTTATCTCTTAGATAACGCAATACAGATAGGTTTAAAAAGCTAAATTTTTGAAGTACTGAAGGAGATATTTTATGTAACAGTAAACAATATTTTTCAGCGAGCATTTATCAGACATGTGCCACACACTGTTCTGAACCCTATGCATGCCTAAAAGCTAAACTAAGCATAATCCAGCCCCAACGTACTCCAGTGAGTTAGAGAGCCTTGCTATCTGGATGGATTTCCAGGTATATAATTGGCTCATCAGGATGAGTGCGAGGGTGGAGGAGGATTTATACAGCTAAAGACTTTGTTCCATAGTAATGGCTACCTTTTTTGGGGACACACTACATGACAGACACTGGACAAAGCAAATACATTATCTTATTTTATTCTTACATTAATCCTTTGAGGTAGAGTTGTCATCACCATTTTACAAAATGGGAAGATAAAATTCAGAGAAGTCAATTGTCCAAAATTGTGAGTCAAGAGTGGCAGAACTAAGATTCAAACTCAAATCCTGCTGTCCCCAGAAGTGTCTGTGTGAGGTATAGACACCTATCCTAAGTACTCAGAAATGTTACGTGACTACAAGTATGTTTAAACCACAGAACAACAGGCTCCAGTCAGGGTGATCACTTTTTATCTGTTTAGATAATCAAGTTTTCCTCGTTTTCAGTGCCAGGTATATTTCATTTTCTGTGAATTCATGTCCTTTGCTCTTTGGAGTCATTTCCTTATTGATTCAAATGGTCTTTATTATAAAATATGTGGAAATATAAGAAAACATAACCAAGGAGTCATGATGAATTCCTCCTTTACCTTTAACTACCTTCACAAAAACAGTGCTGGGTTCTGTTGATTTTTTCCTCCCAAATGTGTCTTATGTCTTGAAAACATCCATTTCTTTCATCTTCACTTTCATCACCCACGCTAGGTCCTTTCAGCTTTCCCAACACACAGAGCTTTTTTCATCTTCTAGTCTTTGAGTCCATTTCCCCTGTGCCCAGAACACTCTGCCCCAGCTCTCTGCATGGCTGCTTTTGCATCCTTCAGGCTCCAGTTTGAAAAGTATGTTCTCAGAGAGTTCTTCCCTGCCTATCTTATCTCAGGAAAGTTTTCCTTTCTTACTTTCTTTTCCTATCTTTCATAGTACTTATCACCATTTATAACACAAAATATTCTAAATCTTTTCATGCAATTAATGAATTAATATTTGTAAAGTGCTTAAAACAGTATAAGGCACATAAGTACTATGTAAGTGATGACTAAAAAAAAACAAAACCCACAATCCTCACAACCCTACTTGTGCTATTAATGTCCCTTTTTACAGAGGACAAACTGAGGAAAAGAGAAGTCAAGCAACTTGTCCAAAGCTGCACAGCTAACAGAGTCTAGCTACAAGCTCAGTCTGGGACCAAAATCTACATATCCAACCATTTTCTACATTTCCTTTTCAGTCCAGGACCTAGCATAGTTCGTTGCATCTACTAGGTACTTTCAATAAATATCTGTTTAATAAATGAAGGGCTTCCCTGGTGGCTCAGATGGTAAAGAATCTGTCTGCAATGCGGGAGACCTGGGTTTGGTTGTGAAGATCCCCTAGAGAAGGAATGAAGGAACTGCTCTATTAAGAAAATAAAATTTACCTGTAATCCTACCACATAGAGATTTTGGTATTCATACTTCAGATTTTTTTAACATAAGGTTACACTTTTCATCAAAATCATAACTTTCAGAAATTATTTTGAGGAGCGTAGATCAAGCATCAGTACATCATGTATTTGACATTTTATTCTTTAAAACATTTATAATTTCAAGTGAATTTTCTTCCCTTAGAAAGTAGGTGGAAGGAGGGGAAAAGAAGGCTAAGTCTTTAAACAAACAATAAAGAATTTCCTTAAAATATTCTGGCCCTTCTTTATCTCTAGGTAGAGGTTGCCAAACTACAGCTAGAAAGTCTAGGGAAAGCATGAGATATTTTTAAAAATATTATACTTCTTTAAATCAAGTATGTTTTAAAATTTGTCATGAGAATTATCTTTAGAAAATCAACTGGCAAGAGTTTTCTAAATATTCTGAATCACAGCAAAGGTCCATTGTTTACAAATCAACAACAGTCTATGATGATTACATGGCTATGTCAATGGGAAAATTAGATAAAAAGACAGCGCTTACCCATAACGGGCAAGAAAAACAAGCAAAGGCTACTGGTAAACACCAACAGGAAGCTTCTGCAGATACTGGTTTGCTCAGTTTCAAAGGATTTTTTTGTTGTTGTTGTTCTTTTAAAATAGCTTCGGGATAAATAACTTGTAGCAACTGGTCATCAAATTCACATACACTCATGGAAGGCCCACACCGCTAAGACTATGAATAATACATTGGCTCTCAAGGGAGGATTGGGTTGGTCTGTTGCTCCTTCGCAGTGTTCTCCTTCTGCCATTCGACAATAGCAAGATGAAGCCAGACCGCCATGCGGAATGGTGTGTGGTTACAGTCACAGACACTGCATTCATGAGCACACCACATTTCTGAGATAGAGTTAGCGGATAAGGACTACCAGAGCATAATCAAATGCAGTCATAGCAGTGGGAGCCTTGAATCACATTACCTTTGAAAATATTTTAATCTAGAAACACCATGCATTGGATACAAAATCCATGACTACCTGACCTGTCCCAGGCATGGCCTGGGATATACTACTCCGAGATATCTCCTATTTGCTTTGGGTAAATAGACATCTTGAGCTAGGAATAGAGAAAATTTGAAAATTAAAACAGAGTCAAACTAAGTATTTTTGAATGCTTTTAAAGACAACGAAAAATGACGAGCTTAGATCACATCAGAGGCTCCTTATGTAGTCTTCAAAGCTGATTTCTTACAGTCAAAGGGACCCAGAAGCAGCAGACATGGCATGGTTTTGAAGCTCAGACTTTGTTCTATTATTCAGTTGCAGCCAACTTTCAACTATTGAGGAAAGAATAAAGATGATTTAGAATAATAGGATTGCTCATCTGTATTGCAAGATCCTTCAAGCAGCTCACTACTTGATGTCCAGAGATCCCAGGATGGAGGTGAGTTTCTACTGCTACTGCTGTCATCTTATCACTTTATGTTGACTGCAACATGTATTGTTTGAAGGCTTAGAGAGTACTGATTTATGCGTTCAAAGTATCATTGGATCTTGTACTTAAAGCTCCTAACTGTAATCTAGGCACATTCTTAACAACACACATATAGAAAAGTAAGAAGATTTTGGATTATATTATCATTGCCTCCAACACTCAGCTTCTATTTTCATTCCAGTCAGTAGGGTCGATCTCGGAAGTGTGGGGTTCAGGATCTGAATGGTAAGTACCTTAGTGGAAGGAGGCAGGAAAGTGTTGGTGGCAAGAATTCCTGTTTTTCCTCTGCCTCTGGGCCAGATACACCCTGATAGAGGCTAGCAGAGGTCTAAACACAGAGGGTAGCAGGGACAAGGTTAAGAGACTGACACAGCCACATGGCCCCACAGTTTTTCTTCAAAGATGAAAACAGTCCTCTGATATACAACATCGTGTGTAACATCTGTATTACCACTAGATGGGCCTGGTAAATAGAACAAATATCACCTACCAGCCAGAAACAACGATTCCCTGACCATCTTTGGACTCCATCACTAAGGAGTCTTGGTTTTTCTGTAGACATTCTTAGTTGATTTCAGCAGATTAACAGTCATCCCAGCCATGGCTATCTTCTTCTCTTAAACTAGATATATTAGTGAGGTCAGGCCAGCACTTCGGCACCAAATTCAGACTTCGTAATAAAGTAAACCACACAGGGAATAGATGTCAGCATGGTGAGCACTTTGCTGTTCATCCCTATTAGGGGATGACTGAGCCGTTTCCTCAGGGCCAGGTCACTGTGAGGTGCTGGCTGTGTTTGTTCAAAGTGTTCACTCGGAGGGTGATTTGTGAGCTATTGCTGAGCACATAATGGTTAGGATAGCTGCAAAAGCAGCCATGGCCCCACACAGGTTTGCCTGAACTCAGTAAATCAAATTGGGTTCTAGAGAAATGTTCTGTTGGGATCCGATCGGAACCTCTTGGATATGCCTTTGGATTTCAAGACAGAGCTGAATACTGACACGGGAAGATGGTCCACTTCCTCCCAGCTACCTGTAAGGGGCCCTTTACAATTCTAAGGATGTAGCTTGTCCTTTGGCAGAAAAGCATCCTTTTAAAATCTTGCAAGCAGACACAAAAAGAATGGTAGTAATAACAGAAGCTGTTTTCCTGGGTGTAATGGGAGAGTTTCTCAGGCCTCCAGCTCTTCTTGGTGGTTGCTCTTCTTTCTTTTCCTTAAGAGTCATAGCAAAAGATAAATTTTATCAGTTTAAGCAGAATGATATTTTAGAAATTAGGATCTGGCTAAAAAAGGATCTTTTCCAGCAAGAAGGGCTTGGAGCTCAGCAATGAGCACCTCAAGATACAAAGAAGGCATGAGGATGAGTTTGGGGGCCACAGTTTGGGTCATGAAAAGTCCTGCAAATCTTAGAATTCATCTTTCTTTTCTTTGTAGGCATTTAAAGATGCTCTCCCTCTCAAAAATTAGACAACTTTTAAAAATTGACATATAACAAAGTATAATTTTAAGGTATATGTTAATTTGATACATTTATATATTGTAGTGATAACTAGACCTCTTCATGTGACACAATTGTCATTTGTTTAGTGGTTGGAATAATTAAGTTCTAGTCTCTTAGGAAGTTGGATGATTATGATATTGTTGTCTGTATTCTTTATCCTTTACTTTAGATCTCTAGGGCTTCCTTATGGCTTGTTGCAAGTTTGTACCCTCAAACAACATATGTCTTACCCCTCCATCCGCCACCCTCTGGCAATCACCATTCTACTCTTTGTTTGTATGATTTGGCCTTTTTAGATTCCACATATGTTATATCATACAGCACTTGCCTTTTTCTGTCTGACTTATTTTGCTTAGCATAATGTGCTCAAGGTCCGTTAATGTTATGGTAAATGGTAGGATGTCATTCTTTCTTATTATATACATGTGTATATGGCAGGAGTCATTCTTTATTATATACATATGTACATATATATGTCATTCATTCTTATTATATACATATGTATATGGCAGGAGTCATTCTTTATTATATACATATGTGTGTGTGTATATGTGTGTATATATATACGTATATATATATGACATCTTCCATACACAACCCTTATGTTCATAGCAGCACTATTCACAGTAATCAAGGCACAGAAACAACCCAAATGCACACTGACAGATAAATAGATAAAGAAGATATGGTGTGTATATATAGTGGAATACTACTCAGCCATAAATGAAATAATGCCATTTGCAGCAACCTGGTTGGCCCTAGAGATGATCATACTAAGTGAAGTAAGTCAGAAAGAGAAAGACAAATATCATGTGATATCACTTATACATGGAATCTAAAATATGACACGAATTAACTTATTTATGAAACAGAAACAGACTCACTGACATAGAGAAGAGACTTGTGGCTGCCAAGAGGAGTTGGGGCAGGGCAGGATGAGGAGTCTGAGGTTGGCACATGCAAACTATTACACATGGAATGGATAAACTTTGTCGTTGTTGTTCAGTCACTAAGTCATGTCTGACTCTGTGACACCACGGACTGTAGTCTGCCAGGCTCCTCTGTCCTGGGATTTCCCAGCAAGAATACTGGAGTGGGTTGTTATCTCCTTCTCTGGGGGATCTTCCTGACCCAGGGATCAAACCCTTGTCTCCTGCATTGGTAGGCAGATTCTTTACCACTGAGTTATCAGGGTAATCTAGACAATGCTTTATCTAAAATTGTTTTGTATTGGTTTTCACCATCAAACAATAAATTCATTTACAGGTAGATTTTTTAAAAGTAGTTTTGAGACCCCTATGGAGGTCATGTCTCATACATGCCATTTCTTCCTTGATCCTGCCAGTATGCCACAGATAAAGAGTACCGAGCCTTCTGCACTGGGCATTCGTCAGCACTCCAACCCTGAGACTGGGTCTGTTTTTCATTTTTAAACCACAGCACGCCAGGCCTCCCTGTCCATCACCAACTCCCGGAGTTCACTCAAACTCACGTCCATCGGGTCGGTGATGCCATCCAGCCATCTCATTCTCTGTCATCCCCGTCTCCTCCTGCCCCCAATCCTTCCCAGCATCAGACTCTTTTCCAGTGAGTCAACTCGTCGCATGAGGTGGCCAAAGTATTGGCGTTTCAGCCCTGGTCACAAAGAGTCGGACACAACTGAGCGACTGAACTGAACTGAATGATTGTTCACTCTGTGCCAAACACTACGTCAGAACTTTATATACCTTATCTCACGTTCATCTAGCAATCCTGTGACCTAGGTATTATTATTCCTATTTTTCAGAAGAGGAAACTAAAACTCAGCAAAGTGAAGTAACTTGCCTGATGGCATAGAGCTAATGAGTAGAGAAGCCAGAATTCAAATCCTGGTCTCCCAACCCCTACTTTCCCTCCGAGCTTTTGACCTTCCTGGGAAGCATCTCCCTTGTTCTTCAAGTTCAGTTGCAGTAGCCTGTAATTCTGTTCATACACCTCACTTTACAGTAAATGTTAGACTGCTGAAGTAATCCTGCTGTGATGATGATGGTTCTTTTTCTTTCTTTCTATTTCTCTCTTTAAACAAAATACGTTTATTTGAATTCTCTAACATTGACACCTACCTATAAATTCAAATTTTTGTACCATGTTTTATAGATATCTTTGGAGAAGGAAATGGCAACCCACTCCAGTATTCTTGCCTGGAGAATCCCATGGACAGAGAAGCCTGGTAGGCTACAGTCCACAGGGTCTCAAAGAATCGGACACGACTGAGCGACTTCACTAAACTTACCACATTTTTAGTCCTTTTTTTCTCCCCCTCAGAGAATTTAGCTCACTTTTTTTGGTCAAACATATTCCTTTAGCTTTTTTAGGTTATATAAATAAAGCACAAGTTATAGACTCATAAAAATTTAGATGGGGGAGAAGACCTCAGAGATCTGCTTCTCCAACCCCATCATTATGTGGGCAAGGGGGGCCGGCTGGTGGTTGTGGTCTCTTGGTCGACTCAGAGCTTCAGTTATTCCAGCTAAAACTGGAGGCAATTTGACTACTTCTATAACGTTGTCCCAAAAGTTTATAAATCAGGAAGATATATTTAAATGGATGCTTTCTATTTTATTTAAAAGAATACAGTGAAAGTGTTAGTCACTCAGTTGTGTCTGACTCTTTGTGACCCCATGGACTGTAGCCCGCCAGGCTCCTCTGTCGATGGAATTCTCCAGGCAAGAACACTGGAGTGGGGGCTTCCCTGATGGTCCAGTGGTTAAGAATCCACCTTGCAATGCAAAGGACATTGGTTTGATACCAGGTCTGGGAAGATCCCACATGCCATACAGCAACTAAGCCCATGCGCCACAACTACTGAGCCTGCTGGCTGCAACTACTGAAGCCCATGTGCCCTAGAGCCTGTGCTCCGCCACAGGAGAGGCCACCACAATGAGAGGCCCACACACTGCAATGAAGAAAATTCCTTGCTCACCACAGCTCGAGAAAGCCCGCATGTCACTGAAGACCCCCCACAGCCAATAAATAAACAGATTAAAAAAAAAAAGAATACTGCAGTGGGTAGCCAATCCCTTCTCCAGAGGATCTTCCCGACTCAGGGATTGAATCCAGGTCTCCTGCATTGCAGGCAGATTTTTTACCACATGAGCCACTAGGGAAGCTCCCCAAAAGAATAAAAGACTCATACCAGATGGCCACTGGTTTTGCTCTGAACATTTTCAGGAGTATCCCGAAGACGTGCTACTACCACCAGACTGTGGCAACTTGACAGGACTGCTGACTCTTCGTTGCTGTTGACTTACAAACTTATTTTAGCTTCAGGCATATAACATAGTAATTCAATATTTTTACACATTATATTCCATTTAAAGTTATAATATATTGGCTCTATTTGCTGTGCTGTATAACAGATCCTTGTAACTTATTTTATACACAGTAGTTGGTGTCTCTTAGTTCTCAATGCTAATTTGACCCTTTCCCTTTCTCTCTTCTTTCTGATAATCACTAGATTGTTTTTTATATATGTGAGTCTGTTTCTGTTTTGTTTCATTTTTTAGATTCTACATATAAATGATAACAGTTATCTTTGACTTATTTCATTAAACACAATAAACTCTATGTCCATCCATGTTGTTGAAAAAAGTAGAATTTAACTTTTATGACTGACTAATATTCCACTGTGTATAGTGTGTGTTAGTCACTTGGTCGTGTCCGACTCTTTGTGAGCCCATGAACTATAGCCCGCCAGGCTCCTCTGTCCATGGAATTCTTCAGGCAAGAATACTAGAGAGGGTTACCATTGCCTTCTCCAGGGGATCTTCCTGACCCAGGGATTGAACCTGGGTCTCCTGTATTATAGCAGATTTGTTAACTGTCTGAGCCTATATATATGTATCTATAGATGTATATATACATATATGTATATATATATACACCATATCTTCATTGTCTTCATTTGTTGACACCTGGGTTGCTTCCATATCTTGGTTCTTGTAAATACTGCTGCTGTGAAGTTTGGGGTTCATTTATGTTTTTGAATTGATATTATTTTCAGATATATACCCCAAAGTAGAATTGCTGGATCAAATGGTAGTTATATTTACAGGTTTTTGAGGAACCTCCATACTGTTTTCCGTGGTGACTGCACCAATTTACATTCCCACTAATGGCACAAAGGTGAAGTGTTCTCCACATCCTTGTCAACACTGGCTATTTGCAGACTTTTTAAAAAACTTTTTATTTTATATTGAAGTATAGCTGATTAACAATGTTGTGATACTTTCAGGTGGACAGCAAAGGGACTCAGCCCTCCACATACATGTATCTCGTCTCCCCCAAACTCCCCTCCCATCCAGGCTGCCACAGAACACTGAGCAGAGTTCCCTGTGCTATACAGTAGGACCTTGTTGATTATCCATTTAAAATATAGCAGTGTGGACCTTGAGAGCTTGTTTGGAGGTTCTAGCAGGGGAGCGCAGCTACTCGTATACCCTTGACCGAAGACCGGTCCTCCTCTAGCGGGGATGGTCGTCCTCTTCGACCGAGCGCGCAGCTTCGGGAGGGACGCACATGGAGCGGTGAGGGAGGAAGGGGACACCCGCCTAGCCAGCCAGATCAGCCGAATCAACCCTGGCGATCAATGGGGTGACAGATGTCGCATCCAGATCGCCCAGTCCAGGTTCGACGCATAAATTTTCCTCTGTTCATTTCTTTGCATTTGTGCTTTTTTAATAAAATTCTTTTTTAGAAATAATTTAAAAAAAAAATAAAAATAAAATAAAAAAAATATAGCAGTGTGTACAAGTTGATCCTAAACTCCCTAACTACCCCTTCCCCCCATTCTTTCTCTCTGGCAACCATAAGTTCATTCTCAGAGCAAGGCAGCCTCTTGAACTAGGTTCTGTCTGGATTCTAATCAGAAGAGGAATGCTTGAAGGCAGACTAGCCTCCAGGTGTTCAAAAGACCTTCTTGTCCCTTATTCATATTTGTCAGTCATTCTCTGCCTTTCGCCAACATACGAGGGAAAACCAGAAGAACGGGACCAGAATGTCTAGGGGAGACAGATGAAAAAGCACTGAACCAGAGAAAGTTGGTGGTTTGTTTGAGCTGATCCAGCTCTCAGTTCCACACACAGAGGCTTATCAGTGGTATGTGGACAAGGGACAGCCATGGTACTTAAAAAAAAAATCAATCCCTGACTTGCACCCCAAGTTGCTGTTTTGGGAGCACAAATTTCAAATAGTACTTCCTAAGAGAAGTTGATAAACATTTGGTCATTAACTGGAAACTGATGTCTCCCTCGAAGTTTAATGAACAAAATATTTGGTTCCCCCCTCCTTTCTAATTCCTTGCTTATATACCATCAATTATGTTAATATAATATTTAGGATCAGTTCCTCTTGGCAGAGCTTTCCGCCTTCACATTTGTAACTGCATTTCTCTAAATGGAAAACATCCACTTTGATCTGGCATAGATGCCTGTATAAGCATAGTTTCATACATCACATAAATTATATGTAACAACGATGTTCTTTTCATTTTGCACAGATGAGGACACACAGTGAAGACAATTAATGAAAACCAGAAGATCTATTGCTGTAATTAAGAACATCAAGATAAGGAGCAACTGATAAAGGAGGTCAGGCTGCACATACATGGACAAAGCCTGTTTTCTGGAAGACACAACTTCTAAGCAACAGGAGCATTTGCCTTATGATGAGGGTTTCTCCCAAGTTAAGATATACCATGGTTACAATCTTACCTCAAGATATGACATCCTTGATGTCTCAAATCAAATGAATTTAACAGAAGATGAGTCTCAAGAAAAGGCTACACATAGAGAGACTTGCCAAGAGGCAGATATGACCATGACTTTGGATAAAATGACTGAAAATGCTGTCAGCAAAACATGTGATAAAGAAAATCAATGCACCATAAATCTCCCTATTCCAGCTAATCAGGAAGACACCTCAAACATTTCTGATATTTTACTCCATCACCTTTGCAAAGAAGAATTCTCCAAAGATCAAGGCATTAATTGTGAAACTCTCCCAGAGATCTCTAATAGTGACAGTTTTGATGAAGCTATTATTAAAAATATTATTGTGTGGCATGTTAAGAATTCTTGGCCGACAGAACAATCCTCAGAACTCACTGACCAACTCAACTCCAAAAGCAATGATGAAAATAGCAATAAGCCCAGTTGTTCTCTGACCATGACAGAAGAAAACACCTCTGATTCAGATGAGTTAGTGGCTGCTGGACAAAGCAACCGTGAGGAAAATTCAAATTTTCTAATGAAAATCAGGAGTCTACATGATAAACAAAAAAGTTGCCTATGGCAGACACCTCAGAAACAGGCTGAAAAAGCAAGCTCTGGCAACAAGTTCCAATATGGCCATAGTCAAGTTTATTACTGGTTCTCTAATTTCTCTAAGGTTGCTCCCAAAGTGAAAATTCCTAAAAATAATATAATTGACGAACCACTTATAACAGATCCACGAGCCAGCTTTTCTCCTAAATTGAGAGAGAAGTCAGCTGTTGGGCAAGATATTTCAGAAAGCCCATCTAGATCAAATGATGTTGAAAAACAAGAGCAGAAGTGGGAAACTACTGAAACTTCACAACTGGTAGAGGTAAGCGAAAGCAGTCTTCAGGAAACACACCCCCAGGACCGCTGCTCATCCACATGAGCGTGGGTCTTCAGAAGGTGCATAGAACTAAGTTGTAGTTCTGAGGTTCTGAATTCCAGTTCTAGTCTGGTACCCTGACCTCTCAGGAGCTCAGTGAGTGTCCTCATGAGAAGAATCTGGAACTGAACTAACAACAAGACAGAATAAAATCCAAATTCTTCAACCTGGAATTTGCATTTCCCCATTTTTCCTGTCATCCTAGCCTTCTGAACTCAGCTCCCCTCCCCCAGGAGTCATCCTCAGTGGCTGGCCCCACCTTCTCAGAGCTCTTGCCTTACCAGGAACATCCCACCTCTGCTTATCAAACCCCTGCTCATTTTCATGGTCTCCTTCAACTCCACACTGGCCATAAGACTTTTCAGAATCCCACAACCAGTTTTTTCCATCCGTGTTTCTTAAATATTCTGTCAGAGTTTATCTCAGCCTGCTTGCATCATTACAATTTCTAAACATCTGTTCCTTCTACTAGATTTCAAGGCTCTGGAGGCAGCTACCTCATCTTCATCTTTCCATCACCCAAGTTCCCCCAGAGGTCTGGCCAGGTGTTTGCATATATTATGCCCTTGGTTATGAATGCTAACTTGAATTATGATCTTTAATAACACATTTCAAGATTGTTATACTGATAACTATTTAGTACCACATTTTGTTAACATTTAATTTATACTTTTTCCCCTTTCCCCATCTTTCCATCCTTCCACCCACCTTCTCAAATGCTGAGGCTGAGGATCTCATTGACTATTTGAGGTTCCGTAGTTAAATAAGTTCACATTAATGATCAAAGTAAACACTTTAGTTCTCTGGCACTTTGCCAGGACTGTATGATTTTTCTTTTAAGCAGTCTGTGAAGGGCACCCTGCCTGAGCACTCTTGGCCTGTCTCTATTTCCACCCCATCACCCACCTTTTCTTTTGACTGAAACTTCTGGGGAATTTGAATAGAACCTCCCTTATCCCTTGCAACACACACGCACACGCACATGCACGCACACACACACACCCCCTCCGGAGTCAGCAGCCCACTCGGCCTTGACCGGGGTGCTTCTCTCAGTCTTAGAGAAATCTGTACCCCTGTGACACTGGGAAGTCTCCACATTGCTCATTCTGCTTGCAGAGGAACACTCTTGGGTGGGCACAGTTCTCAGTGCCCTGTAGGTAGTAGGGGCAGAACGAATATCAAGTTCATCTGTCTCTGGTAATGGGAGTCTGAAGGGGGGGCATCTTCTTTTCTCTTGTCCTGTCCATTCAGGCTGGAGAACTGGACTCTGTAGTGTCCATAGCCATCATATACCCGAGGTATTCCTAATAACCACAGTCTAGTTTGACCACAACACTGGCTATCTGTCTCTAGTGTGTGTGTGAGCTGTGTGTGTTGGGAACAATGGGAAGACGATCAAGGTGAATCTCTGGAATTTGAACTCTTATCCAGTTAGCCTGTGGCGAGTAGAAAAGGGAATGTCCTGTGTGAAGTCACTATCTTGCTCCCAGACACTAGCCACCATGTGTCTGGTGTTAGTGAGAGGACGAGCAACAGAGTCAGTGACGAGACCAACAGAGGTCTCTGCCCTGGTGGGGCTTGCGGTCAGACTGTAGGAGAAGGGTTTGAGTATTACGTATAATAGTGTCAAACATGGCAACAGTAACAGCTAACATATATTGAATATTTACCATGTGCCAGATACTACGGTAACATTTAATTCTCATCATGACACTATGAAGCAGGTTCTGTTACTATCCCCATTTTATTGCTGAGGAATTTGAGGTTTATAGCAATGACATAGGAGAAGGCAATGGCACCCCACTCCAGTACTCTTGCCTGGAAAATCCCATGGACGGGGGAGCCTGGTGGGCTGCCGTCTATGGGATCACACAGAGTCGGACACGACTGCAGCGACTTAGCAGCAGCAGCAGCAGCATCAATGACGTAATTGCTCTGGATCACCTGGCAGATAAGCGTCAGAGTGGAATTCAACCCTGGCATCAGGGCCTCAGCTCTTGACATAACCCTGGGTGGCCTCCATGATGACCAGAACACGTTGGGTCATCCTGCATAATGGTGTCGTTGGTTAATATCAACAGTAATGTTTCCTTATCTTTGTGCAGATGGAGCCCACAGTACATATCCACCAAGAACATCTCGCAGGTACTAGCATTTTTAAACCTTTTTGACTTAGATATACCTTTTGAAAAGAGATTTTTTAATAGCAAATGGTGGTGATTGCCAGAGACTTCTGTTTTTGGTACTTAACAAAACCGCAATGCAGTTGAGATGAATGGTAGCCAAAATTTATTCTTTCTTATATAGGAATAGAATCCGAGCCGAGTCTCTCTAAATTGCCATCAACTTCTCAGGAAGAGCCTTCCTTGAGTTCTTCTTACATATTTCAAAAGATATCCCAGGGGAAGCAGATGTGTCAGAAGTTAAAAGAACAAACCGATCAACTGAAGGCTAAAGTAATACTTTTAAAGCTTATTATGAAAAATAGAAGTAACAAAATTTAAATATAAGACATCAGGCCCTTAATGAAATATTGTATTTTTTTCACTGCAGGTACAAGAATTTTCCAAATCCATAGCACAGGATTCTCCCTATCATTTTCAACACAGAAGTCTGGTAATGAATTTTATCACATTTCAAAAATCTTTATTAGGGAATTTGACATGAGAAAATATGACACAAATGACTTTATAGTGTCATATTTTCTCTACATTGGTGGGGGTAGAAATGTTAAGAAAAACTTTGCTGAAGATTGAGCTATCTTTGTCTTATAAGGACTAAAAAAGAGTAGAGCTTTCTATTTCAATATATATTTAGCCCTTTTTCCTTCTCAGGGGGATCTGTATGGCTGTTTTTCCTCAGCAGTCATCCCATAATAAATCAGAAACCATGGTAGGTTCAAGAAAACAATATGTCAGCTATTGTAAAGGGCAAGCACAACCAGATTTGGTGGGCCTGGGGGACACAGGCCATAAAAATTACCAGTATCTGCAAACTCAATATATAAAACTTAAAAAACCTAAAAGTCAATCTTGAATACATGTTTTTCAGATATAAATCTTTGGCTTTTACATCCTTGCTTTTTGTCACACTTCATCAAATCTCACTACTTTACACTGGAACCCATAGCCTTGTTCATCAGTGTCAGGGTCGTATGAAGCAGAGGTGAAGCGTGGCAATGGGGCAAAAGCTGAGACGGCCAGACCCAGGGATGTGTGAAGTTGAAGTTGTACTTTAGGCCATTGGACCGGCAGCGAGATGGGTGGTCAGATGTCCTGACACAAAGGACACGGGCAAAGGTTGGGACAGGTTGTGCTTCAGAAGCCAGACACAGACAAAAAACTAGGAAGATTCAAATGCTAAGATACACAGTTCATTATTCTTTCATCATAGGAATTAAATAACTTACATTCATTCAACAACATTTGTGGGGTACTCCCTATGACTCAGACTCTGTATCAGGCACCAGGAATTTGAAGACAAAGAAACAGTCCCTTTTACAAGTGAATTATAGAATCCTGGGAACAACAGACCAGTAAATCCACAAGTAACATGCAGCGTGAGAAAGGTTACCTATGATTATATATGATGCTAATGGCAGCATGGAAGAGGCTCACCTTGACCAGTGGGAGAGTACCTTGGAAGGCTTCCTGGAAGGGGTTTCTGGACTGGGCATTGTAGGAAGCATATGGCGGAGTAGGGCAAAGGGGTATTCCAGGAAAAGGAATCAGCCAGTGCAGTGGCACAGGGGCAAGACAGTGCTGAGAGTGTGAGGAACCATATGGCAGTATAACTGACCAGATGGCGCTCGCAGGGAAGGGAGGAGACTGGCGAGAGGTCCTTAGATAGGGCATGAAAAGCCTTTATGCGATGCTAAGGAGGGAGCTTAATTTCATCTTGAGGTGGCATGACGGGGCAACACTGGAGGGTTTAAAGCTGAGAAACAGCGACCCCCACGGGGGCAAGACAGTAGGAAATAGGGTAGGAAATTATAATCCAGGTAACAAATCATGAAGTCCTAAACCAAGGCTGGCAATAAGGATGAAGAGGGGGACAAATCCAAGAGTTTAAGGAAGCGGTGGCAGACTGAACAGGGTAAACAAAGGGAGGGAGGAGGCTTGGATGCATGCCAGATTTCTAGCCTGGCTAACCAAGGTCAGGAATAAAAGTGGAGGATCCGGTTCAGAATGGGTGTGGGAGGCAGGCAGGAGGCCAGATGTCAAGTTCAGTTGGGACATTTTGAGGCACCTGTAGGACATCCAGTTGGAAGCGTCCAGTAGGCAATTAGAGCCACAGATCTGAACTTCAGAGGATGTGTTTGGGTCAGACACGTAAATTTGGGTACAGCTGTAGGTTGAAGCTGTGTAGTATAGAGATTGCTCAGGCAGACTAGTGGAGTAAGCAGTGAAGAAATTCAAGGTAGAGTCATGGGAAACAGCAACCAGGGGCAGGTAAGAGATTGATAAGGAGAAACTGGAACGGTCAAGGCAGACCTGGAAGGGGCAGAGCTTCAAGAGCAAGAGCAAAGAGGGTTCTGAGAATGGGGGAGTGGGCCACACCATCCAGTCTTCCAAGAAGGAAGGAAAGCAGCATGTGCATTGGATTTGGCCACTGAGAGATCATGAGGGATCTCGGCAGCCCTGATTTCAATGAAGAGGTGGATCTACCGAAGCCAGGTCGCAGGAGTTAAGGAGTGAATGATCGATGAGTAAAGTGAGTGAGTGAAAAGTCGCTCAGTCATGTCCAACTCTTTGCGACCCCCTGGACTGTATAGTCCTGAATTCTCCAGGCCAAATACTGCAGTGGGTAGCCTTTCCCTTCTCCAGGGAATCTTCCCAACCCAGGGATCGAACCCAGGTCTCCCACATTGCAGGTGGATTCTTTACCAGCTGAGCCACAAGGGAACCCCAAGAATACTGGAGTGGGTAGCCTATCCCTTCTCCAGCAGATCTTCCTGATCCAGGAATTGAACCAGGGTCTCCTGCATTGCAGGCAGATTCTTTACCAACTGAGCTATCAGGGAAGCCCTCCTAAAACCCAGGCTTTCAAAAACCGGGAGAATGTAAATTTTTCAAGGACAAGCAAAGCAGAGGAAAGTGGTTCAAGGCACTAGCCTTCTGAAGCCTCGGTTCAGGGTTTCTTCCTATGTTAGAGGGAATGTGGGGATTTGTGTGGGGACCCAGAAAAGAGGAGAGGTGATCTCTGACAGTGTTAGCCTTGGCCTGAGAGTTCCAGGTCCGTTTGGTTCAGTGAAGGAAGGCCAGACAGGGCTAAAACTAACCTTCTCAGCATGAGCGGCATATGTAGAAAGCATCTGGATTTTGGAGCAGACATCCTGGTTCTATGTGTTGATTGTACAAGCTTAAACCTTTCACATACCTGCCCATCTCAGAGTCAAGTGAGTTAAATGAAGTACATTTATGGTAAGAAAACTACGTCCTAACTTCTTCTGAGGGTAGAACACAATTAAAATTCAGACATTCCAAATTATAATTCATAATTGGTTTTCTTCACTTTTCTCTTTCCTTTGAACACCTCATTCCTTCTCATGGTTCTAACTACCATTTCCATGCTGCCAATTCCCAATGACTGGTCCTCACTTCTCATCTATAGGGCCACATGCTGGTGCTGATTTTCCTTTGGATCTCCTGCTCTCACTGAGCATTGTGCCTTGTCCAACCTTGACATCTTCATTCAAACTTGTTAGCCTTTTCAAATTCCTTGTTTCTGTCAGGGGGTTCACATTCTTCCCACCTCCCAAGCTAGGAATCTGCATACTGTCTGTGAGATTTATAGTACCAATCAGGGTCCTGTCAAGAAAGAGATGACTTACTCCAATGGAGGAGCTGAGGAGGGTTTAGGAAGGTATTATTTTATAACCATTTAAGGGACAGAAAGGATCTCATGGAAGGAACAGTGGGGCAGAGGGACGGAGGAAGAGCAGATAATGGTGCATGAGGAGAGTAGCAGTAGTTACAGGAGTAGCTGACAAGTTCCGCGGCTTTTGGTAGAGACACAGCCAATCCGTGATAATACAGGCAGGAGGAAATCAAGGAAATGAAGACCCTACCTCATCCTTCTTCAATTCCTCTCTCCTGCAGTTGCCTTCCATTGACTGAAACCAACCAAAGCCAAGGGCACTGAAGCCTGTTGGTTCACTCCATTGGAGGCCTGCCTGCTGGCTGGGGTACAGAGAAAGATGGAGGATAGGTCTGGAGGAAAATGGAAAACATGCACCACACTTGCCATTTATGATGCCCTTTGGCCAATATGCTTCTAAACTTGCTTATTTATTTTAATAATAGTTATAATGAAGATGATAGTTACCATCTATTGAGTATGTACCATGCTCCTGGTGCTAACCAGTATCTCATTTAATTTTCACAATACGAGGTGAGGGCTATTATGCTCTCAAATGTGAAAATTGAAGCTTAGAGTTCAAGGTGACTGAAATCATACAATTAGTAGGTAACAATCTGAAGTTGAACTCTGGTGTATCTGATTCTCTAACGCCATGATGCAGCATTCTTGCCTTTGGTAATATCTCTCCAATTCATCCTTTCCTCTCCATTTTCACCAATACTGCCTGGTCCAAGCCCTCTTGAGCATCCTTTAAGCTGAGTTAAGTCTCACTTCTTCCATTGAGCCATGGCAAAGCATTCTATCCCACAGTCTCTTTTCCCAACTGGAATAAAATCCCTGAGACAAGAGACTGCACCTGTTACAACTTTCGTGTCTCTCACACTCTGGTCACAGGATTAAACATGGGCAGTGCTCAGGGAATGCTTAGCGACTGGGACTGCACAGCTGTAGCCTCTATACATCAAGACCCTGACCTGCACAGTTTAAATATTCATCTGCATGAGCTACCTCTGGAGGACTTACTCAAAGCTTCTGGCTAAATTTCCTGATATTCCTGCTCCATCACATCCTCCAAGCCATTCAATCCCAGGTCCTTCTAACTTCAATTTTTTTAATTGGATTATTAATTTATTTTTTATTATCATTGCTTTACAAAGTTGTGTTAGTTTCTGGAGTACAATGAAGTGAATCAGCTATATGTATACACATTCCTCCTCCCTCTTTAAGTGGTCAAACAGGAGATGGCAAGAGTGAACATCGACACTTTAGGAATCAGCAGACTTAAATGGACCGGAATGGGTGAATTTAACTCAGATGACCATTATATCTACTCTTGTGGGCAAGAATCCTTTAGAAGAAATGGAATAGCGATCATAGTCAACAAGAGTCCAAAATGCAGTACTTGGATGCAATCTCAAAAACGACAGAATGATCTCTGTTCGCTTCCAAGCAAACCATTCAATATCACGGTAATCCAAGTCTATGCCCTGACCAGTAATGCTGAAGAAGCTGAGGTTGAATGGTTCTATGAAGACCTACAAGACCTTCTAGAACTAATACCCAAAAAAGATGTCCTTTTCATTATAGGGGACTGGAATGCAAAAGTGGGAAGGCAAGAAACACCTGGAGTAACAGGCAAAATTTGGCCTTGGAGTATAGAATGAAGCAGGGCAAAGGCTAATAGAGTTTTGCCAATAGAATGCACAGGTCATAGCAAACACCCTCTTCCAACAACACAAGAGAAGACTCTATACATAGACATCACCAGATGGTCAAACTGAAATCATATTGATTATATTCTTTGCAGCCAAAGATGGAGAAGCTCTACACAGTCAGCAAAAACAAGACCAGGAGTTGACTGTGGCTCAGATCATGAACTCCTTACTGCCAAATTCAGACTTAAATTGAAGAAAGTAGGGAAAACCACTAGTCCCTTCAGGTATGACCCAAATCAAATCCCTTATGATTATACAGTGGAAGTGAGAAATAGATCTAAGGGACTAGATCTGATAGATAGAGTGCCTGATGAACTATAGACAGAAGTTTGTGACATTGTACAGGAGACAGGCATCAATACCATCACCATGAAAAAGAAATGCAAAAAGCAAAATGGCTGTCTGAGGAGGCCTTACAAATAGCTGTGAAAAGAAGATAAGTGAAAAGCAAAGGAGAAAAGGAAAGATACACCCATTTGAATGCAGAGTTCCAAAGAATAGCAAGGAAAGATAAGAAAGTTTTCCTCAGTGATCAGTGCAAAGAAATAGAGGAAAACAATAGAATGGGAAAGACTAGAGATCTGTTCAAGAACATTAGAGATACCAAGGGAACATTTCATGCAAAGATGGGCTCGATAAAGGACAGAAATGGTATGGACCTAGCAGAAGCAGAAGAGAAGAGGTGGTAAGAATACACAGAAGAACTGTACAAAAAAAGATCTCATGACTCAGATAATCATGGTGGTATGATCACTCACCTAGAGCCAGACATCCTGGAATGTGAAGTCAAATGGGCCTTAGGAAGCATTACTACAAACAAAGCTAGTGGAGGTGATGGAATACCAGTGGAACTATTTCAAATCCTAAAAGATGATGCTGTGAAAGTGCTGCACTCAATATACCAGCAAATTTGGAAAACTCAGCAGTGGCCACAGGACTGGAAAAGGTCAGTTTTCAATAATAGGCAATGTCAAAGAATGCTCAGACTACTGCACAATTGCATGCATCTCACACACTAGTAAAGTAATGCTTAAAATTCTCCAAGCCAGACTTCAACAGTACATGAAATGTGAAATTCCAGATGTTCAAGCTGGTTTTAGAAAAGGCAGAGGGACCAGAAATCAAATTGCCAACATCCGTCGGATCATTGAAAAAGTAAGAGAGTTCCAGAAAAACATCTATTTCTGCTTCATTGACTATGCCAAAGCCTTTGACTGTGTGGATCACAACAAACTATGGAAAATTCTGAAAGAGATGGGCATACCAGACCACCTGTCTCTTGAGAAACCTGTATGCAGTTCAGGAAGCAACAGTTAGAATTGGACATGGAACAATAGACTGGTTCTAAATAGGAAAAGGAGTAAGTCAAGGCTGTATATTGTCACCCTGCTTATTTAACTTCTATGCAGAGTACATCATGAGAAATGCTGACCTGCAGGAAGCACAAGCTGGAATCAAGATTTCTGGGAGAAATATCCATAACCTCAGATATGCAGATGACACCACCCCTATGGCAGAAAGTGAAGAAGAACTAAAGAGTTTCTTGATAAAAGTGAAAGAGGAGAGTGAAAAAGTTGGCTTAAAGCTCAACATTCAGAAAACTAAGATCATGGCTTCTGGTCCCATCACTTCATGGCAAATAGATGGAGAAACATTAGAAACAGTGTCAGACTTTATTTTTCTGGGCTCCAAAATCACTGCAGATGGTGATTACAGCCATGAAATTAAAAGATGCTTACTCCTTATAAGGAAAGTTATGACCAACCTAGACAGCGTATTAAAAAGCAGAGACATTAGTTTGCCAACGAAGGTCCATCAAAGCTATGGTTTTTCCAGTAGTCATGTATGGATGTGAGAATTGGACTATAAAGAAAGCTGAGCACTGAAGAGTTGATGCTTTTGAACTGTGGTGCTGGAGAAGACTCTTGAGAGTCCCTTGGACTATAAGGAGATCAAACCAGTCCATCCTAAAGGAAATCAGTCCTGGGTGTTCATTGGAAGGACTGATGTTGAAGCTGAAACTCCAGTATTTTGGCCCCATGATGGGAAGAGCTGAATCATTTGAAAAGACCCTGATTCTGGGAAAGATTGAGGGCAAGAGGAGAAGGGGACGACAGAGGATGAGATGGTTGGATGGTATCACGTACTCAATGGACATGAGTTTGAGTAAATTCCAGGAGTTGGGGATGGACAGGGAGACCTGGCATGCTGCAGTCCATTCGGTCGCAAACAGTCAGACACGAGTGAGCAACTGAACTGAACTGAACCTCCCTCTTCGACCTTTCTCCCACTTTCCAGGCACATCGCATCCAACTAGCTCATCACAAAACACTGAGCTGAGCTCCCTGTGATATACAGTAGGTTCCCAGGAGCGATCTGTTTTACACATGGCAGCTCACATGTCAATCCCAGGCTCCCAATTCATCCGTCTGCTGTATACACATCTTCATTCTCTACTTCTGTGTGTCTATTCCTGTCCTGCAAGTAGGTTCGTCTGCACCATTTTTCTAGATTCCACATACATGCGTCAATATTTGTTTTTCTGACTTACTTCATTCTGTATGACAGATTCTAGGTCCTTCCACATCTCTGCAAATGACCCAATTTATTCCTTTTTATGGATGAATAATATTCTATTGTTAATATGCATCATATCTTATCTATTCATTGGTTGTTGGATATCTAGGTTGCGTCCATGTCCTGGCTATTATAAACAGTGCTGCAGTGAACATTGGAGTGCGTGTGTCTTTTTGAGTTATGGTTTTCTCAGGATTTAAGCCCAGTAATGGGATTGCTGTGTCATCTGGTAGCTCTAGCTTCAGTTTTTTAATGAACTGAATACTGTTCTCCATAGTGGCTGTGTCAGTCTACATTCCCACCAAGAGGGTTTCCTTTTCTCCACCCTTCTCAAGTGTTTATGGTTTCTAAGTTCTGTGTGGCTTCTGACATACTTTCTAGAGCTTCAGTTTCCTCCTCTATAAAACTGGGATAATAAACCAACTTTGTGACATTTACAACACTGATAGTGGATTAAATAAAATAATGAATGGAAAAGTGCTCCGTAAGCTAAAAATTATTTTGCAAATATGTAGGGTTATTAATGTCCCTCCCGTTAACAAAATTCAAAGGCCTCTGAGTGGGTTCAAGGAGAGAAATCAGAAGTCACCATAACTCTCAGCTATGTGCAGTGGGGGTGCTGTGAATGTTAATATGGCTCTTGGGTTGTCTGTATTTTAGATGTCAGACTCTGAAACAAAACGGTTGCCAGGAGAAGGATGGTGGCTTCATTTTAACACACCTGTAGGGTACACCCTCATTGTGTTTTGGAGAAAAAACTACTAGTACACACATGGGCTTACACGTGAATGATTCCAGCGTGTCACTGCTACAGGTCCTGGAGAAATTGCAGGGACACCTCGAACTGCTGGAGCAGGAGTTTCTGGCCAACAAGGAGAAGCACCTGGCATTGAAGGAGCAAGTCCACAAGCACAAATCCCCAGCTGTCAATGACTTTGATCCAGAAAGGTAGGTCAGGCTTCACCTCTGTGAGGTGGAAGTGTCAGAGGTGAGCTCCTTCAGGAGGGATTCTGCTGGGGCTGCTGGCCTAGTGCTTGGAGAGCTACTGGTCTCGGGTCAGCGAAAACAGTGTCACCGTTGAATTGGTGTCACCCCATGCAGCAAGCAGTATAAAATTCCTGCTCTGTGTACGGTCCTGTGGAGGGGAACCAACCCAGATGGAGTGTCCCAAATGATCAATTGTCCCCTGGAGCAGACATTGTGCCACTGCCTTGCATTTTGCTGGATGTCATGATAATTGGTCCTGAGACCCAGAAGAGCACAAGAAAACCATAGAAATCCTCATCTGCTAAGTCCAGAGGACCCTCTCCTCCCCAGGTTCCCCCTGCCCTGCCCTCTCCTTTACCTCATTCCTGCCTTTATTTCCCCTGCCTGATTCTTTTCTGTCCCTCTTTTTCCCTATCCACAGACAATACCCAAGGGATAGCAGGCAGGAAAGAATCACTATTAGGTTGGTTAATGTTGGGGTAAGGGACCCACAAATCCTGATAAAGGCAAAATGTTAAAACCTGAAGTCAAATGATTCCTGAATTAATTCACATTAGAAACTTGAGCGCACAATCATACTGAGGATTCCAACTGGCCATTTTGATGGCCCCATGCTCTGCTCTCCCCAATCCGAATAATTTTAAAGATATATTCCAGGACTCAAGGCTAGGGTTGTTTCCATGTAATTTCCTGGTATGAATCTAAAGAACTCATTTAGTAGGCTTCATATTTGTAAATGCAGCTCTTTCTATTCATAGTATTTTAACACGAATTCATTCTTGAAGCCAAAATATTTCAATGGTTTATATTTTGGCCCTAGTGTCCTGAGGTAATTTTCCCAAAGTACAATCTTACTTCTTCAAAATGAATGACATCTCTGTCTATGGTTATTTCAATACTAAGTAATTAGACAGCAAAGATGTAGTTTTAATATTATTTTCCCCCCAAAAGCTTTTTTTCTCTTGGAAAAAAAGATCTCCACATGCTTTCACTATTTCTTTAAAAACTAATAGAGTGACGATATTTATTTTCCAAGAAGTCCCACTTGTTTTGGCAGTCATTTTAAAGACAGGCCTCTGTGAACATTAAGACCAAAACTATGCAAGGCCTTATTTATATCCTAGTTACACCCACACTGTGCCTGGCCCTGGCATAAATCAAAAGTGTTTCAACTGCAGTAATATCCCATATACAGGAAAAGCTCTTAACACTGGGGCAAGAAAAAGACTTGGCCTCTCCCAAAACTCCCCTCAGAGCAAGCCAAGCATGGTCAGCTTCTCTTGTTCTCACACGGGCAAAAAGCAGAACCCAGTCCAACCCTCAAGGTCTTGCATGTTGAGAACCTTCTAAATGATGGCAGCAAAGGTCACTGTCAATGGCTTTCTGTAAGCGAAAGAATTCTGCAAATTAATGGACAAACTGCTTAAGTCAGCTACTGTGTGCTTATTCAGTTTAGTTGCTCAGTTGTGTCCAACTCTTTGCGACCCCATGAACTGCAGCACACCAGGCCTCCCTGTTCATCACCAACTCCCAGGGTTCACCCAAACCCATGTCCATTGAGTTGGTGATGCCATCCAACCATCTCTGTTGTCCCCTTCTTCTCCTGCTCTCAATCTTTCCCAGCATCAGGGTCTTTTCAAATGAGTCAGTTCTTTGCATCAGGGGGCCAAAGTATTGGAGTTTCAGCTTCAACATCAGTCTTTCCAATGAACACCCAGGACTGATCTCCTTTAGGATGGACTGGTTTGATCTCCTTACAGTCCAAGGGACTCTCAAGAGTCTTCTCCAACACCATGGTTCAAAAGCATCAATTCTTCGGTGCTCAGATTTCTTTATAGTTCAACTCACACCCATACATGACTACTGGAAAAACCATAGCCTTTACTAGACAGGTTCATGACATTGTACAGGAAACAGGAATCAAGACCATCCCCAAGAAAAAGAAATGCAAAAAAGCAAAATGGCTGTCTGAGGAGGCCTTACAAATAGCTGTGAAAAGAAGGGAAGCTAAAAGGAATGGAGAAAAGGAAAGATACACCCATTTGAATGCAGAGTTCCAAAGAATAGCAAGGAGAGATAAGAAAGCCTTCCTCAGCAATCAATGCAAAGAAATAGAGGAAAAAAATAGAATGGGAAAGACTAGAGATTGCTTCAAGAAAATTAGAGATACCAATGGAACATTTCATGCAAAGATGGGCACAATAAAGGACAGAAATGCTATGGATCTAACAGAAGCAGAAGATATTAAGAAGAGGTGGCAAGAATACATAGAACTGAACAAAAAAGATCTTCACGACCTAGATAATCACAATGGTGTGATCATTCACTTAGAGCCAGACATCCTGGAATGTGAAGTCAAGTGGGCCTTAGAAAGCATAACTACAAACAAAGCTACTGGAGGTGATGGAATATCAGTGGAGCTATTTCAAATCCTGAAAGATGATGCTGTGAAAGTGCTGCACTCAATATGCCAGCAAATATGGAAAACTCAGCAGTGGCCACAGGACTGGAAAAGGTTAGTTTTCATTCCAATTCCAAAGAAAGTTAATGCCAAAGAATGCTCAAACTACCGCACAATTGCACTCATCTCACACGCTGGTAAAGTCATGCTTAAAATTCTCCAAGCCAGGCTTCAGCGATACATGAACTGTGAACTTCCAGATGTTCAAGTTGGATTCAGAAAGGGCAGAGGAACCAGGGATCAAATTGCCAACATCTGTTGCATCATTGAAAAAGTAAGAGAGTTCCAGAAAAACATCTATTTCTGCTTCATTGACTGTGCCAAAGCCTTTGACTGTGTGGATCACAACAAACTGTGGAAAATTCTGAAAGAGATGGGAATACCATACCATCTGACCTGCCTCTTGAGAAACCTGTATGCAGGTCAGGAAGCAACAGTTAGAACTGGACATGGAACAATAGACTGGTTCCAAATAGGAAAAGGAGTACGTCAAGGCTGTATATTGTCACCCTGCTTATTTAACTTCTATGCAGAGTACATCATGAGAAACACTGGGCTGGAGGAATCACAAGCTGGAATCAAGATTGCCAGGAGAAATATCCATAACCTCAGATATGCAGATGACACCACCCTTTTGGCAGAAAGTGAAGAACTAAAGAGTCTCTTGATGAAAGTGAAAGAGGAGAGTGAAAAAGTTGGCTTGAAGCTCAACATTCAGAAAACGAAGATCATGGCATCTGGTCCCACCACTTCATGGCAAATAGATGGGGAAACAGTGGAAACAGTGGCTGACTTTATTTTTCTGGGCTCCAAAATCACTGCAGATGGTGATTGCAGCCATGAAATTAAAAGACGCTTACTCCTTGGAAGGAAAGTTATGACTAACCTAGACAGCATATTAAAAAAGCAGAGACATTAGTTTGCCAACAAAGGTCTGTCTAGTCAAGGCTATGGTTTTTCCCGTGGTCATGTATGGATGTGAGAGTTGGACTGTGAAGAAAGCTGATCTCCGATGAATTGATGCTTTTGAACTGTGGTGCTGGAGAAGACCCTTGAGAGTCCCTTGGACTGCAAGGAGATTCAACCAGTCCATCCTAAAGGAGATCAGTCCTGGCTGTTCATTGGAAGGATTGATGTTGAAGCTGAAACTCCAATACTTTGCCCACCTGATGTGAAGAGGTGACTCTTTTGAAAAGACCCTGATGCTGGGAAAGACTGAGGGCAGGAGAAGGGGACGACAGAGGATGAGATGGTTGGATGGCATCACTGACTCGATGGACATGGGTTTGGGTGGACTCTGGGAGTTGGTGATGGACAGGGAGGCCTGGCGTGCTGCGGTTCATGGGGTCAGAAAGAGTTGGACACGACTGAGTGACTGAACTGAACTGACTAGACAAACCTTTGTTGGCAAGGTAATGTCTCTGCTTTTTATATGCTGTCTAGGTTGGGCAATGGCAAGCCACTCCAGTACTATTGGCTAGAAAATCCCATGGATGGAGGAGCCTGGTAGGCTGCAGTCCGTGGGGTTGCTAAGGGTCGGACACGACTGAGCGACTTCACTTTCACTTTTCACTTTCACACATTGGAGAAGGAAATGGCAGCCCACTCCAGTGCTCTTGCCTGGAGAATCCCAGGGACGGGGGAGCCTGGTGGGCTTCCGTCTATGGGGTCGCACAGAGTCGGACACGACTGAAGTGACTTAGCAGCAGCAGAAGGTTGGGCATAACTTTCATTCCAAGGAGTAAGCATCTTTTAATTTCATGGCTGCAGTCACCATCTGCAGCAATCTTGGAGCCCATTAAAATAAAGTCAGCCACTGTTTCCACTGTTTCCCCATCTATTTGCCATGAAGTGATGGGACCAGATGCCATGATCTTAGTTTTCTGAATGTTGAGCTTTAAACCAACTTAACACCTTCTTATTTTTGCCTTTGAAAGGTAACATTAAAAAATACTTGGATTTCATCCATCTTGTTTGTCAGAATGTAGTCTGATAGATACTTGATCTTTCACACTAGCACCAGAAACCGAGGAGTCACGAAATGAAGTTCTATCTCCATCAATTCTCTCTCTCTGATACTATCTGCATATACTCTTGTCTTCTATTTTACTGAAAAGATCACAGATTCCTTCAAAAAATGCCTTTTGTCTACCTTGGATCTGCATGTTGTCACCTCCTCTTTCTTCACTCACCTTCCAAACTCTACAGTCTTGATTCTTGAGCCCATCTCTTCCTGCTACCTTGAGAGTTTGTTCCATCATTTCACTTCCTTTAAATCTTTGGTGTCGCTTGCCGCCTGCTGAATTTTCTTCTTCCTGGCAGACTAGAGCATATTTTCCTATATTTTATTTATCAGTCTGGCTTTCCATGCTTAGATCTTTGTCCCAATACTCACTGAACAGGGCAGCCTTTTCTTACTAGTGAAAAGTCACTTTAATCAAATATAAAACCCCCATGTGTATTAATACACATACGCGTGCAGTGTGCTCAGTCACTTCAGTATTGTCTGACTCTCTGTGACTCTATGGACTATAACCTGCCAGGCCCCTCTGTCTATGGGATTCTCCAGGCAAGAATACTGGATTGGGTTGGCATGCCCTCCTTCAGGGGATCTTCCCAACCCAGGGATCGATCCTACATCTCTTATGTCTCTTGCATTGGTGGGTGGGTTTTTTTCTTTACCACTAGCACCACCTGGGAAGCCCCATTTTGGGATTGGTTTTATTCTCCCCACTGATCTATGTTTCTATTTCTGCATTAACCACATAGTTCTAAATTACTATAGGTTAAGTATATTTTTTCTGGGAGGGACTGGGGGCGGGAGGAGACGGGGACGACAGAGAATGAGATGGATGGATGGCATCACCAACTTGATGGACATGAGTTTGAGTGAACTCTGGGAGCTGGTGATGGACAGGGAGGCCTGGCGTGCTGTGATTCATGGGGTCGCAAAGAGTCGGACACGACTGAGCGACTGAACTGAACTGAAGTATATTTTTTAATGTTTCTCCTTTTTTGAACTTTCTTTAGCTATTCTTATTCATTCGTCTTACTAATTAACTTCATAATCAGCTCAAATTAATTTTTTCATTGATAGTCACTTTTATTGAGAAATATAGTTTTAGGAACCAATTCTAATAAAATTCCATTTTAATTTTGTTTAGGATTTCACTGAATTTATAGATTAGTTCAGGAAAAGTTAAAATCTTTGCAATGAGTATTCTCATCCTATTCCCATGAAAACATCTCTAACAAGTTTTTTTCATGTAGATTTTATATATGTTTTGTTAAATTTGTTCTTAGCTATTTTAGATTTTCTCTGTGTTAATAATTGTTTTTCATAATTCATATCCAGGAAATAAAGAAAATTGTAAATTTAACTTACGTGGGGCTACCTGATGCAATTCTGCACTTAGTATTTCACTGCTTTTCAGTTGATTGTCTTAGTTTTTAGGTATGACAATCATAGCATCTGCAAATGATAGGTCCCCTCATCTTCCCTTTTCTCCTTAAATATTTATATATCTTTCCTTCTCTCCAACTTTTCTATATCACATTTCTTTACTTCATTTGCTATTTTTTCCAAAATAGTACTGAATAATCACAATACTAGTGAAAGCAATCATTCTTCTCATATTCCTAATGGTATTGGGAATTCTTCCAAATGGTACTGGGTATGAGGATTGCTGTAGGTTCAAGTAGATAAGCTTTATCAAGAAAGTTTCCTTCTATTCCTGGATTACTAAAATGATATATACTTTTTAATTTAGGAAAAAGTTTAACCCATGGGATTTAGAAATCTATTTAATCTCCTTTAATCTATTAATATAATGAAATATATTAACAAATATCCTAATGTTTATCTATAGAGTGAGTTGGGATATTTTCCCTTTTCTTTTTGTGTTCCAGAAGCATTACTTAACATCTCTGTTGAACTCTCATATAATCCCACTTGGATTTAGGGCCTTTGGGGAGGCAAAACCATAAAACCCCTAAAAGATAACACAGGAGAATACCTGGATGACCTTTGTTATGGTGATTATTTTTGAGATACAACATCAAAGGCACCATCTATAAAATAAATAATTGATAAGCTAGACATCATTAAAATTTTAAAGGTGTGCTCTGTGAAAGACTATGTAAAAGGAATGAGAAGACAAGACAGGATGGCTGGGAGAAAATACCGGCAAAAGCCACTTCTGATAAAGGATAGTCACCCAAAACACACTAAGAACTCTTACAACAATAAGAAAACAAACAACCCAATAAAAAAGTGCTAAAGATCTTAACACCTCACTGAAGAAAATATGAAAAAGGGAAATAAGCATGTGTAAAAGATGGCAAAAACACATATGAAAAGATGCTCCATATCGTATATCATCAGGGAAATGCAAATTAACACAATGAGATGCAACTACAAACACTATTACAGTGCCCCGAATCTGGAATGCTAAAAACACCAAATGTTGGTGAGCATGTAGTACAATAGGAACACTTCTTTATTGCTGGTGGGAATGCAAAATGCTGTAGCCACTTTGGAAGACAATTTGGTGGTTTCTTTCAAAACTAAACATACTCTTACCATATGATCTAGCAATCACTCTCCTTGGTACTTACACAAAGGAGATAAAAACTTATGTCCAAAAACATGCACACAAATGTTTCAAGCAGCTGTATTCAGAATTGTCAAAACTTGGAAGCACCCAAGATGTCCTTCAATAGATGGACTATACTAATAACTATGATATATTCTGACAATGGGACATCATTTGTGCTAAAAGGAAATGAGCTATCGAGTTAGCAAAGACATGGAGAAAACCTAAATGCTTAATACTGAGAAAACAGCTGATCTGAAAAGGCTATATATTGCATGATTCCAATTATGTGAAATTCTAGAAAAGGCAAGACTATGGCAACAATATAAATATCAGTGGTTGCTGGCGGTTGGGATAGGTGGAAGTTTGAATAAGTGAAGTACAAAGGATTTTCAGGGCAGTGAAAACACTTTACATGATATCTCAAAGATGGATACATATTATACATTTGTTCAAACATATAGAATATACAACAGCAAGAGTGAATCCCAATGTAAAAGTATAGACTTTGGGTGACTATGTTGTGCCAATGGGCGGTTCATCAGTTACAGCACATGTACCTGCCTGGAGAATCCCACAGACGGAGGAGCATGGTAGGCTACAGTCCACGGGGTCGCAAAGAGTCAGACACGACTGAGCGACTTTACTCACTCACTCACCACCTTGCGTGGATGTCAATAATGGTGAAGGCTATGCATCTGTAGAGGCAGAGAATATATGGGAATCTCTGTATCTTCCTCTCAATTTTGCTGAGAAGCTAAAACTGCTCTAAAAAAAAGTATTAACTGGGAAAATATTAACACATCTAAATAATTATTGCATTAAATAAAAATCGATATTAGGACTAATCTACAAGTCAATAATACATGAGAAAAGCACATATGAAAACCAACGTATTGTAGCTAAAAAACAACAACAACAATACTTTGAAGAAAATACATAGTTTTAAAATGTATTTAATATGGGGGGGTGAAGTTCAAAATCAATAAACTAAGTACTCAAACCAGGAAAGCAGAAAAATAACAATAAAACAAACCTCCAAAAGGAAGAGATTCGTAAAAAGAAGCAATCAGTTCAGTCGCTCAGTCGTGTCCAACTCTTTGTGACCCCATGAATCACAGCACACCAGGCCTCCCTGTCCATCACCAACTCCCGGAGTTCACTCAAACTCGCCTCCATCGAGTTGGTGATGCCATCCAGCCATCTCATTCTCTGTCGTCCCCTCCTCCTCCTGCCCCCAATCCCTCCTAGCATCAGACTCTTTTCCAGTGAGTCAACTCTTCGCATGAGGTGGCCAAAGTATTGGAGCTTCAGCTTTAGCACCAGTCCTTCCAATGAACACCCAGGACTGATCTCCTTTAAATACAATTGAAAATAATTTGATCAATAAAATAGCGTCTTTGAAAATATCTATAAAATAGCCAATGGAAAGTTTGAGTGTAAAGCATAAATAACATTAAGAATGAGAAAGGAAAAATACCAGAAGAAAAATTTTAGATTGACTGGGATTGAACAACTTCCTATCAACACATTTTAAAATCTGGATGAAACAGACAAATCTCTGAGAAAATATAAATTATTAAAATCTACTCAAAAAGAGGTAGGAAATCCAAAAAGACTAAAAACAAGAGGAAACTAGAAAAGATCTAGTTTGCTTCTAGAAACAAAAAATCTCCCAAAGACACCTAATCCAAGAGGGATTATGGGTGAGTTCAACAAAGACTTTAGGTAACTCTCCTGGAACATTAAAAAAAAAAGAAAAAGAAAAATTTCTTAATTCATTCTATACCTAAACATGATCCTTCTATTTCTAGCCTATAATCCATTCCAAGTTGATTTTTGTGAAGAGTGTAAGGTCTGTATCTAGATTGATTTTTTGTAATGAATGTACAGTTGTTCCAGCACCATTTGTTGAAAAAATTATCTTTGCTCAATTCTACTGACTTTACTCCAAATATCAGTTAACTAATTATATGTGGGTCTATTTATGGGCTTTCTGCTCCGTTGATCTGTTTGTCTTGTGCTTCATCAATACTACACTGCCTTATTTCTATAGCTTTATAGTAAGTCTTGTGGTTGAGTCCTGTCAGTCCTCCAACTTTGTTCTTATCTTTCAGTATTGTGTTGACTGTTTCAGGTCTTCTGTCTCTACATACAAACTTTAGAGTAAGTTTGTCAATAGCCACAAAAGAAGTTGCCAGAATTTTTTTTACTAGGATTGGTTAAGATCAAGTTGGGAAGGACAGACGCCTTGATACTATCAAGTCTTTCAATCCATGAATGTCTAACACCTCTCCATTTATTTGCTTTTGTGATTTCACCCAGAGTACTGTCGTTTTCTCCATAATGATCTTGTGCACATTTTGTTAGATTTATACCTAAGTTTTGAGTTGGACAAAAAGTTCCTTCAAGTTTTTCTGTAAGATAATATGAAAAGCCCAAATGAACTTTCTGGCCAATCCACATTTAATTTTTTGGATCTTAATGCAAATGATACTATGTTTTTAATTTCAAATTCCACTTGTTCAACAAAGATATTTAGGAAAGTGATTTACTTTCATATATTAACCTTACACCCTGCCACTTCGCTATAATTGCTTACTAGTTTCAAAGTTTTTTGGTTGATTCTCTTGAATTTTCTACCCAATCATGTCATCTATGGACAATTTTATTTCTTCCTTTCCAATGTGTATACTCTTTGTTTCCTTTCCTTGTCTTATTGCACTAGGTAGGACTTCCAGTACAGTGTTGAACAGGAGTGGTAAGAGGGAACACCTTTGCATTGTTTTTGATCTTAGTGAGACAGCTGTGATATAATTTTTAAAGTTTTGGAATTTATTGATACTTTTTTGGGGGTAACAGATAAAATTTAATAATTTTAATGAATTTTGGAAAAATTAATTCTTTGGGGACAAAATATATATACTTATATATGTATGTACATATGGAGTCTCCTGCCTTGGAGGCAGATTCTTTACCATCTGAGCCATCAGGGAAGCCCTAAACTATACATTTATACACATATACCTATATGTACATATACCTACGGATCAAACTTATTATTCAGATTTTTCATGTTATTCTTTTTCAAGTGATATAAATCATTATTTTCCCAGAATTATAGCTCCTAGAACTAACTGTAAGGGACCTCAAAATAATCAGATCCACAGAAGTAGGGTATTATCTCATGGTTGAGACACAGAAAGATTAAATAATTTGCCCAAGGATATACACAGCTAATGAATAACAAAATAAGAATTAGAAATATACAACATAATATAATTAACACTTCTGTATGTTATATATGAAAGTTGAAAGTAAGTCCTAAGAGTTCTCATCACACACACAAAATATTTTTTCTTATTTCTTTAATATTATGTCTATATGAGATGATGGATGTTCACTAAACTTGTGATAATTATTTCATGATGAAAGTCAAATCTTTATGCTGTACACCTTAAATTTATCCAGTCCTGTATGTCAATTATATCTCAATAAAACTGGAAGAAAATAAAGAGAACAAGAGTCCAGGTCTTTGAAGTGAAACTATAAACAGGATGTCTGTCAGGATCCATCATCCTTCCTGTCTGAAGACAGACCATGTTAAAAATGTAAATCAATGCTATATTCAAGAACTGTTGTTACTAGTAAGAATATGGACTGCATACCCAATAAGACGCCTGTTTGTTCATATTTACCTAGAAAAGCAGAAGGTGAAATCTTCAAATTGGAGATACTACTTAAAGATTTTAAAGAGAAAATTAATAAAAGCAAATGTACTTCAGCTGTCTTTCTTCCCGTGACTTCTCCAATCAACCTGGATGACTTGTCATCCACATCCTCTCCACCCTCAAAGGAGGTAATACAGTAACTTACAGCTTAATTTCACGCCAGGAAAAATGGTTTTTATGTATTTATAAAATCCTAATTCACGGAGTCACAGAATTCTATCTTAACATTTCATGAAAATTTAACTTTCCAAAGGCCTTTGAATCATTATTTAAAGTAGAACCAGATTTTAAAAATTAGAAGCTATTTCAAGTGTTGGTTTTTGAAAGTTCTTATTTGTTTAGGATGTAACAGTGCAGCTTAAACAGATGAATGGCTGAAGAACTATTTCTTCTGGGTGAATAATAACATTTTTGTAGATCAAGTGTGCCTGGAAGAAATCATTTTTCTTCTAAATAGCTTCGTACTCTCCCTGCTACACAATAGCATACTCACTGAAAGAACTATTTCCCATGAGTCCACTTCTACATTTTCTTTCAAGTTAAATTCTTTTGGATTGTCTATGTATGCAAGATCACGAATTCAAACTGATCACCACTGTCTCTCCATTCTTTCTGTAACCTCAACTATCAGACCATTTCAGACCAAATTAAAATTCCAACAAATGGAATCATCTGAATGATTGTGGATGTTACTCAAACTTGAATAGATTTTAGTCAGAGTTAAGGACAAGATGTTGCCCAGTTCAGTTCAGTTACTCAGTCGTGTCTGACTCTGTGACCCCATGGACTGTAGCACACCAGGCTTCCCTGTCCATCACCAGCCCCCGGAGCTTGCTCAAACTCATGTCGATCAAGTCGGTGATGCCATCCAACCATCTCATCCTCTGTCATCCCCTTCTCCTCCTGCCCTCAATTTTCCCCAGCATCAGGGTTTTTTCAAATGAGTCAGCTCTTCACATCAGGAGGCCAAATTACTGGAGTTTCAACTTCACCATCAGTCCTTCCAATGAATATTCAGGACTGATTTCCTTTAGGATGGACTGGTTGGATCTTCTTGCAGTCCAAGGGGCTCTCAAGAGTCTTCTCCAATACCATAGTTCAAAAGCATCAATTCTTCGACACTCAGCTTTCTTTACAGTCCATCTCTCATACTCACACATGACTACTAGAAAAATCATAGCCTTGACTAGACCTTTGTTGGCAAAGTAATGTCTCTGCTTTTTAATATGCTGTCTAGGTTGGCCATGGCCTTTCTTCCAAGGAGCAAGCGTCTTTTAATTCCACGGCTGCAGTCACCATCTGCAGTGATTTTGGAGCCCAAAGAAGTAAAGCCTCTCCCTACAAATGTTTCCCCATCTATTTGCCATGAAGTGATGGGACCGGATGCCATGATCTTAGTTTTCTAAATGTTGAGCTTAAGCCAACTTTTTCACTTTCCTCTTTCACCTTCATCAAGAGACTCTTTAGTTCTTCTTCGCTTTCTACCATAGGATGGTGTCATCTACATATTTGAGGTTATTGATATTTCTCCCTGTAATCTTGATTCCAGCTTGTGCTTCATCCAGCCTGGTATTTCACATGATGTATTCTGCATAGAAGTTAAATAAGCAGGGTGACAATATACAGCCTTGATGTACTCCTTTTCCTATTTGGAACCAGTCTGTTGTTCCATGTCCATTTCTAACTGCTGCTTCTTGACCTGCATACAGAATTCTCAGGAGAGAGGTCAGGTGGTCTGGTATTTCCATCTTTTTCAGAATTTTCCACAGTTTATTGTGATGCACACAGTCAAAGGCTTTGGTATAGTCAATAAAGCAGATGTTTTTCTGGAACTCTCTTGCTTTTTCGATGATCCAACAGATGTTGGCAGTTTGATCTCTGGTTCCTCTGCCTTTTCTGAATCCAGGCTTGATCATCTGGAAGTTCACAGTTCACATACTGTTGCAGCCTGGCTTGGAGAATTTTGAGCATTAATTTGCTAGCATGTGAGATAAGCGCAATTGTGCAGTAGTTTGAACATTCTTTGGCATTGCCTTTCTTTGGGATTGGAATGAAAACTGACCTTTTCCAGTCCTGTGGCCACAGACAAGTTTTCCAAATTTGCTGGCATATTGAGTTCAACACTTTCACAGCATCAGCAGCAGCATCTGGAATGTCATCACTTCCAGTAGCTTTGTTCGGAGAGATGCTTCCTAAGGTCCACTTGACTTCACACTCCAGGATGACTGGTTCTAGGAGTTTGATCACCCCATGGTGGTTATCCAGGCCATTAAGATCTTTTTTTGTATAGTTCTTCTGTATATTCTTGCCACTTCTTAATATTTTCTGCTTAAGTCCATACCATTTCTGTTCTTTATTGTGCCCATCTTTGCATGAAATGTTCCCTTGGTATCTCTAATTTTCTTGAAGAGATCTCTAGTCTTTCCCATTCTATTGTTTTCCTGTTTCTTTGCATTGACCACTTAGAAAGTCTTTCTTATCTCTCCTTGCTATTCTTTGGAACTCTGCATTCAAATGAGTATATCTTTCCTTTTCTCCTTTGCCTTTAGCTTCTTTTCTTTCAACAGCTATTTGTAAGGCCTCCTCAGACAACCATTTTGCCTTTTTGCATTTATTTTTCTTGGGGATGGTCTTGATCACTTCCTCCTGTACAATGTCACAAACCTCCGTTCATAGTTCTTCAGGCACTCTGTCAGATTGAATCCCTTGAATCTCTTTGTCACTTCCACCTTGAATCTGTTTGTCAAATCCCTTACAAATAATCATAAGGGATTTGATTTAGGTCATGCCTGAATGGTCTAGTGGTTTTCCCTACTTTCTTCAATTTAAGTCTGAATTTTGCAATACGGAGTTCATGATCTGAGCCACAGTCCGCTCCTGGTCCTGTTTTGCTAACTGTATAGAGCTTTTCTACTTTTGGCTGCAAAGAATATAATCAATGTGATTTTGGTATTGACCATTTGGTGATGTCCATGTGTAGAGTCTTCTCTTGTGTTGTTGGAAGAAAGTGTTTGCTCTAGCCAGTGCGTTATCTTGGCAAAACTCTGTTAGCCTTTGCCCTACTTCATTTTGTACTCCAAAGCCAAATTTGCCTGTTATTCCAGGTATCTCTTGACTTCCTACTTTTGCATTCCAGACAGGATGTTGAAGATTATACAAATGTTAGTCCTTCCAAACAAGTTAAGTTTGCCTACTCAGAACACTTACCCTCCTGGCAACATCCCATTCACTGAAGCCTCATCTTCAGTTTAGGCCATTTATATGACCCAACCCCGATGCACAGCCACCCGCCCCAAGGCAGAATTCTTTGCCCCAGCCTCTGTGTCCCCATACAACTGTGTCTCATTTGTCTTGAGCCTCTGTACCCATCTCTGCAGCCCAAACATCTAACTGAATGCCCAATATGGAGTGAATACTCAGTATAGTAAACTCTGAGCCAGAGTGGATTTAACAAATGATCTCAAAGGTTCACAGCTGGTTCTCTGTCTTGTCCTGAGCCAAAGTTAGCTTCAGCATGGTGTGACTGAGCCTAGTGAGGCAGCCCAGCCTCCTGGTCAGCGCTCCATGAGGTCTGGGTTTGCTCTTAACTGGTCCCAAGTTTATAGCAACTGTTGCAAGATGATGAGGACTCTATAACTTTGTGATAAATAGCCCTGAAAAGAGAGTCTACTGCTGGTATTACCCATTCATTCAGCAAGTATTTATTGCTAAATGTTAGGCACTTTTCTAAATATTGGGGATACAATATAAATAAGACAGACAAATCACCTACTGTCGAGATGCTTACATTTCTGTGAGGGACACATAGAATGAACAGATAAAATTAACGTGGAACTACAGAATGTTAAGTGTTATGCTGGTGCCAGTCATAAGGCATTTTTATGACTCTGAAGTCAGACTCTGGGTTCAAATCCAGGCTCTGTCACTGATCAGCTTTGTGACCTTAAGAATGTCATGTAACCTCTCTGAGCCTGTTTCCTCCTGTGTAAAGTGAGGCTAATAATACCTGTCTAAGCTTCCAACTCCTCTTCAGCAAAAAGACTTTGCAAACTGTAAAGGTGTGAACCAGCAGAACTATTATGTTCACTATAATTTTGTCATTATCATTTTAGATCTAGGGGTTTTTAATCCCAGTATTTCTAGTGTATTTATAATGAAATATCTCAAAGTTGGTCTCAAGACTAGCAGCATTGGCTTCACCTGGCAGCTTCTTAGAAATTTTAATGATATAATGAGGATATTTAAGTGAGTTAATACATGTACTTAAAACAGGACCTGGCTCATAGTAACTACATTTCCTGGGGGTAGCTACTTTGGTCATGATGGGATATGACCAAAAGTAACTCACTGGGGGAGGTTATGGTCAGACGTGAGATGTGAATTGAGTTCGGGGGGATGAGGAGAAGGCAGCTAGGTGAGGAGTCTGGGGAAAGGGACTCCAGGCAGATGACAATGCCTTAAGGATACAGAACTGATTTGAATCCGTTCCTATGGGACTGCAGCCCTAAGGGCAAGTCCTCTTGCGGCTCCCCAGTTACTCAAGGAACACTCCAGCCGTTCTGCAGGGCTCCCAGGCCCATGTGCGTTGAGAGGGGACAGGACGCCCCCCAACATGGCCACAGGAGGCCCCATCTTCTGAGGAGCTGGCCCCACAGCCCTAGCAAAGAGTGCAGCGATGGGCTCCTCCTGAGGGTTCAAGAGGGAGAAGTGGACCATGGGTTCCATGGGAGCCTGGCTGCCCGGGTTGGGGGGAACCCTCTGCACAAGGGCTTCTGGGGGAGGGTGGGTGAGAAAAAGGCAACTGGTCGCTTGACGCCTCCATCACACTCTACCTCAGGCTACTCCTTCCCACCCTCCCCGGAGTACTGAAATTAAATTCTCAATGACTTCACCAGACTACACAAAAGCCGAATAATCCCCCAAAGTGGGGCTCAAGAACTAACTCTAAAATTCAAACTGCTTTTTAATAAAAACAAGCAGACTAACCAGAACAAATGGCCATGAGGTTGTCTTCTGCTCCAGGGTAGCGTCTGGGAGCCCCGTCCTGGCTCCGTTCAGCTCATTGTCTTGGCATTTTTACCCACCCAGTATGGCTGCCTCTGACTCCCTGGTGGCTCAGAGGTTAAAGCGTCTGCATCCAATGCGGGAGACCTGGGTTCAATCCCTGGGTCGGGAAGATCCCCTGGAGAAGGAAATGGTAACCCACTCCAGTATTCTTGCCTGGAGAATCCCATGGACGGAGAAGCCTGGTAGGCTACAGTCCACGGGGTCGCAAAGAGTCGGACATGACTGAGTGACTGAACAAACGGAATGGGAGATCACTTAGCTCTCATTCTAAAGGGTGTCCTGGATGTTAGTGCTGGTGAGAGCTGCCCACATGGCTAACCCTCCCCACTCACTGAGCACGCAGGAGAAACCTTCCTGAGGCACCTGTTCTAGATCAGGGCTTGTCTACAACTGCAGCATGTCGAGGACTCACCTGTGGGTCTTATTGCAATGCTGGCTTTGATTCAGTAGGTCTGGGGTGAGCCTATAACTCTGCATTTCTAACAAGCTCCCAGCTGATGCCAATGCTGTTGGTTTGGGGACCACATTTTGAGATAATTCCATTATAAAGGAATTGGAAATACTGGGATTAAAAACCTCTGGGCCTAAAATAATAATGACAAAGTTAAAATAAGCTGTAGACAATAATAATTCTGCTGGTTCAGAACTTTGCTGCTTGCAAAGACTTCTTGAAGAAAAAAGTTGAAAGCTTACAAAGGTTAAGAGACTTGTCCAGCACAAATGACAGGGGACACTGGATCCCAGGTCTCCCAACTCAGGTAGAAGGCACCCGTCTACGTTCTTCTAATATAGTGAAAGTGTTAGTCGCTCAGTTGTGTCTGACTCTTTGAGACTCCATGGACTGTAGCCCACGAGGCTCCTCTGTCCACGGATTCTCCAGGCAAGAATACTGGAGTGGGTTGCCATGCTCTCCTCCAGTAGATCTTTCCAACCCAGGATCAAATCCAGGTCTCCTGATTGCAGGCAGACTCTTTACCGTCTGAGTTAGCAGGGAAATGTGAAGTGCAGGGGTACCCGCTGTAGGCCTATGAGTGATAAAAGAAAACACAGAGGGAAAGTGAAGTAAAAAAAAAAAAAAAAAAGCCTCATTATTTTAAAAATTATAAAGATACAGGTTTATAGCAAAAAAAAAAAATCAGAAAACAGAGAAAAGTATAAAAAGGAACATTTCTCTAGGAGAAAAACTATTGCCAATGTTTTAGCATGTATCTGTCTGGTCTTTTTTCTCTGATACACATGCTTTTTGCAAAAGTGGGGTCATACATGTATTGTTTTAGAATATACTTTTTTCATTTAACATTATATTGGGGGCCTCTCAACTGTTATTGAATGAACCTACAGCTGCATTTTTAAGCACTGCTTTGTATTTCATTGTATGGGTAGACCCTGATTTATTAAACCAATCTCTTATTGATGGACATTCAATTGTTTCTGGTTCTTTGATAGGATAAACTGCTTCAGTAAAATCATTTAACATGGAAACATTTGGCCAGAGTTGATTAGTTCCTTTGGATAAAAATCTAGGATTGCAGATGATGGTTCAAAAGGTACACAGCGAAAATTTGATAAACTGGCCTTTAGCAAAGTGGTGGCCACGGCAGTGCCTGGGAATGAATGTGCCTTCAACCTGAGCCAAACCAGGGCATCTGTTTTTTCTTTCCAACCTTCGCTAAAGTGATAAGTGAAAACTGATATTGTGCTAATCTGTATTTCTTTGACTGTTTGTAAAATTTACCCATTTTTGTATGTTTCTTGGCCATTTCTACCACCTCTTCGACAGTATCAACATTTCAACTAACGTTTGCAAAACCACAGTCAACATTTTTAAGAAAGGTGGACAACCTAGAAAACACTAAGAGCAAACAGTGCTCACTATTGAGATCTTTATCATGCAAAGTGCTCTGACACAGGTACAAAAGAGCGTAGATGTGTGGCTAATGACACAAGTATATGGGAAGGGCTCAGATGCCAGCTAGGTCACTCACTCTGTGTGACCCTGACAAGCAGCTTAAACTCTCTGAGTCTCAGATTATTCATCACTAAAATGGGGACAACCTGTCAGGATGGTGGGAAGGGATAAAGGAGACGATATGAGAGGCACCTGGCACAAGGAACGATCAACACATATTTTTACTAATAAAAAAACACTCCAAAAAATTGAGGGATAAAAAAACAACTAAAAGTCACAAGTAGGGAATATGACCAATAAATAAATTTATGGGGAAACATTTGTCTCCTTTAACAACAGACGAAATGCTAATAACACAAGGAGCCACCCCAACTTTTTAAATTAACAAGAACATTTTCAAGAGAGAATTCCTGATGCAGAGGAAGGTGTGGCCAAGCAAGCTGCCCATGTTGTTGGCAGCATGCAGTTCGTGCAGCTTTGGTGGAAAGCAATCAGGCCACATGTATCATCACACAAACACGTTTGCAACCTTTGACCCAGACATTTCCTAAGGAAGTAACTCAAAATATGGAAAAAGCTTTTTTGACGCTTCTTTCTCACCATTGTTTGTAATGGTGAGAAAAGTGTTTATTTTTTTGTTTACATAAAGGGTAAAACCATAGCAAGGGTGGTGTCAGCCCTTTCAGTTCCATAGTGTGATTTTTGAGTGTGTGTTAAACGGGGACATATAAACAATAATTTAGGCCTCTAGACAGTCTCTAAACCTTGTTTTAATTTGCAGTTGAACACAGTGCTTTGGAAAGGCTTTTAGACTCTGCTGAACAGTGATCAGATTGAAGGTTTTAAAAACCATCCTCAATCTCTTCATCCTCTAGTGGAGTTTGGGGTAACTGGAACCCAAGGGAAAGAGAAAAAGGCGGGGTGGGGGGAGTGTGCTGTCATCTGTAAACTAGACTTTTAAATGTCTGGAGAGGGAAGGAAGTCAAGGCAGGGTGGAATCTTCCTTTCTGTAAGCCCTAGGCCATTACAGCACAGAAACCCGGCTCCCTCTTCCCCCTCCAACTCTCGCCCAAGCCAGAAAGCAGAGCGGAGGCGTCCTGAGATGGTGAGTCTGGCGGGGTCCGCACGCGTGCTGGGCTGTGCCCAAGCAGCCGAGGGGTGAGTCACATCCTTGGTCGCATCCACATCTGTGTGTGTTTTCTGGTGCAGGAGGAGCCCAGCACCGCCTCGGGGAGGCAGGACCGAGCAGAGACGACCAGTGCAAGCTGTGCCTTCTGCCTCCGCGCACTTCAGTGGTGAGGGTTCCCGGCTGCTAAATTCCCAGGGTGGGTGGGAGCCTGTCCTGGAATAATAACTCCAGCGAGGGTGGGCGTCAACTCGCTGAACGACCAGCCAAGTTACAGAACCACAGACCTCAGGGTTGGACACAGAGGCCGCCCTCTCTCTCAACTGACAAATCCCTCTAGCAGTGGCCCTCAACTGGGGAAAGCTTCAACCTTACCGTGAACACTCAGATGCATCAGTCGCGGCCGAATTCTTTGTGACCCCATGGACTGTAGCCCGCCAGGCTCCTCTGTCCATGGGATTCTCCAGGCAAGAATACTGGAGTGGGTAGCCATTTCCTTCTCCAGAGAATCTCCCCGATCCAGGGACTGAACCCTCATCTCTTGCATTGGCAGGAGGATTCTTTACCACTTCATCACCTGGGAAGCCCTCAACCTTACCAGGGAACTTGAAAATAACGCACATGCCTCAGCCCCCACCTACTGTATTAGCCTCCCCGGGGTGGAGCCCTTGTGGGAATATTTCTTGTAAATTTCCCCTGACTCTGATAGACCCCTTGGTTAAGAATCACAACTATAGCATATGGAGGGTGGTTTGGCCTGAAGGCTCCCTTTGAACCTTGCCCACCTGGGAGATTATTATACACCACTGTATACCAGCTCCCACCCTCACTACTCTCCCCTCACAATGAGTGAAAAATCTTCCCTGTTGGGTCTTACCGCTGTCCCCCAATCCCACCAAAAATAAGCCTAACCCCACATCTCAGGGTTTACTTCTCCCCCATCCCTCAGCAAGAAATCATCCAGGTGACAAGCTGTAAACTGGGTGAAAAAGTGTGGATGTGAAATCCTAGGGAGAAACCCTTTATGGGTTTGAAACACTCTTAGGTCAACTGTTAGTCCACATGGATTCAGAATAATTTATTTGAAGCTTCTATCAATCAGCCAGACGTGCCTCCTCCAAGCTCCCGAGGTAGAGTGGACTGAGGCCAAAGCTTGACTAATTGACCTTAGAAAGGTTGAAAGTCAAGGAGGGAGGGGCAGTTTAGCTACCACAATTATGTGTATGTAATGTACGCTAATAAAGGCAGATGACAAGGTCTGAAAGACTGCAGTTTCCTGTTAGAAAGCATTCCAGCATGGGAATAGGTACTTGTCATCAGGGTTCTATTGAGTTTCCACCCCCTAAAAAATCGCCATGTGTCATCCGGTGTGGACCATCACTCTAATAAACCATCGGCTTTGACTCAGGGATAGAAGGGCCTTGAATAACCAGCTCCCTCAACCCAGCCTCACTATTTTTATTTATTGAATTAAAATCTAGGTTTTGAGGTTTTTTTTTTTTAGGCTTTAGTAAATATAATAAAGGGCTTTCCTGGTGGCTCAGTGGTAAAGAATCCACCTGCTAATGCAGGAGATGCAGGTTAGGAAAACCCCTGGAGGAGGAACTGGCAACCCACTCCAGTATTCTTGCCTGGGAAGTCCCATGGATAGAGGAAGCTGGTGGACTACAGTCTGTGGGGTCACAAAGAGTCGGACATGACTTAGCAACTAAACAACAATAATAAAAACAAGTATGATAAAAAATAGTCTGACATTTAAAAAACATTCTGATTAAGCACTCAAGGTACTAGATATTTCTCTACCAAATTTATAGTCTAGACCTCACAGAACCACTTAAGTACCAATACAGGGACCAGTGTTCCAGACTACATTTTCTCTTTTATAACAAACAAGTTAGAAGGTAAAACACAACCAAGTGTAAAATCAGATCTATTAGTAAATCTGTTGCCGGCGATAGGCATGATTTATCATTTGAAATCTTGGTAAACTACATCATCCTTGAGGAATTAATTCAACAGAAGACTGTATAGACTCTTCACTCTTTTAGAAGATTAGAGTTCTCTCAGATGGGATGTATTCTTGCCTGGAAAATCCCATGGATGGAGGGGCCTGGTAGGCTGCAGTCCATGGGGTCGCTAAGAGTCGGACACGACTGAGCAACTTCACTTTCACTTTTCACTTTCATGCACTGGAGAAGGAAATGGCAACCCACTCCAGTGTTCTTGCCTGGAGAATCCCAGGGACGGCGGATCCTGGTGGGCTGCCATCCATGGGGTTGCACAGAGTCGGACACAACTGAAGCAACTTAGCAGAAGCAGCAGTAGCAGCAGATGGGATGTATTATTTATTTAGCCTACTGATGCACATACTGTTTGAAGGATATTTATATAGGTGCAGATAAATAACAATTATGCTACATGTAAAATGTTTATCCCTTTATGTCTGATGCAGAATTTTGGATTTAAGAGATTTTGGATTTACATGTCAGCTACTTTGTCTTGCTGAAAAACTGTCTTCTCAAGTAGAGCTTCCCTTAGCTGTTTGGCAAGAAGATTTTAGTGCACAAAGAAGTTTCAAAGAGGCAGAAAAAGAAAGTCGTGTATTAGACTGAGCTCACTTGAGTGCAATCCAAGTTTTCCATTTTGGAGAGATGTTCACATGCCCCAGAGGAGGAGGGTGGAGACAGAAAATAAGGTGTGAGAAAATATGTGACTCAGGAGGAGAGCATGTTTTTCCAAGAAGCAGGAAAGTGCCTGGATTCTCAGCCCCTGGCCTCACAGACTCCAAGCAGGGTTGGAGTCCACCGGCAACAGGCCCAGGCACAGTTGGATAAGCCTGTATTTGCAAGCAAGGCCTGAGGCTCAAACCCCATTTCTGGGAATCAGTCTCTTTCCTGACTCACTGGCTATGTCCAGGATATCTTGGGCACGGCCCTCCACACTAAGAATGAGCAATGTTCCATAGGGGCTTATTACAGTATCCTAGGGGCTGAGCTAGAACTTTCTTAAGAATTTTTATGAACTAAAATCCCTTTCAAGGAGTTAGAGTTTCTGTGAAGGAGGGAGACTGAAGCTACAGATGGGTGGGGGAAGTGTCCCAGTATGACTACCATAGGACATCTTTCTGATGCCCCCTGCTGGCCTTGCATCGCTAAAATGAACACCACATGGTCTCTACAAACAAAGCATCACTATGAATAAAGCTACTGGGGGTGATGGAATTCCAGCTGAGCTATTTCAAATCTTAAAAGATGATGCTGTTAAAGTGCTGCATTCAATATGCCAGCAAATTTGGAAAACTTGGCAGTGACCACAGGACCAGAAAAGGCCAGTTTTCATTCCAATCCCAAAGAAATGCAATGCCAAAGAATGTTCAAACTACCACACAATTGCACTCATTTCACAAGCTAACAAGGTAATGCTCAAAATCCTTCAAGCTAGGTTTCAACAGTATGTGAACTGAGAACTTCCAGATGTACAAACTAGATATAGAAAGGGCAGAGGAACCAGAGATCAAATTGCCAACTTTTGCTGGATCATAGAAAAAGCAAGAGAATTCCAGAAAAACATCAGCTTCACTGACTATGCTAAAATCTTTGACTGTGTGGATCACAACAAACTGGAAAATTCTTAAAGAGATGGAAATACCAGACCTGCCTTACCTGCCTCCTGAGAAATCTGTATGCAGATCAAGAAGCAACAGTTAGAACTGTTGGACCTGGAACAATGGACTGGTTCCAAATTGGGAAAGGACTACGTCAAGCCTGTATAATGTCACCCTGCTTATTTAACTTCTATGCAGAGTACATCATGAGAAATGCCGTGCTAGATGAAGCACAAGCTGGAATCAAGATTTCAGGGAGAAATATCAATAACCTCAGATATGCAGATGATACCACCCTTATGGGCAGAAAGTGAAGAGGAACTAAAGAGCCTCTTGATGAAGGTGAAAGAGGAGAGTGAAAAAGCTGGCTTAAAACTCAACATTCAAAAAACTAAGATCATGGCATCTGGTCCCATCACTTCATGGCAAATAGATGGGGAAACAATGAAAACAGTGACAGACTTTATTTTCTTGGGCTCTAAAATCACTGCGGATGGTGACTGCAGCCATGAAATTAAAAGACGTTTGTTCCTTGGAAGAAAAGCTATGACCAACCTAGACCACATATTAAAAAAGCAGAGACATTACTTCGCCAACAAAGATCCATCTTGTCAAAGCTATGGTTTTTCCAGTAGTCATGTATGGATGTGAGAGTTGGACCATAAAGAAGGTTGAGCGCTGAAGAATTAATGCTTTTCATCTGTGGTGTTGGAGAAGACTCTTGAGAGTCCCTTGGACTGCAAGGAGATCAAACCAGTCAGTCCCAAAGGAAATCAATCCTGAATATTCATTGGAAGGACTGATGCTGAAGCTGAAGCTCCAATACTTTGGACACCTGATAGGAAGAGCTGACTCATTGGAAAAGACCCTGATGCTGGGAAAGATTGAGGGCAGGAGGAGAAGGGGATGACAGAGGATGAGATGATTGGATGGTATCACTGACTCAATGGACATGAGTTTGAGCGAGCTCCAGGAGATGGTGAAAGACTGGGAAACCTGGCGTGCTGGCACGCTGCAGGCCATGGAGTCACAAAGAGTTGGACAAAACCGAGTGACTGAACAACAATGGTTTCATAGTCTTTAGCCCCATATTTGTCATTTAGTCACCAAGTCGTGTTCAACTCTATGTGACCCCATGGACTGTAGCCCACCAGGCTCCTCTATCCACAGAATTTCCCAGGCAAGAATACTGGAGTGGGTTGCTGTTTCCTTCTCCACAGGATCTTCCTGACCCAGGGATTGAACCTGAGTCTCCTGCAATGTCAGGCAGATTCTTTATCAGTGAGTCACCAGAGACACAGAACAAAATCCAGGACTTTTTGGATCACTCAGCTTGTACTTTTGGATACAAAGTCATGTGATCTGGTACCAACAGGTAGCATAGCTTCTTCCCCTGATAAGAACTGAATTTGAAGCATGAAGAAAACTCTAAGTTTTATAATTCTGTATTTCATATTTCTAATTGTGTATGTGCATATGCTGACTAGATATTATCCTCAGGAAAACGAAACAGATTTAATGTTTGGTATACATGTTCTTGGGCTTCCCTGGTGGCTCAGACAGTAAAGAATCCACTTGCAATGCAAGAGACCTGGGTCGGGAAGATCCCCTAGAGAAGGGAATGGCTACCCATTCCAGTATTCTTGCCTGGAGAATTCCATGAACAGAGGAGCCTGGCAGCCTGTAGCCCATGGGGTTGCAAAGAGCCAGACACGACTGAGCATCTAATATACACACACGTACATGTTCTCACCAGGTCAGATTGTGCTGGGTGCACTTTCTCATCAGGAAAGCTCTCAAACAGGCAGGCAGAGGGTTGAGGGTTGGCTGTGTTGAGAATGACATACGTTCTCCATCGTTACTGGCTCTGACCTAGGAAATTCACATTTCACTTTTACCAATTCCTTCACTATCTCTATTAGCAGTGTACTAAATGTTTATGGAATCTCATGCATCTTTTTTAGGAAGCAAAAAATGGAGAAAAAAGATCACAGAGGAATTGACTGTGGAAGATTTCCTATTGCCATTCAAGACAAGGTGCTGCACCCAGACTCAGTTCTTGGTAAGCTGAGGGATCTAGGGGCAGTCGTCATGGTTCCAGTCCCTCGTTGGGTTCTGCTCACTATGGACAGAATACCTGCCACGCTAAATAGCTTTACCTAGACTAGGGTGTTGCATGTTAATATTTGTTTTTGCAAAATGTAAAGAATTAGTAATGAATTGATTAAGGCGAGATGTGGTCAACCAGGGTGAAAGTGCCCACACCTGCTCTGCCCGGAGTCGCAGGGCTCCGTGACTCAGTCATGAGGTGGTCTCAGTTCTGTGTGGCAGCCCCCCAGCATGAACCAGAATCTGCACCTGAGGAGCTCACCCCCACGGGAGCTGCTGAGGACTTGTCCGCATACATTTCATAGGAGCAGAAAGAGTGGAGAGGAGACCCAGAGAGCACCAGTGCATGGAATTCAGTGATTTTTACTCATAGGGAACTTTCTCCAAAGATAGTTTAAGCAAACAAATAACCGCTGGCAGGACTTCCCTGGATGAAGAAGAGGTAGGGCTGAGGCCTGCAGCTTAGGCAGCTCTGAGGGAGAAAATCAGCACCAAGCCCAATCTACCCAGCTTATATAGGAGGAAACGGAGGCCAGAGAACTCACCAGGCTTGCTTACGTTCCTGTAGTCTGACAGCCAAGAGCCTGTCCTGCAACTCAGTATTATTCCTCCTCTGTCACATGTAGCTCTATTTCATGTCTGCAGAAGGCACATTTTCTAATAATAATAATAATAGGTTTCACTCACTGAACACTTACTCTATAAACCAGAACCAAGCAGAGATTTTCAAAGTGTGGAGGGCTGTGAGGTCCTGTCTTTTCCCTGAAAGAACAATATTGCAACAGGTTGAATGGAGACACACCCGTGGAAGCCAGTTACCTTCGGTTAAGCTAGATAATCTAGGTATTTGCCAAAACACAAAACACTGCCGGTCGTCTCACTGGTCACTGATTTTTTAAAATTTCAAAATAGCTATTTTTCATAAAAAATGTTATTTTGTGAACGTGAAATGATTATTGTTTTTAAAGTATTTTTTAAAATTTCTCAATTTAAAATTCTAAAAAAAAAAAACCCTTGGGACTGCTCATTCAGTCTTAGGAAAATCTAAATGATTCTACAGAGTAAAAATGACTTGATATTTATAAATAAATACTTCTCTACTAATCCACGTTTCAACCAACTGAATGTTGTATGACAGTTCTCCAGTGCAAGAAGAAGATAGACTTTTAGTGCAGGTAAGAAAAACGCCACATATTATGAAAATGTTAGTCACTCAGTGTGTCTGACCCCATTGACTGTAGCCTGTCAGGCTCCTCTGTCCATGGGACTCTCTCGGTAAGAATACTGGAGGGAGTAGCCATTCCCCTCTCCAGGGCATCTTCCTGACACAGGAATTGAACCTGGGTCTCCTGCATTGTAGCATCTGAGCTACCTAAGCTAGAATAAACAAAAGCTCTTTAGGGCCCTCGATTTAAGAGTGTAAGAGGGATCAGAAATCAAAAATTTGAGAATTGTTGACATATAGTATACATCATTTAGTTATAATACCCTGAAAGGTAGGAATTATTGTCTTTATTATATAGATAAGTAGGAATTAAGCAACTTGCCAGGGTCAAAGAGCCTGGTGTATTATCTATTGTTGTGTAATGATGTATCCCAAAACTTAATGGCTCAAAACAACAAACATTTGCTATCTCATTGTTTCTGTGGGCCAGGAATTTGGGAAGCCATTTAGCTGGGTGGTTCAGGCTCAAGGTTCTCTCATGAGGCTGCAGTCAAGATGTTGGCCAATACTACCATCATCTGAAGGCTTTGCTGGGCTAGAGAATCTGCGTCTAAGGTTGTCCTTGCCATTGGCCAGGGGTCTCAGTTCCTCGCCAGGTGGGCCAGTAGGCTGTTTGAATGTCATTATGATCTGGTAGCCTCCTTCCCCCAGGCAAGTGATCCAAGGGAAAGACAAGATGGACATTTCAATGACTCTTACAACCTAGTTTTAGAAGTTATACACCATCATTACCACTTTATTCTATTTGTTAAAAGCAAGTCACTAAATCCAACCACAATTGAGAGAGGAATTAGGTTCCAGCCTTTGAGGAGCATGTTAGAGTTTGTGACATATTACCAACCATCACAGTCAGTACGTAGCAGAATCAGGCTTCAAACTCAGGCCGACATTCTTTCCCTTGTATGACACAACCATCCCAGTGTGTACATCTTTCTTCCTCTGTTTGTAATTTCCTTGATTTCTGAATTAGAAGGCATTCAGTGACTACTGACTGAGACTTGGGGAAGGAAAGAAACCTTCCTAGAGCTCGCTCCATTTGCGATTTACACTTTGGTAGACAATGTTACAATGAGTGTAACCATGAGTGCAGCAAGGCAGGTATTAATAGCACTGGCAGAAGTTTTGTCCCCCAACCCCTTCTCTGCTGGAATTGAGATGTTGCTTGGATACCCAAGTGTGACATACTCACCTGCCAGGGCCAGGCTCCCAGGCTCTGGCCTTACTGGAGAGTGCCGCTGCCCACAGCCTGCCAGACAAGACCCAGACCTGCACCAGGGACACATGCTCTCTTCTGCTAGCCTCTCTGTGGTTCTGATGAGGGCAAAGCTATGATTCAAGTTCCCATATGGATTTATGAATGTGTTGTAGAGGAAAACCATCTTTCCAGTTGCCTGGATGATAAGCTCTTGGCCACTGTAGGGTCTGAGAAGAAAATGTGGATGTATCAGGGCAAATCTTGAGAAGTAATTACAAATACAAGATGGTCTGATAATTCAATGGGCCAAATTCTCACAGATCCATCCATTCAGAAGACCTTTACTAAACACCTACATGTGCTGGGCAAATCTTGAGACTTTCCTATCAGAACTGTTACTTATCAAAACATCTCTCAGTTGTCATAAGAAGGGGGCATGTCCCAAATATCACCCCTAGGCTGGCAACCTGTGTGATAAATTTCCCCCTGGGGAAATTGAGCACTCTGGGGCTAATGCATACTTTGCATGATCAGAGCTCTACTGTTCAAAGCACATTTTAGGATTATAATAATAAAAATTTCACACTTCCTGTGCATAACTTGGGCTTTTTCAGGTTCTGATACAGGATACAGCTGCTGTTCTGCATCTCGGATTGGACTGCAGAGTAATAAGTATGAGAACTGTGGCACGAAGATTCATAACTCCCAGAGAGTCTGCAGTAAAGACTCACCTAAAGGTGAAAGCGACTGGGCCACCTCAGGGAAAAAAAAACAGGCTGTATCTGGTTCTCTGTCCATAAGTGAGCACAACAGTTGTTTGCAGGCAATAAGTTGCAATTTTAATCTTTTCTTTTCAGAATTTCATTATAGATACAACAGCCCAGGACAGAATTTCTTTAATCATGGAGAAAGAAGTGCCTTTGCTCAGCTCCGCTATTTAAATGAAAATAATTCTTCACCTAGTAAGTACATCTCCTGCTTGATCCCATCTTTGTAAACAACCTAGACTCCCTCCGTGGGAGACACATATCACACTGGCCACTGTTACCATATGCTGAGCACCTTCTGAGTCTCTGCCAGGTCTCCAGCCCTCATCTGACACTTCCACATCCAGCCCGACACCTGGATGGCAAGGGGCTGGGCTAGTAGATATGCAGTCCTAGCAATAAAGGACTTTGAAAGTTACAAAGTGCTACAACAGTGTAATCTGGCAACAAGTCATAAATATTTGATGAACAAATGACTAACTGCCACTATTATTGTTATTATTCAGAAGGGGAAAAAGCTTTAGATCCCCAGTAAAAGTCAGTATGTAAAGAAATAGACTATTTTTACACTCCTTAAATATCATGTTGCTAATTTCAATGCAAAATTTTGCTGTCTTTGGAAATACCTGAAATCCCACAAACATTTATTTATAAAGATGAAAAAGACAATGGCTACCTTCTCTCAAGGAGTTTACAACCTGTTGAAAGAAAGGAACTCATATCCTAATCAGGATAGTTCATGGAAAATGTGGTTAAGTGCTAAGAGAACAGAGTAGACTAAGGGAACACAAAGTGGGGAGGGAACACCCTTATCTTGCTTCTGAACAACCACCGGGTCCGGTTCTCCGACATCCTTTCCTCATGGGTGAGTTCATACCTTCAAAGCTCTTTCTCTCCATTGCTGGGGACAGGGCACCAGAGAAAATGTTTCTGACCTTTCACAGTTGCAATGCCCAAGACTAAAGAATTGTGTTTACCAGACCTCAGCTGTGTCTCCCCTACCCACCCCCAGCTACCCAATCCTCCAACTGGACGTGTTCTGTCGAGGTGACAGTCCCTATGACTCCACAGAAGCAACAGGCACATTTCTTTACTATCTCCTTGGTTTTGGGGTCAACAGCACATGAGACTTCTCATTCTAATATACGAATGAGGAAAGCAATTGAGTCGTTTGAAGTGATCTTGAAACGCCATTAGTAAATGTACAGTGGCCAAGAGGGTAGAAGTCTCAGGGAGGCGTCTTTTGTTCAGTATTAAAGAGACCCTCCAGAATGGACAGAAAATGGAGCAATCTGTTGCAGGAGGTCGTGAGTTCCACCTGCAGACTGAGATACACTGTACTTTGTCAGGATTTTGTAAATCTGTAGACTGAATGAGTGGAGAAGGCAATGGCAGTACTCTTGTCTCCAGTACTTTTGTCTGGAGAATCCCAGGGATGCAGGAGCCTGGTGGGCTGCCGTCTATGAGGTTGCACAGAGTTGGACACGACTGAAGCGACTTAACAGCAACAGCAGACTGAATGAGAATGGGACCAGATGACTCTGTGACCCTTTCCAACTCTGTTTCTATGTTTCAGATAAAGAATGAGATGACCAAGGAATTAAGACTGAGATCATTAGTACCACTGTCACGACAAATAAGTCAGGGTGTAGTGTGACTAAATTTGGACTTTCTGGCTCCTGCCTTGCCTTCCATGTCTGAGGGACAATCCCTCCCTGTCCGCTTGTCAAAGAGGGACCCCCCTGAGAGGGAGTGAAGGCAAGATACTAGAGACCAGTGGATATGGCAGGAGACCAAAGGAGAAAGAGGGCAAGACAGAGAAGAGAGGAGGAGAGGCAAGAGAAGGGGGGAAAGGGAGCCTCAGCGACAGAGAAGGCAGATTTGTTGGCCACTGTGCTTCCCAGGTGACTCAGTGGGAAGGAATCCACCTGCCAGTGCAGGAGACACAGGAGACATGGGTTCAATCTCTGGATTGGGAAGATCCCTTGAAGTAGGAAGTGGCAACCCACTCCAGTGTTCTTGCCTGGAAAATTCCATGGACAGGGTAGCCTGGTGGGTTGCAGTCCAAGGGGTTGCAAAAAGTTGGACGCAACTGAGCACACACACATGCTTTGCCTCTCTTCCCTTCCCTGGAGCTCTTCATGTCTTCCATGGTGACTTTCCTACATTTATCTTATCTGTTTAGTCTCTATGTTCTAGGATTGTCTTAGTAATATAATTTTTTAGTTTCTGACTCTTAGAATCCTTGCTCCTAAAGTAGAGAGGAGTTTAGAAATCCATTTGGTCCAAGTTCTTGGAAAATATTATCCCTCCATTTGCCAAATGAAGAAGTTGAACCCATAGACATGCCCAGGTTACCCAGCTAGCACCAAAGGAACTTAGACTCCTGGTTTCTTGTCTGCTAATAAAACTCCTTTTAAATGTTGAATTCTTTTCTTGAATTCAGAATACTCAATGGCTACTTTCCATGTTCCCTAGGTTTATTTCCTTATTAAAACTTTATGAAATATTTCACTTATACAGAAAAGTTCAGGAAAGGATAGCCATATACCCACCATTGGATTTTGGGATCATTTTTGTGCTCTGAATCTGACCACAGCTAACATTTTTCAGCTCATTCAAAACCAAAATGGATCTGTTTCCAGAGAGCAAATCCAAAATCCTCTAATGATGAATGTGAACCCATACTAAGAAAGTAAGTATGATTAACAAAATGATTACCCATTTGGTGTATGCAATGTGCTTAGTGCATTATTGTCTGCCCATGATCACCTACAGCAGCGGTCCCCAACCCTTCTGACATCAGGGACCAGTTTTGTGCAAGGCAGTTTTTCCATGGGGGTCTCGGGATGATTCAAGCGCATTACATTTATTGTGTACTTTATTTCTATTATTATTATTGTATCAGTGCCACCTCAGATCATCAGGCATTAGATCCCAGAGGTTGGGGCCCCCTGACCTACATCTTAAGTAGTAGTCAGGATTCAAAACTACGTCTGGCTAATATTTCAATCATTCAGTTATTCTTTCAACAAACGTTTGAGTGTCAATAGCAGGACATCGTGCTGTCCTGAGGACACAGTGACAAAGTCAACTCCTGGCTCTGCCCGTACTTTCTTGGTAGAGGAATAGGGGGTGTACAGTACTATTGCCTAATGTGGAGGTTTGGAGAAGCTGAGTCCCAAAGAGTAAGCGTGAGTGAGTCAGCAAGGATGGAAGAGCATGAGCGAAGAAATGCCAGTCTGAGAGAGCCTCCCAGTGTGGAAAAGCCCTTGGCAAGTTCAGGAACAATGTGGCAGGAGCCTAAAAGAGGGCGAGGCAGTGGGGCAGGCTAGGACTGGTGAGGGAAGGCTGGTGGGATGGGCACAGCCAGGCTGTGCAGGGGCTTGTGGGCTGCAGGAAGGATTTCAGGCTCTTAGGTTTAATGGGTAGCCAATGAGATATTTTTTTAAAACCAGAGTGTTTTTTAAAGCTTCCTAGTGTTTTCAAAGATCACTCTACTAAGGGAGAGGGAATGGATTAGAGGAGTCAAGGACTGGAGCACAGAAGCCAAATAAGAGACCAGTACAATAGGCCAGGTGGGATGATGGCAGCTTAGCTAAGGGTGGTAGAAAAGGAAAGAGAGAGACTAGTGTTTAAGAGCTAATTAGGAGGCAGACTTGACAGTGTAGCAGAGAGTTCAGGCTGTGCAGTCACACTCATTCAGTGTGAACTCTACTACACACTGCCATGGTACAGCACAGTGTGTATGAATACAGCCACCGGGGAGTTCTTGGGTTTGCATCTTGGTTCTGTGTCCTTCGGCAGATGGCGTACCAACTCCTCGCCCCCAACACACACACAGACAAACACACACAGACACACACAGACACACACACAACTGAACCACGGAGTTGAAGAGGGTGCTTTACACAAGTATCAGTGTGCTTTTGCATTTCTTACAGGTCAGACCTTGCTACACTCTCACCCCATTCCCACTCCTGCAGGATTTCTGAAAACACATCCTCCAGCAACTTTAGCAGTAACAAAGAAACGGAATCTGAGGTGAGGACCTTGCAGCTTGTAAGTTTGGTCTTCGTCACCACAAAACTGATGGCTTTTAAATTATTACAGTATGAGAGCATCAAAAAATGTTCTGCTGAAAAAACTTGTGCTCAGCACTAACATAAAGACACACAGCCTGAGCAGCCACATGGTTTGTATTATTCCTAAATTGGTTCCAAGGGAAATTTCCTGGAGAAAGTGTTTTGTGGGTGGTGCCTCAGCTATAGGATTCCCCAGTGTGCCGTTCACAAGTTTATTCCAGTGACACTGGGGTTAGAGCTGCCAGCAGTTTTCTATTTTCAATCAGGTCACTTTCAAATGTTGTCACAAGCATGCGCTGCATCCCTGTGTGCCCGTTGGCTATGGGCCCTAAATCCCCTTCAATGCCCCTCCTCAAGAGTTTTTCTTCCTTCTCACAGGTCTCTTTTTCCACAGCAGGGAAACAGCCCAGCTGTTGAGGTTGCTGACCTCATCCTGATTCATGCTCGTCAGTCACGTGTTTATCTTTTTTTCTGTCCCTTTCTCTACAAAATATATTCCATCTCACACTGGTTTCCTAGGAAACCAGCTCTCAAAAACAGAAATAGACTGGGTGGAAAACAGAATACTCCCAAAATTCCACTTTGCCATGTTTAATAACGAGAGAACCCAATTACCAGGAGCAGTAGTAAATTTCTGTAACCAAAACGTGTGGACTTTTCCTCTGTAGATTTTAAACTCGTCTTTGGATCATGCCCTAAGGACAGCAACCATTTTGAAGCAAACTACTGATCAAATGATTAGAACTATTGCAGATGATCTTGCCAAAGTACAAAGATGGAGGAAAAAGTTGAAATACTAGTTTGACTCAAGGCAACCAAGGATTAAAAAAAAAAATGCAGAGAAAACTTGGTCTTCCCTCCAAAGGTATTTTACTTATTATACAACTTATGAAGATGACTTTCTAGAGAACACACCAAAATTCCAAGAAATGGGGGGACACAATTTCTTAAAAAATGGACCTCTGATTCTTAAAAATAAAAGTCAACACATATTTGTTTAAAAATAAATGTTATTAACTCATAATAAAAGAAATGAAAATAGTAAAATATACTTTTACCTGTCAGTATGGCAAAAACTAAAGTTTGAAAAGCCCAGGCTGTGTCAGGGAAGATGGGGGAGAGGAGTGCTCTCATACTCTGCGGGTAGAAGTACATACTAGTGCAACTCTGTTGAAAGACAACTTGATAACTGCTACCAAATTCTACAAATTCTGGAAGTATTTACCTTCTGAGCAGCAATTCCACTACTAGGATTTTGCTTTATAAGTCACTCAAACAATATGTCACGTAATGTGTTTGAGGATGGCCACTGATGGGAAGGGCTCACAAATGGAACACATGTAATACCCTCTATGATGATTCAAAAACAATGACAGTCAGGACTTCCCTGGTCATCCAGTGGCTAAGACTCTGAGCTCCCAAAACAGGGGACCTGGGTTCAATCCCTGGTCAGTGAATTTGATCCCACATGCCTCAACTGGAAGATTCCTGCATGCTGTAACTAAAGATCCTGCATGCTGCAAGAAGATCAAAGATCCCACATGCGGCAACGAAGACTTGGAGCAGCCAAATAAATAAATAAAGGTGAAATTTAATTTCAAAAATGACAGTCATACAGTTAATACTCTGCAGCCACTGAAAAGAATGAGGTGTATAATCTGTAAGATAGTGAAGAAAAGCAAGCTAATAAGAAATGTGTGACTTTTTCAAAGAGCATATACATTTTCTGGAAAGATACACAAAAATATTCAGTGGACTTCTAGGAAATTCAACTGGGAGCCTCAAGAGAGGCTCTTTACTTTTCATTTACTTTCAGTACTTAATGAAATTCTTGTTTTATATATTATTTACTTAGAGATCTCCTGAAGTCAGAAATATGGAAAAATAGTAGTCCTGGATTAATGAAATTTACCTAGGCCTAAACTGCATGCAGGGATTAAGTCCTGATTTGCTGCTTTTAAGGACTGATGCTAGACCTCCTTAATGACAGAGTAGCAGATTACTGGCTCTTTCCCTCTTTCCTGGGACTCCATTCACTCCAAATTCAACAACTATTTCCCAACCCCCAGAGCTTCACTTAGTGGTAAGGAGTGTTGAATCCATTCCCGCTTTAAAGATTTCTGTGGTGACAAAGACAGCTACTATTTGTCTAGCTGGCCAGAGGATAAGCTATTTTTAACTTTGGGGCTTGAAAATTAGTTTAGGGTGCCTGGTAAGAGATAAAGCAGAGGCCAGAGTGAGGATACTTCTGACTTCATGCAAAATTTACTTTAAGTTGTGGCCCTGTGAGGAAGATAGTGAAGACTAGTAATAGCATTTTAAGAGAAAAAGGGGAGAATAAATTGCATGTGCTAGGAGACTTCTAGATTCATCTCATATCTAGATTTAATCATAACTTGATAAACTCTTTTGGGTGCTGCTGCTGCTGCTGCTGCTAAGTCACTTCAGTCGTGTCCGACTCTGTGTGACCCCACAGACGGAAGCCCACCAGGCTCCCCTGTCCCTGGGATTCTCCAGGCAAGAACACTGGAGTGGGTTGCCATTTCCTTCTCCAATGTGTGAAAGTGAAAAGTGAAAGTGAAGTCGCTCCGTCGTGTCTGACCCTTAGCGACCCCACGGACTGCAGCCTACCAGGCTTCTCCGTCTATGGGATTCTCCAGGCGAGAGTACTGGAGTGGCTTGACATTGCCTTCTCCGCAGACATCACTAAGTGTGCCCAAGTTTAAAATGACATACTTCTCTGGCTTGAAGTGCTCTTACATGACTCATGAGTTCTTAAAACTTTTGGGGATTCAACCCTCTTTGAGAATTTGATGAAAGTTAGGAAGCCTCCCTGCCCCATGCTCCTCTAAAAATGATATGAACACGCATGATTTTGCACACAATTTTTAAAAGTTTGTGGAGACCTGAAGCAAATCCATGGCATCCAAGTTAGAAGGGACTGCCATAAATGAATGTCCCTTACCCCACAAATTAACCCTTACAGAAACTATTATAATTATTTATTTAAAAATATGGCCCAGCCTTGCCTTATTAAACCATATTGCAAGTGTAATTTATATTTCCTTGATGAGTGAGTATCATTATAAACAATCACTGAATTGTCTAATCCAAGAAACAGAAATTGGGCCATGTCCTTAAGGAATTCTGGAAAAGAGCTAGACTCTGATTTACAAGGATGATTTTATATTTACTGACTCTGTAGTATTTGGCTGTCTCCTCCCTCATGACACTTCTTTGATAGATCTCTTCTAATTCTGCTGCAATAATAAGCCAGAACAAGCTTCTAAAGTAAAAGTAATTGTATTTAGGACTTCCCTGGCAGTCCAGTGGTTACGGCTCTTCCAATTCAGGGGACACAGGTTCAATTCCTGGTCAGGAAACTAAGATCCTGCATGATGGGTAGTGCAGCCAAAAATTTTTAAAAAATGTAATTGTGTATCTAATGCTGAGTCCAGGGACTCAGCAGCATGAGTGGGACTCTTGGTAGAAGGCGTTTACTGTCTGAGTTAACTATTAGATTTTACAAATGAAAATTCATCTTTTTAACATTCCTTTCAATTGTAATCTTAGTGAATTATTTAAAATAGACCAAATTCAAATAGGAATATATGTTTATATTTAATAACCAAAATGTTGTTTAGGTAGTAGAACTTTTACTGTGGGAGAAAAACATTTCTTGTTCCTTTGATTTTGAAAGAAATCCACCTGCATCCTGAAGGGACTCACAAAGGGTACAAATACCCATAGCAGAACTGAGTTACGGAAGCATCACGTGTTACCAAACACACCACCAGGATCTGGCCCGCTTGGATTTAGCTCAAATTTCAGAATTTTTGTCAACTGCTATTTTTCTTATTTAATTTTTGTGAATATGACTGAATGATATGAAGCCACTACACTTTACAAACCAAGTACATCTCAACAGGAAGCAAAAATGTGCTTCATAGATTGTGAGTCAATCATTTCAGTTAGGAGCAACAACAAGTGTTTTTCAGGGTCTTTGTACCAGAATCTGCAATTGCTCAACCTAACAAGGGTGTGGTGGGTGGGGAATCAGTTTATACTAGGAATTTATGTGTAATGACCTCTTACATCTTCAAATTCAGTAAGAAATTCAAGAAACAAAGGGTCTCTCCAACTCTAAGTCTAAAATGTATATGAAACGTAAGCCTAAAGGATCTCTTATCAGAATGACGGGACACAGTGACCACTGAGGTCTGAAGTGACTGGATGGACCAGTGTTTGCTGTCATCACACTCTTAGTTCCATTTGTCACAGGGCATTGGATTAGTATGAATCTGTTCCATACATGTACTAACCCTGGACAGATAGCTAGCAAGGCATATGAAAAGCTCAGATAAAATGCAGACACCAAAAAATTAGCCTTTCCACTGGCAGTGTACTGTTCTCATGCTCAACATTCAAAGAAAGCTGTTTCTTAGACTTGTGGTTGCCAAGGGAGAGGGGGTTGGAGGAGGGGGTTGGAGGATTGGCAGATATAAGCTTTTATATAAAGCATGGATAAACAACAAAGTCCTATTGTATAGCACAAAGAACAATATTCACTATCCAAAAGAAGTGTACGTGTATGTACAACTGAATCATTTCGCTGTACAACAGCAATTAATACACTGTAAGTCAACTATACTTCAATTAAAAACAGAAACAAAGAAAAGTTTATTAATGTCAAACCTTTCCTCTCCACATATACATGTCATCCAGGTTAAATTAAATAAACTTTTTGTACCTTAGCCTTCCTAAGCTTTAAAATGGAGATGATAATAGTGCCTATTTTCAAAGGAATAAATGATGTAATGTAAGCACACGACTGAGCGACTGAACTGAAGCACTTAAAAACAGTGCCTCACATATAAAGCATTTGTACATTATTATTAGCATTACTTAGTAAAATAGCAAGTTCTGAAATTAATATGTCAAAGCAGTAACTTTCCTATATATAAAAAAAAATCTGTCTGAAAAACATGATAGAAGATCCAACTTAGGTGGAACCGTGAAAAATACTATGGCAATATGCAATACCTGTATAAAGAAAATAATGATTTTTAAGGTCGTATTTTCCCTGAATTAACCTATAAGTTTACTATGAACCTAATGAAAATATCAAAATAACTTTTGGTATTAAGAAAATGATGTTAAAGTTCACTTTTTAAAAATGCAATACCCAGAGAATTTCTGAAAAAACAAACAAACAAAAAAACACAGTAATTCTGGTATGGGTAGAATAGAGATTATGTCCAGCTATTAACACAACATGAATTAAAATAGGGAGGGACTTCCCTAGTGGCCCACTGGTAAGACTCCACGTTCCCAATGCAGGGAGCTCAGGTCCAATCCCTGGTCGGGAAACTATATCCCACATGCCCCAGCTAAGGGTTTGCATGCTCCAACCAAAACACCCCCATGCAGCACAAAGATCAAAGATCCTGTGTGTCACAACTAAGACCCACCACAGCCAAATAAAACAATAATGATTAATGAATTAGAGGGACTCCCCTGGGGGCCCAGTGATTGGGACTTTACCTGCTAGTGCAGGGGGTGCAGGCTTGATCCCTGGTTGGGGAGCTGGGATCCCACATGCTTTGCAGCCAAAAGACCACAACAGAAGCAGTGTTGTAAAAGATTCAAAAGACTTTAAAAAAGTGGTCCACATTAAAAAAAAATCTCTAAAATAGGGAATAAACTGGGAGATTAGGATTGACATATATATTCTACTAAATATAAAATGAATAACTAATAAGGACCTACTGAATAGCACAGCGAACTCTATAATGGCTTATATGGGAAAAAAGCTGAAGAGTGGATAGATGTATATGTATAACTGATTCACTTTCCTGCACACCTGAAACTAACATAGCATTGTAAATCAACTATACTCCAATAGAAATTTAAAAATATAAAATAGAAGAAAATAAAAAAACTATAAATCAATAAAAAAGAATATCGAAACAGACAAAAATTCAAACTTAGTTTATGAGCAAGGTATTTAAGATTAATTGGGGAAAGAGGGATTGCCCAATAAAATTTGGTACGGTATCTATTTAGAAAGAAATAAAGATGGATCTCTGTTAAATACTTTATCAGTCAGGGTTCTCTGAAGGAATAGAAACTCCTCTAGATATTTTAAGAAGAGAGTGTTTTAATATAGCGAATTTAGTTCTTAAAAATCATGGGAAAAGCTGCAGGGGAAGAAACTTGGGACTCTATTTTTAGTTCCATGTCATATCACAATCTGACCCCAGAAATAGGAAGGTAGTGCCACCAGCTGCCACCAGACTGCCTCATATCCATGAAGCAGGTGACAGACACTAAAGCGTGCAGTCTGGCTGCTACAAACAACTCCTGTAGGTAGGAACTTACTTGTCCACTGACACAGCCACAGCAGATGGCCTCTGCCTCCTTTCTACCTTCAAAACCCTGACCAAATGAAAATACAAAAACAGGCAGAATCTAACCTGTTCAGAACCCCACTTACCTTTGAGTCTGAAAAACTTCCTTTTTAGCTTTTCATCCCTTGTGATATGGAATGGGGAGGCATTGGGACATAATGCCAAATGCTAAGAGACAATATCCAGCATACATTTTCATACTAATCAATTCCGGAGGGATGGTGAGAGTTACCTATGAAAAATAAAATGAACCTATCAAAATGCTCTAGAAGATCAATGGGTGAATTTACAACCTTGGGTGCAAAGACAGCTCCAGTACAATACAAATTTGGAGGCCATAAAGGAAAAGTGATACATTTATCTAAATAAAAATTTTAAATGGTGGTATCAGTATTTTAAATGTACAAACATTTTGACAGCTATGTCCTCACTAGAAATTTACATTAAAGAAATATTTGTATAAGTTTGCAAAAGTATGTACCCAAACAATGCAGCATTATTTGTAAGAGCAAAATTCTGAAGATAAATGATATATAAAATTAGGGTCCATTATATGACAGAACACGACGAGGCCAGGTAAAAGGAGAGATCGGGAATGGAGAGGAGGGGTTCCCATGTGTGGGTGTAACACATGTACACCCACATCCTCACATTATCCAACCTCATGCAAAGACTACATCATTATCATCTAAGTCAAAAGGAGTTACCTTGGTGGAAAGATGATGATACATTCTTTTACTTCTTTGTAATTCTCTTAGAAATTTAAAGTTTCCCAATGTTCCCATCCTCCCCGCCAAAAAACAAAGATAATTTTTGTAAGTATGTATTTATTTTCTCTTAGAATGTTCATGATTATTTGTTTGCTAATTTAAACATTTCAAAATTATATAAAATTGTTTTTTAGAAATATCTAGCAAGACAGTAAATGCTGTAAAATATTTCAATTAATGATTGAATTACTTTACATATAAAAGAAGTCATGAATTTTCAGTTGAAAGAAAAACTGCACTTTTAGGAAATCATTCTATTATACATACAAATTTACAGTTTTCACTTTTATAATCTTTTCATTTAAAATCATTGTTTCCCCAAAAACTATATTCCAGCATAAGACAGACAGGTATCTAGTAAGTAGTTAGTATGTACACAGGTAGGCTGTGAAAAATTACCCACAACTATAATATATTCTGTTCCAAAGCTGAAAACATTTCCTTTTAGAAAGCATTTTAACATTTCTTCTCGTCATCCACAAAGCAGCAACAATATTTAAATTAAAAATGACAAATTCAATGATATATAATCATAAACAGTCCCTTAAGAAATACATCTGAAAGTCATTATTCCTTAAAATATTTACACTGTTTAAATTACACGAGAGCAACAATGTCTCGATCTATTTTAGCTGAACACATTAATAAGAATCTCTAAGTTGACCCCCACCCAAAGCATTATTCATCTTTAGTAAAGGAGACTTTATCCTCGGGTTTATTCAGCATCTTTATATCATCCAACAGCTTTCTGGGTGTTAAAATATGCGTGGATCCTGGAAGAGGAAAAGGTACATCTTCAGAGGCCAGCAGTCAAATCAGTTTTCCCTGGCTCACTATATTGACTTGTCCTCCAAAGTCACAAAGTGCAGTAGCTTGGGCCAGCTTAACAAAGTTTCTGTAGGATGCCTTCCTAAACTACAATATTTTAATCCTTCCTCTTCATTAAGCACACTCAGTAACCCTTCACAAACAATGCCCACTACTATATTTTGTACTGTAGTTACCACTTTGTACTATATTTTGATACACAGAAGAGCAAAATTGGAGGTTAGCCTGTCCCCCTGACAGAACAGCAAGAGTCACTGTGAATTCAGTCACAGAGAACTGTTAAGCAGAACCACAGGCTGAAGCTTGATGTACAAATGCTGCATCTCCATAGGTCAGGAGAGTCTAGGTATCAGAGGCTTTGACTGAAATTCCTAAAACTAAATTCCATACGGGCTCAGCCAACATCAGGTCCACAGCCACAAAAAGTTTCAAAATATTTCTGTAGTAGAAATAAATGTTTCAAAAAGTATTTAATCATGAAAGCAAGAAAAGGATAGGATGAAATACTTTTAAGGATATATTTAATGATATTTAAAGAATGCAATATTCCTGAAACTCATTCTCTCAAAATCAGAATTGTAATTTAAGAAAATCATCAAAAGGTCTACCAGGAAAAAACTGGTACATCAGATAAAACACACTGATTCAAAAAATACTTTTTTGCATTCAACAATTTAGTTCTAAATGTAAATTACAAGATAAAGTTTTACATATATATTTTTGCATCTAAGAGTTTGTTTTAAAAAAGTAGACAAAAGGAAAACACAAGTCTTACCAATAATAACTTCACAGGACTTATGTGCCTGAGAAACTTCATAAGCACAACGCATTTCTGAGTAAGTAATTCCTCCGATCACAAAAACAATCAGCTTAGACCCATTTTTTCGATCCTCTAAGTAAGTAGTTCTGGGTTTCTGCCGAGCACTAAAAAAATAAACATGAACACATTAAAAATATTTCCAAAGCCATACTACTTGTAGTCTTTTAAAAGAGCCTAACTCAGGCAAACTCAAATTTGGCACCAACTGAATTGATTTTAAGAAAATGACTTAACTATGGTATGACTGGAGCACCACGAGCTAGGCAGGAGAGCCCCACTTTAAGTTCAATTTTGATCTGAGAGTTTGGACAAATGACTCATAATCTAGCTTAACATGTTTACCTATAAAACAGAGCTATATGTGTGTGTGTGTGCTCAGTCGTGTCCAACTCTTTGCAATCCCATGTACTACATCCCACCAGGCTCCTCTATCCATGGGATTTTCCAGGCAAGAATATTGGAGTGGGTTGCTATTTCCTCCTCCAGGGGACTTCCCAACCCAGGGATCAAAGTTGCGTCTCCTGTGTCTCCAGCACTGCAGATGGATTTTTTACCTCTGAGCTATCTGGGAAGTCCCAAACAGAGCTAAGGGCCTGTCTTATTTATTTCAGATAAATACACAGTATACCTGGAAAGTCTATGACTTAACTAAAGTTAAATAAAAGCAGGGCAGGTTGCATTGAGACAGTAGTAGAGTTTTAAAGACACAGAGGAGGTGGGGGAAGCGCAGGTACTGATTTGGAGCTAATGTGGTACTGGAATGTCCCTTGCTGGAACTCAGTGAAGTACTGAGATATCTAGATAGGAGATATCCAACACATATCTGCACGCCTGTGTTCAATGCAGCATTATTCACAATAGTAAAGATATAAAAATAAGCTAAATGTCCATCAATGAACAAACTGACCGAAAAAAAAATTGTGTATACATACTGTAGAATATTGTTCATCCTTAAAAAAGAAGCAAATTCTTCTATCTGCAACAACACGAATAAACTGGGAGGCAATTATGCTAAGTAAAATAAGGCAGACTCAGAAAGACTGCATGATCTGTCTCACTTATATGTGGAATCAAAAACAGTCAAACTCACAAAAGCAGAGAGAAGAATGCTGGTGGGCAAGGAAGGTGGGCAGGGTAAGAGAATGACACACTGTTGGTCAAAAGGGCACAAAATTCAACCATGCAAGATGAGTAAGTTCTAGAGATCTAATACAGAGCGTGGAGACTACAATTAACAAAACCATACTGTATATTTGAAATATGCTAAGAGGACAGATTTTAATTAAGTCTTCTTGCCACAAAAAAAGAAAGAAGGAAAATGGTAATTATGTGTATGTGGAGGTGATGGATATATTAACTAGCATGTGGTGATTTCACAATGTATCAAAACATCAAGCTGTATACCTTAAACATATGCAACATTATGAAATCAATTACCTCAATAATGTTGGTTTAAAAAAAGAAAAAGAGCAATGTGGGTTCCAACTCTGCTTCTGCTTCTTAATTCTGTATTATTTTTAGCAAGTTACTTAAACCTAAACCTCTCTCTAAACCTCAAGGGTTGTTTTCAAGATTAAATGCAATAATATACAGAACACACTGTATGGAATCTGATACTGGGAAACCACTAAATAAACAGTTGTTATTTCTACCCCCTCCCCCCTTAGAATGCTCTAGATCTGCACAGATCAAGATAGTAGTCACTAGCCACATGAGGCAATTTAAACAACTAAAATTAAAAATTCAGTTTCTCAGTCACACGAGCTACATATCAAGTGCTCAACAGTTATGTTATGGCTAGTGGAGAAGGAAATGGCAACCCACTCCAGTGTTCTTGCCTGGAGAATCCCAGGGATGGGAAAGCCTGGTGGGCTTCTGTCTATGGGGTCACACAGAGTCGGACACGACTGAAGTGACTTAGCAGTAGCAGTGGTTATAAACAGGACAGTGCAGATAAATGACATTCCATTATTGTAAGAAAGTTCTATTGGGTAGCACTGCTTTAAGTCCTAAAAATCACTATATTTGTTCCCATACCCCACTGGTAAAAATTCTGAGCTTTTATTTGAAAACTAAGTATTTTAAAATAAACATTTATGTCTATTAAAAATGTCTAAATTATATATGTGTTCTAGTAAAATAAACCTTAACTTCTCCTTTTCCTAGTGTAAGAATAGTATCCAATGTATTATCTTATACCCACTTTGGAAACCATATTCTAAATACCTCTAAGACATACAATATAGGATATCATGGTAAACTTTTAATAATGTTCTCAATCTAGCCTTTCGGATGGTAATTTCCATCTGCCATTGTAAGGAATGACAAGGTAGTAAACGACAGAAAAAGTAAAGAGATTTAGTAGCTGGTTTTGAAAGGTAAAAGAGGAACAAGACACCTTCTTGGTTTCTTTACAGAATAAATCAAGGACATATTAAAAGTACAACTGTGGTTTAAAAATGTCCAAAAAAGACAAGATAAAGCTAGAAAAGCAAAAGAAAAACAAGTAATATTTGCTCAAAATGATTATGTGATTCTAACAATTTTTAAACTTCTGAATAGCAACTTCAGGACAACAGTATTACATTTAATGTGTTTCATGTGTATGTCTAAGACTCTGTGCTAGTTTTATCCTCTGAAAGACACATAAATGATTAAATCTCTGTATCCTAGAACTCTCACTCTAGAAACCACCCAGAAGCTCCTGTTAAAATAAGAGCAAACATCTTTTTAAAAGCATAGCTGAAAGATTCATATGCAAAACCTCTCTAAAGGTAACACTCTCGATCCTGGGTACTGAAATAAGCTCAGAATCCAAAACAACAAAGCACACGAGGAAATAAGCAACCGTTAAGTGTCTGCAGAAATGAAAAGCAGTAAAATTAGAACCCAAAGAATGTCAGATGTTGAATTTATTAAATTTTAGTATTTACTATTTTAGTAAAAAATAAACTAAGTATGTTGAAAATGATAATAAAGTAGAATAGAAAGCAGACAAGGACAAGGAAATCCAAGCATATCTGAAAAAGAAACAAGGACAATTTCTAAAAAAAATAAAAATATTAAAACTCAAGAGAGATTACAAGGCATGAAAATAATATGAGGTGTTTGAATAAAACAAGAATTTATGAAAGATATGAAACCTCAGATTTTAGGAAATACATTTGAATCCCAATGAAAGAAGTAAAAATAAACCCTCAGGTAGACAAAGCAGGGGAAATGTACAGAATATCAAAGACAAAAAGCAACCAGAGAGAAAAGGCAAATTACCTTTATAAAAGTATGATAAAACTGACAGAAAACACCCCACCCCCACACATACACCTTCCCAAGAGCTAAAATGGAAACCAAGAAACAGCAGAACAACACCTCAGTGTTGTGTGAAAATTACCATGAGCTAGAAATACAAAGCTATCATGTAAGAACAATAATAAAGACATTTTCAGACAGAGAAAACCATAGGGACCCTACCACCAAGAGACACACACTGAAGAAATTTCTAAAGGATACACATCAGAAAAGAATATAACTGAGCTCAAAAAAGGGGATGCAAGCAGAAGTGGTACACAACATAACTGGTTAAGATGCACATACAACTAAAAAAAAAAATAACGCTCATCATTAATTCTGGAAATAAAGAAGACACATGGTAAAACAATAAAAGAATTAAGAGAACATTTAAGGAGTGTGTAGTTTGAATTAAGTTTTCAAAAGCTCTGTACTGTTCATCAAGAGGGCAAAGACGCTAATCTCAGACTTCGGTGAGTCAAAGATGTGTACTATAATTCTAAAGATAACTGCTATGAAAGTACAAATAAGCTATGTAACTTCTAAAATAGGAGAAAAGGGAAAAATAAAACTAAATAAAAGGTCCTTAGACCAAGAGAATTACCCTAAAGAAATACTCAAACACACGTAAATGTGTAAGAATGCTTACGGCATATTGTTAGGAAGGGTGCTAGTTTTGACCTAGTCTAACTTTCCACTGTGTGGAAAATACATGAATAAACTGTGATAACCATATAAGAATACACCAAACAGCAGCAAAAAAAATTTATACATATGTCAATTTGGGATAAATATCACAAGGATAATGTTGAGAGAAACTTAAAAGCAAGTTGCAGGACTTCCCTGGTGATACAGTAGATAAGAATCTGCCTGCCAACGCAAGGGACACATGTTTGATCCCTGGTCTGGGAAGACCCCACATGCTGCAGAGCAACTAAAGCCCACGCACACAACTACTGAGCCCGTGCTCTAGAGCCCTTGAGCTGCAACTACTGAGCCCATAAGCTGCAACTACTGAAACCCACGTGTCACAGCTACTTAGCCTGCGTGCTGCAACTTCAGAAGCCCATGAACCTTGAGCCTGTAGCAAAACGGGAGGCCCTGCAATGAGAAGCCCACGTACAACAAAGAGTAGCCTCTGCTCACCAAACTAGAAGAAGCCTGCACACAGCAATGAAGACCCAGTGCAACCAAAAATAAATAAATAAATAGATTTTTTAAAAAACTGCAGGAAGACACAACATGACACCATTTATATTAAGACTGAAAACACAAAGACAGCTTGGTGTCATGATAGAGTAAGATGGTCAGAAGACTGCCCGCCAAGAAAACAAGTATAAGCCTGGATGAAACTGTGGGGAAAAAACCATTTCAGATCACTTGGGAAAATGAACCACAGGCAAACGACAAATTAAGAAGCATTTACTCTTAAAAAATGTTAGTATATAGGTAAGAATGGTGGTGGTGACTATGACACCTTTTGGCCTGAGGTTACATCCAACCTGCACAGTTCTTCCAACTCAGCAAAAACTGTAGCTTTACTGACTTGAAGCTGGCTGAGAGAACCACCAATTCTACTGCCTGAGGCAGAAGACTTGATACAAGGTAGGAAGCAAAGTGAGGACAAAATCCTACAGCTTTGCTAGTTAAAAATGGTTTAGAGTAGAAGCCCTGTGGCGCCGGGAGCACAGAAATTTAATGGGGAAACCCTGAGAGTAAGAAAGCCAAAGAAGACAAAGTCCCCCCACATCCTAGCTGACTGCCAAATTATGCCTGTGCCAGGGTAACCCAGAGAAAGCCCAATGAAAAAAATAGGAAAAAAAGAAGGGGGATTGGGGAGAAGACTCAAGAACTGACTATGACTTGTAATGCAGTCCTTAACCCACAATCAGATTGATCAGCAGTCGATGGAAGGTTTACAGGCTTGAGGTGTCTAAATACAACCTCTGCCTAGATAACTGGCTGACCTCTAAACTATTCAAACATAGGGCAACTACTAGCAACCAAGCTAAAAAATTAAATTTAAAATAAAAAAAGCCCTACAATGACATCAGTGGCTACACTGCAAGGGGGCATTGATCCCACTGCTTAAATCTATACAAGTTACTAAAACAAAAAACAGCTTAGAATTGCTGTTACATAATACAGTATCTTAAAGGCCTAATTTTCAGCCAAAAATTAGTAGATGTGTAAGAAAACAATAAAGGGTGATACACATGCTGGAAAAAAATCCATCAACAGAAACTGACCCAAAGTGAATTCAGATGTTGGATTTAGCAGACTTCAAAGATACTGTTATAAATATGATCAAATAATTAAAGAAAATTATGGTAACAAAATGTTAATCAATGGAGAATTTCAAAAGAGAAATGGAAAGTAAAAAAAGCAGCAAATGGAAACTCAAAAGGTGATTAGTACAATAATGAAATGAAAAATTCAGTAGATGGGCTCAGTAGCAGATTTGAGATGTCAGACTAAAGAATCAAAGAACTGAAGATGGGTCAATAGATATTAGCATATCTGAAGAACAGAAAGAGAAAAGGTGGAAGAAAGGTAGACAGCTTCAGTGACCCATAAGACAAAGTCAAACATTCCAACATCTGAGTGATGGAGCTTCAAAAGCAGAAGAGGGAGAAAGAAGTGGGCAGAAAAAATTTGAAGAAAGAGCAGCAGAAAACTTCCCAAATTTTGATGAGAACTATTAACTTGTAAATCCAAGAAAATTCAACTAACCCCAGGAAGAACAAACACAAAAAGAACTCCACTTAGGCACATAATAGTTAAACTGCTAAAAGCCAAAGACCAGTAGAAAAATCCTGCAAAACAGAACTTTATACATTGTTTAGAATACAAATACATGTAGAAAATTTATGAAGATATATAGGTCAATGATAAACAGCAAATTCAAGATAGTGAAGAAGGGAGAATAATAAAAATCAGACAGTGATATATAGGAAGCTTGAACTGTACTTAAAATGATTCATTTGTTAATCTGGGTTCTAAGTATAGGGTATGCATTATAATACTATCTATAGATTTCTGAATGCTTCAAATATTTTCTCACCAAAAGTCATCAAAAAGGATAATGGCATCTGCTAATGTAAAGAAAAAAAAAGATAAGGGGAGAAACTCTTCTCTAGTTCCATGAAAATATTTTTTATAATAAAGCACATTTTCATATTGTTTATTTGTGTGTATGTATGCATGTGTGTCTGTATGTCAGTCGCTCAGTCATGTCTGGCTCTTTGTGACCCCATGGACTTTTCTGTCCCTGGAATTTTCCTGGAAAGAATATTGGAGTGAGTTACCATTTCCTACTCCAGGGGATCTTCCCAACCAGGGATCAAACCCAAGTCTCTTACACTGGCAGGAGGATTCTTTACCATTGCATATCTGGATTCATTAAGACAGGTTATAGTTAAAGAAAAACTACCTTTTAAGTGACTACATGCTTCAAGGAGAGTTATCAATATAGGAATATCTGTGTACCATTTCAATTATTAGTCTGCAATACCACAGTGAAAATTTCACTGACTTTCATTTATAGATTTTACCTTACTGCTCCTGAGCCATTCCAGACTGCTGGGCACTGGGAACAATATGGCCACTCTTTTGAATCTAATCTGTTATCAATGGCATCCTAGGGAAGATAAGAATTAAATCCATCAAAAAGATATTATAAACGCCAAGATTTTGTTTGTTTTACGTAAAACTCAAAACTTGTATTTACAATTAAAGAACATAAGGATACATATTTAATAAAATAAGGTTAGCCCTCTTTTTGAAACTCACAAATCTAATTTGCTACAAAATTAATGCAATTATTAAACCAATATTTATTGCATGCCTACATTTCTTATTTGGAGGGTTCCCACTTTGGTGTGAAAATCCCAGGTACTTTATCAGGGTCTTTATCTCGAGAATGCTAGGGGTTTCTAAATACCATCTTACTCCTGGCAGACCTCTTAGGCGACCAGAGTCCAGGCCTTGCCTTTCATAACTGAAGTTGTTCAGTTGTGTCTGACTCTTTGTGACCCCACGGACAATAGCCAAACAGGCTCCTTCGTCCATGGATTTTTCTAGGCAAGAATACTGGAGTGGGTTGCCATTTCCTTCTCCAGGAGATCTTCCCGACCCAGGGATTGAACCCTGGTCTCCCGCATTGTAGGCAGACACCTTACTGTCAGAGCCACCAGGGAAGTCTTTGCCCTTCATAGTGATGGCTTTAAAACAAAAATGTGCATCCTGGCCTAGGTGTACTCAAGACCATCTGATGAGAAGGAAGCAGCTTTCTTTTTCATTTAAAAATGTTTCCTTCTTTTTATGGTTAACATCTTTTGATATTTATGTGTATGCATATAATACACACATAGTGTTTTATCAGTACAGCATTTATATAGTTATAAACAAACATATAGTGTTTTAATCAATACAGCACTTACATAGTTTATAAATAGCCACATACTGTAGGCTCCTGATCACATTTATTATGAGAAAGTGTGCATAATTAAAAGTTTGAAGACCACTGATTTAGAACACCACAGCTTTAGGACATAGTCGCACAAACAGTAACAAGTAGGAATGGACACAAGGTACTCAGTAGTCCTAGAGTATTTCAATAAGATTGCAAGATGTGAAGAATCAAAGCTTCAGGAGAACCCTAAAGGCCTTAGGTTGCTATTGAGGTAAAGTGGAGTTTTTGAATTTAACATGCAAATCCTTGTTAAAGGGTTTGAGAAGGTCAATTCTTATTTTTAAAATACTATCAATAGCAAAGAAAAACTCCTTAGTTCCACATCCTTGTTCTGTTGCGTCGCTCAGTTGTGTCCGACTCTTCACGACCCCGTGGACTGTAGCCTACCAGGCTTCTCCGTCCATGGGATTCTCCAGGCAAGAATACTGGAGTGGGTTACCGTTTCCTTCTCCAGGGGATCTTCCCGACCCAGGGATTGAACCCGGGTCTCCCGCATTGGAGGGAGACGCTTTAACCTCTGAGCCACCAGGGAAGCCCCACATCCTTGTTACAGATCAGGAAAAAAAAATCTTACACCGCAGGGAAAAAAGTCTAAATCTTCATCTATATCAAGCATGTGTAAATGACACAGAATTAGTCAAGCAAAACAGAAAAATCATGGGAATAAACTGTACACAATTTCCAAAGGAAAGTAGAAATTAATGTTTAATAACTTAAAAGCAAATTGGAATAAATAGAACTGTCTGATTATGACTTTACTGAGCTCATAATGCAATTATTAGTTCATTTTCTAACTTCCTATAATTGAAAATTATTTTCTAAAAGCAAACAGTACTAAAAGAATTGGCCATCTGTCGATTACAAAAGCAAATGATAGTGAGGTTTACATTTTAATCACAAATCCATTTCTAAGAATATTGGAATTTAACACTCTAACAGTAGTCACAAAAAACGTTATTTTGTTGACCTTTCATTCAACTAAATTACTTATATTTCTGCTACATAGTAATTTCAAACAACAGAGTTTTTTTCATAAAGCATGCGGGTGCTTATTTTTTTAAATTTATTTTGAGGCAATTAGTGGTACAAATTGACAATCTTTAAGGCAGAACTTCCAAGAGCTTCATCTTCTCCCTTGATATCAGATACAGCCTTTTGTGAACCCTCTCAGTACTGCAGATAATTCCTGACCCACAGATATGCTCAAACTGACAGATAAATGGACAGAGAGTAAAAAATATTCTTCAAAGGGCAGAGTATAAATAAAATTTAATGAATTTTACCTCCAAAATATCTTTGATGAAAGGCGTCCATCTAGACAGTTGAAAAGTTTCTTCTGCAGACCGATCCTTTCTTGATGGTCTGCCTTGTTGAGACTAATATTATTAGAGGAAAAAAACTAAAAATCAGTGATTTTCTTTAGTGATACTCTCTTTATCTTTTCTATCAAGATGTTTAATTTACAACAAATACGACGTTGCATTTGACTTAAAACTAAGAGTGGAAAAGTCCACTAAAAAAATCTGAATAAGTGTAGTCACATAACTTCATAGTATTTCTGTACATTAATGATTAAATTTATGATAGTATCAGAAAGTGTGTTTTCTCCAAAATGCTTATATAAAACTTGATAGGAAAGAATAAGATTCTACACAGACTTCTTCAAATTTTGCTATAAATAAATCATAGAAAGAAAAGCATAAATAGCAAATTACAACAGAAGCTAAAAGATATAAATTCACTAGAAAAATGTATATGTCAAAATTACTCATGCATGGAAAAGAAAATAAAATTTTTAATATTTTCCTTACCAAATCTACAAAGGAAATTAAGAAGACTATCCACATGGATTCCCACATAAGAAAACATATCTAATGCAAACAACCATGCACGCACATGTATAAGTATATACAGAATGTAAGATTTCTTACTGGAGGGACAATGGGAACACCAAGGTAGATCCAGTTACGAATCATGTCACTTTCATTTTCTATCTTTACATTCTGGATCAACCTGTCCAAGTTTTCTTCTGTAGTTCCTTAGATAAAAAATGAATGCACAAATAATTGCTACACAATCATTTCTAGGTTTAGGGACCCAAAAATGAAGCTTTTTTTTAAAGAAAGCAAACATTTAAATTATATAACCTTCAGTCTGCCCCCAATTTCACATTTTTCCTTTTATTTATCTTAATCAACTTTAACCACTACTTTCAATTCTCCTGCGGGAGACCTGGGTTCGATCCCTGGGTTCGATCCCTGGGTTGGGAAGATCCCTTGGAGAAGGGAAAGGCTACCCACTCCAGTATTCTGGCCTACAGAATTTCATGGACTTTACAGTCCATGGGGTCACAAAGGGACACGACTGAGCAACTTCCACTTTCACTTTAATTTTTCTAAGATTCTCTTATGGCCAGTAGTAAAAAGTGTGTCAAGGTTGTATATTGTCACCCTGCTTATTTAACTTATATGCAGAGTACATCATGAGGAACACTGGGCTGGAAGAAGCACAAGCTGTAATCAAGACTGCTGGAAGAAATATCAATAACCTCAGATATGCAGATGACACCACCCTTATGGCAGAAAGTGAAGAGGAACTCAAAAGCCTCTTGATGAAAGTGAAAGAGGAGAGTGAAAAGGTTGGCTTGAAGCTCAACATTCAGAAAACAAAGATCATGGCATCTGGTCCCATCACTTCATGGGAAATAGATGGGGAAACAGTGGAAGCAGTGTCAGACTTTATTTTTTTGGGCTCCAAAATCACTGTGGATGCTGATTGCAGCCATGAAATTAAAAGATGCTTACTCCTTGGAAGGAAAGTTATGACCAGCCTAGATAGCATATTAAAAAGCAGAGACATTACTTTGCCAACAAAGGTCTAGTCAAGGCTATGGTTTTTCCCGTGGTCATGTATGGATGTGAGAGTTGGACTGTGAAGAAAGCTGAGTGCCGAAGAATTGATGCTTTTGAACTGTGGTGCTGGAGAAGACTCTTGAGAGTCCCTTGGACTGCAAGGAGATCCAACCAGTCCATTCTAGAGGAGATCAATCCTGGGTGTTCATTGGAAGGACTGATGCTAAAGCTGAAACTCCAATACTTTGGCCACCTCATGCTTCGAGTTGACTCACTGGAAAAGACTCTGATGCTGGGAGGGATTGGGGGCGGAAGGAGATGGGAACAACCGAGAATGAGATGGCTGGATGGCATCACCGACTCGATGGACATGAGTTTGAGTGAACTCCGGGAGTTGGTGATGGACAGGGAGGCCTGGCGTGCTGTGATTCATGGGGTCATGAAGAGCTGGACACGACTGAGCGACTGAACTGAACTGAAACCACTTATTGTAAAGTGATTTTAGAGCTGGGTATCTTTATCTTAATATATTCATTAAAAAATAAACAATCTATATTACCATTAATACTGAAGATATAAAGTAGGATTGCTCTTATTTTATCATAATTATCATGATTTTTGCTGAGAAGAACTGGAAGGAGTACTCGCATAGCATCTTTGACTTTCTGTCCTTCTGCATCAGTTCCAAGTGCCAGGTCCTTAGTGAAAATGAAATATAGTCAGTGATCTATGATCTAAATTCATTTTTCAGTTAAAAATTTTACTAAAATTTGCCAAATTTTAATGGAACATTGATGGTATTTCATAGGGAATGTGAGCATCACTTGTAAACTATTACTGTATCAAATGTAAAAAGTCAAAACAATTCAGAAAGGAAGAAAATTATTAATCTAAACTTTTGCTAATATGGTAGACATGAGCTACATGTGGCTACTGAGCACTTGAAGTGGGTCTAGTCTGAATCAAGATGTGCTATAAATTAAAACAACAGAGCTTGAAGATTTACATATGAAAAAAAGTATAGAATATTTCAATAATTGTTTTATACTGATTACATGTTGAAATGACAGTATTCTGGATGTACTGAGTTAAATTGAGTATATTATTAAAATTAACCACACTCATCTCATTTTACATTTTTAATGTAACGACTAGAATATTTTAAATTACATATGACTTGCATTGTATTTCTATTAGACAGTACTGATCTGAATAGTTTTGGCATCAGAGAGGAGCCTTTTATTAAATGTGCCTACACAGTACTCTGCAGGGTGCTACCTGAAATGCTGCACCCACTGAAAAAGGCCAGCCAACAATGTCACCCTGAATTAATGCTCCAAACACTGAAATCATCCCATTCAACCAAACATGCAGATTAGGAGGGACAGCCTACTATTAACATGATACTGCATAGCTACTTGTTAGCGTTGGTAAGGAATATTGTATTAAATACCAAGTGGGTGTATCTCCTTCTAAAAGAGATGGTATGGTTTAGGGCACTATATTGAGCAAAAAGTTAGGTTTTACCTTACAAAGTTAATTCTGGAAACCTACCTTGAACATAGGTGTTTCTGACTCTGCACTTACCTGTTCAGTTTTGCAGAGCTTTTCTATATTAGGCCTGAATTTACTCATGCAATCCTCTGCTAAGTTAAGATGAACAACTTGCTGAAAAACAGAAAAAAATCAATTATTTAAAGCATTTTCATTTCTTTCTGTGTAACTGATAATACTAAACTTTTGAGATGGGCCTGAAAGGAAGTATGAGCTTAGGTGGGAAGGAGGTACCATGTAAATCAAGGGAAACAACTCAAGAAAGAAAAAAAGTGGAAATTACCATGATCTAAAGGGGATAATCAACAGACCACAAAAAAACAGAACGAAAGGGTTGAACTTGTATTGGGTTTACGAGTAGTGAAAAATACAGTGAGAAAAAACCAGTTAAGTCCATAAAGTCAAGCAGAAAAAGTTTGAATTTATCTTATTGATTTTTGATTAGGGACTAATAAGATAAAAAAAATTTAAACATTATTCTGACAATGACTTCTGAGAAGGATTGGAACAGCAAAAACAACAAAAGAAAATAGTTTACCTGCCCACACAGCTTTAATTGCTTTAAAATTTACTAATGTGTAACTATTAATTCAAAGATGCAAGCATAGTAACAAGGACTTGTCAATCCAATGTTGAATTTTCTTATTAAGCTGATAAAAAATAAAGTTTCTGTAGCTGTTCAAGACAAAGATATAAAAAAGTTTTGGCTGGATCTGAACAAATACAGAGAACTCTATTGGGTAGCTTAGACATTTGGGGTATTTCTCAGACCTAAAGTAAGGGTTTAAAGGACAACTAATACCAAGTATTCCATGACACCCACTGCTAAACTTGACTACAGAACTCGGTGGACTAATAAATTAAAAATGATTTCTTATATATGATACCGCTTACCTTAGTAATCTGTTTACGGAAATGGGGCATCTTTTTCATCAGCTGGGTAAGAGCGCTAAGTGATGTCTAGGAAAAATCAAACATTTTAAAAAACTAACTTATGATTCAGTTATTTTATTCAATAACTTTTAAATCCTATAGTTTTACATTTTATCAATTTACTAAATATTTGCTAATTAAAAAACAATTTCAAGAGGTTTCCAGTTGTAGCGATGTTATAAAAGTAGCTGATATAAAAATTATTCTCCCTCCATAAACAAAACCAAAATTGGACAAAATAAAAAAAGACAACAGCTTTCAAGCAAACGATGTCTTAAAAATAGTTCAAAGTTAGGTTACTTGAGCAAAGGAAAGCACAGGAGGTGATCCCTGCACTCATCGGCTCTTCCCTGGAACATTTTCCAAAGCACAGTGAAAGGAGGCAGAGTTCAAGTAGAAAAAAAGTCTCTCTGAGCAGAGGAAAAAGAGATCAGAGTTTGGAGCTACTGAGGTAGGGTTTGCGGTCCAAGGTACTAGAAAGTAAAAGACAGTCATAGCATAACTCACAGATGTGTAGAGGTGATGCCTTAGGATCCTGGCCAAATACTAAGCTGCATGTGTACAGGGCATAAGTAGTAGACGCCTAACAGAGAATGACTGCAGAGATTTCAGATGGTCTTTACACTAAGACAGTATTGGCATTCTCTGACCCAGACAAAGTAAAGAGCTCTAGGTGAACATCCCAGATATTCAGCCCTGGAAGGACTATGTCTTTGAACTAAATGCAAAAGTGAAATACACTCAACGTAACAAAAGCCTCACATGAAATTTCCACACAATCTAGGTTATTCACCAGCAAATTAACTGACTGCCAGAACAGAACTCAGTACTCTTTGTAGACAGAACATCATCAACAGCCTCTGCAATATAGCATCCACAAGGTCCAACATATAATATACAAACTGGACATGTAAAACAGGTAAAAGTGATACTCAAGTGATAAAAACAGTCAATACGAGCAGACTCAAAATGATCCAGATGCTGGAGCTAGCAGACAAGGAATTTAAAACAACACATTCATGTTAAAGAAAACAGGAAAAGATAAACTATAAATGAATGAAAAGATGGAGTATATCAGTAAAGAATCAGACTTTATTAAAAAAAATTCAATGAATGTCCCAAAACTAAATGCAATCTTTGAAATTAAAAACACAGTGAATGACATACATTATTGGTGAGACCGTAAAATGGTACAGCAAACTAGTAAGTTTGGAAGTTTTCTATATGATTAAATATACATTTACTATATGACCCAGCAATCCCACTCTTACTTAAACAAGTGAATGAAAACATCTGTTCACACAAAACCTGAATGTTCATAGTGGCTTTACTTGTAATTGCCATCAACCAGGGAAAAAACCTAAATGTTCTGCAATTTGTGAACGGATAACATCCATACAATATATTCATACAGTGGAATACTACTCAGCAATAAAAATGTCGAAGCTACTGTTATATGTCACATGGGTGAATGTCAAGTGCGATAGATTAAATTAAAAAGCCATATTGTTGTTATTATTATGTTATTACATAAATGACACTTAGCTGTCATTCTGGAAAAGGCAAAGCTATAATAATAGAAAAAAAGAATAGTGGTTCTAAGGTGGAGAGGTTGTCTACAAAGTGGCAGAAGGCAATGGGGGATACTGACGGAACCGTCCTATATCGTGGCTGTGGTTATATGAGAGCATACATTTGTCAAAACTCTCTATAATATATATAGAATCATACACTATAAAAGGGGAACTTTACTTTCTAACTCAGTTCAAAATAGCACTAGTCAAAATAAAGCAGGTATGGCTATATTAAAATCAGACAAAATACAGTTTAAGACAAGGAATATTGCAAATGAAAACTAAAATGACATTTTATACTGATAAAAGATAAATTCAATAGAAAAAAACTATCTTAAATTTATAAAGAGTCTAATTAAACAAGGCTGCGTCAGTTGATATGGCTTTGAGAGTTGACAAGATTATTAAAAAAAAAATAGACTAATTCAGCCATACATTATACCATTCCTGGTAACTGATATAAAAAACAGATAAAAATTTGTTAAGAAATAGAATATTTGAATAACATGATGAACCAACTTGGCTTAATTAACATTCACAGAATTTGTATTCTTTTCAAGTACACATAGGGTATTTACTACAACAGATCATGATAGGTCACAAGCCAAGCCTGAACAAATTTCAAAGGACTAAACTCATACAGACTCCATTCTCTGACCACTATATAATTAAATTACAACTCAGACAGTAAGATAAGTAGAAAACTCACAAACTCTTTGAAATTTAAAAAAAAATTCCTTTATAACACGAGTCAAAGAAAAAATTATAATAAGAGAAAATATTCTGAGCTAAATTGAAATAAAAATAGGTTATTCTAAAACTTGGGAAATGCAGCTACATAATGTTAAGAAGGAAATAACTAAATATACACAGGAGAGAAAAAAGTAAAAAATCAAAGTTCTTAACATCCGACTCAAGAAGTTAGAAAAACAAGCCAAAGAAAGTTGAAATCAATTCAATATAAAAGTAACATACAAAAGAAAAATCAGCAAAGCGAAAAGTTGGTTCTTTGAAATACTAATAATATATAAACAGGGGATGTTAATAGTAAAGAGGCTAAAACACAAATCAACAAAATTAGGATTAAATAGAACATAGCTACAGGTTCTATAGACACTGAGAAGATAAGAGGATATTTGAAAATGTAGATGTAATAGACAAATCCCTTTAAAATGCAATATCCCAAAAGTGATATAAGAAAAAATTAAAATCTGAAGAGCTCTGTACCTATTAAAGACCTTATAATTAAAGACTTCCCCATAAAGAAAACTCCATGCCCAGACTGCTTCAGTTGTGAAGTCTTTCAAGCAATGATGGAACAAGTAACGACAACGTCACACAAACACTTCCAGAGAATAATACAACAGGGAAAGCATTAACAATTTATTTTAGACCAACATAATTTTGCCACCAAAACTGCCTAGAACATCACCACAAGAATAAAAAGAATTATTGCTCATAAATCTAGAAATACTATTGCTCATAAACCTAGAAGTAAACATTCTAAACAAAATATTAGCAAGCAGAATCCAGTGATATAGAAAAGGGATAAGGTACCATATTTAGTGGAGCTAATTCCAAGAACATATGGATGTTTTAATGTTAAGAGAACAATGAATGTAACTCATCACATTAACAGAATAAAAAAGGAAAAAATAATTTAATAGGTGCCGAAAAAGCATTTGATGAAATCTGACACCCATTGTTGATTTAAAAAAAACAAACAAACTTGTTGACAAATATGGAATAGAAGGGAACTTCTTAATCTGACAAAGGATGTATCTAAAATAACCTGAAACTACCATAATACCCGGGATCTTCTCTGGTGGCTCAGTGGTAAAGAATCTGCCTGCCGATGCAGGAGACACAGAAGCTGCAGGTTCAATCCCTGGGTCAGGAAGGTCCCCTGGAGTAGGAAATGGCAACCCACTCCAGTATTCTTGTCTGGAAAATTCCATGGACAAAGGAGCCTGGTGGGCTACAGTTCATGGAGTTGCAAAAGAGTCGGACATAACTTAGCAACTAAACAATAAACAACAACCATAATACCCAATGATGAAATATCAAACACATTTCCCCCAAGGCTGGGAATGAGACAAGGATATCCTGTCACCAGTTCTATTCTACATTTTACTGCTAGGAGGTACTAAGAGAATACCAAGAAAATACCAAATAGGAGGTACCAAGAAAATTAGTGTAAAATGTATAAAGAGTCAAAAGGATAGTCTAAATTTTCTTTATCCATAGATATTATTGTGCAACTTTCTGAGATGACAGAAATGTCCTATATCTTGATTTAGGTGGTAGTTCCACATGGTGTGTGTTTACATGTGTGTGTGTATGAATACAAATATATGTATGTAAAAAGTTATTCAGTATACACTTAAGATTTGTGCATTTTATTTAGGTGAATGCGAAAAGTGAAAGTGTTAGTTGCTCAGTTGTGTCTGACACTGCGACCCCATGGACTGTAGCCTGCCAGGCACCTCTGTCCCCATGGGATTTCCCAGGCAAGACTACTGAAGTGGGTTGCCATTCCCTTCTCCAGAGGATCTTCCCGACCCAGGGATCAAACCTGGGTCTCCTGCACTGCAGGCCAATTCTTTATCACTGAGCCACTATACCTTAATATTAAAAACCCTAACATGAATACGTTTATGCAATTGGCTAAATGGTCTTTTAAAAATAAACTTTAAATGTAGCAAGACAGATAAAATGTTGCTAAGTGTTGAGGCTGGGTAACAGGTACAAGAAAGTTTATCTTCTCTACTTTGTGTATGTTAGAAACTTCTCAAATGGAAAGTTAACAAGATAAAAATTTTACACAAACTTTAAAATTCACCTTTGTCATACCTTGAAAGTTACAGTAACACTCTTACCTTTCCTTCTGTTGCTTTCTTTGTTGATGAAATTTCCTTCATAAGCTTGGGAATTTCCCTGTTAAATTATAAGAAAATTTTTTAAATTTCAAATTCTTTAAATTTCTAAAGTGTAATTGGGCTTCCCTGGTGGCTCAGAGGTTAAAGCGCCTGCCCCCAATGCGGGAGACCCGGGTTTGTTCCCTGGGTCGGGAAGATCCCCTGGAGAAGGAAACGGTAACCCACTCCAGTATTCTTGCCTGGAGAATCCCATGGACGGAGAAGCCTGGTAGGCTACAGTCCACGGGGTCGCATAGAGTCGGACACGACTGAGTGATGGAACGGAAAGTGTAATTCACAAAAATATCTTAAGATTAAAAAATGTACTATTAGTACTCTGTAATTAGTACTTTTTTTAAAAATATGGAACAAAAATTAAAACAGGTTCACATACTCTAATACAACTGCGATATGGCGATGTCGAATTTTGACCCAGAGGTCATCATCTTCTTCAAGGATTGCCTCCTTTTCCTTCCCATCTGTCTTATATCTACAAGTAAGAGAAGTATGAAACTTTTGGATTATTTTGTGCCTGAGAAAGTAAAAGAAAAATTTTTATAAGTAACAATTTTAAGACACAGCTCAAGAAACTGAATTTTACGAGGATAATGAATACCTACTCAAAACTAAGGCATATTGTTATCCATACAACAAAAATAAAAGTGCTATGCTGACCATGACCTTTTTACTTTCAATGTTATTTTTTGCTGTCATTATTACAGAGTTTTATTTCAGTATCTTAGAAACAAAAATTCAGTGTTCCACAGTCAACTTTAACAAGAGTGAATATATTAACAACTTGTATTCTAATTGCTCAAAACAATACTTTTGATGTACTAATAACCATCAACACAATTGTCAAACATCCATTAAGAAATGTCACTCCCTAATGAAGTCTATTAAGTACTGAAAGTGTTTCAGAGTTGGTTTAAAATTCACAAACATCTATATTTATCTATTTCTATATTCTTTCCTTACCCTATAACCACATCTCCTTTAAAGAACTGGGAAAGGCAATGAGAGAAAAACTAATGTAGCCATTAAAAACTTTGATTGCTTTAATGAGTTCTACTGAACTGAGAGGCAATTAAAGAGGTTCAAGAAATTACTCAAAATGGATACTTAGAAATTTCTGCTCTGTATTATTTCCATTAAAAATCATGATGGAGCACAATCCATAGGAAGTTCATGCTTCCATCTAGTCTGATCCCTAGATTTTCCTCATTCATAAGAAAAGGAGTATCTCTGAATTTTTTGTTTTTAAATAAGTCTCTCCACTACCCTTAAAAATTAAATCTTGCTTTCCTTGCCAGCAAACCTAGGGAGATAAATATTTTAAGTACTAGGTTAGAAATGTCTGAAAGTTAATGTCAACAGACTGGAACCAAATCCTTTAGTGTCCATTACTTTAAGTCATTCCCAAATCTCTTAAGCAATGTAGGTTTAGAGACCTAAAGGATAACAGAGGTAAATAACATCCTTTCTGAATATTTGGAATAAACTGCTTAAAACTACTTTTATACTAGAAAAATAGCTATGTTGCTCTGTCAGCTAACATTAATACAAATAAAGAAAAACTCAGAATTTGACTAGAAGGCAAATAAAAATACAAGAGAAAATACAAAATTAGTTTAAACAATATTTATTTTAAGAAAAAATATTAAATATAATTAGCACAAATTTTTGGATTTTTAATCTATAAAAATTACTAAACGTAAGATTTCAGAAAACTAATTTTCATTTTTATTACTTCAAAGCAGTAAATCTTGGCTGAAAAATGACAATCTGGATTTTGAAATTATGATATCAAATAACATGTTGTGTATGTGTACATACACTCAAATAACATGTTATATATATGTGTGTGTGTATGTATACATAAATGATATACAAAGGTACAATAAAATGGTTCCTTAATAGAAAAATAATTTCATTTTTCATTTAACTATTTGATATTACTTTTAAAGTTAATATGCTTATATCAGAGTTAAATCAATAATAGGTACCAAACTGGTAAAACTGCTTCTCTTCTCAATAACCATCCTATATAGTTTTCTAATCATCTAGTATTTTTAAATATATTATGGTGACAAGACGCACGTTTAAATATTTTTGGATGTCCAATTCATAATAATCACAGCCTAACCAATTTGAATATGTTTTCCACTACAATAAATATAGTAATGGTCCCGGTTTATTTACTGAAAAGTACAATTCCAGCTGTTTAAAAATCTATTTTTGTTGCAGACATAGTTAAGGAAGCAAATATATCAAAAAAGCTTCAAAGCAGTTAAGTTACCTATCAACTAACAAGGTCAGGATATTTTTAATATATTATGATTATAGGTGTAAGAGGAAGATAAAGCCTTGAATAAAAAAGGCTATAGGGGCTTTAGATTTCTGTTGCCAGCATGAATCATTAAACATCCTATCCTGTTTGTATATGCCCTATATATTCCCTTCAAGTTATACTTGCTTGTATGTATCATTCTCAATCGGCAGTAGATCGTATGCCATTGCCTGAAAGGTCAGTTCATGCACAACAGTGGACACAGGATCAAAGCCACGATCAATTATTATGAGCTGGGAATGAGTTTTACCCTGGAATAACAAGATAAAACTATCTTAAGAAACTTCCATTTCTTTCTGTGAACACATTTTTAATATCTCAGAAAACAAAATCAGACTTATCCTAAGTTCTGCCACATTCTTAAACATGAAGTTATATTAAAAAAGAAAAATATGAGAGGCACAAGAGGGGAAGAAAGTAAGACTACAAAACCAAAGCTTTCATAATTAGATTAACAGGCTTACTTAATAATATGATATTGTGAAAATTCCTTTAAAAAAATAACATTTGGCTTGCACTAAATCTATTTTCTTGGAATTCAGCTTCATAAACACTAAAACTGATCTCAGTTATGAAAGGAAGATATTACCTGAGCTCTTTATGTTACACATTGCACTAAACTAAGCTTCCTGGTCCTCTGATACCATCTCTGTCAGTCTACTCAGACTCCTCACTCTCCAACCTAAGCCCAAATGCTGGAATTCCCCAGGGTCCAATCTTAGTCTTTGATTATATTATCTTGGTAAGATAGTAGTAGCTGTCATTTATTAAACTCCTACCTGTGCCAAACACATGCTGATCTGCCTATCCTCATACCAACCAACCAAAGTACATATCATATGATCCATATTATATGAAAATACAACTCAGAGTAAATATGTCCAAGAACAGAGTTGGTGATAAAAGGAAAAATGGTTTATTAAATGTTTACTTAGCTGCAAGGATTATTCTAAAAACTTTTTATGTATTAATTCATTTAATCCTCTATATTATAAAATAGATTCTATCACCCCCATTTTATAGATAAAAGACTTAACATAACTTACTAATATATCCATGAATTAAATGGCAGAGCCAGGATCTGGACAAAAAACTTAATTCAAAACTGTTATCTTCCCCACTAAACCACATTGTCTATTAAGATTTCTACTACCATTTATATCAGTGATATCCAAATCAAAATTCTCAAATCAATACTGGAAAATAAATGTACAACAGTTTCCTTGGATTATAAAGAAATAAGACAGACTTTATGCATAACCACTATTTGTCTTTTATAGGTTACCTTTATTAGGCTCTTTTCATCAATCTTGTAGTAGTTTTCAAGCTTTTTTTCAACAAGCTGAGCAAGCTTACTGGCATTATCTAGAGGTTTACTAGAAACAGAAAAGATATTCAAAATATCTTTCTTTCAAGACACACTTTATATTATCAAGTTGAATTCTAAAATTAAACCATAAATGTATTAATTTAAAATATTTTATAAGCATGGAGAAATTTAAATACTAAACAAATATAATGCTATATCAATTTGTTTGGATTTTATCAATGTAAACCTTATCATATGTGCTTCAGATTTTTTTCATATGAAGGAAATATAAATAAAACTATAGCTCCTTTATTCCCCTCCCAATTCCCAGTCTTCACCCCTACCCCTAGCCACCCCTGCCCCAAAGCAACTACCACCATAATTTGATGTATATTCTTTCTATCATTACAATTATACATATATTTAATGTTTTATATGTATTTTAACAGTATATGTTTTTACTGTCATATATGTTTGAGATCTATGTTGACACACACATCAAAAATATTTACTCATTTTAGTTCTATATAGTATTCCATCATATGATTATACTGGATTGACACATTCATTCCCCTAAAGATGGACATTTACGTCATTCTCAATTTTATACTATTGCAAACAACATGGAAACAAATATCTTTATACATAAATCTCAGTGTAAATGTTTCTCTAGGTATATTGTTTCTAAAAGTAGAATTGCAGGTCATATAGTATGTATGTTTTCAACTTTCCTACCATATTACTCTCCAAATTACTCGACCAATTATCTCTCCCATTTCTATGAGATTTCCCTATATGCTAATATTTAGTCAACTTTCCAATATAGTTGTTTGTATAAAATCATATATCACTATCTTCTAAAATGATAAAACCATACTCTAAATTGTAACTTTAAGACCAGTGACATTAGCGTAACTTCTAAATCTATAAAGAAAATGTTGGAAAAGACTCTTCAATTAGCACACCAACTTCAAAAATGGAGGAACTCTTTGTAAAGGCTTCAAAGTGTTAAAGGATCTTTAGGTTTTATATTTCAAAAGTAAATAAAGCAGCAACTATACAGGACTAATTTATTATACATTATGCCTTAAAATAGTTTCAAAAGGAAATAATTTCATGTTAGAATTACACTTGAAAAGTTCATAAGGCATAAAAGAATACTTCGCAAAAGAACAGGATAGGATTTTAAAAGCCTAGATTATTATTAACTACCACAATAACTGGTAAGCTGATTATAAACTGGCTACAGTTATCCCTTGGGAGGGTTTCCCTGGTGGCTCAGTGGTAAAGAATCCACCTACAATGCAGGAGACCTGGATGTGATCCCTGGATTGGGAAGATCCCCTGGAAAAGAAAATGGCAACCTACTTCAGGATTCTTGCCTGGATAATCCCAAGAACAGAGGAGCCTGGCAGGCTACCATCCATAGGGTTGCAAAAGTTGGACACGACTTAGTGACTAAACCACCACCAGTATCACAGGGGATTGGTTCCAGAACCTCACTCGAATATTAAAATCCATTGATGCTCAAGTCTCGTATATAAAAATGGTATAGAATTTGCATATAACCTATGCACATACCCCATATACTTAAAAATCATCTCTAAATTACTTACAACACTAACATAATGCAATGCTATGTAAACAGTCATAAATACTATGTAAATGCTATGTAAATAGTTGTCTGCGTGTAGCAAATCCAAGTTTTGCTTTTGGGGACTTCCCAGAATATTTTTTTTTTTTTACATTTTCAATCCACAACTGGTTGAATTTGAGGATGCCAAACTTATGGATACAGGATAGTGAACTATATTACATATTCATTTTCCTGAACAGAGCCAAACACCAAGAGCAGAAGCTTGAACAGAGACTGAACTCTAGAAAAAGATAAGCCACTTAGTTCAGAATGTAATTAGCACAGCACCTATAAGAAAAAGAATGTTTCTAACACTCGAGGTATGAGTAAAGAGTTTGTTTGGTCACATCTGAATTAGGGAGATTTACAATATTTCTTCTAAGTAATTAAGAAAACTTTTTAAATGGTTAAGGATAATGAAACTTAAATATAAAGCACTACATGAATTTGAAATTGAACAATTATGCCAACTACCTTGACAAATGTCAGTGTTTAAAGAACCTTTTAAAACAGAAACAAGTTATATTACTTATTATTATTAGTAATAGTAGTACAGTGTATTTGACTTCTACCGTTTCATTAGTTCCATGCACTATTTTGAGTGCTTTATAACTTTACGAGGTGATTACGATTATTTTTCCCACTTCATATACAAAGAAATTGAGGGCAGAAGAATCACACATACAGTAAACAGCAGAGATTAAAATCCAAGCTGTTTGGCTATACAGAACAACATGAAAGTCTAAGAACATAATACTGAGCAAAGCCAGAAATAAAAAATACCATGACCCCATATATATACCAAGTTCAATATCAGGATCAGGCAAAACTGAAATACGTGTTAGAAGTCAGAATAACAGTTACTTCTGAGGAGGAGACAGTGGGTGATAACTAGAAGGGATCATAAGGGGGGCCTCTGAGATGCTGTTAGTATTCTACCTCCTGACCTGGGTGAAGTTAGAGGTCTATGTTGACTTTGGAATGATTTATCAAGCCACATAAATATAATTTATGCACTTTATAGTAAACTTTACTTTTAATAAGGAGCAAATAAATAAAGGTACATAGTACTAAAGTCAAACTCTAACTTTAAAAAAAAACCCAAATCTATTTAAAATGGCCACTGGAATTAGATACCATAGATATTCAGACACTATAACCAGTATCCAGATACTATGACTATTTCAATTTGGTGGAAATTTTATGAAACATTAAATGTAAGACACTGTTGGTGGGAATGCAAACTAGTACAGCCACTGTGGAGAGCAGTGTGGAGATTCCTCAGAAAACTGGAAATAGAACTGCCATATGATCCAGCGATCGCGCTCCTGGGCACACACACCGAGGAAACCAGAATTGAAAGAGACACATGTACTCCAATGTTCATTGCAGCACTGTTTATAATAGCCAGGACATGGAAGCAACCTAGATGTCCATCTGCAGATGAATGGATAAGAAAGCTTTGGTACATATACACAATGGAGTATTTCTCAGCCATCAAAAAGAATGCATTTGAATCAGTTTTAATGAGGTGGATGAAATTGGAGCCAATTATACAGAGTGAAGTAAGCCAGAAAGAAGAACATCAATACCGTATATTAACGCATATATATGGAATTTAGAAAAATGGTAACCTGAACCCTGTATAAGAGACTGCAAAAGAGACATAGGCATTTAGAACAGTCTTTGGGACTCTGTGGGAGAGGGTGAAGGTGGGATGATTGGAGAGAATGGAATTGTAGCATGTATATTATCATAAGTGACCAGTCCAGGTTCGACGCATAAATTTTCCTCTGTTCATTTCTTTGCATTTGTGCTTTTTTAATAAAATTCTTTTTTAGATATAAAAAATTAAAAAAAAAAAGAATATAAGTAAAATAAGTAAAACTCCCATGTCTTTATCACAAGAAGAATGTTTACTACAGATAAACAACAACAACAAAAAAAATAAATGTAAGACAGTATTCCCCATAGGACAACAAAGATATTCTTCTAAGCAAGCATTCCTTAAACTCATGAAAAATATTCATGTAAATCATACCAAATTTAAGCTCTGAAATTCAGTAACAGAGGATATCAGTTACTCTGAAATTTAAGCCTTAAACTTTAAATCTCCTAGAGATTTATATGCTGTATATATACAGCACAATGTTATAAAGAAATAAATTCTGCAAACCAACACACAAAAGCACAGAGACATTACCTCTACACCAAACAGCAAACAGACATCATAACATATAATGACACCACTGAGTGCCTTACCTTTTATATCTTACTCCAGGATTTTCATCCAGGGTAGCACATACTGTAACTATCTGCTCAGCCATTGCTTCCATGATGGTATCTTTTCCATTTGCATTACTTGGGTCTGGACTGTAACAGTAATAGAACGCATCTGGTACATCAAGAGTATATACCTAAGTCAGGCCAAAAAAGTCGCACTGTCAGTTTAGAAATCTGATTAAAAATACGTATCAAGAAGAGCACAGTTATTCCTTGGGACTCTACAAAATACTTGCACTAACCATGCTGTTTCCTGAAACAACTGTGTCTTTACCTTAATTAAATCTCATTTTCTCTGTCATCTTGATTTCGCTCCTTTTCTCACTCTCCTTTCCTGCTTAATCTACCTCTCTCCTTCAGTTCTTGTTTTATATATAGGTTGTACTGTTGCTTTTTCTCTACCTGTGCAGCAAATAAAGGGATCTGAGGTAGTCAAAGAGAAATAGAAACCTAATACCTGGCAAGAAGAAATAAAGCCAAAATTGGTCTATATATCTGACATACATTAAAATCTCAACCCATCAGAGAATAACCTAGAAATTTTCCAAAGGTAATATGTATCTTCAATTCCTTAGCTTATACTCTTGATATTAAGAGTATAAATAAATTTCTCTCCTTAAAGTAGAAAAATACTTCCCCCAAAAACACAGCGTTGTGCCAGACATAGTACTGGTCTTTGTATGCTGCTGCTACTGCTGCTGCTAAGTCACTTCAGTCGTGTCCGACTCTGTGTGACCCCACAGATGGAAGCCCACCAGGCTCCCCCGTCCCTGGGATTCTCCAGGCAAGAACACTGGAGTGGGTTGCCATTTCCTTCTCCAATGTGTGAAAGTGAAAAGTGAAAGTGAAGTCGCTCAGTCGGGTCCAACCCCTAGCGACCCCATGGACTGCAGCCTACCAGGCTGCTCCATCCATGGGATTTTCTAGGCAAGAGTACTGGAGTGGCTTGCCATTGCCTTCTCCGGGTCTTTGTATACATACAGTGAAATCTCACAGACATTTTTCAACTAACAAAAGCATTTACCTACATGCAAAGAATTGGACTAGAGATTGGATTTGTGTTATTTGAGGAATACAAAAGAAAAAGCTCTCTAATTGGAGGTGAGAGTTTCATATTCAATTAATTTTGTTTTTCAACAATAGCAGTAATCCCTCTTAGTCTAATGTATTGAGTATAAAAGTAGACATGTAATAAATAATATAGGTTAGCTAATAAATTATGGATAAACCTCCCTGCATTTCCTTTCACACAAAGTAATACATTTCTCTGAACACAACCTATCACTAACAGTAGGAGCCTGAACATGGACTGAGATTCAGCTAAAGCTCATGTGCTGTTTATGTCTGTCCTGCTCAAAGTCTTAGCTGCCATAACTACCAACAAGTACCCTACAGCTGGACTGTGGCTTTCTCACAGTATTCTATCCCACGGCAGTAGAAAATCTCGGTTCAGAAACATTTATTGCCCTTCCTGACAGGGCCTCTCCTTATGGGAGTATACTTCCCACTCATGGATATCAGGCTATCTATGGTCATTGGAATGTGAACAGAAGTGACATGTGCCTACTTCCCTGCAGAAGCTTTAAAAGCCATTGTATGGCTCCACCATTTCTCTTTTCTTTCTGCTATGTCCCAGAGAAGAGTTAACCCCACTCCTTCAGCTTACATCCCAGAATGAAGAGGATATAGAGCAAAGACCTAGTCAAACCACAGTGGACAATAACATGAATGAGAAATAAACTTTCTTGTTGTGAAACACTGAGATTTGGAGATTTGTTACTACATCTTAAATTAATCGAAGTTATTATCTAAAACGCCAATGAACCAAGTAGAACTCTGGAGCTGGTTTTCTTTCTATAAGCACATCTTCCCTTTCCTTCCCTCTCCTCCCCCTACTTTCCACCACCAATATGATGTGTTCCAAATGCTTTCTTCGTCTCCATGACCCACAACCAGTTCCTTAAATACAGGAATTCTCCACTACCCCCACTCACAACTTCCATTTACTTTTCTTGCTAAATTATAGCTAGCTTAGATCTATTTCTATTGAGACACAATCTAGCACCTTCTCCACTAACTATACCAAACTTTTTGTACTCCCTAAAGTCCACTGTAAACAAACTTTCTTATATTAATGCTTTCCATCTAATTGCCCTAATTTATATGTGATAGCATTAATTAAACCCTTTGAAAGGGAAACAGTTTTCTTTAATCCCTTTGACTCATGGATTTAGGAGAAGTCAACCACTTTTCTCTCTATGCAATTTCTAAATACGTTTAACGTACAATTTCTCTTCTTCGGAAGACTATCGTATCTGACTTTACCAATTTCTCTTCAATGATCTTCCAACTTCTCCTTTTTCTTAAAGACTTTGGTACTCTTCTGTATCTGCCCATTTTCTGCCATCATTCTTGACGGAACCTGGTGCCGCCTACAACTTGGTCCCAACCTACCTACAGACTTATTTATCATACCATCACCCCTAATAATCCATAATCCTGCTGCTTTCTTGCACTTTTCTGCTTCTGTATCTCTGCACTCAGGCTATTCTCACTTTCTAGAATATTAAACTAAACTTACATATTAAAGGAAAAAAATCTTAAAGTAATCTTTGGAAAACAGTTTAATGTTAAGCAGATATCTAAAGATTTTATGATTTTGATTATGGCCTTCGTCAAAAACAGCAATAGCTTAAAAGAAAAATTCATTACCCAGGACCTTTTTATTTCTTAAAATATCAACCTTATAGTTCTATGAAGTAGTAAACTATTCCAATTCTACAAAATGTTAGAATCTAAACACAGAGAACAGAGCTAAACAATACACTAGCTGTGTGATTAGGGCAAGTTACTTAACCACTTTGATTTCCTCATCTTTAAAATGGAGACAGAATTACCATCTATTCATAGGGCTACTGTGAAGATTACATGAATACATTTATGTAAAGCATTTAGGAAAGCATCTGACAGAGAAAGTACTATGTGTTTGCAATCATCATTATTAATTGAAGGCTTATTAACTATTCCAGAGGCAAATCAAATCTATGAGAATCCTTCATTTTATAAATTAAAATAAATGATAGTTTATATAACGTTGTGTAAAAAGTTTACTAAAGAATTTTGTTTTAATATCACAAATGGTTACAGAATATAAACATCTTTCTTTGGGAGTCATTTAACAAAGATTATGCTCAAAATCTTTTGGTTTCATAATCTAATAGGGCTGTACATTTTGACACACATAGGACTTAGAGATGTGAAATTTAAGTCCACTTTTACTATTAATGCTATATTTCAATTTAGTACTCATGTTCCTCCTTTCATCAGAGTAAATGCTTATTTGTGGATTGTTTAAAATTCACCAAATACACAACACATAAAATGTCATTAGGATAAGTCTTTTTAGCAAATAAGTTCATAAAACTGCGTTTTAAAATCGTTACCACAAGGGTCAAGCAAGGAAAATGGGCAGCTTGTGCTCAGAGTAAAACTCTTTTTTATTTTTAATTTTAGTTTATAATAATCCAAAATAAAGAGTTTTACTCTAAGCACAAGCTGCCTATTCTCCTTGCTTGACCCTTGTAATAAGTCTTTCAATGTTCAAAAATATTTAATAAAAAATTTAAAAAATAAAAGTAAAAAGTACCTGAGATTCAAGTGGAATGAAGGAAATATTTATTTCTTTACATCTTCTTACTGACTTGGAGCAAGAAGCCTTAATTTTGTTAAAGAGACTGTCAGGGCAAACTGAGAGAAGGGAAAAAAAATCAAAGTATATAACTGCATTTAAATTTTCATTCTTTTGAATAAATCATTCCAACATCCAAGAATATTTATTTTTATATATAATTACTGACTTTCACAAAGTAATTTACTATGAGGACAGAGGTGATATGTAAATACTGCTTTTCACTTTATACAGCAGATAAATTCTAGTAATGAGCACTGTAACAGAAATTCCATTTTCCCCATTCATATCCACCATAACCTAAGATGTATTTCCTTACAGAGCTGGTGACACAGCAAGCTAAAATTGTCAGGAAGGAAAATGAAGTCCAAACTAAGGACTTAATAAACTTTTGAAGGACTTTCAGAGCTTCTTAGGAATTTACACTTTTCTATTTCTGCCACTAAGTGTAACCACACCATACAAATTTTTCATCTTTCCTTGCATTATAGGGCCTTCTTCAATGTGAGAAAATTCTAAGCCTCCAAACTAGTAAGTTCTGCACCCTAGAGCTGTCTTCCTCTTGCCCCTGCCTTTTACCTAACTGCTTATAGTTTCACTAAATCTAGATTGGGGTATCAATCATGGGCTTCTACTATCTTTTAACACGATGTTCTTCAATTTCAAGATTCCTTAAAAGAGGCTTCACACACTAAAATTTATGAACTCCATTAACATGATTTCTGTGTAACAAGGTTACTTAAGTGGCAAATACTTAATGATATGGCATTACTAAAACGCAAACTGCTGCTGGGTATGAGATAAATAATAATTCACACAAAAATAATCTAGAAAGCTGCTTTTTACTTGAATGTACAGCATAGAAAAAGAAATGTGATAGGTTTTCTCCCTTACTGTTAGCAAACAGATGGCAGTTTCTTCACTGCATCTCCCAAAGGGTCTTATGATATACTTTATTATACAGTCAAGTCCCCAGTTGTAACTTTGATTTAAAGAAGAATTCTCCCTGTTATTGGAACAGAATTTGAAGGATAGTTCTCTCCATCAAACCCCTCTTCCCTGTATACCAGCAAAAATGACCATCTTTTGAAACTAGTTTGGAATGATTTAATTTTCTATCACCTTATCATGAATTAGGATAGAAATAATCTTACATTTTTAGATTCTTTCTAACCTAACTAGAACGAACAATAAACAGAAAGTCACTATTATTAAAATTAGCATAAGAAATATTTCATAATTAGTAGGATTTGAAATAATGAAGCAATAACTTTTACAAAGCTACTTACAGTCAGTGAAGTAGATATACGCTGCTTTATATTTGTTCTCTGATTTACCTCCAAAATCACGTAAAAAACAGTCTACAGACTGAAAAAAGGATGGATGTTAATATACATTTTATCAAATACTAATTTAAATGTGCTAGTTTTGAAATAACTAAGATTACTTTGATGACAAAATAAAACCTTAACTGTCAAAACTGTAACTTACAAACTGATTTTTTAAGATGCTATGTTATCTAGCCACTGATAGTGAGAAGCGTAATAAGTAGTAAGGTAAGATGGATGAACAGAGAGTGCTCTTTTGGTGATGAGGAGACCTAAGAACGGTCAAGTGACTCAGAAGCTGAAGCAACATAGGAGACAAGACTACTGGACGAAAGTGAATGTACTGGGAAGTATTACCTACAGAGATAGTGAAACCATCAAGACTATTACTGGAGAAGTGTTAGAGAGACTGCCAGCGAGCGAACAGCTAAAACTGTCAAGAGGGATTAGAATGAAAGACTAAAAGGTCAGCAGACTATGAGGAGGAGGGAAAGCAGGTAATATATTCTAACAGTATCTGCCTCTCTGATGGCAGTTTTCAAGATACAACAGTCTGGAAGCAAAAACAAACAATTTAATCTTCTCATCCATCTGTTCCTTTTTGTCTCCCTGCAACTCCTACAACCAGTATATTTCTGTTAGAGCTCATTAATCTATCCTGCAAGTCTCTTATCTTCCCCACCATGATTTCCATGATTTTTTTTTTTTTGCTTTGAGATACTTCGTTTTTATCTTCCAGACTATCAATTAAAATTTCCATAGTGATTATCCTCCTCTACAGTTAACTACTTTACTAAGAAAATATACTTCAGAGCTTCAGAAAGTTTTTACATGTTACACCAGACTCTTCTTAAGTATACTATTTTCTGTTCAGATTATCACCCTTCCTTCCAAGCTCTTGTATTTTGCTGTATGTATCCTTTTCTCATTCTCACTAAACCTTCTCTCTCTGGTCACTTGACCCACTTAGATGTGGTTGCTTCTATGTCAGCTCAGCTAACACTTAGGTTTAGTTGTTGGAGTATCCTAAAGAGAGGCAGTACCATAAGAAGAAGGTAAACAGGTTTTTCCTCCTGAGGGCTGTAAGTATAAAAGAAAACAAACCACCCATCTGACCTTCCCCCTAGGGGTCACAGATCTCTTATAACCAAAACTCTTCCTAAAACCTGTCATTTCATGACCCTTGCCTGAGAACTCTCTGTAGCTAGTCTCCAGATGCTTGTCCAGCCCGAGGAAGGAAATCTCACACCAAGTTTCTCTACAAGTGCCCAAAGAGTCCAAGGCCTCACATGCACCCCCACAGGTCTATAGGACCCAAAAGTTAATTGATTTGGGACAGGAAGAGAAACTGGAGTTGGCTGTGGGAGATAAAGGAGTTACATTTAGATATCATTTTCTCTGAATTCTTTGATCCTTTCCTGAATATTTAATTTTGTATCCTGCTTTCTGTCACTTACATTAAAAACGAACATTTATACAGATCATTAAATTTTCTAGAAATCTCATTTTCAATGGTCACATGGTCTTTCCTACCATTATGTGTTAATATTAAGAATTTTTCTGGATTTTAGGAATTTAGTTTGACCATTTACTGATTTTTTTTAACAATAAATTTTACGATTCAGAACGTTTTAAGGTTCTTGATATGGCAAATTATTTTCCAAAATGGTTGTATTAATCTATACTCCCACTAGCAGTATATAGTAGTTTCTGCTCCATTATCCATTGATAATGCACGTTGAGAGCTAGAATAAGATACACAGATAAGACAGATAAATAAATAAATGTCTAAATATACACACACACTTTTTAAATCCCTCTGCCAATTTAGTAGGTGAAAATGGTGCTTATAACTTTCATTTTTTTCTAAGAATAAATTTTCTTATAAAATTATATTACAGATGTCATTAAAATCTATCAGCAGCCAACATGTAGAGATTACATAGTAAATATCTGGGTTTTTCCCTACTGTCTGTTACAGTTAGAAGAAATGAAACTGGAATTGTAAAATTAACATTTTTATTCTAAGAATAAGTCAAAGGATGTGTTGGAAAATGCACTCTCAGATACTATACAGAATAAGTGAATCTGATACTTTATATGACTCTAAAAGCTTGACTTTAAGTATGAATTAAATCATGGTTAGATTATAAATTTTTAAAATTCCTTTCTCATAAAAAATATACATACATACATATATGCGTGTATACACATACATATGTGTATGCCATAGGGAAGTAACTAACATTAATGAAAGGTTAATCCAAGATTATTTCTTTTACATACACTTTCATTCTCTTAAAATCATGGTTGACTAGAAACTACATGAGTAACAAATTACTGAAAGAAACTTATTTTTTTTGAAACTTGATTGTTTTATACAAATAAATTCTGCTTTCGTATAGGGGGAGAAAGGAATTCTTTCACATATATTCCCATTGAGAAGAATGTAAATAAAACAATCTCCAAACTCAGAAAAACTTTCTTACACAAACTAGTTTATAACACTACCTGTCTAATAAAGGACATTTTATTACTTTAAATTTTCTAAGAGAAAATCACATCTATGGTGAAAGTTTTGAAGAACATACTGTTTAGATTCAAAACACTCACCTTTGATGTTGGAGAGATAAAATAAAGAGCTTTCATTTGTCTGACAGGTTCTCGATTTTTATAAATATTCTCCACAACTAACAAAAAAAAGTCCAAAATATAAACAAAAGAATTATATTTGACTTGGAATCTCAGTTTTCACATTACAAATTACAGTATTTAATATCTGTCTTTAAAAGGCTATTATGAAGAGCAAATTTAAATGAGTTAAACAATGATGAGTTATGGATGATAATATGATTATGAATATTACAAGATATTGATAGTTTCCCCAAAATGTAAGAGAAATTAAAATCTCATTAACACAATCCTGCCTGGTGGAAGACAGCAACTGTGGCAGTGTTATTTTTCATAACCCCACACTAAAGTTGATTTAAATTTGCAATTGCCTCATTTCTAGGTAATAAAGAAAAGCTTAAAAAGTCAGTATTACACACTTGGAAATATGCACAAAAGTTGATTTTATGACATAAATCTTACTATCCTTTTCAAAGCAAAACATGAAAATCACAAACATCAGTCAAAATACTGAAGTAAACTTACTGCATCAACATACAAAACTATAACAAATATATAACAATAAAAAATTTGAAGAACAAACTCAACAAGGCAACTGGCTTAGTCTTGGTTCAGTTCAGTTCAGTTGCTCAGTCGTGTCCGACTCTTTGCAACCCCATGAATCACAGCACGCCAAGCCTCCCTGTCCATCACCAACTCCTGGAATTCACTCAATCTCATGTCCATCGAGTCGGTGATGCTATACAGCCATCTCATTTAGGGGTGCTTAATTATATGTCTAAGCTGAGGGGAAAAATCCTGACTTACAGAGATTATTCTGAAGATTCACAAAGAAAAGAGTGTCCAGAATAATTATTATAGATAGAGTTACTAAAAAAATAAGACATAATCCCCTGAGAAACACAATTACTAACAAAAATTTATTAATACTTTAAACTCTCCCTACATAATAAAAAAAAAAGTTTTTCATGGTGAATATTTGAAACACTTACCAGTTATACCCTCTGCTAAAAGATCTGTCATTTTGCAACATGATGCCAAAAGTTTAGTGGTAAATTCATCTAGAAGCATTATCTTGAATAGAAATTAAGAAATAGCATAAGCATTTGATTGCCAAGAATGCACAAAAGACAGAATTTAATGCATTAAACATACTCAAATTCATAATCTTTTTATAACATAAAATTAAAATATCAGGAGAGCAGGCAAAATTATCTCAACTCATCTAACTTTCATGACTTAGAAATTTATTTCCTCAATATATGGTCATATAATATTATACATAAGTAAGCAATATTTTCACTTTGAAGCAGAGTTTGTTCACTTTAAATGTATCTTATGTTGAACGTCGAATTTTCTTAAAATCATAAAATGTGGCTTGTGGTGGAATAATTGTTCTAGGCACTGTTCTAAGCACTTTACATGAATTAATTCATTTAATACTTACAACTACTCTATGAGGTACTACCATCCCTACTTTATAGATAAAGAAACAGAGGCATAGAGACATCAAGTAATTTGCTCAAGAAGCCACAGCTAATAGGAGGTAAAGCCGGGATTTGAAGGCAAATGCTATGGTTCTAACTCTGTACTTTTATACAAGTGTAATAAGTAAAATATGTACAAGTACTCAATAAAGGTTTCTAGCGTTATGCAAATTCTATGTGAATATGTAAATTCTACCTTCCATTCGCCTTCTTTCTTGCAGTCATCAAATACTGTTGCTTTTATCTCTGCAAAGAAAGAGAGAACTACTTAGGAATCTTAATAAACAGAGTAACTACTCAAAATGTCCAAGATGGCTGGGAAATATCACTTGGAATTGCTTAGCTTCATAAAAAGTACATATACCCGAGTAGAAATCCAGTTCTCTTTAATACTTAACCTATATGGTACATTTAAACCGTAATATGTTTTAACTTTTTGAGACTATTAAAAAGGCTAATATCTTTAATTACTGTCCTTTTCAGCATCGGGCTTTAGTGTCACCACCAGACACATCCACAATGGAGCGCTGTCTCCACACTGGTCTAGCCACTTCATTCTTTCTGGTGCGTGTGGGCTCAGTCACTCAGTTGTGTCTCATTCTTTGAGACCCCATGGACTATGGCCCACAAGGCTCTTCTGTCCATGGGATTTTCCTGGCAAGAATACTAGAGTGTGTTGCCATTGCTTCCTTCAGCAGACCATGTTTTGTCAGAACTCTCACCATGACCTGCCCATCTTGGGTGGCCTTGCACAGCACGGCTCATAGCTTCACTGAGTTATGCAAGTCCCTTCACCAAGACAAGGCTGTGATCCATGAAGGCAATTCGTGAACCGAGAACTTCCAGATGTTCAAGCTGTGTTTCAAAGAGGCAGAGGAACAAGAGATCAAATTGTCTATGTTTACTGAATCATGGAGAAAGCAAGGGAGTTGCAGGAAAACATTTAATTCTGCTTCATCCACTACGCTAAAACCTTTGACTGTGTGAATCATAACAAATGGCAAAATTCCTAAAGAGATGGAAATACCAGACCACCTGACCTGCCTCCTGAGAAATCTGTATGTGAGTCAAGAAGCAACAGTTACAATCGGACATGGAACAACTGGTTCAAAACTGGGAAAGGAGTATGACAAGGCTGTATACTATGATCCTGCTTATTTAACTTATATGTAGAGTACATCATGCGAAATGCCAGGCTGGATGAATCACACGGTGGAACCAAGATTGCTGGGAGAAGTATTAACAACCTCAGATATACAGATGATACCACTCTAATGGCAGAGAGTGGAGAGGAACTAGAGAGCCTCTTGATGAGGGTCAAAGAGGAGAATGAAAAAGCTGGCTTAAAACTCAATATTCAAACACTAAGAAGATCAGGGCATCCAGTCCCATCACTTCATGGCAAATAGAAAGGGAAAAAGTGGAAGCAAGGACATATTTTATTTTCTTGGGCTCCAAAATCACTGTGGACAGTGACCACAGCCATGAAATGAAAAGACACTCCTTGGAAGGAAAGTTATGATAAATTGAGACAGCGTATTAAAAAGCAAAGACATCACTTTGCCAACAAAAGTCCATATAATCAAAGCTATGGTTTTTCCAGTACTGGATGTGAGAGTTGGACCATAAAGAAGGCTGAGTGCCAAAGAATTGATGCTTTCGAATTGTGGTGCTAAAGAAGAATCTTGAGAGTCCCTTGGACTGCAAGGAGATCAAACCAGTCAGTCTTAAAAGAAATCAACTATGACTATTCATTTTAAGTACTGTTGTTGAAGCTCCAATATTTTGGTCACCTGATGTGTCAGGAAGCAACAGTCAGAACTGTACACAGAACAACAGCCTGGTTCCAAATAGGAAAAGGAGTACGTCAAGGTTGTATATTGTCACCCTGCTTATTTAACTTATATGCAGAGTACATCATGAGGAACGCTGGGCTGGAAGAAGCACAAGTTGTAATCAAGATTGGCGGGAGAAATATCAATAACCTCAGATATGCAGATGACACCACCCTTAACGCAGAAAGTGAAGAGGAACTCAAAAGCCTCTTGATGAAAGTGAAAGAGGAGAGTGAAAAGGTTGGCTTGAAGCTCAACATTCAGAAAACAAAGATCATGGCATCTGGCCCCATCACTTCATGGGAAATAGATGGAAAAACAGTGGAAGCAGTGTCAGACTTTATTTTTTTGGGCTCCAAAATCACTGCGGATGCTGACTGCAGCCATGAAATTAAAAGATGCTTACTCCTTGGAAGGAAAGTTATGACCAACCTAGATAGCATATTAAAAAGCAGAGACATTACTTTGCCAACAAAGGTCCGTCTAGTCAAGGCTATGATTTTTCCAGTGGTCATGTATGGATGTGAGAGTTGGACTGTGAAGAAAGCTGAGTGCCGAAGAATTGATGCTTTTGAACTGTGGTGCTGGAGAAGACTCTTGAGAGTCCCTTGGACTGCAAGGAGGTCCAACCAGTCCATTCTAAAGGAGATCAATCCTGGGTGTTCATTGGAAGGACTGATGCTAAAGCTGAAACTCCAATACTTTGGCCACCTCATGCGACGAGCTGACTCACTGAAAAAGACTCTGATGCTGGGAAGGATTGGGGTCAGGAGGAGAAGGGGACAACAGAGGATGAGATGGCTGGATGGCATCACCGACTTGATGGACATGAGTTTGCGTGAACTCCAGGATTTGGTGATGGACAGGGAGGCCTGGCATGGTGTGATTCATGGGGTCACAGAGAGTCCGACACGACTGAGTAACTGAACTGAACTGAACTGATGTGGAAAGCAAACTCACTGGAAAAGATCCTGATGCAGAGAAACACTGAAGGCAAAGTGAAAAGTGGGCAGCAGAGGAAGTGATGGTTGTATCACTGACACAATGGACAAGAATTTGAGCAAACTCTCGGAGTCACCAGAGGACAAAGGAGCCTGGAGTGCTGCAGTCCGTGAGGTTGCAAAGAGTCGGACACAACTTAGCAAGTAAACAACAATATTTAATTACATAAACACATCTGGAAAAAATTTCTGAAAGTATTATTTGACTTGGTTTCCCCAACTCTACTTAAATCCTAAGTAAACAAGATGAAAACAAAAAACCTGCAGGAAAATCCCTAACCAGCTCATTACTAAATTACATCTGACAAACAAAACCAGGTAAGTAAGTTTCTTCCTGATTTACTTCATTACAATTTTCAAAAATGTGTTACAGCATTCAGTTCAGTCACTCAGTTGTGCCTGACTCTGCGACCCCATGGACTACAGCACGCCAGGCTTCCCTGTCCATCACCAACTCTTGGAGCTTGCTCAAATTCATGTCCATTGAGTTGGTGATGGTATCCAACCATCTCATCCTCTGTCATCCCCTTCTCCTCCTGGCTTCAATCTTTCCCAGCATCAGGGTCTTTTCCAATGAATCAGTTCTTCACATCAGGTGGCCAAAGTATTGGAGTTTCAGCTTCGGCATCAATCATTCCAATAAATATTCAGGACTGATTTCCTTTAGGATGGACTGGTTTGACCTCCTCGCAGTCCAAGGGACTCTCAAGAGTCTTCTCCAACACCACAGTATAAAAGCATCAATTCTTTGGCACTCCGCTTTCTTTATAGTCTAATTCTCACATCCATACATGACTACTGGAAAAACCATAGCTTTGACTAGATGGACCTTTGTCAGCAAAGTAATGTCTCTGCTTTTTAATATATTGTCTAGGTCGGTCATAGCTTTTCTTTCAAGGAGCAAGTGTCCTTTAATTTCATGGCTGCAGTCACCGTCCACAAGAAAATAAAGTCTGTCACTGTTTCCATTGTTTCCCCATCTATTTGCCATGAAGTGATGGGACCAGATGCCATGATCTTCATTTTTTGAATGTTGAGTTTTAAGCCAGCCTTTTCACTCTCCTCTTTCACCTTTATCAAGAGGCTTTTGAGTTCCTCTTCACTTTCTGCCATAAGGGTAGTGTCATCTGCGTATCTGAGTTTATTGATATTTCTCCTGGCCAGAATATGGAGTGGGTAGCCTTTCCCTTCTCCAGAGGATCTTCCCAACCCAGGAATGGAACCCAGGCCTCCCACATTGCAGGCTTATTCTTTACCAGCTGAGCCACCATGAAAGCCCAAGAACACGGGAGTGGATAGTTTATCCCTTCTCCAGTGGATCTTCCTGACCCAGGAATCAAACCACCTGCATTGCAGGCAGATTCTTTACCAACTGAGCTATCAGGGAAGCCCAAGAAAGATAGTGTTGTCCTGCGATCCCATGAACCGTAGCCTAACAGGCTCTTCTGTCCACGGGATTCTCCAAGCAAGAATACTGGAGTGGGTTGCCATTTCCCTCTCCAGGGGAACTTCCCGACCCAGGATTGAACCCAGGTCTCCTACATTGCAGGCAGATGCTTTACTAACTGAGCTATGCAGAAAGTCCAACGTTACGGCATTAGGATACAAATATTCAGATTTATAAGTAAATATTAGCAATGTGTTCCTTGCAATGATTTTCAAAATTAATCTAAAAATATATATTTTTAATTATTAAACGGTACATAAAGGCAATCCACATAAATACATGTTATTCTACTTTGTAAGACAAAAATTTCCCACATTTAATGTTTTATTCATCTGTAATTAACTTTGAAAACTGTAGTAAAATTAATAAAAATTATAGCAACTTGTGTTTTTCCTTAATTCTTGATAATGAGATATTTATACAATGCATTTCTATTTAATTTATATTTATTTCACTTCATATGTTTGGAAATTTACCATAAAGTTTTTTGGCATCGTGTTAAAAATGACATGTCCAAGTAGAGGGTATATTTGATAAGGGTTACTGATATTCATCATAAGAATTGTGTCCTTAAAGATTTTACTGTGTTTGGGAAGGTTTGAAAGTGTTAAGATTATTAGTTAAGGGGCTTTTGTGTTTGCTGGGGAGACTATGAAGTTATATGAGATTTACAGCAAAAGGCTGAAGTATTTAACCATAATTTAATCCTAAAGCAGTATTTTCTAGTATTCTACAGGCAAAGAGGATTTTCTTAAGTAGCACTGAGACACTAAAACACTATGGTACTTCCCTATCTAAGCTTGCTTTATTCCTGGATACCTAAAACAAATGGAAAATCATAGACAGTTTGCTTATTTTTGCCAAATTTGTGTCTTTCTCTTAAGAAATGAATGTTCATGGGATTTATGATGGAGCAGACTGAACAGCTCCCAGTAGAAAGCATTCTAGTCTTTTAACACCTTGGAAATGGCATTGTTTTATATGGCAGGAACTAATCACGTGTGGCTTACTGAGCACTGGAAATGTGGCTCGCCTGAACTGGGATGTCCTGCAAGTATAAAATACATACCAGATTTCAAACACTTAGTACAAAAAAAGAAATCTAAAATATCATTATTTCATTTGATTAGACATTTAAATGGTAACATTTTGGATATATCAGGTTAAACAAAATATATTTTAAAAATTAACTTCACCTGTTTAACTTTTTTTTTTTGATTTGGCTATCAGAAAAATTTAAGTAACACATGGCTTGCCTTTTATTTCTAACCAGATAGTGCCACCTTAGAATCTGAGGCTGCCAAGCCAGTAAGTGCTAGCATCTCAAAAATAAGTGATAAAGAGATAACTAGTATGTGGACAGAGATTAGGGGCATCCAGGGAAAGTGATTAGGTTACAGGTAAAATGTGTTTGGAGTAGTTCAAAGAAATCACATCAACTAATATTACAGAACTAAAAAGGTATTTCCTCTAATTATTAATGGAAATCATTTAACCTTATAATCCATTTCTCTAGCACCCTAAATATGGATACATCCTAAGATTCAGTTCTCTTACTTTTGCTCTACTTGCTCTATACTTTTCCTCAGAGACCATGTTCATCATCAAAGTTTCATCTATCAGATCAGTTCTTCAATTTTTCCCCCCAACTTTACTGAGATAAACTCACATATAACATTGTGTAACTTCTAAGGTTAACAAGGTAATGATCTGATACACACATCAGTTCAGTTCAGTTCAGTCGCTTAGTAGTGTCCGACTCTCCACGACCCCATGAATCACAGCACGCCAGGCCTCCCTGTCCATCACCAACTCCCAAAGTTCACTCAAACTCATGTCCATAGAGTCAGTGATGCCATCCAGCCATCTCATTCTTTGTTGTCCCCGTCTCCTTCTGCCCCCAACCTTTCCCAGCATCAGAGTCTTTCCAGTGAGTCAACTCGTTGCACGAGGTGGCCAAAGTATTGGAGTTTCAGCTTTAGCATCAGTCCTTTCAATGAACACCCAGGATTGATCTCCTTTAGAATAGACTGGTTGGATCTCCTTGCAGTATAAGGGACTCTCAGAGTCTTCTCCAACAACACAGTTTAAAAGCATCAATTCTTCGGCGATCAGCTTTCTTCACAGTCCAACTCTCACATCCATATATGACCATGGGAAAAACCATAGCCTTGACTAGACGGACCTTTGCTGGCAAAGTAATGTCTCTGCTTTTTAATATACTATCAAGGTTGGTCATAACTTTCCTTCCAAGGAGTACGCATCTTTTAATTTCATGGCTGCAACCAGCATCTGCAGTGATTTTGGAGCCCCAAAAAATAAAAGTCTGACACTGTCTCCACTGTTTCCCCATCTATTTCCCATGAAGTGATGGGACCAGATGCCATGATCTTCGTTTTCTGAATGTTGAGCTTCAAGCCAACCTTTTCACTCTCCTCTTTCACTTTCATCAAGAGGCTTTTGAGTTCCTTTTCACTTTCTGCCATAAGGGTAGTGTCATCTGCATATCTGAGGTTATTGATATTTCTCCCAGCAATCTTGATTCCAGCTTGTGCTTCTTCCAGCCCAGCGTTCCTCATGATGTACTCTGCATAGAAGTTAAATAAGCAAGGTGACAATATACAGCCTTGACGTACTCCTTTTCCTATTTGGAACCAGTCTGTTGTTCCATGTCCAGTTCTGACTGTTGCTTCCTGACCTGCATACAGGTTTCTCAAGAGGCAGGTCAGGTGGTCTGGGATTCCCATCTCTTTCAGAATGTTCCACAGTTTATTGTGATCCACACAGTCAAAGGCTTTGGCATAGTCAATGAAGCAGAAATAGATGGTTTTCTGGAACTCTCTTGCTTTCTCCATGATCCAGCGGATGTTGGCAATTTGATCTCTGGTGCCTCTGCCTTTTCTAAAACCTGCTTGAACATCTGGGACTTCACGGTTCACATATTGCTGAAGCCTGGCTTGGAGAATTTTGAGCATGTCTTGACTAGCGTGTGAGATGAGTGCAATTGTGCGGTAGTTTGAGCATTCTTTGGCATTGCCTTTCTTTGGGACTGGGATGAAGACTGACCTTTTCCAGTCCTGTGGCCAGCGCTGAGTTTTCCAAATCTGCTGGCATATTGAGTGCAGCACTTTCACAGCATCATCTTTCAAGATTTGAAATAGCTCAACTGGAATTCCATCACCTCCACTAGCTTTGTTTGTGGTGATGCTTTCTAAGGCCCACTTGACTTCACATTCCAAGATGTCTGGCTCTAGGTCAGTGATCATGTTATCGTGACTATCTTGGTCGTGAAGAACTTTTTTGTACAGTTCTTCTGTGTATTCTTGCCACCTCTTCTTAATATCTTCTGCTTCTGTTAGGTCCATACCATTTCTGTCCTTTATCGAGCCCATCTTTGCATGAAATATTCCCTTGGAATCTAATTTTCTTGAAGAGATCTCTTGTTTTTCCTATTCTGTTGTTTTCCTCTATTTCTTTGCATTGGTCACTGAGGAGGGCTTTCTTATCTCTCCTTGCTATTCTTTGGAACTCTGCATTCAGATGCTTATATCTTTCCTTTTCTCCTTTGCTTTTCGCTTCTCTTCTTTTCACAGCTATTTGTAAGGCCTCCTCAGACAGCCATTTTGCTTTTTTGCTTTTCCACGGGGATGGTCTTGGTCCCTGTTTCCTGTACAATGTCACGAACCTCCGTCCAGAGTTCATCAGGCACTCTATCTATCTTGCACTATAATTATGACTGCAGTGTTAGTTAACACCTCCACCACTCCACATACCATTTCTTTTTTGGGGTGAGAACATGTAAGATCTATTCTCTCTGCAACTTTCAATTATATAGTACGGTATTTTTATCTATAATCACAATGCTGAGCATTAGATCCTCAGAACTTAGTCATCTTCGAACTGGAAGCTTGTATTCTTTGACCAACTTCTCCCTATTTCCCGATAACCCACAGTAATCCTTAATTTTCCCACAAATCCTCATCTCTTCTTGTCCTTCTTTCAATTACACAATACAGGTTTAAGCAGCTGCATGCCTCAAATTGAGATTAAATGACCTAAAAACTTCTCTAGATGTCTCCACTTCTGTGAGTTTTATTGTCAACTTCTTAATCACTGTCTTCAGCTATTTTCTCTTTTCTCCATTTCTAATCACTAGGCAGTATCAATTGTTCTTTCTGGTGATTGCGACCATCACTACCAATGCCCTGATTCTTACTCTCTCTCACAGAATTACTACAATAATCTTCTATCTGGATTTCCTGCTCCCTACCTCTAACCCCTTTACCTTCCCCAATACGTTTTCCACACTGCAGTCAAGAGTCCTCTCCCTGAAGCACAGCCCTTCAATACCCACCTCAAAATTCTCTCAAATTCTGTTACCTCAGAATAAAATCTAGATTCTACTATTCATCATCCTCCAACAACTGGCCTTCACCCAATCTCTAAATTAATCTTCCACCAGTCCAAATGCTACCCAATTAATGACATATTAATACCAATTACCCTAACTTTTCTCCTTCTGTTTCTTCTACATATGAAGTGAAATATATTTTAAATTTTAGCACCAAAGAGGATGTGAAAATACTGATGGAAAAAATGAAAGGAGAACTAACAAAGTAGTGTATGGCATCAGCAATGCCAAATGTATAATCAGAAGGGTTCTGGGGTTAACGCTTCATAGAGGTGGTAGTTACATGAATAAACATTTATCCAGCTATACATTTAGCAATAGTACACTTCACACTAGCATTATATCAGTGAAAAGTTTAGGAACAAAAAAATGACTTCCTTTCAGCATTGTTCTAGTAAGTCCCCAAAATGCTGACAGCTGCTGTTGGAGGAGGAAAACAAACTTTTCATCTTTAATGGCTTCCCACTGCCAGAGCATTTTTAAACAATTTAGCTCCAACCTACCTTTTATAGCCTTCATTCCCCTATTCCTTGCAATAAATATTCTGTACTCAAACAAAAGGAATTATCCTCTCTTCCATAAACAATCACATACTTTGACGCCTTTGGGTCCTAGTTCAGATTTCCCTGTCTGGCAAAAACCTACTACCTTTCAATGTTACCTTATATTTAGAGTCTTCCCTAATGAAGTTCCAGAGAGGAAAAAATTTCTTTTTCTTCTCTTTTTCTGTGAAACTTCTTCATGCTGCTAATATAGTACTTAGCACCTGTATGCCTGTCTCCTCCCACTAAACTGTGAATTCCAGGAGGTCAAGGAATATGAATACAGAAAGGGGAAATGTGAAAATAGTGACAGGTTTTATTTTCTTGGGCTTCAAAATTACTGTGGACAGTGACTGCAACCATGAAATTAAAAGACGCTTGTGCCTTGGAAGGAAAGCTATGACAAAACTAGACAGTGTAGCAGAGACGTCACTTTGATAACAAAGGTCCATACAGTCAAAGCTAGGGCTTTTCCATTAGTCATGCAGGAATGTGAGAGCTGGACTACAAAGAAGGCTGAGCGCTGAAGAATTAATGCTTTTGAACTGTAGTGCTGGAGAAGACGCTTGAGAGTCCTTTGGACTGCAAGGAGATCCAACCAATCGATCCTAAAGGAAATCAACCCTGAATACTCACAGGAAGAACTGATGCTGAAGCTAAAGCCCCAATACTTTGGCCACTTGATGCAAAGGGCTGACTCACTAGAAAAGACTCTGATGCTGGGAAAGACTGAATGCAAAAGGAGAAGGGGGCGGCACAGGATGAGATGGTCGGATAGCACCAATGGCCATGAATGGACTCAATGGACATGAATTTGAGCAAATGCCTGGAGACAGTGAAGGAAGGACAGGGAAGCCTGTGCTGCAGTCCACAGAGTCTCAAAGAGTCAGACACAACTTACTGACTGAACAAAAGGAATATACACCTAGAACAGTGGGTGGCACAGGTTACCCAATAAAAATTGGTTTAAATGAATACATGATTCTGCAAATATCCAAAAAGGAAAAAATTGTGTTACAAGATAAAGAAGTAACCAGAATGAAAAAAGCCATAAAGATAAAAGATTAAAACAGAAAAACAAAAAGATATTTTCTATATGCCCGTGTGTGTGTGTATGTACGTGTGTGCGTGCATGCTCAACTGTGTCCGACTCTGTGACACCACAGACTGTAGCCCACGAGACTCCTCTGTCCATGGGATTTTGCAGGAAAGAAATCTGGTTTGATCGCCATTTCTTTCTCCAGGGGATTCTTCCTGACCCAGGGACTGAACCCAAATCTCTTGCGTCTCTTGCACTGGCAGGCAAATTCTTTACCATGACTGCCACCTGGGAAGCCCTATATTTGGGAAAAATAAGTTCTCAAGGAATTTATAAAAAACCTGAGTGGTTGTCTCTGGGAAAGGAGTCTGGGCTCTGGGTCGGGATGAAGATTAATTTTATATTACAATCTTTTCTATTATCAAAATTTTTTGCCACATCAAGGTATTAAAGAATGATTAAAAATACTAATTACAAAGATTATGAAGGATGAGGAAAAAGTTATGTCACTGTTAAGCATTTAAAAAAAGGAAGCAACAAAATGACCAATAATAAAAAATATATCTGAAGGTATATAAGGACTAGAAGAAAAACATGAAAAGCAAAAAGCTTATAATTTAAGGTGTCAATTTTATTTGTAAACAAATTACTCTGATCTGTAACTTTTTGAGATTCACTTTCTCCAACATTTCCTCTAAAATATACAAGGTAAATTATAGATATTAGACTATTATTTATAATAGGTTGTACTGAATAAAGAAAAATAAAATACCGTAAGTGGCTTCAACTCGCTTTACTTAGTTACTATATTTAGTTACTATTGTTCTGCTGTGTTTTTCAAATAAACTTCATCAAATTTTTATTTAAAATCTTTTATCAGTGATAGCTTTGCTACCACTCCCCTACAGCAAAAAATGGCAAATGAGCAATACCAAGCACTATAAATTTTTATTGATATTACGTACAGGAATTAGTTTTGTAAATAAATGCAGCCCTTTGCACTTGAAACATTAAATTATAAAAAGGGGTTTTAATGTAGTCCCTAAAGGCTGATTCCTTCTCATGTCTTAGGTCTCAGCTCAAATGTTATATACTCAGAGAAACAGGGCAAAGGCTAAGAGACTTTTGCCAAGAGAATGCATTGGTCATGACAAACACCCTCTTCCAACAACAGAAAGAGACAACTCTATACACGGTTATCATCAGATGGTCAATACCTAAATCAGACTGACTATATTCTTTGCAGCCGAAGATGGAGAAGCTCTATACAGTCAGAAAAACAAGACCGGGAGCTGACTGTGGCTCAGATCATGAACTCCTTATTGCCAAATTCAGACTTAAATTGAAGAAAGTAGGGAAAACCACCAGACCATCAAAAATGAAAGTGAGAGTCGCTCAGTCGTGTCCGACTCTTTGCACCCCATGGACTCCTCCATGGGATTCTCCAGGCCAGAATACTGGAGTGGGTAGCCTTTCCCTTCTCCAGAGGATCTTCCCAACCCAAGGATCGAACCCAGGACTCCTGCATTGCAAGCAGATTCTTTACCAGCTGAGCCACAAGGGAAGCCCTCTAGACCATTCAGGTATAACTTAAATCAAATCCCTTAAGGTTATATGGTGGAAGTGACAAATAGATTCAAGGGATTAGATCTGATAGAGTACTTGAAGAACTACGGACAGAGGTTCATGACACTGTACAGGAGGTGGTGATCAAAACCATCCCCAAGAAAAAGAAATGCAAAAAGGAAAAACAGTTGTCTGAGGAGGCCTTGCAAAAGTTGAGAAAAGAGAAGTGAAAGGCGAAGGAGAAAAGGAAAGATATATCCATTTGAATGCAGAGTTCTGAAGAACAGCAAGGAGAAATTAGAAAGCCTTTCTAAGTGACCAATGCAAAGAAATAGAAGAAAACAACAGAATGGAAAGATTAGAGATCTGTTCAAGAAAATTAGAGATACCAAGGGAACATTTCGTGCAAAGATGGGCACAATAGAGGACAGAAATGGTATGGACCTAGCAGAAGCAGACGTTATTGAGAAGGCAAGAATACACAGAAAAACTATATACAGAAAAGAGCTTTGTGACCCAGATAATTATGATGATCACTCACCTAGAGCCAGACATTCTGGAATGTAAAGTCAAGCAGGCCTTAGGAAGCATCACTATGAACAAAGCTAGTAGGGGTAATGGAATTGCAGCTGAATTATTTCAAATCCGAAAAGATGATGCTATGAAAGTGTTGCATTCAATATGCCAGCAAATTTGGAAAACTCAGCAGTGGCTACAGGATTGGAAAAGGTCAGTTTTCATTCCAATCCCAAAGAAAGGAAATGCCAAGGAATGTTCAAACTACCACACAACTATACTCACCTCACATGCTAGGAAAGTAACGCTCAAAATTCTCCAAACTAGGCTTCAACTGTATGTAAACTGAGAACTTCCAGATGTTCAAGCTGGATTTAGAAAAGGCAGAGGAACCAGATATCAAATTACCAACCACCACCAGATCATAAGAAAAAGCAAGAGAGTTCCAGAAAAACATTTACTTCTGCTTCATTGACTACGCTAAAGCCTTTGACTGTGTGGATCACAACAAACTGTGGAAAATTCTTAAACAGATGGGAATACCAGACTACCTGACCTGCCTCCTGAGAAATCTGTATGCAGATCAAGAGGCAACAGTTAGAAGCAGACATAGAACAATGGACTGGTTCCAAATTGAGAAAGGAATACATCAAGGCTCTATATTGTCACCTTGCTTACTTAACTTCTATGCAGAGTAAATCACGTGAAATGTCAGTCTGGAGGAAGCACAAGCTGGAATCAAGATTACAGGGAGAAATATCAATAACCTCAGAGACACAGATGACACCACCCTTATGGCCAAAACTGAAGAGGAACTAAAGAGCCTCTTGATAAAGGTGAAAGAGAAGAGTGAAAAAGTTGGCTTAAAACTCAACATTCAGAAAACTAAGATCATGGCATCTGGTCCCATCACTTCACGGCAAATAGATGGCAATAGATTTTCTTGTGGACGGTGACTGCAGCCATGAAATTAAGACGCTTGCTCCTTGGAAGAAAAGCTATGGCCAAGGTAGACAGCATATTAAAAAGCCAGAGACATTACTTTGCTAACAAAGGTCCATCTAGTCAAAGCTATGGTTTTTCCAGTAGTCATGTATGGATGTGAGAGTTAGACTAAAAAGAAAGCTGAGCGCCAAAGAATTAATGCTTTTGTACTGTGGTGTTGGAGAAGACTCTTGAGAGTCCCTTGGACTGCAAGGAGACCCAACCAGTCAATCCTAAAGGAAATCAGTACTGAATATTCATTGGAAGGACTGATGCTGAAGCTCCAATACTTTGGCCACCTGATGTGAAGAACTGACTTGTCAGAAAAGACCCTGAAGCTGGGAAAGACTGAAGGCAGGACGAGAAGGAGACCACAGAGGATGAGATGGCTGGATGGCATCACTGACTTGATGGACATGAGTTTGAGCAACCTCCGGAATTGGTGATGGACAGGGAAGCCTGGCGTGCTGTTGTCCACAGGGTTGCAAAGAGTCGGACACGACTGAGTGTCTGAACTGAACAGAGAATCCTTTCCTGACCTACCTATCTAGAGCAGCCTCTTTCTATATATAGATATCAAGGACTGAAATAACCACGATTATTCTTTGCTTACACACTTATTTTCTATTATTCACCACTTGCATGGAAGATGTCAGGAAGACTGGGAACTTATCTCCTCTATTGCTGCTTTCCCATAGGAATTCAATATTTACTGAGTAAATTGGGGGGCATTGCAAAACTGATCTGTTCACTTTTTAAAAATATTTATTTATTCAGCTTCATTGGGTCTTAGTTGCGGCACATGAGCTTAGTTGCTCCCCAGCACGTGGGATCTTAGTTCTGGGATTGAACTGCCATCCCTGGCATTATAAGGCAGATTCTTAACCAATGAACACCAGGGAGGTCTCCCCTTCCCACCCCACCCCCACCCAACATTTTACTTTTAACAAGCATTATTACCCATTGCATTCTGCCAGGGACTGTTTGAAATTTAAATCTCTAGAAGACACAATAGTGGACCTACCTTCAAGACGCTTATTAAGAGGGTCACATCAGGCACCATTTGCAAAGGATAGACCACACATGCTACAGAAATGGGATTAAAATGAGACGCTGTTATGGAGGTAATTGCCCCATTTGTGCTGAGACTTGAAGGCTGGCTAAAACATGGATAGTTAAAGAACAGAAGTAAAAGGCGCATTCGAGACAGAAGAACTGGCATCAAGATGTGGAGGCAGAAGATTTTGAGAAGAGTCAACAGGATGGACTAGCCAAACATCAATATTATACTAGGAAAAGTTGATAACAAAGTAGGCTGGAGCAGGTTATAAATCGTCAAATGCAGACTAAGTGTCTGAAAAGATCTTTAGGAACAAGTGCAGGGTATCTCTCTGCAGGTCTTTTTAAGCAGGAGATCAGCATGATCATAGCTCAATACTATTACAGGAAAACCAGTCTGGTCAGACGAACTGGAGTGAGAAAGAACAAGGCTTGGAGGCTCAGATAGGCTACTGAAATAGACTGGGCAAAAAATAAGGCTCTGAACTGAGGTTTAAACACTATAGAAAGTCATAGGTCACACAGAAACTCTGCAGCCAAAAAGATCTGGGTTGGAATACTAAGTCTATATTTAACAGTTGTATAAGGTTTTTTAAAAAACGGCTTTAATATGATTTACATATAACTCATCCAAAGCATACAATTAAATGGCTTTCAGTATTTTCAGAGTTGTATGCTTATCACTGTAATCAATTTTAGAAAATCTCATTACTTCAAAAGGAAACCCAGTTCCTTAGCCATAATTCCCACATCTCCCCAGCCTCCCTAGACATAAGCAACTACAAATCTACTTTCTACTAATCTCGATATATTTGCCTATTCTGGACATTTAATATGAATGGAGTCATATGGTTCTTTATGCCTGGCTTCTTTTCATTTGGCATAGTTTTTTCAAGGATCATCGATACTGTAGCATGTATCAGTACTTCCTTCTTTTTATTGTCCAATAATATTCCATTATATGGACATAGCACATGTTATTAATCCATTCACCAGTTGATGGGCATTTGGGCTGTTCTGACTTTTTGTCTATTTAGAATAATGCTGCTATGATAATAGGTATATTAGCTTTAACATCTGTTAAAGAGATAATAATTGTTATTAAGTTTTAATATTTGTAAAGAATAGTGACTGGCACAGAGTAATGTTGAAAAAATACTAATTCCCTTCTTCCTACTTTGCAGGTAAATTGAAAGTTACTTATCTTTCTACCCTCATCAAACTGTATTACCCTGCTCAGTTGCTTCAGTTCAGTTCAGTTCAGTCGCTCAGTCGTGTCCGACTCTCCGCGACCCCATGAATCACAGCACACCAGGCCTCCGTGTCCATCACCAACTCCCGGAGTTCACTCAAACTCATGTCCATAGAGTCAGTGATGCCATCCAGCCATCTCATTCGCTGTGGTCCCCTTCTCCTCCCGCCCCCAATCCTTCCCAGCATCAGAGTCTTTTCCAGTGAGTCAACTCGTCTCATGAGGTGGCCAAAGTATTGGAGTTTCAGCTTGCTTGTCATGTCCAATTCTGTGCGACCCTACAGACGGCAGCCCACCAGGCTCCCCTGTCCCTGGGATTTTCCAGGCAAGAACGCTGGAGTGCGTTGCCATTTCCTTCTTCAATGCATGAAAGTGAAAAGTGAAAGTGAAGTTGCTCAGTCATGTCCAACTCTGTGTGACCCTATAGATGGCAGCCCACCAGGCTCCTCTGTCCATGGGATTTTCCAGGCAAGAGTACTGGAGTGGGGTGCCACTGCCTTCTCCGATACTATCCTAAACCTAGCAAAACCTTTTCCCAGTCAAATATGATTCTCCTACCTCTGAGGAGATTCCTTCCTCGTTTCTTTCAGACTCCATCTTCTTTAGCTAACAGAATTCAGAGGCTCCCACTTCTCTTTCTCTACTTACTAAATGTTGAATGAATATTATCCTTTTAGTTATGTTCCTGTTTACACAACAATTCCAAAAACTACTTTTTGAATCCTTAAAACACTTTTCTTCCGTTCATCGTCCCCTCTTCTTCATCTTACACTCCATGTTTATATCCTGGTGCTATCTCAAGTTAACAACACAAGACAGAAATTTTGTTATCTGTAAACACTCCCTCTTGACTAGGCTCCATGCTATCAACACTAATGTTACTAACATTAACCTTTTTTTTCCCTGATAAATGCTGATGTTAAGAACCATCTTGGAAATTATTTATACAACACAATTCATTACCCTATTTTCATATAATATTTAAATACGATTGTGATTTTAAAACATTACCAAATCTTAAAAGTGACCTATATAATTTTGAAAAATGAAATGGTAACCTTATAATTGTGTGTAAGTCGCTCAGTTGTATCTGAATCTCTGTGACCCCATGGACTGTCCATGGAATTCTCCAGGCAAGAATACAGAAGTGGGTTGCCATTTCCTTCTTCAAACCTTATAATTATCCAATTAAAAAAAACATGTTATAACTTTTTCCCCCTTTCTATTTATACACTTGTTTCTAGTACCTGATATGTTAAGGAATATGACAACTACCAATTTGGAGTTTTAATTTTACACAAGAAACTCTATAACCCCCACAATTTCATTAACTCAGTCATTATTTCTGTTCCTTGCTCAACAAGCCAGAACCAGAAATACTAATTAGATGTTATACCCCTTTCCACTACTGGGCCATAATTACTTTGAACCCAGCAAGGCCAAACAATGATGGTTCTTCCTGTCTGGCGGTTTCATTCTCTAAGGTGGCAGACATAGGTTTGGAGTGATATTTACGAAAGTGTAGACGACATGGCAGAGTATCCGTCATCTGTAAGTGGTGAAGGCCTAGATGAAAGGAGTGGCTCCGAGAGTGTAAAGAAACCGGTGAAGGTGCAACTTTGCCCCAAGATACACTCATTCCCGTGGTCCCTTCTCAAGAACTCTTGAGAGAGTGGGTTCTTCTAGAAAGAAAGAAGGGTCTGTTTTTTTTAAAAAGGTCAGGCATCGTAAAGTACAGGTGTAAAACTCTCCCGGATACTAAGACGAATGAGCAGAATACGCAGTCTTCGGAAACTCAAGTGCAGGGAGATGCGGGGGGACGGGATAAAGGAACACAGCGCTCACACTGTCTCGGGTGGGGAGACATCGCCTACTGGTGGGGCCCAGGCGGCAGCGCGGCCGAGATCCGCGCAGGGGCCCCGGGCGCAAAGGCTGGGCCGGGGGCCGCTCATCCAGGACGGGACTTCGCTGCCAGGGCCCCGCCGAGCAGAGCCCGGAGGGTGCCGGACGCCGGCGTGAAGGCCTCGTCCTCCCGCTCCCCGCCCATCTCTGGCGCCACCAGAACGAGGGCTGGGAAGGAAAGCAGGAAGAACTCCCAACAGGGACCTGGGAGCCAAAGCAACAAGTGCCCACCGCGGCTCTCCAAGATCCTGCTGGTCTGGGGCAGGAAAGCAGGGCCCGGAGCCACGGCATGCTGGCCTTCCCTTTCTCAGCCTCCGCCCCACCGCACTCACTCTGCCACACGACGCTCTTCAGCCCCCTTTCCGTCACCGGCGGCGCCATCTTCCCAAACGCTGCGGAGGAGCAGCCGCCGCCTCCCACTCGCAACCTGCTTCAGCTGTGAGGGAGTTCTGGCGGGCCCCGCCCTTCGCTGCGGGGACGGCCACGCCCACACGCACGGGTCACGCCCACAAGTGACGTCACGAGCTTCTTATGGGATTCCCGCCCAACCCCGGACTGAGGCTGCGCAGTGTGGGTGAATTCTCCTTGGGCAGTTGCGCGCCCCCTAGCGAGAGCTCTCAGCCAAATTTCGACGTCCTGGTATGTCAGAAAGTGAAACCGTACCGACGGATTGTGAGCTAACACCACCTCAGAAACTCGAATTAATGCATACGATTCATGAAAAAGAAAGGGGATCTTTTGTTTACAAAATAATTCTTCACTTTGAGAAGCGATTTATAATAGACTCCACTCAGTCAGCTACCGAATAGAAAATTTAGCCTCCAAAAAGTTTATTCACTTTTCAAGGACATAATAATTATGTAGAACTATGAGGTGCAGCCCACTGTGCCCAGAACTGTGCAGGACTTTCAGGCAAGGCAAAGAAAGGAGAAGCCCACTTCTGAAGAATTAAAAATCTAATTAGGTAGCTCAGTTCCTGGCATGCTTGAAGGCAGTCAAATATTGGTTGAAATAGTGAATGCCGTAATGATGACTATATACATAAATGAACCAATAAAACAATACTTAGTCAACAAACATTAATTCATGTGGAAGGGACTATCAGTGCTTTAGATTTAAAAGAGGGGAATTATTGCTGATTCACAAAGGAGATGATCTGAGCTCAGACTTAGAGAAAGTTTAGGCAGAGATATGTTTCTTGGGATGCTTATTTTAAGACTTGAAATCAAGATAATCAGTCATAGGGGAATTCCCTGGAGGTTCAATGCTTAGGATTCCAGCACTTTCACTGATGAGTGGGTGGGTTCAATCACTCATCAGTTTCAGTCAGTTCAGTTCAGTCGCTCAGTCGTGTCCGACTCTTTGCGACCCCATGAATCACAGCACGCCAGGCCTCCCTGTCCATCACCAACTCCCGGAGTTCACTCAAACTCATGTCCATCGAGTCGGTGATGCCATCCACCATCCCATCAGCAGAACTAAAATCCCACAAGCCCTGAGACCAACAACAAACAACAAGTTATCAATCATGAATTAAAGCAGTTTAGTTTCTGAGACCCTCAACTGTAACATAAACATCATATACACTAGCAAAAAGCAGACTTTCTCACACTGATTCGCAAAGAACCAATGGTCTTAATTCGAGTTGGTCACATAGGCAAGTGGAAATGGTTAGTTACTACTAGTAGTAATAATGGCTAACATTTACTGTGGATGTAGTATATGCCAGACAGCATGCTAAATGAATTATCTCATTGATCCTCAAAGCAATCCTCACACTCAAGGAACCTGAGGCTTTAGTGAAACTAAATAACTTGCCAAGGATGCACAGGAGTGGCGCAGTGGGAAGGAGAATAAGGTTTGAGTTACACAGTTAGGGCAGGCTGTAAGATGACTTGCAATTTTTGTTCTTTAGGAGAGAGAAGGAAAATGAAGAATAAAAACAACCATAAAAAGGGTTCAAGTAAAAACCTATGGCATGAATGGCTTTCATTCTAGACTTAATTGGGCCAAGCTGGGGCTCTGGCCTCTTTCAAATCTACTTTAAATAGACTTAGCTGCTCAAAATTTTAAACAAATACATACAATATATTTCTCTGCCTTTTCAATTTTAAATCAGATTCTGTTTTGTATAGCAGGGCTGAGCCCCCAGCCATAAGAAAAAGACACGTTACAGACTCACACTTCTAAAATGAAGCTCCTTGTCCTCAAGGGTCAAACCAAGACAGAGGAATGAGGTGGGTGAAAATGTCTTGAGAAGAATGACCACGTGCCAGGGGTAACACAGAAAGGGCCTTCTGGGTTGGAAGTTTGACTTGGGTCACACGGGGTATAAATGTGATTCATGTTCCTGAAGGCCAGATTCCAAGGTAGCAATGTGGTATAGTGGAGCAAATGTGAGCGTTAGGAGCATGCAGACATGGGCCCACAAACCCTGGACTGGCCTCTTATTAGTGTGACCTGAAACACTTCAGTGTCATTGCATTTATATGTTGAAGATGAGTATAGTATCTCAAACCTCACAACAACCCAACAAGATGATAATCTTTATAGCAATTTTACAGATGTGAAAACTGAGATTCAGAGGGAGACATTAAATTACATAAGACCAAAATATGGCTCCAAACCACTGGCTTTTCCATCATATTGCGTTGCCTAAGCTCACTTGCCCCCCTAGTTTCACGTAACCTCTTTGAACTGTCTCTCTAGTCTCCTCTAGTTGGTTTACCTGAAGAGATTGAATGAAAAATTTGAATTCCCCGAACAGGATGTAGCAGAGTGGAAGACAGAATCCACCAATGCTAATCAGAGATGAAAAACCTGCATTGCATAATTTGTAGAGCAGATACACAGTTGAAATAATTGAGACTGAATGTAAAAGTTCTTGAGTTAAGGCAGATCACTCACTCACCATTCTATATCCAGGTCTTCTTCTCTAATAATTTATCAATTAATCATGATAACCCAGAGAAATATTTTCCATAAAGATATCATAGATTAGCAGGTCTGATCAATGCTACAGACTTACTTGGCCCCCTGATAATCTGTTTCAACTAGTTAGCTGTGAGAACATGGATGAACTCCTTGACCTTTCTGGGTCTCATTTTTGTAATATATATAAAGGAATATTGTCATTTAGCTCAGAAAGTTTTTATGAGAATGAGTATAGGAAAAGCACTTAAAAGTATGTAGTATGTGCGACATCCATGTTTTGGTTTTACATTCACCCAATGTGGACCACATTGTCTTCTGTGGAATTCTGACCAAAGCAGCCCAGACTTAGATGCCTAGCTAAGTAGACAGCCATTTTTTCTGTATTCTGGTATTTATAGGGTATGAGTGTACTGGTCTCAGCAGTCCCCTAGTGTCCTGGGACCAGGGATCCTGACCTTCCATTTGGCTTTTGCCCTCAGCTCTTTGCCTGTTCCAGTCAGCCATGGACACAACTCTTAGCAGAGGGCACACACTGCCGGAGACTGGGCTCAGCACACAGTCTGTCATGGGCTCTGAACCACAGCCCGAAACACTGCCCCAGTTCATCCATGGTCCCCTCCCAGGGCACGGACCCACTCTGAACCCTCCAGATCTCGTCACCAATCTTTCCTTACATGCCACAGCCCTCTGCTGCTGCTGCTAAGTCGCTTCAGTCATGTCCAACTCTGTGCGACCCCATAGACGGCAGCCTACCAGGCTCCGCCATCCCTAGGATTCTCCAGGCAAGAACACTGGAGTGGGTTGCCATTTCCTTCTCCAACCACAGCTGTATAGCTTCTGTTAAATTAATTAAACAAGGAGGCCATTAGACTGAGGTGGATCTAATACCTTAGCCACCTTTGTGAACAAACCAAAACCTAAGTCTTTAAGGGTCTCAATGTTAAGAAATAAAAATCTAAGGGCAACTAATCACAAATAGCCAACTAGGATTTCCCAAATAAGACAACCACTATGGCTACATAGCTATTGGTTTTATAGCCAGTGAAATAATATCCTTGCTTTGCTTCCACCTCTTTTCAGTAAAAGTCTCCCCCCTAACCCCACCAACCCCTGCCCCCTGCTCCTGTCAGTACAGTACTCCTAATCTTCTCGGTTTTGGTGCTGCTGAATTCAAATCAATTTTTGCTCAAATAAACTCTTAAAATTTTTAACATGCCTCAGTTTATCTTTTAACATGTTTCAGCGTCCCATCGCTGAAATTTTGCTTCAAGGAAGAATGGGGCCTACACAAGTCTTTTAAAGTTCCCAAACTTGGTCACACGGCAGAAACTCTTGGTGAGTTTGTTAAAAGTATAGATTCTCAGGTCTGATCCCAAACCTGCTGAGTTAGAATCTCCAGGGGATGATACCAGGACGTCTGTTTTAATAATGAGCTGATGTCAATGCACCTAGTCCGACTCCTGTTCATCCACTGGTATTTGGGAACAAAAGTGAACTAAATTCGGTCCTCTTCTGTGTGTGTGTACTGTCTGACTCAGTGATTTCTATTTTTCTGGAATCTAAGTTCTTTGACTTGCCTTCTTTTCAAGTGCAAATGCTCTTGAGTATTTCATCAGTGGCGCATTTGTATCTCAGTCTCACACAGAAAGGGAAAGCAGACATAGAAAAGGAAGTTTGCTGCTCCCTCCCAGTGTACCTCTAGCCTAATTCCATGCTCCAGTTCCCTCTGGGCAGAGTTCGATGGTTGTTCCTAACTACAGACAGTCTTAGTTCCACAGCTAGGCTTCTGGGGAGCAAACGCTTTAGTTACATGTGTTACACAAGTCCAGCTTGCACTATCTTTTAATAAGGTTACTGGAACTCGAAGGTCAATTTTTTTTTTAGGTACAACAGATTTATCATTGCCTTTTCCCTCCAAAAAAAAGCAATTACAGTATGAGTGAAGAATAACGCCAACAAGATCAATGGTCCTTCCCTCCAAAGATGCATGTATGTCAGTCTGCCACAGTTTGGGGCTCTGGCCCTGACTGTCCCTCCATCTGAAGCCTTTGCTCATTCAAAAGCATGACTACAATCATTCCAGTAACAGGTTAGCAACTCTGCTTTCCCAGACACTCACACAGAGGTGTCAACACATGATGGTTTCTTTCGCTTGGGAAAGCCTGCAAGTGGCTCGGCTTCCCCCTAACTTTAGATGAGGGTGTTATTTCCTACAGGTGGCCCTGGCAGCTGCTGCTATCCAACCTCAGCTGAAGTCCTTGTCGAGTTTTGTTTTGGATGAGTGCAGTCAACATGTGGTGGCTTGATTTTGACTTCTCTGGGGGTGGACACTTCCAACTCTTGAATGGCCAGAGAGCAGCATGGCGAGTGCTGGGTCGTTGAAACACTTATATAGTTGTAGTCTGTACTATGTCTGGGTCTAAGAAATCTCCAGGAATTTCTGCTACACAGACCTTTCACATTTCCAGGACTTTCCCAGTGTGCTGGCTCACTCCGGCAGCTTTCCACAAGACTTTCTGGATTAATTTCTCCCCTGAGTCTTCTCTGTAGCAGATCTTGAACTCCTGTGCCATTGAGGACACACCCGACCTTGAACTCAGGAAGTGGAGTCAGAGCAGTTCTTCTAAAGGCCAAAAGAGCTTGTCCTATCCTAGAGGCATTTTGTATTCTAATAGACCTTTTCCAGCTCTAATCACACTAACAATTAAGGAACCTCTGCAAAAGATATGGGAAGAAAATTTTAAAGCAAAGAAAAAATAACACTTTGCCTTTGAATTATATAACATTTCAATTTAAATTACTCACTAGTCAAGTCTCTGTTTTCATCCGTGGTTTACTGTGTCATTCCACATTTCTCTTCCCTCTGTAAATCACTGAAAAGGCAAGGAAGGGAGGAAGCCACAAAATGCATTAGGATGCAGACATTTTCTTAAGTTAAAAAGCCCTCAGATGTCACTGAGGTTCAGATTAGCGTTTCGATTTGAAATGCTATTTTTGTAGCACTTCACAGCAAGTAAGCAGAAAAGTAAGATAAACTGAACCATTCAAAGGGCAAGAAGAAACTGACCATCAGGTTCTAACTAAGCAGGATGTTCTCTCTCCTGCTTTGTGAAATGAATCCTCCCCGAGAGTCCCTTGGAGCTCAGACTACTGACCCTAGACAAAGGACTTTCCTCTCCACCACCAAGCCTTTTATTTACTGAGCTTACTTTGAGCCTGTCATTGGGTCTAACAATTTATAACAATTCATAGCATCTTATGAGAAGTTTGTTCCAATTTTTAGATGAGGAAACTTGTACTTAGAATTGAAGCACCTTGCCTAAGGGAAAGGGACAGTGGCAGGATTTGAATGCAGATCTGTCTCTTTAAAAATCCATTCATGCTGTTGAAAAGCTTTAGGATAATCCAAGAGTTGCTGCTGCTAAGTCACTTCAGTTGTGTCCGACTCTGTGTGACCCCATAGACGGAAGCCCACCAGGCTCCCCCTTCCCTGGGATTCTCCAGGCAAGAGTACTGGAGTGGCTTGCCATTGCCTTCTCCGAATCCAAGAGTTAAGCAAGACCAAAAGCCTTAGACCAACAAGATTCCTAAGGCTTCCCTTAGCGTATCTAGAGGCCCCATGCCAACTAGGAAGTAGTCCTGTGTATAGAGAGGATACTAGTCCTGTGTATAGAGAGGAGAAATGCTGAAATTGGATAGCAATTTAGAATTTCTCCCTTAATACAAATACAGCAAATTCTACATGATATAGAGATCCCCAAATAATCATTTTTGAGAGTCTTGCAGAATTTTTACAACAATTAAAGAAAAGGTCAGATCTCTTCAGGTTGAAGACTGAAACTCACTAAGAAAGGAGAAGTAATAATCAAGACCAACCCAGAGGGACATAGCAAGTGGACAGCAGTGACCTAGAGAAGTGCTTCTCAAACTTGGAGAGTGTCAGAATCACATGGGAACCTGATAGAAACACAGGGGCCCATTTCATCAGGCATGGGTTCCTACATCTTTTGCTAGCTCTCCAAGAGATTTTGATACTTACTTGGGGATTTAGTAACTCTGTGTGGGGCTTAAAATTATACATTTTGAACAAGGTTTCTGGTGATCTCAAATAGCAAGGTCTAAGAGTGATGGTTTTCAAGCATTTTTTTTTTTTAAAGTATCATCTCTTTAACAAAATCTTAGGGAAGACCAATATATAACACACCATTCTTCACCTCCTAGGGATCCCCAAGATACTTCTACTACCCCTCTGTGGCTCAGGAGAAATATTGAATTAAAACCGCCATAATACTGGAAAGATGTTCCAAGAATGCAGACCCAGGCCCATGTACATTTTACTGAATATCAGAGCTTATGGTCATTAGTACTTTGGGAGTTTTTTTCAAGTAATTATAATTTAGAACTTTCCTCATGATTTATTTTTAATAAGCCAGGTCTGTTTCCCTGTAATCACTGGAAATAGAAACCCTTTAAAAATTAATAGGGATTATTCTAATTTCAGAACTGCTGGTGGGGCTTCCCCCGTGCCTCAGCAGTAAAGAATCCTTCTGCCAATGCAAGAGATGCAGGTTCAGTCCCTGGGTCAGTAAGATCCCCTGGAGAAGGGAATGGCAATCCACTCCAATATGTCTTGTCCAGGAAATCCCATGGACAGAGGAGCCTGGTGGGCTACAGTCCATGGGGTCGCAAAGAGTTGGACATGACTTAGTGACTAGACAACAATAGCAGGTGGGGCAAGAATTAGAAAATATGTGTCTTCTGTGCTCAGAGAAGTAATGAGCTGGGAGAGGAAACAGAGAACTGGCAGCAAAGAGAAGCATGTGTCCTACCGGTGGAAGGAAGTGTTGGAAGGGAGCTGGCCCAGGCTGGAAGGCTATCCAGTGGGGTTTGCTCATAGGAAGACTTCATTTTCTCTTAAATCCTCTGAAGTCAGCCATGTCTGACTGTGTGTGTGTGTTGTGTGTGTTTACGTGTCCAGTCTGTATTTTGGGTTTTATAATATTCCCTAGGGGTATTCCCAAGGCCTCAAATCAAGCAATCCTCCTAGAAGATGGTAGCCAAGATTCCTCCTGAAGCACCACATGCTACTCACTGGGTCAGCACACACAGCTCTGTGCTCATCTTCACAGCCCCAAGCCAAGGGTAGCCCCCATGAGGCCCCTGGAATAGCCTAGATGGGATCAGTCCTCAGCACATCTGAGTGGCAGTGAGGGTCACCTTTACTCCAGATGCCCTTTGAGCACCTGTTTACCTCTGCTGGCCATGTCCACCCATGCAAACTGGAAGCAGACATCTTAGGACTATGCAGACTTTTAACAGATTCTAACACCTGACTACCAAAAGTGTGGTCAGACCAGCAGTATCAGTGTCACCAGCATCACCTTGGCCTTGTTAGAAGTGCAAAGTCTTAGATCTTTCCTGAGTGAAGTCACTCAGTCGTGTCCAACTCTTTGCAACCCCTGTGGACTGTAGCCTACCAGGCTCTTCTGTCCATGGGATTCTCCAGGCAAGGATACTGGAGTGGGTTGCCATTTCCTTTTCTAGGGATACTTCCAAACCCAGGGATCGAACCCGAGTCTCCTGCATTGCAGGCTGACGCTTTACCGCTGTGCCACCAGGGAAGCCCTCCTACACCTACCAAATCAGAATCTGGTTTAATAAGGTCCCAGGTGATTTCTATGCACAATAAGCTTCAAGAAGCTCTGCTCTAAAGCAGCAGTTCTTAGCCTCGGCTACACCTTAGAATCACTTAAGAAGTTTTTCCCTGGTGGCTCAGATGGTGAAGAATCTTCCTGCAACGTAGGAGATCTAGGTTTGATCCCTAGGTCGAGAAGATCTCCAGGAAGATCCTGGAGAAGGGAATGGCTGCCCATTCCAGTAATCTTGCCTGAGAAATCCCATGGAGAGAAGAGCCGGGTGGGCTACAGTCCATGGAGTCGCAAAGAGTCTGACATGACTTACCAACTGAAAAACAACAACAAATTGACTACTTTTAAGCTCTCCAGGTGACACAATGTACAGCAGGACTAGGAACCACTCTCTCGAGTGAGGCATGAATCAGTTGCTTCTCTGAAGCGTATTTTTATTTTCCTGTGGGACCCTGGAAGACTGAAATAGTTTCAGAATCCAGTGGAGTTCCTCTCCACTGGTGGAATCTGAGGGGAGGCAATGTAAGAGGGGAGAAAGAGTTATGCACGAGAAGAGCAGGGACCCCTTAAATCACAGAAAGAAAGCATTTGCCTCTGTAATTGAAGAGTCCATTTGATTCTGACTTCATTAAGTCACCCTGAAGAACAACAATGAAGAGATGGAGCCAAAGTAAAAAACAGCACACAGTTGTGGATGTGACTGGTGATAGAAGCAAGGTCCGGTGCTGTAAAGAGCAATACTGCATAGGAACCTGGAATGTTAGGTCCATGAATCAAGGCAAATTGGAAGTGATCAAACAGGAGATGGCAAGAGTGAACACTGACATTTTAGGAATCAGTGAACTAAAATGGGCTGAAATGGGTGAATTTAATCCAGATGACCATTGTATCTACTACTGTAGGAAATAATCCCTTAGAAGAAATGGAGTAGCCATCATGGTCAACAAAAGAGTCCGAAATGCAGTACTTGGATGCAATCTCAAAAACGACAGAATGATCTCTGTTCCGAAGCAAACCATTCAATACCACAGTAATTCAACTCTATGACCCAACCACTAATGTCGAAGAAGCTGAATGGTTTTATGAATTCCTATAAGGCTTTCTAGAACTAACACCTAAAACAGATATCCTTTTCATTATAGGGGACTGGAATGCAAAAGTAAGAAGTTAAGAAATACCTGGACTAACAGGCAAATTTGGCCTTGGAGTACAGAATGAAGCAGGGCAAACACTAGTAGAGTTTTACCAAGAGAACGCACTGGTCACAGCAAACACCCTCTTCCAACAACACAAGAGAAGACTACACATGGACATCACCAGATGGTCAAACTGAAATCAGATTGATTATATTCTTTCCAGCCAAAGATGGGGAAGCTCTATACAGTCAGTAAAAACAAGACTGGGAGCTGACTGTGGCTCAGATCATGAACTTCTGATTGACAAATTCAGACTTAAATTGAAGAAAGTAGGGAAAACCACTAGACCATTCAGACTTAAATAAAGTAGGGAAAACCACTAGACCATTGATTACCTAAATCAAATCCCTTATGATTATACAGTGGAAGTGAGAAATAGATTCAAGAGATTAGATCTGATAGACAGAATGCCTGAAGAACTATGGACAGAGGTTCGTGACAATGTACAGGAGGCAGTGATCAAGACATGTCCAAGAAAAAGAAATATGAAAAGGCAAAATGGTTGTCTGAGGAGGCCTTACAAATAGCTGAGAAGAGAAGTGAAAATCAAAGAAGAAAAGGAAAGATATACCCATTTGAATGCAGAGTTCCAAAGAATAGCAAGGAGAGATAAGAAAGACTTCCTCAGTGATCAGTGCAAGGAAATAGAGGAAAACAATAGAATGGAAAAGACTAGAGATCTCTTCAAGAAAATTAGAGATACCAAGGGAACATTTCATGCAAAGATGGGCTCAATAAATGACAGAAATGGTATGGACCTAACAGAAGCAGAAGGTGTTAGGAAGAGGTGGCAAGAATACACAGAAGAACTGTACAAAAAAGATCTTCATGTCCCAGATAATCATGATGGTGTGATCACACACCTAGAGCCAGACATCCTGGAATGCGAAGTCAAGTGGGCCTTAGGAAGCATCACTATGAACAAAGCTAATGGAGGTGATGGAATTCCAGTTGGCTTATTTCAAATCCTAAAAGATGATGCTGTGAAAGTGCTTCACTCAATATGCCAGCAAATTTGGAAAACTCAACAGCGGCCACAGGACTGGAAAAGGTCAGTTTTCATTCCAATCCCAAAGAAAGGAAATGTAAAAGAATGCTCAAACTACCACACAGTTGCACTAATCTCACATGCTAGAAAAGTAATGCTCAAAATTCTCCAAGCCAGGCTTCAGCAATACGTGAACCGTGAACTTCCAGATGTTCAAGCTGGATTTAGAAAAGGCAGAGGAACCAGAGATCAAATTATCAACATCCATCAGATCACTGAAAAAACAAGAGACTTCCAGAAAAATGTCTACTTCTGCTTTATTGACTATGCCAAAGCCTTTGACTGTGTGAATCACAACGAACTGTGGAAAATTTTGAAAGAGATGGGAATACCGGCCTACCTGACCTGCCTCCTGAGAAATCTGTATGCAGGTCAAGAAGCACCAGTTAGAAATGGACATGGAACAACAGACTGGTTCCAAATCAGGAAAGGAGTACGTCAAGGCTGTATATTGTCACCCTGCTTATTTAACTTATATGCATCATGAGAACTGCTGGACTGGATGAATGAAGCACATCTGGAATCAAGATTGCCGGGACAAATATCAATAAGCTCAGAGATGCAGATGACACCACACATGGCAGATAGCGAAGAAGAACTAAAGAGCCTCTTGATGGAAGTGAAAAAAGAGAGTGAAAAAGTTGGCTTAAAACTCAACATTCAGAAAACTTAAGACCATGGCATCTGGTCCCATCACTTCATGGCAAACAGATGGGGAAACAATAGAAACATGTGGATACTTTATTTTCGTGGGCTCCAAAATCACTGCAGATGGTGACTGCAGCCATGAAATTAAGATGCTTGCTCCTTGGAAGGAAAGCTATGGCCAACCTAGACCGCATATTAAAAAGCAGAGACATTACTTTGCTGACAAAGGTCCGTCTAGTCAAAGCTATGGTTTTTCCAGTAGTCATGTATGGATGCAAGAGTTGGACTATAAAGAAAACTGAGCACCAAAGAATTGATGCTTTTGTACTGTAGTGTTGGAGAAGACTCTTGAGAGTCCCTTGGACTGCACGGAGATCCAACCAGTCCATCGAAAAGGAAATCAGTCCTGAATATTCACTGGAAGGACTGATGCTGAAGCTGAAACTGCAATACTTTGGCCACCTGATGTGAAGAACTGACTCATTTGAAAAGACCCTGGTGCTGGGAAAGATTGAAGGCTGGAGGAGAAGGGGATGACAGAGGATGAAATGATTGGATGGCATCAATGACTCAACAGACATGAGTTTGAGTAAGCTCTGGGAGTTGGTGATGGACAGGAGCCATGGCGTGCTGCAGTCCACAGGGTTGCAAAGAGTTGGACATGACTAAGAGACTGAACTGAACTGAAAGAGCAACAAAAAATTTCTATATTATCCATGAGAAAAATGACTTACCCATTCCAAGTGTACTTCCAGAGCATGTTACTGTAATAAATAAAAACACAAGCATTTAAAATAGATTCATTGATGTATTTGAGATACAATTTAAGAAAGAATAATAGGAAAGTGAATGAAGAATGAATAAGAACAAGCATGTATAATGAGAGGAGACACCTGCTAACAGTGTCAACTTGGATAAGTCATTTCATTTTTCCATGGCTCACTTTGTTAGGTGGCAAGAATAAGAATGCCAACCTCATAGGGATGTTATAAGGATCAGTCAAGCTAATGCACATAAAGCCCTTAGAATAGTGGCTAGCACACAACACTCAATAAATATTAATCATTGTTATCATTTACAATATCATCCTAATTATAAGATTAAGGCATCACTGAAATTGGGGAAAGAAATACCAAAAACCAAAACCAACAAACTTCCCCCAAATGCATGGTTTTTATCAAGGAGCCAGAGCAAAGACAGATTCCCTGAGTCTGGACACCCAAACCTTACTAAAGGGCAAAGACTATAGGCTTGAGATGGCACCCCACCAAAGGATATTAGAGTTCCAACTAAAAAACCATCAGAGAAAATGTCTCTCTAAAGGTTAAATTATGAGTATGAAATAGAAGAAGAAGCAAAGACTTCAATCACTCACCTACTGGCTGTACTATCATAGAGAAACACATAAACGCTTTTATTCATTCTTTTTTTTAACTTAAAATATATAGGGCAACAATTATATGCAAAGTACTGAGAGTCTAAATATTGCCATTAGCAAAGAAGATTGACATTTAGCAAAAATTACAGACATTCAACTCACAGAAATATGGTGTGGTGACAATAATGTGCGCTGTGGTTATAAAGGAAAGAGAGAGATGAACTCAGCCTCTGAGAACTGGAGAAGACTTCACAGAGGAGGGGGAGTTTGGGCTGGTGGAGTTCCCTTGGTGGATGTGGGACAGAATTCAGGCAAAGCGAGGAGTGCTGCATTAGCCCAGAAGCACGATGTGGCAGGGTATGCATGTGTGGTAAGGGCAGAGGGGTGTGAATGATTCCACGTGACTAGAGAATAGAGCCCTGTCAGTAAGGATGTCGCGGAATGAGCCGAGAACCGTACTCTCCAATACAGTAGCCACGCACCACGTGTAGCTATGAGCACTCCAAATGTGGCTGGTCTAAACTGATATGTGCTGTGTTAAACAAACACACACAACATTTTGAAGACTTATTATGGAAAAAATACAAAATTTTTATATTGATTCAATGTTGGAAGTTAGAATATTGTGGATATATCAGTTCAGTTCAGTCGCTCAGTCGTGTCTGACTCTCCGCGACCCCATGAATCACAGCACGCCAGGCCTCCCTGTCCATCACCAACTCCTGGAGTTCACTCAAACTCCTGTCCACAGAGTCGGTGATGCCATCCAGCCATCTCATTCTCTGTCGTCCCCTTCTCCTCCTGCCCCAATCCCTCCCAGCATCAGAGTCTTTTCCAGTGAGTCAACTCTTCTCGTGAGGTGGCCAAAGTATTGGAGTTTCAGCTTTAGCATCAGTCCCTCCAATGAACACCCAGGATTGATCTTCCTTAGAATGGACTGGTTGGATCTCCTTGCAGTACAAGGGACTCTCAAGAGTCTTCTCCAACACCACAGTTCAAAAGCATCAATTCTTCGGCGATAAGCTTTCTTCACAGTCCAACTCTCACATCCATACATGACCACGGGAAAAACCATAACCTTGACTAGACGGACCTTGGTTGGCAAAGTAATGTCTCTGCTTTTTAATATGCTATCTAGGTTGGTCATAACTTTCCTTCCAAGGAGTAAGCGTCTTTTAATTTCACGGCTGCAATCAGCATCTGCAGTGATTTTGGAGCCCCAAAAAATAAAGTCTGACACTGCTTCCACTGTTTCCCCATCTATTTCCCATGAAGTGATGGGACCAGATGCCATGATCTTTGTTTTCTGAATGTTGAGCTTCAAGCCAACCTTTTCACTCTCCTCTTTCACTTTCATCAAGAGGCTTTTGAGTTCCTCTTCACTTTCTGCCATAAGGGTAGTGTCATCTTCATATCTGAGGTTATTGATATTTCTCCTGGCAATCTTGATTCCAGCTTGTGCTTCTTCCAGCCCAGCGTTCCTCATGATGTACTTTGCATATAAGTTAAATAAGCAAGGTGACAGTATACAGCCTTGACGCACTCCTTTTCCTATTTGGAACCAGTCTGTTGTTCCATGTACAGTTCTGACTGTTGCTTCCTGACCTGCATACAGGTTTCTCAAGAGGCAGGTCAGGTGGTCTGGGATTCCCATCTCTTTCAGAATGTTCCACAGTTTATTGTGATCCACACAGTCAAAGGCTTTGGCATAGTCAATGAAGCAGAAATAGATGGTTTTCTGGAACTCTCTTGCTTTCTCCATGATCCAGCGGATGTTGGCAATTTGATCTCTGGTGCCTCTGCCTTTTCTAAAACCTGCTTGAACATCTGGGAGTTCACGGTTCACATATTGCTGAAGCCTGGCTTGGAGAATTTTGAGCATGACTTTACTAGCCTGTGCGATGAGTGCAATTGTGCGGTAGTTTGAGCATTCTTTGGCATTGCCTTTCTTTGGGATTGGAATGAAGACTGACCTTTTCCAGTCCTGTGGCCACTGCCGAGTTTTCCAAATTTGCTGGCATATTGAGTGCAGCACTTTCACAGCATCATCTTTCAAGATTTGAAATAGCTCAACTGGAATTCCATCACGTCCACTAGCTTTGTTTATAGTGATGCTTTCTAAGGCCCACTTGACTTCACATTCCAAGATGTCTGGCTCTAGGTCAGTGATCATGTTATCGTGACTATCTTGGTCGTGATGATCTTTTTTGTACAGTTCTTCTGTGTATTCTTGCCACCTCTTCTTAATATCTTCTGCTTCTGTTAGGTCCATACCATTTCTGTCCTTTATCGAGCCCATCTTTGCATGAAAAGTTCCCTTGGAATCTCTAATTTTCTTGAAGAGATCTCTTGTTTTTCCTATTCTGTTGTTTTCCTCTATTTCTTTGCATTGATCACTGAGGAAGGCTTTCTTATCTCTCCTTGCTATTCTTTGGAACTCTGCATTCAGATGCTTATATCTTTCCTTTTCTCCTTTGCTTTTTGCCTCTCTTCTTTTCACAGCTATTTGTAAGGCCTCCTCAGACAGCCATTTTGCTTTTTTGCATTTCTTTTCCATGGGGATGGTCTTGGTCCCTGTCTCCTGTACAATGTCACGAACCTCTGTCCAGAGTTCATCAGGCACTCTATCTATCGGATCTAGTCCCTTAAATCTATTTTTTACTTCCACTGTATAATCATAAGTGATTTGATTTAGGTCATATCTGAATGGTCTAGTGGTTTTCCCTACTTTCTTCAATTTAAGTCTGAAATTGGCAATAAGGAGTTCATGATCTGAGCCACAGTCAGCTCCTGGTCTTGTTTTTGCTAACTGCATAGAGCTTCTCCATCTTTGGCTGCAAAGAATATAATCAATCTGATTTCGGTGTTGACCATCTGGTGATGTCCATGTGTAGAGTCTTCTCTTGTGTTGTTGGAAGAGGGTGTTTGCTATGACCAGTGCGTTCTCTTGACAAAACTCTATTAGCCTTTGCCCTGCTTCATTCCGTGCTCCAAGGCCAAATTTGCCTGTTGCTGCTGCTGCTGCTGCTAAGTCACTTCAGTCGTGTCCGACTCTGTGTGACCCCATAGATGGAAGCCCACCAGGCTCCCCCGTCCCTGGGATTCTCCAGGCAAGAACACTGGAGTGGGTTGCCATTTCCTTCTCCAATGTGTGAAAGTGAAAAGTGAAAGTGAAGTCGCTCAGTCGGGTCCAACCCTTAGCGACCCCATGGACTGCAGCCTACCAGGCTGCTCCATCCATGGGATTTTCTAGGCAAGAGTACTGGAGTGGCTTGCCATTGCCTTCTCCGAATTTGCCTGTTACTCAGGGTTAACTAAAATATATTCAAATTAATTTTGCCTATTTTTTTACTTTTTTAATGTGGCTAATTGGAAAAGACTCTGATGCTGGGAGGGATTGGGGGCAGGAGGAGACGGGGATGACAGAGAATGAGATGGCTGGATGGCATCACTGACTCGATGGACATGAATTTGAGTGAACTCTGGTAGTTGGTGATGGACAGGGAGGCCTGGTGTGCTGTGATTCATGGGGTCACAAAGAGTCGGGCACGACTGAGTGACTGAACTGAACTGAACTGAAATGAATAGAAAATTTTACATTTTCAGGCTTACATTAAATTTCTGTTAGTACAGGTGTAGAAAGCTAGAAGGAGGACAGATTGTAAGGGATGTTAAATGCCATGCTCCTATGGAGCAATGGAAAACTTCTGAGAATTTTGTAGTGTGAAAGAAAGACAATTGGGTCAGTGTCCTGGAATAATAACTCCAGCGATAGTATGAAGACTGGTAAGAGGGCAGGAGGACAGGACTGGTGTAATAGTATAGGGGAGAGGTAGTGAGACCCTGAGGTACTGAAGTAGCTATAGGAATGAAGAGAAGTTGGATTTAGAAACCATCACGGAGTGAAAAGAATGGAGCTTGGAGACTGCTTAGATATGGAAGGTGAGGGAGAGGGGAAACTGACTCCAGGGTTTTCAGCCTTGAATACCTGAAACAAGGATGATGGGAGATGAGAAACTGCATGGGATCAGAAGTTCCTTTTGGTCTTGAGGAATTGAAATGCCTGGGGTGTATCTCTAAGTAGAGATAACATGTTTGAATACGGATTTAGAGATGAGAAGAAGAGAGATTTGGGAGCCTTTGAGTGTCAGTTTTCTCATTTATAAATTGGAGAAAATAAAATCTGTTGAACCTACCTTATAGAGTTATTTGAGCATCAGTGAAATATTGAATGTGAAAACACTTGATAAATTTTGAAGCATTATGCAAATACAATGAAGTATCATTATTGACCTGTAGGCTCTGCTTCCTCAGAGCTCATCTTCAACCCAACAACCTACTCCTGTCCCTTCTCATAGGGCCATGCTTTGGGCCAGCTTGTCCTCTGGACAAGATAATGAAAAAGCAAGGATTCAGAGCATGACAGCCAAGGATAGTGAGAATACCCCCTGAAGAGGAACTGGCCTTGTTCCATCACCAGGAGCCATCTTAAACCTTCTTGTCACCTACACATAACTGGAAAGTTTAGATTCTGGTTACTAGTAAAGCTTTCTAAGCCAACATTTATTACTCTTCCTGCATTCTGCTGCAGAGTTACAGGACCTCATCATCTCTTTATTTTATAAATATATGAAAAAAACATGACAATGCCCTGGGCAAGGAGCAGAAGGTGCTGGAATACAGAGCAGGAGAATTGCTCATCTTTTTCTGTCAGCTCTGGTGAAATGGCAGTTGCTGACAGTCATGTTTTGTGATCACAGACTGTCTGCCCACTCATATTTCCAAACCCAACTTGTGACTTATAAATTTGTTTTTCTCTGATCCTCCAACTCTCTCTCAATCATAAGTCTGAATCTGTGCAAATAAAGGTTCAAGTCTCTTAATTTCAAATAGTCCATGTTGTCTGTCATTACCTCTAACCATGGTAAAAACCTATCTTCAAATCTCAAGGCAGAAAATTGTTTTAAATCTGTTTTACTGTTTAAGCAAGCATCTGGTCCTTTTTCTGAAGAGAGGGAAAGGGATGAAAGGAGTTCCTCCAAATCAAATTATAATAAAGCATCGCAATTCCAAAGGAGCTTGGGGTCCCCTGTTGCCAGAATCTGCCTAGAGGATGTAGAAACGTCATGCCCTTTTTTATCTTCCTACATAGCAAAGCGTGATTGCTCCTAGCCTTCATTCACAGACTGAGTCAAGGGTTAGTTTTAAATGAAGGGTCATAACTTTCTCTACCTGAATATATTTTTTTGGGACAGAAAGTAAGCTTCAGTCCTGTCTCAGCAACTGGTGAGACCATCACAGTATACACATCCCCGCAGGGTATCTCGGTAACGTCACAGAAACTGAGGCCAGCGCTTGGGGCACATGTGAAAATGCCTTTGGAACCATGGAGGTCGGTGCTGTAATTGGCAGAGCCCCTGGAGGCCTGCCAGTGGATCCGGATGCCATTAGGGCCCAGCCTATATAATTTCACCCCTAAAGGGCAGCAGGCACCTGAAGGATAAAACAAACACATCACAATTCCATCATCACCACAAACCTAGCCTCTGTTACTATGGGAAACAAGGTAAGTGTCCTACTCTAAATAACAACTGATTAGAGCAAGTTGGGAGGGTATCAAGTTCCTTCTGTACTGGGCCACATGATTGGAGATCCATGTGTGAGGGTGAGGTGGGGCATGGGTTTTCAATAGAGAACAATGGTGAATCTAAGTACTTGGCAGATATGAAGGGTATATGACTCAAACTTTATGAGTCAAATACACAGAATCCTTGTCAAGATCCTTCATAACATCCTACCCATACTACCCATAATATGATTTTTGTTGTTGTTGTTTAGTCACTAAGTCATGTTTGACTCTTTGCAACCCCATGGACTATAGCCCACCAAGCTCATCTGTCCATGGGATTTTCCAAGCAAGAATACTGGAGTGGGTTGCCATTTCCTGCTCCAGGGGATCTTCCCAACCTGGGGACTGAAACTGCGTCTCCTGCAAGTCTCTTGCATTGCAGGCGGATTCTTTACCACTGAGCCACTGGGAAAGCCCATAATGATTTTAGTGGGATTCAATTTAGATATAATTAACTGCATTCAATCCCTTGGACAGGAAGGAGATCCAACCAGTCCATTCTAAAGGAGATTAATCCTGGTTGTTCATTGGAAGGACTGATGCTAAAGCTGAAACTCCAATACTTGGCCACCTTATTTGACGAGTTGACTCACTGGAAAAGAGTCTGATACTAGGAGGGATTGGGGGTGGGAGGAGACGGGGATGACAGAGAATGAGATGGCTGGATGGCATCACCAACTCGATGGACATGAGTTTGAGGGAACTCCGGTAGTTGGTGATGGACAGGGAGGCCTGGCGTGCTGTGATTCATGGGGTCGCAAGGAGTCGGACACGACTGAGCAACTGAACTGAACTGCATTCAGCTTTAGTTGAAAAGAATTAAATTTTGCTGAGCTGAGTAACATGATCCTTGTTGCTAGTCCACACTTCATCTGTGCTAGCTGACTGGGTACTTTCCCTTTTTCCTTTACTGAATACCTTGAGCAGGCCACACATTAGGTGTCAAATGGTGGATTCCTCAGTAAACAAAATAAAGATGTTATTGTATAATAAGTTAAAAAATTCAATTACAGATAATTAGGTTCCTTTGATTCATTCTTTAAAAAAAGGTTTTTTAGGAGTGAAGGTAAGCAGTGGACCATATTTCCAGAACTAGATATCAAGGTGAGAACTTGGGCAGTAACTCTAATGAAAGAAATTATAAAGCAGATTACATATGTGTTCTGGCCTTCCCTGGTGGCTCAGATAGTAAACAATCTGCCTGCAATGCAGAAGACCTGGATTCAATTCCTGGGTTGGGACAATCCCCTGGAAAAGGGAATGATAACTCCTTCAGTATTCTTGCCTGGCGAATTCCATGGGCAGAGGAGCCTGGCAGGCTACAATCCATGGGGTCACAAAGAATTGGATACAACTAAAGCGACTACTCCAATATTCTTCCCTGGAGAATCCCATGGGCAGAGAAGCCTGGCAGGCTACAGTCCTTGGGGTCGCAAAGAGTTGGACATGACTGCTGCTGCTGCTAAGTCGCTTCAGTCTTGTCCAACTCTGTGCGACTCCACAGATGGCAGCCCACCAGGCTCCCCTATCCTTGGGATTTTCCAGGCAAGAGTACTGGATTGGGATGCCATTGCCTTCTCCGTGGACATGACTGAGTGACTAACAAATGCACACAAAGCAACTTAGCACAAAGCATGCAGCAGGTTTTAAATGCTTTCACATCATAAGCATTCCTATTTCTCTTGCTGCTGCTGCTGCTGCTGCTGCTAAGTCACTTCAGTCGTGTCCGACTCTGTGTGACCCCATAGATGGAAGCCCACCAGGCTCCCCAGTCCCTGGGATTCTCCAGGCAAGAACACTGGAGTGGGTTGCCATTTCCTTCTCCAATGTGTGAAAGTGGAAAGTGAAAAGTGAAAGTGAAGTCGCTCAGTCGTGTCTGACCCTTAGCGACCCCACGGACTGCAGCCTACCAGGCTCCTCCATCCATGGGATTTTCTAGGCAAGAGCACTGGAGTGGCTATTTCTCTTACCAATGAGGAAATAGAATCAGGGAATAAGATAAGGCAGGACAGTTTAAGAAGCCATATCTTTAGACTCCTAAGTTGAAGACTCACTCTACTACCTTTGGGATGCCAAAACTTAATTTTTTAATTTTTTTTTTTTGTCAAAAGACGTATGGGATCTTAATTCCCCAACCAAGGATCAAACCTGAGCCCCTTGTAGTGGAAGCATAAAGTCTTAACCACTGGACAGTCAGGGAAGTCCTATGAAAATTACATTTCAACTCTCCCACCCCATGCCTCAGAACAGATACAGCTAACTAGTTGTGGTACTCACGCTCCCATTAAGCCTGAGAGGCATCCCATTAATCTTGAGAGTTTTTTTGTTTTTGTTTTGTTTTCTGAAACAGTGCTCTAAACAGACACTGTAGTGGACTAGAATCATACCAGTGAAATCTTATTTGTTAACCCTGTACCACTCCTTACTTCTCCCACTATTCCTTAATTGTTTGGTCTTTGTGAAGAACAAAATACAATACTTGCTCTTGAAGCCTGTTAAAATAAGATACCATAGGAGAAGCTGGAGTGGTTTAGAAGAGAGAGGTAGTAGCACAATAATATTGAGAAACAAAAAATTCAAGTGAAATAGAATATGTGATTTAAATGCTTTCTGAAAACTCTGCCAGACTGAGTTACTCTGTGCTGCAAGTAGCTAGATCATATAAAAATCAAGCCTTCTTTCAGAGAAAGTCTACTTGAACCTTGTTATCAGGGAGTTCATTCACCAACTACCAACAGGGTTTCCCAGGTGGCACTAGTGGTAAAGAACCCACCCGTCAATGCAGAAGACAATAGACATAGATTTGATCCCTGGGTTGGGAAGATCCCTGGAGGAAATGGCAACCCACTCCAGTATTATTGCCTGGAGAATCCCACGGAAAGAGGAGGCCGGTGGGATACAGGGCTACAGTCCCATGGACAGAGAAACCTGGCCGGCTATAGTCCAGGGGGTCGCAAAGGGTCAGGCACAACTGAAGCCTCAGAAGCTTTGAGGTTCTGAATCAAGAGGAAAATTGGAAACATTTTAGAAAGTAATCTGAATTTATCATGCAAGTTTGGTGGAGATGCAGCATGCTTTTAAATGAGATGGAAGGGCTTATGTCTGGATCTGTAATAGTCAAGGTCCTTGTTGATACTCTAGAACTAGAGTCTAGATTTCACTTACTGGAGGAGTAACTTTGGTAGGCGCAGTCCGCAGTCAACCCAGTGGCACTAACCGCTTTTACTGCCACTGTGTAATTGATGCCACATGTGATGCATCCCAGGAGGCAGTGGTTTTGATGGGTGTGACACTTTGACTGTCCCGTGTGTGACTGCAGAACCGTCACATAGGTTAGGGCCCCAGTCCCAACAGTCCAGCTCACGTTGATTACTGATTGAGTGACCTGAGTTACTGTCAGACTGGCTGAGCAGCATGGCGCTCAAATGGGGAAAAAGAAAAAATTGGGAATTTATTTCCACTAAGGGTTATTTGTGAAAAACAACCAAGCATGGTATTCCGTTTCAGTTAGTATCCTAGATTCCTCAAACCTTTAACTGTTAATCAAAATATCCTTAATAACTATAAATGGAACATAACTTTAAAAAATTGTGAATCATTGTATTGTGACTTATATGACATTGAACATCAACTATACTGCAATAAAAAATTTAAAAAAACTTTAAAAATGTCCTTTTGTTAAGCAAAATCTCATTCTCTCTGATATATTATTTAACATCACTGTATATAGCAATTGCTTTCCCAAACTGGCTGTGGGTAATTAATGTGAGGTTCTCCCCAACTTTTTTCAGTATAAGAAAGAAATCCTTTGTTGTTCTTCAACTTTAATGATTCCAGTTGAAAATTTCAATGCAATGGTTTCATTTAACTCTTCTCCTAATATGTATTATCACATTTGCTATAAAACGTGTTTTGCCTTTTTCATGCATTTCATAGTACATAGTTGATTAGTCAGTTCAGTCACTCAGTCGTATCCAACTCTTTGCAACCCCATGGACTGCAGCACGCCAGGCCTCCCTGTCCATCACCAACAACTGGACCTTGCTCAAACTCATGTCCATCGAGTTGGTGATGTTATCTGACCACCTCATCCTCTGTTGTCTCCTTCTCCTCCTGCCCTCAATCTTTCCCAGCATTAGGGTCTTTTCCAATGAGTCAGTTCTTTGCATCAGGTGGCCAAAGTATTGCAATTTCAGCTTCAGCATCAGTCCTTCCAATAAATATTCAGGACTGATTTGCTTTAGGATTGACTGGTTTGATTTCCTGGCAGTCCAAGGGACTCTCAAGAGTCTTTCCAACACCACAGTTCAAAAGCATCAATTCTTCTGCGCTCAGCTTTCTTTATAATCCAACTCTCACATCCATACATGACCACAGGAAAAAACATAGCCTTGACTAGATAGACCTTTGTTGGCAAAGTAATGTCTCTCTGCTTTTTAATATGCTGTCTAGGTTGGTCATAGCTTTTCTTCCAAGGAATAATTTGGAAATCTTTTAATTTCATGCCTGTAGTCACCATCTGCAGTGATTTTAGAACCCAGCCCCGCCCCCCCAAAATAAAGTCTCAAACTGTTTCCATTGTTTCCCCGTCTATTTGCCATGAAGTGATGGAACCGGATGCCATGATCTTAGTTTTCTGAATATTGAGTTTTAAGCCAACTTTTTCACTTCCATCAAGAGGCTCTTTAGTTCTTTGCTTTCTGCCATAAGGGTGGTGTCATCTGTGTATATGAGGTAGTTGATATTTTACCCGGTAATCTTGATTCCAGATTGTGCTTCATCCAGCCTGGCATTTCGCATGATGTACTCTGCATATAAGTTAAATAAGCAGAGTGACAGTATACAGCCTTGATATACTCCTTTTCCGATTTAGAACCCAGTCTGTTGTTCCATGTTCATTTCTAACTGTTGCTTCTTGACCTGCGTACAGATTTCTCAGGAGGCAGGTCAGGTTGTCTGGTATTCCCATCTCTTGAAGAATTTTCCACAGTTTGTTGTGATCTACACATTAAAAGGCTTTGGCATAGTCAATAAAGCAGATGTTTTTCTGGAACTCTCTTGCTTTTTCAATGATCCAACAGATGTTGGCAATTTGATCTCTGGTTCCTCTGCCTTTTCTAAATCCAGCTTGAACATCTGGAAGTTCACAGTCCAAGTATTGTTGAAGCCTGGCTTGGAGAATTTTGAGCATGACTTTACTAGCATGTGAGATGAGCGCAATTGTGCGGTAGTCTGAGCATTCTTTGGCATTGCCTTTCTTTGGGATTGGAATGAAAACTGACCTTTTCCAGTCCTGTGGCCACTGCTGAGATTTCCAAATTTGCTGGCATATTGAGTGCAGCACTTTCACAGCATCAACATGAGCATCTGTAATTCCATCACCTCCACTAACTTTGTTCATATGATGCTTCCTAAGGCTCATTTGACTTCACATTGAAGGATGTCTGGCTCTAGGTGAATGATCACATGATCATGGTTTTCTGGGTCTTGAAGATCTTTCTTGCATAGACCTTCTGTGTATTCTTGCCACCTCTTCTTAATATCTTCTGCTTCTGTTAGGTCCATACCATTTCTGTCCTTTATTGTGCCCATCTTTGCACGAAATGTTCCCTTGGTATCTCTAATTTTCTTGAAGAGATCTCTAGTCTTTCCTATTCTATTGTTTTCCTCTATTTCCTTGCATTGATCACTGAGGAAGTCTTTCTTATCTTTCCTTGATTTTGTTTGGAACTCTGCATTCAAATGAGTATATCTTTCCTTTTCTCCTTTGCCTTTCACTTTACTTCTTTTCTCAGCTATTTGTCAGGCCTCCTCGGACAACCATTTTGCCTTGTTGCATTGTGATATAAAACATATCACAGTTGATATAAAAGCTCATAACATAGTTTATATAAAAGCTTAAAATACTCTTAGCTACCTAAGAGTACCACAATCAATACTCTACTCTTCAAAGACCCATTGTACAGCATATAGGATATCTGGAACCTTCCTGCATATTTGGCATTGTCCCTATTCTGCTGCCTTTTATGTTTCAACTTATCTGGTCCAAAGTGCCATCTATCGTTGTATATAAGAGAAAATAAGACCCAAAGGCTTTAAGTACTTTGCTATATTTCATTCACACACAATGCTATCAAGTAATAACAGCTTTCTTTTATCAAGCTCCTATTGTGCAGCAGGCACTATATTAAGTGCTTTGCAGCATAAAAAATGTAATATTCACAACCACCCAATGAAGCCATTATCCTCTTCCACCAATTAGGAAACTGAAACTCAGAAAGCTTTTTTTAGAGAAAGATATGAAAGGTCTGAACCAAAGATATAAATAATAAGCCAGCTCATTTGGTCACTTGTTAGATGCTTTGGTAGATTGTGTCATGGGGGAATATGAAGTCAAAGAAATGTTTTTGCAGAGTCAGTGGATTCCTCCTTTGATGTTGGCATATTCAGATGATATTTATATGGAACCTGTGTTGAAAGTTTTCTAAGACTGGGGCTCTTTGAAAGGCTTCTCTGAGATTAATGTATTTCTATCACACTTAGGGTAAATCAAGTGATAAAGTTCATGTCCTAAAAGAATTCCTAAGGACCTCACTAAAACTAAGGTTCAAGTTGCAGTTGCTAGGTACCCATTTCTTTCTTTTTTTTAAAAATTAATTTTATTGGAGTATAGTTGTTTTACAATGTTATGTTAGTTTCTACTGTACAGCAAAGTGAATCAGCCATACATATACATATATCCCCTCCGTTTTGGACTTCCTTCCCATTTAGGTCCCCACAGTGCATTAAGTAGAGTTCTCTGACCTACACAGTAGGTTCTCATTACTTGTCTATTTTATACTTAGTATCAGTAGTATATATATATGTGTGTGTGTGTGTATATATATATATATATATATATGTCAATCCCAATCTCCCAATTCCTCGCACTCATTTCCCCTTTGGTATCCATACATTTTTTCTCTACGTCTGTGTCTCTGTTTGGGCTTTGCAAATAAGATCATCTATACCATTTTTCAAGATTCCTCATATAAATGATATTATACAATATTTACTTTTCTCTTTCTGACTTCACTCTGTATGAACCCTCTAGGTCCATCCATGCCTCTACAAATGACCCAGTTCCATTCCTTTTTCTGGCTGACTAATATTCCAGTGCATTCCATTGTATGTAGCTACATACCTGTCTCTAGAGGCACACTGTAGCTGGGCAGGCTCCGTCCTGCGGGTGTTTCAGCCACAGCGGTGACAAAGAACACTGAGCCGCAGGGCAAGCCCCCCAGGGTGCAGGACTCTCCGGTGCTGCTGCACTGGTGCAGCCCTTTCTCTCCCTGGGCAGTCACCGTGTAAGTCGCCTCATCATTAGTGGATCGCCAGCGCACATTAATCATGGAAAAGTCATCCTTTGAAATGTTTTTGATTTCAGGACTGCAAGGAGCTAAGAGATTTTAGATTATGAACTGAAACAGAGTCAAGAAATATCACACATGACATTTGGGCTAAAACTTGTTTTCTCCCCTAAATGAGATGATTACTTTCAACCATACCTTGTGCTCAGGCCAAATTCCTAGAGCCTTTGTGTGGAAACCTTCCTGACATTGACAGATGGTATTAGATTCCCATAGCGTTGGGCAAACTGGAAAATGTTAAGGAGCCATTTGAACTTCAAAAGCAAAAGTAATTAAGATAAACACTTGCACCTTCATGGTGTGACTATAGGCAGGTGCCCAAAGCTGCTGCTGCTGCTAAGTCGCTTCAGTTGTGTCCGACTCTGCACGACCTCATAGACAGCAGCCTACCAGGCTCCTCCGCCCATGGTATTTTCCAGGCAAAAGTACTGGAGTGGGTTGCCAAACCCACTCGCCCCGAAGCTAGGAGGATGTGAATGGCTGAGGTAATCACCAGCCAAACCTTCCACCCTCCCCAGGATTTCCTGTTTCTTGCTGTCCTTTTCCCCTCTTCCACCTTCTCTTCTGCCTCTCCTTAGCAAGAGGGGCTCTCAGGATCCCTACCAAGAGTCATTAATGGCAGTTAGGTTGGGGGCGGGAGGAGAAGGGGACGACAGAGAATGACATGGCTGGATGGCATCACCGACTCTGTGGACATGAGTTTGAGTGTATTCCGGGAGTTGGTGATGGACAGGGAGGCCTGGCGTGCTGTGATTCATGGGGTCGCGGAGAGTCAGACACGACTGAGCGACTGAACTGAACTGAACTGAACTGAACCTTTTTACCATACTTGCTGAATGCCTTTCCTGAGGGACATAGAGGTGAGCCATTCAGACATCGGTGAACACAATCCTTGCTGTATCATACCTGTGGTTATGAATTGGGAAGTACATGACGTATTGCTGCCCCGGACTTCGCTGAAGGAATACACCGTAATGTTGTACTTGGTGTCACACTCTAGAGCAGAAAGCGTGCAAGCCGGAGCAGTGTCATTACACTCAACCACATTGAACCCATCCACAGCCTTTGTTTCATAAAGTTCAGCACCTCGGACGGGAGACCAGACAATCTCTACTCTGTCACTGGACACCAGCACAGGGTTAATGTCGCTAGGACAACAGGGAGCTGAAAGCAGGAGCAGAGAGAAGGACGTCAGTACAGGAGCCATGCTGTCAGAGGGGCACTGCATCCTGGCGTCTCCATGCCCAGCAGTCTCTGAAGTCACTCTAAGAATCTCCTACAGGTCTGTCCAACGATCCTGGCCTGACACCCGCTACACAGAGGATAACTTCTCTCTGCATGACATTCAAGATTGTAATAAGCTCTATGCTGTTGACACATCCAGCTGCTCCCCACACACTTGCCTCACTTGACTCCTTAATTCCCCACCCAACATGCATGTTTTTTCCCTATGTTTCAGAGACTATGTCCCTTCTACTGGAATGTGGGACCCTTCTCCTGCCTGAGAAAATCATATTTAGTCTAACTTCTAGATCCTATCAGTCTTTCCAGACACTAAACTAGATAAAACTAAGGGGTGGAGGAGAGGAGGAAGCATTGCATTAGTACATTTTGGAAGAGCCCTACATTACCTCACGGACAAATTGTGACAAATGTCTAACTCATATGGGGTTTCTCTGGAATGTTCTTGCTCCACCGACATTCCATTCATCCTGAAAGATCCAGTTCAAAACCATTCCCTCCAGAAGGCCCTTGAGACCTTATGGATGGCCTCTGACTCCAAATTCCAAAGACACCAATTATTTGATTCCCTCATCCTGATAAAAATGTATGTAATCCAGCTAGTAGTTATTTATATAGCTGTATTATTGCATTCTTATTTGTACATAGAGTTAATTTTAAGTCTCTCACTCCATTCATTCTTTAAAAATCGAGCATCTTCCATATGCCAGTCACACTATGATAAGCATTCAGGATGAAAAGATGAATGAGGTATAATCCCCGCCCTGTCGAAGGCCCAAGTCTAGTGCAGGAGAATAATAGTAGCAGCAATAAAGCTGCTAATAAAAATATTTGCACTATGCTTTTCTCACATGCAAAGACCCTTTCATATTCATGTACTCCTGACTATCTGTCCCATTTTGCAGCCGTGGATACTAAAGGACTTAACAAGGTAGACATCATTGTTTCCACTTTACAAATGAGTTAGTGGCCAAGTTAGGACTTAAGCCCAGGTGTCCAACTCCAGAACTCTCTACACCATGTGGCATCTTTGCCATTGCACCTCTGTCCTCTGGGCTTGGAGAAAGAGTGAACTCTGAGACCTAAGGACTGCCTCCCCTTCAGCATCCAGAACAGGGATGAACAATGGGTAGATCTGGATGGAGGGTTCAATTTTTCAGAGCAAGCTTGAATAGCAACAAGCTTTCCTTTCTTCTCACTCCTAAACTTTGTATTCTTGTTAAGGTTGAGTCCACTTAGTCCAAATTCCCCAGGAGAGAATGTGAAAGAAGAGATTCACTTTCCATTCTTGGACCTAGAATGACTCCCAAGTAGTCTAAGTCAAGGAGTGCAATGGGTGGTCCATTCTGCTACTGAATTTAGTGAACTCAGAACTCCCTTTACAAGCATCAAGTGCAACTCACCTGTGGTATAATTAAACACATCACCCAAAGGACTCTGCCCTGCCTTGTTATAGGCAAAAACACTAATAAAGTAAGTGAAGCCACACTCAGATAAGAAATTGCACTGGGTGAGGGAAGTGTTGCAATGTACTTCCAAGCCATCATCACTCTTCACGAAGGCCACGTAGTAATCACCCAGATCCACATTGGACCAAGCTACAGACAGGTGGCCAGGAGGATCTTCTTGGATCGCCACTCTTCCAGGTGCACAAGCAACTAGGAAATGATGAATAAAAAGGAGTGTGAGAGTACTACAAGAGATTTTCTTTGCAGCTTTGCATAGTAGCTGTTCACTAAATGTTAGTTCACATTCTCAAAACACACAAATATTTCTAAATTCAAGTGTAGACTTCCACATACGTATGTCTTTGTCTCTTTGATAAGCATGAAAGAGGGAGGATAACTAAACACATATTCCAAACTATAGACATTCCCTGTTCATCCTAAAGAATAGCTCCTACCAGGCCCAGGTCTATGAAACATGATGTAAATAAGGGGCCGCACAGCTAGAGTTGTGATCAAACTGGATCTTAGAATATTTACAACTTTACAAATGCAAAAGAAAACAGACTGATTAGTGAAAGATCTGGAAGAGGAAACAGGCCTCCTAATTTTCACAGTGCTTTTTCCAACGCACGAGATCTGGTTTCACTATCAACATTATTCAGACTCATCAGAATGTTCAACTCTATGCTTTCCTTTAGAGTAGGCTTTCGCTTTCATTTGTTCTAGAGCATTCTGGAACATTGTCATGTAATTATTTGTTTCCCTAAGGTCAGCCACTTGGGCTTGCCAGCCCCCCCAGTGATCTTGCTCCTGTTTGCATACCGGTTTTCAAAGTCACTGCTGAAGTTGATCTGCTGGATCCGGCATCATTACTTGCTGAAACGGAAATCAGGTACTTGGTTCCGCACTGGAGAGAGTAGATGGTGCAGGAACTGAAAACTGTACTGCAGCTCAGCCTGGAAGAGTCACTCAAAGCCATCACGGTATAGTTGAAAGCTCCTTCTGTTGGTGCCCATGAAACAGACGCCTTCAGAGCACCACTATCGAAAGAGACTTGAATGTTGGCAGGAGTACCTGGGCCTACATTTTTGAGAAACAATTGATATTTTGCAGTAGACTCAAGAACCCAAGTAAGATTTGGCCTAGCAATATTGTGGAGCTTGGAGGATGAAGTACTCCATTAACAGGATAATTGCAAGTGTACAAAGCATAAAACTGGGATTCAGGGTACCTGATAACTGGTAATACATCCACCATTAACTATGCAAACTCGTAACTAGCTATGATTTTGCCAGGTTATTTCATCTTTCTGTTATTTATTTTTTTAATGTGTAAATTGATGTAATATCAGTCCCTAGCACATATAAGTGCTGAATAAACATATTTTGAGTTTTTTGCAATACATTTATTTGGCTATGCCAGGTCTTAGCTGTGGCGCGTGGGATCTAGTTCCCTGATCAGGGATCGAAACTGGCCCCCTGGCCCCCTGCATTGGGAACATGGAGTCTTAGCTGCTGGACCACCAGGGAAATCTCAGTCAACATATTTTGAATATGTGAACAAGTGAATACACAATCTGATAAGTGATTGAAGTAATTAAATGAAATTATAAATACGACGGGGTAGGAGAGCCAAGTGGATATGTCATTAAGACGTAGATAAAGTATTCTATTATAGATTGATAAAGTTAGATTAGCTTCAGCAGCATTTCTTCTTTACTTTTGATACATGCTAAGACACATAAGAGCTTTTAGGTACCTGTTGTTAAAAGAAGAGCAGACTTCCTTTCATTCTAAACCAAAGGGAAGGAAGGAAAGTGTCAAGTGTGATGGCCACACAGGAAGTCAGTTTTTTATTGTCTCCCAAACAATTTCCTCTACGTTCTTAAAAGTAGGCCTTCCTTTCCTCAGGGTTGTCCTCTTAAAAAAGCGTGAGGAGTGTTCTCCTGGGCTGGGAAGGAGAAAAGTTGGCCTCAGTCCTCTGGAATCTGTGCTGTAATAAGGCCCACCTCACAAACCTTCAGTTCAGTTCAGTTGCTCAGTCATGCCCAACTCTTTGCGACCCCATGGACTGCAGCATGCCAGGCCTCCCTGTCCATCACCAACTCCCGGAGTTTACTCAGACTCATGTCCACTGAGTCAGTGATGCCATCCAACCATCTCATTCATAAACCTTAGAGAACAGCTTATGTACAGAGACTAGCACCCTTCAGACACATATGGTGGGCTGAGGGATGTGGGATTAAACAGGAAAGGCTCTGTGTGAGGAAACTAGGACTCAGCTCGTCCTCTGCGAGGCAGACATGAGCCATGTTTCTCCTGTAGGCAGTCTTGACAGGCCCCTTCTTCTGCTATATGGTCAGCTCATCTGCAGAGGCAGATCTACTCTGGGGTAATGCTGGGCCCAAGGCTGGTAGCTGTCATCTGCATTATTTCAGGACAATCTGATTTTCCCACGTGGGGCAGGGGAAGCACCAAAAAGACATATGTCAAAGTCTTAACCCCTAGTACTCCAGAATGTGATCTCATTTGGAAATAAGGTCCTAGCAAATGTAATCAGTTGAGATCATTAGGTTGATCCTAACCCAATATGACTGACAACCTTATAAGAGAAATTTTGGGATGTCCCTGGCGGTCCAGTGGTTGAGAGTCCACCTGCCAATGTGAGGGGAAACAGGTTTGATCCCTGGACTGGGAAGACTCTACATGCTGTGGGGCAACTAAGCCTGAGTATCACAACTGCTGAAACCTGTGCGCTCTAGAGCCCGTGCTCCACAATAAGAGAAGCCATCGCAAAGAGGAAGAGAGCACACACACTGCAACAAATAGCCCCCACTCGCCACAACTGAAAAAAAAGCCTGCATGAAGCAACGAAGACCCAGAGCAACCAAAAATAAATAAACGATTTTTCTTTAAAGACAAAATTTGGACACAGACATACACATACAGGGAGAATGCCATGTGAACATGAAGACGACCGTCTACAAACCAAGGAGAAGGGCCTGAACATACCATCCCCTCACAGTCCTTAGAAGGAACCAATTCTGCCAGTTCCTTGATTTCAGACTCCTATGCCCTCCAGAGCCATGAGATAATAAACTTCTGTATCACCTAGTTTGTGGTACTTTGTTGTGGCAGTCCTAGCAAACTAATACAGAGTCTAAGTCTAAAGTCTCTAAAATTTTTTAAAACATAGGGAAACAAGTGAAGAGGAAGGCTTTAAGGGACCAGCCATCTTTAGGAGATGGCTCTCCCTGTTCCCCAGCCTGATGTAGATGCTCCCCTGTGCCACCCTGTGCCGTTAGTTAGTTAGTGTTAGTCACTCGGTCATGTCCAGCTCTGCGACCCCATGGACTACAGCCCACCAAGCACCTCTATCCATGGAATCTCCCAGGCAAGAACACTGGAGTGGGTTGTCATTCCCTTCTCCAGGGAATCTTCCCAACCCAGGGGTTGAACCCAGGTCTTCCGCATTGCAGGCAGATTCTTTACCATCTGAGCCAACCAGGGAAGCCCTCCTGTGCCTGTGCATCCTTCCATCAAAGAACCTGTTACTCAGAAATGTAACCATTGATTTACACATTGGCCCCTCCTGGGACACAATCAATTCTTCGGGTGTAGAAATCATGCCTTATTTGATTTTGTATGCTCATCAGCTAACGATGCCCAGCATATAGTACACCCTCAATAAATGTCTGTGGAAGGAAAGAATTAGTGAATGCTTGGAAGAGGCCCAGGGAGACTGGTTTATCATAGACATTCTAACACACCAGGCCTATCATGAATCACCTTAGGGCTACCTTGTTATAATTTCTCCCTAGAGAAGTATTATAAAAGGCAAACCCTTCTCTTTTCCCTACATTTCAGCCTTGGTTCATAGACAAGGCAACTTTCACTGCCCCCCAAACTTAGGCACTGTTGGAGAGGACATTTCTGTTTTCTTTCCGCCTTTCCTTGCACATCCTCAAGAGATGAAAGAGTTAATCTGATTGGTGAGTCTGACATCTATTAGGCTTCATTGTGGACTTCCCTGGTGGTTCAGTGATAAAGAATCCATCTGTCAACGTAGGAAATGAGGGTTCAATCCCTAGGTCAGGAAGATCCTCTAGAGAAGGAAACGGCAACTCACTCCAGTATTCTTGCCTGGGAAGTCCCATGGACAGAGGAGATTGGACGGGCTACAGTTCATGAGGTTGCAAAAGAGTCAGACATGACTTGGAGACTCAACAACAGGCTTTATTGTCAGAGGATGGCTCACTCTGCCTCAAGAGAAGGAAAAATCTCCCCCCTTCCCTCTCTCTCCCTCTTATTCTTTGGGCTCATAGCCTTAGCTCAGTTTGGGCTTCCAGTTATCACGGAATAGGAGGCCCTGGTTGGGTCTCCCTGGGATAGTGACGGTGAGAACACACACCGTGCTCCAGCTTCTCGGCCTGCTGCTGGAGGAGAGGTAGTGGGAAGCCCCGCATTGGCCTCAGGCCTACGGTGAGAGCTTTGGGAAATATGTCTGAAATGTCAGTTCTCACCACATGAGGAAGTTTAAAATTCTCATCATAACAGGAAGTTTATTTTGCTTGCTGCTATGTCTCCAGGGTAATACCACCTCAAAATTTGGACACACTCATTAAATGTCTGCTGAATAAATCTTTGTTTGGCCCAATTCTTTTTGTCTATACTCTTGGTCTAAACCTAGGAAGGGACAAGAGGTAACTGGAAAACCTAACAAGAATTGTTTCCTGCTGTGTGATATTGAACATGTATGCTGAATCAGCTACGGGGCGGTGGGGGGTGAGGTAGACATGGGGTTACCATGCTCTGTGTGCCCTGAGCAGCATTTCTTTACACACGCAGAGAGCATTGAAACTACTCGGGGGGAATTGCCAACGCACTATAAACGAGCTCATAATAAGTTAAATATCTGCTGCCAGCTGCTCTGTACTTATCACTGCTCTCAGGGGCTGCAGTGCACAGCCCTTTTCATTAATCAAAAAGGAAAATGTCTGGGGTGGAGCTGAGAAGTCCTTACTTGTTCTCTGATTGCAGGTGGAGTCATCCCCAGGGGTTCCATTGGCATTCCATGCATAGGCCTTTATGGTGTAGAGAGTCCCGGCATCTAAACTGGTGAATGTCAAGGAGGTGTTGGTGGTATTCTCTTTCCATATTCTACCCAAACCATTAGCTTGCATAATGGACACAGAGAATCCAATGGCCATATGTACAGCTTCCCACTGCACAAGAATAGAATCTGAACTTGGAGAGCTTACTTGCAGAATAGGTGCCGCCAGTACTGCAAAGACAAAAACATGTGCATTTGCTTTACGAAAGTGCGATCAAGGATAATTCAAATTTAGGAATAGAAAATTTGAGCTTGATTATCCATATTATGAAAAATTATTTGCTTTGCAATAGGATTCATGTCAGAGTTGTTATAATTGTTATCTAAACGTGTATTAATTACAGATGACTCAGCAGATGACTCAGAGTGGCAGGTGGCGCTAGTGGTAGAGAACCTGCCTGCCAATGCAGGAGACATAAGAGACATAGGTTCAATCCCTGGGTTGGAAAGATCTCCTTGAGGAGGATATGGCAACCCACTCCAGTATTCTTGTGTGGAGAATCCCATGGACAGAGGATCCTGGCAGGCTACAGTCCACAGGGTCACAAAGAGTCAGACACGACTGAAGCAACTTAGCACACACACACAGCAGAGGAATGGGGAACAGAAATTCTAATATTAGGCATACCTTCAACTGGAAGTTGGTAATAAATTAGATAAAACCTCTTATTCATCAAATAAATTAATAAGAGAAATGATAATTTATACTATTTTAATGTGCATACAACCTTTCAGAAGTATGCCAAGGTATAACTTCATCAAACCAATTTAAGCCATGTAATGACAAACTGAACTGGTTTTATTTCAAATAAGTCAAAGAGCAGCAAAATCCTCCTACATGTTCATCATACCCCATAGTCTTCATAGGTAACTGAGGTTAAAAACAGAAATCCCTTTATCAGAGATTTTAAAGCAGGGATGCTTTTAACAATGCCCAAAAATGGGTTTTATTTTCCAAAGCATCTGGAATTTAAATACCACTTCTTCCACAGTTATTTGAATTAAAAAAAAAAAAATGTCACTTGGTGGCTTTCACTTCTGGGCCCTGAATCATCAGCACTCACAAGACAAAGAATTGCATCTGCAGCCTCAGTACAGTTGATTCAGGTCACAAGCAATTGCTCAGTAGAGGATGAGCATCCAGCTACCTGTCTTTGCCTGTTTTGGAGGTGAGGCCTGGCTTCTCCCCGCAGGACTGATGGATCTGACGGTGATCTGGTACAAGGTTGCAGCTTTCAGGCCAGTCACAGTGCCTGGGGAATTGGCCACCGTGGTCTCAATGACAGTGTTCCCATCTTTGGCCGTGAGGAGGTAACTGGTGGCCCCTGGCACTGCAGCCCATTCCACAGTGATACTGTTGCTGATTTTTGAATAAGCCTGATCAATAGTGGGTATTTCGGGAGCTAGAAGAAATTTTGAAGATGTACGTTAGTTAGAGTACCTATAAGGATTACTTCTTTCCTCATTTCACTCTTCAAACTAAGTCATTCTCACGCCATCCTTCAGACATAAACTTTGCCCTTATTTTCCTTATCAAGAAAAAAAAAAAAAAGAAAGATGGAAAAAAAAAGGGCAAAGCTACTACTTTTCAGAAGAGAGTCAGAAAGCTCAAATTTCCCATTCAGGAATGGGATTTCAAAGAGGTTTTTCCCAGTTGCCTCTTTTTGTACTTTTAAAACAAGTAAGAATGGGGAATAATTTTGAGAAAGAACTCTGAGGGGAGGGAGAGAGGAAGGGAGAGACTTCATTCTGGAGGATTCTACTCCAACTTGGCATCTTGTCAATCTCCAGCCTGCTTTGTCCCTAATCTCGCTTCCCTGCCCCACAACTGTGCTCCACTGCCTCCGTGATGGTCCACCTCCATCCCCCATCCCTGCCATAGCCGTGATTTCCATTCATACACTTTGCACATTTCCCAAGTGGTATTTTATCTAATGGAAAAGGAGGGAGAATTGAGTTGTTTCATAATTGTTCCATTGTACTGTTTTAATATTATCAGAGTGTAACAATTTTCAGATTCTTCTATATAAAATATTTAAAATTAAACTTCATTCTCTCCTTCTCTATCAAAATATCTGCCCCAGAATAAGAATGAGTTGCTGTGGTCCTTCCTCACTTGGACCTGGCCATGGTTTGCCAGGAGGCGATGAATGCTTATGTCATGAATTTACACCAGGCATTCCTATCCTTTGGGAATGGGGTAGGAGATACAACATGGCAATCAGATTGACTACTCTGCAGAACTCCCCGGACACAAAAATGCTCTAGGTGTAGGAGGTCCAAGTGGAAGAAAAGGTGAAACCAAAATTGCTGGGTTTTGTGGGCTTCCCTGGTGGCTCACTGCTAAAGAATCTGCTTGCCAATGCAGGAGATGCAGGTTCGATCCCTGATCCAGGAGAATCCCCTGGAGAAGGAAAAGGCAACTCACTTCAGTATTCATGCCTGGGAAATCCTACGGACAGAGGAGCCCCGCGGGCTACCGTCCATGGGGTCACAAAAGAATCCAACACAACTTAGCAACTAAACAGCAACAACACTGCATTTGCTGGGTAAGATCACTGTATGCCAAATTCAAAACTAAAGGGCAAAACAAAACTCTAGGGCAAAGAGAAGGACAGAGAGGAGAAGGAGTGAATACCGTGTGAATGTGTGATTTGCCAGTATCAACTGCCTCCAGCAGATCCCCACCTGCCAAATCGCCTTGTGCATGACACAGACAACCTTCTCTTTCTGTCCCCATGGCCAAGAGAGCTGGCTTTGGCAGCATCTAGAAATAACCATGCTGCAAGAATGGACAAAGAGTCCACTGTGCACTGGCCAGACATTCCTTGAACATCACCCAGGACTGTCTCCTTCACCATCAAAAGAAAACTCTGATGGCTTATATATCCTGGGGAAAAACTGCAGGGATTCATCTTAGCCATTTGCCAGCAGAAGCTAACTCTGCAGGAAGCGCCTATGTCCCTGCCCTCCTGCAGGATAGAAAGCCCCCACAGGGGTCTCACATTCATTCCTCCTACACACTCATCCCTTTTCTGTGCCCCAGTTACTTGATAGTCCTTGGCCAGTCCTTGGCCTTCTTTCCTCTGACTTCGTGGTATCTCTCAACCTCTGCTTTGACCCCACTATTCATCTTATCTCCTGTTAGCCAGTCCTGTTCATTGCAATGGACTGATTTCCTGGAAAACTGACAACCAAACTAGACATTGTTGTGACACTGTCTTCATGGAGTGGTTCATTCGAAAGACATCTAAAAGGCTGGCACGACACAGAGTATCTCCCCACAGGCATGTCGAGGAGCCTGAGGACTCCACAGACTTTGTCCTATTGAATTAATCTGGGAGGGGCACGGTTGCCCAGCATAGTCGTACATAAAGCCAGTATCAGCAGGATGAAACACCGAGTTTCATGGAAAGAAAATAGAAAAGGATTTAGATTTCAGAATGCTAGGTTTGAGCCTTGACTGCCATTTGCTTCTGTCTGTGACCATGTACTGGAGAAGAGCATGGCAGCCCACTCCAGTATTCTCGCCTGGAGAATCCCATGGACAGAGCAGCCTGGCGGGCTACAGTCCATAGGGTCGCCAAGAGTCCGACATGACTGAAGCAACTGAGCACGCATGCATCAACATGTCCAAGTGATTTCACCTCTTCCAGTCTCAGTTTTCTGTCTTGAATATACGGAATACTAATAATTCCTACATCTTTGAGTTTACTTTGAAATGTAAAAGATCTGCATCTTAAGATTCTAAAGATTAAGTGAAATAGTGAATGTAAGGGCACATTGAAGGGTAGGAAGGGTTAGAGTGTGTGTGTGTGTGTGTGTATGAACCAGGGCTAGCAAATTTTGGGTTTGGAAAAGCCAGGCCTCATGGTACTGCTATGGGGGTGGGGGTTGCTACCAGAGGAGGTGGGATTCTGGAGGGTCTGGGGTAGGCACAGGCTGGAGAGACAGAATGCCTGTTTACACACGGCATCTAGAGCAGCATCTGACCAGTAATGGCAACGAAAAAAGATCAACAGCACTGTACTATGTTTCCCTTAAAAGATATGAGATTGAGTAGGACGTGTAAGTCTCCATAAATTAGCAGTGGTTCTTCACTCTTGCTTAGTTCTATATTTGGCCCACTTACTGCATTGATGAAAGAGAAAAATTTATTCCCTAGATTTGCAATCAACCAAAAGTGAAACCCTTTGAGTCTCAGCATTTGTGCATTCTACCAACTCAGAGATCTAAATTATCCCAGCTGGCCCCAGTGATCAGACACAGATAAGTAGCTGATGCCAAGAGCCCAGAGAAAATCAAAATACACACAAACCAAATGAAACCTCCTATGCAGTGTCAATAAAACACTTTGCATCTGATGAAAAGACAGGATGAATCAATTGACAGCATCATCCGTATCTCAGTGTGTCCCATTCCTTCTCTCAAATAGTGTGGACAGTGGGATTGAAAAGGGGCCCATTTTGAGTGCTCAGTGTGTCTGGGTGTTCTGGGACCCTCTAAGAGACAGCGGAGCTAGATGTCATCCATTTAAAGGTCCCTTATTATTTTAAAAATTACTTTGTATATATGCCAAATAGTTCTTCTTACAGCTTCCTAGTCAGCCCTGAAGGTGTCTTAACAATAAGTAAGAATAAAGCATGACATAATAATTTTTAAAAACCTATTTTATAAGCACAGATTTTTATGGCTCAGTCATAAATCTCTACCATATATTTTAATTACTTTATTTACATTTCCTTTTCTGTGGAATGAACAAAATAATAAATAAAAACTGTTCTTCCTTGTACTGAATTGCTAAGAGAGTTTATTTGTGATATAATTTATATAATATGGTTTCTTCAGATAATCTAAATCTCTGAACATAAATTTCCTTTCTAGGGACTTAAATTTATAGAATGTATGAGCCAGGAGAAGCCTATAGAGAAATAATCCTTGCCTTCAGTCATTTATTCAAGAAAAATGGTGACAAAATCTTCTAAAAGAAAGACTTTTTCTAGCTATGGGTTATCATTGTCTATATTTTATGGATGCAATATTAGAGGTATAAAATCTTTTTTATTAAAGTAGAGAATCTTTAAATTGTGATCAAAACTGTTTCTAGCTCTCTCCTCTAATTCCTCAGAAGACAAATAAGAAAACTTATATAAATTAGGCTCTTCACTACAATTTTGTTTCTTTGACTGGAATGATAATCGTTGCAATATTTTACTAATGGGTAACTATGTCTGAGAAAAATCTATGACTGCATGACTCTATACAGCTGAAGATGAATATCTTATGAGGATGTATCTTTAAAGTTTGATCAATGTATTCGTCTTACCAGTTACACTCACAATGTGAGTACTCAAAAAATGTTGAATATTTTTCTTGGTATAGCCTTTCTATTTTAGGGTAGCATAAGAATTAACAGTGGAAATGAAAATGAAATATGGGTAGGGTAAACTTGCATTTCAGGGAAAGTTACCTGTTTTTGTTGAAGCAACCTGAAAAGAAAAGTTTAGAAAGTTAGAACTATAAAGAAAAACACCATTTGAGGAAATATAAAACCTAAATCAGAGCATCAATACACTTAGAACAACATGTTTATACATAATGTGAGCAATCTTCCAATCCACACACAGTATCGATTTGCACAAACTATTTCCCAACACTAAAATCTACCAGAAAGCAATCCTAAACAGAATTGAGAGGCTGGAGGCAGATCGTATTACTATTTCATTTTTCTTCCTGAATCTGCCTAGTGACTAATTCAGTAGCTGCTGACAGATTTTTTAGAAACCTTTGTCCTTAAAACATAATGATATTCTTGTTTCCTTTCACTAGTAAATTGCATTATATTTCAAACACACAAACATATACAATCTTGGTATGGTCCCAAAGTATTTTGATTTCTATCTCTCCACCCCCAAAACCTTCAAAAAAAAGAGAAAGATATTGAATGTATCTTCCCCCGCTATCCCCCCACAAATAGTTGCAGGTAGGTCAGAAGGGTGAACTCACCATTTTAAGGCAGATAAGACTGAATCCAAGCACAGATAAAAATTTCACCAGTGCACCAGCCATCCTGTTGCACTGAGCACTCACATGGCACACAATAAAGTGGGCAAGGTCCTCCCTGGTCTCCAGGTGGGCAGCACTTTTGGTTGCTGGGATGTGGGGCTGCAGTGCTGGAAACAGACCCTGGGAAGCAGCTCCTCCCCTTCTGTGTGGAGCTGATCTGTAACTAGGGGCACCTGGAGACTGGCCGGTACAGGTATTGCAAAGGCTGAAAAAAAGGGGAGCGGAAGCAAGCCATGCCAAGCGGGCCAAAACTACTGTAACCTTGGTGTAGAATGCTCTCCTTTTCTATTAAAATTCTTTTCTAAATAAAAATTGAACAAAGCTGTCTGGAAATTATTGACATAGTGGAATGACTATTTCAAACTTGGGGATTCTGACCAGTTTTAATTTCTTCTTTGTCACCTTTATTTGTTATTCTTTCTGTTGTTTCAATGCAAAGTGATCAGTTCTGCCGTTGGCTGGTGCTGGGAGGATTGGGGAGAGGTTTATGGGAACAAACTAAAAACTAGCAGAGAAAGATATTTGGGGGATTTAACATGCAACATAGTGATTATATTAATAGTTAATAATATAGTATTTATAAACCTCAAAGTTGCTAAGACACCAAATTTTAACTGTTCCCATCACAAAAAAGAAATACTTATGTGATGTGATAGAGGTGTTAGATAATGCTACTGGAGTAATCATACAATATGTAAACGTATCAAACTAAAAGCATCTGAATGCAGAGTTCCAAAGAATAGCAAGGAGAGATAAGAAAGCCTTCCTCAGCGATCAATGCAAAGAAATAGAGGAAAACAACAGAATAGGAAAAACAAGAGATCTTTTCAAGAAAATTAGAGATATCAAGGGAACATTTCATGCAAAGATGGGCTCGATAAAAGACAGAAATGGTATGGACCTAACAGAAGCAGAAGATATTAAGAAGAGGTAGCAAGAATACACAGAAAACTGTACAAAAAAGATCTTCATGATGAACATAATCACGATGGCGTGATCACTCACCTGAAACCAGACATCTTGGAATGTGAAGTCCAGTGGGCCTTAGAGAGCATCATGATGAACAAAGCTAGTGGAGGTGATGGAATTCCAGTTGAGCTATTTCAAATCCTGAAAGATGATGCTGTGAAAGTGCTGCACTCAATACGCCAGCAAATTTGGAAAACTCAGCAATGGCCACAGGACTGGAAAAGGTCAGTCTTCATTCCAATCCCAAAGAAAGGCAATGCCAAAGAATGCTCAAACTACCGCACAATTGCACTCATCTCACACGCTAGTCAAGTCATGCTCAAAATTCTCCAAGCCAGGCTTCAGCAATACATGAACCGTGAACTTCCAGATGTTCCAGCAGGTTTTAGAAAAGGCAGAGGGACCAGAGATCAAATTGCCAACATCCGCTGGATCATGGAAAAAACAAGAGAGTTCCAGAAAAACATCTATTTCTGCTTCATTGACTATGCCAAAGCCTTTGACTGTGTGGATCACAATAAACTGTGGAAAATTCTGAAGGAGATGGGAATACCAGACCACCTGACCTGCCTCTTGAGAAACCTGTATGCAGGTCAGGAAGCAACAGTCAGAACTGTACATGGAACAACAGACTGGTTCCAAATAGGAAAAGGAGTACGTCAAGGTTGTATATTGTCACCTTGCTTATTTAACTTGTATGCAGAGTACATCATGAGGAACGCTGGGCTGGAAGAAGCACAAGATGGAATCAGGATTGCCGGGAGAAATATCAATAACCTCAGATATGCAGATGACACCACCCTTATGGCAGAAAGTGAAGAGGAACTCAAAGGCCTCTTGATGAAAGTGAAAGAGGAGAGTGAAAAGGTTGGCTTGAAGCTCAACATTCAGAAAACGAAGATCATGGCATCTGGTCCCATCACTTCATGGGAAATAGATGGGGAAACAGTGGAAACAGTGTCAGACCTTACTTTTTTGGGCTCCAAAATCACTGCGGATGCTGATTGCAGCCATGAAATTAAAAGACGCTTACTCCTTGGAAGGAAAGTTATGACCAACCTAGATAGCATATTAAAAAGCAGAGACATTACTTTGCCAACAAAGGTCCGTCTAGTCAAGGCAATGGTTTTTCCAGTGGTCATGTATGGTTGTGAGAGTTGGACTGTGAAGAAAGCTGATCACTGAAAAATTGATGCTTTTGAACTGTGGTGTTGGAGAAGACTCTTGAGAGTCCCTTGGACTGCAAGGAGATCCAACCAGTTCATCATAAAGGAGATCAGTCCTGGGTGTTCATTGGAAGGTCTGATGCTAAAGCTGAAACTCCAATACTTTGGCCACCTGATGCGACGAATTGACTCACTGGAAAAGAGTCTGATGCTGGGAGGGATTGGGGGTAGGAGGAGACGGGGACGACAGAGAATGAGATGGCTGGATGGCATCACTGACTCGATGGACATGAGTTTGAGGGAACTCTGGGAGTTGGTGATGGACAGGGAGGCCTGGCGTGTTGTGGTTCATGGGGTCGCAAAGAGTCGGACGCGACTAAGCGACTGAACTGAACTGAACTGAATGCTTGTACACTTCAGACTTATGTCTCAAACTTGACAGTGTTATACATCAATCACATGTTTTAAAAAAGAAAGAGAGAGACAGAAAGAAAAAGAAAGGACAGGAGCATGACCCTACACTGAGAAAGACAGTGGGAGGTCTTTGATGAGCACGTTAAATTCACTCACTCCAGCACTGCCCTGATATTCTAGTACCTTTTAGATCCAGGGCCATCTTTCTAGTTCAGACCCTTAATAATAATTAGCATTTAATCCAAGCACTATAATATTAATGCTAACAAAAAACAAGGATGTAAATGAGTAATAAACATTGTTAACTGACTTGTATGAAATCATACTAGTATTAAATGGTAGAGCTTGGATTAAAACTCATCAGTCTGACTCCATTTCCAACCAAAATGGGGTAAAAGGGACTGATTTTACCCTCTCTGACTTCAAGACTTATTATAAATCTATAGTAATTAAGATTAATTATAAGGATTGGTATCAAGATAGATAAGTAGATCAATAAAGCAGAATAGAGTTCAAAAATAGACCAATATACAGGTGATAATTGATTTTCAAAAAGGTGTAAAGGCAATCTAATGGGGAAGAGTCTTTTCAACAAATGATGCTGAGGGAATTCCCTGGCAGTCCCAGGGGCTTCCCTGGTGGTTCAGATGGTAAAAAATTTGGCTGCAAAGCAGGGGACTTGGGTTTGATCCCTGGTTTGGGAAGATCCCCCGGAGAAGGGAATGGTGACTCACACTCCAGTATTCTTGCCTAGAGAATCCCATGGACAGAGAAGTCTGGTGGACTTCAGTTCATGGGGTTGCAAAGAGTCAGACATGACTGAGGGACCAAGCACACACACACACTAGTGGTTAGGGTTCCACACTTCCACTGCAGGAGACATGAGTTCAATCCCTGGCTGGGGAACTAAGATTCCCAAACTGAGCTGTGCAGCCAGAAAAAAAAAACAAAAAACCGAAAACCCAAAAACAAATGATGCTGAAAAAATTGGACAACCATATGCTAAAAGCATAAACATTAATCCATACCTCACACCATATAAAAATTAATTCAAAATGGAGTTTAGTCCTAAACATAACATCTAAAACTATAAAACTTCTTTTAGAAAAAAAATATAGAAGAAAATCTTTGTGACGTTAGGTTAGATGAAGATTTCTTTGATATATTACTGAAAGCACGATCCATTGCAAAAATTTGATACATTGGACTTCAACAATGTGAAGAATTTCTGCACTATTCCAAGAATGAAAAGACAAACCACAGACTGGGGGAAAATATTTGCAAATCACACATTTTACATAGGCCTTGCATCCAAAAATGTTTTAATTAAAATTTAGAAAAAATATATATGTATGAGTATGTGTATGTATACATTCCCAAGACCCAGTAATAAGAAAATAACTCAATAAAAAACAGGAAAAGGATTTGAACAAACATTTCACAGAAGAAGATATATACATGAAAAATAAGCACATGAAAATGTCCTTAGGGAGTTCCCTGGTAGCCTAGTGGTTAGGATTCCAGTTTTCACTACCATGGCTAGGGTTCAATCCCTGGTCAGGGAAGTTCCTGCAAGCAGCACGGTGAAGGAAAAAAAAATCCTTAACATTATTAGTTATTCAGTTCAGTTCAGTTCAGTTCAGTCCCTCAGTCCTGTCTGACTCTTTGCCACCCCATGAATCACAGCACGCCAGGCCTCTCTGTCCATCACCAACTCCTGGAGTTCACTCAAACTCACATCCATCGAGTCGGTGATGCCATCCAGCCATCTCATTCTCTGTCATCCCCTTCTCTTCCTGCCTCCAATCCCTCCCAGCAACAGAGTCTTTTCCAATGAGTCAGCTCGTCGCATGAGGTGGCCAAAGTATTAGAGTTTCAGCTTTAGCATCAGTCCTTCCAATGAACACCCAGGACTGATCTCCTTTAGAATGGACTGGTTGGATCTCCTTGCAGTCCAAGGGACTCTCAAGAGTCTTCTCCAACACCACAATTCAAAATCATCAATTCTTCGGCAATCAGCTTTCTCACAGTCCAACTCTCACATCCATACATGACCACGGGAAAAACCATAGCTTTGGCTAGACGGACCTTTGTTGGCAAAGTAATGTCTCTGCTTTTTAATATGCTATCTAGGCTGGTCATAACTTTCCTTCCAAGGAGTAAGCGTCTTTTAATTTCACGGCTGCAATCAGCATCCACAGTGATTTTGGAGCCCCCCAAAATAAAGTCTGACACTGTTTCCACTGTTTCCCCATCTATTTCCCATGAAGTGATGGGACCAGATGCCACGATCTTTGTTTTCTGAATGTTGAGCTTCAAGCCAACCTTTTCACTCTCCTCTTTCACTTTCATCAAGAGGCTTTTGAGTTCCTCTTCACTTTCTGCCATAAGGGTGGTGTCATCTGCATATCTGAGGTTATTGATATTTCTCCCGGCAATCTTGATTCCAGCTTGTGCTTCTTCCAGCCCAACGTTCCTCATGATGTACTCTGCATATAAATTAAATAAGCAGGGTGACAATATACAGCCTTGACGTACTCCTTTTCCTATTTGGAACCAGTCTGTTGTTCCATGTCCAGTTATAACTGTTGCTTCCTGACCTGCATACAGGTTTCTCAAGAGGCAGGTCAGGTGGTCTGGGATTCACATCTCTTTCAGAATTTTCCACAGTTTATTGTGATCCACACAAAGGCTTTGGCATAGTCAATAAAGCAGAAATAGATGTTTTTCTGGAACTCTCTTGCTTTTTCCATGATCCAGCGGATGTTGGCAATTTGATCTCTGGTCCCTCTGCCTTTTCTAAAACCTGCTTGAACATCTGGAAGTTCACAGTTCACGTACTGCTGAAGCCTGGCTTGGAGAATTTTGAGCATGACTTGACTAGCGTGTGAGATGAGTGCAATTGTGCGGTAGTTTGAGCATTCTTTGGCATTGCCTTTCTTTGGGATTTGAATGAAGACTGACCTTTTCCAGTCCTGTGGCCATTGTTGAGTTTTCCAAATTTGCTGGCATGTTGAGTGCAGCACTTTACCAAAGTGAACGGTGCACTATTGCATCTACCAGGGTCGGATGAGGGTGCAGATAGAGAGGCCGCAAAGGAGCAAAATTTGAGGCACCACTGTCAGGTTCACACAAGCCCAGAATTCCACTCACTCATGGTCACGAATTTAAAGAGATACCAGTCAGCACGGTTGTGTAATTTTCTGGTCATGTGCAGGCACAGAGAAGACAGAGTTGTATATAAGTAAGACTAGAGTATTACTCGGAGAAGGCAATGGCAAGCCACTCCGTTACTCTTGCCTAGAAAATCCCATGGACGGAGGAGCCTGGTGGGCTGCAGTCCATGGGGTTGCTAAGGGTCGGACACGACTGGGCGACTTCACTTTCACTTTTCACTTTCACACATTGGAGAAGGAAATGGCAACCCACTCCAGTGTTCTTGCCTGGAGAATCCCAGGGACGGCGGAGCCTGGTCGGCTGCCGTCTATGGCGTCACACAGAATTGGACACGACTGAAGCAACTTAGCAGCAGCAGCAGCAGGGTATTAATTCTAGTCCTAATTGGGGGCTTCTCTGGTGACTCTCATGGTAAAGAATCTGCTTGCAATGCAGGAGACCAGGGTTCGATCCCTGGGTTGGGAAGATCCCCTGGAGAAGGGAATGGCTACCCACTCCAGTGTTCTTGCCTGGAGAATTCCATGGACAGAGGAGCCTGGCAGGCTACAGTTCATGGGGTTGCAAAGAGTTGGATGTGACTAACACCCACACATAGAGGTATTACGAGGCACCTATGATGGAGAGAGACTGCAGCAAGGGAATTGAGAATGTTTACAAAGGAGTGATTTCTAACAATGGACTGTGGAAACCTAAGCTGGCTGGGTAAGAAAGTGAGGCTTGCTGCCTTGTGACCATGGAGGTGGAAGGGACCACAGTGGAGAATGAAAAGGCGGCAGGAACGATAGGCAGGAGGACCCAGTGGAGTTAAAAATTGTTGGAAAGGACATGCGAGGGAAGTAAGAAGAAAATAGAGGAGTAGATGAATAGAGAATGGGATGTTTGAAATGGAACAATGGAGAAGTTTGCTATTGGTGATGGTCCAGTTCTAAGATGTTAACCATGGGAAATGGCAGCTGAGTTCAGGTAGAAAAAAAAACAACACTGAAAGTCAGGTGATTAAGAAACTGAAAGGCCTGAGAATTGGAAAAATAATTCAATGGGTACTGGAATCACTAAGAATTCTGGTAGCAGTGAGGCAAAAGGTTTTGAGACGTTTGTTAAGCCTTAAGTATCGAAATGGGGCTTCCCTTGTGGCTCAGTGGTAGTGAACACACCTGCCAAACAGGAGAAATGGGTTCAATCCATGGGTTGGGAAGATCCCTTGGAGGAGGAAATGGCAACCCACTCCAGTATTCTTGTCTGGGAAATCCATGGACAGAGGAGCCTGGTAGGTTAGAGTCGCAATGGTCAGACAGACACAACTTACTGACTAAACAATACCAGGGATTTCCTGGGGGCTCAGTGGTAAGGAATCCACCTGCCAATGCAGGAGACACAGATTTGATCCCTGGTCTGGGAAGATCCCACATGCCTTGGAGTAACAAAGCCCATGTGCCACAACTACTGAGCCTGTGCTCTAGAGCTAGGGATCTACAACTCCTGAACCCATGTGCTGCAACTCCTGAAGCCCTTGCACCCTACAGCTCGTGCTCTGAAACAAGAGAAGCTGCCACAATAAGAAGCCCATGCGTGTCAACTACAGAGTAGCCCCCACTCTACACAACTAGAGGAAAGCCTGCATAGCAACAAAGACCCAGCACAGCCAAAAATAAAGTAAAAAAAAAAAAGAACAACAACCTACCACTCCCAAAAAGCATTAAAATTGTTGGGGAATATCTTTTGAGGCCTATGGATGACATGAACAACTGAGCGCGGATGATATAATCTGTGGACACGAACATTAGAGGAGCTGGGAGGTTCAGAGAAGAGGTAGAAACGTACAGTGATTTTATGTCAGCAGCAACTGGTTTCTGGCTAAAGTCACCTTCTTCAGTTCAGTCACTCTTTGCGACCCCATGAATCACAGCACGCCAGGCCTCCCTGTCCATCACCAACTCCCGGAGTTCACTCAAACTCATGTCCACAGAGTTGGTGATACCATCCAGCCATCTCATTCTCTGTTGTCCCCTTCTCCTCCCGCCCCCAACCATTCCCAGCATCAGAGTTTTTTCCAGTGAGTCAGCTCGTCGCATAAGGTGGCCAAAGTATTGCAGTTTCAGCTTCAGCATCAGTCCTTCCAATGAACACCCAGGATTGATCTCCTTTAGAATGGACTGGTTGGATCTCCTTGCAGTACAAGGGACTCTCAAGAGTCTTCTCCAACGCCACAGTTCAAAAGCATCAATTCTTTGGCGATCAGCTTTCTTCACAGTCCAACTCTCAGATTGTTATTGCTGAACAGTTCCATCGGGAAATAATCATATACAAAGCAGTTGCTTTGTATACATTTATTTTAAAAATTTGAATTACTATGCTTACTAATTGTCTGAAATTCTTTCAGAAATGGATTCTGCAAACCAGTAAATGCTTGAGTTTAGGTCCTAAGGGATATGGAGTCTGTTCATTGTGGTGGTTTAGTTGCTAAGTCGTGTCTTTCTCTTGTGATCCCATGGACTGTAGCCCGCCAGGCTCCTCTGTCCCCAGGATTTTCCAGGCAAGAATACTGGAGTGGGTTGCCATTTCCTTCTCCAGGGGATATTCCCAACTCAGGAATCGAACCCAGGTCTTCTGCACTGCAGGCAGATTCTTTACTATTAGGGAAGCCCTGTTTAAACATTCTTAGGGCACTAATAGGATAATACTAGGAAAATCAAGGTTAGTCAGTCATCCAAAGGCCACAAGAAGGGCTGAAAATAAAAGATAAAAGAATGAGGGACTTCCCTGACATTTCTGTGGTTAAGACTCTGCACCCCCATTTACAAGTAGCTCAGGTTTGCTCCCTGGTCGGGGAACTAAGATCCTACAGGCTGTGCAGCATGGCCAAAAAGTAAAATGTTAAAAAAGATAATGAAAGAAAGATAAAATTTTATGATGCTGCATAATAAGCATCATCAGCTTTCTAGCCAACAATACCTGTGTCCATGTTTCTTGATGCCCAACCTCCAAACTAATGTTAAGTATTTTAGGTTTTAATGTTGTTGTTCAATTGCTAAGTTGTATCCAACTCTTTGGTGACCCCATGGACCATACCCACCAGGCTCCTCTGTTCTTGGGATTTCCCAGGCAAGAGTATTGGAGTGGGTTGCCATTTTCTTCTCCAGGCAGATTCTTTACCACTGAGCCACCAGGGAAGACCCTCAGTTTTGTTACTTAGTATACAATTCCAGATTTCAAATACATAATGCTAGGATTCATTTTGCTGAGTGACAGAAAAGCTATAGAGTAAGTGGCTTAAACAGAATTTTAAGTTTCTTAAGTATTCGAACAGAGCATCCAGGAGTTGCAATTTTATTCCATGGAGTCCTCAGGAAGCCAGGTTCCCTTAAATTTTTTAGTCGGCCATCCCCAGGATGAGGCCTTCTTTTTACTAGTCCAAGATAAAGCTCCAGCTGTCATATCAAAGTTCTAAGCAGTGGAATTCAGCAATGGTAGAGGGAAAAGAAAAGATGAACTATATGCCAGTAAGCTCTTAAAGAAAGGTTCCTGTGGCCACATACATCCTGTTGGTGAAAAGTTGGTCTCCTGGCTATGCCAAGTGAACTGAAAGAAAATGGCATACAGTCAAAAAATTCTATTGCTAGGGATTTCCTTGGTGGTCCAGTGTTTAAACTCCATGCTTCCATTGCGGGGGGTGGGGGGCATGGGTTCAATCCCTGGTCAGGAAACAAGTTCCCTCATCCAGTCATGTGGCTAAAAAAGAACAAATTCTATTGCTAGAAAGGAAAAGAAAATGGATATTGAACTGGGGAAGTCTCTGCCACATGAATGAACAAATAAGGTATGAGCACAAGACATAAGCTTCAGGCAGAATCTGCAACATTTAACAGATGGATAAAGAGAACAGGATAGATGTGACCACAGTTCATCTTTTAGTTTGGAGAAGAGACGGCAGCAAGTGTAGGAAATGTCTTACTTGGTAGTCTCTGTGTGAAAAGTGTGGAGGTGGAGTAGAGGACTTAAAAAACTAGTGAAGATCTGAAATACCCACCAGAAGGTAAATAAAAAGAACTGTCTAGCGATATAGAAGGAATACAGAGCAGAAATGATTGTCCAGAAAAAGACTGGACACTATTGAGATTTATGGTTGCCCTCATTCATACTCCATTCTTCCATTTCTGTACCTCCCCCTTGGGGAAATCGTTTCTACCAAGGAAAGGGAATTGTACCTAGGACTTCTTTGACTTCTCTGCCAATCCAATCAAGGAGAGGATGTAGTCTTACTTGTACCAAGTGCAGACAGGTTAAAAATTAAGTGTGAAGGAAATTGACAAGACCTCTACTGATCAGGGATCCCTGGTGGTTACAATAAAACAAACTACAAGGCTCATGGGTTTCAAGGAAGAGAAATTCAGGTAATCTTATAGGAAACAGAGAAATTGCAAGAATATCCACCGACTGTAACGGAAAACAAAAAACACAAGAAAGTCAGCCAGAAGCAAGGGAGCTTCAGGGAAGTTGTTTATCATGGTATCCCTTTCACATGAGCATCTTCATGACAACTCTACAAGTCTTTTCCATTCTTCTAAGGACTGAACAATTCTTAGTTCTCAGGAGTCAGTATAATTCACTTATATAATTCTCTACAAACTTCTTGGATTGACTCCTTCATACCAGACTACATCAGGAGTTATCAACCAACCTAATGAAGTGGCACCCTTATGATTGGTATCTTAATACTATTAATGTATCAGTCAGGGTCCAGTCAGGAGAGAGAAAACACACAGTAATTTGAACAAGGAGAATTTTATATAAAGAATTACTAACCAGTAACAGGGCTACTTAGGGGTAAAGAAAGCTCTTAAGAATACAGAAATAGCAGCTATAGGAGCAGTCACTGCCTCTAGGGCTGAGGAAGGGGACTTAAGGAAGGAGAAAATCTGGAAGAAATTTCCATTGCAAGGCTGAAATCCAGATTTTGTTGGAGAGGACGTGGCTGTGATCCACTGAGATGCAGGGCCTGAGAGGAGGTGTCAGTGAAACTAGTTAGGAAGCCACCCCCTGGGAAAGTTGCCAGCTGGAGCACCAAGACATGCTGGGAAGTTGGCAGGGGGAGCAGTGGGCTTGCTGGGAAACCCCTCCTGTGGGGTAACACTGGGTGTCCTATATGCTACCGGCCGCTACAAACTGCAAAAGAAGAAAAATATCAGAACCAGGAAAAGAAGCGCCTTCCTTCTGCAGCAATCCTCCAGCATCCATTGGCGAGCTTAACAAAACTTGCCAACAAGTAAGAGAAGTATCTGAAGGGCTCAGATCCTGTTATTACAAAGCAGAGCAAGGAAGGGTGGATTTAGCAGCTAGGAAATAGGTAATTGACACACCCACAAATCAGTGGTAGTCCTACAGGGCTCAATATAACTGTTTACCAAAACAGGGGTCAGAGAAAGAGCACTTTATTCAGGAAGAAATGTTCACTGAACCAGTACTTGGACTGGGTGGATGAGTCCAGCATCTAAGAAATCTCTTTTGGCCCTCCTGAGTATCAAAGCACTGGTGATTTCAGAATTTCTAAATAGGGTAGGAGAGAGGGCAAGAGTATTTCTCTTGCATTTGCTCAGCAAGCACTGTCATTTTTTGTTTTCACTTACATTGTTTATTCAAAATGTTAAGAATTTATTTGTGGGTGTCAGCTAAAACCACCGACTCAATAAATAATTCAGCCTCCGAATGGCTGGAAAAGTACTGACAAAGGAAAGCCCGCTTTACAGATTACTGGACTTTAGGTATTTGCTGATCAGGGAAGCTTATTACTTTTTTCAATTTTTTTTGGTCATACCAAGCAGCTTGTAGGATCTTAGTTCCTCAACCAGTGATTGACTCCAGGCCTCAGGCAGTGAGAGCACGGAGTCCTAACCACTGGACGGCCAGGAAATTCTACCTTTCCTGATTCTAATAAAATGTCATGGCTTGTATTATATGAAATGCAAAAAAGGTCAGTATTGAATAAGTTTAACTCATTTTAGACACCACCCTGTTTCCCAATCAGTAAAGAATCTGCCTACAGTATGGAAGAGACTGGGGTTCAGTCCCTGCATCCGGAAGATTCCCTGGAAAAGGGAATGGCAACCCATTCCAGTATTCTTGCCTGGAGAATCCCATGAACAGAGGAGCCTGAAAGGCTATAGTCCATGGGGTTGCAGAGTTGGACACAATTGAGCGACTAACACATACACCCCCCCCGCCCCGAGTAATTTTACCTGTGCAATACATTATGGATCATTATTATGAAATAGAAATTCAACAATCAATGCTCTGGGAAACAGTATAATGGATTTTAAGTCAGCTAAGATGGTAATGTCTTTCAGTTGATTGTATTCACTGTCATGTTTCCTACAGTAACAAATGCTGACGGCCAACTATCCTAAAATGAAAAATGCTACCTCAGAACTATTTGTAAAGTTCAAGATTTCATATGATGAGATGGTGAAGGAATTTTAGACTATCAGATGCTCCCTAGTGCTCAGGATTTGGTGCATTCACCACTGCCTGGGTGGTTAAATTCCCAGTCAGGGAAGCCTTTCTTTCTTGGGCTTCCAGAGGGGCACTAGTGGTAAAGAACCTGCCTGCCAATGAGGGAGATGTGGGTTCAATCTTGGTCAGGAAGATCCCCTGGAGGAGGAAATGGCAACCCACTCCAGCATTCTTGCCTGGAGAATCCCATTGTGAAAGGAGCCTGGTGGGCTATAAAGAGTCAGACATGACTGAGGTGACTTAGCATGCACATCAGGAAGTGCTCTTCCATAAAATCAATCTAGATGCTGTCATTAGACTAGCCATTCAGGGCTGAATCCAACATTAACAAGATGAATCAGACCAGACTAGAACCAACTTAAAAGTCCATCAGTTGGTCAACAGTGAGAACTGACCAATTAGTTGGTGTTTATGATCGAGGCTGCACACTGGAAATCAGTTGAAAAACATAAACTACCAGTGTTTAGGCCTCATTTCTAACTGTCCAAATAAAAAACCATATTCAAGAAGAGTAACTTTCGGGGGAAGGAAACAAATATGCCATTAGCTTTTTCCAACTTCATCTTTTAAGCAAAAAATACTCCAGCAACTATTGCCTTTGGGACACTCTCAGGTCCCAAATGTGTTGTTCATTACCAACTACCTAATAGTTTTTTTAAACACAGCTTAAAAAAAGAAAACTGCCCAAGACCTGGAACAACTTAGTTCTTTTGAAATCATGAGTGAATTTTAGAACCCTTTTTATTTTTCTAGACATAATTTGAAGGTTTCATTAGATTCCAAAAAAGGAGTCCATGACTCAGGTTAAGGACTACTGCCTTAGAGGATATAAGAAGCTAAACCCAACTAGTAGATTATAAATTGGGAGGTATTAAAATGTAAATTTTGTATTAAAATCTCAAGACTAATAACATACTAGCTCATGTATTGGATTTAATTGCAAACTGAACATTAGAAAACAGAGGCAAGATAATACATGGGAAAGTGAAATCATTTTAGTAAATTGAGAAAACTGCATGGAGGCTGCTAATTAAGCTCTATCAAAAGCTTTTTGGTAAGTTTTCTCAAAAATTGCAAGAAACAATCCTGAGATGTCTTTCAGAGCCACTTGTTTTCAGTCTTTTAGAAAGCTATTCTCCAAATTAAGTCATGCATATATTTGGAATTAATTAGTATTATTGACACATTCTCCTATATACAAGCAAAATGACAGGAAAGTAATGAAGTGATACTTTCACTTCTATTTGAAATAAATTCTTTCCATGTTTTACCAAAATACACCACCAAATTATATTCAAACTATATTCAAAGGAGTAGCACCATCCACTTAGGTATGCTAAATATTTGTTTATTGGCTTTCATCATTCAGGAAGTTTTCTACCTATCTAGTGTTCATTCACTTGACACTCAGCTTAAAAGATCATTGAATATTCTACTCTTAAAAGAAAAAGTATTTTCTTAGAATTCTTTCATTTAAAGAGATTTTTCTGAAGTTAAGTACAACTATTAAGCCCATATATGAAGAACTCTGCCAAATGTACTCCTTTGTCCCATTTAATGGTTTTTTTGCAAGGTGGCATCTGAGTGCCCATCTCACTGGCCAATACAGTGAGATAAAACAAATGTTAATATGGTCAGTTAATACTGTTGGAAGACTCCCTTATAGTCCTGTCAATGACTGAACTTGGGGCCTCTGTTATAAGAATTGGAAGTTATTTTTAAAAGCTATTTCAAGTCCAAATTTTAAATGATTCCAATATATAACCTAATTGCAAAGTCCTGCAATAAGGACCTCTGATGTGAAACTAATTAATCAAACCAAAAAAACACCCTATTGATGCAAGTAACACCCAAGGATAAAGGGAACTGTTATTAAGAACTCTAGTAAATATTGCTGGCCATCATGTATGTCTAATTCCATCTACACATTTAAAATTCACTTGTCATTTGGGCACTAAGATATCCTTCTGCACAAAGTGTGACTCTACTAACATTGTATCTATTTCCACAATAAAAAATAATTTAAAAAGTTAACAAAAGGGGGAAGCCAACACCCAGGATAAAGGATTTAATCCAGTAATTTATTCCACACTCATGATCGTTCTCTGTAATCAGAATACAAGTCATAAGAACAATCTATCAAATAATTTGCTGATAATCTTAAATAATGCAGCAAAGCATTACTTTTAATACTTCTCTCTTCTAGATTAAGTTTAAAAACTCAAACAGCAATCTTCATTTTCAATAAAAAAAGTTTTGAATTTAAAAAAAGGACACTATATCAAGCTGTTTCATAATTTAAGTATTTCCCATTTATAAAAACACTTTGGAAGCTTGAGGCTTATACCCATTTCTCTACTCACCTGCCCCACCCTCTCCCAATCTCACGTTAGTATAGGGTTGCTGCAAGAATGCTAGGCTTTAGACATTAATCTCTCCTTTAATATAGTACTTTAAAATCTGAAAAATTCAAGAAAAAGATTACATGTCATGTATTTTTTTCAAATAAAAAAGGAAAACTAAGTGAATCAATTTTAGGCATACTAACAGTGTCCCTTTGAGGTAGAATGCTAAAAGGACTTTTGATCAAATCACAGCCTAACTGAAACCTCTGCATCAGAAACTAACTTCTCATAAATTCTCTCTAAAGTTAACTGTAGAGACTATTAGGTTTAACATATTAACAAGAGCCTTCCAAGACAATATACAGTGGGCAAGAATGTTAATCCTAAAACTGCTGCCTTCATGTACACTGAAAGCATGTAATTCTCCTATAATAGACATCCTAGATCCATTTTCAAAGTCTTTAGCATTCTATTACGAAAAGCACAGCCATGCTAACTTCAGTACACAAACCATAATCCCACACCTACAAAACAAAAATAGAATTAGTGGCAGTTTATTGCCTTATACAAATTTAACCAACATGGCAACCATGCCAAAGGAATTAAAACATTTTCAGGACATATGTACAGACTGTACATCTCAAAAACAGTTAAACAATAAAATGCAAGAACAATCTGTGCATCATGTATCAAACTCAACAATTGGGTGAAGACATCAATGCAATAAATGGGATTACAAAGGCACTTCCCTACACAAAAGAGGAAATCAAAATGCAGCCTACAGGGAGCTTGAAGAGTGCGTAACTACTGCACAATCTCAACTTGGGAGGAAAAAAAAAAGCAGACTTAATCCAACGTTTATAGGATTCAATGTGATCCACTTTTACAAAAAAATTGTCACACAGTCTCCTCTTTGTCTTTATGTTGTTTTTCTTGGCTCTCTGTTTCTATGCTTTGGCTCCTTCGGCGATCACGTTTGTCAGACTGGTCCTTACTATCACTGTGATCTCGTTTGTGGGAACGTTCTTTGCTTCTGCTACGCTTCCTAGATTTTTCTTTGCTGGGGCTATGTTCTCGTTTTCTTTTTTCAACACTGTCAGTTCTTCCTTGACTGCCACTTCTACTTCGTTTATTTGATTTTTCTTTACTGTCATTTTTATGTTTACTTGATTTCTCTTTGCTCCTGCTTCTACTTCGTTTCCCTGCGTTTCTACTTCTACTCCTACTTCTATGTTTTCTTTCTCTGCTTCTACTTCTGCTATGTTTTCTCTCTTTCTTGGAATCTTTTTTGTCATCTCTGTGTCGCCTATCATCTTTGTCTTCTTTATGTTTCTTTTCTTCTACCTCACCCCTACTTCTCCGTTCCCTGGACCGTTCTCGTGATCGCTCCTTTTCTCGGTCATTACCTCTTTCCTTGTCATAGTCACGGTCTCGTCTTCTACCTCTCTCATTTTCTTTCTCTCTTTCCCGATCCCTGTCCCTTCTATCCCCTTTCCTATCACGACTTCGACTACGGCTTCTATGTCTTTCCCTACTCCTGCTATGTCTGCGTTCTAGCCCCCGATCAATACTCCGGGATCTTCGCCTTTCTTTCTCCCTTTCTTTGGCTTCACGCTCTAGTCGCTGGCGTTCTTTCTCTCTTTCTAATTCTCGGTCAAAACTAGAAGACCCATGGCCTTCTCGATGATGGCTTCTACTTCTGGATCTTCTTGGGGACCTTCGTGGACTCAGTGATCTCCTTGGAGACCTAATAGGCAGGAAAAAGGAGGAAGGGGAGAAAAAAACTTGAATAAAACATAAGTGTTACACATCAAGAACAATTTAAGCAAAATATTTGTCTGTTCTCATTTACAGATGCATAATTTGTTGAACATGCCCTTAAGGGTAGAAAATGGGGAAAAGATGACAAATTATATATAAGAATGTGATACTAATTTCCAAGAACTTTTGTGTAAAGCACATTTTAAAGATGTGGTAACTCAAGAGTTACATTACCTTGAACGTCTGCGCTCAACATGTCTGTCTATTTCCTCAGTGCCTTCCTTTCCATCCTTCTTGATTTTCCTTGGCCTGGTTTTAATCTGTTGATCAATATTTTTCTGAACTGGAACCGGAATTCTTGGAAACAAAGTAGAAAACCACTCCAGTTTTGTGAGAAAAGATCGCAGCATTTCACCAATGGTCATTACGCAGCCTCCACCAGCCTTCACATCTAGGTCCTACAGAAACACAAAAGATACCCTGGCCGTCAAAAAATTTATCTCAATAAATACAATACTATAAAAAATATAACCATCTTTGGAGTCTCAAATACAAAAAAATTCTAACAGAAAAATTTCAATTTGTGTACCTTTCTAATCTGGTAATGAATGATACAGAGAAATATCTGGGCTCAGTGTGTGCATGCAGGTGAGAACAAACCCTGCAACCTCATGGACAGAAAGAGAAGTGACCTCACTCAGTTAAAAAAATATGCAACACCCCCTTACATTACTAAACTATTCGGAACAATCAAATTTACATTCCACATACCTACTAACTATACATTTTATTTCTGTGGACACGTTTGCACACATTGTTCCTAGCGGTGTAACCTAGCTACATATGAACTACTTTAAACAGTTCCTGTCTAAAGATTATCTTTTAACAGCTCTAATATAAAATGAAGCCCTAATAAAACTGGAAGCAATAGCAAACCAACTGCCATGAAGCAGTGAGGTTTCTAATTTAGAGTTATGTAGAAAATAAATAAATAAACAAATAATTGGAAACGCATAATCCATGATGACCATTGTCTCTGAAAAGGGTCATTACCGCATGAAGGCCTTCTTGCTATGCCCTCTCACAGCTCAGGACATGTTAGTCAGCTATTGTCAGTCCCAAACCTATAGTGCAAGCACACAAGGAAAGTGAGATTTGTTATCTAAACAGGAAAACAAGAGCTAAAGGTAAAACTGCTTGCACTCACACACATTTAAGTGTTCAGATATACAGTATTTCCAAATATAATCGCTGCAGATATCTAAGGAAGAAAACAATAAGTTAGCTTAAATAGAAAGCCTCAGGTTTGTAAATACAATAAAAAACAGATTAAACAGAAGCATTCAGAAACAAACCTAATACCAATTATGAAGCGGGACATGCTTTTTAAATATAGAAAGGAAAAGCGCCCCAGCCTGAAAAATCTTATCTAAAAAGAAAAAACTTTAAAGATTGTGATTTATCATCTAACACACTTTTGGCCTCTTCTGGGATAATAAACAGACTGTAAATAGTCTGTTTACAAAAAAAAAGTGCATAGAAAAATTCTCCATATCTACACGAGTGAGATTTTTTTAGTTGTGCATGTAGTAATAAAAACACACCAGAAAGATTTCCATTAGGACTATCCTTTAATACAACCAATTCTTTGGATACATTTTCAATAGGACTACTAAAACACCACTCAGTTTACTTTATGAACCTTAAAACAAAGTGTAATGGTGGGGATAGATATATAGACAACAGTGATCATTATTAAGATCCTTTTGTGATCTTGGACTTTAATATATGTATGATTTATTCTGACACAGTAGTGTTTTCCAAAGTACTTTCTGAACATATGTAACAAGCTCAACCTTAAGCTTGAATGCTAAGCTTCACATTAAAAAAAAAAAAAATTCTCAACTACTAAAGAGAGGTTTCTTTCTATAAACAGGTATAGTATAGTAAGAGTTAAAAGCTGGGACTGAAATAGTCTGATCACCTCGAACAAGTTATTTAAACCCTCACCCTATTTAAATTCCACCAAGATCTTCAATTCTGCACTTCTATGCAAATGGAAATATTACTATTTGGAGGAAGTTATAGGGTAAAAAACGAAAAGTCCCAGAATATAAAAAAATAAGTAATAATTACTACTTCTATGTGCATGTCTTACCACCTCAATCTTCAGCATGGCCAACTAAAGTCACTATCAACTGTACAAGTCAAGAGCAAAACAATACACAGAACACAATTAGGAAGAGAAAACTTTCAATAGTTAGCAAAATAAACCTAAACAATTAAAAAATGTGAAAACAAGACAAAAAATTTAAACTAAGACATATAAGATTTAAAATCCACCCTAATTTTAGTAACAGGACATTAATTCCAAAAGTATTCGAGTGAAATAAATTTAAGTACAGAAAATGCTGGAAGATGTTAAATCATCAATAAATACAAAATATTAAAAAAGAATAATCAGAAGAAAATTAATTATTACCCTTGTTGACATACCTCTTCATCATCAAGGAAGGATTCAAACCAGTCCCACAGATCTGTAGGGGGCTGTGTGTACCTAGAATCACAAAAGACTGATTTAAGTTTAAGTCAATTAAAATAAGATATTTATTGAAAATGTAGGGAAATGCATGCTCACCTTATATACATAAATCCAAGGGCTCTAATATATGGAGAGTCTGTGTGTGTTATAAGACCCATCACTTGCTTGCGAGTTAATTTCAGAGTAAATAATTTGTATAACAGGCAAAAAGCTGTAGAAACAATTCCTCCTGTTCCAACACCTCGAACCTTTAAGGGAAAGAATTAAGAAAGTGGTAAAGTAATTAACAGAGATACTTAATACCAACTGATTAATCCTGTTAGGTATTAATACAAGATACAATCCAGAACTGAGAACAAACCATTAAAAAAAAAAATGCTTTTCTAACCCCAGCGAACATTTGAATTTAGATTTTTAAAAAACAGAAACTAATTGTAACTTGGTATGTAATTGACAAACTTTTAGTTTTCCAAATATAAACTTAGTTATCAGACAGAAAAACTGAAAAAATGCACGTACTTCTACTTACCCCTCCGCACATCCCTGTTTGGCCAGCTGTTTTCCTGCTTCCTTTCTCCCATGGTTCAACATGCGTGACCTGAAAATAGAAAAGAGAAACACAACAAACATTCATGCTTTGAATTTTAAAAAAATGATTCAAGTAAACCCCAATCCATAACAGAGCAGCTCTTCCAAAAGTTTGGAAGTTGGGTATTTTGACATGATGTATATATTCTGTTTACATACATATTAAAGTATGTAAACCATCTCTGAAAACTGCTTAAATATTTAAATAGCACCAATAAAGCAACTAGGGTTTAACAAAACCTCAACAACTTTACACAGCAGAAATCCCATTAAACTAGCTTTGTAGGGAGCAGATACATGTGGAGACATGAAATTTCTAGTCTTACACACTTAAAAATTAATAATCAATTTTGTATTATGAATTACTTAAAAAATAAAAACCCTCATTTTAAAATGGATTTAAAGTCCCAATTTAAAGCAGAAAGTATTAACAAAGTTTATGTATAAAAAAAAAAACTTTAAAATACCCTTAATATTTCAATTTCGTGGTGATTTAAAATTACACATTATAAGATGAAGAAAAAACTTGAAAAAAAGAATTAAAAAAATACAAAAAAGAAAAAACGAAGTATGCTAAAGTAGTAAGAAATTACTTCTGATGCAAAATCATGAAACTTTATATTTACACATTTTTTTTAAACCATGATCAAGCATTATGTTCATTTCTGACTAAAGCTGAAATTACAAAGGCCATACCTACACATAGATTATTCTAGTTACTGTATATTTTCAGCCTGATTATATGAACCAATTCAATTTTCCCCCAAAATGTAAACTGGGTCAAAAACAGTAAGTATAACTTGCATTGTCAAGTACATTCAAAGATACAGATCTTAGCTAAAGTGGGGCACCCTATAAAAACAATATATTTCACCTAAAAACAGCAAAGAAAATATTAGCTGTACAACAGATATAACAAAGGTGTTTTGGAAAAATAAGATCCGTATTGTTTCTTAACTTGTAGCGAAACCAAATGGTTTTGAAATCCTGTTCTTTTACGATGTATTTCTAAAATTTTACTTCCACCCATTCACAATTACATGAAATAGTCCTTGTCAGTGACTCAGACAGAAAAGCATGCATTTAAATGTCAACAGTACACTAATTTGCTCAGTGGACTAAGCTGCACTGCTTTAGTTTTATTTCCTTCCCCCACCTTGCTGTGAAGAGATGTTTCAATTCCTTAAAGGCTAACCAAAGGGGTGGATGCCATACAAAATCGACTTAGAAAACAGGAAGCCTACATATTTCAACGATTATTTGATCTGGATAACAAAACCCGAGTCTTCAGTTTTATAACTAAATTTAAATAATTTGTAGTAGAATCTTAAGTGTTTCAAGACACAGTATGTAAATTTGAAAACAAGCTTTTCCCTCAATCCTATTAACATTTGCCTAGGTTATTAAACAGAACCTGCCACAAAGAGCAGGAACCCGATCTTCAACTGACTAAAATTTACTGCACAAATAAAGCTAAGGGTTAAATATTCACCACATTGTATCCACACTGAAAAAGCCCTTACCTTAAAAAAAAAAAAAAATCTAGTTCACAGTATTACAATTACTTACAATACTTTTATATTAAGAGTACACCGAAATTTCAGTTTACTTTTTATACCCGAAGTTGAACTATATTCTCAAAATAAGATCTCCTATCAAAAGCAACTAATATCTCAAAATCCTTTAATAAGCTATTCACTTATTAGGGGAAAAGGTGGACAAAACATAACCTGAAGGCGAATAAAGAAAATTTCCTCTCTTATCACCTCTACAGATATGTTCAGGTCAGGGAAGATACTTTATGTGGTCTCTCAAGTGGTTTTTTGGAGTCAATACAGACAAAACGTATTGTATTATGCCAGATGTCCTAGTTTAGGTATTTAACGACCTTTAAGACCTACTGATATTCTTTAATAGTACAAATTTACCTTAGGAGGCCTGGAAGGTAATTTTTAAACTACATAATTTTTAGGTAAGTGGAGAAAGCCTACCAAATTTGTGAGGAAAAGACCAAAACCAATGGTCAAAAAAAAAAAAAAATCTAAGTAGCCGTTCATTTAACCAGGGAAATGCATTTATGGCGATTGAGCATGATTAATAATGCATACCTCTACCTGCGACCCTGGGCTGCTCCGAGCCTCGCTGCAAGACTGAGTCAATCCTGCTAACGAAACAAGAACTGAGACAAGAGTGCAGTGAGGAGGCGCCAGGTGAGCTCCCCAGCACAGCCAAGCCAGCACCGACCCTGCCGCAGAAGCCCAGGGCCCAGATAATTCTAAATAAGCCCAACGCACAGGTGACTGAAACCACTCACTCCTGACCTCCTGCTGCTAAAATTTCCAGGCCTTCGGTACATCTTTTCCACTTGCGCCTCTCCACCCTCGATCCTCCCACCCCACCCGACACACACACTGACCATTTCCCTGTCCGGATCGGATAGTGAATACCAACAACACGAGGCCAACACTGAAGTCAATACACGAACTGGCCCGGGGTGAGCGGGAGAAGCACCAACAAGTTGGCGCTGAGCAGATCCACGTCAAAAGAAAGAAATTTAAACTGTAAACTGGAGAGGCTTCAGTTACTCGTTTCTCCTCTCCCCCAGTCCTCCCGTCCCAACTCCCCCCAGGGGCGGGCAGGAGGTTGAGGGAAGAGAGCGATCAATGGCGGCGGGCTCTCCCGGCCCTAAAAATCTGAAAAGGAAATGAGAGGGCGGCCCCAGTTTGACCCCTCCCTGGCGAACTACAGGCCACAGCTCCCCCTCCGTTCAACCTTCCCTCATCTACAGATCATCAGACCTCGAGGGCCGCCTCCGCCCGTTTCCTCCATGCCCCTTCCTCGGAACTTAACATCCCCCCCACCCCGCCAAGTCTAGACGCTTCGTACCTTAAAGTAGATCTCGTCCACCACCTCGTGGTAGGTCTTGAGCTCGTACAGCTGTACTTTAAAGTAAGGCGACGACAGGATATTGGTCAAGATCATGGGGTTGAGGTTCATAGTCTTTTCGTTGCCCCACAGCGGCAGCACATTGCCCTGCTTGCCCGAGACTGCCGGCTTGGTGGTGCCGCCGCTGCCGCACTGCTGCTGCTGCTGGGCTGCGGCCGCTGCCGCCTGGTGCTGCGGCTGCGAGTTGCCTGTCAGCGCGGGGCTGTTGTTAGCCATGTTGCGGCGGAAGGAAGGAGGGAGGGAGAAGGGAGGGGGAGGCGGCCAAGCTCAATCTCGCTCTTCGGGACAACGGTCCGGGACCCTACTCCATGGAACGCCGTCGAAGAGGGGGCCGCCTCGCTGTCCCCCAGCTGGGTGAGGGAGGGCAACCGGGACGTAAGAGACGGACCCCTGGTCGACAGCAGACGCCGAATCGCGGGCCTCGAGAACTCCAAGCAGACACCGAGCCGCCGGAGCGCGCTCTCTTCCGCCAACTGCCCCTGGGAGCAAGATGGCGGCCCCGGCGGATATGACGCAACGCGCCCCAGAATTCCAAGTTTAGCCGACGGCCAATCAGAGACGCCCAGGTGGGCAGGAGATTCCTCTTTCTAGTTCCGCGAGTTCCGCGAGTTCCGCGCGCACTGCGGTCGCGGCGCTGGCCTCCGCTGCCTAACTCTTAGGAGACTTAGGCTGGGCATTTGTGGCCTGGCGAGGGGGTTGTCGGTCTGTTCTGTATGTTGGACTGCGGCCCGGGTTTCTCCTTTCGGACGCTGAGCGGGAAGGCGTTCGGAGGACTGTGTGCTTGCAAATTCGTGACTCTTGATTCCTGTGGAGTCTCTTGGGTTCAATTTTCGTATTCTCTGATAGGACCGCATTCATTCATGTGATACCGATGCAAAGTCGTCCGCCAGGCTGTAGTTTCTGACCGGAAGTCTTATTATTGGAGCCTAAATTTATTCAACAGTAAGGTCGAGATAACATGTTACTGGACTGTTAAAAACAAAGAGGCATTTTAGCATTAAAAGAGCTGCTGTACCTGTAGCGCCGTTTTGTTACCTGACTTCTAATTGAGTACTTCCATTCTGCCAATGCACTCTGACTGGGGGAGGAAGAGGTGGAAGAAGCTGGTGGGTGTGAAAATGAGTCAGAATCAGTCTCACCTTTCAAAAGCTACTGTTAACCTAGAGAAGATTTATGGGGTTTGGGAGCTAAGAGAAGGCTAAAAAAGGCAGTAAAGTTTGTGCAAGTATTCATGGACTGGGCAGTTTTATAAACAAAAAGCAGCTTGAGTATCCGTAGAAGCAAGGAAGATCAAGATCAGTAGGGGGTCGTCTGGCCGACGGAGGCCAGGAAATACACTTATGGGGGAGTAACGACTGGATAGGAATTGGACCACCTACGTGCCGCGAAGAGTCGGACACGACTAAGCGACTGAACTGAACTGAAGTGCTGGAATGCCAAGATGAAACATTAGGAATTTAATGGCATTTAAACCCAAAGGTTACAGCTATGACTCCAAAGTCACTTTCGATGCTAATATTGCCTAATAGTCTCTGGTTCCAATTCATTCTTCACAGTGTTGCCAGAGTCATCCTTCGAAAAGTGCCGCACTTCTTTTTCAAAACCTTGGATGCTCAGCGTTATCCTAATTGCCAAAATCCAAGGACATTTTCCATTCTCCATTCTATTTGATTTCTCATTGTGGCACTTTAACATTTAGTCTTGCCTAGAAACTGTTGAAGTAGGAAGTTTGAAGGTGGAGTTTTTGGCTTTTTTTAAGTATTTAAACATTTCATTATGTATTGGAATATAGACTATTAACAGTGTTGAGTTCCTTTCAGGTGAACATTGAAGGGACTCAGCCATACATATACATGTATCCACTCTCCCCCAAACTCCCCTCCCATCCGGGCTGACACAGAACAGTGAGCAGAGTTCCTTGTGCTATACAGTAGGTCCTTAGTGGTTATACATTTTAAATGTAGCAGTGTGTGTATGGCCATGCCAAGCTCCCTAACTGTTCCTTCCCCCTATTCTTACCCCCACCCGAAGCTTAAGTTGGTTCTCTGTGAGTCTGTTTCCTAAGTTCATTTGTATTTCTTTTTAGATTCCATATATAAGGGATGTCATATATTTTTCCTTCTCTGTCTGACTTTATTGAAGGTGGAGATCTTAAGTTCAGTGGCTTAGACACAGAGGAGGGGAAAAGGATAAGACAGAAACTTTGGGGAAAATCCACACTTGGATGAAGCTGAACCAGTAGGAGACAGTGGTATGACAATGCAAGGAAAGATGAATGAGAAATGAATGATTAGAGTGATTAATATTTAGAGCTGAACAGTATGTAAATGATCATCCTGTCTAGTTCCTTTATTTATACTGGAGAACTAAAGCTTTCATAAGTGGTTTTTAACTTCCTAGTAGATCTTGTTTTTCTATACATTAGTATAAACTTACTTCCCAAGGAAAATAGATGATCCCAAATTTTAATGAATTACTTGGAAGGAAAGTTATGACCAACCTAGATAGCATATTAAAAAGCAGAGACATTACTTTGCCAACAAAGGTCCATGTAGTCAAGGCTATGGTTTTTCCAGTGGTCATGTGTGGATGTGAGAGTTGGACTGTGAAGAAAGCTGATCGCCGAAGAATTGATGCTTTTGAACTGTGGTGCTGGAGAGGACTCTTGTGATTCCCTTAGACTGCAAGGAGATCCAACCAGTCCATCCTCAAGGAGACCAGTCCTGGGTGTTCATTGGAAGGATTGATGCTAAAGCTCCAATACTTTGGCCACCTCATGCGAAGAGTTGACTCATTGGAAAAGACCCTGATGCTGGGAGGGATTGGGGGCAGGAGGAGAAGGGGATGACAGAGGATGAGATGGCTGGATGGCATCACCGACTCGATGGACATGAGTTTGGGTAAACTCTGGGAGTTGGTGATGGACAGGGAGGCCTGGCGTGCTGTGATTCATGCAGTCGCAGAGTTGGACACGACTGAGCGACTGAACTGTTAAAAATAGCATGAAAAAATTTTGAACCCAGTTTTTCCCTTATGTGTATTTTTTTGCCTTGATAATAAGTTTATTAAGTTTACTCAGTGACATTAATTGCCAAATCCTACTAAATGCTTAAATCTTTTAAAAATTCATTTACCTCTAGACTTTGATTGTAAAGCTTAGTAGAGAGATTGAAGTTTGATGTCAAAGTTTCAGTGGCATCAAACTATGAATATCAAATCAGGTATTAGGATAAAGTGCTTGACATATTCAATGAATCCCTAAAACAGCCTGAATGTGTAACTATTATCCCCATTTAAAAAGTTATATTTAACTTAGTAATACTACACTGCACATAGATAAAGCTGGGAAGTTTGGCTTGCTTCATTTTGATACATGTACACTTATTGTCTTAGTCAAGAAGTAACTTATTAACAACAAAAATTTATTTTTTACAGTTCTGGAGTTCTGGAGAGTCCAAGACCAAGGGAAAACTCTCTTCCTGCTTCATGGTTGGCCCCTTCTAGCTGTGTAATCACAAGATTGAAGTGATGTGGAAGTTCTCTGAGATTTCTAAGAGCACCATCCCCATTTGTGAGGGCTCCTTCCTCATGATTTAAGTACTTCTCAAAGGCTCCACCTCCTAATACCATCATCTTTGGGGATTAGGGTTTCAAATTATAACTTCAAGGGTTAGAACTTTGAGCGTCTCTATCCCTAGCAATCACCTTCTGTCAATACAGATTAGTTTGCATTTTCTTGAATTATAATAAATAAATACAATCATATACTAGGTTCCCTTTTTACTGGGCTTCTCTGACTCGAAATAGTTTTGATATTCATCCTTGCTGTTTGTATCAGTTGTATGTGTGCTGTTTTATTTTTTTACTGTGTCGTATTCCATGGCATGGAATTACTATTTGTTTACCCATTTATCTGCGGGCGGGCATATGGATTTCTAATTTTTGTCTATTACAAATAAAGTCACTATGAACATTTGTGTACTAGTCTTTGTGTAGATGTTTTTGTTTCTCTTGGTGAAATACCTAGACGTAAGACTGACTGAGTCATATGATAGGTATATGTTTAACTTTTTAAGAAACAGCCAAACTGTTTTGCAAGGTGACTGTACCATTTTACATTCACACCAGCAAAGTCTGAGAGTTCCAGTTGCCCCATAAACTCATCAACACTTAGTATGAGGATTTTTTTTAATTTTAGTCATTCTAAAGGGTGTGCAGTAAGTATCTCACTGTGGTTTTAATTTACACTTCCCTTATGACTAATGATGTTGAACATCATTTCAGGTACTTACCAGCATTCATATACCTTCTGTTGTGAAGTAACTTCAAATCTTTCACCTATTTATGTGGTTGTTTGTCTTACTGAGTTGGAGGATTTTTGGTTTACATGGTCTGGATAGAAATCCTTTGAAACACGTGTTGCAAGGATTTTCAGTCTATTTCTTGCCTTTTAATTTTGCTAATGGTGTCTTTCAAATACTTTTTTATCTTAATGAAGTCCAAGTTACCAAATTTTTGTTTTGCTGATGATTTGTGCTTTTCTTGTTCTAAACACTTCCATCTTTAAGATTGAAATGATTCTCTTATGTTTTCTAATTTGAGAATTGATACTTAGGTTTGTGATCCATTTTGAGTTAATTTTTGCCGATGATGTAAGGTAGAGTTGATTTTCTTTTCTTTTTTTTTTCCATGTGGCTATTTAATTGATCCAGCACCATTTGTTGAAAAGACTTATTTCCCTGTTGAATTGCTTTAGTATCTTTGTCAAAAATCAACTAACCCATCATGTATGAATCTACTTCTGAACTCTACTGTGTTCCATTGATCTTTATCTTTTTGCCAATACCAAACTACCTTGATTACTGCAGCTTTATAGTAGGTTTTGAACTTAAGTAGGTTAGGTCTTCCAACTTCATACTTTCTTTTAAAAATTGCTTTGGTTACTCTGGGGCCTTTGTGTTTCCATCAATTAAAAAAAAAACTGGTATATGGAAAGTGCTTGACAAACATGTATCATTTATCAATAAATAAGAATTAAAATATTTGCCATATGTAACTAAAATAACATAAATTAAGTGTTCTAATATTTTGAAGGTTTTATTGTTCAAAACAAACTACTAAAACAACAACCACAATTCTAAAGTAACAAAAGAAGCCATTGACTAAAGTACCCAAGAATAAGAATCCGATACTACTGGCAGGTTGTTATAAACAGTCAAAAGTGTTAGACAAAACTATCCCTGTTTCCTTGGTTATGACTTCAAAGTACTGAATCAGATGAGGTATGAATTGAGATTTAAGAGTTATTAGGTGCGGAGAAGGCAATGGCAAGCCACTCCAGTACTCTTGCCTAGAAAATCCCATGGATGGAGAAGCCTGGTAGGCTGCAGTCCGTGGGGTCGCTAAGGGTCGGACACGACTTCACTTTCACTTTCACTTTTCACTTTCACACATTGGAGAAGGAAATGGCAACCCACTCCAATGTTCTTGCCTGGAGAATCCCAGGGACGGGGGAGCCTGGTGGGCTTCCGTCTATGGGGTCACAAAGAGTCGGACACGACTGAAGTGACTTAGCAGCAGCAGCAGGTGTGGGGAAAAATAGATACATGTGTATATATGGCTGAGCCCCTTCGCAGTTCGCCTGAAACTACAACAACATTGTTAACTGGTTACATCCCAATACAAAATAAAAATTTTAAAGTTTGGGAAAAAAAAAAAGAATTATCTGGTGTTAGTAGAACCTGCCAATCGTTTCACAATAAACATAAACCATCCTACTATATGCCTTAAACTTACACAGTGATGTATATCAATTATTTTTCAACAAACTGAGAGAATATAACAATTCCTGATCTGGGAAGATCCCACATGCTGCAGAGCAATGAAGCCCATGTGCTACAACTATTGAGCCTGTGCTCTAGAACCAGGAGGCTGCAACTACTGCGCCCATATGTGCCACAAATATTGAAGCCTGTGTGCCCTAGGCCCACGCTCCACAACAAGAGAAGTCACCGCAATGAGAAGCCTGTGCACCACGAGAGTAGCCCCCACTCACCACAACCAGAGAAAAGCCCTCACGGGAACGAAGTACCAGCACAGCCAAAACCAAAAGAAACTGCTTGAAACACATCTGACACCAAATGTTAGCGTTTCCCCCACTCACACAAAACAACCAATTCTTCATCTCTTTGTACACTATGTGTCCTCCAATTTAATTGCAGTCCTGACACTAATTACTCGGAGTTAGCACATACTGCACAGGTTAAGGTCTCAGTCCCACATGACTTCCCAATTTAGGCATCAGTCACAAGTAGTGGTGAATGAGAGCAGGACCCTGTAGGGTTCTCCAGCTGCAAGTCCTTTCTGTGCCCCTTGTTTCTTGTTTGTAGAAAATAGGCTTCATTCAACCTCCTTGACCTTCCCTGAGTTCCTATCACTGCTCACAGAACTCAGAAAAACTTTGCTTATTACTGCAAAGGATATGATAAAGGAACAGCCAGATGAAGAGGTACATAGGGTGAGGTTTAGAAGGACCTCAGTGCAGAAGCTTCTATCCCAGTAGTTTGGGGTGCACCAGCATATAGACACATGGCTGTCTTCATCAATCTGGAAGGTCTCTGAACTCAATTACTTAGAGGTTTTGTGAGGTTCTATTATTGATTATTGGGATGCTTGATTGAATCATAAGCCAAGGAAGTCAGAAAGAAAGAAAGTGAAGTTGCTCGGTCGTGTCTGACTCTTTGCAACCCCATGGACTGTAGCCCACCAGGCTCCTCCGTCCATGGGATTTTCCAGGCAAGAATATTGGAGTGGGTTGCCATTTTCTTCTTCAGGGTAGGAGGTCAGGATAGAGCTGAAAGTTTCAACCTTCTAATTACCTGATTTGGTTTATCTGGCAACCAGTTTGTATCTGAAGCTATCTAAGGGCCCAACCACTGCAGATGGTGATTGCAGCCATGAAATTAAAAGACGCTTACTCCCTGGAAGGAAAGTTATGACCAACTTAGATAGCATATTAAAAAGCAGAGACATTACTTTGCCAACAAAGGTCCATCTAGTCAAGGCTATGGTTTTTCCAGTGGTAATGTATGGATGTAAGAGTTGGACTCTGAAGAAAGCTGAGCGCTGAAGAATTGATGCTTTTGAACTGTGGTACTGGAGAAGACTCGTGAGAGTCCCTTGGACTGCAAGGAGATCCAACCAGTCCATCCTCAAGGAGACCAGTCCTGGGTGTTCATTGGAAGGACTGATGCTAAAGCTGAAACTCCAATACTTTGGCCACCTCATGTGAAGAGTTGACTCATTGGAAAAGACCCTAATGCTGGGAGGGATTGGGGGCAGGAGGAGAAGGGGATGACAAAGGATGAGATGGCTGGATGGCATCACCGACTCGATGCATATGAGTTTGGGTGAACTCCGGGAGTTGGTGATGGACAGGGAGGCCTGGCGTGCTGCGATTCATGGGGTCACAAACAGTTGGACACGACTGAGTGACTGAACTGGACTGAACTGAAGGGCCCAAACAGAATCACCTTGCTAGCACACAAGTGATACTCACCAAAAAACCAAACAAACAACCCCTCATCATTCTAGAGATTTGAAGGATCTTAGAAGCTCTTGTTGGGAGTTCCCTGGTGGCCTAGTGGTTAGGATTCTGTGCTTTTACTGCTGTGGCCTGGGTTCAATCTCTGGCTGGGGAACTGTGATCTTGCAAGTACTGCAGCATGGCCAAAAAAAGAAAAACAAAACAAGAAGCTCTTATTTTTGGAACTGCGGACTAAGAACCAAATATTATAACAAAAGATGCTCCTATTACTCCTATCCCTCAGGAAATTAACAAAGGTTTTAGAAGTTCTAGTGCTAAGAACTGAAGACAAAGACCAAACACGCATATTTCTCAATATTTATTTATTAAATGAAGAAACAAATTAATAAATTATTGGTTCCACTTGGAGAGTGAGCCTGATTCAAAGTCTTCAATAAATGTGAGGACAGTCCAGGAAGTCAGGTAACTCCGTGTCAGAGAAGGATAGACATGTGTCTCAAAGATGCATCAGTGTTATTCAAGGGCGAAGCAGTAATCATGATGTAATGTAACATTCATAACAATGAACCTGAATTATATAAATTATGGTTATGAAGGCATGGGATTATTTTAGAAAAGGTATGCAAATTTTAGGAAAAAATTACATTAAATTATTAGTTATTTTAAGTTTTAAATGATTAACACCTAGTTATCTGAAAAAGCCTCATTTTCCTCATTTCGTGTAAGTGGGATGTTGCTGTAAAAAAAAGGATAGTCAGTTGTTAAGAACACAAACTGTAGGGCTTCCCTGGGTGCTTGTGGTAAAGAATCTGCCTGCCAATGCAGGGGACATGGATTCAATCCCTGCAATGTGCACGGAAGTTACAAATAAGTTACAATGCTATAACAAAACTCCTTTCAGATCTACTTGTTTATATGAATGAGGTTTTTAGCACTTACATATATAAGTATGAAAAAAATAGCAGGAATTCCCTGGTGGTTCAGGGGTTAGGACTTGGTGCTTTCACTGTGAAAACATTGAAATGACCCCAATGACCAGGTTCAATCCCTGTTCCCTGGGGAACTAAGAGCCTTCAAACTGCACAGAATCGCCAAAAAAAGTGTAGCATTGATATTATGCTGTGTCTCATCTTTTTTATTTTTATTTTTTGCCTTGCTGCACAGGATCTTAGTTACCTGACCAGGGATTGAACCCATGTCCCCTGCAGTGGAGCCTGGAGTCTTAACCATTGGACCACAAGGGAAGTCCCGTGTGTCTCATCTTAGAAATCAGCAATATTCATAAACAGTTATATGTACTAAATGTTTAAAAAGATATATCTTATTAAAAGATGCATTTCTTATAAAATGTTACTTTCATGTTTAATAATCAACATCAATATTTATAGTATGTGCCATTTTGATCAATTGTGCATTAATAGTAACTGTTGAAAACAGTTATATAGAAGAAAAATATTAACACTTAGAGCCTTATAATCCTAGGAAATGACATTAGTTTCTTTAACATATATAGTTGTTTAGAGAGAAGTATGATAAGGTGATCACTAGAAGATGTGTGAACATAAATATGTCATTTGGAAAAAATTTTATAAGTAGAATGAAATTACTGGATAAAGGAGGAGTGATATAAAATTTACTTCATATGGAGCTTTTTCATGTCTTTTTTTTAAATTGGAGGATAATTGCAATGTTTTGGTGGTCTCTGCCGTACATCAACGGGAATCAGTCATAATCATTTATATATCCCCTCTCTCTTGAGCCTCTCCCAACCCCCTTCCACCCCTCTAGGCCGTCACAGAGCACCAGGGGGCTTCCTGTGTTAAACAGCAGCTTCTTGCTAGTTATCTACTTTACACAGCAGAATGTATACATGTAATGTTACTTTCTCAATTTGACCTGCCCTCTCCTTTTCCCACTGTGTCCACTAGTCTGTTTTCTACATCTCTGTCTCCATTTCTTCTCTGTAAATAGGTTTTCTAGTACTATTTTTCTAGACTCCATATATATGCATTAATATACAATTTCTCTTTCTGACTTCACTCTGTACAATAGGCTCTAAGTTCATCCACCTCATTAGAACCGACTCAAGTGCATTCATTTCTATGGCTGAGTCACATTCAACTCTATATATGTACCACAGCTTCCTTATCCATTCATCTGTCAGTGGACATCTAGGTTGCTTCCGTGTCCCAGCTTTTGTAAGTACACTGCAGTGAACATTGGGGTACATGTGTCTTTTAGAATTGTGGTTTTCTCAGGGTATATTTCAGTAGTGGGATTGCTGGTTCATATGGTAGTTTTATTTCCAGTTTGTTAAGGAATCTCCATACTGTTCTCTATAGTGGCTGTATCAGTTTACATTCCCACTTCAAGTCTTCTTAAAATGACTATTGTATCAGCTATAGTATTAAATTTCATTGAATACTTTTTTTAAAAATTTTATTTCTTGGTAGCACTGCACAGTATGTGGGATCTTAGTTCCCTGACCAGGGATTGAACCCATGCCCCCTGTAGTGGAAGCACAAGAGTCTTAACTACTGGACCACCAGGTAAGTCCCACTCTGAATACTTTTTAAAAAGCAGTGTAAATATTATTTTCAAACATCAATATGTATAATACATAGCAAATTAGATCCATTACAACTACTTAAGCATTTGGTGAAAAATCTGTCATCAGTTTAAAAATGTGTGCAGTCAAGAGAACGAGAAGACAAGCCACAAACTAGGAGAAAATACCAGACATATATGATAAAGGACTTTTATCCAAAATATACAAAGAATGAAAAATTCAGCAAGAAAATTAACAAGCTGATTAAAAAATGAGCAAAAGACCTAAGCAGACACCTTGCCAAGGAAAATATTGCTTCCCTGGTGGTTCAGTGGTAAAGAATCCTCCTGCCAAAGAAGGAGACACGGGATCAATCCCTGTGTGAAGAAGATCCTCTGGAGAAGGAAATGGCAACCTACTTCAGTATTCTTGCCTGGGAAGTCCCTTGGACAGAGGAGCCTGGTGGGCTACATACTGTCCAGGAGGTCGCAAAAGAGTTGGATGTGACTTAGTGGCTAAACAACAACAACAAAGAAAATATACAGATGGCCAATAAACATATGAAGGAATTCCCCGGCAGTTTCATGGTTAAGACTCTGAGCTTCCATTGCAGGGGGTGCAGGTTTGATCCCTGATCAGGGAATTAAGATCCCACATTCCATGTAGTGTGGCCAAAAGTAAAAAAAATATATATATATAAATATATGAAAAGATGTTCAACATTATGTCTTTAGGAAATCCCACTATACACTTATTCAGTTCAGTTCAGTTGCTCAGTAGTGTCCGACTCTTTGTGACCCCATGAATCACAGCACGCCAGGCCTCCCTGTCCATCACCAACTCCCGGAGTTCACTCAAACTCATGTCCATCGAGTCGGTGATGCCATCCAGCCATCTCATTCCCTGTTGTCCCCTTCTCCTCCCGCCCCCAAGCTTTCCCAGCATCAGAGTCTTTTCCAGTGAGTCAACTCGTCGCATGAGGTGGCCAAAGTATTGGAGTTTCAGCTTTAGCATCAGTCCTTCCAATGAACATCCAGGATCGATCTCCTTTAGAATGGATTGGTTGGATCTCCTTGAGTGGCCTAAATTCAGAACACTGACAACACCAAATGCTGATGGGATGAGAAGCAAAAACTCTCATTCATTGTTGATGGAAAGGCAAATGTTACAGCCACTCTGGAAGACAGTTTGGCAATTTCTTACAAAACTAAACATAATTAAGGATTCTGATTACCCTTTGCAATGTGTGTAGGGTGCGTATTTCTCCACACCATCAAGCAATGCTCAAGATACCAACTGGGTGTCCTACAGTCCAAGTTAACTTTGACAAGACCTACCTGGAGACTATGTCAGACCCCATAGGTTAAGGGCTTCTACAAGTCTGCCCACCCCTTCCTCTCAGTTAGACATTGGTCAAAAGTCTAGGTTGTTCCCTATGCTGCTTCTTCTTTTAATATTTATCTATTATTTGGCTGTTCTGCATCTTAGTTGCAACATGTGGGAAATTTTAGTTGGGATACGTGGGATCTAGTTCCCCAGCCAGGGATCAAACCTGGGCACCCTACATTGGGAACATGGAGTCTTAGCCACTGGACCACCACGAAAGTCCCCGATAACTTCCCAGTCATTTATTTCATGTTAGACATCTATACCTGATGGAATAGTTGAGCCATAACAGAGGACCTCTATTTTTCTTTTTCACTTAAAACAGTACTTGGTCCAAAATAGGCACAACTGTACATATTTATCAAATAGATAATCTTAGTTATTTCTCCTTTTTCAAGTGAAAAAAAAGTTGACAGAGAGGGTAAGTAAATTTCCAAAATTTAGAGTGTAATAGTGAAATCAGGATTTTAGGTCTATTTGACTTAAAACTCATCCTGAAAATGTATAACATGTCCTGTATCTCAGTGGCACTTAGAATCTAGTGGAGGAAGCTAAGATTAGGTATGTTGAGAAAACGAGATGACAAAGAGTAAGCTACAATATTGACTGTGGGAAGGAACAGATGCAACTGACAGCTTGAAAGGGTCAAGATTTGGTGATTGTCCAAATGTGGGAAGGGTGGGAATGAATAGAGCCAAGGATGACGATCAGGCTTTGAGAGAGTAGAAGAGCAGAATGATCAAACAGGAAAATTTGGAGAAGGAACTGGAGCTGGATATGAGAATTCAATTTTATTAATGAACTACCAGCAGGCAAGGCAAAAACTCTAAATCCAGGAATCCTTACAAATCATTCATTAATTTCTAAAAAATTTTTTTAAAATGTCTGAAATTGTGGTAAAATATACATAAAATTACCATTTATTTGATTTGGGTAATTTTTTTGGCCACACCATGAGGCATGTGGAACTTTCCTGACCAGAGATCAAATCTATGCCCTTTTTAACTACTGGACCAGGAGGGTAGTCCAAAATTTACTGTTTTTAAGTGTATATTAACAGTTTAGTGGTATGAAATATATTAATATTATTGTGCAACCATCCCCATCATCCGTCTATAGAATTTCTCTATTATTCCAAATTGAAACCCATTAAACAATAACCCCCAATTCCCTCTCCCAGCCCCTGGCAACTAATATTCTGTTAGGTAGTTAGTCAGATGAATGAGTCCCTGCCCCAGCCTGGATGGGGTCATCTTTCCATCCCCCACCTGGACACTGGTGATCAGAATATGCCCAGAGATCCTTCCTTTATTTAGTCAAGGACTGCTGAGTTTCCAGCCTTGTCAGGTCCAAGCTAGATAAAACTTGACAGCACAGGCTGGTGCAGGCCCTCCAAGACCTAAAAGGTGACTCAAAGTAACCTGGAGTTCAGTATGCCATATTTATAATAAATTAGCAATGCAGATTTTGCATTACCCGCCTCCCCCCCATCCCCAACACACACACACACACCATGGGTTTCACTTGGGTGCTATGGGTAAGTGCATGCACATGAGGAGAAAAGTTATATAACCTAAAGCTGTCAATCAACTTGTCAGTCAAATGATGCAGGACACAGGGAGGGACGTTCCACCACTCTGAAAAACCAACCTACCCCCATTGTGGGGCTGCTTCTGGTTTCCAGACAGCTGGCTCTTAGCTTTTCTTGGGAGAGTACTTCCACTTTGCCAATAAAACTCTTGCTCCTTAAGATTGTCTGAGCCTCTCATCTGAATTTTTTCCCTCGAGAGACAAACCAAAGATATCATCGTTCCACTGGTGAGACCTCTACTTCCTATCTCTATGAATTGGACTATTGTAGATATCCTGTATAAATGGAATCATACCAAAGAGGAGGAAAAATAACTTTTCCCTTCCCTTTTTGAGTTCTTGCCTGAGATTCCTTGTAATAAAAGATGGATTAACAAGAGAAAAACAGAAACTTATTAACATATATCTAGGAAGAATGAGTTACTCTCTGTGAAGCTCCAAGCTACCATCTTACATAATGTCTTCAGTAAAGATAAAGGAAAGATATTGGGGTGGTGGTGAGAAGAGGCCAGTTATGGGAGGCCACCAGGAAAAGCATGGTAAAAGGGGTAATGTTTATTTTATAGATTTAAATCAGTATCTTCTTTCTCCAGTAATATTTCAAGCGATTCAGTCATCTTTCTCTGCCAGATAGAGGGAGATACTCTCAAAGGAGATTTCCTTTATAAACATATATTTCCATTTCAAAAGGGTAATGTTTGTGTTTTCAGAGATTCTTCTGTGTTTGCTGTTTATTTTTTTTAATTTTAATTTTTTAAAAGGACCAGCCTTTTCTTTCTTTTTAAAATATTTACTTACTTGGTTGTGCTGGTCTTAGTTTTGGCATGTGGGATCTTTACTTGCAGCACACGGGGTCTTTAGTTATGGCATGCGAGATCTTTAGTTGCAGCATGCAAACTCTTAGTTTAGGCACGTGGATTAGTTCCTTGACCAGAGATGGAACATAGGTCCCCTGGACTACCAGGGAAGCCTCTGTCTGCTATTTCTTTAAACAATCAGCTAAAAACAGTCCTTATGCCAAAGAGGCATATTTTGGGGAGCCATTTCTGCTATCCTGCCTTTGCAACTTTCCTGAGAAGTTCCTGCCTTTGAAACGTCCCCAGAAGCTGATTTGGTACATTGCTCCATTTCTCTTTGAATTAACCTCCTTCTCCTGAGAATAGGTCAGTTAAATTAAAGTGTGCTATTTAATGTCAGGAGGCAGTGATGCAGGTTGGCTTCCAAAATCACACCTATATGGTGCAAGTAATCACGTATTCAATAAGAGGCATTGCCACAGAAACAGAAGAAAAACAAAGTCAATGGTTAGAACAGAATATAAACAAAAATTTTGAGTCTAGGGAGCAGTTAGGCAAGATTTCTAGATGGTGGGCTTGAAGCATCTTCAGAGTGAGGAGAGGCAGCAGTAATCTGATAGATTTTCCTGTTACCTCTGGTTGATGTCAGGTGTTCCAGTGAAATTTCTGAGTGGGTCACAGAGCAAAAAGCACAAAGTTGGTCTGAATGTGAGATGTTGTGGTGATTTCTCTGAAGTTTATCTCAAGTCATCCAGCTTCAGCTTTTAGGTCTTTGAGAAAATGGCAGTTTTTGTCTTTATGATTTCAAGAGTGGGAAAAATGTGGAAATGTTAGCTTAGTGACAGATATTGGTGAAAACTAGAAGAATGCAGGATTCAGTCTAATTTGCAAGTAGATAACAAAACATCTTGGCAGGAAAGCAATGACAAACCTAGACAGTGTACTGAAAAGCAAGAGACATTACTCTGCTGACAAAGGTCTGTATAGTCAAGGCTATGGTCTTTCCAGTGATCATGTATGGTTGTAAGAGCGGGGCTGTAAAGAAGGCAGAACGCCAAAGAATTGATGCCTTTGAACTGCAGTGCTGGAGAAGACTCCTGAAAGTCCCTGGGACAGCAAGGAGATCAAACCAATCAATCTTAAGGGAGATCAACCCTGAATATTCACTGGAAGGATTGATGCTAAAGCTGAAGCTCCAGTATTTTGGTCATCTTGCGAACAGACAACTCATTAGAAAAGTCCCTGATGCTGGGAAAGATCAAGGGCAGAAGGAGAAAAGGGCATCAGAGGATAAGGTGGCTGGACAGCGTCACCGATGCAGTGAATATGAACTTGGGCAAATTCCAGGAGAAGGCGAGGGACAGGGAGGCCTGGTGTGCTGCAGTCCATGGCACTGCAAAGAGTTGGACACGACTAGGTGACTGAACAACAACAAAACCTCAAAGGCAAAGAACAGGACTAGAATCAGTATCCACAAATCCAGTGTCTATTGAAGATTATTTTTCCTTCCCCACCCACAATACAATATTTGTCCTTCTGTGACCAACCTATTTCACTTAGCATAATGTTTTCCAGATTCATCTATGTAGTAACATGTCAGAATCATTCCTTGTAAGGATGTATATGCCACTTTTGTTTATTCATTTATCCGTTGATGGGCATTTGGGTTGTTTCTTCCTTTTGCTATTTTGAATAATGCTGCTGTGAACATGGATGTAAAAATATTAATTCCAGTCTCTGCTTTCAATTCTTTTGGGTACATAAAGTTAATAGATAAACTGAGGCATGTTGGAATTTTATAGATTTTGATTGAACAATAAAATAGAATTTCAGCAAACATCAGTTCCAATCTGGTAGCTCCTAATCACTGTCAGGAACTAGAGGAAAGGCTTTTATAGGAAAGATGCCAAAGCAAAGCAAGGAAATTACTCAATTGGGTACCACTTGTTGACAAAGAAATGCAGAAGGGTGCAATAAGAAGAGTTCATTTGGGGTCTTACGAATTACAACTCAGGAGACACAGATTTGGGTAAAACCCAGTATTTTGGGGAAGAGAAAGTCAAGGGCTTATAAAGACAAAAGCCACAAGGTTGTTAAAGTTGTCTGCCAAAAATTATGACTGACTGGACTCAAAAAAGGAAGTATTTGTCTTTAAGGGATATCCTGTCAGGTGTTCTTTCAGGGTAGAGGTTCAATACGTATCTTGAGTTTTGGAACATTGGGCAGATGGTCTGGATGCCTGAATTAAGAGAGTAAGTGGTGTTAAGTTCAGACTCTACCTAGGCTCACACATGCATGAGTCACACTTCTTCAGCAGTCTTCTGGCTCCATTTTAGAGAGCTTTCTTAGCAATATCTATTCCATTTTGTTTTTTACTTTCACAAGCTTAATTGGGATGATGCCTTATTTGGGAAAGCCTGCTTGCTTATGATTGGTTGTCCTTAAGTTTCCATTACTCTCCCCCATTGTGGGCTAGCCAGGCATGCGTAGGATCTTAAATCCCCACACTAGGGAGGGAATCCATGCCCTCTGCATTGGGAGCTCAAAGTCTTACACACTGAACGGCCAGGGAAGTCCCTAGGTTTCCATTTCTTAACACTGAGGCATTTGCACACTTCAGTTTTGTTTATACAGGCTTTTCAGGGCATTAGAGCCACCTCAATCCAACAGCCTCCTTATTTAATTGATTTAAAAATACACATAAGTGGAATTAACTTACTCATGCATAAAGATCCTGTTTAGATTATATATTCTGTAATAGGGCATATGTTCCTTCAAGGAAGGCTGTTGGTTAAAACTTTTGTTTCCTAGAGCCAACAGGAACCTGCTGAAGCTTACCTTAAGTTACAAACTTTTCCCTACGAGACTAGAACCCTCAAAACGTCAAAAATAAAAACTGTGCAATGTATCTTTGTGATACCCCGAAGGGGTCAGCATTGTGCTTTGCATATAGTAGGTGTTAAGTGTTTGAAAATATGTTATTTCCCAATATATTATTTACAATGTATTAATGGGTTATTAATTCATTAGTAAAACCAGATCGAGTCTCTTAAAATAGGACTAAATTCATCTCCCAACCGCAAAGGCAGCTTCGTTTCTCCTCTCCTCTTTAAGGTCTTCTCTCACATATTAGAAAGAAATAACTTTTGAGGTGTTATGTTGCATCTCTGCAAGGGAAAGGGCAGACGATAAAGTAACTTTTCTGAGAGGTCAGCTACTTGTGTCCCCAGCATGCGGTAGTTACCAGTTGGAGGTCTGCGGGCTGTGAGGTGTCAAGGCTTTCCTGAGTTCAGATGTTACCGACAGCGCTTTAGGCAGCCCACGGTCCCCTTTAAGACCCCCGTGGATTGTTCTGGGGATGGGAGTGCAGGTCGATTCGGACGCGAGCGGCTGCTCGGCTCGCGCTCAACCCGGTCGCTCCTCCTGGCACCCTCCATTGGCCGGGACCGTTTTCGGCTCTTTGCCGCGCACGGGGAGAGCCACGAAGCCTCAACAGCCGCCGGAAGCCGGCGTCCTGCTCGCGGCCCCGGACACGCCAAGCGAGGTGCCGCCTCGGGCCAACAGTCGCGGCTCCTGGCCGGCTGGGGCGGGTCGCAGCTGCTCGCGAGGGGGGATGTGGCAGGGGCCGCGGTGCCCCCGCCGGTGTGCGGATGGAGGCTTAAGACATGGCTCTGGGGCATGGGCCACAGAGGCCGTTAAAAGACACGAACCCGACGTCTTGGAGCCAGGACCCTGGAGGAAAGGGGCTGAACGCGGCCGGGCTCCGGACAGCCGGGGCGGAGGAGTAGGGCGTCCGGGGGGCAGCGCCCGCAGCGCAAGCGTGGGCGGCGCAGGTGTGGCGGCGGGCGGGTAAGGTCACGTGGTGAGGCCGCGCGTGCGCCAGTGTCAAGGGCGGGCGGGAGAGGAATGCGGCCGCCGCTGCGCGGCACCCGCTCTGCTCCGCAGTGTCCGCTGGTTGGCCGCGCGCTGAGGTGCTTCTTGCAGGAAGGTAATAGTTGCGTCTACTCATGCTCTCTTGAGCTCCCTTGAGGAGGGTTTCCGAGTTACGATTTAGAGAATAACTCAGGAGATCCATGTGTCTACATTTTAGACTGAGTTCTAGTTGATAGAGGCAGATGTGCAATAGAGAACTAAAAATGTAAAATTCAAGGCCAGTAGTGAGTTGGATATGTGCTGGAGCATATATGCGCTGGAGCACATATGCTTCCCTTGTGGCTCAGCTGGTAAAGAATCCGCCTGCAATGTGGGAAACCTTGGTTCAATCCCTGGGTTGGGAAGATCCCCTGGAGAAGTGAAAGGTTACCCACTCCAGTATTCTGGCCTGGAGAATTCCATGGACTGTATACTCCATGGGGTGTGTCGCAGAGAGTCGGACACGACTGAGTGACTTTCACTTAGGATACTTTTCTCTTTAAATTTCATTTTGACCACGTGTGAAAGAGTAGCTGAAAGCAATTTGAGTGACGTTGAGGGCTTTAATGAAAGAGTCACAACTGATAGAATTGTTCAGTTTTAATCAAATTAATAGTAAAAGGAAAGAATGGGTGTTATTGCGTGTGTTTGGTGGAGCGGAAGGTTACTTAGGCTACCGTACTTTCTTTGCTATTGTCTGAAGCAGTGCTTCCTGGGTACATTCTTTGGGTTAAATGATACTTTCAGTTCAGTTCAGTTCAGTTCAGTCCCTCAGTCGTGTCCGAATCTTTGTGTGGATTAAACATAACGAGAAGAGAGAAATCTCGTTCTCGTCCTTCCCGATGATCTAGGCAGCAGCTACTTAGTTCAGCTTTTCCTCTACAAAATCTGATACGCTGTATTTACAGCCTACTACCGCTGCCGCTGCTGCTAAGTCACTTCAGTCGTGTCCGACTCTGTGTGACCCCATAGATGGAAGCCCACCAGGCTCCCCCATCCCTGGGATTCTCCAGGCAAGAACACTGGAGTGGGTTGCCATTTCCTTCTCCAAATTTACAGCTTAGTCATTGCTGATTCCATTCCTAGGGGTTGAAGGAGACAGGTGCACTTCTGTTTCAACGAAACTTGAAAACAGTGGCAGAAAACAACATGGAGGTAAGGCTTCCCTTCGTGACCTGCTGCATGACTCCGAAGAGTCATCCCCGTGATATACTGTGAGGTACCTTCCTCCCTCGCTAACCCTGGGACATCGATTCTAGGACACCGCGTGCACACTAAAATTCGCGGATGCTCAAGTCCTTTTTGTAAAAGGGTTGTAATTCCCATGGTTATTGAGTACTTAGGATGTGGCTTTAACAACTGAAGAATGGAACTTTAGTAGACTTTAAAATTAACTAAAAATATTTCATTATTGGAAAAAATGGAAGTATGTTTGGAATAACTTGGATATGTGAATCTTTTTAAAGGTACCTTTTTTGACATTAAAATACAGATAAGTAATTTCTGATTTTATTTTGAAATATTTCAGATATATTAGTTAATTATACCTTAAAACTATTAAAAATAGGCTATGAGCAGGTTACATATTTGCATATTTTTTGAACATCAATGCTCTAGTGCATTTTGGATTCCTTTATAAGACTGTATATACAAGTCAAGAAGCAACAGTTAGAACTGGACATGGAACAACTGATTGGTTCAAAATTGAGAAAGGAGTATGACAAAACTGTATATTGTTATACCTTGCTTATTTAACTTCTGTACAAAGTACATCACGTGAAATACCTGCCTGGATAAATCAAGCTGGAATCAAGATCAGTGGGAGAAATATCAACAGTCTCAGATATACAGATGATACCACTCTAATGGCAGAGAGAGAAGAGGAACTAAAGATCCTCTTGATGAGGGTGAAAGAGCGGAGTGAAAAAGTTGGCTTGAAACGCAACATTCAAAAAACTAAGAGCATGGCATCTGGTCCCATCACTTCATGGCAAATAGAAGGGGAAAAAGTGGAAGCAATGACAGAATTTTATTTTCTTGGGCTCCAAAATTACTGCAGATGGTGACTGCAGCCATAAAATGAAAAGACGCTTGCTCCTTGGAAGAAAAGCTATGACAAACCTAGACAGTGTATTAAAAAGCAAAGACATCACTTTGCTGACAAAGTTCCGTATACTCAAAGCTATGGTTTTTCCAGTAGTCACATACAGATGTGAGAGTTGTTCCATAAAGAAGGCTGAGCACCAAAGAATTGAGGCTTTTGAATTGTGGTGCTGCAGAAGACCTTTGAGAATCCCTTGAACTGCAAGGAGATCAGAGCAGTCAATCCTAAAGGAGATCAGTCCTGAATATTCATTGGAAGGACTAATGCTGAAGCTGAAATTCCAATACTTTGGCCACCTGATGCAAAGAATCATTGAAAAATACCCTGTTGTTGGAAAAGATTGAAGGCAAGATCGAAGGCAAAAGGAGAAAGGTGCCGCAGAGGATGAGATGGATAGAAAGCATCACTGACTCAGTGGATATGATTTTGAATTTGAGCAAACTCTAGGAGTTAGTGAAGGATGGGGAGCCTGACATGCTACAGTCCATGGATTGCAGAGCGTCAGACATGACTTAGCGACTGAAAAACACCAGCAATAATTTAGGAACAATAGTAACAGTTCAGTTCAGTCGCTCAGTCATGTCCGACTCTCTGCGACCCTGTGAATCACAGCACGCCAGGCCTCCCTGTCCATTACCAGTGCCCGGAGTTCACTCAGACTCATGTCCATCAAGTCCGTGATGCCATCCAGCCATCTCACTCTCTGTCGTCCCCGTCTCCTCCCGCCCCCTATTCTTCACAGCATCAGTTTTTTCCAGTGAGTCAGCTCGTCGCATGAGGTGGCCAAAGTATTGCAGTTTCAGCTTTAGCATCAGTCCTTCCAATGAACACCCAGGATTGATCTCCTTTAGAATGGACTGGTTGGATCTCCTTGCAGTCCAAGGACTCTCAAGAGTCTTCTCCAGCACCACAGTTCAAAAGCATCAATTCTTTGGCTATCAGCTTTCTTCACAGTCCAACTCTCACATCCATACATGACCACGGGAAAAACCATAGCCTTGACTAGATGGACCTTAAAGTAATGTCTCTGCTATTTAATATGCTATCTATCTAGGTTGGTCATAACTTTCCTTCCAAGGAGTAAGCGTCTTTTAATTTCATGCCTGCAATCAGCATCTGCAGTTATTTGGAGCCCCCAAAAATAAAGTCTGACACTGTTTCCCCATCTATTTCCCATGAAGTGATGTAAAATCAACACACAGAAATCTCTTGCATTTCTATAGACTAATAATGAGAAAATAGAAAGAGAAATTAAGGAAATAATTCCATTCACCATTGCAATGAAAAGAATAAAATACTTCGGAATATATCTACCTAAAGAAACAAAAGACCTATATATAGAAAACTATAAAACACTGGTGAAAGAAATCAGAGAGGACACTAATAGATGGAGAAATATACCCTGTTCATGGATTGGAAGAATAAATATTCTGAAAATGAGTGTACTACCCAAAATAATTTATAGATTCAGTGCAATCCCTATCAAGCTACCAATGGTATTTTTCACAGAGCTAGAACAAGTAATTTCACAATTTGTATGGAAATACAAAAAAACCTCGAATAGCCAAAGCAATCTTGAGAAAGAAGAATGGAACTGGGGGGATCAACCTGCTGGACTTCAGGCTCCACTATAAAGCCACAGTCATCAAGACACTATGGTACTGGGACAAAGACAGAAATATAGATCAGTGGAACAAAATAGAAAGCCCAGAGATAAACCCACACACCTAGGGACACCTTATCTTTGACAAAGGAGGCAAGAATATTCAATGGAGAAAAGACAATCTCTTTAACAAGTGGTGCTGGGAAAACTGGTCAACCACTTGTAAAAGAATGAAACTAGAACAATCCTAAACACCATACACAAAAATAGACTCAAAATGGATTAAAGATCTAAATGTAAGATCAGAAACTATAAAACTCCTAGAGGAGAACGTAGGCAGAACACTCTCTGAGATAAATCACAGCAGGATCCTCCATGACCCACCTCCCAGAATATTGGAAATAAAAGCAAAAATAAACAAATGGGACCTAATTAAAATCAAAAGCTTCTGCACAGCAAAGGAAACTATAAGCAAGGTGAAAAGACAGCCTTCAGAATGGGAGAAAATAATAGCAAATGAAGTAACTGATAAAGAATTAATCTCAAAAATGTACAAGCAACTCCTGCAGCTCAATTCCAGAAAAATAAATGGCCCACTATTTCCCATGAAATCATGGAACCAGATGAGATGATCTTAATTTTCTGAATGTTGAGCTTTAAGCCAACTTTTTCCACTCTCCTCTTTCACTTTCATCAAGAGGCTTTTTAGTTTCTCTTCACTTTCTGCCATAAGGGTGGTGTCATCTGCATATCTGATGTTATTGATATTTCTCCTGGCAATCCTGATTCCAGCTTGTGCTTCTTCCAGCCCAGAGTTCCTCATGATGTACTCTGCGTATAAGTTAAATAAGCAGGGTGACAATATACAGCCTTGACGTACTCCTTTTTCTATTATGAACCAGTTTGTTGTTCCATGTCCAGTTCTAACTGTTGCTTCCTGACCTGCATATAGGTTTCTCAAGAGCAGGTCAGGTGGTCTGGGATTCCCATCTCTTTCAGAATTTTCCGCAGTTTATTGTGATCCCACAGTCAAAGGCTTTGGCCTAGTCAATAAAGCAGAAATAGATGTTTTTCTGGAACTCTCTTGCTTTCTCCATGATCCAGAGGATGTTGGCAATTTGATCTCTGGTTCCTCCGCCTTTTCTAAAATCAGCTTGAATGTCTGGAAGTTCACAGTTCACGTATTGCTGAAGCCTGGCTTGGAGAATTTTGAGCATCACTTTACTAGCATGTGAGATGAGTGCAATTGTGTGGTAGTTTGAGCATTCTTTAGCATTGCCTTTCTTTGGAATGAAAACTGACCTTTCCAGTCCTGTGGCCACTGTTGAGTTTTTCAAATTTGCTGGCATACTGAGTGCAGCACTTTCACAGCATCACCTTTCAGGATTTGAAATAGCTCAATTGGAATTCCATCACCTCCACTAGCTTTGTTCGTAGTGATGCTTTCTAAGGCCCACTTGACTTCACATTCCAAGATGTCTGGCTCTAGGTGAGTGATCACACCATCGTGATTATCTTGGTTGTGAAGATCTTTTTTGTGTAGTTCTTCTGTGTATTCTTGCCACCTCTTCTTAATATCTTCTGCTTCTGTTAGGTCCATACCATTTCTGTCTTTTATCGAGCCCATCTTTGCATGAAAAGTTCCCTTGGTATCTCTAATTTTCTTGAAGAGATCTCTAGTCTTTCCTATTCTGTTGTTTTCCTCTATTTCTTTGCATTGATCGCTGAGGAAGGCTTTCTTATCTCTCCTTGCTATTCTTTGGAACTCTGCATTCAGATGCTTATATCTTTCCTTTTCTCCTTTGCTTTTCGCTTCTCTTCTTTCCACAGCTATTTGTAAGTCCTCCCCAGACAGTCATTTTGCGTTTTTGAATTTCTTTTCTATGGGGATGGTCTTGATCCCTGTCCTCTGTACCTGTCCTCACGAACCTCTGTCCTCACGAACCTCACGAACCTCCGTGTTCATCAGGCACTCTATCTATCAGATCTAGTCCTTTAAATCTATTTCTCACTTCCACTATATAATCATAAGGGATTTGATTTAGGTCATATCTGAATGGTCTAGTGGTCTTCCCTACTTTCTTCAACTGAAGTCTGAATTTGGCAATAAGGATTTCATGATCTGAGCCACAGTCAACTCCCAGTCTTGTTTTTGCTACCTGTATAGAGCTTCTCCATCTTTGGCTGCAAAGAATATAATCAATCTGATTTCGGTGTTGACCATCTGGTGATGTCCATATGTAGAGTCTTCTCTTGTGTTGTTGGAAGAGGGTGTTTGCTATGACCAGTGTGTTCTCTTGACAAAACTCTATTAGCCTTTACCCTTTTTCATTCTGTGCTCCACGGCCAAATTTGCCTGTTACTCCAGGTGTTTCTTGACTTCCTACTTTTGCATTCCAGTCCCCTATGATGAAAAGGACATCTTTTTTGGGTGTTAGTTCTAAAAGGTCTTGTAGGTCTTCATAGAACCGTTCAGCTTCGGCTTCTTCAGCGTTACTGGTTGGGACATAGGCTTGGATTACTGTAATATTGAATGGTTTGCCTTGGAAACGAACAGAGATCATTCTATTGTTTTTGAGATTGCATCCAAGTACTGCATTTCGGACTTTTTTTTGACCATGATGGCTACTCCATTTCTTCTAAGGGATTCCTGCCCACAGTAGTAGATATATGGTCATCTGAGTTAAATTCACCCATTCCAGTCCATGTTAAATCACTGATTCCTAGAATGTTGATGTTCACTCTTGCCATCTCCTGTTTGACCACTTCCAATTTGCCTTGAATCATGGACCTAACATTCCAGGTTCCTATGCAATATTGCTCTTTACAGCATTAGACCTTGCTTCTATCACCAGTCACATCCAAAAACAACTGGGTGTTGTTTTTGCTTTGGCTCCATCCCTTCATTCTTTCTGGAGTTATTTCTCTACTGATCTCCAGTAGCATACTGGGCACCTACTGATCTGGAGAGTTCCCCATTCAGTATCCTATCATTTTGCCCTTGATACTGTTCATGGAGTTCTCAAGGCAAGTATACTGAAGTGATTTGCCATTCCCTTCTCCAGTGGACCACATTCTGTCAGTAACAGAAACAGTAGTTATGGATTAATCATGACATTATTTTGTAATGGGAGTCATGTCAAGGAAATTTTGACATTTGTAAAAGGAAAACTACTTAGGACTATTGCAATAAGAGCATTGCTTTAGGGGAGAGAGGTGGGGCCCAGCTCTATGCAGTGGACAACTGGGGACATATAGCATGTGAGCAAAGAAAGGGAACCAGTGGATGGAAGAGAGGAGAACCCCATCAAGGGTATGGGGTTCTCGCTAAACCTATTTGATAGGATTCTGAAGGTGGGCCAGTGTGATCACATATTGAGGTGGGGGATGAATTGTGTGATCAGATATCAAGTGTGGGTGACTTAGCAGGATACCTGCTAAAACTGTGGTAGGCCAGCCAAAGACAGGACAGGGTTCAGGCAGGTGTAGTCAAAAGAAGGCACAGTCTAACTTCAGTTTGGTTAAGCGGAGTCTTTGTCAGTTATAGACACTTTCTAGCCTCCTGACCACCTGGACCCCAGGGCTTCCCTGGTGTTTCAGTGGTAAAGAATCTGCCTGCCATTGCAGGATCCACAGTTTCAATCCCTAGGTCCGGAAGATCACCTGGAGAAAGAAGTGGCAACCCTCCCCAGTATTCTTGCCTGGAGAATTCCATGAACAGAGGAGCTTGGCGGGCTAGAGTTGGACACAACTTAGCATGTATGCACTAGCTGGATCCCAGGCCTTGCAGTTCAGTGTGGCTAGGAGACTTATGATTGTTTTATTAAATGAATTCATAAGTAATTTTCCCTTCAGCTGACCCTGAGTTATAGGGGGCATTAAAGTCAGATAATAATTTAAAAGACATGATAGGAGGCTTAGATGAAATGAAATGTGGAGGAAGTATAGTGCCACCTAATCTTAGGATTTGAGGTGATTCAAGGGCCTATGTCGGAGAAGGCAATGGCAAGCCACTCCAGTACTATTGCCTAGAAAATCCCATGGATGGAGGAGCCTGGTAGGCTGCAGTCCATGGGGTCGCTAAGGGTCGGACATGACTGAGCAACTTCACTTTCACTTTTCACTTTCACACATTGGAGAAGGAAATGGCAACCCACTCCAGTGTTCTTGCCTGGAGAATCCCAGGGATGGGGGAGCCTGGTGGGCTTCCGTCTATGGGGTCACACAGAGTCGGACACGACTGAAGTGACGCAGCAGCAGCAGCAGCAAGGGCCTATGTATTCTATGAAGTGGTTGGGGGAAATAAAACTTTTCTCTTATTTAATTCCTGAAGTCATGCATGATTAGAGCACTTACCTTTTGTTGTTGTTGTTGTTATTTATAAACTTTCAGTGCAATAGTGTGGTTGATGGAAATGTTGAAGAAGTTCCCAGTAAGAAGGTAATTAAATTTAATCCTCCATTATACAAACAACGTTACCAATTCGTTAAAAATTTAGTGGAGCAACATCAACCCAAGAAGGTAGGTATTTCTCTTTCTAGATATTTGCTAATAATGCCTTCTGTAATGCTTTGTCAAATAAAAATATCTTAATAAGGACCTAGCAAGTAAGCAGAGGCTATACAAAAGGACTTTTGCAAGGAGGGAAAGGGTTTGCAATAATGACAGCATCTATCTTCATGGGCAAAAAGGAATTTTCTTTTATAGAGAGGAGGGTGAGGAGAAGTAGGATAAAAGAGTGGTATAATTGGATAGCAGAAGGTGTGAACCCTGAAACCAGCCTATTACCTGGGAGCAGTCCTTGGCTAAATGCAGTCCAATGTTCAGGGGCCTGGAGGGAGGAGAGAATTTGAGGACAAGTAGTCAAGGTAATCATTTTAAGCAAAGAATGGGAACACTAGGCAACATCTGTGAATGTGGGCAAGATGGTACCTTCTGAAAACTCTTTGTGGAAATACAAAGCATGGGGGATAGCACAGAGCTCAGGTAAAATTCAACATTGCAAGTTTCAGATGTGAAAGAGATCTTGATATTTTACCACTGGATGTGATCTTCACGTGGTTCACATTTCTAGAGCATTTAGTCCGCACATCAGGTAGACAAGTCTTGTGGACATAGATACTGTGGTCTTTTTAACTAGATAATAATGGTGGGGGAAGGCAAGGAGCACTTGGCATCCATCTGCTTTCCCTTTGTAGCAGAGGTATGTGATCAGTGCTGGCACTGGATTCTGTCTTGGTAACACTTTCCTTCTGTGCCAGTGTTTGGATTTCTTTTTTTAATATTTTATTTATAGATTTGGCTGTGACAGGTCTGTCTTAGTTGCGGCATATGGGATCCATTCTCTGATCAGGGACCAAATCCATGTTCCCTGCATTTGGGAGCGTGGAGTCTTAGTCACCGGACCACCAGGGAAGTCCAGTGTTTGGATTTCATAGGACCAGTGAAACTGGCTAGCCCAGTGAACATCTGAAGTCTGTAGGGCCAGTTACAGTCTAAAGGATGATCTACTTCTTAAGAAAATGGTAGCTTCTCTCATGAATTAAGTTAACCTCTACAGACTTCTCTCTGCTAGGTGGTTTACAGTTAGTGATAGGGCTCATATATACTTAGTATAGTTTCAGCTCCATTCTTTCTTTATACTATTATATAGTACTCTTGCCTGGAAAATCCCACTGATGGAGGAGCATGGTAGGCTGCAGTCCATGGGGTTGCTAGGAATCGGACACGACTGAGCGACTTCACTTTCACGCATTGGAGAAGGAAATGGCAACCCACTCCAGTGTTCTTGCCTGGAAAATCCCAGGGACGGGGAAGCCTGGTGAGCTGCCATCTATGGGGTCACACAGAGTCGTACACGACTGAAGTGACTTAGCAGCAGCAGTATATAATATACTATTTAAAAATTAGTGCAGCTCAGTGCTTCTGTGATATGCTTTCTGTAGTTAAGATTTTCCTTTTTCATTTCTGTGTTCCCCTTCTCCCACCATTCCATAAATGTGCCTGCCTCAAAGAGGAAAATTAGTGAATAACCATGGGTGCAACTCAGATAGTGTATCTTTTTGGGTGTAGGTACTTTTAAGTGTTTGTCATGAGTTATCTACATTTGCCCTTTTCATAGAGTTCAGAAATATATAGATAACTCTCTGTGGTTAATGAAGACTATTGTGTGATTAAGAAAGTCAGATATAATAAAAATCTTAAGAATGTGTGTGAATATGAATTAATGGGATTAGATTAACAGATTAGACTGTATCCTAGTATGTTTGGTCAGTATCCTTTTTTAAATCTTGAAGCTTCTCAGAGGCACAGACCCCTCTTAGAACACTTGGCCTGTCATAGGTGCTGTTCCTATGCCAGGCCCCTAGAATTTACCTTGAAAACTGAATTAGTTTATTTCTAATTATTTAGTTTTGCTTGCGCTGGGACTTCACGTCTGTGTGGGCTTCTCATTGGGGTGGCTTCTCTTGTTGCAGAACACAAGCTCTAGGGTGCGGGTTCAGTAGTTGTGGTGCATGGGGTTAGTTGCCCCTGCAGCATGTGGAATCTTCCCAGACCAGGGAATCAAATCTGTGTCCCCCGCGTTGGCAGGCAGATTCTTAACCACTGGACCACCAGGGAAGTCCATGAATTAGTTTATTGTCCAAACACTGTAGTAGGTCTTGGGAAGTTAACAGGACCTATTTCCCCGCACCCCCCCCCCAGGTTTTCAATGTATCAGGTTAATTTCCTTTTTATTTTTCTACCAAAAAAATATTATGTAATTTTTCTACCAAAAAGATATTATATAATTTTTCTGATACCAAACTCTTTCTGGAAAAAAAAATGCTTGATCATATGTGATTTCTGGCTATAACGTCTTTGAAATAACACTCCTTCTCATCTACAGGTTGCAGACTTGGGGTGTGGTGATGTTTGCCTCTTAGCGATCTTAAAATACCAAAAGTGCGTTGAAGAGCTTGTTGGAGTAGATATCAATGAGGGGAAACTTAAGTGGAATGGGTAATACTGAATTCTCTAAAATAATTATGCATTAATCTAAATCTAGTGGCACTATTAATTATAGTTAGATGAAGTATTTTTTTTTCTTGGCCACGCCATGCAATTATGGCATCTTAGTTCCCCGCCCAGGGATTGAATCCAAGCCCTTGACAGTGAAAATTTGGAGTCCTAACCAATGGATTGCCAGGGAATTCCCAGATGAAGTGTTTACTTACACCAGCTCTATACAACTTGTTTAAAAGAAGGCACTATGAGAGACGCAGGCTCACCAAATAATGCCTTTACCATGACACTAATTGGTTGTATGTTGTGAATAATACCTAGAAGTTCTGTTTACCTGTGTAGAAAGTATAGCCTCAATTCAGTAATTAAAGCCATCAAAGCACTGCAAATTCAGTTTCAAATGGCAAAGTCCAATGCTGAACACCAAGATAACTTATAGCAGAGGATTTAAATTGCCACAGCACTGGGGCAGAGGCCCAAGGCCTCCTTCAGTTTGAATGAGTTGCTTGCTCATATATGACTTCCACAGATCGTTTTAAGAACGTTTTTCTTCTAAAGAACAGAAAATTGAAAATCACTGATCCAAAGTGAGGAGAGAGAACCAAAAGTATTAATAATGAGAGCAATATCAAATATAAAAATCTTGTTTTTGTCGGCCATTTAATGCCCCATGAGAGAGGAAGTTACCCTATGACCTTGTGCTTAATACAGCAATTCATGGAAATGGGCTATGTCAGACTTAACCAGTGTAGGCAGGAGATAATTTATCAGAGGATCAGAGTTTCTGTAGCTGGTAAGATATTCTAAATAGATTATATGTGTTCAAGTGTTCCTTCTGCAATAATGCTTTGCAGATCAAGGCTCTCCCCATGTGTAGGGGATCATCTGGACCCCCGAGAGCTGGATTTAGCGATTACCTTGTATCATGGCTCTGTTTTAGAGAAAGACTGTCGTTTGCTCGGATTTGACTTGGCAGCATGTATTGAATTGTAAGTATGAAACTGGTTCTTACTATACCCATTCATTTGAAAAATGTGAATTAAGCAGTCTCAGTAAAGTTAGTAACCTCAATATTTGTCATAATCTGAGTTATTTGTGGAGAAAATTGCTTGTCAGTTGGGACTGGGTTTTCACTGGCTTTTTCCAGCTTTTTGTTTGGAGATGATTTCAAGTTTATAGGTTAAGATACAAAATGTATATAGTACCACAAACACCTGTATCCTTTATCCTGATTCTCAGGTGAACATTTTCCTTATTTTCTTAATCTTATGTATATGTGCTCCCTTGTTGTTTTCTTCAGTCTCCCTCTCCCTCCACACATTGTTTTCTGAACCATATAAGTGTAGGTTTTACTCTTTGCCCCTGATAAATTCAGTATTAAATGGCCAGTTCCCTTTTTGTTATTGGTGGTGCCTCGTGGCTTGCAGGATTTTAGTTTCCTGACCAGGGACTGAACCCAGGCAACAGGAGTGAAAACACCGAGTCCTAACCACTGGACCACCATGCAGTTCCATGGCTCTTTTTATTTTTAATAGGAGTATTTTTCAGTTTTGGCTCTTAATGATTAGATTCCTAGAATACAGGAGAGCTCTGTATTTGGGTCCTCAGGTCGTTCTGGAGGCACGAATGTCTGTTTGTCCCTGGGGAGGTTAATTCTGATCTCTCTAGTCAAGGTGTGTTTGTGCTTGCTTAGCTGTGTAATTACTGCCTTCCAGCCCCAAATAAGCAGAGTGGAGACTGCACACCATGCACATATCTTGTTACTCATCCATATTTCCCCCCTAAACTTGCCTATATTATATGGTGGCAAATGTTTTTTGTGGTTTCAGCACTTCTCTGTATTTACTAGTCAGGAGCCCTCCCACCTCAGTTATTTATCATCGGTGTGAACTCATGAATTCCTGGGTTTTTTTTTTTTAATGGATTGTGACTTACTTAATTTTGTTACTCAGATCTTCCCATGATTGGTCAACAGCAGTGGAGGGGTCCTTTCAAGCTGGCATCTGTGTCCTTGTGATATGTCTGGTTTTTGGTGTGTTTTTTTTGAGCACTTACTTCCTGTTATAACAAGATGTACCAGACTGGTTGTCTACTTTTCCTTCCTAATCTGCCCTTTTTGGTTCCTTTTAATGGGAAATGGTATTCAGAAACTAAAATATGTCTCTAAATGACCTTTTAATAGTAGTTAAGTGTCTTATTCTAGGGTCAGTTTGCCTACTATTGTGTCCAGATTTCCAGTGTTTGGTAACGTGTTCTCTAGAGCAGAGTGTTTTTATTTCTTTTGTATTTCCTATTGCCTGGCACACAGTAGGTGCCTGATGTTTGAAATGACTGATGAAGAACATTAGAACATTGGTTGAAGAGCAAGGCTCAGTGATCAGTGTCATCCTTGTATAGCCTAGGTCTGAATGTCATTTTTAAGATTGAATATTCCATTGTATATATCAGTTTGCTTATCCATCATTTGTTTATTTTTAACTGCTTTTTGGCTATTGTGAAAAATGTCAAACCATGTTTCTCTTATTTGGTCTGAGAGGTCCATGGTTAGACATTGTTTTGCTAAGTCAGGGAGCTACTTGCAAGTGAAGCTAGGTTTCATTATATCTTTCTCACTGACCACTTTAGAATAGAACATTTTGATTCAGAAGATCTGGGGAAGTTTCCTGAAGTTGTCTTTGGGTACATGTCTCCAACCATGATTGTCATCAGCACACCAAACTCTGAATTCAATTCCCTGTTTCCATGTGTTGTCTTTAGAGATTCAGATCACAAATTTGAGTGGAACAGGATGCAGTTTCAGACCTGGTGAGTTCTTAAGAGTCTTTTTTTTTTGTTACTACACTGGAGTTTTAAACCATATGAAATCTTAGTATCTACGGTTACCATAATAAGTTATTTCTTACTTTATTCCAATAAAATTGATTGCCAAAATGCAACTTAGCATATAATCATTAAGGAACTACCACATTTGGGCATTTATTTTCTCTATCAAGTGTGGAAAGGGTATTTGGGCACTGGTACCATTCATGTGAAGGTATCAGGAGTTATCTCCCAGAATGGCATGACAGATGGTCATGTTCTGGCAAAACTGCAAACCCAAATAGGAGTTGGGATTATAGCCCTTCTGGTTTCCTTGTCCCTGCATGCTGTTCCATATTCTTATGGTTACTGGGAAACTGACACTGTCATTGCCTTAATGTTCTTTGCAGAAATAAGCAAACCCAGTGATATGGCCTTATGTGATGTTGTAGGAATTGCAGTTTAGTTTAACTTGTAATTTTTATGTTCTGTCCTACGAGAAATGGTTGTTTTAGTTTAGAAAATCATCTTTTCTCTTTGTTTTGACTTTTAGGGCTTTAGATGTGGCCAGTCGCTACAATTACTCGGTGGAATTTACTGGTGTGGGGGAACCACCCACAGGAGCTGAGGATGTTGGCTATTGTACCCAGATAGGGGTCTTCCGGAAAAAAGCAGAAGCAGCTGAATTGGCTGTTTTGGAGCATCATGGTGAACATGTTTATGAAGTTGTGAGTGTTCTTTGTATTCTCAGAGCGAGTTCACTTACTGGGATGGTGAGACGAGTCCCCACTAGAGAAAAGTGTGAATGACGTTCTTTTGAGGAGAATCCCAAGACCCATGATCTCTCAGAGCATGTTACAGAGATCATTTGCTGGTGTCTTGGAAATACTTCTCCAGCAACTGCACACTGCCCCCACCCCTGCCCCGCCACTTTGTAATCTGTTAGGAAAGAGGAAAAACAGCAGCAGTTTCTGTGTAGCTTGAATCAGGACATGACTTGAAATTGTGTCTTGAAGCTTGTCAGACCCATTTTGTTTGAGGAGGTGTGTATGGTAAAGAATATGTTGAAGAAAGTCTATATGCCAGGAATTTTTGACCCTCATAATTGGGACATTCACAGTAGGTAAGGTTTGACATGTTCATATGCTTAATTGTATATACAGTTAATTCTAATGTGCTAAAAAGTTACTAGTGGTTTTGAAATCTTTTCTTCTATTCCAAGTCTTTTTTTTTTTTTGCTCCTTCAGGTTTATACAACCTCATACCCAAGTTTACAGCAAATAAATTACCGCAGACGTGTGGTGGTTTATCTAGTGTACCGAGAAGTGAGCAGATTGAGACAGAAATACCAAGCGAGTTTGAGACAGCATGAATTGGAGCCTGAGTTCGTAGCCTGTGGCAACCGGACAGGAAAATTCACCTCAGACCTTCCAGTTCCAGTACTCACTGAAGATGACAAAGCCATGGAGATGGCTCCCCAACCTTTCTGTATTGAAGATAAGTTTTACGTACCCCTGCAAAGAATCATTGCTTATCCGAGGCTGGGGCACTTATGTGGTAATGTGGAGAAGCTGAGAGAGTTCCTTGGTGATGTGATTGAACTGAACTGTGATGGTTCTGCGGTGAAGGTTGACTTGAACGATTGTAGTGACTTTTGAGCCATCCTTACTTCCTGAAATTCAGCATCTTCGCAATAATTGGGCTCATTTAGAATTTAAACGTTGTGCAGTCATAATTGAGGTAGCTTTTCATTTTAAAATCACCTAACTTTTATGGTTTTTGGTGTGTGTGTGTTGAATGTTGATATTAAAGAGCTTTAAAGAAAACTGAATTATCCAGTATTTAAAACCTTTTTCCAGGGGGTAGAGTAGCTTTAAAAACCTCTCCTTCCTTTGGGCTTAATTCTAACTTGTGATACTTAGCCTAAAACACATATACAACAGGAATGCAGGTATTTGAGAGAACAAAACCTCAACAGTCAAAGTATTGCCCATGGTTTTTGAGTTTCGCTCTCTGGAGCTTACTGGCTGGAATTGGGGTGGTAGTAGCAGTAGGAGAAAGAGAAATATAGTTTCTTGTATTGGGCTTCCCTGGTGGCTCAGACGGTAAAGAATCTGCCTGCAATGCAGGGAACCCGGGTTCGACTCCTGAGTTGGGAAGATCCCCTGGAGAGGGGAATGGCTACCCACTCTAGTATCCTTGCCTGGAGAATTCCCTGGACAGAGGAGTCTGGCGGGCTGTAGCCCATGGGGTCACAAAATTGGACACGCACGTAATAAGAAAAAAAGTTGTCTAAATGAGACATTTTTTTCTAAAGCATGGGAGTGCAGAGGTTAGCCAACCAAGTGACTGCTGTACCACACAGGGACCCCTATGCAAGCATATGTCCATCTTGCCATTCCACGGCACTTAATGTGCACCCTGGGGACAAAGATGGTTGTTTGAGCTTTAGCTACCACTTGGCAGGTTCCAAACCAGTGAAAAAGAAAAGGGAAGGGACAGAGGGCACGTGCCAGCTGTCTGGTAAGGTTTTTTGTACTGCTCCTGATTCTTGGCCAGATGGAAGTCTCATGGCCAGGCCTTACAGCAAGGGATGCTGGGAAGTGGAGCCTTTTATTTTGGGATGCCATGTGCCCATATGGTAGGCTTCTGCCAAGGAACTAGGGGGACAAAGGACATTGTGGCAACCTGCCACAGCTGGAATGTCCTGAAACAAGCTGAAGCTAGGCAGACAGGGTAACAGGGAAGGGCTTCCTTGGTGGGGAGGGGGAAGGCTGTAATTCTCAAGCTGTTTTGAAGGGTTAATAAGTAGATGGAAAATGGATTTGGTGGGGGATGGTGAGTAAAAAAAAAAGGGGTTCTGGGACAGAACAGTATTAATCAGACTGTTCTATCAGATCGCCTCTATGTACTTAACACTGATTTTACTCCCGGAGGCATGCAATCTAGACTTTTGCACCCCCACCCTGCCCAGAGGGCCCTCTGTCCTCATCTTTCTAGGCCTATGCAGCTTTCTAGGGTTTCCTTCTCATTGCTCTTCTGTTAGAGCCAAGATCTTCCAGCCAAGACTCCAAAAATCTACTTTGTTCAGGCTTAATCACCTCCCAGAAGTGTTTAAATGCCCATGACTGCTGTGGGTGATGGGAACACGTTCCCCGCGGCTACCCTGCTTCTCTGTGGCTTCTGTACCTGCCGCCTTCTTGATTTGTCTTTACTTCCCTATTTTGATAGAAGCCTTTATTTGCATGTTGAGTGGTTCTGAGTTGGGGGTCAGCAAATGTTCCTCTGGGGACAGAGTAACTTTCAGTGTTGCAACATGCAACTGCTGAGTTGACTGGAAAACTGAACACAATACTTCTACATGTCTTTCTGAGACCAAATAATTAAATGTCTGATTTAAAAAAAACAGCACTGGCAACCCTACTCGTATCTGTATACATGATGAGTTGCGTGGTACCTCGCCAGGTTCTAAGTGTCTGTGGTACCCATGGAGTGTGGGTACCTGCTGAGATGTAGTATAGTCTCCTCCAGCCACTCCTGTTACTCTTGCCTCCTGCTCGCTTTACAGTCATGCCCAAAGGCAGCCCCCAGCTCACTGGAAACCAGCTCCCCAGGGTGCAGTGCTGGAAGGCCTGTGGCTGTTCCTGATTACCAAGGATAATTTGCTAGGAGGTTTCTGAGAAGTGACGTAATCTTATTTGAAATTTCACAATCATCTCTTGCCCCCTCCCCTCCTGATTTGTGTGCTGCATATTAGTAGGCAGTTTGGTCAAGTGTTTTATGTAATTTAAAAATCTTTTCATTGATGGAATTTAAAGTAAACTTCATACAATTTTTCTTATTTTTATTTTTGGCCATGCTGCATAGCTTGTGGGATCTTGGTTCCCTGACCAGGGATAGAACCTAGGACCTCAGCAGTGAGAGCACAGAGCCCTAACCACTGGACCATTAGGACATTCCCTAAATTTTATTGACTTTAAACTTTATAAACTTTAAAATTTTCTCTTAATGCGTACCTTTGGAAACACCACTGGGAACCTGCTTCCTCTCAAATTCATTGCTTTTCTAAGAGAGTCCACTATTCCTTACAGAAGTCCCGTGGATAAAATATCTATTCTGATATCAATTATTTCATATAAATGGTATTATACATTTTGATGCAGCTTTATCATTAGTAATATAAAATTCATTTTCATCTATTTTTATCCCATTCTTTTTAATGACTACATATGCTTTTTAATAAAGTTAAATAGTAGTTCAAGTTCATTCTAAAACCCAGACTGCTCATAAAGGTGTAAAGAAGAAATCCCTCAACAGTTTGCGCCCAGCCCTTCCATTTCACACTCTAGAAAACTATTAAAAGTTTTTTGTTTCCAATTAAGTACAAGTAAGTTCCGGTTTTGCAAAGACTAGTGGCCTTTTAGGGGGGCAGATTTTTTTTTTCTCCTAGGAAAACCATTTGATTGGGTCACACTTTTGTAACTATAAAGGCCTTAAGAATAACAAACTTTGCTCCACGGAATTAAAGTACACTGTATGACAGTGAAAAAGGTTGTTCTGTAGGAGGAAGAGTTTTATTTGCAGATTTGCTTGGAAAGTTACCACCACTGTCACCATCATGGCCCACCCACAAGGTTAGATTGAAATTTATGCTACTCAGTATTAGCTGGAACTTACCGGCCCTTGTTCCGAGTGAAATTTGCCTGTAATTCCTATTTGTATGGTCTGGGCAACTCCAAAACCCCTTTAAGAATTTCTGCACTGCTCACAGCGCTTCCTTGTAGTACAGTTGAGATGTGAAACTGAGACCCTTCAGTGTCTCAAGACATTGCACACAGCCCCAGTCTCAGCACCCTTCCCTCAGCTTCTCACCTCCTCACCCCTCTTTCCTTCCTAACCCCACTGTCTACAGCATACCCAGCAGTTCAGTTCTCTTTAAACTGCTCTCAGTTCTCTGCGGCTCATTTCTGTCAGGAAGTTATTCCAAATGAAAGTAATTTCTTTGATTAGAGTTTGGGTACCAACAAAATTACCTCATTATAGCTGGTACTATGGAGACTGAGCTAAGCAGCTGTAGGCTGGAGGCCAGGAACTGAGCGCCGCCAGCAGTGCCATGGTGGAGTCTTACTAGATTATACCTTCATGGAGAATGCAGGTGTTAACTATGGTCAGCATGGTTTATCACTGAATGTGGTGCACATCTTTGGGGATATCCAGAAGTAGGGAATATTTAAGAGTGCTGGTAAGATCTAGCAAGCCAGCTGGTAGGAGCTGGAAGTCAAGTTTGTACCGTAAATGTTAATTTCACCTCTTTTGCCACGAGTTTTTGATGCCACCATTAGTCTAGTTATACACCTGTCCTAACTGTCAGTGGCCTCCACCCATTTACCTGCTGGGTTCTAAGTTCCTGTTAAACTGTATGTACTCTGTACCAGCATTGCTCCCTACTCCATTTCATCCCATAATGTACACTGTGACCAGACCTGAAACTAGTCAAACTGGTCATTCTTTTCTTTCCTGGAAGTGCTGCATTGCTTCCTATTTCCACACCTCATCCCACACTCAGATATTTTGCCTTCATAGAATCGGCTGTGTTTTCCCGCTGTCATGTCTTTGTCCAGCCTTGTCCCTCTGGAATCCTTTTATCATGTTGACCTCCCAGTCTTTTCTAGGAGGAATCATGTCATTGAACGTACTGAATCTTTGGTTAATTCCATACTAAAAACAGTTTTGCCTTGTTTAAGCAGAGTATGCAATGCTTTAAAATCTTTTAAATTAAGTGCTTGAAATTTTTAAATTTAGTACTGAGAACATATATGTTTTTCCTTTGGTCTTAATTCCAAAGAATATAGGGGTAAGAAAAGCCAGATACAGGCTCATGTGGGAGAGGCAGTTTTGAATGGAATTACTTAAGTTCAATACCAGAAGGTGGCATACTTTTCCCACTTAAGAGTAAATGCATTCATTTGCTTTGAGGACTCCCTATAAATAAAATGCAAAAAAAAAAAAAAAATTCGAGTTATGTCCATTTTTTTTAGATATTTGAAGCTTTTGCTATGCATATTTGGGAAAATCACTGCTGAAATGGTTTCAAGATCTAGCAGTGGAGTCAGTTTCTTAAGAGAAATGGTTGAAGAGACATCTCCACTTAGCTGAGCTATAATGCATAGGGATGGGGTCTAAACTAATTCATACAGAATGGTCTTTGCATTTTGTTATTACATGGTCCCTATGGAATAGAGATCACTGATTCATGGAGTGTCTAAGCCTTTTCTGTTTACGTTTCCTAAATTTGTGTTACATTTTGTGTAAAGTGGGATGCAATGTGGGATGGGTTAGCTCCACCAAAGATTGCATATGATGCAAAGGAAAAGAAAGGTTTCATTCTCTTATATCTGCTGCAACCAGGTATATGCTATGTATGTACAGGAAGGAAAAGGTAAAATAAGGTGAAAGAAGGGGGAGGATGTAAGGAGGAAGGGAGAAAAAACTAGGTGTTGAGGAAAGATGGGGCAAGTCATAAGAAGGCTGGGCCTGGAACCCCATGCGTGAGACATGGGCAAGAACATCTGGAGGGACAGGACACAAACAGACTGGAAGAATTAATATTGCTAAAATGACAACACTACCCAAGACAATCTACAGATTCAGTGCAATTCCTAGCAAGATACCAAGGATGTTGTTCACAGAACTAGAACAAAACTTAAAAAATCTGTATGGAAAAAAAAGACCCAGAATGCCAAAGCAATGCTGAGGAAAAACAGCAGAGCTGGAGGCATAACCCTCCCAGAAATCAGGCTGTACTACAAAGCTATAGGATCAAAACAGTGTGGTATTGGCATAAAAACAGATATATAGATTAATGGAATAGAGTAGAATGCCCAGTAATAAATCCACAGAACTATGCTGAATTAACCTATGACAAAGGAGATAAGAATATATAATGGAGAAAATCTCTTCAACAAGCAGTGCTGTGAAAGCTGGACAGCTACATGTTAATCAATGAAATTAGAACACTCCCTCACATCATATACAAAGATAAACTCAAAATGGTTTAAATCCCTAAATTTAGGACATGATGCCATAAAACTCCTAGAAAAGAATACAGACAAAACATTCTCTGACGTACTCATAGGAATGTTTTCTTAGGCCAGTCTACCAAGGCAACAGAAATAAAAGGAAAAATAAGTAAATGGAACCTAATGAAACTTAAAATTTACTATGCACAGCAAAGAAACGATCAATAACAAAAAGACAACCTATGGAATGGGAGAAAATATTTGCAAATTATATGACTGATAAGGGGTTAATAGCCAACATACATAAAGAGCTCATACAACTCAACATAAAAAAAAAAGACAACCTGATTAAAAAATGGGTAGAAGATCTGAATATTTTCTAAAGAAGACATACAGATGGCCAAGAGGCACATGAAAAGATGCTCAACGTTGTTACTCATTGGAGAAATACAAATCAAAACCACAATGAGATAACTGCCTCACACCAGTCAGAATGGTATCATTAAGAACTCAAATAACAAATACTGGTGAGGATATTGAGAAAAGGGAACCCTTGTACACTATTGGTGGGAATATAAATTATGTGCAATCACAGTGAGAAAAAATATGGCAGTTTCTCAAAAATTAAAAACTACCATATGACCCAGCAATTCCACTCTTGGATATATATCTGAAAAGAGCAAACTAATTTGAAAAGACATGAATACTGATTTTCATAGCAGCATTATTTACAAGATGTGGAATCAATCTAAGTGCCCATCAACAGATGAATGGATAAAGATGTGGTACATATACATTCAGTGGAACACTGCTAAGTCACTTCAGTCGTGTCCGACTCTGTGTGACCCCATAGACGGAAGCCCACCAGGCTCCCCCGTCCCTGGGACTCTCCAGGCAAGAACACTGGAGTGGGTTGCCATTTCCTTCTCCACTACACAGCCGTTAAAACAAGATTTTGCCATTTGCAACAACATGGATGGACTTGGAGGGTATTAAGTGAAATAAGAGAATGATGAATACTGTATATTACGAATCTAAAAAATAAATTAGTGAATGTCACAAATTTACAGATATAGAGAACTTATATACACTTCCAGAAAACCAACTAGTAGTTACCAGAGGGGAGGGGAAGGAGGGGAGGGCAAGACAGGGGTAGGAAATTATTGTTTTTTAAGTATTTATTTATTTGGCTGTGCTACATCTCAGCTGCAGCACTGGGGATCCTTGATCCTTGCTGTGGCGTGTGGGATCTTTAGTTGTGGCATGTGGGATCCAGTTTCCTGATCAGGGATCAAACCTGGGACCCCTACTTTGGGAGCTCTGAGTCCCAGCCACTGGACCACCAGGGAAGCCCCCCGGGGAGGGGTGGTTCAGGATTAAAATTTTCAAATTATTAAGTATAAAATAAGATACAAGGATATATTGTACAATAGAGGGAATATAGCCAATATTTTATAACTATAAATGGAGTATAAGCTTTAAAAATTGTGTCACTATGTTGTACACCTGTAACTTAAAACTGTACATCAACTATATTGAAAAAAAGAGTCTGAGGGGACAGATCAGAAGCTCCTGCCAGGTTCTGCTGTGATCTGGCAAAAAGTCACCTGGGATGATCCTGTGTACAGAGGAGGAGGTTGGAGGGTTTCACCTAGAGTGGCCATAGCCCACCCCACTTCTGCCAGCAAGCAAGGTACTTTCTCCTTAACTTATGTAACTTTTCATAATCTGCACCATCCAGGGAAGTCATGACAGTCTACATGGATCTGGGTTCAAACTCATAGTGAACCATAGTTCTTTATTAACTTTAAATTGCTGTTACAATTTGATATCTGCAGAGAGAATGTGCTGACGTTTTCCCTCTCTGTGAGGACATTTTCGTCAAAAAGAACAGTCTACAAAGGTATGGTGACCATGAATATCATTTAAAGCCATGATTTTAACCTCTAATAGTGCCACACTTATTGACCATCTTCTGTCTTAACAGTAGAATTAAGATGTGTATGTAGATGCTACACAAAGACAAATTTTGGCTTGATCAAACACTAAGTGCCTACTAAGTGGCATATTCCTAACATTAGCTTTTATGTTCTTCATCATAACCAGAAAGAGTTGGTGGTATTATCTCCATGCTAGATTAGAAAACAGGTTCTGAGGGGAGTTTGAATTCAAATTCAGGTCTGTCTTATTCCAAAGTCCATGCTCACAGGACCGTAGAGAAGTCTGTAAACCTGGTATACTGCTTGGTCATAAATAAAGGGAAGCCCTTAGGGAGAAGTTATACACTGGTCCTTTCCCTTTGGTTTTCTTTTGTTGGCAAGAATCTGGAAGATTTCTGACAGAATCTTAATCTGAAATTTTAAACGATAAACAACATTCTAAACTTTAAGATATGATTTTTATTGAATATGTGTAAGATTCACCTTTACATTACTCAAATATTTTACAATAAAAAATTAGTTTTGGTAAAAAAAAAAAAAGGAAAACATTTCCTGGATTAATAGTTGGACAATTAACAAAAAATATAAATATGAAGGTCATTTCCCATGTATTAGAGATTGGAATACTAATGGAATCACTTCAGTAAAATTTTATTCATAAGCATTTACATGATTACCCATTTACACGATTATCAAGGACCAAGTAAATGTATAAGAGGAAGGTGATCCCCAAAATAAGACATATCTCCAAAAGAACCAAACTGAATATACCCTAAATGTCTTCCTGTACGTGGGATTTGGTCAGTGAGTATCAGTAAGAGAATTCTTTGTTATATACAAAGGATGAACATAAACACTTGTAAATGTAGAGTTTGTTGTCCACATAAATTAAAAATGTTGCAAATTTTGTCACATGGAGAGTAGTTAGAGATCACCCACATGACCATTTAAAATATACTGTGTATATATATTATCTTCTAAAAAGTCATATATAAGGGAATAAGGCCTTTATATCCAAAGCAGTCTTAAAACAGGTTAATATCGGCCTGTTTCATCCTTTGTAATTTTAGACTTCATATTCTTTAACACCTCAGCTATTAAGACTATGTACAGTACCTAAGCCAACATATGAGTAATGGCATAACCCAATTTCAACTATAGTATAGGTTATATTAACATGACGTACCATCCAGGAGAACTGACCAAGCATAATTTCTGAACTGTCCCAGTTAAAGATCTGTTAAAATGCAATCCTGTCATATGAGCCCAGTCTCTTTCAGAATATTATCATATATAACGGAAGCCTAACATTTCAGAGAACTTCAATGAAGTTTTAATAATACTATTAGCATGAACTTGCAAGTAGTCTGTTAGCATGGAGATCTTAAAATTCTAAAAATACTTCTGGATGTTTTAATATATCAAAACTCTTTGACAACTGAGTATGTTTTGACTGGAAGCTAGAAGATTATTTTCCCTTCTAGCAACAAATGGGCTAAGTGGTAGACACCTGCGGCTCATGGTTTTTATTTAAAAAACAAAAAGCACATACAGAAGAATCTGGTTTGGACAGCATTATTCTGATAGTATTTTGCTGGATTGGGTTCATGGACTTAAGGATTCTTGGTCAAGACTTTCTCAGATTCTAAGTAGCCAATCTGAATCAGTTGTCTGTATACGGAAGCCTTCACCACCATCATTGCAAAGAGGAGTCGACAGTCAGTGTGTAAACTAATGGCCCAGGGCCTTCTCTGCCCTTTGCGACCCTTCACATCCTCTCTAATCTTGGTCACCAGCACAAGTCACAGGAAGTGCCCCCCCCAAGGTATTTAAGACACTTCATTATCTGATCAGAAATACTTAGCTTTAAAAGATCATGAATCCTTTTTACAAGGGTGAGATTAGAAAAAAAAAAAAAAGTTATACATCTGCAAATTCTCCAAGACTAGGTGATATAAATATTAGATTTTAATATTAAAAAAATACAATTTGTAATATTTAAGTTAAAAATTTATTAAGTTTTCAAATTTATTTTCTAAACTTAAAACGGAACCAAAAGTGGACTTGGTATTTAATAAGCAGGTTTTTTTGAATAGCTACATGGTTTAAGAAAAACTAGAAAGTAAGACACATAGGTCCTTCAACAAATATTTTCGAGGACTCTAAAGAAATCTAGTTGCAAAGTATGCTGACAAAACACAAAACAGAATAAAATAAATCCAGACTTTCACTGACTACAGAGGACACTGTCATCTTTTTTCTTCCTAATGTTTCTACTTATTAAAATATTGGTTATATTTACTACTAAATTAATCAAGATGTATCTGGTGACTGCTCAATCAAAGGCACGATTTTCAAAATCTCTCCACATTTTGTTTTTTAAAAATAATTCTCTATCATCTTAACTACCAAGAGCCAGTCTTGTATTGGGCCAAGGGCAGTCAAGGATGAGTAAGATGGGGGCAGTGTCCTAACCACGGCATCTCTTATGTATCTGAAGAACGTCCTCATGGAACCTAACTTACAATCTAGTTTTTAATAATCACTTTCAAAACTGCAAAATCATCTGCAGAGATGCCGATAAAAAATATAGAATACTTTGAAAATAGAAAAATACGTTTTTAAGACGTCATACTAAATATCTCTCTAAACAATATCTTCACATCTCTCTTAAAAACTTTGATTTTCTTCTTCCCATAATATATAATGAATGGATTAACTCACCTGTTTATTCATAGACAGCAAGTTTTTACCACTGAAGGTAGTGTTTTTCTTGGTTAGACTAAAATGTTCAGGTCAGTGTTTTTCTTCAAAACCAATCTTAACAAGTAAGAAAGTTTAACTAATAAGTCAGAAAATTCTATCTTTCAACATTCAAAATATCCCAAAATAGGGTGTTATCTCTTTAAAAAAAAATCAGAATCTATTTATAAGAGTAGTATTGAATTAATTTGGAATACCCAATCATTGAAATATTAAAAAAAAACCCTAACATGAATTATTCAAAAACTTTCAAACCTCTAAATTTGGATATTAAAATAAATTTTCTTAAAAAATAATATTTTTTCCCTTATTTTGCCAACATGGAAACACTACACCAAAGTAATTCTAACACACTATATTTCTTGGACCTGGTTTTGAAAGTTAAGGACTGGGAATTACTGGTTCCACAGGAGCAACATTCTTTTTCAGTGACTGAGTCCAAGAAAACTGAGATTTTTCCATACAGAAACTGTCATGTAAGACCAGAAAAACTCGAGGTTTATCTGCTGTGCTATTTAACTGGATCCAGATCAGATATTCTTACTTTAAAAGCTCTACTTGATGTATGTTGTATTCTATTCTTGCCTCAAAATAACTAATTTCTAATTCAGCAAAGAAGAAAACTGAAAACAGCGGGTCCATGTCAGTAAGGTCAAGCGGCTATCCCTTGTTCTTTATCCATTACCTCCTTGGAATAATTTTCAGTTTCATGTAAGCCTGAATCTTCAGAGAAAAGGCAGTTTTGTTTCTGACCGCATCTCAATTTTCCTCCTGTTATTCTAAATTTTGACTCCTAAACCCAGCAGATATTATTGTTAGTTAACAGAGCTCTTATGTTAGGGCATCTTACGGAAGCTTAACATACTGAATCTTATACTTCTCTTAGTCTTTCATGTAGGACTAATGGAAATTCTGCAGCTCATCTAATATTAACAAGTAATGACACATACTGCGTAATAATAGCATTATACTCATTCATGTATCTCAGACTTAAATGACACACACTTGTTTTTCAATTTATGACTGATTCGTTTAGAATTAAGCATTTTACATATTTAAACTGTAGTATAACACTTTCCCAAAGCACAAATACTCACATTTTATATTGATTATTGTATCAAGAAGAGTGAATGAATTTAGTATAATACTGTAGGGAGTATAATATGGAAGATTTCCTTCCCAGGAATTCTGTCTATTCTTGGCAGAATTTATAGTTTAAGTCATTTTCACTTCTTGTCTCGCAAACACAAAATTTAAAAGCTAGAGCCGAATCTGTTGAACATGTCTATCACAGGTTTGACACTTAAACACTAAAACTATACTCAGATGTATAGTGTTTTTTCCCACTGGATGCTTTGACAGTGCAGTGACCACAGAGGCTGTGCTCCTATAAGCACACGTGGCAGACTGCTCTGGACTACCGTTCCGATGTTCCCTGTTGTAGGTGAGAATGGAGAGTGGTGGGCACCTTCAGAGAAGAAATCAGTGTTGGCTTTCCTCTTGACAGATGAACATGCTTCATTTTTTTAACAGGTTCATTTGCTCTAAGTGCTTGAATAAAGTGCCTTAATAGCTCAAATGCCCACATCTTAAACCCACAGGGAAGCTTCAGTTCACCAGCTTGACTTCTAGCGTTTGATCACAACTTGTTCATAAGCTCCAGACCCCACCCTAAAAACAGGGAAAAGACAAAACAAAACTTCAAACTTGTGAGCTGCAGTGTTTTGAGATTGTTTCAGTTAACCTTGTCCCCGAAGAGACAGTGCATTAGACATTTTCTACCTGATTTGATATCCACAATGCTTATAGGTATCACAGAGAGAAAGTACTTTAAGTCTTAAATGTTTATTAACTGCTGCACTGGGATTAGTCTGGTCCCTGATCAGCTCATACTTATTCCCACGTAATCCAGAAATGTTTCAAATTCTTACTGTGTCAACATACTGTGGCAAACATGTTTATATACAAATCTGAAATATACTGACTCTGGTGGTTCAGATCTTGCACTGAGTTAACGGATGACAGTTTCTAGTAGCATTAGTAGTGTGGTGGTGTCTTTACATACTTAACTTGGAAGTGCAAAATTTATTTTAGTCAAATGCAAATGTCTTTGTAAGTGGTCCATATTGTAAATTATATCTATATAAATGCAGATGAAAAGGGAAAATGATCTTGAAGAGGGATTTATTTCTTTACAAGCTTGGTTTGTCAGACCGCTGGTTGTCTCTCACATCTACTCTCTCCCTTTCCATGATTTTAGCTAGGTACAGGTTGCTTGGCTTGAGAGCACATTTCCTAAACTCTTTTGTCTGTAAGTGTGGCCTTGTGTCTAAGTTTCCCCCCAGGGAACATGAATGGAGACATGCCAACTTCTTCCTCACTTACTTAAAGGGAAATTGCTTGCACCGTGGACGAGTAGCAATTTTGACAACACAGGTTAAGGAGAATGGTAAAGGACAAAACACAGGTACCTGCATCAATGAATCACTTCTGGGGCAAATTTGTCCCTCCAGGCTGGCCATTTTATTTTGGAGTCTCTTTATTACAGCAGCTTAGCCTTTGCCCTAATATGCCAGGTACTATCTGACCTCTATTAATGAAATATGGAGAATACTAAAAGACTTAAAATTTGCAAGCTTTGTGAATAAAAGTATTTAGAAATACTTAAAGGCCTCATCAACAGATTTTCTTTTTTCACTTTTTTTTGTGTGTGTGCTATTTTTGATGCACGTGGTGCCTTGGCCTTATGTTACAATGGAATAAACATGCATGTTCCTTCTATTGTTTCTTGGTCTAGGAGGATAAGGTTTGTGTGTGTGTGCTGAAGGAAAGCATAGCATTTATCGCAAGGTACCAAGCAAGGAGTCAGGGCAGGTAACACTTTAACCACCCAAACTAGGAATTCCCTGGTGGTATAGTGATTAGGGTTGGACTTCTCAGGTTGCGCAGTTGTTAAAGAATCTGAGCCAATGCAGGAGATGCAAGTTTGATCCCTGGGTCTGGAAGATCCCTTGGAGAAGGGAATAGCTACCCACTCCAGTGTTCTTGACTAGAGAATTCCACGGACAGAGGAACCTGGTAGGCTACAATCCACAGGGTCACAAAGAGAAAGTCAGAAAGAGTTGTGAGCACACATACTCACTCCAGTGGTGAGGACTCTGCCAGTGGCATGGGGACAATTTTAATCCCTGTTGGGGAGCTAAGATCCCACAAGCTGTGGGGTGCAGCAAAAAAAAAAAACACACACACACACACACACACAAAACACAAACAAAAACCCCACCCGAACTCCCCTGATAAAGGTTTTCTATATCACTGTGAATAGTGTCTTTCTGTTGGCACTGGATTTCTTTTTGGATGAGGATCTTTCTACCCTTTCCATGATCCCTCCTGAATAAGTAGGAGGAAAGCTATAGTGGAGTTGCATGGACAGAGGGTATCACTGCTCAAAGTTAACACCAGGCTCCAATCTCCTCACTGGTCAAGGTGATAGGGGCTACTACCTGACATTTCACTCTGAGCATGCCAGAGATCAGTAAGACCAGAAGTTACTACCATGACTGGTCTCTGCCCTTAATGGAATTTTAAGAGGAAATTTTAAAATTATAAAAAATGGAAGTAGTAGTAATCACTAGTAATGGTGGTTACCAGTCCACCATGGACTGAACTGGAGTTCTCAGTTGCTTGCTCAGGGACTTCTCTTCTAACGGATTCATTCTGAAGAAGAAATAGGAATATCTTCAACAGAATACCAGTGAACAGTCTTACATGTCTGCAGATAATCAGAATTTGAAGGAACCCTGGTAAGTACCACTACACAGTGGCTTCAGATGTCCTAAAATAGTTCTGTTTCTTGAAGTTATGGAATAATAGGAACCAGACAACCGGATAGAATATATGAAACAACAGTTTTCACACACTGGACAACAGGCAGCATGACACTGGTCCTGAGATAAGGGAAAGAAAGCAAGCAAGCCAGACAAACTGCCCCAGCATGCTGCCTGAAGCCATTTCCTTTTGGATCCTCCAAGCCTACAGTGCAAGGAGGGAGAACCCAATACAGTGAGGTGGTCTCTTAGAGTGAAGGAATCATGTCAGAGCTCAGGGATGCCACAGGCTAGAATTTGTAAGTCCAGGGTATCAGAAGAAGTGGAGAAAAATAATGGTTGGAGTACTTCCAATTTTGAAGAAAACTGTAAACCCACAGATTCAAGAGGCTCAATGAACCCTAAGCAGAATACATGCAAAGAAAAACACACCAAGGCACGTCACAACCAAATGCTAAAAACCAGTGATAAAGAGAAAAATGTAAAAAGCAGTTAGAGATGAGAGATAAATCACAGAGGAATGAAAACAGACTACTTGACAGAAATTAAATGTCCAAAGGCAAGCAAGGAGGTGCATGCAGGATTCTGTAAGCAGCTCTGAGCCAGCCAGGCTGTATATGCTAGACTTATACAGGATTACTGCAGATAGTCCTCCCCAAGTCTCTATCACTTGTTGCTCTGTTCTCTTCAATCTCATAGGTTCCCTGTTGGAACTTTGGTTCACTTGTGCTTCTTCTGTGCCCTAGGTAAATGATCCTGGTTTTATCCTGTGCTACTAGTTTATCTTACATAATATATCTAAAACTAACACATTAGCTTCTCTGATGAATACCCACTATTTATGGACAGACCTATGTGTGCAAGTACCTGCTGGACAGTTCAAATAGATTAATTGCCATAGTAACTGTGAAAGACAGACCTTTAATTAGTAGGAGACGACAGAGGATGAGATGGTTGGATGGCATCATCAACTCAATGGACATGAGTTTGAGCAACCTCCGGGAATTGGTGATGGACAGGGAAGCCTGACGTGGGGGTCACAAGAGTCGGACACGACTGAGCAACTGAACTGAACTGATTGAGCACTAAAGTGCTTACTGCATGCCAGATTTTGTCCTAAGCATTACCGTGTCTTGTATCATTTAAACAGTGTAACTCTTATGAAGTGGGTTGTATTATCATCACTATTTTAGATGTGAGGACACTGAGGCAGAGAGAAGTGAAGTAACTTACCAAAAACACACAGCTCATAAATGGTGGAGCTTGGGACTAAACCCAACCCAGGCAGCCCATGTGTGTTGGGCTGTGTGTGTTATTCTTCCAGGGATGCAGCTGACTGCATGGTAGCGAGTGAGAGATGCAATATGTCAAGATCACTAAGGCTAAGCTGGGAGATCATGGCTAAGCCAGGACAGTGGCGCTAGTGGTGAAGAATTTGCCTGCCAATGCAGGAGACATAAGAGATGCGGGTTCGATCTCTGGGTCGGGAAGATTCCCTGTAGTAGGAAGTGGCAACTACTCCAGCATTCTTGCCTGGAGAATCCCCATGGACAGAGGAGCCTGGCGGGCTATAGTCCATGGGGCTGCAAAGAGTCAGACACGACTGAAGTGACTGAGCACGCACAGGAACAGAACCCAATTCTGACTCTGGCCCATTCTACTTTCACCGTAACACACTGTCCTTGATGTTCTTCAGCATGTAATATGAATCTACTTCAACCCCAATGGTCCCTTTAGGCTTTCATGTACTGGGTGATAATACTCTAGCATTCTCTTTATATTTGGTTTTAAAGAATTAAAAGAATTCTTTAAAGAATTAAAACCTAAATTCTTTCTCAACTAGAAATTATCTTTCTTTTCTCTGCGTAACAACACAAATAGCTAGCATATATTGAGAGCTTTCTATGAGCCAGGTATTGTGTTAAACAACTTTACATCAATGATCTAACCCTCACAAAAAGCCTGTGAGTTAGGTAACTTATTTATCATCCCCATTTTACAGGTGAGGAAACTGAGGTTTACAGGGAGATTATTAACACTGTAAATTCAATAGTGGCCCCTGGGCAGCCTAATGAGACAGCCCATGCTTCTGAGTATTTATTATTCTGGGTCCTTTTGGTTGCAACTGTGTCTTTTGCTGTTCCTCCTAAATAATACAGTGAAGACTTGGTGAGTATGCTGCTGCTGCTGCTGCTGCTAAGTCTCTTCAGTCGTGTCCAACTCTGTGCGACCCCATAGACGGCAGCCCACCAGGCTCCGCCATCCCTGGGATTCTCCAGGCAAGAATACTGGAGTGGGTTGCCATTTCCTTCTCCAATGCATGAAAGTGAAAAGTAAAAGTGAAGTCGCTCAGTCGTGTCCGACTCTTAGCGACCCCATGGACTGCAGCCTACCAGGCTCCTCCATCCCCGGGATTTTCCAGGCATGAGTACTGGAGTGTGGTGCCACTGTCTTCTCCGTAGTGAGTATAATCTAAAATAATAATAGCTAGGGCTGCTGCTGCTGCTAAGTCACTTCAGTCGTGTCCGACTCTGTGTGACCCCATAGACGGAAGCCCACCAGGCTCCCCCATCCCTGGGATTCTCCAGGCAAGAACACTGGAGTGGATTGCCATTTCCTTCTCCAATGTGTGAAAGTGAAAAGTGAAAATGAAGTCACTCAGTCGTGTCCGACCCTTAGCAACCCGACAGACTGTAGCCTACCAGGCTACTCCATCCATGGGATTTTCTAGGCAAGAGTACTGGAGTAGCTTGCCATTGCCTTCTCCGAGCTAGGGCTTAGTGAGTATAATTATTCCATTTATATTTTAAAACAACTCCATGAAGTAGGCATATGATCTCATTTTTCAAGAGTTAAGTTCAACTGAAGTTAAATGGTTTACTACGCAAGTGGTCAGTTAGGATGTGAACTTGTCTCTTTAAATCAGAAATACATTTTTCTCTACCATATATATCACTGTCCTTATAAATTTTACTCTTCTACCTGTTCCCTACTACTAGACTCTGCTTGCTCTAATCTACTCTCAAATTCAGGGCCAGTTACTTTTCTAAAATGCGAATCTGCCAGTTCTCTGTTGAAGAAGGACCAGTGGCTCCCCAGTGTATACAAGAAGGTTAAACATTCTGTTATGGCAACAGAGGCCCTTTATAACCTGTCTTCAAGACACTTCCCAGCCTCATGTCTCACAACTCCATTTCACATGCCCCACCTCCTCAGAAAAACCTATTCACTGGCAATTCTTTACACAGGTTATATTAATCATGAGCCAGTAAAGTAAAATGATTAAGTACAATGAATGGGCTTTACACTCAAAAGAGACATGGGTGTGAGTCCTGGTTTTACCACTTACTAGCTTTAAAGCTTTCTTTGGGTAATTTACCTTAACCTCTTTTTATCTTTTTTCCCCTCTTTTAAAAAACTAATAATGGTATTTTTTTTAGCATTGAAAGAGATAAGACTTGAATGAAATATATGTATGGTGCTCAGCACATAACTAATAAATGCTCAGTAAGTACCACCTATAATTATATTTACTATTATATAGTTATATATTATAATTATTATGCCTGTAAGTTCCTTCTATTTGTTCCTACCACCAGGAATATTTGTCTTCCACATACTCCCTGGTAACTGCTCACTTATTTTATTCTCACAATGCTCTACCAGTTCTCTACTAATACATTCTAAAAACACATCTAAGGAAACCAACAAATAAACTTACAAAATACAAACTGTATTTTATACATACTCAAGGAAACACACTCAGGATATGGAAAACTAAGCTACAATAAGAGCTGTAATTTTTCTCATGGAACTACTAATACTTTGCTTTCTAGACTCAATTTGATACAAACTTTGTAACTTTCATCTTCCACTCATGAGCATTTAAAAGAAAAAGTCACTCTACTTTTTAGTAAGATATTGTTTGGTCTACATACCTGTTTGGAAGATGACGACTACCAAAGGTTGTTCTTCCTCCAGGACCCACAAATAACCTCAGTCCTTCTTCTGCAAGACAGTGATGATGTTTGTTATACATACAATTATTAGATTACTGTCAAATAATATTCATATTACAATAAATTAACATTTTATATTTCAGTTTTGTTAAAGAAATAAAAACTTAAACAGCTACACACACGATTTAAAACAGGCAGTTTAAAAGAAATTCTAATAGTTACTTCTCATTAACTTTCTGTAAGCTATTTTTCTTAAAGCTGAGTAAAGAAGATAGCTGTTCCTACAAATTTCCTCAAGTGGGGTTTAATTATTTCTCTTCACAACCAGTTACATAATGAAACTAAGTCCATTGTTAACTGCTCTCTATAGTCACACCAGCATGAATAATTATACTTTTCAAATCGGTGGCATGTAAATTTTCAGCTTCAGTGAAAATGCTAAGGAGGGAATGAGGGACTACCATCCAACCTCCCAAACTGCATCAGTGACCTGAGGTACTTATGCCCCATTATGACAAAGCAGATGAAGATATCTATTATAAAGCAGGCATTGATGCATAGTTAAAAAGTACAATAAAAGCTTTCTTAAAAATTGATATTTTTAAAGTTAATTCTTTCCCAAATTTAATGTCCCTTAGCAAATAAATTATAAAGTTGTTGTTTAGTCACAAAGTTTTGTCTGACTCTTTGCGAACCCCCATAGATTGTAGCCTGCCACGCTCCTCTGTCCATGGGATTTCCCAGGCAAGAACACTGGATTGGGTTGCCATTTTCCCCTCCAGAGGATCTTCCTGACCCAAGGAATGAGCTCGTGTCTTCTACTTGGCAGGTGGATTCTTTATCACTGAGCCACCCGGGAAGCCCAAGGTATATAGCTATCTTCAGATTTTTAATGGGTGTGAAGTTTATTTTACAAATATGCAACACTCAGTATCATGATGTACGGCCTATTCACTACTGACCACATGGATTATACAAACCTGGATCACATATATCTATATATGCATGCTAAGTCGCCTCAGTCATGTCTGACTCTTTGCGACCCTATGGGCCATAGGCCTGCCAGGCTCCTCTGTCCATGGGATTTTTCCAGGCAAGAATACTGGAGCAGACTGCCATGCCCTCCTCCAGGGGATCTTCCCAACCAACCCAGGAATCGAACCCACATCTCTTAACATCTCCTGCATTGGCAAGCAGGTTCTTTACCACTAGCGCCACCTGGGAAGTCCATATTTACATATACTTAATGGCTATCTACACACCTTCTGCACTAGAATCTAGGCTGAAGTCTTGACTCTGTAATATTTTCTCCACAATATCATCTGCATCCACTCTGGTATCATCAACTCGCTTCAGCTGAGATTCTACAGAATCTTGCTTCACTGGGCATCTTTGAAAATAATAAAAAAAAATTCCTCCCTTTATTATGTCATTAAAATGAAGTGTTTTTTTTCCCATTTAAAGTGAGCCCAAAATGATACCTGTTGAGTATTTCTAAAGCTGTATCTTCTTTATCTGCTATATCAAGACTTGGTTCAGCTGTCTTTTGCTCAACTTCATCACACGGCTCTAGAATACTTTCAATTCCTGTTGATGTACTTCCCACTGAGGTATTTCTCCTGTGGCAGAGCTCAGAGAAACTAGATGACCGGGAGTGGCAGGAGCTATACCCTGTCAGAGAAAATCACTCTGGTTGTTAACACTAGTATCAAATATACTGCAACCGAACATGCCTTCCCTGCACCGCTTTTAGCCTCTACCTGATACTTTTGATTGCTGGCTTGCATAGCTTGATGTTCTAGAATGTCCACAGGCACCAAGTTCGTCTGGAACAGAGGCACTCTTTGCTGAGAGATCTGCAATACGTCATAACATGATGTTATTTTTATTGTCAACAAGTCAATGGTCGATATGTATTCTAATCTATGGATTTTGTTGTTTAGTTGCTAAGTCATGTCCAACTCTTTTGTGACCCTATGGGCCATAGCCTGCCAGGCTCCTCGGTCCAGAGGATTCTCCAGGCAAGAATACTGGAGTGGGATTACCATTTCCTTCTCCACAGGATCTTCCTGATGCAGGGATCGAACCCAGGTCTCCTGCATTGCAGGTGGATTCTTTGCCACTGAGCCTCCAGGGAAGCCCAATCTATGGATTTCAGAAGCGGCTAAATTCATTATCAAGAGTGAAATTCCTTTAAATCAGTACAATGTAAATAACTGTGTTGCAAGAAATACTGTACAAAGAACTTAAATACCTCAGTTTACCAAAGTGCTATGGTACCTTTCATAAGATTTAATAGCATTCGATCTTAAATAAAACTATTTCAGTTTTTATATATTAGTATTTCTCTGATAAAAAGGAGTCAAATGACTCCTGGTGGTCCAGTGGCTGAGACCCTGTGCTCCTAATGCAGGGGGCCCAGGTTTGATCCTTGGTCAGGGAACTAGATCCCACATGCCACAACTAAGATCTGGCACAGTCAAATAAATAAATAATAAATATTTTTAAAAAAGGGAGTCAGATATATTCTTCTAAATTCTCACAGAATTGCTGGGTTTTTGTGTGGTGTTTGAGGAAATCATGCTTCCCAAATCTATCATGATGGGAGGCTAAAGAGTACTTTGTGACTTTTGCATTAGAGATGCTAGTGCTAAGCTATAATCTGTACAAATGTCTGTGGTTTAAAACAACACAGCATGTGATATACCACTGAGTATAAGGTTCTGAAGAAATTGATTATAGTATTCAGTTTCAAAGTAAATGTACAAAAAAAGCAGTGTCAAACCCACTTCTACTATTTCCCTAATAATGTGCATATTCCAGATGCCAACTGTGTATTTTCAAAACTAGTCTTCTTCTATAGAATGCAGAACTGTGGCCATTTTCATTAGGGTGAAATATTTGAAAACTAAAACTGTTTTTCACTTACAGGCAAAATAAAACCCAACTGAGTAACATGACAATTATAACAACAGTTCTATAAATGATATTGAACACAGATGGGCCAACAAATGCTGCCAAATAAGTAAGCTACTGGAGTGATCTGGACCTTCTGCAAAGGGTTTTTCATTTCTGGACAGACTGTAAGGTACAGATGCCAACCAGCATCCCTAGTCCTGCTTGACCGTGGTCCTAAGCCCCAGTACAGCAAATCCTGAATGAAAAGAATTGGTTCATATCAAGAATTATACACTTTATTTCTAGGGCTAGCTCAGATCTTAATTCATCCATTTACTGGTTTTCAAAATATGTTTATTCAATAAATATTTATTAAGCTTTTACCAGGTCAATGCCCAATACTGTACAAGATATAAGAGTACAAAATAAACAAAATATGTGCTTCATGTGGCAAGTACCAAAATACAATCACCAAAAAGAAGCCATCAAGAGCTCCAAAGGACAAACACATTGAACACTATGTGGTAATGGGGAAAAGACCTCTGTTGGAGATTAACTCCAGGTTTTTAACAATATATAGGAATTTCTTGGCTAGATTAGGTGGGAAAAAGCATGCCTTCTCTGTAGAAAGGCAAATAATTCCGTAAAGGTGGCATATACTCAACTATTATTGAAGGAAAGAGAGATGAGCAGATACCTGATAATGAAGGACTTATCTCTATGAGTTTAAGGAAGGAAATAATCCAGTGGCTTTAAGCAAGGGTGTGACTTGACTAGCTTGACATTTTGGGAAGATCACTTTGGCAGCAGGATGAATAGAAGGTGAAGGAGTGAAGATTTTCATAATAATTCAGCTGAGAGATGCTGAGCAGGCACAAATGACAGTACTTCATTACTAACTAGAAGTGTGTGCCAGGATAACTGCGACACAAAATGCAGGAGGAAGAGTTCGGAAGATGTGCTGGGCATGTGGAATTTAAGACACCTGAGGACACCCGTTCACTGGTCACAGATTTCTACTGTGTCCCTGGCCATTATGCTGCTGACCCAAAGATAAAGTAAGACCTGATCATGAGGAACTTTGAGGCTTGCTGCTGAGAAAAAAGTTAAACAGATGGGTTTCAGTCTAATGTGACATGAAGTGGATGTTTACAAAAAGCATTTGGAAACATGTGCCTGGAGTCAGGATGAAGTTCTGGAGGCAACACAAATTTGTAAATCAAACACACTAACTCATATTTACATGACAGTTAAATTGAAGGTACAGATGACATTGCCCAGGGTGGGGTGAATGGAGAGAACCAAATCCTGGTGAGCATCAGTATTTTAAGAGGAAGCAGGAAGAAGATAAAGAAGCCTCTGAGAAGTTAGAGAAGAGAAGCGGGAGCCAAGGGAAGAGCAAGTTTCCAGAAAGAATAAATGGCCAATTTATTCAAATGAGAACAGAAAAATTGCCCACAAGACTTGACAGTCATATCCTTGGAGACGTTGAGAGAGGGCAGAATGCAGAAGCCAGAATCCTGTGTGTTTAGGAATAAGTGGGCAGTACATTATTCGTAGAAATTTGGTTATGAAAAGTGTGAGAGAAAGAGGGTGGGCATGGAGGGAGGAGGAGAGTATGAGCCCAAGGAGGAACAGGCGATAGAGAATGATATAGGGCTGATGAGTGTGTGGTTTCCAATATGAGAAAGAATTCAGAATATTTAAATACTGAAGAGAAGGAGCTAATGGGAGAGTTAAAAGTCACAAAGAATTCACTGATCTCAAATCAGGAAATATCATAATCCTCATTACGTATAATAAACCTTATCTTTGCAATCTAAGGAGTGCTGAAAACATTAATTGTATCACTACACCTTTCTTCTTCTTCTTTCAAATAACAACCCTGGTCACATGGCATGGGATAAAAAAGGAAGTTCATGAGTGCTTTTCCCCCAGCCAATGTGACATTGCCCTTACCTGCTTTACACTTGGCAGGCAGCCTCTGACTATGAGTTTGTCTGGAGAAGTGATCCCAGCAGCAGCATCACCTGGGAACTTAGCCATGCTGTTTTCAGGCTCCAATCTGGATTTACTTAATCAAAAACTCTGGCTGCAGTGTCAGCAATCTATGGTTTAACAAGCCCACTAGGTGATTCTGATGTGCACTAATATTTGGGGACCACTGACAGAGGGCACATGATTCATGGAAGAGAAGCGCCACCTGAAAGGAGACTGGCAGGAGCTACCGGGAATGTGGACACTCCTGTAGTGTCCTACTGGATCTGTGGGCAGCAGAGGCACACAACGGTGGGGCCGGGAGGGTCACTGCAACATTGAGCTTTTAATTCATCAAAGCATGACGTTCCCTTTGGACAAAATGAAGCACTGGATTAAAGAAAAACTGCATGATTAAAACTCTGCTGATACTTATTGGCTCATTTCAAGTCACATATACTCACAGAATTACAAATCTGGGAGGGGCTCTGGGAATCTTTTAGGGTAGTACGATTACTTACAAACTAGAAAACGAGTAAGCGACACATCCATACCTGCTATCCCAAGATGAATTTTGAGAGTCTCTCCACCTTTTCTATCTTCTTCCAGAGATTCCGATTCACCAGCGACTGGTATACACATTGATGTAGAAGGAGGCCTGCAGACAAACGTTGCCAAGGATCAGAACTGGACGGATGGTGAATGTGAAAGTTTGAAATGTTAAGGGATGGATTATGTGGTCAGTGCACAGCCTCAGGAAAGGTGGCTGGTAATGTCGCCTCTTTGAGGATGAAAGTGACAAAAATCAACAAAATAATGCATGAGCATTCCTCAAAACCTGATTAAAATTCATGAGGGAAAGAAAGTTTTTTACACAACAAAAGCAGTGAGACCAGAAAGGACACTGCCTCCACAGAGACGGATGGGAAAAGAGAGGAGGTGTATTCCCAGCAGTGTGGTGCAGGGGCTCCAAACATCAGCTCGATTCTCAGGCCAGGCAGGGATGTGTCTGTGCCGTGGAGGTGGCAGCACAAGCCCCTCTGTAGCTGAGGCTGCAGGGGATACTTCACACCTCCGACGCTAAGATCTCTTGTTGGCTCCATCTACTTAAATATCTATGGTTTTATCTTCCATCTGCTTCTGTGTACACAGGCCATCTGCTTGAGGGAGAGTCAATAAAGAGCGTAGTTCTTTAGATTTGATTTTGGGGGCTGGATTCTTCGGGAGTAGCTGATGAATATAGTTTCATTCGTTCACTCAAGGCTCCTGTCTCCATATAGAAGCTGTGAAGCAGGGAGGGGCGAGACTGATTTCTAACAACAACTGCTTTTTTAAAGAAAACATTCTTAATTTTTTTGAGGTTGATATCTAGAGGAAAATCACATCTCTTTAGAGAGTATCCCTGGGTGACCTGAAATAAAATAGGAAGGTGGTTGAAGGGGGATCATGAAGCTGACCCATTAAGTGGCAACTTAAATACCTTACTGTGTTAGTTCACAGGAATCGTCACACTATTTAGGTCCTTGGCGATACAGACATTTAAGATTTGCATTCAGTTCACTTCAGTTGCTCAGTCATGTCCGACTCTCTGCGACCCCGTGAACTGTAGTACGCCAGGCTTCCCTGTCCATCACCAGCTCCAGAGATTGCTCAAACTCAGGTCCATCGAGTTGGTGATGCCATCCAACTATCTCATCCTCTGTCATCCCCTTCTCCTCCTGCCTTCAATCTTTCCCAGCTTCAGCATCTTTTGAAATGAGCCAGTTCTTCACAACAGGTGGCCAAAATATTGGAGCTTCAGCTTTAGCATCAGTCCTTCCAATGAATATTCAGGACTGATTTCCTTTAGGATGAACTGGTTGGCTCTCCTTGCAGTCCAAGGGACTCTTAAGAGTCTTCTCCAACACCACAGTTCAAAAGCATCAATTCTTTGGTGCTCAGCCTTCTTTCCGGTCCAACTCTCACATCTATACATGACTACTAGAAAAACCATAGATTTGACTAGATGGACCTTTGTTGGCAAAGTAATGTCTCTGCTTTTTAATATGCTGTCTAGGTTGATCATAGCTTTTCTTCCAAGGAACAAGTGTCCTTTAATTTAATGGCTGCAGTCACCATCTGCAGTGATTTTGGAGCCCAAGAAAATAAAGTCTCTCACTGTTTTCATTGTTTCCCCATCTATTTGCCATAAAGTGATGGGATGCCATGATCTTAAGTTTTCTGAATGCTGAGTTTTAAGCCAACTTTTTCACTCCCCTCTTTCACTTTTATCAAGAAGCTCTTTAGTTCTTCTTTGCTTTCTGGCATAAGGGTGGTGTCATCTGCATATCTGAGGTTATTGATATTTTTCCCAGTAATCTTGATTCCAGCTGTGATTCATCCAGCCCGGCATTTTGCATGATGTGCTCTGCATAGAAGTTAAATAAGCACGGTGACAATATACAACTCTGACGTACTCCTTTCCCGATTTGGAACCAGTCTGTTGTTCTGTGTCCAGTTATAACTGTTGCTTCTTGACCTGCATACAGAGTTCTCAGGAGGCAGGTAAGGTGGTCTGGTATTCCCATCTCTTTAAGAATTTTCCAGTTTGTTGTGATCCACACAGTCAAATGCTTTGGCATAGTCAATAAAGCATAAGTAGATGTTTTCTGGAACTCTCTTGCTTTTTTGATGATCCAATGGTTGTTGGTAATTTGATCGCTAGTTCCTCTGCCTTTTCAAATCCAGCTTGAACATCTGGAATTTTACGGTTCATGTACTATTGAAGCCTGGCTTGGAGAATTTTGAGCATTATTTTGCTAGCGTGTGAGATGAGTGCAGTTGTGTGGTAGTTTGAGCATTCTTTGGCATTGCCTTTCTTTGGGATTGGAATGAAAACTGACCTTTTCCAGTCCTGTAGCCACTGCTGAGTTTTCCAAATTTGCTGACATATTGAGTGCAGTACTTTCACAGCATCATCTTTTAGGATTTAAAATAGCTCAACTGAAATTCCATCACCTCCACTAGCTTTGTTCATAGTGATGCTTCCTGACGCCCACTTGACTTGCATTCCAGGCTGTCTGGCTCTAGTCCATTGATCACACCATTGCGGTTATCTGGGTCATGAAGATCTTTTTTTTGTATAGTTCTTCTGTGTAGTCTTGTCACCTCTTCTTAATATCTTCTGCTTCTGTTAGGTCCACACCATTTCTGTCCTTTATTGTGCCCATCTTTTCATGAAAGATTTGCATTAAACCTATTTAATTGATAGATTATTCCTATTCCAGGGTCTCCTAAATTCCACAACTGCATATTCTATTAGGATATCTACCTATTATCCTGCAATTTTTTGTCCAATTAAACTCATATTCTTTCCCCAAATCTGTTTTCTTCTTATATTTCCTTTCTCTATGAATGCCACCACGATCCAAAAGTCACCAAACTAGAATCTTAGGTTTTGCCTCTGTCTCCACAAAAAAACTATTAGAACTAATAAAGGCAAGAATATAAAATGGAGAAAAGACAGTCTCTTTAACAAGTGGTGCTGGGAAAACTGGTCAGCCACTTGTAAAAGAATGAAACTAGAACACTTCCTAACACCATACACCAAAATAAACTCAAAATGGATTAAAGATCTAAATGTAAGACCAGAAACTATAAAACTCCTAGAGGAGAACGTAGGCAAAACACTCTCCGACATAAATCACAGCAGGATCCTCCAAGACCCACCTCCCAGAATATTGGAAATAAAAGCAAAAATAAATAAATGGGACCTAATTAAAATCAAAAGCTTCTGCACAGCAAAGGAAACTCTAAGCAAGGTGAGAAGACAACCTTCAGAATGGGAGACAATAATAGCAAATGAAGCAACTGATAAAGGATTAATCTCCAAATTATACAAGCAGCTCCTGCAGCTTAATTCCAGAAAACTAAGTGACCCAATCAAAAAATGGGCCAAAGAACTAAACAGACATTTCTCCAAAGAAGACATAAAGATGGCTAATAAACACATGAAAAAATGCTCAACATCCCTCATCATCAGAGAAATGCAAATCAAAACCACAATGAGATACCATTTCACACCAGTCAGAATGGCTGCTATCCAAAAGTCTACATGCAATAAGTGCTGGAGAGGGTGTGGAGAGAAGGGAACCCTCTTACACTGTTGGTGGGAATGCAAACTAGTACAGCCACTATGGAGAACAGTGTGGAGATTCCTCAGAAAACTGGAAATAGAACTGCCATATGATCCAGCAATCGCACTCCTGGGCCTACACACCGAGGAAACCAGAATTGAAAGAGACACATGTACTCCAATGTTCATTGCAGCACTGTTTATAATAGCCAGGACATGGAAGCAACCTAGATGTCCATCTGCAGATGAATGGATAAGAAAGCTTTGGTACATATACACAATGGAGTATTTCTCAGCCATCAAAAAGAATGCATTTGAATCAGTTTTAATGAGGTGGATGAAATTGGAGCCAATTATACAGAGTGAAGTAAGCCAGAAAGAAGAACATCAATACCGTATATTAACGCATATATATGGAATTTAGAAAAATGGTAACCTGAACCCTGTATAAGAGACTGCAAAAGAGACATAGGCATTTAGAACAGTCTTTGGGACTCTGTGCGAGAGGGTGAAGGTGGAATGATTGGAGAGAATGGAATTGTAGCATGTATATTATCATAAGTGACCAGTCCAGGTTCGACGCATAAATTTTCCTCTGTTCATTTCTTTGCATTTGTGCTTTTTTAATAAAATTCTTTTTTAGATATAAAAAAAAAAAAAAGGAAAAAAGAATAATAGATGTGAATGAGAGTTGAACACAACAATGCTTTTGTAACTCACACTCTACTGGCTATGGAATGATTAAATGAGACCAAGTCTTGAGCCTCACATACGACTCGCATATGAAAAATGTCTTTTTTTTTCAAAGACTATTTTGGGATAAAGTAAGCCAGCTACCTGTGGTATACCAACTCAAGCAAGAAGGACCACTATGAAGGAAAAGGAATAAGAGATTTATGATAGTACTTAGTGAATTCTGGGAGCTGGTAATGGCATCTATGAAAAGCCATTTCCAGTGTTTAAGGAGATCCAGAGTCATAGAATGTAATTAGGGCACACATTTAAGATAAAAAGCTGGGCATAAAATGGGTGAAAGCAAAGGCAAATTGGAATCTGAAAGAGCAAACAGGAACCCACAAGACAAACTGGAAACTGCCCACAGCTGTCTCTCACTGCATCTAAAACTGACCACACAGGAATCTGTATATAAAGCTGGCATACTTGACCTCATAGCTTTGCACGTGCTTGGCCCAGGTCTCAGAGAAGCTGAGAATATCCAGTGAGGGTCAAAAAAGCTGCAGATCCAGCTGCTGCAGGACATCAACAAAATATAGCTGAAAAATCAGCTACAACATGTGCAAGTTGCAGTTATGTTTGAGGTCCTGCACTAACCTTCCAACCATTGCTGCTGCTTCACTTCCATCTTGCAAATCTTGCATTATTTTTTTTGTAGCTATGGTGATGGACAGGGAGGCCTGGTGTGCTATGATTCATGGGGTCGCAAAGAGTCGGACACGATTGAGCAACTGAACTGAACTGAACCCTAACTTGGAATCATATAGGAAAGAGAATTCTGGGAAATGTATTTTTCAGTAAGAGCATTTTTTTGCCCCTGTGGTAAATTACCGTGTCTTACTTTTATCACTGAATATTAAACCCTGCCATAAACATATAAGAAAAAAAAAAAAAGAACTAATAAATGAATTCAAAAAGGTAGCAGGATACAAGATTAATATACAGAACTCACTGTTTTATACTAAGAATGAAATATAAAAAACTAAAAAAAAATTGGATAAAAAATAAAGAAACAAACCTAGAAATAAACTTAACTGAGGAAGTGAAAGAACTATTCACTGAAAACTAAAACACTGATAAAGGAAACTGAAGATGATTCAAAGAAATGGAAAGATATACCATGCTCTTGGATTGGAAGAATATTGTTAAAATGGCCATACTACCCAAAGCAATCTACAGATTTAAAACAATCTGTATCAAATTACCCATAATATTTTCCATAGAACTAGAACAAATATTAATAACCTTTAAATTTATATGGAACCACAAAGAGTCAAAATTGCCAAAGCAATCCTGAGGAAAAAGAACAAAGGTAGAGGTATAACACTTCCAGACTTTAGATCATACTACAAAGCTACATTAATCAAAACAGTGTGGTACTGGCACAAAAACAGATATATAGGTTAATGAAAGAGAACAAAGAGCCCAGAAATAAACCCACACACCTACAGTCAATTAACCTATGACAAAGAAGGCAGGAATATATGATGGAGAAAAGACAGACCCTTCAACAAGTAGTCTTAGGAATGCTGGGGAGCTATATGTTAGTCAATGAAATTAGAACACTCCCTCACATCACATACAAAGATAAACTCAAAATGTTTTAAAGACCTAAATGTAAGACATGCTGTCATAAAACTCCTAGAAGAGAACATAGGTAAAACATTCTCTGACATAATAAGCACCCTGATGTTCATAGCGGCACTATTTATTTACATTAGCCAAGACATAGAAACAACACAAGTACCCATCAACAGATGACTGGCTAAAGAAGATATGGTACATAAATACAATGGAATATCACTCAACCAAAAAAAATGAAATACTGCCACTTGTAGCAACATGGATGAACTTGGAGAATATAACACTCAGTGAAGACAGACACAGAAAAACAAACATTATGATATCACTTATATGTGGAATCTAAAAAAATAAAACAATGAATCTATATACAAAACAGACTCAGAGACATAGAAAACAAATTTATGGTTATCAAAGAAGGGGAGGGATAAATTAGGAGTATGGGATTAACAGATATATATGATTATATACACAAAATAGGTAAGCAATAAGAATTTATTGTACGGCAAGTATCATAATAATCTGTGGGAAAAACTATATAATATGTAAAAGAAATACAACGAATGGAGTGTATAGCCACAGTCACTAATCATTGATGGTGACTCATGCTTTCCTATCTAAATTCTCATCTTTTTAAAGCCAGATCCTTTGTTTTGCCTTTCATAGGTGGCCAACTTGCAGTGTCTCCACCCCTTTACCTCTTAGACTTGCTTTCCAACCCTTCAAAACTCTCAGCCTGCAGCCTCTTCCCCTTCTCCCTCTCCATCAGTCTCCCTCTGGCTCTGCTCCTTCCTGTCCAGCCTGACTTCACAACCATAATATTTTGAGCTATTCCTTCAACTTGGCACCACTTGTTCTCCAGTCTCAAAAAATCTGAAGACCTCCAACTCTTGATAATTTCAGCCATCTGTATCAACTGCTCTAATACTGGGGCAACTAGGCATTATGGAGAAAATTCATCAACCACAGGGACTGACATTAAGGCAAATTTAGAATCTGAAATCTCAGTTTCCCTGGACAACTCAGTTGTGTTAAATACATAATCACTGAGTGCTGATCATTTGCCACATTTTTATTCTAAATTACCCCTTTTGTTCTGAAAATGTTTTTGTATCTCTTATCAAAAATTGTTTAATGTAGTTCAATTTCAGAATGAAAGGAATGGGATTATTTTGTGTGCTTAGTTGCTCAGTTGTGTCTGAATTTCAAGTAATGTAAGAGTGGGCTTCCCTGGTGGCTCAGTGGTAAAGAATCCACCTGCCAGTGCAGGTTTAATCCCTGGATATGGAAGATCCTGGAAAATTTCATAGACAGAGGAGCCTGGTAGGTTACAGTCCAAGGGGTTGCAGAAGAGTCAGACACGACTCAACAACCAACCAACAACAACAATGTTAAAAGTATGTGAAAAATGATCTCCTAAAATGACACTACTACCTGCTTGGTATTTCATAAATATTCTCTCCATGCCCTGTAACAATGCTATAAATTTATGCAAGCTGTTTTCTCTTCCTGAAATGTCTCTACCTATCTCTCCTGCTTCGTGGTTTTCCTATTCATCCTTTAAAACTTAGCTCAGTGTCATCCCCTCAGTGAAGACTTTTCCTGGCTTTCAAAGAAGAAGAGTTAAGGACTCTATCCTCGACGCCTCAATAATATCCTATGCTGTGCGTCTGTTGCCCATATAAATAGTGAATCCTTCAGAGCAAGGGGTTAGTCTTAACTGAGTTTGGTAAATGTTAGTGCATGGTAGGCAATCAATACACCTGTACTGAATCAGTGAATCCTGGGGCCATGGACAACTTAGTTCCTTAATCTCTGACATGTCCTGACATTACAGAGTTAATAATGTCAAATCATAGAGTTCTTTCAAGAAATAAATTGGGGGACTAATATTCATTAAATCATTTTGAGAAGTGGAAAACTTACTTCCTTCTAGAATATGAACGCTCTAAAGCCCTAAGCTATTCAGGAGGGTTACATCATCCCTAGATCTGCTTTACCACCAAATCACTAAATGCCAATACAGTACATAACTTCTCTCTCCAAGTATCCTTTTCATCAGCATTAGTGGTTGGCTTTCTTTTCAGAGTCAGCTTCATTCTTTAATGAAAGCTGGTGGATATTTGATGAGTTGTAGAGAACTATAACGGAGAAGGCAATGGCACCCCACTCCAGTACTCTTGCCTGGAAAATCCCAGGGATGGAGGAGCCTGGTAGGCTGCGGTCCATGGGATTGCTAAAAGTCGGACACGACTGAGCGACTTCACTTTCACTTTTCACTTTCATGCACTGGAGAAGGAAATAGCAACCCACTCCAGTGTTCTTGCCTGAAGAATCCCAGGGACGGGGGAGCCTGGTGGGCTGCTGTCTATGGGGTTGCACAGAGTTGGACACGACTGAAGTGACTTAGCAGCAGCAGCAGCAGCAGAGAACTATAAAATGGAGTTTAGGGCAAGTGGTTAGAGGTTGATTTACCAGCTGTCTTCTTCACATGTACTGGCTTTAGTATAAAATTTGTTTCTGAAAAACTGTTTGATCTAAGTTACAGATCTTCTGCTCATAAAATATAAAAACTAGAATTTAACTCAGAGTGCTAAGGATCTGTATACTCATTATTTCTCTAGTAGGTTTTTGAAAACTTATAAAAAATTCAAAGACAGACAAAAGCAGATAGAATAGCACAATGACCCTCTCCAAAATTATTTATATCTTTGTCCTGCAGACAAATAGTCAAGTTTCTCAACTGCTCTGTGTCTTAGGGCAAGTGGTTAGAGGTTGATTTACCTCGCTGATAAAAGTGAACTTGGATTATACACATTCTTTTAAAACTGGCTTCGTGAAGCTCTCTTAGCAACTTCAGGGGTAGTAAGGTACTACATCTTTTCCCCCTCAATAGGAAAATGGTATATAGGAGACTCATAATATATTTGTGCCAAGGATTTCTGTGGATAGGTATTCTGGGAAAAAAAGTCACCAGACAATTTCCAACACTTGTTTCAGCTCCGAAGTACTGTCATTTTACATATTTGAAATACACTGAAATACAACCTGGTAAAAATAATTCACTTTTCTCATCAGGAGTTCAAACATTTTTCTATTCAATCCATACTCAATATAAGAAGTACATGGATGACTCCTTTTTAATAAACAGTTGCACAATTTCAGATACTCAAAGGTAAAACATATATTAGGGGTTTGAGTCTTCTGAGAAATACTTTTATGTATATTAGGATTAGGTAAAGTTTGTTTATTCTAGTGAGTCATGAAAGTCTTTTTCTATAAACTCTGATTACCAGAATTACATTTGTGGAGACAATACAGAATATAAGATGATCTATTTTGGACCTCTTCAGTACTTGAGTTTCACAAATAGGTGAAATGGCAGAGAAAGGGCCAGAAAGGGAACAGCCATTAAAAAGCTCCTAAGAAAGAATAATGAATGCATTTTCTTCTACTAAATTTTGCTGCTCTTTTTCTCATTTCACTCTAAGTTGATTACATTAGGAAAAACATATTGTTACCTAAGAAACCAAAAATTATTTAGTCTCCAAAGAGCAGTAAATAAGGAAAGAAGCCAGGAAATTATCATTTGGGAGAAAACAGCATAGGAAGGCTAAATTATTGGAAAATGCATAATTTTAATCAAGAACTGATTTGTGTTGTTGTTGCTGTTCAGTCGCTCAGTCATGTCTGACTCTTTGCAACTCCATGGACTGTAGCCCGTCAGACTTCCCTGTCCTTCACCATCTCCTGGAGCTTGCTCAAACTCATGTGCAATGAATTGGTGATGCCATCCAACCATCTCATCCTCTGTCATCCCCTTCTCCTCCTGCCTTCAATCCTTCCCAGCATCAGAGTCTGCTAACAAGTCCTTCTAACAAGTCTGCTCTTTGCATCAGGTGGCCAATGTATTGGAGCTTCAGCTTCAGCACCAGTCCTTCCAATGAATATTCAGGATTGATTTCCATTAGGATTGGTTTGATCTCCTTGCAGTCCATGGGACTCTCAAGAATCTTCTCTAACACCACAGTTCAAAAGCATCAATTCTTTGGTGCTCAGCATTCTTTCTGGTTCAACTCTCACATCTGTACATGACTACTGGAAAAAGCATTGACCATACGAACCTTAGTTGGCAAAGTAATGTCATTGCTTTTAAACATGCTCTCTAGGTTTGTCATAGCTTTTCTTCTAAGGAGCGAGTGTCTTTTAATTTCATGGCTGCAGTCACCATCTGCAGTGATTTTGGAGCCCAAGAAAAGAAAGTCTGTCACTGGTTCCATTGTTTCCCCATCTATATACCATGAAGTGATGGGACTGGATGCCATGATCTTAGCTTTTTGAATGCTGAGTTTTAAGCCAGCTTTTTCACTCTCCTCTTTTACCTTCATCAGGGGTTCTTTAGTTCCTCTTTGCTTTCTGCCATAAGGGTGGTTCCATTTGCATATCTGAGATTATTGATATTTCCCCCAGCAATCTTGATTCCAGCTTGTGATTCATCCAGCCTGGCATTTTGCCTGATGCACTCTGTATATATTTTCATCTTTATAAAATATATATGGCATGGCATGGTGTGTGTATGCTCAGTTGTGTCTGGTTCTTTGCAAGCCCATGGACTGTAGCCTGCCAGGCTCCTCTGTCCATGGAAATTTCCAGGCAGGAAATACTGGAGTCGGTTGCCATTTCCTTCTCTAAGGGATCTTTCCAACCCTATATATATATATATTTTTTTCATCTTTAGATATACGTAGAGAACTATATGGATGTTACTATTAAAAACATGAAGTTGATGCATAGTGAAGTAATTGTTTACTCTTCTAAACATATTTTTCTCAGATATTTAAATGCTCTCTGGTTAACTTTCATTTTTAATTATAAAGTGTTTTTAAGAGTGCTAACAGGCATCCTACTGCCTTTTCCCATTCAGCTCACTCTCCTACTCCCTGAAAAGACTTTTACACGTGTTTTCCTCTTTCCTCAAACCCCACCTCCATGTTTCCCATCCTTGCTTTTCAATGATTACCTTGTTTCCTATATCATTAGGAAATCAGGAATAATTCGATAGTTACTTTTGTATGTTTCCACTTCTCATATATCAGCATCTGTAGCCATATTCTCTGCTTTCATCCCTCTTGATAATCCAAGGACACTATTCTAGTAATTGTCCCTTTTCTCTTCAGAACCATGTTTCTCCTTGTCTACTGGACTATTCATGTCAGGATACAAGTGTGCTGCGCTATCTCCCATCTTTAAAAAAGAAACCAAACAGAAACCTGCCATTAACTGCACACTCCTCTTATTTAGGACCCCATTTTTTTCTGTTCCTTTTTCTCAGCAAAAGTCCTCATAAGAATTGTTTATACTGTCTCCAGTGTTTCTCTTCCAAAACTTTCTTTAACCTCTCCAGTGTGGCTGTAGTCTAAACACACTCCACCAGTGCTTGCCAGAGTCACCAGTAGTGAGTTCTCAGCCCTCCTCTTCCTTGACCTACTTCAGTAGTGTGGGACACAGCCGATTACTCCCTCCTTTTTCCTACATGCTCGTCACTTGGTTTCAGGACAGTCCTCTCCATTGCCTCCTTCTTCCTGTCTGTCTGGTTGCTACTATGCTGGTGCTTCCCTACCTCCCCAGCCTCTAACAGGCAGGAGAGGCCCATACCTCAGTCTGTGGTCCTTTTCTTTATCTAAGCTCATTTCCTCTAGGTCATTTAATCGAAGCTCATGGCTTTAACTAGTATCTATCTACTGATGATATGATGATTTCTGAATTTATATCTCTAGTCTGGGCCTCCCTACTGGACCCTGTAGTGATAAAACCCAAATGCCTAATCAGAAAGCCTGGCTGGAGGTTAAATAGGGCTCTCACACTTAACACGTCCAACATCCCAGCTCCCACCCTGCTCCTCTTGTAGGCACTCTCATTTCAATAAATGTCCACCATTCTCCTAGTTACTCCGGCCCCAAGCCTTGAATTCTGAAACAGCCTCCTAACTCATGTACCTATTTCTACCCTTGGCGCCTTTGCTGGTCCCACAAATTGTCTATTCTCCACCTAGTAGCCAAGTCTGATGATTTCACTCCTGTTTTAAACGCTCCAGTAGCCTTTTATCTCACTCGGATTATGAGGGGCCCATGAGACCATTATTATAATGGCTGACAAGACCTTTATCATCTGGTCTCGTCTCCTGTCATCACATTCTTCATTCACTCTGTCCCAGACATCCCGGTCTCCTGCAAGCTACCTGAACCTGCCAAACACACCTCTGTCTCAAGGTCTCTGTCCTTGTTCCTGCTGTCTCAAATGCTCTTTCCCCAAATATCTGCATGGCGTGCTTCCCACCTCCCTCAGGTCTCTGCTCAAATATCACCCTAACCAGGAAGGTAATACATAAAACAGCAACACTTCTCCTCACCTTGGCCCTCCTACCCTGCTTTACGTTTCTTCAAAATATGCATTGCCATCTTTATATCATATATTTACTTGTTTGCTTATTGTCTGCTTTCCCTCTTAAAATATAAGCTCCAAGATGTCAGGGACTTGATCTATTTTTTTTTTTTCACTGCTGTGTGCCTAGTGTCTCGATTAGGGCCTAGCACACGGCACCTAATAGGTACTTACAATTCATAGAGGTCAAATTAAAAATTCTACTTTGTAATAATTTCACACAAAGCCTGAAGATGACAAAAAACCCATAGCTTAATTAATTTAGAAAGTGGAGAGTTTGTTTGGTAAGAAGTAAGAGTAACTTCTATGAGGCTCAGGTCAGTCTCCTAAAAGAGGAACTAACTATTCCTTCACTGGGATTAGTCTATGAACACTACAAAATATGAATGTGCAAATGTAAATAAACATACGACTATTATACTTTCAGACAAATAACTCATTTACTGAGCACCAACTTACGTTTTGAAACATGGGTCACCAGACATCAGTTGCATACTAATCCAAACCTAAACATGAGAAAAAGAAATACCGTAATTATAAAAATCTCAAGAGGAAAAGCCACATTCTGCTAATCTACGCACCTTCCACAGTACCTAATCCAGTATTTCCTGTTTTAGAAAGTATTAAATAAAATGATTACTGAATTGGGTTATATCCAATATTGAATTGCTGCTTTACAGACATGGGTTAAAAATAATTTTTAACAGTTAAAACTTTGTAACTGCAAAAATAAGAGTGGAAAAGGTAGAAATGAAAAGTACAGACTTCACGGAACTTCCCTAGATGTCCAGTGGCTAAGACTTCACCTTCCAGAGCAAGGAGTGAGGGTTCGATCCCTAGCTGGGGAGCTAGGATCCCACAGGCTTCGTGACCAAAAAACCAAAACATAAAACAGAAATGATACTGTATCAAATTCAATAAAGACTTTAAAAATGATCCATGTTAAAAAAAAATCTTAAAAAAAGGCAAGGGTTTCATCAGTAATAATCCTTTGTGCTGTTCAGGTCTATTTTATATGACTTTCCTCAAGATTCCTGTGTTGTTTAAGTGTCTAAAATGTTTTCCTCCAACACCTTTACAATATGATGCTTCTAGGGGTGCCTGTTGGTAGCTTGTTAAGAGAAGAATGCTCCTGGCCTTTGCTCTAGCTTTGCACCAGAATGAATGCATTAACTTACTTTAAAAAAAAATTTATTCATTCAAGCAGCAATTATTTTGTAAAGCTTGTACATTATGTGAGGCTTAGAACTATCTGATCTTCCTGACACTCCAAGCTATTCAATGCTTTTCACCAACAGTAAAGGCATCTCCTCTGGAGGATCTCTGTGCAAGTTTACTAAATGTTTAATGCAAGCCTCCACATGCCTATTAGCAGCATCTGAAATATGAAATGCACAGGGTCATCTATGAAGTTCCCCATTCTAAGAAGCTAAAGAATAAAAGGGCTCAATATTTGGAGAAATCTGGACTCCCGTATACTCTGCTGATGGGAATGTACAATGTTTCAGCCACTTGAAAAAGTGAGGGAGTTCTGCAAAAAGTTAAAAGCAGAGTTACCATGTGACTCAAGAATTCTGCTCCAAGCATATATACTCTTGAATGTATGCCCAAGAGAAAAGAAAACATATGCCCACACTAAAACTTGTATATGAACGCCCACAGCAGCGCTGTTCATAACAGCTAACAAAGTGAAGAACCATTAACCGATAAACAAAATATGGTATAGGCATACAATGGAGTATTATTTAGCCATAGAAAGGAGCACAGTACTGATACATACTACAGCATGGATGAACTTTGAAAAACATGATGTTAAGTTCAAAGAAGCCAGACACAAAATACTACCTTTTCTATAATCCTATTTATAGGAAATGTTCAGAATAGGCCAATCCAGAGAGAGAGTAGGTTAGTGGTTGCTGAGGGCTGTGGGGAAGGGCAGAGAGTTGGGGGAAAGTGGGAAGTGACTGCTATTGGGCACATACGAGGTTTCTTTCTTGGGGTAACGAAGATGTTTTAAAACTGATTATGGCAATAGTTGGACACACCTTTGAATATACTAAAAACCATTCAATTGTGTACTTTAACTGGGTGAAATGTATGGCAAGTGAATCATAGCTCAATAAAGCTAAAAAATTTAAAAGTATTCAAAGTCCCTGTCTACCTACCAGCTGGATCGGCTTCTCTTTCAAGGTACTAAGTGACTTAATGTTCTTGCCACTTTCTGGAAAGGAGGAGTTAGCATCCTGTTGAACATCCACCCTGTCCTGAAGCATACCATGAGGCTACTATTGCAAACACATTTTGGGAAACGTACCAGGCCAAGACCTTTTAGAAAAGGTCTCTAAAAACAGCCTCCTCCACCTCCCAGATTTTGCTGACATCATAGCAAGCCAACGCCACTTAGCAGCTGAAGTTTTTAGGAGGTCAGGGAGGCTGTGAGTAAGCACAGGAAGCTGGTCTGAAGACAGAAATTATAATGCAGAGAGCCAAGAACAGTCCCTAGAAAGGTCCTTCAGTTCCTGGGAGTTCAGGTCTGGTTGTAACTTCCCATCCTAGGGCTCTGTGAAATGTCCCCGCATTTGACCTAAAGCTCTTTTTTACAGGAACTAACCTAAGGGATTTCTATTTCATACAACTAAAGAGTGTTGGCAAAATCACATACAGTAACTCATTCAGACCTCAGGATCAGCCCCCCTGGGGAAACTATTGAAATTCCCCTTTTATAGAGGAGGAAACAGTGGGGCAGAGCTGAAGTGCTTACACAGGGCTCCAGAGATCTAAGAACAAACACAGAGCCCTGATGTCACAATCCACCCTCCTGCTGCATGGCTGTAATTATGTTCCTTAAGCTCCCTAAGTCTCTGGCTACTCAAACTCTGGCTGAAAGCTGAAAGAATGAAGGAATTAATACCTAAGTACTATTTGGAAATGGTGTTTTTTTTTTTTTTTGTTTGGTTGGACCAGAACTTAAAGCTTTGCTAATGCTTTTTGAAATGCTCTAGTTCCTGACTAGCTTTTAAGAATCATCCATACTGCTATCAAAAAGTCTACAAACAATAAATGCTGGAGAGGGTGTGGAGAAAAGGGAACCCTCTTACACTGTTGATGGGAATGCAAACTAGTACAGTCACTATGGAAAACAGTGTGGCGATTCCTTAAAAAACTGGAAATAGAACTGCCATATGATCCAGCAATCCCACTGCTGGGCATACACACTGAGGAAACCAGAATTGAAAGAGACACGTGTACCCCAATGTTCACTGCAGCACTGTTTATAATAGCCAGGACATGGAAGCAACCTAGATGTCCATCTGCGGACGAATGGATAAGAAAGCTGTGGTACATATACACAATGGAGTATTACTCAGTCATTAAAAAGAATGCATTTGAATCAGTTCTAATGAGGTGGATGAAATTGGAGCCTATTATACAGAGTGACGTAAGTCAGAAAAAAAAAAACACCAATACAGTATATTAATGCATATCTATGGAATTTAGAAAGATGGTAATGATGACCCTATATGTGAGACAGCAAAAGAGACACAGATGTAAAGAACAGACTTTTGGACTCTGTGGGAGAAGGAGAGGATGGGATGATTTGAGAGAATAGCATTGAAACATGAATATTACCATATGTGAAACAGATCACCAGTCCAGGTTCAATGCATGAGATAGGGCACTCGGGGCCATGCACTGGGATGACCCAGAGGGATGGGACAGGGAGGGAGGTGGGAGTGGGTTCAGGATGGGGAACACATGTACACCCATGGCTGATTCATGTCAATGTAGGGCAAAAATCACTACAATATTGTAAAGTAATTAGCCTCCAATTTAAATAAATAATTAATTTTAAAATATCAGCCATAGGATCTTATTATGTTCTGGAAATATCAGTGATAATGGTAATAACAACAACAACCCTAACAATAGTCATGATTTGATAATCTATTATGTGCCAGGCTAAGTGAGTTTGAAAACTGTCAGATATAGCTAATTCTTTGTCTGCTAACTGCTGACTACTTAGTCTTACTCAGGATTATTTTCCTTTCTTATCGTTCAGTAACAATAGTTAGAACTGGACATGGAACAACAGACTGGTTCCAAATAGGAAAAGGAGTACGTCAAGGCTGTATATTGTCACCCTGCTTATTTAACTTATATGCAGAGAACATCATGAGGAACGCTGGGCTGAAAGAAGCACAAGCTGGAATCAAGATTGCCGGGAGAAATATCAATAACCTCAGATATGCAGATGACACCATCCTTATGGCAGAAAGTGAAAAGGAACTAAAAAGCCTCTTGATGAAACTGAAAGAGGAGAGTGAAAAAGTTGGCTTAAAGCTCAACATTCAGAAAACTAAGATCATGGCATCTGGTCCCATCACTTCATGGTAAATAGATGGAGAAACAGTGGAAACAGTGTCAGACTTCATTTCTTTGGGCTCCAAAATCACTGTGGATGCTGATTGCAGCCATGAAATTAAAAGATGCTTACTCCTTGGAAGGAAAGTTATGACCAACCTAGACAGCATATTAAAAAGAAGAGACATTACTTTGCCAACAAAGGTCCATCTAGTCCAGGCTATGGTTTTTCCAGTGGTCATGTATGGATGTGAGAGTTGGACTGTGAAGAAAGCTGAGCACCGAAGAATTGATGCTTTTGAACTGTGGTGTTGGAGAAGACTCTTGAGAGTCCCTTATACTGCAAGGAGATCCAACCAGTCCATTCTAAAGGAGATCAGTCCTGGGTGTTCATTGGAAGGACTGATGCTAAAGCTGAGACTCCAATACTTTGGCCCCCTCATGTGACGAGTTGACTCATTGGAAAAGAGTCTGATGCTAGGAGGGATTGGGGGCAGGAGGAGAAGGGGACGACAGAGAATGAGATGGCTGGATGGCATCACCGACTCTGTGGACATGAGTTTGAGTGAACTCCGGGAGTTGGTGATGGACAGGGAGGCCTGGCGTGCTGTGATTCATGGGGTCGCAGAGAGTCGGACACGACTGAACGACTGAACTGAACTGAACTTACCATAAAAGGGTCAGATCAGTTCAGTTCAGTTCAGTCGCTCAGTCGTGTCCGACTCTCTGCGACCCCATGAATCACAGCACGCCAGGCCTCCCTGTCCATCACCAACTCCCGGAGTTCACTCAAACTCATGTCCACAGAGTCGGTGATGCCATCCAGCCATCTCATTCTCTGTCGTCCCCTTCTCCCCCGGCCCCCAACCTTTCCCACCATCAGAGTCTTTTCCAGTGAGTCAACTTGTTGCATGAGGTGGCCAAGGGTAAACCTAACTAAAATACAGCAAAAGTTTCATTCGGTGAGTTTTACTAGATCCAAGTACTTTCCAAACATTTTCTCTACTGGTCTCATTTAATACTGGCACCAACTCTGTGAAGTGTGCCTTCCTGGGTTCCCCAGGGTATAGAGCTTCTGAAGGTACATGGAAACAGTAGGGCAGATGGCCAAAGTAAGCGCCACCTGTCACTTCACTTGTGAGAGAACCCAGTGACTTCTATACCCACCACAGCTGTGTTGGCCATCACCTTTTGGGAGCTGGAAACATTGTGTGGTGATGTTCCTTCTGCTCAGTAAGCTCTCATGCTGTAGTGGTTGTATGTATTCTTCCCTGAATGTTCTCAGCACCAAAGAGAAACACCTTAGGATCATGAAGGTGAACATTTGTTACTTTTCAGTGCTTCTGTAATTTGGATTGTTTTTTCCTCCTAGGTGATGTGTTTTTCAGTGGTGTGGCCAGCTTATGATCCTAGTACTGATTCCCATCTTGACCTTATATTGTTTGTTGTTGTTTAGTCACTAAGTCATGTCCAACTCTTTGCGACTCTGGGCTGTAGCCCACCTGGTTCCTCTGTCCATTGGACTTCCCAGGCAAAAATACTGGAGAGGGTTGCCATTTCCTGCTCCCAGGGATCTTCCCGACACAGGTAATCAAACGCATGTCTCCTGCATTAGCAGGAGAGTTCTTTACCAATGAGCCACCTGAGAAGCCTGACAATATACACCTATGATTATTTAAAGGCAGAGAATCTCATTTGTTTAACATGTAAATCTGGAAATGTACTTACTTTAAGAATGGAATTGTCCTGTCTTGTATTTTTGGTATCATAGCCTTCCAGTAAACAGCGACGAGTGGTATTTCCTGATCCAGCAAACTCTGCCAGGTTTAGATCTGCAAAGCCCAGCTATGAAAAGAAAGAGAATTATATTAATAGAATATCTAGTAGGCTTCTATCATATTTTCTTTAAAGAAGACATTCAACCCATGTTCTAGCCAAGTTGTCTCCAACTTTGGTTATTTGCAGTTTTTGCCAACTTAACAACACCTGTTTTTCTTTGCCTAATATGTCTTAAAAATTGGCTCACTTCTTGTTAAAACATATGGCTGAGCTTGTAAAGAATCTGCCTGCAATGTGGGAGACCTGGGTTCGATCCCTGGGTTGGGAAGATCCCCTGGAGAAGGGAAAGGCTACCCACTCCAGTATTCTGGCCTGGAGAATTCCATGGACTGTACAGTCCATGGGGGTCACAAAGAGTTGGACATGACTGAGTGGCTTTCACTTTCATTACCTATTTAACTCTTGAGTAATATGATCTTTGAAATAACAGATTTCTATACCAACCTAGATAGCATATTAAAAAGCAGAGACATTACTTTGTCAACAAAGGTCAAGGCTATGGTTTTTCCAGTGGTCATGTATGGATGTGAGAGTTGGACTGTGAAGAAAGCTGATCGCCAAAGAATTGATGCTTTTGAACTGTGGTGCTGGAGAAGACTCTTGAGAGTCCCTTATACTGCAAGGAGATCCAACCAGTCCATTCTAAAGGAAATCAGTCGTGGGTGTTCATTGGAAGGACTGATGCTAAAGCTGAAACTCCAATACTTTGGCCACCTCATGCAAAGAGTTGACTCATTGGAAAAGACCCTGATGCTGGGAGGAATTGGGGGCTGCAGGAGAAGGGGACAACAGAGGATGAGATGGTTGGATGGCCTCACCGACTCGATGGACATGAGTTTGAGTAAACTCCAGGAGTTGGTGATGGACAGGGAGGCCTGGCGTGCTGCTATTCATGGGGTCGCAAAGAGTCAGACACAACTGAGCAACTGAACTGAACTGATATTCCATATATTTTTTTCTACCCATTAAAACACATAACTGTTGATGTAAAAATGTATATTAAACAGTGGAAATCACTGCAAGTAGCACACTGCATTATGGGACATACTAGCAGACCAACCTTGATCACTTGCACACACACAGAGAAAACTGATCAGACTTGCCTCTCCCTCTTCTGGTGTGGCTCTATTCCCAGTTAACCACTGGTGACTACAAATAGTTGCAGATTATTAAGTTCTCACTCTCCACCTGAGAGCAAAATGACTGAAGTGTATCACACACTTTCCTTGGTACAAGCTTCTGCTCCTTCACCACCTTGCACAATATTTGCCTCACTGGTCTCCCTTGAGCTAAATCTCTCTTTATGAATGAAGCCTTCTTCTTTCCTTCCCCACACCAGCCTTCTCTGCTGTTAACCCAAAAGCTTGGCTCAAACCCATTCCAAACTCAAGTTTGGGCCCCATTTTCTGCAGCCACCAAAGATTACTGTCTGGTCTTTCCTCTGATGTTGCTCAACTTTATTTCTCATCCCCAAGTGGTAAAAAAAATTATCCCCCTTATATCATTATTTTTTGAACAAACTAAATCTATTCTACATCACTAAGTGTATATAGTCTTTTATTAACAAAAAGTGTTTTGAGTTTGTAATTAATTAAGCACATCTCCCTGAATATATAATAAAAAGTATTATACATTTCAAATCCTGCTGTGATTTTTTTTAAAAGGTTCCTGGGATTCTTTTTTCTTTTTTAAAAATAATATTTATTTTTGGCTGTGCTGGGTCTTCACTGCTGCATGGGCTTTTCTCTAGTTGTGGTGTGCGGGCTTCTCACTGTGGTGACTTCTCTTATTGTAGAGCCCAGGCTATAGGTTCACAGGCTTCAGCAGCCGTGGCTCCTGGGCTCTTGAGCAAAGGCTCAACAGTTGGGGTGCATGGGCTTAGTTGGGCTTCTCTGGTGGCTCAGGTGGTATAGAATTCGCCTGCAATGCAGGAGACCTGGGTTCAATCCCTAGGTTGTGAAGATCCCCTGGAGGAGGGCATGGCAATCCAATCCAGTATTCTTGCCTGGAGAATCCCCATGGACAGAGGAGCATGGCAGACTACAGTCCATTGGGTTGCAAAGAGTCAAACATGGCTCAGTGGCTGAGCACAGCACAGACATGGGCTTAGTTGCTCTGAGGCATGTGGAATCTTCCTGGACCAGGACTGAACCCATGTCTACTGCATTGGCAGGTGGATTCTTTACCACTAAGCCACCAGCAAAGCCCCCTGCTGTGATTTTTAAATGCCTGCTTTAACACTTTAAAGTGCATATAAATGCATGTATGAATGGCATTCAAGATGAAGATTTTACTTGTAGGCTGGAACACTAGTTTAGCAGTTTTTAACTGGTACAAAAAGAATGAAGGAAAGAACTTAAGAGATCAGTTGAAGGACACAAGCTTCAAAGGCAGCGAGTAAGAAACACGTTAAGCCACAATTAACATCTACCTAATCTTCATGTGATTACTCTGGCCCAAGAGATCAGCGAAAAACCGGGAGATGTCCAGGGCAAAGCCACACCCAGATGAACATGTGAGGACTCCTGTGGCGGTGTGATCATACATCAACCACATGCCCTATCATAACATGCCTATCACATTATGTCATTTCACATATGATCCTTCCTCTTTGAACCTCCAATATCTTTTCCACCCACACTCTTTGCTGATGTCTTGCCTCCTATTTCATTTACACATAAAAGCAATTTATTACTTTAAGTAATAAGTAATAACTTACTCTAAGTGAGCTGGCTGTGCTCCCATCTGAGGTCAAGCACTCTGCTCTTGCCTACTCAAGTTCATTGCTTCCGAGGTTCTTCCCTCTCTACTGGATCATTCCCATCAGCACACAAACATGCTGGATTTTCTCCCATCTTAATGAACAGAAGGAAACAAAACCTCACCCCCCATCTCTCTCCAGTCCACTGTACTATTCTGCTGCTCCCCCTCACAGCACAACTCCTTGAAAGGCATTTGCACTGACTGTCTTGATTCCTCTGTCCACGGCTACCTTGTCATTTCCCCTTCACCTCCTTATCTACTCTTCCAGCCACAAGATCCTTTTCCTTGAAACTGCCAAGACCACCTCAAAGTCTTTAGTACTTACTGTTCTTTTGCCTGATGCATTCTTTCTTAAATCTTCTCTCAGCATTCTTTCTCACTCCATTAGGGTCTATGTTCAAATGTCATCTCTCTAAAGGGGGCTTCCATGACCATTCTAGAGCATGCCTGCCTCCTTCCTCCCCTACCCTCTAACCTTCATCTTAGTAGTTATCATTGCATCATGTATGTACATACTTCATATCTATTATGTATTGTCTGAACTCCTCACTCACTCCTTCATAAGAATGTAAGCTCCCCAAAGGCAGGGGTTTTTGTCGGTTTTAGTTTACTGCTGTATCTCTTACACTTGGAGTAGTGCTAGGAACAATGTTTAGCACATGGTAGGCAATTATATATGTTTTTTTGAATAAAAAACAGCCCCAAGGCTTACCATCCACTGCCAGAATGCTGATATTATAGTGTCACTAAGCATAAAGCAAATTAAAAAAAAAAAAAAGAATCCGGTCAGTTCCATTAAGAAAAGCACACTAAAGTCTACATTTACTGAACACTTTTTATGTGTCTGGCCTTGCTCTAGACACTGAAAACCAGTCATGAACAGCACGATTAAGAACTGTCTTGGGACTTCTCTAGTGTTCTGGGCTTCCACTACAGCAGGCATGGGTTCAATCCTTGGTTGGGGAACTAAAATCCCACAAGCTGTACAATGCGGCCTTAAAAAAAAAAAAAACCCAACTGTATTGAAAGGGCTTACATTCTAATGAGATACGAGAGTCCATATTTTCTTGTGATTTTCTCTTTGGTTTCACTGAGATAACTGTCTCATTAAAATGGCATAGATACATACATTCCAGGTATAACTGTGATCTTGTGCTGGATAAAGGAAGGCACAGTTACAAGAAAGACAGTGGAAAAGAACATTTCTCAGTGGGGAGGGATGACTAAGCGGAGTTCTTAATGATACGTGAGTTGACAGAAGCACATGCATGGTAGGGAAAATATCAAGGCACAAATGCTAAAAGAGCACAGCACACCCCAGGAACGTTCTGAGGGCAGTATGTCTGAAGCATAAGGATGAGTGAGTGTGGGTGGGTGGGTTCATGTATAGATGGAAGATCTGTAAACCAACACGAGTCTAATATGCTAGATTGAGGACTTTTCATTTCATTGTCCTTACAGGCAACAGAGAGCTGCTGGAGGACTAAAAGTGGAGGAAGGATATGATATCTTTGAATTTTAGAATGACCCCCCTGGCAATAATACAGAGAATGAACTGAAGAGAGACAACAGAGGAACAGAACAAAAGACAGGAGGCCAATGTGTGTTTTAAATAAGAAATAATGAAGGCATAATCTAAGTGGTCTTGGGACTAGAGAGAAGAAATGGTTTCAAAAGCTTTTTGGAAGAGAGAAATGAAGAAGATTTGTCAATCACAGCAGACTCTCTCTTTTTTTTTGCCTACCCACCATTTAATGCCTTGATATTCCTTGCTAGCAAGCCACGATTTTATTCAAGTATCCACTCTTAGCTCATCCATGGGCACAAGGAAAACAACCCAACTCCAGATGATTGTTCAATTGTGATTAGTCTAAGCTAACCATGGCAATCCATTCCTACTGCCCATGACTAGTTTAGGAGGGGCATATGATCCAGCTGTCGCCAATCAGGGGTACGGGGAAATTCTCTGGCAGCCATCTAGGAAGTTTTCTCACTCAAAAAAGACATAAATGGAGAAGCAGCTGGGCTTTGTCATATGTGAATATGCTGACTAAAACCTGAGCAGCTAGTTACCTCCTGATCATGAAGGGATGAGCCAAGGACAAAGCCATTGTATAGAGAATGTAAGAAAAAACAAAAATAAAAAGTAACATCGGTTCGTGATGATATTCTCTAGTCAGTGAATCCTGGAGAAGTTCTATCTCATATCTATCTGCCTGTTTTGTGAAACTAAAAGAGCCTCTACATGAGGGGACTTTTCTGTTAACTTGTAGCAAAGAGCATTTGAATTGACATTGCAACCAACCAGTCTTAGGGAGTTAGGTAATTTGACGGTTGAAAGTAGTGCCCTGGTTCTTGGCTTAGATGACTGGATTGAAGGAGACACCATCGCAGAGGCTGGAAATACAAGAGGAGAGTGGGGAGCTCCCTGGTCGCCTAATGGTGAGGGTTCCGGGCTTTCACTGCCATGGCCAGGGTTCAATCCTTGGTGGGGGGACTGAGAACCCACAAGCATCATGGTGTGACCAGAAAAAAAAAGAGGAGTATGTGGTGTAGAGAATAAAGAGGTTCAGAAATAAAAGAGAGTAGATGGGTTTCTGGTAGTATTATTAATTACTAATTCCTTCTATCTAGCAAAAAGTGAGCACATTCATTAGTAATTCCATATAAAAGTATAAAAGACAGTATAGAGAGTGCTAAAAGAACACAGAGTGGGGAGCCCTATTCCACTGGGGGTTGGGTGGGAATGAGACTACCTCCTGGGGAAACTGAATTAACAGTTGCTATTGTTTAATGCAAACCAGAGATTGTCTTCTAGCAAGGAAGTTTAAACTTAATTACATCCCATAATCAGCATTGAGAAAGAATATGCCTATAATTTATTGTTGGATCCAACTATTCAATCTCCAAATTGCTCTATTTAAAAACATCCACGCTTGAACAGCAATTAGAAAAGCAAACCACTTAATTTTTAGGCTTATAAATAGCAATGAGGGATATTAAAAATTCCAAAAGAGTTAAAGAAGACCAGCTTACCTTTGCATAAGCTTTTCCACCTTTCAATTCCTGCCAAAGATAAAAAAACACTATAAGGATATCATACGACTAATGATTTAAAATTAAATATATGTCAAATAGTTTTGACGCAGGTATTTATTTATATGCTGGCAAATCCACTCCAGTATTCTTGCCTAGAGAATTCCATGGACAGAGGAGTCTGGTGGGCTACAGTTCATGAAGTCACACAGAGCTGGACATAACTGAGCAACTACACTTTCACTTCAAGTATAAACTAAAATTCTGATGATCTTAAATCCAACTATTTGGATGGTCCCCACCCCTCTTTGGCAAGTAACCAGAGTTTTTATTTAGAATTTAACTTGAATTTGAAGGAGACAAATGGTGAGAAGACAAACTAACGTTTAATCTATTTGCTGAAGAAGAAACTGCCAAAAAGTGTCCTGGACTCATTGCAATAAGCTGAATCATCAAAGAAAGGTAAATTATTTCCTTAATTAAGCATATTAGTAATACACTGCACAAAGATTTTAACAAGAATGGAGATCCCCACCCCAGAGACAACCACTGTTAGCAATTTTTAGATGTGTATATGTATATGTGTGTGTGTATATATTTATTGCCCCTTTACTCAGATAACAACATGCTACATATACCTTACTTTTCCCCACCTAAAACATATGACATTGTTCCATGGTAATATAGTAGAAACTTCCTTATCTAACTCTTATCTAATGTGAACAAAACTGGCAAAAGTGAAAAATAATAAAAAAATATATATATAGATGTCTTAATGCTTTACTTTAAAATATATAAAATACATTAATTTGCCAGATCCCTCATTTGGGACATCACCCAGATACAAGAATTAAAATGCTTAGACACTGCTTATCACACAGTATATACTCCCATACCTGTGTGTGCTGAATGGACTTATCTTCATATCTTTCTTTGCATTATGTACCATTTTCATCTTTAAAGAGGTGAATTTGAATAAGGTGAGAGCTAATCTATGGTAAACTCTATCGTTCATGAATATTTGCTATCCCACCCCTTCCTCTGCCCCTTTAGTTATGCCACCAGATGTACTCCATTATGAATTACCAAGTTTTCTTTTACTATAAGGTTACTGGTACATCTTTAATAGTGCCTTTCTTTCAACAAAGCAAAACAAAACCTTTTCTAGATAATCCTAGTCTCTACTAGCTAATTCTTTTCTTTGCTCCCCTCTACAGCCAGATTTTCCAAAAGACTTACCAAAATTTGCTGTACCCCACTCTCTCTTCAAAGTAACTCTAATTGGGTTTTCGCTCTCATTTTCCCTCTGCAGTGGCTCTTAGGATTACCAATGATCTCCATTTTTATTAAAGCCCAAGGCTTTGGCTTCATCTTACTTAATTCCAAAACAGCTTATGACAAACTTGACCTCTCTCTCTGCCTCCTTCCTAATAAGATTTTTTTCTATAAACTTCCAAGGTGCTATAATTGTCTACTTTTCTTCCTACCTCCCTGGCTACTTCTCACTCTCCTGTGCAAGACCTACTACTCCTTTATCCAACCTCTGTGGAAAGTATGCTAGCTGCATCCCAAATATCCATTCTTTCCCTCTCCATCATAATAGAATCCTCTATTTTTAGCTGGGCTTTGGCTACCCAAAACAAAGTAACTGGCTACATTTTTCACTTTCTTTTTGTACTATGGCAGTGTGACTAAGATCTGGCCAAAAGTACATGAGAAGTGATATACCTGAATTCTTGCTCCTTTCTTGTACTTGCTAAGCAATTTAATACCACTTCTAAGTGTTTGGTCTAGGGCCTCTTGTTTTTTCTATCTACACTTTCTTGCTGACCTATCCCATTCAGGTCTATGGGTTTAAATAAGAATTGTATGCTGATGACTCAAATCTTTAGTCTGAACTTCTCCTCTGAGTTCCGTATTAGTATTTTAAATGCCTACATGACATGTCCACTTGATGTCTCATGTGTGCTCAGCCACTTCAGTCACCTTTGACTCTTTGTGACCCTATGGACTACAGCCCGCCAGGCTCCTCTGTCTATGGAATTTTCCCGGCAATAATACTGGAGTGGGTTGCTATGCCCTCCTCCAGGGAATCTTTCTGACCCAGGGACAGAACCCAGGTCTCCTACATTGTAGGCAGCCTCTTTACCTGCTGAACCATTGCGTAAGCCCCTGATGTCTCATAGACACTTCAAGTTTAACATGGTCAAAATGGGTCTACTGATTTCTATTAATCTGCCCCCCCTCAATCGCTCCAATGCATGTCTTTGCCATTTCAATGAACAGCAGAATCATCTACCCACATGCTCAGGAAAAAGGTCTAAGAGTTATTCTCAATTTTGTTTCCCACATTCACCATATCCAATCCATTAGTAGGGGGGCTACCTCCAAAATACATCCTGAATCACACCACCTCCACTGTTATAATTCCATGCCAAAACATAAGCATTCCTCATCCAAACTATCCCAATCACTTAAGTGGCTTCTGCAATTCATCCTCCACACAGCAGCAAACGTCATCTTAGAAGATCATGTCTTTCCTTTTTAAAATCCTCAAGTTGATTTCAAAATCCAAACAAATTGATTCCAAATATAAAACTGGAATAAAATCTAAACTCCTATAAAGCCTCAAATCTCATCACCAAGAACTTCCACTTCCATGTTTTCCATGTTCCAGCTACACTGGTGGTCTATCTTTAAACTTGCTAGATTTGTTGTTTATCCTGCATGAGGTTCACAAGACATTTGAATATGTGGCTCAGTATCTTTCATTAGTTTTAGAAGATTCTCCGCCACAATCTCCACAAACTCTCACCACTCTTTCAGGGGTCCATTGATATATATATATATATATATGTGTCAGACCTTTATATTGTTTTCTGTGTCTTATACTCTGTTTTGTGTGTCCCAAACTTATATTTTCTTTCTTCCTTTATAATTTTTAAAAACTTTTATTACAGAAAATTTCAAACATACACAAAAGTGGAAGAAGTAGTATAATAAATCCCCATGAACCCATCAATTAGCTTTAAGAATTATCAATGTATGGCCAATTTCATCTTATCCGTATCATTCCTTATCTCTTGTCGTCTCTCCATTTTTTTTAAAATAGTAGCTCCTTGTTGGGTTATTTATTTTAAATATAGCAGTGTATACAAGTCAATCCAAAACTCCCTACTGATATTTTCTTTTGTCTTATTTTCCAGAGTGTTCTTCAGTTGTGACAAACCTGCTGTTAAATACATCTGTTGAGATTTAATTTCATTTACTTAGTTTTAAATTTTAGTTACTGTATTTTTCAGTTCTAAAATTAGTTTCAAGTTCTCTTATTTTCCATACTCTTGACTAATTATAATTATTGTAAAAAGTTTATTAGATCTTCTCCAAATCTGTATCTTCCATGGGTTTGTTTTTATCATCTTGTTTTCCTTTTGATTTTGGTCATGCAGTCATGTCTTTTCATATGCTTGGTTTAACTTTTTGTGTGTGATAACTTGAAGAAATAATTTTAGGCTCAGAGTAATGTTATTCTCCTCCAGAGAAGAAACACATTTTTTTCTGGCGAGTAGAAAGGTCAGGACCTATCACTTTCATTTAAGCAGTGACTAAGCTGATTGGAAGCTGAATGTCAATTTTTGTAAGGGTTGATCCGCAGCCATTATACTCATTTTTCTAGGCTGAAACTCTTACTGAGTCCCAACTAGAAACTCAGGGTATTTACCAAGGCTCCTTCTGCGAGTGGGCTCTGGACTCCACTTTGTCCCCTTAGTCCTGTAAAATTGCCAGAATCTCAGCTCAGCTTCTTAGCCTCTCCATCACTGCTTTTGGCTCAGGTCCTTAGCTACTGCTTACAAATTAGCAACTGCTTTGAGGGTCAAGGCCAAATGTCAGGCTCATCTTTTTATGCTTCCCTGGTCTTTGATTCTAAACCTCTTAAATCCTTGCTGAAGGCAGCTTCTAATGCCTTCAAATAGCTATTTTTAATATTTTGTATAGTTTTTCAGAAAAGTTCACCCTTCTCAGAGGGAAGGGTGGCCTGTAATAAGCTAGCCCATTAATTTGAGAAGCATAAATCACCAAGTTTATTATAATTTTAAGGCCTGTTATGGATTTAACTGTGCTATCCAAAAAGAAATGCTGAAATCTTAACATGCAGAACCTCAGAATATGACCTTATTTGAAAACAGAGGAGGCTTTACACAGATAATCAAGTTAAAAATGCAGTCCTAATCCAATATGACTAGTGTCCTAATCAAAAACAGGAAATTTGAACACAGACACGCACAGCAGGTGGATGATATAAAGACTCAAAAGGAGAAGACAGCCATGTAACTGGAGTGATACAGCAGCAAGTCAAGGAAAGCCTCAGACTAAGAAAAACTAAGAGAAAGGCATGGAACAGTTTCTTCTCTGAGGCAAGAATGCCTTCAGAGAGAACATGGCCCTACTGACATCTTGATTTTGGATTTCTGGCCTCCAGAACTGTGAGACAATAAATTGTTTTAATCCACTCAGTTTGTGATACTTTGTTGTAGCACCCCTCGCAATCTAACAAAGGGGATTTTTACTTTCAGGGCTTCTCTGGTGGCTTAGACAGAAAAGAATCTGCCTGCAATGAGGGAGGGTACAGGTTTGATCCTGGATTGGGAAGATCTCCTGGAAAAGGAAATGGATACCCACTCCAGTATTCTTGCCTAGAGAATTTCACAGACAGAGAAGCCTGGCGGGCTACAGTCTATGGGGTCGCAAAGAGTCAGACACGACTGAGTGACTAACAAAGAATCTGTGACAGTTAACTTTATGTGTCAACTAGACTGGGTCGTGGGATGCCCAGATATTTGGTTAAACATTATATCTTAAAGTGTGTTTTGCAATGTAGATAGTATTTATACAGTTGGCTTTACTAATTTTTCTTTATGGGTTCTCACTTTTACATAATAATTAGATAGGATAAGGTACAGTAAGTTCAGTAAGTACTTCCATATACCAAGCATGGTAAGAGAATACTAGAGTTTCACTAGTATCTGTTCTTTCCTTCTTTAATTTTGGAATCTGATAGTTACTCAGCTAGAGACTATATTCACAGCTTTTCTTCTAGTTTGGTGTGATCATGTAACTAAGTTTTAACCAGTATGAGCACTTTTGAGTCATGCCCTAAAAAGGAATGCATTTGTTCTTATGTTGCTTTTTCTTCTTTCTCACTGGTGGAGAGATAACAAGACTAGAGCAACTTCCTTGGATCTAAAAATGGGCATCATACAGTGAAGATGGCAGAGCTGCTCTACCAGCCCTGGATTCTCTGGCTGTTACCTGAGAGAGACATACACTTCTATTTTAAGTTTACAATGTATTACATAGAAACAATCTGAGATTACAATTTTTATAGATTATTGGTAATATGCTTCAACTTAGTAAGTAGAAAGTAAATTTAAAAAAACCATGGGTTTAAAATCAGAAAGATTTGTGCTTGAGTTCCTAATTTATCATTTATTAGCAAAGTGAGTTTATGGAAGTAACAACCTCTTTGAGCCTTGGTTTTCCTGAAAACGGAAAAGAGAACACATTTCCAGGGCTGTTATTAGACACAAAATATGTAAAGTCCCTAAAAAACAGTGCCTAATAAAGAAGAGAAACAATGAATGGCAGGATGAAGACCTATTATGGCCCCTAAACTAATAGAAATAAGATTAATATTTATATGCGTAGTGATAATGAGATGAAGGTTCTTGATAATATTTTATTTCTTCAGATTCCTCATCATATTTATTATAGCAATTTAAATTATGCTGCAGGTATGAAGTGAAATTACATGTAACAGTTCTAACAGTAAAGCAGAGCTAACTAAAGTGAGTCAGTGACTATGGAACTAACCACGGTTTCTGAAAGGAGAGAAGTAACAGGCTGATTTTAATACCTTCCTCACAGAGACTCTGTAGATACAAGGGTCCAGGACACCTGTGGTGGCACTGGCACTCATTTTGCACATAAATGAGAACTTCTTTCTCCAGTGAACACAGTTTGCTTGCACCACCTCCCTGAGGGGGTAAAAAAGAAAAAAGAACCAGTTAATTAACTCTGATAGCATTGATGACATGTTAGAAAACACACACACTATTTCACTCAAGTCTGTAAGGTAAATATTTGGAAACAGTGAAATATGAAGAAAACAAATTCCTAATCATGTGATCTGAAAACCTTCAGAAAGTTTTAATTATTCACAGGCAACTGAAAAATAGTGAATTTACTTATCAATTTAATCAATATAGAATGATGTTTCACCATTCATTCAACACACAATACATATTTGTTTATATTAGATGTGAGGAGTATGTGTTAGGTGATTAAAATATGAAGATCAGAGTAACTGTTTTTTAACCTGATTGGGCTTAGAGTTTAGTTAGTGCAAAAGAAATATAAAAATACTTATTCTAAAACAACTACTGTCACAGCTTTACTTCTATTCCAGCCACAAGAGCAACAGCAGCTACCATTTATGGACAGTTTACCACATGTTATTTAATCTCACAACAAACCCAGGGGTAACAACCTAGGCAGCTGGCACTATCCTCACTTTATAGGTAACGAAGTGAAGAAGAACTAAAGAGCTTCTTTCTGAAAGTGAAAGAGGAGAGTGAAAAAGTTGGCTTAAAACTCAACATTCAGAAAACTTAAGATCATGGCATCTGGTCCCATCACTTCATGGCAAATAGATAGGGAAACAATGGAAACAGTGAGAGACTTTATTTTTGGGGGGCACCAAAATCACTGCAGATGGTGACTGCAGCCATGAAATTAAAAGATGCTTGCTCCTTGAAAGAAAAGCTATGTCCAACCTAGACGGCTTATTAAAAAGCAGAGACACTACTTTGCCATCAAAGGTCCATCTAGTCAAAGCTATGGTTTTTCCAGTGGTCATGTATGGATGTGAGAGTTGGGCTATAAAGAAAGCTGAGTGCCGAAGAATTGATGCTTTTGAACTGTGGTGTTGGAGAAGATACTTGAGAGTCCCTTGGCCTGCAAGGAGATCCAACCAGTACATCCTAAAGGAAATCAGTCCTGAATATTCATTGGAAGGACTGATGCTGAAGCTCCAATACTTTGGCCACCTGGTGTGAAGAACTGGCTCGCTGGAAAAGACCCTGATGCTGGGGAAGATTGAAGGCAGGAGGAGAAGGGGACGACAGAGGATGAGATGGTTGGATGGCATCACCGACCTGATGGATATGAGTTTGGGTAAGCTCCGGTAGTTGGTGAGGGACAGGGAAGCCTGGCGTGCTGCAGTCCATGGGGTCGCAAAGAGTTGGACACAACTGAGGGCCTGAACTGAAATGTGCATCAGGAGAGATGTTAACTCTAGGTCATTTAGGAAGGAAGCGGCATCACCAGCATTCAAACCAGGCTCATTTAACTCGAAAGTCCACCTGCCCATTTTTTTCAGCAACTCCGCCCTTTCAAGTTTCCAGGTCTCTCTGTACGTGCTGTTCCCTCTACGATTCTCTTAGAAAGGAAGGATAATTAATTATTCTTCTAACGTCAGAAGAAAAGAAAGGCAGTGGGCAAAAACAGAGCTGGAGAAAGCAGAAAGGAAAGGCAAGAGAGCTCAGGTTAAATGGTTTTTATTTGTTTAGGAAAATAATAATGAGGTGACTTCTATAGGATGATAGTAGCTGATGGGTGACTTGTAAGGCTGAGGATGGTGAACGTGACAGGGAGTCAACTTTAGCTGCCTTAGTGAATAAAATTAATTTGTACTGGGACCAATCGATTTGGTTTTATAGATTTCTCTATCAATGCACAGATAACCAAAAACAAGAAGTGCAAAAACAAATATAATTTAAAAGCCAACTATGTGTTTGTGTGTGGTATGTGCATGTTATATAAATAGAGACAAGGGTGTGTATTTTATCACAGGTTTAACTGTAGCAACTTTAGCTTTTTTTTTCATTAGGAAGCTTTAGCTGATTTAAGAAATTATGAAGAGAATGCATATGTTCTTAGGGGAATTTCCCTAGAAATCCAGCAGGTGTGCAATTTATCTGTATACAGCACAGGCAGAATGAGAGTTGCTTGGTAAAGGATAGGTCTAAAGGTATTTTTCAGGCAACCTGAGGCATCCCCAGTAAGATGAGAAGTAGCTAACCTGTATACTCAAAAATAAGTGAATTTGAAAAATCACTGAATAATGAGAATAACAAGCTTTCCTCTAAACATCTCTTAGCCTAAAGACTTGATCAAGGCATCAGCCATGGTCTCTGGAGCTTCCCCCTTAAGGTATGCAGATAAACAAGTCCCGGTACTCCTGGACTCTTCAGGAATATTTTGAGCTTCAAGGCTTGGTAGTTCCTATCATTGAGACCACTGATAAATGATCAAGAACCAGAAATAACATTAAAAAAATACCTGTTATTTTACTCTTCTGATAAAATTAAATACAAACTTCTGATCAAGGATGGCAGTATGGTTATCTGTATTAGTTTCATCTCTCTCCCCAAAACTCTCTAAATTAAAACAAAATTTTTTTAAGTCACCATCAGACAGGAGACAAGAAAGAAAGAAAAAGGCAGTGACAGACAAGTAATGACTGATTAAGCAAATCAAAGAACGCTGAACCTTAAGCTGGTAATATTGAAAGCCAAGAGCAAGAATTTAAAATTGATCTTGAAGTAGAATGAAGGAAGGACACAAGGCAGAGTCAATGAGCACCCTCCACATGCACAAAGTTTTTACTCAACTTTTAGTGCTCCAAGTTAAATATGAGCAGATACTTAAGGAAAGTCCCTTAATATGAAAGAGAGATCAATAAATAGCAAAAAAACAAAAACAACTCAAAAAACCCAAAACAAAAAACAACTTGAGCAAAAGAAAGTCTACACTGGAAGAAGAAAAGAATATTGGAGAGAAAGAAAGTACATCTACCATACATGAACAGGATGCTGTTTTTAAAAAAGGAACATACAGGAAACTAACATGGTAACAAATAGGATCACCCAAAAGAAATCAGTAAATTCCTAGACACACACAACTTACCCAAGCAATCAAGAAGAAAACTTGAACAAACCAATACAAAATAAGGAGACTGAGTCAGTAATAAAAAAACTCCCAACAACAATGACGACCAAAAAGCCCAGGATCGGCTAGCTTCAGGGGTGAATTCTACTACATACTCAAAGAATAATACAAATCCTTCTTAAACTTTTCCAAAAAAACAGAAAAGAAGGAACACTTTGAAACTCATTTTATAAGCAGCATCATCCTGATACCAAAGCCCGATAAAACCACCACAAGAAAATAAAACTATGGACCAATATCTCTGATAAAGATAGATAACAAAAATTCTCAATAAAAATACTGGCAAATTGAATTGACCAACATATTAAAAGGATCAACGCACGCAAAATCAACGTGATATATGCACCACAGCAACAGAAGGAAGATGAATGCCACGTGATCAGCTCAGGTCGGGTCAGTCACTCAGCCGTGTCCCACTCCTTGTGACCCCACGGACTGCAGCACGCCAGGCCTCCCTGTCCCTCACCAACTCCCAGGGCTTACTCGGACTCACTGTCCATCGAGTCGGTGATGCCATCCAACTGTCTCATCCTCTGTTGTCCCCTTCTCCTCCTGCCTTCAATCTTCCCCAGCATCAGGGTCTTTTCCAGTGAGTCAGTTCTTCACATCAGGTGGCCAAATTATTGCAGTTTCAGCTTTAGCATCAGTCCTTCCAATGAATATTCAGGACTGATTTCCTTTAGGATTGACTGGTTGGCTCTCCTTACAGTCCAAGGGACTCTCAAGAGTTTTCTCCAACACCACAGTTCAAAAGCATCAATTCGGTGCTCAGCTTTCTTTATACTCCAACTCTCACATCCAGACATGGCCACTGGAAAAACCATAGCTTTGACTAGGCGGACCTTAGTTGGCAAAGTAATGTCTCTGCTTTTTAATATGCTGTCTAGGTTGGTCATAACTTTCCTTCCAAGGAGTAAGCGTCTTTTAATTTCATGGCTGCAATCAGCATCCGCAGTGATTTTGGAGCCCCCAAAATAAAGTCTGACACTGTTTCCACTGTTTTTCCATCTATCTCCCATGAAGTGAGGGGACAAGATGCCATGATCTTTGTTTTCTGAATGTTGAGCTTCAAGCCAACCTTTTCACTCTCCTCTTTCACTTTCATCAAGAGGCTTTTGAGTTCCTCTTCACTTTCTGCCATAAGGGTGGTGTCATCTGCATATCTGAGGTTATTGATATTTCTCCCAGCAATCTTGATTCCAGCTTGTGCTTCTTCCAGCCCAGCGTTCCTCATGATGTACTCTGCATATAAGTTAAATAAGCAAGGTGACAATATACAGCCTTGATGTACTCCTTTTCCTATTTGGAACCAGTCTGTTGTTCGATGTACAGTTCTAACTGTTGCTTCCTGACCTGCATACAGGTTTCTCAAGAGGCAGGTCAGGTGGTCTGGTATTCCCATCTCTTTCAGAATGTTCCACAGTTTATTGTGATCCACACAGTCAAAGGCTTTGGCATAGTCAATGAAGCAGAAATAGATGTTTTTCTGGAACTCTCTTGCTTTCTCCATGATCCAGCGGATGTTGGCAATTTGATCTCTGATGCCTCTGCCTTTTCTAAAACCTGCTTGAACATCTGGGACTTCACGGTTCACATATTGCTGAAGCCTGGCTTGGAGAATTTTGAGCATGACTTTACCAGCGTGTGAGATGAGTGCAACTGTGCGGTAGTTTGAGCATTCTTTGGCATTGCCTTTCTTTGGGATTGGAATGAAGACTGACCTTTTCCAGTCCTGTGGCCACTGCTGAGTTTTCCAAATTTGCTGGCATATTGAGTGCAGCACTTTCACAGCATCATCTTTCAAGATTTGAAATAGCTCAACTGGAATTCCATCACCTCCACTAGCTTTGTTTGTAGTGATGCTTTCTAAGGCCCACTTGACTTCACATTCCAAGATGTCTGGCTCTATTACTTCACAACTATTCCTAAATCAATCTCTTTCCTATGTCTAGTCCCACTACCCTAATTTTGTCCCTCAACAATTCTTCGCTGAAATATGGCAACACTTTCCTAAATGGCCCCCACTCAAATCTACTTTCCTCATGTTACCACAGGAGAAGGTACTGGTGACCCACTCCAGTGCTCTTGCCTGGAAAACCCCATGGACGGAGGAGCCTGGTAGGCTGCAGTCCATGGGGTCGCTAAGAGTAGCACACAACTGAGCGATTTCACTTTCCCTTTTCCCTTTCATGCACTGGGGAATGAAATGGCAACCCACTCCAGTGTTCTTGCCTGGAGAATCCCCGGGACGGGGGAGCCTGGTGGGCTGCTGTCTATGGGGTTGTACAGAGTTGGACACAACTGAAGTGACTTAGCAGCAGCAGCAGCAGCATGTTACCACAGAGCTCCTTCTAAAATACAGAAGGTGACATCCTTCCTCTGTTTAAACTCTGTCACTGTTTCCCATTTCAGATTCAGCCCTACCTCCTTAACATGGCCTCTCCATGATGAGACCCCGTAGTCTTATCACTTGACCCTTTTGATCTCATACTGATTGTCATTCCCCACTTACTTCACACTATTTCTCATTTGTATGCCTTTGTTCATAATGTTTTCTTTACCGAGTCCACCATCTACTCTCCCTTTCAACTGCGACATTCCCCAGTTTAATTCTAACTCACTGAGACTAGTCATTATCCCCTCTAGGAATCTTTCCCCAACTCAGCCTCCAGGTGAAAGCCTGGTGTCCTGTCTGACGTGGTCTGCCTTGGTCCCCTGAATACCTCAGCGTCCACCATTCTCTCTCCTGGAGCACTGCCACTCCATGCTCCAGGGTGGCAGAATGAGTTGGCCTCCTCCATCATTCCATTCAGTACTCATCCCCCAGGATGCGGTCCTAATTTCCTTTATCCTTGCTTTGTTTCTGGCAGATTCTCCAACAATTAATATATATTTGAAAGGAGTCAATATTGTAAATGAATTTTTTTAATTTATAAGCCTAAGGTACCCCTGACTACGCTCTTTCTTAATAGGAATTCAAATAGAATATTTTAATTTAAATACTCTTTTAGATTTTATACTATCAAAATAATAGCTTTGGAGTTTCAAACAATTTCTCCAAGCAAAAAAATTTTTGTGTGCCTTCAACAATTACTCAAATTTTGTGCGTGACAATCTTTAATGAACACACACACAGCTGTCAGAAAATGGTCCAGACCACACAAACAAAAAAAAAGTAGCCAAGTTAGTAGTGACAGTTTGTTATACTGATGAGTTACCATGGAAACAAACTCAGACTACTTGACAACTGAGACAAAAGTCACATTAGTAAATGCTTTCCGTTATGTGACTCATTAATTTCCTATAAGTCTTATATTGTTGCTTAACCATTTTCAAGAAACAAAGCAACAGAATATGATTTGTGTTGATACTGTGGAAAACCCAGTATTTGTAAGATAAAATGATAAAGCTGCTGATTGTGAAATATGTAAACAGGGGACTTACTTAACAGAAGATAAATGTTGACATGGCCATTGTTTATGCTTCAAAAGAGTCAAAGAAAATCTAAAAAGTCTTAAACAAATACAAATAATGTAAAATGAAATGAACATTATGGATCCATTTTTTACGACTACTTAGAACTGTATTACTTAATATTCTAAGAATTACTTGCACATGTGTACTCTAGGCACATATTAAAATTATGCCATATTTTGGTACCTCAAAGCATTTTTAACTTGTTAAAAACAGCAGTAAAAAACAGTCATGAAGAATGCAAGATTTCTTCCAGACAGCATTACCACATGGACGTTAGAGCTTATCTCCAGAGCCAGTCTGACTGGGTTCAAATCCTATGTGTTCTTCTTGCCAGTTATCACCCTGACACAATCCTTAAACTCTGCATTTCCATTTCCTCCTTTATGAAACAGAGATGGTAACAGTACTTATACCTCATGGAAATTTTGGGAAACCAAGTGAATTATTACACTTGGTATTTGGAACAATGCCAGATTTATAATGGACCTCAATAATAAATGTTAGCAATTGTTACTATCAAGGATATAAGTAGTTCAAGTCCAGTTACATTTGCCTTCCAGAGAGAAATAAATAATGGTTAAATTTTATAGAGAATTTTCTTCAACAGTAATAGAGTTCTATTTTATAAAAGATACAGATTCCTGAAAAAATGAACCTTTGGGAACTGAGGTTAAAAACAGCATTTTGAGACTCCAAGGATAAATTAAGTCTATAAAGTTGTGACTTTAACATACAACACTAAGGATCAGCGAATGTCTCTTAGCCCACAAGTAGTTTTGGCTTGAGGAGCTGAGTGTACTGTACTATCATTCAGTGGAAAAAACTGAACACAAGATATTTTTCATTCATTCAGTCACTCAATTATACATTCATTCATTCCGCTAGTAGTGTTAGTGAGGGAAATGACAATCCAGTTTTGGACATCTTGAGGCTGAGGAGCCTGAGAGTCCCTGTGATCATATAACTTAGGAGAAATATATATTTGTTCAGATAACCAAAATATTATTTCTCATATATAGTTGTTCTTCATCGACTGTTCCTGGCTCAAGCTCCCCAAACCCTTGGGATTTCCTAATTGTTGATAATGAAGGTATCTTTTGTTATGTGAATGAAGTGACTTTTAGATCCCGCCCTAGAGTGGGGGCTGGTAGCCAGGAGAACCAACCATGAGAACAAACTTTCAATCCTACCCCATGATTTCTGTGGAGGGGAGAGGGGCTTTAAGGTTGAATCAACAGCCACAGACCAATGATTTAGACAATCTGGACTAAACAACGAAGGCTTCATAAAAACCCAAAAGGACAGTTTTCTGGCCCCTTTTCAAAGAGCTTCTACATCAGGGAACCAGAACACTTCCATGTGCCACCATGCTGGAGTCTGGAACTCTGTGGAACACTGATACAGAAGATACAGGAGAAGCAGAGGGGACAGGCAAAGGAGACTCCAGGGTCAGCAGAGAGAAACAAAGGAGATCATGTTATTACCAAAAGATCTTTAAGAAGGAAGAGTTCAACAAAATCAAATATGGCAGAGAGGTCAGGTAAGATAAAGATGAGAAAGAAGCAACAATGGAGTCACTGATAATACTGTGTAGTTCGGTGAAAAGGTGCAGGTGAAGGCAGATGACTATGGGAAGTAGATACAGGGAACACATACAATTGATTTCAAATATTTCAGTAACACAGTGGAAAAAATTAGGGTGGCAGCCCACATGGCATAGAACAGGGATTTCATTTTAACATGCTTAGTGTTATAGGAGAGAACCAATAAAGAGAAAAAGTCAGAGTTGAGAGGGTATGAAAGATGGTGCCAGAAAGTCAGAGGGGATGGGATTCAAACAATAGCTGGAGGGAGTGGCCCTGAATAGACGAGGCTCCTCCTGCATCATGAGGAGGGGCAGAGAAAGGACCAAGCTCTAATGCTGGCAAGTTTGTCAACAGATCACTGTTCACTGCCAGAACTGTTCTAGAGAAAAATTCCATGTAAGAAACAGAACTATTTGATATATAGTAGTCAAATGTTCATGATCTGAGCCACAGTCAGCTCCTGGTCTTGTTTTTGCTAACTGTATACAGCTTCTCCATCTTTGGCTGCAAAGAATATAATCAATATGATTTCGGTGTTGACCATCTGGTGATGTCCATGTATAGAGTCTTCTCTTGTGTTGTTGGAAGAGGGTGTTTGCTATGATCAGTGCATTCTCTTGACAAAACTCTATTAGCCTTTGCCCTGCTTCATTCCGTGCTCCAAGGCCAAATTTGCCTGTTACTCCAGGTGTTTCTTGACTTCCTACTTTTGCATTCCAGTCCCCTATGATGAAAAGGACATCTTTTTTGGGTGTTAGTGCTAAAAGGTCTTGTAGGTCTTCATAGAACTGTTCAACTTCGGCTTCTTCAGCTTTACTGGTTGGGGCATAGGCCTGGATTACTGTAATATTGAATGGTTTGCCTTGGAAACGAACAGAAATCATTCTGTCGTTTTTAAGATTGCATCCAAGTACTGCATTTCGGACTCTTTTGTTGACCATGATGGCTACTCCATTTCTTCTAAGGGATTCCTGCCCACAGTAGTAGATATAATGGTCATCTGAGTTAAATTCACCCATTCCAGTCCATGTAAATTCACTGATTCCTAGAATGTCTATGTTCACTCTTGCCATCTCCTTGACCACTTTGACCACTTGACCCTTTGACCACTTCCAATTTGCCTTGATTCATGGACCTAACATTCCATGTTCCTATGCAATACTGCTCTCTACAGCACCGGATCTTGCTTCTATCATCGGTCACATCCACAACTGGGTATTTTTTTTGCTTTTGCTCCATCCCTTTATTCCTTCTAGACTTACTTCAGCAATATGTGAACCGTGAACTCCCAGATGTTCAAGCAGGTTTTAGAAAAGGCAGAGGCACCAGAGATCAAATTGCCAACATCCGCTGGATCATGGAGAAAGCAAGAGAGTTTCAGAAGAGCATCTATTTCTGCTTCATTGACTATGCCAAAGCCTTTGACTGTGTGGATCACAATAAACTGTGGAACATTCTGAAAGAGATGGGAATACCAGATCACCTGACCTGCCTCTTGAGAAACCTGTATGCAGGTCAGGAAGCAACAGTCAGAACTGTACATCGAACAACAGACTGGTTCCAAATAGGAAAAGGAGTGCGTCAAGGCTGTATATTGTCACCTTGCTTATTTAACTTATATGCAGAGTACATCATGAGGAACGCTGGACTAGAAGAAGCACAAGCTGGAATCAAGATTGCTGGGAGAAATATCAATAATCTCAGATATGCAGATGATGCTACCCTTATGGCAGAAAGTGAAGAGGACCTCAAAAGCCTCTTGATAAAAGTGAAAGAGGAGAGTGAAAAGGTTGGTTTGAAGCTCAACATTCAGAAAACAAACATCATGGCATCTGGTCCCATCACTTCATGGGAAATAGATGGAAAAACAGTGGAAACAGTGTCAGACTTTATTTTGGGGGGCTCCAAAATCACTGCAGATGCTGATTGCAGCCATGAAATTAAAAGACGCTTGCTCCTTGGAAGGAAAGTTATGACCAACCTTGATAGTATATTAAAAAGCAGAGACATTACTTTGCCAACCAAGGTCCGTCTAGTCAAGGCTATGGTTTTTCCCGTGGTCATGTATGGATGTGAGAGTTGGACTGTGAAGAAAGCTGATCACCGAAGAATTGATGCTTTTGAACTGTGGTGTTGGAGAAGACTCTTGAGAGTCCCTTGTACCGCAAGGAGATCCAACCAGTCCATTCTAAGGGAGATCAGTCCTGGGTGCTCATTGGAGGGACTGATGCTGAAGCTGAAACTGCAATACTTTGGCCACCTCATGCGACGAGTTGACTCACTGGAAAAGACTCTGATGCTGGGAAAGGTTGGGGGCGGGAGGAGAAGGGGACGACAGAGAATGAGATGGCTGGATGGCATCACCGACTCTGTGGACATGAGTTTGAGTGAACTCCGGGAGTTGGTGATGGACAGGGAGGCCTGGCGTGCTCTGATTCATGGGGTCGCGGAGAGTCGGACACGACTGAGTGACTGAACTGAACTGAGTCAAATGTTTGCCAAATACTTGCTTGTTAATAATCTGCTGTACATATTATAAAAAACTGAAGGCTCATGCAAGAAAGACTGCCATTCAGTGACTTGGCAGATAGCCTAATGAGAAATTTCATTTTTAAAAAAGTATGTAAAGTTATGCCCCATTTTTATAGTATGATAAATGACTAATAATTGTTTTTATGAGCAAAAAGTGCTTAAACTCAAAAATATGAATTGATGTTTATCTAGAGAGGCATGTATTCTTTAAGTTCCCTCACATAAACTCACAGGTCATTCTTTCTACATACTCTTGGATATTTTTAAACAATGAATACAATTCAATTCAGTTCAGTTCAGTAGCTCAGTCGTGTCCGACTCTCTAGCACCCAGGTCCCCTCTCAGTTTAACCTATAGTTTTCTTTCTTTTTTTAATTGAAGTTCAGTTGACTTACAATGCTGTGTTAGTTTCTGGTGTACAGCCAAGTGATTCAGTTACATATATACTTTTTCATATTCTTTTCCATTATGGTTTTACATGGTATTGAATACCATTCACTGTGCTATACAATAAGACCTTGTTTATCCATTTCTATATATAATAATTTGCATCTGCTAATCCAAATTTCCTAATCCACACCCTCCTCCCACCCCCAGCAACTACAGATCTATTCTCTAACATATACTTTTCTATTCATAACATTCCAGCTTATTAGCTAGCCAAAGGAAAGCTGAATGGCATAATGGAAAGAGAAAAAGGTAAAGTATCCAGACCTTTTCTAGTATAAACTATATTGACTTTGGACAAGTCATTTAACCTGCTGGCCTCAATTTCTTCAATGAGAAACAAGTGTTGACCTAGGTACTATATATAATCAAAATGAATATTTTTGACAAATATCATACATGAAAAATAGTTTATTTTTCTGTAACTACATAGCAGCACTTCTTTACTTTCTAGAAAGGACAGTACAGATGAAAATGGCACAATAAAAACATGAAATAATAGGGAAAAAAATCTTAATTTAAGGAAGAACCTATACTAAAAATTTAAGAATACACATGGTCTAGAACATTTTAAAGAAAAGAAAACTACAGAAAACTCCCCAATTTTCACCAGGTAAAAGTCCTTTGAGATAGCGAAAATTAAAATCAAGTTATATAAATAAGAATGAAAATATGTCCTCCACAACCCTTATAAACAAAGGGACACGAGACTAACCAGAATTCAGAAGCCGATGTGAACTACTGATTCTGTATTGCGCCAAAAAACTGTATTGTGTATGAAGGAAAAGGAAATATTTTGTCAGGCATGCAAGGACTAAACTAAACAAAAAGCAAAAAACTATCACAGGTACCATTTCTGATTAAGACATGAAGAATTGCACAAGAAAAAAAGAATTAAAAATTGTATCTTCAGAATAAAAAAAAAAGGCCAGAAACCAATTAAGAGGTTACCTGCCTTCTAAAAAATATTTTACTTTGAACAAGAGGACTTTTTTTCCCCTTCCTGAATTGTCTAAGGCATATGTGAAAATAACAGATACAGTTTCTTCAGTCACTTATTCAATTAGCCAATTTCCAGATCAAGAAATGAATGGCTCCTTTTAGTTTCCAGATCAAGAAATGAATGGCTCCTTTTTGTCTGAAGACCAGAGGCCAAATTCTTCAACTATGCATTCATCCCCCCAAGGTCTACTTCTCAGCCTCTCAATTTGACCCCCTCTGATTACCTTCATTAACTTCACCTAACTGAATTATACACTACTCCCTATCCAAGCTCTATGTACATACGCCTGCCTAATGCTGTTCTATTCCTTTAGGATGCCCTCCTAAATGCTTTCTATCCTTTTCCTATGATCCAACCTCATCCACATGACATAGGAAAGGGAACCAATTTTAGACTCAGAGGACCGAGGCTCAAGTCTAATTTCAACAATGAATGATGTTGCACAAATTAGTTTCCTTTACGTAAGTTTTCTCTTTTATGAAATGCTTTGATTTTAGCTAAACATATTAGTATAAATTATATCTATCTAGATATTTATATATTATATAAATTGCAAACATCTTGCCTGAATCTATAAAATCTATAAAAAATTCACAGTAAGGGGTAATTTAGAAACACAAAGGACGCAGGCACACAGAGAGAAGCCATGTGAGAATACTGCAAGAAGGCAGGGATCTGCAAAATAGGACCATACTTGACCACACCTTGATCTTGAACATCCAGCCTCCAGAACTGTGAGAATATAGATTTCTATTGCTTAAGCGACTCAAAAAACACAGTAATTTAAAATTAAATACACACACACATACAGTTCTTGTTGTGTAGTCACTAAGTTGTGTCTAACTCTTGGTGGACTCCAGCCCACCAGGTTCCTCTGTCCATGGGATTTTCCGGCAAGAATACCGGAGTGGGTTGCTATTTCCTTCTCCAGGGGATCTTCCCAACTCAGCGATAGAACACGAGTCTCCTGCATCACTGGCTCTCAATCTGCAGGCAGATTCTTTACCGCTTTATATATATCTGGGTAAACTACAAAGTGTTAACAAATCAAGACTTCACTCAAAAATTTATTCTATGATGCATTTCCTGAGCCCTGGACAAAATTATTCTCTTGTTCCTTTAAACTCCTGGGACATTTTACATCCACGTTTGGAGCTGCCTTGCAAATGAAAGATACTGAGAGCAAGAGAAATAGGACTTTAATGAAGTTTTGCTGTGTGTTAAAAAAGTACTCTGATATTTTCATAAGCATAATTATTGAAAGGGAACTCTAAGGTATCAGAGGAGGTTTTCTGGTACAGTGATATCAAATAGTGAATTCCAAAGAACATACATTGGCCATCAAAACCTATTTGGAGATATAGATAAGGAGGAGAAAACTGCAGAATGTTTACATTATTGAGATCCAGAGGGAAACAGGCCAGTAACTCAGCTGGTATGTGACAAAATGAAAAAAAAAGTGAAAGTGTTAAGTCACTCAGTCACGTCTGACTCTTTGTGAGCCCCCAAACTGTAGCCCACCAGGCTCCTCTGTCCACTGAATTCTCCAGATAAAAAGACTGGAGTGGGAGTGGGTAGCCATTCCCTTCTTGAGGGGGATCTTCCCGACCCAGGGATTGAACCTGGGTCTCCTGCATCGCAGGCAGATCCTTTACCATCTGAGCCACCAGGAAAGCCCCTATGTGATGAAATAGTACAAAATAATATTAAAAATGGACTTTGAAGGCTCTACTCTGGCTATCTTGGTTATCCTTAATATGATTCAATAATCAGGAAAAACTCATTCAAATGAAGTAAATTTAAATCAAAGGCACAGCAACCCACTCTGGCTAACTCTACTTGAAGGGAGGTCTGGGGGATAGACTGGGAGAGATCTGTGCAGCAATGAAAAAATGAGATTACAAGGAGGTTGCATATGAAAGGACTGTACTGAGAATACATGGTGGGATATTTCTTGAGTGGCAGAGACCTGCTGCGGTATTTCCTGATGACTCTGATCAAAGCCACTGTAAACTTCATGTGTTTGCATCACATTGCATCACTTGACATGTCTGACAACATTTCTCACATAGAAGGAAACCACAGTGGAAGCAGAGTCTCTGAGTTAGAGAAACTGCCATAAATATTTTACACAGCCTCTCAATTGTTTTGTGTGTGGGTTTTTAAGGATTACCTTAGCAGATTCTTGACTTACTATCAGTTGGTACTAATTTACAGTTTCTCAAATTAGGAAGCAGCCAGTGCTAACTAACAATGTAGTTATTACTGAGTTCCTGGTTGCTTCAGGAAGCCTTACACTATACAATGAGAGTTTACAATTCTCAACTGCATATAATTACAAATGCATATTATCTACATTGTTAACAATGATTGCTTACTGTTCCCTTAACAGAAATTATGAAGGTAATTTATAATTGCTTATAAAACATTCTTTACTGATTTAGCCTACAAGAAAAATTTTAGGACCAATCCCCTTGTTAGGCAAGGACCATGAACAATCTTTTCTAACTACTTTCTGTCATTTCTAAAACTGCTTCTGCCTTGTACATAGTGTAAATAATAATATCCACAGGATAGACCAAGTAAGATATTTATTTGAACTGGAAGTCATTCCTCAACCATAAGGAATGACCAAAATGGGGAGACCTTCATGACCAGATGGTACCCAGAGGTAATAATAAAAAAATACCTTTAGGGACTCTGAATTGGCTTAAAAAGATAACAGAAGATAAAATGTTAGTAACTTTATGCTTAAACACCAGCACCAGAGAATTGCCAGAAACTGCCATAGAAATGTGGCTGCAGTCTATGAACAAGGAAATACATAAAATTATAACTAGAAAGAAAATGTCACTAAATAAGTGCACACAAAAGCAACGTGAGTGATGACTCACTATGAGGAAATGAAGCCAACATGTAAAGTCCAAAATCAAAACTATGGGTAGTTTCTCATTTTTTTTTTTTTTAACATCCACTGGAGTTTTTATTTTATTTTTTAAAAGTAATTAATTTATTTTACTTTACAATATTGTATTGGTTTTGCCATACATTGACTTGAATCTGCCATGAGTGTACATGTGTTCCCCATCCTGAACCCCCCACCCACCTCCCTCCCCATCCCATCCCTCTGGGTCATCCCAATGCACCAGCCCCAAGCATTCTGTCTCATGCATCAGACCTGGACTGGAGATTCGTTTCACATATGATATTTCACATGTTTCAATGCCATTCTCCCATATCATCCCGCTCTCGCCCTCTCCCATGGAGTCCAAAAGACTGTTCTATACATCTGTGTCTCTTTTAATGTCTCTCATACAGGGTTATCGTTGCCTTCTTTCTAAATTCCACATATATGCGTTAGTATACTGTATCGGTTTTTTTCTTTCTGGCTTACTTCACTCTGTATAATGGGCTCCAGTTTCATCCACCTCATTAGAACTGATTCAAATATATTCTTTTTAATGGCTGAGTAATACTCCATTGGCCTCTTGAGAAACCTGTATGCAGGTCAGGAAGCAACAGTCAGAACTGTACATCGAACAACAGACTGGTTCCAAACAGGAAAAGGAGTACATCAAGGCTGTATCTTGTCACCTCGCTTATTTAACTTATATGCAGAGTACATCATGAGGAACGCTGGGCTGGAAGAAGCACAAGCTGGAATCAAGATTGCTGGAAGAAATATCAATAACCTCAGATATGCAGATGACACCACCCTTATGGCAGAAAGTGAAGAGGAACTCAAAAACCTCTTGATGAAAGTGAAAGAGGAGAGTGAAAAGGTTGGCTTGAAGCTCAACATTCAGAAAACAAAGATCATGGCATCTGGTCCCATCGCTTCATGGGAAATAGATGGAAAAACAGTGGAAACAGTGTCAGACTTTATTTTTTGGGGCTCCAAAATCACTGCAGATGCTGATTGCAGCCATGAAATTAAAAGACGCTTACTCCTTGGAAGGAAAGTTATGACCAACCTTGATAGTATATTAAAAAGCAGAGACATTACTTTGCCAACAAAGGTCCGTGGAGTCAAGGCTATGGTTTTCCCAGTGGTCATGTATGGATGTGAGAGTTGGACTGTGAAGAAAGCTGATCGCCAAAGAACTGATGCTTTTGAACTGTGGTGTCGGAGAAGACTCTTGAGAGTCCCTTGGACTGCAAGGAGATCCAACCAGTCCATTCTAAAGGAGATCAGTCCTGGGTGTTCATTGGAAGGACTGATCCTAAAGCTGAAACTGCAATACTTTGGCCACCTCATGTGACGAGTTGACTCACTGGAAAAGACTCTGATGCTGGGAAAGGTTGGGGGCAGGAGGAGAAGGGGACGACAGAGAATGAGATGGCTGGATGGCATCACTGACTCTGTGGACATGAGTTTGAGTGAACTCTGGGAGTTGGTGATGGACAGGGAGGCCTGGCGTGCCGTGATTCATGGGGTCACAGAGAGTCGGACACGACTGAGCAACTGGACTGAACTGAATACTCCATTGTGTATATGTACCACAGCTTTCTTATCCATTCATCTACCAATGGACATCTAGGTTGCTTCCATGTCCTGGCTATAATAAACAGTGCTGCAATGAACCCTGGAGTACATGTGTCTCTTTCAGTTCTGGTTTCCTTGGTGTGTATGCCCAGGAGTGGGATTGCTGGGTCATATGGCAATTCTATTTCCAGTTTTTTAAGGAATCTCCACACTGTTCTCCATAGTGGCTGTACTAGTTTTCATTCCCAGCAACAGTGTAAGAGGGTTCCCTTTTCTCCACACCCTCTCCAGTATTTATTGCTTGTAGACTTTTGAATAGCAGCCATTCTGATGGGCATGAAATGGTACCTCACTGTGGTTTTGATTTGCATTTCTCTGATAATGAGTGATGTTGAGCATCTTTTCAAGTGTTTGTTAGCCATCTGTATGTCTCCTTTGGAGAAATGTCTTTAGTTCTTGGGCCCACTTCAGTAGTTTCTCATTTGATTAAGATAAAATAAATCTTGGGTGTAAGCTAGTTTCTAAGCCATAATGCTTGGAGATCAGTTCAGTTCAGTTCAGTTCAGTCGCTCAGTCGTGTCCGACTCTCCGCGACCCCATGAATCACAGCACGCCAGGCCTCCCTGTCCATCACCAACTCCCGGAGTTCACTCAAACTCATGTCCACAGAGTCGGTGATGCCATCCAGCCATCTCATTCTCCGTCGTCCCCTTCTCCTCCCGCCCCCAACCTTTCCCAGCATCAGAGTCTTTTCCAGTGAGTCAACTCGTCTCATGAGGTGGCCAAAGTATTGCAGTTTCAGCTTTAGCATCAGTCCCTCCAATGAACATCCAGGACTGATCTCCTCCAGAATGGACTGGTTGGATCTCCTTGCAGTATAAGGGACTCTCAAGAGTCTTCTCCAACACCACAGTTCAAAAGCATCGATTCTTCGGCGGTCAGCCTTCTTCACAGTCCAACTCTCACATCCATACATGACCACGGGAAAAACCATTGCCTTGACTAGACGGACCTTGGTTGGCAAAGTAATGTCTCTGCTTTTTAATATACTATCAAGGTTGGTCATAACTTTCCTTCCAAGGAGCAAGCGTCTTTTAATTTCATGGCTGCAATCAGCATCTGCAGTGATTTTGGAGCCCAAAAAAATAAAGTCTGACACTGTTTCCACTGTTTTTCCATCTATTTCCCATGAAGTGATGGGACCAGATGCCATGATCTTTGTTTTCTGAATGTTGAGCTTCAAGCCAATCTTTTCACTCTCCTCTTTCACTTTCATCAAGAGGCTTTTGAGTTCCTCTTCACTTTCTGCCATAAGGGTAGTGTCATCTGCATATCTGAGGTTATTGATATTTCTCCCGGCAATCTTGATTCCAGCTTGTGCTTCTTCCAGCCCAGCGTTCCTCATGATGTACTCTGCATATAAGTTAAATAAGCAAGGTGACAATATACAACCTTGACGTACACCTTTTCCTATTTGGAACCAGTCTGTTGTTCCATGTCCAGTTCTAACAATTGCTTCCTGACCTGCATACAGGTTTCTCAAGAGGCAGGTCAGGTGGTCTGGGATTCCCATCTCTTTCAGAATGTTCCACAGTTTATTGTGATCCACACAGTCAAAGGCTTTGGCATAGTCAATAAAGCAGAAATAGAAGTTTTTCTGAAACTCTCTTGCTTTCTCCATGATCCAGCGGATGTTGGCAATTTGATCTCTGGTGCCTTTGCCTTTTCTAAAACCTGCTTGAACATCTGGGAGTTCACGGTTTACATACTGCTGAAGCCTGGCTTGGAGAATTTTGAGCATGACTTTACTAGCGTGTGAGATGAGTGCAATTGTGCGGTAGTTTGAGCATTCTTTGGCATTGCCTTTCTTTGGGATTGGAATGAAGACTGACCTCTTCCAGTCCTGTGGCCACTGCTGAGTTTTCCAAATCTGCTGGCATATTGAGTGCAGCACTTTCACAGCATCATCTTTCAAGACTTGAAATAGCTCAACTGGAATTCCATCACCTCCACTAGCTTTGTTCGTAGTAATGCTTGGAGATAGAATTTCTAAATTCTAAAAGCCCTAGAATTTCTTCTGAAACCAGTAAATAGGTTTCAGGACACGAAAAAAATATTTTTCTTTAAGACAAAAGAAAGACTTTTAGTCTTGGGTTTGTTTTTAATATTTGTACACCTATTGTCTTTTACACTATTCTTTTGCCCCAACCTATAATCATTTTCAAATCTCTATCCTAAAAATAAAAACATAAAATTGTTTGTTCCTATTTCCCCTTCTTTACCTAATTCTACTTTTCTCCTTTTCTTCATTAACAAACTTCGCCAAAAAAAAAAAAAATTATACTCACTGCTTCCAGGGCTTCACCACCTGCTCAGTCCCTAATCCCTCAAAAGTGAAAGTGAAAGTCACTCTTTTCGGCTCCACAGACTACAATTCATGGAATTCTCCAGGCCAGAATACTGGAGTGGGTAGCCTTTCCCTCTCCAGGGGATCTTCCCAACCTAGGGATTAAACCCAGGTCTCCCACATTGCAGGCAGATTCTTTACCAGCTGAGCCACAATGGAAGCCATGTTAGGGAAGTCACAAGGAAAGTCACAAGGGAATCCCTTAAAACCTGGCATCTATTCCTATGACTCCAATAAAACTACTCTCCCAAGTTTATCAATGGATTTGCTGTGCTTAGTCGCTCAGTTGTGTCCAACTTTTTGCGACCCCATGGACTGTAGCCTGCCTGGCTCCTCTGTCCATGGGATTCTCCAGGCAAGAATACTGGAGTGGGGTTGCCATGCCCTCCTCCAGGGGATTGTCCCAACTCAGGGATCGAACCCAGGTCTCCTGCATTGTAGAAGGATGCTTTACTATCCAAGCCACTAGGGAAGCCCAAGAATATTGGAGTGGGTAGCCTATCCCTTCTCCAGGGGATCTTCCTGATCCAGGAATCGAACTGGGGTCTCCTGCATTGCAGGTGGATTCTTTACCAGCTGAGCTACTAGGGAAGCACTGGATAGTCACATTCAAAAGAAGGCAACCAGACCACTATCTTACACTGTACACAAAAATTAACTCTAATTGGATTAAACTGAATGTAAGACATGAAACCCTAAATGTTATTGAGGAAAACAGGTGGTAAGCTCCTTGTCATTGGTCTTGTCCATGATTTTTTGATTTAACACCAAAAGCAAAAGGAAATAAAAGCAAAAATAAGCAAATGGGACTACATCAAACTAAAATACTTCTGCAAAGCAAAGGGAACTATCAACAAAATGAAATGACAACCTCCTGAATGAAGAGAGAAAATATTTGCAAATCATATCTGGTAACAGATTGATACCCAAAATATAAACACACACACACACACACACACACACACACAATCTGATTAAAACCAGACAATCCAATTAAAACGTGGGCAGAGGATCTCAAAAGACATTTTTCCAAAGACATCCAGGTTCATGAAAAAATGCTCAACATCACCAATCAGCAGGGAACTACAAACCAAAACCAGTGTTAGAACGGCTATCTTCAAAAGGACAAGAAATAACAAGTGCTGATGAGCGTGTGGAGAAGAGAAGCCCTGTGCGCTGTTGGTGAGGGTGTAAACTGGTGCAGCCGCCACAGAGAGCAGCGAGGCGTTCTTAAAAAAACCAAACACAGAACTACCACACGGCCCAACAGTTCCACTTCAGGCCATTCATCTGGGGAGGAGGGGAAAGGAAATACTAACTCCAAAAGATCTCTGCACACACAGTCCCTTGTCATGTTCACTGTAGGATTATTTACAATAGCCAAGATATAGAAACAACCTGTGTCCATCAATAAATCAATGGATAAAGAAAAATGTGAAATACACACACGCACAATGGAGTATTATTCAGCCCAAAACAAGATGGAAATATTGCCATTTTTTGAAGGCATGGATGGACCCCAAGGGTATTATGCTACGTGAAAGTCAGAGACATATTGACAAATAGTATATGCTCTCACTGATATGTGGGTGAAATTGGTGAGGGAATCAAAATGTACAAACTTTCAGCTATAAAATAAATAAGTCATGAGGTCACAGTGACTACAATTAATAATACTGTATGGCATATTGGAAAGCTACTAAGAGAGTAGGTCTTAAAAGTTCTCATCACAAGAAAAAAAAGGTTTTCTGTAACTATGAATGATGATGAATGTTAACTAAACTGATGTGGTAATCACTTTGCAGCATATACAAATACCAAATGATTATGTTGTACATCTAAAGCTAATATAATGTTTTATCAATTATGCCTCAATAATTTATAAAAAAGTTCACCAAATAATTGCTGATCATCAAATAAAGAGTACAGCTCTCACACGACTCCATCTCTCCCCTCTAGGGCAGGGCTGAACACCCTCTCCTCAAGTTTTTCTTTTCTTGTTTAGCTTCTGTGATGTTAAATCCTCTCCAGTGTTTTGTTCTCATTTGTCTTCATTATGTCTTCTTCTACCAAAGTTCTATCCTTTGACTCTTGCATTTTGTTCTATAGGCTATCTCAGGTTTTAATCATCTTCAGTTCAGTTCAGTTCAGTTGCTCAGTCGTGTCCTACTCTTTGCGGCCCCATGAATCACAGCACGCCAGGCCTCCCTGTCCATCACCAACTCCCAGAGTTCACTCAAACTCATGTCCATCAAGTCGGTGATGCCATCCAGCCATCTCATTCTCTGTCGTCCCCATCTCCTCCCATCCCCAATCCTTCCTAGCATCAGAGTCTTTTCCAGTGAGTCAACTCGATGCATGAGGTGGCCAAAGTATTGGAGTTTCAGCTTTAGCATCAGTCCTTCCAATGAACACCCAGGATTGATCTCCTTTAGAATGGACTGGTTGGATCTCCGTGCAGTCCAAGGGACTCTCAAGAGTCTTCTCCAGCACCACAGTTCAAAAGCATCAATTCTTTGTACCCATATGGATTATCCTAAGACCTAGGTATGAAAGAAGTTCTGACAACTGTGCTCAGTTTTAGACAAATTCTCAGCTGCCTATCACACACCTTGCTTGCACCTCACATTCAGATACTTACAAGAAAGAGCCTGGTACTGGCAAGAGAAGGCATAAACTGGAACAAATAGGAATATCCAAAATAGAATTGTTACTTAATATACAACCCATTCATAAAAGAATACAACGTATGGCACTACTAAAATAACATGCTAAAGAGTTTATTTTTTTCTAGAGACATTTCATAACAAGGAAAATGCTTATAATATTCAGTTTAAAAAAAAGTGGGATAAAAGACTGGGTATGTAATTTGACTTCAATTGTGTAAAAAGTGAATTAGAAGAAACTAGACAGGTACATTTCAAAATGTTAACAATGATTCTCTCTGATGGGTAACATTTTCTCCTTCATAATTTTAAGTATTTTTCCAAATGTTCTACATAAATCTTGAATTAATTTTAGAATCAGAAAAAAAGGGGGATTCAAGCTCATATTGCCGATAGAATAAAACCTAGTCTTCACAAAATGGCACCCCAGACCTGCCAAAATCTGACCTCCAAAGCAGTCGTGTCCTTAAATACAGGCCCCGAATGTTTTCTGTTCTGCTCCACCACCTAGCCACCATGTTCTTAATGCGATCCATTTTAATGATTCTGTGTTCCTGCTTATCAGGTCCATTCTTCTCCTACCACAAAGAAGGATATGTTGTTGACTTAGAATGTTTTTGATCCCTAAACCACAATACAAAGTGGGAAAGTAATGCTCAAAGTTTTCTGTTCGATTAGCTAACAAAGAAAAATTTTACAAGTCTTTTATCCAACTCATAATGAACACTAATGGTAGCAACAATAAACATAAAATTAGCTAAAATAACTCACTGGCTAAATAACACAAGATAAAGACTGTTCTTGACTGTAAATTGTCACAAAAATTAAAAAATCTTAACAAAATTTAGATAATGTAAAATCTGATTCTGAAAATTTGGGACTTAATAAAAATAATAGCTACTATACAGATTATGGTGGAGAAGGCAATGGCAACCCGCTCCAGTACTCTTGCCTGGAAAATCCCATGGATGGAGGAGCCTGGTAGGCTGCAGTCCATGGGGTCGCTAGGAATCGGACATGACTGAGCGACTTCGATTTCCCTTTTCACTTTCATGCATTGGAGAAGGAAATGGCAACCCACTCCATTATTCTTGCCTGGAGGATCCTGGGGACGGGGGAGCCTGGTGGGCTGCCGTCTATGGGGTCACACAGAGTCGGACGTGACTGAAGCGACTTAGCAGCAGCAGCATACAGATTATGGCAGATTAATATAAATTAAGATAGCTATTATAATCTTTGCAGTTAATTTATACCTCATGTTCACTGTAAAATATATAGAGAAGAGAATAAATACCAAAGAAAATAATTTCACAAAATAAAAAGTGAAGTGAGAACAGAAATAGTTCAATTGCATGGAATAGTGCCTGGCACACACACACACACAACAGATATTTGTTAAATGAAAGAATAAACTGATACAGAAAACTGTCCGAGAAGTTAATTAGATTGGCTTATCACTTCATGGGAAATAGATGGGGAAACAGTGGAAACAGTGTCAGACTTTATTTTTTTGGGCTCCAAAATCACTGCGGATGCTGATTACAGCCATGAAATTAAAAGACGCTTACTCCTTGGAAGGAAAGTTATGAACAACCTTGATAGTATATTAAAAAGCAGAGACATTACTTTGCCAACCAAGGTCCGTCTAGTCAAGGCTATGGTTTTTCCCATGGTCATGTATGGATGTGAGAGTTGGACTGTGAAGAAAGCTGATCGGACACGACTGAGCGACTGAACTGAACTGAATGGAGTTTTGTCAGAAAATGCTTTTAAAAATACCATTATTGAAATATAATTCACACACTATGGAATTCACCCTTTTAAAAGTACAATTCAATGGTCTTTCAGTTTAGTTCAGTTCAGTCGTTCAGTCGTGTCCGACTCTTTGCAACCCCATGAATCACAGCACGGCAGGCCTCCCTGTCCATCACCAAATCCCGGAGTTCACTCAAACTCATGTCCACAGAGTCGGTGATGCCATCCAGCCATCTCATTCTCTGTCGTCCCCTTCTCCTCCCGCCCCCAATCCCTCCCAGCATCAGACTCTATTCCAGTGAGTAAACTCGTCGCATGAGGTGGCAAAAGTATTGGAGTTTCAGCTTTAGCATCAGTCCTTCCAATGAACACCCAGGATAGTATATTCATAGAGTGTGAAACCACCACTACAATAAATTTTTGAACATTTTCATCACTTTGGGAAAAAAACCTCATACCCATGATTAGTCAGTACTCATTTCCCTCCAACCTCCCAAACCTAGGCAACTTCTAATCTACTTCCTGTCTCTGTAGACTTTGCCTATTCTGGACATTTCATATAAATGGAAACATATGACGGGTGGTCTTTTGTGACTGGCTTCTTTCACTTAGCACAAAGTTTTAAAGTTTCATCCATGTTGTAGCATGTATCGGGACTTTCTTCACATTGCCAAATAATATTTCACTGTATGGATAGTCCACATGTTACTTATCTTCATCAGCTGACAGACAGTGGGGATATTTGGATTTCTGGGTTATTATAAATAATGAAAAATTCATGTACAGTTTGGATAAGATGGTTTTGAACCTCGTGAGTCCACTTACACACAGGTATTTTCAATAGTGAATACTACAGTACCGCACAATCTATGCCTGGCTGAACCTCAGAAGGCAGAACTGTGGACACAGAGAATAAGGAGAACTGACTAATAAAGGCTGTGCAGACTCTGCATGTAATAGAAAAAAAAAACAAATCCAAATCTGACTCCGTATTAGATCTGTTCCTTCTGCTTTAACGCGTGTGCTTTGTTGCCTGTGCTTAGTCATGCTGGCTCTGCACCTTTTGTAAAAAGAATGTTGCCTGTTACCTGAAATATACAGGATAGCCCGTTCTCAGGTACTGACCTTTAAGAGTCCATTCACACAGAGCTAAAAAGTTGCAGAATAGAGAATAATATTTGTTTTGTCTTAGGTTTACAAAAACATTGCAACCCAAACTACCTGGACAGCTTCAAGAACAAAGGATTTCTATACCAAGAAGTTTGCAACAACTAACCACGCCCCTCCCCCAAGGAGCCTTTAGAAAGGCTTTGCTGAAACCTTTGGAGGAATTTGGGGTTTGGGGGCATGGGCCACCCACCTCCTTACCTGGCCCTGCTTTTAACTCAGTTTCAGTTTGACCTCATTGGCAACAGGGCAAGCACTTCTAACCCCCATGCCCCATGAGGTTCAAGGGTTCACTGTACATAGTATTTTACAGAACAACTTGTGTTGACATGTTTTCATTTCTCTTGGGGTACATTAGTGGAACTGTCAGATCATATGGTAATTGTTTAACATTTGAGGAATTACCAGTGTTTTTTAAAGCAGTTGCACTAGAAAATGCTTTCTTGATGAAGATTCAGTGTGTGTGCGCTGAGTCCCTTCAGTCGTGTCCGACTCTTTGCAACCCTGTGGACTGCAGGCCACCAGGTTCCTCAGTCCATGGGATTCTCCAGACAAGAATACTGGCATGGGTAGCTATTCCTTTCCCCAGGGGATCTTCCTAACCCAGGGACTGAACCCATGTCTCCCCTGTCTCCTGCACTGCAGGAGGATTCTTGACTGTGGAGCCACCGGGGAAGCCCCCAGTATTGACCAGTATTGATGTATCACTCTTAAAAACAGTTTCTGATAATAAACACAAGTCAACATATTATTAAGAGTCAAAATGACATTTTCATCCCTTTCCCCCCACTCCTGCTGGTTAAATCCTACTAATCTTTCAAAGCTCAGCTCACATGCTACCTCTTCTAAGCGGTCTTCTCTACATTCTCAGTAAGAATTAATAGCTCCCTTTCGCCTCTGAACTGCCATACAATTTTATTTACTGTATTTACTGCTACTCTTGACTTCGTCATTCTGCCCTATATTGCATGTGTCAGTATTTCCCACTGAAGTTCACACTCCTGGATGGTAAAAATTATACTCTATCCCTATGTTTACATTAATGATTATTATAAAGAATATATCATTTGAAATGATGAAAAGTGCTAACGCAAAAGATGAAAGTAAGCATTATACATAGTATTTTACTGAAATTTTTTTCTTGTAAAATACTACAAGCAACAAGTAAGATATATCTTTAAGACTTACGAGGAAAAATAATGGCTTAAATAAGCAGAAATCCAAGTGGGGGGAAAAGAGGGACTTTCCTAAAACTGTTAGATAAAAATTACTATATAAGCCCATGTCTGTATTTTGTTAAATCATATTAGTTGGTAGAATGGCTGAACATATTCAGCATTTCATCATTGCTACTGCAGAAAATTCAGGGCGCAATTTCCCTAAATTATAAATTTTTAAAAAGAGAAAACTTTCTTTTTAATACTTTGACTTTATTTGAATGTGTGCTCAGTTGTTTCAGTTGTGTCCAACTCTTGCAACCAAACGGACTGGAACTCTCCACGCTCCTCTGTCCATAGGATTATCCTGGCAAGAATACTGGAGTAGGTTGTCATTTCCTTCTCCACTATTTGAATATTTTTGTTGTCCAGTTGCCCAGTTGCGTCCAGCTCTTTGCGATCCCATGGACTGTAGCACACCAGGCCTTCCCGTCCCTCACCATCTCTCAAAGTTTGCCCAAGTTCATGTTCACTGCATCAGTGATGTCGTCCAGCCATCTCATCCTCTGATGCCCTCAATCTTTCCCAGCATCAGAGACTTTTCCAATGTGTTGCCTGTTCGCATCAGATGACAAAAATACTGGAGCTTCAGCTTCAGCATCAATCCTTCCTGTGAATATTCAGGGTTGATCTTCCTTAAGATTGACTGGTTTGATCTCCTTGCTATCCAGGGACTTTCAGGAGTCTTCTCCAGCACCACAGTTCAAAGGCAACAATTCTTTGGCGTTCTGCCTTCTTTACAGTCCGGCATTCACAACCGTACGTGACCACTGGGAAGACCGTAGCCTTGACTATACGGACCTTTGTCAGCAGAGTAATGTCTCTGTTTTTCAACACACTGTCAGGTTTGTCATCGCTTTCCTGCCGTGACGCAATTGTCTTCTGATTTCAAGGCTGCAGTCACCATCTGCAGTGACTTTGTAGCCCTAGAAGAGGAAATCTGTCACTATTTCCACTTTTCCTCTTCTATTTGCCTTGCCAGTAATGGGGCTGGACGCCATGATCTTAGTTTTTTTCAATATTTAGTCTTAAGCCGGCTCTTCCATTCTCCTCCTTCACCCTCATCAAGAGGCTCTTCAGTTCCTCTCCGATTTCTGCCATTAGAGTGGTGTCATCTGCATAGCTGAGGTTGTTGATGTTTCTCCCATCTATCTTGATTCCTGCTTGTAATTCATCCAGCCTGGCATTTCTCATGATGTACTCAGCATACAGGTTAAACAAACAGGGTGATAGCAGACAGCCCTGGCATAGTCCTTTCTTGATCTTGAACGGATCAGTTCTATACAGGGCTCTAACTGTTGCTTCTTGACCCACACACAGGTTTCTCAGGAGACAGGTAAGACAGTCTGGTATTCCCATCTCTCTAAGGGCTTTCCACAGTTTGTCATGTTTCACACAGTCAATCACAGTCAAACTACTAGGCTAAAGCCTTTGACTGAGTGGAACATGACCAACTGTGGAAAGCTCTTATTTGAACGTACTAACATGTAAATAATCAGCTTGGCCTAATAAAAATTGGGGGGGGGGGAGGGTGTAAGATATTTATTCATGTTTTTAAAATGTGGAAAAATATGTAACAAAATGTACTTTCTTAACCACTTATAAGTGTACAGTTCAACAGTTTCAAATACATTCATACTGTTGTGCACCAAATCTCCAAAAAACCCTTTCATTTTATAAAACTGAAATCCATATCCATTATACAAAAACTCCCCAATCCTCCCTCCCCTCAGGCCCTGGCAACCATCATTTTACTTTGTCTCTGTAGATGTGATCACTTTAGGTACCATGTGAGTGGAATCACACAGCGAATGGTAGGTGAATAGATAAATGATGGTATGTCAAGAAAACAGAATATTATTCACTAGGAAAAAGAAATGAGCGATCAAGTCACGAAGACATGGAAGCATCATGTGTATTACTAAATGAAAGAAGTCTACTTACTGAATCTGAACATGGCTACCTATTATATGACTCCAACTACACACTGAGCTGCTGCTACTGCTTCTGCTAAGTCGCTTCAGTCGTGTCCGACTCTGTTCGACCCCATAGACGGCAGCCCACCAGGCTCCTCTGTCCATGGGACTCTCCGGGCAACAACACTGGAGTGGGTTGCCATTTCCTTCTCCAATGCACGCATGCATGCTAAGTTGCTTCAGTTGTATCAGACTCTGTGCGACCCCATGGACAGCAGTCCATTAGGCTCCTCTCTCCACGGATTCTCCAGGTAAGCATACTGGAGTGGATTGCCATTTCTTTCTCCAATGCACGCATGCATGCTAAGTCGCTTCAGTTTTATCAGACTCTTGTGTGACCCCATGGACAGCAGCCCACCAGCTTCTCTGTCCATGGGATTCTCCAGGTAAGCATACTGGAGTGGGTTGCCATTTCTTTCTCCCGATACACCAAGAGTGAATCCTAATTCAAGCCACAGACTTTGGGTGATGATAATGTGCCAGTGCAGGTGCTTCAACTGTAGAAAATGTACCACTCTGGTGTATGACGTTTATAGCAGGGAAGGCTGTGTGCATGTGTGTGCATGTGTATGTGTGTGTATGTGTTTGTGCATGTGTGTGCATGTGTATGTGTGCGCATGTGTGTGTGTATGTGTGTGCATGTGTGTATGTGTGTGCATGTGTGTATGTGTGCGCATGTGTGTGTGTATGTGTGTGCATGTGTGTATGTGTGTGCATGCGTGGAGGCAAGGGATACCCAGGAACTCTGTACTTCCATTCAATTTTGCTGTGAACCTAATACTGCTCTTAAAGTTTGCTTTTAAAAAAGGAGGGTGGGTAGAAGTGCCCTCACAGAATTCAGTGAAACACTCAGAGAAATGAGGGGTTAAGGTAGAGAAAAAGGTTCTTGGACACCAAGACAGTCAAGTTTTAAGAAATAGCTAACTTTCACAGAGTTCAGAATAGAGCACAAAGGCACAAGTGAGAAAACAATGACTAGATATTAGATATGGTTGCTAAAATGAGCAAGGATAATTTCCGCTAAGAGTTGGAGTGAAATTCAAAGTGCGGAGTTGAGGGGAAAAGAACACTTAACAGATGGCAAATGCAAATTATTCTTTCATAAAGTATGGGTCAACTCAAGAGGAAAGGGATATATGTATACTTATGGCTGCTTCACACTGTTGTATAGCAGATAACAACACAACATTGTAAAGCGATTATCCTCCAATTAAAAATAAATTTAAAATTAAAAAAATAAAATTTGGATCAGGATTGTACAGAGAGGGAGAGAAAAAAGGAAGTTAGATGAAGATAGGATCAAAAGGAAATGACTTCGCATCTAAAAGAAAGAACAGTTTGTTCTCTGAAATGAGAGTGAAAAGATCAGTGTGGATGAAGACTAAATGTGTATATGGAGGGTGTCAGACAGAGACACAGACAATAAAAGCAGGCAAGGGCTCCTAGGTAGTAAAAGGCATGACCTAACATGGCCTCATTCTTGCTCTCCTAGAAGGAGAAGCTGGGGAACGTGTCCTGTATGACCTCATCCTTGGATACAATCCTAATTTATTTTATACCCATACTGGAAATCGTAAGGCCATTCAGTTCGATGTATACCTTTCATTCCTGTAATCCACAGGGAAAGACTGCAGTGCAAGTCCTGGTCACTTCATTCCCCTGACATCTTCAGAATGCTTTCCTACAGTTCTGTTGCTGCTGCTCTCTTCCCCAACTCATCTTCATCACATGAAACCCTGGTTCCAGGGCTAAACAAACTCCTACATTCTCTTAACAGTCCACTGCCTCACTGAACCCTGGCTGCCTCGTGAGCACACTACTTGTGTGGAAGTCCTGTAGGGTAGATATTTATTCTCCACTCCCATCTTCCACAGGAAGCAGTGCGAGCATTCTCCCAAATCCTTGGTGCCACTTATAGGCTCTAACTCTACTGCTTCCAGCATGAGGCACATGGCATTTGGCTATGCAACACTCTTATTCTCTGGCTGTTTTAACATCATGCAAATAACCCTTCATCCTGGACCCAGAGTCCTTTGCCTTAAGCTTAGCCTCACACCATTTCAGTAACTCCTAGCCACTGGACCTTGCCCACTCTCTAGACTTTCTCCAGAGAAAGACGCACGAACATGCACATCGCCATCACTAAAACTCATGTTTGAAATGTAGGTTGGACCTTGTCTTTGATCATCTGCCTCTCCCATTCCTTACAGAAGCTTTTCTGGTCTTTAATCATTATCCTCATATCCCTCATCTTTTTGGATTCCTACTGAGAGAGCTAAGGTCATCAGATGAGAATTCTCTTAAACTCCAGCCCTAAGCTAACCTACTAACTTTGCATAAGTCACTCCTCTGCTCTTGGTTCCCTGGGCCTTACAGTATCCAAGCAAGCCCACACACTTCTGTTTCTTATACGGCAGCAGTAATAACCACTATACTCACATGGCTTCCAGCACACACCATGCTGCTGTTCCTTGCCACTGTGCATAGTGTTCCTTCCACTTTTCCGTTTATTCTCCAGTGAGACTTTTTTCAAAATCCCGCTAAGGAATTATCTTCCATGATACTTCCTCTGACACTCCCCTACCCAAAACAAAACCAGGTAAACACTTTTCCTACCCTTTCTTGTATTTATTTCTACTAAAGAGATGGGAATGTTAAACACACATCTACTTCTGTTTCACTGACTACGCTAAAGCCCTTGACTGTGTGGATGACGACAAACTGGAAAATTCTTCAAGAGATGGGAATACCAGATCACCTTACCTTCCTCCTGAGAAACCTGTATGCAGATCAAGAAGCAAGAGTTAGAACCAGACGTGGAATAACAGACTGGTTCAAACTGAGAAAGAAATACGTCAAGGCTGTATTCTGTTACCTGTTTATTTAGAGTACATCATCAGCAGAGTACATCATGCAAAATGCCTGGCTGGATGAAGCACAAACTGGAATCAAGATTGCCGGGAGAAATATCAACAACCTCAGATATGCAGATAATACCAATCTAATGGCAGAAAGAGAAGAGGAACTAAAAAGCTTATTGATAAGTGTGAAAGAGGAGAGTGAAAAAGCTGGCTTAAAATTCAACATTCATAAAATGAAGATTATGGTATCCAGTCTCAACACTTCATGGCAAACAGAAGAAGGAAAAGTGGAAGCAGTGAGAGATTTTATTTTTGAGGGGTTCCAAAATCACTGAGTCCCTTGGACTGCAAGGAGATCCAACCAGTCATTCTAAAGGAGATCAATCCTGGGTGTTCATTGGAAGGACTGATGCTAAAGCTGAAACTCCAATACTTTGGCCACCTCATGCGACGAGTTGACTCACTGGAAAAGAGTCTGATGCTGGGAGGGATTGGTGGTGGGAGGAGATGGGGACGACAGAGAATGAGATGGCTGGATGGCATCACCGACTCTATGGACATGAGTTTGAGTGAACTCCGGGAGGTGGTGATGGACAGGGACCCTGGCGTGCTGTGATTCATGGGGTCGCAAAGAGTTGGACACGACTGAGTGACTGAACTGAACTGAAAATCACTGAGGATGGTGACTGTAGCCATTATATCAAGACACTTGCTCCTTGGAAGAAAAACTATGACAGACCTAGACAGCACATTAAAAAACAGAGATATTACTTTGCCAACAAAGGTCTAGTCAAAGCAATGGTTTTTCCAGTAGTCATGTACGGATGTGAGAGTTAGACCATAAAAAAGGCTGAGTGCTAAAGAACTGAGGCTTTTGAATTGTGGTGCTGGATAAGACTCTTGAGAGTCCCCTGAACAGCAAGGAGATCAAACCAGTCAATCCTTAAGGAAATCAACCCTGAATATTCATTGGAAGGATTGACGCTGAAGTTGAAGCTCCAGTACTTCGGCACCTGATGCGAAGAGCTGACTCACTGGAAAAGACCCTGATGCTGGGAATTATTAAGGGCAGGAGGAGAAGGGGGCAACAGAAGATGAGAGGGTTGGTTGGCATCACTGACTTAATGGATGTGAGTTTGAGCAAACTCTGGGAGATAGTGAAGGGCGGGGAAGGCTGGTGTGCTGCAGTCCATGGCGTTGCAAAGAGTTGGACATAACTTAGCAACTGAACAACAACTGAATATTTTACACTGCATGGAACTCTTTATAGGTAATTAAAGGAATGAATTTGGGTGAAATGAATGGTAGAAACAAGAACTACAGGAATTGAGCAGGAGGTGAAATCATATTGAGGATGGTGAGAAAAGACTTTATTTATTCAACAAATAATAAATATTCATTAAGAACACAGTATGTGAAATAAGTGTTGGAGAAAAGCAGTGGGTGGACTGCAGTCTGGGACAGATGTGGGCATAAAGCCGATGAGACATTTGATCTAGATCTCGAAGAATGCCTGGAATTTCAATCAACTAAAAGAATGGTAAAGAAGAGGTGAAAATAGCAAAGAGGATCAAGGAGACAGAAACACACACATCTGGCACACATAGGCAGAGCAGTTTGCTAGGAAATAAAATCGAACACTTAATCATATTGGGTTGGCCAAAAAGTTGCTTTGGGTTCTTCCATAAGATCATATAGGACCCTGAACAAACTTTTTGGGATCCTATATGATAGAAATCCTGGAGTTAGAGCTGTAGGAATCATCTAGGGTCACCCATCCTTCTAATGAAGGATACCATTCCTGACAAATGGACAAGGTAGCCTATTCACTAACTACTGTATTCCTTTAAATGTTGGAGATTAATTTTTCTGTTATTATATTGAATAGAAACATGCCGTCTTTAACATTTCCCCACTGGTCCTTGGTTCTTTTCTCTGATCTACCCAGCATAAGTCTGTTCTCTCTTTATGAGACAGTCTTTCAAATATTTTTCACTGAATTGATATGTGACCTTGAACAAATTAGGTTGCTTTCCTGCAGATCAACTTTCTCTTCTCTAAAAGAGAAGAATGGCAGAAGCTAACTGTCCCCTGATAACTGTCTTCCCCTTCTCTTTATCATAACTGAGTCTTCTGTTGGGTAAATGGACACCCAGGAGAGATGACATTTCTCAACCTTCTTGGGGCTGGAAGTATTCTCCCGCTCAAGTTCTGGTCAATGGGCTATGAACAAAAAAGACCTCCCCTTCCCCTTTCCTCCTTCCCGGTGGCTGGAATTCAGATGTGGGGTAAGCCAACTTAGTCCCTGTGGAAGACAATACCCTGGACCTGAAAGAGCAACAAGATAAAGAGTCAGGGCCCCTGATAATTTGACAGATCAGAGCCACCATGTCAGCTTGGACTTCATATGTGGAAAAATAAATTTCTATATAGTTTAAGCCACTTGTTATCTTTCAAATATATGTGTTACAGAACGTGATATATATCCTAACCAAGTAGGAGGCAAAAGGGATTTTACCTCTATAAAAGGGATTTTTTAATAAATAAAATTAGCAATGTAAAATATATAAATATACATGCTCATTTCTTAGTATTTGAACACCATCATTTTCTCCTGAAACTTGCTCTCGGAATCTTAATAGTTCCCTGGATCTCTACCTGATAATATCCCTCAAAGGCTGACACCCCAAAGTGAATACTAATTCTTACAAGCTGTGTGTGTTCAGTCAGTTCAGTCACTCAGTCGTGACTGACTCTTTGTGACCCCATGAACCGCAGCACACCAGGCCTCCCTGTCCATCACCAACTCCCGGAGTTTACCCAAACTCATGTCCATTGAGTCGGTGATGCCATCCAGCCATCTCATTCTCTATCGCCCCCTTCTCCTCCTGCCTTCAATCTTTCCCAACATCAGGGTCTTTTCAAATGAGTCTTCACATGAGGCCTTTCAAATGAGGCCACTCTTCGCATCAGGTGGCTAAAGTATTGGAGCTTCAGCTTCAGCATCAGTCCTTCCAATGAATATTCAGGACTGATTTCCTTTAGGATGGACTAGTTGGATCTCCTTGCAGTTCAAGGGACTCTCAAGAGTCTTCTCCAACACCTCAGTTCAAAAGCATCAATTCTTCGGCACTCAGCTTTCTTTATAGTCCAACTCACATCCATACATGACCACTGGAAAAACCATAGCCTTGACTAGCTGGACCTTTGTTGACAAAGTAATGTCTCTGCTTTTTAATATGCTGTCTAGGTTGGTCATAACTTTCCTTCCAAGGAGTAAGTGTCTTTTAATTTCATGGCTGCAATCACCATCTGCAGTGATTTCCCCATATGACTTCCCTATATATATAATTTGGGAATCTCTGTGTATTTGTCATTCTTAGCAAAGCTACAATTGATTTTTTTCTCCAAATATCTGCATTATTTCAATAAATATTTATAAACTGCCTAGTGTGCGAGACTCAGTGATATAATAGTGAATATTAACTTCCTAGTGTAAAATGGCATTAATAACAGTTTTACAACTGTCCACTAATGAAACAATTTTAAGGACTTATAGCTGGAAAATCACACCTTGGAAAAAAAAAAACAGTATGTGCCTGAGTACTATGTTTCTCATCTTCCATATACAATAACCCTGGGCAAATCTAAACAGGCCAGGTCTAAAGACTTGTTTAGAGGTGGCATGCTGGAACCAGTTTTCTGAGACTAGCATTCAGAAAACATACTATATATATTATTACTGGTTTGTTAAAACATAAGATTTTTAACACATAACATAAAAATTGAGAAACAGCAGAGTTCTGTGACTAACAGCATACCCTGAAGCCAGATTGACTCGCTGCTTGGCCACTTACTAGCTGTGTTCATTTTCAGCACTTCTTTGGCTTCTGTTTCCATAGGAATAAAATGAGAGTAATAGCAGTAGTAAAAGTGATAACGTAATAATAGTACCTTCCTCCTAGGATTATTCTGAGGATGTGAAGGCTTAGAAAAGTTTGTGTGTGTGTGCGTTAGTTGCTCAGTCATGTCCATCTCTTTGCAACCCCATGGACTGTAGCTCGCCAGGCTCCTCTGTCCATGGAATTCTAGTCTAGGCAAGAATATTGGAGTGCGTTGCCATTCGCTTCTCCAGGGGATCTTCCCAACCCAGGGATTGAACCTGGGTCTCCTGCATTGCAGGCAGATTCTTTTACCATCTGAGCCACCAGAGAAGCCCAGAAAAGTTCCTGACACATGAGTAAAGTTCTAGCTACTGCTATAAAGTGAACAGATAGTCTCATTTCTGGTCAGTGTATAAATAATTTTGTGCCATATTGTCAAAGAGCATTTTCTAATGCTGGTTATTTTTTGCATTTGCTATTTATTAGTAATTCTTTCATCTTAAAGTCAATTTAATGTACCAAAGGGCAAGTTAGTAATATATTGAAATATAAATCAAAAGCCTTAAAAGCGCCCTTTGACTCAATAATTTCATTTCTAAGTGTTAAGCCTTAAAAAATAACGATGTGCGCAAAACTGGACTTTAAAAATGTTCAATTTAGTGTGTTTATAAAAATGTTAATTAAAAAAAAGCAAAGAAGAAAGACTTTCAAAAAGGGCTTTGTTCAGCAAACTAACTGCACACATTTATACAATGGAATGGTATACATCTGTCAAAAATAAATTAATTGAATATTTAATGATATGGGAAGAATCATTAAATGAAAAGAATCTAAGAATGGTATGACTGCACTTTGGTTTTAAAAATAAAATATGTGATAAGTGCGTGGAGGGTGGGTGGGTGTGTGTGTATCAATAAAGACTCCTAGGTTATATATCAAAATACTAATAATAGTGATTATCTCTAGTTGGTTCACTTATACACACTTTCTGTTCTTTTTCTCTTTTATTTTCTAAGTTTTCCACATGAGTATGTAGTATTTTTGCAATAAGGGAAAAGTTTACTAAAAAGAAGTACACAATGTGCAGAGAACTAAAATCTTGAAAACATGAAAATATACTCTGGCCAAACAGAAAAAAACCCCTTCAGTTTGTTTACAAAGTAAAAGATCTGATACAGATGTACTCATTAGCTTCCCAGACACTCCCTGGATTCACGTGGTTTTCTGCGCAAGTTCATGTGAAACTTAGAAAAATATTTAGCTATGAGCACACACACACACAAGAAAAAAATAAAGCAAACTTGGAAATCCTAAAAAGTACAGGAAAATTTTCTTATTATATTCTTTATTAAAGCAGACCAGAAATTAAATCTGTTCTGATAGTCTCAGTAACCCTCAAAAGTGATTTGAATGCTTTTACAAAATTAAGAGTGTTCTGAAAAGATTTTAATGTAAAATTCTCTTTTTGAAAGATCTTCAAAAATATTTTATTAGGCAATAATTTGGCTTCAGTTTATCAGATCACTATAATCACACAATGTATTTTTATAGTATATAAATAGCTGATCATTTTAATAACATTTATTACAAATAAATACCTTTTAATCTTTATATTTTTTCCTAACCTCTTCACTGGATGATGTTGTTGCTCAGTCGCTAAGTCGTGTCCAACTTTTTTATGACCCTGTGGACTGTAGCCCACTAGACTCCTCTGTCCATGGGAATTCCCAGGCAAGAAGACTGGATAGGTTGCCATTTCCTTCTTCCAGGGATCTTCTCAATTCAGGGGTTGAACCCGGGTCTCCTATGTCTCCTGCATTGGCAAGTGGGTTCTTTACCACTGAGCCACCTAGGAAGCCCCTTCACTGGATACACCTTCTTTAAGAAGCTGGATACGTCTAAGAATAATTTTCGATAACAATCTTTTTTTTTAATTGGAGGATAATTGCTTTACAATGCTGTTGGTTTCTGCTGTATAACAATGGGGAATATATTTCCCTCCCTGTTGAGCTTCCCTCCCTGCTCCCATTCCACAGAGCACAATGATAATCTTTAAAAGGGCAAAATCATGTAAGGAAATTCTAGATGAAAAATTCAGTAAGCAGACCTACCAGAACCTAAGAAATCCACACTAAAAATGTCTCCAACTGTTTATCAGGCTGTCACTCAATGTAGTATGTTAAACATACAACTGACAACATACAATCCTCCTTAACAATATATATATATATATATATATATATTCCCCTGAACAAAACGAAACAAAATTTTTCTTGACTTCTTTACTCTGTCATTTGCCATAGCATTATTGTTTCATCAGTGATTTATTAATACATGAGAAGCCTCCACGTTCATTTTCTTAATCACTTTGCTGGGTTATTTTAATAGATTTGTAATTTGTCTGCTCATTTCTAATCTATTCCTATTTGAATACAAAGAACATCAGCCCAACAGCCAGCGTAAAAGCACTTTAATCACGTTACAGCTTAGTGTAAGAATCTTAGATCGACTTTTATCCTATGAGCAGTGGAAAGTAAATTCTTTTTTTTTTTTTTTAGTAAATTCTTTATAATGGCACTCAAAGTCTCTATATTCTGCTAGAAGTTTAATGTGAACTCTGAGCAATCTGGCTGATCAATCACCAACTCCTATTGCCAACTTGCTCAATCAGTCTTCCCACCCACAGTTCAGTTCAGTTCAGTCACTCAGACGTGTCTGACTCTTTGCAACCCCATGAATCACAGCACGCCAGGCCTCCCTGTCCATCACCAACTCCCAGAGTTCACTCAAACTCATGTCCATCGAGTCAGTGATGCCATCCAGCCATCTCATTCTCTGTCGTCCCAGTCTTCTCCCACTCCCAATCCCTCCAAGCATCAGACTCTTTTCCAGTGAGTCACTCGTCGCATGAGGTGGCCAAAGTATTGGAGTTTCAGCCACACTTCAACACAAATTCATCCTCCCAGCGTGCACAACTGAAAAGCTGAGGTGGTTTTCATAACCTTTACAGCTGTAAATAAACTCTCAACAACATTCACATACTGTCTGACTCATTGATTAGGCACTAAATCATACTGTCTCCTACTGTCAAGCAATTATACATGTGTGATCTAATTTCCTTAAGTAGAGGTAACTGCCTTATGGGCCTTTATATTTGTTGTACTTTTCATAGCCCCTGACACACAGCTAGAAACTTGTTAAAAGCAAAATTAGTATTTGGTAAACAATGAATGATTTACAGCTTTAATTTTTGCAGAAAACCAAGTATATTTATAATTTGCTGTGTACCTCCAAAGCTTTTCTTTAACAAAATGAATTATTAGTTTATGTAGGTTCATGCATCCATCAGGAGGTCCCCACAACCATGTCCAGGCTCCGTGATCCTTTAGGAGGATTCACAGGACTCAGCATACAGTCATACTCATGTCTAAGATGAACTATAGCAAAAGGATACAAATAGAATCAGTTAAGGAGAAAAGTGCGGGGAACAAAGCCCTGAGAAGCCAAGTGCAAGCTTCCAAGAGCTCTCTCCCAGTGGAGTCACCAAGAACCAACTTCTCAGGTATCAAACTGGGACAACATATGTGTATACCAAGGAAGCTCATTAGAGATGCAGTACCTAAGGGGGCCCCCCTGCCCCCCTCCCCTGAGCTGATCACGTGGGCACCTTCTGCCCAGCACAGGCCAAAATCCCAGACTCCCAGAAAGTATTCAGCACAAATCACACTATAGTTCAGGCACAATGAGCCACTCTAAAGTTTTATGTCTGTGTAGGCAACTATTGATCGTTGAGGTTCCCAGATGCCAACAAAAACACTGTAAGCAGGCCTTTCTACAGAAAGCAGTCTTGGGTCTGCAAAGTTAACTGTTTTCTACGTAATTCAATGAATATTTTTATGGTTGAAATGTTAGATGTTAACTATATTTGATTTTTGCCAAAGCACAGGTAATTTTCTAAACAATTAAAATCTAGCATTTATTTAGGGATACACTGCCTAGATTGGTATTCATGAATAACGAGTTACACAATTTTTAAATAATTCACATCCTTTAAGTATTACTGGTTTTCCTTCTAAAATGAGGTTATCTTTTTCAAGTCAACATTTTCATAGTCGCCAGGAGAAATAAAACATGCAATGGAAACAAACCCTCTTAGATAAGCTTCCTGTCTTCTCTTTAAATGTCAGTTGGGTGCCAGAGCATTATGGTAGCTGTTTTAGGTGCATCATCTTACTAAATCCTGACAACACCCACATAAGCCAGCGATGGTTTCTATTCTATGGATCTGCCATGGTGGAGCTAGGACTTAGGTTCAGATCTGCCTCATTCCATACTCTTGGTCTTAGATTTATATCAACTACCTCTACTTAATAAGGAACAGGCTCCTTATTATAAATCGCTTCCCTTCAAACTACATGGGTGTTGTCTGGTTGGTTATACACAGCACTATTTTTAATCTAACTGACTTTGATTACAGTCACATTTTAGTTGGAAAAGAAAGGGGTAAATTTCATGCAGGATACTCTACTTTTTCTTTTTCGATCTTGCGAATTCCAAATCAAATCACACCCCTTGCTTGTTAACTACAATGGGAAACTCCCTATTCAGCACAGCACACAACTTTCTACTTTATCTGACATTAATCTGCTTGAAGTTAGACAGACCTGAATTCCAATTTTGGCAGTTCACTTACCAGATGTAGGGACTTCGGGAAAGTTATCTTGGTTCATTCATCTACAAAATGGGGATTCCTACCTCACAAGCTTGCAGTGAGAGAAGATAATATATTTAAAGGTTTGCGTGCGTGCTTGCTCTATCGCTTCAGTTTTGTCAGACTCTTTGCAACCCTATGGACTGTAGCCCACCAGGCTCCTCTGCCCATGGGGGTTCCCCATGCAAGGCTTCTGGAGTGGACTGCCACGCCCTCTTCCAGGGGATCTTCCTGACCCAGGTATAGAACCTGCTTCTCTTATGTCTCCTGCATTGGCAGGCAGCTTCTTTACCACTAATGCCACTTGGGAAGCCCACTTAAAGGGTTTAACCTATTCATATTTGCCAAATAAATGACTACCTACAACACCTGGATAACTGATTTATAATTGATATGAATCAAGCCAATGAGGAAGAAAGCAGGGAGTAGAGAAGCACCCTGACCACCAGGTGTCATCACTGGCCCAGGAGAGCTGGTCTAACTGCCAGAAGCTGGGGGTGGGACTGGCACAGGACAGGGTAAGACTGTCCCTTACACCTACAGAAACATTCAAAAATTGTCTTTGGCTTTCAACCTTAGGAGCTGGTACAATGTTATTCCACCACTCTGAGTAACACTGTTCTCTTACCAGTGTGTTAAAAATGACTGCAGTGGATGTATCATCATATTAGTTTAATTTTTAAAAAACTGGGGCTTCCCTGGTGGTTCAGACAGTAAGGAATCTGCCTGCAATGCAGAAGACCTGGGCTTGATCCCTGGGTCCGGAAGATCCCCTGGTAAAGGAAATGGCAATCCACTTCAGTATTCTTGCCTGGAGAATTCCAAGGACAGAAGAGCCTGGCGGGCTACAGTCCATGGGGTGACAAACATTTGGACACAACTGAGTGACTAACACATACACAAACTTAAAAAAACTCAGCTGATCTTTTTTTTTTAAAAAAAAATTCTGAGAATCAATATTGCTTCATAACTCTTTTGCTTAGTCAACAAGACAATTACATTTTCTGGCTTTCACTGGCTTCAGTATTGCCACCTTGGACAATTTTCTCATCCCAATTCCACAACCCATGGACATTATTTCCTTTCTATAATTAATAGAGATGACAAAAGGAAAACAGAGTATGTTTTAGGATAAAGTCCATGTACAGCACTAATGGCAAAATAAGCATTAACTAAAAGCCTTATTCCTTAAAAGTTCATTTTTTAAAAATTCTGCCAATTTTCTCTTTTCCTTACCCTACGGGAGATCTGTCAACCTACAAATAGTCTGACATGACTCAAGGAACACTACCACTCCTGACTTCATTCTGTAATCTGCCAACAACGCTCCCTGAGACGCCCAGGGGCGCATTTCAAAATGACAACAAAAAAACGAAAGGAAAAAAAATAAAACACCAAAAAAAAAAAAACCCCCAAAAAACCCAAAACAGAAAAACCCAAAATGAGAACAGGGTCCGGGCTGTGCTTCTGGTTCTAAGTCCTCCACAATGAGAGCAACTAGGGGTCACTTCAAGACCGGTCATTCAGTGAGTGTTAGGGCGTAACTGGACACGCAGCTCTGAGATGAGACACACACTTGTCCTGTCTCCAGGGAACACTTGACTCAAAGTCTGACCAGGCCTGGGCATCCTGGGCGCCCGAGCCCTCCAGCAACCGACAGGCATAAAGAGAAAGGCTAAATGCACAGACAGATTCTGTTTAGAGCGGGCGCTCCTGGAACTCGAGCAGTTTGGGTTATTTTTGTTCTAACAACAGCTCAAGTTCCACTCTGCATCTCACAAACATGGAAAGGTCTAAAGAGAAACCAGAAGCATCCTCTCCCTTCTGACCATCGCTCCCATTCCTGGAGACCTGAGGAGGAAAGAGCAGATACCAGGAACCATCTGGAATCATGAGCGCAGGTGGCTACCCCAGCCGAAAACCCATTTGAGAAGCACTTTCTGCAGATCGATACACTCAGACTGGTCCCTAGAGAAAGAAAAGCTCACGAGGCTGGCCGTCCTCCTGGAGTAAAGGGGCCGCGTTAAGAGCTGCTGCCCATCCAGCTGCTCCGGAGCAGCGGGCGGCGCGGCGGGCGGGTTACCTGGGGGACTCGGCGGTGAAGCTGCCGCCGTCCAGCAGCCGCATCTTGCAGAAGAGGACCCCGTTGACGAAGGGCACCGAGGAGAGCTCCTCGAGCTCGAAGTCCACCTTAAACTTAAACTTCTTCTTCTTCATCATCATGAGAGCCAGACGCCGGCGAGCGGGGTGAGGGGGCGGCCCCAAGGGGCGCGCGGGCCGGCGCCGCCGCTTCAACGCGGCCGAGCCCCGGGCCCTCCCAGCCCCATGGCCCGGGCCGCGAGCTGCGCGCGGGGGCGCGGCCGGGGGGCGCCGAGGTCCGGCCGCCGCCGCCGCCTCCTCCCCGTGCGGCAACTCGGGCCCGAGCGCGGCGGCGGCCGCAGCGCGGACTCCGCCCGCCCGCGGGGAGTGGTCGTGCTGCAGCTCGCCCGAGCGGTGGGAGCCCTGTCCGTGTGCAGCGTGCCGCCGCCACCGCCCGTCTGGGAGGAGGAGAGGCGAGGCTGCGAGCCCCGCCGCCGCCGCCGCCGCCTCAGCGCCACGCCAGAGGCGCCCCCAGCGGCCGCGGCCGGCAGCGCACCGCCGGGCGGAAGTGGGGAGGGAGGGCGAGGAAATTCGCGGCGGGCGGGCGCCTCGCCGGGAAACCGACCCGCGACGGCAGTTAGGGTGGCCCGCCTCTCTGGGGTTAAAAAAAAACACAACTCCTACCAAAAAGGAACTTCCTTCTACAGCTTCCTCTCGGCCTTTCTTCAGTTATTTTGCTCCGCCTCCTTTCTCCCCCTCCCTCTTCAGCGATATTCTTTTCCTCTTGGGTTTGAGAGTCATGGGTTAATAGAGTGAATCAGAATCTCCACGACGTTCTTTTCGTCAATTTGAAATCCTCAAACTAAAATTCACGAGCCTCCTCATCTAAAATGAGGAAGGAAAAGAAAGGATTAAAATGTGCTGAGGACTCAGGCACGGACTGCTACAGACGTTTTCTCTTGTTTTTGATTCCTGTCATCCAGGATGAAAGAGTACAGAAAAGATTAAAATAATACCTTTCTTTCTAAAATTTAGTCTGTCCAAACGGAGACTGAAAAGCCTAAAAATAAAGTGTCCATAGATGCATAGCAACTACCTGCCCTCTATAGGCATGTGTATGTTGTTGCAATGAGTCTTGCCTGCTTACTTACATAATATTCCTGTTTTCAGTCTAAATTATAACCCTCGCAGTAATCTCGCTGAAGGGCTGCAACTGAAAAGATCCTCGTTTCCAGTCCACTCATTTATCCATGCATTCATTCACATAAAAATATTTTTCAGTTCCAGTCGCTCAGTCGTGTCCGACTCTTTGCGACCCCATGAATCACAGCACTCCCGGCCTCCCTGTCCATCACCAACTCCCGGAGTTCACTCAAACTCATGTCCATAGAGTTGGTGATGCCATCCAGCCATCTCATTCTCTGTCGTCCCCTTCTCCTCCTGCCCCCAATCCCTCCCAGCATCAGAGTCTTTTCCAGTGAGTTAACTCTTCGCATGAGGTGGCCAAAGTATTGGAGTTTCAGCTTTAGTATCAGTCCTTCCAATGAACACGCAGGACTGATCTCCTTTAGAATGGACTGGTTGGATCTCCTTGCAGTCCAAGAGACTCTAAAGAGTCTTATCCAACATCACAGTTCACAAGCATCTGTTGGTCACTATCAAGACCCAATGATAAAAAAAAAAGACCCAATGATTTATTTAAAAAAATAACAACAAAACAAAACACATAAAAACCCTGACCTCAACGGTTTTATGATTTAGTGAGATATACATATATATATGTATCAGTTCAGTTCAGTCGCTCAGTCGTGTCCAACTCTTTGCGACCCCATGAATCACAGCACGCCCAGCCTCCCTGTCCATCAACAACTCCTGGAGTTCACTGAAACTCATGTCCATCGAGTCGGTGATGCCATCCAGCCATATACATACATACACACACACACACACATATATATATATATATATATATATATAAATCGTTTGTTAAAAAATAAAACCTACCCCGTGTGTTTGTTTAGCATGAAGACTCAGTTTGTCTCGAAATCAGAAGGGAAAGCAATTAAAGTAACTGATATTAACTAGTCAAAGAATGCACAGAATTTGGGACAAAGTGAGCTGTAGGAATAGGGTGTGTTCCAGGCATAGGAAATGAAGGTAAAAACCCAGGGGCAGAGTTTAGGAGTCTGGGTTTGGGAGTTGGTAGTGAATATAGCTGGTTGGCCATCAGGACAAGGAAAGGCAGTGGGAAGAGTTAAAGGGAACTTTGCAGTTTGTAACTTGGAAAACTAGATGGAATCAGGAGCCGATAGATTGGGAATGGAAGAGATAATGAGTCTTCAAGGTGTGAGACATCAGGGAGAGAAGGGCAGCCTTAGCTCACGGGAAAGGTTAAAGCCGAAAGCATGTATTTGGGAATTAGAGTATGCCTTGATGGTTGAAGCCCCAAGAATGGATTAAAAATGAGTTACTTTGAAGAATTAATGGGTAGATGGAGGAAGAGGAGCTTGTGAAGGCACCTGAGAACAAAGAAAGAGGAGATCAAGGAAGATAAATGGCCTGGAAGCCAACAAAGAGTTTTAATTATTTAACATTCATATTTATTAAGACCTACTGTGTGCCAGGCACTGTGCTGGGGACTAGAGATAAAAATGAACAAGGCACAGAGGGGCTTATAATATAGATGTGCAAGCAGATGGAGAGAAAGGGAGAGGGAGGTAGGTCTGTGATCTATGGAGAGCGGAGGAGGGGAGTCTGCATTGCTGCAGAGCAATCCTGGAGGATTTGGACTGAAAAGAAGCTATTAAACTGCAGTTCTAGGAAGTTATTGGTAATCTAGGCAAGTGAAGCCTCCATAAAAGGTGATGGCAAAGTAAGATTAAAATGGTCTTATAAGCAGATAGGGTAGGGAGTCCCTGGAGAAAGAGAACCAGGCGTTGTTTTCTGGACATAAGAGAAGCCTTTTTTGGTCTAAGTCATTTTGAGATCTAAGCCTGGTGACTATACTTGCCCTTGAACAGATGTCAATAATTAATGATCTTAAGGGAAGTGAGGGAATGCAGGAACAAAGGGAAAGCAGTCAAGAAACAATAGTTCAGCAATAAAAGAGAGTCCTGGTTCCTCCTCAAGGGATATATGTTACAATCTGATACACATTTCTGAGTTGGGCAGGATATAAGCCATCCCCCCCCTCCGTCACCCTTCCCCCCAACCCCCTCACCCAGGTGGAGGACAATAACTACATGCTGGGACCCCACACTGTCAGAACCTAAGGAATGATGACATAGATTTTTTCTGACTTCAGCCAACTAAAGCCTGGACTCTGACCACCTTTGCCCCAATTCTACCCTAAATTCCCCTCTGCTCAAGCCCCTTCACGAAAAGGCATATACCCTTAGCTTAAAACTTGCTCAGATTTGCTATTGGGGAGATACTGTTTCAGGAAAGATCCCCAGTGTTTTCCTTACTTGTGGCAAGTAATAAATCCTTCCCTCTCTTTGTGTCTTTTGGCTTGACACCTCCAAGAAGCAAACCCAGTTTTGGGGTAGCAGTCTGGGAAGTGAATGGTCCATTCTAAAGCAGATCAGTCCTGCGTGTTCATTGGAAGGACTGATGCTGAAGCTGAAACTCCAATACTTTGGCCACCTCATGCGAAGAGTTGACTCACTGGAAAAGACTCTGATGCTGGGAGGGATTGGGGGTGGGAGGAGAAGGGGATGACTGGATGGCATCACCGACTCGATGGACGTGAGTTTGAGTGAACTCTGGGAGTTGGTGATGGGCAGGGAGGCCGGGTGTGCTGTGATTCATGGGGTCACAGAGAGTCGGACACGACTGAGCGACTGAACTGAACTGAACTGAATGAGGAATGAGTGACAATTTTTTTTCCTGATTTTTGCCAGTGAATGAAAAGAGAGAAGACAGTAGTAGCTAGGAGAGGAAGATTCAAACTTTTTCAATGACATTCTGGAACTATCCAACATTTGTCAAGTGCTTAATATGTGCCAAGCACATTTTTAAGTCCTAGCTATCTAAGATGCAGTTTCTATTCCAAATCTTAGAGTCTCTTGAAGGACACAAGTAAGTAAGCAGGCTGTTTCAGTACAATGTAATATTGAATCTGTCTTCCTATGACAGAAGGTATGAATAGAATCTTCTGTGGGAATGTGTTGTTCAGTTGTCAAGTTGTGTCTGACTGTGAGAATACAGTACATCTAACTAGGATAAGTAGCATTGTGGAAAACTTTCTAGGGTGAGTGACGTTCGAGCTTCTGTCAGAATGGTGGGAGTGGGGGTGGAGAGCGTTTTCCAGGAAGACGGTACTGCATGTGCAAAGGCTCAGAGGAAGAGAGACTGTGTTGCAGGAGGAACTGAAAGTAGTTCAGTCTGGCTGCGACTTAGAGTGGGGCGTGGTGACAGGGATATATTAGGGAGCCACTGAAGTTTTAAAACGGGAATGACATACTAGAATTTGAAGTGTATAAAGATCTCCAGCTTCACCAAAACTGAAGGAAGGGAGTCTAGTATTCTTATTGAGACTTGATTATTAAACACTGTGTGCAAGTCAAGGTCCAGACAAGAAACAGACCTCATTCTTAAAGTGTTTAAAGAGGAAATTTTAATGAAAGGATTCTTTACAGAACTGCGGAGTAAGGAAACCACAGACTGGTGGGGTGTTGAAAGGAGAGGGGTTAAATATCCTGACCTCTTTCATCTCCTGCTTTCTGATCTCCTGCTGCTTACTTCCCATGATCTAAAACCAACCAAAGTGAGAGGGCAAAGAAACCTGGAAGATGCAGTTGGTGGAAGAGGCCTCCTGAGGCACAGAGGAAGACACCAAAGGGTGGAGAGTGATGGAGTTTAGGGGATAGAAAGCTATCAGTGCACACCTGGTTCAGCCAGGGTTCACTGTAGAAACCTGAAAGACAGCTGTCAGTCAAGCAATTCGGAGTGCTTGGGAGGCTGGTGGAGTAGAAGTTAACAGACTATTGAATTCATTTGTGGCAAACATTATCAGATGCCACTATTATCTGGTCCTTTTTTACTTCTTGGGCATATGGGAGTTTACATTTCCCAATCCCCTTGCAGTTCAGTAGCGCCATGTGACTAGCTCTAGCCAATAAGATGTGAGAAGTAGTACATCATTTCCAGGATGAGACAGTGACAAGCTTTTGAGCAATTCTCTAGCCTTTCTCAGCCATGCTACAATTGTCATGGAGGAAACCTTGTGGTCAGATGTAGCAGCCACAATATTGAAGCATCCCAGATCACTGAGTCAGCACCTGGAGAACAGCTGCCCACATTTGCAATAAATTTTTGTCCCTCAGTTTCATTGAGATATAATCAATATGTAACATTGTATTAGTTCAGGATGTACAACATAATGATTTGACAGAGGTATATATTGTGAAATGATTACCATCATAAGTTTATTTAACATCAATCACCTCATATAGTTACAATTTTTTTGTGTTTTTAATGAGAACTTATAAGATCTACTTTCTTAGCAACTTTCAAATACACAATACAGTATTACTAACTATAGTCATGATATTGCACACTACCTCCCCAGAACTTATTTATAAGTGGAAGTTTGTCCATTCTGACCCTCTTTATCCATTTTTCCCAGCCCTCCAAACCTTTCCTCTGTCAACTACCAATCTGTTTTCTGTATCTATGAATTTGTTTTTTTTCAAGTTCCACATATAAGTCTTTCGCTGTTTGACTTATTCACTTACGATGAATAAGTGAATTCACACTTCGATGTTTATCCATGTTGTTTCAAAAGGTAAAGTGTCCTTTTATATGACTGAATATACATTCATATACATATATGTATGTGTGTATGTATATGTGTGTGTGAGACATATGGCTTCCCAGGCAGTGCTAATGGTACAGAATCTGCCTGCCAATACAGGAGATGCAAGAGATGTGGGTTCGATCCCTGGGTTGGAGGGATCCCTTGGAATAAGAAATGGCAACCACACTCCAGCATTCTTGCCTGGAAAATTCCATGGACAGAAGAGCCTGGTGGACTACAGTCCATGGGACTGCAAAGAGTTGGACTGAGCCTGTTTTCTTTTTAATCTGTTCATCCATTGATGGACACTTAGTTTGTTTCCATGAATTGGCTATTATAAATAATGCTGTAATGAATACGTGGGTGCCGATATCTCTTCAGGATGGTGATTTTCTTTCCTTCAAATATTGACCCAGAAGTGGGCTCACTGGATCATATGGTAGATCTATTTTTAATTTTTTGAAGAACTTCCATACTGTTTTCCATAATAGCTGAATCAATTTACCTTCCCATCAATTGTGTACAAAGGTTCCCTTTTCTCCACATCCTTGTTAGCATTTATTATTTCTTGTCTTATAATAGCCATTCTTAGTGTGAGGTGATATCTCATTGTGCTTTTGATTTGCATTTCCCTGATGATTAGTGATGTTGAGTTCCTTCCCATGTAACTGTTGGCCATCTGTATGTCTTCTTTGGAAAAATGTCTATTTGAATCCTCTGCCTATTTTTTTGTTTGTTTGTTTCATTTTGTTGTTTGCTATTGAGTTGTATGAGCTCTTCATATATTTTGGATGTTGACTCCAAATCAGATGTGTGATTTGCAAATGTTTCTCCCATTCCATATGTTGCCTTGTCATTTTATTGATGATTTTCTTTGCTTTGCATGAAGTTAACTTTTATCATTGAGAAAGAAACTTTTATTGTCTTTAGTCACTGAGATTTGGGGGATTGCTTGTTATTACAGCATTAGGCTAGCCAATTCTGACTAATTTGCAATGTAGCTGGAATGAGAAGCTGACAATAGGACACACTATTGCTGCTGCCACCACTGTGGAGCCCATGTGAAGAGCCTAGATGCTACAAACACATTATCATACCTTGCTTGCAAGTGGCCACAGCAGCAGGAAGATAGCCTCCAATTCACTTGCACCTATTTTTTCATAAGTGCATCTTTTTGGCAGACCTTATTTGCACCTAGAATTCAAGTGATAAAGGAGTCTTAGGAATATAATTTTTAGCTTTTCAACTTCTTCGAATAGAATAATGGAATGAACATTGAAGCAGCAGATGTAAGTATCTACCCCAATACCTATAATAAATTTCCTCAAAGGCAGAAATGGTTTGTTAATCATCTTTGTATCTCTTCTGTCGAGCCAGATATCTGGCATTAGTTGGTGTTCAATAAGTGTTTCTTGAAATGATATGAATTTCATTTCTAGTGACTCAGATGGTAAAGAATCTGCCTGCAGTGCAAAAGATCCACGTTCAATCCCTGGGTCGGGAAGATCCTCTGGAGAAGGGAATGTCTACCCACTCCTGTATTCCTGCCTAGAGAATTCCATGGATAGAGGAGCCTGCTGGGTTACAGTCTGTGGGGTCACAAAGAGTTGGACACCACTGAGCAACTAACACTCTTATACTTTCAAGTGCTTCACTTCTCAGGTAAAACAATAAAGGTGCTAGACATGTGCTAAGATTACTAGTATCAGAGATTTGACAGATCTTGTAATATCCTCTACTATGAGAAGGGAGTATTATTCCTTCCAGCTAAAAGGAGTGGGCAGAAGAAAAAGTAACCATACCAAACAGTTAAAGAATAGGTATGTTAGTTAAAGTTAGGCTCAGCTCCAAATAAAAGAAAACTTAAAACAACAGTTGCTTAAATATGACAAGCTCATTTCTCTCTTAATTAAGTAAAGACAGGAGATAAAAGTCCAGAGCTGGTAGACGAGCTCCATGAGCATCAGGAACCCAAGTTCTGTTGTTCCATTGTCCTTAACATGAGGTTTTCACCATATGGTCTAAGATGGCTGCTCAAGCTCTAGTCATCTCTCAATTCCAGCCGGCAAGAAGATAGAAAGAAGAAAGGTGTGCTCAGAAGGAAGAAAGGTAGAAAGTTATGCTCTCTCCCTCTTGAGAACACTTCCTGGAGTATGTACACTCTACTTTTACTTAATCCCATCAGCCAATGGAATGTGATCAGAAGTTATGGCACCAATTCCAGGTCTGGCCCATAAAACCTCCCACCTACTATTCTCCCTCTTTTCTGGCATCTGCTGTTTGGAATTTGATGTCAAGGGAAATTTCTGAAGTTATGTGTTGAAGATAACAGAGCTTGTATAAGAGCTTGTATAAGCCTACGTCCCTAGGTGATTATATGGCAAAGATTTATTCTCTTGCTCCTCCACCCCTAAACAGGAACACTAACATTGAACTGTTATGTGACCAAGAAGCAAACTTTTGTGACCTTTGAGGTATGTTTGCCACAACAGCTAGCTTTACTTTAATTCAGAAATTGTTACAGAAGTAGAGCTCTATAGTTTAAAACTAGTCAGACAGGCAGTGGGCAACAAGGAAACTATGGTTTCCTTGGAAAATGGAAACCCATGGCAAAACGTTTGGTGAAAGAGTTGCCTGTGATAATTCAGAAGGCAAATAAGATTGCTACAAAGTCCATAGTTCTAGAAGAGGCTGGAAAATGAAACGTTTGTAGGTTATGTTTGAACCAACTGGGTAGAGCTCAGCGTAAAGAATCTGCTTGCTATGCAGGAGCCACAGGAGATGCAGATTCGATCCCTGGATTGGGAAAATCCCCTGGAGAAGGAAATGGCGACCCACTCCTGTATTCTTGCCTGGAAAATCCCATGGACAGAGGAGCCTGGCGGGTTATAGTCCGTGGGGGTTGCAAAGAGTCAGACATGACTGAAGCAACTTAGCATACATGGGCAGAGGTTATGTTTACTGGCTGCATTTAGCAAGATATTAGAAAAGTGAGACATGCTCATGCAATAATAAACAGGTTTGCAAGCATAACTGAAGAGGAATATAGAGAGTACAGCCATTTGGAGACCCATGGGATTGGAAAAGTCTACTACTCTGTACTTCAAAGAATAGGAAATAAGACTAAAAAAGCTTTTGAGCAACAAGGGCCCATTAAAACTCAGCCATACAGCAAAGATTATATTTAGGGTGTGGCCTCCACATTTAGGTCTGATGGCCTCTCATGTTGAGAGGAAGAGAAGCATGGGGTGAAAAAGCAAGGAAATCAATTAGGATAGCAAATTATCTCTAGGAAAGAACTTTAGTGTTAGTGGCATTATGAAACTGACTGGATGCAAACAGATCAGAAAATCTTTCCATTTTTGAGGGATTGTATTGCTAAAGAAATCAGTTCAGTTCAATTCAGTTCAGTCGCTCAGTCGTGTCTGACTCTTTGTGACCCCATGAATCACAGCACGCCAGGCCTCCCTGTCCATCACCAACTCCCGGAGTTCACTCAAACTCATGTCCAAAAGCTGTAATTTCTACAAGGAAGTCATAATTCTAAACACCTGCTTCACATGTAGCTTTAGAAGAAAAACTTCAGAGGGCAGAGTCAGTGACCAAAGAGGACAGTGCACAAGGGGAAGTGGGCTCCTTGAAGAAAAGAATAATATGGTCCAACCTGGGAGCTTTACCTACTGCCAGTTCAGGGCCATCACAAAGCCTCCATGCAGAATTTCACCTTTGCAATGGGCCAGTGCCTCCCCTTCTCCCCTTTTCCACCTGGAAGTATTTACTGCAATACATTATAGACTGGGTGTGACTGGGGACGATATCTTATGATTCCATAGGTCACAGTGAGTTTCTCATCACTATTGACATGTTGGACCAGACAGTTATAGGGTAGGAGTGGTGCTGTCCTGTGTATTGTACAATTTTAGTAGCATCCCTGCCCTTTATCCACCACATGCCAGTAGCATCTTCCTCCTTCCCAGTTGTGACAATCAAAAATTTCTCTAGAACTTGCCTAATGTTTCCTGGGGGACAAAATCACCCTTGGGTGAGAATCACTAGGCCACAGGATGATGTGGAGTTACATCCAGACCTGATGGAGAAGCCTGTGTGGTTACCTGGAGATCCTGTACTTTGAATTTGATGAAGTAACCAGGTGAGATTTGAAATTATCTCTCTTGGAGATTATCTATTTGGGGAAAAAGGATGAAATGGATATCTTATCACCAGGTGGTGGGGCTATGGCCTAGAGTGCTAGGTCATCACCAAACCTGTTTTCTCTTCTTCCTGAGTATTTTCCAGTCTCCTTTGCAACTAGATGCTGCTGCAGACTGACACCCAGCCAATGAAATTAGTGCATCTTCCAGACCTGGTCCATACAAATCTCCTGAATGCGATTCTTTCACTCTTAACCCATCTGATAGCTGGATGTTGATTTAGGCTAGCTTTGGAAGCCAAATGTTGAAAATGAGACAGCCTCTATCAGCCTGGGCATTTCTATTAGCAGCTCATAGCAGAGTCCCTCACTCACTCTCCCAAACCCACTGACCAGGATATTGGTTTGTGAGGGGTGAGAACTTAACATCTAATTTGTGTGTGTGATTTTTAAAAATTGTGGTAAAATACATATAACATAACATTTGCCATCTTAATCATTTTTAAGTATACAGTCCAGTGATATGAAGTACGTTCACATCGTTGTACAACCATCACCACCATCCATCTACAGAAATTTTCTGTCATCCCAAACTGGAACTCTTTACCCATTAAACAATATCTCCCTATGTTCCTGTCCCCCAGCCCCTGGCCACCACCTTTCTACTTCCTGTATCTATGAATTTGACTCTTCTAGGTACCTCATGTGAATGGACTCTTACGGTATTTGTCCTTGGGTGAGTGGCTTATTTCACTACTTAATTTATAAAACCACTGAAATTTGGGGTACCTTTGTTGTACCAGCTAGTATTATATACTCTGTGTCTGGAACAGAGTAGATCCTCAAATAAATGTTTGCTGAATGAATATTCAACTATTGTCATTAATTTGAGACATTTGTTTAGCATATTATGATGCATTTAATTTGTAAATTATGTTGTTTTATAGTTATATAGAGTTACAAGGTCTAATTTTATGTTTAAAATACATTTGTAAAATCTTTTAATTATAGAATACCAGACCACCTGACCTGCCTCCTGAGAAATCTGTTTGCAGGTCAGGAAGCAACAGTTAGAACTGGACATGGAATAATAGACTGGTTCCAAATAGGAAAAGGAGTACGTCAAGGCTGTATATTGTTGCCCTGCTTATTTAACTTACATGCAGAGTACATCATGAGAAATGCTGGGCTGGAGGAAGCACAAGCTGGAATCAAGATTGCTGGGAAAAATATCAATAACCTCAGATATGCAGATGACACCACCCTTATGGCAGAAAGTGAAGAGGAACTAAAGAGCCTCTTGATGAAAGTGAAAGAGGAGAGTGAAAAAGTTGGCTTAAAGCTCAACATTCAGAAAACTAAGATTATGGCATCTGGCCCCATTACTTCATGGCAAATAGATGGGGAAACAGTGGCTGAATTTTTTTTTCTGGGCTCCAAAATCACTGCAGATGGTGACTGCAGCCATGGAATTAAAAGACAGTTACTCCTTGGAAGAAAAGTTATGACCAACCTAGACAGCGTATTAAAAAGCAGAGACATTACTTTGTCCACAAAGGTCCATCTAGTCAAGGCTATGGTTTTTCCAGTGGTCATGTATGGATGTGAGAGTTGGACTGTGAAGAAAGCTGATCGCTGAAGAATTGATGCTTTTGAATTGTGGTGTTGGAGAAGACTCTTGAGAGTCCTTTGGACAGCAAGGAGATCCAACCAGTCCATCCTAAAGGAGATCAGTCCTGGGTGTTCTTTGGAAGTACTGATGTTGAAGCTGCAACTCCAATACTTTGGCCACTTGATGGGAAGAGCTGACTCATTGGAAAAGACCCTGATGCTGGGAAAGATTGAAGGCAGGAGGAGAAGGGGATGACAGAGGATGAGATGGTTGGATGCCATCACCGACTCAATGCACATGGGTTTGGGTGGACCCCGGGAGTTGGTGATGGACAGGGAGGTCTGGTGTGCTGTGGTACATGCGGTCACAAAGAGTTGGACACATCTGAGTGACTGAACTGAACTAAACTGACTGAATTTAGATTACCATTGAGAGTTCATGACATCTTTTTTCTATATGTTGTCCATTTCGGGGAAGCACTTCTATACTGGGTTGTTTGCAAAAGCATATATTCTAAGAATGGTAAATCAAATACTTGCCCTAATTTTCCATTGTCTAAAACCAAACTATGCTAGTATTACTGTCTAGTGATTATAGGATTATAGTGATTTCATTCCCAGCTAAGCAAAATGGTTTTAATTTCACTTCAAAGGAAATATGGCAATAAAAACACATCCCCCTTTTTTTGTTCTATGGTTAAATAAGGTCATTACTGATACCTAAGTACTGACATTTGACTGTCTTGACTACTAGTCTGCCTGATGAAAGGATAAAAACTTTCGATGAAAGAACCAGATTACTTCCTGAAGTGCCTCCTTTAATTCTAAAACTTGATCTCATCAGTGGTTCTTTTTACCTTTTTTTGAGTTTCTATGGAAAGATAGCCAATTGCCTTTGTGGTTCTTTATACACAATGGAATATTACTCAGCCATTAAAAATAATACATTTGAATCAGTTCTAATGAGGTGGATGAAACTGGAGCCTATTATACAGAGTAAAGTAAACCAGAAAGAAAAACACCAATACAGTATACTAACACATACATATGGAATTTAGAAAGAAGGTAACGATAACCCTGTATGCGAGACAGCAAAAGAGACACAGATGTAGTGAACAGTCTTTTGGACTCTGTGGGAGAGGGTGAGTGAGGGATGATATAGGAGAATGGCATTGAAACGTGAAATATCATATGTGAAATGAATCGCCAGTCCAGGTTCAATGCATGATACAGGGTGCTTGGGACTGGTGCACTGGGATGACCCAGAGGGATGGGATGGGGAGGGAGGTGGGAGAGGGGTTCAGGATGGGGAATACATGTACACTCGTGGCAGATTCAAGTCAATGTATGGCAAAACCAATACAATATTGTAAAGTAAAATAAATAAATAAATAAAAAATAAAAACAAGCACTAGATTATACACTTTTTAAATCAGAAACTACAATGTTTGTTCAACAGCTCCTGTCCAGTCAGAACATAACTAAAGTGGATTGAGAAGGGTTCTTTAACTGAGCGAGTGTGATAAGCCTAAGTGTCCTAAAGTGATAGCATTTGGGGACTCCTTAAATTTTCATTTGGTCCTTCCTTTCCTTGTTGCCTTGATAGCCTAATGTTAAGGTAACCACATGAATGATCATTTCCTCACCTCTTTATAATTATTCCTACTGGGTGGAACTAGATTTCTCTTTCCAAAGAACACTAAATACTAATTTCACAAACAAATACATTACGGAAGTTATAGAAAATAAGGCCCTTTCTCTAAGAACATTTTAGAAATTACTGATGCTCTCAAAACAGGTGAGAAAGTCTTCCAAAAATTCAAGCCAAATCAACCTTGAATCTTAAATCTGAGCAAACTTTATTAATTTGTTGATTTAGATCCCAGTAATTTTTATAAACTAGTAAATCGGATGGAGAAGGAAATGGCAACCCACTCCAGTGTTCTTGCCTAGAGAATCCCAGGGACGGGGGAGCCTGGTGGGCTGCCGTCTGTGGGGTCACACAGAGTCGGACACGACTGAAGTGACTTAGCAGCAGCAGCAAATCAAAGAGGAATGCTTTAAAGAAATGAAACCAAAAAGCAAACATTAAACTAGAACCTATTCTACGCATTTTCTAATTAAATTGGCATAGGATCAGAATATTGTATTTTTTTCAGATAGGCACCCAGAAAACATTTTAAAAATTGGTGTTATTTTCTCCTTTATGTCAGAGGTATGTAGAACTTCTAGGTACAGTTTTGTTTATAAAACCTGCAAATTGATCAATTACAGTAAAAAAATCTAATAACTTCTATGACAACCGTAAGTTAAAGACTATGCTTGCCGTATCACTGGCCCTAAGTTAGGATGGATCAGAGTTATGACTTAACAACAATGAACAATGATTTAGGAGTTTCAGATTTTAATCCCAGTTCTGCTTCTGAGCTCATTTTGTTCTGCAAAAGGAGGGAAATAGTCTGGACCAGCATAGTTCAATAGAACTTCTGCAATGATGGTAATTTCTCTGTTCTATTCAGCAATGGTAGTCACTAACCACATGTGGTTACTGAACACTTGACATATGGCTGGGATGATTAAGGAACTGAATTTTAAATTTTATTTAATTATGCTGCTGCTGCTGCTAAGTCGCTTCAGTCGTGTCCAACTCTTAGCGACCCCATGGACTGCAGTCTGCCCGGCTCCTCCATCCATGGGATTTCCCAGGTAAGAGTACCGGAGTGGGTTGCCATTGCCTTCTCCATTATTTAATTATAGGTAATTTAAATAGCCACATGTGGCTGATCGCTGCCATGTTGGGTGTTAGAGGTCTAGATTCACTCTTATTCACTCAGGAAGTATCTGAGTGCCTACAACCTGCCAAGCATCAGGCTACCTGGGGAAGGTGGGTCATCCCAAGGTCTTTGCCTTCAAGGGGTTAACATGGAAAAAAGCTAAATAAATACTTGCTAATACCGTGCTTCAGTAAACTATGCAAAAAGCACTGGGGCACATAGAGGAAAGGGCGATTACCAGAAAGCGGATCATCTCTAAGACCCTCTCCAGCTCCAAAATTTTGTTGAGTGAGTGACTACATGAAAGTCAATCAGTTGTGCCCAACTCTTTGCAACCCCATGAACTGTAACCTGACAGGCAGCTCTGTCCTTGAAATTCTCCAGGCAAGAATACTGGCATGGGTAGCTTTTCTGTTCTCCAGGGGATCTTCCTAACCCAAGTCTCCCACATTACAGGTGGGTGCTTTATCATCTGAACCACCAGGGAAGCCCAGAAATACTGGCGTGGGAAGTATATCCCTTCTCCAAGGGATCTTCCCGACCCAGGAATTGAATCAGAGTCTCCTGCATTGCAGGTGGATTCTTTACCAGCTGAGCTACCAGGGAAGCTCCCATATTAATTAAACTCAACAGATATTTACAGAGCAGCTATTTTCTGTCCAGCTTATTATTGACTTGACTTTTGAGTGTAGCATTATCACTCAGAGTTAGTAGCTGACAAATAATATTAGCATTCTAATTTTGAAGATTCATTCATTCAATATTTAGCGAGTGTTTCTCTATGTACTAAGCTCTTTGCTGGGCACAGGAGGAAAAAAAGGAATTTGATGATGTTTTAAAGGTGATCCCAAAGGTGTAAAGTAAAACAAAAACAGACTTTGACTCTATTTTTCTGGAAATAAATCACCAGGCAATGGGTTTAGTTATATTTGGATTGATAGTATTTCAATTCAGTTCAATTCAATTTTGTGCTTATTGGTCTCAATATGAATTGATGATGTTTCTAATGTTATTTCAACTACCTGGAGCCAAATCAGCAGCACTGGTTGGTATTAATAATGAAGAAAGTATAGAAGTGAAGAATTAGGCATGGTTGTCCATTCACAATGCCTCATAAATTTTGCATCAGAATAAATACTTTGAGGAGATATTTCTTAGAAAAGATTACTGTATATTATTGCTTAGATATAGTTTTTTTAAAAGACTTATTTATTTTTATGTTTTTGGCTGTGGTGGGTCTTCCTTGCTGCACTCAGGCTTTCTCTACTTGCAGTGAGCAGGGGCTACCCTTGGTTGAGATGTGCAGGCTTCTCCTTGCAGTGACTTCTTTTGTTGAAGAGCACCAGTTCTAGGGCATGCAGTAGTTGTGGTACCTGGGCTCAGTAGTTGTGGTGCTGGGCTTAGTTGCTCCATGGCGTGCGGGATCTTCTCAGATCAGGGATCGAACTGATTCCCTTGCAGTGCAAGGTGGATTCTTAACCATTGGGGATCACCGGGGAAACCCTAGATATAAATATTTATTCCTTTTCAATGTTCTTTATTTTTTATTTGTATCTAGCTATAATATCGTCTAGTGTTTTTCTATGCATTAGATCATGTCTTCTTTTACGTGAAACTTGTGCTTGTCTTAAATGTGTCTTTTTTATTGGATATATATATTTTTTTCTTCAATTCCTATTTATTTAGTTGACCAATGTGCAACCGTTCAATTGGAGGATTAAAAAAGCAAATAAGAATTGGATCTTCTCAAGGAATTCAGAGTAGGCGAAATTAAAACAGAACAAAGTTGAGAAAGGCATTTTCATACCTAGCAGTGTACCTCAGAGGAAGCAATTACTTCCGGATGAGACATTAAGAGAAGGCTTTGTGGAGGATGTGGCAATGAGCTAGACCTTGGGCCTTGAAGGAAGCGTAGGACCTGCAGATGCAGAGGAGGAAGGAAAGGCATTTCCGACGAGCCGATGGGAGAGGAAGAGAAGCACAAAGTTAGGGAGGAGAAAAGTCTGAGCTGAAACACAGAAAAAAGTAGCTATGAAAAGGAGTAGGGAAAAACAAAACAAAACAAAATGGGTTGAAAACACAGACTGTGGCCAGAACCTGGTTTTAAATGCTAGGCTGGGTAGTCTACACTTCACTTTGTAGATTGTGAAGCATTTGAACAAGGGTATGAAAAATCAGAGTTGTTCATTAGGAACATTAAGCTGACAGACACATATAAGATAGATTGGGAGGGGCTGATGCAGGGGCCAATAGAAGGCTAGTTACTAGAGCAGTGCGGACAATAGGTTATGTGGCTCTGAGTTAGGATATTAGCAGAGTCCTTAGAGAAGGGAAGACTCAGGAGAGGTTATTGTAAAGCTAGAATCAGTAGGATCTGGAAAGTCATTGCGTATGGTGATGGAATAAGGAAATAAGTGAAAAAATGACTAGGGTGTTATAAACCTCCTTGACAGAGAGGATGGTGATACTTTAAGCAGATTTAGGGAAGGAAGGAATAAGATTGATATAAAAAATATGTTCTTGTAGGAAAGAAATATATTTATACTATATTCTGGAAATTTATATATTCAACTCACTTTAACTGAGGTTAGTGATGAAAATGTGAGGTACACTAGGGGACACCTTGAATTTTGCATTATGGTAATAATGAGTGTCTAGAAAATCGCATGGACAGACGAGCCTGGTGGGCTGCAGTCCATGGGGTCACTACTAGTCGGACACGACTGAGCGACTTCACTTTCACTTTTCACTTTCACACATTGGAGAAGGAAATGGCAACCCACTCCAGTGTTCTTGCCTGGAGAATCCCAGGGACGGCAGAGCCTGGTAGGCTGCCGTCTATGGGGTCGCACAGAGTCGGACACGACTGAAGTGACTTAGCAGCAGCAGCAGCAGCAGGTTACTTATATTCAAAGTTATTTCCTTTATTACTTAAGTATATTTATGTTCTCAGATTGATGAGTTGGAGAAATGTCTCTTGTAACCTTAACCTGACCTTCTTGGTTAGCCAAGTGTCTGAGGTGTATAGATTTTTCACTGTGTTCAAAATCTTTAACCAAGGAGATTCTTAAAATAGCACAGAAGATTTTTATCTTTAATAACAAAAGAAGCACCCATCTGTGGATGGACTGGACACAGATTTTAGCTTATATATTCTTTGAACACTTAAACTCAGGGGCTTTCTAGATTAAATGTCAAGTAGTTAATATATTTCAAATAAATAGCCCCCAAACAACTACTTCATTATCATGACTAACAGGATCCAATATAATTTCCCAGTTGGAAAGTGTAATTTTTATTTGTACAATCTAAGAAGGAATATTCAGGTTTCAATATAATTAAGATTAAAAAAATATTTTTAAAGGCTTTAACAATTGTTTTCCCAGAGTACCTCCAAAGAATGTGGATAAGGAAGATCCATCATGAAAAGTGCATCTATTTATAGCACAAATTGTTCTAAGCAGAACCTTACTCCCTATCTGGTTTTTCACTTTCAAACTGAATAGAATTACAGTAGGAATATGCAGTGGGCCTATTTAGTCTGATATTTTAAAGTTATATTTATCTTTACTCTTTTAGAATTCTCTTTTAAATCCTAAAAGCTATCTTTATAAAAAAGCCCCTGTTTGTCTTTTTTGAGGGGGGAGCCAAGATTTAAGATGCATTGAGACATGCAGTATCATTTCCTTTCTTTGGCACAATTCAAAATACTAGCTAAGAGAAGATGGGAAGTTGCATTGTAGGAACAAGAAGACTGCTGCATACACGACAAATCAGTTTGGTCAAAGGAGATTGTGTCAAATTCTCACCCAGATGGTTTTACTATGAAGCAAGCAAAATAAAAGAAAACCAACCCCTTCCTCAAACAAATCCAACATAATTCTGTGGACAATAAAAAATAAAAGAAAAAAAATTTTTTTGCAACAACACAAATGAAAGGAAACCGAGGTGAATGCACAAACAAATTTAAAAGCAAGTTTTATCAAAATTATCCAGTGATTTACTTCAAACTTTGGCTTTATCTTTAGAGCAGATGATTTCTTAACACATATCTTAACTAATCAAGCACCTGCAGTTGTGGAAATCCTGTTTTGGGTCAAGTATATCAGCTGTGCACTAGTTTGATAAGCCTCAGCTACAGTAAGAATGATGGTGCTGACTCCCAAATAGAAGTCGTCAGTAGAAGGGGGATATTGTGATTATGTGGTACAGAGAGACAGGGGCAGGCGGGGAGGGCTCCCATCTGTTGATTGCTTTGGTATTGAAAAACACAGATGTGCTTTAACTTCACACTGATGTATTCTTGAAAAGTGGCATATAAACTGATTTTTGGGCTATCAATCAAATCTGAATGGCTGTGTTATATTTTCAGAGTTCTTTTACTTTCATTTCTGATTAATCTTTAATTGGCAGAGCTTTCTAAGACTTTAATTCTAAATTTCTGTGCTATTTCTGAGAAGGAAATGGCAACCCACTCCAGTGTTTGTGCCTGGAGAATCCCAGGGACAGGGGAGCCTGGCGGGCTGGCGTCTATGGGGTCACACAGAGTCGGACACGACTGAAGTGACTTAGCAGCAGCAGTAGCAGCAGCAGTATTTCTTACCTCGTACGTAGTCAAAACCATGTTTATTGGTTATGATTTTTAAAATTCCTTTATAATGTGAAAAATGTCTTCTCTACCTTATCAATTTAAGGCTGGTGAACCTGTCTCTTATTCCATATATTTGTGAATATTATTAGTTATTCCATAATAATAAAGTTACATTATAACAATAATATCAGCATTTATTGAGCACTTACTATGTACTAGTCATTGTTCTAGCCTAAGCACCTTCATTTATTTACTTATTTAAACTTTACAGATGAAGAGAGTGAGGCACAGGAAGATTAAGCAACTTTCTCAAGGTTACATGGTCAGTAAGTGGCAGAACCCCTGTCAACCCAGGTTTCCTAGATAAGGTTCACAAGTGTGATTGACTCAAACCTGGAAGGCTTTCAGGCCTGGAAGTGGTCTTTTTCTGCCAACATTCTATTGGCTAGAACTTAGTCACTTGATTGCATCTAACTGCAGTGGAGGCTGGGAAATGCAGTCCAATCCTATGCCCAGGAGGAAAATGGAAATGTTTGGTAAACAGGTAAGCAGTCTCTGGCTGTATATCCACAAAGTAGTACACACAATTCGGAGAAGGCAATGGCAAGCCACTCCAGTACTCTTGCCTAGAAAATCCCATGGATGGAGGAGCCTGGTAGGCTGCAGTCCATGGGGTCGCTACGAGTCAGACATGACTGAGCGACTTCACTTTCACTTTTCACTTTCACACATTGGAGAAGGAAATGGCAACCCACTCCAGTGTTCTTGCCTGGAGAATCCCAGGGAGGGGGGAGCCTGATGGGCTGCCGTCTATGGGGTCACACAGAGTCGGACACGACTGAAGTGACTTAGCAGCAGCAGCAGTACACACAATTATACTGTGCCATCAGATTCAGAGGCAGAAGGTGAGGTTGAGGTTGAGGTTGGGCTGAGGGTGGAAGTATCCAGCTAAGATACTTGCCTTGCTTCAAGGAAGCTATGATCAGAAGAACCCACAGGGGTATATCCAAGGTGCTCACAAAAACAACCCTGAGAGCAAGAGTCAATTTTAAATACCTGCTGCAGCCAGAGTATACCAACGCTAGGCTACATCTGTACCTGTCAAATAAGAAATTTCCTTATTTCCCTTTTCTGGCTCCTTCACCCCTCTACCCCTCCTCCGCCTCCTCCCTCCACTCCTAGGACAGGGAGGCCTGGAGTGCTGTGATTCATGGGGTCGCAAAGAGTCAGACACGACTGAGCGACTGAACTGGACCACCCCTAGCTGGCCCAAGGCCTGCTGAGAGAATGAGAAGGAAAAGGGCAAGAAGAGAGGAGCTGACTCCCCCTATTCCCCACCACCACCAAAGCCCCCAGACTAAGCAGTTTGCGTGGATGGTGGGAGGGAGCATTGACTGTAATGAAATTCAGGTTTTGACAAACACACTGGACCGGGTATTTTTATTATTGAAATGAGACTATTTTGTGACTAAAAAGAAGAATTTTTATTAACTGATAGCACCAAAAAAAAAGTCAAGGGATTTCTCCTAGGTACTAAGAAAGAATCTGTCCTCCAGAGCTGGTTTGATTAGGCTTTTGGGAAGAAAAGAATAAAACTCTTCTCTGTTCTCACCTTAAGAGCATTTCCAATCTGGTAAGGATTAAGTGTTTCAGACAATCACGCAGGCTGGTGAGTGGACGTGAGATCAGAGGATGACAGGTGTGAACACAGAGTGTGAGTTCGGAAGTGATTGCTGGCTTCTCCACTTTGCAGATGTGTGACTTTGGGCAAGCCACTTATTCTCTGTGCATGTTTCCTCATCCTAAAGTGGTAATGTACTGGAATGCCTTATAAGGTTGAGAGGGACCTTATGTGAGAGGAACAAATGAGCTAATATAATACATGTAAAGTACTCAGAGGAGTGCCCGACCCACAGTAAGTATTATGAAGTGTTTGTAACCATTTTCACTTTAAAAGTATTATTATAGCAGCCCAACTGAGAGATAGGAATATGTGTAACTGCTGCTGCTGCTAAGTCACTTCAGTCGTGTCCGACTCTGTGTGACCCTATAGACAGCAGCCCACCAGGCTCCCCCGTCCCTGGGATTCTCCAGGCAAGAACATTGGAGTGGGTTGCCATTTCCTTCTCCAATGTGTGAAAGTGAAAAGTGAAAGTGAAGTCGCTCAGTCTTGTCTGACTAGGAGCAACCCCATGGACTGTAGCCCACCAGACTCCTCTGTCCATGGGATTTTCTAGGCAAGAGTACTGGAGTGGCTTGCCATTGCCTTCTCCGTATGTGTAACTAGGGAGTGTGAAAATGTTCATGATGTATTTTAGAATTATAGTCTAGGACTTCCTAGAGGAAGATTGGATAGGGAGAGTGAGGTAGAGAAAGAGGGCAAGTCTTTGGGGCTCTGTGAGAGTGGGAAGAAGCAGGTCGTTCCCTGAGACCGTGGTGTCTAAGGTTGCACCATCCACTGGGCTGGGCCTCATCCCTGTTTAATGATTACAGTATTTCTGTTCTAACATTCTTTTATGTGAAAGTAATAAATCTCCTGCTGTTGAGTTACAGATACTTGCTTTGGCTTGTTGCTTTTGCTTTCGGCAAACCCACAAAGGGGCAACGCCAACCCACATGATCCAGAAAGGAGAAAATAAGGCAAATGCTAAAATATTGGAGTAATTTCTCTAGCAATGGACAGGTGCACGTGAGAGGGAGCCTTTGATTTCAAAGAAGAGACTATTTGAGATAATAGAGGAACATTTGGAAATCCATACATGTGTATATTAGAAACTTAAAATGATTAAACCCAAATGTTTAGTGTTATCTCATATCAGTTTATTTTTTCTGACCATGGTGATCAATTGGTAACTCCCATCTTGGCCGTGATGGTGTTTGGGGAATCCGTTGGGTATTTGTCCGTGTGCTGGAGTGAAACTAAAACTGTTTATTGTTTCCTTCTTTTTTTAAAAAATTAATTTTCTCTTTCAGTTTTATCACAGTAATACATTTATATGATAAAAATAAAATATTATTGAAGAATTTATACTGAAAAACAACAGCTGTCTGTCCCACTTCTCGTTCTCACTTTCCAGAGCAAACAACTTTCCTTTATTTGGTAACAGGTTTAAAATCATTTAAAATAATTACTGATTTTTACCCTTTTATTAGTTTAAATTTTATTATATACCCCTTTGTTTTCTGATAAGTTACAATGGCAAGTTATCTGGTATGTAGCCTTCAAGTCTTTGTTTCTGTGTTTATACTACACACACACACGGAAGTAGCAGCCACTTCTTAGGGACTTTTCTTTTCAGTATTCTAGTAATTGTCTCCAGGCTTTCGATTTATATGCTGCTGCTGCCACTTCTTAGTTTCTCCATTTAAAAGACTATTCACTATCCATAATAAAAATAAGAATTTAGCTATCCCTTCTGGGTTTTGATAGTTACTATTATAGCTTTATTTTTGATTGCTTTTATGTTTCTGAATAATATACTTAAGGCTTTAGGTTTTGTCCCATCAGTCTCATATAATCTCATGATGCCTGGGCTATATTTACTCATTTCACGATTACTTACTGAATACCTACTATGGTGACAGGCACTATTCTAAGTTCTCAGTGAACAGACAAAGATCTCAGTCTCATTGGCACTTAACATTCAACTGAGGAGCTGGATGTTGAGACACTTAGATTATACTGGAGCCAGTGGCAAGTCCGAGAGGAGCTAACCCACATCAGAGATAAGGAGCAGAGGCTGTGTTTTGCTGGAGCAGCTGTGAAGAGAGACCCCACGTCCAAGGTAAGAGAAACCCAGGTAAGATGGTAGGCACTGAGAGAGGGCAGACAGACTGAAACTACAATCACAGACAACTAGCCAATCTGATCACACGGACCATAGCCTTATCTAACTCAGTGGAACTAAGCCATGCCGTGAGGGGCCACCCAAGACAGCCAGGTCGTGGTGGAGAGGTCTGACAGAATGTGGTCCACTGGAGAAGGGAATGGCAAACCACTTCAGTATTCTTGCCTCGAGAACCCCATGAACAGTATGAAAAGACAAAAAGATAGGACACTGAAAGATGAACTCCTCACGTCGGTAGGTGCCCAATATGTTGCTGGAGATCAGTGGAGAAATAACTCCAGAAAGAATGAAGGGATTTAACCAAAGCAAAAACAACACCCAGTTGTGAATGGGACTGGTTATGGAAGCAGGGTTTGATGCTGTAAAGAGCAATATTGCATAGGAACCTGGAATGTTAGGTCCATGAATCAAGGCAAATTGGAAGTTGTCAAACAGGAGATGACAAGAGTGAACATAGACATTCTAGGAATCAGTGAATTAAGATGGACTGGAATGAGTGAATTTAACTCAGATGACCATTATATCTACTACTGTGGGCAGGAATCCCTTAGAAGAAATGGAGTAGCCATGATAGTCAACAGAGTCCGAAATGCAGTAGTTGGATGCAATCTCAAAAATGACAGAATGATCTCTGTTCATTTCCAAGGCAAACCATTCAATATCACGGTAATCCAAGTCTATGCCCTGACCAGTAATGCTGAAGAAGCTGAAGTTGAACAGTTCTATGAAGACCTACAAGACCTTCTAGAACTAACACCCAAAAAAGATGTCCTTTTCATTATAGGGGACTGGAATGCAAAAGTAGGAAGTCAAGAAACACCTGGAGTAACAGGCAAATTTGGCCTTGGAGTAAGGAATGAAGCAGGGCAAAGACTAATAGAGTTCTTCCAAGAGAACGCACTGGTCACAGCAAACACCCTCTTCCAACAACACAAGAGAAGACTATACATGGACATCACCAGAAAGTGGACACCGAAATCAGATTGATTATATTCTTTGCATCCAAAGATGGAGAAGCTCTATACAGTCAGCAAAAACAAGACCAGGAGCTGACTGTGGCTTGGATCATGAACTCCTTATTGTCAAATTCAGACTGAAATTGAAGAAAGTGGGGAAAACCACTAGACCATTCAGGTATGAACTAAATCAAATCCCTTATGACTATACAGTGGAAGTGAGAAATAGATTTAAGGGACTAGATCTGATAAGACAGAGTGCCTGATGAACTATGGGTGGAGGTACATGACATTGTACAGGAGATAGGAATCAAGACCATCTCCAAGAAAAAGAAATGCAACAAAGCAAACTGGCTGTCTGAGGAGGCCTTACAAATAGCTGTGAAAAGAAGGGAAGCAAAAAGCAAAGGAGAAAAGGAAAGATATGCCCATCTGAATGCAGAGTTCCAAAGACTAGCAAGGAGAGATAAGAAAGCCTTCCTCAGCAATCAATGCAAAGAAATAGAGGAAAACAATAGAATTGGAAAGACTAGAGATCTCTTCAAGAAAATTAGAGATACCAAGGGAACATTTCATGCAAAGATGGGCTCAATAAAGGACAGAAATGGTAGGGACCTAACAGAAGCAGAAGATATTAAGAAGAGGTGGCAAGAATACACAGAAGAACTGTGAAAAAAAGATCTTCACAACCCATATCATCACGATGGTGTGATCACTGACCTAGAGCCAGACATCCTGGAATGTGAAGTCAAGTGGGCCTTCAGAAGCATCACTATAAACAAAGCTAGTGGAGGTGATAGAATTCCAATTGAGCTATTTCAAATCCTGAAAGATGATGCTGTGAAAGTGCTGCACTCAATATGCCAGCAAATTTGGAAAACTCAGCAGTGGCCACAGGACTGGAAAAGGTCAGTTTTCATTCCAATCCCAAAGAAAGGCAATGCCAAAGAATGCTCAAACTACAGCACAATTGCACTCATCTCACATGATAGTAAAGTCATGCTCAAAATTCTCCAAGCCAGGCTTCAGCAATACATGAACCATGAACTTCCAGATGTTCAAGCTGGTTTTAGAAAAGGCAGAGGCACCAGAGTTCAAATTGCCAACATCCTCTGGATCATGGTAAAAGCAAGAGAGTTCCAAAAAAACATCTATCTTAGATTTATTGACTATGCCAAAGTCTTTGACTTTGTGGATCACAATAAACTGTGGAAAATTCTGAAAGAGACGGGAATACCAGACCACCTGACCTGCCTCTTAAGAAACCTGTATGCAGGTCAAGAAGCAAGAGTTAGAAATGGACATGGAACAACAGACTGGCTTCAAATAGGAAAAGGAGTACGTCAAGGCTGTATATTGTCACCCTGCTTATTTAACTTATATGCAGAGTACATCATGAGAAACACTGGGCTGGAGGCAGTACAAGCTGGAATCAAGGTTTCCAGGAGAAATATCAATAACCTCAGATACGAAGATGACACCACCCTTATGGCAGAAAGTGAAGAAGAACTAAAGAGCCTCTTGATGAAAGTGAAAAAGGAGAGTGAAAAAGTTGGCTTAAAGCTCAACATTCAGAAAACGAAGATCATGGCATCTGGTCCCATCATTTCATGGCAAATAGATGGCAAAACAGTGGAAACAGTGGCTGACTTTATTTTTCTGGTCTCCAAAATCACTGTAGATGATGATTGCAGCCATGAAATTAAAAGACGCTTACTCCTTGGAAGGAAAGTTATGACCAACCTAGATAGCATATTAAAAAGCAGAGACATTACTTTGTCAACAAAGTTCCATCTAGTCAAGGCTATGGTTTTTCTAGTAGTCATGTATGGATGTGAGAGTTGGACTATAAAGAAAGCTGAGCGCAGAAGAATTGATGCTTTTAAACTGTGGTGTTGGAGAAGACCCTTGTGCAAAGAGATCCAACCAGTCAATCCTAAAGGAAATCAGTCTTGGGTGTTCATTGGAAGGACTGATGTTGAAGCTGAAACTCCAATACTTTGGCCACCTGATGTGAAGAGCTGACTCATTTGAAAAGACCCTGATGCTGGGAAAGATTGAGGGCAGGAGGAGAAGGGGACCACAGAGGATGAGATGGTTAGATGGCATCACCGACTCAATGGACATGGGTTTGGGTAGACTTTGGGAGTTGGTGATGGACAGGGAGACCTGGCTTTCATGGGGTCGCAAAGAGTCGGACCCAACTGAGCGAGTGAACTGAACTGAGTGATAAGTTCAGTGAAAAAGAAAAGTTCAGTTCAGTTCAGTCGCTCAGTTGTGTCCGACTCTCCGCGACCCTATGAATCACAGCACGCCAGGCCTCCCTGTAGAACAAGGTAAAAAGGGATCAGGAGGCAGACAGGTAGGAGTAACAATTTTAAACAGTGTGTTCAGATTTGGCCTCATTGAGAGGTGTGTGCATATGTGCTAAGTCACTTCATTCATGTTTGACTCTTTACAACCCTATGGACTGTAGTCCGCCAGGCTCCTCTGTCCATGGAGTTCTCCAAGCAAGAGTACTAGAGTGGGTCGCCATGCCCTCCTCCAAGGAATCTTCCCAACTCAGGGATTGAACCGTGTTTCTTATGTCTACATTGGCAGGTGAGTTCTTTATCACCATCACCATATGACATTTGAGCAAAACCTGAAAGGCAGGGAGGGAGTTCTGCAAGTGAATTATTTTAGGGAAGAGCATTCCGGGTAGAGGAAATAGCAAAAGCCCCCCAAAGCTGGAGTGTGCCTGGCACATTCAAGGACTGGCATGGAGGCTAGCATAGCTGAAATGGAGTGAGTAAAGGACAAGGTGATCGACAGTGAAGTCTGAGAGATGACAGAGGATGAGATGATGAAGGGCCATAGGGACCAGTATAAGGGCCTTCACTGTACTCTGGGTGTAATGGGAAGCCATTGCAGGGTTTTGAGCAGAGAAGCAACCATGGTCTGACTTGTGTTTCAAAGAAATTGTATAGCTTCTACGTTGAGAATAAGTGTAGGAAGATGTTGTTGCAAGCAGGGAGACTAGTTGGGGAGGCTCGAAAATCACTGCAGATGCTGACCGTAGCCATGAAATGAAAAGATGCTTGCTCTTTGGAAGAAAAACTGTGACAAACCTAGATAGCATATTGAAAAGCAGAGACACCACTTTGCTGACAAAGGTCCATATAGTCAAAGTGAAAAATGAAAATGAAAGTCGTTCAGTTGTGTCCGACTCTTTGTGACCTCATGGACTATACAGGCCATGGAATTCTCTAGGCCAGAATACTGGCGTAGGTAGCCTTTCCCTTCTCCAGGGGATCTTTCCAACCCAGGGATCAAACCCAGGTCTCCCACATTGCAGGCAGATTCTTTACCAGCTGAGTCAGAAGGGAGGCCCAAGAATATTGGAGTGGGTGGCCTATCCCTTCTCCAGCATATTTTCTCAACCTAGGAATAGTCTCCTGTATTGCAGGCAGATTCTTTACCAACTGAACTATCAGGGAAGCTCATATTAGTCAAAGCTATAGTTTTTTATTTTTTCATCAGGCACTCTATCTATCAGATATAGATCCTTAAATCTATTTCTTACTTCCACTGTATAATCATAAGGGATTTGATTTAGGTCATATCTGAATGGTCTAATGGTTTTCCCTACTTTCTTCAATTTAAGTCTGAATTTGGCAATAAGGAGTTCATGATCTGAGCCACAGTCATCTCCTGGTCTTGTTTTTGCTAACTGTATAGAGCTTCTCCATCTTTGGCTGCAAAGAATATAATCAATCTGATTTTGGTGTTGACGATCTGGTGATGTCCATGTGTAGAGTCTTCTCTTGTGTTGTTGGAAGAGGGTGTTTGCTATGACCAGTGCGTTCTCTTGGCAAAACTCTATTAGCTTATAACTTATATGCAGAGTACATCATGAGGAATGCTGGGCTGGAAGAAGCACAAGCTGGAATCAAGATTGCCGGGAGAAATATCAATAACCTCAGATATGCAGATGACACCACCCTTATGGCAGAAAGTGAAGAGGAACTCAAAGGCCTTTTGATGAAAGTGAAAGAGGAGAGTGAAAAGGTTGGCTTGAAGCTCAACATTCAGAAAACAAAGATCATGGCATCTGGTCCCATCACTTCATGGGAAATAGATGGGGAAACAGTGGAAACAGTGTCAGACTTTATTTTTTTGGGCTCCAAAATCACTGCGGATGCTGATTGCAGCCATGAAATTAAAAGACGCTTACTCCTTGGAAGGAAAGTTATGACCAGCCTAGATAGCATATTAAAAAGCAGAGACATTACTTTGCCAACAAAGGTCCGTCTAGTCAAGGCTATAGTTTTTCCCGTGGTCATGTATGGATGTGAGAGTTGGACTGTGAAGAAAGCTGATCGCCGAAGAATTGATGCTTTTGAACTGTGGTGCTGGAGAAGACTCTTGAGAGTCCCTTGGACTGCAAGGAAATCCAACCAGTCCATTCTAAAAGAGATCAATCCTGGGTGTTCACTGGAAGGACTTATGCTAAAGCTGAAACTCCAATACTTTGGCCACCTCATGAGACGAGTTGACTCACTGGAAAAGAGTCTGATGCTGGGAGGGATTGGGGGTAGGAGGAGACGGGGACAGCAGAGAATGAGATGGCTGGATGGCATCACCGACTCGATGGACATGAGTTTGAGTGAACTCCGGGAGTTGGTGATGGACAGGGAGGCCGGGCATGCTGTAAGTCATGGGGTCGCAAAGAGTCGGACACGACTAAGTGACTGAACTGACTGAACTGAACTGATAGTTTTTTTTTTAGTAGTCATGTACAGTGGGACCATAAAGAAGGCTGAGTGCAGAAGAATTGATGCTTCTGAACTGTGGTGTTGGAGAAGACTCTTGAGAGTCCCTTGGACAGCAAGGAAATCAAACCAGTTAATTTTAAAGGAAATCAACCTGAATGTTCATTGGAAGGACTGGTGCTGAAGCTGAAGCTACAATACTTTGACCACCTGATGGAAAGAGCCAACTCACTGGAGAAGACCCGGATGCTGGGAAAGATTGAGGGTAGGTGGAGAAAGGAGGGACAGAGGATTAGATGGGTAAATGGCATCACCGATTCAATGGACATGGGTTTGAGCAAACCTCTGGAAGATGATGTAGGACAGGGAAGCCTGGCATGCTGTAGTCTATGGGTTTGCAAAGAGTTGGACATGACTGAGCGACTGAACAACACCTATTGCAGTAACCCAGACAGAGATGATGGGAGTTCTGAGCAGGGAGTTGTCATGGAATTGGTGAGAAGCAGTCACATTCTGGATTTACTTTGATGAGACTTGTAACTCCTTTTTTTTTTCAACTTTCTGCTCTTCTACCTACCATACTCTGTCAACTATACTTCTGTTTTTACATTTACAAAGTTAATGCTAAGTTCATTTTTTATTGTAACCCACCTTTCATGTATTTTAAAATTAATTTTTGTTTAAGTATAGTTATTTTACAACGTTGTGTTTCTGCTGTACATTAAAGTGAATCAGCTGTATGTTTACATACATCCCCTCATTTTTGGATTTCCTTCCCATTTAGGAGTAGAGTTCCCAGTGCTACACAGTAAATCCTCATTAGTTATCTGTTCTATACACAGTGTTAATAGTGTATATATGTCAATCCCCATCTCACAATTCATCCCACCTCCTTGCTTGGTATCCACATGTTTGTTCTCCACGTCTATGTCTCTATTCTGCTTTGCAAGTAAGATCTCATGCATTGTTTATAGGTTGATTCTGAAAGTTAAAATTCAACTTTTTTTCAATTTATATTATTATGCTTACCTAATTATTGTTCGTTGCAGAGCCAAATAATGTACACAAATTGTTTCTTTTTTCAGAGGTCCAAGGTGATGACCTCTGGACTCCTTGAATAAGAATGTTCTAGTGTCCAAATCCAATCATTGTTTTATAATTTCGTAAATTGTGTAAAATTTTGCCACATTTTATCTGATTTCCATATTTGAATCATGAGTTTTTAGAAATGCAATTTTTCTTTGTCTCCCTTGGAATTCCCAAAAGTCTTTCTTTTATCTTGTTGAAAAAAATATTTTCTTTACCATATTTCCGATTTCATCTATTTCCATGGTCATTCTATCTTTTGCAAAGACTAAAGTTCATTTTTCTTCTTGAAGACATTGTGCTTGAGGCCCACTGACTTCTTACTATGATTTAGATTGATTTATAGTTTGGCAGAGCATGGAATTTTGTATTTAAACTTCCCTCCACCCCCAGAACTATGAAGGTACTGCTCCACTATCTTCTAGCACAGGAATTACTGATAAGAAGTTAGATGTTAGTTTATTATTGCTCCTTGGTTAGTGATTTTTTTCCTCTTCCTCTCTTTTGTTGTTTAGTCCCTAAGGCATATCCGACTCTGTGACTTCATGTACTATAGCCTACCAGTCTCCTCTGTCCGTGGGATTTTCCAGGCAAAAATATTGGAGTGGGTTGCTATTTCCTTCTCCAAGGGATTTTCCTTGTGCAGGGATTGAACCTGTGTCTCCTGTACACATCTCCTGTTTTGCAGGTGGATTCTTTACCACTGAGCCACCAGGGAAAGCCTCTTCCTTTCTAAAGGCTTTTAAAAATCTTCTCTTCTCATGTTCATTGTAGTATTATTCATGATAGGCAAGACGTAGAAAGACTTTAATGTATATTAATGGATTAAAAAACATAATGATACAATGGAATATTATTTAGCAGTAAAAGAAGGAAATGATGCCAAATGTAACAACATGAATGAATCTTGAGGATATTCAGTTCAGTTCAGTCACTCAGTCGTGTCCGACTCTCCGCGACCCCATGAATCACAGCACAACAGGCCTCCCTGTCCATCACCAACTCCCGGAGTACACTCAAACTCATGTCCACAGAGTCGATGATGCCATCCAGCCATCTCATTCTCGGTCGTCCCCTTCTCCTCCTGCCCCCAACCTTTCCCAGCATCAGAGTCTTTTCCAGTGAGTCAACTCGTCGCATGAGGTGACCAAAGTATTGCAGTTTCAGCTTTAGGATCAGTCCCTCCAATGAACATCCAGGATTGATCTCCTTTAGAATGGACTGGTTGGATCTCCTTACAGTATAAGGGACTCTCAAGAGTCTTCTCCAACACCACAGTTCAAAAGCATCAATTCTTCGGCGATCAGCTTTCTTCACAGTCCAACTCTCACATCCATACATGACCACGGGAAAAACCATTGCCTTGACTAGACGGACCTTGGTTGGCAAAGTATATGTCTCTGCTTTTTAATATACTATCAAGGTTGGTCATAGCTTTCCTTCCAAGGAGCAAGCGTCTTTTAATTTCATGGCTGCAATCAGCATCCGCAGTGATTTTGGAGCCCAAAAAAATAAAGTCTGATACTGTTTCCACTGTTTTTCCATCTATTTCCCATGAAGTGATGGGACCAGATGCCTTGATCTTTGTTTTCCGAATGTTGAGCTTCAAGCCAACCTTTTCACTCTCCTCTTTCACTTTCATCAAGAGGCTTTTGAGTTCCTCTTCACTTTCTGCCATAAGGGTGGTGTCATCTGCATATCTGAGGTGATTGATATTTCTCCCGGCAATCTTGATTCCAGCTTGTGCTTCTTCCAGCCCAGCGTTCCTCATGATGTACTCTGCATATAAGTTAAATAAGCAAGGTGACAATATACAACCTTGAGGATATTAGGCTAAGGGAAATAAGCCAGTCACAAAAGGACAAATGCTGCAAGATTCCACTTATATTAGGTATCTAAAATAGTTAAATTCACAGAAACAGAGAGTAGGATGGTGGTTACCAGAGGCTAGAGGGAGGGGAAAATGGGGAGCTGTTGTTCAATGGGTATAAGGTTTCAGTTATTCAAGATGAATGAATTCTAGAGATCCACTCTACAACAGTGTGTCTGTAAGTTAACGATTTGCTAAAAAGGTAGATCTTGTATTATGTGTCCTTACCAAAATAAAAACCATTAATTAATTAATTAAAAATCTCAATATTTGTTGTTCTAAAGTTTTATGATGTTGTGTCTGGATGGTCTTTTTTCTAGCAATCATTTCTCTCCTTTACTAGGAATACTTATGATCTTATGATTTTCTTTAACGCTGGAGGATATATATATGTGTGTGTGTGTGCTCAGTTGTGTCTGACTCTGCAGCCATATGGACTATAGCCTGCTAGGCTCTGTCTGTCCATGGGATTCTCCAGGCAAGAATACTGGAGTGGGGTGTCTTGTCCTCCTCCAGGGGATCTTCCTGACCCAGGGATTGAACCCACGTCTCTTATGTCTCCTGCATTAGCAGGTGTGTTCTTTACTGCTAGTGTCACCTGGGAAGCCCAGATACATATATGTATATATAATTAAAATTTCATATATACATATATATGTCAATATACTCATATATATGTATAACCAAAACTTTGATTTTGCTCAAAACTTTAATTTTGCTTAAAAAATAAAAGTTTTTCTTACACACACACACACATATATATAAGCAAAACTTGAGTTATATACAGCGTATGTTGTGAAGAGCTAAAAATTTGACTAATTGTTTTCTATTATTTTTTTCTTAACAAAGTGGGATTCACTCTATTGAATATTTGATATTATGTGATTATTTAAGTGTTTTTTAAAAATTAGAATGAAATCTAGTGCAATCTTGGTTATTGAATGGATTTGTTTTGAAAGTTATATTTTATTTGTATTTTTAAAAAATCAGAGTAGTTATGAACTTGACTGGTTTATTCAACTTTTCATTATGTTGTTTGTTATAGTTATAACTGTGACCCACAGAGACTTACATTGACTAATAGGATAAATTCCACATGCGTTTTATTTTCAGGTGAACTGTGTAAATATCCTTGTTGAAGTTTGTATGTTAAATCAATGTTGTAGTCTCATACCACTGCTTGAGAAGGAAGTTCCAATTTGAAATTGTATTTCCTTTAAATGAAGCACAGTTCTTAGCTAAATAAAAGACTGATGACGTCTTTTGAACCATTTCCTCTTTACTATGTCTTGTTAAAATCTGTTAAGTCCTTTTGAAAAACTTTATGAGGGGTTCCAATAAACCATCTATTACAGTTAGCAGAATTAATTAATATATTTTTTCTACTGCCATTTTTGATCCAAATCCAAGCTACTCAGCCTATCTGTAATTTCTCTGGAATATTAGTATGTATCATCTTTACATTGCTCAGTAAACATTCTAATAAGTTCATTAGTGACTGAAAGCCCTCCTTGCATTTACTGGGAGAGAACTAATCATCAATTGTTTCTAGACAAGTATATATACTAATATACATATTAATATATATATTAATTCTTCCCTTTTTTTTTTTGAACTTCTCTCTGCTGGATATTGGATCTTCTGGATTTTGTTTTATCTTTTCTCTAAAGTTTTCTTGCATTTTGTCTTTTGCTTTATGTTCTAGGAGAGGTCCTAAACTTTGTTTTTCAAGTCTCTACTGATTTTTAAAACTTCAGCAATCATATGCTTAATTTCCAAGAAGTCTTTCTCCTTTTGGATTTTTATTATGGTGTGTGGGAGAGATCAGGATGAGAGGTCGGAGCATTCAATTCTAACTTTCTGGAAGCAGTATCTTTTCAAATCTCTTTGATAATGCTAATTAAAAAATTTTTAAGTTTCTATGTCTATTCCATAGATAGTCTGTGCTTTTCTGTTAAGAGCAGTGCTATTTATGTTGGTCTTTCTCTTTTTAAAATTTTTTGATGTGGACCATTTTTAAGCCTTTATTGAATTTGTTATAGTATTGCTTTTATGTTTTGGTTTTTTGGCTGCAAGGAATGTGGGATCTTAGCTTCCTAACCAGGGATCAAACCCACATCCCCTGCATTGGAAGGCAAAGTCTCAACCACTAGCATGCCAGGGGAGTCCCCTGGTCTTTCTCCTTTAATGCTGTTTGTTTTCTTTCTTGTGATCTTTATTTGCCCATCATATTTACAAATGGGACTGTTCTAGATAGCTTTGGGGAGTTTCTCACTGTTGTGTATATAGGTGAGTCCTCCTATGGGATAGCTCTGTGCATATAGAAGAGATAACTGATTATTGCATTACCTAATAATCATTATTGCTTTGTGCAATATATGTTTGTTTCTCATAATCACACAGTCCAATGCAAGTTTTTCTTATTGGAAGGTGGCTTTCTTCCTTGTGGTGATTCAGAGTCCCAGGCTCCTTCCATTGGTACTGCCAGCATCACCTTGGGTCCTGGTGGCTTCTGCTTCCTGTAGCAGAAGCTTAAACAGGAAACTGAAAAGGTACACCTGCTTTCTGAAAAACTCTGACCTGTAAGTGACACACATCCCTCCTACCCACATTCACTAGTTAGGGGACTACACCTGAGTCCAAGAGAGCCTGTGAAATGAAGTCTCTGGCTGGGCAGTGTCTTCCCAGAGGAAGTATCACACTAAGGAATGAGGAGCGCTAATTCTTGGTAGGCAGCCAGCTGCTGCCTCTATAAATAGACTTATTCACTGGTTGCCTTCATTTTAGGCTAAGAATGCTGGAGTCTTTTAGCTTTTGCGGGGGAGATTTGGCACTCCAAAATGCAAGAACGGGGAGAGCTTTACTTGTGTCACTGGCATCAGCTTTAGCATTCCTAATTTGCCACAGCTTATTCAATTTTTCAAGACAAGAAATGTTTTTTTGGGGGTGTTTGGGGGCAGAGGTCAAATGCTAGTTGGTATTCCATGCATTTAAGAATCGTAGAAGAGGGGACGGAGTGTAGACAGGTGTCTGGCACAGTCTTGTACTATGTACTAGACACATTCTCAATCTGTCCTTCTGGTGTAGCCCCCCCTCTGCCTCCTGTCCCCGAGGTACCTGCCACTCCACCTGAAGCGTCTGTGGGTTTCTGCCATGGGGACTGACCCCTCTTCTGATATTCCCTTCCTGCATATTCTGTGCTACCCACTTTTTCTTATCTAACCACAGGCTTCTAGGCTTTTTCCATCTTCCACATACCTGTTTTAACCCCTCATCCACTAGCAACTTCTCTGTTCTTTTTATCACTCCAGGTTTGTTCCTGTGTTATCAGTAAGTCTCAGAAGGTAGGGAGGTAGAGAAGATAAAGGTTTTCGCTGGATTTACTGTACTGAACCTGAAGACCCGAGAACTGTTTCTTGAGGAAAATCCCAAGTTTCCCTGCAGGAACCATTGGAGTATTTGTCCTGGTTTCTATTTCAAGTCTTTAATTTTCTTAAGAAATCTAACCTTACTATCTACTCACTTGTTTTTTAAAACATGTATAGATCTAGCAACTCAGGATATTAGTTTTCTGTATTCTCATCAGTGGAACATAAGCTGGGAGACTGCCATCCCCTATCTACTTAACGGCCGGGGGGAGGGTGGTATTTGGGGAGGCAGGTTTGAAAGATATCTGTTTCAGTTTCTCTTCTGTATAACGTCTCTCTTTGGAATAAGCTGGAACAACCAACCACTGTGCTTGTGTTATCGTGGCCCTTCCACAACTGCCTTGACTGAGTTGTGTCAGTGTTCTGGCCTGCACCATGACAAAAACGAGTGACGAGAAGCAGGTTTTCCTGTTATTGCAATTACTTTAGGAGCTTTCAAAGGACATTATCTTCCCCGTTTACTCAGTGAGACATGTTTTTAAACAACTCACTGCTACAAAACACTTGGGTTCTCCAGAGAAGCTGGTGTATTTTCTCCCTTCTGATAATGAGAATGCTGCAAGGGACCATACTTCCCTTTTATCATCTGTGTTTCAGCATTATCTGATCTTGGTTTTCTATTCTATCTTAAAAATGTGACAGTCTCTGAGGTAATGCAAGTTCAGACAGAACTCAGTTGACAGTTGGTTCCCATCCTCCCTCCAGCTGCAGTTCTCAACTAGGGATCAGTAGTATCTTCCGAGGAGTGGGGCAGAAAATGACAGCTTTGTGATTACTTCGGGCTTTCTCAGTGCAATGTATGGTGCACATTTCCTAAAAATTGGTTTATTTCATACACACCTCATGTTGTTTAATTGCTCAGTCATGTCTGACTCTTTTGTGACCCAATGGACAAGAAAGCAGAGACATTACTATGTCCATAAAGGTCCGTCTAGTCAAGGCTATGGTTTTTCCAGTAGTCATGTATGGATGTGAGAGTTGGACTATAAAGAAAGCTGAGCACCAAAGAATTAATGCTTTTGAACTGTGGTGCTGGAGAAGACTCTTGAGAGTCCCTTGGACTGCAAGGAGATCCAACCAGTCCATCCTAAAGGAAATCAGTCTTGGGTGTTCATTGGAAGGACTGATGTTGAAGCTGAAACTCCAATATTTTGGCCATCTGATGGGAAGAGCTGACTCATGTTGGGAAAGATTGAGGGCTGGAGAAGAAGGGGATGACAGAGGATGAGATGGTTAGATGGCATCACCGACTCAATGGACATGAGTTTGGGTAAACTTCAGGAGTTGGTGATAGACAGGGAGGCCTGGCGTGCTGCAGTTGATGCGGTCACAAAGAGTTGGACACGACTTGAGTGACTGAACTGAACTGGACTGTAGCCCACCAGATTCCTCTGTCCATGGGATTTCCCAGGCAAGAATATCAGCGAAGTGAAGTGAAGTTGCTCAGTCATGTCTGACTCTTTGCAGTCCCATGGACTAAGGCCTACCAGACTCCTCTGTCCATGAAATTTTCCAGGCAAGAGTACTGGAGTGGGTTGCCATTTCCTTCTCCAGAGGATCTTCCTGACACAGGTATCAAACCTGAGTCTCCTGCATTGGCAGGCAGATTCTTTACCGCTGAGCCACTAGGGAAGCCAACTAGGCTATACCCAGACCCACACATCCCATAGATGAAGATGAATAAAACACAGAGTAACTGGAAAATGAATTGAAAAGGGATGTCTTCTTTCAGTTCAGTTCAGTCACTCAGTCATGTCCAACTCTTTGCAACCCCATGAACCGCAGCACGCCAGGCCTCCCTGTCCATCACCAACTCCCAGAGTCCACCCAAACCCATGTCCATTGTGTTGGTGATGCCATCTAACCATCTCATCCTCTGTCGTCCCCTTCTCCTCCTGCCCTCAATCTTTCCCAGCATCAGGGTCTTTTCAAATGAGTCAGCTCTTCACATCAGGTGGCCAAAGTATTGGAGTTTCAGCTTCAACATCAGTCCTTCTAATCCCAGGACTGATCTCCTTTAGGATGGACTGGCTGGATCTCCTTGCAGTCCACGGAACTCTCAAGAGTCTTCTTTAACACTGCAATAATCTGACTATGAATTTTCTATGATGGAACTTTTGAGATTCCATTTATAGAGAGGGTTTTTCTATATGTTCCTTTATTACTAACTCTCTGACTCTATTGGGTCTCAGTAAAAAGTGTACATTGTTTATTAATACTGAGACACATGTATTTTATGTTGTTCACATTACTAAATATTTTTAGTTATAAGACAGCTCAAAACCATTACAGAGCAAGGCAAGGTATAAGTACATGAATATGAAAAAATGTAAAATATAATAAAAGTAAAGTAAATTAAAAAGACTCAGTTGAGTGTACTTTGGGGTATGTCTTTTTTTTTTTTTTTTTTTGGCTGGGTGGCTTGCAGGATCTTAATTTCTTGAGTGGGGATAGAACCCATGCCCCCTGCAGTGGAAGTCAGGAATCCTAGCCACTGAACTGCCAGGGAATTTCCAAGGGATGTGTCTACTTTGAATACAGTATATTCATTTTCCATAACAGAAAGCCATATTATTTTTCATGTCTATTCAGAATGTGATCTTACTGGAAACAGGGTCTTTGTAGATGTAATTATTTAAGATGAGGTCATACTCTATTAAGGTGGGCCCTAAATCTAATGTCTGGAATCATGATAAGAACGCTATGTGTGAAGACACAGAGAGACACATAGAGGAGAAGGTCATGTGAAGTCAGAGGCATGCACTGGAGCAATACAGCTACAAGTCAAGGATTGCTGGCAAGCTCCAGAAACTAGGAGAGAGGCAAGGAAAGGATTTTTCTTCAGAACCTCCAGAGGAAGCCAACCTTGTTTACACATTGATTTCAGACTACTGGTCTCCTGAATTGTTAGAGAGTGATTTTCTGTTATTTAAGTCGCCCAGTTTTTGGTAATTTGTTAGTTTGTTATGGCACATAAATTGAGCAGCTAATGAATGTTCCATAAATAACTGCCAACTGATATCCTTCAAAAAGGAGAAAATATTCTGTAATGATCTAAACAAGAGAGGGACTTCCACAATAATTTTAAACAAAACACTTTCTGATGCAGAAAATGTTCATCATCAGAACTTTTCTCTTTTGGAGGAGAAAACACACTGGTACAAAATGCTTTCCGTTCAATTCAGTTCAGTTCAGTTCAGTCGCTCAGTCGTGTCCAACTCTTTGAGACCCCATGAATCACAGCACGCCAGGCCTCCCTGTCCACCAACTCCTGGAGTTCACTCAAACTCACCTCCATTGAGTCGGTGATGCCATCCAGCCTACTATAGTTGTATTTTGAAAAGTTTTGATCTCATTAATATTACATATATGAATTATAGCCAAAGAAACTGACTTACATGAAAAGAATCAAACTTCATGCTTTAAAATGATGTTACTCACAGATAATACAAAGACTTTATCATTTATCTTCTGTCAATAGCTGTAGCTGGCTTGATATGACCATTTTGGGTTTCATTAACTTGACCATTCTTGGAAAGATACTAAGGCAGACTTTATTTTCAACACTTATGAGAAAAAAAAGCTGATGCAGTACATTTTTTCAGTTGATGAGCTTTCATGATATTATAGGACATAGAAGAAAAAAATATAAAAAAGAAAGAAAGAAAACATGAATAAGTGAAAATTGTTATTTCACTAAATTTTTTCCAAATAATAATATATTTGATTCAGAATGACTTTATATGCTTTGTATATTCATAGCAAAGTATGTCAATGAGTCTGTGGAAAAGTGTTTAATTGAATAAATTCTAGAAAAACGCCTACAACATGGTCCATAAAGGCATTTTAAGCTGTTATTCTGATGTTCTATCACCCTCTACTGATCAGTGAGCCAAATTACATTTAGTCTTTTTCCCACTCCAAAGTGGATTTCTTCTCCGAAGACAAAAAAAAAAAATTGTTCACTGCTAAATATACAAAATCTGTTCACTAATTTAAGAAAAAATAGTGAAACTAAGTTATTAAATACCATTTGTTTAAATCTTTATCACTAGTTTGTGAGCTTCTCCAGGAAAGTCAAAGACTCATTATATTCCTAGTGGTTAGTATACTACTTAGCACAGTATATACACTCTGTAAATGTTGGATAAATGGTATGTTGAGGCAATTTGCACAGTTATAGCAATTTTCATTTATCATTATTTTATAAAGTTGTTTTATAATTAACATTATGGTCTAAATAGTGTCTAAATAGTCAGCATATTAAAAAGCAGAGGCATTACTTTGTCAACAAAGATCTGCCTTGTCAAGGCTATGGTTTTTCCAGTAGTCATGTGTGGATGTGAGAGTTGGACTATAAAGAAAGCTGAGTGCAGAATAATTGATGCTTTTGAACTGTGGTGTTGGAGAAGACTCTTGAGAGTCCCTTGAACTGCAAGGAGATTCAACCATCCTAAAGGAGATCAGTCCTGGGTGTTCATTGGAAGGACTGATGTTGAGGCTGAAACCCCAATATTTTGGCCACCTGATGTGAAGAGCTGACTCATTTGAAAAGGCCCTGATGCTGGGAAAGATTGAGGGCAGGAGGAGAAGGGGACGACAGAGGATGAGATAGCTGAATGGCATCACTGACTCAATGGACATGGGTTTGGGTAAACTTCGGGAGTTGGTAATGGACAGGGAGGCCTGGTGTGCTGTGGTTCATGGAGTCACAAAGAGTCAGACATGACTGAGCAACTGAACTGAAATGAACTGAGTGCGTGTGTGTTCAGTTGTGTCCGACTCTTTGTGACTCTATGGATTGTAGCCTGCCAGGCTCCTCTGCCCATGGGATTCTCCATGCAAGAATACTGGAGTGGGTTGCCATTTCCTCCTTCAGGGGATCTTCCTGACCTAGGGATCGAACCTGCATCTCTGGCATTTCCTGCATTGCAGGCGGATTCTTTACCACTGAGCCACCGGGGAAGCCCAAATATCATCATTACATGGATTTATATAAAATTAGTAAAACCTTTTTCCAACCCACTGATTTCATTTAAAATGCTTAAGTTGCTTTAACTTCAATATATTTTAACAGTTTTAAACCTATGTTCATCATCATTTTGATTGTGATTTAACCTGGGCATTTTTCTGGTTAGCTGTTATTTTTATTAGTTGTGTATTATTGAAGATTTGTTGTTGTTAGAATTGGCTGTGGGGGACAGAGGGCTGAAATGACAGATGGCTGAAGGGCTGGTTTATTTCCATTTCACATATATAGTCCAGGGCTGACATGAAGGCTACAGGATCCTGGTTCATTTTGTCATACTACTCAATCATGTATAAGCATGCATTAGCTGTGTATATTAAGCAGAATAAATAGGTGCAGAGCCTCTGGGAGAGTAGACTAAACTCCAAGGCATAGCAAAGTGGAGGTTGGTATATTAGTTCTGATTAAAGATGCTGATCTAATGGGCTGGGTCCATTACAACTATGATGAGACTGGTGCCAGTTCTGGGCTACATAATATGCACATTAAGTTTCACAAGTGATACTCCATAAATTCATGACCACAAATTGGTACTCAAAATGCCCCCAAATCTGACCTAGCTTCTCTTGTAACACAGCCTTCCCATGCTCTACAATAATTATCATCTTCCATCTATTCAAACTTCTGGCCCTCACATCCTCTTTTTCTGACTCTCTCTCCCTCACATCTTTTTTGTTAAGTGGTAAAGATAGATTTCCCCCAATTTTGTTATATAATTGGCTTATAACTGCATAAAATTAAGGTGTACAAACATAATGACTTAACTTTCATTTATTGTGAAACGATTACCACACTAAGTTTAGTTAACATCCACCATCTCATGGATTAAAAAATACAGAAAGAAGAAAAAAAATACACTTTTCTCTCCTGTGATGGGACTTCTTGGAATCTTTCAAATCTACCAATACAGCAGCATTAACTGTAGCCATTATGTTGTATATTTCCCTTACATCTTAACATCCTCATTTTCACCGTTCCTTCATTCATTCACTGAAGAAACGGAAGTCATTCTTCAAAGGGCCTGGGCCCCCGTCATCTTTCCATCATCGTTTCTACAAACTCTCAACGGAACTTGCACTTTTTGTTAATTGTTGCTGCACTGGAGGAAGGGCATCTACAGCTGTAGTCAGTCACAGATAAGGGGTGAAGCTGCAGGCAACACGGAGAGCTGAATTCACTCAAGCTTATGGTTTTGCCAGATGAGTAAGGCAGCAGAAAAGGGACCAAAAATTTAAAGGAATATAAAAGGTATTGACCAAGAAGATAGATTATAGAATCTAAGTGGAAGTAAAGAAAGGAATGACACGATGGGGTGAGGACACTGGCAAGGGGAAACTATTAATAGATTGTAGGTCTCAGTGTGATTCCCTGTTCATTTTATTTGTCCATTTACTAGACTGTATTCATATCAATTTACAGGATTCCTTACATACTCTGAATACTATTTTTTGTTGTTTGTAAGCTTATATTTTCTATCTGTAACTCGTTTTTTTCACCGTTTAAGTGATGAATTCTGATGCACAGATGTTTTCCATTTTGTCAAATTTGTGCTTTCTGGCTTATACTTTTTATGTCTTGTTTTGGAACTCCTTTTCTACACTGAGATCACAAAGATATTCATCCAGATTTTCTTCATAATATTTTCAGGTTTCACATTTTACTTTTGTATCTACTTCACCTGGAATATATTTTTGTGCATATTATGATGAGGTGCTAGTGGTAGAGAATCCACCTGCCAGTGCCGGAGACATAAGAGACATGGGTTTGATCCCTGGATTGGGAAGTTCTCCTGGAGGAAGGCATGGCAACCCCTCCAGTATTCTTGCCTGGAGAATCCCATGGACAGAGAAGCCTAGTGGGCTACAGTCCACAGAGTCACGAAAGAGTCAGACACACTGAAGCGACTTAGCGCACACACACACACGAGGTAAAGATCCATCCGTCTAGTCTTTAACTCTCCCCAATCTGGTTTGTGCCTCTCCAATTCACTAAAAATGCTGGTACATTTCTTGCCAAATCTGAAAGATATTTTTCAGTCCCAGCTTTTACTTTTATTCAGTTTTCCAGTAGCATTTGACACTTTTGGCAGCTCTCTTTTTCTAAAAACAGTCTCTTCTCATGGTTTCTTTAATGCTTGCCTGCTTTCCCCTATGTCTCTGAAGGCTCTTTCTCAGTCTCCTTTAATATAAATAAAAATAACAACTATCATTTATAAAGTGCTTTTTTTATGTGCTAGGCCCCATGTTTTTTTTTTTTTTTTTCCTACTTAATCCTACAACAGATTGTTGAGACAGACCTGGTACTGATGAGGAAACTGAGGCTCAGAGAAATGATGTAACTTGCCAGATGACTCAAATGCAGGCAGCTTGAATTTGAGCCTAAACTTTGTACCGCTATGCCATGCTGGCTCTGTGGCCTGCACTTGACATCTACATGTTAGCTTTCCAGACCTCAATCTAGCCTTCTTCTTACTCCATACTTTCTAACTGATGTTCTTCTTTCCTATATCTTTAAAAATTGTCTGTATACCAATGACTTACAAATTTATATTGATATTTCTAGTCTGGACCTCTTTTCTGAGCTGTGCATGCCATTTTGACACTTGTCTGATTCACAGTTATCTTAAACTTAGAATGTCTGAAATTGAACTCTTGATATTATCCCCAAACAATCTTCACCTCAGAGATCGACAATTCCATCTACATGGTGTCTCATGCCAGAAACCTAAAGGTTTTTGGTACTGTCTTTGGTACTGTTTTTGGTACTGTCTCAGCCTGGGAGTGTTGCTATAACAGAAAGTCACAGACTAGGTGTCTTATAAACCAAGCTGGAAAGTCTAAGATCAAGGTACTGGCAGATTCAGTGTCTGGTGAGGGCCTACTTCCTAGCTTGTAGATGCTGTTTTCTAGCTGTGTCCTCACAGGGAGGAAGTAGCAAGGGATCTCTCCATAATCATTTTTATAAGGGCACTAATCCCAGGGGATCAAACCCAGGTCTCCCGCATTACAGGCGGATTTTTAACTAGCTGAGCCACCAGGGAAGCCCTCAGTTCAGTTCAGTTCAGTCGCTCAGTCGTGTCCGACTCTTTGCAACCCCATAAATCACAGCACGCCAGGCCTCCCTGTCCATCACCAACTCCCGAAGCCCTGCTGCTGCTAAGTCACTTCAATCGTGTCCGACTCTGTGTGACCCCATAGATGGAAGCCCACCAGGCTCCCCGGTCCCTGGGATTCTCCAGGCAAGAACACTGGAGTGGGTTGCCATTTCCTTCTCCAATGTGTGAAAGTGAAAAGTGAAAGTGAAGTCGCTCAGTTGTGTCCGACCCCCAGCGACCCCACGGACTGCAGCCTACCAGGCTCCTCCATCCATGGGATTTTCTAGGCAAGAGCACTGGAGTGGCGTGCCATTGCCGAAGCCCTACTAATGTGATAAAGACTTCTATATCTCAGCTCATATTAAATTCAGATATGTACAGAAAATGTACTTTATTTGCCTAAACTGTTCTTTCTCCTGACCCCTGTTTGATAATGGCGTGAAAAGTTAACCAAATATCTAATTTCTTCTAAAGCTTAGACTTAGAGTTAGCCACTTTAGATCAGTGGTCCCTAACCTTTTTGGGCACCAGGGACCAGTTTTGTGGAAGACTTTTTCTCCCGGACTGGGGCTGGGGGATGGTTTCTGGGTGATTCAGGTGCATTACGTTTATTGTGGACTTTATTTATACTATTATTATATCAGCTCCACCTCAGATCTTCAGGCATTAGATCCTGGAGGTTGGGGACTCTGCTTTAGATAGTTATCTACCTCCTTTTGGATGAACAGTATTCACTAATTCTCCCCCCAAGAGTACATCTGGGGGTCAGAGGGAGGGATGTGGCTTACTTGTGAATTCTGCAGCGTTGAGACAGAGGGACAAACGGCCTGTGCAGATTCTGAGAGCACACTGGGTGGTGTCAGTTAGTCTCCTGTCTGTGTTCCATGCTGGTCTCCATTGTTCCACTTCTGTGTCTTCTCTGTTTTTTCGGTTTGAGCAGTGCTCCTGATGGCTTTCCTTGACTGCTGCTGATTTTCTTGCCAGCCCTTCAACTAGCTCACCGGCCCATTGACCGGGTGATGGCTTCCATTACACTAGATAAATTTCTTTGTTCAATCACCATCATTTTTGGTATACTTACTGAAATATTGTATATATGTGCAATTGTCAGTTCCTGTTGAATATTAGAAAGCTTATTTTCCCCCTTTTATAAATATAAAAAGAAGTCCTCATATTTTCTCCCTTGGTTACTAAGAGGTGTGGATTTCAACAACTCCATGGGCACGGGAGATGAAGCTTTGGCCTAGAAAAAGGAAGCCAGAGAATAGACCCAGGGTAGCTTTATGGAGGCTGATCTCCATCAACCTCGGCTCTGAGCACAAAACCGAAAAAAAAAAAAAAATTCTCCCCTAAAAATTCACAACCCTGGGACTACCCTCAGTCACTTTAAAGTTTGAATTAAGACTGTGTTGTCTGGGAATCCCCAGCCAAGCATTAACCTCAAAAAAAAAAAAAAAAAAAATGACTGGCAGAAGCAAACCCGGAACCAAGGGGACATTCCTCGCCCGCTGGCGCGGAACCCAGGGGCGTCGGACCACTTGTCCCAGGGGCAGTTGCTGCACTGGCCGCAGGGCCGCCCCCGCGGAGGCTCTCGGCTCGGCCCGCGGGTGGGGCTTTCCCACTTTTCGGGGTTCCCTTGGCGCTGCGTGATCATGCTGCGCGGCAGAGGGTGCTTCCTGCCGCCCACTGTTGCTGGCCAGGAACACGAGTTCGACAACCTTTCCGAAGAGCTCTTCCGGAAGCTGGGCCGCCGCGGGGACGGGATGGTGGACATCGCGGAACTGCAGGAAGGACTGGAGGCCCTGGGCTGCCCTCGGGGCGGGGAGGAGGTGGGCCTTGGTGCGTTCAGGCCTCAGGGAGAGTGCGGGGCGGGAGGCTCTGCAAGGGTGATATGGGGGTGGGGGCAGAGAAGACCCCCTCCTCTCTTTCGGGTCCAGTCCCCAGACGTTTTTTGGTGTGAGCTGTTTCACCAGTGGAGTAGGCAATGGCACCCCACTCCAGTACTCTTGCCTGGAAAATCCCGGGGACGGAGGAGCCTGGTATGCTGCAATCAGTGGGGTCGCTAAGAGTCGGATACGACTGAGCGGCTTCACTTTCACTTTTCACTTTCATGCATTAGAGAAGGAAATGGCAACCCACTCCATTGTTCTTGCCTGGAGAATCCCAGGGACGGGGGAGCCTGGTGGGCTGCCATCTACGGGGTCACACAGTCGGACACGACTGAAGCGACTTAGCAGCAGCAGCAGCTTCTCCAGAGAGCCCACTGGTGGAACACTTTCACACACGTTTCTGTCCTATGAGTGAGCTGCTCCGGTGAAACATGTAGCAGTCTTACCTAAAAATAGGGTCTAAGCCATCTAAACACAAAAGGTCCGCTAGCCGTTCCTACAGGTTAAGGGAACCCCTGCAGGAAGCCAACTGCCTGGGCGCAAATTTGTTTCGCTCTTGGAAACTCCAATAATCCGTCTTGATGGCTCCTCCTGAGCTCTACCCAAGGGCGTCCCATAGCTTGGGAAGTGGGGCTGACACTGAAGGGCAAGGGCTCCCCGCCAAGACCTTTGGGAATTCCCTGTGTGTGCACTTTTGCCATTTCCTTCTCCAGGGGATCTTCCAGATCCAGGAATTGAACCCACGTGCTTTGCCACTCCTTCAATGGCAGGCGGATGCTTTACACTGAGCCACCTGGGAAACCCCAGCTAAAACCAATACTTGCCTGTTTAACCCTACACTTAGAAGTCGCTGGACTGCACCATACCATACACAGTAGAGTTATCCTTAAGCTCAACACATGACAATATCAATACTCACTATTGTATTCTCAGAGGCTCCTCATTTCCACAACTGTACGTTTAACCCGCTGACTTACAGTAAAAATAAAGTCTTTGTTTTACTTAAAGCTTCTCTAAGAGACTAGTAGCTTCAGCAGCAGCATGGGAACATGTGTGCACAGGAGTTTGAAAAGGTGACATACACCAGGCTTTATAGAAATCTTTTTCTTGTGAGGCGACTGAATTACATTCAATTACGGGAAATAGTATTTAATATATTTTCATCTGGTAGGCTTGAATTGAATGATGGATGTGAGAGCAGAGACCACTGAATCTAGAAAAACTATACAGTCAGCACAGTAACATATAGTTTATGCACCATAGTTCTTAGGATTTATACAGCGTATGCCAGAGAAATGGGGGAGGGATTAATGCTATCTAACATTTTTGTTATGGAAACTGATGGTCTGATCCGTAAGGCCCAACCAACCACAGATTCCAGTCCTAATTTTATATAACATGTATTGCTTTCACTGGATTCTGTGTGTCCAAGGCTTTTTGTTGCACTCACTTTGTGTTACACGGAATCAGCAAGCAAACTGATGAAGTTATGCCTTCCTTCAGAATGCAGCCCCAGAATCTTGCTATTCTATCTCTCTCCTCAGGCAAGAGCTGGATCTTCTGCTTTAGCAGCCTGTCAGTTTTATCTTCTATCCATTTATCACAGTGGTTCTCAACTAGGGGTGATTTTGTCCCTCAGAGACATATGACATTTTGGATGGTTGTGACAGTGTGGGATGTGTGTGTGTGATGTGAAGGATGTAGTGAGTCAGTCAGTCAGTTCAGTTGCTCAGTCGTGTCCGACTCTTTGCAATCCCATGAACCACAGCACACCAGGCCTCCCTGTCCATCACCAACTCCCGGAGTCCACCCAAACCTATGTCCATTGAGTTGGTGATGCCATCCAACCATTTCATCCTCTGTTCTCCCCTTCGCCTCCTGCCCTCAATCTTTGCCAGCATCAGGGTCTTTTCAAATGAGTCAGATCTTTGCATCAGTTGGCCAAAGTAATGGAATTTCAGCTTCAACATCAGTCCTTCCAATGAACACCCAGGACTGATCTCCTTTAGAATGGACTGGTTGGATCTCCTTGCAGTCCAAGGGACTCTCAAGAGTCTTCTCCAACACCACAGTTCAAAATCATCAATTCTGTGCTCAGCTTTCTTTATAGTCAAATTCTCACATCCATACATGACCACGGGAAAAACCATAGCCTTGACTAGACGGACCTTTGTTGGCAAAGTAATGTCTCTGCTTTTTAATATGCTTTCTAGGTTGGTCATAACTTTCCTACCAAGGAGTAAGTGTCTTAATTTCATGGCTGCAGTCACCATCTGCAGTGATTTTGGAGACCAGAAAAATAAAGTCAACCACTGTTTCCACTGCTTCCCCATCAATTTGCCATGAAGTGATGGGACTGGACGCCATGATCTTAGTTTTCTGAATGTTGAGCTTTAAGCCAACTTTTTCACTCTCCTCTTTCACTTTCATCAAGAGGCTCTTTAGTTCTTCACTTTCTGCCATAAGGGTGGTGTCATCTGCATATCTGAAGTTATTGATATTTCTCTCAACGATCTTGATTCCAGCTTGTACTTCCTCCAGCCTACCGTTTCTCATGATGGACTCTGCAAATAAGTTAAATAAGCAGGGTGACAATATACAGCCTTGATGTACTCCTTTTCCTATTTGTAACCAGTCTGTTGTTCCATGTCCAGTTCTAACTGTTGCTTCCTGACCTGCATACAGGTTCCTTAAGAGGCGGGTCAGGTGGTCTTATTCTCATCTCTTTCAGAATTTTCCACAGTGTTTTGTGATCCACACAGTCAAAGGCTTTGGCATAGTCAATAAAGCAGAGATAGATGTTTTTTTGGAACTCTCTTGCTTTTTCAGTGATCCAGTGGATGTTGGCAATTTGATCTCTGGTTCCTCTGCCTTTTCTAGAACCAGCTTGAACATCTGGAAGTTCATGGTTCACATATTGCGGAAGCCTGGCTTGGAGAATTTTGAGCATGACTTTACTAGCGTGTGAGATGAGTGCAATTGTGCTGTAGTTTGAGCATTTTTTGGCATTGCCTTTCTTTGGGATTGGAATGAAAACTGACCTTTTCCAGTCCTGTGGCCACTGCTGAGTTTTCCAAATTTGCTGGCATATTGAGTGTAGCACTTTCACAACATCATCTTTCAGGATATGAAATAGCTCAACTGGAATTCGGAGAAGGCAATGGCAAGCCACTCCAGTACTACTGCCTAGAAAATCCTGTGGATGGAGGAGCCCGGTAGGCTGCAGTCCATGGGGTTGCTAAGGGTCGGACATGACTGAGCGACTTCACTTTCACTTTTCACTTTCACACATTGGAGAAGGAAATGGCAACCCACTCCAGTGCTCTTGCCTGGAGAATCCCAGGGACGGGGGAGCCTGGTGGGCTGCCGTCTATAGGGTCACACAGAGTTGGACATGACTGAGGTGAGTTAGCAGCAGCAGCAGCAGCAACTGGAATTCCATCACCTCCACAAGCTTTGTTCATAATGATGCTTCCTAAGGCCCACTTGACTTCACATACCAGGATATCTGGCTCTAGGTGAGTGTTAGTGATCACGCCATCGTGATTATCTGATTCATGAAGATCTTTTTTTTGTACAGTTCTTCTGTGTATTCTTGCCACCTCTTAATATCTTCTGCTTCTGTTATGTCCATACCACTTCTGTCCTTTATTGAGCCTATCTTTGCATGAAGTGTTCCCTGGTATCTCTAATTTTCTTGAAGAGATCTCTAGTCTTTCCCATTTTATTTATTTCCTCTATTTCATTGCATTGATTGCTGAGAAAAGCTTTCTTATTTCTCCTTGCTATTCTTTGGAATTCTGCATTCAAACAGGTATATCTTTCCTTTTCTCCTTGACTTTTCACTTTTCTCCTTTTCACAGCTATTTGTAAGGCCTCCTCAGACAGCTGTTTTGCTTTTTTACATTTCTTTTTCTTGGGTATGGTCTTGATTCTTGTCTTCTGTACAATGTCACAAACCTCTGTCCATAGTTCATCACGTACTCTGTCTATCAGATCTAGTCCCTTAAATCTATTTCTCACTTCCACTGTATAGTCATAAGGGATTTGATTTAGGTCATACCTGAATGGTCTAGTGGTTTTCCCCACTTTCTCCAATTTAAGTTTGAATTTGGCAATAAGGAGATCATGATCCTTATGGATGTAGTGAGGGATGATGCTAAACATTCAACAATGCACAAGACAACAAAGAGTTTCTGGTCTCAAATGTCAGTGGTGGCAGGGTTGGGAAACCCTGCTTATCCCAACCACAAGCCTCTTGCTCCTGCCTTCCAGTAGCTGACCATGCCCTTTACTTCACTGAGGAAGCAGAGGTGAACTGGCATGAATGTCCTCAGATTTCTGGCCTTCTCATAATGTGTCCTGAGCTGTAAAATAGGGATCTTATTAGTGCCTGTCTCATAGGACCATTATGATGACTCTACTGTCTCTTACCTGTTACCGTAACAGTCTTATAACCTGTCTTCCTGCCCTTATCTCTCACCTGTTACTGTAACAGACTTATAACCAGTCTTCCTGCCCTTACCTCTCATCATCATTAGTTCATAACCCTTCTCTTTAGGGGTGGACAGTGTTGGTGGGAAAAGTGTAAACCTCTTAGTATGGTATTGATGGTTTCCTGATTTCCTGAAGGGTGTTGAGTTTGGTGGGACAGTTCTCCAACTTGAAGACATGCAGGGATCCAGGTTCGTTCTCTCTTGTGACTCTGCTCTCTTCAAGGGTCTTATCATCATCTGCATTCAGCTGGTGAAAGGAATGAGCGTGGAGAAAGACATGTGAGAGGATTTTATTAACTAGGTCTAGAAGTGGCACACATTACTTTCACTTGTATTTTGTTGGAGAGATCTTGGCCACAGGACCATGCTTAACAGCAAGGGAGACTGGGAAGTGTAATCTAGCTGTGTGTCCAAAGAAGGTAATGAGGAACTTTGGTGGATGGCTGGTGGTCTTTGCTACATTTCTCACACCTTTGTTTCTTGTTTGCTCACCTTTTACTATTCATTTAAAAAATATTTGAGTCCCTTCTATCTCCGTCCCTTCAGAGCACTCACATCTTTGTTACCCTCTGATGCTTGATCATTTTCTGCCATTGTGATTTTGGTGTCTTCCCTATTAGCCTGTAAACTTCTGGAGCACTGGGATTATTGCTGACTCATTTCTGTTTCTCAAGCATTTAGTTCCTTACGTATTTATTGAGTGAATGAATACATGCACGGCTGTTGAATAGAAAAGTAGTCAGTTGCTAAAGTTCTTTAAAATTCCAGTACTCAAAGATTCTATGTTTTCAGTGTTAGAAATTTTACTCTAGAACTAAGGCACTGGTAATTTGTGGCAGATTAATTGACATGTGACAAATATATAAATATTTAAATGCTGTAATTTGTTATCTACCTTGTGTGAATGTATCTCTAATATTATTTTTTCTTTCTTGTAGATAATTTTAAAATCTGTTGATGTTAATGAGAATAATCTGCTGGACCTTGGCACATTTATGCAGTACATAAAAGATAATGAGATAAACATGAAATTGACTTTTAAGAGTTTGGACACAAATAATGATGGTTTGTTTTTAATACAACTAGCAATTTTATCCAAAAATTAATTGTGTTTTAGTAAAGGTTTATTTTTAGGTGTTTGGCTTCCCTGAAAAGTTATTAAAAGCTCATCTATTTAATTCTGTCATTTGTTTTATTATTACTTTTAAGAAATATTTTTAAATGATGTCGTTTTTATTTACATACTACCTTTCAAAAAAACTAACCACCAACAAAAAGTTTATACCCTTTGAGTAATATGCTTTTTAGCTAAAGATCTGAGAAATATTTATTTCATTTTGGTAAGGTTTTTACATGAAGCTCCATGTACAATGGTGGTTAAGCTGAGTCTGGAAAGATCAGCTGAAGTTACCTTAGTGAACAGTAGGGAAGAGTGGTCCAGGCAGAGGAAATAGCTTGTTGGGAGGCTGTGGTCACCTCGGGGGAGTAGGTCATGTCTGAGGAACTAGAGGAAGCCCAGTGAGGGTGAAGCTGAGAGCAGGGGGAAGTGTCAGAGATGAGGCTGGGAGGCTGGCACAGGTAGGATCATGGAGGGCCTTGGGGTCTGGAAAGGTTTCTGGACTTGATCATAAAGGGGAATGAGGTGGGAAGCCTCTGAAGAGTTTTCAATAGTCGAGGTAGTAACACCATCATATTTGTGTAGAGCATGGACAGGCATCTTGAGCCACTGTGGGACTGGGTTGATGGGAATAAATGACTTGGGAAACACTAAGGCACAGAACAGACCAAATTTGGTGGTTGAATGTGTAATAGGCTGAGGGAAAGAAAAGAGACAAGAATGACTTATTTAAGCAATATTGGAGATAAACTTTTTATTTATTACTATAGGAAATGTCATATGGACATTCCAGTCTCTTTGCCTTGGCAAGTAGAAAAAATAATTGGGGTGTTGATGTTTTATGGCATGTTGTGATAATGTGCTGAATACTGCTTTACTGTTTACCTCTGCATATTTTCAAACCTTCCAGTTGATGCTCATTTTCTTTATTCCTTTAAAGGAGTGATTGATCCTTCAGAAATTATCAATAGTCTCAACTTAATAGGTATACATATTTCTGAAAAAGAGGGATTAAAGATTCTTGAAAGGTCAGCCCTTACATATTACATACATTTTAAAATTAATTTTTATTTACTTTAAAACCTTTTGGGCTTCCCTTGTGGCTTAGACAGTAAAGAGTCTGCCTGCAATGCGGGAGACCTGGGTTCAATTCCTGGGTCAGGAAGATCCCCTGGAGAAGGAAATGGCAACCCATTCCAGTATTCTTGCCTGGAAAATCCCATGGATGGAGGAGTCTGGTGGGCTACAGTCCATGGGGTCACAAAGAGTCAGACACGACTGAGTGACTTCACTTTCTTTCTTTCTTTTTTTTTTTTTAATTTTTAAAATTTTTTATTGGAGGCTAATTATGGAGAAGAAAGCTGATCGCCGGAGAATTGATGCTTTTGAACTGCGGTGTTGGAGAAGACTCTTGAGAGTCCCTTGGACTGCAAGGAGATCCAATCAGTCCATTCTAAGGGAGATCAATCCTGGGTGTTCATTGGAAGGACTGATGCTAAAGCTGAAACTCCAATACTTTGGCCACCTCATGCGATGAGTTAACTCACTGGAAAAGACTCTGATACTGGGAAAGGTTGGAGGCGGGAGGAGACGGGGATGACAGAGAATGAGATGGCTGGATGGCATCACCGACTCTGTGGACATGAGTTTGAGTGAACTCCCGGAGTTGGTGATGGACAGGGAGGCCTAGCGTGCTGTGATTCATGGGGTCGCGGAGAGTTGGACACGACTGAGTGACTGAACTGAACTGAACTGAATTACTTTACAATATTATATTGGTTGGTTTTGCCATACATTGACATGAATCCGCCCCGGGTGTACATGTGTCCCCTTTTTGAACCCCCCTCCCACCTCCCTCCTCCCCATATCCTCCCTCCCGGTCATCCCCATGCACCATCCCCGAGCATCCTGTATTATGCGTCCAACCTGGACTGTTGATTCATTTCACATATGATAATATACATGCTTCAGTGCCATTCTCCCAAATCATCCCACCCTTAAAACCTTTTTGGGACTTCCCTTGCAGTCCAGTGGTTAGGACTCTGTGCTTTCACTGCAGGGGTTGTGGGTTCAATCTCTGGTTGGGGAACTAAGATCCCTCATGCTGTACAGTGCGGCCAAAGGAAAAAAAGAACCCACAAGCAAATAAACAAAAAACACAAATAGCTTTTTCATTATGAAAGTGAAAACTATGGAAATTTTATGAAAACATGAATAATGGCTCATAATCATCTGTTTGCTATCACTCTTCTACATGATATATTATCTGCTTTAAGTCTCTAAAGACTTTAGAGGCAAAGTCTATTATTTTCATTGTTTTACTGAGGTTAAGTAACTTGCTCAAGGTCACCATAATCCACCTCTGCAATATTAATCCACTGATATAATTTTATAATTATATAATTATAAATATAATTATAATTTTACATCTGTTTTACATTTATGCATATATCTATATTTTTGGTAAGATCATATACTTTATACTATTAGTCAATCCATCAAGCATCCAACCAATCAAGTCACCTATCAATCAGATATTGATTGATGCTTTTATACGCACAGTGAGGCTTCAGTGGTATAAACGATATGGTCCTGGTGCCCATCCTTGCAGAGCTAATGGTCTGTGGGGCTGAGGGGAGCTGAGTTGCAGAGTGGTGAAAATTATGATAGGGACACATAAGAAAACACTGAAGACAAGTATCTCTATTAGGAAAGAGAGCTGAATTTTGTCAACCATGCAGCTTTTTTCACTTAACCTATATTTTAAAAACTTACTTTTTTGGCTGTGCTGGGTCTTCATTGCTGCATGGGCTTTTCTATTTGTGGCGAGCATGGGCTACTCTCTAGTTGCGGTGCACAGGCTTCTCATTGGTGTGGCTTCTCATTGCTGTGGCTTCTCTTGTTCGGAGCATAAGCTCTAAAGCGCTCAGGCTCAGCAGTTGCTGCTCCCGGGCTCTACAGCACAGGCTCAGTTGTGGGCACAGGCTTAGTTGCTCTGAGGCGTGTAGAATCTTCCCGGATCAGGGATCAAACCTGTGTCTCCTGCATTGGCAGGTGGATTCTTTACCACTGAGCCACCAGGGAAACCCTTCACTTGACTTATTTTTTTAATGTACTATAGTAGTAGATCTGACATTAAACATTCCTGAGATAAAGCTAACTTGTTATGAACTGTTTCATTCAAGAAACATACAGTCCAATAGAGAATTTTATCACAAACAGCCATACCATCACTGAGTTTGTCATATTCAACATTTTGCCATATTTGGTTCAGATTTTTCAAATAAATATAACATTACAGACAGGTGAAGTTTTCAGTGTCTTTAAACCCATTTCCTTCTCTTTTGCCAGAAGTAACTACTATCCTGAACTTACCATCTCCATACATATTTTCATCTCTGTGTATATTTTACTATGTACATATCCTTAAAGTATGATACTGTTTCTCATATTTTAAGACATTATTTAAATGGTAGCATCCTGCATATTTTTTAAATCACTTTTTCTAAATATTTTAGAGATTTGTTGATGTCGATGCCTATAGCATCAATCATTTTAGTCAGTGTACAGCTTCTATTTAATATATATGATTCAATTTACTTATGAATTCTCCTGATGATGATAGAATTTAGGTTTTTTAAAAATTTTGTTTTGTTACTAGTACAAAACAATGCTGGAATGAATAGTCTCGTATACATCATCTTGTTTATTACTTGTAGTCAAGTTGCTTGACTGTAAGGTATCAGTTCAGTTCAGTCACTCAGTCGTGTCCAACTCTTTGTGACCCCGTGAATCACAGCACGCCAGGCCTCCCTGTCCATCACCAACTCCCGGAGTTCACTCAAACTCATGTCCATCAAGTAGGTGATGCTATCCAGCCATCTCATTCTCTGTTGTCCCCGTCTCCTCCCACCCCCAATCCCTCCCAGCATCAGAGTCTTTTCCAGTGAGTCAACTCTTCGCATGAGGTGGCCAAAGTATTGGAGTTTCAGCTTCAGCATCAGTCCTTCCAATGAACACCCAGGACTGATCTCCTTTAGAATGGACTGATTGGATCTCCTTGCAGTCCAAGGGACTCTCAAGAGTCTTCTCCAACACCACAATTCAAAAGCATCAATTCTTCTGCGATCAGCTTTCTTCACAGTCCAACTCTCACATCCATACATGACCACGGGAAAAACCATAGCCTTGACTAGACGGACCTTGGTTAGCAAAGTAATGTCTCTGCTTTTTAGGGTATTCAGTTCAGTTCAGTTCAGTCGCTCAGTCGTGTCCGACTCTCCGCGACCCCATGAATCACAGCACGCCAGGCCTCCCTGTCCGTCACCAACTCCCGGAGTACACTCAAACTCATGTCCACAGAGTTGGTGATGCCATCCAGCCATCTCATTCTCCGTCGTCCCCTTCTCCTCCCGCCCCCAACCTTTCCCAGCATCAGAGTCTTTTCCAGTGAGTCAACTCGTCTCATGAGGTGGCCAAAGTATTGGAGTTTCAGCTTTAGCATCAGTCCCTCCAATGAACATCCAGGATTGATCTCCTTTAGAATGGACTGGTTGGATCTCCTTGCAGTATAAGGGACTCTCAAGAGTCTTCTCCAACACCACAGTTCAAAAGCATCAATTCTTCGGCGATCAGCTTTCTTCACAGTCCAACTCTCACATCCATACATGACCACGGGAAAAACCATTGCCTTGACTAGACGGACCTTGGTCGGCAAAGTAATGTCTCTGCTTTTTAATATACTATCAAGGTTGGTCATAACTTTCCTTCCAAGGAGCAAGCGTCTTTTAATTTCATGGCTGCAATCAGCATCTGCAGTGATTTTGGAGCCCAAAAAAACAAAGTCTGACACTGTTTCCACTGTTTTTCCATCTATTTCCCATGAAGTGATGGGACCAGATGCCATGATCTTTGTTTTCTGAATGTTGAGCTTCAAGCCAACCTTTTCACTCTCCTCTTTCACTTTCATCAAGAGGCTTTTGAGTTCCTCTTCACTTTCTGCCATAAGGGTGGTGTCATCTGCATATCTGAGGTTATTGATATTTCTCCCAGCAATCTTGATTCCAGCTTGTGCTTCTTCCAGCCCAGCGTTCCTCATGATGTACTCTGCATATAAGTTAAATAAGCAAGGTGACAATATACAACCTTGACGCACTCCTTTTCCTATTTGGAACCAGTCTGTTGTTCCATGACCGGTTCTAACTGTTGCTTCCTGACCTGCATACAGGTTTCTCAAGAGGCAGGTCAGGTGGTCTGGGATTCCCATCTCTTTCAGAATGTTCCACAGTTTATTGTGATCCACACAGTCAAAGGCTTTGGCATAGTCAATGAAGCAGAAATAGATGTTTTTCTGAAACTCTCTTGCTTTCTCCATGATCCAGCGGATGTTGGCAATTTGATCTCTGGTGCCTCTGCCTTTTCTAAAACCTGCTTGAACATCTGGGAGTTCACGGTTTACATACTGCTGAAGCCTGGCTTGGAGAATTTTGAGCATGACTTTACTAGCGTGTGAGATGAGTGCAATTGTGCGGTAGTTTGAGCATTCTTTGGCATTGCCTTTCTTTGGGATTGGAATGAAGACTGACCTCTTCCAGTCCTGTGGCCACTGCTGAGTTTTCCAAATCTGCTGGCATATTGAGTGCAGCACTTTCACAGCATCATCTTTCAAGACTTGAAATAGCTCAACTGGAATTCCATCACCACCACTAGCTTTGTTCGTAGTGATGCTTTCTAAGGCCCACTTGACTTCACATTCCAAGATGTCAGGCTCTAGGTCAGTGATCACATTATCGTGACTATCTTGGTCGTGAAGATCTTTTTTGTACAGTTCTTCTGTGTATTCCTGCCACCTCTTCTTAATATCTTCTGCTTCTGTTAGGTCCATACCATTTCTGTCCTTTATCGAGCCCATCTTTGCATGAAAAGTTCCCTTGGAATCTCTAATTTTCTTGAAGAGGTCTCTTGTTTTTCCTATTCTGTTGTTTTCCTCTATTTCTTTGCATTGATCACTGAGGAAGGCTTTCTTATCTCTCCTTGCTATTCTTTGGAACTCTGCATTCAGATGCTTATATCTTTCCTTTTCTCCTTTGCTTTTCGCCTCTCTTCTTTTTACAGCTATTTGTAAGGCCTCCTCAGACAGCCATTTCGCTCTTTTGCATTTCTTTTCCATGGGGATGGTCTTGGTCCCTGTCTCCTGTACAATGTCACGAACCTCCGTCCAGAGTTCATCAGGCACTCTATCTATCAGATCTAGTCCCTTAAATCTATTTCTCACTTCCACTGCATAATCATAAGGGATTTGATTGAGGTCATATCTGAATGGTCTAGTGGTTTTCCCTACTTTCTTCAATTTAAGTCTGAACTTCGCAATAAGGAGTTCATGATCTGAGCCACAGTCAGCTCCTGGTCTTGTTTTCGCTAACTGTATACAGCTTCTCCATCTTTGGTTGCAAAGAATATAATCAATCTGATTTCGGTGTTGACCATCTGGTGATGTCCATGTGTAGAGTCTTCTCTTGTGTTGTTGGAAGAGGGTGTTTGCTATGACCAGTGCATTCTCTTGACAAAACTCTATTAGCCTTTGCCCTGCTTCATTCCGTGCTCCAAGGCCAAATTTGCCAGTTACTCCAGGTGTTTCTTGACTTCCTACTTTTGCATTCCAGTCCCCTATAATGAAAAGGACATCTTTTTTGGGTGTTAGTTCTAAAAGGTCTTGTAGGTCTTCATAGAACCGATTAACTTCGGCTTCTTCAGCATTACTGGTTGGGGCATAGGCCTGGATTACTGTAATATTGAATGGTTTGCCTTGGAAACGAACAGAAATCATCCTGTCATTTTTAAGATTGCATCCAAGTACTGCATTTCGGACTCTTTTGTTGACCATGATGGCTACTCCATTTCTTCTAAGGGATTCCTGCCCACAGTAGTAGATATAATGGTCATCCGAGTTAAATTCACCCATTCCAGTCCATTTTAGTTCACTGATTCCTAGAATGTCGACATTCACTCTTGCCATCTCCTGTTTGACCACTTCCAATTTGCCTTGATTCATGGACCTAACATTCCAGGTTCCTATGCAATATTGCTCTTTACAGCACCGGACCTTGTTTCTATCATTGGTCACATCCACAACTGGGTATTGGTTTTGCTTTTGCTCCCTCCCTTTATTCCTTCTATAGTTATTTCTCCACTGAGCTCCTATACAGACCTTTAATTAGATATTGCAAATTTTTCTCCAAAGTGGTTGTACCAATTCAGTATTCTACTAGAAATGTATTTCCTTCCTATTACTTTATACTGTAGTCTTCTAAGGAGAAGGTGATGGCACCCCACTCCAGTACTCCTGCCTGGAAAATCCTATGGATGGAGGAGCCTGGTAGGTTGCAGTCCATGGGGTTGCTAAGAGTCAGACATGACTAAGCGACTTCCCTTTCACTTTTCACTTTCCTGCATTGGAGAAGGAAATGGCAACCCACTCCAGTGTTCTTGCCTGGAGAATCCCAGGGATGGGGGAGCCTGGTGGTCTTCCATCTATGGGGTCACACAGAGTCGGACACGACTGAGGTGACTTAGCAGCAGCAGCAGCAGCATAGTCTTCTAATATTTAAATATTTTCCAAACCCATGGATCAGAAATATTGTCCTGTTGTTTTAATATAATTTGATTTAATTTACTTATATTCCTCATTGCTAGTGAGTCTGAACATCTTTTAATGTATTAGCTGGCCATTTGGATATTACCTCCCTATGAATTACTTAAGTCTTTTGTCTACTTTTAAGCTGAATTGGTCATCATTTTCTTAATGGCTTTTAGCTGTTCTTTCATAAATTCTAGATGTTAATCCTATGATGGTTATATGTGCTGCAAATGTCTTTTTCCCAGTTTGTTTCTTATTCTAAATTCATTTTTTGTGTTTTTGTCATTGTGCAGAAAATTTCAATTTTAATGTAGTCATATTTGTCCATCTTTTTCTTTTATGCATGTGCTTTTAACACCTTGAAAAATTCTTCCTTACCCTGGGATATAAAAATGTTAACCTATATCTTATTTTTACAGTTTTGCATTTTACATTTAGTTCTTTACTTCATCTGTAATTGATGTTCATGTATGTTATAAAGTTACATGTCCAGTTTCATTTTTTTCTATATGGTCTGTTGTTCCATCACCATTAATTGACTGGTCTCATCCTTTTCCCACGGTTTGAAATGCTTCCCTCTGTCATATTATTAAATTTCCATCTCTATATGGATGTGTTTCTTATCTCTTTATTTTATTACATTGGCTGTTGTCTGTTATGCATCATTCAGTTCAGTTCAGTCGCTCAGTCGTGTCCGACTCTCCGCGACCCCATGAATCACAGCACGCCAGGCCTCCCTGTCCATCACCAGCTCCCGGAGTTCACTCAAACTCATGTCCACAGAGTCGGTGATGCCATCCAGCCATCTCATTCTCCGTCGTCCCCCTCTCCTCCCGCCCCCAACCTTTCCCAGCATCAGAGTCTTTTCCAGTGAGTCAACTCGTCGCATGAGGTGGCCAAAGTATTGCAGTTTCAGCTTTAGCATCAGTCCCTCCAATGAACATCCAGGATTGATCTCCTCTAGAATGGACTGGTTGGATCTCCTTGCAGTATAAGGGACTCTCAAGAGTCTTCTCCAACACCACAGTTCAAAAGCATCGATTCTTCGGCGGTCAGCCTTCTTCACAGTCCAACTCTCACATCCATACATGACCACGGGAAAAACCATTGCCTTGACTAGACGGACCTTGGTTGGCAAAGTAATGTCTCTGCTTTTCAATACACTATCAAGGTTGGTCATAACTTTCCTTCCAAGGAGCAAGCGTCTTTTAATTTCCTGGCTGCAATCAGCATCTGCAGTGATTTTGGAGCCCAAAAAAACAAAGTCTGACACTGTTTCCACTGTTTTTCCATCTATTTCCCATGAAGTGGTGGGACCAGATGCCATGATCTTTGTTTTCTGAATGTTGAGCTTCAAGCCAACCTTTTCACTCTCCTCTTTCACTTTCATCAAGAGGCTTTTGAGTTCCTCTTCACTTTCTGCCATAAGGGTAGTGTCATCTGCATATCTGAGGTTAATGATATTTCTCCCGGCAATCTTGATTCCAGCTTGTGCTTCTTCCAGCCCAGCGTTCCTCATGATGTACTCTGCATATAAGTTAAATAAGCAAGGTGACAATATACAACCTTGACGTACACCTTTTCCTATTTGGAACCAGTCTGTTGTTCCATGTCCAGTTCTAACAGTTGCTTCCTGACCTGCATACAGGTTTCTCAAGAGGCAGGTCAGGTGGTCTGGGATTCCCATCTCTTTCAGAATGTTCCACAGTTTATTGTGATCGACACAGTCAAAGGCTTTGGCATAGTCAATAAAGCAGAAATAGATGTTTTTCTGAAACTCTCTTGCTTTCTCCATGATCCAGCGGATGTTGGCAATTTGATCTCTGGTGCCTCTGCCTTTTCTAAAACCTGCTTGAACATCTGGGAGTTCACGGTTTACATACTGCTGAAGCCTGGCTTGGAGAATTTTGAGCATGACTTTACTAGCGTGTGAGATGAGTGCAATTGTGCGGTAGTTTGAGCATTCTTTGGCATTGCCTTTCTTTGGGATTGGAATGAAGACTGACCTCTTCCAGTCCTGTGGCCACTGCTGAGTTTTCCAAATCTGCTGGCATATTGAGTGCAGCACTTTCACAGCATCATCTTTCAAGACTTGAAATAGCTCAACTGGAATTCCATCACCTCCACTAGCTTTGTTCGTAGTGATGCTTTCTAAGGCCCACTTGACTTCACATTCCAAGATGTCTGGCTCTAGGTCAGTGATCACGTTATCGTGTCTATCTTGGTTGTGAAGATCTTTTTTGTATTCCTGCCACCTCTTCTTAATATCTTCTGCTTCTGTTAGGTCCATACCATTTCTGTCCTTTATCGAGCCCATCTTTGCATGAAATGTTCCCTTGGAATCTCTAATTTTCTTGAAGAGCTCTCTTGTTTTTCCTATTCTGTTGTTTTCCTCTATTTCTTTGCATTGATCACTGAGGAAGGCTTTCTTATCTCTCCTTGCTATTCTTTGGAACTCTGCATTCAGATACTTATATCTTTCCTTTTCTCCTTTGCTTTTCGCCTCTCTTCTTTTCACAGCTATTTGTAAGGCCTCCTCAGACAGCCATTTCGCTCTTTTGCATTTCTTTTCCATGGGGATGGTCTTGGTCCCTGTCTCCTGTACAATGTCACGAACCTCCGTCCAGAGTTCATCAGGCACTCTATCAATCAGATCTAGTCCCTTAAATCTATTTCTCACTTCCACTGTATAATCATAAGGGATTTGATTGAGGTCATATCTGAATGGTCTAGTGGTTTTCCCTACTTTCTTCAATTTAAGTCTGAACTTCGCAATAAGGAGTTCATGATCTGAGCCACAGTCAGCTCCTGGTCTTGTTTTCGCTAACTGTATACAGCTTCTCCATCTTTGGTTGCAAAGAATATAATCAATCTGATTTCGGTGTTGACCATCTGGTGATGTCCATGTGTAGAGTCTTCTCTTGTGCTGTTGGAAGAGGGTGTTTGCTATGACCAGTGCATTCTCTTGACAAAACTCTATTAGCCTTTGCCCTGCTTCATTCCGTGCTCCAAGGCCAAATTTGCCAGTTACTCCAGGTGTTTCTTGACTTCCTACTTTTGCATTCCAGTCCCCTATAATGAAAAGGACATCTTTTTTGGGTGTTAGTTCTAAAAGGTCTTGTAGGTCTTCATAGAACCGATTAACTTCGGCTTCTTCAGCATTACTCGTTGGGGCATAGGCCTGGATTACTGTAATATTGAATGGTTTGCCTTGGAAACGAACAGAAATCATCCTGTCATTTTTAAGATTGCATCCAAGTACTGCATTTCGGACTCTTTTGTTGACCATGATGGCTACTCCATATGCATCATTACCATCTCCTAATTGCTATCACTTTAGAATACTTCTTGATATCTGGTTTTACTTTCTTCATCTTCAATAATGTCAATGCTATTCTTGGCCCTTTAATCTTCTATATACATTTTAGAATCAGCTTATTCAGATACATATATAAATATGCACATGTGCATACCTACAGTCACATACCCCTTTGGAACTTTTTTTTGGATGCACCATGCAGCATGTGGGATTCTTAGTTCCCCAACCAGGGGTTGAACCCATGCCCCCTGCCCTGGAAGCGTGGAGTCCTAACCATTGAACCACCGGCAATTTAATTTTGCCCTTTTGGAATTTTGATGCAATTGCATGTAATTTATAGATACATTTGGGGGAGAAGTGATGTATTTATGATGTTACATTTTCGGTTTCATGAATATTATGTATGTCTTTATTTTTTAGATCTTCTTTAATATCTCTTAATTAGATGTTATATATTCTCTATAAAGCTCTTATATAACTTTTGTTGGATTTACTCACAGAAACATGGTTTTTGTTGCTCTTCTAAGTATACAGAGGAATTTGATTTGCTATCACTTCATTTAGAATTTTCATATCCATGTTAATAATCGATACTCTTCCAAGGGTTAAGATGGAACCTTGTTTCCTTTCTGTGGTCTACAGGGCTCCATGTGGTCTGGCCCATCTCTCTAGCCTCGTCATCCAGAACTCTCCTTCCACTCTGTGCTCCAGGCCGACTGAGCTTTAATCTTAAACAACAACAACAGCAACAAACACCCTGGAGTCTCATTCCTTCAACCCTTCTGCAAAACTGTTCTTTCTGTCTGGGAGACCCATTCCAGCTCCTTCACTTGGATATCCCCTGCTTATTCTTTAGGTCTCTGTTCCAGTGTGACTCTTACCTCTGAAACTTTTTTGGTTTTGCTGGTATTTGCTTTTACAACTTTACAGAGGCTCATCTGTCATATTCCCTATTCCCAATAGACTGTAAAGCTGGGACCAAAATTTATTATCCATTATTTTATAGTCAATGCCTAGTAGGAAATCTCATGGATGGAGGAGCCTGGTAGGCTGTAGTCCATGGGGTCGCTACAAGTCACACATGACTGAGCGACTTCACTTTCACTTTTCACTTTCACACATTGGAGAAGGAAATGGCAACCCACTCCAGTGTTCTTGCCTGGAGAATCCCAGGGACGGGGGAGCCTGGCTGGCTGCCATCTATGGGGTCACACAGAGTCGGACACGACTGAAGTGACTTAGCAGCAGCAGCAGCAGTAGTGTCTGGAACGTACTAACAGATCAATACATGTTTTCTGACTGATTTAATATTGTCGCAAAAACTAAGGGTGGAGAGTATCAGATTTAACAGGAGGGACTGGCAACATAAATATTGAAAAAAAATTCCTTGGACCTGCTCATTTGAGATTTCTGGGCCTATCATGAAAACAGTTTCAGTGGATGGTAAAGGGTTATGTCAGATTGCATAGGGCTACTGAACGAATGGGAAGTGAGGAGGTGGATATGATGAATGTAGTTTACTGATTTGGGAAGTCTAGATAAGAAGGAGAGGATGACTAAGCAAGTCTTTTTACATTGTATTTTTATAATTTTTTGAAGGATAGGAGAGATTTGTGGAGAAGTAGCCATGAGAAAGAGAGACATTTGTTGGATATGTTGTAGAGAAAGGAAATTAATGATTGAGAAGGAGTAGGAGCAATAGCTTGAGAGAGAGAAGGGGTCCTTGAGTAAGGGTCAACATGCAATTCTCTGAGTCTAGGAACATAGGAGGTAAGGAGAAAAGTGGGTAGAGAGAAATTTATTCATTCATTTACTGAGTTCATGACATTTATCTAGATGCTAAGGATATAGTAGTGAAGGAAACTGGCAGAAATTCCTGCTCTATGGAACATACAATAACCAAGAGGAGACAATAGTAGAAAAACAAATTATATCAGATGGTGATTAAGCGGAAAAATAATAGAAGGGAGGAAAACAGTATGATGTGTGAGTGACAAGGTTAGGACACTGAGAGGGGAGCAGTGTGTCTGGAATAGAGTGAATGAGGAAGAGGGTGATAGGAGATAAGCTTTAAGAGGTAACAGGAGTCAGATCACATATGATCTTGCAGGAAATTACAAGGACTTTGGCTTTTGCCCTGGTAAATCACTTGATGGTTTTAGACAGAGGTATGACATGATTTTAGATTTTAGCATCATTCTGGCTGACGTGTTGAGAATAGGGGGGACAAGGGTGAGAGTAGGGAGGACAGTTCAGTTCAGTTCAGTTCAGTCGCTCAGTCGTGTCCGACTCTCCGCGACCCCATGAATCACAGCACGCCAGGCCTCCCTGTCCATCACCAACTCCCGGAGTTCACTCAAACTCATGTCCACAGAGTCGGTGATGCCATCCAGCCATCTCATTCTCTGTCGTCCCCTCTCCTCACGCCCCCAACCTTTCCTAGCATCAGAGTCTTTTCCAGTGAGTCAACTCGTCGCATGAGGTGGCCAAAGTACTGCAGTTTCAGCTTTAGCATCAGTCCTTCCAATGAACACCCAGGATCGATCTCCTTTAGAATGGACTGGTTGGATCTCCTTGCAGTCCAAGGGACTCTCAAGAGTCTTCTCCAACACCACAGTTCAAAAGCATCAATTCTTCGGCGATCAGCTTTCTTCACAGTCCAGCTCTCACATCCATACATGACCACAGGAAAAACCATAGCCTTGACTAGACAGACATTTTTTGGCAAAGTAATGTCTCTGCTTTTTAATATGCTATCAAGGTTGGTCATAACTTTCCTTCCAAGGAGTAAGCGTCTTTTAATTCCATGGCTGCAATCAGCATCTGCAGTGATTTTGGAGCCCAAAAAAATAAAGTCTGACACTGTTTCCACTGTTTCTCCATCTATTTCCCATGAAGTGATGGGACCGGATGCCATGATCTTTGTTTTCTGAATGTTGAGCTTCAAGCCAACCTTTTCACTCTCCTCTTTCACTTTCATTAAGAGGCTTTTGAGTTCCTCTTCACTTTCTGCCATAAGGGTGGTGTCATCTGCATATCTGAGGTTATTGATATTTCTCCTGGAAATCTTGATTCCAGCTTGTGCTTCTTCCAGCCCAGCGTTCCTCATGATGTACTCTGCATATAAGTTAAATAAGCAAGGTGACAATATACAGCCTTGACGTCCTCCTTTTCCTATTTGGAACCAGTCTGTTGTTCCATGTCCAGTTCTAACTGTTGCTTCCTGACCTGCATACAGGTTTCTCAAGAGACAGGTCAGGTGGTCTGGTATTCCCATCTCTTTCAGAATGTTCCACAGTTTATTGTGATCCACACAGTCAAAGGCTTTGGCATAGTCAATGAAGCAGAAATAGATGTTTTTCTGAAACTCTCTTGCTTTCTCCATGATCCAGCGGATGTTGGCAATTTGATCTCTGGTACCTCTGCCTTTTCTAAAATCTGCTGGAACATCTGGGAGTTCACGGTTCACATATTGCTGAAGCCTGGCTTGGAGAATTTTGAGCATGACTTTACTAGCGTGTGAGATGAGTGCAATTGCACAGTAGTTTGAGCATTCTTTGGCATTGCCTTTCTTTGGGATTGGAATGAAGACTGACCTTTTCCAGTCCTGTGGCCACTGCTGAGTTTTCCAAATTTGCTGGCATATTGAGTGCAGCACTTTCACAGCATCATCTTTCAAGATTTGAAATAGCTCAACTGGAATTCCATCACCTCCACTAGCTTTGTTTGTAGTGATGCTTTCTAAGGCCCATTGGACTTCACATTCTAAGATGTTGGCTCTAGGTCAGTGATCATGTTATCGTGACTATCTTGGTCTTGAAGATCTTTTTTGTACAGTTCTTCTGTGTATTCTTGCCACCTCTTCTTAATATCTTCTGCTTCTGTTAGGTCCATACCATTTCTGTCCTTTATCGAGCCCATCTTTGCATGAAATGTTCCCTTGGAATCTCTAATTTTCTTGAAGAGATCTCTTGTTTTTCCTATTCTGTTGTTTTCCTCTATTTCTTTGCATTGATCACTGAGGAAGGCTTTCTTATCTCTCCTTGCTATTCTTTGGAACTCTGCATTCAGATGATTATATCTTTCCTTTTCTCTTCTCTTCTTTTCACAGCTATTTGTAAGCCCTCCTCAGACAGCCATTTCACTTTTTTGCATTTCTTTTCCATGGGGATGGTCTTGGTCCCTGTCTCCTGTACAATGTCACGAACCTCCGTCCATAGTTCATCAGGCAATCTATCTACCAGATCGAGTCCCTTAAATCTATTTCTCACTTCCACTGTATAATCATAAGAGATTTGATTTAGGTCATATCTGAATGGTCTAGTGGTTTTCCCTACTTTCTTCAATTTAAGTCTGAATTTGGCAATAAGGAATTCATGATCTGAGCCACAGTCAGCTCCAGGACAGGTATGCAATAATACAGACACCATTTGAAGGTGGCTTGTACCAAGATGGAGGAGGTCAGTAGTGATTGGATTCTGGATGTATTTTGAAATGTTCACAATATTTACTGCTGAATTGTGAGTGGGGTGTAAAAGAAAAAGAATAGTCAAGGATAGTGCCAAGATTTTTGGCCTGAGCACCTAAAAGAATGAAATTGTCATGTATTGAGAGGGGTAAAACTGTGAGAAAAGCACGTTTGGGATGGGGAAGATATCTGAGTTCAGGTTTGTTTTTGTTATGTTTCAGATGCTAACCAGACATCTAAGTAGAAATGTTAGGTGGGCAGGTTGAAATAGGAATCTGGAGTTCAGAGGAGCACTCAAGAGAGACATTTGGAAGTCATAGGCCTGTTGATGGCGTTTGAAGTCATGAGACTGGAAGAGATAACCAAGAAGAGCCTGTAATGCTCTGAGTCCTGATGTTCACTAATGATGAGGCAAACCAGTGAAGGAGACAGAGAAAGAGCAGCTGGAGAAACAGGAGGGGAGCTAAGAGAACACTCTATTCTGGAAACCAGATGAAGAAAATGTTTCAAGGAGGAGGCAACTGTCTGTCATAGGGTAACTGCTGATAGGGTAAAGATGAGGATAGAGAATGGATCACTAATTTGGTGCCATAGAGAATACTGGTGTAGTAATAGTAGTGAGAGCCTGATGGGAGTGGATTCAAGAGAGAATGAGAAATTGGAGACAGAAGGTAGATAGCTCTTTAAAGTAATTTATTTATGTATATTTTTTTGGCTGTATGTGCTTGCATGCTAAATCGCTTCAGTAGTGTCTGACTCTTTGTGACCCCATGGACTGTAGACTGCCAGGCTCCTCTGTCCATGGGATTCTTCAGGCAAGAATACTGAAATGGGTTGCCATGCTCTTCTCATTTTTTGGCTGTACCATACAGCTTATGGGATCTTAATTTCCCTGCCCAGGGATTGAACCTGGGCCCCCTGCACTGAAAGCTTAGAGTCTTAACCACTGGACCACCAGGGAAGTCCCTCGACAACTCTTTATAAACAGTGTTACTGCAAAGGCAGAGATCTAAGAGGTGACTGTGGGGAAGGTGGGGTTAAGAGGTTTTAAGATGAGAACACTTCAACACTCATGTTTTATGGAGAAATGGGGGACAACATGGCCTGAGAGTGAGAGTCAAAAATTGATTTGGTGGCTTGGGATGTGTGAAAATTCGCAATAATCACTGAGGAAAATGAGAAAGGGTGCTACCTCAAACAAGTAACTTTGAAATTTTGGGAACCTCACATTTCAAAATGATATATTTCATTATCTTTCTTCACATTCTTAATTTCATTCAAATATTTGAGAAATTCCCTGATGAGAATTCTTAAAATTAGTTTACTATTCTCTCATATTAATGAAAATTCTATTTCCATTGATATTTGCATTTCTTATGATATTTTTGACATTGGATATTTTATATCCATAAAAAAGAAAATTGCCTTTTGAGATCCATAGCCAAAAAGGGTAATTGTCAGCCATCATTTTGATTGTTAAAGGAGTTACAAGATGAAGTTACCAATAGGAAGAAGGGGAAATATTTAAAGGGGAAATACTAGAAGGTTGGGATGTAGTAATACTGACAGCTTGTTAGTTGTTTATAATTTACAAGGCCTTTGTACATATAATCCCATTTAATACTCTAATAGCTCTGTTTTATAGGAATTTTTCCCATATAAACCAAAATTTAGAGATGTGAGATGCACTTTCTACATCAGAAAAGTAACAATGTGCAGAACTCAACACAGCTCAAATTTTCCGACTTTAAGAATATGAGATGTCATTTTGATAATGCTTTTTAAAATTATGAATTGTAATTTGTATTAATTTATAGCATGGATGCTGATGGGTCACTGACAGTGGATTGGGATGAATGGAGGAAGTATTTTTTATTTATTTCTGAAAGAAATATGGAGGAAATTGCCCATTACTGGAGCCATTTTACCGTAAGTGGTCTCTTTTTAAGAATTTGTATGTCTTATTCTAGGAATCATGGGTATAAATGTAATGCATTACATACGCTTAGAAAATTGTGGGGCCAGAAAATTATTTAGTGAGGTTTTGCTGATGAAAATAGTGATGTTTCCTCAGAAATTTGTATGATGCTAAAAAATCTGAGTCGACTTATAGTATCTACTTCAACTAAAGTTTCAACCTGCAAAAGGCACACATCTGTTGAGAGGAAGTACACTCTTAAGAGTTGATTACTCCTACTCAGCACCATCATTTTGTTTTGTAGTTGCTTATTTTCTTGCCTGAAAAGTAGGGAGTGTGAATTGCAGATTGCTGTATTATATAACACTTCAGTGATAAACATTTGTTGGCTGAATGAATAAACTTTGAACAGAAGTTTTTGTAAGAATGTCAAAGCTTAAGTTTTTTCATATGCATATATACCTCATAGTTTGCATAGGTCTTGTCTGTTGGTGCACTTAAAAATCTATGCTTCATAATTTCTTAAAGTTCTCAAAATTTCTTAAACTATCTTAAAAGTTTTGCTTTGTAACTACAAACTAAAATCTATACTATTCTTCTGTGTCTCATGATTATATGTATACAGTTGAACCTTGCACAATGCAGATTTGAACTTAACAGATTTACTTATATGCACATTTTTTTCCCAGTAAATATGTACTAAAATACTACATGATCTGTGGTTGACAATGGATATGGAGGGCTAACTGTAAAGTTCTACATGGATTTTTGACTGTACGTGGGATCAGTGCCTCTAACCCCTGTTATTCAAGGGTCAAATATATACATGCATCCATATGTCCTATCTCTGAGAAAGGGAGAAGACCAGTAGGATCATGTTACTATTGATAGAATAATCTTACTGTCTTAGCTGTAATAGTGTGCCTTCTCTACTCATAATATGACCTTTATGAAACTGTCTAGTTACCAACATTCTTTCAATAAATATGTAATCATTAATAGATTTTATCCTTTAGGAAGTGTTCATACTATACCTTCCTTTTAGAGATGATTAAAGCAAATTCAAGTCAATAAAGAATACATTTGTTGTATGCCTGTGTGCGTGCTAAGTTGCTTTAGTTGTGTCCGACTCTTTGCGACCCTATGGACCATAGCCTTCCTGGCTCCTCTGTCCATGGGATTCCCCAGGCAAGAATACTGGAGTGGGTGGCTATGCCCTCCTCCAGTATATCTTTCCCAGTCAGGGATTGAACCCTCATCTCTTACGTCTCCTGTATGGGTAGATGGGTTCTTTACCACTAGTGCCAACTGGGAAGCCCACTGTATGCCTAATATATGATACGTTTTCTGTTTAATAATGAGATAAACAACAAACAGGCATGGAAAGTGCATATTTTGAAAATTAACTGATATAGTGTTGGTGATAACCTACTAAAGTCATTTAAAATGAACTCAATGAACTGCCTTTTGGGTATAGTGTTAACAAAGGGTGCTTCATTTATTCCATGGGCAGGTCCACTGTTTGGTTTATAGTAATTTCACAGGACACAAATGTGCTTGGAGCTCTAGCTGTACAGCCCAGAGGTAGAAAACAGCCAGTTCTGCAGAGTGGAGACAGAGTGCCGGCTCTGGTTCAAATCCCAGCTCTCCCATTTACTATCTGAGTGAGCTGGAGTAAATTATTAAATCTCTCTGTGCCTCAGTTTTCTTAATTGTAAAATTGGGGTAGTAATACTTCTCTTAAGGTTATTATGAGAACTGAAGATGGCACATATAACTGTTTAATATAGCACTGGGTGTGCTCTGTAAATGTCAGTTTTTATTTCTTAAACAGATATTGAGCTATCTTCTAGTCATATTATTGCTAATGACTAAGCGCAGCCAAGCACTTGGAGGCCTAATTGCTTTCAAGCACTCTATGTTTGACAATTAATAATATTGGTAACTGACATTCACTGAGTGTTTTTTGGTGCCAAGCATTATTGATGAGTGCTTTATATGCTCTAAGTTACTTAATTTTAATAAGTCTATCCAGTTAGGTATTAGTATTTTCCTCTTTGCATTTGAGGAAACTAAGTCATAGAGGGTTCATTCAATTAGGAACTTGTGGATTTGGGATTTGAATCCCACCTGATTCCTGAGCCTAGGTCCTTAATCATGACATATGTGATCAAACTTCTAGACCCTCAAAAAAAAATCCTACTTGTGATATATATACCACAGAATTATCTGCTCTGCACACTACATGGGAAGGCCCAGGTTTTTAATCAATTACACAGGAAAGTGCTTCTAAATGTATTGTCATATATTTTATATTTGCTTTGTTAGAAGTGAATGGAACAACAGACTGGTTCCAAATCAGAACGAGTATGTCAAGGCTGAATATTGTCACCCTGGTTATTTAACTTATATGCAAAGTACATCATGCTTAATGCTGGACTGGATGAAGCACAAACTGGAATCAAGATTGCCACGAGAAATATCAATAACCTCAGATATGCAGATGATACCACCCTTATGGTAGAAAGTGAAGAAGTAAAGAGCCTCTTGATGAAAATGAAAGAGGAAAGGGGAAAAGTTGGCTTAAAACTCAGCATTCACAAAACTAATATATGGCATCCAGTCCCATCACTTCACAGCAAATAGATGCGGAATAAGTGAAAACAGTGACAGACTTTATTTTCTTGAGCTTCAAAATCACTGCAGATGGTGACTGCAGCCATGAAATTAAATGATGCTTGCTCCTAGGAAAGAAAGCTATTACCAACCTAGACAACATATTAAAAAGCAGACATTACTTTGCCAACAAAAGTCTGTCTAGTCAAAGTTATGGTTTTTCCAGTAGTCATGTATGGATATGAGAGTTGGACTATAAAGAATGCTGAGCGCTGAAGAATTGATGCTTTTGGACTGTGGTGTTGGAGAAGACTCTTGAGAGTCCCTTGGACTGCAAGGAAATCAAACCGGTCTACCCTAAAGAAAATCAGTCCTGAATATTCATTGGAAGGACTGATGCTGAAGCTGAAACTCCAATACTTTGGCCACCTGATGTGAAGAACTGACTTACTTCTAAGACCCTGATGCTGGGAAAGATTGAAGTTGGGAGGAGAAGGGGACGATAGAGGATGAAGTGGTTGGATGGCATCACTGACTTGATGGACATGAATTTGAGTGAGCTCCTGGAGTTGGTGATGGACAGGGAAGCCTGGTGTACTGCAGTCCATGGGGTCGCAAAGAGTCTGACACTGTAGTGGGAATTTCTCATAATGTACTTTCACAGCCTTGAGAAATTCCACAGAAATAGCACCTGGAAAAACAGCATATATTAAGAAACTGTGTTAATGATTATCTTTCATGTTTTTTTTAAGAATAATCTCCTTGTTACAACCCCCAACGCCAAATCTAGAAGGGAGTATGACTGGGATCATGAAAGCAAGGACCTTGGAACACCTGGGTTGGCATCAGGCACGAACGCTGCCCACGCACTTGCTGATTGTTCCTGAGATTAGCCCAAAAGGGAATGGCCTGGGGTAAAAACAAGGAGATCTGGATTGTGTCAGTGTAGTGACTTGGGAAAGATAAGATAAAATAATCTTGTAGTCTGCAATTAGGAATAAAAGCTGGGACTCAGAGTGGACTCTGAACCTCAGTCCAATAGCAGCTGCAGATCCCCTGACACATTGCGCCAGATTTCGTGTTCTGTCTTCATTCTTGTTTGCTCCCGGACCATTAGGGCAACACGACATGAGTGAACAACTGAACTGAACTAGTTAGAAGTGAAGAGCCTGACTGAAGATAATAGGAGACTCCACTAGTTTTGAACACTGAAGATACTTATACATTATTGCCTCTTAAATAACTATTCTCACCACTGTTGGCATAGCCTGTATTTGACTATGGGGCATCCTCCATGGCTCAGCAGGTAAAGAATCCACCTGCAATGCAGGAGACACAGGAGAGCTATAAGTATTTATTAGAATTTGACAGACTGTTCTTTTTGAATTTAATCTTAGACAAATAATTTTATATTTAAAATCGTATACAGATTTTTAAATGGTTGAATTGTAAAGGTTATTCTAAGCATAATACAACGGAGAAGGCAATGGCAAGCCACTCCAGTACTATTGCCTAGAAAATCCCATGGATGGAGGAGCCTGGTTGGCTGTAGTCTGTGGGGTCGCTAAGGGTCGGCCATGACTGAGCGACTTTACTTTCACTTTCACACATTGGAGAAGGAAATGGCAGCCCACTCCAGTGTTCTTGCCTGGAGAATCCCAGGGATGGGGGAGCCTGGTGGGCTTCCGTCTATGGGGTCACACAGAGTCGGACACGACTGAAGTGACGCAGCAGCAGCAGCAGCAAGCATGATACAAAAATTATCAATTTATATTTTAAATATAATTATATTAATTTATAATTGACAGTATTTCAAGCTAATTTATGAATTATTTAAAGTTATATTAGTTGGTAAGATACAAAATTCTAGGAAAGGCTGATATTAATTAGACGTGGAGATGAAATATATAAAAAATTTAGACCTTATTAGGAGATAACGTTTCCATTTGAGATCAGCTAACTATAATGTTATGTAAAATTTATTTTGATAGGGAATTGACATGGGAGATAGATGGACTTTTCATAATTTAATTGATGAAAAGAGAAAATCTGGCCATCTATGGAAATATCTGTTGGCTGGAGGCATAGCGGGTACTTGTGCTCGAACATGTACAGCGCCATTAGAGTGTCTGAAAACCCTCGTGCAGGTGTGTTGCATAGTTCGTGCACATGTTTTTGAGTAATGTGAATAATGCTTGATGCTTTTAAAAAGGAGGATTTCAGAAGTCTTAATAATATTTCTTGATTTTGTCATGTGCAAATTGCTGCATTGCCAGTAATCTAGACTCAGTTATTCAGTAAGTTCCCAGACACTCAACTCACCTTGAGGGTGCAACAACCAAGTGATATATCATTTTCATTCACATGCATTTTGGAGTTTTGTGATGGAGACAGATCTGCAAATAAGTAATTAAATACAACCTAGTACTAGTATTCTAGAGAGGGCAAAAATTAGGAAAATATTTTTTTTTTTTGGTGGAGCCTGGGAAGGGAAGGCTACACAATACTCTTGATTCTCTCCCTGGACTGGAAACTGTGACAGACAGAAAGTAGTCGGGGTTGCACTCCCTCTTTATTCCTTATCAAATGCAGGGCCCTGTAGGTGGAATTCTTCAGTTTTCTGAAGTTTCGGGTCCCTTTCAAATTGAGGCAGGCAATGAAGAAATTGCCTGAGCCTCGTGGCCAAGTCTCTGGTTATGACTGCTCAGCTGAAACCAGGTGAGAAGGGTGTCCACCCTCTTCAATGCTCTATTCGAGGCAGAAATGACGGACCTATAACAACATTCAGTCACTGTCTCCTTTTAGCTTTTTTGGGTCACCACGGAATAAATCTGTCTCTAACTTTTATAGAAACATACAAAGCAAGGGAGCATGTCTGGCTGCTGGTATTCTGAGTTCAAAGCAAGGGAAAGGGACAGGAAGCCTACTGTGTGTATTTATTCACTAAATTCATCTGTTTTTAGTCCTACGCCTCACTGAATTCTTGAATTCTGTATTCCTGAGTTAAGATCCTCTCTGCTTTCTCCAGAGAATAAAGCCTCATGGATTTTTAAGGGAAAATTTAGTTCTATGTGCTTTCCCCTCCTCAGATCCTTAAGTTACAACTTTTACTTTGTTAAATTAGTTATCACTTTACCATTTGCTTTCTACCTCCCCCAAATCTGATGAAACCACTAGTACCCTTTATCCCTGCAGATTAATAGTGAGGTGACCATATAATTTTCATTTGAACCAAGACACTTTTAAGAAAGAAAGGGGTGCTTAATAATCATAGAGGGACAGCTTTTGGGCAAATTGGGATTGATAGGTGCCCTAGTTATTGCCTTCTTTGTTACTTTACTATCATTTTTGTGTGATTTTGGGAGGACGAGGAAATAAACATTTGGGGTCATTCTACCACTTTTACTGAAAGTCAGTATCTTACATGTCTAAAATTATTTTAATTTTCTTTTCTTCTTGATTGGCAGTTTGGCAGAATATGGACATCAAGGTCAAAAATGCTTTCCCTTAGAACTACTTAAGGAATTTTGCTATTATTTTCTAGCGTTCAGTGTTACTTCTGAAAAGTCTGATGCTATTTTGATATTTTGTAGATTACCTGGTTTTCCTCTCTGGAAGCATTTAGTCATGCGTCTACCTTGGGCTTTCCCAATGGCTCAGCATGTAAAGAATCTGCCTGCAATGCAGAAGACACAGGAGACACGGGTTAGATTCCTGGGTGGGGAAGATCCCCTGGAGGAGGAAATGGCAGCTGACACCAGGATTTTTGCCTGAAAAATCCCATTGATAGAGGATAGAAAAAAAAAAATCCCATGGATAAAGGAGCCTGGCGGGCTACAATCCAAAGGATCTCAAAGAGTCGGACATGATAGAGGAACTAAGTACTACGGTGGGTATTCTGAAATTGTACAATGTGAGTTTAGGTAGGTTCTTGTCAACCCATTGTGCTTGACATTGGTGGGCTCTTCTTAACTGTAAACTTAGGTCTTTCCTCAGCATTAGTGTATTCTAGTATTTCCTCCTTAGTTTTCTTCACTTTATTCTCTCTGGAATTCTTCTGGTTGAATGGTTGAATGTGGTACCTCCCAGACTGACCTCGATGCAGCTTGTGTGTGTGTGTCTGTGTTAGTTGCTCAGTTGTGTCTGACTTTTTGCGACGCAGTGGACTATAGCCTGTCAGACTCCTCTGTCCATGGGATTTTCCAGGCAAGAATACTGGTGTGGGTTGTCATTCTCTTCTCCAGAGGATCCTCCTGACCCAGGGATTGAGCCTGGGTCTCCTGCATTGCAATCTGATCTTTTCATAAATATTTTTATTACTATGTCATTTTATTCAACATTCTGGGACGTTTCTTCAGTACTGTTTTTTAACCCTTCTATTGAACTTCTTATTTTAGTAATCACAGTTTAAATTTCTGAGAGCTCTTTTTATTCTTTTGATTGATCTTTTTTCATAGTAACTTTTTCTTGTTTGGTATTTCTTAAAATGAATTCAATATCATCTTGATTCTTTCTGAGGACAATTACAGGGTTCTTTATGTTGTTTTGTTTTAGTTAACTGTAGTTTCCTAAATTGTCGCTATTTTCTGTGGATTTAATTATTCTGTTTATCTTAGTTTTGGGTTCTAGGCTGCCTCTCCTCCTTCACATATATTATGACCCTTTATTGTTCTTTTATATTAAAAATGAAGAATGGATATTTTAGGTAGCTTGTATAGATTTCTTCTGCAGTTGTGTTTTCTAGCTATGTTTCTCCCACAGATTTTTCTTTTTTTACAAATTGAGATATAATTGACTTATTATATTAGTTTTATGTGTACAATATAATGATTCCATATAAGTATGCATTGCAAATGATCACCACAATAAATCTAGTTAACATCCAACACCATATATAGTTACGTTTTTTTTCTTCTGATGAGTTTTCAAATCTACTCTCTTAGCAAATCAGAATTTCTGTTATAAAAGGAAATTATACATCTGTTTATTTGCATTGTCTTTCTGCCACCAAGAAAATCAAGGAATGACCACAAGAAATAAATCCCTGTGAATCAGCCTCTTGAAAACTCCACACTTTTTTTTGTAGTCTCATTGCTTCTTTTATTAGCTTCGCTCTTCTTCTATGTAGGGCAGGCTTAAGCTTCTGCACTCCACACTGTCCACCCCTCCTCTCTGGGAGGCTGAGATAGAGGACGGGGGCAGCAACCCTTCTCAGGTCTAGCCTTGCTCTGCTTGTAGCACTGTCGCTTTTCCTTTATATACATTGATGCTAAAAATTAGAATACTCTTGGTGAGTTGAGCCTTTTGTCACTGGGAGTGATCTTTGTCTCTGTAAATGCCTTTGGTTCTATTTTGTCTGACATTAATATAGATGCACTCCCTACTTTTGCTTGGGATTTCTGTTATATATCCATTGTCATTCTTTTACTTTCAAGCTTTCAGCCTTTGTATGTTTTAGATAGGTTACAGGTAAATGGCATATAGGTGGTTTTTTACTTTATTTTATATATTTTTCATTTGTTTGGCTTGCCAGCATGGCTTGCAGGATCTTAGTTCTTCCACTGTGGATTGCCAGGCCCTCGGCAGTGAAATCGCAGAGTCTTTACCACTGGACTGACAGGGAATTTCTTGGATTTTGTTATATTTTAAACTGGAAGACTTATTTCACTTAGCAGTTGGTGTACTTATTGATATTTTGTTCAAAGCTGCCATCTTATTTTATGCTATTTGTCCTGTGTGTTCTAAGATTTTCTTTTTTTTTAAATTTCAGCACAATTTTATTTTTATTATTATTATTATTTTTTTATTGGAGGCTAATTATTTTTACAATATTATATTGGTTGGTTTTGCCATACGTTGACAAACGTATGAATCCACCCCAGGTGTACATGAGTTCCCCTTCCTGAACCCCCCTCCCACCTCCCTCCTCCCCTATCCTCCCTCTGGTCATTCCCATGCACCCAGCCCCGAGCATCCTGTGTCATGCATCGAACCTGGACTGGTGATTTGTTTCACATATGATAATATACATGTTTCAATGCCATTCTCCCAAACCATGCCACCCTTGCCCTCTCCACAGAGTCCAAAAGACTGTTCTATACATCTGTGTCTCTTTTGCTGTCTCGTATACAGGGTTATCATTACCATCTTTCTAAATTCCATATATATGAGTTAGTATACTGTATTGGTGTTTTTCTTTCTGGCTTACTTCACTCTGTATAATAGGCTCCAGTTTTATCCACCTCATTAGAACTGATTCAAATGCATTCTTTTTAATGGCTGAGTAATTCTCCATTGTGTATATGTACCACAGCTTTCTTATCCATTCATCTTCAGATGGACATCTAGGTTGCTTCCATGTCCTCGCTATTACAAACAGTGCTGCGATGAACATTGGAGTACATGTGTCTCTTTCAATTCTGGTTTCCTCGGTGTGTATGCCCAGCAGTGGGATTGCTGGGTCATATGGCAGTTCTATTTCCAGTTTTTTAAGGAATCTCCACACTGTTCTCCATAGTGGCTGTACTAGTTTGCATTCCCACCAGCAGTGTAAGAGGGTTCCCTTCTCTGCACACCTTCTCCAGCATTTATTGCATGTAGACTTTTGGATAGCAGCCATTCTGACTGGTGTGAAATGGTATCTCACTGTGGTTTTGATTTGCATTTCTCTGATTATGAGGGATGTTGAGCATTTTTTCATGTGTTTGTTAGCCATCTGTATGTCTTCTTTGGAGAAATGTCTGTTTAGTTCTTTGGCCCATTTTTTGATTGGGTCGTTTATTTTTTTGGAATTGAGCTGAAGGAGCTGTTTGTATATTTTGGAGATTAATTCTTTGTCAGTTGTTTCATTTGCTATTATTTTCTCCCATTCTGAAGGCTGTCTTTTCATCTTGCTTATAGTTTCCTTTGCTGTGCAGAAGCTTTTAATTTTAGTTAGGTCTCATTTGTTTACTTTGCTTTTATTTCCAATATTCTGGGAGATGGGTCATGAGGGTCCTGCTGTGATTTAAGTCGGAGAGTGTTTTGCCTATGTTCTCCTCTAGGAGTTTTATAGTTTCTGGTCTTACATTTAGATCTTTAATCCATTTTGAGTTTATTTTTGTGTATGGTGTTAAGAAGTGTTCTAGTTTCATTCTTTTACAAGTGGCTGACCAGTTTTCCCAGCACCACTTGTTCAAGAGACTGTCTTTTCTCCATTTTATATTCTTGCCTCCTTTGTCAAAGATAAGGTGTCTGTAAGTGCGTGGATTTATCTCTGGGCTTTCTATTTTGTTCCATTGATCTATATTTCTGTCTTTATGCCAGTACCATACTGTCTTGATGACTGTGGCTTTGTAGTAGAGCCTGAAATCCGGCAGGTTGATTTGCCCAGTTCCATTCTTCTTCCTCAAGATTGCTTTGACTATTCGAGGTTTTTTGTATTTCCATACAAATTGTGAGATTATTTGTTCTAGCTCTGTGAAAAATATCATTGGTATCTTGATAGGGATTGCATTGAATGTATAAATTACTTTGGGTAGTATACTCATCTTGACAATATTTATTCTTCCAATCCACAAACGCAGTATATTTCTCCATCTATTAGTGTCCTCTTTGATTACTTTCACCAGTGTTTTATAGTTTTCTATGTACAAGTCTTTTGTTTCTTTAGGTAGATATATTCCTATATATTTTATTATTTTTGTTGCAACGGTGAATGGAATAGTTTTCTTAATTTCTCTTTCTATTTTCTCATTATTAGTGTATAGGAATGTAAGGGATTTCTGTGTGTTGATTTTATATCTTGCAACTTTACTGTATTCATTGATTAGCTCTAGTAGTTTTTTGGTAGAGTCTTTAGGGTTTTCTGTGTAGAGGATCATGTCATCAGTGAACAGTGAAAGTTTTACTTCTTCTTTTCCAATTTGGATTCCTTTTATGTCTTTTTCTGCTCTGATTGCTGTGGCCAAAACTTCCAGAACTATGTTGAATAGTAGTGGTGAGAGTGGGCACCCTTGTCTTATTCCTGACTTTAGGGGAAATGCTTTCAGTTTTTCACCATTGAGGATAATGTTTGCTGTGGGTTTGTCATATATAGCTTTTATTATGTTGAGGTATGTTCCTTCTATTCCCACCTTCTGGAGGGTTTTGATCATAAATGGATGTTGTATTTTGTCAAAGGCTTTCTCTGCATCTATTGAGATAATCATATGATTTTTATTTTTCAGTTTGTTAATGTGGTGTATTACATTGACTGATTTGCGGATATTGAAGAATACTTGCATTCCTGGGATAAAGCCCATTGGTCATGATGTATGATCTTTTTAATGTGTTGTTGGATTCCGATTGCTAAAATTTTGTTAAGGATTTTTGCATCTATGTTCATCAGTGATATTGGCCTGTAGTTTTCTTTTTTTGTGGGATCTTTACCAGGTTTTGGGATTAGGGTGATGGTGGCCTCATAGAATGAGTTTGGAGGTTTCCCTTCCTCAGCAATTTTCTGGAAGAGTTTGAGTAGAATAGGTGTTAGCTCTTCTCTAAACTTTTGGAAGAATTCAGCTGTGAAGCCGTCTGGACCTGGGCTTTTGTTTGCTGGAAGATTTTTGATTACAGCTTCTATTTCCTTGCTTGTGATGGGTCTGTTTAGATTTTCTATTTCTTCCTGGTTCAGTTTTGGAAAGTTGTACTTTTCTAAGAATTTCTCCATTTCTTTCAAGTTATCCATTTTACTGCCATATATTTGCTGATAGTATTCTCTAATGATCCTTTGTATTTCTGTGTTGTTGGTTGCGTTCTCTCCATTTTCATTTCTAATTTTATTGATTTGGTTCTTCTCCCTTTGTTTCTTGATGAGTCTGGCTAGTGGTTTGTCAATTTTATTTACCCTCTCAAAGAACCAGCTTTTGGCTTTGTTGATTTTACTATGGTCTCTTTTGTTTCTTTTGCATTTATTTCTGCCCTAATTTTTAAGATTTCTTTCCTTCTACTAACCCTGGGGTTCTTCATTTCTTCCTTTTCTAGTTTCTTTAGGTGTAGAGTTAGGTTATTTAGTTGATTTTTTTCTTGTTTCTTGAGGTGTGCCTGTATTGCTATGAACCTTCCCCTTAGCACTGGTTTTACAGTGTCCCAGAGGTTTTGGGTTGTTGTGTTTTCATTTTCATTCATTTCTATGCATATTTTAATTTCTATTTTGATTTCTTCTATGAGTTGTTATTCAGCAGCGTGTTGTTCAGCCTCCATATATTGGCATTTTTAATAGTTTTTCTCCCATAATTGAGATCTAATCTTACTGCATTGTGGTCAGAAAAGATGCTTGGAATGATTTCAATTTTTTTGAATTTACTAAGGCTAGATTTATGGCCCAGGATGTGATCTATCCTGGAAAATATTCCGTGTGCGCTTGAGAAAAAGGTGAAATTCATTGTTTTGGGGTGAAATGTCCTATAGATATCTATTAGGTCTAACTGGTCTATTGTATCATTTAAAGTTTGTGTTTCCTTGTTAATTTTCTGTTTAGTTGATCTGTCCATAGGTGTGAGTGGGGTATTAAAGTCTCCCACTATTATTGTGTTGTTGTTAATTTCCCCTTTCATGCTTGTTAGTAATTGTCTTACATATTGCAGTGCTCCTATGTTCAGTTCAGTTCAGTTCAGTTCAGTCGCTCAGTCGTGTCCGACTCTCCGCGACCCCATGAATCACAGCACGCCAGGCCTCCCTGTCCATCACCAACTCCCGGAGTACACTCAAACTCATGTCCACAGAGTCGGTGATGCCATCCAGCCATCTCATTCTCCGTCGTCCCCTTCTCCTCCCGCCCCCAACCTTTCCCAGCATCAGAGTCTTTTCCAGTGAGTCAACTCGTCGCATGAGGTGGCCAAAGTATTGGAGTTTCAGCTTTAGCATCAGTCCCTCCAATGAACACCCAGGATTGATCTCCTTTAGAATGGACTGGTTGGGAGCATAAATATTTATAATTGTTATATCTTCATCTTGGATTGATCCTTTGATCATTTTGTAGTTTCCTTCTTTGTCTCTTTTCACAGTCTTTGTTTCAAAGTCTATTTTATCTGATATGAGTATTGCTACTCCTGCTTTCTTTTGGTCTCTGTTTGCGTGGAAAATCTTTTTCCAGCCCTTCACTTTCAGTCTGTATGTGTCCCTCGATTTGAGGTGGGTCTCTTGTAGACAACATATATGGGGGTTTTGTTTTTGTATCCATTCAGCCAGCCTTTGTCTTTTGGTTGGGGCATTCAACCCATTTACGTTTAAGGTAATTATTGATAAGTATGATCCCATTGCCATTTTCTTTATTGTTTTGGGTTCAAGTTTATACACCCTTTCTGTGTTTCCTGTCTAGAGAAGATCCTTTAGCATTTGTTGGAGAGCTGGTTTGGTGGTGCTGAATTCTCTCAGCTTTTGCTTGTCTGTAAAGCTTTTGATTTCTCCTTCATATTTGAATGAAATCCTTGCTGGGTACAGTAATCTAGGCTGTAGGTTATTTTCTTTCATCACTTTAAGTATGTCTTGCCATTCCCTCCTGGCCTGAAGAGTTTCTGTTGAAAGATCAGCTGTTATCCTTATGGGAATCCCCTTGTGTGTTATTTGTTGTTTTTCCCTTGCTGCTTTTAATATTTGTTCTTTGTGTTTGATCTTTGTTAATTCGATTAATATGTGGCTTGGAGTAGTTTGCCTTGGGTTTATCCTGTTAGGAACTCTCTGGGTTTCTTGGACTTGGGTGACAATTTCCTTCCCCATTTTAGGGAAGTTTTCAACTATTATCTCCTCAAGTATTCTCTCATGGTCTTTCTTCTTGTCTTCTTCTTCTGGAACTCCTATGATTTGAATGTTGGGACGTTTAACATTGTCCCAGAGGTCTCTAATATTGTCCTCATTTCTTTTAATTTGTTTTTCTTTTTCCCTCTCTGTTTCATTTATTTCTACAATTCTATCTTCTAGCTCGCTTATCCTGTCTTCTGCTTCCATTATTCTACTGTTTGTTCCCTCCAGAGTGTTTCTGATCTCATCTATTGCATTATTCATTGTATACTGACTCTTTTTTATTTCCTCTAAATCCTTATTAAACCTTTCTTGCATCTTCTCAATCCTTGTCTCCAGGTTATTTATCTGTAACTCCATTTGCTTTCAAGATTTTGAATCATTTTCACCATCAAAATTCGAAATTCTTTATCATGTAGATTCCATATATCTTCCTCTTTTGTTTGTGTTGGTGGGCATTTATCCTGTTCCTTTACTTGCTGGGTATTTCTCTGCCTCTTCATCTTACTTATATTGCTTTGCTTGGGGTGGCCTTTCCGTCTTCTGGCAGTTTGTGGAGTTCTCTTTATTATTTAGTTTCCTTGCTGTGTGTGGGGTTGGATGGGTGGCTTGTCAGGGTTCCCTGGTTAGGGATGCTTGTGTCGGTGTTCTGGTGAGTGGAGCTGGATTTCTTTTCTCTGGAGTGCAATGAAGTGTCCAATAATGAGTTATGAGATGTCAGTGGGTTTGGAGTGACTTTGGGCAGCCTGTATATTGAAGCTCAGGGCTATTTTCCTGTGTTGCTGGAGAATTTGTATGGTATGTCTTGCTCTGGAATTTGTTGACCCTTGGGTGGTGCTTGGTTTCAGTGTAGTTATGGAGGTGTTTGATGAGCTCCTATTGATTAATGTTCCCTGGAGTCAGGAGTTCTCTGGTGTTCTCAGGATTCGGGCTTAAGCCTCTTGCCTCTGGTTTTCGGTCTTATTCTTGGAGTAGCCTCTAGACTTCTCTATCTGTCATTTCTAAGGTGGTTCCCTCTGTTTTAGCTTCTGTTTGCTGGTCTTTTCAGTGTCTAATTTCCGCCCTGACACTAGGGGGCGTTGGTGGACACTTTTTAAGGCTCACTTGTTCAGTCCTGTTCTGGGAAAGGAGGAACACTGCAAATATCTCTGGTGTCTGTGGGGAGTGCTTGCAGTATCTCGGCCACACTGGGTGTGCCCCCGCTCATGGCGCTGTGCTATCCCAGTCTATACTGCACAGGCTCTAGGTTGCTCTGCCGGGAACTGTCCGAGGCCGGTGCTGGGTTGCATGCACTTCCCAGGCCTGAGCGGCTCAGGTTCAGGCACTCGGGTACTCCACAGAGGCGCAGACTCGGTTAGGCCTGAGTTTTGTGACTCCCCCAGTCCGAGCAGCTCAGGTGACCAGACGTTTGGCGAGCACGATCGTTGAGACTTACCGCCTCCCCAGTCCCTCCCACTCAGTTTTCTGGGTGTACAGCCTGCACACCTTCTCAGGCAGATGTTGACTGGTCAAAAACCCATGAAGTCTTGGTTAGCAATGAAGCCTGCCTGTAGTTTGGTATTGGATACCTCTCTGGGGCCGCGATTGACCGCTTCTGGCTCTGGCTGCCCTCCCCTGCCTGTGTCAGCAGGGCATGGGCCGACCACAGCCGGCTAAGTCTGCTCAGTCCTTTGTTCTGTGAGCGGGGCTGGTGGAGTCTTAGGTTAGGACTCTTCACCTTTTCGCGGGATAGCTATCCCACAGTCTGCTTTGCTATCTCCAGTCAGCTCCCCCAGACTGCCCTCGCAGCATTCAGGCCCGGTCCTCCCTCTAAGCAGTTCAGCCGGCTCCTACCTGCCCAGCCCCCGCTTGCTAATGGCGGATGCGGGCGTCTGCGCTGGTTCTCCGCTGGGAGTTACCCTTTGGCAGGTAATCTGTGGGTTTTAATTATTTCTTTCTTTTTCCTCCTGGTTATGTGGCCCTTTGAGGTGCCAAGACTCACCACACACTCGCCAGTGAGAGTGTTTCCAGGTGTTTGGAAACGTCTCTCTTTTTTAAGCCTCCCTTCCCCGGATGGAGCTCTGTCCCTACCTCTTTTGTCTCTCTTTTCATCTTTTATGTTTTTTCCTACCTCCTTTTGAAGACAATGGGCTGCTTTTCTGGGTGCCTGATGTCCTCTGCCGGCATTCAGAAGTTGTTTTGTGGAATTTACTCAGCGTTCAAATGTTCTTTTGATGAATTTGTGGGGGAGAAAGTGGTCTTGCTGTCCTATGCCTCCACCATCTTGCTCCCTTCTCTCTAAGATTTTATTTCCTTTCTCGCCTTCAGTTACATTTTTTAAAGTTATTCTACTTTTTCCCCCCTCCGTTAGTTTTTGATGTTGTTTTTTATTTTATTTTTGATGTTGTTTTTAAAAAATATAACTTGGAGTAATAACTTGAGTAACTATGATGATGATATCCAAGTTGAGACTAGATTTTTATTTGTTTCTGTTAGGTGTTTGGGAGGACAATCAATCTGGGATCACAGTATTTAATTCAGATTTGAGCCCTGAAGTTCCCAGAATCACCCAGCTGATACAAAGCCATGCTCTAAGTCCTTACAGAGGCTGGTTTCTTCCGGTTTACCCTTACCATGAGGGGATAGACCTGCAAACTCCCAGTTTAAAGTGGAGATGGTTCTTCAGAGACCTATACCTTCAGTGAGCCCTGAGCTTTGTCTTTTGTTTTCTGTTAACCCAGCTAGGCAACAAAACAATGAGTTAACTTTATAATTGTTTTTCCTGGGTCCAGATATACACTTGAGTGCTAATCCTACCTTACTGGATTTTCTCCTTCTCTCCTAGATACTGGCCTTGGAATATGTCTCTGTCTTGTTATTTCATGGATACCTTTAAGAAACTTTAAGAAATAAATATGCCATTGGCTTTTTCAGTTATCCTTACTTGGAAGTACATTCGTTCCTTATTACCCAGCTTGCCATTACTGCAGGTGGAATTCTATACATCAGTTCAGTTCAGTTCAGTCATTCAGTCGTCTCCAACTCTTTGCCAACCCCATGAACTGCAGCACACCAGGCCTCCCTGTCCATCACCAACTCCCGAAGTTTACCCAAACTCGTGTCCATTGAGACGGTGATGCCATCCAACCATATCATCCTCTGTCGTCCCCTTCTCCTCCTTACCTCAATCTTTCCCAGCCCAAGGTCGTTTCCAATGAATCAGCTCTTCACTTCAGGTGGCCAAAGTATTGGAGTTTCAGCTTCAACATCAGTCCTTCCAATGAACACCAGGACTGATCTCCTTTAGAATGGCTTGGTTGGATCTCCTTGCAGGCCACGAGATGCTCAAGAGTCTTCTCCAAGACCACAGTTCAAAAGCATCAATTCTTTGATGCTCAGCTTTCTTTATAGTCCAACTCTCATATCCATACATGACTACTGGAAAAACCATACCCTTGAGTAGACGGACCGTTGTTGGCAAAATAATGTCTCTGCTTTTTAATAGGCTGTCTAAAAGGCAATGGCACCACACTCCAGTACTCTTGCCTGGAAAATATCATGGACGGAGGAGCCTGGAAGGCTGCAGTCCATGGGGTTGCTGAGGGTCAGACACGACTGAGTGACTTCACTTTCACTTTTCACTTTCACACATTGGAGAAGGAGATGGCAACCCATTCCAGTGTTCTTGCCTGAAGAATCCCAGGGACGGGGGAACCTGGTGGGCTGCCGTCTATGGGGTCACACAGAGTCAGACACGACTGAAGTGACTTAGCAACCAAGCAAGCAAGCAAGCAAGGTTGGTCATAGCTTTCCTTCCAAGGAGTAAGCATCTTTTAATTTTATGGCTGCAGTCACCACCTGCAGTAATTTTGGAGCCCCCAAATATAAAGTCTGCCACTGTTTCCCCATCTATTTGTCATGAAGTGATGGGACCAGATGCCATGATCTTAGTTTTCTGAATGTTGAGCTTTAAGTCAACTTTTTCACTCTCCTCTTTCACTTTCGTCAAGAGGCTTTTTAGTTCCTCTTCACTTTCTGCAATAAGGGTGGTGTCATCTGCATATCTGAGGTTATTGATATTTCTCCCAGCAATCTTGATTCCAGCTTGTGCTTCCTCCAGACTAGCGTTTCTCATGGTGTACTCTGCATATAAGTTAAATAAGCAGGGTGACAATATACAGCCTTGACGTACTCCTTTTCCTATTTGGAACCAGTCTGTTGTTCCATGTCCAGTTCTAACTGTTGCTTCCTGACCTGCATATAGGTTTCTCAAGTGGCAGGTCAGGTGGTCTGGTATTCCCATCTCTTTCAGAATGTTCCACAGTTTATTGTGATCCACACAGTCAAAGGCTTTGGCATAGTCAATGAAGCAGAAATAGATGTTTTTCTGGAACTCTCTTGCTTTTTTGATGATCCGGAAGATGTTGGCAATTTGATCTCTGGTTCCCCTGCCTTTTCTAAAACCAGCCTGAGCATCTGGAAGTTCACGGTTCATGTATTGCTGAAGCCTGGCTTGGAGAATTTTGAGCATTACTTTACTAGTGTGTGAGTGAGATGAGTGCAACCGTGCAGTAGTTTGAGCGTTCTTTGGCATTGCCTTTCTTTGGGATTTGAATGAAAACTGTCCTTTTCCAGTCCTGTGGCCACTGCTGAGTTTTCCAAATTTGCTGGCATATTGAGTGCAGCACTTTAACAGCATCATCTTTTAGGATTTGAAATAGCTCAACTGGAATTCCATCACCTCCACTAGCTTTGTTCAAAGTGATGTTTCCTAAGGCCCACTTGACTTCATATTCCAAGATGTCTGGCTCTAGGTGACTGATTGTACCATTGTGATTATCTTGGTCATGAAGATCTTTTTTGTACAGTTCTTCTGTGTATTCTTGCCACCTCCTCTTAATATCTTCTGTTAGTTCCATACCATTTCTGTCCTTTATTGAGCCCATCTTTGCCTGAAATAGTCCCTTGGTAACTCTAATTTTCTAGAAGAGATCTCTAGTCTTTCCCATTCTATTGTTTTCCTCTATTTCTTTGCATTGATCACTGAGGAAGGCTTTCTTATCTCTCCTTGCTATTCTTGGAACTCTGCATTCAAATGGGTCTATCTTTCCCATTCTCCTTTGCTTTTGCTTCTCTTCTTTTCACAGCGATTTGTAAGGGCTCCTCAGACAGCCATTTTTCTTTTTTGCATTTGCTTTTTTTTGGGGGATGGTCTTGATTCCTGTTTCCTGTACAATGTCACGAACCTCTGTCCATAGTTCATCAGGCACTCTGTCTATCAGATCTAGTCCCTTAAATCTGTTTCTTACTTCCACTATATTATCATAAGGGATTTGATTGAGGTCATACCTGAATGGTCTAGTGGTTTTCCCCACTTTCTTCAATTTAAATCTGAATTTGGCAATAAGGAATTCATGATCTGAGCCATAGTCCGCTATCAGTCTTGTTTTGTTGACTGTATAGAGCTTCTCCATCTTTGGATGCAAAGAATATAATCAATCTGATTTTGGTGTTGGCTGTCTGGTAATGTCCATGTGTAGTGTCTTCTCTTGTGTTGTTGGAAGAGGGTGTTTGCTATGACCAGTGCATTCTCTTCGCAAAACTCTATTAGCCTTTGCCCTGCTTCATTCTGTACTCCAAGGTCAAATTTGCCTGTTACTCCAGGTGTTTCTTGAATTCCTACTTTTGTATTCCAATCCCCTATAATGAAAAGGGCATATTTTTTGGGTGTTACTTTTAAAAGGTTTTGTAGGTCTTCATAGAACTGTTCAACTTCAGCTTCTTCAGCGTTACTGGTCGGGGTATGAACTTGGATTACCGTTCCAAGTAATTGTAATTCAATGTAATTACCGTTACATTGAATGGTTTGCCTTGGAAACGAACAGAGATCATTTTGTTGTTTTTGAGATTGCATCCAAGTACTGCATTTCAGACTCTTTTGTTGACTATGATGGTTACTCCATAAGGCTTTTGATATGTAGTCACATTTATCATAATTACTTTTCCTAGTACTGTATGAAACTACCTGTTTCCCTGTATCCTCCCAAACATCAGGTCATATTATTTTATAAAAGATCTTGCTGGCAAGAGAGACAATAATTGGTGCACCAAAATTTCCAAAAGGATCTAAATACTCAAATGAATCTTGTCACTTGTATTTTATCTTACTAATGCTCTGAACAGAGAGGCCAAGGTGTGACACAGGAGGGCAGTTGGCTGGTAGGAAGGCAGGTAGGTAGACTGATTAATAGTCACCTAGGCAGGCACCCATTTAAAGTGGAGTCTACCTGGGACTCCCTGTAGCTAGAGTGCCTGGTGCAGGAGAGAGTGGGTATGCAAGGGCTTAGCTCGTTGACTATATACAAGCCAGTTCAGAAAGATTTCCTATGTGTTGACTGAATTTCAACTCTCTTTTATAGATTTATTGCACAAATTAAAGTAACCCTATTTATTACTATGGCTGTAAAATACAGGTATCATTCTGAGTTTGTGTCTTTTTCTCCTCAATAGAGAGTTGGTAATTATCTTCATACTGGTTCTTGATTTTTTTTTTTTCATTTTTGGTCAGTTTTTCCTCCTTTTCTCTTCATATATGTTTTACAATGAGCCTGCTGATCCCCTCCACATTTACTAGGTATCCAACTATCATACTACAGCCAGCAGACTGCTGCCAGTCTCCTTAAAAACAGATATATAGCTCTTTAATAGCTCTTATTTTAAAACCACTTTTGTAGCTTATTTTACTGGAGTATATTTGTTGAATTTATCTTTTATTTTTCCTGTTATCTTCACTCACATGTTGAGTCATATTGCTCTGGGTTTAATTTTTCTTATGTTGATGCAGTATAGTCAATGTCCAGAGCACATTCTCTGATACTGTCTTAAGACTAAAGTGTATATCTCTTTTCTAATATGTGCCCTGGAGAAAGGTTTCAGATCTTGGCCACAGAGTTAGTTGGATTCTGCTTTTTTTTTCTCTGCTTTCACTGACCACACTGATCACCCGTGTTAAAGGCCTCATAGTCACTTGTTAGCAATAAGTTCTCTGAGTTTCTGTGGCCTTAACTTTTCAGAAATGTTGCTTCCCCGACACTTCTCTTGAAATGTACACCCAATTTCACTCTTCCTCATGGGAGAGAATTTGTTCATCCTTCTGAGGAGGCAGCAACAAAGCAACCATGTCTTCAGCATGATCTTGCGTCCCGTGTGTAAGGTGTCCTCTTCTTAAGCTATAGTGCAGAGATTAAAATAAACATGCCTCCAGAGCTGTCTAATCACCCAAACAGCTGCTGTTTCCCCAACAGGAGAGACCTTCCATATTTTAGGAACTTGAACTCTGTCCTGCCAATCACATGAAAATTACCATATGTGGTTTTCAAAGTCCTTCAACTCGTACTGTGATTTTCAAAATTCTTCCTTTTCTTTTCAAGGCTCAGAGTTTAGAAACAAAGAATGTGAAGATAATGAGCCATTTAATAGAGATGATGAAAGAGGGTGGAGTCATTTCCTTGTGGAGAGGAAATGGTACGCATGTTCTCAAGCTTGCTCCTGAAATAGCTGTTAAGATCTGGTCTTATGAACAGGTAAAACCACACTGCCTATGACATTTATTAACAAGGGAATGTTATTCAGTTTTACTTTTTAAGAAATCTTTTGGCGTTATTACAGAATAAAGGGAAGTAGTTGTTAATATCTGTGTTGGAACATTACTATAAAGTTATATAATTATATTATTATTATATAATTGTGTGTATGTGTGTTAAGTTGCTTTAGTCATGTCTGACTCTTTGTGACCCCATGGATTGTAGCCTGCCAGGCTCCTTTCTCCATGGGATTCTCCAGGGAAGAATACTGGGTTTGTTTGTCATGTTATGTTGCTTCATTATAACACGGTTGCCATCAAAACATATTGCATAAGGTTCTCAGTTGTTTCCATCTCAAAGTTTTCCATTTTCTTTATGTTTATTGCTTGTCATAATCAATACTTGTTGAATGTTTGCTACATACCTTATTTGCTGTATGTCTTATTCTAAGCAAATTGAGGTACAAGATGAGGTCTCTACTGTTAAGGTTGAGGCCTCCTATCTAATATACATGACTATATTTAGGTACTAGGTAATGCAAGAGACACAGGTTTGATTCCTGGGTCAAGAAGATCCTCTGGAAAAGGATATGGCAACCCACTCCAGTATTCTTGCCTGGGAAATCTCATGGATACAAGAGCCTGGTGGGCTACAGTCCATGGAATCGCAGAGTTGGACATGACTGAGTGACTAAGCAGCACGAAAATGTGGATTATAGTTTTTAACTATAAATTAAATGCCTAGGTATCCAGTAATATTGAATGACTTGCATGCCTCTTTGTACTTTTTCAATGCTAACATACCTTTGAACTCTTGTTAATACAGTATAAGAAGTATCTTTCTTCTGAAGGAGTCACATTAGGAACACTTGAGAAATTTGCTTCTGCTTCTTTGGCTGGTGCCGCTTCTTAGTCTTTTATTTACCCCTTAGAGGTAAGTGCTATTGAAAAAGATTTGTTATCCTTAATGAAAATTATGGCCATTTTTTTTTCAAATGAGCCAGAATCCTCTTATTATTAGTAGCTATTGAGTAGATAAAATCTGTTGCTAGGGCAGTGTTACCAGAGCTGTGATATCTAAGCTGGCATTTCTGTTGCTTTGATTTGTGTCATATTTTATTTTACTAAAATATAAATATCACTTATATTTACTCATATATAGTATTTGTCTTTCTGACTTTGCTTAGTATGATAATATCTAGGTCCATCCATATTGTTGCAAATGGCATTATTTCATTCTTTTTGATGGCTAAATAACATTCCGTTGTGTGTATATACACACACACACCCAAACACACACATACCACATGTTCTTTATCCATTCATCTGCCAGTGGGACATTTTATTGTTGTTATTTTCTTGCATTTTCCCTTCCATATGAACATAAAAATTGGCTTGCCAAGTTTCTTAAAAAAAACCAAAGTAAACCAAATTGGTATTTTGACTGTTAGTTGTACTTAGTGAATTTGGGGAAGAAATGACAATTGTAATATTGAATTTCTTTTTTGCCCAGGAATGAGATATGTCTTCCTTTCCATTTAGATCTTTTCTTGTATTATTGATAAAGTTTATAACTTTCTTATACAGGTCTTATGCATTTGAGACTTTTATATTACTAGATACATTGTGATATTTGTTGCTATTAATGTATTACTTCAGTTCAGTTCAGTTCAGTTCAGTCGCTCAGTCGTGTCCGACTCTCCACGACCCCATGAGTCACAGCACGCCAGGCCTCCCTGTCCATCACCAACTCCCGGAGTTCACTCAAACTCATGTCCACAGAGTCGGTGATGCCATCCAGCCATCTCATTCTCTGTCGTCCCCTTCTCCTCCCGCCCCCAACCTTTCCCAGCATCAGAGTCTTTTCCAGTGAGTCAACTCGTCGCATGAGGTGGCCAAAGTATTGCAGCTTCAGCTTTAGCATCAGTCCCTCCAATGAACATCCAGGATTGATCTCCCTTAGAATGGACTGGTTGGATCTCCTTGCAGTATAAGGGACTCTCAAGAGTCTTCTCCAACACCACAGTTCAAAAGCACCTATTCTTCGGCGATCAGCTTTCTTCACAGTCCAACTCTCACATCCATACATGACCACGGGAAAAACCATTGCCTTGACTAGACGGACCTTGGTTGGCAAAGTAATGTCTCTGCTTTTTAAAATACTATCAAGGTTGGTCATAACTTTCCTTTCAAGGAGCAAGCGTCTTTTAATTTCATGGCTGCAATCAGCATCTGCAGTGATTTTGGAGCCCAAAAAAATAAAGTCTGACACTGTTTCCACTGTTTTTCCATCTATTTCCCATGAAGTGATGGGACCAGATGCCATGATCTTTGTTTTCTGAATGTTGAGCTTCAAGCCAACCTTTTCACTCTCCTCTTTCACTTTCATCAAGAGGCTTTTGAGTTCCTCTTCACTTTCTGCCATAAGGGTGGTGTCATCTGCATATCTGAGGTTATTGATATTTCTCCCGGCAATCTTGATTCCAGCTTGTGCTTCTTCCAGCCCAGAGTTCCTCATTAGATTTTGCTAATGTGTATTACTGGTATATATGAAAACTCCTGAATTTTTAAGTTAAACTTATATCCAACCACTTTACATTACTCTTATTAAATAATCTGGAAACTCTTAAGAATTTCTTTTAATTCTTGTTTTCCTGAAATTTTATCATGAAATGTGTAGATTCTGACCCTTTTCTTTCATCAGTTAATTTCAGATCTTTTAAATGATCTTTTTCCTGGCTCTGGGAAATCTTCTACTATTAAATAATTTTTGATTTTGCTTTTCTTTTTGATCTCTCTGTGTATATATATGTCTTCATTATCCATTGATTTATTGATGGACACTTTGGTTTCTTCCATATATTGGCTATTGTAAATAATGCTGCAATGAACATAGGGGTGCATATATCTTTTCAAATTAAGGTTTTTGCTCTCTTCAGAAAAACACCCAAAAGTGGTGTTGCTGGATTGTATGGTAGTTCTATCTTTAGGTTTCTTTGAAGAACTTCTGTACTGTTTTCCATAGTGGCTGCACCAATTTATATTCCCACCAACAGTACTCAAGGGTTCGCTTTCTTCACGTCCTTGCCAACACTTTTTATTTGATGTCTCTTGATAATATATTAAAAAGCAGAGACATTACTTTGCCAACAAAGGTCCGTCTAGTCAAGGCTATGGTTTTTCCTGTGGTCATGTATGGATGTTGGACTGTGAAGAAAGCTGATCGCCGAAGAATTGATGCTTTTGAACTGTGGTGTTGGAGGAGACTCTTGAGAGTCCCTTGTACAGCAAGGAGATCCAACCAGTCCATTCTAAGGGAGATCAATCCTGGGTGTTCATTGGAAGGACTGATGCTAAAGCTGATACTTTGGCCACCTCATATGACGAGTTGACTCACTGGAAAAGACTCTGATGCTGGGAAAGGTTGGGGGCGGGAGGAGAAGGGGATGACAGAGGATGAGATGGCTGGATGGCATCACTGACTCTGTGGACATGAGTTTGAGTGAACTCCAGGAGTTGGTGATGGACAGGGAGGCCTGGCATGCTGTGATTGATGGGGTCGCGGAGAGTCAGACACGACTGAGTGACTGAACTGAACTGAACTGATGATAGCCATTCTGACAGGTGTGAGGTGATATCTCATTATAGTTTTGATTTTCATTTCTCTGATGATTTGCGATACTGAGTATCCTTTCATGTTTGTTGGTCATCTGTATGTCTTCTTTGGAAAAATATCTACTCAGGTCTTCTGTCCATTTTTTTGGTGGGGAGTTTGATGTTGAATTGAATGAGTTCTTTGTATATTTTGGATATCAACCCCTTATCAGATATATCATTTGCAGATATTTCCTCCCATTCAGTAGGCTACCTTTTTGTTTTGTTGATAGCTTCCTTTGTTGTGAAAAAACCCTTTGATTTAATGTAATTTCATCTGTTTATTTTTGCTTTTGTTTCCCTTTGCCTGAGGAGACATATACAAAAATATTGCTAAGACTGATGTCAAAGGGTACACTGCCTGTATTTTCTTCTAGTTATAGTTCTTCTAGTTTCTTCTAGTTATAGTTTCAAGTCTTAAATTTAAATCTTTAATCTATTTGGAGTTTATTTTTGTAAATGATGTGAGAAAGTAGTCTGAGTTGACTCTTTTGCATATAACTGTTCAGTCTTCCCAGCAACATTTATTGAAAAGGCTGTCATTTCTCCATTGTACCTTCAACTTCTTGCCTCCTCTGGCATTATTTACAATTAGCCATATAAATATGCATTTATTTCTTGACTCTCTATTCTCTTCCTTTGATTTATGTGTCTGTTTTGCGTCCAGCATCATACTGTTTTGATTGCTGTAGCTTTGTAGTATAGTTTGAAACCAAGGGGTATGTTACCTCTAGCTTTCTTCTTTTTTCTCAAGGTTGTTTTGGCTATTTGTGGTATTTTGTGTTTCCATACAAATTTTAAAATTTTATTTGTTCTAGTTCTGTGAAAAATGCCATTGGTATTTTGATAGAGCCTACACCAAATCTGTAGGGTAATATAGTCCTATTAATATTAATTCTTCTAATCCATAAGCATAGTTATCTTCCCATTTGTTTGTGTTGTCTTCAGTTTCTTTCATCAGAGTCTTACAGTTTTCTGGTACAAGTCTTTTATCTTTTTGGTTAGATTTATTCCTAGGTATTTTATTATTTTTGATGCAATTGTAAATGGGTTGTTTTCTAATTTTCTCTTTCTCTTAGTTTATTGTTGATGTAAAGAAATACCAACAATGATGTTTCCACATGTCAATTTTAAATAATTTATTCATTTTTGGCTGCACTGGGTCTTTGTTGCTGTGCATAGACTTTCACTAGTTGCAGTGACTGGGGGCTACTCAATAGTTGTGGTGTGCAGGCTTCTCATCACAGTGGCTTCTCTTGTTGCAGAGCATGGGATCTAGGGTATATGGGCTTCAGTAGTTATAGCATGCAGGCTTCAGTAGTTGTAGCTTGTGGGCTTTAGAGCATGGGATCAGCAGTTGTGGCACATGGGCTTAGTTGCCCCGTGTGGAATTTTCTCAAACCAGGGATTGAACCTTTGTCCCCTGTTTTGGCAGGTGGATTCTTAACCACTGGGTCACCAGGAAAGCCCTGGATGTTAATTTTGTATTCTGTAACTTTACTGAATTCATTTATGAGTTTGAATAGTTTCCTTGGTGTCAACTTTTTAGTATTTTCTATACAGTATCATCTCACCTGCAAACAATGACAGTTTTACTTCTTTCCAATTTAGATTCATTTTCTTTTTCTTGTCTGACTACTTGGCTAGGACTTCCAATACTATGTCGAATAAAAGTGGTTTAGTGAGCATCTTTTTCTTGTTCCTGATCTTAGCTTTTCACCATTGAGTATGATGTTAGTAGTAAGTTTGTTTTATATGGCCATTATTATATTGAGGTATATTCCCTCTATGCCCACTTTCTTGGGAGTTTTATCATAAATGAATGTTGAATTTTATCAAAAGTTTTTTCAGCATCTTGAGGTGATCACATGATTTTTATCCTTCAATGTTCGTGTAATGTGTGACACTGATTGATTTGCAAATATTGAACTGTCCTCATAGATGAAATATACTCTTGAATTCTTCTGAGGGTTTAAATTATTTTTGTTTTTCAATTCTGTTCAGTTCAGTCGCTCAGTCGTGTCCGACTCTTTGCGACCCCATGAATCACAGCACGCCAGGCCTCCCTGTCCATCACCAACTTCTGGAGTTCACTCAAACTCATGTCCATCGAGTCGGTGATGCCATCCAGCCATCTCATCCTCTGTCGTCCCCTTCTCCTCCCACCCGCAATCCTTCCCAGCATCAGAGTCTTTTCCAGTGAGTCAACTCCTCACATGAGGTGGCCAAAGTATTGGAGTTTCAGCTTTAGCATCAGTCCTTCCAATGAACTCCCAGGATTGATCTCCTCTAGAATGGACTGGTTGGATCTTCTTGAAGTCCAAGGGACTCTCAAGAGTCTTCTCCAACACCACAGTTCAAAAGCATCAATTCTTCAGCGCTCAGCTTTCTTCACAGTCCAACTCTCACATCCATACATGACCACGGGGAAAACCATAGCCTTGACTAGACGGACCTTTGTTGGCAAAGTAATGTCTCTGCTTTTTATTTTTATTTTTTTTTCCTTTAAAGAGACAGCCTTTATTTGAAGGATTTTTACTTGAAGAATTCAAAAAGTGGTAGGTTTTTGGAACTTACTGACCTGTATTGAAAAGGAACTGTTGACAAAGATTCACCAGAAATAATCTGAACAAGCAAGAAAATATAGTTAATACTACTGAAACCTACTAAAAAAGTTCCAGGACATACGGTTTCTCTGACATAACAATACCTCTAATGGTGTCATGGATACAAAACTGACTGCTTGTTACTTTTCTAAACACACAGTGGTATAGTTAACAATATTCAATCACTTCTGTTCTTTCCTGAATATATAAAAATTAAAATACCAATTAAAAAACTAATATATTCTTCTCTTTAAATGTTTCTTACAGATACAGTTTCCATTTTTTCAGTCAATAGTGGTGTGGTTTAAGAGATATTTCATTCACAAGTCAAACAACAATCTACCCAAACAGAACTGATAGTCTTTAGGCTCATAGTGCAAATGAAGAGTTCGGGAATGCAGCAACTGACATTTCTAAAATACAAAACAGATCAAATTCTTAGGAAATACATGCAATAAGCTCTACTAAGCAGCTGGCCACAGAATGAGAACATTGGATCATGTCACTGGTGATTTCAATGGGACGCCAGGTATTTCCAAACTCAACTTGAACTCTCATCTTAGGCTTTGTATTTTGCTTTTCCAGTTTCGCTAATGACACACACGTGATTCAAGTCCCTGAAGTATTCATTATAGTCAAGGGCATATCCCACAATAAACTTGTCTGGAATTTCAAATCCAACAAAGTCTGGTCTATAGCCAACACTTCGAGGGGTCCTTTTCACCAGCAAGCTCGCAACCTTGACCATCTTTGGTTTTTGCTTCTTGACCAAGGAAAGCAAAGTCTGCATTGTCTTCCCAGTGTCAATTATATCCTTTCCAGTTAAAGTTGAGAGATCATCTCCACCAATTACTTTTATGTCGCCTGTTGACTGGTCGTTACAGTAGCTCTTCAGTCTGATAAAATCTACAGTCATAGGAATGGATCTGTCACTATTTCTGTTCACTGCTTTGATGTAATCCAACAGGTCGGCAAAGAACTTATAGCCCCCCTTGAGCACACAGAGGGCCACGATGTGATGGCAACCCATCTCCTTCAACACATCTCGAGCCAGTCGTTCGGTCCTGTCCATAATTAGTCCATGAGGAATAAACACCCTCTCCAAATCCTCAGCATAATGATTGGGTATACAAAATAAATCTAGGTCATAACCTGGTTCATCATCGCTAATCACCACGCTGGGGCCGCGGGCCGCCATAACGGAGCCGGCTGGCGCGCGGGCTGAAGGCAGTCTGGGGAGGAGGAAGCTGGCGGCGGGCCGAGCAGGAGGCGGGGGCGCAGCAGTCTGTCTCTGTTTTTTAATATACTATCAAGGTTGGTCATCACTTTCTTTCCAAGGAGTAAGCGTCTTTTAATTTCATGGCTGCAATCAGCATCTGCAGTGATTTTGGAGCCCCCAAAAATAAAGTCTGACACTGTTTCCACTGTTTCCTCATCTATTTCCCATGAAGTGATGGGACCAGATGCCATGATCTTTATTTTCTGAATGTTGAGCTTCAAGCCAACCTTTTCACTCTCCTCTGTCACTTTCATCAAGAGGCTTTTGAGTTCCTCTTCACTCTCTGCCATAAGGGTGGTGTCACCTGCATATCTGAGATTATTGATATTTATCCCAGCAATCTTGATTCCAGCTTGTGCTTCTTCCAGCCCAGCGTTCCTCATGATGTACTCTGCATATAAGTTAAATAAGCAGGGTGACAATATACAGCCTTGACATACTCCTTTTCCTATTTGGAACCAGTCTGTTGTTCCATGTACAGTTCTGACTGTTGCTTCCTGACCTGCATACAGGTTTCTCAAGAGGCAGGTCAGGTCGTTTGGTATTCCCATCTCTTTCAGAATGTTCCACAGTTTATTGTGATCCACACAGTCAAAGGCTTTGGCATAGTCAATGAAGCAGAAATAGATGTTTTTCTGGAACTCTCTTGCTTTCTCCATGATCCAGTGGATATTGGCAATTTGTTTTAAAGTCTCCAGTTTGTTTTGCTATTATTTATGTTTTCTAAATTCCAAGTTAATGAATACAGGAACACCCAGAGACCCTGGATTAATCATTAAGGTGATTAATTTTAGAGCTATGAGCCAGAGCAGTTGTATAAAATTTAAATATATTCAGAATATATTTTTCTGTCATGATGATACTTCTTTACTCTTTTATAAGAATGAAACATCCAATTTTAAAAAACAATAAAGATTTTCCATGTGGTTTTTAAATTTTAAGATTATTTTCTCTTCAAAGTATAAATTGACCTGTGTGTTTATCTGGCAGTATTTATATATAATCTAGGATAAGCAATATGTCCTTCAAATTGTGTAGCTTTATATATGCACAGTAAAGAAGCAACTGATTTAGTAGGAGATAAGGATATTGCTGCAGATACATTTCTATCATAACATTTTTCAGTGAAAAATGAATAAATAGTATAACAATTAAGGCCCACCAAGTTTCTTTCCCACTTGGTAAAGAAACATAGCTTATTTCATGCTAAACTTCAATGTCAGCAGAGTTTTCTTTGTTTTCCATTAGTCCAGGGAAACTCTGGATACTCTACACAAATTTCCAATAAACATTTTGCCTTTTGCCATACAGGTGTGTGTGTGTGCATGTGTGTGTGTTTGTGTAGAGAGAGAGCAAGTTGGAAACGTTGTGTCCGTTTACATTTAAAAATATACATCAATACCGTATATTAACACATATATATGGAATTTAGAAAAATGGTAACCTAAACCCTGTATAAGAGACTGCAAAAGAGACATAGGCATTTAGAACACTCTTTGGGACTCTGTGGGAGAGGGTGAAGGTGGAATGATTGGAGAGAATGGAATTGTAGCATGTATATTATCATAAGTGACCAGTCCAGGTTCGACGCATAAATTTTCCTCTGTTCATTTCTTTGCATTTGTGCTTTTTTAATAAAATTCTTTTTTAGAAAATAAAAAAAAAAAACAAAAAAAAAATAAAAATTTCAGTGTGAATTTCCTTAGAATGAAGAACTTTCGTTTATATATTATCAAAATCAGGAAATTTATCAGCAGTACAATACTGTTATCTAATCCACAGTCCTTATTGAAATGTAGTTAATTGTTAATTGTTCTAATAATTGTCTTTATAGTAATTTTCCAGATCCAATTCAGATCACGTGTCAGGTCTCTTTGACATCCTTTCATCTGGATAAGTTCCTTAATCTTTTATTTTCTATTTTTTGGGTCTTTCTTTGTGTTGGTATTTGTGTGTGTGCTCTTACACATATACATATATATATATGGTTTAAAAAACCTACTGCCATTCACAAGTTGTGTGTATGTTTGTGAAATCCTTACTTATGTTGGAAATGCAGGTTGTAGGAGCTTCATTTTTCTTTTAGGTTTCTTTTTTGAACATGTCTGAAACATAATATTATGTAAATTTAAGGTGTTCAACAGTTAATTTGATACATTTATATATTATAGCAATATTTAGCACTACAATCACACTCATAGTTATTGTCTTTTTAGTGGTCGGAATAAATAAGTTCTAGTCTCTCAGCAAGATGCTTGATTAGAGTACAAGATTGTTGTCTGTATTCACTATACTGTATGTTAGATCTCTGCTGCTGCTAAGTTGCTTCAGTTGTGTCCGACTCTGTGTGACCCCATAGATGGCAGCCCACCAGGTTCCCTTGTCCCTGGGATTCTCCAGTCAAGAACACCGGAGTGGGTTGCCAGTTCCTTCTCCAATGCATGAAAGTGAAAAGTGAAAGTGAAGTTGCTCAGATCTCTGCTGCTGCTGCTAAGTCGTTTCAGTTGTGTCCAACTCTGTGTGACCCCATAGACGGAAGCCCACCAGGCTCCCCTGTCCCTGGGATTCTCTAGGCAAGAACACTGTAGTGGGTTGCCATTTCCTCTCCAATGCATGAAAGTGAAAAGTGAAAGGGAAGTCGCTCAGTCGTGTCCGACTCTTAGCGACCCCATGGACTGAAGCCTACCAGGCTCCATTGTCCATGGGATTCTCCAGGCAAGAACACTGGAGTGGGTTGCCAGTTCCTTCTCCAATGCATGAAACTGAAAAGTGAAAGTGAAGTCGCTTAGATCTCTAGAGCTTAATTATTACTTGTTGCAAGTTTGTACCCTTAAACTGCCTCCATCTTACCTGCCCCACCTCTTATGCCCTGGTAACCACCATTTTACTCTGTTTTTGCAAGTTTGGCTTTTTAGATTAAACATATAAGTGATACTGTACTGTACTTGTCTTCCTCTGTCTGATTTATTTCACTTGGCACAATACACATGGCAGGATGTCCTCCTTTTTCATGGCTGAATAACATTCTATTATAATATATACATATATGTGTATAGATGAATGTGCATATATATATATATGCATATATATCTTCTTTGTCCATTCATCTGTTGACAAGCTTATTTCCATATCTTGGCTGTTGTGAATAGTGCTATAGGATGGAGCTAAACATACAAACATAGTAGTGCATATATCTCTTTGAAATCCTATTTTCATTTCTTTTGTGTATTATAACCAGAAGAGCAATTGCTGGGTCATAGGGTAGATCTATGGCAAGCCACTCCAGTACTCTTGCCTAGAAAATCCCATGGATGGAGGAGCCTGGTAGGCTGCAGTCCTTGGGGTCGCTAAGGGTCGGACACGACTGAGCAACTTCACTTTCACTTTTCACTTTCCACTTTCACACATTGGAGAAGGAAATGGCAACCCACTCCAGTGTTCTTGCCTGGAGAATCCCAAGGACAGGGGAGCCTGGTGGGCTTCCGTCTATGGGGTCACACAGAGTCGGACACGACTGAAGTGACTTAGCAGCAGCAGCAGCAGGGTAGATCTACTTTTAATTTTTTCAGGAACCTCCAACTTGTTTTCCATGGTGGTTTGTCCAATTATATTCTATTTTGTTTTCCTTATCTGACTTACAGTGCAATAATAGCTGTGGCTACACTAGTATGTAATTTAGACAGAAAGAACAGCTGGATTCAGATACTTTATCTTCCTGCAAAGTTAAGTTCAGGAATTTGGTAAAAATTTTGTATTTGTAACATGTGTGTGTATGTGTGTGTGCTCTGTTGCTCAGTTGTGTCCAACTCTTTGTGACCCCATGGACTGTTACATAGTAATATGCAAAAGTAAAATATTCCAAGAATAAGTAGGAAAATGATTGCAGGTATACTGTCATTGAAAATACAGTTTGACCTAAGATTGTTTTATCTTTTTAATTCTGTAACTCACACTTTATAGGATTGCCCTGGGTTGGGTAACTGATCAGTGACCCTATAAAATTCTTTTACATTAAGGTTTTAAAAACTAATTTGGCTGTAAGTAAAACTGGACAGTACTCTGGGCTAGTGGACTGTGCCAGGAAGATCTGGAAGCTTGAAAAGATTACAGGCTTTTACAAAGGCTACATTCCTAGTCTTCTGACTGTCATACCGCATGCGGGTGTAGATATCACTCTCTATGAGGTGAGTTTGTTTCTATGATGGCCTTACATTAGATTTATTAGATCTGGAAATATAATACAATTGAAAAAATTTTAAATAAAAAATACATTTAAAACTGAGTGAATAGAAAACATATTTTTATTTTTACAGTTTGTTTTTCTGGCTTCTCTTTCTCAGGATTGTTCCTATAAGTATTGTTTTCTGTAAGTTTGTTTCTATAAGCTTGTTTTCTGTAAGCATTGACCTTGACCTTTCCTTTTCTCTCCCTGCATGCAACCCACTCCACCTTAGTGACTCCATCTGTTGCTGGGTTTCTATATAGCTGGTATACAGTAACTTGCAGCTGTTTTTAAAACCTCTCTCCTGATCTTCAGACCACCAAAGAGATTGAATGATACTGTTTTGCTCCCCATTTATTCCTAGTGTCAGAAGTCTGATTTGGCTCATGTTACTTCTGTTCTGGGGTTTCTCGTGAATAATTTCTGGTTATAGTAATCATCTATTCCAAATGAATTATAGTCACTTGATTCCGAAAAAGGAAGAGAAGAATGTAAGTTCTTTTTTGGGGAGAGAAGTAGGAGTGCAAAATAATAATGACCTTTTTTTTCTCTGTTAGTAGTGTCCAGTTTCACTTTGGTCATTCTCTGTAACTGATCCTAACAGACCATCAAGCATGACATTCCCTGTACAACTCCCTTCTTTTTTAGTAATCCTGAGTACCTTCTACCCCACCAAACTTTTTAATTCTTATCAGTTAGGATAGCAGTTAGGATCGTAGATTCAGATTGCTTGAGTACAAATTATGGCTTCACAATTTGCTTAACCTCTCTGTGCCTGAATCATCTCACCTTAAAAATGAGGATGTATTCATTCAATAAATAGTTATAGAATTGCATGTACCACACTCTGTTCTAGGTACACCAAACAGAAGAGACAGAAGGTCCTGTCTGTAGGGAGTTCAACATTCTTTCACTGCGAGACAGACAATAAACCTTTGAAGCATGGCATATGGTAGTGATAGGGTTGTGGAGAAAAATGAAGCAGGGAAGGAGAGTAGATAGTTTAGTGACTGGAAGGCCTTCCTGAAAAGACACCTTCTGAGTAAAGACCAGAGGATGTGAGGGGGTTGAGCTACACATACATGTTCAAAGGGGACATTTAGGGTGGATGCATCCCTGTGCAGCTGGAGCAGAGTGACCCAGAAGAGATTAGTAGGAGATGAGGTCAGAGATCTGCTGGGTCGGGGCAGATTTCTCAAGGCCTGGCAGATCGTAGAAGGGACTTTAATTTTTGCTCTAGGTGAAATGGGAAACTGTTGGAGGGCTCTGGGCATAGGAATGCCATAGGTAATAAGATTTTATATCGTAAAAACTTTATTGAGATATAATTCATACACCATTTTAAAGTGTTCAGCTCAATATACTCACAGGTTGTACAATCATCCCGACTATTTAATTCAATAACATTTTTATCACTCCTAAAAGAAACCCCACTTCTAACTCCTCCACTCCCTGGAAACCACTAATCTGTTTTCTGTGTCTATAGATTTGTCCAGTCAGGACACTTCATATAAATGCAATTATACCGCATGTAATCTTTTATGACTGGCTTCTTTTCACTCAGAAATATGGTTTCAAGTTTCATCCATATTATAGCATTTATCACCATTTCATTCTTTTTTTCTGAATATTATTCCATTATATGGGTATACTATCTCTTGTTTGCCTCATTCATCAGTTAATGGATAGTTTTCTATTTCCACTTTTTTACTATTATGAGTAATGCTGCTATGAAATTGAGTACAAGTTTTTGTGTAGGCATATGTTTTCATTCTCTTGGATATGTATCTAAGAGTAGAATTGCTGGGTCATTAGATAACTCTATGTTTAACTTCTTGAAGAACTGCCAAACTGTTTTCCAAAGTGGTTACACCATTGAATTTCCACCAGAAGTGAATGAGGGTTCTGAGTTCTTCACATCCTTGCCAACACTTATTATTATCTGTCTTCTTGATTTTGTTATCTTTGTGAATAGAAAGTGGTATTGTTGTCTATTATTACTTTGTTTTTTTTCTTGTTTAGTTGTAGTTATTTGCATATAATAGATACAAGTACCTTAGATATTTGATCTGCAATTATTTTCTTCCATTCCACGTATTGTCTTTTACACAAAAGTTTTAAATTTTGATGAAGTCAAATTTATTTACTATTTCTTTTGTTACTATTGTATTTGGTGTCATATATAAGAAACCACTACCTAATCCAAGAACACAGAAGATTTATATCTTCTAAGGGTTTTACGTTTTTAGCTCTTACTTTAGGTTTACTATGCATTTTGAATTAATTGTTCAATATGGTGTTAGGCAGCAGTTTAACTCCATTCTTTTGCATGTGGATATCCAATTGTATCAATACCATTTTTTGAAAAGACTGTCTTCTCCACTAGATGGTCTTGGCAATATTATTGAAGTTAACCATACATGTTAAAGGTTTATTTCTGAACCCTCAAATTCTATTTCATTGATCAGTATGTCTGTCCTTACACCAGAACCACAACTGCCTTAATTGGTGTGGTTCTGTAGTAAGTCTGAAATTAGAAACTGTGACTTCTCTAGCTTTTTCTTTTTTTCTCTCAGAATTGTTTGGGCTATCGTGAGTCCCTCACATTTCCATATGAATTTTAGGATCAACTAAGCGACTAAGCACACACACAGTGTTAGAAGAAGTCCATCTAGGATAATGGACAAAGCTTGAAAAAATGGTCTTTGATATGTTGGGAGACTAAATTATCAAGGGAAATATGCACAGAAGACCCAAATAGACCTTTCTCTAAAGAAGACATACAGATGGACAATAGGCACATGAAACAATGTTCAATATCACTAACTATTAGGGAAAGGTAAATCAAACTACAATGAGGTATCACCTCACACCAGTCAGAATGGCCATCATTAAAAAAATCTACAAATAATAAATCCTAGAAAGGATGTAGAGAAAAGGGAATCCCCCTACACTGTTGGTGGGAATTAAGTTGGTGCAGCCACTTTCTGGAGAACAGTATGGAGGTTCCACAGAAAACTAAAAATAGAATGATCCTGCATTTCTACTCCTGGGCATATATCTTTAGAAAATTATAATTCAAAAATATACACGCACCCCTATGTTCATGGCTTCCCTTGTGGCTCAGTCAGTAAAGCATCTGCCTGCAATGCAGGAAACCCAGGTTTGATTCCTGGGTGGGGAAGATCCTCTGGAGAAAGAAATGGAAACCCACTCCACTATTCTTGCCTGGAGAATCCCATGGACAGAGGTGCCTAGCAGGCTATGATCCATGAGGTCACAAGAGTCAGACATGACTTAGTGACTAAACCATCAACACCTATGTCCCTAGCAGCACTATTTACAATAGCCAAAACATGGAACCAACCTGAACAACTATCAGCAGATGAATGGATAAAGAAGATGTAGTACATGTATGCTGCTACTGCTGCTAAGTCGCTTCAGTCGTGTCCGACTCTGCGCGACCCCATAGACGCCAGCCCGCCAGGCTCCCCCATCCCTGGGATTCTCCAGGCAAGAACACTGGAGTGGGTTGCCATTTCCTTCTCCAGTACATGTATATATACAGTGAAATACTACTCAGCCATAAAAAGAATGATTTGCAGTCATCTGCAGCAACATGGATGCAACTAGAGATTATCAGACTAAGTGAAGTAAGCTAGAAAGAGAAAGACAAACACTATATGACATTACTTTTATGTGGAATCTAAGATATGGCACAAATGAACCTATCTATGAAACAGAAACAGTCACAGATATAGAGAACAGACTTGCGGTTGCTAAAACTACCGCACAATTGCACTCATCTCACACGCTAGTAAAGTCATGCTCAAAATTCTCCAAGCCAGGCTTCAGCAGTATGTAAACCGTGAACTCCCAGATGTTCAAGCAGGTTTTAGAAAAGGCAGAGGCACCAGAGATCAAATTGCCAACATCCGCTGGATCATGGAGAAAGCAAGAGAGTTTCAGAAAAACATCTATTTCTGCTTCATTGACTATGCCAAAGCCTTTGACTGTGTGGATCACAATAAACTGTGGAACATTCTGAAAGAGATGGGAATCCCAGACCACTTGACCTGCCTCTTGAGAAACCTGTATGCAGGTCAGGAAGCAACAGTTAGAACTGGACATGGAACAACAGACTGGTTCCAAATAGGAAAAGATGTACGTCAAGGTTGTATTTTGTCACCTTGCTTATTTAACTTATATGCAGAGTACATCATGAGGAACGCTGGGCTGGAAGAAGCACAAGCTGGAATCAAGATTGCTGGGAGAAATATCAATAACCTCAGATATGCAGATGACACTACCCTTATGGCAGAAAGTGAAGAGGAACTCAAAAGCCTCTTGATGAAAGTGACAGAGGAGAGTGAAAAGGTTGGCTTGAAGCTCAACATTCAGAAAACAAAGATCATGGCATCTGGTCCCATCACTTCATGGGAAATAGATGGAAAAACAGTGGAAACAGTGTCAGACTTTATTTTTTTGGGGGCTCCAAAATCACTGCAGATGCTGATTGCAGCCATGAAATTAAAAGATGCTTGCTCCTTGGAAGGAAAGTTATGACCAACCTTGATAGTATTTTAAAAAGCAGAGACATTACTTTGCCAACCAAGGTCCGTCTAGTCAAGGCAATGGTTTTTCCCGTGGTCATGTATGGATGTGAGAGTTGGACTGTGAAGAAGGCTGATCACCGAAGAATCGATGCTTTTGAACTGTGGTGTTGGAGAAGACTCTTGAGAGTCCCTTATACTGCAAGGAGATCCAACCAGTCCATTCTAGAGGAGATCAATCCTGGATGTTCATTGGAGGGACTGATGCTAAAGCTGAAGCTGCAATACTTTGGCCACCTCATGCGACGAGTTGACTCACTGGAAAAGACTCTGATGCTGGGAAAGGTTGGGGGCGGGAGGAGAAGGGGACTACAGAGAATGAGATGGCTGGATGGCATTACCGACTCTGTGGACATGAGTTTGAGTGAACTCCGGGAGTTGGTGATGGACAGGGAGGCCTGGCGTGCTGTGATTCATGGGGTCGCGGAGAGTCGGACACGACTGAGCGACTGAACTGAAATGAACTGAACTGAACTGAACGGGGAGGGATGGTAGGTGAGGGTGGGACCAGGAGTTTGGGGTTAGTAGATGCAAAGTAGGGCTTCCATGGTGGCTCAGAGGTTAAAGCGTCTGCCTCCAATGCGGGAGACCTGGGTTCAATCCCTGGGTCGGGAAGATCCCCTGGAGAAGGAAACGGTAACCCACTCCAGTATTCTTGCCTGGAGAATCCCATGGACAGAGAAGCCTGGTAGGCTACAGTCCACGGGGTCGCATAGAGTCGGACACGACTGAGCGATGGAATGGAATGGAGATGCAAACTATTATATATAGGATGTGTAAACAACATGGTACTACCATATAGTACAGGAAACTATATTAAATATCCTGGGATAAATTATAATGGAAAAGAATATAAAAAAGAATGTATATATGTGTATATCTAAGTCACTTTGCTGTACAGCAGAAATTAACACAACATTGTAAATTAAGCATTGTTGTTCAGTCACTCAGTCGTGTCTGACCCTTTGAGATCCCATGGACTGCAGCATGACAGGCTTCCCTGTCCTTCACCATCGCCTGACGCTTGCTCAAACTCATGTCCATTAAGTTGGTGATGCCATCCGACCACCTCATCCTCTGTCATCCCCTTCTCCTCCTGCCTTCAGTGAGTTGGCTCTTTGAAACAGGTGGCCAAAGTATTGGAGCTTCAGCTTCACCATCAGTCCTTCCTTTTGGAGCCCAAGAAAATGGAGTCTGTCACTGATTCCATTGTTTCCCCATCTATTTGCCATGAAGTGATGGGACTGGATGCCATGATCTTCATTTTTTGATCGTTGAGTTTTAAGCCAGCTTTTTCGCTCTTTTCTTTTACCTTTATCAAGAGGTTCTTTGGTTCCTCTTCGCTTTCTGGCAGGACTGATTTCCTTTAGGATTGACTGCTTTGATCTCCTTGCTGTCCAAGGGACTCGCAAGAGTCTTCATCACCACAGTTCAAAAGCATCAATTCTTCAGTGCTTAACCTTCTTTATGGTCCAACTCTCACATCCACACATGACCATTGGAAACCCATAGCTCTAACTGCAGACCTTTGTTGGCAAAGTAATGTCTCTGCTTTTTAATACACTGTCTAGTTTTGTCATAGCTTTTCATCCAAGGAACAAGTGTCTTTTAATTTCATGGCTGCAGTCACCACCTGCAGTGATTTTGGAGCCCAAGAAAATGGAGTCTGTCACTGATTCCATTGTTTCCCCATTTATTTGCCATGAAGTGATGGGACTGGATGCCATGATCTTCGTTTTTTGATCATTGAGTTTTAAGCCAGCTTTTTCGCTCTCTTCTTTTACCTTTATCAAGAGACTCTTTAGTTCCTCTTTGCTTTCTGGCATAAGGTTGGTGTTATCTGCATATCTGAAGTTTTTGATATTTCTCCCAGCCATCTTGATTCCAGCTTGTGCTTCGTCCAGCCTGGCATTTCACATGATGTATTCTGCATAGAAGTCCAATAATCAGGGTGACAATATACAGCCTTGATATATTCCTTTCCCAATTTGGAACCAGTCTGTTGTTACATGTCCGGTTCTAACTGTTACTTCTTGACTTACATACAGGTTTCTCAGGAGGCAGGGGCTTTCCTAATGGCCAAGGCGGTAAAGTGTCTGCCTGCAATGTGGGAGACCTGGATTCGATCCCTGGGTTGGGAAGATCCCCTGGAGAAGGAAATAGCAACCCACTCCAGTACTCTTGCCTAGAAAATCCCATGGACAGAGGAGTCTGGTAGGCTACAGACCATAGGGTCACAAAGAGTCGGACATGACTGAGCGACTTGACTTCTCAGGAGGCAGGTAAGGTGGTGTGGTATTCCCATCTCTTTAAGATTTTCCAGTTTGTTATGATCCACATAGTCAAAGGCTTTAGTGTTATCAATGAAGCAGAAGTGGAAGTTTTTCTGGAATTCTCTTGCTTTTTCCATGATCCAGTGGATGTTGACAGTTTGATCTCTGGTTCCTCTGCCTTTTTAAAATCCAGCTTGAACATCTGTAAGTTCATGGTTCGTGTACTGTTGAAGCCTAGCTTGGAGGATTTTGAGCATTACTTCGCTAGTATGTGAAATGAGTGCTAGCAGGTGAAATTAACTATACTTTGATAAAAAATAAATTTAAAAATCTTAAGTAAATCTGATTATTAATCAAGTTGGGGGAATCATTAAATAAGGAAAGGTCTTAAAAGTAGTGCACTAGTTTGTTAGGGTTGCCATAACAAAATATCACAGACTAGGTGGCTTATGTAAGAGAAGTTATTTTCTCACAGTTCTGGAGACCAGAAGTCCAAGTTCAAGGTTTCTCTGAGAACTCTATCCTTGGCTTGCAGATGGCCAGCTCCCTCTGCCCTCACATAGTTTCCTTTGTGTGCCAGCACATATGTATCCAAACTTCTACTTAAAAGGACACCAGCCATATTGGGATAGGGTCCACTCTGAATAAGGGTTTCCCCGGTGGCACAGTGGTAAAGAATTTGCCTGCCTATGCAGAAGACAAATAGACCTGGGTTTGATCAATGGGTTGGGAAGATCCCTTGGAGGAGGACATGGCAACCCACTCCAGTATTCTTGCCTGGAAAATTCCATGGAGAGGGGATCTTGGCAGCATGTATGAACACAAACACTTCACTCTTAATACCTAATGAAACTAACTTAATTGCCTCTTTAGAGACTTTATCTGTGAACAGTGACATTCTGAAGTCATGAGGGTTAGGGCTTCAACATTAGAATTTTGTTGGTGGGGGGACACAATTCAGCCCGTTAGAAGTAAACAATGGAATTGTCTAATATCTTTAGATTAGAATAATTATTTTGATATTTCAATACCTTTTAATCAGTCATTTAAAGCATGATCTGAGTTGCTTGTATATTTTTGAGATTAATTCTTTGTCAGTTGCTGGCATATTGAGTGCAGCACTTTCACAGCATCATCTTTCAAGACTTGAAATAGCTCAACTGGAATTCCATCACCTCCACTAGCTTTGTTAGTAGTGATTATTTTGTCTTTTAATTAGCATTTAGTACATTTGTATTTTAAGGTACTATTGCATGTTAAGTGGAGATCACATATTATATGAGATATGTTCATTATTTCTTCTATATTATCTTGTTAGTTATTATTCTTTATTTTTCTTTTAATGGTTACCTTGAAGACTGTGAATCTTTTGTTAATTACAGCCTACCTTAAATTAGTATTTTTACCAATTTCTAATATGTTTCACTTTTCATTTATACTGCGTCCTTTTATGCTACTGTTGTCATATATTTTACTAGAGCATATGTTTTAAACCCCATAAGACATTACTGTTTTAAAAATCAGCATTAATATATATGTTATTCTCTTTTTGTTTCTATTTCCTTTCCTGAATTTCCTTTCTTTCACTGAGGATTATACTGTTCTACTTAAAGAACTCCATTCAGAAGTTCTTTTAGTGGAGATCTGCTAGCAACAGATTCTCTTAGCTTTGTTTGTCTCTTTCTATGGCACATTAAAAGAATATTATTCCGATGTCTGTGAGTTCTGTAATTTTTGTTTAATAGTTAGCTATCAGTTTTATTGTTGCTCTTTTAAGATGCTGTATTTTTGTTCTTTCTAGATGTTTAAGATTTTTCTCTGTCTCTGGTTTTCAACAGTTTATTATGTGCCTAAAGTATCATTTGGGAGAAGGCAATGGCAAGCCACTCCAGTACTCTTGCCTAGAAAATCCCATGGACGGAGGAGCCTGATAGGCTGCAGTCCATGGGGTCGCACAGAGTCGGACACGACTGAAGTGACTTAGCAGCAGCAAAGTATCATTTAGGGATTCCCAGGTGGCTCAGTGTAATGAATCTGCCTGCTAATGCAGGAGACATGGGAGATACGAGTTCTGTCCCTGGGTTGGGAAGATTCCCTGGAGAAGGAAATGGCAACCCACTCCAATAACATTCTTGCTGGGAAAATCCCATGGACAGAGGAACCTGGCAGACGACAGTCCATGGGGTCACAAAGAATCAGACATGATTGAGTGACTGAACATGCACGCTAAATGTCATTTGCTTTATATTTATCCTCTTCGTGGTCTAAAAATATGCAATTTGATGGCTTTTGTCAGGTTTGGGAAAATTCTGAGGCAAAATTGTTTCAAATATTGCTCGATCCCATTGTTTCTCTTTTTCTGACATTCCAATTACATGTGTATTAGATTTTGTTCCTCATGTCTCATATATCTATTATGTTCTTTTCTGTATTTTCTGTTCCCCTCCATCCTCATATCTGTGCTTCAATCTGGGTGGGATTGTTTTTTCCTCTTGCTGAACCTATCTTCTGGAGTTCACTAATTCTATGTTTTGCAATGTCTAATCTGCTATTAAACTCATACATTGAAGTCTTAAGTATTTTTTTTTTTAATTTTAGGCTTTCTATTTTTTATTCTTAAAAAATAGATTCCAGATTTCTTGTGAAAGTCTCCACTTTTTTTCTAATTTCTTAAAAATATTAATCACAATTATTTTAAACTTAATATATGAATATTTTTATTGATTTTTTTCTTACTAGGTTTTCAGTTATTTGATTCTTTGTTAAAATACCATGCCTCGTTATTTTGAATTGAATGATGGCCATTTTGTATGAAAAATTGTAGGCTCTGGATAATGTTATTTTTCTCCAAATCGGGTTAAACTTTTTGGTAGGTAGCTACAGTATACATGGATCATCTAAATGTTTGCTGCTGCTGCTGTTAAGTCACTTCAGGTGGGTTGCTATTTCCTTCTCCAATGCATGAAAGTGAAAAGTGAAAGTGAAGTTGCTCAGTTGTGTCCGACTGTTAGCAACCCCATGGACTGCAGCCTACCAGGCTCCTCTGCACATGGGATTTTCCAGGCAAGAGTACTGGAGTGGGTTGCCATTGCCTTCTCCTCTAAATGTTTAGACTTTGTTAAAGGTGACCTATTTCAGCTTTGCCTTTTCTCCAAGGAACTCTTAGAGTATGGTCCTTTACCCCTAGACAGTGACTCTTCATGGGCATTATTTGAAAGCCTAGAGTGGTTATCACAGCCCCCAACCTTGTTGGACTTAAACTCCAACCTCTGTTATCCGGCACTGTGTTACTGCTAAGATTTTTTTCTTACACCGTTAGCCTTCCAGCTGCTCTTTTCTGCTGGCTTCATTGAAACTTCATTTTGTGCAGCTTTAGAGTTGGCAATGCTCCAAGGGAAAATTATACAGAGATTTTTTTGGACTCACTTCACTAACTCTGTTTCATGATTTTGCTCCTTAAATATCTGGCACTTCTGTCCTCAGTTCAGTAACATTGTTGTTTTCTCACTTGAACTCTATTCTCTGATGCTGAAAATAGCCAAATGGCCTAAGAAAAAACACCAGAGTGAATATAATGATTACTTCTATACTTTCCTTCTCTCAGTGATCTTGTCTTGCTTGCATTGACTGCTCTCAAACAGTGTTTTTATGTATTTGTGCATGCGTGTGAGTGCTAAGTCACTCCAGTCATGTCTGACTCTGCGATTCTATGGACTGTAGCCTGCCAGGCTCCTCTGTCCATGGGATTCTCCAGGCAAGAATACTGGAGTGGGTTGCCTTGCTCTCCTCCAGGGGATCTTCTCGACCCAGGAATTGAACCTGTATTTGGTTCATCTTTTAATAGTATTTTTATTTGAAGGGTTGACAGAATCTACTCTGTTATAACTGAAACGGAAAATCTTCCTTTGTTTTTTGAACATGTCCATATTCATTTTTTCTGGGCTCTTCTGTAATTTTTAGAAAATGATGTTTTCTGGTTGCTTATGTTTATACATTCCCTGCTCTCAAAAACCCATACTAAACTATTTTTCTTTTTAGTATTATACAGAGTAATGATATTTCAAAATCAGTATCTGAATCCTAGGCTCATCAGGGAATGTTAAAACTACTAAGTTAAATGGTATTGGGGAATAGTAAATTCACATAATGCCTAAGTATCATCTATTAGATTTCTTGCTAACTGCGAAAAGGAAAACAAACCTTGACAATGGAGAGAATGGATAGTCATCACTCTTACCAAGCAACCAAACTTGGTGTTGGTAGCAGTAAAAAAACACCCCTGATATATGTGCCTTCTGGTGTGATGTAATGTAATATGAAATGCATGACTTCTGATATGACGTACTCTTGCCAAAAAAATGTTTTACTGGCATTTGATTGTGCTTTCAGACCTAAGGGAAATATAGGGGATTGAGAAATAAGACACGTGATACTATTAAGAATCAATCAGACAAATCTAGAATGTGAAATATTCTATAAGACAATTGGCCTGGGCTCTTCAAAAAGTCATTGTCATAGAAACAATGGTAGTGGTAGGGGACTGGCACTAACTAATCTTGATTAAGAAATTAAAGAAATATAACAACCAAGTACAAGGAGTGAATTATGTTCAGATTTTAGCTTGGGAAAAAAACCTGTAAGTGACAACTTTTGGATAATTTGCAAAATTTGAATAAGGAGGTATTTAGTGATATTGGGAATTATTTTTAATTTTCAAAGGAATTGATCATAATACCATGGTTATGTGGGCTGATGTCCTTGTTTTTAGGAGATGTTTCAGTATTTAAGGAAGAAGTTTCATAGTGTCTGCAACTTACTTTCAAACGACATTCACACATTTATGCATATGTACAGAGAAGAGAAAAAGAGAGGCAAAAAATAAGTATGACAAAATGTCAGATTTAGAAACTAGGTGGTAATTATACAAATGTTCATTGTACAGCATTTTTGTAGTTTACAATTTTTATAATAATAAATTGGGGGGAAATCAATAGGGAAAATGGGCTCAATATTAGGGAAAAAGTAAGCATTTCTACATGGGCATCAGGCACATGAACAGATGCTCAAAATCTCTAATTATTAGAGAAATGCAAATCAAAACCACATGAGATACTGCTTCACATTGGCAAGTATGGCCAGTGGCCACCATTATAAAATATGCAAACAAAAAATGCTAGAGAAGTTGTGGAGAAAAGGAAACCCTCCTACAATGTTGGTAGGCGTATAAGATGGTGCAGCAACGATGGAGGTTCCTCAGAAAACTAAAAATAGAGTTGGTCCAGCTGTATGATTATTTTATTTTGGGGGGTGAGTGGTGAGAGGAAATGCTTAAACTAAAACTAAGAGTGAAAGACATTTTTTTCAGTTCTCTACTGCTTTTTACACTCAGCTGATTGCTGTATGATCCAGCAATTTGACTTTTGGGCATACATCCGGACAAAATTCAAAAAGATACATGCAGCAATATTCACAGTAGCCAGTTCATGGAAACAAGCTAAATGTTCGTTTACAGATGAGTGTATAAAGAAGATGTGGTGTATATATATGTATATATACACATATATACGTATATACACACGATAGAATATTACTCAACCTCCATAAAAAAGAATGAAATAATGCCACTTGCAGCAACATGGATGGACTGAGAAATGATCATACTAAGTCAGTTAAGTCAGAAAGAGAATGACAAATACCGTATTATATCACTTATATTTGGAATCTAAAATATGACACAAATGTACTTATCTATGAAACAGAAACAGATTCACAGACATAGATAGAGAACAGACTTGTGGTTGCCAAGGAGCAGGTGATGGAGGGAAGGAAGGGAGTTTGGGCTTAGCAGAGGCAAACTATTATATACAGAAAGGATAAACAACAAGATCCTACTGTGTAGCACAGGGAACATATTCAATATCCTGTGATAAAGCATAATGGAAAAGAATATAAAAAATGTATACATATGTATAACTGAATCACTTTGTTGTACAGCAGAAATTAACACAACATTGTAAATCAACTATACTTCAATTAAAAAAGTTTAAAACCACAGACAAAAAAAAGTAAGCATGTTCTCTACATTCCTTTACAAAAATATAGAATTTGAGAGAAATGTTATTAGCTTCTATTAAAAGAACACAAAAAATGCAGATAGTAATAGACTATTCTCCAAGAAATTCCGTGGCAAGTAAGTAGTTTCTAAAATTTCAAGGGACTTTTAAGATTTCAAAGGAATCATTTTATTTTGGGGGGTGGGTGGTGAGAGGAAATGCTTAAACTAAAACTTAAGAGTGAAAGACATTTTTTTCAGTTCTCTACTGCTTTTTACACTCAGCTATGCCAATTTGAGAAAAATGATGTAAGATTAGGGAGAAAAATGCTAACTAGAGAGTTTGAAATGTTGCCAAGTACTACGCAGCAATGTGCAATGCACGTGAGGTTTGAGTAAGGAAAAAGAAACATTGGTCTCTGCTCTTATGGAACTGGTAACCCTATAGGGAAGATGGCTGTTAATTAAAAATTCACACATATAAACTTTGATAAGAGCTACAAAAGAAAAGTGAAGTTCTCTAAAGACTGTATGGGGAGGGTGGAATCTAAGGTAGATCTGAAAGACTTCCTCCTGGAAGTGTTGCTTAGACTGAGAACTGAAGGCTGAAGTGGGGTAAAATAGGCAACGGTGGGGGCAGTTACTTTTAAGCAAAGGGAAAAGCCAGTGTACTAGTTTGAAGAGGGAAGAAGCAAAAAGACAATTGAGAAACTGAATAGGATGTGAGGCTGGAGTGCAGAAAGCAAGGTAGTGGTTAACAAGTTAGGTGGGAGATGGAAACAGAGGTCGCAGCATACTATATTTAAGCATAATGGAAAATTACTGAAGCAGGACAGTAACATAATCAGATTCGCATCATTAATGGTTCTCTCTGGTTAAAGCATGCAGAAAAAAATGAAGGGGGTGATTACACCAATACTTTAGAGAAGAATGATGGTAGTTTGAAGGCTGGAGGCATGTCAGTGGACATGGAAGTAAGTGGATGGATTTGAGAGATATTTAGAGGGTAAAATTGATGGGCACTGGTTTGGATATGTAACATGAGGGAAATGTCATGGATGCCTTTCAGATTTCCAGTTTCAACAGCTAGATGAATGGTGGAATCATTCCCTGAGAAAAATATCAAGTGAGAAACACATTTGAGTTTGTTTCTGATTTTGAGATGTTCTTAAGGCATGAGATACTGAATCAGATACCTCTGTATGTCTGGATAGTCTTTAAAAATTATAAGTCTATGATAATTACAAGTAAATTTCACTTCCAGTGGACATAATTTGCTCCTAAAATGAAAGAAAATTAAATAGAAATGAGCATCAAATCTTCCCATTAGTCTCTGATTATGTACATAATACTATGAATCAGAGATGTTTCTTTGGGACTGCTTGTGAAATAATCTAATTAATTGTATTTTATTATCTATTTTAGCATGTTTTGCCTGAGTCAGTGTTTGAAAGAAAGCTAAAACATCAAATTAACTTGATTTTTCCCTTCCCTTTCATTTTCTAGGAGTTCCACAGCTAAATATGATTAGTGTCTTTTATAAAATTTATAAAAGACAAGGAGTACAGGATTTTTCAGAGGCATGACTCCAACTTTCTCAAAGTTGTTTCCTTCAGTTTGCATAAACCGTATGGTTTACGAATCAGTAAAACCACTCTTGGGAATAGCATAAAAATGAAGTTCTGAACTGTCATTTTATGTACATTTATAAGCATGAAAATGTCTTTGCTTTCTCATTAAACTTCAAGAGGTCTGTATTAAAATATGATGTATCTGTTTTCCAAAAAGATAAACATATAAATTAGACTTAAATATTAAATTTTAATTTTATGTAAACCAGAATTAAAGTTTATTAAGTTCTTTATGAATTAAGATGTTTAATTTTCATAAAATCCATTTAAGCTTCTCAACAGTTTAATGAACACTCAACAGAAACTTGCATTTAAGTGGATTAAAATGCAATTTATATTACCAAATATAACATAATTATATTATTAACCTAATATAATTTTGTGTCATAGAATAAAATTGGAATATTTTGAAGTTTTTCAGCATTTTATACTTTATAGATTAAAAAGTCAACATTGTTTTACATACATACTGTAAATCTGTCTGAAAGTATTAAAGAAAACCAAGGCATTAAAAATTATAAGTTATAATTAATAGGAAAACAGTGATGCTTGAGCTTCATTTCCTTCTTCAGACTGAATAAAACAAAATAAAAAGTCCTACATAGAATTCCATGGCATCAGAATACCTCAGTGTTCTAATGGAATACTTGTGACCTACTGCTCCCTTACTGAGCACTTTTTTTTTTTAATTTACTGAGCACTCTTATTAATGGATACAGACAATTTTAGCTTACTCTTGATTGTCAATATTGTCAAATATTACAAGAAAGTTATCATTGTAAACAAAGTAAATCAGAAGAGCTTGAGAGCCCTTGTAGTTGAATTTATGTTTTTTTTTTTAAGGCAATGAGTTATGGATTACAAAATGAGCTAATATATATTTCCTGGGGCTTCCCTGGTGGCTCAGAGGTTAAAGCATCTGCATGCAATGCAGGAGACCTGGGTTCAATCCCTGGGTGGGGAAGATCCCCTGGAGAAGGAAATGGCAACCCACTCCAGTATTCTTGCCCGGAGAATCCCATGGACAGGGGAGCCTGGTGGGCTACAGTCCACAGGGTCACAACGATTTCACTTTCACTTTCATCCTTTATACTGCGTTTTAAAGTTCAATTCAAGAATAAAGAAAGGTTAGTGCAGTATGGAGATTTCTTAAAAAAGTAAAAATGGAGTTGCCATATGATCCAGCAATCCCACTCTTGGGCATATATTCAGAGAAAACTCTAATTCAAAAAGATACATACACTCTAATGTCGATTAGACAGATGTTCTAATGTTCCTACCAGCAGACAAAGACAAATATCCTGTGATATCACTTATATGTGGAATCTAAAAAAATGATATGAATGAACTTATTTACAAAATAGAAACAGACTCACAGACATAGAAAACAAATTCATGATTACCAAAAGGAAAACGGGTGAAAAGATAAATTAGGAGTTTGGGACTAACAAATATACACTACTGTATATAAACTAGTGCAGGGAACTATATTCAATATCCTGTAATAAACCATAAAGGATAAGAATATGAAAGAAATCACTTTCATATTCTTATTTATGATAAATAAGAAATAACTAAATCACTTTGCTATACACCAGAAACTAATACAACATGGTAAATAAACTATACTTCAATTTAAAAAAAAGAATAAAGAAAGGTGACTGGAAATCCGCCCCCTTTGAAAATTAAACTTATGTGAAACATGAATTGTATTCTTATTTTCCCTTTGGTCATTCTGTATTTTGCTTTTTCTTAATTTCTGTTGAAAGAGAATAGGCCAAAGATATTTTAAGATTTGTATGCATAACTGCATTTTAAAGACAAAATTGACTCTAAAATTGTGATTTAATGAAATATAAACTACACAGTATGGTTTATATTATAACCAGTAACTAGTAACTGTTGGATCAACAAATACATACTCTTTTCAAGTGTTTTACAGGACACAGATATTTCTGTCATTTTATAGATTATAGATTTTCATTACCCTAACTTAAAATTGTCTAACTTTTCAAGGTTATTAACATTTAGTTAAAACCTGCTGTTACTGTGAAGAGTATTAAAACTCAAAAGGATGATTGATATTGTTTTTTTCTGTTAGATGGCGTGATTTAATTTTCTGTGAAATTAGAGGAATTTAACATCCTTATTATAGGATAAGGATAGGCTCCTTGAGATAGGGCACTTAATAATCTAGTAATGATTGAATTAAGTTGTTAAGTTAAATTTCCTAAAAATGAAAATTAATATAAATACACAAAGAACATAAATATGAGTAAGAGAAAGAAGCCATTTTTTAGTCATAGTCTCAATTTTTCTTAATAGAATTTATTAATAGAAGGATTCTAATCAAGAATCCAGCTTCTAAAATTCACATAAACAACTCTGTGGGAGAGGGCGAGGGTGGGATGATTTGGGAGAATGGCATTGAAACATGTATATTATCATATGTGAAACGAATCGCCAGTCCAGGTTCGAAGCATGATACAGGATGCTCGGGACTGGTGTACTGGGATGAACCAGAGGGATGGGATGGGGAGGGAGGAGGGAGGGGGGTTCAAGATGGGAACATATGTACACCTGGGGCAGATTCATGTCAGTGTATGGCAAAACCAATACAATAATGTAAAGTAATTAGCCTCCAAGTAAAATAAATAAATTAAAAAAAAGAAAAAATAAAATATACACACAACTGTATGTAAAATAATCAACAAGGACCTACTGTATATCACAGGGAACTACATTCAATATCTTAACAATAACTGATAATAGAAGAGAATGTAAAAAAAAATTTCTAAACATAGTTTTATATATACATATAGCTGAATCATTTCGCTGTACGTATGAACCTAACAGTTCATGTACAGTTGATAAAGTATATCAACTTTATTTCAATAAAAATTGAAAGCAAAAATAAATAAAATAAAGCAAGTGCCTTATGTGAAATTAATATGGCACTATGCTTCTGTAACTAAAAACTGCTAGAAATTGAGGTTTTTTAAGTGACCTTTTCTTCTAAAATATAGAGGAAAAAAATAAATGTCAAGCTGGATCCCTTAATAACCCTACAGATTATAAAGATCAGGTATTGATTTAAAACAATGACATATGGCAAAATAAATTCTTCAATAGATCTGAAGAATTTAAAGTATTTTGCCATAATTTTTTCCTCTATATTTTAGAATAATATTTATGAATGGCAGCATGGCATATTAATTGGAACTGTTGTTATGTGCATTCCATATTCCTGGATTTGAATAAATGGTCTGTCTGATTTTAACCTGTGAGCTTATGTATCTTCCCTTTATTTTATTAATATAGCTAGAAATATTTCTACATACTATATGCAACACAATTAATATATAAAAATTATATATGACTATAACCAACATTTTAATAACTATGCTGCTGCTGCTGCTAAGTCACTTCAGTCGTGTCTGATTCTGTGTGACCCCATAGACGGAAGCCCACCAGGCTCCCCGTCTAAATGGGATATAATTTTCAAAATTGTGAATCACTATGTTGTACATCTAAAACTGATACAATATTATAAATTTCTATCTCAATTAAAAAAAAAAGGTTATATGTGGACATGAAAAGTATAACCCCAGTCTGGTCAAAACAGGTTTAATCCCATTAGGTTGTCTATAAAGACAAGGAAAACAGAAAATGAGAAAGTGGATCTACTCTGCCAAGGACTATAAGAAATCATTGAATTGGTTTCTGAAGAGCTCTTGGAGTAAAGGAAAAAAATGTAATAAATAAATCTTCCATAGGCAAGCATGTGTTTTATTCCCCTTAACCATAAAGTAAGACAATAAATAGTCACATGTATGTATGTATGCATAGATATGGATGCCAACGTGCTATATACCTACACACACGCATACATGCATAAATATGATACACACAACACACACACATATATACAAATCACAATTTTTCAAGCATCAGAATTGAAGGGGAGGGATAGGTAGATATAAAATGTTAATATAGTAGTTAAGTATTTGAGTACTCACAATGTGATAGGTGTTACAGAAAACATACGTTGTCTTCCTGTTTAATATACAGAAGCCAAAACACTCCTCCTTCTCTTGTTACTAATAAGATAAATAAGAAACACTACCAGACCTGCCATTTAATTCAAGATTGCCACAGGTACAAATTCCCTCAGAAATCTTGACTGTGTCTATGAATTTCCTCAATTAGCACTAGGTCTTTGTTAGATAGTAGAAATTTGGTTTATGTTCTCTATCCTTGATACAGATATTCAAACATCAACTTAAATTGTGGGTTGTTTATGAAAATATTAATATTATCAAAACATGAAAATTTAAAATGGGAACAGTTATTGTTGAATTAAGATCTTTTATTTCCTGAATGCTCCCATGATCAGGTTTGCCAGTCTGAGTAAAAAAAGGACAATTGGTTCCATCTTTAAGTATATATATAAGGGGAACTTTCTGATTCAGGAACTGAACTAGAGTCTCTTACATCTCCTGCATTGGTAGGCAGGTTCTTTACCACCAGTGCTGCCTGGCAAGCCCCATACATAAATATATAGCTCAGTTGTTTCTGTTATGTCTGACTCTTTGCGACCCTATGAACTGTAGCCTACCAGGCTCCTCTGTCCATGGGATTCTCCAGGCAAGAATACTGGAGTGGGTTGCCATGCCCTCCTCCAGGGGATCTTCCCCACCCAGGGATTGAATCCATGTCTCCTGCATAACAGGTGGATTCTTTACTGCTGGGCCACCAGGGAAGCCCATATATATAAAAACATACTTAATAATTAAATATGTAGCATTTCACAAAGAAAATAATAAATCAGTCATGTACTCGCCGTACTATTTGACTGTCATTTTTGCTTCAAACAGTAGCTTTCATTTTCTCCTCTCTTGAGAAGTTATCCTTATCTTCAAGTTAGTGTTTCATTCCCATGCATATTTTTAATATTTTTCTGTATATGAATGTATCCATAACCATTTAATATATTGTATGCATTGTCTAAAATTTGCTTTCACTCAAAATTGTTAGATTTATCTATGCTGATATGCATAATTTCATTCATTTCTACTCCTATATGGCATTCCCCCATATATATAAATGTGAATATATTTATCTAATTTTCTACTGATAGGAAATTGTGTTGTGTTAATTCAAATGAAAAACAGATTCTCAAACTATAATAGTCAAAATATTAATATTGTAATATTTTAAATTTAAAATTTTAATTTAAAAAATTTAAATATTTTTTAAAAATTTATTTAATTGGAGGCTAATTACTTTACAATATTGTAGTGGATTTGCCATACATTGACATGAATCAGCCATGGGTGTACATGTGTTCCTCATCCTGAATCCCCCTCCCACTCCCTTCCCCATCCCATCCCTCTGGGTTATCCCAGTGTACCAGCCCCGAGCACCCTGTCTCATGCATGGGACCTGGACTGGCGATCTGTTTCACATATGATAATATATGTGTTTCAATGCTATTCTCTCAAATCATCCCACACTTGTCTTCTCCCACAGAGTCCAAAAGGCTGTTCTGTGTCTCTTTTGCTATCTCACATATAGGGTTATCGTTACCATCTTTCTAAATTCCATATATATACATTAATATACTGTATTGGTGTTTTTCTTTCTGACTTACTTCAATCTGTATAATAGGCTCCAGTTTCATCCACCTCATTAGAACTGATTCAAATGTATTCTTTTTAATGGCTGAGTAATATTTGAGTAATATTCCATGTATATACGTACCACAGCTTTCTTATCCATTCATCTGCCAATGGAAATCTAGGTTGCTTCCATGTCCTGGCTATTATGAACAGTGCTGTGATGAACATTGGGATACATGTGTGTTTTTCAATTCTGGTTTCCTTGGTGTGTATGCCCAGCAGTGGGATTGCTGGGTCATATGGCAGCTCTATTTCCAGTTTTTAAAGGAATCTGCACACTGTTCTCCATAGTGGCTGTACTAGTTTGCATTCCCACCAACAGTGTAAGAGGGTTCCCTTTTCTCCACACCCTCTCCAGCATTTATTGTTTGCAGACTCTTGGATAGCAGCCATTCTGACCGGCGTTAGATGGTACCTCATTGTGGTTTTGATTTGCACTTCTCTGATAATGAGTGATGTTCAGTATCTTTTCATGTTTGTTAGCCATCTGCATGTCTTCTTTGGAGAAATGTCTGTTTAGTTCTTTGGCCCATTTTTTGATTGGGTCATTTCTTTTTCTGGAATTGAGCTGCAGGAGCTGCTTGTATATTTTTGAGATTCATTTTTTATCAGTTGCTTTGTTTGCTATTATTTTCTCCCATTCTGAAGGCTGTCTTTTCACCTTGCTTATAGTTTCCTTCATCGGGCAAAAGCTTTTAAGTTTAATTAGGTCCCATTTGTTTATTTCTACTTTTATTTCCATTACTCTGGGAGGTGGATCATAGAGGATCCTGCTGTGATTTATGTCGGAGAGTGTTTTGCCTATGCTTTCCTCTAAGAGCTTTATAGTTTCTGATCTTACATTTAGATCTTTAATCCATTTTAAATTTATTTTTGTGTATGGTGTTAAAAAGTGTTCTAGTTTCATTCTTTTACAAGTGGTTGACCAGTTTTCCCAGCACCACGTGTTAAAGATATCATCTTTTCTCCATTGTATATTCTTACTTCCTTTGTCAAAGATAAGGTGTCCAAAGGTGCGTGGATTTATTTCTGGGCTTTTTATTTTGTTCCATTGATCTATATTTCTGTCTTTGTGCCAGTACCATACTGTCTGATGACTGTAGCTTTGTGGTATAGCCTGAAGTCAGGCAGGTTGATTCCTCCAGTTCCATTCTTCTTTCTCAAGAATGCTTTGGCTATTCGAGGTTTTTTGTATTTCCATACAAATTGTGAAATTATTTGTTCTAGCTCTGTGAAAAATACCGTTGGTAGCTTGAAAGGGATTGCATTGAGACTGTAGATTGCTTTGGGTAATATACTCATGTTCATTATATTGATTCTTTCAACCCATGAACATTGTATATTTCTCCATCTATTTGTGTCCTCTTTGATTTCTTTCATCGTGTTTTATAGTTTTCTATATATAGGTCTTTTGTTTCTTTAGGTAGATATATTCCTAAGTATTTTATTCTTTTCGTGCAATGGTGAATGGAATTATTTCCTTAATTTCGCTTTCTGTTTTCTCATTGTTAGCACAAGGGATTTCTGTGTGTTAATTTTATATCCTGCAACTTTACTATATTCATTGATTAGCTCTAGTAATTTTCTGATGGAGTCTTTAGGATCATGTCATCTGCAAATAGTGAGAGTTTTACTTTTTCTTTCCCAATCTGGATTCCTTTTATTTCTTTTTCGGCTCTTATTGCTGTGGCCAAAACGTCCAAAACTATGTTGAATAGTAGTGGTGAGAGTGGGCACCCTTTTCTTGTTCCTGACTTTAGGGGAAATGCTTTCAGTTTCTCACCATTGAGGATAATGTTTGCTGTGGGTTTGTCATATATCGCTTTTATTATGTTGAGTATGTTCCTTCTATTCCTGCTTTCTGGAGGGTTTTTATCATAAATAGATGTTGAATTTTGTCAAAGGCTTTCTCTGCATCTACTGAGATACTCATATGGTTTTTATCTTTCAATTTGTTAATGTGGTGTATTAGGTTGATTGATTTGTGGATATTGAAGAATCCTTGCACCCCTGGGATAAAGCCCACTAGGTCATGATGTATGATCTTTTTAATATGTTGTTGGATTCTGTTTGCTAAAATTTTGTTAAGGAATTTTGCATCTATGTTCATCAGTGATACTGGTCTGTAGTTTTCGTTTTTTGTGGCATCTTTGTCAGGTTTTGGTATTAAGGTTATGGTAGCCTCATAGAATGAGTTTGGAAGTTTATCTTCCTCTGCAGTTTTCTGGAAGAGTTTGAGTAGGATAGGTGTTAGCTCTTCTCTAAATTTTTGGTAGAATTCAGCTGTGAAGCCCTCTGGTCCTGGGCTTTTGTTTACTGGAAGATTTCTGAATACAGTTTCAATTTACATATTTGTGATGGGTCTGTTAAGATTTCCTATTTCTTCCTGGTTCAGTTTTGGAAAGTTGTACTTTTACATATTTTGGAGCTCCTATGTTGGGTACATATATATTTATAACTATTATATCTTCTTCTTGGACTGATCCTTTGATCATTATGTAGTGTCTTTCTTTGTCTCTTTTCACAGCCTTTATTTAAGGTCTATTTTATCTGATAAGAGTATTGCTACTGGTTTATTTTGGTCTCTATTTGTGTGGAATATCTTTTTCCAGCCCTTCACTTTCAGTCTGTGTATGTCCCTTGTTTTGAGGTGGGTCTCTTGTAGACAGCATATATAGGGGTCTTGTTTTTTATCCATTCAGCCAGTCTTTGTTTTTTGGCTGGGGCATTCAACCCATTTACATTTAAGGTAATTATTGATAAGTATGATCCCGTTGCCATTTATTTTGTTGTTTTGGGTTCACATTTATACATTCTTTTTGTGTTTCCTGTCTAGAGAAGATCCTTTAGCATTTGTTGGAGAGCTGCTTTGGTGGTGCTGAATTATCTCAGCTTTTGCTTCTCTGTAAAGCTTTTGATTTCTCCTTCATATCTGAATGAGATTCTTGCTGGGTACAGTAATCTGGGTTGTAGATTTTTCTCTTTCATCACCTTAAGTATGTCCTGCCATTCCCTTCTGGCCTGAAGAGTTTCTATTGAAAGATCAGCTGTTATCCTTTTGGGAATCCCCTTGTGTGTTATTTGTTGATTTTCCCTTGCTGCTTTTAATATTTGTTCTTTGTGTTTGATCTTTGTTAATTTGATTAATATGTGTTTTGGGGTGTTTAGCCTTGGGTTTATCCTGTTTGGGACTCTCTGGGTTTCTTGGACTTGGGTGACTATTTCCTTCCTCATTTTAGGGAAGTTTTCAACTATTATCTCCTCAAGTATTCTCTCATGGTCTTTCTTCTTGTCTTCTTCTTCTGGGACTCTTATGATTTGAATGTTGGGGTGTTTCACATTGTCCCAGAGGTCTCTGAGGTTGTCCTCATTTCCTTTAATTCTTTTTTCTTTTTTCCTCTCTGCTTCATTTATTTCTACCATTCTATCTTCTATCTCACGTATCCTATCTTCTGCCTCTTTTATTCTGCTGTTGGTTCCCTCCAGAGTGTTTTTTTATCTCATTTATTGCATTATTCATTATATATTGACTCTTTTTTATTTCTTCTAGGTCCTTGTTAAACATTTCTTGCATCTTCTCAATCCTTGTCTCCAGACTATTTATCTGTAAGTCCATTTTGTTTTCAAGATTTTGGATCATTTTCACTATCACTGTTTGGAATTTTTTATCAGGTAGATTCCCTATCTATTCCTCTTTTGTTTGGTTTGGTGGGCATTTATCCTGTTCTTTTACCTGCTGAATATTTCTCTGCCTTTTCATTTTGTTTCGATTGCTGTGTTTGGGGTGGCCTTTCCATATTCTGGTAGTTTGTGGTTCCTCTTTATTGTGGAAGTTCCTCACTGTGGGTGGGGCTGGACGAGTGGCTTGTCAAGGTTTCCTGGTTAGGGAAGCTTGTGTCGGTTTTCTGGTGGGTGGAGCTTGATTTCTTCTCTCTGGAGTGCAGTGAAGTGTCCAGTAATGAGTTTGAGATGTCAATGGGTTTGGAGTGGCTTTGGGCAGCCTGTATATTGAAGCTCAGGGCTATGTTCCTGTGTTGCTGGAGAATTTGTGTGGTATGTCTTTCTCTGGAACTTGTTGGCCCTTGGGTGGTGCTTGGTTTCAGTGTAGGTATGGAGGTGTTTGATGAGCTCCTATCGATTAATGTTCCCTGGAGTCAGGAGTTCTCTGGTGTTCTCAGGATTTGGACTTAAGCCTTCTGCCTCTGGTTTTCAGTCTTATTCTTACAGTAGCATCAAGAGTTCTCCATGTATACAGCACTGATGATAATACATCTAGGTTAATGATGAAAAGTTTCTCCACAGTGAGGATACCTGGAGAGGTACACAGAGTTACCTGGAGAAGAGAAGAGGGAGGAGGGAGACAGAGGTGACCAGGAGGAGAAGAGGGGGAATCAAAAGGGGAGAGAGCAAGCTAGCCAGTAATAACTGCCCTATGTGCTCTCCACAGTCTGGACCCCTCAGAGATGTTCACGGAGTTACACAGAGAAGAGGAGGGGGAGGAAGGGGACGGAGGTGGCCAGGAGGATAAAGGGGGGAATCAAAAGGAGCGAGAAAGATCCAGTAATCAGTTCCCTAAGTGTTCTCCACAGCCCAGAACACAGAAAGAGATTCACAGGGTTGGGTAGAGAAAAGAACAGGGAGGGAGGAGATAGTGGCGACCTGGGGGAGTAAAAGGAGAGTCCAAAGTTGGAGAGAGCAATCTAGCCAGTAATCTCGCTCCCAAGTAAAAATGGGCACTGAAGATTGGATTCTTAAAGGTACAAAATTGATAACAAATACCAAAAAGCAAAGATTAAAAATCTAGAGTAGAGGTTAGATTCTCAAAAATACAATATTAAAGAAAAAAACAAAGTCACAGAAATTATATATATATAATATATATATATATATGAAGTTTGCCTTAAAAATAGGGTCTTTTTTTTTGCAAAGTAATAGTAAGTTATAAAAATGAAAATTAAAGAAGTAATAGAGGACTTAACAATAAAAAATTTTTTTTTAATTTAAAAAATGATAATAGTAAAAATAGATCTAGGACTTTCTCTGGTGTTGTTGTGGACAGTGTGTGGTCAGTTCATTTTCAGATAGTTCCTTGATCCGACTTACACTTCTCAAGATCTATAGGCCCCTTCCTATGTAGTCGGTGCTAACTGCAGGGTTTTAATCTATTGCACCTGTCACTTCCAAGGCAGTTCCCTCTGTTTATTTTAGCTTTTTCTGTTTGTTGGCCTCTTCAGTGTCTAATTTCTGCCCTGACACAAGGGGGCAGTGGTGGTCACTTTTTTAGGCTTACTTGTTCAGTCGTGCTGTGGGGAGGGAGGAACATTGCAAACAAATATCACTGGTGTGTGTGGGGAGTGCTTGCAGTGTCTCAGCCACACTGGGTTTGCCCCCGCTCACAGCATGTGTGCTTTCCCTGTCTATACTGTTAAGGCTCTAGGTTGCTCTGCCAGGAACTGTCTGAGGTGGGCCCTGGGTTGCATGCACTTCCCAGGTCTAAGCCGCTCAGGTTCAGGTTCTTGGGTACTCCACAAGGGCACAGACTTGGTCGGACTTGTGTTTTGTGCCCTTTTCAGGTCCAAGCGGCTCAGGTGACTAGGTGCTTGGTGAGAGCAGTCGCCCCCAGTTGGGGGCTGCGACTGATCACCTCCCCTGTCTTGGCCACTTGGTTTTCTGGGTGTACAACCGGCACGCTTTTTCAGGTATACCATGTGTCTCTTCTGGGGAGCTGATCTCAGGCTGTGACCCTCCCAGCAGATGTTGGGCATCCAGAATCCCAAGAAATCTTGGTTAGCAATGAAGCCTGCTTGCAGTTTGGTAGATGATGCCTCTCTCGGGCCACAATTGCCCCCTTCTGGCTCTGGCTGCCCTTGCCTGCCTGTCTCAGCAGGGGATGGGCCATCCGCAGCTGGCTAGCTCTGCTCAGTCCTTTGTTCTGTGAGTGGGCCTGGCAATGTCTTAGGTGAGGGCTTTTTGCGGGATAGCTACCCCACAGCCTGGGTTGCTATCTCTAGTTAGTTCCCTCAGATTGCCCTCTAGGCATTCATGCCTGGTCCTTACTCTAAGCAATGCAGCCCATGCCTCCCTGTCCAGTCCCCACTTGCTAGTGGCGGGTGCAAGCGTCTGTGCTGCTTCTCCTCTGGGAGTTGCCGTTAGGCATGCAATCTATGAGTTTTAATTATTTATTTATTTTTCCTCCTGTTTATGTTGCCCTCTGAGGTTCCAAGGCTTGCCACAAACTCAACGGTGAGGGTGTTTCCTGGTGTTTGGTAACTTCTCTCTTTCTAAGATTCCCTTCCCAGGACGGATCTCCATCCCTACCTCTTTTGCCTCTCTTTTTACCTTTTATATTTTCCCCTACCTCCTTTCAAAGACAATGGGCTGCCTTTCTGGGTGCCTGATGTCCTCTGCCAGCATTCAGAAGTTGTTTTGTGGAATTTGCTCAGTGTTCAAATGTTCTTTCATGAATTTGTGGGGGAGAGAGTGGTCTCCCTGTCCTATTCCTCCGCCATCTTAGGACCACCCCTGTAGACGTTTTAATGATGACCATTCTAACCAAGTGCGAGGTGATACCTCATTGTAGTTTTGATTTGAAATTTCTCTAATAATTAGCGATATTATCTTTTCATGTGCTTTTTGGCCATGAAAATGTCTTCTTTAGAGAAATGTCTATTTAGATCTTATGTCCATTTTTTGGGGGGTGATATTGAGCTGCATGAGCTGTTCATATATTTTTGAGATTAATGCCTATCAGTTGCATCATTTGCAAATATTTTCTCCCATTCTGTGGATTATCTTTTCCTTTTGCTGTGCAAGTTTTTAGGTTTAATTAGGTAGCATTTTATTTTTGTTCTTATTTTCGTTATTCTAAGAGGTGGATCAAGAGAGATATTGCTGCAATTTATATCAGAGAGTGTTCTACATATGATTTTCTCTTAAGATTTTATAGTATCCAGCTTTCCATTTTGAGTTTATTTTTGTGTATGTTGTCCTGACTTCATTCTTTTATATGTATCTGTCTCGTTTTCCTAGCACCCCCTGTTGAAGAGTCTGTCTTTTCTTCATTTTACATTCTTTCCTCGTTTGTCATAGATTGGTTGACAAGAGGTGCATGGCTTTATCTCTGGGCTTTCCATCTTGTTCCATTGATCTGTATTTCTGTTTTGTACCAGAGCCATACTGTTTTGATGACTGTAGCCTTTTAGTATAGTTTGAAGCCAGGGAGCCTGATTCCTCCAGCTCTATTTTGCTCTCTCTAGAGTGCTTTGACTATTTGGGGTCTTTTGTTACCATACAAATTAAAAAGATTTTTGTTCAATTCTGTGAAAAATGTCTCTGGGAATTTGATAGAGATCGCATTGAATCTGTAGATTGCTTTGGGTAGTATAATCATTTTGACAATATTTATTCTTCCAGCCCAAGAACATGGTTTTTCTCTGTTTTTTTCAAATTTAGTTTATTTCATCAGCATCTTATAGTTTTCAGAGTACATGTCTTTTTGCCTCTTTGGTAGATGTATTCCTAGGTATTTTATTCTTTTTGATGTAATGTAACATGGGATTGTTTTCTTAATTTCTCTTTCTGATCTTTTGTTGCTAGTGTATAGGAATTCAACTTTTTTTATCCAGCAACTTTACCAAATTTATTGATGAGGTCTAGTAGTTTTCTGGCAGCATCTTTAGGACTTTCTATGTGTAGTATCATATCATTTGCAAACAGTATCAGTTTAACTTCTTCTTTTCCAATTTGGATTCCTTTTATTTCATTTTCCTCTCTGATCATCATGGATAGGACATCCAGACTCTGTTGAATAAAAGCAGTGAGAATGGATATTCTTGTCCTGCTCTTAATCTTAGAGGAAATGCTTTCAGTTTCTCACTGCTGAGAATGATGTTACCTGTGGGTTTGTCATTTGTGGTCTTTATTAAGTTGAAGTTCGTTTTCTCTATTCCCACTTTCTGGAGAGTTTAGGTGTTGAGTTTTGTCAAAAGCTTTTTCTGAATCTATGACATTATCATACATTTTTTATTTTCAATTTGATAATGTGGTGTATCACATTGATTGATTTGTATATATTGAAGAATCCTTGCATCCCTGGGGTAAATTCCACTTGATCATGGTATATGATTTTTTTTAATGTGATGTTTAATTCAATTTTCTAAATCTTCTTAAGAATTTTTTGTGGGTATGTTCATCAGTGATATTGGCCTTTAATTTTCTCTTTTTGTGTGTGGTTTCTTTATCTGGTTTTAGTATCAGGGTGAGAGTGGCCTCATAGAATGAATTTGGGAGTGTTTCTTCCTCTGAAGTTTTTGGAAATAGTTTCAGAAGGATAGGTGTTATCTCGTCTCCAAATATTTGATAGAATTCACCTGTGAAGCCATATAGTTCTGAACTTTTGTTGGTTGGAAGTTTTTAAATCATATTTTCCACTTCAATACTTGTGATTGGTCTATTCATATTTTCTGTTTCTTCTGATTCAGTCTTACCAGTTTGTACTTGTCTAAGAATTTGTCCATTTTTCCTAGGTTGTCCACTTCATTGGCATATAGTTGCTTGTAGTAGTCTCTTATAATCCTTTGTATTTCTGTGGTGTCATTTGAAACTTATCTTTTTTTCATTTCTAATTTTATTAATTTGAACCCTTTCCCCTTTTTTCTTGCTGAGTCTGGCTAAAGGTTTATCAATGTTGTTTATCTTTTCAAAGAACTAGCTTTTAGTTTTAGGTTAGGTTGTTCATTTGAGAGTTTTCTTGTTTCCTAAGGTAAGATTGTTCTGCTATAAACTTCCTTCTTAGAACTGCCTTTGCTGTGTCCCGTGGGTTTTGGGTTCTGAGGTTTTCATTGTCATTTGTCTCTAGGTAATTTTTTAATTTTGCTTTCAATTTCTTCAGTGATCCATTGATTGTTTAGTAACATATTGTTTAGCCTCCAAGTGTTTGTGTTTTTTACAGTTTTTTTCTTGTAATTATTTCTAATCTCATAGCATTGTGGTCAGAAAAAATGCTTGAAATGATTTCAGTTTTCTTAAATTTACTGAGGCTTGATTTGTGGCTCAACATGTGATCTGGATAATGTTCCATGTGCATGTTAGAAGAAAGTGTATTCTGTTGCTTTCAGATGGGATGTTCTATAAATATAAATTAAGTTCATCTGGTCTAAGCTATCATTTAAGGCTTGCGTGTCCTTACTGATTTTCTGTCTGAATGATCTTTCCCTTATGCTTTCTTCTGGTTAGTTTGACAGTTTCAGATCTTACATTTTAAGTCTTTAATCCATTTTGATTAATTTTTGTGAGTAATCTAAGACAGTGGTCCAATTTAATTCTGCTACATGTGGTTAGCCAGTTTTCCTGACGCTGTTTAGGAGACTATTCTTTCCTTATTGAGTGTTCTTGTCAAATATGAGCTGATAAGAAATGATTGTAAATCTTTATAGAAATGATTTATAAATGGTTTATTTCTGGGCTCTTGACTCTGTTTCATTGATTTGTATATTTGTATTTATGCTAATACTGTATGTTTTGTTGCTATAGTTTTGTTGTATAGGCTGAAATCCAGAAATGTGATGCATACAGCTTTGTTCTTATGTATCAAGATTGATTTGGCTATTTGAGGTCTTTTGAGGGTCCATACTATTGGATTACACCTCACAGACCTGAAAGCCTTGTACTTGTCTAGCCTTGAGATAAGAGAAAGAGCCTAGAGTCAACAACAGAGACATCAGTGGTTTAATGGATAGGGGGATTTACACAGCTAAAGCAAGGTCCTGGTGCAATGTCCTACTGTGTGCAGCCCTTGGTGGGCAGGACATGGTAGTAGTCTTTGCTCCTGGGATGAAAGTTATCAGTTACAGTGGGAATTGACATCAGGTTGGGTTACTGATTACCAGGGAAATTAGCAGAGGGACACACCTTCACCACCACTTTGATGGTCTATTCAGTTCAGTTCAGTTCAGTTCAGTTCAGTCCCTCAGTCATGTCTGACTCTTTGCAACCCCATGAATCACAGCATGCCAGGCCTCCCTGTCCATCACCAAATCCCGGAGTTCACTCAAACTCATGTCCATTGAGTTGGTGATGCCATCCAGCCATCTCATTCTCTGTCGTCCCCTTCTCCTCCTGCCCCCAATCCCTCCCAGTATCAGGGTCTTTTCCAATGAGTCAGCTCTTCACATCACCAAAGTATTGGAGTTTCAGCTTTAGCATTAGTCTTTCCAAAGAACACCCAGGACTGATCTCTTCTAGAATGGACTGGTTGGATCTCCTTTCAGTCCAAGGGACTCTCAAGAGTCTTCTCCAACACCACAGTTCAAAAACATCAATTCTTCGGCACTCAGCTTTCTTCACAGTCCAACTCTCACATCCATACATGACCACTGGAAAAATGATATCCTTGACTAGATGGACCTTTGCTGACAAAGTAATGTCTCTGCTTTTTAATATGCTATCTAGGTTGGTCATAACTTTCCTTCCAAAGAGTAAGCGTCTTTTAATTTCATGGCTGCATTCACCATCTGCAGTGATTTTGGAGCCCCCCAAAATAAAGTCTGACATTGTTTCCCCATCTATTTCCCACGAAATGATGGGACCAGATGCCACGATCTCAGTTTTCTGAATGTTGAGCTTTAAGTCAACTTTTTCACTCTCCTCTTTCACTTTCATCAAGAGGCTTTTGAGTTCCTCTTCACTTTCTGCCATAAGGGTGGTGTCATCTGCATATCTGAGGTTATTGGTGTTTCTCTCTGCAATCTTGATTCCAGCTTGTTCTTCTTCCAGCCCAGCTTTTCTCATGATGTACTCTGCATATAAGTTAAATAAGCAGGGTGACAATATATAATTAATTGCATAAAATTAAAATCAGGTATTCTACTCGATATTCTAATGTTGCATGTCCGAAATACTAATTGTTATTAATATTAATGTTATAAACAAAGAAACAATGTATATTCCATTTCAGTAATTTTATGCATTTTAATATTTTTATTTATACAGTATAAGAAATGGCTTAGTTCTGATGGTGCTAAAATAGGAATTATTGGAAGATTTATATCTGGTTCACTGGCTGGTGCAGCTGCACAGACCTGTATTTACCCTATGGAGTTATGTACTATTACAAAATTTTAACGAAAAGAATGTTTTTAATGCAAATTATAATTTAAAAAAATAAGTGAATCACAGATCAGTATTTTATACAATAAATATCTTTATAGCTATAAGATGTGTCTTACACGAAGTATCAGTTGTCCTTAGTAACTGTCAGTTTCCCAGTCTTTTTTGGTTTAGGATAAAATTAGTATTGTACCAAGAAAATAAATAATTTCATTGATTAATTAATTGATAGAATAACTTATTCATTAATAAAATCAAATTTGTATTGAACACCCACAAACTTTAAAGTACTTCTCTGGATCCAGAGTTGAATCAGACAGGCATTTTGGTCATGGAGCTTATTATAGTCCAGAAGGGGAGATAGAATATGTACATCAGTAATAATGAAAAGTGAAAATGGAAGTTGCTCAGTTGTGTCCAACTCTTTGCAACCCCAAGAACTACACAGTTCATGGAATTCTCCAGGCCAGAATACTGGAGTGGATCCAAATATAAATATAAATTCTAGAAGGAAGATCAATACCAAGTATTATGGACATTCAGAAGGGAGATATTATTCCAGTTAATGGATTTCATGAAGGACCTGAGTTGAATGTGTGAGTTTGACTTAGAATTTGAATGTTTGGAGATGATGAGGAAGTGGACTTTAAGTGTAAATAACAACTTGAGCAAAGGAATGGGGGTATAAGAGCAGATATTCAGGCGTAGATACGACAATACTATAAATAATGGGTTGGGACCAAATCAGAATGGCTTGTCAATGCAACTTAAATTTAGCTTTAAATTCTTAAAAAATAAGAGCTGTTCAAGACTTTGGAGCTTGAAGTGTAATCCTGGTCAAGTTTTTTAGAGGAGCAGAAACTAGAGAAATGAAATGACTAGATATAAGATATTGCTATCATTCAGAGAAGTGATAATAAGGACTTGACACATGATATTGACTAGGAGAAACTGACTCACAGTAGAACAGTCATAAGAACTGATCACTTGAGAAATGGAAAACAGAAGAAAGGGAAAGGAAGATGGCAAAGTTCTGTCTGGGTTCTGTGTCCAAATGTTTAGAAGAGTTATGTCTGAGTTAGGTCTCTAACAGAGGTACAGAATGGAGGAAGTGAGCCAGACTCTGAAAGATGATGAGTTCAAGTTGCCTGTATTGAATTTGAGTTATTGGTGGGCAACTGAGTTATGATTTTCTACAGGCGGTTGCAAATTTAATACTAAGACTTGAGAGATTTCAAGTCTTGACGTGTCATCTGTGAAGAAGTGTTAGTTAAAGCCTTGAAATTGCTTAGAAATAAGTCATAATTTTATTTTTAACTTTTGAGAAAATCTTAGTTTAGAGAATGAAAGGAACAAAAAACATGCCAGGGAAGCAGACAGAAAAAATTTACTTGGGTAAGAAGAGAGTGCACTGCCCTGGAGAAGGCAAAGAGTTTTAAGAATGGAATTATCCAAAGTGTTGGGTCCTACAGAGAAGTTCATAGAGAGGGCTTCCAACTGACTACTCAGAGGAAGCTCCATCAAGACATACAGTTGTCCAATCAAGACAAAGTTTGTGTTTTTCTTGTCTTGGATATTTTAGAGAGCCATTTCTCCAAGTATATCTGCGTGTGTGCATGTTAAGTCACTTCAGTTGTGTCCGACTCTTTGCAACTCTATGGGCCAGAGCTAGCCAGGCTCCTCTGTCCATAGGATTATCCAGGCAAGAGTACTGGAGTGGACTGCCATTTCCTCCTTCAAGAAGTGTATCTGTAACTCCCTTAAATTAGATTAATACAAATAAAAAGGGCAATAAGTGAAGTTCTATCAGAAGAATTACACTAAACATAGGAATGTGGATCACAGACAGCCTACAAGAGGCTATATTGTCTTCATAACCCATGTTATGTTATTACTTTATGAGCACAAAATGAACCCAAGTTATATTAAATTAGTTTATAAACCTTGTTGTTAACGATAGTTCCCAGAGTATGTATTTTTAGCATATTACAGAATGTTTTTTCCATACTTGTTGTTCACTTTACCATGATCATATACTATTTTAAAACTTGAATTTTGGCTATAGCTGCTTTATTTTGGGCTTTCCTGGTAGCTCAGACAATAAGCAATTTGCGTGCAATGCAGGAGACCAGGTTCAATCCCTGGGTCGGGAAGATCCCCTGGAGAAGGGAATGGCTACCACCTCCAGTATTTTTGCCTAGAGAATATGTTATTGCTTTATCTTAAATCAATAATGTTATCTCAGCTGATTTGATTTAGAATATGTTTCCTTATAGCAAATGAAATATGTTTGAGTGGCTTTATCAATTAAAGCCACAAATGCTTAATTATATTTTCCTGTTTAAATAATTAAAAAAAAACCTCTGTACTGTACTGTATCAGTTGTTTATAATTAAGAGTTAGCAAAAAGTTAAAATTATATTTGAGATTGCTTTCTTTTTTATTTCTATGATAATTAGCAAACATCCTGACCTAATACAGTTTAATCGATTGCTAGGTGAGTTGAGTGAATCTGATCAATATATTTTTATTGTATTCTTTCACATTTAGGTTATAAAGACCAGACTGACTGTAGGTAAAACTGGACAGTACTCAGGAATTATTGATTGTGTCAAGCAGCTTCTAAAGCAAGAACGTGCTAGAGCCTTTTTCAAAGATTATATTCCTAACTTGCTAGGAATTGTACATTATACAGGCATAGATCTTTGTGCTTATGAGGTGAGCTTATTCTTATAACATTATGTTTTGTTTTAGATTTGAAAATTTGATTCAGTACTAGTTTTTATTCTAAAAATCTGGCTATAAAAGACTTTTCATGAAATAGCTTCCAACCAAGAAGTGAACTGAATTGTTTTATTTGGCTTTTCTTTTTATATGTTAGTTGTTTGCTAGTCTAGTAATAATTTTTTGTTTTGTGGTTTTTTATTTGAATTAGTTTTTGGTAATAATAAAGAAGGACCTTTCTGTGAAGCCACTGTCACCTTGATAGCAAAATCAAACATACTACAAAAAAAGAAAATTGTAAGCCAGTGTCTTTGATGAATATAGATACAAAAATGCTCAACACATTTTTGTTACAAATCCAAACACATTTTGTTGCAAATTCAGCAACACATAAAAAAGATCACACACCACAACCAAGTTGGATCCATCCCTGGGTCAGAAGATGTTTCAGCATACACAAATCAATCAGTGTGATACAGCACATCAGCTAAAGAAAAGATGAAAACCACATGATCATCTCAATTAATGCAGAAAAAGCATTTGATAAAATTCAATATTCATTCATGATAGAATCTCTCACCAAAAGGGTATAGAGGGAATATTTATGACAAACCCACAGAAATATAATACTCAACAGTGAAAGCTATTATGAAAACCTTCTTTCTAAATTCTTAAACAAAACAAGGATTGCCCACTCTCACCATTTCTATTCAACATAGTATTAGAAGTCCTAGTCACAGCAATCAAACAACCAAAAAACCTAAAAGATATGGAAATTGGAAGGGAAAAGGTAAAATTGTCATTATATGCAAATAGAAAACCCTAAAGACTCCACACAAAAACTACTAGAAATAATGAATTCAGCAAGGTAGCAGGTACAAGATTAACACTCAGAAATCTGTTGAATTTCTTTACACTAACAATGAAATATTACAAAAAGAAAAAGAAAATTCCTGTTTAAAATTGGGGCCAAAAAACACTAGAAATAAACCTAACCAAGGAGGTGAAAGACCTGTACACTGAGAAATATAAATCATTGATAAAGGAAGCTGAAGAGATTTAAAAGCTGGAAAGATATCCCATGCTTTTGGATTGGAAAAGTCAATATTGTTAAATGGGTCATACTACACAATGCTATCTACAGATTTAATGCAATCCCTATCAAATTACACGTGATATTTTTCACAGAACTAGAACAAATAATACTAAAATTTATATGGAACAGAAAAGGCTCAGAATTGCATGAGCAATACTGAAGAAAAAGAATAAAGTGGAGACATAACCTTCCTAGATTTCAGACAGTACTACAAAATTTACAGTAACCAAAAAGCGTGTCATTGGCACAAAAACATATATATCTAGATCAGTTGAACAGTAGAGAGCCCAGAAATAAACACATATACCTGTGATCAATTAATTAATCTTTGACAAAGGAGAAAGGAATATACAATGGAGAAAAGACAGCCTCTTCAGCAAGTGGTGTTGGCAAAGCTGGACAGCCTCATGTAAATCAATGAAGTTAGGACACTTCCTAACAGCATACACAAAAATAAATTCAAAGTGGCCTAAAGAGTTAGATATAATACATGACCCCATAAAACTCATAGAAGAGGACAGAGCAAAACATTCTTGAACATCAGTTCAGTTCAGTTCAGTTGCTCAGTCGTGTCCGACTCTTTGTGACCCCATGAATCACAGCACGCCAGGTTTCCCTGTCCATCACCAACTCCCGGAGTTCACTCAAACCCATGTCCATCGAGTCGGTGATGCCATCCAGCCATCTCATTCTCTGTCGTCCTCTTCTCCTCCTGCCTCCAATCCCTCCCAGCATCAGGGTCTTTTCCAATGAGTCAACTCTTCGCTTGAGGTGGCCAAAGTCTTGGAGTTTCAGCCTCAGCATCAGTCCTTCCAATGAACACCCAGGATTGATTTCCTTTTGAATGGACTGGTTGGATCTCCTTGCAGTCCAAGGGACTCTCAAGAGTCTTCTCCAGCACCACAGTTCAAAAGCATGAATTCTTTGGCACTCAGCTTTCTTCACAGTCCATACATGACCACTGGAAAAATCATAGCCTTGACAAGACAGACCTTTGTTGGCAAAGTAATGTCTCTGCTTTTTAATATGCTATCTAGGATGGTCATAACTTTCCTTCCAAGGAGTAAGCATCTTTTAATTTCATGGCTGCAATCACCATCTGCAGTGATTATGGACCCCAAATCATACCAATACTTTGCTTAAAAAATTTTTATTTTATATCGTAGGATAGTTGATTTATAATGTATTGGTTTCTGGTGTACATCAAAGTGATTCAGTTATACATATACATAGATCCTTTCTTTTTCAATTCTTTTCCCAGTAGAATTCACTGTGTTATACATTAGGTCCTTGCTGATCTTTTATCTAGTAGTGTGCATATTTTATCTATGGTTCTTTAGTAGTTGTAATTTTGATGTTTTCCTGAGAGAAGGTGAGCTCAAGTCCTTCTATTCCACCATCTTATATCCCTTCCTATACCAAAGTTTTCTTAAGTGCATCTCCTAAGACAGAAGAAATTAAAGCAAAAATAAGCAAATGGGAAATACTTTTGCACAGAAAAGGAAACTAAACAAAATGAAAGTACATTCTACAGAATGAGAGAAAATACTTGCAAACAATACAACTGACAAAGGTGTAATTTCTAAAATGTAAAAATACCTCAGTATCAAAAAAAGAAAAGAAAAACAACAACAAACAACTCAACCAAAAAGTGGACAGGAGTCTAAAGAGGCATTTTTCCAAAGAAGAGAAACTAAAGAACTTCTTGATGAAAGTGGAAGGGAGAGTGAAAAAGCTGGCTTAAAACTCAACAATCAAAAAACGAAGATCATGGCATCCAGTCCCATCACTTCATGGCATCTGGTCCCATCACTTCATGCCAAATAGATGGGGAAGCAATGGAAACAGTGAAAAACTTTATTTTCTTTCTGCCATTAGGGTGGTGTTATCTGCATATCTGAGGTTATTGATATTTCTCCTGGCAGTCTTGATTCCAGCTTGTGCTTCATCCAGCCTAGAATTTCTCATGATGTACTCTGCATATAAGTTAAACAAGAGTGGTGACAATATACAGCCTTGTCATACTCCTTTCTCAGTTTGGAACCAGTCCTTTGTTCCATGTTCAGTTCTCACTGTTGCTTCTTGACCTGCATATAGATTTCTCAGGAGGCAGGTAAGGTGGTCTGGTATTTCCATCTCTTTAAGAATTTTCCACAGTTTGTTGTGTTCCACACAGTCAAAGGCTTTAGTGTAGTCAATGAAGCAGATGTTTTTCTGGAATTCTCTTGCTTTTTCTGTCACCTTATGTTGGCAATTTGATCACTTATATGTTGAATCTAAAAAATAGTATAAATGATTTGATTTACAAAACAGAAACAGACTCAGAGGCACATAAAATAAACATATGGTTTATTTGATTACCAAAGGAGAAGTGGCTACAAATTAGGAGCATAGAATTAGCAAATACACACACTATATAAAATAGATAAGAATTTATTGTATGGCACCAGGAACTATATTCAGTATACCTTATCTAGTGGAAAAGAGTCTGAAAATTTATATACATACAAAACTCTGATATACACCTGAAACAGACACAACATTATAAATCAACTATAGTTTAATTAAAAAGAGAAAGAACAATAAAACCCCCAAACTGAGATGAATATACTCCAGAGCTATTTGTGGCGATTACTCAAATTCTAAATATTTTACTCTAAACTTATCATTTCATTTTTTTTATCTAGGAATTTACTATTTATGATTGTCTCACAGTTTTCTATTGTACCAGTTACTTTAAAGTTGAAACACCGCTATGAAGAAGAATTAAGTTGACATCTGACATTTACTGTGAATTTTAAGTAACATAAATGCTACAGAATAGTTATGAGGTCATAGTTAAGAGGGGTGGGTCTGAAAAAATAATTAAGGACCTCAGTGCTGATAAAATAGTTGCTTTCAACTCTATATGCATATCAGAATCATCTGCCTGTGGATATTTAAAAAATAAGATTATTGGGCTATATCCTAGGATATTTTGATTTCATTGTTGGAAGAGGCCTGGAATTCAGGTTTTTTAGCTCCCTAGAAAACTCTGATGTAATATCAGTTAAAACTAAGAAAACTGAGATAATAGTGTACAGTTGTGAAAATAAGAATTGAGGACAATAGTAATTGGGGGGTGTGGGGGGAGAGGCAAGAGCGATAGTGTAAATAGCCTTCTAGTGAAGTGTAGGTTGCTCCCCTTACCTCAGCCAGTCATTTCATTTTATGGCTATTCATCTGCTTCAGGTAGACCACTTTAGCAATATATACCAGGTAAATAACAATATACACCATATATTTAACAATATATACCAATCAACAACGTCCTTGGTTATAAGGACATTGAGAATATGTGACTAGATTAACTTAAATTCTTTCTCAAGGAAAATATCTCTCTAGGTACCATCCTAGTGGTATTTCTGGTGAGTGGTACCACCATTATGTGAAAGATAGCCAATTTCATTTAGCACTGAAAGAAATACAGTTACATTTTCATAGAATTTATTCAATATTATACCATATATTTCTTTTCTTTTCTATGATCGTATTAAAATAAATTGTTTGCCCCTGTTTATGTTGGGCTCCCTCCATTCTTTTATTTTTACAGTTAAATATTTTTTGCTGTTGTAACAGAGTGCCATTACCCATTTCTCTCTTTATTATTGCATAGCTCTAATAAATGTACACTGAGTAAGGACATTTTGAAATTTATTTTTTCAAAAGTGTCAAATTATATATTTGATAGTAATTGTCCCAGTACATAATGGTGGAGTTGTATCCTTTAATTAATGAATAGTTCTAAAAGCACCTAGTGATATTTTCAACCAATTATTTGTATATAATTTTTCTGGCTATTTTTACTCACGGAAAAGCAAATCTGGAAAGATGAATCTTTCTTAAAATTTGAGAAAATATGGGTTTGTTAATTTAGAGTGCATTATTCAGTCTTCTCTGCAATGTCCTGTTAATCCCTCTGAGAATCTCCAGATTTTGCTTGGGTCTTTGAATATCCTCACAGACCAAAACAATCAAGCAAAACAAAATAAAGCGTGAACAGAGAGCAAACAGAGAACTCACACTGAGATTGTGTGAATCATTAATTTGAAAACATCTGTGCACTCGATGCCCGATAGGACGCCAGAGATGCCTCCTCTGTACAAGGAAGGGTAAGAACAGTCTTTTGTGAAGATTTTGGAAAGAACGGTTACTAAAATCAAGTGACCAAGCTTGACTTATCATTTTTCAGCTTTCTGACCCGATAATTCATTTAGTCTCTGAATTACGTTCTTCATTTATAAAATTTATAAAATGAGGTGACAGTATTAACAAATTTCTGTAGGGATTAAATGAGATGATGTCGATGAAAATGCTCTTTATAATTCTTGAATCAAGAAGCTACTCAAAAATGTTTATTGAAACTGAGTGAGCAATGAACTTTGTTCTACTTAGGCTTGCTGTGCTGTGCTTAGACTTGCATAGTGGTTAAAGGATATTGACTACTCTTTTTTCTGCCGGCATTTGAATAATCATTGGCTAGAACAACATACACGGAGAAGGCAATGGCAAGCCACTCCAGTATACTCTTGCCTGGAAAATCCCATGGATGGAGGAGCCTGGTAGGCTGCAGTCCGTGCGGTCGCTAAGGGTCGGACACGACTGAGCGACTTCACTTTCACTTTTCACTTCCACGCATTGGAGAAGGAAATGGCAACCCACTCCAGTGTTCTTGCCTGGAGAATCCCAGGGACGGGGGAGCCTGGTGGGCTTCCGTCTATGGGGTCACACAGAGTCGGACACGACTGAAGTGACTTAGCAGCAGCAGCAGCAGCAGCAGCAGCAGAACAACATACAAGAGGCTCTCTAGACCCTGGAGTAGTGATTTTGCTGGGATGTAATACACTGTCTCATGCTTGTAGTCAGATGGCCAGCTTCCCTCTGATACTTATTAAAACTCGTATGCAGGCTCAACGTGAGTTTTGTATAAGTGAAATAATCATAAGTTTTAAAAGTTATTTAAAATAATTTTAATGAAACAGTAGTAAGAACTAACTTAAGACTGTTAAAAAATAAATTGTTTTAAATGAGTAGAAATTACTGATTTCAAAAACAAAAATGGTAGAATTAATAAATAAATCAAAAGCTAGTTCTCTGATATTTAAAGCATGAATCTTGGATTTGTTGTTTCATTGCAAAGTTTTGTGAATTTTAGATTTTATTTCTTCTCCAAAGTTCTATTTGGAACTCTCCACATTTCCTTCAATTATTGATGATTTCCACAGAGTTTCAAATTAGGCAGTTCCATGCAGAACAATAGAAAAGATTTTTCTTTCTTCAAATTGAGTCAGCATTTGCTCAATATGCACATATTTCCCCCTAGTTCTGCTCTTACCTATGGAACTGAATGCAGTTATTTTGTATTCCAGTACATTTAGTAAGAGATATTAAGTAGAGGGTATCTATTTTGTTTCTCTCAAGTGAAATATTAGGAATTTAGACTATAAGAAAACACGTGTCATTTTTTGATAAGAAAAAGAAACCCCACATAATCTGATTGTCATCCTGAGTTAACTATTCAAGGGGTCATGTGGTAAGTTACTTCTTTTAAATGCTTTTTCTCCTCTTTTCAGTGAGATTTTTAAATTTTATTTATATTGCAGTTCAGGTGAAGATCTGTCTATCCCTCTATCAAACTGTGTATGTCATCCACAATTCCAGATGCTCCTTTGAGGTCCTTTGTGAAAGAATTTCAAGTGTTGTCCAAGAGGGCTTTCTGTGTCGTATCCAGTTTCAGTCTTGCTCAATATAGTTTCCTCTACACATAGGGCTCTCTCTTAGAGTACAACATTTTGTGGAGATTTCCGAGATCTCCTACTGCTGAGTCCTCTGTTCCTCCCTAGGACATGTGTTACAAACTCCTATGCCAACTTCTTAGGGGCCTTAGGGCAGCACTCATGCCCAGTTTTGAAATTTTCAGATTTTCGCTCTCTCCCATTTTCACTGAAATGTATTTAAGGGATTTTATTTCCTTTTACTTTTCCTCCAGTTTCTAGGAGAAGTAGAACAATTGAAAACTTAGCATCTACCTCATTTCAGAGGAACCAGGAACTCCAAGTAAGACAAAATATATTCAGTTGAATATTTAGATAGTTTTCCCTTGTATTTGACATTTATAATAAAGGATAAATAAGCATGTTTGTATACACACACAGAATTACACAAATGTGACAACAACAGATGCAGAGAAGCTGCTTTGGCAGCTCAAATACCACCAGCAGTGTTACCATCAGTGATATTATTTTCCCAAATGGTAAATGTTTACTTGGTAACATTCTGAACAAAAGAAATGTGATTTTCCCTTGCTTTACATGATACTTTCTTTCTTGAAATATTTACTAAAAATTAAAACAGTGTAAAAATAGATAATAAACAGGTTTTACTTGCACAAATGGCCAGTGGGGTGTTTAAGTCATGTATGCAATATTTTGTGCAGAATTGTGTCTCACATTCCAGGACATTTAGCATTCCTGAGTCCTCCCTCATAAATGTCAGAGCCAGCCCTACAAACATTCAGTTCAGTTCAGTTCAGTCGCTCAGTTGTGTCCGACTCTCCGCGACCCTATGAATCACAGCATGCCAGGCCTCCCTGTCCATCACCAACTCCCAGAGTTCATTCAAACTCATGTCCACAGAGTCGGTGATGCCATCCAGCCATCTCATTCTCTGTCGTCCCCATCTCCTCCCGCCCCCAATCCCTCCCAGCATCAGAGTCTTTTCCAGTGAGTCAACTCGTTGCATGAGGTGGCCAAAGTATTGGAGTTTCAGCTTTAGCATCAGTCCTTCCAATGAACACCCAGGATCTCCCTACAAACATTACGACCATCAAAAAGTGCTTCTACAAGTCTGTTAAGACTAAAGGCAAAAAGAACTGCACATGAGCATTATGCTATAGTTGATAAAAATTGCTTCCCACAGAGGTACAGTTTAACAAATCTGAAACCACTATACATGTATGGGCTTTCCTGGTGACTCAGACAGTAAAGAATCTGCCTGCAATGTGGGAGACCCAGGTTTGATCCTTGGGTTGGGAAGATCCCCTGGAGAATGGAATGGCAACCCACTCCAGTACTCTTGCCTGGAGAGTTCCATGGATGGAGGAGCCTGGCGGGCTACAGTCCATGGGGTTGCAAAGAGTAGTACACAACTGAGCAACTAACACATACATACATATATACTGAAATTTGATAGTTAAGTACATGTTGGCAGATGACGGGAGGCACCTTTCTCACTGCTGGAGTGGAAGGTTAGAGATAAACAAGAGCAGGAGGCCCTATTCTGTGTGTTAAGGGCTGCTGTTGCAGACATCACTAAGAACTCATGTTTATCTTAATGTAGATAAAGATAGTTACATATAGCGAACATTTGTAGTTAGCTGTATTTGCAGCATACACACCTATATTTCTTTGTCTCATCAGCTGAAATTGCCCAGAGAAACAACACCCCTGTAGCAGTAAGCAAATCTTATGCCCAGATCTTAGTTTCTAATACCATTCTCCAATAAGGAAGCAGGACTCCAGGAAACAACTGGTTCTGGGAATTGGGAAGTAAGTATCTGTGATGACCCTGAAGCATCTTGTAGTGCCAAAAAGTAAAGAAGTGCTCACAAAACCAAATAAAACAAAAAGCCAAACCCACACATGTGCACACACTGAAGGAAATTTGTCAGTGGGGCACAGAAGCCCACAGAAAGAGCTCCAAATCACCAAAGCTGGAGAAATTTGAGCAACAGAAGGTATGGCATTATAATCCAACATAAAATATTCATGAGTATACGTTAATGTAAATTAATGATTGAATAAATTAACAGAAAAGAAGAGACAACTCTTCTTTGCAGAATAATTCCAGATAATTTATGTAGATGCTACTTCCTCAACTCCCCACTCATTAGGTGTGGGCTATGCATAGTGAATTTCGACAAGTGTAATATGGAAGGGGGAAAAGTTACTTAGATTAAATGGAGAAATTTGACAAACATTGCTTCAGCCAGCTAGTCAAAGTCAGTATCAGCTAAATTATACTGATAATATGTACTACCAATACCATGTGATGAGAATGGCAATTTACCTCTGTGTCTTCCTCCCAAAACCCCTTAATTATGAGAAAGACATCAGAGGAATCTAAATTGAGAGAGAGTTTACAAAATTCTTTGATAGTACTCCATAAAACTGTCATCAAAGTTTTTCAAGATCATCAAAAACAAAGAAAATCTGAGAACTCTCATAGGCCAGCCAATAGGAAATTAAGGAGACATGATGACTAGATGGAATGTGGTGTTTTGGGTGGGATTCTGAAAAATAAAAGGGGCAGTAGCTTAAAAACAAAGAAATCTGAATAAAGTGTGGGTTTTAGTTGATAATTTAGCAATATTGCTTCTTTGTGACAAATGTGCCTTACTAATTACAAATGTTAATAACAGGAGGAAATTGGGCATGGGATACCTCAGTATTCTTTGTATTATCATCACAAATTTCCTGTAAATCTAAAACTATTCCAAAATTAATTTTTTATTAAAAATAATTTTAAAGTTCTTTCATAAATTTTCAAGTTGCTTCCTAGGAGATGGTATTGCTCCACCTACTGAACACCTACTGAATTAATCCCATACTTTAAGCTCTGATGGCTTCCCTCTCCTTGCTCACTTAGAAAAATTGAAGGTAAAGGGGAATGCACACAAGCATTACCTATTTAAAGGAATAGCTAATGACACTGTTTCACTTGCCATAGGGTTTGTGTGAATTATTTTTACTAGATAATTTGATTTTCTGCCCAGGACAAAATTGTTATGATGATGATGTTGTTAATTACATTAATATTGATGATGCGATATTAATGATAAAACAGAGGGAGTTTTCAAGCCAGGCTTCAACAGTATGTGGACTGTGAACTTCCAGATGTTCAAGCTGGATTTAGAAAAGGCAGAGGAACCAGATATCAAATTGCCAACATCCACTGGATCATTGAAAAAGCAAATGAGTTCCAGAAAAACATCTATTTCTGCTTTATTGACTATAACAAAACCTTTGACTATGTGGACCACACAAACTATGGAAAATTCTTCAGGAGATGGGAATACCAGATCACCTGACCTGCCTCTTGAGAAATCTGTATGCAGGTCAGGAAGCAATGGTTAGAACTAGACATGGAACAACAGACTGGTTCCAAATGTGGGAAGAATTATGTCAAGGCTGTATATTGTCACCCTGCTTATTTAACTTATATGCTAAGTACATCATGAGAAACACTGGGCTGGATGAAGCACAAGGTGGAATCAAGATTGCTGGGGGAAATATCAATAACCTCAGATACACAGATGACACCACCCTTATGGCAGAAAGCGAAGAACTAAAAAGCCTCTTGGATGAAAGTGAAAGAGGAGAGTGAAAGCGTTGGATTAAAGCTCAACATTCAGAAAACTAAGATCATGGCATCTGGTTGCATCACTTCATGGCAAATAGATGGTGAAACAGTGGAAGTGAGAGACTTTATTTTGGGGAGCTCCAAAATCACTGCAGATGGTGATTTTAGCCATGAAATTAAAAGATGCTTACTGCTTGGAAGGAAAGTTATGACCAACCTAGACAGCCTATTAAAAAGCAGAGACATTACTTTGCCAACAAAGGTCTGTCTAGTCAAAGCTAAGGTTTTTCCACTGATCATGTATGGATGTGAGAGTTGGATTATTAAGAAAGCTGAGCACTGAAGAATTGATGCTTTTGAACTGTGGTGTTGGAGAAGACTCTTGCGAGTCCCTTGGACTGCAAGGAGATCCAACCAGTCCATTCTAAAGGAGACCAGTCCTCGGTGTTCATTGGATGGACTGATACTGAGGCTGAAACTCCAATACTTTGGCCACCTGATGTGAAGAGCTGACTCATTGGAAAAGACCCTGATGCTGGGAAAGATTGAGGGCAGGAGGAGAAATGACAGAGGATGAGATATTGGATGGCATCACTGTCTCAATGGACATGAGTTTGGGTAGGCTTTGGGAGTTGGTGTTGGACAGGGAGGCCTGGCGTGCTGCGGTTCACGGGGTTGCAAAGAGTTGGACACGACTGAGCGACTGAACTGAACTAAGTCAACTTCATAGATACTTAATTTTTTTCTGATTTGTTTTCAAATGGAACTAACTTTTGAACATTTGACAAATTACATATAATCTGGTATACTGAAACCCAACTCAATTATATTTAATAAGAAAAATCTGTTTGTACATCTCTCTCTATATATACATCTATATACTCTTCTACAAAATTCACTTCTCCCCTTTCTTATTTGGATTCACTGGGAACTGCAATTTAATGCAATAATCCTGGCCCATGGACATTGTTATTTGCTCATGGTGAGCACCTAACCTAAATTGAGGAGTCCCTCAAGAGGATTTGGAAACTTAGTGCCAGAAGAAGTGTTACAAAGGCTGTCTCTGGTGCCTGAGGTAGTAAGATATGAAACTGGGAGATGTTACATCCATGTTTCCTACTATGTGAAGAAAAGGGATTTGCGTTGTGGGAGAAGACAGAAGCAGGAGCACAGATAGGAGCAGAGACACAAGATACAGAATCTTGAGGCTGTTCCAGTTAATGATTCTTGGTTTAATTTGCTTTTATTTTTTTGGCCATGTCTCTGAGCATGTGGGATCTTCGTTCCCCAACAAGGGATCAAACCTGTGCAGTGGGAGTGCAGAATCCTAACCACTGGACTATAGGGAAGTCCCCTGTAGTTCTTATTTTACCTGAGTTCCAGATTTAGTCCTTCGCTTCTTGCATACATTAGTCAGTGTGGGTTTCTGACACTTGGACTCTCCAAACACTATCTCTTTAAAGCCTACTAAGTTACTTGATGGAGAAGGAAATGGTAACCCACTCCAGTATTCTTGCCTGGAGAATCCCATGGACGGAGAAGCCTGGTAGGCTACAGTCCACGGGGTCGCAAAGAGTCGGACACGACTAAGCGACTGAACGGAACGGAAGTTACTTGAAGTATTTTTCTTTGAAAATAAAAAGTATAGAATTAGGGTATGACCATAAACTGACTATATTCACACACATGTAATATAACGCCTTATAGAGTCAACATCCACAAGACTTTTAAAGACATGAAAGTGAAAGTTGCTTAGTCCTGTCCGACTCTTTGTGACCCCATGTCCTATACAGTCCATGAAATTCTCCAGGCCAGAATACTGGAGTGGTTAGCTGTTTTCTTCTTCAGGGAATCTTTCCGGCCCCGGGATAGAACTGAGGTCTCCCGCATTGCAGGCGGATTCTTTACAGCTGAGCCACTAGGGAAGCACAAAGACATGAAAAAGGACATGAGAAGACATGAAAAAGGAAGGTTAATTAAAAGCAACAACAGTAATGAAGAAGAATCAACACTATAACAACTTGAAAAAGTGGAACATTTTGATAACAGAAGGTTTCAAGTGTTACTGAATGAACTTTAACCATTGTTTCCCCCTTCCCCACCCCCACCCCAGCACAAAGTTACGTTATATCCTTCAGGGCTTAAATGGATGACTGCGTCACTGAGAAATCATTCACAGGGATGGTAAAGTTCCTGACTCCAAAGGAAACTTACTTTGTTATTGATGTTGAAGGATGTTGATGTAATAGATTGTTTTTGCAAAATATAAAATATTTTTTAAAGTAAATATGTTACACTTAAAAAAAACTAACGTAATGGGTTTTAATATAAAGCATTCCTTTAGTTTTACTGGAGCACATAGTGAATGAAGATGGACAGAGAATATTTCTCTAAAAAGAAAAAAATGTTATACCCAGGTTTTAAATAATATTTTAGTTCTGTATTTTTTATTGGTATATTTTAGGAATCCATAACTATATTGATGACTAAAAAATAAAGACCTACTAATCTTCCTTCTTTCCTTTGTTCTGTTGCCTGCCTGCATTACCATATGTTTTTACTATTAATATATATCCTAAAGCTGTTCTTCATCTATAATTTGGAGCATCCTCTGCTGAGTTGGTAGCATTAATCTGTGGTCATTTTTTCAATAGTGGATCCTTTTCCTTCAAAAGGAGAATAACACTTTGAAAATGTACTGAAAAGATGGACATTCTGCAAATTGAATTGCTCTCAAACTATATCAAACTTGTTACAAAGATACAGGTTCAGTTACATTACTACAAAGAAACAAGTGATCATGAGTTTGAAGGTCTTATGAAGATACAAGAAAACAATGTAGAAGATATTTAGTTTTTGAGTATACATAGCAAAAATATATGAAAGAAATAAAGCAAAACAGCTCATTTTAAATATGAGTGATGAACCCTTTAAAATAAAAGAAATGTGCATTTGAAATTTCTCTATGCACTGCGAAACTGTTAAAATGAATGTTAGAAGAGCGAAATTTTAATTTTTATTGAAGGATAATTGAGTTACAATGTTGTTAATCCCTATTGTACAGCAAAGTCATTCCATTATACATAAATATTATTTTCCATTATGGTTTATCATAGGCTTTTTTAAAAAATTGGAGGATATTTGCTTTACAATGTTGTATTAGTTTCTGCAGTACAACAAGCAAATTTTTATTGTTTTGTAGATTCTTAGTTTTATTGTTATTATATGACCAAAATTTCTTCTAGTTAAAGTTATCCTGGAGGTATGATTAATTTATGTTCCGTCTGCCCTGACTAAACTATATGTTCTCTGAGTACAGAGACCACCTCTGTATTTCTGTATCTAAAAATATTCAAAACTGAATTCACACCAATACCACTAATTCAAATTCAAATCTGTAGGATTCATTCTAGCTTTTCCCTTGGTATATTTGTAACTCACTTCTCTGACAACAAGAAGCCTAGCTCTTTTCCTCAGTATACTCATTTGCCCTATCCTTTTTTTATGTAATCAGTCTCACAAACATTAGGCTACTGCCCTGCTTCAGTTCAGTTCAGTCGCTCAGTCGTGTCCGACTCTTTGCGACCCCATGAATCACAGCACCCCAGGCCTCCCTGTCCATCATCAATTCCCGGAGTTCACTCAAACTCATGTCCATCGAGTTGGTGATGCCATCCAGCCATCTCATTCTCTGTCATCCCCTTCTCTTCCTGCCCCCAATCCCTCCCAGCATCAGAGTCTTTTCCAGTGAGTCAACTCTTCGCATGAGGTGGCCAAAGTATTGGAGTTTCAGCTTTAGCATCAGTCTTTCCAATGAACACCCAGGACTGATCTCCTTTATAATGGACTGGCTTAGCTACCTTTTTTCCTTGAGTTTCGACCCATGCTGGGCAGCTTTTCTCAAGCCTGCCTAACAGCTTTTAACTGATGATTCCAGAAGGAAGGGAGAGAGGGAGGGAGGAGGGAAATGGAGGCTTTACATAAAAAAATATAAGTATAGAATATTGATACAATTTCAATGATTATTGATTCTTCAATAGATATCCATTTTTTTTCTTGCATTTTTAATCTATCAGTCTTCAGAACAAAATTTACACAAATGATCACAAAATGAAGAAAGTCTGTGTTCAGACTGAAATATTTTCAAAGTTTTGAGATAGATATGTTACTTTGAATCCATTTTGAATTTGACACAATTGGTTGGAAGTGACAATTATTTACATGATTTAATAATAACGGTAGTTTTTCAGTAATTGAGTGCCATTATTTTGTGATTGAGAATTATCTGCATTTATGTTTTGAAGGGTTGGGGATAGTGAATAGGCTGAGTTTTGTCTCTTAGATGCCTTGGAAAACATCGGGAGAATATTCACTTATGTTATTTAATTAATTTAATCATTATTATTTTTTAAATTTTAATTGGAGGCTAATTATTTTACATTATTGTATTGGTTTTGCCATACATAGACATGAATCTGCCCCAGGTGTACATATGTTTCTCATCTCGAATCCTCCTCCCACCTCCCTCCCCATCCCATCCCTCTGGGTCATCCCAGTACACCAGCCCCGAGCATCCAGTATCATGCATCGAACTTGGACTGGCGATTCATTTCACATATGATAATATACATGTTTCAATGCCATTCTCCCAAATCATCCCACCCTCGCCCTCTCCCACAGAGTCCAAAAGACTGTTCTATATATCTTTGTCTATTTTGCTGTCTCGTATACAGGGTTATCATCATCTTTCTAAATTCCATATATATGCATTAGTATACTGTATTGGTGTTTTTCTTTCTGGCTTACTTCACTCTGTATAATAGGCTCCAGTTTCATCCACCTCATTAAAACTGATTCAAATGCATTCTTTTCAATGACTGAGTAATACTCCATTGTGTATATGTACCAAAGCTTTCTTATCCATTCATCTGCAGATGGACATATAGGTTGCTTCCATGTCCTGGCTATTATAAACAATGCTGCGATGAACATTGGAGTACATGTGTCTCTTTCAATTCTGGTTTCCTCGGTGTGTATGCCCAGGAGTGCGATTGCTGGATCATATGGCAGTTCTATTTCCAGATTTTTAAGGAATCTCCACACTGTTCTCCATAGTGGCTGTACTAGTTTGCATTCCCACCAGCAGTGTAAGAGGATTCCCTTTTCTCCACACCCTCTCCAGCATTTTATTGCTTGTAGACTTTTGGATAGCAGCCATTCTGACTGGCATGAAATGGTACCTCATTGTGGTTTTGATTTGCATTTCTCTGATTATGAGAGATGTTGAGCATTTTTTCATGTGTGTGTTAGCCATCTGTATGTCTTCTGTGGAGAAATGTCTGTTTAGTTCTGTAGCCCATTTTTGATTGGGTCGTTTATTTTTCTGGAATTGAGCTGCAGGAGTTGCTTGTATATTTTTGAGATGAATCCTTTGTCAGTTGTTTCATTTGCTATTATTTTCTCCCATTCTGAAGGCTGTCTTTTCACCTTGCTTATAGTTTCCTTTGCTGTGCAGAAGCTTTTAATTTTAATTAGGTCCCATTTGTTTATTTTTGCTTTTATTTCCAATATTCTGGGAGGTGGGTCATGGAGGATCCTGCTGTGATTTAAGTCGGAGAGTGTTTTGCCTTTGTTCTCCTCTAGGAGTTTTATAGTTTCTGGTCTTACATTTATATCTTTAATCCATTTTGAGTTTATTTTTGTGTATGGTATTAGGGAGTGTTCTAGTTTCATTCTTTTACAAGTGGTTGACCAGTGTTCCCAGCACCACTTGTTAAAGAGATTGTCTTTTCTCCATTGAATATTCTTCCTCTCTTGTCAAAGATAAGGTGTCCATAGGTGCGTGGATTTATCTCTGGGCTTTCTATTTTGTTTCATTGATCTATATTTCTGTCTTTATGCCAGTACCATACTGTCTTGAACTGTGGCTTTGTAGTATAGCCTGAAGTCAGGCAGATTGATTCCCCTAGTTCCATTCTTTTTTCTCAAGATTGCTTCGGTTATTCGAGGTTTTTTGTATTTCCATACAAATTGTGAAATTATTTGTTCTAGCTCTGTGAAAAACACCGTTGGTAGCTTGATAGGGATTGCATTGAACTTATAAATTACTTTGGGTAATATATTCATTTTCACAATATTTATTCTTCCAATCCATGAACATGGTATATTTCTCCATCTATTAGTGTCCTTTCTGATTTCTTTCACCAGTGTTTTGTAGTTTGCTATATATGGGTCTTTTGTTTCTTTAGGTAGGTATATTCCTAAGTATTTTATTCTTTTCATTGCAATGGTGAATGGAATTGTTTCCTTAACTTCTCTTTCTATTTTCTCATTATTAGTGTATAGGAATGCAAGGGATTTCTGTGTGTGATTTTTTATCCTGCAACTATATTCATTGATTAGCTCTAGTAATTTTCTGGTAGAGTCTTTAGGGTTTTCTGTGTAGAGGATCATGTTATCTGCAAACAGTGAGAGTTTTACTTCTTCTTTTCCAATTTGGATTCCTTTTATATCTTTTTCTGCTCTGATTGCTGTGGCCAAAACTTCCAAAACTATGTTGAATAGTAGTGGTGAGAGTGGGCACCCTTGTCTTGTTTCTGACTTTAGGGGAAACGCTTTCAGTTTTTCACCATTGAGGATAATGTTTGTTGTGGGTTTGTCATATATAGCTTTTATTATGTTGAGGAATGTTCCTTCTACTCCTGCCTTCTGGAGGGTAAATGGATGTTGAATTTTGTCAAAGGCTTTCTCTGCATCTATTGAGATAATCATATAGTTTTATTTTTCATTTTGTTAATGTGGTGTATTACATTGATTGATTTGTGGATATTGACGAATCCATGCATCCCTGGGATAAAGCCCACTTGGTCATGATGTATGATCTTTTTAATGTGTTGTTGGATTCTGATTGCTAGAATTTTGTTAAGGATTTTTGCATCTATGTTCATCAGTGGTATTTGCCTGTAGTTCTCTCTTTTTTTTTTTTGGCATCTTTGTCAGGTTTTGGTATTAGGGTTATGGTGGACTCGTAGAATGAGTTTGGAAGTTTACCTTCCTCTGCAATTTTCTGGAAGAGTTTGAGTAGGATAGGTGTTAGCTCTTCTCTAAATTTTTGGTAGAATTCAGCTGTGAAGCCGTCTGGACCTGGGCTTTTGTTTGCTGGAAGATTTCTGATTATAGTTTCAATTTCTGTTCTTGCAATGGGTCTATTAAGTTTTTCTATTTCTTCCTGGTTCAGTTTTGGAAAGTTGTACTTTTCTAAGAATTGTCCATTTCTTCCAAGTTGTCCATTTTATTGGCATATAATTGCTGATAGTAGTCTCTAATTATCCTTTGTGTTTCTGTGTTGTCTGTTGTGATCTCTCCGTTTTCATTTCTAATTTTATTGACATGGTTTTTCTCCCTTTGTTTCTTGATGAGTCTGGCTTGTGGTTTCTCAATTTTATTTACCCTCTCAAAGAACCAGCTTTTGGCTTTGTTGATTTTTGCTATGGTCTCTTTTGCTTCTTTTGCATTTATCTCTGCCCTAATTTTTACGATTTCTTTCCTTCTACTAACCCTGGGGTTCTTCATTTCTTCCTTTTCTAGTTTCTTTAGATGTAGAGTTAGGTTATTTAGTTGACTTTTTTCTTGTTTCTTGGGGTATGCCTGTATTGCTATGAACCTTCCCCTTAGCACTGCTTTTACAGTGTCCCACAGGTTTTGGGTTGTTGTGTTTTCATTTTCATTCATTTATATGCATATTTTGATTTCTTCTATGATTTGTTCATTATTCAGCAATGTGTTGTTCAGCATCCATATGTTGTAATTTTTAATAGTTTTTCTCATGTAATTGAGATCTAGTCTTACTGCATTGTGGTCAGAAAAAATGCTTGGGATGATTTCAGTTTTTTTAAATTTACAAAGGCTAGGTTTATGGCCCAGGATGTGATCTATCCTGGAGAAGGTTCCGTGTGCACATGAGAAGAAGGTGAAATTCATTGTTTTGGGGTGAAATGTCCTATAGATATCTATTAGATCTAACTGGTCAATTGTATCATTTAACATTTCTGTTTCCTTTTAAATTTTCCATTAGATCCAACCAGTCCATTCTAAAGGAGATCAATCCTGGGTGTTCATTGGAAGGACAGATGCTAAAGCTGAAACTCCAATACTTTGGCCACCTCATGTGATGAGTTGACTCACTGGAAAAGACTCTGATGCTGGGAAGGATTGGGGGCGGGAGGAGAAGGGGATGACAGAGAATGAGATGGCTTGATGGCATCACCAACTCGATGGACATGAGTTTGAGTGAACTCCGGGAGTTGGTGATGGACAGGGAGGCCTGGTGTGCTGTGATTCATGGGTTCGCAAAGAGTGACATGACTGAGCGACTGAACTGAACTGAGTTGATCTATCCATAGGTGTGAGTGGGGTATTAAAGTTTCCCACTATTATGGTGTTATTGTTGATTTTCCCTTTCACACTTGTTAGCATTTGTCTTACATATTGCAGTGCTCCTAGGTTGGGTGCATATATATTTATGATTGCTATATCTTCTTCTTGGATTGATCCTTTGATCATTATGTAGTGTCTTTCCTTGTCTGTTTTCACAGCCTTTGTCTTAAAGTCTATTTTTTCTGATATGAGTATTGCTACTCCTGGTTTCTTTTGGTCTCTATTTGCATGGAATATCTTTTCCAGCCCTTCACTTTCAGTCTGTATGTGTCCCTCGTTTTGAGGTGGGTCTCTTGTAGACAGCATATATAGGGGTCTTGTTTTTGTATCCATTCAGCCAGTCTTTGTTTTTTGGTTGGGGCATTCCACCCATTTACATTTAAGGTAATTATTGATAATTATGATCCTGTTGCCATTTACTTTATTGTTTTGGGTTCTAGTTTATACACTCATTCTGTGTTTCCTCTAGAGAAGATCCTTTAGCATTTGTTGGAGAGCTGGTTTGGTGATGCTGAATTCTCTCAGCTTTTGCTTGTCTGTAAAGCTTTTGATTTCTCCTTCATATTTGAATGAGATCCTTGCTGGGTACAGTAATCTGGGCTGTAGGTTATTTTCTTTCATCACTTTAAGTATGCCCTGCCATTCCCTCCTGGCCTGAAGAGTTTCTATTGAAATATCAGCTGTTATCCTTATGGGGATCCCCTTGTGTGTTATTTGTTGCTTTTCCCTTGCTGCTTTTAATGTTTGTTCTTTGTGTTTGATCTTTTTAAATTTGATTAATATGTGTCTTGGGGTATTTCACCTTGGGTTTATCCTTTTTGGGAATCTCTGGGATTTTTGGACTTGGGTGATTATTTCCTTCCCCATTTTAGGGAAATTTTCAACTATTATCTCCTCAAGTATTTTCTCATGGTCTTTCTTCTTGTATTCTTCTTCTGGGACTCCTAGGATTCAGATGTTGGGGCATTTAAAATTGTCCCAGAGGTCTCTGAGATTGTCCTCATTTCTTTTTATTCATTTTTCTTTTTTCTTCTCTACTTCATTTATTTCTACCATTCTATCTTCTAACTCACTTTTCCTATATTCTCCCTCCATTATTCTACTGTTGGTTCCCTCCAGAGTGTTTTTGATCTCATCTATTGCATTATTCATTGTATAGTGACTTTTTAAATTTATTCTAGATCCTTGTTAAACCTTTCTTGCATCTTCTCAATCCTTGTCTCCAGGTTATTTATCTGTAACTCCAATTTGTTTTCAAGATTTTGGATCAATTTCACTATCATTATTCGGAATTCTTTATCACATAGGTTCCCCATCTCTTCCTCTTTTTTTTTGGGTTGGTAGGCATTTATCCTGTTCCTTTATTTGCTGGGTATTTCTCTGCCTCTTCATCTTGCTTATATTGCTGTGTTTGGGGTGGCCTTTCTGTCTTCTGGCAGTTTGTGGAGTTCTCTTTATTGTGGAGTTTCCTCACTATGGGTGAGGCTGGACGGGTGGAGCTGGATTTCTTCTCTCTGGAGTGCAATGAAGTGTTCAGTTTTGAGTTATGAGATGTCAGTGGGTTTGGAGTGACTTTGGGCAGCGTGTATATTGAAGCTCAGGGCTATTTTCCTGTGTTGCTAGAGAATTTGCGTAGTATGTCTTGCTCTGGAACTTGACCCTTGGTTGGTGCTTGGTTTCAGTGTGGGTATGGAGGTGTTTGATGAGCTCCTATCGATTAATGTTCCCTGGAGTCAGGAGTTCTCTGGTGTTCTCAGGATTTGGACTTAAGCCTCCTGCCTCTGATTTTCAGTCTTATTCTTGCAGTAGCCTCTATCTGTCACTTCCAAGGTGGTTCCCTCTGTTTTAGCTTCTGTTTGCTGGTCTCTTCAGTGTCTAATTTCTGCCCTGACACTAGGGGGCGGTGGTGGACACTTTTTAAGGCTCGCTTGTTCAGTCGTGTTCTGGGAAGGGAGGAATGCTGCAGGCAAATATCTCTGGCGTCTGTGGGGAGTGCTCACAGTGTTCTGGCCACACTGGCTTTGCCCCTGCTCATGGCATGTGTGCTGTCCCAGTCTACACTGCACAGGCTCTAGGTTGCTCTGCCAAAAAGTGTCTGAGGCCAGCGCTGGGTTGCATGCACATCCCAGGTCTAAGCTGCTCAGGTTCAGGTATTTGGGTGCTCCACAAAGGCGCAGACTTGGTTGGGCCTGCGTTTTTTGCCCTTCCCTGGTCTGAGCAGCTCAGGTGACCAGGTGTTTGGCGAGCGCAGTCGCTGCAACTTATTGCCTCCCCAGTCCCTCCTGCCCTGTTTTCTGGGTGTACAACTGGCGCACCTTCTCAGGTGGATGTTGACCGGCCAGAAACCCAAGAAGTCTTGGTTAGCAACGAAGCCTGCCTGCAGTTTGGTATCGGATCCCTTTCTGGGGCCACAGTTGCCCCCTTCCAGCTCTGGCTGCCCTCCCCTGCCTGTCTCGGAGGGGGGATGGGCCATCCGCAGCTGGCTAGCTCTGCTTAGTCCTTTGTTCTGTGAGCAGGACTGGTGGAGTCTTAGGTTAGAGCTTTTCGCCTTTTTGCGGGGTAGTTATCCCACAGTCTGCTCTGCTATCTCCAGTTAGCTGTCTCAGACTGCCCTCGCAGCATTCAGGCCCGGTCCTCACTCTAAGCAGTTCAGCTGGCTCCTCCCTGCCCAGCCCCCTCTTGCTAATGGCGGATGCGGGTGTCTGCTGCTTCTCCGCTGGGGGTTACTGTTGGGCATGTAATCTGTGGGTTTTAATTATTTTTTTCTTTTTTCTCCCAGTTATGTGGCTCTCTGAGGTTCCAAGGCTTGCCACAGACTCGCCTGTGAGAGTGTTTCTCTCTTTTTTAAGCCTCCCTTCCCGGGACGGAGCTCCGTCCCTACCTCTCTTGTCTCTCTTTTTATCTTTTATGTTTTTTCCTACCTCCTTTCGAAGACAATGGGCTGCTTTTCTGGGTGCCTGATGTCTTCTGCCAGCAAAGTTGTTTTGTGGAATTTACTCAGCATTCAAATGTTCTTTTGATGAATTTGTGGGGGAGAAAGTGGTCTCACGGTCCTATTCCTCCACCATCTTGTTCCCTCCCACTCTATTCACTTATTTTAATGTGATAAATGAGTCAAAATGTAAAATAATTATTGTCTCCTAAATACTACTAGAACATTGAAATTTAAAACTCACTGTATGATAAAACTGTCTTTCCGGTGATGTGATAGCTTTATGCTGAGCCAACAGGAAGATCACCTGGAGAAGGAAATGGCAACCCACACCAGTATTCTTTCCTGGAAAACCCCATGGACAGCCTGGCGGGCTACAGTGTTTGGGGTCCCAAAGAGTCGAACTGGACTGGGTGTGCGTGCACGCGCACACACACACACACACACACACTTAGTTATCCCACTTTGTGAGCACTTAAATTTGAGACAGCAATGACCAGGGTTTGAAATATGATCAGAGCCTTGTGGACCAGCTAAAACTTTGGTCTTACTGGAACTAAGTGCTCCAGTAGGTTTATTTTTTTTTTAAAGGGTAAGATTGTTAAACAGCAAAAAATATGAAAATCTCAACTGATTATTCAAGCAGAACCCCTTAACTATATGGTATTCAAAGCAGATATTGAAAGAGATTTTTGAAGATCAAAGTAGATGAAACTGATTAAGTTAAAAGGTTGTGATGGAAGATAGTAGCACCCAAGAAGGCTAGATGTCAGGGAAAACAGAAGCAAGTTGAACTGTGCTGAACCCAGGCTCCTCTCCTGACTACAGAAATAAATTGCGCTAAGGAAGAGAATGAGTTCAGGGTTTCTACTCTTGGCCTCTGTAGAAACACTCCATTCCATTCCGTTCCGTCGCACAGTCGTGTCCGACTCTTTGCGACCCCGTGGACTGTAGCCTACCAGGCTTCTCCTTCCATGGGATTCTCCAGGCAAGAATACTGGAGTGGGTTACCGTTTCCTTCTCCAGGGGATCTTCCCAACCCAGGGATTGAACCCGGGTCTCCCACATTGGAGGCAGATGCTTTAACCTCTGAGCCACCAGGGAAGCCCCGTAGAAACACTAGTCTTTGGCAATTAGCAACATACAAGTGGGTAGGGATGCCCTGCCTCATGCAGATGTGTAAATATTATGTAACATTTTCTTTTCTCACATAGAAAGTTGCTATTGTCCAGTTCAGTCACTCAGTCACGTCTGACTCTTTGTGACACCATTGACTGCAGCACGCCAGGCCCCCCTGTCCATCATCAACTCCCAGAGTATGTGTCAAACTCATGCCTATCGAGTCGGTGATGCCATCCAACCATCTCATCCTCTGTTGTCCCCTTCTCCTCCTGCCTTCAATCTTTTCCAGCATCAGGGTCTTTTCAGATGAGTCAGTTCTTCGCTTCAGGTGGCCAAAGTATTGAAGTTTCAGATTCAGCATCAGTCCTTCCAATGAATATTCAGGACTGATTTCCTTTAGGATGAACTGGATGGATGTCCTTGTTGTCCAAGGGACTCTCAAGAGTCTTCTCCAGCACTTCAGTTCAAAAGCATCAATTCTGCAGTGCTCAGTGTTCTTTATAGTCCAACTCTCTCATCCATACATGACTACTGGAAAAATGATAGCTTTGACTAGACGGACCTTCGATGGCAAAGTAATGTCTCTGCTTTTTACTATGCTGTCTAGGTTGGTCATAACTATTCTTCCGGGGAGCAGACGTCTTTTAATTTCATGGCTGCAGTCACCATCTACAGTGATTTTGGAGCCCAAGAAAATAAAGTCTATCACTGTTTTCCCATCTATTTGCCATGAAATGATGGGACCAGATGCTATGATCTTAGTTTTCTGAATGTTGAGTTTTAAGCCAACTTTTTCATCTCTTCTATCACTTTCATCAAGAGGCTCTTTAGTTCTTCTTTGCTTTCTGCCATAAAGGTGGTGTCATCTGCATATCTGAGGTTATTGATATTTCTCCCAGCAATCTTAATTCAAGCCTGTGCTTCATCCAGTCCAGAATTTCTCATGATGTACTCTCCATATAAGTTAAATGGGCAGGGTGACAATATATACAGCCTTGACATACTCCTTTCCCAATTTGGAACCAGTCTCTTGTTCCATGTCCAGTTCTAACTGTTGCTTCTTGACCACATACAGATTTCTCAAGAGGCAGGTCAGGTGGTCTGGCATTCCCATCTCCTGAAGAATTTTCCACAGTTTGTTGTGATTCACGCAAAGGTTTTGGCACAGTCAATAAAGCAGAAGTAGATGTTTTTCTGGAACTCTCTTGCATTTTTGATGATCCAGCGGATGTTGGCAATTTGATCTCTGGTTCCCCTGCCTTTTCTAAAACCAGCTTGAACATCTGGAAGTTCCCCAGGTCTACTATATAAGAGTTGCACTTACACCAGAGCCCCAGGTCATCTTTCACATGTTAAAGTTTGAAAATCTCTGCTAGTATAAAGTTGTTCTTGTTTAGTCACTAGGTTGATCCAACTCTTTGTGGGATCAAGAGGCTCTTTAGTTCTTTGCTTTCTGCCATAAGTGTGGTGTCATCTGCATATTTAAAGAGTCAGATTTATTGAAGTATGTTTCCACAGAGTAAAATTAAACCATTTTAGTACATAGTGCTGTGCATTTTAACAACCTCGTACAGTTGTTTAAACACCGCTGTAATCATAGAACAGTTCCATCACTCCCCCTAGCTCCTCAGCACCTGACAACCACTGATGTGTTTTCTGTCACTATAGTTTTCCCTTTTCTAGGATGTCATGTAATGTATGGCTGCATGCATCTGTTCATTCCTTTTTGTTGCTGAGTAATATTCCATTGTATGAATGCAACATAGGTTGTTTATCTAACATTCACCCATTTAAGAACATTTTGCTTATTTATAGGTTTTGGTGATTATGAAGAAAACAGCTATGAACATTCTTGTACAAGTTTTGTGCAAACATAAGTTTCTCAGTTAATTTTTAAAAATTATTTATTTTAATTGGTGGATAATTACTCCAGTACATTGTATTGGCCTCTGGTATACCTCAACATGAGTCAGCCATAGGCATCCACGTGTTCCCTCCCTCCTGAACCCCCTCCCACTTCCCTCCCCACCCCATCCCTCCAGGTTGCCACAGAACACTGACTTTGGGTTCCCTGTGTCACACATCGAACTCCCACTGGCTATCTATTTTACACATAGCAGTGTATACGTTTCAATGCTGTTCTCTCAAATCATCCTGCCCTCTCCTTCTCCCACTGTGTCCAAAAGTCTGTTCTTTATGTCTGTGTCTCCTTTGCTGCCCTGCATATAGGATGATCGGTTCTATCTTTTGAGATTCCATATATATGCATTAATGTACGGTATTTGTCTTTCTCTGTCAGTCAAAATGTTGACAAGTAATTTCTCTATTTACTGCCAAAAAAAGAAAAAGGAGAAGAAGGAAAAGAAAAAAAAATTAGAGTCTGAGATGACCATTTCAAGGAGCTTCTCTTCAAGTACAGAATGTTCATAGTAGAGATTAAAAGAGATTTTTCAAGGATGGATAGAAAATTTGATGATGTTTGAGGACCTTTCCAAAGGGAGAGGAGAATTCTTAACAAAACTGGAAATTGGGAGTAAAAGTAAAAAAGCAAATAAATGGGTTTCAAGATGATTGTAACTAAACAGACAGCCCTCAGTTTACAAACTCTAGATTTGCATACGTCTTAAATATACAAAATAGTATGAGGGGAAGTAAATTCAAGGTCTCAGTTTCTGGGTTTTGTTTAGTAATTAGTCTGGACTAATTAACTAGCTGGAACCAGTCTTTGTTTAATAATTCAAAAGATGTGGGCAGATCCTTATTTACATGTACAGATCTGTATCTCCTGCAGATAATAGGAACCCAGTGATAGTTTTTATAACTGCTGTGGATGAACAGAACATCACCACAATTAGTATTTCACTTGATTGGTACTTGAGAGTATTAGGATCTTTCACATACAGTATACAACCCTGTTAAGAGGCAGATACTCATACTCTTTTACTGATGAGAGGCTACCCAGGGAGGTTATGGCACATCTCCGATTTCACATTTCAGCTTTACACAGATGAAAGATTAGGACCCTGCCTGGTATTTTCTCTGTAAGTCCACTGTTCCTTCGCTTATCCCATGTTATGCAGTAAGAGTTCTGAATTTCCTGGGCAGTAATCCCAAGCCTTGTAGCAGCATCCATCTTGAGGAGGAGCGGCCTGAAGTTTTTCTGATATGTGCTAAGATTCTAAAACTCATCGGGCAGATCACACTAAGCTGTAGATCGAAGTAGCCCCATCCACCTGGATGGATGCTGACTTTTTCTGCGTAACAATCTCCTCCCCCCCACGCCCACTTCTATTGAGCTACGATTATACAACACTGTATTAGTTTTAGGTGTTCCTTTTCATTTTAAAAATTGCTTTCAGATTTAACTCCTCTGCGTTTTAAAGCTTAATTGCCATCCCAGGTGTGCAGCCACCCAACTCTCTCATTTCCGTGAATGGAAAACAGATCCAGTGACTGGCTCCGTGGAGTTGCAGTTAAAAAAGAGATGTGTGCTAAACAAAGCCCGAGAAGGCCCAATTTCCCTGCGGAGAGAACTGTTTCTGGGCAGTTCACCAGGGCTACAAACCGAAAGGGAGGGAGGGCTTGAAGTTAAGTAACCTGAGCGTCAGGCTGCCCGTCCCCCCGCCCCGCCCCCGACACACACACACCCTCGCCCCTCTTTAACACGCTAACGCAGAATCCCACAGTCTCTGGGGCTTCCTAGTCGGACCGCGTCTCGGACTGCTCCACTCAGACAGACCAGCGCTCACTCCCCAGGTCCCGGTGCCCCTCCAGGGCCCCACCCCGCAGCCTTTGCACTTCCTGCCCGTCCCCGGCTGCGCCTGGCCCGGCGAGCTCCTCCCAGAGCAGCAGCGAGAGCTGCCACTCCCTGTGCGCCGAGGCGGCTCGTAGGGTCTCGGCTCTTCGGACTGCAAGTGGCAGTTCCTTAGCCGCCAGGCCTTGGCCCCCCTGAGCTCCCTCGGCTGGGCGGTCCAGCGCCTCCGGTATCATGCTGCGCTGGCTGCGGGGCTTCGTGCTGCCCACGGCGGCCTGCCAGGACGCGGAGCCGCCCACGCGCTACGAGACCCTCTTTCAGAAACTGGACCGCAACGGGGACGGCGTGGTGGACATCAGCGAGCTGCAGGAGGGGCTCAAAAGCTTGGGCATCCCCCTGGGCCAGGACGCCGAGGAGGTGGGTGGCTGCGGGGCGCGGCCCCAGGGCCGGGAGGGCTGCGGGGACTCTGGGCGCTCCAGGACTAGGGCGGCGGCCCGCGGCTCTGCAGGAAGAGGCCGGGCTTGAGGCGGCCAGCCCGCGCATGGGTCAGAAGCTCGGGGGTGCGGACCGCGGCCAGGTACCCCAGAACGGACGCTCGTCGAGATCTGAAAGGCTGCTGGTGTTTTTCCAGAAAAATGAGTGCGGCGGATGCTCTAGCTCGCTCTTACAGTTCAAAATCCTGTCCCCAGTACTTTTGGTACCCCCACCCCCTTTTTGCGCCTCTCAGCCTCTGCAAACGTTTAATGAAGTTTTTCTTAAGCTCCCACACTTCAGTGGCCCCAAGTTGTGTAAAAAGGCTCGCATTTTGTATCTCTCTTCGAAGCTGCTTTCTTACATCAGATAGTTTGCTGTTTTATAACTGTTTGAAAACCCATCGTTATTTCCCCCCCCAACTTCCCGTTGAGGAGGAGAGGCAACATTCCATTGTTTAAAGCATTCTTAATACCCAAAGTCCACAAGTTGACCTGAAGGGTTGGCCCGTCGTCTGAGCAATTTCGGCTTCTCTGAGTCATAACTGTGTCCCCCAGAGCAGCTCCTATCAGCAGGGCGGAGATACTTGGAACCTCTCCAGCCCCTCTGAAACGTAAGAGGACACTTTGGCATTCTCTATCCCGAGCGGGAAAGTGAATACGTTCTGAGAGCGAACAACTGTTTTATTGTAGTTGTATTTTAAGCTACTCATTCAATGCCTGTAGTAGTTACAGGCCTCTTCAGGTGGCTATTTCTTCTTGAGTCAGATTTAGTAAGCTACAACGTTTAGGAAACTGCCCATTTTGTCCAAGGTTCATAATACTTAAATTCCCTTAGGGTTTTAAAAAAGTTCTGACTGTATCTGTAGTTGTTTTCTTCTTCCTCCAACCTTCAATCTCACCAAATCTTTTTTTTCTTGCCAGTCCTTCTCCCTGTCCCGGCCAACTTTGGTAATTTTTGCTGATTGTCTCTGTTTTTAAATTTTCTTCCATTAGCTTTTGTTTGTTTCTTTCTACTTTCTTTAGGTTTACTCATTTGCCCCTTTTCTGTTTCTTGAGTTGAATGTTTGATTCATTAACTGACTCTTTGTGACCTCATGGACTGTAGCCGGCCACGCTCCTCTGTCCATGGAATTCTCCAACCAAGAGTACAGGAGTGGGTTGCTATTCCCTTCTCCAGGGAATCGTCGAACCTGGGTCTCTGCATTGCAGGCAGATTCTTTACCATCTGAGCCATCAGGGAAGCCCATTTTGAGCTACAATATCCCTTTGATCACTTCTTTCCTCTCATCCCATAAGTTTGTATTTTTGTTGTAACTTAGCTCCCAGTATTTTTTAATGTCCAATAGGATTTCATCCCTGACCCATGAATTATTTAAATGTGTGATATAAATTTCAAAATATATGCTTTCTTTGTTGGTTCTTCGAAAGTATGAATAAAATAGATAAACCTCTGGCAAGACTGCTTAAGAAAAAGAGAGAACTCAGGAATAAAAAATGTCTTCAGTTTTCTAAAATGAATATAGTATAGAATAAGTTGTATAAAACTATGTGTATGCAAAGATATAACAGGATGGCATGTATTTGTCACATACCTAATATATGTATCTTATGCATATACATAAAATATATTTTACATATACATACTCTCACTGTCAGTGCTCATGCCAGATATTAACCGTTCTCAGCACTTTTTTTTTGATTCTTCAATAAAAGTTCAATAATGATTGCTTTTGGATGGTTGGAGTTAAATTACCTTTTTACTTTCTTCTTCATAATTTTTGTATTATTTCAATTTTTAAAAATGATCATACATTATTATTTTTATGATTAGGAAAAAATAGAGGATTTTTTAAAAAATTAAATATCATCTCTCTGGGATGAGCTTTTCCGGACCACCCTCTATAGATGAGTTCATCACTGGTCTCTCCAAAAGGTATTTTTATTTATTGACTGTGTCCTCCGCTAGTACCAGACATCCTGAAGATGAGGATCATGTCTCATGGTCTAAGCACAGTGATGCCAAAAGATTTAAGGTTTGTGATTTGAAATACCCTAAACAAGGCAGTGGCTCATTTGAAATAATTAAAAGTTGGTTATTAAAAATTAATCAATTAAATATTCAACTGCAAAGCAGTTGTTAATGGTTTTATTTCCAGCATAGGTAAGACAGAAAACCAAAAGTTCTCCTTTTGTAAGATGCCCAGAAATGCTGTAAAAGATAAGATAAATATATAAAAGTATTTTTTAGAGCAGTTTTTGGTTTACAACAAAATTGAGAGGAAGGTACAGAGATTTCCCACACACCTTCTGCCCCTAGACATCACATACATAAGCCTTCCCCCACTGCCAGTATCATTTAACAGAATGGTACATTTTTTTTTTTTTACCATGGATGAACCTACATTGACACATCATTATCACTTTAAGTTCATAGCTTACTTTAGGGTTCACTCTTGGTATTGTATGTATATTCTGTGGGTTTGGACAAATGTATAATGACATGTATTCATTATTATAATATCATATAGAGTGCTATTACTGCCCTAAAAGTCCTCTGTGCTCTGCCTAAAAGTCCTCTGTGCTCTGCTTTGCTCATTCCCACCTCCATCCACTGATCTTTCGTTTCCATAGTTTTGCCCGGTAAACATCTTTTTACACACATAGATGAACTTGTAATAAAAGTCTAGCCAAACTGGGTTTAAATCGCGATTGTGCTACTTACTTGATAACTTTGGGGCAAATTTTAAAATTTCTCTAGCCCCAGTTTCCACATCTGTGACAGAGGTGATATCAGTACTTATTTCATAGAGTTATTGTGAAGTATAAATTAATTAAAATATGTTAAATACTTAGAATAATACCTGGTACCTGACAGTCAACTAATTATAGGCTTTAAATTATCTAATACTGTTATTATAGTCACTATTAAAAAGAAGTGTCAGAATCTCTATAATTGTAGATTTGCCAACTTTATAATTTTATCAGTTTTCCCCTTTTATATTTTAAAAATAGACTAGATAGTGGACTGTACTACTGGTGAATTCAGATTTAGCATTGTTATATCTTCTTGGTGAATTGCTCTTTTTATCTTTCTGGTTTCTTGCCTACCTTTGTAGCATGGTTCCCCCTATATTTGGCAAATGCCCGAATCATTGCACTGACCAGGGTGTTTCCCATGAACAGGTTGTTTCCTCAGGTCACCGCAGGAAAATCTTCAGTATTTGGGCTCCCACCTTGTACAGGGCATCATCCTTGTCCCACAGTCCACTCAGGGCCCTTTGCCTTCTGGGTGGTGAATGAGTCAGTTTCCAAACCCCATGTTCCCACCTCTTGTCTTGGGCTAACCGTGATGCCAACTGCAACTGCATCACTCTGGTCTTCCTTAGAGCAGAAACCAAGATGGGATTGGGTATGCAAAAGAAGGGTAAGGGAGAGGAGACAGGGGTGAACTGAGGGGAGTCTTCAGACCACGATGCAAGTTTAATCCCTGGTAGAAGAGTCCAAGAAAGAAGGAGGTTTAGGAGGAACTTCAGATCCAAGAATAGTTCTTAGAAGCTCTCAGCTAGGCTAAGGAGAATGGCTGAGGAAAGGAATCTGTTAGGAGAGCCCTGTGGTGGCTGCCCCTTCTGTGCTAGTCATTGGATGGAACGGCCCATGACTAACCCTAACCCTAACCCAAGGGGGGCCTTGGCATGGGTGCTCAGTGGGTCCAGAGGTCCACAGGTGTGGCAAGTAGGCTGTCAGTCACCTCTGCTCCTATAGCAGGTTCCCTTGTAGGCATTCTGACATGGTGTCCACAGGCCACTCCTTGACCCACACGGATCTGCTTCTCAGCATAGGTTTGGGGAGCGCATCTCACTGTTCTTGGCCTCTTTACCTCGGGGAGGATAGTGGGACAGACTACAGTCCCCATTGCTTCACTTGGTCACAGCTGCCACTCCTGATTTCTCTTCCTGTCTATTTTAAACACCACTCTCAGTCAGCTGGAAACTGCAGGTCTTTGTAACTTTGCTGGTGGTGTGACCCGAACTTTCCTTCCTGTGGGGCCTGAGCTTCTCAGGCCACTGTTGTTGCCTGTGCCCATTCACAGCCCTAAGTGGGCCTGGGAGTATTCGGTGGCATTCCTGGTGTCCACGTGGGTCATCTGAATTCCATCAATATTCCTCTCTGTCTCTGTGGTGTAGAAGCAGCCCTGCCTCCTGCTGATCAAGGCCAAGTTACACCTATCCAGAGGGTGACTTCTTTTCTTGCCTGTTGTCCCTGAACACGAGATCCAAATGTCCAGATGGAAGTTATAGTTTGTAGTTCATTGGGATCCTTATTGTGTTCCCTGACGAGTGTATAACTATCCTGTTTGGGGACCAGAAGCTAACCCGGCAAAGCCCAGAGCTATAGGGACAGGAAGCAAAAAGTCCCCAGCAAGTCACTGGGAGTGACAGAAAGTGGAAATATTGCTGCTTCCCCCTCTGAGTTCCTGGACTCAGGTATTCGTCCTTTAGGGAACACAGAGCCACGTGGTAGGTCGCTGATTCAGTGTACATACTGCATCCCGAAAGGTAGCAGCCCATTTTTGCCAAATAATTGTCTCCTTGGGGTTGATTTGACTCTGCTTTCAGTAGGCCATTCCAGCATCCTGTGAGGTTGGCTGCTTCCGGATGGTGTGGTGGGTGACATGTCTAGTGGATCCCATGGTCTTGGGCCCACTTCTACACGTCTTCCACTGTGAAGGGATCCCCTGGTCAGTTGCTGTGTTAGGTAGTGATTTCATGCTTGTGGATTAGGCATTTCACCAACACCCAGATAGTGGTGCTATCTGAACTGTTGTGGGCAGGAAGGGGAAACCCCTACTTTCCTTTTTCCAGGAAGACACATTGTCCCTTCCATGACAGGTGGCACCCAATATAACTGACTTTCCACTGAGTGACCCATTGGTCTTCTTGAGGAATAGTGTCACTTCTGGGCCAGGCAAGCGTCAGATCATGAAAGGCATTGAGGACCTGCTGGATGGTTTGGATTTTTATCATATGAGTGATGGGAACACTTGGAAGGTTGTAAGCAAGAGGAGACACAAGCAGATTTATGATTTAGGAAGAGCACGCTAGTGGCCATGTGGAAAGCAGATGGAGGAAGAGAGGGTGTGGAGGCAAGCCTGGGCCACAGCAGCCAATCAAATACTTGGGATTACATGGTCAGTCTTTATGGAGGAGAATTTCAGAGGCATCCATCAAGGGTCTGTATAATGTCACAGACTGGGGAGATTATCCATCTGAGCATCTAGAAATGAGAACTTTGGGGTGACTCTTCAAGGGAAAGATTTCAAGATAATTTGCTTCTATCACAAATACTCAACCTGAAGTGAAATCTCTATAAATTTCCATCTGACTTGATCTCTTCTCCATATTGCCAAGTTTTTGTGATGTAGAAGCATATAGAAGGGAGCAGATTTCTATTTAAGTTCCTTAAAGCCTTAGAGGGAAAGATTGTGAAATATAAGAGTGTAGAAAATAGGTATAAGGAATACGATAAATTAGGAATATTTTAAGGAATACAATAACTAATCATTACTACATGTTCCAAAAGTATCCAGGGAAAGGAAAAGACAACAAGGCAATTCCTGGGACAAAGAACTAACCAGAGGTGAACTTGGGCTTCCCAAGAGGCACAGTGGTAAAGAACCCATCTGCAATGCAGAAGACACGAGAGACTCACTTGGGTTTGATCCCTGGTTTTGGGAAGATCTCCTGGAGGAGGAAATGGCAATCCACTCCAGTACTCTTACCTAGGAAGTCCTGTGGATAGAGGAGCCTGGTGGGCTACAGTCCATGGGGTCACACCATGGGGTCACAGGGTCGGAGCGACTGAGCATGCTGCAGGCACAGTGCCTGACACATAGGACAGAGGTGAATGCACTACAGTTTCTTCTAAATGAATGACCCTGCTTTTACATGTTTCCAAATTGCCTCATTATGAAATTAGTGTTTTAGAAGAGATAAAATTCACGTTAAGTTCTTCTAGGACTCAGGAATTGTTTGTAGAAGGTAGCATGAGAAACAAGGAAATACAGTAGTTATTACTAATATTCCCATAAGAATCTAGTAATCCTGTCTGCTTTTTCTTTTTTCTTAGAATATCCCTCCTCCCTTTCCCCTTTCCCCTCTCCTGCTCCCTCTCGTCTTCCTCCTTCTGCCTTCCTCCTTCTCCTCGTTTTCCATCAAAGGCCACATTAGAGCATTCTAAAAGGATATTAATATTTGGATATCATTTGAGATACTATGAGGAAAAAAATTTCAGAACATCAAAGAGGAGAATAAGTAATCTGAATTTTAATTTACTGAAATGGAAATCAGAAAAATAAACTGGTGAAGAGTCTGCAATTTTAGCTGTAAGTTCTTATTTTGATTCCATTTAGGCTTGGAAAACTTTGTAATAGTATAGGACCAAAACCAAAAAACTTTAGATTTAGAATGAATAAGGCAATGTAATGAAAAAAGGAAGATCTTGACTTTTTTTATACAGATTTTTACAAATATTTTTTATTTCTCCTCAAATCATGGCACCAATTAGTAGTAATTCTTTTATTAATAGGTGGAGGGAAAATGGGGCAGACTGTGTAGCATATGAAGGTATTCCTGTACCCATGTTCACAGCTAACTGATCTAACAGTTGTGTTCAGCTGACCTCTGAAGTCATGGACAGTTTTACAACTTGTCTGCCATGTATTCACAGGTACAAACTCTTACTGTAACTTTCTTAGGAGAGACTTAGAATCATAAGAGGCATAGGACTCTTACAGCCAAGAGGATTACCAAGAGCTAGAAGGGAAGCAGCTCAAAGAATTTCATATTTGTTCTGGAGCCACTGCAGAAACCCAGTGAAGATAATGACCTGGTGTAGGGGCGTGGGGGTCATCACAGAAGGAAAGGCCCATGCTGGCAGATTTTCATTCAGGTTCCAAGCATCATTATAATGATTCCCAAGTTCCTTAACCTTAGAAGAAGAAGTCTTAGAAAGGTGTGACTAAACAACTTTAAAAAAAAGAAAAGTTGGACCAACACCACCATTCATTACGACTCCACAGTCCATGTCTCAAAATTCCCCTACCCACTTTTCCCTAAAAAGAAGTTCTACCTTTAGAGACAGACCTGTGCAGAAGTCTTTCAGGAAGCTTCTGGAGGAAAGACTCTTCCTGGAGTGAGGTGGAAACAGGCTTTCTGATTGGATGATCAGGGAGTGAGGTGGGAACTCCATGGCCTCGCACACCAGACCTGGCCCCCAAGGCCGCGTGCACCATGTGCCTCTGGGGCCGTTGCCTGCACAGTTGCCTTCCTGTTCTGTACCTGGCAAAAGGGCTTTGGCTTTGGTAGCAGAGAGACAGCTGCTACTTCAGGACTCTTCCAACTCGGCCTGCAGTGGGCAGAGATCACCGTCTTGACTTTCACATCCACCCCGAGACTCACGGGGTCACAGTGTGGACCACTCGAGTCACTTCTCCCGCAAGAGACATCCCAGATGGACACCTCCTATGATAAACTGTTTTCTCACCTATATCATAATGAAGACGGGGCCCTGGACATCTTTGAACTTCAGGAAGGCCTGCAGGGTATAGGGGTCATTCAGTATGGAGGGAAGGTGGGCTTCAGAGGGTCTGTGATCAGAGAGATGTTGGGGCTGAGAGTTCTGGAGGAGCCTTGGGCAGAGAAGCCTACAGTCAAATTTACAGGTTCCTAAACTTGATGTCCAAAATCACTGTGAATGCTGACTGCAGCCATGAAAATAAAAGACGCTTACTCCTTGGAAGGAAAGTTATGACCAACCTAGACAGTATATTAAAAAGCAGAGACATTACTTTGCCAACAAAAGTCCGTCTAGTCAAGGCTATGGTTTTTCTCGTGGTCATGTATGGATGTGAGAGTTGGACTGTGAAGAAAGCTGATCGCTGAAGAATTGATGCTTTTGATCTGTGGTGCTGCAGAAGACTCTTGAGAGTCCCTTGGACTGTAAGGAGATCCAACCAGTCCATTCTAAAGGAGATCAATCCTGGGTGTTCACTGGAAGGACTGATGCTAAAGCTGCAATTCCAATACTTTGGCCACTTCATGTGACGAGTTGACTCACTGGAAAAGACTCTGATGCTGGGAGGGATTGGGGGTGGGAGGAGAAGGGGACGACAGAGAATGAGATGGCTTGATGGCATCACCGACTCGATGGACATGAGTTTGAGTGAACTCCCGGAGTTGGTGATGGACAGGGAGGCCTGGTGTGCTGTGATTCATCAGGTCGCAATGAGTCGGACATGACTGAGTGACTGAACTGAACTGAACTGAAACTCGATCTGGGCTGCCGCTCTAGTTTTCAGGTCAATTGCCAGCATTACTGTAGGAAGAATAACAATGTTACTGATAGTCTTCTCAAGCATTTTTCTCAGTTTCCCCCCTGGTTCTAATATGATAATTTAGAAATAAAGTAAGGAATACAATAACCTGTCATTACTAAGTGTTCCAAAAGTATCCAGGGAAGGAAAAAGACATCAAGGCAAGTTATGAGACAAAATAACTAACTCGAGATGAACTCGGGCTTGTGAATTCAAATTGCTCTCAAAATATTGGATGCAAACTGGTTTCTGAAGTCACCTTGTTCAAGGTACTCACCTGTTATTAGTAGCCTATGAGCATCAGCCCCAAGAATGCTCCCTCCCCTCTTTAGGGAACTGGCATAATCACTATTTTTGTATTTTGAGAGTTGTGTGGTAGTTGAAACTTCTCTAATATTGGATTTTGAAGGAGGGCAATCAGTCTGAATGGCTTGTAGTCTTGGGGTCTCACCAAAGCTAATATGTCCTTATAACTTGCTTTAATCATTAGACTTTTAAAAATGAGCTTGGGCATTGTTTGCGTTGCAGATCTTTCCCCCAGCAACCTAGGTCAGAGGATCATTCTCAGTATGTGATGCCACATGCATTTCCATTATTTCCAAGTAATTTTCTATTTGGCTGTTATTATTGAGTATAATTATTGTTTTCCAATTATATTTGCTCTTTGGATGTTTAAGAAGACTAGGAGATCCATGAGAGGTAAAGATTGGCAAATTCATTTGAAAAATTGGCACTTCATGCTCAAAAAACTATCATTTGAGCTCTGTCATGTTAAGATTTGGTAAAACTCTTCTTCTAAAAAGCTGTGTGAACTTTGGAAGTCTATATTTTAATCATCCATTCAGTCATTGATCAGTTGTATTTTGAGCACGTTTTATATGCCAAGCACTGTGTCTTGATTTCTTCATTTGTGACACCAGAGGCCTGGACTGGATGTTGTCTGTAGACCAGGCCAGTCCAAAATATTCTCTCTGTAAATTGCACTTGTTTTTTAAGTTGTGTTTTTCTTTTTAAACCTATTGCCCTTAATGCTTTTTAGAAGCTTCTCTTGTACTTAGATTTTCAAGTGTGACTTTTATTTATTAGGAATAAGCTAACCTTTCGTAAGAAATTCTAGATTAGCCATAAACAAGTTCAGTCTTTGAAACACATTACTTCTTTATCAAAAAAATTTTTTGTTTGTTTGTGGTTCTTGATAATAGATAGTGTGAGCCATATAAAAAGGCTTTTTGTGACTGATGAGGGTTTATGTATCAAAACTCCAGCGGACTCTGCAGTAACCACATCAGTTCAGTTCAGTCACTCAGTCATGTCTGACTCTTAGCTACCCTATGGACTGCAGCACACCAGGCCTCCCTGTCCATCACCAACTCCCAGAGTTTATTCAAACTCATGTCCATTGAGTTGGTGATGCCATCCAACCATGTCATCCTCTGTCATCCCCTTCTCCTCCTGTCTTCAATCTTTCCCAGCATCAGGGTCTTTTCCAATGAGTCAGTTCTTTGCATCAGGTGGACAACGTATTGGAGTTTCAGCTTCAACATCAGTCCTTCCAATGAACATTCAGGACTGATTTCCTTTAGGTTGGACTGATTGAATCTCCTTGCTGTCCAAGGGACTCTCAAGAGTCTTCTCCAACACCACAGTTCAAAAGCATCAATTCTTCAGTGCTCAGCTTTCTTCACAGTCCAACTGTCACATCCATACATGACTACTGGAAAAACCATAGCCTTGACTAGACGGACGTTTGTTGGCAAAGTAATGTCTCTGCTTTTTAATATGCTGTCTAGGTTGGTCATAACTTTTCTTCCAAGGAGTAAGCATCTTTTTATTTCATGATTCTTTTTATTTCAGTCACCATCTGCAATGATTTTGGAGCCCCAATAATAAAGTCTGCCACTGTTTCCACTGTTTCTCCATCTATTTGCCATGAAGTGATGGGACCAGATGCCATGATCTTAGTTTTCTGAATGTTGAGCTTTAAGCCAACTCTTTCACTCTCCTCTTTCACTTTTATCATAAGGCTCTTTAGTTCTTCTTTTCTTTCTGCCATAAGGGTGGTGTCATCTGCATATCTGAGGTTATTGATATTTCTCCCAGCAATCTTGATTCCAGCTTGTGTTTCATCCAGCCCAGCTTTTCTCATAATGTACTGTGTATATAAGTTAGGTAAGCACGGTGACAGTATACAGCCTTGATGTACTCCTTTTCCCATTTGGAACCAGTCTGTTGTTCCATGTCCAGTTCTAACTGTTGCTTCCTGACCTGCATACAGATTTCTCAAGAAGCAGGTCAGGTGGTCTTGTATTCCCATCTCTTTCAGAATTTTCCACAGTTTATTGTGGTCCACACAGTCAAAGGCTTTGGCATAGTCAATAAAGCAGAGATAGATGTTTTTTGGAACTCTCTTGCTTTCTTGATGATCCAGCAGATGTTGACAATTTGATCTCTGGTTCCTCTGCCTTTTCTAAAACTAGCTTGAACGTCTGGAAGTTCAGGTTCACGTATTGTTGAAGCCTGGCTTGGAGAATTTTGAGCATTACTTTACTAGCATATGAGATGAGTGCAACTGTGTGGTAGTTTGAGCATTCTTTGTCATTGCCTTTCTTTGGGATTGGAATGAAAACTGACCTTTTCTAGTACTGTGGCCACTGCTGAGTTTTCCAAATTTGCTAGCATATTGAGTACAGCACTTTCACAGCATCATCTTTTAGGATTTGAAATAGCTCACATGGAATTCCATCACCTCCACTAGCTTTGTTCATAGTGGTGCTTCCTAAGGCCTACTTGACTTCACATTCCAAGATGTCTGGCTGTAGGTGAGTGATCACACCATCATGATTCTGGGTCGTGAAGATCTTTTTTGTACAGTTCTTCTGTGTATTCTTGTCACCTCTTCTTAACATCTTCTGCTAGATCCATACCATTTCTGTCCTTTATTGAGCCCATCTTTGCATGAAATGTTCCCTTGGTATCTCTAATTTTCTTGAAGAGGTCTCTAGTCTTTCCCATTCTGTTGTTTTCCTCTATTTCTTTTCACTGATCACCGAGGAAGGCTTTCTTATCTCTCCTTGCTATTCTTTGGACCTCTGCATTCAAATGGGTGTATCTTTCCTTTTCTCCTTTGGTTTTTGCTTCTCGTCTTTTCTCGGCTATTTGTAAGGCCTCCTCAGACAGCCATTTTGCTTTTTTGAATTTCTTTTTCTTGGGGATGGTCTTGCTCTCTGTCTCCTGTACAAAGTCACGAACCTTCATCCATAGTTCATCAGGCACTCTATTATCAGATCTAGTCCCTTAAATTTATTTCTCACTTCCACTGTATAACAGTTAGGGATTTGATTTAGGTCATACCTGAATGGTCTAGTGGTTTTCCCTGCTGCTGCTGAGTCACTTCAGTCGTGTCTGACTCTGTGTGACCCCCTAGACGGAAGCCCAGCAGGCTCCACTTTCTTCAATTTAAGTCTGAATTTGTCAATAAGGAGTTCATGATTTGAGCCACAGCCACAGTCAGCTCCCGGTTTTCTTTTTGCTGACTATATAGAGCTTCTCCATCTTTGGCTGCAGTGAATCTATCTATCTGATCGATTTGAAATCTATATGATTTCGGTGTTGACCATCTGGTGATGTGAATGTGTAGAGTCTTTTCTTGTGTTGTTGGGAGAGAGTGTTTGCTATGACCAGTGTGTTCTTTTAGCAGAACTCTATTAGCCTTTGCCCTGCTTCATTCCGTGCTCCAACGACAAATTTGCCTGTTACTCCAGGTGTTTCTTGACTTCTACGTTTGCATTCCAGTCCCCTATAATGAAAAGGACATCTTTTTGGGTGTTAATTCTAGAAGGTATTGTAGGTATTCATAGAATTGTTCAACTTCAGCTTCTTCAACTTTACTGGCCGGGGCATAGACTTGGATTACCATGATGTTGAATGGTTTGCATTGGGAATGAAGAGAGATCATTCTGGCCATTTTGAGACTGCATCCAAATACTGCATTTCGGACTCTTTTTTTACTTTGGTTGTTACTCCATTTCTTCTAAGGGATTCTTGCCCACAGTAGTAGATATAATGGTCATCTGAGTTACATTCACCCATTCCAGTCCATTTTAGTTTGCTGATTCCTAAAATGTTGATGTTCGCTCTTGCCATCTCCTGTTTTTTCACTTCCAATTTGCCTTGATTCATGGACCTAACTTTACAGGTTCCTATGCAATATTGCTCTTTACAGCATTACAGTAACCACATAGAACCTTGTATTTCCGGGAAAATGATGTGGCTTTTCCTCAGGTGAGGTGACATGTCTAGGAAGTTTTGATATGAATTTTCTCTCACATGTCTCCAGCTTCCCTAGTCAAAAGTTTATTTATAAAGATTGAGAGTTCATTTAATATTTTAGATAGAAGTCGTACTTATGTGGTACTAAGAAAGAAAAGATACAACTTTTTATTCTGGTAACAGATTTTTTTGATTGATATTTTATTTTATTTTTTTTTCTTGCTATGAAAAGTGAGAGACTGAATATGCGAATAGTGGTTAGACCATATTTAAAATTGAACTTTGAATTTCATAATATATGCAAGTGTGAAGTCACTATGTTGTAACCTGAAACTAATACGCTATGTCAACTATATTTCAATTTGAAAAAATCTAAAATTTGACCCATGACCTGTTGAGAAGATGACCCTTTGTCTATGATAAACAATCCATGAAGCCAACCTACTGTAAGTCAGATTTTACTGGAAGCCAGAATACTATCTCTGGTGACAGTCCAAGAAGCTAAATAATAACTTCTGTAACAGCCCCAAATGGCCAGGAATTGATTGATCACTGACAGTTTCCCCAATTTTTGTCCCTGCTTCCAACTTAGGACCAACCAGAGAGGGCTAAATATGTCCTCCAACCAATCACACAGGATGACCCACTTAAATCCCGAAGTTTTCCCAGGCCAGCAGTCTCCAGTCAGGGCACACTGGAAAACTCCTTTTTTCCTACTATAAAGTTTCTCACTCTTCTTCCTGCCTTTGAGCCAAGACACAAGTGACATTGGCTGACTTCCTTGCTATAGTAATCCCAGAATAAATACCCTTTCCTTTTCTCCTTTGATTGATCTTTATTTTCACTGAAGAATAGAGGAGAAAACTCAGAACTCAGTGTCAGTAGAGAGTTGTAACTCTGGGAATCTTTATTTACTGTGTGTAAATAATCTGTATTTACTGTGCATGCATCCTTAGTCACTCAGTTTTGTTTGGCTCTTTACTACCCTTTGGATTGTAGCCTGGCTCTTCTGTCCATGGAATTATCCAGGTAAGAATACTGGAGTGGGTTGCCATTTCCCTGCCATTTCCAGACTTTCGTCTCCTGTGTCTCCTGCATTGCAGGTGGATTCTTTACAGAAAGGTGAATGAAACAGTCAAAGCTATGGTTTTTTCCAGTAGTCATCTACAGTTGTGAGAGTTGGACTATAAAGAAGGATCGTGCCAAAGAACTGGATATGGAACAACAGACTGGTTCCAAATAGGAAAAGGAGTACATCAAGGCTATATATCGTCACCCTGCTTATTTGACTTATATGCAGAGTACATCATGAGAAATGCCAGGCTGGATGAAGCACAAGCTGGAATCAAGAATGCAGGGAGAAATATCAATAACCTCAGATATGCAGATGACACCAGACTTCTGGCAGAAAGAGAAGAACCACTAAAGAGCCTCTTGATGAAAGTGAAAGAGGAGAGTGAAAAAGTTGCCTTAAAACTCAACATTCAGAAAAGTAAGATCATGGCATCTGGTCCCATCACTTCATGGCAAATAGATAAGGAAACAATGGAAACAGTGAGAGACTTTATTTTTGGGGTTCCAAAATCACTGAAGATAATGACTACAGTCATGAAATTAAAAGAGGTTCCTTGGAATAAAAGCAGTGATCAACCTAGGCAGCATATTAAAAAGCAGAGACATTACATTGCCGACAAAGGCCTGTCTAGGCAAAGACGGGCCAGTAGTCATGTATGGATGTCAAAGTTGGATTATAAAGGAAGCTGAGCTCTGAAGAATTGATGATTTTGAACTGTGGTGTTGGAGAAGACTCTTGAGAGTCCCTTGGACTGCAAGGAGATTCAACCAGTCAGTCCTAAAGGAAATCAGTCCTGAATATTCATTGGAAGGACATAAATTATGCTCAATCTGAAATTCCAATACTTTGTCCACCTGATGGGAAGAAATGGTTCATTTGAAAAGACCCTGATGATAAGAAAGATTGAAAGCAGGAGGAGGAGGGGACGACAGAGGATGAGATGGTTGGATGGCATCACCAACTCGATGGACATGCGTTTAAGTAAGCTCTGGGAGTTGGTGATGGACAGCAAGGCTTGGTGTGCTGCAGTCCATGGGGTCACACAGAGTCAGACGCGACTAAGTGACTGAACTGAACTGAATACTGAAGAACTGATGCTTTCAAATTGTGATGCTGGAGAAGACTCTTGAGAGTCCCTTGGACTACAAGGAGATCAAACCAGTTAATCCTAAAGGAAATCAACTCTGAATATTCACTGGAAGGACTTATACTGAAACTTCAATACTTTGGCCACCTGATACGAAGAGCCAACTCTTGGAAAAGACTCTCAAGCTGGGAAAGATTGAAGACAGAAGGAGAAGAGGGCAGCAGAGGATGAAATGGTTAGATAGCACCACTGACTCAATGGACATGAATTTAAGCAAACTCCAGGATATAGTGAAGGACAAGAAAGCCTGGCATGCTGCAGTCTATGGGGTTGCAGAGCTTAGCAACTGAACAACAACAAATGAAATATGGGTAAAAAGAAAAATCAAGCTGTTTAAAGATTGGGTTAGAGATGTCCTTTAATTTGTGATTTCTAAAATGACAGTTGTTCACTGTTACTTTCAATGATCAAAATAAACTTAGATGAAACTTTAGAACTGAAATGGGGCCCCAGAATGCTGTGACATTTTCTCATGGATTATGCAAATCTCAGTGTATGTGTTGAGTAATCAGAAAACAATTTCTAGATGAAGATCATCCTCAATCTAAGTTTGAAAGTAATTAAAGAGCAATAATTATTTTTCAGAGACATTAAAATGTATTTGCTTTTAAAATGTAATGATTGGTAGCATTTGAATCAAGACTACTTAGGTTGCAGATAAGAGAATTCTACTGATACTAGTTTAAACAAAAAAGGCCAGAATTCTTTGTAGTCACCTTTATTAGTTTGAGGAAGCACCACTCAGAGATTTTAGTTTGCTCAGAATTTTTAGTCATAAAGGTGTAGAATCCATCAAAAATTTGTCCACATTTACTAGGGTGATCATGTGACTTTTTAATTCTGTTACTGTGGTAAATTATAAGATTAAAAAAAACCATGTTAACCTAACCTGACATTACTGGTATACATTTATCTTTTGTATATATGTGTGTCCATATATAGTGTTATGTATATACATATTATGTATGATATATATAGTATTATATGTGAATATATAGTATCCATTTTATGTTGTATTCATATAATTATATACATAGTATGTATATTGTATCCATATACATTATATATATATATAGTGTGTGTATGTATATTATTGTTTGTGAAATAATATTTCTCAAAACAAATGATTTTTCTTGATAGAGATAGGCAATTTGATATGACAGCTTTTATAAGGATCATTTTTAGGAAGAAGTCATGTAATTTTGTAAATTCATAGGGAAAAAGACATTTTAAACATTTAAATTTAGGTCAAGATTTTGTCTTCTATCTTTGAATTTATAAAATAGATTTCTTAATAGGAAAATAGCCAATTTGCTTAAAGTTTTTGTATAAAAAATGCAGTATTTTTAACCCATATAAAATATCTCTAATTTTTTTCTTTTTTATAGAAAATTTTCACTACTGGTGATGTCAACAAAGATGGGAAGCTGGATTTTGAAGAATTTATGAAGTACCTTAAAGATCATGAGAAAAAAATGAAATTGGCATTTAAGAGTTTGGACAAAAATAATGATGGTTTGTCTTTATTTTCTGTTTATCAACAGCTATGAAGAACCACTTCTCATGCTTCTAAGTCTAAAAGAATGTATATTTTAGTCTGTCTTTTTTAGGTGATAATTATTACTTGTGCTAATATTTGTTTTTCTTAGCATATGATTTTTATATAGATTTATTTTTATTCATTCTAAGCACAAGTGTTTTATATTCTAAACTTTAAACAACTTTCAGATTATCTTATATTTGATAAGTCTTTTTGAAAGAATTACCTGTGATCAGAGAAGATACTCTCTGATGATGAAAATTAGAAAAGAAATAGCAGATACATATTTAAATATATACCTTCTGATTGGGATTGTGGCTTTTCTATTTATTAATAGCTTGGAGTTAGAGTCCCAGTCATGTAGAGCAAAAATCAAGGGCCACAGTGGGAGAAAGGAAGCACCTTTCAAACCCTTATCACCAGAGGCAACCTTTGATAAGAAGAGGGAGTTTATTTTAAAAATGTATAATGTAGCCTCAGACCCCTCCCCATGCATAAGTGGTTGAGGCCATTCCATTCACAGATTTATTATTCAAGAAACAAGTTAAACAAATAAACAGAAAATATGGTTCATACCAGGGTAGACAAACTTTTTTTTAATAAAAGGCCAGATAGGAAATATTTAGCTTAGTGACCCATGTGATCTCAGTTGCAGGTACTCATCTCTGCTGTCACCCTGCAGAAACAGCCTTAGATAATATGTAAATGAGTGGGCATGGCTGTGTACCAATAAAACTTTATTTGTAAAAGCTGGCAACTGGCTTTATTTGGCCAGAAGGTTATAGTTTGTTGAAAAGTGAAAGTCGCTCAGTCACAAACGACTCTTTGCAACCCCATCGACTATGTATGTGTTAGTCACTCAGTCGTGTCCAACTCCTTGCAGCCCCATGGACTGTAGCCTACCAGGCTCCTTTGTCCATGGGATTCTCCAGGCAAGAATACTGAAGTACATAGCTCTTCCCTTCTCCAGAGGATCTTCCCAACCCAGGGATCGAACCCAGGTCTCCCACATTGCAGGTGGATTCTTTACCCTCTGAGATACCAGGGAAGCCCAAAGTGAGTCACTCAATCATGTCCAATTCTTTGCGACCCCATGGACTATAGAGTCCATGGAATTCTCCAGGTCAGAATACTGGAGTGGGTAGCTGTTCCCTTCTCCAGGGGTCTTCCAAACCCAGGGATCGAACCCAGGTCTCCTGCGTTGCAGGAAGATTCTTTGCCAGCTGAGCCAAAAGGGAAGCCCAAGAATACTGGAATGGGTAGCCTATTTCTTCTTCAGCAGATCTTCCCCACCCAGGAATCAAACTGGTGTCTCCTGCATTGCAGGTGGATTCTTTACCAACTGAGGTATCAGCGAAGCCCTGGTTTATACTGAACCTTAACTTTAGTTAGATTCAAGGCAAGTTCCTTCAAACAAACAACTAAATCCTTTGAATGGTTTTGATGATTGCTCAAATCTGTGACTCAGCTAGGAAGAACTGAGTTTGTGGTGGAAAGTAGTACTGTTAGAACATTTATTAGCACCCATAAACCTTACATTGTATGCCACAAGTCTACAAGTCTACCTTAGTCTAATCTTATAGCAAAATTCAGTTCTTACAGTCAACTTAGTTTCTTCCCACAGACTTTCATCCCACCCTGAATTCTCTGCATTGAAGGGACTGTCTACATAGTGTTAGGTCAGGCAGTTCCTGGAAGATGGAGCTAACTCAGGATCATCTCCAGATAAGTAGAGGCTGATCATCCGGTATGTATGGTGTGTACATATCATTGGTTAATTTCAGAAAGTTCTAAATGACCCAGAAGAAATACAGGTGAAGTCTTTCTGTTTCAGTTTTTAATTGAAGTATAGTTGACTTACAATGTTGTATTAAAGATGAAACTTATACATTTGTAGTAGATCAAACAGTTTCCTCTCAATTTATCTTGCTTATATATTTAAAAATATTTTCTCATTATAGATTCATATTTTTGTTTATTAGACTTTCATAAAGAAAACTGGCACTTTCCTGGTGGCTCAGTGATAAAGAATCTGCCTGCCAATTCAGGAAACATGAGTTTGATCCCTGGGTTGGGAAGATTCACTGAAGAAGGCAATGGCAACCAACTCCAGTATTCTTGCCTGAGAAATCCCATGGACAAAGGAATCTGGCAGGCTGTAGTCCATTGGCTTGCAAAAGAGTTAGACACAACTTAGTGATTAACCAACAACAAAGGAAAGCATATATAATCTATTCTAATTCTTCATGAATTCTGTATTTGAGAATTTGTTTACTTGATAAAATTTAACTCCAGAGGTAACCCCCGAATTGTACTCACAGTACTTTTGCAGTCATTCATGGATTTGCATAGAGAAGCCACAAGCTTCATTGATTTGGTGAGCACATTTCTAGCTGAGACAGAATAAGGTGATGCTCTGCTTCCCTGTTGTAGCTTTTGTACTGTAAATAAGTCCTTTTGCAGCCTACTTGGTGCCATGTCTTTTGCATTTTTGTGTTTTTTGTTGATGATCTCTATTTACAATGGCTGCCAAGAGCAGTGCTGAAATGTTGGTGCACATTCCTAAATGTGGGAAGGCTGTGAAGTGTCTTTGGAGAAAAATATATGTGTCAAAACACTTTACTCAGACAAGAGTTATAGTGCTATTGACCATGAGCTCACCGTTAATGAGTCAACATTAACATATATATATATAAAACAAGGTGTATTTAAACAGAAACACACAGCAAACAAGCTTTTGTATTGATCAGATGATGAGAAAAATTGATGAGAAAACCAGAGGCTTACAGGAACCTAACCCCATATTTCCCTTAGGAACAATGGTTCCATTTCCCTTTATTCTGTATTCACAGTGACCTTATAGAAAGTAACCAGCATGAATAATGAAAATCAACTGTATTTCTTTGAAAGGGCAGTTATAAAGGTGATTATTCAGAGTGGTGTTTGCAGACTTTCATTGTTGAAAAGTCTGGCTGTTCTTACATTGTCCAGATTCTCATGCTGCTCCTTTCTTCTCCCTAGAAAGTTCTCTCCCAATCCTATCATCCCTTCAAAGTCCTTCTCTTAAATGTAGTCTTTTCCTCTCACCCCTAACAGTAATTTTTGTCTTGCTCTTTTCCTGGAGAACTTTGCTATTAATCCTGGTTTGGCATCAGACCCTCTCTTATTTTGTTTTGTTTCATCCTTTTCTATTCATACTAGTCTTAGGATCATCATGAGTCTGTGAACTGCTTCAGGGAAATGCAGTCTTACAATTTACTGCTTGTATTTTCTTTTTCTTCTTCTCTGTTTCTTCTCCTTTCCACAGCATGCTCTAATTGCTCTCATTATAATAATTTTTCTTCTTCCATCTTCCTGCTATCCCTGCTTTCTTCATTTTTATTGCCAGATCTCTCAAAAGAATATTTCACACTCTTTGGCTTCATTTAGTCATTTTTCTACTTTCTTTTAACTCAGTGCAGTATATCTTTATGCATAATAAATGCTTTGTCATTTAGTAAATGCATACTTTATATTTAAGAGATCCTACCTTAACTGAATTTACTTCAAAATTTGAGTGTCTTGTACTTCAGTTCTGTTGCTTCTTAATGTGGTTTCTTTGTATGGCCATGTAAGTTCAGTCTCTTCTTTCGATGGAATCATTATTTACCTACAAGGCTGTTATGATTTTTGAATGAAATAATATATGTGTACTTATTTAATATATTTGTTAAAATTTGAGTTGGTGTTAAGCAAATCTGTAACTCTTCTAAATTCATAATATTACCTTAATCAGTTCAAGGCTTTCCCTTATAAAGTAAGGGATTTGAAAGTCATATTTCTAAGGTCCTTGTCAGTTCTGAGTTTATAATTTTTATTTTTTAAAGGAAAAATTGAGGCTTCTGAAATTGTCCAGTCTCTCCAGATACTAGGTCTAACTATTTCTGAACAACAAGCAGAATTGATTCTTCGAAGGTAAGCTCTTCATCTATTGACAACAGTTTTTTGTTTTTTTTTAAATTTTAATATCCTGTATTAGAGATCTGCATTTGTAAGCGTGGCTTAAAACAATTCTCTGCACCTCATCATTCCTCACAGTATCTTTCTCCGCTTCTCTCCCTTTTCATTTTGTGTGTGCTCATGCACCTAAAGTGTAGGAATGAGAAAACTCTCAAGCCCTCCAGGACTGACAGGAAGGTGTTAAGTCTCTACAGAAGGAGCCTAAAAGTTTTAGTGCTATCTTTTTTCCTATTTAGTTCCTAATGTGACAGTAGAACTCATTGTTTCAAAATGAGGAGTCAAGTATATTCGTCACTTCTTTATCTTATGCATGACATGACTGGATAAGAGAGAAATCCCAAAGGTCTCCTCATTGACTGACAAAAATACTGATTTAAAAAGAACAAACAAGTCGAACAAAAAAATGGCAGAAAAACTGAACAGGCATTTTTCCAAGAAAGATATACAGGTGGCCAACAGCAACATGAAAAAATGCTCAACATTGCTAATCATCAAAGAAATGCAAATCAGAACTACAGTGAGATAGCACCTCACACCTATGAGAATGACCATCATCAAAAATACCACAAATAAGGAATGTTGATGAGGATATGGGGAAAAGGGAACCCTTGCACTTTGTTGGTGGGAGTGTAACTTGATGCAGCCACTGTGGAACACAGTATGCCAGTTCCCCAGAAAACTAAAAATAGAACTATCATATGATCCAGCGATTTCACTCCTGGGTATATATCAAAAAAAAAAAAGGACTATTTCAAAAGGTGCATGCACCCAGAATTCATAGCAGCACTATTTACAATAGTCAAAAAGAGCAACCTAAGTGTCCATCAACAGATGAATGGATAAAGAAGACATGGTAGATATATACAATGCAATATTCAGTTCAGTTCAGTTCAGTCGCTCAGTCGTGTCCGACTCTCCGCGACCCCATGAATCACAGCACGCCAGGCCTCCCTGTCCATCACCAATTCCCGGAGTACACTCAAACTCATGTCCACAGAGTCGGTGATGCCATCCAGCCATCTCATTCTCTGTCGTCCCCTTCTTCTTCCTCCCCCAACCTTTCCCAGCATCAGAGTCTTTTCCAGTGAGTCAACTTGTCGCATGAGGTGGCCAAAGTATTGCAGTTTCAGCTTTAGCATCAGCCATAAAAAAGGATTAAATTTTTCCATTTGCAACAACATGGATGGACTTAGAGGGATTATGTTTAGTGAAATAAGTCAGACAAAGAAAGATAAATACTGTATATTATCACTTATATGTGGAATCTAAAAAACTAGTGAACAGAAAGGAAACAGACTCATAGCGAACAAACCAGTGGTTACTAATCGGGAGATGAAAGTGGGGAGGGCAAGATAGGGAGACAAGAGGTGCAAAGTACTATGCGTAAAATAAATAGGCTACAAGGATATATTGTGCAGCATAGGGAATAAAGCCAATATTTTATAATCACTATAAGTGGAGTATAGTCTATAAAAGTTCTGAATCACTGTTGTACACCTGGAACTGATATATTATAAATCAGTTGTACCTCAATTTAAAAAAAAGAAAAAAGAGAAAATATCTCCCCCACATAAAAAGAAATACGTATTTCTTTCAGAAAATAGAGATACAGTTTGAACATTATTGCCCAGGGCAGTCAGGTTTAGTGTGTTATTTCACAGGATAGAGTGATAATTTCTGAAGTCTAAGTGTCCTTGAAGGCTTTTTTGTTACAAATATAGTACAGGGACCAATTAAAAAAAATGGTAACAGAAAATAGAAAAGGATAGTTACATTATATTAGTGTTCTTGTCAGTGTTTTCAGTCTTCAACATTACCTAAAAAGTTTCTTCCATATGGCTTTATTGTCACCTTTATCTCCTTTTGTATCTGCACTGGTAGCATTTTCCTCCCTCTGTCTATTCAGAATTTCTTCTGCAAGCAGCTGCTTAATAGGAAGGCTCAAATCTCAGAGCTATTCATTGGCATCACTTTTGTTAACATCGAATCAGAAAGGCTTTCCTGAGGAAATGTAAAGGAGATAAATGAAAAGGAGATAAACAGCATTTAAAAAATTTTTATTTTTGGCCTCACTGTGTGGTGTGCGCTTTACTAACCGGGGATCCAACCTGTGCCCCTTGCAGTGGAAGTATGGGGTCCTAACCATAGGACCACCAGGGAAGGCCCTTAAATAGCATTTTGAAAGTGGAACGTGGGGTATGTAATGTTCTGCCGCCAAAGCCACATTTTTCCAGGAAACTGAGAGTATTGCTCTGATTTGCTGGCCAGAAATGCTATTCCTGTATTCCTTTTGATAGCTTTAGGACCAATGTAAATTCCAGCCTAAGCTCCAGAATAAATCACAGGTAATATAGAGGGTGGATTTTTAAATGATGCTATATAATTGTATATATAACTCTTTTATGACAACCTTACTGATAAGTAGTTCACATACAAAAAATTCACTCTTTTAAAATGTTCAGGTCACTGGTTTTTACTATTTTCAGGGAGTTGTGCAACCATCACCATTATCTAATTTTGGAACATTTTCATCAACCCCCAGAGTAACTCTGTATCCATTAGCAGTCATTCCTTACTCCTCCCCGTGCAAGCTCCCAGCAGCCACTGATCTCCTTTGTCTGTTCTGGACATTCATAAAGAAATAGAATCATTCAGCATGTGGCATTTGTGTCTGGCTTTTCTCACTTAGCACGTTCTCAAGCTTCATCCATGTTGTAGCATGCATCACTACTTCATTCCTTTTTTAGACCAAGTTATATTCCATTTTATGTATATATCGCACTTTATTTATCCATTCATCAACAGATGGACATTTGGGTTGCTTCCACTTCCAATATTTTTTGCTTCCAATATTCAGCTATCATGAATATTGCTGCTATGAATATTTGTGTACACAGTTTTATGTGAACTTGTTTATAATTCCCTTGGGTATATACCTAGTGAAGAATTCCTGGGTCATATGGTAACTCTATGTTCAACTGGTTGAAGAACTGACAGACTGTTTTCCATAGTGGTCGCACCATTTTACAATCCCAGCAGCAGTGTATGGAAGCCCTGAATTTCTCCACATCTTCCCTGACGTTATTTTCTGTCTTTTGATTTTAACCATGGGTATGTTGTTATGAAGTGGTATCTCATCATGGTGTTTTTGTTTCCCCAGTGGCTAATGTATGTTCTTTTGCACTGTTAGGCTATTACTATTATTATTAGCATTTATACTTTTTCAGTAAATATTTTAGAATATGTTTGGATTAGAGAAGAAGCTCCATTTTCCCTTTTATGAGACTCCTTTGTTACTCGCACAAAGCACTTTACTTCTGAAGCTTCTGGTCACCAAATAGGTGGGTTTTCCCCCCACAGCAGGCAATTCTCAGTGATGCCAGCTGGATGTCATACAGTGTAATTCAGTTCTAACATTGTCAACCTGGAGGTAGTGTCAGATCCCACAAGTTCAGGGCTCAGTTTCACAAGACTGCTGTCCACTTCAGATGCCAATCACAAGGAGTAGGAGGTCCCTAGGTTACCCACATATTCTATCTGACTTGGCTGCAGATCAGAGGTTCCCATGACCTTCTCCCCATTGGATTCAGTTACTTGCCAGATGGGTTCACAGAACTTGGGAAAATGTGTACCTGTATTTATCAGTTTATGAAAGGATATTGTAAAAGATACAGGTAAACAGCCAATAAAAAGATACATACAAAAGAAGGTCTGGGAGGGTCCCGAGCACAGGAGTTGGGATGTGTCACCCTGCTGGTGTGTGGATGTGTTTGTTATCCAGAAGCTCCCTGAATCCTATACTGTTGGGATTTTTATGGAGGTTTATTCACATAGGCATGATCAGTTACTAACTCCATTTTCGGTCCCTTTCCCCTCTCTGGAGAATTGGGGGCTGGGGTTGGGAGGGAAGGGGCTGAACATTCCAAGGTTCTGATCATGGCTTAGTTTTTCTGATGACCGTTCCTCATCCAGGTGCCCAGCCAGAGTTGCCTCATGAGAACAAGAGATGCCCTCGAGCTTTCATCACTTACAAAGTAGAAGGGCTGTAGGGACTCTGAGCCAGGAGCAGGAAACAGGGACCAAATTATACATTTTCTGTTATCTCACAATTGTGTTTTCAGTAGTAGAAATCACAGATTTCCCCTTGAGGGCTCAGCCATCAGTGTGACTCATATACCTCCAAATGTCAGTTTCTTTTTTGCCTTTTCACTGTCTCTTACTGTTTCCAAGACTGAAATCATGGAAAAGAAATGTGTGAGGCGCTGTTTGAAACAGCTGTGGCTGAATCATCAGAGTATGAGACAGGAATCATAGCCTATTGAAATATAGCCTCCTGGGATGGGAGAGCCTGGTGGGCTACCGTCTGGGGTCGCACAGAGTTGGACACGACTGGAGCGACTTAGCAGCAGCAGCAGCAGTTCTCCTTTATCAGTGGAAGATATGGTGAGAGTAGCTGAAATAGGTGTCTCTCCCACATATGTGTGCTTCATGTATCTTTATCTTCTGCTCTCAAGTAAAAAAGCCTCTTTCCTTTTAGGCTTTCATCTCTATCCATCTTTCCTCTCATTTCCTTACCTCTCGTTCCCTCTCTGCATCTGTTGAGGACATTGGCACTTGTCAAATGGTCATTTTCTCTTTATCCAAAGTCCTAGGAAACCGCAGTATTCATGCTGGTGGTTCCCCTTACTTTCTAGCATTAATGTTCCTCACTTTCCTCAACACCTGAGCCTTTTTTCCATTTTGCTTCAGTAGCCCGCTCTCTCTCCAATTGTATCATAACTTGAAGCTCCTCCTCCTCCGAAGTCTTAAATACCTATATCCTATCTTCTGACCTTCTTCTACATTCTACACTGTCTTTCTCTCTGGTACTTGCATTTTGACTTACAGACCTCTGGCCCCTTCATTTCCACCAGTTTGTCAATCTTCTCTTGATTCTTTCACCATTCCTACTTGCTTTCTCCCAATCCTGAACTATCCTCTCAGTTGTTCTCTTTGCCCCAGCGTTTGGACTATGAAGTATTTCCAGAGAAAAATGAAACTGTACAGATACAGAAATAACCAAGACATTCTTGGAGAGCCATGAGGTGCTGGGGGCCTGCTCCATCAGATTATCAAGAGTTGTTATAAGCTATAATTAAGATACAGTGAGTGGTGTTGCTACACAGATAGACAAATTGACAAATGGAACTTACCCTCCCAGTAACAGACCCATCCATGTTTGGGATTTGTCACATGAGAGAAGTAGCTTTGCAAATCCCTTTGAAAAGAAGAGACCATGCAATAAATGGTACTGGTGCTTCTGGTTATCCATGCAGACAGAAATACAGTTGGATACCTGCCTTAGGCCATACATAGAAATCACAGAAATAGAAGGCAAATTATGGTTACCAAAGGGGAAAGGGTAAGGGGAGGGATAAATTAGGAGTATGGGATTAACAGATACAAACTACTAAATATAAAATAGGTAAGCAACAAGGATTTACTGTGTACCACAGGGAACTATATTTGGTATCTTGTAATAACCTGTAACAGAAAATAATCTGAAATATATACAACTGAGTCACTTTGCTATATACCTGAAACTAACATAATATTGTAAATCAACTATATTTCAATTAAAAAAAATCAAACTAAATGTATAATACCGCTAAGGGAAAAATAAGCAGATGTCTATATCTCAGTATAGGGAGGAGTTTATTTTAAAAAATACAGAAGTCAATAAACCATAAATGAAAAGATTGATAAATTCAGCTATATTAAAATTAAGAGCATCTAGGAGATCAGACCAGTCAATCCTAAAGGAAATCAACCCTGAATAGTCATTGGAAGGACTGATGCTGAAGCTGAAGATCCAATATTTTGGCCACCTGTTGCAAAGAGCTGACTTCTGTGAAAAGACCATGATGCTGGGAAAAAGTGAAGGCAAAGGAAAAGAGTGCGGCAGAGGATGAGATGGTCAGATAGCATCACTGACTCAATGGACATTAATTTGAGCAATCTCTCAGGGAGATAGTGGAGGACAGAGGAGCCTGGCGTGCCACAGTCCATGGGGTCACAAAGAGTTGGACATAAATTTAGCGACTGAACAGCAACAATAATTCATGGATACTATAAAGTGAAAAGACAAAGTACTTGCTAATTTATAATTTGAAGGATTAAATCAATTATATAAAAAACTATACACATTTAAGAAAAGGACACAGCCCATTAGAAAATGGGCAAAAGATATGAACAAGCATTTCACAAGAAGAAAAAAATGAATAGCAGGTGAATAGGATAAGTTGGTCAACTGCATTAGTAATTCGAAGAGAAATACAGTTTAAACCCACCACGGGACTATTTTAAGTTTGTTGACACTGAGGGTTCTGTGGCTGTAAGCTAGAATTTGAAATTCATTTATTCATTTAGTTAATAATTTGCTCTGTGTCAGGCACTGTTTTAGACACTTTGGCCATATCAGTGAATAAAATAAACAAAAATCCTTGAAAGGATTTTTGCATGTGGAGGGTTGATGGGTAGGATCAGACAATAAACAATTGCATTAAAATGGAAAGTAGTACTAAAAACAGAGTAATAAACATGGCCGCCCTGAAGAATAATGTTATAAATATCAGCAATAACTAGGACTTAGGCAAATATGAAATGTTAATACCTGTGTACTAGAACAAATGAAAATTTAAGTGTAATTTCATGTATGCAGATCAAAGTTAAAAGTGGAACTGGAAAATATCAAATATCTGAAAATAGCATTTTATTTGTCTGTCTTTATGCATCACTTTCACACAATTCATAGAATAAATTAAAAATCTGGAGGAGATGCTTAAGCTTTTTTTCAGAGATATTCATTAATTAAACAAATAATTGAGCACATTCTTTTTGCTGACCACTTTATGTCCTGGGTCACACAGTAGTGAACGAAACAATCAAAATCCAAGGCAGTTTAGAGTCACTTTTCGGGGAAAAAACAGGTACAAATGACATCATTGCCAAGAAACTTCTAAAACAAGCAAAAAGTTAATGAAAAATATTCAAGGTTATATTAACTGTAAACATTGAAGATAAGGTACTAGGATTTCTTAAGTCTCAAAAGGCCCAATCACCAAGTTTGATTTTTTTAAAATTCGGTTTATTTTTAATTGATTGATGGTTGCTTTGCAATAGATTTTTTAAATATATAATCACTGCTAGTTTTCTTAGCATAGAGAGAACTGGAAAAGAAAATTGATAGTGTATTTTGAGTATATTCCAAAGTTACATCCAAATGTTAAAATAGAACATTAAGAACTATCTTCCTGAGCCAGTGTAAGAAAAATGAATCATTAGTTTATTCATTCAGTTCAGTTCAGTTCAGTCGCTCAGTTGTGTCCGACTCTTTGCGACCCCATGAATCACAGCACGCCAGGCCTCCCTATTCATCACCAACTCCCGGAGTTCACTCAAACTCATGTCCATTGAGTTGGTGATGCCATCCAGCCATCTCATTCTCTGTCATCCCCGTCTCCTCCCATCCCCAATCCCTCCCAGCATCAGAGTCTTTTCCAGTGAGTCAACTCGTTGCATGAGGTGGCCAAAGTATTGGAGTTTCAGCTTTAGCATCAGTCCTTCCAATGAACACCCAGGATTGATCTCCTTTAGAATGGACTGGTTGGATCTCCTTGCAGTCCAAGGGACTCTCAAGAGTCTTCTCCAGCACCACAATTCAAAAGCATCAATTCTTCAGTGATCAGCTTTCTTCACAGTCCAACTCTCACATCCATACATGACCACGGGAAAAAGACGCTTACTCCTTGGAAGGAAAGTTATGACCAACCTGGATAGCCTTTTAAAAAGCAGAGACATTACTTTGCCAACCAAGGTCCGTCTAGTCAAGGCTATGGTTTATTCATTACCACCCCCCAATTTTTAAAAAAATATTTAAAAATTTATTTTATTGGGATGCTAATTACAATATTGTGTAATTAGCCATACATTTTTTGCCATACATTCACATGAATCAGCCATGGACTACCCCACAATTTTATCTTTGTCAGCTCATTGACTTGGAATTTGATGGAGCACCAAAAGTAGCTTTTAGTGAGATCTATAAATTTGGAGTCCTTTTTTATTTAAAATTGTTAAAACTAACAGATCATCAAATGCTTGTTGCCATTTGCCATTTCCAAAAACCTTAGAAGAATATTAAGTTGAAAGAAAAATTGTCATTCTGCAACATGGCCAATAATATTTTTATTTAAAAATTGTATTTTATTCTTTAATCAGCTTCTTTTTGTTTTCAGCATTGATGCTGATGGGACCATGACAGTGGACTGGAATGAATGGCGAGACTACTTCTTATTTAACCCCGTTACAGATATTGAGGAAATCATCCGCTTCTGGAAACATTCTACTGTGAGTCCACTTTATGTATTAATTGTCACTTATTTGGAGCTGTAAGCCATTGGTATAGTTATCATCCAGGAGTATTCTGCAACACCTGTGGGTCAGGTGCCTAAGTCTCTGTAGCTAGCTCATTGACTTATAAGAATTCTACATACTCTGTTAGGTATGGGGACTTCCCTGGTGGCTCAGACAGTAAATCATCTGACTACAATGCGGGAGACCTGGGTTCGATCCCTGGGTCGGAAAGATCCCCTGGAGAAGGAAATGGCAACCCACTCCAGTACTCTTGCCTAGAAAATCCCATGGACGGAGGAGCCTGGTAGGCAGTCCATGGGGTCACAAAGAGTCGGACACGACTGAATATCTTTAAAAAAAAACACAACCCAAGACTTCATGAAGATTGCAGATATAGTTCCTATGTTTGCCATTCACAGAACTTGAAAGAGCTACTGCCTTCAAGAAATCTTGTGAAGATAAGCTGCCCAGCTTTATAGGCATTTAAGGATTCTGCCTTAGGGAAATGTAAAGGTCATAGGCTGTTACTTTGTACAGATAATATATCACTCTCAGTACCTCATGGTTGATATAGTCAAAGATCCCTTCTGAAACTTGCTTATTCAGATTTATCTCTGGAATAAGGCATCTATCATAATAGTCATGGAAGGTTAAATAAATGTTTGGCTCATTTGCTCAGCATTGCACACCTATCTCTCTGTATTCCTCAAAGCTTTCAAATTTTAATTAAATTCCATTAGTATCCTGCTGAAATATCTTGACATAAATAAAATTCGTTTCAGTGTGCAGTCTGTTCCTGGAAACAATGGAAACTCTTTGAGAGAATTTTAATTTTTCTAATAGGCTTGACTTCTATACTTATTCCTGGATTTCAGTACATTTTATATGTACTAAATGAAGCCTAGCATTCACATTGCCACTAGTAACAATGCCTAACCTTACCTAGAAAATTGTAAAATTAATGGTGACAAATGCTGGCAGAGGATGAGATGATTAGATGGCATCACTGACTCAGTGGACATGAGTTTGAGCAAACTCCAGGAGATGGTGAAGGACAGTGGAACCTGGTGTGCTGCAGTCCACGGGGTTGCAGAGTCAGACGTGACTTAGTGACTGAACAACAGAAAACAATGCCTTTTCAGCTATGAGTGTAAAATAATACTATATTAGTAGTTCAGTTGCCTTGATAAAATTTATGCTTATGTGAAATCATATTTACATAATCAAATTATTATTTTATCTTTGGAGATAGTTAATAGTTGAGGCTATAATCATGTATCCATTTTTTTGATAGTAAAAATGAATTAGAGGGTTTCTATTGTAGCATAGCTTCTTACCCTGACACTCTTACCTATAAAATCTTTTACGCTAGAACCATTTAGATAATAAAGCTGTAAAAATATTATTATAGAATTTTGTTTCTGTCAAGTTATATTTGTAATCCATTGTAATGTTTAGAATAGATTGAAAGGTAGATAATTTTAAATAATACCTCCCTGTTAACTAAAGTTTTAAATGGCAAGTTAGATTAATAAAAATATTTATAGACAGGAAATAAGTTTAGGGGCATTCACTGTACAGTTTTAATTTAATTTTCATTTATATATTTAGAGCACATATCATGATATAAAATATAATGTAGATTTAATTTTGAGATAAAAGGAGTATCTTTGAAAAACTGACAAAATAATTCTTTCTATAACTAGTAAGATTCTCTCCATCTGATAAAACACTGCTCTTTCATTCTAACTGAGACCTGGAAAAGTTATCTTGAATCTGTTAAGAAAATTTGTAATTATTGGTATTATAAATTTGTAATTACTGTTAATTTTCATTTCTTGTGGACTGATACTGTATTTAGTGTAAATAGGCTGTTTATAATCTTAAATGCTCAGATTGGTTCAGTATAATACTTTCTAAGGATTGAAACTGATCTTTATAAAATAATACGTAATTCTTCTCTAAAAGAAACAAACCTTCTGGAATGATCTATCTTTAATTGATGGAGCCTGGGGATTTTTCTTCCATTTTAACAGGGTATTGACATAGGAGATAGTTTAACTATTCCAGATGAATTCACAGAAGATGAAAAAAAGTCGGGACAGTGGTGGAGGCAGCTTTTGGCAGGAGGTGTTGCCGGGGCCGTCTCTCGGACAAGCACAGCCCCTCTGGATCGTCTGAAAGTAATGATGCAGGTGAGCTTTAGGACCTTGTGTCTAAGTGTGTCCAAAATATTCTGAAATAGTGAGAAATGTGGTACTTTGAGAAAAGATAAAAGATATCTCAGTAATCATCATACCTTTAAAAAGGAGTCTCTCAATTTTATTGCTATTAATCCTAAATTCAGTCCATGTAAGGATTTAGTTTAAATTGTTGGTACATACGTATGTGCTCAGTCACTCAGTCACGTCTGAGTCTTTGTGACCCTATGGACTATAGCCTGCAAGGCTCCTCTGTCCATGGGATTTTCCAGGTAAGAATACTGGAGTGGGTTGCCATTTCCTTCTCCAGGAAGGTGTGATGAACACATGTGTGATGAACTTTTAATCTTGGCATCCTGTGCCTATTCAAATGTTTAATTAGAAAGGAAAATCTCTAGCCATTGTTGTAGTACTCTCCTTAAACTACTTATATTTTCCTTCTATTTTATGTACTTTCTTAAAAGAGGGTTTTTTTCTGAAATCTAGACTCTTAGAACAAGGATGTAATTTAAGAAGTTATTCTAAATCTGAGGTTAGCAGAAAGGACCTGGTTTTCTAGATTGACTTTGCTATTTACTAGCAGTGTAACCCTGGCTGGTCAGAGTGAAAAGAAAGAGGAAAAGGAAAGGATTAATATTTATTTGGTGCTCATTATGGTTACCCATTTAATCTTCTAATAATGCAGCCAGGGGGATTTTATCCTCATATTATCTGGCTCAGGGGGTTGAATAACTTTTCCTTCACAACAAATTAGATAAGGAATGGAGTGTTTTTGACTATATTTCTCATACTGCATGAAACCCCTGAGGCTTCATTTTCTTTCATTCTAGAATGGGAGTAAGACTATCTAACAAGAGTGGTAAAAACATTAAACAATGTAAGTTATGGGAAAATGCCTGGTAGGCTGGAACGCCCACTAGAATATAGTAGTTGCTTTAAGAAGGTTTTTAAAAGTTGTGTTATTATTTCTGTGGTCAGTTCTTTTGTATTTGTCCTTAGATTTCTATACAGAATGATTTCTGACAATATTTTCAACTAGAATTCATCTAGAATGTACCTACATCTCAAAATATATTTAGGGGTAATGATACTGCTTTAAAGAAAAAGGAGAGAGAATTGGCATGTATTTTTGTTTTCAGGAATGGTAGTAAACTGACTTTGAGGAATTTTGAATAATCATTCGTCTTTCCTTTGTCATATTTTACTGTGCAGTTTATTTAAAATAAAATGGATATACTTTGACTTTATTTCCTACAAGTTCAGGAAGTTTCTCAAAGTACCCTCAGATTCAGTAATTCACAGAATTCACTGGAAGCTTTTATACTTATGGTTACGGTTTATTACAACTAAAGATACAGATTAAAATCAGCCAAGGAGCAAAGAGCATAGGGCTGAGTCCATGGAAGAATCAAATGCAGAATTTCTGTTGTTTTCTCCCCGAAGAGTCACAATGTGTTACTTCTTGCCATCAGCCTGTGACAGCATGCCCAGAGTTGCACACCAGTCAAGGAAGCTCACCTAAGTCTTTGGTGTTGAGGGGTTTTATTGTGCCCTCATGGCTGACTTTTAATCTTCAGCCCCTCTGATCTTTTTTTTTTTTTTATTGTAGTAGTGATTCATTTTGTGTAAGCTGAAGCAATCAGAAGAATAGCTGACTTTTGACAGAGAAGGAGAAATATTGTATGACTTCCCTTAAATGTGGAATCTGAAAAGAAATGATACAATGAACTTGCTTACAAAACAGGAAGAGATTCACAGGCTTAGAGAACAAACTTACGGTTGCCAGAGGGAAGGGATAGTTAGGGAGCTTGGGATGGACATGTGGCACACTGCTGTATTTAAAATGGATAGCTAACGAGGACCTACTGCTCCTGGTAGCACATGGAACTCTGCTCAGTGTTATGTAGAAGCTGGGATGGGAGGGTAATTTGGAGAATGGATACATGTGAATGTATGGCTGAGTCCTTTTGCTGTTCACCTGAAACTGTCATAACATTGTTAATTGGCCATATCCCAGTGCAAAATAAAAACAAAAAAGAATAGCTGACTTCTTTATTTGGAGTTTATTATATGTCGTCAGTTTTACATACAGGCAAGCATAAGTTCTAGTTTATTTAAACAACTATGACATTGGTAGTATGAGTCAGGTAATTTATTGATACTCACTGGGTCAGGAGTTCACACATCATACCTCAAGATAAGCCATAGATTGTACAGGTTTTATTTTTGGTGTCAGGCTATGTATATCCTAGTCTCTATGGTTCTGATAAACATAATATCCAAATTGTTTTCAGTCCCATTTATATTTCATGTCTGTATTATTTCTCAGGGAGGAAGAATATTGCCTTCACTATATTTTTCTAATTTTTCTTACATTGAACTTGCTCATATGCCAAAGGGTGTAAAGCCTAATAAGTATTAAGTTGGTTCATTTTATCTTATGGGTGTTGTTCATGATTTTAATTTTGATCATGTCTTCTCTGCTTTGGCACAATGAGGATATCAGTTTTTCTTAGAGTCAGGCTTCTACAATGATGGTAATAGTTCTTCCCATTATATATTTTCTCAACCTTCTATATTTTCAAATACATCTTTTTGTAGTAATAAATTGTATTGAAGGAAAGAGAGTGGTTGTATTTCTGCTTTAGAAATAGTAATGATAACATCTCACCAGTATTTTATATAATTTTGCTTTATTTTTAGGTCCATGGATCAAAATCAGCGAAAATGAACATATATGGTGGCTTTCGACAGATGGTGAAAGAAGGAGGTATCCGCTCGCTTTGGAGAGGAAATGGTACAAATGTCATTAAAATTGCTCCTGAGACAGCTGTTAAGTTCTGGGCATATGAACAGGTAATAGTTATCACCTATGGAATTTGTTAACAAGGAAGAGTCACACTGATTCAATAACAATTAAAATACCATGCATTTTAGACTATTGTTTTAATACCTGATAATTGAACTGTGGTGTTGGAGAAGACTCTTGAGAGTCCCTTATACTGCAAGGAGATCCAACCAGTCCATTCTAGAGGAGATCAATCCTGGATGTTCATTGGAGGGACTGATGCTAAAGCTGAAACTGCAATACTTTGGCCACCTCATGCGACGAGTTGACTCACTGGAAAAGACTCTGATGCTGGGAAAGGTTGGGGGCGGGAGGAGAAGGGGACGACGGAAAATGAGATGGCTGGATGGCATCACCGACTCTGTGGACATGAGTTTGAGTGAACTCCGGGAGTTGGTGATGGACAGGGAGGCCTGGCGTGCTGTGATTCATGGGGTCGCGGAGAGTCGGACACGACTGAGCGACTGAACTGAACTGAACTGAATTTTCCGCATATACTCCATGAAGAATTTCTGTTACAGGAGATTAGATTAATTTAGAGATTCCACGCTAAATTCTGGGATTCTGAATTTCATATTACTTATATCAGAAAGGTTTTTGTGTTTTCTAAGTAGCTCTTAAAGGATATGCAAGATTTTAGCTTACTCATTTTGGATTCAGAATAGAAGTTGCACATGAACATAAGTTTTTATAAAAGTGTCCCCGTCCAGAATCTGGAAGGAAAACTTTTAAGTTCAGATCCTTTGTGTAATTTGACATTGCTATAAAACTGAGTTGAATTTAGACTGAAAGCTCCATCAGGTGGGGGCTTGGCTGCTTCTCCATGCACTTCAGCGCATGGACAGAGCCTGACGTGTGATACGCCTGGCATTCAGGAAGTGTTGAGTGAGTGAGTGAACGAGTAAATGATTGGATGTGACTTACTTCTGACTTAACCTTTCTGTTGACTTGGGCTGTTTAGGATGTTTGGGTGTTAGGATGCTGGGTCAGCATAATTTGATGTTAAGGGGAAATACAATAGTGGATTTTAGAATTGGCTTCTCTTTATGGTCAGTAGCAGAGTTGTCTAGTTAAGCATGCACAAAATTATTCTTTCCATGATTTCTTTTGTCATTGTTAACCACAGATAATAAGAACCTTGAAATTTAACTCCACCTTATATGTTGTATTATTTCAAATAGATTTTTGATTATTTTTGAGAGTGTTTAGTTTTAGGTTTTTTTTTTTTTTTAGTGTTCTTGAGCAACAGAATACTCTTGAGAAGGTTACAAAGTCTAGAGGAGTCTTTTCTTGGCTTAAAAAATAGAGAAGCAAAGAAAAAAATTGAAAAAAATTTAGCCTCTATGACTTAAATTATAGCCTGTCATTGGGAAGGATATTTTCCCTCTATGAAATCATGAGTTAGGGCTTGCATTTTAGATACCTGTAGGTTATTCTGACCACATCCTGGATTTTATGATAGGAAAGCCAGAGCCTAAAACAAATATTGAAGTATATTAATAAAACCATTATTCCATAAGCAGGAAGTCAGTATTTGTGGAAGTTTGTATTATTGTAAGCAGATATGTGTATTATACTTTATGCTACTTGGCTAATTTTCACCTTGGACACCACCAACAGGCGTCCTCTGCTTCCATCCAGCCAGACTCCTTTCTGGGTGCTCTTCACAGTATTCTAATTTCTGCATGATAACTTTTCTTAGAGATCAGGAGACAGCTCTCTGCATAGGTGGTGCAGTGTCCTTGTGGTCTCTGGGGCCTGTTTTACCTGTTTATTTTCTCTGCCTGGTATAGGTCTGTTTATCCCCTGGGCTCTGTTAAGCCCAGCTTCCTATTAGAAGCATTTCCTAAGCATCCCAAGCAAAACTGATGCCTCACCTGCCTGACTTCCTTAGAATCCTATATTATGAAATATTCAGTTTTCCACTGGATAATATAAAACCCATTCTTTTCCCCAGTGAATTGTAAACTACTTTGGGATAACTATTATGCCATATGTATTCTCAAATTTCCCAGAGTACCTAGCCAGCTCCCTGCTGGATTCAAATAGGTGTTGTTTCATTGAAAAACTAACAGTTTAGAAAAATGAAGAAAAGGATAGCATCAGCCTGGTATGTAGATCTCTTAAACACATTAACACAGGATAAAGCGGTGGTCCATTTGGGTTCTCACTGGCGTAACAGTGCAGTCTTATCAGGATCGGGGAGGCAGTGTGGTGTTGTGTTCTCATGGTTTCAGCTGCCATCTGTGTTCTAACTGCCTTCCCTTCTAGCATTTTTCTGTTCATCTTGGTACCTACACATCCACCTGTGCACTGCATATCAGTGTATCTCCACCTAGATATCCCAGGGGTACTTCAAGTCATCCCTCTACCACCCCCACTCTAGTCACACAGACAGACACACACAGACACCCGCACACACATCCCATTCCTCTTTGTCTAGGTCTTATGGTGGTAAACATGCTTCAGCACTTTACTGGAGAGTTATTTCCTCCAGGAAACCTTCCCTTTGTTTTCCTCTGTTAGCACTTTCATCAGAATCCAGTATTGAATTCAGGACTGTGAGCTTCCTTAGGCAGTATTTGTTTTCAGTGTGTGTTCCCAGTGCCGGAAAATCCCTGTTGAATGAGTGAAAACAAAGAACTGCCAGAGCTGTGTTTGGAGCCCCAGGTTGCCGTCAGTCTTCAGTTCATTAAGATGAAGGGAAAGATGGGTATTTTGAAGAGAAGTGGCAGCCTGTGGATGGAAATGTAGGCTCAGGAGAGCATCATTCACTAAGGAAGCTGAAGTTGCAATGGGCTCAAGTGTCATGGAGTGTATGTCCAGGAAGATGATGATGAAAACAGGCTGGACATTTAGGCAGGAGCCAGATGTGATGGGAGTCTGGATTTTATCCTGAATGTGGGGAAGACATTATTGAAGTGTCCTGTGTAGGGGAGTGGAATGAGTGTATTTGCATTTAAGGTCAACCTGGAAAGTAGAGAGGTATGGAAGAGAGTGAGGCTCTTATTGGAGGCAGGAAGACTATTTAAGGAAATAGTTCAGGGATTTAGGGAGGAAATGATCAGTATCCGTATAAGGCAGTGGCTGCAGTGATTGGAGAAAAACTGATGTGAACTGAAAAATATTTGGGGAAATAGAAACAACAGAACTCACTGAGTGGATGTGGAGGTGAAGAATCAAGAATGCTTTCTGATTTCTAACTTGAGCAACCAAATACACAGAAAAGACAAAAAGAAGAATCAATTTTGAGATCAAATGACAGGTTGCATTTTGCAATCAAATGACAAGTTGCATTTTGCAATCAAATGACAGGTTGCATTTTGCAATCAAATGACAGGTTGCATTTTGCACAGGCTGGGTTTGAGCTCTTTCTGTAACATGTAGAAGGAGTAGACCATAGACTTTGATTTCTGATAGGTTGTTATTGAGGTGAAGGCTTTGGAATGGATCGCTCAAGAAGACTTATAGAATGTGAAGAGTTTTGGGGATAGGCCCAGGGAGAAGTAGAAGGAGAAGCCAGCAAAGGAGACTGAGAAGGAGCAGCCAAGGGGACAGAAAGGAATTCATAGAAAGCGATGGCCTAGAAGTCAGAGGAAGAAGAGACGTTCATGACGGGTAGTAAATATGATAAAAAGTTTATCTTTTAGGATTTATCACCTCAGGGATAGGAAAACTTGGTATAAATGTTTCAGAGAAGTAATGAGGTGAGAAAGCAATTGAGATGAGCTAAAGGGAACAGGAGGCGAAGAAAACTGGACAGTAGACACCTTTGTTAGGGATTTACCCTCAATGAAAGGAAGAAGAAAAGACAAGGGAGAGAGTGACAGAATGGAAGGATGTTGGGTTTTGATATTTTGTTTTCATGGCATGCCTGTGGCTGAAGGAAGCATGTCAGTACAAAGAGGGAAGTTAAAAAATATAAGTGAGAGAGACAAGTGTTGCAGGTGTTCAGGGAAAGTATGTGTGTGGGGTAGGGAGCGGAAGGGCGGGGGAAGAAATGATATCCAGACTGTGGCAGGATTTGCCTTTGACAGCATGGAGAACTCTGCTCATGTCAGCTTAGGAAGAAGTGAATGTGGGTGATTTTGTGGGAAGTGGACAGAAGTACCAAGATATCCTTGCCTGATGGCCTCTTTGTTTTTCCTTGAGTTCCCAAGAAAGGACTTTTTTTTTTTTTTTTTTAGACTGAGGGAGGAAGTGGTATTGGAAGCTGGAGGAGAAAGGATTGGAGAAGGTTGAAATAGATATTCTGACAAATGAGAGAGAGAGTTGTCATGGATGGGGTGGATGGAAAGAAAAACAGATTGGAAGAAAGAAAGGAAAGAAATTGAAATCCTGAAAAGATTTTCAGTGGCTTTGAGAGCCCATTTAAACCTCCTTTGAAAAAGTCAAATTCTGTGGCCTTGAGCAAGCCTCTTAAATCTTAAAGCCTCTGTGACCTGACACCACATCCCTGGGGTAGAAACTAAGCTTGGTGACATAGGGTTAAGCCCTTGTCACTTTGCCTAACCCTATATCTCTGTCCTTAACTCTTCCCTTTGTGCATGGTATGTTTTGGGGTGCAAAAGCCCCAAACCTGTTCTCTTAAAATACTTATTCTCTACCAGTCACTAAGTATTTATTGAGTACTTTTGATGGGTGCTTTGGGTTGGGGTACAGTATGTAAAAGATATGTCTTCAAGGTTCCTATTCATATGCAGAATGGTTTTTGATAAATTGTATTTAATGATTGTGATGATGTAACATAAGGAAAATTAATAGGGCCTGTGCAGACGAGGAGTTTTGGTTATTAACATTATGATGTAGTTCAAGAAATAGAGCCCATGGAAACATTGACTTTTGGGGGAGGCAGATATCTGCCATTTGGGAAACTTTTTGAAATTGTATTCAATTTTTATCATGAGCAGAGAAGCACAATTTTACTAGGACAAAGTATTCCTGTAATTTTGCACTAAGTTCTTCTAATTTTAAGGAATTGAACTCCGGCTGGCTCAGGAAAGCCGGGTGGGGGTGGCGGTAGGGGTCACTGTGGGGATGCCTGGGGCATTAGGGGAGGAGCCTCAGGGAGTGCAGAAGTGGAGCCTCGCTGACCTGTCCTTTCTCCATGTGTTTGCTTCTTTGTCACTTTGTCCATTTCTCCCTCTGGTATCAGTACCTAATTACACCTGTAGACCCATGTCACAACTCTAGGAGAAAGAATCTGATTTGCTTGGCTTCTAACCACAGTCTAATTTGGGCAGAGGTTTTCTCTCCAAGCTGTATAAAGATGATAATAATAATAACAGCAACAATGTTTATTGAACATCTGCCCAGCGCTGTGCTAACTGTGTTATATGTTCAGTTCAGTTCAGTTCAGTTCAGTTCAGTCGCTCAGTCGTGTCCGACTCTCCGCGACCCCATGAATCACAGCCCGCCAGGCCTCCCTGTCCATCACCAACTCCCGGAGCACACTCAAACTCATGTCCACAGAGTCGGTGATGCCATTACCTAATAATTCTTTCAACAACCCCGTTTAGGTATTGTTATCAAAGATGAGGCACCTGCAGTTTGGGTATGTTTGTGAACTTACTCAGAGCCATATAGTTCTAGGGTTCCAGTTCAGGTCTGCCTGCCTTTGGAGCCCATGATATTAACATCCTGCCCCATCGGTATTTTGGCTGCACTTGTGCCAGACTTCCACCCATGGCTAGATCAGCCCTGTCACTTGCTTTAGTACTGGTGGGCCAAGGGGTCTAGGGTTGATTTGTTAGTGTAATCGTATGTATTATCTACAAAAACTGTTTTTCTAAGTTGTTTTATTATGTGTTTGTTACTGATTTGTTTTATTTGTACTGGTGAAAACCATGGGGACAGTATCTAAAAGCTGTGAGCACTTTATTAACCTGTGCATCTGGAAAAGAATGCTGTGATTCTGTTTCAGCAAAGGAGCTACAGTGTCACCTCTGTGGACCATCTGTGTTTTGTGGAATTCTAACTTGAAAATCACTCTCCAGTAAATGAGTCTATTAGCATTCAAGCCTTGCTTTTCTGTTAGATACTGTTAATGCAGTGTGTGCATTTTGAGAAACATCGCATTGTCAATTAATTGATTTCTAGGAGCTGATTTGTATTTTGATATTGTCTTAGCTTGAGCTACCATACGCTGGGTGGTTTAAAGAATGGAAGTTTATTTCTCATGGTTCTAGAGCTGAGGAATCTGTCATCAAGGTGCTGATCAATTCGGTTTCTGGTGAGGGCTGTCATTTTGGCTTGCAGATGGCCACCTTTTCACTGTCTGTTCACATGGCCTTTCCTTGGTGCATGCATGTTGGGCGAGAGGGGAGATCGAGAGAAAGGAAGAGGCAGAGAGAAGTGAAGGGGAGGGATGGAGGACGAGATTGAACATGTATGTGTGAGAAAGGGAAAGAGAACTCTGATGTCTCTTGTAAGAACACTAATTCTGTCATGAGGGCCCCATCTCATGATCAGACCATAATTTCTCTCAAAGGCCCCATCTCCAGATACCATGCATTGGAGGTAATGCAGTTTCAAAATATGAATCTGGGGGTGGGGGGTGGGGGGAGGAGAAATGGGGGAAGAACACAGTTCATTCTATAGCAAATATTAATGCACATTTAAAACTTCATTTACACAGTACAAAAAGTTGCTTACTGAGGAAGGACAGAAAATAGGAACCTTTGAGAGATTTGTATCTGGTTCCATGGCTGGAGCAACTGCACAGACTTTTATTTATCCTATGGAGGTAAGTACTATTGTGGTCTATTGTATTAATGATGTTTGTATTTTTATCTATTGCTGCATAATAGGTTATCCCAAAATTAACAGTTTAAAACATATTTATCATCTCACAGTTTCTGTGGGTCAGGAATCTGGCCTCTTGTTCAGGATTTCTCACAACCTGCAGTCAGGGTGTCAGCCAGGGCTGCAGTCCCTGCAGGTATCAATGGGGGATGGACCTCCTTTTAAGTTTATTCATGTGTGTATTGCCAGGGCTCCATAGCTATTGGTTGAAGATATCAGTTCCTTATTTCATGGGCCTCTCCATAGGATGCTTGTGTATCCTCATAACATGGTAGCTGTATTGTTTTCTAAATCAGTTATCAAAGAGAACTTGCACTCTTTGCTCGCTGTACATTGTAGGTTGTGCAGACTGCCCCGGTAGACTGTGGAAGGGGATACACATGGTACAAATACCAGGAGGCTGGGAGAGTTGGGGTTTATCTTGAAGGCTGGTTGCAATATTGTTAATAAGAATTAGAACACCCAATTCTCTCTAAAGAGTTTCTGTACCATAAATTTCATAATGGAACCTTAGAATTAGGTTAGGTGATGGTAATCCTAACTGGACATCCTTCTGTTAGAGCATAGATTAGCAAACCATGGATCTGTGAACTCTTTTATAGTTCCAAACTATGGATCTGTGAACGGCTATTTTATAGCCATTTTCTTTTTTTTGGTTTTTGTATTTTTATCTTTCTAAGGTGGTTTAAAAAACAAAACAAAAAAATACAAAACCAAAGAATTTGCAACAGAGACCTGATATTTTAGTCCTGTAGAAACTAAAATATTCACTTTATATAGAAAAAGTTCACCAACTCCTCCTTCAGGGTAAAAATAATATTGTAGATGTGGATATCTTTATTGATATGACAAAGGGTTTTTTAATAACTGAAAAGACCTAAGAAATATCTTTAATTTTCATCTTTATGGTATGTATGTTAACACAGCTTTCCTTTCAAGCATCTTAATATTATTGTTCATGTTACTCCACACACCCCTCAAAAAATATCCTAATTAATATCTAAGCTTCCTCTTACATCCTCCATCTCAGTTAATAGCATCACCTTCCCTCTATCCTGTGGCCACATCCTGAGTTCCATGCTAGAAACTCTTGAGTCATCCTTTACACTACCATTTCCCCTACCCTCCATATCTAATTTGTCACAGTGTTGTTAAGATACCAATAGATTATCTTCTGTTTCCTCTGCCACTGCCCTAATTCAGATTCTTTTCACAACTAAAGCATCTTCTTGACTCTGGTCTTAGACCCTCAAGAGAGATACTGTGTAAGAGTTTCTTACACATCAATAAATTGAACAGTCATTTGAGTGATAATATATGCTAGGTATTTGTTCTCTATAAAATTACTTCTTTCAAATTCTATGATGATAACATTAGTGTGAATAATAGTATTTTTTATATTCTTTCATAACCAGGTTCTGAAAACCAGGCTGGCTGTAGGCAAAACTGGACAATACTCTGGAATGTTTGATTGTGCCAAGAAGATTTTGAAATATGAAGGCATGGGAGCTTTTTACAAAGGTTATATTCCCAATTTATTAGGCATCATACCTTATGCAGGTATAGATCTTGCTGTATATGAGGTGAGTTTGTAGTAATCTTTTGAATTCAACAATATGGTTAAGTAGTTCTCATTGTTAGAATTTGTTTTATAGATAAGCAGATGTCTGCCAGGAAACAGTTTGTAAACAAAAGTAGATTCAAGGGTATATTCTTTGATCTTTCTGAGACCCCATATACCTGTGATCTTTTGTATTAGATTTCCTTGTTAATTATTTTTATTAATGAAGCTAATAGACTCACATTCAGATATAGTTGTTTAATTCTCTAATACCATATACAAAAATAAAATAAAATAGATTAAAGTGCTAAGGCTGGATACCATAAACTCCTAGAGGAAAACAGGCAGAACAACTCTTCAACATAAATCACAGAAATATTTTTTTGGACCTATCTCCTAGAGTAAGGGAAATAAAAACAAAAATAAACAAATGGAACCTAATTAAACTTAAAAAGCTTTTGCACAACAAAGGAAGCGATAACATGAAAAGACTACATATAGACTAGGATAGAATATTTTCAAGCAGTGCTACCAGTGAGGGATTAATTTCCAAAATTCACAAATAGCTTAATATCAAGAAACAACCCAATCAAAAACTGAGCAAAAGGCCTAAACAAACATTTCTCCCAAGAAGACATATAGGTGGCCAATAGACACATGAAAATATACTCAGTGTCACTAATTATTGGGGAAGTGCAGATCAAAGCTACAGTGAAGTATCACCTCACAGCAGTCAGTTGGCCATCATTAAAAAGTCTAAAAATAACAAATTTCCACACTGTATCCAGTGTGGAAAAAAGGGAATCCTTGTACACTGTTGGTAGGAATGTTAGTTGGTATAGCCATTATGGAAAACAGTATGAAAGTTCCTTAAAAAAAACTAGAGTTACCATATGTTTCTGCAGTTCCATTCCTGGGTGTGTATCCAGAGAAAACTTTAATTTGAAAAGATACATGCACCTCAGTGTTCACATCAGCACTATTTAGCCAAGACATGGAAGCTACCTAAGGTCCATCAACAGATGAATGGATAAAGAATATGTATTTATACACAGTGGAAACTCAGCCATCATGTCATATGCAGCAACATGGTTGGACCTTGTTTTGTTTAGTTGCTAAGTAGTGTCTGACTCTTTGCGACCCAATGGACTTTAGCCTGCCAGGTTCCTCTACCCATGGGATTTCCCAGGCAAGAATACTGGAATGGGTTGCTACTTCCTTCTCCAGGGGATCTTCCCAATCCAGGGATCAAACCCATGTCTCCTGTATTGGCACCTAGATTCTTTACCACTGAGCTGCTGTATAGCACAGGAAACTATATTTGATGTCTTGTGTCAGACTTTATTCTTTTGGGCTCCAAAATCACTGCAGATGCTGATTGCAGCCAGGAAATTAAAAGATGCTTACTCCTTGGAAGGAAAGTTGTGACCAACCTAGATAGCATATTAAAAAGCAGAGACATTACTTTGCCAACAAAGGTCCATCTAGTCAAGGCTATGGTTTTTCCTGTGGTCATGTATGGATGTGAGAGTTGGACTGTGAAGAAAGCTGATCGCCGAAGAATTGATGCTTTTGACCTGTGGTGCTGGAGAAGACTCTTGAGAGTCCCTTGGACTGCAAGGAGATCCAACCAGTCCATTCTAAAGGAGATCAATCCTGGGTGTTCATTGGAAGGACTGATGCTAAAGCTGAAACTGCAATACTTTGTCCACCTCATGCGACGAGTTGACTCACTGGAAAAGACTCTGATGCTGGGAAGGATTGGGGGCGGGAGGAGAAGGGGACGACAGAGAATGAAATGGCTGGATGGCATCACCGACTTGATGGACATGAGTTTGAGTGAACTCCGGAATTTGGTGATGGACAGGGAGGCCTGGTGTGCTGTGGTTCATGGGGTCGCAAAGAGTTGGACACGACTGAGCGACTGAACTGAACTGAACTGAACTGAATAACCTATAATGGAAAAGAATCGGAAAAAAAAGACTGTATAACTGAATCACTTTGCTGTATACCTGAAGCTAACACAACATTGTGAATTAGTTATACTTTAAAAAAATTATTACCGATGTAGTTGTTCAGCTTGGAAGATGATACTAGGGATTTTGAAGAGAGAGATAATAAGCAAAAATGGTATATTTTCTTTGGTTTGTAAAAATTTCATATTGATAAAGCCAAGAGACTGATGTGGGTAGCACAGATTTATTCTTTGTACTTGCCAGCCTGAAGAAACCTAGGAGGAAATAATCAGACACAAATCATTTATTTAGGATCAAAGAATTTCAATTCAGTAACCCAGACTTGGGTAGCAATATCAACATTGTCTGCTAGGGAGTAAAAGGGGGTTTTAATGGTAAAGAAGGGAGGTTTGCATTACAAAGAATTTTAGAGGGAGCTGAAGGCAGAATTTAGTTGGCTAAACATGATTGATGGCCAAGGCTATCACTGGAGGGAGATAAGAATTCATTACTGTGACAAATTGTCAGTGTTCTTGCAGAGTCCTTGGACTATCTGTGGTGTGGCCGAGTTCTTAAGTTCATGGTTCCACCTGGTGAGAGGTACATAAGGTCTAACTCCTGAATGGCCTTTTGGCTTCATTTTAAAACCCCTTGACATAAATGACTCCATTTTATTTCACATATCACCCTTTTGATCAAGATCATTCTCTAAAAGCATTGCCAAACAACTTAGAGGTTTGCTTTGTCTCATATCACTGGGATGGACCTGTGCCATAAAGTCATGTTCCTTGTTGGGGAGAATTTTTAATCTCCTGCGCTTTCTTCAAAGAGTCAGTGTCATACGGTTAGAACACATTTGAGCAACAGGGAGATATTCAGGAAATGACTATTGTGCAGATTTGGTGACTCATAAGGAAGTTGGCCTTGTGGCCTGATCAACCAAGTTATTTCCTTTGGTTTTATTTGAATTTAAAAAGTTTTTTTTTAAATTAGAAGATAATTGCTTTACCGTGTTGTCATCTGAATTTAGTTTTGGATGCCCAGGTACCCTAATGATGGTTAGGACAGATAGAAGTTGGGTTGATTCCAACAGTCTTTTGACCCAATTTTTATTCTTAATCTGACTTCTCCCTAGGTTAAGAATCCTTTTGTTTCTCAGTCAGTCAGTCAGTCAGTCAGTTCAGTCACTCAGTCGTGTCTGACTCTTTGTGACCCCATGAATCACAGCACGCCAGGCCTCCCTGTCCATCACCAACTCCCGGAGTTCACTTCAACTCATGTCCATCGAGGCGGTGATGTCATCCAGCCATCTCATTCTCTGTCGTCCCTGTCTCCTCCCGCCCCCAATCCCTCCCAGCATCAGAGTCTTTTCCAGTGAGTCAACTCATCGCATGAGGTGGCCAAAGTATTGGAGTTTCAGCTTTAGCATCAGTCCTTCCAATGAACACCCAGGATTGATCTCCTTTAGAATGGATTGGTTGGATCTCCTTGCAGTCCAAGGGACTCTCAAGAGTCTTCTCCAGCACCACAGTTCAAAAGCATCAATTCTTAGGCAATCAGCTTTCTTCACAGTCCAACTCTCACATCCATACATGACCACTGGAAAAACCATAGCCTTGACTAGACGGACCTTTGTTGGCAAAGTACTGTCTCTGCTTTTTTAATATACTATCTAGGTTGGTCATAACTTTCCTTCATGGCGTCTTTTAATTTCATGGCTGCAATCAGCATCCGCAGTGATTTTGGAGCCCCAAAAAATAAAGTCTGACCCTGTTTCCACTGTTTCCCCATCTATTTCCCATGAAGTGATAGGACCAGATGCCATGATCTTTGTTTTCTGAATGTTGAGCTTCAAGCCAACCTTTTCACTCTCCTCTTTCACTTTCATCAAGAGGCTTTTGAGTTCCTCTTCACTTTCTGCCATAAGGGTAGTGTCATCTGCATATCTGAGATTATTGATATTTCTCCTGGCAATCTTGAATCCAGCTTGTGCTTCTTCCAGCCCAGCATTCCTCATGATGTACTCTGCATATAAGTGAAATAAGCAGGGTGACAATATACAGCCTTGACGTACTCCTTTTCCTACTTGGATCCAGTCTGTTGTTCATGTCCAGTTTTAAGTGTTACTTACTGACCTGCATACAGGTTTCTCAAGAGGCAGGTCAGGTGGTCTGGTATTCCCATCTCTTTCAGAATTTTCCACAGTTTATTGTGATCCACACAGTCAAAGGCTTTGGCATAGTCATTGAAGGAGAAATAGATGTTTTTCTGGAATTCTCTTGCTTTCTCCATGACCCAGCGGATGTTGGCAATTTGATCTCTGGTGCCTCTGCCTTTTCTAAAACCTGCTTGAACATCTGGAAGTTGTTCACGGTTCACGTATTGCTGAAGCCTGGCTTGGAGAATTTTGAGCATGACTTGACTAGCGTGTGAGATGATTGCAATTGTGCGGTAGTTTGAGCATTCTTTGGCATTGCCTTTCTTTGGTATTGGAATGAAAACTGACCTTTCCAGTCCTGTGGCCACTGCTGAGTTTTCCAAATTTGCTGGCATGTTGAGTGCAGCACTTTCACAGCATCATCTTTCAGGATATGAAATAGCTCAACTGGAATTCCATCACCTCCACTAGCTTTGTTCGTAGTGATGCTTTCTAAGGCCCACTTGATATCACATTCCAAGATGTCTGGCTCTAGGTGAGTGATCACGCCATCATGATTGTCTTGGTCATGAAGATCTTTTTTTACAGTTCTTCTGTGTATTCTTGCCATCTCTTCTTAATATCTTCTGCTTCTGTTAGGTCCATACCATTGGCATACCAAAGCCAAGAGCTACCCTCATGGCAAAGTGGCTATCTGTATAGGTATTCACAGTTTCAGTTTCTGCTAGGGTGCAATCTCCAGTTAATGCAGGGAGTTGTCTGCTGGGCTGAAGTAGTGTTCAGTGGTGGCACTGCCTCAGTTACTTCAAAGGAGTAAAGATCAGTTAGGATCAGACAGTCATGAGTAGTTTTGCCACTATGTAAGGGCTTCCCTGGTGGCTCAGAGGTTAAAGCGTCTGCCTCCAATACGGGAGACCCGGGTTTGGTCCCTGGGTCGGGAAGATCCCCTGGAGAAGGAAATAGTAACCCACTCCAGTATTCTTGCCTGGACAATCCCATGGACGGAAAAGCCTGGTAGGCTACAGTCCACGGGGTCGCAAAGAGTCGGACACGACTGAGCGACGGGACGGACGGAAAGGGAGAAGAGTTGCAAGGTTGAGGTTGTTGTAGCAGGAAAGTGTTATGTCACAAGTTAGTAATGATATTTCATATGGGGTAAGATAAGCTGAAACTCCACTACTTTGGCCACCTCATGCGACGAGTTAACTCACTGGAAAAGACTCTGATGCTGGGAGGGATTGGGGGCAGGAGGAGAAGGGGACGACAGAGAATGAGATGGCTGGATGGCATCACCGACTTGATGGACATGAGTTTGAGTGAACTCCAGGAGTCGGTGATGGACAGGGAGGCCTGGCGTGCTGTGATTCATGGGGTCACAAAGTGTCAGACATGACTGAGCGACTGAACTGAACTGAAGATGGCTTGCAGAAAAGTATTGAGTGTGATGAGAATTGAGCAAGCCTCCTGTTGCATGGGGGAGCATAGATGATAGTGGAGAGACTGTAACCATTTCCTCAGTTATGTTGTAAGGGCTGCTGCTTCTCAAATAGCTGTTATGCATGGAGACAGACCTCTGGCTACAGGTCCGATTGTTGAGTATCATAGCCAAAAGATTGGTGTTGACCTCTGTGCCTTTGAGTAAGCAATCCTAATGCATTTCTCTGCTCTTGTACATGAGGTAGAAAAGGGAAGCTGATAATTAGAATGTCGTAAAGCAGGAGACAACAAAGTCCGCTTCTCAGGTTCTGGAGCCATAAAGATGTTTTCTTCCTGCTCTAAAGGATCTTGTCTTTGAGCTTTGAGCAAGGCTGGGCAACTAAAAGTTTTGGTCAGCTCACGTGTCTATAATGTTTGGTCAGCTCAAGATGTTTTATTTATTTATTTTAGACTGCTGGACTTTATTTTTTTTAATTAATTTTTTTAAATTGGAGGCTAGTTACTTTACAATATTGTGGTGCTTTTTGCCATACATTGACATGAATCAGCCATGGGTGCACATGTGTTCCACATCCTGAACCTCCCTCCCACATCCCTCCCCCACATCCCTCCCCATTCCATCCCTCAGGGTCATCCCAGTGCACCAGCCTTGAGCACCCTGTCTCATGCATCAAACCTGGACTGGCAATCTGTTGCACATATGATAATATACGTGTTTCAATGCTATTCTCTCAAATCATCCCACCCTCGCCTTCTCCCACAGAATCCAAAAGACTGTTCTTTACATCTGTGTCTCTTGCTGTCTCGCATATAGGATCATCGTTACCATCTTTGTAAATTCCATATATATGCGTTAGTTTACTGTATTGGTGTTTTTGTTTCCTGACTTACTTCACTCTGTATAATAGACTCCAGTTTCATCCACCTCATCAGAACTGATTCAAATGCATTCTTTTTAATGTCTGAGTAATATTCCATTGTGATATGTACCAAGCTTTCTTATCCATTCATCTGCTGATGGACATCTAGGTTGCGTCCATGTCATGGCTCTTGTAAACAGTGCTGCAATGAACATTGGGGTACACGTGTCTCTTTCAATTCTGGTTTCCTTGGTGTGTATGCCCAGCAGTGGGATTGCTGGGTCATATGGTAGTTCTATTTCCAGTTTTTTAAGGAATCTCCACACTGTTCTCCATAGTGGCTGTACTAGTTTGCATTCTCACCAACAGTGTAAGAGGGTTCCTTTTTCTCCACGCCCTCTCCAGCATTTATTGTTTGTAGACTTTTTGATAGCAGCCATTCTAGCCGACATGAGATGGTACCTCATTGTGGCTTTGATTTGCATTTCTCTGATAACGAGTGATACTGAGCATCCTTCCATGTGTTTGTTAGCCATTCTGTATGTCTTCTGTGGAGAAATGTCTGTTTAGTTCTTTGGCCCATTTTTGATTGGGTCGTTTATTTTTCTGGAATTGAGCTGAAGGAGCTGCTTGTATATTTTTGAGATTAATTCTTTGTCAGTTGTTTCGTTTGTTATTATTTTCTCCCATTCTGAAGGCTGTCTTTTCACCTTGCTTATAGTTTCCTTCATTGTGTAAAAGCTTTTAGTTTAATTAGATCCCATTTGTTTATTTTTGCTTTTATTTCCATTATTCTAGGAGGTGGGTCATAGAGGATCCTGCTGTGATTTATATCAGAGAGTGTTTTGCTATGTTTTCCTCTAGGAGTTTTATAGTTCCTGGTCTTATGTTTAGATCTTTAATCCATTTGGAGTTTATTTTTGTGTATGGTGTTAGAAAGTGTTCTAGTTTCATTCTTTTACAAGTGGTTGACCAGTTTTCCCAGCACCACTTGTCAAAGAGATTGTCTTTTCATATTCTTGCCTCATTTGTCAAAGATAAGGTGTCCATAGGTGCGTGGATTTATTTCTGGGCTCTCTATTTTGTTCCATTGATCTATATTTCTGTCTTTGTGCCAGTACCATACTGTTCTGATGACTGTAGCTTTGTAGTATAGCCTGAAGTCAGGCAGGTTGTTTCCTTCCATTCTGTTCTTCTTTCTCAAGATTGCTTTGGCTATTCGAGGTTTTTTGTATTTCCATACAAATTGTGAGCTTATTTGTTCTAGTTCTGTGAAAAATACCGTTGATAGCTTGATAGGGATTGCATTGAATCTATAAATTGCTTTGGGTAGTATACTCATTTTCACTATATTGATTCTTCCGACCCATGAACATGATATATTTCTCCATTTCTGTCATCTTTGATTTCTTTCATCAGTGTTTTAAAGTTTTCTATATATAGGTCTTTTGTTTCTTTAGGTAGATTTATTCCTGAGTGTCTTATTCTTTGTGTTGCAATGGTGAATGGAATTATTTCCTTAATTTCTCTTTCTGTTTTCTCATTGTTAGTGTATAGGAATGCAAGGGATTTCTGTGTGTCAATTTTATATCCTGAAACTTTACTATATTCATTGATTAGCTCTAGTAATTTTCTGGTGGAGTCTTTAGGGTTTTCTATGTAGAGGATCATGTCATCTACAAACAGTGAGAGTTTTACTTCTTTTCCAATTTGGATTCCTTTTATTTCTTTTTCTTCTCTGATTCCTGTGGCTAAAACTTCCAAAACTATGTTGATAGTAGTGGTGAGAGTGGGAGCCCTTGTCTTGTTCCTGATTTTAGGGGAAATGCTTTCAATTTTTTACCATTTTGAATAGCGTTTCCTGTGGGTTTATCATATATGGCTTTTATTATGTTGAGTTATGTTCCTTCTATTCCTGCTTTCTGGAAGGTTTTGATCATAAATGCATGTTGAATTTTGTCAAAGGCTTTCTCTGCATCTATTGAGATAATCAAATGGTTTTATCTTTCAATTTGTTAATGTGGTGTATCACATTGATTGATTTGCGGATATTGAAGAATCCTTGCGTTCCTGGGATAAAGCCCCCTTGGTCATGATTTGTAATCTTTTAAATATGCTTTTGGATTCTGTTTGCTAGAATTTTTTAAGGATTTTTGCGTCTGTATTCATCAGTGATATTGGCCTGTAGTTTTCTTTTTTTTGTGGCATCTTTGTCAGGTTTTGGTATTAGGGTGATGGTGCCCTCATAGAATGAGTTTGAAAGTTTACTTTCCTCTGAAATTTTTTGGAAGAGTTTGAGTAGGATAGGTGTTAGCTCTTCTCTAAATGTTTGGTAGAATTCAGCTGTGAAGCCGTCTGGACCTGGGCTTTTGTTTGCTGGAAGATTTCTGATTACAGTTTTGATTTCCATTCTTGTGATGGGTCTGTTAAGATTTTTTATTTCTTCCTGGTTCACTTTTGGAAAGTTGTAGTTTTCTAAGAATTTGTCCATTTCTTCCAAGTTGTCCATTTTATTGGCATATAGTTGCTGATAGTAGTTTCTTATGATCCTTTGTATTTATGTGTTGTCTGTTGTTATTTCTGCATTTTCATTTCTAATTTTGTTGATTTGATTCTTCTCCCTTTGTTTCTTGATGAGTCTGGCTAATCATTTGTCTATTTTATTTATCTTCTCAAAGAACCAGCTTTTACTTTTGTTGATTTTTGCTATGGTCTCCTTTGTTTCTTTCTCATTTATTTCAGCCCTAATTTTTATGATTTCTTTCCTCCTGCTAACCCTGGGGTCCTTGATTTCTTGTTTTTCTAGTTGTTTTAGTGTAGAGTTAGGTAAGTTTGTATTGCTATGCATCTTCCCCTTAGCACTACTTTTACTGAATCCCGTAGGTTTTGGGTTGTTGTGTTTTCATTTTCATTCATTTCTATGCATATTTTGATTTCTTCTGTGATTTGTTGGTTATTCAGAAGTGTGTTGTTTAGCGTCCATATGTTTGTATCTTTAATAGTTTTTTTCTTGTAGTTGACATCTAATCTTACCCCATTGTGATCAGAAAAGATGCTTGGAATGATTTCAGTTTTTTTGAATTTACCAAGACTAGATTTATGGCCCATGATGTGATCTACCTTGGAGAAGGTTCTGTGTGCACTTGAGAAAACGGTGAAATTCATTGTTTTGGGGTGAAATGTCCTATAGACACCAATGTGGTCTAACTGGTCCATTGTATCATTTAAAGTTTGTGTTTCTTTGTTAATTTTCTGTTTAGTTGATCTATCCATAATTGTGAGTGGGGTATTAAAGTCTCCCACTATTATTGTGTTATTATTAATTTCCCCTTTCATACTTGTTAGCATTTGCCTTACATATTGCGGTGCTCCTGTGTTGGGTGCATATATATTTATAATTGTTATATCTTCTTCTTGGATTGATCCTTTGATCCTTCTTGGGTTGATCCTTGTCTATCTCTTGTCACAGCCTTTATTTCAAAGTCTATTCTATCTGATATGAGTATTGCTACTCCTGCTTTCTTTTGGTCTCTATTTTTATGAAATATTTTTTCCAGTCCTTCACTTTCAGTCTGTTCAGTTCAGTTCAGTTCAGTTCCTCAGTTGTGTCCGACTCTTTGTGACCCCATGAATCACAGCACGCCAGGCCTCCCTGTCCATCGCCAACTCCCAGAATTCACTCAACCTCATGTCCGTCGAGTTGGTGATGCCATCCAGCCATCTCATCCTCTGTCGTCCCCTTCTCCCTCTGCCCACAATCCCTCCCAGCATCAGAGTCTTTTCCAGTGGGTCAACTCGTCGCATGAGGTGGCCAAAGTATTGGAGTTTCAGCTTTAGCATCAGTCCTTCCAGTGAACACCCAGGACTGATCTTTAGAATGGCTGGTTGGATCTCCTTGCAGTCCACCGGGCTCTCAAGAGTCTTCTCCAACACCACAGTTCAAAAGCATCAATTCTTTGGTGTTCAGCTTTCTTCATAGTCCAACTCTCACATCCATACATGACCACTGGAAAAACCATAGCCTTGATTGGCGGACCTTTGTTGGCAAAGTAATGTCTCTGCTTTTTAATATGCTGTCTAGGTTGGTCATAACTTCCCTTCCAAGGAGTAAGCGTCTTTTAATTTCATGGCTGCAATCACCATCTGCAGTGATTTTGGAGCCCAGAAAAATAAAGTCTGACACTGTTTCCACTGTTGCCCCATCTATTTCCCATGAAGGGATAGGACCAGATGCCATGATCTTAGTTTTGTATGTGTCCCTTGTTTTGAGGCGGGTCTCTTGTAGACAGCATATAGAGGGGTCTTGTTTTGTATCCATTCAGCCAGTCTTTGCCTTTTGGTTGGAGCATTCACCCATTTACATTTAAGGTAATTATTGATAAGTATGATCCCATTGCCATTTACTTTGTTGTTTTGGGTTTGATTTTATACACCTTTTCTGTATTTCCTGTCTAGAGAGGATCTTTTAGCATTTGTTGAAGAGCTGGTTTGGTTGTGCTGAATTCTCTCAAAAGGCGGAGAGGGCAATCAAGCCAGTAATCACAGTCCTAAGTAAAAATGGGTCGGAGAAGGCAATGGCAAGCCACTCCAGTGTTCTTGCCTGGAGAATCCCAGGGACGAGGGAGCCTGGTGGGCTGCCATCTATGGGGTCGCACAGAGTCAGACACGACTGAAGTGACTTAGCAGCAGCAGCAGCAAGTAAAAATGGGTACTGAAGATTTTATTCTTAAAGGTACAAAATTGATAACCAATACCAAAAAGCGAAGGTTAAACATCTAGAGGTTAGACTCTCAAAAATACAATACTAAAAAAACAAAGCAAAATCACAAAAATTATATAAAAAATATGAAATTTGCTTTAAAAATAGGGTCTTTTTTTTTGCAAGGTAATAGGTTATAAAAGTGAAAATTAAAGAAGTAATAAAGATCTTAAAAATTAAAAAAATTTTTTTTAATGATAATAATAAAATATATCTAGGAATTTCTCTGGAGCTGTTGAAGGCTGTGTGGGGGGTCAGTTCCATTTCAGATAGTTCCTTGTTCCAGGTTATACTTCTTCTCAAGGTCTATAGGCCCTTTCCAATGTAGTCGGTTTTAACTACAGGGTTTTAATCTGTTGCACCTGTCACTTTCAAAGCAGTTCCCTCTTCTTTGTTTATTTTGCCTTCCTCTGTTTGCAAGTCTCTACAGTGTCTAATTTCCACTCTGACACAAGGTAGCGAAGGTGTTCACTTATTTAGGCTCACTAGTTCAGTCGTGCTGTGGGGAGGGAGGAATACTGCAAGCAAATATCACTGGCATGTGTGGGGAGTGCTCGCAGTGTCTGGGTCACCCTGGATTTGTCCCTGCTCATGGTATGTGTGCTTTCCCAGTCTACACTGTTCAAGCCCCAGGTTGCTCTGCAGGGGAACTGTCTAAAGCATGTGCTGGGTTGCGTGCACTTCCCAGGTCTAAGCTGCTCAGGTTCAGGTTCTCGGGTACTCCACAAAGACACAGACTTGATTGGGCCTGAGTTTTGTGCCCTTCCCAGGTCCAACCAGCTCAGGCTTCCAGGTGCTTGGCGAACACACTCTCCCCAGGTGAGGGGTGTGCCTTATCACCTCCCCGGTCCCAGTCACTTGATTTCTTGCGTGTGCAGTGGGAGCGTCATCTCAGGTGTGCCGTGTGTCTCCTCTGGGGAGCTGATCTCTGGCTGCGGCCCTCCTGGCAGATGTCAACCATCCAGGATCCCAGGAAGACTTGGTTAGCAACCGGAAGCCCGCCCACAGTTTGGTAGAGGGTGCCGTCCTGGGGCTGAGATTTCCCTTTGCCTCTGGCTCTGGGTGTCGACCGCCTGCCTCTCTGCCTCTGGCGCGGGATGGGCTGGTCCGCACCTGGCTGGCTCTCCTCCGGTGTTCACTCAGTCCTTGGTTCTGTGAGCCAGCCGGGCAGTGCCTTAGGTTAGAGCTTCTCGCGGGAAAGTTCTCTCTCTCCGGCTCCCACAGTTTAGGTTGCTCTCTCATGTTAGCTCCCTCAGATTGTCCTCAGGGCATTCAGGCCCGGTCCTTACCATTGCGGGTGCAATGCAGCCCGCACCTCCCTGTTCAGCCCCTGCTTGCTGCTGGTGGCTGCGAGTGTCTGAGCTACTTCTCTGCTGGTAGTTGCAGTTAGGCTTGTAATCTGTGGGTTTTTTGTTTTTCCCTCCTGGGTGTGTTGCCCTCTGAGATTCCAAGACTCCTCACAGACCTGCAAGTGAGAGGGTTTCCTGTTGTTTGGAAACTTCTCCTTCTTCACATCTCCCTCCCCTGGTCAGGTCTCTGTCCCTAACTCTTTTGTCTCTTTTTATCTTTTATGGACTTCCCTGGTGACTCAGACGGTAAAGCATCTGTCTACAATGCGGGAGACCTGGGTTTGATCCTTGGGTTGGGAAGATTCCCTGGAGAAGGAAATGGCAACCCACTCCAATACTCTTGCCTAGACAATCCCATGGACAGTGGAGCCTGGTGTCCATGGGGTCACAAAGAGTCGGACACGACTGAGCGACTTCAGTTTCACTTTATCTTTTATATTTTGTCCTACCACCTTTCGAAGAGAATGGGCTGCCTTTCTGGATACCTGGTGTCCTCCGCCAGCATTCAGAAGTTTTTTTTGTGGAATTTTCTCAGTGTTCAAGTGATCTTTTGATGACTTTGTGGAGGAGAAAGTGGTCTCTCTATCCTATTCCTCCGCAATCTTAGGACCGCCCCCTCCAGATGTTTTCAAGTTGTCTTTTGGTCTGTGGCTGTGGGAAATTTAAGACACTTTGAATCCTAGTAGGGTCTGAAAGGAATCTTTAATCTGAGATCAGGTGTCCTAGGTATTTGACCTGTGTTTGAACAAGTTGTAATTTCTCTTTGGAGACCTTCATGACCTTCAGTTGCTAACAGCTTGAGGAGATGATGCTGACTTGCTCACTTGCTTCCTTGGAAGAGAAGAAGAGAAGAAGGTCATCAACATATTGCAAAGGGTGGGCACTTATGGAAAAATGACAGATGCTAAATCTGCTTTTAGGATCTGTAAAAAGTAGGGCTTTCAGTCTACACTTCTGACATGTCCAGGTGTATTGTCCTTCCCACATGAAAGCACATAACATTTGACTTTCACAATCCACAGAGATGCTGAAAAAGGTGCTACAGAGATCAATTATGGTGAAAACCTACTCTCTGTAGGAATTGCCATCAAAAGAGCATGAAGGTCAAGGGAAACTGGATAGCAGTTAATGACAAGGTTATGAATAGCTCTCAAGTTTTGAGCAAATCTCCATTCTCCTTTGTGGGGTTTCTTAATAGGGAGAATAGGTATATTACAGAGACAAGTGCAGGGAACTATGAGGTCTTGTGTCTTATATTCCTGTATGATTGGCTGAATTCTTGCTAAGGCCTCAGGATTTAAAGGACATTGTTTGAGGTTAGGAACAGGCTTACCATGGTCTATTTGAATTTGAATTGTGGGACTCAGATGAATCTGCCTAATGTGGGTTGTGGATTTTACCAAGGCTCTCAGGGACTTCTTTGAGTTTCAAGTTTCTTTTACCTTCCAAGCTTGTCTTAAGGGCAAAAACTTCTGACAAGTTGAGGAACTTGGAATGCCATCCATTGTTGAGGGGTTGAATTAATTTCAAAGATAATTTCACCTTTTGAGAAAAAGGGATACAAATATCTCTTCAAGTCCCTGATTTCAGTTTGTTTGGGTGTATATCTACCAGTAGAATTGCTGGGTCATATATTAATTCCATTTTAAGCTTTTTGTCAGTTCAGTCACTCAGTCGTGTCTGACTCTTTGGGACCCCATGAACTGCAGCACACCAGGCTTCCCTATCCATCAGCAACTCCTGGAGCTTGCTCAAACTCATTTCCATGGAGTCAGTGATGCCATCCAACAATATCATCCTTTGTTATCCCCTTCTCCTACCTTCAATCTTTCTCAGAATAAGGGTCTTTTCAAATGAGTCAGTTCTTCGCATCAGGTGGACAAAGTATTGGAGTTTCAACTTCAGCATCAGTCCTTCCAGTGAATATTCAGGACTGATTTCCTAAAATTGACTGATTGGATCTCCTTGCAGTCCAAGGGACTCTCAAGAGTTCAAAATACCACAGTTCAAAAGCATCACTTCTTTCACGCTCAGCTTTCTTAGTGGTCCAACTCTCACATCCATACGTGACTACTGGAAAAACCATAGCTTTGACTAGATGGACCTTTGTTGGCAAAGTAATGTCTCTTCTTTTCAATATGCTGTCTAGGTTGGTCAAAGCTTTTCTTCCAAGGAGCAAGCATCTTTTAATTTCATGGCTGCAGTCACCATCTTCAGTGATTTTGGAGCCCAAGAAAATAAAGTCTGTCACTGTTTCCATTGTTTCCCCATCTATTTGCCATGAAATGATGGGACCAGATACCATGATCTTAGTTTTTTGAATGTTGAGTTTTAAGCCAGCTTTTTCACTCTCCTCTTTCCCCTTCATGGAGAGGCTTTTTAGTTCCTCTTCGCTTGCATCCATAAGGGTGGTATCATCTGCATATCTGAGGTTATTGCTATTTCTCCCAGCAATCTTGATTCCAGCTTGTGCTTCATCGAACCTAGCAGTTCACATGATGCACTCTGCATATAAGTTAAATAAGCAGGTTGACAATATACAGCCTTGATGTACTGCTTTCCCAATTTGGAACCAGTCTGTTGTTCCATGTCCAGTTCTCACTGTTGCTTCTTGACCTGCATATAGATTTCTTAGGAGGCAGTTAAAGTAGTCTGATATCCCCGTCTCTTGAAGAATTTTCCACAGTTTGTTGTGATTCACACAGTCAAAGGCATTACCGTAGTCAATGAAGCAGAAATAGATGTTTTTTTTGAATTATCTAGCTTTTTCTATGATCCAGTGGATGTTGGCAATTTGATCTCTGGTTCCTCTGCCTTTTCTAAATCCAGCTTGTACATTGGGATGTTCTTGGTTCATGTACTGTTGAAGCCTAGCTTGGAGTATTTTGAGCATTACTTTGCTAGCATGTGAGATGAGTGCAATTGTGCAGTAGTTTGAGCATTCTTTGGCATTGCCTTTCTTTGGTGTTGGAATGAAAGCTGACCTTTTCCAGTCCTGTGACCACTGCACCCTTTTTCATTCCCACTAACAGTATACTTTTCTATATCCTCACTAATATTTGTAAGTTTCTGGTTTTTTGATAGTATCCATCCCAACAGTTGTGAAATAATATCTCATTGTGCTTTTCATCTGCATTTCTCTGATGATGAGTGATGTTGAGGATCTTTTAATATGTTTGTTGTCCATCTATTTATTTTTTTGGAGAAATGTCTATTCAAGTCTTTTGCCCAGTTTTTAATTAGGTTTTTAAAATTGTTGCTTAGTTGTGGAAGTTCTTTATATATTTTGGATATTAACTACTTATCAGATATATGGTCCCATTCCATAGGTTGCCTTTTTTTTCTCTCTCATTTCCTTTGCTGTGCAGAAGTTTTTAAGTTGATGAAATCCATTTGTCTATTTTTGCTTTTGTTGCCTGTGCTTTTAGTATCACATCCAAGAAATTGTTGCCAAATCCAATGTCCTAAAGGTTTTATTACCCTGAGTTTTCTCTTAGGAATTGTATACTATTAGGTCTTATGTTTAGACCTTTAATTTATTTTGAGTTAGTTTTTTGTGTATGCTGTAAGATAACTTTATTTTTCTGCTTGTGGATATCCAGTTTTTCCATTTGAGAAGAGACTTTCCTTTGCCTAATGTAGAGAAGTTATTTCTGGGCTCTCTATTTTGTTCTGTTGATCTATGTATCTGTCTTTATGCCAGCATGGCACTATTTTGATTACTATTGCTTTGTAGTATATATTGAAATCAGGAAATGTGAGGCCTCCAACTTCGTTCTTTTTCAAGGTTATTTTGGCCAGCTGAGGTCCCTTGAGATTCCATTTGAGTTTTAGAATTTTTCTTTATTATTTCTTCAAACGCTATGATTGAAATTTGAATAGTGATTGCATTGTATATGTAGGTTGCTTTGGGTAGTGTGCTAGTTTGTTTGGACTGCCATAACAAAATACTAGATACCAAGAATTCTGAGGTGGTCCGGTGGTTGGGACTGTGCGCTCTCACTGCCCAGGGCCCCAGGTTCAATCCCTGATTGGGGAACTAAGATCTCGCAAGCTGTACGGGATGGCCAAAAAAAAAAAAAAAAAATCAAACAGAAAAACCAAAAAACAAAACAAAAACCCCCCAGAGACTGGGTGGGTTAAACAATAGAAATTACTTTTTCACAGTTCTGGAGGCTAGAAATCCAAGATCAAGGTTCTGGCTGATTTGGTTTGTGGGTAGGCTGTCTTACTGCCTTGCAGACTGCTGTCTTCTTGCTATGTTCCCAGAGGGAGACAGAGTGAGTGAATGAATTCTCTGGTGTTTTCTTCTTATAAAGATACTAGTACTATTGAATCAGGACCCTGTTATGACCCTGATGTTGACAGAGAATCTTCATAAGGTGATAAAATTTTGAGGGGTACAGAGCTAAGGAAGAAGGAGAGACAGAAAAAAGAAAAATAAATAAGTAAAAATTTTTAAAAATCTAGTGAGACCTGAGAGATAGGGAATGATAATGGCCCTTAGCATGAGAAGAAAATGGATTATGGAATAAACAGAGAGGACTTGCAAGATCATATATGTTTTATAGAACTTTAATTGTTTCAAGAGTATGTTTTCCTCTCTTTTTTCCTCCTGTTCTGGTCTTCACAGTGTAAACAGTTGATTAGTTTCTAGTCAATCACTTCTCTTATTTCTGCAGTTCAGACATAATTGTCTTTAGCCTTCATTACTCTATTTATTGTCATATATTACAGTACTAATTGAATATTAAATAAACACTTAAATGTAATTTTTGCTTCCAAATATATAAAGCTATTTGTGTTATATAATTGTAAGGTCCAAGTATGCAATTAAATTTTCCATTAAAATATTTAAAGTAGTATATAATTTCCCCCATATATTAGCATATATTTTAATACTTAAGATATTTTTATTTAAAAAGTAAATTAGCATATATATTTTATATGATTTCTCTCAATTATGGCCTGCTCATGGAAATACAGGGACCCAGGATAACAGGGAAAAAGAGTGGCCTGGGGATCAGTACACTTGATTCTACACACTTGTTTAAAAAAAACTCCACTGAGTCTCATTTCTAAAATCAGAAGAATAGCTCCACCTTTTGTAGAGCTTTTGTAGAAGAACGGAATGAAATAACATATGTGTAAAGTAAAAAATCAGATGAACTTCATAGTATTATGTTATTTTCATTGATACTATAGGAAATGTTGTTTAGATCCTACATTGGTGTGCGATTGATCCTCACATTTACTTAAAAGGAAGGGAGCACCCAGTGCAAGTTGTTGGTGTTTTGAATCCCTGGTGGCTTCCCTGCTTCTCTACAGAGCTGTTGCCTTTGCAGTGGCTGCTGCTCCTGGGAACGGGTTGCCCAGCGTTGCAGAAGTGTAGCCTGTTGATCCTATCAGGATGAGAGCTGCCGTGGGAATGTCCCTGTTGAGTGCAAGCAGTTGTTAAGTAGCTGTTTATTATTTTTCTTTTCTGTTTCTCTGGCAGCTCCTAAAGTCTCATTGGCTAGATAATTTTGCCAAAGACTCTGTGAACCCTGGAGTCATGGTGTTGCTGGGCTGTGGTGCCTTATCTAGTACCTGTGGTCAGCTGGCCAGCTACCCCTTGGCTTTGGTGAGAACACGCATGCAGGCTCAAGGTGAGTATTGAATGAAAGCAGGACACTGATAAAAGTATGGCATCAGTAACGTGCTTCTGGAACTCTCAAGTTCCACTGAGACAGTGGTGTGATTTTAAGATAATATTTCTTAACCATTTTTTTACGTTATTGCCTCCCTAAGGAAGCTTTTTAGAAATTCTTTTCTAAATCAGTTCTTTTTCATGAAATCTTAATAGCATAGATACACTATGCATATACTGTATGTGTATCTGTGGTTCCTGCACAAATAGAGTAAGATTTTCTTGCTTATGTTGAGAATGCATGTTTTAAGAGTATAGTTGGCTGTCCCCATTCGTGGGCTCTGCATCTGAGGATTCAACCTACTGTGAATTGAAAACACTCATGGAAAAAACTCCCAAACTCCAGAAAGTTCCAAAAAGTAAAATGGGACTGTGCCATGCAGTCCACTCTGCATTGTATTTACAAATCATCTGCATTGAAAGTGTTGGTTAATTGATGATTGCTTGGTTGGGGGAGGTGTGGTTGGTACTTAGAAGAGAGGTTGCGGATAGAGGTGCAGATGTTCAGGGTGTACTGTTTAAAGAAATGATAGTGGACGAGATAGGCCAGGGATAAAACATAAAGAGAGGCACAGAATGCATGCTATTTAATATAGCAATGCAATGCATTCATGCGTGTGTGCTCGGCTGTGTCTGATTCTTTGTGACTCCATGGACTGTAGTCCTCCAGACCGCTCTGTCCGTGGGATTCTCTAGGCAAGAATACTGGAATGGGTTGCTATTTCCTTCTCCGGGGTAATCTTCCCAACCCAGGATCAAACCTGCATCTCCTGCATTAGCAGGCGGATTCTAGTCAGCAAATCATGAACAAAGAGAACAATTAGTGAGATGACAGGAGATCCAGGAGGCATGGTGTAATCAAAGTCAAGGAGACAGTGTCACAGTGGGGAGGAATCACAGTTCAAAAGTTTTAGGTCTCATAATAATAAAAACTCTAGCCACCATTTACTGAGAATTTGACAAATGCCAGCTGATTTACATAGTTGTTATTGATTCTTACAACACTGCACAGTTTTCATTCCATTTACAGAGAAGAAAGACTATCAGCTGTCAGCTCTCCCACTTGCTGGCTAAGTGTGTTAAGACAGTTTCTCTATCTTTCTAAGATTCCTTACTTACTAAGTGGATATAATAACTCTTACCTTGGAGGATTGGTATATCAAGTAATTAACCCAACATCTAACACAAAGTGATAGTACCATTGTTATTCTTACCAGATCTCTCACTCTTAGGTCCTATCCAGGGAGAATTATATAAAGGGGCACTTTTTGAGGACCCTTGGAATAAATTTTATCTGTTTATTCTAGAGTATCGTTATGAATCGTAATGGTATATAGTCATAATAAAATGTGTGAATATTAAATTAGCCTGATTTCTTTTCTTTTTTTTAAATTTTCTAGCCATGATAGAAGGAAGCCCACAACTGAACATGGTTGGGCTCTTTCGACGAATAATTTATAAAGAAGGACTACCAGGACTTTACAGAGGCATCACCCCAAACTTTATGAAGGTGCTCCCTGCTGTAGGCATCAGTTATGTGGTTTATGAAAATATGAAACAAACTTTAGGAGTAACTCAGAAATGACATGTTGAATTTTTTGCTTTAGCATGATTACTGAAACTTTCAACTGTCTCCAGAGTGACATTTTCTCCTAGAATTGAAACAAATTTATGGCAAAAAGAAGCTTTATTTTCTTTTTCACGAAAAGGAAGAAGAGCATATCAATGATAATTTCAGACATTTGGACTCAATTTTGTATATTCAGAAATGTCTAAAAAAATCATAGTTTTGATAAGCTCATACAATTTTGAGAAGGCCAGAAAATTATAGTTTATCTTTTCTTATTCTTTCTACAATCTGCCCAGAATCCTAAATCTCAAGAAATGTACTTCCTTGAACTAAATTTGCTTTGTGTGCTAGAATTATAAATCTTTAATCTTTATTTTGGTTGGTTCAAGTTTATGCTAGTTCCTATATACTTAAATATAATTTTCTTAAAAACAAAATGATCAGAAAACTTGGAAACTTAAATTGTTCATATATTTTGAATTTCTTAAAATTTCCTTGTAGGATCATTAATGGAGAATCATTGCATGAAAACATACCTTAAGCAGCCAAATAGGTATAGAGTTTATATTCTTTCTTTAAGCAGAATAAGAATGAACGTTAAATGGCAGAATTTCAAGGCATGTGAATACCCTAGTCCACATATAATTTTTGTGTAAGGAGGAGTGATAAAATAATATTTATTTCAGTGATCACGTCTCCGTTTTGCTTGTCCTATTGTTTGGTATTCAGGACAACCCACTGATTATTAGCATATCCCTGGTAAATTGTCCACGCAAGGCAACTTAATTGAGAGATTCTGTTTGTTACCATTGTTTTGGAAACATCAGGAAACAAAACCCCTTTACTTATATCAGTCTCTAAAGAGCACCTCTCTTCTCTTTGTCCTTTGTCTCCTACTTAATCAAACTCCTGTTTTCACCAAGAAGGCTTCTGGAAGCCATTCCCTGTTATCTGAAATTTCTTAATTAAGTGAAGTAGGTTGATCATGGGTGAATGGCATTCTTATTACGTCCTCACCGTTTATTTGACCCTGCAATTCTCAACTTGGGCAGTGCAAACCTAGCAGAATACTATGTATTAAAAATAGTATATATTAATTCTGCATATTTGGTGCCTATAATGAGATGGAAGGCCCAGTTTACAAACAAGTACATTCATATTTTCTCTTGTCCCCAGTTTTAGGAACATGTTTTGATTTAGAAAACTTAAAATGAAGCAAGAGCATGATTTTATTTTACTGAAGCCATTTTTATAATCAACTGTCTTTTCTGATTTGTGTGATTAGGACTTAGATAACTGTTTAGTAGTTGAAATTATTCTTATCACTTTTCAGTGTAATTCTTAAACTCAAGTTTGATTTCTAGTAATTTCTGTCATAAATTGCCAACATTTTAATGAAAATCTGGTGACATAATAGGCATTTACTTTATTTGAACCTACCTCTCACGCTTTCTAAACCAAAGAGAAATGTTGAACTTGTGTTTGTGAGGCGTATCCTAACATATAGTTGTCATTATATTTGTTATGCCTGATAAATATCTCAATGTTTTTATAATACATATGGTAAGTGTGAAACTCTGTCTTCAGGGTGTTTGTACTTTTGAGTAATGCATAAATGACAATATTAAGGTACTAGATCAGCTCTTTTTTTCACTCATAAGATTATGGGATGAGTAAAATTTCAGGCTACTGAAAAAATTCATTGTTCATTATGAATTTAAATTGTTTTCTATTTAACATTTGTAAGGTATGAATGTGATTTATCTGTGTATCTTGTATCTTTTGAAACAATCTTGTATTTTTTGAAAAGAGCCCAGAGTCAAGAATAGTTTGTTTCTGGCATTACTGTGTATTTGCTTTACATTGATAATTAAAAATACATATATGTTTGTTTTTGAAATGTCTTATTTCCTCATTTAAAAAAAATAGTGTAACTGAGGTAAAAAAAAATCACTGTTTATATCAGTTATAAACTGTTTATAAACAGTTCATATCACTGGCAGCAGTTTGAATAATGCTTATAGTATTATTGGGTAAGACTCATTATAGTCTTTCCAAATATTTGGCCTTTTCTGAACAGCCGCAACAATTGTTAAATCTTTCATACATTTTGGTATAAGATGATGTTCTTTTGTGATGTCCAAATTCCACATTTACCAATAAGGGTGATACCCCTGGGGGTCACAGGCTTCCCTGGTGGCTCAGATGGTAAAAGAATCTTCCTGCAATGCAGGACAGCTGGGTTTGATAAGTAGGTCAGAAAGCTCCCTAGAGAAGGGAATGGCTACCCACTCCAGTATTCTTGCCTGGAGAATTCCATGGACAGAGGAGCCTGGCGGGCTATAGTCCATGGTGTCACAAACAGTCTGGTACGACTAAACAACTAACACTTACCTACCTGGGGGTCACAGTGCCAAGGAGAATCTGAAGTCACAGTCTTCTTAGTACATTTGGTGGAGTATCTATTTGTCTTCAAGTTGTGGGAAACAAAAGCTAAGTATGTTTGTGCGGGGCTTCCCTGGTGGCTCAGAGGGTAAAGCATCTGCCTACAATGTGGGAGACCAGGGTTCGATCCCTGGGTCGGGAAGATCCCCTGGAGAAGGAAATGGCAACCCACTCCAGTACTCTTGCCTGGAAAATCCCATGGACTGAGAAGCCTGGTGGGCTCTAGGCCATGGGGTCGTAAAGAGTCGGACACAACTGAGTGACTTCACTTCACTTCACTTCGTGTTTGTGTGTGTGTTAGTTGCTCGGTTGTGTCCAGCTCTTTGCAACCCCATGGAGTGTAGCCAACCAGGCTCCTCTGTCCATGGATTTCTCCAGTCAAGAATACTGGAGTGGGTAGCCATTCCTTTCTCCAGAGGGTCTTCCCGACCCAGGGATTGAACCCAGGTCTCCTGCATTGCAGGCAGATTCTTTATTGTCTGAACCACCAGGGAAGCCCCCAAGTAAGTTTCAGTTCAGTTCAGTTCACTCGCTCAATCGTGTCCGACTCTTTGTGACCCCATGAATCGCAGCACGCCAGGCCTCCCTGTCCATCACCAACTCCCAGAGTTCACTCAAACTCATGTCCATCGAGTCGGTGATGCCAGTCAGCCAACTCATTCTCTGTTGTCCCCTTCTCCTCCCGCCCCCAATCCTTCCCAGCATCAGAGTCTTTTCCAGTGAGTCAACTTATCGCATGAGGTGGCCAAAGTATTGGAGTTTCAGCTTTAGCATCAGTCCTTCCAATGAACACCCAGGATTGATCTCCTTTAGAATGGACTGGTTGGATCTCCTTGCAGTCCAAGGGATTCTCAAGAGTCTTCTCCAGCACCACAGTTCAAAAGCATCAATTCTTCGGCGATCAGCTTTCTTCACAGTCCAACTCTCACATCCATACATGACCACGGGGAAAACCATAGCCTTGACTAGATGGACCTTGGTTGGCAAAGTAATGTCTCTGCTTTTTAATATACTATCCAGGTTGGTCATAACTTTCCTTCCAAGGAGTAAGCGTCTTTTAATTTCATGGCTGCAATCAGCATCCTCAGTGATTTTGGAGCCCCAAAAAATAAAGTCTGACACTATTTCCACTGTTTTTCCATCTATTTCCCATGAAGTGATGGGACCAGATGCCATGATCTTTGTTTTCTGAATGTTGAGCAAGTTTACTGGTAAGTAATTAAAGCAATTATATAATTCAGATTATAAATTTTGTTTAAAAAGATAAAGCATAAGACTGCAAAGAAATTCTGTGTTCCAACTTGAATTCTCCCCAGCATCCCGGAAAAACACATTAGCCCTCTTTGACTCTCAGGGACCCTTTATTAGAAACATGCCACCATTTTGTTTCTTACCTGTTTGTCTTGTATCCCCATCCAGAGAGTAAGTTTCACATGAACAGACATTGTATTTTGACTATTTTGTCCTTTGAGCTTTACATCAGGTCCCTTGTATAAAATCGTGGCGTGGTTTCCCTATCCCCAAATAAGAATATTCCTGGTTCTTTTGTTCTCGTGGAATTTCTCTGTTTTGCGAAGAGCACCAAGGAATAATTAGGTGTAGAGGGAAGCGACTGACAACGCCCGCTTCACCTCCTTTGCCACGTGTCCCGCTTGGGAGATGCACAGAGCAGGCTGAACTTGTTTAGACCATTCTCTGGGACAGTACACCCTGCACAGTGCTGTCTGCCCTCCTGCTTCCCTGCAGGACAGAGCTGCGCTGAGGTCCAGGCTGCCTAGGTCTGAACCTGCTGCTGCCCTCTGACCACAATTGAAGACACCTATTCACAACCTTCTGTGTATGTTTTTTTTTTTTTTTTTGGTTGTTTGTTTGTCTGCTAATTTGTCCCTTCTCTGGTTGTCACTGGGCTTCACAGCCCTATATTCAGATGCCTGGCCATAGCCACTGCAGTACTGTTTGCTGTGAAAGCAGAAGTGCTCCAGGCCTGGGCCACTTGGCATTTATTCCATCAACATTCCCTTGCTCTTTGATGCTTTCGGGGAGTTTTGTTAACTGCCTGTTGTATGTCAGACACTTTTTGGGACTGAGGTCACAGCACTAAACAGAATTTTATACCTTTCCTAAATGGAGATTATCTAGTGGAGATAGACAACAAAGTAAGTAAAATATGTAATATGTCAGATGGTGGTAAGTGCAGAAGGCAGGGCTGAGGCTGAGGTGGTGATTTTAGGTAGAGAACAGCTTGCTGAGAAGGGGCTGCTTGAGTAAAGGGCTGAAGGGGGCACGGGACTGGGCCACACTGATGTCTGTCCAGGAAGGGCATTCCAGGCAGAGCAAACACAGGAAAAGGCCCAGGGTGGAGGAGAACATCCAGGAGGCCAGAGTAGCTGGAGTGAGGGGAGCAGAAGGGAGGGTAGTAAGTGATGGAGCCACAGAGGGCTGGAGGGAGGCCAGTCAGCCTAGCATTTCCAGTACCGTAATGGCCGCAGTTGCATGGTGATGCTTCGTAACCAAGTTTCAGATGTGTCTCCTCTAGGGGTAGGAGTCTCATTATTGGAAACATCACTGGAAAACACCTGCACTCTTGTAACCGTCATGTCCATCACACACAGAATGGTTTTCCCCGCAATTGCTGTCCCAGCCTAGTGACCCCTTCCCCAGGTGGTGGGTCTGTTGGCTACTTTCTGCCTTACCCTCTCCAGGGAGTATTTTGATTTTTTAAAAAGAGAAATTAGAGACCTTAAAATCTTTCTAGGTGGTTTTCTAAAAGTTAGAAAACTTGAATCTTAGCACTTAGCAAACACGCAAGGCTATATTGTGCTCACTCCCTTCTCTGACCACCTTGTATCTGCCCAGGATTTGCTTATAATTTGTACAAGCTGTACAATATTGCAAGCAATCCTTTTATTTTTTGTTAGTTGATATTGTTCTGCTTTGACTTACTTTCTTGAAGTCAAGATAATAGTAACCAAAGACATGATTGCTATTTTGTTACTCTTAAAAGAGGGCCAGGGATTCTAAAGCATTCTAAAGTACTCTTCAAATGGAAACTTATCGCAGATCTTTGGTGTTTGCTAATCAGTTGTATTTTTCAAGAGTTTACACTCATCTCTTTACACACTTTTCCACACAATGCAGTCATGACCATGGGTTCAGGATGAATTGGCTTCAATTCCAGCACTTGTGATCAGTGTCAGCCACAAATATGTATCACTCAGCCTCCACAGGGAGTCCTACGTGAATCTTGGTATGGCAACTGGCATGTGAAAAAAAAAGTGACTTTTCTGAAGTTTATTTAATTTAGCTTAAATCCAGCTGGAAGCTCTGTACTACTCAGAGCTGTGCCAGTGACCTGGGATCTTGGCCCCTCTAGTTGGCCCCACCAGTTGCTGCTAAGGAGCCCTTTGTTGCAGCCTGCATGGTCCCTTGGATCCAGAGGCTGTGCTGGGCTTGGCATGGTAGTAGTTGGTAAGACATGGGATATTTGAGCCTGGGCTCTGGCCTTTGCATTCTGCAAGGCTGAGGAGTTGAATGTGATTCTCTTTTTACCTTGGGATCCACCAACCTTTGTCTCCTTCCCAGTCCCTAGGTTTGACCTTTGTCTCTTTGCTTTTAAAGGCACCTATCTGCTCATCCCCTGGGACTCCTGGCATCTTATCTGCAAGTAACTTGCAAAAGACAGAAGAGCCTCTGATTGAAAGTGACTTCTGTTTTCCATTTTTAAAAATCACTGAGGGGAGGTAATACTAAAGCCTGAATTCCTTGCCTGAAATGAGATGAAAGGGAACATACTGGGGAAAAAGAATATATAGTAATCTCTCAGTTATTTTACCGTAGGCTCTCTAACTGCCTCCTACCCCTTGTACTATGTGTCTCAGGAGTGAGTGTCATTGTGCCACAGAATGGTGGGCTCTGCTCACTTGAAACAACACATCCTTTGCCTATTGGATCTCTAAATCCCCAGAATGTTACCGGTAAGTGGCAATGCAACTTCATGGTCAGGTGGTTCAGTAAACAGTGTCCTAAATGAAAAGTCAATAGTATAATTCAGAGTTGATAGTTTTCAAGGGCTTAGGAGGTGATGGAAAGTAGAGGGTAAAATTAATTGTAATGTGGAAAAGGATGATAAGATTCTTCAGACTTAGAACTGTTTCTAAATCCGTTTTGTTTCTGGATGATTAAACCTTCAGAAGACGTGGGTGATAAGGTGCAAGTGTAGACTTACAGGTAATAATAATGACTCAGGGGCTCGAGGCTCTTACAGTAGAAGGATCTGCAAGAAAACAAGGTGAGGAGAAGTTTTAAAGTCCATCCACTTGTGATTTGTTCCTTCTCTGATTTTGTTTTCTCCCTCTTTACTCTATAAAGATGTCCCTCCTGGACAAATAAGAGAAAACCATCCATAAGATAATAAAACTATATCAAGGCAAGGAGAAAGTGAACAATTGAAGACTTCTGCTGTAGTTTGAAAGTTCTGCTCTTTTGTGTATTTGTCTTCTTTGACTAGTAAAAATGTACAACCATTGTTTTAGGGAATTCTGACCAGATTATGGGAAATGCTCCTATCTCTGCCAGGCATAAATAATTCTTTGATTGTTCTTACAAAGCAATGAGCACAAAGATTGACAACATCATGAGACATACATCGATTCAGCAAAATTCTTTGAATTTTTTATGGTACAGTTAACTAATAATCAGATGATGACTGCTAGTGAGATATTTCCCTTCCCCTCTCAGAACACCCAGCAGTGCAGTTCTTCTTGGTCAAGAGGGCAGGAAGAAAGGCCTGGAGAGGTTGGTTCAGTACAGATCTGTGGACATGCCCTTAAGGTGAGAAGTGAACCGACAGCCTTATTTTCACTGTGATAATCGCTCATTGCTGTTGTTCAGTTGCTAAGTAGTGTCTGACTCTTTGTGACCCCATGGACTGCAGCACACCAGGCTTCCCTGTCCTTCACCAACTCCCAGAGTTTGCTCAAACTCATGTCCATTGAATCAGTGATGCCATCCAACCATCTTATCCTCTGCCACTGCCTTCCCTTTTTGCCGTCAATCTTTCCCAGCATCGGTTTTTTCCAGTGAGTCAGTTCTTCACGTCAGGTACCCAAAGTATTGGAGCTCCAGTTTCAGCAGCAGTCCTTTCGATAAATATTCTGGGTTGATTTCCTTTAGAATTGACTAGTTTGATCTTCTTGCAGTCCAAGGGACTCTATAAAGAGTCTTCTCCAGCACTACAATTCTAAAGCATCAATTCTTTGATGTTCAGCCTTTTCTGTGGACCAATTCTCACATCCATACATGACTACGGGATAAACCATATCTTTGACTATATGAATCTTTGTCAGCAAGGTGATATCTCTGCTTTTTAATATGCTGTCTAGGTTTGTCATAGCTTTCCTTCCAAGGAACAAGCATCTTTTAATTTCATGGCTTCAGTCCCCATCCACAGTGACTTTGGAACCCAAGAAAATAAAATCTGTCACTGCTTCCACTTTTCCCCTTCTATTTGCCAAGAAATGATAGGACTGGATGCGGTGATCTTAGTGTTTTGAATGTTGAGTTTCAAGCCAGCTTTTTCACTCTCCTCTTTCACCTTAATCAAGAGGCTATTTAGTTCCTTTCCTTTTTGCCATTAGAGTGGTGTCATCTGCATATCTGAGCTTGTTGATATTTCTCCCAGCAATCTTGATTCCAGCTTGGAATTCATCTAGCCTGGCATAGAAAGTCCTTTATCACATATATACTTTGAAAATATTTTCTCTCAATCTGGTGCTTGTCTGTCTCTCCTGTTAGTTATGTCTTTGCAGAGCAGTTTTTAGTTTTGATGTAGTCCAATTTATCAATTGTTCTTTTTGAATCATAGTATTATATCCAAGAAAAATTTCTTAGATTTTAAGATTTTCTTAAAATTTTGAGAACATTTTCTCCTGGAAATTTTGTAATTTAAAGGTTTTGAAGTTAGGTCTATGATCAGCTTTGAGTTAATTTTTGTGTATGATGCAAGGTGTGGATTGAAGTTCAAGCTTTTGTGTATGAATATTCAATGATTCTGGTACCCTTCGTTGAAACGATGATTGTTTATTTACTGAGTCATCTTTGTACCTTTGTTGAAAGTTGGTTATCCATATATATGTGGGTCAATTGCTGGACCTCATTCTGTTTTGTTCATCTGCTTGTGTGTTTTAATGCCACACTGTCTTCATTACTGTGGCTTAATAAGTCTTGAAATCAAGTACTGTAAATTATCCAACTTCGTTCTTCTTTTTCAAAGTTGTTTTGGCTATTCTAGGTCCTTTGCATTTCCATATGAATTTTGGAATCAGCTTGTCAATGTGTACAATGTGTACAAATCCTGTTGGAAATTTGACTGGCATTACATTAAATCTGTAGATTAATCTGGGGAGAAGTGACATCTTCTTCCTGACCCATGAAGAAGGTATCTCTCTCCATTTATAAATTTTAAAAAATTTTCTTGATAATATTTTGTAGTTTCATAGCAATATGTGTGAATCTAACAAAAGCCATAATTTTGAGTAAACAATGCAAGTTGCATAAGAATATTTATAGTATATCGCCTTTCACATATATTTAAAAAACTCAGCACAGTGAGTTACCAGTATAGTATTTAAGGTAATATATAGTTTAAAATTATAGTTTTAAGAAAAGCCACATTTCAGATTAGTGCTTGTTGGTGGGTGGAAGAAGGTTATGATTTAGGGGACATTGTGGATACTTTAGCAATACTGTTAAATCTTAGGCCAAGTAATGGAGACACATCATATTTTATATATACAGTTATATTTTATATAGAATATCTCATTGGGATATTGAATCAAAACTGTAAAATTGCTGTATTATTTCTAATCTACTTAAAGAAGACCAAAGAAACCTGAGAACTTAACCAGCCTAACAGAATTGAGAAAAGGGGTTGTAAAAGAAACAGAATGTTATGTACATATCACATGTGCATGGAAAGCTTGGAAAGGCACAGATAAGGATCTCTACTGAAACAGTGTTGTTCTCTGGGGCAGGGAGTGTCATGGGTGGGCTGTGCATGAGACTTTCACTATTTAATGTAGACCCGCTTATTGTTTGAATTTGTACAGCTAGTATGTTTGACTTTTATAACCTTTAAAACCATAAAAAACAAAATGAGATTGTGTTCTGTATGGCATTTTGTCATCTTAATTGTCCTGATCCTGGGCCTGTCTGCCTTCAGATTTATTCCTTGCCCTTCCCCTTCCTTGCTCTATATTCCTGGGTATAACTCCTTGCTCCCAGGTGTGCTGCTCCCAGGTGGAGCTGGCCAGTGGGGGCACTGGCAGGAGACTGGAGGGCAGAGGAAGGGGGAAGCCAGGGTATTTCTTCTCCTCCCTCTGCCTTTGGAAGCCCTTTTGGCAGCTGCTGCCTAGCACGATACATACAAACAGATACACACACATCTAGACCTGCCATTGCAAAGTTCAGAACACCAAGGAAAATGAGAAAAGATCTGAACAGTTTCCAAAATGGAGAAGGAAAACCTCCATATGCAAAGGAACAGGACCAAAATGCATCAGACTTTGCAGCTGTATCCCTGCTAAGTCACTTCACTTGTGTTCAACTCTGTGTGACCCCATAGATGGCAGCCCACCAGGCTCCCCCATCCCTGGGATTCTCCAGGCAAGAACACTGGAGTGGGTTGCCATTTCCTTCTCCAATGCATGAAAGTGAAAAGTGAAAGTGAAGTCGCTCAGTTGTGTCCGACTCTTAGCGACCCCATGGACTGCAGCCCACCAGGCTCCTCCGTCCATGGGATTCTCCAGGCAAGAGCACTGGAGTGGGGTGCCATTACCTTCTCTGAGCTGTATCCCTAGAAAGTAGGAAAGTGATAATTGAGAATCTAAAGCAATACAACTGTTTACTAAACTGAAGATGAGAACAATAAATTTCCAAAGTGAAAGGAAGTTTACTTCCCACACATTCTTTCTTAGGATATAATCAAGTAAGGGAGTAAATATACCAGGAGAAAAAGAAGAACAGGATATAGGCAACAGTGGATCCAACCGGGGAAAGCAGTGTCAGGGAGCCTGAGGCTGGCAATAGACCCAGAGAGAAGGACTCCAGACTGGAGCATCACCATGGAGGGCACTGCAAAGGAACTCTATGCAGGAGAAAGGGGGCCTCAACAGAACCCCTGATCCCTGATGAGTGAAAGAGGTTAAGGAAAAACATCATTAGGAAATAGAGGCAAAAATGCAAGAACACTGAAAAACAGAAACTTAGGACAAATGAAGACTGAATAAAAAAGAACTTATAGTGAACACTAGGCATGCAGTGAAAAATACTGTGCAGCCACATAATTGCACTTTTAAAACTAAACTGAATTCCCAGGACTTAGTACAGCTGTAGGACAATGTGACTGAGAAAGCAAATACAATCAGAAGTTGAGAGGTAGGAGACTGCAGGATGGGGTGGTGTCTGAAAATCATCTCAGAGAGCAATGGTCCCCAACCTTTTTGGCCCCAGGGACTGGTTTCGTGGAAGACAACAGATCCCGAGGAAAAGACACACAATTAGTAATCGCTGTAGAAATTAGGTGGGATTTGTTAAATATTTAAAACACTCAGTACTTTACCTAAAGGCACTGGTTTATGTGCTTGTGTAGGGAACTCCTGTGTAGTTGTCTTTTACAGGAAGGAACATTTTGTGTCTTGGGTATTGCATTTTGTTGGGATTCTCCTGATAGTACACTGTATCCAGTGGAACCTATGACCCAGGACTCTGTAGAAGCAGTTCGTGTGTGTGTTAGTTGCTCTGTCGTGTGCGACTCTTTGTGACCCCATGGACGTAGCCCGCCAGGCTCCTCTGTTCATGGAATTTTCCAGGCCTTCTCCAGGGGATCTTCCCTACCCAAGAATAGAAGCTTGGTCTCCTGCATTGCAGGCAGATTCTTTGCCACCTAAGACCCCAGGGAAGCCATTCTTGATGCCCCAAAAGTACCGGCATCAAACTATTACAGTATTATACCATTCCATAGTATAATAATAAGTGTAATGGCCTCAATCCTCCACCGGGTGGCAGACTTCTCCCAGCTCTGTAGACCTGCAGGTACCTGGAGCCTCTTAGCTTTCTCTCCATTTGCCTGCAACTGGAAAATCACTGAGCTGCTTCAGGCCAGATTTGCATTTCCTGCACAAACCATCATTGCCTTGTTTAAAGGAGGGGAGGTAGGTTCGGTTTGTTACCATTCCAGAAGAGAAGGTGACAAAGAAGTTCATTTATGTGTAGCATTGAAGAGAAAGGCTTGTTTACTTTTTTTAAGGCAATTTTTCAAAAATAGAAAAATTCCATGTTTTGCAAGTCAAATTAGAAGTGATTAAAAAAAAACAACCCAGCATTACTTCTCATACACAGTTATATTTAAATGTTCCAATATGAAAATTTTGACCTTAGAAGATATTTTGGAACATTTGTTTTCATAGTATGATGAATATTTTTTCGTTTGCTTAAAATATTTCAAGAAGTGTATTCATAATTCAAGTTTGAAGTACAAGGGGGTTAACATAAGTATAAAAATAAAATAAAACAAACAAGTAAAATGCACCACAGATTTGAGTTTTGCCCCATTCTCCTTTGGGTGGTTTTGTTTATTTTTAAACAAGAAGCTGTTTTCCTTATTTGCCCTTTGGTTGATGTATTTTAAAAGAAATACAGTTTAGGTTTCAGATTAAGACAAGCTTGCTCTGATAAATCTCTGGAATAATTAGCATCATGGGAAGGATTTAATATTACCATTAGACAATTCAATCTGTATTATTGGATTAATCTAAAGTATCCTTCAATTCTTAAAAACAGGGTTTTTTTTAATGCTAAATTTGTATTTCAATGTTATGCAACTACATAAATATAAACATTTGTTCAATATACAGTTCTGACATCCATAGGGAATTTCTTAGGGGAAATACGACTGCAGACACTTTATTGCACAGACCCTAACAAACATAAATTTTGACCAGAGAAAAACAGAGATTAGGATGGGGAGCAGAAATACTCAGTTCTGGTGTGATGATGGGCCTCCCTGCAGCGTCCACCAGCTGCTCACCTGTTTCTGATATCCCACTGGTAACAGGAACTGAGAAGTACTGGCCCCACCTCTTTTGCGTCTTCCTGCCTCCCTCCTCTCACCCACCGATCTTTGAGCCGTTTTCCCTATGATTTTTAAAATTCTCAGTTATCTCTTTCCCCTTGTTTGTTAATTTACCAAAGAACTGCAAGCTGGTCACTCTACAACCTGATGGCGTTGGAGGAAAATGCTTGAGAATTGAAAAAGAAAATCAAGGTAATAAAACTGGCCTTGTTAAATTGTTAGTCTTTCACCCTGCCTAAAATTGAGATGAGTTTTTCAGCTCATTTCCCTCAACATTTGGAAAAATGTCGGTGCTTGCAAAGAAGACACAGAAAGAATCTAGAGCTGAGACCTGGTGATATTCTGGTCAACTTTTAGTCAAGGGTTAAATTTTCTCTTCAAATGATCAGGGTTTAGAACTAATAAAACAGATTCTCACAAAAAATGAGAAAGAAAAGATTGTAAATGATTGCCACAAGGCTTGTTCAAGAGGACAGAACATATTGATATAGATTCCCAGTTTTTATTATTATTATTATTTATTTTAATTTGGGGAATATTGTTTTTAGTATGTGACACTGCATCTGAAATCGACTTGGCAGTTAAATAATAAAATAGTACAATTAAATTAAATAGTACTTGATTAGCACTAATGATTTTCTCCAGGTCTCTCTGGCTCTCTCTTTCTTTAAGCCTTAAAACTTGGCTGCATATTAGGATCATTTGGATAGGAGGGCCAGGGAGTGGTAGTTAAAAATCTTGGGCCATACCCCCCAGACCAGTTAAATGAGAATCCCTGGAGTTGAAACACAGGCACCAGAATTTTTTAAAGCCTCACCCCTCCCCCATTCTCGAGGATTCCAGAGTGCGGTCAAGTTTGAGAACCACTGCAAACTGATTTCTTCTGATCACTGCATATAAAGGATATTATTAATGGTTGAGATGAGAGACCTATAGATAAAGAGTAATGTTCTCCAGCCTCCTACACAGAGGAGAACAGGACAGAGGGCTGGCAGGATTTGTTGACAGATTAGATAGGGGTTTAAAAGAAATTGTTGATTACGGGATGACTAAGTTTTTGAACCAAGAAGGACAGGACAGTGAAGCTGCCTTTTATCGAGATGGGAGGAGTATGTTAACAGCAAAATAGGTGGACTGAGTGGGAAGGTGGAGAATTGGATTTGGAACATTTGAAATTTGAGATGCCTATGAGATATCCAAGGTAAAATTCAAGAAAGCATATCTAGAATTCAGGGGACGTAGATATAGACTTTTGGGAGTCATCAGCATCCAGTAGATCAGATAGGTATAGAAATGAGTACAGATAAGGAGGAGAAGACAAGGGCTGAAGACTGAAGCCTCCCTCCAGTAAGAGTTCAGAGAGATGAGGAGGAAGCAGTCCAGGTGATGAGAAGGAGCAGCAGTGAGACTGAGGAAAATCTGAAACATGGGCTGCGTTGGATGCCAGGTAAGGTGAGGACTGAGGAGGGACGGAGAGCTTTCCCTCCATGAAGGTCGCTTGGGCAAGGAGAGGAAGAAGATAAGAAAACCCTGTCCTCCCACATTTGATTTTCTCTGGTATTGACATCCCTGTTGTAAGCACCAAGACAGCAGATAGCTTGGTTAATTGAGTAGGTGCCGTGAAAGCGCAGACCAGAAAGGAGTTGCAGATACTGGACAAGAAGTTGTTGACGTCCGGATCGCGGAGTCAGAGCAGAGTAAGGGGAAAGGAGGAGACGGATTCGCAAAGTGTGTGGGTTGACCGTCCGGAGGTCCTGCTGAACTCGAAGAACAAAGTTGGTGGGAATGATTGGTATATAAGTTGAGAGGAGAGAGGGTGGGTCAAACAGAGATCTTGAGTTATAAATCTGACAGCGAACCAGCTTGGGGAGCTGACAATTTCTCGTGTCCCAGCTACCTAAAGCCTTTAATGAATGAGAGCATGTGACGAGGAAACAGAGAAAAGTGTTGACTACCACGGGAATAAATGGTCAGATGGCAGAGCCTTTGGTGGGATGGGGTTTAACAAGAGATGCCTATGTGGGGAATGGTCCAGAAGTTGAAGTGGACAGTGAGGAGCACACATATCCCACCTTTCACTTTGTGGAGGGCAAGGGGTGTGTCCTCATGGGAGTAGGAGAGGTGAGGAAGGGAGAAACTGAGGGTGATGTTAGACCTTTATGAGGCTAACAGTTATGGGAAGCTGATGAAAGGGAGAAATGTAAAAGTGTGGAGATAGGACTGTGCTCAGAAATGACACCTGTCAGTCTATATGCCCTGTTATGGGGGGAAGTGCTCCTGGAAGCTTGTGCTTCCAGGGGTCCTCCTCTGTGGCCTGAAGCAGGGGACCGCTTGGTGGTGATACGGAGAGAGACATCAATCATGGAGACAGCTGGTCCAAGCAAAATCATCAATTCACTATGCTAAGAAAGTATGGGGCCATGGTTCAGTTCAGTTCAGTTCAGTTGCTCAGTCGTGTCTGACTCTCCGCGACCCCATGAATCACAGCACGCCAGGCCTCCCTGTCCATTACTAACTCCCAGAGTTCACTCAAACTTATGTCCACAGAGTGGTTGATGCCATCCAGCCATCTCATTCTTGGTCGTTCCCTTCTCCTCCCGCCTCCAACCCTTCCCAGCATCACAGTCTTTTCCAGTGAGTCAACTCATCGCATGAGGTGGCCAAAGTATTGCAGTGTCAGCTTTAGCATCAGTCCTTCCAATGAACACCCAGGATTGATCTCCTTTAAAATGGACTGGTTGGATCTCCTTGCAGTCCAAGGGACTCTCAAGAGTCTTCTCCAGCACCACAGTTCAAAAGCATCAATTCTTCAGCGATCAGCTTTCTTCACAGTCCAACTCTCATATCCATACATGACCACGGGAAAAACCATAGCCTTGACTAGACGGACTTTTGTTGGCAAAGTAATGTCTCTGCTTTTTAATATATTATCAAGGTTGGTCATAACTTCCCTTCCAAGGAGTAAGCGTCTTTTAATTTCATGGCTGCAATCAGCATCTGCAGTGATTTTGGAGCCCCCAAAAATAAAGTCTGACACTGTTTCCACTGTTTCCCCATCTATTTCCCATGAAGTGATGGGACCAGATGCCATGATCTTCGTTTTCTGCATGTTGAGCTTCAAGCCAAACTTTTCACTCTCTTTCACTTTCATCAAGAGGCCTTTGAGTTCCTCTTCACTTTCTGCCATAAGGGTAGTGTCATCTGCATATCTGAGGTTATTGATATTTCTCCCAGCAATCTTGATTCCAGCTTGTGCTTCTTCCAGCCCAGCGTTCCTCATGATGTACTCTGCATAGAAGTTAAATAAGCAAGGTGACAATATACAGCCTTGACGTACTCCTTTTCCTATTTGGAACCAGTCTGTTGTTCCATGTCCAGTTCTGACTGTTGCTTCCTGACCTGCATACAGGTTTCTCAAGAGGCAGATCAGGTGGTCTGGTATTCCCATCTCTTTCAGAATGTTCCACAGTTTATTGTGATCCACACAGTCAAAGGCTTTGGCATAGTCAATGAAGCAGAAATAGATGTTTTTCTGAAACTCTCTTGCTTTCTCCATGATCCAGTGGAGGTTGGCAATTTGATCTCTGGTGCCTCTGCCTTTTCTAAAACCTGCTGGAACATCTGGGAGTTCACAGTTCACATATTGCTGAAGCCTGGCTTGGAGAATTTTGAGCATGACTTGACTAGCATGTGAAATGAGTGCAATTGTGCGGTAGTTTGAGCATTCTTTGGCATTGCCTTTCTTTGGGATTGGAATGAAGACTGACCTTTTCCAGTCCTGTGGCCACTGCTGAGTTTTCCAAATTTGCTGGCATATTGAGTACAGCACTTTCACAGCATCATCTTTCAAGATTTGAAATAGCTCAACTGGAATTCCATCACCACCACTAGCTTTGTTCGTAGTGATGCTTTCTAAGGCCCACTTGACTTCACATTCCAAGATGTCTGGCTCTAGGCCATTGATCACCTTGTCGTGACTATCTTGGTCGTGAATATCTTTTTTGTATAGTTCTTCTGTGTACTCTTGCCACCTCTTCTTAATATCTTCTGCTTCTGTTAGGTCCATACCATTTCTGTCCTTTATCGAGCCCATCTTTGCATGAAAAGTTCCCTTGGAATCTCTAATTTTCTTGAAGAGATCTCTTGTTTTTCCTATTCTGTTGTTTTCCTCTATTTCTTTCCATTGATCACTGAGGAAGGCTTTCTTATCTCTCCTTGCTATTCTTTGGAACTCTGCATTCAGATGCTTATATCTTTCCTTTTCTCCTTTCCTTTTCGCTTCTCTTCTTTTCCCAGCTATTTGTAAGGCCTCCTCAGACAGCCATTTTGCTTTTTTGCATTTCTTTTCCATGGGGATGGTCTTGGTCCCTCTCTCCTGTACAATGTCACGAACCTCCGTCCAGAGTTCATGGTACAAACCCCAAATGTAGGAGTTATTATGGCATGAGAAATAATGGGAGGCATAAGTGGGCGGGGGAGCAGTGAGCATCCTGGAGGCAGAGCAAGGACCTGCTTCTTCTTGCGGCGACTTTTTAATTCAATCCCAGTGAGGTCTAGTGTGTGTGGGCATGGTTCATTTACGAGGAATAAGATGAGCGGAAGACAGGGTTTTCAAAGAGGGATATGCAAGTAATTACTGCACAATGACAGAATTAGAAAGAATGAAAGGAAATTAAATATTGTAAACTATAGAGGCTTTGCCCTTTAAATCAAGAATAGCCAATTAAGCTGTTTTGTTATGTAATAACTCATTCACTTGTTGTTGAATTACCTCTGGCTGTAGGTACTGTTTCCCTGAAGTTAATTTTTATTCCATTATCAAGAAATAAATCCAGTGAAAGGAAATCTGTCCTCATTGCTATCTACAGGAGGAGGGGCTTGAGCCAAAAGTCTTTCATGGTTTCATATTTTTGGTTTCAATTTAATAAAGAAGAAGAGCCTGAGGGATAAGAAAAGAGGTCAGGTTTTGCCATTTCCTCTTGAAGTACATAAATAGAACAAAAGGAAGCAGTGAGATGAAGACAGTGGTAAAGAACGTGAAATCAACCCAGGACATATTAAATGTTGATGGAAAGCACCAGCACCGAGGATGTGTGGTACCACTGAAAATAGAGTAATTAATTCAGCACGTTTTTATTGATGTCTGCGCTTGTAACAGTCTACCGGGGACTATGCTAGGCATTAGACATGTGTGAAAATAAATAATGTGTAGCTTTTGTTCTTAGAGCTCACAGTCTGTTGAAAAGGCTGACATGAAAAAACAATTTCAATTTAAAGTGATAAGTGCTGTAACGAGTTTGTACAACATACAGTGGGAACAACAGATGGGGTGTTGACAAGGCATCTTAGGGGAGATGACATTTTTGCTCAGTCTTTGAAAGATGAAGAGAATTTTGCCACACAGAGAAGATAAGTAGGGGTGTTTCAGAGAGAGAAGGGGAGAGGTGGTGTAATATAAGCATGAAATGGTGTGTTTGGGAAATTGTGAGTTTTTCTATGTGACTGGAGTGTTTGCTGGAGATAATAGCTAGACAGATTAAAACCAACCAGCTATGTGTCATTCTGAGGAGTTGTGTTTAAAAAGAGAGCCATTGGAGGAATTCCATCAGAAGGGAGTAACAGGACCTACCAAATCTTTGCAGAAGGTGGGTGGGTAGGAGGGGAGTGAATTGGTGGCAGGTACAGACTGAAGGCTTCTCTAGTGGCTCAGTGGTAAAGAATCCGCCTGCCAAAGCGGAAGATGTGGGTTCGATCCCTGGGTTGGGAAGATCTCCTGGAGAAGGAAATGGCAACCCACTCTAGTGTTCTTTACCTGGAGAATTCCATGTACAGAAGAGCCTGGTGGGCTGCATACAGTCCATAGGGTCGCAAAGAGTCAGACACAACTGAGCAACTAACACTGTCTCACTCACACACTGAAAGCAGAGAGACTACACTCTCGTCTTTCATGTCTGCATCCCCAGGGTCGAGAACGTTATTTGCCATGTGGTTGGTGCTTGACAGATGTTAAATGAAGAATTCATGAAGGCAGGACTACTGAGTTGGGGTGGTGGATGCAGGATGTCAAGAAAAGCTGTGTGTGAGGGTGGTTGTGTCTCCCTTCCATCGCTTGCCAGATCCACTCACCCATGCCCCACCACCCTGCCTACTCATAAAAAGCAGAGGGCCCATGAGGAGACTGAGAAAGAAGGAAGCACCAAAGAGCTGGCATCATAGAATCTGGGATGAGAGAGTGTCACAAGGGACGACATGGCCCACACCATCACACGCAGCAGGAAGCCCGGCACGGACAGACAGGTCCTAGGGCATGCCAGGACTGAGGTCCCAAGTGTCTGCAGTGAGAGGAGTGCCCAGGAGTGGCCGCAGCAGGCTCCAGGTGGCCATTGAGGAATGACTCGGGGGGAGGAAGAGGAGAACCTGAGGGGGCACATCTGCTCAGAAAGCTGGTCTGTGAAGGGAGGAGTAGGGAGGGAGGAACTGGAGGGGGAGGCAGGATTAGAGGGATGCTGTTTTGTTTTGAAAGGGTGGTAAGTTTATGAACTTGAGAAAACCCAGCAGAAAGCAGAGGTTCAAGCCAGTGGGTAGAGAGACAGAATAAGGGAGATGGGTTTGGCTAACTAGGGATAATGAAACATTTTCAGTTTTAAAATTGAAACATGCATTTTAAAAGAATGAAAAATGTCGGTGAGGGTGATAGGGTGGGGTGGAGGAGAGAATGCTGAATGTATGATAGAAGTCCTGGGCTCTAGTCCTTTCTTTGTGACGACCCAACTGTGTGAGCTTCGCTAAGCTGTCCACCTGCTCTGAGCCTTCGTTTCACTTTTAAAATGTGTGACACTCTGTGGAATGGTCTCTTTCAGCCATGAACTCTACAATTCAAAAGTGTTATATGCTTGGTTATATATATATATGTAAAATAAGGCTTTTCCCCACATAAAATTTGACTCAAGTGTAATTTAGGTATTTTGTTTTTGAAATTTTCACTTTATATTATCTTTAGAAATAAATGAGATCGTGTGTAAGAAGGAATTTTGTAGACATAGGGAGGCCTGGAGAGCAGCAGTCCATGGGGTTGCAAAGACTGAACAGCAACGAAGTAAAACAGCTAAATTTCTGTTCATTAATAATCACAGTATTCCTGACCCAGGGACCTCACACGTTTTCCCTTTTTTGTATATATTACCCCAGAGTATGATAAAATCTTAGCAGAAGGGGAACTAAAATTAAATTAGCTCCTTATCTAAAAATTTAGATGCCCTGATACAAACCTCTCAAGAACAATAAACTAATAATTTCCCTGTGGATGGTGAAATTATGGTTTGCATAATTATTTCCTCATGATTTAATTGAAAATATTAAAGATTAGGCGCATGCATACCAGGGACTCAAACACAGGATAACACATTTCCCTTTGTCTCTGCAACCCTTGCAGTCGATAAGGTTTAAATGAAAGCAGAAGTGCTCTTGAAAGACATTTCTGCATTTAGATGTGAGTTGGGCCATTCGAGAGGGTATAATTAAGCACTTGGTCATGAGCCATGAGGTGGAGGCCACGTCCAGGGTTCTGTGGAGAGCAGAGGCCAGCAGCTGTCTTGTCCAGCGTCAGGCTACAGGATCTGGTAGCGCACCCAAGCATTCACACCCCAGCAGGGCAGCACAGCAGTCAACTGGCGTGTTCTGACACCGAGCTTGTAGATAGACCTGCCGCACGGCTCTCTCTGCCACCACTTGAACCCCGTGTTTTAGAGGTATGACCTGTCACTGGCTAGAAACCCAGTGGCCAACCTCAGTGTCTGCCTTTTTCTCTTCCCCCGTGTCCAGTGCATTAGTTAATTTAAATTTTGCTGCCTGTGTAGCCTCTCTTCTGGGTCTCTTTTGCTCTTACTGTGCTTGTTGCTCTAACTTCAGCTATATCTCCCTCTTTTTTCTCCTACTTCCCAGCCTCAGTCCCTTTAAATCCGCCCTCCACCTGGCTGCCAGGTCTTAAAGATGGCATTCAAGACCTCCCTGTTTGTTTGGGCCTCTGATGCCTCTAGAGTCTTCTCTCTCACCCCTGTGACTACTTCCATGTCTGGATTCTGGCAAACATTGATGGTGTCCTTTTTCATCTCTTTGCATATGACTTCCACTTGGCCATACTGCCCTTATCCTGACTTTTGCTGCCTTTTTTTCATCTTTGTATTCATGTTTTCTATCATCTTCCCTTTGAAAGCTCTCTCTGTTCCAATCTCTCCAATGAACTATAGAAGGCATGGCCAGTTTCTCTTGTTACGTAGATTAGAGGTTCTACATAGTATCTACGGGTTCAGTTTCACTTGTCTCCACAACCAGATTCTGAGCTTCTTAGTGGCAGGAGACTAGGTCATACTTATCTAGCACATCAGTTCAGTTCAGTTCAGTTCAGTCGCTCAGTCGTGTCCGACTCTCCGCGACCCCATGAATCACAGCACGCCAGGCCTCCCTGTCCATCACCAACTCCCGGAGTTCACTCAAACTCATGTCCACAGAGTCGGTGATGCCATCCAGCCATCTCATTCTCTGTCGTCCCCTTCTCCTCCCGCCCCCAACCTTTCCCAGCATCAGAGTCTTTTCCAGTGAGTGTTTAATACATGCATGTGAAATGAATGTAAATTTTTTTTTGCTTTCCTTTTTTGCCAGCTATATAACCCTTTCATTTTTATTTTCACAAATACGGTTCTAGTAAAATAGAGAGCTTTTCTTTGGCTTTCACACATATCCTAATAATAATAATAGTAATAATAATTGCTTCCAGTTAGTGAATGCTTTTCAAATGATAGGCATCATTCTAAGAATTTTACATACTTTCTCTCCTTTATTCTTCACAACAGCCATGTGAGGGAAGCATTACTGTGTGGATTTTGTGCCTGAAGAAACTTAGCCTCAGAGATGAAGCAACTTGACTAAGGTCTGGCAGCCGACTTTGGAACGTGCCTGCAGATGTGGGTCTCCTGAGAGCAAGGCCTATGCTCTCAATTACCTTGCACCTGTCTTTTACCGATAGTAATTGCCATTTGTTGAATGGGTTTGGGAAACATGATCTTTGTCAACTGTTTTTAAAATATATTTTTAAAAACACATAATATGTGAGTACCTTCTCTTCCTTAAAAGAAAAGCATTGCAGAAAGAGTTCTTTGACCACGGTTCCCAAACCCATCCCCCAGCCAGGAGGAAACTACTGTGAGCTTTGTGTGTAGTCTTCCAGATCTTTCTCTGTGTTTTTACACACACAGAACATACGCATATTGTACAGTTGACTCTCAAACAATCTAGGTTTGAACTGTGCAAGTCTACTCATATGTGGATTTTTTTTTTCACTAAATATGTAGCAAAGAATCTGTAAATATGAATCTCTGGATGTTTAACCATGGATGTGAGGTCCTGCAGGGGGAGTGGGCACCTTTAACCCCTATGTTGGTCAAGGGTCAACTGTATTAGTGGGGTAAAAGCAAGCTGCTTCAGCAAAGAGGACCCCAAATATAGCTGATTAAAGAAAACCAGACATGTATATTCTCTCACATAATAGTTGCAAGGTGAACAGTTCAGGTAGCAAGGTGGCTTTGTCTACCCAGCCAATAGCAGACCTTCCTTCTCTTTTTTCTGTCTTCATGGTTGAAGTTAGGTCAGAGATAGCTACAAATCCCATTGTCAGGAAGATGCCTAGAGGAGCTTACACCTGTGTTCTCAGGAACAGACCTACAAATGCACACCTTCACTTCCACTGATGCTCCATTAGTGGATTATGACCATTTTCAAACCTAAAAAAAAAATTCTGTCAAACAACTTTCTGTTCTGGGGAGCTGTACCTACTTACGTGGTTGCCAGCTGTATATGAGAGTCGTTGTTTCCTAAATTCGCATTACCACTTGATACTATTAGATTTTTTTTTAATTTTACCAATCAAAACAATGAGGAATCTTTTCCTTACTGATTTGTAAGTCTCTCTCCATAATAGACTCTAATCTTTTATTGGGGATATATATACCAAACAGCTTTTCTCTCTCTCTAACTTGTCTGTTGACATTGTTTATGGTTGGGTTTCTCAACCTTGGCAGTATTGACAGATTGGGCTGGATAAGCCTCCATTGTGAAGTCTGTCTTGTACATTGTAGGTTGTTTAGCAGCATCCCTGGCCTCAATGCATTTAGATGCCAGTATTATCCCACCTCACTTTCCAAGTTTGGGCAGGTGAAAATGTCTTGCTGAGCGTCCCCCAGGGGGCAAAGCTTAATTATTAGTACAATTAAATTGAAAATGCTTTTTATTAAGATTTTGCTTTTTCACACCTTAAGAAAGCCGTTGCTACTCCCAAATAGCATAGCTATGCTCTTTTATTTTCCTCTAGTGTTTTTATAGTTTGTTATTCTTTGAAGAATAGTTAAGCCTTTAATGCCCTGGAAATTGTTTGTGTACAATGGGACATGGAGATCTGTAGCAGAGCCAGCTTCTGTGCCATTCCAGGTCTCCCTGGCTTGGCCTGGATCTGGCCACCTGCCCCATTTTTCTGGCCAGAGTCACCCTGGTGATGGCTCTCTTTGCTCTAATGGTCATAACACCGTGGCCATTGAGACCATAGACTAAGGTGTTCTTACTTGGCACTGACAGGAAAGCCCATCATACCTGCACCTGATTAGATGGGACCTGGGAGGGGGCTTGGACTTCTCCAGGGGCTGCCTGGCAGGACACACAACCAGGGAGTGTGAGGGAGTCAAAACTCCAGCAGGTGGATTTCTACCAAGACAGAGAAGAGAGGAAGGGGAAAGTCAGCCTTTAGATTGCTTGCCCATCCTCCTCCAAGGAGTTCTTTTTTTTTCTTTTTTTATTTATTTTATTTATTTATTTATTTTTTTTTGGTAATTAATTTATTTTTTATTGGAGGCAAATTATTTTACAATATTATATTGGTTGGTTTTGCCATACATTGGTATGAATTCGCCCCGGGTTTACATAAGTTCCCCCTCCTGAACCCCCCTCCCACCTCCTTCCTCCCTTTATCCTCCCTCTGGGTCATCCCCACATGCCAGCCCCGAGCATCCTATAACATGCATTGACCCTGAACTAGTGATTCGTTTCACATATGACAACATGTGAGAGGAGTTCTAAGACAGTGGTTTCATACCGCCTTTTTGGAGACATCCTGCAAGACCAAGCAGTGAGCTGTACTGGTTGCAAAGCTGTGGCTCTCACCTCCCTGTATTTGTTCTCTCTCCTTCCTGAAATACAGAGTTAGCATGTAGGCATTTCCCAGGCCTATCTGAAGTTAGAATTCCACTAGCATTTACCTCATATCCATAACCAATTTCCCTACTTTTATGCAATTCTCCCTCCCTTTTATTCAATCTGAGAATGATTTTTTTGCTGTGAGTAACAAAATTGCCACTAAAAGTAGCAGGGCTGGGACTTCCCTGGAGGTCCACTGGTTAAGACTTTGCCTTCCTATGCAAGTGATGAAGGTTTGATCCCTGTCTGGGGAGCTAAGATCCCATATGCGTTGTGGCCAAAAAACGGACACATAAACCAGAAGCAAAACTGTAACAAATTCAATAAAGACTTAAAAAAAATAATTCAACTCAAAAAAAATCTTGAAGAAATAGAAGAACTGTGACTGGGGTGAAGTAACTGAGGGACTTGCCTTGGGTGTAGATTTGAGAGAGGGCACCAAAAGAAGTAATAAAATCAGTAAGAAAGATTATATCATTTAAATGTTATGTTTTTATTTTCTTTTTCACTTCAAGTATTTTTAATTAATTTATTTTTAATTCATTGGTGATTGGTTTTATTTCTGTCATGTTTTGCATATTGACATGTTGACATAGGTGTACATATATCCCCCTCCCTCCTGAATCTCCCTCCCACCTACCACCTAATCTCATCCCTCTAGGATTTTACAGAGCCCCAGTTTGCGTTCCCGGAGTCATACTGCAAATTCCCATTGTCTATCTGTCTACATATGTTATTGTATATGCATCCTTGCTACCCTCCCCATTTATCTCCCCCTCTCCCTATAAAACCACAATGAATAAAATATTGCAATTTTAAATGAAGTCAGAATCTGATCTTACATTTGCTCAATTTACACACTTCCCCTAATCCTGAGAGAATTTTGTAATGAGTAACATGTTTTTCTTTGTGACCACATGGACTGCAAGATGCCAGGCTTCCCTGTCCTTCACTATCTATCAGTGTTTGCTCAAACTCATATCCATTGAGTTGGTGATGCCATCCAACCATCCCATCCTCTGTCACCCCCTTCTCCTCCTGCCCTCAATCTTTCTCAGCATCAGTGTCTTTTTCAATGAGTCAGTTCTTTCCACCATGTGGCCAAAGTATTGGAGCTTCAACTTCACATCAGTCCTTCCAATGAATATTCAGGGTTGATTTCCATTAGGAGTGACTATTTGATCTCCTTGCAGTCCAAGGGACTCTCAAGAGTCTTCTCCAGCACCACAGTTTGAAAGCATCAATTCTCTGGTACTCAGCTTGCTTTATGGTGCAACTCTTGCATCTGTATGTGACTAGTGGAAAAGTAGCTTTAACTATGTGGACCTATGTTGGCAAAGTGATGTTTCTACTTTTTAATATGCTATCTAGGAGAAGGCAATGGCAAGCCACTCCAGTACTCTTGCCTAGAAAATCCCATGGATGGAGCAGTCTGGTAGGCTGCAGTCCGTGGGGTCGCTAAGGGTCGGACACGACTGGGCGACTTCGCTTTCACTTTTCACTTTTACACATTGGAGAAGGAAATGGCAACCCACTCCAGTGTTCTTGCCTGGAGAATCCCAGGGACGGGGGAGCCTGGTGGGCTTCCGTCTGTGGGGTCACACAGAGTCGGACACGACTGAAGTGACTTAGCAGCAGCAGCAGCAGCAGCAGGATGGTCATAGCTTTTCTTCCAAGAAGCAACTGTCTTTTAATTTCATGGCTTCAGTCACCATCTACAGTGATTTTGGAGCCCAAGAAAATAAAGTCTGTCACTGTTTCATTGTTTACCCATCTATTTGCCATGAAGTGATGGGACCAGATGCCATGATCTTAGTTTTCTGAATGTTGAGCTTTAAGCCAACTTTTTCACTCTCCTCTTTCACTTTCATCAAGAGGCTCTTTAGTTCTTCTTTGCTTCCTGCCATTAGGGTGGTGTCATCTGCATATCTGAGGTTATTGATATTTCTCCTGGCAATCTTGATTCCAGCTTGTGCTTCATCCAGCCTGGCATTTCACATGATGTACTCTGCATATAAGTTAAATAAGCAGGATGACAATATACAGCCTTGATGTACTCCTTTCCCAATTTGGAACCAGTCCATTGTTCCACACACAGTTCTAACTGTTGCTTCTTCACTTGCCTACAGGTTTCTCAGGAGGCGGGTAAGGTGGTCTGGTATTGCCATCTCTTTAAGAATTTTCTACAGTTTGTTGTGATCAACACAGTCAAAGGCTTTAGTGTAGTCAATGAAGCAGATGTAGATGTTTTCTGGACTTCTCTTACTTTCTGTATGATCCAATGGATGTTGGCATTTCGATCTCTGGTTCCTCTGCCTTTTCTGAATCCAGCATGTATGTCTGGAAGTTCTCTGTTCACATACTGCTGAAGTCTAGCTTGAAGGGTTTAAGCATAATCTTGCTAGCATGTGAAATAAATTCAATTGTGTTATAGTTTGAACATTCTTTGGCATTGACCTTATTTGGGGTTGGAATAAAAACTGACCTTTCCCAATCCTGTGGCCGCTGCTGAATTTTCCAAATTTGCTGGCATATTGAGTGCAGCACTTTCACAGCATTTAGGATTTGAAATAGCAAAACTGGAATTCCATCACTTCCACTTACTTTGTCCATAGCAAATGCTTCCTAAGGACCACTTGACTTCACACTCCTACATGTCTGGCTCTAGGTGAGTGATCACACCATTGTGGTTAACTGGGTCATCAAGACCTTTTTTGAACAGTTCTTCTGTGTATTCTTGCCACCTGTTCTTAACATCTTCTGCTTATGTTAGGTCCCTACTGTTTCTGTCCTTTATTGTGTCCATCTTTGCATGAAATATTCCCTTCAGTTCAGTTCAGTTCAGTTGCTCAGTCGTGTCCGACTCTTTGCGACCCCATGAATCACAGCACGCCAGGCCTCCCTGTCCATCACCAACTCCCGGAGTTCACTCAAACTCATGTCCATCGAGTCAGTGATGCCATCCAGCCATCTCATTCTCTGTTGTCCCCGTCTCCTCCCACCCCCAGTCCCTCCCAGCATCAGAGTCTTTTCCAGTGAGTCAACTCTTCACATGAGGTGGCCAAAGTATTGGAGTTTCAGCTTCAGCATCAGTCCTTCCAATGATCACCCAGGATTGATCTCCTTTAGAATGAACTGGTTGGATCTCCTTGCAGTCCAAGGGACTCTCAAGAGTCTTCTCCAGCACCACAGTTCAAAAGCATCAATTCTTTGGCGATCAGCTTTCTTCACAGTCCAACTCTCATATCCATACATGACCACAGGAAAAACCATAGCCTTGACTAGATGGACCTTGGTTGGCAAAGTAATGTCTCTGCTTTTTAATATGCTATCTAGGCTGGTCATAACTTTCCTTCCAAGGAGTAAGCGTCTTTTAATTTCATGGCTGCAATCAGCATCTGCAGTGATTTTGGAGCCTCCCAAAATAAAGTCTGACACTGTTTCCACTGTTTCCCCATCTATTTCCCATGAAGTGATGGGACCAGATGCCATGATCTTCATTTTCTGAATGTTGAGCTTCAAGCCAAACTTTTTACTCTCCTCTTTCACTTTCATCAAGAGGCTTTTGAGTTCCTCTTCACTTTCTGCCATAAGGGTGGTATCATCTGCATATCTGAGGTTATTGATATTTCTCCCGGCAATCTTGATTCCAGCCTGTGCTTCTTCCAGCCCAGCGTTCCTCATGATGTACTCTGCATATAAGTTGAATAAGCAGGGTGACCATATACAACCTTGACGTACTCCTTTTCCTATTTGGAACCAGTCTGTTGTTCCGTGTCCAGTTTTAACTGTTCCTTCCTGACCTGCATACAGGTTTCTCAAGAGTCAGGTCAGGTGGTCTGGTATTCCCATCTCTTTCAGAATGTTCCACAGTTTATTGTGATCCACACAGTCAAAGGCTTTGGCATAGTCAATGAAGCAGAAATAGATGTTTTTCTGGAACTCTCTTGCTTTTTCGATGATCCAGCGGATGTTGGCAATTTGATCTCTGGTGCCTCTGCCTTTTCTAAAACCTGCTGGAACATCTGGAAGTTCACGGTTCACATATTGCTGAAACCTGGCTTGGAGAATTTGGAGCATGACTTTACTAGCGTGTGAGATGAGTGCAATTGTGCAGTAGTTTGAGCATTCTTTGGTATTCCCTTTCTTTGGGATTGGAATGAAGACTGACCTTTTCCAGTCCTGTGGCCACTGCTGAGTTTTCCAAATTTCCTGGCATATTGAGTGCAGCACTTTCACAGCATCATCTTTCAGGATTTGAAATAGCTCAACTGGAATTCCATCACCTCCACTAGCTTTGTTCGTAGTGATGCTTTCTAAGACCCACTTGACTTCACATTCCAAGATGTCTGACTCTAGGTCAGTGATCATGCCATCGTGATTATCTTCATCGTGAAGATCTTTTTTGTACAGTTCTTCTGTGTATTCTTGCCACCTCTTCTTAATATCTTCTGCTTCTGTTAGGTCCATACCATTTCTGTCCTTTATCGAGCCCATCTTTGCATGAAATGTTCCCTTGATAGCTCTAATTTTCTTGAAAAGATCTCTTGTTTTTCCTATTCTGTTGTTTTCCTCTATTTCTTTGCATTGATCACTTAGGAAGGGTTTCTTATCTCTCCTTGCTATTCTTTGGAACTCTTCATTCAGATGCTTATATCTTTCCTTTTCTCCTTTGCTTTTCGCTTCTCTTCTTTTCACAGCTGTTTGTAAGGCCTCCTCAGACAGCCATTTCACTTTTTTGCATTTCTTTTCCATGGGGATGGTCTTGGTCCCTGTCTCCTGTACAATGTCACGAACCTCCATCCTTTATTCCCTTAGCACTCTAATATTCTTGAAGAGATCTCTAGTCTTTCCCATTCTATTGTTTTCCTCTATCTTTGCACTGATCACTTAGGGGGCCTATCTTATCTCTTCTTGCTATTCCTTGGAACTCTGCATTCAAATATGTGTATCTTTCCTTTTCTCCTTTGCCTTTATCTTCTCTTTTCTCAGCTATTTGTAAGGCCTCCTCAGACAACCATTTTTTCCTTCTTGTATTTCTTTTCCTTTTGGATGGTTTTTGGTCACTGCCTCCTATACAGTGTTATAAACCTCCATCCATAATTCTTCAGGCACTCTGAAGAACTATTTGTTGAATTACTCTTGAATCTTTTTGTTACTTCCACTGTATAACCATAAGAGGTTTGATTTAGATCATACCTGAATGACCTAGTGGTTTTCCCTACTTTCTTCAATGTAAGCCTGAATTTTGCAGACTTACAAAATCATGATCTGAGCCACAGTCAGCCCCCAGTCTTATTTTTGCTGATTGTATAGAGCTTTTCCATCTTTGGCTGCAAAGCATATAATCAATCTGATTTCAGTATTGACCATCTGGTGATGTCCGTGTGTAGAGTTGTTTCTTGTGTTGTTGGAAGAGGGTATTTGCTATGACCAGTGAGTTCTCTTGGTAAAACTCTGTTAGCCTTTGTCTTGCTTCATTTTTCACCCCAAGGCCAAACTTGTCTGTTACTCCAGGTATCTCTTGACTTCCTACTTTTGCATTTCAGTTCCCTACATCTTTTTTTGGTGTTAGTTCTAGAAGGTCTTGTAGGTCTTCATAGAACCGTTCAACTTCAGCTTCTTTGGCATTAGTTTTTCGGGCATAGACTTGGATTACTGTGGTGTTGAATGGTTTGCCTTGGAAAGAAACAGATCATTCTATCATTTTTTGGATTGCACCCAAGTACTGCATTTCGGACTCTGGTTGACTATGAGGGCTACTCCATTTCTTCTAAGGGATTCTTGCACACAGTGGTAGATATAATGGTCATCTGAGTTAAATTCACCCATTCCAGTCCATTTTAGTTTGCTGATTCCTAGAATGTTGATGTTCATTCTTGCCATCTCCTGTTTGACCACTTCCAATTTGCCTTGATTCATGGACCTAACATTCCAGGTTCGTATGCAATATTGTTCTTTATAGCATCAGACTTTACTTTTACCACCAGACCCATGAGTAATATAATAATAAGAAATTACTGTATTGCATGACAAGAAATCCATAGGAAGGAAAGGGTAGGCTCCAGGCATGTTACAATCATCAACTCAGTTATGCCATCGAGGCCCCAGAGTCCTGTCTCCTTCTGTTGTGCTATCTTCACTGTCAGCTTCAGCCCAAGGTTAGTGTCCCATGGGACTGTAATTTGGAGCAACACCCCGGAAATTACAGAGAGGACACACCTGCCCGTGTAATTCTACTAAGTTGTGTTTTGGACAAAAAAAGGAGAGCCTTTGTGTAAATAAACTCAGTGATATGTTTTCTTCCTGATATCTAGTTTAGCTTCCTTGAGGGAGCTTGAGTTTGGGGTCAGGAATAATGATGGGAAAAGTAGAGACTTAATTTTGTGATTTTGGGGGGATGCTCCAGAGAGAACAGGTCTGGGTGGCCTCTGGGAAGCTGGAAGTGCAAGAATACTGGGAACTTTGGGCAGGAGACGAGGTGCCAGAAGGAAGGAGGGGAATGAGAAGGAGGCTGAGGACTGACTGCTATGGAGTATGTAGGACCTGCCTACTCCCTCCTCGCCCTTCAGGACCTTGGATAAGGGTCTCAGGTCTAGACAGACTTGACCTTCAGACTGTGGCCACTGTTTCACTTGATCCAGTGAGTGGCTCCATTGACATTTACTTGGGAACCTGGAGACACTTCCCAAGCTGGCTAGACAGGGGCCTGGAAGCTCCCTCTTTCTCTCTTATGTGTGCCTTTCTGTCTCTGATGGCACTGTAAATGGTATCAGCCTGGTTCACAACATGAATACCTCATTTTCTTTGTTTTCTGACAGCTGCAGCAGCTCAGGCCAGGTGTGGAAGGCCCTCTCTTGGTCACCTGTCACACTGAGCTGGGCTTGCCCTTTTTAGGCTAAGCATCATGACCCCAGCCTGGAGTTCACCAGACCATTGGCTAACTGATTGCTGATCTGATGGAGGTGGGTCTTTCCAGGATGAAATGATGTATCTGGCCTTGTACTTAATCCATGGCTCAACTCATTCATCCCCACATGTGGGGAATGGGAGGAAGCAAATTATATGATTGACTTCAGAAGGAACTGAACATGTTGGACCCAGCCAGCCTCCCTCCACTTTCACTCTTTTGGAGTTGCTCATCCACAGAATAGGTTTATTTTGATCTGATTTCTGCCATACACCATGTGGCCTGATCCATTCAGGAAGCCCTCTGATTGTTCAGCTGGGGGTGAGGAGTGGGTAAGTCTCTTCATTCTGGAGGCCTTAGAAAGTCCACGTAGCTACACATCCACACCATATGCTCCAGTCCAATTACATCAGTAATAAGGCTGTCTGGTGACTTCCCCCTCACCTCAATGGCTCTGAACTATTGGTCCCTAAAATCCTAACCCTAAAATGAAATTTATTGCAAAAGACAGAGGTACATAAAGCATCTGCTTCCACAGGAAACTTTAAATTTGCTCAGTAATTCAACAGATACTTAGTAAGTGCATACGAGGTGCACAGTGTGTTACTTGGAGCTGGATATGTTGTGGTGACCAAAGCCAGCATCACAGAGGTAGTAACCAGTGGGTTGTGTGTATATGTGTGTGTGTGTTGGGGGTGGTAATAGGGAGTAAGGTCAGTAAAGAGAGAAATCCCTAAATTAGTTTATGACAAATGTTAAGAAATTTTACTATGAAGGAAAATTGCTATAGGATTCACTAGCTTTCAGCTCTTGCCTGGAGAATCCCATGGACAGAGGAGCCTGGTGGGCTGCAGTCCATGGGGTCGCTAAGAGTCGGACACGACTGAGCAACTTTACTTTCACTTTTCACTTTCATGCATTGGAGAAGGAAATGGCAACCCACTCCAGTGTTCTTGCCTGGAGAATCTCAGGGATGGGGGAGCCTGGTGGGCTGCCGTCTATGGGGTCGCACAGAGTCGGACAGAACTGAAGCAACTTAGCAGCAGCAGCAGCAGCTCTCAGCCAGATCAGTCTGCCCACACATAGCCTCAAAGACACCCTCCCACAGCCCATTTCCCATCAGGCAGAGGGCAACAGACAAAGCAAGCCCTGGAAATACCCTTATGTGTCCCTGGGGTAGATACACAAGTTATAGTAGTTCTAAGTTACAGAAGTATCTTTAATTAGAGATGTTAAATTGCCAAATTAAGAGAAGCGGGAACACCCACCAAAAAGAAAAGAGCATTGCATCAAGGAAATAATTGCTTAACCACCCCATGCTGTCCTACACTTTTAAGAATAGGAGCATGAATGTTTTTTGGTTCAGAGCAGGCGTCGGGCTCCTCTTAGAAGTCAGGAGCAGTTCTTAAGCTGTGGGTGTGGAGCGAGGCCCCAAAGATTCAGGGAGACCTCCTGTTGAAAAATATCTTTCCAGTGTTCCCACAAATGAGAAATTTTTCCTGATTTACAAATAACTGATTCTGAAGTTTAAATATGTTAATAATTTTTTGTATAGATTAAGATAATCTGCATTGGGATACTAGCAATTTTATTTGAGAAACTGAGGCAGTAATAAAGAGTATTGTTTACTTAGAATTGAATTGATTGATCTCCTGAAATTATCTGGTAAGAAGTTTTTGAGGTGTGATTTTTCCAGTGGGTTTTGAGAAGGTAAGTGCCCTGCTGAAGGTTGTACCTCTGTCAATCAGCATAGTTGTGATTGGAACCCAGAACATTGAAAAAATTTTTTATTTGGGTATGCCAAGTCTTAGTTGTGGCATGTGGGATCTAGTTCCCTGACCAGGGAACAAACTCAGACCCCCTGCACTGGGAGCGCAGAGTCTTAGCCACTGAACCATCCAATAAGTCCTAGAATCCAGGACATTCTGACTCAGAGTCAATGCTTTAGTCTCATGGAGCATTTCTGGGAAGGAAGGGAGAGAGTATCTCTGTGATATGAGAGGGAGATTTAACAATAATGATAATATTAAGTCAGGTGTATGTGTGTGTGTGTGTGTATGTGTGTGTGATGTGTTTGTTAGTCGCTGAGTTGTGTCTGACTCTTTGTGACCCCATGGATTGTAGCCCACCAGGCTCCTCTGTCCATAGGATTTTCCAGGCAAGAATACTTGAGTGAGTAGCCATTCCCTTCTCCAAGGGATTTTCCTGACCCAGGGATCAAAGCCAGGTCTCCTGCATTGCAGGCTGATTCTTTACTCTTTGAGCCACTGAGGAAGCCCATTAAGTCAGGTAGCTGCAGTTTACTGGGTACAACTCTTCTCAAACCACCTAATATATGTAGTAATCTTTACCCTCTCAACAACCCCAAAAGGGGGCAGGGTAGTGTGTGATCCTCACTTTACAGGTGAGAAAAGGGAGAGTGAAGAAGTTTGCATGACATGCTTAAAGATATGCATTTTCTAGGTCCAGAAGGCAGCTTGGGTTGCCAGATAAAATGGTACCACTGCATTCCATCTCTAGGGCTGAAAACTGCTGGTGCTTTTGAGAGGACATGCTGTCAGAGGCAGGAAGGAGCCTCAGGTTCGTGATTCTGGGCATAAAGTACCTTGGGAAGCAATTGAGACCTAAGAACTAGAATTCTGTTAAGTTTATTTTACTACACTGAATGTGTTATATTTATATATGGAATTAGCTCAGAATCACATTTAGAGTTTAATCCATACTTCTTCCATGGGGAACTTTGAGTGTGTTGTAGGAACTCGGTTTACACTGGTAGTTCTTAACCCTGCAGGGAAGGGAGGGGAGAAGTAGCAGGAGGAGGAGATTCTGAGAGAGTCAGGTGGTCTCTCTGGCTGCCTGAGAGTAGGCTAGTTTGGATATATGTTAGCTTTGCTTCATCTTCCCCAGGCCCCCAATTTCTCCCAAAATGGCATGAAACCACCCCCCTCAAGTTGCTTGGTGTTATTCTGTCAAAGTCATCAGAACACACCCCATGTTAGAGTCACTAATGAGCATGAGCCCCTAAGAGGTATGGAGGGGACCACCAGTCTCTTTTTAAAAATGTAGTAATCTTCTGGGGAGAAATAATCTGTGTTGTGGAAGCTTTTCATGGGGACTGAACACCGAAACACAGAGTCAGGGTGGACTCAGGAGTTTGCTGCCACAGGCTGGAGCAGATGAGCTCCTATCACTGTCGCTGCTGAGTGTGTGTTAGTCACGCAGTCGTGTCCGACTCTTTGTGAACCTGTGGACTGTAGCCCTCCAGGCTCCTCTGTCCATGGGATTCCCAGGCCAGAATACTGGAGTGGGTTGCCTTGCTGCTGAAAGCTAAGCCCAATTTACATTGCTCCAGCTACTGCCTCAATCCATTCTTTGTGAACTCCCCAGAAAGCCCCAGGTGCTCTTGCCGTACTACTCAAGTCCCAGGAAATGGTTTGGGTTTCGCAACTTTTCTTGGTGTATAGATGCAAACTAAATGTGATGCCAGGCTATATGTGCAAATTTAGAAAGTTAATTAACTGTTTCAGGAAGTAGAATTAGGCATGCTAATAAGACCTTAAGTGAAACACAAGTTAGGCTGTCTGATGAAAAGGGCTTTGCTGACAACTTCATTAAACTTATATGAGGAAATGAGTCAAGCATTTGAGCAGAGGAAATCCAGTAGACAGTGGGCAGGAAACTATAGGAACACCAGCAAGGCTTAGAGATATGTGAACACAAAGCATAGTTCATAGGATTAGAATAATTGACTTTGGGATGGATGCATGCCATTACATAGAGTTAATGAGGCTTTGTTTATTCACTCATTTAAAATAATTTGTGGAGCTATTTTTTCATCGCAGGTCCTGTACCAGATAGGGAAAAAGGTATGAAGAACAAGATTTAGAGCCAACTAAATCTCAATACGTACATAGTTTAATGGGTTAACATTATCAGGAGTTTTTAAGAGAACTATATAGGCTAGTGGACAATTTGAGCAAATATTATTGTTTTTTTAAATTCTGAAACATTTCAGTTCAGTTCAGTTCAGTTGCTCAGTCGTGTCCGACTCTTTGCAACCCCATGAATCACAGCACGCCAGGCCTCCCTGTCCATCACCAACTCCCGGAGTTCACTCAAACTCATGTCCATCGAGTTGGTGATGCCATCCAGCCATCTCATTCTCTGTCGTCCCCGTCTCCTCCCGCCCCCAATCCTTCCCAGCATCAGAGTCTTTTCCAATGAGTCAACTCGTCGCATGAGGTGGCCAAAGTATTGGAGTTTCAGCTTCAGCATCTGTCCTTCCAATGAACACCCAGGATTGATCTCCTTTAGAATGGACTGGTTGGATCTCCTTGCAGTCCAAGGGACTCTCAAGAGTCTTCTCCAGCACCACTGTTCAAAAGCATCAGTTCTTCGGCGATCAGCTTTCTTCACAGTCCAACTCTGAAACATTTAGTCAAGCATAAATACAAATGTACCTTTTAATGAAAAATAAGAAATACCTGCAGAGCTATGGCCCAGATTAAGGAACAGAACATTACTAAAACCTCAGAAGCCTCCAATACCTTGGAAAAAATACCTTCCCAATTAAATTCTCTTCTCAGCCCCACCCAAACATAGATACTCAAAAATTTATGTTAAGTATTCTCTTCCTAGTTTCCTTTTGTATGTTTCTCTGAACAATATTTTGGAAATCTGCAAAGTGTATAAGTCATTCTAAAGGTCATTTTGATAAGAATTATCTTCAGTATGATATTAAATCTTTCTCACTAGGAATAGGGCATGTCTCTCCATTTCTTTAGATCTTTCACACTCTTGCAATAAAGTTTTACATTTTTTCTATAAAAAGATGTACATCTTTTGTTAAGTTTTTCCCCTAGCTAAATGTATCTTTTTAAAAAAGTATATTAAAATGTATCTATTAAAAATTATGATTTCTGACTGGTTGTTGAGGGTGCAGAGCAATGTGATTGACATTTTCACGGGGATTTTGTCTGATTTGTAGCTGTTTTTGAATTTATATGGGTACAGTCATGATATGCAAATATTGACCTATTTATCGCTTTCAAATCCTTTAAAAAATATTTTTCTTATCTTACCTGTAGTCTAAGATCTCTAGTACAATGTTAAATAAAAGTTATGGTAAATAGGCATTTGTGTCTTGGGCCAGTCAGTGACTGAGAGTGAAATGCTGAAAGCAGTACATTTTAAAATTTTATCTCTGTTTATATATTTGTTTTCATTAACATATAATTGACTTACAATATTGTGTTAGTTTCAGGTGTACAGCATAGTGATTTGATGTCCTTTAACATTACAAAATGATTACCATAGTAAGTTTAGTTACCATCTATTACTATACAAAGTTATTATAATATTATTAACCATATTCCCTGTGTTGTGCACTATAGCCCCATGACTTATTTATTCTATATCTGGAAGTTTGTATGCCTTAGTCTACCTGTTTTGTCCATCCCCATACTATCCCTGCCCTGGCAACCACATCTCTTCTTTGTATCTATGAGTCTGTTCCTGTTTTTTTATGTTTATTAGCTTTTAGAGTTCACATGTAAGTGAAACCTTACAGTATTTGTGCTTTCTTTAAAATAAAGAAAAAAAACATTTGACCATACCACATGGCACGTGGAATCTGAGTTTTCTGTGCAGGGATTGAACCCATGCCCCACGCACTGGAAGTGTGGCGTCTGAACCACTGGATCACCAGGGAAGTCCGTGTTTGTCCTGAAATCACTGCTTTAAGTATGGTTGGCTATTGGTTATTTTTAAATACCTTTCAATAATTTAGAGACTGTTTCTAGTTTCTTAAGGTTTTCAAAAATAATAAATGGATATTGAATTTTATTAAATTCTTATATCTGAACGTGAAAAGTATTAGCTGCTCAGTTGTGTCTGACTCTTTGTGACCCCATGGACTGTAGCCTGCCAGGCTCTTCTGTCCATGGGATTCTCCAGGCAAGACTACTAGAGTAGGTAGCCATACCCTTCTCCAGGGGATCTTCCTGAACCAGGGATCGAACCCACATCTCTGGCATTGCAGGCAAATTCTTGACCATTTGAGCTACTTGGGAAGCCCCTTCTTAAATCTACTGAAATAATATTTAGGTTAATTAGATTTAACTTTAGTTCAAACTTTCATTCCTGAGAAGGAAAATTAACTTGATTATGTTACATTATCATTTTATAAATTTTGGGATTCAGGGTTACAATGTTGTCCCTAGGGTATTCTTTTGTTCTTAAGTAGAGCCTAACTTGGTGATCAGCTTCCTTTCTTGTACTGTCTTTGTCTGGGTTAGGTATGGAATTATGGTAGCCTGAAAATATGAATTGTGGAGGAGGTAATAATTTTTTATGTGCTTTGGAAGAATTAATGTATGATTACAATTATTTTTTATAAGAATGTTTGATGGAATTTGACTGTGAATTTCTCTGAATCTAGTTTTCTTTGTGTCTATGTTAATCGCTCAGTCATGTTCTACTCTTTGCAACCCAGTGAACTACAAACTACAAAGTTTTCTTTGTAGAAAATTTTAAAATATTGATTACATTTATTTGATGATTGTAAGAATATTCAGATTTTCTATTTCTTCAGTTATTGTTGGTAGGGACTTTCCCCCCTAGGGGTTGATTTGTTCCATATGGTTTTCAATTTTACAAAAAGCTGTTTATCATATTCTCTTTTTGGAATCTGTGTTTAAAAAATAGCCCGAAATCCCAGATAAGCACATTATCTTTACCCTGAGCCATTATTCCAATGAGAGGATTTATTGGTTGTTACACTGCTGATTCAACCTCTACTGACAACCTCTACTATCATTTTGAAAGTAGTGATGACTAATTCAGGTGTCCCTACCTTGACTAGGTATTTGCCCCAAAGCTGAGTTTTAACTGGCCTTTGTTGTACCAAAACTTCCTGAATGTTATCTTACCCCATGGTTGAGAGACACTGTACAAATCCCTCAGTTTGTGGACTCTGTTCTTTCTTGCCCTTTTCTGCAAAGCCTGCCAAATTTCTGTGAGCTCCTGTCTTCCCCCTGGCAACTTGTTGAGTACAGCCAATTGTAACTAAAACATATGACTAACGTTTGCTTCCTGAACTCCTCCCCTAGGGTTATAAACTCACTAGATACATCCTCCAGATTACTTCAGTGACAGTTCTACCAAACGCTTCCCATTGTAGGCAGGTGATTGCCATTCTGGTTTCTAATTAATTTCCCTGTCACTCAGTTCAGTTCAGTCGCTCAGTGTGTCTGCCTCTTTGCCACCCCATGGACTGCAGCAAGCCAGGCCTCCCTGTCCATCACCAACTCCCGGAGCTTACTCAAACTCATGTCCATCAAGTCAGTGATGCCATCCAACCACCTCATCCTCTGTTGTCCCCTTCTCCTGCCCTCAATCTTTCCCAGCATCAGGGTCTTTTCAAATGAGTCAGCTCTTCGCATCAGGTGGCCAAAGTAGTGGAGTTTCAGCTTCAACATCAGTCCTTCCAATGAACATTCAGGACTGATCTTTAGGATGGACTGGTTGGATCTCCTTGCAGTCCAAGGGACTCTCAAGAGTCTTCTCCAACACCACAGTTCAAAAGCATCAATTCTTTGGCACTCAGCTTTCTTTATGGTCCAACTCTCACATCCATAGAAAAGGACATTACTCAAAAAAGGGCATTACTAAGCCAATATCCCCTACTGAGGGTTTTTTTGTTATTAGCAGAGTCCTTCTAAGTGGTAGAATACCAATTTCTGTGTCTTTCAAGGCAATCCTGGGTTGTGCTGTAGTACCAAATGACTTCAAAATGTCGGGTGGCTTCACACAGCTTTGAGAGGTCAGTGTAGATGGGCAGAGGCTTTCCCCTTCATGGTCGCTCCTTGACAGGTGCTGCCAGGATGACAGCACAGGATGACAGCACTAAGGGAATGGGTGGCTGCACTGGTCACTTGCATGTTTGCTTGTGGCCCTTTTCTTTGCTCCTCCCCTACTTTGCTCTGTCATGTAGGGAGCTGACACCTAAGGCCCTGTTTCATGGGTTCCCATGTAAGCTGGCTTCCTCATGGCTTTGTCAGTGGGAGACACTAGAGGGCAATTCCTGGGTATCTGAGATTCTGAAAGGCAGAGACTACTGTCCTCTTCCACCCCCAAAGTGTCATTTTTGCACCAAGATTTGTAGCCCATGAGAGTTCCTTATAGTTACACTCATTCTCAGGTCTGCTTCCCAGCTTTCCACTTGGGTGGAGAATCTTTGGTGGTGAGCATTTGCCAGCATCTTTAGCTTGTCCAGTTTAGTTTCAGGGTGAGTTTTGGAGAGAATCAATAATTTCATGATGCTGCCATCATTCTTTTTCAGGAATTCCCCTGGGGCCACTTTAAATTTTAGTTTTTGGATCAGAGAGTTGATGTGAACTTACACTGTGAACCCATGAGAGAGAGCCCTCTGGTTATGAGATTGTAAGCAGAATATTTTTCCTCTTCCAGCCAGCATACAGGTGGAGGTAGATTGCTCCTTCCAGCAGAGAGAGGTTTGGTTTCATTACTTTTTTCCTGGGGGTGTGGACCTTTGCCATCTCAACTTGGTACAGAGGTCTTCTATTTGATACCCTACCTTGGGTAGTATCTGGGGTTTTCCTTTCCACCATGCATCCTGCATATTTATTGACTGTGTCTCCAGAATTAGCACAAACCCTCCAGGCAGAGTTTCATACTTGCTTACCACTCAGAGTTCCTGCTCTCATTTCATTTCTGGATTCTATCAGTTCAGTTCAGTTCAGTCGCTCAGTCGTGTCCGACCCTTTGGGACCCCATGAATCACAGCACGCCAGGCCTCCCTGTCCATCACCAACTCCCAGAGTACACTCAAACTCATGTCCACAGAGTCGGTGATGCCATCCAGCCATCTCATTCTCTGTCGTCCCCTTCTCCTCCCGCCCCCAACCTTTCCCAGCATCAGAGTCTTTTCCAGTGAGTCAACTCGTCGCATGAGGTGGCCAAAGTATTGGAGCTTCAGCTTTAGCAATCAGTCCCTCCAATGAACATCCAGGATTGATCTCCTTTAGGATGGACTGGTTGGATCTCCTTGCAGTATAAGGAACTCTCAAGAGTCTTCTCCAACACCACAGTTCAAAAGCATCGATTCTTCTGCAATCAGCCTTCTTCACAGTCCAACCACGGGAAAAACCATTGCCTTGACTAGACGGACCTGGTTGGCAAAGTAATGTCTCTGCTTTTTAATATACTATCTAGGTTGGTCATAACTTTCCTTCCAAGGAGCAAGCGTCTTTTAATTTCATGGCTGCAATCAGCATCTGCAGTGATTTTGGAGCCCAAAAAAACAAAGTCTGACACTGTTTCCACTGTTTTTCCATCTATTTCCCATGAAGTGATGGGGCCAGATGCCATGATCTTTGTTTTCTGAATGTTGAGCTTCAAACCAACCTTTTCACTCTCCTCTTTCACTTTCATCAAGAGGCCTTTGAGTTCCTCTTCACTTTCTGCCATAAAGGTAGTGTCATCTGCATATCTGAGGTTATTGATATTTCTCCCAGCAATCTTGATTCCAGCTTGTGCTTCTTCCAGCCCAGCATTCCTCATGATGTACTCTGCATATAAGTTAAATAAGCAAGGAGACAATATACAACCTTGACGTACACCTTTTCCTATTTGGAACCAGTCTGTTGTTCCATGTCCAGTTCTAACTGTTGCTTCCTGACCTGCATATAGGTTTCTCAAGAGGCAGGTCAGGTGGTCTGGGATTCCCATCTCTTTCAGAATGTTCCACAGTTTATTGTGATCTACACAGTCAAAGGCTTTGGCATAGTCAATGAAGCAGAAACAGATGTTTTTCTGAAACTCTCTTGCTTTCTCCATGATCCAGCGGATGTTATAGACTCCTGTGAATGTGACTCAGAAGCATTCAAAGTATTTTATGAGACAGTTTATCCCGCATTTTAGTTAATTCAACTGTGAGATTGCTCAGGGTATCTAATCTGTCCATAATGCCAGAAAAGGACACCTACTTCTAGTCTACTTTTTATTCCTTCTGTAGCACCAGAAAGAGGTTGCTGGGACAATGGTCCCCATTTTAAAGTACTCTAAAAAGACGTGAGAAATAGATGACTGGGTTAGTATCGATTACTAGCTAGTAACAAGGTAAATGGGTACATTACATATTATTCAATTGTCTGGAGTTTCTCAGGTCCTCCTGTCTGCTAGAAGGTTGGGATAAATCTTTAATCATTTCAAATTAAAAAGAGAAACACATGCTTGCTACAACAGATCAAAAGATTCTTGGGTGGAGGAGGCTTGCTACATTTAGCAAATAATACACTACTTTTTAAAATATAAGTATGTTTCAGGTAATATTTGAGATATCCTTAGACCAAAAACATTGTGATCTGAAATTAAAATTTGACAGGGTGTCCTTTATTTTATCTAGTAACCCTGTTTGCATTTCTCCTAGTAACCTCTTGCTTATCTATTCTGCTCACAAATTCTTCCTCTTTCTGTTTCACCTTTCATGAATATTCCCTTTTCTTTGCTCCTGGTTAACCTGAAGGGAACAGTTCTCTGATTGCTTTGAAACATATTGTAGGTGTTTTGCTCATGATTTGTGGAGGTTGGTGTCAGGTTTGTGTGATATTGCAGCAGAGCTCAGCAAGCACTTTGAAATAGATATAGCTACGCTTGTTCTTCAAGATCCACAGCTATGCCCACAACCTTGAATTTATACACAGCCATCTGTTCTCTCTGCTCTTGTTACTTTACCAGCCTTCTCTCTCTATGATAAAAGGAAAATAAAAATGGAGTTGGTATTGCTAAGAGAACTCTTTAAAATGGAGCTAGGAGGCCATTAAGGAAGCATCACTTTTGCTCGTCTCAGCCTGGATGGAATCGAACCTTTGACCTGATGAAGTCATCTGGAACATTTGCCAGAAACTCAAGACACTTATTGGGTCCTTACCCTAAAATTACTTGTGACAGTTTATCTACTTACTGGACCTGTACCCTAAAACAACTTGTGATTCCTTAAGGGCAAATATTGATTTTTATTTTTATTTTAAATTAAAGTATAATTATTTACAATATTGTATTAGTTTCAGGTATATAACAAAGTGATGAAGTTTTATATATATATATGTATATATATATACATATATACTCTAAAATGATGCAATAATATATTAATATATTTCAGATCATTTTCCATTATAAATTATTATAAGATATTGAATATAATTCCTTGTGCTACACAGTAAATCCATGCTGTTTATTATGTAGAGTGGTTTTTGTCTATTAATCTCATATTCCTAATTTATCTTCCCTTTTTCCCCTTTGGTAACCGGAAGTTTGTTTTCTATGTCTGAGTCTGTATCTGTTTTATAGGTAAATTTGTTTGTACTATTTTTTAGATTACACATATAAGTGATACCATATTTGTCTTTCTCTGACTTATTTCACTTAGTATAATATTCTCTAAGTCCATCCATCTTGCTGCAAATGGCAATATTTGATTCTTTTTTATGGCTGAGTATGTGAAGAGTTGACTCACTGGAAGAGACTCTGATGCTGGGAGGGGTTGGGGGCAGGAGGAGAAGGGGACGACAGAGAATGAGATGGCTGGATGGCATCACCGACTCTATGGACATGAGTTTGAGTGAACTCCGGGAGTTGGTGATGGACAAGGAGTCCTGGTGTGCTGTGATTCATGGGGTCGCTCTTAAAGAGTTGGACACGACTGAGTTACTGAACTGAACTATTCCACTACCTTGGGCTTCCCTTGTAGCTCAGCCAGTAAAGAATCTGCCTGCAGTGCAGGAGACCTGGGTTTGATCTCTGGGTTGGGGAAATTCCCTGGAGAAGGAGATGGCAACTCACTCCAGTATCCTTGCCTGAAACATCTCATGGACAGAGGAGATTGGTGGGCTGCAGTCCATAGGGTTGCAAAGAGTCGGGTATGACTGAGCGACTAACAATTATGTGTGTATACCACATCTTCTTAAGCCAGTTATCTGTTGATGGGCACGTGGGTTGTTTTCATGTCTTGGATATTGTAAATAATGCTGTTACAAACTTTGGGGTACATGTATCTTTTCAAATCTGAGTTTCTGTCTTTTATGGATACATGCCCAGAAGTGAAATTGCTGGATCAAATGATTGCTCTATTTTTAGTTTTTTTAGGAACTTCCATACTGTTTTTCATAGTGGCTGCACCAATTTACATTCCCACCAATAGTGTAGGAGAGTTCCCTTTTCTCCACACCCTCTCCAGCATCTATTATTATTATTTTGGCCACACCATGTTGTTTGAGGGATCTTAGTTCCCGGACCAGGGATCAAATTCATGCCCCATGAAGTAGAAGCATGGAATCCTAACCCCTGGACTACCTGGGAATTCTCTGCAGCATTTGTTATTTGTAGACTTTTTGATAATAGTCATTCTGACCCATGTGAAATGACACCTTATTGTGACTTTGATTTACATTTCTCTATTATTAGTGATGTTGAGCATCTTTTCGTATGCTTATTAGCCACTTGTATATCTTCTTTGGAAAAAAAATGTCTATTTAGTTCTTTGGCCCATTTGTTTGATTGAGTTGTTTATTTTTCTGATACTGAGTTATATGAGCTATTTGTATATTTTGGAAACTAATCCCTTGGTGGTTGCATCATTCACAGATATTTCCTACCATTTGGTTGTCTTTTTGTTTTGTTGATGGTTTACTTTGTCGTGCAAAAGCTTTTAAGTTTGACTAGACTCCATTTGTTTATATTTGCTTTTATTTATTTTGCCTTGGGAGACTGTGATCTAAGAAAATGTTGCTATGATTTTTATCTGAGAATGTTTTGCCAATGTTCACCTCTAGAAGTTTTATGGTATAGTGTCATATTTATATCTTTAAGCCATTCTGAGTATGATGTGAGGGAGTGTTGTAATTTCATTGGTTTACATATACCTGTCCAGCTTTTCCAATACTGTTTGTTGAAAAACTGTCTTCTCTCCATTGCATATTCTTGCCTCCTTTGCTGTAGATTAATTGAGCATATGTGTGTGAGTTTATTTCTGGGCTCTGTTACATTGATTTATACATCTTTTTTTTTTTTTTTCCAATACCACACTTTGTATTACTGTAGCTTTATGGTATTGTCTGAAGTATGGAGATGTTACTTCCTCAGCTTTGTTCTTTTCCCTTAATATTGCTTTGGCAATTCTGTTTTTGTTGTTGTTGTTATTATTCCATATAAATTTTAGGATTATTCTAGTTATGTGAAAAAGGTCATGGGTATTTTTATAGGGGTATCATTAAATCTGTAGATTGCATTGGGTGGTATAGCCATTTTAGCAATATTAATTCATCCAATCCAAGAGTGTGGGATAGCTTTCTACTTCTTTGACTCATCTTTAGTTTCCTTGTCAGTGTTTTACAGTTTTCAGCTTAGAGGTCTTTCTTCTCCTTGGATGAATTTATTCCTAGGTATTTTATTTTTTTGGCACAATATTGAACATGATTTTTTTAAAATTTTCTCTTTCTGATGTTTCATTGTTAGTATATAGAAATGCAGCAGGTTTCTTTATATTAATTTTGTGTCCTGCTACCTTGCTGAATTAATTTATTCTAATAGCTTTTGTGTGGAGATTTTAGGGTTCTCTAGATAGAATATTATGTCATCTATGAATCTTGGCAGTTTTATCTCTTCCCTTCCAATTTTGATACCATATTTTTCTTTTTCTTGTTTGATTGCTGTTGCTAGGATTTCCAATACTATGTGGAATGGAAGTGGTGGGAGAGTACATCCATGTCTTGTTCCAGATTTTCATGGGAAGGCTTTCAGCTTCTCACCATTGAGTATTATACCTTAGCTGTGCATTGATCATAAATACCTTTTATTATATTGACATATGTTCCCTCTATGCCCACTTTGGTGAGAGATTTTATCATGAATGGATGTTGAATTTTGTCAAATGCTTTATCTGAGTCTATTGAGATGATCATGTGGTTTTGTCTTTCCTTTTGTGAATGTGGTATTTCACTTTGATTTGCATACATTGAACCATCCTTGCAACCATGGAGTGAATATTTTCTGACTCAAGTCAGAATCAATCACAAGTCTCACTGGGCACCTTAACATCCTCATGGCTTTTTGTCTTTATAACCCTGGGTCTTTCTCTTCCTCAGAACACACTTTTCGGGGCAACCCAAATCTGTGTCTCTGGAATTACAGTTTGTAAGAGCCCAAATAAACTCTCTTCCTATCTGCAGCTTCTTGCATTATTTTTGGTTGATACCATCTTCATTTAGCTCCTCCCTCAGTTTCTACCTTGTTCTCAGACTCCACCCCCGACTCCCCCTTCCACAAAAACTTCTTATTACATAGGGCAATTTGATCCTCTTTTCTTCACTTGCTGCCCATCCTGCACTCATAAGGAATATCTTTCTACAGCCAGAGGCCAATCAAGATGCGATAAATATAATATATTTTTCTCTTATAAGGATTCTGCCATTAGTTTTTAAAACCAACATCTTTTCTCCTCCTTCTCCCCACCCTGCATGGGCTTTAGTGCTTATAGATGTGAGCATAAAAGAAGAGAGAAGAAAGAATAATCTGTAATTAAAGTACTGAGACTAAGCTGTCTTGAAAGGAATTAGGAACACCAAGTGTTGTGAAATTTAGTCTCACTGATAGCGAAATTATTCAAAGGCATTTATAGCATTGGTGGATCCAACAAATGTTTTTATGCCTGCTTGCTAAGTCACTTCACTTGTGTCCAACTCTTTGTGACCCCATGGACTGTAGCTCATCAGGCTCCACTGTCCAGAGGATTCTCCAGACAAGAATACTGGAGTGTGTTGCCATGCCTTCCTCCAAGGAATATTCCTGACCCAGGGATCAAACCTACATTTACTTATGTCTCCTGCATTGGCAGGCAGGTTCTTTACCACTATTGCCACCCAGGAAGCCTAAGAATACTGGAATGGGTAGTCATTTCCTTCTCCAGGGGATATTTCCAACACAGGGATGGAACCTGTGTTTCCTGTGACTGTTGCACTGGCAGGAGGATTCTTTACCACTGAGCCATGGGGTTTCCCATAATGTATTTATATATTTTAAAAATTGATATCAAATAGTGATTATAAATACAAATATAACATCAAATTATACAATTGCTTATCATGAAGATTTATAGTTAAAATATCTGGTTTTCATAATACTGTATGGTTAAAACATTTTTTGTTAGTAATTTTTTTTAGTTACGGCATCAATAAAATTTTTTACAGCATCCTATATACTCTAGTACTTATTATTACCAGTAAGTTTTATTTGGTTTTTAAGGTTATCAAAATGACAAATTTAAGCTTATTAATTTCCTTCATAAACAGCACTGAGTAATAGTAGCAAATTGGTATCTTTACATGAAAGTGATTGTTGTTGCATGCTTCTGATGTTATGGTGAGTGCCCTGCTGAGAGCAAATAGAGCTGCTCCAAGTACATATGGCCCTTATCTTGGTCACTTATCTTGGCCCTTATCTTGGCCCTTAGTATGACCATCACTCACTGTAGCTTCGAGTTCTAAGAGTATTACTTCTTCAACCAGCAGATTTCACACTCACCTTAATGCTTCTAGGATCAATCTGCACTTCTATGTGGATCTACATTCTTAATTGACAAAAGCCAGTGTCTTACAATGTAGGGAAGAAGTTTTCAAAGTTTTTGGCAACAAAAATTAGAGATTACATGTAATTTTGACAATGATCCTGGATGAGGACCTGTGACTTGTTGCATTTTAATACCCAATTCTTCACCACTTCTTTCTTCTACACACTTGCCATAGCCTTATTGTGGCTGAAAGTTGTTTCCCCACTCCTGACTTTGGGCTCAACTTGGTTCTTTTAATGGCTTGTGCACAGAGGTGGTAGTATACCCATTCCAAACTGAGGCAGGGAATTTCCATAGCAGCTCTTATATCTTTGTCATTGCCATGAGAAGAACATGCCTGGACTAGCCCACTGTTCCAAGGAGGATAAGGGACCTGGGGAGCAGAGCTTTCTCAATCATGCCTAATCTAGATTAGTCGACATGAAGACACATTAACAATAGTAAATGAGTGTTGCTTTAAATCTCTGAATTTGAGGGAGATTTTTGTTTTGTTTCCTTACCATTTTTGTGGCAATAGATGATAGATCAGGAGTTTCCTAAAATTTTAAAAGGAAAATGTTACAAAGATTGAATGAAGTATGACAGTTTTCAACTTTCCTATTAATTCTGATTGATGTTACTAGTTGCCTGATGCATTGTTCTGAATGGACATTTGAAATTGAGTCTAGATTTAGCACTAAAGTGATGGGATTGATTATTAATGTCTGCCACAGGAGTGGGAGGGGAAAGTGGAAGAATGTATGCTATACATCTTCCCTCCTTACTCAGACTCACCTTAAATGTGACTGGGTATTAATGGCTGTTGGGGTAAATGGATCACCAGGAGCTTTCTGAAGTAGATTATAACTTGTCATTGAACCCCACTCAACTCATTCTATTTGTATTTTGTGTATTGTTAGTCACTCAGTCATGTTCGACTCTCTGCGACCCCATGGACCATGGCCCTCCAGGCTCCTCTTTTCATGGTGTTCTCCAGGCAAAAATACTGGGCTAGGTTTCCATTCCCTTCTCCAGGGTATCTTCCCAACCCATGGATCAAACCTGGGTCTCCTGCATTGCAGACAGATTCTTTACCATCTGAGCCACCAGGGAAGTATTGTATCTGTGTGTATGGAGGATGCTGTGTCTGTTTGGCCTTCTCCATGGCCACTGTAATGTTCTCCTAGTATGCGTTCCTGTGAAGTAGAGGCTAGAAAGCTAAAAATCACATTTTTAAGACTCCCTTAAGGTTATGGCTGTAATTTAGATTTGCCAAACAGATGTACTTGTGTAACTCAGAACTGAGTTAAATGGGAAGAGGGTCATCATTGGGCTGAGCAGGATTGTGAAAGACTAGGAGTTTCTTCAGTCGGCACAGAAATGATTTTCCTTCCTCAGTTTCTTCCTGCCCTTCTTCCTGTCCCTAGTCTTTGGTTCTGAATGACTCCATTCCACAGGGTCTCTCTCCTTATTCCAGTGGCAACAGGTAGGGGTGTCCTCCTAGCATCTCCTTAGACAGCGACTGGCTTTGTTCCTTCCCAACCCTCCTTACATTATTGATGACAGCATTCCTTTGAAACAGTAAAGTATTTGATTTTTATTTTCCCTGGAAAAAAAATCAGGAGTAGCTTAGGTTACATGAGTCATGTAGATGCATTTCTGAAAGGAAGCCACACAGTTGAGCATGGTGTTGGAACTGGGCTGCTCTTCAGGGTGGAGTGGGACGAGGATCGGGTTTCTTGCCTAAGAAAACTCTTGTAGTCTGATCCTGGGACTGAAAGACCTTATGTAGGTTGAGGGAAAAACATCCAATCCTCATTGCCCAGTTATATTTACCATTTAATTAATGGGTGAAATTTCTTACTCTTTAAAAATCAATAATAAAATGAAATATTGGAGGTAGAACATATCAGATTTCATGCATGAGGAAATCATCAATAGCCACATAATAATGGCATGTGGAGTTGAAAGTGACTTCAGAAGTAGTTTAATCTAATACCCGGCTCAGTGGAGAAATGTCCTTTTACACCATCTGTAAGAGGGCTCGTCTCTTCTAAAACATGCCAGCAAAAGGGCAATCCCTACATCATCAGAAAATTCCAACTCACCTCAACATTTCTCGAAGTGTGTTTTATTTTGGGAAGTGATAATTTGCAGGAAAAAGTTCTGAGGTCAAATACATTTGGGAAACATTTTATAAAATTGTCCTCTCTTAGAGAGTCATTATGTAAAGTAGCATAATAAGGGCTCTGCAAAAATCTTAATGGGGAATATTTTCTATTTTGTTTAACTCAGAATTTTCCAAATATTTGGCCATGGAACTACTCCACCCCCTGCCCTTCACTAAGGTCATGTTTGGGAAAATGCTGCAATAATTATAAAGCTCTTTCTAATGAGACAAGTTTTTTATGTTGTTGTTCTTGTATCTTCTCTCACACTTATACCAATTTGTCTTAATCACATCCTAGAAGCACAGAAACAAATGAATAATCTTATTCCCACATAAAAACCTGATGTACAGTGGTCCCCTCAGGACTTAGAGTGGGTGAGGGGTGGAAGGTATGCACGGAAAGAGAAAGCATCATGAGGAATGGAAAAAGAAGCCAGTCTGTCAATTTGACTTTCTGTCTGGCTTGTGACACATATTCTACCCAAATTTCTTCTTCACTTTTCCCCATAGGATGACCCTTCTAATCTGACCATGTTCTACCTTTTAAAACTTTAGTGCTTCCCATCTTAGTATAGGCTTCCCTGGTGGCTCATCAGTAAAGAATCTGCTTGCAATGCAGGCGATTCAGGTTTGATCCCTGGGTTGGGAAGATCCCCTGGAGAAAGGAATGGCAACCCACTCCAGTATTCTTGCTTGGAGAATCCATGGACAGAGGAGCCTGGCAGGTTATAGTCCATGGAACTGCAAAGATTCAGACGTGACTGAGCAGCTAACACTTACTTTGACTTTCACTTCATCTTGGTATGGATAAATTTCTTTTTTAAAAAAGTTATTAACTTTTAATTGGAGGATAATTGCTTTACAATGTTGCATTGGTTTATGCCATATATCAACATGAATCAGCCATAGGTATACACATGTCCCCTCCATCTGGAACCTCCCTCTCACCCCATCTCACCCCTCTATGGTCACAGAGCACCACAGTGTGCTTCCTGAGCTATTACAACAATTTCCTGTTGCCTATCTATTTTACATATAGTAATGTATATGTTTCCAGAGAAGGCAATGGCAAGCCACTCCAGTACTCTTGCCTAAAAAATCCCATGGATGGAGGAGCCTGGTAGGCTGCAGTCTGTGGGGTCGCTATGGGTCAGACACGACTGAGCGACTTCATTTTCACTTTTCACTTTCACACATTGGAGAAGGAAATGGCAACCCACTCCAGTGTTCTTGCCTGGAGAATCCCAGGGACGGGGGAGCCTGGTGGGCTTCCGTCTATGGGGTCACACAGAGTCGGACACGACTGAAGTGACTTAGCAGTAGCAGTAGCAGCAATGTATATGTTTCAATGCTACTGTCTCAATTTGTCTCACCTTCTCCTTCCCCTGCTGTGTCCATAAGTTTGTTCTCTTTGTCTGAGTTTCTGTTCCTGTCCTGCAGATAGGTTCATCATTACCATTTTTCTAGATTCCAAGTAAACGTGTTAATACACGGTATTTGTTTTTCTCTTTCTGACTTACTTCACTCTGTATAATAGGCGGCAGGTTCATCCACCTCAGCTAGAACTGGCTCAAATTCATTTCTATTTATGGCTGAGTAATTGGAATGGATAAATTATCCATGTCCCAAACCAACATCACCATATCTGTAAAGTTTTCATGTTTTACCTGAATTCTCCCCAACGTAGATCCCAAGTAGAGTTAACCACTACTTGGTACGACCCTTGAATGCTGTGCATAATTTTTATTTCTTGGTCTTATTACACCATGTTGTAAATATTTGTTTGTATGTTAGTCTCTTATTAGATGTGGGTTTCTGAAGGGAGGGATTGTATTAGTTTCCTAGCACTGCAGCAAGAGAGTACTACAAACTGGGTGGTTTGAAAACAAAATAAATTAATTGACTTGTAGTTCTGGAGGCTAGCTGTCTGAAATCAAGATGCTAGCAGAGCTGTGCTCAGTCATGTCCAACTCTTTGTGACCCCATGGGCTGTAGCCCACCAGGCTTCTCTGTCCATGGGATTTCTCAGGCAAGAATATTTGAGTGAGTTGCCATTTTCTTCCTCAGGGGATCTTCCCAACGCAGGAGTCGAATCCAAGTCTCCTGCACTGCAGGCAGATTCTTTACAACTGAGCTATCTGGGAAGTTCTATGTGGTCAGGTGCCAGCCTATATTTTGAGTCTTTATTACTAACGAAGAGAGTTCAAAGAACATATGTGGGGGGAAACTAGCAATCTCCAATATAAGTCCTTCTCTCCCATTGGGATTTTGAAGGAATTATATTAAACTTATAGATGAAGCTGGGGGTAAATTCAGTTGCTATGACCAGTGTGTTCTCTTGGCAAAACTCTGTTAGCCTTTGCCCTGCTTCATTCTGTACTGTAAGGCCAAATTTGCCTGTTACTCCAGGTATTTCTTGACATCCTACTTTTGTGTTCCAGTCCCTTATAATGAAAAGGACATCTTTTTTGGTTTTTAATTCTAGAAGGTATTGTAGGTATTCATAGCACTGTTCAACTTCAGCTTCTTCAGCTTTACTGGTCGGGGCTTAGACTTGGATTACTCTGATATTGAATGGTTTTCCTTGGAAACAAACAGAGATCATTCTCTCGTTTTTGAGATTGCACCCATGAACTGCATTTTGGACTATTCTGTTGACTATGATGGCTACTCCATTTCTTCTAAGGGATTCTTGCCCACAGTAGTAGATATAATGGTCATCTGAGTTAAATTCACCCATTCCAGTCCATTTTAGTTCGCTGATTTTAAAATGTCAATGTTCACTCTTGCCATTTCCTGTTTAACCACTTCCAATTTGCTTTGATTCATGGACCTAGCATTCCAGGTTCCTATGCAATATTGCTCTTTACAGCATCGGACCTTGCTTCCATCACCAGTCACATCACAACTGGGTATTTGTTGTTTTTATTTTGGCTCTGTCTCTTCATTCTTTCTGGAGTTATTTCTTCACTGATCTCCAGTGACATATTGGGCACCTACTGACCTGGGGAGTTCATCTTTCAGTGTCCAATCTTTTTGCCTTTTCATACTGTTCATGGGGTTCTCAAGACAAGAATACTGAAGTGGTTTGCCATTCCCTTCTCCAGTGGACCATGTTTTGTCAAAATTATATTTTTTATCACAAATAAAAATTATTTTTCATAAATACCATGCTCATGTATTTTATTAAAAAAATATTTCAAAAGATTTTTAAGACTGTCTTCACTCAATTCGCCTCCTTCTACCCCTCTTGCCTATGATAACTGTAAATCTTATCTCTTTTTCTATGTGTTTGTTTTTGAAGTACAATTGACTTACAATACTATGTTAGTTCCTGTTATACAGCAAAGTGATTTAGTACTTCTAAACATTTCAAAATGATCATCATGAGTCTAGTTATGATATATCACCATACAAAGATATTTTTGATATATAGTTATTGACTATATTCCCCATACTGTACATTTCATACCCGTGACTCATTAAATTTCATTTGTAAGCTTGTTTCTCTTAATCTCCCTCACCTATTCTTTCTTTCCCCTATTTCCCTGTCTTCTGGAAACCATCTGGTTGTTCTCGGTACATATAACTTTGTTTCTGTGTTTTTGTTCATTTGTTTTTTATATTCCACACATAAGTGAAATCATACAATATTTGTCGTTCTCTGTGTGACTTATTTCACTTAGCATAATGCCTTCTAGGTCCATCCACGTTGCACAAGAGACAAGATTTCATTCTTCATCATAGCTGAATATATATATATATAATATATAATATATATATTCCAATATATATATAATATAGAAATCACATCTTCTTTATCCATTCATCTGCTAATGAGTACTTGTGTTATTTATATATCTTGGCTATTGTGAATAATGTTGCAGTGAACATTGGGATGCATGTATCTTTTCTAAGTAGTGTTTTTTTTCCTTTGGATAAATACTCAGGGGTGGAATTGCTAGATCATATGGTATAGTAGTATAGTATAGTAGTTCAGTCTCTCAGTCATGTCTGACAGAGCATATGGTAGTTCTATTTTGAATTCTAAATATAATTTTAATTAAAAAATTAAAAATTATAAATATGTACCTATCTTTCAACATTTATGTCTAGATATCTATTTTACTAATGTGAATGATATCTCCTTTCCATTATTTTTTATTATTTTTCTATCTGGCTGTTAGTATGTAGGAAAATAATTAATTTCTGCCCATGCTTAAAACTGTTTACATTTGTGACTTTTCTTATTGGTTATAATATTTCTTCAGTTGATTTATTTTCTTGATAGACAATTATAACACCTGAAAGTAATAATAAGTAACTTTTTCTTGCTATTACTTATGCTTAATTCTCTTCCTTCTCTTGGTGAAGGAAGGTTCTGTCTAGAACCACACTGAAATAGGAAGATTTACATGGTCAGATATACAATTCAGATACACATGATCATGTCTAATTGGAGAACAGAAATTGAGGGGAAAAATTAGAGGCAGGAGATAAACTAGGAGGTTATTAAAATAGTGAGGTGAACAGATAATGAAGTCTTAAACTGATTTTATGAAAGTAGGGATAGTAAGTAAGGAAAACATTAAAGAGATATTTAGGAGATAAAGTCAGCAGGACTTTGGTGGTTGATTAAATTATGCTGTTAAGAGGGAAGAGTCTTCTTGGAGTGATTATTTGTGTAATTTAATGGAAGAAAGATTGCTATTGAAGCCATGACACTTTGAATAAAGGTTCTGACAACTTGTATCCCATTTGATTTCTGGAAAAGGCAGGAAAGAGATAGGCTAGAAGAGTTCACTTTATTTTCCCTAGCGCTTCAGAATAAAATGTTTAGAGTCTCCTTATTTTTCAGAGTGAGTTCTTAAAGTAGAATGTGAGTGAAATTAGTTACAACCAAGAATATTAATAAAGTTTGAGTCTGAGTTGTTGAATGTATGGATGTTGAAGTTGTTCATGATAATAATAAAATTGGTGATCCTGGCCATGAGTAAATACCAGCAGGGTAAGGGGACAGAATGTAGTGTAGCTGGCATGTATATCCTCGGAAAAAAGTTTGGGGAAGATGGTAGAGAGGATATGGTATGAATGTTGCAATGAAGGACTAGAAATTGTCCTAAGGAATATGGGTTGTGGGAGTTAAGTGACAAAGTAATAAGAAGAGTATAAGTGTGTGTGGCTAAGTGTGAAGCAGATGCGACAGAATATGGGTGCTCTTAAGAGTATGAGAACTGAGAGCTGACTGGAGGTTGCATGAGAATGGACTGAAAGTTTTGGTTATTTATACAATACTAGGTACATCTATATTATGTCTAGTATATGTAGACTAGACTTCTCACGTGGCTCAGATGGTAAAGAATCTGCCTGCAATGTGGGAGACCTGGGTTCAATCCCTGGGTTGGGAAGTTACCCTGGAGAAAGGAATTTCAACCCACTCCAGTATTCTTGCCTGGAGAATTCCATGGACAGAGGAGCCTGGTGGGCTACAGTCCATGGGGTTGCAAAGAGTTAGACACAACTGGGTGACACAAGTACAACACAAGTGCAAGGGATTTGGTGAGGGCAGCTAAGGTAAGGAGTAGTAGAGGCTTTGTGTTAGAAAAGAGCAATATCTATTGGTGAGAATTTTCTTAGTTATCTCTTGAGAACCTTCACAGATAGTTAAAGGGAAGCATTAGCTGATCATTTAAACACTGTATTTATAATGGAAACATGAGGACTTGAGGTGGCTAGGAAACTAGAGTGGGTTGGGGGAATTAACTGTTTGCCAGTGTTCTTCTCATTTACTTCAAGATGGGATTGAAGGTATCTAGTATTTTTATCTGGGTGGAGACAGATATGGGTAGAGGACTCAGGGCAGCTAGTGGGATATTCAGGTCAGAACCTATTCCTGGGATTAGACTGAAGATGGAAAGTTTTGTGACCGAGAGTATTGAGTCATAATCTAGGAGTCCTCACTCCAAGTTGACATCAATCTTATGTGACAGCTGGAATTAAGAGAGGAAGAAAAATAATAATAGGAGAATAAGCCACCCACTCCATCATTGCCTGGCAAATCCCATGGACAGAAGAGCCTGCTTGGCTATAGTCCATGGGGTCACAAAGAGTGGGACTCAACTGAGAAACAAACACTTTCACTTCAAGGAGAAGCAGGAAGAGACAAAGGAGAAGGAGAAGGAGAGTTACAAGAAGAAAGAGAATGAGGATGAAGAGAAGGAGAGGAAGAGAAATAAGAGGGAGAGGCAGAGAAGGAGGAGGAGGTGCAGGGGGTGGGGGTGAATTCCAGCTTTAGGCCATCTATTTCTTATCTCTCTATTCCTACCTCTGATTACCCACTGCAACATGTAGTTAGCTATGTTGGGTAAATGAATAGGAAAGTGTTCTCTTTACTTTCTACCTATTGGACTTTCACATTAGGGATGAAGAAAATGTACACTACTAGAAAACATTCTAAAGAAATACTCTGGCTGAAGTTTCCATAACAGTCATGTGATGCAGACTTGGAATTCATGAATTTAATAGTTCTATGAGAATTTAGATAAAGCTTGCCTCCTGCAAGTATTTGGTTAGCTTAATTTTCCAAAACAATAGATGACTGAAGTAGTTCATGATCAGTGTGAGAAAGAAATCCTAAAAGATTCTGGACTTGGAAAAATTACTTGCAACTGATATCAAGACATCATTAGCCTCAAAGTAGAAGTTATGTAAAGAGTTACTGAAAGAACTGGACAGATATCACCACTGCCTCTTTTTTTTTTAAGCCTGTTATATTGAGGACCCTGAGTTATTGCGTAAGAGATTTGAATAGCTGATTTTGGGGGAGGGTAGCACTCTTGCCTGGAAAATCCCATGGATGGAGGATCCTGGTGCACTGTAGTCCATGGGGTCACTGAGTCGGACACGACTGAGCGCCTTCACTTTCACTTTTCACTTTCATTCATTGGAGAAGGAAATGGCAACCCACTCCAGTGTTCTTGCCTGGAGAATCCCAGGGAAGGGGGAGCCTGGTGGGCTGCTGTCTATGGGGTAGCACAGAGTCGGACATGAGTGAAGCAACTTAGCAGCAGCAGCAGGAAAAAATTATCTGGCTAAGGGTATGTCTTATATTTTCTTTGATTTTTAGGGAGTAGTCTTATAAAGTCAACTTTCAGACTGGGAGTCCCCAGGTAGAAAAATGAAGCAAGTAAAGCCTTCTTTGACACCATCAGATATTCATAGTTTTTTTGGGTGAGATACTTCACTTCAGATCATTTCTAAGTTGGTTGATAGAGGGCCCAAATCATCTTCAGGATGCATCAGCTTTAGATGCACAATACCATACAATACATTTCATAATCACCCTTTTCTCTATTCTTTATAAAGTAAAATTAGATTAAAATGAACAGCAAGAGCAGTTATAAAAGAGAAAAAAAAACAACAAAATGAAAATAATGACAAAAAAGAAAGAAACCAACCCAATAGGGGCACATCATTGACACTATAGCTTTGAAGAGAAGTGCTGTACTTAGAAGTAGCATAGACTTTGATGTCAGATGGATTTGGCTTCAAGTCCCAACTCTGCTGGGGCTTCCCTGGTGGCTGAGATGGTAAAGAATCTGTCTGCAATGGTAAAAATTCTGCAATCTGCCTGCGACCAGGGTTTGATCCCTGGGTCAGGAAGATCCTCTGGAGAAGGAAATGACAACCCACTCCAGTATTCTTGACTGGGAAATTCCATGGACAGAGGAGCCTGGCAGGCTACAGTCCATGGGGCTGCAAAGAGTCGGACATGACTTTCACTTTTTTTTCCACCCAGCTCTGCTACCTAGTAGTTGGGGGATTTTAGACAACATCTCTGCTTCTCAGGTCCCTCACTTGGAGAATGGGGATGATAAATACATACTCCACAGGGTTTTAAGGATGATGTTCAAGAATTTTGATAAACAATGTCCTCAGCAAAACTCCCACTCACCCTTTAAATAGCATTTCAAATGCTGCTTCCTCTAAGAAGTCTTCCCTGACATTCCAAGGGTAAGAATAGGTATTTCCTTCCTACTATGCTTCCATCATAGTTCACATATACCTCCAGAAAGCAGATATTAATTGTATTGTAATTGCAATACATTCTAATGTGGCTTCTTGAGGCCAGTGAATGTCTTTTTCTTGGGTATCTCTGATATCTAGTACTGTGCCCCACATTTAGAACATGCTTTAAAATATTTTTGAATAAATGAATGAAGCACTTATTAAAATTTCTGGCACTTAATAGGTGTATAGTAAAGATTAATTTCAAACTTCTTTCCATTGTCCCTTTTTACATTGTAGGTATATCATTCAAGGGGTGGGAGGAAAGATGGAGAGAATATTCAGATAGAGAGGTGGGTTGGGTAGACTTATACATAAACATAAAAACATTTTGGTTTCCCCATCCTTCTGGCTGCCTCCTTGGGTCACAGCTCATCAGTGTGATGAAAGGACGCGGGGCCTTTCCCTCACTATCCTGGAAAGCAGCTTTGATTTCACTGGAACTTGAATTCTCTTCCTACAGGAACACTCATTTATTTCCCTAAGGGCAAATGTTTGTGGCAGGCATTGAATACAATAAAATACAGTTCATTTATCTATTGATTTACTTTTTCTTAGATTCCTGATTTTGAGGAACTTCTTGAATATGATATACAAACAGATGCAGAGGGACCCAGAGTCTTGGGGGAAGAGTATGTGGTTCTATTTGGCAAGGGAATTAGGACTCATGTTGACTTTCACACAAGACTTCCAAGTGCAGCATCTAGCTGATAACTTGCTCTCTGAAGACCCTGACCTTGCACTGATGTAAAACAATCCCTTGGAGTCCTATTTGTTGACCCAATCTCTGGGCCTTGCTATTTGCTAAAGTGAGAAATGGTGTAAGTTGCTTCTCATAAGGTCAGTGGTCTGGGTTCCTAATATTATAAACAGATGTAAATATGAAAAATATTATAAACTTTTTCTAGGGAAAGTCTTCTTGCCAGTTCATCATTTCTGGAAGATTCCTGTATATCTACGTACACTGATATCCAAAATGGTTCATTCATTCTCAGTTGATTTAGTCTACTAGGGTTGAATGACTATTTCTCATTTCTAGAAATCTCTTATCGTGAAAGGCATAAGTACTTCCTATATACTGTTTGACCATCAGGTTTGGCATGGCCCAATGAGGAATGGTTTTGGGAGTAAGAGTGAAGAACAAGGAAGCCTGGTGTGCTGCAGTCCATGGGGTCACAAAGAGTCGGACATGAGTTAGCTACTGAACAACACCACCACAGCACAACAGTAGAGGGTTTAGTTATGTTGGAAAGCTGTGGAGGGGTTTGGAATGGTGCTAGGCTAGGAGACACGAGACCACAGTTACAGGTTTGCCCCTTCATTTAATAATCAATTGTACTGGGTCACATTTTAAAAACTCATTTCCTTTAAGAATCATTTTTTTTCTCACTCAGATGTACATCCTATTTCCTGACACATTTGAAGCTAGTATCCAACATTTAGAGGATGGGGTGGTGGGACTCACTAAGATATTAGCATATAATCATTTGCCAAATCTAACGTTTTTATGGAGAAAGTAATCTTTCTAAAGATTTAGTATTTCTAAATTCTTTGATAAAAGATTTCTGAATAAAACTTGTTCTGAAATATCAGTGGCTCAGAACTCTCATGATTAAAAACATGTAAAGACAACAAATTTTGGTTTTAAACATCATTTGTCTCTAAGTGTTAAAAACAATTCTTTATTTCTCTATATCTTATTTTTTAGTTTTTGTCCTTATACTTGCATAGTTTTAGATTGTTGTATTAACAGTACACATACTGCTTTGTATTCTGCTTTTGTTTTGGTAATAGAGAAAATAATGGGTAATCAAAGCAGAGTTATTTTGAATATAATCATAACTAAAAATATCATTTACAAAATCATACAAGTAGGAGGGAAAAGAAAGAAAAGAATGTCTTATTTGTAGAACCAGTATTAACAAAACCACATCAGAACAATATTTTAAAATTTATCCTTCTTGTTCTTTCTGAATTTCCACTGCTTGAAAGAAGCTTACACATCTGTTTATGGAGCCATTGGGACAACTGGTAGGTGTTTGGGAACCCAGCAGGCTCAGGTGCCTCATTTTCTGTCTTTGTCCTTTGAGACTGCTGTAACAACATACTACATACTGGGTAGCTTTTAAACAACAGAAATTTATTTTTCACAGATCAGGAGTCTGTGAAGTCCGGGATCAAGGTGCTGGCAGATTCAGTGTCTGTTCATAGATGGTTGTCTTTTCACTGGGTCCTGATGTAACAAAAGGGACAAGGGAGTTTTCTGGGGTCTCTCTTGTAAGAGGGCTAATCTCATTCATGAGGGCACCACCCTCATAACTTAACTATTTTCCAAAGGCCTCACCCACAAATACCATCACTTTTAGGATGAGGTTTCAACACAGGAATTTGGGGAGGTCACCAACATTCAGTCTACAGTGTCCCCAGTGCCATTTTCTTCTGTTGCTCTGGATATACCTGCTCAGCTGAAGTTGACCGGCAAGCCCTGGGGAGATGCTTCCCTGCTCCTGTGATGCAGTCTCCCATGGCCATCTGCCTCACTTTGTCTGTATTTTGTTGTGCTGAGGTTATTCATTTGTTCTTGATGAGGCACTGCTGCTGCTGCTAAGTCACTTCAGTCGTGTCCGACTCTGTGTGACCCCATAGACGGAAGCCCACCAGGCTCCCCCGTCCCTGGGATTCTCCAGGCAAGAACACTGGAGTGGGTTGCCTTTTCCTTCTCCAATGTGTGAAAGTGAAAAGTGAAAATGAAGTCGCTCAGTCGTGTCCGACCCATAGCGACCCCATGGACTGCAGCCCACCAGGCTCCTCCATCCATGGGATTTTCTAGGCAAGAGTACTGATGAGGAACTAGTTCATCTCATTTACACAAAGTGGAAAGAATTTCTTCCTTGACTTGGCATTATACATTCTTAGCAGAGACCTAAATTGGGTTTAGGATTCTGCCTTTCCTTTTAGTGTTCTACCACCTTCCAGTAAGGGCTTCCCTGGAAGCTCAGATGGTAGAGAATCTGCCTGTAATGCAGGAAACCTGGGTTCAATCCCTGAGTCAGGAAGATCCCCTGGAGAAGGGAATGGCAACCCATTCCAGTATTCTTGCCTGGAGGATTCCATGGACAGAGGAGCCTAGTGGGCTACAGTTCATGGAGTTGCAAAGAGTTGGACATGACAGATCAGCTAACACAAACACCTTTCAGTAATATCCAGTTTGACACTGGTCACAGACATTAGGGGATTGTTGTCATTCCACATCCGGAGAAGCACTCCATAAACACATTCCTGACTCTCAGCTGTGCTTGTACCTTGGCAGCAGGAAAGTTAATTTATGATCATCCTATTGAGTTTCTATCTTACACTAGTTGGTAAAAACCTTGAGCTTCTTCTCCTTTAAATTATCTGGACAAAGCACAGCTCTGAACCCTCAGAGATAGAGTTAGGGTGTAAAATAAAAGATTTGAGGGTGGGTGTGTCAGCAAATGCTGGCTCATGAACTCAGATTTAGAATTTTGCTGAGGCTCTGAATGCATGTTCATAAATCTTTCCCCACAATGCTTCCAGAAGGGCTGGGGCAGCAGGTTTCCTCTGGGAGCTCCTGTCCCCGGGCTGCCCATTTTGTCTGTCTTTCCACAGTAGTGTCATAGTCATGACTTGATTGCTCCTACTCAGACCCCTGAACTTGAAGGTTTTTCATTCTCTATCACTGATGAACCTGGGCTGACAGCAGTGGCAGAGCTCTTTTCATCACTGCTGCAATTCCATGATTTCCTACATTTTTTTTTTTTTAAACTGAGGATCCAGCAGGATTAGTATTTGTCATGGTGTAAATATAAGCTCATATCTCCCAGATGGAGAGCAGTTTTGTTCGTGAACCACCAAGGTCTTGCCAATAAAATTAGGTCATATAAATAAACTTTCATAAATTTATGTCATTAATCATTTTATTATCATTTTCTAGAAAATAACAGTAGCCCTAAGATCCCTTGGGCCATGTTTTTAAATTGGACCCTTATGAGATAAAGAATACAATTTTTTGTTTATCCTGGTAAGTCCTATGCATTTGATAACACTCACTTCTTAAAACAGTTCTTGAAAACAACTGGCTTCCTAGCATTTGGTCTGGAGCAACCTCAATTTATGGCTTTGGTACACAGGTCTATTTCAGTACATCTATTCAGAATGCAGTAGTTCATATTACCTTTAAATGTTTTCTTGTTTTCTGCAATCACCCAACAGGGCCATATGGATTACAGGACTTAGGAACAATTAGGTGATCATATATTCTGGTTAGGATAAAATTAATAAAGATATGCTAGAGGCTTCCCAGGTGGCTCAGTGGTAAAGAATCTGCCTGCCAAGCAGGAGACACAAGAGACATAGGTGCAATCCAGGAAGATCCCCTGGAAGAGGAAATGGCAACCCACTCCAGTATTCTTGCCTGGAAATTCCCATGGACAGAGGAGCCTCATGGACTACAATCCATGCCATAGGATTGCAAAGAGTCAAACATGGTTGAGTCACACACACACACACACACACACTCACACACACACACACACACATTCTGGTTGGTCTAAGGCAAACCCAATTTTATGCCTATTATTTGGATGTAAATATTAATAGGGTCTCCTTTCATGTTCAAATTATCCTGATCTGGACAATGAAGTATATGATCACCCCTGAGAGGATGTCATCTCACTGGCTGTAACCAAATGTTAACTGAAGGCAGAGCACTCTATTGTGTTTTTTCAGAGTCAAGTTTCTTATCTCCGTCTTATGCTCTTTCCGTCAACACTGATGCTATTACACTCAGGAAGGACATTACCTTACTCCTTGCTTGTATCTTCCTCCTCAGTGCCTTCCTCCATTCTCTGGGGATTGAGTTCAGTTCAGTTCAGTTGCTCAGTCGTGTCCAACTCTCCGCGACCCCATGAATCACAGCACACCAGGCCTCCCTATCCATCACCAACTCCCTGAGTTCACTCAAACTCATGTCCACAGAGTCGGTGATACCATCCAGCCATCTCATTCTCGGTCGTCCCCTTCTCCTCCCGCCCCCAACCTTTCCCAGCATCAGAGTCTTTTCCAGTGAGTCAACTCGTGGCATGAAGTGGCCAAAGATTGAAGAGTCTTTAAATCAAAAGTTTCCAAGAATTAAACTAAGTGTCCCAGTTGTGAAAGCTTCAGGAGAGAAAACTGTTTCTATTTTTCGGTAGAATCTCCACTCAAGATAAGGATGAGAAAAATATCCAGAATCTCCCCCGTCTCTCACCTCTAGTACTGGCAAGTCCTTCAGATGGGCTAGGTTGTACTCTGTCGGTGAATCACTCCTTACACACCCATCCCCTACCCAGGCATGCAGTTGCTGTTGTAACCTTCTCCTGGTTATCCCCACCCTTCTGCAGGAGATCCACCCTCGCATACCAGGAAGAAGAGGAAAGCATTTGGCCTTGGGCGTGGAATCCCCATTCAAAGGATACTTGCAACAGGAGGGGCTTAGGTGATCATCAGGATGATTTTAAAATTACGATCATTTGTCCCAGTTAAGACCTTCAGAGAACCAGATCCCTTCTGTTTTTCCAATAGTGCTAAACTCTTCCTTCTTTCTCTTGATTCTCTTAGAAGGAAACATTTGAGAGCTGTCTGTAATATTCCTTTAACTTCATTTTCAGTAGAGTCCACCTGTCACCTCTGAGCATCCATACTTTCTTCTGTACACTAAAAGTGCATCCAATTGTTCCAAACATCAAACAGTTCTTCTTTTAGATAGAATAATTAGTATGTAAGGTAAAAGTAAATGGGACAAAGATGCATCATCATTCTGGACAGTGCCCTCCCACTCCCCTACTCCCATCCTGGTCATTCTCACATTGATAACTCAAAACATGACCCCCAGATCCCATTAGCCAAACTAGCAAAAGTCCAGCTTTACCCAGCCTCATTCTTCCCTGGTATTTCTGGAATTACTGTGGTGGTTAGTGGCACTGACCCTCTAAACTGTTCAATAGAGTTTATACATGCTTCCTCCCTACCCGGAGTTCTGCATCTGTGGATTCAACCAACTAGGGATCTTGTAGTGCTGTAGTGTGTGTGTGTTAGTCACTCAGATGTTCTGACTCTTTGTGACCCCATGGACTGTAGCTCTGGACTGTAGCCCACCAAACTCTTCTGTCCATGGGATTTTCCAGGCAACAATACTGGAATGGGTTGCATTTCCTTCCCCAGGGGATCTTCCCAACCCAGAGATTGAATCCAGGTCTCATGCATTGCAGGCAGACTCTTTACCATCTGAGCCACCAGAGAAACCAGCACTGTAGCCGTTACTATTTATCTGTGTATAAGTGGCTCCCTGTAGTTTGTGTATATGTTCAGTGGTGTCTGACTCTTTGTGGCCCTGTGGACTATAGCCCACCAGGTTTCTCTGTCCATGGGATTCTCCAGGCAAGACTACTGGAGCAGGTTGCCACTTCCTTCTCCAGGGGATCTTCCTGACCCAGGAATTGAACCCGTGTCTCCTACATTGGCAGGCAGATTCTTTACCACTGAGACACCTGGGAAGACCGCCCCCCCCATAGTTCAAATCAGTGTTATTCTAGGGTCACCTGTACCTGCAGGTAGTTTAGGAACTCAGACAGCTCCTTGAGGCTCCCACTTACCATAGGAATTAGCCAACTGAAAATAGCTTGCTCTGAAGTTGGCAGACCCCAGATGTTTGTGTTGCCTACTAACCCAGAGATCCAAATTTCACTCTCATGGGGATAGCTCCTCCTATGATAGACTCAATTGAATGAGATCTGGGTGGTGGAGAGAGAAGCCTCTAAGCAAGGTTGTTTGTGCCCACTGAATTTTGTTTCTGTAGTGAAGTGGCTCTGGCCACTACCACTGGGACAAACTGGGTGGCCACTATCAGCTTTATGGAGGCCCTGGAAGCCCTGCAGGGATCTGGCCAGCTGAGCTTCTACTTCTGCAGACCCCATTGCCCTTCTCCATTATCAACCAGCATGAGGGGAAATGACAGCAGTGGAACCTCCTGGGGAGAAGGACTCATCTTCTCTCTGCCTTGTCTTTTGTGTCCCACAGAAATCCTCCCTGGGCCCCGAGGGTTAAGGCCCTTCTAACACAAGTCTTCTCCAGGGTAGCTGAGCTGGGGAGGAGTTCTGAGTCAGAGGCTGCTATCCCAGGCCTTAGCCTCAATGCCAAGACCAATCCACTGCTCTAGATTTCTTCCACCTACTCGGTTAATTCCTTTTAGAATTTTCACTACCCTTTCTTAAGTTCAAACTCAGACTCTCTCACTCTCAATCCAACAGACAATTTACAAATACTTTGATTATTTTACAATCAATTTACAAATCTTTCAAAAAGAAGGATTTGGGGGCCTTTAAGAAGTCTGAGTTAAAGCGTCTGCCTCCAATGCGGGAGACCCGGGTTCGATCCCTGGGTCGGGAAGATCCCCTGGAGAAGGAAACGGTAACCCACTCCAGTATTCTTGCCTGGAGAATCCCATGGACAGAGAAGCTTGGTAGGCTCAGTCCATGGGGTCGCAAAGAGTCGGACACGACTGAGCGACGGAACGGAACGGAAGAAGTCTTTAACTCTCTTTCTTAATTTATAGCTACATAAAGATTGTGGTCAGACACTCATTAATTCTCAAGCCTTAACACAAATGGACATACTGAGCAAGACATAACACAAATCTGTCATTTTCCTGAGCCTGGGCCAGCACTTGCCCCACCAAAGTATCCTGTAAAATATGATCACACTGAATATTCTTTTTTTTTTTTTTACAGCTTTCATGTTTTTACTTCATGAACATTCTTCTGTGAAAATAAATGTTTTTCTACAGAATCATTTTCATGGGTGCATAATATATTTTGCTAATCCTTTAATATGAGACATTTATTTCAATTTTCTCACTATCATGAACTTATGTCCTGTTATAAACATCTGTGTGCACATTGCTGATTGTTTCCTTAGGATGATCTCCTAGAAGTAGAATTTGCTGGGGAAAAAGGCACACCAGTTACACCAACATCAGTAGCTTCGGGGGCTTTGCAAAGGACTGTCAGTGCTCACCTAAAATAATTCAAGAGACATTCTCCAGTGGTTTTTCTTTTAAATGGTCTGTAAGAGTTTACTCCTTGGAAGCAAAGTTATGACCAACCTAGATAGCATACTAAAAAGCAGAGACATTACTTTGCCAACAAAGGTCCATCTAGTCAAGGCTATGGTTTTTCCAGTAGTCATGTATGGATGTGAGAGTTGGACTGTGAAGAAAGCTGATTGCTGAAGAATTGATGCTTTTGAACTGTGGTGTTGGACTGTGAAGAAAGCTGATCGCTGAAGAATTGATGCTTTTGAACTGTGGTGTTGGACTGTGAAGAAAGCTGATCGCTGAAGAATTGATGCTTTTGAACTGTGGTGTTGGAGAAGACTCTTGAGAGTCCCTTGTACTGCAAGGAGATCCAACCAGTCCATCCTAAAGGAGATCAGTCCTGGGTGTTCATTGGAAGGACTGATGCTAAAGCTGAAACTCCAATACTTTGGCCACCTCATGCGACGAGTTGACTCATTGGAAAAGACTCTGATGCTGGGAGGGACTGGGGGCAGGAGGAGAAGGGGACGACAGAGGATAAGATGGCTGGATGGCATCACCGACTTGATGGACATGAGTTTGGGTAGATTCCGGGAGTTGGTGATGGACAGGGAGGCCTGGTGTGCTGTGATTCATGGGGTTGCGGAGAGTCGGACACGACTGAGCGACTGAACTGAAGAGAAAGCAATCAAGGCTTAGAATTGTTCACACACACATACATGTGGCTACTACTGAATCTCTGAATAACAAGCTAGGATTGTACAGTTTAGTTAAATGCTTTCTCTCAGAATATCTCTTATTGAATATATTTTTAATATTTGCTTTTCAGCAAAACATAATGACAGCTGTAATACTAATAACTTGCCAGGAAGGGCTTTCCCTAATTCTGAGTGTTTGTGTGTCAAAGGAAGAGACTTTATATCCTTTCAACAAATATGATGGGGTGAGGGTGGGGACAAAATAGCATCTGAAAGGCCTTCTCGTTGGGGAGATGTCTATGAGAGGCCGGGAAGTATTTATTGGTGGGGGTAGGGCTGGTTGTCTCCCTCTCCTGCCCATCAGATTGTATGTAGCCTTAAGAATACTCTCTTAATGAAGAGTGATGTTTGTCATTTGGGGTTTCAGTGTGTCTACTGGGACCCTCTTCTATCCTTCTTATACTTTCTGTAGTATTTTGACTCTAGAATTGTGACATTTTGTCTTTTTCCCTGAAGGCACAGGAAGAATGAGGAGACCATCTGTGCTTGTCCTCAATACTGTGTTTAAGAGATAAAGAAGCAATTACTTCTCTCCTCAGGCAAGCTCTTTTTCTGTCCAGCCTCTGCCTTGATCTCTCTTTAGTAAACAGTAAAAAGCAATGTAGCAATTCCACAGCCAGGAAAAGCCTGTGGCTGGCTGCTGCCCCCAGCTACTTCAGACTGCATTACTAAACATACAGCATATGGAATGAATAAAACATCCATCCCTGTGTACTCTGCAAGTCTTCATCCTGCAAACATTTCCTATGCATTATGCACTGGTCACTGGGCCAAATGCTGAGATTCGTGGCTAAAATCACAGTCCCACATGTAAGGGAGACAGATGTAGCAACAAACAATTGTCATATGAGGATATAATTATTTTAATGAATATTTGTTCAAAGGGCAGGAGGTAATTAAGGAGGTGGAACATCTGGACAAATAGCCCATGAGGTTTTAGAGGGCAAATAGATGGAGGATAAACTGGCGAGTGGAGAGGGAATTCCAAGCAAGGCGACGTCACGTGCAAAGTCATGAAACTATACTGGTTCATGTAAGGTTGGGTTGGAACATTAAGTATTCTAGTTTTGCTATGAAAATATGAGGAGTGGATGGGCAGGAAATGCAGTTAGAAAAATAGGCAGGGGTAGGTGATGGATGTGTCTTATATGTCCCATGTGAGAGAACTTGTCCCCCAATACTTGTTTTCTCTTCTCTTCAATTAGCTATAGGCATATTTTGCTGGACAGATAGCTGCTGGGATTAAAGGCTACATTTCTTAAGCTCTCTTGAAGCTAGGTGTGACCAGGTAACTAATTCTGTAAACTGTCACCTGCTCCAGGAAGTCTACTCTTAGGCCCTTAAAGACTGGAGCATGGGCACATTCCTTTTTGTTTGTTTAGTGTCTATTCCTTTCTCCATCTAAATTCCGAAAAGCAAATTATGTCAACCATATAGAACAAGATAAGCTGGGCCCTGGTTTTCTGATACCATGGAAAACCTTACAGCCCTAGACCACCTACCGAGATGTCTATCTGAGACAGAAATAAATATCTAATTTGTTTAAACAAAAATTATTTTGAGTTTTTCTTCCTGCAAACATACCAAATCCTGACTAACACACTATGAAAGTGAGTTTAGATTTTGTGCTATTGCTGATGGAGAGGCAGTGGTGAATTGCTACAGGTGAGGTAGCAACATAGTTGGTGCATGTGAGAACCAGTTCCTAAAGTGAAGGATGGGTTGAATGGGACAGATTTACCATGGGCGGAGCCACATAATTATGTAGTGGTTTTGTACTGAATCAGCTTAGTTAAACTAGAATTTGGCTTTCCAGAATTTCCTCCTCTGTGTGGCTCTCAGTTAGGATTGGCTTCAAGAGAATGATTTGAAAGGGAAAAGTGAAGCAGCAGCCATGTTTACAGAGAAAGTCGATTTGGAGTTGGGTGCTGCTATAGTTCAAACATGTAGTCTAGAATCTGCTGGTTCACCTTCTTTGCATGAGGTAGCAGCTGGGATGGCAATTTCAACTACTGACAATCTCCTTTTTCAGCTCCTCTGACTTCTGGGCCAACCATGGTTTAGGTTCTAAATAAAAGGTGAAGGCTTTCAGGTGATGGGAGACTGACAAACACCCCAGTTTCCCTCTTAAGTTCCAACTTATCCCTGTGGGTTCCCATTTGTCTTTGCTCTCCCACTTCCTATCCATTTTTCATTCCCAACTTCCTGCCCTGCTGACTTCAAGCCAGCACCAAATGAAGGAGCATCGACTGTGTATAAACTCTTTAATCAGTTCCCTAAATTGCATACGGTCAAATTCCTGTCTCTTATTACTCTGAGTGATTCTACTTTTCTGACTGAATCCTGACTGATATTATATATAAAGATGGTGAGCGCAGGGCTATAACTTTCTTATTTCCTACTCTGTGTGTCTCCAGAGTCTAAAACAGTGCCCGGGAGACAATAGATGTTCAGTAATTATTTTTGGATGGAACACTGAAAAGGATGAATATGAGAGAGCTTGGGGAAGCAGAATTAACAGGACTTGGTGATTACCTGGACAAGGAATTGAGACGGAAGGGTGAAACCCCCATGCTTTTGACTTTCAGCAACTAGGTGAAGATGATGCCATATGCTAAGTTAGGGGACTTGGGAGGGGAATAAATAGGGGTGTATTTTTCAAAAGCACACTTCCTAGGATGATACTACGTTGAATGAATCACCAGGTAGCTCTTATGCACTAAGGCTTGTGTTCTTAGAGAGTACTTGAAGTTGTGGGATTGGAGACTGAATCAAACAGGATATACAGCTCATTTCAGCCTTAGAATCCTGGTATAGTGGGGAAAAGATAATAAATTCTGCTCTGAATACACTGAATTTGATGTATTCAACATCCCACAGTTGCTTTTGGAGGTATATCGTAAACTGAAATTCAATTCATACATCAGAAAAGGGATCTAGGTTTGGGAGTTGTTTGTGTCAAAGCAGTAGTTGAAGCAATGGACATGATTAAAACAGCTTAAAGGTGATTAAGAGACCAAACTGAAACCTTGGAGATGGGTGACGACAAAAGACTGACAGAAGAAGAGCCTGCAAAGGACCTTTAAGATAGTCATCAGTAAAATAATAGGTAAGCCAGATCAAGCTCAAGAGACTGAGGAAGGAAATGGTTTTAAAAGAGAAGCATCACATATTGAGAAGCATCACTAAGCACCAAATACTGCAAGTGGATGCCTTAGAAGTATTCCTAGAAAGAGAAGGAAATGGCAATCCACTCCAATATTCTTGCCTGGAGAATTCCATGGACAGGGGAGCCTGGCGGGCTACAGTCTATGGGGTCACAAAGAGTCAGACATGACTGAGCGACCATCACTCACTCACTCACTCACTCCCAGAAAGACTAGATTCTGTGACGCACTGGGGTGAGAAACCAAAGCGAAGCGAGTTGTGTAGTAGATCGGTATTGATGGGGAAAAACTCTGTTCTTCTGAAGCTTGACTGTGGAAAAAAAAAAAAAAAGAAAGACTGGGATGGGAATAAAAAGAGAATATGAAAACTAGATAGAGAATGGTTAGAATAGGACAGTGTGCTTTTAGAATTTCAGAGGGAGAGCTGCTGTGAATGATGACAAAGTCTGAGTGTGGATTTGGGAGTGGGTGGCTAAGGGTGAGTAGGATGAAGTCACCAGAGCTGAAATCAAGGAAGTGGAGACCAAGATGTAGACACACAGTCAATGTGGCCATTGATGCCTTAGCAGATGATGATAAGATTGGAGAAAAATGATGACCCCCAAGTTTATGATGGACTTGAGAGAATTGACAAGAGATGGGCATATTGCAGGGATGAAGAAGAGAAGAGGTTGTTATTCTTGGTGGGTGTGGGTCTCAAAGGAAAATGAGGTGATTTGTTCATTCAGTATTCAATATTGACGACCTACAATAGAGACCTGGGAGCATGGGTGGAGCATAACTTGGGGAACCCCCCTGCTGCAGAAAGGTCAGTGGGGTGGGGGAGATCAAACATGTTCACATAGGAAGGAGACAGATTTCCTAAGAAATTTTTTAACCCTGGCTGCGCATTGGAACTCCCAGGAGAGCTTTTAAAAAGTACCATGCCTAGCTCCTATGCCAGCCCAACGCTATCAGAATCTCTGACAGCATCATCAGTAGGGTAGCAACAGCAGCAATTTTTAAAGGACCCCCAGGGATTTCCATTGTACAGTCTGGCAAATCACTGGTGAGTCCTCGAGAATAAAGAGGTTCAGTGCTGAAGCTGACGGGGGCCTCTGGGAGATGGAGGTAGGTGTGGGGGGTAGATGCTGAGTGGCATCTGCATTTGGGACTCATTAGGCAGGATGTATAATGGGGCCCCCGGATCTGGAGAGCTCAGATTGTCTGCAGCTGAAGCCCTTGGCTGGGGGACAGGAAGGGAAGCGGGGACCAGGTGCAGAGCATCTTATCTCTGCCTGCAGCTGGGTGCTGGGACTGGAGGGAGGGCAGGAAGACAGGCGGGCCCCAGCCACATTTCCCGCCGGGAGGCTACTTCTAGTAAGTTCTGTCATCAGTCCTCACTAGTACATTCGAAAAGTACCATGAGAAACTGGGGCCCATCTTGAGAGAGCAAACAGGAAGGAGACAGCTCTGGAAGTCATGTCACATTAGGAATGAAAGAAGAAACTGGGAACTGGGAGAGGGAAAATGCTTGGAGTGGCTCTGACAACTGTCATCAAGGAGTTGAAAGGCTATCCTGTAGGAGAGTGATTAGACATTGTGCTTAGCTCCAGAAGGCACACCAAAGAGTAGGAATTCAAAGAAAGAAGATTTCATCTCCGTTTAAAGGATGACATTTCTAACAACTAGCTTCCACCCACTTGAAAGGGTCACCATGTGAAGTGGGGCTTCCTTCTAGACTTTACCAAGAGGTTAGGTGGCCAGATCTTGAAATGGTTTAAGAACATTATAGTGCTACTTTGAGCATGAGACTTGATATCATGATCTTTATGTATGATCTCTTCCTAATCCTAGATTCTAGAAAATTCTTTAATGTGAACATTAAAACAAAACAAAACAGACAGACAAACACAAAAAACCTGAAAAAATTCTTGGTGTCTATTGGCCATTGTCTTGGTGAAAGCAAAGTGTTTTCTTTTTCTTTTAATCTAGCACTGCACTTGGCAAATACAGGTAACTATTAAACTATTCAAGCTGGCAGGTCCTTTTTTTGAAATTAAAAAGCAAATGCCTCCTTCGTTGTATATATCTATAATTTAACACATTAATAGCAATATTTATAGGTCCTGGCATTTTCAGAACAATTTCTTAGTTAATCCTCACAGTGTTTCTATATAAGTAGGTCAGTATTTTTACAGGAGAAACTTGAAAAAGAGAGAAATCTATGTGACTTGAGGAAGGTCATAGCTTAAGTCAGCACTGTAGCCAAAAATAACCAATTGCCGTAATTTGACAGGTATACAGCTCTGAGAGTTATTATACCAGCTGAATACATAATACAGAGCATATAGATAAATATAGTTCCTGTTAAATGGATTTCCACATAAACCAAGGCAGATGACAATTAATACAGAAAGAAGATGGCTTATGGTTTTTAGGCTGAAGCAGTAGGTATAGCCTTGTTTTTCTTTGCTGGAATCTTTAAGACCTTGTGAAGAAACTGCGTTGTAACCCTTTACAAATGGCTCTATTGTAAACATGTTTAAAATTTTGAAGAAATTTTTTTAAAAAATTTAAGGAATTATTGGTCAAAACTGAAATAAAAACAACCACCCAGGGGTGGCTTTAGGAGGACATTGTTGTTATTGTTTAGTCGCTAAGTCATGTCCAACTCTTTGTGACCCTGTGGACTGTAGCCCACCAGGCTCCTCTGTCTATGGGATTTCTCAGGCAAGAATCTCAGGCAAGGTTTCTCAGGAGTGGGTTGCCATTTCCTTCTCCAGGGGATCTTCCCCACCCAGGGATCGAACCCACATTTCCTGCCTTGTCAGGCAGATTCTTTACCACTGAGGCACCAGGGAAGCCCTTCGGAGGATGTCATAGAGCTAATTACTGGATAATTTTGTGAAATTAGATGCAAAATTCTCACAGCTGCACAGAACATCAAATCATGGGGGATGATAACTGAAAGAGTAGGAACTTGACCACTAAGAATGCAAAGCTTCCCTTTTGGGGCGTGGAAGGAGATGGCAATTAGTGATACCTGCAGATGTTAAGGAATGCATGATTGTTTTGTTATGCAAACTGTTATTATATTGGTCTGTCTTGACCAAGTGGAGCTAGTGGTAAAGAATTTGCCTGCCAATGCAGGAGACATAAGAGATGTGGATTCAATCCCTATGTCAGGAAGATTCTCTGGAGGAGGGCACAGCAACTCACTCCAGTATTCTTGCCTGGAGAATCCCATGGACAGAGAAGCCTGGAGGGGTACAGTCCATAGGGTCGCAAAAAGTGAGATACAAGTGAAGCAACTTAGCATACAACGTCACTGTTCAAAGAGAGTAAATAGAGAATATAAAGCAAACTGCTAACTCTCTGTGAGAGGATATGGGCAGGTCTAAGAACACCCTGGTATGGATTAGGAAAGGTAAAGAGACGAAGGACCCCTTTTCTAGAAAGATGATAATGTCTCTAATGCTCCTGAAAATACAGTGTGAAATGATGTCTCCAGGAAGTTGGGGTTACACAGGCTCTGACTTCTGACTACAGAGAAAGTAGAAAATTTCTTCTTCAAATAAAAAATAGAAACAGTGTTGATTCAGTGGTCATTGTTTAAGAATTGATGTCTGTAGTGTAAGAAGAGAAGCTATCTGCTTATTCTTAAATTTTAAGCCTTATTTTAAATTGTGTGTCACACTGTTTACAAATGGGCTTACACATTTCATTACATCTCCACTGAAAGAGCGTGTGTCCTGAATTGTGAACTGAAAGCTAGAGTTCCAGATATGCCCCGCTGAGAGGATCCTGGGTGGGTGGACCAGGTGATGATGGCCCATGGGTACAAAGTTGTCAAAGAATAGAAATCAGTGTCTCTAAGCACCAAGTATGAACCAAGAAGCTGTCCTCAGGCACAAGCACCTTCCTGTTTACCTCTATCTCAGGCCTTAGGGTAGAAATCACTTTTCAGGTAAGTGGTGAAATTTCAAAGACAAAACATGTTTAGCTGTGAAATCAGATAAAAGGAAACACATCCCTGTTGTATCTAGGATGACTATAATGGGGACAAAGAATTAAGTCGAGGTGAGTGGCAAACGATGGGTGGCACGTGAATGAAGGCCCTATAACTGTGGTCTTCATCCGAACCACTGAATAATCTTGTTCAAAAACACATACATTTCCAGATACTACCTAAGAAGATGTACAGATGGCAAAGAAACATGTGAAAAGATGCTCAACAATATCATTCATTGTTAGGGAATTGCAGTTTCTAACAACAAGGAGATATCACTGCAACAGAACTTTAAAACAAAGCAAACACACACCAAAAAACACCTGATGATGCCAAGTGCTGATGGGGATGCAAAGCAATAGGGATCCTCATTCACTGCTGATGGAAATGCAAAATGTACAGTCACTTTGGAAAGCAGTTTGGCAGTTTCTTACAAAGTTAAATATGCTCTTAGCATATGATCTAGCAATCACACTCCTAGGTATTTATTCAATTGGGCCAAAAATTTATATGCATATAAAATCTGCACAAAGATGTTTACAACAACTTTAATTGTAATTCCCCCAAACTGAAAGCAACCAAGATGTCTTTTAATAGGTGATTGGATGAACAAGCTGTGATATAACCATACAATGGAGTAGTATTATTCAGCAATAAAAAGAAGTATGCCATCAAGCTATGAGAAGACATGAAGAAACCTTAAATGTATATTGCTAAGTGAAAGAAGCCCATCCAAAAAGGTTACATATTACATGATTTCAATTATTTGATATTCTAGAAAAGGCAGACCTATATAGACAGTATATAAAATCAGTGGTGTCAAGGGCTTGGGGAGTGGGAAGAAAGGATGAATAGGTGGAGCACAGGGGATGTTTAGGGTGTTGAAATTATTCTGATACAGTAATGATTTATGCATAATATTATGCATTTGTCAAAGCCTGTAACAGCTTTACAACACAAAAAGTGAACCTTAATATATACAAATAGAAAGACCCTTTAGGAGGTCAGGGGATCCCAGGAAAGACTGCAAACTTTGACAAGAGAATCTAACTGTATCGCTAGCCTGTGAAATGCTCTCATTGAAGGAATTAGGGAAAATATCCTGATTTAGGTTACTCTGGAAATGGATGGAGTCTGTAAGACCAAAGTCAAAATGGAGTGCATATGTGTACTCTAGTCAAAGAAGTTGTTTCTCATGGAGGCTAAGTGTTAACAATTCTGATACTGCTGTACATGCAAATCGGAATCAGTTAAGTAAATGAATGTTGTGTGGTGAGTTCCAAGTATCTTCCTGTTAAGAGTGAGAGATTTCAGAAAAGGGAGAGAATGACCCATATGGTAATGGATTAGAATTGGAAGCTCTTGTAAAAACTCATGTTAACATTGATACAAATGGTTAATATAGAAATATTTATAGATATATATACACATACACACACACACACACACAGAAGGGGTATGTTAAATGTGCACAGAAGTCAACTAAAAGAGATCCCAAATGCCAAAGCTCGAACATTTTAGCAACAAAATAAACTGCCTTTACATTATAAGCCAAAGTATAAAACAGATTAAAGTGAATATCAACAGGTCCATACTGATATAAATAATTGAATAAATTGGGGAGAGACAAATTTCCCACCCCGACGAACTCCAAATAAACTATGAATCCTTCATCATGAAGGAGGGGGGACATTAACCCCCACTCCTTCCTTACAGGCTGCCCAAAGTGACTTCCTTCCAAAGAGTACAACATGGAAAGGGGTAAAAAGGTAACTGTTTACTAGAGAAACCTGACACACACTATCTCAGCAGATGATAAAGGTCAGCAGCAGTCATAAATCATGTTGATTGTATGCCCCCTTGATATGCTATAATGAAAATGGAACTTCACCTCTGTGATTCTCCTCCCCAAACTCATAACCCACCTTTAATCACAAGAAAAAATATCTGACAAATTCCAGTAGAGGGCCTTCCTACCAAATACGTGACCGGGATGCCTCAAAACTGTCAAGGGCATCAAAAACAAGTCTAAGAAATTGTCACAGCTAAGAGAGACCTAAAGACCCATGACAACCACATGCATAATGTGGTATCCTGGAACAGAAGAAGGGTATTAGGTACAAACTAAGGAAATCTGAATAAACTACTGATATTAGTGAATAATAAGGTATCAGCATTGACTCTTTAATTGTAACATAGGTACCAAACTAGTGTAAGGTGTTAATAGCGGAAGTTGTGTATATGGGAAACACATGTATATGTAACTCTCTGTATTATCACCTTAATTTGTTGTAAATCTAAGACTGTTCTAAAAAAATCAAGTCTATTAATAAATCAATTTAAAAATACACACTCCTAGCTTCTACAACCCAGGTAATTCTGATATACATTGATGTATGAAAACTACTTATATCAAAAATGCTTCAAAGCCAAGAGAAGCCTTAAGTTCTAGATCTCTTAATGGTCAGTATATTTTTTACAATTGTATGTGCGTGTTAGTCCCTTAGTCGTGTCCATCTCTTTGTGATCCCAGGGACTGTGGCGTGCCAGGCTCCTCTGTCCATGGGATTCTCCAGACAAGAATACTGGAGTGCGTTGCCATTTCCTTCTCCAGGGGATCTTCCCGACTAAGGGATTGAATCTAGGTCTCCTTCACTGCAGGCAAATTCGTTATCATCTGAGCCACCAGGGAAGACTTTATTTATGTTTAATTGAAGGATAATTGCTCTATAATATTGTGTTGGTTTCTGCCAAACATTGAGTCAGTATTTTTCTTTTCAGTTCAGTTCAGTTCAGTTCAGTCACTCAGTCGTGTCTGACTCTTTGCGACCCCATGAATCACAGCACGCCAGGCCTCCCTGTCCATCACCAACTCCCGGAGTTCACATGTCCATCAAGTCGGTTATATACTAAAAAAAAAAACCATGAGATCTTAGCGAATTTTGCAATGTGGTTTTTCTGACATCTGTCCACTTGGCTGGATAGGTCAGGTATAGCAAGAAGCTCTCTGATGCTAGGCTGAGAAGCAGGTTCCTTGTCATGGTTACCATGATGCATTTTTGTCCATTTGGAATATACTTAAGAATCATTGGCCAAATAGATATCTTCATAATGTAGTTGTCAAGGTGTTTATCAGGGTTAGATGCAATTAAGTATTGATGTTCTTAGGTAAGTGCCATTACATCAATGATAAAATCATTTTGGATTTTAGGACCAACTGTGAATGGCTTTAGAGAACTGTCTGATTATAGCTGAGTATGAGTTATGGTTTGTGTGTGTATGTGTGTGTGTGCCAGGGGGCGGGGTGGGGTCAGGCACATCCACTCAGCAAGTGGACAACAGCTGTTTGGTTACAGGATGAAGCAGGCCAATTGGGAATTAAAGAATTATTATTTATTTGCCCAGACCTTACTCAGAACTTCCTGGTTTCTGCAAGATTGGCCTGTGATGTGAATAAAGAGGAATGGACAAGTTTCTACCCCATAGAGACAAAGCTCTTTTGACATGGTCACTCCAGTTGGACTGAGCCACACATGGTTTTGAGTATGCTTTTGATTTCACCATGAAAGATGTTCTCTAAATGCTGAATAAGGCTGACGTTGCATTTGCAGCATATCAGGGAGTACAACAGAAGCTGGGTAGGAGAAAACACATGCACACCTGGATACCAACAGTGATCATCTCCAGCCTGCAACTAGCTAAAAACTGGGTGATGTGGAGCAAATTAATGACCCTGAGTCCCAGACCCCAGCGGGAACCGAGTAATGCCAATGCTTGGTTGTGGGACTAAAGCATCAGTCATTTCTTGAAGAATCCAAGTGATTCTAATGTACACCCAGGCACAAAAAACCACTGACTAGTAACTGATCTGTAGATTCCCTTCCGGACCTGAAGTACAAATTGAACCTGAATTTTGACAGATGACCGACCACCAGCTGTACCAGCTCCTTCCCCTTGTTATTTTATTTCTTTTCTTAATTATTTTTCTAATTAGGATCATTAGCTGCTGCATCATAAGACATCTGCAGCCTTAACTCCAGAATCTGAAATGATACATTCAGCCTGAGGCTGGCATGTCCCACTTCCCAGGACTAGCTGGAACTATGTGTCAGAGCCTCAGTGCTCTTTCCTTATCATTTTAATGAACTTCTTGTTATTTAAAAATTGGTGCTGGCAGTGTGCCCTCTCTAGGCCCATTTGCTAACAGCTGGTTATCACCCCTAATTAGCATGTATTGACTTTCTTTTCAGTGCTATAATTTAGGGTGCAGAAGCTGCCAAGTTGAGGTCAGTTTTGTTTGTGAGATCTGAATCTTACTAAACTGACCTTGACAGCTAAAACCTAAAACCTGTTAGTGGATATTTTTACCACATTAAGTGACAGTTTATTAAGGGCTTCCCTTGTGGCTCAGCTGGTATAGAATCTGCCTGCAATGTGGGAGACCTGGGTTCAATCCCTGGGTTGGGAAGATCTCCTGGAGAAGGGAAAGGCTCCAGTATTCTAGCTTAGAGAATTTCACGGATTGTTTAGTCCATGGGGTTGCAAAGAATCAGACATGACTGAGCGACTTTCACTCACTCATTCACTCTCAAGTGGCTCAGTGTTAAAGAATCTGCCTGCCAATGCGGGAGACCTGGTTTCATTCAATCCCTGGGCTGGGAAGATCCGCTGGAGAGGAAAATGGCAACCCACTTCAGTATTCTTGCCTGAGAAATCCCAAGGACAGAGGAGCCTGGTGAGCCGCATGGAGTTGAAAAGAGTTGGTCATGACTTAGCGACTAAAATAACAACATATCATATAAAAGAATATTTTTCTATTACTAAAATGATCAATTGTAATTAGATATGTTAAAAGCTAAAAATATTCCCCAGAATAAATTAATGAATGCATGATAACATATCTCCATTGGAAGTATTATTTCAAATATTTATATTATTTTTAATTCATAACATCCAGGGCATAGAATTATGGAAACTTAGGAGAATTACAGGTTCATCATTTTTCTACGAAATATAAAGATCTCTGATGTCACCAATGAGCAAGTACTTACCTTCTAAACAGTTCTAATGATTGTAATTCGTTACTATATTAATTCCTTAGTGATTTATTTCTATTAAGCACTTATTTAAACTTTGAAATTTCTAATACCTATGCTAAATTCAAGGATTACACACATTTAAGGGTAAGATCATGATTTATTTTCCCACACCTCAGTGCAGGAAGCAAACAAGACACCAACTGTAACAATACTTCATGTCAATGTAGGGCAAAACCAACCAATATAATATTGTAAAATTAAAAAAAATAAAAAAAATGCAATAAAAAAAAAGACGTGAATCAGTGAATCCAAAAAATAAAAAAAATAAAAAAACATACTGCTACAAAAAAAAAAAAAATTACAATGAAACATGGACTCTTAGAGGTAAAGATTTTTATGGGAGCTCCAAACCTGGGAATTAATTAATTTTGCTTCAGACTCAGACTAGGAGGGGGAAAATGTTGTTTAGTTACTAAGTCGTATTCAACTCTTTTCGACCCCGTGGACTATAACCCACCAGGCTCCTCTGTCCATGAGATTTCCCAGGCAAGAATACTAGAGTGGGTTGCCATTCCCTTCTCCAGGTGACCCAGAGACTGAACCCATGTTTCCTGCTTGGCAGGCAGATGTTTTAACCTCTGAGCCACCTGGGGAAGTTTCACAGAGGGAACGGTATATGATTTATTTTCAGGCAAGAAAGGAATAAAAAGAAATAACAGCGGTACAGTAGGACCTCTCACAATCAAAACCTCATTTTATCCTTTGTATCTTTCTAATTCTTTCTCTCTTCTTTTCCCTAAGACAAAAAATAATATATAATTTTGTTACTCAAAGTATGTCCATGCACCAGGAGCTTGAAATAAATGGAGACTCTCAGATCCCACCCCGATCTACTGAAGCAGCATTTGCACTTTTACGTGATTCCTGGGCAATTTGTATGTATATTAGAGTTTGAGAGACACTGGGCTACACCTTGTGTCTTCATTTCCTTATCTCTCATTCAGACTTAAAAAAATAATTGTATTTTAAATACATGTACATGTATAGTTTAAGCAATCAAATAATTCCATGAGGTTCTTAACAAAAAACAACAGACTCCTTTCTATTCTTCCTCATCCCTACAAATCAGTTCTGAGAATGAACTACTTTTATATCTTTTAGCTAATTCTTTTACTATTTACCTCCAACTCTAAAATTAATATGATCATATTACTATGTATAGATGTATCCGTTTTAGAACTAACCTGTACATCTTATCACAGAAAGTAAGAATTTAACTTTTTATCATACTTTGACTTTCCTTCCCTCCCCTCCTTCCAACATAATTATATATACAGTTTTTATTAAACTAATATTTAGTATTTACAGTTTATGGCTATAAACATTGTTCATTAAACCAAGTAGTGCACTTTACAGTTTTTTCCTGGAGTTAATTATTGCCTTGCTTTTTTATTGTTTTAGATTTTTATGTACCTATACCTATGCCTAATTCTTCCTTATCTCTCCAACAGAACTGTACAAGTCCTCTGAATACAGTCAAACTATTCTATCAGTTCACAGTTTACATACTGCTGAAGCCTGGCTTGGAGAATTTTGAGCATGACTTTACTAGCGTGTGAGATGAGTGCAATTGTCTGGTAGTTTGAGCATTCTTTGGCATTGCCTTTCTTTGGGATTGGAATGAAGACTGACCTCTTCCAGTCCTGTGGCCACTGCTGAGTTTTCCAAATCTGCTGGCATTCTCTTGATGAAAGTGAAAGAGGAGAGTGAAAAGGTTGGCTTGAAGCTCAACATTCAGAAAACAAAGATCATGGCATCTGGTCCCATCACTTCATGGGAAATAGATGGAAAAACAGTGGAAACAGTGTCAGACTTTGTTTTTTTGGGCTCCAAAATCACTGCAGATGCTGATTGCAGCCATGAAATTAAAAGACGCTTGCTCCTTGGAAGGAAAGTTATGACCAACCTTGATAGTATATTAAAAAGCAGAGACATTACTTTGCCAACCAAGGTCCGTCTAGTCAAGGCAATGGTTTTTCCCGTGGTCATGTATGGATGTGAGAGTTGGACTGTGAAGAAGGCTGATCGCCGAAGAATCGATGCTTTTGAACTGTGGTGTTGGAGAAGACTCTTGAGAGTCCCTTATACTGCAAGGAGATCCAACCAGTCCATTCTAAAGGAGATCAATCCTGGATGTTCATTGGAGGGACTGATGCTAAAGCTGAAACTGCAATACTTTGGCCACCTTATGCGACGAGTTGACTCACTGGAAAAGACTCTGATGCTGGGAAAGGTTGGGGGCGGGAGGAGAAGGGGACGACGGAGAATGAGATGGCTGGATGGCATCACCGACTCTGTGGACATGAGTTTGAGTGTACTCCGGGAGTTGGTGATGGGCAGGGAGGCCTGGCGTGCTGTGATTCATGGGGTCGCGGAGAGTCGGACATGACTGAGCGCCTGAACTGAACTGAACTGAACTGATTCTATCAGTTCCATTTGTTTTTTCTTGGAGTCCTTTGTTAAATTCCTATATCCTCCTACTCTAACTGGGCTGGCTGCTCTATAGGCAGCTAACACAGCTGTCATCCCAGCTTCCTGTTTCCATAATCTTGGAAAATTCTTTGCCTCTCTTCTGTCCTGAATTTTCTGTTTTTAGGATCTTATTTACTCCTCTTTTTAAAAATTTATTTAATCTTTCATTTTTGTGGGGCATATCCTCCAAAAACTTCTAGAAAGATATATGTGTCAGATATATGTCTATCAGTTTTCAGTACCATTCTCTCACTGTAGGATACAGGCTAGAAGCCTGAGAACTATATTTCCCAGAAATCTTTGCCAACAGTTCTTATTTAGTGTAGCCTAATGAAAGGTGCCCATATAACATTTGGAAGAAGCATGTTATATGGTCACCTTTCATTAGGCTACACTAAATAAGAACTGTTGGCAAAGATTTCTGGGATATGTAGTTCTCAGGCTTCTAGCCTGTATCCTACACACCGAGCTTCTGCAAGTGGCTTTCTCGCATTCATTATTAGACCTAGCAGTTGCAGCTTCATTGGCAGATTTATGTGATTTCCTGATTGATGGGTAGCTCCAACTCACCTCTTTAGACCTTTCAACAGTGTGAGATCACTATATTAGATCATTTCCTGCTTAGACTACCTATAATAGATTTTTGTCTTCACTGAACACTTAACAAGAGTGGCTCCAAGAAAAAGACCTTCAAAAATAGGAATTTAAGCTTTGTTATTGGAGTTGCTATTTTTGAAACAGTGATGACCTACTTAGTAGTGATATCAATTAATGATCAAATATTTATATAAATTATCACCTGTATTGAATAGAATGAAGTGCCTAATAATAGTAAAAGTACAGTTTTGTAAGACCAAGTAACTGCTGTAGTATGTGAATATCATTGGAGTGGGAACCACAGATATTGGAGTGGGAACCACAGATATTTCTGAGGGCACTGGAGAGATTACTGAAAGAAATGATCTCAGGGTGTAAAAATGTCTGCTTAAGACATCCTCAGAAAACTAGAATATTTCTATGACTGCCCTCAGTCATAGAAATCTTATCTTTTAGAATTACAGGACCAAAGTAACCAAAAACTAGGCCAAATGTTCGCTCTTTTACACACTGAATAATTGTAAAACAAGTGAATTCACTACTTTACAAAGTCTACTATGTGAAAATTAAAACATAATAGGAAAGAGTGTGTAATGAACTGCATCGTGTCACTCCAAAATTCACAAATCCCTAACTAATAATGTGTCTGTATTTGGAGGCAGGGACTTTTAAGAGACAGTTAAGGTTAAACATAGTCATAAGCTGCTGCTGCTGCTAAGTCACTTCAGTCGTGTCCGACTCTGTGTGACCCCATAGACGGAAGCCCACCAGGCTCCCCCATCCCTGGGATTCTCCAGGCAACAACACTGGAGTGGGTCGCCATTTCCTTCTCCAATGTGTGAAAGGGAAAAGTGAAAGTGAATTCACTCAGTCGTGTCTGACCCTTAGCGACCCCACGGACTGCAGCCTACCAGGCTCCTCCATCCATGGGATTTTCTAGGCAAGAGTACTGGAGTGGCTAGAGTGGGGCCCTGATCCAATATGACTGATGTTCTTATAAGAGGAAGAGATATCAGGGAAGAGTGAGTGCAGAGTAAAGGCACTGTGAAGACATAGAGAGAAGGCAGCCATCTGCAGGGTAAGGAGAGGGACCACAGGAGAAACCAAACCTGCCAATACCTTGGTCTTGGACTTCCAGCCTTCAGAACCATGGGAAATAAATTTCTGTTAAGTCACCCCATTGGTGGTATTGTGTTATGACAGCCCTAACAAGCTAATATATCCTCTTAGAGAATACTGCCTTTATCAAAACTTGAGGAAAGACATTGACCACAGGAGCACCAGCTTTCTTGAAAAGTTCTTTACTGGCTGTCCTTAAAGGCTGGGGCTGAGAGCTGAAGATGTTATTGTTGTTCAGTCGCTAAGTTGCATCTGACTCTTTGCGACCCCATGTACTAAAGCACACCAGGCTTCTTTGTCCTGTACTATTTCCTGGAGTTTGCTAAAATTTATGTCCATTAAGTTGGTGATGCTCTCTAACCATCTCATCCTCTGCTGCCCTCTTTTCCTTTTGCTTTCAGTCTTTCCCAGCATCAGGGTCTTTTCCAATGAGTTAGCTTTTTGCATCAGGTGGCCAAAGTATTGGAGCTTCAGTTTCAGCATCAGTCTTTCCAGCTGAAGATACTGGCATAGAAATAGGCTCTTTGATTTAAATGTGAATGATGGATCTCACAGTGATGGTCCAAGTAGATACTGCCAAGCCAAGACAAACTGAATAGTGATAATTAGAATGGTTTAATTACAGACATTTCTGAATATGGCCAAGTGATCGTGGTGTCCCGAAGACTAAAATAGATGGGCAGCTTTATTTTACGTGACAATGTTTTACTTTATATATAAAATATAAAAGTTCTAGGTCTGTGATTGGAGGCTTAATGTTTATCACCATGAGGAGTTAATGCTATTTATTCTCTTTCTCAGAACTGAGCCAGTTCTCAAATATTGAACCCCATGAATAGAAGGAAAGGCCTATCTTCCGGAGGAAGAATCCTGTGACATAGCTACAATCATATTGTAAGTCATCTACAGAAAAATCCCCAGACATTTCTGGGATTTCTGTACACTGCCTCTGAGATGACACTGCTTCCTATGGTTCTTTGGAATGAAAGAACCATGAAAAATGCCATGATGTTCTTACTGGTTAGCATGGCAATCCATGCAGGTCAAATGATGTAGTATATTTTATTACTATTTGCCAAATACTTCATTTTCTCTCCCTGCAGTCCTTCAAGACGGCAGAATTATAACGTGAAAAACTCCAGAGTGGCATGTAGATTTGCTCTGACTATGAAATGCAGGCAGGAATGACATATGTCACTCTGAGAAAAAGCTTTAAGACACAGACACAATTTTTTAAAAATGTTTTGCATGCTTCTTTTTCCTGTCTCATAAGTAGGCAGTGCTCCAGACAGCAGCTACTAGCCTGAGTCCTGGAGTGAAATACTGTGGGATATAGTCATACCTAATCAATGATGAAAATAAGTAATTATGCTTTGTTTTTCTAAGACACCCATATCTGTGGTTATTTGCTATTGCATAACCTAGACCATTTTGACTGATGTAGCTGTTAAATGGAGTTTACCCAAGTCTTCATCACAGTGGGTTCCCTGCATCCACAGAGTCTTCTGGTTATTTCCCTAGGACCTAAATGAATATTTGGAATAGACGTGTTAAGAAACTAGCAAAATATTCACTCTGATGTGTAGTTTAGTATAGTAGAAATGACAAATTTGTGAACCGAAAGTAACATTGAATCCGATTAATGCTACTATCAAAGATTTGAAAGATGCATGGATGGTGATGCCTGCAGGCGTACCTCAGAGCTATGAAAGACTCCAAAATGACGTGGTCACTTCCTGTCATATCCAATCACCAACCACATTTCCCTTATTTGTCAGAATAAAGTCTGTAACATCGGTTCCTTTTGTGTCTTCCTGTGGCTTCCAAGAGATGAAATTACCAGCAGGGCAAAGAAAGACTGAATCTGATACTTGATTTTCAGCAGAAGGGAATTTTTAGAAGCTGTTGATGTCATTGGTACAATTGAACTCTACCCTGATTTTTTATCTCTTTTAGAAAAAGAGTGACTTTCATCTAGCTTCGTGCTCTATGGAGCATGCCCACAACCATTCAATTTGTGCTCTTTCTATTTTTGTCTCTAACTAAATACTTTCTAATTTGCATGTATTATCAGAATCCTGGATTCCAAGACAGCACTTTACTGATTTACTCTGGACTGTTGCCATTTCTCTGCCTCCTTTCTTGTGTATTTGCTCTTTATTAATAAGATAAGCCCTTCCAATATTGGGCTATGAGTTCCATTTTTATAAGCTTCAGATTGTGTTTATTACACTCCATGAAAATTCCCTGTTTACCAACCCTGTTCCCTATTCACTGTGCTCTGAATATAGCATTTTTTGTTAAAATATTATAGATCAGTAGATTTGAAGTTACATAGTCAAATTACCTGGAGTAAGAAATGCTAGATGCTACATCAAACAAACCACCATATCTCAGTGGCTTGATAGAATAAAAGGCTAATTCTTGCCCAGTGAAGTCCACAGGAGATATTTCTACTTTTCTACTCAGTGGATAGGCTACCATATGGTTGTTTGGAAACCTAGTCACTTCAGCCTTGTGGAATATTCTTAGAATCCTGTCCATTCGGCCTGTAGATAAGGGAAAATAGAAAGTAGCAAAGAATCCCACAGACAGTTTTACTGAGTCAGATTTGCAAGTGGAGTAGATTACTTTTTCACTCATTACAATGGTCAGAACTCAGCCACATTTCTATATATAACTGCAAATAAGTCTGGGAAATGCAGACTGGCTGTTAAGTCCAGGAGTAAAGAGAAACAAAATTGGTAAACAGCCAGCCAGTCTCTGCTATAATTGCATATACAGTGATACAAATACAAGATTTGTTGAGAGTTCTGCATTTTGCTTTAATTTTCGGAGTTCAGTCACTCAGTTGTGTCCGACTATTTGTGACCCCATGGACTGCAGCATGCCAGGCTTCCCTGTTCATCACCAACTCCTGGAGTTTACTCAAACTCATGTCCATCGAGTTGGTGATGCCATCCAACTATTTCCTCCTCTATCGTCCCCTTCTCCACCTGCCTTCACTCTTTCCCAGCATCAGGGTCATTCCAATGAGTCCGTTCTTTGCATCAGGTGGCCAGAGTATTGGAGTTTCAGCTTCAGCATCAATTCTTCCAGTGAATATTCAGGACTGATTTCTTTTAGGATTGACTGATTTGATCTCCTTGCAGTCCAAAGGACTCTCAAGAGTCTTCTCCAACACCATAGTTCAAAAACATCAATCCTTCAGTGCCCAGCTTTCTTAATGGTCCAGCTTTCACATCCATCCATAACTACTGGAAAAACCATAGCTTTGACTAGATGGGCTTTTGTCGGCAAAGTAATGTCTCTGCTTTTTAATATGCTGTCTAGGTTGCTCATAACTTTTCTTTGAAGGAACAAATGTCTTTAATTTCATGGCTGCATTACCATCTGCAGTGATTTTGGAGCCCAAGAAAATAAAGTCTGTCACTGTTTCCATTGTTTCCCTATCTATTTGCCAAGATGTGATGGGACTGGATGCCATGATCTTAGTTTTATGAATGCTGAGTTTTAAGCCAGCTTTTTCACTCTCTTCTTTTCACTTTCATCAAGAGACTCTTTAGTTCCTCTTCGCTTTCTGTCATAAGGGTGGTGTCTTCTGCATATCTGAGGTTATTGATATTTCTCCCAGAAATCTTGATTCCAGCTTGAGCTTAATCCAGCCCGGCAATTTGCATGATGTACTCTGCATTTAAGTTAAATAAACTGGGTGACAATATACAGCCTTGACGTATTCCTTTCCCAATTTGGAGTCAGTCTGTTGTTCCATGTCTGGTTCTAACTGCTGCTTCTTGACTGGCATACAGATTTCTCAGGAGGCAGGTCAGGTGGTCTGGTATTCCCATCTCTTTCAGTATTTTCCACAGTTTGGTGTGATCCACACAGTCAAAGCCTTTTGTGTAGTCAATGAAGCAGAAGTAGATGCTTTTCTGGAACTCTCTCACTTTTTCGATGATCCAATGGATATTGGCAATTTGATGTCTGGTTCCTCTGCCTTGTCTAAATCCAGTTTGTACATCTGGAAGTTCTCTGTTCATGTATTGTTGAAGCCTGGCTTGGAGAATTTTGAGCATTACTTTACTGGCGTGTGAGATGAATGCATCTAGTGTAGTAGTTTGAACATTCTTTGGCGTTGCTTTTCTTGGATATTGGTATGAAAACTGACCTTTTCCAGTCCTGTGGCCACTGCTGAGTTTTCCAAATTTGCTGGCATATTGAGTGCAGATATTTTAACAGCATCATCTTTTAGGATTTGGAATAGCTCAACTGGAATTCCATCACCTCCACTAGCTTTGTTCATAGTGATGATTCCTGAGGCCCACTTGACTTCACATTCCAGGAGGTCTGGTTCCAGATGAGTGATCACACCATTGTGGTTATCTGGGTCATTAAGATATTTTTTGTATAGTTCTTCTGTGTGTTCTTACTACCTCTTCTTAATATCTTCTGCTTCTGTTAGGTCCATACCATTTCTGTCCTTTATTGTGCCATCTTTGCATGAAATGTTCCCTTGGTATCTCTAATTTTCTTGAAGCAATCTCTAGTCTTTCCGATTCTAGTATTTCCCTCCATTTCTTTGCATTTATCACTGAGGCTTTCTTATCTCTCCTTGCTATTTGGAACTCTGCATTCATATGGGTATATCTTTCTTTTCTCCTTTGCCTTTTGCTTCTCTTCTTTTCTCAGCTATTTGTAAGGCCTCCTCAGACAACCATTTTGCCTTTTTGCATTTCTTTTTCTTGAGAATGGTCTTGATCACTGCCTCCTGTCATGTCTGAATTATGATGACAGTGTCATAATGGCTTCCTTGCTTGTAGTTTATAGTTCTGCCAATATACCCTAAAGGGCCTTAGTAGATGTATCATCTTCGAATACTGTTTTTTTGTGTGTCCTTTTCCTGTCTTTCTTTAATGACAAGCTCTTCGTAATATCTCCATAATTTGGCTCCAGGGCTTCCCTGATGGCTCAGTGGGTAAAGAATCCACTTGCAATGCTGGAAACACAGGAGACATAGGTTCAATCCCTGGGTCAGAAGGTTTCACTGGAGGAGGAAATGGCAACCCATTCCAATATTCTTGCCTGAAAAACCCCATGGAGAGAGGAGCCTAGCAGGCTATAGTCCAAAGGTTTGCAAAGAACTGGACATTACTGAGTGAATAAGCATGCATACATACAATTTGGAAAAGGTCAGTTTTCATTCCAATCCTAAAGAAAGCAATGCCAAAGAATGCTCATACTACCTCACAATTGCACTCATCTCACATGCTAGCAAAGTAACGCTCAAAATTTCCCAAGCCAGGCTTCAACCGTACGTGAACCGTAAACTTCCAGATGTTCAAGCTGGATTAAGAAAAGGCAGAGGAACCAGTGATCAAATTGCCAACATCCGTTGGATCATTGAATAAGCAAGATAGTTCCAGAAGAACATCTACTTCTGCTTCATTGACTATGCTAAAGCATTTTACTGTGTGGATCACACCAAACTGTGGAAAATTCTGAAAGAGATGGGAATACCAGACCACCTGACCTGCCTCCTGAGAAATCTGTATGCAGGTCAAGAAGCAACAGTTAGAACTGGACATGGAACAACAGACTGGTTCCAAACAGGGAAAGGAGTATGTCAAGGCTGTATATTGTCACCTTGCTTATTTAACTTATATGCAGAGTATATCATGAGAAATCCTGGCATGGATGAAGCACAAGCTAGAATCAAGATTTCTGGGAGAAATATCAATAACCTCAGATATGCAGAAGATACCACTCTTATAGTAGAAAGTGAAGAAGAACTAAAGAGTCTCTTAATGAAAGTGAAAGAGAAGAGTGAAAAAGTTGGCTTTTAACTCAACATTCATAAAACTAATATCATGGCATCTGGTCCCATCACTTCATGGCAAATAGATGGGGAAATAGTGTAAAAAGTGACAGACTTTATTTTTGAGAGCTCCAAAATTACTGCAGATGGTGACTGCAGACATGAAATTAAAAGACACTTGCTCCTTGGAAGAAAAGTTATGACCAACCTAGACAGCATATTAAAAAGCAGAGACATTACTTTGCCAACAAAGGTCCATCTAGTCAAAGCTATGGTTTTTCCAGTAGTCATGTATGGATGTGAGAGTCGGACCACTAAGAAAGCTGAGCGCTGAAGAGTTGATGCTTTTGAACTGTGGTGTTGGTGAAGACTCTTGAGAGTCCCTAGGACAGCAAGGAGATCTAAACAATCCATTCTAAAGGAAATCAGTCCTGAATGTTCATTGGAAGGACTGATACTAAAGCTGAAACTCCAATACTTTGGCCACCTGATGGGAAGAACTGACTCATTTGATAAGACCCTGATGCTGGGAAATATTGAAGGCGGGAGGAGAAGGGGATGACAGAGGATGAGATGGCTGGATGGCATCACCAACTTAATGGACATGACTTTGAGTAAACTCCGGGAGTCGGTGATGGACAAGGAGGCCTGGTGTGCTGTAGTCCATGGTGCTGCAAAGATTCAGACATGACTGAGTGACTGAACTGAACTGGACTGAAGTGTGCATATGTGCAATTTGGCTCCATTTTACTTAGCCAATATTTTCTCCCATTAATTCTGCTCATAGTTGTAAGTGTATGGATCTCGTGGTTGTATTTGGCCTGGGATCCAAACACCTAAATCCTGTGATGTTGTACTTCTCTTCCTTAACCCCACTGTATGATCCACAGAACAAGGGCAGGGAAATGATACTCTTCACTATTATGAACATCAGTTAGTGTTTTTGGTCCATAAAAATGATCCCCAAACTTAGTGACTTAAAACAACACACATTTATTATTCTTGGGATTCTGTGGGTTGCTGGTCAGTTCTTTTGGTCAAGGCTGGCTCAGCTGGAGTGGATGTTCTGGAATGGCCTTGCTCATGTATCAGGGATTTCAGCCAGGATTTTGGGGAGTAGCTAAGTCATTAACATTGTCTGTGTCCCTCCAGAGTCTGACTTGGGCTGTTCGGGTGATGGCAAAGGGGCTCCAAACAACAAGAGATGGCAAGCTCCAGTGCTCATATTCTTTTCATGCCTCTGTTGGCATCATCTTAACAATCAGATAGAGAAAAAGTAAAGGAAATTTTCCTCTTGACTGACAGAAAATTGAGAAGGAAAAAGAATCCTGGAAATTTCCTTTGAGCAGGGGATTTTGACATGGTGGGGGAGTAGAAAGTGGAGGTGCCTTATTGTTGACATTCAATATCACAAAGAGTAAAGGTACTTATAGGAAATTAATGGATTTGAAAACATTGCCAAGAAGGAAAATCATGTATTGGAGGATAGTGATAATGGTCTTCTCTCTCACCCGCTTCAAAGTTTACTTCTGCCTGAGTCTGTGATGCACTGTCTTGTTTAGAATGCCATCTTGCCTTCTGTTTAGAACTTGTAGGTCCTTTCTTCAGACGCCTCTACTTGCCTACCTAATATGCATTAGCCTCTTCTTCATTACTAGCAGAATACTAATTCTGTTTGGGGTGTTATTTTACATTTTGTCAGCTTTTTTTAGGGCTAGGTCTTCCCTGGTGGCTCAGATGGTAAAGTATCCTCCTGCACTGTGGGAGACCTGGGTTTGATCCTTTGGTTAGAAAGATCCCCCGAAGAAGAGAATGTGTACCCACTCTAGTATTCTGGCCTGGAGAATTCCATGAACAGAGAAGCCTGGCAGAAATGGTTAAGGGACACAGTTCTGACTTATCTGCTAAAGATTTCCAGTAAACTTTTGCTTTTTTGATATAGGTACCACCTTTCCCCTCTTTGTTGCTTTCTTCTTCCTATTGGGGATGAAGATGTTAGGCTGGAGATGGAGCAGCCATCTTGTGGCTGTAAGGCAACCATAAGCCTGAAAGTCATATGTTAAGAATGGAGAAGTCAAAAATTAAAATGATTTCAAAGACTTTTCATCATGGATTTGCTGTAATCAATCTTGCTTGCCCACTTTCAGACTCTGTGTTGTGAAAACAGTAAGTGGCTCTATTTGTTTCCATCATTGCAATAGCTTTATTTTATTTGCAGACAGACAATCCCAAATGACAAAGCCTTTAGATCCTTTCAAATATCTCATCTCCCCCATGAAGCCCTCTCTATTTGATAAATATTAATCTCTCTTTTTCTTGACCACTGCAGCACTCCCATTTATAATATGTTTTAATTAGTTTCCTCTTGCTGCTGTAACAAATTACTATGGATTTAGTGCCTTAAAATATCAGAAATCTGTTATTTACAGTTCTGGAAGAAATCTAAAATGAGATGGTAAGATATTGTATTCTTTACAGACATTCTAGGGAAGAATCCATTTTTTTGCCTTTTCTAGTTTCTAGAGGCTGCCACATTCTTTGGCTTGTCTCCCCATATCATTCTAATATCTGCTTCTTTTTTATTTTTTAACATTTTCTTTTGATGTGGACCAGTTTTAAAAGTCTTTTTTCTTAAAATTTGTTATGATATTGCTTCTGTTTTATGCTTTTTTTTTTTTAGCCCCCAAGCATGTGTGGGATCTTAGCTCCCCACCCAGGGATAGAACCCGCATCCCCTGTATTGGAAGATGAAGTTTTAACCACTGGACCACCAGGGAAGTCCCGAACATCTGCTTCTTTTGTCACACACCTCTGACTCTCTTCTGTTCTCCCATAAGGACCTTCGTGATTACAGCTGGCCCGCCAGAATGATCTGGGATAATTTCTTCATTTCAAGATCTTTAATGTAATCATATCCACAGAGTTTCTTTTGCCATAGAAGGTAAAACATTCCCAAGGTTTTGGAGATCAGGATGTGGGGATCTTGGGAGGACCATTATTTTGTCTTCCAGATATGCCTTATATTTGTGTATCTGTAATACAGTTTAATCCACATATTCAATTTAGCTCAATATTTTATATTCTTTCTAATTACTTTGTGTGGAAGTCTCATTTTCTTGTCCATGTATAAATCCCCTAGAGGTGTATATCCTCCACACTGCTGGCCACATACCTATTGGTTTTAAATTTGTATTCATTGACAAGTACTGTCTCTTTGGTATAAAGACAAACACCAAAATATCCTTATTTTAATTAACTTCTATAAAAATGTATTTGCTCTACTTATTTCCCAGGGGTCTCAATTCTCATCATGTAATAAAAATATATAAACTCTTATAATAAGCCTGAGGTGGAAAGTAGTCTTTATTAGCACCTTGTAATCAAGTTTTAGGAAGGATCATAATGGTATTCAGGTTGTTTTTTGCACTAGTAATGGGGTGTTTGGGCTTCCCTGGTGACTCAGTGGTAAGAATCCACCTGCCAATGCAAGAGATATGAGTTTGATCCCTGGGTTGGGAAAATGCCCTAGAGAAGGAAATGGCAACCCACTCCAGTATTCTTGCCTGGGAAATTTCATGAACAGAGGAGCCTGGTGGGCTACAGTCTTTGGGGTAACAAAAGAGTTGGGCATGACTTAGCAACTAAACAACAACAAATAGGGTGTTTGAATTATTTAGTCATTGTCCATTTGTTTTCAAATACTTTTTGCATGGTTAACTGAACTTTAGATTATTTTCTTAAAAAAATTTCAAAGAATTGTAGAAAGAAATGTCCAGTGATTAACTATATACTCACAACCAAAACAGCAAAATGCACACACATACATGATTTTTTTGGATGACTCATTTTAACATAAATGGCAAGTAATCAATTTTTATTCAATGCCTTTAAAAAGTGACAATTAATATACATTTCTTCTGTTTCTTGAGAATCATTAAATTTTGGCTAGAGTTGGTGAACATTTTGTCTTATATAGGTTTTCTCTCCTTTAAAAAATATCTGGTGTGCTTCAGGTCACTGAAAACTGAGGCCCCTTCTCACCACTAGAACATCTGTAAACAATTGCTTTTCTCTTTCAAACACATAATTGATTTTGACTAAATTTTATTTTAATAACTATACTCTCTACATTCCTTTTAATTTCTTAACTAGTTTCCTGGAAAAAAGTCACTTAATTTCCATTTAATTTGGGGTCAGTTCTCATTCCAAGTTATTACAGTGATGTTTGCATACTAGGAGACTAAAGGAGTAATTGCTTTGGTCTTGATGTTTTCTATCCTGTCATATTGTACCACATTTTTACTAGTTCTTGGCTGCTTTGTTTCTTTCTCAGAAAAAAGAATTTGGACATAATTTAACTTAATACACACTTATGCAATTCCTTTGCCCTTACTCTGACAAAAGGAATTATGGGTGTTTTTTTTACTTTCTCCAAAAATTTTTGTCATGATTAGAACCAACTAATGTCAACCTTAAAATAATTGAAGTATCAAAACCACAGTGAAGTACTACTTCACACTTGTTAGAATGGCTATCATCAAAAAGACAACACATAGCAAGTGCTGGCAAGGATTTGAAGAAAAGGGAACTCTTGTATACTGTTGGTGAGATTGTAAGTTGGTACAGGAACTATGGAAAACTGTAGTGAGTTCTTTGCCAAATTAAAAATAGAACTGCCATATAATCTAGAAATTTCACTTCTGGGTGTTCCTCTGAAGAAAACAAAAACCCTAATCAAAGAGATATATGCACTCTAGTGCTGATTGCAACACTATTTACAATAGCCGAGATACAGAAGCAACCCAAGTACCTACCCATCTACAGAGAGATGAATAAAGAAAATGTGGTATGTATGTGTGTATACATACAGACACACACACACACACAAGAATATTACTCAGTCATAAAAAATGAAGTCTTGCCATTTGTAATAATATGAATGGATCTAGAGGATATTATGCTAAGCAAAGTAAGTCAGACAGAGAAAGACAAATACTACATGATCTCATTTGTGTGTGAAATCTAAGAAACAAAACAAAAACAGACTTATAGGTACAGAGAACAAATAGGTGGTGTCTGAGGGGAGAAGGGTAAGGGGATTAGGGAAGTAGGTGAAGATGGCTAAGAGGTACAAACCTTAGGTTATACAATAAACAGATCACAAGGATGTAATATATAGCATTAAAGGATAAGGTCAATAATATAGTAATAACTTTGTATGAGGACAGATGATTACTAGACTTACTGTGACAATCATTTCATAATGTGTGCAAATGTCAAATCATTATATAGTATACTTGAAATTAACATAATGTTGTATATAAGCTATATTTCAATTTTAAAATAAGAATGATAAAAATACAGTTTTCAAGTAAACAAAGCATTGGAAATTTTGCTGTAAATCTCTCATTTCAGAGTGAAAAATTATCTCCCAATCACACATCTTTCACTTAAAAATTTGAGTTCAGCAAAAATCTCCAAGCTAGAGATTTAACTTTTAGTAAGTCAGATGGTTGCTGTTCCCAGAAATCTGAGTTGTCTAGATGAGCTAAGTATACTGCTTAAGACAGTCTATAGGAGAGAGACGTGGTCATTATTTTCTCTCTCTCTTCCTGCTTTTCTCCACTTCTAATTAGGATAAAGACTCACAAAGCAGCTTCACTCTACACCTAGGTAAGAACTCTCATGGTCATTATCCTAATGAAAGTAGTTATCTTTCTAAATGTAAATCCCTTTCTTATCAAAGACATTCTCAAGCTTTATTCCCTCTTTCCATCTCAAGACTTTAAACTTCTATTTAACCAATGATCATAGCCAGCATTTTCATTTAACATATTTCACAGAGTAATCTAGAGCTTTTATTGTCTCAGGTAATCCTCTTATTTTTAGCATAATTCCTGGCTTTATTTAGAGTAAAAAACCTCATCCATTTCTGTTTTCAGTTCAGTTCAGTTCAGTCGCTCAGTCGTGTCTGACTCTTTGCGACCCCATGAATCACAGCACGCCAGGCCTCCCTGTCCATCACCAACTCCCGGAGTTCACTCAAACTCATGTCCATCGAGTCGGTGATGCCATCCAGCCATCTCACTCTCTGTCGTCCCCTTCTCCTCCCGCCCCCAATCCCTCCCAGCATCAGAGTCTTTTCCAGTGAGTCAACTCTTCGCATGAGGTGGCCAAAGTATTGGAGTTTCAGCTTTAGCATCAGTCCTTCCAGTGAACACCCAGGATTGATCTCCTTTAGAATGGACTGGTTGGATCTCCTTGCAGTCCAAGGGACTCTCAAGAGTCTTCTCCAACACCACAGTTCAAAAGCATCAATTCTTCGGCGATCAGCTTTCTTCACAGTCCAACTCTCACATCCATACATGACCACTTTTAAAGTATCCTTATTTTATCTTTATTTTTTCAGATTAGATCAACATGTATTGCAAAACTACAAGCAGGTTTTCTCATCCAAATGCTTTGGCTATACTTATACAAGGGTGTATTTAGAGAAAGATCAAGAGTTTAAGATAATACAGTTCCAATCATCTGTGTATACATACACATTTTGTTTTATTTACTTATTTTTCTTCTTTTCTATTATGTTTATTACAGGATATTGAATATAGTTCCTTGTGCTAGACAGTAGAACTCTGCTTTTTATTCATTCTATATGGAACAGTTTGCATCTGCTAGTCTCAAATTCCCAATCCAACTCTCCCCCATCTCTCCTCCCCCCGACAACCATGTCTGCTCTCTCTGTCTGTTTTGTCGATAAGATCATTTGTGTCACACTTTAGATTCTAGATATAAATGATATCTTATGGTATTTGTCTATTTATGACTTATTTTGCTTAGTATGATAATCTCTAGGTCCATCTATTATGTCCATGTAGCTGCAAATTGCATTATTTCACCCTTTCTATGGCTAAGTAATATTACATTGTGTACATGTATATGTGGGTCTCTCTCTCTCTAAATATATATATTTAGTTGTGTTACTTAGTTGTGCTTAGTTTTGTTGGACTCTGTGACCCCATGAACTATAGTTTCCTATGGCTCTTTTGTCCATGGAACTCTCCAGGCAATACCACTAGAGAGGGTAGCCATTCACTTCTCCAGGAGATCTTTCTGACCCAGGGATAAAACTCTAGTTTCCTGCATTGCAGGCAGATTCTTTACTGTCTGAGCCACCAGGGAAGCCCCATATATATGTATGTGTGAGTGTGAGTGTATATTTAAAATCACATCTTCTTTATCTCTTCATCTGTCAGTGGACGTTTGTGCTGCTATGAACACAGGCATGTATGTATCTTTTCGAATTATAAATATGCCCAGATATATGCCCAGGAGTAGGATTGCTGGATCATACAATGAGTCTATTTTCAATTTTTGAGGAATGTCCATACCATTCTCCATAGTGGCTGTACCAATTTACAGTCCCACAAGCAGTGTAGGAGGGTTCCCTTTTCTTCCAAATCCTTGCAAGCATTTGTTGTTTGTAGACTTTTTGATGATGGGTGTTCTGACTGGTATGAGGTGGTGCTTCATTGTAGTTTTGATCGGCATTTCTTTATGTTATTTTATCTTTAAAAAACCAACAATGAACATTTATTGTTTGAATAAATAGTAAATTACCTTAGTGTTTGAATCTATTGTTTCCCACCATAAATTCTGGTCACAAGTATGTCTTACTTAGAGAAAAATGACCTAAGTACTATCATGAAAAATAGGTACCATCAAAAAAGGCAGTAGTATGTGTGATTTTTATTTTAGTGTTACATGTCATAGACCATTCCACCCTGATATTATAAGCAAATATTATACAACAGTAAATGTTATTTCCATTCATGTTAAACTATTGGAGTTTGAAGAATTCTTAAAATAATCTAAAATTGGTATTTTATGTATAGCATTTGATTTCATTTGAGATCACAAAAATCATCTAGTCAGCTAATAATATAATTTATTTATGCAATAACTCAGGTGTATTTTCTAAAACGTCTTAAGAACATTAAATAATTTTTGAGAAATGTTTCTTCTAAGAAAGGAATGCTTTACACTTAGAATAATAGAAAAAAGTGTTCTGTGAAAAGAATTCAAACAACAGGATTCTCAGACTATTACTATTCTGACATCAATTCTCTGATACCCACTAAGTGTCCTGCAATTCAATTCTGACACTAATATTAGCACCCAGATTTAGTGTAAACCGCACAGGCTTCAGAGCTCAATCCTCCAGAAGACTACACTCACTTCAGACCCCAGACCCAAGTCTCAGAGGCCATCTTCCCTTCTGAAGACCAGTCATAAATTTGGGGTTCCTCTGACCCCTTCACATTCAAGAATTTCCTAGAATGACTCACTGAACTCACTAAAAGCATTGTACTTACCATTGCAGTTTCATTATACAGGATACAGACTAGGAATGGCCAATGAAAGACATACATGGGGCAAGGTCGGGGAAGGGGGCATGGAGCTTCTCTGTGTCCTCTTCTCATGGAATCCCAGCACATCACTATGTTCACCAACCAGGAAGCTCCTCCAAGCTTGGGTCCAGAGTTATTATTAGGGTTTCTTTCCTGGGCATGGTTGATTAAATCATTGGCTGTATGATGAACTCAATCTCCAGCACTCCTGCCCTCTCCAGAGGTCAAGCTGCCTAAAGTTCCAACCTTCTAATTGTGTGATTGTTCTTTTTGATGGCCAGCCCTCACCCTGAGGTTATCTAGGCATCCACCAGGAGCCATGTCAGTTCAGACACTTTTATCACTCTGTGTATTAATGTGCTGAGATAACTGTAAAAGAGTATACCATGGACATCTCTCTCCACAGATACATCAGGAAGACACCTTCAGACACAGAAGTGCATGCAGAACACCAGCTGAGAGTGGACAGGAGTACCTGACCAGCAGAAAAGAATATATAGAACCACGCAAAACTTGGTAGGATGAAGGAACTAGCAGGAAAAACGGGAGTGTTAGTAGGACTGGAACTACCCTTGGTGGGTGGGGGAACTGAAACAGGGGTCCAACCCCCACATCGGGGCAATTGTCTGTGTCAGAGGAGAAACATTTAAGGCTGAGAGTGAAACAGCTGATCTGTGGCAGCCTAAATGGAATGAGAATCAGACAGTCCTTGCCACAGACATACATAACAGGTCCCCTGGAAGGCATAGTGTCTGGGAGCTGGAGTTTACAGATTGTGGAGCAATCCTAGGGAGAGGCCTGCTATTGACTGCGGAGAGATGGATTGAGGGGATGTGAGGGAGGAGACTGTGGTGTGAAATGCCTGTGGAGGAAAGCCAGGCAGCCATGAAAGCAAGGGTGAGTCATGCATAGGTGGTGGAGCCATCACCATAGCCTCTCCCTCCCCACACACCAGCATTGGGCAGCTGATCGATAGAGGCTGGCCCATCAAATACCTGACACACTGAACTACAGAGTAGGACCCACCCAGGGTGCCCCTTTAAGTGCCTGACATGCCTATCTACAAAAGAGGACCCCAGCTGGAGGGGGGCCCTCTAAGTGCCTGACATGCCTAACAACAGAGAAGGATCCCAGGCATGGGATCCCTCTAAGTTCCTGAATGGGCATAGCTATAGAGAAGGACTGCCATAGAGGCCTTCTGATCACCAGCTATAGGAGGTTTTAAAACAGACTCTGATAGGGCCATAATTCTTGTGGCGGAGGCAGTCCATGTCCCTGCACACTTGGTGCCTCCAGAGTCCCTGCAAGCCAAGCAGCTGTGCTACCTTCACACTCAACTCCCACTGTGGCAGCACTGCCACAGGCTAAAAAAGTCTTGCATCTACGCATGCAGTGTCACTTCGGTCATGTCCGACTCTTTGCGGCCCTGTGGACTATAGCCTGCCAGACTTCTCGGTTGGGGAGGGGGGTTCTCTGTAGTTCAGTGCATTCAGGGGGGTTCTCCAGGCAAGAATACTGGAGCGTATTGGCCAATATTGGTTGCCATACCCTTCTAGAGCACTATATTTCCTGCTACCCTAGCTGCCAACTCCCCTGAGTACCTGGTGATACCAGAACCCCTGGGACCCAAGCAGTTGCACCACTTCCACATCTGGCCCTCATAGGGGCAAGCCCAAGTCCTCCAGGGCAGCCTCAGGAACAAACCCCAGTGGACGACCCACATGTAGAGGTGGAAATAAAACCATAATTGAAATTCAGGGGGAGTGTGGCTAAGGAAGAAGACCCAAAACTTTCCTGTACAAACTGCAGATTAAATCCACATGATCAACTAGGCAGACTCTGTGTCTATGGAATATACAAAAGGTCATTGAAAGCTTCCACAAAAGAAAACGCACTAGTTCTGATGGCTGTGGACACTGGAAGCAAGAACACACAGGAGTAGTTACAATCTGAACTGCTCCCACAGCAGGTCCAGAGATCAGCACAGTGTCAGAAGGCATTCTAGGGAGCTGAGGGAAACTGTGACTCCCACTGAGGGAAAGGATTCTGACAGCAGTGACTCAAGAAAAACATATATTATTCTTACATTTTGACTTGTTCTGTAGATTCTTTTGGATTCTTTTTTCTTTTTCCTTCCCCCCCCTCCACCCGAGCTCTCACTGTTTGCAGATGACATGATACTGTACATAGAAAACCCTAAAGATAGTATCAGACTATGACTGTGGCTCAGCTCCTGAACTCCTTATTTCCAAATTCAGACTGAAATTGAAGAAAGTGGAGAAAACCATGAGACAATTCAGGTATGACCTAAATCAAATCCCTTATGACTATACACTGGAAGTGAGAAAAAGACTTAAGGGAATAGATCTGATAGAGTGCCTGATGGACTATGGACGGAGTTCGTGACATTGTACAGGAGATAGGAATCAAGACCATCCCCAAGAAAAAAAAATGCAAAAAAGCAAAATGGCTGTCTGAGGAGGCCTTACAAATATCTGTGAAAAGAAGAGAAGCGAAAAGCAAAGGAGAAAAGGAAAGATATACAGTTCCAAAGAACAGCAAGGAGAGATACGAAAGTCTTCCTCAGTGTCAATGCAAAGAAACAGAGGAAAACAATAGAATGGGAAAGATGACATCTCTTCAAGAAAATTAGAGATACCAAAGGAACATTTCATGCAAAGATGGGCTCAATAAAGGACAGAAATGGTATGGACCTAAGAGAAGCAGAAGATTTTAAGAAGAGGTGGCAAGAATACACAGAAAAACTGTACAAAAAAGATGTTCACGACCAAGATAATCATGATGGTGTGACCAGTCACCTAGAGCCAGACCTCCTGGAATGTAAAGGAAATGGCCTTAGGAAGCATCACTACAAACAAAGCTAGTGGAGGTGATGGAATTCCAGTTGAGCTATTTAACATCCTGAAAGATGATGCTCTAAAATTGTTGCACTCAATATGGCAGCAAATTTGGAAAACTCAGCAGTGGCCACGGGATTGGAAAAGGTCAGTCTTCATTCAAATCCCAAAGAAAGGCAGTGCCAAAGAATGCTCAAACTGCCTCACAATTGCATTCACCTCAAATGCTAGTAAAGTGATGCTTAAAATTCTCCAAGCCAGGCTTCAGCAATACGTGAACCATGAACTTCCAGATGTTCAAGCTGGTTTTAGAAAAGGCAGAGGCACCAGAGATCAAATTGCCAACATCGGTTGGATCATCGAAAAAGCAAGAGAGTTCCAGAAAAATATCTATTTCTGCTTTATTGACTATGCCAAAGCCTTTGACTGTGTGGATCACAATAAACTGTGGAAAATTCTGAAAGAGATGGGAATCCCAGACCACCTGACCTGCCTCTTGAGAAACCTGTATGCAGGTCAGGAAGCAACAGTTAGAAATGGACACGGAACAACAGACTGGTTCCAAATAGGAAAAGGAGTATGTCAAGGCTGTATATTGTCACTCTGCTTATTTACATGCAGAGTACATGATGAGAAATGCTGGGCTGGAGGAAGTACAAGCTGGAATCAAGATTGCTGGGAGAAATATCAATAACCTCAGATATGCAGATGACACCACTCTTATGGCAGAAAGTGAAGAGGAACTCAAAAGTCTCTTGATGAAAGTAAAAGAGGAGAGTGAAAAAGTTGGCTTGAAGCTCAACATTCAGAAAACGAAGATCATGGCATCTGGTCCCATCACTTCATGGCAAATAGATGGGAAACAGTGGAAACAGTAGCTGACTTTATTTTTCTGGGCTCCAAGATCGCTGCAGATGGTGACTGCAGCCATGAAATTAAAAGACACTTACTCTTTGATAGGAAAGTTATGACCAACCTAGACAGCATATTAAAAAGCAGAGACATTACTTTGCCAACAAAGGTCCGTCTAGTCAAGGCTATGGTTTTTCCCGTGGTCATGTATGGATGTGAGATTTGGACTATAAAGAAAGCTGAGAGCCGAAGAATTGATGCTTTTGAACTGTGGTGTTAGAGAAGACTCTTGAGTGTCCCTTGGACTGTAAGGAGATCTAACCAGTCCATCCTAAAGGAAATCAGTCCTGAATATTTATTAGAAGGACTGATGCTGAAGCTGAAACTCCAATACTTTGGCAACCTGATGTGAAGAGCTGACTCATTTGAAAAGACTGTGATGCTGGGAAAGATTGAGGGCAAGAGGAGAAGAGGACAACAGAGGATGAGATGGTTGGATGGCGTCACTGACTCAATGGACATGGGTTTGGGTAGACTCCGGGAGTTGGTGATAGACAGGGAGGCCTGGCGTGCTGTGGTTCATGGGGTCAGAAAGAGTTGGACACTACTGAGTGACTGAACTGAATTGATTACTAGAGCTAATCAGTGAAGTTAGCAAAGTTGCAGGATATAACAGAGAAGGCAATGGCAACCCACTCCAGTATTCTTGCCTGGAGAATCCCAGGGACAGAGGAGACTAGTGGGCTGCCGTCTACAGGGTCGCACAGTGTCCGACATGTCTGAAGCGACTTAGCAGCAGCAGCAGCAGCAGGAGGATATATAATCAATAGACAGAAATCACTTGCATTTCTATGTACTAACAATGAAAAATCAGAAAGAGAAATTAAGGAATCAATCCCATTCACTGTTGCAACAAAAAGAATTAAATATCTAGGAATAAACTTACCCAAGTATACAGAAGAACTGTACACAGAAAATTATAAGACACTAATGAAAGAAATCGAAGATGACATGAACAGATGGAGAGATATTCCATGTTCCTTGGTAAGAAGAATCAATACTGTGAAAACGACTATACTACCAAACTCAATCTACAGATTCAAAGCAATCCCTATCAAATTACAAATGGCATTTTTCACAGAACTAGTACAAAAAATTTCACAATTCATATGGAAACACAAAAGACCCTGAATAGCCAAAGCAGTCCTGAGAGAGAAGAATGGAACTGGAGGAATCAACCTTCCTGACTTCAGATTATACTACAAAGCTACAGTCATCATGACAGTATGGTACTGGCACAAAAACAGAAATATAGACAAACAGAACAAGATAGAAAGCCCAGAAATAAGCCCATGCACCTATGGGTACCTTATTTTTGACAAAGGAGGCAAGAATATACAATGGGGCAAAGAAAACCTCTTCAGTAAATGCTGCTGGGAAAACTTGACAGCTATATGTAAAAGAATGAAATTAGAACACTTCCTAACACCATACACAAAGATAAACTAAAAATGGATTAAAGACCTAAATGTAAGACCAGAAACTATAAATTAGTAAATAGTAAATGAAACAACTGACAAAGGATTAATTTTCAAAATATACAAGCAGCTCATACAACTCAATACCAGAAAAACAAACAACCTAATCAAAAAGTGGGAAAAAGAGCTAAACAGACATTTCTCCAAAGAAGACATACAGATGTATAACAAACACATGAAAAGATGCTCAACATGGCTCATTATTAGAGAAATGCAAATAAAAACTACAATGAAATATCACCTCACACTGGTCAGAATGACCATCTCAAAAAGTCTATAAACAATAAATTCTGGAAAGGGTGTGGAGAAAAGGCAACATTCTTGCACTGTTGGTTGGAATGTATATTGATACAGGCACTTTGGAAGACAGTATGGAGAGTCCTTAAAAACTAGGAATAAAACCACCATATGACCCAGAAATCCCACTCCTAAGCATATACCCTGAGGAAACCCAAATGAAAAAGACACATATATGCCATTGTTCATTGCAGCACTATTTGCAATAGCTAGAACATGGGGGCAACCTAGATGTCCATTGACAGATGAATGGATAAAGAAGTTGTGGTACATATGGAATATTACTCAGCTATAAAAAGAAATGCATTTGAGTCAGTTGTGATGAGATGGATGACCCTAGAACCTATTATACAGAGTGAAGTAAGTCAGAAAGAGAAAGATAAATATCATATTCTAATGCATATATATGAAATCTGGAAAAAATAATAATACTGAAGAATTTACTTACAGGGCGGCAATGGAGAAACAGACAGAGAACAGACTTATGGACATGGGGAGAGGGGAGGAGAGGGTGAGATGTATGGAAAGAGTGACATGGAAACTTACATTACCATATGTAAAATAGATAGCCAACAGGAATTTGTTGTGTGGCTCAGGAAACTCAAACAAGGGCTCTATATCACCCTAGAGGGATGGCATGGGGAAGAAGATGGGAGGGAGGTTCAAAAGGGAGGGGTTATATGTATACCTATGGCTGATTAATGTTGAGGTTTGACAGAAAACAACAAAATTCTGTAAAGCATTTATCCTTAAATAAAGAAATTAATTAATTTTTTAAAAAGTATACCATGGACTGAGTGGCTTAAATAACAGAAATCTATTTTCTCATAGTTCTGGAGGCTACAAGTGCAAGATCAAGGGGTTAGCAAACTTAATTTCTTCTGAGGCAGCTCCCCTTTTCTTGTACATGTCCCTCTTCTCCCTGTCTTCACAAGGTCTTCCCTCTGTGTGTGTCTGTGTCCTCATTTTCTCTTCTTATAAGGACACCAGTCACATTGGATTAGGGCCCCACCCTCATGACCTCATTTAACTTAATTACCTCTTTAAAGACTCTCTCTCCCAAGACAGTCACAGATTCAGGTAATGAAGGTTAGGACTTCACCTATAACTTTTGAGGTGACACAATTCATTCCATAACACTCAGGAAATCCTAAAGGTTTTTGAAGCTCTGTGCTAGGAACCAAAGACCAGATACATTCTTTATTATTCCATAATAATCTTCACATATTCCATTTGCTCATCTCCTTCATGCTGCCTCGAGATTGTTGGGGCAGACCACCTTTTTGGAGGGAATGTTCTGTCTGCTTCTGGAACTCATATTCTGAAGAGCGTGAGGAATGTCCTATTTAAAAACTTGAAGTAGACTGAAAGGAGAATTCCTTTATTTCAGATCCATTTTCTGCTGTTCATTGCTTCACTTCTTAGCACCTACACATTTTTTTCCCCCAACTCAGGCTTTCTTCTGTCCACACTAGACAAATGAGTTCAGAAATAATTTTGCCCATATTTGATGTTTGTATGCACTTAAATGAGCATGTATATTTGCACTAAAGTCTTATCTTCTCGAATTCTTATACTCTTGAAATTGCCCCAGGATGGTGGCTTCTTGGCTATAAGTTTCCGTCCGTCCGTTCAGTCGCTCAGTCGTGTCCAACTCTTTGTGACCCCGTGGACTGTAGCCTACCAGGCTTCTCCATCCATGGGATTCTCCAGGTAAGAATACTGGAGTAGGTTACCATTTCCTTCTCCAGGGGATCTTCCCAACCCAGGGATTGAACCTGGGTCTCCCACATTGGAGGCAGACACTTTAACCTCTGAGCCACCAGGGAAGCCGCTTTGGTGTTCACTATAAGGTGTGTGTGTGTGTGTGTGTGTGTGTGTGTGTATGTATGTGTGCATGCACATGCTCAGTCACGCCCAATTCTTTGCAGTCACATGGTCTGCAACCTGTCCGGCTCCTCTGTCCATGGGATTTTCTAGGCAAAAATACTGGAGTGGGTTGCCATTCCCTACTTCTGGGTCAGGAAGACCCAGGGATTGAACCTGCATCTCTCGTGTCTCTTGCATTGGCATGCAGATTCTTTACCACTAGCACCACCTAAGAAACCTCCCCCCTTCTCCCTGCCCCGCCACCTTGCTCAGTATAAGGTAAATGATACTTTTAGATTTTTTCCCTTTATGATTATCTTGTTTCTGAACTCATCAAATGAAAGATCACAAAATGTCTCAAATTCAGTTCAGTTTTTTGGTATGTATGTACCTTGTCAAAGCACAAATATTATTTTGATAGGAATTTAATCCTTGTTGATTGTTACAGCTCTGAAAACTTTCTTTAGGTCTTGCCTTCACTTCAACTGTAGAAACTTGTGATTCCTGAGGGCAGGCAGGAAATAGAGTTGAGAGTGAAATTATTCTCTCTCTAGTTTCTGAGAAGAAGATGGGCAGCTGAATTTGACTTAAAGTCTGTCACAGAATGATTTTATTTTAGAACTGAGAGGTGAGAAGGGCACAGATATTCCCCCGTGAGTGGTGGTGTAAGTATTTGGTAAAATAGATGTGGGAAGACAACTTTCTACAAATGGTTAATAAGCATATGCTCACATGTTTGTGAGATGCCAGAGGAAAAGGAGTAAACGATGCACAAGTGCTACTTTAGTTCACTCATTCTGCTTTTGCTTTTTAATTTGGCCACACCACATGGTATGTAGGATCTTAGTTCCCCACCAGGGATTGAACCTACAACCTCTGTGAGAAGCACAACCTCTGTGTTGGAAGCACCACTGGACCTCCAGGGAAGTCCCTACTCATTCAAGTTTAATTATTTGAAAGAATAGCTTATCCTGGCACCAACTGAGAAACATTGCAACCTAGGACAGCAACCCAGAGTCTCTTTCATATGACAACATCTTGAGAGCATCAAGAAGAAAGATTATTTTCTTTTTGTGTGAGTTCATTCTTTCCATGGCATTCAATAGACATTTATAAAGAGGTCTTTACATGCCAAGGACCCAATAGAAATAAACCATCTTATTTAAGATAGATGGGCTAAAAGCTATTGAAGAAATATTCCTTCATTCTAAAAAGTGAGGATTTTGTTAGTTTTCATGATAGTAACTGTAAGAATGAGTCAGGCAATTAATCTCCTCATCTATAAAATAAAAGGTTTGCTATTGACAATCTCCAACCTTTTTTCCAACTTTAAAATTCTAGGATTCTGTAGTTTCTGTCATCATTTCTATACTCCAGAAGAATAAGTTTCAAATATAACTGATGCTTTCTGGTATAGAATTCTCTCCTAACTGAAAAGCTTTTGCACAGAACATGGTTTTTCAATATTGCCCTGGGTTCTGAGATTCTGAGGTTGGTAGAGAGAGGCTAGTATATAGTTACTATTTCTTAAAACGTCTCAGGAATTTTTTTTTTTTTTTTGCCATTTCCAAGGGCCACGGCGGGGTCTGGTCTAAGGAAAGCAACTCAAATCCTGCCGTGAAACCAGAAATGCCAGAATTAGAGATTTACGTTACTGTTCCGTTCCATTCCGTTCAGTTGCTCAGCCGTGTCCGACTCTTTGTGACCCCATGAATCACAGCACGCCAGGCCTCCCTGTCCATCACCAACTCCCAGAGTTCACTCAAACTCATGTCCATAGAGTCGGTGATGCCGTCCAGCCATCTCATTCTCTGTCGTCCCCTTCTCCTCCCGCCCCCAAACACTTCCAGCATCAGAGTCTTTTCCAATGAGTCAACTCGTCGCATGAGGTGGCCAAAGTATTGGAGTTTCAGCTTTAGCATCAGACCTTCCAATGAACACCCAGGATTGATCTCCTTTAGAATGGACTGCTTGGATCTCCTTGCAGTCCAAGGGACTCTCAAGAGTTTTCTCCAGCACCACAGTTCAAAAGCATCAATTCTTCGGCGATCAGCTTTCTTCACAGTCCAACTCTCACATAAGTCTTATTCTATGTCTGGCCCAATAGGATGAATAACAAACTAGAAGTTCCTGGCTTTTCCATTGATTCAGCAAGGATGCTCTCGGGTAACAGAACACCCAACTCAAAATGATTTAACCAGTAAACAACAGGTTTCTTACATAGTATCAGAATTGGATAACTGGGTCCCAGGTCAGCTTCTTTCATGCCTGTTGGATTTTCCCTCATAGGCACAAAATGGCTGCAGCAGTTACTAGCATTAGGTCCTCATGTGAAAATGTCCAAAGGCAGAAAGGATCATTTGTCTTCACGAGCCTCTTTTCATTAGGGAGGAAGCCTTTCTTTGAGGCTTCCAACAAACTCCCTCTTGCTGGCAAGTACTGTGTTATATCCCGGAGCCCCTGGCTGCTCAGGGGTAAAAGCATCTTATATCCTGCCAGCAAAGGAGAGTGTGATGGGAATGCATTATGGAGGCAGTAATATCTGCCTCGTCTTTTCTGGCCAAGAAACTCGACCACAGATCTAATTGGATGGGAAGTGATGGAAGGTATTTGGTTCATATGTGTGTATGATGGGGGTGCTCCCTCTTCATGCTGTTAGCCCTCTACCCTTAATTTCCAAGGGCCCTGGATAATGATTGGTGAATGTGAAGTTGAGCCTATGAGTAGTGTGGCATATATGCAAGGAACAGAGACCTACACAGAGAGAGCAGATGGGGGCGGGGGGTCCAGGTGAAGGTTGAGAGTGAGGCTGTGGCTAATGGAAGCATAAGAATGGCTAGCAGGGCAGGCAGCAGTGGGTCAGATTCTGGCCCTGAACACTCTGATACATGGTTTGTTTGACCTTTGCTGAGCATCAGGGAAATTTGTAGCAGTTTCCTGTGATAGCTTGTACCATATTACAGCTCCACTGACATTTTACATATCTGTAGGATGTTTCATCTCTGATAATTAGCCAGAGAGTATATAATTATCTTAATTCTCTGACTTATTGCCCAGGGTAGATGATCCAGACACAAATAATGGGCTCCTGACTTCTGATGTTGGATGTGCTCTTTTGGGATTGGGGATCAGTTGAATAAGTGTCATTCTATTCTGAAAACCTATTTCAGTATTCCTGTAACATGTAATTAATTTGCTCATGTAATTTGCTCAAGTTCAGTCAAGTTTTTGACTTGAAGTCATTGTGTGGGTTAATGGGTGAGTGCTTTAAACGAGAGCACAAGCATTTAGGAATGAGAGGTTGGAAGAATTAAATGCGACATGCAAGTAAGGGTGACCCTAACATTTCCTGACATACAGAGTGTGCTTAATAACTATTAGTGTCCTTCCCTCGTCTGGCTTCCTTCCTAATTACCATGTCCCCAAATTCTCAGCAAAATGATCTCACCCTCCTTTTTTGGAGCATCTTCTACCCTACTCTTGAAAGAGCAGGAAGAATATAACCCATATTCCAAGACAAGGTAATAAGAGATGAAAAGATGGAGGAAAGGGAACGACTTTTTTATCATGCACTGAACATCTGTGATAGATGTATTAAGGATTCTGAGTTAAGATACGTACTCCAATCTGAAGGAGCTCATTTTCAGAAGGGAGATTTAGAGGGAAATAATGTGAGATTTTGAAGAAGGCAATGGAAACCCACTCCAGTAGTCTTTGCTGGAAAATCCCATGGATGGAGGAGCCTGGTAGGCTGTAGTCCATGGGGTCACAAAGAGTCGGACATGACTGAGCAACTTCACTTTCAGTTTTCACTTTCATGCATTGGAGAAGGAAATGGCAACCCACTCCAGTGTTCTTGCCTTGAGAATCCCAGGCACGGCAGAGCCTGGTGGGCTGCCATCTATGGGGTTGCACAGAATCGGACACGACTGAAGTGATTTAGCAGCAGCAGCAGCAATGTGAGATTTGAAGACTATGAGAGCAGAAATTTTCACAGGGGGCAGGTGAGCACTTATAATGGGCACCTAACTTACAGTGCATAGGGCATCGAGGTGGGTGGCACTGGGAGTCTTCTTTGGAGTAACGGTACCTAGTGGTGAGGCTTGCCCCTCACACCTCGGTTGGGCCACAGCTCTTAGGACTCTTGTTCTCCGAGGAGGGAGATGGAAGTAGAAGATCTGGATTTTTTCCAGAAGTCCTGGAGAGAGCCAAGGAGCAGGCATTACTCATGGACTTGTAGGGTTGGGGGCATGTGTATCAGGAGGCTTCTAGGTGACCCCATTTCCTGAACACACTGTGTTCTGGTGCTTGTATTAGTAAAGTACATGAAACATCCACATACCTAGTCCATGACCCTTGGGTTCTGGTACAGTAGATCTGGAATGGGATCTGCTGAAACCTGGCCCCAGGGTGTAACCAGGGCAGGTGAATGGCTGCAATAGGATGAGAGGTACATGGGGAGAAGTAGCACTATCTGCTACTTATTTTCACATGTGTCATCTAATCTTCAAAGTTTCATGAGGGAGAGACTAGATCGCTATTTTGTAGATGAGTAAGCTGGAGAAGGTAAGTGAACCACCCAGAGTCACTCAGCTGGCATCTGGCAAGATTAACCTTGTGGTCAGCTCTCTTCAGCTCAAGTCTTGGACATCTTCCATTATGCAGCAATTAACTGAAAACTGGCTTATTGACTATGCCAAAGTCTTTGACTGTGTGGATCACAATAAACTGTGGAACATTCTGAAAGAGATGGGGATACTAGGCCTCTTGAGAAACCTATATGCTTGTCAGGAAGCAAAAGTTAGAACTGGACATGGAACAACAGACTGGCTCCAAATAGGAAAAGGAGTACGTCAAGGCTGTATATTGTCACTCCACTTATTTAACTTATATGCAGAGTACATCATGAGAAACACTGGGCTGGAGGAAGCACAAGCTGGAATCAAGATTGCTGGGAGAGACATCCATAACCTCAGATATAAGTTGGCTTAAAGCTCAACATTCAGAAAACTAAGATCATGGCATCCGGTCCCATCACTTCATGGCAAATAGGTGGGGAAACAGTGGAAACAGTGGCTGACTTTATTTTTCTGGGCTCCAAGATTGCTGCAGATGTTGATTGAAGCCATGAAATTAAAAGACACTTACTCCTTAGAAGGGAAGTTATGACCAACCTAGACAGCATATTAAAAAGTAGAGACATCACTTTGCCAACAATGGTCCGTCTAGTCAAGGCTATGGTTTTTCCAGTTGTCATGTATGGATGTGAGAGTTGGAGTATAAAGAAAGCTGAGCGCTGAAGAATTGATGCTTTTAAACTGTGGTGTTGGAGAAGACTCTTGAGCATCCCTTGGACTGCAAGGAGATCCAACCAGTCCATCCTAAAGGAGATCAGTCCTGGGTGTTCATTGGAAGGACTAATGTTGAAGCTGAAACTCCAATACTTTGGCCACCTGATGTGAAGAGCTGACTCATTTGAAAAGACCGTGATGCTGGGAAAGATTGAGGGCAGGAGGAGAAGGGGACGATAGAGGATGAGATGGTTGGATGGCATCACCGACTCAATGGACATGGGTTTGGATAGACTCCGGGAGTTGGTGATGGACAGGGAGGCCTGGCGTGCTGCGGTTCACGGGGTCACAAAGATTAGGACATGACTGAGCGACTGAAAACATGACTGAGCGACTGAAAACATTTTATTGTGTCCCATCTCTTCCAAAAATGTATAGTTGCATATGCACATGTCTGTGTATATGTAGGCACAATAACATATTCAGTTCAGTTCAGTTCAGTCGCTCAGTTGTGTCTGACTCTTTGCGACCCCGTGAATCACAGCACGCCAGGCCTCCCTGTCCATCACCAACTCCCGGAGTTCACTCAAACTCATGTCCATAGAGTCGGTGATGCCGTCCAGCCATCTCATTCTCTGTCGTCCCCGTCTCCTCCCACCCCCAATCCCTCCTAGCATCAGACTCTTTTCCATTAGAAATAGAAAATTAGAAGCATGGATGACAAGAGTAACCAACATAACACGAACTTCTGCTTGAACATCAGAGTATGCTCTGAGTTTCCCGGCATTCAGAGCAAAAAGAGAAACTGTCTAAATAAGAGTTCTCATTATTACAAAGGAGGAAACATTACAAAGGAAACATTTCCTCTGTCGAGGAGGATTCCTTTACTCTGAGGTTGTTCTGATCATGAAGGAAGAGGAATATTAGTTCCTCAAGAAAGTGATAGATTTGGGAGGTTGATTTCTAACAATTCACTACAAGGAAACAATATTCTCCACTAGAGTTTGCTAACAAATATAAATGTGATATTTACTTGACTTGGACTTTTTTATTTGTTTAACGTGCCCAAATAAATGATCCAGGGATTGAACCCACATCTCTTATGTCTCTTGCATTGGCAGGTGTGTTCTTTACCATTATTGCCACCTGGGAAGACCCAAAATGGCAATAGCCTACAATAGCACCAACATAGCCATTTGATGGGATTGAATATAGGATATATGTAAATTCACTTCATTTCCTCTTCAAATATTTATTGAGCACTTGATATATACCAAGACACCTTAATAATTACTATGTGAGTTACTGAATATATTGGGAATATTGGTAAAGTAATTTAGGGGTCAATTATATAGGTCTATAATTTAGAAAAGTAGTAAAACATCTTGTCAATGTCCAGCTCCATTTAATCCCACTGCTCTCTGTTATCATGGTTCTTTGGTAATACTTTCTGAATTGGGGCTTCCCAGGTGGGGCAATGGTAAAGAATTTGCTGCCAATCCAGGAGAGGCAGGCGGCTGAGGTTTGACCCCTGAGAAGCGAAGATCCCCTAGAGAAGGAAATTGCAACCCACTCTAGTATTCTTGCATGGAAAATTCCCTGGACAGAGGAGCCTGGTGGGCTGCAGTCCATGGGCTTGCAAAGTCCATTGAATGTGACTGAATATGCACACACACACTTTCCAAATTTTAAGTTCATGCCCTTTGAGGAAATTGTTCATCAAGACAGGCCTAGAGAGAAGGGAGATCTAGAATGATTTGAGAGGGATTAGCCTGAAAAATTCAACTTCAGAATTCTCAGATTATACATACAGAGCTCACTGGAACATCTGTCTGTTTTAAGCATGTAATTTATGTGTGTTGCTCTAATGTGGGCTGACACCAGGCAGGTAAAGGACAGCAGGACTGGGAAGTGGCTGCAGAGACTTCCAAATGCCTCCCCAGCAGGACTGGGAGAGACTTGCTCGTCAAAGGTCTGTTTGGAACCACAAGCCCAATTAGTTTCCTGCCTCTCATCTCTGTTAGACCTGGCCACCTCCCAAAACACAAGCCCTCTGGACACGCTTCCTTGAATGTACTTATCCCTGTGTTGTTTTGAGCAGTTTAGCCCCTGATTCATCCTCCCACTGCTGTGCCTCTGCCAACCTTCCCCGCCTGCCCTCTGCAATCCCCATCCAGCTGTAAACCCCCCACCCCCTCACACACTTGTTTGTCACAGAATGTTCCCTCCACTTCCTCACCTTAACTGAAACGCTGCTCTCTGCCAAGGACAGGGGTTTCATAGAGAGCTTGCTGTTTCTCCCAGGTCCCAAAGACCAAAGAGTTGGGAGGCAGCCAGACCATTCTCTCAGCTTCCCTCTGCTACTTAGCATCTTTTCTCTGGTGCTGAGATACCTTCCTTCTTTGAAGCTCTTGGAGCCCGGCTTCCCCATCCCCTATCCTCACTGCTTTCACAGACAGATGGACGGTGGTCACTGGCTACAGGTGCTGGTGGAACTCTTGAAATGTGCCATAAGGGTAAATGTTTCCAAGTCTTAGTAAGAAAAAGAATACAAAATGTCTCAATATTTTTATACTGATTGCATATTAAAATATAATAATGTTTTGGATATATTACATAAAACAAATTATTAAAAATAATTTCACTTCTTTCTATTTCTTATATGTGGCTACTAGAAAATTCCAGATGACTCAAGTGGCTTCTATTTGTGCCTTGTGTTATTATAATTCTATGGACTAGCACTCCCCTGAGGACTGCCAGGGCCAGTGTGGATCTCAGACTCTGGTCTTCAGCTCCTGTACTGGTTGAGGCTTTTATAGGAATTTAAAAAATACTTTAATTTTCTTTTTTACATATTACAAAGTAAAAAGTTTCTGGGAGACGCCCGGCTCCGGCGCCCGGCTCCGGCGGCGCAGGCGCGGGAGACGCCCGGCTCCGGCGGCGCAGGCGCGGGAGACGCCCGGCTCCAGCGCAACCGACCACGTGCAGAATCGTGGCTGAGATGAGCTACCCCGCGCCCAGGGTTAGGGCGGTGGCTGAGAGGAGCTGTACCACGTTCAGGAGGCGGTGGCTGCTTGGGCACCAGAGGGCCGAGAGGAGCTGATCTACATTCAAAGCAGGAGGCGCGGCCTTGAGGAGATACCCCTCGTCCAAGGTAAGGTACAGCGGCTGCACCTTGCTGGAGCAGCTGGGAAGAGATACTCCATGACCAAGTGGAATATAAGAATCCAGTGTTCTGGGGAGGAAGGAACAAGATGGCGGAGGGATAAGATGGCAAGACCACTTTCTCCCCCACAAATTCATCAAAAGAACATTTGAACGTGGAGTAAAGTCCACAAAACAACTTCTGAATACTGGCAGAGGACATCAGGCTCCCAGAAAAGCAGCCCATTGTCTTCTAAAGGAGAGAGAAGAAATCCAGCTCCACCCACCAGAACACCAACACATGCTTCCCTAACCAGGGAACCCGGACAAGTCACCCGTCCAACCCCACACACAGTGAAGAAACTACGTAATAAAGAGAACTCCACAAACTGCAAGAAGAGGGAAAGGCCACCCCAAGCAAAGCAATATAAGCAAGATGAAGAGGCAGAGAAATACCCAGCAAGTAAAGGAACAAGATAATTGCCCACCAACACAAACAAAAGAAGAAGATATAGGGAATTTACCTGATAAAGAATTTCAAATTTTGATGGTGAAAATGATTCAAAATCTTGAAAGCAAAATGGAGTTACAGATAAATAACCTGGAGAAAAGGATTGAGAAGATGGAAGAAAGATTTAATAAGGACTTAAAAGAAATAAAAAAGAGTCAATATACGATGAATAATGCAATAGATGAGATCAGAAACACTCTGGAGGGAACAAACAGTAGAATAACAGAGGCAGAAGACAGGATAAGCGAACTAGAAGATAGAATTGTAGAAATCAATGAAACAGAGAGGAAAAAAGAAAAACGAATTAAAAGAAATGAGGACAATATTAGAGACCTCTGGGACAATGTTAAACGCTCCAACATTCGAATCATAGGAGTCCCAGAAGAAGAAGACAAAAAGAAAGACCATGAGAGAATACTTGAGGAGATAATAGTTGAAAACTTCCCTAAAATAGGGAAAGAAATAATCACCCAAGTCCAAGAAACCCAGAGAGTCCCCAACAGGATAAACCCAAGGCGAAATACTCCAAGACACATATTAATCAAATTAACAAAGATCAAACACAAAGAACAAATATTAAAAGCAGCAAGGGAAAAGCAGCAAATAACACATAAGGGGATTCCCATAAGGATAACAGCTGATCTTTCAACAGAAACTCTTCAGGCCAGAAGGGAGTGGCAAGACATACTTAAAGTGATGAAAGAAAATACCCTACAGCCCAGATTACTATACCCAGCAAGGATCTCATTCAAATATGAAGGAGAAATCAAAAGCTTTACAGACAAGCAAAAGCTGAGGGAATTCAGCATCACCAAACCAGCTCTCCAACAAATGCTAAAGGATCTTCTATAGACAGGATACACAGAAAGAGTGTATAAACTTGAACCCAAAGCTATAAAGAAAATGGCTACGGGATCGTACTTATCAATAATTACCTTAAACGTAAATGGATTGAAATTTTCAAAAAGGCTAGGAAACAATTCTCATAGCCATCAATAGTTCAGTGTTGAGTTCATGAATAGTTTTTAAAGTTTGGGACAAACTGTAGTATTTGCTATTTGAAGTACTCTTTGTAATTGGCATATTACGATGTAACATTGGTCTTCATTTTCATCTTAAAACGCCTAAAAATGCCTAACAGGTTTTTAGATTTGTGAATTTTAGTTGAAATGTATTTTACGATGTTACTAAACCTGCAGAAATATTGAAATATTTCAGAGAACTTATTCACTGTACATTTAATTTATTTTATTTATAAAAGTTATGAACTGTAGAAAGTTTTACTTGTTGGGTCAAATGTTTGTTGCTTCAAATGCTTGTTGCATTTGAAGTGCTAGTTACAAGAAAATCAAATACCTTCAATGTATAAATGCTATTAAGTTTTTAAAGGACTCTGGAGTATAAGTAAGTTTGTTTAAAGAAATTTAGTCTGTTCAACTTGAAAAAAATAAATAAATAAAATTGGAAAAAAAAAAACAGACAACGCAAAAAAAAAATAAATAAAATAAAATAAATACATTTATATTAAAAATTAAAACATAAAAAAATATTAGAAAATGTGGATTATAAATTTTTAATAGAGTGACCATAAATACATAAATATATGTGAAAGAATATATACCACTTTTTGGTAATTATCTATACTTTCCAACATGTCATAAATATCTTTCTGTGGCATATGTATTCTTCTGTGATCATTGCTTTACAATGTTGTGCTGGTTTCTGTTGTACAACAATGTGAATTAGCCTTAAGTACACACATGTGTCCCCTCCGTCTTAAACCTCCCTTCCCCCACCCACCCCGTCCCACCCCTATAGGTTGTGTGAAGGTTTAAAAAATGGTCAACTACTTTTTTTCCTGCAAGTTATACCATAACTTATTTTGCCAGTCTTTGTTGATTGGGCAGTATTTTTGAATTTTTCTGTTATGAATGAAGCAGAATGCCTTCTCTTAAATGGTTTTTAGAGAGAGGGCCTTCTTTAAAGTTGCCAGCCTTTTCTAACTGTAGAGGAGCCCACTTGTTTAGTTCCCATCACATGACTGTCACATAATTTTAGAATAAATTTACACCGATTATTCTGGGAAAACCCACAGATTAGTGCTGTAAACCAGAGGCAAATGCTTCGGACTCAGATGGTAAGTGTGTGTTCATTTATTTATTTATTTTGGCTGCCTTGGGTCTTCGTTGCTGTCGGAGGGCTTTCTGTATTTACAACAAGCAGGCTTCTCAGTGGGATGGCTTCTGTTGTTGCAGAACATGCCTTCTAGGCATATGGGCTTCAGTAGTTGCAGCACACAGGCTCAGTTGTGGCGAACAGGCTCAGCTGCCTGATGGCAAGTGGGACCTTCCTGGACCAGGAATTGAACCCATGTCCCCTGCATTGGCAGTCACATTCTTAACCACTGGACCACAAGGGAAATACCAGTAAGAATGCCTCAATTGGATAACTACTATCTCCTTGGGAGATGGACTTTCAGGTGTCGAGAGTCTGGGTCCTCTCTTAGTCAGGCTGAACCCTCTTCTCCCCCGTGGAATGCTGCCAGGAGCCAGGCACCCCAGATGGGGTGAGGTCCTGGAAGCTGTAGAGAGGGATGGGTCTCAGCTTACAGAGCCAGGTGAGAGCAGAAGGCCAGCCGAGGTGACCATCGCGTCCCAGCAGGGATTGCACAGTTTGTGTACTGTCCTCAGAGAACCCCAGAAACACTCAGGGGACATTCCAAAGCAGGTACTGCCATCCTGGTGCTACCCAGGTAAAGACTGTTCAGTTGCTGACTGTTTGGGTTAGAAGAATGGCTGAGATTTCCAAGTGTTCACCTGCTTCCATCAGAGGCTGGAAGCATGTCTCTCAGGAAAATACTCAAAGCTAAATCTGTTCCTAGGCAGAAAAGTGTGTAAGCTATTTAATTATACACATATCCACAAAGACATACAACGTAACAACAATTAAATCAGAATTAACAGAATCAATAGTTTCCAGTTCTAGGACTGTGTCAGATATGTAAAAGGGGTATAAAGATAGTCTTAAATGGACATATTTCCAGGGTTCACATAGTGTTCATTGCTAAAGTTCCAAGGCAGGTGAGTGTGGGAGTCAGATGGCCTGGGTTTGAATCCAGATCCACAGCTAGTGACCTTGGACATGTTACTTAATCTCTCAACTTCTTGCAGAGACTTTAGGAGAAATAAAAGAGATGGCACATGCCAAGGGTTTAGCACGATATCTGGTGTATAGTCAGTACACAATGCATGCTTACGATTCTTATATATTTTCACATTATTTTTCCTGTGTATTGTAATAACTTCCTAACTAGGTCTCACTGCTCCCACTCTTCCTCTTTGTCCAATGTATTCCACACATAGCAGCCAGAAAATTAAACATTCAAACCCAATCATGTCACTTTCCTGTTTAAGACCATCTTCACACTACTGCTCTCACTGCATTAAACTCCTTGCTACCATCTATGAGGAAGGCTTGGTCAGGTTTGGCGTCACCTCCTTCATGACAGCCTCTTTTTCCCCACACTTCCAGCACTCCAGCCCTGCTGGCCTGCTTGCTGCCCCTTGAACTTCCTATGATTGTTATTGCCTTGTAGCCTTTGTATTTGGGGTGCCACCACCTGCAATGTTTCTCCATGTGGCAGACTTCTTCACATAATCCTTCAGTTCAGTTCAGTTCAGTTCATTTCAGTCGCTCAGTCGTGTCAGACTCTTTGCGACCCCATGAACCACAGCACGCCAGGCCTCCCTGTCCATCACCAACTCCCGGAGTTCACTCAAACTCATGTCCATCGAGTTGGTGATGCCATCCAGCCATCTCATTCTCCGTCGTCCCCTTCTCCTCCTGCCCCCAATCCTTCCCAGCATCAGAGTCTTTTCCAATGAGTCAACTTCACATGAGGTGGCCAAAGTATTGGAGTTTCAGCTTTAGCATCAATCCTTCCAATGAACACCCAGGATTGATCTCCTTTAGAATGGACTGGTTGGATCTCCTTGCAGTCCAAGGGACTCTCAAGAGTATTTTCCAACACCACAGTTCAAAAGCCTCAATTCTTCAGTGATCAGTTTTCTTCACAGTCCAACTCTCACATCCATACATGACTGCTGGAAAAACCATAGCCTTGACTAGACAGACATTTGTTGGCAAAGTAATGTCTCTGCTCTTTAATATGCTATCTAGGTTGGTCATAACTTTCCTTCCAAGGAGTAAGCGTCTTTTAATTTCATGGCTGCAGTCAGCATCTGCAGTGATTTTGGAGCCCAAAAAATAAAGTCTGACACTGTTTCCACTGTTTCCCCATCTATTTGCCATGAAGTGATGGGACCAGATGCCACGATCTTCGTTTTCTGAATGTTGAGCTTTAAGCCAACATTTTCATTCTCCTCTTTTACTTTCATCAAGAGATTTTTGAGTTCCTCTTCACTTTCTGCCATAAGGGTGGTATCATCTGCATATCTGAGGTTATTGATATTTCTCCCAGCAATCTTGATTCCAGCTTGTGCTTCTTCCAGTCCAGCATTCCTCATGATGTAGTCTCCATATAAGTTAAATAAGCAGGGTGACAATATACAACCTTGACGTACTCCTTTTCCTATTTGGAACCAGTCTGTTGTTCCATGTCCAGCTCTAACTGTTGCTTCCTGACCTGCATACAGGTTTCTCAAGAGGCAGGTCAGGTGGTCTGGTATTCCCATCTCTTTCAGAATGTTCCACAGTTTATTGTGATCCACACAGTCAAAGGCTTTGGCATAGTCAATGAAGCAGAAATAGATGTTTTTCTGGAACTCTCTTGCTTTCTCCATGATCCAGCAGATATTGGCAATTTGGTCTCTGGTTCCTCTGCCTTTTCTAAAACCAGTTTGAACATCTGGAAGTTCACGCTTCACGTACTGCTGAAGCCTGGCTTGGAGAATTTTGAGCATGACTTTACTAGCGTGTGATATGAGTGCAATTGTGCGGTAGTTTGATTACACGGACCACAGCCCTGTCTAACTCAATGAAACTAAGCCATGCTGTGTGGAGTCACCCAAGATGGACGGGTCATGGTGGAGAGGTCTGACAGAATGTGGTCCACTGGAGAAGAAAATGGCAAACCACTTCAGTACACTTGCCTTGAGAACCCCATGAACAGTATGAAAAGGCAAAATGATAGGATACTGAATGAGGAACTCAGCAAGTCAGTGGGTGCCCAATATGCTACTGGAGGTCAGTGGAGAAATAACTCCAGAGAATGAAGGGATGGAGCCAAAGCAAAAACAATACCCAGTTGTGGATGTGACTGGTGACAGAAGCAAGGTCCAATGCTGTAAAGAGCAATATTGCATAGGAACCTGAAATGTTAGGTCCATGAATCAAGGCAAATTGGAAGTGGTCAAAGAGGAGATGGCAAGAATGAACATCGACATTGTAGGAATCAGTGAACCAAAATGGACTGGAATGGGTGAATTTAACTCAGATGACCATTATATCTACTACTGTGGGCAGGAATCCCTTAGAAGAAATGGAGTAGCCATCATGGTCAACAAAAGAGTCCGAAATGCAGTACTTGGATGCAATCTTAAAAATGACAGAATGATTTCTGTTCATTTCCAAGGCAAACCATTCAGTATTACAGTAATCCAGGCCTATGCCCCAACCAGTAACGCTGAAGAAGACGAAGTTGAACAGTTCTATGAAAACCTACAAGACCTTTTAGAACTAACACCCAAAAAAGATGTCCTTTTCATTATAGGGGACTGGAATGCAAAAGTAGGAAGTCAAGAAACACCTGGAGTAACAGGCAAATTTGGCCTTGGAGCACGGAATGAAGCAGGGCAAAGGCTAATAGAGTTTTGCCAAGAGAATGCACTGGGCATAGCAAACACCCTCTTCCAACAACACAAGAGAAGACTCTATACATGGACATAACCAGATGGCCAATGCTGAAATCAGATTGATTATATTCTTTGCAGCCAAAGATGGAGAAGCTCTATATAGTCAGCAAAAACAAGACCAGGAGCTGACTGTGGCTCAGATCATGAACTCCTTATTGCCAAATTCAGACTTCAATTGAAGAAAGTAGGGAAAACCACTAGGCCATTCAGATACGACCTAAGTCAAATCCCTTATGATTATACAGTGGAAGTGAGAAATAGATTTAAGGGACTAGATCTGATAGACAGAGTGCCTGATGAACTCTTGACGGAGGTTCGTGACATTGTACAGGAGACAGGGATCAAGACCATTCCCATGGAAAAGAAATGCAAAAAAGCAAAATGGCTGCTGAGGAGGCCTTACAAATAGCTGTGAAAAGAAGAGAAGAGAAAAGCAAAGGAGAAAAGGAAGATATAAGCATCTGAATGCAGAGTTCCAAAGAATATCAAGGAGAGATAAGAAGGCCTTCCTCAGTGATCAATGCAAAGAAATAGAGGAAAACAACAGAATAGAGATCTCTTCAAGAAAATTAGAGATACTAAGGGAAAATTTCTTGCAAAGATGGGCTCGATAAAGGACAGAAATGGTATGGACTTAATAGAAGCAGAAGATATTAGGAAGAGGTGGCAAGAATACACAGAAGAACTGTATAAAAAAGATCTTCACAGCCAAGATAATCACGATGGTGTGATCACTCACCTAGAGCCAGATCTTGTAATGTGAAGTCAAGTGGGCCTTAGAAAGCATCACTACAAACAAACCTAGTGGAGGTGATGGAATTCCAGTTGAGCTATTTCAAATCCTGAAAGATGATGCTGTGAAAGTGTTGCACTCAATATGCCAGCAAATTTGGAAAACTCAGCAGTGGCCACAGGACTGGAAGAGGTCAGTCTTCATCCCAATCCCAAAGAAAGGCAATGCCAAAGAATGCTCAGACTACCGCACATCAACCTTATCTCAGCTTAAATGGCACTGCTTCAGGGAGCCTTCTCTGAAGACCCAATCTAATCAACTCACCTGACAGTTTTAACTGCATCGTCTTGTTTTATTTTCTATGCAGCATCATCCTTCTGTTCTTTTATTTGATTTCACATTATTGTCTGTTTCTCTGCAATGGGGTATAATCTCGCTGACATCAAGCACCTTCTCTGTCTCATTCAGCATTAACCTCCAGTGTCCAGAGTTGAACCCAACACGTGTTAGGCACTCTAGAAGTATTTGTCGAATCAGGGAATGAATGAATGATTGAATGGTTTTGATATGATACCCTATTCAAAGAAAGATGGTTTCACCCAGAGTTAAAAAGTGCCTGCATGGAAAAAAGCACTTTAGTTGGAGTACTAATGATGGGATTTGGAATCGATAGAATCTTACAGCCTGTCATTTTCTAATTTTTTAATTTTATTTTTTGACTGCATATGTTCTGAGTCATGGCACTCAGGATCTTTCATTGTGGGCTTTCCTCTAGTTGCGGTGCGTGGGCTCCAGAGCACGTGAGCTCTGTAGTAAAGGCATGTGGGATCTTAATTCCCTGACGAGGATCAAACCTGTGTCCTGGGCATGGGAAGCCGAATTCCTAATTAGCTGACCAGCAAGGAAGTTCCTAGACTGTCAATTTCTGAGCTGATTTTTTTTCTATATATATACTGAAAGTATCCTGGATTGAAGAGCATTTTTCCTAGATATGTGGAGTTCTAAAGACTCAATGGGGGCCATAGCTCGAAGGACATAAAAAATGATGGCCTCAGTGGTGGAAGGCAAAGCCTGACAGTGAAGAAAACAATTTGTGCTGAGCCCTGTACACCACCCTGGGGAACAAAGGGAGGCGAGAGGGTCTGCTGCTTCTCCCTCCCACGTGTCTGACACCGCGGAGCTCGTGAGTCACTTGTGAAAGGCTGCTCTCAGAAGCTTCCAGTCCTCTGCTTCCAGAGGCAGTCATGCCTTTCCCTCTGAAATTCAATTAAATCAGCCCTAATGAGTGACTATGCAGACAGGGAGCTCTTGTTTACAGAACACAAGGAATAATAATGAGGCAATATTAATTAGGATTGCTGTTGCAAATCAGAAAAAGTGATTCTCCACCTTAACAGCAGGGCAGATTTCTACTTTCAGACACCATATCGCACAGGTTTGAGAAAGAGAGAGCCTTGTAATCTTTGTTTATTGCCATGAAGTAGATGTTTGAGAACAACACCACTAAAATTTTCCTTTGTTCTACTGGCTTTAGTCAATTCCACCAATCACCATTCACTCTTTTTCTGGCTGTTGCCACTATTGAGTTTTCTGAATAAACACAGGCAACCGAGTTTTAACCACAATGATAAAATACTTAAGAAAAAAAAAGTCTGTGGGCAAAGGGCCACAGCAGTAGGAGGGTTTGACATACAGATCATGTTTATCCTTTGATCATCTGTCATTTTGTTAGAAGAAAGCATATGCCATCCTCTGCTCTGTTTTTAAAATAGATTCAGAGGAAGTGAGGAATTAATCTTAACCTTAAACACATTGAGCCCAGTATTTCCTATCCAACTGTAGAATGCACTATCTAGTTTCCTACACCTCGCCCTTGCTAAGTTTAGGTTCTTTGGGCCAGCTGTCAAGAGGGAAAAGGAGGGGGAAGGGACCTTTGCTTTAGATGGATAAGGCATTGCGCTGTCCTCCATCAATCCTGGCTTATTTCCTCTCAGTGCCTTTCCCCGTTCCCCACAGCGACAGAACCAAGCATGACCAGAGCTAATGACCCTTGTGATTTTTCAGACGTTTGTTTCAAAATGGGATTGGCATGAATCTCTTTCTCACTGTGTTCCGCTTCATGGTTATGTGCTACAGGCACTGAAAATGAGTCAGCACGTCAGCAGTGCATATCTTGCCCATCTTCGTACTCTCTAGAAAAGCAAAGCTTGACCTTGCTTTTTAAAAATGATTGCTCAGAAGGGAGGCCAGGATGTCATCAGCTCCCTGGCTCTGCACTCGGTGGAGGTGGGGTGGAGCAGCAACATTTGGAGAGTTTGTCTGTTGAAGTTTTTCTTCCTCAGGTTAACATTGACTTTGCAGACAGTTTGGTCGATGTTCTTCTACTTTTAAAAACAATGAAGCTTTAGCTATTGCTGATGGCAGCAGTTACTCATAGCACATGCTCAGTGCTCAGGCTGGACTCATGGCGGGTGTTCAATCTGTGCTTCGTGAATTGAACTTGACTTTGGCCACCTCATGCAAACAGTTGACTCACTGGAAAAGACTCTGATGCTGGGAGGGATTGGGGGCAGGAGGAGAAGGGGACGACAGAGAATGAGATGGCTGGATGGCATCACCGACTCGATGGACATGAGTTTGAGTGAACTCCGGGAGTTGGTGATGGACAGGGAGGCCTGGCGTGCTGTGATTCATGGGGACGCAAAGAGTCGGACATGACTGAGCGACTGAACAGAACTGAACTGAATGTCTAAGTGCCCTGTGGGGTGCTGGGAACCCTCTAGTGCAGGTGAGCTGCTCCCAGACTGGGTAGCTTCCCAGTGCACTTCAGTAGGGGGTGCTGCTCCTGCCTGTTTTTTTTTTTTCAGCCCCTTCAGCCTGCTGCCCACTCATTTCCCATGCCCTGTGCCTGGGTACCGCCCTTCTTCTGCCAAAGCAGAATTCCTCTTTCCACACAGCACAAGAGAATCAGAGAAAACATAGCAATAACTGCAGTCCCTGAGAAAGGCATGGCAACCCGCTCCAGTATTCTTTCCTGGAGAATCCCATGGACAGAGGAGCCTGGAGGGCTACAGTCCACGGGGTCGCAAAGAACAGGACACAAATGAAGTGACTTCACACGCATGCATGCAGTGCCTGTGGGTCCCGTGACTTCAGGGTATGGTGAAGCTTGCTGAAAATGTTTATGAAAGGAGCCATGTGAGAGAAGAATAGCTATGAAAAATATTCTGTATCCAGGAATCAACACTGCATTTTCGTCTTTTTTACAGAAAATTTAAAACACAAAGACTAAGCAAAGACTAATGCAATGAGCACTTATATACCCATCATGCAGCTTCAACAATTATCAATTTTTTGCTAGTTAGTTTCATCTATGAACTCTTCCAATTTTGTGTGCATGTCTTCGTGTGTGTGAGGAAACCAGTGAAACTTGGCCTTTCCATAATATTGAGTGCCATCTACTCCCATATTGTATGTGCATTCTCAATTGCTCAGTCATGTCTGACTCCTCACGACCCCATGGACTGTAGCCCGCCAGGCTCCTCTGTCCATGGGATTCTCCAGCAAGAATACTGGAATGGATTGTCATTTCCTCCTCCAGAGGATCTTCCTGACCGAGGGATTGAACCCGTGTCTCCTGTGTCACTTGCATTGATAGGCAGATTCCTTATCACTATGCTACCTGGGAAATCACACTTCCATATTATTTAGGCACACATACACAAAAATTTATAAATGAAAATGTTACCATTGAGTCTTTTATTGCAATGCCCTATTTTTAGGTTTTGGGACTGGTGGTTCCAGAATGTTTCAATTAAATGCTAGTAATGTAGAAAACAGCCTTTTTCAAGGCCTCATGTCCCCTTCATCAGTGGCTTTCAGCCACTTCCTTCTGTCTGATTGAATTCTTACACGTGTCTCTGGTGCTGCTGGTGGAACTTGTGTTGCTTTGTCAGTCTGTCTGCTTCTGGCACCCACACACAGCAAGTACAAGCTTCCTTTGGGCATTTGAGACCATTGGAGCTCAAACTTTTCTTAATTGCTGTATTTGCAGTGAATGTCCTTTTGTCACAGTGCAATGACCCATTTCTTTTTCAACCACAGAGCTGATGGAGATGGGCTGCCAAGTCACATCAGGGGAATGGCCCAAAGAAGGGAGCAGTGGGCGGCAGCTGCACCCATGATAACCTGGGGAGTGCTCGGTTTTTATGGAATATGTTCATTTTACAGGTTGTGTTCTGTTACTGGTGCAGTTGAGAAAGATAAGGTGATGTTATCTGTTTTGATTTACATGCTCATAAAATAAGAAAAATCAAATGGAGTCCATAAAATTACCAGACCATCTCATTAAAATTACTCCCTGACCAGATGTGGTTCCTTGGTTCTAATAATTAACAATGAATTTGAATAAGTCAAAAGAGAGTAAACCTTGTTTTTATTATACACATGTTCCTGATGCTGCAGAGATTTTAATATGCCAGTCGTTCCCCCACATAGATTAGAACAAACTCAACAGGATGATTTATATTCATAGAATTTTAAAACGAGATTCAGAAGAATGAGTTTCAGATGTCCGTTACAGCATGAGCTTTGCAAAGGAGTGGTAAAGTGACTGCAGTGATTCTCAGCAGGTTTCCCCAGATCCTCTCCTGGTCCTTCCCTGGCAGACCATGTTTTCCTGACTTTCCTGTCACTTGGCTTCCTGTCAGGTTCAGCCAGTGGGAAGACTGAAGTGTGGGAAGAAGGGACAACCCAAGTGTCTCAGTTTCCCGTTGCTGTTTTCAGAGATTACCACACACTTATTGACTTAAATAACATGTTTATTGCCTTTCAGTTCTGGAGGTCAAAAGTTTGGAATAAGTCTTATGGGACCAAAATCAAGATGTCAGCGGGGCTGCCCTCCTTCTGGATGCCCTAGGAGAACCTGTTTCCTTTCCAGTGGCTGCCACCTTCCTGGGCTGTGACCATATCACTCTGACCTGTCCTTCTGTTGTCACATTGCCTTCTCTGACTCTGACCCTCTTGCCTCCCTCTTACAAGGATCCTAGAGATGACACTGGATCCACCTGAGTAATCTAGCATACTCTCTCCTCCTGCAGAGCCTTGCCTACTCACAGCTGCAAAGTCCCTTTTGTCCTGTAAGGTAACATACTTAAAGTTTCTGGCATTAGAATGTGGACATCTTTGGAAGAGGGGTGGCATTATCCTTCCTTGCACACAAAGGCATTTCTCCCCATCCACACTCAAGGTGACCTGGGCCCCTGCCCTCCGGTAAGTCTCCTGTTCCCTTCATCCTTATGGCCTGGGGATGGCAATGGCTTCCTGCTGGTGCTAACCTCTGGGTGCCACCCTGTCCCCAGGTTGGCCAATCAGTCTCTTTTGTCACTTGTGTAACAAATTCCTGGCATCAAATTCACTTGGTTTGAAATACAGAAAGTTGTTTGCTGTTTTCCTGGTTGGTGTCTGACTAATGAGTTAAAGTGGCGATGCCTGGGTGCTGGTGGTCCGCACTGGAGAGCACTGTGTGAGCATGCTTGGGGGATTAGTCAGGATTAGCTGAGGCCCCGCCTTCCATTTAGCAGGAGTTTTCTCCCCCTCTGGGCCAGGATGTGCAAGTATGGTGGAGCTGTTAGAAGGATGGCCGGTGATGTGAGTGAGGTACATAGGCTTCTGGTGTAGACCAGTTCAGCATCTCAGTGCAGCCGTGAAGAGCTCCCTAACCAAAGATTCTGAGCTGTGCAAAAGGACTACTTAAGAGAAGCTATCAAAAGTAAATGTGGGAAGAGGTATTTAAGTCTGAACACTTGGATTTAAATTTATCTATTTGTTCTCTGCATGATTCTGAACAAATCACCTACTTTCTCAGTCTCAGTATCCTCATCTGTTAAAATAGGAAAATCATACTTCAAAGGTTTGCATGAAGGCTAAATGATATAATGTATGGAAAGCACTAAGTAGATGTCTTTTATTGGTTAACTCTAAAAATAATTACTGAGACCTACCATGGGCTGGCTACTATCCTCAGTCCCTGTTCTTGTGGAGTTTTTGATTTATTGAGAAGACAGATGTTATTCAAATAATCATAAGAAGTGTACCTCTAATTAGAAGCACAGCTTTGACAGAAAGGTGCATAGTTCTTTGAGAATGTGTGACAAAGAAGCCTGCCTTTAACCAGAAGTTCAAGAAAGCACCTAGGCTGAGATTTGAAGTATATGCAAGAGTTAAGTAGGATTAAGGGACCAGCAAGTATAAAGTTTCTGGGGTTGAACGGCACATGTTGTGTTTAAGGATCTGAAAGAAGCCCAAAGAGCAAGAAAAAAGTACAAGGCAAAGCTGGAGAGGTAGTCAGACCATGCAAGGCCTTACAAGGACTTTTATGCTAAGAGATGATGGGGAGATCCTGAAGGATTTGGGGCAGGGTGTCTGTGTGATAAGAGCAGCTCTGTGATCCAGCAGACACTTACCCTGGCTCCTGCCTGGAAAACAGACTGGAGAGGGTCAAGAGAGGATGAGGAAAGACTAGCCTGGGAGGGGCTGGCATGGTCTCCATGAGAGCCTGGAAGAAAGCTTGGATTTGGGGGTGTGGACACTGAGGGAGAGGCAGCGGTCTCAGCTTCCACTGCAGGATGAAAACGGTGGTGCTGAACTAGAGGCAGAGAGCACTAGAGAGAATGCAGATTGGGTGGGGAATGATCCTAAGCTTGGCGTCGGATATGCTGAGTTTGAGGAGCCTTGGAGAAGCCCAGAGGAGATGTTCCATTAGCCTCTCAGGAGACATCTGCCCCAGATTTAGAACTCTGAGTATCATGGGCTTGTAAGTGATAACCACTTGGGCTTAGATGAAACTGTCTTCCTGACAAGCTAATGTATATTTAGGGTTTATTCTGTGCCAGGCACAATTCTAAGCACCTTACTTGTATTAACTCATTTAACTTCCATAACTGCTTTTTGAGATATTTGCCCCATTTTACAGATGGGGAAACCGAAGTAACAGAGGACTTCCATGATTTGCTCAGGTTAAAACAATTAGTAAGACTTGGAACCAGGATCCGAATCCAAGCTGGCTCCCATACTAGTGTGATTAGGCAGCTCGCCACACTGCCCCTCGCTGTCAAGGCTCATGGCTCGGAATTCCGAGTACTCAGAGTGTTCTTACACAGGGACTTGTTGCAGAGACTGTGCTCACTGGATTTCACAGGGTACAGGAGATGCTGGTGTTTAGTTTGCATAATATACATTCCTCACCTGCTGGACTCCTACTGTGGTGAGGAGCAGCTGCCAGGAGTTGCCGAATGAACATGTACCGGCAGCAAAGCAGAGCAAGTGGATAAGAGAGTGAGGATGAAGAGAGGGACACCGCAATTACCCCTTCAAGCAAAAACACGTCTGAGATGCCTTTGGTTACCAGAAGGCTCTGCGTCTTTCCACGGATGGAGGTCGATCCCGCCAACAAGGTAACCACTGTTTGTAGGTAAACTGGGCTTATTAGCTTTTACAAACTGGGGAACTGTTGCCCTAAAGTTCTATCTATAACTCGCTGTCTGTATTTCACCTTGAGAGAGTTACATTGCCACCGGGAAAAGATTCACTAACTTTATCCTAATAATGCTTCAGCACAGGCACCATCAAAAAGCAATTGCCTCCAGCTGAGTGGGTGTAATTCCACGCCCCAGAGAGGAGAGGGAGGATGAGCCTGAGATAAATTATATAAGCTCTTGAACAGAGCTACATATAGATGGGTTCTGTCAGTGTGATGCGCTTTATCATGAGAGGGGACGGTGTCCTTTCCTGGAGTGTTGTTGCAGCTGGCAACTGGTTCAGCCAAAGGCAGCTTAATGCCCCATAAAGTGATTAGATAAGGATGAAGGCAGATCATACTTGTGGGTTCTGTCGCACAGCTGAGGAGCATTAACTACGACACCTGGTGTGGACGCTGCAGGAGTCTTCCATTTGCCAGGCCTGCTGAGGATGCCCCGTGAGTGGCCTTGCTGCACAAGGAGAGTGAAAAGTATCTGTTTTCCCGTCTGTTACACCCTCTTCATCCTTGCAGTTGGGATGGTCCCACTGCCTCAGGGTGTCCTTTTTCTACACTGCTGAGCTATTTGCTTAAAAGTCCAGAGGGCAAATGGGACATAAAGAGCTCTTGATTCAGGTCAACATAACTTGGGCACCTACTGTGTGCTCCTTGCCTAAGACACTTCAAAGGAGAAAGTGTGCATCTACCCCCAGGGACCTGGGTTCTGGCCTGCATGGTTGTCAGTGATGAGCCTAAGGCATGTGGGATTCCTTGGTGGCACAGTTGGTAAAGAATCCGCCTGCTAATGCAGGAACCACAGGAGATGCAGTTTCCATCCCTGGATCAGGAAGATCCCCTGGAGGAGGAAATGGCAAACCACTCCAGTATTCTTTTTTGGAAAATTCCCTGGACAGAGGAGCCTGGCGGGCTACATTTCATGGGATCACAAAGAGTACTGACCAAACAACTGAGCTCGCCTGTGCTAAGCAAGTAATGTAAGCCTACGGCAGACTGTGACATTGGGCTTGAATCTAGAAAAACTAGCAGATTTCTGAGAGGTGGTGCCAGATGGGGTGGACAGGCCAGTTATAACTCAGTTGGTGACAGCAGGTTTCTACCTAAGGTCTGAAGGGCTTTTGTGGTAACTTGAGCTACCCACAGACAGGCTGGGTTGCCCCACGAGCAAGGGAGCTTCTGGTGGCCTTCATCTGAAGAACAGAGGACTGCATGTTACAGGAGTCTTGCCTTGGAGCTTGCATTTCATGCCCCACAGAGTCCCCTCCAACTCCGTGTTCCTATTTTTCAAGCCCCCCAAAATGAATCCCTGCCTCCCTGCCCAAGAACTTTTTTAGCGTAGTAGGCAGACATGAATAAAAATATTCCGCAAAGATAATTTTAAGAGTCCAAAAGTTTTCTGTATTTGAGAGACTAAATGGATATTTAGCATTATCTAAATATAGCTTTTTCTGAACATTGGCACTCTTTTCACAAGAGTGAAATTTATCTGTTAAAATTATCTTTAAGTATTTGTTCCAAAGAGATTGAACAAACTGCATGGTTCCTATGGACATATTTTTAAAAAATATGTTAAATTATTCTTTTTTGAAAATAAGCATTGTAAGCACATCTTAAATAATCCAAATATACCAAGCATGTCTGCCTTCTAGTTCATCCTCTAATTCTCTGTGACTCCTCCCCCAAGTAACCACTATAATTGGCTTCTGAAGTATTCCTCCAGAGAGACACCCAAACAAGGACATGTTTGTGCTGCGTGCTCTGTACACTGTTCTAATTTCTCTGGATTATTGCTTAGTTACAGTTAAGGGCTGCATGGTATTGTTAGTGTATTATAAATCTATAGTTTACTACTGTGTTATCTATGTATTTTGTGTATCTATATCTAGAGATAGGGGTCTTCCCTAGTGACTCAGTGGTAAAGAATCTGCCTACTAATACAGGAGACCCAGTTTCGATCCCTGGGTTGGGAAGATTCCCTAGGGAAGGAAATGGCAACATACTCTAGTGTTCTTGCATGGGAAATTCCATGGGCAGAGGAGCCTGGCTGGCTACAGTCCATGGGGTCACAAAGAGTCAGACTTGACTTAGTGACTGAAAACGACTATAGAAATTTAGAGGTATACTATGAGATCAGTATGTTCTATATATTATATAGGATAATACTAGTGTATATTACATGATATAGCATAATGCTAGCATCTGTTACACTGTGCTGTATTGTAAGACATAGTGTAGTATCCTATGGTATATTCTGTACTCTGTGCAGTAGTCTCTTTTTTAAAAAAAAAATTAATTTATTTTAATTGCAGGCTAATTAGCTCAAAATATTGTAGTGGTTTTTGCCATACATTGACATGAATCAGCCATGGGTGTTCATGTGTTCACCATCCTGAAACCTGCCCCCCCACCTCCCTCCCCATCCCATCCCTCTGGGTCATCCCAGTGCACCAGCCCTGAGCACCTGTCTCATGCATCAAACCTGGACTGGTGATCTGTTTCACATATGATAATATACATGTTTCAATGCCATTCTCCCAAATCATCCCACCTTTGCCCTCTCCCACAGAGTCCAAAAGACTGTTCTATACATCTGTGTCTCTTTTGCTGTCTTGCATACAGGGTTATCGTTACCATCTTTCTAAATTCCATATATATGCGTTAGTATACTGTATTGGTGCTTTTCTTTCTGGCTGGACTTCACTCTGTATAATAGGCTCCAGTTTCATCCACCTCATTAGAACTGATTCAAATGCATTCTTTTTAATGGCTGAGTAATACTCCATTGTGTTTATGTACCACAGTTTTCTTATCCATTCGTCTGCTGATGGACATCTAGGTTGCTTCCATGTCCTGGCTATTATAAACAGTGCTGTGATGAACATTGGGGTACATGTGTCTCTTTCAATTCTGGTTTCCTCGGTGTGTATGCCCAGGAGTGCGATTGCTGGGTCATATGGCAGTTCTATTTCCAGTTTTTTGAGGAATCTCCACACTGTTCTCCATGGTGGTTGTACTAGTTTGCATTCCCACCAACAGTGTAAGAGGGTTCCCTTTTCTCCACACCCTCTCCAGCATTTATTGCCTGTAGACTTTTGGATAGCAGCCATTCTGACTGGTGTGAAATGGTCCCTCATTGTGGTTTTTATTTCAATTTCTCTGATAATGAGTGATGATCAGCATCTTTTTGTGTGTGTGTTAGCCATCTGTGTGTCTTCTTTGGACAAATGTTTGTTTAGTTCTTTGGCCCATTTTTTGATTGGGTCGTTTATTTTTCTGGAATTGAGCTGTAGGAGCTGCTTGTATATTTTTGAGATTAATTCTTTATCAGTTGCTTCATTTGCTATTATTTTCTCCCATTCTGAAGGCTGTCTTTTCACCTTGCTTATAGTTTCCTTTGCTGTGCAGAAGCTTTTGATTTTAATTAGGTCCCATTTGTTTATTTTTGCTTTTATTTCCATTACTCTAGGAGGTGGGTCATGGAGGATCCTGCTGTGATTTATGTCCGAGAGTGTTTTGCCTATGTTTTCCTCTAGGAGTTTTATAGTTTCTGGTGTTACATTTAGATCTTTAATCCATTTTGAGTTTATTTTTGTGTATGGTGTTAGGAAGTGTTCTAGTTTCATTCTTTTGCAAGTGGTTGACCAGTTTTCCCAGCACCACTTGTTAAAGAGATTGTCTTTTCTCCATTGTATATTCTTGCCTCCTTTGTCAAAGAGAAGGTGTCCATAGTTCGTGGATTTATCTCTGGGCTTTCTATTTTGTTCCATTGATTTTCTATTTTGTTCTATTGATTGTAGTAGTACTGATGTTCTGTAATTCATTTAACCCTGACTCGTCTGCTTTGGTGCTACCATCATCTCCCCTCTTTCATGTTAGAATGTAAACTCCACAAGAGCAGGGACTTTAAAAACATTTTTTTTTATATTGGAGTATAATTGATTAACAATCTTGGGTTAGTTTCAGGTATACACTGAAGTGATTCAGTTATACGTATACATGTATCAATTCTTTTTAAAATTCTTTTCTCATTTAGGTTATTATAGAATATTGATTAGAATTTCCTGTGCTATAGAGTAGGTCCTTGTTGATTATATATTTAAATATAGTAGTGTGTACATGTTGATCCCAAACCTAATTTATCCCTCCTTGGCATCTTTTCCCTTTGGTTCCCTTGAGTCATGGGCTTATTTTATTTTCTAAGCCTGTTTGCTTCTGTTTTGTAAATAATTTCATTCAGATCATTTTTTTAAGATTCCACATATAAGTGATATTATATAATATTTGTCTGACTTACTTCACTTAGCATGATCATCTCCAGCAGGGGCTTTGTCATGTTAGTACATGACCCACAGCATTTTGAGCAGTAGCTGGAATGTGGCAGGTGTTCAGTAAATATTGGTTGAATAATGAATAAATTGCAGAGAAATATTTAAATTTACTTAAACTTTTTAATTTTTAAGCTGGAATATGGCAGGTGTTCAGTAAATATGGTTGAATATTGAATAAATTGCAGAGAAATATTTAAATTAAATTTTTTAAATTTATAACCAGATTTCTTCATTGTGAAAATTTTGAAAAATCAGGAAAATAGAGAAGTTAGGGATGATAGTTTGGTTACTCAGAGATCACCATTGTTAACATTTTGCTATCTTTCCTTTCAAACTTTCCTTTAGATACATTTCAAAGCAGTTGTGATTTAATTTATCTCATAACTTTTAATCCTGCTTTCTTTCTAATAACATTATAACATATGGATTTTTCTGCATTATTAAACCTTCATAAGCATATTTTTAAGTGGTGACTCTATAACGGAGATAAGTTTTAAATTATTGACATACTTTTCTCCTTGGTCTCCTGAGTACTTGGCCTTCGCCTTTTTCGCTTTGGCCAAGATATCTTCCTCCTTGGCATGGGAGTTGTGTAAGGAGGAAGACTGAGGTCATATTTAGTTTCTGGCATGCAAATAGGATTGTGTTGCAGGAGAAAGAATTTGCTATTCCTTTGGCTGATGCCCTTTCTTGCATATTATAACTAAATGTGGATGACCTGGGCTATAGAATCCTCCTGGGAGGTGGATCACTTCTGTCCTCAATAGCTGTGCACAAAGCTCTCTGCTCTACTGATGCAGGGCTGTGTTTAAGACAAAAGGAAGCAAAATATTGGGTTGGCCAAGAAGTTTGTTTAGGTTTTTCCATAAGATGGTACAAAAAAATCCAAATAAACTTTTTGGCTAATCCAATAAAAGTTACTTTCTTTTTGTTCCAGAGGGAGGTTGAGGCAGAGAGGAGAGAGGAAGAGAAGAAAGTGAAATAATTAAATGTGAGTCCTCATTTACTATGCATTTTATGACTGGAGGGAGCAAAGCAGATCCAGGAAGCTCCTTCACACCCCTCCCCTCCCCCATATGTTTAGAATTTGAGGAGAAGATTTCTGTGCATAGCAGAGTGGTTTTGGCTGATTACAAAGAGGAACTGTGTGGTCAGACTGGACCAGAGAAGAGTCTGGTTGGCACTTTTTGGAAACCCCTCCATTTCCAGTGAGTCTGTAATGTTGAAAGCAGTGAGCCTGTAATGGTTCTGGTTGAACAAGGGAAGCCAGCAGCAAAGCCTGGGGGTGGAATGCAGGCCAGGGGTTGGATGGTGCCTAAGACAGCCACTTAACTGTGTTCAGCCATCAAGGAGCTAAGGCAGGCTCTAGTCAGCCAAGGAGAGCATGGGGGCTTGGCCAAGTCCAGAGATGAGATTGAGCTAAAGTAGCAGAGCAGCTGTCTACACCTGGGAATGGCAGCAAGACGCAGAGCCGCCTTGGGTCTCTTCCCGATACCAGAGGAGGGAGCCAACACTGTGCTCCAGGGCACCTCAGTTATGCTGTGAAAAGGACATGTCAGCACCCCAACTTCCCCACATGCCTCCTTAATGAGAGAAGTCAGGGAAGTGAAACCATGTCAGAGATTTAACCCTTTTCCTCAAGGAGACCAAGAACCACCTAAATTATCAGTGCAGATTAAACTTAAAAGGCAGATGGAAAATGTATTATCTTCCCCCTCTCTGCGTACCCCAGTCCCCAAACAGTGGAGCAAAACCAGAGGAATTAGAGGTTAAGTAATCAGAGATTTGGTACATAAGAATCATACCTGTGAGTTAAATTTTGTGATCCTTGCTAAACACACTACTTTATTGAGTGACAAAATCATAATGAATTTGCTGTTCCCTTTTGGTTGGAATTTAAGTTTTTCAGGTTCTACATTATTAAAGAGGTTATATGAACATCTTTGTGCATTTGAACATGTGGCAAACAGGAGACACTAAATATATAATTCCTTCATAAATTTTGAAGTGACATTTTGACCAGGAATGTAGAATAGCTTATGTATGTGATCTAAGTGTGCTTCTTAGAAGTTGAGCCCCTAATAAGATGGATTGTTAAGAGCCAGAACAACAAAATAGATAATTGACCTTCTCTGTATTAGAAATGAACAGAATATTTTGAATGTGGGATTGAGAGAGAAAAGGGGAACACAATATGGTGGAAGGTTGGAGGCCAAGACTGAGAAGTGGCTGAGAGACTTCTAGGAATAGAAATATCAAAGAATTTTTTTAATTGAAGTATAATTGATTTACAATGTTGTGCTGGTTTCAAATATGCAGCAAAGTGATTCAGTCCTACATTTATCTATTCTTTTAAATTGCATATCTTCTGTGTACAACCTGCCATTGCCTAAACTTTGACAAAGGCTTCCGTTCTCACAAATACCTCTGTGATGGTTTCATTCATTTTGCTGGCTTTTTGACTGAAGGGTAATGAAAGTTAAGCGAAATGGTTGAATTCAATATCTGGGTCAATATGATTAGGAATTAGGACCACATAATTGACATGATGTTCAGTTCAGTGCAGTTAAGTTGCTCAGTTGTGTTGGACTCTTTGCGACCCCATGAACCATAGCACTCCAGCCCTCCCTGTCCATCACCAACTCCCAGAGTCCACCCAAACCCATGTCCATCAAGTCGGCGATGCCATCCAACCATCTCATCCTCTGTTGTCCCCTTCTCCTCCTGCCCTCAATCTTTCCCAGCATCAGATTTTTTTTCCAGTGAGTCAGCTCTTGGCATCAGGTGGCCAAAATATTGGGGTTTCAGCTTCAACATCAGTCCTTCCAATGAATACCCAGGATTGATCTCCTTTAGGATGGACTGGTTGGATCTCCTTGCCATCCAAGGGACTCTCAAGAGTCTTCTCCAACACCACAGTTCAAAAGCATCAATTATTTGGCAATCAGCTTTCTTCACAGTCCAACTCTCACATCCATACATGACCGCTGGAAAAACCATAGCCTTGACTAGATGGACCTTTGTTGGCAAAGTAATGTCTTTGCTTTTTAATATGCTATCTAGGTTGGTCATAACTTTCCCAAGGAGTAAGCGTCTTTTAATTTCATGGCTGCAATCACCATCCGCAGTGATTTTGGAGCCCAGAAAAATAAAGTCTGCCACTGTTTCCACTGTTTCCCCATCTATTTGCCATGGGACCAGATGACATGATCTTAGTTTTCTGAATGTTGAGCTTTAAGCCAACATTTTCACTCTCCTCTTTCACTTTCATCAAGAGGCTCTTTAGTTCTTCTTCACTTTCTGCCATAAGGGTGGTGTCATCTGCATACCTGAGGTTATCGATATTTCTCCCGGCAATTTTGATTCCAGCTTGTGCTTCCTCCAGCGCAGCGTTCCTCATGATCTACTCTTCATATAAGTTAAAAAAGCAGGATGATAATATGCAGCCTTGATGTACTCCTTTTTCCTATTTGGAACCAGTCTGTTGTTCATGTCTAGTTCTAACTGTTGCCTCCTGACCTGCATATAGGTTTCTCAAGAGGCAGGTCAGGTGGTCTGGTATTCCCATGATGAGACGGTCTCTAAAATGCTGATCCCTAAAATGAACTTTTCAGTATAAGTGCGAACTCAGAGCTGGAAGTGACTACAAGAGGTTCAATTCCCAGGCCCTCCAAGAATTGAGAAATACTACAGAGGATATGTAAATTCCCAATTAATGGAGTGGGAATTGGACAAATCTTGTCTAGCTATTAGAGTCTGGGCAATGCCAGTTGACAAGTGGTATTTACATATATCTTTGCTGTCACCATCCTGTGGACAAGAGGGCTTCCTGTCACTTGTTTTAGAGATCCCCTACTGTCCAGTGTCCTATGTGATGCAGGACACATCTTTGTCTACCTATTAGAGGGTAAAAACAATGGTGGGACAGAGAGTACACACAAGAGGCTCTACATCGAGAGGTGTAATGACAGCATCTTACATTATTTATTTTCGGTAGCACAAGTTAATATGCCAACCGACTCTTCCAAGACTGCTCTTTCTTTCTATTCCTATACCTACTGTAAGCTATTATGACTCATTCTCAGGGAAGAAGCATACATTTTGTAGAGGTCTTAGGTCCACTGCTTGGTTCCAGGTTGAAATATCCCATGGATATTCAAGCTTCAGCAAATTTCCTGGACTCCACCTTAGTCTAGAAATTTCAGTTAAGTTATTCTGTCTTGCTGGAGAGAACAGTTCTGTGTGTTCTCTGTCTGTGCACCTGAGCCCCTTCTAAAGGTCTTGCTTCGCTCACTGAACACATCCCTTTTACTATGACCTCATGCATTGGCTGTCTGGCCCTCCATCCCACACTTCTATTCTCTCACTTCCCCATTTCCTCTTTTTGCTTCAGGTTTTGTCCATTTTGCACAGACTGTTTGCTCACCATTCTTATTGCAGGAGGTGAGGCCAGTCTGGCCCATATCTGTGTTCATTGCCAGGACATTAAAGCCCATATTTGATCTGACAGCTGTCTTCATAGTAAAAAGCACCTTACAATGTAAGAGGGACGTGCTTGGGGAGACAGACTTTTTCCTTGAAACATCTTCGACATTGGAAAGTAGGAAAGTCATCAATATCGTATGATTAATGGAGTCTGAACAGGGCTATCAAAATAGGCTGAAAATATTGTTAAAGAAAGGAGGTTACAGATTCAGTTCAGTTCAGTCGCTCAGTCGTGTCCAACTCTTTGCGACCCCATGAATCATAGCACTCCAGGCCTCCCTGTCCATCACCAACTCCCAGAGTTCACTCAAACTCATGTCCATCGAGTCGGTGATGCCATCCAGCCATCTCATTCTCTGTCGTCCCCTTTTCCTCCCGCCCCCAATCCCTCCCAGCATCAGAGTCTTTTCCAGTGATTACAGATTCAGTTCAGTTCAGTTGCTCAGTTGTGTCCGACTCTCCGCGACCCCATGAATCACAGCACGCCAGGCCTCCCTGTCCATCACCAACTCCCGGAGTTCACTCAAACTCATGTCCACAGAGTTGGTGATGCCATCCAGCCATCTCATTCTCTGTCGTCCATTCAGTTCAGTTCAGTCGCTCAGTCGTGTCCGACTCTCTGCGACCCCAGCATCCCCCAAAAGAAGTAAACTTAATTTTAAGATGACTAAATTTTATAAATTGCTGACATCCCTTAAGCAGAATTTCTAGAGCCAAAGTCAATTTCAAATTCCTTTACTCTTGCCTTAAGCATTAGCTGTCCTTGGCAGAGCAGGCTGAGAGTTAAAGACCTTGCCCAGTATGGCCAGATGCCTTATATCTGCCAAAAAGCAAGGAGTTGAAAGTAGCCTGATAACCTGACTGCAGGCAGTCTGAAGCTTGGCATAATTGTATAACATGAGGCTCTTGGGAGAATGACGATAAAGCTAATTGGCAGACTGCCCCTGCCTTCCCAGAGGTGGAGGACAGGGAGAGAAAATATTTAGAAGGCAGGTGGGGAAGAAAACCACAAATATAAGCCCTCCTTGTAGCTTTCACCTTCAGAAACCAGAAGTTGGAGGATATTTGAAGAGTGAAAGGCTTGAGAGGGACAGAGAAAAACAAAATGGTTACTCTGTAGATGCATATCCGCAGGAAGTTTTCTTGGGTTGAGACACCTTTGCTAGGTTAAGTTCAAAGCAGTATTTCTGAACCTGTGAACTCTTCCCCTTTCCTCTGTCCTCTTATAAGTGCCTCATGTTTAATAGATGGATTGAAATCTTCATGCTTTATGCACTTCAGTGTTTCAACTAATATTGCAATACTTAATAATATCAAGCCACATGTGGAAGAAACTTGATTTTTTTTTTAAAGATTAGTTTTTGGATGTGGAAACCAATTTTTTTAGTTTCATTGAGTTTGTTACAAAATTGCTTCTGTTTTGTTTTGCTGATGCTTTGTTTTCTTTTGTTTTTGGCTGGGAGGCACAGTGGGATCTCACTCCCTGACTAGGGATCGCGAAGGTGAGGTATAACCACTGGACCACCAGGGGAGTCCCCCTATAGGTTAATCAGATCTTTCACAACCTACAGGAGCTTATATCATCACAACAGCCTCAGTGAGGTAACAAGGCAGATATTTTTCCATCCCAGTCTACACACAAGGAAACTGAGACTAATGGACTTGTCTGCTCAAGTTTCAAGAACTTCAGGACTTGGAATCAAAACCCATGTTTTCTGACTTGGAAACACTTGCAATTTTTAATGTTAAATGCCATTCACACAGACTTGCAGGTCCATGAAACAAGAATTTACTCCTAAGAACTCCCTCCTTGACCTTAGTTGTACTTGTCTTAGTGTAGAATATATAAATGTTTGGATTTTCTTTCTGTGACTGTGATAAATTGGCATTGGACAGTTATTTAACAAACATGTTGAACGTCTGATAAGGTCAGGCACTGAACTCAGCTCTGGGACTACAAAGACCAATATGATGCAGCCTTTGCTCTTGCTATGCTCACTGTTTATCCCAGGGGATGTGGCCTTGGGAGGATACATTACAAAATAATAGATACTGCTAGAGATACATGAACAAGAAACTGTGGAGACACGGAGGACACAGCATCTAATTCTACCTGGGAGAGTTGGGGAAGAAGGTGATATCAGAACTTTGTCTTTAAAAGGAGAGGGGTCTGCCAAGTGAAGAAGGAGGGGAAGAGTATTTTAGTGAGAAGACCCAGTGTTTGTATAGCATGGAGAGAGGACTGTGCACAGAGGGCCAGGAGTAGGGCGATTGGTAGGGAGGCAAGACTGGGTAGGGGAACAGCTAGCAGATATCTTTGTAGACCAAACTAAGAAACTTACATTCTGTTCGGTAGGCAATGGGGACCACTAGAGGATTTCAAACAGGTAAACTAACATATGAAGGAAGATTAAACAAAACAGATATATTTAAGTTAACCTTTTGGGACTCAATATAACTTATTTAAAAATGAATTTTCATACCTCTAGAGCAGTAGTCACTCATCTCACACGCTAGTAAAGTCATGCTCAAAATTCTCCAAGCCAGTCTTCAGCAATACGTGAAATTGCAGATGTTCAAGCAGGTTTTAGAAAAGGCAGAGGCACCAGAGATCAAATTGCCAACATCCGCTGGATCATGGAAAAAGCAAGAGAGTTCCAGAAAAACATCTATTTCTGCTTCATTGTCTATGAAAAGCCTTTGACTGTGTGGATCACAATAAACTGTGGAACATTCTGAAAGAGATGGGAATACCAGACCACCTGACCTGCCTCTTGAGAAACCTGTATGCAGGTCAGGAAGCAACAGTTAGTATGGACATGGAACAATAGACTGGTTCCAAATAGGAAAAGGAGTACGTCAAGGTTGTATATTGTCACCCTGCTTATTTAACTTATATGCAGAGTACATCATGAGGAATGTTGGGCTGGAAGAAGCACAAGCGGGAATCAAGATTGCCAGGAAAAATATCAATAACCTCAGATATGCAGATGACACCACCCTTATGGCAGAAAGTGAAGAGGAACTCAAAAGCCTCTTGATGAAAGTGAAAGAGGAGAGTGAAAAGGTTGGCTTGAAGCTCAACATTCAGAAAACTAAGATTGTGGCATCTGGTCCTATCACTTCATGGGAAATAGATGGGGAAAGAGTGGAAACAGTGTCAGACTTTATTTCTTTGGGCTCCAAAATCACTGCGGATGCTGACTGCAGCCAGGAAATTAAAAGACGCTTACTCCTTGGAAGGAAAGTTATGACCAACCTAGATAGCATATTAAAAAGCAGAGACATTACTTTGCCAACAAAGGTCTGTCTAGTCAAGGCTATGGTTTTTCCCGTGGTCATGTATGGATGTGAGAGTTGGACTGTGAAGAAGGCTGATCGCTGAAGAATTGATGCTTTTGAACTGTGGTGTTGGAGAAAACTCTTGAGAGTCCCTTGGACTGCAAGGAGATCCAACCAGTCCATCCTAAAGGAGATCAATCCTGGGTGTTCATTGGAAGGACTGATGCTAAAGCTGAAACTCCAATACTTTGGCCACCTCATGTGACGAGTTGACTCACTGGAAAAGACTCTGATGCTGGGAGGGATTGGGGGTGGGAGGAGACGGGGATGACAGAGAATGAGATGGCTAGATGGCATCACTGACTCGATGGACATGAGTTTGAGTGAACTCTGGGAGTTGGTGATGGACAGGGAGGCCTGGCGTGCTGTGATTCATGGGGCTGCAAAGAGTGGGACACGACTGAGCGACTGAACTGAGAGCAGTGCTCTCAAACTTCAGTATTTACCAGAATTACTCAGAGAGCTTGTTCACTCACAGGCTGCTAGATCCCCTCCCCCAAGTCTCTGATTCAGTGGGGCTGGGTGGGGTTGGAGAATCTGCATATCTAATATCTGTTCATGTGACTAGTCCAGGGTCACATTTTGAGGACTACCGCTTTGGGGAAGGGTTTATTGCCTAGAGAGGACCCAGAAAGATTAACTCTAGTTTATTAATAAGGCAAAATTGAAACAAGAGATATCAATGGAAACATCTGAGATATAATAAAGGTTTTTTAAGAAAAATCTAAATCATGGGTGAAAAATAGAAGCATGCATGAAGTTCTGGGCCAGATAGTTGCAAGGAGAGCTAACTGGATGTGGCTCCTTGTTCTTGGGAGTTGATGATGATGCCTGGGGAAAGGCTGGGACACCTAACTGACCAGTCTTCAGTTTACCTGTAGTGTGCCTTCTGTTCTTTGCATTAAAAAAAAAAAAAAATCACAAAACGAAAAATCTTAGAAAACAGCTGAGATAGAGTTTGTCATAAATTCTGAGACTTTCACCAAAATTATTCTGTCACATTGGTGAAGTTTGGGTGTGGAAGGAGGAAGTATGCAGCAGTCATAGACCATCTTATGTGACAAAATTGTCTTATGGTTAAGAATCATCTGACCATTAATCGGTGGAAATAGGAAAAGCCAGGAGCTGAGTAATAACAGGAACACCATTCGGAGTAGGGGAATTGGACCATGTAACGAATACTGCATGGCTTTTTGTTTCTAAAATAGATGTCTCTCTAGAATTCTTTCTTTAAACCTCTGCTCTGGGATGTTGTATGCTTTGTCTCGATTATAAACAGCCTCTGAATGTGACATGAGTAGGTTTCAGACAAGCCTTCCAACGTCTGCAGTGACTAACCCTCTCTGACCTTCAGTCTGCACTCTCATTCCGGGGAGTCTGTTTCATGAAAAATTGATAGAGGAGATTACTTCAGAGCAATGCATACAGAATGAATGATGTTTCTTTGATGTGTTAAACCATCTTCCTGCCTTAAAGATTGTGAGGCAAAAAATAGCCATTAAAAGAAACCATTCTTAGAAGGTCTCTTTGCTTGATTGACACTCACACTTAAATATGCATGGCAGATTTCAGGCCTCTACCCTCCTAAGTAGCACTAGCCCAGCACTCTCCAATATAACACCCGAAAGCGCTGATGGCTCTGTCTGCAGTCCAGGAGAAGACTGAATTTTTCACCTGGGTTACTGCAATCACCTACTGATGCCTCTGGTTGCTCTTGTCTCTACTCCATTCTTTTTGTTTTTTATGTCAATACCAAACTGTTTTTATGACCATAGATTTGTAATAGAATTTGAAATCTTGAAGTATGAAGTCTCCAGTTTTTTCTAATTTCTCATGATTGCTTTGGCTCTTTGGATTCTTTTGTGTGTTCGTGCTAAGTCACTTCAGTTGTGTCCAACTCTTTGGGATTCTTTTGTGGCCACTGCATAGCATGTGGGATCTTTGTTCCCTGACCAGGGATCGAACCCATACTCCTTGCATTAGAAGTGCAAAATCTTAACCATTGGACTGCCAGGGAAATCCCTCTGTTCTTTCTAGATCAGTTACTTTCAGCTGGTGTGCCCAGATACACAAGTGAACTTGAATGTATTACAGATATAAAGACAAATTTTGATTAGTAAGTATAAATAATTTTGGCTACAACTGTGTAATAACAGCAGCAACAGCAAAACCAACTAACATGTATATTACTCTTACTAAATACCAGGCGCAGCTCAAAGCACTTGATGTGTACTAATTGACTTAATCCTCATGAAAGACCTAATGAAGTACATTATACTGTTAATCCCATTTTCAGAAGAGGAAACTGGGATATAGAGGGGTTGAGTAAATTGCCTAAGTTTTTACATAATAGTAAGTGGTGGAACTGGGTTTCAGAATCTGCTCCGGAAGCACTGTTAGGATGAAACAAATAATCTTGCATCTAGAGGTTCACTAAGCTAATTTCTGCACATCTTTCAAGATCCAGCTCAACTGTCCTCTCCTTTGCAGTTCCCCCTGCTTCCTCCCCACTCCTCCCCTGAAGAAGAAATGTCTGCCATATCTGTGGTCCAGTAACCTCTCATACTGACCTCAATAATAATGCCAATCCCACCTAATCACCCTGCTAGTCTGGGAGTTACAGACCTGTGACTTATTCATGCTTGTGTTCTTCAGTCTCCTGCAGGTCTCAAGGGCTGTTAATCTTTGGTAATTCCTATGACTTGAATGATGGAAGTTATTATATTTTATGTATAACTTTTAGAAGAAAAATTGTTTCTCCTTTCAGGTATATTTTGAAAGCTGGCTACTTGAGTTGTGAAGTCTATTTCATTCAATTATGCAAACAATATGAAGAGAATGGCTTATATCTACTTGGACACCATGGTAGGGTTGAGGGACACAGCAGTGAGCAAAGCAGATGGCGGCAGCATCATGGATCATAGAGACCATTGTGGGAGGCAGATTATCTAATTACAGTAGCAAGTACTGAACACCGTATTGACCATAGAGTATGGAGTCTAAACTGGCCCAGGGTAGGAAAGATTGGTGGTGGTGCGTGCGTGCTCAGTTCTCAGTCATGTCTGACTCTTTGTGACCCCATGGACTATAGCCTGATAGGCTCCTCTGTCCATGGAATTTTTCCAGGCAAGAATACTGGAGTGGATTGCCATTTCCTTCTCTAGGGGATCTTCTCAAACCAGGGATTAAACCCTTATCTCCTGCATTGGTCAGTGGATTCTTTACCACTGAGCCACCTGGGAAGTCAATAACTGTAGAATGTAAAGACTAACCTGGCCCAAGGTGAGGATTTCCCTGAGATAATGACATCTAAACTGAGACCTAAAGGAGAATAAGAATTAGACAAAGAGAGGGAGAATTATATTCTATGATCTGACTTGTCTAAAAAATGGCAACATTCTCACCTACTCTGTAAGTGTTTTAGCTTTATGACTTGTTTCCTCTAAAATCCTACATTCATAATGTTTTAAAATAAATGCAAGCCTCAGGGATGCATTCAATATTAGGGACACTGGGTTATTTCGCTTAATCTTCAAAAGAACCTTGCATGTTAGGTTTTGATATCTTTGCTTTTTCAGATGAGAAACTGAGGCTTGGCAAAGTCGGGTGATTTTTTTTAAAGTGTCATAGCTAGTGAGAGCAAAGGGGAGAGCTGGATTTCAAATTAGGTACAGTTGGTCGTTTCTGCAATAGCTTTATTAGGTAGGTATTATCACTTCCATTTTACTTTCGGACACAGCTTAGCGACTGAGCCACAACCACTGATGCATAAACTGGGATCCAAAGAACACCGGCCTCGGGTGACGAGGCTCCTGAGTGCGGAGCCTCTGGATCCTGGTTGGTGTCGGCTTGGCTCCAGAGACTGCGCTCGGAAGGGCTGCTACTTAGACAGGAAGTCGTTCCATAGACTCTCTCTGATCTGAGCCCACGTGGCATCTCTGTGACGGCTATCCTGAGGTGAGTTAGGAGGCACTCTGTGGCTCCAGAAAACTCCAGACTCTTGTGACTACAGGGTGGCCATCCATGGACAAGAGGCATCATCGTCACCACCTAGGAGTTTATTAGCAAAGGAGACTCTTAGGCCCCATCCTAGGTCTATTAAATCCAAAACCACATTGTATAAGATGCCCAGGTAACCCCAGATAATGCTCATTGAAGCTGGTGAAACTCTCATGTAAAGTGTGTCTTGGAATTTCTCTTGCGGTTATAGATTATGGAATGTTGGCTTTCTTGGCCCAAGGACAGGCCCATTGTGAGACTGTAGACTTTCAGGGAGAGTCCTGGGGGTACTGAGCTGGATTTTCTTATTGACTCCTAGGAGGTCCCAGCGACCTGTGGGGACTGAGTCCACAGTGGGATCTTTGAACTGGTGTTGAATATATAAAGACCCTTTAGGATTACTATTACCTGTTAGCTGAATTTTTAGCTTGTGGCAGTTTTAAGCTACAGATTGAAATTTAAAACCTGATGAGTTATACCAATAACCTGCTGAATTATAATATCCTTATGAGGAAAAAAGAGATAAATACCTTGCTCACATTATAAAAAGACACGCAAGAACCAAATAACGTTTCTCATAAAACCCTGCAAATTTTTGGCAGGTCTGTAATTACAATTCTGTTTAGGTCACTTCCTTGTTTGTTTTCCAGCTAATAAAAGACCATAATAACACTACTGAGTTTTAATGAAATCTGCCATCTTTATGGTTGACTGCTCTATCTGCTTATTTATTCATTCATGAACATTTACTGAATGTTAGGCACCACCCTTTACTGAGAAAACTGTATTGTTTATTGATCGATATAGCAAAGACCCTAAAAGATTGAACAATTGTTACATGAGGTGATTGAAAGTAGAAGTTGCTCACTTGTGTCTGACTCTCTGCGACCCCATGGACTATACAGTCCGTGGAATTCTCCAGGCCAGAATACTGGAGTGGGTAGCCGTAAGAAGTACAAATGTATACAGTGCTAGGAACAGCACTACGTTAGTAATCAAATGACTTAACTTTAAAAAAAAATCTTGGTCCCATTTCATCTTCGATTTGAAGGAAAGGATTTCCAAAATAGTGCTGTTCCTGGCACTGTATACATTTGTACTTCTTGTTGGATAAAAGGAAGCGCTAGTAAAGCATAAGAAATAACATTTATATTGGGTGTGGCAAAGTCCTGGAGACTGAGGTTGCCCTCTCTTCTGCTTTGATTAGATTGTCAAGACCACTTTTGCTTAAGGTGAACCTGTTCCAGTTAGGGAATTTGTGAAGAGACAGAAAAAGAGGAACAGAGAAAGACTATGGCCGTAAGCCAAAATAAAGGTCGGGACTCTCTGAGCGGTTTGTTTTTATTTCTATTTCTTGTGGGAAAGAGATTCATTTCCAGCAGCTCCGAGTATCAGAGTTGACAGCAGGTATTTAGTATTCATTTTTTTTTCTCTCCAAAGTTTATGGGACGGAAAACCGTGGTTGTAACATTAAACAGTTTAAGTGCACTATGTCTGTGCCAAGTCCTGTGACAGAAGGGCTTTTCTGGTATACACCAGGGAGGCATGGGCTCCAGAAGGCCTCTCCTCCTCTTTAAAAATTGGGTCATGACGATTTAGGAGATCTCCATTTTGGTTGACGGCGAGTTTTCCAAGTTGGCATGATGTCTGACTCTGAAAAGACTGTCAGATCCAAGAATGCCTGTGTCATCTATCCATGAGGTATTTACAGAAAAAGCAGGCAAACGTGGAAATAATGGTTTGGCTTGCCTCTTGAGTTGTGCTGAGTTTGTTTTGGATTCTGTGAGGGTGCGTGTGCATGTATTATTTCGCTTAGAGGCCTGTTTTCAGAATTGATATTATATATCTCATAGTAAGAAGGTGCCCCTCTGTGTAGCAGCAGCATCCTGAGGTAGAAAGTGCTAACGTAATCACAACCAGAAAGCCCACCCTCCCAGGGAGAGCCCGGGTGCAGGAAAATTCCTGCTTCTGTCCTTCCGGTGTCTTCTAGTTTCTTCCTTTGTTCCTGCAACAGTCCAAAATGTGAGCATCACTTTTCAAGCCGAGGAAGTCTAGGTCATATCCTGTGTGCAAAAGCTGGCAGATGCTCGTTCTCATTTTTTCCCTTATCTCAGATTGTACTACCGCCTCCATTGTTTATATAACCCAGGCATTTAATCATTCTACAAACATTTGTTAGGTTTGTGAGTACCAGGCACCATGGGAGGTGCTGGGGATGGGAGGATGAAGCATCACCTCTTGCTTCAAGAAGCTACAGTTCTATTAAGGAGAGAGGCATGTAGACTATAATGCAAGGTTAAAGAGCCAAAAGAAAAAAAAAAACCAGATAAAACCTCCTTATAGAGACGTACAGAAATGCAAACAGAGGAGGAACAGTCAGCTTTATGTAAGAGCACTGAGGATGGCCCCACCCATAGTGGAGGGGCCCGTTGAGCTGAATGTTGGGCAGTGAGTTTCAATTTTCCAGGCCAAACAAAATCCTTTCTCCTTAGGTGACTCTACTGTGAAGTAATCATGATCCATACATATGGCATTTATTGTGCTTGCTTTTTCTTAGTCAAACATCTCTGCTGCAAATGAACTGTGGAAAACACAGAGCGACTGGGAAACAGAGCGCTGCCATTTACAGTTCTTGACTTTAGGAAATTTGCTTAACCTCATCATAGCCTCTCTTTCCCTCTCAGTAAAAAGGCATAATAACACCAATCCCAGAGGATTGACATGAGGCTTTAGTGAGACAATGAGTGGAAATTCCACTAAATTCCACTGCCTGGAATCTAGAAAATCCTCAATACATGCTGTTACTGTTATTCAAATACAAACATTTTACCTGCTTCTCCAACCGCCAGGTGGTGACCTAAGGGCTTGCCTGTAGAGCAGTCTATTCTTGCCAAGATGTAGTCATTAGATGGTTGACAGGATGCATCTAGAGTCAGTGGTTTCTAATTTCAGTGTCTTGTTAGAGATTTAAACTTTAGAATTTTAACAAATTGAGTTATTTCACAATAATTCAATTTATACAGCATGCACAAAATCATAAACAGATTTACTAAGCAATCAAAACAAACATATGTAGCTCATTATAGTCTTATATTACCATAAACAGAGTACAAAAATGTAAGATGACCTCTCACCAATTCCTCCTTATTTGAGAGCTGGTAAGTGATTGATGGCCATTCTTTGGCTTCTTGACTTTTGATCACCTTTTTAATATGCCATCATATCTTCATTGATTTCATTTGCTGAACTAATCACTATCTCATGAAAATATTTTTATTCGTATTAGTAGGTTACTATGGCAATAGTCTCTCCATATTGCACAGTCCTCACGAACAGCCTCCTTCATTCATTTAGCCACTGGTTAGGTATGGACTATACGTAAAATATCTGTTATTGGGAGACAGATGATTGCCATAGAGAGCTTACAGTTTGTGGGAAAACCAGAAAAGCTACTTGACAGCTACCATGCAGTGTGGTGAGCGCTCTAATAGAGGTTAGCAAAAAGTGCCAGAGAGAAGAGAGATGTCAACACCAGCCTCGTAAGTCAGGGAAAGCTTCCCAAGCAGAACACTGAAGGAATAAGGAGTAAGGATGAGACGAGTGAGGAGAAAGGGAAGGACATCCAGGCAGAGAGAATAACGTCAGTGGAGCCAAAGCATCGGCAGGCTCCTCTGAAGTAGAAGGAATTCTGACTTGGGTATGAAAGGTGAGGAACTTGGTAGAGCTGGCCCACAGGACACATACAAAGGAATGGATGAAAGACAGGAAAATGGAATGGTAAGTTGGTTAGGACAAGACTGAGTCAACCAAGGAATTTTGTTGTTGTTGTTCAATCACTAAGTGGTGTCCAAGTCTTTATAACCCCACAAACTGCAGAACGCCAGGCTTCCCTGTCCTTCACTATCCCGCAGAGTTCGCTTAAACTCATGTCCATTCAGGCAGTGATGCCATCCAACCATCAGTCGCCCCCTCCTCTTGCCCTCAAGCTTTCCCAGCATCAGGGCCTTTTCCAATGAGTCAACTTTTCACACCAGGTGGCCAAAGGATTGGAACTTCAGTTTTAGCACCAGTCCTTCCAGTGAATATTCAGAATGGATTTCCTTTAGGATGGACTGGTTTGATCTCCTTGCAGACCAAGGGGCTCTTGAGAGTCTTCTCCAACACCACAGTTCAAAAGCATCAATTCTTCAGCACTCAGCCTTCTTTATAGTCCAACTCTCATATTCATACATGAAGACTGGAAAAACCATAGCTTTGACTGTATGGACCTTTGTTGTCAAACTGATGTCTCTGCCTTTTAATATACTGTCTAGGTTTATTATAGCTTTTCTTCCAAGGAGCAAGTGTCTTTTAATTTCATGGCTGTAGTCACTGTCTACATTGATTCTGGAGCTCAAGAAAATGAAATCTGACACTGTTTCCACATTTTCCCCATTTATTTGCCATGAAGTGATGGGACCTTATGCCATGCTCTTTGTTTTTTGAAGGAATTTTAACTTTATGTAAGGGACTTCCCTGGAGCTCATGCGGTAAAAGAATCTGCCTGCAATGCAGGAGACACGGGTTCAGTCCCTGAGTCAGGAAGATCCCCTGGAGGAGGGAATGGCAACCCACTCCAGTATTCTTGCCTGGAGAATCCCACGGACAGAGGAGCCTGGTGGACTACAGTCCATGGAGTGGCAAGGAGTCGGACACGCCTGAGCGACTAACTACTACTACTAACTTCATATTAAAAGATGATGAGACCCTTTTGAAAGGTTACAGAAAAGGTCAGTTTTCTGCTTTGGAAAGTTCACTTTGGTGACAATGTGAAGAATGAACTGGATGAGGACAGAGCTGGATAACAGGGAAGAAGTTACAATCATTTAGACAAAAAATGTTGACCTGAACTGAGAGGAGGGCAAATGGGCGAGAGGAGGGCAAAGGGAAAGAACTTGGTAAGCGGATACAGGGTGAGCATGGAACCGTTAAGTTAGAATGAAGACGAGGAGATGGTTTGGAGTGGGGAGAGAAAAGAAAGGAATGCCATTGTTTCTTCTTCTGTACTTTTTGTTTTCATGGAGCTGTTGTCTATCGCTTTACTTTTTCTCCTGTGCTTCTCTCTCTCTGTCTCTCTTGTCTAGTCTTTGTTTTCTACCCTCTGTGTACAAAAGATTAGTGTGATCCAAAGAGCATGAAACTTGGATTCAGATTAGCCTGGGTTAAAATGTTAATTCTGCTACTGATAGCTCTATAATCCTTCACAAATTTAGTTTCTCTCATCCTTCTTCTGGAAAATGGTCACCGTGTTGGGCGGGGAGGAGGCAGAACTACAGAGGTGCAGCTGTAAGGGAGGTCATTTTTTCAGGAAAATAGAAATCACTTTGGATATTACAAACAGTAAAAAGTTTAGCACAGGAGAATGGATACTTAAGAAACATTTGGAGGAGTAAATTTCACTCTTTGAAACTCTTTCCAGAGTGTTTCAACACTTTCCTACACAACACTTTCCTACCCAGGCTGGATACCATTGTTGTTATTGTTGCTGCTGTTGGTTTTGCTGTTGTTTTGATTTTTGTTTGGCATTCAGCATCCAAACCCAGGGCTTTTTATGCTCTCCCTGTATTATACAGCTATAATTTGTGCAACTACATTTCCAGATTCCCTTGCCTGAAAGGTTGTGCCTTAATGTCCTGCCAATGACAGGCATTTGTTTGAGATTAGGAAGGCAAAATTAGAGAAACCAAGGAAACATTTCATGCAAAGATGGGCTCAATAAAGGACAGAAATGGTATGGACCTAGCAGAAGCAGAAGATATTAAGAAGAGGTGGCAAGAATACACAGAAGAACTGTATAAAAAAGACCTTCACAACCAAGATAATCATGATGGTGTGATCACTCACCTAGAGCCAGACATCCTGGAATGTGAAGTCAAGTGGGCCTTAGAAAGCATCACTATGAACAAAGCTAGTGGAGGTGATGGAATTCCAGTTGAGCTATTTCAAATCCTGAAAGATGATGCTGTGAAAGTGCTGCACTCAATATGCCAGCAATTTTGGAAAACTCAGCCACAGGACTGGAAAAGGTCAATTTTCATTCCAATCCCAAAGAAAGACAGTGCCAAGGAATGCTCAAACTACAGAAGAATTGCACTCATCTCACACTCTAGTAAAGTAATGCTTAAAATTCTCCAAGCCAGGCTTCAGCAGTATGTGAACGATGAACTTCCAGATGTTCAAGCAGGTTTTAGAAAAGGCAGAGGAACCAGAGATCAAATTGCCAACGTCTGCTGGATCATGGAAAAAGCAAGAGAGTTCCAGAAAAACATCTATTTCTGCTTCATTGACTATGCCAAAGCCTTTGACTGCGTGGATCACAATAAACTGTGGAAAATTCTGAAAGAGATGGGAATACCAAACCACCTGACCTGCCTCTTGAGAAACCTGTATGCAGGTCAGGAAGCAGCAGTTAGAATTGGACATGGAACAACAGACTGGTTCCAAATAGGAAAAGGAGTACGTCAAGGCTGTATATTGTCACCCTGCTTATTTAACTTATATGCAGAGTACATCATGAGAAATGCTGGCTGGAAGAAGCACAAGCTGGAATCTAGATTGCCGGGAGAAATATCAATAACCTCAGATATGCAGATGACACCACCCTTATGGCAGAAAGTGAAGAGGAACTCAAAAGCCTCTTGATGAAAGTGAAAGAGGAGAGTGAAAAAGTTGGCTTAAAGCTCAACATTCAGAAAACTAAGATCATGGCATCTGGTCCCATCACTTCATGGCAAATAGATGGAGAAACAGTGTCAGATTTTATTTTTTGGGGCTCCAAAATCACTGCAGATGGTGACTGCAGCCATGAAATTAAAAGACGCTGACCAACCTAGATAACATATTCAAAAGCAGAGACATTACTTTGCTACAAAGGTCCTTCTAGTCAAGGCTATGGTCTTTCCATTGGTCACGTATGTATGTGAGCGTTGGACTGTGAAGAAAGCTGAGCACTGAAGAATTGATGCTTTGGAACTGTGGTGTTGGAGAAGACTCTTGAGAGTCCCTTGGCAAGGAGATCCAACCAGTCCATTCTAAGGGAGATCAATCCTGGGTGTTCATTGGAAGGACTGATGCTAAAGCTGAAACTCCAATACTTTGGCCACCTCATGCGAAGAGTTGACTCATTGGAAAAGACTCTGACGCTGGGAGGGATTGGAGGCAGGAGGAGAAGGGGACGACAGAGGATGAGATGACAGCATGGCATCACCGACTCGATGGACATGAGTTTGAGTGAACTCTAGGAGTTGATGATGGACAGGAAGGCCTGGTGTGCTGTGATGCATGGGGTCGCAAAGAGTCGGACAGAACTGAGCAATGCAGAAATGAAAAAAGTTATTTTTCCTCCAACAGCACCTGGCTTGTGGGAGGTTTGTAGCTATCTTCAACACTCTTGAAAATTCACCACCTCCAAGCACAGGTAGATGTGATCAGCCCAAGAGTTGCTTCAATTTCTTACAGTTTTCTAATTTTCTGAAGGACAGCAATAAATCTGAGAGCAATTTTACCTGCTCTCCTACTTTCTGATAGATTCGTGAGCACCCATCTTCCTGGATCTATTTGTTGTTGTTCAATTGCCCAGTCATGTCCAACTCTTTGCAACCCCATGGTTGTATCATGGTTGCACCCCAGCAGCATGCCAGGCTTCCCTGTCCTTCACTATCTCCCAGAGTTTGCTCAAACTCATGTCCATTGAGTCATGATGCCATCACCATGCCATCCTCTGTCACCCCCTTTTCTTCCTGCTCTCAATTTTTCCCCAACATCAGGATCTTTTCCAATGAGTTGGCCCTTCCCAGCCTGAATCTATAACTTCCCATGTAAGATCTCTCAAGAGATTGGTTTCCTGGACAAACACCAATCAAAACCTTTCTGGCATCTACTTCTCTGTATTCTTTGCCACCTTTCCCACTAAACCTCAAAGACTCAGGGCTTCATCTGAGACCTTTTCAAGCTGCACTCCCTAGGTGAACTCATCCAGTCTTGATTCTTTCATTTATGGGCACACCTTGGAAATCTTGCAGGTTTGGTTCCAGACCACCACCATAAAGCAAACAGTGCTGTAAAGTGAATTTTTAAACTTCCCAATACATATAAAAGCTGTGTTTATACTATACTGTAATCAGTTAAGTGTACAATAGCATTATGTCTTTTAAAATGTACAAACCTTAATTTAAAAATACTTTATGCTAAAAAATTGCTGCATTGTGCTAAGTCACTTCATTCTTGCCCAATTCTTTGTGACCCTATGGAGCATAGCCGGCCAGGCTCATCAGGCTCATGGGATTCTCCAGGCAAGAATACAGGAGTGGGTTGCCATGCCCTCCTCCAGGGGATCTTTCCAACCTAGAGATCAAACCTGCATCTCTTAGGTCACCTGCACTGGCAGGCAGGTTCTTTCCCACTAGTACCACCTGGGAATTCCCTGAAAAACTCTGTCATCTAATGACGCAAACCTTCAATTTGGTTTTGTTTATTTTTAAAGCAGTATCTATGAAGCACCATAAAGCAAAGTGTAATAAAATGAGGTATGTCTGTATTTCCTATAGTCAAAGAACTCTGGAAATTTTATATCAACCCCAGACTCTCCATTGAGATCAGTTCAGTTCAGTCGCTCAGCCATGTCCGACTCTTAGCAACCTCATGGACTGCAGCACGCCAGGCTTCCCTGTTGATCACCAACTACTGGAGCTTACTCAAACTCATGTCCATTGAGTCGGTGATGCCATCCAACCATCTCATCCTCTGTCGTCCTCTTCTCCTCCCACCTTCAATCTTTCCCAGCATCAGGGTCTTTTCAAATAAGTTAGTTCTTCCCATCAGGTGGCCAAAGTATTGGAGCTTTAGCTTCAGCATCAGTCCCTCCAATGAATATTCAGGACCAATTTTCTTTAGGATGAACCGGTTGGATCTCCTTGCAGACCAAGGGGCTTTTGAGAGTCTTCTCCAACATTACTGTTCAAAAGCATCAATTCTTCGGCACTCAGCCTTCTTTATAATCCAACTCTCACATCCATACATGACTACTGCAAAAACTATAGCTTTGACTATATGAACCTTTGTTGGCAAACATACGTTTCTGCCTTTTAATACACTGTCTAGGTTTATCATAGCATTTCTTCCAAGGGGCAAGTGTCTTTTAATTTCATGGCTGCAGTCACTGTCTGCATTGATTCTGGAGCTCAAGAAAATGAAATCTGACACTGTTTCCACATTTTCCCCATTAATTAGCCCGTCATGAAATGTTGGGACCAGATGCCATGATCTTTATTTTCTGAATGTTGAGCTTTAGGACAACTTTTTCACTCTTCTGTTTCACTTTCATCAAGAGATTCTTCAGTTCTTCTTTGCTTTCTGCCATAGGGTGGTGTCATCTGCATATCTGAGGTTATTGATATTTCTCCTGGCAATCTTGATTCCAATTTGTGTTTCATCTAGCCTGGAATTTCTCATAAGGTACTCTGCATATAAGTTAAATAAGCAGGGTTACAGTATACAGCCTTGACGTACTCCTCTCCCGATTTGGACTCAGTCTGTTGTTCCATGTCCATTTCTAACTGTTGCTTCTTGATGTGAGTACAGATTTCTCAGGAGGCAGGTAAGGTAGTCTGGTATTTCCATCACTTTAAGAATTTCCACAGTTTGTTATGATCCACACTGTCAAAGGCTTTGGCATAGTCAATGAAGCAGAAGTAGATGTTTTTCTGGAACTTTCTCACTTTTTCGATTATCTAATGGATGTTGGCAATTTGATCTCTGGTTTCTCTGCCTTTTCTAAAACCTGCTTGAACATCTGGGAGTTCATGGTTTATGTACTGCTGAAGCCTGGCTTGGAGAATTTTGAGCATGACTTTGCTGACATGTGAGATGAATGGAATTGTTCAGTAGTTTGGAAATTCTTTGGCATTGCCTTTCTTGGGGATTGGAATGAAAACTGACCTTTTCCAGTTCTGTGGCCACTGCTGAGTTTTCCAAATTTGCTGGCATATTGAGTGCAGCACTTTCACAGCATCATCTTTCAGGATTTGAAATAGCTCAACTGGAATTCCATCACCTCCACTAGCTTTGTTCGTAGAGATATTTCCTAAGGCCCACTTGACTTCACATTCCAGGATGTCTGGCTCTAGGTGAGTGATCACACCATCATGATTATCTGGGTCATGAAGATCTTTTTTGTACAGTTCTTCTGTGTATTCTTGCCACCTCTTCTTAATATCTTCTGCTTCTGTTAGGTCTATACCATTTCTGTCCTTTATTGAGCCCATCTTTGCATAAAATATTCCCTTTGTATCTCTAATTTTCTTGAAGAGATCTCCAGTCTTTCCCATTGTATTGTTTTCCTCTATTTCTTTGCACTGATCACTGAGGAAGGCTTTCTTATCTTTCCTTGCTCTTCTTTGGAACTCTGCATTCATATGGGTATAACTTTCCTTCTCCTTTGCCTTTAGCTTCTCTTCTTTTCTCAGTTATTTGTGGGGCCTCCTCAGACAACCCTTTTGCCTTTTTGCATTTCTTTTTCTTGGAGATGGTCCTGATCACTGCCTCCTGTATGATGTCACAAACCTCTGTCCATAGTTCTTCAGGCACTCTACCAGTTCTAATCCCTTGAATCTATTTATCACTTGTACTATATAATCATAAGGGATTTGATTTAGGTCATACCTGAATGGTCTAGTGGTTTTCCCTAGTTTCTTCAACTTAAGTCTGAATTTGGCAGTTTGGAGTTCCTGATCTGAGCCACAGTCAGCTCCTGGTCTAGTTTTTGCTGACTGTGTAGAGCTTCTTCATCTTTGGCTACAAAGAATATAATCAGTCTGATTTTGGTATTGATCATCTGGTTATGTCCATGTGTAGAATCTTCTCTTGTGTTGTTGGAAGAGGGTGTTTGCTGTGACAAGTGCGTTCTCTAGGCAAAACTCTATTAGCCTTTGTCCTGCTTCATTCTGTACTCCAAGGCCAAATTTTCCTGTTACTCCACGTATCTCTTGACTTCCTACTTTTGCATTCCAGTCCCCTGTAATGAAAAGGACATCTTTTTTGAGTGTTAGTTCTATAAGTTCTTATAGGTCTTCATAGAACTGTTCAGCTTCTTCAGCATTACTGGTTGGGGCATAGGCTTGGATCACTGTGATATGAAATGGTTTGCCTTGGAAACGAACAGAGATCATTCTGTTCTTTTTGAGATTGCATCCATCTACTGCATTTCAGATTCTTGCTGACTATGATGGCTACTCCATTTCTTCTAAGGGATTCCTGTCCACAGTAGTAATATAATGGTCATTTGAGCGAATCCCCATGCCCAACTTTTTCTGCCATGAATCCACTTGACTGTTTCACAGGCCCCTCAAATTCTGCTTGTATGAAACTGAATTCATGGTCTTCCCCTCTCCTTCTACTCCTAACCTCCTCCTTTCTCTTTCTAAGAAAATGACCTCACCCTTTGCCCTGAGGTTTAAACTGGAAATCTGAGACTCATCCTTGACTCATCCCTCCCCTTCATCTCCCACATGCAACCAGTGAGCGGTCCTTATCCCGTGTACCTCTCCTCACCCTCACTGCCCTCGCCCTCTTGTGTACCCCCAGCCTTGATAAGGGGATCGTCCTTCCTGTTCTCCCTGCTTCCAGGTCTGCCGGCTTCTGTTCATGCTCCACGCTGGGACCAGAGTGATCCTTTCAGCATGTAATGTGATCTTGTCAGTGTGTTAGTCACTCAGCTGTGTCCAAGTCCTTGTGACCCCATGGGCTGTAGCCCACCAGGCTCCTCTGTCCATGAAATTCTCCAGGCAAGAATACTGAAGTGGGTTGCCATTCCATTCTCCAGGGAATCTTCCTGACCCAGGGATCGAACTCAGGTCTCCTGCACTGCAGGCAGATTCTTTACCTTCTGAGCCACTAGGGAAGCCCTGATGTGACCTTGTCAGGATCTTGTCTAAGCCTGCCAGGCCCCAGGGAGTTCCTGCCTCCTCCACCCCTCCTGCTGATTCCTCCTCACCCTGGCTCTGCTGGGTACACACAGTTCTCAGCCAGGAACAGTTCTCCCACTCTTCCTCCACCTAATTCTTCATCATCCTTTGGTCTTACTTGAATATCTCTTCCTCAACCCTCTGAGTTTGATTAGGTCACTCGCTAAGCATAAAAATAGCAACCTGTACTTCTCCTAGCACTCATCACAAGGGAAGTAACTTGTTAAAAATCTTTTACCCTTTTTTAGAAGGGAAACTGCCCTGCCTGTGTCTTCAGGCAGCCATCTCAATTCCAGGCACTGACCACCAATCGGATCTTAATACATATCCTTATTCTAGAGCAAAGAACATAGACAGAGACATGATTCATTTTACCCTGCCTCCTTTACAAAATTATATAAAGGGACTTTATAAGATTCATTTAGATAGGAAGAACTGTTGAGACTTTTCAAAAAAAGAAGGAAGCAATTATACTGGAACTGAAGGCTAAAACAATTAGTGGTCTCTGATTGAACTGAACTGAACTGAAGCTAACTGATAACCAAGGCAAAAGGGGAAACTATGTAAACAGTAACCCTCACCATCAGAAAAGATCAAATACAGCAATTCATCAGAGGAACATTTTAAGAAACAGTACCTTGAAACTGTTTTTAAAAACCTATATATTGATTATTCCATGTGTTCAATTCAGTTTCACAAACATCCTTTAGCAACCAGTCACTATACTTGATACCAAGAGCTCAAGGACATTATATCTACTTTTACAAATGTGATATACATGATTTAAAATCCAGGAATCCCATGGATTTGTTTTGTTTTGAAATAGCTTTGTGAATATCATCATATATTTGTTCTCCGAAGGACATGGAGTTGAATTTACACATGGTCTGAATTATAAAGTCCCTTTCTCCACCTCTCACTGATCCCCAAATTTTTCCACACTAGAACCAGGGTAATCATTTGAGAATGTAAATATGACCATGTTTTGACTTAGCTGAAACCCCTTTGATGCCTCCTATTGTTTTGATTCTGCCTTTGACTTTGTCAATGGAGGAGCTTTGGATAAGTGGAACATTTAAGGTTATCACCTGACTTTTTTTTTTTGTCTGAAGTATAATTGATTTACAGTGTTGTGTTAGTTTCAGATGTACCACAAAGTTGTTCATGTATATTCTCTTTCAGATTCTTTTTCATTATAGGTTATTACAAGATATTGAATACAGTTCCCTGTGCTTGTTGTTTATCTATTTTTATATATAGCAGTGTGTATTTGCTAATCTGAGCCTCTTAATTTATCACCCCACTGCCCCTTACATCTCAGAAGAGACTTACTTCCCCTAGATGAAGAACTTCCTGAGTGCAGGGAAGTGAGAGAGGGTGACCTCAGAAGGGAGTGGTGGGTGTACCCTGAAACCTGAACTTCTCTTACTCCACGGTTTTCCCACGTGCTGGTTCTGATTTTTCATATGGGATCTAGATTTCTGGTTTTCTATATATAAAATATGCAGGCTCTAAGTTTCCTCTCCTCTTCATGGTGGCCTGAAGAGTCCTTGTCTTTACTGTCTCATGACTCAGAGCTTTCATTATAGTTCTTCCTCTGAGCTCCTGTAGCTCAAATTGTAATGAATTTTCCACCATCAAATGATAAAACTGCCTTCTACATTTTCTAATATGAGCAGATAAGTTGTAACCCCCTATACTTCTTTTCTGATGGCTCCTGCAGGAATCTAATGACTAGGAATCCAGGGAAAGAATTCTAAGGAGGAAAATCAGTTCTCTTATGGAATCCTGATTCTGCAGAGTAAAAATCATGTCTCTGCCCACCCAATACTCCATTTGTGCCATTCAGTGACTCTCCTACATTCATGAGCAGAAAGACATTAACATGAGGCTTTGAAGGAATTCCCTGGTGGTCCAGTGGTTAAGACTCTGTGCTTTCATTGCAGGGGGCACAGGTTAGATCACTGGTTGGGGAGCAAAGATTCCATAAGCTGTGTGGCCCCAAAATATGAGGTTCCAAGATAGTGAATGCAGTTGCTGCTGGATCACCCAGGTCAGAGGATTGAGAACTGGGTTTGTAACCTTCAGTTGACTAGTCATCCAGCTCTGAGAAAGAAATAGAAGATTAGAGAATGTTTTCTGCAGAAAATTGTTAGTGTGCTGTGGGTTTCGGTCTCCACCATGGAGTAAGGGTGAAAGTGATTCCTGTCTCTTTAAGCCTACTGAGAAGAACTTCAAGGAAACCACTCAGGGAGTTTGACCAGTGTCCCCTGGAGTCCCTGGAGACACTGAGGTGGGTGGTGGACCTGTGACTAAGAAACCTAAATGTGCAAGGCAGTAGGATCCCAACAGAGAGAGCCAGTGTGGAGTAAAACTAGGGACTTGAAGGGGACTTGCAAGCAGCTTCGAGAGGAGGAACAGATTTCCGTAAAGAGACAGTGAGAAGTCCTAGGAAACAGGAGGCAGGAATGCCTCTAAAGAAACTACTAGAGTGTCCTGAGAGAGGGAACTTTAAAAATCTGTTAATATCAGTTGATTTAAATATCCACTATGGTCAGAGGAAACCAAGGCCAGTTTTAACATTGCTAGTCAGGTGAGGCCCTGCTTGCCTCCACATCTCCTTGCTCGGTTCTTGCCACCTCTTCAATCCTGCAGGAGCCAGGTGAAGGGGAGGCAGACAGGGAGGGAAGCCACTTCCTGCCCCCAGTCCTGCTGCGGGCTTCCCACCTTCAGAAGGTTTAAATCAGGAAGGAGAGAAACTTGAATTCGAATGAAATTTGGTGTTTTGACTATTACATAGAACTGGAGAAGGCAATGGCAAGCCATTCCAGTACTCTTGCCTGGAAAATCCCATGGATGGAGGAGCCTGATAGGCTGCAGTCCATGAGGTCGCTAAGGGTTGGACACGACTGAGCGACTTCACTTTCACTTTTCACTTTCACACATTGGAGAAGGAAATGGCGACCCACTCCAGTGTTCTTGCCTGGAGAATCCCAGGGACGGGGGAGCCTGGTGGTCTTCCATCTATGGGGTCACACAGAGTCAGACACAACTGAAGTGACTTAGCAGCAGCAGCAGCAGCAGCAGGACTTGTTAATGACTAAAACTCAAGCATCTTGCAATTAAAAGCAAACAAAAGACTATTATCTAATACTGGTCAGTGTGTTCAGTCATGCCCAACTCTTTTGCAACTCCATGGACTGTAGCCCACCAGGTTCCTCTGTCCGTGGGATTCCCCAGGCAAGAATACTGGAGTGGGTTGCCATTCCTTCTCCATGGAATCTTCCCAACACAGAGATCAAACCGGCATCTTTTGCATTGCATCTTCTGTAAAGTAGGTGGATTCTTTACCACTGAGCCACCAGGGATGCCTCTGTTATTTTATAGTAACTGAAAAACGTGTGCCTAAAATTTCTGAAGGAGTTAGGGAAAAATACAGCTCCATGAAAAGTATTAAATGGGAGCAATGGGAGGAAATTCTGCTTCATTGCAGAACTGGTTCACTGTCTTCCTTTTCACCACTATTCACATAGCCCTTCTTGGTGACCTCAGGGGCATCCATTTTGTGATAGTTTGGATTATCCTTCAGCAAATATTCCCTCTTGTCCTGAACTTTTGGTGTTGGGTTTGGCACCATGCGGCTTACTTGGGCCATGTAATGTTGAAGGATATGGTGAGTATGCCGGCAGGGTTTGGCTTGGCTCTTGGCATGATGATCTGTAGGAGATGAGCATGCCCCAAGTCACTAGTACCCCATCAGCCTGGACCTCAGAACAAACACATTTGCAGACCTGAACCAAACCCAACACACTGGGGCCAGACCAGATGAGCCAGCTGAACTGCAGGCCTGTGAACATGATGCCAAGTGCTCAGTGGTGGTATGCATCATTAAGTTTTTTTTTAATTGGAGGATAATTGCTTTACAATGTTGTGTTGGTTTCTGCTGTGCAACAATGTAAATCAGCCATAAGTGTACATGTATCCTCTCCCTCTTGAGCCTCCCTCCCCTCACCAACCCCTCTAAGTTGTCACAGAGCACCAGATTGAGCTCCCTGTGTTATATAGCAACTTTCCACTGGCTATTTTACCTGTTGTAATATATATGCTTCAATGATACTGTCTCAGTTCATCCCACCCTCTCCTTCCCTCACTGTCCACAAGTCTGTTCTCTGTCTGCATCTCTATTCCTGCCTGCAAATAGATTCATCAGTATCATTTTTCTAAATTCCATATACATGTGTTAATATATGTGCTTTTCCTCTGGCTGAATTCATTCTATATAACAGACTCTAGGTTCATTCACCTCCGTTTAACCAACTAGAATTCATTCCTTTTTATTGCTAAGTAATATTCCATTGCATATATGTTCCACAACTTCTGTGGTATATATGTACCACAGCTTCTATCCATTCATCTATTGCTGGACATCTAGGTTGCTTCCATGTCTTGGCTATTGTAAGTAGTGCTGCAATGAATATGGACATACATGTGTCTTTTTGAAATATGATTTTCTCAGGGTAGCATCATTAAGTTTTGAGGTCGTTTGTCATACAGGATTGTTGGAATGATAGCTCTCTATTCGTGCATGGATAAACACCATGACCTCTTAGCCACTGACCTCTTTGCCTCTCATGATCGTCTCTTCCCTCTAACCTCAACCACCTATTGTTTCCATGTTCGTATTCTAGACCGTTACCATCAGTATTGTAACACATTGAAAGACTGATTTCAAGAGTTTGACTATTTGATCACCTCCAGCTCACTTGGTCTATTACCTCTACTCGATATTTCATGTGATCTTCAATCCAATGGCACCACTTTTTCACTTTCTCTATCATTTTCTCATTTCCCACCTAACCCAGCTTAAGTTTCATGGCCTATCATGACAATCACTCCTTTACAAAATAGTAGCAGCTAGTTATTATGTTGGAAAAGGCAATGGCAAGCCACTCCAGTACTCTTGCCTAGAAAATCCCATGGATGGAGGAGCCTGGTAGGCTGCAGTCCGTGGGATCGCTATGGTTCGGACTCGACTGAGTGACTTCACTTTCACTTTTCACTTTCACATATTGGAGAAGGAAATGGCAACCCACTCCAGTGTTCTTGCCTGGAGAATCCCAGGGACGGGGGAGCCTGGTGGGCTTCTGTCTATGGGGTCACACAGAGTCGGACACGACTGAAGTGACTTAGCAGCAGCAGCAGCAGTTATTATGTAGGACTCACTGTGTGCCAGGCACTGTGCTAAGCACTTTCCATGTAGTCTTAACTTGGGTTCCCCCACAGCTGAGCTGAGCTAAAGACTTATGTGTAGGCAGCTTATTTGGGAAATGATCCCAGAGAATAGGAGTCAGGAACACAAAAGCTAATGAAATATAGAAGGAGGGAAAGTCAAAACAAGGAAGCCTTACTGAGTAGGTGACCACTGTGGGTAATTGGACCTCTGCAGGACATCTAATAAAATGCTTTTCAAGACTGTTTGCCCAAGGAAAGTGTTGATACTTATCCATGACTTCTTTACCTCTCAGATCAACAATAAGTCTCTGCTGAACTTCAAGATTGCACACATACCACCAGTTCAAAGTGGGTTCCCACGGGTGTTCTCCGTTGGAGCATTAGAGAAGCTTTGTGACAGGAAGTGAAAGTGAAGTCGCTCAGTCATGTCTGACTTTGTGACCCCATTGACTGTAGACTGGCAGGCTCCTCCGTCCATGGGATTTTCCAGCAAGAGTACTGTAGTGGATTGCCATTTCCTTCTCCAGGGGATCTTCCCGACTCAGGTATTGAACCCAGGTCTCCAGAATTGCAGGCAGACGCTTTGCTGTCTGAGCCACCAGGGAAGCTCTGTAACAGGAAGCAGTAGGTATGCAAACTTCTAGGAGTGAGGTATCCTTAAGATACCCCTAGGGGGAGCTGGTCAAGCCTGAAGGAAATCTTTCACCAGGGAGGGAGGTAGAGAAAAAGGAGGGCCCAAAGGAGTTGGAGTGGTACTCAAAGGAGGTGAAGACACATGTCACCTCATTCATTTCTTTATGGCAAACCCATTTTTCAGATGGGAAAAGTGAGGCAGAGAGGTGTTAAATAACTTGTCCAAGGTGATGTAATCAGTAAAAGGCATAGCTGAGTCCAAACCCATTCAGCCAGGATCCAGTCTGTGCTCCCAACCACTACTTCACGTGCCTCTCAACTTGGACACACCATTGACTGCACTTTTAACTTTGCTCTCATACAGTTTAACAGAGTCAGAACCATCTGAGTTGTCCAAAACTCAGTGAGTATAATTTTAAATATGGATAAGAGTTGTATCATCAAAAGAACATGAAAGACAGCAAGATTCTATCAAATTAGAAAAAGTACATTAATGTAGCTTAAGACCCCCATCAAAATTTGTTTTTTTTTTTTTGTAATTTATTTTTTATTGGAGGCAAATTATTTTACAATATTATATTGGTTGGTTTTGCCATACATTGACATGAATTCGCCCCGGGTTTACATAAGTTCCCCCTCCTGAACCCCCCTCCCACCTCCCTCCTCCCTTTATCCTCCCTCTGGGTCATCCCCGCATGCCAGCCCCGAGCATCCTATAACATGCATTGACCCTGAACTAGTGATTCATTTCACATATGACAACATACGTGTTTCAATGCCATTCTCCCAAATCATCCCACCCTCACCCTCTCCCACAGAGTCCCAAAGACTGATCCATACATCTGTGTCTCTTTTGCTGTCTCGTATACAGGGTTATCATTTGCATCTTCCTAAATTCCATATATATGCATTAGTATGCTGTATTGGTGTTTTTCTTTCTGGCTTACTTCACTCTGTATAAGAGCTAAATGTAAGACCAGAAACTATAAAACTCCTAGAGGAGAACGTAGGCAAAACACTCTCCGACATAAATCACAGCAGGATCCTCCATGACCCACCTCCCAGAATATTGGAAATAAAAGCAAAAATAAACAAATGGGACTTAATTAAAATCAAAAGCTTCTGCACAGCAAAGGAAACTCTAAGCAAGGTGAGAAGACAGCCTTCAGAATGGGAGAAAATAATAGCAAATGAAGCAACTGATAAAGGATTAATCTCCCAAATATATAAGCAGCTCCTGCAGCTCAATTCCAGAAAAATAAATGACCCAATCAAAAAATGGGCCAAAGAACTAAACAGACATTTCTCCAAAGAAGACATACAGATGGCTAACAAACACATGAAAAAATGCTCAACATCCCTCATAATCAGAGAGATGCAAATCAAAATTTGTTTTAATTGAAGCATGGTTGATTTACAAAGTTGTATTAGTTTCAGGTATATAGCAAAGAGATTTAGTTGTGTTTGTGTATATATAATTGAATATGTATGTATGCTTTTTAAGATTTCTTTCCCTTATGGATTATACAAGATATTGAGTATAGTTACCTGTGCTATACGGAAGGTCCTTGTTAGTTATCTATATGGCTTTCTTCAAATTTAAGGGACTTTAGAGTTAAAAGAAAACTAAACATACATATCTCAAGGTCCAAGCTAAGTGATCAACAAGATGGAGTTATAGACTTCTGGGGAGACATAAAACTAGGTCATGTGATCTGTGAAATTGCTCTTCCAAAGACCCCATCTCTGAACACCCCACTGAGGATTACAGTTTCAGCATGGATTTGGGGGAGACACAAACATTCAGTTCATAGCAGAAGACAGTGGATGACCAAAATCCAACTCCTGGGCTTGCTGAATGTTTTCAGGTAAAATATTTCCGGAGCTGCTCTCTAAACCTCAGGTTCCCAGAGACTGTTTGACCTGCTCTACCTCTCCCCACCTATCTTACTGAAATCAAAGCTCTGAGTCTCCAGGGACCTTGTCTCTATATCCTCAGGACCTAGACACTGTAGGCACACAATTTCTGTATAAATTAGTGAGAGGATGAAGAAAGTGAGTGTTATAGGCTAGAAGCGGCAGCTTGTAACATTGGCAACTGTGCTGTGGGTGCCCAGAGACCTTCCCTGGCTCCAAATGATAGAATACAAAATAAAGCTATGATTAATTTGATTTTCCTTGGCAGCTGATTTTTAGAGTAATGAAATAAATGATATGAAAACAACTTGAGTTATCAAAAATTTATTTTTTAAAAATTTCCCAGAACATTTTTTAGACAGTTTTGTTGATATGTATTTCACAAACCATTATAATTCACCCATCTAAAGTGTACAATTCAGTGTCTTTTAGTATATTCACAGCCATCACCAATTGTGGCAATTTTTTATTATAATTACAGTCTACTGTAGAATACTTTCATTAACCAGCGCCCTGCCCCCATCAAAAGAAACCCATTCTCATTAGCAATTATTCTCCATTTCCTCCCTCACCCCAGGCCCTGGAAACCACTAATTACCATCTATGAATTTGCTTATTCTGGACATTTCCTATAAATCAAAATCATACAACATTTAGTTCTTTTGTGTCACTCAGCATGATGCTTTCATGGGTCATCCATGCCAGAGTATGTTTTCAGGTATGTCATGTCCTTATGTCTACTCTCCCTGCTTCCCTCAGTCATCTCATCTTGAGGGACATATGTCTCCGTTTACGTTTCTATAGCATGTAAGATATTAATTGTTCATTTCATACTCATTTGCTATGTAATTCTGTCACCTTTCTACATCTCTCCCTGCTGCATTACAATGCTGGGTACCATACTGTTTGTACGGCCACCGTAACACAGGGCTTTATCCATAATAGGGGCACTGACTAACGTACAATGATCACTGGTCTTTGTGATGAGTGCCCTGCAACATCACAAGATTCAGAAGCCTCCAAAGAGATTCACAGCCCTCAGAAGCTCACTGTGCATTGCACTCCAAGTCTGAAGTTTTTCAGGTGCTGAAATGCCAGATGGAAGAAGCCAAGTGGAACATTTGTGGTATGAGAAAAAAACGATAAGCATTCCCAGGATGACCCTTGGGATTGTCTCTGTAGCACAATGCTTATCTCTGGGTGGTGACTCACGGGCGTAATTGACAGTTGGAACAATTGTGGGCAGGAGAGAGAGGCTTGGCCACCCAGCCGGAGACTAAACAGCTGGGTTTACATTATCCTCAGGGAATGTGTGAGCAAATCTGTTGGTCTGGTGAGTTCTTATCATCGTCTTCTGCGGACCTCCTCTGCTGCCCCTCTATTCCAGGGCTTGCTTAGGGAAGCCAGAGGCTGAATGGGTTCTTAATTGTCAGCCTTCACCTTGGTCATGGTGTGGAGAACCATTTGCTATAGGGAATGTAGAAATTTTCAGCAGAGACCTGGGTGGAAGTTCCTGTAAGAATGATTTTTGGGCTCTAGGCACTATTTATTTGGGGCATTGTTTCTCAACTTCGAGAGAACCAGACTTCAAAGATGGAGTGTTTCAGCCAATAAAGCAGGGATTAGGGACCTGGAAGAGTTATTTTAGTCCTTCACAGGTCACTTTCTTTTTGGATTTTCCTTTAAATCTTCTCAGGCTCCTCTCCTGGTGATGGGTGAAGTTGACTAACCACTCTCATCAATGGATTAAAAATATTTAAATAAAAATATAGAATCTTTTATATATGAACTGCTGTATTATATACACACATACTATTTGTAGCTATTATCTTTGTAGATGTAATTGCAGATGATTTTTCCCCTTAGAGTGAGGAGATGAGAGCGAGAAGTGAGACAAAACCCACCTGTTGACCAAGTAGTGGATTTGAAGAGCTGGTCTCAAAGTTCCTCTACCTGCAAATCTTTCTCCACCTGGCCCCCCACAGTGACTGATATTCTTACATCACTCTTTTAAACAGAGGTTTTAAAGACAACCCTTCTTAAAATGAAAGTAATCTTTGTATTTTTGCACACTAATTAATTTTTCAACCATAAGTATTCTAGATTAAAACAAGTTTGTTAAAGATTTGACAGGCAAATTTTCAATTCCATAAAGTAATAGGAACTGAGATACTTGGGTCTTCTTGGGTGGACTAGGTTGGGGGGTGAGATGAAGATGAAACAGGAAAAGAAAGTACATGGAAAGAAGCTAGTGGAAGTTGTCATGGATATCTATCATTTTTGCCTGCCAACATCTATGCTAGCTTGAGCACTCTGATTTTGGTTTGACTGCCTCTTGTTGGATTTGTGTTCAGCAACAGTCCATCAAGTTGTCTCCTTTTCCTGTCTAAGGCCAGGCCAATCAAATATAGCCTTCATAGATTTTAATACTGGGAGAGATGAAAAGAAATAGATCCCATCATCACAAGGGCACCCCCCATCCCCCCACCCCCGAAACTTCCTTAGTACCTGGCGCTGAGATTCCAGAGCTGCTCTGGTTCCTGTCTGTTCTGAAGTCCAAGTATCCTGCTCTTCTTCAGTTATGTGAATTAATCCATATCCTTCTAGGCTTTGTTTTGCATAAGTGAGCCTGAGTTGGCTTCTGCCAGTTGCAACCAATTATTCTCAATGACACTGGGATACGTCCCTGTGAGGGCTTGGGTAGACCAGAAGGACTGGCCTTGGGAGACTAAGGACTTGGGAAGCTAATGATGCCTGAGTGGGGATACTGAGAGAGGAAGAGAGAGGCACCAAGTCCTCTATGCAAAAGGACAACACCCATAGAGGTGTTTCTGGGTGACAATCTGGCCCTGTAGAAGCTTCCTCCTTGTCAGTCAAGGCACCTCTTTCTTTCTACCTGGCCTAGAGGTCCCATTGTGAAAGCTCTTCTGGTGAAACAGCAGAGCTTTACTTTAAACTTTCTATTTTGTATTGGAGTACAGCTGATTAACAATATTGTTATAGTTTCAGGAACATAGCAAAGTGACTCAGCCATATATATACATATATCTGTTCTCCCTGAGACTCCCCTCCCATCCAGTCTACCACATAATATTGAGCAGAGTTCCTGGTGCTATACAGTAGGTCCTTGTTGGTTACCCATTTTAAATATAGCAGTGTGTACATGTTGATCCCAAACTCCATCCCTTCCCCCCACCCTTCTCCCCTGGCAAAACCTTAAGTTCATTCTGTAAGTCTGTCAGTCTGAAAAACAGGGTTTTTTCCCCCAAATTCATTTATTCCACAAATATTTATCCAGCCTCTACTTATTGTCTGGCTCTTGGCTAAGTACCAAGGGTTCAAAGGTGAATAAAACACAGCCCTTGTGTTTAAGGGACATAAGGTCTAGACTTGCGTAATCCGGTATGGCAACAACTAGCCGTATGTGGCTATTAACATTTAATTAATTAAATTAAATAAATTAAAATTTATTTATTCAGACCTACTAACCACATTTCAAGCATCTCAGTAGCCACACATGACTGGCGGCTACCATTTTGGAGACTACAGACATAGAAGTTCTCCATCATTGGAGAAACTTCCCTTAGATACTGCAGGTCTTCACAGGTAAAAGGCAGGTCAACAGAGAGTAATGCATGCTATCAAAGGCATAAGCTGGGGCATTAGGGGATCTGATCCAGACTTAAGTAGTCAGGCAAGCTTCCATCTAAGACTTGGAGGCCAAATTGAAGACTGGGGGAAGGGGAAGCGTTCCAGAGAGAGGAAACTGCATGTAAAAGGGCCCTGAGTTGACCAAGCCGAAGTGCACTCAAAGAACTGGATGAGAAGAGAAGCCCTTAGCATCATTTTTGGTGTCATGCTTGGTTTTCCAGATTAGCTCACTCTTGATTTTCTATGCTGAGGGCAGGGTCCTGAGGGGATGGGGAAAGGACCCACCCATTTTGATATGTTAAAGTGAGGGTCTGTGTGCTCAAATTTTGAAGCACTAATGGCATATGAAAGGGATTTGCCAAATGAAAAGTCAATGGATTTGGGTAGAGACAATAGCAGATACAAACAAGGTCTCATTCAGAGCTCAAAAGGCTTACTCTTACGATCTCAGGCAAACCATCTCTTACACGTCAATCTTTTTACACTTAAAACCCATTCATTTTTCCAATCAGTACCCAAGTTAAGGGAGTCAAGAATTTGTTTAGCAAACGATGACCGTATCTTCCCAGTGGTTTATACATTTCTTGAACCCAAGTGTGTTCACGTTTGGATACAATGGTTAGGTCTGGGTTAATTTAACTGCTGCATATTATGTTTTAGTGTGTGCATGCTTAGTCATTCAGCTGTGTCCTACTCTTTTGGGACCTTTTGGACTGTAGCCTGCCTGGTTCCTCTGTCTGTGGGATTTCCCAGGCAAGAATACTAGAGTGGGTGATTTTTCCTTCTCCAGGAAATCTTCCCGAAGCAGGGATCAAACCCACATCTTCTGTGTCTCCTGCATTGCAGGCAGATTCTTTACTCACTGAGCCACTGGGGACGCCTTAATGCTAGTTTAAGGGGAACTATGGGCTTGGAAGGACTGATGCTAAAGCTGAAACTCCAATACTTTGGCCACCTCATGCGATGAGTTGACTCACTGGAAAAGTCTCTGATGCTGGGAAGGGTTGGGGGCGGGAGGAGAAGGGGACGACGGAGAATGAGATGGCTGGATGGCATCACCGACTCTGTGGACATGAGTTTGAGTGTACTCCGGGAGTTGGTGATGGACAGGGAGGCCTGGCGTGCTGTGATTCATGGGGTCGCGGAGAGTCGGACACGACTGAGCGACTGAACAGAACAGAACAGAACAGATGGGCTTCCCAGGTGGCTCAGTGGGTAAAGGATCCACCTGCAATGCAGGAGATGTGGGTTTGATCCCTGGGTGGGGAAGATTCCTTGGAGGAGGGCACAGCAACCCACTCCAATATTCTTGTCTGGAGAGTCCCATGGACAGAGGAGCCTGTGTGGGCTACAGTCCATAGGGTGGCAAAGAGTCAGACCTGACTGAAGCCACTGAGCACGCACACATGCATCAGATGAAAACAAGGGGCTCACAAACATCTAACTTTTGATTAAATTGTACTGTCATCAGGAAAGACTGCACCAGAGGGAGATTCCTAAGCCCAAAGACTAAGGCCGTTTTTCAGGAAAGGAAAACTTGCCACTTGCTGGGCACCTACAGCATCCCCACAGGCTTCATCGGTGATTTTTCTAGTCTCCTCCCAATCTCCCAGGAAAAGGAGGAGGACCAGAGTGGAGAGCTAGCTTCTTCTACAACGTGGTCATCTCTAGCTACGGGAGGATACGCGTGTACCTGATTCAGAGTCCCTGCTTGACTGACATTTGAAGGGGAGCAACTGCTACTGGGGTGGAAGCATCTCTGTGCGTCAGTGACGATGGAACAAGGGATAGCGGTCAGCCTGGATCTGCAGATGCTTGCCAGGGGCAATGAGAGCCTGAATCTGACAGAGGTCCGGTGGAAGAAATGATTCTTTAAATTCGGGGGCTTTTCAACATCCCAGGTACCTTAAGTGAGAAAAAGTCCGAAGTTTCTCCTTAGAGGAGAAAAGGAGAAATGAAAGATAAATTGTATTTCATAAAGTACATATCTGGTTCATGGAATTTTAGAACTGGAAAGGGTATTAGGAAAAATCTAATTAAAGTCTCTCTCTCTTTTTCACAACCCAAAACTTCAGAGGTAATGAATAAATTGCCCAACATACCTGGTCAATGGTAGAACTCAGAATTAAACTTGTATCTGTTCATTTCTAATGCAAGGCTCTTCCTATTAGCCTTGTCTGAGTTTTTTGGTTTACTGTTTCTTTAAAATGTTTCTTTGACTCATGCATATCAACGTGTATCTTAAAGGGTAATATTGGAAAATCTCTATGGATTGTTTTATTTCTAGATCAAACCTAAAGAGCCTTGAGATCTAGTCTCAGTTATCTACACTCAACCAGGCAGACAGGTTCATCCAGTGTCAGAAAGCAGACAGAATGCCCAGAAAGAGATAAACATGGATTGTAAATCTTGACCCATGTCACATGCAACTCATCTCCAGTGAACCTGCTTTTTTTTAAAGAGACTGCGCTGTTTTGTGAAAAGGAAGAGCAAGATATTTGGCTGGAGGGACGGGGGAAGCCAAGTCTAAATGCCCTCTACTAGTTTTGTGATTTAGATAAGTTGTTTAACTTTTCTGTATCTCAATTTACAGATTTGTAAAATACAAATAATATGATCATTGTTGTTCTCCAGAGGTGGTTTTTTTTTTTAATTTATTATTATTTTTTTTTATTTTACAATATTATATTGATTGGTTTTGCCATACATTGACATGAATTCGCCCCAGGTGTACATGAGTTCCCCCTCCTGAACCCCCCTCTCACCTCCCTCCTCCCTTTATCCTCCCTCTGGGTCATCCCTGCACACCAGCCCCGAGTATCCTGTAACATGCATTGACCCTGAACTGCTGATTTGTTTCACATATGACTAGAATGGGAGTCCCCTAGAGGTGTGAGCTGAGCTTACTTCTGAAATCCCAACCTTCCCACAGCATCTTTTGAGTGACTGACCCACTGCTGAGACTAGAAGGGTCAGATGGGTGGGGTACGTGTAGCTGTTGAGAAATGAGGAAACTGGAGAAGGGGCATCCAGCTTCCCTCCTTTGCAGTATGGCCTTAACACAGGGGGATGTCTCTTTCTTGCTCGCCATTTAAAAGGATAAAAAATAATGGAGGGAAAACAGACATGTGAGTAATGAAATGGAGGCAGGCAAATACAGTAAATTCTGAAATGGTAATAAACATTCTGCTAAATGATAAAATGTATTTTCAATGAACAGTCAAATCTGTCTATTTTAATGAAGATGACAGAAACCTGCCTACAAAGACCTGCTCAACCAAGGTGGCTGGTTGGGGGTTCTGGAGAAGGATTATTTCTGAGGTGGCGCTGAGAGTAGAGAACCAACTCAGCAAGAATGCTCAGTTTGGGAATTAGAGGGCAGAGTGTCCTGGGCTCCTGCTGGAGTGGATCTACAGTGGAGAGGCCACTGAGCTCCCATTCAGGGACACTCATGTTTCATTGTTCTCTCTCCATCCCCCTTCCCTTCCACTCACCTTCCCTCTTACCTCCCCCCCACCCCCGACTTCCAGAACAGTTTCCTCAGCCCCCTCAGAACCCTGAACAAACCCCATATTCCCCAACCTGGCATTCTCTCACATTGCTGCCTCAAAATCCTGGCGAGTATTTGATGCGGGATGGACATTTAGAAGTTTGAGAAACTGCTACTTGATCAAGGTTGTGTCTCTTACTCAAACTTGCTGATTTGACTGGAGTGAAAAGTACCTGATTAATAAGACGCAGTGATAAACCTGAGACAGTTGATCTGGAACGGACATCACCCTGAAGGTTGGCCTCCATGAACAGCCCAAGCTGAGTGGGTCACAAAGTGTGACCAGCCAGAAAGAAAGCAAAGGTCAGAGGCCAGGGAAAGCATGGTGGCATGATCTGGGGTATGTGTAATTGACAGGGCATAATGTGAAGACAAGGCTGGTAACTATAGTGAACAGTGGTAACTGTAATTGTAGGTTTTGTCTGTCCAATGAGCTTTGCTGTCTTTCTTCTATTTCCTCTGGTGAACTTCTCCTCTCCTCCACATAGTTTCAGAAAAGCTGTTAATCAGAGTGTATCTCTTCCCTACCCTATCCCCACTATTCAAAACCCACAGAGATGAGCAGATGTCTTAGGCTGGGCAAATTTGTTGCTTCAGGAAGAACCAACTGGTTCTAAATCAGGCCAGTATATTCCTTGTTATATCTCTAGGGGAGCTGGCAGAGGAGCCTGGGAGAGCATAAATAACATCAGAGACAAGGAGAGGAAAGGGCAGAGATGGGGGAGAGAGACAGAAAATGAATAAGAGTTGCCGTTGTTAAGCTGGATCCAGCCATGTTAGCTCTACCTCTTGATTTCCCAGTTGAGCCAATACGTTTTCTTTTTCCTTGCATAAGAAAGAATTTAGTTTCCTTCACTGGCAACCAAATAAATCTTGACGAACTTCATTGCCAAGGTGGGCCAGATTGTAAATGGAGCAAGATTGGATGGTTTAGGAACTTAGGCATTGAATGCTGGGCATGTGTGGTAGTTCTTTATAATACATCACAGGTGCCCCGTTTCTCAGAAAGACACAAAGTTCATAAAACCCGAGGCTATGCTGAGAGAAGCATCATGTTGGAGATCTTCAGAGCTCACTCACTGATTATTCCAACAGCTAAGTCTATCTACAACAACTACTTATGCTATATGCAAATTGTGATAACTGTATGATATTGTTTTCCCTATGACATTGAAAAAGATCCAATAAAAAATCATCTAATACTGACAGGAGTGTACCTGTTGGTGAAATGAGTACTCATACATTGCTACTAGAAGGGTAAATTAACTTAAAATTTCTAAAGGGACATTTTGTAATATGTATTAAAGCTATGAAAATGTACCTATTTTTGATCTAGCAATTCTGATGTTTCAGGTCCAGTATAGATGGCTTCAGCTTTCTCAGAAGGGACTCTGGAATAAAATTCCAAGTTAAAAGACCCGTTTGTATAAGGCTAAGAATAGTACCTAAATTCATACCATTTGTTACCACAATTCTGGCCCCAAGTTGAAGCATCTGGCAAACTGTCCCTTATAATGCTAATGATGAAACTTTTAAAAAATGTTTGACTTGTACTTTGAGTAGTAAATGAGCTTTGGAAAAGGTATACACCACACTCAATTGAGTAAACAACACCCACCACATCCCCTCAGAATATAAGTTTTGTGAAGGCTAGGATTTGTATCTCTTTTGTTTACTATTTTGTTTCTACTAACTAAATAGTACCTGGCATGCTAAATACTTGTTGAGTGAATAAATGAGTCAATATTTCTGAAAAGTGACTTGAAAAGAGAAAACCACCATGTGCTTGATTTTCTGTTTTATGACTATGAAGTATGACAAAGACTAGTGCTTTATGCTTCATAACTCTGAATTATGTGTTGTGAATTATTAATGTAACAAGTAGAAGATTTGATATTTTGAATCTAAAGACAGTGATTCTGGGACATTTACAGTTACCTATATGTTCCCATTTATCAGGAAGAAAATGAAACTCTCCTCTGTAGACATTTCTTGAAACATTATGGATATTACATTAGATCAGTAGCTATGACAGAGTTATTGCCTTGGATCATAATTGGCGTATAGGATTCAGGCTCTAGTGCGGGTGCTGGTAAATCCATAGAGGGTAGACAGCTGGCTGGTTATGAGTACTCATTTGGGGGAGCTACTGATATTTTATAGTTGACTAAGAAGCCAATTTTAGGTGTTATGGATACCTAAGTCTTTTATTTAAAGAAATACTCCCTTCATGGCAGGCTTTTAGGTGGTCTAACTCCAATTCTTGGCAGAACTCCCTATTAAATGTTGAATGCCCACATTTATTTAATCCTGGTTTCAATTTGGTGTGGGCACAGAAAGAGACTGTGTGGCTATTTAAGGCCCCTTGCACTCTAGTTCTGTTTATACAATGAGCTTTTAGTAAATGTGAGGCAGTAATTTACCTTTGAAGGGTTATGTTATTACAGTTTTCTCCACTGCCCAGAAAGGTCTTAATATTAGGTGTAACCATATAGTCCACATTTCTGAGTCAATCATTAATAAGGTTAAAGTCAATCACTTCTAAAAACAAGTTTCTGGATGGTGGGAGTGGAGGTGGGTATAGTATCCCCTGGGGTAATCAAACCCCAAGAAGTCTGTTCTCCCTGGTCAGCACTATCTGTGCATTTGGACATCTAAGGAAGCCATTTCCTGGAAATTGACCTCTTACTTTCTAGGCATAAGAAACTTGAAAAAAAATTCATGGAGGGGAGAAAGGAGTGCTATAAATGGTTCTGTAAAAGGGAAATCAACTCTCTGATGTGTTTGCAGAAGAGCAATAGAATGCAAAACTCCTGGAAGTGTAATTCCACGAACTTCTTAAGCCCTCCTCAGGATAAATAAGCTGTGCACCTCCCCCTTCATCTCCTGAATGTGTAGTATGTCAAAGACGCATTTTAAAATTCATTTAAAATTCGTTTAAGAAAGAACTTAAATGTGGTGGAGGAAAATCAGTTGCGTCTCTATGCTGCAGAGCTGAAGAAAGCTTTAGGTAGCAGTTCTTAAAGAAATTTCCCTTTCCATATTTCTTTCCAAAGATTAAGCAAAATGTAGGTAAACCATTCTTTTCTGGTTGATTACAAAGTAAACTATTAGAAGCTTGTTTGGGGTAATTCAGCAGGAGACACAAGCTGATTTTCCCCATCTGTTAGGCAATTGGACCTGAGGAATCTGCAGGGATTCAAAGGTAGTACTAAAACAGCATTAAAAATTATACTATTAATTAAAAAAGAAGCCAGTCTGTAGCCACTGTCAGCATATTCCATTCAGCAGCCGAGAGTCCATCCTTCAGCCTGGAACCTCATGAAACCAGTTCTGTGAGTCTCGTTTAGACTATTAGTTTATTTTATGGGACTCCTGGCTTGATTCCTTCTGATCCTGAGCTCTGTTGATTTACTTGGCTGCACTAGCAGGCTTGTTGAACTGTTTTGGTATCAATAATTCTCTCTCCTCTCAGTAGAAACTTCAGGCCTTTTATTTAAAGCTTGCTTTCTATATCTGTCAGAAACCACCTGCAGTACTAGACCTTTAAAATTTTCGGCTTACCAGTATCGGTTCTCTCATTCTTCAAACAGCTGCAGGTTCAGGCTTAGCCTCATACAGACCCTAATTCTTGCCCTTACAGGAAATAGTATATTAGGAGCCACTAGCCCAGATGCTCTTTGCTCTGGCGTCAGGCAGTTCTTGAGCAGTGGTCCTGTATCTATCTTTAATATTTCACTTCCTGGGTTCAAAATCCTCACCTGTTCCTCACATGGATAACTGTGTCCACTTGGCTACCTGGAATCCCAAGCTGTTTGGATTGTTGCTTGATCTGTGTGTAGGTAGAGACTGTAAATTTGTTTACCATCTTTCTTAGCATTTCTCCATATTTTATATTCTATTTTAAAAACAACAGAAGGATTTTTCATTTTATTAAAAATTATTATAATATTTCAATTGATTTTGTTAATATTTATCTAATGAGCACTGAGGTGATTTTTTTTCAGTCTTTACCTAAATATATAGTATGAACATGAATTTAATAGTGTGAGGCTTTTTGGTGTTAGTAAATGTTTCCCAGAACATCATTTTTAATAGCTGCATCATATGAATGGCTTAACTAATTTCTAGTGGTTGATATTTAGGTTATTTCCAATTTTTCACTGTCATAAATAATTCTATATGTATTATCCATGTAAATGTGGATAATACATATACATAACGTTTTTCCTGAATTTTAAATTCAGGTTTGGAATTATTGGGTCAAAATGTAGAAATGTTTTTAAGACTCTTCCTACTGTCTTGCTAAATGGCTTTTGGATAAATTATACACATAGCAGTGTATGTATCTTTTGTTTCATTGTAGTCTTATCAGAATTAGTATTATTTTGATAATTTGATAAATTAAAACAATATTAATGTTTAAATTTTTACTTCATATGAGATTGTTTTTCATTTCTTTGATACATATTAAAATTTCTCTCTTGTTAATTGTCTATTTATATTCTTTGTTCATCTTCTGCAATGGTTCTTTGCCTTTTATTTTCAATTTGGATGAAGTGCTTAAGAATATTTTCCCTTTATCTATTACTTTGCCACATTTTATCAGTTTGTTGTGTGTATCATTTATTTGATAATAATCTTTGATTTGCTAACATTTTGAATTTTTTTAATTAAAGTTGACTTGCAACATTATATTAGTTTAGGTGTATAGAATAGTGATTCAATATTTTTTATAGATTATATTCCATTAAAAGTTATTATAAAATGATGGCTATAATTATCTGAGATATACAATATATCCTTGATGCTTAACAATTATATACGTAGTAGTTTGTATCTCTTAATCCCTCATCTCTCCCTCTCCCCACTGGTAACCACTAGTTTGTTTTCTGTATCTGTGAGTCTGTTCCTGTTTTATATATACATCTGTCTGAGATGTATATACATTATTTTTGAGATTCCATATATAAGTGATATTATACAGTTTTTGTCTTTCTCTGACATTTCACTAAGCATAATATTATCTAGGTCTATCCCCATTAATTCAAATGGCAGAATTTCATTCTTTTATGGATAAAGATTATGTATACATTATATCCCTTTATGGATAAAGAATTTCATTCCTTTGTAATGGATATAAGAATACATACACACACATAATGGAATATTACTCAGCCATTTTGAGTTTTTGTATGTTTAATCTGTCACCTTCCTTTTGTTATTTATTTTATTGTTTTTGTACTTGGATAGTTATTCCTTGTTCAGCTATCAGGTAAACATTCATTCACTTAAGGTTTATCACCATGAGAACTACTTTATAAGAAATGTTAAAGGAAATTCTTCAAGTTGAAAAGACACTAACAATACAAAAACAATATGAAAGTATAAATCTCACTGTAAAGGTAAAAATGTTATCAAATTTAAAGTACTCTAATATTTGAGTACTCTCAGATTTAGAATACTAAGGCTATGTTTTTCCGGTGGTCATGTATGGATGTGAGAGTTGGACTGTGAAGAAAGCTGATCGCCGAAGAATTGATGCTTTTGAACTGTGGTGCTGGAGAAGACTCTTGAGAGTCCCTTGGACTGCAAGGAGATCCAACCAGTCCATTCTAAAGGAGATCAATCCTGGGTGTTCATTGGAAGGTCTGATGCTAAAGCTGAAACTCCAATACTTTGGCCACCTCATGTGATGAGTTGACGCACTGGAAAAGACTCTGATGCTGGGAAGGATTGGGGGCGGGAGGAGAAGGGGACGACAGAGAATGAGATGGCTGGATGGCATCACCGACTCAATGGACATGAGTCTGAGTGAACTCCGGGAATTGGTGATGGACAGGGAGGCCTGGTGTGCTGTGATTCGTGGGGTCGCAAAGAGTTGGTCACGACTGAGCAACTGAACTGAACTGAACTGAATGGTGGTACATAAATTCCTTTTAACCCTAATGTAAAAATTAAAAGATAAAATTAAAATAGCTATAGTCATAATAATTTGTTAATGGACACATAATATTTAAAAGATGTAAATTGTGACATCAGTAACTTAAAATGTGGAGGGAGAATTTAAAGTATAACCTTTTGGTATACAAAGTTGTTATCAGCTTAAAATAGACTATTATAGCTATGAGATGTTCTTTGTAAACCTCATGATTTATGTAATCACAAAGGAAAACTTGCAGAAGACATGCAAAACATAAGCAATCAAAGCATCAGTTCAGTTCAGTACAGTCGCTCAGTCGTGTCCGACTCTTTGCGACCCCATGAATCACAGCACGCTAGGACTCCCTGTCCATCACCAACTCCCGGGGTTCACTCAAACTCATGTCCATCGAGTCAGTGCATACCACTGTCAAAATTTCATCAAATTACCATGGAAGACAGAGAGGAAGAAAGGAACAAAGAAACTACAAAACAGAAAACAATTAAGCAATTGGCAGTAGTAAGACTTTATTTATCAATATTTTCAATCAAAGACAAAGAATAGCTGACTGGATTTAAAAAAAAAAAAGGATCCTATATATGTTCTTCAGAGAGTCACTAGCTTTAAGGACACACGTAAATAGAGAGGTGGCAAAAAAATATACCATGCATTGAGGGGGTAAAAAAGAAGACAAGAATACCTATACTTATAAGATAAAACAGACTAAGTCAAGAGACAAGAGCCAATCAAAGTCATTAGATAATAGCAAAGGGATTAATTCATTAAGAGGAGGTACAATTATAAATGTATATGCACCCAATATCCCAACACTGGAGCACCTAAAAATATAAAGCAAATATTAATGGAACTGAAGGGTGAAATAACCAATAATACAATAATAGTAAAGGAATTCACTACCTGATTTTCAACAATGGATAGACTATCCAGACAGAAAAATCAATGAGGAAATTGCGGACTGGAAGGCCACTATAGACCAAATGGATGTAGCAGAAATACATAGAATATCCATCCAATAGCATTTGAATACATATTGTTTTCATATATACATGGAACATTCTTCAAGATAGAGTATGTGTTAGGCCACAAAACAAGTCTTACAAAATTTATGAAGATTGAAATCATATCAAGTATCTGTTACGGCCATAATGGTATGAGACTTAAAAAAATCAACATGTATGTATTCAGTCATTCAGTTGTATCTGACTCTTTGTAGACCCATAGACTGTAGCCCACCAGGCTCCTCTGTCAATGGAATTTTCCAGGCAAACTGAGTGGGTTGCCATTTCCTATTCCAAGGGATCTTAACAACCCAGGGATTCAACCTGTGTCTCTACATCTCCTGAGTTGGTGGGCAGATTCTTTACCACTAGAGCCAACAGGAGGAAAATTAGAAATTTTTCAAATGTGGGAATTAAAGAAAAAATCACTACAGAACAACCAGTTGGTTAAAAAAGTCAAAAGGGGAATAAAAAATATCTTGATACAAATGAAAATGGAAACAAAGCATGCCAAAACTTGTGAGATACAGTAAAAGCAGTTCTAAGAGGGAAATATACAGCAATAACAGTTACATTAAGAATAAAAAGATCTCAAGTAACTTTACACCTCAAATAAGCAGAAAAAGAAGAATAACTTAAGCACAAAGCTAGCAAGCGCAAGGAAATAATAAAGATCAGAGCAGGAAAAGAATAGAGACTTTAGGAAGATTAGAAAAGATCAACAAACCTAGAGAAGATCAACAAACCTAGAGATTGGATTTGAAAAATTTTTTAAATTGACAAGCCATTGGCAAGACTAAGAATAAAAAAGAGAAGCCTTAAATAAATAAAATGATAAATGAAAGAGGAAATGTTACAACTGATACCACAGAAATACAAAGGACTATAATACTATACTGGAGAAGGCAATGGCAACCCACTCCAGTACTCTTGCCTGGCAAATCCTATGAACGGAGGAGCCTGGTGGGCTGCAGTCCATGGGGTCGCTAAGAGTCGGACATGACTGAGCGTCTTCACTTTCACTTTTCACTTTCATGCATTGGAGAAGGAAATGGCAACCCACTCCAGTGTTCTTGCCTGGAGAATCCCAGGGACGGGGGAGCCTGGTGGGCTGCCGTCTATGGGGTTGCACAGAGTTGGACACGACTGAAGTGACTTAGCAGCAGCAGCAGCATGATAGTATACAAACTTACCAGAGTACTATGGTCAGTTGAGTTCATTCAGTCAGGAAAGGCCGCATGTGACAAGCCCATAGCTAACATCAACATCATGGTCAAGGGTGATAATTTGAAAGCTTTTTCTCTATGATCACGAATAAGACACCCTCACTGCTTCTATTAAATATAGCACTGGAAGTCCTAGCCCAAGCACCTAGGCAAGAAAAAAAGGTATCCAAATCAGAAAGGAAGAATTAAAATTATCTGTTTGCAGATAAGATGAACTATTTGAAGGAAAAAAAAAACCTAAAAACTCTATGAAAAAAACTTATTAGAACCAACAAACAAATTCAATAATTTTACAAGATACAAAATCGATATACAAAAAAACATCAGTTGGGTTTTTATACTCCAACAATAAACTACCCAAAACAGAAGTTAAGAAAACAATCCCATTCATAATAGCATCAAAAACACTAAAAAATTTAGCAATAAATATAATCAAGGAGGTGAAATAACTGCACAATGAAAGCTATGAGATACTGATGAAAGAAACTGAAGAAAGCAAATAAAAAGAATTCCACATGCATGGACTGTAAGAATCAGTTCAGTTGCTCAATCATGTCCAACTCTTTGCAACCCCATGAACCACAGCATACCAGGGCTCCCTGTCCATCACTGACTCCTGAAGTTTACCCAAATGCATGTCCATTGATTCAGTGATGCCATCCAACTACTTCATCCTCTGTCGTCCCCTTCTCCTCCTGCCCTCAATCTTTCCCAGCATCAGAGTCTTTTCCAATGAGTCAGCTCTTTGCATCAGGTGGCAAAAGTATTGGAGTTTCAGTTTAAACATCAGTCCTTCCAATGAACGCCCAGGACTGGTCTCCTTTAGGATGAACAGGTTGGATCTCCTTGCAGTCCAAGGGACTCTCAAGAGTCTTCTCCAGCACCACAGTTCAAGAGCATCAATTCTTCGGCAATCAGCTTTCTTCACAGTCCAACTCTCACATCCATACATGACCACTGGAAAAACCATAGCCTTGACTAGGCAGACCTTGGTTGGCAAAGTAATGTCTCTGCTTTTTAATATGCTATCTGAATGCAGAGTTCCAAAAAATAGCAAGGAGAGTTAAGAAAGCCTTCCTCAGTGATCAATGCAAAGAAATAGAGGAAAACAAGAAAATTAGAGATATCAAGGGAACATTTCATGCAAAGATGGGCTTGATAAAGGACAGAAATGGTATGGACCTAACAGAAGCAGAAGATATTAAGAAGAGGTGGCAAGAATACACAGAAGAACTGTACAAAAAAGATCTTCACGACGAAGATAATCACGATGGCGTGATCACTCACCTGGAGCCAGACATTTTGGAATGTGAAGTCAGGTGGGCCTAGAGCATCACTACGAACAAAGCTAGTGGAGGTGATGGAATTCCAATTGAGCTATTTCAAATCCTGAAAGATGATGCTGTGAAAGTGCTGCACTCAATATGCCAGCAAATTTGGAAAACTCAGCAGTGGCCACAGGACTGGAAAAGGTCAGTCTTCATTCCAATCCCAAAGAAAGGCAATGCCAAAGAATGCTCAAACTACCACATGATTGCACTCATCTCACACGCTAGTCAAGTCATGCTCCAAATTCTCCAAGCCAGGCTTCAGCAATATGTGAACCGTGAACTTCCAGATGTTCAAGTAGGTTTTAGAAAAGGCAGAGGAACCAAGAGAATCTAGAATTTCATGGTTCACATATTGCTGAAGCCTGGCTTGGAGAATTTTGAGCATGACTTGACTAGCGTGTGACATGAGTGCACCTCTTCTTAATATCTTATGCTTCTGTTTGGTCCATACCATTTCTGTCCTTTATCGAGCCCATCTTTGCATGATATGTTCCCTTGATATCTCTAATTTTCTTGAAAAGATCTCTTGTTTTTCCTATTCTGTTGTTTTCCTCTATTTCTTTGCATTGATCGCTGAGGAAGGCTTTCTTATCTCTCCTTGCTATTTTTTGGAACTCTGCATTCAGATGTTTATATCTTTCCTTTTCTCCTTTGCTTTTCGCTTCTCTTCTTTTCACAGCTATTTGTAAGGCCTCCTCAGACAGTCATTTTGCTTTTTTGCATTTCTTTTCCATGGGGATGGTCTTGGTCCCTGTCTCCTGTACAATGTCACGAACCTCCGTCCAGAGTTCATCAGGCACTCTATCTATCAGATCTAGTCCCTTAAATCTATTTCTCACTTCAACTGTATAATCATAAGGGATTTGATTTAGGTCATATCTGAATGGTCTAGTGGTTTTCCCTACTTTCTTCAATTTCAGTCTGAATTTGGCAAGAAGGAGTTCATTATCTGAGCCACAGTCAGCTCCTGGTCTTGTTTTTGCTGACTGTATAGAGCTTCTCCATCTTTGGCTGCAAAGAATATAATCAATATGATTTCGGTGTTGACCATCTGATGATGTCCATGTGTAGAGTCTTCTCTTGTGTTGTTGGAAGAGGGTGTTTGCTATGACCAGTGCATTCTCTCGGCAAAACTCTATTAGCCTTAGCCCTGCTTCATTTCGTGCTCCAAGGCCAAATTTGCCTGTTACTCCAGGTGTTTCTTGACTTCCTACTTTTGCATTCCAGTCCCCTATAATGAAAAGGACATCTTTTTTGGGTGTTAGTTCTAAAAGGTCTTGTAGGTCTTCATAGAACTGTTCAACTTCGGCTTCTTCAGCATTACTGGTTGGGGCATAGACTTGGATTACTGTAATATTGAATGGTTTGCCTTGGAAATGAATAGAGATTATTCTGTCGTTTTTGAGATTGCATCCAAGTACTGCATTTCAGACTCTTTTGTTGACCATGACGGCTACTCCATTTCTTCTAAGGGATTCCTGCCCACAATAGTAGATATAATGGTCATCTGAGTTAAACTCACCCATTCCAGTCCATTTTAGTTCACTGATTCCTAGAATGTCGACATTCACTCTTGTCATCTCCTTTTTGACCACTTCCAATTTGCCTTGATTCATGGACCTAACATTCCAGGTTCCTATGCAATATTGCTCTTTACAGCATTGGACCTTGCTTCTATCACCAGTCACATCCACAACTGGGTATTTGTTTCATTTTGGCTCCATCCCTTCATTCTTTCTGGAGTTATTTCTCCACTGATCTCCAGTAGCATACTGGGCACCTACCGACCTGGGGAATTCCTCATTCTGTATCCTATCATTTTGCCTTTTGATACTGTTCATGGGGTTCTCAAGGCAAGTATACTGAAGTGGTTTGCCATTCCCTTCTCCATTGGACCACATTCTGTCAGACCTCTCCACCATGACCCATCCGTCTTGGGTGACCCCACACGGCATGGCTTAGTTTCATTGAGTTAGACAGGGGCTGAGGTCCATATGATCAGATCAACTAGTTTTCTGTGATTATGATTTCAGTGTGTCTGCCCTCTGATGCCCCCTCGCAATACCTACCGTCTTATTTGGGTTTCTCCTATCTTGGTCATGGAAAATCTCTTCACAGCTGCTCTAGCAAAGTGCAGCCACTGTACCTTACTTTGGACGAAGGGTATCTCCTCAAGGCCGCCCCTCCTGACCTTGAACGTGGAGTAGCTCCTCTCGACCCTCCTGTGCCCACGCAGCCACCACCTCTTGGATGTGGGCCAGCTCCTCTCGGCCACCGCCCTGACCTTGGGCGTGGGGTAGCTCCTCTCGGCCACGCTTCTGTGCGTGGTCGGTTGCGCCGAGGCGGCGTCTCTCGCGTCTCCAGCTTTCTTTATAGTCCAACTCTCACATCCATACTTGACCACTGGAAAAACCATAGCCTTGACTAGACAGACTTTGTTGGCAAAGTAATGTCTTTGCTTTTTAATATGCTGTCTATATTGGTCATAACTTTCCTTCCAAGGAGTAAGCGTCTTTTAATTTCGTGGCTGCAATCACCATCTGCAGTGATTTTGGAGCCCCCCACAAATAAGGTGTGCTTTGCTTAAGCAGCCGTGAAGAGAGACCCCATGTCCAAGGAAAGAGAAACCCAAGTAAGATGGTAGGCACTGAGAGGGGGCATCAGAGGGCAGAGAGACTGAAACCACAATCACAGAAAACTAGCCAATCTGATCACATGGACCACAGACTTGTCTAACTTAATGAAACTAAGCCATGCTCTGTGGGGCACCCAAGACAGACGACGGGTCATGGTGGAGAGGTCTGACAGAATGTGGTCCGCTGGAGAAGGGAATGGCAAACCACTTCAGTATTCTTGCCTTGAGAACCCCATGAACAGTATGAAAATGCATAAAGATAGGACACTGAAAGATGAACTCCCCAGGTTGGTAGGTGCCCAATATGCTACTGGAGATCAGTGGAGAAATAACTCAGAAAGAATGAAGGGATGGAGTCACAGCAAAAACAACACCCAGTTGCAGATGGGACTGGTGATGGAAGCAAGGTTCGATGCCATAAAGATCAATATTGCATAGGAACCTGGAATGTTAGGTCCATGAATCAAGGCAAATTGGAAGTGGTCAAAAAGGAGATGACAAGAGTGAATGTCGACATTCTAGGAATCAGTGAACTAAGATGGACTGGAACGGGTGAGTTTAACTTAGATGACCATTATATCTACTACTGTGGGCAGGAATCCCTTAGAAGAAATGGAGTAGCCGTCATGGTCAACAAAAGAGTCTGAAATGCAGTACTTGGATGCAATCTCAAAAACGACAGAATGATCTCTGTTCATTTCCAAGGCAAACCATTCAATGTCACAGTAATCCAAGTCTATGTCCCAACCAGTAACACTGAAGAAGCTGAAGTTGAACAGTTCTATGAAGACCTATAAGACCTTTTAGAACTAACACCCAAAAAAGATGTCATTATAGAGGACTGGAATGCAAAAGTAGGAAGTCAAGAAACACCTGGAGTAACAGGCAAATTTGGCCTTGGAGCATGAAATGAAGCAGGGCAAAGGCTAATAGAGTTTTGCCGAGAGAATGCACTGGTCATAGCAAACACCCTCTTCCAACAACATGAGAGAAGACTCTACACATGGACATCATCAGATGGTCAACACCGAAATCATATTGATTATATTCTTTGCAGCCAAAGATGGAGAAGCTCTATACAGTCAGCAAAAACAAGACCAGGAGCTGACTGTGGCTCAGATCATGAACTCCTTATTGCCAAATTCAGACTTAAATTGAAGAAAGTAGGGAAAACCACTAGACCATTCAGATATGACCTAAATCAAATCCCTTATGATTATACAGTTGAAGTGAGAAATAGATTTAAGGGACTAGATCTGATAGATAGAATGCCTGATGAACTATGGATGGAGGTTCGTGACATTGGAAGGATAATTGTTGTTAAGATGTGCATAGTGATCTACCCAAAGTAATCTACAGATGCAACACCATCTCTGTCAAAACTTCAATGGCAATTTTCACAGAAATAGTAAGACAACTGTAAAATTTGCATGAACCCACACAAACCCAGAATAATCAAAACAATCATCATCAAAAAGAAAAATACTGGAGATAGTACATTATATAACTTCAAATTATAAACCAAAGCAATAGTAATCAAAATGATATAGTACTGGCATAACAAACATATAGACTATTGGAAGAGAAATGAGAGCCAGGAAGAGTCCACACATCAACTGGTCTTCAACAAAGGTGCCAGGAACATACAATGGGGAAAGGACACTCTCTTTAATAAATAGTTTTGAGAAAACTGGATACCCACATGCATAAGAATGGAGCTCTGTATCAATCTAGAGGGTTGAGATGGGGCAGGAGATGGGAGGGAGGTTCAAAAGGGAGGGGTTTTTGTATACCTATGGCTGATTCATGTTGAGGTTTGACAGAAAACAACAAAATTCTATAAAGCAATTATACTTCAATAAAAAGAAGAATGAAATTGAGCTATTATTTCATACCATTATATAAATTAAATCTAAGTGTATTAAAGACTTTTTTTATAACACCTGAAACTTTAAAACTATAGAAGAAAACATTGGTGCAAGCAACGATTTTTTAAATATGACACAAAAAGCATAGGCAAGAAAAGCAAAAATGTACAAATGACACTGAATCAAACTAAAAGGTTCTTCCAAGCAAAGGAAACAACAGAGTGAAAACCTATGAAATGGAAGAAATTATTTATAGACCATGCATCTGGTAAGGGATTAATATCCCAAATATATGAGGAACTCAACTCAATAGCAAGAAAACAAGTAACAATGTTAAAAATTAGTGAAAGATGTGAATCAACATTTTTCAAAGGAAAACAAAAATGACCAATGGGTATATGAAAAAAATGCTCAACATCACTATCATCAGGGAAATGCAAATCAAAACCATATGCGATGTCAGCTCATGCCTGTGTGAATATTATCAAAATGACAGGAAATAACAAATGTTGGCAAAGACGTAGAGATAGATTCTTGTTACTCTTGTCGGTGAGACTGTAAATTGGTTGTGAAAAACATGATCAAGTTTCCTCAAAATAATCAAAAGTAGAACTACCATATGATCTAACAATACCATGTCTGGGTACATATCTGAAGACAGTGATATCAGCATCTCAGGGAGATATTATAGCATTAATTACAATAGTCAGATATAATTTAAGTACAAAGTCTGATGCATAGATAAAGAGAATGTGTATAGTTATAATGGAATATTATTCAGCAATGAAAAAGAAACCCTGTCATCTGTGACAACATGGATGAATTCAAAAGACATGCTAAGTGATACAAGCCAGGCTCAGAAAGATAAGCATCACACGATTTCACTTAAATTTGGAAACTAAAAGAGTCAAACTTTTAGAAGTAACAAGTACAATAATGATTACCAGGGGCTGGAGGGTGGGAGAAATGGAAGTTTCAGTTATGCAGGATGAATGAGTTCTGGAGATATAATGTACTGCATGGTGACTATAGTTAATAATTCCATGTTTTATACTTGAAATTTGCTGGGTAGGCCTTAAATGTCGTCAGCCCACATTCACACACTCATAAACACACACACACACACACACACACACGTAAGATAACTATTTGAGATGATGGATTTGTTATATTTATTGTAATCATTTCAGTGTATACATATATCAAAACATTACATTGTACACTATAAACATATACAATTTTTATTTGTCAATTATATATCAATAAAGTTGGAAAAATACACTAGAGTTCAGCTTTTTAGTACTTTGTATAAGAGCCATACACTTGCAATCCTGAGTGAGACTTGTCTGTGGTTTTCTTTCTCATATTGTTCTTTTCAGGTTTTTACATTTTTTTTGTTTTTGCTTCATCCAGTTATTTTGTAGCTTTTCATGTTTTCATGTTGTGGAATATTTTATGTATTAAGACAGTCTCTATACCTTGTATTTGCCCACTGGATCAGACATATACTGGTTTTATAAACTCGGTCTAAGCCTCAATTTCTACATTTTTTTGGCAAAACTTGGAAAACACAATTCCTATCATAAGGTTGTCGTGATAATTAAAGAGACAAGGCATGTAAGTCCCTTAGTGCAATCTCAAGCAGATAGTAAATGCATAAAAAATGGAGCTACTAAATGTAATCAGTTTTGAACTCATTGATATAATCTTTATGCATAGAAGATATTTGAAAGATAAATCTTGGAAACTTTCTCTTTATTTCTTGATTATTGGCTAAGAATCAAAAACTTCTTGAGTCTATTCATTGGATTAACATGTTTGTGTCTATTTTGATTTCAATTTTTCCAGGAAATCATTAATTTCATTAAGGTTTCCAAAAGTTTTAGTATACCATTTTGCATAATATTTACTTGTGATTTCTTTTAAAATATCTTTAAAATTTGTTAAGTCCATTTTAAAAAGTTCTCTTAAATTATCCAGAGGTATTTTATTAACTTTTTCTCCAAAGATTTATCTTTTAAAATTTGTTTATCAATTCTGCCATTAGCTGCATTTGAGTGGCTAGGGTGGCAGCATGTGTTATTTATCAAAGTAAATGGAACTGAACATACACACTATAAGAAATCACAGATGAGGAGGTTAGGTTCCCTCAATGTCTTCCACCCCTCTTTTATCGAGTCCTTGCTTATACTTTTTGAATTGAATATCTAAGGAATAATCAAATAGATAGGTCTTTAGTAAGTACTTTGGACTTCTACATTTCTTGAAAAGAATTTAAACCTTTACTTTGATTATTCTAGAACTTTAGGGCAGCATGAACACATTCAGAATAAGGTGGTGTTATGAGTCTTATAGCTAAAGAATTAGCTACTTGTGTTCCTTTGTAAAATGTTAATGTGTGTGTGTGTGTGTGTGTGTGTGTGTGTGTGTGTCTTTTCCCCACATCGCAGCCTTCAAAATGCATTAAGTTTGGCACCAAATGAACCATTTAAGTGAAATGAGGTGAAAGTTGCTCAGTCATGTCCGATTCTCTGTGACCACATGGACTATACAGTCCATGGACTTCTCCAGACCAGAACACTGGAGTGGGTAGCCTTTCCCTTCTCAAGGGGATCTTCCCAACCCCGGGATCGAACCCAGGTCTCCCGCATTGCAGGCGGATTATTAACCAGCTGAATCACCAGGGAAGCCCACAAATCATTTCTCCAGAGACTTGAATAAAAGATATGGGTTTGATTCCTGGGTTGGGAAGATCCCCTGGAGAAGGGCATGGTAACCCAGTCCAGTATTCTTGCCTGGGAAATCCCATGGACAGAGGAGCTTGGCAGGCTACAGTCCATAGGGTCGCAAAGAGTTGGGCGTGACTGAAGCGACTTAGTACACGTGTGTTATGAGTATTGGGAATGGATGCTGAGTGTGGGTGCCTGGGTGAGTTGCAGTTGTCTCCAGTGTAGAGTACCCCCAACTTGTAGACAGAGCTGGTAATTGTATTGCATAAAACAATGAAAATTCCCCAGCTTTGTGAAGATTCTTGATATATTTTTGTCAAGGACATGCTGATGATCCTATTTATAACACTGTAATCTGTGCTGAGCCAAGCTCTCCAGACAGTGAGAAATGTATTCCAGATGCCTTTTTGTGCTATCATTTAGAATAATTGCTCCATCTACCCTTAACAAAACTTTCCAAGAACCTGAGAGATGGAGTAAATATCAAGCACCAAATTACAGTGCTTCTATTTAATTGAGGCCATCACCCAACTGGGTTCCAAATTGATGGACAGAGCAGTTGTTTTACGTGTATTTGTTTTTCTAATTCTTCTTGCTGATCAATGGAGTTCTTTTGACTGTTTTAATTAGTCAGCATATACTGGGGAACATATGAACTATTGTTTCTAAAATGCACTTATTCCTATTTTACCTTTTTACTTTAATTTTTGGTCCTCAACTTAGATATATAGGGATGAAATATGCTAGCTCTATTGTTGAATATTTCCCTCCTCTTATTCTAGCCTATCAAGGATGTTGCAAACATTCTCATGTGCCTTTTTTCTTTATCAAATCCAAACCTAAATTGTAAAGTTTCAGACTCACTAAGACTATAAAATATAATCTCTAGGATAGCAAAGCATTGGGGCTGATGATATTCAAAATGCCTCTTCATTGTTTGAGTTGCATGAAGCTATGTAGTAAAATGTATATGCTTAGCTTTTCTTATTTTATTTCTCACCATCTTGTTTCTGAGAAATAAAAGCAAAGGAACAATAAAAAATAAGCCCATGATGGTGAAGAAGTGGAATGGGGTAAGAAAAGGGAGGAAATTTTTGAAATTCAGAAGCAAAAGCATTGCAGTATTTTACAGCCTCCAAGCATTTTATAAGTAATTTCAGGAACAGAACTTCAACTCCTTTCCATTCATAACCAGAATTCAAAGGGAGAATGTAATACGTGTAATTTCCCTAGATAGTTGTTTGTTGGTGTTAGATGGTACAGAAAAACCCAAACAAGTTTTTGGGCAACCTAATATTTCAGTACAGAGCTGCTTCTGCTGCTGCTAAGTCACTTCAGTCGTGTCCAACTCTGTGCAACCCCATAGATGGCAGCCCACCAGGCTCTGCTGTCCCTGGGATTCTCCAGGCAAGAACACTAGTTTTATGCAAATTGGAAAGTGGACATCATTTTTTATTTACATGTAACCTTTGCTTTGCTTTTCAAATACCAGAGATTGAAGTTAATATATTTCCCATGTCTTGTATCTCTTTCTAGCTTACAGCCTCAAATATTTTAACATTTATATGAACCTTCATAGTCCAATATGATAGCACTAGACTCTGACCACTTGTGCTATTTAATGAGAATTGAAATTTATTTCCTCTGTCACTCTAGCTACATTTCAAATGGTCTAAAGTCATACGTAGCTAGTGACTACCATATTGTCAATGCAGATCACAGAAAGTTCTATTGAATAGCATTTGGTGCATATTAGGTGCTCAATGATGTTTAGTCATTACTTAAAGCTTATTCCTCTAGTCTAGGGCATGGTTCACAGAAACTAGAAGGATAACAGTTCTGAATTAATTTCAGATTAACTAATGTGCTTATTCTCACCCCCAAGGTTCATTTTCAATACCATCTGTACTTAATACATTTACCTTTGTTACCTACTGAAAAATTTGGAGTTTTTGGCCAGGATAAGGAAAAGCTGGTTTCCCCTGTAAAAAGTTAAGAAAGGTGACTGTGCGGGAAAAGGCTTCCCAGGTGCCCCTTAGATCAGAGTCATCATTGTCACTCTAATTTCATAGGCAGCTTAGCAGAGTTGCAAATTCACTTACTGTACTTGTTCAATTGCTAGGTCATGTCCGACTCTTTGCAGCCCCATGGATTGTAGCATCCCAGGCTCCCCTGTCTTTCATAATCTCCTGGAGCTTGCTCAGATTCACGTCCATTGAGTTGGTGATGCCGTCTAACCATTTCATCCTCTGCCATCCCCTGTACTACTGCAAAGTGAATATATTTTCTTTCTTTTATCTAAGAGTAATCTAGTCTTCCTGATGATCCGCACTCAGTGCAGAGCAGGGGGAGAATGGTCCTCGATGGCTTTAAATTTATCCTGAACTAATAACGTAAACAGCCCGTTAGGTAATTTTTGGTTTTTCGCTATGCAGTAATTGCATACTCAGTCATACTTCTGCTTCTACATCCACTTTGAAGATGGGTTAAGTACAAGATCCTTTACCGCTGAGCCACCAGGGAAGCCCCAAGTACAAGATAGATGGCATTGGGGTACATTTGCAGGTATGGGGTGATTTATGTAAACTTATGGTAACAGAGAGAGTAGCTGGGGTGTCCCAGAGTTAGACTGGCTTGGCCCTCTTCAGCCATCTGATGCAGATGTTTGAGGTCAGTGAATTCATAGTTACTCCGTCTCTCCTCTGTCAAGATCCATACTTAGTTCGAGCTGATGGACTTCACCCCAGCTCTGGAGGTCCACCTTTGTGCATGTGTGTGTGCTCAGTCATGTCCAACTCTTTGTCACCCCGTGGACCTAACAGGTTGTTCTGCCCATGAGATTCCCCAGGCAAGAGTCCTGGCATAGGTCATCATTTCTTCCTCCAGGGGATCTTCTTGACCCCAGGGATCAAACTCAAATCTCCTGCGTTGGCAGGCAGATTCTTTACCACTGAGTCACCTGTGAAGTTCACCTTTGAGTTTCTTCCATATCCATTTCCAGCCTAGGTAGTTCATTCTACAAACAGACCATTGTAGGAGAACATAGTTTCACACACATTGTATTAAAACTAGAAATGTTTAGAGGCAACATTTATTCATTCAATCTGCAAAGGAAAAGTTAGACTAGGGAGTCTGGACCTCTCTCATTTACAAAAGAATCTACACAATTTACATAATGTATGTCAGTTGACACAAGTTGGTGATAACATTTACAGTTTAAATGAACAGCTTCTGTTTCCTATAATGTACATCTATATGCAATATGCTTTACAAATTTTGTGGTTATTGGATGTTTTACAATAGAAGGTTCATTCCTGAAGGATTAAACAAAAGGCCTCTTGCTGCTCCACAAACAAAACAGGTGATGGATTTTGTTTAAATTCACATTGTTTCCTCACCTGCCAAATCTCTCAAAAGGGCTCCTTGTTCCTCTGCTCCTGAAGCCACGGATGCAAGTATTGCTTAGTATTCTATTTGTTAAATTCTGAGAATACACACTACCCTGAGAAGTTAAAATGCAAATGACAAAAGGGTTCTTTTCTCCTATGTTTTCTTATTAAGAGTCACTTTTATCTGCAGTCTTTTAACTTAGACTAAATCAAAGAACATATGTCTTATTATTTTTTTCTATATTGTCCAGGTCTCTAATTGCCTTCTGTCACGCAGTCACCATCCCCCAATCATCAGAGCGGAAGGGATTCTCTTTTTCTTCTTCTGTTTCATGTCCTCCTTTGGTCCACCTGCAGCTTTGTGACTACACTATACGTGATTGATGAAATTCTATGATGTAGGTCTTCCAGGTTTGGTTCCTAATATCTTGAAAAGTGAAAGAAAGTGAAAGTGAAGTCGATCAGTCGTGTCCAACTCTTTGTGACCCCATGGACTGTAGTCTACCAAGTTCCTCTGTCCATAAGATTTTCCAGGCAAGAGTCCTGGAGTGAGTTGCCATTTCCTTCTCCAGGGGATCTTCCCGACCCAGGGATTGAACCCAGGTCTCCCGCATTGTGGGCAGACGCTTACCATCTGAGCCACCAGGGAAGTCCTAATCTTAATATCTTAGAGGAATTTAAAACATCTTCTGAAAGGACTATGGCCTTGCTTGGGCAGAGAGGGCATCTAAATTCCTTTAGTATGCCTACTTATTCCACCATGGTCTTTTATCTCTTGATGTCAAAAGTGGATGAAGCGAAACATATTGGGGGAAGGTAAAATTTATCAGCTTCATATTTGCTAAAATATCATTCTTATTACAATAATAAGTACTGGAGGCATCTGATCCTGGAGACTATTTCTCAATCCCTCCCAATAACTGCTTTAATTCTCATTGGCACAACATGTTCCAAGAAATGTGTACATTTGATGTAGGTGGCACTTTTGCATTTGTAGTTTAATTACATGTAGGGCAGCTTGGAGGGCTTCCCTGGTGGCTCAAAGGGTAAAGAATCTACCTGCTATGTGGGAGACCGGGGTTCTATCCCTGGGTTGGGAAGATCACCTGGAGGAGGGCATGGCAACCCACTCTAGTAGTTTTGCCTGGAGAATCCCCTGGAGAGGAGTCTGGCAGGCTACAGTCCATAGGGTCACAAAGGGTCACAAAGACTGTGCGACTAAGCACACAGCACACAGGGCAGCTTGGAAGAGGGAAACATCACTTGGAGATGTGGGAGAGCACCAGGTCTATTTTATACACTGGTGATCATTTTTGGTACGCTGAAGATGGTTTTATCCTCAACTTTCTGAAATGCCGACTCCCAGAGTGATTTAAATTAGCAGAGTGAAATAGTAAAGAAACAAGACTAGCCAGAAGTAGTGAGTATGTCATATTTTAAATTATGATAGCAATAAGGTTTCATATCTGAGTAATCTTAAGAATTGGTTTTTAAAAAATGTTTATTTGGCTGTACTGAGTCTCAGTTGTGGTATACAGGGTCTCTGATCTTTGTTGCAGCATGCAGGATCTATTTTAGTTGCAGCATGCAGAGTTTTAGTTGTGGCGTGAGGACTGAGGTATGTGAGATTTAGTTCCCTGACCAGGGATCAAACCTGGCCCCCTGCATTGGGAGCACAGAGTCTTAGCCACTGGACCATCAGGGAAGTCTCAAGAATTCATATGAACTTTGGCACTCCTTTCAGTTCAGTTCAGTTCAGTCACTCAGTCGTGTCCGACTCTCCGTGACCCCATGAATCACAGCACGCCAGGCCTCCCTGTCCATCACCAACTCCCGGAGTTCACTCAGACTCAAGTCCACAGAGTCAGTGATGCCATCCAGCCATCTCATTCTCTGTCGTCCCCTTCTCCTCCCGCCCCCAACCCTTCCCAGCATCAGAGTCTTTTCCAGTGAGTCAACTCGTCTCATGAGGTGGCCAAAGTATTGCAGTCTCAGCTTAAGATGCTTAGTTAACTAAAATGACTCAAACTCAATATATCCTCCAGGTTATAGTCTTTACATTGGAACCAGCTTTAAAGAGCTCATCTGTGTCCATCTGAGAATAGCAGTATAAGCCTAGGGTAAGTAATACACATTTTTTTGCTGTTTTCTAAATAGTTTGGGAGTAAATGTGTATAGAATATTTATAGGTGAATATTATAGGTGATGTATATTGGATATAATAGGTGATGATATGTGTCACAGAGATTGAGTTGCTTGACCCTGTGACACTCAAAATTCAAATGATCACAATTTGTTAATCATGTGGTGTAATTCAACTTTGGGATGCTCTTGGATTCTGGCTCATGTAGAAGCTGTTTGAATATTACTGATAGCTATTATAACTGTTATAAAACTATAAACTGGTTTTATTTTTTATTACTAACCTGTGTATGCACACACTTTAAATAATAAACCCTTCATAACTGGATGAGATATCAAGAATCATCTCCCTGAGTCATTTTCTAGATGGGCCTCTTGATGTCCAAGTGGTTAAATGAGAGGCCATGAAGGAACAGAGCAGGGACTAAAACCTGGATTTCCTGGGATTCATTCAGTCTTCATTCATTTATTCCATTCTCTTCTTTTCTAAGTTCATTTGTTTTTTTAATCTATGCATTCACTCTTCCGCTCTGTGTATTGAATCTTGTCATATATGAGTTTATGTCCTGTAATTATTGGTAAACTGAGTGTGAGCTTGCAAAACATTTCTAAAACCTTACATCAGGGTACTCTTCCAGCTCAACATGTGCAGGCAAAAGGACGGATGTTCTTATGTCAAAGTATGAGTGTAAACGGCTAAACTCTTTACCCTAGAGACGCAGTAAAAAGGCTCTTGCATGATGTCTAACCTCTTTTGAAGCCCAAGGAATTGGCCAAGTCATTCTGCTCAGTCATGAGGCCAATAGGCCAGGCTCTTCCTGAATGTCGCCTGACCTGAAGGGCAGTGTGACTCAGTGCTGGCTGATCTCTGCTCCTCCAAGGGTGATTCCCCAGCTTGGGCCAGAGCAGAGAGGAGGCCAGCTTCAAAGCCTCTCCCGGGCTGTGGAAAAGCGCAGTCTGGAGTGGGGCAGCTGCCAAGTGCACCACACGAATGTTCGTTTTGCTTGGCTCATGGTCAAACAACAGCAAAAAAACAGGTTCAGCGTGAGTAATGGGTTAGCGGAGCTCTCGGGTTGTCAGCAGACAGAGATCTGGTCTGGAGTATCCAGGGGAGGACATGGGGTTGCAGTTGTGGGTCTGTTTTCCAGGTCAGTTTGCGACCCTAAGCAGGGATGCTTTATTAATTCCTGTCTGGAAAAGATCTAAGGGAATGGTTTTAAACAGGCCCTTGATTCTTTCCTTTGTGCTGCTGAAAGATCACTTACTATTCAACGTCTGTGTCCAGCAGGCTGGCTGTCTCTCCTGTGGGCTAAAATGGACAGAAATTTGAGATGGCTGAAGAGGCCAAAATGTTATTATTAATTTCATTACTGAGAACAGCAGCAGCAGTAATAGTAATAAAGAAACATAACCCAGTACAGAATGAAGGATGTTCTGGGAAGACGCTCCAACTAGAAATGTCCAAAACCACCCAAGCTTTGTATTTTGAGTTGCTACAGCCCAGGTGAGTGTTCAGCTAGCTTGCTTTTGCTGCCTTTTAAGGAAACCTGGCTTGGTGTTAACTCTAAGGTGCCTATTTTCTCCTCTCTCCCTCACAATAGAAATTTAAACTTACCCAGGGTAATAAAAATTGTCCTAAAATATGTGTGGTTAAGAAGGACCTCCACATGAAACAGGGTAATTAAAATACAAAATTGATTTAAAAAAAAATTAAAGTATAGTTGATTAACAATGTTGTATTGGTTTCGGATGTGTAGCAAAGTGATTCAGTTATACATATACATGGGGCTACTCTTTCTTGATTTCTTTTCCCATTTAGGTTATTACAGAATGTTGAACAGAGTTCCCAATGTTATACAGCAGATCCTTGTTTGTTTTATTTATAGTGGTGTATATCCGTTAATCCCAAATTCCTGATTTATCTCTCCCTGCTCCTCCCTTTTGGTTTCCACAGATTGTTTTTTGTCTGAGTCCATTTCTGTTTTGTAAATACATTCATTTGTATCATTGTTTTAGTTTCCACATATAAGTGGTATCATATGATATAAAATTGGGTTTTAAGTGAGCTAGTGTTTTGTACTAAGCCTTGTGTTACGACACTGAGGTTTGGAGAGGTCTATTACAAGGAGGGCAAGAGTTAGAATCTTCCCTGGCAGTCCAGTAGTTAAGACTCTGTGCTTCTACTTGCAGAGGGCACAGGTTCCATCCCTGTTCAGGGAACTAAGTTCTCACATGCCCAGAAGTGTGGCAAAAATAAAAGTTTATAGCTCCAGAGAGAGACTATTATTTAGGAAACATACTTTACATGCTTAAAGAAAACAGGAAGCCAAGAATGAGTGAATCAGTGTAAAAGGAGAACAGGAGTGGAACGAGGGGGAGAAGAGTGGCTTCTGACCTCTGTGAAGGCTCCGGAAAAGGTGTTTTTCCAGATATTTGTGTGACTAGGGTGAAATACAAAAACCTGAAACTCTTGGGGCCCAGATAAGAAAGACTTTGTTTCTACAGTGAAATAACTCTGGCATCAGCATGGAAATAACAGTAAGGTGGATGAGCAAGGCGAATGCGCCCAACCTCTTTTCTTCATGCCACATCCTCTGTATTTCCAAAGCTTCATTCGTATACCTCAGTTACTAGAGGATATTATACTTCATTCTAGTCATAAAGTACAGTATTAGAGCTTAACTCCAGAGCCTCATGGTCAGGGCTCTTACATGTTGACTTATAAAGACCATGGCCTATTAAAGGGAGCCAAAATTCTTTGGAGACACAGCTGGTTCCAGATGTGGGGCATGACAATGTGCTCCTAGGATAAGTTATTGTGTCGACATGCAAGGAAGGGATCAGAGATTATGAGGACTCGGCTAAAGGTAAGGGACTGCCTTGGGATCCCTTCAGGAAGCCCAATTTGGAAATTGTTTGCACATTAAAAGTTAATCATGGAACTAAATTATAGTATACTGACTTTTTTAAAAGAATCAGTTCCCCAGAGGTCCAGTGGTTAGGACTCTGTGCTTGCACTGCAGGGAGCCTGAGTTTGATATCTGGTCAGGGAGCAAAGATCCTGCAAGGTGCGTGGTGTGATCCCCTCACCCCAAGAAAAAACACCAAAACCAACCAAACAAAAATCAACATTCCATACCAATGCTTCAGGGTATGCAAGAAGTAGAAAGAAAAAGCTGTGGTTTTGTGCAAGAATGACAGAGAAAGATTTTAGAAGAAATTACAGAATTAGGAAAATCTCCATTTTGCTGCCAAAAATATACTAAATTCTTCAGACAAGCATCATTAATGGATAGTGAAACTGCTGGATAAACGATTTCTGGAGAACACAATGTAGTGTTTGAAAACATCATCTTGCATTTAAAAATTGCAATGGGAAGAATGTACACTTATTTGCAATGGAGATATAAGCTGGATATGAATTTAACCAAAGGATCAAAATGAGTCTGTCCAGTATTAGGCCAAATTGATATTAGGTACATAACGTGCAAGCAAATTTGGAAAACTCAGCAGGGCCACAGGACTAGAAAAGGTCAGTTTTCATTCCAAACCTAAAGAAAGGCAGTGGCAAAGAATGCTCAAACTATTGCACAATTACAGTCATCTAACGTGCTGGCAAAGTAATGCTCAAAATTCTCCAAGCCAGGCTTCTACCTTACATGAACCATGAGATTCCAGATGTTCAAGCTGGATTTAGAAAAGGCAGAGGAACCAGAGATCAAATTGCCAACATTTGCTGGATCATCGAAAAAGCGAGAGAGTTCCAGAAAAACATCTATGTCTGCTTTGTTGACTATGCTGAAGCCTTGGACTGTGTGGATCACAACAAACTGAGAAATTCTTCAAGAGATGGGAATACCGTACCTCCTGACCTGTCGCCTGAGAAATCTGTATGCAAGCCAAGAAGCAACAGTTAGAACTGGACACAGAATAACAGACTGGTTCCAAATCCAGAAAGGAGTATGTCAAGGCTGTATATTGTCACCCTGCTTATTTAACTTACATGCAGAGTACATCATGTGAAATGTCAAGCTGGATGACTCACAAGCTGGAATCAAGATTGCTGGGAGAAATATCAACAAACCTCATATATGCAGGTGACACCACTCTAATGCCAGAAAGTGAAGAGGAACTAAAGAGCCTCTTGATGAAGGTGAAAGAGGAGTGTGAAAAAGCTGGTTTAAAACTCAAGGTTCAAAAAACTAAGATCATAGCATCCAGTCCCATGGCCTCACATCAAGTGGAAGGGGAAAAAATGGAAACAGTGACAGATTTTATTTTCTTGGGCTCCAAAATCACTGCTGATGCTGACTGCAGCCATGAAATTAAAAGACACTTGCTCCTTGGAAGGAAAGCTATGACAAATGTTGACAGTGTACTAAAAAGCAGAGACATCACTTTGCTGACAAAGGTCCATGGAGTCAAAGCTATGGTTTTTCCAGTAGCCATGCATGAATGTAAGAACTGGACCATAAAGAAAGCTGAGCACTGAATGAACATTGATCTTTCAAAGTACTGTTTAATAACTAGTCATCATATAAATTCTGCTGTCTCCTGGATTATTAGTGGAGCATGAGTTGATAAGTACAGGAGCTAATTCTTTTTCATCTGAATTCTCCAGCGCTTGGCATATGATGTGGCTCAATAAATGTTTCTGGATATAAGAAATGACATAAGACTGAATAAAGTTATATTAACATTTTGGTTTTGTGAGAGTCAATTCCTAGGCAGGTTGATAACAAGTCTGGGGTCCCAAGAAGGTGAAAGGGGTCTGGGGCTCTCAAGGAGATAGGGGTCTGGAATTCTCAAGGAGGAAACTGAAGTCGCTCAGTTGTATCTGACTCTTTGCAACACCCATGGACTGTAGACTACCAGGCTCCTCTGTCCATGGGATTTTCCAGGCAAGAGTACTGGAGTGGGTTGCTATTTCCTTCTCTAGAGGATCTTCCTGACCCAGGGATCAAACCCATGTCTCCTGCATTGTAGGCAGACGCTTTATCATCTGAGCCACCAGAGAAGTCCCCTCCTCTCAAGGAGGAGGAAAGGACAAACCACTTTTTTTTTCCCTCTACAATCCTTCAGTTCAGTTCAGTTCAGTTCAGTTGCTCAGTCGTGACCGACTCTTTGCGACCCCATGAATCACAGCACGCCAGGCCTCCCTGTCCATCACCAACTCCCGGAGTTCACTCAAACTCATGTCCATCGAGTTGGTGATGCCATCCAGCCATCTCATTCTCTGTCTTCCCCTTCTCCTCCCGTCCCCAATCCTTCCCAGCATCAGAGTCTTTTCCAGTGAGTCAACTCGTTGCATGAGGTGCTACAGTCCTTCAGTTCAGTTCAGTTCAGTTCAGTCGCTCAGTCGTGTCCGACTCTCCGCGACCCCATGAATCACAGCACGCCAGGCCTCCCTGTCCATCACCAATTCCCGGAGTTCACTCAAACTCATGTCCACAGAGTCAGTGATGCCATCCAGCCATCTCATTCTCTGTCGTCCCCTTCTCCTCCCGCCCCCAACCTTTCCCAGCATGAGTCTTTTCCAGTGAGTCAACTTGTCGCATGAGGTAGCCAAAGTATTGCAGTTTCAGCTTTAGCATCAGTCCTTCCAATGAACCTTAATCTTAGTCAAATAAAATACTTTTTCTTTAAGCCTGGAAGTGATGATTACACAACAAACAATTACAGTTTAAACTCTATATTAAAGATTATGTAACAACACTGTATCCTGCTTGAGGACAGTTTCTCCTTCCTGAAAACCTTCTGACTAATCCTGTTATCTTAAAATGTACACTATGGGAGTGAGTTTGGTAAGATCTTTCTATTGTTAGATTCTAATCCTGTTACCTTAAAATGTAAACTGTGGGAGTGGATCTGGTAAAATTTTTACAACTTTGAGACATTATTTTAATAACCAATTGAAAAAGTGTATAGCTCCCTTGCTGACACAACAAGGGGGGCATCTCCATCCCCCTTCTGAAGTCTGTGTCAGAAGCTTTCTCTGTCTCTTGTCACTTTAATAAAACTCTGCTATACAAAAGCTCTTGGGTGATCAAGTCTGGTCCCTGTTCCTGAAGCTAAATCTTCTTTGGAGATCATGACCCTGACACCGTTCACCATAGGCTATCAGTTTTAAATGGAGGATGACTTGGTAACATTTGTAGAGACTGCACTGTAATAACCTACTTGGCATGTGATTTGTACCACCAGATGGCTATTCCACTGTAGTAATTTCTTGTATTCCCCAAATGGCCAACTTTGTGTTTCTATACTGTAAGGCTGCTGCTGCTAAGTTGCTTCAGTCGTGTCTAACACTGTGTGACCCCATAGATGGCAGCCCACCAGGCTCCGCCGTCCCTGGGATTCTCCAGGCAAGAACACCAGAGTGGGTTGCCATTTCCTTCTCCAATGCATGAAAGTGAAAAGTGAAAGTGAAGTTGCTCAGTCGTGTCTGACTCTTAGCGACCCCATAGACTGCAGCCTACAAGGCTCCTCCATCCATGGGATTTTCCAGGCGAGAGTACTGGAGTGGGTTGCCATTGCCTTCTCCAATACTGTGAGGCAGAGACCCTCAAATTTGGAATCTGTAAGAATCAGCTGAGAGGCTTGTGAAAACACAGGTTTCTGGGCCCCCGTAGCTGCTAGCTCTGCAGATCTGGAGTGAGGTCTGAGAAGCTGCATTTCTAACAAGTTCTCAGGTAATGTTGATGATAACAGTGCTGGTCTGAAAAGTACACTTGAAGAACCACTGCTGATGAGGAGCTCATGGAGTAGGAAGAGCCCAGGAAACAGGGAAATACTACAGCTCCCTAAGCAGGGAACTGTTTGCCAAAGAGCCCCCTTGATGCACATGATTGGCATTTTTGGGAAAGTAACCCAAGAAGAAAAGGTGCTGGTTTCTATCATCCATCAGTATCCCCCTGATCTTTCTGCAACATTTAGACAATAACATTACATACCTGAAACTCTAATACTTTGTCCACATGATGTGAAGAACTGACACATTGGAAGAGACCCTGATGCTGGGAAAGATTGAAGGCAGGAGGAGAAGGGCACGACAGAGGATCGGATGGCTGGATGGCGTCACTGACTTGATGGACGTGAGTTTGAGCAAGCACGCATACACAGGCACACACGTGCACACACACACACCTATATACATCATGCATAATCATTTTGTAGATCTTTAAAACTCATGCGTGCTGTGATACATGGGGTTGCAAAGAGTCGGACACGACTGAGTGATTGAACTGAACTGAACATCTTCCTAGTTTGGGTCTTTATGAAGCAAAATAGCAATGAGAGAGAGAGGGGGAGGGAGGGAGGGAAAGAAACACCATTCTTGACTACTTTACTTGGAATTATCTCCTGCATTAATGTACAGTTCAGCACATAAAGAAAACCAGGCCCAGGGAAGTTAGTAAATGATGTGGCCCAGATCATAGCAAAACTGGGCTAGAATGCCAGATGTCTGGATCTACAACTAGGTCACACTGCCCTGCTGCAGTTCCTGGTGGGTGATGCTTCCTGGCCTCCTTTTCCAACCCTCCTGTGTAGCACATGGAATAGAAATGCTACCCTCCTTATTTTTCTGCAACCTGTAGATCTTTGAGTGAAGTTCAGACTTAAAACTTACATAATCTAGAAATTCAATTCTTGCTGAAAATGCAATGAGAGTAATGAGGTTTTGATCCAGAATTTTCTAAAGAAATAACCATTGTGAATTATAATACCTATACTTACTATCTATCAAAAAGGGAAAAATCACATTTTTTGGAGTCTGCCAAGACAATTCTAACTTTAACTTCTCTTTTCTGGCTGTTGATAACAGTGATTTTTCTTCTTAAGGTTGGTTACCTATGAGCAGTAGAACAGAGAAACAAAGAATAATAGTCTTTATAATTAATACACACAGTCTCTAGAACTCCCTTAAGCCTGTTGCTCCTGGTTTTCCTAAGAGGAAAATGTCCTTGGCATCTTTTAAAAGAATCACATGTGCCAATCTGGCTAGACATTCTACATTCTTTTCTTTGACCCTAATCTTTATTTTCCAATGCACTAGTATTTTCTAAGCAAACTATAATAAAACTCATGAAAGAGTTTATAAGAAATAGGACAATCATTCCATATTAAAGCGAGTGCTGACCCTGACTGTTTTAATGAAAGGAAATATCCCCTCCAAATCCTGGGAGTTCCTGAGAATGTGAACCATCCTTCATGGTATGTCTTTGGAATCTGAACAAGCTGAGAGCTCCCAGGGCTGAGTTCAGTTCAGTTCAGTTCAGTCGCTCAGTCATGTCCGACTCTTTGCGACCCCATGAATCACAGCACGCCAGGCCTCCCTGTCCATCACCAACTCCCGGAGTTCACTCAAACTCATGTCCACAGAGTCGGTGATGCCATCCAGCCATCTCATTCTCCGTTGTCCCCATCTCCTCCCACCCCCAATCCCTCCCAGCATCAGACTCTTTTCCAGTGAGTCAACTCTTCTCATGAGGTGGCCAAAGTATTGGAGTTTCAGCTTCAGCATCAGTCCTTCCAATGAACACCCAGGACTGCTCTCCTTTAGAATAGACTGGTTGGATCTCCTTGCAGTCCAAGGGACTCTCAAGAGTCTTCTCCAACACCACAGTTCAAAGGCATCAATTCTTCGGTGCTCAGCTTTCTTCACAGTCCAACTCTCTAATCCATACATGACCACGGGAAAAACCATAGCCTTGACTAGACGGACCTTTGTTGGCAAAGTAATGTCTCTGCTTTTTAATATGCTATCTAGGTTGGTCATAACTTTCCTTCCAAGGAGTAAGCGTCTTTTAATTTCATGGCTGCAATCAGCATCCGCAGTGATTTTGGAGCCCCAAAAAATAAAGTCTAATACTGTTTCCACTGTTTCTCCATCATTTCCCATGAAGTGATGGGACCAGATGCCATGATCTTTGTTTTCTGAATGTTGAACTTCAAGCCAACCTTTTCACTTTCCTCTTTCACTTTCATCAAGAGGCCTTTGAGTTCCTCTTCACTTTCTGCCATAAGGGTGGTGTCATCTGCATATCTGAGGTTATTGATATTTCTCCCGGCAATCTTGATTCCAGCCTGTGCTTCTTCCAGCCCAGCGTTCCTCATGATGTACTCTGCATATAAATTAAATAAGCAGGGTGACAATATACAACCTTGACGTACACCTTTTCCTATTTGGAACCAGTCTGTTGTTCCATGTCCAGCTCTAACTGTTGCTTCCTGACCTGCATACAGGTTTCTCAAGAGGCAGGTCAGGTGGTCTGGTATGCCCATCTCTTTCAGAGTTTTCCACAGTTTATTGTGATCCACACAGTCAAAGGCTTTGGCATAGTCAATGAAGCAGAAATAGATGTTTTTCTGGAACTCTCTTGTTTTCTCCATGATCCAGCAGATGTTGGCAATTTGATCTCTGGTGCCTCTGCCTTTTCTAAAACCTGCTTGAACATCTGGGAGTTCACGGTTCACATATTGTTGAAGCCTGGCTTGGAGAATTTTGAGCATGACTTGACTAGCGTGTGAGATGAGTGCAATCGTGTGGTAGTTTGAGCATTCTTTGGCATTCCCTTTCTTTGGAATTGGAATGAAGAATGACCTTTTCCAGTCCTGTGGCCACTGCTGAGTTTTCCAAATTTGCTGGCATATTGAGTGCAGCACTTTCACAGCATCATCTTTCAGGATTTGAAATAGCTCAATTGGAATTCCATCACCTCCACTAGCTTTGTTCGTAGTGATGCTCTCTAAGGCCCACTTGACTTCACATTCCAAGATGTCTGGTTCCAGGTGAGTGATCACGCCATCGTGATTATCTTCGTCGTGAAGATCTTTTTTGTACAGACTATCATTAATAGGTATGCAGATTAAATATATATTCCTCTAAACTTTGCAGCACATTACAACCACAGAGTCCTTTTCCAGCTCCTTAGTATAGCCACTGCACAGTAAGGATAACTATAATTAGGTCACTTAGCTCAGATGCTAATTTCATTTCCTCCTGTGACTTCTCATTGTATATTGAATAGCAAACATTTCTATGGCCCTTACTAAGTGCCAGGCAAGCTTAAGCACTTCCACATGTTAAGTCATTTATTACTTAACAATAGAACAGAAAGCTAAGTACCTTGCCTAAGTTCGCATAGAACCAGGATTCACACTTGGGAGGTCTGGCCCTCAATCTCATGCTCTTAGTTGCTACTCAATATTGGTGGAAGCCCTGTGGATTTGGATTTAGACTGCCACTAGCTCCCTCAAGCTCCTAATGCTGCAATCATATGGATCTACTTACTCTGGTGCAGATGGGTCTTGGCACAGATTGCTTAGACTTGAAAGAATAGGCCTTCTTGTTTTGTTCATACACCACTCTGCAAAGTCCTCTCTCTTGAGAGCTCAGATAAAGTCCTGTCTTTTCTGAGAAGTTTTCCTAGATTCTTCAAGCAACATTAAATCTCTCCTTTTGATCATCCAGAAGCGATGTTGTTAGTACCACTGTCATTGCACCTATTGGAACTGTTTACATCTTTGTCTTCCTGAGTGAATGGTGAGGTCCTAGGGTTTATTCTCTTCTATCTTTATAGCCCTCTCGGTAGAAACACATAGCAAACATTTACTAGAATACCAAATTGAAGGTGAATTTTTGACTGTTCAGCATGCATTTGTTCATATTTTCCTATGAAGACTTGCTGTGTGCATGTAGCCATTTGTCTTTGATTGCATTTAGATATTTTTCTGGATATCTGTGTTTTTCACGATGAGGGCGAAATGCAGAGGAAAGATCAAATACAATCCCATGTCCAATGCAGAAGCTAAGGAATCCTCCATAAACCAACATCTTTATGTTAGCATAACTACTGAAATAATGAAAGAAATTTAAATAATTCTTGGGAACCCCTGTAATGCTTCCTCCTCATACCAACCATTGGGCCACCTTCTACAGTTGTATATGTCATGGTTCCTCTTGTGAGTTCCTTGTGAAGGACAGTCATTTGTATTCATTACGCCTAGTTTAATTATGTAACATTGATGGTGGTAATAATGTCAAGATGGGATCATTAAACACTGGAATATTCTGTTTACAAAAGTATCAATACTTATATTTATTGAATGAATGAATGCATACCCCTAGATGGAGACTTGTGTGTCCTAATGTGAAAGTCGTTCAGTCATGTCCAACTCTTTGTGACCCCATGAGCTATAGAGTCCATTGAATTCTCTTGGCTAGAATACTGGAGTGGGTAAGTCGTTCCCTTCTCCAGGGGATCTTCCCAATCCAGGGATCAAATCGTGGTCTCCTGCATTGCAGGCTGATTCTTTACCAGCTGAGCCACAAGGAAAGCCCAAGGAGACTTAGAGATCATCTTATTCTAACTCATCAATTCATTAATGGGAAATATGATGCCCAAAGATTTAAGCCTTGCCAGTGGTCCAGAGGCTGACTAGTGATAGAACTGGGATGTGAACCTGGTCATTTTGCTTCATCACCCAGTGGCACATATTTTCATCCACATGGTCAAATTTGGGCCTTCCCTCATTTGGGAAGAAAATGAGGGTTTCTTTTAAAAGGGATCTAGTTACGTAGACTAACTGTATGATCAAGAAACTATGTAATGTAATTTTCTAGATAGCCTTCCTGCCTCCCCCCATTACATTTCTTTCAGCTTGCTACCAAAAAAACTTTGGAAAATTCATTAGAATATACTACTGCCTAAGTAGTATATTCTGAACTTAATGGACTCTTTCTTAAATAATTTAGAATCTCACTGGGTAAGAAAATTATAATCTGACACAATAGCCAATACATGGAAGCAGCCCAAATGTCCATCAACAGAGGAATGGATAAAGAAGATGTGGTACATATGTACAATGGAATATTCAGTTCAGTTCAGTCTCTCAGTCATGTCCGACTCTCCGCGACCCCATGAATCACAGCACGCCAGGCCTCCCTGTCCATCACCAACTCCCGGAGTACACTCAAACTCATGTCCACAGAGTCGGTGATGCCATCCAGCCATCTCATTCTCTGTCGTCCCCTTCTCCTCCCGCCCCCAACCTTTCCCAGCATCAGAGTCTTTTCCAGTGAGTCAACTCGTCGCATGAGGTGGCCAAAGTATTGCAGTTTCAGCTTTAGCATCAGTCCCTCCAATGAACATCCAGGATTGATCTCCTTTAGAATGGACTGGTTGGATCTCCTTGCAGTATAAGGGACTCTCAAGAGTCTTCTCCAACACCACAGTTCAAAAGCATTGATACTTCGGCGATCAGCCTTCTTCACAGTCCAACTCTCACATCCATACATGAACACGGGAAAAAACATTGCCTTGACTAGACGGACCTTGGTTGGCAAAGTAATGTCTCTGCTTTTTAATATACTATCTAGGTTGGTCATAACTTTCCTTCCAAGGAGCAAGCGTCTTTTAATTTCATGGCTGCAATCAGCATCTGCAGTGATTTTGGAGCCCAAAAAAACAAAGTCTGACACTGTTTCCACTGTTTTTCCATCTATTTCCCATGAAGTGATGGGACCAGATGCCATGATCTTTGTTTTCTGAATGTTGAGCTTCAAGCCAACCTTTTCACTCTCCTCTTTCACTTTCATCAAGAGGCTTTTGAGTTCCTCTTCACTTTCTGCCATAAGGGTGGTGTCATCTGCATATCTGAGGTTATTGATATTTCTCCCAGCAATCTTGATTCCAGCTTGTGCTTCTTCCAGCCCAGCGTTCCTCATGATGTACTCTGCATATAAGTTAAATAAGCAAGGTGACAATATACAACCTTGACGTACTCCTTTTCCTATTTGGAACCAGTCTGTTGTTCCATGTCCAGTTCTAACTGTTGCTTCCTGACCTGAATACAGGTTTCTCAAGAGGCAGGTCAGGTGGTCTGGGATTCCCATCTCTTTCAGAATTGTCCACAGTTTATTGTGATCCACACAGTCAAAGGCTTTGGCATAGTCAATGAAGCAGAAATAGATGTTTTTCTGAAACTCTCTTGCTTTCTCCATGATCCAGCGGATGTTGGCAATTTGATCTCTGGTGCCTCTGCCTTTTCTAAAACCTGCTTGAACATCTGGGAGTTCATGGTTTACATACTGCTGAAGCCTGGCTTGGAGAATTTTGAGCATGACTTTACTAGCGTGGGAGATGAGTGCAATTGTGCGGTAGTTTGAGCATTCTTTGGCATTGCCTTTCTTTGGGATTGGAATGAAGACTGACCTCTTCCAGTCCTGTGGCCACTGCTGAGTTTTCCAAATCTGCTGGCATATTGAGTGCAGCACTTTCACAGCATCATCTTTCAAGACTTGAAATAGTTAACTGGAATTCCATCACCTCCACTAGCTTTGTTAGTAGTGATGCTTTCTAAGGCCCACTTGACTTCACATTCCAAGATGTCTGGCTCTAGGTCAGTGATCACGTTATTGTGACTATCTTGGTCGTGAAGATCTTTTTTGTACAGTTCTTCTGTGTATTCTTGCCACCTCTTCTTAATATCTTCTGCTTCTGTTAGGTCCATACCATTTCTGTCCTTTATCGAGCCCATCTTTGCATGAAATGTTCTCTTGGAATCTCTAATTTTCTTGAAGAGGTCTCTTGTTTTTCCTATGCTGTTGTTTTCCTCTATTTCTTTGCATTGATCACTGAGGAAGTCTTTCTTATCTCTCCTTGCTATTCTTTGGAACTCTGCATTCAGATGCTTATATCTTTCCTTTTCTCCTTTGCTTTTCGCTTCTCTTCTTTTCACAGCTATTTGTAAGGCCTCCTCAGACAGCCATTTTGCTTTTTTGCATTTCTTTTCCATGGGGATGGTCTTGGTCCCTGTCTCCTGTACAATGTCACGAACCTCCGTCCAGAGTTCATCAGGCACTCTATCAATCAGATCTAGTCCCTTAAATCTATTTCTCACTTCCACTGTATAATCATAAGGGATTTGATTGAGGTCATATCTGAATGGTCTAGTGGTTTTCCCTACTTTCTTCAATTTCAGTCTGAATTTGGCAAGAAGGAGTTCATGATCTGAGCCACAGTCAGCTCCTGGTCTTGTTTTCGCTAACTGTATACAGCTTCTCCATCTTTGGTTGCAAAGAATATAATCAATCTGATTTCGGTGTTGACCATCTGGTGATGTCCATGTGTAGAGTCTTCTCTTGTGTTGTTGGAAGAGGGTGTTTGCTATGACCAGTGCATTCTCTTGACAAAACTCTATTAGCCTTTGCCCTGCTTCATTCCGTGCTCCAAGGCCAAATTTGCCTGTTACTCCAGGTGTTTCTTGACTTCCTACTTTTGCATTCCAGTCCCCTATAATGAAAAGGACATCTTTTTTGGGTGTTAGTTCTAAAAGGTCTTGTAGGTCTTCATAGAACCGATTAACTTTGGCTTCTTCAGCATTACTGGTTGGGGCATAGGCCTGGATTACTGTAATATTGAATGGTTTGCCTTGGAAACGAACAGAAATCATCCTGTCATTTTTAAGACTGCATCCAAGTACTGCATTTCGGACTCTTTTGTTGACCATGATGGCTACTCCATTTCTTCTAAGGGATTCCTGCCCACAGTAGTAGATATAATGGTCATCCGAGTTAAATTCACCCATTCCAGTCCATTTTAATTCACTGATTCCTAGAATGTCGACGTTCACTCTTGCCATCTCCTGTTTGACCACTTCCAATTTGCCTTGATTCATGGACCTAACATTCCAGGTTCCTATGCAATATTGCTCTTTACAGCACCGGACCTTGCTTCTATCACTGGTCACATCCACAACTGGGTATTGGTTTTGCTTTTGCTCCATCCCTTTATTCCTTCTATAGTTATTTCTCCACTGAGCTCCACAATGGAATATTGCTAAACCATAAAAAAGAACAAAATAATGCCATTTGTAGCAACATGAACAGGCTTAGAGATTGTCATGCTGAGCAAAGTAAGTCAGAGAAAGACAAATATATGATACTGCTTATATATGGAATCTAAAAAATGGTACAAATGAACTTATTTACAAAATAGACACAGATATAGAAAACAAACCTATGGTTACTGAGAGTAAGGGTGTGCATTTGCTCAGTTGTGTCTGACTCTTTGTGGCCCCTTGGACTGTAGGCCACCAGCCTCCTCTGTCTATGGAATTTTTGAGGCAAGAATACTGGAGTGGGTTGCTGTTTCCTACTAAAGGGAATCTTCCTGACCCAGGCGAAAAACCCACATATCTTGTGGTTCCTGCATTGGCAAGTGGATTCTTTACAACTACCATCTCCTGGGAAGCCCTATGAAAATAAGGGAGGGAGGGACAAATTGAGAAATTGTGATTGACGTACACTTACTACTATATGTAAAATAGATAATTAATAAGAAGGACCAAAATTCTAATTAACCGGGTTCCAGCTAGTTTGAATTTTGGAATTTTTCTGTAATTTATGTATTGCAGAGTAATCCCAGATGTTCCTTTGCAGACACATGAAAAGGAAAACAAATGTGCGTGAAATTTTGTAGTAGAAAAAACAGAGGTTTTGGAATCAGGCAGGCTTGGCTTTGAATCCTAGCTCTATACAGTCTGAGATGTAGGTCTGATTATTTAATGTCTCTGAATCTCATTATTTTCATATACAGTGAAGATTTAATAATTTCTCATAAAGCTGTGCAGTTTAAATAAAATGCTAGTTTAAATAAAATCAACACCTACTTCATGTTAGGTGTTTTCTATATTTTGGTTCCTTCACCTAATTTTCCCAATAAAAAGGTAGATTTATAATGTAATGCCATATACTATAAATAATAGTAAAATTGAACACTAGTTTTATACGTTATCATATATGTGATATATTGGAGAAGGAAATGGCAGCCCACTCCAGTATTCTTGCCTGGAGAATCCCAGGGACGGGGGAGCCTGGTGGGATGCCGTCTATGGGGTCGCACAGAGCTGGACACGACTGAATCGACTTAGCAGTAGCAGCAACATGTATTATATATGATAAGTTATATAACTTATATATAACATACATAGCTAATAGCTCGAGTGCTAATTAGATTAATAATGCTTAGTGAAAAAATTTTAAGGGCATCAAGAAACAAACACATAGAGATAAAACGAAATGTTAAGGGCTCTTGGGGTCCATTAATACTGTCATTCTTGACTATAAATGATGAATCTTACAGAAAGGGATATATTGAACCAAGTTGATTCTACTTAAATTTTCCTTAGCAGAGTTGAGATGCTGCCCCTGGGGGCAACTGTGAGCTGCCAGCTCAAGTTTTAAAACAACTAGATGAAGGATGAAGTGTTCTTTTTTTTGCTAAGAGGCACAGCTTTCCCATCTTCTTGTGACCTTCCCTCTGTGAGTTGCTTCTCTTTGGGGAGATGTTGGAGGGGCAGGATTCCATCTTGGGGGAAAGGGGGATCCTTGGCAGAAGCCTGCTCTGTCCTGGGTTGGCCAAATGGATTCCTCTGCAGGAGTGAGGAGTCCGTTTCTATGACAATCCACAGCTGCTCTGCCAAGACTGCCAGCCGAGGTGCCCTGCAGTGCTAATTACTATGCGGACATCCGTTCATTAGACTTTGACCTAGAATTACCGTTATCTTTCACAAAGGTAGGCAATGAATCATTGTTTTTGGCTCTTCCTTTGTCTCCTTCAGCCTAGGTTTGATTTGGATCAGAAATGCAGTCTCTGTAGGTCATTGCCCATCTCAGCCAGGAAGGTTCCTGAAGGGTAACTTTTTTTTAACAGACTAAGGTTTTGCTGGAAACAGAGTATTAGTTAACAGTCAAAGAGCTCAGAGGGAGCTGAGTGTAATCCAGCTCTGCCACTCTGTGGCTCAGTGATCTTAGGGAAACTGCTTAACTCCTTTAAGCTGGTCACCTCATCTGTCAAACAGGGCTAACAAGATTTCCATCCTCGCAGGATTGCCTTGGGGTGTGGGTTGGGGTGGTGTGGAGAGGATCTCTGATGACAGTGTTGGAATCTGGAATGGGAAAGTGCAGCTACATGGATGGTTATCTAGATGGCTGACACCTGAGTTCTACTCCCTTGTGGTCCATGAGACCATCTGGTCCTTCCCATTAAGGTTGCATCCTTAGTAATCCAGTTATTTCCCTTCATCCTTTACCCTCCTTGACTTTGAGAATACTGAAAAGCTGTGAAGAAATATATGACAACAAAATAATAATGTGAATTGCAATTACTTCTCTCAGTAATCAATCAAAAAGTTGTTTTTTTATTTTTGTGGTTTGTATAACTCCTATTTCATACCTAATCTTACTCCTTGAATTCTAGAGAGAGAGCTATAGATGCTGAATTCTTCCTTTGGTTAGCTTGTGATGGAATACACTAAGAGGAGGTGAAGTTCAGAAGTTACCAAAAGAAGTAAAAACAGTGATGAAGACTAAGATTTATTGAACACCTCATATTTGCCAGTTACTGTGGACACAGAGTCAGTAATACAAAACCTGAGACTGTGAAACGTGTTCTTCTGATTCCATCAAGGTCACATAACGAATGCAAAGAACTAGGACAGATTTGAGTCTGAGCTCCTCTGCTCTGCAAATAACTTCTAACTTCTCTGAGGCTCCTGTTTGGAATCTATAAAATTAGACAATGCCTGTAATGCTTAGCACAGGATTTGGGACTCCTAATAAATAATAATACTTTAAAAAAATCTGTGCATCAAATGAGAACATTGTACAGATATGAAGCCACTGGAAATGAGAGCTTAAGTTCCTCCAGGGAACTTTTTAGAGGGAAATGGGAATTCAGCACTGCTAATTTCCATGGACCATTTCCAAAGAGACAGTATGATGGTAGAATAATTTCCAAATGGGATTTTACTGATGCAAAAACAACTGGACATAAAAATAAAAAAAAAAAATTTGGAAATTTCTGTATTTTAAAAAAATGTAGTGCAAATACCCAAATAAAGTTTAGGGTTTTTTCCCTGTGATTATAGTGTGACTTTGCATGAGTTAAATTGCTCAGTCATGTCTGACTCTTTGTGACCCCATGGACTGTAGCCTACCAGGATCCTCCGTCCATGGGATTTTCCAGGCAAGAATATAAAACCATTTAATTCTCAGTGTCCATCACAAACATCACTGTCTCACTGATTCACTGATGCTGGAGCCAACAGTGTCCCAACCATGACTCACTGGAAGCAACCATACAAGTGGAAGGATTTTGTTTTTCTGCACTGTTATTTGTTACAACTTTTCATTTGTCTCTGTGAACATGGATCCTTGTCTTCTCAAAGGGTACTTTCTCTTGTCCTGATAATCAAACTACCTAAATGTCAGATGTATATTGTTGTTCAGCTACATTAAAAACAAAACAAAACAGGTATTAATCCTCCTCTGATCCCCGCGTCTTCTGCTGTTGCTCTGTCTGTTATACACGGGACCAGAGGAGTGCTGGGCAGGCAGCGAAGTCTCGACATGTCCTGGTGTGGGAGGGGATTCAGTGAGTGAGTTGGCTGCCACATCTGGGGGAGGCCTGGGTGATGAAAGATGGCAGCTGTGATGATGAGAGAGGAGCCCATTTCCGGGAGGCAGGGGCAGGCTCCTCTCTTATTCCTTCCACCTCGATCCAAATGCCATTTGTGTGAGTCAGCTGCCACTTGGCCTCAAGGGACTTTGCTGCCAGATGCTCCCCTTCCCCCGTCTTGAAGCAAGAGCCAAACCCCCTCCTGACCCCTCCACCTGCAGTGGAGACTTCCAGGGCGAGACTTTATGATCTCTGGGAGTGCAGGACCCAGCAGCAGGCTTTTTTCTTACGCAGAATGTTCACAGGACTTTGACAAGAACAATGAAGGGATTGGAGCTGCTCCTGGTTGCATCACTGAGCCTCTTTGCTAGCGCTTTCCCTCCCATTGTTGAGCACATACTATGTGTGGGTCTCTGTGCTAAAGGCATAATATGCACCATCTCATTTATCCCCAGAAAAATGCTCTGAGATGGCTTTGTGCTCCTCTGAACTAAACAGATAAGGCAGAGGAGGCAGGACTTAAGTCCTAGGATCTGTGCTGTGTTTCTCTCCCTTATAAACAGACTATGAACTGTGAGGTACTAGGGGAATCTGCTCTTTGTGGGTTTGAGTATACAAAGTCTGAGTATACTGAGTCTGCTTTCCATTGTAGGGGAAATGGAAGAGTGGTGTGACTCAGAAGAGCCTCTGAGGCACCTGCATTGCTCTCAGAACTCTTCCATTTCCTGGAAGAATTGCTAGTTGGACACTAAGTCAGAAATGATAGGAAGGCTCCTGCCATAGCTGAGCGAGCGACCCTCAGCTTCTGCACGTGCTGCAGCACACACTCTATGCCTTCCTTTTTGGCTCCAGTTGGTTGCTCAGGGGGCTCTGGTATTGCTCTGAATGATTCCGCAATACCACCTTGGAGGATACACTCCACCTCCTGCTGCTGCCCTTACCCTTCTGTCAGTGGTAACTCAGCTGGTCCATGGTGCTGCCCTCACTCACCTGACTGTGTGCCTTGCCCAGGGTGCTTCTTAGAACCTGGATTAGCACTCGAGAGAGCCTCTGTTGGCTCATGCTTGCAGAATTTTCCACTCCACACCCAATCTTTACTACCTGCCTCCTCCTCTCACACCATTTTGAAACAACTTGGAAATTCTAGTGAACTTATGTACAGCTGTGAACCTAGTGTCCAAGTTTCTCATCTCTTTCCCTTGTGGTTGCCCTTCTGATCATTCCCTTAGGTTCATGAGGCCACTGAGATGTGTGTACTGCAATGTATTCTTTAGGATTCTTTGGTTTCCAGCAAGAGACCAAGTCTGGCTAACTTAACACAATGAAAATGAGGGAGAGAGATAGAGGGCTGGGAATGGGGAGAGAAGTGGGGTGGCAAGAGACTCTAGAGAAAAAGTGGGGGAGAAGAAGAGCAGAGAGAGAGGAAGGGTGAGAAATGATTTAGATTCAATCATTTCTTGCTCTTCTGTCACTCTGCTTTTAGGGAAGGAGACTACTGTAGCTGGACCCACATGTCCTTGTTAGGACACCTCTGTTGACCATCCACCAAGATTGTGTAGGATATGTCCTAAAGGATTGGCTAGAAGAGAAAGTGAATGCTGCTCAGGCACGAAAAGCAAATGTCCACCAAAGGAAAATAGAGGCACCTTTGTCTCCATCTAAAGCATCTCTCCTGGGCTTCCCAGGTGGCTCAATGGTAAAGAATCCACCTGCCAATGTAGGAGACTTAGGTTTGGTCCCTGGGTTGGGAAGATCTCCTGGAGGAGGAAATGGCAACTTACTCCAGTATTCTTGCCTGGGAAATCCCATGGATAGAAAAGCCAGGTGGGTCCAGGTGGGTGATGGTCCATGGGGTCACAAAAGAAACACGACTGAGCAAATAAATAACAACAAAGCATCTCTAGAAACCTTTTTATTTAGTTTTAGTCTCTTTATAGCGTAGAATTCAACTTGGGCAGTAAAAATAAACCATTTTCTCTAAAAATGAAAGTTGCCAATGAGTTATGGTTTACACTCAGACTTTTGTATTTGCATATTTAGATTGCTGGTAGAACTGCACAGTGGCATCTGTGGCATTCCTCGGTGTGTGTCAGAGAGCAGGGATGTGTAAGAACCCATGTGCTCCAAGGCTGCACGAAAAGGGGTTTTGTATCCTGGCTCCCCTTGGGGCTTACCTGGAATCTGTCTGTAATGCAGGAGACCTGGGTTCGATCCCCGGGTTGGGAAGATCCCCTGGAGAAGGGAATGGCTATCCACTCCAGTACTGTGGCCTGGAGAATTCCATGGACTCTGTAGTCCATGGGGTTGCAAAGAGTTGGACATGATTGACCGACTTTCACTTTCAGTCTGGATACAGCTTTTGGATGTTTATGCTGACGTACTTAAGGCTGAACCTCTGCGTCTCTCGAGTGCCCACACATATTCTCACTGTTTGCATTAGTATTTGTCCCTCAGGCAAACAAGGCCTTATGCTAAAAACACTACTAGGTGACTGCCCTTCCTGAAGTCTCTCCCAGGATCCTGGCCCTGGACCTCCCCCTCTGTGTTTTCACGTGATCCCTGTGTTCCCAGCTTAGTTATACAAAGGGCTCCGCAACAGTTTGGTGTGTTCAGCGATCTTCCTCTGTGAAGCTAGGCCTCTCGAGGTCTTAAGAACAGTATGCAGTCCGTTGGCTCCTCAGAGATGCCTACAGAATCATGTTCTAACACAGTTCCTTAGAAAATAAAATTCAGCATAAACTCATTTCTACGGAGGGTCTCATTGGCAAGATATCAGAAGAATCTCATGATTATAGTGATTTCATCCCTCAAGTGTGGGCTTTGAGGACAACTTTGGGGTGTGGGGGCTGTGGATTTCTCTGCTGATATTTTAGAGTCTGGTTCTGTCTTCTATCCTTTCCTTCAACCATTAACTTCACACAATTCTTTCCCACACAACTTTTTCCCCCACTGTGTTGAAATAGGATTTATTTAAAATAGTTATTTGTCGAAAAAACAAAAAACAATTTTTTTTAAAGTTTAGCTTTCAGCACATACTCAGGCCACTGTAACAGCCTTCAGAAATATTAAAATCATAACCATCAGTGAATACTCCAAGTCTTCCTTAAACATAATACGACAAGTTCCAGTCTAGTACCCTTTAAGGCAAAGTCAGTTCTCACAATTTTGACATTTTTTAGTGTTTATAATTTAAGAGATCAAGGTAAATAAGCTGTTGTAAGCATCATTATTGCTTCAAAACTGTATGTAATACTATGTGCCAGGAAGAGAGAGAAAAATTCAGAGGTCTGTCAATTGTTCATTGCACAGAAATAAAACTCTACCAAAGTAAAACTTAAAAAAAATACTAAAAACCTTTCATCAAAAAATGTAGCAACTTTCTACTTTAGTTTCTAAGAATCCAGGAATCTGATCTCAAAATTTGAAGCCTTGCAACACAATGCCTCCAATTCTAGGGTATTTTTTGGATTTACACCAGTTTTACATTATGCTGATTGTCCCACTGAAGAAAATTCCCTCACTTCTTACACACAATATATGGACCTCTCCATACAACTTATTGGTCTCTGAGTTTGTTGAGAACCTTTAGGCGTCTGAGGTTTCGGGTGTGCTATTTTATTCTTATAATGCCAGTCCACCTATGTCTCCACCAAGTGAAATATTCTCTTCCTACCTCTTCACCTACCATACCCCAGGCAGCTGGTCCCTCCCTCTCTCTGTCCTGCTGTAGCAACTGACTTTACCTCTACCCTGGTGCTCTTTTTCAAAATTAATTTATTTTGCCTGTGCTGGGTCTTCATTTCTACGAGATGACTTTCTCTAGTTGTAGCGAGAGGGGCTACTCTCTAGCTGTGGTGCGTGGGCTTCTCACTGCAGTGGCTTCTCTTGTTGCAGAGCATGAGCTTTAGGGTGCATGGGCTCAGTTTCCCCACAGCATGTGGGATCTTCCTGGATCAGGGATTGAACCGGTGTCGTCTTCATTGGCAGGTGAATTCTTAACCATTGGACCATGAAAGTCCTACCCTGGTGCTCTTTTGTTTATAAGCATGCATTTGGACTGTCCCCCACACTAGGTAGTGACCCTTGGCACATAAGAGTTGCTCAGTGAATTTGAATGATCATAATGGGAAATAGTTTAGGCAAAATACAGTCAATATAAATGCACAGAGGTCATGAAGGATCCAAAGTTATTATCAGAACCAAAAACTACTGACAATAGTACTTGAATTGAAAAGTCTTGACTAGGAAGCGTTTGGTGCCTCCTGAATTTTTTCCTTTTGGTAATAAGTTGTATTTCCTAAGAGCTCAGGGCTTCTCTTGTAGCTCAGCTGGTGAAGAATCTGCCTGCAATGCAGGAGACTCCAGTTCAACTTCTGGATTGGAAAGATCCACGGGAGAAGGGATAGGCAACCCACTCCAGTATTCTTGGGTTTCCCTGGTGGCTCATTTGGTAAAGAATCTGCCTGCAGTGCAGGATACCTAGGTTCGATCCCTGGGTTGGGAAGATCCCCTGGAGAATGGCATGGCTACCCACTCCAGTATTCTGGCCTAGAGAATTCCATGGACTCTATAGTCTATATAGTCCATGGGGTCACAAAGAGTCAGATACGACTGACCAACTTTCACTAACACTTCATTTAAGAGCTCTCTCATAGGATCTGTAGTTGCAGGGCCAGAAGTTAATGGGAACAAGCCCTAGCCATTGCTGCTAGAGAAGTCAGGCCTGTTTTGGCTAAAATCACAAGGTATTCAGTATATTAAAGGGAGTGAACAGTACATTGTGCTTCCTGTTTCACATGTGGAGCTAACTCATTACTTTGATTTACTGCTTTGTTCTGTAAAAGGAAAGAATTCCCCTAAAAACTTGTTAGACACAGATAGTTCATTGCATGGAAATGTAGATGGTTTTTACACTGGTGCTAAATCTTGAAAACTGCTTCTTGAACTTTATTTGAAAATCTTAGCTTCAACTGATAGAATGCTGGTGTCCTAAACAGGGAGAGGGAGAGGGAGTTTGGGGTTTTGTATATAGCACAAGGGAATTCAGAGCCATGTTGATCTCTGATTTTGGTATTTCAACATGTGACCTTTTAAAATATGTTTATTTTGTCACCCTCATTTTTGTAATGTAATCATTTAAAAGCCCTAAACCATTTACTTAAAAATAATAATAAAATGTATTTGCAAAGTGAAAAAGCACTCATACTTTATTTAATTACAGATTTTCATATAGATATTACCAATATGTCAGTTGGCATGTCCCTGTGCCTCACTGAGTCAGATAATGTCAATTTAACATTCTCCCTCCCAAGGTCCACTATTTTTATGGTCTTGAAGAATTCAGAGATTTCTTTAGGGTTTTGAAAGTTCCAGAGAACTTATTTCCTCTTGGCCCATTCTGTCTGTCAATCTACTATAACCCTAAGACAACTAGGTTCAAACTCTTTTATGGTTTTCCATTTTGGGGCAAAAATTTTCCTCACCATCAAGTGATTCATGAGAACCAGAAGGTTTTACTATCTAATCACATGCACTCTGCCTTCAGACTTTTAATCATTCTCCCTCTTTTAGATCTTCTCTTGCCAGAATTTGTCCTTCAGGGTCTTAATATCTACTTCAAACGAGCTTGTAAAAGAAAATCTTCTCCAAAAGGTGGGCTTGCCCTGTTACTGCCTTCAGTCACAGGCAGAAGAGGCCCTTGCCTTGGGCCCTGTGGTGTAGAAGGCCCACCCAGGGTCTGCACTCTATACCCTACACTGCAACACATGTACATCAGAGCAGGAAGTCATGGGGCTAGGGCTGTCTCAATGAGGATCTGCACCCTCCTTCTTTTACACTGTGCTTTTGGTACCTAAGATTGCCCAATTCCCTACCATTTCTCCATTCAGCTGGCTTCCAAAGACCTGCACAGCTCTCTTCCTCTTTCCCCTCCTCCCTTCTCAAAGGCTGATGTGCTACTGAGCACACACTCCCAGGCCTGGTGGGTGGCCAAGGGACAGAAGTTGTGGGCAGAGTTGTATACAGGACTGAAGTGTCCATATGCATGTGTATGAGTCTCTGGTGGGGTAAGACAGAGCCAGGGATGCGAGGAGAAGGAGAAGTGGACCATAGGCAATAGGCTGTGGACAGAGGCCAGGCCGATCTCCCTGTTCCTCCATGTTGGTCTGGGAGTTCTTCATCCTACCTCACTCTCAGATGATTTTGGAAGTACTTTTATCAAGGTAAAAGTGTACAACATATTTTATTCAACAGTTTGTTGGTTTGATTTATAACTTTTAAACATTTACATATATGATATGTGGCTTCTATTTGTACTCTTGCTCCAGGCTGGCCTGATGTACTACTTAAAAAGTATTTTCCTTCTAGTTGTCTGTATAATGTTTTTTTCCATCTTATGATATGTAGGTTTGCTTAAAGCAGAGTACCCTTGAATCTAAGAGCAAGATAGAGTGGTTATAAAAAACTAGAGTATCTTGATGCTGGTAAACTGTGTTTCTGAATAACTTATTGACTTTTTCACATGCATTAGAAATACAAAATACAACTACTTGTATATTGTATTAAATGAAACAAGAGAGTTTATAAAATGAATAATAGATTATATAAATATCAGAAAATTTTAATAAAATGCTGAATGAAAAAATGTTCTAAAATAGTGTGTACAGTAAGCAGGCACTTATTTTTTTTAAATATATATAACATTAGAAAAAATGGACAGAGCGCGCACCAAAATGTTAAAAGTCTTGGAGATGAAATTCCTGGTTATTTATTTTATATATATATGCTGCTACTGCTTGCCCTGTTACTTCAGTCGTGTCCGACTCTGTGCGACCCCATAGACGGCAGCCCACCAGGCTTCCCTGTCCCTGGGATTCTCCAGGCAAGAACAGTGGAGTGGGTTGCCATTTCCTTCTCCAGTGTGTGAAAGTGAAAAGTGAAAGTGAAGTCGCTCAGTCGTGTCCGACTCTTAGCGACCCCATGGACTGCAGCCTATCAGGCTCCTCCGTCCATGGGATTTTCTAGGCAAGAGTACTGGAGTGGGTTGCCAGTGCCTTCTCCGTTATATATATATATACACATATATATATTTAACTTTCTGAATTGATTATATATTACTTTTGTATATATATGTATATATTTAACTTTCTTATATATATATATATATACTTTTTGTAAGGTCGGACCTCGATGGCCATTTTTGGACTTCTCTTCCCCCTCTTCCCTTTCCTGCAGGCGGGAAAAAGCCCTGCCAGACTCTGACTATTGTGCTCTATTCTCTCATTCCCTCCCCCATTGCCGGAGTGTTCTTGATGTATTGGTTTCTTGTAGAAATCAACCCTCTCCTAACCTCCCCCTCCTAACCTCCTGTCCATAAACAGCATTTTGCCCAGAAACAGCAAGAACTATTCCGCTGCGTCAGCACAACCTTGAGCAGATCCAGCAACCAACCCAGTCTTGCCCCCCGGCTAACTGACCTATGAGGGACCACCACTCCAAATCTTGCCTAAAGCTATATAAGTTGCCTCTTGCCTTTATTCGGGGCGGACTTCCTTGACCTCTCTCTGTTAGTCCGGGAATCCCGCCCAGGGGCGCCTAGCCATTAAAGCCTGTTTCATTATCTATTTGGTGGCTGGGTTCTTTTATTTAACATCATTGGGTCGTTTCGACCTAACACTTTTGTATATGATTTAAATAATTACATAGGGGAAAAATAATTGAGAGTTGCAGTAGTAAAAGACATTGTCGAGTTTCTTTATTGATTATATGACAATAAGATGGTTATAATTTATGTTCCACTCAAAGAAAATCTTTTAACAGGGTCAGATCTATAGTACCTGGTACGATTCTCCTGAATTTATATATGTGTGTTTAATTTCAGTTTTAAGGAAGATCAAAGAACAAACCAGCATACATTGATGGAATGAAGGAAGCTTTTCATTTTATCTGAAGCTCCTGTATTGGGATGTTTGCTTGCTTCTTTTAAAGACATTAGTAGACTCTGAGCACATTTCACATATCATAAAAAAGTGTCAAGATTTCCACCATATCTTACTCATTTTGTGGTCATTAAATGAAATAGTAGAACACTTTCAGATGGGTAATCTTCTGTAATTGTTACATAGATTTTCCTGAAACTTGGGCAAAGTTTACAAAAATTTGATTTACTGAGAGAGTTCTCTAGTTCACAGACCAACTAACCTTTGTCTGAGTTGTGAGTATAATCAGATTGTCCATCAGTTTCTCTTGTGTGTTAAGGGGATTAACATGCTTAGGTTTTAAGTTTCCTGATTAATTATCTCTATCTACCCCTAGTGGGCTTCCCTGGTGGCTCAGAGTTTAAAGCGTCTGCCTCCAATGCGGGAGACCCAGGTTCAATCCCTGGGTTGGGAAGATCCCCTGGAGAAGGAAATGGTAACCCACTCCAGTATTCTTGCCTGGAGAATCCCATGGAAGGAGAAGCCTGGTAGGCTACAGTCCACGGGGTCGCAAAGAGTCGGACACGACTGAGCGACGGAACGAACGGAACGGAATCATCCCCTAGTAGAGTCTGTGTGGTTTTTATAAGTTGGTGACATTTGCAGCCATTCCTTTTTATTGGCTAAGGCATTGTCAACCACTTAGATTTTCTATGAACAGAAAAGCTTTGGTTCCAAAAAGCACTTCACAAGTTGTCAAGCCAGATGCCTTCCCCTTGGAATCCTAATCTAGCTCATACAAGGGAGAAGCAGTTATCTAATCTGTTAGTGTATTGCTGCTGCTGCTGCTGCTGCTAAATCACTTCAGTCATGTCTGACTCTGTGCGACCCCATAGACGGCAGCCCACCAGGCAACCCCGTCCCTGGGATTCCCCAGGCAAGAACACTGGAGTGGGTTGCCATTTCCTTCTCCAATGCATGAAAGTGAAAAGTGAAAGTGAAGTTGCTCAGTCGTGTCCGACCCTTAGCGACCCCATGGACTGCAGCCCACCAGGCTCTTCTGGCCATGGGATTTTCCAGGCAAGAGTACTGGAGTGGGTTGCCATTGCCTTCTCCAGTTACTGTATTAATGTTGCTCATTCTAAAAAGATTGCCCAATGTCTTGAATTATTGCACTATTTAAAACTCTTAGTACTTTCTTCTGAAGCAGCAAGCTCTTGTGAATATTTTTTATGTGCCTATTAATGTGCAAAGCAGAAAGAGATGGGAGGAGAGATGGGCATAAGGAAGTCTAAGGAGAAATAGCAGTGATGGCATGTGTCATGGGTTGATCTTGGCTGTTAGCATCAGACAGAGTCTGATTTGAATTCTGGTTCTGCTACTTACTGGATCAGTTGTGTGACAGTGGGCAATCTCTTTAATCATCAAAGCTTCAATAAAAAGCTTGATAAAGTCCATCTTCCATAGTAGGAGTGAATATCATGTATATGAGTGTCTGGCGCATGACGAAGGTAACCCAGGGAAAAGGAACAGAATGAAACATGGCAGGAACACAATCATGGGGAGGGAAAGGGAGGAGGAAATAAATGGAAGTTGAAAATGGACAGTAAACAATTCCCAGCGGGGTTTCAAGGGCCCTTTGTATTCTAAAGGCTTTTATTTAAATAACCTTTAATGTTCCTTTTTGGGGATGACTAGTTCTGGCTCTTTCAGTTCAGTTCAGTCCGTGTCCAACTCTTTGCGACCCCATGAATCACAGCACGCCAGGCCTCCCTGTCCATCACCAACTCTGGCTCTTTAGTCTTTGCTTATAATCATCATTTTCCAACTTTAATCATCATTATAGCTTTCCTCTATAGATTCGTAGTTCTCACTCTCGTTGTGGATACTAAGTTTGAACAGTACTCTGTGCTCATGGAGAGAATGGTATCACTCTTGTTCTCCTCTTCTCTCTCTCTCTTTTTAAAAGTATTTATTTATTTAGCTGTACTGGGTCTTAGTTGTGGCATGTGGGATCTAGTTCCCTGACCACAGATCAAACCCAGGCCCACTGCATTGGGAGCACAGAGTCTCAGTCATTGGACCACCAGGGAAGTCTTCCCCTCTTCTCTTTATAATTAGTCAGGAGAAAGAGAAATGAGCAGCAGATGACAGTTTAAATATATGTGCCTATATATGCACTGCCATGTGTAAAACAGATAGCTAGTGGGAACCTGCCATATAGAGCAGGGAGCTCAGTTTGGTGCTCTGTGATGATCTGAATGGATGGGATGGGAGTGGGGTGGGGGGAGGCTCACAAGGGAGGGGATATATGATACATATATTTGATTCACTTCATTGTACAGCTGAAGAAATTGACATAACACTGTAAGGCAACTATATCCCAATTTTATATGTGTATATATATATATGCCTAAATACATGTTCCAGACCAAGCATGCTACAGAGGGCTGGTGTGATGGCAGTTAACACTTTTAGATTATCTACTGTCACTATTAACCTCACCACAATTCAACCCACAGGTATTAATATGTCCCCACTGTTTGGACCAAAGTACAGAGAGGTTGTTTCACATATTCAAAGTTGCAGAATTAGCAAGTGGCAGAGCCAGGAGTTGGATCTAAATGATCTGACTTCAGCAAAGGCACTTAAAACAACTGTGCTATGCTGCCTCTCTCTAGTTGAAGGCAGCAGGTCTTGAGTACTTGAATAAATAATTTTGAATATATGTAGGAATTTATACATATTTTATATTAATTATAACTGGCTAGCTTTGGGAGTCGGAATGGAGTAGTTTCAAGATGAGACACCACGGCAGATAAAAGGCCGGAGGGAGATGAACCAGTGTCTCTACTGTTTTGGAGAATAAGGTTTGATTGATGAATTGGAGCCAAATTATTTCTCAAAATGTATCATATTATCATCTTTTATGAAGACTCTCTAATAGGATAGGCTTTAGGGAACCCCTGAATATTCATAGGAAAGATGTTGAGAAGTGGATATGTACCATGGGAAGAATGAATTAACAAGGTTATGGATCATGCCTATGGTCCAAATGAGATGAAAAGCCAACCAATCAAAAAAAAGATGCTTGATGATAGCTTAGATGAAAATGATGTAGTTAAATCTCATATTTTTGAGTCTGATGGACTGGGAAAGAATGTGGGTGCCTTAAGAATCAGAATTTTAAGTTGGAAGCAAATTTAGAAATAATCTAGTCCTACTCACTTAATCACTAGGTCAAAGAAAACCAAGACTGAGACTATCTCAGGTCACATAGGCAGATGTGGGGCAGTTAGTGTTAGAACCCTAATTCTCTGCCTTTGGTCTAGTGTTACAATGATATTGATCTTCCACATATTGGCTGACACTTGCTAGAATTTCCAACATTGCTTTGATAACTAGATGTCATGTGGATGGTGTGTGCGTGTGGGGGGGATCATGAAACATTCAGTACCATGCTTTCTTAAGTCATAACCAGCGATGTGACTGAAATGAAAAATTGAGAAGAGTCATTTTGGCAGAAACTTACTGGATCAGTTCTTGGTGGGGAAGGCAGAAATAGGGTGCAGATGATGATTTTGAGTCTACAATTTCTCTGAATGTAGAAAAGAATGTCAACTGTGTTAAAGTTCGCTCTCAGAAGTTAGTAGGTTTGGATGGGATATTGCTTGAAACCAGTTTACTTTGAAGGAAGAGCATTTTTCCTTCCCAGAGATTCAGAACTTTAGATATTATACATGTAATTTTATTAAGAATTGATATTAATTTTATTAAGAATTGGTAACTATTCATCTAGAAACTGCAAAATTCACTTTTATTTAGAGTATGTTAATGAATGATTTTCTCTAAATCCTGATAATTCTTCTAATCCTCTGTTGAATTTCTGATACATTTTATCTTTTGAAATAGAAGATAGGAATGTGTAATTTGGTTCTACAGGATTAATTTATTACTTCTACTAGAAGCCTCAGGGCTTAAAATACTTTATAATTGAATATGTATTCCATGTTTAATTGAAGTTACAAATTCTGTGCTAAAATAAGTCAAGATAAGTTAATCCATATTAACATGAAAGCTTTCGTTCAGCATGTGTTGTTGGGAATTTGGGCACTGTTACTTCTCTACGGGAAGAAAAAAATCTTTTTTACCTCATGCTCTGAACGTTTAACATGAAAATATGTGTTTGATGGGAGCCTAACTGTTGTAAAGCCATGAGAACTACAAAATTGATTGTGTATTTAAATGCCTTACTTTTCTTGACCATTGAGGAAAACTCTCCTTTCTACACTGAAATTAAATCTATCATTTGATCCCTTACTATTATAGCTAACATCTCTTTCTTGTTAAAAGCATTTTTTAATAGCAGAGAAATTGTTTCCTCATCATACAAAATTCATAAAAGATAAGAGAAAAAGAAAACTGAAAATGAAATAAGATAGTAACAATTGCATTATAAATTTTTAACAAAAGATTTAAGCTTCTGAGTCTCCTTAAAACTTAGAAAAAGAACAAAGCTTCAGCTATAGAACAGTGTTTACTTCCAATGATGAACCTCATGTCTGTGGACAATCTTTCTCCCTTAGGAGCCTTAGTAAAGCAAACCATTTACTTTTCATGGGTGCCACTTGAAACAGTGTTCCTTTTGAAACATCTGTCTGAGAATTATTTACTTGGATGTTCAGTTCAGTTCAATTCAGTCACTCAGTTGTGTCCGACTCTTTGCGACCCCATGAATCACAGCACACCAGGCCTCCCTGTCCATCACCAACTCCCGGAGTTCATTCAAACTCATGTCCACAGAGTCGGTGATGCCATCCAGCCATCTCATTCTCTGTCATCCCTGTCTCCTCCTGCCCCCAATCCCTCCCAGCATCAGAGTCTTTTCCAGTGAGTCAACTCATTGCATGAGGTGGCCAAAGTATTGGAGTTTCAGTTTCAGCATCAGTCCTTCCAATGAACACCCAGGACTGATCTCCTTTAGAATGGACTGGCTGGATCTCCTTGCAGTCCAAGGGACTCTCAAGAGTCTTCTCCAACACCACATTTCAAAAGCATCAATTCATCGGCGATCAGCTTTCTTCACAGTCCAACTCTCATATCCATACATGACCATTGGAAAAACCATAGCCTTGACTAGACAGACCTTGGTTGGCAAAGTAATGTCTCTGCTTTTTAATATACTATCTAGGTTGGTCATAATTTTCCTTCCAAGGAGTAAGCGTCTTTTAATTTCATGGCTGCAATCAGCATCCGCAGTGATTTTGGAGCCCCCCAAAATAAAGTCTGACCCTGTTTCCACTGTTTCCCCATCTATTTCCCATGAAGTGATGGGACCAGATGCTGTGATCTTTGAACTTGGATGTTAGTCCTATTATTTTTGCAACATAAAACAATATGCCTTTTTTCAGGATTGATTTAACATTTATTAATTACAAAAACTCTATATTTTTATAATGAATGTTATTTAGAAGAAAATAAAAGAATGTCTAGATAACTCTACAGGGAAGCTACCCTAAATGAGTGGTGACAATATTAGTGGTGAAATATTCTAATCATTTACAATTAGAAAAAATAGAAATCTTGTTTCTAAAAGTATATGACTGAAGATGCATTCTTGCTGAAGTGAAACATTCTCTTTTAATGTATTAACAAGGCCAGGTCAGTCAGTTCAGTTCAGTCGCTCAGTCGTGTCTGACTGTGGTTCTGACCATGAACCGCAGTACGCCAGGCCTCCCTGTCCATCACCAAATCCCGGAGTTCACTCAAACTCATGTCCATCGAGTCGGTGATGCCATCCAGCCATCTCATCCTCTGTTGTCCCCTTCTCCTCCTGCCCCCAATCCCTCCCAGCATCAGGGTCTTTTCCAATGAGTCAACTCTTTGCATGAGGTGGCCAAAGTATTGCAGTTTCAGCCTCAGCATCAGTCCTTCCAATGAACCCAGGACTGGTCTCCTTTAGGATGGACTGGTTGGATCTCCTTGCAGTCCAAGGGACTCTCAAGAGTCTTCTCCAGCACCACAGTTCAAAAGCATCAATTCTTCAGCGATCAGCTTTCTTCACAGTCCAACTCTCACATCCATACATGACCACTGGAAAAACCATAGCCTTGACTAGACGGACCTTTGTTGGCAAAGTAATATCTCTGCTTTTCAATATGCTATCTAGGCTGGTCATAACTTTCCTTCCAAGGAGTAAGCGTCTTTTAATTTCAGACATGCAATATTTTTTATAAAAATTATTTATTAATTGAAGCATAGTTGATTTGGGGCTTCGCTGGTGGCTCAGATGGTAAAGAATCTGCCTGCAATGCAGGAGACCTGGGTTCAATCCCTGGGTCAGGAAGATCCCCTGGAGAAGGGAATGGCTGGCTACCCACTCCAGTATTCTTGCCAGGAGAATTCCATGGACAGAGGAGCCTGGCAGGTTACAGTCCATGGGATCACAGAGAGCTGGGCACCACTGAGCAACTAACACTGTAGTTGATTTACAGTGCTGTATTTGCTTCAGGTATACAGCAAAGTAATTCAGTTATATATATATATATATTCTTTTTCAGATTCTTTTCCATTAGTTTATTGTTTGTTATGACACACTGAACATAATTCCCTGTACTATACTGTAGTACTTTCTTGTTGATAGTTTTTATATATATTGTCCTTTGAATCTGCCAAATAGATATTCTTTTAAGCACTGCATTTTTCTTGAAAAAATTGGTTTTCCTGGATAAATAAAATCCACTTAATTAAAAGTGACAAAATTTGTTTGGTTTTCTAAAGAAGCCTATAAAATTATTTGCTCTAGCTTTTAATAAATGGGCAGAAAAGTGAAGCTGGAACCAGCAAGCCCAGTTTTCTGAGTCTCACACCCCATCTTTCTTGAAATTTCCTTCTGTCTTAATTTCTAAGATACAATGCAACTTGGATGTTGGAGGAAGGAAACAAAGAGTTTTTTCTGCTTCTTGTGGTCAGATTCATTTATTTTAAAATTTCTTCTATGGGCTCAGGATTTACAAAGGGTTTAGAAAGAGATGCAACTTGGATGTTGGAGGAAGGAAACAAAGAGTTTTTTCTGCTTCTTGTGGTCAGATTCATTTATTTTAAAATTTCTTCTATGGGCTCAGGATTTACAAAGGGTTTAGAAAGAGGTACAAATGGGGGAAGGCTGTTTCTAGACTGGCGGGTGTTGCTCTTCCCAGTAGCACCATACTGAGGCGTCAGAGGGTAAAACTATTTGTTCCCAGCAGGTGACAGAATGAGAACCACATGGGTCACAGGAACTTGGAAATACGGAATGAATACAGAGGTGTAATAGCAATGGAAGATCAGGGAGTAGTTGGTACCTTCAGTTTCAGCAGAAAGAGAGGCTGCTCAGGGGACTGGACATGTGATGTAATTGTTTAGTCACTAAGTCATGTTCAACTCTTTGTGACCCTATGGACTGTAGCACACCAGGCTCCTCTGTCCACGGGATTTCCCAGGCAAGAATACTTGAGTGGGTTGCCATTTCCTCTTCAGGGTAATCTTCCCAATTCATGGAGTGAACCCACATCTCCTTCATTAGCAGGCAGATCCTTTGCACTTAGCCACCCGGGAAGCCAGATCAACTACTGACCCCATGCAATTTAACTGAATATGGACACCTTTGAAATCAGAAGGTCTGATGCTATTCATGGCAGGTAGACAAGAAAGTACAGTTTTGAGTTCAAATGTGAAATCAGAGTTCAAATGTGCACATAACCAAAAAGGCAATGGCAGAGATAGCACATACAATTGATACAGTTAGAAACAGTTTGCTTTATTTTGGATGAGAATACTCATAAATCATTAGTCACTGAGCAAAGTCAGAGGGAGACTGTAAACTCCATGAAGATAAAGATTTTATCTGTCTTCTTTGCCACTGAATTGTGAGCATTAGAAAAGATCATGATCAATAGGGATTACATTGAATCTGTAGATTGCTTTGGGTAGTAGCATCATTTTCACAATATTGATTCTTACAGTTCAAAAACATGGTATATATCTCCATCTGTATGTGTCGTCTTTCATTTCTTTCATCAGTATCTTATAGTTTTCTGAATACAGGTCTTTTGCCTCTTTGGGTAGGTTTATTCAGAGGTATTTTATTCTTTTTGTTGTAGTTGTAAATGGGATTGTTTCCTTAATTTCTTTTTCTGGTTTTTTGTTGAAAGAGATTTATTTGTATTAATTTTGTATTCTGCAACTTTACCTAGTTCATTGATTGGTTCTAGTAGTTTTCTGGTGACATCTTTAGGATTTTCTATGTAGTATCATGCCATCTCCAAACAGTGATAATTTTATTTCTTTTCTAATTTGAATTCTTTTCATTTCTTTTTATTCTCTGATTGCCATGGCTATGATTTCCAAAACAATGTTGGATAATAGTGGCAAGAGTGGATATCATTGTCTTTTACTGATCTGAGAGGAAATGCTTTCAGTTTCTCACCACTGAGAATGATGTTTGCTATGGGTTTTTAGTACATGGCTTTTATTATGTTGAGGTTGGTTCCTTCTGTGCCTACTTTCTGGAGAGTTTTTTTTTTTTTATTATAAATGAGTGTTGAATTTTGTCAAAAGGTTTTTCTGCATTTATTGAGATGATCATATGATTTTTATTATTCAGTTTGTTAACATGGTGTGTCACATTGATTTGTGTATATTGAAGAAAACTTGCAAATAAATCTCACTTGATCATGGCATATGATCCTTTTAATATGTTATTGGATTCTGTTTGCTAGTATTTTGTTGAGGATTTTTGCATCTATGTTCATAAGTGATATTGTCTTGTAATTTTCTTTTTGTGTGTGATATCTTTGTTTGATTTTGGTATTAGGGTGATAAATGGCCTCATAGAATGAGTTTGGGAGGGTTCCTCCATGTGCAATTTTTGGAAGAGTTTGAGAAGGATGGGTGTTAGTGCTTCTTTAAACGTTTGATAGAATTCATCTGATTCCATCTGAAGGCTGAAGCCATCTGATCCTGGATTTTTGTTTGTAGGACGATTTTTAATAACAGCTTCATTAGTTGTGATTGGTCTGTTCATATTTTCTATTTCTTCCTGGTTCATTCTTGAAAGATTGTCCTTTTCTAAGAATTTGTCTATTTCTTCGAAGTTGCCCATTTTATCGGCATAAGTTGCTTTTAGTATTCTCTTGATCTTTTATATTTCTGTGGTATCATTTGTAACTTCTACTCTTTCATTTTTAATTTTATTTTGAGTCTTCTTTTTTTGGTCTTGATGAGTGTGGCCAAAGGTTTATCAATTTCATTTATTTCCTCACTGATCCCACTTTTGTTTCACTGATTTTTGCTTTGTTTTCTTTGCTTCTATTTCATTTATTTCTCCTCTGATCTTTATGATTTCTTTCCTTCTACTAACTTTGAGCTTTGGGTTTTCTTCTTTCTCTAGTTGTTTTAGGTGTAAGATTAGGTTGTTTATTTGAAATTTTTCTTGTTTCCTGAGGTAGGATTGTGTTGCTATAAGCTTTTTTTTTTCCTGCTGCATCTCATGGCTCTTTTACTTTTTTGTTTAGCCATAATTGATTTCTAATCTCATAGTGTTGTGAAGATGATGATCAATAAGTACTTATTTTATAGTCAATTGTTACTTGTCACAGACCATTTTGGAATTCTAGAAGGGAACACATGGACTCAGATAAGTAAAATAAACCCCTAAAGCAGAACTGGGACCTGTCTCTAGCTACCTAGGATAGGTAGAGCTCCTAATCCCTCAAGGAGGAGGGATTACAGCCCAACAAGACCAACCTATAAGATACCTGGGTATGTTAGTCATTCGGTCACGTCTGACTCTTTTCAACTCCCTGGACTGAAGCCCACCAGGCTCCTCTGTCCATGGAATTCTCCAGGCAGGAATACTGGAGTGGGTAGCCATTCCCTTATCCAGGGGATCTTCCAGACCCAAGAACCAAATCCAGGTCTCTCACATTACGGGCAGATTCTTTACCATCTGAGCCACCAGGGAAGCTCCTAAGACACCTATGGACTAGGCCTGAAACGAATATTTTATGATACATGTATAGTTTACCATGGAGCTGCTTTGATTACCTTGCTAATTCATTTTATCCTCTATAGTCCAAGTTTTAAAAGATATTTTTAATGCTCTATAAGTCAGATATATTGAATGAGGGTTGACCCTAGCTTATCTGGAAGTCACTACAGAAACTGTATGGTAGGGCTTTCTACCCGTTTAGGACCAGTCGGGCAGTTTCATAAAGGGCCTCCACACAGGGACTAATGTTGAAGTAGTGCTCAGGTCACTGGGATGTCCATGCTGCCACTAACCATGTCTTCCCTGGCCCTTCTTTTCCTCTCGCTCCTCACTCTGAGCAGATCCCTGAATCCCACTACTGGTTTCCAATGAGCCTTTCCTTTGAGTTCCTATTTATCACTGTTTCAACCACTCCCTGTGCTCAACCCTAGCCTTCCCACCCTCATTCTGACCCAAACAGTAATCTCCTGTCTCTGATGTCGTCAGTAAAACTCATTCTGATATTCCTTAGTTCTTCTAAATGACTCAGTTACAAAATCTCAGAGACATTCTTAACTCTTGACTCCCTGTTTTCCCCACCAAGTTCTGCTGACTCCATAGCCATCTCTCAAGTCTTGATCCTTTTCATCTTGTGCCTAATTCAGTGCAATAACTTCTCTGGTCACCTCGAACTCCCAAGTTTATCTTTTCCAAACATACTGTGGCTAGAGTATTCTTTCTGAATTATCACTTTGATTGTATTTCTCTCCTATTCAAAAATTCTCAGTGGCTTCCTGTTACCTCTATTCTGTCTTACCTTTGAGAACCTCTGTGATCCGGCTACTCAGACAATCCAGTACAACTTCCTGATATGATATCTCTGGTCCACCCAGCCTTTTTTTTTTATTCCTTAGTCCTCCAAAAATAATTTGTTTGTTTTGAATGCTGTGTTTTTCACATGCTACTCTTTACTTGTAAAGTCTTTTCTTGCTAAATGTTCAGGTCAAGTCTTAATCTCTTCTGTAAAGACTTTTAAATGATTTCATTCTTCTTTGATCTTCTGCTTTCTGATATGTTAGTGTGCTTATTATCTACATCATTATTTTTGGTTACAGAACATTTTGAGATATAATTTAACTGTTAAGTATGTCTATTTAATCTTCTCCACTATACATATTTTAAAAACAATAATATGTATTTATTTCTTTAGACATGTTTTAGTCCTCAGTCTAGTGCTATATGAGTATAAAGGAGGTCGATAAATATTTAGGGACTTGATGCATACTGGCTATGGTTTAATGGAGGAAAGCAAACACCATTTGAAGTTGTATCACTTAGATTTTCTTCTCAGCTCTGCTGCTCCCCAGTGAAGTGACAATGAGAAGGTCATGAAACCCCACTGGTTCTCAAATTTTATTTTAAAGGATCACCTGGATATTTCATTCAATGAACTTAAAAATTATAGCATCACAGGGCAAAGTCCAAACAATTAAAAAGATACCCACTCCTTTGGTGTTGATAACTGTTGAAACTGGATGATGGGTGCATGGGGATTTAGTAAAAGTTTCTTCTACTTCTAAGTTTGAACATTTTCATAATAAAAGGTCATCATCCTCACTCTAGAGTACTAGTTTAAAAAAATGCAAGAATTTTGATTAAATAGATTCCTATGTTGACCTCATACATTCTGATTTAGTGGTTTGAGGTAGATTCAGGAATCTTGTTTGTGTTTTTTTTTTTTAATAGCACATTGATATAAACATTGTTTTACCTCTTGGAACCTTCTTCATAACCTGTAAAATTGGGACACAAAATCTCCACAGGTCTATTGTGTGTGAAATAAGATGTGTAAAAGCATGTAGTTCAGCTCCTGGCTCAAAATTGAAGCCCAGTATATGTTTAAATTAACAGATACCTACACCCTTCAAGAGAGACTCCTGCTCTGATAAATGGCTAATGATCATTTATAACCCTGAAGATGAATTTAGGTAACCAAGGCCAAGAGTAAAAATAAATTTAAAAAGTGAAAGAATTTGATTAAGGATAGTACTGACACATCCTCTTTTTTATTTTTTTAAGTTCTGCTAAGTGATTTGACCTCTTCTGGAATGAACTGTAACCACATTTAATTTAAAGAGCTCAGAGATGACAAATTGCCAATAACCAGGGTATTTCATGGATGGGCTCACTAGACTAGTGACTAAGCTAATTTCACAGCTGGAAGGGCTTATCTCTCTCACACAAATATTGTATAGTTCAGATATTATGGAGAAAATCACTTTGAAAAACAACACTTTCTAGAGTGAAGTAGGTTTATTGAAAAAAATTCTGAGACTTCTATTAGACATATCTTTATTTTAATGACATTTTTGTTTATAGTGATTGCTTAAGTAAATAGATAACATTTACCACCAGAGTTGCACTAAATATTTTGTCTTCTTTAGCACTTTTGGAGTAGTTTTGCTTTTTAATTGGATGGCTCATTTCTAGGTTATATTTGTCCTCTGTCTTCAGCTACCCCTACTTCCTAAAATTTTCTCTTCACTCCTTCTTACACTGCTTAGACTGCTTCTTACACTCTTCTCCAAACTTTTTAGAGAAAATTGTTTAAATAATGTAAAACCTAGGCAACAGAAGGTTAAATATGCACAAGAATGCTGGAAATAATCTGCAAACTTTTTGTTGCTTATGACTAGAGGCAGTATTGTCTATAGGAATAGATCTTACACCACTCATTCATTTATTCACTCACTCAATAAATACTTAGTGAGTTTTGGGAATTCCTGGATGATTTAGACACTGTCTCTCCTTAAGGACTCCTCTTAAGGACAACTATAAGACAAGGTAGAAATAATACAGGTGGGGATGGATAATGGCGGTGGTGATGAAGCAAGGATGAGGTTTTCTTTCCTTATCAGGGAAGGACCTCCCAAAGAGGCGGCCTTTACCTGGGCTTGCAAGAGTCTGAAGTAGGCAGAGGGAGATGCTTCAACCTAGCTGGATCCTCCCACTAACTCATCACACGCATCAGGTGCAGATCTGGCTTTGTTTAGAACCTTGTTTTGTGGCCATGGAGCATAGTGAAGCTTGCATGGCTGATGGAGGAACTGAGCCCACAGGCAACGCTACTTTAACAGCTGCTCTCATTTGCCACAGTGTGTAACTTGGATGAGATGCCAGTTTAGTTTTTGATCCTGCTGCAGATGGACCACTGCTTAGCTCATTCCTGAAAGATCCTTTGAAAAAGTGGAATTCAGGGCTTGGATTGTCTCCAGTGTATCTGCAGAGTCTGAGAATATTGTGGAGAACTTTTGGGTAGAAAATCTAGAGGGGAAAACAGATCACACACCGACAACATCTTTAAACTTGTGTCTCCTTTGAATCTGTTTTTGTAAACAGCAAGATATTATCTTTGTCTTTACATGCAGAGAAGTGGAAAAGGGTAGTTAAAGCTGACTTAAAAAATAATTAGATTATAATGTAAAAGATTTATGAGTCTTTTCCTCACTGATACCAGTTTCTGGTTCTTGAAACACTTTTTAATCTATAAACTTCTGCCACTTTTGTATACACTCTGGAAGGTGTTACTAAAGAACTTATAATCTCCAAATGTGAGAGATGTTATGAGAATGAAAAAGCAATGTTGAGGCAGGTATCTGCCATAAAACGTCTGAACTGGATGCCGTAGCAAGGAAAGACCTTTCTGTTCATCCTTGTTCTAGTGCTGGAGACCCACTGGCTTTAGGTCAGCAGTATCCATCTCCTTTACCTTTTCCAAAAATTCAACTGGTAGCTTCAATGGAGATGTGGGTCTGCAGTTATCCACCATCCACATGCAGATCACAGCATGCAGCTGTAAAGAGAAATTTCAGCCAGCGGCCATATCTTCCCAGGCACTTTCAAATAAGAGATCAAAATGAAAGGCACTGATAGACAGCAGCAAAATCTCATTCACTTTGATTCAAGTAACTCAGTTCCCCATCAGTGGGAGGAAGAGAGGCTGGGTGACCATAGCCCTTGTGCTGGTATTGATCACCTGTCTTCCCCAGCAGCCAGGAACAGCCCCTCTCCCATTGTATTGTGAGAAAGCTGAACCATTTAGTGCTGAAGCAGGATAGCTTAGGAGATTTGTGTTGATACAGGAGGATGGGGGTTTTGTTATGATTTACTTCCATTAGAATTTTCAGCACTTAGGAGTTTTTAATTAATGCTGTCAACTCTTTTTGCTTCTTCGAATGGCATCAGTGTGAACATTTTTGGGCCTGGGGGCACCCAGAAGCTATAGTGAGTGAAGTGAAAGTCACTCATTTGTGTCTGACTCTTTGCAACCGTGTGGACTGTAGCCCACCAGGTTCCTCTATCCATGGGATTTCCAGGCAAGAGTACTGGAGTGGGTTGCCATCTCCTTCTCCTACATATATGTGTGTGTGTACATATAAAAAGTAACTATCCTATTTTCTTCAGGTCTACCAATTTCATCCTCTTCTTTCTCTAAAATAATCTAAATTATTCCTGTTCTCTCAGAGCCACCCTCTGTAAACTTACCTCTTTCTTACACCCTAACACTATACTCTGATCTAAAGAGCCCTGGATTTTAGTTCCTGAAAAATGTCAGTGGAGGGGAGGAGGGAAACAAACTTAGCAGAACACATGAGTTATTTAAAAAATCTAGGAAATTTCTGTAAGAACAACTAAAAAGTTACAGCCAGCAACAAACCAAAGTCTGAAACAGAAATTATTACTGTGTTTTCATTCTGACCAGATATGTACAGCCTTCTTTTAGTGCTGCCAGTGTCTCCCTGTTGTGTTTGTTTGAGAAATAAACACCCAGTTAAGATTTTACAGGTAACCTAATGCCACAGTGACAGGATGGAACCTAAATGGTCTACAAACACAGGAATGTGAGAATAACTTTCTGCCTGTGTGTGCACATGTGGAAGGTGAATAAGGCACATTGTTTCCATTTTGGTGCTTTTTAGATTTCTCCTGTCACTTCCCAGAAGAGCTGGTTTACATTTTTTATGAAATCACTCCCATGTTGTCAGAATGAGTCTAATGATCAAAAAAGATAGCCGCAAGATTTCTAAAGCACAGCATTTCAAAACCTCGTGTTAGTCTGAAACATAACAAGACACAACAAAATAAAACAAAAGGGTTATAAAGAAAGGAGTAAGTGGAATGCTTAACATTAAAAACATTTTTTTTTAATGGAATGGTGGTGGTTTTGTCTTTAAGTTGTGTCTGACTCTTATGACCCTATGGACTGCAGCCCACCAGGCTCCTCTATTTATGGAATTCTGCAGGCAAGAATACTGGAGTAGGTTGCCATTTCCTTCTCCAGGGCATCTTCCTGACCCAGGGATTGAACCTGGATCTCCTGCATTGCAGGTGGATTCTTTACTGACTGACCCACCAGGGAAACCCCTTTAAAAGGAATATTTAAGAATAAAAATAGAGTTAAAACAACATTTCTTTACCAAACAGATTTAGATTCTTTTCCTGATAGGTGAATAGCAGTAGGGGGGAATGTCATGTAAATATTAAAACTGTATTTATTCATAAGCTTGCACAGGTGTGGAGCATTTAAAGCTGGTTATATAAAGTCACCTCGTTGCAGTCTGCTCTTGGGAATCTCTCTCTATAAATTTCCAGGGAGGCAGAGTGGCATCACGTGTGATTGTGAGGCTCACAGGTGGATCTTGACATTAGGATGTTTGGGCTTCAGTGTTGGTTCTTACCAGCTGCTTGCATTTAGGAAAGCTAACTGAGTTTTCTCAGTCTCAGTTTCCTCATCCATAAAATGAGGGAAGTAATTGTACTTACCTCAGAGAGGTTATGCGAATCAAATAAAAGTGTGTATAGAGAGTTCAATAGCTCCTTGTTAGTGCTCACAATAAGCTCTCAACAAATAACAGCTGTTGTTGTCACTATCTTATATCAGACATGAGGTAGCAACTGAACTAAATGTTACCTTTTCCAGGCAGTTCCCAGTTTTGGAATGTGCTTGGTCCCTCAGTCATGTCCGACTCTGCGACCCCATGGACTGTAGCCCGCCAGGCTCCTCTGTCCATGGGGATTCTCCAGGCAAGAATACTAGAGTGGGTTGCCAGCCCTCCTCCCGGGGATATTGCCAATCCAGGAATTGAACCCAGGTATCCCGCATTACAGGCAGATTCTTTACCATCTGAGCCACCAGGCAAGCTCAATTATTATTATGATTTATAATGGATTTCAATTGTTAAAGAAAATTTAAATGAAAATCAGTTGGCTTTTTAAAAACTCCTGCACTTTCTTCACATGGATAAAGCCAATCAGTCTGGCAGCATTGCTTTATTTTCCCAAGGACACTGTTGGTGGCAGGAATAAATTTGAGTGAAATGTGGAAATGGTAATGGGAACTTAAGCCTTGCTCCTCTTCTCTCCCAGGATTACTGTCATCCCATGATTTGCATCTTCTTCATTTCATTTATCCCTCCTTCCCTCCATCTCCTACTGGGTGCTGGACACTGGAGATGTGACATGAATTAGTTATAATCTCTGTTCCCAAGGAGCCCACAGGAAGGTCATAGTGGGGGTACAGGAAAGATGGTGGTGGTTTTGGTGTCAAAGAGATAATTTTTCTACAAGGAACTTAGTATAATGTTTGAGATATACGTAGAATTCTGTGAAAACAGGAGCAGCAAGGACGTCCCACAAGTTTCCTTATGGATTTTAACACACCCTCTTCCACAATTTGTTTATACCAGCATGCAAATAAAATGGGAGTGTCTCACAAATTAGATTAAGGCCTTTAGTTGCTCACAGGAATACATAACTATTTATCTTTTCCCTGTAAGTTTGACCTTCTCACTCATCTTTAAAACATAATGTATACATGAGTCACAGCTATTGTCTGATAACAGGTGAATGTCTAAGCGGGGGTTGAGGGGTACAGCATGTTTAATATGAACCAGATTCTGAGAAGACCCAGCTGAGGGGCAATTAATGTGGTGAATTAAATGTGTGTGTGTGTGTGTGTGTGTGTGTTTTCCCTACAGAGAAAGGGGGAACAATTTTACAAATGAAATAAATTTATTTGCACACTGGTTAGCTATTAGCTCATCCCTTGTAACACAATGACAGTCATGTTCTAGCCTCCTTTTTAAGCTGCTTCTTTGGAAGCTATTTGTGTCATAAATTATTTCTAGTGAATTTCTTTTGTTAGATGCTAAGTGACATTTTGAAAAAGGGCCATTATTGTCATTGTTGTTGTTATCATTATCAAGACTTAAACATGGCAGAAGAGAAAAAATCCTGAGATCCTAACAAGATCCTGCTCAGTTATACCTAAAAATCTTTAAATTCACACTGATTTGGGAACATTTATTTAAAAAATGATTGTTATAGAAGTCCCACTCTACCACTATCCTATCTTCACAATGGCTTTCTGGTATTTATTTTTAAAACAGTATCAAATTACTAGAAACTTAAAGCCTACATCCCTAATGTTTATGTGAAACCAATCAACATTCGATTGCAGTTGAAGAAAATTAACCTAACAGGCTGTATTTCAGTTTTCAGTATACAATACTTACATTTTTGCTTCTTAAATTATTTCCTAAAAAAATTCTTTCCTAGAACTGATTTATCTTCAATAAGCTTCAAAAGGACATACTTCTTTTGTGTCATAAAATAAGAAATAAATAAGGAATCAGAAATTTGGGTTTCTGAATTTCTTGGTAGTAGATAGCATTTAGTGCTTTTCTAAACTTAGGTGGAAAGAATAAGAAGAAAAAATGGTAAAGATTGAGTGACAGCACCAATTCCAGCAAGCACTGGATTTATGTGTCTATCACCAGATTTCCTTCAGTCGTTTGGTACACTCGGGCTGAGGCACAAACCCATGAATTCTCTAATCCTTACTTTTCTGATTATGGTGTAATTCTGAACATGGGACAAGACCTAGGATGTGGTATCCATCATTTATGTTTATCTTTCCTAGAGCTCAGAAAGCCACCTGTCCCATTTCCCACTTGTATAAAGTATAGCACTGAGGCAAAGATCCAAACTGCAGAGCCATGCAGGAGAAGAGTAGGTCTGGTATGTGGGAGGGTCCAGAAATGGTGGCAAGACCCACAGGCAGTGAAACCATTTGGTGTCATTTTAGGGACTCTAAAGAGTCCTTTATGTCTCAACAGAGACAAGAATTCAGCAAGAGGCAAAGTGATAGATGAGAAGTGATTTATTAGAATAGGATGCCTGTGAGGTTTACAAGTGGGTGGGCAAGAAATGCCACACTCGAGAACTTACTGGGCTATAGTTTAATAATCAAAGGAAAAGTGGGGAGGGGGAGAAATACTTTGTCTTTCTTAGGCAGACATCCTGCCTCTGTCGTCAGTTCCCTCTCCAGGTTGAGCAGGGGGATTTTCTTGTCTCTACATGGTCAAGCTAGGTCCACACAAATTATTGTTTTATGTGTGCAGAGAGCATGTTCTAGGGGCGATGAACTTACTGAGTTCCCTGGGCAGGATGTGGGTCTCATGCCACCATGGTTTTATTGTTTGGGAGCATGTCTTCTGCCTCTTCTACATGGTTGTGTTGCTAAGCAAACTTGCTTTCTTGAGTAATCATTAATTTACAGGGGTCTCCCATATATTTTTACTTACAATCCCCTAGTGGAATTAACTACTTAATCACCTGCTTTATCCTTTTAGTCTGTCCCTATCAGAGGGAGTGGACCTTTCCTTTATGGGACCCTGATATGGGTGAATACTTCCTAATCCTTTTGCTCTACCAGGAAGAGACAGCCCAGGGAGTAAAAAGGTGCAACATAGCTCATTTGTTTACTCAACTATTATTTATTGAGTGCTTGTGGTGTGCCAAGCACAAAGGTTGATTCTGGGATAAGTTATCACTCCTGCCTTCAAGGTGTTTCTGTCTAGCGGGGAGAAAGACATTTAAATCAGTAATTAAACTCACTAATTATTAATATTACAGTGGGGAATAGCTTCGAATAGAAATGGCATAGTTGTGGAGGCCAAACTCAGGCTCTTTCTGAGATTTGTAACCAGGAGCAAGGTGATAAATGCCTTTGATCTTGGTCCTTCATCAGTGATGGCAGTGGTGGTGATTTCCTCTAACTTGCAGATAATGTATGCAAGTCAGAATGAGTCTAATGATCAAAAAAGATAGCCGCAAGATTTCTAAAGCACAGCATTTCAGAGGGCCTGGCATTCAGTAGCGTGTGGACAAGCTTCAGGTGCATAGGTAGTCTGCAGGGCAATGGGACCACTGAGTCCTGAGTCTCATGTCACCTGTGCAAGAATGGCCTTCATTGGAATACTGAGGCCCTAAACTGACAAGGAGATGCCACTGACAGATTTTAGTCTTCTATCACTCAGCTCACGGACCAAAACTGACAGCTCAAAAAATCCTATTGCCGTTTTTGTTCTCATCCAAATTTCTGATACTAACGTCTCCCACATGACTCATCTTTTTCTACTGAGCTCCTTGTTTACTGGAAGTATCTTGCACTTCCACTAGCCTCCTTCTTTTACAGGCCTTCAGTATATTTTCTTCTTGCCCTTCTCTCCAGTCTCTGGGTTATTGTATTTGAGAGGTATTATTAATATTTTGGGCTTCCCAGGTGGTGCTAGTGGTAAAGAACCTGTCTGCCAATGCAGGAGACTAAGAGACCTGGGTTTGATCCCTGGGTTGGAAAGATCCCCCGAGGGGGGCACGGCAACTGACTTCAGTATTCTTGCCTGGAGAATCCTGTGGACAGAGGAGCCTGGTGGGCTACAGTCCATGGGGTTGCAAAGAGTTGGACATGACTTGGCAACTGAACAATGAATGTTTCAAAATCATATTTAAAATATATACATATGTATATTAATAAATGTTCATATATTAATATACATTATTATAAAAAGTTTAATAGAATTTATTAGGTCATTGCTGCCTTTTTGTGACCTAAGAGCTATTCAGTTCACTTCAGTTCAGTCACTCAATGGTGTCCGACTCTTTGCGACCCCATGAATCAGCATGCCAGGCCTCCCTGTCCATCACCAACTCCCGGAGTTCACTCAAACTCATGTCCATTGAGTTGGTGATGCCATCCAGCCATCTCATTCTCTGTCGTCCCCATTAGTTAATGCTTATTGAGTTCTTACTGTTAGGCATCACATGTCTTAGGCATTGCATCAGTGCTTCTCAGACTTTAATGTAAATATATGTCACCTGGAGATCTTTTTAAAGTGTAAGTTTTGATTCATGTGTAGGGCCCAAGAGTCTACATTTCTAATAAGCTCCTGGGTGATGCTGTTGGTCCATAGACTGCATCTTGAATAGCAAGGCATTGTATCATTTGATCTGGATGACCAGATAGTGAGCTGAATATTATTTTCCCTATTTTATAGATGTGGAGGAATTAGATCATTTTCCCAAGGGCATGTTGCTAGAAACTGGCAGTGCTGAGACTCTAAACCCAGTTCTCCTTCCTGATACATATACTTTGGGCTTTGAAAATGTCCTACAACACACAAAGTTGATCTGATATTACCTGAAACAAAATTTATATTTTTGTTAGCTATTTCTTCCTTTATAATGAAACTTCCTAATTTAAATTTTTCCTTATGCCGGACCTTTTGTTATATAATGATTCAGATGTGCTGGATTTTGTTTCTAAAGATATGTAAAGTTTATTAAAAATTTTTTTTTAACATTTAGCATAATTGACTTACCATGCTGTGTTAGTTTCAGGTGTGAGGCAAAAAACTTTTATATGATTTATTTGCCAAGATTACAGGTTAGGAAACACTGTACCGTTGATGCAATCTGATTTGAACACAAGAGGAAGTTGCTGGGAAAGGATGCATGTGAGGAAAGGAAATCCTCAGGCCGATTTATTGTTTAACGCTCAGTGCACAGTGCTGTGCTTCTCACAGGCAAGTGGAAAAGGAGTGCTTGTCCTTAACAAAGCAGATACACTTTTAAGAATAACATTTTGACCTGCTTATAAAATTAATTTGGTTCATAGTAGTACATCTGAGCTACAGAAATATAATTATAAAATAAAAAATGATCTAAAGTCCCACCGATTTTCATATTTTTATTTTAAAAAATGTGAAGAATATATCTCGAAACAGAGATCCAGGACCACATTTACGCAGAAGTGCAAAAGTTCAAGTGGTAATAAATTATGATAAATTGAATACTGTTTTTTATTTTGAGGGGCAACAGGAGTAAAAGGGGGCAGTTAGGAGTCCCCCAGAATTTAAGAAATGCGAATGAACTGCTCAGCCAGCACTCGAGTTCTGGGGTCACGTTCCAGCTTTCACGAAGGGTCTCAAAACTTAGCCCACCCCGTGCCGCTGCGAACTAGAGTTCTACGCGCTCAAAACCGGCCCGTCGCCGACGCATGCGCAGTGCTGCCGCCGTGGCTCGGTGGGCGTTTCACAGGCCTATTTCTCTCCCGCAGGTTTTGTGCTTTTAGTGAAAGGGCCGGGACTGCGACGCCAAACATTCCGTGCCCAAGACGGGAGAGGGAAACCATCTATAAGTGAAAAACACGTCCCGTTGAAATAAGCTGCGGGGAGGGGTGGGGGTGGGTTCGGCAGGCGTCTCCAGATACACGCTTTTATTGTGGCAAAACATCCTCACGAGCAACTAACTTGGAGGAACAGGAGTTATCTGTAGCAAGAGAATTTAGAAGGTGGAAGGGGTGAGGGATAACGATCTAACTTTCAGCGTTGCGTTCTCAGGATGCCCTGTGCCTTTTTTTCCCCTTTTCATTTCTTTGGGGAGTCCGGATGCCCCAATTAATCCTTCGCTCCTCTCGTACCCTTTAAAAGGTGTTTTGGAGGTCCTAAAGGAGCCCCCACCGACTTACACTGTTTAGACACACTCACCCCAAGCAGGAGATCTCCGGACGCCTGGGGCTGCGCGAGCTCCGCCGACCTGAGGGCTCGTGGTGGGCGGGGGCGCCTTGCGGGAACCCCTTCGCCGCCCGCTCCCCTCCCTTCTCCCCGCCCGGGCCGCCGACCCCGGGCCAGGGCGGCGCGCGCTCTCCCACCCGCGCCTCTGGGGACTCGCAGACGGCAGCGACCGGCCCGCGCGCTGGGCATGCTCAGTCGCCCGGCGCCGGGCTCGCAAGTCGGAAGCCTGTGCGCGACCGCCGCCGCCGAGCCGGCAGGAGCGCACGAAGAGCGCGCGGGACTCGCTGCAGCGGCGGCCAGGAGGCGGCGGACCCGGGCCGGGATCGGAGCCGAGCCCGGCGCGGGGCCCGGGATCCGCCCGCCGCGGCGCCTGCTCCTTCGCACCGTCGCACCCTTGCAGGCAAGGGGCCGGCCGCGGCTGGCGTCGGCGGAGCGGAGGAACGGCGGCGGCGGCGGCATCTCCGCTGCCTGCCCCGGCCCGGCAGCGTCCGGGAGCCGTCGGGCATGGAGCCGTGGAAGCAATGTGCCCAGTGGCTCATCCACTGCAAGGTGCTGCCCGCCAACCACCGGGTGACCTGGGACTCGGCGCAGGTGTTCGACCTGGCCCAGACGCTCCGCGATGGAGTCCTGCTCTGCCAGCTGCTCAACAACCTCCGGGCACACTCCATTAACCTGAAGGAGATCAACCTGAGGCCGCAGATGTCCCAGGTAACGAGGCCGGCGCGGTCGCCTCCGCCTCCAGCCGGCATCTCCCATTAATCAGCCGGCTAATGTCTTTGTGTAAATGCAAACATCTACCTAGATTGTTTGCCCTGCCTTCTGCTTTGCAGACCGCTTCGGCTTCTTGTACCTTGGCTTGACAGGGTTTAGATCTTTAGTTGAATGCTGGAGCCCTGTGTCCTAAGGTGGTATGAGGATTTCTTAAGGGCTTTCTGTGAGGCGGTGAAGAACAAGCTGTCCTAAGGTGCCCTTCACCTACTGGGGGTGGGTGGGTGGATGGGTGTGTGTGTTGGGCGCAACAAAAAGAGTTTGGTCCAGCTATTTTTTAATAACGATGGGGATGCATAGGAAGGAGTTGATGTGGGTAATTGTGCCTTTAGTTCTTTTGCTTGCATTTCGTCCCCATGTTTTCTTGAAAGAGGAAGCGTGACATAAATGAGGACTCTAGGAAGTGGAGGGCGTTCCGGTACCGTTATCTGTACAGGAATGACACTGGCCAAAGGGCGGAAAAGGGAGCACAACGTAGCGGCTGCCCTGAAAGCCCCCTGAGCTTGGGGCCGGCTGGCAAGCTTCATGGTTGTGTTTATAGCTCGTCTTAAGCCATGTGAGAAGGAGCCAGTCCAACCTCTCTCAACAGCGGCAGGAAACGAGAAGTTTCGCCCCAGATTCCGCCTGCCTTCATTCAGTGCTTGCTCAGGTGGTATGGTGCACTCTTGGCTTCTGTGGCTGGAGCCCTTCCTGGAGGTGCCTCTTTGAGGAGTTTAAAAAAAGAAAAGCAACTCTGGAAGGCTGTTTGCATCCTAAACTCGTAAGTCGCTACACAGTGGAATGGTAGTTTCTTGGTCCTGTCAGAAAGTTTTTAATGCAGAAAGCTGTTAAACACAACTCAGTACATCTATTTTCTCTTTTAGAGAAAACGCCACTTTCAGAGTAAAAAACCACTTTCAGCTTGAAAGGGAGAGGAAACAGTTCCCTACACGATACACTTTAGCAGCACTAATCCTGAATGATACAGAGCCTCAGCTACTTAGCAACCAGAAAGTGCCTTTTACAGCAGAACTTTATATAATGCAGTCTCGAGATAATGTAATAATTATGTTTTTAAAGTTAGAGCACACACATTCCTCTCTTCTGGATGTCAGCGTTTCATCAGGGCCGGTCTGCATACCTTGCCCCTCTACCTTCAACCTGCTGGTTAGTGGTTCCCAAGAGAGAACAGGCTTGTAAGCGGTCAGAACCATACAGTTTTAGAAGTGAGATAATTTATTTCATACTCTCCCATATTCTGGGGTGGTGTTGGCTAACTCCATGAACCCCTTAAGAGTTGTCACAGTTCGGAATATCCTGTCCAAGGATTTAACAGACTTTTCCATTAAGCTGGAAGTTGCTGCTTTGCACAGAGTTCTCTAGGGAGCTGCGACTGATTATCCAGTCTGCAGATCCCCATTTTCCACCTGGCCTATGGCCTTAGGATGCTTTGGTCCACCAGCAGGTAGTATGGTGTGTATCCTGAAACTGAACCCTTGGGGGTTGTTCATTAAGTGGTTCTCAATAATCAAGTGTTTTTGACAGCTGAGGTTTCTCTCTGTTTCAACTTTCTAACCTTTACTTCAGTGTTAACAATGGATGAACATTTTTTCAAGTGTGTTTTTGCTCTTTGTTCTCCTTGTAGAATATAGTAGATGTAATTTAATATTTTTGACGACAAAGAATCATCATTATAAGCACCATTAATGAAAATTGAGCTCGTACACTACTCTAAGAACTCTATTCCCTACTGGGAATACCACAGTGAACACCTCAGGATCCTTGCCCTAAAGTCACCATGTTATAATAAGCTGAACAGTTGAATGACTTTCCTTAGGCTGTTTTGCTTTGGGGTTCTTAACCCTGAGCTTCCTGGTTCCAAATTCTCCGCAGTAATTTTCTATGGACATGACTTAGCGAATAAACAACAATTTCTGTGAGTGTGGATTTCTTCCAAAAATGAACTGTGGAAGGCTAGTACCTGAATACAGTGATGTCTCTTTTTACTGTCTTACTGATTCTTGGCTACATTGCAGAGAAAGGATGTTGCTGAACAGCTGAGTGCTGCACAGGTGATCTTGTATTATGTAAGTTGTCCTTAAATCCTTAAATGAGACTTAGTAATGTTTTCATTAAATAATTTATTGACATATTTAATACGACTTCTGTGCCTGGCAGATACTATGCACTTAATAGGTGTTCACTTTTAGCAAAATTACTTATTTTTTTTTTTTGCTATTGTCACATTAAGAGTAAAAGGTTACAATCAAAATTCTAAACATCAACTGCAAGGTCTTACAAGTTCCTTTGGGCTGACATCTCTGCCTCTAACTACTCCTGTCTTTCTCGGTGAAGGTTCTGGCTGCTTCTGGTAATAAGGCGCCTAATCTGTCAGCTCAATTCATACACTATAGTGAATAATCTAATAACCCAGTGAAACTCTGACATATGTCCCAGCAGACCTTACTCTTCTGAATTTAGAGTTCCTATTACCAGTTCTTGTGGCTTTTTCTGTGTCTAAGACTCATTCTGTCCACGTGCTTAAGTTTTGTTGAAGATATTAATTTGAAATAGACTCTTTATAGCACCTGATCTTTAAGCCAGGAAATAACTGGAGACTCTTACTTCAGAGTTTTGTGGTATTTTAGACTGTTATGAACAGATATTGACACCAGAAATTCTAGTGTATCAGTATCTTGTTTATTGCTTGTTTTTAATTTTTCAGAAAGAGGCTAAAATGAGTAGCCTCTTTTAATGCTTCTCTCCAATGAGTGGGGTTTCTTCCACTCTTCTTGTTTAGTCTTCTACCTTATTTGTGTTAAAAAATGATAACCCTCAAATAATTAAACAATATTAGGTTTCAATCTTGGAGTCTTAATCAACTGTCCTCCAGAATAAAATTATAAATGGGATCTAGATTCTCTTAGTAATTGTTGTTTTTGGCTGTGGACATCGGCCTTTTGGGGGTCTTGTATTGAAAAAGGAGAATATTCTTCAGTTCAGTATAGGTTCTTTTTTTGTTTTTGAAACCCTGATTTAGATTTTATTTTATTAGTTAAAGTGCTAAATATTAATCACATTTAGTTACACATTTAACATATTCTTTTTATTATAAAGAATAAAAGTTAAATAAAACCCAGATGATCCATGAAAATCCATACAATCTATGAAATCTGATCTCTGTATATACTAGACAGATTTACTTTTCATCCAAAACAGTGTTCTAGATAGGATACCAAGCATATACATGATTCTGGAAGAGAAGAGCCTTCCTGTGCTATTTGTACTGGGGAGGTGCTTTGTGGAAGACTGGGTTGTGGGCTTGATGTCACTTTTGGTGGTTAAGAAGGTCTCCATAAATGCCTGTAGTCAACCACGGATGTATTGTCAATGAAATTATCTTAATCTTAGTGTTAGTCACTCAGTTGTATACGACTCTTTGTGACCACATGGACTGTCACCCATCAGGGTCCTCTGTCCATGGGATTCTTCAGGCCAGAATACTAGAGTGGGTTGCCATTTCCTTCTCCAGGGGATCTTCCCAAGACAGGAACTGAACCCAGTTTTCCTGCATTGCAGACAGTTTCTCTAGTCTTATTATTTTGTAATTTTGCTTTGTCTTAGGATGGTAATAACACATTTGATAAATTTACTGACCACTGTGTACAGTATAGATAAACTTTGAATTTTCTTAAAATGACTTACTCAGTTTTCATGGGTTCCTTCAACAAATAGTTTGTTCCTACCATGTGCCAGACACTGTTTTAGGTACTGGCTTGGAGCAGTAAGCTCAACAGAGTCCCTGCCCTAAAAGGACTTATATTTTAGTGAGGAATAATAAATAAACAGCTATATAATGTGATGGGCTCTGAAGAGATGTGAGCCTGGTAAGGGTCTAGAGAGAAATGTGATTTGATTTTATGGAAGGTAGTCCAGAAAGGCTTCCCTGAGGATCTGACAACTGAGCGGGACCTGAAGGGAGTGCGAGAAGGCAGGAATGTAGATGTTTGGAAGAAGTAAGTTCCTGGCAGAAGGAACACCCAAGTGCTAAGGTTGTGAGGGGTATTTAAATGGCAGGTAAACTGGAGGAACATCCAGAAGGCCAATGGCTAGAGGAGAGTGAGTATGGGAAGGAGTGGTAGGGATGAGGTCAGAGAGAAGATGGGGACTAGATTTTTAGCACTTGTGGGCTGTGGAGGACTTAAGACTTTCACCCTGAATAAAAGAAGAATCATGTGGCCTGACTTAATTCCAATAGGGTCATTCTGGCTGCCGTGTTGAGAGTAGATGGCAGAGCAGCCAGGATGGAAGAGTCAGGCTCAGGCAGTCATTCTGGCAGTGATGATGGTGGCTCTGACCAGAGTGACAGCAGGGCAGGGGGTGGGAAAGAATCCAGCCTTAGGTATATTTTGAAGGTAGAGCCAGCAAGGACTTATTGACAGCATCAGATGACAGGTGTGAGAGGAGCCAAGAATGACTGCAGGGTTTCTGGCCTGAGGAACTGAACTGATGGAGTCTTCATTGACTGAGATGGAGAAGGTGGAAAGTGGAGAGAGGGTGAGGACGCTGTGGAGTTGGTTCTGTCTGAAATGCCCATCAGGACTGTAGATGCTGAGCAGGCAACTGCAGAAGCTGGAGATGGAGAGACAAAGTTCAGAGTCATCAAAGTATAGATGGTATTTAAAATCCTGGCAGTGTATGGTATCACGTAGGCAGTAGTGTCCAAAGAAAAGGTCAGAGGTGTGAGCCCTGGGGCTTGCCCATGTGTCAAGGGTAGAGAGATGAGACCCTTGGCCACGGGGTAGGAGGGGAAGCCAGCAGAATGTGGTGTGAGCACATCAGGTGAATAAAGTGTTTCTAGGAGGACTGATTAGACATGTTAAATATTGTTCAAGTGAAAACAGGGTTGAAGATGGACTATTGTATTAAGCACTATGAAATTCTTGAGTGACCTTGGTAGAAACAGATTTGGGGTGTGATGGGCAAACACTCCACTGGAGAAGAACAGCAAATAGGAGCGGATCTAGACCACAAGTATAGTCATGTGTTTGGGGTAATTTTGCTGTAGAGAGAGCAGATAAATGGGATAGTGGCTAGTAGGGGAAAAGGGATCAAAAGGGTTATTTTCTTATCATATAGAATTTTTATGTAATACCAATTACAAGAGCTCTTTTAGATTTAGACAAATTTTATCATATGGGACAGTTGTATATATGTGTATTTGTGGAAAAGATGTGAATGTATATAAAAAAATAAGTGAAATATATTTAACCAGAAAGTGTTAGTCGCTCAGTCATGTCTGACTCTTTGTGACCCCGTGGACTGTGGCCTACCAGGCTCCTCTGTCCATGGAATTTTCCAGGTAAGAAAACTGGAGTGGGTTGCCCTTACACCACTGTGGAACAGATTGTAACAAATCTGCCCACTATGTGGGAGACCTGATTCGATCCCTGAGTTGGGAAGATCTCCCTGGAGAAGGGAATGACAGCCCACTCCAGTATTCTAGTCTGGAGACATGGACAGAGGAGCCTGGCGGGCTACAGTCCGTGGGATCACAAAGAGTCAGAAACGACTAAGTGACTAACACATACACGTATATGAAATATATTTAATGTGTTTCTAAAACTTTTCATTCTGATGGCTACTCTGCTGAATACCATTTCAATTCAGTCATTGATGTCCATGTTTTTTTCCCCAACATAATATTTTTCACCGAGTACTAAGCATTGGTGATCCAGCATTTCTTAAAGAATTCACTTTTGTCCCCAGGATTTCCTTCAAAGCTCCTAACACACAGTTGGGTTTTTTGTTTTTTTTTTTCCAAATAGTATTTGGTTTATTTACAACTGGTATTACAGTGATTGTCTTTTTCACCTACACAATTGGGTTTTTATTGCTGTTACTGCTTAAAGAGAAGTTTATTTCTGCTATACATAACTGTACATTGTTTGAAAACCATATTAGTTTTAACTTTAAGATGGGCTTTCCAAATCCAGGTCTGCATCCCTACGGCCAGGTACTGCTGTGTGAAGATTACTGGGTTATATAGTTGAGGGGAAAAAGGCTATCCTTGTCCAAAAAGAGTGGTGTGCCAGTTACATTTTTAGCCAGTCAGTTCAGAATAATGTCATTATTTAGTCTTCTCAGGAGTCAGTAACCTCTTTGGCATTTGTTGGCTTATTCTCTTGGCCAGCATAATTTTAAATTTGACACCAATCAAGATCTTTTCATGTGAAGTAGCTCAGGCATCTTAAGCACTTGGTCTGTCTGCATACTTGATGGCTTAACCTGGGTTCTCTAGGAACCAGAGCCTGGGATAAAGGATTGGAGTGCCAAAGTGTTACTGGTGAGATACAGTCCCATGTCTGTCAGGGTGAAGAAAATGAGACAGTGCCTTTTTTTTTCTAAGATGGAGAAAATTATATCATATTTGTAATGCAAGTAGGGTTGATCCAGTGTAGATCACCACTGATAGGATACTAAGTTTCAAATAAAACGTACACTTTTTTCTTTTTTTGCCTTAAACCTGCAGTGGCAATTTGTATTATTGACTTTCCTTCTGTCCTGAAATTTTAATTCTCACTACACTACACTATTCTGGTTCTCTTGTATTTTTTATGTTCTTAACTTTTTCGCTGGCTTCTCTACAAACACCTTGAGAATTTTTGAGTTTTCTATTTTGTTGCCTTTTTTGTGTGTGTCCTCTTCCCTGTATTATTTCATGACACTGTGGTATTACCTCCTTTTCATACTCTGATGGACCCGGTGTTCATGATGATAGCCTATATCTGCCTATTTTATGTCCCCATCTCTGGGGTTATAGTTTCTTCGTGAATGGATGGATGCATGAAGATCACATGATCAAAGTTCACCATGGAAAGTTCTTCCACAGCAGAGTGAAGGGTGAATTGGGCAGGATGGAGCTGGGTATGAGAAAGACTCCTGCTGAAGTTCAGTCAAACGTAGATGAGGCCGGTGGATGCACGGCCAGAGAAGGGGCTGGAGTGAAGGCACAGGGAGGAGCAAGAAAGATGAGAGGTGATGGAGAGTTGTAATGGATCAGATTTGGGACCACTTAGATGCAGTGAGAGTGGAAAGTATCCAGGATGAGCCTTCGGTTTTAGGCTTGGGTGACTGGGGGGACAGAGAAGAGGTGCAGATTTCAGAGAGAAGGGCATATAGACAGTTTTGGATGTTGAGTTTGAAGTACCAGTTACCTTCTGTGTTCTATTTCAAGCATCCTACTCTCTCACTAATCCTTCCTGTTTGGATTATTCTACTAATACCTAAAATTCAGTACTCTTTTGAACTCTGGTCCTCCCACCTCTTCACTGCCTTCGTGTCTTCATTTCCTTCCTACTCATCTTAAATACCATGGCCATTGTAGCTACTTCCTTAGCTTCTCTTGGGTAGGGATATTCAATCTGTTTAAAATACAACCCTGGTTAAATCCAGCTGTCCACTTTCTGCCTGCAGCTCCGCTGCTGAACCCAGTGGAGGAAAACTTAAGCCTCCTGCATACACTCACTTGAAATTCAACATCCCTGTCCTCAGGTAGGTGACTCAGCCATCTGATTACCTTTCTCTAGACTACACATTCTTAAAGTATGATCTGGAGACTTCTGTGAAAGTGAAAGTTAAAGCCACTTAGTCATGTCCGACTCTTTGTGACCCCATGGACTATACAGTTCGTGGAATTCTCCAGGCCAGAATACTGGAGTGGGTAGCCTTTCCCTTCTCCAGGGGATCTTCCCAGCCCAGGGATCGAACCCAGGTCGCCTGCACTGCAGGCGGATTCTTTACCAGCTGAGTCACAAGGGAAGCCCGAGAATGCTGGAGTGGGTAGCCTATTCCTTCTCCAGTGGATCTTCCTGATCTAGGAATTGAATCGGGGTCTCCTGCATTGCAGGTGGATTCTTTACCAACTGAGTTATGAGGGAGACTTCTGACAGCCCCTCAAATGCTTTAGTGTTAAGGTCAAACTTTTAAAAATAATATTAAGACATTATTTGCCTTTTCTCACTCTCATTTTCTCACAGGTGTATAGTGGAGTTTTCCCCAAGCTACATGCTGCTGATGTCGTTGCTGTGGTTTTATGTTTGTGTATATGTTAAAAATTTCTCAGTTTTAAAGTTCCAGTATGTTAGGTGTTGATAGATAAACTCCCAAATACAAAAGCTGCTGAGGATTCTCAATAATTATTTTTTTAGGAGTGTAAAGGGGTACTGAGACCAGTTGAAAAACTTCCCTAGACCATTCAGTCTCTGACTCTCCCAGATGCCTATTTGGTACCTTTTTCTTCTTGAACCTCCATTTCCATTCTTCCTCTCAGCTTGGTGATCTTGCTTCCTGTTCCTCTGAGAAAACAGACACAGTCAGACGAGAGTTTCTTCAGGCTCCCACCTTCCTGCATCTAACCCATAGATGATGCTTTCTCTCGTGTTCTCTGGATGAATTATCAGTGCTCCTAGCAAAGGCCAGCCCTCCTTCACTCCATCTCTGTGCTTTCCTATGTCTTTTCTTGTCTCCTGGATCTTTCTGTTGGCACTCACAGGGTGCGTTTTCAAGATAGAGACACAAAGGCTTGCCGATGACCATCGGGAGTGAAGGAGAATGAGCAAGGACTCCTAAAGCTTAACCTGAACTACTAGGGCAGGTCTCCTGTCTCCCGGCTTCCCTGGTGGCTCAGAGGTTCAAGCGTCTGCCTCCAATGCGGGAGACGCAGGTTCGATCCCTGGGTCGGGAAGATCCCCTGGAGAAGTAAATGGTACCACTCCAGTATTCTTGCCTGGAGAATCCCATGGATGGAGAAGCCTGGTAGGCTACAGTCCACGGGGTCACAAAGAGTCGGACACGACTGAGCAACGGAATGGAACGGATGGACTGTGGGAGAAAATCCAAGCTCCTTAGTAAGCACTCAGGGGCCCATGGGCTGGTACTGCTTCATGTCTGAAAGCTTTCTCAACTCTGCTCCTGACCTTGCTGTGGCTTCTCAAATGAACTGTGCTGTTTAATGTCTCTCTGCTATTGCGTTTGCCCATTTCTGCACGTGACATGCTCTTTCTCATTAGTCTAATTAGTCTAAATGAAGATTTGGTTCAAGGGCCCTTTGCAGCGAGGGTCACCCTGCCCCTCCCACGTGTGTGGCTGATCCCTTACTGCTTTGTGCCATACTGTAGAGTGTACAAGGTTGGAGGGCAGCATTCCTTGCACAGTTTTGCAGTCTTTTTCTTATCTCTGTCCCTTCCATGCTGTGAGCCTGCTTGAGGCTATCATAGGCTTTTTCATTTATATACATCTCTAGAGTTTGACCCAGGGACTCATACGTTTCTTGCATACATAAGTAGGCATTAGTGAAACTCATTGATGTATTTATGAAAATAACTCTTTACTACCTTGTCAAACACACCTGTATAAAATTTAATAATATGTGCTGAGCATTATGTCATAAGAAACCAGAAACATCTATTCCTTAAGCAGCATTGCTAACAATAGCAGATAACATTACTCTGCTCCCTACTGCCGCTTTCCCCCTGAGTGACTACCAGGAAGTGCCTGAACCTGTCTGTCCTTCGGCTTCTTCATCTCCAAAACAGACGTAATAAAAGAACCTACCTCCTAGAGTGGTTGAAAGGACCAAATGAATGCATTATCCCTGTGTTTGGCACATAACAAATGTTCAATAAATGTTAACTACATTTACGATGATTATTACTACTGCTTTTGCAGAAACATGCCAGGCAATGTGTTAACACTTTGCTCACATTATCTCAGCCAGTCATCACAGCACCAGGAGAGGGACACTGCTGTTCATCCTCATGATACTCTTCAAGGCTAAGAAGAGTTAGTAATGTGTCCTAACAAGTAGTTCGTGATAGAGGCAAGATTAGAATGAAAACATTTAAAGTGAACTGAGATCCCAGTTGCAAGGCTATTGGCAAATCTGAAAGTGAGCTATGAGGAATTTTTCTTTTTTCCTCTGTCTTTTGCTCTTGTGGAATTCCTGAGGAAGAATGTTCTGATTGGTTTTGTGGCTGTTGAACATAGCACCTCCATGTGAAGTTGCATGTTGAGTAGCAATTTTGGTTTAGGGTATTGAATCGGGGTTCCCTGGTGGCTCAAAGGTAAAGAATCCGGCAACGAGTTGACTCACTGTAAAAGACTCTGATGCTGGGAGGGACTGGGGGCAGGAGGAGACAGGGACGACAGAGAATGAGATGGCTGGATGGCATCACTGACTCGATGGACATGAATTTGAGTGAACTCCGGGAGTTTGTGATGGACAGGGAGGCCTGGCGTGCTGTGATTCATGGGGTCACAGAGTCAGACATGACTGAGCGACGGAACTGAACTGAACCAATGTGGGAGATGCAAGTTTGATCCCTGGGTCTGGAAGGTCCCCTGGAGAAGGAAATGGTAACCCACTCTAGTATTCTCGCTTCAGAAATCCCATGGACAGAAGACCCTGGCAGTCTATAGTCCATGGAGTTGCAAGAGAGTCAGACAGGACTTAGTGACTAAACAACAATTTAATGTATCAACTGGATGATTTTATCCATATTTATCACATGTATCAGTGTAAAATGGGAGAGAGGCTGTTGACAGGTATGTGATGGGGAAAGGAAATATAAAGGCAGAAAAGCTGAGGAAAGGTAGCAAGAGGAAAGGAGACAATGAGTGTATAGCAGGTCCTTTTTGGCCTTTTAACACTGTGCCTTGTGACAGCTGGTCTCCAGGACGTAGTTTAATGCCCTGCTCTTGAGTGGGGTGAGGACTGCTCACATTTCCCTGGGCAGAATACCATTGTTTAAATGGCATGTTTTCACATGATTATTCCTTCCCCCTCCCCCAATCCCCCCATATTATAACCATTCTTCTTATAAATTCACAGACATCTATTGTTAGCTGTTTGAACATTATATCCCATTCTTTTTTCTTTGCCCCCTGTTAACACAGACCCTGCTTGGAATTAAGAACAGTCACAAATTTACATTCTGCCTTTCCCCAGTCATGAGCATTTAATGGACAGAAGCACGGCCAGAGAAGTAGTAGCTACTTCTGATTTTCATGGAAAACTGTTTTCGAATTGTACTTTGTGCTGCTGTCTGAATGTGCTTTCAAAATTACGTGTTGCAAGAAGCGTAGTCAGCTTCTCAGTGGCTTGCTTAACAGGAAACCGGCAGCATATGCTGCTCACATGGGAGTTCTCTAAAGGGTCAATTAATATGGAATATTTAATGAAACACTTGATACTCACCTTCCATGATTTTCAAAGTGCTTGTCCTAAAATAGATCGGTAACAGCTGGTCTGAAAAAACTAGCATCATGCTTCTGCGCCCAGTAATGTCAGGAGCCTTTTCCTGGGGGTGTGGGGTGGTGTGGTTTAATGAAAAGAGTTCAGGCCAGAAGTCAGGAGACCCAGGTTCTGGCCCCATCTCTGTCTCTGACATGTGACCTTAGCAAATAGCTGCTTCTCTTCGTCTCCACCTTCCATACTTAAAGCAATGATAGAAAATACTTATATATATGGTAATTTGCTAAAAAGCGGCTGAATTTTTTTACACATATTTAGATTTCATTTCATCTTTCATGGGGAGAGCTTTGGGACCAGCCAGAAATATTTGAATCCCAGCTCTGGCACTTAACTTTTCCCAAGTTCATAAAATTGTTAGTTTCCTTGCTGAGTCTCAATTTCCCCCTATAATAGGCTAGAAATAGTAAAAGTCTACTTTGCAGGATTGTGGTGAGAATTCAGTAATATATGTAAAATGTCTGAGTGTAGTAGGTATTCAGCAAGATTTTATTTCCTTCCTCCTCCCCGTACCTCCTTGATCCTCTTAGGTCTAAGAGGCAGGAAGAAGAAGATCTTATCTCTGCTCTGCAGAGAAGGAAATTGAGATGTGCAGTGGCTGAAGGACTTTTCTCAAGGTCACAGACAGGAAGTGGTAAAGACAGGACTTGAGTCCAGCTGTCCTAATTCCAAATTCAGTGAAGTTTCCCATTCTGGTGCCTAGCTTAGCTGATGGATGGTGAATTGCAGGAGCTTGGAGAAAGCAAGGCCTACTCTGAAAACGTAAAGTGGCATTATTATATTGGTACTGAAGTTTCCTGTACTTAAAATAGCAGCATTTAAAATAATAAAAGCTGTTTTCAGTCATTTTAGAGTCTGATTATCTAGTTTGTGGATTATTTGCTTTTTGGTAATTTCAGAGCTCTTCTGCTTTCTGTTTGGTTCTGTTTTCATGGGAATTTATACATGTGACTGATTGATGAATCAAATTATCCATTTGTCTACTGAATATTGGGCTTTGTAGTAGATGCTTAGGTTTTGAAAGTGAATAAAACTCAGTCCCTGACCCTGTGTTGCTCTCAGTCTAGAGCTTGGATTTTTACCTCACACATGCCCTTATAAGTCAGGGGGTTGGGAAGTGATTCTTGAGTCAGAATGATGGACATGGCAAATATTTGGTAGGTGAGTGATGCTCTTTTGGATGCACTGTTAATTTGCTGATGTGCAGGGCATGGCATTAATGGCACGAAGTGGACTGCGTGTGTGCCTGGCTCATGGTATTTTTTTCCATAGACATTTATCTAGTGCCTCCCCCTGTGTGCAGGGCACTGAAGTCATAAAGGTAAATCATAGGGAGTTTCTGCTTTTGAGGGGCTGGGAGAAAGCAGGTTTGATCCTGGAGGGAGGCCTTTGCAAAAATGCAGAAAGAAGGTAAGTCACTGGCTGCCACAAGGTCAGTGCAGAAGTGCACGCAACTGGACGAGAGAGACGAGACCAGGAAGAGGACCGATGTGAGTGGTTACTGGAGAGGAAGAAGGTTTGTGAAAGAAAACTGGGGTGGGGTGTGTGTGTGAGAGGCAGAGGATGTGGCTCACGCTCCCTCCAGCCCCCTGGTGGGCCGCCCTTCCCTCCCTCATGCCTGTCTGAACCCTCCCGCCTCCTCCCTGTGCTCTTCAGTTGATTGACCATTCCTTCTTCGCTGGTCCAGTTGCCCCTGGCTGTGTGCTCCTCAGTCCGGTCTGGATCTGCCACCAGCCGCTTTCACCCACACTCCCCTCGCCTTCTGTGACCTCAGAGGGGCCTTCCTGCAGCCCCCTGCTCCACAGGCTTTCCTGTTCTTGGATGTGAGCTGAAGAGAGCTGCTGAAGTCAGCACTGCTGCCTGCGTTCACTGTCCAGCTTCACCGTGGCCTGATGCTGCTTTTCCCACCGCTTTGTAATACCTCATGTTCTGGCTTCCTCTCATTCCCGCTTCAGACTTCAATCTGCTAAAGACAGACTCCCTGAGTCTCCGACTCTCCGCCAGTCCCTGCAAGTTCACCTGGCCCTCACCATGACCACCCAACCCTCCTGAACTTGTCCTTGGCCCAGTCCATCTCATCCACTCCCTGTGATGATGACCATTATTACTGTTAGGAGAGGGAGTGATTGTCATGAACTTTCCAAATGCATGTGTACAGTTTTTGGCCTCTGACTCCCAAGAGAGGAGTTGGGGTCTCGAAGGTGTTATGAACCAGGTGTTATGAAAACCTTGATTCTGAGAAGTTCAACACTCTGCATGAGCAGTACTTCTTTTGGTTTGTGGTCTGCAGAACCCAGTGGTGTGTTTGAGTGAACATCCACCGAGAAACCATAAGCTCTCATGTCATTTTTGTCATTTCCCAGCAGGACTGAGGCTGCATGTCCCCCCCTTGCAGACAGTTCACAGTATCTGCTTATTTTAGTAAGCCTTTTTTTAATGGTAATGTTATCTTTCAGTTAGTGCAACTTTCACTTAATCACATATGTGGTGCCTAACAAAGGAAAGTAAATCTAGAATTATTGATCACTTACTGATACTCCAAAGTGTAGATTTAGCAGATGATTATTAAATTCCCTGGCATTTAGACTTGCAAATATAAAAAATCATCTGTTGGCTAAAGTTTGTTAGCTTAGTTCATAGTAAGCCACACAAGAAATGCTTGACTTCAACTTTTTAATAATGACAGAGTACTTGGGAATAGAATCTTGCTTTTGCCCATAAACTATACTTGGAGATTCAGTAAAATAAAAGTCATTCGTCTACAGTGAAGAGGAAGCAGGAACTGAGATTTCTAGAGCTCAGGATGAGCACCTACGTGAAAGATTTAGGTGCCTCCAGAGACGGTGTTTAAGGAAAGAATGTGATATAATTACAGATTTATCCTGATAAATTCTAGAACATGAAGCTGGATTCTTGCTCATATTGATGCAGCAGCCCTGATAGTAAAGCTTGTTGAGTTTTTAATTTTTTCAAATATATAGTTATATTTAATGACCTTAGTTAAGAGAAAAGTAGTAGAATTTGGTAAAGGATTTTATTTTTCCCTTCAATGTTTAGTAAATGATTCACCAGTTTAAATGATACATATAAATTCTCACCTAGCTAACACTAAGCTTTTTGGTATCCTTGCTCATTTGATAACTACCTAAAACCCTCCTGGGTTTTATTTAAAATAAGCTAAGTAAAAAAAGTGCACTTAAAAATAATAATCAGTTCAGTTCAGTCGCTCAGTCGTGTCCGACTCTTTACGACCCCATGAGTCACAGCACGGCAGGCCTCCCTGTCCATCACCAACTCCTGGAGTTCACTCAAACTCATGTCCATCGAGTCGGTGATGCCATCCAGCCATCTCATTCTCTGTCGTCCCCGTCTCCTCCTGCCCCCAATCCCTCCCAGCATCAGAGTCTTTTCCAGTGAGTCAACTCGTCGCATGAGGTGGCCAAAGTATTGCAGTTTCAGCTTTAGCATCAGTCCTTCCAATGATCACCCAGGATTGATCTCCTTTAGAATGGACTGGTTGGATCTCCTTGCAGTCCAAGGGACTCTCAAGAGTCTTCTCCAGCACCACAGTTCAAAAGCATCAATTCTTCGGCGATTAGCTTTCTTCACAGTCCAACTCTCACATCCATACATGACCACGGGAAAAACCATAGCCTTGACTAGATGGACCTTGGTTGGCAAAGTAATGTCTCTGCTTTTTAATATGCTATCTAGGTTGGTCATAACTTTCCTTCCAAGCAGTAAGTGTCTTTTAATTTCCTGGCTGCAATCAGCATTTGCAGTGATTTTGGACCCCCCCAAAAAAAGTCTGACACTGTTTCCACTGTTTCCCCATCTATTTCGCATGAAGTGATGGGACCAGATGCCATGATCTTAGTTTTCTGAAGGTTGAGCTTCAAGCCAACCTTTTCACTCTCCTCTTTCACTTTCATCAAAAGGCTTTTGAGTTCCTCTTCACTTTCTGCCATAAGGGTGGTGTCATCTGCATATCTGAGGTTATTGATATTTCTCCCGGCAATCTTGCTTCCAGCTTGTGCTTCTTCCAGCCCAGCGTTCCTCATGATGTACTCTGCATATAAGTTAAATAAGCAGGGTGACAATATACAACCTTGACGTACTCCTTTTCTTATTTGGAACCAGTCTGTTGTTCCATGTCCAGTTCTGACTGTTGTTTCCTGACCTGCATATAGGTTTCTCAAGAGGCAGGTCAGGTGGTCTGGTATTCCCATCTCTTTCAGAATTGTCCACAGTTTATTGTGATCCACACAGTCAAAGGCTTTGGCATAGTCAGTGAAGCAGAAGTAGATGTTTTTCTGGGACTCTCTTGCTTTCTCCATGATCCAGCGGATGTTGGCAATTTGATCTCTGGTGCCTCTGCCTTTTCTAAAACCTGCTTGAACATCTGGGAGTTCACGGTTCACATATTGCTGAAGCCTGGCTTGGAGTATTTTGAATATGACTTTACTAGTGTGTGAGATGAGTGCAATCGTGTGGTAGTTTGAGCATTCTTTGGCATTGCCTTTCTTTGGGATTGGAATGAAGACTGACCTCTTCCAGTCCTGTGGCCACTGCTGAGTTTTCCAAATCTGCTGGCATATTGAGTGCAGCACTTTCACAGCATCATCTTTCAGGATTTGAAATAGCTCAACTGGAATTCTACCACCTCCACTAGCTTTGTCCGTAGTGATGCTCTCTAAGGCCCACTTGACTTCACATTCCAAGATGTCTGGCTCCAGGTGAGTGATCACGCCATCGTGATTATCTTCGTTGTGAAGATCTTTTTTGTACAGTTCTTCTGTGTATTCTTGCCACCTCTTCTTAATATCTTCTGCTTCTGATAGGTCCATACCATTTCTGTCCTTTATCGAGCCCATCTTTGCATGAAATGTTCCCTTGATATCTCTAATTTTCTTGAAGAAATCTCTTGCTTTTCCTATTCTATTGTTTTCCTCTATTTCTTTGCATTGATCTAAAGCCCTTACTTCTCTACAGAAGAAGAGAGAAAATGAATTTCTTAAACTCCATGTACTTGCAATAAGCTAAATGTAATTTATGTAATCACTAGGGAGAGTTCCTTCATTCTGACTTCACGGCTGAGGACCTTTAATTTACTCCCTATTCTAATACATGGCATTGTGTAGTAGAAAGCACGTGGGCCTTGGAGACATCAGCCTGGCTTTGAACCCTAGCTATGCCACTTACAACCTTGGGCAACTTAATAACTCTGATCTTGGTTTTCCACATTTATTAAATAGAGATAATACCTATTTTCAGTGTTGTAAGGATTAAATTAATTAAAGTCATGCATATTTTATTTGGTACTTGGAAGATAATAAATGTAGATTCCATTCCTTTCATTAAGCCTTTTTTTTTTTCCCTCTAAACTCAAGGAAATTACAGGTTGCAAGTTAAAATGAGAAAAGAGGGAGAACTGAAAAGTTAGGTTGTCAGGAGTCAAAACTATAGATCATGGACTCAGGAACTCAAAAACCGTGTTCGTCTTGGACTATGGAGAATGCAGCCAAACTAATCCACATACTGCATAAGGCTCTGGGGAAGGATGGTTCTGTTTGAATTGACTGTTATAGTAACTGATTTTATTTTTCAAAGAGTTATACGGTTGTGGAGCTGGAAGATGCCTCAGAGATAATTGTAGTTCAGTTCCTTCATTTTAAAAATGATCAGTCTAAGACCCCAAATATATGCATCAATTTTCCCAAGTTTACTTGGTTTCCTGAATCATAGCACAGTATTTTTTTTCTCAAATCACAATGCTAATAATGACCCAGAACTTCACGACAAGTTTAAATTGTATTATTCCTTAAAAGCAAACCAGAAAAACTCTCTGATTGAGATTGGAAAGTGACTGAGTTCAGAATTTCTTATGCGAGGTACTTATTATGAAGATCTTATTCACTCCCATCCATCTATCAATCCATTCACTGGACAGAATAGTAAAGGGGAATCAGTGATAATGGGGAATAGAAGATCTAAGGCTTTGCAACTCAATGTCCTGAGAGAATTGACAAAAGCATTGAGAAATGATTAAATAAGAAAAGTTGTGAAGTCAAAGATCTCATGTTTCAAAGAGCAAATTCTCAGCTATCCAGAAATTTAGCCATCCAGAATTACTTAGCTCCTAAGAGAGCTGAGCTTTTGCCATTTCAAAAGAGATATCACAGATGTATCCCAAATTGCCAAGAATATGGATATTCATTAATGGTGACACAAAAGCGTTATTTCTCCTAGACTTATTTCTCCTAGACTCTGAGTTCCATGGGATTGGGGACCATTTGTTCAACTTTATGTTCCCAAGTCATACATGGTACAGAGTGAGTGCTCGTATGAATGGCTGTTGCATGACTATTTAATAACATTAGCCTTAACATTGCTTGGACAAGAATGCCAGATATTATTCTGTCCTTCATTTTAATCACATAATGTAAAAAAATATAATTCTACCAATTGTGTTGCAGTGGGAGGCAGTGTGGTTTATTGAAAAAATATGAACTTTAGTATCAAACTGGCCTGGGTTCACATCATACCACCTGGGCTGTGGCTGTGGGCCAATCCCTTAATCTCTCACCATCTTAGTTGTCTTGCTTGTGAAATAGGATTCTTCCTGCCGAGTGGTGCAGAGAGCAAGTAAATTCTGTTGGGCAAATAGCCAGCATAGTATTAGGACATAATAGGCTCTTAGTAATAATGGGAGGTCCTCTGTCTCCCACCCCATCTAATCTTTTCATGATACAGGGCTTTTCCTACAGTTTTTTGGATGCATAACCTTTTGTTGGCCTTTGGCAAATTTTTCTTTTCTATTGTATTCTGTCTTTCTGCAGATGTTTTCTTTAGGTCAGTTGAATCCAAGGTTTAGAATATTGTGGCTTAAACGTGATTTAATGTGTATAGTTTTATCTATCTATTGGTGATTTCTTATATGACGACTGTGATATAACAAGAGGTCTATATTGAAATTGGGAGACCTTCATGGAAATTCTCGTGCTGTCACTGACCAGCTTTGTGATCTCTGAGTCTCCATTTGCTCAATTTCTCTGAACCTCCGTTTTCTCTGATAATCAGTGGCATTTATAGTGAAGAGAACATGGGTTTTAGAGTCCTGATTTTGGGTGTGGCACTGATTAGCTGTATGGTCTAGGGCAGCTCTTTGGCCTCTCTATTCTCTCAGCTGCCAATAGAGAACAGCACCGTCTACTCTGTATGTTGTTAGAGTATTTGTTAGGTGAGATGATATATAACAGGTTCCTTCCTTGGAGCTTTGCACATTAGAGAGAGGTAATGACAGTTCTTTCACTAAATATAGTTATGGTTGGTATTATTAATGCCAATTTCCCTAGATGCTTGAGAAATTCTTTAAGAAAACTTAATCATTATAGCTGAAGAGCTTTAGCAAAGACTGAATCCCTTTTCAGGATCACATAGAAAGTAATAATGGAGTAGTATGTAGCTGTGCGGAGAAGGCAATGGCAACCCACTCCAGTACTCTTTGCTGGAAAATCCCATGGACGGAGGAGCCTGGTAGGCTGCAGTCCATGGGTCACTAAGAGTCGGACACGACTGAGCGACTTCACTTTCACTTTTCACTTTCATGCATTGGGGAAGGAAATGGCAACCCACTCCAGTGTTCTTGCCTGGAGAATCCCAGGGACGGGGGAGCCTGGAGGGCTGCCGTCTATGGGGTCACACAGAGTCGGACACGACTGAAGCGACTTAGCAGCAGCCCCAGCAGCATGTAGCTGTGAACAGGATGATGGGTCCTCCCCTGTTTACGTAATTGTCACTTGGGTTACTTACAGGTCTCTCTCTCTCTCTTAGTTTCATCTGTGTTTTTAAATTTATTTTTTTATTGAAGTACAGTTGATTTGCCAGTGTTGTGCTAATACGCTATATAACAAAGTGACTTAGTGTTATACATAAGCATTCTTTTTAAAATATTCTTTTCCATTATGGTTTATCCCGGGAGCTTGGCTGTAATTCCAGTTCTTTTCTTTTATAAATGGAATGATTATAAATGCCCTTGTACAGATTATTCCTCCTTCCCCACTTGGATTATTTCCTTCAGCTTTATTTTCCAAAACGAAGTTTTCAGGTCAAAGGATATAAACATTCTTGCAGTTCTTGTTAACATACTGTCAGATGGTTTGTAGAGAAATATTTCTAATGGACCAAAAAAGGGCAAGATTTCAAAGCCTTGGTTGAAAACAAGGACTTTGGTGTCATTTAGGTTTGATCCATACATCAGCTGCTTATTGCTAAATGAGCCAATGACTTAACCGTACTAAATCTGTTTTCTCACCTGTAAAATGGGTGATAAGTGCTAAGTCGTTGTGTCCAACTCTTTGCGATCCCAAGGACTCTAGCCTGCCAGGATCCTCTGTCCATGAGATTCTCCAGGCAAGAATACTGGAGTGGCTTGCCATGCTATCCTCCAGGGGATCTTCCTGACCCCTGGAGGGGATCAAACTCACGTCTCTTGTGTCTCCTGCATTGGCAGGTGAGTTCTTCATCTTTAGTGCCACCTGAGAAGCCCTGAGCGACTTCACTTTCCCTTTTCACTTTCACACATTGGAGAAGGAAGTGGCAACCTACTCCAGTGTTCTTGCCTGGAGAATCCCAGGGACGGGGGAGCCTGATGGGCTGCCGTCTATGGGGTCACACAGAGTCGGATAAGACTGAAGTGACTTAGCAGCAGCAGCAGAGAAGCCCTGATAAGTAGCTACCTCATGGTAACTGTCAAGTCCTTTGTCTGTGGAAGGTGTTGATTGCTCACCCTTCACCATCTGTCTTGAGTCCATTTGAGTTCCTCCCCAACTCCCATCAGCTCTCACTTGGACCTGCACTCTGCCTCCTCCAACTTGGCGTATACTCTGATGGTCTATCTATGCCAGTGCATTCTCCTACTGTCTTCAACCTTGAAAAAAGATACTTAAATCTGATCACATGAACCCTTTCATCACTCTTAGAAAGCTTTCCATGCTTTGAGGGTGAAGTCCAGAACCCTGAATCCCAGGCCCCCTGTGATCTTCCCCTTCATCCTCTTCAGCCTCAGTTTCCCTCTTTCTTGCTCATGTTGGTAAATATTTTTCCACTGTCAGAATTTGTCACCACTTCTTTTTCTTCTGGATTTGAAACTTGCCATTTGTCTTGTTTCTTTGTTTTTAAGTTTTCCTGTTGTGCAGCTCGTCGTCAGTAGAGATCTTTGCTTGAAGACTGAGTTTTTTCCCCAGTAGACCTAAGCCTTCTGATGGCAGGGCCCAGTGAGATTTTATTCACTGCTAAATTCCTGGGACCAGCACAGAGCCCAGCATGGAGCACTCAGTAAATCTTTAGTTCAGTTCAGTTCAGTTCAGTTCAGTTCAGTCGCTCAGTCGTGTCCGACTCTCCGCGACCCCATGAATCACAGCACGCCAGGCCTCCCTGTCCATCACCAACTCCCGGAGTACACTCAAACTCATGTCCACAGAGTCGGTGATGCCATCCAGCCATCTCATTCTCCGTCGTCCCCTTCTCCTCCCGCCCCCAACCTTTCCCAGCATCAGAGTCTTTTCCAGTGAGTCAACTCGTCGCATGAGGTGGCCAAAGTATTGCAGTTTCAGCTTTAGCATCAGTCCCTCCAATGAACATCCAGGATTGATCTCCTTTAGAATGGACTGGTTGGATCTCCTTGCAGTATAAGGGACTCTCAAGAGTCTTCTCCAACACCACATTTCAAAAGCATCGATTCTTCGGCGATCAGCTTTCTTCACAGTCCAACTCTCACATCCATACATGACCACGGGAAAAACCATTGCCTTGACTAGACGGACCTTGGTCGGCAAAGTAATGTCTCTGCTTTTTAATATACTATCAAGGTTGGTCAAGTAAATCTTTAGGAATGTATAATAGCAACTTATTATTAGCAATAATCACAACAGAGAAGAATCTTAGGTCTAATTTGTTAAAAGCGTTTGTGATTTCAAATTGCTCTGTGAAATTAAACATCTCGGGGTTTTCCAAGGGCCTTTATAAAGCTTGCATGTATCTTGTAATTAAGATCTTGCTTGCTTTTTTTCTTATATAATCTTTCATGTCAGTGAGGGCAAGTCCGAAGAGAAGAGGGCACATTCTTGTGTCAAACTTAGTTTAGCATCTGGCAATCTTTCATCTTTGCCAACATCTTCATCCAAGACCTGTAATAGCATTACCTGAGCCATCTGGGAGGCTTGGCACAGAACCATCCTGAGCCAAACAGCAGAAGGACTTGATGCCGAAGATGAACATTCCTAAGAGATTGGATTATACTCAGTCTGTTTCCTTGCAATTGAGACCTCCAACCGTTTTGGCTTGTATCTCTTAGGAGTGCAAGCTATTTAATACGATGCTGTTAACTTCCGCAAGTGTAAAGCCATATTTTGTTCATTCAGAAGCAGAGTTCATTCTTTCAGTTGATTGAACTCATACTCTATTCAAACTCTGATTAGTCACGGAAAGTATGACAAACAGCTCAAGTTATAGGAGGGGTCTATTTAGCAAGATCGGCTCCCTTCCTATACTTTGTTTCCCTGTAGAAGAACATCTGTTAACATATTAGAGGAATGCCTGGGTCTGTGTGACTCAGCTTCTTCTGGATCTTCTCTTTGAGACCTGCTAACTTGCAGAGAGGGTGGTGGTTTTCTGCTGTCCTCTCATATATTGGGTAGACTAAGCAGAGCAGGTGCTGGCCTCAAGGGGAGAGGGGCTTACAGTATTTTTTGGAGGTGGAGGGGAACAGGAGGAGAACTTGCATGCTTCAGCCACACTTTCCCGTGTATATTAGCTTTCATCAATGAATAGTTCCCATTTACATCTTATTTCTGTTTCTGTGGTATCTACTGCTCATTAAGTTTCTGCGTCAGCAGAAAGGGGAACATTTATTGCTTTGCCCTTGGGGGACTGTGAAGCTTGTGGTAGCCCAGCCCATAGACCAGTGACTTCACCAGACTCAGCTATTGGTGATGGGGCTTGGGCCTCACCACGTGCAAGATGCACGGTCCTCGCTGGGCTCTGTGGGTGAGCTGAGGCACTTGTATTCAGCTTGGACTTCAGTTGCAGGTGAGGCCGGGGGAGGGGTTGGATCTTTTTAGTTATTTGGGGCGGAATAGCATTTGCTGCTTTCACTGTGTTTCAGTCAAAGCTGCAGGCCAGTACTTCAGACTGCAGTAGTGATGAAGTTTCACGAGTGCTATTATGTGAGCTTCCTCCTTTAAACTGTGAGAATGAGGCCAAGGTAGGAAGTGATAAAGTGGCCTCACCACATTTAGTTAATTTCATTCCAGGACAAACAGAAGAGGGCTCTGGAGAGACTAAGGTAATTTTGCAGGTTATCCAAGATCTTAATAGACTACCTATCATCATATGACCAATGGCTTCCCTGGCAGCTCAGTTGGTGAAGAATCTGCCTGAAGTGCAGGAGACTACCTGCAGCTCAGGAGACCCAGGTTTGACCCTGGATCTGGAAGATCCCCTGGAGGAGGAAATGGCAACCCTCTCCAGAATTCTTGCCTGGAGAATTCCCATAGACAGAGAAGCCTGGTGGGGCTACAGTCCATGGGGTCACAAAGAGTCATACATGACTTAGCAGTTAAACCACCACCAACCTCGACACCACCCCCGTCCCCCCACCCCCCCCACACACCTCAAGCAGACCAGAAAAGAACCATCTCTGCAGTGGGGCAGGCTGCAGAGACAGCCCCAGAGGGAGCTGAGGCAAATGGTGCTCAGCGAGACAGAAGCAGTGCTCTGACACTTTAACAAGTTCCTCTGCTCTGTCAAACACGACTTCGGTTTGTTACTTAAGTTCCTGCAATTGGCTCATAGAACTGTGGCTTTACCTATAGAAGAGTACACAAATGAAGGGGAATATCCTTACTTAGGAAGTATGTTCTGCATTCTTGGGTTTAGATAGACCAGTGAGTCAGTGAAATTATTGCAAACCCAGATGTTAAGATGATGATTACAAAGACCTGTGCCTGTGACCCTCAGAGTCAAGAGATTAGGTTTTCTTAGAGAATCAAGGAGGAACTAGAGTGGTTTGGAAAAAATACGTTTTGGTATCATCTGGCGACCCGCTTCAGTGTTCTTGCCTGGAGAATTCTATGGACAGAGGAGCCTGGCAGATTACAGTCCATGGGGTCACAAAGAGTTGGACAGAACTGAGCTGACTGTAACTTCAGTCATCAGAAAAGGAACAGTGGCAGACTGAAAGGACTAAGTAAGCTAGGCGAAAGGTTCATATCTTGTGAGAGATATGAAGGGAAAAGGGAGGTCTTACCTCAGGATAGACAGATACAAAAAGGAAAGGAGATTCCTCCTAATAGCACGGATTAGAAAGGGTGGTGGGCCTGTAGAAATATAGTTTAAAAAGAGAAAAAAGAGAAAAAGAACAGTTTCTGAAAGGTTTTTGCAACAATTCAGAAAATAAGGCAAAGTGCCCTTTTAAGGATTCAGCTAGAGTCTGAAATAGGAGCAGTTGGAAAGTGGATTTTCATAGCTCAGAGCTGGGTGTGGTTTTGTGTAGCATAAAGATTTTTGCCAGCAGAGGTTGAAATGCAGCTGACTTTGTTTTCCTGGTGGATCCAAGCCAGGCTTTACTTTTTCTGAGGCATGTATAGCATTCTTCTGCCCTTTGGCTTGAGATGGCTCTAGAGTAGTAACACCAGGTGGTTACAGCAAGTTTGCCTTAGAGAGAGAGGTACCAAGTACTGAAGAGTTCAGTGAGAGAGTCTCAAGGTAAAGGAGCCAAGTTTATTTGGGCCTGCAAGGATCACTTATGCCCTGAAGGCTCCTGCTTGGGTTCTTTATGGAGTTAGGACTCTAAGGGAAGGCACAGGGGAGATGAAGGTGTGTTTTAGGAGCCAGCCCAGACCTGGCTAGAGGTGGCCAGATAGGAGTATCTGACTTGGGAAGTAAACCGTTCATTTCTGCCCAACAGTGATAGCTCTAAAGTGGAAGAGAAAGAAAGGCAGGGGCCTCTGAATCTTTCTCAAAAGAAAATGGAATCAGCAGAGACAAATTAAGTATGAGGCCTGTTGTTGTTCGTTGTTCAGTTGGCCAGTTGTGTCCAACTCTTTGCGACCCCATGGACTGCAGCACGCCAGGCCTCCCTGTCCCTCACCATCTCCTGGAGTTTGCCCAGGTTCATGTTCATTGCATTGATGAGGCCTGACTTGTGGCATAAAAGTGAAAGAAAGAAAGAAAGAGAAAGATACTGAGGACCTGGTCATTAAAATGTGTAGGGACCTCTCTGGTGCCTCTCGATGCCAGTCCTCAGAACCCCAGGGATGTGGCTTCAGAAACAGTGGAAGCAGCACTGGAATCTGCTGAGGTTGAATTGGAAGAAATGTGGGTACCAAAATGATTTTCCTAAGAAAGCACTTCTCGCAGCCCGAAGCAATGACACCGAAAAGGCAGTTGCAACAGATGCTAGGGCCCAAGACAAAACATTCCTGCTTATGAAAGACTGTGGAGATGGCTGGCTGTATTAGGCAGAGCCCACGTTCATTCGGTATGTGAGTGAGTGAGTGCCAGAAACATGGGACTCAGAGCCACTGCAGCTAAGAGGCTTTGCCTATGCAGGTTGGGAAAGAAAGGCTCCACAATTAGGGCCCGAGGAGCATGGGGCTGCCACCATTGCACATTTCTAGATGTATAAAGAAGGCAGTGGCGCTTCTTCCCTTTCTCCTGTTCGTCCCTTTTCTGTCTACACCCCTGCTTGTGCAGGGAACAGATATTTCAGTCTTTTGGGAATTCACCCTCTGCCTCCCCAACTATCCCTGATGTTTTAGTATGCTCCCTTAGTAGGTTCCAGAGGGCCTCTGGCCTTTGTGGTACTGCCTGGCAGTTCTTTCCCTCCTCAGCCTCCCTTGGCAGGGGTTCCCTTGGCCCTGGGGAGAGGTGTTGCTTTAAGTTGATTGGCTGTTCTTCTGGCTCAGGGATCTCTCCTTCTTTTTTAAAAGTACTTTGCTTATACGTTTTAATTTTTGGTTGCACTGGGTCTTCATTGCTGCAAGTGGACTTTCTCTGGTTGTGGCGAGCAGGTGCTAACTCTTCATTGCGGCACACTGGCTGCTTGTTGCAGTGGCTTCTTTTGTTGCAGAGCACAAGCTCTGTCTAGGTGCTTGGGCTTCTGTAGTAATTGTGGTGCATGGTCTTGGATGCTCCGAGGCGTGTGGAATTCTCCCGGATCAGGGATTGAACCTGAGTCCCTTGCATTAGCGGGCGGATGCTTAGCCACTGGACTGCCAGGGAAGCCCCTCTCCCTGTTTTTTAGTGTTGCTGTTTCCCTGTCTCCATTCTTCTCACTCTGTTTTCCGGTCCCTTCATATTTGAGGGGTCTGGAACAGTTGTAGCCCTTGGCTTCCCATGAGGGTTAGGGCTTAGATCCATACCAGAAATGCCAGGAAGATGACAGCCGTGATCTGATGTAAGTGCATTCTATCATGTTGAAAGCACAGAAGTAATGCCAAAATGATTTTACTTTCAGTTTCTTTATTTTGAAGTGAGAGTTTCTGGCTGCTGGCCTAAGAACGTGACCAACTTTGCCTTATTGGGAAAATGTATCCTAAATTCTAAAGACTAGAAACTTTAATGGAGTATATTTAAAAGATTTTAGTAAGTTGAGACTTACCTATATGGGCGTTAGTAAAATATAGATATTTTAAGAACATGAATCTCTTTACATTTTGTGAAATTGTTGTATTGGTCCCTGGAAACCTTATGGTGAAATTAAAGAGCATTTTGGCTATAATGCTTGAAAGTAGGATAATGATATATATGTGGATCATGATTGCAGCCATGAAATTAAAAGATGCTTGCTCCTTGGAAGAAAAACTATTACAAACCTAGACAATGTATTAGAAAGCGTAGACTTGACTTTGCTGACAAAGGTCCATCTAGTGAAGCTATGGTTTCTTTCAGTAGTCATGTATGGATGCTAGAGCTGGACCGTAAAGAAAGCTGAGTGCCAAAGAAGTGATACTTTTGAACTGTGGTGTTGATGAAGACTCCTGAGAGTCCCTTGGTCTGCAAGGAGATCAAACCAGTCAGTCCTAAAGGAATTCAGCCCTGAGGATTCATTGGAAGGATTCATGCTGAAGCTTCGATACCTTGGCCATCTGATGTGAAGAGCCGGCTCATTGGAAAAGACCCTGATACGGGAAAGATAGAAGGCAGGAGGAGCAAAGGGCAACAGAGATTGAAATGTTTGGATGGCATCACTCATTCAATGGATATGAGTTTGAGCAAGCTCCAGGAGAGAGTGAAAGACAGGGAAGTGTGGCATGCTGCAGTCCATGGGGTCGCAAAGAGTTGGGCACAACTGAGGGACTGAACAGCAGCAGCAGCGGCAGCAGCAGCATTGTTTTGGCATGGTGATCGGGAGGTGTAAACAGCCAAGAAATAGTTGTAGTTTTTCCTACTCATTTCTCATTTGACATACGTTTGTTGGATGCGTTTTGCTTAACTCAAATGGTAGAGGATACCAGCAGTGTTAAGACTTATATAGTCCTTTTCCTCAAAAATAAAATGTTGAGTCCAGCAGGAAGGAAATGATGTTAGTATTTGGCAAGCAGAGATGGAAATGTGAAGAACAACTTCTGCGCTGACGATTACATCTGCTGCAGTCACGGCCGCACTCACTAGCAAAGGCAGGAGCATTCCTGAGTTAGTGTGGCAGGAAACAGTGTGTCATGCACTGATTTCATCCCTGCCTCTAGGAAGTAACACCTCGGTGGTGTGTTTGTTCTTTTTTTTTTAATCATTATATATATTTTGTGATATCTGTTTTTCAAATATCCAGATACTGTGATTTTGTGGGCCACCTGTATATTATTTATTAAAACAGGATTATAGTATGAATGATGGAGCTTTATTTCAGGGCGGGAGAGGGGATGTGTGGACTCTGTGTCCCCTTTGCTGGGTATCTTCTACCTATCTGTTTGTAAGGTGTGGCAATCTGGGTAGTCACTCTGGTCCTCCCATTTCACACAGTGTTTGGAAGTCTGAAGGCAGCATCAGAGATGCACTTTGAGTTGTCCCTTCCTTTTAACAAATGACCATGTGTCACAGTTTCAGTTGGAAGACGAGCAGGTTGAATGCAGGTATATTTCATCTGTGATTAGGGATGAGGTGTAAGCCCATAAATTCCAACCTGGAAAGGATGTGCAGGGAAGTCTGCTCTGACGATGTCCTTGTTCCCCCAACAATTTCTTTGACATCCTCCACAGCCATGGCTCCCTCCAGCCCCCTCCCCAACATTCTTCTTCAACTTGAAATTCAGGTTTGGTGCAGTGAGCTGTAGTCAGGCTTGTGGCTGCTCCAGGAGGTGAGCTGTGACTCATTCATGACTCATTTGGCCAGTTTTGGTTTCCTTACAGTCAATTAAGCAAATGAATGAAGCAACCAAAAGCACAAGTTGCAAAGCAGAGCTAATGAATGAATTTGCATATAGTGTCACTGCTGTTTCTCCAGATTGTCCTGTTTTAAAAATTCTCTAAGAAAAGTTTTTAGTGTTAGAATCTAGATCACTGATTTATAGTCTAAAAATTAGACCTGGAATCTGATTTACCTTTTGATTCTAAGCTAATACTCTTCTATTTCTAATCCAATGCACAGTTCACCCATACTTTAAATACAGAGTTTGTCATTGGCCAAATGCAGTTTCCTCAAATTTAAGTTGTAGAGGTTTCCCATTAGCATTCAGAAATGTAAGTTGCATTAAGGCATTTGTTGACTATTTAGATTATCTTCCAGGTATTTAAACATTGTATACTTTCAGGATATTTTTGACAACAGTTCATATTAAAAAGGTTCTTCCAGTCTAGGGACTTCAATTATTCCCTCTGCCCCCAAACCATAGAATTCATGTGCTCTCGCCTTTCACATATTAAAAAACCAAAACTCTCCTTTATCTGTCAACTTGCTTCAGGTGTAGCAATAGTGGAGTTCAAATATTTTCACCTTTTTGATGTCTCTGCTTCTCTGATGTTGCTGTAGTTTCAGAGACTTGTTTCTTTTCTCACGTGGTCTTCCTGCTTCTTGGTTCTATAGCCTCTGGGTACAGTGTCTTTTCTTAAAATATTTATGGCTTTTGAGATTTCTTGAATGAAATCTTTCAGTATCTTCAGGATAAAAATCCCAGATATTTTAATTAAACAAAGCCCTGCCCACAGTGTTGGCTTCATCACTTATTTCCTCCCTACCCCTGTCCTTTCCATCAGACCTTGGCCTGAACAGGCCATGTTATCCTTCATCTCCTTGTCCCTGCATCTGCCACTCTTAGGAAAGGCACATCTTCTCCATCAGATCTGCTGGTTAACTCCCAGGTGACTTCAGAACTCACACGGGTGATGGCCTTGGTTGGTGCCACACAGTTTTAGATGCCTCATCTCTCTGCTCCACTAGCTTACCTTCTTTGTCATAGCACTTAACATGCCCTGTTGTCCCCTGTCTCTCCACAGTTGGTCTGTGAACCTCTTCAGTGAACAGGTGATTTCTTATTCATTTCAGTAACTTGAGTGAATGAATGGACAAAATGTTTGTCCTTGTTATTCTGATGTGGAAATGTATCCCTAATTTCTGTGAATGAGGACCAGCTTTATGTATTTGTCATACACTTCCTTCTCTGTTTCCCTTGTTCCTTTTTGTTCCTTGAGTGTCTTGCTGCCCTGAACGTTGTAGGAGAGACCACATGGTCTTTGCACAGTAGATGCTGCTGCTTGACTTCTGTAGAAATATGTTTTGCTTTTGTTAGTTGCTAAGTCATGTCTGACTCTTCTGTGACCCCCTGGACTGTCACCCACCAGGCTCCTCTTTACCAGGCAAGAATACTGGACTGGATTACTATTTCCTTCTCCAGGAGATCTTCCCGACTCAGGGATTGAGTCCGCATCTCCTACATTGGCAGGCAGGTTCTTTACCACTGAGTCACCAGGGAAGAGTTATGTTTTACCTCTTTCCTAAGCCTCATTGACTATGCCAAAGCCTTTAACTCTGTGGATCACAACAAACTGTGGAAAATTCTTAAAGAGATGGGAATACCAGACCATCAGACCTGCCTCCTGAGAAATCTGTATGCAGGTCAAGAAGCAGCAGTTAGAACAACTTGGAAGAGCAGACTGGTTCCAAATCGGGAAAGGAGTATGTCAAGCTGTATATTGTCATCCTGTTTATTTAACTCATGTGCAAAGGACATCATGTGAAATGCTGGGCTGGATGAAACGCAAACTGGAATCAAGATTACTGGGAGAAATATCAATAACCTCAGATATGCAGATGATACCACCCTTATGGCAGAAAGTGAAGAACTAAAGAACCTCTTGGTGAAAGTGAAAAGAGGAGAGTGGAAAGGTTGGCTTAAAACTCAACATGCAGAAAACTAAGATCATGGCTTCTGCTCCCATCACTTCACGGCAAATAGCTGGGGAAACAGTGGAAACAGTGGCTGACTTTATTTTTCTGGGCTCCAAAATCACTGCAGATGGTGATTGCAACCATGAAATTAAAAGACACTTGCTCCTTGGAAGAAAAGTTATGACCAAACTAGACAGCATTTTAAAAAGCAGAGACATTGCTTTGCCAACAAAGGTCCCTCTAGGTAAAAGCTATGGTTTTTCCAGTAGTCATGTATGGATATGAGAGTTGGATTATAAAGAAAGCTGAGTGATGAAGAACTGATGCTTTTGAACTGTGGTGTTGGAGAAGACTCTGGAGAGTACTTTGGACAGCAAGGAGATCCAATCAGTCCATCCTAAAGGAAATCAGTCCTGAATATTTATTGGAAGGACTGATGCTGAAGCTCCAATACTTTGGCCACCTGATGTGAAGAACTGACTCATTTGAAAGGACCCTGATGCTGGAAAAGATTGAAGGCGGGAGGAGAAGGGGATGACAGAGGATGAGATGGTTGGATGGCATCACCAACTCAATGGACATGAGTTTGAATAAGGCTCTGGGAGTTGGTGATGGACTGGGAAACCTGGCATGCTGCAGTCCATGGGGCTGCAAAGAGTCGGACATGACTGAGTCACTGAACTGAACTGAAGCCTCATTGCTCTGTCTTTTAACTGTTGCTTGAAGTATACGTTCTTTGCTTTTCTAGGGTTTTTTTCTTAGGAAGAGTTCAGTGTTTGACTTGAATGGAATTAAATCACGTTTGACATAATTGCTTTAAAATGAATGAATGAATTACAAGTAATTGCTTTGCAGAGCTGTAGGAGTCTTGAATTGTGCAGCTGTTCTTGTCCATGGAGTAAACCTTAGGGAATTATCTTGAAAGTAGAATCCTTCCAACCATCTCATTGACCAACTGGCTCATACAGATATTTGCCAACTGTAACCTGGCTCCATCAGTTAGCTTAATCTATGAGAGGAAAAGGATGGAGGAAATTTATTATATGGAGGAAAGGGATGGAGGAAATTTAGAAGCTATTATTACTTGTACTCAATGGGATCTTAGACAAAGTTTTAAGTGCCCTGAAAAGTTGCCACCCTCCTATGATCTATTCAAAGCTATAGACGTTCTGTAGTTAGGTTTTTTTAGGAGTTTCTTTCTTGCAATATTTCTCCTCTCATATGCCTTGGTGCACAGCTATATTTTTCTTAGTGTATGGTTTTATCTTAATATAATGATTTATAAAATTCCTCAAAGAGGATGTATTAAGTCTGAAATTTCCTGAATGTAATATTTGGAAATTCTAAAAACAGCACATAATTTAAGTGGTTAAGTTTTCATCACAACTTGTTTTGGGAATGGAGGTTTTCTTTATTTGAGAATGCAAGTTGTGTGTGTGTGTGTCTGTGTGTAAGATGGGTATTATTTTTAACAAAGCTTTCTGGTTTTGACTTTGTGTTAGAAGTTTACTTTTCTTAGGAACCATTCCTCCTGAGATCTTTTCTTTGCCTGAAATAATTAGAAATTCTTAAGTAATAGTTTCTATGATTCACTAGTAATGGCTCAGAAAAATAATTCCACACATGAAAGGTATGGAATCTGTTTAGTTCTGTGTGTGTTTTAGGGCAGGAAAGAGTGGGAAAATATTCTGTTCTCAGATCAACCTTTTTTTCAGTATTCTTTCCTATCACCTTAAAAAATGTATAACTTTAAGCTCAGTAGAGGTATATTTGTTTCTATTCTAGAGATGACATCTGGGAAAGTTTAAAGTTTTTTGCAACATTTATATATAGCCATTTTACAGAATAACTTTAAAGAGTTTATCCTTACCAGTATTAAAAGGTATCTATGATGAGAGTCCCTTGGACTGCAGCCAACCAGTCCATTCTAAAGGAGATCAGTCCTGGGTGTTCATTGGAAGGACTGATGCTAAAGCTGAAACTCCAATACTTTGGCCACCTCATGCGACGAGTTGACTCACTGGAAAAGACTCTGATACTGGGAGGGATTGGGGGCAGGAGGAGAAGGGGACGACAGAGAATGAGATGGCTGGATGGCATCACTGACTCAATGGACATGAGTCTGAGTGAACTCCGGGAGTTGGTGATGGATAGGGAGGCCTGGCGTGCTGTGATTCATGGGGTCGTAAAGAGTTGGACACGACTGAGCAACTGACCTGAACTGAATGATGGCTCAGATGATAAAGAATCTGCAGTGCAGGAGACCTGGGTTTGATCCTTGGCTCAGGAAGATCCCCTGGAGAAAGGAATGGCTACTCACTCCAGTTTTCTTGCCTGGAAAATTCCATGGACAGAGGAGCCTGGCAGGCTACAGTCCATGGGGTTGCAGAAAGACGTGACTGAGTGACTAAACTTTTTTTTTAACGTATTTTTAAATGAAATAAACTATGGAGTTGTTACTACCCCAAGATAAGCATGTAAGCCCCTTTTTAAATTCCCTTGAGGAAATCAACGTTTCTTGAATTGAAATTAAGAAGTGGAGGCTTCTGAGTACTGTCATAAAGATAATGGTCAAAACCATTTTGTATTTGCCATTCAACAAGATAGCCCTGAGACCAGTGGTAGAGCTGTCAGATTTTAATCCAATCGTTGTGTGAGCCAGGCTTATGCTAAAGGCCAAGGAAGAAAATGTAACATTCCTCTTTACCTATGACTAAAGGAACATTTACAAAAAATTTTTAATTAAAACTTTTTAAAAGGTTTTTTTAAATGTAGACGATTTTTGAAGTCTTTATTGAATTTGTTATAATCTGTTTCTGTTTTATGTTTTTTGGCCATGAGGCGCTTAGCTCCCTGACCAGGGATTGAACTTGTTCTCCCTGCAGTGAAAGGTGAAATCTTAACCACTGGACTGCCAGGGAAGTGCCTTAAAAAAAAATAAATTAAAAAAAAATTTATATTGGAGTATAGTTGTTTAACATGTTGTATTAATTTCAGGTGTACAGCAAAGTGATTCAGTTATACATATACATGTATCTATTCTTTTTCAAATTCTTTTCCCATTTAGGTTATTACAGTGTATTGAACAGAGTTCCCTGTGCTATACAGAAGGTCCTTGATGTTTAATGTATTTTAAATGTAGTGGTGTGTACAGGAACATTTCTTTATTTACTGATAGTATATTTTATTTTTTTCCCTGTATTTATTAAGTAATGAGATTCAAATTTTATGCTCCAGTTAAAATCTAAAGTGTTGCAAATGTGGTTGCAGGAATGGGTGGATGAGCCCTCGTTTGCTCCCCTCGTCTTAATAATCTCTAAATTTGGAAGTGAGCTAATTAATGGAACTGACTCTGAGGACATTTGTATTCAGAATTTGAAACGAGTAGATTTTAAAGAACCATGGGCCTCAGATGTTCTTTGCCGATGAAGGCAGAGGATAACAAAGTGGTTTCTGGAGAGAGACTGTCTTTTAGGGAAGTACCACTGCCATACCACTACCAACAAAATAAACCTCTTACACCCTCTCAAGTGTGAGTAGGATCAACAAATCAAGACAAAACACATCATCCCACCCCAAATAAACATGCTGGGAAAAAAACTGTTGATACTATTTTCATTTAAGCCTAAAAATGTTAAGAGGTTTTTAAATATATTCATATGCTTTTCATTACTTTGTTATAAGTTTCTTTTATACAGTCATATTCTGTTTATTGTGGAGATGTGTTCCTCATCATTGGAGTATATGTTAGCTTCCTGTTGCTGCTGTAACAAATTACTGCACATTTATTGGCTTAAAACAACCCAAACATCATCTTGCAGTTCTGAAGGCCGGAAGTCCGGGATCAGTTTCACTGGGCTAAAGGCAAGATGTTATCAGGGCTAATTCTTTCTAGAGTCTTCAAGGGCAGAATCCATTTCCCTGCCTTCTTCAATTTCCAGTGTCTGCCTGTATTCTTGGCCCTGTGGCCCCCTCCTCCACCTTCAAAGCAGGTCATTTCAGTGCCTAAGTGAGCATCACAGTCTTCCATGTGCTGTACTGGCTGGCTGTGAGAAAAATATTTAAGCATGTGATCGATTTATATTATTAATATATACATAGATAAATATTAATATATAAATAGAGCTATTTCTCAAATGAGTTGCACATGGACGGTGCTTACTGTTCAAAAGTACATATTTGAAATAAAATAGTATGAGAGTTAACTTTCTGAGAATTCATCCCCTTTTTCCTTCAGCAAACCCCCAAATCTGAGGCATGGAATTTAGGTTTCCATGGTGCAGTGTTCGGTGTTCAGGTGCTGATTGTTACTGATAGTTGTAGGATTTCCAGCAGACCAGGGAGACTCTCTGGGCTTCAGTTTCCTTATTTATAAAATGAGGAAGTATCTGACTGCAATTCTTTATTAGACTATTTTAATTTTTTGTTTTAATGTTGATGGACAATCTGATGCATGTATTAGCGTAGTCTGCATCGACTGAATAATCTAAACTTATTTCTGATGAGAAACTTCAAAGAGAGCACACGATCTCCCAGAACACATCATTTGAATTCAACAGTTATTACAGTTACCATATATTCTTTTTAAAAAGTTAGTTAAGTTTTGGCTGTGCTGGGTCTCTCTTGTGGTGCACGGTCTTTCTATGTTTGTGGTGAGCAGGGGCTGCTCTTTCCTTGCGGTGCACAGGCTTCTCGTTACAGAAGCGTCTCTTGTTGCAGAACAGGGCTTCTAGAATGTGTAGGCTTCAGTAGTTGTGGCACACAGGCTTAGTGCCCTGTGGCACGTGGGATCTTCCTGGGCCAGGGATTGAACCTGTGTCTGTTGCATTGGCAGGTGGATTCTTAACCACTGGACCACCAGGGGAATCCTTGAAGTAACCATATATTCTTCAGTGATATGTTTTTTTTTTTTTGCCTAAGACATTCATTTCATGCTTTGACATGCACCTTTAAATGTTTGAGCATTTTCATAACTAGCCAGAATGCCATGATCACATCTAGCAAAAAGAACAGTGCCTCAGTATAATCTCACATATGGTCTATATTCAGACTTCTTATATTGTCTCATTTTTTTTTAATTAGTCCAAATAAGAATTCAAGTACAACCTGTACTTTGCATTTGGATTTTACGTGTCCTAAGTCTCTTAGTCTAGAGCGGTCCCTTTCTCCAAGTAGGTGACATGATAAATAAACGTGCTCACTTGTCTTGTAGAATATCCCTCATTCTGGTTTGTTTTGCTGCTTCATGGTGTTGTTAACTTGTTCCTCTATCGACTAGAATTCTTTTTTTTTAATTTATTTGTTTTAATTGAAGGCTAATTACTTTACAATATAGAATTCTTTTAAACTGAGTATTAGCTCCAACGGTTTGAATGTTTCCCTGTTTTTGCAATGATGGTGCAGTGCACTTCATTTAAAATCATCTCAGAGACAAATCATGTCTAATGTGCCACTTATAGACATGCTAAGACTGATCAGTGGATTCAGGTGATGGCAGTCTCATTCCTTTATTGGAAAGATTTTTGTCACCTTTTCATCAGTTGTGTCATTGATTATTAATCTTTGCCCAAAACAGTTATTTTATTGATTTGCAAACTTTTATTTTTAAAAAGTTGTCATTATTTCTTCCACATTTTTTGACTGGAATATTTCAGTAAAGAAAGAAGAATATTCTTTATCTTAGGTATTTGGTAACTCTGAAGTGTAATTTATATGGGAAAGGCGGGAAAAATGGTTCTTTCCCTTTGATTACCAGTTTCCAGAGTAAGGAGTTGATGCCCTAGTTATTTCAAGTAATGACCAATGCATTCTTTTTGGCCTGGAAATGGGAAGTGAGGCGTCTTTCTATTTTGTTGTCTCATTCTGAGTTAGTGGGTTTTTATACATTAAATGTGTCTTCATTAATGTAGTCATTATTCTTTTTGGCACTCCAGCTGTCCTGTATTTGGCCAGTGGGAATCCCTTAGTGATTCCAGGAACTATTATTTTTACATCAGTTTTCAAAAATATCGGTAAAAGATACATAACATAAAGCTTACCATTTTAACTATTTTTAAGTGTACAGTTCTGTGGCATTAACTGTATCTGTATTGTCATGCAGCTCTTATGGCCACCGTGCATCTCTGGAACTCTTTTCATCTTGCAGCACTGAAACTTTGTACTCATGAGACAAAACCCCTTCATTCCTCCCCCATGGAAATTACCATTTTATTTTTTCTCCCTTTGAATTTGACAACTTGAGGTACCCCATATTAGTGGAATAATACAATAGTTGTCCATTTGTGATTGGCTTATTTCACTTAGCCTTGAAAGTTATATCCACAGGTAGCATGTCTCAGAATTTCCTTTTTATAAGACTAAATAATATTTAATTATGAATATATATACCATATTTTATTTATCCATCTATTTGCTGATGGACGGTTGGGTTGTTTTTACTTTTTGACCGTTGCAAATCATACTGCTATGAACATGGGAGTACAAATTTAGTGTTTTAATTACAGCATAATATGATTTGTACACTTTTCTGTATATAAGTATAGAGTTCACTAAATTTTTACAAACTCACCTATATTATTAGCAGAGAATATTCCCAGCACCCTCAAATCCCTCTTTTGTCTCTTTAGTCCTCAAAGGTAATTCTAATGTCATCTTCAACATTGTAGTTTTTCTTGTTTTTTATTTTAAACTTTATATAAATAGAATTGTGCATAATGTACTATTTTGTGTTTGGCATCTTCACTCAATATTATGTTTTGAGGTTTGGCCACATTGTTTCTTAAACTAGTATGTTTTTTTTCATATTATGAATATATCTATTTTACTGTTAACAATTTTTGCTGTTACTAATACCACTTTGAATGTCAGCACATCTAATTTAGTGGACATGTGTGCTGCTTTTGTTTGGTATAGAATTAAGAGTGGCTTTGTCCTGTAACTCTAGGTGTATTACTGTCTCCCACAGTATTTGCCAAGAGTTTCTCCAACTGTTCTTCTCAATTTCCTTCCATTATTCAATACTATTTAATAATTAATACAATAAGTATTCTTAAGGAACATGTGGCCCTATTCCTCCCACCCTCATGGAACCTGTAAAGGAACAGGATCAACAGTTTCATCATAGCCTCAACTTTCCAAATAGGTATGCAGGCAGTATTTATAACTACTGTCAATAAAATGAATGTGGTCATATATAAGCTTTTACAGCTTCTTAAATTTTCTTAGTGTGTATTGTACATGCATGATCAGAAATTCAAATGCCGCAGCTGTTTTGGTGGTAATATGTTGAGAAGATGGCAGAAGCTGAGAGATAGCCAAGAGACAAAACTCCTTTTTCGCAGATAAGGCAACTTTTATGCCGTCTTAGAGACCTGTTAGCCATCCAGAGAATCAGCATTTAAAAAAGCTTTATTAGTTAATAGTTTTAGACATAATATTGACTGGAAGGTAAAATTGGTTATCAAGCTGATATTTACCTTTTAGTAACTGTCAAAATTCTTTTTTTTTTTTTGGTCTTGCTTTGTGCTTCTGGGATATTAGTTCTACCACCAGGGATTGAACCTGAGCCTTCAGCAGTGAAGGCTCAGAGTTCTAACCACTGGACCACCAGGGAATTCCCTCAAAATTCTATATGTGGTTAGAATTTTTAATACTTCATTTGTTATTTAGGCATGGGTATTAAATCAGTATAGGAACTGATTTAAATTCAGTTCCTATACTGAATTTTTAAAAAAATTTATAAAATTTTTCTCAAAGGTCTTATAAACTAACTTGCCAGTGATTCTTAGAAAATATATACAATGGAATATCACTCAGCCATATAAAAGAATAAATTTGAGCCAGTTCTAGTGATGTGGATGAACTAGAGCCCATTATATAAAGTCAGAAAGAAAAATAACATATATTAACATATATATATAGTAGTGTAGTGAAAGTCACTACGTTGTGTCAGACTCATTGTGACTATACAGTCCATGGAATTCTCTAGGCCTGAATACTGGAGTGGGTGGCCTTTCCCTTCTCCAGGGGATCTCCCCAACCCAGGGATCGAACTCAGGTCTCCCATGTTGCAGGCAGATTCTTTACGAGCTGAGCCACAAGGATATATTTTGGATATATTTATATATATATAAACAAATATATACAAATATATGTGTGTGGTATGTGTGTGTGTGTGTATATATATATATATGGAATCTGTAAAAATGGTTTTGATGACTGGAAAATTCTGAAAGAGATGGGAATACAAGACCACCTGATTTGCCTCTTGAGAAATCTGTATGCAGATCAGGAAGCAACAGTTAGAACTGGACATGGAACAACAGACTGGTTCCAAATAGGAAAAGGAGTACGTCAAGGCTGTATATTGTCACTGTGCTTATTTAACTTATATGCAGAGTACATCACGAGAAATGCTGGACTGAATGAAGCATAAGCTGGAATCAAGATTGCCAGGAGAAATATCAATAACCTCAGATATGCAGATGACACCACCCTTATGGCAGAAAGTGAAGAACTAAAGAGCCCCTTGATGAAAGTGAAAGAGGAGAGTGAAAAAGTTGGTTGAAAGCTCAACATTCAGAAAACAAAGATCCTGGCATCCGGTCCTATCACTTCATGGCAAATAGATGGGAAAACAGTGGGAAAAATGGCAGACAAGACTAAAGTCTTCCATTTTTGGGGGCTCCAAAATCACTGCAGATGGTGACTGCAGCCATGAAATTAAAAGACGCTTGCTCCATGGAGAAAAGTTATGACCAACCTAGACAGGATATTAAAAAGCAGAGACATTACTTTGCCAACAAAGGTCCGTCTAGTCAAGGCTATGTTTTTTCCAGTAGTCATGTAGTGAGAGTTGGACTACAGAGAAAGCTCAGTCCCGAAGAATTGATGCTTTTGAACTGTGGTGCTGGAGAAGACTCTTGAGAGTCCCTTGGACTGCAAGGAGATCCAACCAGTCCATCCTAAAGGAAATCAATCCTGAATATTCATTGAAAGGACTGATGTTGAAGCTGAAACTCCAATATGTTGGCCACCTGTTGCGAAGAGCTGATTCATTTGAAAATACCCTGATGCTGGGAAAGATTGAAGGCAGGAGGAGAAGGGGACGACACAAGATGAGATGGTTGGATGGCATCACCGACTCAATAGGCATGAGTTTGAGCGAACTCCGGGAGTTGGTGATGGACAGGGGGGCCTTGTGTGCTGTAGTCCATGGGGCTGCAAAGAGTCGGACACGACTGAGCGACTGAACTGATTGATTAGTGTATTTGCAAGGAAGGAAAGGAAACGCAGTTGTAGAAAATGGACTTGTGGACACAGCGGGGAAGAAGAGAGTGGGATGAATGGAAAAAGTAGCATCGACATGTGTAAAATGGATAGCTGGTGTCAAGTTGTGTTATAACCCAGGGAACCCAGTCTGGTGCTCTGTGATGATCTAGAGGGGTGGGAGGGGAGGAGGAAAGAGGGTCTCAGGAGGGAGAGGATATATGTATACTTGTGGCTGATTCGTGTTGTTGTATGGCAGAAACCAACACAACATTGTAAAAATTTAAAAAAAAAAAAGTAAAGGAAAAAGAAAGTCAAAAGAAAATCACCACTTTCTAGGCTATATTGTAAGAACCACAAATTAGGCTAATATAATTATATACAAATGCATCTTTTATAGATAGCCATATACATCTTTAAATGGTGAAAGACACAAACCCCGCAGTGTCCTCAGCATATGATGATTTCTGTTAGATAATACACTTTCAGTTTTTAACTTAATTTGGTAAAATTTGCCTTAATGTATCCCTTGATGTCCTACTCTCTGGGATAATTAAGCGATTCTTTTCTTTTTTTTTTTCCCCTGGATCCTGAGATAGAAAAGAAGACATTAATTTCTAGCCCTGTGGAAGGTTTTTCCTTTTTTGGTTGTTTAGTTGTTTGTTTTTTGGCAGTTAGATGTATAAATGTGTTATGATTACAACTTGTTATTGGGGCACTTGAGGTATTGTGAGGTTGAGTAGCCCATTGGAGTGAATGGTCAGCCCTCTGGCTAGAGTGGAGCATGAGGTGATAGATGAAGAAATGGTCCTTCTTCCAAATACAGTTTTGACAGATCAAGAAGATTATTAATTGGAATTGTGCATTTTGTAAGTACTGAAACCTCAGAAGGCCTTAGCCTTTATTCTGTGGGTCACATTTGAGAGCATTGGAACAAAGCAGTGTGCATAGTCACTCGGTGTGACTCTTTTGTGTCCAGCTCTTTTGCAACCCCATGGACTGTAGCCCGTTGGCTTACATATGAAAAGCTCAGACGTGAAATAACTAGGTTATGATTTTGCATTGTTAACTAGTATTGTAGCAAGGAGCAGCACTAGTATTTCTGGTTTTCTTATGCTTTTAACTCTGACTTTTCGTAGGTTAAAAAAATAAAACCATAAATCCAGTGCCTTCCTATTTGCAAATTCTTCTAGCATATTAGATAATTTTACTTAGAAACTAAGTATTTGGAAAATTAAAGGAATTACTTTATGTGTCTGAACATTTACCATCTTCAGTTCAATTCAGTCACTCAATCATGTCCAACTCTTTGCAGCGCCATGGACTGCAGCACTACAGGCTTCCCTGTCCATCACCAACTCTCGGAGCTTACACAAACTCATGCCCATTGAGTCAGTGATGCCATCCACCCATCTCATCGTCTGTCGTCCCCTTCTCTTCCCGCCCAGCAGCAGGGTCTTTTCTAGTGAGTCAGCTCTTTGCATCAGATGGCCGAAGTATTGGAGTTTCAGCTTCAGCATCAGTCCTTCCAATGAATATTCATGACTGATTTTCTTTAGGATGGACTGGTTGGATCTCCTTGCTGTCCACGGGACTCTCCAGAGTCTTCTCCAACACCACAGTTCAAATTCCTGAGCAATTCTCACATTCATACATGATTACTGGAAAAACCATAGCTTTTGACTAGATGGACTTTTGTTGGCAAAGTAATATCTCTGCTTTTTTAATAAGTTGTTTAGGTTGGTCATAACTTTTCTTTCAAGGAGCAAGCGTCTCTTTTAATTTAATGGCTGCAGTTACCATCTATAGTGATTTTGAAGCCCCCCAAAGTAAAGTCTGTCACTGTTTTCATTGTTTCCCCATCTAATTGCCATGAAGTGATGGAACTGGATGCCATGATCTTAGTTTTCTGAATGTTGAGCTTCAAGCCAACTTTTTCACTCTCCTCTTTCACTTTCATCAAGACGCTCTTTAGTTCCTCTTCACTTTCTGCCATAAGGGTGGTGTCATCTGCATATCTGAGGTTATTGGTATTTCTCCTGGCACTCTTGATTCCAGCTTGTGCTTCATTCTCTATTTAAGATTTTTTCCCCCCAAGTGCTTTGTTGAAATTAAATGCATCTCTAAGGATGATTGGCTATAGTATGGTGGTCAGTTGTCAGGCAGGCCTCATGCTTGAGTAGAATAAACTTTTCTACTGTCTTCTAGGACTTCATTGGTGCCAGGTCTTATTCTAAGTTCTGGGATTAGCAAACATTCTTGCAGGTGGTTTCTAACTTTTTATCACCTAATGATCCTTTTACAACTTAGAGGGGGAGAAAAGCCATATTTACCTTCCCAGTTCCCTGCCGTTTGTAATAATAAGTGCCATAGGACAGGCACATGCATAGCAGTATGCAGTGTGTTTGAGGAAAGTACATGGTGAAGTCTGAAGTCTGGAGTTGAGTCCTGATATGTAGGAATGTGCCTGGTAGACCAGGAGGAGAGAGCAAAGACATGGAGGAACAACGCTAGTTTCCTGAAGCCTGACTGTGGGTTTGTGACAGTGATAAGAGAGGAGATGGGATTATAATAGCCATATGTGGCATGCCTGTAAACTTGATCCTTTGGGAAGTAAGATGCCTCTGAAGGATTTTAAGGAAGGGAATAATATATTTGGAGTTTTGTTTTAGAATAATCCTTTAAAGAACAGTGTGAAGGTGCATTGCAGTGGAGACAGAAGCCAGCAATAATGGTTTTTGATGGTATCTGTATGAAATATTACTTCAAAGGTATAAACATTTTATATATTTATATGAATGTAAAATGCAATGTAAGATACTGTGTGGAGAAGAAAATGTAGATAAGGCTCTTATCTGTTCTCAGCTAGTTTAAAAGCTGGAAGTGAAATAAGGCACACACGTGCACAGACAGACATAATCGTGAAGGGAACACATGATCATCACTAAGAAGTACAAACAACCTGTGAGGAAATTCAGAAAAGATGGATTCCTTCTGACTAGCACAGGAAGAAATGTTTGCATTTTCTTTGCATTCATTTAAAAATTTTTGAAAAATAATTTCTTTGAAAAATACATAAAGTAATTTTACAGTGAAATGTAACGAGTAGGTGGGGAGCTTCTTAAAGAGAAATAGTTTGGAAAGTTCAACTAATTGGGCAGAATTTTTTCTGTTTTAATAGTAGATTATCCAGAGATTTATCAGTTTTTAAAGATCACCATGTCATAGCTACCATTTATAGCATTTGCGCAAAATGCTGTCTCTCCTTCCAAGTCAGTAGTTGGTGGACATGTTTACTACCCTTAAATGGTAGCAAGGGCATTGTTAATTTATAGCTGACTGTTCTCCCAGGTATGGCTTTTTCATTTGTCTTTTAATAGCTTTTTTTTGCTCATTACTTAGTGGGGAAGAATTTTGTGTCTGGTTGTCCTAGAATTTTCATAGTGGAGGGCCATGTTTATACCTATGTTTTTGGTGGTAGCAGTGAACTTCTGTGCATTTTATCTAGTGTCTCAACTGTTAAGTGGGCATCAGTTGAATAAATTTCTATCATGCTAACACTGTACCAGTACTGTTACTGTTTTATCACACACCTGAGCCTGATTCAGCAGGGAATCCCCTCTGCCTTTGCTGTAGATCTTGAAGTTTATACAGAGTGTTCTGAAAAGAAAGCACGGCAGTTTTCTGTTTGGTTTAAATGCAGATTAAAGACCTTAAGACTGCTTCTGCAGTGCGGAGATAAGAGCAGCCATTATTAAAGAAAAGATTATCACTGAACCCTCTCCCCCTTTATTCAAGTGATTTCAAGAAATTATTTCATAAATAAGCTATCTGATGAAAACCAGGATCCATTTCTTCCCTCAATGATTCCCCCCCGCCTTTTTTGGTTACCCTTATTATGTATCAAACATTTGTGTTTTCTGAGTTCTGTTTCTGGAACATTGATTCTGTTTCTCTTAATTTTACGTCTGTTGTCATTAAGGTACCACATGGTTTAATGTGGTTCATAAACTGATTTAAATGTTAATAAGCTGTTTTATGCATTTATGGAGATAAACATTCTATATGTCTTTGTATAAATATGTTAACAACTGTGTTTACATGTATAACTATTTTAAAATATGCATATGAAGTATGTTATAATAGTTGGAGGAAATGCATAATGTACATCTTCCCCCATCCATCTATTTAAAATGAGATTTGTCAACTTGAGAAAGCCATTTAACCTCCTCTAGTCTTGGTTTCTCATCTTTAACACAGTGGTACCAGAAAAGATAATTTGGTAGGCACTTCGTCCTTAAAGATGTCTGATTTACCCAGGATTATAGACAACTACCTAATTTATATTAAGAATAGGCTAAAAGATGAACTTTTAGAGTTGATCTGCTGCATGGAAATAGCATTAAAGTAGATTCATTGGACCACGTAATAGAATTAGTCTAGATTTGATATGTTTTATATTCCTTGCCTCTAGTAATGAAATTGCATTCTTAAATTGATGAGTAGAATAATAATTCCATAGTGAATTTGATTTCAGCAATAGTTATATTAAATTTTCTCTACAAAAATACATTACTGTTCAATGAAAATTTAATATATTGTCATCTGAAGGTAAATGTAAGTTTCATTTTTAGGACAAATAGTATATTTCAATTCAGTGATTTGTTTTTACTTAAATATAAATGTATTTTGTTATAGCCAATATCTAATGGTTTATTATTTCTATAAATTTTAACTAAACCATAAACTGGAGACTAACTTGAGTTAAACTATCCAGTTCATTAATATATATGGATAATTTGATATTTTTGTTATTTTGATATTTCTTCATATGACATGTGTAACAGTGGAAATGCATTTACAAATATACTTGAAATAACTTTCTACTTTATGGTTTGTTTTCCTGTAGTAGTTTCTTTTTTCTATCAAAGTATCCAGTTACTCTAATTTAGAACACTGAGAAAATACTTCTGAAATGGGATGTACCGAAATATACTTTGTTTCTCCTGTATCTTGTATCTTTTATCCTTAACTTCCTCTTCTTTGTTTACCCTTGTTTGGTTTGTAATAGTCTAGGCTTACATTTTTGAAACATTATATCCTCACAGAAAGCTCAGGATTTGTTTAGGTCCACTCAGATTGGTCGCAAAGAGTCGGACACGACTGAGCGAGTTCACTTACTTACTTACTTAGATGGGTAAAGAGACCTTCTGAGTTCCATAGTCACATTTACCATGTCAGTCCCATTTACCAGGTCTGCTGCTGCTGCTAAGTCACTTCAGTCGTGTCCGATTCTGTGTGACCCCATAGATGGAAGCCCACCAGGCTCCCCCGTCCCTGGAATTCTCCAAGCAAGAACACTGGAGTGGGTTGCCATTTCCTTCTCCAATGTGTGAAAGTGAAAAGTGAAAGTGAAGTCACTCAGTCGTGTCCGACCCTTAGCGACCCCACAGACTGCAGCCTACCAGGCTCCTCCATCCATGGGATTTTCTAGGCAAGAGTACTGGAGTGGCTTGCCATTGCCTTCTCTGTTACCAGGTCTGCTGTTACTTAAATCATTATAACCCCCATTGTGTCTTCTATTTCAGTTGCTTTGTTGAAATCATAGAATTATTTTTTTTCATTTTACTTTGTATTATTTTACTTTCTATTCTGGTGTCCTTTTCTTCCTGTGCTTTCTCATTCTGCATGTAGATATTTAATCATATTTAATCATGTAAAAAGTGATATACACTGTGTATATTCAGCCCTTATTAGCTCCCATCTTTCAGTCATTTAAGCTACATGAAAGCAGAAACTTTTGGTTTTTTACTTACCTCCCTAAGTTAGCCTTATGCTTGGCATCGGAAAGATGCTCACAAAATATTTGTTGATGAAATAATTCAATGTTATTCTGTTATTATCTTTTAAAAGTTAATTCCTGGGTCTGTCTATACATCCTAACCCTAATACACATTCCACTTTTGATCTTGGACTTCCTTCATACCCAAGTACCTGCTAGACAGTTCTCCTTAGCTGTGTATTGTGACGCCAAACATGGTGTCTGAATCTGTGTCTATCTGTATTCTCTGTTTTTATCGATGGTATCATCTTTCTCCTAGTCACTTGGATTTAAAAATAATACCTCATAATTTAAAAAATTCTCTGGCACCCCTTTCTAACTTAGAGCACAGTGGTTCAGATCAGTGAGCTCTGAGTCAGACTACAGCTGGACTCCTTGCAGTTAATTTCCTTGAATCTTAGTTTTATCATAAAATTCTTATTATTTTTGAGAATTATGTCAAAGTATTCGTAAAAGTGGTTAGTGTGGTACACACGGCACATGGTAAATGCTGAGTAAGTTGTCTCCCAAAGGATGTGATTTCCAGTGAGTCATGGGATGATTGTTAGCAGTTTTGAGCGTTCCCATTGTTTCCATCCAGGCTACTTCTGCCTGCCTGGTCCACGTTCTTAGCTCTTTTGTGAATGATGGCAGTAGTGCCGTGTACTCGTACCCACCCAAGACTCTATGGGCAGGTGGTGACCACACTGTCCTTCTCTCAAGAAACTGTGGTGATTTTCTGTAGCTAAAGTGGTCAGGTCTGTGCACTTCAGTTTGACATTTAAATTTTTGGACAGTCTTAAATGGCAAGCCACTCCAGTACTCTTGCCTGGAAAATCCCATGGACGGAGGAGCCTGGTGGGCTGCAGTCCTTGGGGTCGCTATAAGTCAGACAAGACTGAGCGACTTCACTTTCACTTTTCCCTTTCACACATTGGAGAGGGAAATGGCAACCCACTCCAGTGTTCTTGCCTGGAGAATCCCAGGGACGGGGGAGCCTGGTGGGCTGCCGTCTATGGGGTCGCACAGAGTCGGACACGACTGAAGTGACTTAGCAGCAGCAGCAAGGGCTTCCCTGGTGGCTTAAAGCGTCTGCCTCCAATGCGGGAGACCCGGGTTCTATTCCTGGGTTGGGAAGATCCCCTGGAGAAGGAAACAGTAACCCACTCCAGTATTCTTGCCTGGAGAATCCCATGGACGGAGAAACCTGGTAGGCTACAGTCCACGGGGTCGCAAAAGAGTCGGACATGACTGAGCGACAGAACGGAACGGAACGGATCCTTGCCAACATTTCGAGCCTGGGGTGTTCCGCATGAATTTCTAGTCACTTGCACACTTTCCAGCTCCTCAGCTGGTCTTAGTGGTGGATACTCTTCTCCACCTGCTCCCCCCCCACCCTGCCACACACACCTTTTCTTTATTGTCTAGATCCTATCATTTTAGGCCCCTGATTCTTTTTTTCCATGAAAATTTTCCTGAACCCTTTGTTGTGACATTGCTCTCCCGGCTCAGTGTGTGAATTTCATTCACTCACTCACTTGCTGCCTGCTGAGACAGGTGCTGTTCCAGACACTTGCACAAATGAACTAAAAGAACAAGGATGAGACTTCCCTGGAGGTTCACAGGTTAAGAATCTGCCTTGCAATGCAGGGGACTGGGGTTTAGTCCCTGGCTGGGGAATGAAGATACTACATGCCACCAGGCAACTGGGCCCGCCCACCACAACTAGAAAGCACACGTGCCACAACTAAGAATGTGCTTGTGCTTGAGTCGCTGTCGTGTCCAACTCTTTGTGACCCTGTGGACTGTAGCCCTCCTGGCTCCTCTGTCCATGGGGATTCTCCAGGCAAGAACACTGGAGTGGGTTGCCATGCCCTCCTCCAGGGGATCTTCCCAACCTAGGGATTGAACCCAGGTCTCCCATATTGCAGGCAGGTTCTTTACCATGTGAGCCACCAGGGAAGCCCACAACTAAGAGTCCATTCCGTTCCGTTCCGTTCTGTCGCTCAGTCGTAGAGTAGCATAAATAAATAAAATTGTTTTTTTGAAAAAGGCAAAGACTGCCTGAAGCTAGGGCTTGTATCAGAATAGACAGGGGATTGTGTCTCATGATATCTTTGTAGTTTGCATTTATTTATTGAACTCCTATAGTATTTTTTTCCTATATGGATTGTAAATTTTTTGATAGTTGGGTATTATTTTAAGGCATTTTCTTCAATGGTTTATTGATGTTTTACAGAGAGGAGGAACTCAGATACTTTTTAATTTTGGAAGTTCACACTCATGGCTTGAGTTTTAAAACTATAGCTTCAAAATCAGAAGCATTACTTGGAATGTATTTGAAATAAGAGAGATTCATATATCTTTATGCTTTAGGGACAAGTGCCCTTTTAAGAAAAATTATAACTACAGAGGCAGATTACTTATAGTAATTGTGGGTTTTCTGGTAAAATGTTGATTGTGGGTAAACACTATGCTTCCGTTACTTTTGTGTATTGTAGGTGGTGTACATTGATGTCGCTTAACTTACTCGAAAAACTTTTTCTTCCATCTGACTTTTTTTGTGCAGCCTCTCTCCTCCTCCTTCCTTTAATGTGATGTCCAAATCAATATTTGAAAAAGAAATCTGGATTTAAATCAATAGGCAGTTAAACTTTAATAGCTTTTGTTACTGGGAAATTATAGAAGTAATTGATGACTGTTGCTTGCTCCTCTCTGAGCATGTAGCCTAGGTTAAATGCTCCCCTCCTTGCTCTGGACTTCCCCAGCCCCGTGCTTTCTTTTTTGACTCCTTCTATAGTTGTAATTAAGGACTTCTCTGGTGGCTCAGTGGTAAAGAATCCACCTGCAGTGTAGGAGACCTGGGTTTGATCCCTGGGTCGGGAAGATCCCTTGGAGAAGGAAATGGCAACTCACTCCAGTATTCTTGCTTGGAAAATCCTGTGGACAGAGGAGCCTGGTGGGCTATAGTCCATAGGGCCAGACACAACTGAGCACACACATGCCCTAGACCTAAGACCTGCTTAGCGCACAGAACATAATGGGTGCTCTCCAGAAATACATTACGTGAAATTTGACACTCATTCAGTTACTTGAGATATGCTGCCATCCTGTAGATGTGAGAGACTAAGCTGGGTTTTAGGTTTGCACTGGAGGATACAACATAGCCCTTGTCCTCAGAGTCCTTGTCAACTCACAAAATGTGCCCAATTCTTATCTAATTAACATTTAGATACTGCTGAAAGTTTCCAGAATATTTTTTTTCTAACTTTGAGCCTCACAATAACTCTGGAATATGTGCTATTTCACTCTGTAGATGAGGAAACCGAGAAACAGAGACCCAGTAATTCATTCAGGTTCACACAGGATTGGAACCTGTGTCTATCTTATCTCCAGATCCTTCTGAAATACGTGCTGCTTCCAGTCTGGCAAGCCGCATGCGAGACAGTCATACCTTACGTCTATCCTGGCTTATCAGAAATTACATCTGTTTCTTCCCACTCTTGTGTTTTGGAGTTTGCATTTAAAAATCAGACCAAGGAATTTAGATTTGCAAATAAACCTATTACGGATGGAGGTTTTGTATCTCATTAAACTTTCCCAATCACCCTCAGTTTCTCTGCTTTTGCAACTCTTACCCTTGGCAGAAATTTTCATGGTGATATTTTTCTGTGACCTCTAGATCTATTTAGTCTTCATTTTAGGCCTGTTGAATTATATTTGGAATTTTTTCTTGGTGTTTAAGTTCCCTATACTCCGAAGAATTTTTGCATCTTTACCACTTGCTACTTGAGATAATCTCTAATCAGACTCACAGATACGTTCCTGCCTTTGTACCTGTATTTGGACTCTATCTCCCTGCTAAAACGCCTTCTGTAAACTTTGGTCAATTAAAATTGAAAACATTTCCCTTCCTTTTGGGTTCTAAAGTAAGTACTGCCTACAAGTTTAGCCCCTTAGTCACTTGCTGTCCTCTACGCCTTGTTGCTATTTCACTTGTACTGGTTTTGTTTCACTAGTGAAACTTAATTTCTGGAATTAAAGGACTAAATCTTGTTTCTGTTTTTCTGTCTCCCACAGCGTCTAGTACAGTACTGAACACATGACTGTGCTTACTAAGTGCTCAGATGTTGGTTGAAGTAACTCTCATTATAGTTTGTACTTCCTGGTTATATCTGAAAGTCTCAGTGCTATCCAAACACTTTGACATCCTGGAGAAAGGTAGCTGGAGGGGACAGTCTTCCTAGTAAAACAGAGACACATCCCATTTGTGTTGTGCATGAAGGGTTACAGAGTGTTTTCATGTACATATTAGCACACTTCATCCTCACAGTAATTTTATGGGAGAGGAATCATTTTATCCTTACTGTGGAGTGGTGGCACTAGGGCTCAAATATTTTGCCTCTACTGGAACTGGGACCCAGAGACAGCTCATGTGAGTCCAGTGCACACAGGAGGGACTGAAGCAACTGGGCTTCAAGCTCCAGAGGGCAGGACCCAGGAATGTTGATTGCACATCACTATTGCAACATAAAATTGAGGTTCTTGTGTCAGCTGCCCTTTGAATCTTGCCCAGCATGCACTTCTGATATGTCTGGCTCTGCCTGCACAGTCAGACTCGTTTTCTGCTTCTAGAATTTCACTACCAGTTAGCTATTTGGTAATCATAAAATCACCAGTATTTATGGTAACTATAAAAATCATCAGTATTTGTATTTATCTTTCCTTCTCTTCCTCCATCATCATCATCTTCATCACTGTCATCACCATCTCTCTATTTGCACGTGCATAGACATTTGTTATTGTTCAGTTGCTAAGTCATGTCTGACTCTTGGACGACCCCTTGAGCTGCAGCACACCAGGCTTCCCTGTCCTTCACTATCTCCCAGAGTGTGTTCAAACTCATGTCTATTGAGTTGGTGATGCCTTCCATCCATCTCATCCTTTGTTACCCTCTTCTCCTTTTGCCTTCAATCTTTCCCATCATTAGGGTCTTTTCCAGTGAGTTGGCTCTTCACATCAGGTGGCCAAAGTCATTCAGCTTCAGTATCAGTCCATCCAATGAATATTCCGGGTTGATTTCCTTTAGAATGGACTGGTTTGGTCTCCTTGCAGTCCAGGGACTCTGAAGAGTCTTCTCCAACACCACAGTTCAAAAGCATCAATTCTTTGGTGCTCAGCCTTCTTTATGGTACATCCATACATGACTACTGGAAAAACCATAGCTTTGACCATATGGGTCTTTGTTGGCAAAGTGGTGTCTCTGCTTTTTAATACACTGTCTAGGTTTGTCATAACTTTTCTTCCTAGTAGCTAGAATCTTTTAATTTCGTGGCTACGGTCACAGTCCTCAGTGATTTTGGAGCCCAAGAATATAAAATCTGCCACTCTTTCCGCTTTTCCCCATCTATTTGCCATAAAGTGATGGTACTGGATGCTGTTTGTAGTTATTTATGAAACAATCTGAAGTCTTAAAAATTATGTGGAAAAACATTAAGCTGTGGCAGTTATAAAGATTTTGTTAATGCTTTCTTCAGTTTCTGTTCTCCTTAGGTTAAGGGTTATTATGAATAGGTTGGTGGATAACCACGTTGACAGCTTTGGGCTAGAGAATTTGTATATCATTATTTTGAGAAAGAGAGATCTTTTTGTACTCTCATGTATTTCATGAGTGATAAACAAACAAGCCTTGATCATCTTTGAGATCTAGCCTTGGAAATCTTTTTAAGGGTACTTTTTAAGGTCAAGTGCAGTTCCTCTTTTTTGGCTCATGAGTTGAGTTTTTGCTACAGGTTAGGAAAACTTTTTTTTTTCTTCTAGTTATCTGATTAAAATTTGTAGCATTAAGTTTTTTTCTTTTTTGCCGTTTCTGTGAGTGGTTGGCAGTGTAATTTCACTTTTATACTCTTGATTTTTTGTACACCTGGGCACAAGGAAATGGCAAAGGACCATCAAACTGGATAGTTCACACTGAAGCTGATCCGTGACCCTCTGATGTCTCTCTCGGGACATACAGCTTGTGAAATCCATCTCAAACATATCGTTTGCTTTGGGTTTGTATAGTCAGATGCCAAAAGCATTTTAAAAATGATTCGGATTTTAAAATATTAAAAATAGACATGGATTTCTGTAGACAGTATATATAGACTGTGCAAAGAAAAGGCAGTCTTATGTTTGTGTTCTGTGCGTGCTCAGTAGCCCCATGGACAGAAGCCCACCAAGCTCCTCTGTCCGTGGAATTTCCCAGGTAAGAATACTGGAGTGGGTTGCCATTTCTTACTCCATGGGATCTTCGTGGAGATAGAAGCCATGTCTCTTGCATTTCTTGCGTTGGCAGGCAGATTCTCTGCCACTAGTGGGAAGTCCTATGTTCTCGAGGGGTGTAATTTATTTATAGATTTTAACTGTTGCTAAAGCTCCAATACTTTGACCATGTGATGCGAAGAGCCAACTCACTGGAAAAGACCCTGATGCTGGGAAAGATTGAGGCCAAGAGGAGAAGGGAGCAACAGAGAATGAGATGGTTGGATGGCATCACTGACTCAATGGACATGAGTTTGAGTGAACTCTGGAAGGTAGTGAACCACAGGGAAGCCTAGTGTGCTGCAGTTCATGGGGTTACAAAGAATTAGACATGACTGAACAACTGAACAAGAACAACAAACCTACAGGAGAAGAAATTGTAATAGGTTAGCTTAGAGGTGGACAAACATGAGACTGAAGTCTTGATTCTAGCCCTGGAGAGAAACGAGAAAGATATGTTGACTTAATTCTAAGCATAATGCCACTTTACCAAGTGGAAAGTGTGGCTGAAATTTCTCAGTTCACATAGAGCTGAGTAGTTGAGACAACCTTTTCACAAAGGAGTTTGCTAAAAAAAACTCAGCTCCTGAGGGTCAATCAAGTTTGCAGTTGCCTTGTGTGGACTTGGTACTTTGGGAGGGACCCTATGGTGTCTTTCTCAGTGTGGATGCAGATCTCTAGTCTCTGCCTGGAGGACCTAGTGGATATTTGGGGAAGATAAAATTTTAGCAAAATAAGAATTTGACCTGAGGTCTGTGGTGGTTATTGTTCATCATGTGAGACGGGGAGGAGGGTAGTGGAGGTTCTACAGCTAGAAAGATTGGTTCAGAAACAACCTCAGTGGGAGCCTATTTTGATCTTTCTCTCTACAGTTTGTCCCAGCAGGTCAGAGTCCCAAGGTCCTGTTCACTGTCAACACATGCTTTTTGGGATTTTAACTTCTAAGACCTATTGGAAAATAAGGGGACAAGCTCAAGTTTTAGGTATAGGATTGTTTGGGGACAGATTTTGGTGATGCAGATATTAAACATCAGTCACTATCTGCCCTTGGTGGTATATCCTTATGCATTTTTAAAGCCCGAGGTGCTTTTCTATACTCTTTGTTTGTTTTTTTTTTGTGTGTGTGTTTTGTTCTGTTTTTGTCTGTATCTTGCGGGTTCTTGTTCCCCCAACCAGGAATCATGCCCAACTGGGCCTGCTGCAGTGGAAGCTTGGAATCCTAACCACTGGACTACCAGATAATTCCCTAAAACCTGAGGTTTTAAGAGAATTAGAAAACAAAACAAATCAACAGTTTGATTTATTTATTTAAATTGATGGATTGATTCTCTTTTGAAAATATCAGTCTGTTCTTGAGGTTGTTATTTCCATGGAAAAAATATATTTTTGTGAAACATTTGCTTTTCAGAACTTGATAGTTTTAGGTATGTTTTCAGTATAGTCCACAGATTTCACCAAGCTTTCATTCTTTATAGAAAAATGGAAAACAAAACAAAACAACTTCTAAACTTCCAAGTTGTTTAGTCCCAGTGAGGCTGTCTTATCTTAGTACTCTATAATGGCACTTGATAGCTCTTACCAACATTCAAGTTTTACTACATTTTTGTCTAAACTAGTGTCATTTGCAGCAAATATGTAGCATTTGCTTCTAGACAATATACTGAGGAAAAGAGGAATCCAAAGACCTGTCCAGTTGTCTGCTAAATTTGTGGGTTAGAGAGTGTTTAAACTCAGGCTGATGGGTTTTGTTTTATTCCCTCCTTGGTATTACATCTCTGTTGGTTGACTGTAACAGAACCCTTTCGCACTCACTTGACCAGTCAACTAACAGTTAATTTTCACCGAACTGATAAGAGTGTGCAGCAGCTATCTCTTTGGAACCCTGTTGTTCTGAGAGTCAGAACATTTTCTCCTTAAAATATAGTGAAGAAACCAAATGAACTTTTAAATTATTAGATATAGGCTTTATTTATTTATCTTAAGCATTTTGAGGATTTTAAGTTAGTTGCAGCAGTTTTCAGAGAGTACAGTATCCTTGTTACAGAACCTTCAGAGTCGCTTGTCCTTCAGTGGTGTTCCTGCGAGGCACAGCATTTTTATTCCATTAGAAGTTTCTACTTGGCTGATCCACTGTAATCTTCAATTTTCCCCTTGTGTTCAACTCCTTATTTCTTTGTCTGCAAGTTACTTCTATTAAACTTACATTTTATATACAGCTCCTAAGAACAATAAACTAAATAATACAATATACAGATAGAGATGTTAATGTTAGTAGGATTATAGGTAATTTTATTTTCTAATTTCCATTTCTTTATATTTTTGAACTTTTATGTGCTTGGCTCATATTCCTTTTATAATCAGAAAAATCTGTTAAAAACCTTAGCTCTGACTGATTATGATGAATTATATTTTTGTGTGCTTCCTCTGTGTCGTAGAAGTTGGGAGAAGAAGAGAGTCTGCTTTATTTTTAGGGAAATAAGCAATTGAGTAACCTTGTATTTGCTTGGGGTTAAGTAGTCAGATTCTGCCTGAGAAAATTTCGTGTGACTCAAGCCTACTCTTCAAGAGCCAAAATTAAAAACTTTTCTAACTTGAGATAAATACTTTTTAATATTGCACATATTTAAATTTATTGTGATTTAAAGACAATATACTGAATTGAGTTTGACTTTTTTCTGGAATCAGGGTCAGTACTGTGACCTTCAATTACCGTAGTTCTTACTTTTCCCTTGCTGTCAGCTGCCACTGTCAAAGTTAGTCGCTCACTCATGTCCAGCTCTTTGCGACCCCATGAACTGTAGCCCACAAGACTTCTTTGTCCAGGGGATTCTCCAGGCAAGAATACTGGAGTGGGTCACTATTCCCTCCTCCAGGGGATCTTCCCGACACAGGGATTGGGATTGAACCCAGGTCTCCCCATTACAGGCATATGCTTTACCATCTGAACCACCAGGGAGACCCAATACCACAGTGCTAATCTGGGGCTTCTAATCATGTAGCTTCAGTTCAGACCAGTCACTGAGTCATGTCCAGCTCTTTGCAACTCCATGGACTGCAACACCCTAGACCTCCCTGTCCATCACCAACTCCCAGAGTTTACTTAAACTCATGTCCATTGAGTTGGTGATGCCATCCAACCATCTCATCCATTATCATCCTCTTCTCCTCCTGCCTTCGATTTTTCCTAGCATCAGGGTGTTTTCAAATGTGTCAGTTCTTTGCATCAGGTGGCCAAAGTTATTAGAGTTTCAACATCAGTCCTTCCAATGAATACTCAGGACTGATTTCCTTTAGGATGGACTGGTTGGATCTCCTTGCAGTCCAAGGGACGTCAAGAGTCTTCTTCAACACCACAGTTCAAAAGCATCAGTTCTTCGGCACTCAGCTTTCTTTATAATCCAAGTCTCACATCCATACATGACCACCGGAAAAACCATAGCTTTGACTAGAGGGACCTTTGTTGGCAAAGTAACGTCTCTGCTTTCTAATATGCTGTCTAGGTTGGTCATAACTTTTCTTCCAGGGAGCAAACGTCTTTGGATTTCATGGTTGCAGTCACCATCTGCAGTGATTTTGGAGTCCCCCCCAAAATAAAGTCTGTTACTGGTTCCATTGTTTCCTCATGTATTTGCCATGAAGTGATGGGACCAGATGCCATGATCTTAGTTTTCTGAATGTTGAGTTTTAAGCCAACTTTTTCACTCTCCTCTTTTACCTTCATCAAGAGGCTGTTTACTTCTTCTTTGCTTTGAAAACAAATATTGTATAACCTTTTGTATGGATTGACTAACAATTCTGAAGGACAGTATGAACGCTTTCTTCTTGGAGTAGAATGTATGTCCTTGCCTTCCTCAACACCTGAGAAGAGGGGGCTTTGTTATTTATTTACCTGTAAGTGATTTAATAACCGATGACCCAGGGAGGGATTGTTCTTTGCTTGTTTCTTAACTGTGCATAGAATGATTTAGATTGGGTCTTGGTAAGGTTTTGGAATAAGGCCTGGATGTAAATTCCACTGACACCACTTAATAGCTGTGTGATCTTGGGCAGTCCATTTAATCTCTCCAAGTTGATTTCCTCATCTGTTAAATGAGTATAATTGAGCTTTTATTATGGAATTATGAGGATTAAATTAAAGAATTCATGTAATGTGCTGAGTATAGTGCTTGTATGTGGTAATTGCTCAATAAATGTTCACAATAATGATAATCATAATAATTGTGGGTTTGATTATTTATTTGGCTATAAATAGCACATTTAATTTACAATTGGCTATAATTCTCTACAACTGTTATGTATATTGGGGGATTCTTTTAGAGTAAGAAAAGTTTAAAAACTGTTTTCAAATATAACTATACTTTCTTGACTGCTCACTTGAGCAGTTGTCATTGGATTCTGTGATATGTGTGACATATAAGGTAAACAGTAACTTCAATATAGAAATTTTCTTTCAATCATTTTGAAGCACTACTTCTTTTTCACCCTTCAGCCTCATATTTTCTGTAGGCTCTTGATCAGTTCACTTGACCTGGGCATTGTGTTCATGGCTCCTAACAGGATGGTCCTCTGAGTATTTCAAGGGCAGAGGTAGGGAATATGTATGATGGTTAAGAGCAAGATTAAATGGAAAAGTGCTCTGAGGTTGAAGATTCTATTCTACCATTTTATACCATTGATAATTTGTTTAAAGAAACAACAAAAATGAAACTGCAAGTAAAATCAGATTCTGAAGTTTCAAATCTCAGCACTGTCCGAATGCTACATGATCTTGAGTCGGTTCCCTCATTCTCTGAGCTTTAGTTCCCTTATCCATTAAACGGGGAAAATGTTCTCTTCCTCATAGTTACTGTGAATATCTGCTTAGGTAATCTGACATAAAGCACATAGACGCTGCCTAAGGAGTTACGAAGGTGGCATGTGGCTCATCATGGTGCTCACTGCATTCTTGAGAGTGTTCTCTGCCTTGCCCTATGCTCGGCCAAGGAAGTAGGTTTAGGTTTGCTCTTTTTCTGCCCCAGAGAGATTGGAATGGACAAGGACTCCTGGAATGGTATGTCTAGTGTGGAATTCTCTTTTTTGATTGATGTGATAATGATAACTTTCCCTTCTATGAATTACATTTGAAGTCTGAACTTAGTAAAGTATTTTATAAATGTTAATTATAGAGAGTGAATACCAACACTTTCCAATTGTGAATTTTCTTGGCTCCCAAAGAACTACATTGATGTTTATTACTGCATTACTTTGGTTAGATAATGCAGTCCTGAAAGAATATGTGTGTGTGTGTGTGTGTGTGTGTGTGATGAGAAAGTGTTGATCCCAACAGGGTCTATTATTTGCTTATTTGAGTGCTGAGAAAGCACAAAAGTGTTTTAAGGTACAGAACAGAAGACCTTTTAAGTAAAGAATGAAATCACATAATAATTTTAAAGAATATTAAAGCTTGATACTTATACAAAAATTAATAGTGCTTCTCTGTCATATCATTAGAATAAGAAATCATTTTTTCACTGTAGCAGAATTGATTTAGACTTTAAATTAGGAAATTGCTAAAATTTATAAGCTAGGAGTGATCTCAAATTGTTCAGATAATATTTTGTTTAAATAGCATAAACATAAATAAGCATCATTTAGTTTTGAATAGCTGCATAGACCTTCCTGGTGGTAGAGGGCAATATTGATTGTTTCCTTAAAAATTTTTTTTAACAGTTGTTTTTTTTTTAAGGATTATTTAGGAGCCTCTGGCTTGTCACTTCACTTTGATAGATATCATATTTTGCACAAACTAAGAAATCATATCTGCACATGTTACATGTTTTTTTAAAAGTGATATGTAGTATGTTTGTCATTTAAATGGCAGTTTAAAGTTCTGATTACAATAATTCCTACTGTAATAATTACTGAGGCTCCTCTCAGGAATGTAATGAGAAATGCTTCTAAGCAGTTCCCATAGACTACAGTTGTTGCTACTGTTTAGTCAGTCAGTTGTGTCTGACTCTCTTGTGACCCCACGGACTATAGCCCACCAGGCTCCTCTGTCCATAGGATATTCCAGGCAAGAAAACTAAAACAGGTTGCCATTTCCTTCTCCAGGTGCTGTTCCCAACCCAGGGATTGGACTCATGTCTTCTACATTGGCAGGCAGATTCTTTACTACTGAGCCACTAGGAAAGCCCGTAGACCATAGACATCATGTCGTACATTTGGGTCTTTCTGCCTTTGTCTTCTTCCCTCCCTCTGCCCTTTATTTTGGGGTCGTTAAAAACCAACCAACAAGCAAAAGACATTTCTTAGGGGTCCTGGGATGGGTGCTAAGTATTTAACCATGACCTCAGGCATTTTAGGTGAGACTTCCAGTTGTAGAGCTCACATTGGCATGTGTTCCTTGCTGACCATCCCCAGCAGCAAGAAAGGAGGCCTTAGAAAGCCATCCTGTGATTAAGAAGCCTTAATGTTTCTGACTTACTTCACTCCATATAACACTGTCTGGGTCCATCCACATCTCTGCAAATGGCACAATTTTGTTCTTTTTATAACATAGATAACAAATGAGAACTCTATTCAATGCTCTGTAGTGATCTAAAGGGGAAGGAAATCCAAGAAAGGGAATATATGTATATATGTGGTTGATTCGCTTTGCTGTACAGCAGAAACCAAAACAATGTTGTAAAGCAACTATACCCCAATTAATAAAAAAGAAAAAGAAGCCTTGGCTGGGTTGTTCTGACTTCTGGCTATAATTACAAGACATTGCATTTCTGGAAGTGGCTTTGATGGGCAGGGGTTGCAGGAAAGTCTCTTTCTCAGACTTTCTGGGGGATTCAGTGGATCCACTAGGAAAAAGCTCTTCATCATTGGTGCTAAGACTTCAGGTGATTAGAAAATGATCAGGTTCTGTTATAGGAGATTCCCTTTTATGAGATATAGAAAAAGTATCATAAAATTGTATCATGAGATTGAATTGGTAATCTCAGCATTCTGGTGGAACCCTGGTCTTCTTCATGTGTGTTTAAATCATCTCTACAATACCAGCCTTTATTTAGTTGTTTACACTAATATATAGACTAGTCATTTCAAAATATTTTAAAACAAAGATTGAACTCTACATTTGAATATATTTACTAGGCTTTTGATTGTTACATGTACACGTATCTTTAATATTTCCTTACTAGAAGGGAATAACTTTTTCTGTATTTTTAAAAAGATTTAATTTTATTAGGAAGATTAAAGATTTTATATCTTAGAAGGCAATATTAAAAATGTTTATTATCTGAAATGAAGTATGAATGATTAAGTTATTTCAGAAAATCAATAAAATGGAATCAACAGAAAAAAAATCAATGTGCTTTATAAATATGCCTTTTAAAGTTTTTTTATTTATCATTGTGGTAAATATCTTGGCTCAGTGGATTGCTATCTGGGTTTGATGTAAAGTTTGATTTATCCAAAAAGTTCTCTTGAAATTTATTTTTAAATGTCAGAGGCCTTTTGTAATCTCAATGAACAGTTATCATGAGGCTACTATATATACGGCATTTTGGTAGGTATTACTCTAAAGCAGTTTTCAGTCTAGTTAGGAATATAATAGAGGCTGTATCTAGAAAGAGTAGAGAATTTCATGATGGCCATGATTTGGTGTGGGAACGCTTTACTGACAAAGTGGTTTATAAAGTGAGACATATAGGGTAGAGGAGGAGTTTGGAGTAAGGTTGACATACCAGGCTGTGCAATGCACAAGGCACTCCATTTCAAGGGGCTTATTCCCATCAAAGATATTACAGATTTGTTCGCATTTTTTCACAGTTTTTAGGTAGATAGTCTATCTATGCCTATCTACTTTCTCTGGTTCCTTAATTTCCACCTTAAGGCAAAAGCCTTCTGCTCTGGCTATTCCTTCTGCTTGGAATGCTTGTTTCCCAGATATCCATGGGTTCACCTCTTTTTCCCACTTCAAGCCTTTGCTCAGATATCATCTCTATGATGCTCATTCTGTGCACCCTGTGTAAAGCAATAGTTTCCTCTACCCCCATATTACCATTCTGTAACATTATCTATAAATACTGTACTGCATAACTGTATTGTATTTAATTAGTAAGTTTATTATTGTCTTCTTCTCTTTTCTACCTCCCTGGTAAAATTACAGTTTCAAGATGATAAATTTTTCTTCTATCCATTTTTTGTTCACTGATATATCTATCTGAAGTGATTTATAAATATGCCTTTTATATTGGCATCTTGGTACACAGTACACACTCAGATATTTATTGAATGAATAAGTGCAGAATGAAGTTGAATTGTCTCTGATCTTTCTAGGTTAGGAGACATCAAGAATAGTGACTCAATTACATAAGATTATGAGGAGAAGTTTCTCCTTCCCCCTTTTTTTTGTGATAGTGGGAGATAATGTATCTGTTTTAAAATATGAATTTCAGTTTGGTATATATTAGAGGGAAATTATAATAGTATCAGTAGGGAATGTAGGTGGGACATCTGGGCTTATTTGGGAGTCATTGAAGTCTTGACCAAGATTGTGTTTATGATAAAAAGAAAGGGCAAGGATGGAACCCTGAGATGAGATGTTTACAAAGCAGAAAGGGCAGAAGACAGTGAGTAAAACTGTGACAGAATTGTCAGAGGGTTATGAAGAAACCCAGGAGAGTATTGTCCTTGAACCATGGAAGAATATAGTGATCACAATGCAGAATCATACAGCAGTCAAATAAGACAAATCATACAGCAGTCAAATAAAAATTCAGCCATCAACTTTGGCAATTGGGATATCACTGGTGGTTTTTGTTTCAGCTGGAGAGTGTGGATGACTTGGGGTAGGGGATTCAGTACTGGAAAAGAATAAAGAAGTGAAGACACGACCTTGTGTATGATTGTGGATGATGGCTGCCACACCTGCTGCTCATCACTCAATTGCATCACACTTTAGCACTTATTTAGAGCAACAACTTGGAGTACAGCAGTAATCTGGCATTCTTAAAATCAGTACTATAGCTAATTTTTCTAGCAGATGGAAATAAAGTATCATTAGGAAGGAGGGGTGCCTTTTCTGATTTACACAAAGGGGCCACGTGGGTGGGTAATGTCCATTCAGTGGCTCTGAGTGGAGACAATACCACAGGTTCTTTTTGGAACTGATTTTTGACATAGTAAGAAAGAGGAAAGTTTTATTGACAGAAAGTGATAGGAGAAAGAATCTACAGTTTCAGTTAAGATAGGCTAGCTAAGAAGAAGCCCAAATTTTGTGTGTTAGTTGCTCAGTTGTGTCTGACTCTTTGCAACCCCATAGACCATAGGGTGCCAGGCTCTTCTGTCCATGGACTTCTCTAGGCATGAATACTGGAGTGGGTTGCCATTCCCCTTTCCGGGGTATCTTCCCAGCCCAGGGATCAAACTCAGGTCTCCCACATTGCAGAAAGTGATTAGGAGAAAGATGTTATCTACAGTTCCAGTTAAGATAGGTTAGCTGAAGAAGCCTAAAGCAGAGGCTGATAATGAGAGGAGTAGAGTATCAGCTGCTGGGTGTTAGTGGGGACAAGAGTGGAAAGCACAGGAGTCAGAGGAGGCAGACGCAAAGGGCTGAGAGAGTCTGGTGATGGCTTGAGTGTGTCTGAGAGAACAAGGAGGTCAAGAATGATTTTAATGTTGTAAGAATGGGAGGATGAGGCAAGTTAATTTTCTGCTTTAACACCAAGTTTTCTCATGAAATATGAGTTCTGTTTTCGCTATGCTTAGCTTGAGACAGCTGGGGAAGTTAAGATAGGAATATTTGGTAGATAGAAGGAGGTTTTGAACAAACTTAAAGTAGAGGAACCTTCCCTGACCTGGGGATTGAACCCACATCTCTTATGTCTCCTACATTGGCAGGTGAGTTCTTTACCACTAGCACCACCTGGGAAGGCCACAAAGGAGAGGAATCAGTTTTGTCAGTTTCTAGTTGAAGCTGTAACATGGTCATAAAGATGTAGGCTCTGCTTTAGCTTCTGTGATGAGGTGACTGCCTTCTTCACAGCACCCTGTGAGACTGGTGTTGTTATCATTTCCATTAGAGGTTAGAGAGAGAGACTGTCATTTGCCTGGCATCCCACAATTTATAATCTACAGTGGTGGGGGTCATGCCAGCACCTTTCTGCCCCTCAAGCCCTCACTATTAACCCATATTCCTTCCTGCTTTCATCCCTGACCATTACATTGGGACTGATTAGGGAGTGAATACACATCTCTGGCAAAAATGGTATTTGTTTTTCAGACTTCGTTTTCCATTCATTACTTCAAACATGATTTGGTCCACTTTGATCACACCTTTGATACAGCTGCAGATTCTTCTGAAAGACCTGAGATCCTTTTTCTTATAGGCCAACTGTTCAGATATTTTTTAGATCAAATATCCTGCTACCTCCCTTTTTTTCTTAGCAGCACATTTCCACACCTTAATTTTGATTTATCTTTCCTTTTTGTGTATTACTTGACTCTGTTGAGAAGGAAGGCCATCACCTCAAGCTTTGCCTTGTCAGTGAAACTATTTCACACCAGTAGATGATTTCATTTTGGTTCTGCTTTTACATTTTTAACCTAAGACTAGTTTACTAATGCAGTCATGTTAGCCATTGTGATTTATCTCTTGGTACAATAATATCAGTATCTAGGGCTGGGAAGTTATTAAATAAGTTTTTTATTTGGTAGGGTAAACATGATCATGGCTATACATAGACAGGTTGCCTCATTTCAGGAGATTCTATAGATGTGTTAGTGAAGGTTTTCTTAATTTTAATTTCATTGGCATCCTACTGCCATCTGTATAATAAGATTTATAATCTCATGGAAGGTGATATATACTTGGCATAATTTCTTAAGTTTTTTAGCATAATTGCATAAATATTTTCTTGACGGTTTGAACATGTAGGACCTCAGGTTATTCTCAAATGTGTAGGAAACAGAAGCCAGTCTTAACAGTCTACCTACAGACTAAATGCATACTATAGAGCAAATTCATCTACCCCTTTGTGTAATTGTTATCTAGATAGTACTTCTATACCTGACAGTTGTTGAAAAGGCAGGAAGGAGGATGTTGCCAAAAAGAATGTAATTTATTCTTGTTGAATGTGAAATAAAAATTATACATCGTATTAATCGTCACGTTTAGACAAATGGCACGGAATGGACGATGAGCAAAATCATCGTAAGAGTGGGAAGTATGGTGACAGTTAAATTGCCATCTGTTATACTGATAATGTAAAATGATGGCATACATTCAATCACAAGTGACCTTTTTAGCAATCATTTTATTCTTTACTTTTAAATTTTATTTATTTATTTTGGGGCCACACTGTGTGGCTTATGGGATCTTAGTACCCTAACCAGGGATCGAACCTATTCTCTCAGTAGTGAAAGCACAGTCCTTATCACTGAACTGGCAGGGGATTCCCCATCAATCATTTTAGAAACTTAGCTCAGAAAACTAGGTGAAACTAGAGACCTTCAGTTCAGCCTCCTGTTCTTTGGTTTGGAAGGTAAGAATCCATCTACGACAGAGGAACAGAGGTTCTGAGACTCAGTTTGCAACACATCCAAGTATCTATGATTGCCGCCCCCCCACCCACCCCCAATTCACCCCTGGGTCAAAATAGCAAAACAAACAACCTTAGCATTTTTGTTTTAAAGTAGTTAGCTCTAGACAACATAATAGTTGTTGTGGGAGGGGGAAAGATACACATAAATGGAAAGGAAAAATAAATTTTATTTTTATTTCTTGTATACTCAAAACTACTTGTTAATGAGATATAAATGCCTGCTGGCCACTCCACAGTTTCTCAGATCTTCCAATAAAGTTATGCATCCCCATATCCTCATTTCCTATTCCACACGGATTGATGTGCTGCACAGTTGCCCTTTGAATGACACAGGTTTGAACTGTGTGAGACCACTTATGTGTAGATCTTTTTTCACCAAATATGTGCTACAGTACTACACAGTCCGTGGTTGGTTGAGTCCATGGATACGGAACCATGGACACAGAGGGCTGACTATAAAGTGATAATCTGTTTCCGCTGCACTGAGGGGCTGTGCCCCTAACCCTCACTTTGTACAAGGAGCTGTTGCTGCTGCTGCTAAGTTGCTTCAGTCGTGTCCGACTCTATGCGACCCCGTAGACAGCAGCCCACCAGGCTTCTCCATCCCGGGGATCCTCCAGGCAAGAATACTGGAGTGGGTTGCCATTTCCTTCTCCAGTTCAAGGGGCAACTGTATTATTTTTTTAAATTGCAGCGACTGCTGAAAAGATGTATCATTGAAAGGAATGCAGTGTGATCTAATGGAACAGCATACTAATTTGAGACAGTAGTTTAGACAGTGTCTAACAGATGTGGAGTATTCCTGTGATTTTTTTAAAATTTGAAATATCCTGGGAACCATCAGTCAGTCAGTTCAGTCGCTCAGTCGTGTCCTACTCTTTGCGGCCCCATGAATCTTCACAGCACGCCAGGCCTCCCTGTCCATCACCAACTCCCAGAGTTCACTCAAACTCATGTCCATCGAGTCGGTGATGCCATCCAGCCATCTCATTCTCTGTCATCCCCTTTTCTTCCTGCCGCCAATCCCTCCCAGCATCAGAGTCTTTTCCAGTGAGTCAACTCGTCACATGAGGTGGCCAAAGTATTGGAGTTTCAGCTTTAGCATCAGTCCTTCCAGTGAACACCCAGGACTGATCTCCTTTAGAATGGACTGGTTGGATCTCCTTGCAGTCCAAGGGACTCTCAAGAGTCTTCTCCAGCACCACAGTTTAAAAGCATCAATTTTTCAGCGATCAGCTTTCTTCACAGTCCAACTCTCACATCCATACGTGACCACTGGAAAACCATAGCCTTGACTAGACAGACCTTGGTTGGCAAAGTAATGTCTCTGCTTTTTAATATACTATCTACGTTGGTCATAACTTTCCTTCCAAGGAGTAAGCGTCTTTTAATTTCATGGCTGCAACAGCATAGATTATTTTAATAATCTTAGTTAATAGATCATGAGAGAAAGACTGGAAATTACTTGCTCTCAGTAAATTACTTGCCCTCAGTAAATTGTCAGATACATTGCCTGGGTGCCCAGCAATATAAATGATGTTTCCCTTATCATATCATCAGTTTTTATAGCTGTATTTGACTCTGATGGTCTGACTTATATGTATTTATAGACTCGTAATCTTTACTAGGTACAGCATCACTAATTTTATTGGAAATTGGTTGATTTTATGTGTAAGTGGGTGACAGTTATTACTGAGTCTCAGCTATAAAGTGGATGGCTTTATAGAAATTGTGTTTACATAAAACGTAAGACAGAAAAGATTTATTAATAACGTAAGACTGCATGAATGGAGAAAATCTGGACCATTTTTCCTGGGAGTTTTAATCACACAGCACCACCATAAATAGCTGCATGTGGGATATAAGACTGATAAATTCACAGAGGCCACAAAGTCCTGTGATATTGTAACCTCTGTTAACTGAGCCATCTCTTCTTTATGTCATGGTGAAGATAGCTGTTGCAGCAGGTCATTTATAAGGTCATTTAGAAAAATGGTGTCAGTCACACTGCATCTGTTAGCAGTCTTTGTGGTGTAGAGGCGCTGGTCTTTCTGTAACAAGACTGTACTCATCAACTCTTATGCTTTCACAGTTTAGAGACTTGTCTTGACAACAGATTGGATGTGGGTCTGATACAGTGTGGCTCCCTCAATGTGAGGGCTTTATAAGGTGTGACATTTCACTGTTTGTGTGGAAAAGAAAACTTCTCACCTCTATCTATTAATGGTAATGACCTAAAACCAACTTTTAGATACTGCACTGATGACTTTAAACCATTAGCAAAGACATTTTTTCCAGAAGAATGTAGGGAAGATATTAAGTTTGCATGCAATGGTGGGCGAGTTTGGGTAACTTTTATCTCTTCCATAAATTGTAGCTAGTGTTACTTTGTGACTACACTGTATCATATTTTCACTTCATATACTCTGTTCATTTTTAGTGGGTTGCCTAAGTACCTCAGCTTACATACTGTGTAACAAATGGATGTCTATCCATAGATAAATGTTTGTTTCAGTTACTGGAAATATCAAGAATTGAGTTTTACCTTGTAGTGTGTCCAGAACAGGCTGAAGTTTCTTGCAAAGTGGAGGAAGTAGGGATAATTTTCCGTTCCGTTCCATTCCGTTCAGTCGCTCAGTCGTGTCCGACTCTTTGCGACCCCGTGGACTGTAGCCTACCAGGCTTCTCGGTCCATGGGATTCTCCAGGCAAGAATACTGGAGTGGGTTACCATTTAGTGAGCCACAAATGCCTGCTGATATATAATAAGCATGCTGAAAATATATGAATCTGTAGAAGAAATAGAAATTTTATGGAGACTGAACTGTTGAAAGACCTAAAGGAGACTCCTGAAGAAATCAGGTTGAAACCAGTCAGGATACAGATCAAAGTAAGCGTTATGTTTTGTGCTTAGCTGTCTGGGAAAAGCCAAAGGAGCCAAGTGAGACTTTTGGTCTGCTTTTATAACCCAACCTCACCTGTTGTTATTAGTTTGGCTTTAGACAAGTTATTTCACCTGTTTAACCACATATACCTTAGCTAGAAAATGGGATCAATACGTGTTTTATAGAATGAGATAAGGATGATGAAGTAACAGCACGAAGGGTCTTGTTGAACCCAGGTACATCCTACCACCTCAGAAAGTTCATCTGGTGGACTCTCCTGTCCTCCGAGCTCACACATGGTTCCTTGTCTCTTCAGCCTTCCCTGAACCCTCGCTGTGTAGTTGTGTCATCAGCTGTTGACTGTTCGCATGGCTGAGACACACCACTCTTATGGCCATCAGCAAATTGTGTTGTAATGATTTGTCCCTGTGCCTCTCTTCCAGTGGGCTGTACAATTCTCAAGGAAGGAACTATGCCTTACTCGGGACTTTCACAAAACTTAAGTGCTAGAAAATGATATGCAGTGTTTGATGTGACTGGATGGCTGCTTACCTCTGTCAGCTCACCTCTTTGTCTTAATTTATCTCCGTCACTGTGCTCTTGACACTCCGTCTTTCTGAGTCCATAGTGAAAGAAATAGATGTCTTTGTAATTCATTTGTTAGAAATAATAATTGGATTGAAAAAAGTTCCCTAGGAAACTTTCCCAACCCCACCCGTCTAGATGGAATAACCGTTGTATTCCCTGTGCCCTTAGAGAACCATGTACATCCTTCCATCATCTTCATCATATTACTTGAACTGTCTTAATAAACTTGTATTTGTTGGTGTATTTGTTTCCCTGATGGGTGATAAGCTTCTTGAGGGTAGGCCTTGCAGCTCATTCATCTCTGTATCCTCAATACCCAGAGGGCATTTGTTGACACATGGCCTGAGTATAGTCCTTTCTTGGATTGAAATGTTGATATACTAATTTTCTGTTATGATGAATCTTCCCATTACTAAGGACAGTTTTTAAATTGATCTACACTGTGTAGAACAGCTTAAAAGGTATTTTGTGCATGTTTCTTTATTATAGTTCAGTTCAGTTCAGTCAGTCAGTCGTGTCCGACTCTTTGCGACCCCATGAATCACAGCACGCCAGGCCTCCCTGTCCATCACCAAATCCTGAAGTTCACTCAAACTCATGTCCATCAAGTCGGTGATGCCATCCAGCCATCTCATTCTCTGTCGTCCCCTTCTCCTCCTGCCGCCAATCCTTCTCAGCATCAGAGTCTTTTCCAGTGAGTCAGCTCGTTGCATGAGGTGGCCAAAGTATTGGAGTTTCAGCTTTAGCATCAGTTCTTCCAATGAACACCCAAGATTGATCTCCTTTAAATTCTTTATTGTAGGATATGTCCAAATGTAACATTCAGTTATTTATATTCATATATAATCTAGTACATGAGCATTTAGTTAGTTTATGGAAGATGTATTTTCTGTAGGTGTATTTTACAGGAAATATATATTAGATACCAACAAAATTTGCAGTGCTGTGAAGTATCTGAGTTGTTAAGTATAATAAAACATAAGAAGCCAGGAATCAACTGACTGTTTCCTATTGCCCTGTAGTGGCCCTAGAAGTTGAAATCTTTTTTTAGGAAAGACCATCTTTACATTATTAGTGTAAACTGATGTATTAAATGTACATATAAGGAGATCCCTGTCTACCAGGCTTGTGTATGGGGTTGGTGGGGGAGAACCATAGTTTACTCAGAAGGTCACTGGTGATGGTGGAAACTCATTATTTCTTCAAGGAGTTGATGATAAATATTATTTTCTCATGTTATTTTTTTCTCATATTTATTTTTCCAAAGTTAAATCAGCTCAGCTTTGTTTTTTTAAACTTCTAGATGAAGAATGCACCTGCTTATAAAAGTTATTTATGTTTATGAGTAAAGTGGAGATAAGTTGAAATCTCACTACCCAGAGATAGCCATTATCAAATTTATTGATACAAGCATACATGTATATATACACATGTGTTACATATATATGTGTTCACATCCTCCAACACATATTTTACAAAATGAGGTCATTCCACAGGTATTGAGTTTTATCTGCTTTTTTTTGCTTTTTTAACTTAATAACATCAGTGATTTTATCAGTTTTTTTTCAAATTGTACTGACATTTTTATTCATAAGAGTAATAAAATCTCTTTTATCTAAAAATGACTTGAGATCTTCCCTGTTGGCTCAATGGTAAAGAATCTGCCTGCCAATGCAGGAGAGAGACACACGTTTGATCCCTGGTCCAGGAAGATCCCACACACTGCGGAGCAGCTAAGCCTGTGCACCACGGCTACTGAGCCAGTGCTCTGGATCCGGAGAGTTGCAGGTCCTGAGCCCACATGCCCTGGAGCCCATGCCTCACAACAAGAGAAGGATCTGCAGTTAGGAACCTGTGCATTGCCACTGGAGAATAGCCTCTGCTTGCCGCAGCTAGAGAAAAGCCCATGCAGCAACAAAGACGCAACACAGACGAAAAAAACAAACAAACCATAATGCTTAATAGATTTCAAGTTAGGTAAGAGTTTATTTACTCATATTTTTAACTTTTTTTTCTTTTTAGTGAAAAAAAATCTAAAATATCGCATTTTAGAAAAAATAGTGAGTCTGAGACTTCAGATTTTATTGACCAGTGTGGGAAAATGCTTGGGGACAATTCTAGCAAGGAAGGGCTGTAGTAAAATTATCGAAAATGTCTTCTGTCACCTTCATTTCATAATAGAGAGGACTGATTCTCACAGTATCAATGTGGGAAGTATGTAATTCTGAATGCTAGAAGTACCACCAGGAGGGCTTAGATAAGCAGTTCTGAGAACCACCATGATTTGCACTTACCGAGCTGTTGTGCAATAAGCAGGATGTGTGCGCATGATGTGGGGCACGAGGTCAAATGATGTGACTCGCTGTCCCGTAGGATAAAGGCCTCCAGACGTAGCTGGGGCTGTGGGATTTTCATCAGTGTGCTGGCAGCCCCTTCCTGCCGCACCTCCTCCCTTTCCTCGGCTTTCGCAGCTTTCCACACGCCTCCTACTATCTGTTGTCCTCATTGCTGCTGCCCCCCTCCCTCTTCCTTCTTACATTTGCCTCTCCTTCTCTTTCTCTGCTTTGCCTTCACCCTTTCTCTGCTTTTCCAGTTCGTAGGGCTTCCCGTGCAAAGAAAATCTGATCTTTAAAGACACAGTCCGATTTCCTTATGTTGTTGGTGAAATATTCAAAGGGATTTATTAATTTAGCTCATTAAACATATATTTTTCATTGTGTCTCTCTAGGCAAGAGAGATGCAAAAACAGCCCCAGCCCTTGCTATGAGAGCTCTCAGTACTTCTGTGGTGGCTTTGGGTCTTTAGCACTTTGGGGCAGTTGTCACAGCTGCTTCCTGTTCCTTGTGTTATGGCCCTTTGTGTACTGACTTAAACTTTACTACAGGTTTTAGATTTCTTTGGGTCAGGCTGTTTTTCTCCCTGTATATTTGTGGAGTGCCAAGCACTTGAACAGAGTGAATCTCTTTTCCTGTCTCTTTCTGGGGAGGGGCCTTTTGAGGACCTGATCAGTGTTTAGAGTCAAACTTGAAAAAGAGAGACATTCTTTAGTCCCATATGGCCTAAATGGTTGACTACATTGCAAATGTGTCAGAGTCCCTCTCTAATACTTAATACAAACAGTGGGTTATACAATAGATCTGGAAATGTTATACATAGAATGTGACATTCTTATAAACAGTTTTTTAGAGATTGTATCCCTGACTAATAACTGAATACAAGCCTTTTTAAAGATAAGATTATTGACACCAAATAGAAGCTCATGCCCCCAATACCTCCTCCTCCATTCTAGAATGTTAGGATGGGGTTCGCAGGTTTCTCTGTGGTAGAAGATTTTATACTTGGACCTTATAGTAGATAAAGATTAGTGGGAGCAAATTTGTGAGCAGATAATGAAAAAAAGTTTATAAACTTTAAACTGACTAACACTGAACAATAAAAGCAGTCAAGTACACTAAATAGACAATATCCAGTGTATCAGACATCAAATTGGCAATATGGGCTGCTGTGCAGTTAATTTGATGAGTGAAGACAGTGGTAATCTTGATGATATTGGAAGAAGCATAGTTTTTGAGTGGAGAAAGGGATGGGGGTGCTCTGCATGCTTGTCTTTTTCCAAAGGCTAGTTCTTAAGGACCTCTTCAAGTGAAGTCTTAAGTCTCTAAAGTGGAGAGAGAGCTTTAGCAATTGATTTCTTTTTAATACTTGATTTATATCCAGTACATTGTGCCAAATGCAGGTTGCCTTCTAAGAGTTTGTGGAAATGGCTGTGTGAGTTTGCAGTTCTCTGGCTCTCTGACCTGAACATTATATGTCTGTGCTGTCCAGGTGGAGTCAGAGTCTTGGGTGTGCTGTGGCCATGGGGGAGTGTGAGGCCCCTGCTCTAGCAGGGAGACCCACTTCCTGTCTGGAATCCCAGGTGAGATGAATACCCACTGGAGCAAATGCGTGGCATTTCCAATGTCACCTCACTACACATCTCTCTATGCAATAGCACTTCTCTGCTGAATCACTTTGTGGGTAAATTGCTGTGAGCTTCATATGCACTATAATAATAGTTCATATATTTCCATGTGATTCATATTTATCAGATATAAAACTTAGCAGATGTGCAAAAGCCTTATATAATTCATTTTTTAACAAATAGGACACATGATCAATGAGATTACTATTTAATAAAATGTAAATAGTGTTACTCTTTTATGATCTTTTAGAAGTATACAGCAGTCAGTGAAGTAGGCAAGTACCTGAAGCTTTCTTTCCTGTGCTGTTAGGACAATGTGGTAGTTATGAGTAGTGATTTTGAAGCCATGGTGCCTAAGTTTGAACCCTTGCTCTCTACTTATTGTCTGTGTGTCAACCTTGGACAAGTTTAACCTTTATCTGCCTCTGTTTCTTCATCTGTAAAATGGAGGTAGTTAACCCAAAGGATTGATGGGAGGATTGAATGAGTGTGTATGTGTGTGTGTGTATACACACACTGATGCTAAGAATAGTGCCTGGCACATAGACCTGTGTAAATCTTAGTTCTACTCCTGTTATTCCTGTGTTATTTTTATAATGATAGATGATAAGCCATGTGAACGAAACACCTCTATAGGTATAGTATAGGTAGAAAGCAGATGTTAGCTCTGGTCTTCTTTGCTTTTGGAGAAATCGGATTGGCTTTAGCTCCCAGCTTGCATCCTGAGGGTAAAACTGAAGGGTCTCCCTGAAATCTTGGAGCCTTAAGTTCTTACAGTCACTCTGGACCTGTGTCCAAGTACCTGCTTCCCCTGCTTCTCCATGGCTCTCTTTTTCTACATGTTTCAAACTGACTGGGTCAACTCAGTCCCTTCCTCTTGATTCTGTCCCCCGCCCCCCCACCCCTAGGCATTTGGGTTGGTGGTAACTTTATGGGAGGTTTGGGCTATGGAGGGGGAAAGGAACTTGAATCTGTGGTAAATAAATTAAAATGATCTAATAATTTAAGTGAAACATCTTCTGTATTGGAACAAATATAACTGTCTTGTGGGCTAGAAGGTAAAATTTACACCTGACAAATTCTGGGTGTGTAGTGGACTGGGCAGCTTCAGGCAACTAGAACACCAGGAATATGAGTTATCTTACATTGAGAGAAGATTTTTGAGAAGGTGCATTTGATAACTGTGTTAAATTATGAGTGAATTGTTTGAAATTAAAGATGTCTTTTGTCACTATTACGTACTGTACTGGTAAAACCATGTAGTGTTTGACATCTGTCATTTAAAAAATGTACAGTTAATAGGGAAACATTTATTGTCCTTCATTTTTAATTATATAAATAATAATGTAACCAGATTCCCCCCCGCCTCTTCTCCCTGCCCTGTCTGTGTTTTTTTCTCCTTCCCCTTTACCTGTGGGCTGCCTGACAAGCTCTAGGGATCACTTTGTTATTATAAACACTTAATTTCATTATAATACGATTTCTTATGTGATGAGATTTGTATCAGTTTGCTTATAATGAGATTTAAGTTTGTATTAGTTAGGATGTCTGAGAACTTATACTGAAATTTTCTGCAGCCAGGAAAAAAAGAAACCTATCATAAGAGGACATTTTACTTAATAAATTGGTGTCAGTTTAAATTTGTTTTTTTCTTCTTCTAGTTTTTTTTTTTCTTTAAGTTCTACACATTACATTTTTATAATTTTCAAATTCACTCCCCAGTAGGATATACTGAATGGGATTTTTCTTCAGAATTATCTCTGTGTCAAATTTCCTTTAAAGGAACAAACGTTTAATATACTGTTATTTGGAGTGTAGGCTCTAGTGACTATTTCTGCCTAAAATGTTAAGGAATGTCCATATCTGATCAGTTACGGAAAATAGTTTGGCTCTTCACGTGAGCACTGTTGCAGGACTGTGTCAGCAGCCGTTCCACCTGTGTGTTGACCGGCTTTGCTGCTCCTTCCTTTTATGGGTTGGAGACTTTCTGTATAGGAACTGATGTGTGTTCTTGGTAAGTCGCAATGTGCTGTTCTTGCAGGAGGCAGTCTTGACATTTACCTCATGTGGGAACTTTGTCATTTTGTGATCTTTTGGGGGATATAATGAAGACAGACGCCCACTTAGGGAAAAAGGGGAATATGGTGAATAAGAAGAATGCCATATTTGGCATTTGATGTTTTTAATAAAGATGTTCCAGATAACCCTGCTCAGAAGAACACATGGGTTCTGCAGAAAGAGATTACTGTTAAGCAAACACTTTTATCCTTTGATTTTTATTATAAAGTTGGAGATGAGTACTCCTGGGAAAAGTGTTTTTCTAGACATATAAAAATCAAATTTTAAAAAGCAAACATTTAAAATTTAGCCTATAGCCTAGTAAAATATTAATAGAAAAATTATTTAAAATTTTTATAGAATCTTGCAGATGGAGTAAGTTCTAAAATAAATTATAGTGCTAAAAATGAAAATGTTCAGTGACGGGATAACCGACAGTATGAACATCTGACTCATAAGTATTATTCGCAAGGTGATGCTAGAGCTTTTAGCAACTTGACCAAGTTTTTTTTTTCCCTATAAATACATTAAAAATTTTTTGCACTTCCTGGTTTTGGTTGAACTATCCTAGTTTCCATCCAGAATCATCTGGAAGATCCTTTTTATTAGCTATGGACTGGAGGCCAGATGGTATTTAGCCTGATCTTAAACCACATGCAGGCAGGTACCTGGGAAAGAGATAAGTAAAACTAACCTTGAAATACTAATGGTGACTGTTAAAGTGATGCCAGGCCTCCCTGTCCATCACCAACTCCCGGAGTTCACTCAAACTCATGTCCATCGAGTTGGTGATGCCATCCAGCCATCTCATACTCTGCCATCCCCGTCTCCTCCTACCCCCAATCCCTCCTAGCATCAGACTCTTTTCCAGTGAGTCAACTCGTCGCATGAGGTGGCCAAAGTATTGGAGTTTCAGCTTTAGCATAAGTCCTTCCAATGAACACCCACGATTGATCTCCTTTAGAATGGACTGGTTGGATTTCGTTGCAGTCCAAGGGACTCAAGAGTCTTCTCCAGCACCACAGTTCAAAAGCATCAATTCTTCGGCGATCAGCTTTCTTCACAGTCCGACTCTCACATCCATACATGACCACTGGAAAAACCATAGACTTGTACACCGCTCATGCGACGAGTTGACTCACTGGAGAAGAGTCTGATGCTGGGAGGGATTGAGGGTGGGAGGAGATAGGGAGACCAGAGAATGAGATGGCTGGATGGCATCACCGACTCGATGGACATGAGTTTGAGTGAACTCTGGGAGTTGGTGATGGACAGGGAGGCCTGGCGTGCTGTGATTCATGGGGTCGCAAAGAGTCATACACGACTGAGTGACTGAACTGAACTGAACTGTACACGTTAGACTTAAATAAGTTATGTCAATTATATCTTAATAAATCTGGAAAAACAAAATGGGGAAAGACTAGGCCAAGAAAAGATTATCTTTGTCTTCTGTAAACTCAAGAGCTTGAGTATAAAATGAAAAGCCTAATACTTGATTTGCAGAAATTCAAGGAAAAAATAATCACTCACAAGAGAGTCTCATGGGATCCTTATGATTTTTAATGAATCCATATTCAGTGCCTTTATTTCATTCTTTATGTGCGTATAATAGATAGTAGTCTGTCCCCTACTGCTTTCATAACTCACTTTTTGTCTTTTTTTAAATTTAACGTAAGTAATATTTTAAATACTGCCTAAATTCATATAGCAAGAGAAGTTGGTCGTAGAAATTGGAGAGAGAATGAGTGAGCAAGAGAGAAACATCAGAGAAAGGAAGTTTACAGGAAGGTGAAGAGAATAGTAATGATGCTTACATTTCTATAATTCCTTAGGGCTAAGTGCTAGTCCCGGGACTATGAACTCCCTGGGAGAAGGGGCTTGTCTATATTCTCTTCTGTTTTGGCATCCATCCTTATATCAGCCTTGTGTCTTTGGCATCAGCCTGTCCTCGATGATGCTTTGCACTTAATGGGCACTCAGTTGGTGCTTCATAGATGAAATGAATTAATGAACTTAGATTTCTCATAAATTATCTCACCTTATACAGCAGACCTATAGGGAAGTATGATTATCCCCATTTTATAAATGGAGAAACCAAAACTCATATGGGTTAGGTGATTGCTTAATAATGATAAATATGTGAAGTCTGCACAATCACATAATTCTTGATGACAGGGCCAGGATTTACACCCAGGTCTTTTGTTCCTAGTTCTTATTCCTTTTGGTATCCAGTATTATTACCCTTTGTATACAGTGTGTATTGTGTCTATGAGTGAATGTGTGCATTCCTGTGTATGTATATGTGTGTGTGTGTATTGTGTTAGTCTATGTTTGGGAAATAGTAATGAATAAAAACGTCTTCTTCCTATACATTTTGGTACATTTTATGAAAGATATATGATTAACTGCAATACTTTGGCCACCTCATGCGACGAGTTGACTCACTGGAAAAGACTCTGATGCTGGGAAAGGTTGGGGGCGGGAGGAGAAGGGGACGACGGAGAATGAGATGGCTGGATGGCATCACCGACTCTGTGGACATGAGATTGAGTGTACTCCGGGAGTTGGTGATGGACAGGGAGGCCTGGCGTGCTGTGATTCATGGGGTCGCGGAGAGTCGGACACGACTGAGCGACTGAACTGAACTGAACAAGAGGAGAGAATGACCAGCTCTACCTGGAGTTGCCAGGGAAGCCTTAACACGTGAGTGTGGTATTGTAAAGAGTGAGGGATGTTCTAGGAAGAGGTAGAAAAATGATGATGTCATTTATTGTACAGACAACTTTTTTTTAAATGTCAGGAACATGGTCAATAATTAAAGCAGGACAATAGGGCCTAAAGATCATCCTTGGCAAATCAGGACAGTGGTCCTTTATGGAAATGCCATTTTAGGTAGGGGGAACTACATTTACAAATAACTGTTCAAAAATCATACAATAGCATTTCAATTGGTGTAATATTAAAAAAAACAAAACAAAACACCCAGTCCACAACTTCCTTATAGGATTAGGGTGGCAGTGGATAAATACTGCTGAAGAAACAATCTATGAACATTTACTTAGAGAGAAGACAATTCTAGAATGATGTAGTACAGTCTGTTTAAATTGTGTGACCTGAAAGTATTTTTAAATCTTTGGTAGAAAAAAGGCTAAGTTGGGGGCAGATTTCAGTTTGCAGAAGTTAAGTTCACTGGGAGATTTGACTCAAAGAAGACTAAAGGTATCCAGCTGTGGGAATTAACAACTGGGTTAACACATCCATTAATTTTTTTCCTTTTAGATTTTTGTATTGACCCTGGAAATAAAACACGTTAATTTGATATGGAGTTCAAGAAAGGTGTGGTGAGAAGTGTTGGTGATTGGTTGTAACAGGTTTTCTAAACAGTGCACAAATCTCTTGGATTTAGAGATAACAGAGTTTACTGGAGGGTAAGAAAAAGGTGGGAAAAAGGAAAGACCAAGGAACATTTTCTGCACCTAATTAGGATGTATTTCTGCTTGGTTAATATTTCCAGAATGAAATACTATATCGAAGCAGTGCTATTTATTGAAAAAAAAATCACATATGTGCATGCATTTGTGTAAACTTACAGATCACATATGTAATTCAGTTCTTGATAATATCATGATTTTAGTGCAGAGTCTATGTATTCTTATTTAACTTAGAAAAAGCTACACCTTTATTTTAATAAAAATTATTGTGAAATCATGGAAAAAAACAAAATCTGGAGCATAAAGATGTCTCTCTGTCAGGTAATAAAATCAAAAGTGACACAGAGAATTTGGGGATGATGCTAAATTGGAAGGGGTGTGGGTGTATATAGAAGAAAATTAGAGAGGTTAGAAATGTGGGCAGAAAATAGAATGTAATTAGGCAAAAAAAGAAAAAAAAACAATCCAGTGATCTATATGAGAATAATTTTGTTTCAAGATTATCCAGTTATTCAGATTTGTTCCAGGCTGTTCAGTGAGCAGGTAAGCCTGCTGAAAGACACTCAGAAAAATGAAAGTGCTGTTATCCTCTGGAGTGAGGGAAGGAGGAAGGGGAGTAGGTTGCTTAGTCTAGAGCTAAATAAGCTGCTGATCTGAATGGCAGTTTAAACATTTTGGGGGTTAATTTTAGAGAAAATGCCTCTTTTCTGAAGTTGAAATTACTTGGGGAAATGTATCACCCTTCATTTTTAGTTGCACTATAGATGTCTGATTTCAACAAAGTCAGTATGACACCACATGGTTGATAACAGTGTTTTCCATGTTACTTAATTATGCCAGTAGGTATAATACTGTTCCTAGGATTATATGGGCTTCCCTGGTGACTCAGACAGTAAAGAATCTGCCTGTAATTCAGGAGACCTGGGTTCAATCTCTGGGTCGAGAAGATCCCATGCAAAAGGGAATGTCTACCCAATCTGGTATTCTTGTCTGGAGAATTCCATGGACTGAGGAGCCTGGTGGGCTACAGTCCATGGGGCTGCAGAGTCAGACATGATTGAGTGAATAAAACACAAAATTATAAAGTGGCCATTAGTCATTATATTTTATATACAGGAATTATATGTACTTTATGTACAGAAATTAGCACAGTTCTTAAATATACTCCTAAAGATATTTTGCCAAAAAAAGCCTCTGAAAATTTTGAATTTAACAGACTGACTAGAGCCCAGATGATCTGGTCTTTTATAAAATTAATAATTGTTTCAAATTTAACAATATGGCTTTCCCACTTTGCTGTTAACACAGAGAAATGACAAAGTAGAAATGAACTGAAAAAAATTGATAATATGCTGGAAAAATTAAAATGTTTATCATTCTGATAAGGAGGTCAAGAAAAGTGGGGATCATGAGATATCAGAAAGTTCAGTATCTAAGCTGTGGGTGGTGTGTGCCTTGGAGTATCTTGTGCCCCCAGCTTCATGTGAACAGCAAGGGTTTTGAGATGAAAATTGAGACTTGAGCCTGGTAAAATATTAAAAATAATTTTCCATGTGAAAGGCAAAATGGTAGATGTAGTTTGGATATTCAAATATGGGGATTTGGGAGGCATTTATTATGGCAGTGAGTCACAAGCTGGAGTCAAGATTCCTGGAAGATACCACTATATAGGCAGAAAGCAAAGAGGAACTAAAGAGCCTCTTGATGAGGGTGATGGAGAAGGCAATGGCACCCCACTCCAGTACTCTTGCCTGGAAAATCCCATGGACAGAGGAGCCTGGTGGGCTGCAGTCCATGGGGTCGCTAAGAGTCGGACATGACTGAGCGACTTCACTCTCACTTTTCACTTTCATGCATTGGAGAAGGAAATGGCAACCCACTCCAGTGTTCTTGCCTAGAGAATCCCAGGGACAGGGGAGCCTGGTGGGCTGCCGTCTGTGGGGTCTCACAGAGTCGGACACGACTGAAGCGATTTAGCAGAAGCAGCAGCAGCAGAGGAGGGTGAAAGAGGAAAGTGAAAAACGTGGCTTAATATTCAACATTCAAAAAACTAAGATAATGGCATGCAGTCCCATCACTTCATGGCAAATAGAAGGGGAAAAAGTAGAAGCAGTGACAGATTTTCTTTTCTCGGGCTCTAGAATCACTGTGGATGGTGACTGCAGTCATGAAATTAGAAGATGATTGCTTCTTGGAAGGAAAGCTCTGACAAACCTAGAAACAAAGACACTAGTTTGCCAATAAAGGTCCATCTAGTCAAAGCTATGGTTTTTCCAGTAGTCATGTATGATTGTGAGAGTTGGACTGTAAAAAGTGCTGAGTGCTGAAGAATTGATCCTTTCAAATTGTAGTAGACTCTTGAGAGACAATTGGAGAAGACTCTTGAGAGTCCCTTGGACTGCAAGGAGATCAAACCAGTCAATCCTAAAGGAAATCAACACTAAATAATCACTGGAAGGATCGATGCTGAAGTTCCAATATTTTGGTTACCTGTTTCGAAGAGTGGACTCATTGGAAAATATCCTGATGCTGTGAAAGATTGGGGGCAGGAGGAGAAGGAAGCAACAGAGAATGAGATGGTTGGATGGCATCACTGACTCAATGGACAAGAGTTTGAGCAACTCCAGGAGATAGTGATGAACAGGGAAGCCTGGTGTGCCACAATCCATTGGGTTGCAAAGAGTTGGACATAACTTAGGGACTGAACAACAGCATTGTGGCATTGGAAGAACAAAATGTGAGAGTTTAGGCTTTTTCAAACTAAATTTGTAAGAGTGTACTTGATATTTCTGTTTTAACGACTTTCACTTGGTAGGTCAGTATAGTCAAAAAAATGTTCAGTTGACTGTTGAACAATTCAGGGATTGGGACACTGACCCTCCCTTCAGTCAAAATCCATATGTGACTTCTAGTTGGCTCTGTTTATCCACGGTTCCTCCTCATGGGAGTTTCCTTGTTATCCTCAGGTATTCCTCTGTGTCTGGGGTTCCTCCCCACCCTCAGGTTCAAACCAGCCATTTCTGATGCAGTACTGTATATTTTACTATTAAGAAAAAAATCCTAAGTGTGGAGATTCCTTAAAAACTGGAAATAGAACGGCCATATGACCCAGCAATCGCACTTCTGGGCATACACACCGAGGAAACCAGAATTGAAAGAGACACATGTACTCCAGTGTTCATCGCAGCACTGTTTATAATAGCCAGGACATGGAAGCAACCTAGATGTCCATCTGCAGACGAATGGATAAGAAAGCTGTGGTACATTTACACAATGGAGTATTACTCAGCCATTAAAAGGAATACATTTGAGTCAGTTCTAATGAGGTGGATGAAACTGGAGCCTATTATACAGAGTGAAGTAAGCCAGAAAGAAAAACACCAATACAGTATATTAACGCATATATATGGAATTTAGAAAGATGATAACGATAACCCTGTATACGAGACAGCAAAAGAGACATAGATGTATGGAACAGTCTCTTGGACTCTGTGGGTGAGGGTGGGATGATTTGGGAGAATGGCATTGAAACATGTATATTATCATATGTGAAACGAATCACCAGTCCAGGTTCGATGCATGAGACAGGATGCTCAGGGCTGGTGTATTGGGATGAACCAAAGGGAGGGGATGGAGAGGGAGGTGGGAGTGGGGTTCAAGATGGGGAACAAATCTACACCTGGGGCAGATTTATGTCAATGTATGGCAAAACCAATACAGTAATGTAAAGTAATTAGTCTCCAATTAAAATAAATTAAAAAAAAGAAATGTAAAAAAATAAAAATAAAAAAAATAAAGATATAATTTGAGGACCCCCCCCAAAAAAAAAGAAAAAAAAATCCCTGTATAAGTGGACCCATGTGCTTCAAACCTGTGTTGTTCAAGTGTCATCTGTACTAAATTCAGCCTGAGACTGAAGAGATCAGTTAGAAATCAGCTTCCCACAGCTTTCCTGAACTATGTTACCTGGCAGGCACTGTGATGGCTGCTCACGGGCTGGGCTAGTAGCGCCCCCACACTGAAGGGCAGGGCCCCAGGCTGCTGCTCTGACATTGACCAAGTGTGGATTTGGTCCAGAGCCTTGCATTGTGGGTGCTCCTGCAGGGAAGGTTTTCTTACACTAAGGAAAAAGCACTAACAGGAGTTCCCTGGTGGTCTAGTGGTTAGGATTTGGGAGTTTCATTGCCATGGCCCAAGTTCAATCCCTCGTCACAGCCAAGGGGGAAAAATATCACAAATATGCCATCTGTTTCTTTTTTAACTTAATAGATTGTATTTAAGGAAGGTAACTTGAGCTTATTTTCTTGCTTTTAAAAAATATAACTGGTAGTACATTTATTAATGTAATGCTTTCTGGTACATTTTTGTTGTATTTTTAAAATTCTCATTTTTTTAAACTTTTCCACAAGAATAGGTATGTTTTTGTTTGTTTTTTTTAATTTTAGTTTATACTGAATACTGGTGCAGTTCTGTGGAAGATATAAAAGTGTGATGTCTGGGATGTGTGTTAGGGGGATGTGAACTCTGGGGAACAGTGTGACAGAATTTCCAGCATGGGCAGAATTGAAGGGAGAAAGTATAAGACTACAGAAACAGAGATGAATGAGGTTTGTAGGAAGACAAAAGCATTTTTGGAAAATATCCACTGTACAGAACCCATCTTCAGAATCATCCACTGTGCAGAACCCAACTCAGTCTTCCTCTTAGATTTCTTAAATCTTTTGGGTCAAAGGAGAATAAAGGAAGTCCAGCGGTTGAAGTGACTGTAATACTTTCCTGTGGGGTAATGTCCTCCTAGACTTTCTTTGGGGCAGGCCCAAGTCCATTTAAGTCGTAAGGGCCTGTGGTGGTGATGGTTTAGTCGCTAAGTCATGTCCAACTCTTGCCACCCCATGGACTGTAGCCCACTAGGCTCCTCTGTCCATGGGATTTCCCAGGCAAGGACACTGGAGTAGGTTGTCATTTCCTTCTCCTGCCTAGGGGTCTGTAGTCAGGTCCTCACCTTGCTGTAGAGTCTCACACCACAAGCAATACAGAGGCCACACTGTATGGCAGGGAAGTCCTGACGGTGCTCAGATCTGGTTCTGTTACTTGTTAGCTTCCAGGACCTTAGATTATTTTGTCTCAATTTCTTATGGATAAAATGGAATACAATGTTTTCCTTATAGGACTATATGCAGGTATGCATACTCAGTCTTGTCTGACTCTTTGTGACCCCGTGGAGTGTAGCCTCCCAGCTTCCTCTGTCCATGAAATTTCCTAGGCAAGAATACTGGAGTGGCTCACCATTTCCTTCTCCAGGGGATATTCCTGACCCAATGATTGAACCTGAGTTTCTTGCATCTCCTGCATTGGCAGGTGGGTTCTTAACACTGTACGAACTGGGAAACCCCTTGTGTGTATTAACTAAGATTCTTCATGGATGTGCTTCGTGCTACACCTGGGACATATAGTTTTACTCACTGTAGAGTTATATGCATTATTACGAGGCATTGCCATGTTCTTTTGGATAAATGAGTTCCAAGATCCAGTTGGGATCTGGTCTTGACCGACTTTCCCAGTCTCATTCATCCCTAGTGCTCTCTTGCTTGCACTTGCTGTGGAGGCCATGTGATTTTTATGCATTCCTCCAAGAGGCCAGGCCTTTGTTTCTAACCATACCATTTCTCATGACTTTGTTTCCCTTCTCTGACACTCACTTCAGCCACTTCCTTGGAGGAATGAATCTCACCTTGCCCCTCATGGAATGGAGCGCCTCCCTTGGGCTCTTACTAAGCCAGTGCTTGCCTCTGGACTTAACTGCTTGAGGGTTGCAATACGCCTTTTGTGCATTTGTTTCTCTGCTTCACAGGACTGTCTTCTCTTGGAGGGCTGGAGCCGTGGCTCCCAGTTCCCTGACTTGGAGCAGAGTCTGCTACGTAGGAGACAGAAGGTCATAGTTGTTAGAGGCATGGTCTTTGGAGCCACTACCTGGCTGTGAAATCTGCTCTCCGACTTTACTGACCATGGGACGTAGAGTCAATTATTTCACTCCCTGAGCCTCAGTTGCCGCATGTGTAAATCGCAGTTATGACAGTACCGGGTACAAAGGGTCCAGGGTAGAGTGAGTGAGCAGGGAGAGATGTAGGCTCACTTGCCCTTGCACTTTTCCTTCCCTGTGGCGTCTCCGGCTACTCAGTCCTGCCTTGGCATGCCAGGAAACAACTGGAGAGGTGGGGGCTCCGTGGGGACTTCTCAGTCATGCTTGGGTGAAGTGTGGAGCGTTCTGAGGTTGCGTCCCAGGTGGTTGGCTTATGGGGTGGTGCTTGCAGTTAGACGTCCTTGTTTCTGTTTGCATACAGCGTTTTCTTTTCGATCTGACCCGCACTAAACTGTGTTCCCATTCTCTTGGATTAATGGATTTCCAAGGCTCATCTCTAAACACAATGCTAATTTGTGTCACCCCAAGCATTTCCCTGCTTTACGAATGTTGTTTTCATTGAGCACCCGCCTCGGCTGCCAGCCTTCTGGGGTGACCCAGTCACCGTGGCTCTCGCTTCCTGCTTCACAGGGCGTGGCTTTCTTAGCTGTTCAGCTGATTCTGTTGCCACTGCCACTTGCATCATAACCGCGACTTCCATCCTACTGGCATTGCTGCCCCTGATGCTACTGCTATGACTGCTCCCACCAATGTCAAAAACCTGACTTACAGCTACTGTCCCTTAATGGCCTGTGCAGAAGGAAATGCCTGTTTTTCTGTACTCTTAATAAGGAACCTTGCAAGACAGGCTTCTCTGGAATGCAGACTCGGCCATTCTTTGTGTGCTTCAGGGTGGATGTGTTCCAGGTGAAAATGTGATTGGGGGTTACTTTTTCTCATTAGAGGCAATAGCGTGTGTTGCTTTCATTAACTGGTTAATGGACATAGTAAAATAGGCTAATTTTAATCTGCACATCCTGGCCGTGGTTTTCTAGTGCAAAGACTCGAAATGCATAAGGAGGATTAAAGATGCTGTTTATTAACCTTTTTGTTTCTGGGTACAAAGACTAATGCTAGGGTTGACAGTAAGCCTTTGAAACTAAAGTCTAAGTTCCTGCCAAAGGAGAGGGATACAGTGCCTCTTCTGATGAAGACAAGCTGTTGAAAGCAGCAGAGGGCTTGTGTGTGTGTGATGGTGACAGTGGCCAGGGACCCTGAAAACTAGTTAGCAGACCACCCCTGAATACACACCATCATCTGGGCTGGCAACCCAGATGATGCTTATGAACATAACTGCTTACTAATTTAAAGTTGATTTATATTTAATAAAATCACCAACTTCTAAAACGACTTTTGAGGTAATTTAATAATGAAGATATTGTTATATTAACATAAGTAAGAGGATATGGTGACAATTTAATGTAAATTTCCATATGAGTTCATTGGTTACCAAGGAATGATGGTTATTTATTCTTTTATGCAGGTAAAATTGCATCATCATACATTTATCAATTTATTAAGAAATATGTCCATTATAAAAGTGGGGACTTTTTAGAGTAATGGAAATAAAAACAAAAGTAAACAAGTGGGACTTAATTAAAGTTAAAAGCTTCTGCACACCAAAGGAAACTATAAACAAGATTAAAAGACAGCCCTCAGAATGGGAGAAAATAATTGCAAATGAAACAACTGACAAAGAATTAATTTTCAAAATATACAAGCAGTTCATGTAGCTCAGTACCAGAAAAACAACCTGATCAAAAAAATGGGCCAAAGACCTAAACAGACCAAAGAAGATATGGAGATAGCCAATGAACACATGAAAAGATGCTCAACATTGATTATTATGAGAGAAGTGCAAGTCAAAACTACAATGAGGTATCACCTCACACCAGTCAGAATGGCCATCATTAAAAAATCTATAAGCAATAAATGCTGGAGAGGATGTGGAGAAAAGGGAACCCTCTTACATTGTTGGTGAGAATGTACACCAACATTCTCAGCCACTATGGAGAACAGTGAAGAGATTCTTTAGAAAACTAGGAATAGAACTATCATATGACTCAGTAATCCCACTACCAGGCATATACCCTGAGAAAACCATAATTGAAAGAGACCCTTGTACCCCAGTGTTCATTGCAGCACTTTTTATAATAACTAGGATATGGAAGTAACTTAGGTGTCCATCGAGAGGTAAATGGATACAGAAATTGTCGTATATATATTTAATGGAATATTACTCAGCTAGAAAAAAGAATGCATTTGAGTCAGTACTAATGAGGTGGATGAACCTAGAGCCTATTAAACAGAGTGAAGTAAGTCAGAAAGGGAAAGACAAATATTGTATATTAATGCATGTGTATGGAATCTAGAAAGATAGTACTGATGAACCTATTTGCAGGGCAGCAGTGGAGATGCAGACATAGAGAACGGTGGGGGAAGGAGAGGGTAGAATGATTTGGGAGCATAGCATGGAAACATATGCATTACCTTATGTAAAACAGGTCGCAAGTGGGAATTTGCTGTGTGACCCAGGGAGCTCAATACAGGGGTCTGTGACAACCTGGAGGTGGGAGATGAGGTGGAAGGGACAGGATGGGAGATCAGAGGGGGATTTGGGAGGGACATATGTATCAGTTCAGTTCAGTTCAGTCACTCAGTTGTGCCCGACTCTCCGCGACCCCATGAAACACAGCACGCCAGGCCTCCCTGTCCATCACCAACTCCCGAAGTACACTCAAACTCATGTCCATAGAGTCGGTGATGCCATCCAGCCATCTCATTCTCCGTCGTCCCCTTCTCCTCCCACCCCCAACCTTTCCCAGCATCAGAGTCTTTTCCAGTGAGTCAACTCGTCGCATGAGGTGGCCAAAGTATTGCAGTTTCAGCTTTAGCATCAGTCCCTCCAATGAACATCCAGGACTGATCTCCTTTAGAATGGACTGGTTGGATCACCTTGCAGTATAAGGGACTCTCAAGAGTCTTCTCCAACACCACAGTTCAAAAGCATCGATTCTTCAGCGATCAGCCTTCTTCACAGTCCAACTCTCACATCCATACATGACCACAGGAAAAACCATTGCCTTGACTAGACGGACCTTGGTTGGCAAAGTAATGTCTCTGCTTTTTAATATGCTATTAAGGTTGGTCATAACTTTCCTTCCAAGGAGTAAGCGTCTTTTAATTTCATGGCTGCAATCAGCATCTGCAGTGATTTTGGAGCCCAAAAAAATAAAGTCTGACACTGTTTCCACTGTTTTTCCATCTATTTCCCAGGAAGTGATGGGACCAGATGCCATGATCTTTGTTTTCTGAATGTTGAGCTTCAAGCCAGCCTTTTCACTCTCCTCTTTCACTTTCATCAAGAGGCTTTTGAGTTCCTCTTCACTTTCTGCCATAAGGGTAGTGTCATCTGCATATCTGAGGTTATTGATATTTCTCCCAGCAATCTTGATTCCAGCTTGTGCTTCTTCCAGCCCAGCGTATGTATACCTGTGACTAATTCATGCTGATGTATGGCAGAAGCCAACACAACATTGCAAAGCCATTATCCTCCAATTAATAAAACTGAAAGAAAAAAGCTGTGGAGATACATAGATGAAATAAATGTAGTCTCTGCTCTCAAAAATGTTTCTCTCATGTATCATTGGTTGGGCAAACAGATATAGTCCAGATAGTTATTAACACAGGTGTGAGCCTGGTGCTACAGAGTATGTAGGATGTACGTGTTTTTACAACTTAGCCCTACTCATATGAACTCAGTCATTTCAGTACTTACATATAATCCATTAAAGTGCCGCATCGTGGAGAAAAAAAAAAGAAACCCTGTAACTTTCAGTGTTCCTAAATTACTATATTTGTGATTAAGCAATTAAAAACTTATTTTCTAAAAATGAATTGCAGCCTGGCATATAATCAAAATGGAAATAATTGGCTTTTGGTTTACTGAAAATAGGGCAGTTTTAGTTTGGAGATGTGAACACAAGACTGGAGATGAGAAACAGCCCTCTTCCATTTTTGGCCTTCTTCCTGAGTGTCCTTTAGGGTTTTCATTTATTTGTAATAATAGGATCAAGAGGAAAATGGAAGATATTGTGCAGTCCTGAACTGATGCCAAGTGCAGTGTAATTATTTAAGAATTATTCAGAACTCATCTGTAAGTATGGTCTTCAAAGAACAAAGGGAATGATGCCCCTTCTGTGGGGACCTACTGACTCACAAGCAAAAGGGATAAATAAAGTCCTCATAGAAGTAAAAATTATTCTTTTCTTTTAAAAAAAGTTTCCAGAAGATGTAAGATTTAGTTGACCTAATCACTGCGGATGCTGATTGCAGCCATGAAATTAAAAGACGCTTACTCCTTGGAAGGAAAGTTATGACCAACGTAGATAGTATATTAAAAAGCAGAGACATTACTTTGCCAACAAAGGTCAGTCTAGTCAAGGCTATGGTTTTTCCAGTGGTCACGTATGGATGTGAGAGTTGGACTGTGGAGAAAGCTGATCGCCGAAGAATCGATGCTTTTGAACTGTGGTGCTGGAGAAGACTCTTGAGAGTCCCTTGTACTGCAGGGAGATCCAACCAGTCCATTCTAAAGGAGATCAGTCCTGGATGTTCATTGGAAGGACTGATGCTAAAGCTGAAACTGCAATACTTTGGCAGCCTCATGTGACGAGTTGACTCACTGGAAAAGACTCTGATGCTGGGAAGGATTGGGGGCGGGAGGAGAAGGGGATGACAGAGAATGAGATGGCTGGATGGCATCACCGACTCGATGGACATGAGTTTGAGTGAGCTCCGGGAGTTGGTGATGGACAGGGAGGCCTGGCATGCTGTGATTCATGGGGTCGCGGAGAGTCGGACACGACTGAACTGAACTGAATCTTAAAAGACAGATGTTGTGGGAGAGAGGAGAGGATATGGTAAAATGGACGGAAATAGAAAACCCCAATAGGAGAGAAACTTAATTTGTTATGGTTTCCCTTCCAGCCTGCCAGTTCTCCAAATGGGGGGGGAGTTGGGAGGAGTAAGAATGACAAGGGTACTAGGCAGAGACTTGACTAAGTCTAAACTGAGACAGCCCAGAAGGAAGACTCTGCTTTTACCTTAATGTTTGTGGATGGGCTTAATAGTGGTCTCTTTTGTGCCTTCAGAACTGTTCATCAACATGTCTACGTGGTGGTGAAGCTGTGTTAGAAACTGTTGACCTTCCCACAAGATACCATTTCTCAGCTGAGATCGAAATAACTCATTTCATAATAAGCTGTGGAGGTTTTTCCTGTTACGCAGCCTCAGTTAACACTAGTCCAATATTGCTAACAATTTTAGAGAAGTACATGCTTATTCTTTCAGATAAGAAAAAGGGAAGCAATCCTGTTTGCATTTGTATCATTGAGAAGAGTCAAAGTGGTTTCTACATACATAGAGGAAAAGGAAACCATACACTTTATAAAAAGAGTAGAGGGAAAAGAGAGTCTTAAAGCGTTTTACTGTGAATTTTAGCAGCATGACCTTTAAATGTTTTCTTTATGTAACATCAGTATCGATAGATAGCATTGACGTGGTAACAAGAGCCACAAAGGTAAAAAGCAACTTAGCTTCATCTGCTGTGATAGCTGTTGGTTAGGAAACTGTCTAATGTAGAGAGCTCTGGCCTGATGTATAACTTTCAGGTGTCTTAGACATGGTTGGTCTTCAGCTTTGCTCTCTGAGGGTTTTCTGCATCTTTATCGAGTGCTTTTCAACCTGGAGTAAATAAGCAAGCTGTTGGTGCGTTTCTGAAGAGAGGGTGAGCATTGTGGCTGAAGAACAGGTACTGTGCCATTAGAATGTGTCACTTGTCACGGAATATACCTGCGAGAGGGGCTGTGGAATATCTTCATACCAGGACTTTCCAGATGAAAACAAGAATTAATTGACTCAACTTTTGGCACCTGTTCCCTGTTCCCTAATTTGCTAAGTGACCATTTTCAGTGGATCCCTTCTCTGTCTTTGCAGTGCCCAGGATGGACTATGGTTATGAATCTGAATTCTTTTCTCCTTCACTCTCTCCACTCTGCCTATATTCAGTCAATTACCAGGTATTTCTTTTCCATGTTACCTTCTAGATTTGTCTCCCTTTCTCCTTCTACTATTCTAATCCAAATCACCATGATTTTTTCCTTATATGAACATGACACCGTCCTGTTCTTATCTCATCTGCCTCACACAATCTCCCTAATAAAGAGAAAACAAAAACAGTTAATTCTGCACACTACATGATGTAGCTAGTGTAACATAGCAGTTAAGGATATAGGCTCTGTAGCCAGAATGTCTGGTTTTGAGTTACAGCTGCATTACTTTGGCATATGCAGTTACATAAACCTGTTTAAACATATAAGCCTCTAGTATAAAAGAAAAAATACTTCCCTGATTGAGTTAATGTGAAGATTAGAAGGTGTAAGCATTTAGCATAGAACCTGGTATATAGCAAACACTCAAAAGTAACTGAGGATTGCACTCTCCTATGTAAAACCTCGATGTTTCTTCTAGATAAAGCCTGCATCCATTGGGCTTGCTCAGTGAGTCCCAGCTCCTCTGTCAGCCCTGCTCTCACTGCTTCGTAGAGAACTGTGTCCATTCTGAACCCCTTCCACTGCCCTCACCAGTCCATTCTTTGTCTTATCTCATATTCATCCCCATCCTGGATGTCCTCACACTCTGAGTCTGACAGGTCCCTTCCCCTCCTTGAACATTGAGCACTCCTTCTCTTTTTGTGACTGACTCCCACTCGCCCTACAGGATCACTTACTCCAGAAACCTGTCTCTGATACTTCAGGACTCCTGAGGGACCTCTGAATGACTTCTTTATAGCATTTGCCATGTTGTCATATAACTACACGTTTTCTTGTTTGTATGCTCTGCCTGATCTCTTTTGGTGGCAGAGTTTGGATCGTACTTGCTTTTTAAAAAATACTCAGTTCTTGGCAATTTCATTCAATTAATATGTGTTTAATAAATAAGTACCCAACTGGGGGATATTTTATGAAGTTTTATGATGCCTAGTACATAAAAGGCACCTCATTAATATGTGTTAAATGATAAAATGCTATTGAAACCTTTTGTCTGTCCTTGATTTCTGTAACAGTCGTGTGTGGATATATTTAATATTTTAAAAATCCTAGAGTTATTTAATTATGGTTTTAAAAGTCCTCATCCTAAATTCTGAAAAGCCCTAAAGTTCTCTTTTATGGGCTTCCCTGGTGGCTCAGATGGTAAAGAATCTGCCTGTAGTGAAGGAGACCTGAGTTTGATCTCTGGGTTGGGAAGATCCCTTGGAGAAGGGAATGGCTACCCACTCTAGCATTTTTGCCTGGCAAATTCCTTGGATGTAGGAGCCTGGCAGGCTATGGTGAGTCCATGTAGTCACAAAGAGTCGAACATGACTAAGGGACTAACACTTGTACTAAAAACTTAGCAAAATTATATAATTTTTGGTCAAACATAAAGTATAGTTATGAAATGAAATGATGAAATGTATTTATCTTTGCCCGTCATACACCAGGTCTGAAGGCAGAGGTTTTGAGCTGCTAAATACAAAGGACTGTCAGTGTTTCAAAGACCAAGAACATCTCCAAGCATAAAGAAACTCTTGTGTTTCTTGAGTGAAAAAACTCAAGTTTTTTCTTTCTTAACAGTGTGAGATAAGAGTTGGCTTATTAGGCATGCCACAAAGAAAATGATAGGATTTGTTTACATTAACTCTTCCTGTTGCTGGTGATACATTGCTTAAGCAAAGGGTGGAGTTATAGGTTCATTTGATGTAATTGGCTCATATAATTTAGGAACAGCCTGATGCTCAGACTTGTTCTCTAAATACCATTTACTATAAAACTTGAAAAGGAACTGTTTGGAGAAGTGGCTGATTATAGAATTTGGGCAGAGAAAACATGAGGTGGGCCTAGGACAGTTTGATATAATAAAACAAAGACTAATGGAGTCATGTCAAAAGGTCACAGAAGCCAGTTTGAAGAGAACGCCAGTGGCCAAATTCAGGACAATCTGAACATCCAAATGAAAAATGATCGCAATTAATTATTACGCAAGGAAAGATTTCCAAAAAAAAGGAAGGGAGGAGGGCAGGGGAAGCTTGTTTTTCAGTGAGAATACCAGCCAATAAATGTGGAAGGAAAAATAGAATTTTGCTGTCCCAAATGGAATAATTAAAGCAAGGGTTATCAGTGGATGAAAAGTGGTAAAAAAATTATTGGGAAAAAGAACAGCCACATGGTAACAAATTATCGCTCTCAAGATTTATTGATCTAAAAGAACCTGTACCTTTACAATAGATACATGTGGCAGTAACCATCTTAACCAAGTGATCAAGTCTAGTGTCAGTAATAATGGGTTATCCTAACATTTTGTGTCTTTTGATATGATGAAATAGGAAGTTCACAGTATAAAATGTTTTTTCCAGAACTGTTTAACTTGTATCTTGATGTAGCTTTGGTTCATAGGAGATATAAGTGATGGGGGAATTAATTCAATGATACCATGAAGAAATAATTAGACACATCCAGAATGTGGGACATTCTATAACATACCTGGGTCTGGACTCTTCTAAAATCAGTGTCATTGGAAAAAAAAAAAGTTTAGATTAAAAATACTGCAAAAAATAAAACATAATGGATAAAATTGAATTGGACCCTAGACTGGGTGTGGGTTTGGGGAAGCAGTTTAAAAAAACATTGGGTGGGCAATTGATGAAATTTGGATATGGGATGGATATGGAATAAAATGGAATTATTGTTAATGTTTTGAGGTCCATAGTGACATTGTACATATTTAGGAAAGTGTCCTCATTCCTAGCAAATGCATGTAGAGTTATTTAGGAGTGAAGTGCCATAATGTCTGAACTTACTTTCACATACAAATTTTTATGAATAAATAGAGAAATGGCTGGCACACAAAAGCCCCTATGGCAGTATGTTATAGTTGTTGAGTAAATGGAATGTTCATTGTACTATTCTTTCAATTTTTCTTTTGGATTGAAAAAAAAACAACCAAAAAACTGGAAAAGGAAAGATTTTAACATAGGAAAACAAAGCAAAAGTCTGGGGTGGGTGGGCTGGCAGGCCCGGCTCTCCCCAGGGCTTCTGTGATGACATTAGGGCCTGCTTCCTCCGTGCCTCAACTTTGTTCTGCACTTCCACTGAGCCGTTAGCAGAAGTGTGATCCTAGTGTTACTAGCCAGTTTGGGGCTAACTAAAAATCTCCAGCCGTGATTAATAGAGAAGCTTGTTTTATTCATTTTCAGTATCCCCAGTGTCTGGAACATTGTAGGCATTCAAAAACTGTTGACTGAAAAAATACATAAATAAAAGGGTGACCAAACTTGATGACTGCCTGGAAATGCAGAGCGTACCGGTGATTTTCTTCAAATCCAGTAAATATTTGTGGAATTGAATTATTTAAGGGGCAAATAAGGTTAAGATTGATTTCAGAAGTCAGGGAAAGTTCTGTTTTTAAATCATCTCTTGTAATGCTATTCAATAATGACTGTGTTTCTTTTCTTTTCTTTTTTTTTGCTTTCAATAATACTTTTCTGAATTAACGATCAAAGCCCTTGAATGGAGCTCTACTGTAGTTTTTCCGACACGGGGGAAAATTTGAGTTTGGTGCGAAATCTTCAGAGGGTAGCATGTGCCATTATGCTTTGTTCCTTGGTGAGCTATGAGTTGGGCACTTAATTATGTAAAAAATATTGCAAGAGCGCCGTTGCATAATCCCCAAGAGAGTAATTATTGTCTATCTTGGCAGAATGCAAGGCTTTTAATCTGTAAATAAGCAATTCTATGTGGAAGAGCTACATGCAGAGTGATTCTGTGTCATAAAGGTCTCTTATGAATTTTTAAAAATGAAAGCAGTTACTGAATGTGCAGATTGGCTGCTGCTTTTGTGCTTCAAAGGGTTTATGATGTTTCCCCTGTGGTTTTAACCCCTCCTGAAATATTTAAGCCTTAAGAAGGATTCCTGTAAAGGGTAAAACTATGTCTGGGTTAAGCCCATACAAAACCTGAATGTTTCCAAAGTAGAAAACGCAAAATGTGCTTTCTGCAAATTAAAAAACAAACCAAGATGGAAAACAACAACAGAAAATGTTGACAGTGCCTTTTTTTTTAAAAAAAAAAAAAGCAAAGATGCAATAATAGGCTAATAGATTTCTCACCTATTGGAGGTTAATAACTTTATTTTTAATGTGTGCCATTACAACTATTTCCGAAATTCACTTTCGGAGTATGTGTGTCCTTTGCTTAGTTGGATCTGAATCTTAGACGCTGAAAGTATATTCTGTTGGTTGTTTAAGTTGTGATGGCGGCTGCCTTACTTCTTGTCCCTGTCGGTGTCGATGAGCTGAGCGTGTTCTCCAGGGTCAGCTTCTGTGCCTGAGCATCAGACCCTTTTCCTTTGCCCACTCAAGGACTTCATTTGGGTTACTGTGCCTCTCCCTTTCTAGAAACATGTTGTAAACAGCTTCCATTGTTAAAAAGCCCTTCCTTGACCTCTTTTTCTTGCTTACTACCTCCTCAATCCTCTGTTTCCTTTTGCAGCAAAACTCCTCAGAATCTATTGATATATTCTGTCTTTACTTTCTGACTTCCTATTGTGTCTTGAAGCTGCTCCATCCAGCATTTCTCCATCCCTATCCTCCACACGGAACCTGCTTTTGTCAGGGTGCACCTATTACCATCATACAGCCAGATTTCAAGGAAAACATCTGGTCAAATCTTATTTGAGTAGCAGCAGCAACTGACACAGATTGTCACTCCGTCTTTCTAGAAACACCTTCTTTACTTGACTTCAGGGAAAGTCTCTTCACTTGGTTGTTCTCCTTCATCACTGAGTCCGTCTCTCTCAGCCCGTTTGCAGGCTTCTTTTCTTTTCCTGATCTCAGATGACCTGACCCCAGGTCCTCTCCTCTCCTCTTCTTTCTCTCAAAGTCATCTGAGATAATATCATGGTTAAAAATGTTTTGTATACTCCAAAGGCTTTCAGATTTATGTCTGGAGTTTACACACCTGTGCGCTGAACTCCAGATTCATATATCCAGTTGTCTGCTGCCCCATGTTCCATGGATGACTAATAGGCATCTCCAATTTAAGAGTCAAAATTGAACACCTCATCTTCCCATGGCTGTCTCGCACCTGGATTCTTGTAATAGCTTCCTATCCAGTGTTACTCTCTCTAACCTTGCTCCAGCCCCTTTTGATCTGTATTAAAAAAAAAAAAGGCTCTGATAAAAGAGCAGTAGAAACTGCTGTAGTCCAGGAGGAGTTGGAACAGTAGCTGGGCTGGGTGTTAGAACAGAAAAGGGAAAAGAGAGAGGGTTATTGGATAGAGGAGTGGCAGAGTTCAAGCAGAGAGGCAGGAGTGAGCATGGCGTAGAAAGCCCCAAGGAGGAGACCAGCCTGACTGCACGGTGGGGCACATAACAGAGGATCTTAAAAGCTCAGGTGAGAAGTTTGTACTTGATGCATCTGTGCATATTTTGAATAAAAGAGAGGGGCCTGTTTACAAACCTACACCTGAAACTTTAGCACCATGCTGTTCATTATGACAGCAACTAACCAGATATGGCTATGGAGCACTTGAAATGGGGCTAGTCTGAATTGAGATATGCTGGGAATTCCCTGGTGGTCCAGTGGTTAGGATGCTTTCACTGTCAAGAGCATGGGTTCAGTCCCTTTTTGGGGAACTAAGATCCCACAAAACCATGTAGCACAACCTCTCCCCCCACAAAAAATAACAACTGTATTGAGATATGCTGTAAGTATACAATGCATATTAGTTTTCAAAGACTTAGTACCAAAGCTAATTTTATTTAAATGTTTTATATCAATCATTTGTTGAATAGTAGTATTAGTATTTTTAATATAGAGTACTAGAAAAACAATAAGCTACAAGGATATTTTGTAGAGAACACAGAATATAGCCAACAAATTTTAACTTTAAATAGAGTATAATCTATAGAAAAGATTGAATCACTATGTTATACACCTGCAAACTAATATAATATTGTTAATCAACTATACTTCAATAAAATTTTTTTAAAAGAAAGAAAAAACACTTTAAAATATCAGATCATATCCCAGTTCTGTCCCAAGGTATCCAGTAACTTCCCATCTCAGTCAGAGTAAAAGCCTGTCCAGCAGGGTCCTTTCTCATCTGACTTCACTGCCTTTCCAGCTCACCTCCTACCTTTCTCTTTGTCATACATTCTGCTCTGTCCATCTTGACCCCTTCCTCAGACATAACCTCAGAAGCTTCCACCTCAGGACCTTGACATAGGATGCTACTTAATGCTGAATACTCTGTCCTGTAATTCTGCGTGGTGGCTCCTTCCCCACCTTCACAGCTTCCCTGCTTATCCATCCTCTTCCCGCCAACTCCTTCTAACCATCTCACTGAGGCTCCCTCCACCTGCCCCAGCTCTCCTGATCCCTTCTCCTGGCTTTAGTTTTCTCTATTGCCCTTACCACCATACAAAAGTAAAAATAGTTACTTTTTTTGTTTTTGCTGCTGAGTTGGTTCTTGTTTGTCTCCTCTTGTTAGACTGTAAGTATCATGAGGGCAGACTTCTGTCTGCCTTGTTCACAGGCACCTATGTCACGGTGCCTGGGAGAGAGTGGGTCATCATTAAATGTTGCTGACAGGGTGACGGGAAACACCAGCAAGGGCAGATGGATTCTTCCTTGGCATTTTCTCAGCATTCTGGGTGTGACAGAGGATAGGTAGCATTTAGAATGAGTCACTGTGTACTAATAGCTATTTCCCATTCCTCAGTTTCTCTGTTTGAAGAACATAAGGACATTCCTCATGGCCTGTTGTGAGACATTTGGAATGAGAAAGAGTGAACTGTTCGAGGCATTTGACCTGTTTGATGTCCGTGACTTCGGAAAGGTAATTACTTTTTATTTTTTAATGTATTTTTAAACTTGAGAACACTTTAGCAAATACTGTTGTTTATCTTGAAGTACGACATGTGACTGAAGTGGTGTGGGCATTATGTAGTTAAAGTTTACATATTGGTGGCTTAGCCAAAAAAAAGAACAAATGTACAAATGACAGTAGAATTATCATTATTATTGTTTTTTTATGTAAAGCAGTATGAGGGGAATCTTTTATCCAGATATAACTTTTCCTGTTGGTTATCTCAGAAAGCAGGACTACTATTTTCCTTCTTTTAGGTAGTTTTTTGGGCTGTCATAACTGAGGACCAGTATTCTGTCCTTCCAGACTTCTCCAAAAATGAAGGACACTTAATATTTGGAAGCTGAGAATGTTCTGTTGTCTGTTTGACACTTGGGTTAGTGACTTGCAGAGGACATGAAATTACTGAAATGTATGAGACTGTTGAATAACTGTTGCTGCCTTGATTTCAGGAGATACATGTTAGATTTTTAGATTTCAGTGGTATTTGTCATGTATAAATTGGTTCTTTTTTCCTTTTCTTTTTTAATTGGTGGAAAATTGCTTTACAATGTTGTGTTGATTTCTGCTGTACAGCAATGCAAATCAGTCGTAATTATCTATATATTCCCTTGTTCTTGAGTCTCTCTCCCCTCCCTGCACCGCACCCTTTTGGGTCATGGGAGTGTCAGACTGGGCTCCCTGTGGTACACAGCAACTTCCCAGTAACTGTTTTATACGTGATAGTGTACATATGGCAGTGCTACTTTTCTCAGTTTTTCCCACACTTACCTTCCCCCACTGTGTCCACAAGTCCATTCTCTACTAGGTGTAAATCGGTTTTAATATTTGCTCTTATTGTATGTACACCAAGCATTTGTGCATAATAGCTGACAACCTTTTAAAAGAATGGAAAGAAAAAGGATAGGAATCATCCTATCAAAAGTTAAATTAATTTATTTTGAAGTGATTAAGCATAAGGGCAGTTAGGTAACCCCTCTTGATGTAATTGCATTATGAAAATACAGAAGCAGGGAAGAAACAAAAAACCTAAACAATACTGAGAAATTTGATCTTACTCTGATAATTCACATGCTAGTATCTCATCAAAAGGCTGTTTGAGAGTGATACTTAATTTGATTTTTACATCGTCATATTTGATTGTAAAATAAAAACCAAGCAGTGGATTGGTTTGCTTGGCAATGGGAATGAATAGCACAAATTTGAAGCAGAAATGTAAGAAATTTAATGCTGACCTGCAACAAGTATGGGAAAGCCCCCCTGTCCAGGGAGACAGAAGGCTTGGGTTTGCTTTTGGTCACTTTGTGATCTTCTGAATGTCAGCAGTCTCCTCCATCATCAGACCACCTGCCCGCTTAGTAGTCTGTGCAAAAGGAAATAGGTATAAGGACATGGTTTCTAGAATTCCTCTTTTCTCTGGCCAGCTGTGATTTTGTTGTCTTGAGGTCCAGCAGTGTGTTGGAGGATAACATATGATGACAATTACAAGGAACTGAAAGCAAAGGCTCCTTTTGTAAAGAGGTGGTGGCACGTTTGTCTTTAGCCATGAAGTGGAGCCATGAAGATGGAGCGAAGTCAGATAGAACCCCTGGTGAAGTGGGTAGTTCTCTAGTTTGTTCGCCCCAGAAAAATGCCTTATCAGTTTATAAAGATATCTTTTGCTATTATTTGACGTTTCCTCTTATTTTTTTTTAATCTTCTTCCGTTTTCCTTTATTTTCTTCCTGTTATTTGGGGAAATGAAAAATGAAAATGAATTGGGGAAATGAAAAATGAAAGAAAAGTCTTGACTTGTAAAAGATTTTCATAAAGTTTGTCCCTTATTTTTTGGCATTTTCACAAACAAAGATGGTGTTTACAAAGACTGGGAAGTCATCAAAATTGTTTGGAAAAGCGTGGCTTTGCTTTAGTGGAATAATGTTGCGCACTAGATTAGTTAGACAGTGCAACCTTTGTAGGAGAGCTGAGGTTATAGAAAGTTAAATGGAAAGGAATTAACCATATGTTTCTCAAACATTATTGTAGTTCTGACTTTTTAAAATATTTTGGCAGTGGTAAGTCTGAAGCAGAATTAAACTTGAGGTTGCGGATGAGAGCTTATTCCTATGTTTACCATTTTAAAATCACATGCAATTTTGCTACTGCCAAGATTCATGTAACTATTGTTTCAGAACTGTATTTAAGCTAAATCACTGAAAGTTAAAGAATTTAAGGGGTTCAGTAATTCACCAGTATTACTACTATTAAACATTATTATTCTAAGCAAAACCACCAATGCCACCACTTACTGAACACTTTGGATGTAGCAGGTATCTTTCCAATCTTCAAATATATTTTTTAATCTTCATATGAGGTGTAAGTACCTGTACTGTTTGCCTCCTTGTACAGATGAGCACACCTGTGTCTGAAATCCACATTTCATCTAGTAGAGATTGGAGCAGTGGTTTGACCCCAGATATGAATGGTTCTCCACTGCTGCACAGGAGAACAAACCTCCCATAGCCAGTACCCTGGCAGGCACTGTCCTAAGTGCTTTGCAAGTATAAACTCAATTCTCATATCAATCCTGCTGTGAAAATACAGGGCTTTCCCAATGGCTCAGTGGGTAAATAATCTGACACCAATGCAGAAGACATAGGAGACATAGGTTCGATCCCTGGGTCTGAAAGATCCTTTGAGGAAGAAATGGCAACCCACTCCAGTATTCTTGCCTGAAAGATCCCATGGACAGAGGAGCCTGGCGGACTGCAATCCAAAGGTTCCCAAAGAGTCAGGCACGACTGAGTGACTAAGCACACAGTAAATGTGAAGGTCCTATTACTGTACCCATTTGCAGATGCTAGATTATAAGTGGTGAAACTTGGACAGTTGATGCAGTTTAACATCTTTAAGTTAAGAAACACAAATAGAGTGTTAATTTAGAGACAAAATAATTTCTGGTATTGTGGTTATCAATTTTAACAGGATGTAGACAGGTTAGTTTGTGTCTCTCTGTTCCTTGAAGTGTAATTAAAATTTTTCATTAACTTAAAATAAAAAATCTCTTTCTGTGTGCTCCCTGTCTACCTTCGTTCATACAAATAGTGAATCTAGGATCCATGTATGTTTGGTACCTTTTCACCTAGAAATGTATTATTTGCAATAAGAGTACCTATTGTTTTTCTTTTTTTAATAGCATTTTGAAGCTTGGAGATTGCTTCAGATCACTGAGCTTATTTGATTCTCATAATAGTCTTGGTGAAGGAAGGAAGCAAGTGTTCCGGCTTTTCCAATAAGGAAACCGGGAGGGTGGGGAGGTTAAATGGTGACTTCAAGGTTGCTTTACTTCGGGATCAAGCAAGATCTGGAGCTCAGAATTCTGACTTCCCAGCCTTCTGCTTTTCTTGTTTGTGCCTATATCTTGGGTCTCAGTGCTGTGCTGATGCTTGCCTAAGGAAAAGGATGAACTCACAGGAGAAAAACCAAAGGAATGTATTAAATAAAAAAGCACAAGCAATTTGTCACTTGGAATTAATTATGCTTCATCTTTAGAAAGAGAGGAAAGATTTAAGATACTGCATGAGTTAGATTTAGGATACTGCATGTGTTCACATGAATAAGTAATTTTCCTTTCACTTTTGAGATAGTGAAGAGCATACATTTTGCTCTAGAAGGGCTTATGATAATTTAGCCTTTCAGTGTTACCTTTAATTTCTAGTACTGAGCTCTTAACTCACTGAAAATACAGTATTGGTTCAAACTTACATGCCAACAAAAATTAGAATAGTTCTGAACACTTTCAGTACATTGGTTATAAAAATCACACAGGGTTGTAAAATGAGTTGAGTAGCTTGAACTCATTCATAAGTCAGCAGAGAGAGGTCTTAAGGTTCATTCTGAATTTGAGGGTTGTTAAATATAGTTGGCTCTTGAATAACAGGTTTGAACTACTTGGACCCACTTACAGCAGATTTTTTTTCAGTAAGTACTACATGATCTGTGTTGTTTGAATCCACAGGTGCAGAATTGTGGATATGGAGGAAACATGTATACGGAGGGCTGACTGTAAATTATACTCAAATTTTCGACTGTGGGGAGGGTCCGTGCCCCAACAACCCCCTCCCCCGTGTTGTTCAAGGGTCAGCTGTGCTGAACGAGGTTCCTACCAGAGGTAGAGTCCTGGCCTGACCCTGCTGAGTCTTGTCTCTGCTCTCAGGTTGTCAGAGCTTATGTGCCCTGGTGGTTCAGAGAGTAAAGAATCTGCCTGCAGTGTGGGAGACCTGGGTTCAATCCCTGAGTCAGGAATATCCACTGGCGAATGAAATGGCAGCCCTCTTCAGTATTCTTGCCTAGAGAATTCCAGGGACAGAGGAGCTTGGTGGGGTGCAGTCCATAGGGTCGCTAAGAGTCAGACACGACTGAGCGACTAACACTTTCACTTTTCACCACCTATTTCTGCCTGTGTTTTTGTTTTTTTGTGAAAAGTCATTTACTTTCTTTTTAAAAAGATTGGCTCCTTCTCTGGCTTTATAGTAACAGCAAGAAAAATAAATAAATTTTGTTAATTGACACCTTTGCTTCAGAAAATATAATTTAAAAAATCCTTTCTCACCAGGAATGTTAGAAATTATTAATTATATTACTTTTTATGTTGCAACAGGATCCGTAAATTGGCTCACTTTCATGTTGCATGTAACGGATTTTCAGTTCCTCTGTTCAGATTGTCATTTTCTGATGAACACTTTTATTGTTTGGAAATATCTCCTACTGAGCTATCTGTTGGCACATTTACAGTGCGGAAACACATGGGATTTTTCTTTAATGAGACCATTTCTAGTGAGTAACAGAAATCAGGCGGCTGCTGCTGTCCACATGAGTGATGAAGTCAGTTCCTTCCCTTGACGGCTCTGGGTGGATGTAAAGGCCTGCTTCCCTCTACCCGCAGATGTCGCATCTGTTGTTTCAAATGTTATAAAGCACCTGGCAAGTGTAAGGTGGCATGTTTTCTTGAATCACAGAATCACACCTGACTGAAGGTAGTGCCAGTTGATTTTAATAGTGATAGGGTAGTTTCTGTATGTTCAAGTTCGGGACAGGCACCTTCTATAGTTTAGAGCATTAGCTTAAGGGTGGGTTGGGGATTCAGGTTTAAAAGTTATTGAGAAAAGGTAGTGTCATATTTTTGTAGAAGAATGTCGTTTCTGAGTTGAATTGCAGTTTGCATTCTGGTTACATTCTGTATAATATATGATCTTGTGCAAGACTGCTTAACCTATTTGAGCTTCAGTTTCCTTATCTATGAAGATAATGGCGACCTCCTTCAAAAGGTCCTGTGTACGCACTGCTGCACTCAATTGCCCCTGACCCTGCACCAGGCCACCACTGACCCATGCCTCTGCCAGAGACTCCTGGACAGTCACAGGCGAGTCTGGGTCAGTCTCATGTGGGGTCACTGCTCCTTTCTCCTGGGTCCTAGTGTGCACGAGGTTTTGTTTGTGCCCTCCAGGAGTCTGTTTCCCCAGTCCTTACCTGCCTTCTAAGAAATCTGTATGCAGGTCAAGAAATAACAGTTAGAACTGGACATAGAACAACAGACTGGTTCCAAATCTGGAAAGGAGTATGTCAAGGCTGCATATATTTTCACCCTGTGTGTTAACTTATATGCAGAGTACATCATGTGAAATGCTGGGCTGGATGAAGTACATGCTGGAATCAAGATTGCCAGGAGAAATACCAATAACCTCAGATATGCAGATGATGCCACACTTATGGCAGAAAGCAAAGAAGAACTAAAGAGCCTCTTGATGAAAGTGAAACAGGAGAGTGAAAAAGTTGGCTTAAAGCTCAACATTCAGAAAACTAAGATCATGGCATCCGGTCCCATCACTTCATGGCAAATAGATGGGGAAACAATGGAAACAGTGAGAGACTTTATCTTTTTGGGCTCCCAAATCACTGCAGATGGTGATTGCAGCCATGAAATTAAAAGACGCCTGCTTCTTGGAAGAAAAGCTATGGCCAACCTAGGCAGCTTTTAAAAAGCAGAGACATTACTTTGCCAACAAAGGTCCATCTAGTCAAAACTATGGTTTTTCTGGTAGTCATGTATGGATGTGAGACTTGGACTATAAAGAAAGCTGAGTGCCGAAGAACTGATGCTTTTGAACTGTGGTGCTGGAGAAGACTCTTGAGAGTCCCTTGGTCTTCAAGGATATCCAACCAGTCCATCCTAAAGGAAATCAGTCCTGAATATTCACTGGAAGAACTGAAGCTGAAGCTCCAATACTTGGCCACCTGATGCAAAGAACTGACTCACTGGAAAAGACTGTGATGCTGGGAAAGATTGAAGGCAGGAGAAGGGAACAACAGAGGATGAGATGGCTGGATGGCATCACTGACTTGATGGACATGAGTTTGAGTAAGCTCCAGGAGTTGGTGATGGACAAGGAAGCCTGTCATGCTGCAGTCCATGGGGTCACAAAGAGTCGGACACGACTGAGTGAATGAACTGAACTGAAATTCCTGATCTATAAATTGAGTTTAGGTGAGAAATGAAATGATATATGTTAAGTGCTTAAAAACAGTATCTAGGTCCAAAGTATGCAATACTCAGTAAATATTAGCTGTTCTTACTCTTATTGTTACTATTATTACAACTCTCATTACTAGTGTTAATGTGTTTCAGCTTCAGTAGTAAACACAGGGATGGAATATTTTTTCTGTTTTTTAAAAAACATATTTGTTTTAATTTGAAGGACAGTTGCTTACAATATTGTGTTGGTTTCTGCCATATGTCAACATGAATCAGCCGTAGATATACCTGTGTCCCCTCCCTCTTAAACCTCCCTCCCACCTCTCACCCCATCTCCGCACTCTAGGTTGGAATTGTGAATGCAAGAATTAATGATATTGGAGGAGCAATATTAGTGAATAAACTCTGTTCTTTCTACTGTGGTATAGTGTTAATCTGTTTCATCCTGCATGGCTGTCTTTTTCCCTCCTTCTGTGGCATCAGATCTCATTTGAGGAACCACCCTTTTTCCTTTTCTGATCATGTAGCTTGGGTGGTTTAATCAGTTAGAATATCCCATCCTTTTGGCCATAGTGATGAGTTAAGGGATGGGGCAAGTCACTCAGTTTAGACCTATATCATGTGTTGTGTTGAGACATTGGCAGGACCAGCTTTGTTTTGCTCTCTGCCTCCCCCAGAGAAGTGTGGATACGAGGCTTGGAGGAGCTGCAGCCATCTGGGAACCACATGAACTTCAAAACAAACCCAGTTCAGAGAGAGCAGAGCTAAGGAGGATCCTAGTGGCATCATGTGAGACTACACTCATGCTGTACCCAAAGACAAATACATGTATCTGGATTTTTCTGTGACTAGAGCCAAAATAGTCTTCCTTTTTTTTTTTTTTTTAAATTCCACAGGTCTGCTTTCTTTAGTTCTTTCAGCCAGCAGTGAGAGAAATATACTCAACTACCATACAAATGTATTCATCTCACATACTAGCAAGGTAATGTTCAAAGTCCTTCAAGCTAGACTCAACAGTACGTGAACTGAGAGCATCCAGATGTGCAAGCTGGTTTTAGGAAAGGCAGAGGAATCAGAGATCAAATTGCCAATATCCATTGGATCATAGAAAAAGCAAGATAATTCTAGAAAAACATCCGTTTCTGCTTCTTTGACTATGCCAAAGCCTTTGACTGTGTGGATCACAACAAACTGTGGAAAATTCTTAAAGAGGTGGGAATACCAGACCACCTTACTTGCCTCTTGGAAACCGTGTATTCAGGTCAAGAAGTAACAGTTAGAACCGGACATGAAACAATGGACTGGTTCAAAATTGGGAAAGGAGTGCGTCAAGGCTGTATATTGTCACCCGGCTTATTTAACTTGTATGCAGAGTACATAATATTAAATGTCAGGCTGGATGAAGAACAAGCTGGAATCAAGATTTCTTGGGGAAATATCAGTAACCTCAGATATGCAGATGACACCACCTTATGGCAGAAAGCAAAGAGGAACTAAAGAGCCTCTTGAGGAAAGTGAAAGAGAAGAGTGAAAAAGCTGGCCTGAAACTCCGCATTCACATGGGTGTACCTATGGCTGACAAAGGTCCATATAGTCAAAGCTATGGTTTTTCCAGTAGTCATGTACAGAGTGAGAACTGGACCATAAAAAAGGCTGAGTGCCGAAGAACTGATGCTTTCAAACGGTGGTGCTGGAGAAGATGCTTGAGAAGCCCTTGGCCTGCAAGGAGATCAAATCAGTCAATCCTAAAGGAAACTGAGCATGAATGTTCATTTACTGATGCTGAAGATCCAATACTTTGGCCACCTGATGTGAAGAGCAAGCTTACTGGAAAAGACCCTGATTCTGGGAAGGATTGAGGGCAGGAGAAGAAGGGGGTAACAGAGGATAAGATGGTTGAATGGCATCACCGATTCAATAGACCTGAGTCTGATCAATCTCCAGGACGTAGTGAAGGACAGGGAAGCCTGGCGTGCCGCATTCCATGGGGTCGCAAAAAGTCGGAAAGGACTGAGTGACTGAGCAACAAAAATATCAGCTGGTTTTGTTCGTCACGTGATTTCAGTTGTGTAGATGGTTTACCCTTTCTTCTGGTACCAGCATTCCACACAACTTGGAAACCATACGGTAGTGTCTGTGTCTTCCCTCATATACAGAAGGAGATGTGCAGACAGTTCTAGAACATCTCTGTTCTGTGGCATGTAAATAATTAAACAGAAGGACTGTCCCAACGTTGTGGTTAATGCTTTCTTTTCCTTACCAGTGACCCAAGGGGTGTCATAGATTCTTCTCAGGTTTGGAAGAGGCTCTGTATCTTCAGACATCCTTCCCATGTTTGTCTGTACTTTACAAGGTCAAGAAAATAGGCATGATGCCTCTGCAGATGAGAACTCTCATCCTCCTGAGGCCCCCCTCAGCTGAGTATATATATATTTGGACCCCACAGAATGATTTGAAGATAACCTTAAAACATCAGGGTAATAAAGACTTAAAGAGTTTGTGAAATCCTTCACCTGGAAGTGAATAGGGCTTAGCGATAATTATTAATTTGAAAAAAAAAAAAAACTATTCCAGGAAGTCAAACCCTGTAGGATTCTGTGTGACCACGTAGGTATCACTTCATTCTTCTAATCCTCAGTTTCCTCATCTATAAATGGGATCATTTCTATCAAACAGAATTATTGGGAGAGTAGGGTTAACTGGTGTACAATATCTGGCATGTTTCTCAGTAAGTGATCAGTTGAATGAATGTCAGTCCATTCTGAAACTGATAGTTTGGATGGATCATAGATCATTCACAGCTCTGGTTGTGGATATGTGTAAAGTTAAAAAGATGAATCTAGTGGGATTTTATTGAAACTCTAGCTTGATTCTTTCTGGCTCAAATTATAAAATACATATGTGAGTGTGTATGCACACATACGGTTATTTATACCTTATGTTTTCCTGGAGTTTTGTTCTGTGAATATGTTTCTTATGTGTGTGGTGTGTGTTTATGCATAGTTAGTTGAGAGATCTGTAATGACACTTTCGCTGAAGGTAGTTGATACCATAACACTCATCACATTTTTTTTTCCTCTTCTCTATAAGTCAAATTAGCAGCTACATCAGGTTTATGTTATGAAGTGATTTGGTTCTTCAGCACTTTAAATACATTTCCATTTAAAAATAAATTTGAACTTACTGAGAAAACCAAGGAACACATAGTTAACTTGATGGAAAAAGGCTTTAAAATTATTGGTCGCATAGAAATTGGCAACTATCTCTACTGTCTGCTTCAAGAGGCTTTATGATACACTCCCATCCCCATAGGTTATTAGCAAAGTCCTGCTGCCGTCACGTTGTCTTTGTATTGTGAGCTCAAATTTCTGTCCCATCTGTAATGCCGTATCATGTCTTATGAGAGTATTTTTTCAGGCTGTGTCCTGTAAGTTTGTGTGTTTTTACTTTTTCAACCTTCCCATCCTGACTTGTATACTTCAGGCTGTATATAGAAAGAAAGGTACAAGGGTCTCTTCTTGCTCAGTCTGTACTGATACCCCAGGCCAGCTCTCAGCACTGTGGCTGGATGACTGTTTAAGCTCCACATCCTCCTTTCTCTCTCCAGTCGCGCGCGCGTGCGTGCGTGCGTGTGTGTGTGTAAGCTCACCCTTCACAGTCTGGTTTCCATTGCATCCCAACACAATTAAACCTGATACTTGAATATCTGTAATGGCTGCCTACTACCTGTATATCTCCTGGCTTTCCCAGTTACAAGAAAACCCTTCCAAAGTCTCCTGAGCTTTTCTTGAGTGTGGGTGGCCTCAGGGACCTCACCTTGGTATAGTTTGAAAACTCCTTATTGGCTGGCTAGTGCATCCATGTTGATCAACAACTAGAAACATTTTTTTTCATATCCCTATGTGCCCAGCATGATTCATTTTGGTATTTAATTACAATCTCTCTTTTTAAATTATTTTTTTAAAATTCCTACTCTTATTAGAAGTTTGACATTTCTCTCTTGAAGTATTTCCCATCCTAAATTATTCAGGAGTCTCTGGGGCTTTTGTGGGCCACTGGGCCCTATACAGTATTGCTTTGGATCACCATGAGAAACTTGACCTCCAGTCGATGGCCCACCAGCCTGGCGCGAGTGAAGACAGGCCCTGTGTGGTGCTTTTCTCAGCTCTGATGCTGCCATGCCCTGCTCAGCACCCACCTCCCCCAAACCTGCTTCCAGCTGCCCCCCAGCATTCTCACCTCTGTATTGAGCCTGGTCAGGCCAGATTTCCCTATCTGTGCAGTGAGTTCTGTCCAAGAACTCCTGATATCCTTTCCTGCTAGTAGTCTTTGGGTCAGGGCTTCCTTATTCAGCCCCAACAGGGGTACCAACTTTCATCCTCCGAACAGCATTCAGGATCTCTGGCCTCTGTTCTCCAAGGTGGCCCTGGACTTTTTCCTGAAAATCAGCCAGGCTCCAGCGAACTTGGCCTAGCAGGGATACTGTGAAGAGTCAACCTCTCTCCACCTACAGAGACCTCCTTTTACCCCCTTCAGTAGGTGGCCTGCCTGTATTACATGATGAAGGGAGAGCTCTCCAGTGATTCCTTCCTGAACAAAGAAAGCTTGTTCAAGAGCCTCATTTGGGTCTACTTAAGCAGAGATGAGGAAACAGCGTTTAGCCTTGCCTAATGTGTATGTCTGATTGTCTATTAACACAATTTCTGCATCATTTACAGCATTTTTCTCCTTTGTTTTTGGACAGAGCTGACTTTTTAAGCAACTTCAATGTCTTTATCTATTTCACTTTGATAGTATGTTTCACAGGGGTCCTTAATACTAGGCAGGTTTCCCCATTCTTACGATCTGTTAAGAACCTGAGCCATGCAAGGCTTCTTCTTTACACCTTAGTGATTATTCAGGCTCCATTTATTTATTTATTTGGTCTGCTTTCTAATTGCCTTTGAGCCAGTTCAAAAAACTCTTCATTGTTTTTTAATCTTAATATAGTTGGAAACTTCTAGGAACAGCATTTTCTAAGCAACCCCATTGTCCTGAGAACTGTTAATAGGCTGGGGTAAATATTCTTGTTTGAAAAGTGTGGTAAACACTGCATCTTACATCCTTCCTTTACATGTGGGATATAGCATAGTGGAGGCACTGAAAAGTCCTAAAGTGAGGAAAACAGTTAAAACTTTAACCTAGGATTTCTCAAATGTGTATGTAGGTGGCACTTTAGGTATCTTATGATCATATCAAATTCACTGTGTTTAAACTGGACTACTTTTCTTCCCTCTTCTAACCCATTTCTATTTGGATAAAGCTATTCCTTTGTTCACTCTGCCAGGAAGTAAACAGCTAAGGCCCTCGTTACAGGGATTATTGAAATAGTCTCCCAGACTTGCCTTTAGGTTTGAATCACTACAGACTTATTTTCAGAGTAATATTACAAACATGCAAAGCTGATCATGTTGCTCAGGGGTTTAAAACTGGAGAGTGGGTCTCTGTTGCTTGTAACAGGGTAAAATGCAATCCCTTTTAGGAGCCACACAAGGACACTCATGGTCAGGCCCCTTATCTGCCTTTCTAACCTTATTTCTTGCTTTCCTAACCCCATTACCCTCCTTGTTTCAGTCCCACCAGATTATCTAAGTTGCTGTCATTTTCCAAATTAATACTTATTAACACTATTTTCTTTGCCTGGATGCCCCTTTCTCCTCATTTTCCTTACCCCCTCATCTCCAGTCACAGTTCAAAATCACACACACACTGCTTTATCCAGACCTTGGACTTTTGTTGATTCTTGGATGTACTGAGTGCTCCTGGGCTGACTCTGCTGATTTGCTCCTGCCCATTCCCTCCATTCCAGCTGGACCTTCATCCTCCTTTTCTGTCCTAAAGAAATGTGGCCTTGGCACATGAAATATATTCTCCTCCTCAGCTCCTGAGACTTTGAAATCAAGTAAAGCTGGATTTTACCCTCCCCATCAACAGCTTCCAGTTTGAAAAGGTTGCTCAGCTTCTCAGAGGCTCCATGTTTTGGTCTATACAATGGCCCAAATGGTGATCCTTACCTCACAGGATTGTAGTGAGGAGTGTGAGTCAGAGTCTGTGGTGGGCAGTTGGCACAGTGTCAGGCAGAGGCTCAGAAAACTTCTGAGCAATTCACCCATCATTCCTTCATTCTGCAAATAGCTGCATACTTCCTCTGCCTGCACGTGTCTAAGACAGGAGGGAAGGGGGCAGGGCACAGCCACTGAAAGACTGACACAGCCATTGAGGACACAACAAAACTTATTAGAACCTGCTAGGCCCAAGGTGGTGAAGATTCGACTTCCAGTGGACCTTGAGCCTCATTATTTGCTCACTGTAATACATTAGTTGTGTCATACACACCACAGCCACCAGGACATATATGACAGACCATGCTGCTGCTGCTGCTTAGTCACTTCAGTCGTGTCCGATTCTGTGTGACCCCATAGATGGAAGCCCACCAGGCTCCCCTTTCCCTGGGATTCTCCAGGCAAGAACACTGGAGTGGGCTGCCATTTCCTTCTCCTATATGTGAAAGTGAAAAGTGAAAGTGAAGTTGCTCAGTTGTGTCCGACCCTTAGCGACCCCACGGACTGCAGCCCACCAGGCTCCTCCATCCATGGGATTTTCTAGGCAAGAGTACTGGAGTGGCTTGCCATTGCCTTCTCCGATGACAGACCATAAAAGGCCCCAAATTGGTGGTAACCTAACTCCTAGAAATCCCCACCTTTTCCCCAAGTAGCTGAAATAATTTTCCCACTCTAGCTATGAAATTACCCAGCCCTACACTTCAGGGTACTCTTGCCTCCTGAGACAGATCCCATTCTGTCTACAGCATGTGTGTCTCTGCTCTCACTTCACTGTGGCTTACTCTTGAGTTCTTATCTGTGTGAAGCCAAGGACCCTCACTTGGTATCCATCCCAAGGTCTTATGTTCTGAGACCTGGAACATGATCATTCTCTCATGCCTCATTTTCTTGCAAACTCTTTACAAAGGATATTAATAAATCTACTTCTCTCTATCACTTTTCCTTTCACATAATTCCTTCTGTGCTAAGACATAAAGAACCTGAGCTTCATTACATCTTGAGATAAGTTTGTGGTTTCATGGCCAGTGCTGCTTAACAAGTATGGACAGGTGATTCTCTTCCCTGAAGATGCTATTTGAGTTCAAAAAACAAAACAAGTAAAGCATAAATAAACAAGATAACTATACCCAGTGATAAATGCCATTAGGAGATAAACAGAGTAAAATGATGGACCATTGGAGGAAGCAGTTATGAACCAAAGGAGAACCAAACTTGGGCCTGCTCACCTGTCCTCGGGCCAGTCTACTGACAGCAAGTTGTGGTGGAAGAAAGTGCAGCATTTATTGCAGGTTGTCAAGCAAGGAGTCCAGGCAGCTAGTGGTCAAAACACTGCATTCCTCAATAGGTTTCAGCAAAGTGTTTTTTAGTGCATAGTGGGGGAGGGGAGTCCCAGGGCTGTGCACAGTTCTCTAACTGGTTGATGGAGCGGTAGTAGGGTGGTGTCACAGGGTTTGACATCATTACTCATTAGACTTCAGTAGGCCTTGGGGCTACATGCTCAAGTTCATGGAGTAGTTACTGTCTTCCATTTGATGGAGATTTTTGCATCTATCAAGCAGCTCAGGAAATGTGCATCAGATACTGTTATCTAGGTACTTCTGAGAGGAGCTAAAGCAGAGGATGGGGGTAGGGGTCTTTCCCACGAAAGCCACATAGGGTCCTGCTTTGTTACAAAACCGCATTAGACAGGATGGAAAGAAGAACCTCTATGAAGCACTGGAGACCCGCTGGGAGAAGGATACCAGCTGTTCATACTGAGTTTTATAACTTATAAAGCACATTTTAACTGGATTCTAGTCCCCTTCCAACGGTTCCTTTAACTTAACCTTTCCTCAAATCTAAAATCCCTTCTAATTCTAAAATGTCATTTATTGGTTAATTAATATGTACACATAGTATTTCATAAAGTAATGTTTTGCTTTGATGAGTTTTAGTTGTGTAATCCTCTCTGAAAACACCTAGGCTTAGGTTTTTGTTTTTTGTTAGGGTGTACTTTAATTTCAGTAAGGGTAAGGATAGAGAAGAGAGACTACTGAGCTGCTCTTGGATGACTGGAGAGGAAGAAGAATTCTTTGCAAGAGGGAAATAATGGAGCAGGAGCAGGTGCAACTTACTGTGTGATGTGGATTTAATGCAAGAGAATTCTAATGAATTTCTTTATTTTTAAATTTTTATTCTTTTGAGGTATAGTTGATTTGTGATACTGTGTAAGTTTCGGGTGTATAATATCGTGATTCACAAAGTTTAAAAGTCATACTCGATTTATATTTATTATGAAATATTAGAAATCTAATGGCATTTCAGACTTTCTGTAGATATATTTTGTAAGCCAGCAGGTATTTTGTGTGTCTTATTTTTCAAAGGTTTTTACTATATTTGACCATTAATTTTCCCTATATTCCACTTTTGATTTTGTTTGTACTTGCTGATTATCTAGTGGAGGTTTAGTCTCTGGTATGGCAAGCCACTCTAGTACTCTTGCCTAGAAAATCCCACGGATGGAGCAGCCTGGTAGGCTGCAGTCGGTGGGGTCAGTAAGGGTCGGACACGACTGAGCAACTTCACTTTCACTTTTCACTTTCACACATTGGAGAAGGAAATGGCAACCCACTCCAGTGTTCTTGCTTGGAGAATCCCAGGGACGGGGGAGCCTGGTGGGCTTCCATCTATGGGGTCACACAGAGTCGGACACGACTGAAGTGACTTAGCAGCAGCAGCAGCAGAACATTTAAAAACCTTTTATGGTATCATGATTTCTTTCTTTAAAAAAGTTTTTTTTATTGGAGGATAATTGCTTTACAATATCGTGCTGGTTTCTGCCATACATCAACATGAATCATCCACAGATGTACATATGTCCCCTCCCTCTTGAACCTCCCTCCCATCTCCCACCCCATGCCCACCCTCTAGGTTGACACAGAGTCCTGGGTTGAGCTCCCTGTGTTATACAGCAGATTGCCACTGGCTACCTGTTTTACATATGGTAATGTATATGTTTCCAAGCTGCTCTTTCAATTCATCCCACCCTCTCCTTCTCCCACTCTGTTCACGTGTCTGTTCTCTTTATCTACGTCTCAGTTGCTGCCCTACAAATAGGTTCATTAGTACCATCTTTCTAGATTCCATGTATGTACATTAATCTATGATATTTATCTTTCTCTTTCTGATTTTACTGTGTACAATAGACTCAAGGTTCATCTACCTCATTAGGACTGACTCAAATGCATTCTTATTTTGTAGCTGAATAATATTCCATTATATATATGTACCGCAATCTCTGTATCCATTCATCTGTTAATGGACATCTAGGTTGCTTCCATGTAAAAGAATGAAACTAGAACACTTTCTAACACCATACACAAAAATAAACTCAAAATTGATGAAAGATTTAAATATAAGGTCAGAAACTATAAAACTCTTAGAGGAAAACATAGGCAGTACACTTTTTGACATACACAGCAGCAAGATCCCCTTTGACTCACATCTCCTAGAGTAATGGAAATAAAAACAGAAGTAAACAAATGGGACTTAAAAGCTTTTTAAACTTAAAAGCTTTTGCACTGATTTTTTAAAAATAGAATTAAAAAACAACCCTCAGAATGGGAGAAAATAATTGCAAATGAAACAACTGACAGTTAATCTCCAGAATATACAAGCCATGCAAGTGACCAACAAACATGTGAAAAGATACTCAACATTGTTCATTAAAGAAATGCAAGTCAGAACTATGATGAGATATCACCTCACACTGGTCAGAATGGCCATTTGTAGATTTAAAAGTCTACAGATAATAAATGCTGGAGAAGATGTGGAAAAAAGGAAACCCTCTTGCATTGTTGGTGGGACTGTAAGTTGATGCAGCCACTATGGAAGACAGTATGGAGATTCCTTAAAAAATTAGGGATAAAACTATCATATGACCCAAGAATCCCACTACTGGGCATATACCTTGAGAAAACCATTATTACAAGAGATGTATGTACCCTAGTGCCTGTTGCAGAACTTTTTACAATAGCTAGGTCATGATTTCTTTTAAATATTAAATTTTTTTTTTTTGTAATAAGCTTTCATGGAAAAGTGTATTTCTAAGGCTATGGCAAATGCATGCTGATTTCATATTCACAATTCACATTCCTATTCCTAGCTTAGCTATTGGGCCATATCCTGTCTTATTTGCGTTCAGAGATCCTTAACCCTGTCATGTTGGTTTAGAGGTCAGGAACAGTTTTTGCAAGTGATATATGGAGTTTGTTGAATCTAAGTTTGCTTTCAAGAAATTGTTATTGTGAGTATTACAGTTGATAAATTCACAGGGAGAATTGGTTAACCTCAGTGCACGATATTAAAATAGCCAATTTACTGGTCTATACAAGCAGCAGTGATGCAAAACTCTTGGACTTTAGTCCTTAACTATCGAGTCCATGTAGCTCCTATTAACAGGATCCTCTAGGAAAGGAGAATGTCACTTTACATCTTGGTTTCTCCCAGTTTTTTTTTAATGGCTTGTGCACATCTGTAGAAATGAGCTTTCGCTGCTCAGTGAGTAGAGTGGTGGTGGGGGGGGCAGGATGGCGGGATGAACACTCTCATCTGTACAGGATTAGCAGAGGAAGTGCGCCTCGGGAGCGTGATGAACACCAGAAGACTGCAGGAAACAGTGCTTGGCAGTCACTGCAGCTGTGTGGAGCCCGGCCACGCCAGCTTCCTCTGGATGGTTTAGTTTCTGAGTCATTTGTTTTCCATCTAAAGCACCCATGTCTTTGGAGGTCTGCACTGGAGAAATATTAATGGAACGTAGGCCTTTCTCTGGTTTGCCTCAGTTATAGTGCCCTCTGGTTGGAAAAATCCTCTGAATGAATGTAGTGTTTGAGGAGAAGATCCCCTGGAGTAGGAAAGGGCAACCCACTTCAGTATTCTTGCCTGGAAAATTCCATGGACAGAGGAGCCTGGTGGGCTACAGTCCGTGGGGCTGCAAAGAGTCATACATGACTGAACATATACAGGCACAAAGGGTTGGGACAAGCCAATGCATAGAGCAGTCAAAAATCATCAGGTTAGAAAGAATGAATGGCATTTAAATCTTCTGGAGTGTTCTCCCTGTTACTGTGTGCATGTGTCACACAATCTTTTCCTCTAATTATGCCTGGTGACCCTAGGCAGGCTTTATCTTGCTACTTTCATCCTGTGTTTCTATGCAAATGGTATAGGATGATGCTTGCTGCTTTGGAGTGGGCAGGTACCTTATAGATAATTTCTACTCTTGAGGTTGTCTTTTTAAAGTAGTTGCCTACTCATAATTCATCTTAGACGATGATCACCTTAGGGTGGTTATATTATGATATGGGAGGATATAGTGTACCATTTGTAGTGGTCCGTCTAGGTCAAGTTTTGATGGTTGATAGCATTGGCATTAAATTGGGTAAATCCAATTGGATTGGGTAAATTTCTGAAAAATGTTTATTACTTCCAGATGATAAAATACAGTTTCTTAGGGAGCTTGAAAATTTTGGAGCATTGTAGTGAAACTACTATGAAATATGATAAAAGGGAAATGATATTAATAAGCATTTGTTTTAAAAAAATCACTAATGCTTTTTCTCATTTGTTGTAACTTAGATTTTGGTCAGTAGACTGACCCTAAGATTTTCATAAGTAAATAGGTATTTAGGTAGATAAGTAAGCAATCACACACACACACACACACATACATATATATATATATATATGTATGTATATATCCTTTTTCCTATTCTGTTCTCAGCCTACAGTTTTACTCCCTTCTACAGATTATTCCTTTCTTCTATACATTTACTCCCTTCTAGAAATTGCCTAAGTGCAATAGTTCCAGTTACAGATAATGAACTATTTAGAAAATCATCACTAATGATAAATCATTATCTTCCTAAATTTTCTAGTCATTGATCCTGGAGCAGCATAGAATTAACTTAGAAATGTTATGTAGAAAAATCCTTCAAATGTGTGAAGATTGTTTTCATGCTCGTCTCTTTTCTTCTTAAAATAAACATAATATCCTCAATTCCTTGCTTTTGGTTTAAAACTTGCTCATGTTTAAGAATAATTTGAGACATCTTTCCATGACAGCAGCTATAAAACAGAGCAGTTAAAGATTAGAACATTGAAAGTTGAAAGAGGTTAGAAGCTGTTTTGAGGAAGGAACACTATCATCATACTAACTAGTTTGTGGATTACATTTATCTCTCAGCTTATCGCTCAGCTATCCTGAAGTCAACAACAACAAAAAATCCAATTAATTAAAAAAGTGATCTTTTGAGTTAGCCTTAAACCTTTATGCCTGGTGGGGTTTGGGGAAAAGAAAAAAGCCCACAAATTAAAAATATATATATGGGCTTCCATGGTGGCTCAGAGGTTAAAGTGTCTGCCTCCAATGCGGGAGACCCGGGTTCAATCCCTGGGTTGGGAAGATCCCCTGGAGAAGGAAATGGTAACCCACTCCAGTATTCTTGCCTGGAGAATCCCATGGACGGAGAAGCCTGGTAGGCTACAGTCCACAGGGTCGCAAAGAGTCGGACAAGACTGAGCGACGGAACGGAACAAACGGAACGGAATCATCCCCTAGATGATTATTATTTCTATATATAAAAAAATATATATAGAAATAATAATTCATACAGAAATGTAGAAAGACCACGACAGTAACCCCTCATATATCCACTATTCAAAAGTTGTTAACATTTGACCGTATTTGCTTTATCTAGTATTGTTATATGTACAGAATTTGCTATTTTTATTGAACCATTTCGAAGTAAATTATAGGTAAGCATCATTCATTTGTCTCCTAAATACTTCATTTTGTAGCTCCTTCTCTCTTTAGGAGCTAAGTTGTATCCGACTCTTGCGACCCCACGGACTATACAGCCTGCCAGGCTCCTCTGTCCATGGGATTCTCCAGGCAAGAATACTGGAGTGGGTTGCTATTTCTGTCTCCAGGGGATCTTCCTGACCCAGGATTTGAATCTGGGTCTCCTGTATTGCAGGCTGATTCTTTACCAGCTGAGCTATGAGGGAAGCCCTTATAGCTCCCCCAGGATAAGGCTATTTTCCTATATATCCATAATAATCTTTATCACACATAATATAAATAATACTTCCCTAATGCTGCTAGACTATATCTCTCATTTTGTGTGGCCCATACTCAAATTTCAAGTTATCCCTGAAAAATCTTTTATAGTTGGTTGTTTTTCAAACCAGGATTGAATCAGTGTATTTGATTATTGTCTTTTAAAGAAAAATATTTTATACATGTTTTGTGTTTAATTTATTGATAACTTACTAAAGGTGACGATCATTTGTGGTAGATTTTTATTGGATTAAAACTGCTGTGTTTTTTAATTTTTTGAGTTTAGAGACAGGCTTGAATTTTCTGTAATCTGTGGCACTTTAAAAAGCCTTGACTGCGTTCATTAAAGGAGAGGCTCAGTAAATGTTTTTGAAAGAATCAAATAGCTTAGGATCAATAATGTTAAACAGCTTGTAAGTATTTTAGGAATACTATGTACCAAGCTCTGAAACAACCATCCAGAATTAATCAGTATGGTTTTATATAGAGTTTCAGCACACTGAATATATTCTTGTAGACAAATAGATTGATCACTATACATGCTGTTTTGTCAAGAGACTCAAGAATCTTTGAGAGAGAGTCATAGGTGCTTGAGTTCTACGATTTATATCTGGCTCAAAAAGTATTATCTAGAAAACATTTAAGCCATTTAGACTCTATTGAAAATATCAGCATTTTGATACAGTCCTGTGTGATGAAATAAGCCTATAATTTCAAGAACATTTAGAGAGTTAGATGTCCTGTTCCTGCCCATGGGATTTTATTTCCACAGAGAGTTGACCCAAATATTATTAGGTATGACTCACATTTCCAGGATGTTCTGATCTAGAGATTTCACTGTTTGTTTTTTTTTCCTTGCATGGTATTATTTTAAATTTTTCTTGGATTTTGGTTTTAAAGAATGTTTTAGTTAAAGTTTCAAAAGCAACAATTTTGGGGAATAGATTAGAGGAAAAGAGAATATTTTTTAAAAGACCCTATATTTTAATGGTATGTATCAGTCTCAAGATAAAGATATGTTTAAGTTTTATACCTCTAGTAGCAAAGAAATTGAAAGGAAACAAGGGGATTTTCTCATAACTGAATGGATTTCCCCCTTTAATTTAAATTTTATTATTGTTATATCTTTGATATTAAGAGTGAGTTATTGCATTGATAAGAATTCCCTACATTTAAAAGTCATAAAGTTTTTTAAGCCTTACCTTCTTCACTATAGGGCCAATGTGCCTGTGATTTGTTCAGAATAACACTTTCTTTCCCTGTGTTATTACACGTCATTTGTTAAATACATAAAACCTGTTCCTAATTTGGGTCTTGTTAAGAATATAAGGTAATAGTTGTATTCTTTCCTTTTCAATGTCAAATTTCCTATGTAATCCATACAACCTTGTTTCACATTCTTTCTGTAGCACCAGCTGATCTAAAAGGAATCTGGAAAGCATTCTTCATTCCATCTTTAGGAAGTGCAGCATAGTCTTTGGCAAAGATTTTTTGAGACAAGAATTAGGCATAGTTAGTCAGTAATTGCTCCCCCTCCCCCTTATATTCTGCATTCTTTCTGAATATTTAATGGAAAAAGCTTTTAGTTTTGTTGCAGGAAAAAAAAAATCAAAACGCCCAGATTTGCCAAAAGCACAAATGAAAAATCAAAACAACAACAAAACAAAGAAACAAACCTCCCCTGCAAAAAAATAAAAAAGAATAGCCTTCAAAATACTCACAAGAAGGTTTACAACAATGAAACAGCAGTTTAAAAAGTACTGAAATATCTCTTCTATACTTACTATCTTCTACTCTTTCTGAACCTGCACTATTCATTATGATGGAAAATATGTTACTAACTTTTAAAAGATTCAGTGAAATTCAAATTTCCTAGTTTAGGGATTATTATTTAGGATTTCTAATAAGAATAGTTAAAAAAATAGGGACGATACTAAATTATTATTACATGCCAAAGGAGATGGACTTTTTTTGGGGGGGAGTGAAAAAAGAATATAAGTAACACATTAGCAATTTAATAATAACAAGGCAGTCTTTGTATATAGCTTCGCATTAGTGCATTTGTTTATATATATGAGAGTTTATTAATTCTACAGATTTGATCTAAGTGAGCACAGACATAGGGTGATTAAAATATGAAGGCAGGCAGTATGTCAACAGCATCAGCTAATTAATCAAGAAAACCTATTTTTCTATTTTGCACAGTTCCTGAGGAGATTAAAATAGGTAATGTTGTGTGTGAGGCCTTCACTATAGTGCCTGACATGTGAATGTGTGCTCAAAATATGTTAGCTGATGAAATACATGTTTAAACATAATTAAACAGAGGCAGTTATTTTTGTTTGTTTACATATTGTTCATTTTTCCTTAAATGAAAGCTCTCTTTTCAGTACAGTTTGTATCAATTTGAGATCTAAATTATACGTTTAGTCTTCTGAGGAATCAAATACCAGAGTGATGAAACATAAAGTGCATAAAACATTTATTAGTGATTGCTCAGTGTTAATCAGTGGCCATAATTCACGACCTATCTTGAACTGTATTATATATGTGCAAAATCACTTCAGTTGTGTCCAACTCTTTGAGACCCTATGGACTGTAGCCCGCAAGTCTCCACTGTCCATGGGATTCTCCAGGCAAGAATACTGGAGTGGGTTGTCATGCCCTCCTCCAGGGGATCTTCCCAACCCAGGAATTGAACCTGTGTCTCTTATGTCTCCTGCATTGGGGGAGCAGGTTCTTTATCATTAATGCCACCTGGAAAGCCCATATTATATATAAGCTGAACCATATGAAATTGCTGGTATTTGACAAAAATTACAGTTTGTGTGATTTAAACATAATATTTTGACTCTAGATGGTTTATGAAGAAAAGATGATTATTTTAAAATGAGAGCTATCAATATAGATGATGGAGTTCATATTTTCTACATGGCCTCTTTTATTTTTTGATAAAACTAGAACCCAATGAGTGTATGCTGTGGGGAGTATGGTGGTTCTTTTACACAAAGGGGAACTTGGAAATAGTAACAGTATTGCTTCTCTTTCTGTAATAGAAAAAGAAAATTCTTGGAATTAGTCAGAAGACCTGGGTTGGGCGTAATAAAGAGTTTCCCAGTTCTGTCTCTTATGATTGTTTCCTTCTCATTTGTTAAATTATTTCTTGCCTAGTCAACAAAAATTCAGTGTTGATTCTTTACTTGGAAATCCAAATTACCATGAATTAGAACTGAAGGCTTACTTTTAAGTAGGTATGTGTGTTAATTAACATAAGGTCTGTACTCATTTCTCTGATTCTTTGTGAAATTGTATTGCTATGTTGATAAATGAATATACATTTGTAATTATTGCTTAATATTATGTCTGCTCTATCAGATTTTAGTTTCAAGAATAATGATTTGCGATGTCAATGATAGGGAGCTGAATTTTTTTCTAGGATTTTTTTTTCTGGAAATGAAAAAATATTCTAATACAGGAATTTAGGATAAGAACTTTTTGCTGTTCCCTGTATTCACCATTGGTAACACCCAAAGTAGTCCATACCTGACATTTTTTTTTAATAGCACATTTCATTTTGCAAGTATCAAAACATTACTCTGTTTCAAAGGGTGGTGGTGAAACAAACCCTGAAAGTCAATAAAGAATATGTTATAGGTCTTTGAAATCTTATGCAGATATATAAAAATCACAAGCAAATGAATTTATAGCTTTCCTTTTCATGTACTTGTGTCACAGTCTTTGAGCAGATCTATTAAAAACAAATCTAGCGATGATTTATTATGTTTTGAAGATAAACCTCATGGCTGCTCATGGGGATAATGATGACATAAGTTTATAGATGTTCCTGTACTTAATTCTATTTCTCTTGATCATGCGGAAACTTTGAAAGTGATTGTTGTTCCCTATTAAACAAAATCAGCTAGGATAATCTTGTTTAGATTGTTGAATATTTCAGTTAGTAGTCCTGTCACTTTAGCATGTTTTTCAAAAAGATACATCTGAAACTGTTTGGGGGAGGCTTCATGGCCATTCTTGTAGTTGATTACAAGGCTTTCTATGTCCATCTGTCATCTCGCTCTTTACCTGCTCTGCTGGGTATCCTCAGTGTCACCTGTGAGCTTGCCTGTGCATGTGCTCAGGATAGGCTGATGCTCCAGGCTGTTTGTCCCTTGCTCCCTAGGTGCTTCTGTGACCCCAGTCAGGAAAGGCTGATGGATACCACCAGTGAAGCCTTTGAGGCCCAGATGAGTCATCTGCAGCTCTCAGGGCAGCAGAATCACACTGTGCTATGGGCAGAAGTGGACCGAGACTGCTCTTCTTCCTGCTCTCAGCACTTTCCCCCTCTCTTGTAGCCTGTGCCCTCTCTGGGCTCAGCAGGTGCCCCTAGAGACAAAGGAACTTTATGCTATTTGGGACCTCCTCCCTCTGTGTGTGAAACACTTGCTGTTTTGTTTTGTTTTTTTTTTCCTTTTGGCTATGCCGGGTCTTAGTTGCAGCATGCAGGATCTTTAGTTGTATCTGTGGGCTCTTATTTGTGGCTTTCAGGATCTAATTCCCTTCACAGGGATGGAACCTGAGCCCCCTGCATTGGGAGTGCAGAGTCTTAGCCACTGGACTAGCAGAGAAGTCCCTGGGAAACTTGCTCTTGAGTCCTCTTTTTTTTCCTTTCTGGTCATTGAGATGAATTATTTTTCTTTAGGTTCCTTAGCAGCAGCAGCAGCAGCCCTTGATGCAGTTAGACTTAGGGTGAGTCACCTACCAGTCATAACAGGGGAGCCAGGCATAGTTGAAACACAAAAATTTGGTGTAGGTTCTGTCAGTAACACAATTCCTGCTCCTGCTTTTAAGGATTTTTTTTTTTCCATGTAAATAGAGTTTTAAAATACTGTGGATTTCACGAAAATCCTTGTTTGTGACAGACACTGTCATGCTATTCACCAAACCTATTTCTTCTTCTTTTGGGAACATATCTAGATGGCATTTCCCAACCTCTCTTGCAGTTCAGTATGGCCATGTGACTACATGTATGTATGTAGAATATATCATCTCCATGCCTGGCCCATAGACTCTTCTGACTGCTATCCTCCATGTGTATTTGTTTTTTCCTTTCCACCAACTGAATACAAAGGTCCTTGAGGCCTTAGAGGATGGGGAAGCCACAGAATGGGTGGGTTCAGGGTCCCTGAATCACTATGTAGGGGAAAGTGGCCGGCCGACCAGGAAAATTCATTAAATTATGTGAACAAAAATAAACTCTTACTATGTTAAAACATTGAAGTTTTGGGGTTTGTTACTGAAATTAGTGTTACCCTGTTACATCATTTTGTCAGTAGGTTTCAACCTTTTTCATCCCACACACCTGAGAGATGAGCCACATCAATATTCATAATTCACATGGCAGGGGGAAGATGCTTTCAAGGTGGCAGAGAAGTCACTATAATCACATGTTTCAGGAAATTTGCAGAAAAATGCTGTTAGATTTAGGAGTAACTTCGTAGCTCAGTTGGTAAATCATCTGCCTGCAATGCAGGAGACCTGTGTTCAATTCCTGGGTCGGGACGATCCCCTAGAGAAGGAAATGGAAACCCACTGCAGTATTCTTGCCTGGAGAATCCCATGGACAGAGGAGCCTGGCAGTCACAGTCCATGGCATCACAAGAGTTGGACACGACTTAGCGACTGAAACACACAACACAACACAGACCACTTTTAGGACAGTTTCAGTAGAGTGGGGTAGCAGGAGACATAACTGCAGGTAGATGAAAAGTGAGTGGTAGGTGAGCTCTTGGACACATTGAGTGAATATATTGTCACCGATTCTGGCAATGCAACCACAGGATTGTAAAACTCATGGAAAACAAAATTATTTATTGTTGAAGCCATTTGTTGAAAGATCTAAAGGTGAGGATCTTCTTTGACATAGTGGTTGGTAATCATACATCTGTCTTTGCCCAGGGTGAACTTAGTTTATGCATTTGACCCAGCATCATTATTAATAGTGCCTTTTTACTTTTCACTTCAGTTCAGTTCAGTCGCTCAGTCGTGTCTGACTCTGCGACCCCATGAATCACAGCATGCCAGGCCTCCCTGTCCATCACCAACTCCCGGAGTTCAGTCAAACTCATGTCCATCGAGTCGGTGATGCCATCCAGCCATCTCATTCTCTGTCGTCCCCTTCTCCTCCCGTCCCCAATCCTTCCCAGCATCAGAGTCTTTTCCAGTGAGTCAACTCTTCGCATGAGGTGGCCAAAGTATTGGAGCTTCACCTTTATCATCAGTCCTTCCAATGAACACCCAGGATTGATCTCCTTTAGAATGGACTGGTTGGATCTCCTTGCAGTCCAAGGGACTCTCAAGAGTCTTCTCCAACACCACAGTTCAAAAGCATCAATTCTTCAGCAATCAGCTTTCTTCACAGTCCAACTCTCACATCCATAGATGACCATGGGAAAAACCATAGCCTTGACTAGATGGACCTTTGTTGGCAAAGTAATGTCTCTGCTTTTTAATATACTATCTAGGTTGGTCATAACTTTCCTTCCAAGGAGTAAGCATCTTTTAATTTCACTCTTAGCTGTAGTCTATTTTGGATAAACATACAGTTTCCCCTACCCCCTCCCCACTTTACAATCTCGTCTGAGTACAAGAGTAGCTGTTGATCACATGGAAATTTACTGTGTAAGTTATTGATGCTTCTGTGGAATGTTTAGTTACTTTTTAATGAGGGAGTTGAAAGATTGTTTCTACTTTAACCAGGTTATAGAGTTAGCCTCAATACAGGATTATATTTAAGAATAAGAGTATTGCATAACTTCCATTGCTTCTGATTAGTAAGTTTTTTTTTGTTTATCTAGCTTCTCTTGGATGGTTTGTGTCTTCTTTGTCATGAAGGATAACTGTGGTTTTTTAAAACAATGATGTGTTAAAAGAACTAGCTGCAATATAGATGATTTTCTTTTTGCATGTAGAATGGTAAAGAACTTTCTAAATGTAATAACAAGAACTCAGAGAAAATGTTGGTAGATTTTCCTATATAATTTAGGAAAACCTATGAACCTCAAAAGCACCCCCCAATAAAAGGCATATTGCAGACTCTGACAAAATGTGATACTTAGGGCAAATACAGTGTTAAAAAGTTTTATTTCCATAAAGAGTAAATTTGATTACAATGGAAAACGTGTTTCTCCTTCTGTATTTCAGCATGTACCATATGTTGTTGAATTTAATACTACTAGATATTTTATTATTTCAGTTTTACAAGTGATGGTTGGGTAACTTGCCATGGCAACATAAGCAGGGATTTCAACACACGTGGTCACATTTCAGAACACAGGCTCTTAACCACTACTTTCTGCAGTTCACAGATGAAAAAGTTAAAAGAATGCTCCAAGGATGCAGCCAATTCTCACCCACATAGAACCACACTAATGTGCATACACTTGCATACAATTTTTAATACAAATGACCAGTAAAAATCCTGAAAGTCATTGAAAGTGATGGGAAAAACGAACACAAATTTGAAGAACAAACTACAAGGCTTAATTTTTGTCCATGAGATTACTAAATCTTTAGTTCCAAATGAAAATGCTGAAATTTGATAAAGGTGGAATGAAATATTAGTGATCCAGTGCCCTCCTCATAGCATTTGTGTGGTGATGTGTATTCTTTTTTAAAAAATGAGGTATAACTGACAAATAAAATTGTAAAGTGCACAACATGTACAACATAATGATTTTATATGTGTGTATACCATGAAAGGATACCCACCATCAAGTAAACACATCTTTGCCACACGTATTTATGTTATGTTATGTTATTTTTGGTGAAAACACTTAAGTTTTACTCTCAGCACATTTCAGTTATAAAATTTATAATCACTGTGTCATGCATTGGAGCCTTACACCTAATTTAATTCTTCTGACAACTGAATTTTTATCCCTTTCAGTTCAGTTCAGTCACTCAGTTGTGTCTGACTCTTTGCGACTCCATGGACTCCAGCACTCAAGGCTTCCCTGTCCATCACAACTAAGAATGTGTATGCCCATGCTGCTCCTAAAGAGCACACGAGTCGTAACAAAGATCCAAGATTCTGCATGCTGCAACTAAGACTTGGTGCAGCCAAATAAATATAAATATTAAAAAAGAAAGAGAGTGGTTAAATGAATTAAAAAAGCATATAGACCCAATTATATGCTGCCTACAAGAGACTCAGTTCAGCTTTAAGAACACATATAGACTGAATATGAAGAGATGGAAAAAAGTATTACATGCAAATAAAAACTATTAAGTTGGTGCAAAAATAACTGAGGATTTGCATTGTTGAACTTTGTCGTTTCATATTAGAATACATTCTTAAATGTGGTTATGTTATATATCATTTTAATGAGCATTTCTCACTTTATGTTTTTTTTTTTTTGCTAATGACATTACTTGCTATTTATATTTATTTTAGATTATAGAAATAATACAAGGCAAAAAGCAAATTCAAGCAGTGTTTTTATTCGAGTTCAATATGGGTCATAAAGTATTGGCAACAACTCACAACACCAACAACACATTTGGCCCTGTAACTGCCAACAAATGTACAGTGCAGTGGCGGTTCAAGAAATTTTGCAAAGGAGACAAGAGCCTTGAAGATGAGGAGCATAGTGGCTGACCATCAGAAGCTGACAATGAACTTGAAAATGGCCATCATTGAAGCTGATCCTCTTTCAAATACACGAGAAGTTGCTGAAGAACTCATTGTCGACTATTCCATGGTCATTTAGCAATTGAAGCAATGTGGAAAGGTGAAAAGCTCGATAAGTGGGTGCCTCATAGGCTGACCACAAAAAAAAAAAAAATCACTGTTTTGAAGTGTCGTCTTCTCTTATTCTACACAACAACAATGAACTATTTTTCAATTGGATTGTGACATGTGATGAAAAGTGGATTTTATACAACAACCAGAAAAGCACAGCTCAGTGGCTGGACTGAGAAGAAGTACCAAAGCACTTCTCAAAGCCAAACTTGAACCAAAAAAAGGTCACGGTCACAGTTTGGTGGTCTGTTACCCATCCAATCCACTACAGTTTTCTGAATCCTGGTGAAACCGTTACATCTGAGAAGTATACTCAGCAAATCAATGAGATGAACCAAAAACTGCAATGCCTGCAGCCAGTATTGATCACCAGAACAAGTGCAATTCTTCTCCATGATGACGCCCAACCGCACACCGCAAAACCAACACTTCAAAAGTTGAAGGAACTGGGCTGACCTCTTGCCAACTGACTAGCACTTCTTCAAGTATCTTAACAACTTTGTGCAGGGAAAACGCTTCCACAACCAACAGGAGGAAGAAAATGCTTTCCAGGAGTTTGTTGAATCCTGAAGCATGGATTTTTATGCTACAGGAATAAATAAACTTATCTTTCATTGGCAAAAATGTGTTGATTTTAATGGCTCCCATTGTGATTGATAAAAACGTGTTTGAGCATAGTTATAATGATTTAAAATTCAAAGTCCAAAATCAGATCTTTGTACCAACCTAATAAAAGAAAGTTGAAGTAGGTTTACTTTTATCAGACAAAATAGACTTTCAGTCAAACTCTGTAACAAGAGACAAACAAAGCCTCTATATAATAAAGGGATCAGTTTATCAAAGGGTATATGATAAATTGATTTACGTACCCAACACTGGAACACCTAAATATATAAACTAAGTATTAACAGATCTGTAGGGAGAAACAGACAGCAATACAACAATAGTGTAAGGAATTTCAGTATTTACTTTCAATAATGAATTTATCATTACAACAAAAGAATGTGTATTCTGTCACTGTTGGATGAAATGTTCTGTGTGTATCTGTCAGTTTCATTGATTTAACGTGTAGTTTATATCCAAAGTTCATCAAGATCAGGAACAAGACAAGAATGACCACTCTCACCAGTTTTATTCAAAATATTACTGAAAGTCAATCAATATTACTAATCAGTCAAGAAAAAGAAATGGAAGGCATCCACACTGGAAAGGAAGATGTACATCTGTTTGCAGATGACAAAGTATTACGTACAGAAAATACTAAAAACTAATAAAAAACTCTTAGAACTAATACATGAATACAGAGTTGCAGGATACAAAATCAATATACAAAAAAATCAATTTCATTTTTATACACTAGCAATGAACCACTGAAAAGATAAAGTTTGAAAAATTCCATTTACAATTGCATTAAAAAATAAAATAGTTAAGGATAAATTTACCCAATGAGGTAAAAGAGTTATAAACTAAAAAATATAAAATATTGGTGAAAAAAATGAAAGAAATAAATTTAAAATACATATGTTCAAAAATTAGGAAAATATTGTTAAAATGTACACACTATCCAAAGCAATCTATGTATCCAATACAATTCCTAACAAAATACAAATGGCATTTTTTAAGAAAAATTTTTAATCCTAAAATTTATATGGAACTACTGATAACAAAAGACCCTAAATAACCAATGCAGCCTTGAGACAGAAGGGAAAACCTGGGGACATAACACTTTGTCATTTCGAACTATATTACAAAGTTACAATAATCAAAACAGTATGGTACTGGCACAAAACCAGACATATAAATCAGTGGAACAGAACAGAGAGCTGAGAAATAAACCTACAGATATTTGGTTGATTAATTTTCAATAAAGTCAAGAATATTAAATGGAGAAAAGGTAGTATCTTCAATAAATGGTACGGGGGAAATGGGATATCCACACACAAAAGAATAAAACCGGACCCCTGTCTTACACCATTAACAAAAATTAACTCAAAATGGATTAAAGACTTGAACATAGACCTGATATCACAAAACTCCTAGAAGAAAGCATAGGGAAGAACCTCACCAACATTAGTCTTGGCAACAATTTTTTGGAATGAGGTCAAAAGTAACAAAACTAAAAACAAACAAGTGGGATTATATCAGTCTCTCTGTAACACACATACACACACAGACACACCACTCTCTATACACATAAGCTGGTTATATATTGTATATATACACATATATATAATAAATAAGAGAGATGAGGTAGAGGTTCAGAGAGAATGGAATATTTTTCAAACTTAAAAAAGAAGAAAATGCTTCCATTTGCAACAATAGAAATTAATCTGAAGGGTGTCAAGCTAAATGAAATAAGTTAGAGAAAAACAAATATTAGATGGTATCACTTATTTAGGGAATCCGGAGTGGGGGGAAGTGAAAATAAAAAGTCAAACTCATGGAATCAGTAGAATAGTAGTTTAACAGGGAGTGGAGTTAGCGGGGGACACAGAAGCTGGTAAAGGGGTACAAAGTGAAAGAAAGTGAAAGAAGAGAATGACAAAATTGGCTTAAAACTCAACATTCAGAAAACTAAGATCCTGGCATCTGATCCCATCACTTCATGGCAAGTAGATGCGGAAACATGGAAACAGTGACAGACTTTATTTTCTTGGACTCCAAAATCACGCAGATGGGGACTGTAGCCATGAAATTAAAGGACGCTTGCTCCTTGGAAGAAAAGCTCTGGCCAACCTAGACAGCATGTTAAGAGGCAGAGACATTACTTTGCCAACAAAGGTCCATGTAGTCAAAGCTATGGTTTTTCCAGTAGTCATGTATGGATGTGAGAGTTGGACCATAAAGATAACTGAGCGCTGAAGAATTGATGCTTTTGAACTGTGGTGTTGGAGAAGACTCTTGAGAGTCCCTTGGACTGCAAGGAGATCCAACCAGTCCATCCTAAAGGAAATCAGTCCTGAATATTCTTTGGAAGGGCTGATGCTGAAGCTAAAGCTCCAATACTTTGGCCATCTGATGGGAAGAACTGACTCACTACAAAAGACCCTGATGCTGGGATAGATTGAAGACAGGAGGAGAAGGGGACAACAGAGGATGAGATGGTTGGATGGCATCACTCACTCTATGGACATTAGTTTGAGCAAGCTCCGGGAGTTGGTGATGGACAGGGAAAACTGGTGTCCTGCAGTCCATGGGGTTGCAAAGAGTCAGACGCTACTGAGCAACTGAACTGAATTGAGCTTGTGGTTACCAGAGATTTTCCTATAACATCTTATACTTCTAACAGTGTATATTAAGCTGATGATAACTTAATATTGAATACATAGAAAAACCTTACATTATTGCACTCCCTCCCTCATATTCTATAGTCTTAGTAATTTATATCTTTTTACTTTGTGTTTCTGTTAAAAATATTATTGTAGTTGTAGTTAACTTTAGTACTTGGCCTTTTAACTGTATGTTAGAGCTTTAAGTGATTTTCCCATCACTATTAGAATATAGAGTATTCTGAAGACTGTATGTACTTACTTTACTAGTGAGTTTTATTCTTTCATGTATTTTCATGTTACTAATTAGTATCTTTTTGTTTCAGCTTGAAGAACTCCCTCTGAAAAGTTTAAGGCTGGTCTATGGCAAGCCACTCCAGTACTCTTGCCTAGAAAATCCCATGGACGGAGGAGCCTGGTTGGCTGCAGTCCATGGGGTCGCTACGAGTCAGACATGACTGAGCGACTTCACTTTCACTTTTCACTTTCACACATTGGAGAAGGAAATGGCAACCCACTCCAGTGTTCTTGCCTGGAGAATCCCAGAGATGGGGGACCCTGGTGGGCTGCTGTCTATGGGGTCACACAGAGTCGGACACGACTGAAGTGACTTAGCAGCAGCAGCAGCAGCAGTGGTGATGAACTCCTTCAACTTTTGTTTTTCTGGGACCTCTCTGCTGCTACTGCTAAGTCACTTCAGTCATGTTCCACTCTGTGTGACCCCAGAGACAGAAGCCCACCAGGCTCCCCTGTCCCTGGGATTCTCCATTGCTCCTTTAATTCTGAAGGACAGCCTGTAAGGTAGAGTATTCTTGATTGGCGGTTTTTTCCCCTGAGAACTGTGAATATTATCCTACCACCATCTTCTGGCCTGCAATCTTTCTGCAGAAAAATCTGCTCATAGTACTATTGGTGTTTTCTAGTTCATAACAATTTGCTATTTACTTGCAAATTGTCAAAACTTCTCTTTTTGTTTAACACTGAACACTTTAATTATAAAGTGTCTTGGTATGGGTTTCTTTCGGTTCATCTTATTTGGAATTTTCTGGGTTTTTTGAATCTAGATATCTACTTCCTTCCCCAGTTAGGAAATTTTCCACCATTATTTCTTCAAATAAGCTGTCTGCCACTTTCTCTCTTTCTTCTTCTAGGACCCTTTAATACATATGTTGGTCTACTTGATATTGTTCCATAAGTCCCTGAAGCTATTACTGTTCCTTTTCATTCTTTATTCTTATGGCTGTTCTGGTTGTGAGTTTTACTGCTCTATCTTTGTTTTTTTTTTTTTTGACTTATTTATTTTAAATGGAGGCTAATTACTTTACAATATTGTAGTGGTTTTGTCATACATTGACATGAAACAGTCATGGGTGTACATGTGTACACACATGTGTTCCCCATCCTGAAGCCCCTCCCACCTCCCTCCCCATCCCATCCCTCTTGATCATCCCAGTGCACCAGCCCTGAGCACCCTGTCTCATGCATCAAACCTGGACTGGCAATCTGTTTCATGTATGATAATATACATGTTTCAATGCTTTTCTCTCAAATCATCCCACCCTCGCCTTCTCCCACAGAATCCAAAAGACTGTTCTATACATCTGTGTCTCTTTTGCTGTCTCGCATGTAAGGTTATTACCATTTTTCTAAATTCCATATATATGCGTCAGTTCAGTTCAGTCGCTCAGTCGTGTCTGACTCTTTGCGACCCCGTGAATCACAACACGCCAGGCCTCCCTCTCCATCACCAACTTCTGGAGTTCACTCAAACCCATGTCCATTGAGTCAGTGATGCCATCCAGCCATCTCATTCTCTGTCGTCCTCTTCTCCTCCTGCCCCCAGTCCCTCCCAGCATCAGAGTCTTTTCCAGTGAGTCAACTCGTCACATGAGGTGGCCAAAGTATTGGAGTATCAGCTTTAGTGTTAGTATACTGTATTGGTGTTTTTCTTTCTGGCTTACTTCACTCTGTTTAGTAAGTTTGTAAATAGGCTTCAGTTTCATCCACCTCATTAGAACTGATTCAAATGTATTCTTTTTAATGGCTGAGTAATATTCCATTGTGTATATGTACCACAGCTTTCTTATCCATTCATCTGCTGGTAGACATCTAGGTTGCTTCCATGTCCTGGCTATTGTAAACAGTGCTGCGATGAACATTGGGGTACACATGTCTCTTTCAATTCTGGTTTCCTCAGTGTGTATGCCCAGCAGTGGGATTGTTGGGCCGTATGCCAGTTCTGTTTTCAGTTTTTTAAGGAATCGCCACACTGTTCTCCATAGTGGCTGTACTAGTTTGCATTCTCACCAACAGTGTAAGAGGGTTCCCTTTTCTCCATGCCCTCTACAACATTTATTGTTTGTAGACTTTTGAATCATAAGGGATTTGATTTAGGTCATATCTGAATGGTCTAGTGGTTTTCCCTACTTTCTTCAATTTAAGTCTGAATTTGGCAATAAGGAGTTCATGATCTGAGCCACAGTCAGCTCCTGGTCTTGTTTTTGCTAACTGTATACAGCTTCTCCATCTTTGGCTGCAAAGAATATAATCAATCTGATCTCAGTGTTGATCATCTGGTGATGTCCATGTGTAGAGTCTTCTCTTGTGTTGTTGGAAGAGGGTGTTTGCTATGACCAGTGTGTTCTCTTGACAAAACTCTATTAGCCTTTGCCCTGCTTCATTTCGTGCTCCAAGGCCAAATTTGCCTGTTATTCCAGGTGTTTCTTGACATCCTACTTTTGCATTCCAGTCCCCTATAATGAAAAGGACATCTTTCTTGGGTGTTAGTTCTAAAAGGTCTTGTAGGTCTTCATAGAACCATTCAACTTCAGCTTCTTCAGCGTTACTGGTTGGGGCATAGGCCTGGATTACTGTAATACTGAATGGTTTGCCTTGGAAATGAACAGAAATCATTCTGTCGTTTTTAAGATTGCATCCAAGTACTGCATTTCGGACTCTTTTGTTGACCATGATGGCTACTCCATTTCTTCTAAGGGATTCCTGCCTCTTGAGAAACCTGTGTGCAGGTCAGGAAGCAACAGTCAGAACTGTACATGGAACAACAGACTGGTTCCAAATAGGAAAAGGAGTGCGTCAAGGCTGTATATTGTCACCTTGCTTATTTAACTTATATGCAGAGTACCTCATGAGGAACTCTGGGCTGGAGGAAGCACAAGCTGGAATCAAGATTGCTGGGAGAAATATCAATAATGTGCAGATGACACTACTCTTATGGCAGAAAGTGAAGAGGAACTCAAAAGCCTCTTGGTGAAAGTGAAAGAGGAGAGTGAAAAGGTTGGCTTGAAGCTCAACATTCAGAAAACAAAGATCATGACATCTGGTCCCATCACTTCATGGGAAATAGATGGAAAAACAGTGGAAACAGTGTCAGACTTTATTTTTTTGGGCTCCAAAATCACTGCAGATGCTGATTTCAGCCAGGAAATTAAAAGACGCTTACTCCTTGGAAGGAAAGTTATGACCAACCTTGATAATATATTAAAAAGCAAAGACATTACTTTGCCAACAAAGGTCCGTCTAGTCAAGGCAATGGTTTTTCCCGTGGTCATGTATGGATGTGAGAGTTGGACTGTGAAGAAAGCTGATCGCCGAAGAATTGATGCTTTTGAACTGTGGTATTGGAGAAGAGTCTTGAGAGTCCCTTGTACCACAAGGAGATCCAACCAGTCCATTCTAAGGGAGATCGATCCTGGATGTTCACTGGAGGGACTGATGCTGAAGCTGAAACTGCAATACTTTGGCCACCTCATGCGACGAGTTGACTCACTGGAAATGACTCTGATGCTGGGAAAGGTTGGGGGGCGGGAGAAGAAGGGGACGACGGATAATGAGATGGCTGGATGGCATCACCGACTCTGTGGACATGAGTTTGAGTGAGCTCCGGGAGTTGGTGATGGACAGGGAGGCCTGGCGTGCTGTGGTTCATGGGGTCGTGGAGAGTCGGACACGACTGAGAGACTGAACTGAACTGAGACTTTTGAAAAGCAGCCATTCTGACCAGCATGAGATGGTACCTCATTGTGGTTTTGATTTGCATTTCTCTGACAATGAGTGATGTTGAGCACCTTGTCATGTGTTTGTTAGCCACCTATATGTCTTCTTTGGAGAAATGTCTGTTTAGTTCTTCGGCCCATTTTTTGATTGGATCATTTATTTTTCTGGAATTGAGCTGCAGGAGTTGCTTGTATATTTTTGAGATTAATCCTTTATCAGTTGCTTCATTTGCTATTATTTTCTCCCATTCTGAAGGTTGTCTTTGCAACTTGCTTATAGTTTCCTTCATTGTGCAAAAGCTTTTAAGTTTAACTAGGTCCCATTTGTTTATTTTTGCTTTTATTTCCATTACTGTGGGAAGTGTGTCCTAGAGGATCCTGCTGTGATTTATGTCGGAGAATGTTTTGCCTATGTTTTCCTCTAGGAATTTTATAGTTTCTGGTCTTATGTTTAGATCTTTAATCCATTTTGAGTCTATTTTTGTGTATGGTGTTAGAAAGTGTTCTAGTTTCATTCTTTTACAAGTGGTTGACCAGTTTTCCCAGCACCACTTGTTAAAGAGATTGTCTTTTCTCCATTGTATATTCTTGACTCCTTTGTCAAAGATAAGGTGTCCATAGGTGTGTGGATTTATCTCTGGGCTTTCTATTTTGTTTCATTGATCTATATTTCTGTCTTTGTGCCAGTACCATACTGTCTTGATAACTGTAGCTTTGTGGTATAGTCTGAAGTCAGGGAGGTTGATTCTTCCAGTTCCATTCTTCTTTCTCAGGATTGTTTTGGCTATTTGAGGTTTTTTATATTTCCATACAAATTATGAGATTATTTGTTCTAGTTCTCTGACAAATACTGTTGGTAGCTGACAGGGATTGCATTGAATCTATAGATTGTTTTGGGTAGTATACTCATTTTCAATATATTGATTCTTCTGATTCATGAACATGGTATATTTCTCCATCTGCTTGTGTCATCTTTGATTTCTTTCATCAGTGTTTTATAATTATCTGTATATAGGTCTTTTGTTTCTTTAGGCAGATCTATTCCTGAGTGTTTTATTCTTTTCATTGCAATCGTGAATGGAATTGTTTCCTTAATTTCTCTTTCTGTTTTCTCATTGTTAGTGTATAGGAATGCAAGGGATTTCTGTGTGTTAATTTTATATCCTGCAGCTTTACTATATTCATTGATTAACTCTAGTAATTTTCTGGTGGAGTCTTTAGGGTTTTCTGTGTAGAGGATCATGTTATCTGCAAACAGTGAGAATTTTGCTTCTTCTTTTCCAATCTGGATTCCTTTTTATTCTTTTTCTGCTCTGATTGCTGTGGCCAAAACTTCCAAAATAGTAGTTGAATAGTAGTGGTGAGAGTGGACACCCTTGTGTTATTCCCAACTTTAGGGGAAATGCTTTCAATTTTTCACCATTGAGGATAATGTTTGCTGTGGGTTTGTCATATATAGCTTTCATTATGTTGAGGTATGTTCCTTCTATGCCTGCTTTCAGGAGGGTTTTTTTTTTTTATCATAAATGGATATTGAATTTTGTCAAAGGCTTTCTCTGCATCTATTGAGATAATCCTATGGTCTTTATCTTTCAATTTGTTAATGTGGTGTATTACATTGATTGATTTGTGGATATTAAAGAATCTTGCATCCCTGTGATAAAGCCCACTTGGTCATGATGTATGATCTTTTTAATATATTGTTGGATTCTGTTTGCTAGAATTTTGTTAAGGATTTTTGCATCTATGTTCATCAGTGATACTGGTCTGTAGTTTTCTTTTTTTGTGGAATCTTTGGTTTTGGTATTAGGGTGATGGTGGCCTCATAGAATGAGTTTGGAAGTTTACCTTCCTCTGCAATTTTCTGGAAGAGTTTGATTAAGATAGGTGTTAGCTCTTCTCTAAATTTTTGGTAGATTTTAGCTGTGAAGCCATCTAGTCCTGGGCTTTTGTTTGCTGGAAGATTTCTGATTACCGTTTCAATTTCTGTTCTTGTGATAGGTCTGTTAATATTTTCTATTTCTTCCTGGTTCAGTTTTGGAAAGTTATACTTTTCTAAGAATTTGTCCATTTCTTCCAAGTTGTCCATTTATTGGCATATAATTGCTGATAGTAGTCTCTTACGATCCTTTGTATTTCTGTGTTGTCTGTTGTGATTTCTCCATTTTCATTTCTAATTTTGCTGATTTGATTCTTCTCTCTTTGGTTCTTGATGAGTCTGGCTAATGGTTTGTCTAGTTTATCTTCTCAAAGAACCAGCTTTTAGCTTTGTTGATTTTTGCCATGGTCTCTTTTGTTTCTTTTGCATTCATTTCTGCCCTAATTTTTAAGATTTCTTTCCTTCTATTAACCCTGGGGTTCTTCATTTCTTTCTTTTCTAGTTGCTTTAGGTGTAGAGTTAGTTTATTTATTTGACTTTTTTCTTTTTTCTTGAAGTAAGTCTGTATTGCTATGAACCTTTCCCTTATCACTGCTTTTACCGTGTCCCATTGGTTTTGGGTTGTTGAGTTTTCATTTTCATTCATTTCTATGGATATTTTGATTTCTATTTTTATTTCTTCTGTGATTTGTTGGTCATTCAGAAGTGTGTTGTTCAGCCTCCATATGTTGGAATTTTTAATAGTTTTTCTCCTGTAAATGACATTTAATCTTACTGCATTGTGGTCAGATGCTTGGAATGATTTAAATTTGTTTGAATTTACCAAGGCTCCATTTATTGTCTAGGATGTGATCTATCCTGGAGAAGGTTCCATGTGCACTTGAGAAAAAAGTGAAATTCATTGTTTTGGGGTGAAATGTCCTATAGATATCAATTAGGTCTAACTGATCTATTGTATCATTTAAAGTTTGTGTTTCCTTGTTAATTTTCTGTTTAGTTGATCTACCCATAGATGTGAGTGTTGGTATTAAAGTCTCCCACTATTATTGTGTTATTGTTAATTTCCCCTTTCATATGTGTTAGCATTTATTTGCCTTACATATTGTGGTGCTCCTATGTTGGGTGCATATATATTTATAATTGTTATATGTTCTTCTTGGATTGATCCTTTGATCATTATGTAGTGTCCTTCTTTGTCTCTTTTTACAGCCTTTATTTCAAATTTTGTTTTATCTGATATGAGTATTACTACTCCTGCTTTCTTTTGGTCTCTGTTTGCGTGGAATATCTTTCTCCAGCCCTTCACTTTCAGTCTGTATGTGTCCCTCGTTTTGAGGTGGGTCTCTTGTAGACAACATATATGGGGGTCTTGTTTTTTTATCCATTCAGCCAGTCTTTGTTTTTTGGTTGGGCATTCAGCCCATTTACATTTAAGGTAATTATTGATAAGTATGGTCCCGTTGCCATTTACTTTGTTGTTTTGGGTTTGGGGTTATACACCTTTTTTGTGTTTCCTATCTAGAGATCCTTTATCATTTGTTAAAGAGCTGGTTTGGAGGTACTGAATTCTCTCAGCTTTTGCTTGCCTGTAAAGCTTTTGATTTCTCCTTCGTATTTGAATGAGATCCTTGCTGGGTACAGTAATCTGGGTTGTAGGTTTATCTCTTTCATCACCTTAAGTATGACCTGTGTCTTGGATGGCAGCTCTAAAAGTTGGGGTGGAAGATATATAAGCTCCCTCCATTGAGGCACTGGTGACTTGGATTTATTGTTGCAGTGAGTTAGAGGGAGAACATGGGGGAGGTGCCTGCTGTTTCTTTTGGGCTCTAGCCAGGATGGCACCTGGATGAATGCTACTGAAAAGTTATACCCTGAGTCAGCAGCTTGTAAAGTATGCAGTCAGACTTCTTTCAGTCAAAGACTTGGTGATGGGCATTTTTTGCCTGCTTTCTTTGTGTTGAGTCCTGGGAGGATGGCTGTGGCAAATACTGGTGCACTTGTTAACAACTGCTATTTTGTCTGCTGTGGTTCTGTGAAATTCATGAACACAAGTCTTATTGGCTTTCAGAGCTAGATGATTTGGAGAGCATTCCTTAAAAATCAGTTGCTAGATATGAGGCTGTTACTCCTCAGGGAGAATGGGGTGGGGGTTTCTTTCTGATTGTTTGATGCTATGTCAATGGTGAGATTTATGATAAGAGTGTTTCTCAGCCTTTTCTACTTGTTTCTGTTTTTATCAGTCATCCAGTATATAGGAATCACTCAGTTCTTCTCTGGATTGCTCTTAGAGGGAGTTTCTCCATGTATAGCTGTATATTTGGTGCATCTGTGGAAGAAGGGAAATTCAGGAGACTCCTTTGTCATCATCTTGTCCTGGAGTCAAAATATTCTTTTGTTCTGTCATGTTTGAAGTGGTTTCTGGTGCATCATTTTTGGTCAGGATTTCTCATGGTATGTACAAAACCTTACAATTGTGTTTTTTTTTTTTTTTAATAAGAAAGGAATTTTATTTTCAAAATATAGGAAGATTTTGGAAAGTCTTTCATAAATATAACTGAATTAAAATTACTTTTTGAAGATGGTGCATTCTTAGAAAGGAATAAAAAACAAAGAGAAGTACAAAATTCAGAATTTCATTATTCCTATGGGGAGAAACACTTCTATCAAAACTTTGTATTAAAGGTATAGGTGCAATCTCAGTTTTATTTTAATACACAGTTCACACCTCTGGTAGTCATTCCCCTGGCATAAGTTGCCTAGCACCAGAATCCCTAGTTGGAGGTATAATAATTCGTTTGTGCCCCTCAGGCATGGCCTTTCCAGCAGTCAGCTCTACCTCACTGAGAGTTACCAATTAAAAAAAAAAAATCACTGTTATGTAATTGAATATCATATTTCTATTTCATTATATCTAGTAAAATCTGAAACTATTAGAAAATGCTTTTTAAAACAAGTAAATAAAATGGAAGCAATTTGTTCATATTTCTCTGAATATTGTATAAAAATACTATATTGATTTGATTACACATTTCATTTATTGAGTGGGTAGATTCATGTATTTGTTGAAAGACATTTAGCTGATGTTACCTGATGGTGACATTAGATACATTAAGAAAAAAAAAGTCATCTATTATCTGTTTAGTTCCAGAAACATCTTGGTTTGGGAGGAATTATCTTTCAGAGCCTGTTCCCTTTGGGGACAACATCCTGTGGGAGCACTTCTGTTTTCCTTTGACTTCCTGTTTATTTAAAAGAACTCTTAACAAATGTAGGGGGTATTGTGACTTTTCTCCCTTATGTAAATAAATATCATCCTCAGAGCCTAAATCTAAAATGTATTAAATTCATTCTCGGTTAATTATCAAGAACATTTAAAATTAAAGACAAAATAAAAATTCACTACTGAAATATAAAACTGGCTCCCTCCCCCCCCACCCCTTAGTGTTTTCCTGGTCAGGGTGGGCTAATTGTTATAATTGAATTAAAACTGAATAAATATGGGAGTGGCCATTTTAGAAAATCTGTTTGAGGCCAGATTTATATGGTTGATCGAACATGCATGGAAGCCAAGCCAGCCCCTCCCCCCTCACCTCCTTTCCCTAGTTTCCTTCACTTTGGGAATGAAGGTCTGCTCAGTTTCCACGTGACAGCTACTTCTTTCTCTGTACTTCATCCAGCTCTGCCTTGTTCCCAGCTGCACATTGGCCCGTTCTGCTTGTGCTGCTGGTCCCCACCTAGAGTTCTAGGAGAAATCTTCTCCAAGTTCTGCTGCCGTGTATGCCAAGGGCATGGTTACCTGGTCTACCATGCAGCTATCCAAAAAGAAATATATTTGTGATAGACTTTGTTAGATGCTGGTAGATAATAGGAAGGAATTAGGAAGCAAAACTTTGCAAAAATAGTTGATTAATCTGATAATTCTCCAAGTTCAGAAAAAGAAAACTTTAATAAAAATTGAAACCTTTTTAAAAGACAGTCTCATCATAAATATGCCTCAGTTCCCAGCCTGTTCCTTTGTTAAAGTTCTTTCTCTTCTCCCTTTTCCAGGAGAAATCCTCTTCTTTCAACCTCCACAGCAGAAATCTCTGCTTTCTGTGGGGGTATGTTTCACCCTAATATTATTTACCACAATTCATAGGACACAAGACTCCTCTGACAATATGTTTCCTGGTGTCTGAATTTATCATTTCATAATGTATCAATTATGGGGGAAAAGATGGGTGAAGAAATTTGGTGCAGACATTGTGGGATGAGGCTTGGCTTTCTATGTCCCCAGCCCTTCTGCATCTCCTTGCTAGTGTAGAGTTTTGGATATGCTTCTTCATGCTTTTCTTTAAAAAAATTTTTTTTATTGGCTATAGTTGATTTGCAATGTTGTGTTAGTTTCAGGTATATGGCCAAGTGAATCTGTTTTTCATATACGTAAATCTACTCTTTTTTAGATTATTTTCCCATATACACCATAACAGAGTATTGAGCAGAGTTCCCAGTACTATATAGTAGGTCCTTATTAGTTACCTGTTTTCTATATATAGTGTTGTGTTTGTGTCAGTTCCAATCTTCCAATTTATTCCTTCTTCCCTTTATCCCCCAGTAGCCACAGCCTACCCAGGAGCCTGGTAGGCTATAGTCGATGGGGTCGCAGAGAGTTGGACACGACTGAGGAACTTTACTTTCACTTTTCACTTTCAGCCATAAATTTATTTTCTACATCTTTATCTCTCTTTGTGTTTTGTAGATAAGTTCATTTGTAGCCTTTTTTAAGATTCCATGTATAAGTGATACCATATGATATTTGTCTTTCTCTCTGACTTCGCTCAGTATGACAGTCTCTAGGTTCATCCATGTTGCTGCAAATATGCCTCTTCACTCTTGCAGCAGATCACTAGTTAATGAAACCACCTCACCCAAAACATATATATACACAAATGTGTCTTTTTCCCATACTAAAAAATATTTCTGAAGGACGGTGGTCTAATCCTGTATTGTATTAGTGAGGACTGTTAAAGTTGTAAATGATAGAAATATAATTTGTGTTACTGCTAGTACTAAGAGTTAACATTTGTTAAATGTTAACTATGCAGTTGTATTACTTTAATAATTCACATATATTATCCTGTCAAATTCTAATAACAGCTTTTTGAGGTAGGTACTTTTATTGTTCCCATTTTATATATGACAAAACTGAGACACAAAGAGGTTAAAGGCAACTTACTTAGAATTGCAAGTTTTAGGGCCAGGATTAGATTGCAAATTGCTGACTCCAAAGCATTATGCCCTAGGATAGGCACAATGTGGAGAATTTATTGCCTCATAGATTTCACTGTAAATTGCAACAACCAAACTATTGGGAAATACAGAGCAGATGTAGGCTTCAGGAACAGCTGAAGACAAGAATTCAAATACCATTATCTCTCTCACTGTCTTTTTTTCCCCTTGGCCATGCTGTGTAGCGTGTGGGATCTTAGTTTCCCAACCAGGGGGTGAACTTGGACACCCTGCAGGGGAAGCAAGGGATCCTAACCACTGGGCAGCCAGGGAATTCCCTGCCTCACAATCTTTTATTTATACTTTTCCCCCTCAGTATGCTGTCTTTAGCTGTCATTGTTAACTTGATTCTTCAACATGGTGGATGGCCACTAGTAGATCTTTACCTTGGTATTTCACAACTTCTCCCTTTGGAAGACTTTTTTACAGCTGCAGTTGTTAATTAAAAAAAAAAAATCAGTGGGAAAAACTCGTAGACACACAGATAATACCAGCTGCCTGAATCTGTGCTCTCTCCAATTCTCTTCCAAACAATACAGAGCAACAAGAAGAAAAAAGTAAAAACAGAAGGATTGAGGATACCCAAATCTCAAATTAACTCTTAAGTGAAAGAGGGAAAAAAAACACTCACTCACCAGAATCTCATTAATATGTCTCATACTCTTGCCTCAAACTGATACCATGAACAAGAATGGTTAAAAAAAAAAATGTAGGAGATAAGACTGGGTCTGAGGTTGATGTGAAACTATTGTCAAAAGAGAAAGTCTACCCTCTGGGTAAAAATACTGAAAATATTTCCAATTCGATTCTCAGGGAAAGACCCAAATGTATGCTGTCTACCACAGACACATCTAAATCAGTGATTCAGAAAGAGTAAAAGTCAGTGGGAAAGGTTGTAATTGACCCATTTTGGGTCAGCTGTCCAACCAGACCACGCAGCTCTGGCCAACATTGCAGGGTGCTTTGGTTCAGCCATCCTATCCCCCACTCCCCTCCTTGGCCACTCGTCTGTGTCCAGGCTGGTGGACTCATTAGAACTTGGACATTTTCTCTTGGTTGCATCTTAGAAGAGTCCCTGGCACTTAGAAGGTGCCCAGTATTTCCTGATAGCTTCTTCTGGACTAAATAGTGTCTGAAAGAAGAGGGGTTCTGTTTTTGGAAGAAGAGGGAGGTATTGGGTAGACAATACACATATTAAGAAAAAACATTTTTTAGAAATTGTTTTTCAGTGTTCTCTGATTTCATATTCTTGAGAAATGGATGTTTGTTTTTAAGTGATTTGCAGCATGAGCAGTGTAAGTATAGAAAAGTTGATTAATAAGTAATGAAACTGTCTGGAACAGGGCTATCTGACAGAAATATCAGCCACAAATACAAGCTGTGCATGTAGTTTTAAATTTTCTAGTCATCACATTAAAAAAGTAAAGAAATGAGTCAATTTAATTTTAATGATATATTTTATTAACTCCAATTCATCCAAGTATTATTTCAACATAAAATCATACAGCAAATATTAATGAGATATTTTATATTATTTTTTTCCCCTGTTGTGTTTGCATTTATACTTACAGCATGTCTCAGTTTAGCCTAGCTTCATTTCAAGTGTTCAGTAGTATTAGATAGTTCAGAAGAGAATGGAATAGTCATCTTGTCATTTCAGGGAAATCGATGAAAATAATATCTAACACCTAAAATGCATTTCTGTATGTGGTAATGTATTTATACCTCTTGACCCAGATGAAATATGTCTTATTTAATGCGTTTTTTTTGTGATCTTATATGTTAATAATACCTATTTTAAATTGGAGCATAATTACATTTTAGTCTGTAGCAAACCTTACTGATACTTTTATTTCTGAAGTAAATTTACCACAATAGGGATGTAGTGGAAAAGGGTCATTCTCTTACTTTAGGTCTCTGTTTAAATGTCCTCATTACAGTTGAAACAAAATAGCAACCTCTACCATTTCCCCTTGCCCCTCTGACAATTCCTTTGCTGTAGCCATGTCAGTAATTCTTGTTACATCTGACATATATACTTTAAAAATTGTCTTCCTTTATCACCCCTTTTCCCTAACACACACACACACACAGACACAAACACAAAATGTTTCCTCTTTTAGGGCAAGAGCTTTATTGTATTCACTGCTATGTCACTACATCTTAGAACATTCCCTGGCATGTAGAAGGTGCCTAGTATTTTCCGATAGTGTGAATGAAAGATTTAAGACACATGGAATTCACTACTGCCGTATACACAGATACTTCCGTTATCATCATCATCCTATGTGGTCTTCCTTTGGTACCCACACTCTTCCCATCACACTGCCATCAGAGTTCCTCTAGCTTTCAGTTCTGATAGTAAGGCCTATGATTATAGCTTTGTCATCATTTCTCTGCCTCTAGCCTTTCTCTTCAAGTCACTTGACAAATGACTGCCACCACGAATGTTAAAAAGCATCTCTGAACATGTTAGTTCCTTGCTCAGAATTTTCAGTTCTTCACTGTGGCTTTTCGGGATATCTGTAATGTGTCGGCTGTGCTGTTACCAACTGCACAGTTTGATTTTTTAAAAATATGGTCAGTTCTTTCTCCTCTTCTATTTCTCTGTACATGTTATTTTCTATTCTTGGATTCCCTTTTCCTCTTCTGCCTTGACCAGAATCCCTGACTCCACTTTAGCTACTTTTTTAACTCTCCTTGGGACAATGTAAAGAATTCTAACTTACGAGCATTTCACTGATGGATTATAGAAATTCTGTGAAATATGAATAGACAATGGAATGTCATCAAAACAAGACACTTGGCCTATGTGCCAATGGTCAAGTACCCTGGAAAGCAGCAGCATTTATGGTTTAGAGAAAAATGAGTATCTGTCAAAGTATAGGAACTAGAGAGAAAAAGGGAACTTATCATTCTTTGATTGTCTAGTCTTTCAGTAACTTTGTCTTTAGGTGCTCCCAATAAAAAATGGTGCTTGTACAACTTCCTTAAAATATACATAATTTCATAGGAAGCAAAAAATAACCCCAGTGTCTTCTAGTGTACTGAAGCAGCAGCTTTTCATAGATTGAATATAAAACAGTTACATCCACTTCCTGAATAGCAAAATATTTACAGCGTTCTATCGTTGTAAGTTTTGGCATTTATGCCTTTCAAAGATTTGGTCCCTTTGGTTTAAATGGTCAAATCTATGGGTATACCACTGTTTATGGTATTCCTTTATTATCTTTTTAAAGTTCATCAGATCAGTGGTAATGACCTCTCCTTCTTTACTGATATTGTAATTTGTATCATCTCTCTCTGTCTTTTTGGTTAGCCTAGCTAGAGGTTTATCAATTTTATTGAGCTTTTCAAAGAATCAGCTTTTGGTTTTGTTGTTGTTCTCTATTGATTTTCTGTTTTTGATATCATTGATTTCCGCTCTAATTTTTATTATATCTCTTCGTTTGTTTGCTCAGGAGTAAACTTTTCTTCTTTCCCTTGTTCCTAAGGTGAAAGCTTAGGTTTTTAATTTAAATCTTTCTTTTCTTCTAATACATGCATTCCATGCTATAAAGTTGACCTTTAAGCCTGTGTTTGCTCCATTCCACAATTTTTGATGTTATGGTTTCATCATCTTGTAGTTAAAATATTTTAAATTTTACTTGAGCAACTTCTTTAATCCACAGGTTACTTATTGCTGTCAGATTGCCAGGTATCTGGGAGTTTCCCAGCTATCTTTCTGGTACAATTACCATGTTATCCGAGAACGTACTTTGTATACTTTCTTTTCTTTAAAACTTAAAGTATGTTTCATGGCTCAAAATGTGGTCCAGCTCCATGTGACCTTGGGAATAATATATATTCTACTGTCATTGGTTGGATATTTTATAAATGCCTATCAGCTCAGTTCAATCGCTCAGTCGTGTCCGACTCTTTGTGACCCCATGAATCGCAGCACACCAGGCCTCCCTGTCCATCACCAACTCCCGGAGTTCACTCAAACTCATGTCCATCGAGTCGGTGATGCCATCCAGACATCTCATTCTCTGTCATCCCCTTCTCCTCCTGCCCCCAATCCCTCCCAGCATCAGAGTCTTTTCCAATGAGTCAACTCTTCTCATGAGGTAGCCAAATTATTGGAGTTTCATCTTTAGCATCAGTGTTTCCAGTGAACACCCAGGACTGATCTCCGTTAGAATGGACTGGTTGGATCTCCTTGTAGTCCGAGGGTCTCACAAGGGTCTTCTCCAACACCACAATTCAAAAGCATCAATTCTTGGGCGATCACCTTTCTTCACAGTCCAAATCTCACATCCATATGGTTTTTCTCACTGGAAAAACCATAGCCTTGACTAAACAGACCTTTGTTGGCAAAGTAATGTCTCTGCTCTTTGATAGCTATCTAGGTTGGTCATAACTTTCCTTCTAAGGAGTAAGCATCTTTTAATTTCATGGCTGCAGTCACCATCCGCAGTGATTTTGGAGCCCTAAAAAATAAAGTCTGACACTGTTTCCCCATCTATTTCCCATGAAATGATGGGACCAGATGCCGTGATCTTAGTTTTCTGAATGTTGAGCTTTAAGCCAACCTTTTCACTCTCCTCTTTCACTTTCATCAAGAGGCTTTTTAGTTCCTCTTCACTTTCTGCCATAAGGGTGGTGTCATCTGCATATCTGAGGTTATTGATATTTCCCCTGGCAATCTTGATTCCAGCTTGTGCTTCTTCTAGCCCAGTGTTTCTCAGGATGTACTGTGCATATAAGTTAAATAAGCAGGGTGACAATATACAGCCTTGACGTACTCCTTTTGCTATTTGGAGCCAGTCTGTTGTTCTATGTCCAGTTCTCACTGTTGCTTCCTGACCTGCATATAGGTTTCTCAAGAGGCAGGTCAGGTGGTCTGGTATTCCCATCTCTTTAAGAATTTTCCACAGTTTATTGTGATCCACACAGTCAAAGGATTTGTCATAGTCAATAAAGCAGAAATAGATGTTTTTCTGGAACTCTCTTGCTTTTTCCATGATCCAGTGGATGTTGGCAATTTGATCTTTGGTTCCTCTGCCTTTTCTAAAACCAGCTTGAACATCTGGAAGTTCATGGTTCACGTATTGCTGAAGCCTGGCTTGGAGAATTTTGCATGACCTTAAAGGAAATGGTAACCCACTCCAGTATTCTTGCCTGGAGAATCCCGTGGACGGAGAAGCCTGGTAGGCTACAGTCCATGGGGTCGCAGAGAGTCGGACATGACTGAGCGACCGGACGGACAGACGGACGGACGGACAAGCATGTGAGATGAGTGCAATTGTGTGGTAGCTTGAGAATTCTTTGGCATTGCCTTTCTTTGGGATTGGAATGAAAATTGACCTTTTCCAGTCCTGTGGCCACTGCTGAGGTTTCCAGATTTGCTGGCATATTGAGTACAGCACTTTCACAGCATCATCTCTCAGGATTTGAAATTTTATAAATGCCTATAGCAGCAAGCTCGGAGAAGGCAATGGCAAGCCACTCCAGTACTCTTGCCTCGAAAATCCCATGGATGGAGGAGCCTGGTAGGCTGCAGTCCATGGGGTCGCTAAGGGTCGGACACGACTGAGTGACTTCACTTTCAATTTTCACTTCCATACATTGGAGATGGAAATGGCAACCCATCCAGTGTTCTTGCCTGGAGAGTCCCAGGGACGGGAGTGCCTGGTGGGCTTCCGTCTATGGGGTTGCACAGAGTCAGATACGACTGAAGTGACTTAGCAGCAGGATAGTAACAAGTTATTTGTTAGTACCATGTCCTTACTGATTTTCTGCAATGGAACACTTTTAAAACTGCTGCTTTAGAGCATTATATGGCATCCAGTGGTTTAAAAGTGTGAGAGCCATTCCCTAAAGAGGCTAATTTTTGACTTGATAACATCAGAGGCATTGCCTATGAAAGACATTTACAGTGTGAATATGTGGTGTTTGTATCATAGATGGGTGTGACGTGCATTTAATTCCCTTTAAAAGCTACTTGTTTTGAATATGTACATAATGATGCTATTTTAAAACGGGTTTATACATGCCCACACACAAATGCATAGTGAAAGGACAGGAAGAATTTACTCTAAATGTTGACTATAATTATAACCCTGGGGCTATGGTATCACAAGTGTTTAAAAGTGTTCTTCATTACATTTTCCTATAGTTTTAAAATCTCCACACTACTGTTTTACTTTTGAAAAAGAACCAAAAGTTCATTATGGTTTGTTGAAATCTGATATTGTTTCATGTGTGAGATGAACCTGAAGTGTGAACTTGATGAATAAAATGCTTGCAAGTAGGCATTTCATAGCTAATGTTTCATTATTCACTGTAGTCAGAGAAGAGCTGAAATGGAACAATTAATTAAAATCCAGTGATAATTCCAGCATCCTCTTTTGAAACCATCATTGTCATCTGAGCAGCTCACCATACCTTTCCTAGTTTCAAAATAACAAAGACAGTGGAATTATTTAAATTTCAGTAAAGAATCCGCCTACAATGTGGGAGACTTGGGTTCAGTCCCTGGGTTGGGAAGATCCCCTCGAGAAGGGAAAGACTACCCAATCCAGTATCCTGGCCTAGAGAATTCCATGAACTGTATAGTCCATGGAGTCACAAAGAGTCGGACGTGACTGAGCAACTTACAATCTCACTGTTATGGCTTGATGGGGCTGCAAAATGCTGGCCAGGTAATTGGCACTGACTATAAGTAATAAACACATTCTATAGTTGATTCCTGAATATTCAGAACTTTATTTATTTTGCAAAAGAGTGTGAGCTTTTGGAGTGAATAAATATAGAATATTGGTAGTGAAGTATTAGTCATATGTAAATAAAGCTTAAAAATTTCCTGGTTTCAGTTATAAGTGAGAAGTGTAGGAAAAGAGGCAACTGCATAGTAGTATTGGTCCAACTCCAGTTTTGAAATTTCCCCTGATATCTGGCATGTACTATGCACATGGAGTGTGTTTAAAAATTTATTGAATATTAAATTTCATAGATTTCCTGTGCTGTCAGAAACATCCCTGGAGTCTAAACATTGTATTTCTTTAACAGACAAGGAAATGCTGTCATGCATTGTTGGGTTTTATTACCTGATTTCTTGTTTGATCAGACTCTAAGAATAATAGGGAATTTCAACTGATTGGGTGAACTCATAGAAATTAGCCTCTTCATTATTTTCCTTTAATATTTGATAATAGACTTTCATATGAACTACTTAATTGCTAAGTACTAAGTTTACTATGAAATTAATTCTAGGCATCCTAGAATCCACTCAGGAGTTAAGCTATTGAATATATTAGGTTCAGGGTTAACTTTTAATGCTTACGATTCTCCATGGGAAAAGGGCAAGACAGCCTCAATAAATAATAAATCTGAAATTGTAGACTATATTTAAGGTACTATAATTTGTGTTTTACATATCAAGAGGAACTTCAACTAGGCTACATGGTACCTATTATATTTTAAAAACTCAAGAACTTGGAAAACAGTAGTCCTTTGTGTCATTCTCTGTCACCTTATCCTACTTCCTCAGAAGTAACTATTTTAATTATTTTTATCTATTCATTTTGTAATTTTTTTCCACAATTGTATCTTTAATATATTATTATTTAAAATTTACTATAATAACTAAGGATTTAACTTTCTTATGTTTTTCATGGTCTCTATTTATTTCCCATGGAGCTTTATTTCTTCATAAGATTAAAGTGGTAGTGTTTTTATGCTGTTATCACTATGTAAAGTGGTGATACTATATAGTGTTAAATATTTTGTAATGGATAATATTTGCTTAGTAATTATAATGTCCAAATACTGTCACAGTTATTACAAGTCCTAATTAATTGGTTATCTTTTCTTTCAGTATTGAGGGCTCCCTAGTTTTGAGTTTAGTGCCAGATATTGATGAAATATAATGAGGAGTCAGTTTCTGTTCTTGAGGAACTCAAGATCTCTATGAAAGAGAAGATGCAAAAGTGGTAATAGAGGTTTACAAAAATGCTTTATTTTCTTGGGCTCCAAAGTCACTGCAGATAGTGACTACAGCCATTAAATTAAAAGATGCTTGTTCCTTGGAAGAAAAGCTATGACCAACCTAGACAGCATATTAAAAGCAGAGACATTCCTTTGCCGACAAAGGTCCATCTAGTCAAAACTATGGTTTCTACAAGAGTCATGTATGGATGTGACAGTTGGACTATAAAGAAAGCTGAGCAGCAAAGAATTGATGCTTTTGAACTGTGGTTTTAGACAAGACTTTTGAGAGTCCCTTGGATTGTAAGGAGATCCAACTAGTCCATCCTAAAGGAAATCAGTCCTGAATATTCATTGGAAGGGCTGATGCTGAAGCTCCGATACTTTGGCCATCTGATGCGAAGAATTGATTCTTAGAGAAGACTCTGATGCTGGGAAAGATTGAAGGCAGGAGGAGAAGGAGACAGCAGATGTGATAATTGGATGGCATCACCGACTCGACAGACATGAGTTTGAACAAACTCTGGGAGTTGGTGATGGACAGGGAAGCCTGACATGCTGCAGTTCATGGGGTCACAAAGAGTCGGACACAACTGAGCGACTGAACTGAACGGAACGGAACTGAAGGAATCCAAAAGGAGATAGGGCTTACTATATTTGGCTCCAAGGAATTACCAGGCTAGTTAATGCTAGAAATGAGTTCTAAAGGAGGTAGGAATGGTTCAGATAGGCAAAACTGGGAGAGCTTTAATGACACTGGGATTGGCAGAGGAAAAGAACCTCACCTTTTTTCCTTTTGTGTTCTGTACATCAACAGAGTTGAACATGCCATAGACTCATAGTACAGATGTGTTGAACCTAAGCTGAACCCTTATCTTGATTTCATAGCAATATAAATGTTCATAAAGTACCATTTCAAATAGTATTGTGATAACTGTATATTATATAAACAGACCTACAAATAAGTCAACCTTGAATCATGCTGCTGAAGGTCCAGCCAAAATCAGACTTGGCATCGATATAAAAATCATCAGCAACGAACTCCAGTTCCTCCAGGGTCTTAAATTCATCTTTGTACTTAATGTGGTGCCTGGAATATAATTGGCACTAAATGTATTGAGCTGAATTGATAAGAGAAAGTGCTATTTGGGTCTGAGTTTAATTTCTGATGAATAGGAGTTTGTAATGTGTAATTACGAGAGAAATATCAGTAACCTCAGATATGCAGATGACACCACCCTATGGCAGAAAGTGAAGAGGAACTCAAAAGCCTCTTGGTGAAAGTGAAAGAAGAGAGTGAAAAGTTTGGCTTGAAGCTCAACATTCAGAAAACAAAGATCATGGCATCTGGTCCCATCACTTCATGGAAAATAGATAGGGAAACAGTGGAAACAGTGTCAGACTTTATTTTTTTGGGCTCCAAAATCACTGCGGATGCTGATTGTAGCCATGAAATTAAAAGACGCTTACTCCTTGGAAGGAAAGTTATGACCAACCTAGACAGCATATTAAAAAGCAGGGACATTACTTTGCCAACCAAGGTCCATCTAGTCAAGGCTGTGGTTTTTCCCGTGGTCATGCATGGATGTAAGAGTTGGACTGTGAAGAAAACTGATCGCCGAAGAATTGATGCTTTTGAACTGTGGTGCTGGAGAAGACTCTTGAGAGTCCCTTGGACTACAAGGAGATCCAACCAGTCCATTCTAAAGGAGGTCGATCCTGGGTGTTCATTGGAAGGACTGATGCTAAAGCTGAAACTCCAATACTTTGTCCACCTCATGCGACGAGTTGACCACTGGAAAAGACTCTGATGCTGGGAGGGATTGGGGGCGGGAGGAGACGGGAACTACAGAGAATGAGATGGCTGGGTGGCATCACCGACTCAATGGACATGAGTTTGAGTGAACTCCGGGAGTTGGTGATGGACAGGGAGGCCTGGCGTGCTGTGATTCATGGGGTCACAAAGAGTCGGACACGACTGAGCGCCTGAACTGAACTGAACTGAACTGAATATGTAATTGTCCAAAAGATTGGAAGTTTACTAGGGATTTTTTTGGTCCTTTTTCAGGTTTCTTCCAACTATTAAGCAGATTGTATCTTAGGCTATTCAAGGGCAAAAGTTGCTTCCTTTTCTCCAGCCTAGGAATTTTGGAATGTTTTTGTCTGAATAATTATTTGAAAGTTTTTCATTCTGTGTTAAGTTAATCAAATGACTTTTTGTAGTGTCAGAAACCTAATATGCAATTGGAATTGTATTTTGTTTCCATTAATGATGATCAGTTAACTTTGATCATATTCTAGCTCTTTGCCTACCTTCTTGGTTTTCTGCCAAGTGTCATTGCTATAAGCCAATTTGCATATCAATTTGATAATTAAAATAATTTAGAATAACGTAGAGGGTCTCTGTCTAATCTTTCTTTTATTCTTACCTGCCCATAGTAGACCGTGCTAATGTAAATGCTAATGCTTGATGCACACAATTCTTTCCTCTGTATGATTTTTTTTCTATGATTTTCTAAATGCTTTAGAGTTCTGTGCATTTCTCATTAAGTTTTCACTTTCATATTAAACTTATAATAGTGAAAATTACCAGTTGACAAAATACGGCAGATAACCATCATGTAGCAGTGACCATCATAAACTCAGTTTTTGGAAATGCTGGCTCTGTTAATAGTAAGTGAATGAAAAGCGTGTCAGTTTTTATTTGTGTTTTCCTGATGACTCACTTGGTAAAGAATCTGCCTGCAGTGAAGGAGATCCGGGTTCAAGCTCTGTATTGGAAAGATCCCCTGGAGAAGGGAATGGCTACCCACTCCAGTATTCTTGAATGGAGAATCTCATGGACAGAGGAGCCTTGTGTGGGTTCCATGAGGTTGCTAAGAGTTGGACATGACTGAGTGACTAACACTTTCAACACTTTTATTTGTATTTTACATTGAGTAGTCAGGCATATGTAATCAGGAATTGAACTGTTTCTTTTAAAGTGAGGCTTCAAGTCTGATCAAAGAACCATAACATTTTAGATTTGGAAAGGTTTTTTTACTTTTTAGTACGGATGTGAGAGTTGGACCAAAATGAAAGCTGAGCACTGAAGAATTGATGCTTTTTAACTGTGGTATTGGAGAAGACTCTTGAGAGTCTCTTGGACTGCAAGGAGATCCAACCAGTCTTATGCTAAAGGAAATCAGTCCTGAATATTCATTGGAAGGACTGATGCTCAAGCTGAAACTCCAATACTTTGGCCACCTGATGTGAAGAACTGACTCATTGGAAAATACCCTGATGCTGGGAAAGATTGAAGGCAGGAGAAGAAGGGGACAACAGAGAATGAGATGGTTGGATGGCATCACTGACTCGATGGACATGGGTTTGAGTGAACTCTGGGAGTTGGTGATGGGCAGGGAAGTCTGGCGTCCTGCAGTCCATGGGGTTGCAAAGAGGTGGACACGACTGAGCAACTGAACTGAAGACATCATGTATTCTTAGTAATTATTTAACTAAAAACTTTCTTTGAATGCTGAAAATAGTTGATATACCTTCTGTAAATCTGAAAAAGGACATGAGTGCATTCACATAACTTCATTATTTTCTCAGTATAATTTCAGGGTCATATATTTTCTGTGACTTTTTTTTTTTTTTGAAGTTGCTGTGGCTTAACTATGAATGGTTGGACCATAAAACACCTTCTAGAAAATATAAATTAGCTGGATGATAGAGACAAGGAGAGCTATTTCTAGCAAGGTGTTAAAAGACACTCAGTGTGTTACATCCTGTGGATTGGTCAGTTGAAAGAGTTTGCTTTGTAAATTCTTGTGTATAAAAATTCAGGTAAAAATGAAAAACTATAAAGTTGAAAATGCCGTTGTGATAAAAGAGAAGGTCCTTGGTAAGACTGCCTCAGATTGCCACTAGGTTACTAGTTAATTTTCATAGATTAATGACCAGACCTGTGGGTTCCCATCATCTCTGAAGGTGCTTCTGTTGTTCGAATTCATACTGCTCTGTTGACGCTCTAGTGACACTCTCAGCACCTTTGTGTTGTCAGTGAGTGTCTCTGCCTCCTAAGGCATTGAATTTAGAAGCTGAAAGAGACCTGAGATATCTTAAAATTCTGATGTCATTTTCCAAAGGAGGGAACTGTGCAGAGAGAGTTGGTAACTCTCCCCTGTCCATTCTTTTTCTCTGAGTTGTTTTTACTCTGAGCCCTTCTGACCTCGATATGTTTCTCTTTTCTCCCCACACCACACCAACAAATTCATTTACTCTTGACACCAACTAGATGTTGTACAATTCAGCTCACTTCCAACACTAACTATTAGGAGTTAGTGCAGACCCCACAACTTAAGGACTCAGTCCCACAGGACTGCTCCCACTTTAAGTACGTGGCAAGATTGGATGGCCACACTCCTGTTTGATTTGGCCTCAAAATCAACGGTTTCCCTAACTCCCTCCTCAAGTTTGACAGTTTTCTAGATACAAATTCAGGGAAACACTATTTACTGTTGCTGGCTTATTATAGAGATTATTTTAAAGGATGCATTACAAATGCATCACCAGATGAAGAAGTATACAGGATAAGGTCTGACAGAGTCCTGAGTACAGGAGCTTCTGTTCCTGTGCAGTGGGGTGTGCCACCCTTCTGATGTGTAGATGTGTTCACCAACCCAGAAGCTCTTTGAACCATACCATTAGGACTTTTTATAGACATCTCATCATGTAGGCATGATTGAGTAATAACCCAGTCTTCAGCGTTCTCCCCTTAAAGTTGAGGGTAGAGCTGAAATTTTTCTAATCAAAATTTGGTCTTTCTGGCCACCATCCCCCATTCTGAAGTTGTCTAGGATCCCAAAAGGAGTTATTTAATTAGCACAGAAGGTGATTTTGTCACATTTGAGATCCAAGGGATTAAGAAGCATTGTCAGGGCCAGGAGTCAAAGACCAAATATTATAACAAAAGATGTTCCTTGCATCCCTTTCACTAAGAAAATTACAAGGGTTTTAAGAGCTCTGTGCCACGAACTGGGAATGAGGTTCAAATATATTTTTATTATTATATCACAGCATCACACACTTACCTCTGGGTTTAGTCAGTACCCTTGTCGCCCCTTTACCCCCACTTTCATGGCTACTTGCCAGATCAGAACACTTTACTTTATACTTGGATGACTGCCTCTGGCCTCATCTGGTTGTTTTTAATCTAATCCTCTGATCCGATTTAACAAGCTCTTCAGGACTGAATAGATGTTATAGGACAGGTTCTGGTTTAGATTTCACATCAGTGCTGGGTCATGGTTCCTCTAGGAGCTTTTCCTACTGAGGGGGAATTTTATATACTTAAACTCAGCAGAACCACCCACTGAGTTGTGGATAAAATTTTGGTTGAAACTGTGGTTGAAATATTTCTAAAACCAGTCTGAATCTGTTTGGAGTGTACTAGGGCCAACTATACCATTATGATGCTGGGGGCTAGAATACCCTAAATATAGAGATTTAAAGTGTAAGATCTGCTCTGAACAAGTTTTAGTTCTCATTGTGGATGAAACTTGCCCATAAATATGTAAGGAAAAATATAACCAAGTACCCTAATGAATAGTATGACCCAAAGGGCTGAAAACTAAAGCGGGGTGGGGAGTAAACCATGTAAGAGCTTCTAGATGGAGCAAAGCTTGAGATAAGCTATTAAGGTCAGATATGATTTGAAATAGGGAAAGGAAAGACTGATCTGAAAGGAAAATATTGGGAATAAACTTTGTAATATATATGGAAAGATAATTTCTACTTATTAATATTTATTTTCATGTAAGCTCTGCTTATGTTTGCTCTGTTGCATTTCAGTTTTTATAACTCCTGTTTTTCTCATAAATCATATTAAAACAGTTTCAATTCACTCAATTCTGTTCATCTCAAGTTGGTAATATCAAATCGGTATTATTCTATTGAGAAGGATTTCAATAAATTTTTAAAGTATTATTTTCCTCGTACTGTATTCCAGATAAGAATGACTTAAAAGACTATATACTGAAAAGAAGTCCTAATGGTCTTTAAAAAAAAAAAACACCGAAATTTTCTCTGCCATCTATCCACTATTTTAGCAAGTTCTTATTAGAAATATTTGTGGTCAGTCCCTACATCTGAGCATTCCTTCTCTTGAATAAAGATTTTAAGTGAAAGTTACTGCCACTTGCTTTGAGGTAACCTAGTTTTGAATTTAAAAAGATATAACCTTGTATACAGAGAAAGCCTTCCTTGCTTGAATTTGCAATTTTCTTAGACTACTTAAAGGAGTATTTATTTAATTTGATCTTATTTACAGAACAGTGAATGTTCTCCTGTGGTTGAGAAACTCTGGGTTCTGGAGCTTATGTTTGTCAGGTTTCTCTGACCATGGTTTTAACAGTTGAAAGGAGCAGAAGCCACACGAGTCTGACTTATTAGAAGAAGGGACATTTTAATACTAAATTTAACCCATTCCAAAAATAATGAACTGTGAGGTTTGAAGTTTAAGATAAGATCTGGGAAATTCCCCCAGTCCTACAAACAGTCATTGTTTCTCTTGAATTCTAGATATTTTCTCCATGTTATGGAAGAAAGCCACTCTTGATTAACTCTTTCTAAATACAGTCTTGCCTTTACCCTTCTAGTACTCCTGTGCCTTCCCTCTCTTGATATTCGGGTACAGCTTTTATTTTTTCTTTCCCTTTGCTCTTTAAAATCTATCACGGATTATCTGATTAGCTATTTTCTGGTCGATACTTGAAACTTAAGTATGATCGCATATATATTTTTAAAATGTATTTATTTTTTAATTGAGGGATAATTGCTTTACAGAATTTTATTGTTTTCTGTCAAACGTCAACATGAATCAGTCATAGATATACATACGTTTTAAATTTGTGTCTGTAGCTGTTTCAGCCACCTTACAGGTGAGTCTATATAATGAAATGTAGAAGGTGGTGAGAAGTAACGATTTTAATTCATTTTGATTGTGAGGGCTGTCTGGCCTTACATGGCTGTACATTCCTATCCTTAGAATGGTCCTCTTGAAGCTGCGTCCACTATCAAGAGGAACTTACCTCCTGTGGTGACCCAAGGACAAAAGAGTAGATAAAACCAAGGAGGGTCTTGGAATGCAGGAACAGAAAAACCAGACCCTTATCGTCCTTCCCTCCCCTATGTGGTAACTGTTAACAGATTTCAGGTCCTCCCGGGTGGTGTAACCTGTCTCCACACAGGAGTGTACTCCCCACCCAGTATATGTGCCTCATTCAATCAGCAAATGACCTGCAAGACCCCATCCCACTCCTTGTGCCTGGGTATGAAAGTGGACTAAGGGCCCCTGTTTAATGTCAATTCTGAGCTGGCCCACTCTTCTAACAGCATCTCCCACTTTAATAAACTTTATTTCTCTCTCATGTCTGGAAATTCTTTTCCAACCCACGCCCAGATCACGACACTTACCTTGAAAGGAGGCTGTCGTCTTTAGTGACGGAGTTAGAAGTAGTTCTGCTACATTAACAAGGAGTGCTTCCATACACAGTTGCACTTACATTTTTATCCTTTAAATGAAATAAAGCCTGTAAAGAGTATGTGAAATAGCAGATCTCTTAGCTCTGAGATCCTTAAATCTCCTTCAAAAAGGGCTGCATGATGGGCCCCTCGTTTGTTCTGATTAAAAGATATAAAGAACATGATCTATGTTGACATTAAGCACATTCCATAACTATTTGAGAGAAAAATTACAAGCCATGGCATTATGAAAATTCTTTTTAAGATTTAAAAATCAAGATTTTAACATTTCTAATTTTGTTCTCGTATGTGCAGTTGATGTTTGGGTGAGTATATAGGGCCACAGTAAATAGAGAAAACTTCAGTAGGTTACTTGCAACTTCAGCTGCCAAATGTCCCCACTTTGAGAAAAAAGAATGATGTGGTTATTTTACAGGAAATACTGTACAGGACTGTGGTTTCTGTAAAGGAAATGTCCACCAAGAAACTAAAATGCTCTTAGTCCTTAATGGTGTACTTTGTGCTTGAGGTAAAAATGAGTTGGTATAAATAAACCTTTCTCCTAGATTTTATGCTCAGAATTAATTCTAAAGCACTTTAATGTAAAGCATGAAGTGACTTTGCATTTTTATGTGGCTTGCTAGCAGAATGCAGCTTAGGAGAGGAGACCACAGAAAGCTCCGTGTAAATAATGGAACAGATGGTTGAGGGACAATCGTTTGACTTTGACAGTATCACACAAGACGTCAACCCTGATTTAAAACACAATAGTGTTGGAGTGAGCATCACTGTCACCCTCTTTCATTTGCTCTGGAGGGCGGCAAATGAAAGTAGCAAATGTCACATTGTCATTCTTTCCACAAATCATTTAGTCTATTTTACTAACATTTCACTGTGTAATTAGCTCATCAGGGCAGATGGATCATGGCTGGAAGGGAAGGCAGTGTGTCTGCTGCTCTCCAGCATCTATAATTTGTGATGTGAGAAGCTGCCTGTTAGGATTCTTCATATGGACATGCCTCTGTTTTACAATAGGGCTGAAAGGGGCTTTGGATCTGATATAGTTTACACTTCTTGTTCTGCGGGTCTGTCACTGAGCGGGTAAACTTGTGTTTTTAAGGCTGCTCAGGGAGTGGTAGGCAGAATTATGGCCACTTAAAGTGGTCCATGTCCTAGTTCCTGGAAACCGTGAATACGTTCTGTTACACAGCCAAAGGGATTTTTGCAGATATGATTAAGTACCTTGAGGTGGGGAGATATTTTGCATTATTTTGGTGGCCCAAGATAATCACATGGCTTCTTAAAAGCAAAGAACCTTTCCCATGTGAGTCAGAGAGAGATGCAACATTGCTGACTTTGAAGATGTGAGAAGAGGGCCTTGAGTCAGTAAAGCTGGAAATGATGAAGAAATGGGTTCTTCACTAGAGCCTCTAAAAAGAACCACTGCCGTGCTGACACCTTCAACAGTCCAGTGAGACCCACCAACATGGGTCAGAGATGTAAGATAATAAATATGGACTGATTTAAGTCACTACATTTGGGGTAATTTGTTATAACAGTCACAGAAAACTGATACACTCACCCAGTTAGGGATTCAACCCGGTTTAGATCCCAGACCTTCTGCCTTACAGACTAGATATTTACTCAGATGGTATGTGGCCACTATATCACAGAATCACGTAGTCCTGAAAGACGGAAACCACTTTGCTGTTCTTCCCCAAGAATAACCCAAGAGTAACTCAGGGATGGGTGAACGGGAGCCCTCGGAAAGGGTTTGAGGACTAATTTTCAAGTACCAAGTGTTCCAGAGAAAAGCTAAATGGCGGAATCAATCTTGCTGCACTGTTTAGTTCTTCAAACTGACCAAAACCATTTTGACTCACGAATATATAAAACTCTGCCCAGAGTACCCAGAAGTTTGTGACTGGCTGTCTTGGGATATGTCCAATCTAGTTCTTTCTTGACTCTCATATCCCAGACAATAGGTGGATGGATATACAATTCATAGGACCTTTCCAGTTTAGTCTAAAGGCCCCAGTTAGTCTAGAAAAGTACTGGCCTTGAATAAATCAAGATACTAAAAATTTTTTTCTTCTGACTTAAAAAAAATTTTTTTATTCTGATTTTCCACTAAGACCCTTTAAAAAACATTAGTCTTGACAGAAATCATAAGGGTGTCTCAAATAAAATCAGTGATTTGATTTTAAATCAAATGAAATCTAAGATTGGATGAGGGCAAGGATGTATCCCTCAGAAAATCTAATCAAGGGACTTCAAATATGTTTCAATTCATCTGCCAGGTAAGATCTGTTGATAAGAGTTCTATGGAACTTTGCTGGAAAGGTTTCTGTGACTATGATGTAGATCATGTAAGAAGAGTTCGTTGATCCTGACTGATTTGGGCAACTGTGGCAATGGTGATCTACTTTCTAGAGATTTCTCTCTATATATCAATCCTTTAATCATTATTTCTCAAGTATGGTTTTTCAGCCAGTTGTAAATCCTACAGAATGTACTGGATCCCACTCACATTCCTTCATTGGGTAGAAATGATCAGTGTGTTGATAAGTTGAAAATGTGTAGTGCAGGGAACGCTAACTTCATTTGGAGGTTATTTCTGTAAACTCACATCTGGAGAACAGAGAGAGTTTAAAGGAAGGCAAGAAGAATAAGTGTCATATAGTGCTTTCCTTTCCTTTTCTACTACGGCAGGCAGTTCTTTCATTTTACCTTTAGCTTGTTGTTGTTCAGCCGCCGTAGTGACCCCAAGGACTGCAGCACACCAGACCTCCCTGTCCCTCATCATTTCCTGAAGTTTGCCCAAGTTCACATCTATTGCATTGGTGATGCCATCTAGCCATCTCATCATCTGATGCTCTCTTCTCCTTCTGCCCTCAGTCTTTCCCAGCATCAGGGACTTTTCCAATGAGTTGGCTGTTTGCATCAGGTGGCCAAAGTATTGGAGCTTCAGCATCAGTCCTTCCAATGAGTATTCAGGGTTGATTTCCCTTAAGATTGACCGGTTTGATCTCCGTGCTGCCCAAGGGACTCTCAGAGTCTTCTCCAGCACCACAGTTCGAAGGCATTAATTCTTTGGTGCTCTGCCTTCTTTACAGTCCAGCTCTTACAACCATATGTGACCACTGGGAAGACAATAGCCTTGACTATATGGACCTTTGTTGGCAGAGTGATGTCTCTGCTTTTTAACATGCTGTCTAGGTTTGTCATAGCTTTCCTGCCAAGAAGTTTTCATCTTTGACTTAGTCACAGAAAATTTTATTTTGCTTAGAGAAGCCTTGACTGAATGTCATCGTGTATGATTCATAATAGGAAAAAAAATAGATAAAACTAAAACTTTATTTATGTTAAAATATTAGAAGAGAAAAATATTACAAAGGGTTGTATGTGAGAAATTATAGTAGACTGTTTTAGGTCATTAATAAGTTCATTTTTCTAAAGATATACTATTTATAGAGCAAATCATAGTTACAATGAAAACTAACACTTTTAATACAAAAAACTAGAAAACTGTGAATATTTTGTACTTAGGTCCTGTTACTTATCCAAAAAAAATAGACCAGGCTAGCATTGCGACATTTTCCATCTGCTTCCTTTTTTATATTAATATTGGTTTCATATCTTATCAGGAAAATCAGTTTGATTGACGAAGACATTATCTCAAAGACTTCACCTTCATAGCCTCTGTAACAAGGCCTTTTGTGAGAACTCTTTGGCTGTAGTGATCAGTTGACCTGTCTGTTGAGTGTCATAAAGCTTAAGTGCCCAGAAAAGCCCTTGATTTCTCACTGAGATTGGAATGAGATTCTTCCTGAGAAGCATTCACATTAACATCAATCAGCAGGTTGTTTGCAGAGTTGCAGCAACTACAGCAATAATGAAAAAACCATCCTTATATCTTATATGGTGTTTTCAGTTTCTCTGAACACTTACACTTCAATTATTGCATTGAGCCCTACTATAAACTATTAGGCAGATGGGCTCATATTTGTATTATCTCTGTTTACCACTAAAACTGAGAAGGGTTAATGACTTTATAAAACTAGTAAGCAGTGGTGTAAAGAGAAATAGTATTTAGCTTTAAACATGTGTTTTGGCATCCCAGGTGGTGCAGTGGTAAAGAATCCACTTGCAGATGCAGGAGACATAGGAGATACAGGCTCGATCCTGGGTCTGGAAGATCCCCTGGAATTGGAAATGGCAACCCACTCCAGTATTCTTGACTGGGAAATCTCATGGATGGAGGGACCTAGTCGGACATGACTGAGTGCATGCACGCACACATATACACACATCCATTACAATTACATTGAACTAAGGTATCTACCAGGATTATTTTTGTAATCTGGTCAATTAATAAACAATTGAAATAAAACAAAAAAAAATACCTAACATTTCACACGATGAAACTCATCAGGTTACACCTACTAACTTAAAGACAGTAGCAAGGTAAATATTTATAGTTTGAGATCTTGTTACCATTAGCCTTACATTTTATTAATAAGAAATATCCCTTTAGCATATCACTTATTATTGTTGCTGTAATGGATAGAAAGATTACAAGAAAAGATTCCTTCCCTCCAGCTTGCCTATTCTAACCTGGTTGTATAGGATTGGACATAATTGACAGCATTATAAAGCAATGTTCGATAAGTGTCCTGAGAAAGATATAACCTAAGTTCCAGAAGGGAGAGTCAGCCTTGGCCAGGAACAGGAAGAGAGATTCAGATAGCAGGTGACATTTAAGTGAGCTTTGAAAGTTGACAAAGATTAAGACCTGTGACATTTTGAGAAAAGGTATTTTATTTTGGTGGAAAATAAGTGAATTATGTTTGGGTGTGTAGGACAGTAGATCAAAGTATTGGAGTTTCAGCTTCAGCATCAGTCCTTTCAATGAATATTCAGGACTGATTTCCTTTAGGATGAACTGGTTGGAACTCCTTGCAGTCCAAGGGATTCTCAAGAGTCTTCTCCAACACCATAGTTCAAAAGCATTAATTCTTCGGTGCTCAGTTTTCTTTACAGTCAACTCTAACATCCATACATGACTACTAGAAAAATCATAGCTTTGACTAGATGGAACTTTGTTGGCAAAGTTATGTCTCTGCTTTTTAACATGCTGTCTAGGCTGGGCATAACTTTTCTTCCAAGAAGTAAGCGTCTTAATTTCATGGTTGCAGTCACCATCTGCAGTGATTTTGGAGCCCCCCAAAATAAAGTCTCTCACTGTTTCCCTGTCTGTTTGTCATGAAGTGATGGACCAGATGCCATGATCTTAGTTTTTTGAATGTTGAGTTTTAAGTCAACTTTTTCACTGTCCTCTTTAACTTTCATCAAGAGACTCTTTAGTTCTTCTTCACTTTCTGGCAAAAGAGTGGTGTCATCTGCATATCTGAGGTTATTGATATTTCTCCCAGCAATCTTGATTCCAGCTTGTACTTCATCCAGTCTGGCATTTTGCATGATGTACTCTGCATATAAGTTAAATAAGCAGGGTGACAATATGCAACCTTGACATACTCCTTTCTCTATTTGGAAGCAGTCTGTTGTTCCATGTACAGTTCTAACTGTTGCTTCTTGACCTGCATATAGATTTCTCAGGAGGTAGGTAAGGTGGTCTGGTATTCCCATCTCTTTAAGAATTTTCCAGTTTGCTGTGATCCACAGAGTTAATATCTTTGGCATAGTCAATAAAGCAGAAGTAGATATTCTTCTGGAACTTTCTTGCTTTTTTATGATCCAACAGATGTTGGGAATTTGATCTCTGGTTCCTCTTTTTCTAAATTCAGCTTAAAATCTGGAAGTTCTTGTTTCATGTATCGTTGAAGCCTGGCTTGGAGCATTTTGAGCATTACTTTGCTAGCGTGTTCGAGATGAGTGAAGTTGTGCAATTGGCACTGCCTTTCTTTGGGATTGGAATGAAAACTGAACTTTTCCAGTCCTGTGGCCATTGCTGAGTTTTCCAGATTTGCTGGCATATTGAGTGCAGCACTTTCATAGCATCATCTTTTAAGATTTGAAATAGCTCAACTGGAATTCCATCACCTCCAGAAGCTTTGTTCTTAGTGATGCTTCCTGAGTCCCACTTGACTTTGCATTCCAGGATGTCTGGCTATAGGTGAGTGATCACATCACTGTGGTCATCTGGGTCATTAAGATCTTTTTTTGAATAGATCTTCTGTGTATTCTTGCCACCTCGTCTTAATATCTTCTGCTTCAGTTAGGTCCATACCATTTTGTTCTTTATTGTGCCCATATTTGCATGAAATATTCCCTTGGTATCACTAATTTTCTTGAATAGATCTCTAGTCTTTCCCATTTTATTGTTTTCCTCTATCTCTTTGCATTTTTCATTGAGGAAGGCTTTCTTATCTCTCCCTGCTTCTTTTTGGAACTCTGCATTCAAATGGGTATATCTTTCCTTTTCTCCAAATGGGTATATCTTTCCTTTTCTCCCTTGCCTTTTACTTCTCCTCTTTTCTCAGCTATTTGTAAGGCTTCTTCAGACAATCATTTTGCCTTTCTGCATTTCTTTTTCTTTGGGATGGTCTTGATCACTGACTCCTGTACAATGTCACAAACCTCTGTCCATAGTTCTTCAGGCACTCTGTCTATCAGGTCTAATCCCTTGAATCTATTTGACACTTCCACTGTATAAGCATAAGAAATTTTACTTAGGTCATACCTGAATGGTCTAGTGGTTTTCCTTACTTTCTTCAATTTAAGTCTGAATTTTGCAATAAGGTGTTCATGATCAGAGCCACATTCAGCACCGAGTTTTATTCTTGCTTACTGTATAGAACTTCTCCATTTTAGACTGCAAAGAATATAATCAAATCTGATTTCGGTATTGACCATCTGGTGATATCCATGGGTAGAGTCTACTCTTGTGTTGTTGGAAGAGGGTGTTTGCTATGACCAGTGGGTTCTCTTGGCAAAACTCTGTTAGCCTTTGTCTTGCTTCATTTTGAACTCCAAGGCCAAATTTGCCTGTTACTCCAGGTATCTCTTGACTTTCTACTTTTGCATTCCAGTCCCCTGTGATGAAAAGGACGTCTTTTTTGGGTGTTAGTTCTTGAAGGTCTTGTAGGTCTTCCTAGAACCATTCAACTTCAGCTTCTTCAGCATTACTCATTGGGCCATAGACTTGGATTACTTTGATATTGAATGGTTTGCCTTGGAAATGAACAGAGATCATTCTGTCATTTATGAGGTTGCACCCAAGTACTGCATTTCAGACTCTTTTGTTGACTGTGATGGCCACACCATTTCTTCTGAGGGATTCTTGCCCACAGTAGTAGATATAATGGTCATCTGTGTTAAATTCGCCCATTCCAGTCCATTTTAGTTTCCTGATTCCTAAAATGTCGATGTTTGCTCTTGCCATCTCCTGTTTGACCACTTCCAATTTGCCTTGTTTCATGGACCTAACATTCCAGGTTCCTATGCAATATTGCTTTTTATAGTATCAGACCTTCCTTCCATCACCAGTCACATCCACAACTGGGTGTTGTTTTTGCTTTGGCTCCGTCTCTTCATTCTTTCTGGTATTATTTTTCCAGTCTTCTCCAGTAGTATATTGGGCACCTATTGACCTGAGGAGTTCATCTTTCAGTGTCATATCTTTTTGCATTTTCATACTGTTCATGGGGTTCTCAAGGCAAGAACACTGAAGTGGTTTGCCATTCCCTTCTTCAGTGGACCACGTTTTGTCAGAAGTCTCCACCATGACCCATCCGTCTTGAGTGGCCCTACAGGGTGTAGCTCTTAGTTTAATTGAGTTAGACAAGGCTGTGATCCACGTGATCAGTTAGGTTAGTTTTCTGTGATTATGGTTTTCATTCTGTCTGTCCTCTGAGAGATATGGATAAGAGGCTTATGGAAGCTTCCTGATGGGAGAGACTGACTGTGGGACTTTATTTAAACTTAATTACTGACATAGGACTTCACTTAACCTTAATTACTGACTCTGAGACCCTATCTCCAAATACTTTCACACAGACGTGTTGGTAGTTGGGGCTTCAAAATAAGAGTTTTGAGGAGAAACAGTCTATAACAGACATTCTCTTGGCTTTCATTCTACCCCACCAGCTATTCTTCTGCCTCTTTTCTTGGTTTCTCTTCCACTTCTTGTTGTTCAGTTGCTAAGTTGTGTCCGACTCTTTGCGACCCCATGGACTATAGCACACCAGGCTCCCCTGTCCATCAGCATCTCCTGGAGCTTACTCAAACTCACGTCCATTGAGTAGATGATGCCATCCAACCATCTCATCCTCTGTCATCCCCTTCTCTTCCCGCCTTCAATCTTTCACAGCATCAGAGTCTTTTCAAATGAGTTAGTTCTTCACATCAGGTAGCCAAAGTATTGGAGTTGCAGCTTCAGCATCAGCCCTTCCAATGACTATTCAGGACTGATTTCCTTTAGGATGGACTGGTTGGATCTCCTTGCAGTCCAAGGGACGCTCCAGAGTCTTCTCCAATACCACAGTTCAAAAGCATCAATTCTTTGGCGCTCAGCCTTCTTTATAGTTCAACTCTCTCATCCATACATGGCTACTGGAAAAGCCATAGCCTTAACTAGACAGACTTTTGTTGGCAAAGTAACAACTGTGCTTTTTAATATGCTGTCTAGGTTGGTCATAACTTTCTCCCAAGGAGTAAGCGTCTTTTAATTTCATGGCTGCCATCACCACCTGCAGCGATTTTCAGTTCAGTTCAGTTCAGTGGCTCAGTCGTGTCCGACTCTACACGACCCCACAGACGGCAACCCACCAGGCTCCCCCACCCCTGGGATTCTCCAGGCAAGAACACTGGAGTGGGTTGCCATTTCCTTCTCCAATGCATGAAAGTAAAAGTAAAAGTGTAGTCGCTCAGTCGTGTCTGACTCTTTGCGACCCCATGGACTGCAGCCTACCAGGCTCCTCCGCCCTTGGGATTTTCCAGGCAAGAGTACTGGAGTGGGTTGCCTGGAGCCCCCCAGAATAAGTAAAGTCATGAATTATTTGGTGCTCAGCCTTCTTTGTGGTCCAACTCTCACATCCATGCATGACTACTGGAAAAACCATAGCTCTGACTATGTGGATCTTTGTCGGCAAAATAATATCTCTGCTTTTTAATATGCTGTCGAAGTTTGCCATAGATTTCCTTCAAAGGAGCAAGTATATTTTAATTTTATGGCTGAAGTTACCATCTGCAGTGATTTTGGAGCTCAAGAAAATAAAATCTGTCACTGTTTCCACTTGTTCTCCATCTATTTGTCATGAACTGATGGGAGCAGATGCCACGATCTTAGTTTTTTGAATGTTGAGATTTAAGCCAGCTTTTTCACTCTCTTTTTTACCCTCATCAAGGGACTCTCTTCCACTACTTGTTCCCTGAAATTTGGAGACTTCAGGTCTTCTTCTAAACCCTATCCTTCTTTCATGCTGCACAGGGCACTTGGGCAATTTTATCCATTCCCATGGCTTTACTTACCATCTCTGTAAAGATTTTCCTAAATTCATGTGGATACTTTCCCCCAATATTTCACTTTGTAAAATGGTACCATCGTCTGGCAATTTCTCACATCATAACCCTGGGCATTAGTATTTTGATTCCTTCATTTCTCTCACCACTCATGTAAGCCCGTGTGGCTGATTCTATATGTGAGATTCATCAAAAATTTTTTCCACCTGTTGGCTGAAGAAAAAAACCTCACAGCCTAAAATCTATGAAAGTGAAAGAACGTGTTAGTCACTCAGTCATGTCTGACTCTTTGAGACACAATGGACTCTAGCCTGCCAGGCTTCTCTGTCCATGGAATTCTCCAGGCAGGAATACTGGAGTGGGTAGCCATTCCCTTCTCCAAGGATCTTTCCAACCCGGGGATTGAATCCAGGTCTCCTTCATTGAAATCAGATTTTTTACCATCTGAGCCACCAAGGAAGCCCAAACACTATGAGCTAAGTTTTATTCGTGGACCTTACTGAGGACTATATAACCCAGTGTCAGACAGCCTCTCAGATAGCTCTGGGAAACTGCTGTAAAGAGGTAAGGGAGGAGATTTGTAGGAGAGTTTTTTGTTTGTTTTTCTTTGGTGGGAAAAACAACATGTACTTGAACATCAAAAGATTACTGCTAATGACAAAACCAGACATCTCAAGTTGATTATTTTAGTTTTTTTTCTACGTATGTCAGTGTCAGTCAGTGAAAGTCGCTCAGTTGTGTCCAGCTCTTTGTGACCCCATGGTCTATACAGTCCATGGAATTTTCTAGGACAGAATACTGGAGTGGGTAGCTGTTCCCTTCTCCAGGGGATCTTTCCAACCCAGGGATCAAACCCCGATTTCCCACATTGCGGGCGGATTCTTTACCAGCTGAGCCACAAAGGAAGACCAATAATACTGGAGTGGGTAGCCTATCCCTTCTCAGCACATCTTCCCAACCCAGGAATTGAACTGGGATCTCCTGCATTACAGGAGGATTCTTAACCCTCCGAGTCATCAGGGAAGCTTTTCTTTGTATCAGAAGGTGCAAGATGCTGCGTCACTGAAATTATTTTATAGATATGGATCTTAACTACTGAGGGCCAGTATTTGAAGTAATGCTTCCTGATTTCTCTATCCTGGTTTCCCTTCAGGGTGGGGATGTGGGTGGCTGCAGTGTTTACTGGAATGTCAGGCAGTATTCCTGACCACACACCTTCTCCATCTCCTTTGCACTTCTAGGCACTTTCTCTTCAATCAGTAAAAGGTGACCTTTTCTGACTTCTTAGACTGAACAGTCTCTATGGATCCTCATTCCCATAGTCCTTCCTATAACTTCCACTTGGTTATTTTTTGTCTTCAAAACATCCTACCATCTAAAAATTTGTGGTTTATTTAGTTGTTTTTTGTCTTCTTTGAGAATATCATCTTAACAAGAACAAAGACCTTGTTAGCCTAGCGGTTCACTATATCTCTACCACTTCAAACAGTGTCTACTGCACAGTAGGTGTTCAAAAATTACTTACTGTAGGAGGAATGCGTCTCTTTTACTACCGGCAACTCCAAGCTAATACCATCTTTTGCCTGGACTATTACAGTAGCCTCTTAGCTTTCCATTTCCCACTTCTTCTGCTTCCTCCAGTCCATTTCCATAAACAGCCAATGTGCTCTTCTAGAACTGTATCTCAGGCTGTGCTCTCCCTGGCTGGAAGCTCTCCAGTGTCTTCTCTGTGGATGAACTGTCCCGTGTATACCCCTTCAACCTCATCTCACTTCCTCTCATGCAATCTGTGGACATGTAAGCTGTCTTGCTATCTCTTAGAATACATCAATGGCACTCTCCCAACTCTGGGTCTTTTCACTTGCTGGTCCTCTTCCTGGAACATCCCTTTTCGATGTTTACCTGGATGGCCCCTTTTCTTGAAACTTATGTCACTCTTCAAACGTCACCTCCTCAGAGAGGACCTGGCTGTCTTCAGTCAGTCAGTCAGTTCAGTCACTCAGTCGTGACCGACTCTTTGCGACCCCATGAATCACAGCACGCCAGGCCTCCCTGTCTATCACCAACTTCCGGAGTTCACTCAAACTCATGTCTCCAGTAGCATCCTGGGCACCTACCGACCTGGGGAGTTCCTCTTTCAGTGTCCTATCTTTTTGCCTTTTGATACTGTTCATGGGGTTCTCAAGGCAAGTGTACTGAAGTGGTTTGCATTCCCTTCTCCAGTGGACCACATGCTGTCAGACCTCTCCATCATGACCCGCCCGTCTTGGGTGGCCCCACACGGCATGGCTTAGTTTCATTGAGTTAGACAGGGCTGTGGTCCGTGTGATCAGATTGACTAGTTTTCTGTGATCTGTCTTAGATGGGTTTTTTATACTTCATTGAGCTCGCATCAAGAAAAGTTTCTTTGTAGCATCAATCTATAATCGTTTTATGTTTTTGTTTATTATCTTTCCTTCCCATGTTGACTCATTAGAATGGAACATCGTCTTTCTTATTCTTCATCAAATTTTAGTGTTCATCACATTTCCTCACAATTTATGCTTATTTGCCACATCAGTGAGTACACTTGCTGTATAACATTTTTATTTTACTTCAGATGTCTGAAAGCTCTTTGTCTTCAGAACACTATGTTCTAAGAGTATAATAACAGAAATGATTATCATTTGCTATTGAACTATGATTGATTTACAATATTGCATTAGTTTTGCACATACAGCAAAGTGATTCACATATATTCTTTTTCAGATTCTTTTCCACTTTAGATTATTGCAAGGTATTGAATATAGTTCCCTGTGCTCCATAGTAGACCCTCATTGTTTATCTATTTTATATATAGCAATGTGTATATATTAATCCCAAGTTAGTAATTTATCCCCCAACTCTTTCCTCTTTAGTAATCATAAGTTTATTTGCTCTTTCTATGAGTCTGTTTCATAAATAATTTGTGTAATTTTTCAGATTCCATATATAAGTGATATTTGTCTTTCTCGGTCTGACTTCACTTAGTATGATAATCTCTAGGTCCATCACGTTGCTGCAAATGACATTATTTCATTTCCTATGACTAAGTAGTATTCCACTGTGTATATATATATATACACACACACACATGTATACAGACCACATCTTTTTTATCCATTCATCTGTTGATGAACATTTAGGTAGCTTCCATGTCTTGGCAGTTATAAATAATGCTGCTATGAACATGGTGGAACATGTATCTTTTCAAATTAGAGTTTTCTCCAGATATATGCCTAGGAGTGGGATTTCTGGATCATGTAGTGACTCTATTCTTCATTTAAGCAACCTCCATACTGTTTTCCATAGTGGCTACACTGATTTACATTCCTGACATTCCAGCAGTTCAGAAGGGTCCCTTTTCTCCACACTCTCTCCAGTATTTATTATTTGTAGACTTTTTGGTAATGGCCATTCTGACTGGTATGAGGTAATACTTCATTGTAGTTTTGATTTGCAGCAGAAGTGATTATTTTAGGAAATTTGAATGCTATGATTAGTAATGCTTTTGTTAGATCTTCATCCATAGAAGTCTAAAGTAGAAATTTGTTTCTTTACATTGTATTTCTCCAGAGACAGCTTATGAGCTAAAGAAGTACCTCCCAAAGAATGACTTATAATAAGATAGTAGATTTATACTAACTGGTTTTTTATTCTTTTAGTTGTCTAAGTCATTAGGAAGTTTGCATTATTTTTCTTCTGTTAAGGAACATTGTCTCCTCATTGTAAATTAGAAAGGGCCTAGACTACTTTTTTTTCTTCTAAGTATATTGAATTAGAAAGATTTTTAAAAATTGGTTATCAGAGAAATGAAGGTTAGATTTGGCAACCCGAGACTTGAGAAAAGGACAAGGCAGTTGTTGTTATGAGTATTGACATAGAGTTTAATCCTACACTCATCATACTTATATGATGATAAGACTGTTTGGAGGAAGTCTTTGGGCAGTATACATATTTTTAAAGGCACTACAAAAAGTTACTTAACAAATTCCCCCACCTTCATATTTTTCCACTTAAAGCTTAAAAATAATATTTCTATTACTTTGAAAAATACAGTTTGAGGCATCTATAATCTCATCATCAAGATTTTTTTTGTTTTGTTTTTTGTTTTTTTAATTTTTATTGGAGGCTAATTATTTTACAATATTATATTGGTTGGTTTTGCCATACATTGACATGAATCTACCCCGGGTGTACATGAGTTCCCCCTCCCACCTCCCTCCTCCCCTTTTCCTCCCTCCGGGTCATCCCCGCATACCAGCCCCGAGCATCCTGTAACATGCATCGACCCTGAATCATCATCAAGATTTTAGAAATATTACATTATGTTATATTTTTTCATATCATTTTCTTTTTTTTGTATAAAAGTGTTACATATACAGCTAAAACTTCCATAGTGCCTATGATTTTTTTTCTCAAAAGAAGAATAAATTAGTCATTTGGGATTAATAGATACACTGAAGTAAGTATTTCTATATAGTCAATTTGTGTGATACTAAGAGAAGTAGTAGTCTGTGTTTGTAAGAAGTTGATAGTAATACATTTTGAAGGAAAAAGAAAAATTGTTAAAGACAAAATATTTAGCTTCTTGATGAAGTATGTTTTGCTCTTTCAGCTGGAGGTCTGTATCAAAGGTTTAGAAAATTTTATAGCCTATTTTTTCCCCTGAAGTTTGAGTTAAAAACAGAGGTCACTAGGGCCTATTGTACAGCACAAGGAGATATAACCATTATTTTTTTAAATAATTTTAAATGTAATATGCTCTAAGTGTAATATAGTCTATAAATATTGAGTTACTATGCTGTAGACCTGAAACTAATATTGTAAATCAATTTCATTTCAATAAAAACCACTAATATAACAGAATATAATCTACACATTAATGAGTGATTTAAAAAAATCCTGATATTGTAAAATTTGATTGTTCAAAACTCCACACATATTTTCACTAAAAGATTCAAATTTCTTAGAGAAATCAGGTACTTTGAGTGGAGGCCTACGGAGTAAACACCTTTTTAACTTTTTCCCTAATGATGAAAGTGAAATGACAAGAGTAAGATTTAGAGGGAAACTAAATAGCTGCCTGGGGACCTGGCTTCATGGAATGTCCTCGGCCTTCATCTGTGTGATTTTATCCTGTACTCTTATTTTTACTACTTCTGTGTGTAGTTATAAACACTTTCTATGCTAGTTCTGTGTTTTACATACATACCTTATTTACATAAATGACATGATGCTGCTTTTTTGAAAAAATGTTTTTGAGGTGAATCTCTGGTGGTATATTCTAGCACATTTTGTTAACTGTTCTAGAGAATACCAATATAGGACATGTCTTGTTACTTATCTAGTCTTGTTCCTTTAAAGGAAGCAAATAAACTTGTGTCTGTGTGATTCCTGGATAGTTATTACTGAAAGCATGATCAGCATTTTATGGCACAACGTGTTCTGGGTACAATTCTGCTGTAGTTAATTGAGGTCCGAGAGAATGCAACCGCATTCCAGATGGATCCTGATTGATTGGTGTTGGGTCCATGGAGACTGCAAGATTAAACAGGGAGGCAGATATACTTTCCTCTGGGAGTGCCGTTGGGTGTTTTTATGATCTACTAAATCGTCATGGCTTTCACATCAGTTCTGTGAGAGGGTTGCTTCCATCACAAGGTCCAGATGAGCCCACCCTGCTTCCCTCATTGTCTAAAGCGTGGTCCAGGTGGCAGCCTCGTCAGAGCCGTTGGCCTGGTCAGGAGTCCCCCTGTGCCATTTAGTGACTAGCGTGCTCCCTGCTATCCTTTCTGAATTAATTGCCTCCGTGTGAACACTGTCCAGAGCTTGTGGGGGTGGTCCTTGGGGATCTGGTCTGCTAAATCATTAGTTGCTAGATGAAATTGCAACGTTGAGTCCAGAAAATGAACTCAGAGCCGTAATTGTGCTTTTCTTCTTTTAGAGCCACTTGCTAATCTGAGTTTTTTGTCTTTTTTTTTTTTTCCCTTCCTGCTCTTTATCTTCAGGGTGTGACCTTAGCACAGTTGTAGATGCAGGGTAGCTCTGAGAGAGATTGTACTGTCCTGTTTTCAGTGCCACCTTGTGTTCTGCCAGCCACTCTTTCCTTCCTGTCTCCATCTCCTCAGCCTTAGCTTGTGGAAAGGAGTCCTGTCCAGCTACCTAGCCACCAGTGGTCACTCACCTCACCTTCCTTTCTTCTCTCTGTCTCCCCTCCAGTTGGCATAATTTTGAAACTCAGTTCTGATCCTGCCCCTCCTCTGCGCCTCATGAGCCTTTGATGTCTCCTGCTACAGAGAAAAAGGTTTACAGTCCCTAAAGCATACCTGAAGGGTCTCATAGTTTGGTCCTTACTGGCTTGGCTGTTTCCATGTCTTGTATTTTCTGCCACTCAGGCCTTTCTGTGGCTGATGCTTCACTGTCCGCAGACCTGCTGTACACTGGTACACTTCATGCTTCTGGTTGTGCCAAATGCCCTTCTCTGCCCTAGAAGCTCGTACTTTCTCTTCAGGATTTAGCACCTCTTATTGAAAGGCTATTGCTATGGGGTTTTGGTGGGAGGTAGGAAGCATCAGCCTCTGGATGTGGAGTAGAGTGGATATGGCCCTGGAGTCAGGAGAGCTGACTAAAGATGGCCCTGGCTCTGTTCACTGGTGCTGCCACCGATGGATGCTCAGTACAGGTTGTTTATGTTTGAAATGACCCTGTGGGCTTGGAACCACCTTTGGCCCTCCCTGTGCTTCAGTTTGCTAATTTCAAAAATGCGAGTGTTTAAATAGTCATTCATTTAGATTTCTTCCAAATGTAAAATTTCATGATATTTCTTCTTTTGTACACTTTTCTATGCTTTCTAGCATTTTCTATGCTAAAATGAGAATATATTACTTTAAACACTTGAACTGTCAGGTTGATGTTCTTATGACTCAAAGCAGGCCAGAGTAAATGAGTTAAAAGAGAAAGCATTAGGCCTAAATGTCAACACGTTTCTATGGAGTGAAGTTTTGAAGTGACTGATGTTACAGTGCTGGGAGATCTGCAGAATCAGGAGTAGAGACGAGATTGTATAACCTGGGTCAGGGCAAGAGGATGAAACTGAAAGATTGTGTGTGGCCAGCATAAGTCAGTTAAGAGACTGACAGTTTTTAAATTTAATACCATGATATACTTGGCACCAGATGCATCAATTATTTCATTTAATTCCAGCAACAACTTTGTGGAATTGACATGGTTATTTTAACTTTAAATATGAGACAAACAGTCTCAGAGAAGGGAAATTACTTGCCCAAAGTCACTCTGTCAGTAAATTTTCAAGTCATTACTTGAGCATCATCAGATTCTAAGGCCCACATTCTTTTTGTCAGTGTATCTCATTGCCTGTCTGTCAGCCAATGGAATAAGTGCATGTTAAGCCTGTGGAAGAAGCCAGGGTTTTGGAGGTATCTTTATATTTTGTATCTTAAATAGATAGTGCCCTGATTATTTGTAGGCAGTGTTTGAACTTCATTACGAATATCTCATCTTCTTAAAAGTACTTTTACTACTGTTTCACAGGCTATTTTCAGTAGCACCTCTGTCAATGAGGACTCTGAGTTGTAAGCCACAGAATCAGACTCTGGATGACAAATAGAAAAGAAAGTCAGTGAAAGCACATTGAGTTGTTCACAGTATCTCTGGGAGGGCCTTAGAAGCAGACAGCCAGGATTTGTACCTAAAATAACACCATTGAACTTGCCTGGTGATGAGCTGGCCGGGGACACTGTCCATTTAACTTGATGCTTGTCCTTGACTCCATCCATTGCTGCTGGAGCCCTGATTTAGATTCTGCCACCAGTTGGCATGATAACATGCCTAGCTTTTTTAATTTTTCTAAACTTTCTAGTCAGAGTCTGGGGCTGATGTACCTGATTGTCAGAAAGTAGGTCATGAACCTAGGCCATAATTTCAGTGGAGGCTGAGATGTGCGTCTGGGACATTTTTATTCATCGAGTAGGAGGTGGGCTCTTCCTCCTAAGATGGGCAGGCATTTTTCAGATATAGGAAGGTGATTCAGATACACAATAGCCGAACAGAATGACAGATAAACACTGTAGCATCTTGTCATGTTTAGATGATAATTTATTGAGTGTTTTCTCTTTATAATAAGAAAACTGAGATCGGATTTTTCATTCTCCTGGGGATAGAAACTTTGGCATTCTCTCTCATTCATCATCTGGAAACAATTATTACCAAATGCTACTGATGCTTTAAGTCAGGTTCAGGTCTACTACTTCTCTCCATTATTGAGCATCACCCAAGTGTGAGTCTTCAGGACCTTAAGGATGAATTTTATCCATAATTTCTTTCCCCTGTCTCTCCAATACCAGTTTCTTCTCTTGGATCCTTCCTGCAGATTCCTTCCAGAACACTATTTCATAGTGCTGTTTTTATCATGCCTGTTCATTGCTCAAAATAATTTTGGTTAACCATTGGCTGATTCAGGAGTCAGTGACCTTTAATAAGTGATTAGGCAACTTGGATCCCCTTAGTGGCTGATGAAAGACTGTCAGGGAGGGAGTTTGCTCTTGCTGGTGCTGTCTCCTGTCTAGAGTGTGATCCCTGTTCTTTCAAACATCTGGATTCTGCCTTTTCTGGAGTATAGTTTATCTCCCCTTTTCTATGAAGTCCCCATCTCATTCCAGACTTTCTTATTATCTTTCTGTTTTACTATTGTATATTAGGATTTCCACGTGGCGCATTGGTAAAGGATCTACCTACCAATGCAGAAGACACAAGAAATGTGGGTTTGATCCCTGGTTCAGGAAGATACCCTGGAGTAGGAAATGGCAACCCATTCTAGTATTCTTTCCTGGAGAACTCCATGGACAAAGGAGCCTGGTGGGCTACAGTCCATGGGGTCACGAAGAGTTGGACACAACTGAGCACACCTATTTATAATCAGCACTCATAGTTAATTGTTTATTGATGTTGTCTAATTCCATCAGGTGTTTTAATTCTCATATTCATATATCCCTCCATGCCCCCCCGACCCCAAGTCCTTAAGGTGAAGAATCATGACCTGTACTTACATTTATTCTATTCTTGGTCTTAGATTCATAATAGATTCTTGACTATTTTTAATTGAATGGAAAATGTATAGCCTTGGATGTATGTTCTAGTTAGTGTTATATTTTTTAATGATACTTCAGGAAAGGAATCTGATTTAGCAGCTCTGGATTAATCAGTACTTGGACTTTTGAGCTCTGTGTGTTATTCTCCATATGGAAGTTTATGCTGAGTACCTAAAAAATAGTGCTGTATGTATAACCCGAGCTGCAACTCTTCATGTCGAATATTGACTAGGTACATAAAATTATCGTCCACTATTCCTGTTCTTTGGAAATCCATATAAGAAATAATAAAAAGCACAACGGTTATCAGAATATTTTAGGTAATAAAATACATGTAACACAACAAAGAGTTGACAGGTTGTTTTTCCTAGGATTTTTCTTTGTATCTATTGGAGGATTTCCCACTTTCTATATTTCATTGTGGCACCTTTACATTGAGATTCTTACTCACTGTGCACAGATCCTGTTTATGCACCAGAGTGTCATCTTTGCCAGCAGCATCGAACAGAACTGTAATTTAGTGTATTCAGCTATTGTGCTAAGTAACTTCCTGCAGGTCAAAACTTCTAGAGCTGTGCCTTCCTCTAAACTTCTGTTAATGATACTATTTTAATATTTCTTTTCATTTTTTAAAACTTTATTTATTTTTGGCTGTGCTGGGTTTTGTTGCTGTGTGGCTTTCTCTAGTTGCAGAGAGCGATGCCTACTCTCTAGTTGAGGTATGCAAGCTTCTTACTACAGTGACTTCTCTTATTTCAGAGCATTGGCTCCAGGCCCAAGGGCTTCAGTAGTTGGTGGTTCCCAGGCTGTTGAGCACAGCCTCAATAGTTGCGCTACACAATCTTAGTTGCTTAGTGGCATGTGGGATCTTCCTGCACCAGAGGTTGAACCCATATCTTCTTCATTGGCAGGTGGATTGTTTACCACTAAACCACCATGGGAGCCTAATATTCCTTTTTAAATGTAATATTCTAAGAATACGTGAATTTGTTTAATTTTATATTTGCCATTTTTAAATTTTGTGTTTGCTTGCAGGGGAAGAGGTAACAATGGCTTCTATAATGGGAAGCATTTTGGTATGAGGTGTGCATGGTGGTTGGATCTATCTACTTGTAGAAAATGATGATGTGCACTCATGTGTTCTTATTGCAACTTGAAAAAAACTTAAAATAAAAATTTCAGTCCATATTTAATCTGTATATTATTCTTGTTTCATGGACATCTCTTTTAGAAGTCAGAAGACAGTTTTCAGAGGAGCCCTGATTCACAATATGTTAACAGCCATCATAAATTTCTTCTCCTTAGACTTGCTCTTTTTCATTTTTCTTTGTGGTTGTTAATAGTATTCTAATTGATTTGTGAGAGTTGTTTGGATAGCAAAAGCATTAACTGTCTTTAATATGTTTGATTTTGTTTGTGATTATTTTGTTATTGTGATAGTTTTACGTTTTTATGAATCCTAATCTGTTGAAATGTTCCATTATGATTTCTCCCCGAGATATTTTTAATATTATGGTAAACATTTCTGAAAATCTTTAATGAGCTAGAATTTCTCTGGTATATGGTGAGGAAGTAATTGATTTTTTTAAACAAATCAGATCATATTCAGCCAGTTCTCTCTTACTGAGTGTTTACGCCTGGTCAGATTTTTGTCTAGTTTGCTTTCTATATGAGACTTTGCCAAAGTGTCATCCTATTTTTAAATAAAATGTCAGCCTACTTCTTCATTTGTGCAGGTGAGTCATGAGGCTCAGTACCACATCCTATGTGGGTCTGACTGCCAGGCCTCTGCTCCTTCGTCTAGGTCATCTGTGAATATAAAGCAGAGAAGGAGCCTTAGGGCATCATTTCAAGATATTTGTTCATCTTCTGAACAGCTTTATAATGATTAAGACCTTGCTTCCTGAACATGAAATGAGATTTAAAAAGGAAGAAAAAACAAAAACCCCAAACCTTTTCAGTTTTATTTCTTTCATCTTCTTTATGTGGCCTTCACTGTCTGTCTTAGAAGCAAATTAAATTATCTGTTAATTCAGATAGCATTCATAAGTTAGGAAGGGGCTTTTAAAAGTTGAACTATATACATATTCCTGAAATGGAAAGACCTTTTAGAGAATACTATTTTTTTCTAATCTATTTCCTGTTTCTTAAAATTACTTTTGGGCTTTTTACGTTTCCTTTTTTTTTTTTAAATTTTTTTTTCTGGCCTGGTGGTTCTCATGCTGCCTTTCCCTCATTGTTCATCTTCCTTCCCTGATGTCTGGCCCTTTTGCCTAATGTTCCTGTTTTTCACCCATTTTTCTTGCTGTATTCTTACTGCACGTTGTGGGATGATCTCAGGACATCCGGATGAATGGAAAAAATGTGTCTGGGGCCTTTGCTGTAACATGATAACCTATTTGATGACAGAAAGATAAGTTGTCCAGCTGAAGTACTGAGGAAAGAAAATAAACTATCCCATAGATTCACTAACTGAAAAAGCATAAACATATAGGAAAATATATTTTAGTCTTGACGTATAAATACAATGATTGAAGCAGCATTCAAATGAGACTATTTTATGAATTTTCATGAAATCATAAAATTTCCTTGGGTTATACCAGTTTGCACAATGATCCTAATTTCTTTAGTTAGAGGTGCAAATAAGAATATGTGAAATTGAAGGTATGACTGGAAAGTCTGACTGGCTTAGTTCTCTGTGCAGGAATGTAATTTTCTTCTGGTTCTGAGAAGAAAACACGCAGCTCCACTGCCACCCTTTTCTGTGTAATTTCTATTCTGTTCTCCGCCGTTCTGAAGGGGTAGAAAGTGGACTGAGGGAGAGCCATGAGCTCTCCCATGAGAACCGAACCGCCCATCTTTCTGTAGTGGCTGCTCCCAGACTCCCAAAGGCTGCAGCTTAGGTAGGATGAGGACCAGGCTGAGGATCCTGGTCTAGGCTGCTGCTTTTAAAGTCTCTAGAGTTTGTCCTGTCAGCAGCAATTTATCAGCATAATTGTATCACCTTTTTCTTGTGTGACAAAATGTTTGCTAAAAAGGGAGAACTTATGACAGAAAATCCAGTCTTTATTTTAAAAAAAAGAAGCTTCTAGAAACATTTAACAATTGAAAAGGTGTTTTTTTTACTGTGACATGTCATTTTTTATAACAATAAATTATGCTGCAACGAGTGTTCTTTTAAAATCTTTCTAGTAGTGTTTCTCTAGGAAATTGAAATCATCAAGTACTTTACAAATAGTTTTATTTTCTCTAATGTATAAAAAGATGTTTTGTAAATTGTTTCTGTCGTTCTTAGTTTCATAATGTTGGGGTTATTTGGGAAAGAATTGTAACCCAATTGCAAATTTGGTGTTCTAAGTTATAAGAAAAAACAAGATGTGTCCACAAAATGATTGTAATCTACAGTAATTGCACAAATTAGTGCCTTTGCTTTTATATTATATGACTTATATTATATTTTATATTATATGACTTATATTATATTTTATGACTTTTATATTATTGTTTTGAAATATATAAATATCTTCTCCCCTCTTTTAATGAATTCTGAGTGTTTTTCTGGTCCCTTACCCTAATTTATAAGCTCTTTGGTTTATAGATTTTTTTTGTTTCATTTATAATATTTGTTAGAAACAAGGTCTTGCATATTGTAAATGCTCATAAAATATTTGTGATTGACTTGTCTATAAATTAAAAATGTATTAAGGATCCCAAGGAACCAGATCATGCCTGTGCCATGTTAGCGTTCAGGCACTTGAAAAACCTGGTGCTGACACAGCAGTGCTGTTCACTGCCTAGAAATGTGATCACCGTGTTGATGTGTTAAATATTTCACTCATTCCGCCTTCTTCTGTTCCTTGGTAGGTAGTGTTCATTTCCCAGACTGTTACTTTGTGTTTAATTATAGTAATGACCCCACCCCAGAACATTGCTGAATTGACAGTGAACAAAGGAAACCTTCAGGAAATAGTTCTAAGAAAGGGACTGTATGGTGTCACTTATTTTTTCAGTTGTCAAGAATAACACAAGAATGGCTTTAAGGGGCAAAAAAATCACAGGAGCACCTCAGAATGCTTCTTAGTGATCAAAGGCACGATTGGATAATACAACAGTCTCCTTCTCTTTGGGCAAGTTTTACTCATCTGTGTGAGCAGTTTGAATAACTTATTTGTAGGGACACTGCAAAGAAAGAAATCCTCCATGGTTTAGCAGTATAATACATCTGGGACTTTAAAAGTAAATATTCATAGTCTTTGGCCCAGAAACTTCACTTCTAGGAATAATAGCCAGGAAATAATTAGACAAATGGATAAATATTTAGATTCAAATGTATTCATTTTTTAATCGTTGTTTTATAATTGTGATAAGTTGGGGTAAAGCCACATGTGTTCAACAATAGGATATTGATTCTTCCTCTATAGAGTACTGTGTAGCCCTAAAACAATCATATATTTATATATAATGTGTATATCATTTTACATATACATGTTTAAAAATACAGAGTAAGCTGTGGGTCATTGAAGCTACATCTGAAATTGGAATAGATCTAGAGTTTCTTGTGCCCTATGTCATAGTTTTTTTAATTAATTTTTATTTTTGATAGCACTGGATCTTCGTTGTTGCAAGCAGGCTTTCTTTAGTTGCAATGAGCAAAGGCTTCTCTAGTTGTGGAGCATGGGCTCTGGGCACATGGGCTTCAGTAGTTGAAGCTTCAGTAGTTGGGACTTACAGGCTCTAGAACACAGGCTCAGAAGTTGCAGAGCCCAGATTGAGTAGTTATGGCGCACAGGCTTAGTAGCTCTGTGGCATCTGGAATCTTCCCACACCAGGGCAATCCACATCTCCTGCATTGTCAGGTGGATTCTTATCCACTGTACCAGCAGGGAAGTCCTATGTCATACTAATTTGGATCTGAGGGTGACTTATAGAGGCAGCTGGGTTTTTTAAATTGATTAGTGAATTTTTTTTTTTTTTGCTGTACTGGGTTTTCTTTGCCACACGTGGGCTTTCTCTAGTTGCTGTGTGTGGACTTCTCATTGCGGTGACTTCTCTTGTTATGGAGTATGGATTTTAGGGCATACAGCTCAGTAATTGTGGTGCAAGGGCTTAGTTGCTCCACAGCATGTGCAATCTTCCCGGACCAGGGATCAAACCTGTGTCCCCTGCATTGGCAGATGGGTTTCTAACCACTGAACCACCAGGGAAGTCCGAGGGCCAGCTGAATGGGATCCTGAAGTGCCCTCACTGTAAGATGTGAGAGCAAGGGCTAAAAGTGACCTCCAATTTCATTAAAATGACAGAGCATTTCTTAGTTTCACACGTAGTATAATTTCCTTTTTCCAATAGTCATGAAAAAATATGCTAACAAAAATACCATATTGTAAGAAAATAATGTTTAGAGTTTTAAAAGTAATTTGAAAAAGGATGTAGCTGGAATTTTCTGTCTTCTGTGCATTACTGCTTTTGTCTCTTCTGATCACTTTTCTTTTTTTTTTCCTAATCACTTTTCATTAAAAGCACCTTCTCTCTTCATAGGTCTCAAAGCCTCCGTGCATGTTCTTGTTATTCATGTCTGTGATTCCTCTGTTCAATAATGACCCTCGTTCATGAGCATTATCTAAGCATTAGCATTGCTTAGCCCATCTGTCTTCCGTATTTCTACTAAAGATGGACATTTTAGCATCAAAACTTTCAGAAATCCTGTGTCAGCTAAGCCTCCCAGGACACTGTGTAAATTATCTCCATTTTGAGACCTAATTAAATATGTATGGTGAAAGCATTTTTCTAAACAAGCATTTGGATTCTGAAATCAATCATCATAGTTCAAGTGTGTGAAAATAGCCCACATTAGGTCTTACCTGATCATCTGAGCACTACATTTATGTCAATTATTAAATCCTGACACTCGCTTTTTTTTGGTAAATGTATAAATTTCTTTAGGGGAACCATAACATTGCTCAGTTTCTGTTCCTCTAGGTCCTGGACTCGGACACTGAAATATATTGTATATTCCCTACAAAAGAGGGAAAAGAAAACCCAACAAGCATTTTTAATTTGTTTTAAAGAAACGTTTTTTTAAACCTAAGTTACATTTAATGCTTTTTCAAGGCAAAGTCAAAAGGCCGAGGATTTACTTGGGTACAGTACATGGGGTCACAAAGAGTCGAACACCACTGAGCAACTGTTCCCACTCACCGGCATTGGTCTCCAGCTTTTGCAGAACTCAGGCAGGCAGCTGTAGAGTGGGCATGAAGACTAGTGGGGCTAGGCTATCAAGTCAGTTGTGCACTGTTCATTGCTAGGGGGCGCCCTTCTTGGTTTGCTGCTGCTAAGTCACTTCAGTCTTGTCCGACTCTGTGTGACCCCATAGACGGCAGCCCACCAGGCTCCCCCGTCCCTGGGATTCTCCAGGCAAGAACACTGGAGTGGGTTGCCATTTCCTGCACTGTTTACAAGGCCCTGTGCAGTGGCCCTCCAGCACCATTATCCTTCAGGCTGCTTCTCTGGCCAGAAGGGTCCTTCTGGCTTGCCTCTTAGAGGAGCAGGGGTGTTATGTGGAATCAGATCTCTGCGCTACATAATCAGATTTCATGTGATTCTCTTCACAACCCTGCTTCAATGTATAAGAGCAGAAGACAAATCAGATTGTGTTTTAGTATAGGGATTAGTAACAGTCTATACTATGTAAGAATAGAAACTGCAGAGTTAAGTTCTAAACTCTTGAGTCTCACTGTAATGGAAAGAAAGTTACTGTAGTTTCTAGCTCTCCCCTTCCAAATATCTGTTTGAGAAAGGATAGAGAAGAAAGCATTAGCATTTGCACTATTTTTTTTTGCTTTTTTTTTTTTTTTTACTTATTGGAGGCTAATTTACAATATTATATTGGTTTTGCCATACATTGACATGAATCTGCCCCAGGTGTACATGTGTTCCCCTCCTTGAATCCCCCCTCCCATTTCCTCCTCCCCTTAAATAAATCTCTCTTGGAAAAGCACTCTGATTTGAATTGATCATTTTGACACCTAGAAACCAAGAGTTTCAGTGGCTTTAAAGTAGTGCTTTTTTGAGTGACACTGCTGAGCAGTAGAAAAAAAATCCACTATGTTTCGTCATATTTGTGGTTATCTCAGGTTTGCTCAACAGTGTTAGAATGAATAAAACCTCATTTGGAGAAAAAAATACAATGAATAGTTAGAATTGTTTCCCATCCCTTATAATTTAGGATTCAAATTAGAAATATTAATATTTTCACAGCAAGGAAAACTGTTACCAAATATTCCCAAATATATTCCTATCTTCAAGTGCTGAAAGTAACAGAAGCTATTATTAGTGGAAAGTAAATTACTATATTACTTTACATATTAGTCCATATTTATGGCAGACAGTTTTCCCCCACATTTGTGTGTGTGTGTGCGCGGCTTGTTTTATGCTTAGTTCAGATACCATTGTGACAAATTTGGATCTAAAAAAATTAAATGGAGAACAATGAAAGTTGTATTTGTATTATTATGGTTTTAGATTTTTTCAGTCTGACAGAACCTGACATGTTTGTTTTCTTTTTTGTTGAGTGAACACCAGAAACATAAAAGGCAAATAAACTGATTCTGAATTAGGAAATTTTGCACAATTAATTGATTTTTCAACATATACTAATATGTATAAGGTACAGGTATGACTTAAAGAAAAAAATTAAAGTAAAATCCAATCCTAAGTCAAAGTACTTTCAAAGTACTGTAATTATCTCAAGAAATAGTAAAGTTCCTGTTATTCAAAGAATTTTTGGATCTTTAGCATATCACGCTTTCCTGGACAACTCTTCTTTAATCAGTTTTAAGTTTTGAGCTTCTGATAACATTTTATTGAGCCAAAAGCAGGCATCACAGACCAGAGAGTTTGAAAGTTTGAGAGTTGACCAGAGGGTTTGAAAGTTTGAGAGTTGACCAGAGAGTTTAAGAGTTTGAAAACCATTTCTGTTTGTTGTATTATTCTGAAAACATCTTTGCATTTTTTTTTCAAATAAAAGTTTATGTACACCTATTAGTAAACCTTCACACCATGTAGAAATGTTTAAAAAATAAAATAAGTGAAATGTATAATGGCTCCACTTGCCAGAGGGTCACTGTTAAACTGACAGCTCAGTGTATGCCCTTAAATATCCTGTTTACAGGGCACATGGGTAGCCTGTGGCCGGGGGGTTGGGTGGGATGCACGGGAGCAGGGGCCCACCTTGATGCAGTAGCTAAGTCTCAGAGGACCCTTTCCTATTTCTATCTAGGCATTTTACTCTTGCTTAAGCAGTGGGAAGGCAAGAGCTGTCTTTATACAATCTCACTTTTCTTAGAAGGTGGAATTGGAGTGAACACTAAAAAATGCATTCCTTATTCCTCTATTGATTTGTGTTCCTCCACAATACTGTTTATCAAATAGACCTATATTTAAATCAAGAACTTTTCTAGATTAACATTTAGGGGAAAACAGAGAAAGAGCTTCGGGGAATTTAACAACTGTATTCTGGCATTAATCTCTCCATGGCTTCACCCTCTTTTATCAGTGGTTCTTAAAGCGTGATCCTTAGTCTGACAGTCTCTGACATCTTAGAACTTATCAGAAATGCAAATTTTCAGGTGTCATCCAGGTCTGCTGAAATGGAAACTCCAGAGGTGGGGCTTAGCATCTGTGTTTTAACAAGTCCTCCGTGTAATACTGATGCAGGATAAGGTATGGGAACTTCAGCTCTATATAAAAGCTAAGATTTAAAATCCTTTTTAACATGGTATTTCCCTTCTCATTCTCCATTCACTTTTACCCCAACCTGGAAACAGTGCTGTCACTGAGATATAACATCGTTTTCCTAAGTTCTGTGCTCTTTACTGTCTCTGCTGTTTTTTGGTCTTAATGTTGTTGTTCACGTAGCAAATCTCTGTAATCATTTTTAAAAACTCTATTCCAATATAACTCACTGGAGTGCATCGCCTGACCCATAGATCCAAGCGGTCTTGACTGTTGGGTTTTTTGAGCCCTGTGAATACCTTGTTCACAGAGCTTAACGTTTGATTGCAATGTTGGTGTCCATGTCTCTCTCTTTTTCATATTATTGGGAATTCCTTGAGAAAAGAGATGTATCACTCATTTTTATCCCTGACACTTACTGAAATTTGTGACATGTGCAGATGTTCAGCATATGTGTTAAATGAAGGATGAAGTGAAAACTAACAAAACAGTAGCTTCTTCAAGCTTGAGAATTACTGTAGGGCAACCTGGTGTTATTATACAAGAGAGCTAAAGTGCTGGATGTGAATTACACTGTGTACGTAATTTCTCTGATGCTGTTTCCCACTGTGTAAAGTTGGCATAATTCCCACCTCACAGTTTATTTTGTAGAGTTCCTGATTCAGAGTTAGCTCTGAAAAATGGTAGCTAATAATAATCTTTTAAAATTGTTTTACTTATCAGACCTAAAGAGCAGATAAATGTGATTGAATTGAACTATTTAATATTTTGTGGAGAGAAGGTAAGAGATATGAATTAAATATATTGGTGGCAAAAATGTCTAATCAGTGTGCACTTATAAGGAAGACTGCTGTATGGTATGGAGAAGGCAATGGCACCCCACTCCAGTACTCTTGCCTGGAAAATCCCGTGGGCGGAGGAGCCTGGTAGGCTGCAGTCCATGGGCTGCAGTCCATGGGGTCGCTAAGAGTCTAAGAGTCGGACATGACTGAGTGACTTCACTTTCGCTTTCACTTTGATGCATTGGAGAAGGAAATGGCAACCCACTCCAGTGTTCTTGCCTGAAGAGTCCCAGGGATGGGGGAGCCTGGTGGGCTGCCATCTATGGGGTCTCACAGAGTCAGACACGACTGAAGTGACTTAGCAGCAGTAGCAGCTGTATGGTAAATTTGTATAACATACTTTAAAAAACCACAACAATATACATCTATTTTCCAAACTCCACTTATCAGACTACTACAAAAATTACTGACTCTGCCATGATTCCTAGGAATTTATTTTGTAAAGTACTTTTCTCCATTCACCTGGAAACATAATGTGCTCTTATAAATCTTTGATCCTAATTTAGATTAGGACCAAGAGCAGATTCATATGCTCTTTAAATGAATTGAGGGTTCAAAAAATTATACCCATCTTATATTGAGGGATTCTAATTATTTATATTTTAGTAGAAAAAATATATAGAGTCTTTCCACTGCATCATATTATGTAACGTGTGAATAGTCCAGTACACTGGCATGAGTATACACGTCTTGTTTCTAAGAGAATTGATCTATTAAAAGATAAGTGACAGCAGACATAGAGAACAAACTTATGGTTACCAACGGTGTGAGGGTGGTGAGGAGGGGTAGATTAGGAATATAGGATTACCATATACACACTGTTTATAAACTAGGATTTACTATATAGCATAAGGAACTATACTCAATATCTTGTAATAACCTATAATGGAAATAATCTGAAAAAAACAAAACTGAATCACTTTGCAGCATACCTAAAACTAAGATACTATTGTAAATCAACCATACTTAAAAAAAAAAAAAGATGGCAAGACTGTTCCACTGTTGGCTTACTGTTAGGGGGTAGGGTGTGGCAGCTTAGATGGGTAGAGCTGAGGTTAGAGATTCAACTAGCCCATCATTTTAGAGATGAGGCCCTAGGGTCCAGAGAAACCACTTGGTCTGTCCATGGTCTCACATCAAGTCACAGCTGGAATCAAAATCTCTGTGGAGTCCCATTCTCTTGGCATGGTGTTTTCAGGCAGTCATATTACCAAAGCTATTGTGTAGGAAGGAGCCACTTTGATAAACCATTTGATGCCAGGGATTTTTTGATATGGCCTGAAAAAAATAACATGAAGCTGTCCTGTTTTGTTTTGAATCAAGTGATCAGTTGCCTCATTCTTGAACTTTTACCCTGTCTTCAATTCTGAGAATGAGGATTTAATGAAATGGGAGTTGGGAATGAGGTGAGGATCAGTGCAGGAATCAGGGATTTGATCAGGTGTCAGGAGTATCTTTCTGTTCATTGCTTGCTAATAGCTCTTTTGATCTGGCCTTGTCAGAATAGCTGCTTTGAAATATCCACTTCAAAATGCCTCTTTGGACAAAGTGTAATGTTCTACTTCATTTAGGGCTTTTTGTGTCAGCTCAGGTTTCCTCTCTATACAGTGTTAAAAGACCCACAACTTAGCAAGTTTTTATAACTGGATATAAATATTTGAGTCTGGGCTGTCACTCTAGAGTTTTATTCTCTTAATTCAAGGTGCTGTCAAGTATTCTCTGGGAAATAACCTTAAAAGATGATCCAGATTTTCAAACCTCTTAAATATGCCATATTTTGACTGGATATTCATTTGGGGGTGGTGTTTAAGACAGAAGATTATAAAAATTAAAAAAAACAACAATATTAAGACATAAACATCCTATTAGAGTACACTCTATCATTGCATAGAAGCCAGTATAGGGTAGATTCAGCCTGCCTGGTTCTATCCAAGAAATTGCATTAATTTGGCATAGGAATTTTGGTACAGTACAGTGGATGTGTTAAGGATGCTATCGTGGCAGGGCTTAAAAGATATTTATGAAGTTATTTAGACATGAGTTATCATAATAATTTCCTCTGTATATAAATATTTTCTCATTTGGAAGTTCTTTCCCATTCCTTGGGGACTGCCAGGAGGCAAATCTGCTTGGCAGGTGAAACCAAGCACTGTCTAGCTGCTAGGCAGTGCGTGTCTGGTATATCCCGTGTCTGAGTCTGTTTTCAAAGGTTGGCTGGAAAGAATAACTGAGCAACATTTTCAGAAGAGAGGACTGATGACTCCCGAAGAACTCTGGTGAGAGAGCTGTGAACTTTACTGACTTTCTTCCTCTCTTTTTGTCCTGTAAGCAAACCGTACCCATTCTTCCAGGTTTATCTGAAGTTAAGCGGAAACAAAATATCGAATGAAAAACTGCGTCAGAGGAAAAATTGGGACTGGGAGCACCAGAGTACAGCCCTGCATGCTCACTGGTGTCATTTTGCCCACCAGGGCTGAACTCCATTTCTATAGCCTTTGAGAGGATGGTTTTCTTTCTGCCAGTTCTCAGTAAATACTCAGACTCTGAGGGAAATTCAGATTATCCTGGATTGACCACATAGCTCAGAGGTGCTAATGACTAAAAGTACTCCTTGCTCGTTGTAAAGTATCAGTTCCAGAATGAAAATCTTCTGAGACTCCTAAGGTGAAATCCCTTTCAGAACTTAAAGCCCACAGACGTCAGAGTTCTAATGCAGCAGATACTGTTGTACTGCTTCAAAAATAGCTATTTAGGTGATTCAGCTAAAGTTACTCCTAAATAAAACATCAGTAAGCACCTGGAATGAAATAGAGAAGGAATCTCAAAGTGAAATTAAATAAGAAAAACACAAGTTAATCTTCAGCTTTTTCCTTCTTAAATCATAATCAAGTGAATTTCAAAGATCTGATTAAATTCAGTGTAATTTAGGTGGGAAGGAGAACTTAATGTATGGTGATTGCACTTGATCCTCAGCAAAGACTGAGAAGGAAAAGCAAGATGAAGGGGGAAAAAAAACTGTGAATCAAATTTCCTTAAAAATCTTCCTTTATTAGCACTGGTCCATGTGTGGTCACACACACGCATGCATGTGTACATACCCCACAAATAGTTGTAAATCCCTCATTAGGAGGCTATTTCTGAGCCAGCCTAAGATTTGTGAGTCCAGCCTGACACAGGTCCAGGTCAGCAGCCCCGATGTGAAATCCCCGTCACGTGGGTCTCTGAGATTGAAGAAAGTTCTGGGTCAGCTTTTTCAGCCTTGTCAAAACCACTGGAACAGAATCATATTTCTAAAAAATGCCTGGATTTAACCCTGTCTCCAGTGCATCTTCTATACTGTAATGAACTAGAGTCAGATCAGATTTTCTAAAGTTTGCTCCAGCTAGACCTGCTTCTCTGGGATTTGGTGTTTCCAGTAGTAGACAAGTCAGGTAGATCCCATTTGCATGATGCTTACCGTATCCATTTCCCCTGCCATCTCCCAAGCTCATCAGTTCTGAGCTGGGCGAGTGTTGAAACAGCTTGCTTCAATACAGAGTTGGAAACACCGGCTGATAGGCTGCCTCTTCTTCCGCAAAGGAAGCTAACTTTTCCCGCATCCTGCGAACTCTGCTTCTCAGCCGGACCACCAGCACTTAGAGAAGTCTTTCCTCAGGTCCTGTTTCCCCTGTGCCTGTGCCTGTGCCTGAAGGAAGGGAACCACACTCACAGGGCTTCAGGTTCAAGCTTCTTCCTCTGAGCTGTCTTATGCAGCTCCCAGATCAGTATTGTTAACACACTGTTTTTTGACAGTTCATTCTCCAGCTCAGTAACCTTTATTGACTTCCCATAAATAAACTGCCTCCTTGGCCGAGCATTTCATAACTGTATTTCTCCAACTAGCCTCTTCAGTCCTGTTTCAAAAGCCCTCATCTTGAATTCATCTCCAAATATTTTCTTCTATTGTCGGTGCACCTCAGTCGTTCCCTTGTTCAGATATCGTTACTGAGCATCAGTGTGCTGTAGATACTGCAATGAACAGGGCTGACAGACCCACTGCTTTAATGCACCTTATACTGTAGTTCAGGGAGACAAATAATAAACAGATACATAATAGCAAGGAGAGATAAGAAAGCCTTCCTGAGTGATCAATGCAAAGAAATAGAGGAAAAGAATAGAATGGGAAAGACTAGAGATCTCTTCAAGAAAATTAGAGATACCAAGGGAACATTTCATGCAAGTTCAGTTCAGTTCAGTCGCTCAGTTGAGTCCGACTCTTTGCGACCCCATGAATCACAGCATGCCAAGCCTCCCTGTCCATCACCAACTCCCGGAGTTCACTCAAACTCATGTCCATCGAGCTGGTGATGCCATCCAGCCATCTCATTCTCTGTCGTCCCCATCTCCTCCTGCTCCCAATCCCTCCCAGCATCAGAGTCTTTTTCCAGTGAGTCAACTTGTCGCATGAGGTGGCCAAAGTATTAGAGTTTCAGCTTTAGCATCAGCCCTTCCAATGAGCACCCAGGATTTCATGCAAAGATGGGCACAATAAAGGACAGAAATGATAGGGACCTAGCAGAAGCAGAAGATACTAGGAAGAGGTGGCAAGAATACACAGAAGAACCGTACAAAAAAGATCTCCACGACCCAGATAAGCACGATGGTGTGATCACTCACCTAGAGCCAGACATCCTGGAATGTGAAGGAAGCATCACTATGAACAAAGCTAGTGGAGGTTATGGAATTCCAGTTGAGCTATTTCAAATCCTGAAAGATGACTCTCTGAAAGTGCTGCACTCAATATGCCAGCAAATTTGGAAAACTCAGCAGTGGTCACAGGACTGGAAAAGGTCAGTTTTCATTCCAATCTCAAAGAAAGGAGATGCCAAAGAATGCTCAAACTACTGCACAATTGCACTCATCTCACACGCTAATAAAGTAATGCTTAAAATTCTCCAAGGCTGGCTTTAGTAATATGTGAATCGTTAACTTCCAGATGTTCAAGCTGGTTTTAGAAAAGGCAGAGGAACCAGAGATCAAATTGCCAATATCCAGTGAATCATGGAAAAAGCAAGAGAGTTCCAGAAAAATATCTATTTCTGCTTTATTGACCATGCCAAAGCCTTTGACTGTGTGGACCACAATAAACTGTGGAAAATTCTGAAAGAGATAGGAATACCAGACCACCTGACCTGCCTCTTGAGAAACCTGTATGCAGGTCAGGAAGCAACAGTTAGAACTGGACATGGAACAACAGACTGGTTCCAAATAGGAAAAGGAGTACGTCAAGGCTGTATATTGTCACCCTGCTTATTTAACTTATATGCAGAGTACATCATGAGAAATGCTGGGCTGGAAGAAACACAAGCTGGAATCAAGATTGCTGGGAGAAATATCAATAACCTGAGATATGCAGATGACAACACCCTTATGGCAGAAAGTGAAGAAGAACTCAAAAGCCTCTTGATGAAAGTGAAAGAGGAAAGTGAAAAAGTTGGCTTAAAGCTCAACATTCAGAAAACTAAGATCATGGCATCTGGTCCCATCACTTCATGGCAAATAGATGGGGAAACAGTGGAAACAGTGACTGACTAATTTTTTTGGACTCCAAAATCACTGCAGATGGTGACTGCAATCATGTAATTAAAGACGCTTACTCCTTGGAAGGAAAGTTATGGCCAACCTAGACAGAATATTAAAAAGCAGAGACATTACTTTGCCAACAAAGGTCCGTCTACTCAAGGCTATGGTTTTTGCAGTGGTCATGTATGGATGTGAGAATTGGACTGTAAAGAAAGCTGAGCGCTTAAGAATCGATGCTTTTGAACTGTGGTGTTGGAGAGGACTCTGGAGAGTCCCTTGTACTGCAAGGAGATCCAACCAGTCCATCCTAAAGGAGATCAGTCTTGGGTGTTCATTGGAGGGGCTGATGTTGAAGCTGAAACTCCAATACTTCGGCCACCTAATGCGAAGAACTGACTCATTTGAAAAGACCCTGATACTGGGAAAGATTGAGGGCAGGAGGAGAAGGGGACGGCAGAGGATGAGATGGTTGGATGGCATCACCAACTCGATGGACGTGGGTTTGGGTAAACTCTGGGAGCTGGTGATTCACAGGGAGGCCTGGCGTGCTGCAGTTCATAGGGTCGCAAAGAGTCAGATACGACTGAGTGACTGAACTGAACTGAATATTTCAAATTGAGAAGTTATAACAAGTATGAAAAGGGTAGTGAGTTATAGCACAGGCACCTTCCTTAGTTGGCTGTACTGTTTATCTAGCAGTAATCATGAGCTGTCTTGATTTTCGTGGTTTTTCATTTCCAGCATGTGGGTCTGAGTATGTGTGGGCTTTCTTAGTTTCACCAGGCCAGGCTCTTGCTTCTAGACCCTAAGGACCATGTCTGTCTTCTCTCTGTTGCTCTCAAACCATGTAGGATCAGGGCTTTCATATGGGAAGCAGCACATGTAGTGGTCAAGAGAGCACACAAATAAGTCAGGTCACTTGTGTGCAAGTGTTGGCTTTACTGCTTGCAGCCTCTGGAGTGTGGTCTCTTCGGCCTCTTTGTTCTTCAGTTTAGCTGTCTCTAAAATGAAGATGATGACATTATCGTCCTCATAAAGTTGTCATGAGCATTTAATAAAGTGCTCTGTACAGAGATTAGCATGACATGCATGGGTGTGTATGTGTGCACTGGAATATATATTATATATAATATTACTCAGTTGTTTAGTGCTGTTATTTTTTTTGGCCAAGGTTAACTTTAAATCCATATAAATATTTATACTTCTAAACAGAGAAATAACCCTTATACAAATTAGAATACTATGTTTCCTTATGGTCTACTTAATTGCCAGCCAGATGGAGGAACATAAGCTGATGTGCTCTAGCTTTGAACAGTCATACATGGGTTCTGTTTTGTTAACTGCTCCTCTTGTATTCAAGTTGATGGCACAAGAAGATTTTACACATAAATTAATTATTGCTGTAGCTGAACACTGTGCTCTGAGTTTCAAACAAATGAGATGTGGAAATAAGTTAGAATTAATTAGGATCATACATATTTTCATGGACACTTTATTATATATAAATTTGTACCCAAATGTTATATTAGTGAACATACTAATAAATTTTCATAAGCCATTAGCATGACTTCATAATAAGGTAGTCCTGGTTTAGTAAATATTAATATGTTTGTTACTTGTTGAAATTTTCATAAGCCATTAGCATGACTTCATAATAAGGTAGTCCTGGTTTAGTAAATATTAATATGTTTGTTACTTGTTGAAATTTTCATGGGCTTTCATAGGAGGTTATGTTAATAGTATGTTTCCTGTTTGTTTATTGTTCAAGCAAAAAGATGCAGGAAGTTACAGTTATGACATATTTATATTTTCATATGAATTTGAACGGTACTATTAAAAGAATTGTTTTATGCTGTAAATATGCAAGGTTTATATTTCCATAGTACTTAGTTACCTTGAAAAATGTTTTCTGTAAAAACGTCAAGTTTTCTAAATATTTCAACAAAATACGGAAAAGGTAGCCCGCCTTTGCTTCAGCAATGTGATGGTGAATTTAGTATAAGGTGAGTTTTGATGCTACAGTTGTTTACATGGTGTTAGACACAGCTGAGGGTTCAGTGGAACATGGAGCAACATTGAGCTTCTGAGGTGGGATCAAGACATGAGAATTAAGAAACATCACAATCAAAGGTCCAACTTTAGAGGTACTGGCAGCATCTTCCAATTTTAGCAGATCTGAGTATTCAGATCTGGGTTTCGATCTAGGTTCTGCTATTGGCTTGTCATATTCTTAGAAATCATTCTACCTCTGACCCTTAGAGGGTTCTTATTTTATTAATATTAGAATATCACAGAACTCATAGATTTTATGAGGGTAAATAAAACTAAGCACTAAATTTAGTGCCTGTTTTAGGCACTTACTCCTTATTTGTTAGGGACTTCCCTGGCTATCCAGCAGTTAAGATTCCGCACTTCCAGTGTAGGGGGCACAGGTTCAGTCTCTGGTCAGGGAACTAAGATCTCATGTGCCTTGTGGCCAAAAAACAAATAAGTAAAACCTCTATGGCCTGTGGTGATAGTTACACAACTCTCTGTAAATATACCAAAAATCTTTGAATTGTCCAAGTAGAGCAAATGAGTTGTATGTAAATTATAACTCAATAGAAATTACAAAAAATATTTGTATGCTAAATTAAAGATTAAAAAATTACTGTTTCTGTTTGACTTTAAGGATTCAAAAAGGTGTCCTTTATCCAAGTGAGTAGTTTTCATCCCAGCCTTCAAAGGTGGTGCTAGAGTAAATAACCCTCCTGGCAATGGAGGAGGTTTAAGAGACACAGGTTCAATCCCTGGGTCCGGGAAGATCCCCTGGAGTAGGAAATGGCAGTCGACTCCAGTATTCATGCCTGGAGAATCCCATGGACAGAGGAGCCTAGTGGGTTACAGTCCACAGGGTCGCAAAAGACTTGGACATGGCTGAAGCGACTTAGTATGCACATATATTGTAATCACTTGGGAAGTTTTGTAGAAGTACTGATGCTGGAGCCCCATCCCAGGCTGTTTGGGTCATATTTTATGACACTGAGGTCTGGATATGGGTGCTTTTCAAAAGCTCCTCAGGTGTTTCTGACTTTCAGCCAGTGTTGAGAAACATGGATCTGAGCCATCTGAGAACCACGTCTGCGTAGCTGTCTTACCTTACTTGGATGTGTTCCGGAATACCCTTGAATGTATTCCTTCCTCCACAGCTAAGTGCCCTGCGCCTTGCTATGTGCTTTGTCACCTGAACTTTTAGTTGTCTCCCTTCTCTAGTCTCTACTCCAGCAGTATGTTTCTCTTTTAATCTGTTGAACAGTCAGCACAATTATCCTAGAAAGCAAATCCAAACATGTTACTGCCCTGCTTAAACAACTTGCCTAACTCTGTGACCTGTCAGATGGAGTCCTAACTTCTCTGTGGTCATTGGCAGTCTGGATCTAACCAACCTAAGGGTGCAAGGGAAATTGCACTGTAATTTGTCAAGTCTGATTCAGTTGAGTTCAGTCACTCAATCAAGTGACTCTTTAGACCCCATGGACTGCAGCACACAAGGCTTCCCTGTCCATCACCAACTCCCAGAGCTTGCTCAAACTCATGTCCATCGAGTCGGTGATACCATCCAACCATCTCATCCTCTGTCATCCCCTTCTCCTCCCACCTTCAATCTTTCCCAGCATCAGGGTCTTTTCCATTGAGTCAGTTCTTCACATCAGGTGGCCAAAGTATTGGAGCTTCAGCTTCAGCATCAGTCGTTCCAATGAATATTCAGGATTGATTTTCTTTAGGATTGACTGAGTGCCAAAGAATTGATGCTTATGAATTATGGTGTTGGAGAAGACTCTTGAGAGTCCCTTGGACAGTGAGGAGATCAAACAGTCAATCCTAAAGATGTGGTCCCACTCTCACATCCATACATGACTACTGGAAAAAATCATAGCTTGACTCTATGGAACTTTGTTGGCAAAGGAATATCTCTGCTTTTTAATATGCTGTCTAGGTTGGTCAGAGCATTTCTTCCAAGGAGCAAGCATCTTTTCATTTCATTGCTGTAGTCACCATCTGCAGTGATTTTGGAGCCCAAGAAAATAAAGTCTGTCACTGTTTCCCTATCAATTTGCCATGAAGTGATGGGACTGGATGCCATGATCTTAGTTTTTTGAATGGTGAGTTTTAAGTCAGCTTTTTCACTCTCCTCTTTCAGTTTCATCAAGAGGCTCTTTAGTTCCTCTTTGATTTCTGCCATAAGGTTGATATCATCTGCATATCTGAGGTTATTGATATTTCTCTCTCCAGTCTTGATTTCAGCTTGTGCTTCATCCAGTCTGGCATTTTGAATGATGTACTCTGCATATGCATTAAATAAGCAGGGTGACAATATACAGCCTTGATGTACTCTTTTCCCAATTTGGAACCAGTCCATTGTTCCATGTATTGTTCTAACTGTTGCTTCTTGACCTGCATACAGATTTCTCAGGATGCAGGTAAGGTGGTCTGGTATTCCCATCTCTTTAAGAATTTTCTGCAGTTTTTTGTGATCCACATAGTCATAGGCTTTAGCTTAGTCAGTGAAGCAGAAGTAGATGTTTTTCTGGAACTCTTGCTTTTTCTATGATCCAACAGATGTTGGCAATTTGATCTCTGATTCCTCTGCCTTTTCTCAATCCAGCTTGAACATCTGGAAGTTCTTGGTTCACGTACTGTTGAAGCCTAGCTTGGAGAATTTTGAACATTACATTGCTTGCATGGGAGAAGTTCCTGTTGGAGGCAGACATTTGGGGGCCAATTCTTACCACAGTGTGGACTGGCTCACAAACTGGTAAATTTATGGATCTCTGGAACTCACTGTCTTCCCTGTTCATTAGAAAGAAAAATAAATGGAAAGAAGGGAAGATGTTAGACATTTTCTTAGTCCATCTGGGATGCTGTGACCATATGCCATAGACCAGTTGTTTAAATTTCTGCTTTAAACAACAGAAATTTCTCATGGTTCTGGAGGCTGAGAAGTCCAAGATCAAGGTGCCAGCTGATTCAGTGTCTGATGAGGCTTGTTTCCTGGTTCACAGACATCTCTTTGCTGTGTTCTCATGTGGAGGAAGAGGAGTGTGAGCTCTCTGGGGTCTTATTTAAAGGGCACCAATCCCATTAGCCTTCAGGACCCACTCACTTTCCAGAGGCCCATTGCCCAGAACCATCACATTGGGGATTTGTTTTAAAAATATTAATTTTGGGGGGATGCAAACATTTAGGCTATCACACACACTGATAACATTAATGCTTTTGCATGAAAAATGCTAGAATGGAGTGTCTGCTCAAAAGAATCTAAAAAAGAGTGGACATATGTATAGGTGTAACTGATTCACTTTACTGCACACCTGAAACTAACACAACATTGTAAATCAACTATACTCCAATAAAAATTAAGAATCAACTTATTGGAAATTCAGATCTCCACTCCGATGTCTGTTTCTAAAAGAAGCCTCCCTTGGAGTCTGGGACAAGCACTGTCTGAACTTGCACTCTCACAGGCGCTGAGCACCATCCCTCCACAACTCGTATCAGCTGTGTGATGGTTTATCTGCATCTCTGTGATTGTTTGCTTGTCTGTCTCCCAGCCCTACTGTGAGCACATTGTGGGCAGAGGACTTGCCCAGCTTTCAGTGAGTCTCATGGGGCGGAGCCTGGGCTAGGTGATGGATGTCCTGATGGGTGACTGTCAGATTGACAGGTGGAGAGAATGATTAAACACTTGGCACTTAGAGATGGCAGGGAAATGTGAACCAGAGAGGGCTTCGTGGAGGAGCAGTGTCCTCCTCCCCCAGGGCTCCGCACTCCCTTTCCTGGTCTCCTTAGCACTCTCCTCGTTCTGTTAAAATGGGCCCTGGGCCTCCAGAAGTGTAGGCTCTGGCTGTGTTTTGAGCACATCAAGCTGGGGAGTCTGATGGGGCTGTATCACTCATAGTTACCAGCTGCATCTATAAAGTGAAAGGTGTGGCCCATCCTTTTCTTTACTATGGATCTGATTCCTTCTCCTTTATACTGTGAGCACTCAGAAGGTTTTTGTCTGGACTTGTCTATTGCCATTGGGCTTCCCCGGTGGCTCAGACTATAAAGAATCTGCTTGCAATGCAGGAGACACAGGAGACATGGGTTTGATCCCTGGGTCAGGAAGATCCTCTGGAGGAGGGAATGGCTGCCACTCCAGTATTCTTGCCTAGAGAATTCCATGGCCAGAGGAGCCTGGTGGACTATAGTCCATGGAGTTGCAAAGAGTCACACACGACTGAGCGGCTAATACTTGTCTATAGCCATTAACCACATGTGACTCTTAGGCACTCAAATATGCCTTGGTTGAATTATATATGCCTAACTGTAAGATCATTGAAAGGACTGATGCTAAAGCTGAAACTCCAATACTTTGGCCACCTCATGCAACGAGTTGACTCACTGGAAAAGAGTCTGATGCTGGGAGGGATTGGGGGTGGGAGGAGATGGGGATGACAGAGAATGAGATGGCTGGATGGCATCACCGACTCGATGGACATGAGTTTGAGTGAACTCCAGGAGTTGGTGATGGACAGGGAGGCCTGGCATGCTGTGATTCATGGGGTCGCAGAGAGTCGGACACGACTGAGCGACTGAACTGAACTGAACTGTAAGATCGGAGAAGGCAATGGCACCCCACTCCAGTACTCTTGCCTGGAAAATCCCATGGACAGAGGAGCCTGGTAGGCTGCAGTCAATGGGGTCGCTAAGAGTTGGACACGACTGTGTGACTTTGCTTTCACTTTTCACTTTCCTGCATTGGAGAAGGAAATGGCAACCCACTCTAGTGTTCTTGCCTGGAGAATCCCAGGGACGGGGGAGCCTGGTGGGCTGCCGTCTATGGGATCACACAGAGTCAGACACGACTGAAGTGACTTAGCACCAGCAACTGTAAGATACATTCCAGATTTTGAAGATTTAGAATTAAAAAAAAAAACCCAATATAAAAGTCTTGTTTTTTTTTTTGTCTTGATTACATATTTCTGTGTTCTTTTTAATTTCTAATGCAGCTTCTTAGAATTTTAGTTATTTGTGTGGCTTACATATTTCTGTTTTTCACCTCTGGTTAGAAAACTATTTATAACATAATAAAGAATAAGTTACCTGCTTTTTAACTGTTCAAGTGCATACGAAAACAAGTACTCCTAAGCAGTATGAAATGACCAGTGTTACCAAACTAGCCAGAACAAAGCCCCGTTTAAGGACTGTTGTTTTATTCACCTAGCCTTGTTGGCAGAGGTGCAGTTTCTGTTAGGTGATTTGAAATATGAGGATAACTTTTGCAGATGTTTCTGGAGCAGACCTGGCTCTGGGACTAAAGATGAGGCTTCTCCAGGCTGGCAGAAAGGGATATGTCTACTCCACAATTGGACCTGTCATCCTGGCAGTGTTGCCTGTTTGTTCCTGCACTCTAGGCAATCGGTTTCATGCTTCAAAGAAGGAATAGCCATGTGGGCAGCATCCTGGAAGCAGGAAGCCAAAGAGCAGAGATCTCTGCATGACTTTTAAAGTGAGCCAGGTTTGGAAAATATGTTAACTTTGACCCAGCTGAATGATTTGTGGGCAGTTTTGAAAATTCATTCTATTTCCAAGTCTCTTAAGTAACACAGAACTCTCCCAGTCTATTTCTGATCACATAAACAACTTCTTCTCCGACCTGATACTAACACATAGGACACGTCTGTTTAAAGTGAGTTGTGTGAAAGCCGCAGCGGGTTCTCAGTGAACTGGTAATGACACTGCTACAACCTCAAATGCTGAACTAGAGTCATTACTATAATTGTACAGTGAGTAATCAGTGTTTCCCTACAGGGTCCACAACTAAGCTCCCTGTTGTGGTAGTGAACATGTTAAAAGCGTCACATAATCTTTGTAGATTGTGTCTCTGTGTTAAGGCAGGAAATGATTTGCAAATACAATTATATTTTCAAAACTAATTATTTTTTCAGTTCAGTTGCTCAGTCATGTCCGACTCTTTGCGACTCCATGAATCACAGCACGCCAGGACTCTCTGTCTATCACCAACTCCCGGAGTTCACTCAAACTCATGTCCATCGAGTCGGTGATGCCATCCAGCCAACTCATTCTCTGTCATCCTTGTCTCCTCCCACCCCCAATCCCTCCTAGCATCAGACCCTTTTCCAGTGAGTCAACTCTTCGCATGAGGTGGCCAAAGTATTGGAGCTTCAGCTTTAGCATCAGTCCTTCCAATGAACACCCAGGATTGATCTCCTCTAGAATGGACTGGTTGGATCTCCTTGCAGTCCAAGGGACTCTCAAGAGTCTTCTCCAGCACCACAGTGCAAAAGCATCAATTCTTCGGCGATCAGCTTTCTTCACAGTCCAACTCTCACATCCATACATGACCACTGGAAAACCATTGAATTCTTTATTATTTGCATACTAAGTTCAACACATCCTAACAGACCCCTGTAAATATAAGAGAAGCAGTATTTATGTTTGCATCTAACTAGAGAATTGTGCTTCCAGACACCTAACTCTGCACTGATGAATTTCAGGTTTCATCTGCTTTGGAATTTGGACCCAGGCGATGGTTAGAACGGTGTGTAAGAAAAGTTGTAAATTCTCCTTACTTGGTGTGAGAAAATTAGCATGGCTGGTACCAGTTTGCTTTTCTCCTGCCAGCACTTGAGTTTGAAAGTGTTCATTTTGAAACTATCTCTGTGAATTATAGTAAAGTGAATTTTATGACCTGCTAGAATTTACGTGTATGGTTCTGGAATCTATCTAGAGTACAGCAGGCAAAGTGATTGGACAGGGCTGAACAGGAAATATGAAGAGAGTAGGCAGAATAAGGCTGAAAGGGAGCAGACCAGCTCAAGTGAAGGTTGCTGAGTGTGCAGCTGAATGATTTGATCCCTGCTCGAGGGCTCACATTCAAGAATTTTAAGGTGTGCATAGTGGTGATGGTGGTGCACTCAGATGGACAGTTCTGAAACTCATACAGCCTCTGTGGTCACAAAGCAGAAGATGAATTTGAAGGGAGTGAAGTTGAAGTCATGGAGACGAACTGGAAGGCTGTTCCAATAATTAAGGCAAGAAATAGGGCCTGGACTAAGGCAGGAGCACTGGGAGAGAGAGGGAGTTGGACTGAGAGACATGTGAAAGGGTGAATTGCTAGGATAGGGTGTGAAGGAGAAGTTCCAGTCTGGAAAGTTTCCTGGGTGTCTGGGCAAGTGAGGGAGAGGAGTGAGACTGTGGGCTCCTTGGGAATAGGGAGCAGAAACAGGCTTGAAGAGAAGATGCTCTGTTGGGTCTTCTGATGCAGAGTGTGGAGGCCGAGAATGCAGAGACAGCAAGATGACAGCGGTGTGGAAATGCCTCACAAGGCGAGAGCTGGTCTGTTTGGTTCAGAAAAAAATTTGCTTAGTGACCTTGTCTTAGAACCTGAAAACTGTTCATTATCAACCAAATAAGGAAACTATGATTCAGGAAATGGCAACTGCTAAGATCTTCTCAGAGAGTAAGGGGCAAATGTTCTCATTGGAACAGGTGATGGAGGGGATGGGGTCAGAAGGTGGTGTTTCTCACCCATCATGCCTCACTGAACATGCAGACAGTCCAAGAAATTCTCTTTCAGCTTTCAAGGTTCAGACTAGGGTCCCCTCTTTTAGGGTCACTTTTGAGCCTCCCTTTCTTTTTCCTTCAGGTTGAAGGGGAGAGCTGACCTCTCTCCTCTGGGGTGTGGATGTACTTTGAAACACTGGGTCTTTCACAAATCACCCTTGTGCTCTTTCCCAACAGTTGGTGGGTTTTCTAAGAGTAGGAATTGTCTCCATTTTGTTATCCTCCCTATACGGAATTGATCGGGTGTCTAGCTCGTAGTGAGTGTTCTATAGATGTTCACGGAGTAAATGCAGGAGAGTCATAGACAGGAGGGTGAATTGGAAAAATCAGTAGCTTGGGTAGAGGATACGGGACCTGGGTTCTGCTGCTATTGGTTCTTTGACCTTGGACAAGCTTGTTGATTTTTCTGCACCTTGGTTTTCTTATAGGCAAAGAAGGAGTTTGAGTGAAAATCTAGGAAATTCTTGAATGGTCTTCAAGAGATCCCTGGATTTCAGAATTTGGTAGACTTATATATTTAATGTCTATGTGTGTATTCGTATATAGGGTCCCCCCACCCCTCCAACCCCAGGAAAGAACCAAGAATTTTCATCAGACTCTCAAAGCAGTTTGTGACTTAAAAGTAATTAAGGATCACTTGAATAAACTGGTGATGGCTCTAGAATGTCTATATAGGATGGAGTTGGGAGGACTGCCGTATGGTTGGGGGTGGAAATCCAGCCAAGGGACTTGTCCTGAAATTGTGATTAAATGACAAATGCACTCTAGCTACATAGATTTTTTAAAAATTATTTTTAATTGAAGGATAATTGCTTTACAGTATTGTGTTGGTTTCTGCCATACATCAACATGAATCAACCATATATATATATATATATGAAACTCCCTGCCACCCCATCCTACCCTGCTAGGTTGTCACAGAGTCCCAGTTTGAGTTCTCTGAGCCATACGGCAAGATCCCACTGGCTATCCTTTTTACATATGGTAGTTTGTATGTTTCCATGCTACTCTCTCCATCCATCCCACTCCATTCATCCCACTGTCTCCTCCCTTGAACCCCCACCCCTCTGCATCCACAAGTCTGTTCTCTATGTCTGCATCTCCATTCAGTTCAGTTCAGTTCAGTCACTCAGTCGTGTCCGACTCTCCGCGACCCCATGAATCACAGCACACCAGGCCTTCCTGTCCATCACCAACTCCCGGAGTTCACTCAAACTCATGTCCACAGAGTCGGTGATGCCATCCAGCCATCTCATTCTCTGTCGTCCCCTTCTCCTCCTGCCCCCAACCCCTCCCAGCATCAGAGTTTTTTCCAGTGAGTCAACTCGTCGCATGAGGTGGCCAAAGTATTGGAATTTCAGCTTAAGCATCAGTCCCTCCAATGAACACCCAGGACTGATCTCCTTTAGAATGGACTGGTTGGATCTCCTTGCAGTCCATTGCTGCCCTGCAAATAGGTTCATCAGTACTGTCTTTCTAGGCTCTCTATATATGCGTTAATAGACAGTATTTGTTTTTCGCTTTCTGAATTACTTCACTCTGTATGATAGGCTCTAGGTTTATCCACCTCATTAGAACTGACTCAAATGCATTCATTTTTATGGCTAAGTAACAGAGGTCAGTCTTCATTCCAATCCCAAAGAAAGGCAATGCCAAAGAATGCTCAAACTACCGCACAATTGCACTCATCTCACACGCTAGTAAAGTCATGCTCAAAATTCTCCAAGCCAGGCTTCAGCAGTATGTAAACCGTGAACTCCCAGATGTTCAAGCAGGTTTTAGAAAAGGCAGAGGCACCAGAGATCAAATTGCCAACATCCGCTGGATCATGGAGAAAGCAAGAGAGTTTCAGAAAAACATCTATTTCTGCTTCATTGACTATGCCAAAGCCTTTGACTGTGTGGATCACAATAAACTGTGGAACATTCTGAAAGAGATGGGAATCCCAGACCACCTGACCTGCCTCTTGAGAAACCTGTATGCAGGTCAGGAAGCAACAGTTAGAACCGGTCATGGAACAACAGACTGGTTCCAAATAGGAAAAGGAGTGCGTCAAGGTTGTATATTGTCACCTTGCTTATTTAACTTATATGCAGAGTACATCATGAGGAACGCTGGGCTGGAAGAAGCACAAGCTGGAATCAAGATTGCTGGGAGAAATATCAATAACCTCAGATATGCAGATGACACTACCCTTATGGCAGAAAGTGAAGAGGAACTCAAAAGCCTCTTGATGAAAGTGAAAGAGGAGAGTGAAAAGGTTGGCTTGAAGCTCAACATTCAGAAAACAAAGATCATGGCATCTGGTCCCATCACTTCATGGGAAATAGATGGAAAAACAGTGGAAACAGTGTCAGACTTTGTTTTTTTGGGCTCCAAAATCACTGCAGATGCTGATTGCAGCCATGAAATTAAAAGACGCTTGCTCCCTGGAAGGAAAGTTATGACCAACCTTGATAGTATATTAAAAAGCAGAGACATTACTTTGCCGACCAAGGTCCGTCTAGTCAAGGCAATGGTTTTTCCCGTGGTCATGTATGGATGTGAGAGTTGGACTGTGAAGAAAGCTGATCGCCGAAGAATCGATGCTTTTGAACTGTGGTGTTGGAGAAGACTCTTGAGAGTCCCTTATACTGCAAGGAGATCCAACCAGTCCATTCTAAAGGAGATCAATCCTGGATGTTCATTGGAGGGACTGATGCTAAAGCTGAAACTCCAATACTTTGGCCACCTCATGAGACGAGTTGACTCACTGGAAAAGACTCTGATGCTGGGAAAGGTTGGGGGCGGGAGGAGAAGGGGACGACGGAGAATGAGATGGCTGGATGGCATCACCGACTCTGTGGACATGAGTTTGAGTGTACTCCGGGAGTTGGTGATGGACAGGGAGGCCTGGCGTGCTGTGATTCATGGGGTCGCGGAGAGTCGGACACGACTGAGCGACTGAACTGAACTGAACTGAACATTCCATTGTATATGTGTACCACAGCGTCTTTATCCATTCGTCTGTCGATGGACATCTAGGTTGCTCTCAGGTCCTAGCTATTGTAAATAAGGCTGCAATTAATGTTGGGGTACATGTGTTTTTTTTCAGTTATGGTTTCCTCTGGGTATGTGCCCAGTTGCGGGATCGTTAGGTCATATGGTAGTTTTATTCCTATTTTTTTTAAAGGAATCTCCATACTATCTTCCATAGTGGCTGTATCAGTTTACATTCCCACCAATGGTGCAAAAGGGTTCCCCTTTCTCCATACCCTCTCCAGAACGTATTCCCTTTTCTCTGCACCCTCTCCAGATTTTTTAATGATGGCCATTCTGACTAGTTTTGCTTTGCATTTCTCTAATAAGGAGCGGTATTGAGCATCTTTTCATGTGTTTGTTAGTCATGTCTTCTTTGGAGAAATGTCTGTTTAGGTCTTCTGCCCACTTTTTGATTGGGTTTTTTTTTTTTTTTGGCATCGAGTTGCAAGAGCAGCTTATAAATTTTGGAAAGTAATCCTTTGTAAGTTGTTTCATTTGCTAATAATCTCTCCCATTCTGAGGGTTATTTCTTTATCTTGTTTATAGTTTCCTTTGCTGTGCAGAAGCTTTTAACTTTAATTAGGTCCCACTTGTTTATTTTTATTTTCATTACCCTGGGAGGTGGGTCATAGAGGATCTTGCTGTCATCTTTATGTCATAGAGTGTTCTGCCTCTGTTTTCCTCTAAGAGTTTTATAGGTATTTATACTTATTTGAGGCAGTGGGCATGGAGATAACGGGGACTGAGAGGAGATGATCTCTGAGCCCCTCCCTCCATACTGTCAATTCTTAGAGCTGTTTTAATTCCATATGAGCTGTATGTGATTCTGGTCCTTATTAGTGTTTCATGAGCAGACTGGGTGGGAACATTTGTTTGTTTGCTTTTTACTAAAATTCACTGTAGCAAGGTCAAATGCAGTTGTTTTCAGGCTCTTAGAAATACTTCTGTATGACAGGAGTTGGTATTTTAATTTGACTATTTTGATTAGAAAATGAACAATAAATAAAAGAAAAAAAATTTACATCCACAGCCCTCATTTTTTAACAGGAAAGTGTTATAATTAGTCCAGTTTAGCAACTGTTGGCAGCTATTAACAAACATTGGCTATCATGTACTGGAATGTACAACATAACTTATTAAATATATTTCCAGCCTTTGAAAAGCTTTCTTTTGTATCATATAATAACTTGAGGAAGATATCACATTTAATTTTCAGAAAGTGCTTTGCAAAGATCAAATCTTACTTTACCAATGACGATGGTGGTAACAATGGCATTGGGAAATAGCGGTGAAAGTATGGGATGGTCCTAAGTGGACGCCCAGCTAGTGAGAGGTGGAGCTGGGATTTAGAATCCAGAAAATATGAGTCTTAGGCTTGCATCGTAACCAGTCTAGTATATTGCTTTCTTAGGCTTGCATCGTAACCAGTGTATATTGCTTTCCTAAAGAGAAGTTCCTTTTCTCTATAGCACTTTACTTTTGAGACCTCAGTATAACATATATAGAATAATTCTTACATTTATGAATAATATCAAGACCTTCACAAGATAATTTGGACCCACTTGAACCCATATAGATACTCTACTCTTTTGAAAAATGCAGATGTATTTCCCATAGTTCATAACTTTCTTGATACAGAAATAATATTTTGTTCTTTTTATCTGGTTGTACTGCTTTGCTTTCCCCACAGAAGAAGTGCTTGGTAATTATGGTATTCAAAGCAACAACCAGGTATTTTAGGAAAGAAAGATGTAAACATGTTGCTGGAAATGGCACTAAGCCACACTGTATCCTAATGGAGTAATTTACTGTATGAAGTTAGAATTGCAAAGAAAATTAAGGTAATGAGTTCTGTTGATTTCTTAGGAGAAGGTGAGATGTTTTTTGTTATTCTGAAACTCAGCGTCTGGTTGGATTTAGAGAAGGCTTCTTTGTCAGAGAATAGTGTGCTTGGGTAAAACCAGATCTCTGGGCTGCTTCTGGTTGCCCTGAGCTAGTCTACAGGCCTGTCCTTCTGTTTGAATTACCCAGCTAAGCACGACCAGGCCCATACTCCCAGCTGTGTCCTCTGGGGCCTGGGTTTTTCCTCACTTGGTCTGAGCCTGTGGGAACCATGATGCAGCATCCCTGTCTGTGGCTTCAGCTGCGAGGCGGCAGCTTCATGCTGCAGAAGCTTCTGGGACTGCTCAGCTTGTCTGCCACATGGGGTTCAAGCCTGCAGCTACCTGATTGCCCTTTGAGAACCTCCCTTCCTGGAAGGAACACTTCCCCAGGAATTCCCATTGCATTCAGCTCCCTGTTGAGGAATCTTCAGAGCCTTCTCATTGCTCTGGGAGAGGGTTAAGAGAGAAAGGTTCAGAGTAGATAACTGAAGGAGGAAAATCCATAATTAATTTGCATTTCTTGGAGGACCTGTCTGCTGGTCCCCACGGTTCCTCGTGTTCTTCTCTGTCCATGGCTTCCTTAACTCCGGACTTTGAAAGGACTTTGAAAGGAGCTATGACAAACTGGTTCTGCATGGTTGATTTGTTTTCCTCGCAAATTACAATATCAACAGCACTAAATGTGCTAGATTAGCAGAGGGTGAGAATTAGCCGGAAGGTCTCATGAAGAGAAGAGTTAAAATGGGTAGCTTTATTAGTATACAGTGTTGCCATTCTGTTTTTGTAGACTTTTTATTTCATGGCTTTTAAACTGACTAATGGGGATGGATGGAAAAAATAAAGAGCTCAAGCTAGATAAAAATTATCATTAGGGGGAAATTTTGATGAGGGAGTGCCACTGTGTGTGTAGTCTCTAGGTTTGAGGAGATAAGCAACTCTTTCTCATACTTAATATTTAATTTTCATAATGGACCTCTTCAATTATTTATTCATTCCTCACTTGTGGCAGGCTAATCTCTTTACATATCTTTACACATATTATCCCTAATCCTCACAACAGTTTTGCAAGGTAAGTATTAGTCATTTGTTTCAGCAACAAATTTTTTTGTTAAGTGGTTGTAGGAACCTGGCTGTGAGCTCAGTGATGGGAATACAACAGTGAAGAAGCAACTTCCTTGCCCTTAAGGTATTCTCCATTGTTGGATGGGAAAGACAGACAAATGAACAGGTCATTAGAATGCCGTGTTGTGTTCTTTTTAAAAAATGTTTATTTGGGTCTTAGTTATGGTGAGCGGGCTCAGTAGTTGTGCCTGGGCTTAGTAGTTGTGGTGCTCAGGCTCAGTAGTTGTGGTGCTCAGGCTTAGTAGTTGTGGTGCTCAGGCTCAGTTGCTCCACAGCATGTGCGATATCCTGAAACAGGGATCTGACCCACCTCCCCTGCATTGCAAGGCAGGTTCTTAACCACTGGATCATCAGAGAAGTCCCTGCTTTGTTATATTCTTACACACTCTTCAGGTGTGATGTGAATTTGTGCAAATTTTTTGAAGAGTGATGATTATACCTTAGTCTATCCCATTTATACAGTTAGCAAAAACAAGACCAGGAGCTGACTGTGGCTCAGATCATGAACTCCTTATTGCGAAGTTCAGACTTAAATTGAAGAAAGTAGGGAAAACCACTAGACCATTCAGATATGACCTCAATCAAATCCCTTATGATTATACAGTGGAAGTGAGAAATAGATTTAAGGGACTAGATCTGATAGATAGAGTGCCTGATGAACTCTGGATGGAGGTTCGTGACATTGTACAGGAGACAGGGAACAAGACCATCCCCATGGAAAAGAAATGCAAAAGAGCGAAATGGCTGTCTGAGGAGGCCTTACAAATAGCTGTGAAAAGAAGAGAAGCGAAAAGCAAAGGAGAAAAGGAAAGATATAAGCATCTGAATGCAGAGTTCCAAAGAATAGCAAGGAGAGATAAGAAAGACTTCCTCAGTGATCAATGCAAAGAAATAGAGGAAAACAACAAAATAGGAAAAACAAGAGACCTCTTCATGAAAATTAGAGATTCCAAGGGAACATTTCATGCAAAGATGGGCTCGATAAAGGACAGAAATGGTATGGACCTAATAGAAGCAGAAGATATTAAGAAGAGGTGGCAAGAATACACAGAAGAACTGTACAAAAAAGATCTTCCCGACCAAGATAGTCACGATAACGTGATCACTGACCTAGAGCCAGACATCTTGGAATGTGAAGTCAAGTGGGCCTTAGAAAGCATCACTACTAACAAAGCTAGTGGAGGTGATGGAATTCCAGTTGAGCTATTACAAGTCTTGAAAGATGATGCTGTGAAAGTGCTGCACTCAATATGCCAGCAGATTTGGAAAACTCAGCAGTGGCCACAGGACTGGAAGAGGTCAGTCTTCATTCCAATCCCAAAGAAAGGCAATGCCAAAGAATGCTCAAACTACCGGACAATTGCTCTCATCTCACACGCTAGCAAAGTCATGCTCAAAATTCTCCAAGCCAGGCTTCAGCAATATGTAAACCGTGAACTCCCAGATGTTCAAGCAGGTTTTAGAAAAGGCAGAGGCACCAGAGATCAAATTGCCAACATCCGCTGGATCATGGAGAAAGCAAGAGAGTTTCAGAAAAACATCTATTTCTGCTTCATTGACTATGCCAAAGCCTTTGACTGTGTGGATCACAATAAACTGTGGAACATTCTGAAAGAGATGGGAATCCCAGACCACCTGACCTGCCTCTTGAGAAACCTGTATGCAGGTCAGGAAGCAACAGTTAGAACTGGACATGGAACAACAGACTGGTTCCAAATAGGAAAAGGTGTACGTCAAGGTTGTATATTGTCACCTTGCTTATTTAACTTATATGCAGAGTACATCATGAGGAACGCTGGGCTGGAAGAAGCACAAGCTGGAGTCAAGATTGCTGGGAGAAATATCAATAACCTCAGATATGCAGATGACACTACCCTTATGGCAGAAAGTGAAGAGGAACTCAAAAGCCTCTTGATGAAAGTGAAAGAGGAGAGTGAAAAGGTTGGTTTGAAGCTCAACATTCAGAAAACAAAGATCATGGCATCTGGTCCCATCACTTCATGGGAAATAGATGGAAAAACAGTGGAAACAGTGTCAGACTTTGTTTTTTTGGGCTCCAAAATCACTGCAGATGCTGATTGCAGCCATGAAATTAAAAGACGCTTGCTCCTTGGAAGGAAAGTTATGACCAACCTTGATAGTATATTAAAAAGCAGAGACATTACTTTGCCAACCAAGGTCCGTCTAGTCAAGGCAATGGTTTTTCCCGTGGTCATGTATGGTTGTGAGAGTTGGACTGTGAAGAAGGCTGATCGCCGAAGAATCGATGCTTTTGAACTGTGGTGTTGGAGAAGACTCTTGAGAGTCCCTTATACTGCAGGGAGATCCAACCAGTCCATTCTAAAGGAGATCAATCCTGGATGTTCATTGGAGGGACTGATGCTAAAGCTGAAACTGCAATACTTTGGCCACCTCATGCGACGAGTTGACTCACTGGAAAAGACTCTGATGCTGGGAAAGGTTGGGGGCGGGAGGAGAAGGGGACGACGGAGAATGAGATGGCTGGATGGCATCACCGACTCTGTGGACATGAGTTTGAGTGTACTCCGGGAGTTGGTGATGGACAGGGAGGCCTGGCGTGCTGTGATTCATGGGGTCGCGGAGAGTCGGACACGACTGAGCGACTGAACTGAACTGAACTGAATCCCATTTTGGAATCCTTCCTATAGAAATACCTGCACACGATTGAAAAGGTATTTGGCAAGAACGCTAATTGCAGCATTGCTGTAGCAAAATGTTGAAAAAACTCACCAGCAAGGGAATGGTTAAGTCATTATGTTATATCACATTGGAATGTGGTACAACATTAAAATGAATAAAGAAGATCTGTATGTGTTGACACCACTATCTGTGATATTTTGTTAAATGACAAAAGCATGTTTGTAGAAAAATCTGTATAATAGAAACACATTAGCTAAAACAATGATCATAAAAAAAAAAAAAAATTCTTCAAGAGTCACACCGGATTCTTACCTCGGGTTTCCTTTAGGCAGAAAGTGAGAGAGCTGTGTGTGTGTGTGTATGGGTAGGGGGTGGTGGTGCAACTTTTATGTATTTCTGTATTATTTCAGCTGATAACATACATATGAGTTCTTCTGAAATATATTAAACAGTAGATAAATTTTTAAACAAGGTGGTAGGTGCTAGGGCAGAGTGATGTCCAGGGTCCTGTGGGGACACAAAGAACCCAGTCTGGAGCAGTGAGATGGTCAGAGAAGGCTCTGGGTGGGAATCAGCCAGGCTGAGTTCAGGATGAACATAGTCAGGTGTTTGGAGGGAACAGAGAAAATAACTTCCTGCTCTGGAGTATCCTGGAGCTTTGGGGTGGGCGGTGGTGGAGCTGGCCCGTCCACACTGTAGCAGCCTGTCCAGATGGTCCTGGGTGTTTCCTCCTCCTTCAGCTTCCCCAGTGCATCAGCCTCTGTTCCTAAATACGCCACCATTTCTACCTCTTCTCTAGCTCCCCTAGTGCTGTCTTAGCTGAGACCTCCCATTTCTTACATGGATGATTGAGAACCCTCCCCTTTGTGGATCTCCTGGCCCCTGTCTCTATCCAATATCCTTCTACTCCAGTCTAACTTTCACATTGCTGAGTGACTATCTAAAGATGCAGTTTTGACCCTGCTCTCTTCCTTAAACTTGTCCAATGATCCTTCATGGATTTTGGAATCTAGCTCACCCTTTTAAAGCATATACACAGAAGCCCTGCCCACCTCTCCCACCTTCCTCACATGTCACTCTTATTCATATTATCTGGAATTTTTTTTTTCTTTTCTTTATAAATGCTACTTTTCTTATCAAACAAAGGATGGATGTAGGTAGGGAGAGAAAATCCATGATGTGGATTTAGTAGTTGGTTGTCAGCCTATTAACCTGCAAATATTCTAACTTGTTACACCTCCTTTCTGAGAATTAATGTCCATATGTCACACTATTTGAGGCAACAATTTAGAAATTAAGACATTCAAGGCCAGTTTCAAGGTCAGTCTTCTTATTGCCCTAGGGGATATTTTCTTTTGTAAATATACTTGAATGGATGTTTCTAACAGCAGGTCATTCTCCACATGGATGGCTTGAGGATTTGGCATTAATTTGTGTACTTGTCTATTCCAAATCCGGATACACCCCGCCTTTGGAGAATACACACTGTTCTAAAAACACTACATTGACCAATCATTATTTGCTTTGACTAAACTTAGAGTTGGTGAATGGACCTGATGTATAACGATAGACACAAAACTGCGTGATAGTCCTCTGAGAGTCACTTTAAGACATAATATATTATCCTTCTGTCTCATCCACTGCATTATATCTGTTATTTTTCTATCCTTGAATAGCAATAGTAGTCCTTCTAAGTAAATAACAGGAATTGGTTTCAGCTTGTTAAATTTTCAGAAATGTTTATACTTGAAGTCAATGCCTCAGTGAAATGATAGACTGTCGTTTGGCTCCCTCTGGTGGACAATTGTATGAAAAAATCAAACTACATACAGTCTTGAGTGATGGGAACAGGTTGTAAATTTGGTGTTTTACCATTTGCGTGAAAATAAATAACAGAAGTAGTAGAACATGTAGCTATACCAATGCTGTTGCTATTTCTCTTGTTATTGAGCAGTGATACTGCTGTGAGAAAAACAAATTTGAAGCTGACTTCACCTCATAACTTTAGAACAGTGCTACATCAGGATAAGGCTCATGGTAAAATTCACCAATGTAGTTAATTCATGAGTCTCAATATTACTTCGCAGATTATCCTGGAATTCTCCAACAGCTAGCCTTTTCCCTAAACAATACATATTTTCGGAAATTTAGCAAATGACTATTTTTAATCATGAAATCAGTTTATTCTGATAAATTTATTATTTGTTTATGGTCTTCTGAATTTATAGACACACGAAAGATGCTTTTTCTTTGTTTTGGAATATTTACTATGGATATCAAGTGTTACCTCGGTGTTTTATTTTTATATTTGTTTCTCTTCAGCAGTTAAACCAGGAATAAATTGCATTGATGGTTTTGATTAAATTTCTTTTGTATAATCAGTTTATTTTGTGTATTATTAACAGTTCACATTTATTGTGTCAAGCATTTGATAGGCATTGTCTCATTTAATTTTCAGTAATTCTGTGAGACGGGTTGTTATTATCCACATGATAAAGGTGGGGGCCTAAACCCTCCAAGTGTTCCCAGCTCACAGTTTATAACCGCAGCGACATTCTGCGTCCTGAAGTAGGTGATACAGAAGTGTATATGTGGCTAATACCCTTATGAATAGCCTAGTACTGGAAACTTTATTTCCATCTTTGAACTGAGGAATTCAAAGATTACCTCAACCCAGAGATACATTTTTACCTTTTCCCCTCGTTGTGAACAGACTGTGTAGTAGAACCTCTTCACGTTTTGTTTAGAGAGTTAAGACAGTTTATTACCTTTCCATTTATGTTTAAATTTAAGCATAAATTTAAAACAATTTATGTTTTCTCTGTGGTTTCATGAGAAAAATACCTTTTGGCTCACTGACTTCCTCACTAAGTCTTTGAGAGAGATGCTGTTAGGTGCAAACGTGGGAAGGAAGGTACAATTTCCAGGTGCTAAAGCAGAGCACACAGAGGGTGAAGCACTGAAGGTATTTATAAGGAATTTTGGAAACAGATACAGATAATTAAGGTAATGAAGGAAAATCTTTTTCTAGAATTAGAATAAGATAATTTCCTTAAAGTTGGCATTTGTAAGAACAGCCACCCTCTAAATACTTTACATGCATTATCTTTTTAATTCCTATAATACGGTAAGGATTATTAACAATCTAAATTATTATGAGCAGCATCCAGATGAGAAAACGGAAAGCCAAAGAATTTAAGTAGCTTGTCTAAGGATATATGGCCAATAAAGGGTGACGTCAAGATTAGCACTCACATGGTCTGGCTTGAGAGCCTACCCTGTGAACTACCGTGCTGCTCGGCAGTGCTGTTCAGCAGAACTTTCTGTCACAGTGGAGGTGTTTCATGTTTTGTACCATCCAGTGCAGCAGCCACTAGGCACATGGGCTACTGAGCTCTTGTAGTGTAGCTCGTCCAACTAAGGAACTTGATTTTTTGTTTTAAAAATGTGAATTCATTTAAGCAACCTCTCTGTGTCTAGTGGCCACTGTTTTGGACAGTGCAAGAGTGCACAGGTTCTTTCAGATCATGTAGAGGTGGAAATACGAGACCTTTAGGACTCCCTTGCCTAACTCCTTGTTTTTACTGGTCAAGAAACGGCAAGCCAGATGGTTAGTCTTTTGCTTAGCATCATAAAGTTAAAGCAAGGGACAAAATTACAACCCGAATGTTTATACTTCTCATTTATAGCTCTTCCCATTCTGTACTTTTGTGGTATGTAGAAATTTACATTTATGCTGCTATTGTTAATATTAGCTAGTAAAACTGGTTTTTGAAAATTTTTTTTTAATGAAATGCGTGTCTAATAAACCCTGTCCTCTTTTCTCAGGTAATAGAAACGTTATCGCGACTTTCTCGCACACCTATAGCGTTGGCCACAGGAATCAGGTAAGCTGTTTTCTCTGTGGTTCGTGTGTCCCGTTCAGTTCAGTAAAGTGATTGTTTATCAGATACTTACTATTTGTAAAGCACTTTGCACACAGGGACTGCATCTCATTCACTCAGAGTACCTAGTTTATAAGTACTCAATAGACATTTGAAATTTGTTGAACAAATAAGACTTATTTGTAGAGTTGAATAAAACACCTTGGGTAAACATTGCTCTCAATTTACTGGCTGCGATCACTGATACGTTTATTTTATTTTTTAACTTCCTCTAACATTTCTATACAGGTGATTCATTAAGACAAATGCTTAAGTAAATAAATATTTTAAAAGATATTGTAGTACGTTTATATCCTATAAACCATAACAGGAAGTCACAACTTTCAGGCATTTTAAGAATTAATCAGACAACCAAAATGATATATGTACAAGGAGATATACTGAAAGTTTAGTACCAAATGAAATCTTGGAATTATAGTTGACCCTTGAGTAGTGTAGGCATTAGGGTCAGCCACTGTCCACACATTTGAAAATTTGAGTATAACTTAGGTTGATACTTTGCATCCTCTGTTCCTCTGCATCAGGGGTTTCAACCAACCATGGATTGTATAGTATTTACTACTGAAAAAAGTCAATCTATAAGTGGATCTATGCAGGTCAGACCCTGTTGTTCAAACGTCAACTGTAAATTGGTTAAATCCTACTTTTTCCATGCAGTGAAACGTTATCCAGTAAGTATGGAGATGGAGATACATATGTTGTGTTGGGCCTTTTCTGTTTAAAATACGACATATTCAAGTGAGTTCAGTTAGAAAGTTGTATTGTTAATGATGTTAGAAATACAGAAGAGCAGTTTCCGCAGGCACACAGCCAGGCCCCGTGGGAATGGAATGGATCTCGTCTCTCCTGGGCTCCTGCAGGGGTCTGTGATTGTCTCCGGCTGATATGGGGCTCTGTGAGCCTCTGTCTCGTCTTCTGTCGCTTAGATTTTCTGCTCCCATTCAGACGCTCACAGAGGGCATGCAGTCATGTCTACAGCTTTAATCAGCTGCGGCTGCACAGCCCAGTCCTTGGGTACAAAGCATAGTGACCTTAGGGGTAAGATGCCCCACAGACCCTTTCTCAGAAACGGACCATGAATTTGGCATCTTTCTACAGAGCGAGTCTGTGAGTTGGATAAACATTGCATACCGTGTCATTTCCTCTTCAATCTATGATTATCTTTCCATGTCAGCATATATTTTGTTACATGCAAGCCAAAGATTTTGAAATAGCATGTTTTTATTTTTATGTGTTTATATATAGTTAATTTTGAAAGGATACATAGAATTTTTTTTCCTTTTTAATTACTCTTATTTATGATTTCAGTTTTTACTACAATGGACTTGTATATAAGAATATAATAAAACATGTAAAGATATTTATTTTAAAAAAGGATTTTGAAACTGGCATTTCTCACACATTTTAATTTATTTGAAAAATGTATTTTCCTTAAATGTCCTAAGTATTAAGTTAATCTGTAAACCAGTGTGAAATATTTTCCCTATACTAAATATAATTATTTAGTGCTTATTTGTTATTTTGATGGGTCCTCTTGTTTTTATGAAACATATGACATGCTGGCTGAATGTAAAGAAAGCGTAAACCTTTTGGTGCCATAGTATAATCACTGTGATTTTGTTAGATGTAAATTTAGGGCATTATGTTGTTGTTATGAATAAAGAGCAAAGCGTGAGGCAAACAGGGGAGTCAATGGCTAGGAACAGGGCATAAATTAAAGTGATTTTCTTTGACCAGGGGACAAAACACCATACTCTCCCTGAGGCCTGTTTGACTCATTTGTCCCATAGATGAAAATAAAAAAATATGACATATAGTTTATGGTCCGAGTAGAAAAGTATATTAGAGTCAATGATCATATATGGAGGACATGACATTTTTTACTTCTGATTTTTTTATTGATACTTGTAAACTGAGTCATGCTTGGAGGATTGTTACCAAATTATTCATCAGATCGGATTCTCTAAGTGCAACGAGACAGTGTGGGAGATGAGGGCCCACTCTGAACTGGGAAGCTGCGGTGGGCAGTGAGGCGAGCCTGCGAGTGTGTGGCTGGTGGGAAATGGTGAGCACCGTAGCACATCTGCAGCCACCCACATGGCTGCAGTGACCAGCAGTGACTGCGGCAGGGGCTTTGGGGTAGCAGGTGCCACAGCCTTCGTGGGGGAGTCTGACACAGCCATGGGGTCCCACACTTTTGGAGAAACCCCAGACGTCATGTGAAACATGGTGACTGACCTGACCACTTTGGCTGCAGCTGAACGTTTGTGTTTCGTGAGTGCTGCATGTCCAGCCTCGTAGTTGCTCATCCACTCTCTTTTCTTCCCTCTCTCGTAGGCCCTTCCCAACAGAAGAAAGCATTAATGATGATGACATCTACAAAGGCCTGCCTGATTTAATAGAGTATGTTGAGCGTTTTCAGCAAAATTAACACCACTGCCGATTTTTGCATCCTTTGTGAATTTTAAGCACAGATGTTAAAATAGCTATCTAAAGGGGAACTGTGGCTTCGTAAGAATTAACCTCAAACTCCTGATGGAAATGTTCACAAGAAAATGTACTTCAAGTGGCTTTTAATTCCTGTTGTATATCTTGCATTGTGTGAGTCTCTATGGAGAGTAAAGAAACAGACAGCCATGAAGTTTTAACATTTGGAAGTTTCTCAAAGGCATTCCAGAGGTAGTAGACGAACCTGGAATGAGAAAAATAAGAAACAATCCGAGAGAGAAGTAGAATCTACCATCAGACTTGTAGGACAGATAATGCTTGCTGTGCAAGTTCAAGGGGGGATGAGATTAGTGTGGGTGGGGGTTATTCAGGGATGTTTCATCAGACGGTGTTGATTCTGAACAAAGAATCCTTTTGGGCCATATTATTAAATAGTCAGGAGAGACTAAAGGTCTTTGCAGCTGATTATCTCCTGCTGATTGAGTGACTTGTGCAGATTACAAATAAATATAAAACGTGATCCTCACTCCTCAGGGAACTGATGCCAAAGATCAGGTATGTTTGCAGAGAATTGTAATAAGACATAGATTCTGCTCCAGGAGAGATTCAGGTCCTATGGAAATTCATCGACTTATCCATCCTGATAACCCCAGCACAAGGAGCTTGTTCTTACTCTAGGACTTTTACACTTGCTGTGCCTTCTGCCCTTGTGGCTGACCCCTCACCATTCAAGTTTTCACTCAGATGGCCCTCCCAGTGACACCTTCCTGACTACCCCACCTGAAATTGTCACCCCACTTCCCTTGCCCTGTGTTTTTATGGTGCTCGCCTCTGCCTGAGGCAGTCTCGGTTTGCTTCATGTACTGTCCATCTCCTCATCAGAGGACCAACTTCACGAGATCAGGGACTTTACCTTGTTCTTGGCTATTTTCCTAGCTCTTCAAACAGTGTCTAGTATCTAGTAGGCCCTCAATAAATATCTGTTTTCTGAATAAATAGGACAAAGCTGCTCTGAGCATCTACCTCTTCCAGGTGTGATATTTCAGGCTTGAGCTGTCCATCAGGAAACATCTGTCAGTTCCTGGAAGCCTGTGCTAACCATGTTTCCACACACTCTCTCATGTAACACCACATTATGAAGTTGTTACTAGTATCACCACAGTTTACAAATGAGAAAACTGAGTCTTGAAAAGCTAAGTAACTTGCTAAAGATCGTATTGCTAGTAAATAGTAGTCTTTGGGTTTGAACCCATGCAGTTCTTATTTTAGCTCACTGCGTTGACTCCCACAAGCACCCTGCCTTGCTCCTCCAAGAACTTTCAGCTGGAGAGCTCTGTGATAGGAGCCGTAGGGCCAGCCAGCAGCCCTCCTGGAGTAGGCTGCATTTGGATGGGCCACAAAGTTTAATATTTCAAATGTCTATCAAGAATGATTTCTTATCGGGACTTCCCTGGCAGTCCAGCGGTTAAGATTCTGTGCTACCATTTCAGGGGGCCTGGGTCTGATCCCTGGTCAGGAAAATAGATCCGTCATGTTATGCTGCAACTTAGACGTGGAGCAGCCAAAAAGAAGAAGAAGAAGAAGAAGGATTTCTTAATTCTATTTAAAATCTCCTAGAATTTACTAATCTTCAGCAAAGTCATTACTGAGTGTCTCATTGAATTGGCTATAGTCTTCATCAAGTGACTATAAAATTACTGGTAATATAATTAAATTATTTGTAGTCTTAAAAAGAGTATTATTATTTCCAGTGCTATGATGACATTTTTTAACCTCTATCACTTATACTTACTCATTCCTATAATCTTGCTCATCTTGTTCTATTGATGTCAGAATTAGCCTGTAAGGATGCAAGTTTAGAGTAAACCTGGGTCCCCAAGCTGGCTGCCCTGGGAGATGCAGTCAGCTTCACCTCTCCACCTGGGGTTGGAGGTCCAAATGTCATGTGTTTCCTGCAGCTGCTTGCATTAGAGTTTGCTGTAAGGTCTTGATCTTCAGTCTTGGCTTTGTGATGAGCACTGTGGCTTCACATACTTCACTGTCACCTTTGGGGGTGAATCACCTGAAGGGAGGCCCCTGGGACAAACAGTGGTCTGCTCTGCTCTGCACTGCAGGGGGAAACATTCTCTCCTGATGTGGAAAGAAGCTGACGCAGGATGGCATGGAGAGCATGTGGGATGGCTAAACTGCACAATGTCCTTGCCCCTCCAGCCTTCATGACTGGAGTGTCAGATGTAACCATATATAGATGGTCTGGACACAGGAAAGCTAATATGGATGGCTGTTGATCTATTGGCCATTTGAAAAATCACAGCTCCTTCCTTCATCTCCCCTCTTCATTTTATGCAAATCAGAAATTATTGACCAAACTGTTAGCAAGAAACAGTTTTACTATGGGATTGAATAACAAAATCCAAACTGTTCTAGCCCAGTCGCGATGTGTGTGGGTGCATGTGTGTCCCTCCTACAGTTCTTAGAGAAAAATCTGTGTGGATTTATACATATATGCCTCTGCTCTCATGGGAAATAGTCAATAGCAAGAATTAAGCAAGATGATGTCAGTTTTTGTTTGTTTGCTTTTTGTTTTGTTGTTTGGTGGAGGGCGAGTTGGGGGGTCTGAGGCAGGAAATGGATTTCACAGCCTGTCTTCCTTCTGAACAGGATCCCCTTTGATATAGAACCTACACCTTTATCTTTTTTTTTTTTTTTAATCTCAGTTTCTTCATGACCTCATCAGACCTTCTTATCCTTTGATGGCTTATGGAAAGTGCTCAAACCAGTAGAACTGCTCCATTGTTCTCAGAGGAGGCTGGCTGCCTAAGCCCCTCAGTATGGAAATGCCGGAACTGCCGATATGTCTCACCATCTCCCTAGTTTTCCAGAGTAGAGAGCTGAGAAGCATCCTTCACCCCTTCCTCCCTCCCCCTGATCCAGATTGGTCCCCGAGTCTGATTGGTTGTACGTCACACAGTCTCTACATTCCCTCCTTTCCCGCCTTTGCCCTAGTTATGGTGCTGATGACCTCCCACCCCGTCTCCCTGTCTGACTTCTTCACTCTCCACACGACCCCTCCATAACCCCACTATGGTCCCCAGTTGCCCAGCTAAGGTTCAGCTCCCAGAGGACAAGGCTCTTCTCAGATTGGTTCAGCTCTTCTTCTCTGGATCTCCCCTCAGTCACCTGGATGGGACTCCACCCTTCACATGGCCAGGCTCTGCACACCTGCCTGCCTTCACACAGCTTGGCGTCCTTTGTCTGAATGCTCATCCTGTCTTCTCAGTCCATGTGCCATCCCTGAGGGTAGCAACTGTGTCTGCCTCATCTGCAGCTATATCGCCTGGAACATGGTATTTATTCCCCAAATACTTGTTGACTAAATAAATACACTGCAGATCCAGTTCAGATGTAGTATCTTCTGTGAAGCCTTCCCTGACTTCCTTAGTCAGAGTATCTCTTACTGTTTCCTCTGCATCATAGAATTCTGTGTTTCTGTTCTGTTTTCCATGTTAGACTATGGGAGAGCCCTCGGATCTTCTGGATCTGGCTATCAGTAGGTTCTTAGTAAAAATCAGGTAGGTGGGTAGACAGGAGGACAAGTCATCTTGGAATGAGTTTTCTCAGAGCAGAGTTCTCTGTAACTTCTCTTACCACTAGATTGTTCTCCCTTAAGGCACCTTTCTTTCTTCTGGGTATTTGACAGTTCCTTTCTGTCAAATGCCTCCAAATAACTCTTCCTGACAAACACAGACAACCTTGTGATTGCCCCTACTTTGAAAAATGCTCCGAGTTGCTGTGTGACATTTATACTTACAATGTTTTTATTTTTGTACGTATCAATTTATTATGTTCTATCTGCACAGGCCCAAGAGAAATGCTAAGGGCTGGCAGTATTGGAGAAGTGGAATTTCTTTTCCCAGAGAGGTTAATGCTTCTTTCTAACACACCTTAATTTATTAATCTCAATTCTTTGGCATTATTTGTTAGTAGAAGCTTTTTATGGAACTCTTGAACAGAAAGGAAAAGCTCGAGGAGTAGTGATAGAATGGGTGATAGGTAGAAGCGGCTGTTTCTACTTTGACTGAAGAGGTTTACTGTCTCACATGAAGAGTTTAGGGATCAATCAGTCACTGTGGAAGCATTCATGGAAACTTTAAAAATAGAGATTATTTTCCACTGCTGGGAGACTAGCAGAAGAATTTAAAAGGCTTTTTAAAAATGTCTTGTGGCCTTGGGACCTTTTCTTTAAGCAAAATACAAATAAAACAGATAAAAAAGGAATTTGACTCAAAGGGAACCTATGGGTATCCTTTGAGTGGCCTTGAAGGAACATGGTTTGAAAACTATTGCACTAGATATTGATGGTTATAATCAACAGAAATTAATGCTTTAAAAAGATTATTAATAACATAGTAACTCCGTCACAACTCTCCTGTCTTCTCCATAGTATATCCTTTAATACAGATTAATTATGAAACTGAGACTTTTTTTTTTTTGTTCAAGGCATGTGAGAGCTTAATTTCCCAACCAGGAAATGAACCTGGGGCTCAGGCGGTGAATATGCCTGGTCCTAACCACTGGACCACCATGAAATTCCCATGAGGCCTTGACATATGAAAAGTGGGAGGCAGTAAAATAGAGCAGGAAGAGAGGAGGATACTTAGATAGCATCACCCACTCAATGGACATGAATTTGAGCAAATTCTGGGAGATCGTGGAGGACAGAGGAACCTGGTGTGCTACAGTCCATGGATCCACAGAGAGTCGGATACGACTTAGCAACTGAACAACAGTAACGATAACAGAGCAGTTAAAATACTCAGAGTGTAAGATAGCCTGAATTTTAAATCCTAGCTTTGCCCTTTGATGAGCTGTGTCATTCTGGGCAAGTCAAAGAATCTTTTGTTCTCTCAAAATCCTTGTCACTATGACTGACCAAGCAACATGTCTACCTGTTAACACAGTAAATGCTGGGCCTGGGCAAACGAGGATAATCCATGCAGAGTGATGTAGTAAAGGCCCAGTGAGTGTTAGGTCATTACCCTCACTGTCGGATCTGTTGTTTGTCATTGTTCTTATCAGGAGGGACAGAACTGGAATGTGAACCTTTCACTCGTTCCACTCTAGTTGATCTGGATTTTCTACTAAAATCCACTAACCTGTTTCTCACTATTGTATTTACGGCATGATGGAAAATGACATTTATGTTGTACCCTTTGTTTCAGTGAAACCCACGTGGAAGATGAAGAGGGTCTGTACGACTGTGTGTATGGGGAGGATGAAGGTGGCGAGGTATACGAGGACCTGATGAAGGCGGAGGAAGCACAGCAGGCGGTAGGGCTTTGACCTGGCTAGGACTTTTTTAAGTTACTCTGAGTATTTTATAAGGAAAGTGATTACTTGAAGGACTAATTAATATAATAATTATAATTAATATTTATGCTATAATGAAAATTATAATAAATACAATAGTTGTAATTAGTTTAACTTCTGCTGGAGTCGCCTTTTGTTTTCTTTTTTTTAATCTTGCTTTTAACTATATAACTGTGACTTATTAGTCTGAATTATTTTATTAGGAAAGTGATTATTTTAATGGCTAACTAATATAATTATAATTAATAAAGCAATATTCATGTAATAAGTATGTTAATTGCAATTGTAATGAAATGATTAAATTAATATGATAGTTAAAATTATTTAGGTAATTTCTGCTGGAATCATTTTTTGTTTTCTTTTTTATGTTTAAAGTGTTAGTCGCTCAGTCATGTCAGACTCTTTGTGACCCCATGGACTGTAGCCTGTCAGGCTCCTCTGTCCATAGAATTCTCCAGGCAGGAATATTGGAGTGAGTAGCCATTCCCTTCTCCAGGGGATCTTCTTGACCTAGGGATTGAATCCAGGTCTCCCATATTACAGGCAGATGCTTTACCATCAGAGCCATCCCTTTTTATGTATAACTGTATAACCATGACATACTGTTGCATTTGGAGCTATATGAACATGATGTTGGGCTTCCCAGGTAATGCTAGTGGTAAAGAACCCGCCTGCCCAAGCAGTAGACACAAGAGATGCGAGTTCAATCCCTGGGTCCGTAAGATGCCCTGGAGGAGGGCGTGGCAACCCACTCCAGCATTGTTGCCTGGAGAATCCCATGGACAGAGGAGCCTGGTGGGCTACAGTCCATAGAGTTGCAAAGTGCTGGACACAACTGAAGTGCACAAAGTAAGACATTGTGAAGTTCAGAACATCCATAGGGAATCTCTTGTCTGATCCTTTCATTTTACTAGTAGGAAAATCAAGTCTGAGAGGTAAAGGGCATGCCACCCAGATAAATAAAGCAGAGTGGCAATAGAGCATAATTTCAGGGAATCACAGAATTCAGTTCAGTTCAGTCGCTCAGTTGTGTCCGACTCTCCGCGACCCCATGAATCACAGCACGCCAGGCCTCCCTGTCCATCACCAACTCCCGGAGTACACTCAAACTCATGTCCACGGAGTCGGCGATGCCATCCAGCCATCTCATTCTCTGTCGTCCCCTTCTCCTCCCGCCCCCAACCTTTCCCAGCATCAGAGTCTTTTTCAGTGAGTCAACTCGTCGCATGAGGTGGCCAAAGTATTGCAGTTTCAGCTTTAGCATCAGTCCTTCCAATGAACATCCAGGATTGATCTCCTTTAGAATGGACTGGTTGGATCTCCTTGCAGTATAAGGGACTCTCAAGAGTCTTCTCCAACACCACAGTTCAAAAGCATCGATCGGCGATCAGCTTTCTTCACAGTCCTACTGTTATAAAAGGAAATCTCTTACAAAGCAGATAAATCTACTTTAAATTTGATGTGGCATAAAATATATGTTAAAGAATATTTCTTCCTATTTGTTAGGAGTTGATATAAGGTATTTTTCTTTCTTTTGTTTCATTATAGGTCTCCTAGCATTTTTTTTTTTTTTGCTATTTTATAAACTTAGTTTCAGATATTACCATAGTCAATATGAGCCCACAAAACTATCTACATGAAAATATGTAAAACATTCAGAATTACTTTGAATGATTTTCTCATCTGTAATTTGAAATAGAAAAGAAAAAAGTCGGTTGCTTAAATTTTTATTAACATAGTCTTTTGTTACACAAAAGCCCTTCTTCATGAGCTCGGTGTACTTTGGGTTTCTTCAGTACTTTGATGAATTCACTCAGCTCTCTTTGACCTCTTGGATTTAATTAAAGGCTGGCAAGTTGTCTGATGCCCAGGTAGGGAGCAGCAGCTTCTGTGGAATGAAAACAGATAGGCTGGCCTGTGTTTGGTAAATGTCATAAGTGTGTGCTTTAACCTGCTGTGCCAGCTTACTGGACACCTGTGGCAGCATTTTAAGTGTTTCAGGTGACAAAGTGTTGTCTGTGTCCCCTTAAATTATCAGCTGCTTTGGGCACCAGCGGATTCTTTACTGTCTTTCCCAAGGACTGTCTTCACTGAGCTGACGGTGCTGGGCTGTCCATGTGGCCCAGGGTGAGCAGTGATGATGATAGAATGCATAGGGCACTTCTAGTGCACTCCTCAGGGTATTAGGCACTCCACATGGGTTATCTCATTTACAGATCCTTGGGCTGGGTACTGTAATTTTGTTTTATGGATGAGGAAATTGAGACAGAGAAATTAGGTATATTCTTCACAATGACAAGCTAAATGACAGTAAAACTGGTCCTTGAACCCAATTCTGTTTGATCCCCAAACCTTTGGTTTTCCTACCATGTTCTTCTGCCTCTAGTCTTAAACACTTAGTAAAAACCAAACATCAAGATGTTAACTCTTGAAAAAATATTTTAAGATTTTTTTTACTTAGCAATTATTCGTTTATGATTTTTTGCAGTTATTTCTATAGCACTTGTATGCTGTACATTAAGAAAATGGTATTAGACCATTCATAATGTTTCCGGATTGAGTTACATTTATAATAAAATAGATGCTTCAGTTTAAAGAGAGTATACTCAAAGTATATTTTTTATTATTTCAAACTTTTCCATTTATATTGTTCACATTTTTTTAAAAAGCAGAGTGTGTTAGTCACTCAGTCGTGTCCAACTTTTTGTGACACCACGCAGCCCATCAGGCTCCTCTGTCCATGTAATTTTCCAGGCAAGAATACTGGAGTGGATTGCCATTCCCTTCCTCCAGGGGATCTTCCTGACCCAGAGATTGAAGCTGGGTCTCTTGCATTGCAGGCAGGTTCTTTACCATCTGGGCCACCAGGGAAGCCCTTTAAAAGCAAAGGGCAGTTCAGTGTATCTTTCAGTTATTTGTGTTATTAGAATGGAAGGCCTGGGAATTCCCTGGTGGTCCAGTGGTTAGAGCTCCATTCTTCCACTGCAGGGTGCACGGGTTCCATCTGTGGTCAGAGAATTAAGATCCCACAAGCTATGCAGCATGGCCGAAGCAAAACAAAAGAACAAAAACAAACAAAAAAGAAATCATTATGTTAGAATGGAATACTTAAAATTAAATAATTTTTATTTCTATCTTCTACTGAAGAGATTAATATATGAATTTGATTAAATAATTTTAATTTGAAAATTCTAATTGTAGAAATGTCCAGAAAATGATATACGAAGTTGCTGCCTAGCAGAAATTAAGCAGACAGAAGAAAAATATACAGAAACACTGGAGTCAATAGAAAAAGTAAGTCATTAGGTATTCTCGATTTTCAAACACAGTAAGTCACCTACATATGAACCTTCATGCTGTGAACTTTCAAAGATGTGAATGTGTGTGACAGTCCCTATATGCCAGCTGTTGTACTGTACTTTTTGAGGTACTGTACTATAAGATTAAAAATATTTTTTATTTTTTTTAATGTGTATATTATTTGTGTGAAAGGTATTATAAACCTGTTACAGTAAAGTACTATATAGTTGATTGTGTTAGGTGGGTATCTAGGCTAACTGTTGAACTTAAATTGAATTTACTCATGCGCTTTCAGAATGGAACTCATTTGTATGTCAGGGACTTGCTGTACTGCCTTGTATAGTTAATGCATTAGGCTCAATGTTTCTGCAGTGTCTGTGTATTCTGATATTCAGTACAATTTTGGATTTAAAGATCGCAAAGCAGATTTATTCCTCCCACAATCCCACAACAGTTTATTGATTTCTTAGTGTCGGAATGGCCCTAATTTAGGGGCTGAGGGTATAGCCATCAACACAACAAAACTCTGTAGTTCTCCTGATTCTCATGGGAGGGTTTATAATTAAGCAAGCAAGTATGTCAGGTGGTGGTAAGTCCTCTGAAGAAAAATCAGGCAGAGGAAGGGGATAGTGAGTGATGGGGGATGCTGGTGTTATCTTATGTAGAGTGGTAATGGAAAGCCTGTATGGTCAGGTTGTATTTAAGCAGACAGCTGAATGAATTGAGGAGTGAGCCATGTGAATATCCCAGAGCGGACAATCCCTGGAAGAAGGGCCCTCACATGGGACAGTGTTCAGTGTACTTCAAGGAACAGCAGCAGGCCAGGAGGCTGAAGCAGCCTGAGTGCAGGGGAGCAGTGAGATTGGAAACCTGGTGAGCGCCCGAGGCACAGGGGGCATATGGCAACACCTGGCTAAAAGCTGAAGGGTTTTAAGTAGCAAAAGTAATGGGATCTAATGGAAGTTTTTAACAGCTCATTCTGACTCTTGTCAGGCAAGGGTGGAAATTGGGGAAAATGTTAGAAGATTATTGCAGTAATAAAGTTGACAGAAAGTGATAGTATCAGTAAATGTGGTAGAGAGTAGTCAGATTCTGAATAAACTTTGAAAGTAGAGCCCACTGGATTTGATGATGAATTCGGTAAAGGATGTGTGGAAAAGAGTAATCAAGAACACTAGGTCTTTAGCATGATGACGATGGTGACTGAGATGGGAAAGGATAGGTGTGTGATCATGAGTCTGCTGGGACCTGCTAAACTGGCAATACCTATTGGCTTCCAACGGGATGTGCTGAGGAGGAAGTTAGATTTATGTGTCTGACATTTGGTGGAAAAGTTGAACTAACATATAAATTGGGCCATTATCATTATGCAATGGTGTTTAAGGCCTTGGCACTAGAGGAAACCACCAAGGGAATAAATGCTGATAGAGAAGAGGTTTAAGATCACTTCTGGTGACTTCCACATTTGGAGGCCAGGAGAATGAGAACCAGCAGACAGTTTTGCAAGTTTAAAAAATAGATGAAGGTGTGAAAGAGTTGTTTAAGACAATGAGAGAGTAAATGTACTGGGATTATATAGTGTGAAGGTTCAGTTGAGTTCTGTGATTATTTTTTGAACTAGCTATCAATATAGCTTCTGTTTAACTTCTTAGGTATAGGCACAAAATATATGGAAAGCTAGATTTAATCGGGTTTTCATTTTTCCAGAAAAAAAGAAGAGAAAGTAAGGGTATTTGCAGGGCAGTGATTCTGCTGATGACTCATGGAATGTACCCTGGGTAAGAAGGGAAGTGAGGATACGAGGGACTGTGGGGTGATCAGGGGATGGGCAGACCCAGTGGGTTGGAGAAGTCTTTGGAGGAAGAGCTGTAAAGGTAGGCGGGTAGAGATCAGAGAGTTGCTTGCTTCAGATTAATTCTCTGGAGCATATGCAGTGGCTGGTAATGACAGGGTCTTGGGCTATGACCACAAGAGGAGCTCAGCTAGAATGGCACACAGATTATTGGAGTTCAAGGAACCAAGAGACCAGGCTATTGGAAGGATCATCTACATAGTTACTGAAATGGTCAGAAAGAAAGATGGGGTAGTAATGGACCAGAGATATGATAGGCCAGGAACTAGAATTCTCAAGGAATGAAAGGGAGTGATCCCTAAATTGTATAAGCTGATTATTTATCTCAGAGATCTAGAATCTCCACAAAGCATGTGAGGGATATTTTATATTAGTCCTCAAATATTTCTGCAAAATGTTGCCATTGTTTGCCAATTCAGACAATGGCGTTCTCTTTTCTTTTTTTTTTTTCTTTTCTTAATTTTAGAAGCATTTATAGGCCAATCTTTTATTCATATTTTAAATGTATTAACCTGTATTTATGTCTTATATCTCTGTTCAAGTATTGAATCTTTATGACAGAGAAAATAGTTTCTGCTTTTTTCTTGGTATTCATAAAACTGATTAATTTTCAATAAATATTCATCGCTCCTTGATGAAAAACTGTCATATGGATTAGGATAAGTTGTGATTAATCATTACCTCTCTCTTCTCTCCTTGGTAGTATTTCATGGCACCATTGAAAAGATTTCTGACAGCAGCAGAATTTGATTCAGTATTCATCAACATTCCTGTAAGTAAAAATCGCTGGTAAAAATGGAGCTACACTTCTATAAAATCTTTATTAGTGTTTCTCTACTTGAACATTAGATTCTCTAAGAAATTTAACCCAATTTTCTGCCTCCTGAGTTCTTATAGTCTTATTTTCTGGAAATAACTGCCATGTCATATTGTCAACCAAAAATCAATCAAAATGTATGCTGAACACAAATGGATAAGACTCATGTACTCCATTGTTTGTCATGACAAGGTAGCCCCAGTTCGTCCCCGGCATTACAGTCTCTTTGTCTCACGGGAGCTCCCTTCTGCCCCACCCCTTGCTCTCTTGTTCTACAGCCCCTGGACCCCATCTTACAGACACCATCCTGGCTTCATCCCTCTCTTCCACTTACTGCCATTCCTGCAGTACCCTGTTCTCTGCTTTTTGGTGTTTTCTGCTTCTGGTTATAACATAATAAACTTCCATTTCTAAAGTACACTGTTTCCTTCTGATAAAGCAATCTATTTTAATGATAAGATATGAAGAACTTTTCTTCACATTTATACAATCATTACAAATTTCAGGGTACCTTATAATCCTAAAAGAATATTTACCAAGAAGCCTAGAAGCAAGCCAAGTGCAATACTGTGTACGGTCTTGCTAGGCAAGATTCAACTTTTAGTCCTCTGGAATTGGCCTTGGTTTTAACATATAGCTTTTATATACAATACATAAACTTTGATGTACAGGCTTGCTTGTATCACCTGTGAGGGCCCTAATATTTTGATTCCTTTATATTTAGTGTTGCTGTGCACGAATTAATGAACTGTGGCATGTTGTCCCTGTCCCTGATTATGGCCAAATGACGCATTCTTATTGATTTGTAACATAGAAGGAAGAAAAACCTCATGATTATCAAATGAATGTTTAGTATAAAACAAGCCACACAGGAGATTCCTTAAAAAACTGGAAATAGAATTGCCATATGACCCAGCAATCCCATTGCTGGGCATACACACTGAGGAAACCAGAATTGAAAGAGACACGTGTACCCTAGTGTTCATCGCAGCACTGTTTATAATAGCCAGGACATGGAGCAACCTAGATGTCCATCAGCAGACGAATGGATAAGAAAGCTGTGGTACATATACACAATGGAGTATTACTCAGCAATTAAAAAGAATGCATTTGAATCAGTTCTAATGAGGTGGATGAAACTGGAGCCTATTATAGAGAGTGAAGTAAGCCAGAAAGAAAAACACCAATACAGTACACTAACACATATATATGGAGTTTAGAAAGATGGTAACGATAACCCTGTATACGAGACACCAAAAGAGACACAGATGTATAGAACAGTCTTTTGGACTCTGTGGGAGAGGGAGAGGGTGGGATGATCTGAGAGAATAGCATTGAAATATGTATATTATCGTTGTGTGAAACAGATCACCAGTCCAGGTTCGATGCATGATACAGGGTGCTCAGGGCTGGTGCACTGGGATGACCCAGAGGGATGGGATGGGGAGGGAGGTGGGAGGGAGGTGGGAGGGTGGTTCATGATGGGGAACCCATGTACACCTGTGGCTGATTCATATCAATGTATGGCAAAAAACACTATAATATTGTAAAGTAATTAGCCTCCAATTAAATAAATTAAAAAAAAAAACAGATAACCAACAAGGACCTACTGTATAGCACAGAGAACTATATTCAATATTTTGGGATAGTCTGTAAGGGAAAAGAATCTGAAAAAGAATATATATATGTATGTGTGTGTGTATGTGTTTGTGTATATAACTGAATCACTGTACTGTATACCTAAAGCTAACACAACACTGTAAATCAACTATACTTCAATAAAAAATAAATTAAAAAAATAAAGCAAGCCACACATTCTAGGAAGATAAGTATCAAACCAGTTATATATGGTCACCGTAACTTAGGACCTGTTTGACATTCCTTACTCTAATGGCTTTTCTATGCTCCTTAAAAAAGTGATAGAGAAAAAAAAATGTGATTGAGGAAAAAAATAGTGATAAGGCCAACATATTTGTGTTTTACTTACACCTACTGAGGAAAGGTATGCCCTGCAGTCAATGTATGCTGCAAGGTACGTGGGAAAAGGCAGTGGGAGAACTGACGCTTTGACTTGAATCTCATCATTTCCCATCTGTGGTGTGTATTTTACCGTCTGACCGAAAATGATTTGCTTATCAGGAAGAATGTGAAATTCTGGAGTTTTGAGTTACCCTATTAAACGGCCTACTACAATTTATTTGCTGCTTATTTATGCCATTAGTTGTCTGGTTTCAAGTAATTTAGTCTGATGATTGTTAGCTTAGCTCCAGGACACCACTAATTGACCCAAGTACAAATCTACATTTTTATGTCCCAAGGACATGAATCATTACTTTATCCTGTCGATAAAACATTAAGCATTTGGATAGTTTTATTTAAAAATTTAAAGTGATTATAAAATGAAAATGAACTGTACATATTTTAATACAAGGAATAAATTACCCTTTAATAACTAGTGAGATAATTTCTCTTTCCACAGGATACTGACGTTTTGCGTCAGATCTGAAATGGCGTTTCCCATGCACATGGCCTCTCTTCTCTCCCTCTCTCCCTCCCTTCCCCTCTCCTCTTCTCCGCTCCTTTCCTTTCCCCTTCCCCTTCTCTTTTCTTCCTGTTCTCACTTTCTTCCCCTCCTCTTCCTCTTTTTACTTATGGGAGCAGGTTTATATATTGAGGGCATTCAGCATATCCTTGAATGGCAAGTCTGGCAACAATAGGAATGCTGGGCTCCAGGTGATGGGTTTTTTTTTTGGTTCTGATTCCTAATTTCTCTTGCTGTTGTTTTCTTTTCTAAGGAACTTGTGAAAGTTCATCGGAACCTAATGCAAGAGATTCATGATTCCATTGTGAATAAAAATGACCAGAACTTGTATCAAGTTTTCATTAACTACAAGGAAAGGTAACTTCTGGGTTTTAAACTTCATGGCTATTAGTTTGTGATTACAGTGAGGGTTATTATTAAAATTTCCCATGAATAGCTGTAAATACGGTTCATTAAGATACTACCTGGGAAGTAATTAGAACATGGGACAGTTAATCTCAGGGTGGTGGTTGAGCTCTCTCTATATATACCAGGAAAAAAGAAAAAGAAAAAAAGAGTTCAAGTTTTGTACTGAAAACCAGGTGTAGGTTCTTGTACAGACCTATCGCTCTTGAGTCCTGTACATAGACTTCAGGAGGTCATCTTAACTCTCTGAGCCTCCTTTTCTTTGTCTGTAAATGTTAGGGGTACATTAGTTGGTACTTACTGCTTTTTCCAACTCTAATAGCTTATAATTCTCTATTTTGGAGTATTGGATTCACAGGCAAAGTCAATTTCTCTTTCAGAGTTTGAAAAAAATCTTCTGAACAATTCAGGTGAATTAGAAGTACCAAGGAATTTTGCTTAAAATATAGCACTCTCTTTTTAAATCAAGCCCTATAGTTCATAGTATCCAGAAGTGGCTAATTAATTGCTTTGTGTCAACATTAGATAAATATTAATGTAGTAGTATTTTTTTCTACCAGAGAGCTAAAAGAAACAATAAATTAACCCAGACTCTCTGCAAAAATTGGTGTCACTCCAGAGATACCCTTCCTGAAGTAGACTCAGACCCCATGCAGTATGAATGATCTCCTATCCAGCACAGGTCAGGCCTCTCATTCCCACTTTTCAGGTAATGTATTTTTCTTAATTAAAAAGTGGGAAGGAGTAGGAGGTTTATTAATGAGTGGATAACTAGTAATTACAGTGAAATTGTAGTAGAAAATAAAACTGTTCCTTTGTGAGCATAAACAGTGTAAAAGTTGATCTCTAATAGAAACTTGAACAGAAATTTTAATTTTGTTTTTGATGTATGTATGTACATATATGTACATTTTTATGTATATATGTATGTATGATGTATATATGATGTATGTAATGTGTGTGTGTGCATGCTAAGTGTCCGACTCTTTGCAACCCCGTGGACTGTAGCCCTCCAGGCTTCTCTGTCCATGGAATTCTCCAGACAAGAATACTGGAGTGGATACCCATTTGCTACTCCAGGAGATCTTCCTGACCAGGGATAGAACCTGAGTCTCTTGTGTCTCCTGCATTGGCAGGTGATTTATTTACCACTAGCACCACCTGGGAAGTCCACTCCAACAATATTAACAGTCATTAAGTTTGATTGTAAAATCTGCCTGCTATAAAAATGTACATGGAATCAATTCCATTCAAATTTGGAAATTAAAAATAGTCACTTTTAATACCATAAATATGAGTGACCCTAATTCTGGGACTGTAAGTGTGCATGTGCTCAGTCGCTAAGTTGTGTCTGGCTCTTTGTGACCCCATGGACTTAGCCCACAGGCTCATTTGTCCATAGGATTTTCTAGGTAACCAATACAATATTGTAAAGTAATTATCCTCCCACCAAAGAAAAAAGAATGTTGTAAGTGTGGTGTGTGTTCAAAGAAATGAGAAAACTGAGGTTCTGAGTAATCTGTACAGGGTCACCTAGAAAGTAAGAAGTGCAAGATGAGTGAGATTTGCTTTGGTTATATCTAACTGTGGATTTAAGTAGATGGATTTCCCCTTCTACTTTAATTTTGCCTTTTTGTCCTCAGCTTGCTTTCTCTCTCTTTTCCTTTCAGGTTGGTTATTTACGGGCAGTACTGCAGTGGAGTAGAGTCGGCCATCTCTAATTTAGACTACATTTCTAAGACAAAAGAAGATGTCAAACTGAAATTAGAGGTGCCTGTTTATTTTTTGTTTGTATGTGTCATAGAGTAATATAAACTTAAACAATGTATTTCTTCTCATGATCAATGCAACTGTAAATTTCCATGAATTCTAAGTGTGACTTCATAAAATATTAGATAGCCCTCTAAAATAATAATGTGGCAGTGATAATAACAGTAGTAAAATAGATTTATGGCTTTTTTACATGGATTATCTCATTAGGCCCTCATGACTTTGTCAGATACATACAATTAATTTTCTTATAGATAAGAAAGCCAAGGTTCAGAGAGATTATGAGTAATTTACCCAAAGGTACAGGATGAGTAAGATATATGTGAGATAATTATATATAGATTTAAATTGTTTATTAAAAATATTAGATATTTAGGGGCAGAGGTGTAAAAAGAGCATGGATATTGCCCATAAGAAGTAAGACAAGACACATACCCATATGATGAGATTAAGTAGTAAACACTGTTTGCCAAGGCTCCATGAGTAAGACTGAGTAATTACTTCAGTAAGGTTAGACTATAGAAGATTTATCTAAAGAGGTGGCATTTGAGTTAGGTCACTAAAGAATGGGGTAGGTCTTGATAGATGAGATTCCTTGTAGGGAATTCTGTAAGAATTGGTATGTCTTGACCAGAAGAGTCAGGAAAGGTTGAGAAATGGCAAGTAGATTAGTATGAACAAAGCACCTGGTAACAATGGAAAATAAGTCTGGAAACCGTATTATCATTTTTTTTTTTGTACATCTTTTTTTCCCCCCATAAGAGTTTACACTTTCAAAAAACTTTTGAAAAATGATTATTTGTGTGTTATATGAATTGTCATTTCAAATATATTATCCATATGTTTGGATCTTCTTAAAGTTCAGGTAGAGATGTATAATCCACTCTTAGGTGACTGCAGGTGGCTTGTTTGACCCTCTCATACCCTCCTTGCTGCTGATTGTTGGGTTTAACCACAAGGTCAGGTGATAAACAAGGAAAAATAGATAGGGGATTTTCAAATGAGAGCCCCTTCACTATTGAGCATTCCTGGTCTGATTTCCTAACTCATGATTCCCACAAAGGGGAGCTGTTGGTGAGAAAGTTTGCACATCAACAGGCTACCAAGTAACTGTACTAATTTTATATCATAGATCCTTCTTTCTTACCTCTTACAATCCCTTGATGATGTGGATCTTGTGTCTGGAGATGATTTGAGTCACCACTAAATGACATCCTTACCACCTTATTAGCTGAAAGGGCTTCTGCTCCTCTTTAGAGAACTGAACCTCATAAGGTTAGAACTGTAGGACATCTTGAGTCAAATTAAAATACGATGGTCAAGTTAAAACTTTACAGCTTACACAGTGATTACCTAATGAAGCTACCATTAAGGCAGTATTTTTAAAATAAAGATCCATAATTCTCGTTCAAGAGAAGAGTCAGCAAGTGGACAATCAAACTTTCATTATATTCTCAACATTATTTTTGAATGTTACTCTCCCTTCTTTTCAGAGTCATTGTCAAAATCCTGCCCAATAAGCACACCTTCAATCTCTAGAGTTACGGTTTCTGTAGTCATTGTAAATCTTAGGGAAAGAGAGACCCTCAGACTGAGTTTGAAGGCTTAGTGTAAGGTGATGCTGGTTGTCTTTTCCCCAGCTGAAATGTCCCTATTTCTAACCATGGGCCTGATTTGGAAATATTTAATCAAATACTTACTATAAGCCTTCAAAACATAGTCTTTGCTAAAAGTGTCTTCTGCAAGTCCCAGCATGGGAGAGGGAAATCTGCCTTATAGTGGGTTTCTTTCTGCCTCCCTCATGTCTTCTGTTTTGTGGTTATTTTTATTCTTGACAATTTCTGCTTTTTTTCACCCTTATTGTAGAACCAAAGTAACACTGGGTAAAGGGTAAAGGAGTCCCTTTGCCTTGCTCTAAAAGGTGGCTCATCCCTATTCCAATTTCTTTTCAATTAGCATTAAAAGTTGAGGCTAAGCACTTGACTGGATGTTGTGGAAGAATCATTTCTACCCTTTATTTACTTTCAATACTAATAAGCATTTTACCTTTAGGGGATCTCAGCCCCCCGACTGTAGTTAATGCCAGCAGTGTTAGATTCTTTACTTCTTGAGCCTATAACTTAGAACTTGAATTAATTTTACCCCAAAAGTTTTAAACTGATTTCCATACATAAAGTGAGTTTTAAATGTTTAACATTTTTGTTCTTAACACTGTGTTAAGATGGCTTAACATAACAAGTGTAAGATACAACCTCAGTTTCCGAAGAACTTAAAATGCAGCTGGCAAAATGAGACCCATTCATTACAATAATATTAGCAGTTTGACCTCCTATTTGAGACCCATGATCCAGAACTTGCTACAAGCTATGGAAGCAAGAAATCCGTTGAAATAGTTATCCATCCAGTGAACTGCAGCAATTTACAAGACATAAGCTAACATGTCAGGATGTGTCCCCAGTTCTTCCCTGAGAGCTCTAGTCAAACACTTACTAACTCAGTATGGTCATTGGAGCTAATGGTGTTTGTTTCTGTAGTCCTGATAATATATCTTCCATGTTCTGGAAAAGCTAAGTATGGGCAAAATGGAAACAGAAGAGTATTTTCGTGAATACAACTCCTTCCATGAACTGGAAAATTCCTTGGTCTTGGTTAGGTAATTGTCTGAGGATTTTGGACTTACTAGGTTGCTCACAAATAAAAATATTTTTATGGCACCTTGTTTTTTTGTTTTTTAATGAAATCATGAATATGTGAGCAACAGTAAAATCAGAAAATCAACCTGTTCAAGGTCATACAGCCAAGAGTTGCCAAACTTGATTTAAATTCAGGCTTTGACACTACAGATTCAAAGTACTGTCCTCAAAGTTGTAGTTAACATCAAAAGAGTGAACCAGTTAATACTATTTTTCAGTAAACTTTTAAGAAAGTAGAGTGTGAGTTTAAAAAAATAATATTGGAGGCTTTAAAAACTTTGAATTCAGTAGTGGGTTTTTATTTTAGCATATTTTTGAGTCAGTCATTCCATTTCATTCATTTCAACTAACAAATTCTTAAGAGCTATAAAAATATATTCAGTTTAGTCACTCAGTGGTGTCTGACTCTGCGAACCCATGGACTGCAGCATGGCAGGCCTCCCTGTACATTGCCAACTCCCAGAGGTACTCAGACTCATGTCCATGAGTTGGTGATGCCATCAAACCATGTTATCCTCTGTCATCCCCTTCTCCTCCCACCGTCAATCTTTCCCAACATCAGGGTCTTTTCAAATGAGTCAGTTCTTTGCATCAGGTGGCCAAAGTATTGGAGTTTGAGCTTCAGCATCAGTCTTTCCAATGAATATTCAGGACTGATTTCCTTTAGGATGAACTGGTTTGATCTCCTTGCAGTCCAAGCGACGCTCAAGAGTCCTCTCCAATACCATAGTTCAAAAGCATCAATTCTTCAGCGCTTCAGCTTTCTTTATAGTCCAACTCTCACATGCATACATGACTACTGGAAAAACCATAGATTTGACTAGATGGACCTCTGTTGGCAAAGTAATGTCTCTGCTTTTTAATAAACTGTCTAGGTTGGTCATAGCTTTTCTTCCAAGGAGCAAACATCTTTTAATTTCATGGCTGCAATCACCATCTGCAGTGATGTTGGAGCCAAAAAAAAAAAAAATAAGTCTGTCACCATTTCCATTGTTTCCCCATAAATTTGCTATGAAGTGATGGGACCAGATGTCAAGATCTTAGTTGAATGTTGAATGTTAAACCAACTTTTTCACTCTCCTCTTTCACTTTCATCAAGAGGCTCTTTAGTTCTTCTTCACTTTCTGCCATTAGGGTGGTGTCATCTGCATATCTGAGGTTACTGATATTTCTCTTGGCAATCTTGATTCCAGCTAGTGCTTCATCCAGCCCAGAGTTCCTCATGATGTACTCTGCATATAAGTTAAATAAGCAGGGTGACAATATACAGCCTTGACATACTCCTTTCCCAATTTGGAACCAGTCTGTTGTTTGTCCCATGTCCAGTTCTAACTGTTAATTCTTGACCTCCATACAGATTTCTCAAGAGGCAGGTCAGGTGGTCTGGTATTCCCATCTATTGAAGAATTTTCCACAGTTTGTCATGATCCACACAGTCAAAGGCTTTGGCATAGTCAATAAAGCAAGTAGATGTTTTTCTGGAATTCTCTTGCTTTTTCGATGATCCAGCAGATGTTGGCAGTGGTTCCTCTGCCTTTTATAAATCCATCTTGAACATCTGGAAGTTCACGGTTCATATCCTGTTGAAGCCTGGCTTGGAGAATTTTGAGCATTATTTTGCTAGTGTGTGAGATGACTGCAGTTGTGCTGTAGTTTGAGCTTTCTTTATCATCGCCTTTCTTTGGGATTGGAATGAAAACTGACCTTTTCCAGTCCTGTGGTCACTGCTGAGTTTGCGAATTTTCTGGCATATTGATTGAAGCACTTTCACAGCATCATCTTTTAGGATTTGAAATAGCTCAACTGGAATTCCATCACCTCCACTAAGCTTTGTTCGTAATGATGCTCTCTAAGGCCCACTTGACTTCACATTCCAGGATATCTGGCTCTAGGTGAGTGATCACACCATTGTGATTATCTGAGTTGTGAATATCTTTTTTGTATAGTTCTTCTTTGTATTCTTGCCACCTCTTCTTAATATCTTCTGCTTCTGTTAGGTGCATACCATTTCTGTCCTTTATTGTGCCCATCTTTGCACGAAAAGTTCCCTCGGTATCTCTAATTTTCTTGATGAGATCTCTAGTCTTTCCCATTCTATTGTTTTCTTCTATTTCTTCCTCACTGAGGAAGGCGTTCTTATCTCTCCTATATAAACATTTATTAGGAAAGATATTATACATATATATTTATGACCATAATGTAAAGACCCACAAAGTACAGAGAGAAAGAACAGTTTTGATTGAGACTCTTACTAACAGCTTAGAAGTAAAGCTCTTCAAGAGGGTGATGAATTTTGCTGGAAATTAGAGAAAGCACGTGGCAGTTGGTGACAACCAAAGTCATAATGGTGGGTAAGGCAAATAATGGGTGCGCTGAATAGGACTCGTTCTTGATTCCTGGTCCATAGGCCTGCTTGGAGAGACTGGTGAAAGGCTAAGTGCTAAGTGGAAGAAGATGCTGCAGGACCACTAGAGAAAATAATTTTCATGTGTAGAATAGGTCTATGTATTTATTCTTATTTGGAGCTGAAATGCTGCACGTTTTGTTTGTTTGTTTTGGTTTTTCTTTGATGATACTTCATGTTTTTAAAAAAGGGGAATCATTAAGGAAAAGAGCAAAGTATTTATTGTATAATAGCAGTTTTGCTTATGGCTTTTGCGTCTTTTAATGTTTGTATTATGACTTCCTTTGATAAAACTAACAAAGTTAAATTAAAAAATATATTTCATTAGGAATGTTCTAAAAGAGCAAACAATGGGAAATTTACTCTTCGAGATTTGCTTGTGGTTCCTATGCAGCGTGTTTTGAAGTATCACCTTCTCCTTCAGGTATGTAACTTAAAATTGTTTGTTCATTCATTAATTCAACCAAACATTAATGAAGCATCAATTATGCTCAGAAACGATATTTGGAGCCCTTTCCCCTTACATTTTTCAATTATGAGGATGGCTAAATGGGAAATAATAGAACAGCTGGAAAATTTTTCCTCCTTTTGTGTGAAGGTAATTCTGTATCTTTCATAAAGCTGTTTTATGTCTTGCAAACAGAAGTCGCTCCAAAAATTTTTTAAAATTTAAAAACATGCAAAACAAATACAAATATCCCTTCAACAACCAAGTCTTCTGTCGTTAGCAGTAATCATTGATTAGAATCTCAATGTTGTGATACACTTGAGTTTTGACAGGTTAATTGTGTTAGAACTTGTGCCTTATAACCATAAGTGAAAGAGAAGTGTGTCACATTCTGTGTTGCTTTCTGCTATACTAAATTATAATAAGACTACATTTATTTTGAAGTGATTCTTGTTATAACCCCAAAGCTTATGGTTTCCACGGTTAGTCTTCTAATGAGGGTGGAGAGTCTTATAAATTTAATTTGATAGCTGTACCAGGAGACTCATTAGTTCTGCTCCAAAGAAATGTCTTACTGTATTAGTCTGTCAGCTCTGCTGATGCTTGTGAAATGTCATTTTAAAAAGATCTACTACCTGTATGTGAATATAATTCTGAATTTGCTGTGCTTTATACATCTTGTATATTAAATTTCTTGAATTGTAGCTGCAACATTATTAGTCATTTCTATTTTTGTTCTACTGAGAAATCAGAAAAATTCCAACCCTGATTATTCCTTAAAAATGCATTAAAACATTTATGAGACCTAAACTCAAAGAAACTTAATCAAATTGAATTTTATGAAAAAATAATAAGGAAGACTTAGGCAGTCAGTTTCCGAGATATCATGAAACTAAAAACATATCACAGAAGAAGATGATAATTTATGTTGTAACTTTGGGATAGTCAAATATTGATTGAAGAATTTAAAAGGTGTGGTTTTCAAGAAATAACTATTTTTGTCACTTAAAAGATTTTAGACTTATAAAAGTATAAAATATGACCATACCTTTTAGAAAACCAGCGAACTTTTTTTTCCCCTAATTTCTCTTGGGTTGTTTGATATTTTAAATTTCACAAGTATATTTAGTTCCATGATGTTTTTTTTTTTTTTTAAGTAGGGAAAGTTTTATCTGGGATACCACACTGAGATAAAAATTCTAGAAATGTTTTTCCATCTCAAAATAATGTAGAGTAGAATTAATTTGTCTACTGTTTAGAAATATGTTGAATACATGTGGTGTCAATTGAACATTTTCTACTTGCTACTGTATTTTAGTAGGTAAATAATTTTTGAAATGCCTTATGATTTGCAATCACAGATTTATAAAATTAAAATATTTTATAGTGGGATTTGAAACTTTGAGAATACTTTTATTATTTGATAGAGGAAAAGTAAAAATAGGGATGAATATAACTCTAACAAGTTTATTATACTTAACAGATTTGATGTTTGTAGGTTCTGTTTACTAGAAACACTAATGGTTTTGAATTCAGCAAAGACTTCTGAATGGTTTTAATGTTCCACATTATAGTGTGAGACTCTCAACAATATAAAACTGCCCTCCTCACACTGACAAATCTCACTGTGTCGATAGGGAAAATGAAACGTAGTTTGCCAAATACAATACAATGTGATAATATGCCAAAGGTACAAAGGTGGTACAAATAAAGACCTAGTTAATTATGGCTTGAATAGAGGCCTCTGTCATAGAAATCTTCACAGAGGAGCTATTCTTGAGTTGAGCTTTGAAGGAAGAATAATGGTTTGACAGGTGGATTAGAGAGAAAGGGCTTTCGAGGAGAGAAAACACCGTGCCTAATGGGATCAGATATTAGAATGTGTTTTGAGAATTGCAATTGATTTAGTGGAAATAGGACATAGGTTGTTTGAATGGAAGTGAAGAGAGAAGTTGAGGGAGGTTTGCAGAATTCAGATCATGAGGCATCTGTGAAGAATGGACGGCAGCCTGAAGCTTTTGTGGGTTTCCCAGAAGTTCGGATAACAAGATCTAACTTAGGGTTAGAGATTTAACTCTGATGTCAGTAGAGTGAACAGGTTAGCAAGGAAATAATAGAATAGTCAATAGTGACTAGAGGAGTGAGGCAAGACTGCGAGGTGGAAGAGGAAACAGAAGCCTATTTGAAAAAGAGCCGTGACTTAAACCAAGGTAGTGGCAGTGGGGGTGGTTGCAAGGAAAGAATAAAGTTATCATCAACAGAACACAGTGAGAGAGAGAGGCAGGAGTCAGGGGCACCTGTTAGGTTTTGGCTTAAGTGATGAAGGTGCCATCATTCAGGAAAACACAAACAGGAACAAGAGTAGGAATGTGGGTGAAGGTTTATTACATTTGGACATGCTGGACTTGAGGGTCTTGTGAGATACCAGGTAGAACTATTTAATAGGACATTTGAGTCTGGGACTCAGGCATGAATTCTGGATTAAGCACATTCATTTGAGCGTGAACTGTCCCACTAGGTAGTAGGTGATGCTATGGCAATGGTTGTGATAGAATTCATAGAGTATGTAAAGTAGGAATAACAGAAGACTAAGGTGAAAATCTAGGGAATGATAACTGATTTCTAAGGTGCAGACAACGAAAGAAGAAAGTTGAAAGGCTGATGAATAGGCTGACATGTAAGATGACCTAACGGGTAACAGTAATAGCAGCAAATAGAAGAGCGTAATGCCCCTGAAACATAATGGCCTACATCTCTAGCCATCAGAATTAAAAATAGTAATGAAGGCAAGTTTGACAATGAATGAAAAGCATCTGTCAGTTGTCAGAAGGGGATCTTTCCTAACATCTGGCAAGAGTGGCAGTGTGATAGTGGGGGACAGAATTCAAGTTCAACTTTGAAAGGAAAACTTCTGACCATTGTCTCGTGTTCTTCTGATGTTTAGTTGATCTTCTTACAGTTTGAAATTTATGATGAAAATAGAGCCTGGTTATGTCAGATTTATCACTTTATGATGCAAATAATGATAAAATGTTTTATTTGTAAAATGTTTTCTTTAGTTTTTGTTTTAATTTGGTGAAAGTAGTACTAAACCGTATCTTCCAAATAGGAGCTGGTCAAACATACCACTGATCCTATGGAGAAGGCAAATCTGAAACTGGCTCTTGATGCAATGAAGGTAAGAGAAATGCATCATTAACTTGTTTGTATTTCTCATTCTTACTGGAAAGCAGTGACTACAAACTGCTAATGCATATGTATGATATGCTAATAGACATTATAATATCTGTAAGTATTTATGTAGTTTTATTGTTAGTGGGGAGAGCTGGGTATTTTTAACTGAAATTGATATCCTTGCATGGATTTAATTATTGGACAAAAACTAAAACCAAGAGGTATATTAAAATAACTTTTGTTATTTATGAAAGCATGTCCCCTTCCATAACCACTGGGAATGATTCAATAGAAAGGTTTTATTTCACATTCTTTTTATGGCTACTGGTAGAAAACTGTTGACTTATGCAAGCAGCAGGTTAGCTAATGACTTTAGAACACTGGTGTGACTTGTTTTCCTCAAGTGAGGATGTCTGCCAGGTTTATCTTCGTGGATGGTGTACATCAGTAAAGTGGATCAATCTGGGTTTCTATTTCTGGTAAATCTGAAAATTAAGAACTGTCGATACAAGTAGATAAAGGCAGACATTTTGAACATAGGCTTCCCTGGTGGCTCAGAGGTTAAAGCGTTTGCCTCCAATGCGGGAGACCCGGGTTTGATCCCTGGGTCGGGAAGATCCCCTGGAGAAGGAAACGGTAACCCACTCCAGTATTCTTGCCTGGAGAATCCCATGGACGGTGAAGCCTGGTAGGCTACAGTCCACGGGGTCGCAAAGAGTCGGACACGACTGAGCGATGGAACGGAACGGAACGGGCCATGCATAAAACCCCAATTTCCATGTTATGCTGGACTTAGACTTTGAAAGAAATAATATTTGCCCCAACTTAAAACATACCCAACTATTTGTTCTGGAGACAAAATGCCAACATAACTCTACTCAGAGCATTATGCTTACCCGTGTCCCTGTGCGAATCTCAGTGTTAGCTCTGCTGTTTAGCTGACTGGAATACCATGCCAGGAAGCAGCACACAATTATATATTATTATTAAAAAAGTGATACCAAGTTTCCAGTTTTTTGAAGAAATCTCTTATAGAGATATTCTATGAAAAATCGGGCTTTCATTTAGAACAAAGTTAGGAACTGCTTTTTGTCTGAGTTCTGTTCCTGCTGTTGCAGATGAATATAAGAGGGTAGGGAAAAAAAGAAAAAGAACCCAGAAAACAGGAAAAATCTGGAGCACCTATAATAAAAATAGCTGGTTACAGTATGGAAAGATTAGCTAATGTTTCCTCAAATATAAAAAACTATGTTTCAGGATAGGTGAAGGCACATGGAAGAGCAAGGCCAGTGGGGTTTGTGCTCTTTCATTCATTTTCTCCCTCCTTGGTTTCTCTCCTCTCCTTTGCTTCCCCTTTATTAACTCTTTGAAATTGACCTGGCACCCCTGACTAAATGCTCTCCAGAACTAAGGCACTTAAATGGTTACCGACAACAGCCCTGCTGGATTCATTTTCTCACTTTTAGTTACTTTTCTGTCCTATGTAATCCTTCATGATTGTCCTCATTCTAACCCAAGTACAAGTGTGACTCCCTCAAGGTCAGCATTTGGAATTTACATGCTCCCGACCTGGTTTCCTTTTCGTTGTTCTGCATGGCAGTGTATTTTGTTTGTTTAGTGTTTGATCTTCACTCTTCTCAAGGGTGTGGTAAAGGACAAGGCTTCAGTCTTCCCAGCTGTACTCCAGACAGTTTTAAATTGCTTTTGAGATGCAGCTTTGATTGACTGGGCTTTCATTTCATTGTCGTTGAAAAGTTATGGCGGTAACTTTTATCACTAATGAAATTAATGATGTGTTTCTTTTCAAACAGTGCTCATCTCTTGTCTGATCTTATCGTGCCTTCTTTTTCTCCCCTTCTCTTTATTCTTTAGGACTTGGCACAATATGTGAATGAAGTGAAAAGAGATAATGAGACCCTTCGTGAAATTAAACAGTTTCAGCTATCTATAGAAAATTTGGTATGTAATTATCATTCTATCCAGCTTCTCTAACCCACAGCTTGCGGGACATTCTAGGAGTTGTTTTTGAAGAAAAAATAGTTTACCTTCAAGTTTCTGTTGTTCTAGGTTTTTTCTGACTTCTGTTTGACAGAGTCCACAGGGATGAATGTTCAGTGGCATCTGTGACACATTGCTGTCCAGGGACCTTCTGCCATCACTTGTCCCTAATCACATTGTGATACCTCTGCCCCTCGTAGTCCCAACTCTAAATACTGGATCCATTTTTTTGTCTTCTTATCCTCAACCCCATACATACTCATGGTAGAGCCCTGTTAATATATTCACTTTATGTATATTTACTGGGTGACTGCTGTGTGCCAGCTGTTTTGCTTGGGGCTGGCGCTATAACTATGAGCAACATGATCTCATGGGTGAAGAGACAGTAAAAAAAGAGTTTAAAACTGCTCTATTGAGATGAATGCTGTGAACAGGTTGCTGCAACAGAGGCTAGTGAGGGGAGTCCTAGTTTAGATAAGATGCTCAGGAAAAGTCCTCCTGAGGCATTTCTCATTTGAGCATGAAGGATGAGAAGAAGCCAGTGGCATGAAGGTCTGTAGAGAGAGGATTCCAGGCAGGAGCCATAGCAAGTGAAATGCCCAGAAATGGGCAAGAGCCAGGAGACTTTCCTGGTGGTCCAGTGGTTAAGACTCTATGCTTCCAATAGAGGGGGTACAGGTTCAGTCCTTCAGTGCAGGGGGTGGGGAACTAAGAGCCCACATGCTGTGTGGCATAGTCAAAAAGTAAAAATTAAAAAAAAAAAAGCTGCTGCTGCAAGACAAGAGAGGCTGGAAATTGAGAGTGAAAGGAAGAAGGATGGGCCCTGAAGTGACGGAGGAGGACCGGAGAACTGCACCCCGCAGCCTTGGAGGACAGGGCACTGAGGGATTGCAGCAGGAAGCTAGTGAAAGTTCTTACCAGAGAACTTTTATGTGTCAAGAAAACTCTTTCATCAGGCAGACCAGTCAGCAAGTTGTTGAGGTGGTTTCAAGAGAGAGATGATGGAAGCCTGGTTAAGGCAGTGGGTAGAGAAAACAGGTAAATGAATGGATTTAAGATACTTTCCTTGGTCGGGCAATTTTATTGCTTCTTTTTCTGAAACAGCTTTGGTCTGTGTCTTTCTTTCCACACATACAGCCCTTTCCCCTTTTCAGGACTCCATCTGCCACCTTTCAAGTCACGGTAGCCTCTAATTGCCTCTTCACATAGCTGTGTTTCCAAAATGTGGATTTCTCCATTTGCTTTCTTTCCCGAACTTGTCAGAATTTTGTTACCTTCAGGATTCAGTCAACATTCCTTAATGTGGATATTTAAGGTCCTCAATGATTTGGCCTTAATCTGTATTCCTAAACTTATCCAGCTAATAACTGCCCACATACTTTACATTACGGTTGTCCTGCTGCATTGTAAGGTCTCTGATTTGCCCTACCTTGTTTTTTGTTTTCATTTCTTGTGTGTGTGTTTGGTGACACGGCATGTGGGATCTTGTTAATAGTTCCTGACCAGGGATTGAACTTGTGCCACCTGGATTGGAGGGGTGGAATCTTAACCACTGGACTGCCTGAGAAGTCCCTGCCATACATTTTTATAGTTATGTCTTTATTATAATATTGTCAAAGCCCAGAATACCTTTTTTAAAATAATTTCCTATCATTCTTCGATGTCTAATTAAAAAAAAAAAAAGATTCTCTCCCTAATCTGCCATTGCCCCTTTTCTTTGTAATTCCACAACACATTGCCCAGATAGCTGTTTTCATTGTGGTAAAATATATTAAATTTGTCCTTTTAAATTGTACACTAAATCTTCATCCTGCCTTCCTCCCAGCCCCAGGCAACCACCATTCTACTTTCTATCTTTATGAATTATTGAATATCAATACTTACCACACTTCTGTTTGCAAATGTTTTCTCCCATTCAGTGGGTTGCCTTTTTATTCTGTTAATAGTGTTATTTGCAAAAAAATAGTGTTATTTGCACAAAATTTTAAATTTTGATGAAGTCCACCTTTTCTTTTGTTGCCTGTGCTTCTGGTATCCTAAGAAGTCATTACTAAATCCAATGTCATAAACTTTTTCCCCTATGTTTTCTTCTTTAAGTCTTGTATTTTTAGCTCTTTGATTAATTTTGAGTTAGTTTTTGAAAACAGTATAAGGGCCCAACTTCATTCTTCTGTCTGTGCATATCCAGTTTCTCCAGCACTGTTCGTCGAAAAGGCTGTCCTATCCCCCACCAAATGGTGTTGGCACTTTTGTCAAACATCATTTGACCTTTATATGAGGCCTTATTTCTGGACGTTCTGTTGTATTACATTGGTTTAGGTGTCTGTGTTTATGCCCGTTCCACACTGTTTGGATTACCATAGTTTTGTAATAAGTTTTGAAATCAGGAAGTATGAGACCCTAAATTTGACCTTTTTTATGATTGTTTTACCTATTAAGGATCCTTTGTGATTTCATATGAATTTTAAGATGGAATTTTCAGTTTCTGCAAAAAAATAACCTGGAATTTTCAATGGAAACATTTATCTTTATACTTTTTCATAGTACAGTTAATTACATATCTTTTTATTAGAATGTAATCTCATAGATGTTACTGATATTTCAGTCAGTTCTTTTATCCTTTAGCACCTTGTAGATTAGGTGCTCATAAATACTTAAAACTTCTTATTGTCTGACTCTGGGGAAATGGCTTATTATTTTTAATGATTAAGTCAGGACTTTTCATTTTTGAGATCTTAGCCTCAAGGAAGCCATCCTTAACTCCCTAGACCAAATTAGGTCCTCCAGCTATGCCTGCTTCTTCTGCTCTTCCTTCATGCCATCACACGTTTGTGATTGTATACTTCGGTGAATATTTGTCACCCCGTGGGCAGCATGTTTCATGAGGGCAGGGTCTATATCATTCTGTCCTGCACTTAATACAGTGGCTAGCACACGGTGGATGCTCAGTAAGTATCACTTGTAGCTTTCTTGTGATTTGCACTATTCCAGTTCTCTCTTTTGGTAGCTAACTTCTCCATTAGGGTTGTAAGTAAAATTAATTAATGTCTTCAGTATGCCTGCTGGGATGAACATGGACAGGTTGTTTTTGAAAGTGTATCATACAGACCTGAGCTTTCTAGAGTAAATGTGCTAAAAAGGTAAAATGATAAAATTTGCTCTAAGGAAGTTGTGTCTAGAAAATATCCTCCCTAATATTTATTTCTGTATTTATGTGATTATGAAAAACTGAGACATGTACATTTTCTGTTTTAGAACCAACCTGTTTTGCTTTTTGGACGACCTCAGGGAGATGGTGAAATTCGAATAACCACTCTAGACAAACATACAAAACAAGAAAGGTGAGAAGGATCAGTACTTATTTTCAAAATAAGTTATTACTATCAGGAGACTGAGAAAATCTTAAGGATGTTTCCTTTAGGATAAAGGAGTGAAATAAAGGAATAAAAATAAGGGAAGAGACCAATCTGTGGCTTTTTAATTTCTATGGACATGTTAGGTATTCCCTTCTTTGTTCTGTATCTGTTGATTTCTCTAAGTTTCAGTTCTTCAGAAGGAAAAGAAAAATCTAGAATGTCAGCTAAAGTAAAAAAAGTACACATTAAAATGAGAGTAGCAATAAAGCAATAATAGATAGCTACCATAAAAACACAATTGTTTAATTTTACTTTTTGGTATGCATTGTAAAAGACCTAAAAGTAATACAACATGTCTTAAGAATGAAGTCCAAATAAGGGCCATTTAGTGAGATTTTCTTGAGGGAAATATGCAGGTGTATTCCTTAAAGATTAGTCAGTTTGCCTGGTGTCCTTAATTATGTATATATATATGTGGTTGTTAAACTGATGTATTTGGTTGAAATGGCCATTTTCTGGAACTTTAGGAGAATAGAAAGTTACCCAGTAGGGGGCAGCATCACTCTTGCATCCACCTTGACACCCGGGCTCTAAAGGTAGGTCCCAGGAGAGACACATCCTTTTAGCCTCTCCCAGAAAATAGGCTTTGAAAGTGATGCAAGTAATAAGGCTGTGTGAGTGTCTCATTATCACAATGTATATGTGTTAATCACTGACTGAGAGTTTTCAAAAAGATACAAGTGTTGGTATTGGATGATAGGATTTATAAGATTTGTTTCTTCCCTCAATTACGTTGCTTTTAGTAAGATAGAAGAGAAATATCAAATATCTGATATCAAATATCAGAAATTTAACCATGATTTCTGTAGCTCACACTGGGGTCACGCTCCACTCAGTTTGTATGTCAAGTTGTCCATTAAAACATGGGAGCAGTATCCAGGGCAAAGCACAGGTTCCACAAATAGACCCAAGATTGAGTCCTGCTTTACAGCTACTAGCAGTGTGATCCTGAGAAAGTTATCCAACTTCTCCGAGCCTCGGCTTCCTCCTCAGTAAAATGACGGTAATAATACCTACCTCAGGAGATGTCCTGGGGATTTAAATTAAGTGAGTCATCTTTGTGGAAGGGATGAATGCTTCTCAAGGCAATCTAGCCCACACCTAGTAACAAGGTAGACGTTAACCGCTGTTGTTGTCATTAATATTTTCCCATAGGTGTTTATCTTTTAAACTGGAAGAAAAATACTGGTTCATGAACAGCGCTTTATGACTTAATTGATCCTGGCAGTAACCCTGCAGTGTGCATATTTTTCTTGTTATAATTTTGCCTGGTTTTTAACTGTGGAAACTGAGGCAGAGCAGGGTTGTTCATTTAGTAAAAGGCAGTGCCAGGACACGCGGCTCATTCTTTCAGTGTGCAGCACTGTCTTTGTCTTTAACTCACGGGATAAATTAAATTCTACCTGGGAAGAATTAACACATGTTCTTCCAAGCTATTTAAATAAAATCAATCTCTCTTGCTCACTGTCTTTCAGGCATATCTTCTTATTTGATTTGGCAGTGATTGTATGTAAAAGGAAAGGTGATAACTATGAAATGAAGGAAATAATAGATCTTCAGCAGTACAAAATAGCCAACAATCCTACAACTGATAAAGAAAATAAAAAGGTAAATACTTGGAAATGAACAACTGTAATTTACTCATAACTTTGACTGTTCAAGGAACGTATGCTAATACAGTAATGTGAAAGTGAAAGTCAGTTGTGTCCGACTCTTTGTGACCCCATAGGCTATACAGTCTATGGAATTCTCCAGGCCAGAATACCGGAGTGGGTAGCCTTTCCCTTCTTCAGGGGATCTTCCCAACCCAGGGATGGAACCCAGGTCACCTGCATTGCAGGTGGATTCTTTACCAGCTGAGTCACAAGGGAAGCCCAAGAATACTGGAGTGGGTAGCCTATCCCTCGGAGAAGGCAATGGCAAGCCACTCCAGTACCCTTGCCTAGAAAATCCCATGATCAGAGGAACCTGGTAGGCTGCAGTCCGTGGGGTCGCTACGAGTCAGACATGACTGAGCGACTTCACTTTCACTTTTCACTTTCACATGTTGGAGAAGGAAATAGCAACCCACTCCAGTGTTCTTGCCTGGAGAATCCCAGGGAAGGGGGAGCCTGATGGGCTGCCGTCTATGGGGTCACACAGAGTCGGACACGACTGAAGTGACTTAGCAGCAGCAGCTGCCTATCCCTTCCTCTAGGGAATCTTCCTGACCCAGGAATCAAAACTGGGTCTCCTGCATTGCAGGTGGATTCTTTACCAACTGAGCTACAGTAATGTGAGAGGTGGCTCATTGATCCAGGTCTTTTTGTTTCTAGAGATTAATTAGAGACAAGCCTCTGAATTAGACAGTGCCACAGGTGATATGATCCTTTCTAATGCCTTGATGAACATGGCAACAAAATGCACTTGGCATAGCAATTGTTGTAGATAGAAAGTTGACTACAATAATCTTGATTGTTCACAGTTTGATGATAATGTTATGAGAGGTTTTGTGGATGATTATGGTGGTATTTTAGTGATTTGAAAACACAGTGTTATTAATGAATGATACCTATTAACCTGAGGAATATTAATTTTAACAGTGGTCTTATGGCTTCTACCTCATCCATATCCAAGGACAAAATGGGTTAGAATTTTATTGCAAAACAAAAGATTTAAAGAAAAAATGGCTGGAACAGTTTGAAATGGCTTTGTGAGTATTTCTACTTTTAAAAATGCGTTTTTTTCTACTGCATAAGTCTCTTATGAACAATGAGCTACCAGTAAATGTACTCTCATGTTTGTAGCATGCGTGCAGAGGTTGTGAAAACACTGAGCTTGAGTGCTGCGCTCCTGGGCTGTCAGCCTGATAACTGTGGTCTCCTAGGAGAGATGTCTTGGTGAATTTCTTCAAAAAAAAGAAAGAGGGAGCTCCAGCCTTCTGTTTGACTTTCTTCTCATGGGTGTATTTTACTTTAGCTTTCAGCAGCTTCTGAAAATTTTAATTATTCTACTGATAAACTTTTAATGTAATTGCCATGTTTTGTATATATCTTTAAGTAGCAATACCCCCAGATACACACACAAACATATTCATACATGCAAAAATCTCATTTTAAACAGATTAGTTTGTTCCTCCTGTTTGTTTTTAACATTTCTTTTTTGAATTCTGGGTAAATTGCTTGACATATTCAATGAATGCTTTCAAGGCCTAATTTCTCTCAGTGCTTTTTCCTTTTGTTAAAGTGGAGACTCAGCAAAGAGGTAGGAAATAAATCAGAACTGTTTCAAAGGGAATGGCATACAGAGATGTAATTATACAATAATATGTCATAATAGGAGGTTTTTTTCAGTTTTGAGGTTCATGGATTAAAAGGTGTATAATGACCCTTGTTATGGAAACATATAGGTCACCCTGAAACTGAAACTGGTAGCAGAAGGTGAAATTAAGGAAAAGCATTGTGACTTGCTTCATTTGTATTCTAACATAATTTGCCTTTTGCAGACAAATTCTATTGGATTTTTTGTTTGCTTTTTCCTTTGCGTTGTTTTTGGAAATGCTTATATTGATATAAAATGGAGATAAGATTAAAATATTTTATTTCAGTTCTTAAGTGAGAAAAATAGAAATTTTCCTTGGATTATTTTCTCTAAAATTCTGAAAGATAAGATTGTGCAGCTAAAATAATTTTAACCTTATAGGCAATTCTGGGTTCAGCAGTAACCCTTGTCAGGAACTGGCTGCATAGTCTTAGCCAATTTATTTAACCTCTCAGAGCCTCAGTTTCCTCCTTAGTAAAATAAGAATGATATTTTGAATTCCAGATACTATGTGTCAAGCAGTATGGTGGCCAGATAGCACAACAGCAGGATATGGTGTGAATAGCAAGCATTATCTGTTGTTATCACTGTTATTTAATATTGCTTTGTATTTCATATCCTAGTACCCCTAGGGACTTACAATATCAGAATATATCTTTCAGTATACTATTATAGTTTTTTAAAATGTATTGTTATTGATTATAGTAATTAAAAGAGCTTAGTATTTGCATGCATCCATAAAATGACTCGTATAAGGACCTCTCTGGTTCGGGGCACAAGTGATGTAGTTGGTGACCTCCGCCTGTTCTCTGATGAGCTGTGGGCTACATCATAAACCACAGCTGTTTTAGAGAGGTTTCAAGTGATAGGCAGTATTTGGACTTGAGCAGTTGGGACTGGGGTGACAGGATGTGGGGTTGCTGATTATGTACAAAGGCAGAGTTGACCTTAACGCCGCTTTGCTTTTGTGGGAAGGATGCTATGCTGGTATTTTCTTATGGGTTCTGCTTGTTTAATCTTTACATGAGTGAAGGAATTTCTGCAGAGGAGAAAAGTGAAATTTGTTATCCAGAGTCGGCAGGCTCGCTCCTTGGACTGTATTGATAGGTGTATCATTTAATATTTTGTTCACTTGCCATAAATCAGACAGCTTAACTCTAGATACAAGAGACTCAACAAGACGGATGCTTATCTCTGTGTTTCATGGAAAGGAATCTGAGGTGGGTAGACAGGGGTGGGATACTGGCTCTCTGGATATTGTTGGGAAGCCAGGCTCAGATCTTCCTGCTCTGCCATTGTCCGCATGGCTTTTGTCCTCAATGTTCGCACCTTGTCCAAGATAGCTGGAGCTCCAGCTATAAAATCTACATTCTAGGCAGCAAAAGGTGATCCTCACTTTCAAGGATCCTGTGAAGAAACACCGCAAACTTCTGTTACATAATACTGCCCAGAACTTAGTCATGTGGCCATATCTGACAAAGGAGTCTAGAAAATGCAGTCTTCATTCTGGGCAGGAGTATGCTTGGCTATGAATCAAGGTTCTCCTATTATGGTACTTGTAGGTGAATCTCAGTCCCTGCTTTAAAGATGTATACATGCAGAAAGAGTGTGGAGAGGTTTAAATTGTTCTACCACAAGCAAGATGGCTGCATCACACACAGGGGAGCTGGGTGGAAGTCTTTATTGTGAACGTCATCCAAGCACCTCAGCAATGTAATTAAACATCCATCGGGACTATTTGCATTTCAGAGTATCCCTGGCTTCCCATGCAGATGATACCTTTTCTTGAGAATTGCTCAAAGTTGAGGGTTTCCTTAAGCAGAGATTATGCCGCATTGGCATGTGAATTAAAATTAAGCAAAATAAAATTAGGATTGTATTTGAGCATACATAAAATAATGTTCCATTATTTTATTTCCTCCCTTCTCTTTTGAAGCTTATTATGCAGGAAAGCTCTGCTCCCAGCTTTGTAAGACAGGTCTTGCTTGTCTTGTGCTCAGAAACATAGAATAATCTAGGTAAGTCTGGGCTTAAAATTTTGCTTATGGCTCAAATTTTTCTATTTTCAGTTCAGTTCAGTTCAGTCGCTCAGTCGTGTCCGACTCTCCGCGACCCCATGAATCACAGCACGCCAGGCCTCCCTGTCCATCACCAACTCCCGGAGTACACTCAAACTCATGTCCACAGAGTCGGTGATGCCATCCAGCCATCTCATTCTCCGTCGTCCCCTTCTCCTCCCGCCCCCAACCTTTCCCAGCATCAGAGTCTTTTCCAGTGAGTCAACTTTACCCATTACCTAAAGTTCTAGTTCTCTTATTCTGTAAGCCATGGAGAATAAAAGAAAACTAAGAAGTCCTGCAGCCTTCCTGATAATATATGATAAACAGCAAGCCTTGTGTCTTGACGCAGACCATTTCTTCAAGTATCTTTGGCATTAACAGGGGTCCTGTACGTCCCCCTACAGCATTCTGGAGTGCTGTTTTAAGGAACTTGGGGGTGGGAGGGTTGCAGGAAATCAAAGGAGGTGATATTTTAAGACTGATGAAATGCTTGCCAGTTCTATTTACAGAAGATGGCAGTTCTGCTGTTTATAGGATGATTGGATCATTTTTATTTAAAAAAATTGCAAATCACCTTTAGAGAGTTTAAAATACAGCTCTTAATTTAGAATATTAAAAAGGATCATAAAAAAGCACAAACACCAATAAGCAGTATCTGGAAAACGCAAATCATCTTCTCAGAGCTGACCTAAATCGCAGCATCTGTCTTTCCCTAGCACTCCCCCAAGCCCACTCAGAAGTCATATTTTCTGACCTTCTTTGGCCATAGCCACTTCCAGCATTTAAAATACGCAGTGGACCACAGCAGAACTTGGCAAACCTCCGGAAGAAAGACTTCACAGAGAGAAAAGCAGCAGTGACCCACTTGGCTAGGGCAGGAAGAAGGAAATCTTTTTTTCTTTTTTCCTGTGAAAAATGGTAGCAGGACTGATTGCTCTTGAGATTGGTGAAACAGTTTTTGAGTTAAATAATGTTCGAGAGCTATAGTTCTTGGGATCCCACTCTAAAAAATACATTTAGATCTTTAAAAGCCTGATTGATACACATTATTTATTCTTATTTCCAAAAGGGCTTTCTGTCACTCTCTCACACAATTCCATTTAGTAATGTGTGCAACAGGATGGCAAATGTATTTATTAACTTAAGCTAGTTTTCCTAACAGTGTCAGTAAGTGTGGGTGTGAACACTGCCGATAGCCTTGTTAAAAATATTGTTAGAAAGCTGGACTTGCTTGGTGATACACTGGTAAAGAATTCATCTGCAAACACAGAGGACACTGATTTGATCCCTGGTCCGGGAAGATCCCACATGCCGTGGGGCAACTAAGCCCATGCACTGCAGCTACTGAGCCTGGTGCTGCTTAGGCTGTGCTCCACAAGAGAAGCCACTGCACTGCAAAGCCACTGCACTGCACTGCACTGCACTGCAGCTAGAGGTAGACCACGCACAGCAGCGAAGACCTAGCACAACCGTAAATAAATAAATAAATAAAAGTTGTTAGGAAGCCCTGGACATGTTTTCCCCACATTCCTTAAAGCAAATGTTTTTAATGTTTTCTCCTGTTAGATTTACATTAATAAACCCTGTCATACTCATTTTGTAGCTCAGGAAACGAGCAATCGCTGGAGTATTTCAGCACATTTGTACTAGTTCAATGCTATATCATTTACAATAGGGTTTGGGATCTTAGTTCACAGCATTTTCTTTACCCAGGAAGTGCTAAAATAAGCACCTGGACTCAAATCCTGTTATCTAAAACTGGAGCCAGGTTTCTTTTTTTCTTTTTCTTTTCACTGTGACTAGGAATCAGAGGATCAGACGGTGTCCTTACATGTTCCAGAAATAAGTCCAAGTTGGGTAAAATATGATATAAAAGAATTCAATAATAGAATAAGAAGACTTTTAAAAGGAAGAGTTAAAGAAAGAAAATGTAGAATGAGGGAAAATGCATTGCATATGGTAGCAAGTGGTAGATTCTGAACCAGCCTCTGTAGGATTTAATTGAAGGGAACTGAAAGGTCCTTTTGCCTGCAGTTTCTTCTGACTTGACCCAATTTTTGAAATTCTAGCAATTTATGTTTACTCCCTTGAATAAGGAAAGCCCCCTGGAAGATGCATATGACATGATCACCATACTATCGAAGATTTCTTCACTGTGTGCCATATGCCAGGCACAGTGCCACACGGCTCATCTAAGGAAAAATAGCATAGGGACCAGTAATGTCTGCTAATACATCAGCCCACGGTATATATCTGTTAAATGCTAAGACTAATGGGAGTGAGGAGAAATGAAGGAAGAGGGCATATGGAAATTCCGGAGCTAGTGAGGGGCTCTGAGACCAGGCTTCATTGTCATCTGTGGGGGACAGCCCCCAAGTTTCATTTCCCAGGATGAACCCCTGAAAGGCAGTGTTTTCCTGTGTGGGGTGGGAGCAGGGGGTGGAACTCCATCCACGAAACTCCACCAGTTGAGTTTAATCTGAGCTACAGTGTGTCCTTCTAATTTATTCCCCATTTACTTCCAGAAGGAATTTGAGGTCACTCACCATAAAAAGCACACATGCCATGGAATTAAAAAGAAAAATTTAAATAATCAGAGGTCACAAAGAACAGTGTATTTTCCTCAAATTCTGGCTCCACTAAACAAGAACATTTTCTTGAAATTCACCTTTTGGAGTTTGACTATGAACGTAAGGCATTTGTTTTTCACATTTTAAGTAGAAAATTGTATTTTATCCCATGTAATTTGTTTTAATCTAAAGGTATTGCTCAGATATTCTGAATACCAGAGGGGTAATTATCAAAGGAAATTGCATTTATTCTCCAAATATTTATTGAGCACTTTGCCTTGTTGCCAGACACCATTGGAAGCCCTGGACATATAGCACTGAGAGAGCTGTTGCAGTTGAATTTAATTACTGTAGCTTCTAAATGCAATAATGTTCAGTTAATATATAATGGATTGAATTTCAAGACCGAACTCTTGATATTTCTATCCAAATAGTCTCTTCCTCCCAACCCCATCTATTCATGTATAATTAGATGTAAGGTCAAGATTTGCCTTTGCCCTCCACATGTAGTCAATTTCTCACTAGTCTCTGCAGATGAAAGTTGACCTCTTGCTTTTAATCTTCACCCTCACCTCCCTGGTTTATGCCTTCCATGTCTCTGATTAGCTTCTGCATTCCCTGACAGCTCCTTATCAGTCCATTTTTCAAGAAGCTTCCAGGGTAATCTGATGTGTCCTGCCCTACTTAAGATCCATTGTTAGCTATTTATGGCACTTCATATACTATCAAAAATTTTATCAGGAACTCAGAAGGCCCTGCATGGTGTTTTATACCACCCATCTCTTCAGCCACAACTCACACCTGTTTCCTGTAGCCAGATTGAGTGTTTCAGTTTTTGGAGAATATGCACAGACCTCAGGCATTCAACCATGAGGTTTCCTTACCAGGACAGTCTTTCCTCTAGCTCTTGAGTAGCTTCTTCTTTATCCTACCCATCTTGGCTTTAAATATCACTTTGTGAGAGAGATCTCTTCTGACCACTATGCTAAATGAGTAACCTTACCACCACTAGTCTTCTGTCACAATCATAATTATGTGGCCAGACAAAAAACTATCCAAGTGTAGCATTTGTAGACCTGAAATCTCCTCCTTGTTAAAGATATCTATTACCTCCCTGCCCTATCTTGCCTATATTTTCTCCTCCTGAAGAGTAAGGATTTTTTTATTGCTTATTAGAAGAGAAGCTAAATTGAATTACAATGGATAATGCTGGGAGAAGGAGAAGAGAAAGGTTCAAGGGTCTGGGAATGGAAAGTTTTAGGTTTTGGGTGAGTGAGGCTCTGGAATAGCTATGGGATCTGAGAGTTTTGGCGAGGGGAAAAGGGACTTTTAAAATGCATTTCCGTAGACTGTGAATCGTAGTCCTTTTGGTGTTCTTTGAAATGTTTAGAAAAGAATGGAATTGCCATTGGTCTATTTTGGTTGCCCTGTGTTTATATTTAATGTCCCAAGGATGAGTTGCCTGGGCCCTTGCATTGATGGCATTATTATTAAATCTGTGTATCTCATGGATGTTCTTTTAGTGGACTAAAAACACCAAGAGGGCAGGGATTCGTCATTGTTATTCTCACCCATGATCATGCCTGGCACATGGTGGATAATCATAGTTCTTATTGTAAATCTGAAATGTTGCTAAGTTTCCTGAGAACAGAGGCAATTAAAAAAAAAAAACAAAGACTCGATGAATTAGGAAATTCTTACTATCCATATCACAACAGTTCTCAAGGGAAAGAAACTTTTACTAATATGATAAAGACTTTAATAGTCTTCACTAGTAGAATTAACTAGTAGAATTATCATCCTAGTAAAGGTGAAGCTTTTCTAGTATGATAATTCTAATGTTACTAGTATGATAATTCCAATGTGGATTCTTAGGTAAGAGACACTGAAAAACATGTTCTCTACCAGCAGCATTAGAGTTTTTGAAGTTCTAGAAGTTGATGTCATATATAATCTTTTTCTTAAGTAAGCCTTCAAAAATGAGGTTGCTGTTTTTTTGAAGGCATTTGTATAGACACCTAACCTGATGCTTCCAGGCTGTTTCTTTTTGTCCTTCTGGTTATGTGCCTTTTTGGTAGTCTGACTCGATGCTTGAATGGAACTTAGAGAACCAAGCAGAATGGCTGATTTTCATATCACCTATATTCTTTCAAGTAATATTGATCTGATCTAAACTTCTGCTAAAAACTGCAGAACAATATGCAAGTCATATGCTATTGGAGGCCTCCTTGCCTCTGAGAGACACAGAGGGTATAGAACTTGAACCAGTTTCAAGATCTGAGGTGCTCAAAGCCAGCCACTTCCTTGTGTTTCTGTCTGTCCCCACGCCTGATTCCTTGTGACCTGCAATTTTTTTTCCACCTGTCAGACTCAGAAGAGAGGCTTCACTCCTTTTCTGTTTTGCACCTGACGTCCAGTCACCATCTACGTTTCATGATCCTGATGGGTATCACAAGGGAGACTCTTTTTCATGTGCCTGTTCCCCCCGCCATTTCCCTGGTCTCTTTAACCCCCTCAGTGGTACCTGGAGTGTGACCCTCCCCATCATATGCTGCTCCCCACAACGGACCATGATGCCCGACCTCACTGCTTCTCCTGTGAGGAGTGGCTATAGGTCAGAGAGAGCCCTCTGCTAGCCATTGCGGGATTTGGAGGAATAAAACTGGGGTACTTTGCACATCAGTTCAGGATTAAGAGATCTGGTGAGTGTCCCAAGAGAAGTGCCCTTTGTTGTTGATTGATGAGAGGCCCATGTTTAGGATATCAAAGTTTGGCAGCAGATTAGACATTCTATTGTGCAAATACAAAAGACTGACTTTGTTTGTATTTTTGTCTATTGAAGATTCCACCAATATCGACACAAAGCTAAATAGAATTCTATAGCAAGTCCAAACTGCTGCTACTATGGCTACTACTACTACTGTATCATCACTGCTACATTACCAGGACAATAATAATACTGATTCTCTCTCTTCTTCCTTTCCTTTCCTCTCCCTCCTCTTCTTTGTCCTCTTCATTAAGAGGTCTGTTGGGTTCTTCTTAAATATATAAATAAGTGTCTCTTGAGACTGTGAATTTCATCTCTTGGAACAGGGGCCAGAAAGTAAACATTTTCAGCTTTGTGGACCATGTTGGTATCTGTCACAACTCCTCAGTTACATCACTGTAGTAATAACACAGCCATAGACAATATATAAGTGGATGAGTGTGGTATATTCCAGCAAGAGGGATCACGGGCTGTAGTTAGCGACCCTTGTCTTACACCACAGAGGTGATTATATTTAGGCCTAGGGAATGCAGTGAGTATGTGTTGCCACAAAAAGATCTCGGCTGTGTTGGTGCCACACTGTGGCTTTTTGCAGAAGTATGATTTTCTCAGTAGAACGAATTCTTGTTTAGGTTATCATGATGATTTAGCTACAAAATATTCTCCACTCCACCAAAACCAGAACAAAAGCACCTGGATGAATTCTGTTAATATACATTTGGCATTATTTTGTCCTGTTCAATTGAATATAAAAAATGCTATTCAGGTATCTGGTTTCATTAAGCTGTATTATGTGGTTTATCAGAAAGGACTGTGAGGTCCCAAGAATCCGGGCCAGTAGCCGCAACAAGGTGAGCTGGTTTTTCTCAGTAGTCGACCCCATCAGCAAGGATTGTTTTCTAGTCAGTGGTGATTCTTTGTGCTCTTGGAGCATTTTCTTCTTGCTCAGAGTATCACTTGTGCCTGTTATTTATTCCAAAATTCCCTCTTTGGAGAGCTCACTGAGGAAGATGAGAAGGTGTGAAGGAAAGCTTTGGTGGTGTCAAGAGTTGACCCAAGGGTGAGCCCTCTGGGCGAGCTGTGTGTAGGGGTGACATTTGACTATGATAACACCTGTTTTGGCATTTTCTTGGTGTTTAAACCCCATCTCTGTCTATTTGGAAACTGGTAACCTTACAGGCATGGCGCTTCCCAGGTGGCTCAGTGGTAAAGAATCCACCTGCCAATACTGGAGACACAGGTTTGATCCCTGGGTTGGGAAGATCCCCTGGAAGAGGAACTGGCAGCCCACTCTAGCATTCTGGGCTGGAAAATTCCATGGGCAGAGGAGCCTGGCCGGCCACAGTCCATGGGGGCTGCAGAGCCGGACATGACTGAGCAACTGAGCACGTCCACAACCTTACAAGCACAATTACCAAAGTATCAGCTTATAAAGCATCTCTAAATTTGTCTGCTCACACGCTTTTTTGGTCTCTGGAGAAATTATTCACTCTAAAAACAACCTTTTATTCTTTCTTCTTAAAAGGATTTTGTTACCAGTTTTTAATATGAAGAATTTGTTTATGAATATGAAATCCACGCTGACATGATCCATCGTCCCCAGGCTGTGCTGAGCCTCCTGCTGCTGACCTATTCACATTAATCTCCCAAGTTGAAGGCAGCACAGCTCTCGCTGAATCTAATGTATTGTCTATAACCTTTCAAAATTGGCAGTTAAGTCAGTATAGGGAACTAAACCGCAGCTTCCTGACAGCAATAAAAAGGAAGTAGGACATGGGACAGTGCTCAGAAAAATCACAGCTGTCATAAAATGGAGTCTTTCAGTAGCCTGTTGGACTCAGAAACATGCAAAAGCATTTCATGCATGACAAAGCATTAGTAAATATTAAATAGTATTCTTGTTCTGTTATTACCTCATGGAGACCAACCTCTCTCCTTTCTCTCTGCTTATATTTAATGCTTATTTGACATTTTTCTGGCATTCCTGAGCATGCTTATAAGGAAGGAGAAGCCATAGGCAGAAGGAAGAATGAAGGACAGATACCAACATTTCCATCAACAAATAAGCATTACTCTGGTTAAAACTAAATGCAAATAAAATTAAGCTGAATTAGTGTGTTGGTGTCCCTGAGCTTTTATAACAGAGCCTTTGATCTATTGTGTATGTGTGTGTTTTCTTCTTCATATATGAGAACAATGGCACTGCAAGCAGGAGAGTTTAACTGGGCACTGGTGGTCATTATTGTCTCCAGATTGTCTGGGTTAAATAGAAATTAACACAGAGAATAGTTTGTTTTGGAAACGTTTGTTGTAATGAGTCAGCTTGTATATAGCTTCCTGTGGAAAATACCATAATCAGTTTATTCTGTAATAGTAGCTAGCTTTAATTTATAAGCTAAATTTATAGTATAGTATTATAGTATAGTATAAGCTAAACCTAATAGTATAGTTAATGTCCCTTGTGCTACTTTTGAGGGCTTCCCTGATGGCTCAGACTGTATAGAATCCACCTGCGAAGCAGGAGACCCGGGTTCAATCCCTGGGTCAGGAAGATCCTCTGCTACTTTTAAGATATTTCCTGATAAGAGATTGTTAGATCATAGGCATTATTACCTGGGACTACATAATACAAAATAAGGTGCCGTTGAAGGCTGGCCATCCTCACAGTGAGAGCCATGAGAGAAACTTCAGTTTTCCTCTTCATGGAATAGTGAACAATCGCAGTCTAGTTGGAGAGAGAGTCATACTTGACACAATTAGTGAATGAGACTGAGCACTATGTATCTGTATGCATTCATTTTTTACTGAGCATCTCATCATGCCCAGAAACTGTTCCAGGCACCAAGAGTACAATGATGAGTAAGACAAACTCTTCTCTCATTGAGTTTTTATGCTGCTGCTGCTAAGTCACTTCAGTCGTGTCCAACTGTGCGACCCCATAGACGGCAGCCCACTGGCTTCCCCGTCCCTGGGATTCTCCAGGCAAGAACACTGGAGTGGGTTGCCATTTCCTCTCCAATGCATGAAAGTGAAACACGAAAGTGAAGTCACTCAGTTGAGTCCGACTCTTAGCGACCCCACAGACTGCAACCTACCAGGCTCCTCCTTCCATGGGATTTCCCAGGCAAGAGTACTGGAGTGGGCTGCCATTGCCTTCCCCAGAGTTTTTATTCTAGCAAAGTTTATATTTTCAAGTCAGTATTGTAACGTCAATGCAAAGCAGTGATAAATTGCAAGGTACATGAAAGAGTTTATACACATTATTTTGGTGTGAGAAGAATGAAATTAGACATTTGAACATAGAGAAATCCAGTCCATGTGATGCTCTCAGGCAAATTTTGAGAGTTATTGGCCCTCTGGGGATGTAAGGAAGGCATTTGCAACTGAAGATTTGTCCTTTTAATTTAGGAAGAGTAAGCTGTTGTAGGTTAAGTATGTGCATTTTTTGCTTAAAATAATTAGGAAGAATACCATTTACCACTGGTACATAATTTAGAAAAAATAATTTGTTCAGGGTGATTTTTCTCCTGTTTATCCTAAATACCGGTTTGTAATAGTCATGATCTTAAAAAAACATAACATTTTATGAACTCATAAACATTCTGAAGAGGTGTTTATTGTTCCTTTATTCCTACACCTCAGCCTTTCCTACAACTTTTCTAATTGTGATGAGGAACTTACTACCTGTAGAAATATTTGCTCTATCTTCATTTAACTTTGACTGTAGAGACTTCTTTTTTATAATGAATTGAAATATGTCTGTTCACCAAGTCCATGTTTTAAATATACTTTCCCTTTGAATAAATGAAAAGAAACTTAATTTGGGGAAGTTGTTTCACTAGTTAGTAGAATGGTAATCTGATCAGGTAAAGGTGTGGGTAAATTGAATGTTTGTGTGCATGCTAAGTCACTTCAATCATTTCTGGCTGTTTGTGACTCTATGGGCTGTAGCCCACCAGGCTCCTGTGTCCATAGGATTTTCCAGGGAAGAATACTGGAGCAGGTTGCCATGCCCTCCTCCAGGGGATCTTCCCGACCCAGGGATCAAATCCATGTCTCTTATGTCTCCTGCATTGGCAGGCGGGTTTTTTTTTTACCACCAGTGCTACCTGGGAAACCCTGAATCTAATGTTTAATTTCAGTCTAATATTATGAGCAAGGTATGACACTAACTGCTAATATGCCCACAAAAAGGTAAATGAGACAATTTTAATTTTCAAGGTGTTTGGAAATCAATTTGGGGACTTCTGATTGAATTATGCTTGGCAATTTTTTTTTTCGTTTTTTACTCTGAGTATTATAAGGAAGATTTCAGGTTTTAATACCTTCATGTTAGACCATTTAGAGTCTGGTAGCACAGAGGGATAATTCTTTACTCTTATATGATGCTCTATAGTTCCCAAAGTGTTTTGGATGATACCTCATATGATCCTTAAGGAGTTTTGTAAGATAGCCAGGAAGGTATTATCTTTAAAACAGAGACAGAAAATAGAGAAGATATTAAGTATTTTGTGTGTGTTTTTTCAGTTAGTAAGTGGTAGAGACTGGTCTTGAATCTCAGTCCAGAGCTTCCCCCTGCACCATGCTGTCTCTTTGATAGCAAGAATACCTACTGGTGATCTCCAAAGATGAAAGTTTCCATCAGTTTGTTTTATAGGCAAGAGGTATCCTTGTGTAGTATATTCATGCATTCGATGAAAAATATGATTTAGAACTCAATCACTTTCTGCTTACTTTCTACTGATGCCATTAGATAAGGATTGGCAGAATCAAATAAAAAACAACATTGAATATTATTAGCAGTTAGTAAGGATGATGTGGGCTTCAAAGAATTTCCTTAGAATAAAATAAATTGTTTTGATTTACAGGTTAATTAATAGCAAGATTTTTGGTTACCCTATTATAGTATTGAGCCTAGTAAATTTAGACAGAGTCTTTATTCTATTTGATGGTGTTTAAAAATAATGTAAATAATGTGATCGTAGTCTCAAAGTTTAAATCCACTTTTTAGAGGTAAAGGAATTGGGAAGAAGAAGGCTCATGGTCTGAGACTAAACTCTGGCCAGTTATCAGGGAGGATTAAGTTGAGTTCTAAATCGATATGTGTGTGTGTGTTTGTCTGGTACTTAGGTAACACTGGCTATGAATTACATAAGTCACTGGAGGTATGAATGCAGTGTGAAAACACTGTCATTTTTCTCCTTCAGGATAAACTCTGGACTAACATTGAATAGCTTCTTCTTCCTGGGGAGAGCCAGATTTGAAGTTACCTGAATCCTGTGTTTGACCTGTCTATTGCTTATTAGAATAGTGGGCTTTCTTCTAAACATCTTTCTCCAAGAAAACACTGAAATTTGGGAGCTCAGATTATCTGCCTCAGAAGTGATTATTCTAGTGGTCAGTGGGTTTAGTTTGATTGTTTAGTCCTATCTGCATTTTTTATATTTGCAACATCACTGTCTGTACAAAGCATCCAGCCCTTTTAGAAAAGGAAAATAATTTCAAAAGTCACCAATGCTCTAAAGTAATGAGCCTTATAAATTTTAAAATTCATAAAAATAATACTGTATTATTTAATAAAATTTTGTTATATTAAACAAACAAAAAAGTTCTGTATTTATTTATTATTCTTTCAGCCTTTCTTTGCATCAATTCCAGAAGAGAATTCACATTTGCTGACATTAACATTCTACTCCAAGCACAATGCTATGGTTTTAGTATTTGCCTCATAAATCTTCCCAAAACTCATGAGGGGAGCAGTTATCTCTGCATAAGTAAGGAAACTAAAGAGTAACCTGCCTGAGCCACACAGCTTGTGATGGAGGCCAAGATCCAGCCATACTCCTTTGAGCCCACCAGGTCCATGTCCAAGGACCTGCTTTCTCCCATTCTTTTTTCCAAAGACTTTCTCACCCAGTGGCTAGTTCAGAATAAACCTGATGTTTTATTAAACCCAGTTTTTCTATCTCCCAACCGTCAACTGCAGAATTCCTATATCTTTCCTTGTTTCTTTTCTCCTTGGATAGTAAAAGCAACAAGAAATAAAATTCTCTCATCTACTATCATACACCAAATTTGCTTTATGTAGTCTTTGACTAATGACTCATTGGTCAGAATCAACTCAGGGATCTGTTCTCTGATAGTACATTAATAATATATGTGCTTTAAATCTCCTTCTCAGAGAATATTTGAGTTTTGACATATTGAACACTGGCATTTTAAATTAAAGCTGTTGCTGTCAGTGCATTTTAAAAACTAGATAGCTTGAAAATACTGTTTCATACATAACAAAATAGACCAGAGGTCATATATAGTTTACTAAGGCAAAACTATTCCTGGCCTGTTTAATTGTGATAGGGATTTTAATTGCATTTTCCAATTATCATGACCTAGAGGGCAGACACACTGAAATCATAATCACAGAAAACTACTTGATCTGATCACATGGACCACAGCCCTGTCTAACTCAATGAAACTAAGCCATGCCGTGTGGGGCCACCCAAGACGGCCAGGTCATGGTGGAGAGGTCTGACAGCATGTGGTCCACTGGAGAAGGGAATGGCAAACCACTTCAGTATACTTGCCTTGAGAACCCCATGAACAGTATCAAAAGGCAAAATGATAGGATACTGAATGAGGAATTCCCCAGGTCGGTGGACAGGGAGTCCTGGTGTGCTGTGATTCATGGGGTCGCAGAGTCAGACACGACTGAGCGACTGAACTGAACTGAACTGAAACATCTTTCAGATTGAGGAAAAAACTTCACTGTTTTTCAGGGCTTAGATTTATTAGAAGAAACACTATAGAGCAACCTAATAGATTTTCCACTTACCATGGAAACCAGAAATGATGAATTAGAAACTATTCTAGCCCCTTCAAGATAGGAAGTATCAAGATTAAAATGATGCCTGGTGACAATGATGATTCTGTATGTTGAACCCTAGGCTTGCATTGGTGTATCTTGTTTTTCAGACACTTTTTAATCTGGTTATGTAGCTAAGCCTTCCTTTTGCTTGTGGCATTAGACTTGTACAAATTGATAAGTAGTTCTGTGCTAAGCCGTTCCCTCAGTGCAGCTGATTTGGGGATGTTCTGTGATTTCCTCCTATGCACATTTCTCCATATACATCTTAATGTACAACATGTAATACACATATATGAGACTCTCTTTGCAAAGGTTTTTCTTTAGGGCAGTGAAATAAAGAGCCCTATATTTGGAGGCACAAGGTCAGGAACAATACCCATTCCCCTCTAGCCTCAGCAATTTTGCAGAAAGCAGTTAACAGATTTTTCCCCCTCCTAAGGCAATGGCACCCCACTCCAGTACTCTTGCCTGGAAAATCTCTTGGACAGGGGAGCCTGGTAGGCTGCAGTCCATGGGGTCGCTAAGAGTCGGACACCACTGAGCGACTTCCCTTTCACTTTTCACTTTCATGCACTGGAGAAGGAAATGGCACCCCACTCCAGTGTTCTTGCCTGGAGAATCCCACGGATGGCGGAGCCTGGTGGGCTGCACAGAGTTGGACACGACTGAAGTGACAGCAGCAGCAGCAGCAGCAGTATCTGTGTACTGGGTGGCTTTAGACTTTGTATCCATTTGGACCCAGAGTAACTTTGCCTGTAAAGGAACTTGCCCCAAACCGCTTGATAGCAGATAGAGGAACTAGACTAGACCCCAGGTCCTTTAATTCCTGGTGATTTTTCTTCCAAGGTAAACCTTTCATCTGTAGGTTCCTTTTTCATAAAATGGGTGAGTCTACCTCTTTCTCCAATATCTGTGTCATGCAAAGCTGCCAGTCCCCTGTGTAGGGACCTGTGGACTTAGGGTAGAGGAGAAAACTCAACCAGCCTCCAGGGGTATCAGCACAGGGACCCACTATCCTACTGTCTATTTGGCATTAATACACTGCTCACCACTGACATTGCAGATTTACTTTGAGCAGGGCTCCTGACTCCTGAACACTTGATACCAGTATGAAACCTTGTAATTGCAGGATAGAGCAAAACCCAAAGTGAATTAGAAATTTAATTAAACTTCTTGCTTGTTTAATTGTTTAATGTGTTGCACAGTCCAACTTGTAAGTCCATATTCAATTATAATGAAACTCCCCTTAGATTAAGTTTATTTGGGGTTTACAAAATGATTCTAAAAGGGTATTGCTGCTTTAAGACAATCTTTGGTTTTATAAAATTTCAACATAAGAGATTGAGTGTTTTAGTATTAGGTTTGTATTGACTCTTGATATTGACATAAATCTAAACGTGCAAAGCCCACAAAGGCTAAATCCTGTGGGCTTATGTTTAATTTAAAATATGGCTAGCTGGCCATTTTGAATATGCTAGATAGGTTGACAATATGAATATCTGACTCGTTGGGGAAATAGTCAAATATTAATTTTAATTGTTTGTTAGTAGACTGTTTGCCATTGGTTTTAAAATTCATTTGGAAAGTGAGAATTCACATTTATGTAAAAAAATTGCCAATAAACCAGATTTCATAAAGGTGTTTAGAGGTTAAATGCCGAATGATTAATTTATGCTTTAGTAATATTTTTTAATAGTTTGGAGGAAATGTAAGGCATCTGAGGAAAATGTTGATGATGAATAGTAAAGATGGCTTAAAGATTCTGAGCATTAAGTTGGAGACCATATTAATCATCCTAGAAACAGAATAGGAAACCAAATGGAGAAGACATTTAAGTGGAATTCAGAAAGTGCTGGACAAAGAGAAAATAGATAAGGCGGCGCCTGAGTCCTACCACTGACTTTGCCAAGGGACCCAGGCAGGACTCTTTCCTTCTGTGGGACATAATTCATTCACTAGTTAAAGAGGAGACAGGAACATTTGTGATCTATTATTTTCCTGCATTATCAGAAAATTTCCTTTATGTGTGACTCTGTGCAGCTTCTTTGTTGAATATGTTGAAGTCTTGTGAAAGGCAAAAGAAAGCGGGAAGTGTGAAGACTAATTGTGATACAGAAATAATAGTGGAATCTCATATTCTTTTATTTCTATACAACTACACAACAATTATGACGTTTTTCTCTTGTTCTCTTTTGCTTCTCCAAACGGCATCAGTTACTACTCTGTGAGTGCCTGGGTATTTACAAGAACATGCTTGGAGGTACATACTGGACAATGATAATGTGGTTGCTCTGGGACGATTGGTGCTTTCATGCCCTAATGGTGATGATATGCTTTAAATTCTGTGTGCTTATCATGTGAACCATCAGGAAAATTCACTAAGTGGGCTTTATTCCATCTATGGAACTATAATGATGATCAAGTAATACTCAAAAGTAGTGTAATTAGTTTAATTATAAATGAAGGCATTGCTTACATTCAAAATCTCAATAAAGAAATGAAGTTGATAGTCTGTGCTGATTCCGAAGAAAATATCATCTTGCAAAGTCAAAGAAATTAACTGTGAAGCCTTGATCAAAAAGCCCAGATAGTGTGTGATCAGGAATCTTGATTACTCCTCATTTTTAGTGAGGAAGGCTTTTTGATATTAAAAGCACAAGAAGCCAGAGCATTATTACGTAGAGAATTGATTGATTACTTTAATCAATGACTTCTTCAAAGGCATTTCTGAGATATGATTGGGGAAACTGAAGTGAGCCAACTGGCCGTTAGTGGTCAGCACTGCTCCATGGGAAGGATGTGTGTGCATCTTTACAATCAGACCTCAGAGAGACTTCCTGGGAGAATTGTGGCTCGTGTAAGGATCGGATCTGAGTAGAGTTTAATAAAATTCTGCTTTGGAGTGATTTGTTTATCTTCTGTGAGCAATTTCTTCTTCTTCTTTTTTTTTAATAGATTGATTTATTTATTTGTTGGTGTATTCCTCTACTGCTTTTTCTCATCTGAACCAAAAGCACTTTGCAAATATCAGAGCTCAGATTTTAAAAAGATCATTGATTTTTTTTTTCAACTGCCCTGAAGGTAGTCTGTCACACATCATCATTTATTTCTGAGAGAGGGATATTGATAGCATAATATTAAAATCTTTCATTTGAGAATTTTTTCGTTTTGTTTTGTCCAGCAATAACTTAAATTCACAGGAGTTTTGTATTTGCCTTCATCTATCAGAATTGCTATTTAAAAGTACATACTTCCCAGGATAATATAGTTATCTTGTTGCTTGATATAAGGAAAAGGAATTATGTGTAAATAAAAACTGTCATTGACTGAATACATTCCTGTATGATAACCAGATAGTTGAAGCAGGCTCTGGGGAGCTGTTGAAATTTGCCCAGTACGACCAGTGTTCTTAAAGTTTGGTCTGGTCAGTCAACCCTGAGGATCTTGTCAACCTCTTCCAGTCTTCCTCCCCTGCTTTTCTTCACTTTGTGCTGTTTACTTAGTTTACTTTTCACCAACTGAGCTTAAGAAAAGCTTAAGAAAAGCTCAGCTTAGGTATCAGCAATCTTTGACTGAGAAAACCATTTGTGAGTTTAAGACCCTGCCCAGTGATGACACCCGTAATGTGGAAGCAGGAGGAGAGAAATATGGCAAAGTCTTTATCACGTCACTTAGGCTACTGTTAGCCTCTGAACTGGTCTCCCAGTTTCTAGCACAGCCTCTAAAGTGTCCAGTGGGCTTTGCTAGGGTAACCTTTCAAACTTGCCCATTTCCAACGTAGCATGCTTTATCTTTCAGTTGATTCCTGTTCTCATGCTAATGTCATTGTCTTCGCTTAGGTCTTCAGATTTTTCTACCGAAGTTGTCTCTCTGCCTCTGGTCTCACCCTCTCTACCACTTGGATGCTGGTTTTCTTAATGTGCAGATAACGTAATCCGGTTGTCTACGTACAGTCCTTTAGTGGTCTCTCAGTGCCCACAGAATAAGATCAGATTCCTGGAGAAGGCACAGATGGCATCTGCAGTTTGGCTCATGCCCAGGTTCAGCCTCATTTTTTACCATATCCAGTGCTGCAACCAGGCTGAGCTCCTGGGAGCTGCCAGAACATGCTCAGCTCCTTTGTTCCTCTGGGCCTTTGATCACAGTGTTCTTTACTGGCCTGGGACCTATTTCCTCCTGAGCTCTGCCAGGGAACCCCTTTTCATCTTTCAAGACTCAGATCTAAGGCAGTTGCTCTCTTTTCATGCCCTCGTGCCCTCTCTCATCCCAACCTGTACTAGGATTAACTAATCTCTTCTTTATTCTCCACCCTATCTTGCACCTTTGGGGAATGCTTTGTTAGATCTGCTTCTTTTAATGACTTTATCTTCATCCTAGTTTGAAAGGACCTTTTAGGCCAGGGGCCATGCACTTTTTTTTTTTACCTTACATAGTTCTTTGAATACATTAGGCATTTAATAAATAGTTGTTGAATAAAAGAATGACTGGATCATCAGAGTAAAAATAAAAGAGTAAGTTCCACTTGATTTTAGATAAAGGACAGATCATGTAATGCTTCTGTGACCTGGGAAGGTCTTTTTTTTTTTAATTTTCTTTTAATTTTAATTGGAGGCTAATTAGTTTACAATAATGTATTGGTTTTGCCATACATTGACATGAATCTGCCCCGGGTGTACATGTGTTCCCCATCTTGAACCCCCCTCCCACCTCTCTCCCCATCCCATCCCTCTAGGTCATCCCAGTGCACCAGCCCCGAGCATCCTGTATCATGCATCGAACCTGGACTGGCGATTTGTTTCACATATGATAATATACATGTTTCAATGCCATTCTACCAAATCATCCCACCCTCGCCCTCTCCCACTGAGTCCACAAGACTGTTCTACTCATCTGTGTCTCTTTTGCTGTCTCGCATACAGGGTTATTGTTACCATCTTTTTAAATTCCATATATATGCGTTAGAAAACTGTATTGGTGTTTTTCCTTCTGGCTTACTTCACTCTGTATAATAGGCTCCAGTTTCATCCACCTCATTAGAACTGACTCAAATGTATTCTTTTTAATTGCTGAGTAATACTCCATTGTGTGTACGTACCACAGCTTTCTTATCCATTGGTCTGCAGATGGACATCTAGGTTGCTTCCATGTCCTGGCTATTGTAAACAGTGCTGCAATGAACATTGGAGTATATGTGTCTCTTTCAATTCTGGGAAAGTCTTAAAAGGTGAGGACAAAGTTACAGCAGTATTTGGAGTGGAGGGAAGAAACAACGATATTCATGACCAGGAAGGATGGTTTAGAGCTGAGACTGATGTGAGATAGCTTCCTTTGAGCTTATGATGGGACAGTACTTACGGAGATGTTATTTTCTGATTTAAGATATTCAGTTGACCTACTTAGTAATTTTTAAATCCTTTAGTGCTGGGTAGTTTTTATAAGTCAGATCAGAACTCAGCCTATTAGCAGCTTCATGAGCTTGACCAAGTTCTTTAACTTTTCTGAGTCTCAATTCAGTTCAGTTCAGTCACTCAGTCGTGTCTGACTCTTCGTGACCCCATGAATCACAGCATGCCAGACCTCCCTGTCCATCATCAACTCCCGGAGTTCACTCAAACTCATGTCCATCGAGTCGGTGATGCCATCCAGCCATCTCATTCTCTGTCGTCCCCTTCTCCTCCCACCCCCAATCCCTCCCAGCATCAGTCTTTTCCAGTGAGTCAACTCGTCACATGAGGTGGCCAAAATATTGCAGTTTCAGCTTTAGCATCAGTCCTTCCAGTGAACACTCAGGATTGATCTCCTCTAGAATGGACTGGTTGGATCTCCTTGTAGTCCAAGGGACTCTCAAGAGTCTTCTCCAGCACCACAGTTCAAAAGCATCAATTCTTCGGTGATCAGCTTTCTCCACAGTCCAACTCTCACATCCATACATGACCATGGGAAAAACCATAGCCTTGACTAGATGGGCCTTTGCTGGCAAAGTAATGTCTCTGCTTTTTAATATGCTATCTAGGTTGGTCATAACTTTCCTTCCAAGGAGTAAGTGTCTTTTAATTTCATGGCTGCAATGAGCATCCGCAGTGATTTTGGAGCCCAAAAAAATAAAGTCTGACACTGCTTCCACTGTTTCCCCATCTATTTCCCATGAAGTGATGGGACCAGATGCCATGATCTTTGTTTTCTGAATGTTGAGCTTCAAGCCAACCTTTTCACTCTCCTCTTTCACTTTCATCAAGAGGCTTTTGAGTTCCTCTTCACTTTCTGCCAGAAGGATGGTGTCATCTATATGCATTCTGAAGTTCTTGATATTTCTCCCGGCAATCTTGATTCCAGCTTGTGCTTCTTCCAGCCCAGCGTTCCTCATGATGTACTCTGCATATAAGTTAAATAAGCAGGGTGACAATATACAACCTTGACGCACTCCTTTTCCTATTTGGAACCAGTCTGTTGTTCCATGTCCAGTTCTAACTGTAGCTTCCTGAGTCTCAGTTAGGAAATCATAAAATGGTAAATACTGTTGTTTTATTTATCTGTTACAATAAACACTTCACAGTGTTGGGAGTATCATTGGTTTACAATGTTGTGTTACTTTCTGTTGTATAGCAAAGTGATTCAGTTATATATATGTGTGTGTGTAATGTTAAAAACTAAAGAAGATATATATACATATATTTATCTTCTTTTTTAATATATTCCTTTCCACTATGGTTTATTCATAAACATGATGATGCCACAAACAGAAAGATGGAAAAATGGGACACATGATCCCAGATTCTTTTAGGGATAGGAAAGGAATAAGCCCCTCTCTGTAAAGAGTCTGCCTGCAGTACAGGAGACCTGGGTTTGATCCCTGGGTTGGGAAGATCCCCTGGAGAAGGAAATGGCAACCCACTCCAGTATTCTTGACTGTAAAATTCCATGGACAGAGGAGCCTGGTGGGCTGAAGTCCTTGGGTTGCAAAGAGTCAGATATGACTGAGCAACTTCACTGTATAGCGTGACTGACAACGGTGTTTAATTGTACCAGTGTACCCTCATGTTCAAGGGACAGTTAGGTCTACTAAATTGTAGGCTGGCCTGCCAAGTTGCTTGGTGCCCTATGTGGTCTAACAAAGCTTTGGCTTACCAACTGTAAACATTACCCTGAAACTACTTGCGATACTGAATGCCTCCTGGGAACTGGAATGGGATATAGGGTGGGGTGGTAAAGATGCAGACATTCCATGGTCGGAGCTCTGAGTTTAGGGGATTTGGTGTGACTACAAGTCTAAGCTGAGGGCTGTGCCTTGCTGAAAACACCTAATAGACTGGTGATTCCTTTCTGATTGTGATCCCAAGGATGAGCCACATGCAAGTTCCCCAGAGACCAAGACTCCTAAAATTTCTCTCTTATGTTGAACTGAAAGTCATACAAAATAGAAGTTAGAAGCGTTAATTTTGGAAATCACTGGACAACATTTAAATCATGACACTTTTCTAGTTAGGTGACCCTCAAAAAGTTATTTAAGCTCTCTGAACCTGTTTCATAGTCTACAAATGGAGTTAATAGTGCTTATTTCATAGAGTTGTTGTGACTTTAAATGAGAAAATATATTGAAAGCAGCTATCATGATGCTCCAGATCCTAAGAGGTTGCTGATGCTGATAGTTTTGATTTTTCCTCCTAGATGAATGCAGGCCAGGGTTCTGGCTCAAGGTGGCATACAGTGGCTGAGAGCCTGATTGGTTATTTCCCACAGGCTTTCATGCGTGAGGCTAAAAGGCAATCTCTGGGAGTATAAAGAAACCAAAACCAAGTTAATTCTCTCACTGAGCTGGCAGTCTGCGGAGGGATCGGGCTCAAAGGGAGAATCTAGGTGTAAACCAACACAAGCAGAAGGGCTCCAGATGGAGGATGGTGGCACACGGTGGAGAACTGACTTACAGGCTGAGCTGAGGGCTGCAGTATTTTTATAGGGTGCTCGCCTCTGCCAGTCTGTGTGGGAAGAGAACCCTGAAGGGCATAGACACAAGTCTGGGGCTGAGTTGGAGGGGATGGCAGTAATTTGGGCCCATGATGGTTGTGGCTGGGAGCCGAGGCAAGGCCCATTGGGGGAGGTCTTATGGGAAGAATTTGTGTGCTGATGCTTCTGTGAACCTTGGTTCTTCACCCAGTATTGGGGCTTAGAGGGCTCTGTTGGCTCAGGCAGGTCCTCTTTTATCCTCAAAGCAACCCTAACTTCAAGGGTTTAACTGTATTTTTATTACACATTGTCCAGAGCATAGTAGTCCCCAAATGTTTTTTTGTTTGCTTTTTTGACATTGAATCCATTTGCAGAGTGTCTTGATATTTTTTGGAGGGTGGTTATGTCTTTTCTCAAGCTAGACCAGCACATTCATTTATTTCCAGCCAGTGAGACTGTTCCAATTTTTGTTTGGGAAGTAGCCACTTGAGTTTTACTATTCTGTGTGCTTTAGGCCTCATTTGGGAGTTTAAATTCTTTTACAATGGATAGGGACTGTAGAACTGAGAATCCCAAATCACAGGACAATTTGAAGTCCATTGACAAGGATAGTCAGAAAGGTGTGCTTTGCAGAATATTTTACTCTAGTTTCTCTAATGTAATTAGTTTTGAAGAAAAAAAAAAAAGCCAACATTCAACAGAAAGTCAGGAATAGAGGATTAATCTAATACTTCCCAGTGGAGAGGATGAGGCTGGGTTCAGACTACACTGCATATTCTAAGCACACCTGAAAACAGCAATGGGCTATCTCAAAACCCTCTTTCACTGTCATTTCTTTTAGACACCCAGATAGTAATCTCAGGATAGGATTTGTTTTTGTCAGTAACATTTGGGAAACAACACCACCAAACTGGGATTTCCCAGGTGGTGCCTAGTGATAAAGAACCCACCTGCCAGTGCAGGAAACACAAGAAATGCCGGTTCGATCCCTAGGTCGGGAAGATCCCCTGGAGGACATCATGGCAAACCCCTCCAGTATTCTTGCCTGGAGAATCCCATAGACAGAGGAGCCTGGTGGGCTTTGATTTATGGGGTGGCAGAGAGTCAGACACGATTGAAGTGACTTAGCACATGTGTGCGCACATGTACACACCACCAAACTGCTTAGAGACATAGGGCAGGTTGCATAAGCAGTAGCCCTCAGCTGCTCTGTGGCTGGGGGAAGCTGAGGATTAGCTTGAGGTTCCTGCTTTATTTATGTAGTTTGATGTCAGGCTCAGACTTCAGTAGTTGTGACTCCTGGGCTATAGAACACAGCCTCAATATTTGTGGTGCACCAGCTTAGTTGCTTCGTGGCATGTGGGATCTTCCCAGATCAGGGATCAAACTCATGTCTCCTGCACTAGCAGATTCTTTACCACTGAGCCACCAGGGAAACCCCTTGATCAAGTTCTTACCTGCTTCACAAGTCAGTGTATGTGAGTCTTTCTCTACAACCTTATGGCAAGCTTGGAGAGGATGTGTATCTGTGTGTCCCACAGGTCTAGAATATTACCAACCACTTAAAAAAAAAATCTCTTTTAGTTGTCTGTTATGTCACAGTAATGTTAGTAATATTTTTCTTTAATAGGTGTATTTAATGTTTTAGAGTCTTTTTGTTGAATATTGATTTTGGTTTTGATAAATATAGTAGCCTCAATTCATGAAAAATTTATACTGAAATCCTGTTCAATTTATGCTGAACTTCCACACATGTAGTTTATTATAAAACAGAAACTTTGTATGCATAGGATGGAGTGTTGATTTAAAAAAAAATTTTTAATATACAATCATAGAATTTGTAGGGCAAGTTCTTGTGATACCTTTTCAATTTCCTTCTATTGTTTCTAAATACTAACTCATAGCAGAATCATCTCCATCCCTATATGCTTCTAAAACATGTTAGTTCAGCAACAGACTTGTATTATCAGACTTAATATAAAATGTGCTCAGTTCAGTTCAGTTCAGTCACTCAGTCGTGTCCGACTCTCCACGACCCCATGAATCACAGCACACCAGGCCTCCCTGTCCATCACCAACTCCCGGAGTTCACTCAAACTTGTGTCCACAGAGTCGGTGATGCCATCCAGCCATCTCATTCTGTCGTCCCCTTCTCCTCCCGCCCCCCAATCCCTCCCAGCATCAGAGTCTTTTCCAGTGAGTCAACTCGTCTCATGAGGTGGCCAAAGTATTGGAGTTTCAGCTTTAGCATCAGTCCTTCCAATGAACACCCAGGATTGATCTCCTTTAGAATGGACTGGTTGGATCTCCTTGCAGTCCAAGGGACTCTCCAGAGTCTTCTCCAGCACCACAGTTCAAAAGCATCAATTCTTTGGTGCTCAGCTTTCTTCACAGTCCAACTCTCACATCCATACATGACCACGGGAAAAAAACCATAGCCTTGACTAGACGGACCTTGGTTGGCAAAGTAATATCTCTGCTTTTTAATATACTATCAAGGTGCTACAAGAACTTAAATTTACTATGCCCACTCAGCATTCTAATAGATGTTATCTTGACTCTTTGTATTATGTTATAGACCTACGGGACCAGAGAATGAGAAAATCCCAATTCTCTAGGGCCTATCCCTTGCATGGAGGAGCTAACCATGGGAGATGTTTGGCTGTTCTCCTTTCTGTCTCTCTCCCCTTTTCCTGGTCCTCCTCCCCCAAGAGTATAAATAATCGATTTTTATGGAAAAATTGAAGTAAGGCAAGGCAATCCAAATTAACTGCAGGTCCATGATTGTAAGTGAAGTGAAGTCGCTCAGTCGTGTCCGACTCTTTGCGACCCCATGGACTGTAGCCTACCAGGCTCCTCCATCCATGGGATTTTCCAGGCAAGAGTATTGGAGTAGGTTGCCATTTCCATGATTGTAGGGGTCAGATAAATTTACCATTGTGTGCCCAGTGTTAAAAAGTGTGTGGCATGTCATAGGTAGTCAGTTAATTTGTTGAATATATGAACAAATAAGTTTTAATGTGCTTATTAACTGTCTATAACAAGAAGAGCTTTATTCCCCTTGATTCAGGATGTGGTAATGGGTAGGGTCATCATTTTTTTGTTCTATCTTTTTGAGACCTCAGGGTTTTCTGCTGTATCTTTGTTACTTATGACAATACCAACACTAATAGTAGTTGTAGCCTCTAGCATTTAAATAATGCTTTTCACTGTTTAATAATTAAAATTTAGTAAGATGTACATATATGAGCTTTCACTTTATTTTCAGAACAACGCTGAGTGATCAATGAAACAAGGTCCAACAAATGGTGACCCTCTTCCTTCCCCTACTCCTGCACCATGGCCTTCCTTCTATAGCAGGGATGACAGACAGTTCTTTGATTGGTGAGGAGTCTAAAAATAGAAAGATGTGTTATGTGCCATAAGCCACACATCAAGTTTATAACAAAGACAAAATTATATGTAGTCTGACATTTTTTTCACTTTAAATTTATTATGGATTTAACTGACTTTATATTTCATTCAATAGTTTCTTTGAGATGTCACAGAAATTCAGTGATGGATGCATATTTAAAATTATTATAAAATCAACATTGAATGAAATAAAGAAGTGCTATTTATAATAGATAAGAAAATACTATTTTTCAGAGCCAAGCATTATTTTTATTGGTATTTTGAAAGCATTTATTCATTTCCCTAGATTAAAGACTGTACGTGATTTGGAATACAAAGAATAAGATTTGGATGTGATTTATAAATCTCTTTTTTTGTTTTTGTTACTTTTTTGAATCCTTAGGAGTAGGTGAAGATGTTCCTTCTGGACTCTGCTTTTTTTGACATTGGTTTTTGAAGGATCTGTTTTTCTATCTTTTTTATTTTTTTGCTCTTTTCAAATAGCCAGAAGTGTCATTAGTATGGTATCATGTTGTGAGGACAAATTGTTAAAAAACAGGTAAAGGTTTATAGTAGTTATTGAAAGATTGCATGAATAACATCTTTTGTACTTATCCATTACCTATTTTGTGGACTTAATTTCACATTGTAGACTATTTTAAAAATAAAATTTTGATTTTATTCTGAATTGTTTTCATAGTAACAAAGGGAAAAACCACTGTTTAATGAGATTTTTAAAGTTATATCTTATAGGAAAGCCTAAATTTGAGGTAAAAAAGGGTTGATCTTATTTTGATTTTTGGCTAAGACTTTACTTGGTTGAAATATGCTTATTCAAAACTGGAGACCTCAGAAAGTGCTTGAAACTTGATTAAAACACACATGCGCGCAACCTGGATGCAATACTGGAACATTCCTGAGTGTTTAATGGGTGACTCTAAGGGTGCCCGAGACACTGCATCACGTGAGACGCTGTGTCCCGGGAGACGAGGGCTCTTCCCTGCTTGTGGGGGACGGTGTTTCTATTTCACTCAGCTCTAGCCTTTTTTGAACTCTGGGATTTGTGTATTTTATATCCGACCTGTCTTTATTCCTCATGGAGAATTGATTTATGTCAACGAGTATCAATTAAGATAACAGCCTTTCATCTATTTCAGACATTTCTTCCAAATTATGAGGACTGTTACCCCTCCAGGCCTAGTATTTGAATATTCGGCATAAATGTTTGTTTTATCTACAGATAATTTTTGTGTTTGGAGTTATTAACTCAAATTTGAAAGATATTTGGTTAGCCAAAGTTGGTATCTGACTTTAGGGGAGATGGTGGCTGTTAAGTGATGATACATGGATAGAATAGGTCCTGAAAGGCCCCCTGTAAATTGCTTCTACTGAGCAGTACTTCTGCATTATGCCCTTGACTCATATCAGGGAGGGCTAAAAGGAGCAGGTATGCAACTGTATTTATAATGGTGTTATTGAAGGCATTGTCTATGTATTTGACACAGAGTCCCTTTTATAAAAACATATCAGAGAAATTTTTCTTATACTTTGGTGCCAGGAAAATTTATACAATTAACTTTCAAGAGAGTCTGTTTCCCTGTTTGCTTTGGTTGCTAGGAAAAATAGAACTAGAGTTGTAACATGTTTAACAATTAATCAGTTATATTCTGGGATACATGTGTATACTAACTTTATTTTACTTTTAACATATTTAATCTCCTTTCTATACTCCACCAAATGTCGACACATGTGTTGAATGCCTGTTTATGTTAGGCACTGCATATGATGCCATAGAGACAATGATAAGCACAATCTGACATAGCCCCAGCCCCACAGAGCTTAAATGTCTTTGGGGGGAGCAGAGATAAGCATTAATCAAATAATCATGCGAAGAAATGTAAAAAAGGAAATTGTTACAAGTACAATGAAGGAACATTACATGATGCTATGAGACTCTATTTTGGTTCTAATTCTTCTTTTCCTGTATGTGTTATATTGTTTTTTATGGTAACAGATCCATACATACAGATATACACACATATGTACATGTACAGTGTTTCAAGAATACATCTGTGCTTATGTGTTTTTTTGTGTGAAAATGCTTCTCCAAAATGATTAAATGGCTATTTTTCCATTATTTGAAAGTATCACAATATATTTACCTAGTACTTTTATCATTGAGCTCTGCTTGTTAACAGTTATTCACTATTGTAAAAAATAATATTACTTTAATTTTCCTTTTTTTTTTTTAAACCAAACTTTTCTCGTGGGCTCTATTTTAGCCAAAAAAAAAAAAAAAAATAGAATCCTTTGCAATTAATCAAAGATAGAAGATCTTACTGACAGAGGTTAAGGCAGGAAGAAATGTACCATAGTTCAACTAGCTTTTCTTGTGCCCACAACTGTCACTCAGTTCACCTTTGTGGGGCAGCATCTTGCCTATCCCAGGACCTTCAAGTCATGCTGCAGTCCTCGCCTTCTATACTTGGGGCTACCTTCCGTGTTGAACGCTAATAGTCTGTGTGCTCCCATTCATGGGAGTGTTTAAAAATGATGAGCTCTGTTGTTTCTTAGAGTAAATACAGCAACAGAAATATCACATCCCTAAGAGGGGTGAGTAAGGGAGAACAAGGCAATCAGGGTTCAGGAATGATGGTTTCCAAATAACGTGTCTGCTGTAGACTTCCCATGTTCTAGAACATCCATCACTCTACATTTACTATTGAGGCTGAATATTTTATCACAGGCTTGTCAACGAATTGTTTTTCTTAATGAATTCCTTGTTCATATCCTTTGTCAAGTTTTCTATGGATCAGTTTATCATTGTATTATCACTGATTTGTAATGCCTTCTTTTGTATCAAAAATATTTTCATGTATGCTGAAAGCATTTACTTCAGTTTGTCTTTTTAATTGTCTTGTGATATTTTTAGCATAGTGATTAAACACACAGGCTTTGAGACAAATCTTAGAATCAGATTCTGTTCACTGACTTATTACCTCTGTATTTGAGTCAAGTTGCTTAACCTGTTTTAAAGCTTGTATGGATGGTTGTGGTTGTATTTGTTCTTTTTGTCTCTGGAAAGAGTAGATGGAATAAATTGGATAATGTATGTTCATTGTAAAGTATTTAGATAACAGATATTCTAAAATTTAAAAAATCATTTATAATTCCTAATTCCTAAAAATCTTTGTTTATATTTTCACATATGTATGTTAGTGAGCTGCTGCTGTTAGTGAGCAGTTATATCTTAATCATGATTCTGCATATATCTGGTATCAAATTGTTCTCCTTTAATATATTGCAGATATCTTTCTTGGAGAAGGCAATGGCACCCCACTCCAGTACTCTTGCCTGGAAAATCCTATGGATGGAGAAGCCTAGTGGGCTGCAGTCCATGGGGTCGCGAACTTTCACTTTTCACTTTGATGCATTGGAGAAGGAAATGGCAACCCACTCCAGTGTTCTTGCCTGGAGAATCCCACAGAGTCGGACACGACTGAAGTGACTTAGCAGCAGCAGCAGCAGATATCTTTCTTGGTTCATATTTATGTCCACTTTATCAATTCTAATATTCCAACTATAGATACGCTATAATTTCCCTATTTCATTATTTTTAATTAAATCAATGCCAATTTTAATTATTAAATATGTTCTAGGGAGCCCTTCATGATTATTTCTAATAAGCAGAATTCTATGTCAGAGGATTAATACATCTGTAAGTTTTCAGATATTTCTGTAGCTTCATGCATGATAGGTGTTATCTTTTTTCTTTTCCTTTTTTCTCTTTTGCCAGTTTGATATGTGAAATGATATCTTACTTAAATTTGCATTTCTTTTGGTCACTAGCAGCTTAAACATGTTTCATGTATTTGATTGTTTTAATTTCTTTTAAAATAAATCTTCCTGTTAATCTCTTTGCTAATTTTTCAATAGGAATGTTCATTTTTTTTTCTTATAGGTTTCAAGGGCTCTTATATATTGCAAGGATATTAATCTTTTATCATGCAAATTACAGCTATTTACTTTTTCTTTTAATTTTTATTGTTGTTTATTCAAGGAAAAGTTTTGAGTTTTACAAATAAATAAATCCAGCCATCTTTATTTTCTACCTTTAAGACTCTACATCAATATTTTCTTCAAGTACTTTTTTTTTGCTTAGAACAAATTTCAGGTTTCTTTCTAAATTTTACATTGAAATATAGATTTACAGATATACTTGACACTTAAATAAGCTCCCTGAGGGCAGCTCATTATGTTACTATTTCTTATTGCTGACTGTATTCACGGCCCATCACAGGCATATAATACACATTTATCAAATAAATAATATAACTTTTGAATTGCCTAAACTTTATTTCATTATAAAATGGGTGACAGAAATGTCTTTCCTTAACATTTTAAAAAAGCTGTAAATATATTTTATGAAACATATTTATAATGTTAGTTTTTCTCTGTCTGGAACATTCTTCATTTTCATCATCTGAACTCTCTATCACCTTTAGATGTCAGCTCAAGCATTGTTTCTGTAGGAAAGCCCTCTGTGATAATCTTTTGACAAGGTCACATTCCAAGTTGTAAGTTTTCCTAACACTGTTTTTCTCGGTGGCACTTTTTATTCCTGCCGTTTCACAATTGTTTGTAGAGTTATTTAGTTATTTCTTTTCCCCAAACAGGCAGAGACTTTACTCCTTTTTACTTACCATTGTGTCCCACCACCTGGCATCAGATTCTAAGTTTTATTTATTTATTTATTTTGAATAGACAAATAAACGAACAGCCTGTTACAAAAATTGCATACTGAGTTTTTGCACGTGCATGATTGCCTTGAAGACTTTATTATTGATCTTTCTGTTCTGTTATCAGTCCCATACAGATTTAATAACAGCTTTAAAAAATTTTAATATCTCTTAGGGTATGATGGCTTTCCACACACCTCTAAAATAATTCATTTTAGTTTTAAAACTTTCCCAACTAGTCTCACACATTTATTCTTCCAGTTGAATTTTATAATCATTTGTCAGGTTCAGAAAATTCTCATTGTATATTTGTGTTTGTGTGTGTGTCAATGTATTGTTTTGAAAGAAAGGAATTGTTTTAAATTTATAAATTAACTTGAGGAAAGTGTATTTATAATAAAATATGCAAAGTTCTTATTCAGGAATTTGGTACGTAGCTTTTATTTACTTGATTTTTTTTATTTCCCTCAGTTAATTTTTAAATTTTATTCATCCAGAACCTGAACATTTTATGCTATGATTTTTCTTAGATATTTTTGTTCAGGAGAGATTTAACATGGCAGGCTTGAGTTTGGTATCTTTTAGGGTTTGCTTTCAAGCTTAGACCTTGACTGGCATCTGGAAACTTCTGAAATGTTTTTGGGGTTTGAAATGTTCCCTGTCCCTGCGGTGCTAAGTGGTAAGGTTATTTGGTTTGTCAGAGGTACTGAATTTCATTGTGCTAGGCTGCCTAGACTTCCTTTAAAGAAACGATCCATGTGGTTCATGATGAGCACCTACTTTCCTTCAGGAAATTTTTAGTGATTGTGGATGACTTTGCTGGCATTCAGTTCCTATGGGACCAGCCCCCCAAAATCCTTGAACTATGAGACTTGGGGAATTTTGCCAGGTAAAAACGCCACACACATTACTGCATTTTACTGCTGGACAACACTGGAATCTTATAGGTGAATTGCTTCAGATACCATCTGGTATGGCTTTTTCTCTTATTAGGTTCATTAGTTTTGAGTTTATTCTCTTGGCTTTTCCTAGTAGTCTGAATAATATCACCTCCAAGTGATAATTCTGTGTATTTTTTTTACAATATTTATCTCTCATATTTATTATTTTTGTCATATTGATCAGATCTAGATGAGTGTTGAGTAGTACAGTTGACTTCAGGAACCTTTGGTGATTGTGATAGCATTTTGCATATATTTTCCATTGTCTTAGTGTAATATTCTTTATTGTGTTATGAAAGCATCCCTTAACATCTAGTTTAGCATCTTAGAGTTCACATAGGTTCATATAGAGTTTCATAAGAAGCTCATGATACATTTTATTAAAGCCTTTTTTTGAAATCCATTGAGATGGTTCATTGCTTTTTCAGTTCTGTATTACTCAGAAAAATTGTTTTATATATATAATTTTTAAAAATTTAGAAAGCATAGTAATTTATTGCCTTTAATAATTTAATTGCTTAAATTATTAATTTATTTACTTAAATGTATTAAATTATAAAGAAATCTTAGTTTATTAATTAAAGTAATAGAGGTTAATAGAATAATGCATGATCCAATATGTCATCTTGTGACGTCAGAAAATAAAATAATTTGGTAGAATGATACATAGAATAATTAAGATTGTTCAGCAGTTTCTTATAGGACATTTACAGTGTAATTTATGCCTGGCATTTGTTTATCAAAATGTATATTCTCTGAATTTCAGCAATATTGCCACATGTAATTCAGTTTGTATATATTTTTACTTTCCTATGTATTTTTGGTACACAGAAATGCCTGCTATATTCAGACAAGTATTTTTCAAAGTATTATACTTCCAGCTCTCTTGCTCAACTTTTAATACAGTATGATAGAATGATCTATTTTGTGTATTACATAACTGTCACAGTGCCTGTAATGGTGATTTTTTTTCTTTCTTTTTCATTTGGAGAGGGTACCCAGATGCTAACTGAATACTTGATTTGGAAATACTGACAAGCCATGAGAGAGAATGATGTCATAAGAAGAGTCTCATCTTCCTCTCTAATTACTCAGGGTCATTGTAGATTATTTCATTTTGCCAATATTTACTTCCTGGTAATAGTTTATAGTTAAAATTGAGGAAAATATTAAGTTTAAATATATAAAAGTTTAATAGCTAGCTGTATTACTAATTCTGTAGTAATAGCTGGCTGTATTACTGATATATTACTACTTCTGCTTCATTGACTACACCAAAGCCTTTGACGGTGTGGATCACAACAAACTGTGGAAAATTCTTCAAGATATGGAAATACCAAACCACCCTACTTGCCTCCTGAGAAATCTGTATGCAGGTCAAGAAGCAACCGTTAGAACTGGACATGAAACAACAGACTGGTTCCTACTTGGGAAAGGAGTATGTCAAGGCTGTATATTGTCACTCTGCTTATTTAACTTCTATGCAGAGTACATCATATGAAATGCCTGGCTGGATGAAGCACAAGCTGGAATCAAGATTGCCGGGAGAAATATCAATAACCTCAGACATGCTAATAACACCACCCTAATGGCAGAAAGCAAAGAGGAACTAAAGAGCTTCTTGATGAAAGTAAACGAAGAGAGTGAAAAAGCTGCTTAAAACTCAGTATTCAAAAAACTAAGATCATGGCATCTGGTCCCATAGATGGGGTATCAATGGAAACAGTGACAGACTTGATTTTGGGGGGGCTCCTAAATCACTGCAGATGGTGACTGCAGCCATGAAATTAAAAGATGCTTCCTCCTTGGAAGGAAAGCTATGACCAACCTAGACAGCATATCAGAAAGCAGAGACATTCCTTTGCCAACAAAGGTCTGTCTAGTCAAAGCTGTGGTTTTTCCAGTAGTCATGTATGGATGTGGTAGTTGGACCATCAAGAAAGCTTAGTGCTGAAGAATTGATGCTTTTGGACTGTGGTGTTGGAGAAGACTCTTGAGAGTCCCTTGGACTGCAAGAAGATCCAACCAGTCAATTCCAAAGGAAATCAGTCCTGAATATTCTTTGGAAGTACTGATGCTGAAGTTGAAGCTCCAGTACTTTGGCCCCTGATGGGAAGAACTGACTCATTGGAAAAGACCCTGATGCTGGGAAAGACTGAAGGCTTGAGGAGAAGGGGACGACCGAGGATGAAATGGTTGGATGGCATCACCAACTTGATGGACATGAGTTTGAGCAAGCTCCAGGAGTTGGTGATGGACAGGAAGCCTGGCATGATGTAGTCCATGGGGTCACAAAGTATCGGAAATGACTAAGTGACTGAACTGAACTGATATTACTAATTCCACTGTCATACTTTTCTACTGAAATATATTTGTATCTATGAATTGAATTGTAGTTGTTATAAAAAGATTAAATGTTGTTTTCTCACAAAGGAGAGGTTGTAGGTGAATAAACATAAATTATAGCATTTAAGTGAAATTCAGTTAAGCATTATGTATTTCTTCAGCTTTATTTTATATGGGAGATAAAATTTTTTGGCATAGTAAAAATGTCTTTATATCTACTGTATTCTGTCCAAATTTCCATCTGACAATGCAGCAAAGGCAGCCTTCTGAAAAATAAATGCTATAGGAAAAGCATATTTTTCTGATTTCCATCAACCATAAATGCCTGGTAGTTCATTTTCCTAGTCAAATGTTTGGTAACTGTAAAGCTGAGACAAGTTAAAAAGGAGAAGTAAGCCCCTGCTTTCAAGCATCATATAGGCCAGCATGAAGATGGACCTGCAGACAAGCAATTTTTATGCTGTGTGGTGATTTCTTTTAGGGGTTGCACAAAATTAGTGAAAGCCTAGGTGGTTCATATTAAGTTGGCTTAGGGGTGTCAAGGAAAATATTTTGGAGGCTGACAGATTTGAACTTCAGTATTGTTTCTATCCCCTCCTTTGGTAATTGGCCCCAGTAATCCTATCTACCACCTCAGATACACAGATGATACCATTTTAATGTCAGAAAATGAAGAGGAACTAAAGAGCTTCCTGATGAGGATGAAAGAAGAGAGTGAAAAAGCTGGTTTGAAACTCACCATTTTAAAAACTAAAACCATGATATCCAGTTCCATCACTTCTTGACAAATAGAAGGGGAAAAAGTGGAAGCAGTGACAGATTTTATTTTCTTGGGCTCCAAAATCACTGCAGATGGTGACTTCAGCCATGAAATTAAAAGACACTTGTTCCTTGGAAGGAAAGCCATGACAATCCTAGAGAGTGTATTAAAAAGCAGAGACATCAGTTTGTGACAAAGCTATGGTTTTTCCAGTAGTCATGTACAGATGTGAGAGTTGGACCTAAAAAAGACTGAGCACTGAAGAATTGATATTTTTGAATTCTGGTGCTAGAGAAGGCTCTTGAGAAACTCTTGGACTTAGAAACCCATCAATTCTAAAGGAAATGAACCCTGAATATTCACTGGAGGGACCAATGCTGAAGCTGAAGTTCCAATACTCTGGCCACCTGATGCAAAGAGCCAACTCATCGGCAAAGACCCTGATGCTTGGAAAGATTGAAGGAAAAGGAGAAGGGGGCGGCAGAGGATGAGATGATAGGATGGCATCACTGACTCAATGGACGTGAATTTGAGCAAACTCTGGGAGACAGTGAGGACAGAGGAGCCTGATGTCCTGCAATCCATGGAGTCACACAAAGTTTTACACAGTTTAGCAATTGAACAACAAGAACAGCAGTTCTATCTAATGTTACTTTCTAGTGTCTCTGTATTAGATTTCTTCATAGAAACAAAACAAATGGGGTGTGTGTGTGTGTATGTATGTATGTATGAATGTATGTGTGTATGTGTGTATTATATGTCATAAGGAATTGGCTCATGCATGTGGGGAGGTTGGCAAGCCCCAAGATTTCTAGGGTGAGTCAGCAAGCTGGAGACTCAGGAGAGCCAAAGATGTATTGTCCAGTATGACTTCAAAATCCACAGCAGAGCTGATGGCATGGGTCTTTCCTATGACCTGAAGACTTGAGACCCAGACAAAGCCATTGTTTAAGTTTGAGTCTGAAGGCAAAAGTGTCTGTGTCCCAGTTCAAAGGTAGTCAGGCAGAAATAATTCTCACTTGTGGGAGGGTCAGCCTTTCTATTTTATTTAGGCCTTAACTGGTTGGATGCGGTCCACTTTCACTAGGGAGGGCAACTGCCCTACTCAGTCTCAGACTTAAGTGTTAATTTTGTCCAAAAATATCTTCACCTAGGATGATGTTTGACCAAAAATTTGGGCAACCCATGGACCAGTCAACTTGAGACATAATATTAACTATTTCATTGTCACAGATGGTGTATCTGTCCATTGTTCTATGAATACTTGATATTCATTTTTGAGCTTTCAACCTTGTTTTCTCCCCAAAATCACGCCACTTTCTCCCTTTCGTTTATCCATGAAACACCACTTACTTTCTCTTATTGTTTAGCCACTAATTGATTTCCCCTTTTTATTTCTTTGATCCTTAATTATAAGTTTTGTTATTTCATGGATATGAGTTTTTGCTTCTCTAACTCAGTGGACATCTTTCTGAGGGTATGACAACTACGCTTTTTCTTTTTTCAGTTCTTTTCCCTTTAAGTAGCAGAATAGTTAATATATAGATAGGAATGTTTGTTAATTTATTCAATACTATAAAGTGAAAGAAAGTGAAAGTGAAGTAGTTCAGTCGTGTCTGACTCTGCGACCCAGTGGACTGTAGCCTACTAGGCTCCTCCGTCCATGGGATTCTCCAGACAAGAGTACTGGAGTGGGTTGCCATTTCCTTCTCCAATACTATAAGCTTAGTATATATAGATAGGAAACATTGAGCTAAGTCTTGGTAATATAGACATAAATAGCATTGAATAGATTTCCAATTGTTGGGAGCAGATAGTTAGTGGTTCCAATACAAGGTAGTATTGTAGTAGAAGACCAAAAAAGTACTTTGAGAATCCAGACGATACTGATAATCACTATCTTAATCATGCGGACCCAAAGAAAATATTCAAAGGAGTCTTGTTTTTTAAAATCTGGTCCTAAGTGAGTAACCAGGTAAATTAGCAATTATAAGTTAGGGGAAACATTTAGAGTGAATGGATTATAAAATACAGGATTATAGACAAGAAGAATATGCCTGAGAAATGTGATGAGTTCTGTATGTTTATAGTGTACGGCTTTTGAGTGAGTGGGAAAGAAGGGGTAGGTGAGTGGTAGCTAAAGCTAGAGCTTAAAACTCTTCATGCCATTGCCAGAAGATTTATCTTTATCCCCATAGGCATTAGGAATCAGCAGACATATTCAAAGGAGGGAGTGATATATCATATTTTCATTCTTAAAAGTGATTCTGGAAATAATAAGAGTTCAGTTCAGTTCAGTCGCTCAGTCGTGTCCGACTCTTTGTGACCCCATGAATCACAGCACGCCAGGCCTCCCTGTCCATCACCAACTCCTGGAGTTCACTCAAACTCATGTCCATCGAGTCGGTGATGCCATCCAGCCATCTCATTCTTTGTCATCCCCTTCTCCTCCCACCCCCAATCCCTCCCAGCATCAGAATCTTTTCCAGTGAGTCAACTCTTCAAATGAGGTGGCCAAAGTATTGAAGTTTCAGCTTTAGCATCAGTTCTTCCAATGAACACCCAGGACTGATCTCCTTTAGGATGGACTGGTTGGATCTCCTTGCAGTCCAAGGAACTCTCCAGAGTCTTCTCCAGCACCACAGTTCAAAAGCATCAATTCTTTGGCACTCAGCTTTCTTCACAGTCCAACTCTCACATCCATGCATGACCACTGGAAAAACCATAGCCTTGACTAGACGGACCTTTGTTGGCAAAGTAATGTCTTTGCTTTTTAATATGCTATTAAAGCATATTAAAGCCGAAGGTGAATGGTTCTATGAAGACCTACAAGACCTTTTAGAACTAACACCCAAAAAAGATGTCCTTTTCATTTTAGGGGACTGGAATGCAAAAGTAGGAAGTCAAGAAACACCTGGAGTAACAGGCAAATTTGGCTTTAGAGCGCGTAATGAAGCAGGGCAAAGGCTAATAGAATTTTACCAAGAGAACGCACTGGTCATAGTAAACACCCTCTTTCAACAACACAAGACTTCTCTACACATGGACATCACCAGATGGTCAACTTGTATTAACAATGGGCCCTAAATGAAGCAAAAGAAATGGGATATACTTGAGATTCCACTCAAGTTCTCATAAGTAGACTGTAGTATATCAAAACAGGTTACTTAAATGGAATCCTTTTTCTATAGCTGTATGACCAGGCAAGTGAGCTGGCCTATAACAGGTCCAGTTCTCATCTGTAGTCAGTGCCACCCCACACTTGGTCTTGCTCTGTCCGCATTTGCTGCACTGCAAGGAATTTTCTACATAGTAGTCATAGAGATTTTGAGGGGTCAACTAAATGTTATGTCTGAAGAAGAAAATGGCAACCCAGTCCAGTATTCTTGCCTGAAGAATCCCCCTGGACAGAGGAGCCTGGCGAGCTACAGTTCATAAGGTCACAAAGCGTCAAACACGGCTGACCCGACTTAGTGAAAATGTGGCGTCAGTCCCAGCTCTTTCCTTGGCCCTGCCAGCCACTCTTGCTCACCTCCTATATCCCCGCTTTTCACCCACTGGTCTCCAGCTCAAGGACTCTTCTTTCTGTTCCTGCTTTAGGGCCTGTCTACATGTAGGTGCTTTTAAGTCTGAAGTGAATGAATCACTCTATCTTATAGGTTTATTGTGAGAAGTAAATGTGAAAAAATATATGAAGAGTTAATTAATGTGCCTGGTACATTAGAGGTGTGTAATAAATTCTACATTTCTGTCCTTGTGTTATCAAAACTATAAACCTGATGTTTCTTTATCCTCTTCTGCTTCAGCCTACCTTTCCAGCTCTTCCCATTCAACCGAGTTACTGTCTTTGGTTTCTGCCTCCCCATGTATATTGACATCTCTGTTATATTTAGTTTGATATGACTTCATCTAATTCCCTGGACTTTTGCATACATTTCCTTTCCTGAGTAACCCTATTTCTTAATGTGCTTAAATCATTACATATGTATTCCTGGTCCCGAGGACACTGAACATACAACAACCTTCCTTCATGAAATTCCTGGAAGAATAGGGACCCTCTAGAGATTCAGTCCCAAGACTACCAAGGGACTCTTCACCACTCATAAAAGCATTATCCTGATTACATCATTATTATGTGGAATTAGAATCAGTAATTTATAAATTAGAGCCAAGACTTACCAAACACCAACTCTGGGCTAGGCAACGTCCTAAGCACTTTACGTAAGTTACCTTCCTTTCCGAGTTTGATTTTATTAGTATTCCTGTTTTGTACATATTAACTTGCCCAAGGTCACCCTGTTATTGATTTGCATGTTAGGATGTAAGCCCAGGTGGTCTGATTTCAGATTCCTGTTCTCAACCATGCTTTTATATTCTGTAGTGCCTCAGTAGCAGGGTCATAGAGTTAACTTTTATTCTTTAGTGTTTGATTTAAGATTTTTAAAATAACATGCAGTTAAGTTAAAAACTAGCCCCAAATTTCCAACTGTTCCTTTCTACCCTTCTACCCTACATCTTCAAGTCTCACTTATGGCAACTACTGTCAACAATATTTTCTATTTTTTTTCTTTATGTAAGATTTTTCTTTTTAACCTTTCAGTGTAATCTTGCTCTCAGCTTTTGTCTTCTGAAAAGTCAGCTTATTCCTAGTTAGTTGGTGAAAATGTTAAATACAAATGGTAAACACACACACACAATACACACACATGACTTGGGCTGGCCCTAAGAGAAAGATGTTCTAGGTAGACTTCTAAGATTAATTAAATTCTTACCTATTTTGTATCTATTTACTTGAGTTCCTGCCTGAAGGAGACCTACTTTTATTCTGAAACTCCAGGCTGATGAATTCTTCAAGTTTGCCAGACAAAGTTGCTGTTTGACAGTCCTTCTATCACTGTTATCACCTGATGCTCAGAGAGAGATGAACAATGGACCTTCCTGGCTGAGGAAATGGGATTCCATGCTCATATCAATGCCTGGCTTTATGGACTCAAGAATCAAATGTTTTTAACAGTGTGAAAAGAGTTTTGTTTCTAGATCATTATCTTTTCTTCAACTTTTCCCTTCCTGAAGAAACACTCTGTAATTTTTAATCAGCAACACAAAAATGCCTCCATGGAAATGGCCGTCCTTTTCAGTACGCAGTGGAACGTTTTCCTAAAAAGTGAGGTCGCTAGAAGCACAGAGCAGAGAAATCCCAGATGGCACTAATATTTGATTTCATTTTTAGCACGGTTATATTCAGCAGATGGATTGCAAGGCTGACCTTGCTGACACTTCTGCATCACTGCCTGCTACTCCAATTGCCTTTGTGAATGTTTTTTCGTAAGGCTTCTCCTGGTACCTCAGAGATTGATGCCTGGTTGCCCGCCTGCGTTATGCTTCATTATGCCAAGGCTGTGTGTGCTTGAGAGTCGCTGTGTTCTATAAAAGGGGAATCCTGGCTCATCTCAAACTTTTCCTACAGTCTCACAGATCACTTGTAACATCTCAGAGAGCCTCATCTTAGCTTTCTAGGTGTCCCTCTGATCTGTATTCATTTTTAATTTATCCTTTCATAATTTTTCTGCTTTCTTTGGTAACATGGACAAATTAAGAATAATATAAAAAGTCCTCTGGAAATGACTAAACAGTTTCCCATATACTTATTAACACAAAAATCTAATTATATGAAGGTGAATACTGTTGAATTCCTCCTTGCACTACAACTTTGGTGGCTAAGAGCACAGACCTGGGTTGGAGTTCCCAGCTCTGCCTTTTCCTTTAATGTGAACTTTTGTTGGGGCTTCCCATTGGGTGCTAGTGGTCAAGAACCTGCTTGCCAGTGCAGGAGACATAAAAGACATGAGTTCAGTCCTTGGGTTGGAAAGGTTCCCTGGAGGAGGGCATGACAACCCACTCCAGTATTCTTGCCTGGAGAATCCTATCGACAGAGGGGCTTGGCAGGCTATGATCCATGGAGTCGCAAAGAGTCAAACACAACTAAAACGACTTAGGACACACGCACGCAAGCCTCTGTTTCCCTGTTTGTAATCTAGTGAATTGATTAGTGCCTCACAGTTAGGATTGGTGTGAAGGTTAAGTGAGGTGCAATAAGCACATCGTGTTGTATCACAGTATCAGCACAGAGTAAATGCACAGTGAATGTCATTTTGCAGTATGCTTAGTATTTTTTTTTTGCATAAGTGTATAATATAAAGAAAATATGAATGATAAAGTAATTTTGTTTACCTTTTATTTAGATTGCCAGAAAACTGGGTTCTTTTTAAGGAGGACATTTTTAATGATCAGACTGATGCTTTGTTTGAACTCTTTTGGGAAATTTGTATTCACTTTTATAGATCATTACATAATCCACATACCTATTCCAACAGGAACCCTGTGGAAATGCAGCACCCCTTTCCCTTCCCTCCTGCCCCCTGCAGCTAGTTTCTATTTTGGTGATGTGGCTAGAGAAAAAAGAAATCATCACACAGTGTGAATATCCCTCAAGGCTTTGTGTTCTTTCTGGCAGGTTGACCTACGTGGCCAATCTGTAAAATTCCCTGGGAACATGCAATTCTGAGCCGGATTCGGTTGCTTCAGTCTTTATATGTTGCCGGTTCTCACACAGCCGGATTTTGGTGCATATTTTAATGCAAAGCATTTGGCTTAGAAAACATTGTGTATTTAGTAGCCTATTTGCCTGAATCACCTCTCTACCCAGTGTAAAATTGATGAACTTAGACTGATGCTGTGTTGTGAAGCTTTCTTGAGGATGTTACCTTTTTCCTTTTGTCTAGATCCAACATAAGGCCGGACTATGCAGACTCCAACTTCCATGAGTTCAAGATGCACACCTTCAACCGGGTTACATCCTGCAGAGTCTGCCAGATGCTCCTGAGGTTAGTTGGTGTGGTCTTGGTTTTCAGTTTAAAGGAACTGGTGTAACTACCAAATGTTTCGGCTTTCCTAAGGTCCCAGTCAGAATGTTTTCTAATGGATATATTGCCTTACCAGTTTGGATCCATCAGATCATCCCTTGGCCTTGTGCCTGGACGGTTCCTCCAGATCCCAGGAGCGTTCTCTCCATTGGCTTGAAGGGGACTCTGCATTGTGCTGTGTTCTCTTGTTCTGCTTCCTGGCGCTAAAAGTTTCCTAGGGGCAGAAATTTGCACCTTTTAACCTATCACTCTCTGATTTTCCCTTGCAGGGGAACATTTTTTCAAGGTTATTTATGTGTTAAGTGTGGAGCCAGAGCACACAAAGAATGTTTGGGAAGAGTAGACAATTGCAGCAGAGTTAATTCCGCTGGTAAGTCATGTTTATTGCTGTGATTCGGCTTTTAATGAGAACATAAAACTTGCTCAACATAATTAAGGCCTAATTTACTCTAAATATGTGTTTATTATAACATATCGGCTTTTGAAACTATTGTTTATGAGCACAATTAGAAAATGGTTTGAAATTCTTCTGACTTTTATACCTAGCTGGGAGACGGAGGGCTTCAAGAGGAACTTGGGAGGTTCCCTACCACCCGTTTCATTCACCCCCTTCCCCTAAATCTCGCCAACACTATACAAATATAGCTGCAGCACACAGAGTCAGAAAACAAAACAGGAAAAAATGGTTCTTTTTCTGTCTTTGGTTTTTGAATTTCTCCCCTTTTCTCTTAAATATTCATCTCCAAAAGGCTAAGCTGCCAGGAGTAAACATTGCACAGACTAATTCATGAATTAATGAATACATTGTCATTTTCCAGCCTTTAACAAAGAATGTATATCCTTTGGATTTTGTGTAAATGTTTCCCCCTTGGTTTTTAAAAATAATGCTCCATGATTGTAACCTGAGCCAGTTTCCAAGGCTGCTGGCAATTATGCATTCAGTAGCCTTTTGCCTCTCTCTACCCCTCTTGGGCTCTTTTCCTTCTCTTTCTTTTCTGGCCTCTTTATTCTTTCTCTTTCTTCTTCTTTCTCTTTGTCCTTTTCCCCTGAGTTTCTCTGTGTTTTATCAATAAGACCTTTCAAAATCAGTAGAACTTTTTGAACAGAAGAAAGGGATCTTTAACAGCTTGAGTTCAAAAGGTAGCTGTGTCAACCTTTGATTTTCCCAAAGGGAAAGGTGGACATTGAATTATTTTGGATAATGTGAAGAAGAGTGAAACAGAGAATAATAGCTCATTTCAGGGCCAAGTTCAGAAAATAGGCAATCGTTCAAAACTTGTGAATCCTATTAGAAGACGGAGATCACGGTGCATTCCTCTCATTTGGCTCCTTCCGTAGATGCATTTGCAGGACTCCTCCAGCCACTCTTGACGCCAGGCTTGGGCAGTGCTTGGAGAAAGAGCCTGGCATTAGTTGAGCACCTGCACTGTGCCTGCCCTGCCTGCTTGGACTGATTCCATCCTCAGAAGAGCCGTGCCCAGTTGCTGATGGGAGTCACTGTGCTTATGCAGTTAATTGGCTCAAAGTCTGTAGGTAAAGGAGATAAGATTAGCACCTCCTAATGTTTCTGAAGGTCAGAAACAGTTTACAAAGGTATAAAATAGAAATAGTACATCCATTTATTATTATTTAATTGCCTGTGCTGTACTTAGTTGCTCAGTTTTGTCCGACTTTTTGAGACACCATGGTCTATAGCCCGCCAGGCTCCTCTGTCTACGGGGATTCTCCAGGCAAGAATGCTGGGTGTGTTGCCATGCCCTCCTCCAGGAGATTTTCCCAACTCAGGGACTGAACCCAGGTCTCCCACATTGCAGGCATATTCTTTACCATCTGAGCCACCAGGGAAGTCCTAGAATACTGGAGTGGTTAGCCTATCCTTTCTCCAGGGGATCTTCCTGACCCAGAAATTGAACCAGGGTCTCCTGCATGGCAGGCAGATTCTTTACCAGCTGAGCTACCAGGGAAGCCCTTTAATTGCCTACCTGGTCGCAAAGAGTCGGACACGACTGAGTGACTGAACTGAACTGAACTGATGCAGTTTATCACTCATATGTGTGTGTAGGTCCATCTTTATCTGTCCTGTCCTTTAAAGAATCTGCCTGCCATGCAGGAGATGCACAGGAGACAGGGGTTCAATCCCTGGATCAGATAGATCTCCTGGAGAGGAAATGGTGACCCACTCCAGTATTCTTGCCTGGAAAATTCCATGGACAGAGGCAGCTGGTGGGCTACAGTCCATGAGGTCGCAGAGAGTCAGATACGACTGAGTGCAGTGCGCACAGCACACCAGCACATTATTGCTATTTAATTGCCTACCTGATGCAGTTTATCACTTAATATTTCTGTGGTTTCATCTTTATGTGTTCTGTCCTTTATCCCCTTTGAGGACAATTAACATGTTATTTGCTCACAGTAGGTGAGTGGATTTTTGTCAGTCCCATAGCCCTGTCTTCTGAGTTTCAGTCTGTGAGTAGAAAGTGATCCCATAGTTGGCAAGGTTCTTGCAGTCTAAAGGAAAGAGTGCAGGAGAGTGGCTGTGAGTCAAGCAGAGCTGATTAAAAATCTGGCTCAGCTCTTAACTAGCCGTATGAACCTGGGGAAAGTATGTAAACATCTCATTTATTCATCTGTAAAAATGAAATTTAGAGGATTATTGTGAGGATCATATGAAATAATGTTGATGCATAGAAAAGTGCCTGGACACAATGAAAGCTCAGTATTTTCATTCAAGGTATTATGATAAGAAGCTATTTTTTGGAAAGGAATGCATGCCCCTGCATTGAATGGTGTATTCTTAACTACGGGACCACCAGGAAATACCACTTCTTGGAGTTTTGGACATAGTCCCGTGTTCTCTTGATTCTTTGCTGCATCCTTAAATTGCCCTCCAGTCTCCTTCTGTTTTCCACATCTTGTCCTCATTCTTTTTCTCTCCTCTTTCTGTCCTTTCCTGTCCAAGATTTTTAAGAGACTGATGGCATTGAATGCCCACAGTCAGTCAATTAGTGGTATGGAGGAGTCTTCCCTTTCTTTGCCTTCAGATTAGGATTTGCTGGGTAGCCCTTAAAAATAAAGGGATCTGTTTTCAGAGCGAAGAGGAATTTTCATTATAGTTTATCAGCAGCCTTTTCTCCCTCACTGCCAAACAGATACCCTCTGAAATTTGGAAGTCTCCTGACATCCTCTCCTCTGCCTCACCCCTTCCTGTTCTGGTGTAGGAAGTAGTCATGGGTAGATTGTAAGTTTCAGCTTGGCAGATCTTTGTGTGGTAAAATAGGTGGCATTTTGAGGACATGGGCAAACTAGACATTATGGGCTGTTTCCTAGTCTGCAGAGAATCCCAGTTCCCAATATTGGTTTAAGTTTTTGCACAGTTCTTTGTTTTGACAGCCAGGAGTAATTGCTTGCAATTAATTTTCCATGAGTACAATTAATTTTCCATGAGTGATGTGATTGGAGAAAAACGGGTGTACGGGAGAAGGGCAGGAGACAGGACGAGATATATCAGAGGCTGGAGACATGGTTTACTTGAATGGGGCTTTTGTATGGAGGTAAGAACTTGACTTTGGGAGAAATCATCCCAACAACCAAATTTAAAGCAAGTGAATAGTATTGATTTAAGGAAAACTTAAAGATTCCAAGTCTCTCTGTAAAATAAATCATAGGTGATTTGAGATGATCCCCAGTTTTATAGAGCTTTATGGCTTCATTGGTTAATAGTCCATATTCTCTTCAGGAGACAAAAAGAGATTCCACTTGGTTCAGTGTTACTCAAGAATCCACTTGTGGTTCAGAAAGTCATGGCTAGTAGGAATGGCTAAATTGTTGTAAACAAGTTGGATATAGTTGGGTTGGAAGACAGCTTCAAAAAGTGGAGCCTTTAATTCAACACTGGACATGTTTATAGCTAAGGGAGTGGTCAGTTGGAAAAGAGTTAAAAGTTGTACAAAATGACCCAGGGCCTAAATGAAGGCTAAGGAGTCTTCTACCTTGCAGTTGTCATTTCCACTGGTCATTACATTGCTGGCCTTATTCAACTTGATTCTTCTCTATCATCTGTCACTGTTAATCATTCTCCTTCACATCCCCTCAGGTCATCCTTTGTATATCCGATTAATTTTTCTGGCTTTACCCATAATCTGCCACCCAGGTAGATAAGGCTCCATTTCCACTTAAGACCTCTCGCCTGAGCTTTGAATTCCGAATCTTCTTCTTCTAATGTATCCCTTCCCAGGTATCCTGCAGTGACCTCCAGTTTCAGATATTTAAAACCAACCTCAGTAGTCATCACCACTAACTTCCTCCAATTTTTTGTCTTAAAGATCCACCACTCATACAGTCACTCAAACCTGGGGGTCAGCCTTGACTTAATGGCCTCTCTCATCTTCATTCACTTACCTATTCTTCTTAGTTCTCCTCCCGAGTCCCTTGAGAATCTGCGCATATGGTACTGCTATAGATTAACTACAAAAATCCCCTCCCTGATGTTAGTTTTCCTTTCACTATACACGTTGCAGCATGACCTTTATTAAAGTCAAGGTTGATATAGCCCTCATTTTCTCAGTATATCTTCTATTCCTCACAGGATAATGTTCAAAATTCAATTAGACAGTGAGCCTCTCGCTGATAAGAACCATGCTGAATTGATGTTCTGACCTCTTGGAGACCATGATGGATAGATGAATATGTGGGTAGACCAATAGATAGATAGAATAATGAGTAGAACTGTAGTATACCAAGATTTCTGGACCCTGAAAATCACTGTGGTCTTAGAAGCAGAAGTAGGAGGCTGTGGGGGATTGGACAATTCCTGGTTCTACCCTTGGAGAGACTAGAGCTTGAGTAATTGTGGGATAAGTGGAGTAAAAACCTGATTTGAATCCCTGGCTGGTACTCTAAGGATGAAAGATGGAAAACTGAGTAGACTTTTGCATTCCTTTATAGTATATATTCCGGAGAAGGCAATGGCAAGCCACTCCAGTACTATTGCCTAGAAAATCCCATGGATGGAGGAGCCTGGTAGGCTGTAGTCCATGGGGTCGTTAAGGGTCGGACACGACTGAGCGACTTCACTTTCACTTTTTACTTTCACACATTGGAGAAGGAAATGGCAACCCACTCCAGTGTTCTTGCCTGGAGAATCCCAGGGACGGGGGAGCTTGGTGGGCTTCCGTCTATGTGGTCACACAGAGTCGGACACAACTGAAGTGACTTAGCAGCAGCAGCAGCATAGTATTTATTCAAGTTAAAATTCACACCCTGAGCATTGATCACTAAGCCTTTGACAAGGGACACTTGGGTTAGGTTAATAAGTAGCAAGAAAATGACCAGGCTCATGGGACACTAATGACAAAAATATCTCTCTTTCTGGAGGAATCTACTTCCTGTTCCATTTGATCCCAGTTTTTAGAATTTTTGCTTGGTTCTTAGTGTTTCCTCTCCCTGAAATATGCTCCATTTTCTCCCTACAGTTCCAGGATTACCCTCTTTTATTAATACTTCCTCTCCAATCTCTTTGCCAATCTTTTAACCTTACTCTACCCATCTAATAGTAGTCTGCATTAAACTGTTCTCTTACCTTAAAAAAAATTGTTGTCTAATTAGTTTGTGTGTTGGTTTTATGTCTTTGCCAAGGTTAGGCTGTATCATTGTAACTAAAACCCCAAAATCCCAATGGTTTTAACGCATAAAAGTTTGTTTTTCAGACATGCGGTATTTGTTGTGGGTCCTTGCCTTGTAAGTTATGGCTTAGGGATCTAAGCTAGTTCCATCTTATGACCGTGAATTCAATATGTGATCCTGGGCTTGCTGCTCTTAAGCCTTTTGAACTGGAAGTGAGCAATTCCATTTTTTAGCATTAGAAGTCCATTGATTAAAACCTGTCACATGGCCTCAAGTTAATTACAAGGGAAGCTGGACAAGTAGTGGAACCCATGAACTTTTTGGTAAGCACTACTGTCTCTAACCATTTTAATTTTAATTTTATTTTTTAAGAGTTTTTCACAGTGAGTACCCATCCTCTAATCAGTCTTTATTTTTTAATGGAAGTTTGTAGCATTTTATTTTATTTTGACCATATCATGTGGCTTATGGGATCTTAGTTCCCAGACCCTCGGCAGTAAATGTGTGGTGTCCTAACCACTGGACTGTCAGAGAATTCCCTCTGCCACTTTTTATTTCCTTTAGTAGAGTATATGCTCCTTCACCATAGGGTATGTGTTTCTCATCTTTTGTATCTATCCTTTAATATCCCGTCCAAAGTCAAGGTGTTGACCATCAAGTTTTTACTCCTTTTTCCTAAATAGGAATATTTCAACCCAACTACAATCCTTGATAGTGTTGGATGTGGTAAAGATACTAAGCATTAAGCATTTGAAATAGCTCTTAGATGCTTCTATTTTTGTGGAAATTATGTCTTCTTTGGATGTCATCTTCCCGGGGTTCAGAAACCTTTTATATTTCATGCTCTATATCCTTTAAATTTGTCTAGTCTTCATTCATCCTCAAAATAATAATTAGTTGGCAAAAATGCAGTTCATTTCTAAAAGTAATTCATTCATATTAATATTTGACTATGATAGATTATTAACTCAAGTACATTTCAAGTGTTTAAAAGGGTCCTTTAAGTTTATTTTTTTTTCTAAGACAAACTGTACAACTTGGAAACAAATTTGAAGGTTGGGTGATTAGTTTATGTCTTAACATTTGAGGATTTGCATAAAGAGAAGGCAGTTCTAATCTCTTTTTTTGCTGAACTTGAGTTGACTTCTTCACATTCACCATGGCAACCTAAGTGATCAACATGTACATGGATTCTGAGGTGTGCTGCCAAAACCTTCCAACCTTAATAATGAATAGGTATGAACTCCATTATGTGAGACTTTCTCAACAAGTCACTGCAAAACTGATGTAATTCTAGAGTGGCGTTTCTTTCTCACAATATGCTACCATGGAGGTCTAGCCCTAGGCTGCAACCTTTGGGGGCATTGATGGTTTTTTCCTTGTTGCAATATATGGCTAAACTCCTCTTGTCCTCTTCTTATCTTGATGTTGATCAACATAGCTTGCTTTACATTCTCTTGTTTTAAACAAAGAAAGTAACATTGGAAGGCAAATATTGCTGGAGCAGATGACTTCGGTTTAATTTGTCTTTTCCTTTAGGGGGAGTGCAAGCTTCAGCTGCTCTAATACTTAACTGAAGCAGATCCCCATTTGCTTATCTGTTTAATCACTCTTTAATCTAGGCCACGGTTGCTGCTGCAGCCACTCCTAAAAGTAGCCTTAGTGTCTTCATGGCTTAAACCTGCAAGATTGCTACCTAGAACCTGCACCCCAAATTGCCATCTGACATAGCTCTTTTATAAATAGTATTGCAGTATTTGGGTGTCCCTGCTAACTCAGTTGGTAAAGAATCTGCTGCAATGCAGGAGACCCCAGTTTGATTCCTGAGTCAGGAAGATCCCCTGGAGAAAAGGGGTAAACTACCCACTACAGTATTCTTGGGCATCCCTGGTGGTTCAGATGGTAAAGAATCTGCCTGCAATGCGGTAGACCTGGGTTTGATCCCTGGGTTGTGAAGATCCCCTGGAGGAGGGCATGGCAACCCACTCTAGTATTCTTGCCTAGAGAATCCCCATGGACAGAGGAGCCTGGTGGGCTACAGTCCATGGGGTCACAAAGAGTCAGACACAACTGAGTGACTAAGCACAGCACAGCACATTGCAGTGTTTCATCCTAAGAGATAAACTTTTAGAATATAATTTTATTTTATCCTTCTACCACTAGGCATTTTATCACATGACTTTTACATAAACTGAAGCTTAATCATTGATTTCATAACCAAAAAATGACTTTGGTTCTATTTAACATTATTTAAAGTCTTTTATATAAATTAGTTGCTGCGACACTTCAGTCGTGTCCGACTCTGTGCGACCCCACAGACAGAAGCCCACCAGGGTCCCCCGTCCCTGGGATTCTCCAGGCAAGAACACTGGAGTGGGTTGCCATTTCCTTCTCCAATGTGTAAAAGTGAAAGTGAAGTCGCTCAGTCGCGTCCGACCCTTAGCGACCCCACGGACTGCAGCCTACCAGGCTCCTCCATCCATGGGATTTTCTAGGCAAAAGTATCTTTTTTAACTTATCAAGACAATTTTGTATTCTAGAGTAGTTATTATTCCTTCCATTTAATTATTTGGGTCAATTTAGGAGACCAGTCCTGGGTGTTCATTCGAAGGACTGATGCTGAAGCTGAAACTCCAATACTTTGGCCACCTCATGCGAAGTGTTGACTCATTGGAAAATACCCTGATGCTGGGAGGGATTGGGGGCATGAGGATAAGGGGACAACAGAGGATGAGATGGCTGGATGGCATCACCGACTCAATGGACATGAGTTTGGGTGAATTCCAGGAGTTGGTGATGGACAGGGAGGCCTGGCGTGCTGTGATTCATGGGGTTGCAAAGAGTCAGACACGACTGAGTGACTGAACTGAACTAAACTGAATGATAGAAATGGCAACCCATTCTGGTATTCTTGACTGGGAAATTCCATGGACAGAGGAACCTGACAGGCTACAGTCTGTGAGGTTGCAAGAGTCAGACATGACTTAGCAACTAAACCACCACCACCAATCTTACATTAATAATTGTTAAAGTGAACTGAAAACTCTTATATGGTTGGATCCTTGTTAGAGCTCCTGAAAAGACTTGAAATCAAAGCCTCTTTCCGAGTATTAGTTATGTTTTTGTTTTTACAGAATATTGCTGTAGATCTGAGTGGTGAAAATAGGGTTTGTGCAACTTCCTCCAAAATTTGATCAGTCCTGCTGCCGTTCAGTTTTAATGTTTCATAAAAATAGGATATTAGCCATGATGATGAAGAACTTCAAAGGCTCTCCTGGTAATTACTTTCCTGTGGTCCCTTTTGAGACAAATGATCTTACTGGGCACCGATTTGTTTAGTCTTAAGAAATAGAACTTCAGACAAGAGACAAAGCTGGTTGTGTAATAATGTATGCATTGAGAGCCACTTGTATTGGAAAACAGATATAATAGGACTGAAGTTTATGTTTAAACAAATGAATGATATGAGTCTAAAGTCTCAGTGAAAATCATTTGTCTTACACAAATACATGCACTGTGCTGGCATTGAAAATGGAGTTCTGCTCAGGCTCCAAGCACCTCAGTAACAGCACTTCTCTGAATTACATTAAGCCAGTTGGGACATGATGAAAGAATGCAAGGTATAAACCCCTTGAGGGCCTGTGAGTCACCATCTAGAAAGGTTCTTGAAAGGGTAAGAACATTTTATAGTTTGATCAATAGGAGCCTGAGAAATCAGCTGCAGGGTAAGGGCAAGTTGAGGATTAAAAACTTTTGGAAACTTGAAAAATTGAATTACCACTCTAAGGAAATTTCCAGAAGAAAAAGAGACAGTAAAAGAGAGATCTTTTGTCATATCTCAACCACCCACCTTTCTAATTGGTCAGAATTCAGCCAAATAAAATTGATAGTCATCAGCTCTTATTATCCTCGTCCTGATGTGGAACTGTGATGCACAGAGAGTGTTTTAGAGCTCCGAGTGCCCGCCAAAGTATCTTTGGGTACGTATCAAGAGGAAATGAAGGATGGTGTTGTAGATTGAAAATCAGAGCAACTTTTCCATAGAATACATCATCAGAAGAGGTTGTTATTCTATTTTCCCATCCAAAATTGACTTTTACTTTAAACATGTATGAAACAGTGTGTTGCAGTTGGGTTTTCTGCTCTCTCATCACTGTTATTTTTGTAAAATTTATAGCTGCTGTGTTGATACGGTTATCAGAATTTAGATCGTGTTCGTAAAGGGGCCAATCAGTCTGGTGGCACAACCACTAGAACAAGTACAAAAGTATAAATAAAGGAGCTTGGTTAAGAATTTCTGAACTCAGAACAGATTCTAAGAGTTATTTCTAGTCCTTTGGCTTTTGCCCTCTCCTCAGAATATTTACAGAACCCTCCCATGAAATATGACTAAATAAAACCTCAGACTTTTAAGAGCCTCTATTTATGTGCTCTGCCCAGCATGAGCAGATCACAGTGTGAACTGCTCTATGCCAAGTCCGTGGAAGAAATGAGCCTCTTTTGTGGATGGCAGTGGGGAGGGTGGGGGTGCTGTGGTGGCCAGGAGGATAGGGAGTGGGGGCAAGGAAAGGGTAAGCCCCCATTAAGGACTCAGGCCTTCAGAGTTGGAGTTGTATCCAGCACAAAGCCCCTTGTCCATTTTCCAATCTGGGTTACACAGAGGAGCCTTTGTGAAGAGCAGGTACATTCAGTAAGAACTAGGAGGAAAGCCTGATGAGATGCAAAGAAGGCAAGCAGGAGACAATAGGCAGCGGGAGAATTAAGGAGGGAGTGTTGGGTATGGTGGTCAGTCAAGTCTAGTTTTTCCCTTACTTGACCAGTCCCATTCATACCTTGCCTGGACCTTACCGGCTTTGTGTTTTGTGCTCAGTGCTCACTCATGCCTGCCGCTGGCTGGCTTGAACCGAGCAGCAAGACAGGGAGGGCCTGTAAATGGGGAGCTTCTGTTCCCTGGATCTGTTATCTAGGTAAATATGTGCAGGTATATGCATAGCTAGATCATCACCTTAGATACAGCCATTTCTTCTTCCTGAGCAAACCCAGAGCACTGCTGGAATATGATGTGCCAACTACTGCCATGTGGGCTGTCCTGGGCTTTATGCTAAAAATAAAATATATTTAAACATATGGTAACAATTCTGTGCAGTGTCAGAAAAAAAATATTTCTGAATTAAAATTAAGATGCGCTCTCATTTTCAAACACCAACCCTGAAAGATAGGAGATTTTCCCATTAAGAGGTCATCTGGAAATATCAAACTTTCCTCAGCTGCTTGGATGGGAAATTTAAACTCTCCTCCTGTTTGGTGCTTCTTGCTGTCTGTGATTTCCAGTTCAGGCTCTTTCTTAACTCACAGTAGAAGAAGAAAGTAGTGTAGGGCTTTTCTGGCTTATAGGTCTTTCTGGTTAAACCAGTGTAACAGGTATCACAACTTGCCTGTTAGGAACCTGAGTTCACCTAACCTGGGTTCTCAGTTTGGGCACAGTATCCAGCCAAATGGCACTTTGATAGACCCTCTCCCTACACAACTTCTCTTAGGCAATCTTTCTTCTGAAACTTTGCCTATTTCTAGCAGAGAGGAGGAGGGAAATAGCTTTCTGTCGTTTGTAAAGGCCGACTTCACACCTGGCAAAGATGCCTTCATAGCAGTTATGTAGGAAAGTTAGGATGATAGGGTCGACATTGAAAAAGAAATGCAGGCTTTGCTTTTCTCCAGAAAGGTGACTTTTTGCTCATGCATCTTCACTTCCATTAATCAGGTATAGTCCTTTAAAAAACAGAATGGCCTAAAACCTCCTGTTCCATGCCCCAGGCAGTCTTCCTGTGTAAAGCAATCTGACAGCTACTCAGGTGTTCTGGTACTTTTCCCCTTGAACTCTGGTTCTGAGGCTTCTTGGAACCTCTATCAGAGGTTCATTTAGTCTACAGAGCCCTCTTTTAGAACTACCCTTTCTCTCCTCATGTTCCCATCAGTGTCTTCTCTTCTCAGATCCTCCTTCAGACGATCATTTTGGTTGGCAAAAATATAGCATAGGCTCAAAATGATGAGATGTTTTTCTACAGTCTGGAAAAATTATAGTATGCATAAGTACTCCTGGATATGGGGGAAGGAAACAAAATTATTCCCCACCAGCTTTTCCACGTGTAGTGTGTCTTTCCTCTCAGAGATACCCTTTGCCCTCTGCCAAGTTACTCTCTTGCATATCTCAGGGCCCTTCCTAACTGCTAGTCATTTTCAGGAACTGAAATATAATGGAGTTTGTCATTTCTATTTCTAAACAGGTAAACTGGGATGAAAAGGAAATTAGCATTGGGATTGAATCTTGTCCATTTTTAATTTTCATCTTTAAATCAATCTGTATCCCTCCCCCCAAATAAAACTAAAAGAAACAGCCACTTAATGCAAAATTCATATGCAAATTGTATGTGTTAAATTTGCAATTGTTATAGTAACTGTAATATAGGCAATTGTAATGTTTGTAACATGTTGTGTTTAGATTCTTAAAACTGGATATGTTGAAAGAAAGACTCCCACCTAGCTTTCTCTTATGTACATAAACTTGGTGCAAGTCCCTGTTTCAAGGAGCTTTATGTGGTTGGATTGAAATTGCTTAATAAACAATTGAAAAAGTTAAGCTTAACCTAGAAGTCATTTAGTACTATGAGTCACTTCCCTGACAGCCAATAAGGCAAGAGAACCTGGTTGCAAAACAATTACTAGCCCAGCCTGAGGGACCTTGGAAATATATTAACAGGTATCATTAGGAAAACAAAGCAGTAGTGTTCTACCACGCTGCAGAGAACAAGCTGAGGTTGCTAACTAAACAAAACAATTTCACTGACAATGCCAATTTTTACATTTGTTTCAGAACAAGGGACGCTCAAACCATCTGAGGTAAGATTAACATTTACATTTTTCTTATATAACTTTTTTATTTCAGATTGTTTGCTAACTTAAGCAGGCTCAAACCCCCAAAATGTTAAATGTACCTTTTAAAATGGATAGAAACAGATCTAGAGTGAGTAATCAAGTGCTTTTTAGTGAAATGCACAGGTTAAATAAGAAGAGTTTTCAGATACCACCTGAAGATCTTAGAGGGAAAATGTGAATATTTCATCTAAGAATGTGTGTAAGATGTGCATTTCAGAATCTTAGGTATTCATTTATTCATGTAAATTTCAAATAAATACTGCAGCAATGTTGTAGCACTAATCTGGTGGCGGTACCTTTCTCTTGTTTCCAGCTACAGAATTCCACAAACCCTGAGGCTTATAAAACTTAATGCATCTGAAGGCATTCCCTTGGAATAAATCTTCTTGATTCTGCTGGGACAGGAGAAAGGGTGGCCCTCATCCTAGGATAAAACAATGTCGCTGCCTGACATTCACTAGTACTAAGAAGTCTAGCATTCTTCTAAGGATATGCTTCTATGTTTCTGTCAGTTTTCCACCTGAGCAAAATCATGATTTGTATTGTCTTCTTGAACAAATCAGAATCTGATAACATTTCCTTTGGTTTAACAGATTCTGAGGTCTGATGGCTTAAACGTACGAGATTCCTGTCACCTCTCAGAATAAAGTGCTTTTAAGAAAATAGAAAAGAATGAAAAATGTGGCAGATTATAGGCAACTAGTGCCTTGGCCTTCAACCAAAAGTAATATATTTGTTACCCGACCTCCCCAAAAAATCATAACAAAGAAAACTAAAATGTAAAAGTTCTGTGATTAGTAATATGAACCCGAAATACAATAATCTGAGAATTTCAGAATAAAGACAAGTACTTTCCTTATCAAATCATTTTAGCATATACAATTATATCTGATTAAGAGTGGTATAATATTAGTATGTTTTTAATAGGCTGGTATTTACATAGTTGCTAAAAATAATGAAAAGTACAGCAAGAAGTCAAACAAGAGGTAACTGCTTTCACTTTTTTGCATCAGCACGTAATTTGTGCATATTGGGAACCAAGAATGTGATGTGAGAAAATTCACGTGTACCCTTTCAGTGTTATCTGTCGGCTATATTTTAGACTTTAGAATCTAGCTCAAGGAATGCATAACAGGATAATAATAATTTAAAAATAGGTCATGTAAGTTCTGGTAGGGCTAAAATGTAAACTTTTTTTAGTGTTTAGTTGACAGGTAAGATTTTTCATCAGGACTATGAGGATTCTTCCAGCAGTGCGAGTGAAGATCTTAGAAAGTAGCCTTCTTTATCTTCTCTCACACTATTATTAGATTATTGAGACAGATATCCTTGTAGAGCTTTGAACTGTAACTCAATATTATTTTACGTTTATACTGTTAGATACATGTATTTTTCCCCCCAGGGAAGATGATTTCACTTGATTTTATTTAAGTTATTAGAAATGGGCATATTTACAGAAAAGAAAGTATGCTAATAATAAGTGGTTAAAATTTTCACACTGGTACAAAATAAGGATAGAAAAAAATGTTCTCTAGGCATTTAATACTCTTAAAAATTACACATTAAGCCTATTATGAAAAGAATTCATTTTCCGTTGATTTTTTTTTAATGTAGCATCTGTGTTTTAGTGACTTGCTTAACTTTTGATTATAATAAATGTAATTTTTATTTAATGTGTGATTCTGCTAATAATCTCTACTTTGAATGAATAATTATAGTGAAATCTTATATTGGCCAACCTATTTGGAAACTTTAGCTTAGCATAAGGAAGAACTGTAGCAAAAGAATGTTAAGAAACATCTTTCACTCCATACCTCCCCACTAGGACATTGTGAAAGGTGTATTCACTCTTAACACAGATGCTTATGTGATGTTTGGGAGTCTTTTAGAAAGTAAACAATGAAGCCCTTTTGTAAGTTCCGTGATTTCTGCCCCCTTTCTATTGAGGGTCTTCTTTTTCCTCCATGGACAAATTTGTCCTATTCTCTTCCCCTTTCGATAACCATGATTATGAGTTTTTAATTTATACTTCATTCTCAAGGTAGGTCAGTGTTCAGTAGCAACAGGATCCATCTTCCTCACCTGGGATGTTCTTCCAGATTCCCATTTTGGAGTGGACCTTCAGAAGCAACTTCTAACTCCAGAAAGCAAGTTTGTCATTACATATCTATCAGTATTTAGTTTATGTATATATACTTCCGATCTATTCCTTAATGTAGGTTTTTCTGCCTTTTAAGTAGAGGAACCAAAGTCAGTTTCATATAGCAAATGAATCTTTCCTTGTTTTGTTGGTAAAATCAACAGAGGGAATTAGGTTTCTCCCAAAAGAGACAAGAAGAGAGGTTCTTGGGCAGTACAGATATTTCTTTAAAGAAAGGCAAGGTAATAGATAATGAAGCTAGAAATAAAATTAGGTTGGTTTGTTGTCCCCTCCCTCCCACTTCCCACTTCTTGGTAAATCAAAAGAAGTTTGAGAATGTTCTGAAGACTGATCATCCTGATCTCATGGGGGAGGGGGATCACTGAGAGCTCCTAGGGTGGCTACTTGATGGACCCCTCTTCCTCCTGGGATGGGTCTTGTCCAGCTCATTCTCACGCTTTTGAGAATACAGGATTTTGAGAATACATGTTGGGGAGAGGAGTATTTTGGATGGGATATGACAGAAGAACAATTGAAATTTGCATTTTGAAACTGTGTAAATGTGTTCTAAACATTTCAAAATTTTTTAGAATATATAAAATATTTTTAGGTGCTTTTAAACTGTGATGAATCTCAAACTCTCAAAATGCACTTGATCTAAGTTGCTGAAATGTTCTCATTCTCTTTTTTTTTCCAATGCACCAAATCATAGTTTTGTTCCACTGCCTACTTTTCCTGTAGAAAAGCTTGCTTTCAGGGCCACTAGTTTCCAATGACTTGCAGGAGGAAAAACCTAAAATGTAGTAGTAGTACAGTACTTTAGTAGAAAAAATTTATCATTTACCTGAGGTTATTAAGAAGAGGTGGCAGGAATACACAGAAGAACTGCACAAAAAAGATCTCCACGACCAGATAATCATGATGCTGTGATTACTCACCTAGAGCCAGACATCCTAGAATGTGAAGTCAAGTGGGCCTTAGGAAGCATCACTACGAACAAAGCTAGTGGAGGTGATGGAATTCCAGTTGAGCTATTTCAAATCCTGAAAGATGATGCTGTGAAAGTACTGCACTCAATATGCCAGCAAATTTGGAAAACTCAGCAGTGGCCACAGGACTGGAAAAGGTCAGTTTTCATTCCAATCCCAAAGAAAGGCAATGCCAAAGAATGCTCAAACTACTGCACAATTGCACTCATCTCACATGCTAGTAAAGTAATGCTTAAAATTCTCCAAGCCAGGCTTCAGCAATACGTGAAGCATGAACTTCCAGATGTTCAAGCTGGTTTTAGAAAAGGCAGAGGAACCAGAGATCAAATTGCCAACATCCGCTGGATCATGGAGAAAGCAAGAGAGTTCCAGAAAAACATCTATTTCTGCTTTATTGACTATGCCAAAGCCTTTGACTGTGTGGGTCACAATAAACTGTGGAAAATTCTGAAAGAGATGGGAATCCCAGACCACCTGACCTGCCTCTTGAGAAACCTGTATGCAGGTCAGGAAGCAACAGTTAGAACTGGACATGGAACAACAGACTAGTTCCAAATAGGAAAAGGAACACATCAAGGTTGTATATTGTCACCCTGCTTATTTAAGTTATATGCAGAGTACATCATGAGAAACGCTGGGCTGGAAGAAGCACAAGCTGGAATGAAGATAGCTGGGAGAAATATCAATAACCTCAGATAGGCAGATGACACCACCCTTATGGCAGAAAGTGAAGAAGAACTAAAGAGCCTCTTGATGAAAGTGAAAGAGGAGAGTGAAAAGGTTGGCTTGAAGCTCAACATTCAGAAAACTAAGATCATGGCATCTGGTCCCATCACTTCATGGGAAATAGATGGGGAAACAGTGGAAACAGTGGCTGACTTTGTTTCTGTGGTCTCCAAAATCACTGCAGATGCTGACTGCAGCCATGAAATTAAAAGACGCTTACTCCTTGGAAGGAAAGTTATGACCAACTTAGATAGCATATTCAAAAGCAGAGACATTACTTTGCCAACAAAGGTCCATCTAGTCAAGGCTATGGTTTTTCCCGTGGTCATGTATGGATGTGAGAGTTGGAATGTGAAGAAACCTGACCACTGAAGAATTGATGCTTTCGAACTGTGGTGTTGGAGAAGACTCTTGAAAGTCCCTTGGACTGCAAGGAGATCCATCCAGTCCATCCTGAAGGAGACCAGTCCTGGGTGTTCATTGGAAGAAGGACTGATGCTGAAGCTGAAACTCCAATACTTTGGCCACCTGATGCGAAGAGCTGACTCATTGGAAACGACCCTGATGCTGGGAGAGATTGAGGGCAGGAGGAGAAGGGGAAAACAGAGGATGAGATGGTTGAATGGCATCACCGGCTCAATGGACGTGGGTTTGGGTGGACTCTGGGAGTTGGTGATGGACAGGGCGGCCTGGCGTGCTGCAGTTCATGGCGTCGCAAAGAATCGGACATGACTGAGCGACTGAACTAAACTGAGGTTAAACATTCAAAATATCATGAAATTAATAATAATGACAATAATAATAAGCTATGACTTAATAGTCCTCACTGTGTGTCAGGAACTGTTCCAAGCACTTAACATGAATTAACATGTTTCTCACCTCAGATGCTATGCATAGGTGGTATTAATATCCCCATTTATAGATGAAGAAACAGGCATAGAGACTTTAACTAACTTGCTCCCAATCAGTTGCCAAGTGACAGGGAGGGTCTCAATTTGAACTTAGGCAGTCAGATTCTAGAATCCATACTCTAAATAATTGTGCCGTGTTCCCTATTTTAATCTTAACTTCAGGGTCTTACAGAGTTTTTCTTGAACTCAAATTCTCTTTTTCAGTTTCTAAGTTGATATTTTTAAATAGTTCTAGCTTAGGGATAGTAGGAATAGACCCAGAGAGTGAATTCCTTTCTTGCCTCCCAAGCACTTTGACAGTAGGAAGAATAAGAGTAGTCAAAAGACAGTGTCTATTGTACATTAAGAAAATGAAGGGAAATATAGACAGTAAACAACCATAAGACAGTCATCAATATATATTTTCTTGTTTAAAATATAGCCATTTATATAGACAGTTCCAAACATTTTATAAAATTTTAGAAGTTTTTTTGAAGGCAGTTTTCTTCCAAGTTATTGGATATGAACCTATAACTTACCATGTTTTCCCTTTTTGTGCTTGGCTATTAAGAAGCCCAGGGTGGTATTTTCTTCTCACCCACAATGAGTAAGGAGAGGCTCTCTTTATACTAGTTTTTTTTCTCCCCCCAGTACAGCCATCTAGCTTGTTCAGTGTAGCTTCAATGCTGACTTAATGATCATATTAAGCTTTAACAAATACATTTTAAAAGTAGTTGGGTTAAAAGCAAAGTTTATATTTTTAATAATTCTCCAATTTGCTTTTACCTGAGAAACCCTGACATGTGCTTTGAGGCCCATTTAACTTATGAACAAAAACAACAGGGCGAACCCTAAGAAAAACCCATATTTAACGTGAGCTTGGCAAAACCAGTTCTGCTCTGAATGAAACCAGGGCTCCATACAGAGGCACAAACCCCAACACATGTAGAAAGAAAATTGCTCTTGTGAAAATCTGAATTATATTGTAATTACAGACTGAGCACTGCATTCAGTTATATAACAAAGGTGAAAATGAAGTTCTTATTAATTAGTGAGATTGCGATAGTTATTGGCTGGGAATGAATTTAATGCTTATAAAATCAAATGTGTAACCACACATTTTCAAAGAGTTAAAACCTCTTTTGTTTTGCATCTTATCTATAATTTTTGTAATCACAATTTTTCTTATGGATTCCTTTTCTGTAATAAGAATTTACTTTCATGGTTTACAAGCTGCATGACTATTTTGTTTCTTAAAGTATTCAGATATCACTGATCCATAATTTACCATAAATCTCATAATTAAACTACCATACCAAGCTCAAAATCAGAGCTTGAGATCTTTGTTTGGAGGTTGTATACTTTCTCCAGTCTCTGGTCTGTCAGGCTTAAAAAAAGCTGCATTAGAATTTTGGAGATTAAAACTCTTTGCTGGGAGCATTTTCTAAGCAAATAAGACTACTTAGGCTTTGTTTTCATAATTCCTATTTTATGACTTAAAAAAGTGAGTCATAATCCTTAGAAATGGTGAATGAAAAGTATTTCTTTCCCATAGTGTCATATCAATGATTTAGCAATAGAAGACATTAGAGAAACAAAAATTGTAAAAAGAAACTGGAACTGAGTGTTTTGATCAAATTTAGTAATACTCTTTTTTTAAAATTTATAATGGAGTATATAGTTGATTTACAACGTTGTGTTAGTTTCTGCTGTGCACAAATATTCACTCTTTTCTAGATTCTTTTCCCATATAGGGCATTACAGAGTATTGAGTTCCTTGTGCTATACAGTAGGTCCTTATTAGTTACCTATTTTACAGTAGTGTTAAATGGAGGTAGCGCAACATTCACTGGACTTCCAGAGTATCACAAAATAATACAATTTGATAACACAAAGTCTTTGTTTTGCCTTTCTCCACAGAAACGGACCAATGGACTCCGAAGAACCCCCAGACCGGTGGATCCAGGTGTGTGATTCAACATCTATAATTGTTTCTTTAGTTAAGTGATGGTGAAAGTGTATGGGAATTGCAGTAGAAAGTCAGACAGATTGTTGGCCTTTGTTCTTTGGAGTTTGATATATAATGTGTGACCAGGAGGTGACCGTCTACTGTGTAAATCATTTACCTAAGACAATGTCATGTGATGATTAACCATCAGTACCACAGTCTTTCCACAGTCAGCAGTTGAGCTGGTTATTTGCTTACTGAACAGCCTCAGGGTACTTGGTTAATGCTCATAGTTCCAACACCCTTTCCCTGTTTCCTCCCAAACCTGGAAAAAATCAACCAGCAAACTGGCACTTAAAAAAACAGCTTGTTCTGAGGGGGTGAGGGAGGTCATAAACTAGACAACTTTGTACTCTCCCCATTTGGGAAAATACTTTTCTTTATTCTGTATCTATACTATTTTATCATAGAAGAATAAGTGTAAGGACTTTGTGAACAAGTGTCTTCTCTGGAGACCAATTTTTTGTCTGCAGAGAGCGTTCAGTTGATTCTCATTTAGTATCATGAGGTTGACCCTGTCATTATTTTCATATAATTATTAAGCAGTGCCTTCCACAGTTTAGTTATCAAAGATTTGTTATATATGGTCATATTATTGTGGGTAAAAGGTGTTCATGGCTAAAGGATTTCCAGTATATGAGCTTGATAATAAATCAAGTGGAACATGAAATATAGAGTAATCTTGCTGGAAAATAATCTAGATTATGTGTTTTGTTTTCCCATTGTAAACATTGTTCACCTCCTTATAAAGTTTAGCTTTCAAAGCATTATAGCTTTTAACTGAAACCACACCCCTGGTAGCCATGCCAGTTTATGAGCTGTTTGAAAAGGTTTATAGGAGCTTTGTTGCCTCTGGCTAGAAATTGCCTCACTTGTGTCCTGAGATCAGTTTAAATCTTTTAAGTACAGAACAAAATTAAGGCCATTTAAAAAAAATAGGGGATCTGGCTTACTTTTTTTATTGGTTCTGACTTTCCCAAGACAATACTCTTTTTAGAGAAGAATCAGCAATAATAATTTAAAGTGACTTCTGCTTAATTTAGTAGGAGTATATGACTGTGAATATATTTTTCTTTATGTTGTACAAGTTACAGTATTTCTGTTTCTGTAAGTTGTTTAAACTTTATAAATATTATTTTAAAATATTTCCTTTTCTTCTATGGGCATTTTTATCTAATCTGTTTTCCCCCAACAAAATGCACTTCTGCATTTACAGTGTGTCAGTAGGAACACATTTTTTACTATTAACAATGTACTGTATAGCTAAAACTTTTAGGAGTCCTTAAATTATTCAAAGGTAGGTGTAATGAATTTACCGATTATAAATATGGCCAAGTGGATCAATAGTAAAGTATCTTACTTAATCCTAAAGGTAATGGCTTTCTGTAGGTATATCTCTTCTGGTATTTCTATTTGCCCAAAGTTTTTAGAACATCATGAAGAATAAACTTACAAACACAAAAGAAGTGGTGCCATATGCTATGTCTTTTGGGGGGAAAAAAAATATATATATATAGCTTTCCATTAGGTATATTTGAGTGCTTTCTCATTTTTTCTCACTTTTGAAAAGAAAGCAAATAGTTGATGATCTTCCCTGTTCTAAATACTAATATAATAATCATTTCTCCCTGTAAGGTGTCTTTTGATGTTGGGCTTAAATTATGTGTTTATAGAGTTGGTTGTGTTTTGTATCTTTACTCTTTCTGCTTATTACTTTCTGTTGGCAAGTTGGAAAGCTTTTTTGCTCAAAATAAACCCTAGTTTGACAATTATAAAGCTGTCTTACTCTGAGTTGATCCTCATGTAACTATGGTTAAGAAGATTTTCAAAGTTGTGTGGAAGATATTCCACTATGGGATATTTAAACAAGGGATCAATAAGATCGAGATTTCCTAAGCATGGACAAACTGCTTCCCAAGAGCATTATTTGCTATCAGTGTTTTTACTGATAGGTAAAAGACCTGAAAGGTCCTTTTATCTTTTGTCTTTTAGCTCTTTTATTTTCCAAAGTGTTAGCACATAGACTGTTTTCCAGGGACTCACTTAGGATGACTTGGGACTCACTTAGGGTGACTTGTAGGAAAAAAATGATTAAAAAATTTTTGGAGGACAGATGTAACCACTTCACCAGATCCAAATTTCAGAGCTATATACAAGGGTAAATTATATATCTTCTCCATAGACCATTTGTTTTGGAAAGGAACTTAATGCATAGTTCTTTGGATAGTAGTCTTATGGAACCAACTTTAGTCCACTCACCCTAGAGTGTTAAAGCCAATCTGCTGACACCAGACTCTTGAAGTAAAGTACAATGTTTATGGCAGACACCAAGCAAGGATAACAGGCAGCTCATGCTCAAAAGACCCAAACTCCCAAATGGCTTTCAAGAAAGGGATATTAAAAGCAGTTGAGAGGGAGGAGGCTTCAGAGCGTGTAATCAGCTTGTGCATAATTCTCAGATTGGTTGGCATCAAGTTGAAGTTTCAAATATCATCAGCCTTCTGATTTAATCAGTGTAGGATCTATGTTCTTGTGGTCAGTGTTTTCATCTGGAGGGTATCTGCTTCCTGTAAAAACAACTTAGTGTGTCAGGCCTTTTTCTATATCTTTCAGAGAACTTTGAGTTCAGTGGTCCTGTCATGTGGCAGATTTATAGTCCAAATTGTTAGCAGTTCCCCAACCCAACAATTATTCTTTGTTTCTGCGCCTTCACATTTCCTGATCATTAACTCTTGAGCCAGCCTTTGAGATTCAGAGGAGGCCTGGGAAACTAAAGCAAAAGCCTTTTACATCAAAGGATAAGGACACAGGGGCTCGCTTGTAGTTTTCAGTTCAGTTCAGTTCAGTCGTTCAGTCGTGTCCGACTCTCCGCAACCCCATGAATCACAGCATGCCAGGCCTCCCTGTCCATCACCAACTCTGGGAGTTCACTCAAACTCATGTCCACAGAGTCGGTGATGCCATCCAGCCATCTCATTCTCTGTCGTCCCCTTCTCCTCTAGGATGTGCTTAATAGGTTTTTGTTAAATGAATTAATGAATGACTATATACTTCTGCATGCACCAACTCCTTTGTCTTTTAAGTTCCTCCTGCCCACCAAAATTTCCTAATACCTCTTTGTTCTGTTCTGTCGCTCAGTCGTGTCCGACTCTATGCGACCCGTGGACTGTAGCCTACCAGGCTTCTCCATCCATGGGATTCTCCAGGCAAAAATACTGGAGTGGGTTACCGTTTCCTTCTCCAGGGGATCTTCCCGACCCAGGGATCGAACCCAGGTCTCCCACATTGGAGGCAGAAGCTTTAACCTCTGAGCCACCAGGGAAGCTTTACTCTTTCTTTATTCCTGTGCTTCCCGTTCTCCTCTATACCATGACAATAAGAATCTGTTTTCTTTCTTATTGACTTGTTCGCATTAAAAAATTTTTGTATGAATGGAATTATATAGTATGTACTCTGTTTTGTCTTGTTTCTGTCACTTAAACTGATTAATTTGGAGTTCATCTGTATTTTAATGAAAAGTTTATTCCTTTATGTTCCATCTGTATTGATATAACACAGTGTGTTTATTGTGTTTAATGACATTTGGGTTGCTCTCAGTTTTTAATTCTTACAAATAAAATTGCTATGAACATGTTAAAAAAAAATTCCTCCTGCTGATAAATTGGACCAGTATCCCAAAGAATATGGAATAGTCCAGTAAGAGGAAGCATGGTCCTGAGCCACATTGCCTAGGGTGGGGACCAAGCTTAGCTGTTTACTTGCTGTTGATGTTTGACAATTTGGTTCTTCTCTGTGCTGTAGTTTACTGATCTGTAAAAGGAGATTAATAATAGTACCTACTTACAAAGTTGTTGTGAGCTTTACATTGTAATAAAATGTTGTGTACATTTTACTATATACATGAAAAGTATTGTTAAAAGATGACTTTGTGTTAGAGTGTATTATTTAACATTGAACACTTTGTCATGTGTAGGAGAATCAAAAGTATTTGCCATTTATTTCTTTATAAAGAAATCCAGAATTTTATGTTGAATCCTCAGTGAAGGTAGAAGTTAATTTATCACAGTCATTTTCAGATTTGCTATCATTGCCTACTTATCTGATGGCTTCCATGATATTTTGCTTATCTTTAATAAGAGACACAATCAATAGTGGTAGTTGAGAGCTTGATGGTGAAGTTAGTAGTGTTTGTGATTGTAATAAACAAAGAAAGAAAAACTCACTAGGTTAAAGGTGTATATTGTGGTGCGGTGCTCAGTCATGTCCAACTCTTTGGGACTCTTTGGACTGTAACCCACCAAGCTCCTCTGTCCATATAATTTTTCAGCAAGAATACTGGAATGGGTTACCGGTTCCTCCTCCAGGGAATCTTCCCAACCCAGGAATGGAACTCATGTCTCCTGCATTGGCAGGCAGGTCTTTACCTGCTGAGGTGGAGTTCTGCTCAAACGATGAAAGATTTGAGATACAGATTTGCATTGTGTCTTTTCTGCGCATTTAAAATAGTCACTTTTTATTATTATAGTTAATTTTATAGGTGGTATTTACAGATATGACTTTGCAGTTTAGTTTACTTTTTCTTATCTTCTATTATGTGCTAAGAAATTTTATCAATTTATGATCTTGACTGCGTTTATATAGTAATGCATTAGATGCAGATTCTGGTAGTTCTTTGGTTTTTTAAATATAGCAGAGTATTTTCATCAGATTGTACTTTTCTTCCTGAGACAGATGTTGATTTCAGGAAAATAGCACTTGTAGAGACAGATCAATTATTTCAGGAACACGGAGGTGCTAGGCTTTTTCAAGAACATGAGATCATAAATCTCAAGAAAATCTGAGCACTGGTGTAATATTTTTCACTAAAGTGGCACCCAAGGTCAGACTTACCAATTAAATTTTAATACTGAGCTTTAAAATTTCCTTTCGAGTATAGAAGATAAAAATTTATTTTAGATTGCTTATGGTGACTCTGTATACCAGGACATGTGTTCCTTTAATCAACTCTGTGGTTTTAGACTATTGCAAAATTATCTCATATTTGTGGAACTCATAGCATCTTATATTTAAGTCCACAGTCACTAGCTTTTTTAAAAAGTTAGTCCTTTGTTCTTTGTCACACTGCCTAAAGATTAGAGGGAGATGGGAAATATTTCAGTTCAGTTGCTCAGTTGTGACTGACTCTTTGCGACCCCATGGACTGAAGCACACCAGGCTTCCCTGTCCTCACCAACTCCAGGAGCTTACTCAAACTCATGTCCATCGCGTCAGTGATGCCATCCAACTATCTCATCTTCTGTCATCCCTTTCTCCTCCTGCCTTCAATCTTTCCTAGTATCAGGGTCTTTTCCAATGAGTCAGTTCTTCGCATCAGGGGCCACAGTGTTGGAGTTTCAGCTTCAGCATCAGTTCTTCCAATGAATATTCAGGACTGAGTTCGTTTAGGATTGATTGGTTGGATCTCCTTGCAGTCCAAGGGACTCTCAAGAGTCTTCTCCAACACAACAGTTCAAAAGCATCAATTCTTCGGCACTTAGCTTTCTCCATAGTCCAACTCTCACATCCATACATGCATACTGGAATAACCATAGCTTTGTTTAGGGGTAGCATTTTTCTTCTGATCTTAAGTTACTTATATGATTTGTGATAGCTTTGAATAGTAAATGAATAGAGTTCTTTCTGAGAACTCTTGCATCTCATGCACTCATTGTTAACCTCTTAATTACAGAGGAAAAAATGGCTTAGAAACATTGTTTTTTTTTTATTCACTGAAGAGATGTTTTACTGCTTCTGAGCAGATGTCTTCAAAGATGGTCCCTTTCTCTTACAGGTGGGTAAGATTGATAAATAATGCCATTTCAATTTATTCCTGTATAAAGAAAGGAATTCAAGAAATATTTTTTATATTACCAACTTTGTGTCTTATACAATAAACACCAGCCTTATCATTGATTATAAAACATGATCCCTCCCACAATTTATATTCTGCCTAAGGAAGGAATAGATACAGGCCCAAAGTCTTGATTGCATAAATGCATGCATATGAGAGTATATATATATATACTATTTTAATATCTTTTTAATACTCTGATTCATTACGGTATGGCATAGTGTCATAAAAACAATTAGGAAATAGTCTGGTAAACATATAAAAAGATCTAATTATATCATAGGTGCCAGAAAGCAAAAAGAACTGGAGAAGAAAGGAGAAAATATAGGCTAAGATTGCTTTTGAGCTGAGTTGTCTATATATGTTTTCATTTATATAAAATTCTTTTCATGCTGGTTTTTTACACTGAATTACAATTTAATACATTTTCTGTTAATGTTTTAATTTCAAAGTATTGGTAAAATCATTGGTAAACATAATTGTTGATTCCCTTTAGATTTGCTTTTAAACATGATGCCAATTTCTCAGTAGAGAAATTTTATCTTCTTAATTACCAAATAGAAAACACTGATGAGAAAAATAGCAGCCCAGGATTGAAGTACTGATCCAAAAATGCATTTTTCTTTTTTTGGAAGGAGACAAATGTATACTGTTAAAGGTTTTAAGTAAAATTTTATGTATGTATGCCTAGTCGCTCAGTCATGTCCGACTCTTTCCAGTCCCATGGACTGCAGCCTGCCAGGCTCCTCTGTCCATGGGAATTCTCCAGGCAGGAATACTAGAGTGGGTTGCCATGCCCTCCTCCAGGGGATCTTCCCAACCGAGGGATTGAACCCAGGTCTCCCACTTTGCATGCAACTTTACCAGCTGAGCCACCTGGGAATTTGTCTATAGTAAATAAGTAATAAAATATCTGTAGATTACTATATTTCCATAATAATCTGTCATACCCATTTCTGTCTTTTCTGTCACCTCTAAAGAGAATTTCTCATCAAAGATAAATCCTCATCTAAATATTTGAAGCATAATTGTAAATGTGTAAAAATATATTTCACATTGAAAGAATGAACTTGGGAAAAAACTGGGACAATCGAACCCAGTGATTAAGATTCACTGCAGAGAAATGAGAAATCCAAACTGTGCATGAGTGCTGGGGAGCCTGCTCTGGTTTTTAAAATAGCTGATTTTCTCATGCTTCTGTTAAACCACAGACAATAAGACTAGTTTTACACAAGGCATTTGATCCCCTTGTAGTTATTTTCAGGACTGCCTTTCTAATTCCCTTTACCATGATGATATTTTTCTAAAACGTTTATCACAGTTCCTTCCTCACATCTTTTTTTGGTTTGGGGAGGACTTATTTTTCCCTTTGAAAGCTCATTCCAAACTCACAAAGGGTCATGATTGCTGTTATCTGGCAGGTTTGCCCACACCTTTGGGCAAAGCAAAAGCCCAGTCATTTCCATGGCTCAGGTACCTCCAGTGAAGGAAAAAAGGGCAAAGTGAATGTTTGAAAATTTTTACAGGGCGCTTTAGGTGGGTAATACAGCATTAGTTGTGTGATTATTGAAATTACAAAACATTTGGAGTGTTATATATAGAACCTACTTCTGGATCATTTATGTACTTCTAACTCATAATTTCTATTATGACAGTAGTTGAAGTGAAGTTGCTCAGTTGTGTGTGACTCCTTGCAATCCCATGGACTGTAGCCTACCAGGTTCTTCCATCTGTAGAATTTTCCAGGCAAGAGTACTGGAGTGGGTTGCCATTTCCTTCTCCAGAGGATCGTCCTGACCCAGAGCATGAACCCAGGTCTCCCGCATTACAGGCAGGCACTTTATTGTCTGAACCACCAGGGAAGCCCTATGATAGTAGTTATGTCCTAGACAGTAAAGTGTGTATCTATTACATATTTAGAAAAATATTCTGAAAAGGAAGTGTTGAACCTGGTGATCTGCTTTTTAACATGTATCATTGAGAAATCATTCTTTACTTAGAAGATCAGGTATGGCCTGAATTTTTTGGTGAACCTGTGGCCCTCAAAGTCAAATACTATCCCATTTCAGAAGCAAAAGAACGTGCCATGTAACGCTAAGTAGGCAAAGAAGCGTCACAAATTTCTTATGAACCAACAACTTCTGAGAACTAGGTAATCTTGTTCCAGAACTTTAGTCTGAAGTAAGGTAAATGAAAGGAAGCAGTTGAGTCAAAAGTATTGGCTTATTGGTATTACTATCAAACAGTAATATTTGATACAAGTAATATCTGCCTGATATAAGGAAAGGGGACATTGATAAATGAATCCTTAGTAACATAATCATTTGTAATCTTACAGTCCTTCTAAATACAAATAGTGAGAAAGGTTATCACATTAATTAGAACACTGGAATGCAATTTGTGGCATTTCTGTCAAAATGACTCATATTGGCAGTTATTTACCTTTTTGTGTATTCCAATCAAGTCGATTTTTAAATTTTTAATTTGAAAAGAAAAGCTTATGTTAGGTTTAAAAAAATTTTTTTACAGATACCTTTTCTTTTGAGACTCGTTTTTTTCTGCAGCAATATTAGAAATATATGGAACTTTTCCTGTCTTTGAGGACCTTGGAATTTTGTTGAAGAGATAGGCCATACAAACATATACCTGTCGAACAGTAATATTGTGTGGTGTATGAGAACCCACCAAAGTGGATGTAGCTGGTTATGAATGGTTTCATTGACCAGAATGGCAAGGTAGGGGAGACACACTGTGGAATAAAGAAGGGCACAAGACAAGGAAACAAGATAACTGACAAGGATGTCAATCAAAGTGCATTTATATAGAACTATGCTGGGAGGGACTGGGGGCAGGAGGAGAAGGGGACGACAGAGGATGAGATGGCTGGATGGCATCACTGACTCGATGCACATGAGTTTGAGTGAACTCCGGGAGTTGGTGATGGACAGGGAGGCCCGGCGTGCTGCGGTTCATGGGGTTGCAAAGAGTCAGACACGACTGAGCGACTGAACTGAACCGATGCTGGGAGGGATTGGGGGTGGGAGGAGAATGAGACGACAGAGGATGAGATGGCTGGATGGCATTACCAACTCGATGCTCATGAGTTTGGGTGAACTAGGGGAGTTGGTGATGGACAGGGAGGCCCGGCGTGCTGCGGTTCATGGGGTTGCAAAGAGTCAGACACGACTGAGCAACTGAACTGAACTGAACTGACAGATATTTAAATAAAGCTATCAGTCTCTTACTAGGTTTGATATTCTCAAATGCTGACCTCAATGCTGTACCACCCAGTGTGCTCATTTGTCAAGTGGAATAAACTCATTGTAGACTATAGACATAATAAGATGGTTCTACTTATAATTTCTTGACTTTACAACAGTGATGTGAAACTGTCATGCATTCGGTAGAAACCATACTTCCAATGTTGAATTTTGTTCTTTACCCAGCTAGTGCTGTGTGCCACGATGCTCTCAGTGATGCTGGGCAGAGGCAGTGAGCTCAGCTCCCCGACGGCCACGTGCTCACAGAGTGAACAACTGAGACCCTTACCCTGTTCTGCTTCGCTTTCAGTCTAGCATTACATGTAATGTAATTACATGTAATTCTAGTGAATTACATGCGATGTTCAACATGTGATTGTGAAACAGGTTTTGTGTTAGAGGATTTTGCCAAACTATAGGCTAATGTAAATATTCTGAGCACATTTAAGGTAGGCTAGACTAACCTATGATGTTCAATAGCTTAGGTGTATTAAATGCATTTTCAACTCACGATGTTTTCAGCTGACAATGGGTTTATCAGGATGTGAGCCATGCATAAAAGAAGGAGCTGTAGTTTAAGGGACAAAAGAGAGTGCAGGATTTACTGACTTCAGTAACTAAAGTTGATTGTGTTTGGCTTCAGGCAGAGTTAGATCCAGGGGCTCAAATGATATCAAGTTTCATTTCTCCTTGTGTCTGTTTTCCTTTTTTCTCTGTTGATTTTCTGTTGTCAGGCACCTCAGGCAGGTTTGTCTCATTTGGAAGCGAAGTTGGCCACTAGCAACTCTTCATTCCCCACAGCTAGTAATCCCAGAAAAAATGGACTAACTTTGCCCCAGTAAGTCTAACAAAATTCCCAAGGTGTCTTTAACTGGCCTGGCCCAGATCTCTGCTCATCTCTGAGGCCATGGCTGCAGCCAGGGTACCTGTGATGAGCCACCAGACTTCTGTGTGCACCTCCAGCCTGGGAAGAGAGGCTAACCCAGTCTGTTCACAAAATTTGTTTTCAGTAAGAAAGAACAGCTATCCATTTCCCCAAAAGAATGGGGCAAGGAAAGGTGAGAAGCATTGTTTGAGCTGATTATAGTGTAGGTCTGTTATTGTGTCTGTTATTGTAAATTTCAGACATTTTCCTCATTGGGCATATTGTGGCTGGGTTTTCCACCTATCCTGCCTTGGCCTTTTCCCATTTGTAGCCTCTTCTATTTGACTGATTTTTATCAATCAGTTCAGTTCAGTCGCTTAGCCATGTCTGACTCTTTGCAACCCGATGAATCACAGCACGCCAGGCCTCCCTGTCCATCACCAACTCCCGGAGTTCACTCAAACTCATGTCCATTGAGTTGGTGATGCCATCCAGCCATCTCATTCTCTGTCATCCCCTTCTCCTCCTGCCCCCAATCCCTCCCAGCATCAGAGTCTTTTCTAGTGAGTCAACCCGTCGCATGAGGTGGCCAAAGTATTGGAGTTTCCGCTTTAGCATCAGTCCTTCCAATGAAGGATTGATCTCCTTTAGAATGGACTGGTTGGATCTCCTTGCAGTACAAGGGACTCTCAAGAGTCTTCTCCAGCACCACAGTTCAAAAGCATCAATTCTTCGGCACTCACCTTTCTTCACAGTCCAACTCTCACATCCGTACATGACCACGGGAAAAACCATAGCCTTGACTAGATGGACCTTGGTTGGCAAAGTAATTAATGTCTCTGCTTTTTAATATGCTATCTAGGTTGGTCATAACTTTCCTTCCAAGGAGTAAGCGTCTTTTAATTTCATGGCTGCAGTCAGCATCCACAGAGATTTTGGAGCCCCCAAAAATAAAGTCTGACACTGTTTCCACTGTTTCCCCATCTATTTCCCATGAAGTGATGGGACCAGATGCCATGATCTTTATTTTCTGAATGTTGAGCTTCAAGCCAACCTTTTCACTCTCCTCTTTCACTTTCATCAAGAGGCTTTTGAGTTCCTCTTCACTTTCTGCCAGAAGGGTGGTGCCCTCTGAATATCTGAGGTTATTGATATTTCTCCCAGCAATATTGATTCCAGCTTATGCTTCTTCCAGCCCAGTGTTCCTATGATGTACTCTGCATATACGTTAAATAAGCAGGGTGACAATATACAACCTTGACGTACTCCTTTTCCTATTTGGAACCAGTCTTTGTTCCATGTCCAGTTCTAACTGTTGCTTCCTGACCTGCATACAGGTTTCTCAAGAGGCAGGTCAGGTGGTGTGGTATTCCCATCTCTTTCAGAATTTTCCACAGTTTATTGTGAGATTTTTATCAATAGTATCAGACAAAATAAATCCTGAGGAATGTACCTAAAATGCAAACTGGAGATTCTTGAAAAAGCCTCATTCCTAGGGTATAGCTCAGTGGTAGAGCACATTTTTAGCATGCATGAGGCCCTGGGTTCAATCTCCAGTACCTCCATCTTCATATTGGGCTTCCGTGTAACTCAGACAGTAAAGAATTTGCCTGCAATGGAGGAGACCTGGGCTTGATTCCTGGGTCGGGAAGATCCCCTGGAGAAAGGAATGACAACCTCCTCTAGTATTCTTGCCTGGAGAATCCCATGGACAGAGGAGCCTGGTAGGCTACAGTCCATGGGGATCACAAAGAGTGACACAACTGAGTGACTTAACTACTACTACTCATAGCTTTAGTTTGCAAGGATAACAAAAGTGTTCTTGCATCACAGTATCTTCTTATAACCCTGACTTTACATCTAAAATATCGTGGTGATATTCTTCTTTAGATAGAGATACTCTGTTTCCATAAGGAGATAATCCTTTGTTCCACTATTACCTATGTACATGTTAATGTAGATTGGCTCATCAAATTATGGAGAACTAAGGAAACAAGATCTTACACGGCATGCTTTGTGGAGGCAGATGAGATGAAAGGTCCTCTCCACCCTGGAGGGTCAGGATGGGAGTGCTAGAGAGCCAGAGAATGCAGTCCTTGAGGCATTAAGTTTAGGCCGTAACCTGGCTCTCTGGGAATCAAGGATCATGGGGAAGGAAGGAGAAGGAAGACCTTTTTCTAGTTTTGTCTGTACAGTCATGTCCTTTGGTATCCACAGGTGATTGGTTCTGGGATCCTCCACAGATAACTAAAACCTGTGCATGCTCAGGCCCCTTATAGAAAATGGCATAGCACAGTTGGCCCTCCCTACCTGTGGGTTCCACATCCACAGATGGGGAGGCTGACTGTATTGGGTACTTTCACTCACATGAGCATTTCTAATCTTCAGAGGTAGCCCTGTGCCACCGTTTAGTCTGAGCACTCTGCAAAGGCATAGATGTGTGTTTGTGTGCTGCCCCTCCATTTATTAGTTGTATAATCTTGGACCCATAAACCTGTTTTATCATCTCTAAAATGTGGGGTAATAGTAACAACTCCTTCTACTGTCACTGTAGAGATTAAATGAGATAATAGGTAAGGCATTTATCAATAAGATTTAGCCCATAGTAAGTGCTGTGTAAGTAAGGGATAGTGGTGGTGGTAGTTGTTACCATACTTAAACACTCCGTCTTCGTATTGGGCTTCCCTAATCAATTGCATTGATTTTCTACTGCTGTGTAACAAATTACCATCCAATAGCACATGTTTGTTTAATTCCACACTTTCTGTGGGTCAGAAGTCTGGGCATGGTTTTACTGGGTCCTCTGCTTCAGAGTTTCTCCTAAGACCTCACTCAGGATGTTAGCTAGGGCAATATGTCATCTGAAGGCTCAAGTCGGCCCCAGCTTCCTTATGTACTTGTTGGCAAGATTCAAGTCCTTATTGGCTCTAGAACTGACATCTTCAGCCCTCAGCTTGCTGTTGGCCAGGGACTGTCCTAAGTTCTTAGCCCATAGGCCTCCCCAGTATGGTTGCTTGTTTCCTTAAAGTGTGTAAGCCAATAAGGTGATGGAGTCTCTGAGAAGGATGGAAAATTAAGACTTATATGTGGTGTTGGAAAAGACTCTTGAGAGTCCCTTGGACTTCAAGGAGATCCAACCAGTTCATTCTAAAGGAGATCAGTCGTGGGTGTTCATTGGAGGGACTGATGCTAAAGCTGAAACTCCAATACTTTGGCCACCTCATGCGAAGAGTTGACTCCCTGGAAAAGACTCTGATGCTGGGAAAGATTGGGGGCAGGAGCAGAAGGGGACGACAGAGAATGAGAGAATGAGATGGCTGGATGGCATCACTGACTCGATGGACATGAGTTTGAGTGAACTCTGGGAGTTGGTGATGGACAGGGAGGCCTGGCGTGCTGTGATTCATGGGGTCGTGGAGAGTTGGACATGGCTAAGCAACTGAACTGAACTGAACTGATGATATGATCATGGAAATAACATCCCATCACCTTTCTGTCAGCCAGAGGCAAGTCTCAGGTCTTGTCTACTTTCAGGGGAGGGTATTAAACAAGCATGTCAATACAAAGAGGCAGGAATTGTTGGGATTCATCTGGGAGTCTGTCTGTCTGTTATGAATTCTAGGAAGGAGATACTGTTCGTTAACGGTGGAGGGAACCAAAGCTCTGAGAGGTTAAGTAATTTACCCAAGGTCACATAGCACCTGGCTGGTACCAGGACATAATTGCAGTTTGGATCCAGAGACCTCATTCTTCTAGAGATCTTCTGGGTACCCTGTTTATGCCAACCTTTGGACAGAGAAAATCTTATTTCCTGAAGTTTAGCCATGTAGTTCAGTGCAAATTAGCAATGTGATCTGGTCTGTTTTGCAGAGTTCATTAGTGGCTGCTGTTACAAAGCAGATTTATGGGTGATTTTATTTTCTGCATTGTTAATTTTGAAAATGTTAATCTGAAATTGCTACAGTATTTCAATTAATTTGGACGATTAAAACTTAGCACCAGAAGAATCCTTAGCAGAAGATAAGGCAGCTAATTAGAGATTCTGAAACAAACAACTGTAGACACTGGCACGAAACATGCTGGGTGGATTCACTCTGCTTAACGGTTTTGAAATGGAAAGAATGATATGATTTCTGGCAGTCTAAATATTAAACTTGAATGCAATTGATTTTTTTAAGACAGCCGTTTTAAGGAGTTAACTGTTTAACTTGATGTGTGACTTTTTTAATAGCAGGCAATTCTGAAAAACTGCATTCACATTATTTTGGAATGTTATCTTTTGTATAACTGTAGTAGTGACAAATCATATTTTTCATGTCATGTTATTTCATACTTTTTATATATATTGATTTGATGATTTTTAAATTTAAAGGTGAGGTAGCACATGCTTTTTTTGTTTGATGACACATAAACTTAGGTAAATCAGAGTTCTAACCCTTGTACACTGTTGTTGGGAATGTCAATTGGTGCAACCATTATGGCAAACAGCGTGGAGGTGCCTTAAAAACTAAAAATAGAACTACCATATGATCCAGCAGTCCCAGTCCTTGGCATATATCTGGAAAACAAAAACACTAATTTGAAAAGGTACATGCACCCCATTGTTCACAGAAGCACTATTTACAGTAGCCAGACTATCGAACTCAAGTGCTTCTCAACTGATGAATAGAAAAGGAAGCAGTGATATTAATACGGGCTTCCCTGGTGGCTCAGATGGTAAAGAATCAGCCTGCAGCATGCAAATGAATATTATTTGACCTTAAAAAAGAATAAAATTCTGCCACTTGAAGCAACGTGGATGGACCTAGAGAATATTGCTGCTGCTAAGTCGCTTCAGTCGTGTCCGACTCTGTGTTACCCCATAGACGGCAGCCCACCAGGCTTCCCCGTCCATGGGATTCTCCAGGCAAGAACACTGGAGTGGGTTGCCATTTCCTTCTCCAGTTCATGAAAGTGAAATGTGAAAGTGAAGTCGCTCAGTCGTGTCCGACTCTTAGCGACCCCATGGACTGCAGCCCACCAGGCTCCTCTGTCCATGGGATTTTCCAGGCAAGAGAACTGGAGTGGGGTGCCATTATTACGTTTAATGAAATAAGTCAGGCAAAGGCAAATACTGTATGATATCACTGATATGTGGAATCTAAAATAAATGGATGTATACACAAACCAGAGTAGACTCACAGATACAGTGGTTACCAAAGGTGATAAGGAGGGGGAGATGGACAATTAGGGGTATGGGATTTAGGAATATAAACTACTATATATAAAATAGGTAAGCAACAAGGATATACTATGTAGCATAGGGAGTTATAGCCATTATTTTATAGCAATTTTAATGAAGTGTAACCTGTAAAAATACTCAATCACAGTGATATACAACTGAAATGAATATGTTAATGTAAAGGTACTATTCTTCAACTGAAAGAGTTTTACACTTTGAAAACTTTATTCTTAAAAAATTCAGAAAACATAAGGAGGCATAGAAGACTTTCCTGGACAAATTGCCTGTAATCCCCTCACTTAGGTAATGACCCTTCACACTTTTGTTTCATGATACACTTTTTCTAATACTGATTTTCTTTGGGTATAGCCTTATGTTTATAAAATGTCTGTATTTTCAACTTCAGTTCAGTTCAGTTGCTCAGTCGTGTCCGACTCTTTGCGACCCCATGAATCACAGCACGCCAGGCCTCCCTGTCCATCACCAACTCCTGGAGTTCACTCAAACTCATGTCCACAGAGTTGGTGATGCCATCCAGCCATCTCATTCTCTGCCGTCCCCGTCTCCTCCCACCCCCAATCCCTCCCAGCATCAGACTCTTTTCCAGTGAGTCAACTCGTCGCATGAGGTGGCCAAAGTATTGGAGTTTCAGCTTTAGCATCAGTCCTTCCAATGAACACCCAGGATTGATCTCCTTTAGAATGGACTGGTTGGATCTCCTTGCAGTCCAAGGGACTCTCAAGAGTCTTCTCAAGCACCACAGTTCAAAAGCATCAATTCTTTGGTGATCAGCTTTCTTCACAGTCCAACTCTCACATCCATACATGACCACAGGAAAAACCATTTACTGTCCTGCTTTTATCACTTGACTTGGTTTCATGAGCATATTTGTTCATTCATTTGTTTGTTCAACCATCTGACAAGTATACAGGCTTTGTGTGAAGTTTACAAGGATGTACGGGATGTATTTTCCCACACACAAAACACCTTGTCATGGAGCAAAGATAACAGGATATGATTTGAGATCAGGGCCTATGCTTAAAGGGACACATACCTTAGATACGTGAACGTCAGGAAGTGGTGTCTAAACTATAACCCAGGATATGCGTAGTTGTGGGGAGGGAGTGGGGGGTGGCGACAGAGCACGAATGGAGACCAAAGGGTTGCTCCAGCAAAGGTCATATTTATCTCATTTTTTCTGACTTATTATTTCTTTCTGTATAAAGTTTTAAATTTTCATGTGGTCATAGTTATTGATATTTTATTTATGGTTTTTTTGTTGCTTTTATGCTTAGAAAATTCTCCCATTCTGAATTTTATTTTATATTTACTTCATCTTATTGTTTAATTTATGTAAAATTATTTAACTTATATTTATTTAAGTAATAAATGAAAATTTTGAGTGGAGTTTCAAGACATACATCAAAATATTTTTAAGGATTTACATATTTTACAAAATTTAAATTTACCTTTTTTATATGTTGCCAAACAACCATATTGCATAGTTTACTTTTTATACATATATTCTGCTCAGATCATGTTATATCATACAAAGTTTGTCACAGTATATACTCTGTATATGTAATAAGGGAATAATATTTTGAAGAAATACAGGTATTTAATATTGAGATAATTTAGGCTTTTTTGTTGGATTGCTAGGATTGCCTGTCCTAAACTTTCTTTAGAGTTAGAAGGAAAAAATATTTCATGGCTATTGAGTTCCTTGTAAATATATCCTCCTTAATTTTTTCTCATCTTAATTTACACAGTGGCTTCTGGGGCTAAGCCTAATAAACCTATTATTTTAAAAGATCTTTAGTTTTAATAATTTATTGTCAAAGTAAGAAAAATTCACTTCTGCTTAATTGGAAAAATGTCATAGATACATCCTCATTTCCAAACCAATGTAGAAATTCTTTGTTTTAGAGAATTTAGGAAGTTTTATATGTTGCCATGAAAAATTAGGTGTTTAATAAATAGCCTTTCTTGGGGGGCCCAATTGTAAGCAAGTAGAATAATGACTTCAATTTCCTACCTGGCATGTTGCTTCTACTGATCTGTTCAGGAAACATGCCTGTGGATGTCCAGATACCAGAAGTTTTGCTCATAACTTCTTACTTGTTCAAATGGCCCATAGGAATCATGTGATGTCTTTATTCAGGCAGAACTTTACTTCTTGGGACTAAGAATTCTTCCTTCACTTGATTTAGACCACATAGTAAGGATTAAATAGATGAATAATGAAAGTATTCATGTGTTTCCCCAATTCACCTACTATCATATTGTTATTATATTAAAACTGTTAACTCCCAGAAGAAGAAACTCACCATTTAAACACTATTGCCATGCTTTAGGGATCTCATATTTTGAAGTTATGAATCTCCCATTTAAAATTCAAGCAGTATTCAAGAACAGAATCTGGCCAATGGTTTCGAAAAAACAAAATGGCAACACCTTCTTGGAATCTCAGACTGTTCAAAAAAATTAAAAAAAATTTTTTTTCCCCTAGCAAAACAGGAAGAAATTGGAAAAAAGCATATGGACTCAGGTTGAGCATATGATGTATTTTCAACTTGAATCAACTTTACTCATATTTGTAGTGTGGCTTAAAATTAATTTTGGTAAAGCATTTAGATTTGAGAGAGAAAAAATCCCTATCTGGGACTAAGTCAACATTTGTGGCATCTCATTAATCACTGCCTTATGTAACCAGTTTTCCCACCTAAGAGAAACTACTGGGATGAGAAAAGTTTATAATATTAATGCCAAGTACAGATCTTGCCTCTCCAAAACGGAGTTCATTAATCATCATTGAAGCACAAGAACAAACATACTTCATGTCTCTTGCCAATTTTTTCAATAACATTTCTGAAAGGCAAAAAAAATTCCTCTAATTTTCTATTTTTTAACCTTCATTTTTAAAAGGTTTTAGTTTGGCTGTTATTTAATTTGTGATAATGTTATATAAATTTAATGTGCTTTGAGGATGCGAATGCAAGGAGAACCAACCAGTCCATACTAAAGGAGATCAGTCCTGGGTGTTCACTGGAAGGACTGATGCTAAAGCGGAAACTCCAGTACTTTGGCCACCTCATTCGAAGAGTTGACTCACTGGAAAAGACTCTGATGTTGGGAGGGATTGGGGGCAGGAGGAGAAGGGGAAGACAGAGGATGAGATGGCTGGATGGCATCACCGACTCAATGGACATGAGTTTGAGTGAACTCTGGGAGTTGGTGATGGACAGGGAGGCCTGGCATGCTGTGATTCATGGGGTCACAAAGAGTCGGACACGACTGAGTGACTGAACTGAACAGAACTGAACTGATACATAGTATATAACAGGGAAGTATATTGATTGAGTCTTCAGTTCAATTCAGTTCTGTTGCTCAGTCGTGTCCAATGCTGAGACCCCATGAATTGCAGCATGCCAGACCTCCCTGTCCATTACCAACTACCGGAGTTTACCAAAATTCATGCCCACCGACTCAGTGATGCCATCCAGGCATCTTATCCTCTGTTGTCCCCTTCTCCTCCTGCCCCCAATTTCTCCCAGCATCGGGGTCTTTTCCAATGAGTCAACTCTTTGCGTGAGGTGGCCAAAGTATTGGAGTTTCAGCTTAGGCATCAGTCCTTCCAATGAATACCCAGGACTGATCTCCTTCAGGATGGACTGGTTGGATCTCCTTGCAGTCCAAGGGATTCTCAAGAGTCTTCTCCAGCACCACAGTTCAAAAGCATCAATTCTTCGGTGCTCAGCTTTCTTTATAGTCCAACTCTCATATCCATACATGACCACTGGAAAAACCTTAGCCTTGATCAGATGGACCTATGTAGGCAAAGTAATGTCTCTGCTTTTTAATATGCTATCTAGGTTGGTCATAACTTTCCTTCCAAGGAGTAAGCGTCTTTTAATTTCATGGCTGCAATCATCATCTGCAGTGAATTTGGAGCCCCCCCAAAATAAAGTCTGACACTGTTTTCACTGTTTCCCCATCTATTTGCCATGACATAATGGGACCAGTCCATCCAATGAACACCCAGGATTGATCTCCTTTAGAATGGACTGGTGGGATCTCCTTGCAGTCCAAGGGAATCTCAAGAGTGTTCTCCAGCACCACAGTTCAAAAGCATCAATTCTTCGGCAATCAGCTTTCTTCACAGTCCAACTCTCACATCCATACTGATGCTAAAGCTGAAACTCCAATACTTTGGCCACCTCATGCAACCAGTTGACTCACTGGAAAAGACTCTGATCCTGGGAGGGATTGGGGGTGGGAGGAGACGGGGACGACAGAGAATGAGATGGGTGGATGGCATCACCGACTCGATGGACATGAGTTTGAGTGAACTCCGGGAGTTGGTGATGGACAGGGAGGCCTGGCGTGCTGTGATTCATGGGGTCGCAAAGAGTCGGACACGACTGAGCGACTGAACTGAACTGAACTGAACTGAATGGGACCAGATGCCATGATCTTAGTTTTCTGAATGTTGAGCTTCAAGCCAACTTTTTCACTCTCCTCTTTCACTTTCATCAAGAGGCTTTTGAGTTCCTCTTCACTTTCTGCCAGAAGGGTGGTGTCATCAGCATATCTGAGGTTACTGATATTTCTCCGTGCAGTCTTGATTCCAGCTTATGCTTCTTCCAGCCCAGCATTTCTCATGATGTACTCTGCATATAAGTTAAATAAACAGGGTGACAATATACAACCTTGACGTACTCCTTTTTCTATTTGGAACCAGTCTGTTGTTCCATATACAGTTCTGACTGTTGCTTCCTGACCTGCATACAGGTTTCTCAAGAGGCAGGTCAGGTGGTCTGGTATTCCCATCTCTTTCAGAATTTTCCACAGTTTATGTGATCCACACAGTCAAAGGCTTTGGCATAGTCAATAAAGCAGAAATAGATGTTTTTCTGGAACTCTCTGGCTTTCTCCATGATCCAGCACATGTTGGCAATTTGATCTCTGGTTCCTCTGCCTTTTCTAAAACCAGCTTGAACATCTGAAAATTCACGGTTCACATATTGCTGAAACCTGGCTTGGAGAATTTTAAGCATTACTTTACTAGCATGTGAGATGAGTTCAGTTGTGCAGTAGTTTGAGCATTCTTTGGCATTGCCTTTCTTTGGGATTGGAATGAAGACTGACCTTTTCCAGTCCTGTGGCCACTGCTGAGTTTTCCAAATTTGCTGGCATATTGAGGCAGCACTTTCACAGCATCATCTTTCAGGGTTTAAATAGCTCAACTGGAATTCCATCACCTCCACTAGCTTTGTTCGTATTGATGCTTTCTAAGGCCTGCTTGACTTCACATCCTAGGATATCTGGCTGTAGGTAAGTGATCACACCATCATGATTATCTGGGTCATGAAGATCTTTTTTGTACAGTTCTTCTGTGTATTCTTGCCACCTCTTCTTAATATCTTCTGCTTCTGTTAGGTCCATACCATTTCTGTCCTTTATTGAGCTCATCTTTGCATGAAATGTTCCCTTGGTATCTCTAATATTCTTGAAGAGATCTCTAGTCTTTCCCATTCTATTGTTTTCCTCTATTTCTTTGCATTGATCGCTGAGGAAGGCTTTCTTATCTCTCCTTCCTATTCTTTGGAACTCTGCATTCAGATGCTTATATCTTGCCTTTTCTCCTTTGCTTTTCGCTTCTCTTCTTTTCACAGCTATTTGTAAGGCCTACCCAGACAGCCATTTTGCTTTTTTGCATTTCTTTTCCATGGGGATGGTCTTGGTCCCAGTCTCCTGTACAATGTCATGAACCTCCATCCATAGTTCATCAGGCGCTCTGTCTATCAGAGCTAGTCCCTTAAATCTATTTCTTACTTCCATTGTATAATCATAAGGGATTTGATTTAGGTCGTAATGAATGGCCTAGTGGTTTTCCGTACTTTCTTCAATTTAAGTCTGAATTTGGCAATAAGGAATTCATGATCTGAGCCACAGTCAGCTCCTGATCTTGTTTTTGCTGACTGTATAGAGCTTCTCCATCTTTTGCTGCAAAGAGTATAATCAATCTGATTTTAGTGTTGACCATCTAGTGATGTCCATGTGTAGAGTCTTTTCTTGTGTTGTTGGAGGTGGGTGTTTGCTATGAGCAGTGCGTTCTCTTGGCAAAACTCTATTAGCCTTTGCCTTGCGCCATTCTGTGCTCCAAGGCCAAATTTGCCTCTTACTCCAGGTATTTCTTGACTTCCTACTTTTGCATTCCAATCCCTATAATGAAAAGGACATCTTTTGTGTGTGTGTAGTTCTAAAAGGTATTGTAACTCTTCATAGAACCGTTCAGCTTCTTCAGCATTACTGGTTGGAACATAGGTTTGGATTACTGTACGAATGGTTTGCCTTGGAAACGAACAGAGATCCTTCTGTTGTTGTTGAGATTGCATTCAAGTACTGTATTTCAGACTCATTTGTTGACCATGATGGCTACTCCATTTCCTCTAAGGGATTCCTGCCCACAGTAGTAGATAATGGTCATCTGAGTTAAGTTCACCCATTCCAGTCCATTTTAGTTCGCTGATTCCTAGAATGTCGACATTCACTCTTGCCACTTCCTGTTTGACCACTTCCAATTTGCCTTGATTCTTGGACCTAACAGTCCAGGTTTCTATGCAATATTGCTCTTTATAGCATCTGACTTTGCTTCCATCACCAGTGCCATCCACAGCTGGGTATTGATTTTGCTTTGGCTCTATCCCTTCATCCTTTCTGGAGTTATTTCTCCACTGATCTCCAGTAGCATATTGGGTACTTACCAACCTGGGGAGTTCCTCTTTCAGTATCCTATAATTTTGCCTTTTCATACTGTTTCATGGGGTTCTCAAGCAAGAATACTGAAATGGTTTGCCATTCCCTTCTCCAGTGGACCACATTCTGTCAGACCTCTCCACCATGACCTGTCCGTCCTGGGTGGCCCCACACGGCAAGGCTTAGTTTTATTGAGTTAGACAAGGCTGTGGTCCATGTGATCAGATTGGCTAGTTTTCTGTGATTATGGTTTCAGTGTGTCTGCCCTCTGATGCCTTCTCACAACACCTAGCATCTTACTTGGGTTTCTCTTACCTTGGACGTGGGTTATCTCTTCATTGCTGCTCCAGCAAAGCACAACCGCTGCTCCTTACCTTGGATGAGTCACCCCTCCTGACCTTGAACATGGAGTAGCTCCTCTTGGCCTTCCTGTGCCCACGCAGCCACTGCTCCTTGGACATGGGGTTGCTCCTCTTGGCCGCCACCCTGACCTCGGACGTGGGGTAGCTTCTATCGGCCACCGCCTCTGTCCTCGAACTTGGGGTAGCTCATCTTGGCTGCTGCCCCTGACCTCAGATGTGGGGTATCTCCTCTCGGCCGCTTCTGTGCCATCATAGCCTGGCGCTCTCGATCTAGGGTTCTGAATCAGTGACATCTGGATACAGATTCCTGGCTCTGTTACTTCCTGCCTATGTGGTCATAACATGCAAAGCACTTCAGTCACAGTGCTTGGCACAGGGTAACTGGCCAATAACCACAGTGACAGAAATTCTTACTATCACTAGTAGGAAGCAGTATGGCCTTGAAGTTTGAAAAGATGTATTTCAATCCAGGCTTTGGTGGGCAAGAGAATAACCTCAGTTTTTTCATCTGTAAAATGGGGGTAGAAATAGTTGCCTTCTGTATATCACAGGATTATCACTTGCCACAAATGAGATAATGCCTTAATCAAGATAGAAAATTGAACCTAATCATAGCAAGCAAACTTATTTAATAAAACAAAAAATAAGTGCCAAGTAGTGAAATCTTCATTATTTGACCATATATTTCAGTCTATCAGTGTTAGGATCATGTAGCTGATTAGTAGTTTTGATGGAATTTGGGGGTCAGCCATGAAGTTATTTCATTCTCTATGAAATTTTAAAATCACCATTTACTGGAAATTTTACTGTTCTTTCTTTGTTAGTATGTCTTTACATCTTTATTTTTTCCAGTCTCTTAATTTTAAAAATTATTTTTAATTAAGAAAAATTGAGTACAGTATACTTAGCTAGTAGATGAAAATGATGACAATCTTTTTTAAAAAAATAAAGGAATAATACAAATCACATGTGAGGAGATAAACACACTAATTCAAACAGTCATAAATAGGAAGAAAATAAAAAAGCTTACATGGAAGATAAAGTGGCTCTTGCCTACTTTCATTTACAGCCCCTTGGCTACCAAGTGCCAGGGGATAGAAATGGATGGATGGTGAAGTTTTCAGATACTTCAGAAAACAAGTTGTTTTCTTACTTATCCCTGTCAGAAGACTTGCCCTTTCTTGTTCATTTCTATGGCCTCTGCTATTAGAAGCATTGTTAAAAGCTGAAAGACAGGCATTCTAAAGTTATGGTTGAAGATGCAGCCATGAGACTTTGGAAAACCCCACAAGAGAGACAAGGGTAGTGTCCAGCAGCAATGGCAGAGCTATTTTAATTTGGCTGTTATTTAATTTGTGATAATGTTATGTAAATTTAAAAGAGCAGGTAGCTCTTTTTGTCCCAATAAAACGGTCAAGGATCAAGAAGTAATCGTATGGACAGGTATCAAGGCTTAGTTCATTTCTGAAATTAAAGTAGTTTGGAAAGAAGAGATTAGGCAGAGTAGAATAGCAGGAGGTTTTTGTAAAGTGAAGTAGAATTACGTTATAGGCAAGAATTTTTCTGTCTTCAGTTTTAAAGAGCACCAGCTTCACTCTTCTTTTTTTCCATGTTCTTCTTGACATTCTTATCAGCTCTTGACTTTTCTCCCTGGGAGATTTTCTCTGCATAGTCAGCACTGACTCCTGCAGAAATCCTGAATGCCACACCCTCATTACAAAAGAGTTGAAGAGAATTCAAATAAACATGTTGCAATAAGGAGCTTGGGAACTAACTGTTACAGGATGCTTCCAGAATAAGGCACTGCCAGCTAAAAGCCAAAAATTCCGTTTCCTGTGTAGCATGCCCAATTGTAGGCTTTACTTAAAAATATAAAAGTTAATATTAAACCTTAGAAATTCCTACAGAACCACCTACCTTCCTTTGAGAGTAAATTTTTTCTAGAACAGTTACTTTCCTCTTGTCCAATCTGCACAAATGTAGATTCCAGGACCCTGCTTCCAATTTTTCCTGCTCTTAATACAGAGGGAAAATTTGCTGACACATGTCATTGTACACCATAACTTTAATTCTTAACGTTTATGATACATACTTTCACCATGGGGTGAATGTTAGTGATATTTATTCATGTGCTAGAATTTTTATATATTTTGTCTTACAACAAAACCTGTAAGGTAGATTTTATGCCCATTTTACAGATGAGGAAGCTGCCCTGAGAGTTTAAGGCATGGTTTCAAGTTTATACAAATTAAAGATTAAAGCTGAGCTTTTAGTCACTGTTTTATAAAAATGTTATATATGTGTTTTCATAACCAGTAAAACCATTGAATATTTTTCAATATTAGGATTCTTGTTGTGTGAAGCAGGGGGTAGTGTGGGGAAGACATTCAGTACACTTTTTTTTCAAGGAGACTAATGTAGCCAGGATGGCCTCAGCCATGGATCATACCTAGTTCTCAGAGGAGGAAGAAAGTAGGCTGAGAGCAGAATGATGGTCAGAATGAAGGATATGCATTCTGACTAGCATATTTCAAGAGGAAGGAGGAGTATGATGTTGATAAGAGGGCTTCTGGGTAAGGGGAGTTTTGCTGTTGCATGGATAAAGTTTGGGTCCTAGATGAAAGATGACCACCAGCTAGGTGAGGATGAGCAAGGCAGGGAGGCACATGGATGGCCCCTCAGGTCTTTGCCAACCTAAGGTCACTACATGTCCAGCCAGGGAAGAGAGCTCACTTCCTACAGCATTCTAGAGCTTTCATTAGTGTGTCTTTGCTTTGATTTTAATAGGATTAGATAATAAAATCATAGCAAAATGTCAGGAAATGACCCCAAACAAATATAATAAATGCTGCTTCTATTTATTCTCTATACATGCTGCCTTTTCCCTTAATATCTTCATTAGTTTTTGTGTAGAAAATAGGGTTTGGGTATTTAGGTTGATTATTTTTTTCCATCTTGTGCTTTATTGTTCGTCATGTCTCTGTGTGTGTTTAATCTTAAACTATCATCAGTCAAGGGTCTCACTCTTCAATTATGATAATATTACTTATAATAAGTCTGTTTACACTATTTTGTGCAGATATTGCATCTCATTTCCCAGGCAGATACGGAGACCTTGTTGGATGATATTTCCCACATGGTTGCTCCATCACAGACATGCTCTTAAGTGCAGTGTGTGGGAGGCCAGACAGTGTAAGTGGTTCAGAAATTAGGCTTTGTTGCTGGCGTTACTCTGGGCTCAGGGCTTAGCTCCGCCACTTAGCGGTGCACCTTTGGGACGCTGTTCAACCTCCTTTGCCTCATTCTGTCTTCTGTCAAGCAGGGGTAGTACTGGTATCCACCTTCCTGAATTACTGTATGTGGATTAACTGTGAGGAGGGATGCGTGGAGCATTAGCCCAGTGTCAGGTTCTTTGTGTGCAGTGGATAAATCATCACCATTGTCATCATCACTGTCTTCAGGATGCAGATCTGGGCAGGTGGGGAAGGCGAGCTTCGACGTGTAGAGGCAGGGCTCAGGCTTCAGACTCCTGAGGCCGGTGGCGATGCTGTGGTCTTGTTTGTTCTGCTTTTAAGAATCCAGTCCCATGAGAGCAGAGGCAGCAGTACATGCTGCCTGCTCCCACATGTCTGGTTGACAATGTTTTGGGGGAAATTAATGGTACACAGATTACAGAGCTATTCTACCTGGGTTTTGATGCAGAATCCACTATGGATCAGCTCTGTGACCTTGCTCAAGTCACTTAACCCCTCTGTGCCTTCACTTCCTCTTCTTTAAAATGAGGATCATAATAAGACTCACTTCTTTGGATTATCCTGAGACTTAAATGAGTTAATACGTATTAAGCTCTTAGGGCCTAACACATGGTAAGTATTATGTCTTATTTTTAAAAGTAAGAGATTCTTCAGTTACCAGGACATAATGGTAGAAGTGTATCATATGCAGAATTAATTATAATATTTAAAATGCTGTAGATTAATATTTAAAGAGAGCCGACAGTACCAGGCAGGTAGTGCAACATTTTCAGGATAAGAAGCTGCATACAATCTCTTCTATGTCTCTAGAAAGACATACATGTCAAGGTAGCTGGTGGAAACTCTAGTCCATAAATTTAAGAGTGTAAGAGATGACACCATTAAAAAAATTTTTTTCTCAAAATTGGCTTAATTCCAACCTTAAGCCCTTATTTGTCTTCTTGATGTTTGAAGACTGTCTATTCCTGATCTAGCGGGTATCTGAGGCTTAGGGCCAACCTTTGTAGATAGATGTGCATGCAGCTTTCTTTCTCCCTGGAGAAGCCACAGAGCAGTTAGCATTTCCTGGGTGCTCTGGAATCCACACACATCCATCCCTATTTCCATCTGGGGAACTTCTTCTTTCCTCTGTTGGTGTTCTCAAAAGCTGACCCTTCCTTCTCCTCCCCTCTGGAACACACCTGGCATCGTCTCTTCAGTAACTCAGGTTTTACAAAGGGCTGGGAGAGTCAGTGATTTCTGAAAGCCTTTGCTTTCTACCCTGCAGTGCTCACTAAGGCAAGAAAACAAGGATCACACCCTCCCCCTGGATCAGGTCAGGATACCGGGGTCTCAGAGGTGAACTGAAAGACATGGGCCCTGCGCTCAGCAGGGATGGCCAGGTGCAGGCAGGGGATAGGAGATGGACTAGGCTCCCACCATGATCCTCTGGTGTGACTGGAGAAGCACCGATTTGTAGAAAGTCTGTTTGTGGGTTTTGGTTCTCAGGGTATGTGCCTTCTCTCCCCTGCTAGACTGATAGTTCTTTCCTGCAAGTACCTGGTCTTTATCTTTCCAGCTCCCAGGGAATTTTAGTGCAGGACGTCTTGCACAGATGTGTTTAGCTGTGATGCACCAAGGAGGTTGGTGCTGTGGGAATGGTCCCCGCAGAGGCGAGGGGGATATTTTATCACTGACTTTGCTTAGAATTACTGGCTCGTGGTGATAAGAAAAATCAAACAGACTTTTAGTCAGTTTTATTACTGTTTTAAAATTCTCCTTAGACAATGCTCCTCCCCACCCTGCCCCTTATTAGGTGATCTGGTGTGAAATATTCTCAACCTCCCAACTTTCCTGCAACCTTCTTCAGACACACCCCCACAGGTATTTTATTCGGATTTTATTCGGAGTTTATTCGGAGAAGGCAATGGCAACCCACTGCAGTGTTCTTGCCTGGAGAGTCCCAGGGACAGAGGAGCCTGGTGGGCTGCCATCTATGGGGTCGCACAGAGTCGGACACGACTGAAGCGACTTAGCAGCAGCAATCAATTTATTAACTACTGTAATAGTCTCTTAGCTGCTCTTCTTGCTTTTAATCCTAACTTCCTTTATTGCCTCCTCCATACAATCAGAAAAATGATTAGCCTAGAGGAGAGCATGGCCCCCTGCTTCAGCTGTTCAGCGCATCCTCCGAACCAGCCTACAAGATACGAAGTGTACAAGCCTCCCAAGGCCTGCTTCCTACTGAGCTCATTCCTTCTCCTCTTCTCTTTGGCAGGAGTAAGAAACCTATGTGGTTATTTTCTACATGCACAGAATTCTTTCTTGCCTCTGTACCTTGGCTCATGCTCTTGCTTCTGGCCAAAGTAACCTTATCCCTCTTCTCTGTCTGGTTCAGTCTTACTCATCTTTATTTCATTTATCTACCTAAACTCAATCCAAGAAGCCCCTCCAGCAGTATCTCACAGCTGATGTGCTCTATGGGTTCCTCTCCCATGATGGCCCCGCCATAGTACTTTTAAAGTTTTTGGAAATTATCTGGGTACATGTCTACTTTCTAAAATTTTCATAAGTGCCCTAACTCATAGCTATTACTAGATAACTTCACCTTTTTCATACTTATACCCATAGTGTCTGGTACATAGTTGATGTTCAGTAAAACTATGTTGAACTGAATTGTATGCTCAACTTTATGAAAGGGAACACTGATCTCTGGTGTGCAAATTCTCTAACCTCTTTGGCAAAGTGGTGTATGTTCTTTCTTTAATATTGATGTACACTTTGGAAATTAAAAACATGGTTTGTCATTGAGGCCAGCAGTCCTATTTTTATTAAATGCTTAGTTTTCAGATTAATGTATGTAAATATTAAAAAGTATTGTATTGAATATTAGTGAGTCTACACTAGCTGTAATATTTTTTTCAGACCACAAGAACAGTGAATAAAAGATTCTAAACCCATAGCAATATATTGATGGAACATAGGCTTGTGTATAAAGTGATATTTTGATAAGTTTTACAAGAGTCTTCAAGTGAAATCATTTGTTTCTAATATCAACCACTCAGAGCCAAATTGAAACAATAGGAGTTTCATTTAGGGTCCATAATAGCTGTGATAGAATATCACTATAACATTATTTGCTGGAATTATAGTAGGGAATTTGCTGGTACAGAAAAGCAAGACAATCCAATTTTTCAGCAGAGATAAAATCCTAGTAAACTCTTCATTCTGCAAATTGGCATTTTTTTAAAACTCTGACCACTTTATTGGCAATTATCTTGAATCAAGTTGCATGTAATTTTGCCTCTCACATTCTTCTAAGCTTAATAAGTTTGGTGAAAGAGGAATTTATACAATTGTGGGTTTTTTTTTCACTATGTTTATGTTCATTCCAAATCTACCTAAAGTTCAAAAACCTAAAGAAAAGTTTAAGGTTAACCTGTTGAGGTTACAAAAAAAAAAATTCGAAGATATTTTCAAAATCCCTCTAATCAAATATTATGTATATTTATTTTGTTAGGAATTTTATCTCCCAGAAATATCTGATTTAGGACAATGAATTTCCCAACCTTTCTTTTCATTACAAAAGTTTCTTTGTAACTCCAATTCACACAAGACTAGTCAACAATATAGAAGTTCATATATTAAAATGCTATTTGAATAGGCATAAATGGAAAGTATATTTTAAAGTCATTGAGTAAACTTTGCATTAGGTAATTACCGCCTCTCCAGAGGCTTCCCCTGACTCCTGACTGAGGTACAGTAACACACATCCTGATTATAAATGTAATCCCTGGTTTATACACCAGTTACCACAGATCTCATTAAAACATGAATTCCTAGGCATATTTAAAATATGATTAGGTTCGTAAAGAACAGTGATTGAAAAACCCAGGGAAGCTTTAGGAAGACAAACCACCCTCAGCAGATAGAAGCAGATGTGTAGGACATTGCTGCAAATATTGGGCATCTCATTCCATGTTGGGGAATTCCTGCTTGTGACTGATGCATCCCATTCTCCAAGTGCTTTTTAACTGCCAGAATTTTAAACAGGGGTTGGATAGAATTAGAAACACTTAGCTTCATGTCCTTGCCCATTACTTTCATGACTTATATGTCTTTTCTACCCATTGGACTCAGAATATGGTTCTGTTAGCATTTTCCTCTAAAGCACAGTAGATTGCAGTTTTCATTTGGTTAGTAAATATTCTTGCTAAAACCTAGTCATATATACCTGTCAGTCTGGTTGGATTGGGGATATAAGAAACTTGAGGACCAGTGGCCTTGCATAAAATCCGTTCAACTCTCAGTGCTTTGAATGAAGTAGGAGACAGAAGTAGTGGGTCTCCATTCATTGCACTGATCATTTGAAGAACAGCAGCCTTTAGGCTCTGGAGATGCTCTGTGTGGGTCTAAGATAACTTATGCCCCACTGACCTTGTCTTCCCTACGTCAGGCAGATGCTTTTTTCCCCTACAGAAATTCTTTAAGGAAAAATCCAAACCAAGCAGAGTGAAAATTGAGAAGGTATGTTCCTGTACCTAATTTCTGAGCTTCTCTAATGTTTTGGTCTTAATTGTAACTTTGTTTTCTTTTTTTTAAACACTGTGTCATATTTTTAAATATAATTTTAATTGGAGAAAGGGTACAGATGCATTTGTATTGATGATGCTGTGGGCACATAAATTTGTTGACAGTCTCATTTTACAAAGTGGATTCAATGTTGGGAAAAAAAAGCAGTTGTTTTTTTTTTTTATTGACACAGTCACTTTAAACACAGTGCTCTGGTTTTAAAATTTCAGGTCTGTGCCAAGTGGCGCTAGTGGTAAAGAATCTGCCTGCCAGTGCAAGAGACAAAAGAGCTGCAGGTTCAATTCCTGGGTCAGGAAGATTCCCAGGAGAAGGAAATGGCACCCCACTCTAGTATTTTTGCTGGGAGAATCCCATGGACAGAGGAGCCTGGTCAGGGGCTATAGTATATGAGGTCACAAAGAGTCAGACACAACTGAGCATCTGAACACATACCATGTAAGCAGTTAGTCACATTGTGAGTTATAATTTCACTTGCTCTCAGAGCTACTTAATTTTTTGCTTACAAACACATAATGACTAGAAAATCTAAACAATGATTTGTCATTTAGGAGAAAGAAGTATTTCTCCCAATCAGTGTGGGGTCCAGTTTTATTTTTCTTGGCGGATCCAGCTGGAGAAACAGGGTGTTGCTGAGTCGCAGAGTATGTTAGATATAGACTAGGACTCCAGACTCATGATCTCTGTTCCAAGTTCTCAGGGTCTCAGGTCATGACTCAGTTGAAATAGAGAATTCAACTGGTCCTGTGTTGCTGTTATGTTTGTACAAGCAGAATTAGTCAAGTAGTACCTTTTGAAACTTCTATTAAAATTATTCTTAATTTTTTCCTCTAATGGTGAATATTTACACAGCCTTTCATTTTTTCAACAGACAGTTGTTGAGATACTATTGAGCACTAGTCCCCATGCTAAGGACAGACAACTTAAAAATTCATGGTCCCAGATCTTGTGAAGTTTATATTCCACTACATGCTCAGTTGTGTCTGACTCCTATGACCCCATGGACTGAAGCCCACCAGTCTCCTCTGTCCATGGGATTCACCAGGCAAGAATACTGCAGTGGGTTGCCATTTCCTTCTCCAGGGGATCTTCCCAACCGAGAATCGAACCTGTGTCCCCTGCCTCGCAGGTGGATTCTTTACCACTGAGCCACCTGGTTATTACATATATTCCACTGGTGATGAAACAAAATAATATTATGAAGTTTATGCTCAATGCAATCATTTCTGTAACAGTAATTTTAAAAGTTGCGGAATCAAGTGAAACAGAAGGGAGCATCTAATTGCCAGCGGCGGGGGTTGGGGGAGGGCTAGGAAGGCGTCCTGGAGCTGTCACCCGTGGGGATCAGAGTGATCACAGAAATATTAGCATGGACCTACATTGTGATAGTGCCTGATCCACTTGTTTGAGGAAAGTCGTGTGTATTTTGGGTGTGTCATGGGGAACACAAGTGTGGCACGGCCTTGGTACACTTGTTATATGGCCTAGTGATGAAGGGAGCTCCAAGCCCCCCGTTCCTCAAGGTCTTGCAGGTCCTGGCATGGGAAAGTGTCTTCCGAGGGCATCTCAGGAGAGCTTTTTCTAAGTACAAATGTGCCCTCTGCCTGCCAAGCCTGTGCTGAGAGGGCGTTCGCCATGAGTCACATTGTGGGTGCCATATTGACTAGTGGTGGCCCTGGAGGCTGGCGATTGGAACAGTGGAGTAGGAGGGACCTACCCAGTAGGGCCTGGGTTTATAGTCACCACAAGTTTGGGTCTTTATTTCTCAGGCAACTGGTGTGCCATGGAAGGATTTCATTAACAACAAAACTTTAATTTAAAAAAATTATACAAGAAACAGATGTTAACTCTAGAAAATAGATAAGCAATAAGTTCTCAAATTTGTCTAAATCCAGATATAAATATTACTGACATTGTGGTATGTGTCTTTGCTGACTTTTTTACTGTGCTTCTCTATACTGTTTTTCTTTTTTTTCTGTCAAAGAAATGAGGTCTACTATGACACTGCTGTTTTGCAACCTGCTGTGTTTTCAACACATGTTTGAACATGATTCAATACCATTAGGCAGTCATCTGTAATATTATTTTAAAATTTAAGCTTGCTATTCAATTATATGGATGTACCCTAAATTTAATTTAACCAATATCCTATTGCTATTCATTTAGATTGTTCCCAGTTTTTTCATATCATTAAGTGTACTAGAATGAAGGTTTGAAAGATAATGCTAATTATGTTTTAGAAATGAACTTTAAATTGTTATTTAAAATTCTATAAATTTTTATCATTTTAATAAGAGCACTTTTTAAAGTCCCATTTCTTATATAAAACATTTCATCTGCATCACACTACATAAACTACAGTCCTGCTGACAAGCTCTCATAATAATGGGACTTTTTTCCTATCATAGGTTCCTGCTCTGAACCCTGATGAGATAATGCCCTCTTCTCTTTTCCAACAGCCTTTGCAATTTCTCTAGCATAAAACTCAAAATGTTTTATAACTGTATAATTAGCTTTTTCCCTGTTAGATTCCAAGTTTTATAGGGGAAGGACATTCCCCTCTTATTTATTACTCCCATTCTAAACATGAAGTAAGCATTTGGAATTTTTTTTTAATTAATAAATACAAGGATAAACGGATACCTTAGGAAAAGATGAACAAGCAGAAACCGAAAGCCAAAGTACCGACAAATAAATTACCTTCTGAGGTCTCCTTCACTTTACAGTCATAGTGAATGATGTGTTTCATAAGGGGTAAGTGGATGTAAAGTGAGAGTCACCATGTGTTAGAGAGGGAAGCTGTAAAGTCAGGTCACTGTGGTGACCTGATGTATATTTCTGTCTTTCTGTGAAGAGAAAGATGGATGTCTCCAAAAACTGGCACATACATTGTTTCTTTTTCTAGTTACCTTGTTTTAAAGCCAAGGGAGATTAACCTCAACATGCCTTTGTATTCACTGGAGATAATTAACATGAAAATAACAATTATACAACAGCTCAGCAAAAAGAAATCTTTAGGTTTAGCAATTTGAAAGTGGGGTTCATCATCAATGCTGTTATTTAAAGAATAATAGCTACATGAAAGAGGTCTTCAAGGAAAGGGATTACCCCTTTCTAAGCATTGCAGAGTTTTCAACATGTTATAGCCTGAAATTAAAGAGAGGATAAACACAGGCAGATAAAACATGGAGTGGGGAAAGAAGTGAGTAAATTAAAGATGAATCAGATGATCTGTGGGAATATTTTTCAGATGCCAAGGAATTTTAATTCAGTTGGAAAGCTTTCTCTCATACATGGTGGCATTTTAGAAGCTTTCCTTTGTATAGAGGTGGGGAAGAGAGTATAAATGTTTGCCCTTTTAAATTTGTTTTCTGGATATCTGTCAATTAAGCTTGTGAAGATGGGCCATAGGAAAGGTCTGGTTCAGACCTTTCCCCCCCTGCCCCTCATCGGAGGCTTCATTTCCTAGTCAAAATATTTTACAGAAAACTAGTTTTATGTTTAAACTCATGTATGAAAAAAACCTTCAACAGAAAATAAAAAACAGATAATCATGTATCCTTAAGACCTACATAGTAGGTGGTACATAGTAGTTAGTATTTACTAAAAAAATAAAGACTAATTTAGAATACATTTCTATAGGTTCCAAGAATGTTATATAGAAATAGAATTTTTTTTTTTTATTTAGTACTTATATGTAGTTATAGTTATATAAAAAATAAACGCTTCCTCATTAAAGGTTAATCACATTGTCAGTTCTTCTGAATACTTAAAGAAGAAACTTCTGAATCCCTGGTGGTTTTCCTTATGAATGTTGTAAAGTATTGGAATGTGTAGGATGCTTAGAAATGTTAGTGGTTCTTCTTTTTGATAGGATCATCTGTTAGCCCGTTATTTATTTATACAAGTGAATTCCTTTGATGAATTTATCTAATTCCCACTCACATTTTCTATGTATAGCTTTTAAGTAACAAATTAAACTTTTTATTCTCTACCTGTATGTTTATAATGCTATGTTCTATATTTACATTGAAGCCATTTGTTTGAACAGGGGTGTTTTTCTACTAAAAAGACATGTTGAAGTATTGTGCCAAATAGAACTGAGAGAAAATGACATTTAATGAAATCCTTGTGTCCTCATGTAAATTCTATTCCAGAATAAAAATTGGGACCCAAACTATAGATTTTCCAGTTATGGTTCTCCTGAATAGCTGTACTAATTACAATCAATCAGCAACTTCTCGTGTGTGACTGTACTAATAAAGGCACTGAGTGTTTAAGTTGCTGGACATACATTTTCAATAGTCCCTGTGAAACACCTGCAAATATCACTGAATACCAAGTGTGAAAATGCCATTTTAATTTTCAGCTCTGTTTCCACATTTACAGTTAATAGACCTTCCATTGTTAGATGTATTCGGTGAATCCCAGAAAACACTGTCTTTGTTGCAATCTTTGCATTGAATTGTTTTTGTGCAGCCTCTTGTAGCTGTGGGAACTGCAGGTGACCTCTAGAGCAGTGTCATGGTGAGATCAAAAGTAATGTATTCAAGGCTATAGGAACCACTGCGGTGTCAAAGAGAATATATGCCCAGAGGCCAGTCGGAGGACAAAATGTCAAGAAGGATTTAGGCCTGTGTATGACAATTCTTTCTTAGCCACCCTCTCTGTAATACTCATTACTACCTGAGATAGCCAGAAAGGGACAATAAGAGAACATAGCCTTTGAAATTTGAAATTCTGCTTAAAAAAATAATTCTTCTTTTTTGGCCCTGGCTTTATAGATGAGAAATTCACTCATATATATCACCTTTCTGCTGTATTCACCTGACCTTTGTTAGATTGTTTTGTTCCATTCATTATTCAAGAAACAAATTATTCTTTTCTGAAAAATGTATGACAGGTTATGATAACGCTGGAGGTTAGGCTTCTCTCTGGGAGTAACATTTCCTCAACTTATATTCTCTGGGGACCCTTATTGAGAGCGTCATTGATGGATTGTCACCGGCAGGCAAAGGGTGAACAGAGAAGAGGCACTGGGGCTGGAGCAGGGAGTGATAACTTCTGTGTAATAGGAACCTCCATTCAGGAATGGTTTAGTACTTTATACTGTCATTCATAGTATCGTATTCAATAAGTGCAGATATGTTCAGATGGTAAACATTTATTAAAGTTCAAAGGAGCAACAGCGCTATTGCAGTGCATTGCAAGTTGTGTTTGCTACTTTATATTCACTGAAAATACAGGTTTTTTTTCCCTGTGTTTCTTATAACATTCATGATAAATACAGGATAAACTACTTTTAAGGTCATTTGAAACTCTTCACAGTAATATTTTATTAGACCAAAGATCTTTAAATAAAATTTTAAAATGCACTTGTGAAATGTTTCAAACATACCAAAAATTATATGATACCTGGAGATATACTTACTATTAAGAGTAAATGGATATTAACATTTTGCTATTTGTTAGATCCTGTTTAGAAAGTTCCTATTACCTTAAATTTCAACAATGCTTAATGTTAACGATTTGTAAGATTTTACCAATATGGAGAGTATAGATTGCTACTTCATTGTTTTAAATTTTTCACCCCCACCCCTGAAATAAAAACCTGAACTTGACAATAACCACCTTATCACATGTGTAAGAAAATTCAGTTTTTCATGTCTGTAAATTACCTATTCATAGTCTTTTCAAATTTTTTGTGCTGTTTATATTCTTTTGTCCGATTTTTAGGAGTTCTTTATATATTTGGGCTACTAATCCTTTGGTAACATCAATTGTATGCATCTGTTTCTTTAGTGGTATCTATTTTAGTTTTAAATTTTAGTAAACACAAATTTAGTGATCTTTCATTATGTGCTTTGTCTGGCATAAGAAACTCTTATCGATATAATATCATAAGAATGGTTTAATATATTGTCTTCTAAAAGTTTTACAGTTTTGCTTTTCATACTTCATCTTTGATTCTTTTGGGTACATAGATGATATGTTTCTAGGCTCTTTACTTGGTTCAGTTCAGTTCTGTCTCTCAGTCGTGTCCGACTCTTTGCGACCCCATGAATCACAGCACGCCAGGCCTCCCTGTCTATCACCAACTCCCGGAGTTCACTCAAACTCATGTCCATTGAGTCGGTGATGCCATCCAGCCATCTCATTCTCCGTCGTCCCCTTCTCCTCCTGCCCCCAATCCTTCCCAGCATCAGAGTCTTTTCCAGTGAGTCAACTCGACACATGAGATGGCCAAAGTATTGGAGTTTCAGCTTTAGCATCAGTCCTTCCAATGAACACCCAGGATTGATCTCCTTTAGAATGGACTGGTTGGATCTCCTTGCAGTCCAAGGGACTCTCAAGAGTCTTCTCCAGCACCACAGTTCAAAAGCATCAATTCTTCGGCGATCAGCTTTCTTTATAGTTCAACTCTCACATCCATACATGACCACTGGAAAAACCATAGCCTTGACTAGACAGACCTTTGTTGGCAAAGTAATGTCTCTGCTTTTTAATATGCTATCTAGGTTGGTCATAACTTTCCTTCCAAGGAGTAAGCCTCTTTTAATTTCGTGGCTGCAATCAGCATCTGCAGTGATTTTGGAGCCCCAAAAAATAAAGTCTTACACTGTTTCCACTGTTTTTCCATCTATTTCCCATCCTAGCACTGATACTACAAAATTTTAATTACTTTACTTTTTAGTAATTACATTGAAATTAAAAGTATTCTGCATGAAGTTTGCTTGATGTTAATATTAAATATATTTTCTTATTTTTACAACATTTTGAGGCATAGGAATATTGGATATAAGTTATGTGGGTAAACTAGGTGAATGAAAAAACTTATTACAGAAAAATGATTACATAGAACAAATTAAGGGTCAAACATCTATTGACTGTGTGGCAGGCAATATGCTCAGTTCAGTTCAATCACTCAGTTGTGTCCAACTGTTTGCATCCCCATGAACTGTAGCAGGCCAGGCTTCCCTGTCCATCACCAACTTCTAGAGCCTACTCAAACTCATATCCGTTGAGTCAGTGATGCCATCCAACCATCTCATCCTCTGTCGTCCCCTTCTCCTCCCACCTTCAAAATTTCCCATCATCAGGGTCTTTTCAAATGAGTCAGTTCTTTGCATCAGGTGGCCAAAGTATTGGAGTTTCAGCTTCAGCGTCAGTTCCTCAATGAATATTCAGGATTGATTTCCTTTAGGATCTCCTTGCAATCCAGGGGACTCTAAAGAGTCTTCGCCAACACCACAGTTCAAAAGCATCAATTCTTCAGAACTCAGCTTTCTTTATATTCCAACTCTCACATCCATACATGACCACTGGAAAAACCATAGCTTTGATTAGATGGACCTTATCGGCAAAGTGATGTCTCTACTTTTTAATATGCTGTCTAGGTGGGTCATAACTTTTCTTCCAAGGAGTAAGCATCTTTTAACTTCATGGCTACAATCACCATCTGCAGTGATTTTGGAGCCCCCCAAAATCAAGTCTGTCACTATTTCCATTGTTTCCCCATCTATTTGCCATGAAGTGATGGGACCAGATGCCATGATCTTAGTTTTTTGAATGTTGAGTTTTAAGCCAACTTTTTCACTCTCCTCTTTCACTTTTCATCAAGAGGCTCTTTAGTTCTTCTTTGCTTTCTGCCATAAGGCTGGTGTTATCTGCATATTTGAGTTTATTGATATTTCTTCTGGCAATCTTGATTCCAGCTTGTGTTTCATCCATCCTGGCATTTTGCATGATGTACTCTGCATGTAAGTTAAATAAGCAGGGTGACAATATACAGCCTTGATGTGCTCCTTTCCTCATTTGAAACCAGTCTGTTGTTCCATGTCCAGTTCTAACTGTTGCCTCTTGACCTGCATACAGATTTCTCAGGAGGCAGGTCAGGTGGTCTGGTATTCCCATCTCTTTCAGAATTTTCCATAGTTTGTTGTGATCCATACAGTTAAAGGCTTTGGCATAGTCAATAAAGCATCTGTTTCTCTGGAACTCTCTTGCTTTTTGATGATCCAGCAGATGTTGGGTATTTGATCTCTGGTTCCTCTGCCTTTGCTAAATCCACCTTGTACATCTGGAAGTTCATGATTCATATACTGTTGAAGCCTGTGTTGGAGAATTTTGAGCATTACTTTACTAGTGTGTGAGATGACTGCAATTGTGTGGTAGTTTGAACATTCTTTGGCATTGCCTTTCTTTGGGACTGGAATGAAAACTGACCTTTTCCAGTCCTGAGTTTTCCAAATTTGCTGAGTTTTCCAAATTTCTGGCATATTGAGTGCAGTACTTTCACAGTATCGTCTTTTTAGGATTTGAAATAGCTCAACTGGAATTCCATCACCTCCACTAGCTTTGTTAATACTGATGCTTCCTAAGGCCCACTTGACTTCAAATTCCAGGCTGTCTGGCTCTAGGTGAGTGATCACACCATTGTGATTATCTGGGTCATGATCTTTTTGTATATTCTGTATATTCTTGCCACCTGTTCTTAATATCTTCTGCTTCTGTTAGGTCCATACCGTTTCTGTCCTTTATCGAGCCCATCTTTGCATGAAAAGTTCCCTTGGTATCTCTAATTTTCTTGAATAGATCTCTAGTCTTTCCCATTCTATTGTTTTCCTCTATTTCTTTGCGTTGATCACCGAGCAAGGCTTTCTTATCTCTCCCTGCTATTCTTTGGAACTCTGCATTCAGATGGGTATATCTTTCTTTTTCTCTTAGCCTTTTGCATCTCTTCTCATCTCAGCTATTTGTAAGGCCTCCTCAAGCAACCATTTTTCCTTTTTGCATTTCTTCCTCTTGGGGATGGTCTTGATCACTGCCTCATGTACAATGTCATGAACCTCCATCCATAGTGCTTCAGGCACTCTATCAGATCTAATCCCTTTTATTTATTTGTGATTTGAATTCCATGAATGCATTTGTCTATTTGGCACATTGCCAAATATTTGGCAGTTATTTCACAAAAAAATAATTATTTCACAAAGATCATTAGTGGTATCAGTATGGGCTTCCCAGGTGGCACAGTGGTAGAGAATCTGCCTGCTAATGCAGGAGACCTGGGTTTGATCCCTGGGTTAGGAAAATCCCCTGGAGGAGGAAATGACAAACAACTCCAGTATTCTTGACTGAAAAATTCCATGGACAGAGAACCCTGAAAGGCTACAGTCCATGGGGTCACAAAGGGTTGGACATGACTGAGCAGCTCAGTAGCAGCAGCAAGTATCAATATACCCATTTCCCAGACCTGGAAATGGAGTGTTTATGGCATTCAACCTTAGACTGTTTAATACAAAGTCTTTGTTTGTGACCATTACATGTACTGTGCTGTCCTCTGGGCTTCTCTCCATGATTTTCTCTCTCACACAAAGAGCATATTGCTTTCAACCTGAGCGGCTCACAGTATATTGACAGATGAGTCATTCAAACCTGAGCCTCCTCACTTCACCTGACATTATTGTTTTCATCTTGAGTCACCTCTGCCCCTGCTCCATGTCAGCCTCACCTGGGGACTTGTCATCACCCAGAGTTGTTCCATTTCTAAAACATTAAATTCAAATATCTCATTCTTTCTCCTCAACCCTTGGCCCCTCTGTTACCTGTCTGATCATCAGTCCCTCCTGTGTTACCTGCTTTGCCAGATCAGCTTAGTTTCTATGGTCCAGCGTTTGAACCCTTCTTGTGCCATTTTCTGAATGAGCCTATCTTTGCTCCTGTAGCTGAATTGAAAAGTCCTGCTGAAGAAAGTCATTTGAGCCTCTTTAAATGGGGTGTGGTTTATACACTCAGCTCCTGTGTCTGGCTGATGCTGACTTACACTGTAATTTCAGGTTAGAGTCTACTCCCCACTAAAGTCTTCTGAACTCTCTGGCTGAGGTGCTCCTCCTGAGCACTTCAATGTCAGTATGATGTTGAATAAGAGAACCCAGACGCCAAATAGATAATGTAACAGGCTTCAATGGCTGCACACCCCGGGGCGGAACCCCAAGACCTAACAGAGCGAGGTCAGGAAGTCCGCGCCGAACAAAGGCAAGAGGCAACTTATATTGCTTTAAGCAAGATTTGGAGTGGTGGTCTCTCGTAGGTCAGTTAGCCGGGGGGGCAAGACCGGGTTGGTTGCCCGATCTGCTCAAGGTTGTGCTGACACAGCGGAATAGTTCTTGCTGTTTCTGGGCAGAATGCTGTTTCTGGACAGGAGGTTAGGAGGGGGAGGTTAGAAGAGGGTTGATCTCTACCAGGAACCGATACCTCAAGGACACTCTAGCAATGGGGGAGGGATTGAGGGAACAGAGCACAATAGTCAGCCTTTTCTGCCAGTGGGAAGAAGAGAAGGGGGGAAGGGAAGAGGCCAAAATGGCCCCTGAGGTCCAACCTTACAAATACATCTGTCACAATCACAGCAGGTCACTCTGTGTAGGAAGGTATGTGTTTCTCCTTATCCCTACAATATGTCATACTCCTCAAGGAAAGGACCCTCATCCCTTACTCATTATTAAATCTCTAATGCCTCTCACATTCATGACTAAATGAGACCACCTGTGAGTCAGGCAACCTACCAAACTTGTCTATGAATATATTTTAAATATCTGTAGATTCCAAAGTACTGTAAATGTGCGATAGTACCTGTAACTTTTCAAAGCATTTTTAAACTTACTTTCTCACTTTTGTGTGAAATCATTTTATTTAGTCTTGGTGAAATTTGACAAAAACAGATTTCTAAAGAATCTATTTAGGAGATAGAGAAAGGGCAAACAATTTGGAAGACGACAGAAAGCTTAATACACCTGGTATTCTGGAGAAGTAGCCTATGAGTTTGTTTGATGAAATAGTCCCCAGAGAAATCTGAGAATTTGAGAAGGAATGCACTGTTTCAGTTGCTCAGGTGGACAGGCTAGATTTTTTTTTTTTAACTTTGTGTTTACCATGTCTTCTTAGATGTTTAATTAAGAGAGACAGAGAGAGATATGTGTGCTAAGTCATGTCTGACTCCATGTGACCCCATGGACTGTGGCCCACCAGGCTCCTCTGTCCATGGAATTTTCCAGGCAAGAATTCTGCAGTGGGTTGCCTTTTCCTATTCCAGGGAATCTTCCGCACCCAAGGATCAAACCCACATCTCTGTATCTCCTGCATTGGCAGGCAGATTCTTTACTACGGCACCAACTGGGAAGCCCTTGGATGTTTAACTAAATTTGAAAACTAAAATGCAGAAATTACTGCCACAATTTCTATTTCTTAGTTAAATCAAAGTGATTTTAACAACAAATATCATAAATTCTTAAATCCTTGAAGAAAAGAGGAAGAGGAATATTAATTTGGTTTTACCATATATGTGTGTTTTAAAGTTAACACAAAAGAATTTCTCCTGAAAATTAAATTACTTATTACCAAGTTTTTACCTCATGTCAAGCACTGTGCTTGAAGTTAATAAAGCAAGAATGAATGATTTAAGCAGTCTCTGCTCTAAAGACAAATTATTTTATGGTTTTGTAATAGATAAAAAGTTTTATTTTCTATATAGAGGGAAAAATTTTTTGCAGGAAAAAATAGGGACTATTCCAGATGTTCAGGCTGGTTTTAGAAAAGGCAGAGGAACCAGAGATCAAATTGCCAACATCCGCTGGATCATGGAGAAAGCAAGAGAGTTCCAGAAAAACATCTATTTCTGCTTCATTGACTATGCCAAAGCCTTTGACTCTGTGGATCACACTAAACTGTGGAAAATTCTCAAAGAGATGGGAATACCAGACCAAATGACCTGACTCTTGAGAAACCTGTATGCAGGACAGGAGGCAACAGTCAGAACTGGACATGGAACAACAGACTGGTTCCAAATAGGAAAAGGAGTACGTCAAGGTTGTATATTGTCACCCTGCATATGCAGAGTACATCATGAGGAACGCTGGGCTGGAAGAAGCACAAGCTGGAATCAAGATTGCTGGGAGAAATATCAATAACCTCAGATATTCAGATGACACCACCCTTCTGGCAGAAAGTGAAGAGGAACTCAAAAGCCTCTTATGAAAGTGAAAGAGGAGAGTGAAAAGGTTGGCTTGAAGCTCAATGTTCAGAAAACAAAGTTCATGGCATCTGGTCCCATCACTTCATGGGAAATAGATGGGGAAACAGTGGAAACAGTGTCAGACTTTATTTTTCTGGGCTCCAAAATCACGGCAGATGCTGATTGCAGTCATGAAATTAAGACGCTTACTCCTTGGAAGGAAAGTTACGACCAACCTTGATAGCATATTAAAAAGCAGAAACATTACTTTGCCAGCAAAGGTAAAGTCAAGGCTATGGTTTTTCCCGTGGTCATGTATGGATGTGAGAGTTGGACTGTGAAGAAAGCTGATCGCCGAAGAATTGATGCTTTTGAACTGTGGTGCTGGAGAAGACTCTTGAGAGTCCCTTGGACTGCAAGGAGAGCCAACCAGTCCATTCTAAAGGAGATCAATCCTGGGTGTTCATTGGAAGGACTGATGCTAAAGCTGAAACTCCAATACTTTGGCCACCTCATGTGACGAGTTGACTCACTGGAAAAGACTCTGATGCTGGGAGGGATTGAGGGTGGGAGGAAACGGGGATGACAGAGAATGAGATGGCTGGATGGCATCACCGACTCGATGGACATGAGTTTGAGTGAACTCCGGGAGTTGGTGATGGACAGGGAGGTCTGGCGTGCTATGATTCATGGGGTCGCAAAGAGTCGCACACGACTGAGCAACTGAACTGAACTGAAAGCTGTCTCAAATTATACTCTGTAGCTTCAAAGGGCAAAATAGGATACTTACTCTTGAAACGTGAACATAATCTTGTAACTAGGTTTTTTAAGAGTTATGACTCCAGGGTAGATGGGAACAAGGGCCTGAACAAATGTTTATTGAATTTATTGAACAATGTTACTAATTAATGTTGCTCCACAGAGGCAATGCCCAAGTACAAATTTACATGAAGTGTTTTTTTCTACCCAAAATCTGCCTGCTTTGAGTCATATTTGAGCTTAAGCAGGGCTTTTTGCTGCAACTTCGTTAATATTAGATAGTCAATACATGTGCCTTGAAAGAATCATTTTGGCACATTTAGGTTAAGCCATAGGAAACTGCCTTTTTGTACTTAAATAACAGTCAAGAGGAGCCAATTCCTATGACTGAACCCAGTGCGTATCACATTTCTATCTTGAGATGAACACTGGGATATTGGCAAGGAAGGAGAAGTTTTGTTGATTATTCTGCAGGAGTTTGTCTTAATTGAGAAGCAAGAAAAGTCGAAGTGAAACGATCAAGACTGTATCCAAGAACTCAGGAGAGGGTCATCTTTAGGAGTATATTTTTTCATGATACATAAAGTTAATGAGAAATCAGTGGTTTTGTTTTAGGGTCATGAGCCATATTAGTACATGTTGTATTCAGGTGTTTTTGGAAACTGTAACTGCATGTGAACTTTGTGTTCAGTGTCTCTGATCTTCTGAGAAGTGAGCCAAACAGAACACCCTATCTCAATGTGTCTTTTCTTTGCACAATCCTGTTTTTAGCTATAACTTCCTACCAGCTCATTCACAGCTTTGGAGCATAATATTATTTTAACATTTATATTTTTCTCTGTAGTCCACGGTTTACATTTTAATAATTATTACTTTTATATTTTTATTATACCCTTAGGATATAGGTTTCAGTTAATTTTTACCATTTTTCAGATGATTAGAAGCAATGGTGTCTAACCATCTACATAGCTTATTATGCTTAATTTGAACAAGTTGAAACCATAACATAATTTTGGTATTACGGTTAATGAAGAAGCTCTTTATGTAGGAGATAAAAGATAGGAAGCTAAAAATTTAATGAGAGAATATGACTAAGGAAAGTAAGAACAGAAGAAAATAAAGACTGGTAAGAGAAGTAATGGCTTTTGAATTGATAGAAGAGGGAGAAAAAAAACTAAGATTTTGAAGGGCCAAAAAACCCTCCAGTATTTCTAAAATCAGTATTCTACATGTATTTAAATAGAATAATTATAAAGGACAAAAGTTTATAGGCTGATACCTTAATTGCTTTTATTCAGTTCAGTTTGGTTGCTCAGTCGTGTCCGACTCTTTGCAACCCCATGAATCACAGCACGCCAGGCCTCACTGTCCATCACCAACTCCCAGAGTTCACTCAGACTCATGTCCATCGAGTTGGTGATGCCATTCAGCCATCTCATTCTCTGTCATGCCCTTCTTCTCCTGCCCCCAATCCTTCCCAGCATCAGAGTCTTTTCCAGTGAGTCAACTCTTCGCATGAGGTGGCCAAAGTATTGGAGTTTCAGCTTTAGCATCAGTCCTTCCAATGAACACCCAGGATTGATCTCCTTTAGGATGGACTGGTTGGACCTCCCTGCAGTCCAAGGGACTCTCAAGAGTCTTCTCCAGCACCACAGTTCAAAAGCATCAATTCTTCGGCGATCAGCTTTCTTCACAGTCCAACTCTCACATCCATACGTGACCACGGGAAAAACCATAGCCTTGACTAGACGGACCTTGGTTGGCAAAGTAATGTCTCTGCTTTTTAATATGCTATCTAGGTTGGTCATAACTTTCCTTCCAAGGAGTAAGCATCTTTTAATTTCCTGGCTGCAATCAGCATCTGCCGTGATTTTGGAGCCCAGAAAAATAAAGTCTGACACTGTCTCCACTGTTTCCCCATCTATTTCCCATGAAGTGATGGGACCAGATGCCATGATCTTCGTTTTCTGAATGTTGAGCTTCAAGCCAACTTTTTCACTCTCCTCTTTCACTTTCATCTAGAGGCTTTTTAGTTCCTCTTCACTTTTTGCCATAAGGGTGGTGTCATCTACATATCTGAGGTTATTGATATTTCTCCTGGCAATCTTGATTACAGCTTGTGCTTCTTCCAGCCCAGCATTCCTCATGGTGTACTCCGCATATAAGTTAAATAAGCAGGGTGATAATATACAACCTTGACTCTCTGTGAATTTATAGGAAGGAAACAGAATATATACTCTCAGTGTGGTAACTTCAGGGCTACAGAAATTTTTAAATGAAATCCCTGAACTTCTTATAATAGTTTGAAGGGTCTTCTATTGCACATAATTATCATTCTCATTGGAACATTTTGAATCTGATTCTTTCCCAGCTTTCTTGGGAAAAGACAGTGATTTATTAATTATAAGTATTCAAATCTGAAATAATCATATATGACCTTTCCATAATCTTCCCTTTTATTTATTTTTTTTTTAGTCACCTTCCCTGGGTGACAAATTGCTGTTTGAAAAAACACCATTTTTTTTTTCTTGTAGCTAGCTATAAGTAACTGGAGTTGTTTTATATGTCAATGAAAATGTTTCACTAAATTATCCTATGACCCTTCTTTGATAGAGTAGTATCCCTTGCTAGTTTGCAGTTTCCACTGCTAGAACATTATCACTTCAGAAGAATACACAATGTGGTGTGATTTCTGTTACCTTTCCCTTTCCTTATTATGGTGGTTTAGTCATTAAGTTATGTCTAACTCTTGAGAGACCATGGACTGTAGCCTGCCCGGCTCCTCTGTCCATTGGATTCTCTAGGCAAGAGTACTGGAGTGGGTCGTCATTTCCTTCTCCAGGGGATCTTCCTGACCCAGGAATCAAACCCGGGTCTCCTGCATTGCAGGCAGATTCTTTAGTGACTGAGCTACAAGGGAAGCCCTCTCTTCTCATTATAGTGTTAAGAAGGAATGTTCCTGAGAAGGGCACAACGGTTTCACTTTATTTACATTCTTATGAAGATATTGGAGAAGGAAATGGCAACCCACTCCACTATGGTGGTTGTTGATCTGTAGCTCCAGCCAAAAGTGAAGTAAAAGTCGCTCCGTTGTGTCTGATTCATTGCGACCCCATGGACTTTATAGTCCATGGAATTCTCTAGGTTAGAATACTGGAGTGGGTAGCTGTTCCCTTCTCCAAGGGATCTTCCCAACCCAGGGATTGAACCCAGGTCTTCCACATTGCAGGTGGATTTTTTTTTTTTACCAGCTGAGCCACAAGGGAAGCCCAAACAAAAGCAATTCTACAACATTAAAATGAAGGTAGAAATCCAGTCTGCTCCTATGAAACATTGCTGGTTTGAGTAATAATTATCTCTTCGTTTGATTTCAAACAGATACATTTACACTCAGTTCACATCTGAATTCATACAATTGTAACTATATGGTTGTATCTGAACTGAATTTTATTTCAGGAGAAATTTTAAAAAGAAAAAAAAAAAAGTCAAGGTAAACAACAGGGGAGAGACTAAACCTCAGAGTTCCCAGTCAGATATTGTCATGGCTGTGGATTTTCAGAATCTGAAAATGGACTCAGAATAGTTTATAAAGACTAGGCAGATTAGAAGTTCTTCAGTTCAGTTCAGTAGCTCAGTCGTGTCCGACCCCATGAATCACAGCACGCCAGTCCTCCCTGTCCATCACCAACTCCCGGAGCTCACTCAAACACACAGGTTATTAATTTCAGCTTAGTGCCATTTTAGAAGAAGGAGATGGCCCTTCTAATTGTCCTTTTTCCTATTTTATTTTACTAATTTATTATGCAAGAATGTCAATAAGAAAGGTAAATTGTTCGATTTATGTACATTTTTATGTAGCTATGTTGATTGTTGGTCTCTGACCTACAGGGACCCCTGACCTCTTAAAAAGATAATCAGCACATCGAAATGATGGTTCAGAGTCATTTGCTTTTTCTGAAACTTCCAGTCAGAAATTCCAGCTCTTCATGCTGGAAGTACATGCTCTTCATTTTAACTTATAAATCAATGAACCCTGTCTGCACACATCAGAATATTTGGGCATGAAATTTAATATGCTGTCTATTACTCAAGAAAGGAATTACAGGAAGGTGGGAGGTCAAGAGAAAAGAGAATAATGGAAAAGAACTGGGCAAGGAAGAAACTAGGGCAGACTGAGAAAGTATATGCTATTCTTTATGTTAGAAATTGTGTTATTTTTATGCTGATTAAGGAACTGATAGCATAGGAATAAAAAATATTTTTCCCATAAATGATGCAAGTCATCTACAGATACTCAGGATGACTATGAATTAAGAGTCATTATTAAGGGCTTTTAAGAAATATATTAGCAGTTTTTCACCTTAAAAACCATTTTATATCTGCAAAATTTCAGTTATAGGTAGCATATTGATATAGATAAAAGCACAAACAAATACAATTTAAAATCAAGTCACAACTAAAGATGAAGTGGTAGTTTATTCAATAAAAACTGAATATTTTTATTACTAAAACTAAATAGTATTATGAAAATTATGTTTATCATAGAAACAGGCAAGTAAAAAAATAAAGAAAATGAAAAGCGAGCAGACATACAGCAAACAAATAGTTGTAGAAATACAAATTAGGGCTCCTCATGTAGACCGTCTTCACGGGACCCATTTGCTCAGAGTTTTGAAGTAACTATAAAAAGGTCAGCAAGATGGAAAACTGAGCAAGTATGAGGTTGGAATAGGATGAGATTGAAGAGTTATCAGCGGCCTCAAAATACATGATTTTGTGGGCAGAGGCCAGAAGGTCAGATATAATTCTGAGTGTAGTGGGAAGTGAGGAAAGGCTAGCTTGAAACGTTAGGTTTGAATGGGAGGAAGAAATAAAATGGGAAAAAATGGCTGACTAGAGAGCTGTTTTGGGGTATAATTCAGTGTGTGTGTGGAAGGGTGGCTTTGGGGAGAGGATAGCTAACTTTTTCCTTCTTTCTTCCAAAAGAGTTCATCAAGATGAAGACAATCTTCGTCACCAAAGTAATCATAGTCTAATACATAAACTCTATAAAGACAGTACACAGGAAGATACTTATTGTCTAGTATTTATATTTTATACTAGCTAGATAAATAATTTTGGTGTAATAAGTGGTATTGAAGCAGGAAGCTTGAGTGTCTAAGGGAGTATATGTTTGGGGCACTTAACTCACACTTGGGAGATTGTTAGTATGTTTCTTAGCAAAGGTCATATTTAAAAAATGAGAGAAGTAAGTTAGATTCTCCCATTCCTACCCACCATGGGATGTAAGATGGGTGTGCAGACAATAGCAAGAATATGCCAGGAAGAAAGGGCAGCGTGTTAATGAGAACTTGACCTATCTAATGAATTTCAAATAATGCAGCAGGATGCGTGTGTGAAAGGAGTGATGAAACAGGCTAGACCCTCAAGACTGTGTGTGTCAATTTTATCAGTTGATATCATGAAATGTTACTAGCCATTTTTCTTTCTCTTCAAGCTTACTCCTGAGTCTTCATCTTTATTGTTTCAGTTTATTTTTAAATTACTACCTTCCACCCTCTAACCATCTCCACCCACCCCAGCTGCAAAAGATCACTGTCTTCTCCTCAGGTCTTATGTTTGTCCTGATCACCTTCTAAAGAAATGGACTCCTCCCTGCACACACACAGACTTTTGTCACCCTCTAATCCAGTACTTTTCCCTAAACTCTTCTTTATGAAACTTCTCTGTTACTATTTCGTGTGTTCATTGTTTTTTATGTTTATATTTTCCACTGAAATACAAGCTTTATGAGCTCATTCTTATTTATAGCTGCAGGGCCAGTGGCTAAGCCAGTAGCTGCACATGATGAATAATCTGTAAATATTTGTTGAATAAATGAATGAACTCATAGAACAAAGAATGGAAACTGGGTTATCGCAGCTGCCTTTAATCATTTTTACTTTTACTTCATCTTATTCCTTAGACATCCTTTAAGGATTGGATTTTTGTTTTATTGGAGGATAATTGCTTTACAATGTTGTGGTGGCCTCTACTGTACATCAGTGCAAATCAGTCACAATTATATATATTTATATCCCCTCTGTCTTGAGCCTCTCCCTCATGCCACCCTTCTAGGTCATCACAGAGCACCAGGCTGGGCTCCCTGTGATATACAGCAACTCCTCACTATTTACACTTGATAGTGTATATGTGGTTGCAAGAAAGAAACATGTGGAGCTGTTCATGGGATGGAGGTTTCTACTTGGAGGGTAAGAAAACAATCCAAGAGAGCTTCACTCCAGATCTCAGTACTTTCCACAAAGGGGAAAAATACAGCAGGCTTTGTAAGACTCTCTCAGGACCAACAGTTTTGGAAACTAGTAATTCCAATCACCTCTTCTTCTCTGAAGTCAGAAACCATTGATCCCTGCTGACTTGTGTCTCCTGCTTTCGTGTTGTAAGAGCACACGGACCGTCCTGTTTCTCATCCTCCACTGAGGACTGCCTCCTTGGACAGTTTCCCTTCAAGCCTCCTTTTCAGCAACTGGTGTGTCACCTGTTCAGCCTATTCACTGCAACCTGGGCTTTAATCTCCATCCCTGAGCCACTCAGGTGTGGTTAGAATAGCAGAATGATGTGGCTTATATGATAATAACTTACTGTAGAAAGAACTACATGAGGCCACTTGTTCGTAAACCCACAGAACTGCATGGGGCATGTCAGGCACTAGGAGTTCCATAGTCTGTCAAGGATAATTTTTTTTTTTTTTAAGTTGAGTTCAAGGCTCTGTCTTCACCTACAATAGTGGGAGTTACTACTTGCTTCCTAGAATTTTGTAAATCTGAGGGAGCTCCCATATGTATTGTGTTAAGTGGCTTCAGTGGTGTCCAGCTCTTTGTGATGCCATGGACTGTAGCCCACCAGCCTCCTCTATCCTTGGGATTCTCCAGACAAAAATACTGGAGTGGGTTGCCTTGCCCCCACCAGGGGATCTTCCTGATCCAGGGACTGAACGTACGTCTCTTACATGTCCTGCATGGGCAGGGGGTTGTTTACCACTAGTGTCACCTGGGAAGCCTTCTCTATAGAGATATCTACATTTTTTAGAATAAAATTGCTGGTCTACAAACTGCTAGGTCATTTGCATAGGACTTCTGGGGATCTCTTTGAAGGAGCCAGGTATAGAATACAAGTGAAGCAGTTTTTCAGTATATCAAAGTCGTAACTAATTATTCAAACTCTTGCAAATCAATTAAAATGCATACTGGGAAAGTATTAATTTAAGGGAAATCTGGCATAAAAGTTTTTATACAATGAATATATGTGTCTGGATGCAATTTGTAAATCTTTATATATTGAGAATTTACAACGTGCTTTCCATATAAGGGAACAAGAGGGACACAGAAGACACATTTTTTTTTAAGCATACATGTTTTGTCCCCAAGTAAATTATAAGATTAATCTGAGCCTGGGGCAGTTTGAAACCTCAACTCCATTGATAAGCTGTGCAAGTGCAAGTCACTCAGTCGTGTCTGACTCTTTGTGACCCCATGGACTATACAGTCCATGGAATTCTCCAGGCCAGAATACCAGAGTGGGTAGCCTTTCCCTTCTCCAGGGTATCTTCCCACCCAGGGATTGAACCCAGGTCTCCCGCATTGCAGGTGGATTCTTTACCAGCTGAGTCACAAGGGAAGCCCAAGAATACAGGAATGGGTAGCCTATCCATTCTTCAGCAGATCATCCCAAACCAGGAATGGAACCGGGGTCTCCTGCGTTGCAGGTGATTCTTTACCAACTGAGCTATCAAAGCTGAGACCAGCACAAAACAACACACCCAACCCCACTGGGAGCTCTCAGTCTTTCCTTACTTGAAGAGAGCTCCTCTCCTCTGTTTCTGCTCTTCAGGATAGTACTTTATACCCAACAGGGATTCAGATGATCCCCTAATACTGCAAATACCTATCAGTTGGTATCAGGAAATCTATTCTCTCAGTTCATCAGTTCAGTTGCTCAGTTATGTCGGACTCCTGGCGACCCCATGGACAATGTTTTTATAGAATTCTCTTGTTTTTCTATGATCCAACAGATGTTGGGAATTTGATCTCTGGTTCCTCTCCCTTTTGAACATTTGGAAGTTCCCGATTCACATACTGTTGAAGCGTAGTTTGGAGAATTTAGGGCATTATTTTGCTAGTGTATGAGATGAGTGCAACTGTGCAGTAGTTTGAACATTTGGGGGCATTGCTTTTCTTTGGTATTGGAATGAAGACTGACCTTTCCAGCCCTGTGGCCACTGCTGAGTTTTCCAAATTTGCTGACATATATACTCGGCTCAACACTTTCACTGCATCATCTTTTAAGATTTGAAATAGCTCAAATGGAATTCCATCACCTCCACTAGCTTTGTTCGTAGTGATGCTTTCTAAGGCCCACTTGACTTCTCATTCCAGGATGTCTGGCTCTAGGTGAGTGATCACACCATTGTGATTATCTGGGTCATTAAGACTTTTTTGTATAGTTCTTCTGTGTATTCTTGCTACCTCTTCTTAATATCTTCTGCTTCTGTTAGGTCCATACCGTTTCTGTCCTTTATTGTGCCCATCTTTGCATGAAAAGTTCCCTTGGTATCTCTGATTTTCTTGAATAGATCTCTAGTCTTTCCCATTCTATTGTTTTCCTCTATTTCTTCGCATTGATCACTGAGCAAGGCTTTCTTATCTCTCCTAGGTGTTCTTTGGAACTCTGCATTTAGATGGATATATCTTTCCTTTTCTCCTTTGCGTTTCACGTCTCTTCTCTTCTCAACTATTTCTAAGGCCTCCTCAACCATTTTGCCTTTTTGCATTTCTTCTTCTTGGGGATGGTTTTGATCATATTCTCCTATACAATGTCATGAACCTCCATCCATAGTTCTTCAGGCACTCTATCAGATCTAATCCCTGAATCTGTTTGTCACTTCCACTGTATAATCGTACGGTATTTGATTTAGGTCATACCTGAATGGTCTTGTTTCCTGTAGGTTGCAGAGAATGACTAGCTACAGCCTAGAGGACTGAACTAGGAGGCCAGTCTAAGAGTTTTATAAGGTAGAAACTGAGGTGGTTAGTCTAGGCAACAGAGCTCTTAGCTTGCAGTTGTATAACTGTGTTCTTTTTCTGTTTTTGAAGAAGATCCTGGCATGGCTGAGACTGTGTTCCTCAAATGAGTCTCCTCCTACCCCTACTAGTGATTGTTTTCTAGGGGTCTAACAAATGGCATGTGCTTTTAGAGCTTTGATTTTATTTAATGGTTTTTGGGAAACCTAATTTTTTTGGTCACTAAAACGTACTGATTCAATAGAACAGAGTGTTAAATTTGCATGGATTTTAAAATAACACATGAAATTTTACAGTTCTAATTGGTAGTCTTTAAAATCTTTTTAATAAATGGAAGAGGTTTCCAAAAGGCATTATTATATCTTTCACCCTTCATTTACTAATACTCCAATAGATAGTGCCAAAGAGTGACTAGTCAGTGTTTATAAAGTTGGAAGAAAGGTTCCCTGTTGGATGCTTGTTTTCATATGAGCTGTGACAGTGCTGTGTCCTTCATTTGACTCATCTTTGTTTACAAAAGTAAAGCAGGATTCTCTGAGTGAAAATTTTCAAAATCATTGATGGGGAGTGTTCCCTCTGTGAACAATTAGTTCTTTAGACCAGTTTCCAGTTTGTCTGTTTTTTTCCCAACAAATCATCTACTTCTGTTGTAACAGATGGTTTCCATGATAAGGCTCCTTTTGTCTTTTGTTCCTCCGTAAAGAGCAGTAAATAAATCAAAGTTCATTGCTTCACTGGGAAGAGCCCTGGAAGATGTGATGGGCAGGGGAAGTCCAGCACCCCCGTCTGCCTCACTTGCCAGAAGCTTGGCTGACTCAACCTGATCATCAGACCTGCTGGTAGACTGTAAACTCGTGTAAGAGCCTAGATGGTAAAGAGGATTTAGTTGGCAAGATACCAGACAGTGCAGATTTAGTCATGGTGCTTGCGCCTGTCCACCTGTCTAGGGTTTGGAAACTGCACTTGGGACACTCACAGCAAAGATAAAATACATATTTCAGGGTCCTACGGCTCAGTGGGAAAGAATCTGCCTGCCAGTGTAGGAGATGTGGGTTCAATCCCTGGGTTGGGACGATCCCCTGGAGGATCTAATGGCAACCCACTCCAGTATTCTTGCCTGGGAGATCCCATGGAGAGAGGAACATGGCAGGCTACAGTCCATGGGGTCACAAAGAGCTGGATATAACTTAGTGACTAAACAACAACAAGAACAACTGAAGACTTACCAAAACAACTCCCTCAAAATTTTATTAACAGGCATATTTAGAAAAAGTTCCCCTTGACCAAGAGCCTGTGCCTGATTGTACTGTTGTGTTAGTTTACCTATATATTCAGTGGACTATAGACTTTTTGTGGGTGGGAAGCTTGGCCTTCCTCCCTTCTCGGACCACCATGCCCAGCACTTAAAACTGCTTGAGACATTTAGGAATGAGTGAATATTTTATGCTTGTGATCAGTGTCTCAGAATAGACCAACCATATCCTCTGACATCTTACAAAACTAGTTATTTTTTTAATGTGCCAGTGTTTAGATTTTAAATTAGGCCTCAGAGGTGAAAGGCCAGCACATTATGGACAGCTCATTTATCTAGTACACAACTCTCAGCTCTAAATTATTGCCCTGGGGGAAGCCCACTGCATTAGGGCAGTGATATCAGCCTCCTGAATAGATACTGATCTCTGCCTTGGCAGTCATTCTTCTCAGAAGCCACAGTGGCTGATAAAGGTACAGTAGGCTAAGTTCATTGAGGCTTTATGTGAAAATTATCAGTGAAATAGTTTGTATCTAGCAACGTTCCCATAGAATTCTACCTAGAATTAACTCCTTTTAAAAAAGTACACTTGAAATCCTTTCTTGGCATATAACTGGTATTGAATTCAGATTTGAAAGGAAATCTTGCTTCAGATCCCCTTTTTAAAAATACTTCTGTATTGTTTTAGAAAACTCTAGTGTTCCACATAATTACATTGGCTTCAATTTTATTTAACCAGAACCCCATGACGATACTGGAGTAAAACCATCATTTTAATATTTCTGATTCTTCTCTTTGCTAATTCTTCCTGCATAAGGATGATGTGGGGTCCTTGTCTGATTTTAGACTAAGCATAATTGCCAATAGGAACAAAAGTTAAAGGGCACAATTGTCTACAAGATATGTTTTATATTAAGGACACAGTTAGCCATATAGCAAAGCATATGTTGAAGGGAATAAAACAAGCTGAAATAATAAACATTTGGAAGGAGATCTCTTTTTTCTCAGCCATTTTAGTGATATCCCCTTGGATAAAGATTATTGATTATACAAAGTTTTGGGAAACCCCACGATTGCTCAACTGTGTATGTTGGCATTACATCTGATTATTTTGCATTTAATATCTGAAGGTAGTTTCAATATAACTTTTCAGATTTTGATGAGCAGCCTTGTAATTATACCAGGGAGGCCTGGCGTGCTGTGATTCATGGGGTCGCAAAGAGTCAGACACGACTGAGCGACTGAACTGAACTGAACTGAACTGATCCATTAGACATTCAGTTCTAGAACAGAAAGAAACAACTATTACATCCATGTTTGCTTGAGAAGAATAAAGCAGCTTTCTGCAGTGAGTCATAAGTTTATCATATGATGGAATTTATATGTTTTAATCAGTTTTTAAGAATAAGATTTAGCTACTTATTTCTGATGGGTCCATATCAGTGAGGGAAATTACAGTTCTGCTTTTGTAGTTTTATACCATTTTGCATCTCAGAATCCCTCGAAGTGTGGCTAACCAAAGGAAAATAAGAATTTCTTTTTTTTTTTAATAAGAAACTAAGGATTTTAAGCCTGAACAAATTTTGAAAGTCTAGTCTATAAAAAGGAGATTTGCCTTCTTCAGCATAATTCCAGATGGAGGGACGCAGGTCGATGGAGAGAAGTTAGAGAAGTTCTGAGTAAGTTTCATATTCTTCTTCTTCTTAAGTCACTTCAGTCGTGTCCAACTCTGTGTGACCCCATAGACAGCAGCCCACCAGGCTCCCCCATCCCTGGGATTCTCCAAGCAAGAACACTAGAGTGGGCTGCCATTTCCTTCTCCAATGCGTGAGAGTAAAAAGTGAAAGTGAAGTCGCTCAGTCGTGTCTGACTCTTAGCGATGGGGCCAGTATTCTGTGTTTTCACATCCCAAGTTCCTTTGGGCTCACTGTAGGGAGCTACTGAAGTCTGCTGGTATTCTTCTTCCTCTGTTCACTTCGAACATAGGTTCAGGTTGACAGGCTGCAACTGCTGATGACAATGACAGTCTTATTTACTGATATGGCAGGAAATGTTCCATTTCTCATATGGTTATTCTAAACTATATGTAACAGTGACTGAGTTTTCATGGGGACGTGTATAGTGAATGTTCTGTCCTGGACATTTTTAAACAGAGGTTAAAACCTGTCAGGAGTATTTTATAAGGGGAGAAGAAAACCTATACTAAATTAACACTAAATGACTATTCGAAATATGAGCATCTGTAAATCTAATTTCTCCTCCATTCTTGATCTCATTTATGAGGTGTGAATGCCTGCTGTGGCAGTAGATTGTGTCAACAATTATAGTGATGGCTGAGTGCTGACATGAAGTTTAACCCACTCCCTCTCTTATTTAAATTGCATTTTTATCTATCAGTTAATGTGATTATTTTCACCTTTTTAGCAATGTCACTGTCTTGTTTTTTAATAAAAGAAAGGAATACAAAAGGGCCTTTTGGAAAGCAACCATTCATCCAGCTAGTACTGGAGAACCCCTCCTTGTGTAGGCATCAGAGGCAAGGGGCAGACTATCAGAATTCATTGTGTCACTGTGCCCTGGCTTCACTCCTTTTATCTTTCTAATCTCTATAACCCTGTAGCCCTGACAGGTCACCCTGAAACGGGATGTGCTGACCAATGAGAAATAAATAGCCAAAGATGATCCTAACGAGTGACCAAAAAATATAAATTCCATTATACTAGAAACGTGTAACTCATCCCACTGAAAAGCATATGAGCCAAGTAAACATATCTTGCAAATCAGGTATGGCTGAATTCAGGCTAGTAGCAATCTCCTTTGACTATTACCTGGGCTCAACCATATTCTTGGCAAGGGTCACACAATTTTTGTTTAAGGAATGAGATCAGCAACATACCCTGTGCTTGTGTGCTACTCAGTCAACTGCTCAAATGGAGCTCATAACCAAGAAGAAAGTAATAGCAGAAAAAATAGAGTAAATGAAAAAATAAGGAATAAACAAGGCTATGAAAACCAAGTCCATCATTCCAAAGACTGCTTAGTCCAAAGTAAATCCTAAGACTAGTACGTAGGTCTCATTATTTGACTGAAGTATATTAATATATGTACTATTTTCAGTTTTAAATATTATGATTTTACTAAGTCATATGTTGTCAGCATTCTAGTCCATTGAAAAGCATAAGTAATTCAACATTGCTCCATATGTATTTCATAGCCTTTTTGTATAGCCTGGGCATTCTGGATTTTAATCCATAACCTATATTTATTTGGTTGGTGAAATGTCATCAAACTTAATTTTTCTTGTGACACACAAATTCATGACGTGTTCCATGTTTTTTTTGTTTATGCATTTTCAATCATTTCTTCTTGAGAATGAGTAACTTGGGCACATAGGCAATAAGAGAATTGCTTTTCCCACCATTTGTCACATGGTGCTGCTTTTTGTCCTGTGGATGTTTGTCTACAGAGACAATTGCAGTGAAGGCCAGGGCCCTTCCTGTCATTCAACTGATCCCAGTATTTAAGGCCACATCAGCTCTTTCAGGTTTAAAAACTCTTCTTTTTTGTCTTCAGCCTTTATTTAAAAATTGACATAAAAACAAAATTATCAAGGGAGCCGACTGAACAAAATGCCTTTCTTGCCCTAGAAATGCTCAGTAAAACCGAGGCTTACTCTGGCCCTCAACATGGAATAATTATCGTGCAAACCAAGCTGCATTTGAAAAATTCTATTTTAGCATCCTCTTCCATCTATTAAACTTCTAAATCTGTTTTGGTGTGCATGGGATGTTTAGGTCTCATTTTATGTTAACTACAGCTAAGTTGTGTCTGACTCTGTGTGACCCCATAGACGGCAGCCCACCAGGCTCCCCCGTCCCTGGGATTCTCCAGGCAAGAACACTGGAGTGGGATGTCATTTTCTTCTCCAATGTATGAAAGTGAAAAGTGAAAGTGAAGTTGCTCAATCGTGTCTGACTCTTCATGACCCCATGGACTGCAGCCTACCAGGATGTTAACTACAGTATCTTAATAAAAAATGTAAAATAAGCTTTCTGTACTCAAATATGGGTTTCCCTGGTGGCTCAGATGATAAAGAATTTGCCTACAATACATAAAACCTGGGTTTAATCCCTGGGTTTGGAAGATCCCCTGGAGGAGGGAATGGCAACCCACTCCAGTATTCTTGTTTGGAGAATCCCATGGACAGAGGAGCCTGGTGGGCTACAGTACATTGGGTCGCAGAGTTGAATACAACTGAGTGACTAATACATACACACACATACTCAGGTATAGTTTGTTAAGAGTGAGTCTGATAAACACTTGACCGGGAAGACAATGTCTGCTGTTTGTTTAAGGAGCCACCGCCTTCTACCATCTGGTGGGGAAACTCCATGAGAGATGTGGGATCAAAGTCATCGCTTCGGGGTTCTGTGGCACAAGAACTGAAGCAAAGGGGAGATGTGGCAACTCAAAAACACGTCTCGGCAGTTACAGCCGTTAAATGGGGTGCAGGGCGCGTTGCTTTTCAGCCCTTCTGTCTCTGATTGGCTGGGCTGATAAGAGTGTTGAATAAAACTTATCAGTTCTGTTTAGTTTATAGCCACACTTGTTTGCTCTTCATCCCCTGCTGAGTGGTTATTAAGAAATGATTTTTGGGACTTTATTCAACCTTTTGCTGGAGCATTTCATATAGACACAGAGGTCCTTTTGAGGTAACCTGGACACTTAGAACTGAATGACAGTCATTCATCCTCCTCTATTTAGTGCAACAATTTCAGCCAGTTATAGCGTCACTGTGTTTAATCATTAGAATAAAAAGTCTTGAAGTGTAATAAGCAATAGCTTCAGTCCTTCAGTGTGCTACAGATACCATGTTTTGTGCAATCAGCCTTGTTGGCAGGAGCAGTTTCACCTCCAGATGAAAAGGTGACTAGGATGTGGTGCATTTGGAAGCCGTGTTGGTGCAGTCAGGCCTGGGTGCAATTGAAACTGCTGTTCACAAAAATGAAATTCCAAACTGAGGCCTTCATTGCCCATTCCAAGAAATACAATGAAAAGGGCTGGATCAGTATTTCAAGTACTGTTGATACTATTGGCTTAGACACATTCCCTTTATTGGGTCTGTTTTGCAAGCCTAAATTTGAGCCTGAAGAATTTCTCCATATAAATGTCTTAAGGACTGCAGTGGCACATCCATCACCGTTTTTGTTTTGAATTACAAAGATAACCTTAAGATATGAGCCTTATACTGGGCAATGTGATACATACACAGAAAGGGTGAGCTTCCTTAGTGATGAAATCAGCTGATGCCCAAGAGGAAAGTAACAGGCAGAAAGGACAGCGTTGATGAAAAAATTGATTCTTTTCCATTAAACTATACGTGATGTGTTTTTTATGAAGTAGGCATCAGCTGAAAGAGAAATATTTTTTCAACTAAAAAGAGATTGATGGTGAGGGAGAGTAAAAATGTATAAGGAATCAGGGGATAAATATGTGTCTTATTTTATTACCATCTCAAATAATGAGAAACTTGCAAAGCATTCCATTGTGGTTACCTCGTATGTTTCCTTGGGCTTGGTGCTATTAAAACTCTTTAATGTTCCTAATGGCTTTGTTTTTTTTTTTAGAAGTACATTTGGATTTCACACTTTGTTATTTTCATAATCCTAAGAGTTGTGTTGCTTATTTTCAGGTTTACCGAAGATGCAGGCTATTAGGAACTACAGTGGAACGCCACCCCCGGCTCTTCATGAAGGACCCCCATTACACATTCAGTCAGGGGATACAGTTGAACTTCTGAGAGGAGATGCACACAGTCTGTTTTGGCAGGTACTGTTCGCATTACAGTGTTTTAGATTTAACAGATGATTTATTACTTCTTGGAGACCAAAGCTCTTGTATTTAGAACTGATTGCATGCTTTCAGCTTCAGAAATTTTACATGACGTGAGGAAAAATACTTTTTATTAACCACCCTCAAATTTACCAATGCTGAAGTGGCAATGAGTGTTAGAACACTAAAGAAAATAGTATCTGTGCTCTGAATCAGAATTATCATTTGTATTAAAAATTCATGCATTGACAGCATTTTCTAAACCCAGGACTTAGGGTATGATCTAATTCACACAGTTCTAACATATTAGCACTTTACTTCAGGGGAACTACCAACTAGTTTGCCAAAGGCCATTGCTGGCCAATTATATCTACCCACAGTAATGGCAACCCACTCCAGTGTTCTTGCCTGGAGAATCCCAGGGACGGGGGAACCTGGTGGGCTTCCGTCTATGGGGTCACACAGAGTCGGACACGACTGAAGTGACTTAGCAGTAGCAGTAGCAGCACAGTAATACCTGAAATTGCTCTGGGTATTATTTACAAAATAAGTAAATTGTGACAAGTGAGCGAGTATGTTGATGTTTGCTGGTGATGAAATCTCTCTTGTCCAGTTAGCCTGCTTTGGTTCAAGGGTTTTGTTAAATGAGTTAAATGTGGTAGAGTGTAATGATCGAATAGAGTTGGATGGTAGAACATTGCTGTTCATCAAATTATTCTGTATTTTCATGCATATGTTAGAAATACCTCCCAACAAACTTAAGGAGTGTTAAAAGTCTATTGTAAATTGAGGGAGAAAAGAGTGGGATCAACAGAAAGCTTAGCACATGAGTGAAGTTTTCTAGGGGTAAAGAGAGAACAGAAAAGGATTGTTGGATAATAATTAAAAGATGCTTACTCCTTGGAAGGAAAGTTATGACCAATCTAGATAGTATATTAAAAAGCAGAGACATTACTTTGCCAACCAAGGTCCGTCTAGTCAAGGCTATGGTTTTTCCCGTGGTCATGTATGGATGTGAGAGTTGGACTGTGAAGAAAGCTGATCGCCGAAGAATTGATGCTTTTGAACTGTGGTGCTGGAGAAGACTCTTGAGAGTCCCTTGGACTGCAAGGAGAGCCAACCAGTCCATTCTAAAGGAGATCAATCCTGGGTGTTCATTGGAAGGACTGATGCTAAAGCTGAAACTGCAATACTTTGGCCACCTCATGCGACGAGTTGACTCACTGGAAAAGACTCTGATGCTGGGAAGGATTGGGGGCGGGAGGAGACGGGGACGACAAAGAATGAGATGGCTGGATGGCATCACCGACTCGATGGACATGAGTTTGAGTGAACTCCGTGAGTTGGTGATGGACAGGGAGGCCTGGCGTGCTGTGATTCATGGGGTCGCAGAGAGTCGGACACGACTGAGCGACTGAAATGAACTGAACGGAACTGAATCCATCATGTACATGTATAAATGGTAGCTACTTTGTTTGCACAAAAGCGTCTTATTGTCTGCCATCTTGTTACAGAAGAATGCCCCTAAGTTGAACAGTTAACTCCAACCACATATCAATTTCTATAGCCAGTGGCTTTTCTAGAGCTCCGGCAACCTTAAGTGTCCTATGCTTCTCATGCCTAATTCTTCCCAAAAAAGGAAGAGAATGACAGACTCAGACTCTAAGCCTTCCGTCCACTCTTGCATTTCCCAACCCAACCACAAAACATGCCTTGCTTGTGTATACATAAGATTTGTCTTATTCAAGACTTATCTTTTCCATGGATATTCCATCCTCACATTACGTCAGTTGGCTCTTGACCGCTCCATTTTCAATTTCCTTCTCTCCACTGGCTCCTTTTCTACGGCTTATAAATATGCTCAGGCTCCTCCCAGCTTAAAACACATGTAACTCCACTTTTTGTCTGGTTATGTCAGTCTTCCACTCCCTCTCATCTTCTCCTTCTTCTGTTCTCAAAGCTGATGAGCTTCTTGAGAAAGTAGTCTGCACTCAGTCTCTGCCCCCTTATGTCCTATTTGTAATGCAGTTTCCTGCAGAAACTATTCCTACTTGGATTACTAATGCCATTAAAAAGCAACTTTGAGATATATAATTAAATGCACATATTTAACATGCAGTTGAATTTGATAAGTTTTGTCAAATGTACATATAAGTGAAAGCATTGTTACAATCAAGATGATAAGATCGGCCCCCGAGTTTTCCTTTGCTGCTTTGTAACTTCTCCCCCATACCCCTAGTCTCCCTTACGCCCTTTGTAACCTACTCCCTCATGCCTTTCCTTAACCCCACCAGGCAACCACAGTTATGCTTTCAGACTATGAGTTTGCATTTTTCAGAATTTTGTATAGGACATAGTATAGTACATATTCTTTTCTGCATGGCTTCTTTCACTTAACATAATTATTTTGAGATTAAACCATGTTGCTCTGTTTAACAATAGTGAAGTTAAAGTTGCTCAGTCATCTGACTCTTTGCGACCCTATGGACTATACAGTCCATGGAATTCTACAGGGCAGAGTACTGCAGTGGATAGCCTTTCCCTTCTCCAGGGGATCTTCCCAACCCAGGAATCAAACCCAGGTCTCCCGCACTGCAGGTGGATTCTTTACCAGCTGAGCCATAAGGGAAGCCCAAGAATGTTGGAGTAGGTAGCTTATCCCTTCTCCAGGGGATCTTCCCAACCCAGAAGTCGAACCAGGGTCTCCTGCACTGCAGGCAGATTCTTTACCAACTGAGCTATGAGGGAAGCCACGATAATTCTATCATTTTTAAAAACCACTTTATTGTGGTTTGACTGATATATAAAAAGCTGTACATGTTTAATGCATGCAGCTTCAGTTTGGAGATAAGTATATATTCTTGAAACTATTACCACAATTTATGCCATAAACATATCCATCACTTCTAAAAGTTTCCTCCTATCCTATTTATTTTGTGATTAACAACATTAGCATAAGGTCTACCTTCTTAGCAAATATTTAAGTATATAGTACAGTATCACTAACTGTGAACTCTATGTTGTATAGTAGAACTCTAGGACTTATCCATGTTCCATACCTGAAACTTACATCCTTTGATTACTTTTGCATTCCCTCCTCCTCCCAGGCTGTGGCTACCCCTATCCTACTCTCTGCTTCTTTGAATTTGACAATTTTTGATTCCTTATGTGAGTATAGCAAGACTTGGAAGCAACCTAAATATTCATCCATGGATGACTTATTGAATAAATTAAAACGTGTTATATAATGTAGGGCAATAGTATTCAGTCTTTGAAAAGAGGGAAATGCTGCCATATGCAAAAACATGGAAGAACTTGAGTGACATAATGCCAAGTGAAATAAGTTCTTTTTATTGTTGTTGATTATTCTAGGTATGGGTATAGCACAATTTATCCATTAGCCTGTTGAGGGGCTTTCAGGATATTACTGCTTGGGGATGTTACAAACAAGGTGCTGTGAACATTTAAGTATAAGTCTTTGCAGGAACACATACTTTTCGTTTTTCTTAGGTAAATACTGAAAGTCAAAGTGTTAGTCGCGCAGTCGTCACCGACTCTTTGCGACCCCATGGATTGTAGCCCACCAGGCCCCTCTGTTCATGGGATTTCTCAGGCAAGAATGCTGGAGTGGGTTGCCATTTCTTTCTCCAGGGGATCTTCCTGACCCAGGGATCAAACCCAGTTCTCCTTCACTGCAGGCAGACTCTTCACAATCTGAGCACGGGGAAGCCCTGTGGTACTGAATACTGAGATCATAATTAGATATATGTTTAATTTTTTAAGAGACTACCAAACTGTTTTTCTAAGTAACTTTATCCTGTTACAGTTCCACCAGCTGTATAAGATATTTCTAGCTTCTGCATATCCTCACCAATTTTGCGTATGGTCAGTCTTCCTAGATTTGTTGTAACAGATGTGTAGTGGTATCTTATTGTGGTTTTGATTTACATTTCCCTGACTACTGATATTAAGCATCTTTTTCTGTGCTTATTTACCATACATATAACTCATAGATGTTCTAATATTTTATCAAATTTTTTAATGAGTTGTGTGCTTTTAATCATTGAATTTGGGAGTCTCATATATTTTGGATATAAACCCTTGATAAATTAATTCTTTCCATATATTTTCTCCTACCCTGTGGCTTGCCTTTTTATTACCTTAATAATGTTATTCATAGAGCAGAAGTGTTTACTTTTGATTTTGCCCCATTTGTTAATTTGTTCCTTTGTGAATCACACTATGAGCATTGTAAATATCTAAGAAATCCTTGCCTTCCCCAAGGTTACAAAGATGTTTACCTGTGTTTTCTTCTAGCAGCTTTATAGTTTTAAGTTTTATATTCAGGTTTATGATGTTGAGCTATTTTTATATACGGTAATTAAAGATTTTTTTTTTCCTGCATATGGATTCAGTGTGTTCCAGCACCATTTGTTTGTTCTTTTAAAATGATTTTATTTATTTATTTGGCTGTGCCAGGTCTTCATTGCTTTGCAAAGGCTTTCTCTGGTTTTGGTGAGCAGGGTTACTCTTTATTGCAGTACACAGGCTTCTCATTGTGGTGTCTTCTCTTGTTGCAGAGCACAGACTTCAGTAGTTGCAGTATTCGGGCTCAGTAATTGCAGTGTATGGACTCTAGGGCAAGTGGGGTTCAGTAGCTACAGCTCGTGGGCCCTAGAGCAGCAGGCTTTAGTAATTGCAGCATGTGAGCACAGGCTTAGTTGCTCCACATGTAGAATCTTCCTGGACCAGGACTCAAACCCATGTCCCGTGCACTGGCAGATGGATTCTTATCCACTGTGTGACCAGGGATTCTTGTCCCAGCACCATATGTTGAAAATCATTTCTTCACTGGATTGCCTTTGCATTTTGTAGAAAACCATTCATATATGTGTAGCTCTGTTTCTGGTATCTTTGTTCGACTGGTATCTTTTTTTTTTCCTCCCAAATCATCCCACCCTTGCCCTCTCACAGAGTCCAAAAGACTGCTCCACATATCCGTGTCTCCTCTGTTGTCTCGTATACAGGGTTATCGTTATCCTCTTGCTATATTCCATATATATGTGTTAATATACTGTATTTGTGTTTTTCTTTCTGGCTTACTTCACTCTGTATAATAGGCTCCAGTTTCATCCACCTCATTAGAACTAATTCAAATGTATTCTTTTTAATTGCTGAGTAGTACTCCATTGTGTAAATGTACCACAGCTTTCTTATCCACTTGTCTGCAGATGGACATCTAGGTTGCTTCCATGTCCTGTCTATAATAAACAGTGCTACGATGAACATTGGAGTACATGTGTCTCTTTCAATTCTGGTTTCCTCGGTGTGTATGCCCAGGAGTAGGATTGCTGGATCATATGGCAGTTCTATTTCCAGTTTTTTAAGGAATCTCCACACTGTTCTCCATAGTGGCTGTACTAGTTTGCATTCCCACCAACAGTGTAAGAGGGTTCCCTTTTCTCCACACCCTCTCTAGCATTTACTGCTTGTAGACTTTTGGATAGCAGCCATTCTGACTGGCGTGAAATGGTACCTCATTGTGGTTTTGATTTGCATTTCTCTGATTATGAGTGATGCTGAGCATCTTTTCATGTGTTTGTTAGCCATCTGTATGTCTTTGGAAAAATGTCTGTTTAGTTCTTTGGCCCATTTTTTGATTGGGTCATTTATTTTTCTGGAATTGAGCTGCAGGAGTTGCTTGTATATTTTTGAGATTAATCCTTTATCAGTTGCTTCATTTGCTATTATTTTCTCCCATTCTGAAGGCTGTCTTTTCACCTTGCTTATAGTTTCCTTTGCTGTGCAGAAGCTTTTAATTTTAATTAGGTCCCATTTGTTTATTTTTGCTTTTATTTCCAGTATTCTGGGAGGTGGGTCATGGAGGATCCTGCTGTGGTTTATGTCGGAGAGTGTTCTGGCTATGTTCTCCTCTAGGAGTTTTATAGTTTCTGGTCTTACATTTAGATCTTTAATCCATTTTGAGTTTATTTTTGTGTATGGTGTTAGAAAGTGTTCTAGTTTCATTTTTTCACAAGTGGTTGACCAGTTTTCCCAGCACCACTTGTTAAAGAGATTGTCTTTTCTCGATTGAATATTCTTGCCTCCCTTGTCAAAGAAAATGTGTCCATAGGTATATGGATTTATCTCTGGGCTTTCTATTTTGTTCCATTGATCTATATTTCTGTCTTTATGTCAGTACAATACTGTCTTGATGACTGTGGCTTCGAAGTAGAGCCTGAAGTCCGGCAGGTTGATTCCCCCAGTTCCATTCTTCTTCCTCAAGATTGCTTTGGCTATTCGAGGTTTTTTGTATTTCCATACAAAATGTGAAATTATTTGTCCTCGCTCTGTGAAAAACACCGTTGGTAGCTTGATAGGGATTGCATTGAACTTATAAATTACTTTGGGTAATATATTCATTTTCACAATATTTATTCTTCCAATCCATAAACATGGTATATTTCTCCATCTATTAGTGTCCTCTCTGATTTCTTTCACCAGTGTTTTGTAGTTCTCTATATATAGGTCTTTTGTTTCTTTAGGTAGATATATTCCTAAGTATTTTATTCTTTTCGTTGCAATGGTGAATGGAATCGTTTCCTTAATTTCTCTATTTTCTCATTATTAGTGTATAGGAATTTAAGGGATTTCTGTGTATATCCTGCAACTTTACTATATTAATTGATTAGCTCTAGTAATTTTCTGCTAGAGTCTTTACGGTTTTCTGTGTAGGGGATCATGTCATCTGCAAACAGTGAGAGTTTTACTTCTTTTCCAATTTGGATTGCTTTTATGTCTTTTTCTGCTCTGATTGCTGTGGCCAAAACTTCCAAAACCATGTTCAATAGTAGTGGTGAGAGTGGGCACCCTTGTCTTGTTCCTGACTTTAGGGGAAACGCTTTCAGTTTTTCACCATTGAGGATAATGTTTGCTGTGGGTTTGTCATATATAGCTTTTATTATGTTGAGGAATGTTCCTTCTATTCCCGCCTTCTGGAGGGTTTTGATCATAAATTGATGTTGAATTTTGTCAAAGGCTTTCTCTGCATCTATTGAAATAATCATATGGCTTTTATTTTTCAATTTGTTAATGTGGTGTATTACATTTATTGATTTGTGGATATTGAAGAATCCTTGCATCCCTGGGATAAAGCCCACTTGGTCATGATGTATGATCTTTTTAATGTGTTGTTGGATTCTAATTGCTAGAATTTTGTTAAGGATTTTTGCATCTATGTTCATCAGTGATATTGGCCTGTAGTTTAATTTTTTTGTGGCATCTTTGTCAGGTTTTGGTATAAGGGTGATGGTGGCCTCATAGAATGAGTTAGGAAGTTTACCTTTCTCTGCAATTTTCTGGAAAAGTTTGAGTACGATAGGTGTTAGCTCTTCTCTAAATTTTTGGTAGAATTCAGCTGTGAAGCCGTCTGGACCTGGGCTTTTGTTTGCTGAAAGATTTCTGATTACAGTTTCAATTTCCATGCTTGTGATGGGTCTATTAAGATTTTCTATTTCTTCCTGGTTCAGTTTTGGAAAGTTGTACTTTTCTAAGAATTTGTCCATTTCTTCCAAGTTGTCCATTTTATTGGCATATAATTGCTGATAGTCGTCTCTTATGATCCTTTGTATTTCTGTGTTGTCTGTTGTGATCTCTCCCTTTTCATTTCTAAATTTATTGATTTAGTTTTTCTCCCTTTGTTTCTTGATGAGTCTGGCTAGTGGTTTGTCAATTTTATTTACCCTCTCAAAGAACCAGCTTTTTGCTTTGTTGATTTTTGCTATGGTCTCTTTTGTTTCTTTTGTATTTATTTCTGCCCTAATTTTTAAGATTTCTTTCCTTCTACTAACCCTAGGGTTCTTCATTTCTTCCTTTTCTTGTTGCATTAGGTGTAGAGTTAGGTTATTTAGTTGGCTTTTTTCTTGTTTCTTGAGGTATGCCTGTATTGCTATGAACCTTCCCTTAGCACTGCTTTTACAGTGTCCCACAGGTTTTGGGTTGTTTTGTTTTCATTTTCATTCATTTCTATGCATATTTTTATTTCTTTTTTGATTTCTTCAATGATTTGTTCGTTATTCAGAAGCGTGTTGTTCAGCCTCCATATGTTGGAGTTTTTAATAGTTTTTCTCCTGTAATTGAGATCTAGTCTTACTGCATTGCGGTCAGAAAAGATGCTTGGAATGATTTCAATTTTTTTGAATTTACCAAGGCTAAATTTATGGCCCAGGATGTGATCTATCCTGGAGAAGGTTCCGTGTGTGTTTGAGAAGAAGCTGAAATTCATTGTTTTGGGGTGAAATGTCCTATAGGTATCTATTAGGTCTAACTGGTTTATTGTATTGTTTAACTTTTGTGTTTCCTTGTTAATTTTCTGTTTAGTTGATCTATCCGTAGGTGTGAGTGGGGTATTAAAGTCTCCCAGTATTATTGTATTATTGTTGATTTCCCCTTTCATACTTGTTAGCATTTGTCTTACATATTGCGGTGCTCCTATGTTGGGTGCATATATATTTATAATTGTTATATCTTCTTCTTGAATTGAGCCTTTGATCATTATGTAGTGTCCTTCGTTGTCTCTTCTCACAGCCTTTGTCTTAAAGTCTATTTTATCTGATATGAGTATTGCTACCCCTGCTTTCTTTTGATCTCTGCGTGGAATATCTTTTTCCAGCCCTTCACTTTCAGTCTGTATGTGTCCCTCGTTTTGAGGTGGGTCTCTTGTAGACAACATATATGGGGGTCTTGTTTTTGTATCCATTCAGCCAGCCTTTGTTTTTTGGTTGGGGCGTTCAACCCATTTACGTTTAAGGTAATTATTGATAAGTATGATCCTCTTGCCATTTACTTTATTGTTTTGGGTTCGAGTTTATACACTCATTCTGTGTTTCCTGTCTAGAGAAGGTCCTTTAGCATTTGTTGGAGAGCTGGTTTGGTGATGCTGAATTCTCTCAGCTTTTGCCTGTCTGTAAAGCTTTTGATTTTGCCTTCATACTTGAATGAGATCCTTGCTGGGTACAGTAATCTGGGCTGTAGGTTATTTTCTTTCATCACTTTAAGTATGCCCTGCCGTTCCCTCCTGGCCTGAAGAGTTTCTGTTGAAAGATCAGCTGTTATCCTTATGGGGATCCCCTTGTGTGTTATTTGTTGCTTTTCCCTTGCTGCTTTTATTGTTTGTTCTTTGTGTTTGATCTTTGTTAATTTGATTAATATGTGTCTTGGCATATCTCCTTTAGAATGGACTGGTTGGATCTCCTTGCAGTATAAGGGACTCTCAAGAGTCTTCTCCAACACCACAGTTCAAAAGCATCGATTCTTCGGCGATCAGCTTTCTTCACAGTCCAACTCTCACATCCATACATGACCACGGGAAAAACCATTCTAAAGGAGATCAATCCTGGATGTTCATTGGAGGGACTGATGCTAAAGCTGAAACTGCAATACTTTGGCCACCTCATGCGACGAGTTGACTCACTGGAAAAGACTCTGATGCTGGGAAAGGTTGAGGGCGGGAGGAGAAGGGGACGACGGAGAATGAGATGGCTGGATGGCATCACCGACTCTGTGGACATGAGTTTGAGTTAACTCCGGGAGTTGGTGATGGACAGGGAGGCCTGGCGTGCTGTGATTCATGGGGTCGCGGAGAGTCGGACACGACTGAGCGACTGAACTGAACTGAACTGGCGTATCTCGCCTTGGGTTTATCCTGTTTGGGACTCTCTGGGATTCTTGGACTTGGGTGATTATTTCCTTCCCCATTTTTGGGAAATTTTCAACTATTATCTCCTCAAGTATTTTCTCATGGTCTTTCTTCTTGTCTTCTTCTTCTGGGAATCCTATGATTAGGATGTTGGGGCATTTAAAATTGTCCCAGAGGTCTCTGAGATTGTCCTCACTTCTTTTAATTCGTTTTTCTTTTTTCCTCTCTGCTTCATTTATTTCTACCATTCTATCTTCTAACTCACTTATTCTGTCTTCTGCCTCTGTTATTCTACTGTTGGTTAGAATGAGTGACCAGTAAAGAATTATGAGATGTCAATGGGTTTGGAGTGACTTTGGACAACCTGTGATTTGAAGCTCAGGGCTGTGTTCCTATGTTGCTGGAGAATTTGCATGGTATGTCTTGCTCTGGAACTTGTTGACCCATGGGTGGTACTTGGTTTCAGTGTGGGTATGGAGGCGTTTGATGAGCTACTATTGATTAATGTTCCCTATAGTCAGAAGTTCTCTGGTGTTCTCACGATTTGAACTTAATTCTCCTGCCTCTGGTTTTCAGTCTTATTCTTACAGTAGCCTCTAGACTTCTCTATCTGTCATTTCCAAGGTGGTTCCCTCTGTTTTAGCTTCTGTTTGCTGGTCTCTTCAGTGTCTAATTTCTGCCCAAACACTAGGGGGCAGTGGTGGACACTTTTAAGGCTCACTTGTTCAGTCCTGTTCTGGGAAGGGAGGAACACTGCAGAGAAATATCTCTGGCATCTGTGCGGAGTGCTCGCAGTATCCCGGCCACATTGGGTTTGCCCCCACTCAGGGCATGTGTGCTGTCCCAGTCTACACTGCACAGTCTCTAGGTTGCTCTGCCGAGAAGTGTCTGAGGCTGGTGCTGGGTTGCATGCACATCCCAGGTCTAAGCTGCTCAGGTTCAGGTATTCGGGTACTCCACAAAGGCACAGTCTTGGTTGGGCCTGTGTTTTGTGCCTTCCCTGGACCGAGCAGCTCAAGTGACCAGGTGTTTGGCGAGCACAGTCACTGCAATTTATCGCCTCCCCGGTCGCTCCCGCTCGTTTTTCTGGGTGTACAACCGGCGCACCTTCTCACGTGGATGTTCAGTTCAGTTCAGTCACTCAGTCGTGTCCGACTCTCCGCGACCCCATGAATCACAGCATGCCAGGCCTCCCTGTCCATCACCAACTCCCGGAGTTCACTCAAACTCATGTCCATCGAGTCGGTGATGCCATCCAGCCATCTCATTCTCTGTCGTCCCCTTCTCTTCCCGCCCCTAATCCCTCCCAGCATCAAAGTCTTTTCCAGTGAGTCAACTCGTCGCATGAGGTGGCCAAAGTATTGGAGTTTCAGCTTTAGCATCAGTCCTTCCAATGAACACCCAGGACTGATCTCCTTTAGAATGGACTGGTTGGATCTCCTTGCAGTCCAAGGGACTCTCAAGAGTCTTCTCCAGCACCACAGTTCAAAAGCATCAATTCTTCGGCGATCAGCTTTCTTCACAGTCCAACTCTCACATCCATACATGACCACTGGAAAAACCATAGCCTTGACTAGACGGACCTTGGTTGGCAAAGTAATGTCTCTGCTTTTTAATATGCTATCTAGGTTGGTCATAACTTTCCTTCCAAGGAGTAAGCGTCTTTTAATTTCATGGATACAATCAGCATCTGCAGTGATTTTGGAGCCCAAAAAATAAAGTCTGACACTGTTTCCACTGTTTTTCCATCTATTTCCCATGAAGTGATGGGACCAGATGCCATGATCTTTGTTTTCTGAATGTTGAGCTTCAAGCCAACCTTTTCACTCTCCTCTTTCACTTTCATCAAGAGGCTTTTGAGTTCCTCTTCACTTTCTGCCATAAGGGTGGTGTCATCTGCATATCTGGGGTTATTGATATTTCTCCTGGCAGTCTTGATTCCAGCTTGTGCTTCTTCCAGCCCAGCGTTCTTCATGATGTACTCTGCATATAAGTTAAATAAGCAGCGTGACAATATACAACCTCGACATACTCCTTTTCCTATTTGGAACCAGTCTGTTGTTCCATGTCCAGTTCTAACTGTAGCTTCCTGACCTGCATACAGGTTTCTCAAGAGGCAGGTCAGGTGGTCTGGTATTCCCATCTCTTTCAGAATTGTCCACAGTTTATTGTGATCCACACAATAAAAGGCTTTGTCATAGTCAATGAAGCAGAAATAGATGTTTTTCTGGAACTCTCTTGCTCTCTCCATGATCCAGCGGATGTTGGCTATTTGATTTCTGGTTCCTCTGCATTTTCTAAAACCTTCTTGAACATCTGGAAGTTCACGGTTCACATATTGCTGAAGCCTGGCTTGGAGAATTTTGAGCATGACTTTCCTAGCGTGTGAGATGAGTGCAATTGTGTGGTAGTTTGAGCATTCTTTGGCATTGCCTTTCTTTGGGATTGGAATGAAGACTGATCTTTTCCAGTCCTGTGGCCACTGCTGAGTTTTCCAAATTTTCTGGCATATTGTTAACCAGCCAGAAACCCAAAAAGTCTTAGTTAACAATGAAGCCTGCCTGCAGTTTGGTATCAGATCCCTCTCTGGGGCCACGATTTTCCCATTCTTTCTCTGGCTGCTCTCCCCTGCCTGTCTCAGCCGTGGATGGGCCGTCCACAGCCGGCTAGCTCTGCTCAGTCCTTTGCTCTGTGAGTGGGGCTGGCGGAGTCTTAGGTTAGGGCTTTTTGCCTTTTCGCAGGGTAGCTACCCCACAGTCTGCTCTGCTATCTCCAGTCAGCTCCCCCAGACTGCCCTCATGGCATTCAGGCCCAGTCCTTTCTCTCTCTTTCTTCATCTGTATACCATTATAATGATATTTTAATTTTTGCAATTACTGCTGCTGCTACTGCTGCTAAGTCGCTTCAGTCGTGTCCGCCTCTGTGCGACCCCATAGACGGCAGCCGACTGGGCTCCGCCGTCCCTGGGATTCTCCTGGCAAGAACACTGGAGTGGGTTGCCATTTCCTTCTCCAATGTGTGAAACTGAAAAGTGAAAGTGAAGTCACTCAGTCGTGTCCAACTAGTAGCGACCCCATGGGCTGCAGCCCAACAGGCTCCTCTGTCCATGAGATTTTCTAGGCAAGGGTACTGGAGTGGCTTGCCATTGCAATTACTAGTAAATGTTAAATTAGTGTTAGTCCTCCATGTGTTTTCTTTTGTCCAAAGATGTTGAGGCTATCTTAGGTGCTTCGCATTTCGTATGAATTTTAGAATGTTTTGAAAATTTCACCAATAAAAGCACACTTGTATTTTGATTTGGATTGTATTTGTAGATCAGTACTGGAGAATTGACATTTTAACAACACTGAGTTTTCTGACTACTGTTTGTAGTATGCCTCTCTGTTTATTTAATTCTTTAAATCCTCAGCAGTTTTGTCATTGTCAGAACAGAAGATATGTACCCTCTGTGTCATATTTATCTATGATTATTTCATATGTCATTTTGATGCTATTATAAACGGTAGTTTTAAAATTTGAATTTTACCTGTTTATTGCTAATACACAGAAATAAATTTATTTTTGTAAATTGATCTTTTATCCTAAAACCTTGTTGAACTCACATTATTTTTAGTAACTTTTTTTCTATAGATCCAAGCAGACTTTTTTAAAAAGACAATCAGGTTATAAATGAATAAACAGGTTTTTTTCCTTTGCGATGTGGCTACCTTCTATGTCTTCTTCCTGCCTAGTGTTGAATCAGTTCAGTCGCTCAGTCATTTCTGACTCTTCGTGACCCCATGAACTGCGGCATGCTAGGCCTCCCTGTCCATCACCAACTCCCAGAGTCCACCCAAACCCATGTCCATTGAGTCAGTGATGCCATCCAACCATCTCATCCTCTGTCGTCCCCTTCTCCTCCTGCCCTCAATCTTTCTCAGCACCAGGATCTTTTCCAGTGAGTCGACTCTCTGCATCATGGCCAAAGTATTAGAGCTTCAGCATCAGTCCTTCCCATGAATATTAAGAGTTGATTTCCTTTAGGATTGATTGGTTTGATCTCCTATCCACAGGAGTCTCAAGAGTCTTCTCCAACACCACAATTCAATTAAAAAACACCAACTCTTCAGCCCTCAGCCTTCTTCATGGTCCAACTCTCACATCCATACGTGACTACTGGAAAAATCATAGCTTTGACTATATGGACCTTGTTGGCAAAGTAATATCTCTGTTTTTTAATACATTATGTCAGAGCTTTTCTTCCAAGGAGCAGTTTTCATTTAATTTCATGGCTGCAGACCGTCTGCAGTGATTTTGGAGACCAAGAAAATAAAATCTGTCACTGCTTCCACTTATTCTCTTCTATTTGCCATGAAGTGCTGGAGCTAGATGCTATGATCTTCATTTTTTGAATGTTGAATTTTAAGCCAGCCTTTTCACTTTTTTTCCTCTTTCACCCTCATCAAGATGCTCTTTAGTTCCTCTTCCCTTTCTGCCTTTAGACTGATGTTATTTGCATATTTGAAGCTTATGACATTTCTCCTGGCACTCTTAATTCCAGCTTGTGATTCAACCAGGTAGCATTTCACATGATGTACTCTGCATATAAGTTAAATAAGTAGGGGGATAATATATAGCCTTGACATACTCCTTTCCCAATTTTGAACCAGTCCATTGTTCCATGTCTGGTTCTAACTATTGCTGCTTCACCCACATACAGGTTTCTCAGGAAACAGGTAACGTGGTCTGGTATTCCAGTCTCTCTAAGAATTTTGCACAGTTTGTAGTGGTCCACACAGTCAAAGGCTTTTGCATAGTCAATGAAGGAAAAATAGATGTTTTCCTGGAATTCCTTTGCTTTCTCCATGATCCAATGAATGTTGGCAATTTGTTCTCTGGTTTGTCTGCCTCTTCAAAATCCAGTTTGTACATCTGGAATTTCATGGTTCATGTACTGCTGAATCCTAGTTTGAAAGATTTTGAGCATAACCTTGCTAGCCTGGGAAATGAGTGAAATTGTATTGTAATTTGAACACTGTTAGGCATTGCCCTTCTTTGAGATTAGGATGAAAACTGACCTTTTCCAGTCCTATGGCCACTGCTGAGTTTTCCAAATTTGCTGACGTATGTCAGCATCATCTTTTAGCTTTTTAAATTTTAATATTTCAGTTGGAATTCTGTCACCTCCACTAGCTTTGTTTGTAGTAATGCTTCCTAAGGCTCAGATGTCTTCACATTCCAGGATGTCTGGCTCTAGGTAAGTGACCATACCATCAGGGTTATTCGAGTCATTAAGACCTTTTTTGTTAAGTCTTAACTTACCTGCGTAAGTTGGATGTTAGATTTTGTTAAATGCCCTTCCTGCATCAACTGAAATGATTTTATACTTCTTTTTTGTTAATACGGTGAATTACATTGGTTTTCAGATGTTAATCTTGCTTTCCTGAGATAAACCCCAGTTAGTAATGATATATTATCCTTTTTATTGTTATGTTTTGGTAATGTCTTTGTCTGGGTTCGGTAATAGTTTAATACTCAAAGAATGAATTGAGAACTATTGTCTTAATTTTTCTGAAAGAATCTTTACTGTTATTTCTTCATTAAGTGTTTTGTGGAATTTACCAGGAAAACTATCTAGGCCTGGAGTTTCCTTTGTAGGAAGATTTATTTTTTAAATTACAAATTCAACTCCAAGATTTTTTAAAATTACAAATTCAACTTCTTAAGTAAATACATGTCTTTCTAGGTTATACATTTCATTCTGAGGGAGCTTTGCTATTTTGTGTGTAGAATATGCAGTGTCATCTCTCTCATTTCTGCAGTTGGTAATTTGTGACTTCTTTATTTCTGGTCAGTCTAACTACAGGCATTCCTTGGAGATATTTCAGGTTTGGTTCCAGACCACTGTGATAAAGCAAGTCACACAAAGTTTTTAGCTTCCCAGTGTATATAAAATTTATGTTTATATAATACTGTAGTCTGTTAAGTGTGTATTAGCATTATGTTTTAAAAAATGTTCATATCTTAATCAAACCTTATTTTACTGCTAAAAAATGGTATCATCTGAGCCTTCAGTAAGTCACAGTAGTAACATCAAAGGTCAATGATTACAGATCACCAGACAAATCTAATAATAATGGAAAAATTGGAAATATTGAGAGAATTATGAAAATGTGACACAGATGCATGAAATGAGCAAATGCTGTTGGAAAAATGGCACTGACTAAATTGTTTGACATAGGGTTGCCATAAACCTTCTATTTGTAAAAAGAAAAAAACAAACAAACAGTATCTGCAAAGCACAATAAAGTGAAGTACAATAATGAGGTATGCCTGTAACTATTATGGATTTTGTTGATCTTTTCGTAGAACCAGCAATTGGCTTCACTGGTTCTCTCTGTTATTTTTCTGTTTCCCATTTCATTGATTTCAGCTCTGGTCTGGTTTGTGTCTAGTATTTTTGCCTTAAGCATCTTTGCCACAATCATTTTTGCCTCATAACTAATTGACCATAAGGCACTCTTGTCATAAAACATGAAATAATGAAAAATAAAATGTGTGTAGTAGACTCATGACAGTACAATGCAAATAACTAATTTATGTTGTGAGCTGTCCCTAAGCACTTGCTTGCATTCTTTTGCTCATTATATTCATATGTATATATATATTTGTTGATTTGTCCCCTTGTTTGTCATCACACTTTTTCTTTTTTCACTAAAATTTCTTCCTTCATTAAGAGAGATGTGAGTTGCCAAACAATAGGATGCATGTTTGTTGTACCTGACATTTATATTATATTGTGAAAGCCTCTGAACTGTTGCTTGTTCTTGGTATATTGTCACATGTCTGTTGGCAGACATTCCAAATTTCTAGGGGAAATGTGGTTTCAACTCTTTACCTTTGAGATCCTCAGTCTCTTTCTCCTCCAATGTAGTGTGTCTCAAAGTAGGAAACAACTCTTGGGGCAAATCAGCATCAACTGTCAGCTGGACAGGGTCATCATTAACAGTTGCTGATGTGTTAGAAAAGCTTAACACATCTCAACCAGTTGGAACAAAACAGCCAAACCAAAAACTGTCAACCAATTATATTATCTTTGTCGCAGAGTTGCCTTATGACGAGTTAGTTATGTAGCAAAAATGTTTACAACAAAAATGCTTACAGCAAACATACCTGGAACTAGTCTATTACATCCTTTCTTCTTATGATTTTGAATTTAATTTGCTCTTAATTTTCTAGTTTCCTAAGACAGACTATTTGCTCATTGATTTGATAACTTTTCCTAATAGAGAAATTTAGCACTTTAATTTTCTAAGTACTACTTTTGCTGCCTGTCCCCAAATTTTGGTATGTTTATTTGGTATTTTTATTTTAAATTAGTTCAGAATATTTTCTGATTTCACTATCACTTCCTTTTTATGGGTTATTTAGAGGTGCATTATTTAGTTTCCAGGTATTTGGGATTTCTCAGATACATTTGTTTTTAATTTCTAATTTAACTGTGTATCATAAGAGAAAATGGGGCCTCCCTGATGGCTCACTACTAAAGAATCTGCCTGCCAATGCGGGAGACATATTTTCAGTTCCTAGGTCAGGAGGATCCCCTGGAGAAGGAAATGGCAACCCACTCTAGTATTCTTGCCTAGGATAATCCCATGGACAGAGGAACCTGGTGGACTACAGTCCATGGAGTCACAAAAGAGTCAGACACAACTTAGCAACTAAACAGCAAGAGGAAATAGTTTGTATGACTTAAATCATTTTTAATTTATTAAGAATTATTTTATGGCCCAGAAAGTGGTCTGTCTTGAGAGATGTTCTGTGTAAAACTGAAAAGAAAGTGTATTCTACTTTTTGGGGTGGGATGTTCTACACATGCCAATTAAGTCCAAGTCATTGGTAGTGTTGTTCAAGTGTTCTATATCCTTATTCACTGATGACATAACCATCCAATCCATCTACCATCCTACACTCAAGTCTGGCATCTTGGTATTTTCTCTGTTCCTTCCTTTCTCTTGCCCTACTCCATACCGCTTTAGTCATCAGATGCTCCTCAGTTTATCCTCTGACTAGCCCTCAGTGCATTTCTTCCTCTGTCCATCTCTGTCACTCTCTACTCTCCAATCAGCTGTTGCCTGACATCTGAGATCACCTTCTAACCAGTCTTGTCACTTCCAGAATTTGTCTTCCTGTTCCCTTCCCCCCACAGCAAAGTTCAAATGCAATTACATAATCCCTTGTTAAAATCTTCCTGTGTCTTCCTTCGACCATGCTGATCCACATTTCTCAGTTGGAATGGAAGTGTTTGTGAACCTGAGGATCCATGTTCAGTTCTGGCCTGCTTCTCTGATCTCATCTTTCTTGGTGGCCCACGTGTTGTGTGCCCTCTGTCCCTACAGGGCACCCCTTCCTGCCACTGCTTCAGCTCACTAGGAGCCGCCTTTGTGAAGGCTTTCAGGTCCCATCTACCTTTGTTCTCTTAGCTCTGTTTCCAGCTGATTTGTACAGAATTCCCTCTGTACAAATTCCCTCTTGGTTTGGTTGCAATAATAATGATAACAATAGCACTAGTGACTAATGGTCATTATACCATCTTTTTTAATGTAAAAGTTAGAGTTCTAAGCATACTTTACATATATTAACACATACAGTGTGAACAAAAATTCTGTAAAATTAATACTGTTGTTTTCCCCATTTTATACATGAGTGAACTGAGACACTGTGAGGTTCAATAGCCCTACGGTAGGTCTTGCAGTTTTTTTCTTGGGTAGCCAAGTGTAATGCACTGGGTGAAGGGAACTGCTGTGAACAGGCCTTCAGTGCAGTTGTGAGGTGAGGAGGGACGGGAAATATTCTATAGTCCTATGATTAGATCTCATTTTTTAGTGAGCTTTTGCTCTGGATGATAAACTTCACAAATGTGTGTGTGCATGTGCGTGCATACATATTCATAAGGTTTGTTTATCCCTGCTAAGGTGGAACAGAATGACTATAGAGGACTGGAGTTGAGTATTTTTCTTCCCCAGGTCACCTAGGCTCTGATAATACCCTAGCAGGTTGTATGCTGGTTGACTAGTTTCCTCTGAGGGCAGGCATCGTTTAGAGGGGAATGCCTCTTGCCCTCCCTCTGCATGAAGCCAAGAGGAATTTTTCTCCCATAATTCTGTGGAAATCTCGCTGAGCTTCCTAAAGTAAGTTTTAAAATATGATGCGGTTATCCCAGTGACCTGGCTCCTCGAGGTTTTTTTAACTCTTAGGGTTGTCAACAGTGAGCCACCAGCAATTTGTCAAATGTGCTCAGTCTCTCAGTTGTGTCCAACTCTTTTTGTGTCTCCATGAACTACACAGCCCAGCAGGCTTCTCTGTCAATGGAATTTCCCAGGTAAGAATATTGGAGTGGGTTGCCACTGGCTACTTCAGGTTTTCTTCCCAACCCAGGGATCAAGCCTGCATCTCTTGTGTAGGGAAGTGGATTCTCTACCACTGAGGCACCTGGGAAGCCCAAATTTATCATCTACAGTGCAGGTTTTTCTGCCCTGGCACTGGATCTTGCAGTAGTTTCTGCTGGTGAGTCTCTCCTGTAAGCGTTGACTTCTTGCATTTGTTTGTCTGTCCTTCTAGTGTTGGGGACCAAGGCTTGTCCTTTGTCCTCCCCTCTCAAGGATTCAAGAAGAGTTGTTTATTTTTTAGCCCATTCAGCTTCTTTTTTTGTTAGGATGGAGGGACACACTGGAAGGCCCAGAGTTCTCTTACTAAATTGCACTACCTTCTGTTCTCTGTAGATGATAAGGCATTATTGTCATCTCCTTTCAGCAGCCTGGAAACATTAAGTGTTTCTAGTATGATGGTATAATGGCTTTGGAAACTCTCAGGAGAAATGAGAACCACTGGATGACAAAATGTGTGTGTTTATCTGCTGAGGGGAGGACATATGATAGTAATGAGAAAGGCTAATGTCTAGAACAGAAGAAAACAATTAGCCCCTTTAGTTCAGTTCAGCAAGTGTGTATTGAGCTAATACACAATAGTCAGTAATAGTCTGGGTTGAGCCCAGGCATGAATACATTGTATAGAATCCCAGATAAATTTAATATGAACCACTGACCAGATGATCTAATTGGTAAGATTCTATGGTAGTTAGGGTATTATCCCTAGTGAACTATTGGGTCATTTATAGTAAGCTAACTTACCTAAGACTAGCTATAAAATATGGTATTAAAATGAACTCAAGTGTTTTGACTCTGACAGTTACCAAATGAAGGGTGTAATTTCAAAGAATTTGTGTACTATGAAAATATACTTGCCACAAACCTTCATACTAACTTTACATAATAGTTTTTCTGATTCAGAAGGCACTTCAGATCTTGCAATGCCTTAAGACTGTCATTATAAAATCAGCTTTTGTTTTATAGGCTATACATGTGAGAGGTACTGTAGGACACTGGCCTGAACTGTATACTTACTCGGTGGCATGAATCTAGAGTAACATTTTTTTTTAATTTCTGAAAAAAACTCTTTCCTCCTGTTGGGTCTAAGAGATGAATGGTTTCTAACCCTGTGTCCTTCGTGATCTATATAATGATCAAAACTCAGAATAAGGTGAGGTAGATGGTTTCCATTTTTAAGTTTTTGTGAATTAAATCATTTTGTTATAAATATGTCTAGAGTTAAACCTTGAGGATATTAATCTATAATCTCTATTGGGATGTTACATTGGCTTTGCATTTGAATTCCCAAAATGTTTTTTGTTTTTTTTTTTTACTAGTTAAGTGCTTTGGCTTATTTGGAAATCTTCAAGAAATTATGCTTTCTAAACTGTCTTTTCATCTTTTTTTTTTTCAAGTGAGTTACTTCACTCATTAGTGTAGAAAGTTGGATTTTATTGTAGACTGTCATGTTTTCTACATACTCTATGTCCAAAGAATACAAATTATCCTCCACTATCTATCAGGAACTTTTTGTTTGAATAGCTATTAGTCTAGTCTGTATTATTATTATAACAACAGTAATTTCTAGTGCTATTGAAGTGAGTGGGCTATCGGCATTTTCATTATAACTTCTTTCAAACAATGAGTTGCCATTGAGCTATAAAAATGTTCTCCATTCAGTCTTTGCATTGAAGGGATTAATTTTCACAGCATTTCTTTTTTGTTGTTGTTTTTTTCTCTTTTTCTTTCCTTGAAAGTTCTATAAAATTATCTTCAAGTGAAATGAATATAAAATAGGAAGTTGGTCATGAAGGGTATGTTCTCTAGTGCAGGTGTAAGGCACAGTTTTTACTGAGTGAAACATATGGAACAATCCTGATCATGGCATTGGGCTGACGATAAACTTGTTGCAGTATGTGATAATAAAGGCTTAATAACTGAGCACATCCTTCAGGGTGAAAGAGATTTTTCATATTGGGAACTTTATTTTCCCAGGAAAGATACAAATTGTACTTATCAGAGAGGGCAAGAGGGAGAAATAGGCAAATAAAAGTCCTGCCATGCCATCTATGGTATCCATTACAATACAGTGCTTTTTATGTGTTTCTTCTTAGGATTCTCGTTGTCTCTTAAGCTTTATTCTGTGTCCTATATCATAGGCTTTTATTTGCTTCATTGTCATTTATGAATACCCAAGTGTTCCACAGGGAGAATTTTGTAAGCTAATTGGAACCAAAAGGCAATTATAAGCAGCAGAACTGTAATCAGAGTGCCAAAAATATGTATTTTTATCCACAATGAAAGTTAAATAACCTAGAAAATAGTTGTGATACTTCACACTTACAAATCTTGTACATGATCTTTATTCTAAGGAGTGAAAATGTTTTTACACGCATTCTGATTAATTCACGGAAATCTGCATAAAGAAGGTAAATTTTAACTGTGGTTTTTAAAGGGCCAAACTCATTATCCATTTACAGGATGGCATTTGCAGAATTAAAAGTAGACTCTCTTCCAGACTTCTGGTCTGCTACTTCACTTCTATTTGTTAGACCATCCTTTGTTTTAGGAGAGTCCCTTGTAATTTTTAACACCTTTAAGGAAAACACATTTTCTAAAGGCAGTTTAGTTCTGTTTTGGTAGAACAAGCAGGAAACAAAACACTGCTCTATGTAGCTTTTGCTTTTTAAGCTGTTTTAGCTCTTTGCCTCAAAGGAAAGAATAAAAAGTCAGAAAATGAGTTGAGCTTTGGGAAATTCTAGAGAGGAGGAAGTATTTCTGCTCAGACTGAGGCTGGAGGCAAGGAGCCTGGAGTGGGATTGGCTATGGGTGTTAAATGCCACTTTACCCCTCTCTGAGCCCTCAAGATAGAGTGGTAGTGACTGCAGCACGCTGACCCTGGTCTTAGCTTACCTTGACCCTTGTCTTAGTTTACCTTGTCAAGAAATTTTGCTTCCCACATGGTTGCTATATTGAGTGTTCAAACATATAACGATCCAGGCGATATTTTTTCACAAGTTCATTTTTCTCTTGTTCTAACATGAACTCCGGGAGTTGGTGATGGACAGGGAGGCCTGGCGTGCTGTGATTCATGGGGTCGCAAAGAGTCGGACATGACTGAGTGAGTGAACTGAACTGAACTGAACCTGAAAAAAAAAAAATGAAGAGTTCAGTTAAAGGGATCTTTTTCATAGAAGACATGCTTTCTCAAACCTTCGGTCATATTTTACCTTCTGCCTGAAATTTCTACCCCCATTCTCTTAGATAATATTTCATTACCATAAGTACTCAATTTGGTGGGTCACCTTCTCTGAACCAAAAGGGCTTCTTCTATCTTGTAACTCATCATACTATATCCTAGTGGTTTATTTATCCTTTTCCCTGCCCAGATAGATCTCTCCCAGAAAGATAAGAACCATGGTTTTCATATTGTCATCTCTAGGGCCTCAAATAAGAGGTACTCAGTCCATGGGTTTAGAATGAATAACTGTTTGGAGCTCTTATTCCCATAGTGCATATGTTATTAACTTAAATTACACTTTATACTGTTATTTGAAAAATATTCGTTCATCTTTTCAGATTTAAATTTATCTTTGTTCTCTCAGAATAGTCATAAAACTATTTAACCTTGTGTCCTCAAATTTTTTACCTAAATAATGGGAATGTTAATACTTTAAGTGACTTATAAGGATACTGCTACTGTAAAAAATCACAGTAACTTGAAAGAAAACTGAAAAGGAGAAAAAGTACATTTCTGTATAATTGTTAGTGATTCTGAAAGATATGCTTCATTTTTCAGAAGTGAAAAAATGCTTATCAGTTTGGTTTTGAAAAAACTTCAAAAATTTCATCTTCCCCGTATTTAATATGAAAAGTCCTCCTAATACACACAGGTTCATAGAAGACCACTCTGCTTTCCCAATTTTGATACCCAAAATTTGAAATTCTTTTAATTAGATATTAAATATTTAGCTTCATAATTAGACAAAAGCACAAATCATAAATTCTGCAGGAGATAGCTAATATAAACAGTATAAAATCATAAGCCCTTTCTTCACAGCAGGTTTGGACCAGGAAGACCTTGGAAACCTCAAGGTGGAACTGTTGACCCTTTGTTCTTTATTTTTGTAAATTAATTTAATTGGAGGCTAATTACTTTACAATATTGTAGTGGTTTCTGCCATACATTCACATGAATCAGCCATAGGTCCCCCATCCCATCCCTCGGGGTCATCCCAGTGTATCAGCCTTGTCTCATGCATCGAACCTGGACTGGCAATCTGTTTCATATATGGTAATAAACATGTTTCAGTGCTATTCTCTCAGATCATCCCACCCTCGCCTTCTCCCACAGAGTCCAAAAGTCTTTTCTTTACATCTGTGTCTCTTTTGCTATCTCATGTATAGGATCATCGTTACCATCTTTATAAATTCCATATATATGCATTCATATACCGTATTGGTGTTTTTCTTTCTTACTTCACTCTGTATAATAGGCTCCAGTCTCATCCACCTCAATAGAACTGATTCAAATGCATTCTTTTTAATAGCTGAGTAATATTCCATTGTGTATATGTACCACAGCTTTCTTATCCATTCATCTGCCAATGGACATCTAGGTTGCTTCCATGTCCTGGCTATTGTAAACAGTGCTGCGATGAACATTTGGGCACATGTATCTCTTTCAATTCTGGTTTCCTCAGTGTGTATGCCCAGCAGTGGGACTGCTGGGCCGTATGCCAGTTCTATTTCCAGTTTTTTAAGGAATTGCACACTGTTCTCCATAGACCTTTTGTTCTTAAGCCATCTGTCTTGTAACATAGAACCTGACCCAGACACCCTCTGAGGTCTGAAGAAGGGAGGTAAGTGAAGTGGAGTTAGTGGATCTTTCTTCCCAGCATCTCTGCCTGTCAGATCATGTCAAAAGATTATTTTCCTTTTCCCTTAATTAGAAGGAGACTTTCTGATTCCTTCAAGACCACACAAGATTATTAACTATAATAGAATTTTCTAAAACTATGCATTTTTTTCTCCTGATCCAAAATTGAAATGTCAGGCTGGATCATAGTCAGAGGCAAATAGAACACAAAATAAGTATTTTTAAAGAGAGTCAAATCTCTTTGTTAAGAATAGCTGAATCCTAATATCAAAAGACTCATTGCTTTGGTATTATGAACCAGAGAGTAAACATCTCTGGGAACTGCTTTCCTGAGGTCAGATTCCTTCTCGAGGGCATTTCTTTGTGGAATCTGGAACTTGGTTTAAAGATGGCAGTGATACCTTGTTAGGCAGTACTGAAGCAGTTTCAGCATGCTCCGCAGGTGACCTTGGCTTTGCTTCTCCACTGCCTCTTATCACTTGCTCATCCCTTGTGTAAAACCAGGAGAAACCAAGGCAGAAGTGAAATTATGATGTGGGGATTGGAAGTTGTGTGATGAGTAGAGGCTGATTTGGTATAAATATATCCTGTAATTATGAGACCCTTATTTTGACAGGTGTTTACCTCAAAATATTGAGTTAAATCAGGGTCCCTAATTACAGGAAAGTAGAAAAAGGCAGAGTGGGACTTAACAAAACAAGGGAGGCCCGGGAGAGATGATTATAGAAGATAACAGATATTGGTAAAGAGCTGTAGAACATTTTCCCTGGGTGACTGCCAACTGGCTTTGATTGAATAGATCATAAACTAAGTTTGCAGGAATGTTTCCAAGTGTACAGACTGTATTGTGGGAACTGGCAAACCTCCTGACAAAGTGGGTGAGGTTCTAATTGTTAACTCTCAAGATGGGCATTTTTGGTTAAGAATTCTTATTGGTTCTTTTCCCATGGTTTCCAGTATAACCTACATTTGGTACAGGGCACAATATCGGTTATAATGTAACTAGATAAGGACTCTACTGTCTAAGGAGAAGTTCCAACGGTGAAGTATCACTGCTGCTTTTCCATAGAGAGAATAACATTATTAAGGAAAAGGTCTGAGGAAATCTGTTTTTTACATTATTTTACCGTCAAAGAAACTATGCTCTGTCATAATTACTACAAGTTTGTGTCAATAATAGAATACCTTTAGTGGGCCATCAATCTGCAACTGATTTGATACTGTGAGGGGTTTCCATAGAATGAGCATGCCCTTGAGGCTATGGGCCATTTATCAAATTATAACATATATTGAACTTTAATTATTCATTGTAATCTGAATAAAGGAATGTTATTCCTCACGAGTCAATCCTATATACCCTAGAAAAGAGAGGATTTCAAACTGAGTCAGAATGAAAATCATTAAGGACCTGAACTGTATGTCCTCCTGTTAGATAAATAAGTTCAGTTCAGTCGCTCAGTCATGTCCGACTCCTTGTGACCCCATGGACTGCAGCACACCAGGCCTCCCTGTCCATTGAATCGAGGATGCCATGCAGACATCTCATCCTCTCTCATCCCCTTCTCCTCCTGCCCTCAGTCTTTCCCAGCATCAGGGTCTTTTCAAATGAGTCAGTTCTTCACATCAGGTGGCCAAAGTATTGGAGTTTCAGCTTCAGCATCAGTCCTTCCAACGAATAGTCAGGACTGATTTCCTTTAGGATGGACTGGTTGGATCTCCTTGCTGTCCAAGGGACTCTCAGGAGTCTTCTCCAGCACCACAGTTCAAAAGCATCAATTATTCAGTGCTCAGCTTTTTTCATAGTCCAAGTCTCATATCCTTACATGACTACTGGAAAAACCATAGTTTTGACTAGACGGACCTTTGTTGGCAAAGTAATGTCTCTGCTTTTTAATATGCTGTCTAGGTTGGTCATAACTTTTCTTCCAAGGAGCAAGCGTCTTTTAATTTCATGGCTGCAGTCACCATCTGCAATGATTTTAGAGCCACCAAAAATCAAGTCTCTCACTGTTTCCATTGTTTCCCGATCTATTTCCCATGAAGTGATGGGACCAGATGCCATGATCTCAAGTTTTCTGAATGTTGAGTTTTAGGCCAACTTTTTCACTCTCCTCTTTCATTTTTATCAAGAGGCTTTTTAGTTCCTCTTCACTTTCTGCCATAAGGGTGGTGTCATCTGCATATCTGAGGTTACTGATATTTCTCCTGGCAATCTTGATTCCAGCTTGTGCTTCATCCAGCCCAACATTTCTCATGATGTACTCTGCATATAAGTTAAATAAGTAGGGTGACAATACACAGCCTTGACGTACTCTTTCCCAATTTTGAACCAGCCTGTTGTTTGTTCCATATACAGTTCTAACTGTTGCTTCTTGACCTGCATACATATTTCTCAGGAGGCAGGTCAGGTGGTCTGGTATTCCCACCTCTTGCATTTTCCAAGTTCTTTTGTGATCCACACAGTCAAAGGCTTTGGCATAGTCAATGAAGCAGAAATAGATGTTTTTCTGAAACTCTCTTGCTTTCTCCATGATCCAGCGGATGTTGGCAATTTGATCTCGGGTTCCTCTGCCTTTTCTAAATCTAGCTTGAACATCTGAAGTTCACAGTTCATGTACTGTTGAAGCCTGGCTTTGAGAATTTTGAGCATTACTTTGCTAGCGTGTGAGATGAGTGCAATTGTGCAGTAGTTTAAGCATTCTTTGGCATTGCCTTTCTTTGAGACTGGAATGAAAATGGAAAACTTGGTGATTACTTAAAATCACAAAAGAAGTATTCTGAGTAATAGCACCATACAGATTATATGCTCATGACAGCATTAGGCATCTTTAAAGAAATACTATTTTACAATGAACAGAATTAGTGCTTTAATGAAAAGTATACTGGCTTCTTAAATAAGGACAACTCATTTATAAGTATAAATAAGTACACCAGATTAAATTACTGACACAGTATCCCTAATTAAGAATTTGTGGGTCAGATATCTCTTGGTAACACCAATTGACTGGAAAACTGCAGGGATTTGGGAAAAGTGATCATATAAATTAAAATGTGTGGTAGTAAAAATGACCTCAGAAATCCGTGGGTCAAAGTCTGTCATTTTACAGGTGAGAATATTGAAGCCAAGAATGAGTACATGACTTACCAAAGATCTGAAAGCCAGGAAGAGAACACTGGGCTCTTGACTCTCTATACATGTCAAATTATTCAGTTCAGTTCAGTCGCTCAGTCGTGTCCGACTCTCCATGACCCCATGAATCACAGCACGCCAGGCCTCCCTGTCTACCATAAATGTTTTATATTTCTGTTCCAAAATTCTACAAAACGCTATAGAAATAACCAAATCAGAAGCTAGTTAAGATACAACCTGAATGGGATCCTTGAGACAGTAGCCATATTATTCATATCTAATCTCCGGGTGATGGAAAGGGAGGCCTGGCGTGCTGTGATTCATGGGGTCGCGGAGAGTCGGACACGACTGAGCGACTGAACTGAATCTCCGGGTAACTAGCATCGTATAAATATTAAGAATGCAATATACTTTTCATTAAAGTATTAATTCTGTTCATTGTAAAACAGTATTTCTTTAAAGGTGCCTAATGCTGTCATGAGCATGTAATCTATATGGTGCTATTACTCAGAATACTTCTTTTGTGATTTTAATTTTAAGTAATCACCAAGGATAGGAAAACATTCATCAGTTATCTGTTAGGATTAGAAAAACAAATTTCTATATTTTGGACCTTGCTAATGCTGATTTATTTGGGAGGCTATGTGGCCCCTCCCAAATAGGATTTCTTCCAAGATGTGGTAGAATCCTGTTTTTCTTTTCAGATTTTGTATTGAGTAACTACTTGTGATTTTACTGACTTATATGCAGATCAGTTTTTGCTTGCTAATTTTTTTTTTCATCATTTATAATATTTTGATTCAGGATTGCACTGTGTAGGGTACCCAGTGAGACTTTGGGGGGAAACAAACAAACAAAAAAACCTCAAGATGCCCATAACTACAGAGTTCCCTTTCCTGCTGGCAGAATTCAGGAACATCAGAAAATAAATCTTTTGGATAACAAGAAAAATGCACTGCAGTCTCAAGTCTCATTCTGCTGTTATAGTCATTTCACATCTAATAAGTTAAGAAATACAGCTTATGGCTTTTTAGTGAATTTTTTCTTAGCATACATTTCACAACTTTTTTAAGTTTTTGACACTTTTGTCTGCCAAAATTTCAAAGAGATAGTAAACATAAGCAATTTTGTGTGCATTGGTAAAACCATCAAATATAAAAGAAGCTTTTGTCATATATTTTGATAACAATGCAATTATAAACTCTTACACATTGAGGATAAATTTAATTTCAAAGATCCTAGATCAAGATGCAAGGGTTTTTTAAGAGTTATTCAGAATTATAAGCCTATCACAGCCATTTACCTACAGATGAACTATGCCAGGAATGTGAATTTCGTACAGCCTTCTGAAAAACTTCATGTTTACTGTTTATCAGTTCAGTTCAGTCGCTCAGTCGTGTCCGACTCTTTGCGACCCCATGACTCACAGCACTCCAGGCCTCCCTGTCCATCACCAACTCCCGGAGTTCACCCAAACTCATGTCCACAGAGTCGGTGATGCCATCCAGCCATCTCATTCTCGGTCGTCCCCTTCTCCTCCTGCCCCCAACCCTTCCCAGCATCAGAGTCTTTTCCAGTGAGTCAACTCGTCGCATGAGGTGGCCAAAGTATTGCAGTTTCAGCTTTAGCATCAGTCCTTCCAATGAACACCCAGGATCGAATTGGACAAAAGTAAAAGACCCTGTTCTGACTGAGGACTTTTAAAAGCACCTGGTTTATAGTTTTGTTGTTCTATGTGTGTGCATGAATATTTTGGAATTCACATCATGATCATTCAGTATAATCATATGCAATTATGTTTGGCACATTTTCAAGGTGATCACTGGTAGGAAAATGTGTAACTTATCATACTCATCAAATAAGAAGCAATTAACAATGAAAAAAAATGTGTATAATTGCAAGAAAGCATTGAGATTAAGAACTGGATTCTCTGCAATGTAACTGTTTCCTGTTCAGGTAAAACAAATGAAAGTCTGTGTCACTTGTGGCTTAGCAAACTTGCATAAATATAAATAAGGAAGATAGGGTTATACACAGAACCAGGCATTTCTGTTTCAATGTGAATAGGTCAACTAAACAATGAAAATTTAAAAGTAAAAAGATTGAGATAAAAAAGCAATATTGTAGGGAAAAAAAGAAAGTTTTTTTTTTTTTTTTTAGCACTTACTAAGTGCTTACACAAACATTAGTTCTTTGAACCTTAGGACACCCTGGTGAGGCCTGTGTGGCAGAGCTTGTCATCATCCTTGTTTTATCACTGAGCCTTGCCTGCAGTTGGGCAGATTCATATAGCAGAACTGGGATGAGAATGAGCTCTTCTGATGCCACATCCCTGCTGTCTGATTCTGCACTGCTGTATATCTAACTGATAACACTGGTGTGGCAGCAGCTAGGATTAGAGATTGCTTCTTACCAAAGGCCAGCTTCAGACAGGTTCTTTGTCGTGGTCTTCTCTCCTTTTCTGGTCCTTTAGTTCCATCTCGGGTCCTCAAAAAAATGAAGGGGAAGGAAAAAAAAAATCCTGTCAGAATAATTCCCAAAATAGTGCTTGCTAAAGGGGAGCCTGGTGGGCTTCCGTCTATGGGGTCACACAGAGTCGGACACGACTGAAGTGACTTAGCAGCAGCAGCAGCAAAAGCTATCCGTCCAATCAATAAACTAATTTGTATATTCACCTCTATTCCCACCCTGTCCGTCTCTCCCCACCCCCACCAGACTGTGTATTTCTGACAGTGACTGGCCAGGGTGACAGTTGCTCTGGCCCTTATCCACGGTGATGAATTGCCTGGTAATCTCCACACCACCATCATGCATACGTTGAAAGTGCTTAGGGCATTGTAACTTGGGAGAAATTCCAATCTTTCATAAATAACCATTAATCTATCCCTTTTACGTTCAGCTTTCCAAATCTGTTTCAAATTGTTCAGTGCTATTTCCAGGAGTGCATTAAAGCTCCAATCCAGGTGGTATTAAGGGGATAAATGAGCCACAGGGAAAATACACTCTGTATTTTTCTTAAAGCAATTCTTTCTCCTTTGTACAAAGTTAGGAGCCAAGCAATTTACGATTAAGACTTCTGGAGGATATTCTCTATCATTTTCAGCCATTTTGACTATGAGTTTAAAAAATGCAATTTTAGCTCCGCCATCCTAGCATACATTAACACTTTTCTCCATAGAAGTAGATTGTAAATATCACTTCTACCAGCATTTCTAAGTAGTTTTAATTCATTATGATTCACTGTAGTTTCCTTTTGAAGTAAAATGTAAAAAACAGTTATAAGCGAAAGTCAGCTAGAAATAAATGTCTGAATATGCATTTATACGTGTGATCAGGCATATCAGAGAGAGTCATCAATTTTAGTTTTGATCCATTTTTATACAGAAGGCAATTTGTTTTTCAGGAAAAGGCATATTTTATGAATCTTAATTTAATATTGTTTTGTGTCTGCACCAATTTATTTAATGAAAGTTATAAAGGTGCCTCTTTTCTTACCATATACAGCCCATAGCCTATTTTCTCAGGTACTTTCCAAAGAGAACATTTCATTAGAATGGCCCAATGTGTACTGTTAGATTTACAAAAGTCCCATCACATAAATGCAGAGAATGCCCTGTAGAATAAATGCATATAAAGATAGCAGGGTTTGATACATCAGATGACATATAACTGTAAATGTTTTCAAGTTGACCTTGAAGATGTTAAGGGACTCAGCACAACAAATACCAGGCAGGAGATTAACTAGAAGACCACTCCCTATCTCTGGCATTTGTAATTGGCATAAAAGGAATGACAAGTCAATTATCTGACCCAGAATAAAATGCCTGCACAGGAAAAGGAGGAGGAAATTCAGCTACATGTCTCTTATCAAGGTTAGTAAAAATTTCATAAGTAGATCATCACATAAAGTGCACAAAATCAATGGCTTTGAAAATGGTTGATTTCATAGCTATAGTCCCCAGTTCCAGCCATGCGTAGGGGATTGGCAGCTGCTCCACCCATTAATATTAATGAATTATCAATGTACAGCCCACATACAACCACCAGGGAACCAAAAATACCCCACCTACATACTATTTTTCAGTCTTCCAAATGTTTTAGGATGGCTACTCCCTTAATAAGTAGAGAATCGTTAAGTACAGTACGTATTATTTCATGTAGCTAAAACTGACATCTCATAGAAATTAGTGAGGAAATGTAACTTTATTCATCTGTTAAGGTGTGTTAAATTATCTCACTTCTTTTTCATTGAAGGGATGCCTGTGACCATTAAGGAAATGTAACCTGTACTGCTAGCACATTTCATTAAGAGAAAAATTCAGAATGACCTTAGTAGTCTGCTTAGTGAAAAATTCCTTCTCCAAGAAGATCTCCACTAGTGTTAAATGCACTGTAACAGAACAGCACTGTTTTTTCTAAATTCTGCATTCAATAGAGTAAGCTCTGTTCTTTTTCTGATCTCCTCTCTCATGGTGGTTCCTTCCTGCTTCTTAGTTCGATTGATTTCTGTAAGCTCTGAGTTCTTCCACAACATTCTTGCTCCTATGATTTTAAGTTTCCCCTCTGTATGACTGCCATCTAACTTTGTGTTATCCAGATGGATTACATAATCACCTCCTTGACTTTCCCCCCAGTCTTTAACTCCCATTGTCTACTCTTCCCGTATCTAATCCACAGGCAAGTCATGAACACTGCAGTTAAATGATATCGCTAGCACCTGTTACCCTTCCTGCAGGCCTGTCCTTTCTACGACACCATTTTTTTTAATGACATTCTCACCTACAAAGCCATGCCCATCTATAAGCCAGCTGCATATTGATGTCATATTAGTTATTCTAAAATATATAATCCCTTTACTGAGACCCTGTGGTCAGTGATAAATTTCAGATATCATAGTTAAGCTGGTTCCTTAGCTTTCTTTCTACTGTGCCCCTTTGTGAGTCTTATGATGCAGGGAGCAGCAGTGCAAAGCTCAGAAGTTAGAACATCTGAAATTGAATTCTGGTTCTGTCACTTGCTTCCTTCACCAGGGCTTCCCTGGTGGCTCAGACAGTAAAGCGTCTGCCTGCAATGCGGGAGACCTGGGTTTGATCCTAACCCACTCCAGTACTCTTGCCTGGAAAATTCCATGGACAGAGGAGCCTTGTAGGCTACAGTCCATGGGGTCGCAAAGAGTCGGACATGACTGAGCCACTTCACTTCTGTCACTTGCTAGCTCTGTGATCATGAGTAAATCATTTAACGCCTCTGTGTCATTTCTCTCACCTTTAAAATAGGGATAGTAGTTGGACCTACCATAAAGGAGTATTTTAAGAACTAAATGAAACAGATCAGTGTTTAGCATACAGTAGGGGTACAATAAGTGTTACTCATTATTAGACTCTACTTAAAGGGAACGATTTGCACTTCCCATGCACATGTTATAATTTCTTAGCCCCAGGCCTGTCTCATGGTGTATTTTGTTCTCAGAATATTCTCCATTTCCATCTCTGTTTGTTTAAACCTTGCATATTTTACATTCCTATGTCCCCTTTTCCATGTAGCTTTCAGGAAAACCCTGAATACTCAGTCTTTTGAATTTCCATAGCCTTTCCTGTACCTTTTTAACAGTATTTAGTCCTTTTATGTGTGTGTGTGTGTGTTAGTTGCTTAGTCGTGTCCGACTCTTTGCGACCCCATACATTGCAGCCCACCAGGCTCCTCTGTCCATGGGATTCTCCAGGCAAGAACACTGGAGTGGGTTGCCATTTCCTTCTCCAAAAGGAACTATAGAAAGAAAGAAAGTGAAGTTGCTCAGTCATGTCCAACTCTGCAACCCCATGGACTGTAGCCTACCAGGCTCCTCCATCCATGAAATTTTCCAGGCAAGAGTACTAGAATGGGTTGCCATTTCCTTCTCCAATTTAGCCCTTTCTACTTTGTATTATGTGTATACATAGTTTCTGAAAATATAGGGGAAAACAAAAACTGTCTTATGACTTTTTCTCATGGTCTAACCAAACATTTGATACTGTATTTGTTGACTGAATGAATAAATACTCCATGTGTTCACTTACCTTTTCCCTAATATGCAAGTGCAATTGCAGTTTGAGAACCTTGCCGAAACTAGTATCTTCTCTTTGCTTGGTTATGTAATTCATCTCCATCTTAATCCAACCCTTTCCTCTTCTCTTTTCTCCCCACACCGCTATCTATTCCCCTTTTTCTGCTCCACTTACCTTTTCTCCCTTCCACTCTCCTTCCCTATCTTCTCTTTCCTATTCATCTTCCTCCTCATCATTTAATTCTGGGTTCCTACTTTTTAAAATTTTCTCTACAAACTCATTGCCAAGATGTGTAAGAACAAAGGGATACTACTTCAAGAAGGAGATATTTTCTGATTGTTTTTTTGTTACTCTTCTTTGTCAAAATTAATAGAGCATGTAGCATCCGATTATAATGCAACTTACTCATATGAGGTACTGAGAAGCAAGAAACTGTTAAATAGCAAATAAAAAGAAGCCCAATATCTGGACAAGGAGAAATAATCTCACAAGAACTTTTTAATTACATGGTCTGATTATTGCAGTATGTTTTGAGTATAGTTTGTTTTTCTAGAAAATGGAAATAATTGTGTCGTGGGATTATTTTAAAGAGGAATTTAACTAGTGGCCTCCAAGAATAAATTCTTTTATTATTGTTAATTTCTCTTTCTTATTTACAATGCTATTTTGAATTACAATCCATTCCTCCAAAATCTTAACTGTCCTCTTGCCTCAATCAGTATCCTGTTTCTCCTGAATTTGAAAATCATCTAAAACATCATATCTGTTTCCATTTCAACATGTCTTGCAAGGTCTCATCCTGTTTGAGGAACATTCCCATGAGTTCTGTTAGGAATAGAAATACCAGTGAAATCTAATTCCTAATTAATTATGAGTAATTATTGAACAAAACCAGTGTGATCTGCTTGTATTTACAAATGTAAATTTGAAAGATACAGTATGCATATATTATCTCTATTGTAGGATTGAGGGGTGTGAAGCTAACAAAATAGAATGGTAGATTGGAAAGTCAAATTTGAATTCCTATTTTATAATCATGATCTGAAGCCACATATAAGGTTTAACAATTTTATTTTATTATTTTTAATGGTACCATATTTATTTATTTATTTAATTGGAGGCTAATTACTTTCCAATATTGTAGTGGGTTTTGCCATACATTCACATGAATCAGCCATGGGTATACGTGTGTTCCCCATCCTGACCCTCCCTCCCACCTCCCTCCCCATCCCATCCCTCAGGGTCATCCCAGTACACCAGCCCTGAGCACCCTGTCTCATGCATCGAACCTGGACTGGCGATCTATTTCACATATGATAATATACATGTTTCAGTGCTACTCTCTCAGATCATCCCACCCTCACCTTCTCCCACAGAGTCCAAAAGTCTTTCCTTTACATCTGTGTCTCTTTTGCTATCTCACATATAGGATCATCATTACCATCTTTATAAATTCCATATATATGCATTCATATACTGTATTGGTGTTTTTCTTTCTGACTTCCTTCACTCTGTGTAATAGGCTCTAGTCTCATCCACCTCATTAGAACTGATTCAAATGCATTCTTTTTAAGAGCTGAGTAATATTCCATTGTGTATACGTACCACAGCTTTCTTATCCATTCATCTACCAATGGACATCGAGGTTGCTTCCATGTCCTGGCTATTGTAAACAGTGCTGTGATGAATATTGGGGTACACGTGTCTCTTTCAATTCTGGTTTCCTCAGTGTGTATGCCCAGCAGTGGGATTGCTGGGCTGTATGCCAGTTCTCTTTCCAGTTTTTTAAGGAATCGCCACACTGTTCTCCATAGTGGCTGTACTAGTTTGCATTCCCACCAACAGTGTAAGAGGGTTCGTTTTTCTCTGCACCCTCTCCAGCATTTATTGTTTGTAGACTTTTTGATAGCAGCCATTCTGACCGGCGTGATATGGTACCTCATTGTGGTTTTGATTTGCATTTCTCTGATAATCAGTGATGATGAGCATCTTTTCGTGTGTTTGTTAGCCATCTGTATGTCTTCTTTGGACAAAGTCTGTTTAGTTCTTTGGCCCATTTTTTTATTGGGTCGCTTATTTTTCTGGAATTGTGCTGTACAAGCTGCTTTTATATTTTTGAGATTAATTCTTTGTCAGTTGCTTCGTTTGCTATTATTTTCTCCCATTCTGAAGGCTGTCTGTTCACCTTTCTTACAGTTTCCTTCGTTGTGCAAAAGTTTTTAAGTTTTATTAGGTCCAATTTGTTTATTTTTGCTTTTATTTCCATTACTCTGGGAGGTGGGTCATAGAGGATCCTGCTATGATTTATGTCAGAAAGTGTTTTGCCTGTGTTTTCCTCTAGGAGTTTTATAGTTTTTCATCTTAAATTTAGATCTTTAATCCATTTTGAGTTTATTTTTGTGTATGGTGTTAGAAAGTGTTCTAGTTTCATTCTTTTACAAGTGGTTGACCAGTTTTCCCAGCACCACATATTAAAGAGATTGTCTTTTCTCCATTGTATATGTTGCCTCCTTTGTCAAAGATAAGGTGTCCATAGGTGCGTAGATTTATCTCTGGTCTTTCTATTTTGTTCCATTGATCTATGTTTCTGTCTTTGTGCCAGTACCATACTGTCTTGTTGACTGTTGCTTTGTAGTATAGCCTGAAGTCAGGTAGGTTGATTCCTCCAGTTCCATTCTTCTTTCTCAAGATTGCTTTGGCTATTCGAGGTTTTTTGTATTTCCATACAAATTGTGAAATTATTTGTTCTAGTTCTCTGAAAAACACCGTTGGTAGCTTGATAGGGATTGCATTGAATATATAGATTGCTTTGGGTAGTATACTTATTTTCACTATATTGATTTTTCTGATCCATGAACATGGTATATTTCTCCATCTATTTGTGTCCTCTTTGATTTCTTTCATCAGTGCTTTATAGTTTTCTACATATGGGTCTTTTGTTTCTTTAGGTAGATTTATTCCTAAGTATTTTATTCTTTTCATTGCAATGGTGAATGGAATTGTTTCCTTAATTTCTCTTTCTGTTTTCTCATTGTTAGTGTATAGGAATGCAAGGGATTTCTGTGTGTTAATTTTATATCCTACAACTTTACTATATTCATTGATTACCTCTAGTAATTTTCTGGTGGAGTCTTTAGGGTTTTCTATGTAGAAGATCATGTCATCTGCAAACAGAGTTTTACTTCTTCTTTTCCAATCTGGACTCCTTTTATTCTTTTTCTTCTCTGATTGCTGTGGCTAAAATTTCCAAAGCTACGTTGAATAGTAGTGGTGAGAGTGGGCACCCTTGTCTTGTTCCTGACTTTAGGGGAAATGCTTTCAATTTTTCACCATTGAGGATAATGTTTGCTGTGGGTTTATCATATATGGCTTTTATTATGTTGAGGTATGTTGCTTCTAAGCCTGCTTTCTGGAGGGTTTTTTTTTTTTTATCATAAATGGATATTGAATTTTGTCAAAGGCTTTCTCTGCATCTATTGAGATAATCATATAGTTTTTATCTTTCAATTTGTTAATGTGGTGTATCACACTGATTGATTTGCAAATATTGAAGAATCCTTGCATCCCTGGGATAAAGCCCACTTGGTCATGATGTATGATCTTTTTAATATGTTGTTGGATTCTGTTTGCTAGTATTTTGTTAAGGATTTTTGCATCTATGTTAATCAGTGATATTGGCCTGTAGTTTTTTGTGTGTGTGTGGCATCTTTTCTGGTTTTGGTATTAAGGTGATGGTGGCCTCATAGAATGAGTTTGTAACTTTACCTTCCTCTGCAATTTTCTAGAAGAGCTTGTATAGGATAGGTGTTAGCTCTCCTCTAAATTTTTGGTGGAATTCAGCTATGAAGCTATCTGGTCCTGGGCTTTTGTTTGCTGGAAGATTTCTGATTACAGCTTCTATTTCCTTACTTGTGATGGGTCTGATAAGATTTTCTATTTCTTCCTGGTTCAGTTTTGGAAAGTTATACTTGTCTAAGAATTTGTCCATTTCTTCCAAGTTGTCCATTTTACTGGCATACAGTTGCTGATAGTAGTCTCTTATGATCCTTTGTATTTCTGTGTTGTCTGTTGTGATGTCTCCATTTTCATTTCTAATTTTGTTGATTTGATTCTTCTCCCTTTGTTTCTTGATGAGTCTGGCTAATAGTTTGTCTATCTTATTTATCTTCTCAAAGAACCAGCTTTTAGCTTTGTTAATTTTGGCTATGGTCTCCTTTGTTTCTTTTGCATTTATTTCTGCCCTAATTTTTAAGATTTCTTTCCTTCTACTAACCCTGGGGTGCTTCATTTCTTCTATTTCTAGTTGCTTTAGGTGTAGAATTAGGTTATTAGGTTTAACAATTTTTAAACCTTTCTAAAAAACAAAACAAAACCTTTCTGCTTATGTTTCCCTTCCTGAGCTATAGTAAGTTAATGCTAGGATTGGGTACAATGTGACAGTAATTCTGACGATTCTGACCAACAGCATCATGTATCTACCATTATGGGATTATCATTATGGTAAATTTGTTCTCAACATTGGCATTTTTTTTTTTTTCTAATTTAGGGTAGAAACTTAACATCTGGAGAGGTTGGATTTTTTCCGAGTGATGCTGTCAAGCCTTGCCCATGTGTAAGTATGAGTATTTTATTTCTTTCTACTTTATTTTTTGAAGCTGTAGTTAATTATGCAATAATATACAGAGGATATTGGTCTGGCCCTTAATTAACTTATATTTTCTTATTAATAATATTACATACCAAAATCATGACTCCATTATCAGAAAACATTTTTAAATATTAAGGGAATATATGCAAGAGGAAATTTTTTTTTTTTTACAAAATTAAAAATTTTACCAGGTTTTAGAATAAACTAAAGCTACCTATCAGATATATTGTACTAATTTCCTTTTTCCCTCTGAGGTAAGGATTAAAAGTGAAAGTCGCTCAGTCGTGTCCAAGTCTTTGCGACCCCCATGGACTACACCATCCATGTAATTCTCTAGGCTAGAATACTGGAGTGGGTAGCCTTTCCCTTCTCCAGGGGATCTTCCCAACCCAAGAACTGAACCAGGGTCTCCTGCATTGCAGGTGGACTCTTTACCAACTGAACTATCAGGGAAGCCGAGGTGAGGATCTAATCTATTTCCAGTCACTTTGAGTTACAGAGATACTGCACTTCAACTAGTGTGTTTGAAAGCATGCTAGAAAGCATGAATGTCCACAGATTCTCCAATCAAATATCTTACTATTATACATTTTTCTGTGCTTTAGTTTGTCATAGCTGTTTATTTAGTGTCATAATGATATTTTCTGAAAACATCAAACACATATTAGGCAAATACAAGAAGAGTGAATATTTACTCAAATATTATTATGAATGAATATCACATAAAATGTACTCCCTAATTCTTCATGAAATTTATAAATTTCTGTTTAGTATAATATTTAATCATCAGTATTTGATGTTTAGAGTAGATTTTTATATGAAACTTTAAGTTCTGAACTCTAAGTAAATGAACTTTTTTTTCCTGATACTAATATAATGAAGTTAATGGTTTGGAGGGAATAAAAATCTTGAACTATCTTGCTTGCCAAATTTTGGTCCTTCTGAGATTTCTAAACTGAACATTCTTTTTAATATTAATTAATTATGGGAATGTCTGCCATCCTTGACCTCAGATGTAATCTGAAGAATAATTTACTCCACTCATTCAAGATTAATTAAATTTCAAAAGCAAAATGAATATTAAAAAAGCTCTTGCTATTTCTATTGGCTCTATGATCCAATTTCATATATTATTTAGCCGGTTATATCTTGAAAAAATCACTGAAGCTTGATACCATTCATATAATTAGATAAGCAAAAATGATTGTTTAGCCAGTTTTCTGTCATTTATATGAACATCATTAAGGCTTCCTATGCTTAAAGAAATGATATTTATATGTAGGCATGTAGCCGAAAAAGATCTGGAAACCTAAAGATATCAACTGGGTTTCCCTGATAGCTCAGATGGAAAAGAATACGCCTGCAATGTGGGAGACCTGGGTTTGATCCCTGGGTTGGGAAGATCCCCTGGAAGAGGGCAGGGCAACCCACTCCATTATTCTTGCCAGGAGAATCCCCATGGACTAGAGCCCTGATGGACAACAGTCCATGGGGTTGCAAAGAGTCAGACACAACTGAGCAATTAAGCACAGCAAAGACATCAAATCAAAACTATTAAGCATTTCATGTCCCACATACTGTTTTCCTTCCACAGCTCCTTGAATATAGCATAGAATGAGCATTTGAAGTTTTATTTTAGGAATAGTCTAGCACAGAGTAGGTATTTAGCATATTTTTTTGTTGTATGAATGAGCAAAGGAGTGAAAAGACAAACAAAAGGCCCTAACTAAATGTAGGCAGTTATCAATGGCATATATTAATTGAATCAGCTTGTAGGATCATAGTGAATGGTATTTGGTGAACTGGTTACTGGAAAAAGAAATATGCTTAGGATTTTAAGCTGATAAAGAGTTGTAGGAACACATAATTATGAGTTGAATTACCAACTAAATATAATTGTTTTTATAGGTTAAAATTAATAAATAGCTATTAAAATTTTACTGCTTTACTTAATGAAAGTATAGATTCACTTGTTTGTTGTAGGTTAAATTAAGGTAAATATTTAGAAGGAGGGAAAACACAGGAAGAACATAAAAGAGACAGCTTTATTATTTCTGCCAGTATGATACTTGGAGATAAAGCCTGGAGCTACAGCACAACATAGATTTGAGTATCTCTGTGAATTCCAGAGCCTTCAGTGTGTGAATGAGAAGAAAACTATCTTACAGAAGATGACATGCCTATCTTTGCTTGGGCCTTGATTAGAAAGAAAAAGCAAGCATTTGGTTGGAAAGGAAAAAAAAATTTTCTCTCCCCTAAGAATTTTTATATTTAGGTCTTTAATCCATTTTGAGTTTATCTTTGTGTGTCATGTTAGGAAATGTTCTAATTTCATTCTTTTACATGTAGCTGTGCAGCTTTCCCATCACCACTTATTGAAGAGACTATCTTTTCTCCATTGTATATTCTTGCCTCCTTTGTCAAAGACAAGGTGCCCATAGGTGCATGGATTTATCTCTGGGCTTTCTATCTTGTTTTATTAGTCTATATTTCTGTTTTTGTGCCAGTACCATACTGTCCTCCAAGAATTCTGAACTTTAGATCCAAAGACCACACATGTGAGGGTCTGGAAGTCATAGTACCTTTGTGACCCAAATAACTCTGAGTTAGAAACAGTAGAACATATACATATTTATTGATAATTGCCTTAAACATCAATGGATTAAATATTCCAACCAAAAGATGTAGACTGGCTGAATGGATACAAAAACAAAACCCATATACATGCTGTCTTTAAAAGACTCACTTCAGATCTAGGGACACGAACAGACTGAAATTAAGGGGATGGAAATATTTATTCCATACAAATGGGAATCAAAATAAAACTGCAGTAGCTATACTCATATCAAACAAAATAAGGCTTTAAAATAAAGACTATTATAAGAGCAAAGAAGGACACAATGATCAAGGATCAATCCAAGAAGATATAACAATTGTAGATATACATGCACCTAGGATAGGAGGATGTCAATATATGAGGCAAATACTAACAGCCATAAAAGGAGAAAGCAACAGTAACACATTAATAGTGGGGGGAACTTAACACCCCACTTTCATCAATGGACAGATCATCCAGACAGAAAATCAGTAAGGAAGCACAAGTCTTAAATTACAATCAACTGAGGGACTTAATTGATATTTATAGAGCATTCCATCTAAAAGCATCAGGATATACAGTCTTCTTAAATGCACATGGAACATTTTCCATATTGATAACATGCTGGGCCACAAGGAGAACCTAGGTAAGTTTAAGAAAATTGAAATCATATCAAGCATCTTTTCTGATCAACGCACTATGAGATAAGAAATAAATTACCAGGCGAAAAAACTGTAAAAAACACAACACTTGGAAGCTAAACAATATGCTAGTAAACAACCATTGGATCACTGAAGAAATTAAAGGGGAAATAAAAATAACCAGTGACAAAAATGAAAGTATGATGTTCAAAATATATGGGATGAAGCAAAAGTAGTCCTAAGACAAAAGTTTATAGCAATACAATCTTACTTCAGGAAACAAGAAAAATCTCCACCAGTCTAATTTTACACCTAGAGCATCTAGGAAAAGAAGAAAAAAAAAAACTCAAAGTTTCCTTTTAGAAGGAAAAAATCATAAATATCAGAGTAGAAAGAAAGAGAGATGAAGAAACAATAGAAAAGATCAATGAAACTAAAACCTTGCTCTTTAGAAAGATAAAATTAATAAGCCTCTAGCCAGACTCAGCAAGAAAAATGGGGAAGGGCTCAAATCAATAAAATTAAAAATGTAAAAGGAGATGTTACAACAGACAGCACAGAAATACAAAGGACTGTAAAAGACTACTACCAGCAATGAAATGCCAACAAAATGGACAACCAAGAAGAAATGGGTAAATCCTTAGGAAGGTACAATCTCCTCAGACTGAACCAGGAAGAAAGAGAAGATATGAACAGACAAATCACAAGTACTGAAATTGAAACTGTGATTTAAGAAATAAAAACAAAAATTCCCAGTAAACAAAAGGCCAGGGACAGACGGCTTCACAGGCAAATCCTATCAAACATTTAGAGAAGAGTTAATGCCTATCCTTCCGAAACCCTTCAAAAAATTGCAGAGGGAGGAATACTCCCAAATTCATTCTATAAAGCCACCGTCACCCCTGATAAAGTTAGACAAAAATGATGCAAAAAGAGGCAATGTCACCGATGAACACAGACATAAAATTCCTCAACAAAATACTAGCAAAATGACTCCAGTAATACATTAGAAGGATCATGTAGCATGATCAAGTGGGATTAATCCCAGGAATGCAAGGATTTTTAAATATGCGCAAATCAGTGTGATGCATTACATCAACAAATTGAATAAAAACCATATGATTATCTCAATAGATGCATAAAAAGCCTTTGAAAAAGTCAACACCCATTTATGATAAAAACTTCCCAGAAAGTGGTCATTGATGGGACATAATCTCAATATACTAAAGGCCGTATATGATAAACCTGCAGCTAGCATCATACTCAGTGGGAAAAACGGGAATCTTTTCCTCTAACATCAGGAATAAGGCAAGGATATCCATTTTCGCCACTTTTATTCAGCACAGTTTTGAAAGTCCTAGCCACGGCAGTCAGAAAAGAAAAAAAAAATAAAAGAAATCCAAATTGGGAAAGAAGAAGTAAAATTGTCACTGTTTGCAGATGACATGATATTGTATGTAGAAAAGGCTAATGATGCTACCAGAAGACAGCTAGAGCTCATCGGTGAATTTGGTAAAGTTGCAGGATACAAAATTAATACACAGAAATCTACTGCACTTCTATACACGAATAACAATAGAAAGAGAAATTAAAGAAACAGTTCCATTTACCATTGCATCGAAAAGAATAAAATACTTTGGAAGAAACATATTAAGGAGGCAAAAACCTATACTCCAAAAACTATGAGACCTGATGAAAGAAATCAAAGATGACACAAACGGATGGAAAGATATATCATGGTCTTAGATTGAAATAATCAATATTGTTAAAATGACGATACTACTCAAGGCGATCTACAGATTCAGTGCAATCCCTGTCAAATTACCAATGGCATTTTTCATATAATTGGGACAAAAATAATTATTTATGTGAAAACACAAAAGATCCTGAATAGCTAAAGCAATTTTGATAAAGAAAAAGAGTTGGAGGAATCAGGCTCCCTGACTCCAGACTATTTACTATAAAACTACAGAAATCAGAACAGCTTGGTACTAGCACAAAAACAAAATTATAGATTACTGTAACAGGACATAAAGTCCAGAGATAACCCTACTCAGCTATGGTCACCTATTCTATGACAAAGAAGACCAGAATATCAGTGGTGAGGAGAAAGTCTCTTCAATAAGTGGTGCTGGGAAAACTGGAAAGCTACATGTAAAAGAATGAAATTAGAATATTCTCTAAACTATACATAAAAATAAATTAAAATGGGTTAAAACTCAAATGTAAGACTGAATACTATAAAACTCTTAGTGGAAAACACAGGCAGAATACTCCTTAGCACAAATCACAGCAATAACTTTTTTGATCCTCTTAGAGTAATGGAAATAGAAACAAAAATAAGCAAATGGAACCTAATTGAACTCAAAAGCATCTGCACAGCAAAGGAAATCTTAAAAATAAAAATGAGAAGACAACCCACAGAATGGGAGAAAATATTTGCAAATGATTTGACTGACAAAGGATTAATCTCCAAAATTTACAAATAGTTCATGCAGCTCAATATCAAACAACAACCTAATCTATCAGTAAACAGAAGATCTAAGTAGTCATTTCTGCAAAGAAGACATATAGATGGCCCAAAGACACAGCATCACTGTTAGAGAAATGCAAATCAAAGATGCCCAACATCACTAATTATTAAGAGGAATGCAAATCAAAACTATCATACAATGAGATGCCATCTCACACCAGTAAGAATGGCCATCATCAAAGTCTACAAATAATAAATGCTGGAGAGGGTATGGAGGCTACGCTATTGGTAGTGTTGCAGCCACTATGGAAAACAGTATGGAGGTTCCTTAAAAAACTAAAAATGGAGTTACCATACCAAGCAATCCCATGCCTGGGCATATATCCAGAGAAAACCATGGTTCAAAAAGATACATGCATCCCAATGTTCATTGCAGCACTGTTTGCAAGAGCCAGAACATGAAAGCAACCAAACTGTCCACTAACAGAGGAATGGACAAAGATGAGGCGGCACATATATGCAACGGAATATTGCTTAGTCATTAAAAAGAATGTGACAATGCTACTTATATAACATGGATCAACCTGAAGATTATCATACTGAGTCAGACACAGAAAGGCAGATATCAATGATATTGCTTACATGTAGACTCTAAGGGAGAGAAACAGAATTCAGTTACAAAACAGGAACAGACTCACAGAATTAGAAAACAAACTTATGTTTAGCAGGGGAAAGGGTGGGATGGGGAGGCATAATTGGGAGTTTGGGATTGATATATACACACTGTTACTTTTAAAATAAATAAGCAACAGGATTTTACTGTATAGCACAGGGAACTCTGCTCAATACTCATAACAACCTAAATGGGAAGAGAACTTTAAAAAGAATGGATGCATGTATAACTGAATCACTTTGCTGTACACATGAAACTAACACAACATGGTTAATCAGTAGTACTCAAATATAAAATAAAAATTTAAAAGAAATGTAAGATGATTCCACATTGACTTGTATTCTCAATGCAAGTACTCATCTCTCTAGATTGGTACTCAAAGAACTTCTACAGATAAAGTTACAGGGATTTGGAATCATTACATTTATGAGGAATTAAACCCACCTTAAGGAAAAGTTAACAAAACAATAACATGCAGAATTATATTCACAAGGATAGCAGATAATTCAGTTATCAGATACTAAGTTCAAAACTGTATATTTAATATGGTTGAAGAAATTAAAGGGGGAATAAAAGTCTGAGAGAAAATTTAATGTTTGGGCATACCTCAAAAGAATCAAGTACAGTAATTGAAATGAGAACCTTAACGGAAATATTACAAAATGTATTAGACTCAGTTGGGTAGAAAATTAGAAGAAAAATCTGAAGAAATTTCTCAATGAACAATCCAGAAAGATTAAGATATGGAGAACGTAAAATAAAGTTCAAATGCATCTTATTGAAAGAATATAGATAATTGTGGGAAAGCAGTGTTCAAATAATGGCTGAGAATTTTCCAGAATTTATGATAAAACTAATCTTAATAGTCAAGAAGTGTATATTAATGAATACCTAGATACATTTTAGTGAAACTTCAGAACATCAAAGACAAAGTGAAAATATTAAAACCAACCTGAGATAAAACTATAAAGGGTTGATGATTAGGCATAACAAATAACAGTAAAAGCTTCCAGTTCTGGCCACTGTCAGGTAGCTCCTATTGGATCAATCCTCCCACAGAAAGAACTACAAACACACATATGTGTGTGTGTGTGTGTGTGTGTGTATGCACCAATGCAGGGTGGTTAAAATTCAGATATAACAGAAACCTCACAGTAATACTGGTTTAAAGTGGCAGAATGTGGAGTTTGAAGTAAACACAAGCTGGAAAGGGAGACAGGAAATCAGGATAGGAAAGACAGAGGTTGCAGTTGGGGTTCAAACAAATTAACTGCCTACTTTAAGAAAAATCACACTCTTTGTAAGAGCATAACTGAATTCAGAGCATTTACAACATTATCATTCAAATTGTCCGAGATACTAAATAATGAGTACACAAATAAACAGGAAAATATGAACCACACTGATCAGAAAAGGCAATTAAAGGATCACAACCCTCAGCTGTCCCAAATGATGGAACCTGCAGGAAAGGATCTTTTAAATAACTATTATAATTGTGCTCAAGGACAAAAAGGGAAATGGAGTTGGCTCTAGAAACGTGCAGAGGTTAGAGCCCTTGACCCTCCGAGCAGGGGAAAATCTATCTGTAACACACAGTAAGCCCTCCAGATCTACACTTCCTCCATATCTGTGGTTCCACCTCCACGGATTCAACCAAATGCAAACCGTGTAGTATGGTAGTATTCACTATTGGAAAAAATGCACAAGTACGTGGACCCCTGCAGTTTAAACTCATTTTGTCCATGGGTTAACTATATGTTTATAATGAATGGACAGGAAACCTCAGCAAACAGGAACTATAAAAAAGAAACAAATGGAAAGTTTATACAGTGATATTTCAATATTTGAAACAGTAAGAATAATATGTTCAAAGTTTTGAAGAAAATTAGAAATCTATCTAGAAAAGTGTCTTTCTTCAATAAGGATGAAATAGTCACTTCATGGGAAATAAATGGGGAAACAGTGGAAACAGTGTCAGACTTTATTTTGGGGGGCTCCAAAATCACTGCAGATACTGATTGCAGCCATGAGATTAAAAGACGCTTACTCCTTGGAAGGAAAGTTGTGACCAACCTACATAGCATATTAAAAAGCAGAGACATTACTTTGCCAACCAAGGTCTGTCAGTCAAGGCTATGGTTTTTCCAGTGGTCATGTATGGATGTGAGAGTTGGACTGTGAAGAAAGCTGATCGCTGAAGAATTGATGCTTTGAACTGAGTGCTGGAGAAGACTCTTGAGAGTCCCTTGGACTGCAAGGAGATCCAACCAGTCCATTCTAAAGGAGATCAATCCTGGGTGTTCATTGGAAGGACTGATGTTAAAGCTGAAACTCCAGTACTTTGGCCACCTCATGCGACGAGCTGACTCACTGGAAAAGACTCTGATGCTGGGAAGGATTGGGGACGGGAGGAGACAGGGACGACAGAGAATGAGATGGCTGGAGGGCATCACCGGCTTGATGGACATGAGTTTGAGTGAACTCCGGGAGTTGGTGATGGACAGGGAGGCCTGGTGTGCTGCGATTCATGGGGTCGCAAAGGGTCGGACACGACTGAGCGACTGAACTGAATGACATCTCTAGCCTAACACACACATTAAGTTCACTTCTGTCTCCTGTAGCTTTTATAAGATGGACTTAGGGAGAAGTGTGTAGCTTATATATAATTCCACATGCATGCAGTATTCCCAATAAAACATACAAATTCTATATCTGTAGCAGAAGTTTAACAATGGAAGCAGCCTATGATGAAGGCGGAAAAGGGCATTGGGGAAAAACTATTAAAGAAAATGATTTATAGCTTTATATGTGAGATATTCATCCAAAGGCCCAAAGTACACAGGAAAGAAAGGGGGTGGGCTCATGTGAGATGAAAAAGGACAGGATCCTACTCTGATGAAGGGAATCATAGCTGAGAAACACATAGCTGCTCATCAGACATCAGAATGTATTCACTGTAGAAAGAATAAGATCCAGAGGGACACATCAGGATTGAAGAGCATCAGATACCCATTCTGCTTTAGAATTTTATGTTACCCTTAACTTTTATGGATCCTTCCCAGCCAAGAAAATCCACAGCCAAAATATGTTGAAGCTGTTTACCTCCTTCCTCCCTCCTCTTTCTCTCTTTTTGTTGTTGTTCCCAGAAAGAGGGATTGCTTTAGGAATAAACATAGATTTTTAAGAATACAAAGAGGTAGAGGGAAGGAGGAAAAAATCTTTTCTTCCCCTTCAGATTTTAGAAGCCATCTATATCTTATCAAAACAGAAACAAAGGTTGATTTCTATTTGTGAAAATAAAACCGTATAAGAAAATATTTACAGGATTTGAATGGTGTCATTTACTTTCAACATTTTACTTTCAGTATTATTTGCTGTGTATCAGGATCTTTCGTGATGGTGAAGCTTAAAATGTAATCCATAGAATAACATATCTAAATATTGATGACTTTAGAGATGTTCTGACCAGAAGGATAGTTTTTAAATTATAACTCTTAACCTGGAAGATCAAAATAGTAATAGCCCATTATAAAAACGAACATAGCTACAGATATATTTATATTGACCATACTTCAGTTACAAATGAGAGTAATGTTTTTAATCACCTAATGTAAATAGGCTCAATGTAAATACTATAGAATACATACATCAAAGATTCAGGTGATTCATAAAGATTAAGTAGTATGCATATAATTTGTTATTTTATGAATATTAGTGTGCCTTCTTTGACTTTGTTCATTTTCTGCTTGCAGTTAGCAACTGGAAGTTTTCTTTTCATTTGCATAGAAAATGTAGTTTTTCTCTTTTGCAAAGCACCATAGGAAAAAATGTAAAACTGAATATTTCCCATGACATTTCATGAAAAAAAAAAGAAAGGTCTTCCAGTTGGTAGACTTCTAAACCAGAGTTTAAAATTTATGTTACAAAATAAGAGTCTATATCTAGTGTATATTGTTTATTTTGCCTGCTTTTCCAATGTTTTGGGAAAGCAGAGTGCTATTAGGTTTTCCTAACATTTTCATTTTAATTTTCTATGAAAAGATTAAACTGCCTTGAAAATTAATACCGAAAGATTCCAATTCATATTTTCTTGTTATCTCTTTCTTGAGAGGTAAAGTGGCAATAAAATGAATGAAAGAATTAAAGTGAAATGAATTATTTTCTACTTATCTGAAATATACTATGATTCGCACTATATAATATTGCCAATGATAGTTCTAGGACTGTGCTATTTAGGCTTTTATAGAGCTGAGTTAGCTGAACTGAATTAATGATTGATTTCTAAAAGCTTCCTTAAGTAATATTAATCTATTTTTGCCTTTTTATATCCTAGGTTCCCAAACCAGTAGATTATTCTTGCCAACCCTGGTAAGTATTAAAAATGTTTATGTCGCTGAGTTGAAATACCATACCTTTAGCTCAAGGACGCCTTAAATGTGGGAGTAGTAAACCACATTCCATTTCCATTTGTCCTGGCTAAAGGTGTTTTCACATGTAACAGAACACCATAATGAATTTATATATTGCTGACCTTTTCCATATCTTTATCAGAGAGTGGTGTATTTGAGTACAAGCGCAAGTACTTGGCTGTAAATCCAAAGTTTATAATAGCCAAAAGTGGAATGGGACATGGGCAAATATGCACATTGTATTTTAGAATAAGTTTTATAAAGTTGAGGGGGCAAAAAAGTATAATTTCATTGTCTGAAACAAAAACAGCCCAGAAAGGATTGTTGTTGTTTAGTTGCTAAGTCGTGTCTGACTTTTGCAACCCCATGGACTACAGCACACCAGGCTTCCCTGTCTTTCACTATCTCCCACAGTTTGCTCAAATACATGTCCATTGAATCGGTGATGCTATCCAACCACCTCATTCTCTGTAGCCACCTTCTCCTCCTGCCCTCAATCTTTCCCAGCATAAGAGTCTTTACCAATGAGTTGGCTCTTTGCATCAGGTGGCCGGATTATTGGAACTCAGCTCCATCATCAGTCCTTCTAATGAACATTTAGAATTAATTTTGCTTGCAGTCCAAGGGACTCTCAAAGGTCTTCTCCAGCACAACGATGCAAAAGCATCAATTCAATTTTCAGTCTTCTTTATGGCCCAACTCTCACATCCACACCTGACTACTGGAAAAACCATAGCTTTGACTATACTTTTTCTCCATCTATTTGCTATGATGGGACCAGATGCCATGATCTTTGTTTTTTGAATGTTGAGTTTTAAGCCAGTTTTTTTACTCTCTTCTCTCACTCTCATCAAGAAGCTCTTCAGTTCCTCTTCACTTTCTGCCATTACAGTGGTAGCATATGTATATCTGAAGTTGTTGATATTTCTCCCAGCAATCTTGATTCCAGCTTGTGATTCATGCAGCCCAACATTTCGTGTGATATACTGTACATATAAATTAAATAAGCAGGGTGACAATATACAGCTTTGACATAGTCCTTTCCCAATTTTGAACCAGTACATTGTTACATGTCCAGTTATAACTGTTGCTTCTTGATTTGCATACAGGTTTCTCAGGAGGTGGATAAAGTGGTCTGGTATTCCCTTCTCTAAGAACTTTTCACAGTTTGTTGTGATCTGCACAGTCAAAGGCTTTAGTGTAGTCAATGAAGCAGAAGCAGATGTTTTCCTGGAATTCCCTTGCTTTCTCCATGATCCATTGAATGTTGGCATTTGATGGTTCCTCCACCTTTTCTAAATCCACCTTGTTAGCCTGTAAAATGAACGTAATTGTAAGGTAGTTTGAATACATTTTGGCATTGCCCGTCTTTGAGATTGGAATGAAAACTGACCTTTTCCAGTCCTGTGGCCACTGGTGAATTTTCCAAATTTACTGACATATTGAGTGCAGCGCTTTCATAGCATCATGTTTTAGCATTTGAGATAGCTCAGCTGGAATTCCATCACCTCCACTAGCTTTGTAGTAATGCTTCCTAGGTCCACTTGACTTCACACTCTAGGATGTCTGGCTCTAGGTGAGTGACCACATCATTGTGGTTATCTGGGTCATTAAGACATTTTTTGTATAATTCTTCTATGTATTCTTGCCACCTTTTCTTAACCTCTTATGTTTCTGTTAGGTCCTTATCATTTCTGTCCTTTATCATGCTCATCCTTTTATGAAATATTCCCTTGATATCTCCAGTTTTCTTAAAGAGATCTCTTTTCTTTCTCATTCTATAGTCTTCATTTCTTTGCATTGTTCCTTATACAGATGTTGGAAAGATGAAATAAAATGTGTATAATACTAAGTAAATATTAAGTACCCAAAATATGTTAATTATCATATGTTGATTATAACTATTCTAAATAGTTTTTCTGGTTGAAGATGTCATTTTCTCTTAAACTCATAATGTCTAAAAAGTAATAATCGTTTCCTTGTTTCTGTTAGTGATACGGCTAACTGCCTCTTAAAATGACTGCATCTATTTTTATTTTCTTGATATTGAAATATGTGCATACAAATTAGAAATCAGGGTATGAATATAAATGAGGTATTCTGAGAGTATATAGTAAGTACTAGTTCAGTTTGCAAGTGTAGGCAACACCTGAGTTTTTTGATATTTTAAACTGATCATTTTCTGTTATATCACCAAAGCGTGAAAAATGTAGGAACACATTGTCCATAATATGGGATCCTTTCCTCAGCAGTCTTACTCTTTCTCCCCAGCCACATCTGCTTTGTGTAATCATTGTCTGTTTTCTCTGACATCCTTCCCTGGCTTTAACACTGAGCCTGCTGAGAAATTATAGCAGGTCTGTGATAGAACTGGAAATCTTTGCTATATGTTTACCTGTTTTAAGACAAATTTGAGGTCTCAGTTTTCATGGAATTAAAGACTGTAACCCTGACAAATTAATTTGGGAGAAAAGAACTGATAGCATGGATAATCAAACTGTAAAACATCAAGAACTGGTGAAATCATGAAAGTGTGATAACAGTTTCCTTCTCTTTTCTTTTACTATTTCTATATAAGAAGGCATAATAGTTACAAAACTAATGACTTTAGAGAAATACGAATGCCACACAAAAGATGAATTTTATGAAATAAACTGATTTGATACCTGAGAAACATTCAGAACACAGGAGATTAGCTTTTGAATCCTTTGTTTTAAAATGTACCCTTGCCAATATATAAAATTCTATTCAAATTATGACCAAAGAGTATTGTTCCTAATGATAAAAAAAATCAAGATGTTTAGATGAAAACAGTAAGAAATAAAGATAATAGAATTTCAAAATTACTTTTTCTTTTCTTAGAAACTTGGGACAGTTTCTTCACAACTAAGCAGGCAGTTTCATGTGAAATGCTTTCTGCTAAGGAACAAAATGATAAACTATAGCAGAAAATGAAACCTTCAATTTTAGAAAAACTAAACTGTTTAAAGAAAAATTACACTGTGGTTTTCAAGTCATTAAGAGGGCTTCCCTAATAGCTTAGTCTCAGTTGGTAAAGAATCCACCTGCAATGCAGGAGACCCCAGTTCGATTCCTGGGTCAGGAAGATCTCCTGGAGAAGGGATAGACTACCTTCTCCAGTATTCTTGGGCTTCCCTTGTGGCTCAGCTGGTAAAGAATCCGCCTGCAGTGCGGGAGACCTGGGTTCTATCCCTGGGTTGGGAAGATCCCCTGGAGAAGGGAAAGGCTGCCCACTCCAGTCTTCTGGCCTGAAGAATTACATGGACTGTATAGTCTACGGGGTCACAAAGAGTCGGACAGGACTGAGCGACTTTCACTCTCTCAAGTCATTAAGGAGTTAAATATCCTTATTATTTTCACATTTTGAAGCTGTTCCCATAAGGTAAACTTTGTCTCTTTTATAAGCCATGAAATAAAACAGAGTTCAGGTGATTATCTTCAGTCTGTGTTTTTGGGTGTCATGAAGACTGGGCTGAGATATGGGCTTAAATCTCAGGAACTGTCTGGAAGTCCTTATGGAGAAAAGGATGCAGATACCAGTGTCCCGCCTCATTCTCCAAGAAGTCAGACAACTTACCTTTCCCTCCCTTAGCAAGAGACATGAATTAGAAGGTATATTACTTGGAAAAATTGAGCCATGTGAGGCCTAGACTTGGAAAGAGCTGGCCCAGCAAAAGTTGGCAGAGATGCTATACACCAACAGATCAGTCACATTAAGGAAAGTCAGTATACAGACTGATGATGATCCTCAGTTCCTTTGAATAGTTAAATTTTAGTATTGCAACAGCTGTGTCTCACACACATGGACTACTCTCTTCTTCCATCCAGATAGGAATCTGGAAGATTTTTCTCTAAAGAAATGGAATAGACTCAGAATTAAAAAACCTAAAATCCAGGCCCCATAATCAGCTTCTTCCCAAATGATCAGATTCCACCCCAGTGAGCCTCACATACTGCACCCCCACAGAACTCCCAGTCAGTTCTTGGATGCCTTTCTCGCTTTCTTTTTTTTTTAATTGAAGGATAATTGCTTTACAGAATTTTGTTGTTTACTGTCAAATCTCAACATGAATCAGTCATAAGTACACATCTACCCCCTCCCTTTTGAACCTGCCTCCCATCTCCCTCCCCATCCTATCCCTCTAGGTTGATACAGAGCCCTGTTTAAGTTTCCTGAGCCATATAGCAAAATGTGAGCAGACAACAACGAGTAACCAGACATTTGAGAAAAGCCTTGAAGTAGAGAAAAAAATAAATGTCAAAAAGAAACTTGGAAGAATTACAAACATTAGCATGGGCAGAATAGAGATGCCTTTAATTTATATTCTCAGAATTAAGAGATAATATATCCATACAAGTGAGCTGGATGTTTTATAAAAGAGACAGAAATTGAGAATGAGAAAGAGCTCTCTAAGTATTGAGTAGAGAAATTGGAAAATAAAGTTGAATAAATCCTCTAGAAAATCAAAGAGAGATAATAGAGAAAAGATAGAGCAGACAACTGACCTGAGAAGTCTGGCCTTCATTTAATAGGAACTTGAGAAAGAGAAACTAACAACAATTATATATATAAAAAAAAGATAAAACCAAAATTTTTTTAGAACTGAAGGCTATATGACTACATCAAAGATGCTCCTGAGAGCCCAGGACAACAGTGAACTTTTTAGTACAGCATATAACCAGAAGGCTTATTATTATGAACTTTGCTATATAAAGCAATGAATTTGAGTTTCCAGAGAGGGAAAAAAAAAAAAAAAGATTACCTACAAAGACTCAGAAATCAGAATGGCACTGAATTGGAAGTTAGAACAGCAGAATAGTGCCTTAAAATTTGAGAAGAAAATGATTTGTCACTTAGAATTATTTATCCAGCCAAACTGTGAATTAAGGATTATTTAGTAAAATACAAATATCATAGATATGAGACCTTCTAAGTATTACATCCCATATATTCATTTATGGATCTGAGGAGTTAGCTAGTAAACCAGGAAACAGGGAGATGCAAAATCTAGGAAATGGGAGTGAAGGGATTCCAGGACTACACTAATTCAGCAGGCTTGGAGAGAAAGCAGTGGTGATTAGACCAAGAGGGTTGAGGGTTTGGGAAAAACGGATGTCTCCATAGAAAGAATTAATAGGTACAGTACATGGTGCTGAACAGGTATCACTGGGGGGTTTATAATTCGTTTGGAGAATTTGGAAAAAAAAAAAACTGGGTAGAGACAAAGAAGCTTGAGCAAACAAAAACTTGAGGACTTGTTTTTTGATGTTGGATGTTCTTTGAATATGACAACATGACAAAACTGGGTCAGATGATGGCTAGGCTTTGGAACAGCTACAGAAAGGAGAGTGAGGGGCAGCACTATGATGGCATGAGCGTAAGTGGGGAAACAGTGGTTTTCTGTCCTGGAATCTGAAATTGATAAAAACTCAGAAGGCGAAGAGAGAGAAGGAGGGCCTGAGAAAATATTTGAAAAGATTATAACCAAATACTTCCCTAACATGAGAAAGGAAACATTCACTCAAATCCAGGAAGTGCAGCGTTCCATACAAGATAAACCAAGGAGGAACATATTAACACGTATTAATCAAACAGACAAAAATAAAAAACAAAGAAAAAATATTAAAATCAACAAGGGAAAAGCAACAAATAACATACAAGGGAACCCTGATAACATTATCTGCTGATTTTTAAGCAGAAATTCTGCGGACCAGAGGGAATGGCGCAATATATTTAATGTGATGAAAGGGAAAAACCTACAACCAAGAATACTCTATCCAGCCAGGCTCTCATTCAGATTCAATGGAGAAATCAGAAGTTCTACAGATAAGCAAAAACTAAGAGAATTCAGCACCACCAGACCACCTTTGCAGCAAATGCTAAAGGAACTTCTGCAGGTGGAAAAGGAAAGGCCACAGCTACAATCAAGAAAACTACAAATGGGAAATCTCACTGGTAAGAGAGATTTTCCTAAACATAGGGAATCATCCATATACAAATATGATATCAAAACCAGCAATTCTGAGAAGAGAATACAAATGCAGGATACTGGAGATGAACTTGAAATTAAGGGATCAGCAACATAAAACAATTGTGTATATTTGAAGACTGCAATATCAAACTGAGTGACTGAACTGAACTGAATATCAAACTGTCATGGGAGATACATAATGGGAGAAGACAGGATGGCAGGGTAGAAGGACATGAATTCACATGAGATACAGCCAAGAGGTTCATGAAAAGATGCTGAACACTGCTAATTATTAGAGAAATGGAAATCAAAACTACAATGAGGAATCATCTCACACCAGTCCTTATGACCATCATCAAAAATTCTACAAACAATAAGTGCTCCAGATGGTGTGGAGAAAGGTGAACCCTCCTACACTGTTGGTGGGAATGTAAATTGGTGCAGTCACTATAGAGAACAGTATTTAGGTTCCTTACAAAACTAAAAATAAAGCTACCATATGATCCAGCAGTCCCACACCTGGGCATATATTTGGAGAAAACCATGGTTCAAAAGGATACATGCATCCCAATGTTCACTGCCATGCTGTTTACAATAGCTAAGACATGGAAGCAACCTAAAACTCCAGTGATGGATGAATGGATAAAGATGTGGTACATATATACAAAAGGTATCAGTTCAGTTCAGTTCAGTCGCTCAGTCGTGTCTGACTCTGCGACCTCATGAACCACAGCACGCTAGGCCTCCCTGTCCATCACCAACTCCCGGAGTTCACTCAAACTCATGTCCATAGAGTCGGTGATGCCATCCAGCCATCTCATTCTCTGTTGTCCCCTTCTCCTCCCATCCCCAATCCCTCCTAGCATGAGAGTCTTTTCCAGTGAGTCAACTCGTCGCATGAGGTGGCCAAAGTATTGGAGTTTCAGCTTTAGCATCAGTCCTTCCAATGAACACCCAGGATTGAGCTCCTTTAGAATGGACTGGTTGGATCTCCTTGCAGTCCAAGGGACTCTCAAGAGTCTTCTCCAGCACCACAGTTCAACAAAAGCATCAATTCTTCGGCAATCAGCTTTCTTCACAGTCCAACTCTCATCCATACATGACCACGGGAAAAACCATAGCCTTGATTAGCCGGGCCTTGGTTGGCAAAGTAATGTCTCTGCTGTTTAATATGCTATCTAGGTTGGTCATAACTTTCCTTCCAAGGAGTAAGCGTCTTTTAATTTCATGGCTGCAATCAGCATCCGCAGTGATTTTGGAGCCCAAAAAAATAAAGTCTGACACTGTTTCCACTGTTTCCCCATCTATTTCCCATGAAGTGATGGGACCAGATGCCATGATCTTTGTTTTCTGAATGCTGCCAACCTTTTCACTCTCCTCTTTTACTTTCATCAAGAGGCCTTTTAGTTCCTCTTCACTTTCTGCCATAAGGGTGGTGTCATCTGCATATCTGAGGTTACTGATATTTCTCCCAGCAATCTTGATTCCAGCTTGTGCTTCCTCCAGCCCAGCGTTCCTCATGATGTACTCTGCATATAAGTTAAATAAGCAAGGTGACAATATACAGCCTTGACGCACTCCTTTTCCTATTTGGAACCAGTCTGTGTTCCATGTACAGTTCTGACTGTTGCTTCCTGACCTGCATAGAGGTTTCTCAAGAGGCAGGTCAGGTGGTCTGGTATTCCCATCTCTTTGAGAATTTTCCACAGTTTATTGTGATCCACAGAGTCAAAGGCTTTGGCATAGTCAATGAAGCAGAAATAGATGTTTTTCTGGAACTCTCTTGCTTTCTCCATGATTCAGCAGATGTTGGCAATTTGATCTCTGGTGCCTCTGCCTTTTCTAAAACCTGCTTGAACATCTGGGATTTCACGGTTCACATAAGGTATAACTTAGCCATAAAAAGAATGAAATAACTCAACCATAGAAAAAGAATGAAATAATGCTATTTGCAGCAACATGGATAAACTTGGAGATTATCATACTAAGTGAAGTGAGACAGAGAAAGACAAATATATGACATCAGTTTATATACAGAGTCTTAAAAAATAATACAAATGAACTTATTCATAAAACAGACTCACAGACTTAAGAGACCTTATGGTTACTGAGAGGAAAGGTCAGGCAGGAGGGATAGATTGGGAGTTTGGGATTGACATGTACATACTGCTATATTGAAAATAGATAATCAACAAGGATCTACTGTATAGCATAGAGAACTCTGCTTGATCTCTGTAATAACCTAAATGAGAAAATAATTTTGAAACAATACATACACACATACACACACATATATAACTGAATCACTCTGCTGTCAGATGAAACTAACACAACATTGTTAATCAAATATACTCCAATATAAACTAAAATTTAAAAATAATAAAATTATTTTTATACGTTGTACCCATGGTGGTTCAGCGGTAAAGAATCCACCTGCCTATGCAGGAAATGAGCTTTGATCCCTGAGTCAGAAAGATTCCCTGGAGAAGGAAATGGCCACCCACTCCTGTATTCTTGCCCGGAAAATTCCATGGACAGCAGAGCCTGGTATGCTATAATCCATGAGGTTGCAAAGAGTTGGACACAACTTAGCAACTAAACAAGAACAACAACATATTTTAACTTAAACTACATTCAGTTCAGTTCAGTTCAGTCGCTCAGTCGTGCCCAACTCTTTGCGACCCCATGAATCACAGCACGCCAGGCCTCCCTGTCCATCACCAACTCCCGGAGTTCACTCAAACTCATGTCCATCGAGCTGGTGATGCCATCCAGCCATCTCATTCTCTGTCCTCCCCGTCTCCTCCTGCCCCCAATCCCTCCCAGCATCAGAGTCTTTTCCAATCAAAAAAAAAAAAAAAAAAAACTCTCTTGGGAACCACAAACCAAAAATCTACGATTGAAACTCACAATTAAAAAAACAAAGCAGTCCAAACATATCACTAAAGATAGACATCAAATGACAAGAGGAGATAACAAAAGAGGAGGGGAAGAAAAAAAGATCTTCAAAAACAAATTTGGTCTCCTCGAACTGAACCAGGAATAAGTGGAAAGTATGTGAACAGACCAATCATAAGTATAAGAATATTTTAACATTGAATTTGTCCCTTTTAATGTTATGGAATATTTGTATGCTTAAGCCAGCAGAGTTTGGAAACAACAGAATTTTGGTTTTGAACATATCTTTTATTTTTTTTTTTTTTTTTTTATTTTTTGTAATTAATTTATTTTTTATTGGAGGCAAATTATTTTACAATATTATATTGGTTGGTTTTGCCATACATTGACATGAATTCGCCCCGGGTTTACATAAGTTCCCTCTCCTGAACCCCCCTCCCACCTCCCTCCTCCCTTTATCGAGGGTGAGGGTGGGATGATTTGGGAGAATGCATGTTATAGGATGCTCGGGGCTGGCATGAACATATCTTTTAAAAATTCTATTTGCTACTAGTAGAAAATTGGTTATCAAAATTGTGGACTATAAGAATTAATCTTACATCTAAAAAATAATTATTTAAAAATAAATTGCCCCTAAATTTTCTTAATACTCAAAGGAGATTTTATTTCATACTGTTTTACCTAGAAAATGTGAAATTTTGGAGGAATGTGTGTATATGTGTGCGTGTGTGTGTATCTGAGTGTGTCTTACATGGGCCATCCTTCCCTAAAGTCTTTTTCCTTCTTGACCCTAAACTCTCCACAGCCCTCTCTCTCTCTAATACCCACTAATTTCCTCTCTTTGTTCCATTTATTTATTGATAAATATTTAGTGTGTTTGGCATTGTTCACTTCACTGTTGTAATCTTTGTAGAGATTACAGTATCTTTGTTTGAACATATTTAAAGGACATTTTTCTGCATTATTTTTTGAAGTAATATAATTAGTATAGCAGTAAAAACAGTTCAGATCTGCCACTAAATTAAAATCCTGACAGATACTTAAGTTTTAGCCTCTGTTCTCTTTCAGGTACATTACCCAAATTTTCTGTGTCCTTGTTTCTCACAGGTATGCTGGAGCCATGGAAAGACTGCAGGCAGAGACCGAACTTATTAACAGGGTAAACAGTACTTACCTTGTGAGACACAGGACCAGAGAGTCAGGAGAATACGCAATTAGCATTAAGTAAGTAGGACAAGAAATAGGTTTCCTGTTTTCATAATTGCATAGATCATCTGACATGTACAACACTGAAGTTGAAAACCAAGGTTCTAATTGCAGTAGAAATAATGCATCATCTCTCTAGACAGTTCATTAATACTTGAAAATATCTGTTAGAAAAAAATGGTATTAAGTGTTATAGGCTGCTAATTGGCACACCAGATTTCTTTCATAACACTGTGCTTCAGTGACTTGATGTGTATATGTTTCTAGTAAATCCTAAGAATTATAAATTACTAGATTTTGTTTTGTTTTTCTGTATTCTCAAACTGATCTTATAAATAAATGGGGCAGAATGATTGGTCAAATCTACTGCCCCCCAATCTCACTTCAAAAACTGGTTGTATCTTCAGCCAATCTAGTGAATATATTTTGTTAATTAGCTGTCACCAGTGTATTGGCATAGGTATATATTTTGTCTTCAGAATTAATTCCTATAATGTTATTGGGGCATGCCCTCTGGTAATTATTGATTTCTACTGATTAAAAACACATTTATATTCATAAGTTATCCACTGCCCACAGGTACAATAATGAAGCAAAGCACATCAAGATTTTAACAAGAGATGGCTTTTTTCACATTGCGGAAAATAGAAAGTTTAAAAGTTTAATGGTAAGCATTGATTAGTTCTTTTCAATCTGTGGTCCTTAGTTTTCTCTTATTGGAAAGGTCAGTTTAGCTCTATAGTTTCTTGGAAATTTTGCTTGCTGAAACATTTAAAGAGAATAATAGCTTACTTTTGCAGCAGAATCCTGAAAATTTTAAGAATTCTAGTTAAGTTTTATATTGCCCTAAACATATTTTTCATTGTAAACTAAGTTTGCAAGTTTAAGATAATATTTCAGGGTCCACACTATATGATTCTTAGAATCACAGACACATTCAGGTCCATTTCATGCAAAATACAATATATGGTCAAATGGAAAACCTTTTTGTATTTTCTAGTCTAAGTGATTTGCTTTCTTCATTACCTTCGACAATTAAACACTAACAAGATCACACTTTTACCATATGACAGTGATTTCATAGCAATTTTATATTTAAATTGAAACAGTATATTGTTACCAAGTTGCTTCATATAAAGGTGATTTACTCTGATTTTAAAAAGTGCAACTTAGCATATAAGAATATTATGTATTGTCATATAAACAATACATACATATCATTACATGTGCCCTGCTAACAGTAAATAAAACTGAAAAGTAGTCTCAGGCTTGTTTCTTAAGTTGGAGAGTTTCTTAAGATAATGAAGAATTTGGATATAGGACATAAGCCTTTGTAGAGCTCTGTTAAGTACTTTGAGTAGCATTGGGAAGGACCACTCATTGACTGAACCATCAATCAAATGATACATACTGCATCCATCTGGAAAACATCTCAAAGCACTTTGCAGATGTTAACACTAAAGTTAAAACTAAGTGTAAGAGAGCCTTACAGAACAGGTCAGCTTAAAAGTCTTATCCAAAAATTTAGAACTGGATCAAGACAGGAATCAGTATTTTTAAAAAATTGAAACATCTTGTGACTGAGTGACTGAACTTAATTGAACTGAGTCAAAAGAAAAGTAAGAAAACCTGTCTTGACATAAATATCACATTCCCAATTCAAAAGCTAAGGATGGGCAGCATCCTAAGGATGTGTCCTGGAAAATGCAAACCCTGTCAAATTGGCAACCAAGATCCAGGCATCCTCCCTGCTGGCAGCGAGTTACGTTCTGCTGGTGCAAGCAAGCTGTGCACAGAGAGAATGGGACCTGAGGAGGTTTCTTCCTGAAAGGAAAACCTAGCAGGGAGGTGGCAAGTGGATGCACAAATAATGAGTGATAGCCCCAGCTGAGACATGAAAAAAGCATGCACAGGGGGCCTCCACATCACTGCAAAGACACACCAGCTTGACTTTCACCTGCAGAACTTAGGGTGCTTGGTAATGAGGCTGCTCTGTGGTATCATGGTTAATATGAGACTTTAAAAAAAAATGCTGTAGGGCCAAAGTTGACTACCAGCTTTGCTGACTTTGAAAGCAACAAAAGGGACTCCCATCACAGGAGATAAGCAAGAGGATGAAAGGAATGAACCACTGGCAAGAACCAATCAATTCAACTTCGTGTCACCTGGATTCAGCTCAAGAAAGTTCCTTCTCTAAGGTTAGATGTGAAAAGCCAGTAAATAACACCATGACTTGGATTAGTGAACACAGATCCTCAAGTTCCTATCTGCATGGAAAGCTGTGATTATTATATATGCTATAAAGACCAAGATTCCAAGTAATTTGTATCCGAGAGTGGTAAAAGTTTTTTCAGTGATGTTCTGGAAAGGGAAGTAAAAGAGCTCACATAAGCTAACAGAGCTTATTACATGGTGTGTGTAAAACATCAGAAATGTCACTGCTGGAGACACATGCATGTATTTTGTCCCTCCATATCAGGGGATCTTTTGTAAGGAAGTACATAATACAGATAGTTAAAGGGAGGGGATTAAGAATTAATTGCAAAACTACAATGAAACTGAAAAAAAATAAGCAAATGGATAGGATTGTGAAAAGACAGGCAAGAGGCTAAAAAATCTGTCTTAGATAAATACTTTTGTCAGGAAGAAAATCCAGAGAAGGCAATGGCAAGCCACTCCAGTACTCTTGCCTAGAAAATCCCATGGATGGAGGAGCCTAGTAGGCTGCAGTCCGTGGGGTTGCTAAGGGTCGGACACGACAGAGCGACTTCACTTTCCACTTTCGCACATTGGAGAAGGAAATGGCAACCCACTCCAGTGTTCTTGCCTGGAGAATCCCAGGGACAGGGGAGCCTAGTGGGCTGCCGTCTATGGGGTCACACAGAGTCGGACACGACTGAAGTGACTTAGCAGCAGCAGCAAGGAAGAAAATCACCGTAAAAACTTGCCGAAGAGACCACTGAACTCGTCTGGACCTACCTCTTCTTTGTCTCTGTCCATTTCTTGAACAACTTTATATTGAGTCCTCACTATGTGAAATCACTGTGATTCTGCAGAATTCTAAAAGGACTCAGTTCTGAAAAAGTTCTCAAATCAGTAAATCTATCTGTACCAAAGCCTCAAATAGATCTATACTTGGACCCTAAACTAGGAAATGCCTGATCAGAAGGAATGGCTTCTATCTGAGTACCAGCCTCTCTGGAAGAAGATAAAGGGTTAACAGGCCCTTCTCTCTGGGAGCTAGAGGCTTCCCTCTGCAACTGTAAGGCGTAACTTTTTATCATGCTTTTTATGTTGGGAGATAACCCAGTTGCCATTATATCTTGGTCTAAAGGAATTGAGTTATTTCTTAAGTATAGTTCAGTTTCCTCCCATCGTGACTGGTAACATTATATCACCTACGTAATATTCATTTATCTAATGACACTCTAGGATTAAATTTAATTGGGAAAGGATGTAAAATGCAAAGAAAATCCAGAATTTGTTTTAAATTAGCCAGTTTCTCAAGAAGATTGACCTCAGGTGGTTATAACCTAACCTTTTTTTTACCCACTCTGGTTTCAATGGCTTGGTTAATCGAAATCTTTGTTTTTCTAGTCATTAAATTTAAATTCTAAATGAATTTCTGTATCCAGATTACAAGGCATTAATTTTGTTCTAATTTTCATGTATGCCAGACAATCCATGTCCAAATGCTGTTTATAAATCATCTCCATTGCCCGTTTCCTTGGTAATTGGAATAACTGGCTCTCACTCATTATTTTTCAGAGAGACTTGAATTGTTGACACCACTGTGTCAGTGAGAGATAAGGAAAGCTTAGTGATTTCTTTTGTTTAGCATCTTCTTATTTACTTGTAGTACCTGAAGGTCAATGACTGCTAAAGCGGGGGCGGATTAGACTAAAATATAGAAAGCAGAAAGGCATGAATTAGAAGAGATCCACAGTGGCACTATTTAATTCTACCTACTTAGAAACATGTAGGAAGATTTACCCTCATAAGATGGTAAAAATGGAACTAAAATGTCTTTGATGCTTACTGAAGTGATAATAAAGTGTTTTGCAGCTTACCAAGCCACACAGCCCTAGGCCTTGGAAAAGTCATTTTTTGCTCCCATAAAATCTGGAGCTGGGTAGGTATTAAATGAGAAACAAGTCCTTTTCAGTATGATAATTCTGTGTTTTCTAGCCAACTTCTCATAAACTTTAATTCATACTAACTCATGATATATCATGCATAAAATTCATATTACTTATAACATTTACAACAACTTCAATTACATTAAAGTTCAAAGTTATTGGCTTATAATTACTTTCAGGTTTATTTTCACATTTTTTTCTAAAGAACACATTCACTCAGTTCAATGATAAAACTAAGAGAAGTGTGTTACTGATGCAAATGATAAACTGTACGATTCTTTCAGAGACCTTACAAAATTTTGCATTTAAAAAACTTAAATGATAGTATTGGTCTCAGAGCAGAATTTAATTCCAGGCCTTGCAAACCATGTTAAAACCTCTATAATATAAATGCTGTATTCTGATCAGGGAAGCCATTTTGGGGATATAAACTTCTGATGCCTTAGGAAGCATCACTATGAACGAAGCTAGTGGAGGTGATGGAATTCCAGTTGAGCTATTTCAAATCCTAAAAGATGATGCTGTTAAAGTGTTGCACTCAATATGCCAGCAAATTTGGAAAACTCAGCAGTGGCCACAGGACTGAAAAAGATCAGTTTTCATTCAAATCCCAAAGAAAGGCAATGCCAAAGAATGTTCAAACTACCGCACAATTGCATGCATCTCACATGCTAGTAAAGTAATGCTCAAAATTCTCCAAGCCAGGCTTCAACAGTACACGAGCCGTGAACTTCCAGATGCTCAAGCTGGATTTAGGAAAGGCAGAGGAACCAGAGATCAAATTGCCAACATCTGCTGGATCATGGAAAAAGCAAGAGAGTTCCAGAAAAACATCTACTTCTGCTTTATTGACTACGCCAAAGCCTCTGACTGTGTGGATCACAATAAACTGTGAAAAATTCTGAAAGAGATGGGAATCCCAGACCACCTGACCTGCCTCTTGAGAAACCTGTATGCAGGTCAGGAAGCAACAGTCAGAACTGGACATGAAACAACAGACTGGTTCCAAATAGGAAAAGGAGTACGTCAAGGTTGTATATTGTCACCCTGCCTATTTAACTTATATGCAGAGTACATCTTGAGAAACGCTGGGCTGGAAGAAGCACAAGCTGGAATCAAGACTGCAAGAAGAAATATCAATAACCTCAGATATGCAGACGATACCACCCTTATGGCAGAAAGTGAAGAGGAACTAAAAAGCCTCTTAATGAAAGTGAAAGAGGAGAGTGAAAAAGTTGGCTTAAAGCTCAACATTCAGAAAACTAAGATCATGGCATCTGGTCCCATCACTTCACAGCAAATAGATGGAGAAACAATGGAAACAGTGACAGGCTTTATTTTGCGGGGCTCCAAAATCACTACAGATGGTGATTGCAGCCATGAAATTAAAAGATGCTTGCTCCTTGGAAGAAAAGTTATGACCAACCTAGACAGCATATTAAAAAGCAGAGACATTCCTTTGCTGAAAAGGTCCGTCTAATCAAAGTTATGGTTTTTCCAGTAGTCATGTATGGATGTTAAAGTTGGACTATAAAGAAAGTTGAGTGCCGAAGAATTGATGTTTTTGAACTGTGGTGTTAGAGAAGACTTTTGAGAGTCCCTTGGACAGCAAGGAGATCCAACCAGTCCATCCTAGATGAAATCAACCTTGAATATCCATTGGAAGGACTGATGCTGAAGCTGAAACTCCCAATATTTGGCCACCTGATGCGAAGAACTGACTCATTTGAAAAGACCCTGATGCTGGGAAATATTGAAGGCAGGAGGAGAAGGGGATGACGGAGGATGAGATGGTTGGATGGCATCACCGACTCAATGGACACAAGTTTGAGTAAACTCTGGGAGTTGGTGATGGATAGGGAAGCCTGGCGTGTTGCAGTCCATAGTGTTGCAAAGAGTTGGACACGACTGAGTAACTGAACTGAAAACTTCTGACATTTTAGCTTTTTTTCTTTTAAGTTGGTCAGATTCTACTCCTTGGCTTCAGCAATGAGACTTATAATCTGGGCCCAAGCAAGGAAGAAAGAATGAAAGAAAAAAAAATTATAGCATGTGTAAAATATCTTGGGTCTAAGAAAACAAGAAGATACTTAGAAAATGCTCCTTCCCTTTGCTTCCCTTTTTGCATATTTACATTTACCAGGTCCTATTTGCTAATAGTAAAATGTAGTTGAGAGCACAAACTTTGGAGCCAGACACCGGTTATACAACCTTGCCCAAGCTGATTAATCTCACTGAGCCTTGAGCATCAGTGGGGAAAAGACCCGTCTCTTGTTTCTTGTGTGAAGATTGTAAGAAACTATATGAAAGTATACATATACTATATAACTATATAAAACTATATATATATTATATAAAACTATGTAGCACATGTGATCATGGTAGCTCTCATGATTATTCACAGGTACTAGGTACTTTATACCTTCTTTGCTATAGTCTGTGAAGTGGTTTATTATCCTCATTTTATAGATGTGAAAGGTGAAGAATCTCCATTTGCTTTATCCAGTACTTGAACCAAACCATGCTGCTTTTAGTTTATGAAGGTGGTCTTTATTATCTTTGTCTGTTTCCAGCCTGTCTGCTCTACTTAAAATAATCCTTTCATCCTTCCTGGTTTTTGAAATTATACTTATATTCAACTTAAGCCAAGCTACCTTCCCTCATGAACTCTTCCCTCTTCCCTCCTCTGGACTCTGAAAAGGAAGCTGTCTTTCCTTCTTGCCTCCAAACTCCCATAACCCTTCTCTTTCCTTCCACGGTGGGTATGCCTAGGAACCTAATCTCTGTGATCCCTGGAACACCCCACACCATGCATCCCACAACTCATCCAAGTTTGGTCATAAATAATAAATAAATCATTGATGATTCTCTTTCTCTTCTTTCAGGTGATTTTTGACTCGATTGATTTGTTTGGGGGACTTTGAACATAAGCACTGAATGGAAGGGCTGAGTTGATGACAGTGTAATTTTTTTTAAGAAATGAGTTGCTTTTATACAGTTTTAAATAATAGTGCTGTAGAAGAAGCACTGAATAATTAGGTTAAACGTTATTTTGCTTTTATTTTCGTTTCAGATTTTTCTAAGAAACATAATTGGTACTCATCTAGTGATAATATGCATTTTCCATTATGAATTAACCATTATTAATTTTCTATTTAAAGTAGAGGGATTAAGATTTGTGCAGAATCTGTGAAACTGAAATTGCAAAAGAATATTCTGAGATCGTAGTATGAAAGATGGTGGGTGGTTATTATATTAGGCTTGGATGTATTTAAGGCAAATCAGGTATAAGAGAAAATTGGAAAGAACTACATTATTGACTTCTGTGAGCACCAGGTGACATACAGAGCTAAGAGAAGGTCACTAACACTTCCTTGTAAGCCAGAAACAATGTCAAGTAAGCAATATTTGTGGTTTAACAACTTTGGTTTACAGTGGAAAAACATATTTAGGATCAAGTTTGCTTTTCTGCTATGCTGAAAGAAAATGCAGGAATCTATAGATTACTATATATTCATAAAACAGCTCTTGCCTCCCGAAACAAAAATAAAGTATTTCATAAGTAAGAACAAGAATTTCTGAGTTTGAGGTTTATTATGGCTTCTTTTTACTTACTACATCAGACTGAAGATTAACAGGATATTGAGTAACAATGGGGGGTAACGTACATTATAAATGGCCTGGATAACAAGGACAATTACTAGTTGGGTGTCTTGTACATCCAGGAAGCAGGGAGAGGTCACCATTTACTTATTGTAACATGTTTTTTAGTCACTAAGTTTGTGTCCAACTCTTTGCGACCCCATGGACTATAGCCCGCCAGGCTCCTCTGTCCATGGGATTTTCCAGGCAAGAATATTCAAAGGGGTCACTATTTCCTTCTTGAAGGGATCTTCCTGACCCAGGGAAGCCTGGGGCAGGCTAGAGTCGAACCTGCATCTCCTCTTTGGCTGGCAGACTCCTTACCACTGAGGCACCAGGGGGCTTATGGAAAATTTAGCATTAACTTGATTATCCCTTCATTGTATATCACTATGTGTCAAGGAGTTTGTGTGTTTGATTCTTTTTTCCTAAAGGAACTTGTGGAGTACTATAAGCATCATTCTCTTAAAGAAGGATTCAGAACCTTGGATACAACTCTGCAGTTTCCATACAAGGAGCCAGAACATTCAACTGGACAGAGGGGTAATAGAGCAGGCATCAGCTGTGAGTATTGTAATTTAGAATACAATTTGCTGACACCTAAGGATTGAAGGCATGATAACATTGAACATCTTCATTCCAAATTTTGAAACAGAACCAATTTATACACTGATGAATTTAACAAGGATTTTTTTTTTTCTAGAGCAAAGTAGAATCAGATGGACCAACAGGTTTATGAACATGCCTAGATTTAGTTATTTGTGCCAAATTAAAAATCATGTTTGTGTCAAATCCATCAGAAATGAAGGGTATGTTGATATGTAAGTTTTGTACTTTTTCATGACTTTTATATTAGCCAAACTTTTTAACTGACACATGTTTATGGTCATAATCCTGATTAACAGGATTTAAGCAAGACTGGTACACAGTTCTTTCATCTAACCTTGTACCCCAAGTCTGCTTATTGATTTCAGTTCAATGATTATTTTTGGAACTCCAAAGTAACTAAAAGCATGTTTCCTCTGATTCCAATATTTAAAGGTATACATTAGGCACTTTTGGAATGGGCACTGTGCCACACATAATCACAGAGATTAGCATACAAACCAAAAGGATGTTATATAATTTTTAAATTTAATTGGAGGAAAATTGCTCTAATGCTGTCGTGTCGGTTTCTGCCATACAAGGCTAATCAGCCATAATTATACATATATCCCCCATTATAATTTGAATGTGAGTTCAAGTCAAAAACTTTTCTCATCATTTACTGTCATATAATCTTCCTGTTAGTAGATATAGTGTATAAAGAGACCACTGTGATGAAAAAATGCTGTGAATAAACTGATTTCATTCCCTTATTTTAATAGCATTTAAAAAGTATTAATAAAACTGTTTTAGAGAAAAAGGAATACGATTTTATTGCCCTCAGAATGTTTAGCCTAATCAAAATGAGAATATCTAGAGTGTTTGAGAAGCATTTGCGTCAGGTAATATAATTTTACTTTTTTTTTTCTAAAAGCAGAATCTGAAAGGGAAACAAATAATGCTCAGGGCACTAACACCACCAGTAAAATTTCATAGCACTTCCATAAAGTAAATATACAAGTAATTTGTCACATCAACTGACAGTTTTTTTTTTTAATTTGAATAACTTAATAGCTGTTCTCTTCACAGAGATCAATGATAAATGAACAGGCTTGTCCAATGAGACTAGTCAGAGCACACTTTTTTGTTGAAACTGTAAACACATTAAAATTTATCTTTCTATACTTTTAGCCCTCTGTTACCCAATTATCTTAGACACCCATATAGGCCATTTTAAATTTTTCTAATTCAAAAATGGAACTTTCCCTCAAAAAAAAAAAGAAAACAAATTTTCTACAAAATTGCTTTAAATTTACCAGGGTTATGACATTTTCCCTACATGAAAAGTATAATTTTCAGTTCTTTTAGTTTGCCTTCCCAGTAGCAGAAGATAATAAAAGTTGCCAGGTCAACTCCACTACCACTTAGTTTTAGAAAGTCCAGGTGAGGGGGGCTGGCAGTCAGGGAAAGCATGGCACTTCCTGTGCTTGACACATGTAGATGTTCAGAGGATACTGTTCAACAGCAAACGAAGTTGCCTAGTTTAAATTTTTGTTTAGTGTTTGACCAAATATTTAATGCTCAAACTTGTTTAGTCACTAGGGATGGAAATAAGACTCTTCTCTTTTAAAGCATATCCAACAGCATGATTTTGAACATCCATGCCAGCCACAGGAAGATGTTTAGAGTCATGAATTCAAACACTGTAAGCCCAGTCTTTTTTTTTTCTTTTAATTTTTGTTGGAGACTAATTATTTCACAATATTATATAAGCCCAGTCTTTTTAAGACACTCTGGCAAGTCATGATGTAAGAACCCTTTTATAATAGAGAAGTAAAAGACAATCATTCATTTAAAATGTGATCTTTGTTATAGCCAGCATTTGTTCACCTACTATTCAGTTATTCATTCCTTCAACATATAATAATTACCTAATGGAGAAGGAAATGGCAACCCACTCCAGTGTTCTTGCCTGGAGAATCCCAGGGACGGGGGAGCCTGGTGGGCTGCTGTCTATGGGGTCACACAGAGTCGGACACGACTGAAGTGACTTAGCAGCAGCAGCAGCAACACAGACAACGCACTGTTCTAGGTATGGGAAATAGTAGTTGAGAATACAAAGTCCCTGACCTCATGGAGCTTATACTTTAATGAGGAGGCTCTGACAAGTTTGGTTAGGAGTCTGTTTCTATATAGAATGAGCAGCAAAGATCTCACTCCCAAAATGACCAGAAAGAAGCGAGGGCTTGAGTTAGTGTGTCAATCTCCAAGACCTTACACTCCAGGATTATTCAGTTGTTACCATATAGCAGGATTATAATCTTAGATTAGATTTTTATTATCCCAATGTTTTATTTGCTTAATGCTAACTTTGTATGGCATGAGAACAACACTAAGAACATTCTGAGGATGAAATGAGGTGCTGTACATAAAGTGTGGAGCAGAGTGCTGATAACATGGTGAACACACAACACAAGTCAGTTGAACTACTACTGATCCTACCACTTCTCCTATGGCTGCTGCTATTCCTACTAGTACTAGTCCCTCCTCTTCTAACACGGCAAACATTTTCCTGTATTTCTAATAGTTGAATTACTAGTTTTAACTCATAGCAACTTAAATCTTTGTTTTTATGATTTTTAAAAATATCCCTTGCTCATTTTATGCCAAGTCCTGATTAAAGGTTGACTCTTAATTAAAGCATTGCTTCTGTTTTTATGCACGTGCCTCTCAAGAAGGGGTAAAGAGGAAATACTCTGTATAGAAAGTTTGTGTAAGATGTCATTAGAGTCATTACCTCTGGCTTATAGCTTTGGGTGTACTGCTAAATATCATGTCAGAATAACTTTTATGAAGCAGCAGTAAATACTGGGGGACATTGGCGTGGACAGGGCATGGTGTCTCCATTCCTTCTGAGAAACGGAGAAAGCAGAGCAGACAAGCTAAAGACAAGGAACACCTGTGTTCTGGGTAAGACTGGAGTTCCAGCTCCCGATGCCTGCTATTTATTATTATTTTTTTCTCTTAAATACATAGTCACCTTGGAAAATAAAGACCCAGGGCATTGTAGAAGAGACTGCTTGCTTCTGTATTAGTCTAGGTTAGAATGCATGCATGTCTGCTAAGTTGCTTCGGTCATATCTGACTCTCTGCAACGACTATAGCCCGCCAGGCTCCTCTGGCCATTGGATTTTTCAGGCAAGAATACTGGAGTGGGTTGCCACTCCAGTGGGGATCATCTTCCAGACCCAGGAAGAGACACGACCCCAAACTTGTGTATCTTATTTCTCCTACATTGGCAGCCAGGTTCTTTACTGCTGTGCCATCTCAGAAGCCCCTAGGTTAGAATGTTCTTAGGCAAATTAAAAGCTATTTTCAAATGTGTAAAATACGGTAAGATTATGACAGGCCGACCTCATGTAATTTCAAAATAACATATATAAAGATACTATTTAGAATTAAACTGATATCCAGAGTATTGAACAAGGAGCATACAGCATTTCTAGATGAGGAGCCCATTGTAGGCAATGCTCTGTCCTAGGACTGTGAGACTGTTTCTGCCTTTGCAATGACTTGAGTGTTTCTGCTAGAGATGGAGAGAGGAAGAAAGAGAACAAAGAGAACTCAGGCACAGCAGTGAGCTCTTGTGCTTCCCTAGAGACTGCAGTGGCCCCGTGGAAGATGTTCTGCTCTGTCCTGTGGATCTCTGTAAGAATCTCATTACTTTCCAAAAATGGTCACAGAAAAACTGCTGCAGGTGTACCCTGAGGGCTTGTATATTTGAAGGGCACTGAGTTGGCTTTGGCCTTTCTTGCTCTACAGTGAGCACTTAATTATTTTCAGGGTTGCTACTGAGTAAGCTGTCTGACCTTAGGCAAGTCACTTAGCCTGTCTGGGCCCCAGCTTTCTCATCTGATGAATAAGGAGTGAGATTAGATATTTTATTATGTTCTTTCAAAAGCAGCTTCTAGGTTTCTCTCTTTATACACGTGAGAAAAGGAGGTAAGGTAGAATGGTAAAGGACCATTACACTTGGGAAAGTTGCACAATTAACTATTTCATAACTTATTGATAGACCTTAGGTATTTCCCCAAGTAAATGGAAAATTAGTTGGGCCACAGAGCTGGTTAATGTTTAAAAACAATTGTTGGTTACCACTATATTTACATGATCTCAAAGTTTCTCATCACAAGAACTTGTTAATTACAAAAGGGACAGTAGAAAAACCATAAAAGTGATCAAAATTAGCATCACCAATGATGGGACAACTTGATATCATGTACCTCCTAATGTGATGCTCTGAGAAGGCTGCAATACCACTTTGGTGGTATTCCTGCCCTGCATGGTCCACAGTTGGAATCTAATCATGAGGAAACATCAGACAAACCCAAATTCAATGACATTCTACAAAATAATTGGCCTTTACTCTTCAAAAATATCGGTGTCATGAAAGACAGAGAAAGAGTGCAGAATTGTTTTAGATTGAAGGAGACTAACGAAACATGACAGCTAGATACAACAGGTTGACTCTTGTACCTGGAATTGTTTTCCTTTTTTTTTCTTTTTTACTATAAAGGACACATATGGGACAATTAACACATTTTGAATGTTTGTAGATTACTAATTTTTTGGTTTTGATAATTGTACTTTGTAAGAGAAGAAAATCCCTTTGATTTTGGGAAGAACACGCTGAAATGGTCTTCCCCAGTGACTCAGCAGGTAAAGAATTCACCTGCCAATGCAGGAGACTCAAGAGACGTGGATTCAGTCCCTGAATTGGGAAGATCCCCTGGAGAAGAAAATGGCAACCAACTCCAGTATTCTTGCCTGGGAAATCCCATGGACAGAGGAGCCTTGCTAAAAGAGTTGGACAGGACTTAGCAATTAAACAACAACAGTGAAATATTTAGAGATAAAAGGCATTATGTCTGGAACATATTATAAAATAGTTCAGGAAAACTACAGAGCTTGATAAAACAAATGTAAAATATTAACATTTGAGGAGTTTGAGAGAAAAAAATATTAGAATTCTTTGTACTTTTCTTGCAATTTTTATGTCTGAATTATTTCAGAAGTAATAAAATTTAGAGATGGTGCCTTTAGCTGAAGAGAACTAACAGAATTGGAGGAAAATGTCAGCATTCTCCTCTTCCGCCTGCTCCAGGAGCAGGGGGAGCTTGGTGTACTGAGTAGAGTACTCGGTATACTGTACTTGAAACCATCTCTTCTTTACCTGTGACCATACTGTATTTACTTATTCATTCATTTGTTCTTTTAGTCAACAAATATTTATTCAACACTATGTGCCAAGTTCTGTTCTGGACGCTAAATATAACCATGAATAAGATGGACAGTGCTGCTGCTAAGTTGCTTCAGTTGTGTCTGACTCTGTGCAACACTGTGGACTGTAGCCCCGCCTGGCTCCTCTGTCCTTGGGATTCTCCAGGCAAGAATACTGGAGTGGGTTGCCATGCCCTCCCTCCAGGGGATCTTCCTGACCCAGGGATTGAACCTGTGTCTCTTTAAGTCTCCTGCATCGGCAAATGGGTTCTTTAATGATACTGAACAAATGTAAAACAAATAACTTCACATGTGTATGTTAGTGGCTCAGTTGTGTGTTACTCTTTGTGACCACATGAACTATAGACTGCCAAGCTCCTCTGCCCATGGAATTCTCTAGGCAAGAATACTGGAGTGGGTTGCCATTCTCTTCTTCAGGGGATCTTCCCTACCAAGGGATCAAACCCCAGTCTCCCTGCACTGCAGGCAGATCCTTCACCATCTGAGCCACCAAATACTCCTAAGTCTTGTGAAGCAGACGCACAGGTGAAAGGGTACATCAAGAGGACCTGTTTAACCTGGAAGGTCAGGGAAGGACATTTTGAAAAAGTGGCACCTAGGTGAAATTTACAGGATTTACAGACAATTGGCAGGGTGTGAGTTACTGAAGGGTAGGGAAACAGCAGAGTGAAGAAGCAGTTTGTGTGAAGGACATTAACAGGAAATAACTTGACACATTTAAAGAATTAGAAAGGGGCCAAAATGTTTAGAACATTGTGAGTGGATTCTAATATGTACAATGGAAATGTAGTGGAGCATTATAAGCAGAAAATAATATGAACTGATTTACATTGTTTTGAAAGATCACTGCCTACTCTGTGAGAATGGCTTGGAGAGAGGCATGGACAGAAGAAAGGTGTGAGGAAAATTCCGCAGATGTCCGGGGGAGGGATGATGGCGGTTTGGACAAAAGGTGAATAAAGACAGTGGAGCAAGACAATGGGCTGATTTAGATATAATCTGAGACTGAATTGACTGGATAAAGGAATTGAGGTAGAAATAGTACATGTGTGATATACAAGTATCTGCCTTAGATGACCCAAATGGTGAAATGATGGCCTGATCAAGAAACAAAAGGGATATAACACATACAAAGGAGAAGGTAATATATTCAGTTTTGCACAAATTTTTAGTATCTGTGCATACTCAGTGGTTCAGTAGGCAGCTGATACTAAGAAGAGTGTTTGGGGTTGAAGATAAAGAGTTTTATGAATCATTCATACTTCATTTCAGTTTCCACATAATCTATATTAATAGTATTGTTTTTATATAGGTTTAGCAATTTCTTCCAGAGAAGGCAATGGCACCCCACTCCAGTACTCTTGCCTGGAAAATCCCATGGATGGAGGAGCCTGGTAGGCTGCAGTCCATGAGGTCGCTAAGAGTCGGACACGACTGAGCAACTTCACTTTCACTGTTCAGTTTCATACACTGGAGAAGGAAATGGCAACCCACTCCAGTGTCCTTGCCTGGAGAATCCCAGGGACGGGGGAGCCTGGTGGGCTGCCGTCTCTGGGGTCGCACAGAGTCGGACACTACTGAAGCGACATAGCAGCAGCAGCAGCAGCAATTTCTTCAAGTGTATTGCTCCCTGAAGCCTTGGAAACCAGGTTCCTTTGCTTCTTATTCTCAAATTGCACTTTGCACAGCACCTCTCATAAAACACGTGTTTAGGAAGGGCTAAATGAGTGAAGTAGAGCCTAAGGTCTTTGGGAAACATAGCAGGTATTAAAGCACTATGTTATTTGAAAAAACAGGGAAAGATAAGTGAGTTTGAAAACAGATATAGAACAGCTTGATCATTTTGAAGCAATGACAAATCTTATAGCAATTCTTCAAAAATTGACAAAGGCTTCCTGGGTCTTTGGGACTGTGCAAGTGACCTTGCAGGAAAAAATAAAAGCCAGAGCCAAGCCTGCTTCTTCTAGTGCACTTGCTTTCCTTTCACACAGGTACCTCTGTGATTCTATTAGCCATCTGACAAGGTGCTTAAACTTCATTTTAGCCAGTGTTTTAGAAACTTGGAGAATTTGTATCATTCATATTTATTTAACTCACTGTAACATAACTTGCTTATTCCTGATAATTCTTTAAATATCCTGATAATATCTTAGCCTACTTATTAGTTTTGTCACAGTGTTAATAGTGGATAATATTTATCTCCTTTATACAAACTCCTCAAACATCGACTGAGTTTTTAACTTCTTGCCCTTGTAGTTCAACATGCCCATATTTATCCCCTCATATTCTGATCTCCTAATTTTATCCTCAGTCTTTCATCTTCTTTTTCCTTGGTCATTTGGGATGTGACTTTGATTTAATCTAATTTTATGCTGGTAATTTAAATATTTGTTTTAATCTCATAAAATAGCTTCCTGAACTGCCATAAAAATTATCATAAATTGAGGGGATTAATATCAACAGAAATTTGCTTTTATTGTTTTGGAGGCCACAAGGCTGAAATCAGAATGTTGGCAGGGTTGGTTCCTGCTGGAGTCTCCGAGGGACAATTCACTGCATGCCTTCCTTCTAGTTTCTGGATGGCTGCTGGCAGTCCTTGGTGTCCCTTGGCTTATAGACAGCACTCCCAATCTCTGCCTTGTCTTCACATCACCTTTTCCTCTGTGTGTCATCTCCCTTTCTCTTCTTTTATAAAGAAACTTATTTCATTTACAGCTCATCCTAACACAGGATGGTTTCATCTTGAGATCCTTAACTTATATCTGCAAAAACCTATTTTCCAAATAAGATCACATTCACACGTTTTAGGTGGACATAACTTTTGCAGGGGTTGAGGGTAGTGGAGAGATGAGGGATGGGTGGGGGTGAGGCACCCTTCAACTCACTATAATCTCACAGTACTAATTTTAAATTTTTCTCCAAATTTTTCCATCCTTTCCTTTTTACGTTGGAGTTATCAGAAGACTGTGCATTATTAGGGTAGACAGGTAGTCAATGGATAGGGAATTAGAAGGGAAATATCACCTTAATACAACAAAATGTATTCAATGGCTTGTAACTTTCCTACAGTGAAATGCATGGTCTTCCTGAGAGAGGGTACTTCTAGCCAACGAAAGTTTCCCCAATAATCTACATGAGTCATTGTCTGAAGTATTATAAAATAAACAGAATACATGATACAGAATAAGAACTTAGTAATTTATTATATTTAATAATCTAATTTTTAACAGAATACTATGTTATTCAAACACCTTTCACATATATTAATGTCTCCAACCTAGTGTATCATGAACTGCCAGCCCCATGAGAAGCATCCAGGGAAGGTTTTGTTGGTTAAATAAATGTACCGTAAGTGCTGCTTACATGATTTAGCAAAGTGACAAGTTTCCCTAGTTTATCTCATCCTGCAACTCTGTATCATAGTGTCTCAACATATGTAATGTTTGCATTATGTGCTTTAAGAGAGTTAAATATGTGATATACTTTGAACAATGTCTGGCACATGGGAGGCGAAAAATACACACTTTTTTCCTGGGCTATGGTGGTTCTAACATATTGCTGACATTTTTTAATATTCTTTTCCTTAGGATGTCTATCACATCCACAGAATTTACTGTTCTTGGGCAACTGATCAACTACAGCAGCACATCTTCATTATTAGGTCATGTTGGGCTTCCCTTTTTTATTTACTTATATCAGGAGCTTTAGTAGCTCCTGTAAGGCATTTTTATCCTGAACCTGATAGCTTTAACAGTTAGTAGCCAGGACCCAGGATCACTTCAGAAATCTAGAGCTTACAGACTGAAATTCTACAGATACAAGTAACCTCACTCAATGCTATCTTTTTTCATGTTTCAAAGCTCAAAAAGCAGTCTATATGTTTTAACATGTCTCATTTTGTATACCGTTCTTTCTATAAACCTTATACTCCCCAATTGACTATGGTATCCTCATGTGGCAGCCTGACCCAAGGTTTTGGTTTTTCTAGTCTCTCTCTCCTCTAAAACAAACATAAACTGAGAAGAATTCTTTTTTTTTTTTTTTCCCTCGCTAAAACTTGGATTAGGCTGCTAGCTTTGAGGAACAATGCTGAGAGCTCTTTTTTTGCCTCATATATATGACCAGTGTCCAGTTTTTCCTGCTGAATTCCAGATCTGCATAAGGGAGCCAGTATTAACTCTGCAACTCTCACCTCTCCTAATGGCGTGAGAAGTTGAATACAAACTTGGTCAAGGTTTCGTTTCATTCACAGCTTTAAGAAGTCATTATTTTAAGAATCCACTTGCACCACTACACACTAGACACTCTACCACACACACCCGTTGGGTGTTACATGCTAGCTTAACAGCTGAACAACAGACAGGAGTGCAGGGGGATTCTAGGATTGAGGCGTCTCAGACTTCACGTCAACCCTGGTAGAGGCTTTTTTAAAGCAAATATCTTTTGTGACATTTCTGAGAGGTCATCTTCAGGTTTCACTTATACTCAGGTGACTTTATGTCCACAACTACACAAAGCACCTAATTATTTTTTGAACAAAATTTTTAAAATGCTTATTTTGTTCCAGAAACTTGACTTATTGTAGCTATTTACCATCATTAGTTATCTCTTCAACTCTTGAAACCCTATGGACTTTAGCCCAGCAGGCTCCTCTGTCCATGGAATTCTCCAGGCAAGAATACTGGAGTGGGTTGTCATGCACTCCTCCAGAGCCCTCCTTCCTGACCCAGAGATCGAACTTGTGTCTCCTGCACTGGCAGGTGTATTCTTTACCACTAGTGCCAACTGGGAAGCCTGTCTCTTCAAAGCTACTCAAAGTTAAATATACTATATACACACTCTACCATGATAACATTTCATATGATGTGCTTTGTTCCCTTCCTTGCTGTATTTCTTTTTCAGTAAACTACTCAGATTTATCAATCCCTTGTCATATACATGGTTGCCAAATTTGTCACCATCCTGGCCCCCCTGCTATGAACACATTCAAATTTTTAAGAATTGAGCACAAGCATTTCAGGATTAGCTAACTTGCTCATTCAAATCTTTTCCTATTCAGAGCTCTGTCTTTCTATCCAAAGCTCCATCTTCCCCAGTTAATTTGCTCTTTTTTTCTTCACTGTTCTTCCTCATAGGGAAGTTCTCTAAGAACTTCTTTCCTCATCTCTTCTTTAGCTATTACAATCTCACCAATAATCCCCATAGGTCCCCACATTCATTCACTTGACAGGTCTTAACACATATATATGGAATCCAGAAAAATGGTACTGATAAACCTATCTGCAGGGCAGGAACAGACACAGATGGAGAGGACAGACTTGCAGACACAGCACAGGAAGAAGAGGGTGGGACAAATTCGAGAGAATAGCACTGACATACAGACACGACCATATGTGAAGCAGATAGCCAGTAGAAAGCTGCTGTATAGCAAGGAACTCAGCTTGATGCTCTGCAACACCAGGGGTGGCGTTAACACTAGAGGCATGGGATACGGTGGTGGGGTGGGAGGAAGACTGCTGAGAGAGGGGACATCTATAGACTTATGGCTGATTCATGTTGTTGCATGGCAGAAACCAGCACAACGTTGTAAAGCAATTATCCTCCAATTAAAAATAAATTTGAAAAAACAGATCTTTATTGAGGCCCTACTCCAGGATGAGCATTGTTCAAATTACTGGGGATATACAGTGATGGAAAAAAAAAGACAAGTCTGTGCCTTTGTGGAACTCACATGGTAGTAGGGACAGTGGATAATAGATAAAAATAAATTATATAGTTTACTAGAAGAAAGGCCAAAAAGGCAAAATGGTTGTCTGAAGAGTCTTTGCAAATAACTCTGAAAAGAAGAGAAGCAAAAGGCAAAGGAGAACAGGAAAGATATATATCCATTTCAATGTAGAGTTTCAAAGAATAGCAAGGAGAGATAAGAAAGCCTTCCTAAGTGAACAATGCAAAGAAATAGAGGAAAACAATAGAATGGGAAAGAATAGATCTCTTCAAGAAAATCAGAGCTATCAAGGGAACGTTTCATGCAAAGATGGGCTTGATAAAGGACAGAAATGCAGAAGATATTAAGAAGAGGAGGGAAGAATACACAACGAACTATACAAAAAACATCTTCATGACCCAGATAATCACGATGGTGTGATCACTTACCTAGGGCCAGATATCCTGGAATGCGAAGTCAAGTGGGCCTTCTGAAGCATCACTACGAACAAAGCTAGTGGAGGTGATGGAATTCCAGTTGAGCTATTTCAAATCCTAAAACATAATGCTGTGAAAGTGCTGCACTCAATATGCCAGCGCATTTGGAAAACTCAGCAGTGGCCACAGGACTGGAAAAGCTTAGTTTTAATTCCAATCCCAAAGAAAGGCAATGCCTAAGAATGCTCAATTGTACTCATCTCACATGCTAGCAAAGTAATGCCCCAAATTTTCCAATATACGCTTCAACAGTTCATGAACCGAGAATTTCCAGATGTTCAAGCTGGGTTTAGAAAAGGCAGAGGAACCAGAGATCAAATTGCCAACATCCAGTGGATCACAGAAAAAGCCAGAGAATTCCAGAAAAACATCTATTTCTGCTTTATTGACTACACCAAAGCCTTTGACTGTGTGGATCACCACAAACTGTGGAAAATTCTTCAAGAGATGGGAATACCAGACCACCTGACCTGCCTCTTGAGAAATCTTTATGCAGGTCAAGAAGCAACAGTTAGAACAGGACATGGAACAACAGACTGGTTCCAAATCGGGAAAGGAGTATGTCAAGGCTGTATATTGTCACCCTGCTTATTTAACGTATAAGTAGGGTACATCATGCTGGGCTGGATGAACTGCAAGTTGGAATCAGGACTGCTGGGAGAAATATCAATAACCTCAGATATGCACATGACACTACCCTTATGGCAGAAAGTGAAGAAGAACTAAAGAGCCTCTTGATGAAAATGAAAAAGGAGAGAGAAAAAGCTGGCTTAAAGCTCAGCTTTCAAAAAACAAAGATCATGGCATACAGTCCCATCACTTCTGGCAAATAGATGGGGAAACAATGGTAATAGTTACAGACTTGATTTTCTTGGGCTCCAAAATCACTGCAGATGGAGACTGCAGCCATGAAATTAAAAGATGCTTGCTTCTTGAAAGAAAAGCTATGATGAACCTAGACAGCATATTAAAAACCAGAGACATCACTTTGCCAACAAAGGTCTGTCTAATCAAAGCTATGGTTTTTCCAGTACTCATGTATGGATGTGAAAGTGGGACCATAAAGAAAGCTGAGTGCTGAAGAATTGATGCTTTTGAACTGCGGCATTGGAGCAGACTCTCGAGAGTACCTTGGACTGCAAGGAGATTCAACCAGTTTATCCTAAAGGACATCAGTTCTGAATATTCATTGGAATGACTGATGTTGAAGCTGAAGTTCCAATACTTTGGCCACCTGATACAAAGAACTACTCATTGGAAAGGACCCTGATGCTTGGAAAGGTTGAAGGCAGGAGGAGAAGGGGATGACAGAGGATGAGATGGTTGGATGGCGTCACCAACTTGATGGGCATGAGTTTGAGCAAACTCCAGGGGTTGGTGACGGACAGGGAAGCCTGGCGTGCTGCAGTCCATTGAGTTGCAAAGAGTCGGACATGACTGAACTGAACTGATACTAGAAGTTGGGTGAGTGTCCTGGAAAAATAATTTAACAGTGTAATGCTACTCAGGGGTTCTGGGAGTGGTTTATGATTTTAACTGAGGTGTTCAGGTGATGAAGAACAAAACCAGAGATTCATCATTTTTCCTTTTGGTTGTTTAGTAGAGAGCTGGTTCAGCAGTTTCGAATTTTCTTCATAGCAGAACAGGCTAATATCAGCTGCTGGCTTCAAAAGCTCCCCTTTCTAACAAGGTCACTTGGATGACCAGTGCTATAGTCTCTTTGGGCTGCTGTAACAAAATACCATAGACCAAGTGTCTTTTAAACCCTTGATATGTATGGCTCATGCTTCTGGATGCTGGAAAGTTCAAGGTGGAGGTGCTGACAGATTTGGTATCTGGTGTCGATCACAATAAACTGTGGAACATTCTGAAAGAGATGGGAATCCCAGACCACCTGACCTGCCTCTTGAGAAACCTGTATGCAGGTCAGGAAGCAACAGTTAGAACTGGACATGGAACAATAGACTGGTTCCAAATAGGAAAAGGTGTACGTCAAGGTTGTATATTGTCACCTTGCTTATTTAATTTATATGCAGAGTACATCATGAGGAACGCTGGGCTGGAAGAAGCACAAGCTGGAATCCAGATTGCTGGGAGAAATATCAATAACCTCAGATATGTAGATAACACCACCCTTATGGCAGAAAGTGAAGAGGAACTCAAAAGCCTCTTGATGAAAGTGAAAGAGGAGAGTGAAAAGGTTGGCTTGAAGCACAACATTCAGAAAACAAAGATCATGGCATCTGGTCCCATCACTTCATGGGAAATAGATGGAAAAACAGTGGAAACAGTGTCAGACTTTATTTTTTTGGGCTCCAAAATCACTGCAGATACTGATTGCAGCCATGAAATTAAAAGACGCTTGCTCCTTGGAAGGAAAGTTATGACCAACCTTGATAGTATATTAAAAAGCAGAGACATTACTTTGCCAACCAAGGTCCGTCTAGTCAAGGCTATGGTTTTTCCCGTGGTCATGTATGGATGTGAGAGTTGGACTGTGAAGAAAGCTGATCGCCGAAGAATCGATGCTTTTGAACTGTGGTGTTGGAGAAGACTCTTGAGAGTCCCTTATACTTCAAGGAGATCCAACCAGTCCATTCTAAAGGAGATCAATCCTGGATGTTCATTGGAGGGACTGATGCTAAAGCTGAAACTGCAATACTTTGGCCACCTCATGCGACGAGTTGACTCACTGGAAAAGACTCTGATGCTGGGAAAGGTTGGGGGCGGGAGGAGAAGGGGACGACCGAGAATGAGATGGCTGGATGGCATCACTGACTCTGTGGACATGAGTTTGAGTGAACTCCGGGAGTTGGTGATGGACAGGGAGGCCTGGCGTGCTGTGATTCATGGGGTCGCGGAGAGTCGGACATGACTGAGCGACTGAACTGAACTGAACTGAATGACCTGCTGTGCTATGTGTCCTCAGTTGGTGGAAAGGAATGAGGAAGCTCTCACTGTGGGATTGCTTTTATAAAAGCACTAATCCCATTCATTCTCATGACCTAAGCACCTCTGCAAAGCCTCACTTCCTAGCACCATCACATGAGGCATTAAGTTTCAATATATGAATTTGGGGGATGGTGCTGCTGCTGCTAAGTTACTTCAGTCGTGTCCGACTCTGTGTGACCCCATAGACGGCAGCCCACCAGGCTCCCCCGTCCCTGGGATTCTCCAGGCAAGAACACTGGAGTGGGTTGCCATTTCCTTCTCCAATGTGTGAAAGTGAAAAGTGAAAGTGAAGTCGCTCAGTCATGTCTGACTCGTAGCGACCCCATGGACTGCAGCCTACCAGGATCCTCCGTCCATGGGATTTTCTAGGCAAGAGGACTGGAGTGGCTTGCCATTGCCTTCTCCGTGGGGGATGGTGAGGGGGTGATAAATATCTGGTCCACAGTAAACGGGGAGTTTCTACTATTATAAACTCACATAAATACCCTAATCCACCTGAAGAGCAGGCTACTGAACTTTGACCATGGCATGGGCAGAACTTCCATGCTCATCCTCAGCAGTAGGACAGTGGGAATTTGGGGGACTGTGTGCCCTCTAACTACTTCTTTGCTTGTATATCACTCCCTACCCCACCCCCACAATAATCTCACATTTTTCTTTGTACCACATGGCACAGCTGGTATGTGTCCATGGCTCTTTTACGGGGCATTGGGATAGGCCTCATGGTGAAAGTAACTGTTGAATAAAAACTCAAGGAAGTGTGCACAGAGGAGCCAGTGCAAAGGAAGGCACATATATGACGTGTACTGTGTGAACAGAGCAGCACAGATGAAGACAGAGAGCAGATCAGCCTATGTGCAGCTGTGGAAGACTTTAGCTTTTACTCTGGACGAAATTGGAAGGATTTAAACAGAGGGGAAATGTGGTCCTACTGTAATAGGATTGTTCTAGGGAGCCTGGCTGGATACAGTCCATAGGATTGCCAAGAATAGACTGAAGCGACTGAGCACATGAACGCAGCAACAGTGTAGAAATAGGAAGACCAGACAGGAGGCTTATGCAGCAATTCGGCAGCCTGGACCAACACGCATCCAGACAGGTGATACATTGGGTTGGCTAAAATGTTCATTCAGGTTTTTCTATAATATCTTATGGAAAAACCTGAACGAACTTTTTGGCCAACCCAGTATTATGCCGGTGACCCAGTGGGACATTCTGACACATCAGACATGAGACAGAATATTCTAAGATGACTGTAAGGTTTTTGGCTTAAGCAACTGGAAGATTGGAGATTTTTATTTTTAGGGAAGTTCTCGAATGGAGCCTAAATTCTCCTCACAGCACTACCTAAGATGAGTGATTTCTGTAGCGCAGTGTCAACTCTCTCTCTTCACTAATTTGTAAGCTCTTCTGAAGTCTGATGCTCTGTCTTAAAGGGTAAGCATTTAGAATAAAGTTCACATCTTGGTAAAGTAGATGCCTATAAATAATCTGAAGTCCCCTGAAATGTCAAATGATCTCATTTTCCATAACAATAAGGCCTTATTATACTCAGTTTTTCTCGTTAATGGCTTTATATATTTAGATTGTGCAGTATTGAATACCAAGTAGCTGTTTATATTCACAATAAGTCTAAGTATTCCTTGTCATATCTTTGAATTTTAGGTTAGAGATTTGTCCATTTACCAGATGTCAGCATTCAATTAAATAAAACCAATATTATATATAGTGAACAGAGAGAGTTGATATTGAGGTACAGAAATCACTCATCTTAGATAGTGCTGTGAGGAGAATTTAGGCTCCATTTGAGTACTTCCCTAAAACAAAGAAATCTCCAATCTTCCAGTTGCTTAAGCCAAAAACCTTACAGTCATCTTAGAATATTCTCTTGCTATTCTATCTCACATCTGATGGGTCAGAATGTCCTGCTAGGTTACTGTCCTAATTCAACCAACCAATCTGAATTAGTTTCTTCAGTGACAATATATAAACTACACAATAAACACTGTGTGTTTGAGAGAGACTGGGGGAACAGATATTTGATACTATGTCTATGAATGTTGCTGCAAGTCTAAGACAAGGCTAGGTTCCAAAATAAAACTAGGTTAAGGATGACAAATTTAAATTAAACATTCATTAAATTCTCAACATGTTCTCTGTTGCTACGCCATGTGTAGATGGTCCTGGTAAAAGGAATTCCTGGATCCGTCATAGTGGGTCCACACAGGAACATAGTTCTTCAGGAAAATCTCTAGGCCACTACTGGGCCCAAACTCAGGGACAACTGTGTTGATGACGGTACCATTGGTACAGTTGGCTGATATTTTTTACTGATAACTTTTCTTTTTTAACATAAATGAGTGTGAATATCTGTGGTTGTTACAACTAAAGGCTCAGCATTAGGTAATTCCTGTCCCAGAGAATAATTACCGGATGCTTAGCCTCATCTTCAGTTATACAAATGATGGATAATTAAGTGGTAGTTCAAAAATACTTTGATTTGATAATCAATACCTTAAGGACAAGTGTTGATTGAGCTTGGTCTCTGCAGTGTACTAATTTCAAATGTTATTGAAAATCGAGTGGATTTTCATGTGCTCATGAACATGAATAGCCTAATCAAGGCTGCTGCTGCTAAGTCGCTTCAGTCGTGTCTGACTCTGTGCAACCCCATAGACGGCAGCCCACCAGGCTCCTCCATCCCTGGGATTCTCTAGGCAAGAATACTGGAGTGGGTTGCCATTTCCTTCTCCAATGCATGAAAGTGAAAAGTGAAAGTGAAGTTGCTGAGTCGTGTCCGACTCTTTGCAACCCCATGGAGCAGTCTACCAGGCTCCTCCATCCATGGGATTTTCCAGGCAAGAGTACTGGAGTGGGTTGCCATTGCCTTCTCCGAATCAAGGCAGAGCATAACATTTTAAAGCAACGCTAAGTTAACCTTGACAACAGAAATATATGTGTTGATACCAGTTCACTAGTACTTTTTATTCTACTGTGAACATTGTGTTCCTTTTTTAATTGACATACTTCTGTGGCTCTGTCCTCTCAGTCAAGTCTCAGAACTGAATAATATTCAGTAGTGATTTGCCAGTCAGTTTATAATGGTTATGCCAATAGCTTCTGTTTCTATTAGAAAATGTCAGTATTTCAAGTTTTAACTTGGAAGAGTTAACATTTGACTGTACTTTTAATAACTCCTAACGAGAACTATCAAGTCACTAGACTGTGAGCCACTTATTTGCTAATGTTCCATAAACGTCAGCCCATTTGAATGCCAGGTATCATATGAAATTAATCTGAGAGACCTACCTGGCTGTGATGGTCTCTCAGAGCAATGTTCTCCATCTGTGCTAATAAGGAATTGAAAGTATTTGAGGAAGGAGGAAAGTTAGGCCCTAAACTAAGGCATGCAGTTTGCAAATGATTCTTTTAATGAAAAAGGTCTCAACATAGATTTAATATTATCTCAGTGGATACAGATATGAATAAAAGTTCTTTCTCTTAAGAAGCTTCCTGGAATAAGGTGATATACTAGCACCAGGCTCCCTATAGTACTAGGTGGTGAATGAATTTTAGGCCAGGAAGTAAAAGGAATGGGAGGTTATAATCCCTCAGTGTTCCTATTTGAATGTCACTCAGCTGGTTCTATTCCATTCCAGGATATGCACCTACCAATAATTCTTATATTAGCATCTTGGTACCATTGGAGGAGTGTGCTGTAGAAAATGTCTATCTGTGTGTGTGTAGATATAGGTGGATATAATCTCACTATGGGCATAAATATTATATAGGTTAAACCATTTCACAAAATATCAAATACTTTATTCTGACATTGCTTACATCTAGATTTAAGTCCATACTTTCCTGGGGAGTCACATTCTTTTACACTCTTATCTCTGTAGATGCCAGGCATTCAAATACTGTTTTGCCTGCTTACAAGAATTTAGGACCCAAAGGCAGTGAAAATTGATATGTAGAAAGAGTGACAACAATAAGTCATGCTACAATGTGTAGAAAACTAGAAAGCATCTTACCACGACTTACAGTGTTTGGCTGAGAGCTACATTTTGGGATGTAAGAGGTTAATCAGCTTCTCTCCTGAGAAGATTCCTCAGGCCTATGGTATGGTTAATGCCATGAGACATACAGTATTTAATAGCTGCTCAGCATCTCAGAAAAAAATGATAGTTGTTGTAGGAATGTCACTGATAGATTATGGCTCTCAGGGATCCTGGGCAACAAGACATGAACACATTTCATGTTCTTTCCTTTGTGTTGTGCCGGTTTTTGTTGGAAGTGTTTGAGCAGTTAAGTGAGCAAAGATGAGCTCAACGAATACGAGGAGGAAATTTAAGTACCATTTAGTTGTGTTTTCATTGACTTCTTATTTCTTCCTTCTAGAGTTAACTTATCTTTTGTTATCTTTCAGACTCTTGACTTGAATTACCTTCATTAGAAATTTTGGGGAAATACCACTTCTTTTTATTACTCCATGGATAATTAGTCCCAGAGAGAGAATCAAGGATGGACACTTAGAAAACAGTTTGAGGAGCAAATTCTCCTCATTACACGGAAATAATGAGTAGAGTGAAGAGTTCTCCCAGATGCTGGATAGGAATCTTGGCACCAGATTTTCTGCCAATAGTAAAGTTAGGGTGCCATTTTCCTCGTTCAGTTAGACATGGTGTCCTTTCCTCTCTTTAACAATAGATATAACATGACCTCAAAAATCAAACAAACTAGTTACATTGCATGGTAACACAAAGTCAATTGCACAGATTATACAATTAGTTGTATGGGCACATACTGCTACATTAAAAAAAAAAGTGTAACTTGGAACATGCAGTGGACTAGAAGAGAACTTTGATTATCAACAAGGGTACACTTCAGGGTAGGTTAAATATGGGAGGCCACTTACGAAAAAAGTGTCATGCACGCGTCAATTTATACGTGAACCCAAGAACCTCCTTTCAGTTCCTCTGCCCAGTCTGTTTTTTGGAATCTAAGCATCCCTTAATGAGCTACTGCTATTCTTAGGTATAAGAGTATGCTAATAACCCAGATTCTTTCATGTTCATCCTTAAGGTGAGGTCTGCCTTCTCAAGAACCAGGATGGTAGCTATCACATTCAGGGACGGCAGGGAAGAATAAAGAACAAGAGAAGGGTGAAGGTGTGTGCCAGCTGCCTTCCCAGGAATGATGCCTCCATGATACTTTTGCTTACATTCCCATCCCAGGAGCAAGAACTTAGTGAGAGAGTCTCTGGGCAAACATAGCTCAACCAAATAACTTATTACATGTATTAAGGGGAGAATAAATATTGGGAGAAAGTGTACAATCACACTTCCGTTTCTATTGCAATGACACCTTGGCATCAGCAGGGAGTTTTAAAATTGTCTAAGGTGGTACCTGAAGCAGAAAGATAGATGCAGAATAGGCAGCAGTGAAGAGCCTTGACTCAAGTCACACTGCGTAGGTTTGAATCTAGGTTGTTCTCAAATATGAAGAAGAAATATTATGGGTATTCCTCTGAGTTTTTGTGATAATTAAATGAATTTAAAACACTGAGCATGGCATCTGATACTTTCAAACCATTTGATAATTTTAGCCCTGATTATTAAAAGTAAAGTGAGAGGTTTTTGAGCATCTAAATGCATAGATATTTTCTGTACATTCCTACAGCTGGGGGATATATTTACTGTCTTTTCCAGATATTTTATTTTTGGAAATAAGCTACCATGCACATGCTTGTTTGGAGGGTGAGGGTGGTTCCTAACAAATTTTCTGAGGGATTTTCTTGAATTTTCAATGGGTTCTGCATATTTCATTGACGCCACCCTATAGGCTCTTTATGTCTCTTCTTTATATCAGTTTTAATGTGAAGCGTATTACATTAACAATTTACATGATCCCCATCTCCACTGATGTGACAAAGTAGGAATTGTGTACCACATCAAGAGAAGGCCATCCTTGGGTGTAAGGGTCTCAACGATGGCAACGTGGAGGGGTACGCTGTGTTCACCTGTAAAGGGATGGATCTCTCTGAATTGCATTAATGTCAATCAAAATGTAAAAATCTGGCTTGTTCTTCATTTAGAAATGGTGATAGGAAACAAATGGGTGAAAATGAAGATTGATATTTCAACTTTGATGTGACAATTTTCTTAAGGTTATAGACAACGAAATAGCTATGTCAAGAAATGTTTGCCAACACCTAAATGCTCTTTGCTTCTCTCTTTTTCTTTCCTTCTCTAAGCCCCTTCTTTGTTCTGTGGGTTTTCTTTTGTAACTCCACCAGACTACAGCTTTGTCCCCCCTTCTTCCACTCCTTTCTGGTCAGGTACTGCTTTACTGCTTTTATATGTCTTTTCAACTTGCTTTTGTTTGCAAGTATTTTGACTTCTGTGTATGGCTTCTCATATAGATACATTTCCTCACAAACAGCCCCTCCAGTCACATCCCCACCATGCACTTTCCTTTTCTCTGTCATCAAGTCATCGTTTGTCTTGACATTCCAATCCTCTAGTTTTGTGTGTGTGCTCATGTTATGTATTTCAGCAAGACATTTTTTCTTTCATCAGTTGGAAAGAGTTGAGAGGCGAAAGTATAAAGGGAGAATGAAGTGCTTTATAAAGCTAGTTTTCTTGAGGATCAGAAATTTAAAAGCCAGTGTTCATGTCTTTCCATTAAGAAAATATATAGGACCAAAATCCCAATTTTATCTCCAAATATAAGAATAGAATTTAGTTCATACTGTTTTGAAGGATGACTGTTTATCTGCTTGTGCAGGGCATTTTGGTCTTAATTTCTGTCATTAGCCAGAGGATGTAAGGGCTGTTTATGTGACATGTAAGGAGTACCTGATGACTGAATAAAGTATGTTTTCTTACAGATTTTTAAAAATTAACCTGTAAATCCCAATGGAATAATAAAATATAGTACTAGAAGGCCCTTACAAGTCATCTAGTATAGACCTTTCATTTTATAGGTGAGAGGAATGTGGCCCAGAGGGGTTAAGAGAACTGTACAAGGTCGCACAGTTAAGTTGATGATGGGTTTTTCCATCACTGGGGTGTTTTTATGTGCACGACTCTAGGAGTAGTGCCCCAGTAATGGGATGGTTTTCAGTAAGGAAACTATTAAAGTGGTTTGTGTCCGAACAGTAAAATAAAATGACCTATTTTTGCTCCCTTTACAGTTCTGAAATCTACAGCATTGCCATTCGTTTATCTTATGATGGACACCTGGAGACTAAAAAATTTCTATCATTGCAAAGCTCTGGAAAATAGGCCAGAGATCCCAGTCTCCAAGAGGGCACACTTTTTCAGGGTGACAGTCATAACCGTAGCTGCCTAGACACTGGGAACTGTTAAAAATATGATGTATGGCATTTCCCATGGGTTTTTTTCCTTTCTTATACTTCAGTTTTTCTACCGTTTAAGGTTTATAAAGTTCCACCAATCTCAGGTGAGTGATTCTCAGAATCACTGAAAATATAACTGAAAATACTTTATAACCCCAAGGAGCAACAGGTAGAGATGTTAATATGAAATGTGTTCCAGAACACCAGAGACGAACAGATTCCAGCTTGAACTGAGTTTTCCTTTCAGGACAGGCAGGTGAGGGCAAAGAAGAGGTTAGCTCCTCTCCTACCATTAAAAAAAAATCTAAGTATAGGAGGTGAACACCCTGAATCTTGTTTTTGGTTATGTATTTCAGTAAAGATTTTCTATACTATCTGAGCCACCAGGGAAGCTCTAAAAGATTTGTTTGAAACAAAGAAGATACATGGATGGTGTTATTTTTTTTTTCATGAAACATGATTTAAGCTTCTTCACAAGTGAAATTATATATAAAAGAGTAACTGTCTCTAAATAGTCTTAACTTAAAGGTTGTTTGGGGGGAGGAGATGCCTTTTGACTAGAAGTGATGACATGGATTCAGAAGGAGCCTTTCAGAACAACAACAAAAAAAAAAGTTGACTGTTTTGAGTCTTAGTTGACAAGCTTACAAGATAAAACTGTGAAGCTTTTACCATAGAGGTTCTAGTTAAAAATGGATTACTATGCCATCAATAGGAAATTTATGCTAGTTATTTGAGATTCTGTCACCTGAGATAGTAACTTAGATATTAACCCTTTTTCCCGCCAAACTACAAAAACTAGTCCCTGTTTGGAAGTTCCTATGAAGAACATGAAAACCGAATAATGGGTCTTTAAATTTTGTGAACCTGACTGCCGCTAGTTGAACTGAAACAGCAATTCTGCTGCTTTCAAGCCCCTCTGCCATCATCACTAGTCTGTAATGAAATCACGGCTGTGCATCTTGATAGCATCTATAACATCCATCTGATTAGCTTCTTATGACTGGTAAAGTGCAGATCCATTCTGACGCCCCATCATTTCTTTACAGTGTTAAGTCCAAAGGTGCTGGGCATCGCTATTGCTCGGTATGACTTCTGTGCTAGAGACATGCGAGAACTGTCCCTGCTGAAAGGAGATGTGGTGAAGATTTACACGAAGATGAGTGCGAACGGCTGGTGGAGAGGAGAAGTAAACGGCAGGGTGAGTGTCCCTCTCAGTGTGCTCATCATGTACATGAAGGGGGCTGGGCCGCCACTGGCACCCATGGTGCTGGGGGGAACCCCGACACTGCCTTACTGGTGTCACCCCCCCGAGTCCTGGCTCCACATGGGTGGTGTTCCTTACTGAAAACAGGGACTCCAGAAAAACGCATTACGTGACTAGGATACTGACATAAATAAAGTTTACTTAGGCAAATTTGATGGCTTCCTATTGGGAAAGGGTTTAGGAGCATGTCAGTTCTTTTGAGTCTGTAAGCCTCTTTTTAAGTCTAGAGCATCAACTTTATGTGGAGCACAAAAGATCTGTGAGAGCCACTGGTCTAAATTAGAAAGAACAGGCATAGGACCTCTGTCTTTATATCTTGTTCTATAGCGGAAAGAGAGCGTGTTAAGTAGTAGAACCTCTTAATTTACATATTTGTGTCCTGGTAGATTAGAACACTGTTGAAGCCTGTTTTATTCCACCCTTTCTACCACTCACTCTCTTGGGCTTTTAGGAGCCATTTAAACCAATCCTCTTCATCTGCAGTGGGCATTAAACCCCAGCTTAATTCTGGGTGTTATGAAAATGAAATGCTCTGTTTGTAGAGCCTTTTGAAGTGCTGGATAGAGAGTCACACTGCTGTGTTGGTTGCTTTTCCTTTTTAGGTGGGCTGGTTTCCATCCACGTATGTGGAAGAGGATGAATAAATCCCAGGCCGGCGTTGCACTGCACCAGGAATTTCAGAGAAGGGATTAACAGCAGCCTGTACAGCATTATGAATTCACTGAAGTGTTTAAAAAGCTGCCTTTCTGGCTATTCAACACCTTCCCTCTCTTTCCCCTCCTAAGTCTTAATGCTGGGATTTCTAAAGATGCTGGTACTGACAGATTAATGGCTCGCCTAGAGCTATGCAAGAAACAGCCTGCCCGTCTGTCATCATCAGGGACCAGGGCAAAGCCAAAAGCTTTTCTTCCCCCAGAAAGCCCTGAAAGCACATTGGTTCATGTTTCTTTTTATTTCGTCCAGTCAGACGTCATGAATGCCAGCCATTAGTAAATGTCTAATGTGTGTTTACTTTCTTCTCATGTGCCATTCTCCAGAATTTTTGATGGTACAAAGAAGCAGAAGTTTAATTTTGCTTTCTCCAGCATGAAGAAAAATGGGAGTTCTGCCACTGGGGCAGCTTACTGAAAAGGTCCAGCATTACTTGTCTTAAATTGCCCAGCAAGGTGACTCATTGCCTGGCAAACACTTTTAACCGCACCCGCCCCCCCCCCCGCCAACTACCACCAATGTTCCTCATGTGAAAGTTTAAGAGGCAAATGCTCAGCTTTGCTTAGTAAGTGACATATGTGGGAGGGAGGAGTTAATTATTCATTAATAAGTCCTGATTATATTTACAAACTTTTTCATAAGATGACATACCCAAAAAAGTGGATAAAATAGTATCTTCAGGTTAAATCTTCACAACCTTCATGATTTCATAGGGTTATTTCAGAAAATGTAGTATTTCACTTTATGAGATAATCTTGGCTGGGTATGATTTTTTAGGTGGTTACAAGTAACCTGCATTAAGGTGCCATTGTTTACATAAACAGACCAACGACTATGATTTATAGTAAGTCATTTCACAGAAGCAACATTATTAACATATGCCTTTTCCTCCTCCCTGACTCCCCTGCCCAAATGAAAAAGACCTGGGACATACATGCTGATTCCCACATTTTCCTCAAGTATTTACAGTAGCACAAACAACCTCGTTGAGGATTTCTGAAGGAAAGCACATTAAGGTCCTTTATGCATTTCGGGGACACAAAGGAGGGTCACTAGACTTTTCTGATCTTATCCACTGTGGGCTCCCAGCACTCACTGAGGCTCTTCCCATCTGAGTCCATTTCCGGGTGTGTATTAACTGGTGAGAAGATAAGTCTGCAGTGCATTTATTTGACCAAGTCGTCACTGTTTATATGAGGAGTCTAAGTACATTTTTCCTGGGATGCACAGAGTGCCCAGTCAAGAGAATCAAGTTAAGACACTAACTTGGCCCTTTCATGATGAAATATTTTCTCCATAGCAGAAGTCATGTTCTGACAAGACTTGGTGTCTACAGAAAACATTAGAAACATTAAATTCATAGAGCCAAATTAGGAACATTTAGTTCTGAAATCTTGGATCATCTTTAAAATGAGGTGGGTGTGATTGGCCTTCTCCCCAACCCACTGAGGGCCAGAACTTGATGTTTGGTGGATACTTCTCCCTTTAGAGACCCTTGTGGGCTAGGACTTCTCAAATAGGATAGATTCAGGACCTTTACCTCAGAATTATGTAAACTGTGATTGTGTTTTAGAAAAGTTACTTGCTAAAACCAGTTAAGTTTTTGTATATGTGTAAATGATCATGAAATTAAGTTTTATAAGATGTTCTGTATAGTGAAGTTACACACTCAAGGTGTCTCTTGGAGTGGATTCTTTCCCATAAAGTCTTATCTGCAACATTGTGTCTGGGTAATGTTTTGTCTGTTACTGTCTGCCAAATGTTACAGAGAGAACAGCTTCATACAAACTGAAACACACCCATGTAAAGTACTGTAGCTTGTGCTGTTTCTTTTGTTGTTATTTTAGCCAATAGACTCCCTCTCTTGCTACATTTCATGGATCTGGGTGTTTCCCAGCAGAGGATATTAGCGTCCCTTTTCATGACCTTACTATTTACATCTTTGTCTATGTTTAATACTTCATATTGGAAACTTTAAATGCTGCGAATTTGTGTAGATTTCTAATACCAAAGACAGAAGTAAATGTTTTCCATATACTTTGTCTTGCTTGTATGCAGCCCTGTGTAATATGGTGAATTAGAGTGGTATTTCACTTTGTAATATTTTGTAAATATGTCAATATAATAAATAGTTACTACTTGCATTACATCGATTGAGAGCTGAAGTCTTTTCATCGAACAGTTCCATACATAATTCAACATGTGCAGATCTCATCATAAACACAAGACTAGAAGCCCTGTGATCTGCAATAGTTGCAGATAATATATCATTGACATGCTTACCATGTGCCACACCGTTCTAAATGCTTTATGTGCTCTAATTTACCATAACCCCAGGAGGTATAACCCCATATTATCTCCACTTTTCAGATGAAGGAACAAGCATTTTGAGAGGCTGTAGCTTGACCCACCTTATAGAGCTGGCAAGTGTCAGAGAGAGAGTTCCAACTTGGGTGGTCTGACTCCAGAACCCGTACCACCACACTTAATAGGGGCAAAAGGGTTTCCTTGGTGGCTCAGTGGTAAAGAATCTGCCTGCCAATGCAGGAGACACAGATTCGATCCCTGAGTTGGGAAGACCTCCTTGAGGTGGAAATGGCAACCCACTCCAATATTCTTGCCTGGGAGATCCCATTAGACAGAGAAGCCTGGTGGGCCACAGTTTCACAAAAAGTCAGACATGACTTAGAAACTAAACAAAAACAACAGGGGCAAAAGGGAGATTAGGGATATACAAGCAGCTGTGATACAAAAGAGTGGTTTAAATGATTGAAGATGAACACAATTCAGAAAGATTCTCCTATTCCTGCCTCCTAAAAGAGAGCCTCCAATAGATATTGCCCAGAGAGATAGGTGTCCGAGATTGACCTTTTTCTACTTTGATTCAACCTTTCCATAGAAAATGATGAAGTGCTAAGCCAGAGAGACTTGGAGGCAAGTTTCCCTTGCCAGAGCAGGCCTGTGGGTTGTCTGCAGTGGTCGAGGCAGGTTGGCTCAGAGGAGCAGGGAAGCTCATTCCTTCTAAACAGCAGGGAAGATCAGTTCCAAGGTAATAGCATCTGGTTGATGTCACCAGCACACTGTGCTCAGAAATACAGAATCTCCCCTATTTCATTACAGTATGGTGGGCTACCCCAGTCCTGACTCCCACACTTGAAGGGCTGATTCCTTTGGATTTCTCTTCAACATGTTATCCTTGATGGGACTTTAGACCTTGTATCTTATCATCACCACTCTTATCACTACCAATCATGATAAGAACGCCCTCTTTATTTATTAGTTAACATGGGAATAATCATTATAAATCATTAAAATATTGTCTTCCATCAAGTAATTGAAGTAAAATATATTGATAATTAGTCTTTAGGTGCCTTGCTTTGTTCTATTTAATTTGACAACTGTACAAGACTGATAAAAGCATTGCCCCAGACATCAGCGTCTCTGGGTTCCCATCCCATCCCCACCACACAGGGGCTCAGGCAATCAATATAATAACAGCAGGTACTTGATAGGATGGTTGTGAGACTCAACTGAGACCACACATATAAAGTGTAATTGTGTCTGGCTTACACTGAACCATTTTTATCACTGTCATTATGGTGGTCACTATCAGATGGATTTGCTATCAAATTTGGGTAGTTGCTATATGAATCTTTGAATTCCTTCAGTATAAGTCAGGCTCACTTACTGGATTAAGGAGCAAAACTACAGATTCTCAATTAGACAGTCTTTCTAGGAATGATGTTAAATCATTTGGTATCATAGAAAGTAGAAGTTTTAGCAGTTGCACCTGGGTTCAAACCCCAGCACCACCAGTGACTTTCTGGGCACCAATTTCATCTTCTGTAATAAAGGGATAATTATAAGTGTCTAAGAGAGCTGAAGATAAGGCATAACATATGAAGAAAAAGATGCCAGTAAAGAGCCTGGCACACAGTGGGTACTCAAGAAATGTTGATCCCCTTCCCCTGATGAATTGTAAAATGCTTAGGGACCAGATTACGGACTGGAAGCTTTAATTTTAAATACTAAAGCTCATGTTTTCTTACATATGATTACATTTTGAGCATTCAAATTACAGATGGGATAAAAAGGTGTGTGTTCAGGAAGATTAATATTCAAACCCACAAACAACCTCAGAAGTTGAATTTAACAGCTCTACATTATTTTGACTAGGAAAATAGGATTATCACCCACCTCATAATCATTTAGACTTAGTCCATTAGTCACTTCATTTTTCACTGAAACTAGTTTTCTGGGATTGGTTGAGCTCTGATTAGAAATGTTACGCTCTAGCGTCTGGCAGACTTTAGAAGGTATCTTATTGTCAGTAATGAACAAGTCCCTAAAAAAGGTCCAAAGGAATCCTTTCTCAAGTTAGGTGCCATCAGTTAGACAGGATTCAGGGAAATAGTGACAGAAAAACAACTCCTCCTGAAGCACTCTAGACTGGCTCTGTCAGGAAGTTCCAGAATTTCTAGGCACAGTACAATCACAGTGACGCAGACATTGAGAGACCTCAGAGCAGAAACAGAATGAACACAAATCACTCCTCGCCCTGTCTGCTAATGGACACTGGGGTCCATGTTGAGCCCGGGGGTGGGGGTAAACCCCAAAATAGTTGACCCCCTCTGCAGGCACAGTCCTGGCCCCCTCTCCAGCTGAGCAATCCTGGGGAAAGCACACAGAGCCCCTGAATCTTTGTCTCTGAGAATGGAGGGGTTAACCAGTTGAAAACCATTATTTCTATCTAAGCTCCATGGTTTTATGAAGTTATTCTGAACCACAGAAGAAACAAAAGACTTCACCAACATAGAGGTTTTAGAATATGCTAGTACTAACTAGGTGGAGAAGGCAATGGCAAGCCACTCCAGTACTCTTGCCTAGAAAATCCCATGGATGGAGGAGCCTGGTAGGCTGCAGTCCATGGGGTCGCTAAGGGTCGGACACGACTGAGCGACTTCACTTTCACTTTTCACTTTCACACATTGGAGAAGGAAATGGCAACCCACTCCAGTGTTCTTGCCTGGAGAATCCCAGGGACGGGGGAGCCTGGTGGGCTTCCGTCTATGGGGTCACAGAGAGTCGGACACGACTGAAGTGACGCAGCAGCAGCAGCACTAACTAGGACAGTCAAATCTCTGTTCAGTTCAGTTCAGTTGCTCAGTCGTGTCCGACTCTCCGTGACCCCAAGAATCACAGCACGCCAGGCCTCCCTGTCCATCACCAACTCCCTGTTCAGCTGTACTCAAAATTCTTTGCACAATCATTTCGTGGCTATAAATGGCACAGGGGCAGATCCATGGGTCTTCTGTATGCACCATGGTACCCTTAGTACCCATCCACTGGCACATGGCAGAAGCTGGGGAATGTTCGTGGAGTGAACAGGTCCCCAGCACTCCTGTATGGGACCTGTGGGCAGGCACTTTCCCTGGGTCCTGTGGCTGAAAAGCTAAATGTGATTTGACTCTAGCAGTTGAGTTCTATGTGGATGGTTGCAACTGAACCTCAGAAACCACAGCTCCTTGAGGCGGCACCGGAGACTAGCCAGTTCTTGGCTGCTTTCATGACACCAGCCACCTTTCTCTCCTTCTGAATTAACTGCTTGGGCACATGTGCTCTGGACATCACACCACCTGGGCTGCCCCAGCAGTACTTTTCAGTTGTTACTGCTCCGTGCCCACAGGAAGCAGAATGCACATGATCTGCATTTAGTACATTTTCCTTCTGCCAATGATTAAAAAAATACATTTGGGATCTACAGCTCATGGAATCTTTTCGGACTTCATCTCACTGAATCTGGAGCAGCACAACCCTGAAAGGCAGGTAGGGCAACCTTCATCTATGAAACAGCAATGCATGGGAACTTCCAGTTTCTCAGAATTCCTAAGGCCTTTCTCCAGAGGAGCTTCTGTCTACACTATGGGCATTTGCTGACGTCCTAGGTCAAGAGGCAGCAGAACTGGGTCAAAATCCTCATACTTCTTGCTGTCAGCACATACTGACATGTTTGAAATGTGTCAATAAATCTAATAATGTCTCAAAGTCTGACCAGCAAATGCGTTTGCATTTTCTGGAGACTTGAATGACCTTGCTTCCATTAGGGTAAATTTTTTGTTTTTTTCCAATGATAATTTAGGTTTTGTCTCCTCATTTGAATATTTAATAAAATCTCATCTCATTTAATTCTGAGAATTCAAAGTTGGTAACATTGCATCTTTGAATCATGAAAACTCTCGTTCTGGTTGAATAACTTCTACACAAGAGCTAGAACTAGTTTTTAAAGCAATTTGACCTATTTTAATATTCTAATAAACCTTTTTGTCTAAGCAACAGCATAGATTAATAGCCAAGGCCTCAGCTTTAGAACTGGCCTGTCAGGCTCCACCACATACTGGCTGTATGACCATGGGCAAGCTGCTTACTCTGCTTGTTCCTCAGCTTCTCTTTAGTTAAGATGGGGTGATGAAGCACCTTATTTCAGACAGTGTTCATGAGGATTAAATGGGGCAACATGTATAAACGGAGCTTTCATATATTTGCATTTTGGCCATTTAATATACAAAAATAAACATTACAGGCTAAATTCAGATGTGAAAAAAACCCTTTGTGTGTATGTATATTTGTCTTCGGAAGAATCATCTTAAGATAACCTTGCACATTCAGTTCAGTCTCTCAGTCGTGTCCGACTCTCTGCGACCCCATGAATCACAGCACCCCAGGCCTCCCTGTCCATCACCAACTCCCTGAGTTCACTCAAACTCATGTCCACAGAGTCGGTGATACCATCCAGCCATCTCATTCTCTGTCGTCTCCTTCTCCTCCCGCCCCCAACCTTTCCCAGCATCAGAGTCTTTTCCAGTGAGTCCTTTAAAATTGATGACCACAAATCAAACACAGTGCATGGTGTATTAGTTGTCTACTTCCATGTAACAAATGAGTCCAACCCTTATCCATGGAGGACAACAAACATCTATTTTCCCACAGTTTCTTTGGGCCAGGAATCAGGGAATATATTGTGGGGGCTTCTGGCTCAGAATCTCCCATAAGCTCTCAAAACAGTCACCCAGGGCTGCAGTCATCTCACAGCTCAAGTGGGGGAGAATCAGCTTTCAAGCTCAGTCACGTGGGCCTCTCTGCATGACTGACTTACGAGATGGCAGCTGGTTTTTCCCAAAATCGCACCATCCAAGAGGGAGAGAGCAAGAGCACTCAAGGTGTAAGCTAGTCTCTTTATACTCAATCTCAGAAGTAACAGCCCATCATCTTGATCTATTCTATTCCTTAGAAAGTGAGCTACTAAACCACCCCACATTCAAGGGGAAGGAAGGGATCATCCACAGCCTGAATATCTGGACAAAGCGATCACTGGGTACCATCTTAGCAACTGGGTAACTGAAAGATCTTTTAAGCCAAGTATGCGGTTCGCCTGAAAAGCATAGGCTACTTTTGGTGAAATTTAGTTGATTAAAATTTAGTTCTTTGTTTAAAAAAAAAAAAAGATTAAAAAAAAAATTTCCTGTTGATTCTTAAGTCCATTATTTGTCATGTTCCAGACTCTGCAGAGGATATAGGCTGTAATAAGAGGAATGACTCCTCAGTTTGCTCATTTTCTGTCCTTTCTCATTTAGGAAATGCCCCACCTGGGATTCCATGCTGGGAAAGGATGAGAGAAGGAGTGTTTTCAGATACATAGGAAGTGGAATCAATCTCACAGTAACAGAAAAGTGAAAGCAGCAACCCAGTATGCTGTGGAAATATAGCTGTTGAAATTTTAAAATATCTCCAAGTGTCAGGCAAATCATCCGTTCATTCAGGAAATATACATTGAGCTCCTTTGATGCATTCCACCATTCAAAGGCTTTGAGGATACAACAACAAACCTGCAGTTCCTACACTTGAGAAGCTTACATGCTTGCAGATGACGACAAGCAGTAAAGAGATACATGGAAGCAGGTTCTGAGAGGTGTTAATGAAGGAGGAACAAAGCAAAATAAGTGTTATTCTTCATAGGCTGGTCAAGGAAATTAGTTTTGAACAAAAACCAAATTTAAGTGAGAGAGGAAAAAAAGGTGTGAATATCTATGTGCTTAGAGTTCATAGAATAGTAAGGTCCAGTATTCTTGTGGAGATAATCCCACAGACAGAGGAGCCTGACAGGCTACAGTCCATGGAGTGGCAGAGTCAGACATGTCTGAGTATGCATGGAAGGTGCAGTGGGGTTGCAGAGAGTCACAAGGAAAAGAGTAATAGGAGATCATGTCAGAGAGCTTCTTGGGGCAGATTGGGTTGGTCTGGAGGGCCCAGTAATGAGGGAGGTGAGAGCCATTGGATGGCTTTAAACTGGGCAATGACATGATCCCATGTATATTTCAGAAGCTCACAGAGGATGCTATAGCTTGAGACAGAGCTAAACCTGGGAAATTAACACTCTGCCATTCCTCCACTGGGCTTCCCTGGTGGCTCAGTGAAAAACAATCTGCCTACCAAGAAGGAGACGCAGGTTCGATCCCCGGGTTGGGAAGATCCCCTGGAGAAGGAATAGGCAACCCACACCAGTATTCTTGCCTAGGAAATTCCATGAACAGAGGAGCCTGGTGGGCTACAGTCCTTAGGGTTGCAAAAGAGTTAGGCATGACTTAGCAACTTAACAACAACAAATTCCTCCATTACTAACTCCTATATTTGCTAGGGCTGCTGTAACAAAAGTACTACACACCATGTGGCTTGCATAGTAGGAGTGTCTTGTCTTTATAGTTCTAGAGGCAGAAATCCAAGATCAAAGTGTGATCAGAGCCATGTTCCCTCAGAAGACTCTAGAGAAGGATCTGTTTCAGGGCTCTCCCAGAGTTTAATAGTAGTTCTTTGATTTGGGACACTAATTTCCACATGCTACTCTCCCTGTGCGTGTCCAAATTTCCCTTTTATAAAGATACCAGTCATAGTGGGTTAGGGTCCCACCCTTCTGCAGTATGACCTCAATTAAATTACCTATGCAAGGACCCTATTTCCAAATAAGGTCAGAGTCTGAGATATTGGGAGGTTAGAACTACAACATATGAATTTTGGAAGGAGAAAATTCAACCCCTAACAGCTTTCTTCCTTATATTCTCAGATTCCTAAAAAATAAACAGCTTCAGCAGAGACTGGCAGGGAGAAGATGCAGCATGGGAAGAAAAAGTGAGCCCTCCATGGACTGTAGCCCGCCAGGCTCCTCTGTCCATGGAATTCTCCAGGCAAGAATACTGGAGTGGGTTGCCATTCCCTTCTCCAGGGGATCATCCCAAGCCAGGGATCAAACCCAGGACTCCTGGGTTGCAGGCAGATTCTTTACCATCTGAGCCACCAGGGAAGCCCAAAGTGAACCAAACGGAGGCCAAAACCACACCTCTCAAACCTGTTCAGAGTCTGCACTGCTGAGGTTCAAGGGATATAAACCAAAGACAAACTTTGGTAGACATGAAAGTAGTCGCCAATACAAACCATACTGCTTCTACCCATGTAGTCTTTAGCTTCTCAGGCCATCAGTCCCAAGTGACTGACCCCTTTTCCTTTCTCACGCTGTGTGTCAGGATCACACGTCACCTTGCCAAGAAGAGGAAAGCTCTTAAGAAGCTTTTGTGTGATGAGCTCATCAGGAACAAGCAGCCCATTTACGTGAACGAGTGAAGTGCTTCTGAATCCTGTGCAAATTAGACCTGAATATATGAAGGAGGGAGGGAAAGTGTGCTGCGGTTTTGTCGAGAGGTGGGAAAGTGCCCTCAGCAGTTATTACACTTAATGTTGAGATATTGTTGCCTGGGCACTTTGAAGGTGAAAATTTACATTCATGATATGTGTTGAAATGAATCTACATTAGTGCGGAAAAGTTATTTTCTGTATTTTTCTTCGGCTGGTCTACTGATACTACTCAATTTATTTTGCATTTTCCTTAAAATATTGGACAGAGTCCCGCTTTTCGAGATCCTGCTTCAAAGATGACATTAAGTAGCTATCCAGGCAGAGAAGGCAATGGCACCCCACTCCAGTCCTCTTGCCTGGAGAATCCCAGGGACGGCGGAGCCTGGTAGGCTGCCGTCTATGGGGTCGCACAGAGTCGAACACGACTGAAGTGACTTAGCAGCAACAGCAGCAGCTATCCAGGAGGATCATGAAGCAAACAGGGAATCAACCTTAGAATGATGCCTTTGCTTGCTGCCCCACTGGTCTGAAGCCACTGAACAGAAAGACTCCAGTGAAAACCTGATATGCTCTCTTGGGAATTCTCAGCACAGCTCAAAATACAATTAAAGTTGTGCAAAGAGCCAAACTTGAACTTGTGATCACATAGCAAGTTATTTTTAAAATGGCAGTTTCAAAGTCCTTAAGATGTTAAAAAGTACATGCATTTTTTTCTTATAGTTCTATAATACAATGAGTAGAGAGATGAAAGAGCACAGGAGAATAACGCAAAGCAGGTTGAGTCTTGGCTCCTTTCACCAACATGTCAAGAGACTCTGAGTGGAATCTCTACCTCTCTGGAGCTCAGTTTTCTCATCTGTAGGAGGAAGGCATCAAATTTAATGATATCTGTGCCTACTTCCAGTTTTTGCATTCTCTCATTATGTGCCAAGACATGTGACAAGTATTTTGCCAGGAGACCAAATTTGTAAATGGGTCAGAGAAGTGAAGCTTGAACAAAATTGGGGTGTACAACTTCGAGTGGGAGAAGACTTAAATCAGTCTCTTTTTAATAGCCCTATTGCTTCTACCTTACACCAAGTCAACCTTATCTCACCAAGATTATTGTAAGAGCCCGTCCCCCAACTGCGATGCCTCCTCCTATTTTTGCCTCCATCCAATCCGGATCGTATCACTTCATTTCCGTTTTCAAATTTTAACAGCTCCCATTCATTCAATGCATGTATTGAGTACTGACCTATGTGCATGGGTGCTGCAGGTTTGTGGTGGTAAAACACCACAACTGTCAGTTCTGGTGGAGCCTAACTCTTCATTGGCAAGAACAGGGAGACAGATGGATAGATATGAAAATTTCAGGAAGTGATAAATACAGCAAAGAAAATCAGAGCAGAGGAAGGATATAGAGAAAGTGTTACTTCAGACATGGTAGCCACGGAAGGCCCCTCTGGAGAATGTCCAAACACAGACCTGAAGAAGCGAGGGAGGGAGCCATGTGAATCACAGGGCAATGCCTGGCAGGCAGAGAGAAGAGCCAAAGCAGAATCCTGCAGTGGGATGTGCTTTGTTTGGCAGGTGGATCTGTTTAGAGAGTAAAGTGAGCTATGGGAGAGGTGAGCAGATGATGAGAGAGAAAGCTAATCTTGAACCAGGTCACCTAGGACCTTGTGGATAATGGAAAGAACTTTAGATTTTATTTTTTCAAAAATCCATTGAAGAGATTTCAGTAGGCAAGTGGCATTCTGAAGAGTCATTCTGGCTTATTGGTGGAAGTTTTACTAAAGAGACAAAAGTAGATGCAGAGAGACCAGAGAGATCATAAAAGCATGATCGTATAACCCAGATGAGAAACAATGGTAGCTCATACTGGGATGATGTCACAGGATGTGTAAGAAGTACTGGGATCTTGGATATATTTTGAAGTCACTGTTAGCCTTATTTACAGTGTGAATGTGGACTGATGAGAAAAACAGAATCATTAGGACTGATGTCAACATTTTGGCTTAAATTGTGTTCAAGCAAGTGCATGGTATCATGCATACATGGTGAAGGGTGAGCAGCTGATTTGGGAACGGAGATGAGAAGTCAACTGCTCACTTGTAGATACATAAAATCTAAAATTCCTGTTCGCCATCTAAGCATAGATACCAGGCAAGAAGTTGGGTATGAGTCTGTGGTCTGAGAAGTTAGGAGAGGATAAAAATATTTGGAAGTGAGCAACATATTTGAAGTCACTGGACTTAATAAGGTCATCTTAGCAAACAAAGGTAGGAGAAGCAAGTCAATGACTGAGCCCTGGGGCACTGCAGCATTTACAGGTGGGGTGGAAAAGACGCTGGCATTGGAGACAGGTCACAGGAGCCCCTTCATTGATTTTTTTCCACAACTACTCATGTACTTAAATCTGCACCAACGTCCTTCCCTCTTGGTATTATATGATCTATCCATGCTCCTGTCCAAAGCCCACCAATTCACTTACACATAGAATCTCATTTCTCTCCTGTCCTTAAAGACATCACTCCAGTGATTCTCTCTCTCCATTCAGAAAACTCAAGTTTCATTTCTTTATCAGACCCTTCCCATCAAGATACAAATTTCTAAAAAATAAAAATAAATAAATAAAGCTCCTTTGCACCCCACATCTCCCTTTAGCTACTGCCCATTTAATGTCTCCTCTAAAGCAACGTTCCTCAAAACGGTTAAAGTTGCTACCATTTACTCTTCTTCCAGGGTCTCTTGAACCTGCTCCAGTCTGATCTTTGACCTCAAGACTCCACCAAAACTTCCTCTAAAATCTTCCACATTACTAGGAAACCAAACCCAACAATACATTAAAAAGATCACATGCCATAATCAAGGGGGGTTTATCTTAGGGCTGTAAGGATGTTTCAATATCTGCAAATCAGTGTGATATGCCATACTAACAAATTGAATAAAAATGAAATGATCATCTCAAGAGATACAGAAAAAACTTTTGATAAAATTCATCATCCATTTATGATAAAAACTCCAGAAAGTGGGCACGGAGAGAGCCTACTTCAATGTAATAAAGGCCATACATGACAAACCCACAGCTAACATCATATTCAGTGGTTAAAAGCATTTCCTCTAAGATCAGGAACAAGACAAGAATGTCCATTCTCACCACGTTTATTCAACACAGTTTTGGAAGTCATAGATACAGCAATAAGAGAAGAAAAATAAAATGAATCAAAATTGAAAAAGGAGTAAAACTGTCACTGTTTGCAGGTAACATGATACTATACATAGAAAATCCTGAAGATGCCACCAGAAAGCTGGTAGAGGTCATTAGTGAATTTGATAAAGTTGCAGGCTGCAAAATTAATACTCAAATCTCTTGCATCAGTTCAGTTCAGTCGCTCAGTCGTGTCCGACTCTCTGCGACCCCATGAATCACAGCACGCCAGGCCTCCCTGTCCATCACCAACTCCCGGAGTTCACTCAAACCCATGTCCACAGAGTCGGTGATGCCATCCAGCCATCTCATTCTCTGTAGTCCCCTTCTCCTCCCGCCCCCAACCTTTCCCAGCATCAGAGTCTTTTCCAGTGAGTCAACTCATCGCATGAGGTGGCCAAAGTATTGAAGTTTCAGCTTTAGCATCAGTCCTTCCAATGAACACCCAGGATTGATCTCCTTTAGAATGGATTGGTTGGATCTCCTTGCAGTCCAAGGGACTCTCAAGAGTCTTCTCCAACACCACAGCTCAAAACACTAAACCAAACTAAAAGACCTTCTAGACTAACACCAAAAAAATGTCCTTTTCATCATAGGAGACTGGAATGCAAAAGTAGGAAATCAAGAGATAACTGGAGTAACAGGCAAGTTTGGCCTTGCAGTACAAAATGAAGCAGGACAATGTCTATCACAGTTTTACCAAGGGTATGCACTGGGCATAGCGAACACCCTCTTCCAACAATATAAGAGACAACTCTACACATGGACATCACCACATGGTCGATACTGAAATTAGATTGATTATATTCTTTGCAGCCAAAGATGGAGAAGCTCTATACAGTCAGCAAAAACAAGACTGGGTTTCTGATCTGACTGTGGCTCAGATCATGAACTCATTGCAAAATTCAGACTTAAATTGAAGAAAGTAGGGAAAACCACTAGACCATTCAGGTATGATCTAAATCAAATCCCTTAAAATTGTACAATGGAAATAACAAATAGATTCAAGGGACTAGATCTGATAGACAGAGTTCCTGAAGAACCATGGACAGAGTTTTTACAACATTGTATGGGAGGCAGTGATCAGAACCATCCCCAAGAAAAAGAAATGCAAAAAGGCAAAATGGTCATCTGAGGAGGCCTTACAAATATATGAGAAAAGAAATTAAGCAAAAGGCAAAGGACAAAAGGAATATACACCCATCTCAATGCAGAGTTCCAAAGAATAGCATGGAGATATAAGAAAGTCTTAAGCGAACAACTCAAAGATATAGAGGAAAATAATAGAATGGGAAAGACCAGAGATCTTGTTAAGAAAATTAAAGGTACCAAGGGAACATTTCATGAAAAGATGAGCAGAATAAAGGACAGAAATGGCAAGGCCCTAACAGAAGCAGAAGATATTAAGAAGAGGGGCAAGAATACACAGAAGAACTGTACAAAAATGTCTAATGACTTGGAAAACCATGATAGTGTGGTCACCCACCTAGAGCCAGACATCCTGTAGTGTGAAGTCAAGTGGGTCTTAGAAAGCATTACTATGAGCAAAGCTAGCGGAGGTGATGGAATTCCAGCTAAGCTATTTCAAATCCTAAAAGATGCTGCTGTGAAAACGCTGCATTCATTATGCCAGCAAATTTGGAAAACTCAATAGTGGCCATAGGACTGAAAAAGGTCAGTTTTCATTTCAATCCCAAAGGGAAATGCCAAAGAATTTTAAACTATTGCACAATTGCACTCATTTCACATGCTAGCAAGGTAATGCTCAAAATTCTTCAAGTGAGGCTTCAATAAGACATGAACCAAGAACTTCCAGGTGTACAAGCTGGATTTAGAAAAGGCAGATGTATCAGAGATCAAATTGCCAAATTGGATCATAGAAAAAGCAAGGGAATTCCAGAAAAACATTGACTTCTGCCTCATTGACTATGTTAAAGTCTTTGTATGGATCATAACAAACTGAGGAAAATTCTTCGAGAAAGAGGAATACCAGACCACCTTACCTGCTTCCTGAGAAATCTATATGCAGGTCAAGAAACAACTGTTACAATGAGACATGGAACAACGGACTGGTTCCAAACAGGGAAAGGAGTATGTCCACCCCAAGACTGTGTACTGTCACCCTGCTTATTTAACGTACATGCAGAGTATATCATGTGAAATGCCAAGCTGGATGACTAACAAGCTGAAATCAACATTGCCAAGAGAAATAGCAATAACCTCAGATGTGCAGATGACACCACCTTTATGGCAGAAAGTGAAGAGGAACTAAAAAGCCTCTTGATGAAAGTGAAAGAGGAGAGTGAAAAAGTTGGCTTAAAACTCAACATTCAGAAAACTTAAGATCATGGCATCTGGTCCCATCACTTCATGGAAAATAGATGGGAAAACAATGGAAAGAGTGACAGACTTTATATTTTGGGGCTCCAAAATCACTACAGATAGTGACTGCAGCCATGAAATTAAAAGACGTTTGCTCCTTCGAAGAAAAACTACGACAAACCTAGCCAGAATATTAAAAAACAGAGAGTGAAATATCTAGGAATATACCTACTAAGGAGGCAAAAGACCTGTACTCCAACAACAATGACACTGATGAAATAAATCTGATATGAAACAAATGGCAAGATATGCCACATTCTTGGATTGGAAGACTACTGTCAAAATGACTATACTACCCAAGCAGATCTATAAATTCAAAGCAATCTCTGTCAAGTTACAAGTGGCATTTTTCACAGAACTAGAAGAAAAAATTTTCATTTGTATAGAAATACAAATGACCCTGAAATATCCAAAGCAATTTGAGAAAGAAAAATGGAGCTGGAGGAATCAGGCTCCCTGACTTCAGGTTATATTACAAAGCTACAGTCATCAAAGTGGTATGGTACTGGCACAAAAACAGAAATACAGATCAGAACAGAAAATGGAACAGAAAGCCCAGAAATAAGCCTGCACACATGTTCAATTAATCTATGACAAAAGGAGCAACAATACGCAATGGAGAAAAGGCAGTCTCTTCAACAAATAGTGCTGAGATAACTGAACAGCTACTTGTAAAAACAAACAAAAAAAAATGAAATTGGAACAGTCCTTGGCACCATACACAAAATTAAACTCAAAATGGAATTCAGATCTAAATATAAGACTGGATACTGTAAAACTCTTAAGGGAAATAGGAAAAACACTCTTTGACATAAATTGCCAGCAACATCTTTTTCAGTCATCTCCTAGAATAATGGAAATATAAACAAAAGTAAATAAATGGGACCTAATTAAAATTTAAAATAAAATGTTTCGTACAGCAAAGGAACCATAAACAGACAACCTACAGAATCAAAGAGAATATTTGTAAATGATGTGACTGACAAGTGATTAGTCTCCAAAATTTACAAACAGCTCAGCTTATTAAAAAAAAATCAAAAAATGGACAGAAGACATAAACAGACATTTAGCCAAAGAAGACATACACAGATGACCAAAAGCCAAATGAAAAGACACTGAGCACTGCTATTTATTAGAGAAATGCAAATCAAAACTACAATGAGATATCACCTCACAGCAGTCAGAATGGCCAACATCAAAAAATCTATAAATAATAAATGCTGGAGAGGGTGTGGGGAAAAGGGAAACTTCCTATACTGTTGGTGGGAATGTAAATTGGTATAGTCACTATGGAGAACAGTACAGAGGTCCCTTAAAAAGCTAAAAATAGAACTATTATATGATCCAGAGAAAAACATAATTCAAAAAGACATATGGACCCTAATGTTCATAGGAGCATTATTTACAATAGTCAAGGAAGTAACTTAAGTGTTCATTTCATCGACAAATGAAAGGATAAAGAAATTATATGAAGGAATATTACTTAGCCATAAAAAGAATGAAATAATGCTATTTGCGACAACAAATTATCATATTAGAGATTGCCATACTAAGAGAAGCCAGACAGAGAAAGACAAATATCATGTTATCACTTATATGTAGAATCAAAAAAAATGGTACAAATGAACCTATGTACAAAACACAAATATAGTCACAAACACAGAAAACAAACTTAATGGTTACAAAAAGGGGAGGTGCCAAGAGGGATAAATTAGAAGTTTGAGATTAAAATATATACACTCCAATATATAAAACAGATAACCAACAAGGACCTATTATATAACACAGGGAACTATACTCAGTACCTTATAATAACATGTAATGGGAGAGAATGTAAAAAAATTTTAAAGAGTATAATTCATTCAATAAGTACTTAGTTACTTAGTGTCTACTCTCCACTAACATCGTCCATGCCACTAGAGACATGGCAGTGAGCAGGCCAAAGCCCTTGCTATCATGGAGCATGGCACATCCTAGTAGACAGACAAACAATGGAAGCCAGGTGAAGAAAAGGTTTCAAGATGGAGGTGATCAGCTGCACAAGTAATGCTGAGTGATCAAGTGAGTGATCAAGTGAGATGAGGACTGTGAATTAACCACTGGACTTGGCTTAGATTCAGGCTTGGATTCAGGCTGGGTGGTAACCCTGACATCGTAAATTTTAGTGAAGGATTAAGTTAAAATTCTGGGATTCTAGATCAAAAGGCAGGTGAGGAGTAGGCTGTAACAAGTGTCCTCAACTCCTCTCAAGACATTGTGAAATATCTTTCTCTGTTTTCTGAAACATCGTCTTGAACTTTTTTCTAGGTCTCAGGTTAGATATCATTCTTTAGAAAGGATTTTCTGAGAATTTACATTTTGTTCCTCTGTCATTTTCTCTCATGGGCTCATTTTCCATTATTACACTATCATGTTTATAATTATGGATTTAGGTGTTTGAAATTCACTTATATATCCCACTATTCAAGTTCATTAAAGCTGTTTTAAGCCCTGCAAAGGCTTTGGCATAGTCAATGAAGCAGAAATAGATGTTTTTATGGAACTCTCTTGCTTTCTCCATGATCCAGCGGATGTTGGCAATTTGATCTCTGGTGCCTCTGCCTTTTCTAAAACCTACTTGAACATCTGGGAGTTCACGGTTCACATATTGCTGAAGCCTGGCTTGGAGAATTTTGAGCATGACTTTACTAGCGTGTGAGATGAGTGCAATTGTGCAGTAGTTTGAGCATTCTTTGGCATTGCCTTTCTTTGGGATTGGAATGAAGACTGACCTTTTCCAGTCCTGTGGCCACTGTTGAGTTTTCCAAATTTGCTGGCATATTGAGTGCAGCACTTTCACAGCATCATCTTTCAGGATTTGAAATAGCTCAATTGGAATTCCATCACCTCCACTAGCTTTGTTCGTAGTGATGCTTTCTAAGGCCCACTTGACTTCACATTCCAAGATGTGACCTGCCTCTTGAGAAACCTGTATGCAGGTCAGGAAGCAACAGTCAGAACTGTACATGGAACAACAGACTGGTTCCAAATAGGAAAAGGAGTACGTCAAGGCTGTATATTGTCACCTTGCTTATTTAACTTATATGCAGAGTACATCATGAGGAATGCTGGGCTGGAAGAAGCACAAGCTGGAATCAAGATTGCTGGGAGAAATATCAATAACCTCAGATATGCAGATGACACTACCCTTATGGCAGAAAGTGAAGAGGAACTAAAAAGCCTCTTGATGAAAGTGAAAGAAGAGAGTGAAAAGGTTGGCTTGAAGATAAACATTCAGAAAACAAAGATCATGGCATCTGGTCCCATCACTTCATAGGAAATAGATGGAAAAACAGTGGAAACAGTATCAGACTTTATTTTTTTGGGCTCCAAAATCACTGCAGATGCTGATTGCAGCCATGAAATTAAAAGACGCTTATTCCTTGGAAGGAAAGTTATGACCAACCTAGATAGTATATTAAAAAGCAGAGACATTACTTTGCCAACAAAGGTCTGTCTAGTCAAGGCTATGATTTTTCCCGTGGTCATGTATGGATGTGAGAGTTGGACTGTGAAGAAAGCTGATCACCGAAGAATTGATGCTTTTGAACTGTGGTGCTGGAGAAGACTCTTGAGAGTCCCCTGGACTGCAAGGAGATCCAACCAGTCCATTCTAGGGGAGATCAATCCTGGGTGTTCATTGGAAGGACTGATGCTGAAGCTGAAACTCCAATACTTTGGCCACCTCATGCGACAAGTTGACTCACTGGAAAAGACTCTGATGCTGGGAAAGGTTGGGGGCGGGAGGAGAAGGGGACGACAGAGGATGAGATGGCTGGATGGCATCACCGACTCTGTGGACATGAGTTTGCGTGAACTCCGGGAGTTGGTGATGGACAGGGAGGCCTGGCGTGCTGTGATTCATGGGGTCGCGGAGAGTCGGACACGACTGAGAGACTGAACTGAACTGAAGCCCTGCAAAATGAATACCTAGTGTGTCACTGGCACAATAAAGTTCTCGCTTGAATTAATGCACAAAGAATGATTAATTAGTCTTTTCCTCTGGGGCTGTGGTGGACCATGCCATATCAACTTGGTTAAATGGAACTACCTTTCCAAGAATCCCATTCCCTTTGTCTCCCTGGAGTAAATTTTGCAAAACAAGAACTAGCACAAGATTTGGAAAGTAAAGTAAAGCAATAGGCATTACCTGAAGAAGGTCTCACAATCAACGACAGTAAGTCTTCTACATTACTTGAAGAAGCTTCAAGCTGTGAACTTTCAAAGATGGTATCATCAGCATGAGTGAAATTGCAACCCGACCTCTGACCTTTATTGCTGACAATCCTTAAGTTCTACAATCTCCCACCTCCCCTAGTCAGAAACTCTTCCTGGCTTTTCATTCAATGCCAGTTCCTGTATGCCAACTATTTTACTGTACTTTCCAAAGTACTGTCCTGTAAGATTAAAATGCTTTATTTTCGTAAGATGTCCATTAACAGAAGAATGGATAAAGATGTGGTACACATATACAATGGAACATTCAGTTCAGTTCTCAGTTGTGCCCAATGCTTTGCGACCCCATGGACAGACTGCAGCACGCCAAGCTTCCCTGTCCATCACCAATTCCCGGAGCTTGCCCAAACTCAGTCCATCGAGCAGTGATGCCATCCAACCATCCCATCCTCTGTCATTCCCCTCTTCTCCTGCCTTCAATGGTTCCCAGCATCAGGGTCTTTTCCAATGAGTCAGTTCTTCACATCAGGTGGCCAAAGTATTGGAGTTTCACCTTCAGCATCAGTCCTTCCAAAGAGTATTCAAGATGGATTTCCTTTAGGATTGACCGATTGGATCTCCTTGCAGTCCAAGGGACTCTCAAGATTCTTCTCCAACACCATAGCTCAAAAGCATCAATTCTTCAGCATTCAGCTTTCTTTATGGTCAAACTCTCACATCCATACATGACTACTGGAAAAATCGTTTCTTTGACTAGACAGACCTTTGTTGAAAAAAGAATATCTCTGCTTTTTAATATGCTGTCTAGGTTGGTCACAGCTTTTCTTCCAAGGAGCAAGCGTCTTTTAATTTCATGGCTGCAGTCACCATCTGCAGTGATTCTGAAGCCCAAGAAAATAAAGTCTCTCATTGTTTCCATTGTTTCTCTATTTGCCATGAAGTGATGGAGCTGGAATGAAAACTGACCTTTTCCAGTCCCATCGCCACTGCTGAGTTTTCCAAATTTGCTGGCATATTGAGTGCAGCACTTTCACAGCATCATCTTTTAGGATTTGAAATAGCTCAACTGGAATTCCATCACCTCCACTAGCTTTGTTCGTAGTGATGCATCGAAAGGCCCACTTGCCTTCACATTCCAGGATGTCTGGCTCTAGGTGAGTGATCACACCATCATGATTATCTGGGTCATGAAGATCTTTTTTGTACAGTTCTTCTGTGTATTCTTGCCATCTCTTCTTAATATCTTCTGCTTCTGTTAGGTCCATGCCATTTCTGTCCTTTATTGACACCATCTTTGCATGAAATATTCCCTTGGTATCTGTAATTTTCTTGAAGAGATCTCCAGTCTTTCCCATTATATTATTTTCCTCTATTTCTTTGCACTGATCACTGAGGAAGGCTTTCTTATCTCTCCTTGCTATTCTTTAGAACTCTGCTTTCAAAAGGAATTAAACTCTCACTGTCTGCAGATAACACGATACTATACATACAAGATACAAAGATGCTACCAGAAAACTACTAGAACTCAATAAATTTGGTAAAGTTGCAGGCTACAAAATTAATACACAGAAATCTGTTGTATTCCTAAATACCAACAATGAAAGACCAGAAAGAGCAATTCAAGAAGCAATTCCATTTATCATCACATCAAAAAGAATAAAAATAAACAGGAATAAATCTAGGTTTGTGTCTAAGGAGACAACCTGCACTCCAAAAACTACAAGATGCTGCTGAAAGAAATTGAAGACGACACAAACAGATGGATAGATACACCACGTTCATGGATTAGAAGAATCAGTAATGTCAAAATGACTATACCACCCAAGGCAATTTACAGATTCAATGCAAACCCTATCAAATTACCAATGGCATTTTTCACAGAACAGAAAAAAAGCCTCAAAATTTGTATGGAGACACAAAAGACCCCAAACAGCCAAAGCAATCTTGAGAAAGTAAAACAGAGCTGGAGGAATCATGTTCCTTGACTTCAGACTATACTACAAAGGTACATTCATCAAAACAATATGGTCCTGGCACAAAAAACAGAAATATAGATCAATGAAACAGGACAGAAAATCAAGAAATAAAACCATGCACTTACAGTCAATTAATCTATGATGAAAGAGACAAGACTATACAATGTTGGATGGAGAAGGAAATGGCAATCCACTCCAGTATTCTTGCCTGGAGAATCCTGTGGACAGAGGAGCCTGGTGGGCTGCTGTCCATAGGGTCGCAGAGAGCTGGACATGACTGAAGTGACTTAGCATGCATGCATGCATTGGAGAAGGAAATGGCAACCCACTCCAGTGTTCTTGCCTGGAGAATCCCAGGGATGGAAGAGCCTGGTGGGCTGTCATTTATGGGGTCACATAGAGTCAGACACGACTGAAGTGACTTAGCAGCAGCAGCAGTATACAATGCTGAAAACACAGTCTCTTCAACAAATGGTGCTGGGAAAACTAGACAACCACATGTAAAGAAATTAAATGAGATCAATCCTTAACCCCACACACAAAAATATGCTCAAAATGGACTAAAGACCTAAATGTGAGATCAGAGATACTATCAAACTCCCAGAGGAAAAACATAAGCAATACACCCTCTGACTTAAATTGTAGCAATGTTGTTTTTTTTTTTTTTCTGATCCATCTCTCAGAATAATGGAAATAAAGACAAAAGGAAACAAATGGGACTTAAACTCAAAAGCTTTTGCACAGCAAAAGAAACAATAAGCAAAATGAAAAAACAACCCACAAATTGGGAAAAATATTTGCAAATGATGTGACCAACAAGGGATTAGTCTCCAAAATTTACAAACTGCTCATGACACTTAACAGCATCAAAACAAACAACCCAATAAAAAAAAATGGGTTGAAGACCTAAGCAGACATTTCACATACAGATGTCCAACAGGCCCATGAAAAGATGTTAATATTGCTAATTATTAGAGAAATGCAAATCAAAACTACAATGAGATATAATCTCACACCAGCCAGAATTGCTATCATCAAAAAATCCACAAACAATAAATGCTGGAGAGGGTATGGAGAGAAGGGAACCCTCTTACACTGCTGGTGGGGATGTAAATTGGTACAGCCATTATGGAAAACAGTATAGAGATTCCTTAAAAGACTAAAAACAGCTACCATATGACCCTGCAATCCCATTACTCAGCATATATCTGGAGAAAAACATGATCTGAAGGATACAAGCACGCCAGTGTTCACTGCAGCACTGTTTATAATAGCCAAGACATGGAAGCAAGTGTCCTAAATGTCTATTGACAGAGGAATGGATAAAGATGTGGTACATATATATTAATACAATGTAATATTGCTCAGCCATTTGACTGAAATAATGCAATTTTCATGAACATGAATGGATCTAGAGAGTGTCATACTGAGTTTAGTCAGACAGAGAAGAAATATCATATGACATCCTTTATATATGGAATCTAAAAAGAAATGATACAAATGAACTTACAAAACAGACTAGCAGACTTTGAGAATGAACTTATGGTTGCTAGGGGGAAGGATGAGGGGAAGGAATAGTTACAGAGTTTAGGATCAACATGTACACACTACTATATTTAAAGTGGATAACCAACAGGGACCTATTGTGTAGCAAAAGGAACTTTGCTCAATGTCATGTGGCGGCCTGGATGGGAGGGGTGTTTGGGGGAGAGTGGATACATGTATTCCTATGGCTGAATTCTTTCACTGTTCACTTGAAACTATCATAGCAGTGTTTGTTAATCAGCTATACCCCAATACAAAATAATAAGGTAAAGAAAAAAGAACCAAAACTCCCCTGAGATGTGTATTAGTATTCATATAACCTGTGATAAAAAATTAATGAAAAGCTACATCAGGATAGTATAAAATGTTCAAACCCTTCATGCATAAAGTTTAGAGACTCCTACCCAGCAAGGAACTATGACCAGCTAAGAAGAAAAGTTATATGAATAGGTAATAAACAGTGGATGAAGTTAGAAATACCAGTTATAATCACATGGCCAGTTGCAGAAATGAGGAATAAAATAGTGATAAATCTTTTGCTTTAATATAAACATATTCATATAGATGACAGACATACTTAACCAGTTTTTCTACTATCTAACATAAGATATATTCACAGCAATTAACCTCACATCTCAATATTTAAGTTACAGGCTATCAGAGTGGGAGGGGCTCAGCTAGAAGAGGAATGAATGCCACCAAAAGGCAGATAAAGTAGCAGAGGAGATGTTGCATATGTCCTTTCTGGAGGAGAGGTTGAACACTGTCAGATAATTATACCATGTTAACCATGTTAGGCAGAACCATGGTTTTGCTATTGTCTCTACTGTCTTTATTTAGAAGTTAAATTTGCTTGATGAGGAATGTATAGTTGAACAGGAATGAACTGTGCTGGATTATGCCTTATTGATTTGGCTAATTTGGGAACTACATGGCCTAGAATCCCCTTTTCTGAATGGTTCTAAGTGATAGTCAACCAAGGAACTTGCCTGAGATCTAGCAGACAGACAGAAAACAGTGGCCATTACTCCCAGAAGAAGCCATGTTAGACAAATGGTGAGAACAAGCACAGGAGAACCCAGGAGGTTACAGTTTTTCCTGACCCCCCTTCACTGTGTCTCTAGCTTGTCTTCCTATTGCTTGGCCATGTTGACCAACAGCAGTGCTAGATCTCATACCAGATGCTTGACTGTGGAATCACAAAAGGTGGTGGCTATACAGAGGCAACAGATCCCTAGATTTTTCCGTCTTTTTTTGTGGTCAGTGGCTAGATGTGCTTGGCTTCTCATATTCTTACTAACTCTGACCTGCTTACCACTCCAGCACTTCAGAAGGTAAAGCTTGTGACTTATTCCTCTACTCTCCTTCCCAGACCTTTTCTTCTGTTGTTGTGTGAGATCTAATTCCTATAATAAAGCTCTTATCTCATGGTATTCATAGTGACTCCACTTCTCTGACTGGAAGACTGACCACCTAAAATTCTCCATGACTAACTTTCACTATGTCCAATATCTAATGCCCTGACCATCTATATCATCTCATAGTAGCTCTGTAAGTTCTCAAATGAGAAGGATATGAAAGCATTTTAGTAACTTTGCTCCTGGAGACTGATTACGAGAAAGGCAAGGAATGTATTTAGTTATAAAAATTTCACACAACTTTGGATTTTTCATGTTCAGTTACTAGACATTAGAAGGACAGACAAGGATTTAATGTTTTATTGCACCAGAGTTAGGAGTGTAGTGGTAGTGACACTAATTGTTCTTTATGGAATGTGTAAAGACTTATTCTTGAATGTCAGATTTTTTTCCCCCTTATTATCAGGCACTCCCTTTTCCCCTCCCACCTCCTCCAATAAAAGCAATACCATTGGCCTCAGAGATTAAGTTTGTGCTATCAGTGCTAATTATAAATCTCTTGGGGTACACCTGGAAAGGACACCAAGTCATGAGCAGGATGACTCATTTTATAAGGAGTGATCTCGAAAGCAAAAACATTTTCAAAAACCCAAATAAATTCTTGGTTGGTCAAGTGTTCATTTCTACTTGGAGTGTGGGTTGGGAGAATCAAGTGCTTCTCCTGAGCATTTCATGGAATTATATTTCAAGCTGCTTGACAGAATCTACAAGAGCTGCATTTGTCACTTCCCAGCAAGGAACATAAGGAACATGACTAATGGAGATACTGTTTACAGAGCCCAGGGCAGGGTTAAAGGATACCACTGAAGCTTGGAGAAGCATCTCTGGACTTGAATAATGCAGAACAGGGCTCAAAGGAGCAAGAGTAATGAGCAGTTTCAGGAACTTGAACTGCTGGAGGAAGCTGGGGAGAGGGCCTGAGACAAGTCATTGCCAACCTACACCCAATGGAGAGATCTGGGGAACAAATACCTTTGCTTCAATGTCTTCTACCCTCCCATCCCTTCCAGGGCCTCTCACAAACAATCACAGGCCAAAGGTCAAGGGCCTCTGTTTAGTGACGTCCATAAAGATCTGCTGCCTATGGGCAGGGTAAAAAGTGGATCTAGAGGGAAAGAGAATGTCCATATAGACTATTGAATCCAGGTTTACTGGGGAGAAAATTAATCAGATCCCAGACATAATCACCATGCTATTACATGTTATTAGAGACATATTCCTGCATGAACATACCGGAAAGGGTGCTCTTCACTCAGTAATATGTAGTCAAGCTCTATCGGTTACTATCTTGCTAACCCTGATGTGTTAAGTATTCATTCAGGTGAAAATCACTTGGCTTGAATGTCTGTCTTTTTTGTATTTTGTCTTTAAGAGCTATGAGAACACTGACTTAATTTAGCTGCAGTGCATCAAATAAAACTGAATTGTTTTGGGACTCCTTCATTTAGAATAAACCAGAAAACAGCCATTTTAATTATTAGGATAATTGAAGCACACAATACCCATCAATGATGCCTTCACAATGACACTTGGTATTCTTAAGTGAGTTTAACTGGATACTACCTTTTCCGCATTTACCACTGGAGTTTTCATTGAATATCACTGTATTCCAAATACCACATGATTCTAATGAATAAGACAATTTATACCACTTTAACCAAATACTATTCAACAATCACAAAGACTGTGGCTTGTTTTAACAAGGGATTCCCTATGGTGGTGGGACATGCAGTAGGCAGGCTTCATCTCCCTGCCATCTGCTGGCAATTGCAGGCTGGGATTTCCTGTGGCAAAAACCAAGAGCCTTGGATTCTACCTGTCTCTAGAAATGGTAGGCCATGGTTCTATCGTTAAACCTCTGGAGTAATTTCTTTGTCCATGATGAAACTACTTGTCCTCAGATGTCAGGTTTTAGCATCTTCTTTCTATTTGCTCTTTCTTCTACTTCTTGCCTCTGAATATGATCTTTATACTCAGGGTCAGCATTATCTGCATCTTCACAGATTTAATCAATGACTATAATCAGAGAATCCCAGTGAAGGGCAATTATTTCAAGATTTCTACCGAGGTCTCTAAATGCAGAGGAAAGTGAATTTCTGGAATTAGGGAGACTCTTGGGAAGGAGATCATAGGGACATCCCACTGTAAACAAGAAATTTCTTTAAAGATTCATGTTTTATCAGTAAAATTTGTATGGATTTTTCATTTTGTATCAAGTATCAAGAAATATAAAAGAGTTTCTGTAAGTCTGAAAGGACTGCAGCTGCACAAAGATGTGACATTTTTTTTCTGTGGCCTCACACAGTGGCACACCACTGTGAAGTGTTATCTGAGCAGCACAGGCCTTCACCTATCAAATTAGTAAAACTTAAAACACCTGGACATTGTGTGTGTACACGTGCAGCTCCCAGGGTTACGGGGTACTGACTGGTGGGAAACAAACTTTCTTCCAGAAAGCTTATCAAGGCCAAATCAAACATTCATCTACTTTGACCCAGCAACTCAACATTAAGAATTTGTTCCAGGAAAACAACCACATATTTGTACAAAGGTAGAGACAGACAACTTATAAGACTGAAAAATCAGAACACAGGTATCCAACAGTAGTATGCACTACAGGATTAGGGATCTGTTGGCTGCCTACCCAGCACCCATTTCCCCTAAAAATGTCAGATTTTGCTAGGGCATTCATCCTATCTACCCCAGCACCCCACTCATACGAAGTTTTCCCTTGAACAATGTGGGGATTAGTTCACCCAACCCTCCACCACCCCCAGTCAATTGACTCCCTTAAAACTAAACTAGAGGTAGTCTGTGGACCAGCAATCTTACTGATAAAACAGTTAACACATACTTTATATGTTACATGTATTATAAGCTTCTATTCTTACAATAAAACTAGAGAAAATAATGTTTTAAGAAAATCATAAAAAAATATGTGAGAACTGTATTCTACTTATCGATACTGTGATTTGTCACCTCTTTACAAGGATAGTCAGTACCTACATCAATACTGTCTTGTGATACAAAAGATAGTCAATGTTACATTTATTACTAACATAAGGCGTCAAAAATGAAAAAAACAACGTGAAAAACTTGTATTTACAGATATAATGATTCATGCATTGATAATGAAGAAATGGTAACATGCATTATGGAAGCCTAGTATAATTCATACAATTAGCTTCATGGTAGCCTAGCCCATGTACTAATGAATGACTCATTATAATATTTTTAAGCCAATGCAGTATTATAGCCATACTCATAATATCATACTAGAAACATGTTACTTTAAACAAAAAATACTTAGCTGTGAAGATACGCAGTTTCTTCAATTGTTATAGAACCAGGTTCCGCTTGCCCGATGCACAACAACCAAAAACGCCCAGGCGCCAAGGTTCGCAGCAGAGGGGGTTTATTCACAAGGCAGTGAAACCATGAGATGGGAGAACAAATTCTCTCCTCCGAAGGAGAGGGAGTGTGGGAGGAATCAAGCAGCACTGTGGGCTGAGGAGTGGGACGCCCGGGGAACGCAAGAATAATGATTCGAGAAAGGTGAAGTAACGGGGGGTTCTGCGCAGGCGTAACCAGCCTACAGATGGGGCGTCTGCAAAGGTCACTCGCACATGCCCAGTTGAAGGGTGGGCGGTCCTATCCAGTCTTAACCAGTTCAGCTCCAACCAGACGCAGCAGGCTCCAAATCACTAGAAAACAACCCCAGGAAAACATCTTATTGCTTAGATTATGGTGCCGATAGGAGGACATGCAAATCTTAAAACCACCTTGATTACTGAGGGGCAGATGAAACGGATTTAACCCTCAGTTTCACAGTTATGAGAGAGGCAAACCATATGATAATGTAATTTTTTAAAAGCAGTTATGAAACAGTAAGAAAACTAACACATTATTAATTTTATGTTAAATATCATTCACATACATAACTTTCTTAATTTTCTCAATATTTTCAGGCTACAGGGTTTGTCTGCAAGTTTTTTCAAATTGTCACAAATATCCCCCCAATTTTCCCATTTGTATATATATTTAAAAATTTTTGGCTGTGTCAGGTCTTAGTTATGGCAAACAGGCTCCAGAGTGTGTGGGTTCAGTAGTTGCAATGTGTGGGATTAGTTGCTCCTCAGCATGTGGGATCCTAGCTCTTCAGCCAAAGATCGAATCTGCGCTCTCTGCATTGGAAGGCAGATTCTTAGCTATTGGACCACTAGAGAAATCCAGGGAAGCATTTTTTTGGAAAAAAAAATACATATACATGTAAGTGGGCTTGTAGTTCAAACCATGATTTTCAAGGCTCAACTGTACTTGAAAAAATGACCAAATTGTCAGCTGAAGAAATAAACCAGAGCTGGTTTTAGCCCATGGGGCTATGCCCCTGTTATTGGCCAGGAAAAGACCCAAAACCAATTAGTATAACGCATTCCCTACAGGGCCTCCTCAGAGGATTGCCTTGATCTCTATTTTGTGCTTTTTCAGTTCGGGAGGTGGATTTTCAAAACTCACTGCATTTTCAAAACTCCTTGAGACCAGGTTTCTCCTGTGACCGTTCTCCCAATCAAATACACTCAGTTGAGATTTGGAAGTACTCAGGAAGGTGGTCCCTTCTTTCTAAGCTAATATGGACTTTACTCTGCCAACAAAAGTCCGTCTAGTCAAAGCTATGGTTTTTCCAGTAGTCATGTATGGATGTGAGAGTTGGACTATAAAGAAAGCTGAGCGCTGAAGAATTGATGCTTTTGAACTGTGGTGTTGGAGAAGACTCTTGAGAGTCCCTTGGACTGCAAGGAGATCCAACTAGTCCATCCTAAAGGAAATCAGTCCTGAATATTCATTGGAAGGGCTGATGCTGAAGCTGAAACTCCAATACTTTGGCCACCTGATATGAAGAACGGACTCATTTGAAAAGACCCTGGTACTGGGAAAGATTTAAGGCAGGAAGAGAAGGGGACAACGGAGGATGAGATGGTTGGATGGCATCACCAACTAAATGGACATGAGTTTGAGTAAACCCTGGGAGTTGGTGATGGACAGGGAGGCCTGGCGTGCTGCAGTCCATGGGGTCACATGGGGACATGACTGAACTGAACTGAATACGAACAGTGTAGGTGCAGGCAGCTTCTCTGAATCTGTTTTCTGTACAGCAGGGGTAACATCAGTTACCTAATATAGAAGCAAGGTAGATGCCCTGACACCTTCTTTTTTAATATTTCTTTCCTGGATATTGTAACTTGATTGTAACTTGGCAGTGTCACTTGATTGAGGGGGTCAGAGAATTCTTAGATACAGAAGGCTTTTTCTCCCAAGCTTTAATATACCCAGAATCAGGAACCTGGCTAAGCAGAAGGTGGGTCAGAGCAAATCTGCTCAGACCTGTGTTATCCACACCATGAATGTGGCTTCTTCATGAACATACCCTGACAAATTCTCAGACAATAGAGATTCAATTTTCTCACAAGAGAAAATCCTCTCTATACCTGCTTTTTTTTTTTTTTTCCCTTTTATTTTTTGGCCATGCCACAAGGCATGCAGGATCTTAGTTCCCCAACCAGGGATTGAACCTACACCCCCTGCTTTGGAAGCATGGAGTCTTAACCACTGGACCACCAGGGAAGTCCCTGACCTCAGTTTCTTCATTAAAAAAAAAAAAAAAGTTTAGAAAAGGTGTTCATTCCCTAAAGTCCCTTCCAATTTTAGAAGTTTCAGGTATTAGCTAGACAATATGGTTGGAAGTTTTATGCAAACTCAGTCTTTATGTAGCCAAAGGTCAGCCTTGAAATGTTTTTATTTCTTATACATCTCTGTAAACATGCCCTTTAATAAATTTTCCCTTGAGTACAAAGCATAAAAAATAACAATTAAACTGTACTACACAGAATAGCAATGTCCTGGGTATATTATGAATTGACCCCTATGAAAACTGCTGACAGTTTATCTTCTTTGATCCACAAATCAGCAATTTTATATGGCTCAAACTACTAAGATCATTAAAATGCAAAATTTTAAAATGTGTTATGTTTGTCCTGAACATCAGCAGATTAAGAAAAAGCTGAGAATTTCATGTTTTTCTACACTTTACACATTGGTGCCACAAATCCTTAGAGTTGTTTTCTTTTTTGGTGGAGGATGCTGGAAGAGAGAATGATACTGCCATGTTTCAACTTCTGTAAAAGACAAAAAGTCCTCTGAACTCCCTCTTTGTTCTCTAGCCACAAAGCTCAGCCAGTTCATTCCCCCTGCACAGCAGAGTCTAAAAGTGCTCAAGCTGTGCTCTGTGACTGCCTGTTCTGCCCTGGTTCCTGCATCCTCTGGTGATGTCATTTGAGAATATGGGACACTATTGGCAACTTGTTTTCCTGCATCCTTTTAATCCATTTCTTGCCAAAGTCTATAGAATCCTCATGTCTGTCAACAATGACAGGGATATTGAGATAGCAAACACTGTACAGCACTTGTTATGGGCTGGAACTGGAGAAAATGCTCTGTACATACAAACCATTCCATCTTTACTTTCCTCCAAGAGCTATACAATTAGTACTCTTCACTTTATAAGTGAAGAGATCAGGCACATAAAGTTTTCTTCACTTGCTCAAGGTCACACAGCTAGCAAGTGACCCAGCCAGGACCCCCGCCTCCTGTAACCTCATGCCCTGCTGCCTCTCTGGTTAGACCCCAAAACACATGATTAGCATGTCAGTGTTGTGGGCATGATTCCAGAGTAATTTTCAGGACAGGGTCATTGCCACCTACCATCACAGACAAACTTACAAATGTACTTCATGATGAATATGCATTAATTCATTCAAAACATTCAAAACATTTATCTGCACCAGTGAAGCTGGACCATCCCCATGCTTCCCTTGGTATCTTTATGGATATAGAGGTATGGGCTTCTTGCAGCGGATCAGTTTCCAGGCTGAGAGAGACAAGCATGGTTTCTACAGGTAACTACTCCCTCTGAGATTCTTATGCATTGCTCTAGAGGGCTCCCCACTTGAACTCCTACCCTAGATACTGATGAAAACAGAATCTACCTGAACTATTTACATTGATTTTTGAGGTTTAAGTAGAAGAGAGTATCATGTTATTTAATACATTTACTAATAAAAATCACTCCATCTATTCTTATTTACCCAGTGCATTACTTAACTATTCTAAATGAAAGAAGTTTTAAACAGTAAACTTATAGTGATTCTAAATGTTCAAATGCATGTTATCATCTTCAAAGACACCCTTTGAAGAGCTTTATCCTCATTTCATTGCTGTTGCCTTTTTACCTGAAGGGTTTGGAAATTTTGTTGCTAATCAGTCTTGTGAACTAATTCTTAGAGAAACCAGGCTTATTATTTGATGGCCACTCCTACACTGGGTGGGCTTCCCTGGTGGCTCAGCAGTAAAGATCTGACTGCCAAGCAGGAAACATAGAAGTCGTGAGTTCAATCCCTGGGTCAGGAAGATCCTCTGGTGAAGGAAATGGGAACCTGCTCCAGTATTCTTGGCTGGGAAATCCCATGGACAGAGGAGCCTGGCGGGTTACAGTCCATGGGGTTGCAAGGAGTTGGACACTACTGAGCCACGGAATACACACACTTAAATCAGTCATCAGGTTCCTCCTGTTCCTCCATTCGATATGAGAATAGCAAAAGAGGCACTGGGAATTCAGCTGGACCCCTTGCTGCTTGAGTTCTTTGAGATGGGAAAACCCATTCCAAATATTTGAGACATTAAAATTTTAATCACCGAAGGCCTGTCACAAGAGGCTGCAGGTGGATTATGCTCTGTCTGTAGAACTTGGCTTTTTTCCTTGGATGCACTTTTGAGTCTGAGAACTGTGCACATCTTTTTCCTTAGCAAGCAAGTTATTTTAAGAAAGGAAAGTTCTCTCTACTCATTTAATATTGTAGATTTGTGGTAAAATGTTTGTCTTTCAACAGGTTGGAGTGCTGTGATCTTTTTTTCTTTTTTTTCACTTTACTCATGGGGGCAACATCTGCCCCCAATTTACCCACAGAGGCTCTTTTAGAGGCTTGCTGGGCTTAAATATCCCATCCTTCGGCCAGCAGTGATCTGACTACTCCAGGAAGGCCTGAAAGGACATTATCTGAGGATGTCCTTGGTGGCCCAGGCGCAATGATTTGAAAACATGCCCGTGCTTCTCCCTTCGCCTTCGTTATCCAGACTAGCGTCCTTTCACAACCCCATCTGGAGTGCTTGGCTCAGTGTTAGGGAAGGACAGATTCCTAGCAGATGGTTTATCAGCGGACCTGGCACATGGTTTGGCCAAGAAAACCTCATCTAATACCTCTGAGTTTGGGAAGTGTTAGAGAGAAGAGTAGCTCCAGTCCTTCTGCACGCCCAGGAATGTTTTGCTTATTAAATTTTTAAAACGATGCTCAGAGTAAATATCTAGACAGAAGCACTTCTGGAGATCTGGCATCACAGACGGTACCGAACTAATGTATCCCCTTAGAACAACTTTACGACATCTATAAAGTCTGGGATAGGGCCAGAGCCTTGGGCTTGAAAAATATGAGACTCATGCTAAAAGGTATGAGGCATTTTGAAAGTGATATTTTAATTAAAAAAAAAAAAATAACTGATCAGCACAAAATGTCTCAATTGTCTAATAGGCTGCTTACAATTAATATGTTCAAACCTACTCCTTCCACAGTCTTCCCCATCTTAGTGGCCATTCTACCTTTTCATTTGCTCAGGCCAAAACCCACTAGAATCATTCTTGATTCCTCTTCCCCTCATACGCAACACCCACTCATCGGTAAACCTTGTCAATTCTATCTTCAAAATCGATATGGCATTCAACCTCTCTGCCACCACGCTGGTTGGAGCTGTCATAGTTTATCATCTGGATGGTGTCAGGAGTCTCCTCCCTGGCACTCTTGCTCCCATCTTTACTCCCATTCAGTCTATTACCAACATAGCATCTTGAGGAAGACTGCTGGAAGCCCTGTCCCACCTTAGCGCTCCTCTACTAAAGGTACTTCCTGGTGGCTCAGGCGGTAAAGCGTCTGCCTGCAATGCAGAAGACCCAGGTTCAATCCCTGGGTCGGGAAGATCCCCTGGAGAAGGAAATGGCAACCCACTCCAGTACTCTTGCCTGGAAAATTCCATGGATGGAGGAGCCCGCTGGGCTACAGTCCATGGGATCGCAAAGAGTCGGACACGACTGAGCGACTTCACTTTTACTTTCACTGAAGGGACCCCAGTGGCTCCACGTTAGGTACCTTCATGGAACTCCCTCAGGCTGTCCGGCCCTGCATGATGGAGTCTCTCGTGTCTCTGCACTCATCTTTCACTGCTCTCCTCTGGCTGTTTCTACTCCAGTCCCACAGACCTTCTTTTTGGCTCATGAATTCCAGGACACTTGAACTTGCCTGCTCCCATTGTTGCAGCATTCGTCCTCCAAATACCCACTGGTTGTCCCCCTCCCTCCCCACCCCTCTCTCCTTTCTTTTGTTCCCTGTCCCTTCTTTTCTTTCTCTTTCCCTCCTGCTTCCCCACTTATTATTTTCCTATGGCATTTATCACCATCAGATATATACTTATTTCACTGTGTTTATTCTGTCTCTCTCGACTAGAATGTACACTCCTTAAGGGCAAGGAACTTTGTCCCTTTTAAAAAATATATTATTTCCATATCACAAAGAACTAATAATAAAACTTGACACACATTAGGCACTTAAAGACTATTTTCTGAATGAATAAATTGTATATTTCCTAAATATGTGTCAGGCACTGTGCTTATTGCTACATATATAGTGGTGAACAAAACAGGCAGACTCATGACTTTGTGGATCTTTAAGTCTAATGGCCAATGCATATTAATTAATTAACTAGACACTAGAAAGAGCTGAAGCACTTGAAGAAGTGAAAATGTTTAATTAAGCTGGCGAGTTGGGTCTGAGAAGTGCCATTGTGTGACAGAAATCAAGCCATGTTGAGGTCTGGAGCATTATCTGAACCGTGGGAACCATCAAAGTCTTTTATGAAGTCAAGCGACCCAGTCCTGTGTGCATTTTATAAAGTCCTCTCTGGCTCTAGTGTGAGGATGGGTTGGAAGGGGTCAAGAGTGGACACAGGGAGATGTGATGAGAGGTGTTTTCTGAATGATGGTCACAGCCTGGGGCAGCCCGCATTAGAGGGAAGGACATGAACTTAGAGGCTGTTTGCATAGGATTTGGGTGGTTAGGAAGTGAGAGGGGTACAAAATGAACGTCAGTGTCTGCCTTGAACAGCCGGTGTATGCCATTTCTGGGAGGCTTGTTGGAATCAGTGGGGTTTGGGATGCTGAGTGATGTGATGGTGAGGGTGAGAATGGGGAGCAGGCTCTGAGTCAGCTTCTGACACACTGAGTGTCACGTATACACAGGCAACATCCCCACGGTGCGAGTTCTGCTTAGGAGCAAGTCTGAGCAGGTGCCACAGATTAAAGAGCCATTAGTTTACAGACAGATGGTGACCCAAGTCCCTGGGGTGGATGGGGTCACAAGGAAAGACTTGAGGATGAATAAGGAAGGAGGGCTGGGACAGAATGCCACCTGACTCCAGTGTTTCAAGGCCTCAGTCACGTAGGCAAAAGAGCCTACGTGAAGTTAGGAGAAAAGTCATTGTGTCAAGCAGGCCAAGGGCACGGAGGAGGGCATGGCCAGCTGTGGCAGCTATTACTAAGAGATCAAGCAAGGCAGGGACTAAAAGTATACACTGGAATTAATTAGGAACATGGAGGCCACTGGTGAGAGCAGTTTCAGGGAGCCTAAGATAGATAAAGCAGTGATGAGAGAAAGGAAGGTGAGGACATAGAAGCAGAAGGTAGGTAAGAATGTTTAATAGCTGTGAAAGGCACAGGTAGTGCAGCAAAGCTGCCCATAGGAGCACGCCATTTTTAAAGTGAATAAAGCTTAAGTGGCTGAAAAACGTTTGGAGGAGGCAGTGATCAGGGAGTGGCTGCATAGACTCAGCAGCCTGAGATATTGTGATTTATAAGAATATGTATTTGGTCATTCAGATGACCAAAATATATTTCTCATAGATATTGGTTCCATGGTATCTGGCTCACAGCTTCCAAAACCTTTGGAACTTTCTGAGCAGTAAGGGGAATGGGAGCATTTTTTGTTGTAATGTTTGATTTCTCGTCCTCAGTTCCTGAAGTCTTCAGAGTCATATAAGTGAAGCAGATGTCCTGTTATTCATAACAAGCCCCTTTACCTCATACCTGGGTTTATGTTAATGAGGCGAATTTTGGAAAGCATCTAAGGATAGACTGAAGCCATGGCTGTCCCACTCATGAGGGCACAGATGTGTCTGCTGATCTTACCAGGAGAGTCTGCTCTTCGTTTCATTGTTGACATCCCTTAAGTTTGGGAGGCAAGGCCACTTTCCTCAATCCTGGTGCGATTGTTTGCCATACTCCTTCCATCATTTCTTCCTGGTAGGCACAGATTGGAGGAAGGAGTTGAGGGAAATAGAGGAGTCTAGAACAACTCCTGGGTTTGAGAATTATGATAGAGGGACATTTTGGGCAGGTAGGGAAGGCAGGAGTGGAACAGGGTTGGAGGGAGCAGATAGTGAATTACATTCATTCCCTAACATATTGAGTGGAGATGCTTACGAGACACTGACAAGGAGACGATCAGTCAACAGCCGGATCTATGGCTCTAAAGTATAAAGTACTAGCTGGGGAGAGAGCTGTGGGTTCAAGATGGATATTGATAAATTATCCATACACAGGAGGAGATTGTAACTAACGGAATACTTGGAGTGAGAGAGCGGGCCCAGTGCGTGCTGTAGGGAATACCTGCATTTATTTACAGGGCAGGTAGAGAAACGTCCAACTGAGAAGACTGAAAAGGTGAATGGAAACCAGGAAGGGTGATGCAAAGACCAAGACAGGAGGGTTTTGAAGACAAGGGAAGAGTCAGCAGGACCAGGGCTGCAGGGTGTCAGGTAACAGAAGACTGAGGGAGTCCACCGAGTCCTGTCATGAGGGTCCCAGAGCTAGAGGCTGCAACCTCAGAGGATGTACTGGGGGATAACAGCGGGAATGTTGTCTGAATTCTAGCCCAAGGCTCAAGGCCCCTTTTAGTTTTCATAAGTCAAGTAAGGAGGTTGGATTATATGACTAGGTTCCTTCCAGTTCTGAAATCATGATCTCAGAGCTTTCACAGGAATAAAAGCCCATAACAACAAAAGAATGACCTGTCCTGGGAAATGTTTTAAGGCCGGTTCACTAAAGCAGCCAAATACATAGCCCAAAGTAAAGAAATCTTGACTCACTGAGGGTCTCTGCTGGAAATCAGAGTACTGAGCTGCTGTGTGAGGCTTGATGCCTGCTTGTCCAAAAATATGTTGGAAAACTTCAGGCAGTTGGTGGCAGCTGGACTAGATGACCTTGCGGTTATTTTCAAGTCAGTGATTCTCATATCCTCTGAGGGAGACCTCATTCCCGTTACTAATTTTGTCATATTTCCCATGGGGATTGTGTGGCAAAAGATTTCTGTTCTGATTTCCACTCAAGGGTCACTTGGCTGGCTTCCTTCCTCTGCCTACAATCTCCCCTTTAATACAAGCAGAGGTGGGGCCCCTGACCTTGACACCCAGTTGAGCTGAGTTACTGTCTCCTCCCAGCTCCTCCTTGGGCCCTTTCTTCCACAGGGAGGAGCTTCACCCTGCAGGTCTTGAAGTCAGGGACTCATCAGATGTCTGAGGGTCGGGGGCTAAGGGGGTCCAGGATCTGGGTTGAGAGGAGGCCATGACTGTGCAGCCCACAGAGAAGGGGTGTGTCTTCCACCACACTCCATCTTCATCCTTGTTTCAGCACCCACAAGAGGGCACGTGGTGAGAACTGAGGTGGTGGGGCTCCAGCAAGAGAGAAGGATATTCCACAGTCCATCCTCAGCATCCTCTCCCTTTCCACCCGGTCTACTTCCCCAGGTGCAGGTACCAGCTCTGCGCCTCCACCATGATGATGCAGCAGGTTCTAGAAACAGAGATAAAATGGAAGATGAGCCTTACTTTGGGGACCCTAAAGCTGTCAATAATCACTCAGCTGGGCAGTAGATGCAAAGCACAGGAGAGGATTGGAGGCCACATGGCAGAGGGCAGTAAACATGGGCCAGGGGAACGGTGGGGGTGCATGAGAGCAACAGGGTAGGTGAACCCTTAGGAGAAAGAGGAGCTTTAAACACTGCTTTTTGCTGGATTTTCTTTGAGAGTCACAAGGCTCTAGGGAGACGCTCCCTGCAGGGCATCCAGGCACCTCCATTGTTGGCTCCTCTTCAACATTTCCAGCCTCACTTCCATCTCAGCATCCCCTCCCACTCCTCCCTGCACTGCAGCCTGGGAACTTCTCAGTCCAGGGGCCAAGTTTAGGCTGAAGGACCAGCCCTGAGCAGGAGCGATGAGGGCACTTCCCCAGGGTCTGTCTGGTCTTTCATGTCTCAAATTCACCTTTGTCCCGTGAAAAGTCGTGTCTTTCTCTCTGGTAGCTTCTGGTTGGTAGTGGGGTGGCAGAGAGAGGGTCATTTGTGCAGACCTCTTGGGGTCATTATGATCTTCAGATAACTAGTAAACTCATGGACTCCTTTTAGGTTGGGGATGGCCCTGAAGATGGCCAAATTTGTTGTTTAATCAGACTGCACTCTGCAGTCACCTGTGGGCCTTGGGCCTGGCCTCTGGAACTGATCCTTCTGTCAGTGGACAGCAGCTAGCAGAGTCAGGGTGGAAGTGGAGTGGGAGCGGAACCTGCAACACCTTGTTCTTCCTGGAGGAGAGAGAGGCAAGTCAGGGTAACTACAGCTCTGCCTTCACAATCTTGTGCTTGCCTCAGGCTCCTGGGAAAAAGGTGCCCCCCTCCATCCTTCCTGATCCAGAGGATGGAAAGATCTCACCCCCACGTGAGGTCTCCCCATTACCTTCTAGACCCAGGCACGCTGAGGACGCTGTCAGGCCCGGGAGGAAGACAAGAGGGAATGGGAGGCAGGAACATAACTGACCTTCCTCCTTGTGGCTGGATAGGGCTGGTTGTTTAATCACCAAGTCATATTCAACTCTCTTGTGACTGTAGCCCTCCAGACTCCTCTATCCATGGGATTTCCCAGGCAAGAATACTGGAGTGGGTTGCCATGCTCTACTCCAGGGGATCCTCCTAACCCAGGGAGCAAAGCCATGTCTCCTGAGGCTCCTGCACTGCATGCGGATTCTTTACCACCGAGCCACCACGAAAACCATCCTTATCATTGTTCTTACAGAAATGCAGAGCGAGGTCCTAGCTCACATTGCTTCTCGCCTTTCCTCCCCTGAGCTGTCAGCATCCATTTCCCTGTGGAGCTCAGTGATGAGAGTGAGCCATGGCACCTCCTTTTCTGTGTGCCCGCCACTGGCTTCCTCATGACAGTGTTCCACTTGGCAATCAGCTCAGTGCAGGGCCAATTGATGGGGAGAGGCTCGGTGTACGGTGGGTACTCCAGGTCCACTTCTGCCTTTCTACGTTGTTCAAAACAGCCACCGTGAGCCTCCTCGCATGCTGGGCATGGCTCACACAATCTGACTGAGAGGCAAGGTCAATGCGAAGGCAACAGTGAATACAGAGGGTGGACTAGAAGGTGCAAAGGCCCGCCTGCCCCTGTATCGGGGTCCAGCCCCGATATGACCCAGGGTATCCTCGGGATGAACGGCGTCGGCGTCAGAGAGAGAGAGAGAAAGAGAGAGAGACAGGGGCTGATGATTCCTTGGTTTACGCTGGAAACCAATAAAACCCCAGCACGGGGCTTGCTCTGTTTACGTAGGCCGCAGGCGCCCTCTCGAATCACTTGAGGCACCCCACCAGGGCACCCCCTCGAGTGGGTCTTAGAAGCCCAGGCAGATAAGTAAACTCAGAGGGCCCAGTGCTCCAAGGATCTCAACCAGAAAAAGGAGAATAGAGAAAAGGATGGAAAAAGAGAAAGAACGACACGGGGAGACCAAGCTTCAGTGAGCAAGGCCCAAAATTTTATTTTCCAGTGCTGCTTTTATACCCTAAGTTATGCGCATAAGAAACAAAGAAAGGGAGGTATAGATTCACACCAAAATCACGTGGGGTCAGCAGTCTTGACCCTTATCAGGATCAGGGCTTATTTTTGTATATCTCGTGATAAAAGTTTTTAGGTGGTTTACATCATCTTCTGGCCAGGGGGCCTGCTAACAGTTTATGGCCCTCTCTCCTAACAATAGGTTAGTTAGCAAGTAAAAGACTTTTCTTTTAAGGTGACTTTCCTAAAGTTAGGTGCTAGACACATAACAAAGTTACATTCCTATAAGGCACCGGTGTAGTGAGCTGCAAGAAAGGAACTTATTAATTTAAGATCTGATGTGGTTAAGTCAAAGGATTAATATATTTTCAAGGATACAATAGATAGAGGAAACTGCAGCAAGCATTGATTTAACAATGAAATCTTTTCTAGTACTATTCTAGTGATTTTAACTTCTTCAACAGATTCCTGTATTTTAGGAGCCCGGACAAACTTGTCATGCAAGTTAGAAAGCTATCAGAGGGGCTTGGATTGGAACACTCCTATTAAGCCGAGGAGAACTTTTAAACTACAGCTCTGAATTAATGTTTTCAGAGAAAGGTGGTTGGGGGGAAGCCCCTGTAAGTATTAGAGGACTTGGTAAGAGGCGTAAGATAGTAAAGCAGTCAGACTCCAGTTTTCTTTGGGGTAGATGCTCAGGTAAGTCCAGGGGGTTCCTCGAGCCCTGATTAGCCTTTGCCTGTCAGGCCTCTTCCCCAATCGACCTTTGCCATGGGTAGGATTTCCCTCGCTGGCTCCCGGCACCCCTGCCCTCACCTGAAAATCATTTACTCCACAGATATTTATTGATTACTGGGATTTCCCTGGTAGCTCAGACAGTAAAGAATCTGCCTGTGATGTGGGAGACCCGGATTCGATCCCTGGGTCAGAAAGATGCCCTGGAGAAGGAAATGACAACCCACTCCAGCATTCTTGCCTTGAGAATTCCATGGACGGAGGGGCCTGGTAGACTACAGTCCATAGGGTTCCAAAGAGTCAGACACAACTGAGTGACTAACACTTTCACTTTACACTGTGGTAATGATACTGTGGGGCTTCCCTGGTGGCTCAGATGTTAAAGCGTCTGCCTCCAATGTGGGAGACCTGGGTTCGATCCCTGGGTCGGGAAAATCCCCTGGAGAAGGAAACGGTAACCCACTCCAGTATTCTTGCCTGGAGAATCCCATGGACGGAGAAGCCTGGTAGGCTATAGTCCACGGGGTCGCAAAGAGTCGGACACGACTGAGCGGCAGAACGGAACGGAACGGAATGATACTGTAATGTCACTGATGTATACATGGTTTTCATCCCAGGCTCCAGGCACAGAACTCATAAAATGCTTGGAATCTATTAAGTGAAGTGATAAGTAAATACATGTATTTCTTCTTTATGGTCTGATTCTGCCAATTAGAAAGCAGGCTCCTGAGAGCAGGGACTTTGCCTGCATTGTTCACTTTGTGCTCTCAATGCCTGAAACCGTGCCTGGGACACTCGGTGTAGATGCTTGGTAAATACTTATTTATTAAGCAAATAATGAATGAACCTCACAAAGTTTCTAAATTACGGCTGTGAAAAGTGCCCCAAAGGAGAAACCGCAGACTGCTATGAGAGCACATCACCAAGGGTATGTGCAGGTCTCACGATGTACCCAGGGCTCCTGAAGGGTCTCTCTCACTGGTCAGATGGCTTGACAAGGAGGGTGGTGGGTGGAGGGCTACAATTCCGTGGCAGAGATGCTGGACTTACTTTCAGTTGGGTCCCTGCCACATTTAGCCTCTTGAGCTGCACTAAAAACATTAGCTACCAGCCATGTGTGCCTATTTAAGTTTCATTAAAAGGAAATGAAATTTAGAATTTACTTTCTTAGTCACACATTTCAAGCGCTCAGTAGCCACATGAGCCTGGCGGTTACCATCTTGGGCAGCGTCATTGAATACAGATTGTTTCCTTTATCACAGTGAGTCCTATTGGGGCAGTGCTGGTCTAGACTGTTTCCCATCAGCAGGCCAAGAGGTTTGGCATGATCTGACTGTCACATTTGGATCAGTATCCATTCCCATTAGCAGTTCTGATAATAGGTAGGTAGATGGGGAGAAAGAGAGAAGAAAGAAAAAGAACGTGAGGGAAAGGGAAAGGAAGAGAGAAACAAGAGACCTGGTCACCACTGACTCCCACTCCTTGCACCACATTTCTTGCGAATTTTCACTTTCCTTTAAGTCACAAAACAAGCTCTCCCCTACTGCCTCTCTGCCGTACCCGTGCCTCTCACCCTGAGAAACTTATCATGATGCTGGACCCAGAAACAGAACCCCAAAAGATGATTGGTTTTGTTTATATGCTCACATTTCCTCCTGGAAGGAGAAAGATGAGATGTTTGATTCTGTCTGCAAGGGAGGAACAAAGGGAGAACTCAGACTGTGGATGGAGGCTCATCTCTAGCTAGGGACACTGTTTCTGAGAAGCCAGGAAGTCAGGTGCACCGCTCCCTTTTCAGGTTAAAGCATAATATCATCCTCAGGAGAAAATGACAGAAAGAGAAGGGCCCTCGAGCCTCCAGAGCAAGGTGGCTGAGACAGGCTCAGAAATCTGTACTTTCTAAGCAGGACATTTTATCATTCTTGCTTTTTGTTGTTTATCCCTTCTCTGTGCTCCTTTTGTACTTTAATTTCTTTTTTCTTTTTTTTTTTTTTTGACAGGCCCAGCAGGGCTTAGCTGTGCTAAGGACAGCCAGAGGCAGGAGATTTTGTCCCCACTGGTGCAGGAGCTTCAAGAGGGTGCACCCACTTCTGGTGGCAGGCTGGTGGCAGGGCAATTTTCTGTGAGCAAGTCCCAGGGGGACATAAACCCTGGTAGGCAATATTGGGTCCACTGGGTGAATTCTTTCTTTCTGCCTGGAGCTTCACCTTCTAGGGCAAAAAGCAGGGATGTTTTAATAAGGGAAGTGATAACAGCAATAGGATCTAAGGCTGAAGACTGCAAGGACACAACACTTGTGCCGTCTGCAACCATGGCAGTTCATGGAAATCATGTATTTTCATACCTTGCACACCTGGTGTGTGTCCAGAAATTAAGACAACTCAAAGGTAAAATTATTAACACTCATATTAATTAGTTGTCATCTCCCATTTGTTAGAGAAATACATTTCCAAATATTCTTTGTGAGATTACATGCTAATAGTAATTTCTTATAGCCCTTGGATAAGTGCAGGATAGATTGTTCCCAAGCAGTTCCACATGCAAGTGACGATGTGTGAACATGCTCATTTCCAGGGGTCAATTACAAGCAATAAATTCTGTGTGTGTAACGGCCTTTGTCAGAGCCATTGTCTCACACACCTCTAACAAGACAGCCCTCCTAGTGTCACTCCAATGGCCAAGGAGCAAATAGGAAAAAATGAACCATCAATCAATTTAATGCTAGTCTTTCCTTTCACACAGAAAGCCTCCACTCAGCTGATGATGACTGACATAAAAACTAAATCCATCTGCTTTATCACTCCTCTCCAAAAAGACAAGTCTGAGAAGCAGGGCAGAGGAAAAAATATGTAGGATTAGCCTTACCCTTAGTTACTGGTCGGCTGGTGTACTAATAATCTATCCACTTGCAAGGAGAAAAGTCAAAAATATTCCTCTTACAGCTTAGTGCACATTTAGTATAAAATGCACAGGTGTGAATCATAAGCAATATCTTTGGGAGTGGGATTCTTGGAATATCCTGTTTAATGTGATGGGAAATATCTTAAAATAGGGCCTGAGAATATGGTTAGACTATTCGTTCATTTGTGCATTCATTGAACAAGTATATACTGAGTGCCTGCTGCTGCTGCGAAGTTGCTTCAGTCGTGTCCGACTCTCTGCAACCCCATAGATGGCAGCCCACTAGGCTCCCCCGTCCCTGGGATTCTCCAGACTAGAATACTGGAGTGGGTTGCCGTTTCCTTCTGCAATGCATGAAAGTGAAAAGTGAAAGTGAAGTCGCTCAGTCGTGTCCAACTCTTAACGACCCCGTGGACTGCAGCCTACCAGGCTCCTCCGCCCAGGGGATTTTCCAGGCAAGAGTACTGGAGTGGGGTGCCATTGCCCTCTCCAGATACTGAGTGCCTGCTGCTGCTGCTGCTAAGTCACTTCAGTCGTGTCCGACTCTGTGTAACCCACAGACGGCAGCCCACCAGGCTCCCCTGTCCCTGGGATTCTCCAGGCAAAAACACTGGAGTGGGCTGCCATTTCCTTCTCCAATGTGTGAAAGTGAAAAGTGAAAGTGAAGTCGCTCAGTCGTGTCCGACCCTTAGCGACCCCACGGACTGCAGCCCACCAGGCTCCTCCATCCATGGGATTTTCTAGGCAAGAGTACTGGAGTGGGCTGCCATTGCCTTCTCCTACTATGCCTCAAATGCATGCTGAACACTGAGGACGCAGTGGTGGCCAAGACAAGAACCAGTTCTTCCTTCGTGGAGCTAACAACCTGGGGGAGGAGACAGATGACTGACAACCGAACGAGTGAGATGAACGCGGTGGAAGGAGAGGTGTAGAGTGTCACGAGAGCATATTGCTTCAGTATGACAGTCCTGGTGGTGGGAGTGACTCCCTCAGGAAGTGGGGCACTCCCTGAGGAAGACACGCTTGAGATGTGATACAAACAGTAGGCAGGATTTAGGAGAATTAGGAGGTGGGGGTCAGAAGTTCTTAAAAGAGAGAAAGATATGTGTGTAAGCCCCAGGACAAGAAGGAACAAGGGACGTTTCAGGAACAGAAATAAGACAAGAATGGCTGGCGTAGAGAAAACAAGAGGAGAATGACTCATGATGAAAGGGGTCAGATCCTACATACCCCAGTAATCCAGATGAAGGGTTTAAAACCATACAAAGGAAAATGGGAAAACAATTCTAAGCACAGGAATGAAATACTTCAGAAAGATCTGCCTGTGTGCAACCAGAATGAGTAAAAGGTAGAAGACCAGAGGTATGGGGTCCAGTTACTTGGCTAGTGCAGTGGTCCAGGTGAGAGACAACGGGAGTCTGGACTAGAACAGTATATGTGGATATTTAAAGAAATGACCAGGGATTCCCAGGAAACAGAACCCACAGCACTTCATGAGTGATTAGGTGGAGGGAGAGGTGACCGGAAAGAAGGAGCCATACATGACTCGTAGGCTTCTGGCTTCAGCAGTGGCTGGATAGTGATGCTCTTCATTGAGCTGGGGTTCACTGGAGGAGGAGCACGTTTGGGGAGGTGGGAGGAACTGGACAACTGTAGTTGTGGAAATGTTGAATTTAAAATATTGATGAAACATCCAAATGGAGACGTCCAGTAGACACTTTTGATATATGTCTCTGGTGCTCATCAGAAACATGGCTGCCTACCTACTCCACCTTTATCTCTGGACTTCTTGACTCATTATTTAGACAAAGAAACATATAAATAATGCCTCTGGGAAATTGGGCTTCCCTTGTGGCTCAGCTGGTAAAGAATCTGCCTGCAAAGCGGGAGACCTGGGTTCAATCCCTGAGTTGGAAAGATCCCCTGGAGAAGGGAAAGGCTACCCACTCCACTATTCTGGCCTGGAAAATTCCATGGATTGTGTAGTCCATGGGGTTGCAAAGAGTCGGACACAACTGAGCAACTTAAATTACTTATGAGTTATAAAAATGAAAGTTAAAAGGTATCCCTTAACATCTAAATTCAACCTCTGGTAAGTTAGCCTAAATAAATTATCCAGAAAAAAGAGAAAAGCCGCATGCATTGAATTCTTGTTTATAATAGCAAAATATTGGAAAACATTTCATACCGAACAAGAAGGGCTAGTTAAATAAATTACAGTATACCAACAAAATAGAATATTATACATTTACTAAAAACAGTAATTATGGATATTTTATAGCAGGTTAGAAAAATGCTGTCATTTAAAACTAAACAACAAAATTCAAAAATCTGTTTATGCTATGATTATAATTTTGTAAAAAATGATCATACATGAACAACTCCTAGAAGAGCACTTGAGCAAACAAAGAGTTGACTTGCTAAATGATGGGATTAAAAAAAAACACCAAAATTGAAATGTTGAAATGTTATTTGTAAACTAAGCATACAAGCAAGTAAGATAAATATGGTTTTGTTCTTGCTTTGTTTTTGAAGCAAATGAGTTTCCATCTTATATAATCATAGGCACTATCTTGCTGAGTTGGAGACATGGAGTTCAATAGCTGTACATGGCTCAATGGACATTGTCAGCAAAGATCTCGTCTCCCAGGCTAGCTCACAATGACTCAGGAGTCCTGTTTCTGAGCATATCCTAATGTCTCCACCAAAAAAAAAAAAAAATGTCAGAGCTCCTTGGAGCGTGTGTGTGTCCACCAAGTTCCTGTGGATTCAGTTTTTTAGGGTCAGATCCTTTTTCTGCCCCATAGCTTTCCAATCTCTAGAGGCTAGGGAATCGAACACATAATCTCGCCTCACTCTTTCCCTCTCTTCCTGACTTGCTTCAGAAACGTAGTAAGAATTCGTGGCCAAATGTATGGAACAGGTTCTCCTTTGTTTGGTTCTATGCTTTCACCACCTCCTCATCAGAGTCTCCTCAGGGAATATTTGCAAATGATCATGAAGATGAAGTGCCGAGGGTTTCCAGAGCCAAAGTGCCCCACACCGGATGTCCATTGCTGTGGTTCTTGTCTGTTCAATGACACCCTCTGCAACCCACAGGGGGAGGGATGGGATTCTGCTCAGAGGGGAATCTTGTGTGATGACAGTACAAGCAAGAGCTGAGCTAAAATGCAAACCTCCCGGGTCAGATGTCATCCTGAAATAGGTTGTGAGCAAGGTTGCTGTACTGGCAGGATCCTTTGTTTTTCAAAAAAGAGAAGCTATGCCTGGGAACGAGGATAGAAAATAAACTCCAGTGGCAATGTGTAGTGAGGACAGATTTCATGCGTTTGAAATAAGCTGGGCTCTGTGGCAAGGAAATCAATGCCAATGAAATAATGGAACATAAACCCTCAGAGGTAAAAGAGCTCTTTTCATTCTGGGAGGAAAAAACAAAACCAAGCGGAAAAAAAAAAGGATTTAAAATGTCCTTGTCATGTGTTTATGACAAACGGAGAATTAAGCAGATTGGCTGGTTGAGTTTGCTTGGAAGAGGTAAAATGGCTGAATATTCAGATGCACCTTTTCTTTTCTAGGGCAGCCTCCAGAAAGGTGCAGTGAATGCCACAGCAGGATGGTCAGTGAGAGAGGGGCTCAACAGTGGAGCCAGGCCGGGAATGCTGAAAGCAGAATGCCTGTTCCAGCGCCTCTGTTCCTTAAGCAGAGAGCTATTTCACATCTTCCTGAGATGTGATGTTCCAGTGGGAAATGGTCAAAAATGACACTTGAAGTTCTGAGAGCTGTTGTGTCTGTAAGGATGGACTGTGATGCCCTTACATAATAGCTGCCTAGATATATGAGCTGTGGTTGGCATAGTGTTTTTATGGATGCCCCCAGCCTTGTTATATTTTTAACTTTTTATTTTGAAATCATTTGCGATGTAAGGACAGTACAGAGAGTTCCCATATACATTTTTCAAAGCACAGAAATTCACATCTGTTCAGGTTTATTCACATTCCACTGCTGTTTCCATTAATGTCCTTTATCTGTTCCAGGATCCTGTTCAGGATGCAGCATTGCATTCAGTTGTCCAGTCTTCTCCAGCCTGTGGTATTTTCTCAGTCTTTTCTTATTTTCTACGACCTTGGTACTTTTGAAGACTGCTGGTCAGGTATTTTGTGTGGTCTGAGGTTTTATGTTTAGACTGGGGTTATGGATTTCAGGGAAGAATGCAACTGAGGTGAAATGAAATTTCTACCAGGGCGTCATCATGACTTCTTACTGGTGATGCTCACTGCAGCTTGGTTAAGGGGGTTCCTTCCAGGACTCTCCATGGTAAAGTTATCGTCCTTCCTTTTCCCTACTTTACTTCTTTGAAGATAGACATTAATTCCACTGGGAGGAGGAGGAAGGAGGAATATCAAAGAATTTGTGGACATATGCTAAAAACCCTTCAGAAATTAATAAAAATTTGGGGGAGGTTACTTTGAAGCCAAATAATTTTATTATTTTAAAATTAAAGCTATTTTTTTTCTCCTGACAACATGCTTAGTCTCTCTTAGTCTGTCTGACTCTTTGAGACTCCATGGACTGTAGCCCACCAGGCTTCTCTGTCCATGGGATTTTTCAGGCAAGAATACTGGAGTGGGTAGCCATTTCTCTCTCCAGGAGATCCTGGATCAGAATGTAGGAACTGAACCTACATTCTGACACAAGAGTAAGTATAAAGCAGAAAAACAAAGTCTTACCAATTTCACTGACAAAAACCAAAATCTCAGGGATCACTGTGTGTGAATTAAATATTTGATAAATGTACTCATGTTTAGGAACTTGAGAGCATACTTTAATGCAAAGTTATATTTGGGAAGGCCGTAGAGTATGATATGACTCACTCATTGTCAGGCCCCTACCAAGAATTGTTGTTTAAGATCTATACTATGACCCAAGGTTTAAAAATGTATGGGCTTCTCAATCTAGATGTCCATCAACAGAGGAATGGATAAAGAAGATATGGTACATATATAAATGGAATATTACTCAGCCATGAAAAGGAGCAAACTAGGTCATTTGTAGAGATGTGGATGGACCTAGAGTCTGTCATGCAGAGAAAAGCCAAAAAGAGAAAATCAAATATCATGTACTATATATGGGTTTGCCTGGTGGCTCAGAAGGTAAAGAATCCACCTGCAATGCGGGAGATTTGAGTTGAGAAGATCCCCTGGAGGAGGGCATGGCAACCCACTCCAGTATTCTTGCCTGGACAATCCCCATGGACAGAGGAGCCTGGCGGGGTACAGTCCATGGTGTCGGAAAGAGTTGGGCACAATTGAGCGACTAAGCACAGGACAATGCATACATATGGAATCTAGAAAGATGGTATAGATGATCTTACTGGCAAAGCAGAAATAGAGACGCAGACACAGAGAACAAATGCATGGACACCAAGAAGGGAGAGGTAGGGGTGGGATGAACTGGGAGATTGGGGCTGACATATACAAACTGCTATATATAAAATAGATAGTTAAGAAGAACCTACCGTATTACAGGGACCTCTGCTCAGTGCCTCTGGTGACCTAAATGGGAAGGAAATCCAAAAAAGAGGGGATGTATGTATATGTACAGCTGATTCACCTTGCTATGTACCAGAAACTAACACAATGCTGCAAAACAACTATACCCCAAGAAAAAAAAAATTAATGTATGGGCTTCTAATTAAGAGCCACATAACAGGGCAAACATCATCTATATGAAACTGTATGTGCTGAGATGGGGCTCAAGTCAGGGGCAATGAGCCATGCACCAGATCTCAAACGTAGTAACCTCACCCTCACTTCTCTACCTCTGAGGCACAGACCAAAGCCACAAGTCTCCCACTGTGAAAACAGAGACATTCAGACATTCTAGAATACCAGCTTAAATCTCATTCAAAAGTGTTTGATTTTCAATAGTTGAAAAAAAGTCTTTGAAAAAATCATAATTCAAATCTTTTTTCTAATGTAAAGAGTGTTCCAGAAATATTATAGTGAAGTATGTAGGGGAAAAGTAGATGACGTGGAAGTCGTAAGCACTTTATCAAATTTACATTGAATGTCAATCCGTCTCAAGAGAAACCTAGAGTTCTTTTGCCATCAAGTGGGGAGTGTAAATGTTTTAAAAACTTGTGAACAGCACAGGTGTCCTTCCACTGTCTCCCTTTTGCTTTTCTTAAGTAAACTGACAGGTACATCAGTTGTACCAAGGGTCAGGGAAAATACATAAAGGCAGTTTTGCAACCACTAAGAGACCTGTTTTCTTTTACTGTTGCTCCATATCAACTGACAGGAATCTGGGTCTCTCCCTCTCTAGCCTGGTTCCCTCTCTCCAAAACTCCAGACAAGAGGAAGGAGTAAGAAAACAGTGCTTTTGTTATCTGTGGGTAACTAAATAACCCTCTATATCTAGAAATAACACCACGTGGACTTTGATACTAATGCAAGCAACATCTAACTTGGAAGGGACGAAGCTAGACTCTTGCCACATAAAACCAATCCACTAGCCATTTCTTTTGTCCAAAAGCCTTAGAGAGGATGAGCTCTTCTGAGAAATCACCATGAACTATGGGGGTGGTGTGAGTGGCTGCTCGACACCAGAAACCCCTTGAGTTCAGGGCTCGAGTTCAGCAGGCCTGGTGGGGGACCCCAGAAACTGCATTTCTAGCATGTTCCTCTGTGGTGCCAATGCCCAGGACCATGCTCTGATCATGGCTTCCATAGACCAGACTATTTGCGAGTCTTTTCTGTACAGGTTGCAGTGCTAACTAAGTGGATGTGATGAACTAATAAGGCAACAGCAGGACAAAACAAAATTCAGCCTGCCTTGCTACAGTTGCATTCTGATTAACATCTGCTTTCTCTTGGGCTCGCTGAAAAAAAAAAAAATCTTTTGACGTGTATATTTGTAACCCTCACTGAAATGAGTTTGATGCAAAAGTTCATTCAGTTGCCAAACATTTCCTGTGTGGTGACAAAAGGTTTCCCTCCTTTCTCTAATTTGAGCACTGTTTTGTTTCGTCTTCAGTGTGGTTCAAGCAGGTGTTTCTTTCTCTCTGACATCTGGCAGGCTGCACTGGCTCAGATTCTCTGATCTTTTCTCACTCTTTCCCTTTGGAATCATGAGGTCATAGGGCCTGGGGCTTGTTTGGTGCTTTGGGGATCTCTGACAATTTGAACTGTAGCTCTTCTAGTCTCAGATGAAAATCTGTGGCTTCTGGAAATCATGAAGTTAAATGAAAGAATACACTAACAGATACATTAACAGACTTCAGCATTCTTCTAGTCCGAGATCCAAGGCTTACCAATTCTCAAACCTGAGAATTCCAAATACAGTCTGCTCCTCCTTATTCTCACCCCTGTGAGGCACTCCAGAGTGTGGACTCATGGAAACAAGTCAAAACAACAGAAACAACTTATGAAAGGAGTGCAAAGAGTTCAGCAGAGACAGAAAGTGAGGGCCAGAGAAGTTTTCTGGTGCCTAGAAATGAGGCGGGAAATGAGACAATGCAAGATGAAGGATGACTCCTTGTTTACTGGGTAACCACTCTTTTAGAGGGAGGTGCAAACAGGGACTTGGAATGGAAAGGGCTAAGTTATTATTCTTACATCTTAGCGCATAAGCAAAAACAGTGCCCATTTTGGCCACAGAAACTGCTGGTGTGGAGCCAAGGACATGGTTTGTTATGGGCCTGGGCCAGGCTAATACTCGGTGTAAATGATCAGACATGTGAAACTGAGGCCGGCAGTGGGATAAGCAAGTAAGAACAGAACTGTGTTTAGAAATTCCTGACTGAGTAGACAGATGAGGGTGGGGAGAGGATTAACCTTATTGAGCTCTGTCCATGGCTCTGCTTGGATTAAGAAAGTGTGCGTGTCTGTGTGCACGTGTGTGTTTGTGCATATGTGTGTGTGTGAGAGAGAGAGAGATGGTGGTGAGGGTGGAGGAGCAAGGGAGGGGGTAGTTAGGCAGCCACATCAGAGAATGAAATAAGCAAAGACGAATATTGCCAGATAAAATGCAAGGCACCCAGTTAAATGTGAATTTCAGATAAACAGTGAATATTATTGGGACATACTTACATGAAATAAGTATTTGTTGTTTGTCGGCAATTTAAATATATACCCTGCATTTTTATTTGCTAAATTTGGCCACCCTAAATTAAGAGGTCAAGGTCAGATAAAGCAGATGGACAGCAGCCTGGAGAAGGGGAGCTGCACAGGATGCCTAGGCTCTGCTCAGGAAGCAGACTTGTTTTGCGGAGCTGCAGCGCCCCCTTGGTCAGTGAGGAAGTCAGGACACGGGCTTTCACCAGGTCCAGGGAGAGAGCTATAGGCAGCACTTGTGGGTTCAGCCTGATTTTGACTGATGGGAATATGGTAATTTTAGATGGTAATTTTGAGACCCTTCACACTTTTCCAGGGCTTTAAATTTTTTCCTTAAAGCAAGAGAAGAGTAGGAGTCCTAGGGGCCAAGGTCACTCAGGCAGAGACTCCAAATGTGCAAACTCCTTAGCTAGCTGATAAGTGTGACCCATCAGGGGCCGAGGGGGAGATGATACTAATGAGCATCTACTCTGAGCCAGACATTCTCTATTTGCTCCTCTGTTTATTTTCACAACAGCCCCTGTGAAACAGTTGTTCTTATTATCTCTCCTTTACAACACATCACATAGCAAGTAAACGGTATAACCTGAAATTGACCTCAATTCACTCAATAGCAGCAGTTCCTGCTCTTTCTGAAGCATCCCACTGAGTCCCCTTCTCTTGTCACAGCAGATCATTGGTGTCAGGTGTCTCATTCTCCTCATTTGGTTGGATCCAGAAGTCACAAGATTTGCCCTGAGACAGAGACCTGACTGGTGAAGGAAACAGTTGTTCAGGTCAGATAAGTGAAAGCAGAAGGTTGGGCTTGTCCAGTGGGTGAGACCAGGCTCTCCAATCACATGGCCATCAGAAGAGCCAGAATTGCTAGAGAAGGCAGGAGTGACTGGGGTCTGGTCCTCAGGTTTCTGAAGACTCAGAAGGTTTAAGTGAGTAGCAACAGTCAGTGTAGGAAGATGAAGACAGGATGGTTCCCAAATGGTGCCATCTCAAACAGTTTGTCACAGCCATTTTGTGGGACAAAGATGGTGTACAAAACAGGAGCAGTAGAAAATGAAGAAAAGAAATAGGCAGAAATAGGGCATAAGGTCTCACATTAGAAAGGTAGCAAATTATATTTAAGGGATACATTTCATTTGCATATATAAAACTTCTACTCTTCCAAACATCCTGGACATTTAAGATGTGAAATCCACAGGAAACTGACATTGAGACTTAGAAGAGTCTGAATGACATCACAGCTAAAAGTTGAAGTGATAGCCTCAGAGAAGCCACTGCTAAACCAGTCTGGACTCAGCTTTGTGACTAGGTCTCCCAGCAAACAAATTATTTGAGGAATTAATTTTCGGCAAATTGGTTAATCAGAGAGTTGGCTTTCAAAAGTGTGGTGATTCAAGAGTCCTGTCCTGTTTCCATTTGATGCGATCCAGGGGCTTCCCTGGTGGCTCAAACAATAAAGAGTCTGCCTGCAATATAGGAGGCCTGGGTTCAATCTCTGGGTCACAAAGATCCCCTGGTGAAGGAAATGCTCCAGTATTCTTGCGTGAAGAATTCCATGGACAGAAGAGCCTGGTGGGCTACAGTCCATGGTGTTGCATAGAGTTGAACATGACTGAAAGACTAACACATACACACACTACTTATTTGTCAGGACTCTTAGATTCAAGGACAGAAACTCAAAATTGCTTTGGCAAAAATAGTAATTTACTACAAGGATATGGGAATATCCTATGTAATTAACAGAAGAATCAGAGAGCTAAACGGGAAGGGCAGAGCTGCTTTGGGGCCTCAGGAGTCTCTGGCCTGGAGTGGGCGGGCCCATTGCTGGAGTCTACCCAGCCTCACTCAATGGCACTCCGGCCTCTACCATGAGACCCACATCCTACAGCTCCCACTCCTGGAGCAAGACTGATTCTTGGTCCAGTTTTGGTCTGAAAACTGCAGAGAAGTTCTCTGATTGACCAGCATGAGAAAAGTGCCCGAGAACAGGGGGAGGCAGATATTGCAGACGAAGGGGATGATTCGGGCAGACAAAACAGATGTCCCTTACTGGCCGTGTGAGAAGCTGGGGAAGGTGTACTCGCCTTTTACACCCACAGTGCAGTTCTTGTTGGTACAAAGGACAAACCCGGTCAACTCCCCAAATGAACAAGCCCTCAAGTCTCTTGTCTCTACCTGCCACTTTGAAATGGTAATCTGCCTCAACCCTTCACTCAGAGGATGGCAGAGTCCCCTGCTCCCAACCTCAGCTCAGCACACAGCAGATGGATATTGCTTCTGAGAACACACACCTGCTGGCCAGACTGAGCTCCACTTTGAACGTGGCAATGACTGTTTACTAAATTCCACAGGGGCCTCTTGGGAAGGAGATGAAAAGAGGGAGCAGGCCAGGGACACCGCTAAGGCGCTCTCTGGAGCTCACCAGAGCTCAGTGAGAATCAAGGCTTCCTGGACCCCTGAGCCTGGCCCTGGGAGTGGGCAGGTGTGCTGTCTGCATAATGCCCTTGATCTCTAAGAGGAAGGGTAAAGAACCAATCAGGCAGTAACCTCCTGCCAAGGACTCCATCAGCCGCTCTGGTGGCTGCTTCTGAAGTGCTGGCCGCTGGCTCTGTGTGCTCTTGCTCATGGAGGACATGTGGGCCAGGCAGGGATCAACAAGAAAACATCTGGCTCAGAAACAAATCCAACAGCCTCAGTGACTAATTTTGGAGTGTTGCCTCTCCATTGTTCTTGCTATGGCTCCAAGCAAAGGTCACTTGGTGTGGCAGGTTTAGGGAAGCCGCAGCTCCACCTTCAGCAGTGACAGGGAGCCAACTTGTTCTCCTTAAAGGGGAATTGATAGCTCCTTCTTCAAGGGTACAAACAGCAGCTCCATATCACTAAATCCTGAATTCTCTGATGCGCACTTAGCCCCTCCTCACCAGCCCCCAGGCACCCCTGTTGCTTATTAGCCATTTATCATTTTGCCTTGGAAGGGTCTCTCTTAAAAAAAAAAAAATAGTCTACTGAATTCAAGTGTGACATGTTCTATTTCTGTGACTGAGCTTTTTCTCCTTTTTGTTCAAATAAAGGAAATAGCAAACATTAAAAGAGTATGAGAGAAAAGGCACAAGAGTCTGGACCATTAATAGACAAGATTGCTGTGGTTCTGATTTCAGTAGTTTATATAATGGCTTCAAATACTGGTTAAGATAGGGCTCAGCCTTGCCAGAAAGAATCTTTAAATTAAATATCCACTTTCTCTTAAATTATCTTTAATGGCATAATACAACCATATAATTTTCAGCTTAAAAAGAAGGTGTTAAGCTGACTCTGCCTATAGCCTCTTTTGGGGGTCAGGATCACACATCAGACAGCTTATTTCTAAAGTTCTCCACTGGAAATGAAACACTTTTCCTTGAGAATTTATTCTGTGTTCAGAGTGGGATAAGCCTGGTCTTCTGTGTTTGACTGTCTCCTAGCTCACCGGTAACAGCCAGCTGGCTGTCATGGCAGCAACATTTCCTGATTCACCTCCTCACCTTGTATCACACTCTCATGGGACTGTGGGTGTTCAGAGTCATGGACTCCAAGGGCTGATGTCCTACTGCTGACCAGTGAAGACTGTTCCTCCCTTGGACACACTTAGAAATATCTCTTGCTCCTATTCCCAGCAGAGAGAATGGATTCCATTTCCCATTCATTAAATTCTCAAGGGAAGCAAATGCTAGGTTTCTATAGCATTTGAAACTATAGCTCCCCTCCCTTACTGACATAGACAAGTATCCTTGATAAGACAGGCTATCCTCGGCAGGTGGATGATCACTGAAGTGACAAGAGAAATGGAATCTAGTCCCAGCTCAGTCATGAACTTGCTGTGTGCAAGACAGGTTACAGCCTGTCTGTGACTCTGTATCTGTACTTTCTTTGTAGACATACAAGTATACATCTTCTGACTTGATTATCACATAAGGTGGGAGTGGGTAACAGATTCAGGGAAAGTTGTCTTTCACAAGCAAGGTGATGATAGTGAACCAACATGTGTTTGGAAACCCTGTATTTTAGTGTGCAGAGCATTCTACTGTGTCTCAGCTCTTCTAAGCTATTTAGAGACATATTCATTAATCAAGACTTTCAATAGATTCCTCCGGATTTCCAGGGAACTTGGCAAGAGGACAATGCAAGGCACTGTCTGGAGCTTGTTCCTCTTGGTTGCGTGACTACCCATTACGGCTGCCTAATGATGACAACATGATCATTTGTCTAGTAATTACAAAGCACTTTCATTTTTACTGCCTCTTTTAATGTTCCCAATCACCCTGTGGAATAAATATTATTTCCTCTATTTTACAGATGAAGAACCTGAGGTTTAGAAAGGTTAATGACTTATTAAACGATGCTCCAGCAATGAAGGGATAGAGTCGAAATACAAAGCTAAGAGTTCTGATTTCAAATCTAAACTCTTGCTATCTTTCCATTAGTTTCCAAGCTGTTCCCATTTGGGGGTGTCTCTCTGGTGGGTAAAGGAAGCTAAGCCAGTGGAGCTTAGACCCCCAGGTTCAATCGAGGCACCTTTTTTTTTTTTTTCCCAGTTGTACTTTATAGGACTCCACACTAAACTTGTGTTTTTTTTTTTTTTTTTGGCTGTTCTGGGTCTTTGCTGCTGTGAGGGCTTTTCTCTAGTTGTGGTGAGCAGGGGCTACTCTTTGTTGCCATGCACAGGCGTCTCATTGCGGCGGCTTCTCCTGTTTCAGAGCAGGGGCTTTACAGTGCATGGGCTTCAGTAGTTGCTGCACGTGGACTCAGCAGTTGGAGTTCGCAGGCTCTAGAGCACAGGTCAATAGTTGGGGCGCACAGGCTAAGTTGCTCTGCAGCATGTGGGATCTTCCCGGACCAGGGGTTGAAACTGTGTCTCTTTGGCAGGCAGATTCTTTAATACTGAGCCACCAGGGAAGCCCCTAATCTTGGTTTTAAACAAAATGTTTCTAGTGTTAAACCATAAAGTTTGTCAGCCACAAATCTATACCACGTGTATTGAATAGAAAACCAATTATCAGTCCCCTCTTTCAGAGGAGTCTTCATTCTTTGCTCCAGCAACCCCAGCTTGAAATCCTCTTTCCCAGAGGAGCTGACCTCAGCTACTCTTTCTTTCCTCAGCCCAGTGTGCCACACTCTGTTTGGTGGGCCTTTCACAGCAGAAATGTTCTGTGGCCAAGGCAGTTGACATCCAAGCCAGATGTCGCACAGCCCAGATAGATGCCCCATTCCTTCCCTTGGAAGAACTGAACCACATGTTCCAACTTGCCTCATAAATATAAAAAGAAAAGGATAGTTTCCATTTTAACTAGATGAAATAATTACATGTCACACATCTTGTAGGCAGTTTCATATTTGTTCTAATTGTAATGCTGACATTAGTATTCAAAGATGCTGTTCACACTGGGTACAGATGTTGGGTTTATAGACTGTCATGTTCCTTGCAGCCACAAGATGTCAGGCAAATATGGTCATGGGATGGAAGTGCAGGAAGGTGCCTTGGCTCCTGAAAATGCCATTGATGAGTTCATTAACTGATTACAATCCTCCGAATCAGCTTGTTAGAAGAGTCCAGGGAAAGTCTGTGAGATGTGTCATATCGTTATCCTGTTGATGGAGGCACTGAACACCACTAGCTGGTAATCAGATTAAGATGAACAAATATTGATTGTACATGCTTGCACGATTAAATCCTGAATAATTAAAGGCCACTGAGTTCTCAGCTCTTTCTCTAGCCTATGTTACCGTAAGAAACATGTGCCGTATTTACCATGAGTGGATGTGACTATAGGAAAGAAATAGAATCAGTGAGAGAAGCAGTCTCCTTTGAAAGTTTTGGTTTGAAAATCTAGCGACATAAAGAAATGGGTCTTAATAACTTTCATGTAATTGTGAGACCTGTTATACACTGAAAGATACTGAAGTAAAGCCATATGTTTAAACAAGTGCATACATCTAAGGAACCTTTGTTTACTCGATGATTTGAGTGATGGGTGTTAATTAACAGCAATCTGACACCCCGCCCCCACTATTCTTTTGGTCTCCTAACTTTCTGTAACAGCTTCCTTGGGATCCTACACAAGGAAGCAATAATGATAAGCAAAGGTTGGGTCCGATCAGTAAGTAGTTATTGTGCCCTACAGAGGGCCAGGTGCTGGTGAGGATGCAGAAGACCTGGAGAGGGCAGGGCCCATGCCTCACGCTTTCCTCCTTCCTTCCAAGTTACCCTTTTTCCTAGTTTTCATTCTCCTGCTTCTGAACCCTTCGGCTGTTCCTTACTGCTGAACTATAAGATGAGGAGTTGAGCCAGTATTCACTTACCTTCCAAAACATATTAACTTCCTTTGCTGTTGTTTAGTTGCAAGTCATGTCTGGCTCTTTTGCAGCCCCGTGGGGTATAGCCTGCCAGGCTCCTCTGTCCATGGGATTCTCCAGGCAAGAATACTGGAGTGGATTGCCGTTCCCTTCTCCAGGAGACCTTCCTGAGGCAGGGCTCGAACTCCGGTCTCCTCACTGCAGGCAAACTTTACCAACTGAGCTACAGGGACGACCTAGAGCTTACCAAGTGAACAGAAATGGGGCTTCCTGAGGAATTAGAACATATGAAGGCAAGCGTGTGAGGGTAGGGGGTGCTAGTGGTAAAGAATCTGTCTGCCACTGAAGGAGATGGCAGAGATACAGGTTCGATCCCTGGGTCAGGAAGATCTCCTAGAGAAGGGCATAGCAACCCACTCCAGTATTCTTGCCTGGAGAATCCCATGGACAAGAGCAGCCTAGTGAGTGGGCCAGGTCCGTAGGGTCTCAAAGAGTTGGGCACGGCTGGAGCACACATGCACGTGAGAGGGTAAAGGCCAACTGCTGTGACAAAGACCTACAAGTCAGTGACTTGAAATAAGTCCATATGTCTCGCACATCAGTCAGAAGATTGGAAGTCACTCAGACCGGGCAGTTTTGCTCCACCAGGTCATTCAGGGACCAAGATCCTTCTTACTTGTAGCTCCACAATCACCTGGCTTGCTGCTAAGGGCACATTCCAACCATAGGAAGGATGGAGAGAAGAGGGTCCAGGGTGAGCCAGTTCATTTGAGTCAAGTGAGGCAGAAGTCGCACACTTTTCCTCTTACATTTCAATGACTTTAAGGAGAGACAGACAACCACGTCTAGCTGCAGGGGGGAGAGGGAGGAAGGGGAATGTATTTTTAATAAGATGAAAAAGGGAAGAATGAGCTGTGGGGAATAACCAGCAGCCTGTCACAGCAAAGGAGTTAATGGGAATGTTGAGTCGCAGAATTTGTACGTGGTGGATGGTAGCTGTATATGGCTGGTGTGGCTGGTGATGGATCTGGAGGGTTGGGGCCAGATGGAGTCTGAAAGTACATTATTGGGCTTCCCTGGTGGCACAGTGGCAACAAAATCTGCCTGCCAATGCAGGAGATGCGGGTTCAATCCCTAGTCTAGGAAGATCCCACATGCCACAGAGCAACCAATTCCCTGTGCCACAACTTTTAAGCCTGTGCTCTAGAGTCCAGGCGGAGAAGGCAATGGCAACCCACTCCAGTATTCTTGCCTGGAGAATCCCAGGGACAGAGCAGCCTGTTGGGCTGCCATCTATGGGGTCACACAGAGTCGGACACAACAGATGCGACTTAGCAGCAGCAGCTAGAGTCTAGGAGCCACAACTACTGAACCCATGGGCAACAACTGAAGCCTATGTGCCCTTGAGCCCAGGCTCTGCAACAAGAGAAGCCACTGCAATGAGAAGCCCATGCATTGCAACTAGAGAACAGCCCCCCTCACCACAAACAGAGAAAAGCGCACACAGCAACAAAGAACCAAAACAGGCAAAAATAAATAAATAAATATTTTTTAAAGTACATTACTGAAAAATGCTGAATGGCGCCAACATGCTGAGCTTCATGTTTGAGTAGAACAATCTAGTACCCAGTGCTTGAGCGCTCAATCAGTGTGGTTAGATTGGAGGTGAGCAGGTGTCACAGGCCCAGGTCAAATACAATGAGGGCTTCGAATGGGGCGAACAGGGAAGGGAAAATAGAGTTAAGAGCCATTTAAACAAGAATTTAAACTTGGACTTTCTACCAGCCACCTCAATAAAAAAGTGTTAACAAATCATAGGGCATTATTTCTGCTATTAGCAAAGTCTCTTCCACAGAGGATAGTAGTCGCACCCCTCTCCCTCCCCCAGCTTCTATTAAATATGCACATGGGAAATCAAAGCAGCACAGTGGGTCTTTATAGTTTACCGAGTTGGGTCCGTGTTAATTATTTATACAGCTCTATGACAACCTTGTGAGTTTGGAACCCTGAATGTGTTGGTCCATTGAGAGTGTGTCTCCCACTCAGGGACTGAGGCACGAAAACCACTGACAAAACAAGCCAGAAGGACGATCTGGCCATGTGTCTGAGCAATGCAACAGGCGAGCAGGGAGAGGTCAGCTTGCCCAGCTCTCTGGGTAGCATTCGCCAAATCAGAAGATGGCTTTAGGGATGTGGAATAGACCAAGAAATTATATATTTGAATATTAAATGGTGTTAAGCTCTGATAGTTTAACACATTCGTTTCTAAGGTGGGAATGTGGGTAGTAGGTCCCCTAACTTCTCATGTTGGATTCATCAGGCATCTAGTCCTAAACATTTCCAAACTTGGAAACTCTGGAGTTTCTCTCACTACGCCCGCACCAGGTGATGTGTATAATTACACCCCACAGAAGAGGATTTTAGTGGCCCCTCACAGCTCCATTTTGGGAACCAATGAGAGATTCTTATGGAGATGAGCCAGAAGGGATCAAAGACTGAGCCATCAAAGACTGACCTTCTACACTGGGGATAAGCTAGCTACATTTCTGTAAAGAGCCATATGGTAAATATTTTATGTATGGTGGACCATATGATTTCTGCCATAATTATTCAATTCTATAATGCAAAAAGTGCTAATCACAATATGTTAACAAATGTTCCAATAAAACTTTATTTACAAAAACAAGCAACAAGCTGGATTTGGTCCATGAGCCATACTTGACCGATTCATTCCTCCCACCCCCCAAACAAACAGCCTGCCCTAGATTATCTCGTTGTTCACAAAATCTTTCTCCAAAAAGAGTTCAATATTATTGATTTTTTTCTACTCCTAAATCTTAATTATGCTCAAGTTTATCCTCCCTGAGAGCAATGTGATTAGAATTTGCGATCTTGCTAAAGCTACAAGTCACAGAGAATCTCTTGGATGCTACCACCAATGCCTGTCACATCTACGGTGTGGAATTCTATCAACACGAGTTGAGTTCTCAAACGCCAATCTTATGTCTCTCCAGTCTCCAGAGTAGGAACTCACTCTGTATCTATTATAAAACCCATCTTGTAGATAAGCAATCCAAGTTAAAGTGATGCTGCTCATGGAACAGGAGAGACTGGATGCCAAACCATCAAACTCCAGGTCCAGCATCTGGACCACACTCTGTCACGTTTTCCTGAGTTTATTCTAACTCTGTTACTAAAAAATTTAGACAGGGAAATAGTCAGTTTAGCTTAGTGTACTGACAGAGTCAGACACGACTGAAGCAACTTAGCAAGTGTGCACTGAGAACAGGAACCTGTGATAATGTGTGTGTGGCAGAAAATTACGAGCATTTGGGGGCTATATTTTGTGTGTGTATATACACACAAAATAACACTGAAATATACACCCAAGTTCACTGCCTAACACCCTCTTTATATCCAGAGCAAACATGACCTTTCTGGAACAACAACAAAAAAAGAGAGAGATGATTTAGTCATTGAAGCTGAAGTAGGTATGTGACTATGTTTGGATTTAATCTCCACACTTCATTAAGCATATGGCAGTGAACAACGTCTGCTTTCCACTGTACTGATGAGGGGGGATGTGACCAGGAATATCCTTCAGACATCTGTGAGTGGCTTCTGGGTGCTTCCAGGCTTGGCAGATGGAATTCAGGAAAATGTTGATTTCCATCCCCTATTGTTACAGCAGTTGTATTACAAATTGCAGGTCCTATTCTGGCCAGTGGCACTCATGTGAAATCCTGTCTAGCAGTCAACCACTCCTTCTTTATGAATCTTGCTCTAATCAGGCATACAGCACTTCATGGACTTACCCATTTAGCAGTGTCTTCCTCCGTCTCTTTTGGGGCAAAAATTAGGTTGAATCTTTCCACTTAGCATGGGGCCTGACCCTCAGTAGTAATTCTATACATATTTGATAAGTGAAAGAAATCTTCCCAATGCAACTTTTTTTTCATCTTCATTCTTTACATAAACTCTCCAAGTAATGAGTGTGTGGCAGCACTCACCCCTACTCCTTACCTTTGTTTACCATTTGGCTCCATTTCCTGATGGGGACAATACATTGACACTGAGTCTCGCCATTTTCCATACAATGTTTTAAGTGCTTTACCTGTGTCAGCTCTTTTAATCTCTCCGCTGCTCTAGACCCTACTGCATGCCAGCTCTTGAATTAGACAGCTTGGGTTTGGATTCTGAATTCTTCACTACTCAGCTGTATAACTCTTCACATCTCATCTTTCTAGTCCATGAAATCATCAGAAAATGATTGGATTCAACTCTTAGGTTTCATGAACTTTAAATGAGATAATACACGTAAAGGGCTTATCACAGTGCCTGGCACATAATCAGAACTCCATTGACTTATAGCTCTTAATATTAAGCTTAATACTAGCAAATGGAAGTCCATCTTTCAGATGTTTAGGCTGAAAACTGTCTTTATCTACCTAGTTTCCACTTCTATAAATGAAGCTAGGAATGCATCCCATAGATTTGTACCATGGGAGCCATAACTAGATGAAGCCAGGACCATGGGTTTGGGGGTGGGGTGGGTGGGCAGAGAGACCTAAAGGAAAAAGGAGAGAAATTCAGGCTTCCCTCTGAACCCAAGGAGAGCAATAAAGATACTGCTTGCATCCTTCTCTGGCCCCTAATCATAGTTGAGATTGGTTTAGTGTAAGACTGTATTCTCTCAAGCTTCCCTGGAGGCTCAGTGGCAAAGAATCCACCTGCCAATGCAGGAGACATGGGGTTGATCCCTGATCCAAGAAGACTCCATGTGCAGTGGAGCAACAAAGCCCATGCACTGCAACTACTGAGCCTGTGCTCTAGTATCGGGGACCTGCCTCGATATGGCCCAGGGTATCCTCGGGATGAATGGCGTCGGCGTCAGCGAGAGAGAGAGAGAGAGAGAGAGAGAGAGAGAGGTGCTGATGATTCCTTGGTTTACGCAGGAAACCAATAAAACCCCAGCACGGGGTTTGCTCTGTTTATGTAGGCCGCAGGCGCCCTCTCGAATCACTGGAGGCACCCCACCAGGGCACCCCCTCGAGTGGGTCTTAGAAGCCCAGGCAGATAAGTAAACGCAGAGGGCCCAGCGCTCCAAGGATCTCAACAAGAAAAAGGAGAATAGAGAAAAGGACGGAAAAAGAGAAAGAACAACACGGGGAGACCAAGCTTCAGTGAGCAAGGCCCAAACCTTTATTTTCCAGTGCTATTTTTATATCCTAAGTTGTGCACATAAAAAACAGAGAAAGAGAGGTATAGAGTCACGCCAAAATCACACGGGGTCAGCAGTCTTGACCCTTATCAGGATCAGGGCTTATTTTTGTATGTCTGGTGATATACAAAAGTTTTAGGTGGTTTACATCATCTTCTGGCCAAGGGGCCTGCTAACAGTTTATGGCCCTCTCTCCTAACAAAGGTTAGCTAGAAAAAGGCTTATATTCTTTTAAGTTGATTTTCCTAAAGTCAGGTGCTATTCTCCAAAGACACATGACAAAGTTACATTCCTATAAGGCAAGGGTGTAGTGAGCTACAAGAAAGGAATTTATTAACTTAAGATCTGATGTGGTTAAATCAAAGGCTACTACTTATATTCTCTATATGTGATTAATATATTTCCAAGGATACAATAGATAGAGGAAACTTTGCAGCAAGCATTGATTCAACAATGAAATCTTTTTTAGTACTATTCTGATGATTTTAACTTCTTCAACAAATTCCTGTATTTTAGAATATTAGGCTTTCTGTCCTTGCATGGCTGGGAGGCTGTAAACAGTCACACTCGTAGTTGTAAGAGCCCGGACAAACTTGTCATGCAAGTTAGAAAGCTATCAGAGGGGCTTGGATTGGAACACTCCTATTAAGCCGAGGAGAACTTTTTAACTGCAGCTCTGAATTAATGTTTTCAGAGAAAGGTGGTTGGGGGGAAGCCCCCGTAAGTATTCGAGGACTTGGTAAGAGGCGTAAGGCAGTAAGGCAGTCAGACTCCGGTTTTCTTTGGGGTAGATGCTCAGGTAAGTCCAGGGGGTTCCTCGAGTCCTGATTAGCCTTTGCCCGTCAGGCCTCTTCCCCAATTGACCTTTGCCACGGGTAGGATTTCCCTCGCTGGCTCCCGGCACTCTAGAGCTTGGGAGCCGCAACTATTGAGCCCATGTGCCACAACTACTGAAGCCTGTGTGCCCTAGAGCCCATGCTTGGCAACAACAGAAGCCACTGAAATAAGAAGCCGGCACACTGCAACTGGAGACTAACCCCCAATCGCTGCAACTAGAGAAAAGCCTTCATAGCAAGGAAGACCCAGCACAGCCAAAACTAACTAAATAAAATTATGTATAAAAAAAGACTGCACTCTCTCAGATCCTGTGGCCTTCCAGATACGCAACATAGTGGTAAGATTACAAATGTCTTACTTAGGTGGTTAAGCAGTTGGTCAATAATTATTTACTATGTGCCAAGCAAAGCACCATCCTGAAAGCACATGTCCCCTCCCTTAAAAATGCTCACAAGCGAACTCTGTAATAATGCTAACAAAGGTGAATTAGGAAGTGATCTCCAGGCAGTTCAAGAAGAATGGGTTCCTGCCAGAGTGACTTAAAGGTGTAGTTCATGAACATGAGGCTGACTGTGGAGAGGCTGTGATGACAAGGGTAAGACATTCCACCACGCAGAGGTCTTCTGACACCTACCATTCAAATGGAAGTGAAAACCATGACAAATTAAAGAAAATTAAAGGCTTTTTTTTGCTCCTTCCCCAGAAAGGGTGAGGTATGGCACAGTCAAACAGATCAGAGAGGTCAGTGTTTTCCACTTCCAAATGTTCATCAGTCACATGAAGGAGGAAGCACATTGAGTGTTTTGGAGGCTGAGGCGTGCGGAGCCAGCTCTGCAGGGAAATGGTTTGGCAAACCTACCCTGATGGAGGGGTTTCTAGGTTCTCCAGCTCTTCCCCCTCCAGCTCTGGTTCCTGTCAAACTTATGCTGCTTTCCCAGCCATATCTTAGAAGTGGATGTATCACCCTTAATACCTTACGTAAGGATTGTTAGGGAGAAAGAAGTAGGCTTCCCCTTTAGTTATATAGTTGTCTATTACAATATGTTATAAATAAGTAATGTTTCTATAAAGAAAAGAAGACAGAAGCCGGAAGGAGGAAGGCTAGGTCTATCAGACAGAATCTTGCCAGTTAGGAAAGCTTGCACTGAATGTTAACATGGATTGAACAGCAAAACATGCTGCTGGCAAGGCAAGCTCAGGTGTACTGGCTTTGACTGAGCACTGAAGTACCTCGCAGGTAGACTGCCTGTAGGTTGCAGGCATTTGCTGTCTCAGGTTGGGGCAGGAATGGGCACCAATTAGCGCAATTAGTGCGGTGATTGCGTTGACAATGCCAGCAGCACTGGGGGAAACGGCTCCTACAGGACACAGAGAGGGACTAAGGGGATGCAGGATCCCTTTGGAAATTATTTTCATGAGGGAAAAAATGGAATCAAAGATATGTAAGTAATTCTAATAGTTATAAAAAGTACAGATTGAAAGACTTGAGTCCTCCTATGAATCTGAGTATATGAACACTATCTCCCAGGCATCCATCTTAATCAACTCCCTGACTTCTGTTTAGGGATGTGTTCATTCATCGATTCAACAAAAAGCTTAATAAATACTTCCTATGTGCCACTTTAGATATATCTTTGAATAAGATTTGCAAAGGAGATGGGGACAGGAGATATTAATGAATAATACATATAATAAATAAGCAAACTTCATACTTTGGAAGATGATAAGCACTATGGAAAGAAATAGAATAAGGGGAATGGCAGGGGTGGGTTCAATGATATTGAAGTATGAAGGATATAATGGACAGGGTGAGGCTTATGGAAAAAATGACTTTAAGCAATGACTTAAAGGCAGTGTAGAAGGATTCCATGTGAATATTTGGAAAAGGTGTGTTCCAGGCAGAGAAAACAGAGAAAAGGCTTGAATGCAAGAGTAGGCCTAGCTTGTTCTGAGGAACAAAACCAAGGGGCCTGTGTGGCTGGAGCAGAGAGAGTGGGGAGTGGGGGTGGCAGAAGAATGAGGGCCTCATGGCATCTCACCTTAAGCCCATTATGACAACTTTGGTCCTCATAATGGAATAACAGACTACAGACTGGTTCCAAATAGGAAAAGGAGTACATCAAGGCTGTATATTGTCACCCTGCTTATTTAACTTCTATGCAGAGTACATCATGCAAAATGCTGGGCTGGGTGAAGCACAAGCTGGAATCAAGATTGCTGGGAGAAATATCAATAACCTCAGATACGCAGATGACACCACCCTTATGGCAGAAAGTGAAGAGGATCTAAAGAGCCACTTGATGACAGTGAAAGAGGAGAGTGAAAAGTTGGCTTAAAGCTCAACATTCAGAAAACTAAGATCATGGCATCTGGTCCCATCACTTCAGGGCAAATAGATGGGGAAACAACAGAAACAGTGAGAGACTTTATTTTTTTGGTTCCAAAATCACTGCAGTTGGTGATTGCAGCCATGAAATTAAAAAATATTTGCTTCTTAGAAGAAAAGCTATGACACCATATTAAAAAACCTAGACACCACATTAAAAAGCGAGATATTACTTGGCCAACAAAGGTCTGTTTAGTCAAAGTTATGGTTTTTCCAGTACTCATGTATGGATGTGAGAGTTGGACTATAAAGAAAGCTGAGCGCCAAAGAATTGATGCTTCTGAACTGTGGTGTTGGAGAAGACTCTTGAGAGTAACTTAGATTGCAAGGAGATCCAACCAGCCCATCCTAAAGGAAATCAGTCCTGAATATTCATTGGAAGGACTGAAGGTGAAGCTGAAACTCCAATACTCTGGCTACCTGATGTGAAGAACTGACTCATTGGAAAAGACTCTGATGCTGGGAAAGATTGAAGGCAAAGAGGACGACAGAGGATGAGATGGCTGGATGGCATCACCGACTCAAAGGACATGAGTTTGAGCAAGCTCCGGGAGTTGGTGATGGACAGGAAGCCTGGTGTGCTGCAGTCCATGGGGTCGCAAAGAGTAGGACATGACTGAGTGACTAAACTGAACTGAACTGAGAACTTTGGTTTTTATGTTGATGGCATAAGAAAGAAATGGCAATGGTTGTCACTGAGAAAGTGCTCTCTTTCCATCTGATAATGTGATTTCTTTTTTGTTTTTAACTTTTTGTTTTGTATTGGGGTATAGCTAATTAACAATTTTGTGATAGCTTCAGTCAAACAGCAAAGGGACTCAGTCATACTTGTGTATCCATTCTCCCCAAACTCCCCTCCCATCTAGGCTGCCACATAACATTGACCAGAGTTCCATGAGGTGCTTCTTGATAATCCATTTTAAATATATCAGTGTGTGCATGTCCATCCCCAACTCCCTATGACAGGGATTTCTGAGACGCCAGAAAACCAAAGTTCTTGCTGCTGTTATGGTAGAGGATCTAATGTGCTAAAGAGATCATGTAAGCATGAGCTGAAAGTGGTCAGTTATCTAGAAGCAGGCTCAGAAAAATCACTGTGATGTAACAGGTCTAACTATTCAACTCCAAATAGGATTTTGCAAACCTGAGGCTTCCCAGGTAGCTCAGTGGTAAAAGAATATGCTTGCCAGTGCAGGGACGCAGGAGACTAGGTTTGATACCTGGGCAGGAAGATCCCCTGGAGGAGGAAATGGCAACCCCCTCCAGTATTCCTCCCTAGAAAATCTGATGGACAGAAGAGCCTGGCGGGTTACAGTCCATGGGGTCACAAAGAGTCGGACAGGACTGAGTAGATACGCATATTAGTCCTAGCAATGATTAGGAGTCCATGGTCATGGATTTGCCAACTCTGTCACTTTGGTTAGTCTTAGACTTTTATTCATATGTTAATGATAGTGATCAAACCCTATTCAGCTTACCTCACAGGGTGGGTTTTTGTGAACACCTGTAAGACAGCTCTTAAAGGGGGAAGAGAAAGGGAAATAAAATTCAGCCACTCACTGTATGTCAGGCAATGTAAGGCTGGGAACTGGGCATGATTAATTTCTTCTAGTGAAAGAAAACCTGTTGAACTCTGAAAAATGTACAAATGTAATTTTTTCCTCTTAAATTGATAAACGTAATTATATTATTTCTCTGAAGAGGGGGGTGTGTGTGTATGTGTGTGCATGCATGCACGTGTGTTTTATAATCTTAGGAACCCCAGGATTAAGATAAAAACAAAGAACTTTTGCTGTTGTTGTTGTTGTTTTTGCCAGAATAGAAATGTGATTATGTGCTAGAGAGTAAAATCCTTGAAGATAAAGTCATCATCTTTTGATGGGTTCATTCTTAATATCAGTGCCTTTATGGAATAGGGAAATTTATGGTTACCAAGGGAAAAAGCAGGGGGCGGGTGAGGAATAAACTGGGAGATTGGGATTGACATATGCCCACTACTTTACATGAAATAGAGAACTAATAAGAACCACTATATAGCACAGGGAACTCTACTCAATACTCTGTAATGATACATATGGGATAAGAATCTTAAAAAGAGGGAATATATGTATATGTATAACTGATTCACTTTGCTGTACAGCAGAAGCTAACACAACTGTACTCAAATAAAAATTAATTTTAAAAAATGAATAAATAAGAGTTGATAAAGAACAAAGATGGTTGGATGGCATCACTAACTCAATGGACATAAGTTTGAGCAAGCTCTGGGAGATGGTAAAGAACAGGGAAGCCTGGCAGGCTGGAGTCCATGGGGTTGCAAAGAATCAGACGTGACTTAGTGACTGAACAACGGCAACAACAAAGAATAAAGAACAGATAATAAATGAGCAGATGCAGAATGGCTGCCCAGCTGAGTGGATTCATGATTCTCCACAGGTCGTGTATTTTTTCCCCTTACTTGTTTATTTTATATGGCTTTGTCACTTAAGGAGGCCTCTCTGGCTTAGAAAATTATTTCTTTTGTACCTAAAGAGTGAGAATTTTATATATATATATAAAAGATGCTGAATATATGGAAAAATGTAAGAGGATACATAGCATCTGCACCATGGGTTTCTTCATAGGATATATTGAAAATTTATACTTCAAGTTGAACTGAAGACAAGACTAGTGCTTTTCTTCCTTAATGAAGCTCCTCTTTCAAGGCCTGGGTAAGAACGTGAAGGGCAGCATCCCAAGCCGGTTCTCACGTATAGACATGTACAGAATGCTAGGGAATACCCCCATCTACTGCCTTCTCACTTTTACTTCTTCATACTCTTCACTTCACTCTGCCCCTTCAGTTCCTTTCTCCTCTTCTGTCAATTATTGATATATGGCACCCCGCGCTATAATATTTGCCTTCCCATGGTATATCAGCTTTTTTTTCCCTGAAGACTCTCATGTATCTCTCTGTTTGACCAACTGTTTGAATACTTCTAAACATGTCTTGCTCTGCTCCCCTACCATTCTTCCCCATTCTTTATTCTCCTGTTCAGTTTTGCATGTTAATCTCTTTCAGCCAACCCTGTACTGCAGCCAAACTAGCTGGTGTCTCTCATGAAGAAGTTTCTGTTGGCTCATACTTGGTAAATCTTTATTTCAAATGTTTCTGTTTTCTGCCTCCTTTTGTTTTTAATCTTTAATAAGAATACTTTAATATATCTTAGTGGATGATTCAAGAGAAAATATCAGTTTTACCTTCTCTAAGAAAAGAATAAGTTTTACAAGTTTGGGGATTTATTTCACAAATTAGAAAGCATGTTTTATGTCGGCCTTGGGCTTCCCTGGTGGCTCAGAGGTTAACGCGTCTGCCTTCAATGCGGGAGACCCAGGTTCGATCCCTGGGTCGGGAAGATCCCTTGGAGAAGGAAATGGTAACCTACTCCAGTATTCTTGCCTGGACAATCCCATGGATGGAGAAGCCTGGTAGGCTACAGTCCATGGGGTCGCAAAGAGTCGGACACGACTGAGCGACTGAACAGAACAGAACAGAACAGATGTCAAGAAAACTTGGGCCTCTATTTTGGGGATGACCTGAAAGGAGAATGGGCCTAATCTTCTATGCTCCTATTAAACTGATATGAATTATTGAGCTTTTCAGGCCCATTTAAAGATCCTCTGTGCAATCATACTCCAGGAGGGCAGGTGAGGGGGAGTTGGGGTAGTTAACCAGATGCAATCTGTGGAACACAAGCATACTCGTTTATAATGACCAGCATCCTGAAGGATAATCAGTGATTATCATTTTGGTTTTACTTAACTCTTTAAGAGCTTTGGAGCTGGAGGTGAAGAAAAAGAAAGAAATCTGTCTCTATGTTAACCTATTTTCAATGAAGCTATCAATTCAGAAGTGAAAATAGGGCCAGGAAAGGCTGAGATGCGTGCATGGGCTCTATGCATGGTCACTGCATGTGACCAGGTGAGGGAAGAGTGGCTGCACCAAGGAAGGATGTAATGGAGTCAGACCCATTGTTGCTTGGGTGAAACTAGAAATAATGGAGAATATCCAATGTAAGAGAGTTCTTATTCTCTGAATGTCTTGCTCGAACTCACCTCTGTTATCCCAGTGAGAGAATTCACAGTTTCACAGTCTCACCAAAAATATGCATATCGACCAACACATGAGTGTGGGTAACAAAGCACATAGGCATTTGGACCAAAAATAAGGGAGAAAAAAATAAAGGCCCAAGAGATGAAATAAAATATATGTATTTTAATTGTGGTTGTTTCTGGGTAGGAGAAGTTTGGGAGAGATTAACTTTTTATCTCAGTTCACCAGTTTTTTCTATATTTTTCTCCACTGATTATCTCTGAAAATTTAGGCCTTTGTTTGTGTAACTTAAAATAGTAACTTTTGATTGTTACTCTGAAAAATCAGTGGCTCATAATTTTATAAATAAAATTTTATAACAAGAAAACAAAAATAGTAACTTACTAAAAAAAGAAATTCAGTAAAAACTGTTGTAGTATCACTAACTTCTTATTAATGTCCAAGAGATTCTAGCAATCTTAATTGCTTAGGACAAAACCCTTTCAAGACCTAGGTGAGATTGAAGAATGCAGTTGAATGTTTCGATGCTAAGTGTATTGGCTTTAGGGTAATCCGTGCAATTCTAAGACACATTGATTTATGAACTAATTAATGGCACACAACAAAAATACTTAGAGAAACTTGCTCTACCCCAAGCCTGAAAAACCTCCAAACAACAGGAAAATGGGTTTTGCATGTTAGAAAATTAAATTCAATATATATTTATGAGGCCGTTCAAAATGTGGAGTCCTTTAGTACTAAGTCCCTAGTAAGCAGAAATGTTCATGTATCAAAACCTAATTGTGCCAGAGTCTAAAGCTTGAGGAATAAATTAAGTCTTAAGCTACAAAAGACATCAGACATTAATTTTAAGGCTTATTATAGCTCTGATGATATGGGCATTAATAAATCCAACAAGAAGAATAAGGCAAAACGACAAATAGATATACCTATTGGTTTTCCTTGGCAAAATGTTGATTGCTGATAATTCATTTAAAGTTTCACAGATATTTCTGCACTCTAGGGTCATTGTTCCAGCAGCTTGTTAATAGGACTGAAGAGAGTATTGAATATTTCATAGATTTTTGATGTCCACTTCTTGTTTCTGAGGTGGGGAGGAAATGGAAAGGATTTTATACTATGTAGAACATTCAACATTCATTCCACAAACCATTATTGAGCACTTTGTATGATAAAGTGGTATTATAGACTATGAGTAAAATTTGACAGGTATTCAGAGTAGGAAGACATTATTTCAGGATGCAAAGAGAATTGTCTTTAGAACTGGTCTTTGAAATATCTGTAGGACTTGAAAATTTTTTAAAATGTTGTTAGGAAAGCTTCCAGGATAAGGAAGCAGTGAAAACAAAGACACAAGGATGGGAAAATGTGGGGCAAGTAGTGGAAATATTAAGTAACAGAATTATATGATAAAATAAGGTTGAGGAAGACACATAACAAACAACTCTGATAAGGTGGTAGGAGTCAGATTATGGTTAAGCCAAAAAACTTGGACTTTATTTGTTAGACAATGCTGTTATTAAACCAATTTTTACTGAGCACGTACTAGATGGGTGACGCTATAAATAAGATATGCTATTAGCTTTCAAGGAGATTTCCATTTTCTGAGGGTAAGATCACAATGCAAAAAGCAATTATAGTACAAAAGGAAAAATTTATGGAAATACAATAAATGCAGGGTCTATGAAGACACGTTACAAGGGTCCTAACATATTCTTTAGGGATCAGAAAAGGTTTATTGGATAGATGACCTTAACTCTGAAGCTTGAGAATTTAAACAAAAATATGTGTTAACATGAAAATTCAATGCTGAGGTATCACACGGAGATCAGCATTCTTGCAGGGCCATTTGAACCCATACCAAACTGCATGAATGAGAAATAAATGCATTATTTTAAGGTGCTCTGACATTGGGGATTGTTTGTTACTTTAGCAGATCATAGTCTATCCTGATTGTTACACAAAGATCAGTTAAGTCTGGATTTCGTTATGAGGGCAGTGAGGAGGAATTAGAGTGTTTGTTTTACAGTAGGGGAGTGGGGGCTTCCCTGGTGGCTCAGATGGTAAAGAATCTGCCTGCAATGAAAACCCAGGTTCGATCCCTGGGTCGGGAAGATTTCCTGGAGAAGGAAATGGCAACCCACTCCAATATTCTTACCTAGAGAATCGCAAGGACAGAAGAGCCGGGTGTCCTACAATTGATGGGGTCACAAAGAGTTGGACGTGACTGAGAGATTTCCACTTTCACTTTGCAGGGGAGTGGAATATGTGTTCATAACTTAAATATTTGAAAGACTACTCTCCGGTCAGTTTATAGAAAAGCAGAAAAACATGTTCAATAAGCCAGGTGAGAGATAATGAGAATAAAAATTAGGATGCTTGCAGTGGAATAAAAGAGAGATGATAAGAGAAATAGACAGATACAGGATTGTTGGGTGGTTAGCTGTGAGAAGTGAGCAAAGTGTCTAAGATGAGTAGGTTTTCCAGCCTGAGCCACTAGAATAATTAAATTGCCTTTAGTAGAAATAAGAAATGTAGCAGGAACAATGCGTTTGGAAGGAAAGGAGAATTTGGTCCAGGGGTCAATTACAATTGACAAATTCAGGACAGAGTTCAGAGAGTAGGAATCATCTACGTCTTGGTGGTAGATGAAGTAAAGAAAAGGATGACCGAGAGAAGAGTGTTGGGAAGAGAACCCAACAGTCATACATTTAGGGGAAGAACAGAAGAGCAGACAAAAGGAGGCGGTGCTGCTATGTCATAGAAGCTAAAAGAGAATAGACTTTCTGCATGGGAAGGGTATGAAACACTGTGGAGACCCTGAGAAAAACGAGGACTAAGAAATCCCATTAGAGCTGAAGTGCAATAATCACACTGGAACTTTTTGAGAAAGGGGTTTCATAAAAGATTATTGAGATTAGAGGACAGATTTTAAAAGAGTGAACAAGAGGGTGGTGAGAATTGGGAAGCAATGGGTAGAGATATTTAAGAAATTTGTCAATGAAGGGATGTAAAGAAATGAAAAAATAGGCTGGAAACAGAAATAAGAATAAAGTACAAATAAAACCTTGAAATGTCTATAGGCAGCCAATCTGTAATTACTACAGTTAGGGATATATCATCATTGTTAAAAGTTTGGGCAGTGGGGTCAGACTGGCCTGGATTTGAGTCCCAGCTTAGTCAATAACCAGTTTTGTGACCTAGTGCAAAAGGAGATGTCCCAAATCCTCATGAACAATTTCTTCTTGATCTGGCTCCTAACCACCTGTCTGACCTCACTTGGTACATTTCTGTCCTGTGCCTGCTACACTCCAACCACTCTGGCACAAGATAAAGGGCTCAGTAAATAAGAGTTGCTTAGAACTCCTTGGAAGCAAAGATCAGGGTTTAGAGTGGGCTTAGAGAATGTCTGGCCTCAGAACGTAAAGAATTTGCCAAATATTCAATTACAGTTGATGTGTAAACACATTTGAGGTTATGGTGAACAAGGCAACATCTGAAGATGAAGGGAATTTATCAAGAAGGTAGTCCTTGCCCAGTCATGAGAATAGGGTGAGTGCAGACAAGGGACCACTAGCTGTTTCCATCCTTATGACTGAATGTGGTGCAGCTCAGGGAGATAAGGGCTCTACCTGTGAGCTTGTACAGGCAGAACCTGACCACTGCAGGGCATGGAAGGGTTTCTGTAGTGCTGTGCGGTGGTGGAGATCCTTCCCCCAAATGAAGCTTTTAAGTCAGTATCTATTCCTATGCAATGTATTTTCCCAGTAAGGTTGGGTCAAATGCCAAGAGATAAGATTTCACCAATAACAATTTCAGAAGCATTCAATATCTATGAAGTACATCATTGTTCTAAAAGGTAAAGGTATTTTGTTGTTTTGTAACACAGATTCTTGGCAGCCATGACTGTAGAGGATGAGTCTGAGACCTAAACTGAGGAGTGGAGCTTCAGCGGTGCTTCTGTGTACACAGGCCTTGCTGAACCCACTCTATTCCTAGGCAACTTTGGGAAATGGAAGTGACTTACTAGTCACTAACGCTGGATCATCACTAATCCTGCCATTTTATAGATCATTACTCCTCTGATGAACTGTTGTCTTTAAGGGTTTCATTGGAATACATCCTCTAAGATAAATGTGTTATTACTAGGAGGATGTTATCATAAGGCCCAAGAAACAATAGTTTCAAAGCCAGCTTTTTAGTCAAGTAAATCCTTAGTCCCGCTTCCAGTAGGCATTTATGACTAACTTTAGCCTTTTTTTTCCATAGCACATATCTACTTTATTACATGGTAGATAAAGTTGTTCTAAATACCACAAACAGCTTCCCAGAGAAACACAATAAGTGTATCTTAAGAGTCAGACGCTGTCAAGAAGAGATATGTGTGACTTACGGCAAAGAACTAAAGTCTGTGTGAGGACCGAATGTGTTGCCAAGAATCCCAGTTTGGGTCTTAAATCTGGCTCTCACAGGGAAAGAGTTTACCTGACCAAGAAGAATACTGTCTTGCAGAATCAGGAGGCTTCGCTGGGACCCTTAACAACTCAGACTATAGATGGAAAGACTTTAGTGGAAAGACAGGTTGACAGAGGCTTGTATTGTTCTTTTGCTTTTCAGGGACAGCCTGTCTCACTGACCATTCATGACATCAGACCACACAGGAAGCACATCCATTTATTCTCAGATATTCACTGGTCACTTACAATGTCCTGGATATTGTTCTGAGCACTGAAGACAGAAGAGACAATGAAACAAAACCCTGATCTCATGAAGGAGAAATTCTGATGGGAAAGACAATGTTGAAAAATGAGTAAGTGTATGTAAAGTCATGCACACAGGCAGTGCTCAGTGATATGAAGAAAACTAAAGCAGAGGCAGACTATAGTGAAAAGGCAGGCAGCTGGTCAAAGTTCTCTTTAAGGAAAGGATATCTGAGCAGAGACCTCAGTAAGATAAGAAATAAACTATATGGAAACTAGGAGGAGATTGTTCTAAGGGAAAGAAAACATTAAACACGAAAGCCCTGAGATGTGAATATTTGTATACTTAGGGAACACCTGGTGGTTCAGACAGTAAAGAATCTGCCTGCAATGCAGGAGACCTGGGCTCAATTCCTGGGTCGGGAAGATCTCCCAGAGAAGAAATGGCTACCTATTTCAGTATTCTTGCCTGGAGAATTCCATGGACAGAGGAGCCTGGTGAGCTACAGTCCATGGGGTCGCAAAGAGTCAGGCACAACTGAGTGACTAACACTTTCACTTTCAAGTAACAAAAGAGTCTAGAGTGCATCAGAATGCTCCTGGGGCTGTGACAGCTGGGGATAAACAGTTTCTCACAGCCCTCACCACCCATGATATATGACATGCTTGCATTTTGTTGTTGTTTCTCGTTAGCCTTTCTTTTGTGAGGACAGGAACTGTATCATCTTTACTTACCGATACGTCTCCTGTAGCCTTAACTGTGCCTGATACATGAAAAGCGAAAGTGAAAGTTGCTCAGTCATGTCCGACTCTTTGCGACACTATGGACTATAGTCCATGGAATTTTCCAGGCCAGAATACTGGATGGAGTTGGTAGCCTTTCCCTTCTCCAGGGCATCTTCCCAACCCAGGGACTGAACCCAGGTCTCCTGCATTGCAGGCAGATTCTTTACCAACTGAGCTACGAGGGAAGCCTGTAGTTAAGTCCAAAACAGGCTTTGAAGTCAGAAAGTCTTTATTGCAAATTCCATTTCACTACTTAATATCTGTATATCCCGCAAAGCATTTAAACTTCCTTAAGCATCACTTCCCACATAACAGATTGAGAATCTCAAACAAGAAGGTTGTCAGATGGATGAAATGCAACACACCATGTTTAGCCCTGAGCCCAGAGCCTGTTGATGGTGAGTGGTCAATACAGGGCAGTTACAGGTGGGTTATAGATGGGTGACAGGGTTCCAGAGGCTACAGAAGTTGCCTAAAGGACAAGATGCTGATCTCTAACTTGTAATTCTTGGAAAATTTACTTGACGGATGATAAATAATTTGGGGCTGATCTTTCTTGTTTATCAAGGGAGAGTTGACTTGCACAGATATTTAATTTTGGTTTAATGAGAGATGTTTATATGGTTCATGTTCACTTTTTTATATTACAAAGTTATTGCTTGCTGATGCAGTCTAAGAACAGCTTCCAGCTAGGATCCTACTGCCTTCTGAGTGCACTCATCTAGCTGGGATATAATGATGAAGGACCAGAGTTTATGCTTTGAAATGAGTGTGTTACTACAGCTTCAAGCAGAGGAAGGAAGGGGATAGCAGAAAAGAAACTAGGTTTGAACTATATGGTGCCAGAAGTTAGTTTATGAAAAATTCTTCCAATCACTAGCTGTATAAAATCATAGAGGGTTTTGTTCTCATTGCTGGAATTAAATCAGAAGGTTTCTCCTTGATATATGTTTTCCCAAATTTGATAATAATTCTGAAATTTAATATATTACATAACTAACAATAAGTTGTGAAGCTGAAAAAAATCATTTCAAATTGCCAGTTATCAGAAGCAGATTTTGATCCATGATGCTGGAGGAAGGCCTAAGATATTAATATTTCCTGTCTACAGAAAATAGTGTAAAATTATTGTCATTGAAAAGGTGATTGACAACTATGAAGCCAAAATTGTCAGAAGATACTATAAAAGTGTCATCGGCAGTTAATTAATAGAAATGATATGCTATTTTTCTGGATTTTGTGATGCTTATGATGACTGTGCGGGTGCGCTCGTTGCTCAGATGTGTCCATTCTTTGAGACCCCATGGGTTATAGCCCACCAGGCTCCTCTGTCCATGGTATTTCCCAGGCAAGAATACTAGAGTGGGTTGCCATTTCCTTCTCCACGGGATCTTCCCGACCCAGGGATCTAACCCGTATCTCTTGCATCTCCTGCATTGGCAGGCAGGGTCTTTATCACTAGCACTACCTGGGAAGCCCACTTTACTACCTTTTTTTCACTTGTGCTTTTCTATTATTCTACATAAGTACTTACTTTTTGACCTAATTTTACATTCTTTTCTTAAAACCATTAATATATAAGCTTCAGGACACACAAAGCTGAATCTGTCACTGAGCAGGACCCTATGGAGCCTTTCTGGGACAGATACCCCCATGCCTGCCTTCTACATGAAGAAAACTTTAGCCTCATCAACCAGTTCCAAAAATAAATTTAATCAAGAGGAGTGAGAAAATGCAGAAAGAAAAAAAAACAGTCAAGCAAGACAAATAATAATAGTTTAGTCATTAAACAAAGTCAAGGACGTTTAGTTCCCCCTCAGGGGCTCTACATGATATCCTGAGCCATATCCTTTGAACTGTTTTGCAGATATTGAAACCCCCACTAGGTGGAAGAAGTTAACTGACTTGCTGCCCACAAGCACGTAGACCCTAGACTGCTTGAAACAATACAGTTGACTCCTAATTACCTCACCGTTAACCAACAGAAGGACGTCCATGAGTTGATCACATACACCCACAGCCCTCTTCCGCTCTCTCTCTTTAAAATCCTTTCCCTGAAAGCCATTGAGAAGGTCAAGCCTTTTGAGCACTAGCTGTCCTGAGCTCCTTGCTTGGTTCCCTGCAAGAAATGCTGGCTGCACTTTCCTTCACCACAACCCAGTGTCGGTAGATTGGCTTTACTGGGTGCAGACAGGCGGACCCAAGTTTGATTCAGTAACAGATCTACTTCTGCCTACTATTTAGTATGGCACCTTGTTCATCATCAGTTCAGTTCAGTTCAGTCGCTCAGTCGTGTCCAACTCTCCGCGACCCCGTGAATCACAGCACGCCAGGCCTCCCTGTCCATCACCAACTCCCGGAGTTCACTCAAACTCATGTCCACAGAGTCGGTGATACCATCCAGCCATCTCATTCTCTGTCGTCCCCTTCTCCTCCCGCCCCCAACCTTTCCCAGCATCAGAGTCTTTTCCAGTGAGTCAACTCGTCGCATGAAATGGCCAAAGTATTGCAGTTTCAGCTTTAGCATCAGTCCTTCCAATGAACACGCAGGATTGATCTTTATTTTTTTATTTTTAAAAAACTTTACAAAATTAATATTTATTTAGATTTTGTGTCATATCTGAGAAACATATCCATCATCATCTGAAAAGACAGTTAAAACATTCTTTTCTTCCAACTGGAGTACGGAATGAAGTAACCTTATCTTCATTTTCTTCAAGGAAAATAATATATTTCAATAGACTGAATGAAGAACCTGTAGGGAGGCCAACACAGAGTTCTTTTGTGACAGTGGAAGAAATGGTTTTAGTGGATGTGAGAAGCACAGGCTGGCTGGTACAAGACAAAGAATCGAAGTCTGTGAAGCCAGTGCTGATAGCACGTGAGGACGACTGCCTGGTGACCGCGCAGACGCTACACCCGTCTGCCAGGATTGATCTCCTTTAGAATGGACTGGTTGGATCTCCTTGCGGTACAAGGGATTCTCAAGAGTCTTCTCCAACACCACAGTTCATCATGCTGCTGCTGCTGCTGCTAAGTCACTTCAGTCGTGTCCGACTCTGTGTGACCCCATAGACGGCAGCCCACCAGGCTCCCCCGTCCCTGGGATTCTCCAGGCAAGAACACTGGAGTGGGTTGCCATTTCCTTCTCCAAAGTGTGAAAGTGAAAAGTTAAAGTGAAGTTGCTCAGTCATGTCTGACTCATAGCGACCCCATGGACTGCAGCCTACCAGGCTCCTCCGTCCATGGGATTTTCTAGGCAAGAGTACTGGAGTGGCTTGCCATTGCCTTCTCCGACAGTTCATCATAGGTGTTCATTAAATAATTATTGAATGAACAAATGAATGAAAACAATACAACCAGAGGAATCACTTTTCCTCTTTTGTCTTTGGTCTCTTTATTTGCAAAAATAATGCATGTAGGGTAAAAGGGCTGGAAGTGATACATAACCAACATTCTTTCAGTTATTGATGCTTCTAATTTCAGCTTTGGCGTTTATTTATTTTTGGCAACTAGGAATCACATTCCATGTGCTGGATTTGCTAGTGCAATCTTTGCCCCTTGACTGATCACCTGAGTTCTGGTCTCTAGTGTCTTAACCTGCTACCCAAATCAAACAATTTTTGTGCTGTAAAACTATATTATTCAGTATTGCTAATTCTGCCACACACTCAAGCTATAATGAGCTCATGCAATCATAGAATCAGATTTTGAGCTCTCTAATTCTCAGACACTTTTGTCAGATCCAAATCTTTAGCCCGCAGCCTCATCTTCCCAAAGAGAGTTTAAAATGGTATCTAAAAACTCCTCTCCCACAGGATTCTCTTAAAGATGATTGAGAGAGGGTATAATAGCTGAATGAGGACTGACAGTGATATCTTATCTCCTATTAGCAAGTTCAAAACAAAGAATCACATCACACAGAAACCTGGCTGATGTTTTTTAAGGATACAATCTAATTCATCAAATGGTCCTTTTACGCTGAATTTTCCATCAGCTGAAAATCCTGTACAGTTTTGCTGGAAACATCTGTAGCAGTTGGAATGTATATTTTCCCAGTGTTTGACTTAATGCTTCCTCTAAGTACCAGACACTTTCTCAGATCCTATGATATATCTTAGTACAGTGTTACTGAAGGGATTTCAGTTATGCCTCTAATCTTGGAATAGTGTCAATTTGAACTGAAAATCTTCCAGTTTTCTTACTAAAAGAGCTTTTAATTCACATCTGACGGTATCAATAATACTGTTCATTGGTGGTTCAAGACCCACAGCTGAAAATGTCTTCTACTATTAATATTTATGCTCATAGCTCATTTAGAACTAAAACAGTATTCTTCAAAGTAAATGAGAAATTGAGAAACAGCACGAAAGTAAGTAATTTAAGTTTGTCTTTCAATAACTATCTGCCACCTATCAATTCTAGTTACATTAGTTGTTTGATCTAAAAGTCTAGTATTTTTCATGGTCTGTGTTCATGTCATACTATTCATAAGAATTAATTTTAGCAGAAGAATGGGGATTGTGCCTTTTTTATTTTATAGAACTTTAAATATACATTCACCCGAACAATTGAATATTACTATTAGTCTGACTCATTTAATGTATGTATTGCCATGCATAGGCTGACATACAGTAATTTGTGCCCCCAATGTCAAATGAATCACTGTGCTTTCAGGCCAGCAATCACCGAGAAGAAGTAAGGATTTCTTTCATTTGTCTGCTTTTTTTATAGTAACTTGTTGACCTTCACTTAGTGCTCTGAATAACAGACATACACCCAGGGTCACAAGGGCAGAAGGCAAGATCTAGATTGTGCCAGATCGCAGCAGGAAAAGGTGAGAGAAGAGAAAGTCATTCTATAATTTATCACAATAGGAATACTTGGACCACAGGCTTTATGAAGAATTAAATATTGTCCTTTAAAAAATAAAAAGATGAAATTCATGTTTTATTTAGATAAAAAATAACTTTTTCATCTAAAAGTGAGAACAATATTTGATCAATTGCCTATCAATAAACTACAGTTATTCTTTTTTGCATCCTATTGGCTAGCCATATTAAAGTAAGACATGGCAAAATGTGGCAGAAACACAGATGAGTGGGAGTGTCCGGGGACCTTGTTTCTGTTTCTGTGAGGACTGTCAAACAAGTATCAAATACATACCTTCTACAAAGCTTGCAAAACCATCTGTAGGAAGGCTCAACAAAGGACTGGATGAAGTAACAGCATTCAGATTTGGATTCACCTCTGCTGGGTATTTGGTGAATGTGCACTATATATTTACTGAATAAAGTCAGTGACCTTGAAATGGAGGTTACGTCTCCTTTGTGATGCTCAATCATAGATACTTCCAGACACTTGAGCTGAAATATATGCTAGAATCTTTGGGCCCCCTAAACTCCACCATCCCCAATAAGTTTGTTTTTGTTGTGAGAAGGCTGAGAACTCTCTTAAGATTTTATGGTCAAATGCATAGCAAACACCCTCTTCCAACAACACAAGAGAAGACTTTACACATGGACATCACCAGATGGTCAACACCGAAATCAGACTGATATATTCTTTGCCACCAAACATGCAGAAGCTTTATACAGTCAGCAAAAACAAGACCGAGAGCTGACTGTGGCTCAGATCATGAACCCCTTATTGTCAAATTCAGAATTAAATTGAAGAAAGTGGGGAAAACCACTAGACCATTCAGGTATGACCTAAATCAAATCCCTTATTATATAGTGGAAGTGAGAAATAGATTTAAGGAACTAGATCGGATAGACAGAGTGCCTGATGAACTATGGACAGAGGTTCGTGACATTGTACAGGAGACAGGGATCAAGACCATCCCCAAGAAAAATAAATGCAAAAAGGCAAAGTGGCTCTCTGAGGAGGCCTTACAAATAGCTGTGAGAAAAAGACCAATGAAAAGTGAAGGAGAAAAGGAAAGATATACCCATTTGAATGCAGAGTTCCAAAGAATAGATAGGAGAGATAAGAAAACCTTCCTTAGCGATCAATGAGAAGAAATAGAAGAAAACAATAGAATGAGAAAGACTAGAGATCTCGTCAAGAAAATTAGAGATACAAGGGAACATTTCATGCAAAGATGGACTCAATAAAGGACAGAAATAGTATAGACCTAACAGAAGCAGAAGATATTAAGAAGAGGTGGCAAGAATACACAGAAGAACTGTACAAAAAACATCTTCATGACCCAGATAATCATGATCGTATGATCACTCACCTAGAACCAGACATCCTGGAATATGAAGTCAAGTGGTCCTTAGGAAGCATCACTACGAAAAAAGCTAGTGGAGGTGGTGGAATTCCAGTTGAGCTATTTCAAATGCTAAAAGATGATGCTGTGAAAATGTTGCACTCAATATGCCAGCAAATTTGAAAAACTCAGCCGTGGTCACAGGACTGGAAAAGGTCAGTTTTCACTCCAATCCCAAAGAAAGGCAATGCCAAAGAATGCTCAAACTACCGCACAATTGCACTCATCTCACACGTTAGCAAAGCAATGCTCAAAATTCTCCAAGCAAAGCTTCAGCAATACGTGAATTGTTAACTTCCAGGTGTTCAAGCTGGTTTTAGAAAAGGCAGAGGAACCAGAGATCAAATTGCCAACATACACTGGATCATCAAAAAAGCAAGAGACTTTCAGAAAAACATCTACTTCTGCTTTATTGACTATGCCAAAGCCTTTGACTGTGTGGATCACAATATACTGTGGAAAATCCTTCAACAGATGGGAATCCCAGACCACCTGACCTGCCTCTTGAGAAACCTGTATGCAGGTAAGGAAGCAATAGTTAGAACTGGACATGGAACAACAGACTGATTCCAAATAGGAAAAGGGGTATGTCAAGGCTGTATATTGTCACCCTGCTTATTTAACTTATATGCAGAGTACATCACGAGAAATGCCTGGCTGGAAGAAGCACAAGCTAGAATCAAGTTTGCCAGGAGAAATATCTGAATAACCTCAGATATGCAGATGACACCACCCTTATGGCAGAAAGTGAAGAAGATCTAAAGAGCGTCTTGATAAAAGTGAAAGAGGAGAGTGAAAGAGTTGGCTTAAAGCTCAACATTCAGAAAACTAAGATCATGGCATCTGGTCCCATCACTTCATGTGAAATAGATGGGGAAACAGTGGAAACAGTGGCTGACTTGATTTTTGGGGGGGCTCCAAAATCACTGCGGATGGTGACTGCGGTCATGAAATTAAAAGACACTTACTCCTTGGAAGGAAAGTTATGACCAACCTAGACAGCATATTAAAAAGCAGAGACATTACTTTGCCAACAAAGGTCCATCTAGTCAAGGCTATAGTTTTTTCAGTAGTCATGTATGGATGTGAGAGTTGGACTATAAAGAAAGCAGGGCACTGAAGAATTGATGCTTTTGAACTGTGGTGCTGGAGAAGACTCTGGAGAGTTCCTTGGACTGCAAGGAGATCCAACCAGTCCATTCTAGAGGAGATCAATCCTGGGTGTTCATTGGAAGGACTGATGTTGAAGCTGAAGCTCAAATACTTTGGCCACCTGATATGAAGAGTTGACTCATTTGAAAAGACCCTGATGCTGGGAAAGATTGAGGGCGGGAGGAGAAGGGGACGACAGAGGATGAGATGGTTGGATGGCATCTCCGACTCAGTGGACATGAGTTTGCATAAACTCTGAGAGTTGGTGACTGACAGGGAGTCCTGGTGTGCTGCAGTTCATGGGGTCATAAAGAGTCAGACATGACTGAGCGACTGAACTGAACTGAACTGAATCAAACTACCATTTACTTAAGGAAAACTCAAAAGCACTCCTTCATTGTTTTGTTGGCTGTATTCCAATCATCACAAAGAAGCATCAGACTACATGGGAGGCACTAGTGCTTTTGCTTTTCACTTGTAAAGGAGGGTGGTGGTCCATCTTTCTACTGTGTGCATGCTGGCTCAGTCAGTCATGTCCAACTTTTGTGACCCCATGTACTGTAGCTCTCTAGGTTCCTTTCCATGGGGTTCTACAGGCAAAAATACTGGAATAGGTTGCCATTTCCTCCTCCAGGGGATCTTCCCAACCCAGGGATCGAACCCATATCTTCCAAACCTCCTACATTGGCAGATGGATTCTGTACCACTGAAACTATTTGCTCTTTTCATCTCCAGCTCTCTCCACCTTATGCAAATAGATTTATATAGTCCTGGATCTACGCTAGTGGTTGGGATGCTAAGACTAGTGTCTCACAGCCAGTTGCAAAGTTATCTTTTATGAGAGCACTAATGATAGCAGGTGCACCATAAAAACCCTGGGGTGGGAGGGAGGGAAAATAGAAAAGGAACTTATGCAAGATCATAAAAACAGAGTTGCTGACTCACTTTGCTGTACACCTGAAACTAACACAACATTGTAAATCAACTATAATCCAGTAAAAATTAAATAAAACAAAACAGAGTTGCAAGAATTTTTTTTTTCTGGAGTTTTTTAAGGCCATATGTGACCAAAAAAAGCACCGAATACCCAACCCCATAAGTCGAGCATATGTTAGGAATAAACACCTAATTCACGTGTTGTGGTTAAACACTCATCCAGGGAGTCTCTTTAGCAAATACATTAATTAGGATTCTGTTTACTTTCCTACTGTAAACAGTTGTTTGTTTGAGCTAACCTATTCTACCTTCATTAAGGTAAAGTAGTACCAGTCAGTGCATGAAACTGTGTCTCAAGTTTATGAGAAATTTAAGATCCATAAGGAGAAGGCAATGGGACCCCACTCCAGTACTCTTGTCTGGAAAATCCCATGGACGGAGGAGCCTGGTGGGCTGCAGGCCATGGGGTCACTAAGAGTTGGACATGACCGAGCAACTTCACTTTCACTTTTCACTTTCATGCATTGGAGAAGGAAATGGCAAACCACTCCAGCATTCTTGCCTGGAGAATCCCAGGGACAGGGAAGCCTATTGGGTTGTTGTCTATGGGATCACATAGAGTTGGACATGACTGAAGCGACTTAGCAGCAGCAGCAGCAGCAAGACCCGTACAGAGTTTCTATTTCTCTATCTTCTGGTCATTCAATATATTACATATATGAACAAGGCAGGAGGTTTAACTGAATATGAACTGCAATGGAACCTCAATGAAACTGCAATGTATCCTTCTGTGGATACTCATTCATTTATGTAATCCTGGGTATTAAGGATGCCCAGAACAATAAGTTCAGTTCAGTTCAGTCGCTCAGTCATGTCTGACTCTTTGCAACCCCATGAACTGCAGTACTCCAGGCCTCCCTGTCCATCACCAACTCCCAGAGTTTATCCAAACTCATGTTCATTGAGTCAGTGATGCCATCCAACCATCTCATCCTCTGTCGTCCCCTTCTCCTCCCGCCCTCAATCTTTCCCAGCATCAGGGTCTTTTCAAATGAGTCACCTCTTCACATCAGGTAGACAAAGTATTTGAGCTTCAGCTTCAACATCAGTCCTTCCAATGAACACCCAGGATTGATCTCCTTTAGGATGGACTGGTTGGATATCCTTGCAGTCTAAGGGACTCTCCAAAGTCTTCTCCAACACCACAAGTCAAAAGCATCAATTCTTCAGTGCTCAGCTTTCTTTATAGTCCAACTCTCACATTCATAAATGACTACTGGAAAAATCATACCCTTGACTAGATGGACCTTTGTTGACAAAGTAAGGTCTCTGCTTTTTAATATGCTGTCTAGGTTGGTTCTAACTTTCCTTCCAAGGAGTACGTGTCTTTTAGTTTCATGGCTGCAGTCACCATCTGCAGTGATTTTGGAGCCCCCCACCAAGTCAAGTCAGCCACTGTTTCCACTGTTTCCCCATCTATTTCACATGAAGTGATGGGACCAGATGCCATGATCTTTGTTTTCCGAACGTTGAGCTTTAAGCCAACATGGCAAGAGTGAACATCGACATTCCAGAAATCCGTGAACTAAGATGGACTGGAATGGGTGGATTTAACTCAGATGACCATTATATCTACTACTATCGGCAGGAATCTCTTAGAAGAAATGAAGTAGCCATCAAAGTCAACAAAAGGGTACGAAATGCAGTACTTGGATGCAATCTCAAAAATGACAGAATGATCTCTGTTCATTTCCAAGGCAAACCATTCAATATCACAGTAATCCAAGTCTATGCCCCGATCAGTAACACTGAAGAAGCTGAAGTTGAACAGTGCTATGAAGACCTATGAGACCTTTTAGACCTGACACCCCAAAAAGATGTCTTTTTCATTATAGGGGACTGGAATGCAAAAGTAGGAAGGTAAGAAACACCTGGAGTAACAGGCAAATTTGGCCTTTGAGTACAGAATGAATTAGGGCAAAGGGTAAAAGAGTTTTGCCAAGAGAACGCACTGGTCATAGCAAACACCCTCTTCCAGCAACACAAGAGAAGACTTGTATCTTCACACAAGACATCACCAGATGGTCAACACTGAAATCAGATTGATTATATTGTTTGCTGCCAAAGATGGAGAAGCTCAATACAGTCAGCAAAAACAAGACCAGGAGCTGACTGCGGCTCAGATCATGAATTCCTTATTGCCAAATTCAGACTTAAATTGAAGAAAGTGGGGAAAACCACTAGACCACTCAGGCATGACCTAAATCAAATCCCCTATGCTTATACAGTGGAAGTGAGAAATAGATTTAAGGGAGCAGATCTGATAGAGTGCCTGATGAACTATGGACAGAGGTTCGTGACAATATACAGGAGACAGGGATCAAGAGTATCCCCAAGAAAAAGAAATGCAAAAAGGCAAAATGGCTGTCTGAGGAGGCCTTACAAATAGAACAGTAAGACATGGCTCCTCTTTTCATTTGGTTACACTCTAAAAGAAATTTAAAAAATGCTAATGTATAAAACAGATATGATCCCAACCTCCCTATCTTGTGGGTACCCATGAGGGCAGGATAATATGAACCCCCTAAATCTCAGTAGTCTAAGCCAGTAGTCAGCAAACTATTACTTGAAGGTCAGATCCAGCCCACCACCTATTGTGAAGTTTTACTGGATCACAGCATGCTCATTTGTTCACTTGTCTGTAGCTGGTTTTGTGCTACAATGAGAGAACTGAATAGTTACAATAGAGAACATGTAGCTCACAAAGTGCAAAGTATGACCACATGGCTCTTTACAGAATTTTGCTTAGTCCTAGTCCCACATCACCAGAATGTTAGAGGTTCTTCCAGGGCACTTATACATCGGTTCTGGTCATTGCTCTAAAGATGTCCTTTCTGGGGACCTGGGAGATTGCATGTGTCCTTCTGAGACCAGATTCAGAAAGTGCTGGCCCTGAAGAATGCCACCCCAGCAGGATCATTCACTCCTGTTGGTCACAGCTTTCACTGCCCCTTCTGCACTGGCTGCTGTGTTGCAAAAATTCCCAGTTGCTACTGGTGGAACCATAAGCTTGTCAACATTCTGGTGGGCTGCGAGACAAGATGGGACAGCCCTTGATAGCCTCACAGGGATATGCCTAATCAAGTCACTTGACTTGACTTCAGTGAGGATTCTCAGATTCTTAAGGTCAATGGGCCAGGACCTTAAGGAGTGAGAAGAATGATGCTCCATGGTCTCCATTTGCCCCTACAGACCCACACACCACTCTTCTTGGATAAACCTTCATGCATCATACAGCCTCCTTTGCCCTCTTGATTCCTACTGAGTTTGGCCAGTAGGAGGCCGTGACAGAGATTCAAAGGCAGAGAAGAATGGGAATTTCCCCTGGGATCCTCTCGTGCAGGTTGGCAGAGGCTGGTTCCTCTATGAAAGCCCACCCTCTCCAGAAGTCACCTGTCTCCCTAGGTTCTGCGGAAGGCTCACTACTTTTGCCCTTCTGGACTAGGGGAGGTACTGCTTCCCCAAGCCCAGACACCTCACCACCTCTTTTCTCTGAACTTGGCTCATATCTTTGATCACAGTCCCTTCATTAGATTCTCAACTACCCCTCTAGAGTGTCATCTGTTTCTTGTTGGAACCCTGACTATACCAGAGCTGTTCCCCAAAAGCACTCCTACCTCAGGAGGATGCCGAGTTGGACTCCACCCTCTCCCCTGCATCTTAGGCTGGGACACTGACTCCCAAGTAGTCTTCCTCTCATGTACCCTTATGTGGTCCTTTCTTGGAATTTGATTTTGGGTGTGATCCATTCCAAGTCAGTATTCTACTAAATTGGAGACTCAAAATGGTACATGGGGATGGGGAGGGACAAGCATGGAGGACATTGCCTTATTCCTTCTAAATTATTTGTGAACAGCCTCTGAGCTCCAGCTCGGCCAGATAAAAATAAGGTCAGAGAGGGGTCACCTATTCTTCTTCCCAGCTACATCTGGAGCCCAGATCTGATGTGCCCAAATGCCTTGTTTTAAAAGAAGTGCATTTGAGTATCATGAGCCTCTGAACCTGTTTTATCTTTAATCCCACCACACACACACACACAGCTGGGAATTATCTTCTGGTACAGGTTCAGAGGACGGAAACAAACTGTGATTACATTACAATTTTGCAAGGCCACAGCACAGAAGCAGAAGCACAGAACATAAGTGGAATACTCAATTGAGAAGCCACAGTCTGTCAGCAAGAGGAGACTTGGCAAAACTTATAAACACCTACCATTTGAACCATTCAGTTCTTTGCTGCTCTCTCAGGGGAACTGCAATTCTGCTTGATTTCCCAGCCTGGCCCTCTGCCCTGCCACCGGAGGTCTCAGTCAGGGGGCGCCTCTCAGATTCGCCTTTCCAACCGATTTAATTTAGAGGATTTCTCGCTTGTCACATGGCAGCAAAGGTCACGTGGCTTAGTGATTATGTTGTTTGGGAAACAGCTTCTTTGCTGCTGCAGTTCTGTAACATTGGTGGAAATTTCTCTTTTTGTGCTATTTTTTTTTTACTCCTGGCCCTGAGATTATAAGGTCCTACCAAATAGTTTTATGGCCACATCTTGAAAAACACATTTTTTTCCTTAAAGCATTATGGCCGAAGGGGATGAGAATGTGTACATGCACTTACATAAGCACATTTCTGTCTTCAGAGAACAATTTCCCATCTCATAGAGACAGGAGTAGGTCAGGGATGGAATAGCATCTAGAGACTGTGGCTGGTTTATTAATATTATCTGTAGGCAGCTATTAATACATCAAGGAGAAAAAGGTCTTGGGAAAAAGAAGGAGGGTGTGGAAAGCAAAGGAACCCAGGTGTCATTGCTTATGGCTTTATTTAGAATGTTGAACTCTGCCTGTAACTGGGAAATTAGGGTAGTACTGGAAACCTTTCCATGGTCATCCTTTGATTATATTTCTCCTGACTGAATAGCACCTCTGTAACCAAATACCGAGTGATACATTCAATTCCTATAACAACAATGTGAGGGAGGTATTATTAAACCCATTCATCAGTGAAGAAACTGAGGAACAACAAGGTTACGTCAGGGGCCAAGGCTGCACAGCTCGTAAGTGGATAAACTGGTTCAAACCCGGCTAACTGGACCCCTGCGCCCATGCTCCCAACCCTTCTGCTAGGCAGCGAAAGACCCTGCAATCTAGATGGGTGCTGAAGGCCTGTGACAGTGAGGAGGCTCCTGTCATGTTCCCATGAGCTGAGCACGTCAGTGACTCAGGCATGCTCCTTGCAGTCCTGGAGGGCTGGCTTTCTGCCCCCTGGGGATGCTGAAGAAATGAGGAACTGATTTGCAAATGAGGAAAATGATTTGCTTGGGAGGAAGGTAGTGAGTCCTGTCCTGGCCTTGGCATTGCAGCAGGGAGAAAGGACACCAAGCCTGGAGTCCAAGATCAAGTCACAGTTCCAGGGCTCTGCAAAATGAACTGTGATGGTGACTGAAGGAAATTGGGTATGTGAATGCATCTGGCACCAGGAGCAGAGTGGTGCTTGGTAAAAGTTTATTTGCTCATTATTTCACTCAGAGAATGAATGTCTGAGAGGCACGTGGCAGCCTTCTCCTTACTCCTGAGGGAGCCTCCTACTCATGTGTGTTCAAACGATAATGTTAAAACATTCGACCATAACCCCAAAAAGATGCAACAGATTTCCTCATTACAGCAATGCTGGTGTTTTACCCCCAGTTAGAGTGGGAGTCCGGAGAAGGCACTGGCACCCCACTCCAGTACTCTTGCCTGGAGAATCCCATGGATGGAGGAGCCTGGTAGGCTGCAGTCCATGGGGTCACTAAGAATCGGACATGACTGAGTGACTTCAATTTCACTTTTCACTTTCATGCATTGGAGAAGGAAATGGCAACCCAGTCCAGTGTTCTTGCCTGGAGAATCCCAGGGATGGTGGAGCCTGGTGGGCTTCCGTCTATGGGGTCACACAGAGTCAGACACAACTGAAGCAACTTAGCAGCAGCAGCAGCAGAGTGGGAGTCAGGATGTGGAGGAAACTCCTTTTGTACTTGATATGTTCTAGGGAGTATTTTTTTCCTTGTTTCATGTAATGCGTTGATAATTTCGTTGCACAAGTTGGCATTTCTAACCAATGTAATTACATCTGGAAACTGCTAAAGAGGCTATTACTAAAGAAATCAAACGTTTCTCTATGTAGAGTGGGGATAATAATTTCTCTTAATGTTTGTACCATGCTTGGAAAGCCTGGGTTGGAAGAAGTTTTACAAACACAAAGCAGCATTCCTTGTTTCACTTTGTCCTTATGTAGCATCAACAGGGTCATTCTGGCACAAAGTAACTCAGAAAGCATAGTCTCTTGGGACCTACCAAAGGATCACACCACTGAGTGACTGAGTCTTAACATCTGAAGACAGGAAATGCCAAATGTAGGTTAAGGGCTTTCGTCACAAACTCAAACGTTAATTTCCTTAGAAGTTACATATATAAGCACAGGATAAAGACAGCACTATTTCTTGTCTCCCTCAATTCAATTTGGGGAGAGAGTAACCCTCCACATCACTCCAGTCTGTGCCTGGGGAGGGGCTGTGCTAACGAAGGTAAGAGGATGCAGGTGCACTTTTCTCTGGAGCCAGCTGGTTGGCCGTGGGGTCCTCCTCCTCCTTTCTTTCAAACCCTGAGCCTCGGAGAAGACAGGGGAGAAACATGATGCATGAGGCATTATGTTTGATACATATTTGGTGTCAATGTAGTATTAGCAGAATTAAATTGGGGCTACTACTTCACTAGCTAATCTGTTACATATGCAGAGTCATTAAGGCATCCTGTGTACTTTTAGTTTACTGAGCATGAGTTCAGTAAACACTTATCAAGTACCCATTAGTTCCAGACATTGTTAGGTATGGGGAATATGGAGACAAAATTTGTTTCTTGTTGTAAAGAAACAAAACCAAACCCAAAGCATCCCACAGTTTAGTTCAGGGATGGAATATCATTTTTACTTCTTGAACCAAAATACTTTTAGATTCTTAGTGGTCACTTGGAGCACAGATCAGAGGGGTCCTAAGACCTCATCTGAGTTCTCCAGGCAAGAGCATTGTGGTCCTTGTGTTCCAGGAGCATCGTTAAATTCTTCATTAATTCCACCAATACTTATTTAGTGCCTTCTGTAATGCCAGACACTGTTCTGAATGCCGGAAATGTAGCAGTAAACACGGTAGACATTCTCATGGAAGGAGACAGACAATAAACAAATAATATAACTTCGAAGGTGATAGGTAGTAGGAAGACAGACAAGGCAGGATGAAGGAGTGGAAGGTGACTGGTAAGGAAGAAGGGCCTCGCTGATGAAGTGACATTTGAGGCAACTCATGAGTGAATTATGAAGAATATCTAGGGAAGAAGATGTCAATAAGAGGAAGCAACAAGTGGAAAGGTCTGAGTCGGAGTATGCTTGAGGGAAATGCAGAGTGCGTTTGAAGTGGAACCAGCGAGGGGGGTATGGCGGGTAATTAGGGCAGAGATGTGGCTGCGGGCTCTCCATGTAGGGCTTTGTGAGCTTTATCAGTCCCTTTGGAGTTTCACTGTGAGGAGAAGCCATTGATGGCTTTGAGTAGAGCAGGAACATGGTCGTATTTCCTCATTTAAAGGATCACTCTGACTGCTGAGGGGCGACCTGAAGAGAGGTGAGCTTGGGAGAAAGGAAACCAGGAAGGACACTGATGCAGCAGACCAGGCGGGATGGGTGCTGAGTCTGGAATGGAACTTGAAGGTGGAGTCAGAAGGGCTTGCTGACTGGATGCAGGATAGACTGAGAAGATCACAAGCTTGGGGTTTGAGAAACGGGGGGAAGGAGGTACCATGACCTGAGATGGGAAAGCCAAGGAAGAGCAGATGTAGGCTGAAGGAGGTGAAGAACTTAAGTGTTTGGTATTTTAGTCACGTGGGCAGAGCATCTATTAGACATCTAGGTAGATGTCCCTTAGGCTGTTGGACACATGTGGCTGGATTCCAGGAAAGGCTAAGATGGCAATAACAGAGGAGAATGACAGCAGGATGTCCTGGAGCCTTCCAAAGCCCAGGTTGGTGCCCGACCATTATTGGCATTTGTCTGATTACTCGCCCTGGAAAGACTGTGGCCTGTGGCCTCTGGTGGTCCCCCTTACTGAGAGGTCTGAGTGTACATTCTCCCGGCCACCATGCCCTCTGCTCACAAACACTGCTCTTCCACACAGCACAGTGGGGCTATGCTTGGGGTAGGGGTTATATACCTTTGTTGAAAGGCTTTTGTTTGGAATTTAACTTAAAACAGACCCTCCATTTGAGAAGTGCTCATTAAACACTTTTTGTATAATATCTGATGTGAGCTTTGCCAGGCCTTGTAAATACAATGCTGCTGGTAGAGCAGGATGTAGAGTGGAAGCCGGTGGGTTAAACAGTCACATGTTACAGCCAGAAACAGGTAGTGGTAGAGAACCCAAGGTATAGGGCTGAGCAAAGAAGAAGCACCACCCTCTCTGGGAGTGTTGGAAAAGAACATTCCCAATTCTTTGCCACCTGGTGGCTCAGATGGTAAAGAATCTGTCTGCAATGCAGGAGACCTGGGTTTGACCCCTGAGTCAAGGAAGATACCTTGGAGAAGGGAATGGCTACCCACTCCAGTATTTCAGCCTGGAGAATACCATGGACAGAGGAACCTGGCGGGCTCCCCTGCAAGGTCGGGACAAGAGTTGGACACGACTGAGCAAATAACACTTTCACTTTCCAATGAGAAGCACAGTCCGTCCACTCTTGAATCTTGTGACTGTGTTGAGTGATAGAATGAGACAAAAGTAACACTCTGAGCATTCTGAAGCTGGGTTTTAAAAGGCCTCTGGCTTCCATGTTGTTTGCTGGAACGCCAGACGTTGTGGAGGAGGGATAAGCCACCCTTGTTGGTCTTTTATTCCAGTAAGTTTTGGGGTGGCTGGCACACAGCAAATGACTGGAATGGGGCATCAAACAAAAGGCAGCTCCACTGCGTCTCACAGGACGAGCTCACAGGACACGATGGAGAGACACCTATCAGGTGGAAGGGGCAACAAGTGCGGAGGCACAGGGGCCCCCCGAGTCTGGTGTCTTCAGGGACCTGCCATCACTGGTACTCAGCAGGAGCGCAGGCTGGTGGGAAGATGAGGCTCAAGCAACTAGGTAATTGGGGGTCTTACACGCCTGGCAAAGACTTCATCATGTTTGAGCCCATTTGGGTTCATCTAAACATGACACTTGGAGAAGGCAATGGCAAGCCACTCCAGAACTCTTGCCTAGAAAATCCCATGGATGGAGGAACCTGGTAGGCTGCAGTCCGTGGGGTCGCTAAGGGTCAGACACGACTGAGCGACTTCACTTTCACTTTTCACTTTCACAATTGGAGAAGGAAATGGCAACCCACTCCAGTGTTCTTGCCTTGAGAATCCCAGGGATGGGGGAGCCTGGTAGGCTTCCATCTATGGGGTCACACAGAGTCAGACACGACTGAAGTGACTTAGCAGCAGCAGCAGCAGCAAACATGCCACTATTTCACAAATCCTGGTGATTTGTTCACGCCATGACAGCTTTTTAGTGAAATTAACTGTTATGTAATACTTCAGATGTTATCTATTATACAGAAACTAAAGAAGCACCTTATTTCCTATGTCACTGACAACAGGCTTTGAATTTTGCATGTTAAAAAAGGACACTCTTGCCCTTGAGTGTCCATCATGTTGCCCCCAAAAAGTCTGCATGTGTCTGCCTTCTGGAATAGTATCACTTCCAGGGGACAGAGTGGGTGGGCCTGGGGGTCTCCTAGAGGAAGAGTTAATTCTCTGTGCCCTCAGAATACCTCCACCACATTTTTCCTGGATTGCCATCTCCTTTTACTTTTCACTGGGAACAAAAGCCCCTTTCCCTTGCTGGTAAGGAGCATCCCCGTTCTGTATTCTTGTTGAGGCAATTTTAGAAGTACCTCGCTCTGTGCTGCTGGATGTTGTAGTGCGTTTCCATAACACATTTAAAGTCTCACTCCTTAAAACTGTCACGTCTGGAGAGCCCTAGAGAAGTCAGCAAGGACACAGGCGTGATCACTCTCTCCTGCCCTTAGTATTACAGGCAGCTATCAATTCCAGCTCATTTAGGCTGATCCAATCCCAGCATCAAAAGCCATTTCCATATTATTACACCAAACTGGAAATTACAGAGGCTGTGTATGCCTCTGCAAAGTCTCCAATTTAGGCTTATAACTTAGCACTAGGTTATTAGTGACATGCATCATTATCTCAAGATACATTTTATCTGCAAAATTTTGTTCTCAAATCCTTTGGAAGATCTCAGCTGTGCCGCTCAGATTCTCGGTTAGGCAGGCTGCACTATTCACGTTAATGAGCTCTTAACATAGGCTTCAAAATTAATTTTTGATCATTGATTCCTGGCATTAACAGTCCCCTGAGCCCTTCCAGTGCAGAGAAACATCACAGAGAGAGGCCACAGAGTGAGTTAGTGGGCAAGCCGGAGTCAGAGGGACTGGACTTTAATTAAGTGTGAGCAGCAGAGTGTCCCTTTGGAAGCTACAACCATAAGCTGACAAGAAAAACGAGAATCTCATCTCTTATTATTATTTTTTTTCCAGTCTGGATAGAGCTTGTTTCGGTCAAATAATTCAATTTAGGAAAAACCAAATATTCAAGTTCAGGAATGATACATGCAACCAGTTCAATTGTTTTGATTGCATTATCGGATCAAGAAAGTAAACAGAAAAGGTTTGACAATTTACCTGGTCCAAAACATTTAACTGCTCGATCCAGAAAATCTCTAAGGTCTTTGTCAACTGTAGGATTCTATTATTTTATCATTTTGTGGGTGAAATTGGAGACCAGAATTTCTGATAGCTTGAATTGCTAAAGTGAGAGAATCTAGTGAAATAAGTGCCTTTGCCTTTTTTTATGGCTAAACTGAAAGTGTGTGGTTTCAAGTCACATTTCCTGAATGTGAACATCAGACTAGACAGTTTCATGTACATTATCTCATTTAATTCTCATCACAGGCCTGGCAGGTAAAAATCATGATGACCATTTTAGTGTTAGGTCACTGAGTCTCAAGGAAGGGGAGTTAGGCTAAACCCTGCGAGTTTCTCAAGAAATTGCAGTGAGGTTTTTAATTAGGGTAATGTTTCTCAAAGGCTGATATCTTGACCAGTTGTATCAACCTCATCTGGGAACTTGCTACGAATCAAACCGTGGGCTTCAGCTCAGATGCACTGTCAGGACTCAGGAGTTAGCTCCAGCATCAGGTTTTACTAAAGCCCTTCAGATGACCCTGATACACACTCTCCTTTCTGAGAACAATCTGCTCAAGGGTAAACTACAACAAAGGTTCAGGAATGCAGATGTTTCTATTTTAAGAAAACTATGTATATCGAAATCTGAAATTAGAAAACATTAACTGGGATACACTGATGATATTATAAGGACTGCTTGCTTTTTAAGAAGCATACACCACAGGTTTTAATTAGGAATATTCCCCTAAAATATTTAAAATGAGATTCAGTCTGCAAATCTTTAATGTAGACACATTTTCTTCTCAGGAATTCAGTTTATTTTTGTTTTTATTTACATTATTTAATATAGTAATTTACTTAAATTGCACTATTTAAAGATAATGAGAAGCACAGACACTCACATTTGTATTAGACTCTGCTGCTTCCATCATCGACATCAGCGCCAGGCACAAAACAGGTACTTAATATTTGTGAGTGAACGTACGCGTGCATGCTCAGTCACTCAGTCGTGTTCAGCTCTTTGTGACCCCATGGACTGTAGCCCACCAGGCACCTCTCTCCATGGAATTTTCCAGGCAAGAATATTGGAGTGAGCTGCCATTTGCTCCTCCGGGGGGTCTTCCTGACCCAAGGATCAAAACTGCGTCTCCTGTATTAGCAGGCAAATTCTTTAGCACTGAGCCATCTGGGAAGTCTAAATGAATGTACAGAGCCCTGTTATAAGCAAGATCCTGTGTGTGCGTGTGTGTAAGTGTGTGTAATGTCAGTGCTAACAATGATAATCTAGTAGGAGAGATAACAAGTAAATCACAGGATAAAGCACATGCAGCAAGAGCTAAGTGATGAGTCAGATCATTAAGCATGGATAGAAGTGGTGAGGATGATTGACAAGACTTCTTGGAGAGGTGGAACCTGACTTGGAGTAGGATGTTTATGGGTGAAGAATTATGAAAGGCATTTGAGGTTTTAAAAAAGACCTAAACATGTCAGGAAGATGATAAAGTGCAGGGTATTTTCGGACTTCATGGATTAGAGAGATGCGCTGAGGACAAGATGGGGTTTGAGTTCAAGGCTATGGAGTGAACAGCTTATCCTAAGAGGCTGTGAATGGAGTGGTGAAATAACGAAGGTGTTATCTCATGAAAACTATCCTTTAAGCAGACAGAATTTAAAGTAATAAGAGGTTCAACACTCGAATCCAACTACAAGGCATACCTCAGGGGTGTTGCCAGTTTGGGTCCAGACCATTGCAATAAAGACAATATCACAATAAAGCATTACTGAATTTTTTGGTTTCTCAGTGCATACAAACGTTATGTTTACACTACAATGTAGTCTATTAACTGTGCAATAGCACTGTGTCCAAAAAAAATAATGTATATACCTTAATTAAAAATATTTTACTGCTAAAAAATGCTAACCATCATCTGAGCCTTCTGGGAGTTGTAATTTATTTTCAATAGTAACATTAAAGATCACTGATCACAGATCATCATAACACATATGATCATAATGAAAAAAATCTGAAATATCGTTAAGAATCACCAACATTGGACACAGAGACTCAGAATGAGCAGATGCTATTGGAAAAATGGTGCTGATGGACTTGCTCATTGCCACAAACCTTCAATTTGTAAAAAATGCAGTATCTGGGAAAAGCAATAGAGTGAAGTGCAGTAAAATGAAGAATGCCTACACAGAAATCCTAACATCTTGTACATTATGATGCTAGAACTCTGTATGCGAGTTGTCATTTGTTTAGTCACTCAGTTGTGTCCAACTCTTTGCTACCCCATGGACTGCAGCCTGTCAAGTTCCTCTATCCAAGGGGATTTTCAGGCAAGAAAGATACTGGAGCAGGTTGCTAATTCCGCACCCCCCTCACTCTCTCTCCATCCCTTCCCCGCCCCGCCCCAAGGATTGAACCCAGGTCTCCTGCAAGTCTCCTGTATTGCAGATGGATTCTTTACTGCTGAGCCACCAGGAAAGACTGCTATGCAAGTATATGCACCTATGGGGCTTCCCAGGTGGTGCTGGTGGTAAAGAATCCCCCCAGCTAATGCAGGAGTAGCAACAGAGGTGGGTTTGACCCCTGGGTTGGGAAGATCCCCTGGAGGAGGAAATGGCAACCCACTCCAGTATTCTTGCCTGGAAAAGGGAGAGAGGAGCCTGGCAGGCTATAGTCCACGGGACCACAGAAATCTGGACACAACTGAGCACACATGCACACATTGTTAACTCACATTATGCCTTTGTTCCCTTTTTTGCCATCTTCCATTCATGGTGGACATAAGAACTTAAGAGAAGCAATTAAGTATGCAGAGAGAAAATGAGTCAGCAATATGCTCATAAGGGCACTAATAGAAATGCAGTGCATTATTTAGCATAAAGACAGTAAAAATACTTAACACAGCTACTGGTTCAAGCCTTTCAGCAAAGATTAGCTGAGTGGTTGCTATTACTTTTATTTTTCACTACTATTAGCACTCTATGTTGACATGGTTGCAAATGCAAGCTTCACATTCAGGTATGTGTCACATTCAAAACTTTAAGGGCCTTGCATTCAGAGCCCTGGGGAGCTTGTAGAGGAAGTTTTGGTGAGCCCTCCAGCTGAAAATTTCCCAAAAAATCTGGAAAGGTGGAACTGGAGCTTGAAAATATCAAGATTATCACCATCATGGACATCACCCCTTTAGACTCTTTCTACACTTTACAATTTGCCAACTATTTTCATGTTCATTAGATCAAACTTCAATTTTCACATTAAGTTTGGAGAGTGAATACTATTAGACCCATTTTAGAGACAGGAAAATTAGGAGCAGTGCTGTCCAATAAAAACATTATGTGAGCCACATATGTAATTAAAACATCTCTGGTAGCCACCTTAGAAAAGGAAAAAGAAACAGTTTAAATCAATTCTAATAATATATTTTATTTAACACAATATGTCCAAAATACTATCATCCAACAGGTAATCAATATTAAAACGATCAAAGAGATAATTCACATTCTTTTCTCATTTGTTTGGTACTCTTTGAAATCTGGTATCTTATAAGACACGTCAATTTAGACTAACCACATTCAAGTGCTCAACACCACAGGTGGTCTAGCCACTTCTGATTCAGATAGCTCAAGTCTATGGCTGCCTGCTCAGGGTGAGAATGTAAATGAGGACCCCAAGCAGAACAGTGAGAACAGTGCCCACAACTCAGGGAACCATACAGACAATTAGAAAGACCTCTTCTCCTGATCGGATGCTTGTAGCGAGAATCACTATAAAAAATGAAACAAATCAGCCACAAGGAAAATGAGTTTGCACCATTCAATCCAAGTGTGTTCCAGTGTCGCAAATATTTTATTTTTTTTAAATGTTAGGACAAGTGTGGGAAAGAAACAGTTTGAGCCCTTTCCAGCAAAACGCCTGCAACAGAGAAGTCAGAGAGGCTATGCTTCTTGCAACCCTGAAAACACAATCAGAACCCACGTTATTTCCAACCTTTTCAGAGTGTGCTTATATTTCAGGGGGCAGAATCTGACTAATGGAGAGGGATTTAAGTATTTGTGGTAACATCCTCGAATAGGCAAGTCTCGAGTCAACCTAGTGCTATCTGCCTTTGATTAGAGGTAACCCTCACTGGCTCAATGACACAGCTATGTGATTGTGAAAATATGCTGAGCACATTAAAATGAGAATTTACATGGAAATATGTACATATTCAGATTGAATGAAAAAATGATATATATTTGATTGCCAGAACTTAGTTATCATTTAATTGGAACTGATTATGAGGTATGAGGCTTTTATTATCAATATATTAATGCAAATATTTAAATTATTCAGAAACAGAGGTTCTCCCAAGAGCTTTATTTGGAACTCTTTATTGGAACCAGTATCCTTCGAAGCTTAAAGGAAGGTTGACCCAGGGACCCAGATGAAGTGAAAGTCCTTGATCCTACATGTTGCCATGAGAAATACACCAGATTGCTGAGACATTTTGATGGCTTGTTACTCATACTACATTCCTGACCTAGGATATTTTCACTTTTACCTTCATGTGGTTTCCAGAACAAATGTGAATGTATTAAAATATATATCTACAAAAGAGAATACACATGCCCTTCGCGGAAAGATGCTCAGGAAAGATAAAGTCAGTAAGAGATGAAAAAAGAGTTGATTGTTGGAAAACACGTGCTTTCAAGTACCAATGTATTATTTTCATCCATCCCCTATCAACAATTTATTCATTTTTCTTAAAGAAAAAATCCTAGTTAAGGTAAATCTTAACTTGAGGTTTTAGTGCAGTCATCCTGATACTCGTAGGCCTTTGATAAATTTAAAAAGAGAGAGAATTAATAGATCCTCTGCTCAGGAAAAACAAAATCATTTACATACAAACTCTTACACCTAAGTTAAAAAGTACTTCAGTGCTAGAATCCCTGCATTGCCCTTCCCAAGTCTAGTTGGAACTCTAGATGCAGAAGACCTGCTTTCAAGTCACTGTAACACATTGTGCTGGATCTATTTGGCAGAATGAGAACCATTGATCAGAATGCATTTAGTTTTGACTGCTTGCTTTCCCAATTATGAATTGTAATTACACAGGATGTAAACACAAGTTTAAGTGGTTGTAAAGCTGCTCGAATACTTGTCACACTATTAATTTAATAAACTAAATATTTAGCTGGAGTATTCATAATTAGGATCAACTAACTGAAGGACTCTTGCAAATGTCATCATCTTATATTTGGGCCCACTTTTTTTTTCCAAAGGGAGAGAAAAAGAGACAAAGAGTGATGGCACTAATCTCTTGCCTTTAGGTGTTTATCACACCATGAAAGCCAAAACAATTACTCAGGGCTTCATGGGGTAGGCATGACTGGTAAACAGCAAAATGCTATTTCCTTGGAGAATGTTTTCTTGCCATGTTTCACACGGGTAGATTTTCCCCACAGGAGCAGCCCCTCCTTCAGAGCAAAACACAAAGGAACAGAAATGACATTATGTTCTTGCCTGCCTGGGGCAAAAAGAATCACCTATTCTTAACAGGACTTCAGGCGTGTGATTTTCTGCCATTTTCCTTCTTTCGTTAGATTAGAATGACTTATCCCAGTAAGAGCAAAGCTGCAATGCGGTGTCATCAGGCAGGGCTCCTGGAGGAGACACACCATGGGACACAATGTCTGTAACATAACTTGACACATTCTCACCACGCAGGAATTTTCACATCTATTCCGACATGTAGGAGGGATAATAATTATTTTTTTCTCTCTCTCAGTCAGGTTCTTTTACCCACAGAATTCAAAGTTCACTAATTAAATAATATTTAAAAGCAATGCCTCTGAAAAAAATGAGACCAGGTTAAGAAAATGATAATATTTTTACTTCCAATTCTCTGCAGTCTGCTCCAGTCAGCCTAGCTAAATCTTTAGTGTTAACATAATTAGGTCTTGCAGAATAATGGCCCATTTTACCAGCTATCATTCCAGGTTAATAAAAACATCACATAATTTGAGATGTTACTACTCCATTTTAATTCAATCATCAATTAAAAAGAGCTCTTGGGTGATGGGAGAAGGCAGAGAGGGGATTCCAGCATTTGTTAAATACTCAACTGTATCCTACACCATTTAAAATCCTTTAAGTCTTCTTGGTAGACTTGTTTCAGAACTTACTATAAAAATGTGTTGGGGTTAGAAATTTTTCTGCCGTAATGGATCTTAAATAACTGCATTTTTCAAGATTAATATGTTTTTCACAGATGTTATTTTCTCCTTTCTAGTTAAATGTAATAACATTATTTATACAAGGGATATGCCTGTTACTTAGTTATTTTATTCTTCAGATGCAAGATGAAGATGGTAACATGTGTGAGTCACACCTTACCAGGTGTTGAAGGGTAAAAATTCTTCATGTTCCCAAGATTGTTGGTAACAATCCAAAATATGATAGTTGGCATTCTTAATTCTTTCTGACATCATATTATGCTTATATACAGTTTATGCTGAGAATTCATCGGCAAACTTTTTGGTAACTAAAGAGAAAAACTACTTTTATTGTAAAATAGTGAAAGTATAGATAAAAGTGAAAAACTCTTCCATATGGAAATGCTCAGAACTGTCAGAATATTTGTGCCAAATGGACATTTGATATTTCTTGGAAAGAAAATTGATTAGAATCTAGTCCTGATTTCCTGAGGCAAAGAAAGAACTGTTCACAACCACACATTTGGATCTGAACTCTAGGAGTGTTCCTTATCTATATGTCTCATTCCTAAATGCCATTATGGCTGCCCAATTAGATTTTCTAAAAAATGAATCCTAGAGTTTTACTCAGTTATTCAGATTGTTCTAAGATGCAGCTTAGTTGCTGCCACCATTGCCATCCTTATTGATAATGGCTGAGAATCGAAACAGTGGGTATGAAATTCTAGTTCAGATTTCTGAAGCTAAAGTTTTAAATTATACATAAACAGATAGAATTCAGTGCATAACAAGTATATAGAATAGGTAGTTCAAAGTTTCCACACATTCTGTGTAACCCTGTGAGCAGATAAACTGTTAAATAAGTATCATATCTGGTATTTAACAACAGGTGAAGGGCAACAACCCATTTCCCACATAGCACAGAGCATCCCATCTCAGAATATGGGGTCCTTACTTCCCAGTAATACTGGATAATTGATGGCAAAGAGTGAAGATGATGAGACAAAAAATCTGATTTCAGGGTTTCCTCACAGCTGCCCCCAGTCCATCCAAACCTTCCTACATTCAATAAGACCACAGGGTGGAGAAAAAGGGAAGTGGATCATTAACTATAGGAATTGAACTGTGACCAGTATGCCTTCTCCCACTGGCTTTCCAGGTGGCACTAGTGGTAAAGAGCCTGCCTGCCAAAGCAGGAGATCTCCAGGTTGGAAAGATCCACTGGAAGAGGGCATGGCAACCCAGTCTAGTTTTCTTGCCTAGAGAATCCCACGAACAGAGGAGCCTGGCAGACTACAGTCCATAGGGTTACAAAGAGTCAGGCACAACTGAAGTGACAACACACATGCCTTCTCCCAACCTGTACCTGGGTGAATGATTTGTGCTAACTTGGTCATTTGACTCAAGGGCACCTCATGCAGTGTTCATCTCCAGGCAGACCCACCAAGCAGGGGCAGGACAAAAGTACCAATGGAAGCCCACATACCATATTTCTAAATATTTAAAAATTACATATCAAGATAACATAGTGTTATTAACCCCGTTTTCCATCCTGTTGCTTTAACATGAATACTGTCATAGCAACGGGAAACCCAGGTATAGGTCTGGAATATGCAGACTGCTCAGAGTTCTGTATCAGACCCTGGCCCTGAGATACCCTACTCTCTCTCTCTCACACCTTAGTCCCTTCTTTTCTATCCCTGAGCTCTTATTTTCACTGCAAGGAGCATCTTCTCAATCATGGTGGATTCCCCAGCATATACTCCTAGGCCCAAGTCACTAATCTATCTATAATACATATTCACCCTTTGCCTCCTCTTGTACTCAAGGATGTACACTCATGATGCTGCTTGCCTTCAGGAGTTTAGACCCCAGAATAAGTGTACACACCCTAAAAGTGGGTGGAGGACACATAGGTAGGGAATTCTAGGTTCCTGGCTATGAAGACAAAGTGGGAGGAAAGTCAGAACTGAGAGTCAGACTTACTTACCACTAAGTAAGTGCTCCCTTTTCTAGGACTGAAACTCCCCCTCTAGGCTGTGTACAGGGTCAGAAACAAATCACTCCTACATCATCACAGGGCAGTCTAATTACTTTCCCATAAATACCAACACTTTATATATTTGAAAGTGAAGAAATGTTAACTGCTCAGTCATGTCCGACTCTTTGCAACCCCATGAACTGTAGCCTGCGAGGCTCCTCTGTCCATGAAATTCTCCAGGTAAGAATACTGGAATGGGTAGCCATTCCCTTCTTCAGGGGATCTTCCCAACCTAAGGATCGAACCTGGGTCTCCTGCACTGCAGGCAGATTCTTTACCATCTAAGCCACCAGGGAAGCCCTTTCTATATAGCAGAACCTTGGGACAAAGATTTCTTAAAGTTTTACATTCATCAAAGGAGTTGATGGAAGAAATTTTGTTTGTATTTTGTGGTAAAGTTGACTAACTAACTCATATATAACACTATATTAACCAACCCTAAGGGTGAATCCAAGTAAAGATCAAGCAAGAACTAGGGCCTTAAATATGTGAACAACTTAGTTCCCACTTTTTACCCCAATCCTGTCCTTAGGTATAACATTGTAGATGGAACCAGCTTTGCAAGAATGCTAGAAAACAGCAGATAAATAAAATCCACCGAGTTGGGGTTTAATCAAAGTAATATACTCTTTAGAAGAATTTGAGAATCCAGATTAAAAAGAACATTTCATTTTCATTTGTTATATACCTAAAGTGAATTTATTAAAAGCATATCACATCACTTCAGGAAATTTAGAAAACTATATCTAAATACACTGAACGCAAGATATTCCTCATCAATTTAGATTCTTATAGCTTCATAAAGATAAAATGCAGATGAATTGATTTAGATCAGGCCTTCATTAAATTTTAGAATTAGCTTTTGGAAAACTGTATATTGAAATGTTCAGTCTGATTCCTGAGCAGGTGACAAAGCCACGAGTGGATAATGATAAAGTGCATCACTGCTGGAAATAACATAGTCTGCCTTTGGTTTGTGCTAATAAACTATAAGACAACTTAAACTTCAATTTTAATATTAGAAATCCACCTCATTATAAGTAATCTCAAACTCTGTATGTTCTCGGCATTTTCACGTGTAGTCTTTGGTGAGCTTGAAATACAATTTGCTGTTTATGCTGCTAATGTAAATCTTCAATTTCTGGCCACTCCGGCACTAAGCCAGAGCTCTAATTTATTTCCATCTTTCCTTATTTCTTACATCAAAAGAGACTGTGGGTTTGAATAACAAACATTCAATCGACTTAGACGTGGGGTGGCAGGCAGCACAGGCATTACCTGTTTACCTTTTATTGCCTTCTTTGAATTGGCTTTTCTGGGAACAAAACCAATAAGACATGCTGTTCCTTCATCTAGTTTTTACCGAGGATATTTATCAGAAGACATCCCCCTCTCCCGGTTCAGCAAGGAGCAGTGGCAGGGTAAAGAATTCAGACTGGAAGTAGGCGTCCAACCTAACACCATCATAGATTATTGCTTTACCAAGTCATGCAGGACTTCACTGTCCTTCAGACTCTGGCTAGGACTGATAATTGCTTTTGACTCCAGGAGATGCTGTCGCTAACACATTTGTAACCTGTAGGACAACAGTGTGGTGGGAATGGAATACACACTGTTTTAGTCACTTTGAAACTTTGCACTGGTTCTTCCCTCCTCTCCCCACCTTACTGTCTTACACAGTAGTTGGCCTAATAAAAGGCAGAAACAAGAATTTATTACACCTTGGGCGGTACTTAAAACAAACTTTATTCTCAAGAACAGCAGTATGTCTAGTTGCTGCTGGGTATTTTGATATTTCCTGTAAATACTTAGTCTGAATATATTCAAAGTCAAATTGCTAATCACTCAATTTCCCTGCGACTTTCCTGGTTCCCCAGGTTTTCTCTTATGATACTCCATGTAAACACTGTAATTGGAAAGATACATAGATCAGCATCCCTAGAGTCACATGATCACATCAATCTGTGAAAATAGCATGACTTAAAAATAAAAGTCTCTTAGTACTCTGCCAACAAGCTTTGGCATAATCTTGGCAATCACTTAGATTTTTTTTTTTTGCTGTTATAATTTTTCCCAAGTGGAAATAGTCTCATATTTTGCAGAAGTTGTCCAAGCTAGTGAACATCAATCCATCTTCCTGGGTACTAAATTCGTCAGCTGAGTGTATTCGGTCCACATAGGAATCAGTAAAGTGAGTGTGAAACTGCTCGGTGGCTGCTCCTTTCATCTTAAGAAATTGCAATACGAATTCCTGAAATCATTTATGCAGGAATTTTTATTCTTTAAATCTTCCAGTGTTAAAGCAACAAGAAAACACTTAGAATGTCCTTTGGTGGAATCTTATTACACTTGTTAATATATGTAAACTGATATTCTTTGATGCCAGCAAGTTCGTTGCCCTTACAGAGAAATCTCTGCACAATGAAACAAAACAGAACTAAGGAGGACAAAATAAAATGTCAGTCTTTGCTGATTCGAATTAGATACATTAACAGATTGTCTGGTAACACAAATTGGCAAGAATACAAAAAATCTACATATTACAGTATTCCAAGAAAAATAACTTCATTTGAATACAAAAGGATAGATACACTTTCTTTTTTCCTGTAGCCACTCTTGGGGACAGTGGATGTGTGCTTGCACTGGGATGACTCAGTGCTGCTAAGATACACAGGGTATGACTGGCTAGAGCTTTTGTAGGGGGCTGTTACACGTGTGCATTACTAACATCAGACAAAGAAATCTTTCAACCAACAAGGGTTACAGAGCAACGGTTCACTAAAGCACAGGTTGGAAGGGGGTTCAGGGGCTGAAGCAGGCCAATATGGCAGCTTGTAACAGACTTCCTTAGACCCACGATGCACTGCCAGCAAAGGATGCTTCTATTTGGTTGGTCCACACACAGGGCCGAGTGGTGCTGGGGCACACCACGTGCCAGTAGCAAATGTTTTTTAGGTTGGTTGATTTGTTGTTGCTTTTCTTTCCTTTTGGGGGGCTGTCACAGCCTTTCCGTTGGGTGGTAAGCTCTGCAGCTGGCAATGTGATTCGCAGTGATAATATCAACAGCTGCCAACTCCTCTGGGAGTCAGAAATTAACAGTCTTGACTCAGGTGTGCTGTCCACGGCTGATAAATATGGCTTAGTTCAGTTAGGCCTTCTTTGTACACTGTGAGTGGGGGTGTCTGAGGACGGGTTTCCTATGTTAGTAGCAAATGCTGGGGCTGTGTCTGCTTCCCCAGAGCACGGCCCGTCTGGTGGCTGGGTGCGACGCCTAGATGCACAGCGGGCCGGCTGTCCCCAGCAGAGCGGCCAGCAGCGACAGCAGCGCGGGGGAGCCGCGCGGGGGCGCGCCCTGGCCGGAGTCGGGGCCGCAGCTGCCCGCCTCCTCGCAGCGCAGCTTCTCGCACAGGATGCCCGTGTACGCGGCCGGGCACAGGCAGCGCACGTTGTTGTGGCACGTCCCTCCGTTCTGGCAGTGCAGGAGCTCGTTGTCGCAGACATTCGCTGCAGAACGAGGGAGGGGGGCGCGGGGAGGAGAAGCAGAATCAATTTAAGTTCATCTGGTACATCATGTTTTCAGCTTAAAAAAAAATCTCTATCGATCTTGTGCTCCCCCCTCCCCTCCGCAAACTAAGCATATGACTCCGATTTCCAAACAAATGTAGTTTGCTGCCTTTGTTTTGATCATATTAATCCTTTTCATATAGATTTTTTTTTTTTTTGCTGTAATCTTGGATATTATCATTGTCCGTTTCAGACTATCAAGTACAAAAAAATGTGATACTCCAGGTTTGGCAGTATCTTCTCTTCACGGAACTGCGACCTGTTGTGACCTCCAGGGCTGTTCAAGGATAGTGCCTCATACAAGAATGCAGGGCTTTGGAGCCAGATGAATGGAACTAAAATGCAAAGCAGTACTGCTAGAATGACCAAGAACTTCTAAGGGGTGGGCCATTCTCTCTGCCGGTGATTCCAGCGCTGCATGCAGGAAAGTCGGGAGCCAGCGGCAAGCAGGGGAGGGAGGGGTGGGGCTGGGGGCAGGCAGCATGCTCCGGGCAAGGTGGCAGCCAGATCCGAGGAGAGAAAGCTTTTCATGGGAGGAGTGTGAGGAGGAGCAGTGCATTTGTGCCTAATAGCCTATTAGGATATTTATCGCTTTGTAAATATAGCAAGTAGAGTCCAAGGTTACCTTGATTTCCAGGGATAATAATAAATGCAATGGTGAAACACTGATTATCAAATTTTCACTATGTCCATCAATTAATAAAATCAGTTTGAATAAATAAAGCAAGCAATTTCGGATACTAAAATTCATTCACCGTCCCTGTCATGTAACTTGCATCTCTAATAATTTATTTCTTCAAAGATCAAGTTTTCCTTATTATTCCATGTCTCCTATTCCTTTAGATAATCAAGGTTTCACTGATTTAGCAGAATGATAAATAGAACACAGGGAAATGAAAACAACACCAAAGAGGAAAGGAGCTAAGAACACTTCCCAGCAACATATGCCACTTAAGCACTTACTATATAGAACCACTCTGGAATGGGGAGGGGGGTGGCACAGAGCAGAAAAAGTAGCTTCTTATAAATTATAACATTCTTCATCTTTAAAAAATGTCAGTCAAATTTCCCCAATTTAACACACACACACACACACACACATATTCATACTATAAAGTGTAAAGTATTTAAAAAAAAAAACCCTCTTCTCCCAGTAATAATTCAATAGAGAATATTGCCTTGTCCATTAATCATGTTCAATAGTCATGTCACCTTCAAAAGAAGCTTCTTAAATGTAAACATGCTAATGCTCTGTGTGCAAATGAGCTGAGAAAAGATGGTGATGGATGCTCAGGAGTTAATAAAAATATGTCCTACATAGGGCCCTGCTGCTGCTGCTGCTAAGTCACTCCAGTCGTGTCCGACTCTGTGTGACCCCATAGGCGGAAGCCCACGAGGCTCCCCCTTCCCTGGGATTCTCCAGACAAGAACACTGGAGTGGGTTGCCATTTCCTTCTCCAACATAGGGCCCTATCTTTCACAATTCTGTGGAGGCCTCCATCATAGCTGTGTAATGGATTGGTATAATTTCAAGTGTACCCCCACGTGCTATCTGTAAATGTTAGAAGTGACTATTAAGGCCTACTAAATCCTTCAGGCTCAAAATATTGATATACAAGGTAGTGTTTCAAGGGTTCTAATGATTATGTAAGCTATGTCTCATCGGGTGACTTAGAAACCATAAATATTAGACCCAAATTATAGTATTTTATGAGTCTTGGTTAAAAAAAAGTCAAGATCTGTAGCTTTGAAGCAAAATCTACAAGAGTAAAGTGGTTAAACTCATGGTCAAAACTGACAAAAATCCCACTTTTTTTTTTTGGTTGTTGTTAATTTGGAAAGCATACATAGGGTTTCAGGATTTTGTTTTGCTTACATTTCAGGAAATATCTGTTTAATTGGGGCAACATGAAATAAACAGATCCAAATAACTGTTTCCATTTAAAGTTAAAGATTCTCAGCATTTCTTGTTCCAGGCAGCAGATTGCTGAATGGGATATTTCCTTTCATTTGGGCACTACACATAGGGAAATATTGTTTCCATCAATATTGATAATTGCTTGCCTTGAATAATTGAGAAGAAATCAATAGTTAATTAAATATCACTCCCCGTAAGAAAAAAAAAGCTATTTTTCTTCTTCTTGGACCAGAATGTAAATCAGTTGTTGAACAGAGGTTTCTTTTTTTCAAGGATCTGGTGATTAAATTAAAATTCAATACCTTTCCTACATTTAAATAATCTACTAGTTGATGTTGATGATTGTGAAATTTAATAAATATGCAAGGACCAGATGTAACCCAGGATTAATAATCACATTAATTGTAGTAATATGTTTTCTATAAGTGATAAGGAGAAAAAATGGAACCTGGAATATATTTAATTACTTTAGAATTTACTTTAAGACACATTTCATTCGGTCTTTTGATTGTGCTATTCAACAAACACAGAGTTTTACCATATGCACAGATCTCTGTTGGAATCACATGTTAGAAGCACATCTAAACCTAACTACAAATCTTACCTGCTATTCATAAACTTATGCTCCATCTTCATGTCATTTTAAACCAAATTTGTGGTGCCTAAGTGGTTAACAAAATCATTAAGCTCTTCTTCAGCATATAAAACCCTGTACTAAACACCATGAAAAAATAAAAGAAGTAGAAAGCATGATCTCTGCTCTCACAAAGTTTAAATCTGGTTGGGAAAATAAAATATATATAAGAAATAATATACATTTTATTAAAATACTTTTATCAGTTCTGTCCAGCTCAATCAGCATCTGTTATGTGTCAGATGTGTTGCTAAATCTACTGCTGTATGGTTATAACTCTATCTGCCCTAAAGGAGTTCACAGTTATGTAGAAAACAAACAAATGAACATATACAGAAATAATTATGATACAATATGGAAAAAAAAACTATAATGGAAACAAACTGCTAGGGGAACTCAAATGCTGGTATACATAATTATCTGGGGGAAGATATGAGAAGAATATAGAAAGGAGATTGTATTTGAACAATGGCATGCATCAGGCAAATATTGGTAGAAAAACATTATGGTTGGGGAAACTCTATCAGTAAAGGCAAGAAGATGTGAAAATACTTTGTGCTGCTGTTAAGCATTTGTCACTCAAGTTTAAATCCACCCTTTCTTCTGATGTTGAGGCTGAAACCTTGCAAGTTGTCTCCTGGTTTCCACCAACAGGGTGCACTAGAGAGAACAGAGAAGGCAGGAGGAAGGAAGCAGAGATTTTCCTTTCCCTGATTCAGGGCTCTTCCTAAGGGTATTGTCCCAGCAATGGCCCCACATCCCCCCAGCAGCAGTTTGTTCTGGGGCTCAGCCGTTTCAGAACCAGTCTCACCCTTAGAGGTTTCTGCACCAACCTGGCAGCATTCCTTCTCTAGAGGTGTGAGCCCCAGCTCCAAGGGGCTCCTGCCTAACATTTCAGGGGTAATAGAAGCAGCCAGGCATTACCTCTCCTAAGAGGCATGGGTCCCACATCTGTGGGGACTCTCCTCCAAACTGTTAGTTTCTAATAACCCCATCCTCTCTTACTGCTCCCTGCTCACACAATTGACAATTTCTGAGTTATTTCAGTGTCCTCTTCCCATGTCTAAATTCTAAAGCACCTGTTTAACCATTTCCTTTAGTAAATTCTCTCTATTGAAATACATAGTGTGGGTTCACTTTTCTCACTGGAGCCTGAAAGACACATGGAAAATGTTGGTGATGATGAAGATTCTGTGTAACATGCTACAGAGTTTAGATAATAAGTGACGGGAAGCTGTCAAAGACCTATGGGCAGGATGGTGACTTAAAGGGGGTAAAAGGTGAGGCTAGACCTGAGAAAGGACAGGCTGGAGGCAAGGTGACCAGATACTTCAACAGAATAGGCTTGGCCTAGGTTAGACAATGGGGAGGAGGAAGGAAGAACATATTTGGAGGCAGGTTATTTGAAATAGGTAAGAGAAAGTCTGAGGTTCCTATTTTTGACATTTGGACACATCATAATGTAATTTATTAAGAAAAGACTGGAGGCAGGGTTTGGTTAGGGGAAAAAAAAAATTTTTTTTTTTTTTTTTTTAATCTGTTGACTTAGAAGGATCACAGGCTCTTCTGCAGGGGTCTTGTTATTAGTTGAAAAAAAACTAGTTAACAGTTCAGGAGGTAGTTCTTCCTGGAGATACAGATTTGGAACGGGGTCATTGTTACAAATAGTGAAGAGAAAGGAATAGAAGACCTCATCTGCTAGAATACAGATTAAGTTGAAAGGAAAACTGCAAACAGAGCCCTGAAGAATATCCGCATTTAAGCCACAGGCAAAGAAAGAAAAACCAGGAATGATGCTGAGAGAAAAAGATCTCAAAAAAATGCAGTGATGATACGAGGTTATAAAATTAATCACAGAAGTCTTCCTGCTGTGGTTAGCGGGATCTAGGAGTAGACTGGAAGAGTATGAGAGGAAGGGCACTTTGAGCTGGGTAAAGGAAATATGCAAAGTAAGCCCTGCATGCTCTTGATTGAATCTGACAGAAGGGATTTTAGAATAATTAGAAAAAGGATTGGGGGAATTTGAGGAATTAACATTTAATAGAGGTCTTTGGTTGTCAGTCTAAAGTAGTAGCTTTCAACAGTGGATGATGCCCCCCGCCACCAAAGGACATCTGACAACATCTTGAGATGTGTTTGGGTGTCACATCTTGGGGGAGGGCATGGTGCTGGCATCTTGTGGGTAGAGATGCTACTAAATATCCTTCAATAAACAGGGTAGCCCCCTCTCCCGCCCAAACAAAAAATCACTCCTCAATTAATGTTGGTGATAAAATGTTGAAGGTCTGGATCAGGTTATCGGCCACAGCAATGAAGATGGGCAGTTGTCCTTTTATACACTGGGGGAATGAAAATGAAGACGTCTTGGTGATTTTAGATCAGAGAGAGAGCGAGCTTTCAGGCGCAGAACCATAGGAATTAAGATGACTGTAGTACTCAAAGCTGAAGTATGAGCAGATTGTCTTCCTGGGGGAGTTAAATACAGACAACGAATCTCTAAGACAGACCACTTAATATTGCTTAAATTAAAGAGGAACCAAAATCACTCTTGTCATGTAATTTGTTCTATACCTTGCTCTGATAGAAATCAAAGCTTGTGGAAATTTCAAAAACTATCTAGACAAACTCTAGATGAGAAAACTGAAAAAAATTAAGGGTAGCTCTAGAACTACAGGTCTCCAAATTTATAGATTACTGCTTTTCACATAGAAGAGAACAGTTGGAAGAAATGCAGTGAATGTGTTGCACAGTGTGCAATGCTTTCCATGCTCCTTAAAGACAATATAAATAACTTCTGTAGATCCTCCGGTTTTCATTTGTATTGACCAACTGATCTGTTTTCATATCACACTGGGTGGAGGTCTTGTTGACAGCATTAAATTTCACATTGTCTAGAGTTCCACCACATTCTGGCAGAGCTCCAAAAACAAATCAGCCCATACATAAAATATCAAAAATATCACAGGTTTAGGTTGGGAATGGCAAATATGTTGCATATGCTCTCATTTCCTCTTCCTCTATGTAGAAAACATAGCTACTTAATCATGGCATTCTCTTGCACTAACCTTCAGAATTCCTTTCAACACAAGGTTTTGTAATAACGAAGAACCTTTTGTATTCTCTTACAAATTAATCACCCAAAGGGATGTTGCCTATAAGCTTAAGTGATACATAATGACCCATCACTGAGAACCCTGCCTCGCAGGTAATGAGCATCAAGCTATTAATAAAATATCTTTATCTCACAGAGAACATCCCCACCAGACCCACCTGTAAATCACTTCAGGGAGGAAGAGGCTAACATATCACCTCCAGAGGCTGACCAGAACCAGGAAATGTTTGACATTACTCTCCTCCCTTTTAGTATAAAAGAAATCTGAATTCTAAACAGGCAAGATGGTTCTTTGGGGCACAAGTCCACCGATTTTTCAGTCTGCTGGCTTTCTGAATAAAATCTCTCTTCCTTGTCCCAACAACTCCTCTCGACTTACTGGCTTGTTGTACGGCAAGCAGTATGAGGGTGGACTTGGTGAGAGTTTCAGGCGTCGACCACCGGTTGATGGAACTGCCAAGAGGATAAACATTTACAAAACCCTGGCATTATCTCCATTTCATCTTGCATATCACTGCAGATTAAAAATCCAAATGGGATTTCTACCCAACAAGCACTTTGCAGTTATCACTTCTTTATTTGGTATCCTCCTGTGTGAATTTGCCGCAAACTGAAAATGCTGACCTTATTTTGTTAAATATTTACATTAAGCATGTCCTGTCTTTTTTTCTTCACTGCTATTGACAAACTAAGAATGTGCTACCTCTATAAATAGTGAAGGTTCATTTTTAAATCTCTCCCATAAAACTTGACTTAATAATGGAAACAAATTTTTATTTGCTAGATATAATTATTAGGGCCTCCTAAGTGGCTAGGTGGTAAAGAATCTGCCTGCCAATGCAGGACACCCAAGAGACACAGGTTGGATCCCTGGGTTGGGAAGATCCCCTGGAGGAGGAAATGGCAACCCGCTCCAGTATTCCTGCCTGGAGAATCCTATGGACAAAGGAGTCTGGCGGGCTACAGTCCATAGGGTTGCAGAGTCAGACATGACTAAGCAACTGAGCATGCATGCGGGCACAATTATTATTGATAAAATATAAATTCTTAGATACAGAAAAAGCTAATACTACTTTGATAACAGTTTGACTATATTCTAAAGGATCATTTTACTATTGATAGAAATAAATTCATTATGGTGTGTCCTATATCACACCATGTGACCTATAATCCCATGATGTTTCAATATTAGGAATGCTTTCAAACCAAGATAATCTTTGGCCCTTGACAGATAAGGTTATAGTATTAATGTTAGACCCAGAGTTGTATGGCTAAAAGATGAAATGTGTAATCCTGATGGAAAGGCTGAAGACAGCAACGTGTTCTAACAGCTCTGATAAGCAAGCCACCACAGTAGATATTGTATTCTATTACAAATTAATCACCAAAGTGATGTGCCTATAAGCTTAAGTTATACATAATGGGAACACTGCCTCCCAGGTAATGAACATGAAGCTATTAATAAAATACCTTTGTTTGGCTCACAGAAAATATCCCTATCAGGCCCACCTGTGAATGACTACAGGGAGGAAGAAACTAACACATAAGCTCCTACATAAACTAGTTGTTACAAGTTTATAAAAACACTCAGCATTTTCACAGTGAAAAAAATAGGAACAGACAGCATTTCCTCCCCCCTCTTTCACTTCTTATTTTTCTTTTATCTTGGATCATGAGAGTCACAGGGATGTGACTAAATCATCTGATCCTTTAACTTGCTTTCTGTAGTTTCCTTCTCGTCATCCACTTTTCCCCTTTCTAAACTGCAAACTATCGTCAAAATTTGAATGATAAGACTTTGATTCCTTTTTCCTCTATTCATCATTTCTGGAAGGTATGGAAAAGCAGACTTAGAGGGAACCCCAATGTGCAAAGAGGGCACCAGCCAGGACTTAGAATCACTACCTGTTCTATTCTTCATTTCTTTTGTGACTTGAAGGGTCACTTATTCCCATTATGGTCATGATGACCCATTACATTACCAAAGGGAAGTTTTCTTTTTTCTGTTTGGGTCTTGTTCAAAGCTATATACATTTAGGTTTGCCCTGTCGGTAAGCTGCTAGGCTTGAGCAATGCTGGGCCTGTATTTATAGACTTGAAAGTTTCTCTTTTTGGCTTTGTCTCCTGCACTTCAAGGAATCAAGGCAATACGTTACCATGACAGCCTTCCTTGATGGTTTTATTAATAAAGTGACCTCTACCTTCACCACCTGAAACAAGCCTAGGATTGCTGAAGGAAAGATATTTCAAATTGTTTCTATCCCTTTCAAAGAAACGTGGAAGAGTGAATAACCTCCACCAAACAGGCTAATAACAAAGGCATGTGTGCAACACACAGCTCTGATTGAAGCATTTGAGAGCCTGTGGCAGGGAGATGAAGGGCTGTAATAATAACCCATTTATTCAGCCTTGGTGGCTGTTTTACTAAGTTTTGAGATGTGAGATATAAAACTGAATCTACAGGTTAGCTCCTGGTGTATAGAAGAAACTATCTACTGTTGTCTAATGGCCTTTTCAGGGAACTCTAGGTACATTTTTCCTTTTCCTATCTGTTCTTACTTATGTCTGGCCATGATTGGGGATATGGTTTAGTGATAACAACACTGGTTGAGTCAGAACTGAGTTCTAGTTCTGACTAGTCATCACTTTGCAGTAAGGCTTTCAACATTATCATGAAACCACTTAGTGACATACATCCATCATCCAACCAGGCGCTGTTCCAGATGATGGACACACAGTGTGAGCCAGATGGACCATGCAGCTGCTTCTGTGGAGCTTACATTCTAGTGGCAGCTATGAAGTTAGGGAAAGAGTTCGAAGTAGGTATTTCTAAAGTCCTTTTGAGCTTTATGAGTTGCATGAATATTTCTCATGGAAAGCCTATCATTTTAAAAGGAAAAGAGTGAGGAATTCCTCCTCTTTTTCATCAGATACACGATGATAGCTGGACTTCTCCAATATTGTGAACCCTGGTGATGACTCGGGTGACTATTTGGCTTGATCGATTTTGCCTGCTCGTGTCCCAAGGAAGAGAGATAGTTTTTTTTTTTTTTTTCTCATCACTAAAAGCATGAGGTGGTATGAAGAGAATTAGGTGAAGAACTTGTGATTCAAGTCTGGTCTCTGTGGTTAATGGGCTGGGTGAACTTGGGGAAATCATTTAACCTCTTTGTGCCTCTCTCTCCGCACTTCTAAGGCAAGGATAATAGCACTTGTCCTACTCATCGACCTCGCAGTTGTTGGGAGCCTCAAGATGAATTATGTGATGGTGCTTTAAAAAATATAAAACCTTAGTGTACTTTGTTAATGTTCAATACCTTCCCAGTTTTCCTTAATGCTAGAAGCTCAGAGTGAAAGAGTGAGGTGCTTATTTCTATATCTGCCAGAAGAATGAATTAATCACTACCTATCCAATTCAAGGTACTCGAAGTGAAAAGGAAGTAGATATTGTACTCTTTCAAAGACAGCATCTGTGCATGTCCTCTAAGGGCATGAATCTTGAGACAGCGTGGGGTCAAACATGCAGCTATTGAATATTTTAATTCAACTGCTGTGTACTTGCAAGGTCAGTGTGGACAGGCAGTGCCTGTTTTCTCAAAGGTGACCTGTATATACTTTCATTCAACGTGCATTCTCCTGTGCCAATCAGAGTGCATAAGTTGTGTTTTCAGAAGAGCAAGGGTGATATTGCCCCTTGGCCAATCTTTAGTCTCTGCAATGGTGAGGCGGTATCTGTATAGACTGAAACCTGGGAGCCATCAAGTGGAAACATCCTTGCTTTCCTGCTCTCAGCCTACATTCCTGTCAGCCTTGTTTCATCAGGGACAGTGATGCTGGTGGCATAATCCCCACGTGACAGCAGCCAGCCCACTTTGTTTCACTGTAATGAGGCCATGGAGCAGAGCTAAACGGGCTATAGTGAACAATGTGGAGCTGTCAGCAAGTGGTCAGACATGTCTGGGAAATCAAGTGCAGCAGGTTCTGATGTTACAGAGCAACCATTCTATACTTATTCATCTAATATTAAAGCACTGATTATGGGAGTGACACTTGCTCTTGTCCAATCAAAGGAAATGCTACTCAAAATATCATAAGAATGCCATGTTCATTTGAAGAGGCCTACGTCTGCAGTATATGGTAACTCAGCTAGCATGAATGAGCTAACAGGTGACTCGAATGCAGGAGCTAGAGGCACTGCCCAAACACCTCCAAGTTTTTAGCTGTTGCAACCTGAAAAAAAAAAAAAACAACAAAAAAACCTTTGCTGATATTGAGATATAATTAATTCACTGAGAATCCCACAAGCCAAAGGCTGGTCACCTTTCCTAAAGCGATCATTAATGATGTATTGAAATCCTGTTGAGGTCAACATCTCAGACACAGATGCAGGCAAGATGCTCATAAAAACGGTGCTGAGAAATCACAGAGTTTCTCATCGGTATCAGAAAATGCACTTGTCTAGTTTAATAAAACTGTGCAACCTCTACTCTTTTTTCCCAAGGTGAAAGATGGCTTTCATTGGGAGGCACAGTCACACACAATGGCAACATACACCAGAGTATAAGCCATCATTTCAAAGTACATTACATTACGTCAAAAGAGAAAGTACAAATATTTATCCAGCGTGAACCCCATAAGTACAGACATGTACCTCTCCAAGTACCTTATGTAATAATAACTTAAGAGAATGTTCCTGGACAGATTCTACCAAAATGTGCCCAATGTTTATCTCTGGCTGGTAGGAGTGCAATTGATTTAATAACTTTAATTTTCATCTTTACACATTTACTCTTTCCAAATTGCCTGGACTAAATATAGAGTCTTTGGAAAATACTGAAAATGTTAGTCACTCGGTCATGTCCAACTCTTTGTGACCCCATGGACTGTAGCCCACCAGGCTCCTCTGTCCATGGAGATTCTCCAGGCAAGAATACTGGATTGGGTAGCCACTCCCTTCTCCAGGGGAATCTTCCTGACTCAGGGATTAAACCCAAGTCTCCTGCATTGCAGACAGATTCTTTATCATCTGTTAATAAGAGGAATTGTTACTTGAGAAAATAAAAATATCTTTTACTGAGATAATAAGGTAATTTCAATAAATGAATCATGTGACCATATTTTGCCACATTTCCATATTTGTTATTAATATATATTCCTACTCAAACTACCAATTATCTTAAATGTCTACAAAAATTATCTCACAAAAGGCAAGAGTTCCTACGTAATCCTATAATTGTAAGAAAAACTTACATACATGGATTCCTTGTCTTGCAGAAGGCTGCACAGCTTCAGGTGTGAATGGAACCAGAAGGGTCTCCTGAGCTAAAGTCGTCTGTAGACCAAGGGCCATCTCATGTGAACTAGTGCAGACTAACGGAACATGAGGGGACATTTTTACACTTGAAGATCAAACAACAGTGATGACTTTAATCAAATCTCCCACCACCTTCTCAGTAGAGGGGCTCATGGTCAGATTTAACCTAAAGAAAATGTATTTCATGCTGCTTGAACTTGTGGGAGACTCTTATCTGCTACACTTGTACATGTCTGCACCACATATATGACCTGTTCATTGTAGCTGTATCACAAATATTCAGTCTTGTCTCTTGCAGAAATAAATGCCAAATAAATATTTATTAAGCCAGTAAACAGAAGTTGTCTTTTATTCCCTGCCTTCTTCTGAGTGGTGAATACAAACATATTATTAGTAGACTGATATCGATACAGGTGGATAGATAGTAAGGATACCCACTTACTAGATATATAGGTTGGAGAATGGGAAGTAGAAGAAGGAACATTTCCTTGATGGTCTTATTTTAGTTTCCACAGAGTGGGAGGTAAAGCTTCTGCTGAGCATGAGAGGGAGAGTAGAGCTGGGGTTAACTCATGCTCTAGAGTTAAGGCAAGGGAGAGATATTTTGCAGGGAATGGGAAAAAGTCAACTAGGAACATGTAGAAAAATTGCTGGTCAGCTTTGACATTCCAGCTCAGCTTGTGTTATGATTTGTCTGGGCTTCTCATACGTGAATCCATAATGGAGAGCATTAGCTCGAAGAGAATGGTGATTAGTTTGGGGTGTCTTCCTTTAATGATACAATATATGCCTTGGGAAGGGTGGAAGAGAGGGGAAGAAGCAAGGGTAGGCAGATGAGTTAAGAAATCAGAAGCATTCCTTTCATTTTTCATTAGTCAAAACATATTACCTCTCATTATAATTTTGGCATTGTGGGTAATATGAAGGCAAAGAAACATGACAAGGACAGAACTTAGTGACAGGTTTCTTTTCATCAGAAGGTGACTAGTTAAATTTGGAACACAGGCTAAAGGAAAATCCAGACGGAGCTGTTCTATGTGGGACTGGGGTGGAGGTGAGAGACCATCATAGAACACAGAAAACTGCAGGAACAAAGACTTGGAGCTCCTTGAGAATTATAAGACGATCCATACAGCCCCATTCAGAGCTGAAGGCAGATCTGTAAGACGTTTCACATTCTGAGTAGGAAGGAAGAACTATACTACAGGCTTTTGATTTTCGGCATTAAGAAATTCAAGTATCTGTGGCTGAAAGGAGATAATTGTGTCATTAATTCACATGCATGGGTTGTTTTTTTTTTTTTTTTGGAGACAGAATTTCAATGCCTTTGAGCACTTTGTAAAGCTAAAATATAATCTGAGTTTCCTGTTTGTCGAGCTATAGCCAAATGTCTCCTTAGAGACTTAATTTTTCCTATATATACTTGGCAGGAGTGTTCTAAATATGGTCTTAGCCCTCTTAGGATTTTTAAACAGCAGGGATATTTAAGTATGAAAAATAGCTACTAAAATCACACAGCAGTAACTTTTCTTAATGATTTTTTTCCCCTCCTGGGAATCACTATAATTCACTTTTGTCTTCTGTGGCTTTGCTGTCACCATAATCACCTCCTGACAATGTCAAACCAAGTCTTGGGAGGTGATATTATAATGTCAGGATGAAACAAAGCCATTTTCCTGCTAATGCCAATGTCAAAGCAAAATGAATTTATGTCGATAAATTCAAGGTGAGGAAAACAACATTATGGAATCAAGAGAATGTGCAAAATGATGACATGAGTCATTTAGGGATGCTGGAACCAAACAAAAATGACTGCTAATTTTCAAAAATGCACTTGCTATTGCACTGGGGACCAGGCATTTAAGTGATCTAAAATACATTAGTGAGGTTAGGAAAGGACAAAGGGGTTACAGTTATGGACAAGTCATAAGCATACCTTTTCAATAGAGTCACACCTCACATTGCAACTTGTATCACCTTCCCCCATTGATAAATTCTTGAGACACTCAAAATTTGAACTGTAAAATCTGGCCCTTAATTGTGTACTGTGGTGTTGTCCAGAAGTCTGGGTTCAAATACTGACATCATCATTCGTGGCTCTCCAATCTGAATTAAAAAAAATAATTCTATTTTTTTATCTGTAACAGAGGCCATTTCACAGGGCTGTTACTCAATTATTAAGTGCTTTTTAAGTGCCAGGCACTGCTCAAAGTCCTACAACAAAAAGACAAACCAGAAGAGCCATAGAAATAGGGTTTATTTTTACAGGTTCATGTATTTACATCTCATTAGATAATGTAACTTCACAAAGTGGATGCTGCTGTGTCCTCTAGTTCACTTTCGTCATTAATAATTTCTAGCTTCTTTGGTGCTTAAATACCCATTGATTTGAAAAATATCATCTTTCACTCCTCTTGCTTCTTACATGAAAAAATAATTGCAATAATTATTTCGTTTTCTTTAATGAAGAGGAAAACAGACAAAAATTCTTATTAAAGAAAGTGTTTACATAAAGACAAGGATGCTAGACCAGCTCATGAGTAACATTAAGTAAATCTAGGCAATACAAATTTTACTGAAACTAAACTTCAAACATGAAGAATTAGAACGAGGTACTCAGAGTCTTTTCTCAACATCCAAAAGAATTCTTTCATAGTTGGTTAAGACAAAGGTGCAGGAATGAGAATAAATCCATATAGGAGATGATCTGAAGTGGAAATGAAGTCATTGCAAGCATGCAGAAGGGCGTTTTACGGCTTTCCCTAAGAAGAGCAAGGCTGTTATATCTCAGGAGAGAAGAGAGCTGGTTAGACAGAAATCAAGAGGCTAGCAAGCAATGTGTAGAAACTATGCCTTCTGGGGCTCTCAGATCCAGCAGCAGGAAGAAAAAAAATTATAAATTGGTTTAGATACAACTGGGAGGCTGTGAACTTTATTTAAAGTACAGTGAAAAGATGTTAGTGCTTCTCTTTGAAGCAGACTAAGGCATACCAAGGTTAGATGAAGCAGGGATGAATATTTGGGTGGGCTGCTTAAAGAGAAATCATACGACATGCTTTGAAAATATCTTGTTCTAACACACTTCACTTTCTTCAACATCTCTGATTCTTATTTTTGAATATATGTAATTTTATATAATAAAGGCTCAGATGGTAAAGTGTCTGCCTGCAACATGGAACCAACGTTCAATTCCCGGGTCGGGAAGATCCCCTGGAGAAGGAAATGGCAATCCACTCCAGTACTCTTGCCTGGAAAATCCTATGGACAGAGGAGCCTAGTAGGCTACAGTCCATGGGGTCTCAAAGAGTCGGACAAGAATGAGTGACTCCACTTCGCTTTTTAAAGAGTTACTACAGAATATATGCTCTGTGAAGATAAGGATTTTGACTTATCCAAATCCTTTTTTTGATTTTGTGCATGCCTCAAAGATTGCCTAGTATCCAATATCCATTGAGTATGAGTATTTTTGAGTGAATGAACAAGTGAATTTTACAGAAAAAAATTCACATATTCCATACTCATTGTTTCATTTCTTCTTCTAGAATACTTTCCCATGGTGTTTATTTTCTGTTCCCTAAATTAAATTGCATAGAAGGGCTATGGCCAGACTGAGTTTTCACTCACAATCTTCTGTGGCTGCTGAATGGATAATTCTGAAGTCAGGACACCCCACAATGTGAGGAGATCAGAATCTCCCCATTGTCTGCTTTCACTGCCCGCTGTGAACTTTCTACTCCTGGCTAATCTGTTCACTATCTTTTCCAGTAGTCATTTACGGATCTGAGAGTTGGACCATAAAGAAGGCTGAGCACCAAAGAACTGATGGTTTCCAACTATGATGCTGGAGAAGACACTTGAGAGTCCCTTGGACAGCAAGGAGATCAAAACAGTCAATTCTAAAGGAAATCAACCCTGAATATTCATCAGAAGGACTGATGCTAAAGCTGAAGCTCCAATAGTATGGCCACCTGATGTGAAGAGCTGACTCATTATAAAAGACCTTGATGCTGGGAAAGATTGAGGGTAGGATAAGGGGATGACAGAGGACCAGATTATTGGATGGCATCACATACTCAACGGACATGAATTTGAGCAAACTCTGGAAAATAGTGAAGAATAGGGAAGCTTGGCATGCTGCAGTCCATGGGGTCGTAAAACGTCCAACATGACTTAATGACTGAACTACAACAAGAATCTTAAACATACACACAAAATTATTAATAAAATAAAATTATAATTAAGAGGATAGACACTTGTACATGTTATCTTGCAGGATAATTTCACTCATCTGGCAGGAGTTATTATTATTACTATTTCCACTTTACAGGAAACCTGTGCATCTTACCCAAGTCTCACGAGTGGCCAAGTAGAGAAGCAAGACTAGAACTTAGACTACTCTGACCCCATAGCACTACCAGTCCCTGGCACCCTCCTATCCTGTTTTATTCTGGCCTCTGAGTTGGTGCCACTGCTCCTGGCCTGTCCTTCCCCAAACTCCCCACGTAACTCTAAATGTCCAGCTCATGAACAATAGCCACCATAGTTTCTCCGACTGTTCCAGCCTTCAGACACCAGTCCTGCTTTTCAAACTTTACAGCAGAGGATGCAGATCTAGCTCTGGACATAGATATAAAGGTAAACATAATTTGGATGGCCTGGATTTAAATCTCGGTTCCACCAAATACTAGTTGGGTGACTCCATGCAGATCACTTGACCTATGTTTGTTTCATTTATATAATGGAGATAATGTAATACATGATATCCACGTCACAGGACTATGTTGATGAAATAAATTAAGTAAAACATATAAGGTAACTGCAACAACGCCTGATGTAAAATCCTTCAGTAAATGTTAAGTTTTATTTGACTCTTTAAAACCTACAGCAAACACTCCTTATCATGTGAATTTCATGTCTCCTCAACTAAAGCATAAGTGATGTGAGGGCAGGGGGATTTTTGTCTTGTGCTTCCTTTCACTGTCTGCACTGAGCAGCATCAGGCTTTGTGCAGAGCAAGTCTATATACATTACTTCCTGAGGATAGTAGACATTGCTTTGTGCACTCAGCCAGCTTTCATTTGTATTCTAAGCATCTATGCTATTTTCTGGTACATAAGAGGAAATTCTCCATGATGTTTCTTCCAGCGATTTCTGCATTTCTGAGATCACGTGCTAAGTCACTTTAGTCGTCTTCAACTTTTTGAGACCCTATGAACCATATCCCTCCAGGCTCTTCTGTTCACAGGATTTTCTAGGCAAGAATACTGGAGTGGGTTGCCGTTTCCTCCTCCAGGGGATCTTCCCAACCCAGGGATTGAACACGTGTCTCTTAATCGCCTACATTGGCAGACAGATTCTTTACCACTAGCGCCACCTGGGAAGCCCTGAGATTATATAAGAGTTAAATCAGTCCTGAGAACAGAACTGAAACAAATCTGAGTTTCATTACTAATTGCAAGTAATGGCTTCAGAAAAGTCCCTTAGCTTAGCTTCTAATACCTTTTGCTTCTGTTTCTTTTGTCGTGGAGAGAAGGAGGGCAGCAGGGAAGAGGTGCCAGGAGGACAAGAAGGAAGGCAATTACAGAGTTGGGTTGACTGGGAGAGAAATGCCCACAGAAACCTATCTAGAGAGGCAGTGCTTTCTGAGGGTGTCTCTGGCTGTTTGTTTTGGAGGTTTGAAACTGTTAGTTGCTCAGTCGTGTCCGACTCTTTGCGACCCCACAGACTGTAGCCCAGCAGGCTCCTCTGTCCATGTGATTCTTTAGGCAAGAATACTGGAGTAGGTTATCATTCCCTTCTCCAGGGGAATCTTCCCAACCCAGAGATGGAACACAGGTCTCCTGCATTGCAGGTAGATGGATGGCATTTTAAATGTAAACCCTTCAAGATCTTAAGCTGAAACTTCTTCTTGGATTCAGCTTCTGTCCAGGCTATTTCACTCCAAGGATCCGAAGGAAGAATGACTCCTGCATGCTCCCCATAAAAAAGCACAGAAGGTTGAACAGGCCAACCCACAAATCCCCATTCAGATTTGTCCTAAGGCCAAAGCTAAGTCACTGATTCAAACAAACACACTTCTTGTCACCGGCTATGCTGCTTGGTATGCTGTGTGATCCCACATGGATCATCTTATCTGGTTTTACCTTCCAGAGTTCTGATTGCTTTATTTCATGTAGGCTTCTGATTAATCTGAAGTTCTGTGCTTTCCTTCACCCCTCTTTCCCCTGGACTCCTGCTACCTATCACTGATATGTTAGATCTTTCATCTGTGTCCAGTCACTGATTTCTGTGCAGTGCTTGCTTTTTACACGAGGTGCCCCTCACAAGTCAGCCTATGAGGATCTGTTTCAGATACATCTCCAGCCTGTTCACTCAGGCAATTCCTTTGTGCCAATGATGTTGCTGGTTATAGATTTTTATGCCTGTTAAATCAACCTACAGTGTTTAAACGCTCTAGTTAAAAGGCGAGCCTATGTCTGGCCCAGCTTTAACAAGACTAAGCAGGGTGGTATATTCACAGACTGAAAAGAAAGAAAAGACTCAACAAGTTTTTAGAGTGTGTGAAGAGGATGACTCTGCTTATGTTAAGTAGAAGGAGGAAACATAATTCACAGGATGTTGAGCTGAAGGCAAGCTGTTACTTCAAACTTGAATATTGAAACCATTACCTTGTTGCCACTAATTGCTTTCATATTTCCAAAATAATGGTTAGAAGCCTCTTTTTTATAGTCTAAGAGGGAAGTACATAATTTCAAAGTAACCCTAAATCTCCAAATCCATCAAAATGGAAATATATCTAAAAATGATACATGGCACTTTTACTATATTGTGAGTATTAGGCAATTTTCAAGGTTACGGACAATGTGACGAATGAATAAGTCGTATGATTTAATGAACACGTGGAAATAACTCCTAAGGACATAACTAGGCCCTCAAATAGACCAGGTAGCAAACTGCTTGAAAAAAACCTTGCAAAACACAAGTACATTTTAGTTCTTGACAATTTAAAGAACACTTAGACTTTCTTTCAACAGAACACTTAACTACCTAAAAATGTATTAATTAATATTTTGGATTATTCATTTCTGTTTTAAATTCATCCATTTTATTTTCAGAAAATAAGTGTAAAAAAGCAAAGAAATGAAGGGACCAATGAACTGAAACTGTGAATTATTTTTCCTATCATTACATAACTAATGGGATGAAAGTTTAGGGAAAAATTCAGTCAGCAAAGATAAAATTACAAAATTACCTTGCAAAATTACAAGGTAAACGAACTGGTATGACCAAGTGATAAACTACATGAGATAGATTTATTTTCCAGTGCTAATGTCAGTAGATTCTTAACTGTATTGCCAAGAGCAATACTGTGAGAATAATGGAAAAAAGATTGAAGGACCATATGAAAAAAGTAAAGGATATGTAGTGATTTCCAATTAGTTTATTTCCTAAGACTTTGTGTTGATGATGGGTACTTGCCTCATGACATCAAAATGTATGATCAATACATGCTAACTAGGCCAGGAATCTAGCTTGGGACATTCTTGATTGGGAACCAGTGAAGGCACAAATGAAGACTTGAACTGGCAGCAGAAAACCAAGGGAGAACCTCACTTACTGGCTTGTTTGATGATGGATCTGAGAGAACTAGAACCAGCTTGGTATAGCTGGTCTCTCACCCACTACTTCTGAGGAATAGCAAAGGCTGTGAAGTCATGCATAGCTGAGTCAAATCTTGGCTTCTCACGTTATTAGTTATAGGGCCCTGGCAGGGCAAGTGACCTCATCAGACCTCAGCTTCCACATCCATGAAATGGGTACATGGCAGGGTACTTTTGATGATGAAAACAGATACTGCATATACATGGTAATCATTTTGATTATAGAGCAGTCTAAATGAGGTATAATTGTTTATGAATCCTTCTTCCTGTTTGGTAACTAAAGAGAATTGTATACTGATAGGTCAATATACGTGTTATTTTTTTGAGGGGAGAGGTTTCAGTTGAGCCAAATTAATAACAGTGAAAGCTAACACTTATTCACCAGCCACTTAGCTAGTACCGGCATTATTCTAAATACTTTCCATGAATTGATTTATTTAATCCTCTTAATAATCTTACAAGGAAGGTACTCTCATTTCAACAGTTTTACAGAAAAAGACGCTTGCTCCTTGGAAGAAAAGCTATGACCAACCTAGATAGCATATTAAAAAGCAGAGACATTACTTTGTCGACAGAGGTCCATATGGTCAAAGCTATGGTTTTCCCAGTAGTAGTGTATGGATGTGAGAGTTGGCCTGCGAAGAAGGTTGAGCACCAAAGAATTGATGCTTTTGAATGTGGTGTTGGAGAGGACTCTTGAGAGCTCCCTGGACTGCAAGGATATCAAACCAGTCCATCCTAAGGGAAATCAGTCCTGAATACTCATTGGAAGGACTGACGCTGAAGCTGAAGCTCTTATAATTTGGCCACACGATGTGAAGAACTGACTCACTGGAAAAGACCCTGATGCTGGCAAAGATTGAAGGCAGGAGGAGAAGGGAACAACAGAGGATGAGACGGTTGGATGGCATCACTGTCTCAATGGACGTGAGTTTGAGCAGGCTCCAGGAGCTGGTGATGGACAGGGAAGCCTGCCATGGACAGGAAGCTGCAGTCCATGGGGTCGCCAAGAGTCGGACATGACTGAACAACTGAACTGAACAAATCTGTTTAAGGGCACACAAGTTGTGGGTGGGCTCCCACCCAGTCTTGTGGCCTTAGTCCCTTTGTCATTCTGTCTGATTTCTATGCCCACGTGCTGGAATGCTGTGACTACTACTACTTTTTGTCGTTCTGTTTCCTTCTCTACCAAACAGTATCAAGTACTAATCAATTATAAGGTATCCCTGTGGTGAGAGCAAGAGAAAGCAGAAAGAGCATATCTCTGTTGCAGATGCCTCAAAACTTAGATTTAATGTTAAGCTTTGCAGCAAAGGCAGGCACAGACTGCAACAGGCTCTTAATCCATCATTTTCATTACACGCTTTGTTCCCAACCTAGTCCAAGCCACTAACACCTCTCACGTGGACTGCTGGAGTCTTGTTAGTCACTTTCCAGCCCTTCCTCCCTGACCCCTTCTACAATCTATTGTTTACACAGTACCAGAATTATTATTTTAAAGTTTAAACAGCCGTATCATTCCACTCTCCTGCTTAAAGTCCACCGCACTTAGAATAAATCCACACTTCTTGTTCTGGCCATCAGGGACCTGAAATCTAGTGCCTGTCTATCTTCTTCTTCCACCTCATCTCAGGCTACCTCCCTCTCACTCACGTATGTCGGTCACACTTGCTTCTTTCCATTTTCTCAATTGCCCAAGCTCCTTTCTGCCTTCTGGCTTTCTCAGGAAGTATTTCCTCTGTCCAGAATACTCTTCTTCCAGAACTTTCCATGGTGGGCTCTTCCTTGATACTCAGGTCTCAGTCAAAGTGTTACCTTCACAGAAAAGCACTGGCTGACTACCAGTTTCAAGTGGTGTCCGCCTACCTGTTGTTTATTTCTTTACTTGTTTCCCATCTGCCTCCTTCCAGCTCATGAGCTCTTGAGAGCAGGATCTATGTTTGTCTTCTTATCACCATATTCTCAGTACCCAGAACAGTACCTGGCACAGAATTCATGCTCAGTACACATTATTAAATAAACTGCAGGCTTCTATGGCTTGTTTTACCTAGCATCTTTCCTTTATGGGCCTAAAAATAGGGAAGGGATAATGGATTTTGTGGAAGCTATCTTGGCTGGGATAGATTTTAATTGCTTTTCTACCCCGGGATTAGATAAATTCTTCTTACCTTCTGGGCTTTAAGTCATGAGGATAACTAAAGAATAAAATTAGCACTCCAGTGCACTGGCTTCCAGACCCTCCAAAGTTAAATATCACAGGACGTGACACAGCAGTGTTATTTCATGCAGCCTTGCTCCGGGGGAATATTATGCACTTGGCAATCCAGCAGAAAATTCCCCTCAGAGAAAGGATCATTCCTCATGATGGATGGACAGTTTCCAGCATTGGTTTCCACAGCTAGGCTACCTCCTAATATCTAGTTTGGTATAACAGTGAAAGCTGAAGGATGTACTGTTGTCAAAAAAAGGAACCTATCAAATAATTACAGCTATTATTTCAACAGAACTGCCTTTTTCCCTGGCAGTGCAGCTAAGATGCTAGCAATATAAATATTCAGAAGAAGCCAATGTGAAACCATGGACCATAGAAGAAATAATTTCATATCCCAAACAGAAACTACCAGATTCCTTTGTGAAATTTAATTGCCAGAGTTATTCCAAATTCTAAAAATCTGTCCAGACTGATAAAATTTCAGCTCACCTCTGTCTGAGTGAAAGGGCAGAAGAATGATGTCATCGTGTAAAAGGCCAATAATGGCCTGAGAGTGTGCTCCCTTTGAGCCGTCAGCATGGCCCTGTGTGAGGGCACAACTGAGTCGTATGGCACTAGGCATGACGCGAGTGTTGTGATGAGAACCAGGAATAGTCATCTGCAACTCTGAGATGGGTATTAGCCCGCACACACTGATTGTGCTAAGTGTTGTTAGCAGAGCAAACTGTTTTCTACTCTCAATGTTCTACTAAAGGGCAGGAACAAAGAGAGAAATCAGATAAGATGAGCCACAGTTGTACTTTAACTCATCAATTCTTTTGCACTCCCTCAGTGTACATCTGGCTGGTTGGGGAGGAAGGGTACTGATTTGTAATTTAAAATCTCCCACTGGTAAACCCACAAGCAAATAATTTGCTCTGGAAGTACCTGGTTGGCTACATCTGAAAATGCTGCTGTGGACGCATCTCTTCAACATTCCAAAACCCTGTGTTGGAACAGCTCCTTTGTGCCAGATTCTAGGTTAAAGCGCTTCCTTCCGAAGGTGTTTTAACAAACTCTCCCCTGCTGGCTTCCCGTTAGCGTCACTGCATAATGGATTTTGTCAGGAGAAGCTAGTGGGGATGCTAAAGCCTACCCCTACCTGTAAGGAATCATTAATCTTTACTGTGAATAGTTTTGAAAGACTTGACTGAATAGAAATAACCTCAAATTGAAAACACAATTTTTTTCTCTTGGCAACTTACTTTCTACTCCTGCCTTGCCCCCACCCTCTCCTTTCCTTTCCTTCTTGTAGGCTGACATCTACATATACTGGCAAGGGTATTTTCAAAGACTCTCTATCAGCAATGAATGTAGAGAATGGGATCTTCAGAAAGTATGTATTCTATTTTGAGGCTGAATGAATAGCATAACCTGAAGCTAGTGGCCTCTGTGTTAGGAAAACAAAACACAACACCACAGAACCTAGGTTTCACAAAGAATAAAGGAATAAAGTTACCCTAGGTTTAAGGCTTAAACCAAAGTAACACAATTTCTTTCTCTTTCTTCTTGAACAAAATATTTTTAGAAGTCTTTTCAAAGTTGCCAAGCAAAAATCAAGGAACTGCTCTAACTTTTTTCTCTTTGATACACTTCAGGTGATAGTGTGAACTGATGCTATGTAATAATGCAATAATATTAATAACATTTTTCAGAGGTAGAAGAGTTTAATAAAGAGAAAATTTTAAATATGCATTGAAAATTACTTTAAAACTTTATTCATCCAACTTTCCAAACTGTTTTAATGCTTTCTGAGATTGTATGAAGTAGGACAAAATTAGGCAAAAATTAAGTTATATATTTTTTTTTACCAGGGGGGTATAACACTTCCAATTTAAAAACAAAGTTTACATCCAATAAATAGGATTCCATTTCTAGGTGAACTACAGTAACTGGAATGATAAATTCAGACAGATTTTGTCAGGAAAAAAATATTATGCAAAGGTCCATCATATGGAAAATGGTAACTATAGTGATAGTGAAGTGAAAGTCGCTCAGCTGTGTCTGACTTTTTGTGACCAGGAATTCTCCAGGCCAGAATACTGCAGTGGGTAACTGTTCCCTTCTCCAGAGGATCTTCCCAACCTAGGGATCAAACCCAGGTCTCCCACCTTTCAGGTGGATTCTTTACCAGCTGAGACAGAAGGGAAACCCAAGAATATTGGAGTGGGTAGCCTATCCCTTCTCCAGCAGATCTTCCTGACCCAGGAATCCAACCCAGTTGTATTTGTTACCAACTGAGCTATCAGAGAAGCCCATAGTGATGGTGAAAGATACTGCATGTTTTTTGCCTTTTTTCCCCTGAGTTGTTTAGCTTCAAAAGGCCATCAGGCTATTTTTCTGTGACCGTTTCATGAGGACTGTTAACATGTGAATTAACTGAATTTGTAGGTCTTTATAAAGATGAAGCTGCAGACACTGCTCATTTCTGCCCATGTCACAAATGATACCTATTTTTTAGTTTTAAGCCAGATGGTCAATGAAAGCAGTGACCTCAGTAATAACCAGTGTAATTACCTACTTTATTTTCACTAAAATTGAACTTCATTGAAAATAATTTTGTCTCTCAGTTTATTTATGGTGAAAAGTGCTTTTCACCTTTTGAACTCTAAGACTACTGGGCTGAATATAATGGCTAGAGATCTCCTTTAATCGTCTCTAATGGCTTCAGAGTAGGCTGAAGTTAAATTTAAAATGATATAGAGTTCTTTTGCTTCTCCAGATTGGCAGTTCCTAATTTTAGAAGATTGCCACCGGAGTGGTTTAACAGTGGAACTAATGTGTCATCCCCATTAATCTGAATAATAGATTGAAAGTAAGGGGATTTTGAACTAGCTTTTTATTGCACTATGTGTTTTAATATTTGACATTAGACATATGGTGAATAACATTCCCAAACTTTTCAATGAGAACATGTCAGAATTGAATTTATCTGCATTTGGGCTATTAGAACAAATTAGATCAACTTTTAATGGGAAACCAAGGTTTTCCCTTGAATATAGTAAATAAAAACATACCATCCCGAAGATGTGTCCATTTTCTAATATCACTAACTAAGGAGTCCGGGATATGTAAATGAAAAAAAGTTTTTAGGTAAAACTTCCTCACACTACTCATTATAGAAAAGTCAAGAAATTAATGTTCTGCTTCTTAGATATCATGGCAAAGTATTAGATTCATAATTTTCTAATACTTTAGGAGGCGAACACATCCTCACTCTCTGAACTCATAAGTCTACTGATATGAATAATTTATTCTGGGAGCTTATGTATGATTCAAACTGTAATATTTATAAAGAATGTTGCAATTTTCTTGTTACAAAAAAATCTTAATTAAAATAAGTTATTGTTATATAACCCCCCAACAAAATATCCATTTGACTCTTCGAACATTACATGACTATCTGATAGACACATGCATGTTATAATTAAGCAAAATATTAACTAATACACTCAAATTCTCCCATAATCGAGTATAACACATTCATTGTAACCATGTTGGATGAGAGCTTGTATCTATGTATAGCTTCAGCACTAAGCAGAGTGACATGCACATGGGTACATGTGGAAAATGCAAATGGAATTCAAATGCCTTGCTTTCAGACCTTTCCAAACGTATATTGGAATGTTTCAGTTAAAGTATTAGACTGGGAATTTGGTACGAAAACCCCCAGAAATTCACCTTGGAAAATAAGCCAAATGATAGTATACTATGGTATTTCCTTCCAACATGATATACTGCCTGCTGGTCTTTATTTATCCCCACGAATGTTTTTCCTAATGAAGGAAAACAGACTAGAACAATTCTCTGTGTACACATCTAATTTACATATAAATTCTTACTAAAACAACTTAGAGGAGAGGCCTCCAACAAAGTACTTTTCCTCTCTGAGACTGTTTCTTCATCTGTAAAATGGGCATGGTAATACTTACTTCAAAGAATTATTGTCAGGACTAAATCATATGACCCAAATAGTAAATAATGTGTGTGTGGGGGGGGATGAAGGTTGTCAGAGAGTATGGGCTTCCAGTTATAGGACAGATAGGCTATAGGGATTAATGTATATAGCATGTGACTATGGTCTAGTCAAGGCTATGGTTTTTCCAGTGGTCATGTATGGATGTGAGAGCTGGACTATAAAGAAAGCTGTGTGCCAAAGAACTGATGCTTTTGAACTGCAGTTTTGGAGAAGACTCTTGAGAGTCCCTTGGACTGCAAGGAGATCCAACCAGTCCATCCTAAAGGAAATCAGTCCCGGGCATTCATTGGAAGGACTGATGTTGAAGCTAAGATTCCAATACTTTGGCCACCTGATGTGAAGATTTGACTCATTTGAAAAGATCCTGATGCTGGGAAAGATTGAGGGCAGGAGGAGAAGGGGACGACAGAGGATGAGACAGGTGGATGGCATCACTGACTCAATGGACATGGGTTTGGGTGGTTGGCAGTTGGTGAAGGACAGGGAGGCCTGGATTGCTGCGGTTCATGGGTTGCAAAGAGTCGAACACGACTGAGCGACTGAACTGAACTGATGGTTAAACTGGGCTTCCCAGGTGGCACTAATGGTAAAGAACAAGCCTACTAATGCAGGAGACATAAGAGATGCGGGTTTGATCCAGATCCCCTGGAGGAGGGAACGGCAACCCACTCCAGTATTCTTGCCTGGAGAATCCCACGGACAGAGGAGATGGTGGGCTATAGTCCATGGGGTCCCAAAGAGTCGGACACGACTGAAGTGACTTAGCACGCACGCAAACATGGTTAAAATGATAATGCTGTATATTTGAAAGTGGTTGGGAAAGTAGTGGATTGTGGGATCTTTTATCACAAGAAAAAATGTGTAACTGTTTGAGATTATGGATATTAATAACGACATTGTGGTAATCATTTTTAAGTATATACATATATAAAACCATTGTGTAGTACACCTTGGGCAAATGTGTTGTATGTCAATTATCTCTCAATAAAACTGAGGAAAAAGGTTTTTAAAAAAACAATACAAAAAGGATGGTGTTAGCCACACGAGTCTGAGGCTTCAGGTTTGTAGTTTCTTCAAATAATACAGTTTAGACGTGCCTATAATTAGATTCATAATGGAACAAAAAGGAGGCCACTTCCTAAATGTGTGGATGGTACTGTATGTATAATTTCTGCAGAATAATTATTAATTAATCTATACATTGAGTTACATGACACACAATACTGCAATTGTGTAATTCCATGGACCTAAGACCTAGCCCTCCAGTACAGTCTTATGGAGACTGGTTTCATGATGGTCTGATAGCTAATGGCACATCAAAACACACATGTCATCCAACTGGGGATTAAAGTCTTGCATCATGTTATGTAAGCAAGAGCACTGCAATATGTAGCCAGACAGAAGTATTTGCTGACCAATATAAAATAAAATGGAACCTCGAACCCTTGGCTATATGGTCCCCTGGTTGGTACCAGGTAATTGAATCTATTCAGAAACAAAGAGTTGAATGAAGAAAAGTGTGTTATCAGTAGCCACTTCAAAGGCTTTCTAAGATTCAGCGAGAAGTCCAAGTAAAGAAGTAGGCCAGGTCTCTTTGTGTCTCCAATTGCTTCTGGTGGGAGCCCTCAGACTGGTCTGTCTGATTCACTTGACTGAGAGTGAAAATGTAACACCAGGGTTTCCAGGATTACATGACGACCTATATATAACAGACTCCAAAATAAATCTGGATGAGAGAGAACTTGCTTGTGCTCACTGTGCCCAAATCCCACTCTTTCTCTTAAAGTTTGAAAGCAAGGATGTCTGTTTGATGTCCATGGAGTTTTCATTTTTGTTAGACTCAACTAGCTTACAGTCAAGTTAGTTTATGGCTTATCAGATCAGCCCATGGAGGGCATCAAGACTTCCCGTGGGTCACATTATTGACCTTCTACTTATTGTAGGCAGATCTATTCCTGCTTAAAGCCTAAAGTGATTCAAAGGTGCCTTGCACTGGTCTATTTCATCTCCTTGTCCTTCATTGCTCATCCTCCCCTTTTCACAAGATGGTTTTCACTTTCTAAGATAAAATGACCTGTCTCCCATGAGAATCAGTCACTGTGTTACAGCTTGGGAAATATTCTTATTCCTTCCAGAAACAGATGCATCTTGCCAATCTCATTGGGGACTATTCTGTGACACTTATCCATGTTTTCAAAGATCTTGTTTATAGTATTTACAGCCACTCCATGGAGCCATCTCCACTCCTCTTTATCCACCCTTCCAAAGGGATGACACGCAAAGGACACAAGAGCTGAGACAGTGTGTCTGCCACCAGCAGCTAATGATCTGATGATGAAGAGAATTCTTGCCATTTCTTGTCTCCAGGGCAACAGAGGGAGTCTGGCCGTATAGTACTGACATGACATCAAGAAAGTTGCTACCACAACAAAGGCTTGTCCACATATTGTTCTTGCCATGTTGTCACCTCATGTCACAGGAATGGCTGCAATGCAAAATCCATCACTTTCCATTTCGCCAGAATGCTGTCCAGCAGAGTCACTTTGTAGTTGCCTTGCCTGGCTGAGAATGTTGGACCCTCAGAGTGAGTCAGGCATTTATTACTTTTCACAAGCACTAACACAGCTGGTGAAGAACAAGCCTGCTGCTGAGAGAAGGTGGGCACCTTCCTACTTCCAGCACCCAACAGTCTGTTTTGTTTGATCCCAAGGGGCTAGGCTAATGGATAATATTGGTAATAATGACTTCTTACTGCTTCTAAAAATCATCATGCAAGTGTCTGATGTTCAGCAGTCTTCCTCATCACACCTTGCTTCTCCCCTGGGCTTCCCTATGGGGCTCAGCACCAAGCAGCCATAGCTCAGTGCTCTGTGCACAGCACCTGAACAATGAATATATGTTGGAGAGACCTGGAGAGGAAGAGAGTTGGATTTGAGTCTCATGTTTTTCTCCTCTAATTTCATGACCTTAGACCATTTGTTTCACCTCTCCAAGTTTCCTTACATGAAAAAGCAGAAAGCGACATCTATTACATGATTTGCATCCTCGAATGATGGCACATTCTTTCTAACATCCCAGGTTTATATAAGATAGTAGGTCGCAGCAGTGATTGTATGCTACAGCAGGAATTCTCCTCTGTATGCATCTAAGCATTGACCTTGTGGGCTGGGGACTTGCTTGTTCCGAGTGTGCGTGGTTATATCAGTTGTTGACTCTGAGAAATAAATTCACTGCATATAAAGGGCACTGAATACATATTTGCTCCTGTTGGCAGATGACTAAGCAATGGAGGGAGAGAGATGGTAACCTCTGTCAGTTGATGCTTGCTTTTATCCAGAAGTCTCTTTTTCCGTTATGTGGTGGTGTTTGTGTTCATGAACACCCCTATTGATAAGAACTGAGGCTTGTTTCCATCTCACTGAAAGCAAACTGATTCTGTAGCTGGGCTGTGGTCCAAGACTAGAACATTGCAAGCTCCAATTACCCTCCCGGCTCTAAAGGAGGGCTGAGCTTAAAGTGGGTTTCTTTTGAACCCACTGCATCGAGCTTGTGGCGTATGGGGCAAGAAGTCAAATCGATAATTTGGTTTTATAACAGCTCTATCTCCTACTAGTTTGCTTTGAACAAATTAAACTCCCTGAGTTTGTTTCCTCATTTATAAAATGGGTATACTAGCACTTCCTTGCAGAGTTACTGGGAAGAATAAATGAAATTCTATGTATGAAATGTCCAAGCATGCTTATGGCACATGGTATGTTTATTACTGAAATATTTTTCAATATAACTTTTAAAGTGTTTATAATATGACTGTATTTATTTGCAAGACTCTTGCATATGTGGTATTCATCTTTCTTATTTATTAAAGGCATGACAGTTTAAAAAGAAAGACATAGTTACCAGGAAAAGCTTAAATACATGGAAGAACAGAAATAGACATATGTTGACCTGAAGAGACCACCTGGGGGATTCATCATGCTCTTTAGTTCTGTTTTAAATGTATCCTTTGTTGAGTAATGCATACTTTTGTAGCTGGAAACTAGGTACCTACAGATGGAAAGGAAAGATCCCCAGTGAACTCCAGTCTTCTCTTGAAAAGAAATGTGTTTGCAGTATCTTTTTAGACTGCCAGTTTCCAGATGAAGTTTTAGACAGAAATCCATGTCTAAAGCATTTTCTATATTAATGTTAAACTTGGGGGTAGGAACAGATAGTGCCTTGTATTCTTGATTAAAGAGAAAGGAAAAGACTAACCACCTTCAGATTCATTACTGAACTTGAAGTTCACTGGATGCTTTACAAAACAATACAATTCTAATTTGAAAATGGACACAAGCAAGAACTCTGGTCTCCTACTTATACAAATGGCTAATGCTGATCATTGTTTTGTGACATGAAACTACACTAGTATTAAAGAAGCGAGCTACAGGGAATGGAAGTTCCATCTTCCCATTCAGAGGACCCAGAGAGAAGTGTTCACAAATTCTGAGCAGGGCTGGGGGACTCAGGCACTCTCTGTATCTTAGTTATCTCCCAAGGACCAGCAGATCATCCACGTCAGGTACCTCTGAGTATAGGAAGAACTTTCAACTCTTTATTTTTTCTTCACTTCCATTTCCTACTGAATTTTATAGCATCAAGAAACGCATATTAAGGTCTTTGTCCATCACATCACCAGAGACTTCCTATGTTCCCATGATGGATACTGGACACACAAAAGCTGAATTTCATGGACAGAGGAGCCTGGGAGGCTATAGTCCATGGGGTCATAAAGAATTGAACATGACTGAGTGACCAACACACAAACATGCATATGTGTGTGTGCGCATGCTAGGTCGTTTCAGTCATGTCTGACTGTGACCCTACGGACTGTAGGCTGCCAGATTTCTCTGTCTGTGGAATTCTCCAGGCAAGAATACTGCAGTGGATTGCTATTCCCTCTTCCAGGAGATCTTCCAACGCAGGGATCAAATCCACAACATTTATGTCTTCTGGGCTTCTCTTGTGGCTCAGCTGATAAAGAATCCACCAGCAATGCAGGAGACTTGGGTTCGATCCCTGTGTTGGAAGATCCCCTGGAGAAGGGAAAGGCTACCCACTCCAGTATTCTGGCCTGGAGAATTCCATGAACTGTATAGTCATGGGGTCACAGGGTCAGACACGACTGAGTAACTTTCACTTTCACTTTATGTCTCCTGCATTGGCAGGAGGGTTCTTTACCACTAGCACCACCTGGGAACCCCAACACATACATACATTGATTAAAAAGTCAAAATTTATGATTGGGATCTCCATTTACAGGTTTAACGGCTAATTGATAGTTGCAAATCCTTCCCACTTCTTCATCCAGGTTCTTTGTTACCTACTGGAGTTTGCTTATAGTACAGCAGTAACAATAAACAGCGATCATTTATAGAGCTTACTGTGTCCCAGGAACTGTGCTAAGCAGTTTACAGGCATTTCATCTCATTCCCTGACAACTCTATGAGATGGAATCATCTCTTTTAGAGAAGTAAAATCCTAGGTTTTAGAGGTTATATAATTTGATCAACAAATTATACAGGAAGAAGCAGAGCCAGGACTGCAAGAGAGAGTTACTCAGCTAGAATAGACTTAGAAAAATTTCCAGTTTCTTTTTCACAGTAAGAGCCAAAAGGAGGATCTTATATACTTTGGACAGGAAAAGTATAGTCCAGTCTCTATAAGTTAGGTAAACTCCTTGAGGGAACAGGCTGTATTAAACTCTTTTCTTTCTTTCTCTTTTGCTGTCATGATGTGAAGTTCATAAAAGTAGTCAATAAATATTTGGTTATTTAGTAATCAATCCCTCCCCCAGGGTCTCTCTCCCACCATGTTCCATCAGAGTGGTATTTCTCACACCATTTCTCGCTTCCCTGCTGATCCCTCACTGAGCATGGAGTTGCAATGACATCCTTGTTAAATGACATTCATGTTAAAACATAAAGTCATTGTCCGTACAGTGTGTAGAGAGATAGAACATTTCAAATGCAGAGACTAAACCAAGACTAGGTGACCCTGATAATGAGCCCCGTGTAAGCTACTGACAGTCACACGTCCCTCACATTCTCTTTAGTCTTTGGAGGTTAATGTTTCCTTCTCATTTTCACATGTTATAGTGACAGTATTAGGGCTGCAGAAATACTAACGTATCCTCTGTTCCTCAATGTCTTTTGGGTCACTATAAAATTTAGCCTTCCCTCTTCCACAGCAGTATGACATCTGTTTAAATTGTTACCCATCTTTGCCAACCAAGGTCCGTCTAGTCAAGGCTATGGTTTTTCCCGTGGTCATGTATGGATGTGAGAGTTGGACTGTGAAGAAAGCTGAGCGCCGAAGAATTGATGCTTTTGAACTGTGGTGCTGGAGAAGACTCTTGAGACTCCCTTGGACTGCAAGGAGATCCAACCAGTCCATTCTAAAGGAGATCAATCCTGGGTGTTCATTGGAGGGACTGATGCTAAAGCTGAAAATGCAATACTTTGGCCACCTCATGCAACGAGTTGACTCACTGGAAAAGACTCTGATGCTGGGAAAGGTTGGGGGTGGGAGGAGACGGGGACGACAGAGAATGAGATGGCTGGATGGCATCACCGACTCGATGGACATGAGTTTGAGTGAACTCCGGGAGTTGGTGATGGACAGGGAGGCCTGGCGTGCTGTGATTCATGGGGTCGCGGAGAGTCGGACACGACTGAGCGACTGAACTGAATTGAACCTTCTATAGGAATGAACCACCTTATTTTCTTCGAAGTAAGAACTTCAATTTGATTATCTTTTTATTATAAGAAGAGAAATCTTAACTTTGTTGAAAAATAGCACATAGCATGAACTTGCTGCTGCTGCTGTCACTTTAGTCGTGTCCGACTCTGTGTGACCCCATAGACGGAAGCCCACCAGGCTCCCCCGTCCCTGGGATTCTCCAGGCAAGAACACTGGAGTGGGTTGCCATTTCCTTCTCCAATGTGTGAAAGTGAAAAGTGAAAGTGAAGTTGCTCAGTTGCGTCTGACCCTTAGCGACCCCACGGACTGCAGCCTGCCAGGCTCCTCCATCCATGGGATTTTCTAGGCAAGTGTACTGGAGTGGCTTGCCATTGCCTTCTCCGATGCTAGGAAGAGCTAAATAACCCTGTTGGAAGTCTCTTGAAGAGTCCTAAGAAAAAAAAAAAGACAGAAAACTAAAGTCCGAACCCAAAAAAGGAGCTTAATACATTTCTGACATACAAATCCATGAGTTTCAACAGTCACCAAGCTGAAAATAGTCAAGTATTCAGTAGGTCTGATGGTGACTCAGTGGATTGTACCTGTCCAATCATTATTCCTGAGAAACTGGTTCATGTCCAAGTGCAGAACCTACTCTAGCTTTTGGTTTGTTTAGGAGTCACTGTAATTCAAGACCTGGCTAGCAGGCAGGCATTTTAACATTTTATGGTAATTTCTAGGATTTAGGATGATCCCAAAGTTGATGAAGTTCTTCTAACATTAGGGTGAATTTAATGGATAAATGTTTATTGTAAGGGCTTTATTTACCTATTGGAAGCAGCAAAATAAAAGTCACTGATTTTAGACAAAATCTTAATTGAAATTGTGCATTTGCACATGGTAGATACATCCTAAAACCACTAAAAAAAAATGACACAATAAGTGTTAGATCCCATTCATCTTTAGCCTTGTTTTGTTTTTTCTTTAGGAAGCAGCCACGACTATCAAGGCTTTCCTTTTACTTATCATGTGATCTGTTTGTAATTTGATTGCTTTTTTAAATTTGTTGAGCCAGGTCCCATTGTTTTCAATAAAACTTTGAGGGCAGGTACCACCATTTACAATTTTATTATCTCACTGTGTTCCCTTACTGTGTGATAGAACTTAGGTTTAATATTGTTATATTGTTTAATTCTCACAGATATTAAGGTAGATATAATTCTTATTTTCATTTTATGTGAGCAAATTGAGGCTGAGTAACTATTGGTACATGATTGACATTTTTGCACAAAATATATTTAATTGTATCTATAAGGATTTACTCTTATGGCAGAAAGTGAAGAACTAAAGAGCCTCCTAATGAAAGAGGAAGAGGGGAGTGAAAAAGTTGACTTAAACTCAACATTCAGAAAACTAAAATCATGGCATCCGGTCCCATCACTTCATGGTAAATAGATGGGGAAACAATGGAAACACTGAGAGACTTTATTTTTGGAGGATCCAAAATCACTACAGATGGCGACTGCAGCCATGAAATTAAAAGACACTTGCTCCTTGGAAGAAAAGGTATGACCAACCTAGACAGCTTATTAAAAAGCAGAGACATTACTTTGCCAACAAAGGTCCATATAGTCAAAGCTATGGTTTTTCCCGTGGTCATATATGGATGTGAGAGTTGGACTGTGAAGAAAGCTGAGCACCGAAGAACTGATGCTTCTGAACTGTGGTGCTGGAGAAGATTCTTGAGAGTCCCTTGGACTGCAAGGAGATCAAACTAGTAAATCCTAAAGGAAATCAGTACTGAATATTCATTGGAAGGACTGATGCTGAAGCTGAAACTCCAATACTTTGGCCACATGATGTGAAGAACTGTCTCACTGGAAAAGACCCTGATGCTGGAAAAGATGGAAGGCAGGAAGAGAAGGGGATGGCAGAGGATGAGATGATTGGATGGCATCACCAATGCGATGGACATGGGTTTGAGCAAGCTCCGGGAGTTGGTGATGGACAGGGAACCCTGGTGTGCTGCAGTCCATGGGGTCTCAAAGAGTCGGACATGACTGAGAAACTGAACTGAACTAATAAGGATTTAGGCACATTAGTTTCTAAGTTGCAAATATTACATTTTGTTTCATTATCTTTAAACTTCTGTCATTGCCCTTAATGTTATCACTTCTTTACCTGAAGATTTACAAAATTAAGAGACATTAATGCATTTAATAATATCATCCATTTTAAAAAGCATAACTGAATAAGACAATATCTTTGAATAAAGAGGATAAAGTTATCAATAGGAATAAAGCAGTCATATTTTTAGCTCTATAAACTTGCTTTCTCTCTGTCTTAGAGCTATTTTATCAAGAAAAGTATGCAACAAGGAAGTGGATTTTAAAAAATGGTAATTGGGAACCTGGTAAAATATATTTCAGAGTAATGCTAATCATGTGTGTCAAGATAAAGAAAATTAAGGTGGCTTAAGTTTTCAATTCTCTTCAGAAAAATCAATTACAAAGCAGTTACGATGCTGACAGTAAACAATAAATCCCTGGATTTAGTTAATAAAAATAGTTTCCACTTTTTGAAAGTTTGTGTTTTCATTCAACAAAAGAAACTCATAACATTGATTCTTTTTGAGAAATAAGGGGCTGTTTACATCAAGTATCTTTAAATCCAGATATATTCCTGATCTTAGACTGCCTGTTTGAATCAGGAATCATTGCCATCTAGGAAATATATCTTCATAAAGTTGCCCAAGGTTTACAATGCTCTTGGTATTGAAACTGAACAGGACCCTTTGGGGCTCCTGGGTACAAAAACCTTTCTATATTCTGCATTTTTTGTCTGAAGGGAACAGGCTCTAGCCTCCATGACTTTCTCTGAGTTCCAAAGGGCAGATTCGAACAGTTGCTAATCAGAGAAGACAGAAGCTTCGGGTGGGCATCTCAGACCACTTGGCCATCCTGACAGATAACACTTGCTCATCAGAGAATGGAGGGGATGCAGAGACAAGGGAGGAGCAGCCAAGAAACAAGGAGCAGCCTTAGGGGCAGAGTCCTGGTTCCTCAACAGATACACATAACAACATGTTTGAGCTATTTACAGAACTCAAACCCAACAAATGGAAAATGTCAGCGTTCTTCGCTTCAGAGAAGACCTCTTGAGACCAGACTAAAGGAGTGCAGGCCCTGCACATGCCCGAATCTTGTCAGCAACCCCATCCTTGAATCACTGCTATGAAACTCCTCACCAAACCCTCCTGGGTTGGGACACACAGTTTACGAGGGCAGGAGCCTGGCAAAACAATAAAGCTATTCTTTCCTACTTCACTCAGAATTCTGCCTCTTAAGATTTGATTCGGCACTGACGCACAAGGTGAGTTTTCAGCATCAGCGTTAGTTATGCGCCCTTCTGCCTCAAACTCTAAATAGGGATGGCAGACTGGAAACCAGTCTGCATCTCACCTGAGGCTCAGAATATCCTGGGTCAAATTCATGGGTGGGTTAAATCTGTCTGATAATATAAAATTATTAAAATTGTAGCCCTCAATCTGGCTACATACTGTTACAGCATAGAAAGTTGTGTAAAATACAGGTGCCAGGGTCCATCCCTGGAGAATCACACTTAAGTATTCTGGAGAAGGGCCAGCAGTAACTATTTCATTTCAATCTCAATTAACCTTTATATAGTCACTGAAATGTTCACAGTCTTGTCACTTTCTAGTTTTGGATGATTAGAATCTTGCTGTCATTCTTTCCCTTTTGTTCTCATGAAACCAATGACACAAAGGTTAAAGCCAGCAAGAAAGAAAGTTTTTCAACAAGAGCAGTTCTGCTCATCACTTTTCAAATGAGCAATTAATAATTTATAACAATTAACTGAGTTATGAGTTTCTTTTTCAATATGTTTCTAAACATGAATAGATTAAATGGTAATTGCTATCAAATTTTATGTTCTAATTCATGTGTCCAATAAAAGTTTATCTTTGGGAACTCACTTTGTACTTCCTTTTGATATATTCAAAACCAAATGCAATATACTGTATTAAAATATTTATTATTAACCTATCAAATATTAACCACTTTTAAATTATATGGATGAAAGAAAACAAATAGGCTACTTGTTTAAGTTTTCATGATTCTCTTTATTTTAATATGATTTGGATTTGTAGAATACATCCTGGTAAAAACTGATGACAAGAGCTACAGTACGAGTTCCTGCCTCTTAATAAAATTTTTCCAAGCCATATGTATGCCCCGGATTTTCCAGACGCCCTTATTCTATGAATGGATAACTGACAAAAACAAACAACAAACTGGGCTTTCAAGTCAAATTCCTAGGTTAAAGTTCACACGTATTATCTCATCCTCTGATTCTCAAACTTTAATACGCATATGAACCAGCTGGAAATCTTGTTAAAATGCAGATAAGTAAGTCTAGAATGAGGCCTGGGATTCTGCATTTCTAATAAATCCCCAAATGATGCTGACGATACTGAAGGGTGTACAGAAGGATCACACATTTAAGTTGTTAGAATCTAGATGACTGTATGCAGGTTACCTAGCCTCTCTGAGCATCAGTTCTTATATCTGTAAAATGAGGATGACTGCTAATAAGGTTTTATGCAAATTAAACAAGGCAATGTAAATGGCTTGGCATAGTTATTACATACAGCAAGCACTCACTAAGTTGTGACCACGGTCGTCACTGCAATTAGGAGAGCTAATGTTTTGGCCACCTCATGCGAAGAGTTGACTCACTGGAAAAGACTCTGATGCTGAGAGGGATTGGGGGCAGGAGGAGCAGGGGATGACAGAGAATGAGATGGCTGGATGGCATCACCGACTCGATGGACATGAGTTTGAATGAACTCCGAGAGCTGGTGATGGACAGGGAAGCCTGGCGTGCTGTGGTTCATGGGGTCGCAAAGAGTCGGACACGACTGAGCGACTGAACTGAACTGAACTGAACGTATGACCCAAGGGCTAACCTAGGATATCTCTAAGATGCCAACTCAGATATAAGATTTTAAGGTTATAGGTCAGAGCACAGGTACCTATGGTCAGAAAAGTGAGCTAGAAAAGTGGTACTGGAAGTCGGTCTTCTCAGATGCCAACAAGAGTGAGGCACCGTCAAGCTGACACCATCTTGTATTCTCAGTCCTCATAAGAGGGCGGGGATGGTATTACATTTGTCTCTCGGTGTCCACTGTTCTTGCCTGGAGAATCCCAGGGACGGGGGAGCCTGGTGGGCTTCCGTCTGTGGGGTCGCACAGAATCGGACACGACTGAAGCGACTTAGCAGCAGCAGCAGCAGTTCAAATTTAGCAGAATTCCTGGCACATGACTAGAACTGCTGCTGCTGCTGCTAAGTCACTTCAGTCGTGTCCGACTCTGTGTGACCCCATAGATGGAAGTCCACCAGGCTCCCCCGTCCCTGGGATCCTCCAGGCAAGAACACTGGAGTGGGTTGCCATTTCCTTCTCCAATGTGTGAAAGTGAAAAGGGAAAGTGAAGTCGCTCAGTCGTGTCCGACCCTTAGTGACCCCACGGACTGCAGCCTACCAGGCTCCTCCATCCATGGGATTTTCCAGGCAAGAGTACTGGAGTGGCTTGCCATTGCACTATTTACTAAATGAGGGATAGTATACATAAATGAGTACATGAGTGAATGAGTGACTTCGTGAACAAATAAACGAATTAGGCCACCCAAAATGGGTCCAGTTTGATGGGGAGAAGAATTCAAAAGATTTATCAAGACTTTATTAAGCAGCCCTTCTATTACTTTGGTTAAACTGAATTTAGTAATCAAAGATAACAAAATGGGCAGTGTTTTTCTATAGTGCATGGGATGATCTGATCTAATTTGTTGTATACGAAGAACATATGGAACATGACTGATCTAACTATGTTATATTAGATGGGCCTATCAATAGGTGAAGCACAGTTTTCTCCATCACCAGACACCAGACAGCCTTTAGTAAAAATCTGATAGAAGTCATACATTATATGTCCATATGTAGCTTAGCATCCTTTGCAAAATCAGCAACTTTAATTTTCATTTTAAAGAAAGAACAGGCAGGTGGCGGCTAAACATATCATGGTGATTATTTTGTAAATGTGTAGAAATATTAAACCACTATGTTGTACACCTGGAACTAACACAGTGATACAGGTCAATTAAAAAATACACAGACAATGAGAGAAATATATAAATGACAGTTATTTCTGAGGGGTGGGAATTATGGGTGATTGCTAATTTTTACTTTATTCTTTTATGTATTTCTAGTTGTCTGCAGTGAACATGTATAGTTTGCAATACTAGAAGGAAAACAGCTGCTGCTGCTGCTGCTAAGTCGCGTCAGTCGTGTCCAACTCTGTGCGACCCCATAGATGGTAACCCACCAGGTTCCTCCGTCCCTGGGATTCTCCAGGCAAGAATACTGGAGTGGGTTGCCATTTCCTTCTCTAATGCATGCATGCATGCTAAGTCGCTTCAGTCGTGTCTGACTCTATGCGACCCTATGGACAGCAGCCCACCAGGCTCCTCTGTCCACAGGATTCTCCAGGCAAGAATACTGGAGTGGGTTGCCATTTCCTTCTCCAAGGAAAACAGCAAATGTCATTAAAATGAAAAAAAAAAAAGAGAGAAAGAACAGAGGTGTGATATCTCAGACAAGACCTCATAAGTATCTTCCACATAAGTGCTAGTAAAAGCCAGATCAGTAAAATCACTGAAAATGCAGTGATTGTCACCTCTAAAACTACCTCACTAATACATTGCCAAATTATTCTGGTAATTAGCCCTCCTGCAAACTCCCAAACTTTGTCTTTTTACACTCAAAATCCATGTGAACAATGTAGTTGTCCATATTATTGATTTTCATGATGAAGAATACAGATTAAGGTAAGACTTAAGTCCATAGGGTCAATAACACTAATTAAAAAGAGGTCTAAGTGTGATTCTTAAAAATAATTGCATCAATATTTCATTATTTTTATAGTGTGTTGTCTTTGAGACATATGCTCATTTCCCCCAAAGAGTTGTAGCTTAGAAGAAATAACCACAATACATAATATTTATCCTATACTTTTGCAGAATATGGGAAGGAATATTGTTAAAAATACCTCTTAGCAATTGTTCCTCTTTTAAAATACCCAGAGATGTCTGAACGATCTTGACTTTGAATTGTGACGATGAGCTGGGGACTAAGGTTGGATGCAGACCATAAGAACCATGTATGGGTCTGAATTTCTGTGTATATAGGCCCGTTCCAGATGAAACCCAACTTTACTGGAATTTACATCAAAATAATCAATTGCCCTGCATTTATGCATTACTCTTCTCCACACCTTGCAGCAACAGATGACTGAAGGTTGACTGTAATTTTTAAAAACAGATAACCTGACAAAGAGGAGATGGAAAGCATGTGGTACTTAAATTGAAATGGGGCATGACACTTCATCCCTGTAGGTAGAGCTTTATGATTTAGAATGCCCTGGGTTCAATAGATTTGGTAATGCTCACAAGAGCATTGGACAGAAAAGGCAGGGGTTCACAGTACTGATGAGCACTGTATTCAGAATAATTACCTGTGATATCAAAGTTGATGGTAAAAAAATAAATCTTGTGTGTATGTTCTGTATGTATTTTTTTCCCCTGTGCCCTTGATGTTATAGCCAATATTATTGTTGTGATTCTCCCTTAGCAGAGGTTTTTGCTGATATTCAAGGTGACGGGTCGTTCCTGCAGAATGCAACAGAACGATTTCTCACACCAACATGAGCAATCCTGATTGCATTATGGCCACCCTGACTTCACTTTCATTAGTTGCTGATTGTACTAAATTGATGCGAAATTGACTTGGCTGGCTTGTAAGTCTTTAAACAGTTGGCACTGACTATGTCTATGATCTTGCTCTGGAAATTATATGGTCAAAGCTTTCACATTTCTGAAAATTCTAGCTTTTTTCTTAAGGTCAATTAGGGCCTTGTGAATATGAATCAATCAGACCAACTCTCTGTGATACTCATATCAAGACAGAGGACACACTTTATGAAATGCATGTGGTTTTTTTTTATTCTCTCTTGCTTCCTGCTTCATATTATCTCGATTTATTTAAGAGGTCCTCTGTTTCTTCATTTTTAACTGCTGTCTGAGCTTAAAATAAACCAAACTATGTTCTGCAGTCCAAATCCAGTCTGTGTCCTGTCTACTATGGCCTATGAACTAAGAATGGTTTTCATGTTTTTCAGTGATTGAAACAAAATCAAAAGAAGAATAATTCATGGCATGTGAAAATTATATGAAATTAAAATTTAAAAGTCAGCAAGTAAAGTTTTAATGGAACATAGACACATTCATTTCAGTGCTGTCTATTTGGGGCTACAACAGCAGAATTGAGTAGTTGCAACAAAGACTGTATGGCCCAGGAAACCTAAAATAATTGCTGTCTGGCCCTTAAAAAAACAGCTCACTGACTCTTGGAATAAATCACTAAAGCCTCTGTCTCCATCTGCAAAGTAAAAATTATAAAATCCTAAGGATGCTATTGACTATGCCAAACCCTTTGACTGTGTGGATCACAATAAATTGTGGAAAATTTTGAAAGAAATGGGAATACCAGACCACCTGACCTGCCTCTTGAGAAACCTGTATGCAGGTCAGGAAGCTACAGTTAGAACTGGACATGGAACAACAGACTGGTTCCAAATAGGAAAAGGAGTACGTCAAGGCTGTATATTGTCACCCTGCTTATTAACTTCTATGCAGAGTATATCATGAGAAACGCTGGGCTGGAAGAAGCACAAGCTGGAATCAAGATTGCCGGGAGAAATATCAATAACCTCAGATATGCAGATGACACCACCCTTATGGCACAAAGTGAGGAAGAACTAAAGAACCTCTTGATGAAAGTGAAAGAGGAGAGTGAAAAGGTTTGCGTGAAGTTCAACATTCAGAAAACAAAGATCATAGCATCTGGTCCCATCACTTCATGGTAAACAGATGGGGAAACAGTGGAAACAGTGTCAGACTTTGTTTTCTTGGGCTCAAAAATCACTGCAGATGCTGACTGCAGCCATTAAAAGATGCTTACTCCTTGGAAGGAAAGTTATGACCAACCTAGATAATACATTAAAAAGCAGAGACATTACTTTGCCAACAAAGGTCCGTCTAGTCAAGGCTATGGTTTTTCCAGTGGTCATGTATGGATGTGAGAGTTGGACTGTGAAGAAAGCTGATCGCCGAAGAATTGATGCTTTTGAACTGTGGTGCTGGAGAAGACTCTTGAGAGTCCTTTGGACTGCAAGGAGATCTAACCAGTCCATTCTAAAGGAGATCAATCCTGGGTGTTCATTGGAAGGACTGATGCTAAAGCTGAAACTCCAATACTTTGGCCACCTCATGTGAAGAGTTGACACACTGGAAAAGACTCTGATGCTTGGAAGGATTGGGGGTGGTAGGAGAAGGGGACGACAGAGAATGAGATGGCTAGATGGCATCACTGACTCAATGGACATGAGTTTGAGTGAACTCAAGAAGTTGGTGATGGTCAGGAAGGCCTGGCATTCTGTGATTCATGGGGTCACGGAGATTCGGACACGACTGAGCGACTGAACTGAACTGAACTGAAGGATGCTATGCTGTGTGCTGTGCTAAGTCGCTTCAGTCATGTCCTACTCTTTGCGACCCTTTAAATCGTATCCTGCCAGGCTCCTTTGTCTGCGGAATTCTCCATGCAAGAATACTAGAGTGGGTTGGCGAGCCCTCCTCCAGGGGATCTTCCTGACCCATGGATCAAACCTGCATCTCTTACATCTCCTGTACTGGCAGGGGGGTTCTTTACCACTAGAGCTACCTGTGAAACCCAAGAATGTTCTCAGCAAACTCAATTAGCCATGAATATTCACTATTAACTATTAACTGGTTTTCCACTTATTAGGTGTTTGGCTCAGAAGAATTACCCTTTATAAGTTTCAGTTTTGTTGCCTATAAAATAAGGGGAAAAAATGATCTCCCTGGTAGAATAAGGTAGTACATACATGTTCCTGACACAAATAATGTACACAATAAATAATTTTATTATTTTATATTACTTATTATTTCTCAGCAATTGATCCATATGGAAACAGATGGGATCATTTTTGAGACTTCAGGATGATAGAATTTCAGATCAAGAAAAAGCCTTAGAACATCCAAACCATGTCTAAGATTTCACAGGAGGAGGTGCCATAATGAAAAGTCTGCAGTGGCCCAGCAAATAGCCCTTTAAGAGGTGGAGACAGTGACACCCAGATCAAGTCAGTGTGCTGACTCCTGGACCTTAGTTATCAGGCACCCCCCATCCTGGTTTATCTGCGGTTCCTATACCTCAGAATTCTGTTCTTATGGTGGCTGAGGACTGGCCTTTCATTTAAATGAAAACAATTCCCCTATAAGCTTCAAATAGGTTGGCAATTTTTCAATTGAGCTGATTTTCACACTTTTTTTATACATGTAATTTTAAAACACATTCACTAGGGTGTAAAGAATGGCTGATGGTGAAACTCCACTTATGCACTGTCTAAAGTAAGGAGAGAACTTCATGTATTGTGTTTCTGCTTGGCCTTCTGATCATCTCATTGTCAGAAAAGTCCAGGTCGCTGCTTTGATTCTGGGCTACTCATTCACATACAACTGTACCTGAATTTCTTCATGAGCTTTGGCATTTCAGATAACATTCACTATTAAACTTGGATGGTTCTACAGTGTGAAATGGTAAAAATCTATGCATACTTGTCATTATTAATATTCTCTTCAAATAAAGGGGTAAAAATTAGCATGGACCACGAAGTAAATATGGAAAGTTGCTTAGTCAGGTCAGACTTGAGGCCCCTCTCTCAGCTGATCACAGGTTAGCAGAGTAGTAGGCAAACTTCAGAATGTCAGGAGGGAGCCTGGAATTGCTTTTAGTGTGATCTACTATTTGTTTTTGTCCTATGCCAAGCTTCAGCAATTCGAGCACTGGGATTTGAATGTATTAGGATATGATCCTACTGTGAAGGGCATTCTGAACAACTCACTTCTTTCAGCCTGCCTCATCAGCCATTGCTTCTGTGATTGTTCCAAATGAACCATTAGTGGTGTGAAGTGAGCGTTAAAGCACTTCCACAGCACAGGCGTAAACCCTGACCCCTCCGCTCACGGTGGCATTGGGTTCCTGATGTATTAGAGATTGGTGGGCTTTTCCTACCAATCCCAAATTAAAGTTATATTAGGAATGAATGGAAAACAGAACTGTCACTGGAAAGTGATGGGCATTAGCATTGACTGACTGGTGTGGTGCCGTTCTGCTGAATCAGGAGAAATTTCACAACTGGGAGCAACCCTGGGTTTACTCTTCTAGTTAACAAAATGAACCATCTCCCCCCAGGAGGACAACCCAGCATATTTGTAATGCCTATAAATTGCCACCTTCTATCTTCCTTCTTTCTAATATTTTCCTTTTTAAATTACCTCTGGGAGGCTCCTACTGGTTCTATTTAACAAGCAGTTCCTTCCCACCCTTAGGAGTTGAAAACAGTAACATCAAGTGCCCTTCCAAGTATTTATTTTTCATCACTGTTATGTATGTGGTGCTCAGCAAGGGAAATGAGACTAGCGTTCACATTGATAGCAAGGAAATTAAAAACTTGGATTCAGTGATGCCATTCATTTTTAGCAATAGAGATATAAGAGCCCAATGAGTGAAGTCATGTGTCTAGGACTGAAAATACTCTGAAGCGTCACAGACATTCCTCTTTAAGTGATTTGCCACCTATCAATGGATTCAACACGTGAGGTCAGCTGGTGAAATGTGAACTGGACGTTTCAATGTAACACGGCAAATAGCAGGAGACTGCAACCACAGCAAGTGAAAAATTACAAGTTAGGTTCAAGGCATTTGCCCAAGGAAGTAAAATCTTCATATCAGAGAAGCAACTGAAAGGATCATTTTAATGATCACAAGCTGTCAGGATTGTAGAAATTAATCTCATAGGGAAAAAAAAGAAAGAAAGAAAAATAAATCCCCTTGAACAATGGTAGCAGAAAAGCTATGATGGGAACCTGTTAATCTCCAGGAAACAGAAATTACGTAAGCCTTAAATCTGATTCTTAGAAACCAGAACTGAGGACTGAGAACAGGGCTAGTGAGAGTATGAGAGTCTGTCTGTTGGTAGAGAGATTATAGAAGAAAGCTGAGAGGCCAGACTGTGGTTCTTAATACAAACTGAGCTGTGTCTCTCATTATACATCCTTTCTGCCCCCACAGACTTGGTCTGAAAGTCAGAGCTGGAAGCTTGGAGAGGCCCGAGAGGTCTTTTCACTTGAATTCTCTTTTAAGCAGAAACTCTCCAACAAGCATCACTCATAGGAGCTCATTCAGCTTCTGTGTGAGCTTTTCCAGAGTCTGGGGATTGATCATAACCCAAGGCATCACACTGCATATTCTCAGACAGCTGGAGAGGATAATTTTTGGAAAATGCTAAGCTGAAACATCTCTCTCTTTCTACCCACTGGTCCTTATTCTATCTTCCTGAACCAACAAGTCTACCTGTTACATAATAGCCCTCCAAACACTGGTTGACATCTGTAAGATGTTAAACCACATGTTTACCAAATTGTTTAAACTCTTTCAAATGAAGAAATCCTTCATCAAAGACAAAACTCGCCTGTATCACTGCTTTGTTCAAATGTGTTTTGTTTTTTTTTTTTTTCAGTAACTGAACTCTTGCTACGGGCTGTCCAGTGAATGTTTCAGGGGAACTATAACCATTTTGGTTCTTGTTCAGTCTAAAATTGTGTTAGTGTCTTTGCCATTCACGACAAAACGTTATCTGGAATTGAACATCTTTGCCACTTGAACAACTTGTTAACACAGTTCTACACCATTCTACATTTTTGCGGTTTGTTTTTATAGCCTTAATTTGCAGCACAGTATCTAGCATATAGTAGGGACTTAATAAATGTTCACCAAAACTTCATAAGAAATCCTTATATAGCCATGTTGGTTAGTATAGAAGTCTCCCATTTTTCTCTAGGTAGTCTACTGGAAACAATGCATGATTTTATTAAAAAAATTAACATGCGTGTTTGTGTTTTAAAGAGGGTCTAAGATCTTATCTTTTTCCCCCAAGAATATTTTGTATTTTTCTTAAGGTTCAGGAGAGTATCTCTCAAAGGCCTTTAATAGCATTGCTCTCTTATGTGACACTGTCATCTCCCTACTATTAATATGTGGTATAAATAGTTTCCTGACTGCTTCTTCCACTCTTCTGGGTAAAGAAATTCTCATTGCAGTCAACAATTAGCAGGACACATCTTTTAGCAGATATCTTGATATGTGAGGGCTTCCCTCGTGGCTCAGATGGTAAAAAATCTGCCTGTGCAATGTAGGAGACCCGGATTTGATCCCTGAGTCAGGAAGATCCCCTGGAGAAGGGAATGGCTACCTACTTCAGTATTCTTGCCTGGAGAATTCCATGGATAGAGGAGCCTGGCAGGTTACAGTCCGTGGGGTCGCAAAGAGTAGGACACAACTGAATGGCTAGCACACACATTTTTGATATGTGAATTCCCCCATTTGGAAGATTACAAAGCATTTAGATTTCCTAATTTGGCTTTGGACAGTATCTATAACCTCTAAATGGTTGTACAGTCTATGAAACACACTCACAATACTTTTTCTATAAGATCTTTGATCTTCACTGAAAAATATTTCAGTTTCTAATTCACAGTGCAAGCCTATACCTTCTTGACATACATCACTCTTTTCTAATCATATTATGTATTTCTTTCAAAGTTTTACCTTTGAATATCTTTATTCCAAATAGGAGTTACATTCAATCTCCATGATACCTGCATATTCATTGCTATTATTAAAAGCTGACATTCTTGATGATAATTGTGGTAGGCAGAGAAAAATATCTCCCCAAAGATGTCTATATCCAAATTCCTGGAACCTGTTCCCTTACATGACAAAAGGGATGAGATTAAATTAAGGGATTTCAGATGGGAAGATTATCCTAGATGATCTGTGTGTTCCCATTCTAGTCACATGGGTCCTTAAAAGTAGAGACTGTGTCCAGGCTGTGGTTAGAGAAAGATATAGTGACAGAAGAAAAGGCACAGAGAGATGGGAAGTTTATGGCTTTGAAGGCTGAAGAACAGGGTCACGAGGAAAAGAGTGCAGATGGCACCCAGAAGATAGAAAAGGCAAGGAAACAGATTTTTCCCTCACAGTCTGATTGGAATACAGCCCTGCCAACACCTTGATCTTAGCCCAGGGAGACCGTTGTTTGGCTTCTAAATACAGACCTGTAAGATGATAAATTTGTGTTGTTCTGAGCTACTAAATTTGTGGTTATTGGTGATAATTTTCTAAGCAGCAGTGAAAACAAACAGAATTATTATGCATTCTCTGGAAGGCATACGCCTAAGCAATGGAATTCTGTTCCCCAAACTTTCTATCATTTTTCTCCTAAGAATAACTTGTTGCCTCTTTAAAAATTTTGTGGTTTGCCACAATTTCTGGTTTTACAGTTTTACAAGAGCATTTTTACTATATACTGATCAAATTTAATTAGAAACTCTTCTTGATCAGACCATTGAGCTTCCTGCTAAACACACGTTTTCTTGTTCTTGGTAATATATGTACCGATCCCTTCCAGGAACACGTATTCTGATACTCTAGGCCATGACCCAGCAACTGATTCTCAGCTTTCCCCCTGCTGTGTGTGCTTCGTTCTTGATTTCCTATATCTTCCAAAATCTTAACATTTAGCTTTGTCACAAAATATTTTAACTTTAATCCAAATATTCACACTGTAAGTTCTTCTGAAAGCACCATTAGTATCCATATAAATTAGGTAACAATGTGGGGAAATTGGTGGCTTTAATATGTCTGATATTCCAATGTAGCTTATACATTCTTCATGAAGACAATACATCTCTTCATCAGCCCCACTGGTTCTATGTGTGGGTATTTCATCTTCCAAACCAAAAAAAAAAAAAACAAAACGCCTCCCTTATGTCTAGTCTTCTTGGCACCCTTAACAAGTGTTTCGTTATTTTCTAATACACGTTAACCAACCACATTTTATGTGAAATATGAAATGTTACTTTTTCTTTAGAAGGTTCATCTTTATTCTCTGGGATGTGGCTCATACCTCTTCTTGGATTTGAAAGGGGTGCATTAAAAAAGAACCTCTCCTCAATCTTATTCTTCTATGGAGCAACCTTAACACTAATTTTGATTCTGCCCGTCCTCCTTGAAATCTTTTCATTTCCGCACCCTTTCCTGGACCATGCATCCCATGCTGCCTGACGTCCATTCATTCTGGTGGTTTTTAAGTGCTTCCCCTTTTGTCAGAGACACCAGTTTACATTTATGGTGTATACAACCAGTGGCCCCCTCAGGCAGAAAGTTCACTAATGAGCCTGGAGTTCTTAATTTCCCCAGTTGAAGACACACAATTACTTTAGGGGTCACCCTTGTTTCAATCACTTAGTCTTGCATCTGAGCAAGGGATTTTTAGAATCCCCTAGGTCAACAGTTTGATACTCAGTAGTGGCCATTCTTATTACACTTTCCGCACTATCAGTCTACAATTAGCGTTAAACATGGATTCTTTAAAAAAACAAAACAAAGCACAATGCCAAAAACATTAACAGTTAAAATTTCACCAAATGAAAAATGTGCTTTGTACCATTTATTAAATAATAAAAAAAAAATAACAAAACACTGATTCTTACCTAGTTCTTTGACACATCAACTTGTACCTGGAAACTAATAATAATTGAGATCTTACTGCTGCTGCTGCTAAGTCACTTCAGTCGTGTCACCCCATAGACAGAAGCCCACCAGGCTCCCCCGTCCCTGGGATTCTCCAGGCAAGAACACTGGAGTGGGTTGCCATTTCCTTCTCCAATGTGTGAAAGTGAAAAGTGAAAGTGAAGTCGCTCAGTCGTGTCCGACCCTTAGCGACCCCACGGACTGCAGCCTATCAGGCTCCTCCATCCATGGGATTTTCTAGGCAAGAGTACTGAGATCTTACTATGTACCATGAACTCCACATTCATTATTTTCCATATGTGTTAAGTTTTAGTTTTATCATAATTTTTAGATGAAAAATTAAGTTTAAGGAGTCCAAGTACTTTCTGCTAAGTCCTGTGGGTAGTAAGGCAGTCCTCTGGGAGACTGGAACCTTGTGTCTGGATCCCTTGGACTCTGTCCTAATACGACAGCTCCTCCCTGGTCCTGACTCCCTAAATGTGCACCTAATCCCTGCTCATTGCTGCCAATGCCACTATCTGCCCTACTTGAACACTATGTTTTTCTTTCCTTGGTTTCTCATTGCCAGGTCACTATCACTGCCACCAATAATGTGGCCAACCCAAGGGTGGGTCCAACGTAGGGCAAACAGAAGCATGTGTATGTGCGCGCATGTGATGTGAGAGGTGGCTGGGAAGGAAGAGAGCAAGACAGATTGACGTGAGGGGCATTTTTGAATGTATTCATGTATATAGAGACATAGGTGTGATATGAAAAATACTTATCGGCCTACAAGCACCAACTAATTAGTATGAATACCTGCTCTAGTATTGGAGCAGGTGCTGAAGGCACACCACTTTGACAAGCATTATCCTGTTAGATTTTTGAGGATGTCTAAGAGATTCCAGGGAAGCATTTAGGGGTCTCAATGCAATAGCCATTTACCAACTGGCAAAAGGATTTCTATATTTTAACACAGAATGTCAGCCCTGTGTAGCTGGGTTGAGGGAAGAAAAGATTTCAGACTGAGATAAAATTCTTGTGTGCTCAAAGGTGTATTTGAAGTCTGTTAAATTTATATAGTAAATCCAGTCTCACCCTGCCCCAGTCCTTCCTTTACAGAGCAGTCAGAATAATCTTTCTAAAGCAGAATCTTATCCTCTCCTCTGCTTGAAACTGTATGGTGGATCCCACATCACCCCTGTAGGAAGGTCCTCACCTCTCTTCCCTGATGAGATAAAACTTCTTAGCTTGGCGTTCAGGACACTACATGATCTGGTCTATGGTTGCTTTTTCAACATTTAATCCTCATCCCGACACAAACAACACACACACAACATGCATTACCCTCTAATCATATCAATACCTTTTGATATTTCTGAAGCAGAGAATGTTAGGTCATGTACTATTTTTGCCCAAGAAGTTCCATCCAGGAAAGCTTTTACTAATACTAATACTTAAAGACTCAAAATGTCTTCCTCTCTAGGAAGGCTTACTCCCCACCTGGGCTTCCCTAAAAACATGTACATAGAACTTGGTCTGATTACCTTCTAACTGTTGGGTGCATGTCAGCTTCTCACTCCAGATTGTGAACTTCACATCCACATGCCCAAAGCAGCTATCTCTCTTTATCCTTTAGCCTCTACTGCTAGTTCAATACGTAATTTATAGTAGGTATTCAAGAAATACTCATGAGGGTTAAGTATTTACTCCTGTAATCTCACTGATCTACTTAACTAGGATGTAATAAGGTGCTGGAGTGGAGGCACAGAGCATTTTGTACATTATATAGCACGTATGTGGCACCTCCATGCCTAAATACAGTCTTCTAAGTCCAGAAGAAAAAATGTGATGACATTATATCTTTTTATAATACTCCAGAAATTAACACAGAAAAATCAAGTTAGGCCTTTTTGAGGCATACATTTCTTCGAAGGCTGGATTCGTTTACTTTCTTCTCCAGTGTCTTTCCCTGATTACACTTCAGGAACTCATTCATTAGGTCCTGCTGCACCAGGTAGTTAATGTGAGACTTTCCCTTTGGAAAGGTGTGTCTTCATTCCCTATGCTTTGAGTCTTGATGCTGGTCCCTCCCCTGTCTCTCTTTCTTTCCTTCTGACTACTGGCCTTCTATGGGCCTTTATATCGAGATGACAACTAACTCCTTAGTCCTGGATCCTCACATTGTTTTGGGGATCCCAAACTCATTCAGATCCTTAAAATGCTTCCTGGGAACCTACAGTGCGTATAACTTTCAAACCATGACCGTATCCAGAGCTTATGTACAGAAGTGCTGCCTGACTTCTGGCACTATTTGACTCTTTTAATGACTCTCCAGCATGGTGAGAGATGCTCACTCTCCAGCTTCTAGATGCCATCCTAACCTTGACCTGCTCAAAGCCAAATTTCTCAGTTATCACCACAGTTCACTGATGCCCACGATATTAGTATGGCAACAAATTTCACTTTGGCTTTATAATGTGCAGAATTGTAGCCTCCAGATAACTATACATTTCATAAGTAGCAGGTAAAATATTCTGTTCACCCCTGGTAAAAACTGGCTTTAGACAGTTCCTGCATGCTGACATTTTTTTTTTTTCCCAAGTGAAAACTAAGCAAAACCCTCTGGAGCTGTGCTGTCCAATATGGTAGACATATGTGTCTATTAAGCCTTGCAATATGGCTAGTTCTAATTGAGATGTTCTGTAAGCAATAAATATCTGATTTCAAAGGCTCTGAAAAAAGTCAAATATATCCTTAATAACATAACATTAATTCTATGTTGAAATGATAATATTTCAGGTTTTTCTGGATAAAATAATGTTAAAATCCACCTCTATTTATTTTTACTTTTTAAATGTGGATAACAAAATATTTCAAGTTACACGCATGGCTTGCATGATTTTCTATCGGGCTGCACTCTCCAGAGGCTCTGCCTGGTGACTCTTTAATATTAGTAAGCTGACTGTGTACAGATAGAATGGAAAGCTAGTGCAGAATTAAAAAGCAGAAGAGGTTTTGAATGACAGAAGGAAGCTTCTGCTCAGATTTTTAAATTTCTGTTCCCGGAATACACCGACATGCCACCTGCCTTGACAAGCTTTTAAGAAGGTCTGATAATCCTCAGAAAAATGAGGTTGAACCAAATGGCATCTGTGTAAAGCTCACTGCATGGTGCCTAACCTCAGAGGCTTAAAATCAACATTGATTTTCATCATTTATTTTATCCTGGCATTTAAATATCCCTTAGATTTATTACCTTTAGGTTTTTGGTTCAGAGGCAGTGATGGGTATGATACGAGGGTGATAATAAGTTATGTAGATACCATTTAATTTATGAACTCTGGAGCTCCAGGGTAGTTCAAGAAATATATTAACCACATACACATCACCCTTCATTCTGCAGTAAGGATTTCTAAGCTGGGTCCCTATTGTGCCACTTAATTTATGGTCTGGCCAGGTACACGGATCTGCGTACAATATTTCAATATAAGTTGCTCCAACCATCAGAAGAAACGAAGATGGGCTTCAAAGGAGCTGGCTGGACAGCTGATGAATTGCGCTCTCTCCTATATGTAGGCTGGGGCATTAAGTAGTTTTTAAAGCTTGTCAGCAGTTTGGGTCTTTTTCTGCTCTGAGAAGCTGCACGCACCAGCCTCGACAAGCAGAATCAGCCATGCTGCAGCAGGCAGAGGGCAGCTCCCAGAGTTACTTACGTTGACAGCCGTAGTGCCAGGAATTTCCCGGCAGGCACTCATCACACTTAGGCCCTGTTGTTCCAGTCTTACACTCACAAAATCCTGAGCCATTACAACGATCATGGACTGAGCCCAAAGGGTTACAATAACACTCTGCAGAAACAAGACAACACACAGGCTGGAGACAAGTCCACATGGCTTATAAGTTATCAATACAGGAGCGTCACTTACTTAAATGGATCACTTAAAGAAGATGTCCATTAATGAAATGCTTTGGCGAATATGGCTATTTCAGGTCCATTTATTTATTGCTCAGCCTTCCATGATATCATTTTTATGTTATGGGAGGAAATCAGTTGAAAACTTCTAAAGAAATAAGACATCATGCTCTTCACTGCTAACAGATTATAATAAAGGTTCCGTTTGTTAGGGCATTTTTAGATGGTTTAATGAATGTCATGAGAAGTTTGTATATCAAGGATAAATCAATATGCCATCAGTGTAAAATCTGTTTTAAATTATTCAAACGAGCCTATCTGTTACACTCAATATTTGAGAACTGCTTAACATTGTTAAAGTGCAATATGAATGCACTTTGTTCATTCAAAGGCAGTTTTACTTTATGATTTGGGATGGTGCATTATATATATATTTATACTGTGCTGCAATCAGCCTTTAGATATTGTATCTGCTAGGCATGTTATAGTTTTATGTAACTTAGATTAACAATCATGGAAGAAAAATGAATTTTGTAATCCTAAATAAATTTCAACATATGCACAGTTTGAAACTCGTATCATTATAATGTCTTTGGACAGAAAAATATAACTTTGTGTAATAAAAAGTAAATAGAATAATTTTTGGATTCCTCACATAGTATTATGCAGGATATTTTTACGTCTGAAGCTCTGCTTTGCTTAAACGATGAATTAAAAATGAGAACTCCTTAGGCTTCCATTAGCTAAGAAAGCTAACAGCAGTTAGTTTGCAGCTTTTGGAATTTGTAAGCCGAAGTTTCTTTCTTTGTAATCCCACTGTATAATACTGGGCAAATTATTATGCCCCTCTGTCTCTTGATTTCCCTTATTTTAAAATGGTATCATTAAGAGATTTTCATGTTAAAAATCAAATAAAATCACACCAAGCAACTAACCAAGCAGCCAACTACAAGAAACCCTGAGAATTTTAGTTTAGTATCTTTAAGTTTAGTGTCTTAAATTGGCAATGGAGATTAAGGGTTTATTGTTATACAGATAGGTCTAGAGGTGTGGTTCTGTCATAGGAACTAATCAGATAATTTCTTCAAAGACTGTGGAGTACCTTGGAATCATTATTTATTTCATATTAAGGGAATTTTGAAGTTCAGCACTCTTAAGATATAAACATTTGTGAGGCTGAGAGTGACATACATAGGTAAAACTAAAACCAAATAAAGTCTAAATTGCTCTCTTCTTGTCTGGCTTGATTTAATAATTGGAGTTTTATTTTAAATTGGCATTTTCTATTTTAATGTGTGTCTGTATGGTGGTGGTGGTGGTTTAGTTGCTAAGTCGTGTCTGATTCTTGCGACCCCACTGACTGCAGTCTGCCAGACTCCTCTGTCCATGGGATTCTCCAGACTAGAATACTGGAGTGGGTTGCCATTTCCTTCTTCAGCGGATCTTCCGACCCAGGAATCAAACCCAGGTCTCCAGAATTGCAGGCAAATTCTTTATCGATTGAGCTACAAGGGAAGCCCATGTATGTATGAGAGTTGTTTAAAAATATTTTAGATTGAAATTTTGTTGTGACTTTTAAAAGGTTTATATATATATAATCTTTATATATATATATATATACACACACACATAACTATAGCAAAACTACTATGTTTCTTACTATTTAAAGTAGGTAAGTTGACAATGAACCACCAGCTTTTTGTAAGACAGAGAATAGAGTCACATCTGGTCAGTATGAATTCACATACTATGCTAGTCAATTAGCCTGTAACAACTGATTAATATAAGGTTTGAGATGTAAAAAATGTAAACAAAATTTTAAAAAATATGGAACATCTAAACCACAGCACATCTCAGTGGTTGCCATATGAAAGGTGGAAAGTATAATGTACTCAGTCTTGAAAATTAGTGACAAAGAGAGGTGGGGTCTACTCTCCACATTACATACAAAGTAATTTAGTTTAAAAATATTATTTCTGGAACTCAAGTCAATGGTAGGTGTTGCGGTGATGAGGATAGCCTTGGGGAATCATATTTTATTTCTTGAAACTAGGAAGAATATGTAGGACTACAAAACTAAAAAACATGAAATACTTTTGGAAGTCTGATTAAAAAGTTATACTACAATTGATTTATAGGTATTAGAAGTGTCTTGGGTTTGTTTTGTTTTATAGAATGTGCCTCTGATTACCTGATCTTGGGTTTCCAGGGGAATGAAAACAATAATACATCATAACTGAAGTTTAGTAGCAAATGCTAAGCCCTGAATTTCATTCTGCTGTCAGGCTTGTTATCAGGGATTATTAGCAGTGATTACCCAAGGACAGAAGCCACCTATCCAGCTTACTGCTTAAATGCTCGCGTTTATATGAAACGGAAGCATGCAAGGATGCCATTTTCATGGAACTGCTGCATCACACATGCATCTTTGGAAACATGGCTGGCATGGAATTTGTATGAAAATGGGTAAATCTGCCAAGAATCACAAAGCAGTGATTACTGTTTCAACATGGAATAGCCTGCACTTTATATTTACCATAATATAAAATGATGCAAATAGTTCAAGACATCTATTTCAACACAGTCGTTACTTTGTCAAAGAAAGGTGCTGTTCCCTCAAAACCAGGGTGGTGGATTTCATTGCCAATTGTCAAAGAAATGGCAAATGCCTTTTTTCCCCCTTAACTATTAGGTGGCTTAGATGAAGTTCAAATTTGCAGAGATTAGTGCCTAATTCTGTGAAAGTGAATTGGGTAAATATCCATTCATTTTCATTAGTGCTTTCTATACAAAATGGTATTAAAATTAACTCTCAATTACTTGTGGCGTATCTTCTCAAATTTAATTCTTAGTCCTACTGCAAGCCCTTTAGGGAACTTAAATGCAGAAAACAGCAACTAGATTCCTGCTGCCCTATAGGGCAAAGCTTGGTAATTGAGTCACAGGCTTCCAATGGCCTTCAGAGAGGAAACCCAAGCCTCATCCTCGTGCTCTGGCAGCCTGATGGCTCTGCCCTTGGCCCCTCAAGTGGGAAAAGTGGAATCTACAGGTCTTTAAGGAAGCTGTTGAATGTTTATAGCGACTAAAGACAAAAGAGCTAACCAAATTTTTCAGTTCAGTCTTTAAAAACCGTTTTACTTCTTAGGAAAAGGGTAACAATTTAAAGAATTTGGGTATGTGAAGGGGATATTGTAGCTAATTTTAATGGTATATAAAAATACTCATTTGTATTTACTGATGACTTTACTTGGTTTGAAGAGTATAAAATACTGCATAGGGATATATTTACCAGTAAAATAAAATCTTCCCAAGGTTTATAATTTTAATTAACAAACTTTCTAGAAAGGGAGAAAACAATTGCTCTTCATTTTTTTTAAGTAGAAATAAACAGAATAATGTATATTAAGCTTTCCATTCATCTCTATTTTACATGATTTAAAAGACAAAAGCTGAATGGCTAGTTTCTTGTCTGTGTATAATCAAATATGGATTTATAACAGAACTATGCCTCTTAAAACTTGATAGGAGTGCAGATTTTGTAGTTCACAGATTACTTTAGAATAGGAAAAGGGGAAGACATCATTAGAATAGAGTACTCTGAGTAAAAATACTGGGATACTATTAAGTTACTTGCTATGAGAAATTTTATGAAATAAAATCTTTTCTTGTAAGGTTTTTTTATTTAATAAAATAATATGAAATTGATATTATAGAACATTTCCTCCTTATTGTAATGTTTTGTATCTTGAAAAAACGTATTAGGTTTTATCCCTGTGTTCCCAGTGTTCCTATTTATTTTACCTTCTCACTTGTTTCCATATTTATAGTATGACATTTATATATTTTTACAAATGACATTCAGCAAAATGTAACTGCATCTGAAATTCAGACAGCTATGTGCCTTTTGGTTTTCATTAATATTCTCAAATCTTTGTAACCCAAATGTTATAAAGGCAATTGAACTTCTGTTCACAAGCTCATAGTAGAATTGCTGCTCTCATCTTAAAAGCATACCATAAGTAAAAGTCTGACAAGTTTAGCTTTGCTAATTGTGTCCCGGTAGTTGGGAGAGAGTTCAAGTTTTGAAGTCAGGAAACTAACTCTTTACTAAGCTGTATGATTTGGGTCAATCTGTTTTACTTTTCTCAAATAGAAAATAGGGGAAATTATCAGTGGAATACTTACCACCACAATTTTGTTAATGAGGATTAAGTTAAAAAAAATTGCAAGTCAGTTCACAGTTTACCAAGTGTTTCCTGTGCATCCCATATGATACCAATTTGACCAGGAGTTCTCCATGACTTACCTAAGGCACACAGCTATTAAATAGCAAACTGGGACTTGAACCCAGCTCTCCAGCCTCTAAGTCCAGGAATTTCTCCACTAATTCACAAATAATAAGGAAGCACTTTGAAAAACAGAACATACTATAGACATGAACAGTATTATAAAACTTGACCCATTTTAACTGAAAAAACTTGTCCAGCTATTTTAAGTGACACTTGGCAAATACCTATACAACCTTGACAATCAAATCAGAAAACAATGATCTTAGAATTGCAGAATGGTTTGATGCCTTTTTTGATGAAAGGACCACCTTTCATTTTTCGGTTTGTGTATTCTATCTACTCTCTATGTGAAAAAAATATACTTTTAAAATTGGTTGCCTATATATTACCTATTATCTGGTAATAGATACGTATCTACCCTTTGCCATTTTGAATATATATGCATTTCTCCAAAGTACTTTATGAAGTGAAATTCCATTTCTTATTTTTCCATCAGCACCCTTTCTTAAAGACAGGTTCCTCAATGTAAAAGGTAGGAGAAGCTTTTTTGGATGGGAAGGGCACCTGATTCTCTGGCATTGACATGATCAGTAGTTATACAGGGTGGAAGGAATGCTCAAGGGAACCCTGTGGTCCTGGTTTTCCAGGGCTCATGTACTTTGGAAACTAAAAGAATTAATTGCCTTGAGCAGTTTTGAAAAATTGCTTCTCCTTTTGGGCTATAGGAAAATTCAATAAATGGAATTTCATTACTATGGATGGAAAAGTCAAGCAAACTTCTGTATTACCAATTGCTAGTGGCTTTCAATTCCAAAATGGCAGCATTTTAAATCAATATTTGTTGATTACCAATTATTTACAAAAGCTTGTGTCTTAGTTTCTCATATCTATAATTAAAAATCTTATAATGAGTTTACATTTTGAAAGCAGAATGTACAACTTTAAGACTTTAAGATCAGGTTGAAATGACCAGGTTTTAAGATTTCATGCAAAAACAAAGAAGAAGAAAAATAAAAAGAAAATTCTCTACCTCTTAAACATGATTTTTCAGCTCATCATCTTTAAAGCAACAATAAAAAAAGAATTCAAAATACATCCCCCAAGTATGATTTCAACCAGCACAAGTGAATTTCAAGTCCACCACAAGGAGGTTTCTCCATGAAGAAAGTTCATTCTGGCTCAGTTGTGGTGCAAAGCACCAGCCTCTCCACCTTAAATAGCTCCCCATCGCTTGAAAGGCACAGAACAATAGCTGAAATTATAATGGAACTGACCTATGCACACATTCTCATCGTCCAGCTGTGCAGAAGCATTTCTGAAGTAGCCCAGCCTGCATAACTCACAGTGCTGCCCTCTAGTGTTGTGTTTACAGCTCACGCAAATGACTGTATTTAGCAGATCGATATAACTGCACCGATTGGAGTGGCCGAAGCATTCACAATCTTGCAAGGAAGAACAGAAATGTATACAGAGTGTATACAGTTGCAGAGTATCAGCACACTACATGCTCAGATAAAATGAGCAGTGGAGTAAAGATGGCAGAATGGCATTACATGTATGTGATTCCACATGACACATGGTGACCACAGGTGGTTGTGACTGGCATGGAAGCAGCATCTGTTTCAAGCAGGACAGAAAGGTTGGACATTCAGAACATGATCAGAGGGTGTTAATTCTTGGCAGACAATATGAACAGAAGCATTCGCAGGTGTACACCTTTTAAAATTTGGGAAGGCTTGTTTCCATTGATGCAAAAGTCTAATTTTTGCACATTAAAAACTTCACTGTCTTTGCATCACTTCCTTCATTTTCTCTTCACATTTGCAGTCTTAAAAAAGGAGGAAAGACTGTTAGCATCTAAGGCCTGAGTCTGCCATCACTCATGACTCCTTTGTTTAGAGCCTTACTATCATTTATGTCAAGATAGCAACTCAGTCAGAGTTTCATAGAAGAAATCATGGCAAATTTAATACGAGTATAGACAATTAAACAATTGTTTATTTTTGTTCCTTTCAATTGATAAGAAGAGAATATGGCTTTTTGTAATCCTTTCATCAGGCCAAATCTGCATGTTTGCTTATGTGTGAGAGAGAATATAAAAAACGGGGAGATTATTGGTATGAAAAGAGTGTGCTTAAGATTTCCTTTTCTTGCAAGTTTCAAGCTAAATCTACTCCAAAATAAGAGTCAGGCAGCTGCTGTACCCTTAGATTTCTCTTTGTCTTCCCAAAGTGTTGGAGGTTCCTCTGAGGGTTAGGGGTGATGGTGATAATTAGACAAGGAGTTGTGGGGAAGGGTGGAGAGTGACTTAGTTGTTTCTCTTGTATCTCAACCAAAGCAAGTCATTAATCTAATTCAACCTTTTAAAAAGAAAAAAAAAAAGCCTCTACTGGTGCTGCTGCTGCTGCTGCTAAGTCACTTCAGTCGTGTCCGACTCTGTGTGACCCCATAGATGGAAGCCCACCAGGCTCCCCTGTCCCTGGGATTCTCCAGGCAAGAACACTGGAGTGGGTTGCTATTTCCTTCTCCAATGTGTGAAAGTGAAAAGTGAAAGTGAAGTCGCTCAGTCGTGTCCGACCCTTAGCGACCCCACGGACTGCAGCCTACCAGGCTCCTCCATCCATGGGATTTTCTAGGCAACAGTACTGGAGTAGTAGTTATTAAATCAGATAGAAAGAAAGTGTGAGAAGTAACTTGGTGGGGAATCTGTTTTGTCTTCTCAAAATATGGGGGTAGGCCTAGCTCACAATTATAAGGAAGGTGAACTATGAAACTGCAAACCTTGCTTGTCTAAAAATACCCCTCTCAATAATGTCTGGCTTTTATTTTATCCCACCAGGAAGCCAAACAGTCACTATTTGAGCCCATTCATTCATGCAATAAATAATTTATTCAGTTGTCTATGTGTTAGGTACAATGTAAAGTGCTGAATTACTCTTTTGCCCTAGAATAAAATTTTGGAAGCACTGCATTTGATGACCAGAGTAAAAATGAGTGTCATCAAAATGAATAAGGAAGAAGGAATAGGGTTAGCACCTTGGAGACCCCAGGTGCTTCAGAGAAAGGCAAGAAGAACGGGAGGCTCCTGAAGGCAAGGCCCTTTGTCTACTGCAGGCCAGCTTTGTCACTGTGTGCTGGCATACTGGGGATGCAGAGTGGGAGTGGGGATTCATAGGAACCAGAGAGAGGAGAGTTCTGGAAGGAGGCCGTATGGGAGGTGGGGTAAGATAATCCTGCAAATAGTCTAAGTCATGCCAAATAAATAATACTAACAGCAACAACAAAAATAATAAAATTACGTATCACCAAATTAAATTCTCTTAGAAGACAAGCATTTCACCCCCATACATTATGTCTCCCCGAGTTCATCCTAGTTTAGGCTGGCATTTCTGACTCCCTCGGAAACCCAAAGGGCTTCTCCTACTTTCTTTAGTTTAGGGTTTGGAACAGGGAGAATCTTTCTGGCCTGGAGCCACCCCAGAGCAGTAGTTTCAGGGAGGAGACCCACATCTCAAATCTAATTGCTTCCCAAGGACTTCTTCAGAGCTGCCTGGATTTCCTGAGGAGTGGGTACTCAGGGCCCTCGGGCTCTCCCTCTCTAGAAGATGCTCCTAAGTGGTTTCTGTTCTTCCCTTAACCCTGCCCTAGGTTAGTGCTCCGTGCACCTAATGTAATTAATCCAGATTGTTTTCAAGAGAATCTTTTTTGTACATATATTCAACCTAGGAACTTTTCAGAACCACACAGAAGTTCTTCTTGTCAAGATTCTTGTTTAAGGTAAGACAAATGTGCTCAGATAACTAGAAAAAAAACAAGAGGATGTGCTAAAACACACACAGACACACACACACACATTCAACAACACACACAGACACGCAAAGTGATAAAAGGAGAAATTCATTTAACTTGAGGAAAATTAGGAAAAACTAACAAAATTGAATCTTCTATGAGGGCAGATAAGGTTTATTTTTTAAAAAAAGAAGGAGGAAATGAGCATTTCCAGTGAGAAGAATAGAGTGTGCAAAGACATGACATGGGGGAATAGGAGAGAACAGGGCTGGAGAAGTTTCATAACACGGTTCCTTTCTGGGTAAGATCTGCCCAGCAGTCAGCACTACATGCTGGGCTTCACCTGACAAAGCTTTATCCACAAAAAAACATGTCTGTAGACATTCGAGTTCAATAAAGACCAAATCCATGTTAGAAACTCACTGCTACCTACTATTCTTTGAATGTAATAAACAATATGCATTTATATGACATTAACTATTTGTTTCTGGATCTCATTTGAAAACCAATTTATCAATTTTGACAGGAGATTTAAATAATATAAATTATAGAAATAATTTATATACAAAACCACACACAGCTAAACACTCAATAGTATAAGCTTGCTTCGGAAGATATGTGGATATTTTAAATATCTTTGGAATCTAAGAAACAAGCTAATAGTAACTTTATTCCTTTAAAACTTCTAAGGTTCTTCTGAGACTTTGATAAATCTGTCTTCTCTGGCTATGGCATATTTGAGAATACAAAATGAGAAAAAGATATTTGAAATGGATTTCAAAAACACGAGAGCACTATATAAATTCAAGACATTTCAAATGTAATTATTAAACTTCTATATTACTTTTCAGTTTTCTGTTAATTTCCCATTCTTTAGGAACTAGTCTTTTCACACAGGCACAGAATCCATGAATGATCATTAATGATACAGTTAGAGCTGCACAATCTTATTAAGATCCAGAAGGGATGATATTAATAGTCCATAATTCATTGGTCCTCTAATTCACTTACCCACCATTTCATCCCTTCCCTTTTTTTACAAAGTAGACAGTACATGGCCCATCCTTATAATCACTTCCTTTTATATAGTCTTATCTCCCTCATCCCCAAATTCCCACCCTCAATTACAGACTCCTGGGAAAATCTGATCCTGCTTAAATCCAACCCTCTACTTCTCAATGTCTCTACCCCAGCAGCTAAATGTGGCTGGGCCTATTTCCAACTATTTAGAAACAAGTCTCACTTTAACTTCATGACCATAAACTTCAATAGGGCCCTCAGGGCTTTCTGGCAACCCTTCCCTAATCAGGGGGCTTCTGGGACACCACTCTCTTGGTTCACTTCCTTCCCCACCTATCACTGCTTTCCCCCCTCTTCTGCATTTCCTTGTATCTTCTCAAATGTCTGAGGGCTCAAACCTTGTAGCTATTTGCTCTTTAGGCTAACCCAGAGCTAGGGTTTTTTATCCAGCCTCATAACTTTATAAAGCATCAATATACTCTGTGTGTGTGTGAGCATGCTTAGGTGTTCAGTCCTGTCTGACTCTTTGTGACCCCATGGACTGTAGCTCTCCAGGCTCCTCTGTTCATGGTATTTTCCAGGCAAGAACACTGGAGCGGGCTGTCATCTCCTACTCCAGGGGATCTTTCCGACCCAGGGATCGAACCGGCTTCTCCTGCATTGGCAGGCAGATTCTTCACCACTGTGCCACCTGACTTTTCCAAAATAGTTATTTCCAGCCTAGACCAACTTCCCAGCTAGCTGGTGAGACTTCATCCAAACTGATATATGCAACTGCTTTCTTAATGTCTCCACTTAGACATTTAATAGATATCTCAATTTTAACATGTTCAAAACTGAGCTCAAAAAGAATTTTATTAAAATTCTTTTTTTTTAAAATAAAATTCTTTTTTAGATATAAAAAAAATAAAAAATAAATAAATAAAATTCTAAAATAAAAAAAAATAAAAAAAAAAAAACTGAGCTCATAGGTTATCCTTCCCAAATCTGCTACTTACATAAGCAGCCAGCCCTATATTTCGATATATGACAACTCCATTCCACCAATTGCTTTGATCAAAATTCCTGGAGTTGTTCTTGACACCCATCTTTTTCTCATTCCCTTCCCCTCCCCACATAACCAAGCAATCAGCAGATCCTCGTGACTACTCTTTTAAAATAAAATACATTCTACATCTCACCATCTCATCCTTAGTGCTTGGATTACTGCTGTTCTTCTCAAACTGCTTTCCTGGCTTCCATCCGCGTGATGGTCTCCCCCACACAGCAGTCAAAGTAACTCTTTCCAAACTTAAATTAGGTCATGACATCACTTTGCCCATAATCCTAATGACTTCCTGCCTCATTCAGAATAAAAGGCAGAATTTCAGTTCATTTATTCCCAACTGATGTGGCCTCTGGCTTCCCAGGGATTCACCACTGTCACACTCCTCCTCGCTCACTGTACAATGCCTCCGTGTTGCTCTGCAAACATGCCAAGCACCTCCCCAGGGCCTTTGCACTTGCTTTTACCTCTGTCTGGCCTACTCCTCCCCCAGACTTCCCTGTGAATTGCTGCTTCACTTTGTTTTTAGGTCTCTGCTCAGAGAAAATTCTGTGACTACTCTATCTGAAATAACAGTTCCTGACCCAAACACATTAATCTCCCCCTCCTCCTATTTAAATTTTTGGAGTATTTAGAGTATCTGAAAATTATATTAAAAATTTCTCCCCTATATTTTGAATGTAAATATATGCATGCAGAGTGTGTCCATTTTGTTCACAGATGTAAACAGAACTCAACACATCGCCGAGCATATACTAAGTACTCAAAATACGTTGAATGAATGAATCAATGAGTCAGTGAATCAGTGAGGATCCTGAAGCATCTTCTTTTGGAAAACAGAGGAAGACACAGAGGAAAGTTATGCTTAAATTCATTTCAAAAGCCATAAGAGTCTGGCCATATTCCATATATTAAAGAGTTGAGAAAAACAGCAGTCACATATCAAGGTGTAACTGAGTTAGTAAATATTTTAGCTGAGAGTTGACTATATGTCTATACAGATCAATTTCAATAGGAAAAAGGAAATTCTAAAAAAATTGCTATGGTTTTACACAGCTTTTCAATCTCAAATCACACTGTAGACTTTTATTTTTCAGGTATATTTTGACTACTGTTATGCAGACAAGCTAAAACATTTGCGTAGTGTGGCATAGCAATGCATTTTGATAGAGAACCACCTTATACAGGGGACAAGAATCAGGCCCAGACCTGAAGAGTATGGCGCTGAGTTTCTCACCCTCAGTATTACTGACATCTGGGGCAAATCATTCTTGGTTTTCCTAAATGTAAGCTATTCAGAAGCATTCCTGACCTCTACCCACTAGAGGCAATAGCAACTCCCAAGCTGTGACAACCAAGAGTCCCCTGGGGGAGCAAAACCCTCCCTCTGACATATATGACATCATATAAGGCAGTTACGATGATATGTTACTTAAGAACTGGCTGATGTTACAAGTTGTTTCAGTCATGTCCGACTCTTTGTCACCCTGTGGACTGTGGTCCCCCAGGCTCCTCTGTGCATGGGATACTTCAGGCAAGAATACTGGAGTGGGTTGCCATGCCCTGCTCCATGGGCTCTTCCTGACCAAAGGACTGACCCTGCATCTCCTGCAACTCTTGCATTGCAGGTGCATTCTTTACCGCTAAGCCACCCAGGAAGCCCTAAGAACTGGCTGCTGCTGCTGCTGCTGCTGCTAAGTCACTTCAGTCGTGTCCGACTCTGTGTGACCCCATAGACGGAAGCCCACCAGGCTCCCCCGTCCCTGGGATTCTCCAGGCAAGAACACTGGAGTGGGTTGCCATTTCCTTCTCCAATGCATGAAAGTGAAAAGTGAAGTCGCTCAGTCGTGTCCGACCCTTAGCGACCCCACGGACTGCAGCCTACCAGGCTCCTCCATCCATGGGATTTTCTAGGCAAGAGTACTGGAGTGGCTTGCCATTGCCTTCTCTGAAAAGACTGGCTAGTTAAGAGCAATAAAAGCCAGCAGTGTTTCAGGAGAAGGAGAGTTCAAAGTTGTCAAAGATTAGGAGAGAAGAGAATCTCTTCTGTTTAAAGACTTTCTGACTGGAATTGGCTGGCCAAAGCCTCAGTAGGTAGGAGTTACAGAAGAAAGGTTAGAGAGAAAGAATGAAAGAAAAAGAATATTAAGACTAGGAGGAGGGTTAAATGTGTTGGTCTCTTCTTTCTTACTATTCCCCATGCTTCCTCCAATTCCATTATTATTTTCCCTATGTACTGTAATACAAGATACATCGCAGAATATAAGATAATGTACCCTGAATGTGGCATAGGTGGGTTTATTTATTAATTTCGGGGCCAAGTGAGGAAAGCTTATTCAAAGTCAGAGCTGATGAAAATTAATTTTAGTCACTCAAAAAGAGAGGATTTGGGGAAAAGACTAGCTAAACAGAAGGTGAAAGAATTATAATTCTTAAAAAGCGTTTTCCCTTCACTACATTGGCAGAGTCATCAAGCCTCCAGGGGCTACCCTCAGGCATGGGAATAAAGTGGCTGCCGCATTTTCCTGGTTCCTACCTCACCCCCAAACCTGTCTTGCACCCTTATGTAACTTTCGAAGCCCTTCCATATATATTATTTGATAACAGTGTGGATTATTCCATGATATCACTAATTGACTAGGTGGCTTCCTCTTGCCTGTGGAGATGTGTTCAGATCTCACTAGTGCTGTGACACCCAAGAAACTAGAGATTCAATAATGCAGGGTCAAATTTCAGGTCAAGAGGCCTCTTACACATGCAGTCTTTGACATGACAGAAAAGAGAAGGGTTCTGCAAAGGTTCTAATGGTTCCTTTCTCCTTCACCTCCTTGGCTTCTCTGTAGGTCTGCCTATCACAGGCAAGGAGCACCATCACTACCATGGTGTCAGTGACTGCAGTATGCTATGCACACATGCCCAAAAAGGCTTGACAACCTATCAATCAACTTGTAGCTGCTCTGTTCCTGAAGAACTTAGTTCTCCAAATTTCAAATCCATTTGGACTCCCCTCCAAAGGGCACTGTCAGTGTTTGTTATGTAAAAGCACATTGTGAGGAAAGTTTAAGACATGGTTTAAATCCTGTCAGTTTCCCATCTTCTGACCAGCTTCCTCCTTTACTGTATATGCCACAGCAGGACCAGTTCAAGTTGACTAAAATCTGGAAAATGATTTGACTCTTTTCAGTAAGGAATAGGGAAGCTATTATCATTTTCACCAAATGGGTCAAACCAAATTCATATATTGTTAATAAATATATTTATTTGTAAGAGATGTTTTATGAAAAACAAAAACAACAACCTCCCCCCAAAAGAAACATGACATGTACCCAACAGTCAAGGATGGAAAACAAGACACCTGTCACATAGGACATTTAAAGGAAAATGGTGAAATAAAAACAGGAGTCTTTATGTTTCCTGAAAAATCTTCAGTCTGTGAAGATGTGATGACAGATGCCAGCTGGAATGGGCCATTCATGAGTCACAGATGAGATTCTGCTCGCTTTCATTTGAAGAAAGTAACGTAACTATTATTTTTGGGTCATAATCAACGCTAAATCCAGTGTAACTCTTCACTGGTATTTGTTCAAATTCCGTTCAAACAATGTTGGGAAGTGGAAATTCCAAGGTAAATCATTTGTCAAATGGGCACCATACATGAACCTACCATTCTGTTTTCATGAAAAGCATCCTTGAAACTCACTGTGAGTTTCCTTATTTTCAATGCAAATGAGTAACAATGTCAATAGCTCTAACATTCATGTTCTAAACAGGAACCTAAAGTGTTATAATTCTGATTCGCACATTAATCTTTCAGAAAACAAATATTGCAGCATTTTAAATTTGCAGCAGTCAAATTTCCAAGTGAAGCTTTTTTTCCTCTCATGACAGTACTCAGTACTATTTGATGCATTGATCATTATCAATCAACATGCCTCACCAATAAGCTGATGGGTACACTTCACAGATATTCCAGATTCATACAGTGCAATGTTTCACAACACATAACACCATGAAATCACTGTATGAATCCAAGAATTCCTACCTCTCTTGTGGTTTGCAACTTGAACAGAAGAAACTGTTGACAAAGCTAACTTGGGAGCAACTGGATAGGTTTAAAAGAACGAACAGCACATTAGAAACAACAGTAAAACGTTCAAATTGTAATTACTTATCATCAACCCACTTGAAAAGTAGTCCCAAATGAAGATACTATTTGTTTCTGTTGCCTCTGGGAGTTTATTTCAATGACAGAGAAAGCTTGTATTTGGTTGAAAATGGTTTGACTTTGTTGTTAATAAAGTCTGGAAGCTTTTTCCAGGTGCAAAAAGAATTACCATTTAAATAAATAATCCAGTTATGCAGATTATTTCAATAACACTATGGAGATTAGGATCCTCTATTGTCTTTCTCTTATAATAGTAGTTGAGTTGTTGAATTAATTAGTAACATCATTAATTCAATTCACCATGTCTTTTTCTCTGTGTAACAGTAGCCCATCTGCATATAAACCAGTTAGAATACTTTTGCTGAACTGATTAGACATCATAGAACATAGTTAACAATGGTCAACCATTTAGCAGAACCTGGATCTCAGCCTCAGAGTCAGCTGGAGTCTGTCTTTCAAAAATGTAGTCTTTTCCTAACAATTGTTACTTTTATGATACCGGTTTGTTAATGGCAGGAATATTTAAGTTTGCCTGCTTTTCTTTTTCAGTTATTCATGAAGAATCACTTGTGAAAGTAGCAAGAACAGGATAGAGCTTGATGCTTTCTGCAGATGTTGACCAAATAAATTACATCTGCACAGAACTGACCTCTGACAGAAAGTACACTTTTAGCTAAAATTTCAAGTTCAAGCACTGTATTCAACTGTGCACCTCTGAAATAAATTTATTTGAACTCATTATCTACATTCTAAAAACTGCAACTAGTATTAGCTAAAGATTATTTCTGAAAGCTTTTAGTCTTGTGACACTCAGAAAATATAGCAAAAATAGTAAAAGGGTCTCTTTCAGGTTTTGAACAATGCATATCTTGTTCAGAACAAAACTCAAGTTTTCAACAATGCATAATCTTGTTCAGCAGAAAACTCACTGTGAAGTGTTAAGTCTTAGATCCTGTCTTGTATAATTTGTTGAGCTATGAAATTCAATGGGAAATACTGAGTGACATTTCACTGGAGATGCTCTCATTGAACTTGCCAAGGAACAATGCCACTAAACCTCCCCATAGTCTTCATAGAATTATATTAATGGGGTGAACTTGATCTGTATTTCTTCTTCCACATACGTATGTAGAAACTTGAAAAAAATCATTTGGAGCAGATGATTAAGATAATTGTATTTGCTAGTAATATATGTATCTAGGACAGTCTTGATTTCATCACTGTGATCAAGGACTGAAAAAGCAGCCCTTCCAATTTGACTCCTCAACAAATTGCTAATATATTTTGTTTTGCTTAGCATCTATTTCCTGGTTCCTCCTTTTGCTCATTTCCTCTTCCATCTGTGTTCATTAGAGCTTAAAAGGAACATCCTGTATATAACTAAGGAAGGTAGAAGCCAAAGATGTGCCTTTTTTTGTGTGTGTGAGAAGAAAGGATGCAAAAGAAGACAACTTTCTATTAATATGAACTATTTATACATGTCTATATATATCTATAGGCTAGATGTTAATGTAATTTTAACATTACACTGCATCTTATGAATTTGATTGGCCAGTTTTTAAAGGTTCTGTTTCTTCCTGTGTAATCACACTGCTGTCTTCAGTTTCTTTTATTTATTTGTTTATGATGTTAGAAGTCAGAAAATAATTACTACTCTAAGGACAGAAAGAAAACAGGTTGTTCTCAATCTGAACAGAAATTATTAATTGATACAGGATTAAAAGAGGGAAAGCTTCGACAGAGAAAATACACTATGATGTAGAAGGGAAGGGAAGGGGGAGAGAGGGGGAGAAAGAGATCCAAATTCCTGTCAATCAATATGGAACCACAGTTTAAAGAAAAACACAAAACAGGTCTCTTAGGGGTTGCAGTACTGCCTTTACCTATTTTCCCTGACCCTCAATACAACTAAACTACCAGTTAGTTTACTTAAGCAAAGCAAAAGGGAGACAGTGGAAGGACACCTGTGCCACTCAAAAGTTTTTAAGATGTATTATTTATACTCCCCACTGTGATGGCAACCAAACACTAGACTTCTCTTGGGACTAGCTGACATTCAATGTAAACTTGATAAAGGTCTTACAGCTTCCGTGCCATCTAATCTTTCCTACACTTCTTGCTATAATATTTCTGGGACACTTCATATTAGAAAAAATATTTGAGTTATGATTCTTTCGAAGGCATGGCATTGATGATGCTCTTATTTAGTGCTTAAAAAAAATAGAATATGGGATTTTCCCCCTAAACATGTGGGATTTTATATCAGTAGGAATTTTACATGCTCCTACCTTGTTTTGGGTTAGAAACCTCAAGGGAAGAAATATTCGGCCATTTCCTATTAAACTTTGGAGGATCTGTATGCATCAGGAAAAATCAGGGTTTGTTATATTCAGCTATAATACCCTTTGGTTTAAACAGAAAACTAAATGGACAAAGACACAAACCACACATCTGCTTTTTAACTTGGCTGTGATGCACTTAACACAACATGACTCCCACACCAGACAAAAGCAAGCAATTGATGATTCCCAAAACATTGAATGGACATTAAATATATAGCCCGTTCCCTAACAAAGCTATATACATTAACTTTTGTAATAAAGTAGAGTGTTCTTACAAATAACTAAATAGGGACTTCAGCAATTCAAATCATTATATAAAGCTGCTGCCTGAAACTGGAAGATAACGGGAAAGAAATAATTTCTCACTTGAGAATTCCATTCTCTGCAATTTATATTTACAGATATGAGCTGGTTACATTAGTCTTCAGGAGAGATTCTTTAGGGTACGTTTTAAGTGTGAGCCATTATCTCTGCAAAGAAGTGGATTTATTTCCTATTTGTTTTTATGCAATTTCTCAGAGAAAGAAAGAGAAGGATTACTGGTGATTCTGGCTTAAGGAGAATAGACCAAGGTATTCTGATCATATCTCAGGTTTGTATGTATGGGTGTATATATGTTTTCATGATGATTTTAACTGAAAATATATTTCTAAAGTTTTTGGTTCCAATCCAGAAATAATTTTAAACATTGTTAATCTAAGAATTAATGTTATTTTTTTCTTAGAGTCACCCATGTTTAAAAGAAATGACTCTGGAAAAGCAGGAAAATAGCCAGATTTAGGATTGAGTGCTTTAAAATTATTCTTGCTAAGGTACATAGAGCATAACTATTAAAGCAGCCTTTGCATGACTCAAATCTGCCATTCACTGAAATCAATTCAAAACTACATTTCAAGACCATCCAACTCCACAAAGAGAGTTTTGCCTCTAACTCCTATAGCATGTGACCTCCTGTGCTCCTTATTTTTCATGGATATGTGGATAGGCATAAGTTTTCATATTGCTACTTTAAATTTTATGTCATTTCTTGTCTCTGTAATTAAATTGAATCTCTTTGAGGAAGGGCAAAACCTTCCAGAAGGCCTCAGTAAATATTTAATAACTGAGTAATTGATATCAAGTGGCTAGGCTACTGTAAACAGGTATTATCAGACTGTTTCCTCCATAATTAGATTATAGTGAATAACATTCTTGCAAGACATGGAACTTTCACTTATAACTTTGGCTTTTTAATATTTATTAGAAAAGCTGATCTACTGTTGCTCAGTGTGTATGTTGTATACATGTAAAAGCAAAGGTACTGCTGTATCTTCAAAATTTATGAATTTTGAAATTATGAAAAAAGAATGAATTCTGAAATTATGAAAAAAGAATGCAATAATTTTCCACATCTGTAGGTGTTACTAAATAAATAGATATTTGTTAGTATGTAGGCAAGATATGCAAGTTATTGACTGAAAATTACTTTCCATGTGAGTACTTTGGTGATGGGGAGAAATGGAATTAACAGAACAAGCCTACTTGAACTGTGATAGTCACTTTGAAAAACAAGTGATTTTTAGAAATTGTTTATTTAGAAAAAATTTCAAATCATCTGTTATAGTTTTATATAGAAAATATATTTATGTATATTATTAGCATCCAATTAGGAACAATTTAGTTCTCTGAAATGGTTTTCTCCATCTTTTTTTGTAGGAGAGGTAAATATAGGTCATATGTGGGGGTGATGCTTGCAAGTTTAATGTTAAGTATTCAGTAGCTTGGTTTACTTGATGGAGTGAAAGTAATACTATAATTAATCATTTTGCTAATAAGCTCTGCCAAGAAATTTTAAGTGAAGAAAAACTTTTATACTAAACCAATTTAGAAGTGAGTTTTGAAAATTTATGTTATAAATTAAACTCTATTCCATATTCTAATATAATAAATATTTGTTTATGCCTATATTTTATATTTATACTCTTTTATGATTTTCCTCCAGTATACTGTGGTTCCATATTAAGGATCTTCCTACATGTATATAAAACTAATGTAGGTGATTCTACTTTGAATTGTTAACTGCTTGACCTGTATGAAATTATCAAGAGAGACACCTCAGTTGCAATCTGATTCCTACCTAGAAGGTAATTTTCTTCTATAATATGTACTTATGATAGTTTTTTGGGGAAGAGGAGAGTGTAGCTTTCCTATTTTCTTGGAAATACAGACCCTTTTTTCTGAATGATTTTCATTGGGTGGGATGCCTAACCTTCCTGAAAAATTAAAACTCACAACCACCAGCATTCACTCAGAAATCCTAATCTAATCTATACATATCTCTAGCGGGACAAAATTTTATGTGTGATATCTTTTCCTTGGGAGGAAAAATGTCTTGAAAAAAAATTGAAATGTGTGGACCCTTAACTCCTATATCATGTTATAGTCTGTACTTGTATGTTTTAATATTTGGTCATCATAGAATTTTTAAATTTAATATCTCATCTTAAGATTTTAAATTTTCATTTTGTCATAACTACAAAGCCAAGTAACAAAACTTTAAATCAACTAGTTACTATTTGGCTACTCTTGTTACTCAAAGATCCTGGCACATATAAATATTCAATCAATATTATTAACATGCTTAATTCCAAGAAGTAAATTAGGCACATCGGAGGGTACGTTAATTGTATAATTAAGACAAATTCTATGTTATCATATTAAATTCTAATAAAAGTCCTTGCATAACATGAAGCCTCTGAGAATTTTTAGCCAGTGGCCACTGATTTCAAATAGTTAAGAGATTGCAAACAGAAAAAAAATTACAACACATCAAAAGCATTGGTACTGCCTCTAGGTGAACTATTGCAGAATTTTAAAATTTCATTCTTTCATGAATTTACTAAAGAGTATATTTGTGTCCATATGAAGGTCTCAAAGTGTTAGTATGTTGCAAGGCAAAAGTATTAGGAATCAGAAGTTAAAGGATCTGGTCCCAGTTTTGTTAAGTAGCTGTCAGGAAGTTAATTCCCTGGACTTCAGTTTCCGTATCTGTAAGGTAAAGGGGCTGGACTAAGAGATGTCTATGTTTTCTCTCAGCCATTAAGTTCTATTGCTCCAAAGGTTTCTTTTATGACTTAGTAGTCTCATGCTGAAATTCATGGAAGGATAAAACCACTGTAATGAAGTACATGTTCTTTGTAGAATCTAGGGGATTTAGGGGATTAAGAATCCCTTGTGTGGAAGGAAAACTTATTGTTACACATTGTAACTGTGGACATGTGACTGTCATGGTGAAACCCACTCTGGAGTTGAGAAATTATTACTGAAGTAAGGGGAAGGGTCATCATATGTGTCCAATGGGATTGTAGATGACCAATCCTTCAAAAATAGCCTCTTACGGAAATCCCTAGTTCTCAAGGATCCTGATCCCACAAATCTGGAAAAATGGACTAAACACGTCTTGATGATCTCAAAACACTTTAGCTCGGTGAATATGGAGACCAAAGATTTCATACACTAAAACTATCCCCTTTACAAAGAAAAATAATATCTGAAATGCCCATTATATACTATTACTCTATCGTCATTGCTAAATTTTCAAATTATATCTTTGGGAAGCCTAGGCAATGTCTATTGAGGGTAAATTTATTTAAGATATGCTGCATGTAAATAGAACTAGGACTGGATTTAAATCTGAGTTTTATCACTTGGTCAAGTTTCTTAACTTCTCTGCGTCTAAGCTTTCTTATACGTAAAATAGAATAATGACACTACTTCCTGGTTGTTGTCAAGGCTGAATGAGTTAATATTTGTAATTGTAATGAGCATTCAAGAAATGTTGGCTCTTTTTTTATTTTTATTGAAGCATAGTTGAAGCACAGGGCTTCCCAGGTGGCACAGTGGTAAAGAACCTGCTGCCCAATGCAAGAGACGCCAGAGATGCAGGTTCAATCCCTGGGTCAGGAAGATCCCCTGGAGTAGGAAATGGCAACCAGCTTCAGTATTCTTGCCTGGAAAAGTCCATGGACAGAGGAGTGTGGAGGTCCATGGGGTCACCAAGAGTCAGACGCAACTGAGCACACACATAGTTGATTTTCAACGTTGCGTTAGCTATTATTATTCTATTTAAGGTTGCTGTTGTAATAAAAAATTGTTGTAGCATAAACTGTTCTTACTAAGCTGAAGTAGGGGTTATAATGTGCTTCCCTTATTTCTTGTAACCTTAACTGTTCCAAAGCAAGTGATTCAGATATATAAAAAAGTTTATTTAAGAGACAACTTACTTTAGGGAATAATCTGGTTCTAGGGCCTACATTGATTAATACTATTGTCCAGAAAGCAACAGAAATTATTTTGGAATACTGTGGGAAAGGTTTTATTTTTAACACAAAGATAATATGCAAAATTTTGAGATTCTTTAAATTTAGGAGCACATCAGTTTAGCCTATTAATCAAATATATATCTTGCCTGAATTTCTTTTTTTTTTTCAGACAATTTGGTTTGTGGCACTTTAATGAGTCAGAAAAACCGAGATTCTAGTTATAAAAATGAGGTTTTGGAAGAAAATTTTTCTTCTCTGTGCCCCAAGGAAAGCTCGACACTGTAAGTTGGAGAGAACTAGGTTAGAATTGCTAAACTTATCCATCTATTGCTGACACCACAGTGAATCAAGCTGAACGGCAAGCTTGAACCAGGAGGTTAAAAGCACTTCATTTACATCAGAAAGCCACTGTCTTCTATCTTACATGTACCCACTTAGTATGAATTATAGGCAGCTTCCAACTCATTTTGTGGAAACCCTTTAAAACCAGAGTAAACTGTGACTATGCTTTTCCATGTACTTTTCCCCTTAAAATAATCTAGGTGTAGTATTTAATACATTAGTCATTTAATTAAATGAGAAGGTGAATGAATTCCAGAGTGCTAGACTGGAAACTGAACGATGAGTTAGAATCCCGCCTTGGCTACTATCCAGATGACTTTGACAATTCAATTAAGCCTTAGTTGCCTTGCCTGTAAAATGATGATGCTGTATGAGTGCTCTTCAATTTTCCTAAAAACACTCATTTATATATAATATTTTGGTTCTACAACTCGGTGGGAAGCAGGGTGCCATGATAGATATGAAAAGCCACTGCTTGAGAGTATGCTAGTGAGCCTTCATTAAACATTCTTCTTCCAGGAGTGTATGAGGAAAACATCGGGTGGAGACAGTCACGGGGTCCCTCTGGATTTGTACAGTTATTGCTCTTGTTCCTCAGTGAGTTTTGGAAACATTATTGATGTCTACAAATGAATGCATAGAAAACCCTAAAGCTCTTCATAAAGAACCCTTAGGGCCTTGGAATAATTTCACCATCTTTACAGTAAGCTGCCTACTCTCAGAAACACAGCATCATTAACCTGCTGGGGAAGACAAAGTTTAATGCGATAGTGGTAAGTCTGTCCTCGCGATGACACACAGAATTTTGTTTGCTTGTTTTAAGCAGCTATGTCAATAAAGAAAACATTTGGATTTTTTACTGTCATAGACTATGTACAAGCATGTTTCACAACGTGTATAGCTAAATTTCATGAACTATCCCATGTTCTGTAAATAACATCTCACGTTTCCCCTCTTCCTCAGCTTTTTGAGGATGTTTATCATTGATGGTGGTAGAGGAAGGGCACATTTTAATGTAGTTTCTGTTGACCACACAGTAAGGTATCGAAAGTGAACTTCTCTTTTTCTTCAGAACACTAAAATTTTCCACACAGAAATGGGTCAATGTATTAGATAGGAAAGAGTCTGAAGTAGGAGTCAATAAATATAGAAATTTTCTTTCTAACCTCTTCCATTTGGTATAATGTTACCAGCACAGCCTTTGGAGTCAGACAGGCCTTCCCGGCCATATTATATTTGACAAGTTACTTGGACACTTTGAGCCTGAGAGTCACCATTTGTAAAATGGAATTCTGTAGACATGTGGGGACATCTCCCAGGAAGTGGAACAGTTAGCTGGTCAGCTGCCTACTGGTATTCCAAGAAGACTTCGGTGAACTAAGACTCTTAGTTCACAGTTACATGTTTGAGAAAGTTTGTTATAGGCCCTTTCAGAGATCTTGGCAAATCTTTGCTTAAGCTAGGAATTTACAGATGCCCCCACAAGGAGATAACAGCAATGGTACAGATATCAGCTCACACTTAAAAAGTGGCTTGGCATTCTAAAGACATCTGGGAAAAGGCAAATCTGATCATGGTGGGCAACTGCTGTTTGCTAAAGATGACTAAACCTCTCAGATTTTTTTTAAGGTAGGGGATACTCCCCCACCCCCCCCGCATCATTGGAATATTTAATTTATTCAAGATTAAAGAAGCAGCTATGTCCTAATGTTCATTCAATTTTAGGATAACCACAAAGGTTTCATGAATGTGAAATGCTAGTTACACAAATATGAAATGGATCTGTGATGAGAATACTGGATACATGATATAATAAAGTCCCAAAGGCATTTCACCTGGGACCTTAGCTTTCCTTCTAGAACATCAGCAAACAGATAAAAATTAACGCAGCACACCATATAATCTGCCATATAGTCTCTCTAGTCAGATAATTTTTTTCTTCATTATATAAAACCTAATTAGCTAAAGGGCAATTCAAATGAAACTTTTATTTGGGGGATTTAGAAGTACTAAAGAAAAGGGAAAAAAACAAACAAACACTGCAGCTCTCAGGATAGCATGAACAAGATTACTAATAACCCTTGAGGGGGGAAATGATTAACCTTGTTATTTTCCTCACAGTCCAGGTTTCTACAGCAAATAGGTACTGAACAAAAAATATTTGGATGCTGTATGGGAAACAACTTTTATAAGGTCTCCAACTGGCATCAAATGTTTTCAAGTATGAAAACATCTCTGAGCTTTCTCAACAGGCTGATGCATCCCTGCAAGTACCATGTCCCTCGTTTAATGGTCCTACCAATTAAATCAAATTAGAGATGAATTTTTAACTCTGTGATGAAGGCAATGCTCACTATAAGAGAAAGCAGGAAAGTGGAATATTTATCTTAAGTAAATTGTTATTTCAAATTGAATAGCTGAAGAGGAGGAGACAGCCAAACGCTTCAATCAATATTTTACACTTTATAAAACATGATGTCAATCATTTGAAGGTAATTTAAGGAAACAACGTACACTTGGGTTCATAAAATGTCAATATACATCTTTTCTTTTGTTGTTAGTCTAATAAATGGTTTTGTTTATTTAAAAAATTTCAAGTTTTTTAAGTTGTGTTTCCTGACATGAGTTTTCAGTGGATGATCTACCTTTAACCTCTGACGTTTTTATCTTTAACCTCCATCACTTGCTTTTAGGTAATAATCCCTCACACAAAGCTACTTTGCACATTAGGCCAACTCTTGTTATTCTAATTACTGTTTTTTATAATATACTGTTTAGAGTAATTTGTGAAATCACTTGCTTTTCAGGACTAAAGATCAGATAATATATGTTATAATGATTAGTTTATCACTTGAACAAAAACACCCACACCAAATCAAATATTAATTTGGATCATCAGCATCAACAAATATTCACTTGGATAAAATTGTGAATGTTTACTTATAAGTGCATGATACATTTTACATTGAAAAAATGAAGCTTGAATGAATTACTACTGCATCAAGTAAAGAAAAGACAGAGCTCACAGGCTCAAATGGCTACAGATTTATTTTGGGACTCATTAATTGCTGACAATATAACCAATAATTTTTCAGCCACAGCCAAACCACATCAAAATGACTGAGTTTTAAATCAAGTATTTTGGGGATGATTGGGAAATCTATTTCCTAACAGAAAACAGCAGGTACAAATGACCTTAATGGGAAATCTGTTTCAAAAACATTTTTAGCAGATGATCGGAAAGGATGACCACTCTGTCCATGCATTTGAACCTTAATATAGGTGTTGACAGTTTGAAATCTATACTGAAACCTATCAGGCCTCCAAAATCTTTAATCACTGTGTATACAGCAAATGTATGTGAACTTATGGTTACATACATCAATAATTTATGTCACAATATACATCATTCATTGTCCCTGATGATGGGAATGTCATGAGAGTTATATCTATTATCATGGCATCTTTCTATATACTTGGTGGAATTACGTTCATTGATTTCTTCCTTGGGATAAAGGGAAAAGCCCTGGTAAATGCCCAAACTTAGTTGAAAATCCAAGCAGATCTCTCTTTTCTGGCTTGTACCCTGGAAACCCCATTTCTATGCCCTCTTGAACAGGCAGGGAGTCATCCATGTATGAATTCTTGCCCACTGGAGAGTAAAGGAATCCACCATTGCACACACAGAACACCTTATAAGTCCTTATAAGGAATGTGTAAATGCCATTGAAGCAGGCTAGAAGATACAATCATGTTTGATGGTTTTATGGCAAATCTCTTCACCTTAAAGCCAGGCAATAAGCAAGCTAGCCATATGTGATGCTGGGTGACCCTTGGAAGTGCTTATACCATTTGCCTGAGAAATCTGAGGAAACACCCATTGCACTCCTAGCAGAACAGCCAGAGGCATCACGAAAGCAGAGAATAAGCTATCACTTTGTTTGTTAGAGGGTTTCGGTTAGACATTAAGGAGTTAAATTTTCCTAGTTTCCTGAATAAAGGAATATACATTTTCCAAAGGCACAACAAAGCATCCTTTCAGGTCACCACTGATTTCAAAATAAAACAAAGCGAAACAAAATTGGAATTTCCCGATTCAGTGTGTAAAAGGTCAACATCTGCTGATGCTCAAAGATGGGGCATGTGGTGGAGGCGGCCGAATGAGATGTCAAGTGAGCGAAACAGTCAGAAATTCCATGCAACACACAATTGACACTTGGAACAGAAACACACCCCAACGCCAAAGAACTACTTTCCGTTCATCCATTTCTGAACCCTTTGACAGGTCAGATCACCATAGCAGTCTCAATTATCTGTCTCAGCTTGCTTCCGTTTGGTTCCCTTTTGCTCCAAAATGCATGTGCAAATACAATTGTCAAGGCCTGAAAGGAGCACATTGTGGCATATTTATGTAGATAGGCAAATGCCAAGGGAGATACTACAGCAGAAAAATTAGACTATTAGAGCTGAAGTTTTCACTTGCAAGTTTGTGGCACTGATGTCATTTCAACAAGATCACAAAGAGGAAGCTGCAGCATTAGGCTGGTATCTAAATTAATGTGAACACTAGTTCTACTTCTATTTCTATTTACAAAGTGGCTGATGTTCATTGCATTTAACATGTCTAGTGATTAATAAATCTGTGTGTAGTCCTATTCACAAGCTTAAGTAAACTGGGTTGATTTAAAAAATGGAAGACCTGACTGTGCATTTATAAGAGGCAGGAAGTTATTTTATCCAAATTATGAGGGTATTGCTTTTTAAATAGTTGTTATGTACTGGAATACTCCTACTGCTGTTCTTTACCCTTTCATCACCCTGTTGTGGCCCAGCATTTATGACAAAGATTGGGTTAAACTCTAGTGAAAATGCTTCTTTTCATTTACAATGCATAATCTTGACTCCCTCAGTACTTTATTTCAAATCACTTATTCAGTAGCTATTCAAAGGTTTTAACCATCAGAGAGAAAGGGAACGATATTTAAAAATATGTGAGATTTGGCTCTGAAAAGTTATGGGGCATTTCTTTAGTGAGCATTTCAAGCTTGGTGTTGGGGTGTCATTGTTTTAAATGTAAAGAGGGAGCTACAGCCTGGTTCTCCCATGGTATCTGGTAGAATGTCTTTGTAAAGGTACTACAGATACGCTCAACAGAATGTTGAAGAGAGACTTCTCTTTTCAATTGCTGATATCTCTACTAAAACATTTCTTGCAGGAATTTCTAGTAGCCCCATTGCTACATTTTGCATGTATTTTTTTATATCCCTTCGCTACCAAACTTGAACCTAAGTAGTCAGGAAAATATGGATCACTGTATTTTAGGAGGAAGCAATGGACATATTGATTATTTTCTTTCCTTTATTTCTCCAGAAAGACTAATGATCACAAACTGACCTCTTTCAGGCCTTCACAAAGGCTAAAGTTTAATGCATTAATAAAATACCTTCTCCCTAGTTTCATAGTGATTTCTTTGGGCTAACAAATATGCCTAAAGCATTCATTGGCATTCATTCTCTGCTTTCCCAAATTATGGGATAAATCCATATACAGTCCTCGGGAGAGAGTTCCATTTGTTTGCTGGTTACTAAGTATGGGTAAACAGGACTGTTCATATTTTTGCTAAATGAGTTACAGTTATGTAAGTAATTGCACCTCTGTGAAGGTAGCCTTCATCAAAAATAGTCAGAAAAGCTGTAGCACCGCCATATCCATGGAGGAGTTCTATATAGATAACTATTTCATCTGTGCTTTCACCATATCTGTGCAGAGAACAAACGCAACAATTCAATTCACAAAGGAAATACTCTCTTACATCAGAAATGGACACTGGGAAAATAGATCTGAGGAGCTGAACAACAAAGAAAGCTAGCCTAGACTTGGTTTGTGATTTTTTGTTTTTGTTTTTACTTACTACCAATACTGGAAATACTGGGGATACCTGGAGAGAAAGAAAACAATAAAGAAAAGCTGTTAGACATTTATTAGTAAAGCATATCTTAAACATCATATAAAAATCTCAGAAACTGAAACATTTGATAACATTCATACCATCAGAAAATTAACACACAAAAAACCCAAACATATATCCAACCACTGAAACCGTTTTGCTTATTCTAGAACTCCTTTAACTTATCAGAGTCGGGAAATCAGCATTCAACTTTAACAGCTGGTTCAAGACAGCTTCGTGATATCGAACATTTTGTGCTTACCTATAAGGTTAATGAACACTTGTATGTGGTTCAAAACAGACACTAAGCTAGGCTTGTGTTCTGAGCACCGAGCACCAAGTATACAATATATATGCCTGTGCAAATATCTCTACATAATGCCATCTATCTCTTTAAACGTGTTGAGATGCATGTGTTAGCAATTGAAAGTCACTTGTCGTTTTATTTGATTAACTACATATAACCATCATTTTCAGTTCTCTTTTACTCATCAGATACGTGGATTAAACTCTGTAACAGAAAGTAAATTGAGCAGAATGCAGAATAATTCAAGAATACATTAGGTTGTATTCACATCGACCACAGGCTTCATCAATTTTTCAGCTTCTGCTTTCATTGCCAAGCTCTGCCAAGGTGGTGGAACCATTTCAGAATATGACTGAAGATGTTATTAATGTAGACAGGAACTTAGTTGTGTCCAGATGAAAACTCCTAGGCAAGATGAGGGGCACAAGAGCCAGGCTATCTCAGTTTGAGGCTTTGCTCTTATACTCATTGACTGTGACTTTGGGACAAGTTGTTTATGTTCTCTGTGGCTGTTTTCCACCTCTTAGAGTTGTTGCAAGGATTACACACACACACACACACACACACACAATATATATTTTATATATATAATTGAAATGCTCAAAGCATTGAGCAGATAGTATGTGCAATAATCAACAATTTTTGCTAAGATTACTATTATTGATTTAGTTGGTTCATCAAACAAGCAACACCATGATAGACACTATAAATAACAGTCAAGGATTTATAGCATTTCCACCAAATCCAGGTAGTGGTGTGGGTGAGGGCATGAGTTGGGAATAAGATAGAACTGAGAGTCATGCTTTGCAACTAAATAGCTGGGTGATTTCACATAAGTTCGCAGCCTCTCTACGCCTGTTTCCTCATCTGAAAGGGCTAATAATATCTACTGCACGGGGCTGCTGTGAGACTGGAATGAGATAATCCATAAAAATGTCTGACACATGGTACACAGTCAATAAATGATAGCTGTTAATGAGCTGTTCAGACTTGTTCTCCACATCACTAAAGTGTGCTAACAGGTGGTAAATGTAGGAATCATTAAATTTCTATTTTAGTATTTAATCTTTGAACAACTTCCCTCTGCTTATCTTAACTAATCACTGTACCTTACTCAGAAATTTATAGCTTTGTATTATTTAAAACTGAGAGCTATTTTCCTATTTCTTAGTAGGGAAGGGAGAAGGAGAAATTAAAGCTTCCCATTTAAAAAAAACCTGGAAGGAATGAAATCCTATTTTCAGTTATTAGATACATTCAATGTATCTTGATTTTAAATGCACAGAGCTTATGATGTTTCGGTTTAATTACTGATCACTGATCAACCAAAACTGGAAACTTAAACTTTAATTTTCATGTTTTACTTTGTCTGAACTGAATCTCAAGCCGCATGCAATTTCTGCAAAGGACTGCTGGATTCCTGACTCAAACATTTCAGTATACTTTCCTTGCCACATTTTGACAGTGACTTGGTACTGAATCTTCCTTTTTTTCTTTCTTTGCAAATCCCCTCTTGAGTGAGATACGATGGCAGCATCATAATTTTAGTAGCAATTGCAGAAGCTCCAAATTTCCCCATGATTGAAAATCCGGCTCCATTGCAAGGAACCGCTTTGCCTTTGCAATCCGTCAAAGAGAATGGAAGTTAGGATGGCAGGAAGAGACTTTTCAAGTGTTTTCAAACTTGCATGGAGGTGGAGGGCATGCATAATGCAAGGCCAAGTTCTCAGGATGTTTGGCCAGACACAATAGAGAGCAAACTTGTAAGACTGTTTGATGCAGTACTTGCTGCAGCTGAATATTTTAGAAAGATGCAGAAAAGATTCTATCCCTTTGGGGATGCCAGTGCTGGGGGAAAATGCTCATTGCAGCTATACAAACCTCTCCAAGCAAGACCATTATGAGATCCTATTTCCCTCATGAAGATGTTTTCTATTACCGAACATTTGGATGCTTAAAATTCCGTCTCTTTATCATTTTGTGGTTTAAAAAGTTTTGAGGTGCTGCCAGGTGAGTCACTTTCTATTCCACTGCTGTAAAATGGGAACTGCTTAGAGAAGATTTTTAAATTGTTCACTGGAATAAGATTTTTGAGGTTGAAAATACCTGAACACCAAGGGATGTCCATTAGTATATTGTCAAATGTTATTTTTTCCTCTGTGTTTCTTATTGTAATGTTCAAATACCTTGCTTTTGGTTCTCCACAGACAACTAAAGAATTTAATAAACCAGTTGTATGCATTGAAAAGGCTATGAGTAAGTCATGAGAAATCTTTCAAATGCTTAAGAAACTAAGACAGGAAGGCTACAATCCATTTCAAGAAAGGTGGGTTTCTTTGGCATCTGTAAGTGCTGAATCAATGAATGTAATTTAATCACAGCAGTGATGGTTGCCCATAAACCACAGGAATGACAGTCAGATTATGCTCAGGAAAATTGTCTAGACATGTCTTGGTAGCTTTTTAGAGCTCCTTGTGAAGTGACAACTATTGTGTAAAGAGTATTTTTACCTTCAAAACTTAGCTCAGAAGTTATTACTTCCCTTCCTTCTTTATCTCCCTGATGTGAACTAGCCGGCATTCTTTGTGATGCATACCACTTTGTGCAGGCCTCTGTGAGCAACTTATCAGCTTCTCTGTATGACTGTTTGTGTGTTAGCCTGAGACCTCTGAGAGGATGAGTGTCAGGTCTGTATCCCTACTGTCTGTCCAGGATGATGCCTAGTATAGAAAAATTGCTCAGTGCATATGTAAGCAAAAATTTATCGCGTTTCCAAGGTATCTATCAGAGTGAAAATACCACTTTTGGTCACAGGATGATCTTTTCCCCTATAAAATGTTCCACTGAGACATTTCTCAGAGTCCAGTGTTCATAAGTACTTTTGTTGACTTTGGAAGTTTCCTCCATTCTGAGAGCAACAGCTTCACAATGTACAAGATATGCTCCTCACCACTTTGCCTTCTGGGAAACTTGGATATCAGCTTCATGCTCAATGGGGTAAATTCATTTAATGTTTGGCTTATTTTCTATTATTTTTTTTTCACACCTTCTTTTTATATCCCTGTTTGTATATGCTTATTTTTGTCTTTTTTCCTAAGCCAATCAGGGGGAAATGCAGATTTTGTGGACCCAAAGCAAATACAAATCTGGGAGCTCTCTTTGAGAATATTTTTTTTTGAGAATATTAATTTCAAAGTATAAAATCATACTAGTTCCGATGATAAAGAATCTGCCTGCAATGCAGGAAATCAGGGTTCAATCCCTGGGTCAGGAAAATCCCCTGGAGAAGGGAATGGCAATCCACTCCAGTATTCTTGCCTTGAGAATTCCACGGACAGAGGAGCCTGGCAGGCTACAGTCTATGGGGTTGCAAAGAGTTGGACACAACTGAATGACTAACACACACACATAAGACATAATTTCATCAGACATGAAATTAACGTTTTTAGAGCTTAGAAGGAGTCTAGTGAGGGACCCTGTAATTTAAGCTTCATTAGCTTAAATCTGGAGAAGGCAATGGCAAGCCACTCCAGTACTATTGCCTAGAAAATCCCATGGATGGAGGAGCCTGGTAGGCTGTAGTCCATGGGGTCGCTAAGGGTCGGACACGACTGAGCGACTTCACTTTCACTTTTTACTTTCACACATTGGAGAAGGAAATGGCAACCCACTCCAGTGTTCTTGCCTGGAGAATCCCAGGGACGGGGGAGCCTGGTGGGCTTCTGTCTATGGAGTCACACAGAGTCGGACATGACTGAAGTGACTTAGCAGTAGCAACAGCTTAAATCTATCTCTGAAATAATCTCAAAAACATTTGGGAAAGACAGATGATAGGTAGATAGCAAGGAAGGAAAAAAGGAAGATAAGCTAATTCAGAAAGAGTGACAAAAAATGGAGAGCTGAAACGGAGCTAAGAATCTTACTCAGCCCTTGCACTTTACAGAAGAGGAAATGGAAGGCACAAAAAGAAGCAAGGGCTTCATCCTATTTGACCCCTTTATAGTCAACACTGGCCCAGGTAATTCCTAATCCCTGTCTACTGAGACACTGCTAAACTTATACTGAGGAAATGAAACACAGGTACCAACGAGCTTTAAGGGAAGGTTCTGCAATATGTGATGGATGAGCTTAGGACTTCTGCTTCTTCCAGAATAGAAACGCTCCTTCAGACACTGAGTAAGCCGAAGGACCAAAAGAAGGTGAAGGTGCTAAGCTTGCTGTTGTTGTTCTGTTGCTCAGTTGTGGCTGACTCTTTGTAACCCTACAGACTGCAGCAGGCCAGGCTCCTCTGTCCTCCACTATCTCCCGAGATAAACTTGTAGGTACTTGCAGTCTTTCCCTCCTTAATCAGTTCTCCCCACTACCATATTTATTTAAAAATTTTTCTTTTTAAGGAATTCTACTGAAGACGCTTACTCCTTGGAAGGAAAGTTATGACCAACCTAGATAGCATATTAAAAAGCAGAGACATTACTTTGCCAACAAAGGTCCATCTAGTCAAGGCTATGGTTTTTCCAGTAGTCATGTATGGATGTGAGAGTTGGACTTTGAAGAAGTTGATTGCTGAAGAATTGATGCCTTTGAACTGTGATGTTGGAGAAGACTCTTGAGAGTCCCTTGGACTGCAAGGAGATCCAATCAGTCCATTGTAAAGGAGATCAGTCCAGGGTGTTCATTGGAAGGACTGATGCTAAAGCTGAAACTCCAATACTCGGGCCACCTCATGCGACGAGTTGACTCACTGGAAAAGACTCTGATGCTGCGAGGGATTGGGGGCGGGAGGAGAAGGGGACGACAGAGAATGAGATAGCTGGATGGTATCACCGACTTGATGGACATGAGTTTGAGTGAACTCTGGGAGTTGGTGTTGGACAGGGAGGCCTGGCATTCTGTGATTCATGGGGTCGCAAAGAGTCGGACATGACTGAGCGACTGAACTGAACTGAAATGAACTGAACTGCAGTTGGGGCATGAGAACCTAGTGGAATTATACAGTTTGTTATTCTCTCCTTCCTCCTTCTCCTGCTCCCTGCATCACCCCCCAACTCTTTCCCCTCTTCCTTCTTCTCCCCTACCCCTCCTCCTTCTTCTTTCTCCTCTCTCCCTTCCCTTCTCCTTCTCCTTCTCCTCCTTCTTCTTTCAATTATACTCACTTTTCCACCAAGTATGTGGCTAAAGGGGACATAGTTAACCTTGAGAAAGTCAACATAATGGAGCCCTCAAAAATAAACATTGATTTTTCAAAGCAGATGAATTCAGTGCTAAAAGCCATAACTCTTTGAGAATCAACTCAAAGTTCAGCAGATTTTCACCAAATGGAAAGCAGAAAGGACAAGGATTCAGCAAACTTTACACTGAGAAAAAACATTACCATTGTTGTGTTAGGTGGTTTGACAAAGGCCTATCAAGAAAATGACTAGATCTCCTTATAGCCAGGCTGCAGGAAGTGGGAGCTCTAATTCCAAAAAGCCCAATTGAAAAAGAGGTAAGTGATGAGTAAGAAAACATTCTACAGCCTCTCTTGTATTCTAGAGGATGTTCTACTTCCAACATCCATTCCACCCTGCTTCTTGGTCCAACTGCTGATGATAAGGGGTACGGTGAATTGTCTCCCAGGAATTTGAAAGTGAAGAAACTAAGATTACCCTCACAGAATTATACGGTAGAAACCAATACATAAACGATCCAATCAAAGATGGTTAAGTCATCTTAGAGCAGCTGAAGGGCTCTGGGACCTGAGTGTATATGACAGATTTGACAGAGGTGACATTAGTGTCACTATATCTGAGAACTGGAAGAAAAGCTAGTCAGAAGGTAAAGCCTACAAAAAAGAACATCTTCAGGCATGTGGTGGCCGTACTGGCCTAGCAGTGTCTCAGGAACAGGGAAGGGTAGCCTGTAAACTTTCAGATCTTCAGTGTCCTCTTGGCATTAGGGAGGCTGACCCTGTGGTAGGACGGATGTGTTACAATGTTTCAGCCTGATGTCATTATCATTCAGTTCAGTTCAGTCGCTCAGTCGTGTCCGACTCTCCGCGACCCCATGAATCACAGCACGCCAGGCCTCCCTGTCCATCACCAACTCCTGGAGTCCACTCAAACTCATGTCCATCGAGTTGGTGATGCCATCCAGCTATCTCATTCTCTGTCGTCCCCATCTCCTCCCACCCCCAATCCCTCCTAGCATCAGACTCTTTTCCAGTGAGTCAACTTGTCGCATAAGGTGGTCAAAGTATTGGAGTTTCAGCTTTAGCATCAGTCCTGGATTGATCTCCTCCAGAATGGACTGGCTGGATCTCCTTGCAGTCCAAGGGACTCTCAAGAGTCTTCTCCAGCACCACAGTTCAAAAGCATCAATTCTTTGGCGATCATTCAAGTCATTTAAATTTCCTGATCCCATGCTTACCAAGCAACTTCTGATTATTATCTGGCTCTACAAGGAGACTTAATTACAGGGGAGAAAATACACTGATCATAAAGGCCTTAAATAATCTGCATATTGTAACACTTATTTCATCTTGTGGATGAATAAGTTGACATTTGGATGCAATTTATCTCTCCATATAGTTGCTGTCTCCAAGGAGAGAATTTGCTGTTTAAACTGGGATGGGTCCACGTGCTAGATTTCAGTGAAATTACAGTGATCATAACAGCTAACTTCATTGTGTGCTTAGTACGTGACTGCCACTAGTTTAATATCTTACATTAATTTGCTTAATTTTTGTGACAACCCTACGATATTAATACTCTAGTTTATTTTCAGTTCAGTTCAGTTCAGTCGCTCAGTCGTGTCTGACTCTCCGCGACCCCATGAATCACAGCATGCCAGGCCTCCCTGTCCATCACCAACTCCCGGAGCTCACTCAAACTCATGTCCACAGAGTCGGTGATGCCATCCAGCCATCTCATTCTCGGTCGTCCCCTTCTTCTCCCGCCCCCAACTTTACCAATGTGGAAAAAATTCAAGCACAAAAAGTTGCAGTCAGTCGGGAAGGAGACTGAGATTGGAATACAGAGGTCCAGGATCCAGAGCTTGGGCCTCTAATAACTACTCTAAACTGTTGCTCAATTTATTATCAGTTCAGTTCAGTCGCTCAGTCTTGTCCGACTCTTTGCGACCCCAGGCCCCCTCTTTTATCTCTGGTGTGTGTGTGTGCGCTCAGTCGTGCCTGACTCTTTGAAACCCCATGGACTGTCGCCCACCAGGCTTCTCTGTCCATGGGATTTCCCAGGCAAGAATACTGGAGTGGGTTGCCATTTCCTCCTCCAGGGATCTTCCCAACCCAGGGATCAAACCTGTGTCCCTTACGTCTCCCACATTAGCAGGTGGGTTCTTTACCACCTGGGAAACCCCTCTTATATCTAATCCTCAAAAAAAAAAAAAATCTCTGAAGACACAAATTTTTTCCCAAAGTTTACCTGGATCACAACATAATACGATCTAAACTAATTTGGTGACAAAACCTGACTGAAAGGGGTATGAATGTGGTCATCTCCTTTATCCAAGAGTGAAAATAATCATAGGTTTGCTGTAGAAATATTAAAATATTTGATTAAGTGGGGCTACCTGATGTTCTGCTGTGGGTATTGATATAATATATACACACTGTATTACTTTTTAAATTTAAACAAAAAAATTAATTCCAAATAGGCTCTGATCCCATGATCAGTAGATAAGGGACTGTGGACTAGTTGTTGTACACGAATATCTCAGTAGGTATTTGTTTTTATATATTGGCCATGCAGTTCGTGGAGGTAACACTCTGACAGATGCTCTCTTATTGTGCTGACAGAATCAGATTTTGACTGGTGACCACAGCCCAACAGTGGTCAAGTCACCAAGGCTGTGAATGCCACTTAGTTTTTTATTCGCTAAGTTGTGTCTGACTCTTTGGACCCCATGAACTGTAGCCCTCCAGGCTCCTCTGTCCATGGGATTTCCCAGGCAAGAATACTGGAGTCAGTTGCCATTTCCTTCTCCAGGGGATCTTTCCAACCCAGGGATTGAACCTGTGTCTCTTGTGTCTCCTGCATTGGCAGGCAGATTCTCTACCACTGAACTACCTGGGAAGTCACTTAGGGAGGCCTCTAAAAATCAGCCAGCCAATATGCCATCCCTAGATAGGTGGATGGGTCATTATCACCCATGAAAAATGAGTGATTCTTTTTTCTATTGGTTTTTCTCTAAATCTCAGTTGATCTCTTCCTGGGAGAGAATAAAGGCCCTTGTGTTACAAATACTGAATGTGAAGGTCACATTCGCCAGGGGACATGGGAATATGGATGGGAGGTCAATGCGTCCACAGGCACATTTCAGGGCTATGTAGGTTTACTTAGTCACTCATCAAGTAATTAATTCCACAAACATTTATGAAGGCCAAGAATAAAATATGGTCCTATTCTTAAATTGTTAACATTTTGGTTCCTGAAGTCAGAATGTCCTGAGTTTAAATCTTGCTCTGTCACGTATTAACTGTGGGATTTGGGGGAAACCTACATATTGATCTTTATGTGCCTATGTTTCCTTATCTATAAAATGGGGACAAAAATATTATACCTTCCATGGGGACACTGGAAAGATTTATTGCAAGAAAGTACGTAAAGCACTTCACAAAATATAAAAGGTTATGGTAAACTTAATAAATATAGCTACCACTATAATAATTATTATTATAATTTTGATTATAGTTAACCAGTTGTAAGTGTCCAAAAATTATTAAGAATCTAGAGAGAGAGAATGTGGAGAAGGAAATGGCAACCCACTCCAGTATTCTTACCTAGAGAATCCTGTGCACAGAGGAGCCTGGTGGGCTGCTGTCCATAGGTCGCACAGAGTCGGACACGACTGAAGCGACTTAGCAGCAACAGCAGCAGCAGAGAGAGAATGACTATCCTTTGCACAGGACAGTCTAGGTAGGCTGCATTGAAGAGTAGTCTTGAAGAATGAGCAGAACATCAATAGAGAATGAGGAAAAGGTGATTTGGGGAAAAGGAATGAATTCAGGGTCTAGAATACTGACTGTGAGATCTTCACAGATAGCTGAAAAATTTGGTCTGGGTTCACTAGATAGGTTTGGGCTGTAATTGGCTTATTAATACTAAACCAATATTACTAAGAATTAAAACCAAAAGAAAAATTAGATTATGAAGGGAAAAATCTGCAGACTGAGAAGAGGCAGCAGTGGGGAGCATGAAAATTTAAAGCAAGAGTAGAAGGGGAGTCTTTGAAGGCAGAGAAATAAAAAGCAACAATCTAGGAATAAAAATGGGGGATAGCAGGTTAGAGAAGACTGAATTGTTCAGACAGGTGTCAAATGGAATCTACATCCCAGTGGAAGACACAGAAAGTCATTTAACTTTAACCTGAGAAGCAATATAGTGAGATGGACAGTATTTGGGGTCAAGACATACTTGGTTCAAATCTTCCTTCTCATTTTGACTAGGTAGCTAAATGTTAAAAAAAAGATACTTTTCCTTGGTATTGATCAGATTCCACATCTAGAATTTGAAAATAGTAACATCTACATTACAAAACTGTTGTGAGTTTGAGATGAACTAATGCATGTAAAGCACTTAGGAAATCGTCTGGATAATGACACACATGTGTACACTTGGGAAAATATAAATCGGTCAATGCAAATTTAATACCAGAGAAAATAACAGAACTATCATCAAATTACTTTCCATCACTCAGAGGAGCCCTAGGTACTGTATAACAATTCAGGTTGGATTTCTGAACAAACAAATAATGTCAATGTCAGACCAATTTAATTTTCTTTCTTTGAAGAATATTAGACCGTGTGTAAGAGGAAAGTAAAAGATTGAATACAGCTGAACTAGCTGGGCTTTCTGTCTGTCTCCATGACATTTCTATCAGTAAACTGAGGAAATTATTTAGAGCAGCATGTCCCCAAAAGAGTGTTTCATAGAAAGTTTTTAAGTGTTCCATGAAAAATAAAGTTTCAAAAACACAGGATGAAATACATTATATTGGGTGCTCAAATTTTTTAATAAGATAATGTGAATACCTAGGGCTTCCTTGGTGGCTCAGTGGTAAAAAAAAACTCGCCTGCCAAGCATGAGATGTGGGTTCGATCCCTAGGTCAGGAAGATCCCCTGGAGGAGCAAATGGCAACCCTCTCTAGTATTCTTGCCTGGAGAATCCCATGGACAGAGGAGCCTGGTGGGCTACAGTCCATAGGGTTGCAAAGAGTAGGACATGACTAAGTAACCAAGCATACACGCACGCACACACACACACACACACACAATGTGAATATCTAAAAGTCAGTAAAATGTACAGAATTTTCCAAAATTATTGAAACATGGAATTCTTTTAAAGGTCATAAGACACAGTTTGGCAATCAGAGGTATAGATAATATAATCTTTTTTGAAATTATAGTTCCCAAAGGTTAATCAAGTTTCCAGCATCTGTATGTAGGGATTAGAATTTCACTCATGAGCTGGACAAGGAGAATCGAGATAATCGTGATCAAGCATGAAGTTGGACAGATTTTCTATCTGTTTGGAAGACACAAATGAAATTGAAAGGACATTCAAAATAGAATTCTATTAAAAATAGAATGAAGATCAATAGGGAGAAAGAAAGATGTCTTATGGATAAAACATAAGCTCTGTAGAAAAATAAGAAATATATTGATACACATAATATGTATATATGGCTTTAAAGAACTAAGAAAACATACTGAGTCTTCTAAAAGCACAATGAATAGAAATATTATAATAAGAGTCATTACTTCTGCCTCTGCTGAGTCTATCATAATGAAAAATGTAGGGAACTGTGGTGTGTCTCACAGATTGGATGGTAGTATTTTAGAGGGCAGGAGCTCTATATTCTTCTCTCTTGGCTTTATAAGCTCCATACAAAAATGACCTCGGAGTCGCTCCAGAATTTAGGACTTCCAAGCCTGGGATTCCAGCAAGGTCTCAGTTAAAGGATCTTCTGAGTGATAGGCTGAGAGACTTTGCAGAGAGATTTTAAAATTTCCTGATGTGATGAAGCTCTCCTAGTTTTTATGCTAAGAGTGGGCAGGTACTGATCTTCCTGTTCAAAAATAATCCTGGCTGCTTGAGATTCTGCTAAATCCAGAGACTATCCAATATGAGTGCTATTTCTAGGTTACTGAAGAGTTGGTGTTGAGGAATCAGAGACTGTAACCATTCTATTTTACTTCTTAGGTTCTCTATTCTTGTATTAAATTACAGCATACCCTAAGTGTTCCTCTTGAGAACTGGTCTGTACCAGCTACAGTCACGTACATGTGTGTGCATGCACATGGTAAGTGTGTGCATGCATGAATGTGTGTAAGAAAAAGCCAATATGACATGAAAATCATAACAGTGCTGGAAGTCCTGTGCTTGGCTTAAACTTCCACACTAAAAACACAGGACTTCCAAGTACGAGACTTGAAAATCTTATCATATGAGAAATGGAGTGGATGACGTTAACCTGGACAATAAAGGAATCTGGGACAATAAAGGAATATAGTGTTTTAAGACTTAAAAAGAAAAAGTGGTTGGAAATTAGGACACACTTAATAATGATGTTAAGAAATATGTTTTATAACAATTAAAATTGTCAAATAATTGACAAGTCTGCCTTATGAAGAAAAATCTTAAAAATAAATTATTTTTGAACACTTATTTTGTGACAGGTGTTATGCCAACCACATCACAATGCATTAGCTTATTCAATTCTCTCAAAATCCCTCCAAGGTAAAAACTATTATTATCCTCACGTGGAAGATGGGAAACCAAGTGCTGGAGAGGTTAATACTTTACTTTTTCAAGGTTACACAGCTAGTGAATGGACTAACTAGTATCTGATCCTGGAACCTGTGTACTAAACCACTAAGTTGCTTACTTTCATCCTTGGACATTTGCTAGCAGTCTGATGTGGCAGAGATTTTGTTTAAAGTGGTTCTTTTCATTGCAAGACTGGACCATTGCAGATTATCTTAAAATCTTTAAGCTAGTTTCTGCTATATTCAGAGTTGAAAAACTGAAATGAACCTCCCCGGCCATTGTGTCCATCTGGCACTTTCCTATTTTAACAGAGATGGGGAAAAGTCTAGAGAGGGTCAGTAAAAGCTAAGGTATGGATAGACAATAGAATCCACAAGGCAAACTGAAAGAGGTTGCACTTTTTTGACCTCGGTGAACTGGTGTTTTGCAATATGCAAAATATTAGGGGTATATAAGTCATTTCCATGGAGACTATAACAAGAAATTCATTACAATGAAAAAGTTTAGCTGGTATAGAAGGTACTTCCAGTGAAATATTTTGAAATAAGCAAGACTTTGAAACACAGTTATGGGTAGGAAAAGACAGGGCTGTGTTAGAATAGAAGCTAATGCCTTCAACAGCAGTCTATCCCAGGTGCCTTTCTAGAAGCCTTGACAAGTTGTTCATCCCTGAGGATGAGCCAGAATGCCAGCAAGCGTTTTGAACATTATTCTCTTCCTTTCTGTCCCACTAAAGAAGACAGCGTATTAAAAAGCAAAGACATCACTTTGCTGACAAGGTCTTTTTAGTCAAAGCTATGTCTAGTGTCTAGGATTCGGCGCTTTCACCGCCGCGGCCCGGGTTCGATTCCCGGTCAGGGAAACCGTGTACTTTGGGCTTCCCTGGTGGCTCAGAGGTTAAAGCGTCTGCCTCCAATGCGGGAGACCCAGGTTCGATCCCTGGGTCGGGAAGATCCCCTGGAGAAGGAAACGGTAACCCACTCCAGTATTCTTGCCTGGAGAATCCCATGGACGGAGAAGCCTGGTAGGCTACAGTCCATGGGGTCGCAAAGAGTCGGACACGACTGAGCGATGGAACGGAACGGATGGCTTTTCCAGTAGTCATGTATGGATGTGAGAGCTGAACCGTAATGAAGGTAGGGTGCCAAAGAATTGCCGAAGAATTTCAAACTGGTGCTGGAAAAGACTCTTGAGAGTCCCTTGGACAGCAAGGAGATCAAACTAGTAAATCCTAAAGGAAATCAACCTTGAATATTCATTGGAAGAACCATTGCTAAAGCTGAAGCTCCAATACTTTTGATGTGAAGAGCCACTCACTGGAAAAGACCCCGATGCTGGGAAAGGTTGAAGGCGGGAGGAGAAGGGGACGACAGAGGATGAGATGGTTGGATGGCATCACCGACTCTATGGGCATGAGTTTGAGTAAACTCCAGAAGTTGGTCATGGACAGGGGGTGCTGACGTGCTGCTGTCCATGGGGTCTCAAAGAGTCACACATGACTGAGCAACTGAAATGAACTGAACTGATGGCTCTCAGCAATTGAGGAAACCCCACAGAGTTTCCATTAATAAAGCCACCTTGAAAAAAAAAATTCAACATTTCTTCTCAACAGAGCTTTATGTTTTAATTTTAGGAGCTAGACTATCAGTATTTTTCTTTAATGCAGAAAGAAACTGAATACCCTCACAAAGAAGTGCTTTTTTAACCTTTGAAGGATTTTCTTCCCTGCTTCATAAAAATTTTATCATAATTTTATGCCCCCATTCTTTATGGCTTGTTTCTTGGTCCATTACTCTTACATTTAACTTGATAAGGTCCTGGTTCCTATGATATTAGTTTTTAGGTTTTGGTTTCTCACAGGTGCTGCTTTGAAGCGCCTGGTAACACTGGCAGCCTTAGACAGAACTGGTGGCTTTTCAACTTATTCTCCCTCTGCTCACTGTTCTGCTGCTTCTGTTACTTCTCACTTGAATGGGTGTATTCTCAACCTCACCCTTTTCTACTTTTAAAAGAGGTCAAACCTTGGGCTTTTGTGAGTGGCTAATTGGTCCATGCATGGAACTGGGCAGTTTATTCTGGAAGTAATCACTTCTCTCCTTGAGTGTGTCAGATCATGTCTTCCTAGGGAGGTTCATGGATTTCAGAGGGGCACCCACATGAATGGTAATGGGGCATCTCTCATGGTTCCTGCGAACACAGACAATGCCTGTGCTCTTTTCACACGCACACAGACATTCTTTTTCTTATTGTGGCCCCTGCAGCTCTACAGTCACGGTCTTTATCAAAAGGTAGCCTCTCCTAACAGGACACACGCCAGGCATGACCTCAACTGTTGGAATTTGGAAAAAGCCAACCATTTCACTGGGCAAAGTTAGGCTGTAGCTAAATATAGGGAAGGAAGCATCTTTTAGACAAAGCATCTCAGGTTGCCCAGTATGGGAAATGGGATTATAAATATGTAGAGAATTTCTGGAAGTTGTTTATGGTTAAAATTAAGCCAGAGTGCAGATTTTTGAATGCCTTTATTATTTTAGAAATAACTGATAATTTAGAAATTAATTTGGGGAAGAAAAAAAAGCTCCTATTTCATCCATTTAGACAAAATATCTTCTGTGGTTTTACATCAATTCCCACCACACTGATGTCATGTTGGAAGACTGAATTTAACAGATGATCCAAGTGCTGAAATGTGCTTACAGGTGGCAAAATAGGGAGTAAGGTTCTGGCTGCATTTTGAAGAGGAATGAGACTACTAGAAAAGGAATGCAAGCGCAATTGCAAGTGAAATTGAGAGGAACTCTCAGCTTATTGTGCAGAGAATATGGTGTTACCCAAGCAAAAGTTACTCACAGGTATTTGCAGTGCCTTTGGGGATGGGGAGATACGAGCCTGGACTCCAAGGTCGGCCCTGATAATTCTTCTTGCATTTCCCACAGTCTGGACCTGTCGTGTTGTGCTCACATTCACAGGTCAATTTGCTGTTGTCATACACACACACAGTGGCATGGAGATTACATTTGCACCTAGGCAGAGGAGAGACAAGAGTTAATTGTTAAGTCAAATTGATCTTGCAGATCACTGAGGCTTTACCCAACTATCTCCTAGAGTTGTGGTTCTCATAGTCGGCAGTGCTTGAGTGCTACCTAAAGACTTGTTAAAATGTAGATTTGTAGGCCTGACGCTCAGAATCTTTTTAACAAGTGTCTTTGAGGGTGGATGTGGGGTTATGATACAGCCTGACCTCATACCACACTTTGCGGAATCCTAGTACCAGTCAGTTCAGTGGGGTCTGAGGCTCCCCTAAGACAACTGTACTCGGAAATCAAGGGTTCCCAAAAGAAGTGAAAAATATCGCCACTAATGAGAGGCTTTTCTGTGCTATTAAATCTGCAATACATCTGGGTTTGAAGAACAATGTCATCTTCTGTTTTTCCTTAAACCAGAAGGACAATTCTTCTTTGTTTAAAAAGAAATATAACCGCTGAGACAATTTACTATTCAGATTTATTTTATAAATCCCAACAGCTTATAATCAGATGTTCTCATTTGGGGCTATAAAATGACATTCTCAGGCAGAGAGTTTTTCCACCAAGGCCTCTACCCAACCTGAGTAATCCTAAATTTTCCTGTGTGTTGTGCTTAGTTACTCAGTCATGTCCAACTCTTCGGGACCCCATGGACTGTAGCCCCCTAGGCTCCTCTGTTCACGGGGATTCTTCAGGCAAGAATACTGGAGTGGGTTGCCCTGTCCTCCTTCGGGGGATCTTCCTAACCCAGGTAGAGGACCCAGGTTTCCAGCATTGCAGGCGGATTCTTTACCATCTGAGCCACCAGGGAAGCCCTCAGATTTCCTACTCATGTAAAATAATCACAAAGGTCTCGCATAAATGGGTCAACTGACTCAGAAAAAAAAAAAAGTGCTTAGAACGTTAGAAAAACCTATGTGTGGCAGGGGTTTGAGGTCATTAGCCAAGGTCTTCCCTTTGGTACCTGTAAATAAAACTGTGATATATGAGAGGCAACAATGGAATATGCAATTTTCACAAAAATACATTCCCATATCCAAAGTCTCTGACTACAAAATTGCAAAGTCAGACTTGATATTTGTTGAGGCAGCAGGTTACAAACTATAACATACAAAACACAAGCTGCATCCTCTGGAGAAGTTAAATCCGGGTTGACAGAATGTCTATGACCAGAGTTCAGAACAATGTATATGGGAAGAGAAGTGTCCATACAAAGGAAAGAACTTGGACACACAGACCTGGGGAATAAACGGCCAAGATTTGTCAGGGTCAGGACCTGAAAATATGTGTGTGTGTGTGCATCTTTAAACTAGTCTTACCTTTTCCGGGGATGAGGACAAAAATATAAAAAGTCAAATTTCACAAACATTTGGTTTCTTTTCTGGCAGAAGTCATGAATTGGGAAAAGTAAAAATACTCTTTCTTAGGCAAGAAAATAAGATATTTTAGCAACTGCTGTTGGTCTCTATAATGTCTGCACCTATGCATGTATGTGTGTGCTCAGTCACTAAGTCATGTCTGACTCTTTGGGACCCCATGGACTTTAGGCCAACAGGCTGCTCTGTCCATGGGACTTTTCAGGTAAGAATACTGGAGTGGGTTGCCATTTCCTCCGCCAGGGGATCTTCCCAACCCAGGGATCAAACCCACATCAACTGCATCTTGTGCATTGGCAGGCAGATTCACTGAGCTACCTGGGAAGCCATGATGTCTGTACAGCAATATCTAACCTTCTTTCTTGTGCACTGATGGTCTGTCTGGAATACTGATCCATATTTACTCAAGGAAGCAAAGGAATAACTAAGATTATTACTGAGAGCTGTTGCGCTCCCCTCTAACTAAAAGCTATAGTTCCTAAAGCAATGGCCACCCATTAAAACCTCTGTGGGTAAGACCTAACCTCGGCTTCCTCGGGATCTACTACAATTTGTAGTACCTGTAACTACACTCTGCCCTCTATATAGTTATAAATTATAATATGCTGAAAGGCTACTATTTAAACGATAGCTATTCAGCATCAACACATAAGTAGAATCTTTAAAATTCACATTCTTCCAATCTTTCAAAAAGAGAAAAGATTCAGTTAAGTGAAACAGACAGTATTTAATTATCAGTTAGGTCTTATAAAAATATCCTATAGGCAGGGAGTTACTTGTGCTAAGTTGCTTATTAAATAATCTTTCTCCTTCTCCATTAGCACCTTTATTTATTGCTGTGTTTATAAATATAGAATATGTTAGAAACCTAAGTGATAGAAGCACCAGCTTACATTGATTTAGCACCCTATCCGGTGTTAAAAATTCCAAATGAGGAAATGAACAATGTGACCCCAAAGAATATGCTAGTTTCATGTATGAAGACCAGGACTGCAAGTAGTAATTGTAAATTGGATTATATATCTTGTAGCTGCTAATACTTTTATACTGGTAGTCACTCTCTGAGTGGCAATTTCAATTCTAAATACTTTGTATTTGCTGAGACAATACTATTTGAATAACAAAAGGAAGTGAAAGAATAGCTGACTATTCAGTCTTATTTTTTCCAGATTTCTTTTAATTAATGATTCATCTTCACCTGTCCAAAAACTTTTTAATCATTCAAGGCTTAACTCTATTCATAACTCTTTCCTGATATCTAGCCTACCCACTGTAGACACCGGATCTTTAAGCTTCTGATTCCCTTAAATGTTTCTGTGTGTTTGCTTTCGTTGGTTGTTATTTAAGGCTCTTTCTGCTTTTAGAATTTTTATTCATTGCATCTCTCCCATCTTAAGGAAGAAAAACATCCACCTTGTATTCTAGCCTTTTCTAGTTATGACTTTAACACTCTCTTTCCTCCTGAGTTTTCTAAACTTGCCATCTCATTTTCCTCTTCTCCCACTCAATAACTGTCTCCACCTAACCAGAGCCTCTCTTGCCAAGATCACCCATAACCTCTATGGTGAAAATCCAATGTATATTTTTCCTTGCCTTATCTAACCTCTTATGAGGGTGTGACTTTGTGGGACCACTCCCTTTTTCCCTGACACACTCTCTCCACTGGATTCTCACGGTCATTTTCAGAACCCTCTTCTGTTCTCTTTATGCGCTGTTCTTTGGGTTCTGTACCAGCACAGTCAGCCTATGTGACTTTCCTTGGGCACTCTTATCCAGGTTGTCCCTTCAATTTCCTCTGTAGTCCTTAACTACTTTTGAGTTACGGCACTTTAAAGCAGATTTCCATCATTTTTTCCCTAGAAAAAAGTAAACATAGGCAAAATAAACTCAAACATTTGGAAACATTTTAGGAGAATCAAATTCTCTGTTACCCATAGGAATCCACAGAACTCTCTCCTTCAATTACCACTAGGTAAAGATTATCTGATTAACATATTGATAAGTCCCTGGTACTGTAATCTCAATCATGCATCTCCCTCTCCTGGGCATGTCAAACTCAGCATATCCAAAATGGAATTATTTGGCTTTGCTCCGAAACAGGTGAAAGATGAGAGTGAAAAAGCAGGCTTAAACTTCAACATTCAAAACACTAAGATCACAGCATCTGGTCCCATCACTTCATGGCAAACAGATGAGGAAAAAAAGGAAACATTGACAGACTTTATTTTCTTGTGCTCCAAAATCGCTGTGGACAGTGACTGAAGCCATGAAATGAAAAGACACTTGCTCCTTGGAAGAAAAGCTATGACAAACCTAGACAGCATATTGAAAAGCTGAGACATCACTTTGCTGACAAAGGTCTGTCTAGTCAAAGCTACAGTGTTTCCAGTAGTCATGTACAGACGTGAGAGTTGGATCATACAGAAGGCTGAGCACCGAAGAATTGATGCTTTCGAACTGCAGTGCTGGAGAAAACTCTTGAGCGTCCCTTGGACTGCAAGATCAAACCAGCTAATCCTAAAGGTAATCAGTCTTGAATATTCATTGGAAGGACTGATGCTGAAGCTCCAATACTTTGGCCACCTGATTGGAAGAAGTGACTCATTGGAAAAGACTCTGATGGTAGGAAAGATTGAGGGCATGAGGAGTAGGGAGAGGCAGAAGATGAGATGGTTGGATGGCATCATTGACCCAATGGACATGAGTCTGAGAAAACTCCAGGAGATAGTGAAGGACAGGGAAGCCTGGTATGCTGCAGTCCGTGGGGTCACAGAGAGTCAGACACAATTGAGTGACTGAACAACCACCACCGTCTACTCTTTCTTGTGTGTTTTCAGTCTCAGGGCCTTGCTCACCTTCTAGTCAGCTGGTGGAGAACAACCACTCCCACTCCCTCTCCTATCACATCCAATCTGTCCTTACTCCGTCTCTCACCCAGTTCTGATATTCCTCCTCTTTATGATAACTCTCAAAATACAAACAGTTCTAGCCATGGTCACTTCCCTGTTGACATCACCATCATCATTCATCTGGTTTATTCCAATGGCTTCTAAAGAGAACTTACTGCCTCCACTCATACTTCTCTTTCAGCCCAATCTCATCACAATAGTCAAACACTCATTTACACAAAAATATTTGGGTCACTTTGGCTTAGAACCATTGAAAGAGTTCCCTTTACTCTCAGAATAGAGTTCAAGATCTTTAACATGGCCTACCAGTTCCCTTTAAAATCTAACTTGTGTTCCTTCTCCATTCTTTTTTCTTTTTTTATTTTTATTGGAGGCTAATTATTTTACAATATTATATCGGTTGGTTTTGCCATACATTGACATGAATCCGCCCCGGGTGTACATGAGTTCCCCCTCCCGAACCCCCCTCCCACCTCCCTCCTCCCCTTATCCTCCCTCTGGGTCATCCCCGCATACCAGCCCCGAGCATCCTGTAACATGCATCGACCCTGAACTGGCGATTCGTTTCACATATGATAATATACATGTTTCAATGCCATTCTCCCAAAGCATCCCACCCTCACCCTCTCCCACAGAGTCCCAAAGACTTCTTATCTATACCACTTACCAATTCTACAATTAGTTCTTCAAACTTTGCCTTCAGGTAAACTTTTAAGCTGTTCCATCTGGCTAGAACATACCTCTATCTCTTTTACCTGCATAATTTTTACTTTTCAGATATCAACTTGGAAATCTCAGTTCTGGACCCTAGGTGGCATTTCAAAAACCATCTGCTGGTTAGAGAATGCTTCTCTGAGCCTTGCTCTACACACAAGGCAAGGCTAGTCACATGATGAAGTCCACTCCATCTCTGCTCTAGACTTAGGTTGTATTGTAATTGTTTATTGTTCTGTCACTCTCATTGGAGTTTAAACTCCTGGGAGCAATAGTATATTTGCCTTATTTATTGCAACATTCCTAGCATGAGTCAAGTTACTTGGCATGTAATAAGTGTTTAAAAAATATCTGACAAATAAACAAATAAACACCAGGTGACTAATCAACAACCAAACTTCCTGAAAGCAGGAACTTCATGTGCCTGTTCTACTATGATGAATATAGCAATGGACTAAAAATAGAGAATTAATAAGCATTGTACTAAATCAAACCCTCTAAGATGTGTGCTGAAAATTGCCTTCAACACTGGTTTTCACAACTAACCTTATATTGGGCAAAGGAACTTTGTAAAATTGGTGAGAACTTATAAGCTCAATTTAATTTAATTTGAACTCCAGATAATTTGCCACATGTCTGAAAGCTAACACAAGACTATCAAGGAAAAAAAAAATTGCCTAAGGACCCATGAGAAGAATTCAACTTAGAGAGGAGAAAAAACAACTTAGAGGAGCATTTGTGTAGCATAATTTTTCTGGAATGGGCATCTTTTAGCTTCAACTCCTTCCTGTAAGGATGGCCACCTCGGTTCAGCTGAAGTCTGGCAGATCACTACCTGTATGTTCAGTAAATCTGCTGACCGAGATGAGTTCCTCGGCTGCCCATCTTCAGTCACCGTGTCAACTGCTGTGCCGGGGCTGAGCTTGTTGAAGTGGACGGTGAGGCATCACGACATTGGCCTATATTTGGAAATGGTTCCCTTTCATTTTCCACAGCTCAGTTTATTCTCATCATTCCATTCCAATCAGACACTAAACTCCTTTATTTAGAGCCCTTGCTAGAGTGGCTTTTCCTCCAACAGAAAAAAAAAATGCATTTCACAATGCTAGGAGATTGCTCTCAATTCCTGGTGTTATGACCTCCAGCCTTGTGATAGGATGGAGGGCAGACTTCCGTGATATCCACTCGTCTCTGACAGATTCATCATCCATTTCCACAGCCATCCAGCTGCCACGTCTGCCTTCACTTCAGGTGGGGGAGGAATTGTACAAGTGGAGACCTAACAGGCTTTGCTAGGATTCATGTATCTGATGTTCTAGAGAGCTGAGCCTATTCACTGATTCTGCTTACATGTGTAGAATTCTGTTTACATGTGTATGCATTCTACATATAAACAGAATTCTACACATGTAAACAGAATCAGTGAATGCATTCTGTTTACATGTAGAATGCATACCAAGACACTGCAGATAGAACGAACTGACTTGCTTGTACCTCAAAGATCCACTTGTGTGTAAGTGACAAATTGCATATACTGTCAAATAAGGGCATTGCAAAGACAGACTTTTAAAAACAAAAAAAAGTGAGCTCTATTGTGTGATGCAAACTTAATGAAAACCAGTGTGTTCTTGCTTTCAATCAGGTCTGCACTTCCTGTATTTTAGTGACCAGCTGTCATGAGTCAATTTAATCTTGCTTATAAAAAGGCTCCAACATTTAGATTTGTGCCACCTGCCATAGAGTCTGCCTGTGTTTTGTTTTCTTTTTTATAACTTAATATATTTATTCTGGGAAGCATGCTATCCCCCAGAGTTTCCTGTGAGTTAGAGGTTTGCACATGTAATCTATTAGAAGTGTTTCAAATAAAGACAAAGAAGTTTAAAACTAAGGCTTTGTGAAACAAAAAACAAAAATGCTGTTTGGCTACTTTAATGCCACAGGAGGATTCATCCCAAAGTAAATGAAGTTTAAGCATCAGGGGGCCCTTCCACAACCTTGAGAAGGATCCTAACAATGTGTCCATGTGGTCATATGCTTTTATATTATTTTCACAAATAATATATCATTATATTTTTTAATTAATGAAGGTTTTTCCTTAATAAGACCTCTCTCAAAGGGCATAAACTTTTGTCAATACAAAAACTGAATCTGGTTTGCCTGGCTTTGCCTTCGACAAGCACTAGCTACACAAATACTTGTAGAAAATGAGTTAGCACAAATATCAGAGAGTTGGAGATGTCTTTTTCAAAAGGTGATAAATTATAAAATGCCTCACATACTTTTTCTCCCTCTGCAGCCCCTTGACCTTTCTCTTTTCACTTCAACACATGAATTTTTTATTTCTACTTCAATATATTATTTGAAATAGAAGAGTCTCAGCAAAATGACTTAGAGATTATGAGATATGACACTTGAATCAGACGGCCTGGGTTCAAATTCTGCCTCTGCCACTTACTTGCTGTGAGGCTTACATGAGTGACTTAACAAAGGAATAAGCAGAGCTGCTCTTGACTAAATGCGTCCAAGCACCTGACACTGTGCTAAGTGCTTTTTGCATATTTCACACATTTCTTCATACAAACTTCAAAATAATCCCATGGAATTGGCACTATTAATAATTACAGATGATGCATTTGAATATTGAGAGATAAGAAATTCAAGTCTCCCAGGTAGTTTGATCTAGAGCAGAAATTTAAACTATGGGCAGCTAGCCTCTAGAAGTCAGCTTTTACCAACCATTAGAGAAGGCATGCTGTCTTTCTAAGTATGGCCAGGCTTCAGCTGCTACAGGGACAATAAATGAATGTGCTTCAAAGAATAGTTTCGGCAACTGAATGAGATAACCCATGCATACTCGTAAGAAAGATATTAAAAATGGTAAGTTCAATTTTTAAGATTTCTACTGTTACTCTTGTTACTACTATTGGAATGAGCTGATTCATTCCATAAGTTTTGGTGGTGATAGTGGTTTACTTGCTAAATTGTATCAGACTCTTTGTGACCCCATGGACTGTAGCCTTCCAGGTTCCTCTGTCCCTGGTATTTCCCAGGCAAGAACACTGGAATAGGTTGCCATTCCTTCTCCAGGGGATCTTCCAGAAACAGGGATCAAAGGCGTGTCTCCTGCATTGCAGGAGATTCTTTACCTCTGAGCCACCAGGGAAGCCCTCCATAAGCTTTAATTAATAACATATTTCTCTGGATAACATTGTGAAAGTTCTCATGGATTCAAGATAAAGACAACTCAGAGTCCTTATCTCCAAGAACATGCAACCTGTTGACTAAAGATGAAACATACACAGACTAACAACAGGCCACAAAGACTGAATATTCTAATCACAGCAATATAGAGAAGAAGGGTGGCAACACTGAGTTGTCTCTACATTGATAAGGAAGTATTTGTACTAAACAAACAGAGGTATAGTACCTATCATTGAAGGAAGATGGAAAAAAAAATCAACACTTACCAAGGCCCATTATACAAATAAAATAGATGACTTATGTATGCTATTTCACATTATCCTCATTACTTGCAGGAGTAATAACTATCTGCGATTTTCAGATGTAGAAAGCATAGCTGAGCAGTAAAGTAACTTGCTCAACGAAACACACTGCTGGTTAAGTGGTACCAAGAGTCAATTCCAAAAGCTGGGCTCTTTCAAGGATATAACTTTATTCAAAGAAGAACAAAGCAAACTGGTTCAGAGGAGAATTAGACTCAAGGTTCTAAGCAGCAATACTGATACTTATTCTCTAACACTTGCTACTCAAGATGTGGTCTGTGGACCAGCAGCTCTGGGATCACCCCGAAGGCTTGTTAAAATCTCAGACCTCTCCCAGGCTTACTGAATAAGAATTTGGATTTTAGCCAGATCTCTAGGCGATTTATGTGCACAATAAAAGTTGAAAAGGACTACTGAGCTCACCAGTGTGTCAAAGTCCTGCCAAACAAGAAAACTAAAATAGTAGGGGTGATCCTTAAGCACACCTTCTGTCTTCTACCATATTCTTTGGAAATGTCTGGCCTAAATCTGACTAGCACAAAGGTTCTAGCTGTAGTCACAAGCTGAACATAAAAAGGTTATACATTAAATTAAATATAATATAAAACTTTTTTAGGTCAGAAAATGGATGAAGGATCTAAATAGATATTTCTCCAAAAAGCTACATGCAAATGGCTAGTAAACACATAAAAAATGTTCAACATCATTAGTCATTAGAAAAATGCAAATTAATATCACAATGAGATACCACTTCACACCGACTAGGATGATGGCAATTTAAAAAGATGGATAGCAGCAGATGTTGGCAATGGTGTGGTAGGACTGCAAAATTGTGCAGTCACTTTGGAAAACAATCAGGCAGTTCCTCAAAAAAGTAAACATAAAGTTACCATATGACCCAACAATTCTGTTCCTAGATATTTACCTAAGAGAACTGAAAACATATCCATATAAAAACCTGTACGAAAATGCTCCTAGCAGCATTATTCATAATAGCCAAAAGTGGAAACAAGCCAAATGTTTATCAACTGATGAATGAATAAAGAAGATGCAGATAACAATACAGTAGAAAAAAAGGAAAAAAGTACTGTAACATGCTACAACATGGATAACCTTGAAAACATTAAGCTAAATCAAAGAAGCCAGACACAAAAGGCCACACAGTAAGTTTTCCTTTATGTGAAATACCCACAAAAGGCAAGTCTGCACAGACAGAAAGCAGGCCAGGGATTAGCTGGAGCTGGGGAGAGGAGTGAATAGGTAATGACTGCTAATGAACAGGGCTTTTAGTGATGAAAATGCTCTGGAATTCGATAGTTGGCTACTCAACTTTTTGAATATACTAACACCCACTAAATCGTGCATTAAACAAACGAAAAAGATTAACTAAGTGAAATAGGCCATTTATCCAAAAGAGGTAACAGAAAACAGTGAATAAGAGTTTGGGCTCTGAGGTTAGGTATTCTGGCATTAACAGGAACCTTTGTTGTTTAGTGGCGAAGTCGTGTCTGACTCTGTGTGACCCCGTGGGTTATAGCCCACTGGGCTCCTCTGTTCACGGGATTTCCTAGGCAAGAATACTGGAATGGGTTGCCATTTCCTACCCGAGGACAAAGTCTTAAGCTCATTTTACTCCTCTCTAAAATGAGGATAGTAAAATGCCTATCTTACTGGTTGCTAGGAGGACTGAATGATACGCTGTGATGAGGCAGAAACTGCTCATTGATCTTTCTTTTTCCACACCAGAACAGTTTTATCTAGGCATATGGTCACAGGTATTAAGACTACACTTCCCAGCATTTTCTTTAGCTAAGAGTGGCCAGCCAATGGCACACTATAGGAATGGTGTCTATGATACTCCTGTTGTGTCTGCACCCCATTCCCACTGCTCATTTAGTTCCTGGAACAGGTACAGGGTATGAAACCATCTCAGATCTCATGGACTTTGGTAGTGGACTAGGTCTCTCAAACAACATCCCCTGCAGTCAGAGGAACGTGAATCAAGGTGGGTATGTGGAACAGAGCAGGGAGAGAGAAATAAACTTCTGCTTTGTTTAAGGCACTGTTAAAGAGAACCTTACACACAATTTAAATTATATCTGAAAATAGCAACTCATATGCAATAAGCACTTAATAAATATAAGCTTCTACTATTATTACTTGTATTTTTAATCGCAATCTTATCTCAAAGGCTAGATCTTCAAATATCAAATGGGGCTGGTCTGACCCTAATCCCACTATGAAAGAGAGGGCTCCAAACTTTCCAGCATTCAACTTCCTATTCCTCCACAAATAAAATCTAGTGTCTGATGCTACTTATCACTGGTAAGCAAAAATGTTTTCAGAAGATGTGTTTTTATGAGCTATGCAATGGTCAGAGTTCCATGTGAAGTAGAAATCTACTTGCATGTGTGCTAAGTCGCCTCAGTCATGTCCAACTGTCTGGGACCCCATGGACTGTAGCCAACCAGACTCCTCTGTCCATGGGATTCTCCAGGCAAGAATACTGGAGCTGGGTGCAATTTCCTTCTTCAGGGGATCTTCCCGACCCAGGATCGAACCTGCATCTCCTACACTGCAGGTGGATTCTTTACCACTGAGCCACCAGAGAAGCCCAACAGGCTTATAATTTTTTGAAAGCAGTGACACACTAACAGACTAACAAAGAGGCTGAACATTCAACTTGTGTTTGCTTCCTGTATTACATGAGAAGCGTAGATGAAAGGAGGGGTGTTAGCACTCTGGGAAGCCACCTGCAAATCCAGAGGGCAGGTTTCCATATGGCGCTTAAGCTCATTTTTTTCACAATAATGTATACTGAATTCCTAATAGGGCCTTTCATTGATGAGACCTCCACTTCCTAACTTTTGTTCTTAGAAGAATTAATTATTTTTGCAAACTGATTTTTGAAGCAGAGAAATGTGCTGTCATACAGTTTTCTCTGGGAGTGTAAAATAAAAACTGAGATACTGATCAGTTTTTCATTAACTCTGTGATCTTAATGATTTGGTCCAAAACAAAAACTGGAAAACCTTCCTATGGCATTTTTAATACCCTCTAAAAATTCCATTTAAATCTTACTTGATACCCTAAACTTATCCATAGTGAAGATCAGATTACATGATTCACTTAAATGCTGTTTCTTTTAGATAGTATTAAAAATAGTCCGTTTCTATTTCTAAAGCTTGCCAGGGAGACTAGAGTACCATGACTATAAAATAAAAGTAAGAGCTTATAAACTTGAGATAATACATTGTCTGAGCTTGGAATGTGTATATGGTGATGCTCTGTGACCTATTAACTACACCCAAGAGAAATCTGGGTAGACAAGATGTGCTGAAGGATAAAAGACATAACGAGATAATCATTACCATCCAGACTGCCACTCTCCTCTGCACAACCAATCAATCTGAAGACTGGCAGGTAGAGAGCTAGTTAAATTAAAACTCAACTAATCCAAGACCAACTAGTAATTATAGATGATCTTAGATGCTTAATAAGTACATAGTGAACCATTCTAATTCTTTTTAGGAAAAAAACATCTAGGGGTCTCCAATTCCAGAAATATAAAGACCAATGTTCAGGGAATCAGATTTTATAAGACAGACAGGGCAACATGGTATTAAGAGCTTGGACTCTGGATACTAAAGGCCTGAGTTCTAGTCCTAGCTCTAGTCCCCAACTGAGTGTCAGTTTCCTCATCTATAATATGGACCATTGTTAGTAACTACAAGATTGTTATGACTATTAACAGTCCATGTTAAGTGTATACCATAGATTGCAGTAGATAGTAAATATTCAATACACGTTGGCTATTATTATAGTTATTTTTATGGGCAGGTATGGCAAATTCATAGCTATCTAAAAGTTCTTTGCATTCCCTTCTTCTATAAAACATGTGAAAAAACTAACATATGGATTTTGCAGGCTGCTTTTCCTCTGAAGTTGGCCAAATTATGTAGTTCTGACCAATAATATGTGACCAAATATTATTATGTAGGGTGTTCAGGAAAACTTTTTAAAAAGGACAGCTTGAATGGAATCATTCCTTTGGCTTTTGGATCCTTTTTCTTTGCCCCTTCCTCCTGTCGTTTGTCTGGGGTAAAGACTGAAAAACTAGAGGGACTTCAAGCTTTGCAATCATACGAATGGAAGTTCTGTTTAAGGACAGGCACGTAGGAGGCTAGGAGGAAATCAAGGCCCTATGATTTCCTCACACACTGTGTGCACCCCAGTCACCAACCTGCCTATGCCCTCTTGTGCACAGAAAATAAGCCCCACCTTGTTTAAAAGTCAGCCTTTTTATTTTGGGAAACTGAATATACTCCTGATCTAAAAATCAATTCTAAATATTTTTGATGTATTCAAGCAGTGTTCACCCATTCTGTGGTTTATAGTAACCAGCTACATTAGATTTTTTTTTTTCTTATAGAACCACATAAGCGAATTTTTTTTCATCTATCTTTTAAATTCCAATTTGACCTGAATTGTGTGAATGCCGAGTTGTTCTGTTGTGTCTGACTCTTTGCGACCCCATGGTCTGTAACTGGCCAGGTTCCTCTGTCCATAGAATTCTCCAGGCAAGAATACTGGAGTGGATCGCCATGCCCTCTCCAGGGGATCGTCCCAACCCAGGGATCAAAATTGCATCCTGGCGTGCTGTGATTCATGGGGTGGCGGAGAGTCGGACACGACTGAGCGACTGAACTGAACTGACTGATGTCTCCTGCATTGGCAGGCAGGTTCTTTACCACTAGCACCACCTGGGAAGTCCCTGATGTGAGCTATACTATGATAATTTGTTACATATTTCCTTGCATTAAAAAATATAATTCTCCTCTTTCTCTTGGATTAATTGGGACAAAAGAAAAGTAAGGTAGGAATAAACTTAAAGTTCTGTGCTCTGCAAAGCCAGAGTTCAGTAAGGTTCTTCTGTAGAGCTGTAAGCCATCTGACACTGTAGGATTCCTTCATCAGGTTGGATTGTCAGGTAAGATTTGTAGATCTCTGAAACGTGTATACTTAGCCACTTACAAAGGTCTTATTTCTTCAAATGGTTACATTAGAGTCTGATTAAAATGGATCAGACTGAACACAGAGTTTTATAACTAGAAATAAAAGTCAAATCTGTGCAAAAGAATATACTACAGCAACCGTACTCTATACTTTTACTTTTCACTACAAAATTTGAGAGAAAATTGAATTAGATCCCCATGGGTGGTATGGAAAATTGGGGGAAATAGCTTTCTTCTAATTCTCCTTTTTCTGAGAAATAAAATAATATCCAATAGAGAAGAATGCACCTAGCAAAGCCTTCAGTTTTTTCCCCTTATTTGGTGGCCTACTTTTGTTAACAAGCCTTGGAAAAGTTGAAGTTTAAAGACCAAAATGACAAAATGTGGCGGGGGGGGGGGGGGAGGTGAGGAGAAAGGAACCTTCCCACTAAAAGAGCATGATCTTACCTGCTATGACTGTTAAAAGCAGAGAAACAAAGAACTCTAAGAACAGAAATGCAGCACAGCAATAGTTCTGAAGAGATCTCATAGATAGGATATCGTCAGTCAAAAGTGACTAGATAGTATCCATACTGTTATGATGACAGTCAGTGTCTCCACCGATATAGTTAAATCTTCAGAGATAGCATCTGTACCAAATGTATGAGACTATTTTAATGAGAAATGAAATTTAAAGTAATTTAATATGTGGAACATTCTGAAACAGATGGGAATACCAGACCACCTGACCTGCCTCTTGAGAAACCTGTATGCAGGTCAGGAAGCTACAGTTAGAACTGGACATGGAACAACAGACTGGTTCCAAATAGGAAAAGAAGTGCGTCAAGGTTGTATATTGTTAACCTGTTTATTTAACTTGTATGCAGAGTACATCATGAGGAACGCTGGGCTGGAAGAAACACAAGCTGGAATCAAGATTGCTGGGAGAAATATCAATAATCTCAGATATGCAGATGACACTACCCTTATGGCAGAAAGTGAAGAGGAACTCAAAGGCCTCTTGATGAGGGTGAAAGAGGAGAGTGAAAAGTTTGGCTTGAAGCTCAACATTCAGAAAATGAAGATCATGGCATCTGGTCCCATCACTTCATGGGAAATAGATGGGGAAACAGTGGAAACAGTATCAGACTTTAATTTTTTGGGCTCCAAAATCACTGCGTATGCTGACTGCAGCCAGGAAATTAAAAGACGCTTACTCCTTGGAAGGAAAGTTATGACCAACCTAGATAGCATATTAAAAAGCAGAGACATTACTTTGCCAACAAAGGTCTGTCTAGTCAAGGCTATGGTTTTTCCCGTGGTCATGTATGGATGTGAGAGTTGGACTGTGAAGAAAGCTGATCGCCGAAGAATTGATGCTTTTGAACTGTGGTGCTGGAGAAGACTCTGGAGAGTCCCTTGGACTGCAAGGAGATCCAACCAGTCCATTCTAAAGGAGATCAATCCTGGGTGTTCATTGGAAGGACTGATGCTAAAGCTGAAACTCCAATACTTTGGCCATCTCATGTGTCGAGTTGACTCACTGGAAAAGACTCTGATGCTGGGAGGGATTGGGGGTGGGAGGAGAAGGGGACGACAGAGAATGAGATGGCTGGATGGCATCACCGGCTCAATGGACATGGGTTTGAGTGAACTCCGAGAGTTGGTGATGGACAGGGAGGCCTGGCGTGCTGTGATTCATGGGGTCGCGGAGAGTCGGACACGACTGAGCGACTGAACTGAACTGAACTGAACTGAATATGGATCAGGGTCATAGTTTAAAGCCAAATGATATATGATCAAGACATCTGAGTTCAATCACTTATTAGTTGATTGATTCTGTGCTGTGCTGTGCTTAGCCACTCAGTCATGTCTGACTCTTTGTGACTCTTTGTGACTGTAGCCTGCCAGGCTCCTCTGTCTATGGGGATTCTCCAGGCAGAATACTGGAGTGGATTGCCATGCCCTCCTCCAGGGGATCTTCCCAGCCCAGGGATCGAACCCAGGTCTCCCGCATTGCAGGCAGATTCTTTACTATCTGAGTCAACAGGGAAGCCCAGCTGATTCATTTTAGATGAATTAAACTGGCTTTCTGTGGCTAATTTCTTTGAAAGGTGAAGGGTTTGGTCTGTGTTTGAAAACTGCCCTACATTGGCTGCTGAACTGGCCCTACCTTCTGGCAGTATCTAAACTACAGGGAGTATGTGTGTGTTTTTGCATACCCTCGACCCCTTCTTCCTTTGGTAACAACTCTTTGAGACCACCCTATCTCATTTTGAGGCTAAGATGTTCAGGTGGGGTATTCCAGCTTGCAGCTCCAGGGATGAGCAGAGAAGCCAAGCCTGGCCAACCAAACCATTCTATCTTCTTGGACACAAAGATTGATTCAAGGATGGAAACATGACTCAATCTCTGCAGAAACTGGACCTTCGGTCTTTGCTGAGATTATGGGGATGAGAATTCTTTCCCCTTATAGTTCTGCTACACTGGCAGTAAGTAGCCAGGAACTGCTCATTGACCATCTTGTTCACAACACAAGAATCTTGGCTTAAAACAATGTTAAGACAGAGGAGAGCAAAAAAAGAGAGAGGAATGATATCCTAATGACTTTGTGTAGCCTATACTGCCAGCCTGTCTGAATCTAGCTGTGTCCTGGATTCCTAGTAATGAGCCAAAATAGTATCTATTTTGTTTAAACTAGTTTGAATTATCTTCCTGGTACTAGCAACCAAAAGATCCTAACCCAATAAACCATGTTACTCTTCCATGTCTTTATCACCTCTTGAGGTGACTGAACTAGACTGGATGTAAGACTCCAAAGCAGTCATTACAAACATTAACTGACAACTTGAAATTTATGGCCTGGCTTGAAAAGAAGAGCTGGGCCAACCAGACTCTTCTTTCGAGAAAATGGAGACATGTTACCGCTAGGAGATGGGCATCAGAATATGCTAGATAATTTCAAACTTCACTCCAATTCTAACCTTATACAATTCTTTTTAAAAGATTTTATTGTTTTCTTTTTCTAAAATGCAGTGACTTTTTAAGTTAAGGTTAATAGTGCTGTACTTTGGAGTTAGAAAAGACCTGGATTTGAATATCCCCTTGATCGCTATTCAACTGTTTGACCTTAGGCTAGTGACTAAGTCTAGCTTCATATTTGTAAAACAGAAATGACAATGAGTAACTTCATTTGGTTTTACTTTGACTTTTGAATGAAAGAGCATGTCAAGTGCCACCACATATGTTTCATGTACTGTGCTATGTTTAGTCACTCGGGCGTGCCCAAGAGCTCATGACTAGGTAAGTTTAGTAAATTTTAGTCCTCACTTAAATGTCATCAAAACAAGAAAAAGAAATGCAAAAAAAGCAAAATAGCTGTCTGAGGAGGCCTTACAAACAGCTGTGAAAAGAATGGAAGCGAAAAGCAAAGGAGAAAAGATATACCCATTTGAATGCAGAGTTCCAAAGAATAGCAATGAGAGATAAGAAAGCCTTCCTCAGCAATCAGTGCAAAGAAATAGAGGAAAACAATACAATGGGAAAGACTAGAGATCTCTTCAAGAAAATTAGAGATACCAAGGGAACATTATATGCAAAGATGGGCTCAATAAAGGACAGAAATGGTAGGGACATAACAGAAGGAGAAGATATTGAGAAGTGGCAAGAATGCACAGAACTGTCCATAAAAGATCTTCACGAACCAGATAATCATGATGGTGTGATCACTCACCTACAACCCTACATCTTGGAATGTGAAGTCAAGTGGGCCTTAGAAAGCATCACTACAAACAAAGCTAGTGGAGGTGATGGAATTCCAGTTGAGCTATTTCAAATCCTGAAAGAGGATGCTGTGAAAGTCCGGCACTCAATATGCCAGCAAATTTGGAAAACTCAGCAGTGGCCACAGGACTGGAAAAGGTCAACTTTCATTCCAATCCCAAAGAAAGGCAATGCCAAAGAATGCTCAAACTACTGCCCAATTGCACTCATCTCACACGCTAGTAAAGTCATGCTTAAAATGCTCCAGCCAGGCTTCAGCAATACATGAACCGTGAACTTCCAGATGTTTAAGCTGGTTTTAGAAAAGGCAGAGGCACCAGAGATCAAATTGCCAACATCCGCTAGATCATGGAAAAAGCAAGAGAGTTCCAGAAAAACATCTATTTCTGCTTTATTGACTATGCCAGAGCCTTTGACTGTGTGGATCACAATAAACTGTGGAATATTCTGAAAGAGATGGGAATACCAGACCACCTGACCTGCCTCTCGAGAAACCTGTACGCAGGTCAGGAAGCAACAGTTAGAACTGTACATGGAACAACAGACTGGTTCCAAAAAGGAAAAGGAGTACATCAAAGGTGTATATTGTCACCCTGCTTATTTAACTTATATGCAGAGTACATCATGAGAAACGCTGGGCTAGAGGAAGCACAAGCTGGAATCAAGAATGCTGGGAGAAATATCAATAACCTCAGATATGCAGATGACACCACCCTTACGGCACAAAGCAAAGAGGAACTAATGAGCTTCTTGATGAAGGTGAAAGAGGAGAGTGAAAAAGTTGGCTTAAAGCTCTACATTCAGAAAACTAAGATCATGGAATCCGGTCCCATCACTTCATGGGAAATAGATGGGGAAACAGGGGACACAGTGGCTGACTTTATTTTTCTGGGCTCCAAAATCACTGCAGATGGTGACTGCAGCCATGAAATTAAAAGACGCTTACTCCTTGGAAGTAAAGTTATAACCAAACTAGACAGCATATTAAAAAGCAGAGACATTACTTTGTCAACAAAGGTCCGTCTAGTCAAGGCTATGGTTTTTCCCGTGGTCATGTATGGATGTGAGAGTTGGACTATAAAGAAAGCTGAGCGCTGAAGAATTGATGCTTTTGAACTGTGGTGTTGGAGAAGACTCTGGAGAGTCCCTTGGACTGCAAGGAGGCCCAACCAGTCCATCCTAAAGGAGATCAGACCTGGGTGTTCATTGGAAGGACTGATGTTGAAGCTGAAACTCCAATACTTTGGCCACCTGATGGAAAGAGCTGACCCATTTGAAAAGACCCTGATGCTGGGAAAGATTGAGGGAAGGAGGAGAAGGGGATGACAGAGAATGAGATGGCTGGATGGCATCACTGACTCGATGGACATGAGTTTGGGTGAACTCTGGATTGGTGATGGATAGGGAGGACTGGAGTGCTGTGGTTCATGGGATCGCAAAGAGTCAGACACGACTGAGCGACTGAACTGAACTGAATTGTTTCAGTTTTTTCCACATATCTCCCTGCCTGCCTCTCCCTGAATCACATTAGCAATACTTGAAACAAAGTGAGCCAATATTTTTTCAAGTACTTAAACACTGAGTGTTTTCTATCCTGATTTCAGTTGCTAAAGACTTCACCTCTGCTTTGAATAAGTTACCAAAATCATCTGATATGAAGGAAAAGAGAAGGAGAGAGGATTTTCAGTAAGAAAAAAGTGTGTATTAAAAGCACCACCACGCCCTGCAGACAGTTCCCCAACAGCCAGACCAGCTCCTGGTGTCTCGCCTCAGTGTGTGTGGTGCGTGGCCAGCAAGTTGAACAAGCCAGAGGTGAATCATCTTTTCAGGAGCATCCTTCAGCCAGTGTTTCCTTGCTGGCTCAGCTGGTAAAGAATCTGCCTGCAATGTGTGAGACCTGGATTTGATCCCTGGGTTGGGAAGATCCCCTGGAGAAGGGAAAGGCTACCCACTCCAGTATTCTGGCCTGGAGGATTCCGTGGACTGCATATAGTCCATGGGGTTGCAAAGAGTTGGACACAACTGAGCAACGTTCACTTTCACTTTCTTCAGCCAATGAGGGCTGGATGCTTGAGGTTAAATGCTCCAGTTTCCTTGCCTCTCAAGGAGAAAGACTGAAAACATCAACTTTATTGACTTTCCTTTCTGCTCTATTTACTTCTCATTCCCTCTCAGAGTTTTCTGGAATTATTTCCCAAATGTACTCTACTGTGATGTGCTAAGTCGCATCCGTTGTTTAGTGACCCGATAGACTGTAGCCCACCAGGCTCCTCTGTCCCTGGGATTCACTAGGCAAGAATACTGGAGTGGGTTGCCATTCCCTTCTCCAAGGTATCTTCCAGATCCAGAGATCAAATCCGGATCTCTTATGTCTCCTGCACTGGCAGGCAGGTTCTTTCCCACTAGCGCCAACTGGGAAGCCCTACTCCCAAATATACTATTTTCATTCAAATCCTAGTCTCAGGGGGGACTCAGAACTAGGAAGACAGAGGGAAGGATCCAGAGAAGAGTTTCTAGACTGCAAGATGGACCACAGGAAGGGACACCATTATATGGTTAGGTCAAAGCCCTCAGCGATTAATCATGTGCTTCCCAGGAATAAGGAGCTCCCAAACACCCATTCCCTATCTTCAGTCTTTAGTCAACACACAGAAATGATGGAGTTTTGTTCTTCATATAACAGGACCCCACTGATTGACTGTCTTTCCCTAGGGTTCCTGAAATTTTCCTGAGATCCTGTACCTCCTAAGGCTAACTGAACAAACCTGAGGATACTCTACAAACCAGATGTTAGTTAGTGAAATACCCTCATTATATATACAACTTTGTATTAGGATCTAAACTTGTATCCAGGTCTTCTGTCTCTCAAGTACAAAATGACTCAACCTGGACTCTCGCTCAACTACTTGCTTGCAGTGTGACCTTGGGCAAGTTACATACTTTTATATGCCTCAATTTCTTCATCTGTAAAACTGGATAATATAGTACTTAATTCATAAGGTTGCTATGAAGAATGTGCTCAGTCACTCAGTTGTGTCCAACTCTGAGTGACCCCATGGCAAGGCTCCTCTGTCCATGGAATTTTCCAGGCAAGAATACTGTAAATGATTTGCCATTTCCTCCTCCAGGGATCTTCCTAACCAGGGATCGAACTCCTGTCTCCTGCAACTTCTGCACTGCAGGCAGATTCTTTACTGCTGAGCCATCAGGGAAGACTCACTCAGAATAACATATTATTATCTTCAAAGCATTTAAAAACAGTGCCTGGCACATAGTAAATGTTTATTAACCTCATCATTATCCCCACCACTATCATCATTTTTGTTGTCCTTTTGGTTGTGAAAAGGACATCAGAGCTAAAAGGTCATCAGAGAAAGCTCAGTCTTCCTCTGCCTTCTAGAGCTCTGTTTAACACCAGTGATAAATTATCACACAAAGGGTTTCTGGGTACCCTTGGCTGACAAAAAGGCTAAGCTTCTACCAGTAACACAAATTGGTTTTTTTCTCTCTTACAGATTATATAGTTTGGATACAATTTTAAACTTTAAGGTGCTTGAACCAAACCTGAAAAATGCTGCTGATCCCTAAAGAACACCACTAAAGGCAGACAATGAGGATATGTCATCTGAGACTGAGGTGGAAGGTTCTAGAAGCCTTATAGGCCCACGCTCCTTAGACTCCATAGAAATGGTCTTAGAAATGAAGTGACCTGTGCTTTTTCTAATAAAAGTCACATGATGGTGACAATAACTGCCAGAAAGCAGTCTTGGGCCTTGAGGTTTCCCTTCATTTGAGGGTCTGCCCGAAGTTCAGGACTGCAACAAAAGCATATCAAAATTGCCTCTCCTGCAGGACTGGAAATATCAAATGCAGAGTGTGGTGCAGCCTTTCAATCCACAGGGTAGCAAAGTAAAGGTCAATTACCTCACTTAGAGGAATGAAAGGCATGCAGTAAAAGTCAAATAGATATGCCATTAGATAATATATTTCAAGCATGAAAATGAGGGTTTTCTATTGCAGGGTTATATTTAATGCACTGGTAAACACAAGAGCTTTATGACAAAGAGTAAGCTAGGAAGCTGACAGTGAATCTGCCCGACAGCATGCCCTCTGCTCGATGGAGGTGTCTGCGTGGGGCCGTGCGGTCACCATTGATTGGTGTCAGGACCCTACTGGGAAGCAAGAAGGCTGACCCCACAACCCGCCAGACAGCGCCAGGTGGTACAGGTGCTTCTGCGGTGGCTCTAGGGATTAAAGACTGTCAAGATACTCTCAGTGGTGCCAGAACAGCCTCTCTGTCTCTAGACTGTTTTGATCTGTGAACCTTGGGCTTGTCTCCTTCCCCTGCATTCTGCTTGTGATCCTGACATTGGCAGGGCACCCAGTTCTGCTCTCCTTCATTGGTGCCTTCCTTTAACAAACTTATTCTCAATTTCTGAGGCTGTGGCTGTTTCTTCCAAGGCTGCTCCTGTGCTCTATGTACCTCAGATTTTAACCTTCACTTTTTAGTAGGATTATTGTAGATCCATCCTAGTTCCTGTATTTGTTGGTGATTAGACTTGGTGTTCCTGTGTGAGTGCTAAGTCACCTTCAACGTGTCCAATTCTTTGTAACCCTATGGGCTGTAGACCACCAGGCTCCTCTGTCTGTGAGATTCTCCAGGCAAGAATACTGGAGTGGGTAGAAGGACCCTCCTCCAGAGGATCTTCCCAACCCAAGGATCAAACTCATTATTAATAGTTCACAGAACCCATTGGCAGGCAGGTTCTTTATCACCAACCTCATCTGAGAAGCCCAGACTTGGTGTTGGACCCTGATTTTTTCACCTTGATTACTTCCAACACACTGGTTCTTTAGGAAGGGCTCTTTCTCCTAAAACAATCACTTGGCTATGTCTGTGGATTTATCTTCTCCCATAGTTCAGTTTAGTTCAGTTCAGTTCAGTCACTCAGTGATGTCCGACTCTTTGCGACCCCGTGGACTGCAGCATGCCAGGCCTCCCTGTCCATCACCAACTACTCAAACTCATGTCCGTCGAGTCGGTGATGACATTCAATCATTTCATTATCTGTTGTTCCCTTCTTCTCCCACTTTCAATCTTTCCCAGCATCAGGGTCTTTTCCAGTGAGTCAGTTCTTCACATCAGGTGGCCAAAGTATTGGAGTTTCAGCTTCAGCATCAGTCCTTCCAATGAATATTGAGGACTGATTTCCTTCAGGATGGACTGGTTGGATCTCCTTGCAGTCCAACGGACTCTCAAGAGTCTTCTCCAACACCACAGCTCAAAAGCATCAGTTCTTCAGCGCTCAGCTTTCTTCACAGTCCAGCTCTCACATCCATACACGACCACTGGAAAAACCATAGCCTTGACTCGATGGGCCTTGGTTGTTCTCCCATGGTAATGCCCTCAGTTTTTCACCTCATCAGAAACATCCTTAAAGGTCACAAACAAAGTGCTGACACTAGGAGAGGGAGCATGCTTCTGCTGCTGACACAGCCACTCTCCGTGAATCTGGCACTATTTCACCTGGGGAGTGAAAGTGAAAGTGAATGTTGCTCAGTCATGTCTAACTCTTTGTGACCCCATGGATGGTCCATGGAATTTTTCAGGCCAGAAGACTGGAGTGGGCAGCCTTTCCCTTCTCCAGGGGATCTTCCCAACCCAGGGATTGAACCCAGGTCTCCCACATTGTAGGGGGATTCTTTACCAGCTGAGCCACAAGAGAAGCCCAAGAAGAATGGAGTGGGTAGCCTATCCCTTCCTCAGTGGATCTTCCCGTCCCAGGAATGGAACCGGGGTCTCCTGCATTGCAGGTGGATTCTTTACCAACTGAGCTATGAGAGAGGGCCCTATAAACCACCACTTATTGGCCACCACTTAAGAAACTGTATGACTTAGGGATGTTGTTTAACTTGTCTGAGCTTCAGTTTTCACAGAAGCATTCAGAATAATTCCATTTTTTCATTTATTTTTTAAAGAAGCCTTTATATTAAATATAAATATTTTGTATTCAGTAGGGAATGCATTTCAATCTTTACTGAAGTTGCAAAACTGTCACTTGGAGGCTCTACCAGAAACAGCTGCAATGGATTATATCTGGCAAAATCCTCCTTGTTCTGGGAAGAACTCTTGGATGAGCTTTTCATTCATACAATGGGATGCAAATACCCACCCACTCTTCTTTACAAAGTCTTTATCCTGTGAAATGACTCAAATACAGATGCTTCAGCTCGATATAATAAGCTCTCTGGTTAGTGAAGTAAATGTGGTGTGTCATTTGCAGATCCAAGTCTCTGAGGAGACTCACCACTAATTCACAATTAATGCTGTCCGAAAAATTCACTTGCCCCTTGGGAGATGCATGCATCTTTTTGCCCAAGCATCTGCTCATAGGGAATTAGGGGAGTTTACAAAACAAGGAGGAATGTGGTATTCTGATGTCTTATTCTCCTTTTGGAGAAAACACTATGAAAAGGAACCAGACTGACGTTGATACACACAACATTGACTGGATATTGATGCCTCAGAGATGATGTTGTAGAGGAATAGACAGACTTGAAGAAATGCATTATTGACAGCATAGTTTTTTTCACGTGGGCCTCCTTTCACTTTTCAATACTTCTCTTGACAGGGGTGGGAATTTCTCTTGAAGGAACAGAATATTCTCAATCTTCCTGTGCAAGAAATTACGCAGTCTTTGAATGGAAAAAGGAGGTCATTCTTCCCTCTCTGGAGCCAGAAATTGGGGAACCTGGATTATGAGGCAAGGAGGTGGCTGGAGATTCCAGCTAGAGATCATGAAGATGTTCCTCCTTGGTCCAGCCATCACATCACCACTGTGTGACACCTTCTGGGAGTTGGGAGCCATTCAAAACTGAACGTGGTAAGAATTTCACTCTTGACATGGTACTTCAGTGCTCCTCAAACCTTCCATAAAGTGTTGTTAAATTTAACAATCTTGTTTTAAGGAAGTAGGTGTCTAGGATTGGAGAAAACAGGCATGTGGCAAGGAATCTGATTAGCCCCTTTAAGCAGCAAGCGAGACCGGAGGAGTCCTTCAGTTCAGTTCAGTTCAGTCGCTCAGTCGTGTCCGACTCTTCACAACCCCATGAATCACAGCACACCAGGCTTCCCTGTCCATCACCAACTCCCAGAGCTCACCCAAACTCATGTCCATCAAGTTGGTGATGCCATCCATTCATCTCATTCTCTGTCGTCCCCGTCTCCTCCCGCCCCTAATCCCTCCCAGCAACAGAGTCTTTTCCAGTGAGTCAACTCGTCGCATGAGGTGGCCAAAGTATTACAGTTTCAGCTTTAGCCTCAGTCCTTCCAATGAACACCCAGGATTGATCTCCTCTAGAATGGACTGGTTGGATCTCCTTCCAGTCCAAGGGACTCTCAAGAGTCTTCTCCAGCACCACAGTTCAAAAGCATCAATTCTTCGGCGATCAGTTTTCTTCACAGTCCAACTCTCACATCCATACATGACCACCGGAAAAACCATAGCCTTGACTAGACGGACCTTGGTTGGCAAAGTAATGTCTCTGCTTTTTAATATGCTATCTAGGTTGGTCATAACTTTCCTTCCAAGGAGTAAGCGTCTTTTAATTTCATGGCTGCAATCAGCATCTACAGTGATTTTGGAGCCCCCCAAAATAAAGTCTGACACTGTTTCCACTGTTTCCCCATCTATTTGCCATGAAGTGATGGGACCAGATGCCATGATCTTTGTTTTCTGAATGTTGAGCTTCAAGCCAACCTTTTCACTCTCCTCTTTCACTTTCATCAAGAGGCCTTTGAGTTCCTCTTCACTTTCTGCCATAAGGGTGGTGTCATCTGCATATCTGAGGTTATTGATATTTCTCCCGGCAATCTTGATTCCAGCTTGTGCTTCTTCCAGCCCAGCGTTCCTCATGATGTACTCTGCATATAAGTTAAATAAGCAGGGTGACAATATACAACCTTGACGCACTCCTTTTCCTATTTGGAACCAGTCTGTTGTTCCATGACCAGTTCTAAATGTTGCTTCCTGACCTGCATACAGGTTTTCAAGAGGTAGGTCAGGTGGTCTGGTATTCCCATCTCTTTCAGACTTTCCACAGTTTATTGTGATCCACACAGTCAAAAGCTTTGGCATAGTCAATGAAGCAGGAGTCCTAGAGCCACTTAATTAAGGTTCAGGTCACTTTGGTCTCCCCCTAGCAAAGCAGCATCTCCTTGATCCTCCTGACTCAATGTTATTTCTAAATGGGGCTCTGCTGTGGAACCAGTGAATATGTGGGCAAAGGCTGTGATAATTTAAGAAGAGGTATTACTCACATAGTTCTGAGTGAACTGTGGATATGAAGAGCAGGAAAAGAATACAAAGGTAGGCACTTAGGTGTACACTGGTGACTGGGAAACAGCAAAACTAGAGGTTTATCTAGTAAAGTTCACTCTAGGTAATACGTTAACAACTAGGTGGAAATCTCCATATCACACAAATTGAGAGTTGGAGCAAAATATGTCAGAAACTCAGGAAATAAGAAAACAGAATATAGGGCAGATGTAAATTCAAAAATTAAGGGAATCTGACACTGTATCCACTGTTTCCCCATCTATTTCCCATGAAGTGATGGGACCAGATGCCATGATCTTCATTTTCTGAATGTTGAGCTTCAAGCCAACCTTTTCACTCTCCTCTTTCTCTTTCATCAAGAGGCCTTTGAGTTCCTCTTCACTTTCTGCCAGAAGGGTGGTGTCATCTGCATATCTGAGGTTACTGATATTTCTCCCGGCAATCTTGATTCCAGCCTGTGCTTCTTCCAGCCCAGCGTTCCTCATGATGTACTCTGCATAGATGTTAAATAAGCAGGGTGACAATATACAAACTTGACGTACTCCTTTTCCTGTTTGGAACCAATCTGTTGTTCCATGTGCAGTTCTAACTGTTGCTTCCTGACCTGCATGCAGGTTTCTCAAGAGGGAGGTCAGGTGGTCTGGTATTCCCATCTCTTTCAGAATGTTCCACAGTTTATTCATGGGGTCACGAAGAGTTGGACACGACTGAGCGGCTGAACTGAACTGAACTGAACTGAAGGGAATCTGGGCAGAAGGTAGGCACCACTGCAGAGTGGGTAGGATTTGGGGCTCTTAGGCGGGGTTTCCTGGTTGGAATATGCTCTTTCCTCTTCCAACTAGCTACAAGACCTTGGACAACTTTCTTATCTTCTCAGTGCCTCAGCTTCCTGGCTTATAAATTGGGGATAGTAACAGCAATATTATTAGAAGGATGTTGAGATGATTAAATGAGTTAATAAAAGTGTTTAGAAGAGGTTCCTACACAACATAAATACCCAATATGTTTTAAATATAACTATCACTGCTTTTATTTTTATTTTCTAGGCAGAGATGAGCTAGGAGCAACTGAATAATGGCAGAATGACCTGACTAGTCACCTACTCTCACTTTTCATCCTTTAAAAGGAGGCAATGGTGAACAGGAAGGAAGAAGGGGTTTGAATACATGAACTTAAAGAGCACAAAACACAGTCAAAAGAACAAAAGAATGATTACCCCAAAGACTTAGATTTAAGCTTGTCTGACATCTAAAATAGTGAATTTTACATTCACTTCTTGGCATAGCTAAAAATCCTGCCTGTTATCAGTTACCAGTCAGATGGTCAATCTGATGGTAGAAGCACTGAAATGAGTTTAGTTGTGAGGAATGATCCCTTTGTGGCTCAGAATAAAAATACGTCAACACATTTGGCTTAAAATATAACAGTGATTTTAAAATTCTCTCATATCCAATTGGGGAATTTTGGCCAATCTACTGCATAAAAAGGCCTGATCAATTGTACCCTTTAGACCATTCTAGAAATCACTAAAAAGCATACTAAAAACATGGACTCCAGAAGGACTTCCACTTCCATCCAAAAAGGAGTGACAAGGTCAATGCTTCCTCATCCACCTGAAATAATCCCCACAAAGATGACATATATGAAATGTTTCAATACACCAGACACCAGGAAAGGAAGGACAAAGATTCTGAAGAGAAAGGAAAAAATAAATAATTAAACTGAGTCCAAACACTGCCTTGGGTTGCTGTTTTGAGAGAGTTTTGTGGCCATATCTATAGCAAGGGGAACCCAGAGTGAGGCCAATGGACTTTCTGATCAAAGGAGAAGGAGGTAAGAGTTCAGAAGACTATGATAACTGGATTCAAGATAAAGTCCTACAGGGGAGAGAACAGCACAAAGAACGCTGGCTCTGCACACGAGCCCCTCAACTACTCAGCACAGTGTTTTATCTGTGTATGACGATGAAGAAACTACAGGAGGCCAGGGAGAAGAACTTTCAAAAGGATTGGAGAAGAGTGCCTGCAACTCACACAGGACTATAAATAGTTTCTGTTCACACAAGCTAGATGAGAAAAACTCTTAATTCATGAGGCACTGGATAAAATAGGAAACTCTTGCTTCAGTAATGTGTAATATTTAGCCCTAGACTAAGGACTGCTTCAGACAAGCCTAATAAGTCACAAAAGTAAGACACCAAAGGATCAACGTTTCCAAATAACTTAATCAAATTCCAGAAAAACCTCAAGAATATTCATAGGCATACAAAAATGCCCAGTAGTGAATAAGGTATAATTTACAATATCAACCATATACTCAATGATTACCAGTTGTGCAAAGGAGCAGAGGAAAATGATGCAAATAATTAATAGAAAACAACTCGAAACTGACACACTGGCAGGCTGGACACTGAAATAGCTATGTACAGTTATTATAATTGCATTCCATGTGTTTAAAAGTTAACTAGAGGAATGGAAGTTACAAAAAAGATTCAAATCAAAATTCTTGAGACAAAGAAATACAATTTCTACAATGAAAAATACACGCAATTGGGATTAGAAGCAGGTTAGACAAAACAGAAGAAAGATAATAAATTTAAAGACACTGCCATAGACACAGTTTAAAATAAAACATACGCAGAACAAAAAAAACTAAAAATGAAAAGAGCATCAGTGAATTACATGACAATGTCAAGTGACCAAAGACATGTATAATTAGAATTCCCAAAGAAAAAAGAGGTGGACAGAATAAATATTTGAAGAAATAATCTCCCAAAATTTTCTAATTTTTAAAAAATTCAAGAAGTTCAATGAACTCTAAGTATAAGAAACAAAAAGAAACCTACCCCAAGGCATATCATAACCAAAATGCATAAAGCCAGACTCTCTTATAAGCAATAATAAAAGACATGTTATGTACTAATTTCTCTTTGGAAACAATACAAGTAAAACAGTGGAGCAAAATCTTTAAAATAATGAAAGAGGAAAGAAAGAAAAAACCCTGTCAATTTACAGCTTCACACCCAGCAAAATATATTTCAAAAATGAAGAAAAATAATGTCATTTTCCAGCCTAAAAAAGCTGAAAGATTCATCACCAGGAGATCCAAACTATAAGAAATGTTCAAAGAACTCCAGTGGAAGAAAAATGACAGATGGAAATCTAGATTTATACACAAAGCAATGAAGATAACTGGAAACAATAGCTATGAAAGTAAATATATAAGATTTTTTCTTATTATTATTTAAAAGATAATTGTTAATACAATAATAATAATATATTGTGAGGCTTATAAGATACATACAAGAAAAATGTATAAAAACAAAAGCTTTAAAGGCTGGGAGGGAAGAAATTATATTATACTCCTTTCACTTTATTTGAAGTGGTATAATATCACCTAAAGTTAGACTGTAATAACTTACAGCTACATATTATAAACCCTAAAGAAGTGAAGTGAAAGTGTTAGTCACTCAGTTGTGTCTGACTCTGCCACCCCATGGACTGTAGCCCACCAGGCTCCTCTGCCCATGGAATTTTCCAGGCAAAAATACTGAAATGGGTAACCATTTCCATCTCCAAAGGATCATCCCAACCCAGGGATTGAATCTGATCTCCTTCATTGCAGGCAGATCCTTTACCATCTGAGCCACCAGGGAAGCCCTATAAACCCTAAAGTAATTCTAAAACAAAACAAAGATATACAGTTAATAAACCAACAAAGGAGACATAAAGGAATCACTGAAAATTGTGCTGTGCTCAGTTGCTTCAGTCATATCTGACTCTTTGTGACCCCATGGACCGTGGAGTACACCAGGCTCCTCTGTCCATGGGATTCTCCAGGCAAGAATACTGGAGTGGGTTTCCATGCGCTTCTCCAGGAGATCGTCCTGACCCAGGGATCGAAGCTGAGTCTCCTGTCTCTCCTACATTGTGAGCAGATTCTTTATGGCTGAGCCACCCTGTAAGTCCCCATTAAAAATTAAATTAATCCAAATATAGCCAGAACAAGAGAAAAAGGGAACCAGAAGAATGGGACAAACAGAAAATAAATTGCAAGATGTTAGAGTTAAATCTAACCATATCAGTAATCATTGTTCTTGTTCAGTTGCTCAGTGTGTCCAACTTTTTGTGACCGCATGGACTGCAGCACGCCAGACTTCCCTGTCCTTCACCATCTCCCAGAGTTTGTTCAAACTCACGTCCTTTAAGTTGGTGATGCCATCCAATCATCTCATTCTTTGTTGTCCCCTTCTTCTCCTGCCTTCAATCTTTCCCAGCATCAGAGTCTTTTCTAATGAGTAATAAGTTGGCTCTTGGCATCAGGTAGCCAAAGATTTGGAACTTCAGCATCAGTCCTTTCAATGAATATTCAGGCTCAATTTCATTTGGGATTGACTGGCTTGATCTCCTTGCTGTCCAAGGGACGCTCAAGAGTCTTTTCCAGCACCACAGTTCGAAGGCATCATTTCTTCAGTGCTCAGCCTTTTATATTATCCAGCTCTTACATACATACATGACTACTGGAAAAACCATAACTTTGACTAGACGGACCTTTGTAGGCAAAGCAATGCTTCTGTTTTTTAATACACCATCTAGGTTTGTCTTAGCTTTTCTTCCAAGGAGCAAGCAACTTTTAATTTCATGGCTGCAGTCATCATCCACAGTTATTTTAAGCCCAAGAAAATAAAGTCTGTCACTGTTTCCATTGTTTCCCCATCTACTTGGCATAAAGTGATGGGACCGGATGCCATGATGTTAGTTTTTTGAATGTTGAGTATTAAGTCAGCTTTTTTATTCTCCTCTTTCACCAAGAGTTTCTTTAATTCCTCTTTGCTTTCTGCCATAAGATAGGCCCAATAAAGTATAGAAATGGTATGGACCTAACAGAAACAGGAGATATGGTGGCAAGAATACACAGAAGAACTATACAAAAAACATTTTAATGACATGGATAACTACGATGGTGTGATCAGTCACCTAGAGCCAGACATCCTGGAGTGTGAAGTCAAGTGAGCCTTAGGAAGCATTACTACAAACAAAGCTGGTAAAGGTGATGAAATTTCAGCTGAGCTATTGCAAATCCTAAAAGATGATGCTGTGAAAGTGCTGCAATAAATTTGTCAGCTAATTTGGAAAACCCAGCAGTGGCCACAGAACAGGAAAAGGTCAGTTTTCCTTCCAATGCCAAAGAAGGGCAATTCCAAATAGTATTTGGAAACTCTACACAATTGCACTCATTTCACATGACAGCAAAGAAATGCTCAAAATCCTTCAAGCTAGGCTTCAAAAATACGTGAACTGAGAAATTCCAGATGTACAAGCTGGATTTAGAAAAGATAAAGGAACCAGAGATCAGATTGTCAACATACATTGGATCAAAGATAAAACAAGGGGATTCCAGAAAAACATCTACTTCTGCTTCACTGACTACACTAAAGCCTTTGACTGTGTAGATCACAACAAATTGTGGGAAATTTCTTAAAGAGATGGGAATACCAGATCACCATATCTTCCTCCCGAGAAAGCTGTTCACTGCTCAAGAAGCAACAGTTAGAACCAGACAGGGAACAACAGACTGGCTCAAAACTGGCAAAGGAGTATGTCAAGGCTGTTTATTGCTACCCTGCTTACTTAACTTATATGCAGAATACATCGTGTGAAATACTGGGCTGGATGAGGCACAAGCTGGAATAAAGATTGCAAGAGAAATATCAGTAACCTCAGGAATCATATTAAATCCAAAACTAAACACCCAATTAAAATACAGATGAAAAAGCAAGGGCAACTATACGCTATCTGTAAAAGAATGGAAAAACATATCAGGTTAACACCAAACAAAAGAAAGCCAGAATGATAGGTAAACATCATATAAAATAATACCTGTGGAGGACCGCTGAAGAAGACTCTTGAGAGTCCTGTGGACTGCAAGATCAAACTAGTCCATCCTAAAGAAAGTCAGTCCTGAATACTCATTGGAAGGACTGATGCTGAAGCTGAAACTCCAATACTTTGGCCACCGGATGCAAAGAACTGACTCACTGGAAAAGACCCTGATGCTGTGAAAGATTGAAGGCAGGAGGAGAAGGGGACGACAGAGGATGAGATGATTGGATGGTATCACTGAATTGATGGACATAGTTTTGAGCAAGATCCGGGAGTTGGTGATGGATAGGGAAGCCTGGCGTGCTGCAGTCCATGGGGTAGCAAAGAGTCGGATACGACTGAGTGACAGAACTGAACTGAACTTTGAAGGACCTAGAAGAATGCTGTTATGTACAACAGATAGTGCTCACTGTGTAAATCACTTATGATACCACTAATGAGCAGGCAGTGAATCATCGTAGACCTAGAAGTCAAGTATAGTAGTAGAATAGGAGCCTTAAATTCAACTCAAAACATTTTATTTACTTGGCTACAAAAGTTTAGATAAGTCACTTAACTTCTCTCAGCCCCAATTTCCCTATCTTTAAAATAGGGACAAAAAACAGTATTTACCACACACAGTTGTTATGAAGGAAGGTGAAATGAGATAAAGAACTACTAAATGTACTAAAGAACTCTATCAACAGTTTTGTTTATCCTTTGCAAAGAAAATAAAGAAATGTACTTCGCACACTTGAGATTATATTCATCCTTTTGAATACACTGTACATTCATGTGGTAGAGACCGAAGAAGGGAATAGGAGGAAGCAGGGTAAAGACAGGATGATGACAGCAGAAGTAGGAATATGGAACAAAAATGTAATAAGCAGATGGATAAACCCTCCAAGAACCCTGTAAATAATGGGGATATGGAGATAAGGGTTTCTAACTTTATGTTGGATGGATGTTTTAGCCATTATTATTATTATTTTTTAAACTCTTACAGGGTTTCCCTGGTGGCTCAGACAGAAAATAATCTGCCTGCAATGTAGGAGACCTGAGTTCGATCCCTGGGTTGGGAAGATTCCCTCTAGAAGGGAATAGCAACCCATACCAGTATTCTTGTCTGGGAAATCCCACAGATAGAGGAGCCTGGTGGACTACAGTCCATGGGGTCAGAAAGAGTAGGACACAACTGAACAACTTTCAGTTCACTCACAGGGTAACCCCACAAGCCTCAGGACTAGGGGAGATGGCTCATACATTGAGAATATATATTTTTATTTTGTGGCAGAATTGTCTGTTTTGCAAATGAGAAAAACTGTCATTCTATGGGAATATATTGCCATTCCAGGCTCGACTGTGATGCAACAGGAATATTCTAGAGTTTAAGAATTACTCAGGGAAATGCTTTCCGAGGGTAAATCTAATCACTGTTGCAAATGAAGTTAGTTAGGTCAAGAGAGTTCCAGAAAAACATCTATTTCTGCTTCATTGACTATGCCAAAGCCTTTGCTGTGTGGATCACAATAAACTGTGGAGCATTCTGAAAGAGATGGGAATACCAGACCACCTGACCTGCCTCTTGAGAAACCTGTATGCAGGTCAGGAAGCAACAGTTAGAATTGGACATGGAACAACAGACTGGTTCCAAACAGGAAAAGGATTACGTCAAGGTTGTAAATTGTCACCCGGCTTATTTAACTTATATGCAGAGTACATCATGAGGAACACTGGGCTGGAAAAAGCACAAGCTGGAATCAAGATTGCCGGGAGAAATATCAATAACCTCAGATATGCAGATGACACCACCCTTGTGGCAGAAAGTGAAGAGGAACTCAAAGGCCTCTTGATGAGGGTGAAAGAGGAGAGTGAAAAGGTTGGCTTGAAGCTCAACATGCAGAAAACAAAGATCATGGCATCTGGTCCCATCACTTCATGGCAAATAGATGGGGAAACAGTAGAAACAGTGTCAGACTTTATTTTGAGGGGCTCCAAAATCACTGTAGATGGTGATTGCAGCCAGGAAATTAAAAGACGCTTACTCCTTGGAAGGAAAGTTATGACCAACCTAGATAGCATATTAAAAAGCAGAGACATTACTTTGCCAACCAAGGTCCGTCTAGTCAAGGCTATGGTTTTTCCGGTGGTCATGTATGGATGTGAGAGTTGGACTGTGAAGAAAGTTGATTGCCGAAGAATTGATGCTTTTGAACTGTGGTGCTGGAGAAGACTCTTGAGAGTCCCTTGGACTGGAAGGAGATCCAACCAGTCCATTCTAGAGGAGATCAATCCTGGGTGTTCATTGGAAGGACTGATGCTAAAGCTGAAACTCCAATACTTTGGCCACCTCATGCGATGAGTTGACTCACTGGAAAAGAGTCTGATGCTAGGAGGGATTGGGGGTGGGAGGAGAAGGGGACGACAGAGAATGAGATGGCTGGATGGCATCACCGACTCAATGGACATGAGTTTGAGTGAACTTCAGGAGTTGGTGATGGACAGGGAGGCCTGGCATGCTGTGATTCATGGGATCGCAAAGAGTCAGACACGACTGAGCGACTGAACTGAACTGAAGGATAATCATCCACTAAACAATTATTTAATGAGTTTCTGATATGAACTAGGCATGCTGGTGTCCAATGTTCAGAAAATTCAGTGTTCTTCTTCAAAGAGTTTCAAACCTGCATGTTTCTACTTCTTGCCTCCATTATTTAGGGTCCTGTATGGGACAAAAGATCAATTCTGGGCAAGTATTAAGATCTACACTTCCTGTTTTTGGCAGGCACAGGTTTAGAATTCCCAAGTCTACATTCAGGATGCAGAACTTTTCCAATTATATCTGTAGGACAGTAGTGATTTATCATATGGCTTATTGTCATTAAACATTTATTAGGCACCCATAGTGTGCTAGACACACAGAAACAGATAAAAGACACTGTTTCTGCTTAGAAGCCCTTTGTAAGAGAAGACTAATGAACATATTCAATAGATCAAGCAAACAATATACATTCTAAGAAATTTATAAATATTTAATCAAGATGATGTTGTACAGTAAATCTGATAGAGAAATTTAGACATTTTAGATTGCTAAAATAGAATTTTATGTGACTTAAAAGTTAATGGTGTACAACTTTTGTGGACAAAATGAACTGAAAACATTTTAAAACATATTTCAAAATGATTCCATATAATTTCTCTTAAATTTCCCAGAAAAAAATAAAAACCAGAAAAATCTTAAATGCCCAGGAGACAAAATGAATTAATTCTGCATCATTTCAATCTAGAAATGAAGTGTTGAAGACTTCATATTATCCCAGTAGCTTATATGTTAATAACCTGGAAAAGAGTTGAAGTCTGACTATATCCTTTTAAGTGTTTTTAGATATAAACACACACACACACACACAGCCTTACAGGATCTTCTGTGTATAGACAGATTTATAAACCCATCAGTTTGGCATTTTTGTGGCCCTTTGGAGCCTCATCCTTGACTTTAAACCCTTTTCTTCTAAAGTTAATTTTAACCATGAATTTCCATGTCTCTGGAGAGGACATGTCACAACAAACTTTGACTCTGAGACAGATTTTTGGGTCTATATTTAATTAAAAGTGCCCTTACATCTGCTCAGTAGCCATCCTAAAAAAGTTATTCTGAGATGTGAGTGATGAACCACAACTTCCGATCTATATTTGTAGGTAGCATTCCATAGCAGCAACTGCCAGCTGGTATCCTGCACTTTTCTCCCTACTGTGTCACTGAAAGGGAACAATTTGTTGTGTGGGAGGTCTAAAATTGTGAAGATTAAATTACCATCTGAGTGGACATGGGTACAATACCATTCAAAAATATTACTTAATGCACTGCTATGTTTTTATTTCCCCCCACACTAACAGAGCTACCCAGGTGAGTTGTTACAGATCTATGTCAACTGCTATTGTTACATGGAACAGACATGGGTAGCAGAATCTTTATCTGTCATCAGCTTACTGGAGAGGCAAAGTAGAGAAGGTACTTTGACACAGTGGGGAATATAGTACATTTATGATTTGAAAGCAAATTGAGTTTCTGTTGAATTGTTTATTGCTGCAGGAGAAACAAGAGAGGATAATTTCATACTGTTTAATATAGCTTTGGAAGAATGTAAAATAAAATAATGCTTGAGCATAACAGTGGCATGCTTAAAATGTGCCCTCCCCCAAGCAAAACAAACTCAGTGTAGTTTTAGACCTTTAAAACAGGCTTTAAATTCTTATGAATTCAGATCCTGAGGGATTATGTTAAGTAGTTTTTACAAATCATATCTTGTGCCAAGTGGCATATAGAAAAAATATGCAAAAATATGATTATGTTTCATTGAAGATTCTGTATGTTCTGTATTATGGCTGAATTTGAATTTTTATACTTATAGACATCATTACATCACATATGGTAAGTGACTGTAAAATATGCATATAAAATTATATTGGTTTACCTATATGCAAATAAATAAATATATTCATTCATGTGCATAATTTTTTAAAATTATCATTTAACTTCTCAAAAATGGGGCTGGGAGCCAGTTGTTTTTTATGAGCCCTGAAGTGCCAAGAAGGATTAATCTGTACCATCAATAAATCACTCACCACACTGGTGGCCCTTTGGCTCTCTTATCTGTAGGATCATCAGGGTTTTTCAGCCTGTTCCTATTACAGGCTGAAGCTATGGTTTATAGTGTGAGTGAAGACCAGATCCTAGAGTTGACTGTGATCATTGTTAACGAAGTCTATCAGAAGAAATATGCCCCATTGTCCCACAGGACATATTGGATTTCTACTGTTTTTAGGTCAGGCATTTCTGTACCAGAAATGTAATGCAAGCCACAGATGCAACACATATATAATTTAAATTTTTAAAACTATTTACATGCAAAAAAAGTAATAAATGAAATTAATTTTAATAAAACATTTAATGCAATATGGTTTCAATATTTTTCTAATGCTGATCCAAGTGAATGCATAAGTGTGCATTGTGTAAAATTTCTTTGCTTCTCATCAGTGATTTTGGTACTAAATATAAAACTACTTTTTAAATAACGCGGGCCATGGTGACAAAAAAGCAGCAAGACTATTAGGCACATATCAGATCTAGATAGGAACTCCAGGTTGTGTATGTGACTATGTAACTGATCTTTGAGAAGTAACTGTGATGCCAAAGGTCAATAGTGGAGGACAGAGAAGCCTGGCGTGCTGCAGTTCATGGCATCTCAAAGAATTGGACATGACTCAGTGACTAAACAACAACAACAACATGCAATTTAGCAGTCTAAGGAGATCGATCCTCGGTGTTCATTGGAAGGATTGATGCTAAAGCTGAAACTCCAATACTTTGGCCACCTCATGCGACAAGTTGACTCACTGGAAAAGACTCTGATGCTGGGAAGGATTGAGGACGGGAGGAGAAAGGGACGACAGAGAATGAGATGGCTGGATGGCATCACCGACTCGATGGACATGAGTTTGAGTGAACTCCAGGAGTTGGTGATTCATGGGGTCGCAAAGAGTCGGTCACGACTGAGCGACTGAACTGAACTGAACTGAAGATTCTCTGAACTGTAAAGGGATATACTAATACTTAATTCAGATGAGATAAGCATTCAAAGCACTTAGAACACAGACTGGCACAGAGTAATTGCTCAATAAATGACAGGAAAAAGAAGATGACGGTGATGTTTTCTGGAGTGTAAACAAAGGGGTACAGTTTTAGCAATCTAACTAGGAGAGTCTCTACACATCCGAAATACTCTATCCTGCTGGGCATACCGTAAATGGTCAAAGTTTAATAATGAGTGAATAGCTTTTACTTCCTTTAAAGGATTAGATCAGGATGCTGTTCCTCTGTATTTGTACTTCAAACAGGGCTTTTTATCCATTGTGTTCCCTAGAAAACAATCCAAAATAAAAGCCCTGCACTTATTCTATCATACATTTATAACATTTAGGTGATATATACTTTATTTTTAAAAGTATAATTAAATAAATTCATATTTACAAAATAAAGGAAAAAAACCTACCTCTAATTCTGTTTAATTTTTGAAAAGGAAGAAACAAAATGATGGAACTGTGACCATTAATTTGGCAAGATATACAAAAGGAGTACCCAAAGCCAACTTCCTGTATGAAAAAAGAAAGCCTGGGGGAAAAAAACAACACAAGAAATGGAGTGAAAGGATGGGGCACTGAGATAAACCTCATATGTTTGCTCAGAAAGGTTTCCTGAGCACATCCTCAAATAATCAAGACATAATGAAAACAGATTGTGAAGAAAGGTAGAGAAATTTAAAAAAAAATCCCTAAAAGAAGATCTTGAAATCTTCATATGTCCTTATCCTATTTTTGCTTAAATGAAAATAGCATCATTTGCCTTGTGCTTTACAGTTTACAAAGTGTTTTAACATATATTCTGTATTTAAGTTTGTGGGATTTTTATAGATGCTGTAAGAGTTTCAGAGGCTGAGGGGCCTACCCCCACACCTCTGCTGTTAGCAGTAGAGATGGAGCACACACCTAGGTCTTCAGACTCCAAAGTTCTTTCCACCATATCACATCACATGCCTATCAGCTTTGGCTTCACATGTGCTAGGATTATACACAATTATACACAATTGTGCTAGGACAATTCATTTTCCTACTTAGGTCCTATTGTACTATAGTATGGTTAAAATGAGCATTAACTATTGAACACCTGGCCCAGCACTTACCACATCTAGCTAGAGTTTTAGGCAGTAATATGTATCCAAAAATCACACGTATTTGGTCTGCCTTGTGTGCATGCGCGCACGTGTGAGTGCGTGTGTTGCTCAGTCGTGTCTGACACTTTGCAATACCATGGACTGTAGCCCACAAGGCTCATCTGTCCATGGGATTTCCCAGGTCAGAATACTGGAGTGAGTTGCCATTCCCTTCTCCAGGGGAATCTTCCCAACCCAGGGACCCAAAGTGCGTCTCTTATATCTTCTGCATTGCCTGGCAGGTTCTTTATCACTAGTGCCACCTGGGAAGCCTCATATTAGAGATCAAATGGTGACATTTCAAGGGAGACAAAAGGCTCTTTTCTATATCTCTCCTATGCTGCCTACTAACGCACCTAGAATTTTCATTCAAATTCTCCTTTGGGTGAAATTTCATCACCCCTTGAAAAGAGCAATTACGTTATTGAGATGGAAATATCATGGCACACAGACTTGGAACACTATCAGAGAGAGGACTCTAAAGAGAGGGCACAGAGGTCAGAGTGATTCTAATAGATGGATTTCAGAGGTGGGTGCTTTGTGGGGTGTCCAGGGAATTCCTGATGGTTGTACATGAGCACTGGATGAGTGAGGGGTGGGTGAGAGATGACCCTTCTGGGAACTTTGTTCAGGACTCTCTCTGTCCCTATGCTTGTCTCTGTCATATATAAACTAGCCTGTCCTTGACGGGTGTCCTATAGACCCTATCAGTCACCCTGTAAGATTCCAGAAAATAGGATAACAGGAGATCAATGGCTAATATGGTGTGATTCAACAATTATGAAGTGATCCTCAGAAGTGAAATAGCAAACACTATCTTTCATGTGGCTAATGTAGTAGGATACAAAATGATTTATCATATATTCCACACAAATAATTTCCCAAGTATCAAAAATGACATTGGCTTTCAGCAGGATGAAGAGGTGCTGACAGTGATTAAAAGATTTGTTTCCTCCAAACCCATTTCATAGGTCTTTTTCCCTTTCTTCTGGAGCTGTGAACATCTGTTTGAAATATGCTTTTCTCTGAAGTGATGCAATTAATAAAAGCATTAAAGAAGTGACACAGGAGTTCTGTGTCAGGGTAATCATCACATAATAACAAATTTAAGGTTCTGACATTTGTTTTTTAGTAATAATAGGAAGAAAAACATAAAGAATGCATTTTAAAATTATTTATTTATTTATTGGAGGCTAATTACTTTACAATATTGTATTGGTTTTGCCATACATCAACATAAATCCACCAAGGGTGTACATGTGTTCCCCATCCTGAACCCCCCTCCCATCTCTTTCCCCATACCATCCCTCTGGGTCATCCCAGTGCACCAGCCCCGAGCACCCTGTATCATGCATTGAACCTGGACTAGTGATCCATTTCACATATGATAATATACATGTTTCAATGCCATTCTCCCAAATCATCCTACCCTCGCCCTCTCCCACAGAGTCCAAAAGACTGTTCTATACATCTGTGTCTCTTTTGCTGTCTTGTATACAGGGTTATCATTACCATCTTTCTAAATTCCACATATATGTGTTAGTATACTGTATTGGTGTTTTTCTTTCTGGCTTACTTCACTCAGTATAATAGGCTCCAGTTTCATCCACCTCATTAGAACTGATTCAAATGTACTCTTTTTAATGGCTGAGTAATATTCCATTGTGTATATGTACCACAGCTTTCTTATCCATTTGTCTGCAGATGGACATCTAGGTTGCTTCCATGTCCTGGCTATTATAAACAGTGCTGTGATGAACACTTGGGTACATGTGTCTCTTTCAATTCTGGTTTCCTCGGTGTGTATGCCCAGCAGTGGGATTGCTGAGTCATATGGCAGTTCTATTTTCAGTTTTTTAAGGAATCTCCACACTGTTCTCCATAGTGACTGTACTAGTTTGCATTCCCACCAACAGTGTAAGAGGGTTTCCTTTTCTCCACACCCTCTCCAGCACTTATTGCTTGTAGACTTTTGGATAGCAGCCATTCTGATCGGCATGAAATGGTACCTCATTGTGGTTTTGATTTGTATTTCTCTAATAATGAGTGATGTTGAGCATCTTTTCATGTGTTTGTTAGCCATCTGTATGTCTTTGGAGAAATGTCTGTTTAGTTCTTTGGCCCATTTTTTGATTGGGTCGTTTATTTTTCTGGAATTGAGTGGCAGGAGTTGCTTGCACAGTTTTGAGATTAACTCTTTGTCAGTTGCTTCATTTGCTATTATTTTCTCCCATTCTGAAGGCTGTCTTTTCACCTTGCTTATAGTTTCCTTTGTTGTGCAAAAGCTTTTAATTTTAATTAGGTCCCATTTGTTTATTTTTGCTCTTATTTCCAATATTCTGGGAGGTGGGTCATAAAGGATCCTGCTGTGATTTATGTTGGAGAGTGTTTTGTCTATGTCTTACTCTAGGAGTTTTATAGTTTCTGGCCTTATGTTTATATCTTTAATCCACTTTGAGTTTATTTTTGTGTATGGTGTTAGAAAGTGTTCTAGTTTCATTTTTTTACAAGTCATTGACCAGTTATCCCAGCACTGCTTGTTAAATAGATTGTCTTTTCTCCATTGTATATTCTTGCTTCCTTTGTCAAAGATAAGGTGACCACAGGTGCATGGATTTATCTCTGGGCTTTCTATTTTGTTCCATTGATCTGTATTTCTGTCTTTGTGCCAGTACCATACCGTCTTGATGACTGCAGCTTTGTAGTAGAGCCTGAAGTCAGGCAGGTTGATTCCTCCAGTTCCATTCTTCTTTCTCAAGATTGCTTTGGCTATTTGAGGTTTTTTGTTTTCCATACAAATTGTGAAATTATTTGATCTAGTTCTCTGAAAAATACCGTTGGTAGCTTGATAGGAATTGCATTGAATCTATAGATTGCTTTGAGTAGTATACTCATTTTCACTATATTGATTCTTCTGATCAATGAACATGGTATATTTCTCCATCTATTTGTGTCCTCTTTGATTTCTTTCACCAGTGTTTCATAGTTTTCTATATATAGGTCTTTTGTTTCTTTAGGTAGATATATTCCTAAGTATTTTATTCTTTTTGTTGCAATGGTGAAATGAATTGTTTCCTTAATTTCTCTTTTGGTTTTCTCATTGTTAGTGTATAGGAATGCAAGGGATTTCTGTGTGTTGATTTTATATCCTGAAACTTTACTATATTCATTAATTGGCTCTAGTAATTTTCTGGTGGAGTCTTTAGGGTTTTCTATGTAGAAGATCATGTCATCTGCTACCAGTGAGAGTATTACTTCTTTTCCAATCTGGATTTCTTTTATTTTATTTTTTTTTCTGCTCTGATTACTGTGGCCAAAACTTCCAAGGCTATGTTGAATAGTAGTTGTGAGAGTGGGCACCCTTGTCTTGTTCCTGACTTTAGGGGAAATGCTTTAAACTTTTCAACATTGAGGATAATGTTTGCTATGGGTTTGTCATATATACCTTTTATTATGTAGTGGTATGTTCCTTCTATTCCTGCTTTCTGGAGGGTTTTTATCATAAATGGATGTTGAATTTTGTCAAAGACTTTCTCTGCATCTATGAAAGCATTTTTGAGGCATAGAAAATACTCAGTGACTAGTTAATATACATTACAAAATAGTGTCTAACGTTTCTGAGCCAGTGAACACGTATTAAGTAATTTTTACACTGTAAAAAGAACACAGCATAGGACCTCACACATAGTTGGTGCATTGGAAGGACTGATGCTAAAGCTGAAACTGCAATACTTTGGCCACCTCATGCGACGGGTTGACTCACTGGAAAAGACTCTGATGCTGGGAGGGATTGGGGGCAGGAGGAGAAGGGGACGTCAGAGAATGAGATGGCTGGATGGCATCACCGACTCTGTGGACATGAGTTTGAGTGAACTCCGGGAGTTGGTGATGGACAGGCAGGCCTGGCGTGCTGTGATTCATGGGGTCGCGGAGAGTAGGACATGACTGAGCGACTGAATGGAACTGAACATACTGAGGTTTGTAACATTGTACAAGAGATGATGACTAAAACCACCCCCATGAAAAAGAAATGCAGAAAAGCAAAATGGCTATCTGAGGAGGCCTTACAAATAGCTGAGAAAAGAAGAAAAGCAAAGGCAAAGGAGAGAGGGAAAGATATACCCAACTGAATGCAGAGTTCCGGAGAACAGCAAGGAGAGATAAGAAAGCCTTCTTAAGTGATCAATGCAAGTAAATAGAGGAAAACAAGAGAACAGGAAAGACTAGAGATCTCTTTAAGAAAATTGGAGTTACCAAGGAAAAATTTCATACAAAGACAGGCACAATAAAGGACAAAAACAGCAAGGACCTAATAGAAGCAGAAGAGATTAAGAAAAGGTGGCAAGAATACACAGAAGCAGAAGATATTAAGAAGAGGAAGAACTATATAAAAAAGCTCTTAATGACCCAGGTAACGACAATGATGTGATCATTCACCTAGAGCCAGACATCCTGGAATACGAAGTCAAGTGGGTCTTAGGAAGCATTACTACGAATAAAACTAGTGGAGATGATGTAATCCAGTTGGGCTATTTTAAATCTTAAAAGATGATTCTATTACAGTGTTGCACTCATTATGGCAGAATATTTGGAAAACTCAGCAGTGGCCACAGGCCTGGAAAAGATCAATTTTCATTCCAATCCCAAAGAAAAGAAATGACAAGGAATGTTCAAATTACCATACAATTACACTCATTTCACATGCCAAGAAGATTTTGCTCAAAATCCTTCAAGCTAGGCTTCAGTAATACGTGAACCAAGAACTTTCAGATGTAGAAGCTGGATTTAGAAAAGACAGAGGAGCCACAGATCAGATTGCCAACATACGCTGGATCATAGAAAAAGAAAGGGAATTAAAAAAACAAACAAACATCTACTTCTGCTTCATCGACTACGCTAAAGCCTTTTACTATGTGGATCACAACAAACTGTGGAACATTCTAAAAGAGATGGGAATACCAGACCACCTTACCTGCATCCTGAGAAACCTGTATGCAGATCAAGAAGCAACAGTTAGAACTGGACATGTAACAATGGACTGGTTCCAAATTGGGAAAGGCATACATCAAGGCTATATACTGTCACCCTGCTTATTTAACTTATATGCAGAATACATCATGTGAAATGCTGGGCTGGAAGAATCACAATAAGGTGGAATCAAGATTGCTGGGAGAAATATCAACAACTTCAGACATGCAGATGATAACACTTTAATGGCAGAAAATGAACAGGAACTAAAGAGCCTCTTGATGAATATGAATGAGGGAAGTGAAAAAGCTCACTTAAAACTCAGTATTTAAAAAAACTAAGATCATGGACTCTGGTCCCATCACTTCATAGCAAATAGATGGGGAAAATGTGGAAACAACATAAGGTTTCATTTCCTTGGGCTCCAAAATCCATGCGGACAGTGACTACAACCACAAAATAAAAGATGCTTACTCTTTGGAAGGGGCCTCCCTGATAGCTCAGTTGGTAAAGAATCCGCCTGCAATTTAGGAGACATCAGTTCCATTCTTAGCTCAGGAAGATCCACTGAAGAAGGAATAGGCTACCCACTCCAGTATTCTTGGGCTTCCCTTGTGGCTCAGCTGGTAAAGAATCCACCTGCAATGCGAGAGATCCCTGGGTTGACCGTGGGTTGGGAAGATCCCCTGGAAAAGGGAAAGGTTACCCACTCCAGTATTCTGGCCAAGAGAATTCCATAGATGGTATAGTCCATGGGGTCACAAAGAGCTGGACACGACTAAGCAACTTTCACTTCACTTCAATTCACTCCTTGGAAGAATAGCTATGTCAAACCTAAAAAGTGTTTTAAAAAGCAGAGACATCACTTTGCCAACAAAGGTCCATATTCAAAGCTATGGTTTTTCCAGTAGTCATGTGTGGATGTGAGAATTGGAACATAAAGAATGCTGAGCAGTGAAGAACTGACACTTTTGAACTGTGGTGCTGGAAAAGACTCCTGAGAGTCCTTTGGACAGCAAGGAGATCAAATCAGTAAATATTAAAGGAAATCAGTCATGAATATTAATTGGAAGGGACTGATGCTGAAGCTGAAGCTCCAATACTTGGGTCACCTGCTGCGAAGAGCTGATTCATTGGAAAAGAATCTGAAGTTGGGAAAAATTGAGGAGAAGAGGAGGAGGGGGTGACAGAGGATGAGATGGTTGGACGTCATCACTAACTGAATGGACATGAGTTTGAGGAAACAAGCAGACAGAGATGGACAGAGAAGCCTGGTGTGCTGCAGTTCATGGCACTGGAACAAATGGGACATGACTTAGTGACTCAACAACAACAACATACTGATTAGCTGAGCACATTAAGAATACAGAAATAATTTTTGGGGAACGTTGTTTAATTTTGCAAATATTTTGAGAATTTAAAGTAAGTTAAAGTATGTGCTACCTGTGAATTAGAAGTTACCTGTTTATTATCATATAAAGCAAAGTACTTGATTTCCTTGCTGAAAATCTTCTAGAGGTTTCCCGTTGTCTTTGAAGTAGCCTATAAGACCTAAGTTAAATAAGCAAGGTGACAATATACAGCCTTGACGTACTCCTTTTCCTATTTGGAACCAGTCTGTTGTTCCATGTACAGTTCTGACTGTTGCTTCCTGACCTGCATACAGGTTTCTCAAGAGGCAGGTCAGGTGGTCTGGTATTCCCATCTCTTTCAAAATTGTCCACAGTTTATTGTGATCCACACAGTCAAAGGCTTTGGCATAGTCAATGAAGCAGAAATAGATGTTTTTCTGGAACTCTCTTGCTTTCTCCATGATCCAGCGGATGTTGGCTATTTGATCTCTGGTGCCTCTGCCTTTTCTAAACCCTGCTTGAACATCTTGGAGTTCACAGTTCACATATTGCTGAAGCCTGGCTTGGAAAATTTTGAGCATGACTTTACTAGCGTGTGAGATGAGTGCAACTGTGCAGTAGTTTGAGCATTCTTTGGCATTGCCTTTCTTTAGGATTGGAATGAAGACTGAGCTTTTCCAGTCCTGTGGCCACTGCTGAGTTTTCCAAATTTGCTGGCATATTGAATGCAGCACTTTCACAGCATCATCCTTCAAGATTTGAAATAGCTCAACTGGAATTCCATCACCTCCACTAGCTTTGTTCGTAGTGATGCTTTCTAAGGCCCACTTGACTTCACATTCCTGGGTGTTCATTGGAAGGACTGATGCTAAAGCTGAAACTGCAATACTTTGGCCACCTCATGCGACGATTTGACTCACTGGAAAAGACTCTGATGCTGGGAAAGGTTGGGGGTGGGAGGAGAAGGGGATGACAGAGAATGAGATGGCTGGATGGCATCACCGACTCGATGGACATGAGTTTGAGTGAGCTCTGGGAGCTGGTGATGGACAGGGAAGCCTGGCGTGCTGTGATCCATCGGGTCGCAAAGAGTCAGACACGACTGAGCGACTGAACTGAACTGTCTGAACTGATAAGACCTAAAGAATCTAGCGTTTGCTCAAGTCCCCTACCTCACTTTCTGTCACTTTCCACCTCAACTACTCCACACCAGTCTACTTCCTGTTTCTCTTCGGGGTCTTTACACTTGCTATTCCTCCTTTTAGAATGTTCTTCTCCCACATCTTTACAAGGCTCACTCCTTCATGGAACTCTTGCTCTGATATCCTATCCTTAGAGAAGCCTTCTTAGGTCACTCCTAAAGTGATTATCTTCTCATTCTCTCTCCCTTACCCAAGTTATTTTTCTTCAGGGTCTGTACCACTGCTTGAAATTACAAAATTGATTGTTTTGCTCTGTGTCAAGTTCAGTACCGGGCATGTAATATGCACTCAGTAAGCATTCCCTAAAAGAGACAATATTTCCAAATCAATCTGTTGGATGGTGTAGACCAAGAGGTCACAACTCCACTGTCTTCAGTTGTCAGGCAAGTAAGCAGACACTGGATAAAAATAACAAGGTGTGGTGGGAGTGAGAGGTAACAGGCAGGAAGGCCAGGGGTCTCCAAATGGAGGAAACAGGCTGCAAGTATCAGACATTTTTTAATCTCTCTCTTAAGAGGCAGGAGGAAACAAACTAGTGTTATATTTTTCCCCCTTCTCTACACAAATTTAAAAAGAGATTTCTCTTAAAATACCGTGTTGCCATAAGTTCCACCTGAACTTAACTTTTCTCAAGTTTTGAGCTAACCAATATATTTTTCTTATGGAAATGTTTGTCTTAAGCTATGTTAATGTACTATGCATTTACCCTAGACTCTGTCTTCAAGTCTGTTCTGCCTAAAGGCTCAGAAGTGACTTGACAAACCTGTATGTTATCCTTATACCTTGTTCTCCTAATCCATGTAAATGAAACTATTTGTATGGTAATCTGCCTTTATACAAGATTCAAGTCAGTCGTTTTATGGCTCAGGATGACCTGCCTGGTGCCAAGATTATCTCAAAATGCATCTTGTGGGTGAGGGGCCTGGTGCCATTCTCTGAGTTTTGAGACATTCCTTTCTTTCATTAACAGACTGCTAGTAACGAAGAAGGCAATGGCAAGCCACTCCAGTACTCTTGCCTAGAAAATCCCATGGATGGAGGAGCCTGGTAGGCTGCAGTCCGTGGGGTCGCTAGGGGTCAGACACGACTGAGCGACTTCACTTTCACTTTTCACTTTCACACACTGGAGAAGGAAATGGCAACCCACTCCAGTGTTCTTGCCTGGAGAATCCCAGGGAAGGGGGAGCCTGGTGGGTTTCCGTCTATGGGGTCACACAGAGTCGGACACGACTGAAGTGACTTAGCAGTAGCAGCAGTAACTATATTAGGAAATGGCAAGCCACTCCAATGTTCTTGCCTGAAGAATCCCAGGGACAGGTGAGCCTGGTGGGCTTCCGTCTATGGGGTCACACAGAGTCGGACACGACTGAAGTGACTTAGCAGTAGCAGTAACTATATAACATCCAGCTAAAGACTAGCAGACAGGTATTCTTTCTGCCCCCTTCTGATGTCTATGTCAGAAGCTTTCTCTATCTCTTTTATACTTTAATAAAACTTTATTACACAAAAGCTCTAAGGGATCAAGCCTCATCTCTGGCCTGGATTGAATTCTTCTCCTCTGGAGGCCAAGAATCTCGGCGTCTTTCATTATTCAGCAACAACCTTTCAGGAGCTGCAACTACCTGAAAAGTTTAGGCTCCATTCAAAGGGTACTCAAATTTTAAAAAGTAACTGATATACTGTGCTCACCATATAAAATACATTTGAGGACCACATTGGGCCTGGCCTCATCAGGTTTACATAATGTACACATTTACAGATAGCAACAGCCACCTAAAGGTAGCTGGTTTTGGAGAAAAATATTGTTCTCAATAGATAATTCATTCCCACTTCTCTCCTTCCCTTTCTTTCACCTTCTTTTCCTTACCATTTTTCCTTAAGACCTGAAGGTGAATTAGCACAGTGTATGTGTTCAATTCTTAACTATTCAGCAACCTAATAATATGGGCAGTGACTGTAAATGAAAACACCTCTAAGCTTTCTAGTCAGAGAAACAGGAAGCTTCAATCAAAGAACATACATCAGTTATGGAAATGGGAAGGGGTAGAGGCTTGCAAGATGGAAGGATGCGGAGAGGGCTAATTTCCAGAGGAAGGAGCATCTTAAAAGTATGAATAAGGCTAATGAGGCTATAAAGTTTTTATACAATGACTGGACCTGTCCACTCTGTATCCATGGTCTCTTCCTGGGAAGTTAAGATTGTTCTTTGGCAGCTCTCTGATTCTCTGATGTCCTAATTGGTCTGTGATAGGGTTTGTCCTAATTGGTCTGTGATAGGGTTTGGATTGAGTCAATCAGTTTGTTATCATCTGCTATTTATACTTCTCTGCAATCTATGTCCATGCCATGTTGCTTCAGGCTGTGATTTACAATCATAAACTGTGGTTTATACTTATCAACTTCAGTTATGAGAAAAATTGGGCAGGCGGGATGTAATTACATTGTCATGATCAACTAAAACAGAAACACGGAGGCTCACAGCAGTGACCACAGAAGTCAGGCATACACCAAATCTCTACTGCTGCACCAGCACTGAGGCTGTGCTGTGTTTTTAGCTGCTTTCTTTAGGTTCCTACCAAACTGGAATAGCATTTTGTGATAAGAGATGTCAGCATTTTCAATAGTACTTTGTGATTTTTTTTCAAGACAATGATGGGCTTTGTAGGAGTTTGCCATCATTTGGATAAATTTATGGTGAGGTTTTTAAGTCAAGAATTAACAGGGAAAACCTACCAAAAACTAAACTGTTAGTTCAAGGCACAGACCTCAATCCTTTAATCACAGCTAAACTCTTTTACTTCTGGGGCAACAAAGCTGTCCTCACAGCAGGGTCTTACAGCAAGTTTATAATGTCTAAAGGGTAGAAATATGCTCAAATTTTAGTTTAAATTGTGTGTTTTCAAGCAACATCAGCTTGTGAATAATGTTAAACTCTCTGCCTTTTTTTTTTTTGGAATGATTAAGATTAAGATGCTCTTTAGAATTCACTACTTTCAAGGTAGATTCTAATTTAGACTTTTTTCATAGAAAATTACTTTGGAAAAAGAAGACCAAAATTTTCAGGGAGCTAGAAATGGCAACCCACTCCAGTGTTCTTGCCTGGAGAATCCCAAGGATGGGGGAGCCTGGTGGGCTTCTGTCTGTGGGGTCACACAGAGTCGGACACGACTGAAGTGACTTAGCAGCAGCAGCAGCAGATCAACACTATGCATGCAGCATATGAACTGGTGACAAAGAAAATGTTACTTGTGACAGAGTCATCCAGAACAAAAGAACAGAAAGCCTCCACTCATGGCCAAACCTATGTGCAAGTAGTCATTGGTTGTTGATAAATTCTAGCTTCTTCAAATAGGAAATCACTGATGTCAAGGAAAACAAATTACATACTATCTCTTCACACCCAGCTATTTTCCAGTGCTTAGCTCTGGACTATCAACTTCACCAAGAAGGCTTGATGAACTAAACTTTGAAAATAACTCAAATTGAGGTGCTGTCTTAGTAAGGAGAGTAATATTTTCTTCCAATTACTTTTTCCTTCACAAAGATTAAAAAACCCATACATCTAAATTTTACTTTTAGATTTTACATATTGTTGTATCTAAAATAACTCTCCACTGCACTCCTAGGACATGTAAACATTTCTCAGTGCTTAAAATGGAGTTCACAATAATAGTTTATTTTAAATTCAATATATTTAAAAATCTTAATCATATATTTGAATGGAGTCATTCATTATTGAAGAAAAGTCAGAAATTTAAAACAAGTAATTTGACTTCCATAAATGGAGCAAAATATTACCTCTACTGCTAGAGTTTCTAATTGCTCCTTAGATATATCAAACAAAGTATAACTTCAATATTCTATCTAACTAAATGACTTCATCTATACTTCAAATGTTTCCAATCAATATTTTCCTTCATTTTGTATCAACTCACCATTATAACCACGTATAATTGAAAAGCTAAGGATGAGAAAGCCTATTACAAATAATTATTTTTGCTGTTGTCACTGTGAAAAACAAACTGTTAAATACCACTAACAAAAATATTATGTTTATATTTTTATGTTAAAAATGTACTTTTGCTCAGTTTCTTTCCTTTTTTCTTAACTTTTGAAGCTAGCCCATCCTCTTTGTTTCAAAATTAATTTTGTGATCCAGAATTTCAGGTCATTTCTCAATGATTTCTATCAGATAAGTCAAATGAAAGATGAAATTACTTCAAGTTTTTAAAAAACTATGAAATGTCTATGAAAGAAATGAGAAAGTTAAAATTAAAGCCGAAATGGCAACCCACTCCAGTGTTCTTGCCTGGAGAGTCCCAGGGACGGGGGAGCCTGGTGGGCTTCCGTCTATGGGGTCACACAGAGTCGGACACGACTGAAGTGACTTAGCAGCAGCAAGCTTATATACCCATGTGGAGAGTCTGGGGCCCAAGATTTAATCTTTAAATAAAGATTTAAATAAATATATTAATATTTAGATATTAAGGTATCTAGCAAAGATGTTATAATCATGAGGTATCTTTTAGCCTGTCTTTCCTTTCCTGTGCTCGGTGCACATCTGTTCATCTCCTTGGTCACCTAGCACTCATATACTATAGGCCAGTGCTCTGTAAACTGGGAAAGAAGTCCACACACACAGCTGTCAAGTTCAATTCTGATTAAATGGGGCTTGCCAGAGAAGATATTTACAAACTGCATTGTTGATTTGGGAAGTGTTGTTTGGTTAGAAATTGCTGATACTATAGACCGAGATATAAACAGGCTAGGTAAAATTCTCTCCAGAGTTATCAAACTTTTCTATCTATTCTCAAAGGACCCAATGCACATCTCCCAATTACTTGATTCCCTTTAGAAAATAGGCCAATTTTTCCTTGAGGGGTTTCTCAACAGGCATCAATTCATTCAATAAATATTGCTGAGGATATACTCCCTGCCAGGTATATTCCAGGTAGATGTTTCTCAATCCTGTATGCTCATTTAAATTTCCTAAAAGGCTTTCACAAAATACCTATGTCAGGCCCCACACTAAATATATAAGCACTGGGTATGATCCTAAGTATAATCAGAATGGGGAACACTCTCTGGGCAATGAGGTTACAAAGGTGAGCAGGACACTCTCATGGTGAAAGTATTAGTTGCTCAGTCGTGTCTGACTCTTTGCAACCCATGGACCATAGCCTGCCAGGCTCTGTCCATGGGATTCTTCAGGCAAAAATTATGGAGTGGGTAGCCATTCCCTTCACCAGGGGATCTTCCCAATCCAGATATTGAACCCAGGTCTCCCGCATTGCAGGCAGATTTTTTACTGTCTGAGCCACCAGAGAAGCCCCTTATATTTTCAAGAAAGAAGGAAACACTTCAAAATATTCATAAAAACTTTTGTTTCTGCCATTATGGCAGTCTAGAACACTCTAGAACCTTCTTACAACACAAGATCTAAATATATAAGATAAACACCTTTGGGACTCCAAAAGAGTGTAGAAAATCCACTGAAGTCAAGAATAAACCATAAAGCTGGGAAAGCAGGTGAATATTGAAGCCACTGGATTATCAGAAATCTGTGGCCTAGAACTTGAGGGTAGTGGTAATGGTCAAGTTAGATTGGCACTTAGCAAGAACTTGAGCCCAGCAGATCAAAGACCAGCCTAAATAAAGATGGAAACCAGGGAAGGTTAGTCTTATGGAAAAGGGTAAATTGATGTGTGTGTGCACATACATATATACACATTCATACACACATCTATACTTCTTAAAAATGCTACAGAGACAGGAAGAAAAGTTACTTTTCTTGGCTTGTAATGATTAAAGTAATGATTAAAGTTAATAAATATCTATGATTGTTTGTGGTCAAAGCTTAGTCCTTAGGGGCCCTCAGAACTGCAAGAATTGAATTATAATTTTAAATAGACTTGGATCTATGTTGCTTCTAGAAAGAAGAAAACATAAATCTATTTTATTATTTTAAAAATTGCTATAGGATACTATCAATTATAAGCTAAGAATTTTAAAAGAAATCACAAAGCTTTCAAGAAACAATCATATGTGAGAGTTGGTAGAAAAAGCGAAAAGATCCAGACCCACAAAGACTTTAGAAATAGTAATAATAAGACACTGATGAAAGAAACTGAAGAACGGATAAATAGACATTCCATGCTTATGGACTGGAAGAATCAATATTGCTAAAATGTCCATACTACCCAACGCCATATACAGATTCGATGTAACCCACTCAAAATCCTAATGACATTTTTTCACAGAAACAGAACAGAGAATACTAAAATTTGTATGGAAACACAAAAGACCCTAAATAGTCAAACCAATATTGAGAAAGAAGACAAAGCTGAAGGCATCAGGCTTCTTAATTTCCAACTGTATTACAAAGCTATAGTGATCAAAACAGTATGGTATTGGCATAAAAACAGACACATAGATCAATGGAACAGGACAGAGAGACAAGAAACAAATCCAGACATATGTGGCCAATTAACATACAACAAAGGAGCCAAAAATTTACAATAAGGAAACAACAGTCTCTTCAATAAATGATGTTAGGAAAACTGCACACCACATGCAAACTTACACCATAAATAAAAATCAATTCAAAGTCGACTAAAGACCTGAAACCATAGCACCCCCTGAAGAAAATATAGGCAGTAATCTTGATATTCGTGTCGGCAATAATTTTTGGATTCGACACCAAAAGCAAAGACAACAAAAGCAAAAACACGGGACCACATCAAACTAAAACAGCTTCTACTCAGCAAAGGAAATCATTAGCAAAATGAAAAGGCAGTCTACTGAATGGGAGAAAATATTTTTAAATCATTTATCTGATATAGGGTTATTATCCAAAATATATAAAGAATTTATATAACTTGACAGTAAAAAACCAAAGAAACCAAACAGATGGGCAGAGGTTCTGAATAGACATTTTTTCAGCAAAGACATACAGATGACCAACAGGTATGTGAAGGATGCTCAACAATCACTAATCATCAGGGAAGTACAAATCAAAATCACAGTGAGAATAATAAAACCTTGAGAAATAAAATAAGAATCAATGTTTAGTAGTAACCCTGGTATTCTCTAGACATCTTGTCATGATCTGCTATGAAATAACCTTATCAGGTTATTTTCAAGGTATGAAAAATCAAGGCCAGTTAAGACAAAATGCTGTGAATTTCAAACTCCCAGAGAGAAGCAATTTGGGATATGTCTTTGGGTATTCAAGATAGAGTCTCATGAAAAACCTGAATTTTGTGATCTTGAGCTAGGTTGCCAATGGAAGAAATTAGTGAAGGGGGAAAAAAAAGTAAACCTTAAATTCTATCTTTCTTGAGCTCTTGGATTGTGTTAATATTGATAATCTTGTTGATTTTCATATCCGTACCCCTGTTCATTTATAATTTTAGTGCCTGACTTCTTTGTTCCTTTTGGATCCAAATTGCTCGTTTCCTCCTGTTCACAAGTGGAAGCCGTATCGCCATGTTTTTGGCCCCCTACTGTCTTTCAGTCTTTTATCCCATACATCTAGTCTATTAATCTCCCTAGCCCTCCCAATGTACTGGACAATGTGCTGCAGTGGGTTTGGATATTGATAACAACTGGAAGCTGTAAAACGCATTCGAGACTCTAAGTACACTTTGAGGAGCAATTGTCCTGTTGGAATTTCTGTGAGGCTGGGTAAAGGGCTACCTGGTACTATCCACTAAGTTACAAAATCTTAGGTACCATCTCCAACCTATGCCAGAGGAACACTCAGCCCCTCACTGCCCACAGACAGAATCCTCTGTCCACCAGGGAATCAGAGACTAAAGTTTCTTCACCACTTCTATGGTAAGGCTGTCTGGAATTCCCTTTTAGGCTATGGGGCACTTGTTTCAGGTTCCCTGTAGAAGCTGGAAGGGGAGGTGGTAGAAAGTATACTTTCATGTCATTTACTGTTGGTCCTGCCCTCTCCAGCTGCTTCCTTGAGAAGATACATCTAAAGATATAAAGTCTGCATTTGATATAATGCCTTAATCACTGGGTCTACAATTAATGTTGACTGAGATTGTCAGCTCCTGGAGGGAAGTATTGCTGTTGTAGGAATATTTTAACAGTGTCATGTGCAAAAGAACAAATAAATATTTTGATTTTGTGATTCTAAAAAAAAAATCACAATGAGATGTCATCTCATACCTGTTAGAATGGCTATTATCAAAAAGACACAAAATAACAAGTGCTGGTGAAAATGTGGAGAAAAGGGAACCATAGGACACTATCAGTAGGAGTGTAAATTGGTTCAGCCACTATGGGAAAAATGGAGGTTGCACAAAAAACTCAAAAATAAAGCTATCATATGATCCAGTAATCCCACTTGGGGTTATTTGGAAAAAATGACAACATTAACTTGAAAAGATATATGTACTCTATAAATTTATATAAATTATATGTGGAAATGATAAAATTGTGGATGTATTGGACCAAATAAAATACTTTATCAAAAAAAGAAAAGATACATGCACTCTCATGTTCATTGCAGCATTATTTACAATAGCAAAGATATGGAAACAACCTAAATGTCCATTGATGAATGAAGGGATAAAACATTACACACAGACAGACAGGAATATTATTCAGCTGTGGAAAAAAAGAAAATCTTTCTATTTTCAACAACATGATTGGACCTGGTGGGCATTATCCCAAGTGAAATAAATCATAGAAAGATAACTACTGTATATCTCACTTAAATATAGAATCTAAAAAAAAAAAATGCCCCAAACCAAGCTCAGATAGATACAGAGAACAGACTAGTAATTTGCAGAGTCAGCAAGTATGGGATGGGCAAAATGAGTGAAGGTAGTCAAAAGGTACAAGCTTACAGTTATAAAATAAATAAGTCATGGAGATATAATGTAAAGCTTAACCACTGTAGTTAATAATACTTTACTGCATATTTGAAAGTTGTTATGAGTACATCTTAACAGTTCTCATCACAAGAAAAAAAATCTGTTTAACTATATATAGTGATAGACATTAACTTGACTTACTGTGGTAATCATTTTGCAATACATACAACTACCAAACCATTGTATTGCCTCCCTGAAACTAATTAAGGCTGTATGTCAATTATATCTCAATACTAACAAATAAATAAATTTTTAAAAAATACATTAAACAAAAACAAAAAGGAAAGAAATTGAAATTTGATTCTGAGACAAGTTCTAGCAGTTATCTTTTGAAGGATCAGTGCAGGGTCCATACACCCTTAATGAAAGGAAACTTTGTTTTTCCAGGATAGGAAAGAGATGATGGCAGGGACAGACCAAGAGTAAGATGGAATTGTTAAATTCCTAGTACACGTGGGATCCTTACAAATCCAAATACAAGATAAGAAAGTCCTGACTGTTACAGGGGCAAGACTGAAGACATAGTTAAGCAATTTTGAAGGAATGTGTTAAAGATTGCCTTGCAATAACTTCCAAATGCTATTCTGGTCCCCTACGCCTGATCAAAGCTTCTTTTTAAACCAGGCACTGAACATTTTATCTTGGATATAAATTTTTTACTTGTTTTGACATCCCCAAAGATTTTTTTTAAAACTTGCCAAAAAAATCTAAATATATAAGAGATTTGTGAGTGCACCTTGAGAGAAATGTATTCTGGATTCAGAACAGCTATTCCAGCCTAAGTAGTCAAGCTGTCATCAAGGAAGGGGCCACAGGTAGTGTCTATTCTGCTACCCAGAACACACTTTAAGGGTAAACTCAACAGGCATCTGGGCTGCTCTCAAATGAGTGGTCTACTTCTACAGCCTGCAAAGCCCAAGGAAGCCAAAATGACTGACTCGAGTCTTGAGTCCCTGGCCAGAAAGCTATACAAAATTCACACTCGAAGCCAAAGAAATGCAGTTTCCTCATAGAGCTGGTGTCGAGGGAGCAATCTTCTCTCAGAGCTTATGATGGAGAAAACCTTCAGCCACTTCGGGTTGGCTGTAGTTCAGCATTTCTCATCTCATGTACTTCTTTTTGAAATTTATAGAAATTATAATGCCTGGGCAAGTCAGACTGCAACACACCAGCCACATGGCAGGGAGACCCCAGATCCCAGATGAAATCCAGGCTTCGTGGGCATGTCTTTTGGTTTGTTGCTGGTTGGTACAACTGTGCTTTTTCTGATATGCTGGGGTGTGAGAATCACACAGAACCCCTTCTCAGGAAACAGATAAGAAAACTACACAATCCATGCCAGATAAGCTAATGAACATTCTCAATTCTGAGAAGATGGAGAAATGAGAGTACCCTCAATTTGGAAATGAGAAGAGGGTATTGGTCTCCATGTCAGACACATGATCTAGGAATGAAAAGCTTTCAATTCAGAAAGTTTTCTAAAAGAGAAAGACTAGCACAAAACTAGGGCAGGTGGCACACTTCTCATTTAGGGATTGGGTAGGGGAAATAATCTTTAAGGTGCTTAAAAGGCTGCATTCCGACTAATGGAGATGAGGACAACTATCAGTGAGCAGACAGGTTTTCTAGAACAATGGTTCTGGGCTGAGGGGTCGCCATCATGAATAATTTGAAATGCCATCGGACATTCCCATCACAGAAAAATGCCATTTCAAAGCAGAAGAGCAGAGTAACTTGCATCCTCATGCTGCTGCGTTTGTGACTCTATGTCACGGCCGCACGCACCGTCCAGTGACCTGCTGACCACGCTGCCTTCCAGCATGATCTATGGCACTTGGAAATTCACTCTCTGGGCTCTTTGGGTTCACACAAAGAACAATAAGGATTGATTATTCTTAACATTATATAACAAGTTGCAGTTCTTGCTTATAACCTGCTTTAAAATGTTAGCTCCCTTTATTTTGACAAATAATTCTGGCATCAAGCAATGTGGAGATAAAACACCCAGTACTACCCAGATCTTCCATTCAGCTTTTGAACACTAGATTTTCACTCCCCGATAAATGGGATGAATTCAAACATTTGGAGATATTTTCATGATCAGATCTACAATACAATACAATCCCTATTCTCTCTTTGAATTACTGAATCCTATCCTTCTTAGAAAGACAAAAATATTAGAAGTGACATTTTGGAACTACTCCATGAATATCAGTATTTGAATGGTGTGAGACTACTCTTCCTGAAAGTAAAACATATTGTTTTGATCAGTCTTAAAGAAAACTTCTAGAATTTTATTCACAAATCAAGAATTTCTGCTATTTTACAGCAGAATATCACACTGCAAAGGAGAAGGCAAGGTTTAAAAAAATATCCTTATCACTGCTAATAAACAAATGCATGCTCCACTTCACTTCACTAGATAATCTGAACTTTATGACCCCGAGGAGTTTTCAGAATAAAAGTGAGAGAAGTGTTTTGGAATTGAGGGCACTTCCAGCGTAAGGAAGTACTAAGGAAGGATTACAGTATTCTACTTTGCATCTCTGAGGTATCTCTGGGCCTAAGAAGAGGACTCCAGCCTCAAAAATCCACAGAATGACAAGTTTGCTGACAAATACCTCATCAAGTAGATTTGAAAAAAATTAAAACACCAACAGATGGAATGTGTCTGAATTCTCTCCCTGCTGGTGTGTGTGTCACCGAATATCAGCAGAGTGAACAGGGGAGGCCCCACAGGACCCTGCCAAGAAGGAAAGCTGCGGTGACCCAAATGCACTTCCCTATACGAAAGCCTCAAGGTTGATGAATGCCATGTCTCCGCAGCTGGCTTTTGTTGGCTCTTTATATTTCCCCAGGTGCCCTTTCCTCTCCTAAAAAAACCCCAGGAAAATCAGACCATAATTTTGAATCAAAGAAACTTTCCATTTATATTTCCATACAAACTCTGGTAAATATCACCTGTAGGTTTAAGGAATCAATCCTCCTGTTCCCTGTAATTAAGTGGGAAAATGAATTAGTGAATGTTTCCAAGCATAAGCATTAAAACAATAAATATGCCTCCATGGTGAAGTTTTCCTTTTGGAGGAGAAGAAGTAACAAAATCTAAATTAAATTAAAGTGGTGTTTGGGGAACCAAAGTGGTACTACAGCTCAATAAACTAATGTAATTAGACAACCTAAGAAATTTTTTGTTTCTAGTCTCGAGATCTAAAGCATGAGCTTTGTAAAGGTTCGAGATCATTGTCAGCATCCAATTCAATATCCGAGATTCTCAAATTCACAGCCAGCACACTCTGCCTTAAAGGTATCGCTTGTCTGATTATCGTGCCAGTCTCTCCATCTCTGAATGGTTTTGTGTTACTTTCAAGTGCAGCAGCCCCGTTTGGAAACTGACAAGTGTTCATTTTGAAATGGAGTCATCAAATGCATGCAGCCTTCAGGAGGCTCCTCTTTTCATGAGAACAAACAAAGGGAAATGTTTTTAGTACAAAATCCCCTTTTAACAAATAAAAAGCTTGTATTGCACTGCAGGGCTGCCCACCTCCACAAAGCCCTGGCTCTTTTTGGTGGCCCTCAGAAGCAAGTTTTTCATTGTATAATTCATCCAGGGATAGAGAGTCTGCTGGGCTAATGAGCTCTCCTGCAGCCTCTTCTCCCGCAGGCGAAACCCAAAAAGCATAGTCTTAAATCAGACAGTGTAAAAGCCAAAAGAGAGAGGGGTAGGGTAAAGGAAAGAAAAAAAAAAAAATGTAGGGTCGAGAAAGCCAAGTTAGCAGTAGGCCAATAATCAAACCTTGCATCTGGCTTTAGTGAAGTTGTATGCTTAAAGATTTTCATCCACACAGTTAATTTCTAAGCTTGTTCTTTCATGGCCAAAGTTCTATTTTGAGTATGACACCATTTGAGCACACCTCCAATAGATATTAATGTAATAGATCATCATGGCAGCTGGCTCTTAAATATACTGATAGCAACCTTGACCAGGAACTGATTAAAAAGGATAGGATTAAGGAGCATTCCCTTTTTGCCAGAAAGTGGAGAATGACATTGGAAACCTGAGGGCTCTGATTCTTGCCCTATTACTAATTTCCCCATGTTTTACACTGTCACTGGTGAGTTCGGCAGATATTATTAGGAAGCTATGTGACAGCATCTAACAAAGTATGTTGGGAGAGAAATCATGGCTCCCCTTTGCACTGATGATCTTTTGGAGAAATACAGTATTGTGGATTACAGGAGATGGAGGTTGCAAACACTGATGATACCCATGGCAATTCATCATCGGCCTGAGACTTGCCAGTGATCTACAGCTATAAAGAAACAGCTTCCAGGAGGGACAAGGATGGAGGGTCTGTCTTACTCATGTTAGCAAAGATGTTCTAGAAAGGATCATCTGGATTATTTATTGGTTATTCTAAATCTCTGAACACAATTTTAGGACACGGCAGGTCCCCACGCAATGTGAAGACTGTAGGCTATTCTGCCTTTTTAAGTGTCCCTCAGGTGTTGCAAGCAAACACCACAGACTATGGTTTAGGATGAATTTGTAGAATTCAAAAGGCCAGAAGAGTATTAGTAATGTTGGGGTTAACAGAGGCAGCTCATTTTAGAAATTTGGTATTTGAGTTTTTCAACATTATCCAAAGTGGGTTCACCACATTCTTTTTAACAAACTCTTCAGCACTGAGCAGATGGTTCCTCTATTAACAACCATTTGCATTTAACATATTGCAGTGATTTATGTACCACATGCCATTGAGCAAAGCAAAAACATTCAGTAGCGACTAATTAGTTGAGTGTAAAGACACATATCTAAATGTTCAGAGCCCTCCTCTATGTTTTATATTATTATAGTTTACTGTTTCATTTGTATAAAGCACTTAAGTCTGAACTTTGACATCCATCTTATTAATTATGGCAATTATATGGTATGGTACTTTATGGTTCTATTAATGCTTCAGTCATACATTTTTTTAAAAATTTAGATTATCATTTATATGTTCCCTGAGTTACTCATAAGTCAGTTCTATTTTATTTTTAAATGTTAGAATGTTTTTAATCTACTCCCAAATCCAGCAAAATATTTATTTTCAAAAAGCCCACTAATAGAATATACTTAGTAAATAAGAGATGAAATAAGATTACTAATCAAAAAAGGTGATTAACAAAGAGTGACTAATTTTAATTGGGTTTGAATACCATTTATATAATATATAATTCTTTTTGTATCATATCTTCTTAACTGTCCACTCTTCTGAGCTGACATAATTTTTTCCTTTACCTGCTAAATCTCTGCTCCAATTCCCTCATGACCCATGGATTTGACTCTGAACTGGATGTGCTCAAGTTGGTGACCCTTGAACCTCACCAGTGCACAGGGCTTTTGCTGCCTTTCAAAAGCAGATTCCCTGAAGCCAAAGGAAAAACAAAACTAAAGTTGCATCAGCTATTGCATCCTACAGAAAAGAAGTCCTAAACTCTTTTTTTCTGTCTTAGATGATCCTGAGACACTTTCTTCTCCTTTATGCTGACCAACAGGGTCAATGGGCATTGTAATACTGTCACTGTGTGTCAAGGTGACAATGTTAGGACTATAGGATGAACCAATGAATCTTTTATAACTACAGTCTTCATTCTCAAGAGTCATCCACGCAAAGTGTCAAAGTAGGCCATTCATCATCAGTAAGGATAAATGCCCATCTGTGACCCAGAGGAAATGGGGTATAATATAGCTGCATTTACCCAGGGCTCAAGAAGCCAACCTCAGAAAACCTGAACTTACACTGTTTATTTTACAATCCCTGGTTTTAATTTTCATAGGGATTTCTACCAACAGAGAACTCTAGAAACATTGTAGCAATAAGTTTAACTTGCTGAAGTCTTTAAAGGGAAAGGAAACAATTAAGACAGATAAGTGCATTAACGAAGGTACAGTAGAATATGAATTATATATTAGTATAAACTCAGCAATATAGGAAATACAGTCCAACAATATAGGAAGGTCGTAAAAGAAGAAAATTATTAATGGTTAATGTTGATAGGTTCAATATATTGTAGTAAGACTAATAAAAATAATCAAAAAAAAAAAAACAACACTGCTTTTGAAGTCATAATATTCAATTTCCACTACAATCCCTGGACCCATGATAATAACCATCATTTATTTAACATGCACTTCCATTTTACATACATTAATAATCTTTAAAACAGCTCACTAATGTGGAGGGCATTTGTTTCACTTTATAGATGAGAGCGACTAAGACTTTGAGATATTGAAATCATGCATTTTTTTCTGAAATCTATCAAGGAGCAAGTGAAGGAGCTGGGATTCGAACTCAGGTCTGTCTTGCTTCCAGCTACCCTCTGCTGCCTCTCCATGTAAACAATAGTTGGTTAACAAGCATATGCTTCAACTTACTGTTTTCTTATTTAAGTTTGTGTCAAAAACTCAACTGTGGTAGTAATTTCCTCTGGTATCTTATTTTGGTAGTAAAATAATACTTGAATCTTTACATGTGCTTCTGTTACTAGCAAAATCTAATAGAACAATCAATATCAAGGAAAGGAGCAAATACTCAAATTGCAAAGAAGCCTATTGGTTTAAACTCATCAATGCTAAGCAAGTATACAATGTGTAATCCTGAGAGATATCTTCTGGCTTTTGTTTTCCATAAATAACATTTATATTTAATGAAAACAGGATTAACTTTGTATTACAAATTGAGCCTGTCATTCAGTCTGATTAAACAACATGCAGTCTTACAAATCCACATTTTACTTAACATTTCTGTGTGTCTAGAATTAAAAAATTTTTCTAGATATATTAGAGAAAGGAGAAGGAAAACTTGTCTAAGTGTGTTCAGTTCAATTCAGTTCAGTCGCTCAGTTGTGTCCGACTCTTTGCGACCCCATGAATCACAGCACGCCAGGCCTCCCTGTCCATCACCAACTCCCAGAGTTCACTCAAACTCATGTCCATCGAGTCAGTGATGCCATCCAGCCATCTCATTCTCTGTCGTCCCCGTCTCCTCCTGCCCCCAACCCCTCCCAACATCAGAGTCTTTTCCAGTGAGTCAACTCGTTGCATGAGGTGGCCAAAGTATTGGAGTTTCAGCTTTAGCATCAGTCCTTCCAATGAACACCCAGGATTGATCTCCTTTAGAATGGACTGGTTGGATCTCCTTGTACTGATACTAAAATAGGGCACTAGATATTTTCAATCATTAGATAATATTCAACCGTCTTTAACTGATGAATGGTAACAATTTCAGATGGTTTGACCTAACGTATGAAGGTAATTATTTAACCTTGATAAAAGAGAATATTGGAAGTCTTCCAGAAAGCTTCCTCCATCCCAAACGTCTTCCTCCTCCTTCCTGCTGTTACCATAGCAACCTTCTACACAATTCTACAACTGAAAAGACCACATCGCTTCATAATTTTCCTTGTGAAGTGGCTATCAAGATGATAGCAACTTGAGGACAGGGACTGTGGCTTTTCATCTTTCTATCTCCAGCAACTGGCACACTGCTAGGAACTAGCAGGCACAAAATATTTAAGTGCTTACATTTATTTGTAGTATATTTTTCATTTTTCAAAATTCTTGGAGGTAAGGTAGGTATTAATACTTCCCACATTAAAGTTCTTGAATTAGAATCCAGATTTGATTCCCAGTTAAATAATTTATTTTACTCCTTTTTATTATTACCAATTATTGTTCTCACAAAGCTTATAAGTCCACTTATATTTAATTAAACATGACTGATTATTCTCTTCTTTCTTAAGCCACAAGCATAAACTATGCTAAAAAATGTAAAATGTCTACATTTCATTAACAAATTTAATAAAATGGTTACTGCTATTTCCAAATGGACTTCTTCCCTTTTTTGATTACAGTTTATTTCTGACACTGCCTGCCTATTTTTCATATAAATTTCTGTTTATACATTATGGGATTTTGGTACATTTTACATTCTTTGTGCTGCTGAGGTTAAGAAGGTGGTTGCTATGGTCTCTTTTGATATTAACACTACATATTTCTCATTTTCAGCCTGTTTTACCTCTTCTTCTAAATCGGTCACTCTAGAACACATGAAAGACTGCATTTTAGATTGTGGTCGAAACTCACAAAGGCTAGAGAAGTAGAAGATCTGTCAGAACCTACTCTATAGCCAAGGAACTCTATTCAATCCTCTGTAGTGGCCTATGGAGGAAAATAATTTAAAAAAATAAAAAGAGTGGATATATGTACATGTACAACTGATTCACTTTGCTGTACACCTAAAACTACACAACATTGTAAATCAACTACACTCCAATAAAAATTTCAAAAATAAATAATCAAAAAAGCATTTGAGTGGTTCCAGTGATCTGGAGATCTCCCTCGAACCAAAAAGGGCACATGCTCTACCCTTTTATTTTTTCTGATCTACAGTTAGCATGAGGTTGGGCAATAAAAAAATGCTTTAAAAGTGAATGAGATTTCACAAATGATCTGATCATCTAGGGTTCAGTTCAGTTCAGTTCAGTTCAGTCGCTCAGTCGTGTCCGACTCTCTGCGACCCCATGAATCACAGCACGCCAGGCCTCCCTGTCCATCACCAAATCCCTGAGTTCACTCAAACTCATGTCCATCGAGTCGGTGATGCCATCCAGCCATCTCATTCTCGGTCGTCCCCTTCTCCTCCCGCCCTCAACCCTTCCCAGCATCAGAGTCTTTTCCAGTGAGTCAACTCATCGCATGAGGTGGCCAAAGTATTGCAGTTTCAGCTTTAGCATCAGTCCTTCCAATGAACACCCAGGATTGATCTCCTTTAGAATGGACCATCTAGGGTAGGAGTGCAGAAAAATATAGCATGAAGTTAAAGACTTCTCAGAAATCTCAAGATTTCCTGAGAAACATCATTTACTGGCCCCTTTATTCTACCACTCTATATGTCTATCTTTACGCCAGTACTACACTGCCTATGTAATAAGTTCTGAAATCAAAAAGTGGAAGACTTTCAGCTTTATTCTTCTTTAATACTACTTTGGCTATTTGGTGTCTCTTGAGATTCCACATGAATTTTAGGATGGATTTTTATGTTTCTGCAGAAATTGTCATCAAGATTTTGACATAAATTACATTGACTATATATATATAGCTTTAGGTAGTATTGCCATTTTAACAGCTTTCAAGCCATGAATATGAGATTTCTTTTCATTGATACATGTCTTCTTCAATTTCTTCCAGCAATGTTTTGTAGTTTTTCTTGTGTATGTCTTTTACCTTTTTGGTTATTAAGTTTGTTTCTAAGTACTTTATCCCTTTTGACAGTACTGTAAATGAGGTTGTTTTCTTAATTTCCTCTACAACGCCTCATTTACAAACTGTAAGATGGTTTTTATACATTTTAAACTCCTTGGTTATTGAACCCAAGTGACAAATATCGGTTGAAGGTGACTTTGCGACATATAGTGATATTAAAAGTGTAGTTGCTCAGTCATACCGGAGTGGAGTGCCATTCCCTTATCCAGGAGATCTTTCTGACCCAGGGATCGAACCCAAGTCTCCTGATTGCAGGCAGATTCTTTACCATCTGAGCCACCAAAGGTAATGATTCGGTGATATTTTGATACTACTAAATATTTCTTGATGGTGGGTAGTAGAAGAGTCCATTTCTTTTCACAGACTTGTCCTTAACCAGGAAAGGGACCAAGAGACTTTCTGGTCTTAAAAACACCAATCAGACAAATGATAGAAGAAACAACATGTGTTTGGGTAGGGTAATATTATCCTAAATATATGCATTCCTCTAATATCTGAGGTAGACTAATTTTATTCTCTAACTTCAAACAGTTGGTTGAAAACTGAAGCTTTGCAATTTTAGTATATTAGATAAAGTAGCATTACCAAAAATACTGTGCTTAGCTCCAATTCCCGTATAGTTTTGTGTAAGGAATACATAAAGGTGGCCAAAGGAAGCCTAAGGGGAAGAATCAGATTCTCAGAATGGTTGGTTTGCTTGATGGTCAAAAGGATATTCCATACCCATTCAGTTACCCACAATAAGTATTTACGGAATGCCTACTGTGTGCCATGTCCAGTCATGGGCACATAGGGTAGATCAGTGAGTAAAACACAAGTTCCATCTGGACCTAAATTTTGGTTATGCAATAGTACCATACTTGGTTAATTCATTTAAGCATTCTGTTCTACATCTGAAAAAGAGGGACTTAGATTACATTATTTTTATGGTTTCTTTCAGTTCTAAAAGAACTGGTTTTGCAATGCTTTGACTCTATATTTGGCATATACACTGTCCGTTTAATTCCAATATAGGAGTTCATGAAGCTGTCTCCTCCCAACCTGCCAAATTGCTGACCTCTTAGACTCCCCCATCCCATCATCTCTTGGCCCACCCTACCCCCATCTGTTCCTTGTTCTCAGCAGCCCTGGAGGATCTATAATTACACATGGATGTCACCAATATGTTGTAACAGCTTTGCTTCCCTGATATTCTAGCAGGAGCAAATGAGTAAGAGCAGCCAGGGCAGCCGCACAATTCCTAGACAAGATGATATCCCTTAGCGGGATACAATTTTTTTTTACTGGGCTCTCCTTTGTTATTCATCAACACTCCTCAGAAGTAGAAGGAAGGCAACCCACATTTAACTAAAATCAGCCTGTGGTTTCAAGAATATCTTCCAGAGCAAAGAAAAAAATAAATATAGCACTTTGAATATCAATTAATCTTATTTTCCTTTACATATATGACTTTAGTTTATTGCTGTAATTAGAGTTTGAGGAGCTACATCTGAGAGGAAGAGAAATACTCCAGCATCTCTATTTATCTCTAAAATGCACCAGATTGTACCTCTTGGCATTTCATTTTTTACATCTTTGCTGACTCTTCCATCACAATTTCTCTAGCTTAAAAACAAAACAAAAATATCCCTATCTATTCCAATAGAACGGTAAATTTCCTATAATTCCTAAAAATACACAGAACTTTGAAAGTTTCAAAAATAAGAGCAACAGTAACAAAAGAAAGGTATTCCCATCAAAGCTAACCTTTCATTAAGATGGTCTCATTTTTTTCTCTCAGGGTAGCAATGATATAGGAAGAATGATAGCTAAAATTACACCTTGCTATGAAATATCAATCTGTTCTAAGCAATGCAAATAGTTGAAACATACACATTGTTTTCGCTTATTTCCTTATAGCCCAGGAAGAATCTGGTGATACTGGAGATTGAAGAGGCCTTGTTACCCTAACATGAGTTCCATTAACACTAATTCTTTGGGGAACCAATCAGTCAGTTCAGTCAGTCAGGTCTGACTCTTTGCGACTCCCTGGACTACAGCACGCCAGGCTTCTCTGTCCATCACCAACTCCTGGAGCTTGCTCAATCTCATGTCCATCGAGTCAGTGATGACATCCAACCATCTTATCCTCTGCTGCCCTCTTCTCCTCCTGCCTCCAGTCTTTCCCAGTATCAGGGTCTTTTCCAATGAGTCAGTTCTTCTCATCAGGTGGTCAAAGTATTGGAGTTTCAGCTTCAGCATCAGTCCTTCCAATGAATATTCAGGATTGATTTCCTTTAGGATTGACTGGTTTGATCTTGCAGTCCAAGAAATTCTCAAGAGTCTTCTCCAACACAACAGTTCAAAAGCATCAATTCTCTGGCGCTCAACTTTCTTTACATTCCAACTCTCACATCCATACATGATTATTGGAAAAACCATAGCTTTGACTACATAGACCTTTGCTGGCAAAGTAATGTCTCTATTTTTTAATATGCTGTCTAGGTTGGATGCAGCTTTTCTTCCATGAAGCAAGCATCTTTTAAATTAATTTCAAGAGACAACTCTACACATGGACATCACCAGATGGTCGATACTGAAATCAGATTGGTTATATTCTTTGCAGCCAAAGATGGAGAAGCTCCATACAGTCAGCAAAAACAAGACAAGGAGCTGACTGTGGCTCAGATCATGACCTCCTTATTGTCAAATTCGGACTTAAATTGAAGAAAGTAGTGAAAACCACTAGACCATCTAGGTATTACCTAAATCAAATCCCTTACAATTATACAGTGGAAGTGATAAATAGATTCAAGGGATTAGATTTGATAGACAAAGTGCCTGCAGAACTACGGATGGAGGTTTGTGAAACTGTACAGGAGGCAGTGATCAAGACCATCCCCAAGAAAAAGAAATGCAAAAAGGCAAAATGGGTGTCTGAGGAGGACTTACAAATAGCTGAGAAAAGAAGAGAAGCTAAAGGCAAAGGAGAAAAGGAAAGATATAACCATTTGGAAGCAAAGTTTCAAAGAAAAGCAAGGAGAGACAAAGTCTTCCTCAGTGATCAATGCAAAGAAATAGAGGAAAATAATAGAATGGGAAAGACTAGAAATCTCTTCAAGAAAATTAGAGATACTAAGGGAACTTTTCATGCAAAGATGGGCACAATAAAGGACAGAAGTGGTATGGACCTAATAGAAGCAGAAGATATTAAGAAGAGGTGGCAAGAATACACAAAGAACTATACAAAAAAGGTCTTCATGACCCAGATAACCACAGTGGTTTGATCATTCACCTAGAGCCAGACATCCTGGAATGCACAGTCAAGTGGGCATTAGGAAACATCACTATGAACAAAGCTAATGGAGATGATGGAATTTCAACTGAGTTATTTCAAATCCTAAAAGATGATGCTGTGATAGTGCTGCACTCAATATGCCAGCAAATTTGGAAAACTCAGCAGTGGCCACAGGACTGGAAAAGATAAGTTTTCATTCCAATTCCAAAGAAAGGCAATGCCAAAGAATGCTTAAACTACCGCACAGTTGCACTCATCTCACACGCTAGTAAAGTTATACTCAAAATTCTCAAAGCCAGGATTCAACAGTATGTGAAATGAGAACTTCCAGATATTGAAGCTGGATTTAGAAAAGGCAGAGGAACCAGACATCAAATTGCCTACATCCACTGGATCACTGAAAAAGCAAGAGAGTTCCAGAAAAATGTCTTCTGCTTTAATGATTACACCAAAGCCTTTAATTGTGTAGATCACGACAAACTGTGGAAAACTCTTGAAGAGATGGGAATACCAGACCACCTAACCTGCCTCCTGAGAAATCTGTATGCAGGTCAAGAAGCAATCGTTACAACCGGACATGGAACAACAAACTGGTTCCAAATTGGGAAAGGAGTGTGTCAAGGCTGTATATTGTCACCCTGCTTATTTAACTTATATGCAGAGTACATTATGCAAAATGTCAGGCTGGATGAAGCACAAGCTTGAATCAAGATTGTCAGGAGAAATATCAATAACCTCAGATATACAGATGACACCACCCTTATGGAAGAAAGTGAAGAGGAACTAAAAGGCCTCTTGATGAAGGTGAAAGGGGAGAGTGAAAAAGCTGCCTTAAAACTCAGCATTCAAAAAACTAAGATCAGGGCATCTGGTCCCATCACTCCATTTCAAATAGATGGGGTGCCAACAGAGAGGTTTTGACTCAGTATTTTGGGAGGCTCTGGTGAAATAAAATGGAAATGTTCCTTTACTGTAGGATATGTCAGGGCCTTTAATATGCTCACATATTAATATAATATATTGTAATTCTCCTAGAAGGAAATGTTGTAAATAACATTTCCCAAGTCTTTGACCATTGCATCCTTTATTTGAAGAAAATTTTGAGAAACAGAAATCAAGTATAACAATATCATTTCAAAGATAAGAAGACAACCTATTTCTCTTGACTCCTAGTCAATGTTTCTTTCTGCGTTCAATCGCTTAGTCGTGTCTCGTCTTTTGTGACCCCATAGACTGTAGCCCGACAGGCTCTTCTGTCCATGCGATTTTTCAGGCAACTGGAGCATGTTGCTATTTCCTACTCCAGGAGATCTTCCTAACTCAGGGATCAAACCTGCATCTCTCACATCTCCTGCATTCTTTACCAATAGAGCCACTGTTCTAAAATAAGACAAATGATGATATTGAAATCGTGATGCTTTTACCTCCGTTCTCTCAAAACATCCCCAGTACATTATCAGTTGTTTTAGACACCAGTCGTAGGCAAGAAAAGAGCTGACACAGTAGCCATCCCAATTACATATCCTAATATTCTGGGTTAGGATCTTTGAACCAATGATATCTGTGAGTCTCTTATATCACACATTTTAAACCTAGGCTATTCAACATTGAGAAAACAAAGATCATGGCATCCGTTCCCATCACTTCATGGCAAATAGATGGGGAGACAATGGAAACAGTGACAAATTTTATTTTCTGGGATCCCAAATCACTGCAAACAGTGACTCCAGACACAAAATTAAAAGACACCTGCTCCTTGGAAGAAAAGTTATGACAAATCTGGACAGTATATTAAAAATCAGAGATATCACTTTGCCAACAAAGGTCTGTATAGTCAAAGGTACGGTTTTTCCAGTAATCGTGTACAGATGTGAGAGGTGGAGCATACAGAGAGCTGAGTGCCAAACAATTGATGTTTTCAAAATGTGGTGCTGGAGAAGACTCTTGGACAGCAAGATTAAACCAGTCAATCCTAAAGAAAACTCAACCCTGAATATTCATCAGAAGGACTGATGCTGAAGCTCCAGTACTTTGGCCACCTGATGTGAAGAACCAACTCTTTGAAAATGATTCTTCCAGTCCAAGAACACAGCACATATTTTCACCTGTTTGTGTTGTCTTCAATTTTTTACATCAGCATCTTATCGTCTTTGGAATAAAGGTCTTTTGCCTTCTTAGGTAGGTTTATTTCTAAGTATTTTATAATTTTTGATGCAATTATAAATGGGGTTTCTTCCTTCACTTTCTTTCACTTCACTGTTAGTGTATAGAAATGTGACAGATTTCTGTATATTAATTTTGTGCCCTGCAAATTAACTGAATTCATTGATAAGTTCTAGTGGTTTTCTGGTGGCATTTTTAGGATTTTCTATGTATAGTTTAAGACTGGAGTCACTGACTCAATTGACATAAGTTTGAGCAAACTCCAGGAGACAGTGAAAGACAGGGAAGCCTAGTGCGGTGCAGTTCATAGAACTGGAAAGAGTCGCACACAACTTAGTGACTGAACAAAAACAACAACGATGTATAGTATAATGTCATATGTAAACAGTGAGTTTTAGTTCTTTCTTTCCAATCTGGCTTCCTTTTATTTCTTTTCCTTCTCTGATTACTGTGGTTAGGACTTCCAAAATTATGTCGAATAGAAGTGGTGAGAGTGGGCATGCTTGTCTCTTTCCAAATTTTAAAGGAAAATAAAGAACTTTTCACAGAAATAAACAGCTCTTCACCATTGAGTATGATGTTAGCTGTGGGTTTGTCATATATGGCCTTTATTACATTGAGGGAGACCTCTTTGCTTAACTTCTGGAGAGCTCTTTTTATCACAAATGGATGTTGAATTTTATCAACAGCCTTTTTTTTCATCTATTGAAAAGATCATATGACTTTTATCCTTCAATTTGTTAATGTGGTATATTACACTGATTGATTATGGATATTGAAAAATTCTTGCGTCCTTGGGATAAATCCCACTTGATCATGGCGTATAACCCTTTTAATGAATTGTTGGATTCAGTTTGCTAGTATTTTGTTGAGGATTTTTATATCTATGGTCATCAATGATATTGGCCTATAATTTTCTTGTTTTGTAATATTTTTGTCTGATTTTGGTATTAGGATAATGACGACCTTAAAGAATGATTTCAGAAGTGTTCCTTCTTCTACAATTTTTTGTAAGAGTTTCAGAAGTTTAGGTGTTAACTCCTCTATAGAGTTTGGCAGAATTCACCTGTGAAGCCATTGGTCCTGGATTTTTGTTAGCTGGGCATTTTTAAATTACTAATTCAATTGCCTTACTGGAAATTGATCTGTTCCTATTGTCTACTTTTTTTTCTGGTTGAGTTTCGGGAGACTGTACCTTTCTAAGAGTTTGTTCATTTCTTTTAGGCTGTCCTTTTTTTGGCATATAGTTGTTCACAAAAGTCTCTTATGAGTCTTTTTATTTCTGTGGTGTCAGTTTTAACTTCTTTTTCATTTCTGCTTTTATTGATTTGGGACCACTCCCTTTGGAAACCTGGGTTTGATCTCTGGGTTGGGAAGATCCCCTGGAGAAGGGAAAGGCTATGCACTCCAGTATTCTGTCCTGGAGAATTCCTTTGGGGTTGCAAAGAATTGGACATGACTGACCCACTTTCACTTTCACTTTCCTTTTTTTTCTCTCAATGAGTCTGACTAAAATTTTATCAATTTTGTTTACATTTTTCAAAAAATCAGCTTTTATTAATAGTCCCATGGACCTTTTCTATTTTTTTGTAGGCTCTATTTCATTTATATCTGCTCTGATCTTTATTTCTTTCCTTCTACTAACTTTAGGCTTCTTTGTTCTTCTTTCTCTAGTTCCTTTAGGTGTAAAATTAGGTTCTTCATTTGATATACTTCTTGTTTCCTGAAGTAAGTTTGTATTGCTATAAAATTCCCTCTTAAAACTGTTTTTTCTGCATCCCACAGGTTTTGAATCATCATATTTTCATTTGTGTCTAGGAATTCCCCAGGTTGATAGGTGCCCAGTATGCTACTGGAGATCAGTGGAGAAATAACTCTAGAAGGAATGAAGGGATGGAGCCAAAGCAAAAACAATACCCAGTTGTGGATGTGACTGGTGATATAAGCAAGGTCCAATGCTGTAAAGAGCAATATTGCATAGGAACCTGGAATGTTAGGTCCATGAATCAAGGCAAATTGGAAATGGTCAAACAGGAGATGGCAAGAGTGAATGTAGACATTCAGGGAATCAGTGAACTAAAATGGACTGGAATGGGTGAATTAATCTCAGATGACCATTATATCTACTACTGTGGGCAGGAATCCCTTAGAAGAAATGGAGTAGCCATCATGGTCAACAAGAGAGTCCGAAATGCAGTACTTGGATACAATCTTAAAAACGACAGAATGATTTCTGTTTGTTTCCAAGGCAAACCATTCAATATTACAGTAATCCAGGCCTATGCCCCGACCAGTAACGCTGAAGAAGCCGAAGTTGAACGGTTCTATGAAGACCTACAAGACCTTTTAGAACTAACACCCAAAAAAGATGTCCTTTTCATTACAGGGGACTGGAATTCAAAAGTAGGAAGTCAGGAAACACCTGGAGTAACAGGCAAATTTGGCCTTGGAGCATGGAATGAAGCAGGGCAAAGGCTAATAGAGTTTGCCAAGAGTATGCACTGGTCATAGCAAACACCCTCTTCCAACAACACATGAGAAGACTCTACACATGGACATCAACAGATGGTCAACACCAAAATCAGATTGATTATTTTCTTTGCAGCCAAAGATGGAGAAGCTGTATACAGTTAGCAAAAACAAGACCAGGAGCTGACTGTGGCTCAGATCATGAACTCCTTATTGCCAAATTCAGACTTAAATTGAAGAAAGTAGGGAAAACCACTAGACCATTCAGATATGACCTAAGTCAAATCATTTATGATTATACAGTGGAAGTGAGAAATAGATTTAAGGGACTAGATCTGATAGAGTGCCTGATGAACTCTGGATGGAGGTTTGTGACATTGTACGGGAGACAGGGACCAAGACCATCCCCATGGAAAAGAAATGCAAAAAAGCAAAATGACTGTCTGAGGACGCCTTACAAATAGCTGTGAAAAGAAGAGAAGCGAAAAGCAAAGGAGAAAAGGAAAGATATAAGCATCTGAAAGAATAGCAAGGAGAGATAAGAAAGCCTTCCTCAGTGATCAATGAAATAGAGGAAAACAACAGAATAGGAAAAACAAGAGATCTCTTCAAGAAAATTAGAGATTCCAAGGGAACATTTCATGCAAAAATGGGCTCAATAAAGGACAGAAATGGCATGGACCTCTCAGAACCAGAAGATATTGAGATGAGGTGGCAAGAATACACAGAATAACTGTACAAAAAAGATCTTCACGACCAAGATAATCATGATGGCGTGATCACTCACCTGGAGCCAGACATCTTGGAATGTGAAGTCAAGTGGGCCTTAGAAAGCATCACTACGAACAAACCTAGTGGAGGTGATGGAATTCCAGTTGAGCTATTTCAAATCCTGAAAGATGATGCTGTGAAAGTGCTGCACTCAATATGCCAGCAAATTTGGAAAACTCAGCAGTGGCCACAGGACTGGAAAAGGTCAGTCTTCATTCCAATCCCAAAGAAAGGCAATACCAAAGAATGCTCAAACTACCGCACAATTGCACTCATGCTCAAAATTCTCCAAGCCAGGCTTCAGCGATATGTCAACCGTGAAATCCCAGATGTTCAAGCAGGTTTTAGAAAAGGCAGAGGCACCAGAGATCAAATTGCCAACATCCGCTGGATCATGGAGAAAGCAAGAGTGTTCCAAAAAACATCTATTTCTGCTTTATTGACTATGACAAAGCCTTTGACTGTGTGGATCACAATAAACTGTGGAAAATTCTGAAAGAGATGGGAATACCAGACTACCTGACCTGCCTCTTGAGAAACCTGTATGAAGGTCAGGAAGCAACAGTTAGAACATGGAACAGTTAGACACGGAACAACAGACTGGTTCCAAATAGGAAAAAGAGTACGTCAAGGTTGTATATTGTCACCGTGCTTTTTAACTTATATGCAGAGTACATCATGAGGAATGCTGGGCTGGAAGAAGCACAAGCTGGAATCAAGATTGCTGGGAGAAATATCAATAACCTCAGATATGCAGATAACACCACCCTTATGTCAGAAAGTGAAGAAGTACTAAAAAGCCTCTTGATGAAAGTGAAAGAGGAGAGTGAAAAGGTTGGCTTGAAGCTCAGCATTCAGAAAACAAAGATCATGGCATCTGATCCCATCACTTCATGGGAAATAGATGGGGATACAGTGGAAACAGTGTCAGACTTTATTTTTGGGGGCTCCAAGATCACTGCAGATGCTGATTGCAGCCATGAAATTAAAAGACGCTTATTCCTTGGAAGGAAAGTTATGACCAACCTAGATAGAATATTAAAAAGCAGAGACATTACTTTGCCAACAAAGGTCCGTCTAGTCAAGGCTATGGTTTTTCCAATGGTCATGTATGGATGTGAGAGTTGGACTGAGAAGAAAGCTGATCGCCGAAGAATTGATGCTTTTGAACTGTGGTGCTGGAGAAGACTCTTGAGAGTCCCTTGGACTGCAAGGAGATCCAACCAGTCCATTCTAAAGATCAATCCTGGGTGTTCATTGGAAGGACTGATGCTAAAGGACTGATGAAACTCCAATACTTTGGCCACCTCCTGCGACGAGTTGACTCACTGGAAAAGACTCTGATGCTGGGAAGGACTGGGGGCGGGAGGAGAAGGGGACGACAGAGAATGAGATGGCTGGATGGCATCACTGACTCGATGGACATGAGTTTGAGTGAACTCCAGGAGTTGGTGATGGACAGGGAGGCCTGGCATGTTGTGATTCATGGGGTCGCAAAGAGTCAGACACGACTGAGCGACTGAACTGATTCTCTAATAATGTATTCATAATGAACTCAAAATTGATTAAAGATCTAAATGTAAGAGTGGATACGATAAAATTCCTAAAAGAAAATACAGGCAGAACATTCTTTGACATAAATCACAGCAATATCTTTTTGGATCCTTCTCATAAACTAAAGAAAATGAGAAAAACAAAACAAACGGGATCTAATTAAACTAAAAGGCTTTTGCACAGCAAAGAAAACTATTGAAAAAAGACAACCTACTGAACAGAAGAAAAATATTAGCAAATGATATGACTTATAAGGGGTTGGTATCCAGTATATATAGTTTATACAACTCAACATCAAAAATAACAACCCATTTTTTTTAAAATGGCCAGAAGAACTGAATAGAAATTTTTTCAGAGGGAATGCCGATGCCTACCAGGTGCATGAAAAGATGCTCAACACACTAATAACCAATGAAATGCAAATCAAAATCACAATGAGATATCACCGCACGCCTGCCAGAATAGCTCTTATCAAAAACGAATACAAATAACAAGTGTTGGTGAGGATGTGGAAAAATGGGAACTCGTGTACATTGAGTGTAAACTGGTGCAGTCACTCTGGAAAACAGTATGGAGGTTTCTCCAAATAGTAAGAATAGCACTACCTTATTACCCAGCAATTCTACTCCTAAGTTCAGTTCAGTTCAGTTCAGTCGCTCAGTAGATAAAGAGAATGTGGTATACATGTATAACTGAATACATTCAGTCATAAAAAAGAATGAAATCTTGCCATTTGTGGTAACATGGATGAAACTGGAGGGCATTATGCTAGTGAAGCAAATACGACAGAGACAAATACTATATGATATCATTAAATGTGGAATTACAAATTACAGCAAACTAATGAATAAAACAAAAAAGTAGACTCACAGATACAGAGAACAAACTAGTGGTTACCAGTGGGGTGGGGGCAACATACGAGCTGGGGAGTGGGAAATACAAACTATTGGGTGTAAGACAGTGTCAAGAATGCATTATATAACATGAGGAATATATCGATATTTTGTAATAAGTATAAATGGAAAGTAACCTTTAAAACTGAATAAAAATTTTTAAATAAAAATGAAAAAAATCCCTTTGCCCACTAATTGTTGATCTTGTTTAAATACAGTTTTCTAGTTTTCTTACCTATAAAATAGGCAGAAATAGCAATCATGAATTTATACACAGCACAGTTAATTCTGATTATGCTAATATTTTTTATTCTAAAAGTGGCTTAATGAATTGGAGTTTATACTTATATAGCTACAAAATCAATATATCTATCCACACAGTCAAATTACTATGATAAAAACCAGGACCTTAACACTTTTGTTCTTATATTTGGAGAATGAATGGAAAGAATGTCTCTATTGAATCATTGGTCACACAGATCCACAAAATCTCTTACACTAAATATCAACTAATGGCCATGAACTCCTACTGTGTTATGAAATACCTTTGATCCTAGGGACAAAAAAATCAAGAAGACCTTCCAAAGATGACAACCACTGAATTAGAATAAAAAACATGGGTTCTGAAGCTGGACAGAAAAGCTAAGTGTATGCCTATTTCCCACTGACTGGTCATATACATGTAGTCAGAACATAACTTCCTAGCAAAATGCTCAATTAAGTGAGGGAGGAAAAATATCCTTTTGTTTCTTATAAAGGAGACATCTTCCCTTTAACAATCCACTAGTTTAAAAAAATCTCTAGCACTGGGTAGTTAGGATAAAGAGACAAGCTCCTAAACAGGGCTGTTTTTCTGCACACTAATGAAGTTCATAATCTAACTGGAGAAATTATTAGACATATTCTCTCCTTATAATGGTACAAATCTCAAAGGAAAATGAGCTGCTTATACATATATTCTCTTTATAATTCAAGAAATCCTGAAGGATTTAAAAAACATACTCTGAATCAGAACGGCACTCTGTTGTCCACTTAACATGGATTCATACCATAAATCTTTATTTTAAGCATTTCCACTGCAGTTAAGTAGCAATGCTTTGTATTTTCTTTTTAAGTATGGTTATTAAGTTTTGCATCTGAATGCTCTCATTTGTTGAATTTCATTTTCTTTTGAAAAGAAAAGGAAATTAAAATGAAAGTTTTGGGATGATATAATGGTTAAATTTACTTTGAAAAAAGAATTCAAGGGATGGAATCATTGCAAATGTATGAAAGCTTACTAAATGAAAGAGGCAGCACACATTCACTATAGTTCCAGAAGACAGAATGTGGACTAATATAATAAGTTAAAAGGAAAATTTGATTGCTCTCAACTGAAAGATAAACTTTCTTAAATAAACTATGGCAGTTGGCTATTTCCTAGTTTATCCATTAATATTTGTGTATTGTTTCAGTGTTTGATGATGTCTATTAAGTGGGAGTAGTTGCAGGTATTAAAGGTCTATGGAAAGTATGAGAAAAATTAATATTGAGAAAATTAAGTTCATCTATTTTCTCCCTCAGAAAATGAGCAACTATCATAATTTTGTTTTAGCTGTAAAACACTTAGATCTAATACAATGTGACAAATTAGCCCAATCATACATTATAAAGTTGGTAAAATGAAATAAGAAGTTCAGATAAATGCACTGCAATCTGGTGTAATGAAATGCAAGTTTCCTTCACTATCTGAAAACAGGGCGTTCCTGTGAAACCTTTCATAAGCTATAAGGTCTAAAATGAAGAAGCAGTTATCTTAGGACACATCTTGCTAATAGATGCATGGAACAAACTGAGATAGAGCACAGAAACTCACAGACTCAGATCAAAACTATGGAGCCTTGATACTGAGATGATGAGTGTAGTTCCCAGGGAAGGGACCTCGTGATGCAGCTCTCACCAGGGCGATCCTGGTGCATGCTGCCTCCAAAAGGGCGTACAGCGGAACAATCCCTAAACACTATTTTTGCTCTTCTCGTTTTTAAATAAAGGTAAAAATCCTCTTTAGATTCCTTTTGGTTAGCAAAAAATAGATCTTCTGTAAAAAGCAAAGTGGGGATAACTGTACTGGGTCACAAGTCTTGGCGAGGTGGCTTCCAGAACATTCTAAGAAGGATACAGCCACAAGACTTATTGGTTCTTTATTGCCATTCAAAGATGGGTTTTGGCGGTTGGGGGTGGGGGGCAACGATGGATATTCTGGTTCTTCTATGTCTATTGAGCTTGCTTCAGGCTAGCGTAGCTACAAGAGCATAATATAAAATATGAAGTTTGTAAATAGCAACCTGATTTTGTTATTTTATCATGTATAGGATGTTTAAAAGAAAGTTATAGAACTTGTCTGGTCCTCAGTTTTCTCATCTATAAGATAGAATTAATGGCACCTGCCTCACAGGCTACTTGTAAGGATTAGAGGAAAGAAGGGGTCTGATAAGAATCTTAGAACCTGCACGCTGTACAAATGTAAAGGCATACTACTTAAATATTAACAGGGGAATTAACTCATTCCCCTCTTTTCTTATTTCTTTCTGTTTCTCAGAGTTTTTCTTAATTTCTTTTAAAAATTATCTCTTGGGGCTCCCCTTGTGGTCCAGTGGCTAAGACTTTGAGCTCCCAATGCAGGAGGCCTAGGTTCAATCCCTGATCAGGGAATTAGATCCCGCATGCCACAGCTAAGAATTTGCATGCTAAAACTAGGACCTGGTGCAGCCATATAAGTAAATAAACAAACAAATAAATATACGTTTTTTTAAAACTACCTCTTAAATGACAGTACTCCAGGGAGTTTTGTAAACGTTCTATGAATGATGATGGTGATGGTTTAGTCACTAAGTTGTGTCTGACTCATGCAACCCCATGGACTTCAGCCCACCAGGTTCCTCTGTCCATGGGATTTCCCAGGCAAGAATACTGGAGTGGGTTGCCATTTTCTTCTCCAGGGGATCTTCCCGATTCAGGGATCAAACCTGTGTCTCCTGCATTGGCAGGTGAATTCTTTATCACTGATCCACCTGAGAAGCCCTTATAAAAGTCATTTATAGTTATAAGGGAAAACACTTATCATATCAGTGTCATCCTTTCCCTAAACTTCAACCATCACATGTAAAGTGATAATTTTCAAACCTACATTTCTAATGCAAACCTCTCTCTGGGACACCAGGGCAATATCTGCAAATCCTTTACTGAACTCTCCAATTGGATCTCTACTAAAGTCTTTCCTTCTTTGAAATCTGATTGGTTGCCTAGTCCTATTGACTTTGTAAGCAAATATTAAGCCTTTATGCTCTGGTGGCTTTTTATGGAATTTGGAGAACTTTCACAGACTCCATTTGAGCGTTTGCAGTTGCTCCACAATCAAGCAACGTTACAGTGCTCCTTGTCTCACTCTGTACGTCCTTGTTAATATAGCCACGCTGGATCATCCTTTAACACCATTGCCTTGAATGCTTCTCACCTATACTTAGTTGATATACTAGAACCCAAATAATCTTAGGTTTCCTGTGACATGGGGAACTCAGATACCAATCTGCAGGAATCCTTCAAGGCTTTCGGAGATGCTAAAGGTCCACAGGAAGAAGATGGAAGAATGTCCCCCAGGATTTGTCCACTCCACCAATTCCTCACTAAATGGAATTCCTCAACATGCTTTGTTGTTGTAAAGCATAATTTGTAACCTAGGATATTCATTCTGCACTGGCTGCTTGGCATTCTAACGCACATATTCAAGATACCACGCAAGTGTTATCCTTATCAAAGCTTTTGCTAGGCTGCCCAGATTGTTAGTATTTCTTGCTCTGTTTCCAGGGCACTTTACACACTCACACAGTAAAAGCATTTAACCCAAACTGTCATCATGTTTTGTTTCATGTCTGGTCCCCTTCTGGATATCAGTTCCTTGAAGGCATTGACTATGCCTTCTGCATCTCTGTATAGCCACTGTCTAGACCAGCTTTGTCCCAGGGCAGCGATAAAGTCTTTTTGGGTAACAGAAAGAAGAAAGGTATTATAAAAGCAGTCTATTAAGCAGTAGCAAAGCCCAATAATAATCAGGACTAACTGGGAAGAATGGACAAATGCCAGGCCAAATGTGTCAAAAGCACCCTTCAGGATTCCTCTCACAGAAGTGAAGAGTAAATATTTTAGTGGACTTATTCAAATTGCAGCTAGGAAAAAGAGTAGGAAAACTTGAAGGATAAATGTAAGTTTTTTTATAATTGGCAGAGCACTTTTGTAGTACATGTGTTTTCCAAATTATTTGACAAAAAACTGGAGAATGCTCAGGTGCTTTTATACTTTTAAGTTTCCACAGGTGTTTCTACTTACCTAATATCACAAGTTTGTGCACTAACTATTTGAAAAACCTTCCTTCAAGAAAGTGAATTTCAACCACACTTTGTCCCAATTAGAGCAAATACAACAGCAGTCATATTTTATAGTGAGGGCTTACGAGTATATCTTATTCTTTCTGAGGGAAGAGTAGAGGGGGGGGTCTTTCTCACTCCTGACACCTAAAGAGAATACTTCTGCCCCTGGACTTTCCTAGCTCCTAGGATTAGGCAGGGAGGCTGTGGTTCTAAGCTGGGGCATCAGTGAGGGTAAGAAAGCACCCCAAACTGTGTAGAAGTGGAGCATCTGTGCGAGTGCTTCCTGGCTCCTTTCTTAAAGATAGATGGAGGCAAAGAGGGCAAAGTCAATTCTGTAAATAGTAACTGACAGTCAACTGCCTATAGCCAGCTTGGGTAGGCCCTGAAGGGGTTAAGAACTGAGTAAACACCACTAAGAAAAAAATATTGATAATTATGTTTAGGAATATTGTGTAACAAGGCAAGTAATGGAGATGTTCACTAGTGTTTTCTACTACTGAGAAAAGTTCTTACAATTCTATGCTAAATCTCTAGAGGTTGAAAATTTTTTTTCTATTATCTTATATATGATACATTGCTGACAACATATCTTACAAAACAATGAACATATTGTCCAATGATCATCGGTCTTTCAGACTGGACAAGTATTACAGTAAATCACATTACTTCCTTGAAGCTCTTCACCTCAAAGAAACAATAATGTTGAATTTATATTCTATAAAGTCTATCTGAGAAATATAATGGTTACTTTTTGATTAATTTAAATCTGTAAAGTTTAGACAGACACAAAACACTTAAAAAGCAGAACTTCCAATTGTGTAACCAAGACTACATTTTGGACATTATCTGTATTTAATCAGCCGTGCATTTAACTCTGTCTGTATAAAAAAGATGTTCAGAACAAACATCTACTCTCACCCCTCATCTGGGTAGATTTTATTTATGCATTAGATGACCTTTCTGGCCATTAGAACCATCTTGCTTCACCAGTTAATTAACACAAGTACCATAATTTAATACAGTTAATGCTACTTGATGCCCTTTAATGTACTTTCCATTAGTAATATTATTGTAGTATTACCCTGTAAATTAAAATGAGATCAAGACTAAGAGAGCCACTCTTTAATTAAGGTACCGGCACACTCCTCTATTATTCACTAGAGAAAATCACCCTGATTTACTGAAGCAGGACATCCATAAGTCAGAATTAGTCCATGAAGATTATTAGGTTTATTGAACAATGTAAGTAACACAGAATCACTAAGAAAGCCAACAGCCATGTGTCTTCTTTTTCCCCCATTATCTTAATAAATTACACAATAAGATGGAGTGAATGGAAGCCAAAAGAGTGTGGGAGAAAGAGGAATAAAATTTTTATGATGTGATTATAGTTGTCACCAGTGAAACTGGTATCAGATGTCTCACATGCTAAAAAAGAACATAAATGCTCTACTGGTTTAGCAACAATCAAAATATCATTTTTTACAGCAAATTATACTAGCCAGTATAAAACATAAAGGCTATATACACATGAGCACAGGAAGGAGAGAAATGGAGTTCATAGTCTTCAGTCAATTCGAACAAAGACACTCCACTGTTTTTGTTTCATAGCTTAATATTTCAAGCGGAAAAAACCTGTAGAATTATGTGTCCACTATTGTAAGGAAATTTACCCATTTTCCCCAAATAACTCATGCCAATTCTCACATTATGGTGGCGGTAGAGGTGGAATGACAGACAGAAAAATATCTATTATGATCAGACACAGACATGTAAAAGTAAGTCACACGTTGCAATCACATCAAGGCTGGAGAAGAGTGGGCTGAGGGAAGCAAAGACTTCAGTTATATTTTGGAAAGCTTGTATGTATAATATTCTTAAAAAGAAACTTTTAGAACTTTATTTTAGAGATAATCAATTAATGTTCAATCCCTCGATAGATTATTTACTATGCAGGAAGAAGAAAACTCAGGATTTTAACCCAATGGGAATTTTCTACTCTATATCCGTTTCTTTGCTGAAAGGGCTGTGAACCAGGCAACAACTTAACAGTCGGCTCCATCTTCCTTACATAACTTAGAAGCTGGAGACACGTCTGAGCCATCAGGCCTTAGTTCTTTAGTCCCTCCTCTAAGACTAAAAATACCCCAGCCATCTGGTGCCTAGCACAGTTCCTGCCAGCATCAGTTTTGCCCTGAGGAATTTGGACAGAGTTTGGAAGTGACAGAATTGAACCTTATGGAAGGTCTCACCTCTATTGGACCTTTCTCTTTTGCCCAGATGCTTCCTCACCAGCTTACAGTTGACTGGTGAACAGGAAAAGACAGAGGAGGTGAGTTCCAGAGAAGGGAGGAGGGCTCCTCCAAACTCCTCAGAACCACTGATATGCAGTTGAAGGATGAGGAATGCAGTTGAAATACTAGGATGAGGGCTAAGCGATAACTGATAAATCTGATGGAATGCTACACTTCTACCATGGCACCTTTAAGTGCCAGTATGTCTGACCCCAGTAGAGAATGCACAAAAATGCCTTTAGCTTTAAAATATACTTTACACTCTCCTGACTACTCAGAGGAAACAAAAATAAATATCTAATGACAGAAATAAGGTCTCTGACTCTTTGCAACTCCATGGACTGCAGCCCACCAGGCTCCTCTGTCCATGAGATTTTTCCAGGCAAGGATACCGGAGTGGGTTGCCATTTCCTTTTCCAGGGGATCTTCCCAACCCAGGGACTGAACCCTGGTCTCCTGCACTGCAGGCAAATTCTTGACCAATTGAGCTACAAGGGAAGCCCCAAAATAAGGCCTAACAATGGTTGCTTCCCAGCCAAAGAACATCACAAGGCTGCCTTTTTGTAAGTGTAAAATGAGAGTTTTAGAGAAGTTGGACTATAAAGATTTTGGCTTAGATTAAGGAGTTCTCAAACTGTAAGTAAACTGACCTAGGTGATTCTACTTAACAATATAGATCATACTGGGATTCAAATTCAAATATCAGCTTATTAATTTTGCAATTATTCTTGTAGATAAACAGAATGCCTGTTACTTTGTTATGGTTTGCTATTATTAACAATATCAACGTCAACTATTTTTATATATTACATGTTCCCAAGAATAAGATACTGGAAACTGATATTGTGCTAAAACACTCACAAGTACAATCGCGGCTTTTTATTATAAATCACAAGCTCATATTTAAGGTCATAGCTCCACACTGCTCTCTCATTATACCCTGGTAATATATGAAATGAACCCTAGAACCCACAAGCTCAATATTGAACCAGTGCATATTTCTTTCAGAATATTTCAGATTTTCCTCTAAAGATAACTTCACCAAACTCCACCTTGGTTAAAAGTTTTTAAAGAGGCTCCATAGCTAAAGACTCTTGACTCTTCCATGAGAAATGTGAAGCTAGAACAAAGCTGAGAATAGGGGGCCATCAGTTCCTGCTACTCTCCATAAGTAAGATTCTGTAAGGTGGAATCCCTTTGCCACTGTACTGAACTCATGCCCACCAGCTCATTCTGTATGCCCACTATGGCCCTCACTTACCGCAGCAGTGGCCACTTCTTCTAGTGCACAAGTGTATAAGCATTATCACTAAAGTTGGGCTGAGACAACTCTCTGAAGGCCCAGGGAGTCTCAACACTTCTCTAGTCTCTGAGGACTAAGCTGCCATAAGAGATGTTGGAAGCCACTAAACTTAATGAATCCTGATTTGTTCTTTAGCTAAACCTACACAATATATGCACTGTTTATAGATATGATTAAATAAACCTACACAGTTAACTAAAGCTACATGATATATGTACTGTTTATATTCTTATTGTCATATATTTGATTTGAAGCTCTCTTGGCATTTTTAGAATGATTTTTGCTCTGCCTCACATTTCTACTTCCCCCCCGCCGCCCATTGTGCTCTGTACTCCACTCTATGTTTAGTTTTCCTACCTCATCATCTCATGCTTCAACTCCCATCAGCTGGTTATTCTGGTAATAAGCCACACAAAACTTAGGTTGAAAAATCTCTGTTGGTGGTCTTGGTTCTTATTATTCAAGTTTTTTATTTAAATGTCTTCAAAGTCCTTGGAAACCTGATCAACTGTGTCTCTGGTATATTATCAAAACAAAGATATACCTGACTGTGAGCATTAATGCATTTGAACTTTGGTCAGTCTGTAATTGACCGACAAAATGAAGACAGCCTGACTCATATTTTAAGTGACAGCATATTGTTTTAAGATAATAACATCCAAAACCCTGAAAAGTAAAGGTTTCCCCTCTTTAACAAATGCAATGTTTCCTAAATGCTTTTGGTTCTGATTTTATAAATGTAGAGATATAATTTTCATTTTCAGAACTTTTTTAACACTATATAACAAAACATAAACAGAGTTGCACCATGCTGAAACCCTCTCTTGAATTCAAAAACAATAGTAAGATGTATTTCCTGTTTTTCAGTTCCTTTTACAGAGAAGCTGGCTTTGTCGCCCTGGCTTCCTTACCTTAAGGACTTAAACCACCCCCTGACCTAGAGAGTTCCTTGGTCTCGAGTAAGATGCTTTTCTTTTTCTTTTTTTTTGCCTTTGGTTTAAATGCTATGAAATCCCGCCAGGTTCAGGATCAGTGACAGCAAGTCTGGGATCACAAATTACTGCTGAGTTAGAAGGGTCTCAAATGCCTCAAAACTTACCTCTAGGCTGGTGTTCCTGAGAAAATCATGCAATAGAAAGTGACAAATGTCACTCTACAGCTGCACAACTATCAAACTGGCCTTTTCTTTGGACACACCCATTCTCATTCAAGCCAAACAACTGTTTGCTTACCTTCCGTGCACCTTTATGTCTGAGATTGCGTAAAAGTAGCGTGCCAAGTGTAGCTCATCTACAAATATTTCCCCAACAGCGGGTCTCAAAAGCCTTATCCTCAGGTCTGTGACTGTAAAGAAATCTCTAAGTTTCTTGGTTGTATCCAGTTGTCCGTAGAGGGAAGCCATATTGCGTAACCAAGGTCCGGCAAAAAATGCGAACCTGTCTTTGATTTCAAAGTGGATGATTTTGCTATTTGTCATATAACTCGTGGAGTACTCTTCAGTGCAAATGATTTCTAAGACCGTATGCTGTGATAAATCCCTCACGGATTTAGGATCCATGTGGAAAGCATCTAAGCAGTCTGTGGCATAATACTGATAGGGCTGCCACGTTCGTCCATAGTCAAGAGATTTCTCCAGGATCATTTGGTCTGGACGCCCCGATTCAAAGGTAATAACTATGTTGTCTGTTAGCTCGATAGTTTTGCTCCAAGACAGAGTGATGTTAACCTGGAGAGGCTTGGGATACTCTTTCCAAGTAGCAGACTGCCAAAAGGTGGAGGGATGTCTTCCTTCAAAGTCAAACATCAGTTCAGGTGGGTGTGCCAGTTCTGGGGTACTTGCATCACACTCATTATTGCACATGTAGGGGTTGCCCTATGGAAGAAGAACAAAAGAGGGTGCGTCAAAACACTACTATGACACAAGTCTTATTGCTATTACTGAGTAGGAGGCTAGGAGAAAAAGGAAGGAAAAAAAAAACCTGTTTGCAGCAATCATTTTTATTTGCCATAACTGGATTCTCCTCTTTAATAGCTTAAAAAAGAGAGACAGAGCAACAATATGGTAATTTACTTGTTTTGTTTCCTTCCATGATCTTTAAGAAATGAAACAGTTTATTTATCCCATATGTGTGAGACCCATAATGTGATCCCAGAAGCACAAAGACACTGAGCAACTAACAGCTCAGTACTTCCGCATCCCCTTAGAAAGATGCTATAGAAAAGCAAGGAGATTCCTCTGTGCCTCAAGGGCGTTCCTCAAGAGCACAGTTTTTTAAAAAGTCATTTTTCAAGTAAAGCTTTAGAATTTGCAATGAACCATAGATTTGTTTGGGAGACAATACCCCCATACAACATTCAGCTTCTTTTTGCTTCACCTCAAATCCATCACTCTTTAACAGGGTCCCTGCTTCATAAAGCTTGCTTTTAAAGCATTTACTTTGTTCACCACAAATCATTAAAATGTGGTACACTCCAGGCTCTGGGGCTTGGTCCAAACATCTGCCATCCTATTAGCTAGAGGCAAGGGGATTGCTCAGGAAAGACTTTGGGCGGGGGTGTGCTCCAACTTATCAGGACAGGAAAAGCCAGCAATTAATTAGAAGGTTTTTGCAAAGAGTCACAGTCACTTGATATGTTTACTCTGTGCTGGCCCACAGTGAGCTCTCCGTGGATGTTAGCCATTATTATTATTTTCTTTCACAAAAAAGGCTAATTCCTTCACGTTCCACTCCAACAAGAAACTGAAAATAAGTCTCCTTGTCATATCACAAGTTATAACACCACTTACGTGAAACTAAATGGCTGCTTTCGGGTTTCATCAGTAGACTGATACTATAGCAAACAATTGGCTTCCCAATTTGGGTTTAATTTTGTGTTTTAAAAAAATGGTATCATTTGGAGTCAACTATTCAGGTATTTCTGTATTATCCTGTACTGGGTAATTATAACCACGGAACGGTAAAAGATTCGATCCTCTGACATTGTCCTTAAGCTTTTTTTTTCTTTTTTCTTTTTCATGAACTAGGAGCTTTCCATCATATCTGCAGGATGCATAAGCTGAGTCTCAAATAATGAATTTACACTTTAGACGTTGATGCTCAGTTACTGGCTGACTCCTTTGAAATATGAGATGAACATTGGAGACTTGCTTCGGCCTCCCTAGAGGCAACTTCCTCCTACCTAGTCAGCTAAAACTTTCACTCTCTCTTTCCCATTAATGCAACTGAATCCTAAAGCTGGCAACAGGTTTGGGGGTCTGAGTATAACTGAGAAGGGACAGGAGAAAGGAGAGAAGGTACATTATTTGAGGAACAGAACTGTTTTAAAAATATATTCAAGGCATCAGTGATAGTGGAAATGTTTCTGTTCTCTCTCGAATTTCAATATCCTATTCCTGATCCCAGCGTCTGTGGCACTATTTATAGTATCCCCTTCAAAATGAGCCAAGGGGGGAAAATAAGTCTCTGTTCCAGGTGGAATAAATCACCAAATTTATTATTATTTAAACTCTTTTAAGCATACCAGAGAGCCAAATGCATAGCTCTGCAAACTGGCAAAGACTTTTTATGGAGGGCTATAAATATTGTGGAATCTGTCAGGATTTATAAATTCTAAATATATGGAAATGCACATTTTACTGGAAGGGGTCAGATTTACACAAATCACACTTTCATTTGAAATTTACTGAAAAAATATGGTCACTTCAAAATTTACCAGCATGTAGCCATCTGCACAATCATTAACATGGATGCTACCACCTTTCTCCTGACAAAAGTGTCTTCATCTGAGGTCAAGGATACTGAAACACAGGAAATCAACTCTGCGGGATACACCAAAGTGAGTTATCAGACATTTGTATTAAGTCTTGTTGAAAGACAGCATTTCTTCCACTTCCACTCAGATACACAGAGCTTCTGAGATGGGGACAGGGTGCTGAGACCAAAAAAAAAAAAAAAAAGTCACAGCTAGCTGATTCTGGGTATGGGTCAGTAATAATAAGCCTGTCTTAAAAAATATGCTTGAAGATATATATTTAAGAAGCACTCATTTCCACGTCTGATAAAAGGTGTTGACAATACCCTGTATTTATCACTTATGGATCAGTTGCTTTACATGTATCATCCTGGGTAATCCTTTCCATCTCTATCTTACAGAAGGGAAAATTGAGGCACAGAGAAGTGTTAAGCAACTTGCCCAAGGTCATATAACAGAGTGAGTAAGTGGTGGAGCCGGAACCCACTTTCTCTGCACCTGATCTGGCCCTTTCAACTCCCAAGTCAACGGAGCTCCCTATATGGAACCTAGTTATGGGAACAAGAGTAGGCTGGCAGAACCGAAGAACCTATGACCAAGCCTCAGGTCTTCTTGCCTTGGAGAGCCCTAATGAGCATTATCATACCTCTGAGAGGCCTTGATATTAAGAACCTTCCTTAGCTTCATGTACTACCCAGTTTCAGAAATTTATTTGACCATGGAACTCTTTTTTGTTTTAGTAATCCCTACTTATATACCACATAAGTAGAGATCTAGAGAGCATCCTTTGAGATTCTCTGCATGTGTTACTCTTAAAATTGTAAACACATGGATGGGATGCCAAACAACAGGGTACAACCTAAAGCTTTAGTTCTTTACTGAAGACCTAGCCAAATCTTGCACTCTTTGCTTCTGTTCCAGAGGGACACACTTCCACTTGGGCTGAGAAAACAGCGAACACAGGATAAATGCTTACTCTTACATCCAATTGTCAGCTATCAAAATGCATGCTGGAAAGAGGGGAAATTTTCATTTCTTTGCACTGATTTGGTGCCTTAGACACCAGAAAAAATGAGAGAAAAGCTGAATTATTGACTGCTTACAGTATTACTATATCTAAGGCACTTGTCTTGGCTCTCAGGATATAACAGTAAACAAATCCAAGTCCTTGTTTTTAGAGTAGTTTCCATCTTAGTCAAGGGAGATGTACTAAAAAGAAAAACAAAAACAGATATATAATGCTTTAGAATGTTACATGATGATAACTGCTATCAGTTCAGTTCAGCCGCTCAATCATGTCTGACTCTTTGCGACCCCATGAATCACAGCATGCTAGGCCTCCCTGTCTATCACCAACTCCTGGAGTTCACTCAAACTCATGTCCATTGAGTTGGTGATGCCATCCAGCCATCTCATTCTCTGTCGTCCCCTTCTCCTCCTGCCCCCAATCCCTCCCAGCATCAGAGTCTTTTCCAATGAGTCAACTCGTCCCATGAGGTGGCCAAAATATTGGAGTTTCAGCTTTAGCATCAGTCCTTCGAGTGAACACCCAGGACTGATCTCCCTTAGAATGGACTGGCTGGATCTCCTTGCAGTCCAAGGGACTCTCAAGAGTCTTCTCCAGCACCACAGTTCAAAAGCATCAATTCTTTGGTGATCAGCTTTCTTCACAGTCCAACTCTCACATCCATACATGACCACTGGAAAAACCATAGCCTTGACTAGATGGGACCTTGGTTGGCCTGCTTTTTAATATGCTATCTAGCTAGGTTGGTCATAACTTTCCTTCCAAGGAGTAAGCATCTTTTAATTTCATGAATACACTGGTCATAGCAAACATCCTCTTTCAACAACACAAGAGGACTCTACACATGGACATCACCAGATGGTCAACACTGAAATCAGATTGATTATATTCTTTGCAGCCAAAGATGGAGAAGCTCTATACAGTTAACAAAAACAAGACCAGGAGCTGACTGTGGCTCAGATCATGAACCCCTTATTGCCAAATTCAGACTTAAATTGAAGAAAGTAGGGAAAACCACTAGACCATTCAGGTATGACCTAAATCAAATCCCTTATGATTATACAGTGGAAGTGAGAAATAGATTAAAGGGACTAGATCTGATAGGTAGAGTGCCTGATGAACTATAGACGGGTTCGTGACATTGTACAGGAGACAGGGACCAAGACCATCCCCATGGAAAAGAAGTGCAAAAAAGCAAAATGACTGTCTGAGGAGGCCTTACAAATAGCTGTGAAAAGAAGAGAAGCGAAAAGCAAAGAGAAAAGGAAAGATATAAGCATCTGAATGCAGAGTTCCAAAGAATAGCAAGGAGAGATAAGAAAGCCTTCCTCAGCGATAACTGCTATAGAGAAAAATAAAGCCAGTTGGAGGGGAGAATGGTGTTGGAGAAAGGATGCTGATGGTAATTTTATACTAGGAGGTGAGAGAAAATCTCACCTGAACAATACAACATTTGAGCAGAATAAGAGCAATTCCGTTTACACAGGAGATAATCAGAGGTTAACCAAAATGACAATTTCTCATCCAAGTACTAAGTACTAACCAGGCCCAACCCTGCTTAGCTTCCGAGATCAGACGAGATCAGGTGCGTTCAGGGTGGTATGGCTGTAGACGAAACTGACAATTTCATACTTGATATGACTCTACTCCTAGTGATAATTTTAGAAGCACAACGATTTACTAAAATCATTGAGTAAACAAATCATTTCAAATGAAAAACTACACTAATGAATGCAGATACCAAAACCCAAACATAAAAAATTGAACTATTCATATTTCATAGCATCCATGCTCTTTTAGGAGATTAACGATGCTTTCAAATTGTGGTGCTGGGCAAGACTCTTGATAGCCCCTTGGACTGCAAGGAGATCAAACCAGTCAATCCTAAAGGAAATCAATCCTGAATATTTATTGGAAGGACTGATGCTGAAGCTCCAATCCTTTGGCCACCTGATGTGAAGAACTGACTCATTGAAAAAGACTCTGATGCTGGGAAAGATTGAGGGCAGGAGAAGGGGGTGACACTGGATGAGATGGTTGGATGGCATCACTGATGCAATGGACATGAATCTGAACAAACTCCAGGAGATAAAGAAGGACAGGGAAGCTGGCCATGCTGTAGTCCATGCAGTTGCAAAGAGTGGGACATGGGACTAAGTGACTGAACAACAACATAACTTACTGAGAGATAATGACATTGACAGAAAATTAGCTGAAGGGAAAAGAAAAAAGTCTTTCTGGCTCCCTAAGAAGAAACCTTGCATGTTAGGTGAGAGAGGAAAAGAAGAAAGCCAAAGCTGAAAATCTTATAATTCTAGAAAGACAAAGCTGGAGGAGAGATTATATGCTAAAATATATAGTGTAAATATTTACAAGGGTGTGATCTGTAGTATTGTTGTTACAGAGAATTATCAACATGAAAACAATTGCTGTTAAAAGGGATTACATTAATTAAAATTTCAACTATTTCAACCACACCCTAATCCTCTCTAATACAATCAACAATAAAATTTATATAAGAAAAGCAACTTCTTCCTACTTGCAAAAGCAAAGAACACTTCTAGCTGCTAAATCTAACAGATTCAGGCATTTGCAAGTGTAAGTAATTATTTTGTGGCCAGCAGGCAGTCTTAAATAGATCTTAATTTAAGTCCTACAGGGAACAGATCCTTAGCTCATTGTCTATGGACAAAGCAGAAAATATTTATGGCTGTGCTGATAATATTTACACCATTAAGAGATGTCTAAATAATTAAACAGACACTGCTGCTAAATATTCAATATTTGTATAACAATTAGAAGACTGTGATGCTTAACTTCACTTAAAAAATAATGTAATATTTTACTACTGAGAGAAATGAAGGTAGTTATTAATTAACACTTGGTAGCCAAAGTGGCGGAGAAGGCAATGGCACCCCACTCCAGTACTCTTGCCTGGAAAATCCCATGGACGGAGGAGCCTGGTGGGCTGCAATCCATGGTGTCCCTAAGAGTTGGACATGACTGAGCGACTTAGCAGCAGCAGCAGCAGCAGCCAAAGTGGAATAAATAAAATTTTAGATATGTTCTTACTGTTTCTACGGGCAGAAGTATCTTTCCTCTGTTAGTTCAGTTCAGTCACTCAGTTGTGTCCGACTCTTTGTGACCCCATGAACTGCAGCACACCAGGCCTCCGTATCCATCACCAACTCCCAGAGCCTACCCAAACTCATGTCCATTGAGTCAGTGATGCCATCCAACCATCTCATCCTCTGACGTCCCCTACTCCTCCTGCCCTCAATCTTTCCCAGCATCAGGGTCTTTTCAAATGAGTCAGCTCTTTGCATCAGGTGGCCAAAGTATTGGAGTTTCAGCTTCAACATCAGTCCTTCCAATGAACACCCAGGACGGATCTCCTTTACAATGGACTGGTTGGATCTCCTTGCAGTCCAAGGGACTCTCAAGAGTCTTCTCCAGCACCATAGTTCAAAAGCATCAATTCTTCGGTGCTCAGCTTTCTTTATAGTCCAACTCTCATATCCATACATGACTATTGGAAAACCATAGCCTTGACTCGACAGACCTTTGTTGGCAAAATAATGTCTCTGCTTTTTAAAATGTTGTCTAGGTTGGTCATAACTTTCCTTCCAAGGAGTAAGAGTCTTTTAATTTCATGGCTGCAGTCACCATCTATTGTGATTTTGGAGCCCCCAAAAATAAAGTCAGCCACTGTTTCCACTGTTTCCCCATCTATTTGCCATGAAGTGATGGGACCAGACACTTAAAAAGAACATCCTTTTACCTAATATCTGCTAGACCCTTCAGAGTTTTTTTAAAAAAGGAGATTCTATATAAGCAGTATATAATGTAATACTTGTGGTTCCTACCATTGTGAACTTACTTTTTCAAGCTTAACCTGTTGGAAAACTATTGGGAATGACAGTTGGAACAATAGAGAATCCTCATGGGAGATTTGCTACAAACCTGTAAATTTACATGCCATGCAGGCATGTACTTACAAGTGGCTATGTGAAGCACTTGGATTAACACTTACATGGATCATGAAAAACACTGAGAAAGAATGGCCTAGCAACCATTTGCCTCTGGCTCATTCTTGTTTGTTTCATTGGTGATGGTCGAAAAACAAACAAAAAAAATGACACAAAAGCTGGGGGAGCAGAAACTGCTGCATTCTGGGATAGCACTCCTGATCTGTTTCCACTGTGATTTTGAAATGGACATCAGTATGGCCAAATGGCACACTGGTAAAGAATCCGCCTGCCAATGCAGGAGACACGAGAGATGTGGCTTCGATGCCTGGTCAGAAAGATCCCCCAGAGAAAGAAATGGAAATCCGTTCCAGTATTCTTGCCTGGAAAATTTCATGGACAGAGGAGCCTGGTAGACTACTGCCTACGGATTCACAAAGAATTGTACCTACTGAGCGAAGGGGCATGCACACACACATGTACACACACACACATATGGTTTTGCCAATGCAAGGTTTTCAAAGGGTAAAGAAACCAGTAGCACAGTCCACAGCTCAGTTCTCAGAGAAACAGACCATGAGCAGCATGATTTAGCTGCTAGGCTAGGCGATCACCCTCAGGAGATGGCTTCTTTTTCTCCTCTTTCAATACAGCTCATTGGGAGCCAAGCAAGGCAGTTTTTGGGAGACTGGTGATTGATCTCTTTATATCAGAGGGGCAATTTTTGGTTGGGGGGATTCCCCACTCCCAGTACCTTCTTGTAACTTCTTGGTCTTGGAACTTCTGGATTCTTCCTTGGCTCCTAATAAAGGGGAAAGGCCCCTCCTTTATGACTTACGTGATAAAACTTAGGCTACTCTGAGTATGGGAGCTGATGTTTAGTTAGTCATGCTGAGGTTCCCTCTTCAGGCCATATAGCTTTGTTACTGACATTAGGGAGAACAGAGAGAAATCAGAAGTAGTGGCTTCCAAGATGGCGTTAGTAGTAAAATACCTGTCTGACTATGCTGGAGACATAAGAGACATGGGTTTGATCCCTGGGTTGGGAAGATCCTCAGGAGGAGGGCATGGCAACCCACTCCGGTATTCTTCCTGGGAGAATCCCATGGACAGAGGAACCTGGTGGGATACAGTCCATGGGGTTGCAAAGAGTAAGAGACAACTAAAGTGGCTTAGCACACATGCACACACAATCCAAGATAGTGGATATCTTTTCCAGAAATCTGAAAGATAAATGTGCCACCAATACTGAAAAACACTTGATGACCACAGCTATGGGGATAGATTCTGTATATGTCCTCAGATGGGAAAAACTCACAAGACAGTGTGTTTCCAGGTGTCCATTGTTCCTTTGGAAACAAAGGGCAGAAATTTCTTCAAATGGCAATGCAATTTCACTTTGTAACCTGCCTTGTTGATTGGCAGGGGCCCCAATGTAGGGCTTATACATGGTAACAAGATAGCTTGAGCATTATCCCGGGGCTCTCCCATTTCCTGGGACTGTCCCAACTAAAACGTTATGTAACAGCTCTTACAAAATACCTGTGTATTTGGGGGAGCATGAGTCCCAACTCTGAGCATGAGAAACGTGGCCACTCTGTGAATGATACATGATAAAGACTTTTATTTTTGTAACTCTGAAGTTAAAAACTGACTACTCCAGTTTCTAATGGAAGCCCTTACTCATCACAAAGATTCCTCCCTGCCATAGACACGGGCTTAAGGCCTGATTGAAGCTGTTGCTTGTTTCCATCTGCTCACTGACAATTCTGCGTGTGGACTTTTTTTACTCAGGAATAAAGATGGGAGGGCTTAACCTTTCTACAAGAAGAATGCTGCAAGCCATATCACAGATTACGGGCCATAATAGACACCTGTGTAAATCCCCACAGAGGATTATGGTTAGGATTTTCAAACTGGTGAAGGCTGCAGAGGTCAAAAAGACCAAGTTTCTAAGAAGGAGCCAATAAAATTCTCAAGCCACAAACCACAAAAAAGAATTCCTATATAGCATCTAATTCATTACTTGGTATGTACTGAAGAAGAAATACATATTCATTGAATCAAGTGGGTTTGAAAGTTAATATCTACAGAAAAACACTGTGGTAAACTGATATTATAATAGGTAAGGCAATTGCTTTTTACATTTTATTTTCTTAATAAATACTACTTAGAAACCTTTGGTACAATATTTTTGCCTTACAAATAGTCTCAAAATAGACCAGAACACAGACACTTAAATTTTAATAACACAAAGCTGAAGCAGGATGTCAAGCTGCTGTTAAGTTTAAGTAACTTAAGAGAAAAAAGGTGAGCAAAATACCACAAAGGTAGGAATGTTCTGCATCCTGATACCATCATACATTGTGAGAATTAGTTTGAACATTTTGAATCTTGAAAGATCTGATTTGATCTCACAAACTGCTTCATTTTTGTCTCACATGAGAAAGGAAATCCAAGATCTGCTTGATGTCCATCTTCTGAAAACCATCATTTTTAAGACAGTATAGAAGACCAAAACGTCCTCTGTTGAAGAGATCACTTAATTGTCACAGGTGGCAGGGGATCTTTCTAATGTGACACCCAAATGTGACTGGGTTTTGGTGAGTCTATTCTGATTTCTCATACTCCTTATTTCTTTCAAATGCCCTCCTTTCAAGTTCATTGGCTGTTTACTGGGTACCATTGCTATCTTCAAAATATTGTAAAAAACACATTATTAATATAATAAAATTTAGTAGTGAAGTTTAGACCTAAACAAGCAACAAAATCACATGTTTCTCAGGTTGGTTCCTCCTGCATTTAGAGAGAGCATCGGGTGTCCCTGAGGGTAAACAGTGTCACTTATGACCCTGTATGATCTCCTGGAGTTTCACCCCTTGGTACATAAAGAGACATATTTTTGTATTAAAAACAGACATTTAATGGAGTAAGATGCAAAAATAAATTTGCAGGTGTTTTTAGGAAAGAAAACAGAGACCTTTCACGCTTGGAACAGACTTGGAGGTAGGTGTCAAAAACCATGGAACTAGAGTATGAAGGAGAAGGAGTCTAGGGGCTCAGCTGGGTATAATTTATTCACTCCAACATCCTTCCTGCATATTTAAGCCACTTTGTAGTGGTTGCAGCACCACAAGCTCTATCAAGACTGAGAACTGTGGCTTAAACCATCTCATCAAATTCCAGCCTGAGAATATTTGCTGCTCTCGGGGCCACAAAGAGTCGAACATGACTGAGCGACTGACCACCACCACCACCACCAATGATAACCGAGGTAGTCGTCTTCATATACTAAAATCTCCATGTTTTTTTAAAGATTGAATTTGTAATTCTCCTTCCACCATATCATAATATATACTATGCAAGCAATGCTATATAAATTTTAAGTTGTATAAGAAATACATTAAGTCCAGTCCCACTCATCTGGAATTTGGTTTCAATATATTGAAACCATATTTCAATATATTTCAATATAGAAATCCAATATATTGGATTGGAACCAGGAATGTGATTTAACAAATATACTAGATGATTCTGATGCAGATCCCCTCTGGATTGCACTTTGATAACGCTGGTGTATTGTTTAAGAACCAAGGTTCTAGGTTAGAGCTGCCTAGGTTTGATTCCAGCTCTACCATTTAGTTGTTACATAATTTTGAACAAGCTACTTGCCTTTTTGAGCCTTGAATTCTTCTTTAAATTCATATAATAATACATATTCTATGATGTTAATTTGAAATAAAATTACATAAGTGTTTAGCATCTCCTTGACATGCAACGAGTGCTCAATAATTATTAATAGTAGCTAGCATTAACCATGCTCCTCCTTCTCTATTCCTTGACTCTGAGAATGACACAAAATTTTCCATTTCTCAAGCAGGAAACCTGGGAACCATTTTATATTTTTCTCTTTTTCTTTAATTTGTTCACCAGCCAAGTTCTCCAGATGCAACTCATCACCACAACATTGTTCATACTGCCAATGCTGTCCTTAGGTATTTTTTCTTTAATATTTTAAAGTTTAAAAAATATTCTTCTGAAGTACTGTAATAGATTTTTATAATTATATCATCATTTCTTTGTCATATTTTATTTATTCATATTGTTTTTGGCTATGGTGGGTCTTCGTTGCTGCATGCAGGCTTTCTCTAATTAGTGGCAGGGACTACTCTTCGTTTCAGTGCGCCAGCTTCCCACTGCAGGGGCTTCTCTTGTTTTGAAGCACAGGCTCCAGGCATTCAGGCTTCAGGAGTTGCAGCTTGTGGGCTCTAGAGAACTGGATCAGTAGTTATGGTACACAGGCTTAGTTGTCCTGTGGCATGTGGACTCTTCCCAGACTAGGGATTGAACTGGTGTCCCTTGCATTACAAGGTAGATTCTTAACCACTGGACCACCAGGGAAGCCCAGAATTACTGTAATAGATTCTTAAACGTTCTCTCTCCATGGTATAGTTATGTTGTTCTCTTATAATCTATTCTCTACCTAGCTGCTACAGTAATCTTTCTAAAATCCAAAACTAACTGCATCACACCTCCTCTTAAAGTTCTTTAATGGACTTCCCATCACCTTCAGGAGTACAATTCAAATTCCAAGCTTTTAAGATCCTTCAAGATCTGGCTTCTATAATTTTTATTTCTTAAGTTCATCCCTCGTAAGTTGAACATACCACCCGATGAGTATATGTGCATACACAGTGGACCATATGCATTATTATATGACTCATCATATTAAATTCCAGTTGTTTATTTTTATGTCTCCTCCACTAGAGTTCTATGAGAACTGGTACATAATAAATGTGCAACAAACATTTATGGATCAAAAGCACACAAGGAAAGCTGAAAAACAGGAAGTCAGAGAGGAAACAATAAATTAAGTAGGTTTAAAGTTTAGAATAAAATGGGAAGGATTTGCTCATAGGTTGGTGATTTGGGATCAAACAGATAACCAAGCTTAAAGAACTTCCCAGCTCCCTAAATTGTAGATAGAATTTGTTTGATGTAATACACTGTATCAAAAAAGAATAAAGCCAAACAAAGAACAGAGTCCAACTCTAAGTGCAGTATGCCTGTGTGTGATTGATACAGTTACTGGGACTTCTGGTGAGGTTGGAGGACAGACAAATGGCATGAGCTGCAATTATGTCCCAGTCCTTTCCTGGTGTTCATTTGATCTTCATTTTTCTCCATCTGTCACAGTAGTATGCCTCCTAGTGACTTTGCAGCCAAAGATCTCTTTTCCTCACCTCATCTTTCCTTACTTATTCAACCCACAGCATTCTTCTAAGCATATGGGAGTAGCTAAATACCAAGAGTTTTATTTATTTTTGGACAATTACGGAGAACAAAATAAAACTGAAGGAAGAAGCTGCAAAAGAGATGGTTGAAATGTCAAAATACCCAGGCATGGAAGTACCTCAGTAGTGCAAATCCTTGAAAAAATATAAGAGGTGGAAACTGTTGTCCAACTTTCTTGTTGTCCAATAAGAAAGCACACATATTTTGCTGGAAAAGAAGGAAGTAGTCTTTATTTAATTTGCTACTGCTTAAATGGCTCTCCTGATTACAGAAATCCTTCCAAACTTCACTTCCAAATCAACAGTTCTTATAATGAAACCAGAAAGGCTCTGGAACTGACCGAAAGTTAGGTGAGTCTATTTCCAATGACATCTAGAACAGGAACTGAGATGTCCTTAGAAATTGTGGAATGCCATGATAACTACAGCACAGCACATTCGATAATGAAAGGGGGAGTGGACTGGAGGTTGAGAGGCACAAGGATCTGCAATGAAGTGAATAGAAAGGTGATGCAACATTCGATACAAATTAGATTGCCTGAAAGTGGAGAAAAAAAAAAGAATCATTGGTGACACCAAGGTTTAATGCCTGGTAAAAAGTGAAAATATTGGTAAAAAGGTATCTATCTACAACAAGTAAAAGATTTGCCCTCTATCACTGCCTATCCCAGCAGAGTTCCATTTGCAAAATGTTAGTTTGATAGCTAATGTAACTGAAAACTTTTTAAAATGCCATAAAGATTTTTAATTCATAATGTTCAACAAAATATTTTAAAGTTCTCCATCATCAGTTGCTAAGTCATGTCCAACTCTTTGTGACCACTTGAACTACAGCATACCAGGCTTCCCTCTCCTTCACTACCTCCTGGAGTTTCCTCAAACTCATGTCCATTGAGTCGCTGATGCCATCCAACCATCTCATCTTCTGTTGCCCCCTTCTTCTTTTGCCTTCAATCATTCCCAGCATCAGGGCCTTTTCCAGTGAGTTGACTCTTCACATCAGGTGGCCAAAGTACTGGAGCTTCAGCTTCAGCATCAGTCCTTCCAGGGAATATTCAGGGTTGATTTCCTTTAGGATTGAATGGTTTGATCTCCTTGCTGTCCAGGGGAATCTCAAGAGTCTTCTCCATACCACAGTTCAAAACCATCAAATTTTTCTCACTCAGCCTTCCAATTCTCACATCCATACTGTCTGCCTGCTGCTGCTGCTACTGCTAAGTCACTTCAGTCGTGTCCGACTCTGTGTGACCCCATAGACGGAAGCCCACCAGGCTCCCCCGTCCCTGGGATTCTCCAGGCAAGAACACTGGAGTGGGTTGCCATTTCCTTCTCCAATGTGTGAAAGTGAAAAGTGAAAGTTAAGTCGCTCAGTCGTGTCCGACCCTTAGCGACCCCACGGACTGCAGCCTACCAAGCTGCTCCATCCATGGGATTTTCTAGGCAAGAATACTGGAGTGGCTTGCCATTGCCTTCTCCGACTGTCTGCCTACTTCATTACAAATCCAGCTCGTCTGTTTTCCTCAAATATCCTTCTTATACATTATTCTAGTTTGGAAAATAAAGACCCAAGAGTCCAGAAGGCAAAACAGAGCCCTCAGGAGCCAGTGCAAGGAGTTGTAAATACTCTTAAGGAGCTAAGTGGAACCAACCATATTTTCAACAAGAGACTACTAGAGCTGGGAACTGCAACCCAAGGAATGAACCAGTTATGTTACCCTTCCCAAAACAGTCACAAGGAAGTGGAAGCCACTACAAATGAAGTGGGAAAAAATCAAGTGGAAGAGTAAACAGGACCAAGTGCTGGAAGGTAAATCAGTTCAGTTCAGTTCAGTCGCTCAGTCGTGTCCGACTCTCCGCGACCCCATGAATCACAGCACGCCAGGCCTCCCTGTCCATCACCAACTCCCGGAGTTCACTCAAACTCATGTCCACAGAGTCGGTGATGCCATCCAGCCATCTCATTCTCCGTCATCCCCTTCTCCTCCCGCCCCCAACCTTTCCCAGCATCAGAGTCTTTTCCAGTGAGTCAACTCGTCGCATGAGGTGGCCAAAGTATTGCAGTTTCAGCTTTAGCATCAGTCCCTCCAATGAACATCCAGGATTGATCTCCTTTAGAATGGACTGGTTGGATCTCCTTGCAGTATAAGGGACTCTCAAGAGTCTTCTAGAAACTAGTAAAAAAAGGAACAGGTTAGGAGTAATTTAAAGATAAGCCTTGTGAGCTGCAAACTAGTGATGCATGGGGGTATCAGTGCTGGACGAAGATGAAATCATTATTTTCAAGCGTGGATGGTTGGAACAAATAGTTATTTTATCAAGGAGTATCAGTTTCTCCTGTAGTGAAAAAGAGCACAGAACTGTGTTTCTCAGAATTCACATCCCACCCCCTGTGAATTCTTTATGCCTCTGTTTTCTGGTCTATATAATAGGAATAACAGTACATTTTCATAGCATTTTTGTGAGGATTAAATGAGCTAACACGTAAAAGAGTTTAGCATGGTGTCTGGCACATAGTGGAACCTCAATAAATGTCCACGATACTATTATCATCATCACTGGCATCATTATCATTGCTGTTCTGAACTATGACATTTCCAACTTGTTTTCTCTTAACTCCTCTTAAGAGTCAATTGTTATCACCAAATAGTTTAGTAGTCAGTTCTTCAAAGTAGGCTATAAAATGGAGGGATGAAGTTAATCTCTTCTCGGAATACATGGAACAAATCAATCTCTTGAGACTCCAAAATGCAAAAATGCCATTCCTATTATTTATGCTGCAACTATACAAGGTCCCAGGGTGCTGTTTGTGAACTAATATAAAAACACTGGGCTTCTCCAGTGTCTCAGCAGTAAAGAATCTGCCAGCAGTGCAGGATATGTGGGTTCGGGTTGAACCCCTGGGTCAGGAAGATCCCCTGGAGGAGGGCACAGCAGGCCACTTTCTCCATTCTTGACTGGAGAATACCATGGACAGAGGAGCCTGGTGGGCTTCAGTTCATAGTGTCCCAAAGACTCAGACATGACTGAAGTGATTGAGCACATAAAAATATCCACAGATGACTCTTAGAAAATACCCTGTCTATCACTCAGAATCAAACCTGTTATAGTAGCTATGACCAATCTGGGCTTCCTAGGTGGTGCAGTGGTAAAGAATCTGCCTGCCAATGCAAGAGACATGAGTTCAATCCCTGGGTGAGAAATATCCCCTGGAGCAGGAAATGATAACCCACTCCAGTATTCTTGCCTAGAAAAATTCCACGGACAGAGGAGCCTGGCAGGCTACAGTCCATGGTGTCGTGAAGAATCAGATAGGACTGAGCAACTGAGTACACACACCTGGCCAATCTAGGGCGAAAAAACATAATCCTCCTACCCTGCCAGTCAGTTCAGAATTCAGAGTAATTGAAACCAAGATGTGAAGAGATATACCTGAAACCGAATTCATACTCTTGAATTTTTGAGCAAAATCAACTTGGAGAAATTATTTAACTTTTCTGGGCCTCTGTTTGCTCAAGTATGGAAGCAAGACTACATCTCACTCCCAGGTACAAACTAAAGCAGCTAATACCTTAGAAAAAGAAAAGCCACACGTAACACAGAAACTGAAATATAGTTGACAATATAGATCCATTTTCTTCAATTTCCATTATCTTTTCCTTTTAACAGTTCACACCTAGGTTTCCCAATACAGTAGCCATAAGGCTCATGTGCTTATTAAGGACTTGAAATGAAGCTAGTCTGAAATGAATGTGATGTAAGTATAAATCACACATTGAATTTCAATGGTTTAGTGCAAAACAATGTATGCATCTCATTAATAACTTTATACTGATACATGTTAAAATAATAATATTTTGGATATTATAGGTAGATAGAACATATTGAAATTATTTTAACCTGTTTCTTCCTCCCTTGTTATGTTTTCAATTAATTATATGAACACCTTATATTTCTATTGGACAATACTAGTTTAAACAATTAACCAGATGTGATTAAGGAAACAACTCTCTGGCAGGTGAATGTTCATAATGGTACTTCCACTTCCTGTAATTTAGATTGAAATGACCTCTGCCATCAATAGAAATAGGCACCTGACATCTTGGATGTGTTTGCTTTGGGCAGCATGAGTACAGATGGCATGAAAAACAGTCTGACCAGCTGGTAAAAGCAAAGACTAAGATGAGAAATAGAATAATAGGGAATCTTTGAAGAATTGTCTGAGATTTGTGTTTTTCATGGTTCAGTTCAGTTCAGTTCAGTCGCGTCTGACTCTTTGTGACCCCATGAATCACAGCACACCAGGCCTCCCTGTCCATCACCAACTCCCGGAGTTCACTCAAACTCATGTCCATCGAGTCGGTGATGCCATCCAGCCATCTCATTCTCTGTCGTCCCCGTCTCCTCCCACCCCCAATCCTTCCCAGCATCAGACTCTTTTCCAGTGAGTCAACTTGTCACATGAGGTGGCCAAAGTATTGCAGTTTCAGCTTTAGCATCAGTCCTTCCAATGAACACCCAGGATTGATCTCCTTTAGAATGGATTGGTTGGATCTCCTTGCAGTCCAAGGGACTCTCAAGAGTCTTCTCAAATAGAGAGCAGCCAAAAGACCAAAAGCTTCCTTAAAAATTACATGAAAAGAATATGAACTTAAGTTCCTTCAGAAAGGTAAGTAGAAATTCCTCAATCCCAGTATTAATGTCATTCCAGAATTTAGGGGTAGGGGATGAGTTACTCTTTATGGAGGAACCTCTTCTGGACTAACCATGTAGGAATTAATCAACTCCCCTAAAAAAAGGAAGACTGCATGTATTGGTCATAAATGTGAACACATCATTTACTTACAACTGATTTTATTGGCAGCTTACAACCCACATTTGAGTTTATATATATAATATTAGGGCAGTCTGGATATCTGAATATACGTTAAGGAAAGACATACAAATTTAATATGACCTCCAAGAAAATGAAAAGGCAATTCTTATCTTTGACAAAAAAATTATTTTAAAAGGCCAGAAGTTAAAAAAAAAAGTATATGATTAATAGTGCCACAGGGAAAGGTTGGGGGCGGGAGGAGAAGGGGACGACGGAGAATGAGATGGCTGGATGGCATCACCGACTCTGTGGACATGAGTTTGAGTGTACTCTGGGAATTGGTGATGGACAGGGAGGCCTGGCGTGCTGTGATTCATGGGGTTGCGGAGAGTCGGACATGACTGAGCGACTGAACTGAACGAATCAGAAAAATCTTCTGATTTGTCTTGAAAGTGGTTGTCAATGACCTTGAAAATACTTGTTATAACAGAGTGTTGAGGCAGAAACTATTATACTAGAGAATGATGGAATGATTTTTAAAAATTAGGGGAGGGGAGGAAGCAGGGTCTCAAAACACACGTTGAAGAGGTCTAAAATGAAAGCAAGGAAAATGGTGTAACAGTTTAAATGGGAAAAAGGATCAGGCAGTGCACTTTTAAGACTGATCAGTTTTGATGACAAAGTGCAAATAAATGTAGTAGGAAAGGAGAAGATAAACATACTCATGAAAAAAAGGTTAAGTATGGACTAAGTTGCTAAGTATCTACATTATAATTTTGCAAACACAGGATGTATTCCCCATGCAAAAACCTCTCTTCTGTATTGGCTAAATCTTTTTAGTTAGTAGCCAGGATGTTCTATGACTAAGATTATTGAATAAATGCCTCCTTTGTTCCTCACCTTCTAATTTCATTAATCTGCTGTGGTTAACTTTCCCTTACAGAAACCAATAAAAGGATTGATTTTAGGCAATTTCAGATCTTCCTTGATATTAGTTCAGGACCATATCAGTGGAAAATCTACTTGTCTTGAATGGATTGCACTGGTCTACTCAAGTGATTTCAGAACTGAGAAGTCAGAAGATATTGAATTTTAAATATTAGATTATTTTATATTGGACTTTGGATCTAATTTTAGATATTAAAGTGTAAAATCACATTGTCCTTATTGCTGGCTTCTTTTTTATCTTGCTGCAGGATCAGTATTGTTTTAGTACAGTATTTGATGGCTCATGAGCCTACAGGGTGAGGGAAAATATTTATGCTACCTATTGAATGGTGGACAGGCCAAGATTTAAAATAAATTTTGCCAAACTTTAAATGCAGTAATGTATTAACATCTGGTGGCCAAATCATATTTTGCTATTGTATCAATAGTAAAAGAAATATCAAACAAAACAAAACAAATACCAGGCTAACATAAAGAAGCGATGAGTATGTTTGTATTTGTGGTGTTAGCTTCAAAAAGAAGCTTTCAACCAAGAGAGACTGCCTCTGTATAGTCTGATATGTTGACACCATACAAAAAGTAGTGAACAAAAGCAAATGAACAGGACAATTATTTTGACACATGATAAGAATCATCAGTGGGCGTCCTCAGTGGCTCAGCAGTAAAAGAATCCGCTTGCAATGCACGAGATGCAGGTTCAATCCCCGGAAAGTGAAGGTCCCCTGGAGAAGGAAATGACAACCTACTCCAGTATTTTTGCCTGGGAAATCCCATGGACAGAGGAACCTGGCGGGTTGCAGTCCATGGGGTCGCAAAAAGGCGGACGTGACTTAGTCACTAGACAACATCACCAGCAAGAATAATCAGTATTGAGCAATACTTAAGAGTATACTCAAACCAGAAACAAAGTGCAGTTTTTCGGCCCTCAAATGAAACACAAACACTCGATTTTTATTGAATTACATAAAAGGCCCAACTTTCTTTTGAAAAATGCCTAATGCTACAGAAAAATACCTAATGTTGTTTTGCTTAAAACAATAATAATGACAAAAGTTAACATTTATTGTGAATTTATTATATGCTAGGGCTGTTCTAAGTACTCTATTCTAAATGTTTTACATGAATTAAATCCTTTGATTCTTGAAATAGAACAAACCAATCCTATGGGGGAATAAGCTGTTTTTATTATTCTAATCTTGCAGATAAGGAAACTGGGACTTAAGTGAACTGCCAAGATTGTAGTGGCAACTAGCGGTGGCAGAAAGTGGACAGAACTAACTCTAACCCCCCCTTTTTTTTTTATGATCAAAATATTGGTATACTACTATAGTTCCTGAACAGAACCTAACTGATATTTTACTTTGTTTAAGTCCCTGATAAGCATATTCTCTGTATAGTAAGAGTTTAAAGTTCTTGGAAGGATCAGATGCCAAGCAGGTTAGCAATCACTGGCTTATCATCAATGGAGTACAGTGGGAAATAGGTTCTAGGAATAAAAAGTTATCAGAATAAGTGTTCCTGTACCTGATCAAGACAAAGCAGGAAGAGTAAATTTGTGGCAAGTTCCAGCTTGTGGAGTAGATCTATTTTAAATCCCTTTTACCTGAGAACTGCTGCTGCTGCTGCTAAGTCACTTCAGTCGTGTCTGACTCTGTGTGACCCCATAGACGGAAGCCCACCAGGCTCCCCCGTCCTTGGGATTCTCCAGGAAAGAACACTGGAGTGGGTTGCCATTTCCTTCTCCAATGTGTGAAAGTGAAAAGTGAAAGTGAGGTCAGTCAGTCACGTCTGACCCTTAGCGACCCCACAGACTGCAGCCTACCAGGCTCCTCCATCCATGGGATTTTCTAGGCAAGAGTACTGGAGTGGCTTGCCATTGCCTTCTCCGACCTGAGAACTAGTTAGGATATATTCAGTCTACTACTATTGCTGACATCACTTAATCTGTGATGGAGGAACAGGGATGGTTTTTAAAAGTAATTGAAGTAGTTCGTGAAATATTTGGGATCTTAGGGTAAGAATATAGCATTTTGACAATAAACTTGTTATAAAGTGTTGCTAAATGAACTGAATTATGTAGAATCTTAATGAAGTAATCACATAACATTTTATCAATAATAAAATATTCCTGTTCAGTGGAAAATTGTCTGGAGAAGGAAATGGCAACCCACTCCAGTGTGCTTGCCTGGAGAATCCCAGGGTCGGCAGAGCCTGGTTGACTGCCGTCTATGGGGTCGCACAGAGTCGGACACGACTGAAGCGACTTAGCAGTAGCAGCAACCTGAGAACAGGATTCATCCTAGAAACTGGAGTGAAGTTAGGCGGACAAGTCTTATTTAAAGCCAAGATAAAACTATTGCCTGGATAAGAAGAGAGCTGAAGACTCAAACAAGGCTTATTTTAAACGATACAAGGTTCTGGGTGCAAAGGGGAGGACATGGTCTTAGGAAAGAAAAGAGTCAGTGAGATGAAAGACTCAGAATCCAGAGATTGAGAACTGGTGTCCAGGATCTTTGAGAGATTATATGGAAACTCTATGGAAAGAAAATGGCAAACAGCAAGCAAAGATGATCTCTAGGAAACTTAGGTAGAGCAGGACTTCCCAAAAGGATCTTACAGGAGTATTAGCCTTATTGACATTCTCCCTCATACAAACTCACAGTGGGAGTCTGTATTAAGGATGAGGAGTCACATGGCAAGGACACCTATCTGATTTAATCCAGCATTTTCCAAAATTATTTGACAAATCTTTTGCTATTAAAATGATGCTGAGCTGTTGTTGCATAGAGTAGATTTTGGAACACTGTGGTGGATACAATTAAGAAGCAGGCACAAAGTAACCCATTAAAGGAGTTGAAGAAAATACTGGAACATCTATTTCTACATGTGTTACCTCATGCTTTAAATTTTATTTGGAAATGTTTCATAATGCTTAAAACATATTAGTGTAAAACAAGAACTTATTCTTATACAAAAAAAAATACATCAATTAAAAGTATATGTTCCCTATTTACTGATGAAGCACACATCTGATGAGTCTGAAGACAACCAGGAGAGGAAGGAGACCACTTGGGGTGGACATTCTCTACCAAAATGCAGCTCTAATCCATGGGAATGGAGAGGCTGTTCCCATTCCTCCTCTACTTTTGTTTCTTTTGCTGTTTGTACAGGATGGACTCTAGCCCCACACTGGAACACTCTCAGCTACTGAAAGCTGTTAGTGATAAGTACTAATGTCAACTTCAATAATGGTATATGAAAACTTTCATAGATAATAAGAGTTCTTGCTCCCTCAGAGTAAATCTGAAAATAAATCTAAATATTATATAATATTTTTATTGATATTTCACTCTAAAATAAATGAATACACCAATAATTAATTCAGAGTATTAACAGAAGGTGAAAGTAGAATTTGTACTCAGTCATGTCCGACTCCTTGCGATCCCATGGTCTGGAGCCCACCAGGTTCCTTTGTCCATAGGACTGTTCAGACAACAATGCTGGAGTGGTTTGGCATTTCCTTCTCTAGGGGATCTTCCTGACCCTGGGATTGAACCCGTGTCTCCTGCACTGACAGGCAGATTCTTTACCACTAAGCCAAAGAATGGGAAGCCTGAAAGTAGAATGTAAAATTTGTTAATTTTTAAGACTTAGGTAAAATTCCCAAATTTAAAAAGAAGAAATGGAGTACTTTCTTGATCTAGATCTCTTTTAATAGAACTGAATATCACAAAACAGATCTAACTGCTGTTTCTAACTTTAAAATAAAAATTTGAGTTGTCTGCAATTCACAGTTTATTATATTCAAGTAAACAGCTCTCTGAATTACTTAACAATCACTTAGATTCAAGATCACAGACTCAAAACCCCTAGAAGCCAGGTAGGCACAGGGAAACCATGAAGTATACTGTGTGTAAAGCAATGCATGTGAGTCTGGGGAGCTGGGGAACTCAGGCACTGGGTTAGGGGAGCAATCACAGGTGAGTTCCAGCTGACTGTCTCCATATAGCAATTTGGATCCAGTTCGGCCACATTCTCTAATTTTTCAAGAGAAACTATAAAAAAACTCAGATTGCAGGTGATCTCTCAGTATTTAAAGTTGACATAATTTTAAGAGAAAACAATGTGCATGACAAACCAACCACATCTACAGGCAAAATTCGAATGTAAACTGCCATTGTGCCTCTGCTGTATCAATAAAGCTTCTTTTTGGCCATTAGCAATTGTACTTAATTATCTTTGGAAAATCAAAGACTGTGGGCTTTGGCAGTAGATAGGTCTTCTTTTGTCACATAATAGCTCTGGAACTTAGCATAAATTATCTATCCTCTCCAAGACTTCATTTCCTCAGCTGTTCAGTTCAGTTCAGTCACTCAGTCGTGTCCAACTCTTTGCGTCCCCAACTCTTTGCATCCCCATGAACTGCAGCACCCCAGGCCTCCCTGTCCATCACCAACTCCTGGAGTTTACCCAAACTCATGCCCATTGAGTTGGTGATGCTATCCAAGCATCTCATCCTCTGTCAGATGAAAATGATAGCAACCTGAAGCAATGTTGTGATGATTGAACAACATAAATGGCCTGCATGCATGTGTGCATGCTAGGTCACTTCAGTCATGTCCAACTCTTTGGATCCCATGGACTATAGCCCGCCAGGCTCCTCTGTCCATGGGGATTCTCCAGGCAAGACTACTGGAGTGAGTTGCCATTTCCTTCTCTAGAGGATCTTCCTGATCCAGGGATTGAATCTGGGTCTCCTGCATTGCAGGGGGATTCTTTACAGTCTGAGTCACTAGGGAAGTCCATAAATGGCCTGACTTGCTTCTAAACTTACTGCATTCCTTTCCTTCCATTTTGCTGCCCATGGGAGCAATAATGAGAACTGTGTGTGTGTCTGTGTGCACGTATATAGCCTTTTAGGGTCTGAATATTCACAATGTGATTTTTTGTGAAGGCCATAAAAGACATAGAGAACACAGAACAAAATCAGACTATATTCTATCACTAATTGATTATTGTCTAGCTATTTAGGCCTTTGGGCCTCAGTTCCTTATCTATACCTATGAAAAGTGAGCACCAGATGTTTCTCCTCTTAAAAGTCATCGTGAGGCAGTGGTTTTGGACTTGGCCATTGGACTCAGACTACCTGGCTCTGAATCCACTTACTAGCCATGAGATATTGGACACCTTGATTAATTTAACTTTGCATGTTTCACTTTCTTCCTCTGTAAAGTAAGGATAGTAAGAGTATCTTACTTTTAAGAAATAAAAGACATGCAGAGCTGTTAAACCAGTTCCCAGAAGGTATCAAGTGCTTCATAAATAATAATTTCTATTACATCAAGGGGTTTAATACACCATTGATTATAAGCAGTACCACTGTGTGTACTATAAAAGAAAGAAAAAAATCACTTCAAATTAAATTTCAACATTTCTTATTAGAATTTTTACTTTATACTTAATAAAAAGGGTCTCCAGACTAGGTACACATTTGCATCACACATTACTTTTGTGCCTATATAAAAAGAAAAACATAAATTTAATTGGGTAGATTGACTGTGCTGAATCACTTGGAAACTCTGAGTTATCTATTTCAGTGCTTTTCTACCTAAAATCATCTGAGCAATCAGGGAGTATTGGGAATGCATTATCTCCTTCTCTTTTCTTCCTGCTCCTCTACTTCTTCCAATTTTAAAAGACTTAAAATTTTCCAAGATGCATATTATTAGAGAGAATAGTATAACGACTCTCCTTGGACCCACAGTTCAAGGCAACCCTCAATAAAGAGCTATGCTTTTACCATCTGAAGGGTTTATCTCCTAAGTTGCTAATACTTATTTTGCAAGTCTTGATGCTTACCTTTTTTTGATACTACTAGAATATGTCAATAGAATGTTTTCAGGCAAGAACTGGGACTCATATTCTTTCTTCCTATTGCCATGAAACAGTTTGTTTCTTCAAACATTTTTTTCTTGAAACTGCTCTTGTTCAGTCCTGTCAACAGGAATCCTAGCCAGATTTGTGCATGTGAAGGCAATGACAACTATATCACAACTGCTGCCTATCAAGGAGCAATTAAGGACACCACTGATTGGAAGATGCATCCTAACTCTGTCAAGGTTAAAATGAGGGTGTCTTCTTACATGAAATTCTCATGATTTCCCCCCAGGAATACCAGAGGTGATCCATTATCTTCAGGCCTAAGGAAATGCAGAAGAGAGTGATGAAGAAAGATAATGTTAACTTCTGTTGAAGGAACTCAGCTTTTGTGTTCTGAAACTTATGAAATTCATCATAATAATCTTTTATCATTTAAAAATTAAAACAAGAAATAGTTTTTATCATTACCTTGATTACTAGACTACTTAGGACATGATAAATTCTTTCAACAGGTATTTTGGGGTCTTTTCATCCCGGAATTCTAAAATACATGTTATTACATCTTTAATGATTAATTTTGATCCATTTGTTGAGTCTATAGGTTTTATCTTCATGACTGACCTCTATGCACATTATACTCAGTCTCATTTTTTTAAACTCATGATTTCATTTTCTCAGTCTTCTGGATATGGCTGATTTGATTATTTGCAATGTCAAGACTGCTTTTTACTACTTTCAAATAAGATTTTTATTTCAGTTATTGTCATTTTCATTATGTAGCATGCTCTTCTTACCCAGGCCTGCTTTTTCTCAATAGAGACAATGTCCTCTTTTATTTCATTAGGCATAAAAAGTGGGTAATTTCTAAAACCATGTCCTCTATTTCATGAAATAGATCAAGTTTATTTCTGAGCCTTTATAATTTGGCTCTGTGTGGTAGACTCGCTGCTATAGCTATTCACCTTTAAGACTGATGTGTTGATATTTTCATCCTTGAAGTTAAGGGTTTGCTTGGACATCTAAAGCAGCAGCAATTATTGTCTTGGGGACGGACAGATATTAGAGAAATGATCCTGCCATCTTAAATCTCAACCAGTGGTTCTCAAATTTCAGGCACCTAGGGAGAAATATCAATAACCTCAGATATGCAGATGACACCACCCTTATGGCAGAAAGTGAAGAGGAACTCAAAAGCCTCTTGATGAAAGTGAAAGAGGAGAGTGAAAAGGTTGGCTTGAAGCTCAACATTCAGAAAATTAAGATCATGGCATCTGGTCCCATCACTTCATGGGACATAGATGGGGAAACAGTGGAAACAGTGTCAGACTTTATTTTTGGGGGGCTCCAAAATCACTGCAGATGCTAATTGCAGCCAGGAAATTAAAAGACGCTTACTCCTTGGAAGGAAAGTTATGACCAACCTAGATAGCATATTAAAAAGCAGAGACATTACTTTGCCAACCAAGGTCCGTGTCTAGTCAAGGCTATGGTTTTTCCCGTGGTCATGTATGGATGTGAGTTGGACTGTGAAGAAAGTTGATCACCGAAGAATTGATGCTTTTGAACTGTGGTGCTGGAGAAGACTCTTGAGAGTCCCTTGGACTGCAAGGAGATCCAACCAGTCCATCCTAAAGGAGATCAATCCTGGATGTTCATTGGAAGGACTGATGCTAAAGCTGAAACTGCAATACTTTGGCCACCTCATGCGATGAGTTGACTCACTGGAAACGACTCTGATGCTGGGAAAGGTTGGGGGTGGGAGGAGACGGGGACGACAGAGAATGAGATGGCTGGATGGCATCACCGACTCTGTGGACATGAGTTTGAGTGAACTCCGGGAGATGGTGATGGACAGGGAAGCCTGGCGTGCTGTGATTCATGGGGTCGTGGAGAGTCGGAAATGACTGAGCGACTGAACTGAACTGAACTGAACCAATGCAGGAGATATAACAGATGTGGGTTTGATCCCCGGTCAGGAAGATCCTTTGGAGGAGGGTGTGGCAACCCACTCCCATTCTTTCCTGGAGAATCCCATGGACAGAGGAGCCTGGGGGCCTCCAGTCCACAGGGAGGCAAACAGACTGAAGCGACTGAAGCGACTTGGCATGCACAGATGCACAAATACCAGTTCATTTCACTCTTAAATCTGAAGAACGCATCCCTAACTTTTTCTTTAACACATTACTGCGATGACATTATCACATCTAACAAAATGAAGAATAACTTAATATCTCACACTGCATGATCATATTCAGATCTCCCCTGGTGATTCAAAACTGTCTTTTATGACTAGTTTGTCGCAATAGGTTCCTAACAATGTATATACTGCATGTGGCCGCTGTTGGCTGCTTATGCTGGAAGAGCTATTCTTAAAACTTGTCTTCTAGGGTCAGGATAAGGTGTTAGCATAGGAATCTCTCAAGTAGTGAAATGATTTGGTTCACACAAGAAGACTAGACAATTCTTGACTTCCAGCATAGACACGGACATGTGTGTGTGCGTGCTCAGTTCTGTCCCACTCTGTGTGACCTCATGGCCTGCAGCCTGCCAGGCTCCTCTCTGCATGGTGTTTTCCAGGCAAGAATATCAGAATGGGTAGCCATTTCCTGCTCCAGGGGATCTTCCCGACTCAGGGACTGAACTCACATCTCCTGTGTCACCTGCATTGGCAGGCAGAGTCTTTACTACTGTGCCACCTGGGAAGCCCCAGAGATGGACATAACCAAATCAAATAAAGATGTCAGCAAACAAAGTTCAAGGCTAGTTGAGAGACGTCTCAGTTCAGAATGAGTCTGTAGCACGAAGGATCCTATGTACTCCTCACACTATTAAATGATGTATTTAGTGCATGAGATGTACTTAAAGTAGCCTGGCACACAGCAAGCTCTCAACAAATGCTAGCTGAGTGGGTAAAGACTTCACCTACAAGGCAGGAAACACAGGAGATGTGAGTTTGATTCCTGGGTCAGGAAGATCTTTTGAAGAAGGAAATGGCAACCCACTCCAGTATTCTTGCCTGGAAAATCCCATGGACAGAGGAGGCTGGCGGGCTACAGTCCACAGGGTCACAAAGAGTTGGACACAACCAAGTGACTAAGCATGCACATTGTTTAATTACTCAGTGGGACACAGAATGAAGTTTGGAGGCCTGGTCTGTGACTGAAAGCAAAAGGAAAAACTAAATTAGCATTTATAAGTCTTCCGCAATTTAATGTAGGGTTTAATGGCAGGTGACAGAGGGCAAATGTGAGAGAGAGAGAAAGAGAGAGAGAGAGAGAGGAATGCAGAAGTGGAAGCCTGGACCTACAGTACAAAACGAAGCAGGAAAAGGGAGGACAACACAGTAATGAAGATAATTTTCTGTGGTGTCCACATTTGTCTCATGGGTATTTTAGGCACATCAGAGACCTAACTGAATTCTCATTCATTTTTGCTGCTGAGGCATCTTTCCTTATTTAGTGTTTCATAGGTAATTTAAGAGGGATTAGGAAGACAGGATGCCATAATTAATATACAACATTTATGTTTTCCAGGCACTGTCCTAGGAATGAATGATGTGAAAATAGATGAGATGAAATTCATGCCCTCAAGGAGCTCATAATCCAGTGGGAGACAGATAAGTAAGATTTTATAAAACAATAAGATTTTATGAAAAATTTATTTTGTGATAAATCTAAAGCAGAAGGGTATGCAGAATGCTATGGAAACAAAAAATAGGGGATCCTTAGCTTAGCCAGGGAACAAGTGGAGTTTAGGTAGGGTGACCGTATAATGTATCATGAAATTCTCTTGAGTGTGAAGGGTCGTGCTAATAATAATTACAGGGAGACAGCAGCTATAAACTAAGCCTATCTTTGATAAGCTAGAATGGATGGTCACCTTGATTAGGCCAGAGAAAATCTCTATAAGTCAGATGATATGTTAGTATTAAAGGGAGAGAATATAGTCACCAGGGAAAAGAATGTCTTCTAAGTACAGGGAGAGTGCATTTAAAGACAGAGACATGTGAGAGACCTAAGATTGCTATGGTTCCAGGAAACAGCTTAGAGATAGAATAGTCCAGAATGAAGGGCATAAAATGGTCAATGCTGAAAGGAGAATCTAGTTAGGACTAAACTATAAGAGAACTGGTCAGCTAAGCAGACAAGACTGAGTTTTATCTTAAAAGTTATTGGGCATCATTAAGGAGTTTAGGGAAGGATGTGACATGGTCAAATTTGCATGAAAGATAACAGCAGTAAATGAAATTATTAAGGTTCTGACATACACTTTCAAAGGTAATGTGCCCAACAACCTAATGATATGCATATTATTATCCTTATTTTACAGCCCTGTAAAATGAGTTAAATAATCTTCCCACAAGAGATGGATCTGGAACTTAAATAAAGGTGTATTTAACTCAAAAATCTGTGCTATACTCAAGTTTGACAGAAGGTTTGAGGGCAGTCTGGTAAGGAATCAGAGTAGTGGGACAGGTTGTTCAGTGAAGTAGCCATTGAAATCCAGGCAGGAATTATGACAAGCAATAATTATGGAAGAGGGAGGGGGATGATTTGGAGGAAATAATCATGCCACATAAAAAGAAATAACAGAATCACAGAATTGGTTTACTGAGTGAGTGGTAGGGACAGTAAGTAGACTTGAAGAGTCTAGATTTCTATTTTGTGTGTCTGTGTAAATGGCAATATAGCATTTACCAAGATGAGTAATTAACTGGGGATGCTTAGCTTGACCTGAGAACAAGAGAGTTTAGATAGGGTGAAGGAATATTTATGGAAACTCAATGAGTTCTCTTTACGAATGTTCATATAGGACTACTGGGTAATGCTTGGTAAGTGAACATGTGGATCTGGTGTTCACCAGTGAATCATGGAAAACTAATAAAATGGAAATTTCAAAACTGTGAGTGATAGGTAATATCACCATGGCGAGGATGAAGTAAAGCAGAAAACAACATAAAGGGAACACAGATGGATGAGCCAAAGAGGTATAAAGAAAATAAGAATGGTCAAGAGAAGAGGAAGTTTCTGGAGGTTGAAAATAACTGACAGGGACAAATAGTAAAGTATAGTTAAACAAAGATGTTAACATATCTACTAAATTAGAAAATTAGTAGCTTAATTTGGAATACTAAACTGGATACTGTATCTTGTATTTGTTAAATATTATACTAGTTGAAACAACTTTGAATCTCGAATCTGTCATCCTTCATGTTCACCTGCTTTTTCTGCTTTGTGTTATTTGTATGCTTTATATTATATATATATTTCTATATGCATTCATTATAATAGTTGTAATTTATTAAATGCTTACTGTATCCCTGGTTCTTTGTAATTTACAAACGAACCTGCAAAGTCCATATTATCATCTTCATTTTAAAGATGAAGAAACAGAGTGTTCCCACAACTGTAATTCAAGAAGGGGAACTGAAGCTAAGTAGGGCAGATATCAAGGCCTCTTCTCGTCACATTTATTTCACAAACCTATTGCTCCCTTCACGTTTCAAAGCATGAGCCAAATGCCACCAGATGCATCTTCATTATGGCACAAGAAAACTAGTGACAAACAGTAAGGCTATTTGATATTACCAATCCAGGGGGGAAGCTGGATTATTTAATCTACCATAGAAGCAAGAGAATTGGTGAATATGAAACAAAGTGAAGTCAGATATTTTCATGATTGATGAACAAAAAAGAATGGATCAAAGCTATAAGTAACGAAGCTTAAAATAATCACATATAAAGGGAACAAGAAGAAAAGAAACAAGGTTGAGTAAGACGGTCAGGAAAATCAAAGTGACATAACTTGCTCTACTGGGGTGCATTTTAAAAAGGCAAGAACACAAACGATTTTTCCTACATGTTCCAACCAACCCTAATGTTAATTACACAATGGCTTTCTGACATTGAAAACTGAGCACACTGTAAAATCCACGGGATGACTTTAATTAAAAGTTATTTTCAAAAGCAAACATGAATGGATTTTGCAAAAGGGCAAGTAAAAATCAGATGGCTGAGTGTTGCAAAGAATTTATTTATTGGGTGTACAAGGTTGAAACTATTTGGATGAAAAAACTTGAGTCCCATCAGGTCATTTTATATGCTGGAACAACCTGAACTTCAGATGAACTCAGATCCATAACACACTATGTTTTAAGGTTATGTTAGAAAACAGTGGATAAATAAATGAAACCAACAAAAACATGAGAAAAATGCTGAACAATTCCAAATGAATACTAAACAATTGTGAACTCTCACTAATCTCTATAACTCTCTTGGAAAAGCAAAACTACCCTGCCCTTTAAACATGATTATTAAACTGATTACTTTTTCAGATCACCTCTTTTGTCTGATCTTTATCAACCACCATATATAGCAGTCAAAGTCTCCTTCCTTTTAAAGATATGTCCTCTGACAGTCTAGCAAAGGTGCTATTAACTGACTCACCAATACTATAGGACATGTATTTGGGAATAGTTGTTTAACAGTGCGTGGGGGGTGGGGAATGGAGAGAAGAGAGCAGATAATGTGCTCTTTTCCATTCATGCCTTGAACTGGCCCAGGCTTGGTTGGACATATGGCAGTGCATGGGCCAGAAGCCTGCAGGCACACAAAGCGGCTAACTCTGGAAGTCCCTTGGGGATTCAGTCTGGAACTTTGGCCTCATTAATACCATGCTCTAGCCTGAGGGTTCTCAAATTTTGGTGTGAGTTAGAGTCACAGGTGGAGTAGCTATTAAAAATTCCAGTCCTTGGATACCACCTCAGTCCTACCAAATTAAAATCTCTGGAGGTGGGGTTCTGGCGTCTTCCCTGTCCTCAGGCTCCACAGCTGACTCAGATACACATCACAACTGCAGAACCGCTGCTCTGGCCACCAGGCTACACCTTGTCGGCCAGGACTCTGACGACTTGCTGTGTGGCAGATGGTGCTGGCTCTGCCCTGGTGGCCCAGGTCCTGGATGCTGCTGCTGCTGCCTGTCTGACTTACTCTTTCTTCTCAGAATCCTTTGTCTGTTTTCTACCATTTGAAAACAAAGCAATACACAAAACCAATATATTTAAAAATTATGAAAAGTAGAAAAACTTGAAATATATACAGAAAAAAAATCACTTCTAATTGCACCGTTCCAAGAAAACCACTATTAACACTACAGTGAATTATCTTCATTGTGTACTCAGTTACAAACATCTTTTTATGGAACAGTGTGCCCCATTAAAAAAATAGTACTTTTTATTGAGTGGTATGTGTCTTATGCTGAATACTTTATATTCACTATTTTGTTTAATTCTCCCAGCATCCCTATAAATAATGCACAGGAATGACCCCATTTTATAGACTAAAAAATTGAAGCTTAGAGAAGTCATAGTAGATCATGGCAGAGTGCTGGAGTGAACCCCAGGAACACAGTCTTTTCTCACTTTGTCATCTGATATACACATACTTCCAAGATAGTGAAACATTTTATAAACAACATTAATAATGGCTGAACACTCTTCTGTTTTAGGACTCTGCTGCTGCTGCTAGGTCACTTCAGTCGTGTCCGACTCTGTGCGACCCCATAGACGGCAGCCCACCAGGCTCCCCCGTCCCTGGGATTCTCCAGGCAAGAACACCGGAGTGGGTTGCCATTTAGGACTCTACCATTTGCTTACTCAGTGCTCATAGTCCAACAATGGATTATAAATTGCTATAATGTTACAATGAATATCTCCATGAATTTGGCGTTATCTGTGTTTCCATTTATTTCCTTAAGGAGAAATTCCTAGCAAAGGTATCAACGTGTCAACGAGTATAAATACTTTAAAAACATCTAATTCTTGATGCATATTGACAGACTGCTTTTAAGAAAAGATTGTATAAATTTCTGCACAGTTTTTTCACCTTCACTGGCCAAAATGCTTATGAAGCTATTTCTCATTTTTCATGATTATAAATAAATCTTAGATGATCATAGTTGTTTATTTATTTTTGTCTACATTTCTATGTCTTTAAGTTTAAATTTCTAACAGTCGAATTGCTGGATCAGTGGGTAACACATTTTAAGAGCCATTAATTCTTATGGTATTTCTAAATTGTCTGCCAGGAAGATCACAATTATACTCCCACCAGTAGGGAAAGTGAATGACCATTTCTTCACGCGCTTGTCAACACAGAACATTTGTATTTATCTAAATTTTTAAGAACTAACGAAGTAAAAAACAGCTCTTCACATGTTTATTGACCTATTGCTTTCCTCTTTATTTCTTGTAAACTTTAAAATTTGTCTTTGGCCTTCACTTAAAAAATATTTAGGTTGTATCTTTATTATTATTTATATGAAAGAGTTCCTTATATTAAGGCTGTTAGCTCTGTCAAATCCACTGCAAAATGGCCTGTTTATAATTTATATACTTCTAATAAATATTTTTGATGTAATGAGTTTAAATTTTAATATGATCAGGTTTATCTGTATTTTCCTTTTGGGCTTCTGCCTTTCTGGTTTTAGACAGAATTTAGAACATGTATTCTCATTCCACTAAGTATAAAATTCACATATATTTTCTTTCATTTATGCCATCATTTAGTCTTTAAATCACTTACAACCTATCTTTGTATGTATAATATAAACACTCTAATGTATTTCAAGTAGTTAATAAATCAAGTCAGCTATACATTCATTTTCCTCCTGTATAAAATGCTACTTTGACAATTACAAAAAGACCCATGCATACACAGACACAAACATGTGATATATTGTGTTTGTTTGTGTATAATTATATATATATACACACATATATGTATGAAAAACTTTGGAATATTTCTTCATGTGTAATCAATATTTTAAACAATTTAATTCATTGATTCAACCACCTGTCTTTCATTTATTTACCTAATGCATATTCATGGGTAGGTTCTACATACAAGCATGCAATTAGATGTTCTATACTCAAGGAAAGATATGAGCATCTGAATGCAGAGTCCAAAGAATAGCAAGGAGAGATAAGAAAGCCTTACTCAGTGATCAATGCAAAGAAATAGAGGAAAACAACAGAATAGGAAAGATTAGAGAACTCTTCAAGAAAATTAGAGATACCAAAGGAAGATTTCATACAAAGATAGGCTCGATAAAGGACAGAAGTGAACTCCGGGAGTTGGTGATGGACAGGGAGGCCTGGCGTGCTGTGATTGATGGGGTCGCGGAGAATCGGACACAACTGAGCGACTGAACTGAACTGAACTGAACAGAGGCAGAAGATATTAAGAAGAGGTGGCAAGAATACACAGAAGAACTGTACAAAAAAGATATTCACGACCAAGATAATCATGATGGCTTGATCACTCACCTGGAGCCAGACATCTTGGAATGTGAAGCCAAGTGGGCCTTAGAGAGTCTCACTATGAACAAAGCTAGTGGAGGTGATGGAATTCCAGTTGAGCTATTTAAAATCCTGAAAGATGATGCTGTGAAAGTGCTGCACTCAATATGCCAGCAAATTTGGAAAACTCAGCAGTGGCCACAGGACTGGAAAAGGTCAGTCTTCATTCCAATTCCAAAGAAAGGCAATGCCAAAGAATGCTCAAACTACAGCCCAATTGCACTCATCTCACACGCTAGTGAAGTCATGCTCAAAATTCTCCAAGCCAGGCTTCAGCAATATGTGAACTGTGAACTTCCAGATATTCAAGCAGGTTTTAGAAAAGGCAGAGGCACCAGAGATCAAATTGCCAACATCTGCTGGATCATGGAGAAAGCAAGAGAGTTCCAGAAAAACATCTATTTCTGTTTCATTGACTATGCCAAAGCCTTTGTGTGGATCAAAATAAACTGTGAAAAATTCTGAAAGAGATGGGAATACCAGACCACCTGACCTGCCTCTTGAGAAACCTGTACGCGGGTCAGGAAGCAACAGTTAGAACTGGACATGGAACAAAAACCTGGTTCCAAATAGGAAAAGGAGTGCGTCAAGGCTGTATATTGTCACCCTGCTTATTTAACTTATATGCAGAGTACATCATGAGGAACGCTGGGCTGGAAGAAGCACAAGCTGGAATCAAGATTGCCGGGAGAAATATCAATAACCTCAGATACGCAGATGACACCACCCTTGTGGCAGAAAGTGAAGAGGAACTAAAAAGCCTCTTGATAAAAATGAAAGAGGAGAGTGAAAAGGTTGGCTTGAAGCTCAACATTCAGAAAATGAAGATCATGACATCTGGTCCCATCACTTCATGGGAAATAGATGGGGAAACAGTGTCAGACTTTATTTTTTTGGACTCCAAAATCACTGCAGATGCTGATTGCAGCCATGAAATTAAAAGACGCTTACTCCTTGGAAGGAAAGTCATGACCAACCTAGATAGCATATTAAAAAGCAGAGACATTACTTTGCCAACAAAGGTCCATCTAGTCAAGGCTATGGTTTTTCCCGTGGTCATTGAAGAATTCATCGTGATCGCCGAAGAATTGATGCTTTTGAACTGTGGTGCTGGAGAAGACTCTTGAGAGTCCCTTGGACTGCAAGGAGATCCAACCAGTCCATTCTAAAGGAGATCAATCCTGGGTGTTCATTGGAAGGACTGATGCTAAAGCTGAAACTCCAATACTTTGGCCACCTCATGCGACGAGTTGACTCACTGGAAAAGACTCTGATGCTGGGAGGGATTGGGGGCGGGAGGAGAAGGGGACGACAGAGAATGAGATGGCTGGATGGCATCACCGACTCGATGGACATGAGTTTGAGTGAACTCCGGGCGTTGGTGATGGACAGGGAGGCCTGGCGTGCTGTGATTCATGGGGTCGCAAAGAGTCGGACACGACTGAGTGACTGAACTGAGCTGAACTGATACTCAATCTTATTGTATTGACAGTGAAGTCTTACCATCTAATAAAAAGCTCTTTCCTCTCAACTCTATAGCATGGATGGTCCCTTTTGTTCATGAAGCACTTCATCATGTTCAGTACAACAGCATGTTTTGTTTAATTTTGGACTATTTTGGTTTGGGTCCATATGAAGAAGGTAAGTTTTTATGAATTAGGACTGTGTGTGTCTTCCCTCACAACATTAGGAAAGTAGGCTTAAATGCATTGTATACTTTTGAGATCAATTTACTTCAACTTAAAGTTCATTTCTGCAAATGAAGTATATTAAGGAACTCAAATGACTTATCGAAGATCACACAGCTAATTAGTAAGTATATTTGGATCAGGGCACATGTCTTAGTTGTCATTTCAGGTACCTTTCTATCATTACACTCTTTTTTTCTGAGCATTTTATTTGGCTTTTCTAGCTGGGCTTCTCTGCTAAAAATGTTGGCATTAAGGCAGGATCAGTGATATTCTCAAGCCATGAGTGAATTTCCTCACATCATGAGGAAATGCCTATGAATTGTGAAATGGTTCTGTTCTATTTTTTAATATGTGTATACATAAGCATTATGTGTCTGGTTGACTAAGTTATTAGCAGTATAGGAGAATTAAATACACAAACTGAAAAATTAAATACATATGGCAAAGAGATAATGCTTGCTGAAGTATATATAGAAATGTTAAAGGATGATTATATTATACACTGAGACCAACACTTTTTCAGTGAAAACATATTTCAAATTATAATTGTGCTTAGTGAGATATATGATTTCATGTGAAAATATTCTTTGCTTTACTCCTAAAATCAATGTGTAAAAGTCAATTAATGTGAAATTCAATTGAATCTAAATCTATTCTTTTGATAAATTACATTATAAGCACTAAGAAATTTGTTAATGAGCATCTACAATGAATATTCAACAAAATTTTCTTAAAACTTACTCTATACCAGGCTGTACCTAGTAGTCATTATGTAAGAATGAACAGGACACATTCTCTCTCCCTTGTGGAATTTATAATCCCTTAAGAAAGAACCATGAAAAGTGACTAGAAGGGTAGTAGGTATAATAAACAAAAAATCTCCTAGACGAACACTGAGAAAAAACTACTCTAAGAAAGTGATATTTGAGACGGAATAGATGAGTATAAGGAGAAGGCAGTGGCACCCCACTCCAGTGTTCTTGCCTGGAGAGTCCCTGGGACTCTCCAGGCAAGAACACTGGAGTGGGTTGCCATTTCCTTCTCCAAGCAGCAGCAGCAGATGAGTATAAAGAAGGCTGGGAAGGGGCAGGGGATTTGAGAGGCAGGAAATCATTCCAAGCAAAGAAACTTGGCAGCAGCAGAAGGCAATGAGTGGTGTTATATGTGAAAAGCTGGCCAAAATTTATGAAATTATGAAATTAACCTCTTTATAAAAGGAGTTGGAGGAACACAAGCAATAAAGGGAGGGTTTTAAAAATGTCTGGTTGAGACCTGAGCCTGTTTGATGTCTGATATAAAGAAGTCAATGTGAGGCTGCATGTATGTAAAGTGAGGAGACGGCTAAAAGCGCAGGTTCTTGAAAAGGAGGGTGGAGAGAAACCCAACCCAGATGGAGGGGTCACCTCCTCCACTGTGAAAGGAGGAAAAGAAAAACAAGGCGATTCAGAGGCACATACTTTTATACATATGATGGTGGAAAGTTGAAAGAATCGGCATCTCTGATGGCTTGATTTTCTCACTTAAGTAGGATGTCTGATGAGAATGAAGAGAAGGAAGAGGAAGGCAAAGATCTTGAAATAAAAATGTGGGTCATCAGGAAAGACAACTGACTAGAGAATATTATACTTTAATAAAGTGAGGACTTTTGTATCATACAAAAGTTATCTTGATTTTGTCTGGGAAGTTGTCTGAGAAATTAGGGAGAAAGGAAGGTAAGACAAAATCATTGAATCCTGATTCAAAAAAGACTCCAAAGCAATTAATCTAGTAAGACTAAATGTATAAACTTTCACTAAAATAAATGAATCCAAACCTCCTCAGAATATAAGTGCTTCTTGACTTCACTGCCATTTACTGCAAAACTTCTTGAAACATTTTACACTTGCTTCATTTTATTCAACCTCTACCCACTCCTCAATCCTTTGCAATAGCTTTACTGACTTTTTAAAAATAAGATTAATTTTTAAGAGAAATTTTAGGTTTAAAACCAAATTAACAGGGCTGTGATTCACGGGGTCGCAAAGAGTCGGACACGACTGAGCGACTGGACTGAACTGAACTGAACTGAAAGAGATGTACCATGTATCGCCTGCAGACACACATGGATTACCTCCCTCATTATCAAATTCACTCACCAAAACGGTATATATTTTTAACGAGGATGAACTAACATTGACAAATCATAATCAAAGTCCATAATTTACCTTAGGGATCACTCTTGATGTCATACATTCTATGGGTTTGAACAAACATGCAATGACATGTCCATCATCATAATAGCATACAGAGTATTTTCAACAGCCACAAAAAAATCCTCTGTTTCCTGTCTATTCATCTTCCACACCCTCACCTCTACCAACAATAGTCTTAATTATTTCTATAGTTTTTCTATATGATATTTCCAAAATATCATATACTTGGAATCATATAGTGTTTTCAAGTTGGTTTCTTTCAGTTAGTAATATGCATTTAACTTTCCTTCATGTCTTTTCATGGTTTGACAGCTCATTCCTTTTTTAGTGCTGAATAATATTTCATTGATTGGCTGTATCACATTTTATTTACTTTCACTGACTTATAGGGCATGATTTTAACTTCTATTTTATTCTTCTACTTTATCATAAATTTGTTACTTCTCAGTGTTCTTATTTTGGACTTTTTCTGTTTTTCTCCTGCAGTCTCACAATACTCATATAACTTCCTAGCTTCAATTTGTACTTTAGTGTAAACACCTCTGAAATATATGAACCTGTCCATTGTACCACAGCTCTTCTTTTTCAATGGTCCAGTCAGACATCTTGGTCTGAATGTCCCAATGGAACTCCAAGGACTACTTCATCATTTTACTGTGCTTCCCAATTAGTGTGAACATCCTCCTAGTCACTTAGTTTCCAATTTTGAAATCATTTTTTTTCTTTTCCCTGTCCCTCATGCTCCTATCAGTTGTCCTACTACATCAAGTCTATTTATTGTAATGTCATTTATTAGTTCTTCTGTACCCTATTTCAGCCCTTTCATGGAAAATAGCCTTGTTGTGGCAAAGAAGTTTGTGTTAACTCAATGAAACTTTGAGCTATGCTGTGTAGGGCCACCCAAGATGAACAGGTCATAGTGAAGTTGTTGTGCAGTTGCTCAGTCATGACCAACTCTTCATGACCCCATGGACTGAAACATGCCAGACTTCCCTGTCCATCACCATTTCCCAGAGCTTGCTCAAACTTATGTCCCTTCAGTCTCTGATGCCATCCAACCATCTCGTTCTCTGTTGAACCCTTCTTCTTCTGCCTTCAATCTTTCTCAGCATCATGGTCTTTCTAATGAGTCAGCTCTTTGCATCAGGTGGCCAAAGTACTGGAACTTCAGCTTCAGCATCAGTCTTTCCAATGAATATTCAGGATGGATTTCCTTTAGGATTGACTGGTTTGATCTCCTTGCAGTCCAAGGGACTCTCAAGAGTCTTCTACAACACCACAGTTCAAAAGCATCAATTCTTTAGCACTTAGCTTTCTTTATGGTCCAACTCGCACATTCATAAAAGACTACTGGGAAAACCACAGCTTTTACTAGACAGACCTTTGTCGGCAAAGTTATGTCTCTGCTTTTTAATGTGCTTTCTAGGTTTGTCATAACATTTCTTCCAAGGGCAAGCATCTTTTAATTTCATGGCTGTAGGCACCATCTGCAGTGATTTTGGAGACCAAGAAAGTAAAGCCTGTGACAGTTTCCATTGTTTCCCAATCTATTTGCCATGAAGTGATGGGACCGGATGCCATGATCTTGGTTTTTGAATATTGAACTTTAAGCCAGCTTTTTCTCTCTCCTCTTTTGCATTCATCAAGAAACTCTTTAGTTCCTCTTCGCTTTCTGCCTTAAGGGAGGTGTCAAGTGTTATTGATATTTCTCCCTGCAAGGTTATTGATATTTCTCCCTGCAATCTTGATTTCAGGTTGTGCTTCATCCAGCCCAGCATTTTGTGTGACGTATTATGCATAGAAGTTAAATAAGCAGGGTGACAATGTATAGCATTGACTTACTCCTTTCCCAATCTGGAAACAGTCCATTGTTCCATATCCAGTTCTAACTGCTTCTTGACCTGCATACAAGTTTCTCAGGAGGCAGGTAAGGTGGTTTGATATTCCCATCTCTTGAAGAATTTCCCACAGTTTGTTGTGTTCAGTTCAGTTCAGTCCCTTAGTCATATCTGATTCTTTGAGACCCCATGGACTGCAGCACGTCAGGCTTCCCTGTCCATCACCAACTCCTGGAGCTTGTTCAGACTCATGTCCATTGAGTCGGTGATGCCATCCAACCATGTCATCCCTTTCTCCTCCTGTCTTCAATCTTGCTCAGCATCAGGGTCTTTTGCAACGAGTCAGTTCTTCACATTGGGTGGCCAAAGTATTGGAGTTTCAGCTTCAGTATCAGTCCTTCCAATGAATATTCAGGACTGATTTCCTTTAAGATTGACTGGTTGGATCTCCTTGCAGCCCAAGGGATTCTCAAGAGTCTTCTCCAACATCACAGTTCAAAAGCATCAGTTCTTTATTCCACATAATCAAAGGCTTTAGCGTAGTCAATGAAGCAGAAGTAAATGTTTTTCTGGAACTCTTGCTTTTTCAATGATCCGACAGATGTTGGCAATTTGGTCTCTGGATCTTCTGCCTTTTCTAAATCCAGCTTGAACATCTGGTAGTTCTCGATTCACATTCTGTTGAAGCCTGGCTTAGAGAATTTTGAGCATTACTTTGCTAGTGTGTGAGATGAGTGCAATTGTGTGGTAGTTTGAGCATTCTTTGGCATTGCCATTCTTTGATATTGGAATGAAAACTGACCTTTCCAGTCCTGTGGCCACTGCTGAGTTTTCCAAATTTGATGTCATGTTGAGTGCAGAATTTTCACAGCATCATCTTTCAGGATTTGAAATAGCTCAACTGGAATTCCATCATCTCCACTAGCTTTGTTCGTAGTGATACTTCCTAAGGCCCACTTGACTTCACACTCCAAGATGTCTGGCTCTATGTGAGTGATCACACCATCTTGGTTATCTGGGTCATTAAGATCTTTTTTGTATAGTTCTTCCTCTTCTTAATATCTTCTGCTTCTGTTAGTCCATACAGTTTCTGTCCTTTATTGTGCCTATCTTTGCATGAAACATTCCCTTGGTATCTCTAATTTTCTTGAAGAGATCTCTAGTCTTTCCCATTCTATGGTTTTCCTCTATTTCTTTGCATTGTTCACTTAGGAAGGCTTTTTTAAATCTCTCCTTGCTATTCTTTGAAACTCTGCATTCAGATGGGTATAACTTTCTTTTTCTCCTTTGCCTCTCATTTCTCTTTTCTCAGCTATTTGTAAGGCCCCTTCAGACACATTTTGCCTTTTTGCATTTATTTTTCTTGGGGATGGTTGTGATCACTGCCTCCTGTACTACGTCATGAACATCCATCCATAGTTCTTCAGGCACTCTGTCTATCAGACCTAATCCCTTGAATCTATTTATCACTTCCACTGTATAATCATAAGGGATTTGATTTAGGTCAACCTGAATGGGCCGAGTGGTTTTCCCTACTTTCTTCAATTTAAGTCTGAATTTGACAATAAGGAGTTCATGATCTGAGCCATAGTCAGCTCCTGGTCTTGTTTTTGCTGACTCTCTAGAGCTTCTCCACCTTTGGATGCAAAGAGTATAATCAATCTGATGTCGGTATTGACATCTTCTCTATTTGTGGAATCATTTCTTGTGTTGTTGGAAGAGGGTGTTTGCTATGACCAGTGTGTTCTCTTGGCAAAACCTGCTTCATTTTGTACTCCCAGGCCAAACTAGCCTGTTACTCCAAGTATCTCTTGACTTCCTACTTTTGCATTCCAGTCCCCTATAATGCAAAGGACATAGTGAAGAGTTTTGACAAAACATGGTTCACTGGAGTAGGAAATGGAAACCTGCACCAGTATTCTTACCTGGAGAATACCGTGGACAGTATGAAAAAGTAAAAAGACAGGACACCAGAAGATGAGTCCCCCAGGTTTGAAGGTGTCCAACATGCTACTGAGTAAGAGCAGAGGGCAATTACTAATAGCTCCAGAAAGAATGAAGTGGCTGGGCAATAGCAAAAATGATGCTCTTGGATGTGTCTGGTGGTGAAAGTAAAGTCCAGTGCTGTAAAGAACAATATTGTGTAGGAATGTTAGGTCCCTGAATCAGGGTAAGTTGGATGTGTTCAAGCAGAAGATGGTAAGAAAGAACATTGACATATTAGGAATCAGTGAACTAAAATGGATGGGAATGGGTGAATCTAATTCAGATGACCATTATAACTATTATTGAGAACAAGAACCCCTTAGAAGAAATGGAACAGCCTTCATAGTCAACAAAAGAGCATGAAATGCAGTACCTGGGCACAATCTCAAAAACAACAGAATGATCTTGTTTCATTTCCGAGACAAACCATTCAACATCACAGTAATACAAGTCTATGCCCCAACCACTGATGACAAAGAAGCTAAGTTGATCAGTTCTATGAAAACATACAACACTTTATAGAACTACCTCCAAAAAAAGATGCCCTTTTCATCAGAAGGGACTGGAATGCAAAAATAGGAAGTCAAGAGATACCTGGAGTAACAGGCAAGTTTGGCCTTGGAGTACAAGATAAGGGAGGGGAAAGGCTAACACAGTTTTGTTAAGAAAACATGCTGGTCATAGCAAACACTCTTTACCAACAACCCAACAGAAGACTCTACACATGGATATCACCAGATGGTCAATACCAAAATCAGATTGATTATGTTCTTTGCAGGCAAAGATGGAGAAGTTCTACAGAAGGGGAAAAAGTAGAAGCAGTGATAGATTTTATCTTCTTGCGCTCCAAAATCACTGTATATGGTAACCACTGCAGCCATGAAATTAAAATATGCTCCTTGGAAGGAATGCTATGACAAACCTAGACAGTGTACTAAAAAACAGAAACATCACTTTTGCTAACAAAGGTCCATACAGTCAAAGCTATCATTTTTCCAGTAATTGTGTACAGATCTGAGATTTGGACCATCTGAATGCTGAAGAACTGACGTTTTTGAATTATGGTGCTGGAGAAGACTCTTGAGAGTCTCTAGGACTGCAAGGAGATCAAGCTAGTCAATCCTAAAGGAAATCAACCCTCAATATTCACTGGAAGGTCTGTTGCCGAAGCTGAAGATTTGGCCACCTGATTTGAAGAGCCGACTCATTAGAAAAGATTCTAATGTTGGGAAAGATTGAAGCCAAAAGAAGAAGGGGTGCGGCAGAGGATGAGGTGGTTAGAGAGCATCACTGACTCAAAGGACACAAATTTGAGCAATCTCTGGGAGACAGTGGAGGACAAAGGAATCTAGCATGCTACAGACCAGGAGGTCACAAAGAGTTGGACACGACTCAGCAACTGAACAACAACCACCCTGTTTCAGGCTCTAAATAAAATGTGCTTCAATTATTGCAACAACCTCTACAGTTTTGTTCTATCTTCCTTCAGCCTTCCTTTGTACTACATGCTGTTGTCAGCAATTTTTCTAAATTACAGGTGTAATTGCATCATTCCCAAGCTCAGAATCCTCTCATGGTTTACATTAGTGATAGCTGTCATTTATCAAGTTCTTCATAAGTTCCAGGCAGTTTGCACAGCTTATCTTATATTACCTTATATCATTTATCCTCCTCCTCTTCAGAATCTAAGAGGGAAGGACTATTCCAATTTTATAGGTGAGAATACTGCAGACCATTGAGTTCAACTAATAGTAAAGCTAGAATTTAAACAAAGCATCTGGCTAACTAAATCTTTGTGCTCCCTTATAACCATTACTTTCCTAAAGAGAATAATGTAAAGTTTAAATTTCCTGGCCTGTCATTCAAGGTCTTCATGATATTTCTCAAATTAATGTCTTCAATATTTTGTCCATACCATCATTATCCCTAGATCATTCTTAAATGGGATGAGCTATCTTTCTGACAGGGATGTCAAGCGGTAAAAATCTTTGTGGTACTAATGCTTCACAGAATATCCAGTAGCTAATCAAGGGTCATGAAACATATTTTATGCTATAGCTGATTAAGATAGTAATGATGAGCTATTTACACCCCAGGAGAAAATTTTTTAATAATATATTATCTTTAATCTGTTTTGTAGGGTGGAGAGAAATATTAAAAGAAATTTTGTTGTTGTTACTATTATATAAAGCTATATACACATATCCACATTTTGCTGGGTTTCAGCATCACAGCTGGTAGAGTATAAATGAATACCTCTATTATTCTTTTGTATCAATAAGAATCCTATATGTGCAAAAAGAAGGAGTCTTCAAATTTGCTTGGAAAATCCAGCTGCAACTGTAAGTAGCTACACAAATTTGCACAGGTTTAAAAATTTCAGGATGGGTGTTACACATGTATACATGTGGCCAATTCATGTTGACCTATGGCAAAAACCATCACAATATTGTAAAGTAATTATCTGCCAATCAAAATAAATAAATTAATTGGAAAAGTTCTTATACATGTATAAATATCATTATGCATATTGTGAAGGATACAGTGTAAAGTGTCATTTGAATATCCTAAACCTCTGTTAGCTTAAAAAGTGTATTAATATTTTGCATAAATTTGGATGATGACATTTATACTTCTCTTGGCAAAAATCTTTGGAATTGAAGTAAGAGAGATTACAGATATCACAATGAACCACATTAATAACAAGGAATTAATATTTATCGGTAAGCCCTCTTTGCAAAGAAATCCACTAGCAGCAGACAAAAGTTAGCCTATTTACAGTGACATGTAGTTTGTTGAAATGTTCATACTAAGAGAATGAGTTTACAACGTATTTCTCTCTTCTTACCATCACCCATTTATTTTAAAATCATATGTGCTTCTCAAAATGTGTAGCTACTACAAATATTCATACAACACTTCCCCATAATCTTTGGGAAAACAGCAATAAACTACAGAATGACAATGAATGGGAAGCAGGCAAACCTCCATGGTGTTCATTAATGGGTGCCTGTGACAAGATACTGTCAGCTTTAATTTAATAATTTGTCCTTGGATGGTTCCTATCTTCTCAGCAGAAGCTGAGGCGTTGATAGAACAGCTCACCATTAGTGGCAGTAGTGAAATCAATTTCTTGTCAGACGTGTTATAAAGCATAGGACTGTGACTGAGAAAGATGACTGAGCTCCTCAGGTCCTACTCATTTAGCAAGTAGACAACTGTCACATCAAATTAGATGACCTCCCCTTAAATCTTTAACCAACTATATACCATTGAGTATTCCTCATTTTCTCATGAGTAACCTGGATAAGTAAGGAATTAGGGTTTGAGAGTGACTCTTAGATAAATCTAGAAATAGTAGCTAAAGCATAAATAAATCCCATGGCCTTATACACCTGCTTAAATAAAATTGCAGCAGACACCTTCACAAATGACAAAATGACTACAGGCCTCCTATCTTCACAGTCTCTCTAATGTGTTTCCTACTTTCAGGAGGAAAAGTTGACATTTATTCTTTATTGTTGATTATATTGCTAATTCTGTTGGGTTTAGAGGTGAGGAGCTCCACAAATCCAGATGAAAATAAAAAAAGAACAAAGGCAAAAACAACAAATGAAGATTCTTTCCCGCCCACTTGGGATTATGAAATGTACTGCTGGGATTGTCTCCAATTGTGAGCATTATTCTTGAGCTATTGATTATACACCTGAGGATTTTATGCAAAAGTCAGATTTCTAAAATAACCACAATTTCACAGCTCTCATTGTTTTCAACAATTTTAAAGCTCTCATTGTTTTCAACAATTTTTGACCTGCTTCTATGCTGCCAATGTGTCTAGTGCCATTTTTAATAAGCTTTAGAGCTGGTGGATTAACACAGAATGTCAAACACCACAATCAGAATTGCTGATCATTTGCAGAAACACTATTTTCACATATTAAAAAACTACCTTCTTCTTGCCATAAAACTCAGCACTCACTTCTGTTATATCTGATCAGTTTTACATGCACTTTTTAATTCTCAATAACCCTTGTGTGAATAGAAGCCTTTGAAAGGGAGAAAGAAAGTTAACATAAATAAAAATGGCAATCATAAGTCGTACCTAATTTCCTTTTGCTTTTCTAAAAGATGCATTGACTTTTTAGCTGCTCATTTTCCCTATGATTCATCAACAACTATGTAATTCAAAATCCACGAAAGAGAAAATTTGAAAGCTGGACCACAACAGAGTAAAGTAGACATCCTTGGCATGAGTTGGAGTTAAACTTTCCTACATTATCAAATTATGCAACATAATTCTCTAGAAAGGTGTGATATTACATATCCATTCAACTGAAGAGTGTTCTGGATAGTTATGCAAAATTGTTTCTGCATTTAACCCATGCTTATCTACACCACCAAGTAGTATGAATTCATTTTTAGGAGACCTTAGTGTTTCCCAACTGTCCCACAAAAACTTTACATATATCAAAATACTTTTTACATATGTGATGGTAATCGAGGAGATACTAATTACTTATTGAGGTGTATCATAACTGATTTAATGAAAGCTACATTTAAAGCAGAATACTGTACTCCTCCCTGAGGGACACCATTTCTGTTCTCTGTTTCAAGTCAGTGGACTGATCAACCTATCAGTAGCTACCAATGGATTCAATTTAATCCTATTAGCTATTTTTCCTCCTCTTTTCAATCCATTACTTCGTTATATAGCAAAGTCTAGTATACTCATTAAGGAAAACTTGGAATATATAAAATACTGCAACATAAAAAAGCACTCACAGTTATGTCACCACATTCAATTCTTAATATTTTGGAGGTGTTTTGATCTTTCCTTCCAATCTTTATATATAAATCTATATAAAATGTAATTTATATTTATATAAAATCTATATACATTTTATATAAAATTATATAAAATTTATATTCATATAAAAAAAATATATTTTTCTATTCCAACCTTTATATATATACAGTCACAAATACACTATAGACACAATTTAATTCTGCTTTTCTCACTTGGATTATGTAAGTATTTTCCATGTTTTTGCGAAAAATGAAGTATAATTTTTAATGAATAGCTATAAAATTGACCATGAAGTAAAAAAATATTATTAGGCCAATTGTCTTAAGTACAGATTTGCTGAAGATTTACAGACAAAACAGGTTATTATTCTAACCTCCTTCAGTCCAAATGCCATTATTTGCATACATATAATGAAGATTTCTGAAAGTATCTGTAAATAAACATTTTAAGATAAGTTATTGGGAGGAGGCAATGTTCAAGGACGCTGATCATTATCATAAGAATTAGATTTTCTTCCTCAAGAGTGGCCCCATTCTTGTTGCCTTGGTTCAAACTTTCATAAACCTGCTTTATTAAGTGGCCATCATAACAGTTACTTTCTTAGCTCTTGGTTAGAATGTAACAGTCAATGATTAATTCATTCACTATTAACTGGGCGTCTTCCATATGAAAGATACAGTGTTAGCCACTATGAGTGAACACTGATGTATGAAGGAGCAGTGCCTGACTTCAAAGAGCTAATACACAAAAGAGAGGAGATAAGTACACTAATAAACAAAAGGAAATTACAGTAAATAAAGCAGGATTTCAGAAGAGCGGAAGCTCACATCTAGCTGAGATAATTAAGTAAGGTTGTCCTAAAGGGACAGCATTTGAACTGAGCATTGCTGCTGCTGCTGCTAAGTCACTTCAGTCGTGCCCGACTCTGTGTGACCCCATAGACGGAGGCCCACCAGGCTCCCCCGTCCCTGGGATTCTCCAGGCAAGAACACTGGAGTGGGTTGCCATTTCCTTCTCCAATGTGTGAAAGTGAAAAGTGAAAGTGAAGTCGCTCAGTCGTGCCCGACCCCCAGCGACCCCACGGACTGCAGCCCACCAGGCTCCTCCATCCATGGGATTTTCTAGGTAATAGTACTGGAGTGGCTTGCCATTGCCTTCTCCGGAACTGAGCATTAGGGGATGCATAAAAATCAAATCAGTAGAAAGGGAGAAGACAGATACAACAACATGAGCAAAACTAGACGCAATAATCAAGGGCATGACTGAATAATTGAAAGACAGCTTAGAGTGTAAGAGTCAGTGGCTGAGTTAATGACGTTGCTTAATTATCAGGCTGTAGTTCTTGGACTCCATTTGTTATGCCATAGGGAGCCACTGTAGATTTTTTAGTACAGATATAAGGATTCATGTAGCAAATTAAGGAGTGTGTAAATTGGATTGAGAAGAGAAAGAGTAACATGTATTTGGGTCAGATATATTGAAATGGCCCATGGCTGATAAGGCTAACTCATTGGAAATTGCAAGCCAGCAATGTCAAGACAATTCGACTTGCTCATTCCAGGACAGTCATGACATACAAAGGAATAACGTTGCCATATGTATTTGGAATGTTGAAAGTGAAAAAGTGACAAACTAAAGGGCTATTTGCACTAATAAACCCAAGTATATTTACCACCTGTGATGCCCTGGTGGCTCAGAGGTTAAAGCATCTGCCTGCTAATGCAGGAGACCTGGGTTCAATCCCTGGGTCTGGAAGATCCCCTGGAGAAGGCAATGGAAACCCTCTCCAGTATTCTTGCCTGGAGAATCCCATGGATGGAGGAGCCTGGCGGGCTACAGTCCACGGGGTCGCAAAGAGTCAGACATGACTGAGCGACTTCACTATATTTGGCACTCCTTATTTCAGGGACTGGGCAAGGGGGAGTTTGAAGGCTGACGTTTATCAGGGCTGGGACAGGCTCTGTGAAGGGTTGCCTCTACCAAGGCATCCTGGGGAAGAAAAGCAAGTAGGTACCAAGAGGGAACAGAGCTGTGGTGCTTGGGGAAGGTCACAGACATTAGCCAAGCTGGTCTAGGGCGTAGCTTATTTAGCCTTGTGTGAACTGAGTTGCAGAAGTCAGAGGGAAGATGGTCTCCACAGAGAAGGACAGTCAGAGGGAAGATGGTCTCCACAGAGAAGGACATGCCATTCTGGGGATGGAGTGCAAAGATGGTAAGCCTTCCATCTAGAAACCAGGCCTTTCCAGCATGCCTGAAACGAGACGCAAGGACAGGGCCACAACATGACATCTGGAATCTGGACCTAGCTGGAACTTGTGGTAGCACTGACACCAGGCAGTGAGGTAGGGCTCTTGCAGGCTTTCTCCTCAGGCAAAAGGGTCAGGAAGGGACTAAAGGAGCCCTGAGTGTCTCCAGAAGGCATCTGGTCAGTGACTGATTGTGCCATTCTATGCCTGCCTCCAGGCATAGATAACCATAGATAACCACGATAACGTGATCACTGACCTAGAGCCAGACATCTTGGAATGTGAAGTCAAGTGGGCCTTAGAAAGCATCACTACAAACAAAGCTAGTGGAGGTGATGGAATTCCAGTTGAGCTATTTCAAATCTTGAAATATGATGCTGTGAAAGTGCTGCACTCAATATACCAGCAAATTTGGAAAACTCAGCAGTGGCCACAGGACTGGAAAAGGTCAGTCTTCATTCCAATCCCAAAGAAAGGCAATGCCAAAGAATGCTCAAACTACTGCACAATTGCACTCATCTCACACGCTAGTGAAGTCATGCTCAAAATTCTCCAAGCCAGGCTTCAGCAATATGTGAACCATGAACTCCCAGATGTTCAAGCAGGTTTTAGAAAAGGCAGAAGCACCAGACTTCAAATTGCCAAAAACCGCTGGATCATGGAGAAAGCAAGAGAGTTCCAGAAAAACATCTATTTCTGCTTCATTGACTATGCCAAAGCTTTTGACTGTGTGGATCACAATAAACTGTGGACAATTCTGAAAGAGATGGGAATACCAGACCACCTGACCTGCCTCTTGAGAAACCTATATGCAGGTCAGGAAGCAACAGTCAGAACTGTACATGGAACAACAGATTGGTTCCAAATAGGAAAAGGAGTACGTCAAGGCTGTATACTGTCACCCTGCTTATTTAACTTATATGCAGAGTACATCATGAGGAACGCTGGGCTGGAAGAAGCACAAGCTGGAGTCAAGATTGCCGGGAGAAATATCAGTAACCTCAGATATGCAGATGACACTACCCTTATGGCAGAAAGCAAAGAGGAAATAAAAAGCCTCTTGATGAAAGTGAAAGAGGAGAGTGAAAAGGTTGGCTTGAAGCTCAACATTCAGAAAACAAAGATCATGGCATCTGGTCCCATCACTTCATGGGCAATAGATGGGGAAACAGTGGAAACAGTGTCAGACTTTATTTTTTTGGACTCCAAAATCACTGCAGATGCTGATTGCAGCCATGAAATTAAAAGACGCTTGCTCCTTGGAAGGAAAGTTATGACCAACCTTGATAGTATATTAAAAAGCAGAGACATTACTTTGCCAACAAAGGTCCATCTAGTCAAGGCTATGGTTTTTCCCATGGTCATGTATGGATGTGAGAGTTGGACTGTGAAGAAGGCTGATCGCCGAGGAATTGATGCTTTTGAACTGTGGTGTTGGAGAAGACTCTTGAGAGTCCCTTGGACTGCAAGGAGATCCAACCAGTCCATTCTAAAGGAGATCAACCCTGGGTGTTCATTGGAAGGACTGATGCTAAAGCTGAAACTGCAATACTTTGGCCACCTCATGCAACAAGTTGACTCACTGGAAAAGACTCTGATGCTGGGAAAGGTTGGGGGCGGGAGGAGAAGGGGACGACAGAGAATGAGATGGCTGGATGGCATCACCGACTCTGTGGACATGAGTTTGAGTGAACTCAAAGAGTTGGTGATGGACAGGGAGGCCTGGCATGCTGTGATTCATGGGGTCGCGGAGAGTCGGACACGAATGAGCGACTGAACTGAACTGAACTGATGCCTGCCTCCTATGCAGGAGGTGGCACCCATTGAATAGCATTACAGAAATATTTTACAATTCACAGGCAGGCAGAGATGAAGATATCAGTTCCAAACTCTAGGCGGACTTATGATGGAAAACAGATGTTGCTATAACTCACTATCCATTTCACTAGCAAAATACACAAATGGTTAGCAGAGTCCAGAGTATTAATTAGGATCAGCTGGCATGAAATCTCAGGATGGGGCTCTCAGGAAGGGAGCTAGAACACACTGGCAAAATTGGCAACAAGTAGAGCTCTGCAACAGCTTTGGCTATTGTCACATTGGCAACTTAAAAGATTGTTTTCTGCTGAATAAACTAAAGGGGTTTATGGGATTTTGCCAAGCGGAAAAATAACAAAACTTTCACTGTGAGAAATTAGCAAAGTTCACTTTATTGTTTTATTAAAGAGATAAACAACGGAGCATTCTTTCTGTGAACGATCATGGTAGTTTTCAAAATTCATTCCAAAAAAAAAAAAGCATGTGTCAAACTCAACTTAACATTTACTCAATGCCTTTTCTGCCAGGCACTATTCTAAGTGATTTCTACCAGTCTTCTCAAAGTGTGGTCCAAGGACTACAGCTGATATGCAAACTGTTACCTGTCTGTGATAGGAGAAATAGCTTTTACCAAAATGTTAATTAACATACTGCTTTTTTCACTGGAATATCTTGCTAGGAAAAAAAATGCCAGCTAACTACAAAGTGTGCTTAATAACTTCATTGATTTACACTCTGGTGCAAGTTCCTTATCTTGTCATTGGCAGGCAACAAATAACTCATAGATATTTAGTGGTCCACAAACCACAATTTAGGAAGGAATGATTTATATACATTTTCATATTTCACCAAGTAAATGAGTCAAATCTGATTGAGGAAAATGTAGGGCAAAGCAGACATTTAGGGCTAGTTCATTCCCTCAGGCTTGTACCAACATGCAAAAATCACACAGTTCTTAAAATATTTGTAAACTGGTTCAAATTCCCCAACTATTTTAAAAACACTTGAACATAACTATTGAATCTCACAAATGATAAATAATAGCTAACAAGTGGATTTTTTTCTTTAAAATATGAGTCATGTTTGTTCTAAAACTCATCCCTGTTCAATATATTGGAATAAATTCTAAAAGCATTTAATGACCTGTGAGATGGTTTGGCAGACCAGGCACTTGCATTCATCCTCTGAATTCTACTGGGGACCCTGAAGTAATAGTATTTTGTGCTAAGTCACTTCAGTCATGTCCAACTCTCTGCCACACCATGGACTGTAGCCCGCCAGGCTCCTCTGTCCATGGGGATTCTATATGTATATAATTGCATAGTGGTGCAAAGAGGAACAGATATGTAACAACAAAGATATAAGATTTCAACACATTGGTGAAAAAAAGCAAATGGGGATGTTGACAGGTAAAACACAGAAATACCTCAGCCTGGAATGTGCTATGAGAGATCTAGTGCGAAGGTGAGAATATTTGAAACCTGAAGGGCTCTAGGCTAAATTGTTAGAAGAGAGTAAGGGTAAGAAGTGGTGATGAAAACAGGGAAAACACTGAAGCTATTACACAAAACAAATGACCACCTCACTTTCATTACTCAGAGTGATTGGCATTTGTTCCCCCCCGCCAAGAAATCAGGACTCTTTTTGAAATAAATAAACTATCTGGCAACAGCCTAAGTTTCTATTTTAAATCGAGTGCCCAAGAGTCAGTCCCTCCTTATTTTGGTATCTGTGGTCCTATGGCTTACAGCCTGAGTTTGCTCTCTGGCTCTCCATCAACTCAATTTAAAAAGAAGTCAGCCAGTTGAGAAATCCTTGCTCCAAAACAGAGTTCCAAACAAGACTTCTTATTCATGCAGGAGGATCTCAGGATAGTGTACTTACATAGTGACCAAGGAAGCCAGGCCAATTTGCCAATCCTTCATTCTTCTATAAGTATGGATTACCAAGTAAAACCAGACAGTGGAGAAAGAGCTACAGTATAACTGAGAAAAAGCAACACAAAGAAAACTGACATTTAAGGAAAGAGAAATAATTCAAGAAACAGAGAGGAGTATAAAAACAGTAATTAATTAATATGTCCAAAGAGTCGAGAAGACTCTACATCCATGACACACACTCTACATCCATGACACACTAATATAATAATATAAAAAGGAATAACCAGAATATAATAAAGAGCTCTTGTGCTTTTTAAAAAATATATATAGTTAAAATAAAATCAATAAAAGGGTTGTAAATAAAGCTGAGAAATTTCTCCCAAGATTAAGTAAAAGGAAAGACAGATATACACACATACACAAAGAGGAGAGAGAGGCAAAGTACATCTAATAGAGTTGCAAAAGGAGACTACAGAAAACATGCAGAAATTATCAGAAAGACAACATAAAAATTTCCACAACTAAAGAAACAAATTAACCTTCAGCTGAGAGGCTTCACAGACTAACCAAAACAATAAGTTTATGAAGTCCAGCACCATAATCCAACATCAACATCTGCACATCTTCAGGAAATCTAAGGAAACCAAGGATAAAAAAGCTTTTTTGATTCCAAAAGCTTCCAGACTAAAAAAATAAACACACACACACACATCTATAAAGGAACAGGAATTCAGAAAGCAACAGACTTCTTTCGTTAGCAGTTCAGTTTAGTTCAGTCGCTTCAGTTCAGTTCAGTTCAGTTCAGTCGCTCAGTCGTGTCCGACTCTTAGCGACCCCATGAACCACAGCACGCCAGGCCTCCCTGTCCATCACCAACTCCCAAAGTTCACTCAAACTCATGTCTATTGAGTCAGTGATACTATCTAGCCATCTCATTCTCTGTTGTCCCCTTCTCTCCTGCCCCCAGTCCCTCCCAGCATGAGAGTCTTTTCCAGTGAGTCAACTCATTGCATGAGGTGGCCAAAGTATTGGAGTTTCAACTTTAGTATCAGTCCTTCCAATGAACACCCAGGACTGATCTCCTTTAGAATGGACTGGTTGGATCTCCTTGCAGTCCAAGGGACTCTCAAGAGTCTTCTTCAACACCATAGTTCAAAAGCATCAATTCTTCGGCGATCAGCTTTCTTCACAGTCCAACTCTCACATCCATACATGACCATTGTTAGCAGTAGGAGAGGCCAAAAGCCAATGGAGTAATGTTTTCAAAATTCTAGAGGAATATTATCTTTAACCCTGAATTCCATTCCCATAAAAATCATCAATTCCAGAACAAAGTAAAAGAAGTTAATTTTCCAAATTTCTCTTCCAAAGAAGCTAAAGGTATATTTTAGAAAACAGGAAGGAGGAATCCTAGTGTGACAGCTGTGCTGCCACATTAGAGACCAATCATTCAAGTTGAAGCTGGTAAGCAGTGCTGTACTCTGTACAAACTGGAATGCCCCAGTTGCTGGTTTATAAATGGCTCTGAGCTGATCGGTCAATGATGATATCACGTTAGTTGTTAAATAATTTGACTTCAAGGTGAATCCAAGAGGGCAGTCAACAGGAAAAAGAGTGGAGATACACATAGATTTTATAATTGAGAAGATGAGTGCAAGGGATGGGAAGGAAAGTGGATATTGAGCAGAGGAATCATATCATGTAGTTTTAATAGCACTGCTTTCTGCAAGTTATACCATACATTATCTTGAATCACTTTTTCTGGCATGAAAATGTCATATGAAATAATGATTGGGTTTTATTTATTTATTAGTCTTAAGGTTGCTTCTAAGAGAGACTGGTTTATTTATAAGAATGCAAATTTAAAAAGCCTTCTGGAATTTAGAAAAGGCTTGTCATTTAAAATCCTTATAAATTAGATATGCTCTATTCTATACAACAAACTTTTACATGTTCTTTCTCACAAGATATGCAGCATCAACAATTTGTTAAATGTGATTCTTTTGTGGAAGCCTTTTGAATTTAAACTCTAAGTTCCAGAAAATTATGACCTTAGTCAAATGTATAAAAACTCCTTTGTTTTTTTAGAAACATACTCATGCTCAAAGTTTCCTGTAGTATTTTTTTGTTTACTCAAATTAGTTTTATTGTTATTTGATCAACTAAAGTTTTTGTATGATTCATTGAGACAAAAGTTCATACAACATAATCACTTTAGAGTGAATAATCGAGTAGCACCTAGAAAATTCATAATGTTGTGCAACGACCTTTATCTAATTCCAAAACTTTTCTATCATTCAACATAAAACCCTGAACCCATTAAGCAGTTTCTCCCCATTTACCTCTCCTCCAGCCCCCAGTAACATACAAATACCTTCTGTCTCTATGGGTTTATCTCTTCTGAATATTACATATACATGGAATCATACAATATGTGACATTTTGTGCCTGGTTTCTCTCGCTTAGTATATTTTCAAGATTTACCCACACTGTAGCATACACCAGTACTTTATTTTTCCTTAAAGTTTATGTAGATTTTTTTTTTGTTTGCTTGTTTTGTTTTTGAAACAAATCTCAATTCTGCTGTTGCAGGTTTTTAAATTGGAATATAGTTGATTAACAATGTTGTGTTAATTTCATGTGTGCAGCAAAGTAATTCAGCTATATGTGTGTGTGTATATTATACATATATATATTCTCTTTCAAGTTTTTTTTTTCCCACTTAGGTTATTACAAAATATTGAGCAGAGTCCTTGTTGGTAATCTATTTTCAACGTAGAAGTGTGTACATGTCAGTCCCAAGCTTCCGGTCTATCCTTCCTCCTCAACCCTTCCCTCTGGTAACAGAAAATTCATTACCTAAATCTGAGTCAGTTTCTGTAGTTCTTCAAGTTTACTCAGTTGAGTATTTTGATTTTCTCTAAAATGTCAGAATTAGCTAACAACTGACGCTTCAGTTCAGTTCGGTTCAGTCGCTCAGTCGTGTCCGACTCTTTGCGACCCCATGAATCACAGCACGCCAGGCCTCCCTGTCCATCACCAACTCCCGGAGTTCACTCAAACTCATGTCCACAGAGTCGGTGATGCCATCCAGCCATCTCATCCTCTGTCATCCCCGTCTCCTCCCGCCCCCAATGCCTCCCAGCATCAGAGTCTTTTCCAGTGAGTCAACTCTTTGCATGAGGTGGCCAAAATATTGGAGTTTCAGCTTTAGCATCAGTCCTTCCAGTGAACACCCAGGATTGATCTCCTTTAGAATGGACTGGTTGGATCTCCTTACAGTCCAAGGGACTCTCAAGAGTCTTTTCCAGCACCACAGTTCAAAAGCATCAATTCTTCAGTGCTCAGCTTTCTTCACAGTCCAACTGTCACATCCATACATGACTACTGGATAAACCATAGCCTTGACTAGATGGACCTTGGTTGGCAAAGTAATGTCTCTGCTTTTTAATATGCTATCTAGGTTGGTCATAACTTTCCTTCCATAAGATTAATTTCAAATGAATATAAGATTCCCAGGGCCTGTCTCTTGCCCCATTATTTAAAGTATGTTTCATGTATTTTTAAAGGTATGTTTCATGCATGTTTAGGTACAACACTATAGAAGTAATAAAGAACCATTCCTACTGCCTCAAATCCCGCAAGGGTTTCATGCTGTTGTAGTCACCATATGTGTGGCCTCATATCTCCAACTGCAGGGAGTATAACTGACCAAGGACCTCAGCTGATGGGCTCTTAAAACCAGTTTTACCGGGGATTCCACACTTCCCAACAGCCGCCCTCATCCAGTGAGTGAATGCAGCAGGAACGCCCAAGCAGCAGGATGCTGGGAGACGAAGGGCTCCCCTGGTCAGATGAGTGCCAGCTCAGAGAGCCCCGCTGGGTTCACTGAAATGCTCACAAAACTGCACCATGGTCTAACACATTTGCTACCCAGCCACCACTCCTCCCTCTCTTCCACAGGAGACCTGCATGGTGATGACAACTTTCCCAGCCTCCCCCAGCTTCCTCTCCCTTTTCTCTCATGCAAGTTCTCCCCACGAGATCTCTTGTATATGTAATCTAATCATAGTATCTGCCTCTTGGAGGACCTAAACTCATGCACCATTAAAAGTCAAATCTTAAGAAAGACTGATTTGGCTCTCTCTTCAACAATGCATAAAAAACAAAATTTAATTGACCTAGGGAAAGCCAACCAGTAATAGGTAATGAATGTTATCGTTAATAATTTTATTATTTATCCAACAATTACCAATTATTTTTTAATATGTGTCAGGTACAGTTTTAGGTGCCTGGGGTGCAGAGATGAATATGACCTAGTTTTTGCTCCCTACAGTTGCACTGACTGTCAAGGAAGGTAATATGCCCTGAACAAATTAAATGGAAGCAGATACCCAGTGTTATGGGAACTCATTCCAAGAAGTAATTGATTTTTCTACAAGAGAAAGGTTGAGGGTGGAGGGTCAGCGATCTAAGTCTTGAAATTGGAGTAGGCATTCACCATGTGGAGAAGGTAAGAGGAAAAGTTTTCAATCAGACGGTACAGCAGAAGCAAAGGCAAGAAGGTAAAGTATGTAGGATACGTGAGAAGTGATGACTAGCAGGTGGGTCCAGAATTTAAAGTGATTTTGGGGAGAGCGATGGAATCCAGAAAGCAGAAACTGTTGCCATGATGAGACAGAGACTGATTACTATGCTGAGGTCTAGTAAATAAACATCTGAATATACCGTGTTCCTCCTCATACAAGGGACGATACAGTCATCCAGTATGAATAGAGTCTCCTTAGCATGGAGTCGCACTCACAGCAGAAGCATCACAGAGATGTACGATAACTGGAGAATGAAACAAAATTAGTTAACATCTGTATCCTTTTATTTAAAATATAGTTGGCTTGCAATGTTACGTTAATTTTGGGTGTACAGCATAGTGCTTCAATATTTTTGTAGATTATACTCCATTTAAAATTATTACAAAATAATGGCTATATTTCTTTGTGCTGTACAACGTGTCCTTGTTGCTTATTAATTTTGTACACAGCAGTTTATACCACTTAATCCCATACCCCTGTCTTGCTCCAACTCCATTTCCTCTCCCTACTGATATCCACTAGTTTGTTCTCTGTATCTGTGAGACTGTTCCTGTTTGGTTATATATGTTCACTGGTGTTATTTTTTAGACTCCGCATATAAGTGATATCGTACAGGATTTGTCTTTCTCTGTCAAGTCTGAGGATAATATCCTCTAGGTCCATTCACATTGCTGTAAATGGCTGGATTTCATTTTCTATGGCTGAATAATGTTCCTTTGTGTGTGTGTATGACATGTATACATATTACGTCATCTTTATCCATTCATCTGTGAGTGGACACTTGGGTTGCTTCCACATCTTGGCTATTGTAAATAATGCTGCTATGAATGTTGGGGTGTGTGTATCTTTTGAGTTAGTATTTTTCATTTTCCTTTTTGGATATATACTCAGGAGTGCAATTGCTGGGTATGTCATAATTCTACTTTCAGTTTTTTGAGAAACCTCCAGATAGTTTTCAACTGTGGCTACACCATCTCCACTTCTCTTATGTCCCCAGCATTGTAGGTAGGTTCTTTACCACTGGTAAAGAAGCCTGGTTTTGATTTGCAGTGGTAAAGAACCTGCCTGCCAATGCAGGAGACATAAGAGATGAAGGTTTAATCCTTGGGTCAGGAAGATACCCTGAAGGAGGGCATGGCAATCCACTTCAGTATTCTCGCCTGGAGAATCCCATGGACAGAGCAGTCTGGCAGGCTACAGTACATGGGGTTGCAGAGTCAGATACAACTGAAGCAACTTAGCACAGTACAATATTTAGTGATGTTACACATCTTTCTGTGTGCTTGTTAGCCATCTGTATGTCTTCTTTGGAAAAATGTCTATTCAGGTCTTCTGTCCATTTTTTAATGAAGTTATTTTTTAAATTGAGTTGTATGAACTATTTATACATTTTGGATATTAACCCCTTATCAGTCATATCACTGGCAAATATTTTCTCCTATTCGGTAGGCTGGGATTCTGTTTTGCTTTGGTTTCCTTTGCTGTGCAAAAGCTTTTAAATGTAATTAGGTCTCATTTGTTTACTTTTGTTTTTATTTCTTTTGCCTTAGGAGATAGATCAAAAAATAATGCTATGATTTAAAGAATATGTGAAAGAGTGTTCTATGTATGTTCTCTTCTAGGAGTTTTATAGTTTCATATCTTACATTTAGGTCGTTAATCTATTTGAGTTTATTTATGATGTAAGGAAACAATCTAACTTAATTCTTTTGCATGGAGCTGTCCAGTTTTCCCAGTACCACTTAAAGAAGAGACTGTCTTTTCTCCATTGTATAGCCTTGCCTCCTTTGTCATAGATTAATTGACCATAAGCACATGGGTTTATTTCTTGGCTCTCTATTTTGTTCCATTGATCTATGTGTCTCATTTTTATGCCAGTCCCATGCTATTTTGATTACCATAGCTTTGCAGTACAGTTCTAAAGGCAGGGAATATGATGTTTTCAGCTTTGCTATTCTTTTTCAAGGCTGCTTTGGCAAAACAGGGTCTTCTGTGGTTTCATATAAATTTTAGGATTATTTGTTCCAGTTCTGTGAAAATGTTCTGAACACTTTTATAAGGATTGCATTAAATCTGTAGATTGCTTTGGATAGTATGGACATTTTAACAATATTTATTCTTCTAATACAAGAACATGGGATATCTTTCCATTTCTTTGTATCATTTTCAGTTTCCTTCATCAATGTTTCATACTTTTCAGAGTATAGATCTCTTGCCTCCTTAGTTAATTTTATTTAGGTATTTTATTCTTTCTGATGGGATTTTAGATAGGATTTTATCTATTTGTGTTTTTTTTTTTTGTCTTTGATTGATAGTTCATTAGTGTGTAGAAAAACAATAGATTTCTTGCATTCTGAAACTTTACTGAATTCATTTATTAGTTCTAATAGCTTTTTGGTGGAGAATTATGAGTTTTCCTTCTATAGTAGAATTCCATCTATAATTAGTGACAGTTTTACTCCTTCCCATCCAATCTAGATGCCTTTTATTTCCTTTTCTTATTGGATTACTGTGGCTAGGACTTCCAATACTATGTTAAATGGAAGTGATGAGAGTAGGCATCCTTATTTTTCTGTGATTTTAGAGGAAAAGCTTTCAGTTTTTCACCATTGAGTAGGATGTTAGCTGGGGGTTTGTCATAAAATGGCCTTTTTTATGTTCAAATATGTTCCCTCTATACCAAGTTAGATGAGTGTCTTCATCATAAGTGGATGTTGAATTTTACCTACAGTTTATTCTATTAGAAAATATTTCAGGTGGCTAGCCTGATTATATTTAGGGCTTTCTATATTACAAGGTCTGTAGTAAATGCTGGGGGAGTCATAGAAAAATAAGAGGGAAAGTCTCCTCTCTCATTGGAATGCATTGTTTGTGGGCAGAATGACAGAAAACACGACAATGCAAGTCCTGAAAATGAGGATATCTGGGTTCTTGGGTGACACAGAGGCACATTTATTTATCCCACAGGTGGAACTGGGTGATGTAGGGGTGGCCAGTAAGCTTCCTAGAAGAAATGTCTAAGTTGAGCCTCAGTGTAGCAATTTTTATGTATTACCAAATCCTAAACAATAAATGTTCAAAATAATTTCATTGTCACTCTAATGCTGTCATAGAATCGAGTGCAAATTCTTTTGCCAAGGTATCTAATGCCCCTTGACGAGTTGTCAGTAGTGATAGATAACTTGTCTCAAGTGCTTTCCTATTTATTGCCCAGAGAAAACCCTCACGTGGCAAAATACGTTTAATTCTTTATAAAGTTCCTACGTGTGGCTTTCATCTTGGCTTCCCACGTGGCTCAGTGGTAATGAACCTGCTTGTCAAGCAAGAGATGTGCTTTTGATCCCTGGGTCAGGAAGATTACCTGGGAATGAAATGGCAACCCACTCCAGTATTCTTGCATGGGAAATCCCATGGACAGAAGTTTGGCAGACTACAGTCCATGGGTTCACAAAAGAGTCGGAAACGACTTAGGAACTAAATAACAACTTGAAGTGTGGCTTTCATTTGGACAATACATCCCCATTTTTGGCTTTTCCTCTAAACCCTTCTCTTACCAGCTATGTGACTGAGGCAAGTTATTTAACTGTTTGTGCCTTAGCTTACTCACCTGTGAAATGGACACATCATGTGCCTACCATATAGGGCTGTGTGAGGCTGGGAAAGATTCAAGGCAGGAGGAGAAGGGGACAACAGAGGATGAGATGGTTGGATAGCATCACTGACTCAATGGACATGAGTTTAAGCAAGCTCCAGGAGTTGGTGATGGACAGGGAAGCCTGGCGTACTGTAGTCCATGGGGTTGCAAAGAGTCGGACACAACTGAGCAACTAAATTGAATTGAGGCAAAAATGAATTAATTATATACAAATGGCCCCTGGCAGAAGGCAAACACTACATAATTATTTCAAGTTGTTACTATTGCCCTTAATATGCAAACTCAAGTTTTACCTATACTACCAAGTCTAAGTAGCATTCTCACAGAGGCATTTTATTTTCTTGAAATCTGATGGCATTTTTAACATTCTCCATGTACACTTAGCACATAATACCTCAAAATGTTACCAGAATGAGCTCTGAAAACAAACCTTTCTGGGTTAGAATTCCAGCACCAACTTCTTGTGGCCTTGGGAAAGTTACTCCTCAGATTCAAGTCCTTCAATTGTAAACTGTAAAAATAATACCCACCTAAATGTGCTCTTGTACAAATGAGTAGAAAAATCACAGACCCAGGTTGTTGTTGTTTTTTTTTTTTAATGTGGTGGGTGCCACCTGCTGCTGCTGCTGCTAAGTCACTTCAGTCGTGTCCGACTCTGTGTGACCCTAGAGCTTACTAAATGTTAATAAATTGATATTAATAAATTGTTATTTCTGAGCACACAGAGCTGTGTGCCTAGATTCTCAAATTCCCAGCACCTAGTGTAGTTGCTAGATCATAAATCATCACCATGATAAAATTCAAGACAGAAGTAAAACAACATTGTCAGGAAAAAAAAAAGTTATTGGGAAGTATAAATGACAAAGGTTGGTGGGCTTATACCTCATGTACTCAGCTTATTTAATATAGATTCAGTGAACATTAACTGGGGCTATAGACTACACAACTATGGGTAACGTGCAGTCACCAAGGTCCCCACAAATTATGACATGTATAAACATAAAACATTATAAGAAAGTATGTAAATCATTTTCCTAATTGAAAAATCAGAACTATGAGAAAACAGTCCATTTCTTTAATATTCATTCAGAACCTATTACATCACAGTACGTGAATTAACAGTATGAGGCATTTCCATAGAAGACTTCATGGCAAGAAGCAAGGGACAGAGAGCAGGAATAACCGTTGTTTCAGTTCCCTCCTGCTCTTTGTACTTAAAAAACAAAACCAAAGCAAACCAACCCGCCCCACCACTACCAAAAAAAATAACTATGCTTCTTTATATTTTGCATTTACAATGCCAACTGTACTTCAATTCCCTTAACAACTCTTAGAGGTGTTTGTGAGTCTTGAATAACTTTAGAGAGTTCACCATGACTTGCTCTTATTCACAAAGCAATGCAGTGTTTCACCAGGATTCAAGCCTCCTGAATCTGAGTCCAAGTCCTTCTGCTAGTTGTCTCTCTTGTCCCATTTCCTTTCACACTTTGCCACCCTGTTCAGAACTCCCCTGTCTTGATATCTGTCAACTTCTGGGTCACCCATACCATTTAGCATGGACTGATACTGATTTTTGTAAAAAAAATAAAATAAAATAAAAACTGAATAAAAAGCAATAACCTTCATAGAAAGGGGGAAATGCTACGCATATCATTCCTCTACTAAGCAATAGGAAATTATTGATCACCATGCAAAAGGCAAATTGCTTGAAAAACAACAATAGTAAGGGAATGGTAAGCAATCTTTAAGTATTTATGATACTTTAGATTAGCTGTGTCCTATAGACAGTTTTACTGGAGCTTTTAAGTGCTTCCGATTTCAGTGCTTTAAATTCCTTAAGCATTTATACTTAATGGTTATATACTCGTAATGCCTGCTTTCTTAATACAGTAGCACTGAAAGACAAATTTATACATTACGTATCACTTTTAAAGATTGGTTTTTCAAGTGACTTAGTGAACACTATCAAGTCTCAACATCAATACACAACTTTTCCTTAAATATAGATTAACTTTAACTTGCTCAACTAGGTACATGTGGAGGAAACAGGTCCTTTGAGGGGGTTTGGAGCTGCCTCTGAAGGTATTCAAGTATTCCATAGAGTCAAGCAAAAGCACAAAAATAACCTTCCCAAGGGTGAACTTTCTTGTAATCTTACTCCATGTACCTATGGGAATCCACTGCAACAAAATGCCCTGGAGGGCTGATCTGAAAGCCATTTTCCCAGTGGAATTCTTTGTAAAATGCTCATTTATTAGCCACAAATGACTCTAATGCATCAGCCCAGCAAAGAGCCAAAAAGTTGTGGAGCAAATACAGAGTCATTAGTTTATAATACAAACTCCTCAGGGACAAAACAATGCTTATTATTCCATGTTCTGAAAGGGGCTACAGGAAAGGAAACACTAATGAATTAAAAAAAAAAAATACTGAGCAATCTATTTTAGTCCCTGTAAGAATAATAGTAATAGTATTACTACAACTATTATTATTCAAAAAGCTAAACAATACTGTTATTGATGGTAATAAGTAACTGGGTCATTTGCAAAGACATGGTATTGACACAAGGAGGTGCTCAACAAAAACTTGTTGAAGTGACTTAAAATCACCAAGGAAGTTTTACTTAAGCTGATTCCCATTTGACTTTTAAAAGTTCTCTGCATCACTGTTTGGTCAGAGGGAATTTTAACTAGAAGAGACGGTTTTAGCTTAAAACTCTGAATCATTGTTTTTAGAACAGGTACTAAACTTGACAGAACAAGGTCTTACCTCCCCATAATTCCCTCTTTTCATTAATGTCATTTTTTTCAATGCATTTAAAAGACAGTGCATGCCCTAGATTCTGAAGTCACTAATATATATTCATGAGCCAAACATGATTGTAGTGTTATCCGGCAAAGCTCTACACCTTATCATGTTTTTATCTCAGATTAGTAGCACTTTGACTCAAAGATAGGAAATGCCTATTTAACCAAACCCAGAAGAGTTAATACTTCTCTGTGTTATATTCTTAAGCACAATAACTTTATCTCTATTACCTATTTTTCATCAAATTTAAGTTTATACCATAATAACTATTGACAGAATATACCACTTTGATAGTAAAGCTTTTTGGAACTCCTGTTCATCTGAAGGTAGGATTTATTGAAGTTTTTGGTGTCTGCTAGTTACCAACATGTTTTTGTTGCTTTAAATACAACTCTGAATATATAGCATTAGTTACTTATAAACTGAATCTGAAACAAAATGGAAAAAGGAAAACTTGGAGGTTTTAAACAAGTGTAATAAAAGCTGGAAGAGGATAAAGTTGTTTAGATCAGACTTATTGGCTTTCAACTGGTTTTGTCTAGTAATAAGGCTTATGATCTCATTTAAAACATATCTTAAATTGATTTATATTACCCAGAGACCAAAATCATCATCTGTACCTTTATAAACAAAGTTAGTACAAGTATTAAAATTTTCTTAGTTGTAGACTTATGTCTAATATTGTTGTGTGCTTTTTGTGGTAAGCAATTTGCCTTTCCAATCCTATTGGTTGAATATGCAGAACAACTTCTGCTGCTTAACAAGTTCTTCCATACTCTATGTGAATTAATTTGGTGTGTCGTTAATTTCCTCATTATGAGAATCAATCTATGAGTCATATATTGTTATAGATAAGTAGTACATTAGCTATATGAGGGTCTTCAGTTAAAATAAATCATATATTTTGCAACTACAGCAAACAGAACCATGGTAACTCTATTTTTTTCAGAGGATACATTATAACTGAAAATTTAATTTTTTAAATTTATTTTCTTTTAATTTATTTTTAATTGGATAAAACTGCTTTACAGTGTTTTGTTGGTTTGTGTCATACAACAATGCAAATCAGCAATAATTATGCATATATCACCTCCCTTTTGAGCCTCCCTCCCCTTCCTCTCGCCCATCCTCTAGGTCATTACAGAACACCAGGTGCTCCCCGTGTTATACAGCAACTTCTCACCAGCTATTTTACGACTAATATGCTTCAGTCAGGGAGTGCACAAAAATTTTATTTTGGAAGTGAATATGTCTCCAAATTATGAACTATTAATAAATAGCCCTTCTGATACTATAATAACAGAAATACTAGTAAATTCATATTGAATGCTATATACTATTTATTGCAACCATCATAACAAACTTATTCTTTCCATTTCACAAATGAGAAACTGAGCCTTGAAAATGTTATAGAATTTTATGAGTTTGCTCAGATGAGAATTCAAAAAGCTTACCTTCAAACTAAGTCCTGTCTAATTACAAAGCTTGAGCTTTGAAATCACAATAGTGAATGAGGAAAGAAGCCAACCATAGCAATCTGCAATGGGATTCTCATATCTTAAAATACTACTTGCAGAAGTGATTGAATAACTTTGATTAAAGCATGAAAAATTCAGTATAAATGATAGGTCATAAATATTAAGAAAAACAATAAGATATTGCTCTGAGTGAACACATTGTTTTCTTTTTTAAAAAGTTATTTGCTGTTTTACATCTGTCTTTTTGCTTAAGGTTACTGGGACTTGGTTATCACCAAATTTGGAACAATTTGCTGTGCAGAAATCCAGCTTGAGATAAAATGGCAGTTGATGGTATTTTTCATATTGGCATATTTTGTGTAATATTCGGTGGCTTTGCAACAGTATTTGGAACATGAATAGAAATTACAGAGACAGCTATCCTAAAAGCAAAACAACTGTATAGACCACCATTGTGAAGATATCAAATAAAAATCTGTTTTAAAGCTGCTGATTTCTACATGCTTAGTTAAGTTTTTGATATTCAAAGGAAGAACTTTGAGAAAGGAAAGAAAAAATATCTCTCAAAAGAACTGTCAGGGAAACTGCTACATATTCTAAAGACATAAAATGTAACACGAATAAGAGTTTTAGTCCATACTAGTACATTTGTGCTACAGAGATAGAAGGAATGACTAACATCCTAGTCTCTCATGGCCAACCGAAGGTTTCATTCATATTTCATTTGTTCATTCAATAAATACTGCTTTGAACACATTCCATGTATCTGATGTTCAAGGTGTTGGGGATAAATATAAAAGGAGAAGGGGAGCCTTTTAATAAAAGCCCTGTCATCATGGAGTTGTCATCATTTGGGTAGACAGCCAATAAACAAGCAAATAAGTATATAATATATCATGGAGCGGTAATTTACCATGGAAAAGAAGAGAGAGGCAAACAGAACTGGATATGCCATGGGTGAGAATGGAGATACTTCTTTACTTAGGTAATCAAATAAGGTTTCACTGACAATGTGACAAGTGAGAAGAGAACTGAGGAAAATGAGACCGAGCCATGTAGATTTTGGAGTAAAAAATTCCAGGCAGAGAGAATAGGAAACAAAGTGGCCCTGAGATGAAAGTATGCTTGGGTGTGTACTGTAAGTGAGGAAGTGGCCTACGGGTTGCAAACTAAGCAAAGGAACATCAAATAGGAGATAAAGACAGGCAGTAGAGTCACCATTAAGAGTCTGTCTTTTATTTATTAGAGATAAGAAAACATTAGAAAATGTTTTAACAGAGGAGTAGACTTAAACACCTTACATTTTAAAAGAATTTGTAGATCCTCTACCTATTTTTAAATTGGGTTAATAGGGGTTTTGTTTGTTTTCTTTTCTTTATTTATTTTTTGGTGTTGAGCTGTGTGAGCTCTTTACATATTTTGGGTACCAACCCTTATCGTATATATGATTTGCAAATATCTTCTCCCATTCAGCATAAGTTGTCTTTTCATTTTGTTGGTGGCTTCATTTTCTGTGTAGAAGATTTTTAGTTTGATATACACCCATTTGTTTATTTCTAATTTTTGCCTTTGTAGTAAAAATAAATAAATCACTAAAACTGATGTCAAGGATCTTACCATACATGCTTTTCTCTAAGAATTTTATAATTTCAGGTCTTACATTAAAGTATTTTACCATTTTCACCTAATTTTTATGGATGGTGTAAGACAGTGGTCTAGTTTCATTCTTTTTGCATGTAGCTGTCCAATTTCCCTAAAAGGTTATTGAAGAGATTGTCCGTTCTTGGCTCTTTTGTTGTAAATTATTGTCCCTATATGCGTCACTTACTTCTGTGCTCCCTATTACCCTTCATCCATCTGTGTCTCTGTTTTTACGCCAGTACATACTGTTTTGATCACTGTAGATTTCTAGTATAGTTTAAAATCAGAGGGTATGATACCATCAGCTTTGTATTTCGTTCTCAAGATTGCTTTGGCTATTCTGGATCTTTTATGGCCTCACAAAAATTTTAAGTTCTAGTTCTGCGACAAGAGCCACTGGACTGTTGATAGGGACTGCATTAAAAGCATCAATTATTCTAGTCTGTGAGCATGTAATACCTTTGCATTTAACTGTGTCTTCTTTGATTTATCAATGTCTTTCAGTCTTCAGTGAATAGGTCTCTCACCTCTTTGATCACATTTATCTTTAGTCATTTTATTATTTTCAATGTAATTTTAAGTGGGATTATTTTCTTAATTTTTCATCCTGGTAGTTCTTGATTCAGTTCAGTTCAGTTCAGTCGCTCAGTCGTGTCCGACTCTCCGCGACCCCATGAATCACAGCACGCCAGGCCTCCCTGTCCATCACCAACTCCCGGAGTACACTCAAACTCATGTCCACAGAGTCGGTGATGCCATCCAGCCATCTCATTCTCCGTCGTCCCCTTCTCCTCCCGCCCCCAACCTTTCCCAGCATCAGAGTCTTTTCCAGTGAGTCAACTCGTCGCATGAGGTGGCCAAAGTATTGCAGTTTCAGCTTTAGGATCAGTCCCTCCAATGAACATCCAGTTCTTGATTAGCGTATTGAAATACCAGTTTTCTATATATTGATTTTGTATCGTGCAACTTAAAAGAATTCATTAAACTGTTAGAACTAATGAATTCTTTTAAGTTGCACGATACAAATCAATATATTTAGTAATGCCAGTATGAATTTTACTTCTTCCTTTCCAATTTGTATGCCTTTCATTTCTTTTCCTTGTCTGATTGCTGTGGTTAGGACTTCCAATACTGTGTTTAAAAATGTGGTAAGAGTGGGTCATTACTATTTTATTTTGTTCCTGATCTTTTCTTAGAAGAAAAGCTTTCAGCTTATCACCACTGAGCATGATGTTAGCTGTGAGTTTGTCGTGTGTGTGTGTGCGCTCAGTTGCTTGTGTCTGACTCTTTGAAAACGCCATGGAGGAGGGGAGGAACAAGATGGCGGAGGAATAGGACGGCGAGACCACTCTCTCCTCCACAAATTCATCAAAAGAACATTTGAACACGAGTAAAGTCCACAAAACAACTTCTGAATGCTGGCAGAGGACGTCAGGCACCCAGAAAAGCAGCCCATTGTCTTCGAAAGGAGAACAGGACTGAACAACTGAGCCTTAAAAAGTGTCCACCCACCCCCTAGTACCAGGGCGGAAATTAGACACTGAAGAGACCAGCAGACAGAAGCTAAAACAGAGGGAACCACCTTGGAAATGACAGATAGAGACGTCTAGAGACTACTTCAAGAATAAGACCAAAAACCAGAGGCAAGAGGCTTAAGCCCGAATCCTGAGAACACCAGAGAAGTCCTGACTCCAGGGAACATTAATCGATAGGAGCTCATCAAACGTCTCCATACCTACGCTAAACCCAAGGGTCAACAAGTTCCAGAGCAAGACATACCACGCAAATTCTCCAGTAACACAGGAAACTAGCCCTGAGCTTCAATATACAGGCTGCCCAAAGTCACTCCAAACCCACTGACATCTCATAACTCATTACTGGACACTTCATTGCACTCCAGAGAGAACAAATCCAGCTCCATCCACCAGAACACCGACACAGGCTTCCACAACCAGGGAACCTTGACAAGTCACCTGTCCAACCCCACACACAGCAAGGAAACTACATAATAAAGAGAACTCCACAAACGGCCAGAAGAGGGAAAGGCCACCCCAAGCAAAGCATTATAAGCAAGATGAAGAAGCAGAGAAATACCCAGCAAGTAAAGGAACAAGATAAATGCCCACCAACACAAGCAAAAGAGGAAGATATAGGGAATCTACATGAAAAAGAATTTCGAATTTTGGTGGTGAAAATGATTCAAAATCTTGAAAGCAAAATGGAGTTACAGATAAATAACCTGGAGAAAATGATTGAGAAGATGGAAGAAAGGTTTAATAAGGACTTAGAGGAAATAAAAAAGAGTCAATATACAATGAATAATACAATAGATGAGATCAGAAACACTCTGGAGGGAACAAACAGTAGAATAACAGAGGCAGAAGACAGGATAAGCGAGCTAGAAGATAGAATTGTAGAAATAAATGAAACAGAGAGGAATAAAGAAAAACAAATTAAAAGAAATGAGAACAATATTAGAGACCTCTGGGACAATGTTAAACGCTCCAACATTCGAATCATAGGAATCCCAGAAGAAGAAGACAAAAAGAAAGACCATGAAAGAATACTTGAGGAGATAATAGTTGAAAACTTCCCTAAAATAGGGAAAGAAATAATCACCCAAGTCCAAGAAACCCAGAGAGTCCCCAACAGGATAAACCCAAGGCGAAATACTCCTAGACACATATTAATCAAATTAACAAAGATCAAACACAAAGAACAAATATTAAAAGCAGCAAGGGAAAAACAGCAAATAACACACAAGGGGATTCCCATAAGGATAACAGCTGATCTTTCAACAGAAACTCTTCAGGCCAGGAGGGAATGGCAAGACATACTTAAAGTGATGAAAGAAAATAACCTACAGCCCAGACTACTGTACCCAGCAAGGATCTCATTCAAATATGAAGGAGAAATCAAAAGCTTTACAGACAAGCAAAAGCTGAGAGAATTCAACATTACCAAACCAGCTCTCCAACAAATGCTAAAGGATCTTTTCTAGACAGGAAACACAGAAAGGGTGTATAAACTCGAACCCAAAGCAATAAAGAAAATGGCTACAGGATCGTACTTATCAATAATTACCTTAAACGTAAATGGGTTGAATGCCCCAACCAAAAGACAAAGGCTGGCTGAATGGATACAAAAACAAGACCCCCATATATGTTGTCTGCAAGAGACCTACCTCAAAACGAGGGACACATACAGACTGAAAGTGAAGGGCTGGAAAAAGATATTCCATGCAAATAGAGACCAAAAGAAAGCAGGAGTAGCAATACTCATATCAGATAAAATAGACTTTAAAACAAAGGCTGTGAAACGAGACAAAGAAGGAAACTACATAATGATCAAAGGATCAATCCAAGATGAATATATAACAATTATAAATATTTATGCACCCAACATAGGAGCACCGCAATATGTAAGACAATTACTAACAAGTATGAAAGGGGAAATTAACAATAATGCAATAATAGTGGGAGATTTTAATACCCCACTTACATCTATGGATAGATCAACTAAACAGAAAATTAACAAGGAAACACAATCTTTAAATGATACAATAGACCAGTTAGACCTAATTGATATCTATAGGACATTTCACCCCAAAACAATGAATTTCACCTTTTTCTCAAGTGCACATGGAACCTTTTCCAGGATAGATCACATCCTAGGCCATAAATCTAGCCTTCGTAAATTCAAAAAAGTTGAAATCATTCCATGCATCTTTTCTGACCACAATGCAGTAAAATTAGATCTCAATTATGGGAGAAAAACTATTAAACATGCCAACATATGGAGGCTGAACAACACGCTGCTGAACAACGAACAAATCATAGAAGAAATCAAATGAGAAATCAAAATATGCATAGAAATGAATGAAAATGAAAACACAACAACCCAAAACCTCTGGGACACTGTAAAAGAGTGCTAAGGGGGAAGTTCATAGCAATACAGGCACACCTCAAGAAACAAGAGAAAAGTCAACTAAATAACCTAACTCTACATCTAAAGCAACTAGTAAAGGAAGAAATGAAGAACCCCAGGGTCAGTAGAAGGAAAGAAATTGTAAAAATTAGGGCAGAGATAAATGCAAAAGAAACAAAAGAGACTATAGCAAAAATCAACAAAGCCAAAAGCTGGTTCTTTGAGAAGGTAAATAAAATTGACAAACCACTAGCCAGACTTATCAAGAAACAAAGGGAGAAGAACCAAATCAATAAAATTACAAATGAAAATGGAGAGATCACAACTGACAACACAGAAATACAAAGGATTATTAGAGAATACTATCAGGAATTATATGGCAATAAAATGAATAACCTGGAAGAAATGGACAAATTCCTAGAAAAATACAACTTTCCAAAACTGAACCAAGAAGAAATAGAAAATCTGAACAGACCCATCACAAGCACGGAAATTGAAACTGTAATCAAAAATCTCCCAGCAAACAAAAGCCCAGGTCCAGACGGCTTCACAGCTGAATTCTACCAAAAATTTAGAGAAGAGCTAACACCTATTCTACTCAAACTCTTCCAGAAAATTGCTGAGGAAGGGAAACTTCCAAACTCATTCTATGAGGCCACCATCACCCTAATCCCAAAACCTGGTAAAGACCCCACAAAAAAAGAAAACTATAGGCCAATATCACTGATGAACATAGATGCAAAAATCCTTAACAAAATTCTAGCAATCAGAATCCAACAGCATATTAAGAAGATCATACATCATGACCAAGTGGGCTTTATCCCAGGAATGCAAGGATTCTTCAATATCCACAAATCAGTCAACGTAATACACCACATTAACAAACTGAAAAATAAAAATCATATGATTATCTCAATAGATGCAGAGAAAGCCTTTGACAAAATTCAACATCCATTTATGATAAAAACCCTCCAGAAAGTGGGAATAGAAGGGACATACCTCAACATAATAAAAGCTATATATGACAAACCCACAGCAAACATTATCCTCAATGGTGAAAAACTGAAAGCATTTCCCCTAAAGTCAGGAACAAGACAAGGGTGCCCACTCTCACCACTACTATTCAACATAGTTCTGGAAGTTCTGGCTACAGCAATCAGAGCAGAAAAAGACATAAAAGGAATCCAAATTGGAAAAGAAGAAGTAAAACTTTCACTGTTCGCTGATGACATGATCCTCTACACAGAAAACCCTAGAGACTCTACCAGAAAACTACTAGAGCTAATCAATGATTACAGTAACGTTGCAGGATATAAAATCAACACACAGAAATCCCTTGCATTCCTATACACTAATAATGAGAAAATAGAAAGAGAAATTAAGGAAACTATTCCATTCACTGTTGCAATGAAAAGAATTAAATACTTAGGAATATATCTACCTAAAGAAACAAAAGACTTGTACATAGAAAACTATAAAACACTACTGAAAGCAATCAAAGAGGACACTAATAGATGGAGAAATATACCGTGTTCATGGATTGGAAGAATAAATATTGTAAAAATGAGTATACTACCCAAAGTAATTTATACATTCAATGCAATCCCTATCAAGCTACCAACAATATTTTTCACAGAACTAGAACAAATAATCTCACAATTTGTATGGAAATACACAAAACCTCGAATAGCCAAAGCAATCTTGAGGAAGAAGAATGGAACTGGGGGAATTAACCTGCCGGACTTCAGGCTCTACTACAAAGCCACAGTCATCAAGACAGTATGGTACTGGCATAAAGACAGAAATATAGATCAATGGAACAAAATAGAAAGCCCAGAGATAAATCCACGCATCTATGGACACCTCATCTTTGACAAAGGAGGCAAGAATATAAAATGGAGAAAAGACAGTCTCTTTAACAAGTGGTGCTGGGAAAACTGGTCAGCCACTTGTAAAAGAATGAAACTAGAACACTTCCTAACACCATACACCAAAATAAACTCAAAATGGATTAGAGAGCTAAATGTAAGACCAGAAACTATAAAACTCCTAGAGGAGAACGTAGGCAAAACACTCTCCGACATAAATCACAGCAGGATCCTCCATGACCCACCTCCCAGAATATTGGAAATAAAATAAAAAATAAACAAATGGGACCTAATTAAAATCAAAAGCTTCTGCACAGCAAAGGAAACTATAAGTAAGGTGAAAAGACAGCCTTCAGAATGGGAGAAAATAATAGCAAATGAAGCAACTGATAAAGGATTAATCTCCTAATTATACAAGCAGCTCCTGCAGCTCAATTCCAGAAAAATAAATGACCCAATCAAAAAATGGGCCAAAGAACTAAACAGACATTTCTCCAAAGAAGACATAAAGATGGCTAACAAACACATGAAAAAATGCTCAACATCCCTCATCATCAGAGAGATGCAAATCAAAACCACAATGAGACACCATTTCACACCAGTCAGAATGGCTGCTATCCAAAAGTCTACATGCAATAAATGCTGGAGAGGGTGTGGAGAGAAGGGAACCCTCTTATACTGTTGGTGGGAATGCAAACTAGTACAGCCACTATGGAGAACAGTGTGGAGATTCCTCAAAAAACTGGAAATAGAACTGCCATATGATCCAGCAATCGCACTCCTGGGCATACACACCGAAGAAACCAGAATTGAAAGAGACATGTGTACTCCAATGTTCATTGCAGCACTGTTTATAATAGCCAGGACATGGAAGCAACCTAGATGTCCATCTGCAGACGAATGGATAATAAAACTTTGGTACATATACACAATGGAGTATTATTCAGCCATTAAAAAGAATACATTTGAATCAGTTCTAATGAGGTGGATGAAACTGGAGCCTATTATACAGAGTGAAGTAAGCCAGAAAGAAAAACACCAATACAGTATACTAACACATATATATGGAATTTAGAAAGATACAAATGATAGCCCTGTATATGAGACAGCAAAAGAGACACAGATGTATAGAACAGTCTTTGGGACTCTATGGGAGAGGGTGAGGGTGGGATGATTTGGGAGAATGGCATTGAAACACGTATGTTGTCATATGTGAAACGAATCACTAGTTCAGGGTCAATGCATGTTATAGGATGCTCGGGGCTGGCATGCGGGGATGACCCAGAGGGAGGATAAAGGGAGGAGGGAGGTGGGAGGGGGGTTCAGGAGGGGGAACTTATGTAAACCCGGGGCAAATTCATATCAATGTATGGCAAAACCAACCAATATAATATTGTAAAATAATTTGCCTCCAATAAAAAATAAATTAATTACCTAAAAAAAAAAAAAATTGAAAACGCCATGGACTATAGCCCACCAGGCTCCTCTGTCCATGGAATTTTCCAGGCAAGAATGCTAGAGTGGGTTGTTATTTCCTACCCCAGGTCATCTTCCTGATCCAGGGGTTGAACCCATGTCTCTTGCATCTCCTGCATTGGATGGAGGAGTCTTTATCACAATGCCACCTGGGAAGCCTGTCATAGATGGCGTGTATTGTACTGAGGTATCACTTTCTTGCATACCCACTGTCTTGAGAGTTTCCTCTATGTGCTCACTTTACTGAGTTTTTTTCTATCACATATCAGTGTTGAATTTTGTCACATGTTTGTTTTGAACTAGGGATGTCTGTGTGTTCAGTGGTTTGGGAAAGGAAGTGGGAATTGAAAACTCTGTCTAAACTAAGTTTGAAATGAAGTAGGCAGTAAGTCTAGAGGTCAGTGGCAAGGACTAGATTTGAGCTATTTGTTTGGGGCTTATTTACATATAGTTTGCATTTAAAGCTATGAAACTTGTTTGCCTGAAATATAAATAGAAACAGAGAAGAAAAAGAGTGCATCCCGGTAAAGGGGGTGAGAAAGACTGATGGGAGAGAACCAAGAGAGAGGGGTCCACAAACCAAGTGAAGAAGGGAGAAGGGAAAAGTAATCAACTGAGTCCAATGAAGGGGAACTCAAGTACACCCAGCGCGCATTCATGTCAATGTATGGCAAAACCAACCAATTATTGTAAAATTAATTATTGTAAAATAATTAGCCTGCAATTGAAAAAAAAAAGAAGTATGAGATCTCACTATTGAATCTGAAGATGTGGAGATCAGTGGTGATATTGACAATAACTGACTTGTTAGAATGGTGGGGACAAAAGAAAGATTAAAGCTGTTAGAGAGAAAATGGAATAAATGGAAGCAGACAAAGTTAATATGGACAAATTTTTCAAGGAGTTTGGTTGTAAGAAGAGATAAAAAAATGGGGCAATGGCTAGAGGAAGATGTGAAGTTAAGGGAACTTTTTTAAAGATGGGATATAGTTTAGCATATGTGCATAAATGGTACTAGGAAAATGATAATATAGGAGAAAAAGGATAGAATATCTGCAGCAATGACTTTTGGTGAGGTACGATGGATTCCATTTATGTAGAGTAAAGCTAGTCTCAGATAGAATAGAGGACAATTGATCCACAGTAATGGAAAGAAGAGCAAAGTTTGGGGGCTCAGTACAGTAGCTCAGTTGTGTCCGACTCTTTGCGACCCCATGAACCGCAGCACGCCAGGCCTCCCTGTCCATCACCAACTCCCAGAGTCCACCCAAACCAATGTCCATTGAGTCGGGGATGCCAACCAACCATCTCATCCTCTGTTGTACCCTTCTCCTCCTGCCCTCAATCTTTCCCAGCATCAGGGTCTTTTCAAATAAGTCAGCTCTTCGCATCAGGTGGCCAAAGTACTGGAGTTTCAGCTTCAACATCAGTCCTTCCAATGAACACCCAGGACTGATCTCCTTTAAGATGGACTGGTTGGATCTCCTTGCAGTCCAAGGGACTCTCAAGAGTATTCTACAACACCACAGTTCAAAAGTATCAATTCTTCGGCGATCAGCTTCTTTATAGTCCAACTCTCACATCCATACATGACTACTGGAAAAACCATAGCCTTGACTAGACGGACCTTTGTTGACAAACTAAGGTCTCTGATTTTAATATGCTGTCTAGGTTGGTCATAACTTTCCTTCCAAGAAGTAAGCATCTTTTAATGTCATGGCTGCATTCACCATCTGCTCTGATTTTGGAGCCCAGAAAAATAAAGTCTGACGCTGTTTCCACAGTTTCCCCATCTATTTGCCATGAAGTGATGGGACCGGATGCCATGATCTTAGTTTTCTGAATGTTGAGCTTGAAGCCAATTTTTTTTTTACTCTCCTCTTTCACTTTCATCAAGAGGCTCTTTAGTTCTTCTTCACTTTCTGCCATAAGGGTAGTGTCATCTGAATACCTGAGGTTACTGGTATTTTTCTCGGCTATCCTGATTCCAGCTTGTGCTTCCTCCAGCCCAGCGTTTCTCACGATGTACTCTCCATATAAGTTAAATAAGCAGGTTGACAATAGACAGCCTTGACATACTCCTTTTCCTATTTGGAACCAGTCTGTTGTTCCATGTCCAGTTCTAACTGTTGCTTCCTGACCTGCATACAGGTTTCTCAAGAGGCAGGTCAGGTGGTCTGGTATTCCCATCTCTTTCACAATTTTCCACAGTTTATTGTGATCCAAAGAGTCAAAGGCTTTGGCATATTCAATAAAGCAGAAATAGATGTTTTTCTGGAACTCTCTTGCTTTTTTGATGATCCAGTGGATGTTGACAATTTGATCTCTGGTTCATCTGCCTTTTCTAAAACCAGCTTGAACACCTGGAAGTTCATGGTTCATGTATTGCTGAAGCCTGGCTTGGAGAATTTTAAGCATTTCTTTACTAGCGTATGCTGCTGCTGCTGCTAAGTCGCTTCAGTTGTGTCTGACTCTGTGAGACTCCATAGACGGCAGCCCATGAGGCTTCCCTGTCCCTGGGATTCTCCAGACAAGAACACTGGAGTGGACTAGCGTGTGAGATGGGTGCAATTGTGTGGTAGTTTGAGCATTCTTTGGCATTGCCTTTCTTTGGGATTGGAATGAAAACTGACCTTTTCCAGTCCTGTGGCCACTGCTGAGTTTTCCAAATTTGCTGGCATATTGAGTGCAGCACTTTCACAGCATCATCTTTCAGGATTTGAAATAGCTCAACTGGAATTCCATCACCTCCACTCGCCTTGTTCATAGTGATGTTTCCTAAGGCCCACTTGACTTCACATTCCAGGATGTCTGGCTCTAGGTGAGTGATCACACCATGGTGATTATCTTGGTCATGAAGATCTTTTTTCTACAGTTCTGTGTATTCCTGCCACCTCTTCTTAACATCTTCTGCTTCTGTTAGGTCCCTACCATTTCTGTTCTTTATTGAGCCCATCTTTGCATGAAATGTTCCCTTGGTATCTCTAATTTTCTTGAAGAGATCTCTAGTCTTTCCCATTCTATTGTCTTCCTCCATTTCTTTCATTGATCGCTGAGGAAGGCTTTCTTTTCTCTCCTTGCTATTCTTTGGAACTCTTCATTCAAATGGGTATATCTTTCCTTTTCTCCTTTGCTTTTTGCAACATTTGGGGGCTAGATGCAGGAATATTATTAGATATGATGCTGGGAATTTGTGGAAACTGGGCTCTTTTATGGTTAGCCAAGTGCCTTTTGTGCTTACATTCTAGTCAAGGACAAAGAGAAATAAGCAGGCAATCTATGTTATGATAAGGCCTTACTGGAGGAAAAGAGTCTAGGAGTTAGTGTGTGTGTGTGTGGTTGGTGTGTACTCCTAGGGAGAGAAAGGCAGCCCAGAGGGCTGAGTGCTCTAGGTTAAGTAAACTGCATGTTCAATGCCCTTGGGGCTAGAGAGTAGTAGCTACTTTGGGACTAAAAATAGCTGGAGGGATCCTGGATGGAAAGAGGTAAGAGAAGTGGAGAGGTGCAGTGAGAATTGAGAGGATTTTATAAGTTTGAGAAGCATTTGAAAGTTAGAATGGATGGAACACAGTAATGAACTATGGTATAAGTATAGAGCTAGTTTCAGACAGCAGTTTGTAAGTGCTTCAGATGAGCAATGATTCAGTCGTGTTCGACTCTTTGGGACCCATAAACTGTAGCCCACCAGGCTCCACTGTTCATGGAACTCTCAAGGCAAGAATACTGGAGTGGGTAGCCATTCCCTTCTCCAGGGGATCTTCCCAATTCAGGGATTGAACTCAGGTCTTCCGCATTGCAGGTGGATTCTTTACCATCTGAACCATGAGGGAAGCCCAAGTATACTAAAGTGGGTAGCCTAGCCTAGCCCTTCTCCAGGAGATCTTCCTGACCTAGGAATTGAACCAGGGTCTCTTGCATTGCAGGTGGATTCTTTACCAGCTGAGCTAATCTGCCTTCAGTATAGGAGACCAGGGTTTGATCCCTGGGTCAGGAAGATCCCCTAGAGAAGGAAATGGCAAACCACTCCAGTATTCTTGCCTAGAAAATCCTATGGAGAGAAGAGCCTGGGGGGCTACAGGCTTAGTGACTAAACCACCACAACCATGGGATAAGCCTGAGAGGAAGAGAAGAGCTTCAACTGACACTCAAGTTCTAGCTTGAGCACTGGGTTTATGTTGATGATGGTACTAGCTTAGTTACCTCTGTTAATGCTCAGTTCAGTTCAGTTCAGTTCAGTCTCTCAGTCATGTCCAACTCTTTGTGACCCCATGAATCACAGCACGCCAGGCCTCCCTGTCCATCACCAACTCCCGGAGTTCACTCAAACTCATGTCCATCGAGTGAGTGACGCCATCCAGTGATCTCATTCTCTGTCGTCCCCTTCTCCTCCTGCCCCCAATCCCTCCCAGCATCAGACTCTTTTCCAGTGAGTCAACTCTTCAGATGAGGTGGCCAAAGTATTGGAGTTTCAGCTTTAGCATCAGTCCTTCCAATGAACACCCAGGGTTGATCTCCTTTAGAATGGACTGGTTGGATCTCCTTGCAGTCCAAGGGACTCTCAAGTCTTCTTCAACACCATAGTTCAAAAGCATCAATTCTTCGGCGATCAGCTTTCTCCACAGTCCAACTCTCACATCCATACATGACCACTGGAAAAACCGTAGCCTTGACTAGACGGACCTTTGTTGGCCAAGTAATGTCTCTACTTTTTAATATGGTACCTAGGTTGGTCATTACTTTCCTTCCAAGGAGTAAGCATCTTTTAATTTCATGGCTGCAATCAGCATCCGCAGTTAATGCTTTCAGTTCAGTTCAGTTCAGTTCAGTCGCTCAGTCATGTCTGACTCTCTGCGACCCCATGAATCACAGCACGCCGGGCCTCCCTGTCCATCACCAACTCCCCGGTTTCACTCGAACTCATGTCCACAGAGTCGGTGATGCCATCCAGCCATCTCATTCTCTGTTGTCCCCTTCTCCTCCTGCCCCCAACCTTTCCCAGCATCAGAGTCTTTTCCAGTGAGTCAGCTCGTCGCATGAGGTGGCCAAAGTATTGCAGTTTCAGCTTTAGCATCAGTCCTTCCAATGAACACCCAGGATTGATCTCCTTTAGAATGGACTGGTTGGATCTCCTTGCAGTCCAAGGGACTCTCAAGAGTCTTCTCCAGCACCACAGTTCAAAAGCATCAATTCTTCGGTGATCAGCTTTATTAACAGTCCAACTCTCACATCCATACATGACCACGGGAAAAACCATAGCCTTGACTAGACGGACCTTGGTTGGCTAAGTAATGTCTCTGCTTTTTAATATACTATCTAGGTTGGTCATAACTTTCCTTCCAAGGAGTAAGCGTCTTTTAATTTCATGGCTGCAATCAGCATCTGCAGTGATTTTGGAGCCCAAAAAAATAAAGTCTGACACTGTTTCCACTGTTTTTCCATCTATTTCCCATGAAGTGATGGGACCAGATGCCATGATCTTTGTTTTCTGAATGTTGAGCTTCAAGCCAACATTTTCACTCTCCTCTTTCACTTTCATCAAGAGGCTTTTGAGTTCCTCTTCACTTTTTGCCATAAGGGTAGTGTCATCTGCATATCTGAGGTTATTGATATTTCTCCCAGCAATCTTGATTCCAGCTTGTGTTTCTTCCAGCCCAGCGTTCCTCATGATGTACTCTGCATATAAGTTAAATAAGCAAGGTGACAATATACAGCCTTGACGCACTCCTTTTCCTATTTGGAACCAGTCTGTTTGCTTTACCTTTATGCAAATTTGACTTCTGCTTTCACATCCAAGGTATGCCCTGTCTCCCTATGAACCCTACCTCTTATTCTTCCAGCCCCACTGATCTTTCTCTTTCCTGACAAAAACTGCTAATATTGTTTGAATATATTCTGTATGTCAGGCAACCGACTTGGTGCTTAACATTAACATGTATCATCTGATTAATTTCTCTTACAGCTCCATGAGCAGGTCTTGTTGTCCATTTTTACAAGTTAAAAAATAAAAAAGGATGCTCAGTGTGGACATTTTAACAAAGGTCTAGATGTCTCCCAAATCCATGCTGAATTGACTTAAAGTTAAAATAACCAAAGGGCAGTTTCTGCATGGCTACTGTGTAGTTTTTATACATTGTACCATAATGCGTTGGACTACAGTGAGACTGTGATTTATGGAGGCACAATTGAAACCCTTTCAGCTCATCATCGCACTGTGAACATAGTAGGAATTCAATTAATGTCGACATGTAGTGAAGAAAATCTGTGGATGAAACCCTGAATCTTGAAACTTTATTTAAATTGATGGTTTTCACTAAAACATGTTCAGGGAGGGTGGGGGATCCAAAAGCATTCTCATTGGCTGAAGTGTTAACAAGATTGCAATGTTAATTGAATAACACTTTAAAGACCTTAAAGCAGTCTACACCTCATCTTTCTTTTGATTCTTCTTTGTAACTGTTGTCCTCATCTTATGAATGAGAAACTGGAATTCACAGGGTTATAAAGCTTGGTTGTGTGACAATAGGTCTAAATTTGGAAAAACTGCATATCCAGCATATTTTCCTGATAAACTATTTACCTCTCATAACACTATACACTGGTATTTCTCAGTAATCCCCATTTCAGCTAACATGTACTGTATATTTACAGGAGAAGCAAAGATGAATAAAATGAAGAACCTTACATTCTAATAAAAAGAAAAAGATAAGCAGTTAAAAATCATTCTAAAATGTGACAAATGCAATTAGGATTATATATAAAATACTGAGAAGGCACAGAGATTGGAAAGATTAATTTTGCTTGGGGTACGGATCAGAGAACTAGAGATTTCAAATTGTCCATTAATTCCAAGATGTATTCTCAAATACATTGATCATTACTGGACACTGAATTAAAGAGAACCACCCACTGGTAGAAGGCCGGTCAAAACACCAAAGAGAATGCTCCAATTTTTTTGGTGTACTTCATAACTCTGCCCTATTTTCTTATATATTTATTAACAAATAATTTCTTATACTTCTAACAAAAGAGGAGCACGACTGAAAGACTTAGAATAAGACACATTTAGGGCTCATATTTCTTACTACTAATTTTGAAAATTTAACAGAAAGCCATCTGGTTTAGAGTAAGTTGTAAACAAATGATGTCAGAATCACTAAGGATCAGAATAATCAAATCACCTGACAGAAGGAACTCGTTGCTTTTCAGAAATTTCCATATGACATTTATCTCACCATCTAGGCTTACAGCCCTGAAAATCTCAACTCAGGACAGAGTTTTCAATGCCTATGATTATTCTGTTAATCACAGTTAGTTGACTCTTAGTTGACTCCCTTTCAGGAAGTCCTCCCACTTGCAGACTCTCACCATTCCGATCCACTGCCAAACTAATAAAGAAACCAGAAGTTCTGTATTTAAATTTTTCATTAATGAACATTCTCTAATATCTGGAAAAAAGTAATTCAAAGAGCCTGGAGGGATGAACTTCTAACAGTGTGCCAACACACAGAGGTATAGATTTCTAGGTTCCCGGAACACCACTGATTTGTTACACATTTTTACCAGATTCTACCCTTTTGTAATTCTTCAGGGTAATTCAGGGAACTCAAGGAGGCAGTATTTTGACAGAGGACAGTGAAATAGAATATTGAAACAAGAAAACAAGACACAATCATCACACCAGGATCAGTACTTTATGCAAAACTCATTCATTTGCACATTCATTCGTTCAACAAATATTTGCTGATGCCTTGCAGTGCAAGACTTGTGAGGTGAGAAAGGCAAGTGAAGACAGTCAAGGTGCTCATCATCTCATGAGAAAAGCAAACAGGTAAAATTCTCACTGCACCCAAGTCACGTGAAATGCCCTGCCTGCATATTTGACCAAAACCTCTCTTTCAGTGTAGACAAGTCAGGTGTAACAGACAGGAATTCACAAGGGAATTTCACAGGTGCACTAAAGGACTTACATATGGACTCAACTTCTGCCTCTGCCCTCCCTGATCAAAAGTGGGGCCAAACACAGAGACCAAACAGAAAAAAAATGAGGAAAAAGTGGTCCAAAGATGTCTTAAACTAATACAAATAGAGAAAATGTCAAGATCATCCAAATAGATGCAAAATGATTTCTATTTTTAAAACTGCTAATGTATAAAGAAATAAAAAACAAAGAGCTATAGCCAGGAATTCTCCTAAGAGAATGCAGCATGATATGATACAAAAGTCCAAGGAGCACTTATAAAAAATGAAAGGAAAATCCATATACAGTCTTTTAACTTCATAAGGAAAGGATGAGGCGCATCGATTACCATAAGATTGTAAAGGATTTTACTCTGTTGCTAAATAGCTTAATCCACTAGAACTTTGGGGTTGCTTTTCTAATGAAGCCATCTCTATAACGAATGGCTCCTTCAACCTTCACAAAGAAAAAAAAAATGCCAGGGAGTATGTCAAGCCTCCAATAAATTGTGTGGGAGGCAGGATGATCAATAAGAAGTCTCTCTCACTGTCACCCTAAGGAGCAACTGGCAACAGAAATTTGCAGCAGAGTGGAAAAACGGTGGCAGGGGTGATTCTGAAAAACAAAGGGTGTGTGAATGAGTATGCTTGTGTGTGTGAGTGTGTGTGTCTGTCTGTGTGTATAGGCTAAGAGAAGAAAGAAGGTGTCATGGATCTGTTCAGTCAAATAATGAGAGAGCTAGGATTCTAGATTAATCCCCTGTCATCTGTGGACATCTAGAAAACAAAATAGTATCTATAAATCCTTGGAATGTTTCACAAATTATGAGGAGACTTTGAAGAGAAACAGTAACATCTCTTTTTTAAAAAATATGACATTTCAGAATATTTAATTAAGATATCTGGGTAATGATTGATTGTCATTATAATTTCTCAAATCAAGTCCTGAATTGTTGAATACTCAAATATTAAAATGAATGTTAAAATGAATTTTTTTCCATAAAATTAATAAAGGCAAGTGCCGTAAGCATAACTCTCAAATACATCTTTCCCATAGGGAATATCTAGGATTGCCTCAGGTTATAAAGCTGGTAAGGAGACAAGAAATGCTAAGCGAGAAGTTACACTGTACAAGATCTAGAAAGAATTTTTTTTAACTTGCCTTGTTAAGGTTAATTACCACAGATGAAAAGAGCTAGATAACTTAAGAGTATTCATTAGCTCTCTCACACCACTAAGCAGCTGTCCCCAAAGTGCTAATATCTTTCCTACTACATTCTTAAAATGTTCCATATTCACTATTCATGATTCACACTTCGAAAAGACCAACTTCCTGATTAATGCCTAAATGGAAAGAGTTCAAAATGTGCCTCAGAAATTAGTATACGCCTCAAAGGTAAAAACCTACTTGTCTTAAAGGTTTAAAATAATTTTCTTTAAAAAAGAAAGCAAGCCAATGAGAGGTATTATTAGCTTTCTCTACGCCCCATTCTTCTAGGAGCTGGGCTGATGCAGCCATGTCCTTGGGGTACATCTATTGGGATTTACCACTTTTCAAAGCTTTGGGTTATATGTGTTCCCCTTTACAATAAACACATTGATTCCATTGCCTTTCCCCCTCTTTAATCCTAATCACTTGCAAAAGTAACTCATACAAAAGTAAACAGCCAACTTTGTATCATTCCTGTTATATAATGGTTTCCAGTCTTTTGCCACCAGATCCTCCAGGAAACTGATTCTGAATTTCAGCCTAACAACAGTGGTTAACCTACCTAATTAAAAGCATTCATAGCTAAGAATAAAATTGTGCCCCAGAGCCAAAGAGTTTCAACTCTTTGGTTACAACAGATGGACTTACAGACAACCCTTTGTCTTTTACCTCCCTCCCTTTTGGGAGTGAGGGAGAGGTTGTTCTTTCATTGGTTTTGTCTTTTTTTTTTTTTTTTTTTTAACAGAAGGCAAATAAGCTCCTGGGAAATGTGTATACCATATGCTCAAGTCAATATAAGTGATTTTTAAGATCTTCTAATTCACGTATTTATGTCTCAACTCCCAGCTACTACCTGGAGTAATTATAATGTACTATGTCATCCTCATTATGTGTGCTGCAGCCAGATGGATTTTTCTACTTTGATCATAAAACTCCCCTGCCCCCCAAATCATCAATGGCATAAGATATCAGTTAGAATCTAAACTCCTTAGTTAGATCCCAACCTATCATTATGGTCTTTCATAATAAAATAAATCTCTATTTTAGCTAACTGGTCTACTGCTTGTCTCCAGGCATATCTTGAATTTTTATGATAAAATACTGTCCACTGATCCTCTTTCCTGAACTGCTCCCATTACCCCATCCTGTACACAAATGCTCCATCTGGTCACCCTAACCAAACTTAAGTCTCCCTACCAGTCTTCATCTGTGTGCTCCAAACTTTCTGAAATCATTCACAGTTCATGTGATTTACTATGTATGTGTACAATAGCCTTTTTTAAATGACTTAATAAAACTTCTAGGCTTCCCAGGTGGTGCTAGTGGTAAAGAACCTGCCTGCCAATGCAGGAGACCTAAGAGGCATGGGTTAGATCCCTGGGTTGGGAAGATCCCCTGAAGGAGGGCATGGCAGCCTACTCCAGTATTCTTGCCTAGAGAATCCCATGGATAGAGGAGCCTGGTGGGCTACAGTCCATAGGGTTGCAAAGAGTAGGACACGACTGAAGCAACCTAACACAATAAAACTTTCAGTGCAGATGTATAAATCAGGACAAAAAGTCTATATCAGTTCATGCACTATAGTTTTTCACTTCAAAATATATAAGTAAAACATTGCATACATTAACTTCCATAGGTTTTGTCTCAGATTTTTTGTTTTGAAGCTATATATATATATGTGTGTGTGTGTGTGTATATATATGTATATATATATGTATTTACATTTCTCCTCCAAGAGGGTAAATACCTAAAATGTAGTTTTTCTGTAGTTCACAGTGCCCAGCCAGGGTACTGTATACATATCTTGTGTTTCCATTATGCAAAAGATTTTGAACCAACAAGTGACATATTATAATACAGTGTTATCTTTTTAAATAATAAATATGTCATCTTTGATCAACAGCTGACAGAAATGAAATATTAATTTGAATATTTATAAACAGATTTTTTTAAAATCTCGTGAAACAGAAAGGAAGAAAAATTTTACTTTCCAGCAGTTCTTACACAATGTTAGTACATCAAATTATTGTTCTCAAATTGGTCACTGCAAGTTGTCTGGTATTTTAGGAAAAAGTTACATGTTTGAGTGTCATTTCTCACATTAGTGATTAAATAATCCTTTGTGTATTTGTCTAATGTCTTTTTTTTATTTAAATGCCCATTTTTTAAAGGCAGGGTCTATGTGTACCTTTCTCATTTCCACATCTCCAGGTCAGTGCCCAGTGCATGGTAGGACCTCAAAATACACTTGATGGACCACTGAATTAAGGGATGAATAACTGAAAAGAAGTGAAATAATTAAAGAACAACTGATACAACTGAGCGACTGAACTGAACTGAACTGAACTGAATAACACCAATATTCCTACTTTCTGGGCTCTGACCCATAGAAACTTCAGCTCTTCAGATGTATTTACTTGGGCTTAAGCTGTAGTTCATCGAGGCTGTCTAGATCTTTGCCGTGCTTTTCCCCTCCCCAAGAACTAAACTTGGTAAGCAGTCTCAGCTGGAATTGAGAAGACCCTGGTCAAAAGCTAGATGCTTCAAAGGATCCATTATAGCTGGAGTTACTTAATTTTGTCTTATTGCTGATGCTATAGTTGAACTTCATTCTATGAAGGCAGTTGTTGCTGCTATAACTGTTGGAGGCAAGATAGACCTTTTCCCCACTGAAGAATGTCAGCGTGAAATAAGGATCCTATTTTCCCCAAATTTAATTTTTGAAATGAAAGTGAAAATAGTTATCAAAGCAGATCCAGAAAATATTCAGAAAGAAGAGAGAGGATCATCTTCTCCCCATTCCTACAAAGCCTATTTATAGACTGTATTAGCAGAAAGCTCTCTTGTCAGGGGCCAATTCAATTAAGATAACTAGAAAGATGGGAAGATCAAAAAACTCATTCATTCTCATATGATGTTATTACAGAAAACTACTGTTGTGAGATGATCAAATGAGTGTTTTCATTTTTCAATCATTGTTTACTCTCAAGGAGACATAGCCAAAATTTTAACGTATCTTGTGCATTCCAGTCATTTTTAGATAAACTATAATTTGCATTCAAAGAACAAAATGAAATGTTCACACAACCATAGTTCTGTGGGTCCCTCTCACCTAACTCAGCATTTATACCAAGATTCTGACCTCAATAACAAATTGTCATTACTCTAGAGTTTGAATCAACAGGATTACAATTGAAATAATAGAATTTCAAATTATATTTCTAATTTGAGATATAAATAAAACTATAAAACTTCAAAAATCAGTTAAAGAAAAGTAGAGACCTAATAAAAAGAAATCAGTCTGCAGAAAATCTCTAGCATCTATGGCACAAACCTCATACACTGGTGAAGCAGTTTTTTAATGTTTGAATGAAGCAAATATTAAGACTGAGGTTTTTATCTTGCGGAGGAAGAACATACAATGAGTGTAAAACAGAGCAACAAATGTTAATTATTCATTCAGTTCAGTTCAGTTCAGTCGCTCAGTCGTGTCCGACTCTCCGCGACCCCATGAATCACAGCACGCCAGGCCTCCCTGTCCATCACCAACTCCCGGAGTTCACTCAAACTCATGTCCATCGAGTCGGTGATGCTACCAGAACACTATTCGAGGAAGGGAAAGTTTGAGGGAGAAGACCTAAAAATTAGTTCTAATCTACGAAAATCACCCAAGACAACAAGTTCAGAGTTAAACTGAATGACTTTCGAGGTCTTTCCTGTGTCTAATTTTGATGATCCTCGGGGGTGAGTAAATCAAAGCTGTCTTTCAGTTTTCAATACTGATGATCTCATCAAACACCTTTGCCAATTTATCCCTATTATGTGTAATACTGAGTTTTACACAATAAACGTTATTTGCCTCCTTGACCTAGTGAGGACTTTAATATGAAAGGAATGCAAATAGAAACAACGAGAAATTACAGACTGCTTTGCACCTTTGGTTGAATAGAAATGTATCAGGAAAACATGACCAAATGAAGAAAATCGGAACACTAAAGACTAGTGGAAAACTTACTGCTATACTGGTATCCTTAGAAATTAGTGCTAAATTTTTGTGGCTTTTTGACTTTTAAAAATCCTACCATTTTTACAGTATACTTTTAAAGATTAGCATTTCCTAAATGTTTTAATTTCCTGTCTCTAATTCCAATCAAATTTTGGTCACCCTTATTACAGAGCTGATTAATCTTTAGGACCCTTTTAAAGTATTCCTTTACTTACTGTCTTTTGCCTTTTCCCTTTGAGCTTTTCAGATGAAACATCTGTCTGCTCTGTAATCCTACTTTTTTTTTTCTTCCTCCATTCCAAGGGTTAAAATAAATGAACAGCAACAGAAGCAGCAGCAACAAGGAAATGTCTTTATTCTTTTTGCATGATGATGGTCATACTCTCACACTAAAGTCTTTTCCTCTGTAGACTGGGCTAGCCAAAGTGTGCTCACTGATTCTCCTCCTAATGTGAGCCTGACTCTTCCTTCTAGTCAAGAGACATTTCATGAAGTGGCCTTCTGCATCCTAGAGATGGACTTCTGAGTCCCAATCCCCAGTGAGTTCCCACTCTGCCAATTTACTTACTTACAAACTCAAGTGAGTTCTTTAATTTCAATGTTTGTTTCCTTATTTGGAAAATAAGGATACAATAACAGCTACTTAAAATGGGTTTCTTTTGAGGAAGTAAATGATTGGAAGAGTGTCTGGCACATTAAAAGTGCCACATGAGTGCGTTTGCTGTTATTATAAACTACATCTGTTCAAGAGTGCCCTACAAAAACAAAAAAGTCAAAGCTGACACTCCAATTGTTTTCTTTTTAAAATACAATATAGAGAGTCTATTATGAAACTGTTTTTGTTTTCACTCAATTTTTAAAAAATCATTTCGTCGAGAGTACATGCAGTGACATGCCTTAATTAACAGATATGAAGCTACATTATTTTAATGTGGGACATGATCCTTCCAGCAACATGTTTTTTTTTAATATACTTGATCTTGGCCAAAAGGTTGAGAGGCGATCATGTATTTTTTTTTTAACCTCACCTACTATTAAAGCGGAAAATTAAAAAAACAAAAACCCTTCTTAGAGCCATTAAGACACTTATTATGAGTAGCCCTGGGCAAAACATTAAATAAGAGAGGATATAATCCCAGGAAGAGCATTCAATTTAATGAAATTCATCCTATAAACCCAAACGTAGATGATCCTATCTATTCAGGGGAAAACACACAATACCATGGTAGAGTTAGTGATTAACATGACAATGCCTTTCATATAATGCTTTAATCCCAGTTGTTCAATACTGGAAAATGGGGACGGAGGCCCTATTATCAGGGACAGTGGCCTAACAATAAAATACTTTTGGGGGGAAAGGCTCTTCAGTTACACAGGCCTGAGGCTACGGAAACAAAGAGGAGGCATGGGAAAGAATGCTGGATTACTGAAGTGGAAATGCAAATACTTTCTCATTGTGAGGTCACAGGGAGAATAAGATATTTTGGTTCTGGAAGTTCCTGCCCACTGCATCTTTATTTTTATCCTTTGTCCTGCTTCTGCAAGCATTTGCTATGGGGCTGTGTCTTCCCCCTTGCTCTCCACCTCCAAGGGAAGGGTTCTGGAGGCTAAAGAAAGTGAAAAGTGAAAGTGCAGTCATGTCCTACTCTTTGCAACTCCATGGACTGTAGCCTACCAAGCTCCTCAATCCATGGAATTTTCTAGGCAAAAGTACTGAAGTGGGTTGTCATTTCCTTCTCCAGGGGATCTTCCTAATCCAGGGATTGCACCCGGGTCTCCCACATTTCAGGCAGATGCTTTACCGTCTGAGCCACCAGGGAAGCCCTCTGGAGGCTAGGCCCATGCAAAGTATGTTTTAACCTCCTCCACCTGAAACCCTCTGCCATCATAAAACATTTACGTGCAGGATCAAATTAGCAGTGTAGCTGTCAAGCTGGTATTTTGGGATATATTCACAATCAATTCCAAATTAAGTGATGACAACAGTTTCATAGCAACTCTTTTTATTTATTAAGATGTCCAAAATGACTGTATTGATGATTTTGACCCTTTGAAATGCTTTTATCTTTTCACTGTCCTAAGTAAAAAGGAGGCAAATTCTCTATTTCGGAAGAGTTGATTGGGACACTGAAGCAAAATATTAAAGAGAAAGGACACAATATCTAAATGCAAATTCTTATTTCCTCATCTATACTTAAACTACAAAATAAATATTTGCAATGGACATACATCACAAGACAGATTTTTCTCAAATACGTCTCTGAACCAAGTTGTTCTCCAGTCTTGGCACCATTTTTAAAAAGTGGATTTCAGTGATTTTTCACTGTGGTTTCTTACAGTTAGCAACTAAAATATTTTCTTTTCTTTTCAATCTTATGAATTATGACCTAAACTGGTTCATTCAATCCAAATAGTTATAAAGGCAGGTAATTAATATCATATAAATAGCACTATCATTTTTCAAAAACGTCCTATCAAATTATATTTTGAAGCAGATTTACCTTTCTAATTTAGCCTGGGGAAAGATCTCAAGCAAGTAGCTTAAGAAGGAAGACAGAAGTTGGAGATTCAGATCAGAAAGAAAAATCTTCCTACCTTTCAGATAAGCAAAAACATTTCAAAGTCAAATCTGTCAGAAATGGAAGCCAGCTCAGTTTAGACTATAAAAATAAAAAACAAAATCAGTTTGGACGTTTTGACAGGTGAAGAAAAGGCATAAAGTATGACTTATTAATTCAGTTAGAATATGATACTAACTGGAAAGAAGTCATTCTCTTGATTAAATCTTTTATTTGCCCTCTGGTTTCTGACTGGTAAAGAATCCACCTGCCAATGCAGGAGACTCAGGTTCCATCCCAGGGACAGGATGATCCCCTGGAGGAGGAAATGGCAACCATTCCAATATTCTTATCTGGAAAAAAATCTCATGGACAGAGGAGCCTGAAAGTGAAAGTGTAGTCACTCAGTCATGTCTGACTCCTTGCAACACCATGGAATTCTCTAGGCAAGAATACTGGAGTGGACTGCCATTTTCTTCTCCAAGGGATCTTCCTGACCCAAGGATCAAACCTGGGTCTCCCTCATTGCAGGCAGATTCTTTACCATCTGAGCCACAAGGGAAGCCCTTATAGTGCATGGGGTCACAAAGAGTCGGACATGATTCAGTATGTGAGCAAGCACTTCTGCAGAGAAAAAGCCAAATGCACGGCTTACAAAGATTTTCCCAGGAAGGCTTTGCCTTCCTCTTCTGCCCACCTCCCTGTCTCCTCCTACAGGATTAAGGAACATCTTGAGCAGGGTACTCTCTGAAACTTCCAGCTAGTGCTACTTGCCTTTGACTGTGTGGATCACAATAAACTGTGGAACATTCTGAAAGAGATGGGAACACCAGACCACCTGACCTGCCTCTTAAGAAACCTGTATGCAGGTCAGGAAGCAACAGTTAGAACTGGACATGGAACAACAAACTGGTTCCAAATAGGAAAAGGAGTACGTCAAGGCTGTATATTGTCACCTTGCTTATTTAACTTATATGCAGAGTACATCATGAGGAATGCTGGGCTGGAAGAAGCACAAGCTGGAATCAAGATTGCTGGGAGAAATATCAATAACCTCAGATATGCAGATGACACTACCCTTATGGCAGAAAGTGAAGAGGAACTCAAAAGCCTCTTGATGAAAGTGAAAGAGGAGAGTGAAAAGGTTGGCTTGAAGCTGAACATTCAGAAAACAAAGATCATGGCATCTGGTCCCATCACTTCTTGGGAAATAGATGAGTAAACAGTGGAAACAGTGTCAGACTTTATTTTTTTGCGCTCCAAAATCACTGCAGATGCTGATTGCAGCCATGAAATTAAAAGACGCTTGCTCCTTGGAAGGAAAGTTATGACCAACCTAGATAGCATATTAAAAAGCAGAGACATTACTTTGCCAACAAAGGTACATCTAGTCAAGGCTATGGTTTTTCCCGTGGTCATGTATGGATGTGAGAGTTGGACTGTGAAGAAAGCTGATCGCCGAAGAATTGATGCTTTTGAACGGTGGTGCAGGAGAAGACTCTTGAGAGTCCCTTGGATCCAACCAGTCCATTCTAAAGGAGATCAATCCTGGGTGTTCATTGGAAGGACTGATGCTAAAGCTGAAACTCCAATACTCTGGCCACCTCATGTGTCGAGTTGACTCACTGGAAAAGAGTCTGATGCTAGGAATAATTGGGGGTGGGAGGAGACGGGGACGACAGAGAATGAGATGGCTGGATGGCATCACCGACTTGATGGACATGAGTTTGAGTGAACTCCGAGAGTTGGTGATGGACAGGGAGGCCTGGCGTGTTATGATTCATGGGGTCGCAAAGAGTCGGCCACGACTGAGCGACTGAACTGAACTGAACTGAGTGCTACTTCCTCTGCCTGGACCACCCTCCCCCAGCCCTTTCTTTCTGAAAAGTCTTATTAAATCCCACCCTGGGATGCTTTTGGTAACCTCTTTGGGCTCTGTTAGGCTCACTTCACAGAGAAGGCAATGGCAACCCACTCCAGTACTCTTGCCTGGAAAATCCCATGGACGGAGGAGCCTGGTGGGCTGCAGTTCATGGGGTTGCTAAGAATTGGACACGATTGAGCGACTTCACTTTCACTTTTCACTTACATGCATTGGAGAAGGAAATGGCAACCCACTCCTGTGTTCTTGCCTGGAGAATCCCAGGGACGGGGGAGCCTGTTGGGCTAACGTCTATGGGGACGCACAGAGTCGGACACGACTGAAGCGACTTAGCAGCAGCAGCAGCAGCAGGCTCACTTCAAATGCTCTTTGTGTTAATCTCTTGCACAGCCACAAGAACTCTCACAAAACCCTGAGCTGTTTGAAGGCATGGATTATGACTTTCATTCATACAGAAAATAAAACCATGATGTTTGGAATCTACCAAGTATTCAACACATTTATTCATCGACTGACTGAATGACCAAACGAATGAATGGATAAATCCTGCTTCTGGAAACGCTTAGGACTCCCCATCCTGTATATTGTGTCCTGAGAGATTTCCTTGGTTACATGAGAAAAGTATGAGATCAGTCCCTGTTCATAAAAGGAAAAGGCAATTAAACTAAATTGTGGGTCTGGAATAAGAATGGATCAATAACATCATTTTCACTTTAAAAGGACAGCCACATTTTAGCCATCAAATAATTACAGGGACCTTTAAATGTTTGAGGTGTGACCATAAAGTAATGAAATGACTTCAATAAACAATATACGAAAACCAGCTTCATTAACTTAAAGTCACACTCTTACAGACACATTTAAATGCTGCTTTTACAATTAGAACAACCGGTATGAGCAATCCAATGAGGTTCCAAATACACATTTTCAATTTTATGAAATAGTTTAAGAGTTTAATAAAATAAGCACCTTATTTATTAGAATACTTCTTAGTTGTAAACTATATAATAACATATACAAATGACAACAGAGGGGTGCTTTGAAAATCGAGGCTCATTTCTCAGGATTCCAGGCTATTTCTAAATATTCCTAACTTAAGAGTTTTCAAAGTTTGGAAACTTGTTTTATAGGCGACTCGATTCCCTTAATAGTCTTAGACCTACTTCCCAAGATAGTGGTCTATTAGAAATGAGGAGTTTGGGAGGGGTGAAACTGCTGAAAAAGTTGTCTGTGCTAAGCTGCTTCAGTCGTGTCTGCTTCTTTGCAGCCCTATGGACTATAGCATGTTAGGCTCCTTTGTCACTGGAATTTCCTACAGGACTTGAACTTAGGTACCCATAAAGAAACAACAGGGCAGTCAGTGAGAATGAAAAATGTTTAAAGAATTGATTCTTGTCTAGTTCCAGTTTTCACATCACACAGGAAAAGAAGAATTTAATCAAAAAGTCCTAAGTATATCCTGAGCTGCACTAATGCATTTTTTAAAAAATTTCTAGTCTTTGTACCACTGTAGGAAGCCAACCAACTTAAAAACAACTGCCCATCTCTCATCATCTTCTCATTTATCAATGTCCCCATATCTATGCTCTAGGCTGTTTCTCCTTTGGCAATTACTGCACCTTTATGAAGGAGAGCTATCTTGCCATAATAACGTATGGCTGTTATGACATATGATTGTGATGTTTAATCATTTTAAATTTAAAATGATTTTAAATATTGGGGGGAAAAAAGCACTTTTTGTTTCAAAATGAGTTACCTTTTTGGAAGTTTCCAGGCACAAAGGGGTTGGTTGGAACTGAAACATGAGGAATGTTTATTTCATTTCGTTATTTTACCTTTTGGTTATTTTCTTCTAATTTACTGAGATGTATGTTAGTTAAAATCCATTCCATTACAACCCTATTACTAAGTATTTTGTGTCACTGTTTTATTTCTCTATGACTATGATTAATAGGCCTAAACAATAAGGTCAAAGAGTAGAAACGAGAGAAATATTCTTTAGTCTATGTCTTCTGAGCAATGGTATGGTGTATTTGGCAGGAAAAGATAGATGAAGCCTCTTTGAGTCCTGAAACTGTTTGTCTAGTATAGCCATCAGCATTCAAAGTCACAGATAGGTATAATATACAATCATGTTTAAGCAATGTATTTTTTGGTCCCCAAATGGATACAGGGGTCCAGCCATTCACTAAACAAAAAGCTGTTCTATTTTTAATCCTTAACTCATTTGTTTCTTTCAAAGGTACTTTTCTACTTAAATTTGTTATGATCCCTCATTGCAACAAAATCCTATTATCGTAAATCCCTTCCTAGTGCAGGCAATCACTTCTTGAACACAGCAGATAATTCATGTTCTCTTGCATCACATAACCACGATGTTTCCTACAGTGAGGCAAGCAAGTCACAGAGCAGCAGTGTGTGTTCTTCCGGAGGAATCTGGGGGCTCTTGAGCCCCATGGCAAGGGCAGACTCAAACAGCAGTAGCAGCAGCAGTGGGCATGTGACTGCAACTGGAAAGGGAGGTATGCAAGAGTCAAGAGGTAAGATGACAACAAAGTCACAGTTTGTTATTTTGCCTTCCTGGAGACCAAGAGAATCTTGGGAAGTGCTTATTCACCTCAGTCTTACAATCCAAGTGCTGTGCTGGGATTTCAGATTGTATAGTTTACATTAACTCAATTTTATCATCGATTGTTTCTCCTGATGTTAAACAGATCTGATGGCTACTCTAGCCACCACTCTAGGTGTTTATTTAAAGAACACATTTTCCACAGCCCCTTCTCCATTTTATAGCTTTACTGGAGCATTCTCCTGGCAACCAAGCCCCCTGGGCTTTTAGAAGTGATGAATCCTAAAAGATGTTTTCCCCACAGAAACCACGAGGTAAATGTAACAAGTAATCAATCTTCTGAGCAGCAATCAGGCAACCACTTAACGAACATACTACACAAACAAAATAATTAATCTAAGCACTGTCCCGAATAGTAATTAATCTAATCGGCTCCAAGTGATATGTTTGTTCACTGTACCCTATTTTGTTTCATAGTTGTCACAGTTAAAGGTGTCAGAGACAGTACAAGTGTGTTAACCAGTTTAAAAGAAGACTGATTTCAGGAAGAAAGTGTGACATAAATGTTTATGCAGTGTGGATGTTCCTTCCTTTGTTTGCAAAGAACAACACATATCACTGTCAGACTGAAACAAAAAGGACAAATGCTTTAAAATAGAGGAGGAAACACTACTACCAAACTCAGGCAGGCCCTTAAGGATTGAGATAATTATAATACGATCAAGATCAACAATTGCCTCCTGGGGAAGGGGAGATAAGCTTAATTTTAAATGTCCTGATGAATGAAAAGGAAATAAAATTAATGAAAAATACAAGAGGGGAGTGAAAAGGCTGGCTTAAAACTCAACATTCCCAAAATGAATGTTTTTATTTTCTTGGACTCCAAAGTCACTGTGGATAGTGACTGCAGCCATGAAATAAAAAGACGCTTGCTCCTTGGAAGAAAAGCTATGACAAACCTAGACAGTGTATTAAAAAGCAGAGACACCACTTTGCCAACAATGATCTGTACAATCAAAGCAATGGTTTTTCTAGTAGTCATGTGCACATGTGACAGTTGGACCATAAAGAAAGCTGGACACTGAAGAATTGATGCTTTTGAACTTTGGTGCTGGAAAAGACTCTTGAGCATCCCTTGGACAGCAAGGATATCAAACCAGTCAGTCCTAAAGGAAATCAACCCTAAATATTCATTGAAAGGACTGATGCTGAAGCTAGAGCTAAAATACATCGGCCCCCTGATGTGAAGAGCTATCTCATTGGAAAAGACACTGATGCTGGGAAAGATAGGGGTAGGAGGAGAAGGGAGCAACAGAGGACAAGATGGTTGGATGGCATCACTGACTTATGGACATGAGTTTGAGCAAACTCCAGCAGGCAGTGAAGGACAGGGAAGCCTGGCGTGCTGCAGTCCATGGGATTGCAAACAGTCAGACACAAGCGAGTGACTGAACAACAAGAGAGCCAAAAGAGTATCCTTCTCTCAGGATCTCTGACACACTAAGAAGATCTGGTTGATTTGCCAGGGAAAATGGGTTGCATAGAATAAAGTTTAAACATAAATTGCTTATCATCTATCACCTTTATTAAATTGCTTATCATCTATCACCTTTATTCAGATCCTGAATTCAATAATTTCAAATGTTATCAGTTATCTCTTACCATTGAACTCCACTTTATGCCATGAAGACCAACTTTTTACAGTAGGGTGGCTGCTGCAAGAGTAAAAAGGAGTCACCAGATTGGATTTACAGCTGACAGTTGACCCAGGAGTGTAATATGAAGTGGTATTCAACTTCACCCCAGGTCAGACCCTACTGAGTAATAGGGGCTTCTTCCAAACTGTGTTTTTATCCTATGGAAGCTAGGTGAAATCATTAGATTTTTAGACTTTTTGGAAAATTTTCCATTAAATTGATATTGCATGGTTATAAAATATTCTTCCCAGAATCCCTTAGCTGTTCTTGGTCAGAAAAAGAAGAGAAAAAAGCAGGAATTCTAGAAGAAAACACTAAGACACATCTTACAGCAAAGATGGTGACAGGATATATGGCCATTTTGCAGTGTCTGTACCACCTATGCTCAACTCTGGTATTGGGACTATTCCCCCACTACCACCCCTCCAGGAAGGCTGGTCTAAGTGGTCATGTTTGTACCAGGCAAAGCTAGAGCCTGAACAACTAACAGAAACAGGACTGGACATTTGGCCAGGGAAACAAACTACAGGCTGGCATGAGCCACTAAGATACTCTTTCTTAGTAATATGGAATCCAGACACTGAAAGATTGACTTTATTAGTTGCGGGGGAACCCTGATGCAGAGTTAAGTGATATCCACTGCCTAGCAAGGCAGTGGGCAAGAAGAATAAGGGGAAACGGCAAAACTGAACAAAGCAAGACAGTCAGCTTAGAGAACTAGGGCAAGATCCCAGCAGCAGACCAAACAGCAGGAAATGCCCCAGAAATGGAAGGAGATGTGTCTTCTCAGTCTAACCTCGTGTGGCCTTGATGTCTGTAATTTCCTGTTTTCATATGTCGGTGTGATTGCCTGCTGGATCTATTCAGTAAGTACCATGTTTACATCCATTAGTTTCCATGACTTTCAATAGAACATTTTTTGAAGTAGAACAGAAAAGAATCACCAAATAGAAAAGTCTAAGAGCAGGCATACAATTAGCAAGTAGCAAATCAGTTACTGGATTTCAAAAGAATAACAGGTTACAGACCTTTAGCAAAATATCCCACACACACAAAAAAGAATGTCAGTGGACTTTAATTTGGCCTGAAAAATTAAAAAAAAAAAAAACAACCAATACTAATATCCAACCTTTATATAAAGCTTACTATAAGTGTAGCACTTGTCTAAGTATTTACATATGTGAGCCATTTAATCCACATAACATTCTCTGACATAGACGCCGTTATCCCCATTTTACAGGTGAGGAACTGATGCACACAGAAATTACATAATATGCTCAAAATCCCACAGCTATTGAGCAGGCAGATGTGAACCATGGAAGCCTATGTGCCTAAAACATCTGTTGTTTAAAACAGGTAACATAAAGAAACACAATATTTCCCAAAGTGTATCTCTTAATACACTATAGTTACAATGTGCAACTATAATTTCAGGGGATATTCATAGCTTTTATCTAACAGGAAAGGTCTTGGTAGTCGGATAATTCTGGAAAACTTTGGTCAGGTAATGTAAAATAAACTCATATATACCATGAATATACATACACACACATATATATGTGCATGCTCAGTCGCTCAGTCATGTCTGACTCTGTGAGCCCAGGGACTGTAGTCTGCCAGGCTTCTTTGTCCATGGAACTTCTCAGGCAAGAAGACTGGATTGGGTTGCCATTTCCTACTTCAGGGGATCATCCCGAACCAGGGATTGAATCTGTGTCTCCAGGGTCTTCTGCACTGGCAGACAAATTCTTTACTACTTGCGCCACTAGGGAAGCCATATATACACATATATATGATCAAATAATACAAATGAGCTAATATATAGCATAGATTTTCAACAGGGAGAGATTTTATGTAGTTTTTCCCAAATTTATTTGACAACAGAACTCATTTTTAGGGTGGTCACATCAAAACAGCACATTTTAGGAACTTCTTCTTTTTTTTATTTTTTTTTATTTTTTCAAAAACAATTTTAGGAATCTTTACTTAAAAACAACCTTATCTTAAAATGGAGTAACTTTGGTTTTATGAGCAGCAAGCAACGTACAGAAGCAAAAATGCATTCAGTTCAGTTCAGTTCAGTCGCTCAGTCGTGTCCGACTCTCCGCGACCCCATGAATCACAGCACGCCAGGCCTCCCTGTCCATCACCAACTCCCGGAGTTCACTCAAACTCATGTCCATCGAGTCGGTGATGCCATCCAGCCATCTCACTCTCGGTTGTCCCCTTCTCCTCCCGCCCCCAACCTTTCCCAGCATCAGAGTCTTTTCCAGTGAGTCAACTCGTCGCATGAGGTAGCCAAAGTATTGCAGCTTCAGCTTTAGCATCAGTCCTTCCAATGAACACCCAGGATTGATCTCCCTTAGAATGGACTGACTGGATCTCCTGGCGGTACAAGGGACTCTCAAGAGTGTTCTCCAACACCACAGTTCAAAAGCATCGATTCTTCGGCGATCAGCTTTCTTCACAGTCCAACTCTCACATCCATACATGACCACGGGAAAAACCATTGCCTTGACTAGACGGACCTTTGTTGGCAAAGTAATGTCTCTGCTTTTTAATATACTATCAAGGTTGGTCATAACTTTCCTTCCAAGGAGTAAGCGTCTTTTAATTTCATGGCTGCAATCAGCATCTGCAGTGATTTTGGAGACCAAAAAAATAAAGTATGACACTGTTTCCACTGTTTTTCCATCTATTTCCCATGAAGTGATGGGACCAGATGCCATGGTTTCTTTGTTTTCTGAATGTTGAGCTTCAAGCCAACCTTTTCACTCTCCTCTTTCACTTTCATCAAGAGGCTTTTTAGTTCCTCTTCACTTTCTGCCACAAGGGTAGTGTCATCTGCATATCTGAGGTTATTGATATTTCTCCCAGCAATCTTGATTCCAGCTTGTGCTTCTTCCAGCCCAGCGTTCCTCATGATGTACTCTGCACAGAAGTTAAATAAGCAAGTTGACAATATACAGCCTTGACGTACTCCTTTTCCTATTTGGAACCAGTCTGTTGTTCCATGTCCAGTTCTAACTGTTGCTTCCTGACCTGCATACAGGTTTCTCAAGAGGCAGGTCAGGTGGTCTGGGATTCCCATCTCTTTCAGAATGTTCCACAGTTTATTGTGATCTACACAGTCAAAGGCTTTGGCATAGTCAATGAAGCAGAAATAGATTTTTTCTGGAACTCTCTTGCTTTCTCCAAGGTAACATTAACTCCTTATTACCTCCCATAACTGCTGTAGCATCAAATTTATAATGGCAGCTAAAAAATCTCAGATTTTTCCAAACCAAAAACTAGCTTCACCACCACCTGCTGCTCCCCTGCTAGCAACAGAGGAAGACATTATATGCTTGAACATCTTACTAAGGATGTGATGCTGCCATTGACCATCAGTAAAGTGATCATGAATGAATCCCATCATCCTTATTCTGGAGTCAAGGCTCAAACAGAAGCATCTGATTGATCAAGTCAATGTCACATGACAGCCCTGGCTATCAAGAAGCTCTGAAAAGGTTTCTTTCCCTTTCTTGACATAAGCATTCAGAAAAGGGTACTTATTCTAATGATATTATACACAGTGGAATGTTTCTTTTAACTAGAAAGGCACATTAGCAGGAGAACTGTTAAGGAGTGATAGACATCTACTACAATGATCAGAGACCATTTTGAGTGACAATTTCAAGTTCTATACGAACCAATAAAACTGACCTAAATTAACAGTGGGTGAGTTGCAGTGGGTGAGGTACAGCTGTATTCTTTCAACCTCACCTGTGGAGCTCCAGCCTCTGACTTCCTTGTTTTAGCTGTATTTGAAAAGGGTGGGTGTCAGGAACATTTTAACTGAAAAGAGGACAGCAGAGCCCCTCAAGGCTGGGATGGCTGATGGAAACCACAGCTGAGACCCTCACTTCATTTGACACTGACAGCGTTTCTCTTATTACAGATGTCATTTGATGGGAGTATATGAGATCCCCCTGTTTAAGTGACAGATGGTTGGCACTGCAACACTAACATTCAGGAAGCCAAGAAAAAAGGTGACCACGTGACCTGGAAAGCCACGAAAAGAGGAAGTAGTAAGACGGGAACCCAAGCCCATAGCACTCAGAGAGAAATTAGAAGACAATGTCCATGCTTCCACGCACAGATCCATCTAGATTTACCAACATCCCCTGAAAGGCTCTGTGCTTATAATTATATTATCATCTCATTTAATGCTCTGAACAGTCATTAAGGTGGATTTATGTTGTAATACCCAGGTTACAGAAGAAGAAACTGAGTCTTAGGTACTTGAAGCCACTTGTCCAAAGTTATACAACTCCTTAGTGACCAGAGATGCCTCACCTATCTGACTCGAAGCCCTGGGCTTGCAATTAATTATCCCTTTGGCTTGTTTCTCTCCCATTCGTGACTCTGTAACCTCATTTTTAACATATGACTAAAAGAGAAAGAGAGAAACACAAAGACTGGCTAATTAAGTAATGATTATTTCTGGTAGGACTGAGGGTGCTACTGTGGCATGAATAATGGCAGCACAGCTTCCCATTTAGTATTCAGGAAATGACCAGTCAGGTGTGTGCAGATGGAAACCCTCAGAGATATAACATTATTCTCATGGAGAATTACCCATTCAGCTTGTTCCACCAGAGCCTCACAATGGTCTCCTGAAATGTACCTCAGTGAAAAATCAAGCAGAAAGGCAGCTTCATTTCTGAATTCACTGGCTTTTGAGGGTGACAGCCACATCAATAAAACCACAGAGAAGTAGCAGAATATGTGACATGCCTTTCTAGGAAGAACCCAATACCTGGCTGAAAGTTGTAATTCTCACTAATAAAGATGCATACAATGGATTTTACAATTTACATGTGGGTGTTGTGTGTTATGAAAAATTGCACTTACTACAAATACATTTACCTCTATTATAAATGGGATCTTGGATTTTACAAGATTCACTGAAAAGCTCCTTTAGTCAGTTCCTCTGTTGCAGTTCAATGTGTTTTTTTAATAATTTCTAATACAAGGGCAAAGAGTTAGCACTATTTAAGATTTTAGCATTAGCAGTTATTGCAATAAAATTTTTAGAATAAAAAATAATATTTTAAAATTATAATGTACATAGGACAGGAAACAGGAGTTGATGAGAAAAAGCAAATTTCAACTCAGCTTCTGAAGGTTATACTTACTATATGAATTGAGATTTAGAGGTATTTTCCTACTGTAAAACAGGGATTAATAAATTTATAATAGTATTCCTTTATGAACAATTGCATTTAAGCTTTCATTTCCCACAAGGGCCTCTTTTGGCTTAAACAAAAATAATAAAGCTCTAATGTAGACATTATGATATAAGCAAGTTGAGAATACCTAACATGCCTCAAGGTTGTCTGCTTACACATAAATACATAAATTTGGTACAAATTCATAATTAGACAAAAAATACTGTGTTAACCAGTATATAAACACTTGGTGTTAGCCATGTCTGACTCTTTGTGACCCCATGGACTATAACCTGCCAGACTCCTCTGTCCATGAAATTCTCTAGGCAAGAATACTGGATTAGGTTGCCATTCCCTTCTTCAGGGGATCTTCCTGACCCAGGAATCAAACCCACATCTCCCATATTGCATGCAGTTTCTTTAAAGTTTGAGCCACCAAAGAAGCTTCAAAAACTTTAGATATTAAGAATTAAATAAACTGTCATATAGAAACAAACATTCTTAACCACTAATTTGGAGATTTAGAATTTACTGTTAGGTCTATTTTAAAAAATATTTTAGTAAGATAATAACAAAAATTCTCATTTATTGAGCACCTAGCACATTCTGAATCAGGTTCTTTACATTTGTTGTAATATTTAACATAAGCACTCATGAGGTAGGTGTTATTACTCCTATTTTATAGATAAGAAAGAGTAATTTAGTATTAATAGCTAGTTAACCCAAAAATACATGGGTAACATGTGACAAGCCATTCAAATACTGATGTGTTTCCATAACTATTATTCCCCACTTTGCTTCTTGCCTTTCTTTACTTAAAATAACTGCAGTAAAAGTATGTGCCTACAATGCTATATTTAAAACGGATAACCAACAAAGACCTACTGTATAGCACAGGGAGCACTGCTTAATGTTATGTGGCAGCCTGGAAGGAAGGGAATTTTGGGGGAGAATGGATACATGGATATCTATGTCTGAGTCACCTCACTGTTCACCTGAAACTATCACAACATTGTTAATCAGCTATGCCCCAATACAAAATAAAAAGATTTTCTAAAAGATAGGTGCCTGCATTAACATTCTCTAAATCATTCAAATACAGTAGCATCAGACCAGAAAAAGAAAACAGTACTGACTACAGTTCAGTTCAGTTCAGTCGCTCAGTCGTGTCCAACTCTTTGCAACCCCATGAACCACAGCACACCAGGCCTCCTTGTCCATCACCAACTCCTGGAGTTCACTCAAACTCATGTCCATCGAGTTGGTGATGCCATCCAACCATCTCATCCTCTGTCATTCCTTCTCCTACTGCCCTCAATATTTCCCAGCATCAGGGTCTTTTCAAATGAGTTAGCTCTTAACATCAGGTGGCCAAAGTACTGGAGTTTCAGCTTCAAAAACAGTCCTTCCAATGAACACCCAGGACCGATCTCCTTCAGGATGGACTGGCGCGCTCTCCTTGCAGTGCAAGGGACTCTCAAGAGTCTTCTCCAACACCACAGTTCAAAAGCATCAATACTTCAGCACTCAGCTTTCTTTATAGTCCAACTCTCACATCCATACATGACCACTGGAAAAACCATAGACTTGACTAGACGGGCTTTTGTTGAGAAAGCAATGTCTCTGCTTTTTAATATGCTGTCTAGGTTGGTCATAACTTTTCTTCCAAGGAGTAAGCGTCTTTTAATTTCATGGCTGCAATCAGCATCCTCAGTGATTTTGGAGCCCAGAAAAATAAAGTCAGCCACTGTGTCCACCGTTTCCCCATCTATTTGTCACGAAGCGATGGGACCAGAAGCCATGATCTTAGTTTTCTGAATGTTGAGCTTTAAGCCAACTTTTTCACTCTCCTCTTTCACCTTCATCGAGAGGCTCTTTAGTTCTTCTTCACTTTCTGCCATAAGGGTGGTGTCATCTGCATATCTGAGGTTATCGATATTTCTCCCGGGAATCTCAATTCCAGCTTGTGCTTCCTCCAGCCCAGCGTTTCTCATGATGTACTTTCCATATAAGTTAAATAAGCAGGATGACAATATACAGCCTGACGTACTCCTTTTCCTGTTTGGAACCAGTCTGTTGTTCCATGTCCAGTTCTAACTGTTGCTTCCTGACCTGCATACAGGTTTCTCAAGAGGCAGGTCAGGTGGTCTGGTATTCCCATCTCTTTCAGAATTTTCCACAGTTTATTGTGATCCACATAGTCAAAGACTTTGGCTAAAGCAGAAATAGATGTTTTTCTGGAACTCTCTTGCTATTTCCACGATCCAGCGGATGTTGGCAATTTGATCTCTGGTTCCTCTGTCTTTTCTAAAACCAGTTTGAACATCTGGAAGTTCACGGTTCATGTACTGCTGAAGCCTGGCTTGGAGAATTTTGAGCATGACTTTACTAGCGTGTGAGATGAATGCAACTGTGCGGTAGTTTGGGCATTCTTTGGCATTGCCTTTCTTTGGGATTAGAATGAAAACTGACCTTTTCCAGTCCTGTGGCCACTGCTGAGTTTTCCAAATTTGCTGGTATATTAAGTGCAGCACTTTCACAGCATCATGTTTCAGGATTTGAAATAGCTCAACTGGAATACCATCTCTTCCACTATCTTTGTTCGTGGAGATAAGACAGTCTTCTTCAACGATCAATGCAAAGAACTATAGGAAAACAGTAGAATGGGAAAGACTAGTGATCTCTTCAAGAAAATTAGAAATACCAAGGGAACATTTCATGCAAAGATGGGCTCAATAAAGAACAGAAATGGTATGGACCTAACAGAAGCAGAAGATATTAAGAAGAGGTGGCAAGTATACACAGAAGAACTGTATAAAAAAGATCTTCATGACCCAGATAATCACCATGGTGTGATCACACAGCTAGAGCCAGACATCCTGGAATGTGAAGTCAAGTGGGCCTTAGGAAGCATCATTACGAACAAAGCTAGTGGAGGTTATGGAATTCCAGTTGAGCTACTTCAAATCCTAAAAGATGAAGTACTGACTACAGGCATGGGTAAAATCAACACAGTAAATTTGAGCAAAAAGAAATACATATAAATGGTGAAAAGCAAATTAAACTTTAAAAATAATTTCAATTTAAGAACTAAACATTGGCAGCAAGAGCAGGGGCCTTTTTTTCTTATAATAGCCGAATAGGCTGATGGCTCATTTCATTGTGCAGCAATATTCTTATTTTTATCCTGAAGCCAGAAATGCCTATTTACCAGGATGAGAAAAATACTTACACTTATGTAAACTGCAGTGGTAAATTATGCATGCTCAATTAATCCACAAGTACAGCCCTGTGTTTGCTTAGGGTTCTTGAGGCATAAGATGCAGGTGCCATGATGATAATTTATCAACTCCTGGATTTTTAGTCATCTATTTAGATTAGGCTGATTTTGTAAGAAACGTTCGCTGTTTAAAACAAACTAGATAGATCACATCCTGCAGCCACCTCTCCCACACCACACCATTATTAGGCTCTATGGATGTGAAAGATGAACACTTCTGGGTCTTTTTTGATATAGTTCTAAGACAGTACCACTAGCTAACAAATCCAGCCCATAATAAATCTTTATTTACTGCCCACCTGGCTATAGCTCTATCAGTATCTGCAGGAGAAAAGATAAAATCTTATCAGTAATCTGTGTGGACAGCAGATGCAGTTTCCCTTTCAGTACCTGGGATATGTGAATTGCATACTAATTTCATTCAGCAGGCTACAAAGTGACAGCTAAATTCTCCAGCAGAAGACGCACTGCCTGGTACGTGCCACTCTATAGGTCCAGTTGCCTGCTCCACACCTTTCCCCTTATTCCAAAGACCTATGACTGGGGAGAGTGACACAGACAGAGACAGAGAGCCAGCAAGCAGGAGAAATAAGGGAGGAAGGGGAGAAAAGCAAAGGGAGAGAACAAGCAGGAGAAAGGGACGGGAAGGGAGAGTACGGAACCTCAGAAATATAGCAATACACAAAGCTACTGAAATAATGGATCATTTACTCCATGTGAAAAGCTGAAAACAGAAATACAGAGTGGAAACATTTAAAGCTCTAATACAATCGCACATAATGACAGTGTCTGTATTAGAGAATGAAAGGGGGACTATTATTTCTCAGACGTCAGTACTGGTTTATATGGAGCAGCAGATGTGGGGACATAATACAAGATACTACACGTGGCACAATTCAGAACAAGTTAAAATAATGAGGGTGTAGAGGGGAAACCAAGTAGTCAACACTTTTAAATTTTCAGAATTGTGAGTTTCTAAAGTTAAAGGCAACATAAAAGAAAACAGTTCAAAATTTTAGTTTTATCTATTTAACTAGTATTTTGTCTCCACAGGATAACTAAATGCAGATAAACTGTTTCTCAGTTTCTATCTACATAAACTATATATATACATATATATGAGGTCTGTTAACATATATACACAGCAGACCTCATAAATATGAGGTTATCCGTCAACACATTGGTTGCAATAGTAAGTGTATCTTTCAAATTATTTTGTTGTACCAACATGTTCTTATCTTTTGACAATTATTGCCATAAATTGAAAAATATTTTATTTTTATTTTATTGCTGAATATTTACTTTACCATCAAGATATTTACAAAATGGAAGTTAGTAATTTAATTTTTCATTTCAAAGTAAAGTAAAACAAAACTTAAAACAAACAGAATGAAACTCATAACCAGCACACACAAAAAAACAAAACTCGTAACAAGCAAAACAAAACTCCTAACTTATTATACATTCACATTTCCACTTTACTGGACAAAATGACGTCAAGTTTTGATGAAACTTGAAATATAAGCAATACATTTAAACAATGAAGGTATTAGTCCATATGTCTATCTTGCCTTGCCACTTAACAAGATTCAAGTACAAAGGGCTATACAAAACAAAAATCTCTGATTGAAAAACAAATCTTTCAATCACTTAAGCCCTGGCATCCTTCCCTTACCCCAAAGCAATATTACCAATTTCTTATGCAATTATTCTTCAATTTCAGTCTGAATTTGGCAGTAAGGAGTTCGTCATCTGAGCCACAGTCAGCTCCCGGTCTTGTTTTTCCTGACTGTATAGACCTTCTCCATCTTTCGCTGCAAAGAAAATAATCAATCTGATTTGGGTGTTGACCATCTGGTGATGTCCATGTGGAGAGTCTTCGCGTGTTGTTGGAAGAGGGTGTTTGCTGTGACCAGTGCATTCTCTTGGCAGAACTCTATTAGCCTTTGCCCTGCTTCATTCTGTACTCCAAGGCCAAATTTGCCTGTTACTCCAAATGTTTCTTGACTTCCTACTTTTGCATTCCAGTCCCCTATAATGAAAAGGACATTTCTTTGGGTGTTAGTCCTAGAAGGTCTTGTAGGTCTTCAAAGAACTGTTCAACTTCAGCTTCTTCAGTGTTCCTGGTCAGGGCATAGACTTGGATTACCGTGATATTGAATGGTTTGCCTTGGAAACAAACACAGATCATTCTGTCATTTTTGAGATTGTATCCAAGTACTGCAGTTCAGATTCTTTTGTTGACTATGATGGCTACTCCATTTCTTCTAAGGGATTCCTGCCCACAGTAGTAGATATAATGTTCATCTGAGTTAAATTCACCCATTCCAATCCATCTTAGTTCACTGATTCCTAGAATGTCTATGTTCACTCTTGCCATCTCCTGTTTGACCACTTCCAATTTGCCTTGATTCATGGACCGAACAATCCAGTTTCCTATGCAATATTGCTTTTTACAGCATTGAACCCTGCTTGCATCACCAGTCCCATTCACAACTGGGTGTTGTTTTTGCTTTGGCTCCATCCCTTCATTCTTTCTGCAGTTATATCTCCACTGATCTCCAGCAGCATATTGGGCACCTACTGACCTGGGGAGTTCATCTTTCAGTGCCCTATCTTTTTGCCTTTTCATACTGTTCATGGGGTTCTCAAGGCAAGAATACTGAAGTGGTTTGCCATTCCCTTCTCCAGTGGACCACATTCTGTCAGACCTCTCCACCATGACCTGGCCCTCTTGGGTGGCTCCACATGGCATGACTTAGTTTCGTTGAGTTAGACAAGGCTGTGGCCGGTGTGATCAGATTGGCTAGTTGTCTGTGATTGTAGTTTCAGTCTGTCTGCCCTCTGATCTCCTCTCTCACTGCCTACTGTCTTACTTGGGTTTCTCTTACCTTGGATGTGGGGTCTCTCTTCACAGCTGCTCCAGCAAAGCGCAGCCACTGCTCCTTACTTGGAAGCAGGGTAGCTCCCCTTGGCCACCGCCCCCACCCTCAGACTCAGGGCAAATCCCTTATGACTATACAGTGGAAGTGAGTAATAGATTTAAGGGACTAGATCTGATAGAAATAGTGCCTGATGAACTATGGTTGGAGGTTTGTGACATTGTACAGGAGACAGGGATCAAGACTATCCCCAAGAAAAATGCAAAAAAGCAAAATGCCTGTCTAAGGAGGCCTTACAAATACCTGTGAAAAGAAGGGAAGCGAAAGTCAAAGGAGAAAAGGAATGATATACCCATTTGAATGCAGAGTTCCAAAGAACAGCAAAGAGAGATAAGAAAGCCTTCCTCAGCGATCAATGCAAAGAAATAGAGGAAAACAATAGAATAGGAAAGACTAGAGATCTCTTTAAGAAAATTAGAGATAACAAGGGAACATTTCATGCAAAGATGGGCTCAATAGAGGACAGAAAATTGTAGGGACCTAACAGAAACAGAAGATATTAAGAAGAGGTGGCAAGAATACACAGAAGAACTGTACAAAAAAAACCTTCACGACGAGGATAATCACGATGGCGTGATCACTCACCTGGAACCAGACATCTTGGAATGTGAAGTCAAGTGGGCCTTAGAGAGCATCACTACAAACAAAGCTAGTGGAGGTGATGCAATTCCAGTTGAGCTACTTCAAATCCTGAAAGATGCTGTGAAAGTGCTGCACTCAATATGCCAGCAAATTTGGAAAACTCAGCAGTGGCCACAGGATTGGAAAAGGTCAGTTTTCATTCCAATCCCAAAGAAAGGCAATGCCAAGGAATGCTCAAACTACCACACAATTGCACTCATTTCACACACTAGTAAAGTAACGCTTAAAATTCTCCAAGCCAGGCTTCAGCAATACATGAACCGTGAACTTCCAGATGTTCAAGCTGGTTTTAGAAAAGGCAGAGGAACCAGAGATCAAATTGCCAACATCCTCTGGATCATGGAAAAAGCAAGAGAGTTCCAGAAAAACATCTATTTCTGCTTTAGCCAAAGTCTTTGACTATGTGGATCACAATAAACTGTGGAAAATTCTGAAAGAGATGGGAATCCCAGACCACCTGACCTGCCTCTTGAGAAACTTGTATGCAGGTCAGGAAGCAACAGTTAGAACTGGACATGGAACAACAGACCGGTTCCAGGCAGGAAAAGGAGTCCGTCAAGACTGTATATTGTCACCCTGCTTATTTAACTTACATGCAGAGTACATCATGAGAAACGCTGGGCTGGAAGAAGCACAAGCTGGAATCAAGATTGCCAGGAGAAATATCAATAACCTCAGATATGCAGATGACACCACCCTTATGGCAGAAAGTGAGGAAGAACTAAAGTGCCTCTTGATGAAAGTGAAAGAGGAGAGTGAAAATGTTGGCTTAAAACTCAACATTCAGAAAACTAAGATCATGGAATCTGGTCCCATCACTTCATGAGAAATAAATGAGGAAACAGTAGACACAGTGGCTGACGTTAGTTTTCTGGGCTCCAAAATCACTGCAGATGGTGACTGCAGCCATGAAATTAAAAGACGCTTACTCCTTGGAAGGAAAGTTATGACCAACCTAGACAGCATATTAAAAAGCAGAGACATTACTTTGCCAACAAAGGTTGATCTAGTCAAGGCTATGGTTTTTCCAGTGATCATGTATGGATGTGAGAGTTGGACTATAAAGAAGGCTGAGCACCAAAGAATTGCTGCTTTTGAACTGTGGTGTTGGAGAAGACTCTGGAGAGTCCCTTGGACTGCAAGGAGATCCAACCAGTCCATCCTAAAGGAGATCAGTCCTGGGTATTCATTGGAGGGACTGATGTTGAAGTTGCAATTCCAATACTTTGGCCACCTGATGAGAAGAGCTGGCTCATTGGAAAAGACCCTGATGCTAGGAAAGATTGAGGGCAGGAGGAGAAGGGGACAACAGAGGATGATATGGTTGGATGGCATCACCAACTCGATGGACATGGTTTGGGTGGACTCCAGGAGTTGGTGATGGACAGGATGGCCTGGCATGCTGCGGTGCATGGGGTCACAAAGAGTCAGACACGACTGAGCAATTTAACTGAACTGAACTGAACTGATGCAATTATTCCAAAGAGAGTCTATATATATATGTACATAAAAATACTAAGTGAAAAAAAAATCAAGGTCCTTAACAGTGGGGACACTTTGTTGCTTTCATCCTATGTGTCTTGAGAACTGTTTTATCTTTTAAACGTATCAACAGAATTCCATTTAAGGATACACCATAATTGATTTAAGTAGTCCCAATTCATGTCTATTTAGGTTTTTTCAGACTTTCTTGTGCTTAAGCATTTTTTAGACAACTTTTGAGGTCACTTTTCCATTCCTAAACTTATTGCTTTTTCTAGAAATGCTCAAATTCAATTCTGATTTTACAATGAGTGTAAAACCTGCACAAGAATAACTGCAAAGTTACAAGGAGAAACATACCACATGGAATATAAATGTGAGCAAAAAATATTTTGTATAATTTTTCAAAGGAATAAAAGTCAAGTTCACAAGTTATGAGGATTTTCATTGATGCTCTCTCTGATCAAGCCTTAGAAATTTAAATCAGAAACCCTCTGGCAACCTTACCTCTAAGTAATCAAAAGCTCACATTTTCTGTGTGTGACATATTGACATATGGTAACCTCTTATTCCAAAGAGTTATTTCTTCTCAAATAAAGCTTTTCATTATTTTGTTCCCTGGTTACATTTAATCCTTCAGAATAAAAATTTTCCTCTTTAATTTGAAAGTCTGAGAAAACAAAGGTGAAGCACAAACGTTCACTTAAGCAGCTCAGTGAGATGCAGCCACGACATTAAGTAAATGAAGTGGTCAAGAGGCAGAGGGAAAAGAGTTTTCGTTTTTAGTGAGCAAGTCCTACTTTTATTCATTTTCCACACACAGGAAAGTACAGCAGTTACTTTATAACTACAGAAAGGTTAGAATTAGCGTATATCCAAAGCTTGAGGTATTTTCATTTTGGACACCACAAACACAGAAAACAAAGACTGTTAACATACCTTATTCCATGTTATCTGGCATTCTGTAGAGCCCAGAAGCTAACCTGCATTTATCACACAATTCAGTGCAACTGAGGGGTAGAGAGACTTTCTCTTGCAGTAAGTTTCTAAAGCTTTTGAGTTGGGTAGTATTTGGATATTCTTAATAGTATTTTTCCTTACACCATATTTGCAATATGTACATACATCTATGGGTACTATGGAGCAGGTGGTCAAAAGATTTTTTTAAATTTCAGGTCAGGCTTTAAAGACAGTAATATGGAGCACCTCTCCTTTTCTTGCTTCTGCATTGGCTCAGATGGTAAAGAATCTATCTGCAATGCGGGAGACCCTGGTTTGATCCCTGGGTGGGGAAGACCCCCTGGAGAAGGGAATGGGAACCCACTCCAGTATTCTTGACTGGGGAATCCCCACTGACCGAGGAGCCTGGCAGGCTATCGTCTACGGGGTCACAAAGAGTCGGACACAACTGAGTGACTAAGCACAGTTCCTTTTCTTGCCGTAAAACATATTCATGACATCAAATTCATTGCCTTTTTACTAATATTCTATCACAATGTGAGATTCAATAATATTTGGACATTCTTTGTGTAGAACATTCACTGAGGCCAAATTTTTCTGTACAATAAACATCACTATTTCACCCTTTCCATTTATATCCAGGCTTAGCAGTTCCCGGTCTCCAGTCCAAGAATCCATTAGTAATTTATCAAAAGAGCAAATGTCATTATGCAGGAAGCCAAGGGAACTATTTTGCATTTGATTTCTGGTTCTGATGGCATTACTATTGATTTAGTATTCTCCAGCATGAAATGGGCCAGACACAACAGATCATTGTATTTTTGAACTGTCAATCACAAATGATCCAAGGCTTTCCAAAATATTTGAGCATTTGAGAGCCGAATTCTGTTTCACTGCCTAGAAACTATTAAACTTCAACTGAAATTCTCTAGCCCCAGAAGATTTAGCAAAGAGTTGCTCTATTCACTGTTAAAAAACAAAAATTCTTTAATGAAGAAGTCTCAATAGTTATTTCAAAAAATGCTTGAAATAAATTAAGAGCAAAATAAGAAAAAGCTGGGGGAAAGAAACAATGCAGTGTAATTAGCTCTTTTTTTTTTAAACAACAACAACAAAAAAAACCAAAATGAATATGAAGATATTTTGAACCTAACATCTCCCCAAAGAAACTAAAAACACAGAGTAGAAATGAAGGTACTTCACATTATTTCAAACTAAGAAATTGAGGAGTTATTTCCAGTATATGGAAGTGAATTTTATTTTTTAATACTTCTAATTAGTCAAACATCCATCAGTTTCAAGTATTGAAAAAGAAAAACAGTGTGTTTATATTGTACATAAAGAGTTTTCTCACTTTTTTTCACTAAACAATGAAAAGCAAATTAGACTCATGAAAACCAATGAGTCTTGTTATTGATGAAAAGTATTAAATGCATGTAACTTTTGGCAAAGATCAAAAAGGTGAACATTAATATACATGTTTTCTGGCAACAGTAATATTACAAAATATCTAACAACTGCTGCCCAAGCAGAATGGACACTTTCCCTACTAAGTCCTTACACTGGCACTGAACAGCCAAAGGTGCCCCCGCCAGCGACCACCGGTGACCTTTGTCCTGGATCTAGCCTTCTGGGGTGTCTTGGAGTACAAAGGTCGAGTAAACAGGCTTTGAAGCTAAGCAACCTGACTGAAACTCCTGACTATTCCATTTACTACTAGTGTGAAGTGACTTGACTTCACTAAATTTCCTAATCTATAAAAATGAGAACATTTAATTCTACTTACAAGAGATAAACACCCATACAAATGTTTGTTGGTAGAGCTGGATAATTATACTACAAGAGCTTTCTTATACTCACTGGAAAAATTTTAAAAAAAATTTTTAAGCTGCTTTGCAGTTGTTTCTAGAAGATATTAACCTGCATTTCTGATGTGTTATAACCTCTCACACACTCTAGAACAGGGGTTCCCAACCTCCAAGATCTAATGCCTGGTGATCTGAGGTGGAACTGATATAATAATAACAAAAATAAAGCGCACATTAAATGTAACATACTTAAATTATCCTGAAACCACCTCCCTCACCCAGTCCATGGAAAAACTGTCTTCCACAGAACTGATCTCTGGTGCCAAAAAGTTTGGGGGCCACTGCCTTAGAACACTACCATCTAAAAGATCCTTCTGCATTGGTGGAAATGATTTCTGTGTTATCCAATATGGCAGCCACTATGCTTTTGAACTGTGGTGTTGGAGAAGACTCTTGAGAGTCCCTTGGACTGCAAGGAGATCCAACCAGCCCATTCTAAAGGAGATCAGTCCTGGGTGTTCATTGGAAGGACTGATGCTAAAGCTGAAACTCCAATACTTTGGCCACCTCACACGAAGAGTTGACTCACTGGAAAAGACTCTGATGCTGGGAGGGATTGGGGGCAGGAGGAGAAGGGGACGACAGAGAATGAGATGGCTGGATGGCATCACCGACTCGATGGACATGGGTTTGAGTGAACTCCAGGAGTTGGTGATGGACAGGGAGGCCTGGCGTGCTGTGATTCATGGGGTTGCAAAGAGTTGGACACGACTGAGTGACTGAACTGAACTGAACTGAGGCACATAAGAGCACTCAATATGAGACTAGTGCAATTGAAGACCTCATATATAATTTTATGTAATTTTCATTAACTTAAATTGACCTAGTGACCATGTTATTAGGCAGTTCGGTTCTAGAAAGCTGAGTATTATATAGGCTGATCTCCGTTTCCTTGATGACTCCTCTCATATCCTCCACAAAATCAAATGTAATTTTCATCTTTCAATCATCTGTCCCAGACTGATGGGTCTTAATCTGTTCCCATCCTATCCCAACTCTAAGCTAACCAGATCAGCATGTCAATAGTGGGTTCTTTGTTTCTCTTCAGTCCCTCTAAACACCATGGCACCAGTGGTGACACACTAATTTCAGTCTCTGGCCTAACAGGACTAAATACAGTTGGTAGACTCTCATTTGATTGGATTTCAGTCTACACAACTGATGAACTGTTTATCTATCATCGCTATGGCTTCCAGGTTAGGGCTCACTCTCTGACCAAGAGTTAATGTTCCTCAGGAAACTGACTTCTTACTTCAGGATTAAGAATGTTAATTTGAATCGGCTATACCCCAATATCGGAGAAGGCAATGGCAAGCCACTCCAGTACTCTTGCCTGGAAAATCCCATGGATGGAGGAGCCTGGTGGGCTGCAGTCCATGGGGTCGCTAGGGGTCAGACATGACTGAGCGACTTCACTTTCACTTTTCACTTTCACACATTGGAGAAGGAAATGGCAACCCACTCCAGTGTTCTTGCCTGGAGAATCCCAGGGACGGGGGAGCCTGGTGGGCTTCCATCTATGGGGTCACACAGAGTCACGACTGAAGTGACTTAGCAGCAACTTAACAGCAGCATACTCCAATATAAAATGAAAAGTTAAAAAAAAAGTTAATTTGATTCCATTTCAGGTGTTAATTTAAAAACAAACAAAAAAGGTAGTATCAACATGAATATGTCAAATTTGATATTTAAACTCATAATGAGTTGTTAGTTCCAGCACCATTCTTTCATTTCTATTATAATCTAGTGTATCTCATAGTCTGATCTGGTCCTTGGGCCCTAAGCTACATAATGTTTGGAACTGATTTGAGACAAAGTATGAAATACTCATATAATTTACTAATTCAGAAATTGCTAGTGCCCCATGTCTGCCATTCATGTTTCTTGTTCAGGTTCTTACCTGTAATGTTCTATTTCTCCTTTTAGTCCTATTAATATCTCTCATGCAGCTTTGATTCATACCTCTAGACATGACTATTAACCCCCTATGTGACTTCATAACACTTCTGTACGTCTCGATTTTGGCATTTATTAGTTTTCCTGGTATAAAGTAGGTGCTCAAGAAATATGTGTTGAACAAATGAATGCTCTAGATGATACTCATTTATTTGTCTATGTTTCCTGCTTAGCTATACTTTTTAAATGTATGGACCACACTTATTCATATTTTTTCCCTAATATTAAAGAACATAGTGAGTATTATAAGTTATCCTTCGACCTAAATCACATGCAGGGGTTTCCAGCAATCTTTTCTGTTCTGACTACAATTTGAAGAGGTCCTTCAAGCCCCCAACTGGTCCAGAATATCATCTGTATGCTTCACCCCTTCTAACACTGCTGTCTTCATTTACTATAATCCATATACTATAATACACCATTCACTGTTACTATGATTACTTTAAAGCTGCCTTTTGGTTTAATTAAGAATAAGGAAACTAAAAAACTTTATTTTATCTTTATTTATTCCTTCTCTAATGAACCTTTTTTTATGTAGATCCAAATTTCTGACCTATATCATCTTCCTTCCTCCCTAAAGAACTTCTTTTAGCAATTCTTATAGGACAAATCGATTGGTGATGAGTTCTCTCAGTTTTTGTTCGTCTGAGAAGGTGCTTATTCCTCCTATATTTTTGAAGAATAATCTTGATGGATATAGAATTCTAGTTTGGTGGACAGTTTCTTCTTTCATCACTGAATATTTCACTCCATATTCTGCTGACTTGCATGATTTTTGGCCAGAAGACCACTGTAATTCTTATACTTGTTCCTCCAAAGGTAACATTATTTATCCCCTTGGCTTCTTTCAAGTCTTTCTCTGTCTCTGACCAACTGCAGTTTGAACACAACATGCATAGGTATGTGTGTATGTGAGTGTGTGTATGTGTGTGTCTGTGTCTGTGTGTGTGCATGCATACCCGTGCGTGGTATTTATCCTACCTGGTGTTCTCAGATTCCTTAATCTTTTCTGTGTTTATTTTGGAACATGTCAGCAATTACTCCTTCAAATATTTTCTGATCTTTTTCTTTTCTTTCTACCCTTTTCGTTATCCCAAACATCTTTTGAAATGGTCCCACAATTCTTGGGATGTTCTCTTCTGTGTTTTGTTTTGTTTTCATTAAGTCAGTTTTTTTCCTTGCATTCCAAGTTGGGAAGCTTTTATTGACCTATCTTCTAGTTCATTGATTCTTTCCTCATCTGGGCCAAGTCTACTGATGAATCCATCAGAAGCATTCTTCACTTTGGTTTCAGTGCTTTTGATTTTTAGCCTTTCCTTTGATTCTTTCTTGGAATTTTCCATCTCTCTGCTTACATGACCCATTTGCATCAGTATTAAATGGATACCTTAACAAATTATATCAAACTTAGCTGCCAAAAGCAAAACACATATACTGTCATACAGTTCTGTATGTTAAAAGTACAACACAGGTCCCATTGGGCCAAAATCAAGGTGTAGGAAGAACTGCATTATTATCTGGAAGCTCTAGGGAATAACCCACTTTCTTGCCTTTTTCATCTTCTGGGACCTGTCTACATTCCTTGCCTCCTTCCTCTGTCTTCCAAGTTAACAACTGTCGTTGAGCCCTTCTCACATTGCACCATTCTGACGTTCTCTCTTGCCTTTCTCTTCTACTTTTGAGGACCCTTGCGATTATAGGGCCCACCTAGACAATCCAAGATAATCTACCTCAAAGCCCTTAATGACATATTCAAAGTTTTTTTTTGCCTTTTAAGATAATGTATTCATAGTTTCTGAAGATCACAATGTAGACACCTTGGCACGGAAGGAGGGTATTATTCTGACTGTTCTATCATCTGTTTTTGCACGTTGTCTATGCTTCCATTAGGGTACCTAACACATCAATCATGTTCCATGTTTATTTTAAAGTCCTTGTCTGATAATTCCCAGCATCTGTGTTATATCTGAGTCTGTTTCTGATAAATGCTTTGTCTCTTCAGAATGTTTATTCTTGCTTTTTGGAATGTCTTGTAACTATTTGCTGAAAGCTGGATATATTATATCAGGAACAGGACTGATGCAACTTAATTTTTAGTTTGAGGATTTATGTTAATCCAGCTATCTGGCTAAAAGTTGCGTTGTGCTTAATGTTTTCTATAGGTGTGTACGTATGTGTCTGAGTCTTGCAGTTTTTCACTTACAATCCAGTTATTAAACTGAAGCCCTGTGGGAGTGGTGACAAGATGTGGAGGAGGGGGAATATTCTATAATTGTCCAATTACATCTCAGTGTTTCCCAGCCCTTCCCACTTGTGCTGTGATATATTCAAAGTCACTCCAGTGACTTTGTGCTGCGTGATTAGTCTCTCAGTTGTGCCTGACTCTTTGTGACCCCATGGACTGTAGCCCACCAGGCTCCTCTGTCCATGGGGAATCTCCAGGTAAGAAAACTGGAGTGGGTTGCCATGCTCTCCCCCAAGGAATCTTCCCACCCCAAGGATGGAACCCAGGTTTCCCACAGTGCAGACAGGTTCTTTACATCTGAGCCACCAGGGAAGCCTGTGACACTTTATTTGCTCCTCTTTCCCCTGTATTACTCCCTGGTTGTGGTGTTTCCAATACATTTTCATTGAAGACATGACCTCTGTGGACAACCTCAGAGATGACTGGAAGGCTACAGAGATCTAGAATGGGAAGAATGCCCTTTTCTTAGCTGCTGCTTCTGCTGCTGCTAAGCCGCTTCAGTCGTGTCCAACTCTGTGCGACCCCATAGACGGCAGACCTCCAGGCTCCCCCGTCCCTGGGATTCTCCAGGCAAGAACACTGGAGTGGGTTGCCATTTCCTTCTCCAATGCATGAAAGTGAAAAGTGAAAGTGAAGTCGCTCAGTTGTGTCCGACTCTTAGCGACCCCATGGACTGCAGCCTACCAGGCTCCTCCGTCCATGGGATTTTCCAGGTAAGAGTACTGGAGTGGGTTGCCATTGCCTTCTCCGGTTTTCTTAGCTGGGCCATAGATAAAGTCTTGAAAAAGTCTTCCCTGGAGAGTAAACTTTTGTTATAGAGAAAACTCTGGGCTCATTTCACAATAATCATTCTTTGCCAGAATAATGATGAAATGCTCATCATAAGAAACTGGTGGGATTTCTGGAGGTAAATCCCATGAATGTCTTAAGGACTTTCTGAGGTTGAGGTCCCTCAGAATTTCTTACATTCATACTACTCCCCTACTTAGCATCCAGTAATTCATCAAAATTATCACTGAAGTGTTCCTATGACTCCAGTGGCTTCCACTGCAGGTATGCAGATCTTAATGTTTCTCTCTGAATGAGCCTGTCTTTCTAGATTTGGAGGTGGTGATTTGCCTGGAAATCTCATCTCTTACGGGTCCAAGAGAACTCACTGATTTCCAGTTTGTCCAGGTTTTCTTGTAAGGACAGGAATGATAACTTCTAAACCCTTTACATGTGATGCTAAACCAGAAGTCCTAGAGTAATGACCTCTGGATTCAGTCAAATTGAGTCTGAGTTCTGCTACTGTCATTCAGTAGCTGTGTAACCCTGGGAAAACTGCCTAACCATTTTAAACCCCAGTTTCTGCATTGATAAAACTGGAATAATTATAAGATGCTAACTTTAAATAAGGCATTGCATCACGCTGGATCTAGCACATGGAGTGCTCAATAAAACTTAGCTGTTATTTCCCAAGGGCAACTTTCATTTGTGCTTATCCCTGATGCTCTGCTCGAGGCCCTGACCCACCTCTCTGCATCCTGCCTCCCTGTCTCGCACCTGAGGCTGGATACTGCATAAGCAGTTCCAGTGCTGACAAATTTGGAAGCTGTAGGTTTAGTACGAGTCTCCTCATTTTAATCATTAGCCTTTATCCAATGGAAGGGGCTAATTACTATCAATGTTTTGTCCATGGAAACCAATTGATCTTGGGCTTTCCTGGGAATTAGAATGAGTTGCTGAGATGGAGTTAAGGAGAAATTCAAATATTGCCTCTGTGATTTTTCAGTATCACCTAACCTCTCTGTGCACCAGTTTTCTTAGCTGTACAACAAGGTGAAATAGTGCTTACTTCATAGAACAGCTGTGCAGATTAAAAGAGATAACACATACAACATTGAGAACAGTGCTCAGCAAAGAGTAAGAATTCTGTAAATATTACATAGGATTTTCATTAACCATATATGTCTAAAAAAATGTAAAAGCTTTCTTGAGCATCTCTTAGTATCTCTAGACCATAACTTCATTGTTATGAAATTTATGTTATTCTTACAAATTTATGTTATTCTCACAAAATTCTTACAAATTTTCATCATATAAAATAAAAATCATTTACCAAAAGCCTATCTCCAGAGTAAAGAATTACAGAACAACACAAGCAAAATTAGTGCAGGTAGTCCTTTGCCCTTTGATCTAATACACTTCTTGCTCCAAAACAAAAGTCTTATACTACTATAGACTAGACAGTGAAGACAGGAATATGAGATGGAAAAGTGATTCTATTACATGACTTTCAGTGAGGAGAACTTAATACAAACTGGAACAAAAGAGTAGGGAAAAAAGGTCAAAAACCAAATGTTCATATCCATTTACAACCCTAAACAGGCAAAAGACACAATTAAGTAACTAATCCATAATCAAAATCTACAAACAAGGTTTCTATTCCATGTACGGGCTTCCCTGGTGGCTCAGAGGTTAAAGCATCTGCCCCCAATGCGGGAGACCTGGGTTCGATCCCTGGGTCGGGAAGATCCCCTGGAGAAGGAAATGGTAACCCACTCCAGTATTCTTGCCTGGAGAATCCCATGGACTGAGAAGCCTGGTAGGCTACAGTCCACAGGTTCGCAAAGAGTCGGACACGACTGAGCAACGGAACGGAACGGATTCCATGTACACTCCCTAATCATTGTATTTGAAAGCTGTCTGGGGAGGAATTCTTACTTCTAGGTGTAGGGAATAGTAAAAGAACATAATTGTCAGGAAACTCACTAAAAGAACTTGACTACCACGCTGAATGTCTTCCAAAATGCCATGAACATGTTTCTTTTCCAATAGGGGATGTAATTTATCAATTGTTAAGATTGATTTTCTCAGTACAGATCTTTTAGATGGACTCTAAAACTGTACACATTGTTTCTCTTTTGTAAAACCATAATCAAGGATGTTTGCTGCTGCTGCTAAGTCACTTCAGTCATGTCCGACTCTGTGCGACCCCACAGATGGCAGCCCACCAGGCTCCCCCGTCCCTGGGATTCTCCAGGCAAGAACACTGGAGTGGGTTGCCATTTTCTTCTCCAATGCATGAAAGTGAAGTCGCTCAGTCGTGTCCGACTCTTAGCGACCCCATGGACTGCAGCCCACCAGGCTCCTCCATCCATGGGATTTTCCAGGCAAGAGTACTGGAGTGGGGTGCAGTTGCCTTCTCCACAAGGATGCTTAAGGACCTAAAATTCTGAATATCATTGAAGGATCCAAAGGCTAGCCCCAGCGGGAGGCGTGATTTTAACAGACTATATAAAACAACAATCATTTTAGAAATATTTAATGAAATTATTATAATTCAATGAAATTATTTTCTGAGACCCATAATGATCAATAAACAGAGAAATGCAAACGCATGTTTTATCTCAAGGGTGTTACTGATTTATACAAACCTGAAATTGAAAGTTGTTATTATCAGAACAGATCTATGTGCTTTAGTGTTTTCATAATCTCATATTTACGGTCTTTAGGCAAATGTATCAATTATACTAGACAAATCTTAACACAAAGGTAAAATAGTGTTACTGGTATCTGAAAATAAATGCAATCAAAATGATTAAAAGTTAATAAAAATTATATATTATTATCTACAAAAGAGTAAAACATATATTCTGATGAGATTTGTGCATAAACTTCATCTAAACAAAATAAAGTTCAATATTTCAGCTTCCAACTTTAATTTGCTCCTCTGTAGTCTGAGCTATACGCACTGTCATTATCAGATAATGTCTATGCAGCTGAATGCTATTAGTAGCCTCCATTTTAACTAGACTATTATATTATAAAACATGAGATTGGGCAATTTTACATCTACTCCTTTTATTGATTCTGACTAGTAAGTAGGCAATCAATGGTGATTACAAGATGCAAAGCATTCCAGAGTAGAAAGAAAATTAAATTTGGCTCATCACTTCTGTTAACTATACAAATATAATATCTTCAAGATGAACAGCAGGCAGAATTTAATATAAATAAATACACCGTTTAAGATCCCAAATCAGCAACAAAATTTATGAGACCACTTTAAAATGATGATGCATTTAAAAAAATTGTATTTTCAGAGGAACTGCTCTCTTTAAGCTGTTAGCAATATAGGCACATGGTGACGATAATTAGTGGGTGAGAGAACACAAGAATATTTATTAAAAGAAAAGGGAGAAAGCAGAGAAGGCATGAGATCCAGAGCTTCTGGTTTCCATGGAAGTAGGGAAGGATATGCAGAGAAAAACCAGTTTAAGCAGCGTCATTTGAGAGTTTCTCTAACCATGGGGTACAACCAATGTTTTGTTGATTTTTTTCACCTATAAAGAACTCTATTCTGCAGTAAATATCTTTTATGTGTTGCTTTTTCTCAATCTGTACTTTCCTTCACTTGAAAAGATATTACGGTAAAAAAGGATCTGACCTTGAAATGTTTCAGTAGCCAGGAAACGAAGAAGGTTACATATGATACCCCTTTATTCAATTCACCTTGACTCAACAGCAATAAACACCAGATGAGACTAATCCTGGAATTTTGTCTGTTGAATGTTCACACAATACCAGGATGATAGCCAGAGGTTCTGAATCAAGAGGCCTGTACTATTCTTTCCTTCTACAGGAAAACCATCACAGTACAGATATACAGGATGTGCCTGGTAAGTCTCTAGACTTAACTTCATTTGAGAATTCCTAAGGAAAGGGTCAATCTAAGTACTACATGTGTTTCTTCTATTACAGCAACATATTAATTTCATTTAATAGTCCTTGGCAACAGTAAGCCTTCTATGGCTTCACAATGTCCAAGGTAGTGAAAAAGGAACACATGCCATTGAGGGCCGACTAACAGATACTAGGAGTTGCCCTCCTTGAATCTGCACACCTTAAATTAGCCTGAACTTGACAAGCACCAACCAAGGTTATTTGTCTGCCTAGTAAGGTACTGTGGCAACCCACTCCAGTGTTCTTGCCTGGAGAATCCCAGGGAAGGGGGAGCCCAGTGGGCTTCCGTCTATGGGGTCACACAGAGTCGGACACGACTGAAGTGACTTAGCAGCAGCAGCAGCAGCAGCAGCAGCAGTAAGGTACTGTAATTTAATAAGAGATGAAGTTCTCAGAATGGTAATTAATTTCATAATGTATAATAACACATATCACAAGGAGCTAATGATTAGCCATGTGAGATGAATTAGCCCTAAGATATAACAAATAATCCTAGAAAAAAGTATAGAGTCTGTTGGAAAGACATACAAATATATACTCTGCATAAATCACTTCTCTGAATTAACCATTGTTTACTAGTGGTAAATGACAGTCAGGAGTTGATGTTAAACTGCTTAACTCCAAAGATTGTTCACTTATTTTTTGAACTTAAAGACATCCTGGAAGGCCACATCCAGGACTGAGAAGCTACCAGGGGGCATAATGGTGGGCACCTCTGGCTGTTTACAGCAGCATCTGAGCTTACTAACTAGAATGAACTTTCATGTTCATTGCAATGGCCATATGCTCACTGTATTCACCTTTTATTGTACAGATGGTTTACTGCAATATCTTTTTAATGAATCTGGAAGATGGAGATATTTACCTTTGTTCAATAGGTAAGGAAACTAAGGCCTGAGAGTTAAGCACTTTGTTATACAATTAATAATTATGAGAACCTGGCTTCAAACTCATCTTTATCTGACCCCAAAGTCCAAGCTTGTACCCACTCTACCACAATACCTCTTTTGTCCAATATCTCTTTTGAAGTCAAAATGGATAATGTGGATAACACATTAAAAGTTATTCATTCCAGTTATCCATTCCACGTGGCACAAGGAAAGCTAAACTCATTCATCTCTGAACTTGATTAGCAATTGTACCATGGGGCAGTATTGTCTACCAAGGCCAACTGGAAAGTCAACTGCCAACTACTGAATTAAACTAATATGCTAAGCTTTGGGATAACGCACTTTCCTAATATAGTTTAAAAACCACATTCCAATATAGTGCACGATTTGAAGAGTATGGAAATATATGAGGACTGTTATTATTAATATTCCCATTTTAAATACAAGGAAACGTACCTAAAATTAAAAAAAAAAAAGGTAGGGAAAATAAAAAAGAAAGAAAACAACAAAAAAACTGGGGAAACAGAATTTTAGAGTATTTGATTAGCTAAGATATACAGAGTTAGCATTCAAATGCTACTCAATCTTTCCAGAATCCTAAACATGTACAACTTCCAGATGGCCTATACCCACTCTTCAGCGTACTCATTCTCCTAGAGCAGTCCCTGGTCTTCCACGTGGAGCAAATCCTGCAAGGATTGCAGACTTTCTAGGATTCTGTCTGTTGTAGGCAGTCCATCAGTGGGCTGATTGGAACTTTTCTTTCCCACAATAATACTGGCACCTTATATTACTGTTAGGCCTAGGGATGTCCAGAAGTAAAAATGTCTTGTGATGTCATTATTTCTTAAGAATTCAACCTTTCATAACTGTTTTACAAGTGCTTGTAAAATCAGTACAATAAACAGGTATTAAAATCCAGCAAAAATAAGAAGAAACTACACATTTTATGATCAGTACTCGTATTATCAAGTATATTTCATTTTCAGTTTGCTCAATTTGTATTCCACATTTTGCCTTAGTGAATAAAGGTAGGCCCAATCTTTGCCATCTGTACAAACAAACCAAATGCCCAGAGACCACAGAACAGTGTTTCTTCAGAAACAAATTCACCTTTCAGGATTATTAACATATTCCCATGGGTCTACAGAGCTGGGCAACTCTGAGGGATCACGCATTTCTTTCCTCTAGGAGAGAAAACACCACATTTTTTCCCAGCCCCTTCTCAGAGGATCATCATCATTTCCGATAGAATTCACAGTAAATGCAGAAATACACGCCACTATAACTTATGTGAAAAAATCACTTGGGACTCTAAAAAGAATATTTTTAAGCAAAAAAAAAAAAAAATTCTTGAAAAGTTTCTGCAAACTGTCATGGCATAGCAAACTCTGGGAAGGTGGGAAGGGAAAATAAGATACTACAAGGATCAGCTTCCCCAATCCCTATGGAGCAGACAAACACACTACTAACTCTACCTCTAAGCCTTTCCCCAGTTGTTTTTTCTGTCAGAGCAGAATATTTTTCAGAAGTTTCATTTAAAAATAAATTAAAACAACTTTGATTTTCTGGCATTGAGTTGTATGAGCTGCTTGTATATTATGGAAATTAATCCTTTGTCAGTTGTTTCATTTGCTATTATTTTCTTCCATTCTGAGGGCTGTCTTTTCACCTTGCTTACAGTTTCCTTTGCTGTGCAGAAGCTTTTAAGTTGAATCAGGTCTCACTTGTTTACATTTGTTTTCATTTCCATTACTCTAGGAGGTGGGTCATAGAGGATCTTGCTTTGATTTATGTGATCAAGTGTTCTGCCTCTGTTTTCCTCTAAGAGTTTTATAGTTTCTGGTCTTACATTTAGGTCTTTAATTCATTTTGAATTTATCTTTGTGTATGGGGTTAGGAAGTGTTCTAATTGCATTCTTTTGTATGTAGTTGTCCAGTTTTCCTAGGACCATTCATTGAAGAGGCTGTCTTTTTTCCATTGTATATTCTTGCTTCCTTTGTCAAAAATAAGGTACCCATAAGTGCATGGGTTTATTTCTGGGCTTTCTATATTGTTCCACTGGTCTATATTTCTGTTTTTGTGCCAGTACCATACTGTCTTGATGACTGTAGCTTTGTAGTAACAACCCAATCAAAAAGTTGGAAAAAGACCTAAACAGACATTTCTCCAAAGAAGACATACAGATAGCTAACAAGCACAAAAAGATGCTCAACATCGCTCATTATTAGAGAAATGCAAACGAAAACCACAATATCATCTCACACTGGTCAGAATGGCCATCATTGAAGAGTCTACAAACAATAAATGCTGCAGAGGGTGTGGAGAAAAGGGAACACTCTTAAACTGTTGGTGGGAATGTAAATTGACACAGCCACTATGGAACATGGTACAGAGATTCCTTAAAAAACTAGGAATAAAACCACCATATGACCCAGCAATCCCACTCTTAGGCATATACCCTGAGGAAACCAAAGTTGAAAAAGACACATGTATCCCATTGCTCACTGCAGCACTATTTACAATAGCAAGAACACAGAAGCAACGCAGATGTCCATCGACAGATGAATGGATAAAGAAGTTGTGGTACATGTATACAATAGAATATTATCAGCCATAAGAAGAAATGCACTAGAGTCAGTTCTGATGAGGTGGATGAACCTAGAACCTATTATTCAGAGTTAAGTGAGTCAGTGGGATGGGGCAGGAGATGTGAGGGAGGTTCAAAAGGGAAGGGATATATGTATACCTATGGCGGGGACTCATGCTGAGGTTTGACAGAAAACAACAAAATTCTGTAAAGCAATTATCCTTCAATAAAAATATAAATTAAAAAGAAAAAATAAATGAGAACTACTTTGAGATGTACTAAACACATCATAACTTCTTACAGTATAAATAAGTCACTTCAGACAGACAGAATTAAGAGCCTGAGAGGGCCGTGAAGGAATCCTCTCCTTCCAGCTTTTGTATTGTGTGGTGTTTTTTTTATTTTCAAAGAGAGCATACTTGATGAGAAAATAACATTAAGTATATAGAGATGTGGACAAAAAGGCTAACGCTGGATCAACTGAGGGCACTCACTTATTGAACACAGAATTGATTGTCCTTCAATCAGTTATTAGTGAAGATACCAATTCAAAAAGGGAATGCTAGGCAAAATCCCTTTCTTAATTTGTAACATTCCCACTCTCTTAGTCTTGCTGCCAGTCCAAAGTCTTTTGCTTGATACAAGCAGTTCTAATCTGCCTAGTACCTTGATGGGCTCACTATGCAGCTCTTTTGTTTAGCATGAAGACAGTATGAGGTTTTATTTCATCACATCCTCAAGCATTTTTACCAGTTTCCACTTACAGCAGTTACTTGGATGTTGTGAACAATGATCAGAACAGCAGAGATGCTTCCACACCTGGTAGGCTGACCACACACAGCACATGACCTCATTCACTGCACTTTGGTCTGGTCACTATGTTCACATATACAAGAAACTAAATGGTATACCTCACAAGCTGATGGTGAGCTTTCTGGTGATCCAGGCCTCACAGTCTTATCAGAATTAAAAATCTTTTAACATCTGGACTTGAAGAAACAATGCCATATTTAACTTCCCTGAGCCTCAGCTTCCTCGTGTATAAAACAAGAATAATAAGACTGTCTACCTTATTAATTTATCTGAGGTTACTGTAAACTTGGTCCAGTAGATGCCATGTAGTAGTCACTTGGCCAGTGATAATAATTATTATTATTGTTTCCCAATTTCTAGGAAGATGTGATGACTCCACATGTCTGAGATAACCTATCATAGAAATTATAGCCATTTTTTCACAGGAGTGTTTGGCTTTCTCTAAACATGCAAAGAGTTTACTATAGCCAAGATAGAAATTTTCTCTGATGTGTTAGGTCAAAAGCAATTGTATACATGTTTCAATGCCATTCTCCCAAATCATCCCACCCTCACCCTCTCCCACAGAGTCCAAAAGAGAAACATGTATATTATCATATGTAAAATGAATCACCAGTCCAGGTTTGACGCATGATACAGGATGCTCGGGGCTGGTGCACAGGGATGATGCAGAGGGAGGATAAGGGGAAGAGGGAGGTGGGAGGGGGGTTCAAGAAGGGGAACACATGTACACCCGGGGCGGATTCATGTCAATGTATGGCAAAACCAACCAATATAATATTGTAAAGTAATTAGCCTCCAATAAAAAAAAATTGGAAAAAAAAGCGATTGTATAAACAGATGTTATAGTTCACAGAAGAAAAATGAAGGCTGATCTCATAGATTTAAAATCTCCCAGTATGTAAAAAGTAAACACTGATCAGTAGTTCAATATTAAGAAAAATCAAGAACATGGGAAAGAGAGAAGAGAAACAGACTGATGCCTAAACTCAAATGAGTTATCAGTGAAAGGGATAGTGCTGTTTTTGTCTTAGAGGTATTGTTTAAATTTTGCCTTTAGAAAAGAATACTTGTGATTCAGGTCTCATCTAGCAAAAAAAAAAAAAATGTTTTACTTTGATGCAAGAATAGCTTATATGGATTGTCTGACACTTATGTAGTACTTGAATAAGAACAAAAGAAGCATAGGTGATTGCTATCTAGAAGTTATATAAATAAGTGTTCTTTAATAAACTACTCAGTACATCTTTCCATTAGTTTTGAATTCTGGCTTCAGGGAATGTTCAAAAAGAACCAGTTAACATCATTGAAAGAATATCTGGGAGGATTCATGTAAGTGACTATCATCTCAAATGATGTTCTATTGAAACTCCATTGACAAAGTACCTTTGAAAGAGATTTAAGGAGTCAAGTACACCAGAGTTAATTTTACAAGCAAATTATAATGAAAAGTTTCTGATGCCAAAAAATATAAGTCCCTGTTTGTAAGAGACAGAAAGACACATATTACACACACAGAGAGAATGCTTGTTTGCAATTTGAGCCAAAAGTAACTCTAGCCAAAGTTCTAAAAGACAGACGCATCTTGGCCTATTTGGATGCCTGGTGAAACAGACCCAATAGAATTGATTTGCTCAAGGGACTGGGGAACTAGCTAGGCAAGAGTAAATCCTAAGGAAGGAATAATGAGGGACATGAAAACAAAGGTTAGTGCCAAAGAATTAGAGAACAGGACATTTTTTAATAAAGCCAAGAGCTTACTACTTATGGTATCCTCCAGTTCATGGCTGAGTCCTAGGGAGAGGAGCTTGACACATATACTGAAAGAGCAGATTAAAATCTCTGTGCTATCCTGGGTACCTGACCAGTTTTGTTTAAATAGCCATATAATAATAACAGTGGTCAACATTTACTGAGCCCTCCCTCTGGACCAGGTACAACCCTACGAGTTAAAGTACCATTGTTAGCCCTGCTTTACAGGTAAGAAACCCAGCCAAAGGGGGAGATTAAGTAATTGCCCATAGCCACACTGCCGCTTGACAGAGGGCTAAAACTTAGACCCAGGAAGGAGGGAGTTGGACGCCACAGCCCTACTCAGATCCACTACAGTTTATGGAACAAAATCTTCAAGTGGAGAACTGGGTTTTCCCTATCACTCAAAAAATATTATACAGAAGTAGTTTTGAGGCTTCAGGATTTCTAGAGAATATAACAAACCATCGGTGTTTCTTTGTAAGCAGTACCCTTAAGACCCTGTAGGTTTGCTTGGAGGCACCAAGAGTGGGAACAGGTTCAGAGACACAGCAGGCCATCAGAGATATCCACAGGAGCCATCACTTTGGGAAGTTAGAACATACAAGTTGGTACCTATGAAGACGGCGAGCAAATCTCCTGGGAATACCTGAGGAAATCTTTAGAGTGATGGAGGACACACAATAATGAATGGGCAGAAGTCAAAGAAACAGTGTTGGTTACCCTGTGTTTCACCCCTAGGCTGATGTGGGCTGGAGAAACCACTTTAGGCGATAAGGACAGTGAAGCTGCTAGAAATACAGTTGGGTAGGAAGCTGCCATTTGTGTGCCTGCTGCATGCTGAACTCCACATCTGTATGAGACTGCCCTGGAGGCATGTGAATCTACATGTGTTTTATTTCTGAGAAGTAAAACTTCTGTCACATTAATGACAGAATTCTTCTTTTATACAATGAGAGAGGGAAAAAGGAATATGAATGTGGTGGCATTTATCTCAGATGCAACATTTTACTTCCTGCCTGTGTTGATGATTGTATTTAAATAGCAAGGGGGAAAAAAAACCCAGAACATGTTAAATTTACCATTTAACATCTGGGATCAATTTAGTCAAATTAAGGCTCACAGAGTTCACTAGGACATAATCATACAGTCATAATATATTGTATTTATATATGATACACAGTTGACACTGGATAAAAAGTGGCTTTAAAGACACCAGAACCCAGTTCAAACACTGTCTGCTCTCACAAACTGCACAACTTCGGACAAGATACTTCTCTCTGAATCTCATACCATTTGTTTATAAAATACAGATGATATTTGTGTACCTCAAAGCATCAACGTGAGGTTTGCAGGTAACATTATTTGCCAGGTGCTTAGAACAGTACTGGTCCCACCAAGCATGGTCTCTACAGCCTTTCACTATACTTCTTTGGTCTGTGGTTCTGGCTGGTGGCTATCTGGGCAATTAAAATGTTAATTATTTAGGAGGGTTTCTAGTTTAAAAAAAAAAGCTCTGGATTATTCAAATTTTTAGATCAATAGAGTAATGGAGGATTAGAAAACAAATTCTCAGTTTTACCTGGATACACATGAGAACTTCCTTGGGATAGAAAGATTTTGTCTGCCTGGATACACACCAATGTCATATTTTCCATATATAGAAAAATATGATGAACATATCGATTACTTACCTCACGCCATGCTCTCTGCTAATTTGCTTTCAGCATCCAAATTAATTGCATCAAAAGGAGGAAGGTATGGTTTACATAGTATCATACTCAGAGCTAGTAATGTGATTTAGCTGGAATTCAAACCTAGATCTGTTTAATTCCAAAACCATATATGAAGCCTTAATCCATGTTGTCTTAACTCTCTAAAAGACTTGCACAGGCATATTTATATATTTTTCATAGAGAATCTATCACTGAATATAGGCAAATTTTCTTTACTGATTTTTAAATTTTTCACTCCATATTTCTTTGTCCTGTGAGCAGGAGCTTCTCATCTGCATTTGACCTATGAGATGGATGGAAATATCCTGTGATAGCCTATGATGATATCTGCTGATCCCAGAACTGTCTTGAGAGCCCCTTCCTAGTCAAGCTCTTATCCAGAATCTTTCACCACTGAAAAGAAACTGCTAAGTCTTCAGTTCCATCACATCTAAACTTTATACTCTGGTCTAATAATAAATTAGTGTTTTCCCTTGGGACAATCTTTTTTCTTTTCTTAGAGATATTCTCTGGATATGCAGACTAACAGTAGCAGTAGACAACATTTATTAAACATATTATTATATGCTAGATATTATACTGATTGATAAACATGTATTATCCATTTTCCCTTCTCCAGAAAATCTTCCTGACCCAGGGATTGAACCCGGGTTTCCTGCATTGCAGGCAGATTCTTACCATCTGAGCCACCGGGAAAGCCATATATATATATATGCTGGATACTGTACTGATTGACAAACATGCATTATCCATTTAGTACCCACTCTAACCTTATAAGGAAAGTGACTATCATATAACAGATGAGAAACTCAGCCTTTGAGTCTCAGAGCTAATAATTTGCAGAGGTGGGTCTCAAACTAGATTCTTTCTGACACATACATCCATATTTTTAAGTGCAATGGACTGCTGCCTTAGTACCAGAATGTGAACTAAGATGCAATTTAATTTCTTATTATTCTTTCATAATTAAATGAACATACTGCAATCCTGTAGATTCTGTTAAATATCATGAAATACCTCAGAAGAAAAAGAAGACAGTAACCCAGTAGGGAGCATTCAAAACTGTAGCATTCTGGGCAGGGAAACTGAATCAAATCCTATTTAGTAAAATCTTTAGGAACCAACAAATGTCTGGCCACAGAAGCTACCCAAACAACTCAGGGGACGGTGCATCACCATCCTCTTGAGGAGTTCACTGTGCAGAGATGGTAAGACAACCTGATGTCTGGGAAACTAAGACTCATTACTTTGGAGATGTGTCCTAAATTGCCAGACTTAGAAATTAATGACCAATGCATGTAAGTGTCCTGATAAGCATCAATTTTCTTGAAAATGTGTTTCTCGGATGTTCCTAAGCAAACTATGATGACAGTCCTTTTCGAGGAGAGAAATCCCCAGAATATAAGCCTCATTTAGGGTTTTATATATTGGAGAAGGAAATGGCAGCCCACTCCAGTGTTCTTGCCTGGAGAATCCCAGAGACGGCGGAGCCTGGTGGGCTACCATCTATGGGGTCGCACAGAGTCGGACACGACTGAAGTGACTTAGCAGCAGTAGCAGGGTTTTATATTCTCAAATCCAGACTCATCAGATCTTCAGGTAAGGTTCGGTGCTGTGTCAGACCTAGCAAATGCATACCCATGAGCATTTCCTTGCACGATGGTAATACATTTTCAGAGATCCATGAATTCTCTTGCATGTCATCCCTTGCTACCCTAGCATCTTTTTATAAAACAGAAGGTTAACATTAAAACTATTTAGCCTATAGAAGTGGGAAGATGTTAACTGTCCCGTTAGGGATCAAATCCATAGCTTTTTTTCTCTAATAAAAAAAGCAACTAACATTTTCAAAATTCCCATGTAAGTAATACCTTTATTCCACAGGTATTATTATTTTCATCAATTGTCTCCCCATTCTTTCATAAACTGACACCTTCTCCATTCCAAGGGTCACTCCTTAATCTGACACAATTCCAAACTGATTCTTCCTGGATTTTATCTCCACCTCACTCTGCCTCTACCTTGTATAACAAGCAAACAAAAATGTTCTATGATCTTTAAAAATAAAAAATAAAGCCCTTTATTTTAGTCCCATCACCGTCAGAGATACCAGTCTTTCTTGGTCATCCACATCATGCAAGAACAATGTTTACGCCATGGGGTAGCTAAGCCCGTGTGCCACAATTACTGAGCCCATGCTCTAAACCTACAAACAGCAACTTCTGAAGCCTGAGGGTACTAGAGCCCATGATACATACATCACAATGAGAAGCCCGTGTATTCCAACTAAAGAATAGCTTCTGCTTGCCACAACTAGAGAAAGCCCATGCAGCAGGACCCGGTGCAGCCAAAATTAAATAAATAAAAAATTATTAAATGTTAAAAAGAACACTGCTTATTATTTTATTTTTGTTATAACCAATATGTCAATTATCAAAAAGTTAGCAAATATATGCTTTCCTTGCGCTTTCTCTCCTTATTTCTACCAAAATGAGGAGAGAATACCAGATACCAAAGTTAGATATTTTTCCCATTTAATATGGTCAAAAACTGAAACTCAGAATAAATTACTTGCTCAAAGTCACAGTGGAGTAATTTAAGCTAATTTTTCAAACTGCATATTCTTCGGTTCCCCTCCAAACATACCCTATTGATCTGAATCTGGAGAGATAAGACCCAGAAATCTGCCTTGTAACATCATTTCCAGGTTATTACAAAGTTCACTAAATTTAGAAAAGCATTGGCTCAAGAGTCCCTTCTCTTAAAATGAAATTAAAGCCTGTCTCACATCTTCAGTTTCTTTCTGAGCTTCAGGACTAAATTTTGAGCTTCCTACTAGACCTACAAATTGGTGTGCCCCAAAATGAATTCTGATAATCACCTTTTCTCACCCATCACTTCCTTTGCTCCTATTCCAAAAAGTACCACTGGACTTCTCATTCCCCAAACTCAGGCCATAGATGGAATCTGCCCAAATTCATATGCAATCTGCTCAAATTCATATGCTCTCCTCTAAACTAAGTTACTATGTTCTACTGGCTTTCATCACTACAGCATTCTTCATCCCCAATTACTTAATGGCTATCAGTTAATAGAAAGCTGTTGGATACTTGATGTAGTTCACCATGTCAAGTCATAAAGCCAAGAGGGCTGCCATTTAGCTACTGACAAAAGTATCAAATGGAAGATCGAAACCAACATACTATTTGGAAACTACTGGAATAATTTCACAAATGAAATGTACTACAAATAATGTGATTAGGTAAGAAATTTACATGATGTGTCATTAACTTCCTTAGACAATAAAGAGTATGCTATATATAATATTTGATTTATCAAATATATTACTATACTATTTGAACATTTTGAATATTATTTTGCCACTTTATATCCCAAGCTGAAGAGGCCATCCTAGATCTCTGGACATGTTTTCTTCACCCAGATCTTCTTCATTTCCATAGGCATTATTTTAATCATCTGGAAATATTTGGCACACTTATTATGTGCCTCGTGGCATATAGCTGTGGGGAATTCTAGGGGTATGACTATGACTACCGACAAAATTTTAATGAATGTTTATTATTTCCATTACATTCCAGGCCCTATGCTAAAAACTCTACTCATGCTAAGGTATTTAATTCTCATACCAATCTTAGAAATTAGACTTTGTTATTATTCCCATTATATAGATGAGGATGCTGAGAGCTGAATGAAGCAACTCATCCAAAGTCACTCAAGTTCTAAATGGCAAACCAGGATCACAAGCAGGTTTATACATCTCTCAACCCACTTTCAGTCAATAAGGTATATACTCCTTACCTGCCAGAGCTTTCATTTTGGAGGGGTTACAAGGAGATACAGAGGAACAGACAGAAGTGTTAGCATGCTGGAAGGATGGGCTGCCAGGCAAGTCCTCAGAAGGGACGTGGTCCAGACCTGGTGGGTGACCTGACAAACAGTGTACAGCTCAAGTGTGTACCACGTGCCAGCCAAGAGCATGGTACTATGTTCAGGGAGGACCGCCAATCCTCACACACCTTATGTTCTGACCAAACCAATGGCACACTGTGTATGCAGCTACTGCTCTTTCTTTGCTCCAAATGTTTTCTCTACCTAAAATGCCCTTTCCTTGCATTTTGGTAGGTTTAGACCCTAGGCATTTCTCAGTCTGGCTCAGATGTCACCTTTGCCATAGAGGTGCCCTGAATCTTTTCAGACAGTGTGGTCTACCTCCACTGCCATCATCTGCCACTAAACATATGCCAATGTTAGGGCACACACCAATTTTATATTAGAAATGTTTGTTAGTTCGATTTTTAGTGAATATTTTCTCTTGCCTATAGGATTGTGGCCTCCCCGTTTGTGTATTCATCACAACCCTGCAAAGCCTTATCATAAAAGCTCTATACTGAACTCTTCATATGAGCCTGAACTGAATGAAATTGTCTTTTCCATGGGCCAAATATGGTGAATATTAGCAATTTATGTATTTCAACCTAAACACAGGCCAAGTACCCAGCTAAGCATGTAAACATATGCGATATCTCAATTAACCATCACAACAGTCCTCTGAAGTAGGTGATATAATCACCCTCATTTTACTGACATGGTAACCAAGGTTTAGAGAAGTTAAGTGATTTGCTCAAGGTTACACTGATAATAACCAAAAAGCTCTAATACTGTGGCTACCTGATGAGAAGAGCTGACTCATTGGAAAAGACCCTGATGCTGGGAAAGAGTGAAGGCAGGAGAAGTGGATGACAGAGGACAAGATAGTTGGATGGCATCACCAACTCAATGGACGTGAGTTTGAGCAAGCTGCGGGACATAGTGATGGACAGGGAAGCCTGGTGTGCTGTAGTCCATGGGGTCGTAAAGAGTCAGACACGACTGAGCGACTGAACAACAGCATTGATTATAAGTGGAAGTGTTTGTTAGAAACTGGAATAAAACAGAGGAAAGTGGTAACATAAATTGCCTCTTAGTGGTAGGCTCTAGGAAAATATATGTCACTTTTACTCATTTTGTGTATTTTTTCTTTGCCACAAGAGGAATATAGCACTTGATTGTGAATTTTAAGAACAAATGCATCATTATAATAATAAATAAAATTTGTTAAGCACACACCTTCTGCCAAATATTGTTCTAATTCTTTCAATCTTTTAATGTTCACAGGAATCTTATGAAATATAGTATGACAAAAAAGGAATCAACCCAAGGAGGCTGAGAATTTCTCAAGGTCACACTGCTAGTTAAGTGGTAGTGTCAGGGCAGGCAGTCAGACTGCAAAAAGACTATTCTCTCCACCTATAAGCACTGCATATTCACAAAAGCTGACACTATATATCCAGGATATATTTTAAATGGCAAAAAATGAAAACATATTTTTATCTAAATCAAGGTTTAAAATGAATGCAAAAATGTGAATGAATTTGGTATCTTAATTCCCCTTTGCTATGGCTGACATGGGCTTCCCTGGTGGCTTAGACCGTAAAGAATCTGACTGCAATATGGGAGACCCAGGTTTGATCCCTGGGTCAGGAAGATCCCCTGGAGAAGGGAGTGGCTGCCCACTCCAGTATTCTTGCCTGGAGAATTCCATGGACAGAGGAGACTGGCAGGCTACCGTCCATGGGGTCGCAGAGTCAGACACAATTGAGCGACTAACATTTTCACTTTCACGGCTGACATAAAATTTCAGGCTGACTCTTAAAAATGTCCCACTTTCAAAGGCAGAATAACTTGTTTACTAGCTTCTTCAAAGAATAACTTTTGCAGAAAACCCAAAGGCATAGAGTCATACTGAGACATACATGATGGTGAAGAATTTGAACATGAAAGTTTTTTCTGACTCTGCCACAGGAATTTGTTAGCTAGACCCAATTAGGTCCAAAATGTTACTGAGGAACTAGTCATAGCTAATTTAGTAACAGGACTGGGGAGACAAACCAGGAGAAGGGAGGGAGCGTGAGAGGCAGGGAGGGTTTAGTAGGTACCTAGAAAAGAATGTGTTTGGGGAAAAGCAATTACCAAGCAGGGTTTGGGAGCTGCCTTCCACACATGCTCCATCCCTGAGATGTGAAATACAGAAGCTGAGAAAGCATGGTAGGAGCTTTAGTGCCAATGTTTAGCCAAGTCTTAATAATATGTCCTTTAACATGATTTCTTGTGGCGGTCTCTTTAGACAGGCTCTTGTGCTTTTCATAGCTTCCAGATGTTAGAGCCATGATGCAAAAAATTGAGACAAGTGTAATGGGCTTGATTGTGCAGAATTAGATCGATTCAAATTAGTTTATGAGCCCACTAAACATTAACAGTCAATGAGTTTACAAGAGGTTAAAATTGAAAACAACACTAACTATGGTGTTTCATGACAAAATAACAGCTAAATAAAAATATTTCATTTCACTTTTATCTAATAGCAATCTTCAAACTATCCCAAAATATGTTTGACTGTGAAGCTTGGCATTTACCACGTGTCATTTAAAAGCAGAATTCTAAGGTAAGCAGGAGCACTACCTTGGGGTGTTTCCAGTGGGCATTGCCTCTCAATGGTCACTTCCATCACCCACTTGCTTTGAGTGAGTTAATACATGCAAATGCTGAGCATATAATGGACACATGGCAGGTGCTCGATATACGATGTTTTGCTTTCCCTTTCCTCTACACCACATGAGTAAGAAGCCCTTTCTTGTTTACTGTAAGGACAAGTTGACACAGAGAAATACATATTCAGTTAAATGGAATCACATGCAGCTGGAGTTTTTTTCTGTACATTCTTGAGAAAACAGGCTAAGTCCAGAAGCTCCAATAAATAATTTACCACTCAAAGCTCAAAAATGTCAAGATTCTTTTACAAAAACAGGGTATTGTCTATGGACTTTTTGTATATTTGGAGTTACTGAGTTAACAAGGAAAAAAATGACTTGACATTACTGTTCATATAACAAACTAAACTGAGCACAGATTTTAGAGCCCAAAAGACCTGGTTTTGAATCCCAGTTTCAATACTTACTAGCTATGTGACCTTGAATAAGTCCCATATCTCTTAAGGAGTCATTCTGAAAGGAATAATCCTTTCCTAGCAATGTTATTATGAGGATTCAAGATAAGATATGGAAAGTGCTAGTCTCTGATAAATAGCACACTTATTAAATGATATAATATTATTATAACAGGTATTCAAGCATACTCATGACTACTAAGTCTGCAATTGATAAAATAATAATATAACAGACTTAAAAGATTTTTAACGAAAATGTGTGGGTTATGCTATTGTAAGAGAAAGCAAATGGGATTAGTTGCTCAGAAGGTTTGACCAACTCCTAAGCCTCTTGTTCTCATATAATGCTTTTCTCTAGGAAAATGATAATATCTCATGCTGATTTTCCCCTTAGAGATTTATGAGTATTAAATATATTTTAATACATCTATAAAGAGATTTAAACTCTTTTTGGAAGTAAAGCTGAGGGAGCCATTGATCAGAATTTGACATAGGTATAATTTCACTGCTGGGCTGCATTTTTCCAAATACATTTCTTCCCATAAACTGATGGAAAATTCAGTATTTCATTTTCTGAATATTGCCCAAATGAATTGTGGAAGTCCAGCAGAAGTGCCTGATTGTAGTTTCATTAGACTTCTTTTCCTTTAGGCCATACAGGTGCAATGAAAGAAGAAAGAAAATTAATTAAATTTATGGGCATGTTTATACCCTCCGGGTGTCATAAAATGTACTGGCTCAGACATTTTTCAAGTAATTAAGCAGACATCTATGTGTTTCCTAATGAGTTGCTGCCCTTCCCTTTTTAATCTGGTGAGAGATCTTATCACCTGCCTTCTGTCAACTGATGGGCTTATTCTCTGGATGAGTTCAACCTTCTATCCTTGTGTTGCAACATGCTAATGGAATTCCATGGATACAAACATGAGATCCTCTTGTCTGCAAAAATCTTCTCAAAGGTCAAGTAGTAATTACACTGGGTGTGGTAATTTCAGTTCAGTTCAGTTCAGTCGCTCAGTCGTGTCTGACTCTCTGCGACCCCATGAATCACAGCACGCCAGGCCTCCCTGTCCATCACCAACTCCCGGAGTTCACTCAAACTCATGTCCACAGAGTTGGTGATGCCATCCAGCCATCTCATTCTCTGTCATCCCCTTCTCCTCCCACCCCCAACCTTTCCCAGCATCAGAGTCTTTTCCAGTGAGTCAATTCGTCACATGAGGTGGCCAAAGTATTGCAGTTTTAAGAATATTAAAATGAACTTGCTTGTCACTTGTATGTATTATTGAAGATGTTGGTTTAGATTGAGATATATTACAACTGAGACATGTTCAGAGATTTACATTTACATATGCATGCTCAAGTATAGGCTATACATTCCAGTATACACATGCTTGGGCTTAGTCACTCAGTCACGTCCAACTCTTTGTGACCCCATGGACAGTAGCCCAGCATGCTTCTCTGTTCATGGGATTCTCCAGGCAAGAATACTGGAGTGGGTAGTCACTCCCTTCTCTAGGAGATCTTCCCAACCCAGGGATTGAACCCAAATCTCCTGCATTGCAGGTGGATTCTTACCATCTGAGCCACCAGGGAAGCCCATTAAAGTATACATGTCACATATAATACATACGGAAAGAGAAGGACTAATTCAGTCTGGGGCTTAGATGAGACAAAAAATTTGAACTACCTCTTAAGGACGTATTGATGTAATTTTGGCAAAGTCAGGGCAAGACAATTCCATCAGAGATGAAGGCCATATATAAATAAACTGGCTTATATGATGCTCCTCCAATTCACCCAGCCCTGCTCCAGATATCAAAAACCCTTAAGCAAACTACGTATAAAATAATTAGGGCTCTAAATAATAGAAAACACATATAATTGATTGCATTCCTCAGTAAGAGTTGAGGACAAGTGGATGTTCAGAGAAGATATCCAAGGGCTACAATACAGAGGACAGTACGGAGAAGGCAGTCACCCTGAAGAAAAGGGAGGATACACGGAGCTAAGCCAGTGGATGAGTAAAAGAAATGGCACAGGGGATTCCGGATGAGCATCCACGGGAGTCCAGAAGGCACTGCTCTCCCTAGAGCACAGTGTGGCAGAGGAAGCAGCAATAAACAAGATTAGAGAGGCAGAGAGGCCCAAATTAAAATGGAAGGCTTAAAAGCCAGGCAGAGAGGTTAGAATTTGAAACTTTTGTGTAAATTCCTTGGCAGTGACATATAATCAATTCTTTTTTTAAAAAATCACTTGAAGAAATCTTCAAGATCAACTAATCTAAACCTATCCTCCCTAACCTTTTCACAGATGAAGTATATTGAAAATAGTGTTCTATTAAGGTTCATCTGGCAGTGACACAGGACGGCCCGAGTCTCAGGTGCTCCAGTGGACACCTCATCTTCCCTCAGAGCTTCCCATCTTCCTCTCTGCCTCCTGGGATCCCCTCTCAGCACAAGGGCGCCTTCATCTACCCACAGCTGGCCTTGGCTCTCCGTCTCCCTTATTCACCCTCATCAGTAACCTGATCCTGGCAGTTTTATGTCTTTATCCTCTCGGAAAGCTATCCCCTTCCTCTGTCTCCAGGACCACTGCTTTAATTCAGGTCTTTGTTACTTCTGACTGGGTCGACACAGAAGTTAACCTTTCTCCTTGCCTTCAGGTTTGTTTCACTCCAGGCCATTCTCCAAATGACACCAGTGAAACAAGATGAAGGTGCCTAAGCCATATTTCATATATATATATATATTTCATATATATATACACACACACATATAATTAAAGTTGAATATAATTAATGTGTACTAGCCAATGATTCGATATACATATACATAATGAAATGATTACTATGAGTCAAGCTAATTAACACATCCTCTCACATACTTAGCATTTTTGTGTGTGATGAGTATACCTGAAATCTACTCTCAGCATATTTCTAGTGTTCAATACAGTAATAAGTATAGTCATTAACCCATTTATCTAAAAACATTATTATTGCCTTTAGATTAACACTTCAAGATCTCACCCCAAAATGCTTCTCCAACAGGGCTTCCCTTTTTGTAATGTTCTTCTCCTCCTCCTTTATCTCTCTACTTTAGGACACATTTAAATCATTCCTTTTTCAGTTGCACTTGACTAAAATCTGACCCATCCAACTTAAACAAAACCTGAAAAAACTTAAACAAAAAGGGATGTATTGACAAAGAGGACCACTATGGAGCTGGGCTCAGGCACTGCCTAGTTTAATGACACACCTGCTGTCAGACTGCTCCAGACCTTATTACCCTGCCCCTTCCCCAAATAGAATAGCTTCATTTTTTCCCCTTAGAGACAGGCTTTCTTCATGTAGGGACTACATGGCTGCAGGCAGCTGCCTCTGGACCAAGTAAAAAAGAGAATTCTTTAAAGAGAATTGCAAAGAAGTGCCTTCATTGGCCCAAATAGGTCATATTTCTACTCCTGGACCTATTAAGACAGAATGGACTGCCTTAACTGACTCAGACAAGGTCTTGTATCAGAGGTTGTTACCAGGACAAGGTAAGAAATGGTGAGTGCTGAGCAGAGGAAAAACCAAAGAGTCAAAGCAAGAAGACTTTCTTTACCTGTCTACACTGAGTCACCTCTACAGACACTCCTTGCACATCTTTCACATACTGCTACCTTACGTCACCATTACTATAAAACTCTTAGAGGAAAACATAGGCAGAACACTCTGACAAAAATCACAGCAAAATCTTTTTTGATCCATCTCCTAAAGTAATGAAAATAGAAACAAAAATAAATAAATGGGACCTAATTAAACTTAAAAGCTTTTGCACAGCAATGGAAATCATAAACAAAATGAAAAGACAACCCTTGGAATGGGAGAAAATATTTACAAACAAAGCAATCAACAAGGGATTAATTATATAAATCCAAATTATATAAACAGCCATGCAGCTCAATATCAAAAAAACAAACAAGCCAATCAAAAAATGGGCAGAAGATCTAAACAGACATTTCTCCAAAGAAGACATACAGATGGTCAGAAAGCACATGAAAGATGTTCAATATCGATAATTATTAGAGAACTGCAAATCAAAACTACAATGAGGTGTCACCTCATACTGGTCAGAATTAATGCTAGAGAGGGTGTGGAGAAAAGGGAACTCTCTATATTGTCAATTGCAATGTAAATTGGTACAATCACTATGGAGAACAGTATGGAAGTTCCTTTTGAAACTAAAAATATAGTTAGATATGATTCAGCAATCCCACTCTGGGGCATATCTCTGGAGAAAACGATAATTCAAAAAGATACACCACTCCAATGCTCATTGCAGCACTGTATACAATAGCCAGGATGTAGAAGCAACCTAAATGTCCATTGACAGAAGACTGGAAAAAGAAGAGATATATACGTACGTAGAGGAAGCAGAAGCTGGAATCAAGATTTCCAGGAGAAATATCAATAACCTCAGATATGCAGATGACACCACCCTTAAGGCTGAAAGTGAAGAAGAACTCAAGAGCCTCTTGATGAAAGTGAAGGAGGAGAGTGAAAAAGTTGGCTTAAAGCTCAACATTCAGAAAACTAAGATCATGGAATCCGGTCCCATCACTTCATGGGAAATAGATGGGGAAACAGTGGAAACAGTGACTGGCTTTATTTTTTGGGGCTCCAAAATCACTGCAGATGGTGATTGCAGCCATGAAATTAAAAGATGCTTGCTCCTTGGAAGGCAAGTTATGATCAACTTAGACAGCATAAGAAAAAGCAGAGACATTACTTTGCCAACCAAGGTCCATCAGGCAAGGCTATGGTTTTTCCAGTGGTCATGTATGGATGTGAGAGTTGGACTATAAAAAAAAGCTGATCACCGAAGAATTGATGCTTTTGAACGGTGGTGTTGGAGAAGACTCTGGAGAGTCCCTTGGACTGCAAGGAGAGCCAACCAGTCCATCCTAAAGGAGATTGGTCCTGGGTGTTCATTGGAGGGACTGATGCTGAAGCTGAAACTCCAATACTTTGGCCACCTCATGCGAAGAACTGACTCATTTGAAAAGACCCTGATGCTGGGAAAGATTGAGGGAAGGAGGAGAAGTGGACAGCAGAGGATGAGATGGTTGGATGGCATCACCGACTCAAATGGACATGGGTTGGGGTAGACTCTGGCAGTTGGTGATGGACAGGGAGGCCTGGATTGCTGCGGTTTGTGGGGTCACAAAGAGTCGGACACGAGTGAGTGACTGAACGGAACTGAATATACACATATACAATAGATTATTAGTCATAAAAAAAGAATGAAATAATGCTGTTTGAAGCAACATGGATGAGCCTAGAGATTGTCATACTAAGTGAAGTCAGACAAAGAAAGACAAATATCATATGATATTGCTTATACGTGGAATCTTAAAAAAAAACGTATAAATGAACTTATTTATAAAACAGAAATAGAGTCACAGATGTAGAAAACAAACATAGATAGTTATGGCAGAGGAGGGATAAATTGGGAGACTGGGAGTGACATATACACACTACTAAATATAAAATAGATAACTAAAAAGGACATACTATATAGCACAGGGAACTCTACTCAATACTGTGTAATGGCCTATATGGGAAAAAAATCTAAGAGTAGAGATATGTATAATTGATTCGCTTTGCTGAATACCTGAAACTAACATAACATTGTAAATCAATTATAGTCCAATAAATTTTTTTTTAAAGTCCCCATTAGATCATGATGTGTTTCCTTATTTGCCTCCCTCAAGAATACACTCTGAGGCATATTCACGACTAGAGTGCTCGACATATAGTAGTTTCTCAAAAACATTAACTGAATGGATCAAAAAAAATGTCAAAATGCATACTGACTAAAACAGAAAGGGTTAATTGCTATATCATGATAATCATGGCAATAGATAAAGGTTTCAAATGGAGGCAGGCCAGAATAGAGGTGCAAGGGCCCAGGGTCAATATCATGAGGGTATTTGTAGTTAAATAGAAATAAAAGTGAATGCAACAAGGAAGGAAGAAAAAAAGAAAGCAGGTAGTTTTAAAAAAAAATAGAAGAGCTGCAATCTCAGAAGCCATGGAAACACACTTATGAACACAAAATGTAAAATCTGAGCTTTAGTTGTTGGATTCTGGATAACTGGGAATGTTATCTATTTCCCTTATATAGTTTCATTCACTGAATCTCGCAAACACATGTGGTGCTATGTGGGCTGCGGAATGGGGACAGTAGTGGTGTGGGGTTCCAGGAAGAGCCTGCAGAATCCTGAGGCATTGTTGAGAGCAGGCATGTCTGTGAGATGATCTGGAGGGTGTGCCCCTACAAAAGATCACCCACCTGAGAGACTAAAGTTTCTTCTAGAAAGGACTCTGCAGAAGGGAAAGAAGAATAGAGCATGCTAAATGGGGCTTCCCAGGTGGTGGTAAGGGTAAAGAATCTGCCTGCCAATGCAGATGTAAGAGACTTGGGTTTGATCCCTGGCTCGGGAAGATCTCCTGGAGGAAGGCATGGCAGTGCACTCCAGTATTCTTGCCTAGAAAATCCCATGGACAAAGGGGCCTGGCAGGCTACAGTCCCTAAGGTCACACAGAGTTGGACATGACTGAAGTTCTTTCTAGAAGGGACTGTGCCTGAGGGAAGGGAGAATAGAGCGGATAAACCTAACACAGGAAGAAAGCCTTGGTGCTGGAAGCGGGCCATGAGTCTGAGTGCAGCCCAGGGCTGGACACTTGCACATGTCTCCCAGCCAATCCTCTGGGATGAGACAACAGATGGAAAATGAAAGAGTTCCCTCCTGTGTTGCTCTGGGACATATTTGATAAAGGTTAACAAAGTGAGCAAAGAAGCATTCTCCCCTTTCTGCATGAATCAGAGCTTTGCAGAATCAAACCTTAATGCCTTGAGGTCTCCAGAGGATGCACAGCATTTTGGCGCCTTAAGGACTTGAGCACCAGTTCTGTCCCCAGGGCAGTGTCAAGAAGTAGGGTGGTGGGGTGCTCGGTGCCCTGCAGAAACCATTCTTCTGTGGATACCAGAGGCAACAGCAGCAGAGCCACTGGAACCAGAACTATAATAACTGTTGATATGCATGTCAACTCATCTTTAAAAGGCAAAAAGTTTTGAAGCATTTGGACTATTTAGAAAAAAAAGGAGTTAGCATGGCCAATATTGATACCCAAGACTAAACATATGTAGAGTTTCTCCATGGAAGAGTTCCTTTTTCTCCTTGGTATCTGGAGCAGAAGTTGATCAAAAAGAAAAGCAGAATGAAGAGATTCTTAAAAATAAATGCACAGTAACATCTCTTGCTAAGCACCATGAAAAACCTGGCTTTGTGCCATCTCTTTCACAGTTAACAATATTCTTCCTTAGGGAAGTGGCTATTCACAATCTAAAAGTCATTTTTTTTCAGCATGTATACTTACTACATATAGTATCTGATTCCATAGAGGAGTTTTTCACAGATATGGGAGGAAAATGTGAAAGTGTTTGAGGCAAAATGAAATCTCTAGGTGTCATAGTTACTTCTAGGAAGAGTGTCTCTTCAGAGTGGAGGCCACAGCTCTGCTATTATAGAGTATAATAAAGCTGTGTCAGACAGGGAAGAGGATTTCTTTCATAAAACCTACACTGACACTTCTGAGTGGCCCAGATTCCTGAGAAATTAGGAACCAAGTAATTGGATGTTTTCATCTCCAAAACACACTTCATATCACTTCTGAAAAAATGTCAGTAAAAAGTCTTTTTCTTACTTCTAGAAAATTACTAGGCAGAAATTTCTCAAGACCAAATTTCAAAGTAGCCTCCATGTTCATATCCCTAAAATGCTACATATCAGCTTCTGCTCTACAAAGAGGGTGCCGGAAGGGGAGAAAAACCAAGGCCTTATATTAAAGGAAGACTCATCCCAAACAAGCACTTAATCTAGGCTAGCACGTGATCTGAAAACTCCCTGAGCATAAGAAGTATCTCTGAAGCCACTAGTACACTTTCCCACGACACAGCCTTACACAGTACCCAATACATACACACATACAAGGCACTGAAAAGATATCTATTAAGATTTTTTTTAAGGCATAAAATTTAAAATTTATACACTTGATGCTCCAAGAATAATCCTTGATATGATTATGAAATACAGCTTCAGGAAGAGAAGCTGAAAGCCCCCGTGTGTGTGCATGTGTGTCTGTGTGTATGTGTTAGTCCCTCGGTTGTGTTCAACTCTTTGCGACCCTGTGGACTGTAGCCCAACAGACTCCTCTGTCCACAGGATTCTCCAGGCAAGAATACTGGAGTGGATTGCCTTTTTCTTCTACAGGGGAAAGCCCCATACGTTCATTTAATTAAGCAGGCATCTGTGTAACATTGGCAGATTGTGAGAGATGCAAAGGTGAATGTGAGGAGCCCAGCCTACAAAGCACTCCTAATAGCACCTTTAAATGGCCATAAACATAAAATACTCACCAAGGAAAAGAAAATTCAAACTACAGTGAAACACCACTACACACTCTAGAAGAGCAAAAGTGAAAAAGATGTGAGATACAGACTGTTGCTCAGAATGCAAGGCAGGGTGGTGTGGGTGTGGGTGGCGGTGGGGGACGTCAGCCACTTCAGAAAACTTATCATCAAGGCCCAGGAAAGCCTGAAATAAGACTACGTTATACCCCAGCAATTGCACTCCTGGGCGTATGACCTAAGTGAAACACATACACATTTCACCAAAAGAAATACATATTTGAAAGTTCCAGCAGCCCTGGAAATGACCCAAACCCTCATTCACACAGAATGGACAAATAAATTGTCATACAGTCCCACTGTAAGAATGGACAATCTCCAACTATACACAATAAGGTAGCTAAATCTAAAAATCATAAAGTTACACCAAACAAGTCAGATGAAAAGAGTGTATAACGTATGATTTCATTTATATAAAGTTCCAAAACCAGCCGAACTAGTTCATGCTCTGAGAAATCAGGAGAGTAGTTATCTTTGGTGGAGTAGTGGAACTAGTCAAGTGTAAAGGGCTGTTGAAAGGGGCGTGAGGTGTTTCAGGTGTGGTGTAATGTTCTCTTTCCTCATTTGGCACTAGCTGAACAGGTAACTTCCAGTTTGTGAAAATTCATTGTTCTGTATGTACACTTAGGATGTGTACACATTCTGCTGCTGCTGCTAAGTCACTTCAGTCGTGTTTGACTCTGTGTGATCCCATAGACGGAAGCCCACCAGGCTGCCCCGTCCCTGGGATTCTCCAGGCAAGAACACTGGAGTGGGTTGCCATTTCCTTCTCCAATGTGTGAAAGTGGAAAGTGAAAAGTGAAAGTGAAGTCGCTCAGTCGTGTCCGACCCTTAGCGACCCCACGGACTGCAGCCTACCAGGCTGCTCCATCCATGGGATTTTCTAGGCAATAGTACTGGAGTGGCTTGCCATTGCCTTCTCCGGTACACATTCTATGTATCTATATTACACTGATAAACTAGTGTAGCAATAAGCTTACTTTATATACTGTAAGGGAAATATAAGGAAAGCATTCAGAATTTGTGGTCTATGGGCATTTTAATTCCATAGTCTGCATCCTGGCCCAAACACTGAATATAACAGATTGTTGTTACTCAGTTATTAAGTCATGTCCAACTCTGCAACCTCATGGACTACAGTATGCCAGGCTCCTCTGTCCTTCACCATCTCTAGAGTTGGCTCAAATTCATGTCCACTGAGTCAGTGATGCTATCTAATCATCTCATCCTCTGCTGCCCGATTCTCCTCCTATCCTCAATCTCTCCCAGCAACAAGGTCTTTGAGTTGGCTCTCGCTATCAGGTGGCCAAAGTATTGAAGTTTCAGCTTCAGTAACAGTCCCTCCAGTGAATATTCAGAGTTGATTTCCTTTAGGATTGACTGGCTTGATTTCTGTGCAGTCCAAGGGACTCTCAGAGACTTCTCCAGCACCATAATTTGAAAGCATCAATTCTTCAGCATTCAGCTTTCTTTACGGTCCAACTCTGACATCCATACATGACTACTAGGAAAATAAAGCTTTGACAATATGGATCTTTGTTGGCCAATTGATGTCTCTGCTTTTTAATACGCTCTCTAGGTTTGTCAAATTCAGACTTAAATTTAAGAAAGTGGGGAAAACCACTAAACCATTGAGGTATGACCTAAATCAAATCCCTTATGATTATACAGAGGAAGTTAAAAATAGATTTAAGGGACTAGATCTGATAGACAGAGGGCCTGATGAACTATGGACAGAGGTTCGTGACATTGTACAGGAGACAGGAATCAAGACCACCCCCATGGAAAAGAAATGCAAAAAAGCAAAATGGCTGTCTGAGGAAAAAATAGCTGTGAAAAGAAGGCAAGCGAAAAGCAAAGGAGAAAAGGAAAGATATGCCCACTTGAATGCAGAGTTCCAAAGAATAGCAAGGAGAGATAAGAAAAGCTTCCTTAGCAATCAATGCAAAGAAATAGAGGAAACAATAGAATGGGAAATACCAGAGATCTCTTCAAGAAAATTAGAGATACCAAGGGAACATTTCACGCAAAGATGGGCACAATAAAGGACAAAACTATATGGACATAACAGAAGCAGATGATATTAAGAAAAGGTGGTAAGAATACACAGAAGAACCGTACAAAAAAGATCTTCACGACCCAGATAACCATGATCGTGTTATCACTCACCTAGAGCCAGACATCCAGGTATGTGAAGTTCAGTGGGCCTTAAGAAACATCACTACGAACAAAGCTAGTGGAGGTGATGGAATTCCAATTGAGCTATTTCAAATCCTAAAAGATGATGCTGTGAAAGTGCTGCAACCAATATGCCAGCAAATTTAGAAAACAGCAGTAGCCACAGGACTGGAAAAGGTCAGTTTTCATTCCAATCCCAAAGAAAGGCAATGACAAAGAATTCTCAAACTACCACACAATTGCACTCATCTCACACACTAGTAAAGTAATGTTCAAAATTCTCCAATTGAGGCTTCAGCAATATGTGAACCGTGAACTTTCAGATGTGCAAGCTGGTTTTAGAAAAGGCAGAGGAACCAGAGATCAAATTGCTAACATTACTGGATCATGGAAAAAGCAAGAGAGTTCCAGAAAAACATCTATTTCTGCTTTATTGACTATGACAAAGCCTTTGACTGTATGGATCACAATAAGCTGTGGACAATTCTGAAAGAGATGGGAATACCAGACCACCTGACCTGCCTCTTGAGAAACCTGTATGCAGGTCAGGAAGCAACAGTTAGAACTGGACATGGAACAACAGACTGGTTCCAAATAGGAAAAGGAGTACGTCAAGGCTGTATATTGTCACCCTGCTTATTTAACTTATATGCAGAGTACATCATGAGAAACGCTGGGCTAGAGGAAGCACAAGCTGGAATCAAGATTGCTGGGAGAAATATCAATAAACTCAGATATGCAGATGACACCACTCTTATGGCAGAAAGTGAAGAAGAACTAAAGAGCCTCTTGATGAAAGTGAAAGAGGAGAGTGAAAAAGTTGACTTGAAGCTCAACATTCAGAAACTAAGATCATGGCATCTGGTCCCATCACTTCATGGGAAATAGATGGGGAAACAGTGTCAGACTTTATTTTTCTGGGCTCCAAAATCACTGCAGATGGTGAATGCAGCCATGAAATTAAAAGACACTTACTCCTTGGAAGGAAAGTTATGACCAACCTACACAGCATATTAAAAAGCAGAGACAAGGATCATTGTTTCTTTCTTTTTTTTGTTTTTAATTAATTTATTTTAATTGGAGGTTAATTACTGTGCATTGTTATATTGGCTTTTCCATAATGTATTTATTTTAATTGGAGGCTACATTAGTTTGCAATATTGTGTTGGTTTTGCATAAGTCAACATGGGTCTGCCGTGGGTGCGCACCTGTTCCCGGTCCTGGACCCTCCTACCACCTCCCTCTCCATGCTGTCCCTCTGGGTCTTCCTGGTGCACCGGCCCCAAGCATCCTGTGTCGTGCATTGGGCCTGGACTGGCGATTCGTCTCACAAGTGGTAATATACATGTTTCAATGTTCAATGCAGAAAGATTCTTTACCAGCTGAGTAGGAGTATTTTCATTGGGAGGGGTAGAGAATGCTGACTCTAAAAGACTTGATATTGTTGTTTAACTCTATTGAATCTCATTTTTTATTGTATAAAATGGAGTATAAACCTCTCTAATAATACTTACTGCTACATGAGTCACGTATGTCAAGAGTCTAGTAAAATGTATGCCTCTTATGTCTCCAAGAATAATGAACTCATTCCCCTCACTTAATATTTTCAAGGAATAAAAAGTCCAGATTAAAGCAAAAAAAAAATAATAATAAAAAGCAGAGACATTACTTTGCCAATAAAGGTCCATCTAGTCAAGGGTATGGCTTTTCCAGTGGTCATGTATGAATGTGAGAGTTGGACTATAAAGAAAGCTAAGTGCCGAAGAATTGATGCTTTTGAGCTGTGGTGTTGGAGAAGAATCTGGAGAGTCTCTTGGACTGCAAGAAGATCCAACCAGTCCATCCTAAAGGAGATCAGTCTTGAGTGTTCATTGGAAGGACTGATGTTGAAGCTGAAACTCCAATACTTTGGCCACCTGATGCGAAGAGGTGACTCATTTGAAAAGACCCTGATGCTGGGAAAGATTGAGGGCAGGAGGAGAAGGGGATGACAGAGGATGAGATGGTTGGATGGCATCACCGACTCAATGGACATGATTTTGGGCATGTTCCGGGAGTTGGTGATGGACAGGCAGGCCTGGATTGCTTCAGTTCTTGGGGTCGCAAAGTGTCGGACATGACTGAGCCACTGAACTGAACTTAACTGAACTAGGTTTGTCACAGCTTTCCTTCCAAAGAGCAAGCAGCTTTTAATTTCATGGCCACAGTCATAACAGATACATTATATTAATTACTATAAACATTTTTTTAAAAGGCATGAGCAACTTCTGCTTTTAGCTCTGACATACAAAAAGTCTAGAAGTTATCACTCCCATCCTTACAAAAAAGAAACGCTGAATAACCTGCAAACCACTGACTTTTTGGATTCATCAGAGAAATGAGGCTGCATAGCAAACCAGTACCCTGAAATTTCGGGAGACAGTCATATTGAGAGAGACACATTTGAGATCTACGCATCTGGAGCAGAAGCCTCTGAGGTCATGAACTGATACGAACGCTTAAAAGGGATTGTTGACGGATTACTGGAGTCTGAGTGTGGGTTAACATAACAGTGAGGCATGTCTATAGTCAAAGCCTTAGTGCCTGTGCACCCACACATCTGTGGGCTTTATCTCCAGTAACTGCACCAGGTTCTCACTCCAAAGGCTCCTATATGACCCTCACAGAGGGAAGAGAAGACAATCTTTGTGCAAGGTACTCAAAGTCTTCTCTGAGAAAGACTTAAAATTCAGAAGAAGATGTCAGAGTGTTAGCCTGGCTGTTGGAAGGGTATTCTACCCACTCCAGCCCCCTCTAAAATTCCTAAAATAACACACAGAGGAGACACAGTTAACAGGGCTGAGGGCTTTGAGGACAGATTGGGAACACTGTGGCCAGGGAACAGAGAAAAGGTCAGAGCAGGGGTAGGGATGGGAAGGAAGCTATGCCATGGGAAAAACAATTCTGAAGGTCACAGTCCCAAAAGATTGTCCACTGAAAGACAGAGATATAATCAGAAGATTGGAACTCCCAGGTGGCTCAGTGGTAAAGAATTCACCTGCCAATGTGGGAGATGGGGGTTCAATCGCTGAGTCAGGAAGATTCCCTGGAGAAGGAAATGGCAATCCAGTCCAGTATTCTTGCCTGGGAAATCTCATGGGCAGAGGGGGCTGACTGGGTACGTCCATGGGGTTGCAAAAGAGTTGAACATGACTTAGAGACTAAACAGTAAACACAATCTGAAGATTATAGAAAGCACCCTTTCCCTGACACCTTACCATCACACCAACAGGGCTCCAGTAAAAAAGAGGATCAAAGTTCAAAGACTTCTAGCACAGGGCTTTTCTCCGAAGAGGACCAGTTAGGGAAGCCCAAAGTCAAGAGGAAAAACAGAAACAAGGATAGTAAAGGAATTTGAAACCTCTAGTAACTGGATCAAACCCATGTCTCCTACATTGCTGGTGGATTCTGTACCAGCTGAGCCACAAGGGAAACCCCAACTAGTGCTACAGCAAACATTAAACACAGTCCAAGTCCTAACCAGATTAATATAAATATCATCCTAAAGGCCTCTTTGGGCTCCCCTGGTGGCTTATACAGTAAAGAATCTGCCTGCAATGCAGGAAACTCAGGTTTGATCCCTAAGTGAGGAAAATCCCTGAAGAAGGGAGTGGCTATCCACTCCAGTATTGTTGCCTGGAGAATCCCAGAGGAGCCTGGCAGGCTACAGTCCACGGATCTCAAAAAATCAGACATGACTGAACGACTAACACTTCACTTCAGAGGACTAGTCACCTCAATTCTTATTATCCAACACAACAACAACAAAAAATTACAAGGCATACCAAAGAGGAAGGCAAAATATAGTCTGAAGAGACAAAGGAAGTACTAGAAGCCAACTCAGATATGACAGGGAATTATCAGACAGGAAATGTAAGTAAGCATGATTATTATACTAAGGGCTATAATAGAAAAAGTAGACCACAGGTAAAAACAGATAGGTAATGTAAGGAGTACGTCAAGGTTGTATATTGTCACCCTGCTTACTTAACTTACATGCAGAGTACATCATGAGGAACGCTGGGCTGGAAGAAGCACAGGCTGGAATCAAGATTGCCGGGAGAAATATCAATAAACTCAGATATGCAGATGACACCACCTTATGGCAGAAAGTGAAGAGGAACGAAAAAGCCTCTTGATGAAAGTGAAAGAGGAGAGTGAAAAGGTTGGCTTGAAGCTCAACATTCAGAAAACGAAGATCATGGCATCTGGTCCCATCACTTCATGGGAAACAGAGGGGAAACAGTGGAAACAGTGTCAGATTTTATTTTTGGGGGCTCCAAAATCACTGCGGATGCTGACTGCAGCCATGAAATTAAAAGACGCTTACTCCTTGGAAGGAAAGTTATGACCAACCTAGATAGCATATTAAAAAGCAGAGACATTGCTTTGCCAACAAAGGTCCGTCTAGTCAAGGCTATGGTTTTTCCCGTGGTCATGTATGGATGTGACAGTTGGACTGTGAAGAAAGTTGATCACCGAAGAATTGATGCTTTTGAACTGTGGTGCTGGAGAAGACTCTTGAGAGTCCCTTGGATGCAAGGAGATCCAACCAGTCCATTCTAAAGGAGATCAGTCGTGGGTGTTCATTGGAAGGACTGATGCTAAAGCTGAAACTGCAATACTTTGGCCACCTCATGCGACGAGCTGACTCACTGGAAAAGACTCTGATGCTGGAAGGGATTGGGGGTGGGAGTAGAAGGGGACGACAGAGAATGAGATGGCTGGATGGCATCACCGACTCGATGGACATGAGTTTGAGTGAACTCTGGGAGTTGGTGATGGACAGAGAGGCCTGGCGTGCTGCGATTCATAGGGTCGGAAAGAGTCGGGCACGACTGAGTGACTGAACTGAACTGAACTGAACTGAAGGAGAGTGATACTTCATCCCTGTGATCTTCCTCCCCAAAACACATAACCCCAGTCTAATAATGAGAAGCACACCAAGCAAATCTTAATGGAGGGACATTCAACCAAATACCTCACTGGTATTCTTCAAAACAGAAAAGGAAAAATATACTCATTTGAATGCAGAGTTCCAAAGAATACCAATGAGGGATAAGAAAGCCTTCCTAAGTGATCAGTGCAAAGAAATAGAGGAAAAGAATAGAATGGGAAAAACAAGAGATCTCTTCAAGAAAATTAGAGATACCAAGGGAACATTTCACGCAAAGATGGGCACAATAAAGGACAGAAACTGTATGGACCTAACAGAAGTAGATGATATTAAGAAGAGATGGCAAGAATACACAGAAGAACTGTACAAAAAAGATCTTCACAACCCAGATAACCATGATCGTGTGATCACTCACCTAGAGCCAGACATCCTGGAATGTGAAGTCAAGTGGGCCTTAGGAAACTTCACTATGAACAAAGCTAGTGGAGGTGACTGAATTCCAGTTGAGCTATTTCAAATCCTAAAAGATGATGTTGTGAAAGTGCTGCACTCAATATGCCAGCAAATTTGGAAAACTCAGCAGTGGCCACAGGACTGGAAAAGGTCAGTTTTCATTCCAATCCCAAAGAATGGTCATCAAAAAATGTTCAAACTCTGCACAATTGCACTCTTCACACACTAGCAAAATAATGCTCAAAATTCTCCAAGCCCAAGCTTCAACAGTACTTGCTTTATTGACTAGGCCAAAGCCTTTGACTGTGTGGATCACACCAACTGTGGAAAATTCTTCAAGAAATGGGAATACCAGACCACCTGACCTACCTTCTGAGAAATCTGTATGCAGGTCAAGAAGTAACAGTTAGAACTGGACATGGAACAACAGACTGGTTCCAAATCAGAAAAGGAGTACGCCAAGGTTGCATATCGTCACCCTGCTTATCTAACTTATATGCAGAGTACATCATGTGAAATGTTCAGGTGGGTGAAGCACAAGCTGGAATCAAGATTGCCAGGAGAAATACCAATACGCTTAGGTATGCAGATAAAATCAACCTTATGGCAGAAAGCAAAGAGGAACTAAAGAGCCTCTTGATGAAAGTGAAAGAGGAGCTTGAAAAAGTTGGCTTAAAACTCAGCATTCAGAAAATTAAGATCATAGTATCCGGTCCCATCACTTCATGGCAAATAGATGGGGAAACGATGGAAACAGTGAGAGACTTTATTTTCTTGGATGCCAAAATCACTGCAGATGGTGACTGTGGCCATGAAATTAAAAGACGCTTGCTCCTTGGAAGAAAAGCTATGACCAACCTAGACAGCATAAGAAAAAGCAGACACATTACTTTGTCAACAAAGATCTATCTAGTCAAAACTATGGTTTTTTCAATAGTCATGTATGAATGTGAGAGTTGGACTATAAAGAAAACTGAGCACTGAAGAATTGATGCTTTTGAATTGTGGTTTTGGAGAAGACTCTTGAGAGTCCCTTGGACTGCAAGGAGATCCAACCAGTCTATCCGAAAGGAAATCAGTCCTGAATATTCACTCGAAGGACCGATGCTGAAGCTGAAACTCCAATACTGATGGGAAGAACTGACTCACTAGAAAAGACCCTGATTCTGGGAAAGACTGAAGGCTCAAGGAGAAGGGGACGACAGAGGATGAAATGGTTGGATGGCATCACTGACTCGATGAACATGAGTTTGAGCAAGCTCTGGGATTTGGTGATGGACAGGGAAGCCTGGATTGCTTCAGTCCATGGGGTCGCAAAGAGTCTAACACAACTAGCGACTGAACTGAACTGACTCTTCACACTGTCAAGGTCATCAAAAACAATAGAAGTCTCAGAAATAGAGCCAAGAGGAGCTTACAGAGAAGTGACAGCTAAATGTAATGTGGGATCCTGAATGGGATCCTGGAAGTGTGAAAGGATGTTAGGTAGAAACTAAGAAAATTTGAGTGAAGTTTGAAATTTACTCAATAATTAAATCACCAATACTGCTTCATTAGTTCTGAAGAATTTATCTAGAAAATTTAAGCTGTTAATAATAATGGAAACTGGATATGGATATACAGAAAGTATCATGTTTACAATTTTCTGTAAATCTAAACCTAATCTAAAATTAGAAGTTCATTTTTTAAAAATGAAAAAAAGAATATGATAAACAAAAGGAAAAATAAAACAGAATGAAAGACATGACCAACCTCCCAAACAAGCAAAATCTCTATGGTCAGAAATGAACAATACGCCACAGTGCTGTGCTTTAGTTGCTCAGTCTTGTCCAGTTGTGACCCCATGGACTGTAGCCTGCAGAGTCCTCTCTCCATGGGATTTCCTCTATCCTCTATCCATAGGGATTGTCCAGGCAAGAAAACTGGAGTGGGTTGCCATGCCCTCCTCCAGGGGATCTTTCCAATCCAGTGATCAAACCCAGGCCTCTCGCACTGCAGGCAGATTCTTTACCATCTGAGCAACCAGGGAAGCCCAAGAATACTGGAGTGGGCAGCCTATCCCTCCTCCAGGGGATCTTCCTGACCCAGGAATCGAATCGGGGTCTCCTGCATTGAAGGCGGCATTCTTTACCAGCTGAGCTACCAGGGGAGCCCATATACAACAGGGAAAGTGAAAGTGAAGTCGCTGGGTGTGTCCGACTATTTGCGACCCCATGAACTGAAGCTTACTAGGCTCCTCCATCCATGGGATTTTCCAGGCAAGAGTACTGGAGTGGGTTGCCATTTCCTTCTCCAGGGGATCTTCCCGACCCAGGGATCAAACTCAGGTCTCCTGCATTGTAGGCAGATGCTTTACCCTCTCAGTTACCAGGGCAGCCCATATACAACAGTTCAGTTCAGTTCAGTTCAGTTCAGTCGCTCAGTCGTGTCCGACCCTCTGCGACCCCATGAATCACAGCACGCCAGGCCTCCCTGTCCATCACCAACTCCCGGAGTTCACTCAAACTCATGTCCACAGAGTCGGTGATGCCATCCAGCCATCTCATTCTCTGTTGTCCCCTTCTCCTCCCGCCCCCAACCTTTCCCAGCATCAGAGTCTTTTCCAGTGAGTCAACTCGTGGTAAATGGGGCTAAATCTGTCTTCACTGTAGCTCAAATGGTAAAGAGATTCCCTGCAATGCAGGAGACCAGGGTTCGATCCCTGGGTTGGGAAGATCCTCTGGAGAAGGGAATGGCAATCCACTCCACTATTCTTGCCTGGAGAATCCCATGGACACAGGAGATTGACGGGCTAGAGTCCATGGGGTCGCAAAGAGTCGGACACAACTGAGCAACTAATACTAACACTACTGAAAGTCTATTGGGCTTGAAGCCTGGAAAACAGAAAACCTAAGCAGGAAGTGAGGTTTCCTGTGATAGCTGGAACTAAAAGTGCCCACACAAAACAAGAAACTATGGTCAAGCATGACTCCCCTCCAGTTTAAAAGGTGGCTCAGGAATAAAAGCTGGTGCCTATATGGAGTGGAAGACCTAAGAAGTCATGGGAAGCCAGGAAAGCATAGAAGCCAGGACCTGGGCCAGGATGCTTTTGGCTCAGTGACTCCATCTGCCATGTATCCAGTATCACATGCAGACAGGAACGCGAAGTCTACTCTGGACTGAAAGAATGGAGGGATTTAGTGGAGCATCCCAGAAACAGTAGTCAGGCTGAGTAGGTACAGAGATTATGGTAAATGAGTAGGAGGCAAGAAAAGAGATTCACGATAAGGCCATTGTTTCCTTTATCTATTGCTGTGTAACAAGGTATGTACTCTAAAACTTTGGCTTAATCCAGTTACTATTTTATTATATATATAATATTATATTATATATTATAATTAAATAATATTATTTATTATATATATATCTTGTAAATGTGGAGATAGGAAATTTGAGCAGAACTCAGCTGGATGATTCTTCTGCTCCACATGAACCTGGTGTTGATTATGCTCATGTGATCATAATCAGATGGTGGCTAAGGTGGTCTAGAGGTTCAGAGACAGCTTTGCTCACAAGCATGGTTCAACAGTAAACACAGTTGTGGTATCAGCTGGTTCCCTCTCCCTCTCCATGTAGTCTCAGGGCCTTTCCACAAGGTCACTCACATAGTAGTTTGTCCTCTTTGATGGGGGACTCAGGGCTATAAAGGGACTGTTCCAAGAGATAGGAAGAAGCCTGAACCTGAAACTCACTCAGTATCACCACCTTGTGTCTTGGTCAAAATAGTTACAGATCCCACCAAATTAAAGAAGAGAGAGAGATCAACCAGAGAATGGAAGTAGTGTCAAGCAATTTGCGATCTTCTTTAATCTGCCATCATCCTCAAGCCAAAATTCTACAACATGTAATGAAAATTCATGCTAAAATTTCCAACCAAAGAAATCAACAAATGGGAAAGAAACTTATTCCAAATGAAATGAAAGTAACAGGAGCATCTGGTAACTTCAACATAAAAATGTTTAGGATTTTCAAAGAGATACAGGGGAGTAATAAAACTATATAAAAAACAAAATAAAACTGTATAAAAAACACAAACAAGTAGCTAAGAAGAGTAAGTAGATTAGAATTTTGAATATGAAAAACAGAGAAATTAACTTTTAAAATAAAGCTTGTATAGTGGAAAAACTTTAGCCTCTTGAAAGCCAATGATAAGAATTAGTGAACTAAAACACAGTATTGAGAAACTCACCCAAAAAGATATCAGAAAGATAGTTATGAAAAAGCAGTTAAGAGACATAGGTTAGTTGAGACTGTCAAGAATACTCCAAAAATAATAAAAAGAATTCAAAGCATAGAATGAGGGGAATGGGTAAAAATTTCCAAAACTGAACAAAAATAGATATTCTTAGAAAAAATAGATATTCTCAGAAAAAAAATTCCTAGAAAAAATAAGTATTCTCAGAAAAAAATAGATATCCTTAGATTGAGTGTATATATCAAAGGCCAAGCTGAAAAGCTAAAAATAAAACAAAACTGTACTTAAATAGAGCTTATTGAAACTGCATGAATAATACATATATATGTACATATACATATGTTTTAGTGTGTGTGTGTGTGTGTGTGTGTGTGTATATATATATATATATAAACTCTTCCAGAGAGAAAAATTATCTACCAAAAATCTCCATAACCAATACTGATAACATTTTCAATACAATTTCATTAGCAACAATAGATATCTACTGTACCTAAAATGATAGAAAATATCCTTTAAAAATGGTTGGAAAAATAACTGTTAACGTGAAATTTCATCTCTAAGCACGCTACTATTCTAAAGATATAGAGAAAAAAAGACACAGGCTAAGAGAAATCAGTACTCACAGACTCTTGTTGAAAGAATTATTAAGGAAAATACTTCAGTTAAAAAATAACAATAAATGCAGAAAGATGGAAGGATGCAAATATACAGAGAAAAGTGATCAAAAGAATTGGCAGACCTTCTTGCTAAGTTAAATTACTTGCAAAAACAAAGAAATACTATGTTTTGAAGAGTAGAATTCAAATTTTAGACAACAGTAGCAAGAAAATGGGGAATGGAAGGTCAGAGGGTGAGATCTAAGATTTTTTTCTTTCAAAAATAGTGTATACATATTGAATGATTTTAAATTTGGGTTGAAACTTTTGTAATTAAGATGTTTTAAATACATCTCCATGTATTATTATCATAATGTACTATTATCATAAGGCATTATTATAAGTTAACAAAGCCAATCTCAAGATATTATATGCTCTATGATAAATTCTATTTATATGAAAAAGGGACAACCTTTTGAGACAGATAACAGACACTGTCACCTTAGACAGGGACAGGAAAATTTCATGAAAGAAAAGCAATTTATTTTTTATAGGAGAATTCAAGTGTCTCTTCACATCAACAAGATATGTGAAGAAGCAAAGAACTACTTGAACAACAGAAAACCAGTGGTCCTATTTCTTTTAACTTTAAAAAGGTTTGAAAAGTTGCCTCATCAGAGTATTCAAAAGACAATGAAATAAGAGTTCAAAGAGTGGGCTAAGAAGGGAGAATAATCTGATCAAAACTCTGCCCTGGACGTACCTTCTCCTAATGTACTGATAGGAATCCATGAAAATATCCTCAGAAAGAAACCAAAGACAAGAGTAAGATAATGTATTGTTCTAAATTTAACCATACAGCATATGATTAGTTGATACATTACCAAGAACTACCAGATTTCAAAATGTTATTTTGAAAACTGGGGTTGTTAACATTATCTTTGTCACTCTTGCATGTACCTAGCACACAGTGGATTCTCAAAAAAAATGTTTATGAACAAATGAAAGTATGAAAGTATGAGTTAGTTAACAAAGAAGCCTACCCTATCACCTCTAGGAGATGAGAGTAAATAAAAGGAATGATTACAAAAACAGTGTCTGGGAACTGAATATGGTTACTCAAGCGTATATCTGACTAAAGAAGGAATGGATCCTATTACTTGTCATGTCAAGTATTCCAACAGACTGATGAAAACCCCCATGATTCCAGCAAGGGCAAACAGAAGGTAGTCCTGAAAGACTCTGGATTAAAGTATCATTATTTCACAGAGACAAACAAACAAATCCTGGTTCAGAAGGCTACTGATGGATAAAATGGATTATTGTAAAGATATTGAGTAAGCAGAAAGGATTTATTTCAAAAATTGATAATAATGGACTTTGTGATACTCCATGGTGGCTTCTACTGAAACAGTCATTTCATTCTATGGGGGCTGGAGTTGGGACTCTGAATTAATTATGGTAATTTTGAAGTATCTGTGCAAGAGGAGGACTGTGTGTATGAATAATTAAGTGTCTCTTAGTAACACTGTCTAAGGAATAAATCAGTTTAAAATTGGAAATCTGTGTCCTCTGGTAATTTGTTCTGAGCCTTCTTTCCTTCAAGATCTCTTTTCAAAATTAACACACCTAGAAGACATTCATTAAACGTTTGTTGAATGGATGAATTTTGATGTGACACTCAGATAATATATTTGGCATTACTATAAAGTAGTATCCAATGCATATTTTTCATAAAAAGATGTTTTGCAATGATGATAGGCCTGCAATGAAACTAAATTCTTGGGTAGAAGTTATAAATACAGTGAATTAGGGCTGCTGCTGCTAAGTCACTTCAGTCGTGTCCAACTCTGTGTGACCCCATTAGGGCTACACTTCACATATTCAAAAGTTTTGCCTTTGGGAAAAAAATAGTATAAACACAATATGCATAATGTATGCCATACTACAAAATTAGGGACAATTCAAAAAAGAAACAATAAAACTGGTGAAGAGGACAATGTCCTACTACATGAGAATGTAACAGCCTTCATATAGAAGACTGAGGACATAACTGAAGGTAACAAAATTATACATAGAGAGTAAATGTAGTATTATTTTTTAAAAATCTTGAATCCTAAAATGAAAGCAAACCTTCTGAATCTTGAAAGAGTTTATATTAACACCACATTAAGAGTATTGTTCAACTTTCAAAGTGTGAAATCGTTTTTGTAACTTGTCCACTAGGTAGTACCAATAGAAATATCAGCTCTTTTCAGAAGGATTTAATAAAAAACTCATACACAGGAGATGCATAGGAAGCATACAATATTTTGTATCACATTCCTAGTATCTTTATATTTAAACTAGTTGTTCCCAGAATACAGCCCATTACTCCATTAACAGGGAGAGAATAAAGATTAAACACACCATGAGCCAGCTTAATGGTGGATTTGGAAAGCCTGAGTGTGATATCATGTCAAACAATTTCTGAGCTGAATGCCCCAGGAGACCAGAGAACAATGATCTCATTTTGCATAATGAGAAAATTGAGGCCCAAAGAGATTAAGAATCTTGCCTGAGGTCATACAAATTACAAAAGGCATGGACAGACCTGCTAGCTAGAATTAGATTCTCTGAGTTCCCAGTTCTAAATTCTTTCTATTATATGTGACTCTCTCAAATGAACAGAAAGAGTGAAAACAAACAAACAAGCCAACAAGTAATGGACTTGAAGGCAAATGTTATTTCTGTTCATTAAATATAAGCATTAAAATCTTTGATTTCAAGTGATATAATTTAATTACACTCTGTATAATCAGACTAGGGCTTCCCTGGTGGCTCAGATGGTAAAGAATCTGCTTGCAATGCATGAGACCTGGGTTCGATCCCTGGGTTGGGAAGATCCCCTGGAGAAGGGAATGGCTACCCACTCCAGTATTCTGGCCTGGAGAATTCCATGGACAGAAGAGCTGGCAGGCTCTACAGTCCATGGGGTCGCAAAGAGTCAGACACCGTGGAGTGACTTTCACTTTCATAATCAGACTAGAGTCTGGAAATCAGGAACATAATTTTAACTTGCTACTACGGCAAATTTTAAGCATATACAAAAGCAGACAGAATAGTATAATGAAACCTCCTTGCACCTATCATCCAACTCTCAACAATTATCTCATGGCCAATCTTGTTTTTACTCTTCTCTACTTAATCTCGCCTCTTCTGAGAGTACAATTTTGACACTGATCCAAGAGTATATTCACAGGCATATCAGCACATGTATCTAAATTTAACTACAATACCATTATCACACCTAAAGAATTATTAATGATTTTTAGCATCACTTTAAAGCCAATGTTCAAATTTCCAGTTGTTCCACAGATGTCATTTTTAGAATTTATTTGAATTAAGAATAATTTAAATTTTACTACTTTATTGAAAACAAAGAATAACCAAATAAGCTGTAGTGATGAAAGTCACACTATAATCTACCTTTGATACCAACAGAGTATCACCGTAGCATGAAGAATGGGAAGAAATGTGTTTTATTTATAAGGGTCTGGGAATAAGATCATTATTTTTAAATAGTCACATTTTAATGTGACCCAATGTAATGCATAAAAAATATTTTAATAGATATGATTTTATGATTAAAAATGCAGTGGCCAACTTGAAGGCAATGTTTACACACTATGGTGCACCAAATTATCAATTACATTCATACCTCCAAAGGATCTTGGGCAAGGCGCCACACAGAGGAAATGAAACAGATCGCACCGTCACTGCATACAAGCATATTCTAATAAGACGGAATTAGATAGGAAACACTGCAGGAGAAACTCTGTAGGAGAAAACCCTACTGAGACTGAAGTCAGGGGGTTGAAATTCTAGCCCGGGCTCAGGCAAATCTGTTGAACTCTCTGGGGGTCAGGCCCCTTATCAGTATAAAAAGGAGTAGCTAGGATGGCCTCTTAAGTTCCTTCTATATTGAATACCAGATGATTTTCAAATACTGTCTACCCATCCTTCCCTAGAGAAGGGCAAGGCAACCTACTCCAGTATTCTTGTCTGGAGAATCCCACGGACAGAAGAGCATGGCGGGCTACAGTCCACAGGGGTGCAAAGAATTGGACACGACTGAAGCAACTTAGCCCACACCCATTCTTACATATTATGCTGAACTTCAAAGATACCATCATATTTTTTAATTGAGTGTCGAAAATCACTTCATCTATCCACACAGTTTCTGAAAAACAAAATCCGAGAATGACCACTATTGTGATGTCTCATTAGACTGTTTAGTGGTGGGGCTCTGTAATTTGCTAGGGCAGAGGATAGCATTTGAGAGTAGCAGTAGGCTAGCAGAAACCTACTTAGTTTCAGCATAGCTGACCACTGTAGCGAAGGGCTGCAGAAGGAAGCCCACATTTTCTGTATCCCGTATATATGGGCATCACACAGATATACTAGCACTCCTGTAGGTTTGCCATACTTAACAAAATGCTAATACAGCGAGCCCAGTTAAAAACTGAGCTTCAGATCAACAATGAAAATTTTCATATTAAAATTATATGTGCTGGGAGGCGGGGCTGACGGGCTGCAAGCTGCTATCAGCCCGAGGCGGACCCTCGCCGCCCCCAGCCCGCAACCCCGACTCAAGCGGCGAGAGGCCGTCCTCGCAGAGACGGGCCGGGAGGACCGAAGCCCGGGCGGCGGGGCACGGCCGTGACGCCGGGCCTTTCGCCGCCACCGCGCGTTTCTCTCCCTTTGTCTTCTCCTGCTCCGCGGGTGCGGGGATTCCTGGTGAACCGAGGTGCAGCCTCAAGATGGCCGATGGCTACGAGGACCTGAGGGAGGACGAGCTCCCAGGGCCGGCCTACGAAGGCTACGAGTCCGCGGAGCTCGCCTGCCCGCCCCGAGCGCAGCGGCCACGTAGCCGTCAGCGACGGGCGCCACATGTTCGTCTGGGGCGGTTACAAGAGTAATCAAGTCAGAGGATTATATGACTTTTATCTGCCTAGAGAAGAACTCTGGATCTACAACATGGAGACTGGAAGATGGAAAAAAATTAACACTGAGGGTGATGTTCCTCCTTCTATGTCAGGAAGCTGTGCCGTGTGTGTGGACAGGGTGCTGTACTTGTTTGGAGGACACCATTCAAGAGGCAATACAAATAAGTTCTACATGCTGGATTCAAGGTCTACGGACCGAGTATTACACTGGGAAAGAATTGACTGCCAAGGAGTTCCTCCATCATCAAAGGACAAACTCGGTGTCTGGGTATATAAAAACAAGTTAATATTTTTTGGAGGGTATGGATATTTACCTGAAGATAAAGTATTGGGAACTTTTGAATTTGATGAAACATCTTTTTGGAATTCGAGTCATCCAAGAGGATGGAATGATCATGTACATATTTTAGACACTGAAACGTTTATCTGGAGCCAGCCTATAACTACTGGTAAACCACCTTCACCTCGTGCTGCCCATGCCTGTGCGACTGTTGGAAACAAAGGCTTTGTGTTTGGAGGCAGATACCGAGATGCTAGAATGAATGACCTTCACTATCTTAATCTGGATACATGGGAATGGAATGAACTAATTCCACAAGGCATATGCCCAGTTGGCCGATCTTGGCATTCACTAACACCAGTTTCTTCAGATCATCTCTTTCTCTTTGGAGGCTTTACCACTGATAAACAGCCACTAAGTGATGCCTGGACATACTGCATCAGTAAAAATGAATGGATACAGTTCAATCATCCCCATACTGAAAAACCAAGATTATGGCATACAGCTTGTGCCAGTGATGAAGGAGAAGTAATTGTGTTTGGAGGGTGTGCCAATAACCTTCTTGTCCATCACAGAGCTGCACACAGTAATGAAATACTTATATTTTCAGTTCAACCAAAATCTCTTGTAAGGCTAAGTTTAGAAGCTGTCATCTGCTTTAAAGAAATGTTAGCCAACTCATGGAACTGCCTTCCAAAACACTTACTTCACAGTGTTAATCAGAGGTTTGGTAGTAACAACACTTCTGGATCTTAAGGCTTCATAGATAATGCCTCTGATCACTTGCATGGACAGCAATTCTGTAAACATCAGAGTGAAATCGTTTGTATAATTATATACACTGTTGTAGTTTGCAGCTTTTTAGTTTTCATGTGCATGTGAATGGCCTAGAGAACCTATTTTTATGTCTAAAGTTTACAATAAATGTATTTAATAGCAGAAAAAAAAATTAAAATTATATGTGCTAAAATGTTTACAGAAAAATATTCATTGTTTTAATGGAATTCAAACTTAACTGCTTTGTATTTTATCTGGCAACACTAGCTGCCTGACACATGCACACAGGAGTATTTATCTTCATGTTACATATGAGGAAACTGAGGCTTAAACTATCCATTAATACAGAAAAAAATAATGGTTGCAGTGAAATTCAAATCCAAATCTGCACCATTCTAAAGCACGTTTCACTAAACTTTCATTTTCCCTAAGCACATATAGAAAACAGTGTAAATTTTCTTTAAATTTGTAGAGAAATGATACAAATTTGAATATAAATAGACCACAGCTTGCATAAGAACCATGTCTCAAAGTTTGTAAGGTAGCTATTTAGAATCTAGAAAGCATTTTTTTCCCCACAGGAACTCTGACAAATGGTTATTAGTTTCCAGGTCAACCCATAAAAGTCTGTGTAACCTGCATTCCAGTTGAATCATCATATATTTAATTAAAAATGCAGTAGAAACTTTACATTGTCATTGATAATCATTATGAAAGTAATAGGAAATATATTATTTATTTTTAATAGTGTTATAGGAAGTAAAGCAAATTGTATTGACACTGAGGAGAGGACAATGGAAATATTAGAGACTTGACAGAGTCTTCTAGAAATTTTAAAACATGTTACAGAGTGATGCTATTGGTGAACTTTTAAACATTTTAGATCTTCTTTTCTTGGCTACAGATGTTGGCTTGCATACATGGACTTTGTATAACTGGAGTTGTCTCATGATTCACAAATGAGAACACATGAGGAAACGGAAGGAAGAAAAAACAAGAACATATACAAATATTGACTTATGTGCCTGAGTTAACTGGAAAGAGTTTTAGGAGAAATTGGGGAAACTGATGTGTATTTATTTTCTGTAAGGAGACTCTGATTTAAGGAAACAGTCTCCCCTTGTCTGTGGTTTTGTTTTCCAGTTTAGTTCACCATGATCTGAAAATAATAATGAAAAATTCCAGAAATAAACAACTTATAAATTTTAAACTGCATGCTGTTCTGAGTAGTCTGATGAAATCTCTTCCTCTTCCACTCCTTCCCATCTGGGATCCATAACCACTGACATCTGCTCCTGACATCCAACCATGGACATCATCATGGCTTGATGATCAAGGGTTACTTGAAGCAGATAGTCCTCTTTCTGACATATTGTCAGTAGCAGTCTAATGCTATGTCACAACGCCTACATCATTCACCCCACTTCATCTCATCATGGAGGCATTTTACCATCTCATCATCACAAAAAGCGTGAGTACAGCTCAATGAGATATTTTGAGAGCAAAATAGAGCATATTTATACAACTTTTATGATAGTATATTGTTATAATTGTTCTATTTTATTATTGTTGTTCTTTGTTATTACACCTAGTTTATAAATTAAACTTTATCATAGGTATGTATGTATCAGAAAAAACAATATATGTGAGGGTTTGGTACTATCCCCGGTTTCAGGCATCCACTGGGCATCTTGGAAAGTATCCTCCTTGGGTATGTGGAGATAACAATAATTAATTAAGGAATGCTGAAAATAGGGGAAAAGATTTCAATTGAGAGAATTCCTTGCACTGGTGACCACTTCATACAATCACTGAAGAATGCTTGGTTACTGCCTTGGAGAAGTTCAGTGTACAATAATGTACCATACCATCAGCTGTGGGTGGAGGTGCAGAGTGAGGGGACTAACCATTTCTGAGGTACGACTTTCAGGCTGAGTTTTGAAGTATGACAGGAGCTAGTGAACACGACCAGAGTTCTGGGTAGAGGAAGAAGTGTGTGCAAAAGCACAAAAAACATAATGCAGGATCCACTGACAGCTTCAAGTAGTTTGGTACAGCTGGAAGTGATGTGTAAGAAAATAAATGTGGGCTTAGGGTTTCCCTCGTGGCTCAGCTGGTAGAGTCCACCTGAAATGTGGGCGTGACCCAGGTCTGCTGCAGCTCGAGCCCCTGCCCCCATGGTAGGCCACTGCTGACCCACGCCTCCACGGGAGACAAACACTCAAAGGCATGTCTGGCGCAGGCTCTGTGGGGTCTCTGGGTCCCGATGCACATAAGGTTTGGTCTGAGCCCTCTGAGCATCTGGCAGGTATGGAGTTTGATTCTAAATGCGATTTCGCCCCTCCTGTCGTCTCCTTGGGGCTTCTCCTTTTCCCATGGATGTGGGGTATCTTTTTGGGGTGGGTTTCAACATTCTCCTGTCGATGGCTGTTCAGCAGCAAGTTGCAATTTTGGAATTCTCGTAGGAGAAGATGAGCACAATTAGACACCGCAAAATATGACTGGATATCAATGCCTATTCTGTCACAGGAAGCCCCTCAAATGTAATGGAATTAATACTCTAAAAAAATGTCATTGATTTATATGCTACTAACCAAAATGAGATTACCAAGAAGGACTATTTTAAATTTAAATAAATGCTGCCTTATATGGAATAACTTACTCTTGATCCTCACATTTGTAATCAATAGGGAACTCTTTGGCTGCATCTGATTTTTCACATTTTTCAGCTAAGTCAGGAATCCTAATGCAAAAATCTGCCCTGTTATGTGGATTTGTGAACTGTCCAGAGGGTTATGGGTCTATTAACCCTTGGATAGATTACCATGAGATACAAATATAATGTTTTTGTCTCCAACTGAGACAGTCTTGCTCCAATATTATTCATGTGATTTTAAGAAAAACTGTTGCTGTTTTCTTTAAACTCACACCTGGAAATTAATAAAGAGAAAAGCATTTCTCATTTATTTACTCACAATTCTAAAGCAAAATTAATTACACATGCACTTTTAAAATTCTGGATCCTGGAGCTGGCGAGGAGAGTAGAGTTTATTCATTCAAAACCCCTGAGTGAATGTGCATAACAGGAGATACTACTTATGCAAAGTGTGAATGGACTGAAAGATATGGGGCCAAAGTGTAGACCTGTCCGTTAAATAAGAGACGTATTATATGCTGGCCACGACTGAGACAGCTAAGCATCTCAGGACCTTTTCTTACCACTCTGTAGTCAGCTAACATGATGCCAAGACTTTCATACCTAATGTGATAAATACAGTCCCACCAAATGCAACACATTCATTCACATCTATTGCTAGATTCTAACCAGCATGAGACTGCTGATCAAAAAATTCATGCAGCATTTATACAGTTAACTGTCAAATAAAATGTTGGCAGCAATGCTGAGTGGCATATAGTGATTTAAAAAATAATGCCTATGTCACTCCATATTACATACAGAGGTAAATAATTGGACCAATCATAAATCAGTCTTCTGTACAATCATTTAGCATAAAACTCTAACAAATATTTTCAAGGAAATTTCTCTCCCTAGCCAAAGCTGCAACTGAACATTTTTACACCTAACGTGAAATATTAATGGCTCCCCTCCCCCTTCTCCTTTCTATTCACTCCTTCCAACTCCAATCCCAGCTATCCTTTGCCTGTAAAGGATAAAACAAAGTCATCCTGTCCTTGCTTCTGAGTCATACGTGTCCTTACCAACACCTGAGGCAGTGGAAAAAAGATGAAGAAATGACAGTATCTGGTCTCAGTGTTTCTCACTACATTGTTGTGGAGATATTTAGTATTTCAGATGCCACGTTAACTCTTCATTGCCCTTCTGCAGCTCTAATAGGAACTATGCTCTGAACCCTCACCAATGTGTTTGATCTCTTTGGAACTAAAACCACAAGAGCTTATAGAGAAAACATCCCCGGTCCCCTTGAAAACCAGAGACTGCAGGTGACCTACTCTGTTCTTTACATCAGTCATTCATCCACTCATCTAGAATGAATGCTATGCTAGAACTTAATTTTCAGGAATCTTGTGAGTCAGTTGTTAAATTCTTTGCAGCTTGAAATAAGCTCTGAGGTGAGAGTATGGAAATTCAAAAAAGCTACAATCTGTCCCCAACCCCACCCCAAACTGGTGGTTAAATATTTAACAAAACGCCACTACATTTATTCATCAAATACTAATTATCTACCATGTGCCATGTACTTTGTGGGTGGTGAGACAGAGCTATGAATAACAAAAATTATTTAATACTAGTTGGAAAGATAAGCAATAAATAAATATATACATATATATGTATATATATGTGTATTTTAAACTACAAAGAGTGATCAAAAAATGAAGAAAAGAAATATGTGTTATGACTAAGAATAAAGTACAGAATGAGGTTTTTTGTAGAGGCAGCAGGGTCTAGTGGTTGAAACGGCTGTCTCTGGAGTCAGACAGTTTTGAAGTATAATTCTGAACTCTAGTACATGGTATGTATTATGCAGCATAAGGTAGTATGATTTTGGGAGCATCATATAAAATCTTTAAGCCTCAGCTTTCTTATCTATAAAATAATGATAATAGAACCTCTTTCACCAGGTGTTATGGAGATTTTTTTAAATGATCCAGATACAATGATTAGCTCTAAGGTCTGAAAAATGTTTTAAGCTAACTCAAAAGAATGTTAGCTATAAATATTACTATCATTATTATTAATGTGGTAGCATTTACAATAAAACATAGAATATGTAAAATGTGAGCCTAATGAACCAAAGAAAGAGATTTCCAGGCCGAAGAAAGTATAAGTGCAAAGACTTTAAGATGCAAACATGATTGGGTTGATCCAAGAGCTGTCAAAGGCCTGAGTGACCAGAGACAAGTAAATGAAGAAGAAAAAGGTGGCATGCCTTTTCATCGAGACAGCTGGAAAGACAGATTTTGCAAGGCTCTTCAGCTCTGGGGAGTCATCTACATTGTATTGTACATGCAATTGTACGTATGTGTGTTAGTCGCTCAGTCATGTCCCACTCTTTGCGACCCCATAGACTGTAGCTCATCAGGCTCCTCTATCATGGAATTCTCCAGGCAAGAATGCTGGAGTGGGCTGCTATTCCCTTCTCCAAGGGATCTTCCCAACCCAGGGATTGAATTCAGGTCTCCTGCATTACAGTCAGATTCTTTACCATCTGAGCCACCAGGGAAGCCCATACAAGCAATTGGAAGCCTCCAAAGAGATTTAAACAGAGTGATGTGAGTAAATTTATAGTTTTAATACCTCTTTTCTCCCAGCTTGGTGGTAAAAAGGTTAGAAGAGGCGAAAGTGGGCACAGAAAGATCGGATAAGAGTTTAATGCAATAATTCAGATGAGAAATTATTTGCATGAGTGGGTGGCAAAGGAAGTAAGGCAACAGATGTGAGATATATTTTGGAGGCAGAATCAATAGAATTTGGTCACGAACTGGATAAGGGTGTGGCAGACTGCATTTTTCAAGGATGAACACAAAAACATTTTATAGCACAAATTCTTCTACACTGGGACCCTGAAAGTCCTCCATCAATAAGTAGAATCTAACTCTGCTCCTGTTAAACCAGGGCCTGATTGTGACTGCTGCAACCAAACGAAGCACGGGGCAAATGAGCCTACATAGCCTTCCAAGGCTAAGTTATAGAGACAGTGCAGTTTCCAACTTATACTGGGTAAAACAGTGTCTCATGAAACATCAGAAAATGGCCTTGTTTAGAAGTAGGGTCTCTGTAGCTGCAATTAGTCAAATTAAGGACATGGTAGATCAGAGTGGACCCTAATTTCAATATAACTCATGTCCTTATAAAAAGAGCAGAGGACATACAGATACAGAGGAAAGAAGGCCATGTGAAAACAGAGGCAGAAATTAGAAGGATGCAGCTGAAAGATAAGGAACGTGAAAGATTGTTGACAACCTCCAGAAGCTAGGAGGAGGAAAGGCAGGACTCTTTCCTAGAGCCTTCAGAAGCAGTATGGCTGTGCCAACACCTTTATTTCAGACTTCCAGGCTCCAGAACTGTGAGGTGATAAATTTCTGTTTTCAGCCACCCAGTTTGGGGCATATTGTTATAGCAGCAACAGGAAACAAATACACACTTTGTATGCTATGACACTTGAAGCATCTGAGTTTCAATGTAGTAAATTCAGCTACTCTGAGTCCATCACACACTGAGAAAGCCCAGGCTACACAGAGGCCACATGAAGGTACTTCACCAAACATCCAAGCTGAGGTTGGACTACTGATAATCGGCATCAACTGCCAGACACACGAATGAAGACACCTTGAGATAATTCTGCTTTAGCTATCAAATTGACCCCCCTAGTTGCTGAGTTCTACCAACTCAGATCCTAGAAACTTTAGAACAGGAACAAGCCATCTTTATTGTGCTTTGTCTAAATTCCTGATCCACAGAATCTGCACACATAATAAAAAGATAATTTGTGCCACTAAATCATGTGGTGGTTGCTTATGCAAAAATAGCAAGTAAAATAGAAATTTAGTACCAGAATGGAGTTCAGACATATCAAAAGCTTAAAACATGTGGCACTGGCTTTGGAATTGGACCGTAGGAAAAATGTCGAAGGACCTTAAAAAGACAGGTGATGAAGGTAAGTGAAACCTAGTAAAGCCAGTGAAGACAGTCAGTGAAAGCTAGAAAGACCTTTAAGGAGACTTCAGTGAAAGCTTGGATGAAAAGGAAGAAACTGTTATTGGAAGCTAGGAAAAAAGGAAAAAAAAAAAAAAACTGGCCTTTGCTATACAGTAGCAGAAAGTTTGGCAACCCTATGGCTGCATTTACATAGAAAATAAAAAATACGCTTAATAAACTGGCAGATTTGGCTAAGGACATTTCTTAGTCAGAAAAGTAAAAGTGCTAATCTGTTTCTTTTAGCCATGTGTAAGAGAGGTAGATATAAAGAAAAAGGAACCACTTAGCTTTTAAGTAAACCTGAACAGAAATATAAAAGGTCTTTCTGGGCTTTTTAAAAAAATTGTTCATTCAGTATTTCTCCACAGAAGATTCTCAAAGTGAGATAGGGCTTCAGTGCAAAGATCAAATCCTGGCTTGTTAGGAAAATGTCTCCAACATTAGGATGAAGAAAAGACGGCGACTGTAAAATCTTTCATTAAAACTTCAGAAAGATTTAAGATGGTACCTCATAAACCTTTCAAATACACACAAGGCCTTCTGGATTTAAGGGCATGCCTTTTTAAACAATGGGCATGCAGATTCTTAAGGGTTTTGTCCTACAGATACTGAAGAGATTTCAGGGGTGTCTTTTGTCTAATGTGGATTGATATACAGGAAGCCCAAAAGCATTAAAGATAACTGCATAACCTTGGACCTAAAGGGCTGGAAATACACAATAAAATGAAGGGGGTAGGGTCTTTGGACCCATGACCTACTTTGGGCAAGAAGCAGTAAGAGAAAACTTGCATGCTAAGACACCTCAGTCGTGTCCAATTCTTTGCGACCCTATGGACTGTAGCCCACTAGACTCCTCTGTTCATGGGATTCTCCAACCAGAGTGGGTTGCCATGTCCTCCTCAGTGGATCTTTCTGACCCAGCAATTGAACCCATATCCCCTGTGTCTCCTGCCTTGGCAGCTGAGTTCTTTACAACTAGCACCACCTAGTCAGCTGCAAATGTGGGTTATTTCTTATAGAAAAGACAGAAGAACAACACTGGGAGTGAAGCCAAACACTAGGAAAGGTAGATTTTACAGCTAGAGAAAACACTGCTTAGGGACAGATATGAGCTCTTATCAAGAAACCAACAAGATGTGTCCAACTGAACTTCAAAACCATCATTAAACGGTGACAGCTTGTGTGCCTCTCATTCTCTGCCCTCCCTCCTTTTTTAAATGGGAATGCTTGTAGTGGTTATCCTATGCTTGACCTCCACTGCATGTTGGTCATACGGGAGAAAGAGAAAGAGAATTGGAATCTTTTACCCAAAGCTCTTCAGAGATTGAGGAGAAAATGCTAGAAGAACCACATCCACAGATCCTCCTTGGCACCTGGATCTGATCTAGATTACAACATCACAGACTTCAAGCAATAAGATGAGACTTTGGGAATTTTGAGGGAGCTATCTGGTGTTTTTTTGCATGTGGAAAGGATGTGAATAGTTGCGGACAGAAGGTGAACAGGAGTTGACAGCATTTACCAACGATGGGCACAACAATATCTTTCCCATAAACATACTTCTTCACTTTGTGCCACTGAGTTTTGAGGTAGTTTGTTATACAGCAATAGTAATCCGATCATAAGCATGTGAGTAAAAGGGGATCAAGGATGACTACTAGATTTTGGCTTAGTCAAATGGGGAAAGGTAATACCACTTGCTGAGATGATCAGTAATAATTTCAGGGGGGTGGTGGGTAGAGGTGAGGAAGATGGGAGATTACAGTTTGTCTTTTGGCCATGTTATTTTTGGAAAGTGTATGAGACATCCAGATGTAATCTCTTCAGTTCATTCAGAAATGCAAAACCACCATAAGACTTCTATAATGGAAATAGCTCAGCAGCGACTTTTTTTTATATATAAAGCATGGCATTATGAGCCCATACGACATTTAAGAAAACAAAAGTCTGATGTCCTCCAAATGGTATAATCACCCAAAACTGATACAACTAAACATAGCTGCCCCAAATTTTTAATTTTAATATTAATATTTGTTACTTTGAAAGGTCACCATGTGGTCCTAATTAAATAAGTGAAAAGGAACTTCATTATTTTAAAAAATTGAATGCTTTAGGTACAAAAATATCTTTAAACAATCACTCTTGCAATTAAAACAGAATATGACCTAACTGGTCGCTGACCTTTTTGGTCATTGGCCAAAAATCAAATCTTGGATTGAATTCCAGAGTCAGTATGATGCAAATGAGAACTATTTAAAAAATGGTGTTACTTTCAGTTCAGTTCAGTTCAGTTCAGTTGCTCAGTCGTGTCCGACTCTTTACGACCCCATGAATCACAGCACGCCAGGCCTCCCTGTCCATCAGCAACTGTTCCTTTCAGTTCAGTTCAGTTCAGTCGCTTAGTCGTGTCCGACTCTTTGCAACCCCATGAACCACAGCACGCCAGGCCTCCCTGTCCATCACCAACTCCCGGAGTTCACTCAAACTCATGTCCATCGAGTCGGTGATGCCATCCAGCCATCTCATTCTCTGCCGTCCCCGTCTCCTCCTACCCCTAATCCCTCCTAGCATCAGACTCTTTTCCAGTGAGTCAACTCGTCGCATGAGGTGGCAAGGAAATCCAACTAGTCCATTCTAAAAGAGATCAATCCTGGGTGTTCATTGGAAGAACTGTTCCTTTAGGGGATGCCAAAAACATTGCAGTAGGCCAGAGTTGGCCATAAAGAGGTAATTGCTTTGCATCACAACATTAATCGCAGGAACCAGACAAGAATAAACAGCAGTTGTGTGGGGGAGTGTCCCATGAACAAGGATAATAAATGTTTGTGATGACCTCCTTCCACCAGTGAACTTATAGCCTTTGGTAGACACAAAAAAGTAGAACAAAAGAATCAATTCAATCTTCTGTTACCTGTGTTGATGAAACAACGTGCAATTTGCATAAAATCTCTCCTTGAGACAAACCATCCCAGCCTGCCAGACACCACGTTTCTAGTTACAATGTCACCGTAATAACAAAGGAATTCTATTCATTTTGGATGCTGTGATTGATCCATGACTACTAGATTCAATGCAACCTTCAATAGAATACCATCATTTATTTGGGGGCAACCAAACTGCAACAAATCAGCAGGCAGAAGAATTATCTTTGACTCTTCTGCTCCCTTTTCTCTTGAGAAGGATAAAGAGGACTGCTATCCACATGATGTCCTGTTTCTCCTTTGTCAATACACCAGTGGTTCAAATTCAACACATGACTGCAGATCAGAGCCTCCTGTACAGCTTCATTCCTCAGAATCCCAGAGAATTTCTACAGGACATAAATAAAGCCCTACAACACCAGTGACAAGGAACTGGCAAGTGCTGGGAAGTTTACTATGACCTTGGGGAATTGAGACTACAGACCAAGAAAAGAAGGATTTAAAAAATTTTTTCTTGTACTAACCAGAACTTGAGACCAACACAGACCTCTACCCACTTAGTAGAACATCAGTGAGTACGTTTTTTATAATGATGGGGCTATAGCTTGCCTGAAAGTATAGTCTTAATTGGTCACTGCTTCTGAAGAGAAAATAAAAAGCAAAATTTCATCATATGGATTTGACCACCAAAATGGGAAGAATTTATTACCAGCTGTATCGTCTAATTTGTGGCATGTTTCTGTTGCTAGGAAATTTCTGTAAAATGAGATTTAGGGAGATGTACTTGTGCCTATACTTTTTTTCCACCCCCACCTCCTTCCCATTCCTAACATAAGATATGGATCATAAATAAATGTCTCATTTTGCATTTCAATAAAATATATTTATGTATTCAGATCTTTCATCATATGTTAAAGCTTCAAATATTTTAAACAGAAAAGGGAAAATGGATATTGGTTTGGGGATTTAGGAGTGTTTAGGGTGTGGGCTTTTTTTTAAGCAAAACTCTAAATGATGCAGGACAAAATCTAGGACAGCAATCAAGCTTAATTCCTCTAATAATTTTTATTAATATAAAAATTGGGAGAACATGCAGAGTTCTCCAGTATTTTTTCACCTAAAGGAGACAACCAGAATGAGATGCAAATCAGTGCTCTTATTTAATGAATAATGCAAATGAATGTTCTGCATATAGCAAGTCAGTCTGCAGGATTCTCTCTGCCTCACCTCACATTTCTTGTGGATTTAAGCATCCTGTGTCACAAGAAATTATAAAAAGGGATTGCAAAGTAATGACAGAGATTTGGAGCCCCAAGTCAGTGTAGACAAGGACATTAAGATGCATGGTATGGCAAGGGAGGGAACTGACATCTCATTAAAATGAAAATGTTGCTATTTTCCTTCACCTAGTTAATGGAGTGGTATGACACCGTCATCTGTGATTATTTGTGTGGCCATTCCTTAAATGAACCCTCAACAAGCCCTTTTTGGAAGGGCTCTGGAAAACTTTAAAAAGTCATCTTTCTTCCAACCCCCAGTGAAGAAAAAAAAAGAAAAAAAACTACCTAGGTGTATTTTACTTTCCCTTTCACACAAGTTAAAGTGAAAGTGAAGTCGCTCAGTTGTGTCTGACTCTTTGTGACTCCGTGGACTGTAGCCTGCCAGGCTCCTCCGTCCATGGGATTTTCCAGGCAAGAGTACTGGAGTGGTTTGCCATTTCCTTCTCCAGATCTTCCCAACCCAGGGGTTGAACCCAGGTCTCCTGCATTGCAGGCAGATGCTTTACGGTCTGAGCCACCAGGGAAGCTCTTCACACAAGTTAACCAATAATTAATTTCAGAAGTATAACAGGATCCACTTAAAACTGTGTACTTTATATAACTTCCTAGTAATTCCCCAAATTACAATTGAAAACAAAGCCTCATTTACTCAACACACAATTGATGCTAACCATGGGTGGGCTCACAGTTACTTTTCAGTCATGGGTTATTTTACTGAAACGAGTTTTTGATTTAGAATTTGCTGCCGTGTCTCTACTTTTCTAAGAAACCAGTTCTGAATACAGAATTCTTTTTCTGTATGACATAACTCTATTTGCCTCATGTTTTTTGTTGGATCCCTTTCTCTGCCAGTCCCAGATTTCAATCAATCTTAAAGAGTGCTCAACTAATCTGATCCAAGTATGACACACTAGTTTTCAGCAAAACGTTGATGAGAACTTTAGGCATCAGTAGCCACCTGCTGGAGGGGCATCTTCAGCGTGGTCTGTGGACCATTTCTTTCTAGCCATCTTTAGGGGGACTTCAAAATACAAAAATGGACCAAAACCAAGCAACAAAACTAAAACCTTTTTGATGAAAATTATTTGAAATATGTTGTAAATTCCATGTCATAAAAAATATGTAACATTGACCATACAATATCCCAATATCCTAATAAGGACAATGAGCAAATATATCCATTGTCATACCAGGCAATGATTGGCTCACTTACGCATGAGTTTGAACAAGCTACCAGAGATGGTGAAGGACAGGGAAGCTTGGCGTGCTGCAGTCCAGGGGGTCACAAAGAGTCGGAAACAACTGAGCAACTGAACAACATGCATTTTAGTTCTGTGTTTCTTTTCCTCTAAGTTTGAGTTTTGGAGAAAACACCCAGATAACAAAGCTGTGAAGAATTGTTATGTTAAATACACATAAGATTCTGATGTTAAAATGTTAAATGTTAAAAAATAAAGAAAATAACTTCAGAAAAGGAATTTTGTGACATTTATTTGAAAACCCAGAGTACATTTTTATTTAATTCTTAGGACTGTTTTTAATCCTACAGCATCGTTTTGCACACTGTGAAATGATTAGTGAGTCATAAAACAAGTTTTGTAAGTCTAGATCAGAATTTTAAAAACTGAAACATAAAGGGAAATATAAAATTGCTTTGCATATAGTATACATTTTAGTTTAATGCATATTTATGTTTATATGTGTTTACTGATTCTTGATGTAAAATGCATTAACATTAATTTTAGATTTCAAAAAAACTGAAAGCTTATGCTCCAGGGGCCTTCATCAAATCATGTAACATTTACATTGACATTGGGAAGGAGTACAGAGAAACCAGACCAGCTTAATTATTATGCCTACTAAATTAAAGGATTGACTAAGTCTTCATTACCAATATAAAACACAAGCTTCATTAAATTCACAACCATCAGTTCAGTTCAGTTCAATCGTTCACTGGTGTGCAACTCATGGCGACCCCATGAATCACAGCACACCAGGCCTCCCTCAGTTCAGTTCAGTTCAGTTGCTCAGTCATGTCCAACTCTTTGCGACCCCGTGAATCACAGCACGCCAGGCCTCTCTGTCCATTACCAACTCCCGGAGTTCACTCAAACTCATGTCCATTGAGTCGGTGATGCCATCCAGCCATCTCATTCTCTGTTGTCCCCTTCTCCTCCCGCCCCCAATCCTTCCCAGCATCAGAGTCTTTTCCAGTGAGTCAACTCGTCGCATGAGGTGGCCAAAGTATTGGAGTTTCAGCTTTAGCATCAGTCCTTCCAATGAACACCCAGGACTGATCTCCTTTAAAATGGACTGGTTGGATCTCCTTGCAGTCCAAGGGACTCTCCAGAGTCTTCTCCAGCACCACAGTTCAAAAGCATCAATTCTTCAGTGCTCAGCTTGCCTCACAGTCCAACTCTCACATCCATTCATGACCACTGGAAAAACCATAGCCTTGACTAGACGGACCTTTGTTGGCAAAGTAATGTCTCTGCTTTTCAATATGCTATCTAGGTTGGTTATAACTTTCCTCCCAAGGGGTAAGCGTCTTTTAATTTCATGACTGCAATCAGCATCCGCAGTGATTTTGGAGTCCCCCAAAATAAAGTCTGACACTATTTCCACTGTTTCCCCATCTATTTCCCATGAAGTGATGGGACCAGATGCCATGACCTTTGTTTTCTAAATGTTGAGCTTTAAGCCAACTTTTCCACTCTCCTCTTTCACTTTCATCAAGAGGTTCTTTAGTTCTTCTTCACTTTCTGCCATAAGGGTGGTGTCATCTGCATATCTGAGTTTATTGATATTTCTCCCGGCAATCTTGATTCCAGCCTGTTTTTCTTCCAGCCCAGCGTTCCTCATGATGGACTCTGCATATAAGTGAAATAAGCAGAGTGACAATATACAGCCTTGACGTACTCCTTTTCCTATTTGGAACCAATCTGTTGTTCCATGTCCAGTTCTAACTGTTGCTTCCTGACCTACATACAGGTTTCTCAAGAGGCAGGTCAGGTGGTCTAGTTTTCCAACTCTTTCAGAATTTTCCAAAGTTTGTTGTGATCCACACAGTCAAAGGCTTTGGCATAGTCAATAAAGCAGAAATGGATGTTTTTCTAGAACTCTCTTGCTTTTTTGATGATCCAGCGGATGTTGGCAATTTGATCTCTGATTCCTCAGCCTTTTCTAAAACCAGCTTGAACATCTGGAAGTTCATGGTTCACATATTGCTGAAGCTTGGCTTGGAGAACTTTGAGCATGACTTTACTAACGTGTGAGATGAGGGCAATTGTGAGGCAGTTTGAGCATTCTTTGGCATTGCCTTTCTTTGGGATTGGAATGAAGACTGACCTTTTCCAGTCCTGTGGCCACTGCTGAGTTTTCCAAATTTGCTGGCATATTGAGTGCAGCACTTTCACAGCACCATCTTTTAGGATTTGAAATAGCTCAACTGGAATTCCATCACCTCCACTAGCTTTGTTTGCAGTGATGCTTTCTAAGGCCCACTTGACTTCACATTCCAAGATGTCTGGCTCTAGGTCAGTGATCACGCCATCATGAATATCTTGGTCGTGAAGATCTTTTTTGTACAGTTCTTCTGTGTATTCTTGCCACCTCTTCTTAATGTCTTCTGCTTCTGTTAGGTCCATACCATTTTTGCCCTTTATTGAGCCCATCTTTGCATGAAATGTTCCCTTGGTATCTCTAATTTTCTTGAAGAGATCTCTTGTCTTTCCTATTCTGCTGTTTTCCTCTATTTCTTTGCATTGATCACTGAGGAAGGCTTTCTTATCTCTCTTTGTTATTCTCTGGAACTCTGCATTTGGAAACTATGCCATGCTGTGTGGGGCCACCCAAGACGGGCGGGTCATGGTGGAGAGGTCTGACAGCATGTGGTCCACTGGAGAAGGGAATGGCAAACCACTTCAGTGTACTTGCCTTGAGAACCCCATGAACAGTATGAAAAGGCAAAATGATAGGATACTGAATGAGGAATTCCCCAGGTCGGTAGGTGCCCAGTATGCTACTGGAGATCAGTGGAAAAATAACTCCAGAAATAATGACGGATGGAGCCAAAGCAAAAACAATACCCAGTGTAGATGTGACTGATGATAGAAGCAAGGTCCGATGCTGTAAAGAGCAATATTGCATAGGAACCTGGAATGTTAGGTCCATGAATCAAGGCAAATTAGAAGTGGTCAAACAGGAGATGGCAAGAGTGAGCATAGATATTCTAGGAATCAGTGAACTAAAATGGACTGGAATGGGTGAATTTAACTCAGATGAACATTATATCTACTACTGTGGGCAGGAATCCCTTAGAAGAAATGGAGTAGCCATCATGGTCAACAAAAGAGTCCGAAATGCAGTACTTGGATGCAATCTCAAAAACAACAGAATGATCTCTCTTCGTTTCCAAGGCAAACCATTCAATATCACGGGAATCCAAGCCTATGCCCCAACCAGTAACGCTGAAGAAGCCGAAGTTGAACGGTTCTATGAAGACCTGCAAGACCTTTTAGAACTAACACCCAAAAAAGATGTCCTTTTCATTATAGGGGATTGGAGTGCAAAAGTAGGAAGTGAAAAAACACCTGGAGTAACAGGTAAATTTGGCCTTGGAGCACGGAATGAAGCAGGGCAAAGGCTAATAGAGTTTTGTCAAGAAAACGCACTAGTAATAGCAAACACCCTCTTTCAACAACACAGGAGAAGACTCTACACATGGACATCACCAGATGGTCAACAGCAAAATCAGACTGATTATATTCTTTGAAGCCAAAGATGGAGAAGCTGTATACAGTTAGCACAAATAAGACCAGGAGCTGACTGTGGCTCAGATCATGAACTCCTTATTGCCAAATTCAGACTTAAATTGAAGAAAGTAGGGAAAACCACTAGAGCATTCAGGTATGACCTAAATCCAATCCCTTATGATTATCCAGTGGAAGTGAGAAATAGATTTAAGGGACTAGATATGATAGATAGAGTGCCAGATGAACTATGGATGGAGGTTCATGACATTGTACAGGAGACAGGGACCAAGACCATTCCCATGGAAAAGAAATGCAAAAAAGCAAAATGGCTGTCTGGGGAGGCCTTACAAATAGCTGTGAAAAGAAGAGGTGAAAAGCAAAGGAGAAAAGGAAAGATTCACAACCATATAGAAATGCAAATACATTTTCATTTCTTAATGGGCTCTTCAAAGAGAAGCATACATTTTAATACAATTCCTGTATTGTTACTAAGGGTATATATCAATCCATATTCTTGTCTTTAGGCAGAAAAATGTAAAGCACTCTCTGGAGTGTAGGTGGAAAGAATTACAAAGAACTTTAAGTTAACTGGGCAAAGGTAAGGTTCCTGTGTGGATACTAGAATCTCAATGTGAAGCCTTTGCATTCATGCGTGTGGGACAGTCAGCGCCTGACATGCTACTTCCTAAAGCCAAACTAGATTTACTTCCTCACAGTTAGTCTAGTCAGAAACCCGTGAAAAGAAAACCAAGATAAACAAATAGAAAAGTAAGTAAGGCCTGAGAGAAATGAAGATAATTTAGGAAACAGAAAAGAACACCAGTTCATCTACTGAGAAATTCAAGAATGCTTTAAATTCATAAAACAAGAACTGAATATTTTCAGTTAAAAAAAAAAACAATAAAAAAGCAATCAAAACAATTTGCTATTGCCAATTTTTTTTTTTTTAAATTAATTTAAAATAAACATCTGGAAAAATATCACAGACCAAAAAGCTAAAATAATAAACTACATGTTTTAAAGATAAAAAGTGAAATGTGAAAGTGAAGTCGCTCAGTCGTGTCTGACTCTTTGTGACCCCATGGACTGTAGCCCACCAGGCTCCTCCGTCCATGAGATTTTCCAGGCAAGAGTACTGGAGTGGGTTGCCATTTCCTTCTCCAGGGGATCTTCCTGACCCAGGGATTGAACCCGGGTCTCCCACATTGCAGGCAGATGCTTTAATATCTGGGCCAACAGGGAAGCTCTAAAAAGAAAAAAGATACATATAAAAGCAATTGGTGTGGTTTAATTCCTAGAAGAATGAGTGAAAACAGGAAGGATGAGTTACTAAAGAGATAATTGAGGAATCTTCCCCACAAGAAGGGAATGAGTATTTTGAATTGGAAGAATCCAACAAGTGCTCAGAACAACAGGTGAATAAAAGAACCATCTAGATAGATCATAAATTTTCACAATACCAAGAATAGAAAGTTCTGAAATCTCCCCAGAGTGTGGGTGTATTATTGGTCCTACGTATTCACTGCCCTTCTTATCCAGTCCATCACTCACGGACCTTCTCTGGGACTCCTCCGTGTGGGGAGCATGAGGCTGGAAAAGGATGAGCCGTCAAGCGAATGTTTCCTGCTCAATTGGTGTCAGTTCTGTTCAGTTCAGTCGCTCAGTCGTGACCGACTTTGCAACCCCATGAATCACAGCACGCCAGGCCTCCCTGTCCATTACCAACTCCCGGAGTTCACTCAAACTCATGTCCATCAAGTCGGTGATGCCATCCAGCCATCTCATGCTCTGTCGTCCCCTTCTCCTCCTGACCCCAATCCTTCCCAGCATGAGTCTTTTCCAGTAAGTCAACTCTTCGCATGAGGTGGCCAAAGTATTAGAGTTTTAGCTTTAGCATCAGTCCTTCCAATGAACACCCAGGACTGATCTCCTTTAAAATGGACTGGTTGGATCTCCTTGCAGTCCAAGGGACTCTCAAAAGTCTTCTCCAGCACCACAGTTCAAAAGCATCAATTCTTCGGCGATCAGCTTTCTTCACAGTCCAACTCTCACATCCATACATGACCACGGGAAAAACCATAGCCTTGACTAGATGGACCTTGGTTGGCAAAGTATGTCTCTGCTTTTTAATATGCTATCTAGGTTGGTCATAACTTTTCTTCCAAGGAGTAAGCGTCTTTTAATTTCATGGCTGCAATCAGCATCCGCAGTGATTTTGGAGCCCAAAAAAATAAAGTCTGACACTGTTTCCACTGTTTCTCCATCCTTATGCAGAGTACATCATGAGGAACGCTGGGCTGGAAGAAGCACAAGCTGGAATCAAGAATGCCGGGAGAAATATCAATAACCTCAGATAAGCAGATGACACCACCCTTATGGCAGAAAGTGAAGAGGAACTAAAAAGCCTCTTGATGAAAGTTAAAGAGGAGAGTGAAAAGGCTGGCTTAAAGCTCAACATTCAGAAAACGAAGATCATGGCATCTGGTCCCATCACTTCATGTCAGGTATGGACAAATGTCTATCTTGGAAAGTGAATGGAAATAACATAAGGAATAAAGTGTCAACATTTGGTCCTATCACAGCTCCTCTCTCTTGAGAGGTAAGCATTACCAGATAGGAGCTACTCCTTTAGTTTACTTAAGAAGACTTAAGAGGCCAAGTTAGTAGCAAAAAGTAGGACATGACTTAGAGACTGAAGAGCAGCAGCAGCATAAGAAATGAGGCAAGTAAAAACTCATAAGAAAGATACAGGCTACTTATGAATTAAAGTAAAACATAGTATGATTTTCATAATTGAGAGTTAAAGAAAGAATCTCTCTGCTATGACACAGATCATTCTCCTTCAAGTGATGCAAAGATCATGACCTAATGGAGAAGAAAATAAAATTACAGTTCTCTACTTGACCTGGCATTGAAAATATTTGCATAATCATTATAATGCAAAATTTGCTTACCAGCTTTCAACTTAAACTGTCAGCCTAAAAATAAAGCACAGAAGCTTGTTTATATTTGCAAGGCAGAATGAAAATATCTACATTGCCAACTAGGTCTCCAGGCCCAATCAGCTTCAGAGGGTACAAAATTGTGGTTCTGAAAGTTGACTGACCAATAATATATTCTTTTTTAAAGTACACCATGAGTGACTGAGTGTCCATGCTCAGTCATATCCAACTCTTTGCAATACCATGGACTTTAGCCCACCAGGCTCCTCTATCCATGGAATTTTCCAGGCAAGAATACTGGAGTGGTTTGCCATTTTCTGTTCCAGGGGATCTTCACAATCCAGGGATTAAACCTGTGTCTTCTGAACCAGCAGTGGATTCTTCATCAACTGAGTCACCAGGAAAGTCCAACTATATATGAATATAAATAATTACCTAAATGTCAAAATATGGAAAGAAGCAGGGGGGGAATGGCAAATTATATAACTGAGATACAATACCAACTTTAAATCAGAACCAATATATATTGCCTAAAATTGATAAGTCAAATAAATAGAACTATGACTATATCTAGAGCTTTGGAGAAAACTACTACTAGTAAAGCAGAGATTGTTTTAAAGTTGCCTCTTGGATGAGAAAAGAGAGAAGTAGAGCAGGAGACTTGCTTTTCATCCTGTCAGTGCAATTTGTTAACATGTGCATTAGTACTTTGTTAAAAACGAAACAAAAAAGATAGGGATGAGGATAATAAAGGTCTGAATCAGTTCAGCTCAGTTCGGTTGCTCAGTCGTGTCCGACTCTTTGCAACCCCATGAATCTCAGCACACCAGGCTTCCTGTCCATCACCAACTCCCACAGTTCACTCAAACTCATGTCCATCGAGTAGGTGATGCCATCCAGCCATCTCATTCTCTGTCGTCCCCTTCTCCTCCTGACCCCAATCCTTCCCAGCATCAGAGTCTTTTCCAGTGAGTCAACTCGTCGCACGAGGTGGCCAAAGTATTGGAGTTTCAGCTTTAGCATCAGTCCTTCCTATGAACACCCAGGACTGATCTCCTTTAGAATGAACTGGTTGGATCTCCTTGCAGTCCAAGGGACTCTCCAGAGTCTTCTCCAGCACCACAGTTCAAAAGCATCAATTCATTGGCAATCAGCTTTCTTCACAGTCCAACTCTCACATCCATACATGACCACTGGAAAAACCATAGCCTTGACTAGATGGACCTTTGTTGGCAAAGTAATGTCTCTTCTTTTCAATATGCTATCTAGGTTGGTCATAACCTTCCTTCCAAGGAGTAAGCATCTTTTAATTTCATGGCTGCAGTCGCCATCTGCAGTGATCTTGGAGCCCCCAAAAATAAAGTCTGACACTGTTTCCACTGTTTCCCCATCTATTTCCCATGAAGTGATGGGACCAGATGCCATGATCTTCGTTTTCTGAATGTTGAGCTTTAAGTCAACTTTTTCACTCTCCTCTTTCACTTTCATCAAGAGGCTTTTTAGTTCTTCTTAACTTTCTGCCATAAGGGTGGTGTCATCTGCATATCTGAGGTTACTGGTATTTCTCCCGGCAATCTTGATTCCAGCTTGTGTTTTTTCCAGCCCAGCATTTCTCATGATGTACTCTGCATATAAGTTAAATAAGCAGGGTGACAATAGATAGCCTTGACGTACTCCTTTTCCTATTTGGAACCAGTCTGTTGTTCCATGTCCAGTTCTAACTGGCACTTCCTGACCCACGTAGAAGTTTCTCAGAGGCAGGTCAGGTGGTCTGGTATTCCCATCTCTTTCAGAATTTTCCACAGTTTATTGTGATCCACACAGTCAAAGGCTTTGGCATAGTCAATAAAGCAGAAATAAGGTCTGAATACTAGGGTTAAAAAGTCAGTGGACGTTTAGGGGCATAGAAGTGACATAATAAAAGCAAGGCTTAGAACCATTAAAATGGCAGCCGTCATGAACAGAGATGAGACTGAGGAAGAAAACTTAGGACACTGTCTTAGACAAGAGGCTCTCAACTGGGGCAATTTTGCCCCAAGAACATTTGACTACGTCGGGAGATATTTTTCTTTGTCAGAAACTGGAGGTGTGAGCTACTGGCATTTAGTAAACAGAGGCCCAGGATGCTGCCCAACATCCTATAATGTACAAAACAGCTACCTACAATAAGGAACTATCCAGCCCAAAACGTCACTTGTGCTAAGGTTGAGAAACTCTGCTTTAGGCTGTGTGCATTTGTTCAAATTATAGGTAAAAAGGCACCAAATCAAAGCAAATGGCAATAAGGATTGGATGAAAGAACCAGTTAGGAGGAAATGGCAGCATTTTGGGTAACCTGGATAGGGTAGATCACAATCAGAAACCTCTGTAAATAGAGACTGTGAAAACGTATACTCTTTTTATCCATTTTAGTGAATTCCCTAATGCAATGAAGCACTGTATTTAACCTGCAAAGTTTCAATAGACCTCAATTCAGATAAGATCCTGAAACCTTACAATAAGACCAAATATAGTTCATTCCTGTCAGTTAATGCACATAATGGTGACGTTAAGATTTGTACTTTGATAAACAAATGAGTATGGATCTTCTGCAATTTACAATGAGGCTATGTCCTCGAGTATCTTTGCCCAGGAAATCCCATGGACAGAAGAGCCTGGCAGACTACAGTCCGTGGGGTCACAAAAAGGTCAGACATGGCTTAGTGACTAAACAACAACAAAGTATGTCCTGAAAAACCCACTGTAAGGTGAAAATTAAGTTCAAAATGCATGTTAGACACCTAACGTACATCAGAGCTTAGCCTCAGTTCAGTTCAGTTCAGTTCAGTCACTCAGTCGTGTCCGACTCTCTGCGACCCCATGAACCACAGCACGCCAGGCCTCCCTGTCCATCACCATCTCCCGGAGTTCACTCAAACTCATGTCCATCGAGTCGGTGATGTCATCCAGCCATCTCATTCTCTGTCATCCCCGTCTCCTCCTACCCCCAATCCCTCCCAGCATCAGACTCTTTTCCAGTGAGTCAACTTGTCCATGAGGTGGCCAAAGTATTGGAGCTTAGCGTAGCCTACTATAAATATGCTCAGAGAACTTACATTTAGCTTGTTGTTGCTGTTTAGTTGCTAAGTGTGTTCGACTCTTTCATGACCTCATGGATTGTAGGCCACCAGGCTTCTCCGTCCATGGGATTTCCCAGGCAAGAATACTGGAGTGGGTTGCCATTTTCCTTCTCCAGGGGATCTTCCCAACCCAGGGATCGAATCCATATCTCCTGCTTGGCAGGTGGATTCTTTACTGCTTAGCCACCTGGGAAGTCCTACATTTAGTCTACAGTTGGACAAAAATCTAACACAAGCCTATTTTATAATAAAATGTTGACTGTTTCATGTAATTTATTGAATACTGTACTGAAAGAGACAAACAGAATGGTTGTATGGATATGGGATCAGTTATTCACCTTGTGACCATGTGGCTGACTGTAGCTGCGGCTCCTGCCACTGCCCAGCATCACAGGAGAGTATCCTACCTCATCACCAGCTGGGAAAAAAGAAAACTTCAAAATTTGAATTATGGGCTTCTACTGAGTATATATCGCTTTTTTTTAAACTGGCAGATAATTTACAATATTGTGATGACCTCTGCCATATATCAACAAGAATCAACCTTAGGCATCCACGTGTCCCCTCCCACCTCCCTCCCCACCCCATCACTCCGGCTTGTCACAGAGCACCAGCTTTGGGTTCCCTGCGTCACACATCAAACTCCCACTGGCTATCTATTTTACATATGGTAATATATATGTTTCAATGCTGTTCTCTCAAATCACATCCCACCCTCTCCTCCTCCCACTGGGTCCAAAAGTCTTCTTTATGTCTGTGTTGCCTTTGCTGCCCTGCACATAGGCTCGTCAGTACTATCTTTCTAGAGCCCATATATATGCATTTATATATGATATTTACCTTTCTCTTTCTGTCTTACTTCAGTCTGTATAACAGGCTCTAGGTTCATCCACTTCATTAGAACTAACTCAAATGTGTTCCTTTTTATAGCTATGTAATATTCCATTCTTTATATGTATCACAATGTCCTTATCCATTCATATGCCAATGGACATTTAGGTTGCTTCCAGAGTATGTATTGCTTTTGTACCACTGTAAATTGGAAAAATCGTTAAGTCGTTAAATCATAACCATGCTAAGCATAGGCAAACTTTGAATTCCTTAGCTGAGGATCCACACAACTGTGTTATTTATAAGGATTAATTCAGTGAAATTCTTTCTCCAAAACATCCGATACTTACAGTAGAAGCATGTTTTTCGAGTCTATGGAAATGCATGGTGATTTTTATCTTAATTTCAGAAGGAAATAATGTATACATAATATTTTCGACAGCACCTCCCTTATCAAAAGAGTTGTTGATAGCAGCTACATAGGAACAAAAGGTCATCCGTAGGGAATAGGCGACTACTTAAATTTTGAGAAATCAAGTTCTCCTACCATTGTGTTTCTCCATAAACCATTCATTTCTTTGCAATAAGACTTTATTTTACAATTAAGAGCTACACTTTTCCTACCCAACAGAAAGTTCCTTGAGGGTAGGATCCATGTCTTGGTCTGCTTCCTTCCCCTCTAAGTGCCTAGTCTTGAAAATAGTGGGCCCTCAATAAGTAGCTATTGATTTGTCCTGGATTACTGACTTTAATTTCAAACTGCCCCCAGCAAGAATCTGTACTTGTCAACACTAAAATTACTTATGATCCTGTGCAGAGACTGACCAACTGACAAATTTATGAATCTTTACAAAACTGGCTTTAGAACTACAGAATACATGTGGTTCTCACCATGCATACGGTAAATGAGTTTGGAATCTGCAAGTCAAGTTGAAATATGGTGCCCCTAAAGAATTTCTATGATTGATCTTATTCAAGTAAATTTACTCACTGTCTCCCAACACCCTACAACTATTAGAGACTAGCCTTTTGTTTCAAATTATGTAATAGCTTTTCATAGAAGACATCTGTCTTGTCAACCTGCCTAACTTTCTTAGGAGGGAAAAAAAAAAAAACAGAAAGCAAAGGGAAAAACAGTACCTCAGTTTCATTAATATACCAGAATGTTTTCCATGCTTTGGAAGGACTATGAGCATTGATTGCCATTGAAATGAGACCTGAAGGATATATTACAGTCCTGGAAATCCCACTTAATGTTCTTATGACTCTAAGAAATCTAGTAATATCCTGATGGCTACCTAGGGTAACAATCAATTTCTCCTATTAAGTTGCCCAAGGCAGTAGTCTGCTGTGTACTGCTGCCAGGATCGCTCTGCAGGTTGCTGAATTCTAAAATGCCTCTTGCTTTCTGACACAGAACTCGCACAGGATATAACACATCAGTAACTAAAGGTCCTTCAAATCCCAGGTCAGACTTGCAAAGAAACCTCACATTCTGATTGCACTATGGCTGCACTTCATTCATCCTGATAAACTACTTTTCTTGAACTTGGAGCTCATAGGAAGCATCCTAGAAGAGTCAATGTGCTACACAGTACAGCTTAGTTCTGAAAATTAGAAAGCACTAGCTGAATTTGAAGCTAGTGTTATTCTTAAATATTCAAAGATATTCCAACACTCATGCATCCATCAACCATATATTAATCAAATAAATAAATATTTATATTGCAAAAATCATGGTAAGTCAGCATTTAAAGGTTCATTCATTCAACCAACCACTATTCATTACCTGTTAAATATCAGGAATTGTACTAAATTTTGAAAATATGGCTGAATTATCCTCGCCTTTGAAGAATTTATAAGTTAATCTTTACTTCTCAATTTTGAACTTGCATCAAAATAACCTGGGCACAGAGCACCTGATTTGAGCTCCCTGTGTTAGGTGCTCTATAACAACCTAGAGAGGTGAGAAGTAGGAGGGAGGTTCAAAAGGGAGGGGACACAGGCATACTGATGGCTGATTCATGTTGATGTAGGTAAGAAAGCAACACAATATTGTTAAGCAATTACTTTCCAATTAAAAATTTTTAAAAATTACCTAGGCACTTAAAATAATCTGAACTTCATCTTCAAAAGTAAGGTCTCAAATATGAGCATCTCTTTAAAACACCCCAGGAAGTTCTAATGTAAATTAGAGAATGAGATCCTTGCTCTATTAGGTGAACTGCACAAACAAACAGGAGCTCATGGTCCAGTGTAGTAAGTGCTATCATAGGCATAGACAGGGTGTTATTATGGCAGCACTTTGGAAGGTCATAAAAATCGGGCTTGCAGGGAGGGTGGGAGATGGCTAAGAAAAGCTTTATTTAGACTTATAGCTTCTACAGAGAACTAAAAGCCTTCTGAAAAATGGTCAGGAAGAAGGAGAGGAATGAGAAAGCAAATAATTAAGAAAGTAAGGAAGAATTTCCCTGGTGGCTCAAATGGTAAAGAAACTGCTTGCAATGCAGGAAATCCGGGTTCAATCTCTGGGTCAGGAAGATCCCCTGGAGAAAGAAATGGCAACCTACTCCAGTATTCCTGCCTGGAGAATTCCATGGACAGAGGAGCCTGGTGGGCTACAGTCCATGGAGTCGCAAAGGATTGGACACGACTGAGTGACTAACACACACACAAGCAAGAATACATGCATATTTTAGCACAATAAACTACTAGGCAAACATCCAGCCAAAAATGCTAGATTCCATAGTAAATTCAGCTCAAACAACAGTGTGTCCCTAGATAAATTTGATTCATTTTTATCATCTATAAGTTGGGAATAATGATAGGTACCTCATAGGGTTTAACGAAGCATAGAAATAAAATGTGGCATAAAATGTTCAATAAATGCCATTATTAAGTAATTATAGATGATTCAAACCCAGATACTATTCAAGTACTGTTTTGGTGACTGGACTAAAACTATAGTTTCTGTTTGCTCAGAAGAATAAAATCTCAATATAAAATAGAAACAATTCTGACATGTCTTTCTGCAGTGGGATATAATACATACTACTTTTTATGCCACATAATCCTGAACAGGACTCAATTTTCCTCTTCCAATTGTAGTATTCACTAGTATAATGCATTGATTAGTCAAGATCAGAACGTTCTGAAGGAATTAGAATGGAATTTAAACTATTTAAAGAAATGGAACTCTAAAACTCAAATCTTTCTTCCAGGACTAACAGAATAAACACTCAATGTTACACTGAAGACTTTTTTTCTTGAAATCTTTTGAGGTTTAAGGTTTGCTTATCTCTTTTAGAATGGTGGACAAGAATAAAAGGTTACAATTTTTTTTTCTCAGTGTTTTTCACTGCTCTAAATAAGAACTTCTTAAACACCTCACACTGCTTTCAATAGATGGGTATAGTCTTCCTGAACATCCAGAGAGCTGTAAAACCTTCATTTCCAAGGTGTTAGGTATGCCAGGGCATTATTGAAGGGTGCTGGGTTTAGCACATAAAATTTCAGGCAAAGCTAAGTGTTGTGGGTCTTATTTTGCGGTCAAAGAAGCTTTGGCCCACAGGTTTACTTCCTCCCTGCCCCAAGTAAAAAAAATTTGCCAGCTTACTCAACTTATTTATTACTGAAAAAGAGAAACACCAATCCCTTTCAACCAGGGCTTTGAAATTGGTATTTCTAAAGAATCGCAAGTCTTTCTGTATCCTAGATAAGACTGTATCCAATCCTAGAAATAAAAACAAGAGCATAAAGGGAAAAAGGAATAAAGCATAAAATGAAAAAGATTTCTAGAATAGAGAATCATGAAGAGGTTTTAAGGTACACTGAAAAAAAATGCATCCTGGCTGGGTATATCTCAATAAGTCTTTGAAGTACTACTACTTGATTTCTTTGACAAATACCGTATAATGGCTTGGAAGTAAAATATAATTACAGTTGCTACTACAGAGTCATTATGATGTTCTTGGGGACCAGTTAATTTATTATGGAACTCTCCTATACCAATTTCATAGCAATCCGGAAACAGAAAAGTCCTCTGTTCAGAATGAGGTGATTTCTCTTAAAAGAGGCAGTAGTTCTCAAAAATCAAGTTCACAGCACAAAGATTGCAGAAGGATACTACCCAATTCTTCACTGTAGAGTTTGCAAAAAAAAAAAAAAAAAACTTGTTTTCATACACCATAAAAATTCAACAAAGCACTTACTGCTTTTTTAAAATGCTAAGCTTTTTTTAAATTTTTTTCAAGTAGTGAATTTACATTTATGAAAGTTCCTAGTGCAAGGACATGGGACAAGCAGTATACAATTTAAGACAAACCCTTAATCAATTTGATTTCATAAACTTTCCATTTCCTTTCAAGACAAGTTCTAAAAGCATCGTCAATATTTTACATTTCAAGAATGCCTTAACCAAAGAGTGTTCATTTTTCTTTCCCAGTGACAGTATAGTTAAGAGGATTTTATGTCTTGGACTCTGGAATTCTTACGTCATATATTATGGCATACAGATTAAATATGACGAATCTACAACCAGACTGACAAGATTTTTGCTAGTTGTGTGCACGTACACATGCTCACAGTCATTCAGTCATGTCTGACTTTTTCAACAGTATGGATGATAACCCACCAGGCTCTGCTGTCCATGAAATGGAGTGGGTTGCCATTTCCTTCTCCAGGGATCTTCCCAATCCAGGGACCAAACCTCCGTCTCCTGCATTGGCAGGCAAATTCTTTACCACTGCACCACATAAAAAGCTATTTGTGTGACTTTGGGTAATTACATAACTTTTCTGTGCCCCACCCTCCTCGTTTGAAAAATGGGTCAATAACAGTATGTAACTATTAGAGCCGATGTGAGTTAATAAGATTTAAAAATTCCTACAACAGTCTTGGCACATAGCAGGTGCTCAATAGAAGATGTGTGTGCTAAGTGGCTTCAGTCGTGTCCAATTCTTTGCAACCCTATGGACTATAGCCCGCCAGGTTCCTCTGTCCACGGGATTCTCCAGGCAAGAATACTGAGAGTTGTTAATATATTATTATAGGTTCTATAAAATTTCCCTTTGCAGAGTAGAGGTTTCAGAATTAGGGATGGATCCCACCTCAGTCCTTCATTAGCTTTGTCATAATTGACAAAGCTATTTGACCTCTCTGAGTCTCAGAGTGCTCAAGTGTAAAACAAGGACAGCAATATCTACCTCATACAGTCGTTTGAGGATTAAACAAATAAGATGTTTGCCTCATAGTCAGGGTTATCTGAATAGCACACAGCAACTAAAGCAAATAAATAAATAGCATATATTATAAAGTTTGTAGTTTGTAAAGGAAGAGAAACAGAGACTACAGAGTAAGTTAATGTTTAGTTCTGATGTCCAAAGACTCCTGGGTTTCTTACCCATCATCCCTCTTCCCCTCCAACTCCCAAATTCCAGGCTACTGACAATAGAATTTCTATGTACCAATGCAAATATGATACTAGAAAATCAGTGCTGCTTACAGTCAGCGTTTAGCAACCATATTGATTAGGACAAGGTTAGTTAATATCACTTCAGAGTCTCAGGAAACGCTGTGTGTCTTCAGAGGGTAGATGGGCAATTATGTTTATGAGGGCCAGGGAAATGGAATTTAGAATGGTAAAAGTAGCGGATGTGAAGTGACTAATGCTAGAACAACAGTTATCACAGAGCCCTACGGAGGCTTGGCACAGGACAGGCGGGAAGCCTCTGAGCCACCGCTGGAACACACAGAGGCAGACCCGTGCAAGCTGCTGAGACCAGAAAGAATCTAGTGTCTCTGAGGCAGCCAGACACCTGGAGGGAGGAAAAATCTTAACCCCAAATCTTCAATCTCTTTTCAGTGCCTTCTGTCAATGGCTGTGAGAAGAGGGTAAAAGCCCAGAAGAGAGGAGAAAAAGTTGTTTGCTGGAAGACAGAAGAAACATAAGGCTAACACTCAGAACTGGCACAGAATGGACAGAGAAAACTAGGAAGTCTTATCATTAAATATACGTACAATAAGAAAAAAAACTTAAAAATTTTTATTGAGCAATTTTAAACATCAATAACTCAGCCATTAATACTTTAAAATATTAAAGACAGCACAGAGGGTGGTATTGATTTGAGATACAGAAAATGTCATGCTGAAAAAGGTATCTGGTTTGGAACTAAGAAAATAAGATCAGTCAATCTGATTTCATCACAATTAAAGGCTAGATTTCAACACTATTAAATTTTGTCTTATTAAATTATGGGTTGGGACACTAAATTTTTGTATGGTGCTACAAGAAATACTGGCTCCACTATTAATATCCTATACTTATTGAAGAGTTCTAAGAAAAGAAAAGAGAACTGTGAGCCCAAATATACCCTTTGATGTGAAAAATCATTACATAAATTTGATTTGGGGGTCAGCAATGGTAACTTGATCAATTAAAATATGTTTTCTAAACCTGACCTATAAATAACTGCTTTTAAACTAAAACATAAATGGTAACAAATGATACATCCAATTAATTAATTTCCAACTGGTTTTGATGATCAGCATCAATAATTATGTTTAGTTTATATCTGGTTATTAACCTTAATGATACTCTACCTGCCATTTAGATAATTGCTTTTTTTTACCAGTATCATCAGTAACAATATTTTTTGTGTATAATTAGTTGATTTGTCATTCATTAAGACTGCTAATTATAATCATACTATTAAATCATTATCCACAAAATGATAAGGATAAATAAAATATTTCCTGGGTATTTAAATTTTTCACTCATTAGAATTTTGAAGAATGACATACACATGTCCCCCAAAAAGAAGTAATTTATTTACCTTGCTTAGGTTCTAATATCTTTTCACTATCACTTCCTTTAGATCTTAAAGTATATATTTATGTAAGAAACCTAAGTAGCTAAAAACTTTGAAAATGTTTTTTTTAGTATTCCTAAAGAGCAGATGTGATAATGTGTCAACCCACTAAGCAATGGCCACCAATTATTCAAACACTAATCTAGGAGTTGATATGAAGGTATTTTATAGATGTAATCAGTTGGCACTAGTGGTAAGTGGTAAAGAACCCACCTGCCAATGCCTGTAGATGCCAGAAACAAGGGTTCAATCCCTGGGTCAAGAAGAGTCCCTGGAGGAGGGTATGGCAACTGACTCCAGTATCCTTGCCTGGAGAATCCCATGGACATAGGAGCCTGGCGGGCTACAGTCCATAAGGTCAAAGAGTCGAACACAACTGAAGCAACTTAGCACAGCACAAGTAAAGTTCATAATCAGTTGACTTTAAAGTAAGAGAGATTATCCTAGATAATCTGGGTGGGCCAGATTCATCAGTTGGAAGACTTTAACAGTAAAACCTAGGTTTCCCTGAAGAAGAAATTCTCTCTCTGGACAGCAGCTTCAGAACATGCCAGAGAGTTCTATCATGTCTTTCCTGACAGTGTGTTTTATGACTTTGAATTTGCCTAACCTAGTAATTTATGTATAAGCCAATTGTTTGCAATACAATTCTTATGTATCTGCTGCTACTTCTGCTTCTCTAATTGAATTCTGATACAGCAGGCTGGTGCAAGGTGTCTTGGCTATTGTATCAGAGAGAAGAAAAAGTAGAAGGTACTCCTTGCCCTAAAATAGATATCTCGCCATGTCAAATTGCATTATTATACAGCCATTCACTCCTTTGAGAGATCCTATTAAAAATGCAGACATTTCTAGAAGGAGTAACAGCATAAATCATTCCTATTAAGGCCTTTGCCATTAGAGGCCCCCTACTCCCTCCTGATGCACTGAAAGGATGCCACCCATTAGGAGAGCTATAAGGACCAGGGGGAAAGTAGGCAGCAAAAGGAATGTTGCCATCTTGGAGCTTGGCCAAGGGCTGTGCTTAGTCCCTCAGTCATGTCCGACTCTTTGAGACACCCTGAACTGTAGCCTGCCAGGCTCCTCTGTCCATGGGGATTCTCCAGGCAAGAATACGGGAGAGGGTTGCCATGCCTGCCTCCAGGGGATCTTCCCAACCCAGGGATCGAACCTAGGTCTCCTACATTGCAGGTGGATTCTTTACTGTCTGAGCCACCAGGGAAGCCCAAGAATACTGGAGTGGGTAGCCTAGCCCTTCTCCAGGGTAACTTCCTGACCCAGGAATTGAAACAGGGCCTCCTGAATTGCAGGCAGATTCTCTATTAGCTGAGCTACTTAGTCCTATCAGAACTAGTAAGTCTCCATCCAAATTTCCCTGAATTCCTGCTCAGGTATAACTTTGCTTCTCCCAGGTAGTCAAGACCTTACAGAAATGTACACCCCACAGAATCTCACTATCAAAAGAATGGTGTACACTATGTATCAAGAAGCCCCAAGGACTCCCTTGGTGGTCCAATAATTAAGAATCTGCCTGTCAATGCAGGGGACATGGTTTCGATCCCTGCTCTGGGAAGATCCCACATGCCATGAGGCAACTAAGCCCATGCACCGCAACTACTGAACCCAGTGCTGCTACTACTAAAGCCCTCATCCCCTGGAGTCCATGCTCTGCAACAAGAGAAGCCACCACAATAAGAAGCCTGGGCACCGCAGCTAGTGAGTAGCCCTCACTCACCACAACTAGAGAAAACCCGCATGCAGCCAAAAATAAATAACAAAATTCATTTTAAAAGCTCCAAAATACTCTCACCACTCTTTATAACATCTGTATACTTAAGAGAACAGTTTGATACACAGACTGCTGCTGCTGCTAAGTCACTTCAGTCGTGTCCGACTCTGTGTGACCCCATAGACGGCAGCCCACCAGGCCCCCATGTCCCTGGGATTCTCCACTACAGACCCAAATAATACATGTGCAGATTAGACTGTTTAAAATGGATACTTTTATTTTCACTGTATCAATAAATGTGGGTACGAGTTTGATAAGAAAAGAAGCCTAGACTGAATATGGACTTTGCCATGGTTTTGGCAAATTTCAGTCTATCAAGAACATGATGCACATATGAAATTGGTGACCAATTTGATCAATTTTTTAGAAAGTCATGAAATCACAAAAAGTAGTCAGTGATTTAAAGGCATTTCTGGAGATTTTGTTGCTAAGTGGTTTCTATGAGCCGCCCCTCCATAGTCAAGAGAGACCTGACAGACCTGTCTCAAGTTTGGAGGACTGAGCCAAATAGGAGAGAGATCAAAGAAACTGCTACAGACATGAAAAAAAAAAAAGTACAGAATGTGCTTGTTCTTATGTTCCTCTAGGATGCAATTCAAAAGAGGATTATTTTAAAACAGATTTACTACTGGCATTATTTTGCTGACCTTGGAAAAGACCATTTCAAAGTCGTTTCACTTGTATTTTCCTTAAAGGGAGCAGAGATGCTTATAAACAGGTATAGACAAAAAGACATGTCAAGTTAACGCAAAGATACTGCAAGTTTCTATAGAGAGAAAGATTTTAAACTGTCCAAAATGATAAAAAGAAATAGGATTTACATAATCAAAAAATACTCTCCTGGACATAGTGTCTCATTTCATAGATCAATAAACACTTATAAACATGAATGCAGAGCTCCCTGACATTATATTACAACTTAGTGCTGAAGTACTTTTTTCCTCCACGTTTCTCTAAAATGGAAACAGGAACCTAACATACGATTTTCTATGATGATTGTGGATTTCCATTAAAGAAAAAAAAGAAAAGCCAGTAGAAGCAACATTTGAGAACAGCCTAGCTCATTTTAGACTATAACTACATGAATAATCTAGTTTCACAGTAAACTTCCATTAGTTACATTGTGAGATTTCAGGCTACATTTCCTCCAGGGATCTCAAAATTCTTTTCTGGTATCAATCTGTCAATAGCCCAATGCCTCTAATACTATGGAGCCCAGAGGAACTTGGTCTAGGATTATTTCTGTGGAAGCCTTTCATAAACTTTGTGGCAATCCAAGCTAAGGAGCATCAAAAATGACTGCAATGTTCTTTTGCTAAGTATTTACTTAACTAATAAAAGACATAAACATGAAAAGATAAAAGAATGACTGAAAAAAATTGGAAGCTCAACGCCAAAATAATTACATCTTTTTAAAATTCATTCAAACTTTAATTCAAAAATTAAATTCATACATGTTATACCTTTAGTTCTTGGTACAATATATGCAATCTTTAATCTTCGAATGAAATGCAATAAAAGTTCATAATTTTTAAAATACATGTAATCTAACATCTATCACTTATTACTGTGACTGAGAACAAGTCATTTAACCTTTTTTTTTAACTCTCAGCTTTGTAAGGTGGGGCTTGTCATCTATATATTACTATTAACATGACTCAAAATGTATGAAACCATTTTTAACTTCTTTTTGGTGGCTCAGTGGTAAAGACTCTGCCTGCCAATGCAGGAGACACAAGAGACACCTGTTTGATCCCTGGGTCTGGAAGATCCCCTGGTGGAGGGAATGGCAATCCAGTCTAGTATTCTTGTCTGGAGAATCCCATGGACAGAGGAGCCTGGTAGGCTACAGTCTATAGGATCACAAAGAGTCAGACACGACTGAGCACGCACACACAAATGCATACACATATGAATTATTAGTACAATAAAGTTGGAATTTGAACTCTAGATACTAGGACTTTTAAAATTAATCATAATTAATCATATATATATAATTTTTATTCTATATCCCATCTATTTAATAAACTGGGAAGAATGCAATATTGATGTATTGATATTTATGGATAGACTGTTTAAAATAAAGATCTTTCTGGTGGTCATACATAAATTCATGCCACTCTAAAGGCAAGTTCATGGAGTTACAAAGATCTGTTCTGGAACACTGAAGACCAAATAAAATAAAAAGTAATTCAAGAAGTTTTATAAATGTTTTTTTACTGGAAATCAGTGGTAAAAACCGATAGTCCAATGTGCCAATGAAACATTACATAGTCTCAAATCAGTATTTTATAAGAAGAAAAACTAAGTATTTTGGGAAAAGAAGGAAAACTGAGGTTTGGCTAGAATTATAGAAGACCTTTTGAATATTAGAGCTATAGATATAGGCCAGGTTAAGTTGCTTGTATTTCAATTCTATGTTCATTTTGATCTTTCTGGTCAAAATTACTTGGTTAGACTTCAATAAATCTTTATTGAATTGACTCTCTAGATGATCTGTTAAGTACCTAAGATTTGTGATCACTGATTCACAAATAAATAAGTAATAAGAATTATAGTATCTTTGTATAGCACTTTATATAGCACTTTGTCTTTTATAAGTACCTTCACCTACATGATTGTGTTTAATGATTGATAAAGAGTAGGAGAATATGACAGGTATAAAAAAAATGATGTTACAGTATCATGTACTGGGAAACATAAGGACAGCTGAACAGAATTTAGATTAATTCATGGATGGCACAGTCATAACATTTATTACTGCTGAGATAGATCCATGGAAGGAAATCAGTTTAAAAGGAAAGCTAAAGACAAGGCTTTGGTTGTGTCCTTAAGCTGGAATGTCCTTCCATTCTTTCTTCTTCCATCTCGGAGCAGTTTACTCTTCCCTCAAAGCTCAGCTTAAAGGCCATCTCCTCTATGAAGCTATCATTGATCCCTCTGAATTTTCAATGAGCTGCTTCCCTCTGTGCTCCCATAGCTCTTTATATATCGCTCTAGCATAGCATTTAGTTTCTTCTTTGTAAACAGCGGTTTACTTTATAAGGCTGCTTGACGGCAAAAGCTAGCCTATCACTGTTATCACCCATTAATGCCCTGCACAGGGCTCTGCAGAACAAGGAATCCCATTAACACTTGGAGTACTGAACTAACTGGGGGGAACACCACTATGTTAAAGAACTAAATGCTCCCACAAGATATCCCTGAGGGTCGTCTTCTGCCAGACTCTGCACGAGGTCACTTTGATATCATAAATAACGGCAAAGTCAATGCAAAGAAGAATGGAGGTGGTCGGAAAGGTTATTAAGGGACAATAAAAAGAAAGTAAAAGTGGAGAGAGCAGAGATGCAGGAAGGCAGACTGCTAGAAGGACTCTTCATTCCACCACTATATATTAAGGGCCCACTGTGTATCAGCCACTCGGAGAAGGCAATGGCAAGCTACTCCAGTACTCTTGCCTAGAACATCCCATGGATGGAGGAGCCTGGTAGGCTGCAGTCCGTGGGGTCGCTATGCGTCAGACACGACTGAGCGACTTCACTTTCACTTTTCACTTTCACACATTGGAGAAGGAAATGGCAACCCACTCCAGTGTTCTTGCCTGGAGAATCCCAGGGACGAGGGAGCCTGGTGGGCTTCCGTCTATGGGGTCACACAGAGTCGGACATGACTAAAGCGACTTAGCAACAGCAGCAGCAGTGTATCAGGCACTAAACTAATTGCTTGGGATATAAGGGAGAACAAGGCTCCTTCCTTGTCTTCAAGGAGCTTTCCAATGTTAGTGTGGAGACAGCTGAGTCACCAATAATTACAAAATGAGGTGCTAAATAATGGTAAGGATAATTACTTACTATAACTCATTTGTAGCATGTCTAAGAAATATTGATGTCAAATTGCCTTTAAAAATAGTTCCAATGAGGAAAAGGGGTTAGAGATGAGATTTCTAGTCGTGTGATAACAAAGTTAGATTCTATCCTGGCTACTATACATAATGCAATGATGAACAATGTTTGTCTTGTTGATCAGGACTGTGATGGAGATACAGTGGATACTTCCAAGGAAGAGGATAAAGGGGTAATACAGTAGTCAGAAAAGTTGATTTAGGACCTGGCATTTCCATTTCCCATACTGAAATTTCTCTCTTTCACTTCTAGGCCTCCATGAGATTCAACACAGCCCATCCCAATATTTTGTTAATAAAATGAGCTTTTATTTATTTTCTCACAGTTATTTACTTTAACATTTTTTGTTTTTGTAAGGAGTCACTATGCTGCTGTTAGGCATGTCTAGTGCAGTTGTTAAAACATCGATCCATTATAATCTCAGTGCAAATGCCATTGCATCCATGAATAATTATTTTAATACTGTGTTATTTAGATTACATTTCATTTACTTCAAAACCAGAGTTGTGAAATTATTTTTATTTTAAATACCTGGCTTGGAGCCAGAGCCTCACAGTTAGTTATTAAATGCCATTAGTAACATCAGGAAAAGCCAGTCAATTCACAAAAAGGAAACTAAAGGGAAAATACTCAGAAGATCCCATCAAAGCAGGAAATGAGAATCAGAAGGACTTCAACTTTTTACCAATAGAAATGATAATCACAAGGATAAAGAAGATTAATATTTACTGAGCACTGTGTTAAGTGTATCTTTATCTAACTGTTGCTCAGAGAAAAGAAATGTAATAACTTGATTAAGTTGAAACTTGAACTTTGAATTTATTGAATACAAATAAAAAAATATCCCAAATGGCACACACTTTCCAAAGCTACACAACTCTACGTAGGAATGTGTGTGTGTGTGCACACGCGTGCAAGTGCACGCACACACGTGTTCAGTCATGTCCGATGCTTTGTGACCTCGCGGACTGTAGCCCACCGGGCTCCTAGGTCCATGGAATTTTCCAGGCAGGAATACTGGAGTAGGTTGCCATCTCTAAATCCAGGGGATCTTCCCAACCCAGGGATCAAACCCGTGTGTCTTGTGTCTCCTGCATTGGCAGGTAGGTTCTTTACCAGCTGAGCCATGAGGGAAGCCCCTACTTCAGAATACCAGGATTCTAAATGTCCAACATCCTTACACCTAAAACTAACATGATATGGCACATCAACTTACTTCAACAAAAGTAAATCAATGAATTAACTAATTTTAAAACATGCCCAGGACCCAAGGATCCTGGAAACTTTCTATCAAGAAAGGGCATTTGGCCCTTTCTTACTAGTATGAGGCTACTTCTTTAATCTTTACTGTTTTTACTCCTAAAACAATCCCAATTTGCCCCAAACAAACAGGCAAATGAACAAAATGTGTACTGATCTACCTACACTGTCAGCCTAAATGGAAACATCCTGGCTGTCGGTTTTAATTGGAAATGGAACCCTTTCCTTGCTGTCCAAATTTATTACAGTTACACATCACCCTCAGGTTTTCATCTAGGAAACAAGTCATTCTGGTGATGGATGAGGCAATATTTATATATCATCTTGCAAAGTAAGCAAAGAGACTTCTAGTTTAAAAGCACTATAAGGCTATTGTTACAGTCCAGTAATGAAGACAGTGATTTTGGAGAAAAAATATATATATAGCTAAATATTAAAAAATTTTAAACTGTGATTTTTGTATAAGTTATACAGGTCAGAGTATATCTTTCAATTCAGGTGGAAGATGCCACTCTTAAAATTTGTTGCCCTAGGTATAAAAATCTAGTCAAAGAAGTCTGTTTATAGTTTGGCTCAATATTTATTTCTCTAAATTCTATATTCCTATTGATCCATAACTATGAATATTTATTAACGATGCTCATACAATGTCCAAGTGATTTACTATTAAGTAATTTCTAAAAGATGAGCGATTAAAGGTCATGGTACATAAGTCCTATTAAAAATCCCAAGTTAATTACAGTTGTGATGATAATTAAATCAAACTGTGAGTATCATGACATCTAAGGCAATAAAAGAAATATGATTTCTTAAACTTTTTTCAATACACAGCAAAAGGAAGCATATTAATAAACAAGACAAAACTTAGAGGAATCCTTATAATTTGTTGGTAGGAATATAAAGGGTCCAACTGCTTTTTATGAAAATATCATACTCTATAAACCAACAGATTAGCTATTGGGTATACATCTTGGGAAAAAGAAAATGAAACAAAAATCTTGCTCATATGCACCAAGATATGGGTACAAAAATTTGTATTGCTCAGTGATCTGTAATTACATAAAAGTAAAAAAAAAAAGAACTTCCTAAATTCCCTAAATAATGAAGACTGTATTTATACAATGGAATATATATTTTTATTATGAATGGACAAGATCATACAGATCAAATGGATAATTTATAAAAACATTGTTGAATAAAAAAGTAAGTAACAGGATAGATTTTTCAGGATGGTAATATTTAAAAAGCCCCAAATCAAAGTTGCATATTGTTTATGAACATACAAGCTTGATATAACAAATATTAAAATATGGACCAGAAGGAAATGTACCAAATTTACAACACTGGTTCCCTCTGAGAGAGGGCAGCAAAAAATGGATCAGGGCATGAAGACAAAGATGATTTCAACTTGGACAGTATGTTTTTTTTAAATCATAACAAAAACAATATGTACCATTGCTAATTTTAAGTGGTAGTTGTATCAGCATTCGTTATAGTGCTTACGTACTTTAAAAACTGAAAAAAATTCTTATGCTATCATCAAGATCAAGGACCTCCAAAGGTCCTATACATCCCAAAGACCATATATGTATTGCAGCAATAATCTTTGATATGAACGTTATGATCAAATTAACATATCTAGCAGTTCATTTATTCATTTAACAAATATTTACTGAGCCCCACTATATGCAGGTTCAAAACAATGTTCTTGCCCTCTGGTGCTTGTACTGGGGAGAAAAAAAGAGATATAAATAAAGGAATAGCATATAACATAATAAATATAAGGTTGTTATAACTGATATTCAGTCAGAAAGTACCCAGTAAAGTGTAACCACTGACATCTCTTCTGACTGGTTAGTGTTGGAGGTGTCCCAGTTGTTAAATAGTTTGAACATAAACCCCATAATAAATTCAATGAAGAAAAACTAAGCAGGATCAGGGAAAATGTATAAGGGGTGTGGAAGAGATATGATTTTAGATGAGATGGTCAGATAAGCCCCTTTGAGAAACGTTTTCAAGCAGAGACCTAACAAAAGGTGGTAATGAGCTATGAGAAAATATTGAGAACTTAGGTCCAGACAAGGCAAGAATAAATTAAGTTTAACAAGGAACATCAAGAAAGTAGGCAGAGAGGACTGAGCAAGATGAGACTGATCAGAACAGAGATCAGAAAGGTATTCAGGGACCAGATTACATAGGATCTTTCCAGGAAGCCACAGTGGTTTAGATTTAATTCTCAATGGGACACAAAAATATGAGAGGAAATTAAACAAGGAAAAGCTCTGACTCATTCAGATCCTTAAAATTTTGTATATGTATATTTACATAAAATATACTAATTATATATTTATATGATATTCATATAATATTTATATATACATAATATATACATGATAATATGTACATGCATGCTCAGTTGCTTCAGTGGTGTCTGACTCTTTGCGACCCTTTGGACTGTAATCTGTCAGGCTCCTCTGTCCATGGGATTCTCCAGACAAGAATATTGGAGTGAGTTTCCATGCCCTCCTCCAGGTGATCTTCCAGGGATTGAACCTGTGCCTCCTGCATTTCCTGCACTGCAGGCAGATTCTTTACCCACTGAGCCACCTTGGAAGTCAATATAACAATATATATAATTATATACACCATATAAAACTATATATTTTATATATTTCATAAATATATATTTTATGAGTTTTATGTTATATATATTTCATTGTTTATATTATATATATTATTATAAGACATATATACAATAATTACAAAACATATAAAATATATACATTATAAAACATACGTGAATTTAATAATAGGAAAAAAGTGGGAAACAAGGTGACCAATTAGTAGATACTGCAGGAGTGCAGCCTAGAGATATAGCTGATTAGAACTTGGTTGTTAGTAGTGGAGATAATGAAAAGTGGTCTGATTTGGGATATATGTGAAGCTTTAGCTAACAGAATCAATATATATGTGTTGTTAGAGACATAAAGGAGAAGGCAGTGGCACCCCACTCCAGTACTCTTGCCTGGAAAATCCCATGGATGGAGGAGCCTGGTGGGCTGCAGTCCATGGGGTCGTGACTGAGCGATTTCACTTTCACTTTTCACTTTCATGCATTGGAGAAGGAAATGGCAACCCACTCCAGTGTTTTTGCCTGGAGAATCCCAGGACGGGGGAGCCTGGTGGGCTGCCGTGTATGGGGTCGCATAGAGTCGGGCACGACTGAAGCGACTTAGCAGCAGCAGCAGCAGCAGAGACATAAAGGAGTTTAGGAGGATTCCTAGATTTTTCATCTTGAGTAACTAGATAAATATAAGCTTCCATTTATAGATATGGGAAAGACCAGACGCAGAACTGATTTGGGAAGAAGAAATCAAGAGTTCTATAATAAACATGTGAAATTTAAAAATGCCTACTAGACATCCAAGTGGAGACAGCATGGAGGCAGTTGGCTATATAACAGTTGTCATTGATAGTGTAAAAAAAAAAAACTCAAAAGTATCACGTTAACTACTTTCTCAACACTTCACCCACAAGAATACAATTTTGTTAACTAGCCAAAAGTTGTTAACTTATTATTCTGGTTTTTAGACGGTGAATACAATATGTACTCTGCTGTCTATGATTTCTAACAGCTTATTTCCATTTATATGAACACATTAATGGAAAAGAAGCAGGAATGGAAACAAACACTGTTGATTGGTTCTCATATGTGTATTTCCAACATTCCATACACTCTGTTTACAGAACCCAATTTTCTGAGTTTATTTTAGATAAAAGGCTTTTTAAATTCAAAATCATAGTATTGTAGCTTACAGTCCCAATCATAAATGTGATTTTAAAAGGTTTTTGTGATGATTTTATCTCACATACTACAAATAAAATTAGCGGGTAATTTATAGTATAGTTTAAAAGTAGGACACGCATGTTAGATTGCCTGGATTTATATCTGTTCATCTCAGGTGGTACTAGTGGTAAAGAATTCACTTGTCCATACAGGAGACATAAGAGACACAGGTTCGAGGATTCTTGGGTCAGGATTCTTGCCTGACTAATCCCATGGACAGATGAACCTGGTGGGCTATGGTCTGTGCGGTTGCAAAGAGTCATACACAACTGAGCATAGCAATACAATACATAATCTGTTCCCACTACTTAATTGGAAAAGTTTCTTCACACCCTGTCTTAATTACTTCACCCCTTGAATAAGAATAATGATAAAACTGAGAATTACATAAACTAACAAAGTGTTTAGTACACTGCATGACATCAGGAAAGTTTTTGATAGATAATATTATTTGTAAAAACATTCCGCAAGTTAAATTCAACAAGCATGCTTAAGAACTATGTATTTACACTGTGCTGTGCATGTGTGCTAAGTCACCTCAGTCGTGTCTGACTCTTTGCGACCCTATGGACTGTAGCCCACCAGGATCCTCTTTCCATGGGATTTGCCAGGAAAGAGCTACACTAGGCACTATTAAAGGGACCTAATTATGACTAAACAGAACACTATCCTGAGTCAAACCGTAGACGCATTGGTGACAGTGTTTTCTAACACCACATGTAAGATTAGTTTTCCTAAATTTTGATAAATAAAAATCCACATGGCGTGGTCCAGGCATCACAATCAACCTCAGAGTGGTCATCAGCGGATTTTCTTTGTCATGCACAGAGCCTCTTCTGCAACTTGTATTGACCACATACACTGGATTCTCCTCTCCCTTGAGAGAGTTGCTTAGAAGCATATTTGATTTCTTCATTTTATCACTTCCAAGAAGAAAAGAACAACAGGAAACAAACAAAAAGTTATACAGAATGGTAAAAAATCATTGTTCAGACATGACCTGATGATAGTGTCAGCTGCTGGACTTCTCAACGGACATCAACCCTCTGGGCCAAAAGGGCTATTTCTTTGTACTAAAACACCATCCAGCTCAATTCTTCATTTAATATTTTAGAAGTCAGTTCCAAAGTAGGTCAAAGAATGAAAACCAATTCTGGTTTCTTCCTCGGCTCACATCTTTAATTTTCATGGAACTGATACTATGAGAATCTATTCCCAGAAAGATGAGAAGAAACTTGCAACCTGCCAATCTCAGTATAAGTTCTCTTCCATTATGATGTGTGTGAAACAACTTTCATCCTTTTCCCCTTTTGTAAGGAAAGAAATTCTGAAATCTAAAAATGGTACATGAAAAGCTAGTCTGAGAAAAGAAAAAAGAAAAAAAAGTTAGTCTGCCCATTGGTCTGGGGAACTAAAACCAAAGCAGATTTCACACCAGCCATCTTTATACAAGGAATTGTTTAACTATGCAACTGTATCCAAAAGCTGATTCTAAGTGAACAGGAACACTTTACTGTCAGTGAATGACAACTTCTCAAAGTTTTAACATTAGAAACAAAAGACTCAAGAGGGCACTAAGATGAATATTTCCTCGCGGTGAGATGACAGCCCCCTGATATCAAAACCCAGGGCAAGATTACACAAAATTTCCACAAATAAAGGGTATGGAATAGTCTCTGAAACAAGACCTACTTTTCTGGAAGAAAGGATATTCACTTTTGAACTCGATCAATTGATAAATGGGTTGTATTTGTTTAAAAGGCCCAAATATATATCTTTTAATTGTTGACTTCAATAGAAAAGTTAGAAAAGGGGCAAAAAGTACAAAGCAGTAAAACTACTATAATCAGGAACAATAAAATTTAAATGGCCAAGAAACATATTAAAGAAATCAATCTGTTCAATAGGCAAATGCATTTTAAAAAATAAAATGTCATTTTCACCTACCAATATGTTTGTATATCAGTGCCAAATTTTTTAAACTGTTATCACAGCAGAAAAGGTGCCCATAATATGGATAATTTCATCAGTATCCTGTTTGGTAAACTACATAATTTATCTGCTAAGACTCTACATTAGAAGAAAATTTAAGACTAGAGGCCCAGTACTGATGAGGGTCTAGTGACTAGGACATTTCATAAAATGCTAGAGGAAATAAAAATTAAGTATCTTCCTGGAAAACTGACAGAAGTTAAAACTGACACCAGTTAATAGCCTTAAAATATAAAAACTAAACAATCTAAATGTCTACAAATAGAAGACTGATTAAAGAAATATCCACATATTCATATGGTAGAATACTATACACAGTATATCTCAGAAATATAATGTTAAGTTTTAAAAAAGGAAGTTATACAATAATGTGTATCCAATTTTTCCATTTATGTAAGGTTCAAAAACAATACTACTTGTAATTTGCAGGTAACCATCAATATGTAATTTTCAATTATTGTTAAAGAAGAAAAAAGAATATAAAGGAAGATAAAATATCAGAGGGTAAGGATCATTTCCCAAAGTTTTTGTTTTGGTTGTGTGTATGAGGATAATGTTTACTGCTGCTGCTGTTGCTAAGTCACTTCAGTCGTGTCCAACTCTGTGACCCCATAGACGGCAGCCCACCAGGCTCCCCCGTCCCTGGGATTCTCCAGGCAAGAGCACTGGAATAGGTTGCCATTTCCTTCTCCAATGTTTACTGCATTGCAATATAAAATGCACTTCTCACTGTGGATCAATTTAAAGCCAAGTTTTAAAGCTACAAGTAGAGTTTACAAGGTGTAACTTGCTCATCTTCAGCTTATTGTTCCCAAACAGGTCTCCTGACTTTTGCTCTCTCCCATGTGGCAGAAACTATCTTCTTTATACCTCGAGAAGCCCTCTCTCATGTCCAGAGAAAACAGAGCAAGGCCCAGAGAGAGGGGCCTGCCTGAGTCGCACGTCTTAAGTCCAACACCTCTTTCCCCTGGTGGCTCAGACGTTAAAGAATTTGCCTGCAATGCAGGAGAAGTAGGTTCAATCCCTCAGTCAGGAAGATCCTGTGGAGAAGAGAATGGCAACCCACTCAAGTCTTCTTGCCTGGAGAAGTCCATGGACAGAGGAGCCTGGCAGGCTACAGTCCATGGGGTCACAAAGAATCAGAATCCCCAAGATTCACTAGAGATGCTCTGTCCTTTCCATTCAGTAGGATTCCACTCTTGAGAACAAAAGAATATAGCCCAACCCTTTAGCCTCAACTAAATACAAAACAATGAACTCACCATCAAAAAACATGTGCATTTAATATGGGAGAAGAAGAGTAGGTTTAATAAAGAAAACTATACTGATATATGTTCATCAAAGCATTATAACCAAAAAAAAAAAGAAATGAAAATAACATAAGTCATCAAGGTATGAGGATGATTAAATATTATATATTTATAAAAAAGTCATTAAGGTATGAGGATGATTAAATATATTTATAATAGGATATTTATAAATATAAAATTATATTCTCTAATAATATATAAATGATATAAGTAAATAATAAAGCTATATTAGCAAATTTAAAAAGATGAAAAATTATATGTGACATGATTCCATGATTCCAACTTTGTAAAACAAAATGTATATTATATTTAGGGAGGAAGACATAAGAAAAATGACAAAACGATTTCAATGTTGAGTTTGAGGTTTTTCATGTTTTCCAAGTTTTTTATTTGGAGAATTATTTTTTTAATATTTTCAATATAAATGGAAAAAATTCTTCATACATGCTTTCAGTGTTGAAACTCAAAGTAGATTTTTCTCTCTCATCTCTCTTTTGAGATCATTATAAGCTGCCCAAATGCAGTAGCTAAATTTTTTGTCTCTTAATTTACTGAGGAAAAAAAGATTCATGATAAAAATCCTCACAAAACAGAAAACATTCCAGAAAATCAAATACTATATTCAATCATTTGATTGATTAGTTAAAAACACGTTATTATGTATTTGTTACCTAGATATATGGTAAATGCAATGCAATATACAGTCTCTATTGAGCTCCTACTCTTCATCAAGAGAGTATGGGGGACTGTCTCATGTATTAGCTCACTTAAAGGACAGCAGTAGTCCAGATCAAGAGTCAAGGCACAGTAAATGCAGGAAACATATGTGTATGTGGGTATATAAATCAATAAGATGAAGGAATTGCTAAATGTTACAGAACAGTAGAGTAGATAGATGGACATATATTTTAATTACATAATTAAAAGGTCAAGCGAATGACTTGAGCTGATATTGAAAGTGAAAGTTACTCAGTCATGTCCAACTCTTTGGGACCCCATGGACTATACAGTCCATGGAATTCTCCAGGCCAGAATCCTGATGTGGGTAGCCTTTCCCTTCTCCAGGGGATCGTCCCAACCCAGGGATCAAACCTAGGTCTCCCTCATTGCAGGCAGATTCTTTACCAACTGAATTATCAAATTGGCAGTAAGTATACAGAAAAACCAACTTGATACAGACCTTGAAGGATGGGTGGAATAGGGATAAGAGGAGACTATTCCAAGCAAAAAGAATGTCTTCTGCTTGTCCTGGTAGAAAAACATATGAGATGAGGGACTTCTTGTGTGATGACACTAGTCACTAACGTCAGAGGATCAAGATGCCAGCCTAAGACCCAGGCACAGTTCCAGAGCTAAGTAGAACAAGCCCCACCACCAAAAGTTGACAGAATATGCCTGAGAGACCTCAAAACAATCCAGAAAGACTATGGGGGTTTTTAAGGAAACTAGTTCAACACTTTTAAAGTGGTATTTCTCTAGAGCAGAAATCTTGGGGGAACTGAAGGAGGTAATTCAAAGTTGTCTACTATAAGGCAGTAATTATGCTGAAGTCTCCTGTTTCACCTTTAAAATCTTGCATGTGTGCATTCAGTTAAATGCCCCTCTTCATCTCTGTGTACAACTGGAGCGCCAGATAAATGAAATACACACACACACACACACACGCACACACACGTCTAACTTATTAGTCCTATGAAGTTTTGCTCCTCTTCCATTCTGCCACATATAAGGTGTCAATCTACCATTAACCAGGCCACTAGGCTGTGATTTAACTGCTGTGCCTTCATCTGCTTCAACCCACTCCAGTGTTCTTGCCTGGAGAATCCCAGGGACGGGGGAGCCTGGTGGGCTGCTGTCTATAGGGTCACACAGAGTCGGACACGACTGAAGCGACTTAGCAGCAGCAGCAGCATCTGCTGCACCCAGCCTTTTTTCCTATCTTCTTCAGACACAGTTTAATATCAGGAACTTGGCTACCAGAAGTATTTTCCAAGTGGCCCTTTAATATGCAGCAAAATAATTCACATTTAAACTGTGAGTGCTGGTCTTACTTCCATGCCTCTGTCCCCAGATTCTGGCTACATACCCCTATATATTAATTTTGCTTGCTGCTGCTGCTGCTAAGTCACTTCAGTCGTGTCCGACTCTGTGTGACCCCATAGACGGAAGCCCACCAGGCTCCCCCGTCCCTGGGATTCTCCGGGCAAGAACACTGGAGTGTGTTGCCATTTCCTTCTCCAGTGTGTGAAAGTGAAAAGGGAAAGTGAAGTCGCTCAGTCGTGTCCGACCCTTAGCGACCCCACGGACTGCAGCCTACTAGGCTCCTCCATCCATGGGATTTTCTAGGCAAGAGCACTGGAGTGGCTTTAATTTTGCTTAGGATTCTTTTTTTTTTTTGCTTCCTCTCGAGGGAGGGACCATACGTTATTTGATTTTGATTCTCACCACCAGCACCACCACCAGGTTTTGCAAGTGCTATATGCTCTGTTCACTTCATTCCACATACAGTAGTCTGGAGTTTCATTTGTGCGTTAGTCCAACAGAGGCAAGGGCACTTGAGCACACAGAGAACACTGGCTGGGAACGATAAATGACATGAGGCAGGTTTTAAGTTTAGCTAGCCCCACGTAGGAGAAGGAAATGGCAGCCCACTCCAGTGTTCTTGCCTGGAGAATCCCAGGGATGGGGGAGCCTGGTGGGCTGCCGTCTATGGGGTTGCACAGAGTCGGACACGACTGAAGCGACTTAGCAGCAGCAGCAGCAGCCCCACATAATCTTTATCAGCTCCCTCTCAAGGCCTCCCACATAAACCATGCATGCTATGCCAGTGCAGCCTCAACCCAAATTCAGTGAGCCTTCCAATAAGATTGTCAGTCCTAAATCGCTTAGAAATGCCATTGGGTCCTGATGGAAAGTAATTGGAAAGAAGGTTATAAACACTCAGATTTAAAAACCACATAGAGTACTTTAGACTTGATACACAGGTAACAGGGAGCTACTGCTGGCTCCTTAACAAGGGAATACTTGATATAGTGCTATATCAGAAGACCAGTCTCCGTGGAACTTAATTCACTGCACACATAAATTAAGTTTTTCTTAGAAATAAGTCTAAATAATGAACTAAACAATGAAGTGTTAATAATGAAGGAACTGAAGATTTTTTAAAATTTCATTCTGGTATAATTCAGGAATAAATCAATTCAAATGAAAGATGTCACTGTTATTAAAACTTCATTCATTTATTAAATTATGTTTCATGTGAACAGAGTGAATTTTTAAGATTATTTGATTATTATATAAGTCAATGTCATTTTCAGTTTTTGGAAAATTGGTATTAATGCCTTGTCATTAAAAACATAACTAAATTTATCAAATTAATTTCTCAAAGGCCACCTGATAGCCACCAGATGGCAACCTGAGCTGATGTCAAATCAGAAATGTTAGTTATGGATAGCTCTGAGACTATGCATCCATCACCACTCACTCATCCTGTTGGGTTCCTTTAAAATAATAAAACAGGAAGGCTTTTGTACTACTTTTTAAATTCCATTTGAACATAATGAAATATGCTCTATCCACAATGCTTATAGTAATTAAAATTTTTTTTCTTAATAGCATTCCATTTGGAAACAGTGCAATATGGAATGATCATTAATGACCTGCTTTGGTGCCTGAATAAATGCCTATCAAGAGCGCAGGCACACATTAGTAAATTTCCTAAAGAAAATCCATTTTCATTTCAAATTCTGACATTTTATTTAGAAAAATTATACCGTTTCTTTTCATTATTTCGGTAAACATAATGAGGGTATTGCTAACTACACCTCAGAGTACTTTATTTTCTCCATTTTTTAGTAATATGAGTCTACATGTAATTAAAGGCGTGCTGCATTAATGATGCCGAAGGTCTCCAAGGGAAGCATTTAATGTCCACCTCATAATATTATGCCAAAATTACATGCACAGAAGACATTTTAATAATCTTTGTTTCCTAATTTAGTTTTGATTGGCTCTGAAATCCATAGCTGCACTCAAGGGCTCACATTTCTACCGTCATCAGCACTTCTGTGTCATAAATTGTACAAACGCCTATGACTTCTTCCATCTGTAGGCTTCTTCTGAAAGCTTCTGTTTAACTTATCCAGAAAATTAGCCACAGGCTGGAGATAATTGCAGATAATTTTGCCATTTTTAAGCTACTGGGGTGTTGCATGAAGATATGACAACTAAGTTTGTCTAAACGCAAAGGAGAAGTCATAGCTTTGTGTTGTCACTTCAGCTTTGCACCTAGGTTCAGATCATCATATTTGCTCTTTATGCAAACTGAAACAAATTGTAGTCACTCAATGATCTGTATTTTCTGACAAAGCTGTGCTACCTAAAGCTTTCATGCAGCTGAAGGAAGGACACAATCTATACTAATGTTATCGCAGCCTAAAAAAAATTTTTTTAATGCTTAACTCTCTTCTACCCTTCATATTCTTCCCCCTTAACAAAAACAATTTTTTTTTAATATCTAAAAAAGAATTTTATTAAAAAAAAATTTTTTTTTTAGTCATCAACAACTTACAAGGAATATATCAGACTAAATTAAAATGTATGGCCTCAATATACAAAATTCATGCATATACATATATATGTGTATATCTATTTCTATTCCCCTATTCTACTATCATAAAACAGAAATAGCAAAATCTCCCAAAAAACTAATATTTAAAATGCTGGTACTATTACTATACAAAAACTTAAAATTACTGGGACATTAAAGAGGTATTATGCAGGTTACCTAGGTTAATAAGCAGAGATCTAAATGGAATCATGTGGTCCATTTTCCCTAAAATCTCACTCTAAAGTAAATGCAGCATTCACGGATGGTCACTGGCATATAATGATGGAGGTGATGCAAAAGGCAGCAGTACAGACTCTCAGTGCACTGCCAATGAAATCCAACTTTATATAAGATAAATTGGCTACGGGAATTATAGGGTATTTCTCTGACCAAATGTCCCCTTGGTGCTCAGAATTGCTAGTCACAGCTAATAAGGGTGTCACTAGCTGAGTAAGTGATTACTGAAACCATTCTGCAGCAAACATTTACATATCAGGGCTAAGCAGTGATTGTGCTTATATGGCAGCTTCCCTGATGTAATAGGCCATAACGACTCTGAGGGAGCAGGTATGGATGCATGTGTCAAGGAGGGGAGAACGTGGAAGTCATAACACAAATGACTTTATGGATTCCCATTAGACCTCGGGCTAAGGAGCACCCAAACAGGCCTGATATGACAGCATCCTGAAACAGCTTTACAGCCTTGTGTCAGGAACCCTTATACTAAAGAATTTTATGGAAAATACAAAACTGGAGAGAGGATGTGTTGCTATATTAGGTCACTATCTTTGACTTGGTATATAATATGCATACAAGCAGTCCCAAACTTTGTATTTAAAGGGTAGATTATTAATGTGTTATGCCAATCAAATGTATATTAAGGAGCCCAAATTATGCATTATAGGTAACATCTCACAATCTCACACTTCTCTTGAAAAACAATTCTGTTTAATGACAAGCTTAAACCCACCAAGGCTTCTGAATATTTGCATCATAGTAACATGCATTATTTTAAAACACTGTCCTATGGAGTTTCATATAAACAGGTAAAGTACATATATTACTGCACTTGAGAAAGCTGAGGAATATCATTTTCATTCTTTCTCTTTTGGTCTCTAACATCACTTAGCCACTGAACTGCTAGAAACTGGCTTAAGAACCTTAGACCATGTAACTGTAAAAAGCAGGCATGAGAAGTTCTATAATGTGCCCTTTCCCACTCAACATGGGAGAGAGAGGTATGTTGAAGACACCAGGTAAACCCTTCAACATGATGGACAGGAGCAGTGCTGAGCAAGCATTCTCTTGCCAGAGGCTGACATCAGGGAAGCTGCACGTTCAAATCACATGTTGAGCACATCATACAGAGCCTGTGCAAGTACAAACAGCACTCTGAAAAAGGATCTCTGCTATTTTACTTAGATCTTTAAATTATTAAACAATTCCAGAAGAGGCATATTGCTAGCATTGCATGCAAGCTGATACATAGAGTGTCTTAATAATATTAAGACTTGGCCCAGAACTATCCTCTGCTAAGGACTGGAAGATTGCACCACCTGTCACCCGAACAGCCATTTCACCCCTAGATTTGCAATAAGATCTTAAATTTGACCTTTTATGAGAGATTATTAGAAACCTTATATAAAGCCAACAAAAGCCTCTGCTCTCTTTTACAGATTTATTACAGTTTTCCTAATGTGTTTGAATAAACTCTTCTGCGAGTCTCTGGTTTCTAAAAAGCAACTTTTTTGCAAAGCACATACCTGCTTCCCAGAGACGGTCCTCTCTTTGAAATATTTAGTCTTTCCGAGCACTTTAGTCATAGTGACACCTAATAGCCAAGCTCTTTTTCTCACTCTCCACAAAATCAGGTTTAGACTATAATTCAAACCAGTCCCCAAAGGCACTTCTGAAAAATGGCAAGTCCTTAGCTTTTAGGCGAAAAGACTCTTTAGTGCTCAAAATTGTTTCCTGTTACAAAACCTTTTCTGCAGTGCTAGGTCTAAGATGATCTTATGCTAATTTAACTCACTAGGGACTGTGAACAGATGTTACTTTGATTAATAGTTTCACTATCCTGAAAATGCCAGGCCAGGTTCAAGATAATAAAGTCAGGTAAGGATACTATTAAAATCTGCCATACCATTACATCTGTTATATAGAGAAAAATGAGATCCCAGGTCATGTATCAAATAAACCCTACGTATAATAATAATAAAACAACATACACCAAATGAACACACTGTTTGAATTCTTTAGCACAATGATTTACACCACTTTAATGAAGTCTTTACTTATACCTTATGGGTATATTTTCAGCAATGTCTCTAGTAAAAAATTCAACGTGTCACATAGCATTTACCTTACCACCCAGAAAAAGCCTTTTCTATACCATGAAAACAATGAATTATCTAACTTTGCTTATCAAAAGGAGAGTATTTGAATTTGCATGCTCCATGTCATTACTTTTTTAGGAAACATTTTCAATATTCCAGCCTTTTCTCTGGAAATCCATAACCCTTACAAACAAGAGGCTGAATAAGTTGACAAGACTCTTCCGGAAAAGCTTCTGAGCCTTTGGCTCCTGTCTCCTAACCAAGAATTTCCAAACAAACCACAGTAGTTTCCCGATGAGGAAAACCATGACATCTACTCAAGCCTTGAACTGTAGAACACAGGAATAGCCTTCATTTAAAGATACATGTAAAGAAATCTTTATGTTTTTAAAGTTGGCTTACCAATGGATTTTATCTTTAAGCTATCACATGTGGTCTAATCATATTCCCAATCTCCAATCTGAAATTTAAACTTCAATTGGACTTTTTGCTTTATAATTTATATTCAGTGCATTTGTCTCAGTGAAACCTTTGGTTTGCAGGAAGTGTGTCAATCACACTGCGCAAACTGGAATTCCAGGTGGTGCAGGCCTCCACTGAGAATGCAACTAGCCTGTTAGCACAAATCTGCCACCTGCAGATTCAGCTCATTGCCTGAGTTGAGTCTTCACACTCACCGCATTTGAATGCACATACAACATGCCCGCATTTAACATGAAATATGCAATTCAAAAAGGTTGTCTCACCATTGCACAGAATGTCTCAGGAGGGTCTCCACAGGTAATGTCTGGAGGATCCAGTTTCACTTTCAGATATTTTGTCATGTCTGTGGATTCCGGCTGACAGGCCATGTAATCCCAAACTTTCCCTTCTTCTGTATAAATCTGAGTCTTACACACATCATAATGTCCCCACACTAAAGGGTAGGGCTGCATCACTGAGGACACTGTAACCCAAAGGGCATGAATTGACAGGAATCTTGACAAATACATCTCTAAATTCTTGCCAATCTTCGTGGTAACTAAAGCAGCTTATCTATGTCTATACGTAGGTAGGTTTGTATATTAAAAAAAGAAAAAGAAGATGAGACTTCAATGTAGATTCCAAAACTAAAAGTGAAGGGTTCATATATTGCACATGTTCAGGTATATTGAGGACTTTGGTGGAAGCCTAGCATACTTGTGCACTAGGCATTAGCAACAACTTGCAGCTTTTTCATTGTCCTAGAATGTATCTATTAGCCTTGGGTCTAATTTGTTTTTCATAAAAGATATCCAGTAGCAGATAATGATTTATCAAAATGATGGCTCTCCTACTGTACATCCAATAACCCTGGGTGCTCGATGCTCACAGTTCCCAAGGGATGCTCAGGCGCACTGAGGTATCAGTAGCTAAAGCAAAAGGACGAGTGTCTATCGCTCGTTGTCTGCTTCCCATCAATCATTCTTTTCTTCTGGCACCAACTCCCTTTAAAAACAATAAGAATAAGAGTTATTGTCCCACAATCAATGCATTACAAAATATATGATATGTTGACATTTGGGAGGTTAGATGCAATATGAAGCAAATTGGTGTAATATGGATAACCTTTACTCAGCTGCTTTGCTAGAATGAGCAAATCACAGAAATCATTCACATTAGGAAGAATTTTGATATGAAGGATTTAACTCTTCCATAACAAAGACAGATGTTTGTGTTCCAGGTGACTTACAGGTTTTCACTTCAAAAATTATATTCCCATCTTGACAAAACTGAAAGCAAGCAGCTAGATTTAAACATTCATATACTGCAGTGCTGGAAAATCTTCCAGGGGAACAATGGGGGAAATGAGTGCTTTTATAACAATGGCAAAGAAGTGACAACTAGTTCTATGCCTTTTGTCTTTTGGCAAAGAGACCCTAAAAATCTACAAATTCCTTGTACATTTCTTAGCTTTTGTTAACTGGAGTGAAAAACCAGCATTGTTGGCACAAGGCTGTCCCTTTGGATTTGCTCATTATATTAGAAGAATTTAGCATCTTTTGTTTAGTTGCATTTAGTGATAAAGATAACTTGGTTCTCTGAAAAAAATACTCAAAAATAAAACCAAAGGAGCAAATTTTCCTTTCATAAGAATTTTCTATTTTCTTACATCTTTTTATAGCCATTACATCTGCATTTGCAGTTACTCTCTGTAACAGAAGAAGGGAATTTGTCCCAAAGGCAAATATAATACGCTGCTTTAAAACTAAAAGCTCTGTAGTAAAACGCACAATTTAAAATGCACATATAAAAATAGCTGAGGGTGAGTTAACAGGCCATGAAGCAGAATAATATGGCACTAATTCTAAGAGAAAATAAAAATTACTGTTTAAAAGTACTTTTGGCTAACTGATAATACAGCCTACATACTGAGTACAAGTCATTGGTGACTTTAACTGGCAACTTTTCTCTTTAGAGATCACTGTCTAAATCTAAACAAACAATAATATTTGGAATCCAGGTGTAAGAAGAGTGCATTTGCTTAATTAGCTGATTTATATCATCACAGTCCTGATAATTAAGTATTTTTTAATGTAAAAGGACAAAAAAGCCTACAATTTCATGAAATACCATAGAGACCCTTCAATTCACACTAAGCAGTTTAAATATGGAAGTTCACTGTCCTCACACAATCTTATAGAAGGAATCTACTATATTTAAATAATATACCATCTTAAAATGAACTAAGCCACAAAGACTATGAAATGCCAACAGATGGTTGAATTGTGTTTCCATAGCAAAGTAATTTATAATAATTGCTTTATGGATGCAAGTGCAATTTTCATTATATTCAATTCATAAAATGTTATCATACTGCTGCAATTTGTGATATTTTCTATTAGGAAAAGTGTTGAATATTTGAGTTCCTATGAAGCAATAATTAGCAGTTTGTCTAAACATGTATAAACTACAGATTTGAATCTGCCTCTTTCTTGTAATATAAAGACTATGTTGTGCTCAGTACATTTTGAAATCTTAAACCAAAAAGAAAAAAATCACAGAGAAGTAAATGTTGTGGCTACTACAGCCTTCTGCTTTTTTCAGATTCATTAGTAACTTTAAGTTGATACTTTCAGAAGCAGCTGACATTCTGACAATTAATAATCTGAAAAGGTATTAAAATAATACAAATTTGCATTTTCTAGATGCATTTTTCAACTGCGTTTACTACTTTATTATAATAAGAACAAACACTTTCATGGAGGGGGAAATGGAATGGAGGGAAAAGTAGACATTATAACTGAAGCAGTGTAAAATCTACTACACCAGAAATTATTACCTTAAATTCTTAGTTTCAAATACATAGCAACATGTTAATCAGCACCATATACTCTTGAAGACCTGAGATGAACTGCTTTGAGTTTAAAATGAGTGAGCACAGCAAGCTAATTTTTAATATTATTTTTAAAATATGACCTTAAGTATATATTTGAATTCTCTGAGAATAATAACATTTTAATCAATAATATTATTCCCCCAATCTGCTCATTCTTCACTAATGTCTTCATCTATTTTTTTGCCTCAGTTGAATCACAAAATGCAGGATGACCATATAAATTTATGCTAAAAATTTGGTCACTAAGGAAATGTATGGGAACCTGGTACTATTTCCTGACACAAGAGCAATCCCAGTGCAACGAATTCTCATTAAAGTACACCAGAATTATAATGATGGTCATTACACAGAATTATGGACTACACCATTGATCGAATTTAGAAAACTGACAAAGAAAAATGCAGAGGAGTGCAAGACATTTGAATATTAGGCAGTTGCAGGACTGTGCGACAGACATTCTTGACAAGAAGCAGCCAATTATAGCTTAAATTTCTGGCACATAACCAGTTGTGATTAATAGTTTTCCATTACATTACAGACATATTATTAATGTATTAAAAATGTCAAGCTTTGGCAAGCACTAATATGGCATGGCTCAGTTAGTCTGCAGAATTTACACTTAATGAGGTCCCATTGACACAGGAAAAGATATTGACCACAGCATATTACAGATCAGGAGCAGAGGGTCACTAAGCTGTTCTTTAACATAATTATTTGATTTCATTCCAACTTTTATGTTTGTAGCATCACTTAGTACGTATCCTTCATATTAGGATCTACTTTTCATTGCCATACACTTCAAAGAAAATCCTCTTACTTTAAAATCAGTTAAGAAACTAATAAATCTATGAACTTCCATGCCACACAATGGAAAAGAAGCCCCCTGTCAAAATCAGGAATTTTCTATTAAAGTATAATTAAGGAGTTTTCAAAGAAAATAAAACAATTTTAAAATAGAACATGATTTACCCCTTAACCTCGATTACCTAATGGCACCAGTTCCCATCCAGCTGTGCTTTCAACCAGGTTAAAATCACCAATAGCATCTACAAAGCTAGGTCACTACAGCACATAGCCAGACAAACCGATTATGAGGACAGTCAATGGCATATATGGGGATTTAATATACCAAACCAATCCCTTCTTGCCCATAACTGAACTAATTGCCAAGTAACGTGGACTTTGAATCTGTCTCAAGTGCTCACCTAAATGTAAGCAGCTTCAGAAGAGCTCTGCACAGTCCCATTTCTAGTTCTTAACTTTGTGAACCCTGGGAACTCCCTGTAATCAAATAGTGCCATCCTCCTTACCTGTGCACCAAAGTATTAGGAAGTCCTCTTTGGTAGAAATACCCATTAATATGCCACGAGTACTCCACAGGCCTCTGACTGGTGTATACATTTGCAAAGCCAATGTGAAAATATAAAGTTATGCCATTTTGCCCCCAAGTTGATAGATGTTACTGACCTGGACTAAAATGAGCTATAAAATGGCTTTGCATACAAGGAACACGTCTTTTCCCAGGATTCTGTAGCTAATTCCCTTCCACCTTGTGTTAACTTTGCAGATGTCATGTCACAGGTCTTTTCTTTCATTAGAAAAGAAGGCTCCTAAATATTACATGGAAGTAATAATGACCAAAACTATAGACAATTATACTCTAAAAACAACTGCCAATTTCATCAACAAAGAGGAAAACACTGACAGTAAATTCACTAACTCTAACTGGCTCTCAGTCCATTCTATTATATAATCTCACGAGGAGGTGGGGGTGGTGATAGTAGGCTATTTATTCCATAAATACTCAGCTCTTCAGGGGCACAAGAAATAGACAGCTATTGACTCATTCCTCATAGACATTAAGAATTTTATAAATATGCATGTTTCTGAATGGGAAGGAACAAAAAGAACATTGACTATAATCATATTCCATTGAGTGAAAAATACAAGGAGATAAAGACATACCCAAATTCCATAACATCAAAATTAGCAGCTTCCAACACTGTCATAATGAGATTGACTAAATGGGATATTTAACATATATTAAATGCTCTCTGCATTTATTTATGTGTTGTGAAGAAAGCATATTCTAGTCATCTTAATGGGAGACATTTGCTTCTATCCTTTTGTTAACTGTCTTTCAAGATAAAGAAATTTTACATGTACTGCAACATCATTGGCATATTTTACTCATACTTGATTGGTTATTATGAGCAACTGCCTATCAAGAGATTCTTAATAAAACCAAATAGCACACCTTAGTATTTGAAAGATCTCTGCTTTCACCAAGAGAATAATGATTAGGGAAATTAGAAAGCATATATTTTGCAGGATGTTTGGGGATGGAATAACACATAAAATTATTTCATAATCACTTAAGTCTGGAATAAATATGCTGTTTTATTAATGTAGAACAACAAATCTTTCATTGTCTTGTAGGGAAGTTCAGAAATCCAAGGTTTCAAGTACACATTTGAGAAAATCTACACCCACCTAAAGTTTTGAAACAAAACTCTAGATTCTGAAGATAAAATTGTTTTTAAAAGTACACTAAATCTCTTACTGATCTATAATATAATTCATACACACACATTTTTCTGTTAATATATAATTAATTTTCTGAGTTGTACAAAATTTTCTTTCCAGTTCACTTGGTGTATTTGTAACTCTAAATCTCTCAAAATCTTTACAACAGTTAGAAAATTTATCAACTAAGTGTGTAATGCTTTAATTTTTTCAAATTAGTATTTGATCTGATTTTTTTTTCAGAATAATAACAGAGGCAAAGACAGGCAAATGCACCACTTACAAACATACAAAAGGAAACAGAAAAAATATATTTGCCTCCTTCTAAAAAGCTAACCTGAAACACATATATCCAGTGAAAGCTGACAAAACAAAAATATCACTAGGAAAAACAGCTTTATGTGCATATAAAATCAACATCAACTGTTTTCTTACAAAATGTTAGGATCACCGTTTTAAATTTTCACAATAGGAAGTATTGTCAAATTAGTAGCCAACTACATGGAATTCTGAATTCCCTTAAGTTGGTCTTCAGTGGTGAAACAGATCTTATTTCTTGGCACCCAGAAAAAAATAGGAAATATATCCCTTATGTATGTAAACTAGAACAACCTTCCATATGAAACACTTGCATTTTTTTTCTTTGCATGCTAATCCACATGCAAAGAACCAAATTTCATCTTAAAGAAAAACTGAAAGTTACTTATCTTCCAAAAGATTCTTGAAGAGTTATTGAGCTAATTTTCCTTTGTCAAAGAGAAAGGGGGTGAGGGGAGTTTAAGGCATTCAAAGTGGCAGTTCAAAATACTTATATGAAACCTGCGATTGTTAATTCCCCAAACGTTAGAGATGACCTCAAGGACTAGACAAATCAGAAAAATGTTGCCCCTACTGAGAAAAAGAGAATTTCTGGAAAACTTTTTTCTAACAAGCTGAACCATTAAGTATATCTGAATAAATGATTTTGTTACAAGATTTATTCCCCCCAATTTTGTAAAATAAAACTTTTAGTATTTTCAGTCATAAAATAGGGCCTTATTTCTAGACCAAATCTACTGCCAGATACACCATATGTTTAGTGGAATTCTGAATCTTACTCAGAATTTTCCATTCCAAAGATTGACAAACTGTTATGATAACGAGTGTTTCCATTACCATCCCCTGGAAGAATGGGGGAGGAGGTGGAAAACAAAAGCCTCTACACTCTGGAAATCTGTACCTGATGTGAGGATGGAAACGCCATCTCCAACTTTTCGAAACAAAGTTGCTTAAAATCTCCACTAGGAATTTTCCTCCCCTCCCCTGTAAAATGACAGCCTCCTAAGTGGATTTCTGGAAAAGAAAAAAGAAAAGAAAAAGCCGGGGGCGGGGGGGGGAGTCTCTAAGGTGATGTTACTAAAACAAACAGCAGAGGGCGCAGTTTCTTTTTTTATCTAAGTTTTCCTGTGTATGAATCACTTAATTGGTTATTTTGGGCCCAATAATACTCAGTATTATTTGCAATATATATAGACATCCACAGATCCATACAGGAGAGCAATTCAATGTCCCTAGCCGAATCCATCAACTGATTAATGCAATGCCAGTAAAGAATCTGAGAAAATATTCCAAACAACATTCCTATACCAAGTCTTTCCCTCTGTCAATTTTCCCTTCTCCCCAGCTGCACAACATGGGATAGTAATGCTTTAATCTCGCACCAATAAAGGAGATTAAAAGAAAGGAACTTCAAAAGCTCAGTGTGGCCACCAGCTCCACAGGGCCGTCAAGAGGGCAAGTTTTTTTTTTCCCCTAGCAAGGACAACTGGCAAATAAAGAAAATAAAGAAAAAAGAACCCTCCAATGCTTTATGTGTGGTCAGGTGTGCGTGTGTGTGTGAGAGAGAGAGAGAGAGAGAGAGAGAGAGAGAGCGCGCACACGACAGACAGACAGTGGGGAGCGAGCTGTGTGTCTGTGAGTCCGTCGATGGAAGCACGGACCCCGCGCCCAGGCACTGAGTCCCACACACAGACTCGCAACCTGCCCGGGGCGCACCCCGGGAAGACGTGTGTGGGTGTGAGAGTGTGCGGGCTGTGTGCGCTCAGAGGTTCTGCGCGCTGCCTCCTCAAGGCGCTCCCCAAAGTTCCTCGCCCACCCGGAGCCTCCCTCCCGCCGGTGGCCTGCGCGGAGGGGTGGGGGCGGCGGGAGGGGGAGGAGGGGGAGGGAAGGAGGAAACCAGGGGGAGAGGGGCACAGGGAGGACGCGCGGGTCGCTGCAGGAGCGCGAAGCCGGCGGCACTCACCGTGGGGCCCGTTCGCTCGGCGCCGCGCCGGAGCCCAGCCGACGGCGCGGGGCGGCGGCCGAGCCCAGCCTGGTGCGCCTCGGGCGTCGGCCGCAGCGGCGGAGCCCCGGGCGGCGCTGGGCGGGCGGCGGCTCCTACCGCCGAGCCATCTCCGAGGCGCGGGCCAAGCGGGAGAGCTGGGGGTGTGGACCCGAGCGCCGCGGCCCGGCCGCCGCACCCGGAGGTCCCGGTTGCGCCTGGCCCGTGGCACGAGAGGACCCCACGGACGCAGAACCTCGCGCCCGCCCGCCAGTCCCCGCCGCTTAATTACCTTCGCCTCTGGCCCCGGAGGAGGGGGGCAGCCTCCTGCACGTCGCCCCCTCTCGGAGCCCTAGCCGAGAGGGGGAATTCCTTCCCGTTGACGTCCTCTTCCGAAATGCAAAAGATCAGTGACTTTGACAGGTAGATGAGGGGGAGGGAATAGGGGTGGGCGGAGAGGAAGGGAAGATGAGAAAGGTGCCTCTCCCTCCAAAAATATAGTGATATTAATAATGAGATCGCAGCCTTCGGGAGGTCTTGCCAGCCCAGTCCTCTGCTTGCCGGGTCTCCTCCGCGCCTCCTCGCGCCACTGCCTCTGCCACTTCTCGCCTTAAACTTTACTGAGGGTTGTTTTTTTTTTTTTTTCTTTTTTTTCTCCTTTTTTTTTTTTAAGCTGCAGGACGACTTCCTGATTTCCCAGAGATCAGAACCAGCGGTCCGGTGGTTCTACCCCGCTTAGCACAGCTTTCATTTTATTTCAGACGAAGACGTTGAGCTTACTCAGAAGGGACATAAATCAGGACAATTAGCATTGGCGCCAAGAAGATCCTCTAGTACCAATTTCGTCCGGGCTTCCTTCGCGCATTCCTCCACTCAAGTCAGAAATGTCACTGCACATAGCGTTGATGGCTGCGAGACGCGACGCACCCAAAGTCCATTTGATGAAATATACATGGCCCGCGATGCTTCTGGATTGCGGTTCCCCGGCTCCCCGCCCCCGCCCGCGGCGCCTCGCCGGACCCTGCTCCGAGCCGGCAGCGAGCTCTCTGCAAACTTAGGGGCGCGTACAAATTAAAGAGTGAGCGCAAGGGCCGGAGAAAAGAAAGAAAGAAGCAAGCCGGGGGAAACTGCAGCCCTTGGAGGGGTGGCATGTACGTTTCACTTAAAAGCAGATCTTCTGCAACTGCCAGCAAGTGGAAGGACTGCAAACCTTATACTACCTCGAGACCTGGGCGCTCCGAGCGGTCCTAACTCCGTCCCGCTCGCTCTAACCGCCGCTGCCGCCGCTCCAGGACCTCGGAGTACTGAGGCTCAGCGACCACCCTTCACCTCCCCCACCCTTAGCTCGTCCACCCGAGCGCGGTTTCCAGTTTCTCTTCACATACCTTCCACTCATGCCCGCGCCCGTCCCATCCCTCACTCCTGGCTCTTCTCTAGAAAACCTTCCCTAAGCACACCCCTCACTCCTAGCTGAGATCTCAGTCGTGTTTTTCAACCAACTATTCCCTTGCCCAGCCAGCGGCCCCTGCAGCGCAAGCCTCGAACTTCCTTATTTAGAAATTCATTCTTCTTCGGGAAGTTGAAGAGCTGTGCTTTTCTGGCCTCATCAACTCCCTGAAGAGAAAGACAAACCCCCCCGCCCCAAGCCTTCTTTCCCTCGCCAGTGGGGGCTCAGACTTACCCGGGATCTCATTCATAGCTACACACTCACGTCAAGGGGGAGGGTGGGGATCCAGACTTACTTACACAGGGAGAGACTTTAATTAAAAAGACTATTGCAACGGGGGCGGGGCGGGGGGAAGCTCTGATCTCACAAATCTGTAAGCATCTCAAACAGAAACGGGCTTCTGTATGGTAAAGGGAATAAGCAGTAGGGAAAGCTGGTCAGATGAGAGGGAGTAAACCCATGGTGAAACCAGCTGGTTCGATAAGAAATGTGTCTCTGTGGTACACCGATTTGGGGGATAAACTGACAAAAAAGCATGTTCTGCATTGTAGTGTTTGCTTCAGATTTGGGCCAAGTTCAGAGAGCAGTGGGCTGGGGAGGAGTCAAACTCAAGTTTGTTAAAGACAAAGCAGAGGATAAGAAATGGCAGTTGTGAACACTTGGTCACTCGTGTCTCGCCTCACAATGGAAGCCCGGAGCTGAGGGCAGAGAGTGGTGACTAGGGGTGGTGTGGCAGAAGCGTGCACGGGGGAGAAGCTAGTTGAACTGAGTCTGTAATGGATCCTTCTTGGCCCTGAGCAGCCAGAAAGGAGGCAGGAATTCCAAGCACCCTCACCCTAGACCCTCTAACGCCTGAGAGGCCATCCTGAGAGATGAATCCTCTCTCAGCTGACTCCCTCCTGTTCAGGAATCTGTGACCTCCTTGCTTCCCTCCTTCCCACTTCCACATTCAAGCACCGACGGTGAAGAAAGGCATTATCTGCAGGGGTAAACTCCTCAAAGGCATTCTTAGACAGTGACCCTTTGCCAACTCTCTACCCAAGCTTCTCCAGAGTCTAAATATACTGATTATAGGGAGATACCACTCACCACCTAACCCTCCCTCTTGGGCTACCAGAGCCTTGTCCCTTCTGAGAAGCCAGTACAGCCAGAGAAACAACACCCACAGCAGCTCTCTCAAGTCTCGGTGGCCTTCTGGCCTGAGCACTGAGACACACACAGCTCTCATCCTTACATCTCCCTCCTGCCCTTTTCTCTCAAGCCAAGAAAACGCCTTCTGAGTTTACATTCTCAGCTTTGTGTGATCATTTTAGGTGTTTCTCCAGTGAAAAAAAAGAAATCTGTCCAGAGATTAGGAGATTCTCTTCTAGGATATACGAAGATCTTTGTGATATTGGCTCCCAACCTGGAGAAATTTCCCTTTTCAGCTGTCAAAGACTCAGAACTAACCTCCTTCCCCCTCTTCCTATACTATACCTTCCCACATTTCTAGGGTCTCTTTGACTTGGAGGACCACATCACTTCCAAATAAGTCCAATATGTGAAGAGGGGACCCTCTCCAGGTAAGTAGCTTCTCCCACTCCAAGAGTAATAGTCTTCCAGAGGTGAATTTTCTCTCAAACATCTGCTCTGATCTTCTCAGATTCAGTAAATCACCAACTAAACAAGTCAAATAAACTCTGAGCAGGAAATTTGAATCCCCAAGGAGACTTTTCAGTATTAAAACCCTTTCTCCTCCAGATCATGATCCCTCCTCTACTGGGGATTGGAGGGAAGGACATTTTCTCAAAAAAAAAAAAAAAAAGAGTTTTGGGTGGATTTGAAATACCTTCTTAAAATGAGATACTGTGAATTTACATTTTAAACCAGCTTTCCTGAACATACCTTTGCATATTTATTTACATAATTAAATAAAGAGCAATCTGAAATTTACCTAGCTATTTTCTCGGCATCTTTTCTCTAGCATCCTTTGCTTCTTCCACTTGTATGTGTGTATGCATGCGTATATATACATATATATGTTTAAATACGTTAAATATATTTGTATTTAACTTTCTTTGAAAGAATGATTTTTTTTTTTACTTAAATTTTCAACTCTACTTTTCTTTCTCTCCCTTTGGAGGAGAATTATTTGATCTTTCAGTTCTCTGACTTCAGATCTCTGGCTGGTTTCCATGAATTCCTCATTCTTCTTCAACTTAGATTTTCATCTATTTGTAATTCTGTTAGGTCTCTATTGTTCATTTTTCTAGGTTATTAAAACCTGCTTAAAAACCTTCTTTTTAGAGATTTGACAGTGTCGTTTAAATACTTGCAGCATCCACATGACAAACTGGTAGTGGTAGCACAATCGCAATGTTGCTCAGTCATTCAGTCACGTCCAACTCTTTGTAACCCCGTGGACTGCAGCACGCCAGGCTTCCGCGTCCTTCACTGTCTCCCAGAGTTTGCTCAAACTCATGTCCATTGAGTTGGTGATGCCATCCAACCATCTTATTCTCTCTTAACCCCTTCTCCTTCTGCCCTCAATCTTTCCCAGCATCAGGGTCTTTTCCAATGAGTTGGCTCTTCACCTCAGGTGGCCAGAGTATTTTGCAATGTATCTGGTCCAAAAAGATATGTGTCTTTCTATAAATACTGTAAAGTACTTGACATAAAATAGGTACAAGAGAAATATTTCTTGCAGGTGCAGATAATTTTTTTCCATTCCCAGAACTCAGTAATAGTCTTCTTGGTAACAAGAATTAATTCCTACTCTTTTAAACTAAAATTTTGATGTCTGAAATATCCAAATAAGGGGCGAGTCCTGTTTGGCCAACTGTGTACTATGTGATAGATGCTTTCTTAACTGCTGCTTGTGTCCCAGTAGAAACATCCTTCCTAGTAGTTATAAAACCTTTAGCTCTTTCTTGTCTCCACTCTGTGCTCAGGGACATGCTTTATTACAGAGTCATTAGCAGTGTAGTTTTGACAGGTTTTGAAGTTCCTTACCTAAGATGATTATTTACTGCTTAAATATTTTGACATTTAAACCTCTCATAAGTCCTAAGCATCTGGTATGGGCTCCATCACTGACTATATTGGCATTTTCCTGCTGTTATAGGCGTATCAAGTACACTTTTCTGGAAATTTTAAACTTCAGTTCAGTTCAGTCGCTCAGTCGTGTCCGACTCTCCGCGACCCCATGAATCACAGCACGCCAGGCCTCCCTATCCATCACCAACTCCCGGAGTACACTCAAACTCATGTCCACAGAGTCGGTGATGCCATCCAGCCATCTCATTCTCTGTCGTCCCCTTCTCCTCCCGCCCCCAACCTTTCCCAGCATCAGAGTCTTTTCCAGTGAGTCAACTCGTCGCATGAGGTGGCCAAAGTATTGCAGTTTCAGCTTTAGCATCAGTCCCTCCAATGAACATCCAGGATTGATCTCCTTTAGAATGGACTGGTTGGATCTCCTTGCAGTCCAAGGGACTCTCAAGAGTCTTCTCCAGCACCACAGTTCAAAAGCATCGATTCTTCGGCGGTCAGCCTTCTTCACAGTCCAACTCTCACATCCATACATGACCACGGGAAAAACCATTGCCTTGACTAGACGGACCTTGGTTGGCAAAGTAATGTCTCTGCTTTTTAATATACTATCAAGGTTGGTCATAACTTTCCTTCCAAGGAGTAAGTGTCTTTTAATTTCATGGCTGCAATCAGCATCTGCAGTGATTTTGGAGCCCCAGAAAAACAAAGTCTGACACTGTTTCCACTGTTTTTCCATCTATTTCCCATGAAGTGATGGGACCAGATGCCATGATCTTTGTTTTCTGAATGTTGAGCTTCAAGCCAACCTTTTCACTCTCCTCTTTCACTTTCATCAAGAGGCTTTTGAGTTCCTCTTCACTTTCTGCCATAAGGGTGGTGTCATCTGCATATCTGAGGTTATTGATATTTCTCCCAGCAATCTTGATTCTAGCTTGTGCTTCTTCCAGCCCAGCGTTCCTCATGATGTACTCTGCATATAAGTTAAATAAGCAAGGTGACCATATACAACCTTGACGTACACCTTTTCCTATTTGGAACCAGTCTGTTGTTCCATGTCCAGTTCTAACAGTTGCTTCCTGACCTGCATTTTAAACTTACAAGCCCAAATTATCCAAATATCGAGCATACCCAACACTGGTAGATCAATAACCTCAGTTTGTTCTTCTGAAGACTGATAGCAGACCAAAGGACATACGGTTTTAATATAAGAAAATACTTACATTGACTGTGTTGCTGATTCTGGAACATGAAGAATAGTAGATTGTACAAGCCATTGACAGTCAAGGACTGATACAAGGAACAGGACCTTCAGCATCCATGTGCTTTCTAATATATGGCACTGTGTAAAACAGTTTGCAAATAATAAAAATTAGCTTCTTTGATTAAAATAAAATGAAAAAAATTAACAAAATGTAGGTTTTGGTATTTTTTCCAAAAGCATGCTAACCTAAAAGATGAGTTTTTTTTGTCAAATAAACATTTCATGTATCTTTTCTATTCCAACTTTATGACCTGTGAATAGTTTTCTTAATTTAACCTATCTCATGCATAAGAAGTCAATAGAAATCACATGTTAATTTTTATGCTTTTAGAGCACCGTGACACTAGGTGTTTTTATCCAACCAGTAAAATGTTAAAATCATGACACCCTGGGTCTTTTTTGACCTATTTATTTTTTCTTTTTGAGACTCAAAACACATAGTCAATGTTTAACCGTTTATCTTTTTCCCCAAGGCTACATAAAGAGGCATCTGAGCAGTTGGTTTGAATAATGTTATGATCTGAACAAACTCAGTAAGCCTCCATGAACTTGTATTGTGTGTGTGTATGTGTGTGTGTGTGTGTATGTGTGTGTGTGTGCTTAGTTTGTCTAAGATCATTAACTTATTTCTTGAGAAAAGGAGATCCCACAATTAATCTAGTGTGTTGGCTGGAAAGATTCACTCTGAAAAGTTAACAGCTGTGTCAGTTTCCTCAAATGTAATTTTCATGTTTTCAATTATTCGCCAAGAACAAAAGCAGCAGCCTTTCCAAACTGAGAAGAAAAATATATGAAGGAAGACTGTGTGAGTGCCTGCTGAGTCGCTTCAGTCATGTCCAACTCTTCACAACCCCATGGACTGCAGCCCACGGGCTCCTCTGTTCATGGGATTCTTCAGGCAAGAATACTGAAGTGGGTTGCCATGTCCTCTTCCAGGGGATCTTTCCTACCCAGGGATCCAAACCTTATGTCTCTTGTATTGACAGGTGTGTTCTTTACCACTAGTGCCACCGGGAAAGCCCAGACTGAGTAATACCCCTTGCCTAATTTAAAGATCTTTCCATGAAAGATCTTTCTGGTGGTTCTTTCTTTAAATTTAATAAATGTTAATGGAAGCCACAAAACCTGCTGGGTGCTAGAGGAAATGTAAAACTCTCATACTATCTCTCATGCTTTACTATTATGTGGGATAAGAGAGTTAGACTAGCTGTAATGTGCATCTTTAATATTATACTAGAGGTTGCTTAAGATAAATGTAGTAATAATGGTCAAGTCTGGGTACTTGTTTTATATCCAGGATGGGGGCAAAGATGCACACATTTAAGATGATGGTACCGGTTTTCCAAGGTCTCTGTCAGGCCGTTGGCCAAGACTACAATTGACCCCAGCCTCTAGTTTAAGAGTTTCCGTAAGAGGTTCCTGTACTGTAAATGTGAGGTAGAATGAAATAAGGGCTGAGTTAATAAGTGGTTAATCTGGTGAATTAACCACTGCAATGAGAATATCCATGATGAAACATTGTTCAAGAACAGAAAAATAGCAGACACAGAAGAGAAGTCTAAGATTACAGGGCACCATTGGTTTGAGTTGTATTCTACCCAGATGTTTCTCCCTGCTTTTCTTAACTTCTGCTTTTGAGTTTAGTTTGGGATTTACTGTTCTGAAATGATTGCCTTGACTGCTGTTTTTATCGGCTCAATGGCTTCCATCGGTTAGCATCTATGCTGAACAGAGGCGATGGAGATAAGCTAGGTTGGTTTCCAGTGAGGAAGATGGGTTTGTGCCAAGCAGCCTTTATGTCCCAGTGGGCTGTCATCTCCTTTGGCAAGAATGCTCTCTCCCGTACGGTAGATGACTAATTCTCTTAAATCCTGCCTCAATGTGTAATAGAGAAGAATGAAATCAGAGGCACTATGAATTCTCTTCTTAATTCAGTAAGAGAGAAAGAAACTCAATTGTCAGTTCTCCAAACTTTGAAACCCCACAGAAAATAGCACAATCATAAGATTCCTATGATGTCATAGAAATTATTTCTTGTTCCCCTCCCCCTTCCTTTTTCCTTATTCTTAAACAAGAATTGAACACCTCCTCTATATTAGGAACGACATTAGAAATAACAAGATGAATAAGTTAGTCCTTTCCTATAGTTTATAGTCTGTTAGAGAAGACGGACTTATAAACAAACAGTGTAATACTACCATGGGAGCTGAGATTAAAACTCACAGGGAGCAGGTAAACCCCAAAGGAAACAGTGTCTGATATTCCTTGGTGAATCCTGGGAAAAGTTAATGAAGGGGTACATGACCTACATCTCAAAAGATGAGTAGGCATTCATCCAGCAGACAAAGGAGCAAAAGGCCTTCTGATCAGGAAGCAGGGGGAACAAAGTCAGAGGCCTAATATAATCGGGCATGTTTTGGCACTTCCAAGTAGTTTGGTATGAGTGCAGCTCACAGCTCCATATGGATGGCCTTCATAGTGAATGCTTATGAGCTTTTGACACGGAAAATCTATAACAAGAATTGAGAGCAATACAAGAGAAAATCAAGAGAAAGAACATATCCTATGCTATTTAGGTTGAGACATATGAACGTGTTAAAAATTGACCATTATTGACCTACAAAAATGGCAACTTTAGGTCTTAGCCTAATAGGATCAGATACTGCCCATTCAGTTCTAAGTAATCTGTGTTAATTAATTGAAAACAGCAAATAATTTGCAGAACTTACATATTTGCTTTTGAATGCATTATAAGCCTTATTTCAGCAGGAGCTATACCTTCCTAATGAGCTTTTGTGCTTAGGTGGTTTTAAAATTAGTTGGATTTCCCTGAGTAAGCACAGACAGCGCGAGAATGTGGTTGCAGAGCAGACTGGTGACCAGGAAACCCAAGGTTAAACATTTAACCAGGGATAAGCCACACATGAATAATGAAGCATTGAGTAATTAGTAATTATAGACACCAGTTAAGCATTAGATAAAGAACCAGTCTTCAATCATCCCACCATGGTTTACATTTTTGCTATATAAGTGGAGGGAAAAAAATGAAAGTGTTAGTTGCTCAGTCGTGTGTGACTATTTGCAACCCCATGGACTGTAGCCCTCTAGGCTCCTCTGTCCGTGGACTTTTCCAGGCAACAACACTGGAGTGGGTAGACATTCCCTTCTCAAGGGGATCTTCCCAACCCAGGGATCAAATTCAGCTCTCTGACATTGCAAGCAGATTCTTTAATGTCTGATAAGTGTGCTTCAGATTTTCACTGGAGAATAACTACTTGTCAAAAAGAAGTGGAGAACAAAATAAGACTGAAAGAGTTTCAAAAATTCAAGAAATTTAAAAATATTATGCATAATAGAAAGGAATAGAAACAAATTGATGTTTCTAGTAACCAGTACTTTCTAAATCAAAGCAAAACTCAGATTTTTTTTTTCTTAATTGTTCGGTGAAGATGGGGACATGAAGATGGTGACGCTTTTTAACTGTTCATGGCCAAAACGTCAAGAGATGTATTGGTGATAAGGGAAAAATAATGATCTGGTTTTGTTTTTCACCTGCTCTCCCCACACACTCCCAGCTGCCTTCTGCATTTATAAACCTTAGTTTTCTTGATATCTATGTAAAATGAGACTTGGGAAACTACTTCTCTCCTCAGCTGTTTCCCTGAAACTATATCTGCCCCCACTTGTCTGAAGGCTGAGTTTGCAATAAAGAGAGAGCTAGACTGTCAGTTAGCATATATCATGATATATATATATATATATATATATTACTGTTAAGATGTTGCAATTGTCCTCATATTAAGAATTGATTGATAGTCAAGGAGAGCTGAATGCTCATAGCTCTTTTAAGCAATGAGAAGCAGAATCCCCAGACTTTCAGCAACAGAAAATCTGAGACTGACTTAAATACAGGTTTAGTTTAAAATCATTATATGTTTGGATCCTTCAGATAATTTTTTTTTTTTTTTTTCAGAAAATCTAGTGATAGTGTACTGACTAAGAGCCAACTGAGACCTCATTAAGACACTTTCCTGCTAGGTGATTTTACTAAGTGATCTCACTTCTCTGGGCCTTAACTATCTAATTGTAAAATAAGGAAGTTGAGTTAGATGAATGTAAATTCTCAAATTGGGGTTCATGGACATCTATGGCTTTGGGGGCTTGCTAAAAAGCAGGTTCCTGAATCAGCACCTCCACAAGCGATTCTTATTTAAGTACAGTACATTTTGAGGTTTCTTCTAGCTTTTGCATTTTGAGTCTTGCTTTGAGGTTGGGATTAATTTAAATGAAAGCTGATACAAAAAGAATTGTACTCGTCATCTTCTTGGATAACAGAAAAGGATCTCTGATTTTTCAAAGTTGTATATAAATTTCTGTATATTAGAATTAAGTGGGATATATGCTTGATTCCCTAAAAGATCAGATAGAATGAAGGCTTGGGAACTTGAAATCACATTTTTAAGAAAGGAAGAAATCAAGCATTTGCCACATAATACAGTTAATTTGTAACTGTGCTCACTAAGGCCCAACTTCTGGAACATATGTATTAACTATAAGCTATCATAAATCTCTCCTAGAAGTGAATTATTTAATTTATAAACACCATTTCTCTGAGATCTACCATAAGGTCTAGTCATGAGGTGTTAAAAGCTTTTAAACTTTATATTCTGGTTGAGTTTTTTCAGAATTAGTCAGTGACTATTGGGTTTTCATTACCAGCACTCACTAATATATCCACACAAAATGCCCTTGTGAATTATTATAATCAGATGTCCATAAAGGTAAAACTTCCAAAACAATTTAGATTAAAAGGTTATCAAACTATACATAAGGATGTGTACATTATATATATATTCATGTATTTTCTGTGTATTCAAGTTAAGCCATTATGAAATATAATGTGATACACTGGTAAATCCTCAAAGCTCAGAATTCATTGCTTGACCTTAGATAATAGGCTTAATCTTTCTGAGCCTCTCTTTCCTCAGCTGTAAGAAATGGGAACAATGCTGAGTATCTTATAGTATTGCTGTGAAGAATAAATATGATATTGGGTTTAAAAAACACTTTCAAATATTATTTACTTCCCATATTATAGTATTGACCCTTCCATTGTTAATATGTCAGCATAAATTCTTAAATTTACCCAGTAAATAAGCATTTTGGGGACCATTTGTACCGCTTCTAATACTGTGCTAAATACTTTGGAATATATAAGCATATAAGCTATAATTTTTATGCTTAAGACAATTTTTACTTAAGGATTTTATAACTATGTCACACAGTGTAAGGTTTAAAACTGAAAAACAAATTTTTACAACTGACTGGAAAATGAATACAATGGGTCTTCAAAGATCAGGGAATGTTCCCCCAAGGAGGAGGGAGAAGGAAGGAAGACCTTTTAGGGTTAGAGTAGATGAGTGATGGAGAGAGTTTCAGCAGGGGAGAGAACAAAGGCAGGGGAGCCCAGAAGGCAACTCATTTTCAGGATGCTGTGGGGATGCAAAGCCACTCAAGTTAAGGTATCATGCTAGGAAACTGTGGGCATATGTTTGGAAAAGTATATCAATAGAAATAAGGTCATTGCTCCTTGAATTTCAAAGTGAAGCATATGAAATTTATCTAAGAAATAATGTGGAACAATTAAGAGTTCTGAGCAGAGGAAATTCATGAATAATGTGGTATTTTTTTAATTAATTTTTCTGGAAGTTATAGTCATAACAAATCCAAGTTCAGAGATTATTAGAAGCAGGGAGAGAAAATGGGAGGCTACTCCATGAAGCCAGTTAGACAGTGTAGAGTCGTGTCTGACTCTTTGTGACCCCGTGGACTGTAGCTCACCAGGCTCTTCTGTCCATGAGATTCTCCAGGCAAGAATACTGGAGTGGGTTGTCATGCCCTCCTCAATGACAGTGACTTACACTAAAATGGTACTTGTTGAAAACCAGACCACCTTAACTGCCTCTTGAGAAATCTGTATGCAGGCCAAGAAGTACCAGTTAGAACCAGACATGGAGCAACGGACTGGTTCCAAATTGGGAAAGGAGTACATCAAGGCTGTATATTGTCACCCTGCTTATTTAACTTATATGCAGAGTACATCATGAGAAATGCCAGGCTGAATGAAGTGCAAGCTGGAATCAAGATTGCTGGGAGAAATCTCAATAACCTCAGATACACAGGTAACACTTCCCTTATGGCAGAAAGTGAAGAAGAACTAAAGAACCTCTTGATGAAGGTGAAAGAGGAGAGTAAAAAAGCTGTCTTAAAACTCAGCATTCAAAAAACTCAGATCATGGCATCTGGCCCCATCACTTCATGGCAAATAGATGGGGAAACAGTGGAAACAGTGACAAACTCTCTTTTCCTGGGCTCCAAAATCACTGCAGATGGTGACTGCAGCCATGAAATTAAAAGATGCTTGCTCCTTGGAAGAAAAGCTATGACCAACCTAGACAGCACATTAAAAAGCAGAAACATTAATTTGCCAACAAAGGTCCGTCTAGTCAAAGCTATGGTTTTTCCAGTAGTCATGTATGGATTTGAGAGTTGGACCACAAAGAAAGCTGACGGCAAAGAATTGAGGCTTTTGAACTGTGGTATAGGAGAAGACTCTTGAGAGTCCCTTGGACTGCAAGGAGATCAAATCAGTCAATCCTAAAGGAAATTAGTGCTGAATATTCATTGGAAGGACTGATGCTGAAGCCCTAATACTTTGGCCACCTGATGTGAAGAACTGACTCATTGGAAAAGACCGATGCTGGAAAAGATTGAGGGCAAGAGGAGAAGGGGACAACAGAGAATGAAATGGTTGGATGGCATCACTGACTTCATGGACATGAGTTTGAGCAGGCTCTGGGAGTTGCTGATGGACAGGGAAGCCTGGCGTGGTATAGTCTACAGGGTTGCAAAGAGTCGGACATAACTGAGCAACTGAACTGGCACTTGTTGACATGAAAAAGAATAGATACGTGAGAAAATGGTGAAATTTCTGACAGAATTTATTTATGCAAACATAATTTTAAGTTAAATAATTCTTTTAAATTAGATGAGAATGTGAAATCTTTGGTTGCAACATGCAGGATTTTTTGTTGCGGCATTTAAATTCTTAGTTGCAGCATATGGGGCCTGTTTCCCTGACCAGGGATCACACCCCAGGCCTTCTGCATTGGAAGCGCAGAGTCTTAGCCACATGCCGCTATGCCACATGCCACATGCCACTATGAAGACTGAATATTCCACATGTGGCAACTAAGACCCAGTTCAGCCAAATTAATTACTTATTTTTTTAAATAATAAAAATTTCAGAAATAAAAATTAAAAGATAAATAAATTTGAGATTTTTCTCCAAAGTAATGATTTACTACATCCTGTCCTCCTCTTAACCTCAAACATTTAAAACACTTATTTTGGTTATGTTGGTGATGGATTCTGAATTGCCTGGAATAGCTTTTCTTGACCTCTGTGGTACTTATATTTCACTCCATCTTCTGCATAGCTTCTAAAACTAATAAGCCATCCTTATGTCTGATAGTTTGTATTAAATAATAGGTTTACAATGTTTCTCAAGCTACACTTGACCCTATATTCTTAAAAGCCTCATTGCTACTTCTAATGATAGAACCTTGTTCATGAATGTAAAGTTTGTATGGATTGGCTCTACAAGGTTGCCAAAGAAAGCATACCTTCCAGTACACACTGAGATTAAAGTAATTTTAGGTCGTATCCAGTTGAATTCTTGGCATGGATTTATCTTTTGAAATAAATAAATAAATTAGATGAGAATGAGAAGTCCTATAAAACATTTACAATTTCAACATTCTTTAAGTGTTCAAAATGCACTTACCTTTTCTTCATTCAAAAGAAACTTGTTGAGTGCATAATATGGGCATTGTTCCAGGAGCATGGGATTCAGTGGTGAACAAAACAAAGACAGAACTTTGCATTCTAGTTGAAGGATAAATGATATACCAACGAACATAATGAACAAGTAAAATATCCACCTGTTTGAAAGAGGATAATATATGGAAACAAGAAAATGTAGAACAGGATATTAGGGATTAAGAGTGATATGCTAAGGGCAAGTTGCTTTGCAAAATAGAGTGGTCAGTATAGACCTCACAGTGAAGATGATATTGAGCAGAGAGTTAAGGAGGAAGGAGATATTTGTGGGAAGAGCAAACAACTAGCCTCCTTGACGTATTGAAAAATAGCCAGTATGGCTAGAGATTTAAGACATTGCTTTTAAAATCTTATGGAAACTCATAGCATATCACATTAATTCATGTTTGTATAACTCTTCAAGGCTTAATATATTTGTACTGCTTAAGTCTTTAGGGGAAAATGTTATATATTTTTGGACATGGAAAACGGTCCTCTTCACACTTGATGTCAGCCAGTATTATTAATTTTTATTAATAGCATTGATTTTGTACGGAAATTTCATTTCTATATTTTTATGGGAAGTTTTTTCAAAACTCCTTTGCTTCTTTTTTAATTGTGCTGCCACTGTATTTCAGAAAGGGTTTCAGACAGACCACTTATAGGAATACATAAAATATGACCCTGAAAAGGGAGCAGAAACAAAGTATAATGAGAAATAAGGCTTAAGATGCCCATCATAATGTCCATGAACCACACATTTCTCCCAAAGCTTACTAGTGGACAATAAAAAAGAAAAAAACTTACAGTTTAATTAATAATATCTACTAGATTAAAAAAAAAAAAAAGCTAGGTATATAGGAAAAGTACAACTGTTCTTTGTAAAAAGACCAGCATGGATTTTTTCTGAGAGTCCTCAAAAGACACTATGATGTGATTAAATAACGTTTTTTTTTTTGCAACATCTTTGCCAAAGATATGAATAGTGAGGAAAAAATGTTTCATGGAAAAAGCACTTTAATTCAAGACTTCAATTGATTATCTTGAGCACCTCTGGGAAAGGCGTGGGATACACATGCAATTGTATTTGTTTTAGCAAAAAAGAATCTCATTTTCTCACTTAGGATGTCACATAACCACTTATTTGTAGACTCTACAAACTACATCTCTGTCCCTTGTTCAGTACAGAATTCAAACCATGGGAATTTGGATGAGATTCTTGGTTTTGTTGCACATCTTTATAAAAATGCTAGAGAATGAGACTGGAACACTTTGTCTGGTGCTGGCAAGCTGCTGAGCCTGAGTACCACAGAGCCTGGAAGCCACAACATCATAACTGAGGTCAAATTGGAAGGCTTGATTGTCCCTAGTCCAATTGCACCAAAATTGTTAAATTTGGGGTGGTGGGAAACACTAAGTATCATTTGTATATGCGGCCAAGAATGAACAACTTCTGAATAACTAGCAAATAAATAATCAGTAGCTATAGAGGTGCTGCAAAGCAACATTACGAACAAAAACACAAATTAAGATGCTTCCCAGGTGATGCAGTGGTAAAGAATCTGCCTGCCAATGCAGGAGACATGCGTTTGATTCCTGGGTTGGGTAAATCCCCTGGAGGAGGACATTGCTACCCACTCTAGTATTCTTGCCTGGAAAATTCCATGGACAGAGGAGCCTGTTGGGCTACAGTTTATGGGTTCACAAAGAGTCAGACATGACTGAAAAGGCATATGCACACGTACCAACTGGTAATGCTCTTAAAAGTTGTTTTGAGATAGTGGAAAATTTTTTCAGTGTCATTATAGTATGCATTTGATGTGGTGCCATTACATATTTATCATGATTTATAATGTTTGCCTCACTCTCATCTCTTAATTCTATGCCATTTATTAGAGTTACATGAAAATCAGTGAAAAATCTCTCCTCATTGACCTCTACTCCCTGAGGACACAGATGATCACTTGTATATGTAAGGTAATATTGAAAGAAGACACGGGAAATTATGATAAACCTACTTTCAAGTGGGAAATGACAATACTCAGTAAGTACTGAACCACTTCTATGAGCCCTGGGGTCAAAGAAAAGTTATTTCAGATGACTTCCTGGCTGTTCTTCACAAACATGTGATTTTGGAATGATGCATAACATGTGGAGACCTTTAAACTTTGACAACAAACCATGAGTTATGATTTGTGGTACCACTGCAAACCAGTAAAGGGCAGCAACAGTCAACGGTTTCGTAATGTAAACAATTAAAGCCTACTTGTTATTTCAATCTGTAAATAAAAATGATTGATTTTTTTTATATGCAAAGATATTTGCTGCAAATTAATTATATTATGCTAGTAGTTCTGATAGGCTAGCTTTAAACAATATAATCTTAACACAAAAAGAAAATTTATAATTAACTTGACCATTTGTCATTTCAGAATCAATTGGTTCTTACAGAACTTAGAAGCAGAAATTAAAGATTTTTATGCAGCTATTCTGGGAACACGTAAATGAAATATTTTCTCACCCTCAACTCTGCCATCCAGAAATATATTACAGAATGGCATAAACATCCAAAGACTTTATTGATTTAAAATTGAAAATAAAAGAGGAATTGCATTCAATGGAACATCAACTGATATAGTTCTAAATTCAATAAATTCTTTTTCAGATATCCGTTCAGGAGCTGAACTAACGTTCTTTAGCCCTAGATTAATAATGTGTACAAGAAAAGTGAAAAAAACCTTGTAACAAGTTTTACACTTTGCCAGAGCTTTCTGATTAAGTTAATTTGTCATCACAATATGTTAAAAGGTAGGGGGGAGGGGTGGTGTTTATCCTAAGTGATTAAGAGGAGTCAAGAGAGGAAAAGGAGGAAGTGACAGTTCTGTAGTGAGAGCCACATCTCATTTTAATTTTCTTTCACTGGTTATAAGCATGATATGAAGACTTTTAATGGCCTTAAAATATTCCAGGATAGCTTTTAGTAGATAGGTTTAGATTTGGGGCTCTTATAGGGGACATCACGGTCTTTGGAGGCATCTGTGATCTGATCCCCAATTCTTCTACTTAAGACCTGTGTGATCTTGACAAGTGACTTCATCCTATTCTTTATGGATATAATGGCGATAATACACAACTCATATCACAATCCTTACTGAAAGGGTTAAGTTAAATGGCCTGTGCTGATAACAATGTTGTTTTTTAACATAAATATATGAGGCAAATAAATTAGAGAATATATTATATAACATTTAGTTGCTTTGGACTGTTTAAAGACATATGGAACATTTGTAAGTGTGATATTTATGCTCATAATGGATCATTTATAAAGTGTAATAAGACTGTATAAGCCTTTAGTATGTGCTATGCAAAAATCAGTATTGCATTTACCATTGCATTCAAATCAAAATAAAAATTTGAGATGAGTACTTGTTTTCTTCTTAAAAAGCATCATGTAATAAGTTTAAAAAATAAGTGACAATCTTACTTTTTGGAAAATTTTTGTTTATCTTTACAGCTTATTGGTTTTTACAGATTACAGAGAAACAAAGCAAGAGGCTGATGCCATGGCTCATTTGCAAGGACCCACAAGGGTCATCTCTTTGTTCTAGGTCTGACTAGTCTTATCACATTTCTCTGTCAGTATGCACATCTGGAGTGTGTCCTGCTTAGTAGTAAATGAGTATGTCCTATAACATTTGTGAATATTTTACAACTTGAAATAGCCTCTGACAGAGTCATTTTCAAATTGCCCCATTAAGATCCACATCATGGACAGCAGGTCAAGCTTCTATAGCTCGTTGTCCCCGTTACCTGTCTTCCTTTCTATCCTAGTAATAGAATTTAGCTAAGGACATTTCCTAGTCTCACTTAAACAGTATGTAAAACTTCCAGGAAATATCCTTAAAGGGGAGGAACCCCTGTCCTATTTTCCCCTTTTTTCCTTCCTTTTGGAATGCAGATGTGAAGGTAGGAGCTAGCATAACCGCCGTTGAACCCTGATGTGGAAGACGGTATTGAGGGCTGCAGAGAAAGACAGATAAACAGTCTTGGCTTCCTGATATAATGGACCACTGCATGAACTCTGGAATGCTGTGCTCATTAATTATATGAGATTATTTTGGGTCTTGTTTCAATGGCCAAACAGTACCTTTCATGACATCAGCACCGAAACTGCATATTTCATAGCCATGCAGAAGAATCACCACTTACCTGAACTACATCAAATCATATATCAATTATAATAGTGAAATTATTTTTAAAATAAATGCAATCTGTTTAAAAATTTTTAGATTGTTTCTACTGTTTGGCTCTTCTCACTTGCATGTCAATCTAATTCTTTTTCTTTCTTTTCTAATATTTAATTTTTTTCCTGCCCTGAGTTTCTCACTTTTTAAAAAGTTTAGTTTCTCACTTTTTAAAATTATTTAGTTTCACATGATAAAGAACTAAGGGGAAACTAATGTTATATCTTTCCATAGTGAACACATTCTAGACTCTCTGACCAGTGGTTTTTCAAAAACTGTTAAAAAAACATGTTTTCCTATAAAACATAATTACTAAATGCTTCCTACCATAGTCTGACTCATCAACTTGCTAGTGTGGCCTTCCCTAGCTAAGGATTCTTCTGGTTACTACTGTAGCTACAAAGTAGGTTGTGGAATACAGTTTAAACAGCACATCTGTTTAATGGACAACATACAGTGTCCATTCTCACTGATATGATCAGATTTCTATAATGCCAACTGTTCATACTTAAATAGTCATTTGAGCAGGCTTAGCGAACGTGGCGGAGAAGGCAATGGCAACCCATTCCAGTACTCTTGCCTGGAAAATTCCATGGACGGAGGAACCTGATAGGCTGCAGTCCATGGGGTCGCTAAGGGTCAGACATGACTAAGCGGCTTCACTTTCACTTTTCACTTTCATGCATTGGAGAAGGAAGTGGCAACCCACTCCAGTGTTCTTGCCTGGAGAATCCCAGGGATGGCGGAGCCTGGTGGGCTGCCGTCTATAGGGTCGCACAGAGTCGGACACGACTGAAGCGACTTAGCAGCAGCAACAGCAGCGAATGTGGGTTAAAGTGAACAATTCTGGGAGGCTGCAAGTGCAGTGACACCATCTTGAGTTTTAAAGTCAGATATACCCAGCTGTAAATCCTGGCATTGACACTTACTACCCTATTTCCTCTGGGTTATTTCCTTGACTTCTCTGAGACCATGTCTGTAAATGAGGGTAACACCTATTTCACAGTCGGGTTGACAACAGTGCTTCATTCCTGGTAGGTGCAAAATATTTGTTAACCCCTTCCCCCCACTAGAGTGTTCTGACATAATGACCATGTGAGCATGAACATTTTGACCCCTGTTTTTTAGGACTTATTCCTTGTATTTACCCATTGCTGGCCTTGATCAGCAGCTGCTTCTGCAGTTGGAGAACTCAGCTCCTTTTGAAGCTGACTGAAGCTGAATTAGAATGAAATGCGTGGGGTAATGGAAAAAGAGCAACTCTGCCCTTTCAGGTGAGCTACATATGTGCCCCACGAAATAGAACAGGACCCTATGGTCCTCACCCACCTTCCCCCATGTCCTCTGCCTGCCTTTCGTCTGTGGAAAACTTAATCAACGTATAAGTTTGATCAGAGAAGTGAGAAATGCAGAAACAAAGGAAAACAGTCAAATGAGACTAAATAATAATGTAGTCATTAAGGATAGTCAAGAACCTTTAGTTCTCAAGGGATGTAGTTAATATTCTGAGCCATATCCTGTGTTTTGGCTTACAGATACTAATACACCAGATGGAGAAGCTAACTACATGATGACCAGACTATAACCACGACATGTGCTGCCACAATTCCGAGAACTGGCCTCAAGGAAATGGGAACAAATGGACCCTAGAACTGAAAATTAACTGTACCTAAAACAATCAAGGTGATGCTGGCTAGACCACTGATGACCAATTTGAAGATTACTGTTAGAGATGACTATGCTGTTTCTGCATGTAGCCACCCCTCTACTTCTGTCTATAAAAGCTTGTGCAACCTCTGCTTGTCAGAGCGGGGAGAGAATCAGCCTTTGGACAGATGTCCGCCACCCTCCCTCCCCACCCACCCAGTTGATGGCATCTGAAATAAAGCAAACTTTCCTTTCCACCACCGTGGCCCATTTATTGACTTTTGAGTGATGAATAACTTGACCCCAGAAACACCTTTAGGTAACATAACCTTCCTACCCACCTACCCCCATGCCACCTTCACACACCTTATTATCTCTTGGTGGATTTAAGACAAATTTCCTAGGCTGTTTGGGCTTCTGTGATGAGGATGTCTTTGAGTAGATCAGTTGCATCTTATCCAATGAACTGAAGATGAGATGTTGTGTAAGTGGAAATCCAGAGACCTGTATTACCACTTACATTCTGCCACTGACTATGGTATGATCCAGGGCTAGGGAAGTGGGGCAAAAAATATATACTGAGTATTTATAATGTACCTTCTCATGTACTCGATACTTGGGGTCATTACTTAATTTCATCCTTAAAAGAGGTCTGTAAACTGGGCATTATTACACCCTTTCCAGGTAAAGACACCAAGGCTTCTCTGCTCTTAGTAACCTGCTTTAAAGTTATTGAGTCACCAATTGAACTCAACACTCTCTGGCCTCAAAGCCTTGCTTATTTTGCTATAGAATGCTGCTTTTGACCTAACTGAGCCTTTCTTTTCTCAGCAAAATGCTGTGGGATGGATACCCTCTAAGGTTTCTTATATTTTCAAATCCTATAATTCCATCCTCTTTACTCTAAATGCAGAAACAAAACTTACTAAGCTTTTTAAAGACTTAATAAGTCTCCCTCCAGTAAGTGTTTCCACTATGTATGACTCAGTACAGTTGGCACGTTTAAATAAGGAAACGATAGAACACATAAATGCATATAATTGGGGGTGAGGAGTAAGAATTAGATACTTATCACCTTTTGTAGGCATCATTTTTCAGGAGACTGCTATTTAAAATCTATACTCTTATCATTTTGTTTTTTAAAAATTCTGATTATACAACAGAACACAAATGAAACAATTCGGAATCCATGCTGTGTTGAAAGAAGAAAGGGATTCAACAAGCACAATTGAGCCCAATAGGAGATGCAGTTACAGACATGCTATGGCTGAAGGAGCCAGGAGTACAAAAGATTATGTTGAAAAGCCCCCACATTATTAGCTTAACTCTATCTTAGTCTTCCTGGGTTAGCTAGGCAGTCAACACAGCAGTATCTAACACTCAGCTTCCTTCATTTGTCACACACATTTTAAGTTTGAAGATATAGGTCTCATACTGACTTTAAAAAAATAAAAAGAGTTCCTTCCTTTTTTGATATAATGTTTTGTTTCTTTTCTTTATTGAATAGCAAGGCCATTTCTAGGGAGGTTTTGCAGGGCTGTGCTGAAACTCGACTACTCTTCGAGTGGCAAATTCAGTTTTATATTTAATGGATACATATGCCTTAGTCATAATCTGTAAGCTTCCTTCTGGGTCACAAGAAATGTTGCATTTGGTTGGGATTTATTATTTATCTTCATTGGTCTTTCTGTATCTATTTGAATAATAGGAAGAGGCTACTCTTTTCTTTCTTTTTATTATAGTCAAGTCTGTGCTTTTGTGGAACACATTAGAATTTGCATTTTGCTTCTCATAATATAGTAATATCACAAGCTGCTGGGGATTAAAAGTATTTAAAAGAGAGGCAGAACACATTTTCTCAATGATTCAATAAGCTGTAGAGGCAGATTCCAGGCTTTCCTGGTGTCTCAGCAGTAAAGAATCTGCCTGCAATGCAGGAGACCCAGGTTCGATCCCTGGGTTGGGAAGATCCCCAGGAAAAGGAAATGACAATCCACTCCAGTATTCTTGCCTGGGAAATTCCACGGACAGAAGAAACTGGTGGGCCACAGTCCATGGGGTGGCAAAAAGAGTTGGACGTGACTTAGCAGCTAAACAATAGCAATGACAAAAGGCAGATACATGATGGAAAGGGCATTAAATGAAGTGGCAGAGGTGTTCAGTTCAGTTGCTCAGTAGTGTCCGACTCTTTGTGACCCCATGAACCACAGCACACCAGGCCTCCCTGTCCATCACCAACTCCCAGAGTCCACCCAAACCCGTGTCCATTGAATCAGAGGTTACAATTTCTGAAGCAGATGCCCCATGAAAATGTAAATTGGCCCATTTCCCTCCAGTATCTTTTTTTTTTTTTTATTTCTAAAAAAGAATTTTATTAAAAAAGCACAAATGCAAAGAAATGAACAGAGGAAAATGTATGCGTCGAACCTGGACTGGTCACTTATGATAATATACATGCTACAATTCCATTCTCCCCAATCATTCCACCTTCACCCTCTCCCACAGAGTCCCAAAGACTGTTCTAAATGCCTATGTCTCTTTTGCAGTCTCTTATACAGGGTTCAGGTTACCATTTTTCTAAATTCCATATATATGCGTTAATATACAGTATTGATGTTCTTCTTTCTGGCTTACTTCACTCTGTATAATTGGCTCCAATTTCATCCACCTCATTAAAACTGATTCAAATGCATTCTTTTTGATGGCTGAGAAATACTCCATTGTGTATATGTACCAAAGTTTTCTTATCCATTCATCTGCAGATGGACATCTAGGTTGCTTCCATGTCCTGGCTATTATAAACAGTGCTGCAATGAACATTGGAGTACATGTGTCTCTTTCAATTCTGGTTTCCTCGGTATGTATGCCCAGGAGTGCGATCGCTGGATCATATGGCAGTTCTAGTTCCAGTTTTCTGAGGAATCTCCACACTGTTCTCCATAGTGGCTGTACTAGTTTGCATTCCCACCAACAGTGTAAGAGGGTTCCCTTCTCTCCACACCCTCTCCAGCACTTATTGCATGTAGACTTTTGGATAGCAGCCATTCTGACTGGTGTGAAATGGTATCTCAATGTGGTTTTGATTTGCATTTCTCTGATTATGAGGGATGTTGAGCATTTTTTCATGTGTTTATTAGCCATCTTTATGTCTTCTTTGGAGAAATGTCTGTTTAGTTCTTTGGCCCATTTTTTGATTGGGTCACTTAGTTTTCTGGAATTAAGCTGCAGGAGCTGCTTGTATAATTTGGAGATTAATCCTTTATCAGTTGCTTCATTTGCTATTATTTTCTCCCATTCTGAAGGCTGTCTTCTCACCTTGCTTAGAGTTTCCTTTGCTGTGCAGAAGCTTTTGATTTTAATTAGGTCCCATTTGTTTATTTTTGCTTTTATTTCCAATATTCTGGGAGGTGGGTCTTGGAGGATCCTGCTGTGATTTATGTCGGAGAGTGTTTTGCCTACGTTCTCCTCTAGGAGTTTTATAGTTTCTGGTCTTACATTTAGATCTTTAATCCATTTTGAGTTTATTTTGGTGTATGGTGTTAGGAAGTGTTCTAGTTTCATTCTTTTACAAGTGGCTGACCAGTTTTCCCAGCACCACTTGTTAAAGAGACTGTCTTTTCTCCATTTTATATTCTTGCCTCCTTTGTCGAAGATAAGGTGTCCATAGGAGCGTGGGTTTATCCCTGGGCTTTCTATTTTGTTCCATTGATCTATATTTCTGTCTTTATGCCAGTACCATACTGTCTTGATGACTGTGGCTTTGTAATAGAGCCTGAAGTCCGGCAGGTTAATTCCCCCAGTTCCATTCTTCTTCCTCAAGATTGCTTTGGCTATTCGAGGTTTTTTGTATTTCCATACAAATTGTGAGATTATTTGTTCTAGTTCTGTGAAAAATATTGTTGGTAGCTTGATAGGGATTGCATTGAATGTATAAATTACTTTGGGTAGTATACTCATTTTTACAATATTTATTCTTCCAATCCACGAACACGGTATATTTCTCCATCTATTCGTGTCCTCTTTGATTACTTTCACTAGTGTTTTATAGTTTTCTATGTACAAGTCTTTTGTTTCCTTAGGTAGATATATTCCTAAGTATTTAATTGTTTTCATTGCAACAGTGAATGGAATAGTTTCCTTAATTTCTCTTTCTATTTTCTCATTATTAGTGTATAGGAATGCAAGGGATTTCTGTGTGCTGATTTTATATCCTGCAACTTTACTGTAATCATTGATTAGCTCTAGTAGTTTTCTGGTTGAGTCTTTAGGGTTTTCTGTGTAGAGGATCATGTCATCAGCGAACAGTGAAAGCTTTACTTCTTCTTTTCCAATTTGTATTCCTTTTATGTCTTTTTCTGCTCTGATTGCTGTGGCCAAAACTTCCAGAACTATGTTGAATAGTAGTGGTGAGAGTGGGCACCCTTGTCTTGTTCCTGACTTTAGGGGAAATGCTTTCAGTTTTTCACCATTGAGGATAATGTTTGCTGTGGGTTTGTCATATATAGCTTTTATTATGTTGAGGTATGTCCCTTCAATTCCCACTTTCTGGAGGGTTTTTATCAAAAATGGATGTTGAATTTTGTCGAAGGCTTTCTCTGCATCTATTGAGATAATCATATGATTTTTATTTTTCAGTTTGTTAATGTGGTGTATTACGTTGATTGATTTGCGGATATTGAAGAATCCTTGCATTCCTGGGATAAAGCCCACTTGGTCATGATGTATGATCTTCTTAATGTGTTGTTGGATTCTGATTGCTAGAATTTTGTTAAGGATTTTTGCATCTATGTTCATCAGTGATATTGGCCTATAGTTTTCTTTTTTTGTGGGGTCTTTACCAGGTTTTGGGATTAGGGTGATGGTGGCCTCATAGAATGAGTTTGGAAGTTTCCCTTCCTCAGCTATTTTCTGGAAGAGTTTGAGTAGAATAGGTGTTAGCTCTTCTCTAAATTTTTGGTAGAATTCAGCTGTGAAGCCGTCTGGACCTGGGCTTTTGTTTGCTGGGAGATTTTTGATTACAGTTTCAATTTCTGTGCTTGTGATGGGTTTGTTCAGATTTTCTATTTCTTCCTGGTTCAGTTTTGGAAAGTTGTACTTTTCTAGGAATTTGTCCATTTCTTCCAGGTTATTCATTTTATTGCCATATAATTGCTGATAGTATTCTCTAATAATCCTTTGTATTTCTGTGTTGTCAGTTGTGATCTCTCCATTTTCATTTCTAATTTTATTGATTTGGTTCTTCTCCCTTTGTTTCTTGATGAGTCTGGCTAGTGGTTTGTCAACTTTATTCACCTTCTCAAAGAACCAGCTTTTGGCTTTGTTGATTTTTGCTATGGTCTCTTTTGTTTCTTTTGCATTTATCTCTGCCCTAATTTTTATGATTTCTTTCCTTCTACTGACCCTGGGGTTCTTCATTTCTTCCTTTTCTAGTTGCTTTAGATGTAGAGTTAGGTTATTTAGTTGACTTTTTTCTTGTTTCTTGAGGTGTGCCTGTATTGTTATGAACTTCCCCCTTAGCACTGCTTTTACAGTGTCCCAGAGGTTTTGGGTTGTTGTGTTTTCATTTTCATTCATTTCTATGCATATTTTGATGTCTCTTTTGATTTCTTCTATGATTTGTTCATTATTCAGCAGCGTGTTGTTCAGTCTCCATATGTTGGCACTTTTAACAGTTATTCTCCCATAATTGAGATCTAATCTTACTGCATTGTGGTCAGAAAAGATGCTTGGAATGATTTCAATTTTTTTGAATTTACCAAGGCTAGATTTATGTCCCAGGATGTGATCTATCCTGGAAAAGGTTCCGTGTGCGCTTGAGAAAAAGGTGAAATTCATTGTTTTGTGGTGAAATGTCCTATAGATATCTATTAGGTCTAACTCTTCTATTATATCATTTAAAGATTGTGTTTCCTTGTTAATTTTCTGTTTAGTTGATCTATCCATAGATGTAAGTGGGGTGTTAAAATCTCCCACTATTATTGTGTTATTGTTAATTTCCCCTTTCATACTTGTTAGTAATTGTCTTACATATTGCGGTGCTCCTATGTTAGGTGCATAAATATTTATAATTATTATATCTTCTTCTTGGATTGATCCTTTGATCATTATGTAGTTTCCTTCTTTGTCTCGTTTCACAGCCTTTGTTTTAAAGTCTATTTTATCTGATATGAGTATTGCTACCCCTGCTTTCTTTTGGTCTCTATTTGCATGGACTATCTTTTTCCAGCCCTTCACTTTCAGTCTGTATGCGTCCCTCGTTTTGAGGTGGGTCTCTTGTAGACAACATATATGGGGGTTTTGTTTTTGTATCCATTCAGCCAGCCTTTGTCTTTTGGTTGGGGCATTCAACCCATTTACGTTTAAGGTAATTATTGAAAAGTACGATCCCGTAGCCATTTTCTTTATTGCTTTGGGTTCAAGTTTATACACTCTTTCTGTAATTCCTGTCTATAGAAGATCCTTTAGCATTTGTTGGAGAGGTGGTTTGGTGATGCTGAATTCCCTCAGCTTTTGCTTGTCTGTAAAGCTTTTGATTTCTCCTTCATATTTGAATGAGATCCTTGCTGGGTATAGTAATCTGGGCTGTAGGTATCTTTAATAGAACTATTTATGATATACTTTAGCTGACTCACTTTGAGGACCATTTGTTTGCCGATGTCAAATTCATTGTTCTGATTCTACATTCCAGGATTTACTGCCACCTGAATGTCTATGGTACAACGCACGATTTTCATACCCTAGAGGTTTCCACCAGTGTCTTGTGCACTGTGAACTTCAGGCAAGGAAATATGACTTAACTCTCCAGTGGAAATGTAAATGTGGGGTCCCTATTACCTCTTCCAAATTTTGCAATTAACCAATCCCACAAATATGTTTTGGTGTGTTCTCTGTTCAAGGGCATAAATACTGCAGAATGGCTTCAAGCTACTGATCTACTGACAGCCTACTTCAATTCTCCCTAGCCTTACCAACCCCCAAGTTTTGACCTAATTAAACACATTTAACACTTGGTGCTTAGAAAAAGAAATTTCATTTAAAAAGCGTGTGAACAGAAAGGAAAGGATAGAAGAGGCATCGACCATTCTTCCCCTAATCTGCCATCCCAGCCTCCATTATGAAGGGCTCTTTCAGTTTAGCCATTCAGATGTCTCCAGGTGGATGTAGAGAGAAAACAAGTGATATTAATGATCTCCTTGGGCTCTAACATCAGTTCAGGGCTCCAAAATGCATTTGCTTTATTTATTTTTTATGGCAAAGTCAAAAGAGGAACACTTGATCTCGAAGCATGGCCTGAACCAGATAAAAGTACCTTACGGCGGCCACAACCCTAGGCTTTCAACTAGGGCTGAGTTTTCAACTGCAAAGAGCCACTGTTTTAAGTTAACCCTGTAATAAGAATATTGCAAAGTAGTGAGTTTCTGGGACTCTATTTCCTTCTCAGTGGATGAGTGAGGATGGTAGACTTTTACACAAGGGTGGATCCTAACCAGGAGGGACCTGCTGCCATTAACATCTCATTTATTCAGGTAAGGGCTTTGAGTTTCATCCTTCTTCACATCCCCTGTCAAAACCACCATAGAAACCAGTAAAGGGGAACATGCACAATAGTCTGAGGAGGAAAACCCCTAACATACAGGCCGCTGTCTCTTTGTCCTTTTCAAAGCCATGGTCAAATAATTGCGAACTGAACTTTAAGGCTATCCTGTTAAAAGTGTGACTGACGCTCAGGCCTCTGACTTGTTTAATGGATCACATTATTACTTGGTTGTCATGGTGCTTTAAAGTGTACAAAGCATTTTTTAAATTTAACAATCACAACAAAAGGTAACATTCAGTGGACCAAGGGTGGTTCCAGATGTTTGGGAAGAGTTTTATTTAATTCTTGGGCTTCCCTTGTGGCTCAGCTGGTAAAGAACCGCCTGCAATGCAGGAGACCTGGGTTCAATCTCTGGGTTGGGAAGATGCCTTGGAGAAGGGAAAGGCTACCCACTCCAGTATTCTGGCCTGGAGAATTCCATGGACAGTCCATGGGGTCGCAAAGAGCCGGACACAACTGAGTGACTTTCACTTTCACTTTCATTTAATTCTTATGGCAGTCCATGGAGGGAGAAGCTGTCAGGGTTAGACAGCTTGAGCTTAACCTTGGCACCATAACTGTCTAGCTGTGTGGCCTTGTTGCTTCTCTGTGTCAAAGTTACTTTTAATCTTCACTGCTGCTGCATGTGGTAACTATAATTTCTCTACCTTACAAATGCAGAAACAGTGTCAAAGGTGATAGTATAATAGCCTGGATTTGAATTTGATTGTCTGAAATAATCTCATGCATTAGTCTGCTCTTTGTCTCTACTACAATTACAACTGGCTCAAACAACTATCTCACCAGACCACTGCAATAACCGCTGAATACTTTCCAGTCTTTTGTATTCTCATTAGCCCAAACTCCTTGTCTCCTACCAATTCATTGTCTATATGCCAGCCAGAGTGATCTTCTTATAAACATATCCAGTCATGTTCTGCTTAACACTTTTGGAGAGTTTCAGTTTTTTGGGGGGCAGGAAAAATATCTGAATATGACCTGCAAACAAAGATATGATCTACAAGGACTTCCCTAGTGGTCCAGTGGCTAAGACTATGTTCCCAATGTGAGGGGCCTGGGTTCAGTCCCTGGTTGGGGAACTAGATCCCACATGCTACAACTAAGACCCAGGGCAGCCAAAGGAAAAAAGATAAGATCTACACCAACATACCTATCCAGACTGATCTCACAACACTTTGCCTCTTGTCCTCCTTACTGAGTTAAGAAAGGTAAGAAGTGTGGGCATCTTGCCATCGGAGTCACTTTCCAAGGATAAGGCCCAATATAGAAAATATTAGATATATTCAGCTTTCTTTGGGCACTCATCACATACTGCTTGATTCAGACTGTTTCCAACTAAAATGTGGATATATGCCCCCATTGTTACAAATAGTTGCTTGGGACAAATAATACATTTCCCCAAAGAGTCAGTGTTATAAAAATTAAAGTTCTAAGATATAAATGCGTTTTATGTCCACAAGGTAGGAAAGCTAATCTGCTGAAAGTACTATTTAGCTTCCCATTTGACAAAATAACAATATTTAACATAATAATATTCAATTCAGTTCAGTCGCTCAGTCGTGTCCGACTCTTTGCGACCCCATGAATCACAGCACGCCAGGCCTCCCTATCCATCACCAACTCCTGGAGTTCACTCAAACTCATGTCCATTGAGTCGGTGATGCCATCCAGCCATCTCATTCTCTGTCATCACCTTCTCCTCCCGCCCCCAATCCTTCCCAGCATCAGAGTCTTTTCCAATGAGTCAACTCGTGTCATGAGGTGGTCATTTATTTAGCATTTACAAACGACCAGGTGATCATTTCTGCATTTGACATTTATTAGCTCCCCCCAAACTTATAAGGTAGTTACTGTTATAATTCCCATCCTACATGTAAAGGAAATAAGGCACATAGCAGATTACAGCTAGGGGAAAAAAGTCAAGCTGAGGTGAACTACAGCCATACTTTTTACTTTAAAAACTGTATTTGCATATGTCTTATTCAAACTTCTAATGGCAGGATAGCACCTTAAGTTTTAATCACCAAGCTTAGTTTTTGAGGATTTTTTGGTTCCCTATTTCTAACTTTGAAAAGTAAAAAATTAGCCATTTTCTAATTCAGAATTCAAGGCTCGTTTCTCAGCTTTTTAAGATTCTCCTATAACTGACAATAAAACAGTCCCTGCTTTTAGCTGATCTTTCAAACCTGTGGTAAGAGACACACCATCTTGATTCACTCACTCGACAGTTTCTGTGAGTGTCTGACTAGGTTATAAAACAGCTCACATGCACTCCAGGATCCATGCAGAGACAGTTTCCTTAATAACCCCACTTAGGAGATAGTCTCTAGGGATGCACAGACACAACAATTCTAAAATGTCTTGCAATTGTCTAGTTCCTTCCCCTGCCAAACTGGGCTTGTTCCCTAAAATGTGGGGGCTAAGTCTTTATTAAGTTTTTTTTTTTTAAAGCTTAAGCAGATTCTCAATGTTTAAAAAGATCAGATCTCAAGTTATTAATATTTGAGCAATGACAAAAAATTAACCTAAAATTCCAGACAGCATCACCAACTCATTTTTATCTATTGCCTTTGTTGTTTCACACTTTAGGGAACATGTGGCTAGTGTTTGTTTGATTTGGGAGAATTATTAAAAAGTGTTTTTCTTTTCTACAATGATTTTCAGTAATAGGTCAGCAAATGAAGGGATTTAGGTACACATTTTATTGAAGGCTTAAAAAATATGTTAGATTCAAAGGAATGCCCTAATATAAAACTATAAGGTTTTGCAAAAACACAATTGTTACTTAGTTGTCAGGTGATGCAGTGGTAAGAATCTGGCTGCCAATGCAGGAAACACAGGAGATATGAATCCAATCCCTGGGTTGGGAAGATCCCTGGGAATGGCAACCCACTCCAGTATTCTTTCTTAGGAAATCCCATGGACAGATGGGCATGACATACTATGGTCCACGGGGTCGCCAAAGAGTTGGACATGACTTAACAAGCTTGCAAGCACAAGGTAGATAGTCAAACATTGCTTATGTATTTGATACTCTCAACATAAATTATAATGAAAGAACATGTTATCTTTTTTTTTCATTCTGTCCTCTGCTCCACTTTCTCAACACTATGGTTCCATTCCATCCTAGTATATACTTTCCTTCATAAATATTGTAAATATATCATAATACCAAAAAAGGTGTTATGTAATTTTTTAAAAGAGTTGATACATATAAACAAACATAGTATATGTAGTAAAGGATATTTAAGCATTTTCTTCAGATTTTCATAATGGGATTAATGGATTAAGATCCTTCAAAATATCAAAATGCTAAACAAGCAGTATGGCCTTGACTAACCAGAATGAACATGGGCTCCTATTTGATGCTGTGCCAACAGATAAGCCTTTATTTGCGTGGAGATAGACATTAGCAGTTGAGAGTTTCAGGGTGTTTACTACAAAGTCTACGTAAGCTAGCACAGAAGTATTCTAATTAATCAACTAACTGATTCTAATGTACCAAATATCTATAGTTGTGAATACTGACTTATGAAAGCCTTGACCTCTGAGTGGGCTAATAACATGAAGCCTAGGCAAACCACCACTTTTTGTTTGATTTGTATTTAAGATCCTATCTTTGCATTGCTGTCTAAGAACTTAGTACTGTAAAAATATCTCTCAGATAGTTCAGTCACTCAGTTGTGTCTGACTCTTGCGACCCCATGAACCACAACACGCCAGGTCTCCCTGTCCATCATCAACTCCCAGAGTTTACCCAAACTCATGTCCATTGAGTCAGTGATGCCATCCAACCATCTCATCCTGTGTCGTCCCCTTCTCCTCCTGCCCTCAATCTTTCCCAGCATCAGGGTCTTTTCAAATGAGTTAGCTCTTCGCATTAGGTGGCCATAGAATTGGAGTTTCAGCTTCAACATCAGTCCTTCCAATGAACACCCAGGACTGATCTCCTTTAGAATGGACTGGTTGGATCTCCTTGCAGTCCAAGGGACTCTCAAGAGTCTTCTCCAACACCATAGTTCAAAAGCATCAATTCTTCGGTGCTCAGCTTTTTTTATAGTCCAACTCTCACATTCATGCATGACCACTGGAAAAACCATAGCCTTGACTAGATGAACCTTTGTTGGCAAAGTAATGTCTCTGCTTTTTAATATGCTATCTAGGTTGGTCATAACTTTCCTTCCAAGGAATAAGTGTATTTTAATTTCATGGCTGCAATCAGCATCTGCAGTGATTTTGGAGCCCCCCAAAATAAAGTCTGACACTGTTTCCACTGTTTCCCCATCTATTTCCCATGAAGTGATGGGACCAGATGCCATGATCTTAGTTTTCTGAATGTTGAGCTTCAAGCCAACTTTTTCACTCTCCTCTTTCACTTTCATCAAGAGGCTTTTTAGTTCCTCTTCACTTTCTGCCATAAGGGTGGTGTCATCTGCATATCTGAGGTTATTGATTTTTCTCCTGGTAATCTTGACTCCAGCTTGTGCATCATCCAGCCCAGCATTTCTCATGATGTACTCTGCATATAAGTTAAATAAGCAAGGTGACAATATACAGCCTTGACGTACTCCTTTTCCTATTTGGAACGAGTCTGTTGTTCCATGTCCAGTTCTAACTGTTACTTCCTGACCTGCATACAGGTTTCTCAAGAGGCAGGTCAGGTGGTCGGTATTCCCATCTCTTTCAGAATTTTCCACAGTTTATTGTGATCCACACAGTCAAAGGCTTTGGCATAGTCAACAAAAACAGAAATGGAGGTTTCTCTGGAACTCTCTTGCTTTTTCAATGATCCAGCAGATGTTGGCAATTTGGTCTCTGGTTCCTCTGCCTTATCTAAAACGAGCTTGAACATTTGGAAGTTCACAGTTCATGTATTGCTGAAGCCCGGATTGAAGAATTTTTACTCATGTGTGAGATGAGTACAATTGTGCGGTAGTTTGAACAGTCTTTGGCATTACCTTTCTTTGGGTTTGGAATGAAAACTGACCTTTTCCAGTCCTGTGGCCACTGCTGAGTTTTCCAAATTTGCTGGAATATTGAGTGCAGCACTTTCACAGCATCATCTTTCAGGATTTGAAATAGCTCAACTGGAATTCCATCACTTCCACTAGCTTTGTTTTAGTGATACTTCCTCAGGCCCACTTGACTTCACATTCCAGGATCTCTGGCTCCAGGTGAGTGATCACGCCATCATGATTATATTGGTTATGAAGATCTTTTTTGTCGTTCTTCTGTGTATTCTTGCCACCTCTTCTTATTATCTTCTGCTCCTGTTAGGTCCATACCATTTTTGTCTTTGATTGAGCCCATCTTTGCATGAAATGTTCCCTTGGTATCTCTAATTTTCTTGAAGAGATCTCTAGTCTTTCCCATTCTATTGTTTTCCTCTATTTGTTTGCATTGATTGCTGAGGAAGGTTTTCTTATCTCTCCTTGCTATTCTTTGGAACTCTGCATTCAAATGGGAATATCTTTCCTTTTCTCCTTTGCTTTTCACTTCTCTTCTTTTCACAGCTGTTTCTAAGGCTTCCTCAGACAGCCATTTTGCTTTTTTGCATTTCTTTTTCTTGATCCCTGTTTACTGTACAATGTCATGAACCTCCATCCATATTTCACCAGGCACTCTGTCTATCAGATCTAGTCTCTTAAATCCATTTCTCACTTCCACTGTATAGTCATAAGGGATTTGATTTAGCTTATGCCTGAATAGTCTAGTTGTTTTCCCCACTTTCTTCAATTTAAGTCTGAATTTGGCAATAAGGAGTTCATGATCTGAGCCACAGTCAGCTCTTGGTCTTGTTTTTGCTAACTATACAGAGCTTCTCCATCTTTGGCTGCAAAGAATATAATCAATCTCATTTCGGTATTGACCATCTGGTGATGTCCATGTGTAGAGTCTTCTCTTGTGTTTGTTGGAAGAGCATGCTTTCTATGACCAGTGCGTTCTCTTGACAAAACTCTATTAGCCTTTGCCCTGCTTCATTCTGTATTCTAAGGCCAAATTTTACTGTTACTCCAGGTGTTTCTTGACTTCCTACTTTTGCATTCCAGACCCCTGTAATGAAAAGGACATCTTTTTTGGGTGTTAGTTCTAAAAGGTCTTGTAGGTCTTCACAGAACCATTCAACTTGAGCTTCTTCAGCGTTACTGGTCAGGGCATAGACTTGGATTACCGTGATATTGAATGGTTTGCCTTGGAAACGAACAGAGATCATTCTGTCGTTTTTGAGATTGCATCCAAGTACTGCGTTTCAGACTCTTTTGTTGACTATGATGGCCACTCCATTTCTTCTTAGGAATTCCTGCCCACAGTAGTAGATATAATGTTCATCTGAGTTAAATTCACCCATTCCAGTCCATTTTAGTTCACTGATTCCTAGAATGTCGACGTTCACTCTTGCCGTCTCCTGTTTGACCACTTCCAAATTGCCTTGATTCATGGACCTAACATTCCAGGTTCCTATGCAATATTGCTCTTTACAGCATGGGACCTTGCTTCTATCGCTAGTCATATCCACAACTGGGTGTTGTTTTTGCTTTGGCTCCATCCTTCTTTGTGGAGTTATTTCTCCACTGATCTCCAGTAGCATTTCGGGCACCTACTGACCTGGTGAGTTCATCTTTCAGTGTCCTATCATTTTGCCTTTTCATACTGTTCATGGGGTTCTCAAGGCAAGAATACTGAAATGGTTTGCCATTCCCTTCTCCAGTGGACCACATTCTGTCAGACCAACATCTCTAGCCCGGGCTTATAAAGGAGAGCTTCTACTGAACTTCTCATAATGCTAGTGGCTCTCTCACAGGTGCATTCCTTCTGGAGTATCTCAGAATGTGGTGGTGGGTGGATTTTCAGATTTTGTAATATATGCATTCCTGTATGCTTACTTCTTTGAGCCTTGTTTCCTTCCTCCACCAACCGCCATGCCAACTCTCACCTTTCTACTTCACTTTACTATGAGCCGAACATTGCATTCTCCAAGCATGTTAGCATTTTTACAGAGGGTCCTTCAGTTCAGTCGATCAGTTATGTCCGACTCTTTGCGACCCCATGAATCACAGCACGCCAGGCCTCCCTGTCCGTTTTAAATCCTGTATCCCAGGAGAATGATCCAACATCAGTACAGTCTTCCTTATTTAACCTTATATTCTGTTTTTCTTGATCCAGTGCTCTTAACATCTACTTCCAAATACATCTTCTAGTCCCTCTGGCACATGTTGACTAGGTCGTGTATCTCCTCTGACAGTCCTTTTTCACCTTTATCACTTAGACCCAGAACTTCCCTAGCAAGGTTATATTTGATTATGTGTGATTTTCACTTAATTGTGCTGGAGGCCACAGTACATCCAGAGGGAACACGTGTTGTTCTGAAACCCCTAGGCTTCTGTATCACCATCAAGCATTGTGAATGTACTATCCTCCAGTATAGGAAAGTGGCAACTTCTGCAGATCCCAAGAGTTCACCAGAAACTGGGGGTTTAAATTTGTCAAATGCATCTGACATCTCAAGATCCCATTCTTTTCTAGTTAAGGTCCTAACTTTGACATTACACACCTGCTTAGGCTGAGAATCCAGCCTCCTTTGGAGTTCTGCTACTTTTAAAATTAAATTTGGAGCTTGTCCTCAGCATTTTCAGTCATCTAGGTCCAAGAGACGAGAGTTTCTTTACATTCTGTCAAAGACAATTTCCGGCTTTCATAGCTATCCCTTAATTGCTCACCCTTTTTCCAAAGCATCATTGCCCCATCAATAACCAAATAATTCTGTTATTCCTGTAATTACAATAATTAGTATTTCTCACACACCTGGTATATTGCATCATTAGTGTGCTTTTACTTCTTCCTTTACACAACTCCATTTTCCACCAGTGAGAATTTTAGCAATTTCACTGTTACTTTTTCCAGGACCTCCATCCACCATGAGTAATAGGGTGTTCGTGGTCAGGGAACTGGCAGGTGGTCAAACTCCAACATCCCATCTCAGTGTCTGCAATCTTTTAACACTTCTGGTATCAACTATTTCAGGCTAGGTTCCTAAGGAGGCAAAATACGAAGTGAAGAGGCAAAACACCCATGGCAAAAGGAAAGCAATGTAAAGGGGCACAGGGAGAAATTAGCCTGAAACACAGTATAGTCTCAAGAAAGGCTTCAGCTGATGCATGGGGAGTACTGAGACTGAGATAGTCCTTCAGAGTTGTTCCAAGTTTGGACAAAGGAGTGAAAGTTTGTCAAGACAATTCTCATTAACATAAGCCAGTGTCTCTCAGACTTTAGCATATATCACAGAGCCCAGGAGAGCTTAATAAAACAGATTCTTGGGTCCTACTGACAGAGTTTCTGATTAAGTCTAGAATGTGGCCTGAAAACTTGCATATCTAACAAGTTCCCAAGTGACCAAGTGATGCTGATACTGCTGGTCTAAAATAAGATTTTCAATCCCAAAAGGGGATTTGGGAAGCATGTCAAAGTACCTTCTAACAGCAAGGACACAGGCATCAGGAATATAATCCTACAGACTCTACCACTTATTAGATTTGTGACTTTGGGATTTATCCAACATCTTCAGGCTTTGTTTCTGAAATGGGTGTGCTGCTAAGCTGCTAAGTCACTTCAGTCGTGTCTGACTCTGTGTGACCCCATAGACGGACGCCCACCAGGCTCCCCCGTCCCTGGGATTCTCCAGGCAAGAACACTGGAATGGGTTGCCATTTCCTTCTCCAATGTGTGAAGGTGAAAAGTGAAAGTGAAGTCACTCAGTTGTGTCCGACCCTTAGCAACCCCACGGACTGCAGCCTACCAGGCTCCTCCATCCATGGGATTTTCTAGGCAAGAGTACTGGAGTGGCTTGCCATTGCCTTCTCCGGAAATGGGTGTAGTACGCCTAATTCAAGGGGGTGTTGTTCCATTTTGCCCTACCTCAGTGAGGGTACCACCATCCAACCAAGATGCTGAAGTAAGAATATTGACAACCACACAGAGTCGGATATGACTGAGTGACTAAAACATACACACACATCTTGAATTTTATCTCTTCTTCTCATCTAATCAGTGTACTAAAACTTGGGGAAAAAAAGAAAAACTTGGAAAATCTGTCAGTTCAATGTCCTTTGACCCAGTCACTTCTTTTTAAGGTGATTGAACAATGCTTTAGTTGAGGTCACAACACCTTTCATCTCTGAACTGGTCTTTCCTTCTATTTCTTTCTATAAAGGCATCCAGAGTAATTTTCCTAAAATAACCTAGGATTTGTTGTGTAGAGTAGATTTTGGTGGCTCCTTCTTGTTTTCAAGAGAGAATATACTCATCAAAGTTTTCTTCTGCCCCTTTAGAAGAACTCTGCTTACCTTTCCATTGTCACATATTGCCTCTTACACCTTTGTGGTCTATATCCTGGACCACTTAATTATTTGTAGCTTCTGCAACCTTTTTGTTTTTCACTGTCAGACTCTGTATAAACTACTCTCTCTATGGAATGTCCTCTTATCTCCCAATTTGCCTTTTCCCAATTTCAACATTCTTCATATCTCACTTCCTCTGGAAACCTGTTCTGATTCATTGAGGATGGCTAGAAGTTCTTACTATGTGCTTTCCTGACTCTCTATGTTCTTCCTGATTTTACTACAGTTAACAGCCTCTCTATTTTTCTGTTCTTTTCTTCAACAAGATGGATACAGTGTTTGAAAATACTGCCATACTAAACAATAGGTACATATTAGAACTCCTCACTTTCAAATTTTGGAAGGTTAAATCAATAAGCCATGTGCTTGCCATATAAATGTTATTCAATAAATGCTAGTTAGAGTTGGAAGGAACAAAAGTTCATGTGAATGAGGGGAAATAAAATGGGGTGTGAAACTGGCAGTTTCTAAGGAGGAAGTTCATAACTGAGACAGTATCATGGTTATTTTCTCTACCAAAAATGCAGATGATTTAGCAAATTTAATCTCTGTAAACAAAAATTTTTGATCTAATACTATTAGTAAAGATATTAGTAGCATAAAAACATTTCCATTTCATAATCTACCATGGAAATGAAAACCATAAATAATTCTATAAGAACATAATAATCTGGCTATAATTATTATTAATTTACTTTTCAATTATTATTTAGTTATACTTAATTATTGATTCAACCTTTAAGTATTGATGTAACACTTTGTAACCATTATATGTTTAATAAACTCAGAAATTCTATGATATATAGATAAGCCTATTATTGCTTTTGCAAATTAAGAAGTTATGTAGGAATATCTCAAAGAAGTGAAAGAGGCGGAAATCAGACTCTGAATTTTTAACCTTTGGAATTATATAGTCCATCTACACCTACTTTCCATGGGTAAAAAGCAGAAATCTTTATCAGAATCCATAGGAAATAAACAAATAGGATAATTTTTGGTAAGATATCAATAAAGGAAATCAGAAGCCAATATTGTAGAATAAGGTAGATAAATTTCTATAGAGCTTCTTATGCTGATTAGTTTCTCTATTAAGGATATTTGCTGTTTATTATTATATCCTCTTAGTCACTTATATCCAAGTTAAGGATCTATAACAGTGCTGAGGGGTGGAAAGGCTGCTTCCACTAGCAAAGAAATCTCAAAAGATTTTAAGAGACTGGGTCATCAGAGTCTGCCCATATGTCCCATTTTAATTTTCAGGATCTCATTCCTTCTCAGTCAATGTCGGAACTTTAGAAAGGAGACTCTTCATGGTTGGGGATTCAGTTTGTATTACAGTTCAGCCACCTACAGGATTAGACTTTGGGTATGGTTTTCAGATATCCCGCTCCCACCTTTATAGGAAATACGGGTTCTCCTCACAGTAGTCATACAAGCTTTCAAGTCCTTTTTGAGGGCTGAGATGACAATTTAAAACAGCGCGAGTGTATCATCTTCTTGCTTCAAGTTCCCCAGCACAGTTAGAAGCAATTACCCAATCCCATTATACTCGGTATTTTTATTGTAATATTTTAAGGCTGAAAACACTAGTTCACACAGATCCTTCCCTTGTAAATGCACTTGGTAACAAGTATTTAAACATTATGAAATTTTAATTAAACTTTTAATTTTGTATTGCAGTATATTGATTAACAATATTGTGATAGTTTCAGTTGGACAGCAAGGGGACTCAGACATACAGACATTATAAATTGAGTCATTGTGTTGCCTACATGCCTATGCATGCCATAGATCACCAGGGCCCACTTTATCACAGGCTACAGGATCATTAGTGTCTTTAAATTTAATCACATTAGAGGACCAATTCCAGAAAATCCAGAAAATTCCAGAACCAACATAAAGAACTCATCTTTGGTTTCTATGGAACCCTCCTAGTTCCAGTGCCAAATTATCTATCAGTAAGGATATTATTAAAGAAACAGAAACACTAGGAAATTAAAATAGGCAATAGACAGATAGAGAGACATAGATAGGTAGATAGATAATTTGTTACAGGGAATTGATCTCATGCAATTGTGAGAGCTGGAGCTAGTTAAACAATCTCTGTGAAGCTTATTCTTCACATTTGGTGGTAGAACCTTAAGTCCACAGGCCAGGTAGAGTCAGGAAGGAAAGATGAATATAATGTGAGGAAGAACAAGACTAAGCTGGAACCTATAAGCATGAGCAGAATTCATGAGAAGGTTCATGGTTCTTATTGCCTCTGACTTGTAGTGAGGGTGTCCTGCAGAAGCCCGAACACTTAACTCTGAAGCCTGACACATACACTTGCTCCAGGAGTCAGAGAAGCAGAAGAAAGGTCCCAAGATAGTTAGAGCACTTGCAGGCACAGCTGCTTCCTCATGCCCCATGGTGGATCAGCAAATCGATGATGCATGTGAACTATGAAATGGCTGCTGTTTCACCTACATCTGTCCTCCAAATCTCACAGAAGAGCCCTTCTCAAGCCTGTTGTAATTGGGAATGTTCTTGCCTGGAGAATCCCAGGGATGGGGGAGCCCGGTGGGCTGCCGTCTGTGGGGTTGCACAGAGTTGGACATGACTGAAGCGACTTGGCAGCAGCAGCAGGAAGAGAATCTTGAGAAATATAGTTAAGGCTAATCAATTTGACACATTATAAAACCCCCATGCATCCTGAAGAGAAGTGTTCCATCATATATTTTCAGAAAAGACTTTTGATAGGAAGGAAAGGATATAAAGCAGTGCTGAGGGGTGGAAGGGATGCTTTCACTAGCAAGGAAAATGCTGGGTGGGTTAGTCTTCCTTTTCTTGATACATCTGTGATAGCTTCTTCAAATAAAGTTGCCTTGTCAGGCACTGCTGATCATCCTTGGGACCTACCCTTGCTGCCCTTCCAGATCTGTTATTCTTACTCAGTTGTGTCCGACTCTTTGAGACCCCACGGACTGCAGCACGCCAGGCTTCCCTGTCCTTCACCATCTCCTGGAGTTTGCTGAAACTCTTGTCCATTGAGTCGATGATGCCATCCAGCCATCTCATCCTATGTCCCCCCCTTGTCCTCCTGTCTTCAATCTTTCCCAGCATCAGGATCTTTTCCAACGAATTGGCTCTTTGCATCAGGTGGCCAAAGTATTGCAGCTTCAACATCAGTCCTTTCAATGAATACTCAGGATTAATTTCCTTTAGGATTGACTGGTTTTATTTCCTTGCTGTCCAAGGGTAATTAGAATACTTTTTTTTTTTTTATCAAGAATCTGATTAGAGTGTTCAGAAGACATCTTTTTCATGAAATTATAAGAAAAAAATTAGTAACGGGCTCTCTGGCATCCTTGAAGAGCTTTATGGTAGCCCTTCTCCATACAGTTAGAGCTACTGACTCCCATAAAAGTGGGTTTCTGAAATACAATGGGGATGACGGTATTGCTGGGACCAAGTTACAACACTGATTTCCAACAATGAAAGGTAGCTTGGTTACTGCAATGGACACTGGAGCCAATGCAGTCATCAGAATAGACTGATTCACAGAGATTTTAGCATTGGCCAGGATACTTAATCTTTACAAGCGGAATAGTCCTAGATCTAATGGACAGAAATCTGACTTGAATTACAAGGAAAAAAAAAAACAGTAATAAATCCTCCATCAATTCCCAGGCAGTCTCCACAATGAATGAAGGGGAGGCACAGTCCCTTGAAGAAAAGACTGATACACTGCCAAAACGGTATACTCTTTTCTTCAGAATTCCGCCAAAGGGATCTGTGGCCATTTTTCAATGTGACTATAAATTATGAAGTGAAAAAAAAAATCAGACTTTTTGGATATTAATGGAAACTGACTCAGAACTAATACTGATTCCAAGAGATTTAAATGACCACTGTGGCCCAAAAAATGGTATTGGATATTTTGGAGGTCATGTAGTCAATAAAGTTTGGCTCAGGACCTTTTCACAATAGGACTTAGGGGGTCTTCAAACCAACTCTGTGATTATTACTTTTGTTCTAGAATGCACAATTAGCATGTATGTACTTAGTGATTGATGGGAAGAATTCCCGCAGTGTTTCCCTGACTCATGGAGTTAGAGCTATTATGATAGGAAAGGCCCAGTGGAAACCATTACAATGCCTCTGCTTATGAAAATGGTAATACAAAGGTAATGCTGAGTTTCTGGGGACATTTTTAAGACATGTTGCCGCACTGAAGACTAGAAATACATAGGGATGGTGACTTTCACTCAACTTGCCTCTTCAACCTGTGTAGAACAGATGGATTTTGGAGAATGATAGTGGATTACTATAAACTTAATCAGGTAGTGACTCCAATTGTAGCTGCTGTAGCAGATTTTTTTTTTTTTCTGGAGCAAGCCAGCACCTCCTGGCACCTTATATCCAGCTATTGATTTGGTAAATATTCTTCCCACCCCCCCTCTATTCCCTGGTAGTAAAGACTAGTAAAGAAGCAGTTTCCTTGCAATTGACAAGGCCAGCAATATACCTTCACTTTTCTATCTGAGTGATACACCAGTAATTCAGTCTATGTCATAATATTTGATCTACATGAATTTGACCACCTTTCCCTTTCACAGGATATTGATTTGGTCTATTACATCAAGGATATTATATTCTTGTAAGCAGAAAGTAGCAACCATTTAGACAAGTTGGTAAGACATTTGCGTGTTGGAGGGTGGGGAATGAAATAAAAATCAGAGGACTATCATCTTGATGAAATTTCTAAAGGTCCAATGGCTTGGGGCATGTCAAATGATTCCTTGCAAAGTGAAAGAAATCTGCTGCATCTGGCCACTAAAAAAGTGCCATATCACCCAGTGAGGTACTTTGGATTTTGAAGCACCATATATACCATTTAGGTATACTACTCTGACTCCTTTCTTGAGTGATACAAAAAGCTACCAGTTTTGAGTGAAACACAAAACAAGTGAAAGCTCTGCAACAGGTCCAGGCTACCATGGAAGCTGCCCTGCACTTAGGACATATGGGCCAACAGATCCAATGGTACTTGATGTGTATAGGCATGCCATTTAAAGCTACTGGCAGAATTTTATCACAGTATATATCCTTAGAACTTCAGAACAAAGCCATGCTCTTCTCTGGTGATGTCATCTCTTTTAAGAAACAGGTTTTTGATTACTATAGGTCTTTTATAGAGATTGACCATTTGACTATGGACCATTAACTTACCATGTAACCTGAACTGTCCATCATGAACTGCATGCAGTTCCTGAATGAACTGGCTTGTTCACCAAACCTTGAATCTGGGTGTGTGCAGACTATATTCCATCATCAAATGAAGATAATACATACAAGATCTTGTCAAAGAAAGTCTTGAGGGCACAAGAAAGTTGCATGAACCCAGATCCCTGCTGTTCCTACTGTTCCTAATGATATGGATGCCCATTCTCTCTACTCCTGTTGCATTACTTTCTCTCTCTCTACATGAGTTATGGCCTCATAGGAAGTTTCACCTGACCACTTGACTGAGGAAGACAAATCTTGAGCTTGTTTTATAGATGGTTCTGGGGAAGATCCTCTGGAGAAGGGAATGGCTACCCTCCAGTATTCTTGCCTAGAAAATTCCAAGAAAAGAGGTGCCCAGTGGGCTACAGTCCATGTATGTGGTCTCAAAGAGTTGGACTCAGTTGAGTGACTAACACTTTCACTTTCACACTTCCACATGATATGCAGGTACAATCCAAAAGAAAAAAGCACTACAGCCCCAGAGAGGTCCCTAAAGAACTGTAGAGGAAGAAAATCCACTAAAAATCTACTGTTAATTTTTTTCTGGAAGAAGGGATGATATAGTTTATAAGTCTATGCAATTTTTGAACTTCAGTCAATGGTTTGACTGGATGGTTGAGACTTCAAAGGTACACAATTGGAAAATTGGTTGTTAGAAAGTCTGAGGAAAAGGTATATGGGAAACCATTCCAAATACGCAGAGTCTGATGATTTGTGTCCCATGTGAATGCTCATCAAAGAGTGACGCTAGCAAAGAATAATTTTTGTAATCAGGTATGAGACCCCTACTTCTATACAGGAACCCATACTTCTCTAACCACTCCCATCATTGCTTTGTGGGCTTATGAATTAACAGCTGTGATAGCAGAATGGAGGTGGTACATGTGCTCAGCATTGTGGACTTCCTCTCAAAAATGCTGATCTGACATACTTACTGCTGAGTGCCCAATTTTAGCAAAGAACTACAGCAGAGACCAATGTGAGCCCTTGAAAATACTATTCCAAAGGTGGAACCATCCAGCTACAGAGAGTTATTTACATTGGGATACTGCCATCATGAAAAGGGCAGCACTTATCTCTTTTAAAACAGGTCTTTCCTCTGGGTATGGATTTGCCTTCCCTAATGCTCCTGCCAAAACTCAGCTATGGACTTCAGGATGTCTTACCCACTCTAATGGCATCCCATACAGCATCACTTTTGACCAAGGAACTTATTTCACAAAAAGGGAAGTACAGCAGTGGGTTCATGTTCATGGAATTCATTTCTATCATGAAGTATGTGGCTTAATTGATGTAACAGCTATTTGTAAACTTGTGCTAGAGGGGTGGCAACACCTTGAGAGACTAGTGAGATGTCTTCTTGGATGTGATATATGCTCTAAACCCACATCCAAACATGTTGTTCTTCTATAACTAGGATTCCTGAGTCCATGAATGAAATGGTAGAAATGAGAGAGATTCCTTTCACTATTACCCTTAGCACTCTACCAGTAAAAAAAAAAACTTTTGTTCCCCATCATCTCATCTTGACATTAGGCTTTTCTGGGCACACAGAAATGATTCCATTCAACTGGTAGCTGAAACTGATGCCTGGACGCTTTGTTTTCCTTATGCCTCTGACTCAGCAGGGAAAGATGCTGCTGCTGCTGTTGCTAAGTCACTTCAGTCGTGTCCGACTCTGTGTGACCCCATAGACAGAAGCCCGTCAGGCTCCCCCGTCCCTGGGATTCTCCAGGCAAGAACACTGGAGTGGGTTGCCATTTCCTTCTCCAATGTGTGAAAGTGAAAAGTAAAAGTGAAGTCGCTCAGTCGTGTCCGACCCTTAGCGACCCCACAGACTGCAGCCCACCAGGCTCCTCCGTCCATGAGGATTATACTATTGGCTAGTGTGTTTGATTCTGACTGTTAAGAACTAGACCACTACCATACAATGTTATAGCACCAGATGCAAAAGTCAACTGCCTTATAGAGACTACTTAGCCAACTTAAGCTTTCATATTTGTAAGGTCAAATCTTAAAACTATGTATCTGTTTATCCATCTACCTCTATAATCTATAGTTTTCTGATAGTACTGCTTTTTTATTGGGTCTTAAATACAAAGTGTCCATGTAAATGACTACAAAGAAATTAAAGTGTTACTTTCTAATAAAAATCAAATCCTTAAGCCACTCGAGAAGATGAGAAGTGCTTTTGGAAAAGGACTTTTTGACTAATTATCACTAAGGTTGGCAAAGATGTTTTCCCTGTAGGAACTAGTGTCTGTTTTTCAATGAAACAGTGTACATTAACCTAAATAGTCCTGCTACTTTACTAAATAGCACCGTAGCTTGAGTGGGTCTAATTAATTTAGTAGCACCAAGCCTTAGTAAAAATAATTTCTGTGTCTCAGACAAATGTCTGTGATAGAACCTCTAGAACAATCTGCTTTATATTGAGGATTGCTTGGCTGAGGTAAACTATGGAAGGAACCAGAAAATGTGATCATTCAATAGAAGGGAAAAACATAAAATTGAAATTTTTGGAGAATGTCTCTCTCTGATCAAATGTTTTGTAGTATCCTTTGGCCTTGCAGAAGCTGTTTAAGAGCCAGTTTTTCCAGGAACTGTTTAAGATGAAATTTTCAGATCTATACACAGTAATAAGGATGTGACCTACTTTGTGATATCATGTAATTACTCTGATGAGATAGATAATACTTCTGAAAAATCTTGATAATAAAATGAATATTCACGTACATTTTGCAGTGTCAGTCAATACTGAGACACACAGAGTTAGCCTAGCAGTGGCCATGTGAACGTCTCAAAAACAGAGGATGAAATATACTTTTAACATGCTTGTCTGAGAAGGCAATGGCAAACCACTCCAGTACTCTTGCCTAGAAAATCCCATGGATGGAGGAGCCTGGTAGGCTGCAGTCCGTGGGGTCGCTAAGGGTCGGACACGACTGAGCGACTTCACTTTCACTTTTCACTTTCCACTTTCACACATTAGAGAAGGAAATGGCAACCCACTCCAGTGTTCTTGCCTGGAGAATCCCAGGGACAGGGGAGCCTGGTGGGCTTCCGTCTATGGGGTCACACAGAGTCGGACACGACTGAAGTGACTTAGCAGCAGCAGCAGCAGCAGCAGCAACATGCTTGTAGCCCCCGTTTCAGAACTTTATCTGTGATTATGACAAATAAATGAGGCCACCTAATGTATCTCAGCTTCACAGTCACTTCACAAATATCCTAATTTTATCTCAGAATTCATGAAAACAACTTGTATTTGTTACTTAACACTTTCATGTACAAATTTCAGATATCTTATTTTACGCATTTCTAGGGCTTTCTGTTCTCAAACCAGAAGGTGTATTCCTCATTTCACCTCTTTCATTAACAGGTTCTTTTAATCATTTCAATCAGTAATAGCCTAAGTATGATTAAGATAATCTCATGGATTATCAGTTATATGTTGGATGCCAGAAAACATGTAGCTTGGGAAACATTTATACTTAGAATTGCAAAATAAAACATTCAACCCCCTTCTTCTTACTTTCTTCTTGCATCAACAAACTTGTCAAAACACAATAGTTTCTGAAATAGTCATTCAAGTATTTATTACCAAAGGATATCAGAATGGCCTCCATCCTGAAGGAGTTTCAAACTCCAGAAGGATATTTCCATCAAGGCTAATAGCATTATTTCGCCAATCTCCTTACCATAATTTTTAAAATATAATATCCCTCAGAATATTTTTCCTTCCCACTTCAATTCTGAGGAACAAGTATATTTTTTTATTTGGTTGGTTGGTTTTTACTCCAAGTTATTTTCACAGTGGTGAGCTGCTTTGGTTGTTGAGGAGGCTCTGAAAGAAGCATGAAAGACCTTATTTGCTGAAAAAGAAAGCAAGAATGTGTGTAGATTTCCTAACAATGCCTGAGCGACTTGATATGGAGGAAATTTAGCGGTAAACTCCAGTGGCTGGAGTCCCTGGGGCAGCCATAATTTATTCCTCTAACTTTTATCTTCCATTGACATTATTCTTGGCCTAGCCTATTCCAGGAATAAAACATTCACTTGTGAGGCCACAGAAATTATGTCCCTTGTAAATGTCACCAGCAAAGTCCACAGAGGTTCCCAGGAAAAAGATGGACTCTAGATGATAAGGTCTAAACTCTTCTTTTGCAGGTGGTCTAGTTTCACTTGCCTTAAGGAGGCGGTGTGCAGAGGCCTTGCACCTCATACCTCAGATTAACCATCCAGCACAGAACCCTGTGCCCTTCACCTCAGCTTGATGTGTGGAGACTGTGTGCAGAGGAGCTGTATGTAATGCCTCAATTCAAGATGGTGGTGGCGCACTGTGTGCAGAAAGGCTGTGCCTGGCACTTCAGCTTGGGTGAGTCGTGTGCAGAAGCGCTGCGCACAGCATCTCAAGTAGAGACGGTGGCGGCTGCTACGTACCACAAGTGCACCAGACCCATGTGGACTAGGCCAGAACCGCGAGAACTCCACCCCCTTCCCGGCTGATAAAACAGCCCCGCCCAAGGCCTTTCAGAAGAGCCTGTATCTACAGTGCAACCGGCACTGTCCGTTCTTTGATTAACAAGTAAACTTTCTTTTGCTTTTGAACTGAACTGGATTCCAGTCCCTTGATGAGAGTAACACAGGACAGAAGGACCCTCCAGTGCGTGCGTGCTAAGTCACTTCAGTCATGTCTGACTCTTTGCGACCCCATGGACTATAGCTAACCAAGCTCCTCTGTCCATGAGATTCTCCAGGCAAGAATACTGGAGTGGGTTGCCTTGCTCTTCTCCAGGGATCTTCTCGACCCAGGGATCAAACCTGTGTCTCTTACATCTCCTAGATTGGCAGGCAGGTTCTTTACCACTAGTGCCACCAGGGAAGCCCTCCAAAATCATTAAACATGAATGCCTTGTTGGGGACCAACTCCAGAGGGGTGGTAACATAATCACTAGGTAATCACTAAGTAAGGGAGTGGTAATCACTAAGTAAGGGAGTGGTAATCACTAAGTAAGGGAGTGGCCTGAGTCATAAAGCAGTTTCTGTTCTGAAGATTTTGCCTCATTTCAGTGATTAAAGAAAAGATTACTGGCGAATTCCAAGTATTCAGTTCATCTCAGCAGTCTTAAGAATTCATAGGGTAACTTTCTCAGCATGAAAAATCTGAAACATATTTTGAAATAAAATCATTAGAAACGTTGTTTTCTAATACATTTCACTGCTTATCCATGCTGAGCCATGTAAAACGGGAAAGAATATACAACAAAAACAGCACTTTATCCCTGACCATATTGGTGATTAGAATATTATGATAACTAGTAAACAACTTGAGGGTGGGTTGCAAGCACTAATGTGGACCAGCACATTGTTATCAGTAAGTTGCCACCACACATATCTAATCTACCAGTGAGAATTTTAAGCATTGCCAAATAAAACACATTTAGCCTGGTAGCTTAATTGCTGGTCATTATATAAAGGGGTATAAAAAGGGGTGTTAGAGAAACAGGTTTGTGTTGCTTGCTTTTCTAATCAGTGGAATATGAACACAAAATAGCGTAAAAATGAGTAAAGATGTTATTGGTATAAAAAGGAAAAAAAAGATTTCTGCTTCACTGAAATGCATTTTTTTCTGTTTGCTTATGATCTCAGTATTCACCTTGGAATTTACCAAATCAAAAGATATATATGAGTGACAAAAAGAGTGTTTTTGTTTTGCTTTGTGTTTTTTTTTTTTTTTTGCTTTTGGTAATTTGTTGTAAATTAATGCTTGGTTCAATTATTTATCAAATAATACTTCACTTACTTGATAAATAATTTGTGGTAAAATTCCTCTTTAGTAGTTTAATAGCCATGAATCATGGGCTTCCCAGGTGAAAGTGAAGTCATGAAGTCACTGAGTCGTGTCCAACTCTTTGCAACCCCATGGACTGCAGCCTACCAGGCTCCTCTGTCCATTGGATTTTCCAGGCAAGAGTACTGGAGTGGGTTGCCATTTCCTTCTCCAAGAATCCACCTGCCAATGTAGGAGACACAGGTTCAGTTCCTGGGTCAGAAAGATCCCCTAAAGAAGGAAATGGCAACCCGCTCCAGGATTCTTGCTGGGGAAATCCCATGGACAGAGGAGCCTGGTGGGCTACAGGCCATGGGGTTGTAAAAAAGTTGGACATGACTTAGCGACTAAATAACAAAAAAAAGCCATGAATCATAAAGGTTATTTGATGTGATTCTTCAGAACAGAAGACTCCATGACAAACACAACTGGCCATGAACTTCACTTTTATTACTTACTATTAATGGATGTTTAATTTGGGAAAATATCTTGGCTTCTCTGAATCTTAGTTTCTTTAATAAAATGGGACTAAAACAATAGTCTCTTTATATAATTATGTTACTATAAAATAAAGTAATATATAGAAAATGCTTAGCACAGTGACTGGAACATAATAAAAGCTCAATAAATGTTTGCTATTTTTAAAGTTGCAAGCTTAAATAACCTTGCAATATTCATAATATGCTTACAGAATTTAGATCCATAATAGGCTCATCTTTTAATGGAGCAAGGACCCACAATTTTAGATACATAAAGAAATTTCGGATTGGGTCAAATGAGTTCATTGTTCTCTGAAGGTCCAAATGAGATGAACAGGGACACTAAAGATTAAGTATAAAGATAATCAGCTGATAATCTGACAGCATGAAACTAGGAAACAATAGTGATGAGCTGTTTAGATGTGTGATTCCTCTTTTGGGAAAGCAAGGAATCAGGGGGTGTTGAACTAGGGTACAGGTGAAAGACAAATACAGAAGTTTCAAGGGCATAATACAAGGAAGGCTGCTACATCAGGTCACAGATAATTAAATCAGAATTAAAAGCCTGGGAGAAGAATCATCAAGTGGTAGTTAAGGCATGAAAGCAAACATTAGAAAAGGACCCAGGGGCAAGCTGAGGAACCATATCAGCTGAGCCATACAATGACTAAGGGAAAAATTGATGATAAGTCTATTTATTCATCTACTATTTGCCAGGAGCCAGACTCAGTTCAGTTCAGTCGCTCAGTCATGTCTGACTCTTTGTGACCCCATGGACTGCAGCATGCCAGGCCTCCCTGTCCATCACCAGACCAGACTAGTCCAGAGAATAAAACAGTGCAGTACAGAGAGAGAGAGTATGTTGAAACTGTGAAGCACTTTTTAGTTTCTGTTTGTTCATTCATTTTTTAAATATTATGCGAGGCTGTGTTTTAGACACTGAATATACAATATTAAACAAAGACAAAAATCCCTTTCTCCACAGAACTTATGTTCTAGTGGGAGAAAGACACACGTTCAATAAAAAATAAGTAAAATATAATATGTGTAAGATTACAATGAATGCTAAGCAGGAAAGAGAATAGGAAGTGTCGTGGGGTTGTGACATCATAGAGGCCTCCTTGAAAATGAACATTTGAGTAAAAACCTGAAGGAGAGGTGGGAGCATACCACCCGAGTGTTTGAGATGTAGCATTCCCCATTGGTATGAATACTGACTTGAGAGTCAGCTGCCTTACCAGAAGACCACCATCTCAGGGACAGAGGCAGGGGCTGCAGAGGAACTGCCAGTCTGGAGTAGAAGAAGGGTCTGGTGGACACCAAAATGTCTTCAGATGGTAAAAGCCACACTAATACTGATATAGGTAGGCAGGACTTCCAGGGCTCCAGGCAAGCCAGAGAGACCAAGTCATGAACAGCAGTCAGAAACTGAGTCCCAGAACATCATTAGGACCAGGATATCCCTGTGAGAAGATCCCAAACCGGACCCATATTCAGGTACTGTCTTATCTCCCTGCCAAGTCCACAGGACGTAAAAGCCTTACAACCCTTCTGCTTTCTCCAACTCCAACCAGGTATCCAGACAACATTTAAGGAAGAGAATCTGAAAGGAGTCTGAATCACTGAATATTTTTATCCAAGATGAAATGGACACATTTGTCTACCTAAAACCAACATGGTTCATCGTGCGCACATGCAAAAATAATGTAATTTATAATATGTAAATTATATATGAACTATGTAATTGGACAAAGCTCTGAACTGAATATTTATTTTCCTCCATCCTTTCTTTAAAGGACTGAGTGACTTTCACTTTCATTTTCATTCTTTCTCTACCCTACACCAGTGGGAGTGGCCCCAGAAGATGTTTGCCAGGTGTGTGCTCAGGCATGTCCAACTCTTTGCGACCCCATAGATTGTAGCCCAACAGGCTCCTCTATCCATACAATTTTCCAGGCAAAAATAATAGAGTGGGTTGCCATTTCCTCCTCCAGGGGAATCTTCCTGACCCTGGGATTGAATCCATGTCTCCTGCAAGTCTCCTACATGGTCGACAGATTTTTTACCACTGAGCCACCGGGAAGCCCCATAATATGTAAATTATATGTGAATTATGTAATTGGACAAAGCTCCAAACTGAAGTGAATATTTATTTTCCTGCATCCTTTCCCGACCCTGCATCAGTGGGAGTGGCCCTAGAGGAAGATATTTGAATTGTACTATGAGAAAATGTGTGACCCTCATACATTTAAATTATCAAAGAAAAAAATACAATGATGTTTCTTCAACAGCCACAATATAAAAAAGACAAGTATTTTTTTAAGTTATCTGTAAGTTTGTTCTAGTTACCCTTGTTTTTTTTCCTACCTTAGAAATATGTTTATTCCTTTCATTTTTCATTTAACTATTTTTTGTATTCTTGTTCCAAAATAATTTTCAGAATAAGATGTTCTAGCAGCAGTACACATGATAACTACTATTTGACTTGTCCAATACTTTCTGTCCTTCTGGAATGTACCTTTCCCTTGTCCAATGATGTGATTCTAAGGGGAGCTTCCATAATGGTGATGATAATTATTTTAAAATAATATTTACTATTTAATTGAGCATTTAGCAACATGTTCCAGATACTGTGCTAATTGCTTTATGCACTTCATCTAATTTCAAAGAACTCTGTGAGTTGGGAACTAGTATTTCTTTTAGTTGACAGATGAGGAAATGGAGATTTTGAGAAGTTAATTAACTTTTCCAAAATCACACAGTCAATAAATGTGACCCAGACATGCTCTTATATGACCTTCTCACCTGTAACAGTGTTTGTTCTATGGTGATTACTAGCACCAAACTGATCCAATGACTTTACCTTTCCTCCCAACCTCAGTTGATTGTCCTAATGAGGAGCACGTACTCTAAGTCAGTAGTTTGTCTTTTCCAAAAGAAAAGCTAAGAAAGAAACTGAGGAAGAAAAATTAGTGGTACTCGTGATAGGAAGAGAAGGGAGATATATTGAGAGTTTCTGGCAGCCATATTTTCTGCCAAATGGAAGAAATGAGACTAAGAATGAAGCCAAGATTAGCAATTTTGAGAATGTGAAAAGATTCTGGTGCTCTGACCACTGCCTCTGAGGTCTAGCAGCATTTCTGCTATTACATAACATTGTTCAAGTTGGGTTTTTGTCACCTGCCATCACAAGTGTTGACCAAAGTCAAATGAAAAGGAGTTTAAATATTCAATGGCTTCATCTTTTCTCTATTTTGTGTTTGAAATATTTAAATTGCCATACAAAAACTCCTTTATGTTTAAAAATAAGTTATTTAAATTGTAATTATGGGTCTGTTTTGGACGTTTCAAATATGATTCACAGGTTTGATCAGTCTTCTTGGTGAGAGTCTGCGTTTTCTTTTAGAGCATTGTATAACTGTCTTTGTGGTTTAGACTATATTTATAGTTGGGAATCTGTTTTATTTCCATGTGTATTATGTAGGATCCTTGTAATCTTGGTGTTCAACTTTTGGAAGGATAGTGGATACTGAGGAAGACAATTTTGGCTCTGAGTAGGAACCCTGATAATAAGAGATTGATAATGCTTTGGTGCAGGTGGGCATTGATTGCTGGGAGAAATATCAATAACCTCAGATATGCAGATGACACTACCCTTATGGCAGAAAGTGAAGAGGAACTCAAAAGCCTCTTGATGAAAGTGAAAGAGGAGAGTGAAAAGGTTGGCTTGAAGCTCAACATTCAGAAAACAAAGATCATGGCATCTGGTCCCATCACTTCATGGGAAATAGATGGAAAAACAGTGGAAACAGTGTCAGACTTTGTTTTTTTGGGCTCCAAAATCACTGCAGATGCTGATTGCAGCCATGAAATTAAAAGACGCTTGCTCCTTGGAAGGAAAGTTATGACCAACCTTGATAGTATATTAAAAAGCAGAGACATTACTTTGCCGACCAAGGTCCGTCTAGTCAAGGCAATGGTTTTTCCCGTGGTCATGTATGGATGTGAGAGTTGGACTGTGAAGAAAGCTGATCGCCGAAGAATCGATGCTTTTGAACTGTGGTGTTGGAGAAGACTCTTGAGAGTCCCTTATACTGCAAGGAGATCCAACCAGTCCATTCTAAAGGAGATCAATCCTGGATGTTCATTGGAGGGACTGATGCTAAAGCTGAAACTCCAATACTTTGGCCACCTCATGAGACGAGTTGACTCACTGGAAAAGACTCTGATGCTGGGAAAGGTTGGGGGCGGGAGGAGAAGGGGACGACGGAGAGTGAGATGGCTGGATGGCATCACCGACTCTGTGGACATGAGTTTGGGTGTACTCCGGGAGTTGGTGATGGACAGGGAGGCCTGGCGTGCTGTGATTCATGGGGTCGCGGAGAGTCGGACACGACTGAGCGACTGAACTGAACTGAATGTATCAAGAACCTTTAAAGGGAAAGAAATGTATTTCTGAGGATCAACACCTCTGAAACAGAGTAATACCTTTCTGATAACAGAATGGAGATTATAGAGTGTGGAGGCAGATCACAGAGCAGATGAGAAAAAGCTAATCTGAGAGTGAATTATAATCGAGATGTAGCAATATGCAGATTACCTATATAAATCTTCATGAAAATTTACTGTTTTCAACTGAAGTTGAGGCATGCATTATGCAGTCTCAAGCTGCTGCTATGAATCACAAGATTCTTTCTCAAATTCTATAAACTGGATAGGACTGGGGGAACCTCATGGATACTGCATATACTACAAGGATTTCTGGTTCAGGTATCAGTTGTACTGTACTGAAATCAATTTAGCTGAGATTTTAAGAAAGGGACAGATAGAACACACTTGTCCTTTTGTGTTGCCTGTGACCTCCAGGATATTCAGGAGAGAACTGAATCCCTACATTTATTCCAGGGCCAGTCATCAGCCTAATTTCCATTATAGGATTTCATTTCTGAACATTTATATTTTTTGCTACATCAACCATTTAAGAAATATTTTTGCTCATATGGGGTCAGCAATATATTGCAAATGTAGCTTTTATTAAATATTTATAAAAACACAAATATTTTATTTTTCCTTACAAAGTTATTAGACATTTTTTCTTGGTATATATTGAAATGATACACTTTTTAAAAAATTATGAGAGTGTAGACTTAAACTTATACCAATGCTCTTGAAAGAGAGAGATTAAAACTCATATTCCAACTATGTTTGAGAAGACTGACATATTTTATGTTTCTTAATTATCTTTAAAGTTCCCAATTGCATTACTGTTGAAAAGACTCAATTTACTATGTGCCAATGAAAGAATAAAAGAACCTCCCAGACAACTGCTATTTCAGATGAGAAAGTATTTCATTCCTTTGTGCTGTCAGAATATAAAACTTTCATGTGAAGGGCGTTTTTAACCTTCTTTTGTTCTACTCAAAGTCATGGCATCATTTGGGTCAAGATTGACATTTAACAAAAGCATAAAATATTAATTTAATAAGATTTTCCAGTATATAGATTTTCTGTATTAATTGTCAATATCTTTAGGTCTTTTTCTCTCAAAAATATTTTACAATATATGAAAGCAATCTCAAAACTAGCTTGACAAAACTGATCAATCTCTTGAGGTTTTTACTAGCCTACTGAGATTTTTTTAACCCTTCTCCCACATTTTCTGTTCTTTCACCAAAGGGTCATTTCATTCAATATCTTATATTGTACCCTCGATGATCCTTTTCACTATGTGCCTTTGGAACTACTAGAAAGAGTTTGATGAATTGATAGTAGCCTGGGGAAATGGCTGCTGATTTTGTTCTTCATCTGAAATCACTCAGTAGCAAAAAGTCTACCTCCTTATAAATTTATATTGGGGTCATTTTCACTCTTCAAATCGCATGAATTATAAACTTACTTGCATTTTATAATACTATTTTTTACATTTGTTTTTGGCTATACTGTCTATAATCTTTTTTGGATAGTGGTACAGAAAATTGTTTTAATCACAGGTCTAGGTTCATGACACACTATCCTTGGTCCTCATTTTAATTACTGATCCCTTTCTTCAACAATCACTAGTCTTTTTCCTCTCTTGTCCCCTCCTATACCCAAAGCATTTATTTTGTTTAAAGTATGTACATTTGTATATTGTAGTCTGATGGAATATTATTTTGAATCTTTGAAAAAGAATTTTATGTAAATAATACTGTACTATAGATTATCATTTTTTGAGGTTTCTCATACTTCTTAAAAGGAAGAAATATGCTCATATCCATTCAGTTTATGAATGCATTTCTAATTCATTGCTTCTGACTGTTGCTTGGTATTTCATAGCGTAAGTTTACCATATTTAATGATCCATTCTTTCAGCAAATGGACAAAAGTTGACTGATGTTTGCACCAACCCTACCAGAACCCCTCTGATTTTATAGGGATAAAAGAAGGGAAAAACTGTGGATGAAAGAAATGCCCAGGAGATAGAAAATCTGCCTATACGTGTTGTCATGTCCTCCAAACCACGTGTGGGTTTGAACTCTGTTTTGCCTCTATCATTCTTGGTGTTGGCCAGAGATACTTTCCCATGTTTCACAGTTAGGAAGGGGCCAACAGTGATCTACCTAGGGACTAATTTTTGTTATTAATTTTCCAATGAGAAACCTTATATCTCTTCTAGGATATATCAAACATTGAATTTCAATATCGGGAGCTAGCAGCCTGTGTTCTTAGTAATTTTAGGAAGCAGTAGTCCATCATTATTTTTAGAAGTCAAATTCTTATTTATAATGTGGTCATGAGTTTATACATTTGGGAGATACAGGCTTGAAAATGTAGTTTCATTGGGCACATTTAACATACATACTGTTGAACTGGCATCTACTCTAAACAAACATTAGAGCTATTAACCACATTAAGAACCACAGCTCTCACAGGAAGAATGAATGGTTGTACAAAATGACCACAGATTTATTTGAAGTAATGGAAAAAAAAAAAGTAACTCAGGGAAAGATTTCACAAAATTACTGCAGCAATATATTTTCTGGTCATGTTCTTACTTTCTAAGTAAATTTTGATCTTTGTGATCTCTTTTATCTCTTTGATCTCATACTTTGAAACAACTCCCTTTTGGTGTTGGTGAAGGGGACAGAACTTGACACACCAGCGCTCACCTTTCTCTACTCTGTGAACTCTGACACTTGCCTAGATACCACCTGGAATCTTCCACTGGAAAAGAAAATAAAAGCAAACAATAAACAATAAAATACCTCCTCAAAGCCATATCTCACCTTAATTACTGTCATATGCTTCACAGCCAAATTTCTTCAGAGATTCTCTTCCGACTGTGGGAACACCTGAAAGGAATGTCATACTATATGACCAATTTAAAAACTTTTAACTCTTAGCTTTACATTTTCTCAAGTCAGCAAAATGACATTATGAACCACTTCTTTCACCTCAAAACACTCTATAATACTGTCTAGTTCAGTTTCTAACTCTCTGAGAAATTCCTCTGTCTCCTTTTTCTGATAACATTCAACTTGGCAATGTTCTTTCCTTCTCTTGTCATTCTACTTTCCCTCCCTATTTAATTTCATGGCTTCATTTACCACATATCTATTTGCCAGAAATTTTCCAATCTGTATCTTCAGTCCAGACACCATCCCTTACTCCATTGTTCTTGTTCAGTCACAAAGTCCCATCTGACTCTGTGACCTCGTGGACTGCAGCACACCAGGCTCCCCTGTCCTTCACTATCTCCCGGAGTTTGCTCAGATTCATGCCCATTGAGTTGGTGGTGATATCTAACTCCATATATCCAACTAAATGTTAGCTCTCACCTTAGCTAGTAGACGGGAACCTCAAACTAAGCTGGTTCAGGCTGAACCAGATCTCTCAGTCCCCTACTCTTACCCACAAATCCTTCTCCCTTACCCCTAGTTTTTGTTTTCTGTAATGTTCCAAGTTAGAACAACCATCTCTCCAATCATACATACAATCTGTAAATGAATGAGCTGTCCTTTAAATTGCTCTTTCCTTTTCCAATCTTGATATGTAATCAATCATCACATTTATCAATTATATTTCAAAGGTATATTTAAATAAATCCATGTTCTCTGCTCTTTGAACACTTCTATTCTTCAGCTCAGTTCAGTTCAGTTGCTCAGTCGTGTCTGACTCTTTGCAACCCCATGGACTGCAGCACACCAGGCCTCCCTGTCCATTGCCAACTCCCGGAGTTTACTCAAACTCATGTCCACTGAATTGGTGATGCCATCCAACCATCTCATCCTCTGTCGTCCCCTTCTCCTCCTGCCCTCAACCTTTCCCAGCATCAGGGGCTTTTCCAATCAGTCAGTTCTTCACATCAGGTGGCCGAAGTATTGGAATTTCAGCTTCAACATCAGTTCTACCAATGAACACCCAGGACTGATCTCCTTTACGATGGACTGGTTAGATCACCTTGCAGCCCAAGGGACTCTCAAGTGTCTTTTCCAACACCACAGTTCAAAAGCATCAGTTCTTCTATTCTTGCCATCTTTTAATTCAGTCTGTACACAGTGGCCACAGTGAATTTCATGAGTCTCAGTTCAAATGTTTAAATGCCTTCAAATGGTATCAAGGTCTCTATAATACCAAGAAACTCTTCATGGATTGAGCCCTGCCTTTTGTGCTCATCACTCTCCGTGTTGTCAGGCTCAATGTTTTTCAGTCCTTGTACTCTCCCACCTGGCTGCCTGCCATCATGGTTTCGGGTCTGAAGACTTTTCCTATGTAATATTCTCCCACTTCACTTGAACAACTCTTATGTGCCCTTTGGCACTTGCTTTAAACTTAACCTTCCCAGATTAGGTAAAGATCCGTTTTTGAGGAGTTTACATAGAATCTTGTGCTTCTCCCTTTATAACATTCTTTACACTTGTCATGATTTGTTGCGAACTCTTCATGTTTCAACCTGTTTTGTAAGGAGGAAAAATAATTATCTTTTCTTGGCAGCCTGTCTGGCACTATAAGCACTCTAAAATATTTGATGAACAAATGAATGACTGCTTGAAGAAAGAAATCAATCTTCTGAAATTCACTCATGTATAATAATCTCCAGAAAGCCTTTCCTAAACTTCTGTTTTGGCTAAGATCCCTTCCCTTTGTATTTTTGTTCACTGTCAGTGACTCCATATTCATCTATTACTAAATTAGGGTGAAAATGTCTGCCTCAGGATCTGCCATCACTGAACTCTGCTTCAGAACTTGTAGTATCAGTGGGAACAGGACTGCCTTAGTTTGAATTCCAGATTTGCTACTAAATAGCCTGGAAAATCCCATGGATGGAGGAGCCTGGTAGGCTGCAGTCCGTGGGGTCGCTAAGGGTCGGACACGACTGAGCGACTTCACTTTCACTTTTCACTTTCACACATTGGAGAAGGAAATGGCAACCCACTCCAGTGTTCTTGCCTGGAGAATCCCAGGGACGGGGGAGCCTAGTGGACTTCCGTCTATGGGGTCACACAGAGTTGGACACGACTAAAGTGACTTAGCAGCAGCAGCAGCCCTATAGTCTGGACAAGCTCTGCTTCAGTTCCCTCCTCCATAAAAAGGATATAGTAATAATACTTTCATTGTAGTTTATTGTTAGGGTTAAATGATAACATGCATAATAAATGTTCAATAAATATTAGTGAATGTTGCATTTTATCTTGCATATTCTGCATTGTTTTGTTGTAAATAATAAGGCAAACTGCCTAAGAAAGTAGAGAAAGAAAGGGGGAAACAAAGTTATAACTTAAATTAATTGATTTATACATAGTATCAACAGTATACATATGTTGACCCCAATCTCTCAATTCATCCTAGCCCCCTTTCCCCACTTGGTGTCCATACATTTGTTTTTACATCTGTATCTCTAATTCTGCTTTGCAAATAAGATCATCTACACCATTTTTCTATTGTATATATATGCCATAATATACAATATTTGTTTTCTCTTTCTAACACAACATTGTAAAGCTGCTCAGCTCCAATGAAAATTAGTAAAAACAAATTAATCCACTTATTATTTCATATAATATATGTATTTGAGTACCTATTTCTAAATTCAATCCGTCTTTCACACTCCAACCATAATTATACTGTAATGGGGAAAAGACAGACTTTTCAAAAAATGGTGCTGGGAAAACTGGAAAGCTACAGGTAAAAGAATGAAATTAGAATACTTCCTAACTCCATACACAAAGATAAACTCAAAATGGATTAAACACCTAAATGTAAGACCAGAAACTATAAAAGAGGAAAACATAGGCAGAACACTCGATGACATAAATCAAAGCAAGATCCTCTATGACCCATCTCCTAGAGTAACAGAAATAAAAACAAATGTAAACAAGTGGGACCTGATTAAACTTAAAATCTTTTGCACAGCAGAGGAAACTATAAGCAAGGTGAAAAGTCACCCTCTGAAAGGAAGAAAATAATAGCAAATGAAACAACCGACAAAAGATTAATTTCCAAAATAGACAAGCAGCTCATACAACTCAATACCAGGAAAACAAACAACCCAATTAAAAGTGGGAAAAAGACCTAAACAGACAGTTCTCCAAAGAAAATATACAGATGGCTAACAAACACATGAAAAGATGCTCAACATTGCTCATTATTAGAGAAATGCAAATCAAAACCATAATGAGACATCACTTCACACCAGTCAGAATGACCATCATCAAAAAGTCTACAAATAGTAATTGCTGCAGAGGGTGTGGAGAAAAGGCAACGCTCTTGCACTTTTGGTGGGAATGTAAGTCAACACAGCCACTATGGAAATGGTATGGAGATCCCTTACAAACTAGGAATAAAATCACCATATGACCCAGCAACCGCACTCCTAGGCATATACCATGAGGAAACCTAAATGAAAAAGACACATGTATCCCATTGTTCACTGCAGCACTATTTACAATAGCTAGAACATGGAAGCAACCTAGATGTCCATTGACAGATGAATGGATCAAGAAGTTGTGGTACATATACACAATAGAATATTATCAGCCATAAGAAGAAATGCATTAGAGTCAGTTCTGATGAGGTGGATGAACCGAGAACCTAGTACACAGAGTAAAGTGAGTCAGAAAGAGAAAGATAAATATCATATTCTAATACACATATATGGAATCTCGAAAAATGGTACTGAAGAACTTATTTACAGGGCAGCAATGGAGAAACAGACATAGAGAACAGACTTATGGACATGGGAGAGGGGAGGAGAGGGTGAGATGTATGGAAAGAGTGACATGGAAACTTGCATTACCATATGTAAAATAGATAGCCAATGGGAATTTTCTGTACGGCTCAGGAAACTCAAACAGGGGTTCTGTATCAACCTAGTGGGGTGGGATGTGGAGGGAGGTGGGAGGTTCTAAAAGGAGGGGATATATGTATTCCTATGGCAGATTCATGTTGAGGTTTGACAGCAACAAAATTCTATAAAGCAATTATCCTTCAATAAAAAAATTTTAACTTAAAGAATTATACTGTAAAATGCAAGTTTACTTTTGCTACTTCCCTCATAAAAATTTCTCCAATGATTCCTTATCATATAGAGGAAAAAAATACAAAAGCTTTAGCATGGAATGAAGTAGCCTATGTTAACTCTAGACTTGCCTCCTCAAATTTTTTATTATATCCCTTTACTCTTTCTTGTTTCAGCTGTATTTTTCTGCCATAGAGAGAGAGAGAGAGGGAGAGAAGAAAGAAGAAAGAAAGCCAAGGCTCTTCTCTCACAAACACCAGATCTGTACATGATCAAATTCTGCTTCCTCTTCAAAGTCTTTGTGAATCTTTTCCCTTCTCTCTCATCTTCTCCTCACTCTGAAAATAAATTATATTCTTTCTCTTCTAAATTCTCATGGAATCTCATAAAGCCCATATTACAATACTTGTCATATTTTACTGTAATTTTTCATGAGTCTATTTCTCCACTGAATTATGAGCTCCTTGAAGGCAGGCCATGAAATCAAAAGATGCTTACTCCTTGGAAGGAAAGTTATGACCAACCTAGATAGCATATTAAAAAGCAGAGACATTACTTTGTCAACAAAGGTCTGTCTAGTCAAGGCTATAGTTTTTCCAGTGGTCATGTATGGATGTGAGAGTTGGACTATAAAGAAAGCTGAGTGCCAAAGAATTGATGCTTTTGAGCTGTGGTGTTGGAGAAGACTCTGGAGAGTCCCTTGGACTGCAAGGAGAGCCAACCAGTCCATCTTAAAGGAGATCAGTCCTGGGTGTTCATTGGAAAGACTGATGTTGAAGCTGAGACTCCAATACTTTGGCCACCTGATGCGAAGACCTGACTCATTTGAAAAGACCCTGATGCTGGGAAAGGTTGAGGGCAGGAGGAGAAGGGGACAACAGAGGATGAGATGGTTGGATGGCATCACCAACTCAATGGACATGGGTTTGGGTGGGCTCCGGGAGTTGGTGATGGACAGGGAGGCCTGGCGTCCTGCGATTCATGGGGTCGCAAAGAGTTGGACACAACTGAGTGACTGAACTGAACTGAACTGAACTGAGGGCAGGGAATGCAGTTCAGAATGAAGGCCTTGCATTTTAATTGCAGATTCATCTCTTCCAAGTTCTCTGATCTTAAGCTGGTTTATTTTGGCTTCTGTAGAAAATGGAGAGAATGTTAGTACTTACCTGAGGATTAAAGAAGTGCCTAAGGCCCAAGAAGAACTCAGTAGATGCTAGCCATTATTATTATTATTTTAGTTCTATAAAATATTGGTGCATAGCAGTCCCTAAACCTAAGTTGTGGCTTACAGCAACAACTATTTTATAATTGTGTAGGTCAGAAATCTAAGCAGGATATGTCTGGATGGTTTTCTACTCCTTGTAGCATTGACTAAGAACAGCTGGCCTGGAGAATTCAAAACAGCTTCATTTAACATCTGATGTTTTGGTGAGAATGGCAGGAAACTGAGCTCCATTGAGTGAGTGCCTATGCACAGTGTCACCACCAGGTTCCTCAGGGTAGTCAGTCTTCTTGCACATTGGCTGCCTTCCCTGAGAGCAAGAGTTTCAAGAGAACTAGGCTGAAGACATATTAGGTGAATTGGCCTCAAATCCATGCAATTTCATTGCAACTGCCTTGTGTTGGTTATGAGTTCTAAGACCAGCCCAACTGAAGAGAAGAATTAGATTCCACCTTCTGATAAAGCAATGGTCAGGTCACTTTGGAGGAGCACCTGTGCAGTGGGAGAGTGCTACTGCCATTGCCGGAAAACACAGTCCACCAGAGCCTTGTCAGTGTTAAAAAGAGTGCCAGACACCCAATCAGTATTCAAAAAGTGCGTAAATGAGACTTTCTAGGGGAAGAAAGAAAGAAACTCCGAATTCTTGCTCTTTAGGATATTTTAACTCTGTCCACGATAGCTGTTAAGACTCAGAGACAATCACTGAAGAAATGGGCTCCATTCTTTTTTCTTTTTATCTTCTAAAATAAATCTCGGTGCATAGTGTTATGAAACTGGAAAAGAAAGTCTAGTTTCATGGACTGACATCCAGTTCTTACCTTCCCTTGCAACCATTCCCACCCCTACATATCTAGCATGTTTTACAATTTAATTAAATTTTGTATCAGTTGTCTTACTCACTCAACACAAAGAGATAAAGTCCTTTTTTATAGGAAAAATTATAGGGAGTTTTATGATGAAGCATTTACTGTTTAATTATCTCTAAGAATGTGAACTATAATTTTAAGATAATAATTAAACTTCTAAGTCTCATAAAATGTTTCTTAAGTCCAAAAGCATTATTTCAAATGAATGAAAACTAAAAAATCAATATCTATAAAAATCTCTGATAAAAATTGTTAGTGTATTAAAATAAAACAAACTCTTAGAACAATAATAGGAACAAAAAAACCCTTGTGCCTATTTATGGAATGCCCTGTCCATGTGCCCAACTGATCTATAGATTCAGCTATCTGATGAGGATATAACTATACCAGAGGGTATATTATATTTCCTAAGTTCATAGTTATCACAAAAATATTACTGAATCTGGAATTTAAAAATTTAAAAATCACCATAGCAGTGATAGGAAATGCCTATTCAAAGACACATAGTATTGTTATAAATGATAAAAGGCATGTCCAAGTCATGGCACAACAACCTGAGCTCTAACAAGACAAAAAAGAATTCTTTCCCAAATTTAGTATGGTTTATCTTGTCCAGTGAAAACAAGTTTGGTTTCATTATTTACATGCATTTGTTAGTTGAATCGTCATTAAAATTTGGAACGTCTTGCTAAGCAGTGGATAAGCCAAGATTCTAAATTCAAGATTTTCTTTTCTCTTGGACCACAGCCCAGCTCACTGAAGTGGAGAGTTGCATTTATTACAATTCAATAGCACCTAAGGGACTTAGAGAAAGAATATGCATTGATTTACTGTGACTATTGGCTGCTATGATTTGACAGAAACCAAGGGGCACAGAAAATTATGCCTTTAACACCTATTCAAGCAAATGCTGGGGCAAGTAAACCAGTTCAGCTGTATGAAATGTAGTGTTATGTTTTGTTTAGTTATTCGTTTTGCATTTTAATCTCTGAATTTATCATTTCAACTATATGTTGGGGAGAATATACATGGTTGAACTTTCTATTGATCATATCTAATTATGTTTAAATATAAATGAGTATAAACAATCCCTGACTGAAATGTATTCAAGCAATAAAGATAGGTATAACTGGTTCCCAAATGAAATAGAGTCAAATATTACTGGTTCCTTGAGATTTAAGCAGTAGACATAATTCTTCAGTGGTGGTGGTATGGTGGTTTGGTCACTAAGTCTTGTCTGACTCTCTGCAGCCCCATGGACTGTGGCCCTCCAAGTTCCTCTGTCCACAGGATTTCCCAGGCAAGAAAACTGGAGTGGGTTGACATTTCCTTCTCCAATTCCTTCCCTACCCAGGAACTGAACCAGGGTCTCCTGCATTGCAGGTGGATTCTTTACTGACTGAGCCACCAGGAAAGACCAGTGCTTCAGTAGAGTCTTAAGCAACTCAGCTAGGTATCTGTTTAGTAGAAGTACTGGCTATGAAATAAATATTTCAGAGATTACCATTTCTATTCATTTGTTTTTGAGTTTTCTCCCAGAGTTAGCTTACACATGGAATCCTGTCCTCCCTCCCACATTGGAACAAACACCAAATAGTGAGTGTCCATTAGGCATCTCAGTATTAAATCTGAAGAGCAGTGAACGCTGGTTTGGTCTCAAAAATTAAGCTTCATTCATTATCTTTTTGTTGTTTTTGTTAGTTGCTTAATTTTTCCAAAGTCTTGAGTTTATCTTTAAGAGAAAAAAAAAAAACTAAAAAATATAAAAAACTATTCATTAACCCATGAATGTATTATTTTGACTATGTATATATTAAGCATTACTAACTTTTATTTTTTGCCATGCATTCTGAAAGGTACAGTAATTACTCTGAGTATCAAAGTCATTAAACTTCAGTTACTCAAGTTGGGGAAGACAAATAATTATAGGCAATTATACTATGCTGTATGTGACAAATATACAGAATATACACTTAGCCCATACATTATACCATGAAAGTCTGTAAGAGAGGGATACCCATTCTTTTCCTGGAGACTTATAGAAGCTGTTCTTGGAGAAGGTGATAATAAGTTGGAAGGAAATATGCTTTGTTGTTATTTTCTGTTTTATTTTTTAATCATAAAATATACATTGCTTAAAGGAAGTGGTCTTTATTTCTCTATCATTCTCAAAGTGTTAACACTGGATGGCAAACTTCCCACCTCTTCATCATCACTATTGGAAGAAAATGTATACAAATTATATATAGAATTTGTCTGCTATGCATCATAATTTGATTTTTGACATTTTAGAAATCAGTCACTTGCAGCTGAGATAAAGGTGAGAATGGAGGGGAAAACTCTAAAGGAAATCACAATGGCTTTAAAAAAAAAATCAGCATTCAACTCATTGGTTATGCCATGACAGAACAGGGAATAAGACCCTTCTACACAATTTATTTTATTGGCAAGATCTTCCTTAAAGGCAATTCCTTAGGTGTCTCTTCTTTCAACAAAGCAGTCCCTGAGGCACAGTCTGTTGACATGTGCTTTGGGACTTCCCTGGTGACTCAGACAGTAAAGAATCTGCCTGCCATTTGGGAGACCTGGGTTTGATCCTTGGGTTCCATGGACAGAGGAGCCTGGCAGGCTACAGTCCATGGGGTCCCATAGAGTGGGACATGACTGAGTGGCTAACACTTTCATTTTCCTGATGGTGCTATTAGTTGTTATGAAATGTGTTATATTCATCTTTCTATTTCATCATTTGATGAATATTTACTAAGAGTAACTGGGTCAGGCACTGTTTTAGGTGCTCAGAATACACGGAGGAGTGTGCTAGTATATGTTTAATAATGACTGGGGTGGAGAAAGGGTTGAGGTGTAGTACTCGCCACTTTCTCTGGTATAAATTCTCCCGTGATGGCTGATTTCAAATTAGCCACAGGATGTCACTGAATGAAGAGTTGGGGAAAAAGTACAGAATTATCTCTTGTGAACTTCTGAGAGCTGACTTGAGTACACCACTGTACACATCAGTGGACAAAATACATGAAAACTGTGCCATCATGGAGCTAATATTGTACATTACATGATTTAATCCTTGGGACATAGCCACTCTCTTCTGAAATATTAACTCCCACAAATTAGATAACAGAAAGCACAATCAGAGACATTAAGTAACTAGAATGAACTCAACCATCTATGAAGGTGTTGGAGCCAAGACTCATTTCCAGAGTTTCTGATTGTGATAACTATGCTTGTCACATTGTGTAACCAATTCCCCATGACAGCTCATTGCAGCAGTTTGAAAACTTCAGGTTGTGATTCAGACAGCATTCAAAAAAGAAGAGACAGAATTAAAAAAAAATCAGAGTTCATAGTTCAGTATAAAATATCTATATTATTTATGAAACTTTTGTTTCAATTATGAGTGCCTATGATCACAAATTGAAATCTACTTCATCCTCTGATTGTCATCAAAATAAATTTGAAAAACAGCTTTATTGACATTGGTCTCCTAGAATTGCCCTTTAATTGATGTGTGGTACAGGGGAAATGCCCAAAGGATGTAATTACTGGGCACCCTAGTGAATTGGGTGTCATCTTATGGGAGAACCTAAGAAACACAAATGCCCACTTGAGGTCAAGTGGGTAGCCTTTGTTCTACCTCAAATCCATATTTAGGCCTTAATTATACCTCCAGTTACTGTCTGTACATCTCTCAGAAAAAAGCAGGGGAATGCTTTCAGTTTCAGAAAATGAGCCAAAGCCTCTGAGGTAAGAACATTGTAAGCTTGAAAATTTATCTCTTACTTTTGTTGTTGATGCTATTGCAAATGCCTTTTTTTCCCCTCAGTGATTATTGGTAAAAATATTTAAATAAAATCGAGGCAGTAAGGAAAAGGAGAGGCTGTCAAGGCCAAATCCCCTGTACGGTGAGTTTTGAGAATGAAAGGAGAGATTGGACAATGATTCTGGAAAAGAGAAAACAAGAGCATGGCGGTGCTCTGCAGTCAACAAAGGTGAAGCAGAAGAGAGGCTCTGGCTGACCCTGACTCCACATCATCTATCCTGACCCGCTGTTGACTTGACTGTGAACCTCTTGTAACTCTACTTGACCAATCTGGATATAAAGTGAACACCCAATGAATCGATTCTTGAGTCTATTCTGTTCATAAATCTACGAGGGAAAGAAACTTGGTCTAATTTGCCTCCCATCTCTTCAACACCAAGTTAATAACAGCTGCCCTGTAAATGTTTATTGAATAATTATATGCCTGATAAATATAAGGAAAGAAAACCGTTGGAAACTTTGAATTTATGGTTTTCAATATATCTTTGGGCTGAGAATTTCTTAGTAATAATGGAATGCTGATTTCTTTGATCTTTTTCTGGTTTATTGTTTGCTAATTGTGGTTAGAATGTTTTAAAAATATAAAATTGATACAGATCTTATAGTAGTTTTCTATACTGCTATAACAAGATATTATAAACTTAGTTGTTAAAACAGCACAAATGCATTAAATTCCAGTTCTAGAGTTCAGAAGTGTAGATTTCACTAGGCCAAAATAAAAGATTTGACATAACTGCATTCTTTCTAGAAACTGATGGAGCTTCTGTTTTCTTGTCTTTTCCAGCTTCTAAAGGCTTCCCAACTGGCTCAGTGGTAAAGAATCTGCCTGCCGATGCTGGAGCCCCAAGATATGCAGGTTCAATCCCTGGGTCCAGAAGATCTCCTGGAGGAGAAAATGGAAACTCACTCCAGTACTCTTGCCTGGTAAATCCCACGAAGAGAAAAGCCTGGTGGGCTACAATCCACGGGGTCACAGAGTCAGACACAACGGAACGACTGAGCACAAAGGCTACCTGAATTTCTTGGTTTGTTGGCCCCTTCCATCATCATGGGACTTCCCTGTAGCTCACACAGTAAAGAATCTTCCTGCAATGCAGGAGATCCAGGTTTGATCCCTGGGTCAAGGAGATCCCTGGTGAAGGGAATGGCAACCCACTCCAGTATTCTTGTCTGGAGAATCCCATGGACAGAGGAGCCTGGTGGGCTACAGTCCATGGGGATGCAAAGAGCTGGATGTGACTAACATTATTACTACTACCCCGTCATCACAGCCAGCAACGGCCAGTTAAATTCTTCTCACATCACATGATTGATGCTCACTCTTCTGTCTCCTTTGTTCACATTTAAGGACTCTTATTACAATTTCAGGGGGCCTTCTTGGATAATCCAGGATAATCTCCCTATCTCAGGTGAGCTACTTAGTAACCTTAATTCTCTTGGCAACCTTAATTCCCTTTTGCCTTGTAACCTAACATATTGACAGGTTCAGGAAATTAGGATGTAGGCATCTTTGTGGGGCTATGATTCTACCTACCATAGACACCAAACACTAGATTGAAATCATTGTTCTGTAGTTATCTGCAGCTAAATTCAGTAATAGCACCTTGTTTTCCTTTGACTCCTCCACTTATAGAGTTCGGGGGGCCTTGAGTCACACAGAGTTGGGCTTCAGTCTCAATTCTGCCTCTGCTAGTTTTGTGACCTCGGGTAAGATAACTAGACTTTCTCAGTGTCATTCTGTATCTGCGAAATGGCAGCATGTGTTGCAGGGTTTTGTGAGGAATAAAGAAATATGGGTAGAGGAAATATATATAATTTATAATCTTATTAAAATATTGATTTATTCTCACTGTTAGAAGAGAACAGAAAGAATGGAAGAGAAGCTAAACCTCCTGGTTCTTACTTCTCTTACCTTGGTGATAATTAATAGTTACTCCGAAGACCTTATCTGAGTCATCTTAAAACTTCTGTTAGAGAACGAGATGGGGCTGCTCTGGAAGGGGAGGAAATGGAAGTGAGCCTCTAAAAGGATGGTGAAGGAGCCTCGGTGAACACAGGAACTGCTATACCTGTAAAGGAGTTCTGTTTTCCATTTTTACCAGTACACCAGAGCCAGGCAGGATCTCAAATGATGGTGGCTGCATGTGTGCCTAGGAGGTTTGGATTCCTGACACAGATTTCCATGGTCACACTTGGCACAGAAGTAAAGCATTTACATACTCTGAAAGGCAATGGAAATCTTGGCAAGGAGAGGTAGCAGAGTGATTGTCACAGACTTTAGGGTTGTTGAATTGTGGGAGGAGGGGAGGTGGATTGAAATTTTTTGGAAAATATATGTATTTGCTATTCCTTCTGTTATAATGTCTCTGAATATATAAGAAATTTAAAATATAGGAGCAATAGTAGCCATACTAAATTAATTTCCCAGTCTCTGTGACCTAATTCAATTCTTTTCACATATTATGCATGCTGAATAAAAAGTAATAAAAAAGTTCTGATTCCTTTGTATAATTTTCGCTTCAATGACCAATAAGGCTCCTTAAGAACCAAATGGTAATAGGTTTTAGATTTTCAGTCTTCATGAAATTAGTAAACTAACATTTTTTTTCTATTTAAAATCTTCACTTTTATTACTGGCATTTGCTATTCTAGGATACTATTTGCTATTTGCTACAAAGCCAAAAGCAACAATTCTGAAAGCTTCACTCAGTATGATAAAGAATGTATTTCAATGACTCAAAATACACTTGCTCTATTTAATCAATGTGCATATGCATTTTGATATCATTTTAGTTTTTTAAATGTACATTACTTATCCAACCAATCGGAGCTCTCCTACCATGCATTTATTTATGAATGCTTTTAAAATCCCAAATGGCTCATAATGGCATATTTGAAAATACTAGAGTTGATGCTGCAAGTGAATACTAAGACCCATAACCCAAATGAAAAGCTGCTATTGCAGAACACTCAAGTCATTTTCTAGGGTGTAATATCACAGCAAATTTAAAGACTTTTTTTCAAAATATGAAGATAAAATGGACAATATGATGACAATCTCTTTGCAAACTTCAATTGTTAAAATTATTCTTGAACCATCCTGCTGGAAAAGATCAACCAAACTCACAAACATTTATTAGCATTACAATAAATAAACATTGATTATGGCAATAAAAGTGCCATAAGAATTTTAAGAGCTAGGAAAAACAATCTTCTAAATAAGGAAAAAACAATACTCTAGATATATGCCTAGATTACTCTATAAAAGGGGAGAAGGTATAAATCTTTTCTATGGGTTCAAGAAACACAATCAAGGTTAATATGGTTCATGAGGTTTACCACAAAACAGTTTTTGAAGCGTCGTACTGTTCACTAGTTTTGTTCTATATAACAAATAATATTTCATTCATTAATATGTATGTTCTGTGAGGCATCTTATCCCATTTTTACTACAGTGACCTGTTTTCTTGCTGGAGTGTATTTTTCTAGTAATTCTGAAATATTAGCTTTAGAGAAATTTGTGCACAACTTTCACTCCATTTGAATTCTTTCTTAGAGAGATAAAAAGTGTCAAGCACTGGCACTAAATCAGTGAATCACAAACCAGGGGGATTTTTGTCCCTCAGGGGAATTTGGCAATATCTGGAGGCAATTTTGGTTGTCAAAACTGGATTGGGGAGATACTAACGAGACCTACTGGTAGAAACCAGAACTGCGGCTAAAAATCCTACAATGTTAGGACGGCCCCCCACAACAAGGAATTATGCAGCCAAGGATATGTGAATAGTGCCAAGACTGAGTAATCCTGCTCTAAATTTAAAAATGGCAACACAATTCATATATATATATACACGCAGTTTGCTACTAAAGTAACTGGTTGGCTAGTAAACATTATTTATAGAACATCCCCTTTGGCAAGGGAGGTGTTGAAAAATAAATGACCTCTTCCCTTGAAAGTTTTAATAAAATAGCTGGTCTAAATATATGTGTTTAGTCTCTCCAAAATTTTGCCTGTAAATGTAAGTGAAATATAAAAACACCAGAAATAAAAAGCATACTTTTATTCAACTTTGTACATCAGTTCAGTAGCACCCAATCGTGTCTGACTCTGCGACAGCATTTTCTGCAGCATGCCAGGCATCTCTGTCCATTACCAACTCCTGGAGCTTACTCAAACTCATCTCCATCAAGTTGGTGATGCCATCCAACCATCTCATCCTCTGTCATCCCCTTCTCCTCCTGCCTTCAATCTTTCCCAGCATCATGGTCTTTTACAATGAGTCAGTTCTCCACATCATGTGGCCAAAGTATTGGAGTTTCAGCTTCAGCATCAGTCCTTCAGATGAATATTCAGGACTGATTTCCTTTAGGATGGACTGGTTGGATCTCCTTGTAGTCCAAGGGACTCTCAAGAGTCTTCTCCAACACCACAGCTCAAAAGCATCAATTCTTTGGTGCTCAGCTTTCTTTATGGTACAACTCTCACATCCATTCATGGCTACTGGAAAAACCATAGCTTTGACTAGACGGATCTTTGTTGGCAAAGTAATGTCTCTGCTTTTTAATATGCTGTCTAGGTTGGTCATAGCTTTTCTTCCAAGGAGCAAGTGTCTTTTAATTTCAAGGCTGCAGTCACCATCTGCAGTGATTTTGGAGCCCAGGAAAATAGAGTCTGTCACTGTTTCCATCGTTTCCCCATCTATTTGCCATGAAGTGATGGGACCAGATGCCATGATCTTCAGTTTTTGAATGTTGAGCTTTAAGCCAACTTTTTCACTCTCTTCTTTTACTTTCATCACGAGGCTCTTTCGTTCCTCTTCACTTTCTGCCATAACGGTGATGTCATCTGCATATCTGAGATTATTGATATTTCTCCCGGCAATCTTGATTTCAGCTTGTGCTTCATCCAGCCCGGCATTTCACATGATGTACTCTGCATATAAGTTAAAAAGTAGGGTGACAATATACAGCCTTGACGTATTCCCTTCCTAATTTAGAATCAGTCTGCTTTTTCATGTCCAGTTCTAACTGTTGCTTCTTGACCTGCATACAGATTTCTCTCAGGAGGCATGTCAGGTGGTCTGGTATTCCCATCTCTTTAAGAATTTTCCACAGTTTGTTGTGATCCACACAATGAAAGGCTTTAGTGTAGTCAATGAAGCAGAAGTAGGTGTTTTTCTGGCATTCTCTAGCTTTTTCTATGATCCAACGGATGTTGGTGATTCAATCTCTTGTTTCCTCTGCCTTTTCAAAATCCAGTTGAACGTCTGGAAGTTCTCGGTTCGCATACTGTTGAAGCCTGGCTTGAAGAATTTTGAGCATTACTTTGCTAGCGTGTGAGTTGAATGCAATTGGGCTGTAGTTTGAACACTCTTTGGCATTGCCTTTCTTTGGGAGTGGAATGAAAACTGACCTTTTCCAGTCCTGTGGCTGAGTTTTCCAAATTTCCTGGCATACTAGCAGTACTTTAACAGCATCTTTTAGGATTTGAAATAGCTTACCTGGAATTTCATCACTTCCACTAGCTTTGTTGGTAGTGATGCTTCCTAAGGCCCACTTGACTTCGTATTCCAGGATGTCTGGCTCTAGGCGAGTGATCACACCATTGTGGTTATCTGGGTCATGAAGATCATTTTTTGTATAATTCTTCTGTGTATTCTTGCCACCTCTTTAAGATATTTTCTACTTCTGTTAGGTCCATGCTATTTCTGTCCTTTATTGTGCCCATCTTTGCATGAAATGTTCCCTTTTTTACTTCAGAGTGTGATAAAGAAAATATCTCTCCCTGAAGCGTAATTTGGTCAGGTTTGCTTTCATCTCATTATAAATGTTTGGGGTTTCCTAAGTTTGTGTCTCTTAGTTATAGTGCAAGCCCACTGCATCTGCAGCATCTATCTAGACTTTGAAACAATGTCCCATGGATTTGCAGGGGGAAAGGAGGACTGGCATGAACATGAAGCTTACTCCCCTTGCTGTGATGTGAGCAATAAGGTCTTTTGTTTCTGATCCAAGAGTCTTCTGCCAGTGTCCATGAAAATAGTATCCTAACTGTGATCCTGCAAACAGGTTAAAACCACAAGCTTTTCATAGTCCTTGACAGGCTGGTAATGGAGATTTAGGAATTACCAGAATAGTGGCAGTGGCTGAGGTCTTCAGAGTGTATAAGATCTCCCAACACAAACAAAAAGAAGGGATTCTTCAATCTGAAACACATAGCATTGTCCCCTGTTTCTATATTACTTATTTTATTCTGCTTTCTTTCTTTTCTCTCTTCTTCCCTCCCTTCCTTCCATTTGTACGTACCCCCTTCCCTTTCCCTCTGTCTCTCTGGCTTTCATAATGGCATGCATGCTCAGTTGCTTCAGTTGTATCTGACTCTTTGCCACGCCATGGACTGTAGCCTGCCAAGCTCCTCTGTCTGTGGGGAGTCTCCAGGCAAGAATAGTGGAGTGGGTTGCCAAACCCTTCTCCAGGAGATCTTCCCAGCCCAGGGATCCACCAGTGTCTCTTATGTCTCCTGCATCAGTAGGCGGGTTCTTTACCACTAGCACCACCTGGGAAGCCCCTTCATAATGGCATATAAGTCTAATAGGAATTGAAAGCAGACCGCATCTCTCTCCTCCATCATCATAGGGAGAGTGCCATCCTTTTCCTCCAGCCCAAACAGTTTTCTCAGAGAAACTGTCTCTTCCAGAGCTCAGAACAAGCAACTCTGCAAAAATCTCATTGCCTGACCAGGTAAAAGATGAGGGTGAGAAGATAACCTGTTCTACTTTAGAGGGCACCAAGGAGACTGATCACAGCTAAGCACATGCAAGGAGAATTCTAAGAAATCATTTTAGGAGAAGCATTTGTTTATGATTGTTCCAGAGAAAACACCATTTAATAAATCATTTTATTTCCCTACATAGACATTGTAAGAGAACAAGAATACTTAATCTCTTTTAACATGAGAAGTTAACACTTTAGTTTTTCCTCCTTTTCTTTGCTATCCTGGGACTGTTTCAGGTAAGCTTGTACTTCTATTTAAAATGGTAAGGGCAGAATATGTGGGGCATGACCCATAGAAAAAACTTCAGAGGTGAGAAACACGTTTGTGGTTTTGTAGATGGGGTGGTCAGTACATGAGATGCTTAAAGTTTAGGAACTAATTCCAGTAAAATTCTCAAGAAGTGAGAAGAGAAATAAGAACTTGATGGGTGTACATAATGAAGAACCACTGAATAAGATGTCCAGGGACCTCCCAAGGACTGAGTCCTGGTTTGCCATCCACTCAGCTTTCAGTCAAACAAGATCATCTCAAGGTTAGCACCCACAGGCTACATTAGTTGAATCTCCTGAGCCTTAAAGAAAAATTTTTATGACACGCCCACCTTCACTCTGAATGCCCAGCAATAGTAATGCTCATTCAGGACACAAAGCTGCATGTGGTCATGCCAACCTCTGTGCACAACCATTGCATACACATACAATGTCAGAGCACACCTGCAAGCTTACGGGAGAGGTCCTGAGCTGCAACTATTAGAGTGGAATCACTCCAAGATTTCTCTTTTTGGAAAGAGGGATCATTTCAAACAGAGTTTAAAAGAGGGATGAGCACCTTCTCAGGACAAAAAGTGGAGTGTACACAGAAATGAATTTTTTTAAATGGTAGCTATTTTGCAAAAAATGGTGAATAAGTCTGAACCAGCAGTGATTCTATTGGTAGTAACTAGAAAATTATATCAGTTAATTAGAGGATAATTATATTGCATAGATGGGAAATTAGTGATTTAACTTCTGCAGTGCCAAGTTATGGCACTGGTCATCCCTCCCTGAATGTAGATTTATGAAATAAATTTAGAATATTTCAAAGTATTGCTGCTAAATGCAGAATGTTATATGGTTATCAAACGTTCTATATCTGTGGAGTGACCCCCCAAACAAAACAAAACTGAAAACACATACTTATAAAGGCAGAAATATGTAGTAGTTAAATATTTCTAGAAGAAAAATACTTATTTTCCTCCATTCTTTTGGGGAAAAAAACCAAGCACGTAAAGTAAGCATTTTAACAAAAAATATTATGGCACCCTACGTAAATGCTTTCTGCAGAATTATGCATCCCCTTTCTGTATATTGGTATCAAAATATGGATATTTAATTATCCAGATGCTATCAGTGAACACTGGAGCAACACTTGCATATTCAGCTCATGTTTTTCCTGAGCTTAGACCTTACTTATACTATGGCCTATGCAGGCTTGCAATAAGAAAGCCTCTTGTAAAAATATGGACTCACTGTTTTTGCAAATGCATGTCTGGATAAAAGCTGTCAATAACTATTTATCAATATGTTTTACTGCCCACTTTTTTTTTTCTTCCAGCATATGCAGTTCCTGTAATGTGTTGTGATAATGCTGGTTTAAAATAGCTATGATTCCAGTCAGTTCACATTAACAGTAAACAAACAGACGACTCACCAAAGGATAGATCTTCTTTTCCAATAACCCAAACATGCCACCTACTTTTATAAATATGAACACCTGTTAAAAGTATCTTCTGTGATGGCTAATTCTGTGTGTCATCTTGGCTAGGCCACAGAGGCCAGATATCTGATTAAACATTATTCTGGACGCTTTCTGTGAAGGTGCTCTTTGGAGGAGGACAGCATTTAAGTTGGTGGACTTTTAAAGTCAAACACCTTCCGTAAAGTGAATGGGCTTCATCCAATCACCTGCAACCCTTAACAGAACAAAAAGTGACATCCCCCTTAGTAAGAAGGAATTCTGCCAATGGATTAACTTTGCATTTGAACTACAACTCTTGCCTGAATCTCCAACCCATATGCTTACCGCATTAGATTTTGGACTTGCCAAGCCTCCACAATTGCTTAAGCCAACTCCTTAAAATGAATCCCTCCCTCTTCCTTTCTTTATAAATGATAGATAGATAGATGAGTTAGAGACAGATCTATAAGTACATTATCTTGTTGGTTCTGTTTCTCTAGATATCTGTGACTGATGCACCTTACAATTGCCTTGGAAAAGTCACTCTATTAAAGAAAAAAATTTAAGTGGGAGTTCTTAGAATGTTAAGGATAAATACAAGATTAAAAGTATCTTCTTGTTTGTTGACTAGTAGGTCAAAGAAGAGAGAAAGGAACAAGACAACTGTTACATGGCCGTTAACACCAAGTACTTATTCAGGCAACAAACCCATCCATAAATTGCTCATAAATTCCCTATATAATTAGTTTTATTGAATGTTTACAGGTGGCATATTCCCTATCTTTGAAAAGGGAATATCTGAAGTAAATAAAGCAACTTACTGTAAAGTAATATTGTTTAATAAACCATGCACTGTGTAACATACACATCAAATATGAAGTGAAGACATTTCCAGGAAAGATGTAGGAATAAGAGGAGACTTAAAGTCCAGGCCACTGAAATGTACCACAGTGAACAAAACAGGCAAGGAACTTGAGTCTAGGGATTCATTTCAAACTTGTTACACAAAGTATATGGAACGTTTTTCAGAAACAGTATAAACTGAATAAAATTGAAAGTAGACATTATAAGCTGACATTAAAAAATTCTTCCAAAGGAAGTGATTCAGTGTTTTAGAAAGTTAGTGAAGTAAATCTGGAAAACTGCCGACAATATTTCCTATTTTGGAAACAAGTCTGATGGTAGGGATGATAAAGAGATCATGATAAAGAAAATCTTTTCTGATCATGATAAAGATGATAAATCTTTTCATTACAAATTGAGTGTCACTGGATTTAGCACTCAGCCTGTATGCTCTGCAAAGAAAAATTACTCCAAGTATTCAAGGAAGGCAAGAAAGTTGCCTGCAAAAGATTAAGAAGTGTTTGTCCTGACTTCTCCTTATCAATAGTGGAAACCAGAAAAGCAATCTCTATGGATGGATTAACTTTAGTAAACAGTTGAAGGTTTGGTCGATAGCTTACAAAAGAGGTCTGACCTGGAGACAGAAATATCTGCTACTCATCTTCACCTGAAATGATTGCTAGCAAGGAGAATTATAGGCCAGTATTTCCAGATCATTCAAGTCAAAATTCCAGATTGTTAAGGAAATCTCCCAATAGGATCCCTGGGTCAGGAAGATCCCCTGGTGTAGGGAATGGCAACCAACTCCAATATTCTTGCCTCAACAATCCCATGGAGAGAGGAGCCTGGGAGGCTACAGTCCACAGCGTCAGAGTCTGACATGACTGAGAAACGGAGCACCTGATATGCAGATATTTGAATTTAAGGTTATTAGGATTTAAAAAGAAAATCTTTGGGTATTGACACATGAGCCAAACAAACACAAGAAACACTAGTCTTAAGACTCAGGAGGAGGGGAAGGAGGGAGGAGAAGGGTGGGGGGAGGGAGAGAAAGAAGAGGAGGAAAAGGACAAGGGAGGGGGAGAGGGAGGAAGAGAAAGGGGGAGGTGTGGAAGAGGAGGAGGAACCAGTCCTGTTGATACTTTGACTTCAAATTGCCTGCTAAGTCGCTTCAGAGGTGTCCGACTTTTTTGTGACCTCATGAATTGTAGCCCATCAGGCTACTCTGTCCATGGAATTTCCAGGCAAGAATACTGGAGTGGGTTGTCACTTCCTTCTCCAGGGTATCTTCCTGGCCCAGGGATCGAACCCATATGTCTTATGTCTCCTGCATCGGCAGGCGGGTTCTTTACCACTAGTGCCACCTGGGAAGGCCTGACTTGAGCTTATGTATGTTAGTCGTTCAGAAGTGTCTAACTCTTTGTGACCCTATGGACTGTAGCCTGCCAGTCTTCTCTGTCCTTGGGGTTCTCCAGGCAAGAATACCGAAGAAGGTTGCCATTTCCTTCTCTAGGGGGATCTTCCGGACCTAGGGATTGAACCTGGGTCTCCTGCATTGCAAGCAGTTTCTTTGTCATCTGAACCACTAGGGAAGCCCTGGACTTTAGCTTAGTGAGACTGATTTTGGACTTCTGACCTTCAGAACTGTAAGAAGATACATTTGTGTTGCTTTAACATGCTAAGTATTCAGTTCAGTCGCTCAGTCATGTCCAACCCTTTGCGACCCCATGAATCACAGCACAGTATATGGTAATTTGTTACAGCACCTGTAGAAAACTATTACAGGTCTCAGTGTCTGAAGTTAAATTAGGTTTTCAATCCATACCCAAACTTGCTCCTCTGTGTGCTGTGTGCTGTGCTTAGTCACTCAGTTGTGTCTGGCTCTTTGCGACCCCGTGGACTGTAGCCTGCCAGGCTCCTTTGTTCATGGGGATTCTCCAGGCAAGAATGCTGGAGTGGGTTGCCATGCCTTTCTCCACAGGATCTGGTACCATTTTTACCCAGTTCCTCAAATCAAAAACCAAAGAGTCACTATTAATTAACAATGCCTATTAATTTAAATATATCTCAAATCTGTATATTTTATCATGATCACCTTTGCTGAATCATTACCATTCTTTTCTATAGAACCTAAATTACTTTTTAAAAATGATCTTACAAGGAAAATTTCAAATATACACAAAATAAAGGAAATAGTATAATGAAACCAATATACTCATTATCCTGCTAATCTTCTTTCTTATTTTGCCTCTCCTTTCATTTTTCTGGAGTATTTTTTTTTTTTTTTTGAAATGAACAGAGGAAAATTTATGCGTCGAACCTGGACTGGTCACTTATGATAATATACATGCTACAATTCCATTCTCCCCAATCATTCCACCTTCACCCTGGAGTATTTTAAAACAAAACCCATATATCATATCATTTCACCCATATTCATTATGTCTCTCTGGTAAGAACTTTTCTTGGAAATAACCTCATTACCATTTTCATACCTAGGGAGTTAGTAATAATTTCTTAATATTTTTGATACAGTTCATATTTGAATTTCCCTATTGCCTCAAATATGATTTTTGAAAATTGTTTGTTTGTATCAGATCCAGTTAAATACTCATATTGCGTTCAGTTGTTATGTGTCTTAAGACTCTTATTTCATAGCAATCCCAACCCTACCTCCATCCCATCATCAGTTCCTTACATACGGCATTGATTTGTTGGAGAAATCAAGCCGTTGTTTTTCTGTAGACTTCTTAGATTCAGGACTTGACTGTTTCTTCACAGTGCTAACTTATTCCTTCATTCCCTTTATCTTCCATAATTCTAGAGGGCTAACTAGATCCAGAGTCAATATTTTAGGCAAGTATATTTCCTGTTGCTTTTATCATGTTTTAAGACACATAGCAATTGGTTTTCCTACTTTTAGTGATTAGTACAACTGATAGATTCTGATCATGTCAGCCTCATTCCTTCAATATAAAATCCTGTTAACCACTCCCTCCTTGTTTTAGCAACTATAGACAATCATTGCAGAGATCTGTTAATTTTATTGTGGGTTGGGAAATGGTGATTTTCTAATTTTATCATTTCTACTGCTTTATTTGCTGAAATTCTATAAATATTAAGAACTTTCTTCCACCAACTATCGATTATCCTGAAATGCAAGTTAGGAGACTATTGTAATCAGCTTGGTCTGAGGTTTCAGTAGCATTAACTAAAGTGATGGACTGGGGACTAAACATAATGGTTTCAAAACACATTTTGGCACTAAAACCCTCAGTATTTGCAATAAATTAGATGTGGTGAAGATGCAGTATGAGTTAAAACTGACCTCTAATTTCCTGGCTTGAATAACTAACTGGTGGGTAGAGATGCCACATACAGGAAAGCTTTGTGATAACCAGCCATGGGAGAAGGCGAGATAACCAAGGAGATAATGTATAAATAGAAAGTAGAATAATAGGGCCTCCATCTTGTTTATTATAATAACTTTTAAGATAAAAGGGGTTTCCAAAACAAGAAATGAATTTTCTGAGATTTTAGAAATGGGAAAATATGTCAGCAAGTGTTCAGCCAGTTTTATATTTGAAATAACCACATCTAGCACCCCGGTCATGTTGCTATACTGACTGTGGCAGCAACAGCAAATGTTATTACAGCTGTACATTCATTCTAAAAGTTAAGGGCCTGTCAGTATTTCCATTAGAAACTCCAATTTTCAGGGGTTTATAAGTTAGCTATTTTAAAATCACATCAGGCTGAAACTTGCAAGTAATAAAACATTTTAAAAAATAGATTTAATGCATTTTGTCAAGATCTAGTTAAAATATTGCCTAATTTTTCTCAGATAAAGTGACCTACAGTTAATACATTATGAGACAAATGTTTAATTAGAAACACTTCTTATTTTAAGGTTTCTGGAAATAATTACACTTTATAATAATGTCACATTTCATATGGATAGATTAGATATGGATGGACCACAAACATTTTACTGAAACAGTTTTAACACATTAGAGGAAAACTTGGCATATGCATTGCAGTTTTGGATGAATTTCTTCCCAACAAACCTTGCTGTAAACTGGTTAAGGTTTTCTGAGAAACAATAACATGTTCAATTTTATTTTATACATAGCTATTTTATTATTTTGCAAAATAGAACTTAGTCTCAAAGTTATTGTTCAATTAATAATATTCCATCTTCTTTTGGGGTTACAATATTTTGATTTCCTTTTAGTAATAGAATTTTCTAACATATGGGATGCCAAGCTGATCTAAGGCCTTTGTAAAATCAGTTCACCAGGAACTCTGCCTTAAAGTACAAAAACACTCTTTCCTTATGATGAACGGGAAGAAACAGGGTGTTATAGAATAAAAACAATCCGATACTATATCCTAGACAAGATACAGCATGCAAAGAGTTGGATATGACTGAGTAACCGAGCATGAGGACAGTCTTAAAGATGTGAAAATACAAGTATTTGAGGTGATATTTATAAAGATATTAATTTGACATTTGTTCATTAATTCATTTCTTGATGGCATAAGGGAGAAAAGAACTTTGTCTATAAAATGTAGATTTTATTTGGAGAAAGTCAATATAGCAGTAAAGAAATCAATAAAATAATTTCAGGTAGTAATAGTGGTATTTGGAAGATAAAACATGGTGGTGTGACAAGTAAATTAAGAGTTGTATTAGATAGCATGATGTTATTCTTATAAAGCTCAAAAATAGGCATACATAAAAGTTGGAATGGAAAATACTCTAGGGGGTGAAGCTATGGGTTATATGTTATTTTTCTCTTATGATTCCTGCAGCTTGAAATTTGCCATAGTCAGCTTGCATTGATTTCTTAATATAAAAAATACTATTAAAATAGATGAACTTTTTCTTTCCAAAATGGTTCTTTGTAAAATCCTGTCAACATGTGTTGGTATGTAGCCTTACTCTGGTAGCTGACTCTTACTGTAGTCTCTCATGAAGCGTGTCTTCAGTGAGCTCTAACCACTCAGGGCACTAACTGAGAAGATCCTGCCTTCTTTCTTCATCAAAGGAAGAACTGCAGTCTCCTGTTAATGCAAATGCACCAGATCAGGGATGATCTCATAGACTCAACAGCACTGATGCTGACAGTGAATGCAGAGCACTCGAGCTTGTAATTCCTTCAGTGGCCTTCTGGCAGTTTTGTAGGATCTTGTCCACTCGGGTCTGGTGGGAGAGGAGAAGACTGGCAGACACTCCTCAAACAGTAGTTGGGGAGAAATCTGACTAAACTGGTCATCAAAATGCAGCTTTGAAGAAAAAAACAAAAGTTGTTATCATCTTTAACAAATTAAACCTTGGTTTTGTTTTCATCCTCTGTCATCTCTTTTGTTCATGGAAACTCTAAAAGAACAAGCTGATCATTTTGAAAATCCCATCAACATTTTTATTTGTCTAATGCCCTGCAAAATTTTATTTCTGGGGACTCCAGTCAACTCCTCTTTGACAGCTTTTATTCTGTGAGGTCATGGGAAATTGGCAGACCTAGGAGAAGGTTCAATGGCTATAAACTGACAATAAATTATTGTAACAGTGGCAAGCTCAATCATTTTCACTGTCTACCAGTGATATTACTGGTATCTCAGGTATTACTGAAGCTTCCATGTAGAGAGTAGAAAGCCATTTGTGTATCATAATTGAAGATAACTCTAAGGAGCACTTGTTTCTCATGCCATTGTCCCTGCCTAGAATGACTACTCTGCCATTTTTTGTAAGTTCCATTTGGTCTACCAGGCCCATTTACTCAACAAATATTTATTGAATACCTACTTTGTGCCAGAAAATGTTTTAGGCAATGGATAGACAGTGATGAACAGGAGAGACAAGATTACATTGCTCACAAATCTCATGTTGTGAGAAGGACAATACACAAGTAAACAACTGAATTTCAGTAATAAGGGGAAGTGTTATCTGTGGTAGGGAAGAGGACTCTTAACCTCACAGTAGCCAAGGAAAGCCTCTCAGAGGTTACATTTGCGCAGAGAACTGAGAGAGACAGTGGAACATGCAATTTAATGAAAGAACGTTCTGGGTTGAAGGTTCCTCAGGAAGGATCTTGACATAATTGTGAATCTGCAAGATTCACGTTCCTCTGAGGATATGCCTGTTTTCAGTGAGAAGCTCTGATTTTCCCATCGTGCAGTGACCATACTCTTACAACAACATTTGTCTGTGTGATTCGTTATTGAAAGTAGGTTGCATTATCATACTAGTTGTCTTTAGGAAGTTGAGACGCTTGCTCTCCACTTCAGACTCAGCTCCTCAGGCCAGGGACCCTTTCCTATGCTCCTTGATATACACCAATCAAAAATGGTACTCTCATTCAATAAGCATTCAGTAAACACTCACTGGTGATCACGATCTGATGTGATGACTTAGCTGTCATCATGTTTTCAAGGAGCATATAAACTGGACTAAAGATAAGGTTGTACAGAGTGTAGTGAGAGGTTCTGGTTATTTAAAAAAATATGTCCAATAAACATATACTGGTTCTGAAAAAAAATAAGCATAATGTAAGAATATGCTTACATATGGTAAAATTATATATGTAATTAATACATATATATATACACACACTATACATAAAATAGTTCACTTAGGTTATGCCTGCTATGTCCAAGTGGAGATGACAATTGGGCAGCTGTATACATGAGTACAAACTCAGTAAAGATGTCAGGGGATAACAATATAAATTGAGGAGTCATCAGCATAGATGGCACAGTATTTAAAGTCATGGGACTGGATGAGATCATATAGGCAGAGAATAGAAAGAAGGGTAAGTATAATTTGTAGTAGCAAAGAATTGCAAACAACTACTGCTTATCAACAGATAATTCAATAGGTTGAATAAATTATGGATTATGTATACCATATATTTTCATATTACTCTTAATAAGTTATTTATGCATGTATTGACTTCAAAAAATATTTAGGATATATATTTTAACCTAAATATAATTTTCAGAGTAATATGAATAATATTTGTAAAAAAACTACCTAAATATGTGTACATGAGTCTATATAGTAGAAGGATACATTCTAAAGTGTGGGGAATGGGATATCAACTTTTTCCTTCTTCATGCAGTTTTAAAAGATCTGATGATAAATATAGACATAAAGCAAATGTGTAACTATTTAGAATGTAAAGGAATCTTAGAAAATATATTTATGACAATATCAATATCCTATCAACAATCCATTTATTCTACTTATGTCTCTTGGTATGTTTTCCCTTTTTGTACAACTGCTCCCCTAGAACCTTGATTCAATCTGCTGCACTGGCAACCCTTAGCTGGGGGAACTGCCCTTAGGCTGTGGATACCATTATGCCCACCCACATGAAAGCTGGGAGATGCCTAAGAATTTATGTCTCTCGAGGTGTTGGAGAAGACTCGTGAGAGTCCCTTGGACTGCAAGGAGATCCAACCAGTCCTTTCCAAAGGAGATCAGTCCTGGGTGTTCACTGAAGGACTGATGCTAAAGCTGAAACTCCAATACTTTGGCCACCTCATGCGAAGAGTTGACTCACTGGAAAAGACTCTGATGCTGGGAGGGATTGGGGGCAGGAGGAGAAGGGGTCAACAGAGAATGAGATGGTTGGATGGCATCACCGACTCGATGGACATGAGTTTGAGTGAACTCCGGGAAATTGGAGATGGACAGGGAGGCCTGGCGTGATGTGATTCATGGGGTCGCAAAGAGTCGGACATGACTGAGTGACTGAACTGAACTGAACTGAACTGAGGGGCACTCACTTCCTAAAGGAAATCAACCTTGAATATTCATGGGAGGACTGATGCTGAAGCTCCAATAATTTGGCCACCTGATGCAAAGAGCCAACTCAACAGAAAAGACACTGATGCTGGGAAAGATTGAGGGCAGGAGGAGAAGGGGCTGGCAGAGGATGAGACAGATAGTTGGATGGTATCAACAACTCTATGAACATGAGTTTGAGCAAACTCTGGGAAATAGTGAAGGAGAGGGAAGCCTGGCATGCTGTAGTCTGTGGGGTGAAAAAGAGTCAGACACAACTTAGCAATGAACAACAGAGGCAATCATTAACCAATATCTGATGGGTGAGAAGATTTGAATGGTGCAGAGTTGCTCTGGAGACAGCATAGATCACACATGTCCCTACACAGAGTATGTGTGATCTTCCCTGGTGGCTAAGATAGTAAACAATCTGCCTGCCATGAAGGAGACCTGGGTTCAATCCCTGGGTCAGAAAGATCCCCTGGGGAAGGGAATGGCAACCCACTTCAGTATTCTTACTTGGAGAATTCCACGGACAGAGGAACCTGGTGGGCTACAGTCCATGGGCTCGCAAAGAGACAGTACTGTGCAACAAATACTTACTTTCACATGTGTGATTCATGATGTCTCCAGAGCATCTCTGCAGGATTGGGACAAAGTTCTCACTCTTGGAACTTGGCTTAATATCACACTCTAGCCAGATCTCTTCCCTTCCTAGTCCTGCTGCCCTTCTAGCATTTTCTGGGACTACTTCCTGATAAACATATTTACATATATCCTTGACTCAAAGTGTGTTTTTGGAGACCCCAGTCTATGACAACAATCAGTCTACTTTAAGTGCCTACTTAAGTTACCTTTACTCGAGAACTCAGGCTTCGTGGACAGGCTATACGTGTAGTAGTATAGGTGGTACTCAGAGCTTAGGTGATGAGTACCAAGCTTGGCCAGTGGTTTCCATATGGCCTTGGGCAATTCATCCAACTCCAGGCCTTTGTTTTCTCATCTGTAAGATGGGACTGATAATAGAAGCACTTAACAGAGCTATTTCAAGGAGTAAATAAAATAATGTACTTAAAGTGCATCTAGAGCATGTTGGGCACTGAATAATGATTGTAAAATTAAAAAAGAATCTTTATGTAAGTATCACGACTATTTATCTCTGTGTATGCTGTGGCATGTCTGACAAAAGAAGGAGTATCTTTTACATGAAAATTAATGATATGAAGTTTTTCTCGGGATGAAAGCGACTCTTTACAGAACATTATTTTATTATGTATAACTCATTTGAAATAAACAAAGTCAATACATCATTGATTTTAATGGGACTTTTCACAGTATGATTAATATGCCATTATTTCATAAAAGCATTCTACATGCTGAGAAGTAGTAGCTGGTGTATTAGAATATCATTTGGCATAAAATTTTCAGCATATGCTATTTTCACTATATGTCCCTATGAATACATTATAATCTGGTATAAAATAAATCAGATAATGAATCAAAAAACGAAAAACTAAATCTCCCTAACAACCATATCACATATTTTAGCACTGAATATCATTTTAATGTCTTAAATAACATCACTATTATGGGAGTAGTGCAATGACCATATCTTTTATTGGTCTAGTTTTACTTTAAGAATCTTGTCTTATGGCTTAGAGTAACTCAACAGTTCTACCTTCTGTCTACACAGAACACCATTCTGAGGCCTATTTTTTCTTGGACCCAATACCGTGGAATTAATTTATTGTGAACCTATTTTATAATAATGTCTGGGCTCTATAAAATTCCCCTGGTTGGGGTTAAAGCAAAGTTAGCTAATAGTGAATTCTATTTATTACAAACTGAACATTTCTCGATAGTTTCCAATTTCATTTCATACTAAAATCCCCTTGTTGTAATTACTGTCATTCTCTCTATGTTTTCACTTAATTATTCTGACTAAATTCTCAGTTATTCAGGGACCATGTATTTAATCTGTGGATTTTCCAAATCCTCTCTTTTTAATTCTTTTACTGTACATACCTAACCATTTAAATATTTTGTATTTTTTTAATTCATCAGGTGATAAATAATGGTAGAATGAGTTCACGTTAAAATAAGGAGCTTGTTATTTTTGGGGAAATTTCTGGTGGAGGTCTGGCTTCAGTGAATGCACACAGTGAATTTTTATTTATTTATTTATTTTTTACCATTTGGGATTCTTAATTCTTTCTCCAGCATCACAGTTAATCTAAAATATTTAAAATAAAAATTCTATACTTTGTTCTTAAATATAATAATTTTACCAGCAACAAAGCTCCAAGTGTTTTTTTTTTAAAAGTTCTAATATCAGCCCACCCCATACCACCCATTACTAAGATGCACATCACTTGAGATAATGGAGGTTGGAAGGTTTTGTTCATAAATTTGAGAAGACTCTTTGAATAGGTTTAGAATCTAAGCTGAAAAGGGTGATTAGGGACAAGTATCAAAACAAGGAATAATCTGTAATTGATCAAAATAATCTTGGTTATGTTCTGAGCCCATGACTTCAGAAATGCTAAGGATACTGTAATGCAGGCAAAGTGTATGCATGAGAAGCCTAACCTTTACTTATGAACTTCTTTCACTAACTTTCAGGTCTCTTTGACCCCAAGATGATTTGTATGTTGGCCTTTGGCTCGGGAAAAACACCTATTGTTCTCAAATCCCACTATCTAATCACCTCCTGAATACTCAGTTATTTTCCTTCCACTCTACACAGGCCAGAATTTTCTATTTCCCCTTCTGGTTGATCTTTCCTGGTGACCAAAATAATAAAATAAATAGATTCATGCTAAAGGGTGTTTATAGTCACTTGTAAGCCCCCAACTCCGTTCCATTTTCCTTTAAAAAAAACTGAATTGAAAATATCTGTAAATCCAATGGCATTTTGAAGTACTTTATAATTTCTGGAAACTGAACAAAGGATCAAATGTTATCCTACAGTACATGCTCCCATAAAATAATGAATTTGAATGAGATTGGTAGGTAGAAGAACAATGTCAAAATATAACGTGGAAATTGATTGATTCATTTGTGATCATTCCCATCATTAATATTTACCACCACCTGGTAGTAAGCACCTAACACAAAGTACACAGACGCAACTAAATGCAGCTAGGCAGAGGGGAATGTATCACACTGAATGTTATTGCTTTTGGCTCTGTTCAGTCACATGCTCTACGTACTCAGTTCAGTTCAGTTCAGTTCAGTCGCTCAGTCGTGTCCGACTCTCCGCGACCCCATGAATCACAGCACGCCAGGCCTCCCTGTCCATCACCAACTCCCGGAGTTCACTCAAACTCATGTCCACAGAGTCGGTGATGCCATCCAGCCATCTCATTCTCCGTCGTCCCCTTCTCCTCCCGCCCCCAACCTTTCCCAGCATCAGAGTCTTTTCCAGTGAGTCAACTCGTCGCATGAGGTGGCCAAAGTATTGCAGTTTCAGCTTTAGCATCAGTCTTTCCAATGAACATCCAGGATTGATCTCCTTTAGAATGGACTGGTTGGAGCACGGAATGAAGCAGGGCAAAGGCTAATAGAGTTTTGTCAAGAGAATGCACTGGTCATAGCAAACACCCTCTTCCAACAACACAAGAGAAGACTCTACACATGGACATCACCAGATGGTCAACACCGAAATCAGATTGATTATATTCTTTGTAGCCAAAGATGGAGAAGCTGTATACAGTTAGCAAAAACAAGACCAGGAGCTGACTGTGGCTCAGATCATGAACTCCTTATTGCGAAGTTCAGACTTAAATTGAAGAAAGTAGGGAAAACCACTAGACCATTCAGATATGACCTCAATCAAATCCCTTATGATTATACAGTGGAAGTGAGAAATAGATTTAAGGGACTAGATCTGATAGATAGAGTGCCTGATGAACTCTGGATGGAGGTTCGTGACATTGTACAGGAGACAGGGAACAAGACCATCCCCATGGAAAAGAAATACAAAAGAGCGAAATGGCTGTCTGAGGAGGCCTTACAAATAGCTGTGAAAAGAAGAGAAGCGAAAAGCAAAGGAGAAAAGGAAAGATATAAGCATCTGAATGCAGAGTTCCAAAGAATAGCAAGGAGAGATAAGAAAGACTTCCTCAGTGATCAATGCAAAGAAATAGAGGAAAACAACAGAATAGGAAAAACAAGAGACCTCTTCAAGAAAATTAGAGATTCCAAGGGAACATTTCATGCAAAGATGGGCTCGATAAAGGACAGAAATGGTATGGACCTAACAGAAGCAGAAGATATTAAGAAGAGGTGGCAAGAATACACAGAAGAACTGTACAAAAAAGATCTTCCCGACCAAGATAGTCACGATAACGTGATCACCGACCTAGAGCCAGACATCTTGGAATGTGAAGTCAAGTGGGCCTTAGAAAGCATCACTACGAACAAAGCTAGTGGAGGTGATGGAATTCCAGTTGAGCTATTACAAGTCTTGAAAGATGATGCTGTGAAAGTGCTGCACTCAATATGCCAGCAGATTTGGAAAACTCAGCAGTGGCCACAGGACTGGAAGAGGTCAGTCTTCATTCCAATCCCAAAGAAAGGCAATGCCAAAGAATGCTCAAACTACCGGACAATTGCCCTCATCTCACACGCTAGCAAAGTCATGCTCAAAATTCTCCAAGTCAGGCTTCAGCAATATGTAAACCGTGAACTCCCAGATGTTCAAGCAGGTTTTAGGAAAGGCAGAGGCACCAGAGATCAAATTGCCAACATCCGCTGGATCATGGAGAAAGCAAGAGAGTTTCAGAAAAACATCTATTTCTGCTTCATTGACTATGCCAAAGCCTTTGACTGTGTGGATCACAATAAACTGTGGAATATTCTGAAAGAGATGGGAATCCCAGACCACCTGACCTGCCTCTTGAGAAACCTGTATGCAGGTTAGGAAGCAACAGTTAGAACTGGACATGGAACAACAGACTGGTTCCAAATAGGAAAAGGTGTACGTCAAGGTTGTATATTGTCACCTTGCTTATTTAACTTATATGCAGAGTACATCATGAGGAACGCTGGGCTGGAAGAAGCACAAGCTGGAGTCAAGATTGCTGGGAGAAATATCAATAACCTCAGATATGCAGATGACACTACCCTTATGGCAGAAAGTGAAGAGGAACTCAAAAGCCTCTTGATGAAAGTGAAAGAGGAGAGTGAAAAGGTTGGTTTGAAGCTCAACATTCAGAAAACAAAGATCATGGCATCTGGTCCCATCACTTCATGGGAAATAGATGGAAAAACAGTGGAAACAGTGTCAGACTTTGTTTTTTTGGGCTCCAAAATCACTGCAGATGCTGATTGCAGCCATGAAATTAAAAGACGCTTGCTCCTTGGAAGGAAAGTTATGACCAACCTTGATAGTATATTAAAAAGCAGAGACATTACTTTGCCAACCAAGGTCCGTCTAGTCAAGGCAATGGTTTTTCCCGTGGTCATGTATGGTTGTGAGAGTTGGACTGTGAAGAAGGCTGATCGCCGAAGAATCGATGCTTTTGAACTGTGGTGTTGGAGAAGACTCTTGAGAGTCCCTTATACTGCTCTACGTACTAGAAATGTGTATTAAGCCTTCTCCCCATCTCTGTGCGTTTCGCTTTGTCTCTGTAACTTCCTCATGCTCTTTCATCAAGCTATCTTATTTACTGCAATGTTCATTCATTATGGTTAACATCTTTCTAAACTGCTAATATTTTTAATAAAACTAGTGTTAGTGCTCTTGGTTACAAAATTACATACATTATGATGGTCTATCCAACCTTATTTTTCCTTCAGTTCAGTTCAGTTGCTCAGTTGTGTCCGACTCTTTGCGACCCCATGAATCACAGCACGCCAGGCCTCCCTGTCCATCACCAACTTCCCGGACTTCACTCAAACTCATGTCCACAGAGTCGGTGATGACATCCAGCCATCTCGTTCTCTGTCATCCCCTTCTCCTCCTGCCCCCAATCCCTCCCAGCATCAGAGTCTTTTCCAGTGAGTCAACTCTTCTCATGAGGTGGCCAAAGTATTGGAGTTTCAGCTTTAGCATCAGTCCTTCCAATGAACACCCAGGACTGATCTCCTTTAGAATGGACTGGTTGGATCTCCTTGCAGTCCAAGGGACAAGAGTCTTCTCCAACACCACAGTTCAAATTTTTAGTGCATATTTCAGAATGTGAAGTTTTTTGTTTTTTAAAAAATACGTATCTCAGGTGACTGCAGGAATGCCTATAAAGCATTTAAAAACTTGGGGTGAGAATTTCTTTCCAGCCCACTCTCCTTTCTCTGTTATTTCCTTGCAGGGGACAACCTATAGAAAGAGGAGTAATTCTGCCCTCCTCCCCCACCCCAGCTCTCTGTATTTAAATTTCTGTTATAAGTGATTGTTTTTAGAATTAAAAAGCTATCCAACTGAAATCTCATCAGTCTTACCCCAAAGTTATTATCAATATGAATTTAATTATCAAAGCTCTCCAAGGAGCACAGTTCCAATGCCACTGTTGATGTTTTAATTTTTGTTAAAATTCTGTTTAGTTAGGTTCAGATTCTTTGTTTTGAATCTTCTTCTACAAGCGTGCATGGTATTTGAGAAATAGTCTCATTATGTCACCTTCTTCCTTATCATCACTTTAAACTATTTTGAATCACTTTTGGAAGGAGTCTGGCAACCTACAGGGCTTCCCTGGTGACTCAGATGGTAACAAATCTGCCTGCAGTGCAGGAGACCTGGGTTAGATTACTGGGTTGGGAAGATCCCCTGGAAAAGGCAATGGCTACTCCTGTATTCTTTCCTGGAGAATTTTATGGACAGAGGAGCCTAATGGGCTACAGTCCATGGCATTGCAAGGAATCAGATACGACTGAGTGACTAACAGAACAATCTACAATGCCCCTTGGAAGAAAAGCTATGACAAACATACACAGCATAATATAAAGCAGAAACATTACTTTGCTGACAAAGGTCCATCTTGTCAAAGCTATGGTTTTTCCAGTAGTCATGTATGGATGTGAGAGTTGGACTATAAAGAAAGCTGAGAGCTGAAGAATTGATGCTTTTGAACTGTGGTTTTGGAGAAGACTCTTGAGAGTCCCTCAGACTGCAAGGACATCAAACCAGTCAATCCTAAAGGAAATCAGTCCTGAACATTCTTTGGAAGGACTGATGCTGAAGCTGAAATTCCAATACTCTGGCCACCTGATGTAAAGAACTGACTCACTGGAAAAGACCCTGATGCTGGGAAAGATTGAGGGCAGGAGGAGAAGGGGCTGGCAGAGGATGAGATGGTTGGATGATATCACCAGCTCGATGGACAGGAGTTTGAACAAGCTTGGGGAGTTGGTGAGGGACAGGGAAGCCTGGCGTGCTGCAGTCCATGGGATTGCAAAGAGTCAGACATGACTGAGTGACTGACCTGAACTGAGGGCCTGTTCTAAGCTTACAAAGAGCTGCAGAATATTCAAAGTGTCCTCAAGATTGTCTACATGTCTGAGTTTGTCACATATTCAGAAATCTTGATTCTACAAAATGTAAAATGCTGTAGATTGGCTACAAAGATGAGATCCAGTCAGCTATACATCCACGTGAACAATTTTGGACACAATTCATAGAAAATAAAGGGGACATACCTCAGAGCCCTGTAAACTTTTCTCCAACCTCCCACCCTCACAATTTCTGCAGGTATTCCAAAATGTAGGAAAATATTTTCATGCCAAAATGTATTACAGGAGGAAAAAAGATACATAAGTTCCAACAAAACATTAATATTTATTATGAGAGGAATAAATCAAGAAAAAAACTGGGTTATGGAAATGAAGCTAGATACAAAGTTAAAAAAAAAAATCACAAGTGAGCCATACATTTGGCTAAGCTTTCCAGCAGCCAGTGTGAGTATATATACCCAATATATTGTGCCCATTAGCTGAAACAAATCAGTTATATAGAGGACACAAATTTATGTTTGGAATTAACACCATATAGCAATTTTTCATTGAGGAACTCATAATCTATGTGATGATAAGAAGTATTTTGGACTTGGGAAATTTTTTTTTTTATAGGCACAAGGTTTTTAGTGTGATTACCCTCAGTAATTTTAGAGGATTTTGTTTACACTTTCTCACGCTATTTTAAAAAATTTTGGTAAGTTACAGATAACATAAAATAATCCTTCTCAACTCTTTAAAAGGTACAACTCATATTATTAAGTACATTCCTATTGGTGTATATTTCTCAATACTTTAACACATACATCTAATTCTGTTTTTTTTCTTATAATATCTAGTACTTACTATTTATTATAAGTTATAAAGTAATTTCTAGTTATTATCCAAAATCTCTATTTATTATAAAATTAAATTAATAAAAATAGAAAAGTTAAAACTTAAATGTAACAACCAATATCAATAGCTCAGATTACAATTTTCCTGAAATTTCTTATGCAAATAAGAATAGTCACATTAATTGTTATATTTCAAAATATACAACTTTCTTTCCATTTTGTTTTTCAAACTATTTTATAGTAAAAACTTTTAAATAAACTACTTTTCAACTCAATAATTATAAATTTACATTATCGGTTGGGGAACTATGTAATATTCCCTTTAGAGCATTCCATCATAATCTGAAATCAGTTCTAACAATTGAAACTTTGTGGTTCCTAAAAAACTTACTACTATTAAAAAAATGACTGCCTCAGCTGGTATGATGTTATATAATTCTACAGATTTTTTTTTTTTTTGTATAATAGCCACAAAACATTTTATTTTTAATTTTCATTTTAGTTTTTTTTTTAGGATGAAATTGGTGAGAGCTGGCCTCTCATCCTTCAACAGGGGCAAGATTTAGTTGGAATGAAATGTTTCTAAGCTAAAAAATGACTGGAAATTATTGATGAAGGCAATTTCTATTTCCTCTGCACTCCAGGTTTTTAAGTAAGATCTGCTTGTCACAGAACTTAAATGTTAGATAGTTGGTGTTTATTAAATGAGTGACCTGGTCAGAGGTCTCTCTGCTCTGCAGCACCAGGTACCGAGTAGAATGGTAGAGTTTGTCTACCTCTGCTACTGTGTTGAGGATTTAACTTCCTGGGGGGACCATGTTTGATTAACTCTGTTAGGCAATGAGAAGCAGCTTCCTAAGTGGCTCAGCGGTAAAGAATCCAATTGCCAATGCAGGAGACATGGGTTTGATCTCTGGGTGGGGAATATCCCCTGGAGGAGGAAATAGCAACCCACTCCAGTATTCTTGCTTGGAGAATCTGATGGGCAGAAGAGCCTGGCAGGCTACAGTCCATGAGGTTGCAAAGTCAGACAGGACTGAGAACACATGGACACACATAGGGAAATGGCAACAGGGAATCCTTTGTTGAGTGTCTAGGATCTGTCAAGCTGAAGATCCTATATAGTGAAGGTGGCTCTTTGAGGCCCATGAGATAAAGAGTTCCAGTGGGACTTCGTTAAACTTGGGATTGTTTGGGGGTTAGGAATTGAAAAACTGTGTTCAATTATCAAAAATTAGCTGTATAGTCTTAAGATAAATTCTTCAAAATGTGTTAACTTTTTCCCGAGTATGTAAGGTGAAGATAATTACCTGTCCACCCTAACACCTACACCATCCTAGTCTTTTGCCCATATTTTTACTGTTTTATTCTGTGAACATATTATAGCTACTTGGAGATAGAAACTATGTTTTACTGGCTTCTATCCTAAGTGCTTATCACAGTGACTAATATACTGAATACTCAATAAATGTCCATTGGTCCAGTGAATTAATGGAAATAGCTGGAAAGTTTCACTGTGCTAAATAAATGTAAGCTATTTGAGGGAAGCAGATAAAACTTAATCTTGTTTTTCTCTCCTTAGGGTTGGTAGTTCCTTCCTGTTGCCCAAATGACCCTAAGGATTCAGTACCAGTTCATACAGTTTGGACAGTGCCCGAATGTTGGTGCATCTCACAATCTCATCCTTCTTGAAGTATCATCACTTCCAGGGTTTGGGCTTCCTTTGGATCATGTGGTGTCCAGTGTCACATTGCTTATCATATACAGCCATGCTCATACTTTCAAACACCTGTAAAAAAATCAAAACGTTGACTCATTTATTCTGTGGTACATTTTCTGTGTGTCTGAGTGCTCCAGGTTTGCATATTACTTTTCTAAAATTACAACAGCAAGGATCTAATTATGTACCAGGTACTACGTGCTTATGTGTATTAACTCGCTGTATCTTCACATTTCTATGGGACAAGTGTGATTGTTGCCCCATTTGCATGACAGCTGTGGAGAAAAAACAGATGTTAAGTATTTTGCCCACAGTCACACAGTTAAGAGTGGTGGAGCCTAGACTGTAGCATAAGATGTCTGGCACCACAGTCCATGACTTTTCAGCACTATACCGTTGCCTCTTAATTAATTCCTTTAGCTGTATAGCTGTATTTTTTTGACAATCCATCTTACTTGGGGGAAACAGTTTCAAAAAGAATTTTTAATTCTAATTATAAAATACTTACCTTTACTTCTATAGTTAACCAAAGTTTTAACTAGTGTCCCTTTGTGTGCTTATACTGGTAATGAGACCTCTATAATATTTGTATAAGACATATATTAAAAATTGGAATTTGGAAGAAAGCTTTCAAGTACTCATACAACAAAGAGATTGTGGTAGGAAGTTAAAATAAACACTGGAAATTCACTCAAAACTGTACACTAAAATGCTAATAAATGTTCAATGTAAAATATAGTTGACCCTAACATAAGGAACCAATTCATAACTCTAGTTTAAACCAGGCCTAAATTGCTCTGACTGTACCATTTGCATAAGCTAACTATCCTAATACCAACAATGGTGACAACTAAAAATATATTGCAAGTCAAGGATCTTGTAAAGCTGATGGTTTTGTACATGTATATGGCATGATCTCATGTGTTGATACCAAATTTTAGCAAATTAGTTATACTTAAGTATTTTAATATGTGATGAATAAAGAAGAAAAAACTTAACAATAAACAGAACTATGCCAGAATGCTTCAGAAGACCAGATTTTCACCTGTTTTCTATTAGCATACAAAAGCTACTAGTGTAAGAAACCATACATTAAGCATAGTTGATTATCCTTAAGCTATGCTCTGTAGGGGTTATAACACCATTTTTAAGAACAATATTAAAAAGGCAAAAGTTATAACTCAAACAGTACACAAGACTTCTTACTTCATCTATAAAAATAGAGAATGCCAGTGCTTTATTTGCCAGAGATAAGGAGGGAAATGGGTAAAATCAAGTTGATAATATAACTTACATTACAAATGATTTTCCTAAATTCACAACTTTCACATTTAACTGACCTAAATAAAAAGAAAACACTAACAAAAAAATTTTCACTTGATGTTAGTAGGCCAAATCACATGATCCCTCTGAATGAGGGATTTTAATTCCCGAGCTGGGAAAATATTTTCCTTACTTAAATAATTTTCCCAAGGTGATAAATAAGCCCTTGGACCAAGTTCAGAAGAAATCGCCTCTATCAGTCTGTTTTAAAGAAGCACACAAAATTTTTACTATGGAACTTCCATGAAATTTTCTTGGTTAAATCTTAAACAGTAAAGACAAAAAGTCCATACTACCTCACTGTGTTTCAGGTCTTTTTCTCCCAAACGTACCATCCAGATTTCTTAGGTATGCTGTACTAGTATATTTTATTTCACCTAATGGAGTAAGGCGTCATCAACTTTAGCATCCTAAGGAAGTAGTAGGTGCTATTTAAACTTTATCCTCATTCACCTCCCCAACGTTACCAGTAGTAAAACTTATTAAAAAAAAAATGAGGACAAAATACTGTAGTCTAGAGGCACCTGGGAAGAGAGGGAATTCAGAAAATGAGAGACTATGGTTCTGGAGTGATATACCGTCTTACTGGAAATGCATGGAGTCTAACTATAAACCCCTTTACCCTTTCCCTGGCTTTAGACAGGGTGTGAGGTGTCAGGGATGTGAATGGAGCCTTCACAAACTGATATTTTCTTACCCCTTTCCCCCCTTTATTTGCGCGAAACAAAAGAAATAGAAAAAGGAGTGCTTGGTACCACGTGCTTTTGAGGTTTAAAGGGCCCTTAATAAACACGCTGTTTCGGTCGTGGCAGGGGCTCGTAATCACTTTTTAATAAATATCGCCAGAAGAATCTCCTCGAAGGGAGACTGAAGTCACTCTCCCTCCCCAGGAGCCCTGGGGTAAAAGGGAGACGGCAAGATAATGCCCCCTACTTGCACGTGAAATCTCCCTTACTCCGCCGACCAACCCTCCGCCTCTCCCGCGCCGGTCTGGCCGCCTTGGGAGGAAGCTGGGAGAGAAGACCACGCTCAGTCCTCCATGGCAAAGTCTTTGGTCTTTTCTTCCTGGTCGCCCACTTTGTAGCGCAGCAGCACGCGCAGGTGACGGTGGTGGTCCTGGGAGGGCAGCAGCGTGATCTCTCCGGAAACATCCGTGTCTTGCTCCACTTGCACCGGCTCGTTCAGGTAGAGGAGCGCCTGCTTCCAGTGCGTGACGGGGTGAAAAGGCGAGGTGGAGAGCACCACGGGTTTCTCCGAGTCCCCTCCAGGGAAGGTCACCTGGAACCAGATGGCAAAGCCGTGCATGGGAGCCGAGCCGTAGCAGCTGAAGCGGAAGCGCCCGCCCACCCCGGCCTCCAGCTCCTGCTCCAGGCCGGCGCGGGCCAGCTCCAGCCGAGCGAAGCACTGCGGCCGGGCCAGCACATCCTCGCCGGACAGGCCTTGCACCACGATCTCTGAGTGGCCCATGAGGCAGCGCGTGGCGAAGCTCTCCAGGCAGCTCATGTCCACGCCGTAGAGTTGCTTCATCTGGCTCCAGAAGCTCAGGCGCAACTCCAGCATCTGGTCGCTGATGGGCGCCACAAAGAGCTCGGCGGAAGCCGGCAGGAGAAGACCTCCCTCCTTCAGCCACTTGGTCCGCGCGTGGAGCACAGAGCTCAGCATGGACTCGTGCAGAAGTCCGCAGCCCATCCACTCGCTCACGATGGCATCCACCTGCTCCGGCAACTCCACCGTCTCCACCGGTCCCGGCAGGACGTGCACCCGGTCCTCCAGTCCGTTGAGCCGCACCACTTCCCGGGCCTGTTGCCAGATGTCGCTGGCCTCCACCGCGTACACGCGCCGGGCCCCGGCCTGGGCACAGAAGATGCTGAGGATGCCGGTGCCCGCGCCCACGTCCAGCACGGTCTTGCCTCTCAGCGCTGCCCAGTTTCGCAGGATGCCCAGGCGGTAGGCATCTGTGCGGACTCGGTCGGCAATCATCTCCTCGTGGACCGATACGTCCGAGTAGCACTGGTAGTACAGCTGGTCCCGCTCCCGCCTAGTCCTCCGGGGCCGCGGCACGGCCACCTCCAACTCTCCGCCATCTTCCTCTTCGGCTCCCTCCCCTCCTTCGCCGCCGCCCCCCGACTCAAGCTTTCTTCTCTTGGGCTGCGACATCTTGGCGGCTTGGGCCGACTCCCGGCGTGCGTTGCGCGCCGCGCCTCGGGCTCCAGGAAGCGGGGCATTATGGTAGTTGTAGTGCGCGCTCGTGCCTCCCGGTTTTGGCTGGTCGCCGGGCGAGGGTCAGCCAGATTCCTCTGATCTGTACTCTGCTCTTTTTCCTGCTCCTTTGGTGTCTTCGAATCCCTTTTCCACACACACACATTCCATGGTTCTCCACGTTCCTTCTCCATCCCTTAGATTCTCCAGTCTCTTGCTTTCACGCCCTTCGTGACGTGGACACGCCCACTTAAAACTGAAAATCCCTGTTTTGTCTTGTCCAACTCCCAGATTTTTTATTACACAGAATTTTCTGGGCGGCCCCGTGCACACCCTACTGCCTCTTCTGGACAGTTGCAACTCTTAAAACTCTCCAAACGTGGAGATTTGTAAATTGCACTACGTGTTTTTCTTCTCCGTTTTCAGGGGAGGTAGAATACAAAAGGGAGAAGGCACTGACACCCCACTCGCGTACTCTTGCCTGGAAAATCCCATGGACGGAGGAGCCTGGTAGGCTGCAGTCCATAGGGTCACTAGGAGTTGGACGCGACTGAGCGACTTCACTTTCAATTTTCACTTTCATGCATTGGAGAAGGAAATGGCAACCCACTCCAGTATTCTTGCCTGGAGAATCCCAGGGACAGGGGAGCCTGGTGGGCTGCCGTCTATGGGGTCGCACAGAGTCGGACACGACTGAAGCGACTTAGCAGCAGCAGCAGAATGCACAAGTGTAAATGAAACAAAGTAAAAACCCAACAGCGTAAAACCCTGGTTTGGATTCCAGTGAGACCACAAATGAACGGAATGATTAGGGCAAGTTATATAAGTATGCTTGCCTTCAGTTACCCATGCACCTTTCAGCAACAAAGAATCTTTAAGGCAGTTGAAAACTAAGTTTCTGGTCTCTATTTTAGGAGAATAGTTGTTTGGCTCTTAGTTCTGCTCCGGTAATTCTGTGTAATTCCAAGGGTTAAATCTTGGAAACGTCCAGTCCAAGGAGTAGTTGTAAAGCAACTGTTGCTAGGTGTATTCTGGTAGCTGATTTTTTTCCCTCCATAGGTAACTGAATCCTTCATTGCTTGTGATCACTTCTCTGCTTCAACTGACTTTTTCCTGCCTGTTTCCATGTCTGGGTTAGATTGGTACTCCCTTCTTCCTCTTCTTTGTTCCTTTCAGTCAGCTATCAGCTGTTAACCTCTTCCCTCTATGTTCATAGTAGAAATAAATGCATTTAAAAATACATGTGATGTCTATATGAGTGTCTGTGTTCTTCACAAGTAAGGTGAGAAAAAAAAAGTTTCTCCTAGCTTAAAAAAAAGTAACACGAAGAAAATTGACTTTTATTTTCTTGTAGTTTCAGACTTTTCTTTTTAACAATGGGCCTGTATTCCTTATCTGGGGGAAGGTTCCTTCAGCCCATTCTCTATTAACCTGTCATTGAATGAAATAGGCTTGTTGACCTGACATCCTCAGCTGTACTTCTTTATTACAATTTTGTCATTCATTTTTGGCTGGGCTGGATCTTTGTTGTTGTGCCTGGGCTTTCTCTTGTTGTGGTGAGTTGGGGCTGCTCTCTAGTTGTGGTGCCAAGGCTTCTCTTTGTGATGGCTTCTCTCGTCTCAGAGCAAAGGCTCTAGAGCATGGGGACTTCAGTAGTTGAGATGGACTGGCTTAGTTGCTTGCCTCACTGCATCTTCCAGGACAAGGAATTGACCCCAGGTCCCCTGCATTAGCAGGAAGATTCTTAACCATTGGACCACCAGGGCAGTCCCCTTAGCTGTACTTCTAACTCAGGGCTCAACTCTGGCTGCTCATCAGAATCCTCTGTGGAGCTTTTAAAAAATACCTGTGTCTCACCTCAAACTAATTAAATCAGAAGCATTCCAGTGGAGGCTGCGCTTATAGTTTTAAAAGCTACCCAGGGAATTTGTGCAGCCAGAGTGAGAACTATTTCTCACTAAAATGATGTTAGTTAAATTTTGCTTCATTAGTTTCATTGGGTAAATTATCTTTTTTTCAGCGGCCTGGGCTCAACCATTTAAGGCTAAAAATCTTCAGAGCATTTCCTCTCTGCCCAGCTTGATATCTTTTTAAGAAAATAGAGGCCCAGAACAGGACATGTGATTAAAGTTATAAATGTGGCCACTTTAATACATTACTTCTAGGCTATTATTTAGTGTATACTTCTCTCATTCCTTCTGTCCTCAAAATCTTCTTCCTCTATTACATTCATTCACTCACTACCTTATTTTCAGTTTACTTACTTGCAATCTTTTTAAGGAAACATCTGAATATAAGTTTTGTTGGTTTTACCTCCAAAGTGTATGAGTCCATCTTTTCTTCTCCACTGCCTACACCCTAATCTAATTTTCCATCTTTGCCTATGTGGAAATCAGTCTTCTATGAAATCTCTCAACTTCCAGTCTTATCCCTGTCTAATCCATTCTCTACAGAGCTACAAGAATTAGTTGTTCAAAATCTAAATTGGACTATGTCATTCTCTAGTAACTTCTTCCAGTTACTGAAACAATACAGTAACTTTAAGTAACTTCCCATCTTATCTCAACTACTCATCCCAACTCCTCCTTGGGCTTGAGATAGACTGGTCTTCCACCTTTTCCTGTCTTAAGTCTTCACTTATGCCCTTGCAGAGGCTGGGACATTGTTTTTCTTCTTAGCACTTCACTTTAGTGGCTCCTTTTCATCTGTCAGGTTTCAGCTTAAATATTATTGCCAAATAAGGTCCTTCCCTGGCTCTTTTATACTATTTTCTGGGACTTCCCTGGTGGTCTAGTGGTTAAGATTTCACCTTCCAAGGCAGGAGTTGTGGGTTTGATCCCTGGTTGGGGAGCCGAGATCCCACATGCCTTGGGATCAAAATACTAAAACATACAACAGAAACGATATTGTTACAAGTTCGTTAGTCAATAAAGACTTTAAAAATGGATCATGTCAAAAAGTCTTGGGGAAAAAAAAGGAAACCCTATTCAAAAAAAAAAAAACAAACAAACAACAACTCACTATTTTCTAACCCAAGGTATGGTTTATTTCCTTCATATCTTTTATTATTAGCTGAATTTCCAGCTGAATGTATGTAATTTGTCTATTTGTTTTCTGTAAAATATAAACTCCTGGAGACTTGGAGTTTTTTCTGCCACTATTGTATCAATAGTTCCTAGCACTAGAGCAGAGCCTGACATAGAGAGTATTTAATAGTCTTCAATGAAGATTTGTTGTGGAAACAATTAAATTGTTATTCATAGGGGAAGAAGAGAGTTTTGTTTTTTGTGGTTCCCTATGACTCTGGTAAACTCTGAGAAGAATTCAGATGTAGATCAAATTTAGGATGCTCCCAGATACAAGATGATTTCATTTCCAAATTTTCTTAACCCTTTTGGATAGAATAATGGTAAGCCCTAAATGGGCTTCCCTGGTGGTTCAGACAGTAAAGAATCCGCCTGCAATGTGGGAGACCTGGGTTCAATCCCTGGGTTGGGAAGATCCCCTGGGAGAGGGCATGGCAACCCACTCCAATATACTTACCTCGAGAATCCCCATGGACAGAGGAACTTGGTTGGCTACAGTCCATGGGGTTGTAAAGAGTCAGACACTACTGAGCAACTAAACACAGCACAAGCCCTAAATAGCATGCCCAGATTAGAGAGAAAATGGTCTGTGATGCTTTTCCTTCTTGCACTCTGGCTTGATAAGTGAGTGATTTCTTTGCTCATCTTTGCTACCATACTGAGTTATTTCAATAAGAAAGGGAGCAGATCAGAAGCATTGCAACTCAGCAGCAAACCACTGTAATGGGAGAAGAATTAGAGCTGTGATGGCAAAGTGTTCTTTGTGTTTTCATGTCAGCAGTTTATTCGCCATATCCAACACACAAATCCAATGTTTTTCAAGCAAATGGATCTTGAAATTGATTTAATATACCTTCACCAGCATTAAAAAAATAGAAAATATAAAATGAATAAAGATGAATATTATTTCAAAAAATGTGTTTCAGTTATGCATACTATATACACATTTATTTCTACAGGTTACAGTTAAAAGTTTGAAATCCACAGCTTACTATTCTCCAAAAACAATGTGAAGTTTGACATTTTTGTAATTTTGCTTTCAGTGCAATACTCTTGCCCTCTCATCTTTTTAGATAGCTCAAATGTTATTATTTTTTTGGTAGCTTTTTCAAGTAATCTATGTCCTGTTAATACTTATAACTTTTTTCACTTATCTGTTTATACCATAGCTATTTATACATCTGGCTTTTCCATGGCAAACCGTGGACATTTGAGCACCAAGATATTTTTATTTCTCACTTTTATATTGAGAATCTAGCATGCTGTGCTGGGATCTGAACCACTTGCACATTCCAGACTGGCAGTCCTCAGTACACACAGGATCATAGATGTGTTTTGGATGACTGGGAGTTCGTGTGTGCTAAGTCGCTTCAGTCGAGTCTGACTCTTTGTGACTCTGTGGACTGTAGCCCACCAGGGTCCCCTGTTCATAGGGATTCTCCAGGCAAGAATACTGGAGTGGGTTGCATGTCCTTCTCCGGGGGGATTTTCCTGACCCAGGAATCGAACCCGTGTCTCTTATGTTTCCTGCATTGGCAGGCAGGTTCTTTACCACTAGCACTACCTGGGAAGCCCTGTATGACTGGGAGAACCGTGATCAGTTTCTGTATCAAACACATTCATGCATTTATCCAGTCATTCATTTGTTCAACAAACATTCTGGACGTCTACTCTACACTAATTATTTAGAAACAAGGGACACATTAATAAACAAGAAGACAAAACCCCTTACCCCTAAAAAGCTTATGTTTGTGTTAATATTATCTGTTATTCTTACATCTTTTTTACTTAGGTAAATTATTATACCACTTTTAACTCTCAACTTTCTTTCTTGTGTTAGCTGTTTAATCTTTGGTTCTGATGTGATTTACTCCCAGAAATACTTATTTTTAAATTATTTTCCTCTTTAATCTGAAGGTCTGTTGTTTAAAAATATATTTTTTAAATCCTAGTATAAGAATTGAAGGTAGTTTCTTTAGGATTTCAAGGATTAATTATAAATCTCAAAGTGTATGTTGGGGAAGGGTAAAGGAACAATGACACAAAAATGTTATAAATCTCTTTGATATGAATATTCATTGAATGATGTAGTTCTTGCCATGTTTCAGTTACTTGGAAGCTGCCAGCATAAAAAGAGGCACTTCTGTCAAAAGGAAAAAAATTCCTTTATAGAAAATGAACACAAAAGGTGGTGATTTTTGTATTTAAACAAATTGGAACATCAAAAATAGAAAGCCCAGGTATATGTAACTCTCATAATGTGTATAGTATCTTTTAGAGCCACAGTGTATTGGGCCATGATTAAACCTAATACTAAAACAGATGAATAGCAAATTCATAGTTCCCTAATTATAATATTATGAGTAGTTCTAATTCTGTTGAAAATTGTGTGTATTGTTTAGGTAGTGACAACAGGGATATTATGAACTTAATCCATAATTAGCTATTCAATTTACATTTATTGAGCCCTCTTAGTGTATTAAATATGGCATTTTAACAATTTTAAGTGTAAATATTGGTTATGACAATTTAACAATTTCTGCTATAAATCAGGCCACTTTATTGAAAATCATACAGAAAAATAGGAATATAAATTATAATATGGGAAAAGTAAGTGCATCTTTGGAAATAAGCCTTTGCTCACCTGCTCCAGGATTAATAAGCATCAGGTAGTTTAATGAAAGTCAGTCATTATGGTTTAGTGAATATCATTTAATAAGATCTTCCTCTCTCTTTTTTTCTTCTGTGAAAACCTTTAATATGAAAGGAAGCCGACCATTACTTCAATCAGATGTTTATGTTCCTTTGGTATTTTGCTGAAGTGTAGAGAAGTAGTCATGGTAGTCCTGTGATGCTCAAAGCTGGTTTCTAGACCAATGGTATCAACGTGCATGTGTGCTAAGCCGCTTCAGTCATGTCTGACTCTTTGCGGCCCCACGGACTGTAGCCCACCAGATGCCTCAGTCCATGGAATTTTCCAGCCAAGAATACTGGAACAGGTTTGCCATTTCCTCCTCCAGGGTATCTTCCCAACCCAGGAATCAAACTCCTACCTCTTATGTCTCTTGCATCGGCGGGCAAGTTCTTTACAACTAGCACCACCTGGGAAGCATCACGGTATCAGCATCATTTGGGAAACTTCAAATCATGCAGTCATGAGCCCCACTCAGTACATAAAAAATTAGAATCTCTGAGGTTGGAGCTCGGCTGTCTTTGTTCTAGCAGTCATTCAGGTGATTCCAAGGAGCACTGAAATTTGAGAACCCCTGCACTAGACAACTTGCAGACTGTTGCAGGCCATGCAGAGATTATGGGATAGAGGGTCTCATTCTTTCTGCCGTGGTAAAACTAATTACTACAAATCTAGCAATTTAAAACTACAAACATTTTTTAATCTCATGGTGTCTGTGGGTCAGAAGTTCAGGCATGCCTCACTGGGACCTCTGCAAGGCTGCAATCACGGTGTCCATCTGGCTACATTTGTTTTTGGATTGTGGGATTCTCTCCTCAAGCATGTAGTTGCTGTTTCTTGCACTTGTAGGACTGAGGTTTCCCTCTTTTCCCGACTTCCAGATGGAGGGTATTTTGGCCCTTAGGGCTGCTGGCAGTTCCTTGCCACAGGGTCGTTTCCCAGGTTCTCTCACAGCACACAGCTTCTCCAAGGCCAGCAGAAAAAGCTTTCTTATCTCAGGGAGGGTCCTACTCTAAATAACTTCCTTGCCTCCCACCTCCCCAGGATGATGTCCCTTTTGATAAATTCAAAATAAAATGATTTGGGATTTCAATTACATCTGTTAAATAATGCTTTCTGCTGGAGAAAACAGCTCAGCATAGAGACCAGTGTGTATTCCCGCTGAAAGTTGATAAATATTGCAAACTGTCTCAAAATTAGTCTATGGCTCAGAGAACTATGGGTGTGGCTCATGGCAGTGCTAAAGAATCCTCCTGCCAATGTAGGAGATGCAATAGCAATGAGTTCGATTCCTGGGCCAGGAAGATCCCCTGGAGTAGGAAATGGCAACACATTCCAGTATTCTTGCCTGGAAAATTCCATGGACAGAGGAGCCTGGCAGGTTACAATCCATGGGGTCATGAAGAATTGGCTGCGACTGAGCACACATGACTAACTACTCGAGGCATGGGGAGATGACTGATCATATAGATCAGAAACAAAGTTTTGAAAAAGCTGTTCACCATACCTAAGCCAAAGATTTTAATACAACAAAGTTTGCCTTAGTCACCCTTGAGTTTCTGAACCCCGCCATGTGAAAAAAAAAAAAATCATGTATCGTGGCTACATTTTTAGTCTGGGTCCAGAAAGAGAAGATTCCTGGAATGAAGCCAAGATGAGCTGAGCCTAAATGAACCCAATAGACTGTAGCTCTCATATAATGGAAGCAAGAAACATAAAACTTTCATTGTTACAAATCACTGGGATATTGGTGTTCTTGTTACTACAGCAAAAACAAAGCTGTCTATTAATAATATAAATATACATACAGAATGAACAATCATTATTGTTCAAGATCAAGATAGAAAACATAGTGCCACTAAGATCAAGATATAAAACATTACCAGTGTCATAACTGTACCTGTGTCCCTCTAATCCTGTACTTTTTCTCCTTCCCAAAGGTAAGTATCCTGATAATACCATAAAATACTCAATGACCTGGCTTTTTGAACCTCATATGCAGCTAAATTATGCAGTATGTGTTCCCTTGTGTCTAATGTCTTTTGCTTACTATTATGGTTGTGAGATTCACCCAGGTGACTATGAGTAGCAGTATTTTTCACTTTCCTTGCTTTATTTTGTAGTATGCCATTGTATGAATACACAATTTGCTTAACTAGATTTCTGTTGTCGCACAGGTCCTTTGAGATAGAAATAATCATTCTTATAAGTAATTTCATATTTTTTGTATGGTTATTTTGACTCAATATTTTATACTTTATATAATTTATTTATTTTATTATCATATTATATATGGGCTTACCTGGTGGCTCAGAGGTTAACGCGTCTGCCTCCAATGCGGGAGACCCGGGTTCGATCCCTGGGTCGGGAAGATCCCCTGGAGAAGGAAATGGTAACCCACTCCAGTATTCTTGCCTGGAGAATCCCATGGATGGAGAGGCCTGGTAGGCTACAGTCCACGGGGTCGCAAAGAGTTGGACACGACTCTTTATATAATTTATTTATTTTATTATCATATTATATATTAAGTGCCTTAATCACAGCTAAGGTTTGTGTGGTTGCCATGCATTGTTTAAATATTTTATATGAATTATTAATGAGTTCATTCAGCAAATAAGTACTGAACACCTGACACTCTATATCAAAAAGTATAAGGGTAAACAATACAGACAAAAATCCCTGCTTTTATGGAATTTATACTTTAGGGAATAATCTCTGATTCTCAAAATCTATGAGGTGGACATTAGTAAATCAAGGCACATAGTAGTTATGTCAATCACTTACTTATCTTTTCTATAGGATTGTAAATTTCTTTTAGGCAGGAACCAATTTCCTTTATCTTCCTACAGTCTAGTGGAACACCATACACATAGTCACAATATTAATTATTTTGATCGCAATTAACATTTATTTTGTGCTTTCTATACCCCAGAGACAACTGGAGTTTCATAAAACCTCTCTGGTAGGTATTATAATTAACCCCTTTAGAGATCAGAAAATGAGCAAAAAGAGGCTAACTGACTCGTCATTGGTCTAGATTCCTTTGCTCTCTATATGTGTTTTGAAATTAATCCATGTGATTGCATAAAACAGTACTTCCTCCTCTTATATTGCTGTAAAGCATTCAGTTTTCAGCTTTCTCAAAGTCATTATGGATCATACTGTATTTATGGATGACTTTGCATCAAGGAGGGACCCAAGCTTTTCATTTCTTCCATCTCTGTTCTGCAGGTTTTCTTTTTCTATACATCAAAGGAAAAGGGAAAATTAGACATCATGTTTTTATATAATCACTGCCTGTATTTTACTCAGAAGAGTTGTGGTGTGGGAATTGTTAGGGATGCTGTACTAGACTGATTATATATAAAAACCTTAGTTGGTTTAATAAAAGTTAACTATAGAGTCCCTTGTACTGCAGGGAGATCCAACCAGTCCATTCTAAAGGAGATCAGTCCTGGGTGTTCATTGGAAGGACTGATGCTGAAGCTGAAAATGCAATATTTTGGCCACCTCATGCGACAAGTTGACTCACTGGAAAAGACTCTGATGCTGGGAAGGGTTGTGGGCGGGAGGAGAAGGGGACGACAGAGAATGAGATGGCTGGATGGCATCACTGACTCTGTGGACATGAGTTTGAGTGAACTCCGGGAGTTGGTGATAGACAGGGAGGCCTGGCGTTCTGTGATTCATGGGGTCACAGAGAGTCGGACACGACTGAGCGACTGAACTGAACTGAACTGATACTTCAATAAAGTGAGAAAAAAACAAAGTGAAATTTTTAAAGAAAAAGAATATTAGTTTATTCACTTAATATTGTTGAGCTCCCTCTACATATCTAGCACCATGCTGGGACACCCGGGGCATATTCATGTCAATATATGGCAAAACCAATACAATAATATAAAGTAATTAGCCTCCAATTAAAATAAATAAAAAAACAAAAAAAGAAAAAGAGGAAGCAGTCTTGTTTTTCACCATAAGGAGTTCACAATTGTTGGAGGAGGTCACTCAAAGGACTTTACTGCCTGTTGCTGGACCTGGGCAATCAGAGGCTCTCTGCACTCTCTCCTACCCTTGGAATGTATGCTCTGCCCATTCTATCCCATCAGTCAGTCAGTTCAGTCGCTCAATCATGTCCAACTCTGCAACCCCATGGATTGCAGCACACCAGGCCTCCCTGTCCATCACCAACTCCTGGAGTCTACCTAAACTCGTGTCCATTGAGTCAGTGATACCATCCAAACATCTCGTCCTCTGTCGTCCCCTTCTCCTGCTTTCAATCTTTCCCAGCATCAGGGTCTTTCCAAATGAGTCAGCTCTTCGCATCAGGTGGTCAAAGTATTGGAGTTTCAGCTTCAACATCCATCCTTCAAATGAACACTCAGGACTGATCTCCTTTAGGATGAACTGGTTGGATCACCTTGCAGTCTAAGGGACTCTCAAGAGTCTTCTCCACACCACAGTTCAAAAGCATCAATTCTTCGGTGCTCAGCTTTCTTTATAGTCCAACTCTCACATCCATACATGACCACTGGAAAAACCATAGCCTTGACTAGACGGACCTTTGTTGGCAAAGCAATGTCTCTGCTTTTTAATATGCTGTCTAGATTGGTCATAACTTTCCTTCCAAGGAGTAAGTGTCTTAATTTCATGGCTGCAGTCACCATCTGCAGTGATTTTGGAGCCCCTAAAAATAAAGTCTGCCACTGTTTCCCCATCTATTTCCCATGAAGTGATGGGACCGGATGCCATGATTTTAGTTTTCTGAAAGTTGAGCTTTATGCCAACATTTTCACTCTCCTCTTTCATTTTCATCAAGAGGCTCTTTAGTTCTTCACTTTCTGCCATAAGGGTGGTGTCATCTGCATATGTGAGGTTATTGGTATTTCTCCTGGCAATCTTGATTCTAGCTTGTACTTCATCCAGCCCAGCGTTCCTCATGATGTACTCTGCCAGAGCAATATCCAGGATATATAGTTTTAAGAAAAGGTGCTGTTGAGACCATCTGTGTGTGTATATGACTGCACCCCATTAAAGCCTTTATATAAAGTTTAAATAAGAGTGGCAAACAGGTGTGGAGATCCACTCAGCTTTCTGCCACCCCAGAAAAGCCTTGTATGCAAGTTCCCTTGCTTATTAAACCTGCTACCTACCAATTCGGATTGATCTTCCTGATTCTTTGGTCTCTCCTTGCTCTCTGTGTAGGAGGCTAGTTTCGGATTTCACTCGGGTAACTCCTAAATTTGATGAACCAACAACTGGTGAGCCAATCGGTAGACCAAAGAAGTGAGACTTGAGATAGAGACATCAGCCGGGGAAGTCCGGAGTTGGCCACTGACCTCTGTGTGGGAAGGGGTGGCCCATATGTTAGTTCGATGATTATGGACTTCATGTGTGTATAGGATGCACAGACACAGCAAAGAAGGAAAGCATGTGGCTGTGCAGGGGGCTGGCAGGCAAGATGGGAGAGCAGGATAAGATGCTGGACATCTTAACGTGCCATTTGCAAAGACAGAAGTGCTCAACCTAGAGGCTAGGTGATGAACTCTCAAAAAACTAAGGGCACAGGCACTACCATAAAGTTTTTGGTAGTCATATGATCAGGTAAAATCTGCATTGTCCCACAAACTATGATTGACAAGATGCAAGCCTATCCAATGTGTAAGAGCACGCAGTGCAAGCCTTTGTGGATGTGGGAGTTTGGGAAGACTTTTACTCTCTACTGTTTTGATGCCTCCATCCCTCACACTGCCTGGTAAAGAAAGGGCATATGTGGGACTGGGGATCAGAGTGATAAATCACCTTTGACAAATGAAAAATACTAACAAAATGGATGAAAGTTCTAGGCATCTCCCAAGCCGGGCTACCATTTAAATTAGATGTGAATGTGATTTATAAAGGTATGGGTTGGGCACTGAGATCCTGTTGTCCCACTGTAAGCTGGACCTACTGAAACATGCTATACCTGGAACAGAACATGCACCATTGAAAGATGGGGAGAAAGGAGGATCCTGATCTAGAACATCCCACCTTCAGCACATCTCCACATGCCTGACAGTGCTGGGTCCCCTGCCAATATGTATGGTATGTGCAACCAGGTCAAATTCTTAAAGCTGCAGTCACGTTAAGGATCAGGTCACATGTGTAATTCTTAAAAGGGAAAGACTCCCATCAAGGTTTCTCTTAAATATATGTCTTTTGCCCTTGGGTGTCTGTTGCTTCTCTGTTTACTGGTCACAGGATGAACAAAAAAATGGAAATACTTTTATACAGTGAGCCCACTCGTATGCCCAACAAAGGAATCAATCCAACTGTTGGGTACTGTGGGAAGGGGCCCCTTTCTAGCTAATTAGGATTACCGTGGTGGCACTGCCATTCTGGGGGGAGAACTGGAAGGCCATAAAGCAGTACATAAGGTAGAATAAGCTGGGACTAGTACTCTTACTTCATCTGGTATTACCAATACGTGATCCGGAGACCTCGCCTTTGGCACGAATATCAACAATTCTGGGCATGGGTATTCTTTTTCTGTCAGTCAAACTACACAGGCAACCCATCAAACTGCTGACCAGAAGGGTGATAAAAATACCACCACTAGCATCAGGGGTGACTAACACGCAAATTTAGGATAGTTTCCTGTGGCTCATGCTGGGTTATTGACATTTGAACATCCGACATCTCCATGTTGGGAACAGACGAATCACTCTCGATGGAACCAACACTATTGTACTAGGAATATGGGATGGATATCACCAGAACAGTGTAGTCATGCCATTGCATGGAAGGATAGTGATCTGCTTGGCACTGACTGGTTGTGACACCCAGCTGTTTGTTGGAGAGCCCGAAAGGAACCCGGTGGTTGGACATGGCTTCCACCAGGGTGGTTGGGCCACTGTGCTCTATCCAGGTCTTCCATGGGGACTGGGGAGACCCTCCCCCACCCCAAAGTAACAAAAATGGTCACCCTCCTTCTCCTCTAGGCCAGATGAGCACATTCCGTTTTCCACTGCTACAGTCACTTGGCTACTGTCTTTGCTCCCTTATGTCACAGCACACATACAAAGGCCTCACTGAATTCACCCAGCAAACCTCAAATGATACTCAGCAAAGCCTGTCTTTACTGAACAATGAAATGTCTCTAATGAAAAACACTGTCCTCTAAAACTGGATGGCCTTGGACATCATTACTGTCTGGAAAGGAGGCACCTGTGCCATTATAAGAATGGAATGTTGTTGTGTGTTCATACCTAATCAGTCTGATAAGACATTATCTTTATTAAATCAGATGAGGAAACACGTGAAAGCTATATGATCTGACCACCCCACCACCCCCATCCTAGGGGGCTTAATAAAGCAGTGGCTCAAATAATCATGGGGCTTTTGGTGAAAAACACTGTTACTTATTTTGGGAAGCATTATCTTTTCCTGCGTTGTCTCTTGCACGTGCCCATATGGCTTCTGTGGAATCTGCCTCCAATGCAGCCTGAGAGTTGCCAAATGAGCCACCTCCCTGCTAGTGAAACCGTTTGCTGACCGCTCAGGGCACATTGCAGAGGACGGGTGGGTGTGAAATTTTAAGAGCCAGTCAGGAGCGATGAAGCGCTGAGGGAGGTCATCGAGAGGATGTGACCGCCTGTGAACCTGTAAGCTGGATCCAGGCAACCGGAGGCTCCTAACCCCTCCCCTGTCCTGGAAATGTACATTTTGCCCTCCGTTACCACGCCTGCATGCTCAGTTGATTCAGTTGTGTCCGACTCTTTGCGACCATATGGATTGCAGCCCACCAGACTCCTCTGTCCATAGGCACCTCCAGGCAAGAATCCTGGAGTGGATCACCATGGCCTCCTCCATACCCAGGGATCAAGCCAGCGTCTCCTGGGTCTCCTGCATTGGCAGGTGGATTCTTTACCCACTGAGCCACCTGGGAAGCCCCTCCGTTCCCACAGCCCAAGCCATTTCATGGATGAAGCCTTGAGAGAGTAAAACATTGTTGAGACCGTCAGTCAGGTATTGTTGGACTTTGTATCTGACTGAACCCCATTAAGCCCCTATACAAACTTAAGATCCTACTAGACGAGTGGGGAGATCTTACCATCTTACCGCCGCCCAAGACGAGCCTCTTAGGTGAGTCCCCTTGCCTTTTAAGCTGCCGCCTACAGTCCACAGGGTGAAGTGCCCAGCACGACTGAGCATGCGTGTGCATGCCACCAGTCTGGAGAGGTCTGTTTTTTAAATCGCCTGGAGCCAGTTTCAGATTGCAGTGCAAAGTCCAGAGGGTGCAAACCAACATGAGTACAAAGAGTTGAAAATCGACTTGCTAGTTCTTTAAACCAGGTTTGTCTACGGTTTGCAAATAATGCTGAGTTTCTTTCTCGAAAACTTGAGGGTAGTCTTCCTCACATGGCTCTGCAGATATTTAATTCTCACTCTGAATTTTCTTGCTGGTTTGAGGCACTATGGTGTTCCTCTTCTGATGAATACTGTTATGTTCTCCATTTACATGCCTTAGGATATCTGGATAGTGTAATGGCCATACTTAAGAATTCAGTTAATTTTCACTTTCATGTGTATTAAAGCTCTTTGTAAAGTGCTGTAAAATGATATTATAATTATTGTTGTTGTTATTGGGTTTATGCTTTCTCAGCCTAGTTAACACGAGGAAGTGCCTGGATGATTAAATCTTCTTTTTTTGCTTTTAAAATGTCTATCAGGTTGAAGACTTTCTTCAAGGACGAAAAGCCAAATTTAACAGATGCTTGCAGGCTTCTCTTTATATTCTCAAGTATGGTTTACAGCCTGAAGCATGGTTGTCTTTAATGACAGAACTACCTTTTATCTTCTCTTTGCAAGATAAGATTGATCTATTTTTTAAGTTAATACACCGCTGGCTTTATATCCTTGTATATAGGCTTTGGGAATAGGTTAAAGCCTCTTTCTGTTGTATTATTTACTGTGCAGCCCTATTCAAAAATACAGTGAATACACTGAAATTAATAACTCTAGAAGAGTGTAAAGTGATAGTATTCACATTCAATTACAGAGCTCATCTATTACGTTAATATAATAGTGATGTGATTTGAATGTAATATTTTAGTGAATAAAAATAAAGTGACAGGCTAACAGAATTTTAGCTTTTGAGTTGAGAAAAAAGAAGGAAGATAAATGGTTAGCAGACGTGGCTAATAGCTCAAATGCATGTGCTATAAGCCCTTATTTGAGTGTCAACTCTTAGCAAAGGACACCAAAGAAATGAACTTGAATATCCATTTGATTAACTAGCTTCTTAAAAACGGAAATAGGCTTTTATATACTTTGGAGAGAATTGCTAGCAGAAAGGATAAGAGGGTGGGTTTTTAATGGAGTTAATCCTCTAAGAAATTACTCCTTAGGAGTTAGAAATACAGAAAAGCAAGATAAACTTGAAATAAGCCTGATAAATCCTATCTTACTCATTGTCTTCACTTAATAGATACTTTGGATCCAGATTAATGTTGCTCAGGCACCAGGAGAAATCCTATTCTTTATGTATCTTTATGTGTCTTCTACCCTCTTACTGAACTAATGATTACTTTTCCACTTACAAGTTATGAGTAAAGTCACTGAAAGCAATTACTAGGTGGAGTCCTAGTTCTTGCCTTAAGGCTCTAATGAGCCTTCATATGTTCTGTAAATGGCTATTGTTAGACTTGCCTGAGGATTGGAATCATCTATGTAGCTTGTAAGAAATACACATGCCTGGGTCTCTTTTGGAAAAGACCCCAATGCTGGGAAAGATTGAAGGCAGGAAGAGAAGGGGACCACAGAAGATGAGATGGTTGGATGGCATCACTGACTCAATGGATGTGAGTTTGAGCAAGCTCCGGGAGTTGGTGATGGACAGGGAAGCCTGGTGTGCTGCAGTCCATGGGGTTGCAGAGTTGGACACACTTGAGCTATTGAACTGAACTGAACTGAGGTTAATACCTGTATACTGTAAAAACATCGGAAAAGACAGAAGCAAAAAGAAGAAAATAACTTCAAATATGACCACTGTTCATATTTTAGAATACATAAATGGACATTTGGAGTTTAAGTATAGTAATAGAGCATTTGCCTTTGCAATGAGAAGTGTAATTCCAGAGTTGCTCCATAGAGGTTTTTTGTGTGTGTGTGTGTGTGTGTAAAATTATATATTATTTATTCAATTAACTTTCTTTACTGAATGGAAGATCCCACTCATCCCTTCTTCCTCTTCTCAAACATTTTTCTGGTTCTTTCCCTAGTTAAATGTCATATCTGAGTTTACTGTGGGGGTCCAGCAGAGCTGATAACGGGCTTTGGAATAATCAGTCTTGGGGACATACCAAACTGTGTGATGACAGTTCCCCTCTCCAATTACTCATCTGCTCAAAACATTTACTGAGCACCTACTAATATGCCAGACGCTATGCTATGTGTTGGTAACACCCAGTCCCTTCCCTGGAGAAACTTTGCCCTTGAATATGGAAAACTGACCACAAACAGAAATTAGGATATATTTTGTATGAGATATGAAAGATGTATGCACAGGGTGTTGAGTGCACAGATAAGGGGTATCTAAATCAGAATAAGGGATTGTGGGGGCGGGGGAGGATGCATTTAAAAAAAGGATGTGAAATCTGGATGTGGGAGCCCAAAACAGTCAAATGTGATTATTACTGATTCTGGAAATCCTTACCAAGGGGAGTACTCAGTCTTTACCTACTGTGTTATAGAGAAGACTGGAAAGCTCTGTTTTATTTCTTGATGCTCATTTTAAAAAACAGCATTCTGGTCCCTTTTTCATGGATGCAGTATTTTTTATTTTATTTCTGATAGTCTTAGTAATATTTTGAAAATTTCTTCTCCCTGCTTTGGTGACTTTTATTTCTTCTGAGGTGACTTTTCCATTTATTTGTTTGTTTGAACCCTATCTTTCAAGGTAGGCATCATATTCTTCTGAGAAAGCTCTTCTAATCTCCTGTCTGACAAGTTAGTTTTAAACCTGACTCTCCACCTTTGTGAAGTACAAGGGTGAGCAGCCTGAAGTCACAGCATTCAGGGTATGAATGTGCCCTGGGGAGAAACCATCACCCAGGTGATCTGGTCTTATCAAGGTGGATGGGATAACTGTTCTTTAAAAGACTTCTTACCAGACTTCTTGTTTTGGCTTTATTTTCACCTATGCCTCAGACAGGGGTGGCGTGGGGTGTGGGTATGGGGCACAGTTATATGTCTTCAGTTCAGTTCAGTCGCTCAGTCATGTCCGACTCTTTGGGACCCCATGAATCACAGCACGCCAGGCCTCCCTGTCCATCACCAACTCCCGGAGTTCACTCAAATTCATGTCCAGCGAGTTGGTGATGCCATCCAGCCATCTCATTCTCTGTCGTCCCCGTCTCCTCCCACCCCCAATCCCTCCCAGGATCAGATTCTTTTCCAGTGAGTCAACTCGTTGCATGACGTGGCCAAAGTATTGGAGTTTCAGCTTTAGCATCAGTCCTTCCAATGAACACCCAGGACTGATCTCCTTTAGAATGGACTGGTTGGATCTTCTTGCAGTCCAAGGGACTCTCAAGAGTCTTCTCCAGCACCACAGTTCAAAAGCATCAATTCTTCGGCGATCAGCTTTCTTCATAGTCCAACTCTCACATCCATACATGACCACGGGAAAAACCATAGCCTTGACTAGACGGACCTTGGTTGACAAAGTAATGTCTCTGCTTTTTAATATGCTATCTAGGTTGGTCATAACTTTCCTTCCAAGGAGTAAGCGTCTTTTAATTTCCTGGCTACAGTCAGCATCTGCAGTGATTTTGGAGCCCAAAAAATTAAAGTCTGACACTGTTTCTACTGTTTCCCCATCTATTTCCCATGAAGTGATGGGACCAGATGCCATGATCTTTGTTTTCTGAATGTTGAGCTTCAAGCCAGACTTTTCACTCTCTTCTTTCACTTTCATCAAGAGGCTTTTGAGTTCCTCTTCACTTTCTGCCATACGGGTGGTGTCATCTGCATATCTGAGGTTATTGATATTTCTCCCAGCAATCTTGATTTCATTTTGTGCTTCTTCCAGCCCAGCATTCCTCATGATGTACTCTGCATATAAGTTAAATAAGCAGGGTGACAATATACAACCTTGACGTTATATGTCTTAAATGGGGTTATTTTTCACTTCCTTCATTGCCTACTCTGCCTTTTGTCTTCCTGGGTCTGCTGTCAAGTTCCAGTTAGTCAGTTACCCTTTAGTTTTCTGACTTCTAAACTTTTCTTTCTTTTCTCTGTTCTCTTTGTCCTTGTGACTTTGTGCCTTAAAGCAAAACTCCATTATGGTCTGGTTTAGGAGGGAGAGAGTAAACTCATGTAATCTGTCTCTTTTTGACCTGCCTTAAGTGCTTTTTTGTTGTTGTTGTTGGACATTGTACTAAGAATTTAATTTATAATAATTCTAGGAGACAGGCATTATTATTTGAAAGTGAAGATTTATCATTTGAAGATTAGGCAAGTGAAGTTCAGAGAGATCAAGTGGCCAAAGAGCTAGTGGTGGAGCTGTGTCATGTAAGTGACTCTCATCTGTAGAGTGGTTCACGTAGGTTATGATTCTTCTTTGGGCCTAATGTAGCAAAGATAAGATTGTCCTGGATTTATCAGAGCTAACCCTGGTTCCAAACTCAGCTTTAGATTTGAGGACAGTAAGGACCTGTGAAGCGAACATTAGGTTTGCGAAGCTATGAGAGACCCCATCTCTGGGAAGAGCAGTCTTGTATCAGCTCTATTACCAGTATGGATTGGACCATATTCTGATATAGGAGCTTTTAGGAGCTTGACAAAGTTGCATTTTGATGATCTATTTTAGTATTTGCTAATTATGAAACAAAAGCCACCTGCTTTCAAAAGAAGCTGAAAGGGAGGATAATAGAGGTGTAAATATGGTGACTTTCATGGGCAAAACGGTTTTTAGCAGCATGTTTTTAAAAATTAAGTATCTAACAGCTGTTTTGAAAAATAAATGAAAGGCTTCCATATTGTTGCAGAATGTGCACAGGTAATTAATTTTAAAGTAGAACTTGTGACCTCATTTGACTATTTAAATCACTAAATTAATTAATTAACTAATTTAATATATCAAATTATTGACCAGATTCTAAGTCTCTGCTCACTAAAAATATTTATTTTTTAATGAAAGGTAAATATAAATTAGCAGAACCAATTTTCTTATGTACTTTGTGAAATTGACTTAGGTCCATAATTGGTATGGAATGTAATATATATTACCTTTTCTAGAACTATTTCAAGATGAGATTTTTGGTGGTATAATAGTTGCAAATTAGAGAGTGAAGTTTTGAGAGGAGGCAGTTTTTTTTTTAAATTTATTTATTTATTTTGGGTTGTGTGGATCTTTGTTGCTGTGGGCAGGCTTTCTCTAGTTTCAGTGAGCAGGGTCTTCTTTATGGTGCATGGGCTTCTCATTGTGGTGGCTTCTCTTGTTGAGAAGCAGGGCTTTAGGCATGAGAACTCCAGTAGTGGCAGTACATGGGCCCAGTAGTTTTGACTCCCAGGCTCTAGAGCACAGACTCAATAGTTGTGCATGGCCTTAGTTGCTCTGAGGCCTGTGGGATCTTCCTGGACTAGGGATCGAACCTGTGCCTCCTGCATTGGCAGGCAGATTCTTTACCACCAAACCACAAGGGAAATGCTGTATGGAGAAAGATTTTTAACTACACTGAATTTGAAATACAAAAAAGTGAAAGAGATAATTGAAATGTCATATCTCTTCTAACCACATTTCCATTAACTTTCAAATTTCTTACTCAGCAAATGGTTTACTTCTGCTCCTTTTATGGACCGAATGTTTGTGTCACCCCCATAAATTCACGGGTTTCCCAGGTTACTCAGTGGTAAAGAGTCTGCCTGTGAATGAAGGAGACTCAAGAGACTTGGGTTCGATCCCTGGGTTGGGAAGATCCTCTGGAGTGGGAAATGGCAAGTCACTCCAGTATTCTTGCCTGGAAAATCCCATGGACAGAGAAGCCTGGAAGGCTATGGTCCACGGGGTCACAAAGAGTCGGACACGACTGAGCATGCACACACATACACAAATTCATATGCTGAAGCCTTACCCCCCTGCTATCCATGTGATTGCAGTTGAAGGTGAGGCCTTTGGGAGGTAAATAGGCTTAGATTTGGTCATGAGGGTCTTGGGGCTCTCACGATAGGATTAATGGCTTTATAAGCACAGGAAGAAAGAGGAGAGAGATAGCTGACTATCCCCCATGTGTGTTCACAGCAAGAAGGGCTCTGCAAAGCAGAAAAACATCTCTTACCAGAACCTGAACATGCTGGCACCCTGTTCTTGGACTTCCAGCCTTCAGAATTGTAGGAAAATAAATTTCTGTTGTTTGAGCCACTCAGCCCATGGTATTTTGTGATGACTACCCAAGCTATCTAATATACCCCTCAACACTCTGCTTCATCTTGTAAGCTTTATAGGCTCCAGGCCCCTGATGGTTTCTCTCACATGGTGCTTCCTCTGATCCCACTGTACAATACATCCCAGGGTTCCTTAAACACTTCTACCTCTCAATACTTGGTGGTCTTCTGTGCCCCAGTTTTGAAAAGAAACTGAAAATCCAGATTTTCATATGAAAGTGCCTAGCATATTTAGTATTGATGTAACATTCTATAATAAAATATATTTCTGTGCTGGACTGACTCTCAAGCAACAAGTTTATAAACTTGGTTTTAATGTGCATGTCCCATCTCCAAAGCTCCCTGGAGGGAGTGTTTGTTTTTTTTAATTGTCTGATTCCCAAGGTCTGAAATTCTTTGTAATTTAATAATGTGTTCTTCTTGATGTTGATTCTACTTACCTTTTTCCTTACCCTTCTTTTCTTTAGGTAGAATACTCCCAATTCCACTCATTCTTACGTATATCTTCAATTACATTTTTAGTTCATTTGGTTACACCCCTTTGATCTCCCAGTTTTTGGCGAAGACTATTGTTAGAGCCATTAGTGGGAGAGATCTATTTGTCTGTACTTGTACTCACCACTTTTGAACAAGATATTTTTGTACCCAAAGGTGGGAGCATTGGCATCAGAGTCTTCCTTCATCTGAGGGCCTTGAACTGTACATATAAAGGAATTAATAGATGCAAAATGTAAGGCGGATTGCCTTCAGTTTCTGTGTTTTCATCACCCACTATCTTGATTGTTATTTTAACGATAGTGCTGTGCGGCTGCTCTGTGGTCCAATTTTTCTTGTTCTCAGTGGGAAGGCTTCTCTTTTATTTATCTGTTTGTTCCTATTATGTGGAAATTAAACTTTAAGTGGCTATACACCTGTTTATTCATTCTGCAAGTGGTATTGCTCACTGTCAGTGGTTGTTTTTGATGCTAATACTGCTTCTTGCCTTGTTTTATTTGGATTCCTGACATGTTTTCAGGTCTGCAGTATCTAATAAATAACAGTAATGAATTCTTTACCAGTTCCTGTTCTTCCCTCACCACACTCATCCTGTAGTCAAAATGGAGAAATGTTCTTTTTGTCTGTTTTCATATTTGGTATATATAAAGTGTTTAGTCAAGGAGTTAGTTGGAATTTCAATGATGTAGCATTGATATGATTTTCTTATGAGCTATTTTTCTGCAACTATTTTTAACATGTGTTTGTTAGGATAGGTAATACATTATCATAGTTCAAAAATAATATACAAAGTGCAGAAAGATACACAGTGAAAAGTTTCCTGGGTGGCTCAGATGGTAAAGAATCTGCCTGCAATGCTGGACACCTGAGTTCAATCCTGGGTTGCGAATAACCCCTAGAGAAGGGAATGGCAACTCACTCTAGTATTCTTGCCTAGAGAGTCCCCTGGACAAAGGAGCTTGATGGACTACAGTCCTTGGGGTTGCAAAGAGCCAGACACGACTGAGCGACTAACACTTTCACCTCTTTATTCTACAGGTAACACTTTTTATTAATTTCTGAGGAAGTCCCCAAGATATGAACAAGTTCCATTTTGAGAGTGCATTTGTAAATTCAGTTTGTTCATAAGTCCAACAAAGTTAGCCTCAGTTCAGTTCAGTTCAGTTCAGTTCAGTTCAGTTGTTCATTTGTGTCTGACTCTTTGCGAACCCATGAATCACAGCATGCCAGGCCTCCCTGTCCATCACCAGCTCCCGGAGTTCACTCAAATTCATGTCCAGCGAGTTGGTGATGCCATCCAGCCATCTCATCCTCTGTCGTCCCCTTCTCCTCCCACCCCCAATCCCTCCCAGCATCAGAGTCTTTTCCAGTGAGTCAACTCTTCACATGAGATGGCCAAAGTATTGGAGTTTTAGCTTTAGTATCTGTCCTTCCAATGAATACCCAGGACTGATCTCCTTTGGAATGGACTGGTTGGATCTCCTTGAAGTCCAAGGGACTCTCAAGAGTCTTCTCCAACACCACAGTTCAAAAGCATCAATTCTTTGGCGATCAGCTTTCTTCACAGTCCAACTCTCACATCCATACATGACCACTGGAAAAACCAAAAAGCAGAGACATTACTTTGCCAACTTTGCCAACAAAGTTAGTCTAGGCACCCAAGTAACACAATTGGCTATTTAACCAGTAACCTACTGTGATAGGTTTACACTACTATTCACGTAAAGAATACATAAAAAATACACATAAAAAATAAAGAAAACATTTTTAATCTTATAATACAGTACTTTGAAAAGTGCAGTAGTACACTCCAACAGCTGGCATACAGGGGCTGGCACCGAGTTAGCAGGCAAGAAGAGTTACTGACTGGAGGAAGCAAGGTTTCTTGTTGGAACCATATGCTTGCTCTCAACTTGAAGATTCATATGTAGGGGATTTACTGGACATGCTTCTAGTGTTTGTTTTTATACATGTAAGCAAATAACAGTATTTATGTATATTCTTATTTCTCTGTTTTTTAAACATAAGATACTGTTGTTTTGCTTGATGCAGTATTCACTTAACATTGTGTCTTAGAGTTTTGGTCACATCAAAATATAAAGTTTTACATTCTTTTATACAGTTGAATAGTACTTCAATTGGTGGAGATATCATTTATTTAACCAAAGTCTTACTGATGAACACTTTCTAGCATTTTAATAATGCATGCTGTATTACAATAAATTATCTTTTACAGACCTCATAATATGCAAATATATTAATATAGAATAAATTCCAGAAGTAGTATCATTAATTCAGAAGGTCTATTCATTTGTGATTTTGTCAGATTTTGATAAGTTGCTTTACAAAGAACTTGTACCAATTTGTACTTTCAGCAGCAATATATGAGCACATCTATAAAATGCTTTTGGATTTATCAATCTGATTCATAACTATAGTATCTCACGGTAGTTTTAATTTGTATTATGAGAGCAATTGGGCATATTTTCATATGGTTAAAAACCATGATTATTTACAGTCCTATATAAATTGTATACATGAATCAAGATTTCCAGGAGAAATATCAAAAACTTCAGATATGCAGATGATGCCACTCTTATGGAAGAAAGTGAAGAGGAACTGAAGAGCCTCTTGATGAAAGTGAAAGAAGAGAATGAAAAAGCTGGCTTAAAACTCAGCATTCAAAGAATGAAACAGTCCCATCACTTCACACCAAATAAATGGGGAAACAATGGAAACAGTGACAGACTGTTTCCTTGGGCTCCAAAATCATTGCATATGGTGACTGAAGCCATGAAATTAAAAGATGCTTGCTCCTTGGAAGAAAAGTTATGACCAACCTAGACACCATATTAAAGAGCAGAGACATTGCTTGACCAACAAAGGTCCATCTAGTCAAGTCTTTGGTTTTTCTACTAGTCATGTATGGATGTGAGAGTTGGACCATAAAGAAAGCTGATCACCGAAGAATTGATGCTTTTGAACTGTGGTGTTGGAGAAGACTCTTGAGAGTCCCTTGGACTGCAAGGAGATCCAACCAGTTTATCCTAAAGGGCATCAGTCCTGAATATTCATTGGAAGGACTGATGCTGAAGCTGAAACTCCAATACTTTGGCCACCTGATGTGAAGAACTGACTCATTGGAAAAGACCCTGATGCTGGGAAGGATTGAAGGCAAGAGGAAAAGGGGATGACAGAGGATGAGACAGTTGGATGGCATCACGGACTCAATGGACATGAGTTTGAGCAAGCCCCAGGAGTTGATGATGGACAGGGAATGGGGTCACAAAGAGTCGGACACAACTGAGGGACTGAACTGAACTGGTCAGTTGTATGTTCCTAGCCTTTACCTATTTTTCTATTGGATTTATAAAGTAATAAGATTATCTTATTAATTTCTAGGAGGCCTTTATATATTATAAGGTTTAACCCAGATGTTCAAGCAGGTTTTAGAAAAGGCAGAAGCACCAGAGATCAAATTGCCAACATCCGCTGGATCATGGAGAAAGCAAGAGAGTTTCAGAAAAACATCTATTTCTGCTTCATTGACTATGCCAAAGCCTTTGACTGTGTCGATCACAATAAACTGTGGAACATTCTGAAAGAGATGGGAATCCAGACCACCTGACCTGCCTCTTGAGAAACCTGTATGCAGGTCAGGAAGCAATAGTTAGAACTGGACATGGAACAACAGACTGGTTCCAAATAGGAAAAGGTGTACGTCAAGGTTGTATATTGTCACCTTGCTTATTTAACTTATATGCAGAGTACATCATGAGGAACGCTGGGCTGGAAGAAGCACAAGCTGGAACCAAGATTGCTGGGAGAAATATCAATAACCTCAGATATGCAGATGACACCACCCTTATGGCAGAAAGTGAAGAGGAACTCAAAAGCCTCTTGATGAAAGTGAAAGAGGAGAGTGAAAAGGTTGGCTTGAAGCTCAACATTCAGAAAACAAAGATCATGGCATCTGGTCCCATCACTTCATGGGAAATAGATGGAAAAACAGTGGAAACAGTGTCAGACTTTATTTTGGGGGGCTCCAAAATCACTGCAGATGCTGATTGCAGCCATGAAATTAAAAGACGCTTACTCCTTGGAAGGAAAGTTATGACCAACCTTGATAGTATATTAAAAAGCAGAGACATTACTTTGCCAACCAAGGTCCGTCTAGTCAAGGCAATGGTTTTTCCCGTGGTCATGTATGGATGTGAGAGTTGGACTGTGAAGAAAGCTGATTGCTGAAGAATCGATGCTTTTGAACTGTGGTGCTGGAGAAGACTCTTGAGAGTCCCTTATACTGCAAGGAGATCCAACCAGTCCATTCTAAAGGAGATCAATCCTGGATGTTCATTGGAGGGACTGATGCTAAAGCTGAAACTGCAATACTTCGGCCACCTCATGCGACGAGTTGACTCACTGGAAAAGACTCTGATGCTGGGAAAGGTTGGGGGCAGGAGGAGAAGGGGACGATGGAGAATGAGATGGCTGGATGGCATCACTGACTCTGTGGACATGAGTTTGAGTGTAGTCCGGGAGTTGGTGATGGACAGGGAGGCCTGGCGTGCTGTGATTCATGGGGTCGTGGAGACTCGGACACGACTGAGAGACTGAACTGAACTGAACTGAACTTAACCATTATCTGTGATATGAGGATCAAAGTGTTTTTTTGTGATTTAAGATTGTTTTAGCTTAAGGTGCTTTGTTGGGCAAATTTTTTTAAATTTAATATACTCAAATTATTTATCTTTTTGTGGATTTAGGGTTTTGAGATACAATAGAGAGGCCTTTTCTATACAAGTCCCCTATCCACCATCCCCTTACTCAACACACAATTTTCTTCTAGCGTTTGATAATTTTATCTTTTTAACATCTAAATTTTTGTTGGATTTGTTCATCCATTTATTGAACACATATTTATTGAGTGTCTCTCATGTATTAGGAACTATTTTAAGTACTTGGAATGTATCACTGATCAAGTCAATTATCCTTCCCATTGTGGAGTTTACACACTAGCAGAAGGAGATAGATTTAAAAACCAAACCAAAGCAGGAATCCCCAAACCAATGTAATACATAAATTATGTAGTACGCCAAAAGTGATGAGTGCTATTAAAGTGAAGGTAGAGAAAGTTGGTGAAGGGGAACTGAAATACCAAGTGGCAGGCATATGCTGCAGTTTAAAATAAGGTGATTGCTGTAGACCTCATTGAGAAGATAACATCTGAATAAAGATAGGAAGGAAGTGAGTGACTTTTCTCTGGGAGAAAAACTTGCTAGGTCGAGACTCTTAAGTTAAGAGCATGCCTGAGAAAGAGCAAGAGTCATGGGGCTTGAGTGCAATGAATGACAGAGAAATCTCGAGAAATTTTTTAGGAGGGAAGAACAAAATGAGATGGTATCTGGTAGAAAAAGAGGCTGAAAGAAAATTTAAAAAATTGTTTTAATTTGAGAGAAATTAAATGCAGACACAAGCTATGCTGATGGACATGGGACATAAGGAAACAAGAATTTGATGATAAAGGAGAAAGTGACAGAAAATGTTAGTGACTTGCTAAAGTGAGAGGGGTGGGATCTAATGTATAAGATTATAAGAATGATGGTTTATCTATACCAACAGGAAGGAAGACAGACTCTACCTGAATCTAGATGGACATAGGTACACAGATGTCATGGTGCCAGGACTTTCTGAATCCTTTAATTATCTCAGTGAGGTTAGTAACATGGGTTTTAAGAGTGAGGAGGTATTGGAGGGTGGGAAGAGAGAACAGTTGTCATGGTCATCCTGGAGTGTGGGGGAGTAAATATACGTGGATCATAACTATTCTGGTAGCAGCAAGGGCCCTCTTGAGGGATTTAGAGTGAGACTAGTTTTTTTCAGCTGTAAGGTATGCAGGAACAGAATGGTGAGAGTTGGATTTAACAAGGGTTATGGCATTTCTAAATTAGTTCAATGAAGGGAGAGGAGGGGAAGAGAAACCATATAATGTAAGCAGTTAAAAGAGGGGAATCGGGATATCAAAGGGCAGGGGGAGGTGATAGGAATCTTTTTACTGGGACTGAAGAGTTATTGTGACTGAAATATTTTTAGGAGTAGGCTGGGAAGAGGAATCACCAGAGGTTGGGAAGCAATAAATTGAAATTATGAAAGAGTTGCAGTTATAGCAAAGCCTCTATGCAGTCTTCATAATGAGTAGCTCAGATAGATGAATGATGTAATATGACATAAATATTTAAAGGATCTATCTTTAGTGACAGGATCATTAAAAGACATGAAAGCAAACAAAAGAGAAGACAATATGAAATGGATCATCCACAAGTGTTATGGGCTGAATTGTGTTCCTTAAATTCATGTCTTGAAGCTGTAACTCCTTGAACTTCAGAATGTGACTGTATTTGGATGTAGAGTCTTTAAAGAGATAATTAAGTTAAAATGAGGTTATCAGGGATGTTAGGACATACAGAGACCTTAGAGAGGTTTGTGTATATAGAAAAACCATGTGGGAGGGGGCAGCAGGTGGGTGGCCATCTGTAAGCCAAAGAGAGGTCTCAGAGGAAATAAATTTTGAAAGCACCTTGATCTTGGAATTTCAGCCTCCGGAACTGTGAGAAAATAATTCTGCTTACTAAGCTACCCAGGCCCATGTATTTTGTTATGGAAGTTTCCTGGCAAACTCTTTTAACATGTTAACTGTTGCTGTTGTTCAGTCACTCTGTTGTGTCTGACTCTTTGCGACCCCATGGACTGCACCATGCCAGGCTTCCCTGCACTTCACTGTCTCCTGAAGTTTGCTCAAACTCATGTCCAGTGAATCTATGAGGCCATCCAACCATCTCATCCTCTGTCACCCCTTTCTCCTCCTGCCCTCAGTCTTTCCCAGCATCAAGGTCTTTTCCACTGAGTGTGCTCTTTGCATCAAGTGGCCAAAGTATTGGAGCTTTAGCTTCAACATCAGCCCTTCCAATGAATATTCAGGATTGATTTCCTTTAGGATTGACTGGCTTGATCTCATTGCTGACCATGGGACTCTCAAGAGTCTTCTCCAGAACCATAGTTTGAAAGTATCAATTCTTTGTTGCTTAGTCTTCTTTATGGTCCAACTCTCATATCCATGCATGACTACTGGCAGGAAGGTATAGTATTGTGAAGAGACTAAGGGGCTGGAATTTTTGAGAAACTAGCAAAAATGATCTAGAACATTTGATATGTCAGAAAAATAGGGAATATTTAGTGATGTAATCTGGTGACAGTGTATTCAAAGCAGGTTATTTTAGGGAGGGAATGGTCTGAAAACAGCAATGAGGACTGAGGCTGTCAGTAAATAAGCTACCTCACTTGTAGATTAGTGACATTCAGGTTAGGAGTCAATAAACAGCTGCCACTTGAAAAAGCTGCAGGAGAAGGAGGGTCCATGGGGAGAACCAAACTTCTAGAAGATGAAGGGAAGATGATCTTGCTGCATGGAATCATGAATTGCAGAGGGCAGAGTGGAAGATGCAAAGATGGGCTCAATAAGGGACAGAAATGGTACGGACTTAACAGAAGCAGAAGATATTAAGAAGAGGTGGCAAGAATACACAGAAGAACTGTACAAAAAGATCTTCATGACCCAGATAATCACGATGGTATGATCACTCACCTAGAGCCAGACATCCTGGAATGTGAGGTCAAGTGAGCCTTAGGAAGCATCACCACGAACAAAGCTAGTAGAGATGATGGAATTCCAGTTGAGCTATTTCAAATCCTAAAAGATGATGCTGTGAAAGTGCTTCAATTAATATGCCAGTAAATTTGGAAAACTCAGCAGTGGCCACAGGACTGGAAAAGGTCAGTTTTCATTCCAATCCCAAAGAAAGGCAATGCCAAAGAATGCTCAAACTACCGCACAATTGCACTCATCTCACACGCTAGTAAAGTAATGCTCAAAATTCTCCAAGCCAGGCTTCAGCAACTTCCAGATGTTCAAACTGGTATTAGAAAAGGCAGAGAAACCAGAGATCAAATTGCCAACATCTGCTGGATCATCGACAAAGCAAGAGAGTTCCAGAAAAAACACTTATTTCTGCTTTATTGAGTATGCCAAAGCCTTTGACCGTGTGGATCACAATAAACTGTGGAAAATTCTGAAAGAGATGGGAATACCAGACCATCTGACTTGCCTCTTGAGAAACCTATATGCAGGTCAGGAAGCAACAGTTAAAACTGGACATGGAACAACAGACTGGTTCCAAATAGGAAAAGGAGTACGTCAAGGCTGTATATTGTCACCTTGCTTATTTAACTTATATGCAGAGTACATCATGAGAATCTTGGGCTGGAAGAAGCACAAGCTGGAATCAAGATTGCTGGGAGAAATATCAATAACCTCAGATATGCAGATGACACCACCCTTATGGCAGAAAGTGAAGAACTAAAGAGCCTCTTGATGAAAGTGAAAGAGGAGAGTGAAAAAGTTGATTTAAAACTCAACATTCAGAAAACTAAGATCATGGCATCCAGTCCCATCACTTCATGGCAAGTAGATGGGGAAACAGTGACTGACGTTATTTTTAGGGGCTCCAAAATCACTGCAGATGGTGATTGCAGCCAGGAAATGAAAAGACGCTTACTCCTTGGAAGGAAAGTTATGACCAACCTAGATAGCATATTGAAAAGCAGAGACATTACTTTGCCAACAAAGGTCCGTCTAGTCAAGGCTATGGTTTTTCCCGTGGTCATATGTGGATGTGAGAGTTGGACTATAAAGAAAGCTGAGTGCCGAAGAATTGATGCTTTTGAATTGTGGTGTAGGAGAAGACTCTTGAGAGTCCCTTGGACTGCACGGTGATCCAACCGGTCCATCCTAAAGATCAGTTCTGAGTGTTCATTGGAAAGACTGATGTTGAAGCTGAAACTCCAATACTTTGGCCACCTGATGCGAAGAGCTGACTCATTGGAAAATACCCTGATGCTGGGAAAGATTGAACGCAGGAGGAGAAGGGGATGACAGAGGATGAGATGTTGGAATGGCATCAACGACTCGAAGGACATGAGTTTGAGTGAACTCTGGGAGTTGGTGAGATGGATTGTTGACCTTGAATGGGGTGGGGTTATCTTATTCAGAATATGCTGTGTCTTAGCCCCGTGTTGATGGCCTTGAGGCTTCTGGGGAAGCAGAGTGTTACACTAAATGTGTGGGCTGCTTCACTCTGATTATTTGGAACTTTATCCTGTTTCTCTTTGTGAAGTATTGAATCAACTTCACTGTATTCTAGACAGTTACCAAGTTGGCTCAAAAAAGTTCTTTGGACAGCCTATCTTTCCTGTCATGCCTTTGAGACATCGCCTTGAATGTATGTTTATTCCCATTGTTATTCTGGACTCTGTGCATATATGTATTATTGTGTTCAAAGCTATTGGGATGAACATATGTTCTTTAAGAAGTGTTACATAATTTATAGTTCTATATTTTGTTAATGTGATTTTCTCAAAAGGTAGGTCATAAAAGTATACTGCTATCATTGGCTGGTTGTTCGGTTGCTCAGTTGTGTCCGACTCTTCGCAATCCCATGAAGTGTAGACCTCCAGGGGCTTTTCCAGGCAAGAATACTGGAGTGAGTTGCCATCATTGGCTGGGGGAACATTAAATAATTAAAGTTTCCTTTATGTTATAATAGAGTTATTATACCAAAATGTGTGAGAATAAACTTTTCCCGATTTTTCTGCACTGAGTTTATAATTCTGCAGGTGTTGGCCATTGCTTTCACTCAGTGGTGCAGCAACATAGCATAACTCTCAGGAGTAACGTTTTCACAGACTACCATCGGCCATATGGCAAGTTAAGAGTGCAAGATTGATCGAGTCTTTCTCTGAAGTAGCCGGTAGATCCTGGCAGGGTCAGGTATGTATTGTAGTTTCACCTGGGACATAGATTGTTTGTACTGCCACCAATTAAGTGAGACTTACAAATGATTAGTAATAGTGATGATAATAAAAGCTACTGCTGCTACTTATAAATCAGATGTTAATCTTTGAGCACCCGATTAAATGCCTGGTACTGTGCCATGTATTTTGATAGTGTATGTTTAAAACAATAAGGAGTTATAGTTTTCGTTTTACAGAAGAGAAAGTTAAGGTTCAGAGAAGCTGAGTAACTTGCTCAGGTCATGCAGCTAGTAAGTGACAGAATTACACATCTGTGCCCTTCTCTTAAATTGGATATTTTGTTTTCATCTCATTTTACTGCTAAATATTGTTTAGATTAGTTATATGACAAAAATCTCATAAAAACTAACCTCCAGAGCAAATAATATAAGAATATCTTAATTATTTTGGTTGTGGTTATCATGCCCAATTGATATACTCATATAATTAATGCATACATACTTTAATCCATCTCACAATTTATCTATCCATCATCCATCCCCAATGCCAGAATAAATTTGTATAAATTATTATAAAAATAGCAAGCTCTTAATGTAAATTAAAATATTAAAAAACAAAATAAATTGTTTGTTTTAATTTCATAAAATCCAGGACTATGGAAATTCCAATGGCAAAAATATATAATTTAGAGCTTCTTATCTGTTATTATAAAGCACATACCTCAAAAGAGAGCATCTTTATTAATAGTGTCCAGAGGAGTTTAGGGGCTTCCCTGGTGGTTCTGAAGGTAAAGGGAGTTTAAGAATGAAAGTCTAGTTTTATCAGACTGTGAAGTTTGTATTCTAATTCCCCACAAGAAGCAAATGGATTTGTAAGCATTTTTTTTTTTTGCTTTCATATGGAATGTAAGTTAGATTTTTGATTTGACATAGAAAATATAACTAAGTAATTTTCTAAGGCATCAGAAGAAATGCAACAACACTTTGGTTTTTGTTTAATAAATCACGATTGTGTTTTTTCCCCTTAACCTGAGTGTGGTCCACATATTGATCATGTTGAGTTTTACTCAGTATGTCTATGCATTTTATTCAAAGCTTTTACTCTTTTTGTATTGTGTTAGGCAGTAGGCATTTAAGACCACGGTGTGGAAATCTAACAGTCACTGTAACACGAACTCTAACAAGAGGGATTTCTCCTTATATTCCAGTGCCATGTGCCTCAATTCTCTTCCTGGAATTTGCTCAACGCTCTGCTGCGAGGGCACTGGCACTAGTCCCCTTGTCCCACCGTGCACTGACTCCAGGCATCCACAGATCTTTCTCCCTTGTTTCAGTCAGGTGTCCTTCCATCTCTGCCTTCGCTGAGTCTTTCCTGGGTGGCCTTCCTAAAAGAGTGTTTCCTCCTCGCTCTAGCCCTGTACCTTCCTCTTATTCCTGAACTTAGGACTACCTCACACTCTATTTTATATATATATACTTGTTTATTGCTATCTCTACACTAGAATATAAATTATAGTCTATTAGAGATTATTTTTTGTTCACTAATGTATTCCCATGATCTAAACAGTGAGGCACCCAATGAACACTCCAAAAGGCAACTGTTAATTGACTGTGTTGAGTTTTTAATGTATAAACACTTTTGAGTTCTCTTCCTTTACTATTTCCCCAAATATCTGATCTATTGAGAGCACCTTTCTTTTTTTCTTTCTTTAAAACAGAGTCACCATATATCATATCTTGTTAGCTGGTGTGAGTACTATCCCATAGAGTATCTTCCATGATCTTTTTCTTATTTTTCTGTAGAAAATGTATGGAATCAAATGGTTTCCTTTAAGCAAGTCATTAGAATTTCCAAACATTTTTATTCAGTTTGTAAAGAACTGTAAAAATGTTCATTAAAAAGAAACATGAAGAGAATATTTATCTTTACATAAGGATCTTCAAAGATGTATATTCCACTATTTATTGAAATATTTAAAATTGATTAGTATGAATAATGTATATAAAAACACTTTGAAGTACTTTTTAGGTATAAGATATTATTACTATTTAATATTTTGACTGTATTTGAAAAATATCTCTTGAACAAACAGTGACATTTTAATTTTCAAGAGAACACATTTACTTAGATTGCCCAAAGTTCATTTCTAAATATTTAATCTTAAAATCATGCAAAATGTGTTGAGACTTGAAATTTCACTACTAATGTAGCTTAATTGCTTATAATTGGTGAAAACCCAGCACTAAATATTTAAACTTAAAATCATGGGAAAAAACATTTTGAGATTAGTAATCGTTTTTTTTTGATAAGAAGTCTGCCTCTGTTGAGAGCTGGTCTTCTTCGAAAGTCATTTAGACCATTTAACAAGAGAGTAAACCCATTAAAAATATGCAAACTCTTGGAAAACAAAATCTAGTATACTAATTAGACCTATTAAGGCAATTACAAAGAACTTTAAATGATGTAAAAGTTGGGTTCCTCATGGTACCACTGACAGAAGCCAAGGACTCCCTGTTTTTCTAAATAGAGATAAAGAATCTGGGTGATTAATTTCAGCACTGTCGAGTTAATTTGCAGTGAGTCAACAGCAGAAAGCATTTCCGTGGTCATTGAACAATAGTAGAAGATGATTATACCACTTGATGGTAATACAGCTATTTGTCAGGGAATGCCTTAGTAATGAAGGGAAAAGTACACCCACCTGTTGCCAAGAAAGAAGAGACATAAAAAGTTTCCTGAAACAGTTTGTGGTCTTCACTTGCAGCTAAATCTCTGAGATTTCCCTGATTAGCGTGCACAGTTGAGAAGATTCTTAACTGCTGCCTTAATATTCTTTGATGGGTGATCAAAACATTATGACTTCTGTTTCAGAAGACAACTTCAGGCTTATGAACCAGTAATAGAAATTTCAAAGCTGTCCTCTGAAAGGCACCGATTATTGTGTGGTGTTATGGAAAACCATCTCATTTAAGGAAATTAAAAATGAGACTGTGGTTGATAAAACCTTAAAGAAAATGTTGTCTGTACAGACTTTTGAGAGACTAAAATCTTTTTAAAGTACTTAAAAGAAAAACCCCTTCAATTATTACTTAGAATCACTCTGAAGTAACTGAAACAGATATAACTATTCCCTATAGCTATTCTCTTCAGATGAATGATTGAGGCAGAAAAGTTAAGAAATTTCCATAAGATTTTCAGTAAGGGAGGAGAAGTATTAGGTCAAGACATATCTTTCCTAACTCCTTATCTAGCATAAGATGTCTACAGTGAGGTAGTTCCTGATACCCTATGATTGTTTCCCCAATCTCATCTGCATAATGAATTTTCCGTTGTTGGTGCCTTTTAGCATCACCTATTGCATAAACATGTTTATTATTATTCACCAAATTATGACAGATGTGCAAAGTCAGTTAGGGTAGAATAAGCATGAAGGAAGGACAACAGCATATGTGCAGATGTAACATCTATTAAAGTCATCCTCAGTGGTTTTGCCAGGGACAGGAGGCCATCAACAGAACTGCTTGAGGCTGCAGAATCTCATACAGTGTCCACCTCCAGAGCTAAACACAGTGGAACAACTTAGTTGCATTGGTTTTGCATTAGTGATTGTCATCTCCTCTTAATGTGTTCATAAAAACACCATGTATACATTTTAATTGGTATATGCCCCATGACAGAATGGAGTAATATAAGATGAACCAAAAAATAAATATAATTAATGGCTCATTTTTATAAAAATCCCAGTTGCAAAGTCATAGTTAATTGTGTCCCCACTACTGCAGCACACATTCTTTAAGAATGAATATTTCTTAATTGAGGTCTTTTTAAAATTAATATTTTCTTTTTCTTCTGACAAGGTATAGATTAATAGTAGTGTGAAATGAATGCCTCAGGGAATCTATAGTCTGTAGACTGAGCAGCTTAGTTCTTTTTCTGTCTTCAGATTGCCTGTCATGATCTTAAAATGCATTGACCATGTAAAGAATCCACCTGCAATGCAGGAGACCCTGGTTCGATTCCTGGATCAGGAAGATCCGCTGGAGAAGGGATAGGCTACCTACTCCAGTGTTCTTGAGCTTCCCATGTGTCTCTGCTGGTGAAGAATCTGTCTGCAATGCAGGGAACCTGGGTTCGATCCCTGGGTTGGGAAGATCCCCCAGAGAAGGGAAAGACTACCTACTCCAGTATTCTGGCCTGGAGAATTCCATGGACTATATAGTCCATGGGGTTGAAAAGAGTCAGACATGACTGAGTGACTTTCACTTTTCATGTAAGGCAATTTGTTTTGGTCAAGTTCCATGACAAGCTAAGAGTTCATTGACAACAGAAACCTTCTCTCTTTTTATAAATCTTGCTTAATATTGTAGAAGTATTGAATAAATGATGAATAAACCCTGAATTTTATAGCCAATCAACAAAGTATTAATCTAGAGAGACTTGTATGTAGTCCTGAAATAGCTGACTGGGAAGAGAACTGTGTCTTTGGAGCAATTACACAGGAGACTTGGTGAAAGTAATTGAACATGATTCTCATTTTACTATGGGATGAATAAAGCTTCTGAGAAAGACCTAGAGAGCTCATCTAGGGTCTGTGAAGATTGGGCTCTTTCTCCACGCAAGAGAAAGGAGTATATATTCAATTAAGAACTTGGTTGCTAGATGATGTCAGCGTTTTCCTAGATGATTGTTTAAGACTGCCAAAATGATGAGCTCATTGTGGGAAAAATGGAACTCCAAGGATGGAGAAAATTCTTTTAATAAGAGATCTGTCAAGCTGATCAGCTGAAAATAGATCAAGCATTCTAAAACATGTAAATATATTCAGTTATCCCAAACTGACCTAGAAAGGGGAATAACAACGGAGAAAGTTGCCAATAGGTCATACTGAAAAAAAAAAAAGAAAAAACCAGGAAAATCCTCACAACTTAAGGTGACAGAGTATGACACAGCTTAATTATACGAATCCAAATATATTAGTGAGATTTAGGATAATAGGATATATAAGAATTTTGGTTATGGGACAGTGTGTGTGTGTGCTCAGTCATATCTATCTCTTTGCAACCCCATAGACATAGCCTGCCAGGCTCCTCTATCTATGGAATTTTCCAGGCAAGAATACTGGAGTGGGTTGCCATTTCCTACTCCAGGGGATCTTCCCAACTCAGGAATAGAATCCACATCTCTTATGTTTCCTTGATTGCCAGGCAGGTTCTTTACAACTAGCACCATCTAGGAAGCCCAGGTTATGGAACAGTACTTATCTATAAGTACTGTCTAAGAGAACTATAAAGTGAGCCACATAGGTAATTTAACGTTGTTTGGTAGTCACATTAGTAGTGTAACCACACTGGACTTGCCCTAAGAGAGGTTTGGGGCTTCCCTGGTGGCTCAGAGGTTAAAACGTCTGCCTCCAATGTGGGAGACCTGGGTTCGATCCCTGGGTCGGGAAGATCCCCTGGAGAAGGAAATGGTAACCCACTCCAGTATTCTTGCCTGGAGAATCCCATGGACGGAGAAGCCTGGTAGGCTACAGTCCACGGGGTCACAAAGAATCGGACACGACTGAGTGACTTCACTAAGAGAGGTTTAGCTTTTGTCCTTGCTTGTAGGAGTCATCTATGTCATATCTGATGTCATACCTTCTGTGTCTTTGTTTAGGGTGGGGGCTGGCAACATCAGATCTTCAGGTGGGACCAGTCACACCTAATAGCCTTGGAGTGGAGTCTGGTCACTCTGTGCACCGAAGGTTGGGTGAGCACCTATGGTTGGCAGTGCTCTGTGTGGATTGCCATACATCCTGTGCAACAACCATGGAAACTTCATTTGGAACTGTCCTAGACTTTTCCTTATGAGTTTCTTCTCATGGTTGATTTCACTTTATGTCCTTTCCCTATAATAAAACCCTACTGTTCATGGGGTTCTTGAAGCAAGAATACTGAAGTGGTTTGCTATTCCCTTCTCCAGAAAAGCTGGCTTAAAACTCAACATTCAGATAACAAAGATCCCTAAAATCAGGAACAAGACAAGGGTGCCCACTCCCACCACTACTATTGAACATAGTTTTGGAAGTTTTGGCCACAGCAATCAGAGCAGAAAAAGACATAAAAGGAATCCAAATTGGAAAAGAATAAGTAAAACTCTCACTGTTCACCGATGACATGATCCTCTACACAGAAAACCTTAAAGACTCTACCAGAAAACTACTAGAGCTAATCAATGAATACAGTAAAGTTGCAGGATATAAAATCAACACACAGAAATCCTTTGCATTCCTATACACTAATAATGAGAAAATAGAGAAATTAAGGAAACAATTCCATTCACCATTGCAATGAAAAGAATAAAATACTTAGGGATGTATCTACCTAAAGAAACAAAAGACTTATATATAGAAAACTATAAAACACTGGTGAAAGAAATCAAAGAGAAATATACCATGTTTGTGGATTGGAAGAATAAATATTGTGAAAATGAGTATACTACCCAAAGTAATTTATACATTCAATGCAATCCCTATCAAATTACCAACGGTATTTTTCACAGAGCTAGAACAAATAATCTCACAATATGCATGGATTTACAAAAAACCTCGAATAGCTAAAGCAATCTTGAGGAAGAAGAATGCAACAGGAGGAATCAACCTGCCAGACTTCAGGCTCTACAAAGCCACAGTCATCAAGACAGTATGGTGCTGGCATAAAGACAGAAATATAGATCAATTGAACAAAATAGAAAGCCCAGAGATAAATCCACGCACCTATGGACACCTTATCTTTGACAAAGGAGGCAAGAATATAAAATGGAGAAAAGACAGTCTCTTTAACAAGTGGTGCTGGGAAAACTGGTCAGCCACTTGTAAAAGAATGAAACTAGAACACTCCCTAACATCATACACAAAAATAAACTCAAAATGGATTAAAGATCTAAATGTAAGACCAGAGACTATAAAACTGCTAGAGGAAAACAGGCAAAACACTCTCCGACATAAATCACAGCAGGATCCTCTATGACCCATCTCCAAGAATACTGGAAATAAAAGCAAAAATAAACAAATGGGACCTAATTAAAATTAAAAGCTTCTGCAAAGGAAAGGAAACTATAAACAAGGTGGAAAAACAGCCTTCAGAATGGGAGAAAATAATGGCAAATGAAACAACTGACAAAGAATTAAACTCCAAAATATACAAGCGACTCCTGCAGCTCAATTCCAGAAAAATAAATGACCCAATCAAAAAATGGGCCAAAGAACTAAACAGACATTTCTCCAAAGAAGACATACAGATGGCTAACAAACACATGAAAAAATGCTCAACACCCCTCATAATCAGAGAAATGCAAATCAAAACCACAATGAGGTACCATTTCACACCAGTCAGAATGGCTGCTATCCAAAAGTCTAAAAGCAATCAATGCTGGAGAGGGTGTGAAGAAAAGGGAACCCTCTTACACTGTTGGTGGGAATGCAAACTAGTTCAGCCACTATGGAGAACAGTGTGGAGACCCCTTAAAAAACTGGAAATAGAACTGCCATACGATCCAGCAATCCCACTCCTGGGCATACACACTGAGGAAACCAGAATTGAATGAGACACATGTACTCCAGTGTTCATCGCTGCACTGTTTATAATAGCGAGGACATGGAAGCAACCTAGATGTCCATCTGCAGATGAATGGATAAGAAAGCTTAGGTACATATACACAATGGAGTATTACTCAGCCATTTAGAATACATTTGAATCAGTTCTAATGAGGTGGATGAAACTGGAGCCTATTATACAGAGGGAAGTAAGCCAGAAAGAAAAACACCAATACAGTATACTAATACATATATATGGAATTTAGAAAGATGGTAACAATAACCCTGTATATGAGACAGCAAAAGAGACACAGATGTATAGAACAGTCTTTTGGACTCTGTGGGAGAGGGCGAGGGTGGGATGATTTGGGAGAATGGCATTGAAACATGTATATTATCATATGTGAAACGAATCACCAGTCCAGGTTTGACGCATGATACAGGATGCTCGAGGCTGGTGCACGGGGATGACCTGGAGGGATGGGATGGGGAGGGAGGTGGGAGGGGGGTTCAAGAAGGGGAACACATGTACACTCAGGGCAGATTCATGTCAATGTATGGCAAAACCAACCAATATAATATTGTAAAGTAATTAGCCTCCAATAAAAAATAAAAAGATCATGGCATCTGGTCCTATCACTTCCTGGCAAATAGGGGGAGAAAAAGTGGAAACAGTGGCAGATTTTATATTCTTGGCTTCCAAAATGGCTGCAGATGGTGACTGCAACCAAGAAACTAAAAGACACTTGTTCTTTGGAAGAAAAGCTATGGCAGACCTAGACAGTATATGAAAAAGCAGAGACATCCATTTTGCCGACAAAGATCCATCTAGTCAAAGCTATAGTTTTTCTAGTAATCATGTGTGGATGTGAGAGTTGAACTGTAAAGAAGGCTGAGAGCCAGAGAATTCTTACATTCAAATTGTGGTGCTGGAGAAGACTCTTGAGAGTCCCTTGGACTGCAAGGAGATCAAACCAGTCCATCCTAAAGGAAATCAATGAATATTCATTAGAAGGATTGACGCTGAAGCTGAAGCTCCAATACTTTGGCCACCTGATATGAAGAGCTCACTCATTGGAAAAGACCCTCATGCTGTGAAAGATTGAGGGCAGGAGAAGAATGGGGTGACAGAGGATGAGATGGTTGGATGGCATTGCTGACTCAATGGACATGAGTTTGAGCAAACTCCAGGAGACAGTGAAAGCCAGAGAAGCCCGGTGTGCTCCAGTTCATGGGGTGGCAACTGAACAACATAATAAAACCATAACTGAGAGTATAATAGCCTTCAGTGTGTTCTGTGGTTCCTTTTAGTGAATTATCAAGGTAGAATGGCTTTGGAAACTCATTGAACTTGCAGTTCATGCCTGAAGTGAGGGCAATTTTCCTTCTGATTTTGTGTTTGGACTGCAACTCCTTTTAACTGATGTCAGATGTCTTGGGCACACTTGGTGATGAAAGTCTTGGGCACTGGTGGGGGGTGGGTGGGAATGGATTGGGATATTGGGATTGACATATGTACACTTCTATGAATAAAATAGATAACTGATAAGAACATACTGTATAGAACAGGAAACTCTACTCAGTGCTCTGTGGTGACCTAAATGGGAAGGAAATCCAAAAAGAGGGGATTTATGTATACATGTAGCTGATCCACTTTGCTATACAGTCGAAACTGACATAGCAGTGCAAAGCAACTTTACTCCAATTAAAAAAAAGAAGTCTTGGTTACAGCTGGCAGTCTGGAGGAGTGTGCCTTCAACTTCACAGTTTGGCTAATTCTGGGTACAAATTAGTAAAGTAAAGGATGCAAATTAATTAATATTAGCAATATATTTTATTTAACTCAATATATTAAAATACTATCATTAAAACAGGTAATCAAAAATTATTAATCAGCTTATGTTATTTTCTACATACTAAGTCTACTGGCTAGTGGCTACCATGTTGGACAGGGCCAGGTATAGACTATTGAAACATAATAGAATGCTAAACAGAAGAGATCAATTATTGTCATTTGTTAAGACAATATTCACTGATCATAAAACTCATGACCCTAAAGGTTAAGGCAGATTGGAGAATATTTGGATACAGGGTAAAAGGGGAAAAGAATAGAAGTAACAAAAGACTGCATGTACAGGTCAAGTATAATACATGGGCTTTGTATCCCTGAATCGGATCATAAAACTGGCGTAGAGGCAGTACACGGCAGCAGCACTGAGGGACTTTAACCGTCAGATCATCTATGGTATTTTCATTCAGTGAAAGTCAGTACTTATGATGAACTCTTGCCACTTATTGCAGGGCATCTCTGTCTCTGTCTCTTTCCTCCTTGACTTCTGCTTTTCCTCTCCTCTTCTCTCTTCCCTCCCTTCTTTCTCTATTATTTTTTTTTACTTTTTTTTTTCCTTTCTTTCAACAAATATTTATTGACTACTTTATATGCCATGTACTATTTTTCTCCTAGCAACTTGACCCTCAATCCCAGTGGACATTTGACTGTGTCTGAAGACATTTTTAGTTGTCACAACTTGAGGCAAGAGTGCTACTGGAGTAGAGGCCAAGGATATTACTGAACACTTGATAATGTACAGGAAAATGCCCAACCTTGAAAATTAATCCAATCCCAAATATTAATAGTACTGAAGTTGAGAAACCCTGTCCTAGAATGTTTTAAAGATCAAGGGAACTTGTATTCAAGGTATAACTTTGCTTAAGAAGGAAAATGTGGAAGTTGAAAAACTGTTTAGTGAAACCAGTAATTACTACTACTACAATAATTAATGTGTTTACTATTTTATAAGAACGATGTTAAATATTTTACTTATATTAACCTCCTTGATCTTTTGTTGTTTGCGTGTATGGGCCTAGTCATGTCTGACTCTTTTTAACCCCAAGGACTAGCCTGCCAGGCTCCTCTATCCATGGGATTTCCCAGGCAAGAATACTGAGTGGGTTGCCATTTTCTTCTCCAGGGAATCTTCCAAACCCAGGGATCGAACCTATGTCTCTTGAGTCTCCTGCACTGATGGGAGGGTTCTTTACCACTAGTGCCACCTGGGAAGCCCTGTTGTTTTTAGTCACTAAATTGTCTCTGACTATTTGTGACCCAATGGACTATAGCCTGCCTTGTTCTTTGCAACCTAATAAATAAATATAACTATTATTTTAATTCAAATAAATATTACTCTAGCTTAAGGATGAGGACATTGAGACCCTTACCTATCAACTGAAGCTGTGAAGTGATGACATCATCATGCTTGAGTAATGAGAGCATTTGACTCACTCAGGTGCTTAGCATCAACACTAAAGATATGGCTTTCAAAAATAAAGGAAATATAGTGGGCGTCTGTGATCTGGAGCTATAATATAGGATGGCTTAATAAGATTTTGGGGTTTCCCAGGTGGTTCTAGTGGTAAAGAGCCCACCTGCCAATGCAAGTAGACTTAAGAGACGTGAGTTCGATCCCTGGGTTGAAAAGATCCCCCAGAGGAGGGCACGACAATCCACTCCAGTATTCTTGCTTGAAGAATCCCATGTACAGAGGAGCCTGGCAGGCTGCAGTCCATAGGGTTGCACAAAGTCATCAGACACTACTGAAGTGACTCAGAATGCACGCACGAAATAGGACTTGGAGTTTTCAAAGCGCATCCTAATAATAGTATAGAGAAAGATCATTAAAATAAAGATTGGGTGTCTTTCCATTTTTATTTTTTTAAGACTAAAAACATATTTATTTGTTTTTGGTTGTACCGGGTCTTCCTTGCTACAAGCCAGCTTTTCTCTAGTTAAGGTGAGTGGTAACTACTCTCTAGTTGCAGTGTGAAGGCTTCTCCTTGCTGTGTCTTCTCTTGTTACAGAGCACAGGCTGTAGGGCATGTGAGTTCAATAATTGTGGTGCACAGGCTTAGTTGCCCTGTGGCATAAGGAATCTTCCTGAACCAGGGATCAAACTTGGGTCCCCTGCATTGGTAGGTGGATCCTAACCACTGGACTACCAGGGAAGTCCAAAAATGGGTATTTTTTATAGAGACATATTAGTCAGTTTGGTGTGTAGAAGCAGATACTGTCCATATACTTGACCATTTTCACTGAACACATATAGTCCCCATGCTTGCAGACCTGACCCAAGAGCTTCCTACTGTAAATACCTGCAGCTCTTTGCCTGAGACTTTTATTGAAAAGGTGGAGAGTTCTTGGCTTGCAATGGGCAGACCAGACAATTTTTAGAATTGATTTCTTTGGTACATGCCTTCAGTAATGGTTGACAAGATTGTGCCTATTAAGTGAGCTTCCTTGGTCCTCTGAGATGGACTTTATGCAGTTTCCCAAGCTTCTCCGTAGAATTGATCCTCTGTTACCTACACTAGCATCCTGGTTTTTAACGTGCTTTCCTTTGATTTCCTTCCTTTCCCTGTCTCATCTTGATAGCTCACAGTGAAAAAGTAGGGTTTGTAATCTCTGATGAAGAAGATTTAGTTTCAGGACCAGGGACCAGGCTTGATCACTCAGAGCTTTTGTGTGGCAGAACTTTTATTACAGTGAAAAAGGACAGAGAAAGATTCTGACACAGGCATCAAAAGGGGGTCTGAGAGTGCCCCACTGGCTAGTCTTATATACTTTTACCAGATCCACTCCCACAACATACATCTTAAATTAATAAGATTAGAACTAACAATAGAAAGATCTTACCAGACCTACTCCCACAACATACAGTCTAGTTAAGGAGAAACATGTCCTTGAGCAAGATACATTGTTATATACTCATTAGTATAGAACTTAAGAAAAAATGTGCCCTTGAGCAAGATGAGTTATTTTGTTGTGTAATCATCAGCTCTGGGATTAAAGAAGTAGTAGTAGTTTTTGTCAGACTCTGACACCCCACAGACTGTGCCCTGCTAGGCTCCTCTGTCCATGGGATTTTCCAGGCAAGAATACTAGAGTGGATTGCCATTCCCTTCTCCAGTGGATCTTCCCAACCCAGGGTTTGAACCCCTGTCTCCTGCATTGCAGGCAGATTCTTTACTGTTTGAGCTGGAGGGAAGTTAGTCTTAAAGATTGTTGTCATAACAACTCAGAGTTAAAAAAAAAAAACAAAACAAAAAACATGTGACTAAGACAAAGCAACGTAGAAAAAAAAATTGTCCCTTTCTCCTCCTTGAGGGCTCCAGACTCCTTCAGTTCAGCTCAGTTCAGTAGCTCGGTCGTGTCCAACTCTTTGCAATCCCATGGACTGCAGCACACCAGGGCTCCCTGACCATCACCAACTCTCGAAGTTTATGCAAACTCATGTCCATCGAGTTGGTGATGCCATCCAACCATCTCATCCTCCGTTGTTCCCTTATCCTCTCACCTTCAATCTTTCCCAGCATCAGGGTCTTTTCCAATGAGTCAGCTCTTCATATCAGGTGACCAAAATATTGGAGTTTCAGCTTCAAAATCAGTCCTTCCAATGAACATTCAGGACTAATTTCCTTTAGGATGGACTGGTTGGCTCTCCTTGCAGTCCAAGGAGACTGTCAAGAGTCTTCTCCAACACCACAGTTCAAAAGCATCAATTCTTTGGTGCTCAGCTTTCTTTATAGTCCAACTCTCATATTCCTTACCAACCTATGTAAGAATTAACTCTCTCAATCTGCTGTCTTCTGTGGGTGCTTCTTTGGAAGACGTTTCACCATCACCTTGCTCAAGGTGTTCTAGTGGAATCCAGTTTAAGATGGGTGTCTTCAGATTGAGTCAGGTTAGAAATGTCAGTCCTAAAGGAAATCAATTCTGTATATTCATTGGAAGGACTGATGCTGAAGCTGAAGCTCCAGTCCTTTGGCCACATGATATGAAGAGCCGACTCATTGGAAAGACCCTGAGTTGGGAAAGATTGAAGGCAGGAGGAGAAGAGGATGACAGAGGATGAGAGGGATGAATGGCATCACCAACTTTATGGATATGAGTTTAAGCAAGCTCCGGGAGTTGGCGATAGACAGGGTGGCCTGGCATGCTGCAGGCTTCTGTCGGGTCGCAAAGAGTTGGACCCCACTGAGCAATGAACAACAGATGTTGAAGAAACAGAAACAATATTGCTTATATTTTCTCTGTTAAGAAAAAATACCTTTACCTTGAATAAAGAAGAACAAATTTAGTGAAAGGGAATTGAAATGAATTCAAATACTTTGAAGGAATGAACATTTCTCAGACTAGGGGCAGGCAAGACAAATTTGAGAGTTAGTCTGTTTCTGAAAAGACTTTAACTAATGATTGACAGGAATTTGTGCATAATAATGTAGCTTCATTGCCCATCTGAAACATCTTCTGTGCAGTCTCTGAGGTATTCAGCAGTCTAAACTACTTCAGATTCTTGATCTAAATTATACTGCAGGAAATAGGACACTTGAAAATGATATTGCTTAACTTCTGTCACAGAGCTTAGAAGAACAATGAAAAACAGGAGAGAATAAATATAATCTGTATAAGAATAAAAATATTTTACTGATCAACTGACTTCTGCCTACTACATATGGACAGGACTCCAAATTAAATTATAGGAAAGAATAGTTTGTGAGAATTTGTCAAGTGAAACTGTAATTCTTTGGTGCCTATATTGGTTCTTTGAGTATTCCTGGTTTACTTGAACCTAAAGAAATAAAAGGGCTTCCCTGGTAGCTCAGATGGTAAAGAATCTGCTGGCAATGCAGGAGCCTTGGGTTCGCTCTCAGGATCAGGAAGATCCCCTGGAGAAAGGAATGGCTACCCACTCCAGTATTCTTGCCTGGAGAATTCCATGGATAGAGAAGCATAGTGAGCTACAGTCCATGGGGTCGCAAAGAGTTGGACACGACTGAGCGACTTTCACAAAGAAAAAGACCCAGAACTCTCCCCATCCAGTGACAGATAATTTAGTCATGGAGAAGGAAATGGCAACCCACTCCAGTGTTCTTGCCTGGAGAATCCCAGGGACGGCGGAGCCTGGTGGGCTGCCGTCTGTGGGGTCGCACAGAGTCGGACACGACTGAAGTGACTTAGCAGCAGCAGCAGCATTGTAACTCCAACTGTTAAAATTTTTAAAAGATCAGGAAATTAGAAATATACATTAAACTCAGACTTGATTTTTTATCTCACAAATAAATGGTAATATAAGGTGTCTTACCTGGATGACCATGGGTTACTACCTTTTGAAAAACAAACCTAAAATAATTAAACGGGTTGTATTTGGAAACAACTTTATTTCTTTTTTTTCCTGTTGATTGCTCAAAGCTTGCAATAGTCTAAAAGACTAAAGGAAATGAAACCAACTGTAAGAGAACTACATAAATTACAAACTCTTTGAAGTGATGTTGATTATATTGACTTAAATATTAACATAGAGATACAATTTAAGGTGATTAATGTTTTCCAGTATAACATTAATGATTGGAATATCTGGTGACAAAAATAATGAAGTATTCTAGTACTTTTGTGCCCTGCTTTTTGACTCATTTAGATATCTTTGCATTTCTTTTGAAGTATGTAGAAGGAATTTTCTCTGTGCATATTTGTGATTTAGTATGCACACTCAACACATATTAAAATGTTAATCTATTTAAGAAAACATACCATTCTCACATGCATCAGACAAATTCCAAAATAGGAGATCCAGTGAATAGAAACAGGTCTGATTCTCAAAACATTGTTTTCACGATTACAGTTTGTTGTTTAGTTGCTCAGTCATGTCCGACACTTTGTGACCTTATGAACTGTAGCCCACCAGGCTCCTCTATCCATGGGATTTCCTAGGCAAGAATACTGGAGTGGGTTGCCATTTCCTTCTCCAGGGTGTCTTCCTGATCCAGGGATAAAGCCTGTGTCTCCTGCGTTGGCAGATGGAGTCTTTACCTCTGAGCTCCCAGGGGAGTCCATATTACAGTTTACTCATCTCTAAATGTCTATATTTTTAGTATTTTATGGTGGAGGTGGTGATGATAGTGACAAGGAAGATTCAGGCATGGGTCTTGGTGCACATGAACATGGTTAGATCTATTAGGAATATGTTGGTAATTTAAAAATTAGGTAGAGGGAATGAACAACTTGACATGATTTAATCACAAAGGGTTCAGATATCTTCTTCTCATCAGCACATAACCTAGAGTAGGAATGTGTCTAGGTCAGTGTTATCCTTTCACGTTAAGTCTCCAGTGGCTGAAAATAATCATCTCATGAATACCTATTAGTGGTTTTTAAAGCTCTGTATTGCTCTTTATTTACTCCTGAGACAGAGCATACACAGATGTAAGATCCTGACTGTAAGCAATCCAACAATTTATCTCTGTGTTTTGTAGGCTCTTCTGATGCAAAATTGTTGAGCCATCAGGAAGGTCTTACTTTGTCCACACATTTAGCTAATTAAAAATTTGTGTGTCCAGTAGACATAGTAAAAACTACGTGGATCAGTTATTTTCTGTTTTACTTTCAAAACTTTTGTCAAAGCTCATTCTCAAATCAGCCTTGTGACAGCTCTCTCACACACACAGGATTGCTGGCTACTTGGAGGGTTAGAAAATGGGGTGTTTTGATTATACGAGGAGTCAATACAAATTAAATATACACAAGTATCAACTTAGAGTAACACAGAAACATTGAACAAGGCTTTTTTTAAATCCATATTGCAGTTTTAAAATTTTAGTCAAAGTTATAGATGCCTCAAATATAACCACATAATTAAAAAATTTGAAGAATCAAATAAATTAATTCATTCAATAAAATTTGCTATGAAAAAACAGTCTTCTTCTTCCTTCTCTCATTCATTTTCCCTTCCTCAATGAAGTCGCTTTTATATCTTTGAAATAGCTATCTGTCTATACTATCTATCTGGAGCACGTATGTGTGTGCTTGTGGTATTTACCTCGTGTTAACATGCTTATACTTTTTGATTTTTCATTATTTTGGCATTATCTACTGACTCCCTGTGGGCTTCCCAGGTGGCCCACTGGGTAAAGAATCTGCCTGCAATGCAGGAGATGCAAGAGACACAGGTTCAAACCCTGGGTCGGGAAGATCGCCTAGAGGAGGGCAGAGCAACCCAGTCCAGTGTTCTTGCCTAGAGGATCCCACGGACAGAGGAAACTGGCGGATTGTAGTCCATCGGGTCGAAAAGAGTTGGACGCAGCTGAAGTGACTGAGAAAGCATGCAAGCACTGACTCCCTGCATTGGAAAGCAAAGATTTTACTCTGTTTCCCTTACTGTCATCTCTCCTCCTACTCAGCTCTTCTCCTCTTAATATGTTGTTGTTGTTTAGTCACTCAGTGGTATCTAACTCTTCGTAACCCCATGGACTACAGCACGCCAGGCTTCCCTGTTCCTCACCAACTCCTGGAGTTTGCTCAAGTTCATTTCCATTGCATTGGTGATGTCATCCAGCCATCTAATCCTCTGTTGCACCTTCTCCTTCTGCTCTCTATCTTTCCCAGAATCAGGGTCTTTTCCTGTGAGTAAGTTCTTTGCATCAGGTGGCCAAAGTATTGGAGCTTCAGCTTCAGCATCAGTCCTTCCAATGAATATTCAGAGCTGATTTCCTATAAGACTGACTGGTTTGATCTCCTTGCTGTTCAAGGTACTCTCAAAAGTCTTCTCCAGCACCACAGTTTGAAAGCCTCAATTCTTCGGCACTGTGCTTTCTTTATGGTCCAGGTCTCACTACGTGACTACTGGAAAGACCATAGCCTTGACTACAGCTGTATTATAATTCTGGTTGGAGTAGATTTCAGTATTTATATTATAAAGACGAGGGAATTTTATCCAGAGCTGCAGTGTAATCTTGAGATATTGGAATGTTGCTGTATAGAATTCAAGGCTACTTTGATTCCTGCTTCTTTGTGTATAAACTCTCCCCCAGCCCCATCCCTTCTAATTTTTAGGATTTTGTCTCTTACCTTGGTTTTTGGAAATTTCATGATGATGTTCAGTGAGATGGCTTTATTTTTCCTTTTTTTTTTTTACTGACACTTGGTGGGCTTCTCAATTAGTTCTGGGACATTTTCTTTCATTATTTCCCTGGATCAGTTTTCTGTCAGCATTCTGTCTTCTTCATCTATCATTTGGAGTTTGGGTCATCTAGATCATCAGTTCCTCTCTGGCGGCTCAGATGGTACAGAATCTGTCTGCAATGCAGGAGGCCCAGGTTTGATCCCCTGGAGAAGGCAATGGCAACCCACTTCAGTATTCTTGCCTGGAGAATTCCATGGACAGAGGAGCATAGCGAGCTACTGTCCATGGGGTCTCAAAGAGTTGGACACGACTGAGTGACTAACACTTTCTCAGTTCAGTTCAGTTGCTCAGTCATGCTCAGTCATGTCCAACTCTTTACGACACATGGACTGCAGCACATCAGGCTTCCCTGTCCATCACCAACTCCCGGAGCTTGCTCAAACTCATGTCCATAAAGTCAGTGATGCCATCCAACCCTCTCATCCTCTGTTGTCCCCTTCTCCTCCTGCCTTCAATCTTTCCCAGCATCAGGGTCTTTTCCAATGAGTCAGTTCTTTGCATCACGTGGCCAAAGTATTGGAGTTTCAGCTTCAGCATCAGTCCTTCCAATAAATATTCAGGACTGATTTATTTTTGGATTGACTCACTCATCTAGACTAATCCTCTCATTATCTTATCTTTTTTAGTTCTTTTAAAATTTTTAATATTTTTGCTTCTACTGTGGCCTGTGTATTCATTGTTATGTATTGAGTTTTGCATATGTGTTACCGTATTTTCATTTCCAATAGCTCTCCTTTAGCTCTAAAAATATTTCCTAAAAAAACCTATATTCTGTTTTTGTTCCATGATTTTGATGCCTTCTTTTGTCTCTCTGAGGATACTGATGATTTTTTTTTCTTTTCTCTTTTAAGAGTTCTCTGCTCTGTATCCAGTTTTACTCCCAATTGCTTTTCCTCTCTGATTATTTTGATATCAGTTTCTCATGTTGACTGTTTTTCCTAGATGCCTGGTTCTACTCATTTGTTTCATATTCAAAAGTTAGCGACTTAAAATCTTGGGGAGCTCTGAGGCTACGAAAGAGGTTAGTCCTCCATAGGCTTTGCTGTAGGATGCTGTGGCTGAACAGTTTAGTTGTAAAGACCCTGACATCTCCATCAATAGGGCTTTTTCCTTAGGTTGGTCATGTTCTGCAGAGAACGATCCTCTATTCACATGTGTGAAGATGAAGGATACCTGTTGGCATTCTGGGATTTGGAGCTGTCCTTCCCAAAAACTCTTCAGAGGCTCAGAATAAAGTGAGATCAGTTTTCAGCTTTGCCCAGATCCCATGTAGGATTCAGTTGTATGCCACTCTTCCACCTGTTTCTGACTTCCAAAGTGTTATGCTGTTGTCCTTTCTCCCGTACTCTTAGTTATTTTGGGATACTGTTAAAAAAAAAGTCCATTTATTGTTGTTTTGGTGGAGTTTTTTTGAGAAATAAAAAGTAGATGGGTGTGTGAAATTTGATGTCTTTATCTAGGGTCTTAATCTTTCTGAAGTTATTCTTTAGAGACTGAAGATGAAAATCCATTTATTATCCTGGTTATGTTCAGGATTTCTGGGAATGCCGCTCCTAAATTTATCCTGTCAGATAAGCATTAGCCAAAATTGAAACGTAGTCTAAGAGCAAGGTTGACCTTGTGATGATACTGGTTGAAACTGGATGATACATACATGAAGGTTTGTCAAACAAATGATCTAATATTGTATATATTTGAAATTTCCCACAATGGACAATAAAAAAAGAAAAGTTACTATACAGCCCTCAGTAGAAGTGTTTCTAAATTCAAGAACCAAGTAATTTTTTCCTTAAGTTATTCATAGCATGCTGTCCTATATGTTATAAATTCAAAAGAGTTTAAATTATATGCCTCTGAGAAAGCTGTGGACTTCAGTCATAACACCATGAGTCTTTTTGGATTAAAATCGAATTAACTTCCTGATAATCTGGTGTGCCACTGCTATTGACTTAAGTAACCACTTCATTGCTTACTAGTACATCCTTTTAAGGACGATTCTCAGTTTCTTTTCTTTCTCTTCTGCTTGAAACTCTAGCTTAATCTGGTTCACTCCAAATCTCAGATCAGTATACATCCAGTTTCTCAATTTAGGTGCTCAATTTTTTTTTTTTTTTTGCCTTTCACTGCTTTCCCTATATGTCAGCTGACATATGAAAAAGATGACCTTAGAAAGTATTTTATTATACCTTAATAAAATAAATTCAAGGACATTAAATATTAATGCAATTACAATTTGTCTAAAAATATATAATTCTCATGGAATAAAACTTTAGCTTAATGTTCTATAAAAAGTAAAATTTTGAAGTATGAAAATTGTTTTAGATGCTGTATTGTACTTGGAGAAAAGCAAACAGTTATGATATCCTGTAGCAGTACTGGAAAATAGTAACTCTTTGGACAATAATGCACTTGACCAACTGTATGAAAATATGTCTTGGTGATTAGGAAATTAGGGCTATTTTTAGCAATTACTTTAGAACTTGGAAATTAGAGGCAAGCAGGCAGAAATTCAAGACAGTAATAATAAAGAGAAATGTCAAACTTATGAAAATGCTCTTTGCAATCATATTGAATACATTTAGTTCCACTGGCTGCACTTAAACCTTTATGTTATCATCTACTTTGTTTTCTCTTGAATTTACTCTGGTTTAATTTGTCAAAACCCAAGTATATCTATTAAATGACATTTCTTCAACATGTCTGTACAGAACCTGGATTTCTGTACTTAAGAACATGTGTAATTAAAACGAAAGGATCAGGAAAGGTTTTCTACTGGTGTGTGGGAGATCAAAGACTCATGTTTGGAAGAAGCCGTCAGAGTCCCAACTAGTCAAACAGTTCTCAGCTGGGGTTGCTTATAGCCCCTCTAAGGAGGTATTCAGAAATATGGGCATTTTTCATTGTTACATGACTGAATGGAAGGGGCCCCACTAGCATTTTAGTGGCTGGAAGGCGGAGATGATAGGATAGATACTCTATAATGTTTGAGATGGTTAAGATGACGAGGAATTGTCTTTCCCAATTCCTCATCAAGCCAGTCACCATTTGACAATTGAATCCTTTTCACATTATGGATTTATTGTAAAAATAATGAATAGGAAATTCAATTTTAGAATTATAATAATGAAATTCTGAAAATTTGAGGGATAGATATGAGTGGAGACAATACAAATTCATTGGAATTGGAAGGTCACATAATAGAAATTTATCTATCATCTCTCTATAACAGTTGAGGTTCCCAAGATTTTCTGTATAAAATATCTCCAGATTTAAATTCACTCAAATCAACTCCAATATGTTAAAATAATTGTTCTTTCCTTCCCAAATGGAGTTTTCTTTTGCCCTGATTAAAACAAAACAAGCACTTGCTCCTGCAAATAATCCAGAATATAGAGAAGCACAAAGAAGAAACAACCACAACTATTAATTTTATTACCCAGAGAAGCTGTCATTAATGTATACATCAGGATTTTTCAATAGTAGCACAAATGAAATTTTGAATTAGGTGATTCTTTGAATTAGATAATGGAACGCTGTCCTGTGCATGGTAGGATGCTCAGCAGCACTCCTGGCCTCCACTCACTACATTCCAGAAGCATCATACAGCTTTGACAACCAAAATGTGTCCAGAGATTGCCAAATGTCCCCTAGGAGAGGAAAATCACCCCGGTTGAGAACCACTAAGTTTAAATATATAACCTTTCCTGTGTATTTGTGTATGGTGTGTGTGTGTGTGTGTGTGTAGGTGTTTAAACACTATATCCTTTTGGATGCCATTAAGAATTCCAGTGCTTCAGCAAACTAAACTCACTATAGCTAGATGCCATAGTGTATTTTGAAGCATCTTTCAGGGTTGTGACTTTAATGGGATTCCTGGGGCTCAGTGGTTACATAGGTTCTTTTACGTGTAGCAGGAGGGTCTTTCTTCCTTACTATGATTTATTCTTTATCAATATTCTCTTCTAGATGTGAACCAAGGTCTCCAGTGATGATATCTGCATAGGTAAACCACCTGCTCTGACCTGCTTGGGGAATGTCATGGTCTCACCCTGTAGCCCTTTAGTTGTTGTGTTGATATTTTTTATCTCTCTCTCTGTAGTCTCTCCATTCTGGGCTGACATCTGTTTTAATTCAGGCTGAATATCTTCCATTGGTGGTTGTGTGTGCTGCTTGCATGATGGGAAGACGTTTTTAATAGACAGCACACATTTTCTTCTGTACTGTCTTGGCAGTTTCATACTCATTTCTGCTTAAGCTGGTCACGAGGCTGACTGATGAGAATTCATTCTCTGAAAGACCATGACAACTATTTTCTACTTTTTCCAAGTGAATCAGATTGTGAATGCTATTTCGTGATTTATTAAAACATGAAAAATATATATTGGCAAGTAATAACATGCAGTAGATTTATAGTGGTGCATTCTGAATGGCCACATCAGGACTTTGTCTTTTTTAGCTTTCCTGCATCCATACAACTAGCCTCACATGAAAGTTCTTTACATAAATTAAAAGAGCCCCTCCATGCCTGGACTCCACGTTATTCTCTTTGTCTGTGACAAAAGAGGCAGCCAGGCAAGGTATCACTCCACCCCCTGTCCTCAGTCCCACCCAAATTATCCTGAAACAATAAACATTTACTAAAAACTGTGTTATCAAATTGTTGGGAAATTGAATGTATTCCAAGAGCAAGAGATGCTAAGATTGGAATAAAGTCCCCTCCTTCCCCCACCCCTAAGACCCTGTTCTTTGAGAGTGAGCAAAAACTGTAGCATTAGAAAATCTCAGATAAAAGAAGAAGCATAGTTCCAGAAGTTCACACTTGTGTCAGAAATGATGAGCGCTTAACCATGAATCAAGGCAAATTGGAAGTGGTCAAACAGGAGATGGCAAGAGTGAACGTCGACATTCTAGGAATCAGTGAATTAAAATGGACTGGAATGGGTGAATTTAACTCGGATGACCATTATATCTACTACTGTGGGCAGGAATCCCTTAGAAGAAATGGAGTAGCCATCATGGTCAACAAAAGAGTCCGAAATGCAGTACTTGGATGCAATCTTAAAAATGACAGGATGATTTCTGTTCGTTTCCAAGGCAAACCATTCAATATTACAGTAATCCAGGCCTATGCCCCAACGAGTAATGCTGAAGAAGCCGAAGTTAATCGGTTCTATGAAGACCTACAAGACCTTTTAGAACTAACACCCAAAAAAGATGTCCTTTTCATTATAGGGGACTGGAATGCAAAAGTAGGAAGTCAAGAAACACCTGGAGTAACTGGCAAATTTGGCCTTGGAGCACGGAATGAAGCAGGGCAAAGGCTAATAGAGTTTTGTCAAGAGAATGCACTGGTCATAGCAAACACCCTCTTCCAACAGCACAAGAGAAGACTCTACACATGGACATCACCAGATTGTCAACACCGAAATCAGATTGATTATATTCTTTGCAACCAAAGATGGAGAAGCTGTATACAGTTAGCGAAAACAAGACCAGGAGCTGACTGTGGCTCAGATCATGAACTCCTTATTGCGAAGTTCAGACTTAAATTGAAGAAAGTAGGGAAAACCACTAGACCATTCAGATATGACCTCAATCAAATCCCTTATGATTATACAGTGGAAGTGAGAAATAGATTTAAGGGACTAGATCTGATTGATAGAGTGCCTGATGAACTCTGGACGGAGGTTCGTGACATTGTACAGGAAACAGGGACCAAGACCATCCCCATGGAAAAGAAATGCAAAAGAGCGAAATGGCTGTCTGAGGAGGCCTTACAAATAGCTGTAAAAAGAAGAGAGGTAAAAAGCAAAGGAGAAAAGGAAAGATATAAGCATCTGAATGCAGAGTTCCAAAGAATAGCAAGGAGAGATAAGAAAGCCTTCCTCAGTGATCAATGCAAAGAAATAGAGGAAAACAACAGAATAGGAAAAACAAGAGACCTCTTCAAGAAAATTAGAGATTCCAAGGGAACATTTCATGCAAAGATGGGCGCGATAAAGGACAGAAATTGTATGGACCTAACAGAAGCAGAAGATATTAAGAAGAGGTGGCAGGAATACACAGAAGAACTGTACAAAAAAGATCTTCACGACCAAGATAGTCACAATAATGTGATCACCGACCTAGAGCCAGACATCTTGGAATGTGAAGTCAAGTGGGCCTTAGAAAGCATCACTACGAACAAAGCTAGTGGAGGTGATGGAATTCCAGTGGAGCTATTTCAAGTCTTGAAAGATGATGCTGTGAAAGTGCTGCACTCAATATGCCAGCAGATTTGGAAAACTCAGCAGTGGCCACAGGACTGGAAGAGGTCAGTCTTCATTCCAATCCCAAAGAAAGGCAATGCCAAAGAATGTTCAAACTACCGCACAATTGCACTCATCTCCCATGCTAGTAAAGTCATGCTCAAAATTCTCCAAGCCAGGCTTCAGCAGTATGTAAACCGTGAACTCCCAGATGTTCAAGCAGGTTTTAGAAAAGGCAGAGGCACCAGAGATCAAATTGCCAACATCCGCTGGATCATGGAGAAAGCAAGAGTTTCAGAAAAACATCTATTTCTGCTTCATTGACTATGCCAAAGCCTTTGACTGTGTGGATCACAATAAACTGTGGAACATTCTGAAAGAGATGGGAATCCCAGACCACCTGACCTGCCTCTTGAGAAACCTGTATGCAGGTCAGGAAGCAACAGTCAGAACTGGACATGGAACAACCGACTGGTTCCAAATAGGTAAAGGTGTACGTCAAGGTTGTATATTGTCACCTTGCTTATTTAACTTATATGCAGAGTACATCATGAGGAGCGCTGGGCTGGAAGAAGCACAAGCTGGAATCAAGATTGCCGGGAGAAATATCAATAACCTCAGAAATGCAGATGACACCACCCTTATGGCAGAAAGTGAAGAGGAACTCAAAGGCCTCTTGATGAAAGTGAAAGAGGAGAGTGAAAAGGTTGACTTGAAGCTCAACATTCAGAAAACAAAGATCATGGCATCTGGTCCCATCACTTCATGGGAAATAGATGGAAAAACAGTGGAAACAGTGTCAGACTTTGTTTTTTTGGGCTCCAAAATCACTGCAGATGCTGATTGCAGCCATGAAATTAAAAGACGCTTGCTCCTTGGAAGGAAAGTTATGACCAACCTTGATAGTATATTAAAAAGCAGAGACATTACTTTGCCAACCAAGGTCCGTCTAGTCAAGGCAATGGTTTTTCCCGTGGTCATGTATGGATGTGAGAGTTGGACTGTGAAGAAAGCTGATCGCCGAAGAATCGATGCTTTTGAACTGTGGTGTTGGAGAAGACTCTTGAGAGTCCCTTATACTGCAAGGAGATCCAACCAGTCCATTCTAAAGGAGATCAATCCTGGGTGTTCATTGGAGGGACTGATGCTAAAGCTGAAACTCCAATACTTTGGCCACCTCATGCGACGAGTTGACTCACTGGAAAAGACTCTGATGCTGGGAAAGGTTGGGGGTGGGAGGAGAAGGGGACGACGGAGAATGAGATGGCTGGATGGCATCACCGACTCTGTGGACATGAGTTTGAGTGTAGTCCGGGAGTTGGTGATGGACAGGGAGGCCTGGCGTGCTGTGATTCATGGGGTCGCGGAGAGTCGGACACGACTGAGCGACTGAACTGAACTGAACTGATGCACACCTCCCAGCCTTCGTTGCATATGTTGATTCTAGCCAATGAAATGTGAGTGTACCTCTGTAGAGCCAGAAGCCACTTCATCCCTATATTTTCCTTCTGTGACGACCTTAGAGCCTGAAAGTATTGGATGACATGGCTATAAGATGAAAGGCAGCTAGGTCTTGGAGTTGCCACACACAACTGTGGCCGTCCTTCCTGTGACTTGAGGAGGACGTGTTTCGTTACTGCAGTATGGCCTCTCCTAGACTAAGATATCAGTCAGCCTTAAGGGGCTGGAAAATGAAAAAGAGGAAGTGTGACTCAAACACAATCAGATAAACGAAATGGAGCAGAGAAGCAATTAGCTCAATTTGAGAATTACAGAAACATTTTAGACAATTGTTTTCTTTAGAAGCAGAAAGAGGGATTTTGTCTGAATTATTAGTTTGTTGATGGCAATCAAATTTCCCAGGAAATTTCTGGGAGGAGAACCTCATTGTGTTAGCATTTTACTCTTCCATTAAAAAAATTAAAACCCCAAAAGCTAAAATAATTATTCTTTTATTACAAAGTTTAAGTTTTATTAAGTGCCAAGTATTTATCAGCTGTGCTTCAAAATTACCCTTTTTATTAAAGTTTTATTTGTACTTAAAAGGAAAAATATATATTTTTAATTAAACATTTCTTTTTGTTTTTCTTTAACATGGTGTTTTGTTGTTGTTTAGTTGTAAATCATGTCTGACTCTTTGTGACCCCGTGGACTGTAGCCTGCCAGGCTCCTCTTTCCATGGGATTTCCAAAGCAAGAATACTGGAGTGGGTAGTCATTTCCTTCTCTTGGATATCTTCCTAACCCAGGGATCAAACCCAGACATCCTGCTTGGCAGACAGATTCTTCACTATTGAGCCACCTCAGAAGCCTTTTGTTTAACATACCTGCCTGAAATTGTCACCAGTCAGAATCACAGTCTTGTGATTAATGCTGACCTTTTGTGTTGATTTTGTTTTAATACCGTTCTTGGGTGCTCTTTTTATTGTTGTTCGGTCTCTCAGTTGTGTCTGACTCTTTGCAATCCCATTGACTGCAGCATGCCAGGCTTCCTTGTCCTTCACCATTTCCTGGAGCTTGATCAAACTCATGTCCATCGAGTCGGTGATGCCATCCAAGCATCTCATCCTCTGTCATGCCCATCTCCTCCTGCCTTCAATCTTTCCCAGCATCAGGGTCTTTTCAAATGAGTCAGTTCTTAACATCAGGTGGCCAAAGTATTGGAGCTTCAGCTTCAGCATCAGTCCTTCCAATGAATAGTCAGGACTGATTTCCTTTAGGATTGACTGGTTTGATCTCATTGCAGTCCAAGGGACTCTCAAGAGTCTTTTCCTACACCACAGTTCAAAAGCATCAATTCTTTGGTGTTCAGCCTTCTTTATGGTCCAGCTCTCACATCCATACATGACTACTGGAAAAACCATAGCTTTGACTAGATGGACCTTTGTCAGCAAAGTAATGTCTCTACTTTTTAATATACTGTCTAGGTTGGTCATAACTTTTCTTCCAAGGAGCAAGCGTTTTTTAATTTGATGGCTTCAGTGATTTTGGAGCCCAAAAAAATAAAATCTCTCACAGTTTCCATTGCTTCCCCAGCCATGAAGTGATGGGACCGGATGCCATGACCTTAGTTTTCTGAATGGTGAGTTTTAAGCCAGCTTTTTCACTCCCCTCTTTCACCTTCATCAAGAGCCTCTTTAGTTCCTCTTCACTTTCTGCCATTAAGGTGGTGTCATCTGCATATCTGAGGTTATTGACATTTCTCCTGGCAATCTTGATTCCAGCTTGTTCTTCATCCAGCCCGGCATTTTGCATGATGTACTCTGCATATTATTTAAACAAGCGAGGTGACAATATACAGCCTTGACGTACTCCTTTCTCAATTTTGAACCAGTCCACTGTTCCATGTTCCGTTCTAACTCTTGCTTCTTGACCTGCATACACATTTCTCAGGAGGCAGGTAAGGTAGTCTGGTGTTCCCATCTCTTGAAGAATTTTCCACAGTTTGTTGTGATCCACAAAATTAAAGGCATTAGTGTAATCAATGAAGGAGAAGTAGATGTTTTATGGATTCTCTTGTTTTTCCTATGATCCAACAGAGGTTGACAACTTGATCTCTGGTTCCTCTGCCTTTTCTAAAACCAGCTTGAACATCTGGGAGTTCTTGGTTCATGTATTGTTGAAGCCTATCTTGGAGAATTTTGAGTGTTACTTTTCTCGCATGTGAAATGAGTACAATTGTATGGTAGTTTGAACATTCTTTGGTACTGCCCTTCTTTGGGACTGAAATGAAAACTGACCTTTTGCAGTCCCGTGGCCACTGCTGAGTTTTCCAAATTTGATGGCACATTGGGTTCTAGGCACGATTTAAAGGCACAATGATATTTTTACTCTTTTTAATCTTCACTCTTATTACAAATCTCAGAAGCTAGGAGAATAAAAACAGTTTTGAACATTTTTTTAGTTTATACTTGGTTGCAAACTAAAAGCTCCTCTTTTTCAACTTTGTTGTTACATTTTAAATATAAGTGAAACCTCAAAAACTAGTTATATTGTTAGTTTTAAAATGTATTCAGAGGATGCACTGCTGTTGTAGCACTTGAATCTAGCTAATTACCTGGACAATCAAAAATTTGGCAGAAAATTTAGAGATCCCAGATATCTTCACCTTCTTAAAGATATCTGACCTTCTCAAAAAATACCTAAGCATTTCCAAAGTTGTAGGAAGAAGGGATTCCCCTATTTGTGTCCTCTTCAAAAGATGACAGAAAGAATTGGCAAATAGATTAAGTCTGGGAGGAAGGCCACCTGGCTCTTGTACATTAGACAAGAAGGAATCAGTCAAGCCAAAGGGTTTTCCCCATAAGGAGACACTGGTAGTGAGAAAGATTCTTGACGATGGATAGAGATAGAGTATAAGAAGCTGGAATCTAGCCTAGATCCACACATAATTTGGAGAGCTAGATTTCACACTAAAATTGAGCCAAGGCTTAGTGAAAGCTTTGCAGTTTACCAAATGTCATTTGAGTTTCAGATTTCAGAAAAGAGCTTTAAAGAAGAAACAATTTTGGCAGTGATGGTGACTGGCTGATAATGGCTGCTGCTAATGGTGGCCACACAATTTGCACTTCCTGCTCCCTCCCCCTCCCCCGCCCCCCACCCGCCCCATTACTGACTCAGCCAAATGATGCAGGGGTACGCATTTAATTTCTAAAAGTGTGTAGCAGTAGTGCGTATCATGTGTTCTCAGTTCTCTGGATGTTTTCCATGTTGAAATGCAAAGAACCATTAGCAATTTAAGAAATACAGAGGAAATGAAGGGCTTTTTAAAAAGCATCTATTTAGTTACCCATTTATTTTATTCCATGTATTGCAGGCCACAATTACACAAATAATTAAAGATGCAGTCAACTCTTGGCTATCAGCTATAATAAGCTTTCCCGACACAAGCTGTATTATAATGGGGTAAAGTGGCCAATTAAGGACTTGTTTCTGAGCAGTGAACAGAGGTGTTAGATCCTCTAGAGTCAAAGATCAGGAGCAGACAGAGAAAGGTCCCAATGCAGGCTGGAAAGCAGATCCTCCACTGAGAGAGGAACCAAAGTTTGTGAAGAGGGAGATAAAGCCTTCAGACATAAGTCCTATGTCTTGGCAGAACATTTACAAATATTCTGACAAATAGATAACTTCCTGCTTATCATCTGTAAGTTATAAGCATCTTGCTTATAACTTGTGGGTATACTCCTAAGAAAGTAACTAAGACAAAGACAAAAGCAAAATATAGTTGGAGTAATAGATGCCAATGAATTTTGCCATGATTTTCATGTTGGCTAGAGTGTATCATGGCTCTTTAGTGTTATAAAACATTTATCATCACATTTTAGGTTTTAGTTCCAACGTTTTTCAGATTCCAGTGTTTACTCATGTGTTGGGCCTTCTGTTTAACAGACACATGTGTATTGGCTCTTTCTCTTTGTCTGGCCCTTAAAATTAACATTTTTTTACTCCAAACTCTGTTTTGGTTTGTTTGACGTCATTGTGCATCAGGCGCAGAAACTTGGGTTCACCATTGACAATCACAATAAATGTGAATGGATTAACCTGCCAGGTAAAAAAGAAATTGCCAGACTTGAATTTTAAAAAAAATCTAGCAATCTGTCATTTTTTAAAAAGTGCATATGTAAATATACACAGAAAAATTGGAAGTGAAACAATGAAAAATGTATAACAGACAACTATTAAACAGAATGAAACTAGTATATCTAAAAATCAGACAAAATAGATTTTAAGGCAAAAAAAAATTATCAAGCTATCAAGACAGTTTTGTGCAGTGCTGGAATAGACAAGTTGACAGAATAGAGATCTCAGAATCAGACTCAGAAACTTAATATATGACAGAGGTGGCATTTCCAACTCTAGGGAAAGGTTGATCTAGCTGGGAAAAAAACGGTGCTCAAACAATGATGACCCATAAGGAATAAAATATATATTAGATTCATATCTCTCACCATACCCATAAGTTAATATCAGAAGATTAATAAAACCTACTGTGCAAATTAAATCTTTAGACCTTTAAGAAGTTATAAAGAACTTCTCTGTTAGAAAAATATCTTTTAACACTTCTAGGAGAGGCGCATAATAAATTGAACCCACAGAGAATAAACTATAAAGGGAAGAAATCAAGTTTTACTGCATAAAAATTAAAATGTAAAAAAGTATATTATGAAGAGATGCCATAAGTAACAACAGAAAAGTAAAATTATAAGCTATATACTAGAAGATAATTTCAATGCATACAGCCAGGAGAGGATTAAGATGCAGAATTTACAAAGACCTCCTATAAATCATTACATAAAAGATTAACAACTCAATATAAAAAAGACAAGGTATCTAAACTTAAAAGGAAATTAAAATGTCCAACAAACAAGTGAAAATATGTTCAGCCTAAATAGTAATCAAAAAATGCAAATTAAAACCACAATGAAATACAATTTTACACCTATTTGATTGATAAAAATGAAAAAAACAAACTTGAAAATACTAATCAGTGGAGAGGATGTTGAACAGTGGAAGCACTCATACACTAGTGGTGAGAATATATATTGATAAATCCATACAGGAAATGATTAAGGACTGAATGAGTTTCTCCAAATTTATATGTTGTAGCTCTAATTCCCAGTGGGATGATATTTGCAAGTAGGGCTTTTGGCCTGGAGGAGGGCATGGCAACTCACTCCAGTATTCTTGCCTGGAGAATCCGTATGGACAGAGCTGCCTGGTGGGCAGTCCATGGAGTCGAAAAGAGTCAGACACGACTGAGTGACTAAATATAGCACAGCCCAGCACAGGGCCTTTTGGAGGTAATTAGATGGGAATACCAGACCACCTGACCTGCCTCTTGAGAAACCTCTAACCAGGTCAGGACGCAACAGTTAGAAGTGGACATGGAACAACAGACTGGTTCCAAACAGGAAAAGGAGTACGTCAAGGCTGTATATTGTCACCCTGCTTATTTAACTTATATGCAGAGTACATCATGAGGAACGCTGGGCTAGAAGAAGCACAAGCTGGAATCAAGATTGCTGGGAGAAATATCAATAACCTCAGATATGCAGATGACACCACCCTTATGGCAGAAAGTGAAGAGGAACTCAAAAGCCTCTTGATGAAAGTAAAAGAGAAGAGTGAAAAAGTTGGCTTGAAGCTCAACATTCAGAAAACTAAGATCATGGCATCTGGTCCCATCACTTCGTGGGAAATAGATGGGGAAACAGTGTCAGACTTTATTTTTTTGGGCTTTAAAATCACTGTGGATGCTGATTGCAGCCATGAAATTAAAAGATGCTTACTCCTTGGAAGGAAAGTTATGACCAACCTAGATAGTATATTAAAAAGCAGAGACATTACTTTGCCAACCAAGGTCTGGCTAGTCAAGGCTATGGTTTTTCCCGTGGTCATGTATGGATGTGACAGTTGGACTGTGAAGAAAGCTGAGAGCCGAAGAATTGGAGAAGACTCTTGAGAGTCCCTTGGACTGCAAGGAGATCCAACCAGTCCATTCTAAAGGAGATCAGTCCTGGGTGTTCATTGGAAGGACTGATGCTAAAGCTGAAACTCCAATACTTTGGCCACTTCATGCGAAGAGTTGACTCATTGGAAAAGACTCTGATGCTGGGAGGGATTGGGGGCAGGAGGAGACGGGAACGACAGAGAATGAGATGGCTGGATGGCATCACCGACTCGATGGACATGAGTTTGCGTGAACTCTGGGAGTTGGTGATATACAGGGAGGCCTGGTGTGCTGTGATTCATGGGGTCGCAAAGAGTCAGACACGACTGAGCGACTGAACTGAACTGAACTGAGGCAACCGACTCCAGTATCCTTGCCTGGAGAATTCCATGGACAGAGGGGCCTGACTGGTACAGTCCATGGGGTCACAAAGAGTCAGACATACCTGAGCAACCAACACACACAGGTTTAGATGAGATGGTGAGAATGGTCCCTCCATGATGAGATTAGAGTCCTTCAAAGAAGAGGAATACAAGATATCTGTCATATGAGGTCACAGGAGAGAAGGTGGTTGGCTGTCTGCAAGCTAGAAAGAGAACTCTCTCTAGGAACCAAATGGGATGGCACCCTAATCTTTGAATTCCTATCCTCCAGAAGCATGAAAAATAAATTTGTCATTTAAACCACCCAGTCTATTTTGTTATGGTATCTGGAGTTAACTACAACAGTTTCACAGTTGTAGCCAAGTGTAAGGTGCGTAGATACTATGTGGTGGATACAATGAAGGTACACCAGCATTCCTTCCCAAGTTGGTCTACTGTGTGTGTGCATGCTAAGTCACTTCAATCATGTCTAACTCTGCAACCCTATGGACCATAGCCCGCCAGGTTCCTCTCTTTTGTTAAAAGTTTGAGAGCTAAAATCAATATTTCTCAGACTCTTGAGAAGTTAGAACACCAGAAACACATGGTTCTGTTAATTAAATACAGTTGGGAAATACTTAGGGAGTAGAAATGATATGGGGGCAATTCCTAAATTTATGTTTTGGTCGTCAGGCAGAGTTTGTTTTGTTTTTCTTACAATAACACTGAATGTCAGGTCACTATTTTCATCAGAGTTGACAGACAGCTGTAGTTCAGAGGCTCTGGTTTCTTGATCCTGGGGTCACAGTGATAGTGGTTTATTCCTCAACTCAACAGCTCCAATAATGACTTCCTGATTTTCAACCTTTCTGACAGTAGCCAAGGTGAACGTCTAGTGGGTTCTTCTAGTGGCATTGATCATTCTTAAAAATCTGGAGCCCACTCCTATAGCCTCTTCATTGATTTGGCAAGCACTTAACACTGTGTTGTATATTTCTCTCCTTAAAATAATTGTTGTTTCTGTCTCCTACAATTGGACACTGACCAAAATTTGACCTGGGAATCCTACATCTAGATATATACTCTAAGAAAACTTTTTGCATATATACCCAACTTCTACATATATTTCCTAAGTACACTCTGGTGTTTGTGCCCAAGGAGACATACAATAAAAATTCATAGTGGTATGGTTTCTAATAGCAAATATATACTTGACAGGAAAAATGAATAAAAAAGTAGTATAATCTTGCAATCTCTGACAAATTTTATAATAATTAAAAATAATAATCAAACATAAGCACATAAGACGTAGTATCAGCATTTGGTTAGCTTAACAAAATAGTGGCAGTTTCTAAGTGCAAGGCTTTAGGAATCAGATGATTAAAAATGGATCTCCTTCTCCTTAGTTCTCAGTTATATATTCTTAGGGTTTGTTTACTAAGCTTTTCTTCTTACCATACACATTCTTCCAGGGCCTTCTCATGCATTCGTACAGTTTTAAGTACATTGTATATATTGATGATTGTCAAATATATATCCCAAAGTTTCCAATCCATTATGTCCACTGACTACTGGCTATCTCTCCATGTAGGTATATTGCTGCTGCTGCTAAGTCACTTCAGTCATGTCCGACTTTGTGTGACCCCATAGACGGAAGCCCACCAGGCTCCCCCTTCCCTGGGATTCTCCAGGCAAGAACACTGGAGTGGGTTGCCATTTCCTTCTCCAATGTGTGAAAGTGAAAAGTGAAAGTGAAGTCGCTCAGTCGTGTCCGACCCTTAGCGACCCCATGGACTGCAGCCCACCAGGCTCCTCCATCCATGAGATTCTCCAGGCAAGAGTACTGGAGTGGCTTGCCATTGCCTTCTCCGGTAGGTATATTAGGTTATTTTAAATTCAGTAAGGCAGCAAATGATCTTTACTTCCAAACCAGCTTTTCATTTTGTTTTCCCAATCTCAGTCTAGAGACAATGCCATTCTTTATTTCCCCAAATTAGAAATCTGGTATCATCCTTGCCTATATTGTTTCCTTCATACCCTGCCGCTCACACACAGTCACTTTGTTGAAGTTTTTCTCATCAATTATACTGTCACTTCATATATCTACTATTCAGAACCCTTCTAACTCATTGTCACCTTGCCTGAAATCTTACCCACCTATTCGTTCCACGTAACATAATAAGTGACATTTCTAAAGCAAAATATCATTATATCATTCTCTTTTTTAATGTCTCTCAATGGATTCTTATTGCTACTAACCATAATACTGATGGCCTTCATGATATAGCTTCCAGTTACCTTTCATTGTTCCCACTTTTTTTCTGCTTTACAATGCAATCCATATTGTGCCTCTCAGTTTCTTCGATTGTGGTCTTTCTGATATTCACAGCTTCCCATGTGCTTTTTGTTTTGTGTGGCATACACTTATCTTCCCTTTCTACTCATGTCTATTAGGTCTCAGGGGAGACATTGATATCTTCCAGTAGTATGTATCTCTAACATTCTCTTCTTTCTGCACATTACATTCCCTTTCCCACAAGTATGTATGTGTATCTAACAGTTAAGCCCTTAAGAAGAACATAACCACCATATCCTCATCACATTTACTATATTTAGCAATTAGTCTCAATATCAATTAATGTTCAGTCTGTGTACAAACTTCCTTGATTGACTCAAAACAGTTTACAGTGGATTTGCTTGAATCAGAATCAAAATCCACACATTGTAATAGGTTTATTAATATGTCTTGTCTATTGTTGTTGCTGTTGTTCAATCACTAAGTCGTGTCCAACTCTTTGCGACCCCATGCACTGTAGCACACCAGGCTTTCCTGGCCTTCACTATCTCCTGGAGATTGCTGAAACTCCTGTCCATTGAATCAGTGATGCCATCCAACCATCTCATCCTGTGTTACCCACTTCTCTTCTTGCCCTCAATCTTTCCCAACATCAGGGTCTTTTCCAATGACTTGGCTATTTGCATGAGGTGGGCCAAAATATTAGAGCTTCAGCTTAACCATCAATTCTTCTAATGAATACTCAGGGATGATTTCCTTTCGGATTGACTAGTTTGATCTCCTTGCAGTCCAAGGGCCTCTCAAGAGTCTTCTCCAGCACTACAGTTCAAAAGCATTAATTCTTCGGTGCTCAGCCTTCTTTATGGTACAACTCTCTCATACATACATGACTACTGGAAAACCTATAGCTCTGACTGTATGGACCTTTGTCAACAAAGTGTTGTCTCTGCTTTTTAATAGACTGTCTAGGTTTGTCATAGCTTTTCTTCCAAGGAGCAAGAGTCTTTTAATTCTGTGGCTGCCATCACCATCTGCATTGATTTTGGAGCCCAAGAAAATAAAATCTGCCACTGTTTCCACATTTTCTCCATTTATTTTCCATGAACTGATAGGACCGGATGCCATAATCTTTGTTTTTTGAATGTTGAATTTTAAGCCAGCATTTTCACTCTCTTCTTTCACCTTCACCACAAGACTCTTTAGTTCCTCTTCACTTTCTGCCGTTACAGTGGTGTCATCTGCATATCTGAGGTTATTGATATTTCTCCCAGCAATCTTGATTCCAGCTTGTGCTTCTTCCAGCCCAGCGTTCCTCATGATGCACTCTGCATATAACTTAAATAAGCAGGATGACAATACACAGCCTTGATGTACTCCTTTTCCAACTTTGAACCAGTCCATTGTCCCATGTCCAGTTCTAACTTTTGCTTCTTGTCCTACATACAGATTTCTCAAGAGGCAGGTAATTTGGTCTAGTAGTCCCAATTCTTTAGTTCCTTTTCCCATTTCAATGGCATTTTAGGGAAGAACTCATGGATTTTTCTGATGGATTTTCCATATTTTACTAATGTGAGTTTCATGGTTACATTTAGTTGGTTCCTCTATCCACCACATTTTCTAATAGTTAGTATTTAAATCTAAAGGCTTGATTAGACGCGTATTATGATTTTAGTAAGAATATTGAACAGATTGTGCTGTGTGCTTCCTGTTGGTTCAACAGGATACAAATAACAGCTAGTTGTTTTTAGGGCTGTTAATGTGATCAGTCACTTCAGATGGTTCCAACCTAATCTGTCTATTACAAAGTTACCCATTAATCTTTTATCTAATGATTTTCACTGTCACTGATGATTGTTGTCTAAACCCAGTATTCCATTAAAGTTGTAGTATGATGATGCTTCTCATTCTTTCATTTCTCCTGCATTTGTTTACTCTGGAACATAACTGACAGAGAAAAAGCAGCATGGGTGTTTGGTTCTTTCTCTTTACTTACTAATTTTAAGAATATTGGCTTGATGCCTGTTTTGATTACCCCATGGGAAAAGGTCTCAACTTCGCACACATCATTTAGCTTAATATCGATACTGAGGATGCCACAAATGCATCAAGAAGATATGAAGCGATTTTGTTATTCATATAATGAGTCTTCCTGAGGAGAGCTGCAAGCTCCCAAGCAGCTCTCTGAAATGGTTCACAGAGCAAGGTAGGGGTGACTGGGTTTGACTTCTGTTGTGGTTAGTGGATGGGGCTGGAGGAATGGCTCCTGCCTAAAGATTGTGGCTCGTCTGGCTTAAGCATTGCAGAAGGGAGCACATGGGCTTTCCCAGGAGTGGAAATTATATGAGAAGGGGGAGAAGTAGGGCTTGACACTATCAACAGTCAAAAACTAAAAAAAAAAAAAAAATAGAGTCAACCTGTTTACTGCAGTTCACCCTGATATTTGTCCAATGATTGAAAGGTGCCACATTTTATTTAATTAAATTTGAAATTAGCCATTATGGTGTCTATGAGGCCTGAAGCCTAAGGTTAGTGAAGGGGGTAAAATTCCTATTGAATGCCTTAGTGTCATCACCTCTTCTCTAAAGAGGTCTGATATAATGGATTTCAATCTGTGAAGGACCTATTTTAATTTACCTTGGGCCATATTAATTATTTTTAACCAGGGGGATACATGGATTCCCATCTTGTCAAACTGATTATAAGTGCAAAAATTTAATACAATTTAAATTTATCACTTGTTGGTTCAGAGTATACATGGCCACCCTGAAATACTTTAGAGCAATAAGTGCTACAGCTGTAGAGAATTTAGGCATGGAAGCAGTTCTGATGGCTAAGGTGAATCTTGCCTGTTTGTCTTTTACCTTTGGTGATTACCTTAAAAATATAAGGTTTACATTATTGAAATTTAGTGGGATCTCAGGTATAATTTTAAATTGAACCCCAGTATAAAGATTTGTTAACAGAAGCATTTCATCACATGTTAAAGTTAACTCAGACCTTATGTTATAGAGGCACAAGAGCCAATCACATGTCTTTATATTTGGGGGCAGAGGATTTTTTAAACAAACTTTTCTTTCCAAAGCAATTTTAGCTTCATAGTGAAATGGAGCATAAGGTACAGAGATTTCTTTATACTCCCTCCCCTGACCTAAGTGTTGCCTCCCCCATTATCACCATCCACTACTAGCCTGGTACATTTGTTAAATGCTTAAGTTACATTGATACATTTTTTATCACTCAAAGTCCATAGTTTACATTATAGTTCACTCTTGATGTTGTACTTTCTATGGGTTTAGTATAATGTACAATGACACAAGTCTGCTATTATAGTATCATATATACTAGTTTCCCCTGGAGGAGGGCATGGCAACACACTCCAGTATTCTTTCCTGGAGAATCCCATGGACAGAGGAACCTGGTGGGCTAAGGCCCATAGGGTTGCGAAGAGTCAGACATGACTGAAGTGATTTAGGATGCACGCAAGGATGTATTGAAGTGAAGTCTCTCAGTTGTGTCCGACTCTTTGCGACCCTGTGGACTGTAGACCACCAGGCTCCTCCATTCATGGGATTCTCCAGGCAAGAATACTGGAGTGGGTCACCATTTCCTTCTTCAGGGGATCTTCCCGACCCAGGGATCGAACCCAGGTCTCCTGCATTGCAGGCCGACGCTTTAACCTCTCAGCCACCAGGGAAGCTGAGCATATTTTCCTATGCTGTGCCTTCTTCTTTGGTGAGGTTTCTGTTCATGTCTTCATATCTTTCATCCATTTTTAAATTGAGTTGCTTGTTTTCTTATTGTTGAGTTTTAACTATTCCCTGTATATTTTGGATAACAGTCTTTTATTAGATATATCTTTAACAAATATTTTCTTCCAGTCTGTAGTGTCTTCTCATTTTCCTGAGAGTGTCTTTTGCAAATCACAAACTTTTAATATTAGCAAAGTTCAGCTTAGTGATTTTCTCTTTTATGAATCATGTGTTTGGCATATCTAAAAAGCCATTGCCACAGCCAGGCCATCCAGGTTTTCTCCTATGCTACCTCATCGTGTGCTGAATATTTCTGTATTGCTGTAAATATTCTTGGGCTTCCCTTGCGGCTCAGATGGTAAAGACTCTGCCTGCAATGCAGGAGACCTGGGTTCAATCCCTGGTATTCTTAAGGTGTGTTCTGGGAATGCAATACAGTCACTTGAAACCATTTTATCCTTTTGGTCTTGCTTTTAAGATTTGTTGTATGGAGACAGAGCAGCATTTAGTCTGGGGCTAATTTTACTCTGGGCTTCCCTGGTGGCTCAGCGGAACAGAATCCACTTGCAATGCAGGAGACAAGGGTTCGACCCCTGGGTTGAGAAGATCTCCTGGAGAAGGAAATGGCAGCCCACTCCAGTATGCTTGCTCAGGAAATCCCTTGGACAGAGGGACCTGGAGGGCTAGGGTCCATGAAGGTGGCAAAAGAGTCGGACCTAACCTAACAACTAAACAACAGCAGTTTTCCTCCACTACTGAGGAAAAGTCCTTATGAGTATTCCTTCCAGTGCCCTATAAGTTTTGGTGTTTTTCAGCTTGGCTTATGGGAGTAGACAGGATTCCAGTGAGTGTGGTACTGTCCCTTCTAATCCTTCCTGGGACTTAGGCAGTTTCCTTACACACTGTGGGTCGTTAGAGTTCCTCCTCTGTATAGCATTTTTAAAGTGCTCTGTCCTGTGAAGTTTAACTTTGTATGCCCTGAACTCACAAATCCATGTTTTCACCTCAGGAAATGATTGTCTTTTGCTTGGGTTCCTTCCATATAGTCTGTGTCATGGCTGGGAAACTTCTCAAGGCACTAAGCTGAGAAAAATTTAAGGATCACCTCATTTGACTCCTGTCCCTCAAGGACCAATATTCTCCATTACCTGATAACTAGTGTCTTGAAACACCATTATTTCATGTATTTTAATCAGTTTTTTGGTTCAGGTATGAGAATGAGTCCAATATATGTCATTTGATCTGAACTGGAATTGGAAGACTGTTTGGTTCCTTTTAGCAATTAAATGAAATAGCATGTTAAAATACTCCATACATATACTCATTACTTCTAGAAAATGTGTGAGGTATGTCAGCTACAAATTGGCACTTGCCATTGACATTTGCCATTTATCTCTACAAGGATTAAATCATATGCTGCTGTAGTTGCTGATTTTCAACATGCCCTGAAAGGAGTTCAGAGTGGGGAGCAGAAATGAGGCACTCTGTCCTGGGGGAAAACCTGGCCGCACAGGTCTTCTGATAGTGAGATGTTTTCTGGAGCCAATTTTATAAGCCCAATTTTTTTATCTCCTCATATCTAGAAAAGCACTAAAGTCCTTCACGGTGATGACTGTGACTAGCAGTCACAGTCACTAGTTCACTCGTGACTAGCAGAAATCTTCAGTAGAAAAGTATGTGCTTGATTGCATGTATTACCCCTTCATCAAAATTACACATACAGTTACCTTCCCCCTTGCTTATTTGGAGCAGTTTCTCAGAGCTATCTGAGGTGCTGGCTCCTGGGCTGCAATCCTCATTTTGCCCCACATAAAGCTGAATTCACAACTCTCACGTTGTGTATTTTTTTTTAAGTTGGCAGGTATAAATGTGTGTGTGTGTGTGTGTTAGTTGCTTAGTCATAGACTGCAACCTCATAGACCCCAGCCTACCAGGCCCTTCCGTCCATGGGATTCTCCAGGCAAGGACACGGGAGTGGGTTGCCATTTCTTTCTCCAAAAGAAATTATAGAAAGAAAGAAAGTGAAGTCACGACAAGAAAGTGAAGTCACTCAGTCGTGTCCAACTCTTTGCGACCCCATGGACTGTAGCCTATCACGCTCCTCCATCCATGGAATGTTCGAGGCAAGAATACTGGAGTGGGTTGCCATTTCCTTCTCCCAGGTATAAATATCATCTTATTATTCAAAAAGTAACTGTGAAGTTCTATTTTAATATAGATTTTTTAAATATTACAAAAGTCATAGTATATGTATTTTGTAGATTATTTGGAAAACAGAAACACTAAAAAGAATATTAAAATCATCTATAATCATACATGAAGATATAATCAGTAATGATACTTTGGAGTATAGTCTCCTAATTCATTTTTTTGCATGTACTGGGATCCTTTCCTCCCAGTATGATATAATAAGAATTTTTGATGACATGGACTGTTTTTTAAAATATGATTTTCAATGAATAGATGAAAATCTACAATTCTTTATTTAACTATTTCTATCTATGGGGGCATTTAGATAATTTTGAATTTTTTCAACTCTCACATTTTACGTAATCTTTTCCATAATTCTGATTATTTCTTTAAAGTAGATTTTTTAAAATAGACAGATAATTACCAGTTCAGTCTTGTGGAAATAAGGAAAGTGATAACTTTTGTTTGTAAAAGGTCTTTCTTAGTAGATAGTATATTTTCTTTTGTGGGATTAGAGTTGATTAATGCTAAAAATTATTTTGCCATACTGCATTGTAACACTGCAGGTATAAATAAACTTAGTTTAGTCAAGACACTTCTCTGTATTCATGCTGGTTAATTGAAAAATCACATAACCAGGAGGAAGATTCTGAAAGATTAATGAAGTTTGTCAAAGAAACTAGGAGACAGTGATCCAGGTGCTGAGATAATTTTTCCTGCTTCCCTTTTTGCTGCTGCTGCTGCTGCTAAGTCACTTCAGTTGTGTCCGACTCTGTGTGACTCCATAGACAGAAGCCCACCAGGCTCCCCCTTCCCTGGGATTCTCCAGGCAAGAACACTGGAGTGGGTTGCCATTTCCTTCTCCAATGTGTGAAAGTGGAAAGTGAAAAGTGAAAGTGAAGTCGCTCAGTCGTGTCCGACCCTTAGCGACCCCACGGACTGCAGCCCACCAGGCTCCTCCATCCATGGGATTTTCTAGGCAAGAGTACTGGAGTGGCTTGCCATTGCCTTCTCCGGCTTCCCTTTTTCCTTTCACCATATTGGAATAAACACGTCATTGGAAAAAAGATGACTTCAGTAAAAAATGTATATGAAAGGACTGGTATACCTATAATGAATGATCATACCTTTGGCATTCAAATTCTGGCCTTTTCATTTATGAGTTAGGTGGACTTCTTAATATCTTTGGGTACCAGTTTTTGCATCTGTAAAATGAGAATAGTGTAATATCTCAAATGATTATTTTGAGAATTCAATTGGTAAATCCATAGCATTAGAATAGCGCTTGGCAAGTAGTAGTTAAGATTTCAGTTCAGTTCAGTTCAGTCGCTCAGTAGTGTCCGACTCTTAGCGACCCCATGAACCACAGCACGCCAGGCCTCCCTGTCCATCACCAACTCCTGGAGTTCACTCAAACTCATGTCCATCAAGTCGGTGATGCCATCCAGCCACCTCATTCTCTGTCGTCCCCGTCTCCTCCTACCCCCAGTCTCTCCCAGCATCAGAGTCTTTTCCAGTGAGTCAATTCGTCGCATGAGGTGGCCAAAATATTGGAGTTTCAGCTTCAGCATCAGTCCTTCCAATGAACATCCAGGATTGATCTCCTTTAGAATGGACTGGTTGGATCTCCCTGCAGTCCAAGGGACTCTCTTCTCCAGCACCACAGTTCAAAAGCATCAATTCTTCGGCGATCAGCTTTCTTCACAGTCCAACTCTCACATCCATACATGACCACGGGAAAAACCATAGCCTTGACTAGACGGACCTTTGTTGGCAAAGTAATGTCTCTGCTTTTTAATATTCTATCTAGGTTGGTCATAACTTTCCTTCCAAGGAGCAAGCGTCTAAGCATCTTTTAATTTCATGGCTGTAATCAGCATCCGTAGTGATTTTAGAGCCCAAAAAAATAAAGTCTGACACTGTTTCCACTGTTTCCCCATCTTTTTCCGATGAAGTGATGGGACCAGATGCCATGATCTTCGTTTTTTGAATGTTGAGCTTCAAGCCAACCTTTGCACTCTCCTCTTTCACTTTCATCAAGAGGCCTTTGAGTTCCTCTTCACTTTCTGCCATAAGGGTGGTCTCATCTGCATATCTGAGGTTATTGATATTTCTCCCGGCAATCTTGATTCCAGCTTGTGCTTCAAATGTTAATGTCAGTCTGATTCATGGGGTCGCAAAGAGTCGGACACAACTGAGCTACTGAACTGAACTGGACTGAACTGAATGTCAATGCTCACAAGACTTTTATGAAAAATTGACTTTTCCTTTGTAAATTATTATTAAATACTTATTGGATGAATCAGTTGGTTAGTTTCTGTTAGAAAAAAAAAAAGAGAAAGTTCATATTAAAGCCTTATGAGGTCAGTAGGTTTTATGTAGTCTTCTAGTCATGAACTTTATGTGTCTGATAAAGGAAACTAACTTCTGTCTACCATAAGACTCCCTTTTAAAATTTCTCTGGCAGCTGGTCTCACCATTCTTTTCTATAATTGATTTATTTATGGCTGTGCTGGGTCTTTGTTGCTGCTTGGGCTTTTCTCTAGTTGCGGTGAGCAGGGTTACTCTCTAGTTGCAGTGTTTGGGCTTCTCATTGTGGTGGCTTTTCTTGTTGTGGAGCATGGGCTGTAGGGTACTCAGGCTTCAAGAGTTGTGGCACACGGCCTCTGGGCTCTAGAGCACAGGCTCAATCATTGTAGCTCATGGGCCTAGTTGTCTGTGGCATGTGGGATCTTCCCAGATCAGGGATCAAACCTGTGTCCCCTGCAGTGGCAGGCAGATTCTTTACCACTGAGCCAGCAGGGAAGCCCCTGGTCTTACCACTCAATCCCAGTCCCCAAAGCTGACTTCCTTCCTGAAATTGTATGCTTCATTGTGGGACAGTGAAGACTAGAAAAAAATATTCTTTATGTTATGTATCCATAATTTCTACCTTTGCCTTTAGGTTTCACTTTGAAGAAGTCAACTATGTCCACTTTTATCTACACTATAGCTTAGGCTTTACTCCTTCAAGCAATTCACTAGATTTTCTTTAATCTTTTTCTGTTATAGACAAGTTTTCCTTGTCTTTTATTATCACCCTGGGCCAGTCTTTCTCAGAGAAAACAACCAAACTGCATAGTTTTTAGCTCCAACATCAAGTAAAAAAGATAGCATTTCTATAGCTAAATTTAGCTACAGAACACTTAAAATTGAGATATTAGAGAGGCATATTAAATTTTTATTTTTTTAATGTATGTGAAATAGAGATTTATCATGAGCGTAATTGTCTTCTTGAGTTGTAATTTTCAATTCCCTAGCATATAGGGAATTACACAGATTTTGACATACTTTTTTAATCACTACACATGTTTGACTTTTCTTTCCTAGAAACTGTTTTCCCTTTCAGTAACATCAAATGCTACAAAAACTTACATTAAAAATCAATTTTACATTTCTGATTATCTGTGCTGTGAAATTGCAATAGTAGATCCAGGAATAAACAAATAGGATCTCTTCTTCTCTCTCTTTTTTAAAAATTTATTTATTTTAATTGGAGGCTAATTACTTTACAATATTGTAGTGGTTTTTGCCATACATTGACATGAATCAGCCATGGGTGTTCATGTGTTCCCCATCCTGAACCCCCCTCCCAACTCCCTCTCCATCCCATCTCTCATGGTCTTCTCTGTTTTAACCATCTACCTATTTTGGTTTTTAAACACTTATCCTTAGTCCCTTTGTTCACTTGTAATTGAAAAAAAATTGCTAATTTTTTAAAGTATTTAAGCCAACTCATTTATTTTACAGGTGAAAAAATGGAGGCTCACAGATATTAAGTCACTTGTCCTATATCATCCAGCTCTTTGATGTAAAAGCCTAAATTAAAAATGAGATCTAACACGTATGGTTATTACTAATATTTTAGAAAAGGTTTTATTAACAAATAGCTTACTGGTAATCATTTTAAAATTATTTCTCACTTACTGAAACTGAAGCATGACTAATTGCTCAGCAGTAATACAGACACTCCAAGGATGCTGCGTCTCTACTCACTGTACTCCCAACGGAGGAGACATATACAGGACTTTGGGGTAAACTGCAGTGGCAGACAGAACTGGAGGTGGTAGATTGAAGCGAGGGCCAGCTGGGGAGAAAGGTGAGGAAGATAGAGCAATCAACCAGAGTGAAAGCAGTTATAGAGAAATCTTTTGGGAAATTGTGAGAACATTAATAGATCCACCTAACCACCACCTTATCCTTATCTACCTTGTGCTATGGGTTAGAGCTGAAGAAAATACCTAACAGAATGAAGGAAGCAATTCTTTACTTCCAGCAATTATTTACCTGAGGTCAGGTGAGCCTCAAGTTCCCAGCAATCCTATAGATCCTAATCAGGATCCTAATTTCTTTTTCAATTGTAATCATGTGCCTTTCTAAATTCTTCCATAACTGTACACACCTTTCTAAATTCTACCCCTAACTGTACACACCTCTTAGAATTGATTGATGATGAAGATTATTTTGCTAAGTTTTATTGTTATAACTACAAATGTAAGTACCCTTCAGCTAAAAAGAATACCACACTATTCATACTAATTGAAGAATTTATAACCATTAGGAAGAAACTGAGCAATTAAGGAATATATTCTTTCCATTTAATTCTAAGTGAGAATTGACACTGGGGGATAAAACTCTTAACTTGCTGTTTTTTTTTTTTTTCATCCCCATCATCACCATTTGTTATCTTTAACTTTATACAACTTTTCTACCTTCTCTCCCAGCACAGAGAATGAAATAAGCCTTTTTATCCTAAGTGAATCCATCTACTTGATTTCAAGTGTCTGGATCCATTGTTTCTTTTTCATTATTTTTTTAGTCTCCCATCATTTACTGGCTCCTTTATACTATGTATGCTCAGCTGTTTCTCATTTTTGTAAGGGAAAATAAATCTCTATTAAGATTGTTTAATTATTATTTAATGCTTTATCCCTTTCCTTTCATAGTCAATTTTCAAGTAAGTACAACCTCTACTTCTTCAGGAAATATTCACTATTTCTTAAAGCAGTTTTATTGAGAAACAATTTACAGACTGTACAATTTACCTATTTTAAGTATACAGGTCTCTATGAATTTTAATACATATATACAGTCACCACAGTCTAGTTTTAGAATACTCCCATTATCCCAAAAAGTTCTTTCATGCCTTTTAGAGTTAATCCCATTCTTACTTCCAGCCCTAAACAATCACTGACCTGATTCTGTCTTCATAGTTTTCTAATTTCTAGAGACTCCAAATAACTGGATTTGTGCAATATGTAGCTTTTTGTGTCTAGCTTTTCTCAGATGGCACAATGTTTTGGGATTCACTATTATTTTACATATATTGCTTGTGTGTTCTTTTTTATTTTGGAGAGGTATTTCATTGTACAGATATACCATAGTTTATTCACCTGCTGATAGACATTTGGGCTTTTTCCAGGTTGTGGCTATCATAGATAATGCTTCTATGAATATCATGTACAAGTCTTTGGCCGTATGTTTTTATTACCATGGGAGATACCTAGGAGTAGAATTGCTATGTTATACAGTAAGTTTTTGCTTAACTTTTTAAGGAAATACCAAACTTTTTTCAAGATGATTGTATCATTTTTACATTCCTAACAGCAGTGTATGAGAATTCCAGTGTCTCCACATTCTTTCCAACTTTTGAAAAGCCCCTACTGTTTACATATATAATTCAAACATTTTTTAAATTGGAGTATAGTTGCTTTACACTGCTGTGTCATTTTCTGCTGTTCAACAAAGTGAATGAGCCATGTTGCTGCTGCTTAGTCACTTCAGTCGTGTGCAATGTGACTTAGTTGTGTGTAACGTGTGCAACGTGTGCTTAGTCACTTCAGTTGTGTGCAACTCTGTGCAAAACTATGGACTGCAGCCCCCAGGCTCCTCTGTCCATGGGATCCTCTAGGCAAGAGTACTGAAGTGGGTTGCCATGTCCTCCTCCAGGGGATCTTCCTGATCCAGGGATTGAACCCGGGTCTTCTGTATTGCAGGCAGATTCTTTACCACTGAACCCCTAGTGAAGCCCCTGAGTCAGCCACAGGTATACATATATCTCTTCTTTTTTGGATTTCTACGAAAACCTTTTTGATTAGATTTATTCGAGTGGGTTTTTAGTGCTATTTTTTGTGGTTGAGTGTATTTTGATGTTGAGTATTATTTCCTTTGTTTATTATTTGTATATTTAACTTGGAAAAGGGCTTATTCAAATTTTTAATCAATTTTAATCTATTAGGTTGTTTGTTTTATTACCATTGAATTATAAATTTGCATATATTCTGAATATACATGTTTTAAGAATTATATTATTTACAAGTATTTCTCCAGTATAAGACTTGTCCTTCCATTTTTGATGTCATTTTAAAATTTGAATTTATAAAAATAAAATATTCCTTATATAGACTATAGTTTTGGTGTCACATTTAAGAACCATTGCCTAACTCGATGTCACACAGATGTTCTCCTCTGTTTTTATCTTAAAGTTTTCTAGTTCTAGGTTTTACATTCAAGTTTATGATCCATTTTGAATTATATTTGGATATGGTACAAAGCATGGATTAAAATTTGTTTTAATGCATATGGATATCTGATTGTTAGCACAGTTTGTAGGAAGTCAGTTATTCCCCCTGACATGTGTGCTCTTTGGAAGAAAGTTTCAATGGACAGCCAATTCTTCAGGGCTGAGGAATTATGCTCCATCCACCTGAGGGTGGAATAACTATATAATTATATGGAATTCTTCTGCATAAATAGTTTATCTGTTTTCCCACAATTATTAACTTATTCCTTCATTTTTATCAGTGTGGTCTCTATATTTATCTTATACTGTGGGTTATAATCCATTACTGTTTTATATCCTTCTTCTTGTGATATTCCAGTTATGACTAAGTTACACTTTTAGAAATTGTCCTACATTTCTTAGATGTCTGTCCTATTTTTTACAAGTCTCTTTATTTTCATTGCAGTTTAGTGTGGGAAGCTTCTGATGAATTATTATCACAGTCAATGATTCTTTCCTGTGCTATGCTGGGCCTACTGATCAGCCACTCAAAACACTCTTTTTCTTTGTTACAAAGGTTTTTATTTGTAGCATTTCTTTTTGATTTATTTTTAAGAGTTTCCATCTCTGGCATGGTCCAGATGTTTGTTTACTTTTACCATTAGATCCCTTAAAATATTAATTGTAGTTATTTTAAGTTCCCTGTGGGATGATACTAACATCTGCGTCATAACAGATCTGGTTCTTTTTTTTTTCCCCCTCTGCTGTTTTTGGCATACCTTGTAAGTTTTTGTCCAAAGCTGTACATCTTGTACCAGGTTATAGGAATTGAGGTACTATAGTGTAAGAATACGGAGAAGGCAATGGCAAGCCACTCCAGTACTCTTGCCTAGAGAATCCCATGGATGGAGGAGCCTGGTAGGCTGCAGTCCATGGGATCGCTATGAGTTGGACATGACTGAGCGACTTCATTTTCACTTTCACACATTGGAGAAGGAAATGGCAACCCACTCCAGTGTTCTTGCCTGCTGAATCCCAGGGACAGGGGAGCCTGGTGGGCTACCATCTATGGGGTCACACAGAGTCAGACACGATTGAAGTGACTTAGCAGCAGCAGCAGTGTAAGAATATATGGTGATCTGGCTAGGAGTGCGGTATGTTTAATGTTTTTTGTAACTGTAGGTGCCAGGGGTCGCAAAGAGTCGGACACGACTGAGCGACTGAACTGAACTGAATAGGTGCCAGAGGCTTCAACTTCTCTAGTGACCTGCTTTTGTCTCCATTCTTGACTTTGGGATTTCCTTATGCCTCCTTCTGAAAGAGCCTGTGTCTTGCAGTTCTTTCAGGCGTAATCCACTGTCTCTATATTGGAGCCCAGCTGGTGTGATGGTGAAGTGTTGGGGAGAGAGGTATTCTATAATTGTACATTTAAGTCTTGATGTTTTAATAGATTTGTGTCTTCGGTTTATGTCTTTTACAAGCATTTCTCAACTGCTATAGCATTTTTTCTTTACTTTTCCTTCTTTTGCCTTCCACTTTCCCTGGATTTAGTTTTCCCTATCCTCTTGAAGTCTTGACTCTTGTTGAATTTTCCCCCCCTTTATATGAAATAAAAAGGATAGATAGTGCTGGAGTGGAAAAATGCCCTTCTCCCAATTGGGATAGGCTTTGGCCAAATAGTTTCCTCTGAAGCACAGGTATATGTCCTGATAAGGGTCTGGACACAGTTCTTAATGATTATTCTTCCCCTGTTTGAGATGTAAGGCCAAAAGTTAAAACTGTGTGCTGTCTTGGCCTCTGGTAAAACCAGGAGGACCTTGAATGTCTTAACCCAAATTCCTTTGTTTTCAAGGTAGCTGTGATTTGTTTTATTCAGGTATGGTAAACACATGACATAACATGACTGTCATGAAGGAAGAACTTCTATATTCACAGATTCCCTAGAAATAGGAAGCATAGCACATTACACAGGGCCACATAGTGAATTACCAAGGTCGATCAGCAGACAGGAAACCAGGGGAGAATATTGTCAGGAATCTTTATTGTAGTTTCCACAGGAAGGAACAGGTAAGGCAGGGTAAACATAATTGGTTACTTTGAATAATTTCTGCAGACTTGGGTGTATGGGGACTATTCCTCGTTGTCTGATACCTGGTCCTGGAGGAAGTACAGTGGGAGACTAATGGTTTAAAGTGTAATAAATTCAGGGGGTGGACTCTAAATTCACTTCACTTCAGTCACTCAGTTGTGTCCGACTCTTTGATATCCTATGGACTGTTGTACGCAAGGCCTCCCTGTCCATTACCAACTCCCAGAGCTTACTCAAACTCATATCCATTGAGTTGGTGATGCCATCCAACCATATCATCCTCTGTCATCCCCTTCTTTTCCCACATTCGATCTTTCCCAGCATCAGGGTCTCTTCCAATGAGTCATTTCTTTGTATCAGGTGGTCAAAGTACTGGAATTTTAGCTTCAGCATCAGTCCTTTCAGTGAATATTATGACTGATTTCCTTAGGATTGACTGGTTGGATCTCCTTGCAGTCCAAGGGACTCTCAAGAGTCTTTTCCAACACCACAGTTCAAAAGCATCAATTCTTCGGTACACTGCGTTCTTTATAGTCCAACTCTCACATCCATACATGACTATTGGAAAAACCATAACTTTGACTAGATGGACCTTTGTTGGCAAAGTAATGTCTCTGCTTTTTAATATGCTGTGTAGGTTGGTCATAGCTTTTCTGCCAGTGAGCAAGTGTCTTTTAATTTGATGGCTGCAGTCACCATCTGCAGTGATTTTGGAGCCCAAGAAAATAAAGTCTCTCACTGTTTCCATTGTTTCCCCATCTATTTGGCATGAAGTGATGGGACTGGATGCCATGATCTTGGTTTTATAAATGTTGAGTTTTAAGCCAATTTTTTCACTCTCCTGTTTCACTTTCACGGAAAAAGCAATGGCAACCCACTCCAGTGTTCTTGCCTGGAAAATCCCAAGGACGGTGAAGCCTGGTAGGCTGCCGTCTATGGGGTCACACAGAGTCGGACACGACTGATGAGACTTAGCAGCAGCAGCGGCTTTCATTTTCATCTAGAGGCTTTTTAGTCAGTTCAATCGCTCAGTTGTGTCCGACTCTGTGCGACCCCATGAATCACAGCACGCCTAGTCCCCTTCTCCTCCTGCCCCCAATCCCTCCTAGCATCAGGGTCTTTTCCAGAGTCAACTCTTCGCATGAGGTGATCAAAGTATTGGAGTTTCAGCTTCAGCATCAGTCCTTCCAATGAACACCCAGGACTGATCTCCTTTAGAATGGACTGGTTGGATCTCCTTGCAGTCCAAGGGACTCTCCAGAGTCTTCTCCAGCACCACAGTTCAAAAGCATTAATTCTTCAACGATCAGCTTTCTTCACAGTCCAACTCTCACATCCATACATGACCACGGGAAAAACCATAGCCTTGACTAGACGGACCTTGTTGGCAAAGTAATGTCTCTACTTTTTAATATGCTATCTAGGTTGGTCATAACTTCCCTTCCAAGGAGTAAGCATCTTTTAATTTCATGGCTGCAATCAACATCCACAGTGATTTTGGAGCCCAAAAAAATAAAGTCTGACACTGTTTCCACTGTTTCCCCATCTATTTCCCATGAAGTGATGGGACCAGATGCCATGATCTTCGTTTTGTGAATGTTGAGCTTCAAGCCAACCTTTTCACTCTCCTCTTTCACTTTCATCAAGAGGCTTTTGAGTTCCTCTTCACTTTCTGCCATAAGGGTGGTGTCATCTGCATATCTGAGGTTATTGATATTTCTCCCAGCAGTCTTGATTCCAGCTTGTGCTTCTTCCAGCCCAGTGTTCCTCATGATGTACTCCGCATTTAAGTTAAATAAGCAGGGTGACAATATACAACTTTGACGTACTCCATTTCCTATTTGGAACCAGTCTGTTGTTCCATGTACAGTTCTGACTGTTGCTTCCTGACCTGCATACAGGTTCCTCAAGAGGCAGGTCAGGTGGTCTGGTATTCCCATCTCTTGAAGAATTTTCTACAGTTTGTTGTGATCCACACAGTCAAAGGCTTTGGCATAGTCAATGAAGCAGATATAGATATTTTTCTGGAACTCTCTTGCTTTCTCCATGATCCAGTGGATGTTGGAAATTTGATCTCTGGTGCCTCTGCCTTTTCTAAAACCTGCTTGAACATCTGGAAGTTCACGGTTCACATACTGCTGAAGCCTGGCTTGGAGAATTTTGAGCATGACTTTACTAGCATGTGAGATGAGTACAGTAGTGCGGTAGTTTGAGCATTCTTTGGCATTGCCTTTCTTTGGGATTGGAATGAAGACTGACCTTTTGCAGTCCTGTGGCCACTGCTGAGTTTTCCAAATCTGCTGGCATATTGAGTGCAGCACTTTCACAGCATCATGTTTCAGGATTTGAAATAGCTCAACTGGAATTCCATCACTTCCACTAGCTTTGTTCGTAGTGATGCTTTCTACGGCCCACTTGACTTCACATTTCAAGATGTCTGGCTCTAGGTCAGTGATCATGCCATCGTGATTATCTTGGTCGTGAAGATCTTTTTTTGCAGCTCTTCTGTGTATTCTTGCCACCTCTTCTTAATATCTTCTGCTTCTGTTAGGTCCATACCATTTCTGTCCTTTATCGAGCCCATCTTTGCATGAAATGTTCCCTTGGAATCTCTAATTTTCTTGACGAGATCTCTTGTTTTTCCTATTCTGTTGTTTTCCTTTATTTCTTTGCATTGATCACTGAGGAAGGCTTTCTTATCTCTCCTTGCTATTCTTTGGAACTCTGCATTCAGATGCTTCTATCTTTCCTTTTCTCCTTTGCTTTTCGCTTCTCTCCTTTTCACAGCTATTTGTAAGGCCTCCTCAGACAGCCATTTTGCTTTTTTGCATTTCTTTCTTCTTAATTTCTGCCATAAGGGTGGTGTCATGTACAAATTTGAGTTTATTGATATTTCTGCCAGCAATCTTGATTCCAGCTTGTGCTTCATGCAGCCCAGCATTTCTTATGATGTACTCTGCATGTAAGTTAAATAAGCAGGGTGACAATATACAGCCTTGATGTACTTTTTTTCCTATTTGGAACCAGTCCATTGTTCAATATCCAGTTCTAACTGTTGCTTCCTGAACTTCATACAGATTTCTCAGGAAGGTCAGGTGGTCTGGTATTCCCATCTCTTGAAGAATTTTCCACAGTTTATTGTGATCCACAGTCAAAAACTTTGGTGTTGTCAATAAAATAGAAATAGATGTTTTTCTGGAACTCTCTTGCTTTTCCTATGATCCAGCAGTTGTTGGCAATTTGATCTCTGGTTCCTCTGCCTTTTCTAAATCCAGCTTGAATATCTGGAAGTTCACAGTTCACATATTGTTGAAGCCTAGCTTGGAGAATTTTGAGCATTACTTTTCTAGCATGTGAGGTGAGTGCAATTGTGCAGTAGTCTGAGCATTCTTTCACATTGCCTTTCTTTGGGATTGGAATGAAAACTGATCTTTTCCAGTCCTGTGGCCACTGCTGAGTTTTCCAAATGTTCTCACATATTGAGTGAAGCACTTTCACAGCATCATCTTTTAGGATTTGCAATTGGTTCAACTGGAATCCCATCACCTCCGCTAGCTTTGTTCGTAGTGATGCTTCTTATGGCCCACTTGACTTCTCATTCCAGGAAGTCTAGCTGTAGGTGAGTGATCACACCATAGTGGTTATCTGAGTCATGAAGATCTTTTTGTACAGTTCTTCTGTGTATTCTTGCCACTTTTTCTTAATATCTTCTGCTTCTGTTGCTGCTGCAACAGACCTTTATTGTGCCCATCTTTACATGAAATGTTCCCTTGGTATCTCTAATTTTCTTGAAGAGATTCTTAGTCTTTCCCATTCCATTTTTTCCTCTATTTCTTTGCATTGATCACTGAGGAAGGCTTTCTTATCTCTCCTTTCTATTCTTTGAAACTTTGCATTCAAATGGGTGTGTCTTTCCTTGTCTCCTTTGCTTTTAGCTTCTCTTGTTTCCTCAGCTATTTGTCAGGCCTCTTTAGACTTCATTTGCAAATGAAAAGTGTGCTCACAGGCAAGTCCTTTGTTACCTCTAAAAAGTGGCTAGTCCTGAGAGTGGCAGTTCCTCCAAGGTCAGCAGGGCCCAAGTGTCAGTACATCAAATACAGAAAATAGAAAACTTTGTGGTTACTTTCATCTCACTCTGCTTCCTTTGATATGACCCTCTACTTAACAATCCTCCCTACTAAATGGACTAAATACAGGTCCTTTTAATCTGTGAGTAGTGAGTTTCAATTCCATGCCAGATTACAGAATTATTCAAACAAGCCAACCACATCTTCATGTAGAAACTGAGGTGCACCTTCTCTTGCTACTATAAAACTTGCTTCATTTTTCACACAGCCCTTCATTTTTCACTCTGTTCCCAATTGAGTTGAGTTCAGTTCAGTTCAGTCACTCAGTCGTGTCCGACTCTTTGCGACCCCTTGAATCACAGCACGCCAGGCCTGTCCATCACCAACTCCCGGAGTTCACTCAAACTCATGTGCATCGAGTCGGTGATGCCATCCAGCCATCTCATTCTCTGTTGTCCCCGTCTCCTCCCGCCCCCAATCCTTCCCAGCATCAGAGTCTTTTTCAGTCAGTCAACTCTTCTCATGAGGTGGCCAAAGTATTGGAGTTTCAGCTTCAATATCAGTCCTTCCAATGAACACCCAGGACTGAGCTCCTTTAGGACAGACTGGTTGGATCTCCTTGCAGTCCAAGGGACTTTCAAGAGTCTTCTCCAGCACCACATTTCAAAAGCAGCAATTCTTCAGCGATCAGCTTTCTTCACAGTCCAATTCTCACATCCATACATGACCACTGGAAAAACCATAACCTTGACTAGCCGGACCTTGGTTGGCAAAGTAATGTCTCTGCTTTTTAATATGCTATCTAGGGGGGTCATAACTTTCCTTCCAAGGAGTAAGCGTCTTTTAATTTCACGGCTGCAATCAGCATCTGCAGTGATTTTGGTGCCCCCCCCCGCCCCCCCGCCCCATGTATTCCTTTAATGCATGTGGTATCCTCCTCTCTTGGGCTGTGACTAAATGTGACTCATAAATTGCTGTCAAGCTCATTTACCCAAGTGTCAGTTTTCGTGAGTTTGGCCACTCTTGTAATCCTAGAGCAAACCCCTCCCTCACCAGTGAGGTGAAGAGGAAGTGATCAAATCATTCTCCGTGACTGACTTAGGGAGGGGTTTTTGCTAGATGATCATCTAGAAGGAGAACCCATGATGTTATGGAAGGTCCCAGGAGTTTCTCACACTCATGCTAGTCCATGCTAATCCTCCAGCGATTGGTCAAAATAACCTTTTAAGTATTCCTATCAGTTGATGGCTCCAATGGCTTCTACTTCAGGTAAACATAGCAGGCTCATTTTTCTTGGATGATCCTTTCTCCAGATTTTGGAAGTGGTGTCAGTTCTCTGATGGGTCCAAGAAAAGGCACTAATTTTCAGTTTGTCCAACTTATTTTTTGTTGTTATAAGGATAAGAGCAGTGCATTCTAAACTTTTTACATGTTGTGGCTGAAACCAGAGTCCTAATTCATTCGTGTTTTTTCTCCTACCCTTATCTCATTTCATCACTATTGAAATTTTTCTTAGCCAAGTCACAACAGTATTCATTTCCAAAATTAATGGATGTATTTCTTCTCTTACCTTAATCTCCCTGTGACGTTTAAAACTGTTGATCAACTCCTCCTTCTTAAAACTGTTGCCTTGTTGAATTTCTAAAATACCACGATTTTGTTTTTCTCTCCCAAGTTTTGCACCCATCTATTCTTTAAATGTTAGTGTTTCCCAGATTCCATCTTCCTTTTTTCCAGTTTTCAGTTTTTTCCATCTTTCCAGTTTCCTTTACTTCTCATACTCTCTCCTTGGGTGACATCCTCTCTTCCCTGGTTTTTGGTTTTTTAAAATTAGCTCTTCAACTTTAATCACTCCTAAGATCACTTTTATCTTAATCCTTCTTCCTATATTCAGATCTCTCTGTTGTATTACCATTCTGGACATCTCCATTTGAATGTCTAAAATTTCAGATATGATGCATCCAGGTGGCTCAGTAGTAAAGAATCCTCCTGCCAGTGCAGGAGATGCAGGAGACATGGGTTTGATCCTTGCAACAGGAAGATCACCTGGAGAAAGAAATGGCTATCCACTCCAGTATTCTTACCTGGGAAATTCCATAGACAGAAGAGCCTGGAGGGCTACAGTCTGTGGGGTTGCAAAGAGATGGACACAACTGAGCATTCATGCACACAGAGAGAATAGAAAATAAGCCTTTATTTTCTATGCTGCACCGTTAATCTTATATTTTCTTATATTTCTATATCTCTGAAAGGCTCCACTAGGCATCAGTCACACAAATCATAAATCTTCAATTTTTTTTTTTTTGGACTTCTTCCTTGTCATCTAATCAGTCATCGTATCTTTCAGTTCAGTAATAGCTGGAGAGTGTGTTTTCTGCTCTCCGGAGCCATTTCTACTAATCTTGTTTCCCACTACTAAGGCAGTGGCTCACACCCTTCAGTGTGCATGAGCATCACCTGGAAGCCTTGCTACAGTGCAGATTGCTGGGATGGAAACTGTAGTTTGTGATTTGGTAGGTCTAGGATGGGTCGTGAAAATTTGCACTTGTAACAAATTGCAGTTCCAGGTGATTCTGATTTTGATGATTTGGAGCCCATGCTTTGATAATTGTTGTCCTAGATAATTACAAACAGCCTCTTAAAGAATATCCCTGTTTCTATTCAAGGCTTCCTCCAAGTCATATTCCATACCTAAAAACCAAATCTCCTTAAAACCTCAAATTGCCCCTTATGGCCTTTTGGAGCCTAGGAAGTGCCGAGCACATGTTCAGTGTTCTGTGCTTGTATATACAAGATAGGCTTTAAAGCATGAGTAGGATTTGCAGAGGAAAAGTTGAGACATATTTTGTTCTGGCAGCAGGGTGGAGTGAGAGGAAGGTCAGGATATAGCTTTAGTTCTAATAGCACCATAAGGAGGCAAAGTCTTTCGTGGAAATCAATGGCTAAATAAGTAAATTTGTTTTGAATATACAGTCAGTGAGGAAATGAGTTAGACTAGAGCAAAAAGATTGTACTAGAGCAATCTCCTCAAGGACAGAGAGGAATTCAGTGTTTTAAACATTTTATTTTGCTTCACAGTGTTAAATAAAACTAGATTTACTTTTACACTTTCACCCATCTTGCACAGTTTGAATATGTATTTTAGCATTCCTCCATGTGATTCTTTTAGAACTCAAGAAATATATATTTATAGAGTATGTCTACTTATTCAGTTTGTGTGTAGAAATTTCTCCATTAAAATTAGCTCAAGGACTTTATTTAGCTTGCTGCAACAGTCAAGGATATATTTGCTATATCCCTAGAGTCTTAATATTATGATTTCTTTATGAAAAGAATTGCCATTTCCTTGAAGCTTCTCCTTCAAAGAGCTTTTTTATTTGGAGCATAAAAACTTGTTTCCTAAAATATTTCTCTTATTTAGGAAAATCCATTATAAACTATTTGTCCCTTGTCCACAGAGGTGAATAAATTAGAGAAAAATACAAAATAAAAAGATATGGGTCTTCCAGGGATGAGAGATGAGCATTCTCCTGTGAGAATGTGGATGTCAATTAGGGTCTGTATCAGAATCTTATATAAGAATACACATCTCCCATCCCTCCCCTTCCACTTCCCTTCTGAGAGCTCATAGCACAAGGAGTGGGGAGGGGAGTTGTGCTTGGAAACAACTTCCAAGGTAAAACTAATGTACCCTCTGGAAGAGAACTGACTCAAATTGTTGAGTCTCAGATAAAGGACAGAAATGGTATGGACCTAACAGAAGCAGAAGATATTAAGAAGACTTGGCAGAAAACACAGAAGAACTGTACAAAAAAGATCTTCATGATTCAGATAATCATGATGGTGTGATCACTCACCTAGAGCCATATATCCTGGAATATGAAGTCAAGTGGGCCTTAGGAATCATCACTACGAACAAAGCTAGTGGAGGTGATGGAATTCCAATTGAGCTATTTCAAATCCTGAAAGATGATGCTGTGAAAGCGCTGCACTCAATATGCTAGCAAATTTGGAAAATTCAGCAGTGGCCACAGGACTGGAAAAGGTCAGTCTTCATTCCAACCCCAAAGAAAGGCAATTCCAAACAATGCTCAAACTACCACAAAATTGTACTCATCTCACATGCTAGTAAAGTAATGCTCAAAAATCTCCAAGCCAGGCTTCAGCCATATGTGAACCGTGAAATTCCAGATGTTCAAGCTAGTTTTAGAAAAGGCAGAGGAACCAGAGATCAAATTGCCAACATCTGCTGGATCATAGAAAAAGCAAGAGAGTTCCAGAAAAACATCTATTTCTGCTTTATTGAGTATGCCAAAGCCTTTGACTTTGTGGATCACAATAAACTGTGGAAAATTCTGAAAGAGATGGGAATACCGGACCACCTGACCTGCCTCTTGAGGAACCTGTATGCAGGTCAGGAAGCAACGGAACTGGACATGGAACAACAGACTGGTTCCAAATAGAAAAAGGGGTATGTCAAGGCTGTATATTGTCACCCTGTTTATTTAACTTATATGCAGAGTACATCATGAGAATCGCTGGGCTGGAAGAAGCACAAGCTGGAATCAAGATTGCTGGGAGAAATATCAATAACCTCAGATATGCAGATGACACCACCCTTATGGCAGAAAGTGAAGAGGAACTAAAGAGCCTCTTGATGAAAGTAAAAGAGGAGAGTGAAAAAATTGGCTTGACGCTCAACATTCAGAAAACAAAGATCATGGCATCTGGTCCCATCACTTCATGGGAAGTAGATGGGGAAACAGTGGAAACAGTGTCAGACTTTATTTTTTTGGGGTTCCAGAATCACTGCAGGTGGTGATTGCAGCCATGAAATTAAAAGATGCTTACTCCTTGGAAGGAAAGTTATGACCAACCTAGGCAGCATATTAAAAAGCAGAGCAATTACTTTGCCAACAAAGGTCTGTCTAGTCAAGACTATGGTTTTTCCAGTGGTCATATATGTATTTGAGAATTGGACTGTGAAGAAAGCTGAATGCCAAAGAATTGATGCTTTTGAACTGTGGTGTTGGGGAAGACTCTTGAGAGTCTCTTGGACTGCAAGGAGATCCAGCCAGTCTGTCCTAAAGGAGATCAGTCCTGGGTGTTCATTGGAAGGACTGATGCTAAAGCTGAAATTCCAATACTTTGGCCACCTCATGCGAAGAGTTGACTCACTGGAAAAGACTCTGATGCTGGGAGAGATTGGGGGTGGGAGAAGGGGATGACAGAGGATGAGATGGCTGGATGGCATCACCGACTCAGTGCATATGAGTTTGGGTGTACTCTGGGCGTTGGTGACGGACAGGGAGGCCTGGCGTGCTGCAATTCCTGGGGTTGCAAAGAGTCAGTCACGATTGAGTGATGAACTGAACTGAGACTTTTTTTTTTAATGGATCAGAGTTTTCGGGGGTAGGTGGGTAATGTAATGTTGTTGATTGTTAATTTTAATCATTAAGGCATTGAAATGAACAAATGAACTACAGTATTTTGTCACCATGTCTTCCAATTACATGATATTTTAATACAAAAATGCAAGTTGAATGGGCTTCCCAGGTGGCTCAATGGTAAGGAATCCACCTGCCAGTGGAGGAGACACAGGAGACGTGGGTTTCATCCTTGGGTTAAGAAGATCTCCTGGAGAAGAAAATGGCAGTCTACTCCAGTATTCTTGCCAGGAAAGTCCCATGGACAGAGGAGCTTGGCAGGCTATTGTACATGGTGTCACAGAGTTGGACATGACTGTGTGACTGAGCACATAGGTAGAACACACTCCTAGAATAAGTATTAATCCTTTAAATAATAAAAAAAAACTACACTTAATTAAAAAGTCTTTTAATTTTTAAATATTTTAATGTTGTCCACTTTGTAGGAGAACATTAAAAACATCATTATGGACCAGCACTTTTTCTAGGATCTGAAATCCATTGCCCTAGATAAGTTAGCAGCCTCAGGAAAGAAAGTTAACATCACCTTTGCTTTCTTTACCCTTTATTTTAATTTATCATTTTGAAGCTTTGATTTCCTTGTATGTCATAGTAGCTTATTTTGGTTCAATTAAGCATTTTCCTTTTCTGTTTTTCTCTGTTCTGCTCCAGGGGAGCCATCGTCAGTGCTAAGAATTCATGGCTTTAGATCATATGGTCCTTTCTTTCTGTCCTTCATCCAGTGGCAGGTTTAAAACTCTTTGATGGTTCAACTCTATAATATTTAAAGTTCTATTTAAAATCCTTCGAACTTAGGGTTTTAGGAAATAGCTAGCTGCGTGGGAAGGCAAGAGAAGAGTCTATTAAAATCTACAATCCTCTTAGTGACCCATTCACTGGGGCTCTCAGCAAATCTGTTCAAGTTTTTCCCTCTACTGAAAACAAAGGAGAAAGCAAATGGGAAACTGAAACCATACCAAGACAAATCTAAGAGGGGTCGCTTAGAAATAAACCTTATTAAAAGAAAATATCGTAAGTGCTACTTATTTTGTACACTCTGAACACCAGAATCTTAAATTTAACAGCTGAGTGGGGGTCCAGCCAGTTTAGGCAGCTCTCTTTTACAGTCCCTGAAGGGACTTTTATATTTAGAGGTCTATGAATATGGGAAAAAAATAAGGCTTCATACTATACAAAGAACCATATACTGTTTACATACATAACAACAAACTTTCAAGGCTTAGTAAGATTTCTGATATCAATGTCAATTTCTTCTTCGTTCATTGGTTATCATAAGCTTTGAAGAGGGGTAGCCAAAGGGATGCCTCAGTGCCAGCCTGTCTTCACCCCCTTCTCCCCATGGTGCTGTTCTCAATTCATCCAAGTTAGTCAGATCTATTCCACTGAATCTGAGTTTTTTATGTATAATACTTGCTCAAAGACTTGTTATTAGATACTGACTTTTTAACAGCTCGTTTCCATGGAAGGCTTTGCCTCCTTTCAACACTTTTGTTTATTGATAGTTGGGTCTGTATGATCCGCAGCTTTCTGTATCTCTGCGTACATGCATGTATGGTCAGTCATGTCTGACTCTTTGTGACCCTATAGACTGTAGCCCAGCAGACTCCTCTGTCCATGGGATTTCCAGGCAGGAATACTGGAGCAAATTGCCATTTCCTACTACAGGGGATCTTTCCGACCCAGGGATTGAACCAGCATCTCCTGCATTGGCAGGCAGATTCCTTCCTACTGTGCCACCTGGGATCCCTCTGTATCTCTAAGCTGAGCCTTCTAAGTGTTTCTTGTTTGGGGATCATGTCCTTCTGCACATTAAAGCAACGGTTCGTGAGGAAGGAGAAATAACTCCCTTTGACAAGAAGAGTGATTTTCTGTTTGAACAAAAACTGGAAACACATTTATCCATCTCTGTAGGCTATATATATATATATATATAATCCTGAATATATTGGTATAGCATTATTAAATATCTCTTCTGCCACTCATCCCAGCCTCCCAAGTAATAGTAGTAATGGTAAGCATGTTAATGAGAAGCATTTCTATGTTGCTTCTTATGTGTCAGTCATTACTCGAAGGCTTTTTAAAAAATTAATTAATTAAATTATTATTAACATATTATAATAAGTAATAACCAGCTTGCAAAATCTCTGGGGACTCTGGGTAAGCAGAGTATAGAGAACACAGAGTTGAAATCAGACGTAGGAGGGATTGGGGGTGGGAGGAGGCGGGGACGACAGAGAATGAGATGGCTCAATGGCATCACCGACTCGATGGACATGAGTTTGAGTGAACTCCGGGAGTTGGTGATGGACAGGGAGGCCTGGCTTGCTGTGATTCATGGGGTGGCAAAGAGTCGGACACGACTGAGCGACTGAACTGAACTGAACTGAAGGTTATAAATATTGGGTGTCGGGTAAGATGTGGGCATGTTTCTTAACCTCTGTAATCTGCTTTCTCATAATTATGCAGAGCAAAACCCCTCTCCTAAGGTGATCTGAGCTGGAGTATAAATAGGGAAGGTGAAAAGTGAAAATGAAGTCGCGTCTGACCAGGCTCCTCTCTCCATGGGATTCTCCAAGAAAGAGAACTGGAGTGGGTTGCCATTTCCTTCTCCAGGGGATTTTCCCAACCCAGAGTTCGAATCCGGGTCTCTTGCATTCCAGGCAGACGCTTTAACCTCTGAGCCACCAGGGAAGTGGGAAGGCCAGCTGAATAACTGCATTAATAGAGAATTTGAACATATGCAGTCCTTTCTCACATATGTTTATTTAACCATTATGTTTATCACATTTACTGTTCTGTGCTTAGGTTCTTTTCAAAAAATTTTTATTGAAGTATAGTTGATTTACAATGTTGTGTTAATTTCTTCTGTATGGCAAAGTGACTCCATTATACATATATATTCTTTTTCACTTTATTTTCCGTTATGGTTTGTCACAGGATATTGAATGTATATAGTTCCTGTGCTGTACAGTAGAATGCTGTTATGCATCCTATATATAATAGTTTGCTAATCCCAAACTCCCATTCCTTCCCCCACATACCCCTTCTCCTTGTTGGTGCTTTATGTCAACTCATCAAAGCCTCCTATAACAAATCCTTGAGAAATTACTATTGTCATCAGGCTATTTTACAGATGAAGAAGCTGAGGCACACAGTGGTTAATTAATTCGCCCAGATTCAAACAGGGTTGGGAATTAGCAAAGCTGGGATTCAAATCCAATCGCACTGGTACCATCTGTGTTTTTAACAGCTAGGCGGTCCTGCTTAATGCTAGTTAAGCCATGGAATGAATGGCTGTTTGGCATCTTCCCAGTCATGCCTTTGCATAAAGAAGGAGATTGGGACTGCCACCCAAATTGCTTAGAAACATTTTAGGGCACATGCTGAGTGGTTGAGCTGGAGCTAGAAGTGTTTTCTCATCAGCCACAGCTTTGTGTTTCAAAGTCACAGTGATCATAATTTTGGAACCAAAGGATAACACCTAGAATGGATCAAGTAGGAATTTGGGACTTTTCCAGAAAATTCAGGGCCTAGGCTCACGAAGACTATACCCTGCTGCCAGTGATATAATCATTCCAATATTATATCCCTGCACAAGGATGGATAAGCTAAGCTCATACTCTGTTGTTATCTTAGGTAGAGAGGTGGAGAATGAGACTGAGATGGGATTTTCTGCTTGGTTTGTTCGTGAAATATCTGAAAGCCCTTTCCGCCACGGTAACAAAATGCTCCTGTCCTGGTAAAGCAGACAAATTCCAGCTGAGTGATTACATTCTGCCTAATTAAAAATTCTTTCTCTAATTTCAGATTTTCCATGTTTACAGTGTTCTTTACCTTCTGTCATAAATTGTTGTTTACTGTGTTTTCCTGCTGCTAAGTTCTTTACTGCATTTCTCCCTGGAGGTAGTTGTATACTGATAATGGTTAAAATAATTCTATATATAAAATAGACATGGGGTATGTAAATATTTGTACTTTAACATTGGAATAAATCTAAATTAAAATGTATAAATATATTGTTCTCAGAACTTCTCTTAAATGCCTCACACAGTCAAAATTCCTTTTGAATGTGGGTTGAAGATAGGACACATAGTTGTAATTATTTATTAATCATACATTTAATATTCCCCACGCTGCCATAAAATGTCTGAGGAGACATGCTGCTAAGAATAACTTGCTCAGCATTGCAGTACAATGCAGACAATTTTCCACAGGGAAAGAAAAAAAGAAACATATCTTTCCACCTATTGCTGAGCAAATCGCTAGCAATTTTGCCCGTTTGAGCTGAGAAGTAATTAGTGGTATGGGATAGAGGCCAAGCATATCAAGAACTTGAAAATGTGTTCCTACTTATGTACTGATATGCCCATTTTGGATTTAGCTGTAATTTCTGCACAGTTTATGAATTTCCCTTACTTGTGTCACAACCTTAATCTTAATAACTTGCTTTTCTGAAATAGTAATTTAAAAATAATGGTCACATTTTCTATAGACACAAATCTTAATTATATGAATAATAATAATAAAATCTAAGCCAATTAGGTGCATATGTTAATTTTTGGGGGATGACAGCTCAATCTGACTTTTCTTTCTTCTGTAGTAACTCAGCTCCAAGCAGTACAGAGACTCAGAGCAGGCTCAGAATATTAGAAAATTTAACAGCTATTGGCAATGGCTTAATGAGTTAATCTCTGGCATTGAGTATAGCCTTATTATTTTAAGGTTGTAAGTGGCTTTTAAGGTCATCTGGTTTTCTTCCCTGATTTAATATGTTGTTGTTTAGTCAGTAAGTCACGTTCAACTCTTTTGCGACCCAGTGGACTGTAGCTCATCAGGCTCCTTCTGTCCCTGGGATTTCACAGGCAAGAATGTTGCCATTTCCGTCTCCAGAGGAGCTTCCTGACCCAGGGATAAAACCTGCATCTCCAGCCCTGGCAGGTGAGCTCTTTAGCACTGAGCCACCATGCTTTCAAATAGTGGCCTTATCCAATCTTTCAAACCTCTAGGATAGACTGATGTGTAGTCTCCCTACACAAATTTTTCTGGAGTTTTAACTACCCTGAAAGTAAAATAAATCAGTAATCAAATGTATAATCTCATCCTTTGCTTCAGGAAGGATAGCAGCTTTACTAATGTTTATTTCTGTGTCTTTGTATAATGTGTTAATTGACATGGGTCTCTGGATAATCATAGAAGCTTGAGAATTAGTGAAAGACAGGCATCCAGTTTGAAAGAAAAAGGACAGGAACACGATAGAAAAACACAATTATTATCTCAGCAGTCATGCTTGCAGTTGTTGCCATTTTTTAAGTGTATGTTCTTGGACTTGTCTGCTGCTAATGGTGAGCCATTCTTGCAAAAAAAGAAAAAAATATGTTTATACTTATAAAATACATTGCACAAAATTTATAGGTGGTGTTCTAAGACATATAAGTGTCATTACAAGAAACAAATTCTGAAAACAAATCATTTCATTGTAATTTTGGCATGTGATTCTGTGTAGTGCTGTTGCTTTGCTAGACTATCTTAATAATATTGTGCATGCTAAGTTGTTTCAGTCATGTCTGACTCTTTGCAACCCTATGGACTGTAACCTGCCGGGTTCCTCTGTCTATGGGATTCTCCAGGCAAGAATGCTGGAGAGGGTTGTTCTTCCCTCCTCCAGAGGATCTTCCCGACCTAGGGATCGAACCTGACTCTCTTATGTCTCCTTCATTGGCAGGTGGGTTCCTTACCACTACCATTGACAGAGGATGGGATGGTTGAATGGCATCAGCAACTTGTTGGATATGAGTTTGAGTAGGCTCCAGGAGTTGGTGATGGACAGGGAAGCCTGGTGTGCTGCAGTCTATGGGGTCGCAAAGAGTTGGAAACGGCTGAGTGACTGAACTGAACTGAACTGAACTCTACAGTTCTTTTAGACACTTTAACAGAGGACATGCAAAGAGAAAAAATGTTGTGACTGGTGTGTGGAATGCTTTAAATGAAATCAGAAGTTGATTTAAAATCTGAATTAGCAAAAGCAATATTGACATTGATGGCAAAAATCAGAACAAGGAGAAAAGATATTTTCATCCTCAAAAAAAGAACACCAGCTGATATGAAACAGCATATACTCTAACGTCCAACTTGAAGAATCTTTTAGAACCAGTCTTAAGAATTTAATCAAGGAAGATGAAAAATTAAGGTTTCTGTGTCTGAAATATTTTTAATGAAACAAAGATCAAGACTATCAAGGAACTAATGCTTTGTGTATTTTAAAATTTCATTTTAAGAATAACTTAAAGGAGGTGGGTGATATCATCAAAATACAGCCCCCTAACAAGACCAACCAGGGGCTTCCCAGATGGCAATGGTAAAGAATCTGCCTGCTGGTGCAGGAGACACAGGAGGTGCAGGTTTAGTCCACAGGTTGGGAGATAACCTGGAGGAGAAAATGGCAACCCACTCTAGTATTCTTGCCTGGAAAATCCCGTGGACATAGGAACCTTGCGGGCTATAGTCCATGGGGTTGCAAAGAGTTGAACACAACTCGCCACTGTGCCTAGACAGGAGAGCGCTGTGAAATCAAAGAACCCAGGTGAGGCTGAGACACTTCCTAGACAGCAAACACTGAGAATGAAGAGTAAGAGGAGCAGTTTCACTTTGACCACATCACCCCTTCTTTTGTAGGGGGGCACAGTGCCCTGCTGAGAAGGCCCCCAGAACCTGTGTTTCTCCAGTGAGAAAAACAGAACCTGAGGTGGAAATCCAGCTTCCCTAGCATTGCTGGATGCTTCCTGGTAGGCTCACTTAGGTCCTACCTCATAGGGATCACTGGGAGAATCTGTGGAGCTCAATTACTGGATTCAGATAGAGGCAGTTAACCAGTTCACCACCTGGCCAACTGCATTCCTGCTTGCAGTAGGGCTTAAGCAGAGATCCCAGCCAGCAGTTCTGCACATCTGCAGAACCAAGCCAATGACCCAGTCAAGTCAGGGAGCTCAGTTGGCAGTTTGGTCTGATTTGGAGCGCCACCACTTGGCCATGCTGGCCATGGAGCACATACCATTCCCTGGTAGGAGAACAGATTCACAGCCCAACTTCTGATTACAGCATCGGATCCACTGCTCTAGAAATCGTGGCCACAACACTCTGCAGCATTGGAAGACAACTTCTGGTTTTTGCACACAGGGAGCCAAGCCAGCAGCCCTGTCCATCTGTTAGGCATAGTTTCTGTCCCTGAAACCAAAGCTATGTTTTTTTCCAGTAGTCATATAGGGATGAGAGAGTTGGACCATAAAGAAGGCTGAGCACTGAAGAATTGATGCTTTTGAACTTTGGTGCTGGAGAAGATTCTTGGGCGTCCCTTGGACTGTAAGGAGACCCAACCAGTCAATCTTAAAGGAAATCAATCCTGAATACTCATTGAAAGTACTGATGCTGAAGCTCAAGTTCCAATACTTTGGCCACCTGATGGGAAGAGCTGACTCACTGGAAAAGACCCTGACACTGGGAATGAGTGAAGGCAAAAGGAGATGGGGGTGTCAGAGGATGAGATGATTAGATAGCATCACTGACTCAATGTACATGAATTTGAGCAAACTCTGGGACATAGTGGAGGACGCGGAAGCCTGGTGTGCTGCAGTCCTTGGGGTTGTGAAGAGTAAGGCATGACTTAGCAAATGAACAACAACAACTGGCCCTAAATAACCAGGGGGCCTGAAAAGACCCCAAAGAGGCTGAAAACTTAACCTGTGGAACCACCCAGCTACAGAGCTCAGCCCACAACCCTCCCAATCAGTGGAGCAGGGTATGTGATCCTGAGGGATTGCCTCCCTGATGCAAGGACCCCAGTCAGTGACCCTACCCAATTGCAGAGCATAGCTTGTGCCCCTACCTGACCAAGAAACCAGGATAGAGATTCTTCTCAACCCTAGAGCTTACTCATCATCCCCACCCAACTGTGGGGTACAGGTAGCATCCCCTCCAGAGCAGAAAATCTACGCTACAACCTCTCCCAGCTGTGAGCACCATATTCTCTATTTCATTTTATTTAAAAAAAATTGGAAATATTTAATCACAGTGTTAAGAGTAGGACAAACTTTTGAAGATTTGGAGGGAATTTTAACTAATAATAGACCTTTAACCGATAGCTTTGTTGCTAAAGAATCCGCCTGCAATACAGGAGACCCCGGATCGATTCCTGGGTTAGGAAGATCCTCTGAAGAAGGGATAGGCTACCCACTCCAATATTCTTGGGCTTCCCTAGTGGCTCAACTGGTAAATAATCCACCTGCAATGAGGGAGACCTGGGTTTGATCTCCAGGTTGGGAAAATCTCCTAGAGAAGGGAAAGTCTACCCACTCCAGTATTCTGGCCTGGAGAATTCCATGGACTGTATAGTCCATGGGGTTGCAAAGAGCCGGACACAACTGAGCGACTTTCACATTAACTGTTAAAGACAAAACATACAATCAGATAAATACTGAAATTTATCCCTACAAAAGAAACAATTGAACAATTAAATGATGAGAATGTAATGAGAATGAGAATATAAATGTGCATAATGGTGTTTTGGAAAATCTCACCTGCTGGTAAGGATTGTTTAATCAAACTTCTGACTTACTTGTATAAATAAATCCTATATCCATAATAAAATGAAATCAAGAGGATTAAGAATGCAAATTTAATGACCCATTCAAAATAATAACAGAGCTAACTAGTCAACTTAATGACCTTGTAATTATAAAAAATTTGTTGAACATTGTTACTTTTAGTGGAGGCAGAAGATAGCTTCTGTGAAAGTATTTGAGCTGAAATATTTCCACATTTAAAATGAAAAATATAATTCAGACTATCTTACATTTAGCAGAATTTGCTCTGAACATATCATATTCTTCATACTCATAGTCAGAATATTTTCTCAAATATTATGTTCTACATCTAAAAGCCAACTGGCAGTATCAAGAATATCAAATTTACTGACTACAATATGTAATTTGAAGGGTAATTCTAGACAATATTATAAAAAATTAAAACTAAATTAATATTGAAAATACATGTTTTAGAAATAATAGTGATATGCTATGAGATAAAGATAGCTAAAAACTGCTTAAATTATATGAATATATAGAAGGAATAATTACTGTGCTTGTTATTTTTAATACTCGATGTTCAAGCAGGTTTTAGAAAAGGCAGAGGCACCAGAGATCAAATTGCCAACATCCGCTGGATCATGGAGAAAGCAAGAGAGTTCCAGAAAAACATCTATTTCTGCTTCATTGACTATGCCAAAGCCTTTGACTGTGTGGATCATAATAAACTGTGGAACATTCTGAAAGAGATGGGAATCCCAGACCACCTGACCTGCCTCTTGAGAAACCTGTATGCAGGTCAGGAAGCAACAGTCAGAACTGGACATGGAACAACAGACTGGTTCCAAATAGGAAAAGGTGTATGTCAAGGTTGTATATGGTCACCTTGCTTATTTAACTTATATGCAGAGTACATCATGAGGAATGTTGGGCTGGAAGAAACACAAACTAGAATCAAGATTGCCGGGAGAAATATCAATAACCTCAGAAATGCAGATGACACCACCCTTATGGCAGAAAGTGAAGAGGAACTCAAAAGCCTCTTGATGAAAGTGAAAGAGGAGAGTGAAAAGGTTGGCTTGAAGCTCAACATTCAGAAAACAAAGATCATGGCATCTGGTCCCATCACTTCATGGGAAATAGATGGGAAAACAGTGGAAACAGTGTCAGACTTTATTTCTGGGGGCTCCAAAATCACTGCAGATGCTGATTGCAGCCATGAAATTAAAAGACGCTTACTCCTTGGAAGGAAAGTTATGACCAACCTAGATAGTATATTAAAAAGCAGAGACATTACTTTGCCAACCAAGGTCCATCTAGTCAAGGCAATGGTTTTTCCCATGGTCATGTATGGATGTGAGAGTTGGACTGTGAAGAAAGCTGATCGCCGAAGAATCGATGCTTTTGAACTGTGGTGCTGGAGAAGACTCTTGAGAGTCCCTTGGACTGCAAGGAGATCCAACCAGTCCATTCTAAAGGAGATCGATCCTGGGTGTTCATTGGAAGGACTGATGCTAAAGCTGAAACTCCAATACTTTGGCCACCTCATGAGACGAGTTGACTCACTGGAAAAGACTCTGATGCTGGGAAAGGTTGGGGGTGGGAGGAGATGGGGACGACAGAGAATGAGATGGCTGGATGGCATCACTGACTCTGTGGACATGAGTTTGAGTGTACTCCGGGAGTTGGTGATGGACAGGGAGGCCTGGCGTGCTATGATTCATGAGGTAGCGGAGAGTCGGACACGACTGAGCGACTGAACTGAACTGGACTGAACTGAACACTTATAAGTGCTTCAGTTTCTTTTATATTACACAAATATAGATTATTTATTCTTTTTAGAAATTTTACTTTTATAAATATTTTTGTATGGATTTATTTTCTAGATCTACCAATATAAACAAAACAAATTTTAGTGACTATTTCAAGATTATATTAGCTAAATTATCTAAAATTATTTAAATGACTTTTAAAAAAATTATCAAAATTATCCCAGTTTCAACAAAAATTATTTGGACAAAATGCTTATAGTTGATAGTATTTTAATCCTCATTTTAGGCAAGAGGAAATGGAGCCTGATGAAGTTAAGTAACCTTTCAAAGTTACCCAGCTAATAAATTCTAAAGCAATATCCAATAAAACTTTAAAAAATGTAATAAGAACTATTGCCTTTTAGATATCTGTGAGTTGAGGAGCATATTTATTCCAAGAAATGCTTTATTTATTTCTCATGAGAATCCCATGAATTAGCTTATAATTTTTATTCTTGTTTTATAGACAAGGAAATTGAGGCTTATTGAAGTAAGATAAGGCACCTAAGATCAATAGCTGGTAAGTGAAAAAATGTGATTTCATGCTCTGACTTCATGCTCGTGTCTCTTATGCACTCTTTTCCCCTCAGCTTTATTGATATAATTTGCATATAATATTGCATAAGATTAGGAAGTACAGTGATGCTTGATACATGTAATACATTGTGAAACGTTTATCACAAATACGTTAATTAGCACTTCTTTTTCACATTATTGCCTTTTTGTTGTTGTCTTTCATACCCATTCTTAGTGAAGGTTTTGAAAGATTCTTAGGAGCCTACTGGATACCCAGAAGAGGGACAGTAATCACAACTTTGAAGATAAAGAAACTGAGGTAAAGCATCAAAAAGGACAAAGGGTGCTCAATATTGCCAGCATCTAGAGAAAATGGATTTTAACTAGTTAAACCTGAGTTCAAATCCCAGACCCACAAACTACCTGCTGAGCAATCTGGAAGCCTGTTTTTATGACTTATGGATTCAGTATCTCTGTCAACAAAATGGCAGAAATAAGGTCTATTTTTAAAAAGTGGTTTGAGAATAAAATAGAGTAGTAGTTTTTAAAGTCTGAAATAGTGCTTTGACCATTCCAAGTACTCAGTAAATGTTATCTGTTACCATTATTGTTCTTATTAATAATAAAAGTAAAGCAGTAATTCTTTGACAAATGGCTCCATATGAGTCTATGTTTGCTAATGTCACAGAACCTGTCTGCATTGCCATATGAATGGGCTTTTGTCACCTGTTTGTTTAAACTTGGAAAATAGCTAATAAAATAAATAATGTGGATTAAAAATGAGAAAATGAGTTTTTGGAAGACAGTGTTTTAATACTTCTAAGCCAGCTCTTGATTCTTATCATCTTCCTTGCCTCAAAATTAGGGATATTCTTCCCATACCAACTTATCCTATATTAATCAGTAGATGGAACTAGGAAACTGAAATAGCAAAGTTATGTCTTTAGATAGAATCATTTTAAATGTTTTCATTTTGATCCCAATATTATTTAGCAGTGTATTCCATCCAGGGATAGAGATGATGGTAAATTTGATAATATGATCTTATTAATGGAACCAAAGTTAGCATTTTTAAATTAATTAATTAATTTTTTATTGAAGGATAATTGCTTTACAGAATTTTGCTGTTTTCTGTCAAATCTCAACATGAATCAGCCATCAGTTCAGTTCAGTTCACTCACTTAGTCGTGTCCGACTTTTCTGACCCCATGACTCGCAGCACGCCAGGCCTCCCTGTCCATCATCAACTCCCGGAGTTTACCCAAACTCATGTCCGTCGAGTTGGTGATGCCATCCAGCCATCTCATTCTCTGTTGTCTCCTCCTGCCCCCAGTCCCTCCCAGCATCAGGGTCTTTTTCAATGAGTCAACTCTTTGCATAAAGTGGCCGAAGTATTGGAGTTTCAGCTTCAGCATCAGTCCTTCCAATGAACACCAGGACTGATCTCCTTTAGAGTGGACTGGTTGGATCTCCTTGAAGTGCAAGGGACTCTCAAGAATCTTCTCCAACACCACAGTTCAAAAGCATCAATTCTTTGGCACTCAGCTTTCTTCACAGTCCAACTCTCACATCCGTACATGACCACTGGAAAAACCATAGCCTTGAATAGATGGACTTTGTTGGCAAGGTAATGTCTCCGCTTTTGAACATGCTATCTAGTTTGGTCATAACTTTCCTTCCAAGGAGTAAGCGCCTTTTAATTTCATGGCTGCATTCACCATCTACAGTGACTTTGGAGCCCCCCAAAATAAAGTCTGACACTGTTTCTACTGTTTCTCCATCTATTTCCCAGGAAGTGATGGGACCAGATGCCATGATCTTTGTTTTCTGAATGTTGAGCTTCAAGCCAATCTTTTCACTCTCCTCTTTCACTTTCAACAACAGGTTTTTTAGTTCCATTTCAATTTCTGCCATAAGGGTGGTGTCATCTGCATATCTGAGGTTATTGATATTTCTCCTGGAAATCTTGATTCCAGTTTGTGCTTCTTTCAGCCCAGCGTTTCTCATGAGGTACTCTGCATAGAAGTTAAATAAGCAGGGTGACAATATACAGTCTTGATGTATTCCTTTTCCTATTTGGAACCAGTCTGTTGTTCCATGTCCAGTTCTAACTGTTGCTTCCTGACCTGCATATAGGTTTCTCAAGAGGCAGGTCAGGTGGTCTGGGATTCCCATCTCTTTCAGAATGTTCCACAGTTTGTTGTGACCCACACAGTCAAAGGCTTTGGCATAGTCAATAAAGCAGAAATAGATGTTTTTCTGGAACTCTTTTGCTTTTTCCATAATTCAGCAGATGTTGGCGATTTGATCTCTGGTTCCTCTGCCTTTTCTAAAACCTGCTTGAACATCTGGAAGTTCTCGGTTCACATATTGCTGAAGCCTGACTTGGAGAATTTTGAGCATGACTTTACTAGCATGTGAGATGAGTGCAATTTTGTGGTAGTATGAGCATTCTTTGGCATTTCCTTTCTTTGGGATTGGAATGAAGACTGACCTTTTCAGTCCTGTGGCCACTGCTGAGTTTTCCAAATTTGCTGGCATATTGAGTGCAGCACTTTCACAGCATCATGTTTCAGGATTTGAAATAGCTCAACTGGAATTCCATCACCTCCACTAGCTTTGTTCGTAGTGATGCTTCCTAAGGCCCATTTGACTTCACATTCCTGGACAGCGCAGAAGCGCAGCCTAGAGGAGCTATCCCACGCCCAAGGTCAGGGGCGGCAACCGAGAGCGCCAGACTGTGCAGGCACAGAAGGGCTGAGCGAGTTACTCCATGTTCAAGGTCAGGAGGGGTGACCTCGTCCAAGGTAAGGAGCAGCCGCTGTGCTTTGCTGGAGCAGCCGTGAAGAGATGCCCCACATCCAAGGTAAGAGAAACCCAAGTAAGACGATAGGTGTTGCAAGAGGGCATCAGAGAGCAGACACACTGAAATCATAATCTCAGAAAACTAGCCAATCTGATCACACAGACCACAGCCTAGTCTAACTCAATAAAACTAAGCCATGCCCTGTGGGGCCACCCAAGACAGACGGGTCATAGTGGAGAGTTCTGATAGAATGTGGTCCACTGGAGAAGGGAATGGCAAACCACTTCAGATTTCTTGCCTTGAGAACCCCATGAACAGTATGAAAAGGCAAAATGATAGGATACTGAAAGAGGAACTCCCGAGGTCGGTAGGTGCCCAATATGCTACTGGAGATCAGTAGAGAAATAACTCCAGAAGGAATGAAGGGATGGAGCCAAAGCAAAAACAATACCTAATTGTGGATGTGACTGATGATAGAAGCAAGGTTAGACGCTGTAAAGAGCAATATTACATAGGAACCTGGAATGTTAAGTCCATGAATCAAGGCAAATTGGAAGTGGTCAAACAGGAGATGGTAAGAGTGAATGTCGACATTCAAGGAATCAGTGAAATAAAATGGACTGGAATGGGTGAATTTAACTCAGATGACCATTATATCTACTACTGTGGGCAGGAATCCCTTAGAAGAAAGGGAGTAGCCATCATGGTTAACAAAAGAGTCCGAAATGCAGTACTTGGATGCAATCTCAAAAACGACAGAATCATCTCTGTTCGTTTCCAAGGCAAACCATTCAATATCACGGTAATCCAAGCCTATGCCCCAACCAGTAACGCCGAAGAAGCCAAAGTTGAATGATTCTATGAAGACCTACAAGACCTTTTAGAACTAACACTCAATAAAGATGTCAGTAAAGTTAGTAATCTTAAATTGTAAGAATAAATGTCTTTATAGATTTCTATGAGTTATTTTCATTTTGAATTCTACAAATGGGCCTTGTTTATATCTTTAAAAATTTTTAATCTGAATTGGTCCTAATGCAAAGGTTTAGCTCACTACTGAGACAGAGGGCATGGTGGCTGTTAAAAACAACCTCAAGGTCTCCATTGCAGTCCTACAAATAGGCTCATCAGTCCCATCTTTCTAGACTATGGACATGGGCAAGGGGCGGGGAGGAAGGAGAGGATGGAACTAATGGAGAAAGTAGCATGGAAACATATACACTGCTGCTGCTGCTGCTAAGTCGCTTCAGTCGTGTCCGACCCTTCGCGACCCTATTGACTGCAGCCTATCAGGCTCTTACCTCCATGGGATTTTCCAGGCAAGAGTACTGGAGTGGGTTGCCATTGCCTTCTCCAAAAATATACCCTATCATATGTAAAATAGATAGCCAACGGGAATTTGATATATGGCTCAGGGAACTCAAACCAGGGCTCTGTAACCTAGAGGGATGGGAAGGGGTGGGAGGTCGGAAAAAAGTTCAGAAGAGGGGATAGATGTATACCTATGGCTGATTTATTTGATGTATGGCAGAAACCAACACAATATTGTGAAGCAATTATCCTTCAATTAAAAATAGATAAATTAAAAAAAAAACAGCAACTGCAGGCTCAGAGGATAAGGAGATAATAGCTTAGTTAGCTGCCTTTGCTTATAACACCTTTTTAAAAGGACAGGCCACGTAAGGTTTGCTGCTCCCAGAAACTTCTTTGTCATAGATGTTTGTCAACTTCTTTGATTTCATAGATGTTTGCTTGGCCTACTGGATTAACGATATTCAAAATTTGCTTTAAGAAATTTAAAAATTTGAGTTGAAATATGGTCATAAGTTAGACTGAGCACATATGTAAAGGAGCTAATTTTTAAACATTTTTGAAAACTGTTTCTCTGTTTACAGTCTGCTCTCTCTTAAGATGTATGTTCAATAGATTTTTTTTTTTAAAAGATGAACTATCTAATTACCCTCCTATACACAAACACAAACATGTTTCTCCTACAAGACTGCCTCCTTTCCATCTAAGTAAATTTATCCAGCAATTACCACTCTCCCATCTAAGCCCTGACTGTGACTTCTGTCTCAGCTACTAGTACTTTCTTGTCCTTTGAGGTGACATGTAGTGGTGGCAGTGAGGATGCCATTGACAAGAGAGCAAGCCTCCCCAGGTAGCTAGCATTTTCAAGTGTCTATCATTTAATGGGGTGATTTGGTATTTTAACATCCTCCGCTTCTCTGTTGGCTCAGACAGTCAAGAATCCTCCTGCAATGCGGGAGACCTGGGTTCAATCCCTGGGCTGGGAAGATCCCCTGGAGAAGGGAAAGGCTACCCACTCCAGTATTCTGGCCTGGAGAATTTCATGGACTGTATAGTCCATGGGTTGCAAAGAATCAGACACGACTGAGTGACTTTCACTTTCATTATAATGAAAATTTTAAAAAGAGAATTTTCTGTGGTTGCTCTAAGATTTAGATAATTTTTTAAATAAATAATCAAACAGTCATTAAAAAGTAAGCATGTAGTACACATCCTGAAACAGCTTAGTTTTTATTTCCACTTATACATATGTTTTTATTTTAACTTCCTCCGTTCTTCCCCCCTACCTGTTGATGGCTTACTATATTTTCCAAAAATGTGTAACAACTATTCACAAATTCTAGGAGAGGTATTTGATCAGTATTAAATAAATAATTCTTTGAGTAGCATTGGATGTCAAACCCATAAATTAGCTCATATAATTCTCACAACAACCGTTGAGAAATGAGTGTATTATCGTTATAATTTATTCCTATATAATATGTGACAAAATAAAGACAGGAAGCATATAAGGGATTAAGTAACCAACGTAAACACAGAGCTAGTGAGTAGTAAGGGCAGGATTTAAGCCCATGACTCCACATGCTGATTTCTGTGTTCTTCCCCTTATTTATACTGCCATCCCAACGCTGCACTCTAGGAGTTGAGGCAAGTCACATGACTGGATTTAGGTGGTAGAAAGAAGACAGTCCATGAGAGGTGTGGCACATGGCACATGCTTCCTTTTGAAAATGGTTTTGGAGGAACTGGTCCTCCATACAGAATACAAGCCCATGACTTAAAGCCTATCTGCCATACCTCTCGGCATAGCCTTGCTTTTTCTGTCACTCATTTTATAGGATCTTAACAAATTTTAATGGCATAGTATTTTCAGTAACACTTTATGATGAAAGTGTGCTATGATAAAGAGGAATTATCATGCTGCAGTGTAGCCCTAGATCAATAACCCCTAATTATAAATGTTATACCATTTGTAGGATTGTTTTTTTTCACCAGAGGAAAAGTATTTGTGCTTGTCATATAAACATGTGTGATACACATAGTTAGTAAAACTGATAGTATTAATAAAAATCTTAATAGGCTTCATGATTAGAATAAAATGATATTTTGATCCAAATCCCTAATCAGAACAGTACATTTACCAACTGTTCTCGTGGGAAATGGAGCCAGAATTCATCATTTAAAGTAATACCTAATTAATCCTTCTTTGTAACAGATGTCAGCCTTATTTTCAAATCTTTTGTAGACAGTGACTCGCTGTATGAATCTTTTAATTGTCTATCTTGGGTTATTTATTTTTAACACTAATATATATGGTTAAATAAAGGAGATGGAGATAATCAGTTTAAGTGTGGTTTGAATCTGCTTAGTTACTGTAGTAGAGAGAATGTGGAACTCAACAAACATATTCTTGATTCCATCAGAATCAGTTTAAACAAAATGCAATAGTAAATCTGTTAATCATGGTATAATTGAGAAAAACTGGGCTAGGCATTAGGCGATCAGCATTTTATCATGATTCTGCCATACAATATTGCCTGATCTCAAGCAATTCATTCCAACTCTTTGGACTTCGGATACTGAATCTGAATGATTAGGCTTCTGGACTGTGATTTTTAGTGTCCATTCTAGGGCCATGATTCATTATCTTTTAAAAACCATTCTGTTTTTAGACTCACAGACTTAGAAAAATGAACTTATGGTTACCTGGGGGCAATGGTAGAGGGAAGGGATAGTTAGGGAGTTTGGGATATTTAAAATGGATAACCAACACGGACCTACTATATAGTCCAAGAATCTCTGCTTAAATGTCATGTGGCTGCCTGGATGGGAGGGGAGTTTGGGGGAGAATAGACATACATCTATATGTATGGTTGGGGCACTTTGCTGTGTGCTTGAAACTATCACAACATTGCTTATTGGCTATACTCCAATAAAAATAAAGTTTAACTAAAAAAACAAAATTCTGTTTTTATAATTTACATTCCATTTTTATTTACTCTGTACATATGTATATAGATACGTACACAAGATTATATGTGTGTGTGTGTACACATAGACACAAACACACACACATACATATCTCTACTTACACTTTGTTTCAGTTCTATTCTACAGGTCTTTTGATGAAGAAAAGGAATAAGATAATGATAGTTGATAACATTATTTATGTTTTCAGATATATATTTACTATTATAGGTAAAAAAGGGAACATCTTATTTACTGGAAAATTTCAGCATGTACCTCTGGGAAGCATGATATATTACATTTTAAGTGCTTTTTCATTGGTTAGTTGAAAAGATAATTATGACATAAATTTAGAATATGTAGCTTTGGAAGTATATATCAACACTTCCTTACTTTACTAATGCATATTTGTATTCCAGTAACTGCTTATTGCGGAGAAGGCAATGGCAAGCCACTCCAGTACTCTTGCCTAGAAAATCCCATGGATGGAGGAGCCTGGTGGGCTGCAGTCTGTGGGGTCGCTATGGGTCGGACACGACTGAGTGACTTAACTTTCACTTTTCACTTTCACACATTGGAGAAGGAAATGGCAACCCACTCCAGTGTTCTTGCCTGGAAAATCCCAGGGATGGGGGAGCCTAGTGGACTTCCGTCTATGGGGTCACAGAGAGCCGGACACGACTGAAGTGATTTAGCAGCAGCAGCAGCAGCAGCAACTGCTTATTGAGCTTCCTTGATAGCTCAGCTGGTAAAGAATCCACCTACAATGCAGGAGACCCTGTTTGATTCCTGGGTCAGGAAGATCCCCTAGAGAAGGGATAGGTTACCCGCTCCAGTATTCTTGGGCTTCCCTGGTGGCTCAGATGGTAAAGAATCCGCCTGCATTGTGGGAGACCTGTGTTCGATCCCTGGGTTGGGAAGATCCCTTGGAGAAAGGCATAGCAGCCCACTCCAGTATTCTTGCCTGGAGAATCCTCATGGACCGAGGAGCCTGGAGGGCTACAGTCCATGGGGTCTCAAAGAGTCAGACATGACTGAGCTACTAAGCCCAGCACACAGCACAACTACTTATCAAAGACAACAAAAGTATAACTTGAAAACAGAAAAAATATGGAATACTATATGTCAAAATGTTGTCAATTAAAGGCAACAACTTGTAATTGTTGATGATTTGAACAATGTGATCTATATTTGAATGAAGACTGAAAATATTTAACCTGTGGGAGTCTGTTGGCTTTACGTTATCTCTATAATGTTTAACAAATGTCCATGAATTTGGTAGCCTTTTAATACCAAAAAGGCTATAATGCCTAAGAATCATTAAGAGCTCACTCTATGCAAGGCTATTTTATGCATATTGCTTCTTTTATCTCATTTGACCTTCAAAACGATCTTGTGAGTTGGGTCTTTTCATTAATTTTGTTTTACAAATGAAAAAACCTGAGGCTTGCAGAAGTAAGTTGGTGGAGACCTCTGAACAAAAGCAGAGGGGACTCAGAATTCTAATTCAGGTATCTTGTTTCCAGAGCCTTATCAATACCCAGTGAAAACAAAAGCAACCAATTATCTGGAGGTAATGCAGATCCCTCCTAAATGTGGACAGATAAACCTAAACGTGTTTATCTTTAATCAGACCTGCCAACCTGAGCCCTGGACCTTTTGCCCACCTGCCTGCTAGACTCACTGACTAGGAAGTCTTAGAGTTCCAACCACTGCACACAGTCACTGAGCTTTCACACTGTGCATGAAGTTTGCTCTTCCTACAGTGATTTTTCTGTTTAGGCAATGGCTCATCATTCATCTATAGTTTGAGACTGGGAACAAACACTGTCTTCTCTCACTTCACTTGCTACATCCAATTATCCATTACATCAATTCAGTTCTATTACTCAAATACTTTTTAAATCCAATTGTTCTTCTGTATTGCTGTGGCCTCCACCCTGGTCCAGGAGACTGTCATTTCTCATGTGGACAATGTAAAATTTTCCAATATTGGCTGCTTTTCTTCCAGTTTTGCTTTTCTTCAATCCCTTCTCTATGTTATAGCTACAGTGCTGCTTTACAATCACATATCTGATCATATAACAACCTGCTTAAAACATGTATCTCTTCATTACTTTTGGATAAAGTCCTTCTTCCTTAACATGCTTATCAGATCTACTCTCTTCTTACCTATCTACCCCTCGGCCCTAGATTACCTGGTGCCATTATCTCTTTCACTCTTATGTCACAGACTTAGTGCTTTTCTTTTAGTGTCTTGCTTTTTTTTTTTTTAACATGTACTGCTTCAAGATCTTCACATATTTATGTAAAAGTCACTTATCAATCATCTCCTAAGTGATGGCCACTGTTCTAAGCATTCAAGTCTAGTTAGTAAGCAAGACTGATAAAGTTCCTGCTTCCATGGAAAATTTCTTTTAATGGTTTAGAGGCACAGACCATAAACAAGGAATATAATGTATTTTCAGACTGTTGTGAATTCTATTCTATGGAGAGAACAGGCAATGGTACAGAGAGTGAGGGGATGTCTGGGCTGGAGTATAGGACAGACATGTGCTTATAGATGCCTGGACTATTCTTCCATTCTTCCCTTGCCATCCCACCCCACTTTCCACGCCCTAGTCCTGGCTACTCCTATTTACATTTCAGCTTTCAGCTTGAGCATCACTTGATTGGAAGACTTTTCTTGATCTCTTCTCTATCCAGACCAGAATATGGACCTCTCTGTTCTCAGACCCCACACTGCTGCTACTAAGTCACTTCAGTAGTGTCCGACTCTGTGCGACCCCACAGACGGCAGCCCACCAGGCTCCCCTGTCCCTGGGATTCTCCAGGCAAGAACACTGGAGTGGGTTGCCATTTCCTTCTCCAAGGCATTAAAGTGAAAAGTGAAAGTGAAGTCTCTCAGTCGTGTCCGACTAGTAGCGACCCCATGGACTGTAGCCTACCAGGCTCCTCCGCCCATGGGATTTTCTAGGCAAGAGTACTAGAGTGGGGTGCCATTGCCTTCTCCGCAGACCCCATACTACTCTGTGATTTATTTTTTTGTAATTCTCACCACACTTTAAATGACTAAAATATTTAAATAACATTATATAAATGTTTTACATAAAATTATTATACTTATATAGTTATAATAACATAATAAATTGTGTGCTATAACATATAGTGCATAATGATACTTAAATAATTACTTAATAATTATTTTAAATAACTATTTTCAACCTATTTCATATACTGTAAATTCTGCACACACACACACACAAAAGACCACTTACTTATTTCTGGGAGATACTGCAGTATCTTATGGAAGCTGATTGGCAAGAAGGATGCAGCCATGAGAATTCCAGGACAGTAGAATTTCAGGAGAGGAGAGCACAGAAGTCCTAAGATAGGAATGAGCTTGGTATTGTCTAGGAAAATTTAGAGGACTAGCATGGCTGAGGCATAGTGATCAAAGGGCATTGTGGTAAGAGACAAGGCCTTAAAAGAAGGCAGAGTCCAGATCACAGAGGGCCTCATCACCCATTGCAAGGAATTTGGACTTTATTCTATGTGCATTGAAAAATCTGGAAGGTTTAATGCAGGATAGTAGCGTGTCTTATTTATATTTTTAAAAGATTACTCTGTAGACAAAGGATCCTAGGAAGCAGGAAGGCAAGGAATGAGACCAGTTAAAAGGTCATAAATAACATAAAAGATCACCTCTGTAATGTGAATGAAGGGCCAGAAAGGAATGCTGTACACTCTATCACAGGGATTATTTTCTTTGGGAACAAAAGAAAGATGCAGTGAAAATACTTAGGAGTCTGGAGCTTGCTATGGAACCTTGAATAAGGTATTTATATGAAAGGAAATCCTCACAGAGTTACTGAAAGGACCAATGAGGTAGTGCTTTTGAGCCTATCAATAGTATTGGTGCATGAAGAAGCCCAATAAATAGGCTTCCTTTCTCGCCCTTTAAAAGACACGTGAGGAATAATAACATTAAATCACTGGTAACTGTTGAATTTACAGCAGTGAGTATTGTCTAAGGGTCTACTATATGCCAGGCACTGTGCCAGGAGCTGTGGGTACAAATTACATTTCTCAGGGACTTACAGAAGAGTGGGAAAGATAGACATTAAACAATTATGTGAAGAGTTACATGATGATACTTGCTATGAACCCTGCAAAGGACAAGGTTCTTCGAAGTATGTACTAGGAAGAGGTTATCCAATCTGAAGCTCAAGGGAGGGTTCCAGGTGGAATTTAGTGGGAGACCTGAAGGGTGAGTCTTAGTTAGGTGATCATTTACTTAATCTGGTCATTTCAGGTGACAACTTGTATAAAATAAGTTTTGATAAGGATTAGAAAGAGAAACCAAGGAATGAAACCTGACCTGAAGTGAGAAGTCCAGTATCAAGGATCCAGGTGTGGGGGTGGGTCTGTGATCAAGATGGGGAAAAGGAAGCATACAAGTTCAGTGTTCATAGACAACGGACAGTATCACAGAGGGCCAAGGCAAGTATCATGCTCATAGCATCATATGTTTTCTTACCAGCTTGTAAAACATTGTGTTAAATGTGGAGGAAGGTTTAGACTCAGGAAAGTGGGGTTAATAGGTTAGGAGTTTGGGTAGTGTTTTCAGTAATGTGAACTGAATAGTTTCAGGCATAAATAATTGAATGATAATTTCTTCTTTCTGGTATCCATAAAAAAGCAAAACAAAACAAGATCTATTCAGAGCTCCTCTACAAATTTGCAACTGCCTTAATTATGGTTTGAACACAGAAATATAAATTATGATCCCAAATTTAAATTGATTCATGAATAAAAAAGATCTTATAAAAGTATTTTTGATCCATTAGTGCCTATTATCTCACAGATCATTTACTTGAAAAAACATTATGTAAGCTCAGGGATGATGAAGAAATTCAGAATGTAAGGAGGCCGTTCCTATACCACAATTCTGTTTTGTTCAAACTTTCAGCTTGAAATAAAAGTAAAAGTGCTCAAAATACAGTCTTTGATCAAGTACCTTTTTGTATTTGAAAAATAATATTAAAGGGAATTTATAAAGTCTGTATTCTCATTTGGAAAATTATTATGAATATATTGAAAAAAATAAAACACTACAACAAACAAAAACAAAGGCCCAACTCCATCCTGGGAGAAAAATATTTTTGCTATTCAAAGCCTCTTCATTGGGAAGGAACTTTTTTCCCTAGATTTAAAGCCACATTCATTTTCTGTCCCTGCCCATTGCATTTAGTGAGGGCCAAGTTGACAGTGTTCCTTCCTGTGTGTGCTGATGTAGCTGAAAATCATAGCAGCCAATCAGCAATTTTTGCACGCTCTGGTTTCCAGTCCAGTCTGTCCTTTGAGCAAGGATCCTAAGTGCAGCTTGCCAAGCGTGCTCTGTTGGTGGTCTTGGCCGCAAAGTCAGAGCGATGTCAAACTGAATTGTTTCACCTCTGATCACAGAACCTACAGGCTGCTGTGTCTTCTTTATGTCCTACAAGGTTACAGTCCTTTAAATTGGGTCATTGGAAACATTTTTCTTGCCTGCTGCACACAAGCCAAAACCCCTTTGGTTTCCTCTAGTTATTCTTCTCATCACCTGGAATATTCCATTCTTGTCTTGGGAGAGGAAGCTCAACTTTAAAAAAATTATGAGTCAGGATGGAACTCTGCCATTTAGAAATATTCAGCTTTTACAAAGGGAGCCAGAATGTAAGAACAGTTTCTCTCATTGCTCTTTTTTTTTTTTTTTTTTGAACAGAGGAAAATTTATGCGTCGAACCTGGACTGGTCACTATGATAATATACATGCTACAATTCCATTCTCTCCAATCATTCCACCTTCACCCTCTCCCACAGAGTCCCAAAGACTGTTCTAAATGCCTATGTCTCTTTTGCAGTCTCTTATACAGGGTTCAGGTTACCATTGCTCTTCTAACTTATAGGGAGAGTATAAATCACTGCAAGCCTCTGGCTTGATTGGCTTGGTATAGGGGTTAATTTCTCCTGTGTGCTTTCTGAGGACAGTTAACGCTTTCTGCCTGTGGCCTGGGTTCATATGTGTACTCATAGAATGTAAGAAAGTGTATTCTTTAAAGGAAATGTGGAATTTTACTCTGATCTGGTCCTTTCATTCATCCTCACCCTCTCCCTTCAATTTAGGCTCTTTTAACCTCTTTGAGAGAGAAAGCGTCAGCTTCAACTGGAGTTTTTTTGGCTTCCTTAAACATAATATATAAATGTAAAATGCCTAGCAAACTGCCTGATATAAAATAGGTGCTGATTAAATGGTAACTTTATTTCATTTTTTCTAGTACATTCACCTTTAAAGTAACTAAAATGATTTTTCTCTTTCTTTGAAGGATTTCCATAGTATATTTTTTATTTCCCAAATTATTTTAAATCACTGGGATTAAAATAGTGTTAATATGGAAAGATGTATGGTTCATCAGAGAACAGATTTAAGACTGGATTTCTTGGTTTATAGCTTTTTTTTATAATGGAATGGGAAGATGTTTGTGTCTATTATTAAATAGAAAAATAAGTTACAAAACTATAATATACAGTATATAGTGTATACCTACTTTTTACAGTTTTAACAAGAATAAGAAAGAAACATGCTTAAACAATGAGTTCATCTTATTTTTTTGTTAATGATATTTGCTGTTTCAAGGGATGAATTTTTGAATTCATAAATGGATCTTCATACCTTTTAAGATATTCTTAAAATGACAGTTTCTATGAAGCAAATGCCATCTAATAATGTGTGATTTGAGAAGAGATTTATCTAAACAAGCTGCTACAAGAATAGGTTTGTAACTCCTACATCTGAAAAATCCATCCATCCTTCTGCTTCCATTGCTTCAGGATAGATTCTTGCCTCCCAAAGGGAGAGTTCTTTATCATCCATAATAGTCAACCAACTGTTTTGATCAGTGGCCTTAGAGGCACCAATCACATTACCCTCCTTAACACAGATTCTTCTAGAGACAGTTGATAAAAATAGTATAAAAGTGAAAGTGTTAGTTGCTCAGTGGTTTCTGACTCTTTGTGACCCCATGGACTATAGCCTGCCAATCTCCTCTGTCCATGGAGTTCTCCAGGCAAGAATATTGGAGTGGGTAGCCATTTCCTTCTCCAGGGGATCTTCCTGTCCCAGGGATTAAACCTGGGTCTCCTGCATTGCAGGCAGATTCTTTACCATCTGAGCCACCAGGGAAGCCACAAAATAGTATAATTTCCTTTAATCTCCCTGGAAGTAATACAGATTTTATAAAATAATTGAGAAATTCAAGGCAGGAATGAGTCTTAAGACATCAGTAATGTGCAGAAGAAAGTTAGAGGAAGAAAAGAAACATCATCAGGGAAACTGCATGGAGAAAAGGAATTTGATCTGATACCCTCTTGTGTTTTCTTCCAACTCACATTCTGCAAAGTCCCAACACTTGCTTGATCAAATACTTCTTTTCAGGGGTAGGAAGAGGAATAAAAATAAGTATTGCAGAGCTCTAACCATCATAGGTTATTGAAATTAAATAAACTCATAGAAAATTTGTATATATTAAACAGATTTATTTTCATTATGTGAGCATGAAAACAAAAAAAAGTTTCCATAACCTTAAAAGAGCTGAAATGATTTTCTCTACAAAAACTGTGTTCTCAAGTTTCATTGCCTTATGCCAGTTTTCAGCCTAGAGTGAATTTTTATAGTTGAGTCATAAACCTCTGAAAATCATACCACAGGTTTATAGTGGAAGGAAGGCTGACACCACTTTAATTACAGAGTGGCAGGGGCTGGGGTGAGAAGCATGGCATTAACTCTTTCACTCATAAGCCACTTCACAATACTTCAAAACAAGTGGATTCCACCATTCAATCCTGAAAACTTGGATTTCGAAAGATCACTGAGTTTGTACAAGTCTTTGGTTTTATTTCAGTTTCTTTGACCCTTCCAAGAAATACTATCTTTAGAGTTATAATGAATAGTTTTGTTCCTCATATTTGGATCAAAGCAATCTGCCATCTCTGCAGAAACCAACCTTCCTAAGCTATTGCAGTGAACTTACTTTAGGCTTGCATTTATAAGCTGTTCTGATGACTGTTATCACTAAGATCTTTCTCTGGCCAATAGATAAAAAATAAAAGTTTGGTTTCTACTTTGCAGCTAAGAAATGACTTCAAAACTCATATCCTGAAAGAGGAAAATCCAAGGCTTTTGGCTGCCACTATTTCTTTGGCTGCGTTGCCCAAATTTTGACGAACAAGGAAATGATCAAGCAACTGTTTAAGAGGATCAATGAGCCACAAATGGCCCCAAATAACTGACTCATGAAAGCAGCAAAGCTTTTCATAGCCATCTTGCTGCTGCCGCTAAGTCGCTTCAGTTGTGTCTGACTCTGTGTGACCCCATAGATGGCAGCCCACCAGGCTCCGCCATCCCTGGGATTCTCCAGGCAAGAACACCGGAGTGGGTTGCCATTTCCTTCTCCAATGCGTGAAAGTGAAAAGTGAAAGTGAAGTCCCTCAGTCGTGTCTGACTAGTCGTGTCCGCCTACCAGGCTCCTCCGTCCATGGGACTTTCCAGGCAAGAGCACTGGAGTGGCTTGCCATTGCCTTCTCTGATAGCCATCTTAGGGATCTCAAATATGGAGGCTTCTTTCCTATACACCCATAAGGCATATTTACATACACTGCTGAGGGATCATAGCCATGTGTCATATAGTGCTTAGTACATAGTGAGCTGTTAAAAAACACAAATCAATTATAATATGTTGAAAAAAAGGAGTAAAGGAAGAACGGTGTTTTCTTTGTACCAAGATACCTAGGAAATTTCATCCTAAAATGGCTGAGGAAACAGTTCTAATGAAATAAGCTAAGCTGGGACAGATCCATCAAGTCAATAACTACATTAGCAATTACATCCTTTTAGTGAAAAAGCAGTCCTGGGCCATGTCTCCATAGCTATTGAGGGGACGTCTCTTCAGCTGTGCTGGAAGAGTCCAATACCTTTGGCTGCCTCAGCTCTCCAGGGCTTTCACTTAAAGAAGTTGATGGATTAAGTTGGCAGCACACAAGGGCCAGCCACCAGAGTGTATCGGGATTGTGTCTAGAAACTCATGGAAAATTCTGAGAGTCTAGCTCTGATCAGAGTTTAGAAAATAGACTTGATAGACCCTGAGATGTTTCTTTTTTTTTTATAAACTGGTCATTCTCTTTTCCATTAATGACTAACAAACAACTACATGCTACTATAGCTGGAGACGCTGATAAACCATGTTTTCAAGGTATCTTCACAGAATCATCTGTTAATGTTGCAAGAGATCTTAGAGAAAAACTGCCTAGCAACTTACCCAAGGTATTTTTTTCTAATTCATAGACTTGTAATTCTTAAAAAATGAATTTAATACTATGGACGTGTTGCTCATACTCTACTAATTTTATTTTTCACTTACTAATTCATGCTGTGTAGGTAGCTTATTTTGTTTTAAAATCCACAAGCATTGCCCCCTTTCCCCCCAGTTTTGTTCCCGGTTGTTTATCTCCAGGGTTTATAATTCTCAAGATCTGGTAAGATAGAGACACTGAGTTTAAAGTCGATACAAGCAGTGGAAGTTGAAAAACCTTTGTTTATTTGTTTAGCTGACTGGTGTTGTGAACCACTAAATCAATCAATCTTGGCTAAAAGTGGCTCCAGCTGATCCCCATGCATTTAGTCCTGCTTGGAATTGCTATTATATTACTTAAGCTGTTGAATTCTCAACCATTTAATGGACAGGCTTTGTCTTCTCCAGATAGCCTGCATGCTGCTTGATTAGCACTGGTTTGATTCTCTTCTGGACACTTTTCCTTTAATTAAATCCGACAGCTTTTTTGGCATGGTACTTTTACAAGCACCCTAGGATCACTGTGTCCTTTCTATTTATAAAAGTCAGCTCCTAGATTCCACGGAATAATGTAGGTGAAAGTGTTTTGAAAAAGTGAAACGCATCATAGAAGTACAAAGTGTGTGTGCTGTGCACTTAGTCACTCAGTTGTGTCCGACTCTTTGTGGCCGTATGAACTGTAGCCCACCAGGCTCCTCTGTTCATGGGATTCTGCGGGCAAGAATCTGGAGTGAGTAGCCATTCCTTTCTCCAGGAGATCTTCCCGACCCAGGGATCAAACCCAGGTCTCTTGCATCGCAGGCAGATTTTTTTTTTACTGTCTGAGCCACAGTTCATTACTGGTATTTTCTCATTTGGGAAAGCAGCCTTAGTAAAGCAGGTTTGGTACAGCAACCTAGTTCAACTTTTGTTCTAGATTTTTTTCTGTTTCTTTTTTTCTCTCTCCTTCCTTTAAAAGCACTTCGAAAACTTTCTCCTTTGCATCTCTGAAGACCCGAAGTTGCTTTTCCACTAACATAAAGAATAAACAAAGCAACAGATAAATATTTCAGAGCTAGCATTTTGGGAAAAACACCCTACTGATATCTATCTGCTTTAGGCAATAGAAAAAATCAACTTTAGGGTACTGGAACAGCTAGATTATGGGGTTATTGAATATATGAGCATGAACAGTGGCAATACCATTGTCTAGGGCAGCAGATTTGAAATGAAAGGAGAATGGACTTACAGAGCTCTCAGGATTCAACTTGATCCTTAGGGTCAGCTGTTTAATGATTTTCCTTAATCCATCTATACATTTGCTTCTATTGAAATTTATAGGTCCACTCACACGTAAGGCTGACATGTAAGAAAAAATACAGTTAAAAGATATTAATTAATTTTATATTTCTGTTTTCTATAGTTCTCTAGTGCTCTTTATTTGGAGTTTCTTCCACAATCAAATGGCAAAGGATATTATAATTAATATAAATATAATTGCTATTAAAAATAATATATCCCAAAGATTCAAAGATAGCTCTAATAGGTTTTGGGTAATATTGCTAGTCGAAAAGAAAAGTGATTTTTTTTAAAAATGGCAGAGAAAAAGAATAAGTAAACTCAAGAGCTTCAGTTAACAAAGTTAATACCATGTTGGCTAATGCACAAACAGCTTCAATTTCCTTTAATTAGTTCAGAGTTAGGTGACAACATATTTAATCAGAGAGCTAACAAGTGCAGCAGCTGATTGCACTCACCGCCCTGTGTGTATGTGTTGACTGAAAAGTAAATAAAATTACTTTCACTGCAATAATAAAGTGGCATCCTAATTTTATTACAGTAGCAACCTTTTAGAAGTGGCATGCAGCAGTGAAAATTGATTATTTTCTAAGTGCTTTTCCCCCCTTTAACATGTCACTGTGGTTTAACCCTTTGGGAATGAGGTGGCTAAGTTGGAGTCCATCTGTCAAAAAGACCGACCACATCACCACCATGTTCTGTGTCTTTTCTGCAAGGTATTGAGATGGTGCGGAATGCATTGCTTAAATTCATGTTAGCAGCTGTATTCCTAGGTGGCAAAATGTGGCCTTCAGCAGACAGAGGAATCTGCTCAAAATTCAGTGTTTTTCCAATTAGTTAAACATACCTAGAAGCCAGCAGTTGTCTGTTTTCTTTTTTTTTTAAAGTGTCTTTGTCAGTGAGATAGAAAATAGGTGTCATTTTTCTCATCCTCTTCATGACCTATATAGAGATATTCACTTATTTTTTATATTAATTAGCTTGGATTTTGCTATGATTTTCCTGGGTTGGCAAAAAACAATGCTATTCACTCAGGAAATATTTATTCCAATATCCTTGGTCCTTTGAGGGTTACAGTGTTTAGAGTACCTTGTTCTTCAAACAGTTGTGCAATTGAAACCAGTAAGTAGTAATAAAAATTGCTAAGAGTAACCTGTTCCTTTTGCCATCATTACCCATATCATACGAAGGACTTAGTTGATCTTCATTGGGTTTCCATGTCTTTAGCCCTCATAGAAAATACTGAGACAAAGATCTTACTAAAATGTCTTTTGTTATTCCCTTATAGAGACTCTTGATCAAGCATATCAGGAGGAATTTTAATTAAAAGAAAACAGGATCTATCTTGTAGGATCCAAGATACTTTTGTTAATTTCAGCTGGAGTTGTGATGTTGTTGCTTCATTGCTCGCTTAATTTGATGCGTAGGTGCAAGGTAACCTAGTTGTGTTATTTCATTTAATCCTCACGACCACCCTGGGAGGTAGGCACTATTTCAACACCCATTTTTCTGGTGAAGAAAAAAATACAGAAAAGTGAATACTGCAGCTGGAGCTGAACCAGGCTCGTACTATGAATCTCAAGGTGGGAGAAAGGTGATCTTGCCCACACTGCTAAATTCCTTTCCATTCTGCATATGCATTAGGGCTACTCCAATTTGGTTTTGGCATTCTGGATTTTACAGGAAAGTATTACAGGAGTTCTTTATCTGTGATCCCAGTGGGGCTCTTAGTTTTCCCCATAAGACAGATATGCACCAAAGTCTCTGTTTTATAGACCAACTTCCTCTCAAGACCAGACATTGATTCAAGTGGGACATCATTGTTTTTCTTTCCAGAATGATAAACCTCTTTCTTTTGCACTTATTTCAAAAGACAGGATAACCTAGGTCTTGGAGCCTGGTAGGCATGGGTTCAACCCCTGACTCTTTTTATCTATGTGACTCTTGAGTAAGTTACTTAACTTTTGAACTTAAGTTTCCTCATTTATAAAATGGAGCTACAGAAAAACACCATTGTATATAAAATAAACAAAGATTTACTATATAGGACAGTGAACTATATTCAGTATCTTGTAATAACCTATGATGGAAAAGAATCTGGAGAAGAGTAGATACATATATATATATATATATATATATATATATAATATACATGCATGTATAACTGAATCACTTTGCTGTATACCTGAAAATAACAAAATATTATAAATCAGTTATACTTCAATCTAAAAAAACAAATGGAGCTACAGATGCCTACTACATAGATCTGTTGTGAGAATTAAATGAGATCACAGAGCTCAAAAATTGTTATTCAGTTTGAGAGATGTATGAACAAAAAGTCTTGAGCAATCATCACACCTCCACAGTAGAGCCAACAAAAAGTTACGTAGTACAGGCTGGCTTCTCATGTTTGTAGTGTACATACCACTTGTACTATCAATGTCTGGGAGGCTGGAAATCTAGTTAAATGAGCAGAAGTTGATGTTTGTACTACTACTAACAGATATTATGTGGGAGCACCCTGACTTTTGAAATGTCTTTTTCTACTTCTATGGGATGACTTGAGTAGTTTACATTTCTCAGTGCCTCCGGGTTTTTCTTGCCATTGAATTCATTTAGTTGTGGTTTATCTCATCATCACAAATCTGTTGCTGCTATTTTCCAGGGGCTCCCCACAACTGGATAACCCTGTTATCCTTCTTGTCTCATGGTATCAGTGACCCAAAGCTATGAGATTAGCAGTCATTCACTGAAGTGTGTGGGCAGTGATTACATTATACCTTTAAGTAAGCAATTTAAATTTGAGATTTTGCCACATTCTTAAAAGTCCCCTGAGTGATTCTCAATGGATCACCCAAAAGCAGATCAAATTTTCACACTTGTGGAGCATCTCTCTTCCTCCCTTGCAACTTATTCCACTTTCCCAATCCTTCTGGAAACACTCAAGCTTGTACTTACTCATGCAAAGAAATCATTTAATTCTTCTCCTTTCTCCCCTCTAAACTTTTCTTTCTCCCACAATTAAATGGCTCATCAGTGTTTTTTTATTTTTGTGATGTTTCAGAGAGAATTAATTGATACTGTCTCAGAAAATAGAAACTGCCATAGTCAGTTATAGTTTCAAATCACCTTTCTCCCTTCCCCCACTCTTCGTTCATTCATAAAACTTTTATCAAGTTCCTATTGTACGCACAGTCGTGGTAAGCAAATGAAAAACAATGTCTCTGAGTCTCAAGTGCTCTTCTTGGTTATCTTTATCATTCTTGTCTGTTAACTATTGTGACTTTGGGGAACATCAGCAGAGTGAAAACTGAGATAAAGTGTATTCTTTCCTAATAATGTGGGATTATCAAAATGTTGCTTCTTGATCATTGTCTTCACTGTTGGAGAGTCAAAGTACCATATTAGAATTGGTATTCCAAAGAGTAATAAAGTAAAATGATAGTAAAGACCTCACAGAACAGCCAGGTCCTGAGAGCTAAAAATATGGCCAAAGAAATGAGAAATAGAATCTGGGTTTAGAATTTAGGTTCTTGTCTTTTTGACTTCTGGAGTCACAGTTCTTCCATTGTCACAATGTCTCTGTATTTCTTTGTCCCCCTGGAATATTCATTTATAAGACTCTAAGAGAAAGTTGGCAGGTAATTACTTATTATAGTATTTTGAGGAAAAAAAACAACAAAAAAACCACCAACTGGAATAGTCAATATGGTGGATACATAAGTGAAATGGGAGTATTAAAACTTGTATTGGGTAGACTATTCATATATTCATCTTTGGCTTTAAGGTTATACATTTTGTAAAAGCCAACATTTAGTATATTAATATGGCACACATGAACTCTTAAAATCTTGATTTTAATGGCAGCAATGACTGAAGTGAAGTTACATCAAGGCATCTGAAAGAGGCCGTTAAAATAAAACCTCAGTTGTGATCTAAAAGGCTTAAGTTAGAAAGCTAACATATGTACCAGGTGCCTCCCTGCCTAAAATACTCTGTAAATTAAGACAGGATTCTCAGAACAATGACCAAAATGCACATGTAGCTTTAAGATATTTTGTTGCCTCCTAATGATTCATGTGAAAAACATTAAATAGTTTTAGGTGGACATCAATCTTGTTTTCCTGCCCCTGTGGATTAGGCTATTTTATCATCTGCAGGAAATCAGAGAAAAATAATTGTATTGTAAAAATGATTTTGGCTTCCTTCAAAGTTTTTAATTGCTTTATTTTTTCCCTTTGAAACACCTGATATTTAATAGGCAGAAAAAGTACATAGATAATAAACATCTTTAGAAATAAGCAAGAAACACCAAAGAGTATTATTGATGCTGGTGAAGCCTCCCACAAAAATAGATTAATAGAAAAAATGAGTTTCTCTTCCATAAATTGGCTTAACAGGATGTGCTGTCTTAAGGTTCTCTACTGGATTGTGAAATACTGTCACTTCAGTGATGAGAGGAAGCTAAATAAATTGTACTCACTAGTGACATGTCTGGTGATGCAGACATTTCACTCCTTGCTGAGAGCCCAGACACAGGGCAGAACTAGCCAAAATGGACAAGAGCGTGGAAATGTTGCTCCAAAGCAACTCTACTGGTATTTTCCTCAAGTTTTAGCACAGAATGGGGCCTTTCCCTGCTTACAAGAAAATTCCATTTTTCATCCTCAGGAGAGCCATGATTGCATCCTGTTTTTAATGCCTCAGAAGGAACTGAAGCCTTTATTCAGATTAAAGCCATTGTCTGAGTGACATCAGGAAAGAATCTATCAATTATCACCCAGGGAACAGACTTGTCACCAAGGGAACAGTTTTAGAGGAACAAAGGCCTGAAGGTATATTTTTATAAGACAGAGGAGTTGGCCATTTCCAGGATTTTTAAAGGATAAGTTTGCAAGTTGAGATAATTCTATGGCGGGAGAGTTGGTTGCTCTGTACATAAGTAGTTAAGCGACAGCATTCTCCATTTTGATTAAAGCCCAACTAGGTGTGTTTAGTTTCCACTGGAAATATCCCTGTTTCCTTTTCTCTGGAGTGAATCCTGCAACAGGCACACTACTGTTTCCGTTATCCACAATCCTTGGCCAGCAAGGATGCCAAGCAGGATAATCAGTGTTGGGGGCAGTAAAGGAGTAATCCTGTGTGTTCATATTTAAAAGAAATATACTCAAACAGCTGCAAGAGATGGGCTGCAATTAATTTCCTCCTGTAGTTTAATATCCTTTGGAAACTGGGAATACAGTTTCTCTCTGCAGAATGGTGTGCTAAGGGTAATTGTCAATGGAAATGACAAATTTAGAGAAAAATTACATCCCTTTGGTCAGACTGAAATAATAATAGACAGCAGGACAAAAAAACAGTCCTTCTCCCTACCCACAAAGTTTAATTGACCTCTTCTTGCAAAGGATCAGTATAGTGAATAGTTTAAGAATATCAGCCAAGGGAACCTGAAAGGCTTTTTGTTTGTTTGTTTTAAATATTTATTTATTTGGCTATTCTGGGTCTTAGTTATGGCATATGGGATCTAATTCCTTGACCAGGGATTGAACCTGGACCCCTTGCATTGTGAGCTTGGAGTCCTAGCCACTGGACCAAACAGGGATGTCCTGAAAGGGTTTGCTTTGAATCTCAGTTTTATTAGTCTATGACCTTGAATAGTTCAGTCTTATTTATAAAATGAGGATGATAACTGCATTATCTTATGGAGTTGCCATAAACAGAAGCTATGTGACATACTTGGCACGTGCCTGCCATACAAGAAGTGCTCAAAAATGATAGCTGTTGGTTAGCATAGAAGTATGGCTGTGCGGGAACATAACTGCTTGATTAAAGAGAGGTAAATAGAGCTTACTGATTAGTTCAGCAAAGCACTGACACTGTATACTAGATATAGGTACTGTGCTAGATTTGGGGGTACAAGACAAAAAAAAAAAAAGAGCCAGTCTCTACCCTTATGGTGCTTAGACTTGCATGGTGGTTACAAGCATTAGATAAAACACACACATATGACTATATGAACTGCAATTACACTAAATGTCTTAAAGAAAATATAGCTAATGCCATGAGAAAATATAACAGGGATCTTAACTGTACTTGGGAGTCAGGAAAGAGCTCCCTGAGAAGGTAACGTTCAAGCCTAAATTTGAAGAATCAGTAAGAGTTAGCCAGATAAAAGGGACTAGGGCTGGTGGTGTGTACTTCAAACAGAGAAAGCCATGTGTACCAAAGGGCTAAGATAGAACTCACTTGGCATATTTGAGGAAAGGAAAGCTGATCAGTGAGAAGAAGCTGAGTAAGAGGGGGAAAGTGTGAGAGAAAAGAAAAGTTCCAGAGGCAAGTAGTGGCCAAGTTATGCAGAAACTTCTAGGTTTTTGCTAACGATTTTTTTTTTCTAAAAATGCCAGGAAGCAGTTAAAGAGCTTGGAGTATAGTGAGTGACATAACCAGACTTGCTTTTTGTAGAGGTCATTCTGGCCACTGTTAGAGAATGGATTTGGAGCAGAAAGATGTACAGAGAAGTCAGACTTTCACTGGACAAGTCTTTGTGAAAGGTGATGGACTAGGCTGATAAATCATGAAGACATGGGAAATCTGAGTGAATTAGAGATGTCTGAAAGGTAGAGGTGAGTGGAGTTGGTGGTGAATTGGCAGTAATTGGGATGAAAGAGAGGCAAGGCTCAAGGATGACTCACAGATGCCTTGGCATGAGCAAGTAGATAGAAACATATGTCAATTCCTGATGATCTATTTGAGTTAATACCATTGCTGCTGATAAGGCTTGTAGATAGCCATTAAGGATAATGTCATTTGGCATAAATGTTATTGATTTTAGCTTGGGAATATATAAGCAAAAATTCCTACTAATGTTTTGTAATAAGTTGCCAAATAGATCTCCAGTGCAAAAGTTCTTTTCTCTTATGTACCCCCCACTGCAATCCTAGTGTTTTTGATGGATTTTACACATACAAATGTTTTCCAGTATTTCTTTGTTTTCTTCCTTCTCATCCTCCTTCTCCCCCTTGTCTCTCTCACAGCACCTAGCCCTTCATCATAACTTCTGTGAGAGGTGCCTCGATGGGAGACAATAACAAGATGGATAAAACTAGAGCACTAAATAGACACCAGCTGCAGAAAGATAAGACTAAAGAGGTGAGGTCGCTTTCCCAGTGGCTTGCTGGGTGAATTGAACGGGAGGAATAGAAGGGATATTTCTTGTTTCCAGAAGTTGGAGAACTCTTGGATGTTTGCCATTGCTATAATCTCATACTTAGGGATACACATGGGATAAAATGCTATTTCTGCTGCTTCAGTTAGGCTATTCTAGTGGTGACCATAGCATTTTGAGGTATTTTGACATCACTGCCCAAAGGTAATGAGAGAAGATGGAACTGTGTTGTTTTTTCATTATATTATTTTCTCTATCTTTGTCTATTGCATTCCTATTATTTTCGAACAAAAACTCAGTTAATAAGCTAAATTAGAGAATCTTCTTAATTTGTTTGACTCTGCAAAGAAAACTTTGGTATTCTGGGTATTGGTTTATAAACTATGATTTTTAAAAACTTCTGCTCTAAATTATTGATAAAATATTACCAATATTGTTAACAGATAATAAGCCAATAAGGTGATCACTGTTCAAAACAACCATATAACACCTTCAGAGTCATTAAATGGGATGAGGTGGCTACATTTTGCAGTTTTATGAGTAATACATGACCTGTGGTATGGACTTAATGTGTCCCCCCCTCCAATCCATATGTTGGAGCTCTAATTCCCAATATGATGGCATTGGAGGTGTGGCCTTTGGGGTTAATCAGGGTAAGATTAGGTTATGTGAGTTAGGCCCTTATGTTGGGATTAATGCCATGGCAGGGTGCTGCAAGTTGGATATATACAAGTCAGAAGTGACTCATCTGAATGTAACCAAGCTGGCTCCCTGATCTTAGACCTCTAGCCTAGAGAACTGGGAGAAATAAATGTTGTTTAAGCAATTCAGTCTGAAGTGTTTTGTTACATCAGCCTGAACTGACAAAGCTACAGCATGGTTCCAGGACTTTTGTGTGTTTGCATCCTTTCTGAACTGAGCCTTTCATTAGGTCAGGCATGTATTTCTTATATTGCTGTTGGGTTCAACAGTTGTTTATCTATCGCAGTATTCTTACATAGGTATCAACTGCTGGGAATTGTGTTTGGGTGGGGAGGAGAAAGAGAGAGTTTATAAGACAGAGATGGAGAAGGAAAGAGATTGAGATTCTAGGTTCTGGTCTCTATTGGATCACTCAAAAAGGAAATGGGAACTGACATTTATTGAGTCCTTACTGGGTTCGATCCTTGGGTCAGGAAGATCCCCTGGAGAAGGAAATGGCAACCCACTCCAGTATTCTTGCCTGGAGATTCTCATGGGTGGAGGAGCCTGGTGGGCTACAGTCCATGGGGTCACAAAGAGTCGGACAGGACTGAGCGACTTCACTCCACTATGTACCAGGCACTGTGCTAGACTTTTTGCATGTTATTTTTCCTGGTCCTTGTAAGACCTTTATTTTATACACAAAGAACCTGAGGCTCAAAGAGGTTTAATAATTTGCCCATAGTTGCACAGCTGGTAGAAGGCCGAGTTATAGTTTCAAACTGGGTTCTGGACCTCAGTTTCTAAGTTCTTTTCTATAATTCTCATTGCCTCTATGAGGATTTCTCCTAACTTCACTCAGTTTATTGACTATGGAAGTTATGAGATAGCCTTCACTTAGACATTGCCTGATTCACTGGGGAGTACGACAGGAAACACCCTGAAGACACTGTATGCAATGACTAGATGACGTCGCATGCAGAACAATTGGGTAGGAGTTAGGCTGTGGGCACGTTCATGTTTGGAGAAGAGCAATGCATTGTGGTTAGAGTCAGCTGTGAATACCCTCTTAGGGGATACACTCACACACACATACGTCTTGAGAAGACCTCTATGGTCTGTGCGATGTTTAGGTGTCAGAGAAGACAGTGGAGGACATGATTCTTCGCAGAGATGGTTATGACCACCGAGAGTGGCAGAGCTGGTGAGGCGAAGCCAAGCACTGATGGAGACCTCCAGCCAGATTGAAGAGCCTGGCGTTGGTCCCACACTCACTTCAGCTCAGCACTTGCAGTGGGGTCTGGGAGCTGCTTGTCCCTGTCCCCAGTGCTAAGCTTTTAGGCTGTGCCAGAAACAGAAGCCGTTTGGCCAAACTATGCAAAAGTTATGTTGGGCTTATAGTGCAAATAAGACTAAATTCTAGTTATTTTGTTTTCTGGTTTAGTCTGGATGCACAGGAACTCTTTTCTGCAAAGCTGATGATAAATTAAGCATGTTTTCTGTCACAAAAATTGACAAGATTAAGCGTCCCGTGGTCACTGCATTTCTGATTATGGAAGGATCATTAACAAGCAAACATCTGGCCATTATTCCTGATGAATCTGTTCCTTGATATCTCTTGACAAGGAGAGTGGGAGGGGTCAGTGAATTCAAGCACAGATGAACTGCGTTGTGATGACCCTGGCCATTGACTCTAGTAGTTATTGTTAATGAAGCATTTTGCATAATTGATTATTTGAAACCGAAAGATATATCCATCATATTGTGCCATAGGGCACTTGCATTGGCTCAGAAGCAGAAAAGCTGCTTAGAAGAATGTGTGTTTGAAGCTGGGGAGTTGGCAGAGTGGATGCAGAAGACAAGTGGGGGCTGGGTGTGAAGCATCCATTAGTCGCGGGTTCCTGACATCAATCTACAGATAAAGGAGCAAAAAAGTAAAAGGTCTCCCCCAACATCCAGAAAGCCTGGTGCATAGTGAGGTGTCCTCACAGACAGCCTTTTTCTGAGCTCTGAGGACAGACAGCACCCTGCCTGAGTACCTGCCACGGCAGGTGACACCTCAAAAGCTTGCTGAGAGAACCGTCAGGGAGGGCATGCACCAGGGCAGCCTTCTGCACTGGGTGTGCTATTTCTGGACCCTGCTGCATAGAGGCAAGCTGCTAAGGCACGTCTTTCTGGAGCCTCTTCTGTCACCTCATCTGGCCATGTGTTCTACTTGAGCTCAGGGAGAATGACAAACAACCAAGCAGAATTCTCCTTGAGCTCAGCCAGGAGAGCAACTTCTTCCTCCTCAAAGCCTCTGGCTCCAAAGATGTGTGCACCAGCTTTGTTCTGGGTGGAAGCATGTTTCCACCTGGCAGCCACCTTGGCCCCCATGCTTTGTCTCATGGCTGAGATTTAGAACCACTGTCACAGAGTTGGAAGGGGCATCAGACATCATCCAGACAAGGCCTCCTGTTACAGGAGACAGCGCGAGCTCAGAGAAGTGACTTGTTAGACGCTGTGAAGAGTCGGCACAGGTCTGGGATGGAGCACAGAGTTCTTTCTGTTCTACTCTGTCTCTTCTGTATTCAAACAGGAGTTAATAACAGGTTTATAGTTATACAATAACACAGAGATTCAGGGCAGCGTCAATTATTCTCTGCTACTCCCTCTCATTTTCCTGCTCTGCTTTTCTTCCCAGTGGTTTGGTTGTCCTTTCACAGTGCCCCTCATATCTGTCCCATCTAAGGCATTCGTGTGCCACCACTCTGCTTCAAGTGGGAGCAATGTCAGCGACATCCCTGCCTGTCTCCCTGCCTTTTGCTTCTGCCTCTCCTCTTACAGTGCTGGTTAAATCTGAAGTTTGCATCCCTGATGAGGGTTCTTTGCTGCTCAAGGTTTGTCAGTGTCATATCACTTCTAACAGGAAAACTGAGACCCTGAATATGATATTCAATTTCATCCATTTTATGTTCTCAACTATTAGATAATGGAAAGTGAACCAGCCTGGGAAGCTGGGCTGCTGAGGGGCACCTCAGCTGAGCCATTAGCCGTGTAACATGGGAATGACAATTAATCTCTGAGATGCAATTTCCTTATATATGACGTAAGGGGTTAGGACTGGATGAACATTCACACATGCATTTTCAGGTTGTTCTAATTCTAACCTCCACGCTTGCTACCCTCCATCATGATTCCTGTACTTTGGTCAGTTCTACCTCCTGTTAAAGTTATTTTCTAGCACAAGCCATACTTCCTATCATTTAATTTCAGCCTGTTGAAATCCCATCCTTCTTTCAAGACACAGTCAAAAAGCTGGTGGTGCTAAATCGTGTCTGACTCTTGCCTCTGTGTACTTGTAGCCCGCCAGGCTCCTCTGTCCATGGGATTTCTCAAGCAAGAATACTGGAGTGGGTTGTCATTTCCTTCTCCAGGGGATCTCCTGACCCAGGGATCTAACCCAGGTCTCCTGCACTGCAGGTGATTCTGTACAACTGAGCCAGCAGGGAAGCAGCCAGAAAGCTGCCTGGAGCCATTTCTCACTGCAAACTCCTGACTATGTTCTCTTAAACCTCATTTTTGTACTTCTTCTACAACACTTTTCTTCATCCTACCTGTGCACCCACCTTATTTTCCTTTCTTCCTTACAGGTATATCTGTGTCTTACTCATTTGTTTCCCCTATAATGTCTGGCTCAATGCTTTCCAAAAAGTCAATGTCTAATAAATATTTGTTGAATTGAAAAACTGTAATTTTTGCCAAGAAAATGTCTTTTTATCTTTGAAAAATTGATTGGGTATACCTAAATTCATCAAGAAATTATGTAATGATATTTAGTTAGAAGTCACCTGGATATTTTTGCTAATTGGTTCATTCAAGTATTATTGAGGTATTCAGAATTGAACTAGTCTGTTCATTATTGGACATGTATTAATTGGAAGTATATGTCTTGTCTGTTACTATTTACTTTTGCTTTTTTTTAGGAAGGGGTCTCAGCCTATATCTAATCATATTCCGTGGAACTAAACACATCTAGATATATTTGGCAGTTGGATGGGAAGGTTCATATAGATCCAATTTGCATAAGGGAACAAGGAAAGTCCTTAAAGAGAATTTATCCTAAAGGCAGATGGAGTCAGACAATCTTGGTCAGTAATAAAGACCCAGTAGTAAGGGAGAACATGTCCTAATGAGAAACAATAATTACAATACTTAACATGTATTGAATCTTACCAAATGTCAAACACGGTGCTAAGAGCTTTATAGGCATTATCTTGCTTAATCTTCATTCTGTCTATTAAGGTAGGAACTATTATCCATCTTTTAGAGATGAAACTTAGAGAGATCAAATGTATCTGGTAAATATTTAGTTAGTGACAGAGAAAGAATCAAACCACAATCAGACCTGACAGATTGGTCTGACTCTAGAGCAGGGTTTGGCAAACTACAGGCGAATATGGCTTGTGGCCTGTTTTTCTGCAGCCTCCAACTAAGAATGTTAGTACATTTCTAAATGGTTGCACAAAAACAGACCCAAACAAGATAGCAGGCATATGAGGCTTACAAAGCCTGAAATATTTACTATCTGGCCCTTTGCAGATAACTTTTGCTGAGCCTTGAGTTCTAGTACCAAACCCCATTGCTGCTCAGTATGTCAAGGCCTTCATCTCACTGGGTTTAGTTCCCCCATGGGACTTGACTTTCAAGACTAGGGCGAGAAAGTGTAGCAAATAATACCAGAGAAAGTGAACTTACTGAAGATTCTTTAAGATATTGTGTGATGGCAGTACCACTTTTGTCCACATGTGACAAAAATACAGCACAACAAAAGGATAGAGGCGTGGGATACAAGGTGGCTTTTATATCCTGGAGATTACCGAGATTTTGCTGGGCTCTGGTATTCAGGGAGCTGCAGCTCTTCTGCTATTCAGGCCGTGCCCTGTGTTGGTGCTGAATATCTGTGGTGTGAGGCAGCCTGTGACCACAGATCAGCCTGAGGAAAGATAAAACGGGGGAAGAACGAAGAATCCCTCACAGGGCAGCTGACAATAGATTTTTTATGAACAGACATTACTTAAAATGTAGATTCTATCAAGGAGGGAGAGATGAATAGGTAGAGCACAGGGGATTTTTACAGCAGGGAGGCTATTTTGTGTGATTCTGCAAATAGTGGCTATGTGATACTATGCATTTATTGAAACCCATAGAACCATACAACACAACAAGTGAACCTTAATATAAACTATGGGCTTTGGTTAATAATACTGTATCAATATTGATTTTTTAGTTTTAACAAATGCAGCACTCCAACACAAGATGTTAACAGTAGGGGAAGCTGTACAGAAGGATGGGGTAGAGGATATATGGATACTCTATGCTTTCTGACCAATTTTTCTGTAAATCTAAAATAATTTTAATTTTAATAAAAATGAAAAAACCCATTGAGATTGTATCAGAAAAAATTATTTGTTGTGGGAGATGTTTCATAGGGCTATGATCTATAATAACAGGTGAGACTGACTCATGAAATGCTATTTATTCTCTTAAGAGAAACTCATTAATGTCCTTCTTCCCAGAAGACTCGCGTGGCCTGAAGAAATCCATTTACTTCCAGTAATTTATGATTTAACTGCCGACTTGTCAGTTTGAGTGAAAATTAGCAGACATTTCTCTTATTAAGAAAAGTATTTAGTAGTTAAATGGAGAAAGTCTGTGATTTCATCAAAAAAATTGTTGGAAAATGTGAATAAATGTATCAATGAAGCAAATATTTACTAAATTCTCACCAAGTCACAAATTCTATCAGTACCTCAAAAGAAGTGTAAGACGTGACATTTACCCATAAAACAAGTGTCTCAGTGGTGATGAGATCAAATGTATATGCATATGAGTAACAGCACATTTTTCATTAACAGTTAGTTATTGAATACTCACCAAGTACCAGACACTGTTGAAATCCCTGAAGAAAAACTCCTATTCTGTGGAGATGATATTTTAATGACAAAAATCATATAGTTTTAGTTAATAACACATGTTATGAAGGAAATAAAATAGGGCCAATGTAATGGTGATTTGGAGTGAGAGCTGGCTTAGATTTTGTCTTTAGGAAAGGCCTCCCAGACTCTGGACATCTAAACTGAGATTTGAATTATAAAACACATTGCATATTAGTATTTTAGGCTCTGTGGACTGGGGTGGGGAGGGGATTTCTCACTTCTTTTTCTGATTCCTGTGCCCATAAAGGAGGAAACTGAAATGGAACCTATGGCAGTCTCCCTCTTTGTCTGATACTTTCTCCTCTCCATAGGGGAGAGAAAGGATTTATCTGATTCTCCTGATCCAAGCATTTCACTGAAGTAAAGTTTATTAGGAGGACGGAGTCACTCTGCCACAGCCCTCTTTCATTACCTGGCCCGAGGATCGCAGGCTCCCTTGGTTGACTTAAGGAAGGATGTCTCGGGAATCTCCCCTGCAATTCCTTCTGAGTGTCAGCTGCTCTGTTGGCAATGGCAGGTAAGTCGGGTTGTACATGTGTACTTAGTCACTCAGTCACATCTGACTCTTTGTGACCCCATGGACAGTAGCCCGCCAGGCTCCTCTGTCCATGGAATTCTCCAGGCAAGAATACTGAAGTGGGTAGCCATATCCTCCTCCAGGGGATCTTCCTGACCCAGGGATTGAACCCTGGTCCACTGCATTGCTGGCGGATTCTTTACCACTGAGCCACTGCTACCTCACTTCAGGTGTGTCTGACTCTGTGCGACCCCATAGATGGAAGCCCACCAGGCTCCCCCGTCCCTGGGATTCTCCAGGCAAGAACACTGGAGTGGGTTGCCATTTCCTTCTCCAATGTGTGAAAGTGAAAAGTGAAAGTAAAGTTGCTCAGTCATGTCCGACTCATAGCGATCCCATGAACTGCAGCCTACCAGCTTCCCCCGTCCCTGGGATTTTCTAGGCAAGAGTACTGGAGTGGCTGGCCATTGCCTTCTCTGACTGAGCCACTAGGGAAGCCCAAGTCAGCCTGGACCTGTTCTTTGAGTCTTGCTGTTTTCAGTTAAGGAAAGTGAAAGTGAAGTCGCTCAGTCGTGTCCAACTCTTTGCGACCCCGTGGACTGTAGCCCACCAGGCTCCTCCGTCCATGGAGTGAGTTGCCGTTTCCTTCTCCAGGGGATCTTCCCAACTCAAGGATCGAGCCAGGTCTCCCACATTGCAGGCAGACGCTTTAACCTCTGAGCCACCAGGGAAATCCCACTTCAGCCTCACACCTAAAAGCTTTGTTATACCTCATAGTTGGTTGAAAGTGAAAGTGTTAGTCATTCAGTCGTGTCCAACTCTTTGTAACCCTATGGACTGTAACCCACCAGGTTCCTCTGTCCGTGGAATTCTCCAGGCAAGAATACTGAAGTGGGTTGCCGTTTCCTTCTCCAGGGTAACTTCCCAGCCCAGGGATGGAGCCTGGGAGACTGCATTACAGGCAGATTCTTTACTGTCTGAGCCACCAGGGAAGCTCAGACATATATGGTTTATACAACACAGTTTGATGAGTTAGACTTTATTTCTTACTTGACTAGTAAAGCTTATGCCCATATTTCTGGAAAGGAGGAGTTGTCAATGATGTCCTGAGTTCTGAGAAAAAAGAAAAAGTATTAAAGAAAGAAAAAAACTTCAAATTGCTGACAATAAAAGAATGGTTTGGAATCATAGAGCATATCTCCTTATTGTCTGCAAGTATCTCACTGACACTGCATTAGCTGTCATACATTATGTCTATTACATTATAAAATATGATATACTAATAGCTTATGCTGAGGAAAAAAAACTGTCCTTTAAAATGACTTTTTAAGACCCACACAAATTAGAATTTAGACCACGGTTTGTTGTTTACTAGTTGTATGGTACCTAACCCTTTTTCATTAGCAAAATGGGGACATTATTCTTATTTGGAAAGATTTTTGTGAGGACTATAAATTTGTAACGATTATTCGGACATTTTCTGACACAGTATGGCTACTCAATAAATGGTAACTAGTACCATTTATCAGTACTATCAATCCTAAAGGAAATCAACCCTGAATATTTATTGAAAGGACTGATGCTGAAGCTGAAGCTCCAATACTTTGGTCATCTGATGCGAAGAGCCGGCTTATTGGAAAAGATCCTGATGCTGGGAAAGATTGAAGGCAGGAGGAGAAGGGGACGACAGGTGAAGGACAGGGGAAGCCTGGCGTGCTGCACTCCACAGGGTTGCAAAGAGTTGACCATGACTGAGCAACTGAAAAACAACCACCGGTTATCAGGACTCAGCTCACAGTCTTCAGCCCATGAATATGCTGACTCTAGATGTATTGTAAAGATGTGCGTAACTTGAGTGGAATAGAGTTCTAGGGACTGTCACTCTGCAGGCCTTCACAGACCACCCAACCATCTGACCACTCATTCATTCAATAAATGATGACTATCTAGTAGGTGTTTTGGTGGCTCAAAGATAAAACAGGTTTGATCGTTTTTCGTCAGGAATTTCCAATGGAGTAGGGAAGATTTGGAGGCTCACAAACAATAATAGAATGCAGAATACGGTAAGAATTTTAACGTGAAGAGTGAAAGTGCTATAGGATATCTGAAGACAGGAAAGCAACTTCTTTGTGGCCAACATCTATAGCAACTGTTAAGGTTTGTGGTGAGCCACTGGGCATCACTCAAGAGGATAGATGTCCCCCCTTAATAACTCTTGGTCTTAATCCTAGAGGTTAGAGCACAGGGTTTCATGTAGCACATAGGTGTTCAGAAAAACAGAGCCAGAGCGTCTCTTTCACTTGACTGTTGTACAGTATTTCATTCAAGTTTTCCCCAGTAGCAGTGTATACGTGTTTACTCATGTCCAGCTCTGCGACCCCATGGAATGTAGCCCACCAGGCTCCTCTCTCCATGGGATTTTCCAGGACAGAATACTGGGGTAGGTTGCCATTTCCTTCCCTAGGGGATCTTCCTGACCCAGGGATCAAACTGGCATCTCTTGCATCTCCTTCATTGGCAGGTGGATTCTTTATCCCTGAGCCACATGGGAAACCCATTTTTCCCCAGAGCCAGCATCAAATAAGGAATCCCATGCAGTTTCTGAGGGATTTTACCAATGAGATTCTGAATTTAAATACTTTGTCATGCCACATTTTCAAGTTCTTTCTTATGAGTTATTTATTATAATGAGTGTTTTAGTTTGAGTATCTTAGGGAAGTGAGCTATATATGTGAGAAGTTAAAGAATGATTTATTTAATAATGAAAATAAACAGCACTTCCAATTTCTAAATGTTTGAAAAATGACTATTTTAAATGAAGGATTGTAGTTTATCTTTCACTTCTTAGGAGTCACAAAGAGAACTTTGAAAATAAAATTATAGTTTGAAAAAATAATTCTCTCACTTAAAACTTCATTCTTGGAAGAGTTTTTATGTGATTGAAAAAAAGGATTTTTAATATGATTAATTTGATTTGTTTATGTTTATAGTTTACACTAAGTAATTTAAATTTTAAAGAAAGCAATCTTAAAATTACCTATTGGATTAATACAGAATAATTACTAGGAGGACAAATGGAGTCTGCTGGTAAAATATTAGTTGTATGGATTGTTTTTATCACTATCTTTATGGGAGAATTCACAGGATTTCGAACACAGATTTACGACTGCTGATATCAACTCAAGGAATTAAGCAACAGTATAGGCCCGGGACCAGTAAGTCGTGAATGTCACTTGAGTTCCCATTCTGTAAAGCAAAGTGGGTTTTGCCCAGCAGGGATATTTTCAGTGACCTTGAGTCAATATTCAGTATATAGGGTGTTAGTTGAAAGTATGATTTCTGGAGAAGGCAATGGCAAGCCACTCCAGTACTCTTGCCTAGAAAATCCCATGGATGGAGCAGCCTGGTAGGCTGCAGTCCGTGGGGTCGCTAAGGGTCGGACACGACTGAGCGACTTCACTTTCATTTTTCACTTTCACACATTGGAGAAGGAAATGGCAACCCACTCCAGTGTTCTTGCTTGGAGAATCCCAGGGATGGGGTAGCCTGGTGGGCTTCCATCTATGGGGTCACACAGAGTCTGACACGACTGAAGTGACTTAGCAGCATGATTTCTGGAGTCAGACTGTCTGGACTCAGATTCTGTGGCCCTGTTCATACTAATGCTAAGGTCTTTGACACATTGCTTAAATTTCCTATGAGTCACTTTCTTCATTTATGAAGTGGGAGAGGTAGGAGAGGATAATTGTTTCACCTCATGCAGTTTTGTTACATAAAAATTAAGTAAGTAAATCACTAAGAACAGCACCAAACACATGATGAGTGTTAATTACCAGTAATCCCTAGCAATTCTGTAGGATGGCTGATTAGACTATAAGGTGCGTGTGCACGCTAAGTTGCTTTAGTTGTGTCTGACTCTTTGCAACCCTGTGGACTGTAGCCCCCCAGGCTCCTCTGTCCATGGGATTATCTAGGCAAGAATACTGGAGTGGGTTGCCGTGCCCTCCTCCAGAGGATCTTCCTGACCCAGAAATTGAACCTGTGCCTCTTATGTCTCCTTCATTGGCAGAAGGGGTTTTTTTTTTTTTTTTTAACCCCTGAGCCACCTGGGAAGCCCAAACTAAGAGGTGCTGGCCCCCAATTCTCATACATGGGAAGGGTTTTTTGTTCATTTGTTTCATTTTGTCTTTTATTTTTAAATTTTTGCCAGACCAACTAACAGTTCTTGAATACCACCTGGGTATCCTACAGTTCAACTCAATTCTGACACTATCTACCTGGAGATAGCATCAGATTCTACTGGTTAAGGGTTCAGTCCTACAAGACTGTGCATTTCGGACACCATTTTCAAGGCCAGGTTGTCTGTCATCTGTGCTTCTCACTGACCAGCTATAGATTGCAGGTTTCAAGGACTCTTTTTATGGGTTTAATTTGCTAGAGTGGCTTGTAGAACTCAGAGGAACATTTCATTTACTAGAGTCACTGGTTTTTTATAAAAGGATATACCTTAAGAATAGTAAGATGGAAGAGATGCCTAGGACAAGGTGTGGGGAATGGGCATTGAGCTTATTTGCTCTCTTGTGATGTGCCTAGCAAGCAGCCTCCATTCTTAGGTGCTTTCCAAAAGTCTCCTCATTAACATAACAAAAGACAAGTTTATAACTCTCATCACTTAGGAAATTCCAATGGTTTTAGGAGCTCTGTCTGTGCCGAAATAGGGACAAAGACCACATGTGTATTTCTCATTGTAAATCACAATATCATTACCCCAGTTCTACGGGTGAAAAAAACTGAAAAGTTTTAAGGTAAACTGGTTTGTCCCTAAAGAGGGTTTAAAAGGTAGCAAGATGGACCTTAAGTTTGACCTTTAAAACTTATTCAGACAGAAGGAGTACCAAGTTTGAGGTTTTCAGGTTGTGTTTTGTTCAATGCTGGTTCCCATGTATGAAACAATTCCTAGATTTTTTTTCACTTGTTGATAAACACTTCATGCTGCAGTTGGAAGAAGTAAGTGATAGAACGATACAGATGGAGGATAAAACGTGTCAGAATGTTATTTTAGAAATACAGCAAGGTAAGTGAGGGAGAGAAGAGTTAGCATAGCTCAAAAAAGAAGCACACAGACATGGTATATTATTGCATGCCAACTTGTCTGAAGCTAGAAATAAGTCCAATAAGTGAGGGATCGTTCCTTTTCTTGCTAGATTTAGGATGTGTATGTGCTTAGTTGCTCAGTTGTGTTTGATTCGTTACGATGCCGTGGACTATGGCCCACCAGTCTCCTCTGTTCACGGGCTTCTTCAGGCAAGAAGGGAATGGTTACTTATTCCCTTCTCCAGGGGATCTTCCCGACCCAGGCAGGGATCAAACCCAGGACTCCTGAATAGCAGGCAGATTCTTTACTGTCTGAGCCATCAGGGAAGACCATACATTTGGGATAAAGTTTTATTAAAGATTTGAAATTTTATGAATATAAAATTGTGGTATTTACCATGTTTATGCCATGAAAACTATAATTTGTTTTTCATTCACTGAATAATTCTCTAGAGTATATATTGTAATTTCTAACAGCAAGAACTGCTGGTGTTTTTTTCTAGACTCCTGACCCAAAACTCTAATGAGCCTAACCAAAAGAAGAAGAATATGTCTATCTTTGCAGTAGAATATTACTGTAAATAGATGGAATGTTTTAAAGGATTATTTTTTTGGAGGGAGAAAGTTGGGGGAAGAAAAACAGTGACTTGAGATAAACCACCACAATAAAGGTATACCTTTGATCAATCATTTTAACCCTGTTATCATGTACTTGCACATTTTCTGAGTTCTGTTTAACTCTGGATCAGCTATTAGTCCTGACTGATCTCAGAGTTCGTATTCACTAATAAGAAGCTGCCTGTATGCTGAATGGTCTGGGAAGCACATTGTTTCATACAATAAGCAGGAAAAAATCAGTATTTTTTTCTTTTTTGGCAAAGACTGGCAAGTTATTTCAGAGCATGTTTTTTTCTTTCTTTCTGAAAGTGTAGATTAATTGCACTTCTTGGTTTCCCTTGGATACGTATGGTCAAGTGACCAAATTCTGCCCCTTGGAATGTGGCAAGATCAATAGATATCATTTCTAGCCTTAGTTTATGGAAATCTTCTATGTGATCCTCCTCTTTCTCTTTCCCTCCTGCTGGTTGAATGAAGAGGGTGCTAAAGCCTTAAAGGTCGGGGAGGCCATGTGTAGAATGAACCTAGATTCCTGAGTGATGTCATAGACAGAACACACCCAGTGCCCAACACCAGTTGGACTTTATGTGAGATAGAAACTAACTTCTCTTGGATTAAGTCTTTGAGATATGGAGGTTAATCTATTGTCTGTAGTGGAAGCTATGATGATTCTTCTGCAAGAAGGTCCTTCTTCAGAAATGAAGGACTTATACCCAGGAAATGGTGCTATCAGATGGCCCCCTCCCACCATCAGCCACCTTTGAGGATGTCTGGACAGAAGAGTTTTATTTTGTCAAAGGTCATACTCCCTTGTAAGAATAGATTTTATCCAATGACTGGTGAACAAGCTGGTACAAAGTTTGTAGCTTCTCAACTCAGTTAGCAGTAACTCTAAAAATATATCTTAGTGGCAGAATCCCCATAAAGCGGGCTAAGTTTGCCAAGACTTAGGCTACCCTGGTGGTTCAGCTGGTAAAGAACCCACCTGCCAGTACAGGATACATAGGTTCAGTCCCTGGTTTAGGAAGATTTCCTGGAGAAGGAAATGGCAACCTGCTCCAGTATTCTTTCCTGGAAAATTCCATGGACAGAGGAGCCTGGTGGGCTCCAGTCCATGGGGCCGCAAAGAGTCAGACATGACTGAGTGACAAGAATATTCTCTTTGTAACAATGTTCTGCATGGCACCATACAAGTCTGCAAGGAGTTCATGGCAATTAAATAATTTCAGATACACATTTCTTTTGCATGAATCTTGTGCCTTTTGCCACATAGCATCTCTTTGTATATCAGGGATTGTAATGTTTGCTTCTTTAGAACCCAAATCTTTCCTGCCTTGAGCTTTCATTGTAACACAAGTGAATAGTTGAAATGAAAAATGGAAAACCTTAACTAAAAATTAATTCCAGATGGTATGTTTATTGGTTTCAGCTCAGACTTTAGTCTCTGATTAACTTGATAAAATACCCAGATCTCCTGCTTGCTAGTGTGAGAAGGTAGGGGTCTTCTTAGCCTCCATCATCTTCTGGGTCTTCATCTATAAAATAGGATAATATTAGTATATATTTACAGGGTTATTGAGAAGATCAAATACAACTATATATTCAGAACATAATGTGTACTTAATGATGATAGACTATTCTACTCTTAGTTTATCTTTTAGCCATATCTATTCTTACTGCCTATACTAGAGGCTCACTTGGCTAACTAACTTGCCACTTAGCAGCACAATCCTGTTCTACCACACTGGAATATACTTCTGCTTTGTATATTCTGCTTATCCTTCAAGGCCTACCTAAATTGTATCCTTCTTAGAAATTCTTGGGACTTCTATCTGTGCAAAATATTTCCCTTTTTTGAACTCTTGGAACAATTCACCTTCAGTTTTCTTGTGATATCTATGTGTCACCTCTGTTAGTAGATTGTAAACCACTCCAAGTCAAGTCTAATGTCTGATGTATCTTTACATTTGCTTAAGCCCTAGCATTGTTCTTTGCATAAAGAGCTCAATAAATATTCATTGCTTAATTGAATTAATTAAATAGGACAACATAATATCTTCACCTGAAATTTGCATATATGCAAAATGACATTCTAATGCATAATTATCAAGAACAGGGTCTTATACCAAACTTGGCCATGTTGTATAAGATATCATGGTTTCCAACAGAAAAGATTCTCATAGAATGCCAACAGACTGTTATTAGTTTTTTTAAGGGAGAATCAAAATGCAGCTAAAGTTCAGTTCAGTTCAGTTCAGTCGCTCAGTCGTGTCCGACTCTTTGTGACCCCATGAATCATAGCATGCCAGGCCTCCCTGTCCATCACCAACTCCCGGAGTTCACTCAAACTCATGTCCATTGAGTCGGTGATGCCATCCAGCCATCTCATTCTCTGTCATCCCGTTCTCCTCCCACCCCCAATCCCTCCCAGCATCAGACTCTTTTCCAGTGAGTCAACTCGTTGCATGAGGTTGCTGCTGCTGCTTCTAAGTCACTTCAGTCGTGTCCGACTCTGTGTGACCCCACAGACGTAAGCAAATATGAAATATCAATAAAAATCTTTTATTTACCTATTTAATACTTATAATGGTTTATATGATGTGGCAGACATTTTTCTAAGAACTGCTTAAATATTAAATCATTTTATTTGCATAGTGACCCTGTGAAGTCAGTGCTATTGTTAGTCTCATTATACAGATGAACAAAGAGGGAGGTACAGAGAGCTTAAATTACTTGCTCAGAAATACTCAGACAGAAACTGGCAGAGACAGCTACCCAAAGTCTGTTACACTCGACTGCCTAGTAGATCTTCGGAGTCAATCTCACTGCACTCCATCAAGATTTGCTGCTGTTTCCCCTGCTTTTGTCTCATGCTAAAATCATTTTCTACTGGCTAATAAGAGTTATATACCAACCACTGCATCAGTTCAGTTCAGTCTCTCAGTCATGTCTGACTCTTTGCGACCCCATGAACTGCAGCATGCCAGGCCTCCTTGTCCATCACCAACTCCCAGTGTCCATCCAAACCCATGTCCATCGAGTCGGTGATGCCATCCAACAGTCTCATCCTCTTCTCCTCCTGCCTTCAATCTTTCCCAGCATTAGGGTCTTTTCAAATGAGTCAGCTCTTTGCATCAGGTGGCCAAAGTATTTGAGTTTCAACTTCAACATCAGTCCTTCCAATGAACACCCAGAACTGATATCCTTTAGGGTGGACTGGTTGGATCTCCTTGCAGTCCAAGGGACACTCAAGAGTCTTCTCCAATACCACAGTTCGAAAGAATCAATTCTTCGGTGTTCAGCTTTCTTTATAGTCCAACTCTCACATTCATACATGGCCACTGGAAAAATCATAGCCTTGACTAGATGGACCTTTGTTGGCAAAGCAATGTCTCTGCTTTTTAATATGTTGTCTAGGTTGGTCATAACTTTCCTTTCAAGGAGTAAGCGTCTTTTAATTTCATGGCTGCAGTCACCATCTGCAGTGATTTTGGAGCCCCACAAAATAAACTCTGACACTGTTTCCACTGTTTCCCCATCTATTTGCCATGAAGTGATAGGACCAGATACCATGATCTTCGTTTTCTGAATGTTGAGCTTTAAGCCAACTTTTTCACTCTCTTCTTTCACTTTCATCAAGAGGCTCTTTAGTTCTTCTTCACTTTCTGCCATAAGGGTGGTGTAATCTCCATATCTGAGGTTATTGAGATTTCTCCCTGCAATCTTGATTCCAGCTAGTGATTCCTCCAGTCCAACATTTCTCATGATGTACTCTGCATATAAGTTAAATAAGCAGGGTGACAACATACAGCCTTGACGTACCCCTTTTCCTATTTGGAACCAGTCTGTTGTTCCATGTCCAGTTCTAACTGTTGCTTTCTGACCTGCATACAGGTTTCTCAAGAGGCAGGTCAGGTGGTCTGGTATTTTCATCTCTTTCAGAATTTTCCGCAGTTTATTGTAATCCACACAGTCAAAGGCTTTGGCATAGTCAATGAAGCAGAAATAGATGTTTTTCTGGAACTCTCTTGCTTTATTGATGATCCAGTGGATGTTGCCAATTTGATCTCTGGTTCCTTTGCCTCTTCTAAAACCATTTTGAACATCTGAAAGTTCACAGTTCACGTATTGCTGAAGCATGGCTTGGAGAATTTTGAGCATGACTTTACTAGCGTGTGAGATGAGTGCAATTGTGTGGTAGTTTGAGCATTCTTTGGCATTGTCTTTCTTTGGGATTGGAATGAAAATTGACCTTTTCCAGTCCTGTGGCGACTTCTGAGTTTTCCAAATTTGTTGGCATATTGAGTGCAGCACTTTTACAGCGTCATCTTTCAAGATTTGAAATAGCTCAACTGGAATTCCATCACCTCCACTCGCTTTGTTCGTATTGCTGCTTTCTAAGGCCCACTTGACTTCGCATTCCAGGATGTCTGGCTCTAGGTGAGTGATCATACCATCGTGCTTATCTGGGTCGTGAAGATCTTTTTTGTGCAGTTCTTCTGTGTATTCTTGCCACCTCTTCTTAACATCTTCTGCTTCTGTTAGGTCCATACCATTTCTGTCCTTTATCGAGCCCATCTTTGCATGACATTTTCCCTTGGTATATCTAATTTTCCTGAGGAAATCTCTAGTCTTTCCCATTCTATTGTTTTCCTCTATTTCGTTGCATTGATCACTGAGGAAGGCTTTCTTATCTCTCCTTGCTATTCTTTGGAACTCTGCATTCAAATGGGTATATCTTTCCTTTTCTCCTTTGCTTTTCGCTTCCCTTGTTTTCACAGCTATTTGTAAGGCCTCCTCAGACAGCAATTTTGCTTTTTTGCATTTCTTTTTCTTGGGGATGGTCTTGATTCCTGTCTCCTGTACAGTGTCACGAACCTCCATTCATATTTCATCAGGCCCTCTGTCTATCAGATCTAGTCCCTTAAATCTATTTCTCCCTTCTACTTTATTGTCATAAGTGATTTATTTAGGTCATACCTGAATGGTCTAGTGGTTTTCTCCACTTTCTTCAATTTCAGTCTGTATTTGGCAATAAGGAACTCATGATCTGAGCCACAGTCAGCTCCCGGTCTGTTTTTGCTTACTGTATAGAGTTTCTCCATCTTTGGCTTCAAAGAATATAATCAATCTGATTTCAGTGTTGACCATCTGGTGATGTCCATGTGTAGAGTCTTCTCTTGTGTTGTTGAAAGAGGATGTTTGCTATGACCAGTGCGTTTTCTTGGCAAACTCTATTAGCCTTTGCCCTGCTTCATTCTGTACTCCAAGACCAAATTTGCCTGTTACTCCAGGTGTTTCTTGACTTCCTACTTTTGCCTTCTAGTCTACTATAATGAAAAGGACATCTTTTTCAGTGTTAGTTCTAGACTGTCTTGTAGGTCTTCATAGAACTGTTCAACTTCAGCTTCTTCAGCGTTACTATCGGGGCATATACTTGGATTACCGTGACATTGAATGGTTTGCCTTGGATACAAACAGAGATCATTCTGTCGTTTTTGACATTGTCTAAGTACTGCCTTTTGGACTCTTTTGTTGACCATGATGGCTACTCCATTTCTTCTAAGGGATTCCTGCACACAGTAGTAGATATAATGGTCATCTGAGTTAAATTCACCCATTCCAGTCCATCTTAGTCACTGATTCCTAGAATTTCGATGTTCACTCTTGTCATCTCCTGTTTGACCACTTCCAATTTGCCTTGATTCATGGACCTAACATTCCAGGTTCCTATGCAATATTGCTCTTTACAGCATTGAATCCTGCTTCCATCACCAGTCCCATTCACAACTGGGTATTGTTTTTGGTTTGGCTCCATCCCTTCATTCTTTCTGGAGTTATTTCTCCATTGATCTCCAGTAGCATATTGGGCACCTACTGACCTGGGGAGTTCATCTGCATATGGGTTCCTAATAAGAAGAGTTTATGCTTTCTGTGATTAGTTTGTAAAATATAAGTCAGGAGAATGACCAAACCAAAGGAGTTCCTGGCATTATTATCAGTGCCAGGAACACAGTATGTAGGTTAAATAAATGCTTCTTGAATGAACAAATTAGACAGGAATAGAATGTGTTCTTGTTAGTGAGCCGTAGAGTAATCCCAGATGTATTTGGGTAGTTAGCTGCAGACTCATATGCTTGAAATTTCATGCCTTATTAAAAAAAGATAAATCAATGGACAATGTGTTCAGAGCTTAGATCATTTCTTAAGTCTCAATCTAAAAATATGCTAATTATATCACTGAGTAAGTGTTTAGAAATTACATATCTAAGAGGACTCAGACTTCCCGGAGCGGAGACATTGCTATCCTATAACTGATAATACAATTACAGTGTAATAGATTTTAACCATTCCAGAAGAAATTATAACTATAAGAGAAAAAGAAATTGGCTGATTTTTCATAGCATAGCCTCAGGGAGTAAAGAAATTTCCAGAGGAATATATACAATATGACATAATTTTTATATGTTTAAAGGTAAGTGTACATCTATATGTGATAAAGAGGATGAAAGCCAACAAAGGAATGATAAAAATAAAATTCAGGATAAAGGTTACTCTGGCATTGTGGGGATTGGGGTGTGGAATAAGAAATAATACAGAGATACATACGAGAAACTATTTATATTCTATTCTTAGGTGACTTGATGTGTTTATAGAATTACATTCAGTAAATAAGCAAATAAACAAAATTTAAAAGGTGTTGATGACCAGTAACGATAATGTTCATGAGTAAAAGTTTATACTTAATTTATTCCTATGCCCTGATATAATAACAGTAAAAAGTAAACTATCTTAAAAATAGATTTATGTATTATAATTAATATTAACCGATTTGTAAATGTGTCAGGAACCGATAAAGCTAAGAGAGGTCAGTCTCTTACTAATTTTAATGATTAATGACAAATTTAAGTGGAAGGTGATGGTGGTTTGATAAAACCTAGGCAAAGGAAAGTGGAAATTTCATTCATTGTTTTTCACCCCTCTATTTGTCTACTCAGCAACCTTTTATTGAGCACTAGCTGTTGCTCTGGAACAATTCTGTAGGTAATGGATGAAGTGGAAGACATATGTAGATGAATACTACTAATTTGTTTATTCCTCTATTCAGCCAAGCCTTTATACACCTTTGTTGTTGTTCAGGTGCTGAGTCATGTCTGACTCTTTTGTGACCCCATGGACTGTAGCCTTCCAGTCTCCTCTGTCCATGGATTTTCTAGACAAGAATACGGCAGTGGTTGCCATTTCCTCCTCCAGGGGATCTTCGAAACCCAGGGATTGAACCTGGGTTTCCTGCATTGGCAGGCACATTTTTTACCATTGGGCCACCTGGGAAGCCTCGTCATAGACTATATGTGATATAATAGGCAGTGAGCGAGGTGCTGATGATACAATGATTAGTAATACAGACTGTCTGCACTTCCATTTTGGTAGGTAAAGCAAGTATTTCCCGGTAATTATTATAAAGTGTGATGAGTATTATGATAGCAGAAATATAGGGTGCTAACAGAGGGCCAGGGAAACAGAATGAATAATGTAAGTATTTTTCTTAAATCCTATGAAAATCCGAGGGCGAGATAATAGTTGAGAGGGGTCTTAAAGGCTGGATAGGAGTTTACTAGGTACAGATGCAGAGAAGGCACTGGCACCCCAGTCCAGTACTCTTGCCTGGAAAATCCCATGGACTTTGGGAGGAGCCTGGTGGGCTGTAGTCCATGGGGTCGCATAGAGTCGGACATGACTGAGTGAATTCACTTTCACTTTTCACTTTCATGCATTGGAGAAGGAAATGGCAACCCACTGCCTGAAGAATCCCAGGGATGGAGGCTGCCATCTATGGGGTCGCACAGTTGACTGAAGTGACTTAGCAGCATCAGCAAGTAGAGATGAGAATGAACTTTCAGACATATTGACCAGAATGTAAAAAGCATGAAAATAAAGCAAAAGGTAACAAGTTGCTTTTAGAAAAAACAAACAGCTTGATATAACTAGGACATGGAATACATTAGAAAGAAAAGTTCTGGTAAAAGATGAAGCTGGAAAGAAGAGTTGGGGATATATTTTTGCAATATTTTCTGTGCTAAAGGATTACATGTCATGCTAAAGAGATGGACTTTATTTATAGCAATAGAGAAATACAGATATTTGTTTTGTAGAAATAAAGAAGGATAGAGTGGTGAGACAGAGAATTCAGTTAGGAAGCAGTTGAAAGTACCCAGGCAAGAGTTTAACAAATTAATTTTTCCAGGTCTTTGATACTGAAAGAATAAGTCCTGAGTAAACAGAATCATTCCTAACATTGTAGCAAAGAGTTTATACCCTAAGGAATCAACTGTATATGTCACTGTATATATGTGTGTATATGTGAGGATAGTAATATGTACAGTGAAACAATTTCTCAAAAAAAAAAGTCATGATGTAAGAATGTATGTGTCTAAATGCCTCCACAGGATCAGAGAGAGAGAAAGACTTAGGATGGAAGGGATGATTTCAGTGCAAAGTTGTAAGATGAGAGAAGACTTAGGAAGCCTGAAGAAAGAAACAGGACCTAGTGAACAGGGAGAACCTGAAGCTACTAAGAGAAATGAGACAAATATGGAAGTAAAATGTTTCAGGAATTGAAAGGGTTGGTATTTAGAACTGTGGTGGAGGAGCTAGATAAAAGGACAGATTTCTGATCCTGTGAAGGTGAAAAAGGATGAGCAGGTACACACAGTGGTCAACATTTGGAGAATTGAGATGCAGGATAGTTAGGGAGCTCAAAATCCTTAATAAAGTTTGAAATGAGGCCATCTGCTAAGGGAGAAGTGGTGAGATTTTAGATGTTAACGAATTAGGTGACTATATATATCAAGGGGTCAGGTATAATCAAGTTTCTTAATAATATATGCTTGAGTTATTAGAGTCTCAGTGGCAATGAAGAGTAGTAGTTTTAGTGAATAGAAAAAGATTGAAGTGTACATTACAACAAAATTATTAGAGGCTTATAAAGAAAAAAAAATGTGACAATGAGGTTTAAAACGTTGTCAAGTTTGTGCATGAATGATGCAGGGTGGAGGAGACTGTTGGCTGATAGATGGAGGGAGCACAGGCTGAGGTTGAAATTTGACTAGGTCATGGTATGAATGTAAATGTCAGTGAGAATGAAAGCAAAGATAAGATTATAGATAAGAAAGGAAAGAGAATTGTACATAGTTGTAAATTTTAAATTAGGTTCTGTGGAGTTTAGAAAATTATGGTAATAAAAGAACGTTGTAAAATACATTGGAATAGTAGAAGGAATAATGGATCACAAAATTTTCAAACTAACCTATGTTCATATTCAACCTCCGTGTCTCTCACCCTATATTGTTATTCAGATAATAAAAATAATGTATTTACGTGGACTTCCAGTTTTATTTTTTCTCATAATTACATTAATAAAACATGCAAATATATAACTGTGTGGTAAGGAATTAACTATACTTACCTCAGGTACATCATCATTTTTGATCCACATTAGTCCCCTCCATTATGTCTTTTATTTAATCATTCCATTGTATCTTCATTCCCAGCTCCCATCTTCCTCCCTTTCTCCACCTTAGGCAAAAGTTCAAATGTGCCCAACGTGAAACTTTCTGCTTGCATGTGCTCTTGCAAAGTGTGTATTGTTGTTTCTCAGTATGTAAATTAAATTAGCATAAAGCAGCATTATGTAATATATTTTGTTCAGTATTTTTCACTTTGAGTAATGCCTTTAATCCATCTATAGTTTTATTTTTATGATTACATCTAAGTTGTTGCTTTTAACTGTGCTTTGAACTCTGTGGTGTGCCTTCAAAAAATTTTGCCTATCACTCTTTCAGTAATGAACACACGAATTTTCTTACACAAATGACAGTGCAGGGAATATCCTTTCCATGCCCCTTTGGGACTTCTGAACAAACTTCTTTGAGATATATATTCAAAATAGAGTTGGAAGTGAGAAGTTGTACACATACTATTTTGACTGAGTAGAGCCAGATTGTTCTCAAGAATAGCTGCCCTAGTTCACACTCCCAGTAATAGTACCTGAAAGTTCCAACGGCCCTACATTACTGCCAGCACTTGGCATTACCACCTTTCTTATTTTTGCTGAACTAATAGGTTTAGATTGACTTCTTATTGTGGCTTTAATTTACATGTCTTTGATTACTAGAACATTACAGCATTTATTCACATACTTCATGGATGTTTGGATTTTCTCTTCTTTATTACTTGTATCCATTTTTCTGTTGGGGTTACTGTTTTATTTTCTAACTAATTTGCAGGAATTTCTGTTGTATTCTGATTATAAATACCATGTCAGGTTGGGGTGTTACCAATATATTTTCCAATTCTATCATCTCTGTATTTACTTTGCATATAAGTATTCTCATTGAACAGAAGTTTTTAATTTCAGTACAAACATGATAGAAGAGGAATGGGTCAATAAATCTCTGCTTCTCTAGATTTAAAATTTTTGAACTTAAGGACCATAAGACTCAGTTGGTTTTTGAGATACACTGATGACAGCATGAGCTGCTACTGAAATTTCATGACTTGTTTCTGTCCCTTACTTTAAAAGATTTACTTTTTAAAAAAACTATTCTTTGAAATCTGTGAGATATCTTAATATTCTTTCAACAATTCTCTTCTTGTTGAAGTAAGTCAGAGTTGCTTTTTAGAGTTTACAGTCACTGCTGCTGCTGCTGCTAAGTTACTTCAGTCGTGTCCGACTCTGTGTGACCCCATAGATGGAAGCCCACCAGGCTCCCCTGTCCCTGGGATTCTCCAGGCAAGAACACTGGAGTGGGTTGCCATTTCCTTCTCCAATGTGTGAAAGTGAAAAATGAAAGTGAAGTTGCTCAGTCGTGTCCGACTCTTAGCAACCCCACGGACTGCAGCCCACCAGGCTCCTCCATCCATGGGATTTTCTAGGCAAGAGTACTGGAGTGGCTTGCCATTGCCTTCTCCGTTACAGTCACTAGAACCTTTATTAATACAATAGATTAATTAGATGAGAAGACAATGACATAATGGTATTCTCAGGATCACAGTTCATAAAATAGTCATGCAAATCTTTGTAATCTATGAATTTCCAGCCACCAAGAAGTATTTCCCTAATAACCTATTCAAATAAACAGAGAATAAAATGGTATATTCTCTGATAGTAAAACTTTTATTATTGGTAAATGACCTTCTCACCTTGTTCGATTGTTACATTTAGTTATAAATATATACCCTAATAATGACATGATAATTTGATTATTCAGTATTGCTAAAAACATTTTAAATGATGGACTTAAAAATCCAAAGGTCTCTATTAAGAGAACTCTGAATAAGCTAAGTTTTCTCATTTTTTGGTGACTTGTTAATATGGGCAGCACTTGACTCATCAGCTACATCTTTCTAAATATGGATACTTAGAGAGTAAATACATCTTCTTCCCAGGACAAGCTTTGTGTCTTATCAAAGGATATATTATTCTTCTGCAAGGGGGCGATGCATTACTAAATAATGTCAAAACTGTGATTGCCTTATAGAATAAAAACAGAACAATGTTTATGTAAGAAATGCTCAAGGAATGCAGGTTTTATTTTGTTTTTGTTCTTTAACTGGTGATTGAAATATGCCCAGATCCTAAAATAGGAATTCCTGAGAACAGATGTGATTATAATTCTGTCAAGGACTACAGTTTGAATTTTTGTTACATTATAGGAAATGAATCTTTCAGGTCAGTGTGAGTGAGAATTCTTTTACTCTTTTAGTATATCTCAAACTTTGTTAGGCATAAGATTTTGATTCAAGAATTCTGGGTAAGGCCCTGAAATGTGTATGTTTAACTAGATCTCCAAGTATTCCTTAGGAAGTTGGTTCATATTCTGTCCTAGAGGGATTCTGTTTAAGTCTATCGGAATAACTTGGAAAGGAATTGATTGGCGTGAATATCTTTGGGAAGTTTATGATATGAACTACTGTGTAATTTATTAAGGGCTTCCCTTGTGGCTCAACTGGTAAAGAATCTGCCTGCAATGTGGGAGACCTGGGTTTGATCTCAGGGTTTGATCTCTGGGAAGATCCCCTGGAGAAGGGAAAGGCTACCCACTCCAGTATTCCTGCCTGGAGGATTCCATATTAAGTCTATCTAGAATTTTAGAAAATTGTCTTTATTGATAATTTGCACTAGTATCAAATGTCTCATCTATAAATATAGCACAGAGTTGCTTAAAAAATTAGATGAGGTGGTTTATCTAAAGCATTTATTTTTATTCACTTCTTCACTTAGAAAAAACTGATTAGTTCCTACCATGTTGAAGTTAGCTTGGAAGATACACGGCACACAGAGATTATAAAATGCAGTTCTTGACTTCAAAGAGTTCATGATATATTAGACAAATTGTTGTTAGTCACCAAGTTGTGTCTGACTCTTTTGTAACCCCATGGACCCAGCAGTCTCCTCTGTTCATGGGATTTCCCAGGCAAGAATACTGGAGTGGGTTGCCATTTCTTTCTCCAAAGGGTCTTCCCAACCCAGGGATTGAACCTGCATCTCCTGCATTAGCAGGTAGATTCTTGGCTGCCGAGCTGCCAGGGAAGCCCATTAGACAAATACATAATGAATAATTGCAGTTATGTTGAGATGATGATGATAATACCATATATGTTGGGGTTCTTTGCTAGAAATGGTGGTGTTCAATTGTGTTAGTATGTAGTCCATTTCATTAACTCAGTAAATACTTATCAATTATTTGCTGTGTCATCCCAGGGATGGGGGAGCCTGGTGGGCTTCCATCTATGGGGTCACACAGAGTCGGACACGACTGACGTGACTTAGCAGCAGCAGAAGCAGCAGCAGCAAGGTGCTGTTAGCTGTAAATTCTACAATTGTGAATAAAAGATAATCCCTGTCTTCATGATAATTACAGTCTAGTAGATTACAAGCACTTAAGAATTAACAGAAAATGAAAATGTAGTATGATAAGTGCTATGATTGTAGAAATGTAGTATATCCCGTTATAAGAATTTCAGATCTATACTATGGAGTATAGGGATAGATAAATTGATAACTAAAGGATGAAAAGGACTCATGCAGACAAGGAGGGGATTATAATAGTTTATACAGAAGAAATATTATCTGAGAAGACATGATAGTGAAGGAGAGAATGGCATAGTTGATCTGATGTGGGATGAAAGCCTGGTGTGAGGGGAACATCATATTGAGAGAAAATGCTAGAGAGGTGAGCAGGAGTCGGGATTTGTGGGTCACGTTGAATAATTTGTAGTTTATTTTTGAGCTGTGAGAAACCACTGAAAGCCATTTTGCAAAGTAAGGAAGGTTTTAGAAATCTTCAGATTTGTGTTTTAGGAAACCACTCAGGCTCCATACATCTGTATAGAGAACAGATTTAGAGTGTTAAAACTGCAGGTAAGGGGACTGGTTGGACTGAAACATTAATTGAGTTGAGAGGAGATGGAGATGTGAATTAGGGTAATTATGGGTGGATAAAGAGAGTTGGGCAAATCTGAGAGGTAAGAAGCAAGCAGACTCAATAGTACTTAGATATTTGTATTCTGAGATTTGTGCAGTGAAATGGATATCAGTTCAGTTCCATTCAGTCGCTCAGTTGTGTCCGACTCTTTGCGACCCCATGAATCGCAGCACGCCAGGCCTCCCTGTCCATCACCAACTCCTGGAGTTCACTCAAACTCATGTCCGTTGAGTTGGTGATGCCATCCAGCCATCTCATCCTCTGTAGTCCCCTTCTCCTCCTGCCCCCAATCCCTCCCAGCATCAGGGTCTTTTCCAGAGTCAACTCTTCGCATGAGGTGATCAAAGTATTGGAGTTTCAGCTTCAGCATCAGTCCTTCCAATGAACACCCAGGACTGATCTCCTTTAGAATGGACTGGTTGGATCTCCTTGCAGACCAAGGGACACTCAAGAGTCTTCTCCAATACCACAGTTCAAAAGCATCAATTCTTTGGTGCTCAGCTTTCTTCACAGTCCAACTCTCACATCCATACGTGACCACTGGAAAAACCATAGCCTTGACTAGACAGAGCTTTGTTAGCAAAATAATGTCTCTGCTTTTTAATATGCTACCTAGGTTGGTCATCAGTTCAGTTCAGTCTCTCAGTCGTGACCGACTCTTTGTGACCCTGTGAATCACAGCACGCCAGGCCTCCCTGTCCATCACCAACTCCCAGAGTTCACTCCAACTCATGTCCATCGAGTCGGTGATGCCATCCAGCCATCTCATTCTCTGTCGTCCCCATCTCCTCCTGCCCCCAATCCCTCCCAGCATCAGATTCTTTTCCAGTGAGTCAACTCTTCGCATGAGGTGGCCAAAGTATTGGAGTTTCAGCTTCAGCATCAGTCCTTCCAATGAACACCCAGGATCGATCTCCTTTAGAATGGACTGGTTGGATCTCCTTGCAGTCCAAGGGACTCTCCAGAGTCTTCTCCAGCACCACAATTCAAAAGCATCAATTCATCGGCGATTAGCTTTCTTCACAGTCCAACTCTCACATCCATACATGACCACTGGAAAAACCATAGCCTTGACTAGACGGACCTTGGTTGGCAAAGTAATGTCTCTGCTTTTTAATATACTATCTAGGTTGAAATTAAAAGATGCTTACTCCTTGGAAGGTTGGTCATAGATGGCATTAAAAAAAAAGTTTATTGGGAGATAATAGAGTTTTATTGTGACAAATCTTACTTATGGGACACATTTTCTGGATTTTCAGCCAGATCTTCAAACTCAGTGTTTCCATATTTGCATCTGTCTTTGCCCATGAAATCTACTCTTCTTGACGTTATTTTGTGGATCTGACATTAAATCTCCTCCTGCTAACCCAAGACTGGAAATTGTTTACCTCTTTTTCTCCAGTGTCTAACACAATACTTTGCCAAGACAGGCAAACGTATTTCATAATTTTTGATTGAATAAACAACTCCACGAGTTTATCCAACCTCAAAAGCTTACTTCGAACGAAGTGTACCCACTTACCTCAAATCAGTGATCAAAGGACTGAACCTATCTTTGCAGTGTTTTCTGAATTCACTCCTCTTTCCTCTGTTGCTGTTTGCTTCAGTTGACACAGGCAGGATTCTCCTCACATGTCTCTTTCTTTCCAACTGTTCTGTCTTCAATCCATTCTAATACAGTTGTCATATAAATACCTTTATAAACTGTCATGACTCTCTTCTATTAGAATGTTCAGTGACCCTCTCCCACCATGCTAACCTGCCCCCACGTGATCTTCCTTTATTTCCCTTCTGATTTTCTCTTCTTTTTCCCCTATCGCCCTCCTCTCAATCCCTGCACACTAGTATGCTTCAGCCATAATGGCATTAACAGTTTCTTAAAATGACCTCTATTTTGGCACATCAATATTTTGGCTCATGCTGCGTTTTTCTTGGAATTCTCTTCATTTTGGATTCTACTTGTTCAAGTCTATCCACTCTTCAAAGCTTAGGCCTAAACCTTATCTACCCTGTGGGAATGCCTGATCTTTCTTCAAGTAGCAATGACTTACACTTCTCTAAACTCCAAGGATATTCTAATTTGCATATGTCTCATAGTACACATTGCTTTCTTTTTTTATTTATTTTTAATTGGGAAATAGTTGCTGTACAGTGTTGTGTTGGTTTCTGTCATACATCAACATGGATCAGCCATAGGTATACACATGTCCCCTCCCTCCTGAAACTCTCTCCCACCTCCCAACCCATCCCACCCCTCTAGGTTGTCACAGAGCACTGGGCTGAGCTCCCTGTGCACTACAGCAACTTCCCATTAGCTATCTATCTTCCCATTAGCTATACCTTGCACATGGTAATGCATATATTTCAGTGCTATTCTCTCAATTCCTCCCACCCTCTCCTTCCCCTGCTGTGTCCATAAATCTGTTCTCTATGTCTGAGTCTCTATTCCTGCCCTACAAATATGTTGATCAGTGCCATTTTTCTAGATTCCATATATATGCCTTGTTGCTGTGCTGTGCTTAGTCACTCAGTCATGTCTAACTCTTTTCGACTCCATGAACTGCAGCCTGCCAGGTTCCTCTGTCCATGGGGATTTTACAGGCAAGAATACTGGAGTGGGTTGCCATGCCCTCCTCCAGGGGATCTTCCCAAGGGATCAAACCCAGGTCTCCCATATTGCAGGTGGATTCTTTACCGTCTGAGCTACCCATATATGTATTCTGATACTTATTCTTCTCTTTTTGACTTACTTCACTCTAAATGGGGCTTTCTGGGTAGCTCAGCTGGTAAAGAATCTGCCTGCAGTGCAGAAGACCCCAGTTCAGTTCCTGGGTCAGGAAGTTCCCCTGCAGAAGGGATAGGCTACCCAACTCCAGTATTCTTGGGCTACCCTGGTGGTTCAGACAGTAAGGAATCCTCCTGCAATGTGGGAGACCTGGGTTTGATTCCTGGGTTGGGAAGATCCCCTGGAGTAGGGCATGGCAACCCACTCCAGTATTCTTGCCTGGAGAATCTTCATGGACAGAGGAGACTGGTGAGCTACAGTCCATGGAGTCAAAAAGAGTCAGACACGACTGAGAGTCTAAGCACATGGCACACTCTGTATTACAGCTTCTGGGTTCATTCACCTCACATTGCTTTCTTTTAAATATTATTTGTATTTATGTTCTACTTCCCTTTATATACTATAAACAGGATGTGGATTGTATGTATTTTCTTTTTGTTGACGCAGTGATACCTTGTCTTTTGCATTAGGGACAATATACCCATTAAATATTTATTAAATGAATGAATGAGTGAATATCTAAGATTCAGTTCAGTTCAGTTGCTCAGTCGTGTCCGACTCTTTGCGACTCCATGAATCACAGCACGCCAGGCCTCCCTGTCCATCACCAACTCCCATTCATTCCTGGCTAAATCCAAGAAACTGTTTTGTCATTCTCCTTAAAATTTTATTCTCAAAAAGGGCTATGATTGTACCCTAGAGAGAATTGAGAAGTAAGTAGAGTTGTTTTGAATGTAACAATGTCTAGAAAAGGGTCACTACTAAAATTCAGTGGTTAGGATACCAAATTTCTTAAGGCACTCTGAACAGTCATGTCCATTTCTGTTGAAAAACATTTATAGGCTTTGAGTTTTAGTGTATGATAGTTCTATTCTTGGCTGTTCTTTCTTGGGGTTTGGCCATGCAATTATGTTAAGAATTTGATGAAATAAGGTTTATAATGCATCTAGGTTACTTTGTAAAATAAGCTTGTCGTCAGTGGTAGATGTTCCTCTCGGCTGCTTATCTAGAAAATGAGGATAATGATAATATTAGGAAAATTAAATGTTAGTGCATAAGAAGCTCTTTGAGCACTGCCTGACATATTGTAAGTGCTCAGTAAACATAAACTATTATTATTATTGTTATTCTATTATTAGTATTATTTTCAGATGTTTCTTACACCTATGATGGAAATAAGCTCAGACCTTGCTGTTCTTTGGTTCCTTTTGAAGGCTGATGGGAAATTCCAAGGTAAACCAGACTTAATGCCTGCGGCCTTTATACACAGCACTGAGAAAAGAATATCAAGGTAAAGCAAAATAGCAATTTGATTCTAGGTTTTGCATTGAAATGGATCTGGCACTGTGCTGCTTTTTATGTGGTGTTGGAGTTGCCTGTCCACTCAGCATTTGGTTTTCTAGAGAAACAAATGTATGAAGACAAAAATTTGCTTAGGGGCTAGTTTTTAATTTTTATTTTTTTACTACTGCACGTTTCAGTGGGGCTTACAAAGCTATCCATCTTTGAATCTAGCATTAACTTTCTTCTGTTTGGTTCTTAAATTATTTTTTATTTAATACATTTGACATTACATTTTATAAATGTAAGACATACGGTGTCACTTTGATACATTTATCTATTGCAATATGACTGCCATTGAAGTGATATCTATTGCAGTGTATCGTTATACAACAATACTATTGTCTATATTCATGATATTGTACATTAGATCTCTACAATTTATTTACAACTTGTTACAAGTTTGTACTCTTAAGCACCATAAATATTATCCCTCCAGTTCCCATCCCTTGGTTACTATTATTTTACTCTTTCTTTTTTTCTTAAACAGGTTTTCTATTTTTTAATAGAGATATTAGATTTTACATGAGCGACTGAACTGAACTGAACTGAACTGAATATCATACTGCACTTGTTCTTTCTCTGTCTGACTAATCTTGCTTAGCATACTGTGCTCAAAATCAATCTGTTTTGTCACACACATGGCAGGATATCCCTCTTTCTTATGGCTGAATAATATTCTATCGTATATTAGCAAAATGAAATGGCAGTCTACAGAAAGGGAGAAAATTTTATAAACCATATTTTGAATATGGAGCCATATATATCTAGGTTTTATATACATTCATATATCCAAAATATCTGAAGTTCCAACACAATAACAAAAAATATGATTAAAAACGGACAATTGAATAGATATTTTTTTCGAAGCAGGCATCAAAATTGCCAACAGACACATGAATAGATTCTCAATATCACTAATCATCAGGGAGATGCAAATAAAAGCCACAAGGAGATTATCACCTCACACCTGTTAGACAGGCTATCATCAAGGCATGAGACAAGTGCTGGCATGGATTTGGTAAAAATGGAAGCCCTGGTACACTGCTGATTGGGAATGTAAATTGATTCAACCACTATGGAAAACAATACAGAGTTTCTTCTAAAAGTTAAAAATAGATCAACTGTATGATCCAGTAATTCCACTTCTGGGTATGTACTCAATGTAAATGAGAACAGAATTTTGATGAGATACATGCATATCCATGTTTATTGTAGCATTATTCACAATAGCCAAGATATAAAATTAGCTTTTTGCTTGCTTTCATAATAATTGTTACCATCACTGGCTCACAAAACTTTCATGTACGATATACCTCATTTGTTTTTTTTTTTTTAAATTTTTTAAAATTTATTTTTATTTTTATTGGAGGCTAATTATTTTACAATATTATATTGGTTGGTTTTGCCATACATTGATATGAATCCGCCCTGGGTGTACATGAGTTCCCCCTCCTGAAGCTCCCTCCCACCTCCCTCCTCTCCTTATCCTCCCTCTGGGTCATCCCGGCATAGCCCTGTGAAGTAGGGATCATTATTACCTTTTACCTATGAGGAAACTGAGTATATTTTTGACTCACACATATAATGTCAGCTCAAAAATTTACATTTGAGTTTTCTTATTCTAAAAATCTAAGATTTTTAGTAAAATGATAGGAGTCTAAGGGATTCTAAGAATCAGATTGATTGACAGAAAAAGTGAAAGAAAGAAAAGTGAAGTTGCTCAGTCGTGTCCGACTCTTGGTGACCCCATGGACTGTAGCCTACCAGGCTCCTCCATCCATGGGGTTTTCCAGGCAAGAATACTGGAGTGGGTTGCCATTTCCTTTTCCAGGAGATCGTCGTGACTCAGGGACTGAAATTCGGTCTCGCACATTGTAGGCAGACACTTTACTGTCTGAGCCACCAGGGAAGTCCATTGGCAGGTCAGTATAAACCCCCGACAGGGTTTCTGCCACAGGCCATATGAGGTCACTGTGGAACTGCAGAGCAGGGCTCCTCACTTGCTTCGCGCAGGTCGTGTCATTCATTCACACAATCACACGGAATAGTTAGTTGACAGAACAATGAGAGGAAAAAAGGAAACTATTTATTCTATGGATGGATTTCTATTTACCAATCATGTTGCTAGACATTATTCATTAGCCATTTCCTATGACCCTATATATAGAGTACAGAAACTGAGTAAAAAATAAGTAATTTAACACATCCCAAACTATGTATAGGCTATGTCTTAATTTTTTTAGGTTTGTTTACAGCTCATAATGCTTCCAGTGTTAAAAACATTCAGTTCAGTTCAGTTGCTCATTCGTGTCCGACTCTGCGACCCCATGAATCACAGCATGCCAGGCCTCCTTGTCTATCACCAACTCCCGGAGTTCACTCAAACTCACCTCTATCGAGTCGGTGATGCCATCCAGCCATCTCATTCTCGGTCATCCCCTTCTCCTCCCGCCCCCAATCCCTCCCAGCATCAGACTCTTTTCCAGTGAGTCAACTCTTCGCATGAGGTGGCCAAAGTATTGGAGTTTCAGCTTTAGCATCAGTCCTTCCAATGAACACCCAGGACTGATCTCCAAAGTGTTGGTTAAAAGTAATCAAAAGAGGTTCAAAGTTCTCAGGCAAAGTTCTCACAAAGCTTGTTGTTAAATACCATTTTTATCCTTGGCTCTGTAGAAGGTGAGCTAATTATGATTTTAAACATAGAATGCAGGGGAAGGGGTTTTCCTGGCAGCAGCAGTATGGGCAAGATTGTATGGCTTCAACCAAAGCCATTTGTAATAACAATGTTTATTTAAAAAAAGTATCAAAGCATCTAGGGCTTCATGTTTTCTATTGTTTTTGTTGGGACTTGGAAGGATCAGAATTCTCTTGGAAAAAATGTATATTTTTCCTCTCATTGACTCAAATAATGAGAATTTTCTGGGAACAGAATATTGTGGATCAAATTTACCCATCAATTATTTTCAGTTATTTAAAATGCTTACAAACTTGAATTTAAACAAACCATTTCATGATTCTGATTAAAACAGGTATAGAGAAAATTTACCCATGAGTTATTCTTTCTTAAGCTAGTGTAAAAGTTTAGCAAGCTCCCTCCATAGGATGAGCAGTCTTCAGATTTTTATGAAAACTATTTATGTTTTTATGTGTTTCAGAGAGATAAAACTTTGTATTTAGTATATGGACATACTGAATATATATATATACATATTTCTCCTTTTTATCATGAGCACATCAATATTTCCTACTTGTGATAACTTTTAAAATAATTATAATTATTGTTTTATCTTTCAATTATATTACTTCTATGTGCCTTATTATTTTTACCCTATTTTTTAAAAATCTAAAGGATGAAGAGGTGTATCTGTCATTTGTGGCTGGATGGTATCAGATGAATATTTTAAAAGCAAGTTATAGAAATGTCTTAGAAACTTATGCAACAGGTATATGTTTATTATTCAGTGCCTTCATGAAAAAAGATTTTTCAACTCCTGAGGTTATAGTGGTGAACATAATTTAAAATAAAACCTGAGAAAAGTAAAAGAGATTAAATAAATATTCATGAAAATGCCCTCTTCAGGAAATAGGGTCATTTGAACAGTCTATTCCATTAAAAATCGCTTTATTTCACTTAAATTGGTTACCTCGCAGGGAAGGAAGACATAAGAATACTAAGGGATTGATTCTGAGATCTGGACCAAAGAAATGACTTTGAAATCTCTCCATTGCATTAGCCAGATGGAATTTATCACAGAAAATCTAGAACTGCTCAGTTGTTTTAACCTGTATATACTCAGAGGAGTACCAAGAATCCATTTAAGTTCTATGTCAAAATTTTTTGAAATATTAGTTATTTTATTATAAATATTGATAAACTACAAACTCATTTGGACTTTTATAGGATTTAGAGTGATCTAAAACTAGCAATTGCCTAAATATCATTGGCTAACAATCACTTATAATGATCATTAGTATTAACTCAGAATAACACAAAATAGACTGAAATCATTAGCATAATTTGATTTTTATTAATGAAAATCACTAGAAATTAAACCAAATAATCTTTAATCAAAATTGAAACACGTATGTTGTCATATGTGAAATGAATCACTAGTTCAGGGTCAATGCATGTTATAGGATGCTCGGGGCTGGCATGCGGGGATGACCCAGAGGGAGGATAAAGGGAGGAGGGAGGTGGGAGGGGGGTTCAGGAGGGGAAACTTATGTAAACCCGGGGCGAATTCATGTCAATGTATGGCAAAACCAACCAATATAATATTGTAAAATAATTTGCCTCCAATAAAAAATAAATTAAAAAAAATAAAATAAAATAAATAAAAAATTAAAAAAAAAATTGAAACTATAATATTTTATCAGATATTCGTACCCATATTTGCTGATGAACTATATCTGAAGCTTCATTCTAAACAATTTATAACTGCTGTGTAGATGGCCTCTCAGACATATGCTTATTCCACCATCCGTCTCCTTCCCCCCATGCCTTCATTATGTCCCTTTAAGTGCTGCTTTCAAGTTTTAAACATGCTATGGTCTGAATGGTTTTATCCCCTCAAAATTTATAAATTGTAATTCTAATGCACAATGTAGTGATATTATGAGGCTTGGCCTTTGGGAGGTGCTTGATCTTGAGGGTGGATCCCTTTGAGAATGAGACTAGTGTTCTTATAATCTCACTTGGAGCTCCTTAGCTCCTTCTACCGTGTGTGAACATAGGAAGAAGTTGGAAATTTGCAGCCAGGAAGAGTGTCTTCACCAGAATCCTATTGTGATGGCAATCTGATCTTGGACTTCTCAGTCTCCATAGCTGTGAGCAATAAATTTCTGTTGTTTATAAGCCACCCATTGTGTAGTATTTTGTTATAGCAGCCCCAACAGACTAAGACAGTACATAGTCCAAGCCTCTTGGGACCAACTGAAAGAATCATGGAAAAGTTAGGAGGTTAGACATGGTTGTTCTAGACCATTGATACTCAATATGTGTCCTGGGACTAGAAATATCACCATCATCTGAGAGTTTGTTAGAAATGTAAATCCTAGGCCCCATCCTCAACCTATTGAGTTGGAATTCCCAGATAATTTATATGCAAGGTAAAGATTGAAAAGCACTGTGCTGTGATGTGCCATGAATACTGCAGGAGCAAAATTGGTTCAGATACCTTTCCATTCCTGACCATAGCTTGGTCATTATGAGGTAGAAGTTCTTTGGGATGGGGACTAGAATATCCCATCCTATTACAAAGGAGAATGTTTTCAGTCCTGCTGCTCATTTAGTCTCCTAGTGGCTAGAATGAAGGGCTAAGCCATGTAACTTTGCCCCTTCTCCCAAAATCCATTTAGGCAAGAGATCAGACAAGTTTGAATTAATCATTGTCTGAAAGCTGTTAAATTAATTAAAGAAGGGAGCTATTAGACTGAAGTGATTCTAATGCCTTAGCAGCTGTGAAAATGAATAAAGAAAACCTCATTTAAATTGGATTTGGAAAGGTTGGAAGAGGAAGTTCTGATGCCCATCTGTAGACCCCAAAAGGAAGAGATGTACCTTGCATCTCCCATAGAAAGAAAGTTGCAACTTTACTATCCCAGCAAGAGGTAGGAAGATTTCCTCTTTGCCTGTCAACAGCCCAGTCAAAGAAGGATTGTCACAATTCAGCCAGTGAAAAGCCACTGTACCTCAAACTCTCAGTTTTCTCCAAAGGACTCTGTGTGTTACAATCCCTCCCTATTTTCCCTTTTCCTCTGTAAATGTATGATCCTTTCCTTTAGAAAAGGATGCCTGGATGCCTGTGGTTTTTGCTGTAGCAGGCTTGTTCTGAATTGCATTTCTCTGCTATTCCCATTTTACTGGCAAAATAATTGGCTATAAGATAGCATCCTAAGTTTAGCAAACCAAGACCTAATCCCATAAGCATCTCAGGATTAAGAAATCAAAATCTAGGGACAACCAATCACACAACAGCTCACTAGGTTCCTCCACATAAGGCAAATGTTTAAGCAATAGCCAATCAAGTAATTTTCTTGCTTTGCTTCCATCTTTCTCCATACAAGTCTCTTCCTACCTCCTGTGGATAAAATTCTTCTAACCACTTTCATTTTGGTGCTGCCCCATTCAAGTAAATTTTTGATCAAACTCAAAATTTTTAATATGCCTCAGTTAATTTTTAACAAGTCCTTAACCAGGAATGATGCTCCAGTTCTTCTTACAGGCTTACTGGTGCATTCCTGGCAGAATGGAGGTAGAATGTTGAGGCTTGTGTGGGACAGTGAGAATTGTTGAGGTCCAGGCAATAAGGAGGTACATAATCTCTCATGGCAAAGAAAAATAACCTGAGCTAACTTAGTTCTGTCATCCTGCATGACCACTTGGAATTTTGTGTTACAAATTTTTTTCCAAAGTACTTTATTTTTAATTGAATGAAAGATTCTTTAAATTCTATAGTGCTTTACAATTTTCAAAAGTTTCACAAGCATGGTTTCATAAAATCCCATAGAAACCTGTTTTTTCTCCTACCATCATATTTCCCCTCCCTCTTCCCTCTTCACGTAAGTAACCACTAGTGTGTTCTCTGTATCTGTGAATCTGATTATTTTTTGTTTCATTCATGAGTTTGTTGTATTTTTGTTTCCACACATGTATGACATCATGCAGTATTTGTCTGTCTGACTCATTTCACTTAGCATAATATCTTCCAAGTATGTTCATATTGCTGCAAATGTCAAAATTTTACTCTTCTTTATGACCGAGTAGTATTCCAGTGTGTGTGTGTGTGTGTGTGTGTGTGTGTGTCTCGCATCTCTTTTATCCGTTCATTTGTAGATGGATGCTTAGGTTGCGTTCATTCCTTGCAATTGTAAATAATGCTGCTGTGAACACTGAGGTCCTTATGTCTTTTCAAAGTGGTGTTTTATTTTGTTTTTTTTCATACACATACCATGGAGTAGAATTGCTGGATCATATAGTAGTTCATTTCTTAGTTTTTTGAGAAGTCTCTGTATTGTTTCCCACAGGGGTTAGGCCAATTTACATTCCACCAACAGTGTATGAAGTTTCCCCTTTCTCCATATCCCTAACAACACTTATTATTTGCATTCCTTTTGATGATAGCCATTCTGACCAGTGTGAGGTAATATCTCATTGTGATTTTATTTGTTTAAAAATTTAATACAATGAAAGAGAAAACAAACTGTAAGGTGTGATATTTTTGTTTGGAAAATGCAAATTTTAGTCCATATTATGAAATATTTTATGGAATGCAGATAATAAATTTAAAAATTATTTATTATTTTAAAATTATTAACCATTTGCTTTAAAGCTTAAAAAATGAATCAAGAAAATAAAATGTTATGTCAGTGGTAAATTATGAGCAAATGTTTTGATTTTATTAAAATCTACTAAATGGACACTGTAATATTAGTATCTGCTACTGCTACAGACTAATATTAAGTATATGTTTTTTCACCTTTTAAAAATATTAGAGTAATTGAAAGTATTAATCTATTACTTCTTTGCACTGTAATATTTATTTTATTATAATTTTGAAATTATTTTAACTGGCATAGTTTTACATATTGTTGTTGTTCATTTATTCATTATGTCGGACTCTTTGCAACCCCACAGACTGCAGCATGCCAGATTTCCCTGTCCTTCACTATATCCTAGAGTTTGCCCAAACTCATGTCCATTGAGTCAGTGATGCCATCCAACAATCTCATCCTCTGTTGCCCCCTTCTTCTCCTGCCCACAATCTTTTCCAGCATCAGGGTCTTTTCTAATGAGTCAGTTCTTCATATCAGGTGGCCAAAGTACTGGAGTTTCAGCTTCAGCATCAGTCCTTCCAATGAATATTCAGGACTGATTTCCTTTAGGATTTACTGGTTTGATTTCCTTGCAGTCCAAGGGACTCTCAAGAGTCTTCTCCAGCACCACAGTTTGAAAGCATCAATTCTCCGGCGCTCAGCTTTCTTTATGGTCCAACTCTCACATCCATACATGGCTACTGGAAAAACCATAGCTTTGTCTATATGGACCTTTATCAGCAAAGTTGATGTCTCTGCTTTTTAACTTGCTGTCTATGTTGGTCATAGCTTTTCTTCCAAGGGGCAAGCATCTTTTAATTTCATGTCTGCAGTCACTGTCCATAGTGATTTTGGAGCCCAGGAAAATAAAGTCTGTCACTGTTTCCATTGTTTCCCCATCTACTTGCCATGAAGTGATGAGACAGTGTTCTCATCTGTATTACTTCATTGACTATCATAAGTATTCCTTTCATTTGATGACTATAACTGGTATATTTTTGTATTGTAGAGGAGGAGGTGTTAAAAATGATCCACTCCTGATGTCAAATACACTAGGTATACTGCTACCTGGAGCCATCTATGCCAGAAGTAGTTTTGGTTCTGTGCTAGCATTTCTGTTCCTTTTGACTTCCTGAACTTGAATGTTAGAATGATATAAGTTTTACCCAGCATCAGGGTCTGATCATAGTGCAGAGCTATGATTGTTCCTGGAAAGGACTCTTTGTTGGAAGTATTTGATTTCTTTGCTTTTTCAAATGAGGATTATCTGACTCCAACTAAAGAGTGACATGGGACTTGAGAAGATTTGGCCTTGAGAGATTCTAAGATTTCACCTTGTGTTCATTTGTATCCAGCTTTGGATATGAGGGTGGGAATGGAGAAAATACCTTCTTACCCATATTCTCTTCTCAGAGGACACTTACTGAATGCTCCTAAACTGAATGTGTTAACATGTATGGTTTTCCAGAGCTTTTGAACTATAAGGGGGATATTTGTCTTGAGCTGTCTGTTTTCTAATATCTTGGAGACTGAAACCTTTGAATGCATTTCTGCTGCATTCTCTACATTTCGTCAAGGTTAAGGAGGAGAGGGAATGAATATATTTTTGGAACTTCAGAAGGAGAAATATAGTACATTATGACTAACTAAGATGAATGAATGAAATAGGGATTAAAAACAGCTACCTAGGAAGGGCAAGCAGGTAAAATAAATGTATGAAGCAGGTAATAGGAACTGGAAGGGATCAGGGTAAACTGGAGAGAGCCTGTCCAATTTATAGGGACAACCACTGCTCTGCTCCGGCTGACTGTAGTCAGGGAGCTATCTGTGCACAGAGTTGCCAGATCATTCAATAGAAGCGTGAAATCTGAATTATTACATGGCATCTCTTAATGTTTTAAAATATGGTGCAAGCAAAGAGGAATGTGTCTGATGGGCAGATTCAGTCCACAGGCCACAAGTTTGCCACCTCAAGAAAAACAAATTTCCATAATCCATTCCGATAATTATCAGTTGCTTCTCTAAGGAAGTTATTCCTTTCAGGTGTTATAAAACCATTATGTGTTAATTCATATCCCATTTTCTTTTGTCCTTGAGGAGAAGAATGGTATCATTCATTTTCTGCATAAAATTGAAATGCATTTAAAACTTGAGCAGCCCCACAGAGAATTTATTAATCTCTCAGTGAAATGGTACCAAAACATTCTTATAATATCACTCACATACAATTAATTTTCTCAGGATTTTTGCTGAGGGGATCTGATGGGTCCCAGTTTGAGATGGGAATACAGGGCCTTGTCTTCGTTCAGTGGAGTATCTTTAAACCTCTAAAGGAACTCCTGGTAGACCTGAAAGTTTTTGATGTGCTTAAATTTGCTTAATTATCACTAACACTGAATGCTTAGTCAAAACATGCTGTCATATAGTGAACAACCTCAAAGACTGTTTCTATTAATGGCAATCACTTTAGATAATGAATGAGCTAAAACTGTCATGCCTTCTGTATTCCTATATATGTCCGTATTGGTCTAAACAGAGGTCTTCAGAAAATGAATTTTGGATTTTGTAAGTCACTGAGACTCTTAACCTGATATCTATTTACCTTAAATATTTTATCTGTAAATATTACTTCTCTGTTAAGTGATAATGCCATGATTTACCAGAATCTTCTATTCCTATTTAATCTTTTGCCCAGTAACAACAATTTGAAAGCTTATACTGACAAACAAATAAAAATGACTATTAGGTCAAGATATCAGAGCAAGTTTTAATATGCACTCTGAGAGTGCTTTAAACTTATATCTAAACCCAAAGTCTCCCAAATGCATTGTTGTCTGTATTTTAATTTAAGGAAAAAAATGAAATTTGAGGTATTTTTAGCAATCTAGGGGAGAACAGTGATTCTTGTGGGGAGAGGAGATTGCTAGGCCATTAGGGAAATGTGAAAATGTTCTTTATTCGTGTTTGTGTTCAAGGAAGCTAGTAGAGTGTCTAGCACTTTGCAGTAACCCAGTGAAGAGCAGAATGAATAATGGGAACCCCACTGCTCCATGACCAGGTTCCTGTCAAGGCCTGGTTGAATCTAAGATGAATATTGAAAGCCCATCAGCAGAGGCTGTCTTTCCAAACAAGGAGCATCCCTCGGGCTAATCTTTCCAATTCTAGAGAAAGTGGAAGAGGGGTGAGTTTCAGTTGGATTATGTGTGGGAAGCATCTACATTCAAAGATCCTGTATCTTGTATTCTTGTAGCAGAATTTTTTTAAAGATCATATTCAAACCCATTCACTCATTTATACTAAAAGTTAATTGTCATGCAAATAATATTTAAAATTTAGAAACCCTACTCATTCCTAATTATAGTTGTCAGAGCAGCAGGGCTTTGTGAACTAGCAAGCAAACATGGAAAAGCCTTCCTAGTAAATCAATAAGGTGGAGCATTTTGAGAGATGTGTGATTAATTATTTAGAACCAGGAAACACTATGCAGCTTGTACTGTGTCTACATACAATTGCACAGATTCTTTTCTTTCTAATAGAAAGTTAATTTTTTTTTAAGTACCTAGGATACAAATCACTTGATTTTCTAAGTATGTAGTCAGTGCCTACTTGTGAATATATTACAAATATAGCTGTGGAAATAAATGGAATGGATCATTCACAGCCTTCTTTATAATACCTCAAAGGCATCTATTATGCAGGCAAACACTTCAACTTAACAATTTTGTCCTTTAATAAAGAGGCTTGTTAAAATATAGTCTATTCAGAATATGCTGCTCATTCAGTAGTGATTTCTGATGGTTCATAGTAGAATGAAGGGAATTGTGACAGTGATTTATTGAAAGTTATTAAAGTGATTGCAAATGTGGCATTAATTTAATTATTTTCTTAAAATTTCAACATAGAAGAGAAAAAATGTAGACACAGAAATGTGTAATTAACATTGTGGACAATATAGGTTGTATAAGAAAACTTCTTGCATTCAATTTCTGCTCCTGTCATCTAATAACTGGGTGAGTTGGTCAATTTACTAATGTGTCTGGGCTGTAGTTTCCTCGGTTGGAATACAGATCTGATAATAATAACTATACTCACTGGATGAATGAGGATCAGATATGATAATGTATGCAAAATGCTTAGATTGTGCCAAGCCTGTAGTAAACACTCAATTATTCTTGTTATTGTTGCTTCAAAATTAAGCCAGGAATTGGGTGCATTTTCTACACTTCCAAAAAATATTTAATAGTCATTTGAAAACCAGTGGTTCATGTCAGCCTCTATAAATATTCACAATGTGCTATGCTTAGTCGTTCAGTCGTGTCCAACTCTTTGCGACCCCATGGGCTGTAGCCTGCCAGGCTCCTCTGTCCATGGGATTCTCCAGGCAAGAATACTGGAGTGGGTTGCCATGCCCTCCACTAGGGCATCTTCCCAATCCAGGGATCGAAGCCAGGTTTCCCGCATTGCAGGTGGATTCTTTACTGTCTGAGCCACCTTTCTGTTGTATAATGAAGGAGTTAAATGGATGGAGATGATTTTTCTCCTGAAGAAACTTATATTATGAGAACATCTTATACTTCTACCCATTAGTCTCTGTGTCTTTGTCCTTGGATGAAATCCATTATTGATATGAGACTGATATTTTAGCTATCTACAAATTCAGCGATTTGGCAAACTCCTCTCTCTGGAAGATGGCTTAGCACCAGGAAATAAACAGGCCACTCTAAGCAGAAAAACTGATGTCACAAAATCTATGTCCCCAACTCTCACACTTTACTTACAGAAGTGTCTTTCAGACCTTTATTCAAAGTTTATTTATCCTTTTTTCAATATATAGTTCTTTAAGAAAAAGTAATTGTCTAGATTCCTGCTAAGGAGATTAGGAAGCAATAAATTAGGAATAGGAAGAATAATTATATCTATATCATCAAGAATTTAGCAAATGGCTTGATGAAAGCATTGAAGACAGAAAAATTAGAAAAAGCAGAAGTGATATAAAAGAATAAATCTTAGACCTTTGGGGGCTACTTTGTATTGAGACAGAATTTGTATCTCCATAGATTCTGGTGAAATCCAAGATTATAATAATATAGAAGAATAATTGATATTTATAAATAGTCTAAGTCATCAAGAAATAATTGGATCTATTTAGGTTTCTCTATTTAAGAATATAAGGAAGTATGTGATATATCAGAAATGTCAAATTGGTGTCTGGCAGGAACAATCTGGCTGTTGAATATTTTGGTATGTAAATTTATTTGAAACAGTTGAATTACCTGACAATATTTAAACATCAGAAACTTGCACTTAAAATCAGAATCTCTCAATTTCTTGGAAGAATTAAAAAATGTGGTGATCCTGAACCCACAGTCTCACTTTTCAACCATCAACTCTATGGCAACACTCATAATGGGATTGCCAGTGGGATTAATAATATGGTCTCCACTTTAGAAAACTGAAATTTTATTATAAAGTTAATCATAAATCTAAAATGTGGTTCAGAAATCCCACTCCTAATTGAACCAAAAGGATTAAGTATATGTGCCCAGAAAAACATTTATCTAATAATGATATTAGAAACTTTAACCATAATAGCTTCAATCTGGAAACAACTCAAATGCCCAGATTACTACAACAGGATGTAGTAACAAACTGTGGTATACAATGGAATCTACTCAACAATTATAAAAATAAAAACAAATTATTGATGTTTAACAACATGGATGGATCTCAAATACATTACATGGAGCAAAAAAAGCCAGGCATAAAAAGCACATCCTATATGATTCCAGATATAATGTCATTAAAAAAAATTAGCTTATGATGCTAGAAATTAGAATAGAGATTGTATTTGGGGAGAGTGGCAGAGAAATTAACTGAAAGAAAAATTTATGGGTTGATGGAAATATTATTTATTTTGAACATTATTAGATTATATACATTTGCTAATGTTGAACTAAATTGGAAAAGACTCTGATCCTGGGAGGGATTGGGGGCGGGAGGAGAAGGGGACAACAGAGAATGAGATGACTGGATGGCATCACCGACTCTATGGACATGAATTTGAGTGAACTCCGGGAGTTGGTGATGGACAGGGAGGCCTGGCGTGCTGCGATTCATGGGGTCGCAAAGAGTCGGACACGACTGAGACTGAACTGAATGTTGAACTATGTAATTATGATATATGCATTTTATTGTATACACCTCAAGTTCCACAAATCCTATTAGCATAAAAGCAAGCAGAGCAAAGAAATAATTGGAGCTTAGCAGCTGCCATCTCTTTTAGCCATGCTCCACCTGCATGACTCCTGCAGCTATTACACTTGCAACTCTTAAAAAGTTTATTTTTGTTTATTATTTTTCTTAAAGAAGTACATTTTTGCTATCTGGAAAACTGAGCTGTTCAGAATATCTAATTCCTTTAAGGTTCTAGAAAGTTGTAATTCTTGTGTGTTTTGCACAATATCATTTTCTGAACTTGCTTTACTGTGGGTGTTTCAACTGGGTATCTGTCCTTATACATCAAGTGATTAACTATTAGCACTCATAACATTTCAAACATTTCAAATGAATGGAAGTACTGCTTGACACAGCAGGTAGCAAGCTTATGGTGAAATAATGAAACTCATTTCCCTAGAAGATTTATTCATATTCAAAATAATAATAAAAAATTGCTGCACACCAGCAAATAAAATTATGTGTTTCAAATCATAGATTTTAAATCATAGCTCATAGATCCATAATAATTTTCTAAAAGAAGCTATGGATGATTTCAAGTGAATAACAAGGTCTTGATCAACCATATCTATTTCATAATACATTTCTTTGATTTTTTTTTTTATCAGGGACTGGATTCTGAGCTGAACAGATTAAATATCTGACCAAGTACGATATTTTCATATTAAACAAATTCAGTCTCTACCAGAATAAAGTATTTCTTCATGAAACTATAAATCTATGTTTTTCAGAAATTTACGGTTATGCACATATACAAATACAGCCCCCTTATCTGTTAAATTCATTTACATTCAGAACACACCATTTTTAAAGCTTTGTAAAAGAGATCTAGTCAAGGTCAACTATTTTACTTGATAACAAGCATTAAAAGTAGTTTATGAGCAACACATGTTATTAATTAATAATGCAACAGAGTTCTGTGTTGAGATTAAGCAATATTTATGCATGTAAGTATGACTCATTCTTTCCCTAATGATTTATGAGACAGAATTTTTATCTAACAGACATTTCCAGGTATCTAATCAACCAGAAGGTATTGCATTTTCATCATGGGCCAGAGATGTTTCAAATTTAATTACAACCCATTGACCTACGGTAGTGATTTCAGGTTTGATTTGTATAGTCATCACCACCAAGTTGAAGCTGACCATTAATTAGAAGAAGTTTGAAGATTTACAAAAAGACTGTAATTGTGGTCTTTTTATATTTTCTCTTAATGCTCCAAATTTGGAGATGTTAGCATGAAGTCATATATGTCCTCGCTTATGAGTTAACCATGCTTATATAGATCTGCAAGCATCCCTGCATCCCCAGAATGTTATAGAGGGTGTATACCTTATGCTCCTGTTCCCAGGCATCCTTGCTCAGCATGCCCACATGAATAAATTCATCTACCTCAAAGACCATTTTCACAAGTTGTCTGATAAAATGTTTCTAATGTCAAAAAGCAGTATTCAGTTCAATTCAGTCACTCAGTTGTGTCCAACTCTTTGCGACCCCATGAACTGTAGCACACCAGGCCTCCCTGTCCATCACCAACTCCCGGAGTCCACAAAAACCCATGTCCATCGAGTCGGTGATGCCATCCAACCATCTTATCCTCTGTCGTCCCCTTCTCCTCCTGCATTCAATCTTTCCCAGCATCAGGGTCTTTTCAAATGAGTCAGCTCTTTGCATCAGGTGGCCAAAATATTGGAGTTTCAGCTTCAGCATCAGTCCTTCCAATGAACACCCAGGACTGATCTCCTTTAGGATGGACTGGTTGGATCTCCTTGAAGTCGAAGGGACTCTCCAGAGTCTTCTCCAACACCACAGTTCAAAAGCATCAATTCTTCGGCACTCAGCCTTCTTCACAGTCCAACTCTCACATCCATACATGACCACTGGAAAAACCATAGCTTTAACTAGATGGACCTTTGTTGGCAAAGTAATGTCTCTGCTTTTGAATATGCTATCTAGTTTGGTCATAACTTTCCTTCCAAGGAGTAAGTGTCTTTTTCTGTCATTATCTAGCTGCCTCACCTATGCAAGTTTTCCTTTTCTTAAAGCTGTAAGCTCCTTGAAGGAATAGCCATGTCTCTGATGTGTTTTGCTTTTCTTTCATATGTTGTCTACAGGGCATTAGTTTTTCAAAATTAAATTTGAACTATTTAGCATTTTCCTTGAAAAATATCATAGATACATTTCTACTATTTCCCTTTAAAATATTCATGGCAATATGGACACTTGTGATGGCTTCTATTCCTTTTTTAAAAGGTCATCATCCAGTGTGGGCAGGCTCCCCAGGTGGCGTGGTGATAAAGAATCCACCTACCAATACTAGAGACATAAAAGACGAGAATTTGATCTCTGGGTTGGGAAGATCCCCTGGAATGGGAAATGGCAACCCACTCCAGTATTCTTGCCTGGAAAATTCCATGGATGGAGGATACTTAAGGGTGACTGTCCATGGGGTTACAAAGAGTCACACGTGACTGAGTGGCAGAGAACACACTCACAACCAGTGTGAGCAATGATTTCCCTTTGGCTCCAGTATAACCAGTTTGAATCTGTGACTAATTGATAATTTGGTAAAATGGAAATTTGTTCCTTCTATAAATTAGAAGGCATTTATCTATTATAGCTAATAATATGAGAAGAAATTAAAGTGGGCAAAGACAAGCACTCTAAGGTTTTTTGTTGTCACAATACAAAATTCTAAAAATAGGAAAAGTCAGCTTGTCTTTCTCCATGAGACCCAGAATATACATAAATCTTGATACCTTAAAAAATGTCTGGCATTATGAGTATTCAGAGACTTGATGGATGGATCATCTCTCAGGATCTCTAATCCTCCATCATTAGTGCTGAGTGAAGGGCTTTTCAGAAGAGGTGATGATATAGGTAGTGTCTAATAAAAAAATGCAAATTTGAAGAAACCAGCCTGCTTGTGCCTGCGTTGTGATAATATGGGTTGAAAAAGATAAGGGTGGCATGTTTTTCTGGCTTCACCTTGGCAGACATAAATGCCCCAGCACTATGTGCTAATTCAGACATGAGATAGACAAATCAGCTTAGATATTTGACAGCTTTATTGCAGCTGCCTGTAGATATATATATATAATTTTTGTACCCTTGGGATTTTACAAGGAAAACACATTGTAGTGTGGATTGTAATGCAAGGAAACTATGTTTATTAGCGATTGACAGCTATAGGTTTCTGTCGTCTTCAAGAAGAAAAGATGTCTGGCAATAAAGGAGCTCATCCGTAAATCTGTACATGATTTGGGAGATAATCTGTTAGAGTTCTGTGCAGATGGGAGCATTTCAGCACAGAGCAGGCAGAAGTCCTCTGACTCTTTGTCGTAGACAGAGTTCCTATCTAAGGGCTTCAGGGCTTCAGAATTTTGTGTAATATTTAAAACATTGATTACCTGCTGTGACTGCAAAGATAATGCAATTAGTTGGCATCATCTAAATGCATTCTTTTCCTGCAGTGTTGGTGAATCTGCATTCAGCCACTTATGCCTGTTCATTTAGTTTTCCTAGTAATCAAAAGCAGGCACTTCTGAAATGACTATTTGGAATTATAGTTAACATCTGGGGTGGAAAGGGGGAGTGACTAACTCACCTGCTTGATACTAGAGACACTTCAACTTCTTTTTGTCTTTTAATGCCAAACTTACTTAATGAGTGGGGGTCTAATTATTGCCTCCGTTTCCTACCAACTAATGATTTCTTTCACCACCCCAGTGAGATTGCTGTTGAAATGACTTCAGATGACCCTTTCATTTGTACTTCAACAGTACTTTCTTGGTCCTCAGTTTTCTTGATGGTTTGGCACACTGAACACATTTGACTACTTCCTTTATCACAACACTGTTCCTCTGGCATTAAGTTTATATTTTTACTTCTTTTCTGTTTCCTATTCTGATTTATTTTCTTCCCTTTGTAGATCTAAGGATTTGATAGTTTTCTCTAACTTTTTTCTGATCTCTTTACATCTCCTTCAAAGATTTTATCCATTCATATCTCCAACTGTCATTGCTAAGAAAACAGAGAAGACAAAGTCACAAATCTCCCATGGAATTTATCTGCTGAATTTTCACTTGAATGTTTGAATGCGTGTAAGATAAGAACAGGATCTCGTTTGAACTTCTCTGTGTTTTCACATTCAATGAGTTTCTAATTCTTGTGAGCTTTTTTCTTTGGAATCTTTGTCAAATCTTTCCATTCTCACTGCCTCTGGTCTAATCCTGATTCTCTTCCTATCATTTTGAGTCATTGCAATAGCATTACAGAAGAAAAGTTTAGTTCCAACATGCTCTCATTTCTTCTGATTATGAACATCTAATCAATATTTCTAAAATATAAGTTGTACACATTACATCCTTGTTCACAGCCATCAATATCTTTCCTTTGCTCAGTGTAAGCTCCATGAAGATAGGAATTTATCCATTTTATGTATTAGTATAGCCTCAGTTATTAAGTGACTGGCAAATAATGTTTTCAATAAAATTATTGAATGAATAATAAAGATTTCACTCTAAATGTAGCCTGAATTCAATATTTTCTACCATTTGACACCAATCTGCTTCTTTAAACCTGTCTTTCTTTACTCTTTTCTGTGAATCCCAAATTTCAGGTTGGCTGATTTAGAAAGATGATAACAATAACCCTGTATATGAGATAGCAAAAGAGACACAGATGTATAGAACAGTCTTTTGGACTCTGTGGGAGAGGGCGAGGGTGGGATGATTTGGGAGAATGGCATTGAAACATGTATATTATCATATGTGAAATGAATCACCAGTCCAGGTTCGAATAATGATACAGGATACTTGGGGCTGGCGTACTGGGATGAACCAGAGGGATGGGATGGGGAGGGAGGTAGGAGGGGGGTTCAAGACGGGGAACACATGTACACCTGGGGCAGATTCATGTCAAAGTATGGCAAACCAATACAATAATGTAAAGTAATTAACCTCCAATTAAAATAAATAAATTATAAAAAAATAATAAAAATGCAGAAAACTCATACTAACACTCTTGCAATGAAAGGAAACAATCTCCATCTAATTTTTCAAATGTAGCCATTGTTAAGTTGAAATATAAATATTAAGTGATAGAAATTTCTTTCTATGTGATCTATATAAGAGCCTCTCAAAGAGGGATTATCATTTTTTAATAACAAAAGGCAGACAAGGTCCTTTGAATTAGACTTATAACTGTTGGGAATTTAGCTCTATAACTATTGATATTGCCAGCTAAAAGTAAATTTTGATGAACTATATGTATTTTCACATTATAGTGCAATATTTACACAGAAAATATTGTATATACGATATATATCCTATAAGATTGATTTAGATAACCAAAACTATCAAGAATTGTGACTTAATGAAGATTCAAACTGAGTAAAAGATTAACCTATAAAGTACTTTTATTTCACTATAATAAGAGATAATCCAAACATTCTGTAAATGGAGAAAGTCCCACATATTTTGGCATGTCCTAGGAATTCCAATATATTTAGATGAAAGAAGTTAACCATGAAGGAGCTCACCACTGTGCTCAGCATATAAAGTTTGAGGAACTGCAGCGCAAGGAGAAGGCTCTCATGCATCCACTGGTCTGAGTATAGCTCCTGTGGAATGTGATGGAGGTGGGTGAATGCATCCCGGCATGTTGGGAGGCCTGAGAGAAGGGTAAGGAACAGCACAGTTAATAGGCTCACTCCTAGGGAAGAGACCATCAAGGCTTGGTGCTTGGCCTCCTGGCTGGAAAAGGCCTTGGGATCTGGTGTTTCTCATGATCTCTTCCAGGGACTTGAGCACTTTTAGCATCTCTTCCATCTCATCTTCTTGTTTAGACTGCATGAATCTCTCTTTGATCAGTTCTTGAACCAGAGAGTTGAGTTCCTGCCTCAAAATCAGGTTGACCATGCTCAATCTTCTGTAACTGTCAGTAAGACTGAGTACATTTATTGGCTCACTCTCTAGACTGGCAGTCTCTAAAGATGTCTCCATCTCTGCATACTCATTTTTGGCAGCATGGTACTTGTCAATGAGTTGGCATTTCTCATCAATCTGTGCAGCCAGTGTTTCTGCGAGCTGCTTTTCGTGTCTTACATACAGTCGACTTCTAACAGACTGAACAAGTCTGAATGTAAATAAGAGACCCACCAATAAGCTGACGACAGGCAGATACACCACTCTCTCCCGCTGGAGGCTCTGGAAAGTGAGCTGTGAACTCTGGCTGTTTGGCAGCAGCAACATCACCATCTCACTCAGCTTCCCAAGGATCAGCCCAAAGCCAAGCTCCACAGAGAATGGCAGCCCCTCCATGACACTCACTCACCACGGTGCTCGGCCCAGTTACCATGGGACCAGCAGCCACAACAAATGCCAACATTCCACCTGGAACCCAACCAGCAACCGGCATCCTGGAATGGACAGTATTTAGGGGAAGTAGGGGTCACAGGGAGATTTGTAAATAAAATATGATTCTATTATTTTGTAAAAAAAAAAATAATAATAATAAAGGAGATCAGTCCTGGGTGTTCATTGGAAAGTCTGATGCTAAAGCTGAAGTTCCAATACTTTGGCCACCTCATGCGAAGAATTGACTCACTGGAAAAGACCCTGATGTTGGGAGGGATTGGGGGCAAGAGGTTAAGGGGACAACAGAGATTAAGATGGCTGAATGGCATCACCGACTTGGTGGACATGAGTTTGAGTGAACTCCAGGAGTTGGTGGTGTACAGGGAGGCCTGGCGTGCTGTGATTCATGGGGTTGCAAAGAGTCGGACATGACTGAGCGACTGAACTGAACTGAATCTACTTCTTACTTCTGCCTTATAAATCTTGTTTTACTTCAAATTCTAAAGCCTGACTTCCTTTGTTAATCCCATCTGAAAGCTGCCACTCATTTTTGCATTCACTGAAGACTTTCACTATGCCTTGCACTTTGCTATGTGCTTTCCATAGGTTACCATTTACCTTTCCCATATACCTTACCTTGCCCTGTGAGGTTGGTATCATTTACTCCTGTTTTATGACTAAGGACCTGGCAGCTTTGAGAAGTGAAGTCACGCAGCAGTTAAACTGGAGGGTTGAGATTTGATGCTTGAGTGGTCCAGCTCCAGAGCCTAGAATCTAAGTTCCCATGGCTTTCACAATCATTGCATTCTCCTCTCAATGCTTGACATGTGAGGTCTATATTGCTAATTTGGTATAATTCATATTTCCTTGCAGTGTGTTTAATTTTTCATATTTATTAACCTATCTCTCAAGTGAAGAGACTTTATCTTTCACTCTCATCATTCACAGATACAAATAGAGATAAGAACAATGATACTGAAGTAACACGATCACCTGGTGGGATTTCTTTTGGATCAAAACACACACTTCAGGCCTAGTGAACTAAAAACTGAATAGGTATTGCCTGTTGAGTGTTTTATACTCACATGAGCATTAAAAACACTTAGTAAAATGTATTTTCAGAACTGCAGTAGGTATAAAATAAGAACACCTCTTTATTTATGTAAATAATTAAAAATAAATGTCAGGCATATCCCATTCCAACTCATTTAAGTCATTTTAATGATACATGAAATATAAAAGGAGATTTTGTTAAAGGTCTCTAAGGAGAAAAGGGCAACTCCACTAAATAAAGAAGCATGAGCATGCTGGGGCAAACTTGAAAGGAGATGGCATTTATACAAAATGCAATTTACTTTGACAGTAATTTTCTGAATTTCCCTGGTTGTTATTGAAGATATATGTGTGTTTGAAAAAGAACGCTCCCTTTTTCCTCTCTAGCCAGCTGCTCTGTTTGATCCTGCGGTGAAGTCACCATCCTGTGTTAATGGCTTCACAGTTTGTTCCTGGAGAAAAAAAAATTATTATGATGTCACAAATTTGTCATTTTGACTTCACCACAGGGTCAGGTTGGGGGAGAAAATGCATTGTAAAGGATAAAATCTTTCAGGCAGAAATTTCTTTTTTCCTCCTTGTAACATGAAATAGGTAGTGTTAGGACCAGCACTTAAAATCACGTAGGTGAAAGGGTACCCATCTATAAAGGTTCACAGGTATCATGTTAGAAATAATCCATCTGAAATTCTCTTACATTTAATGATGCCAGAAAAATTTTTACCTCTACACTTAGGCCAATCTTTTTCTTTATTTTTCTCTATATACCCTAAAGATCCCAATTTCAAAATGGAGAGTTTTCCTTCCTGCAATTGCAGTTTTTTGCAACCTGTTAAACTCTTTGAGGAATCACAATACTATATCCTCTCTTTGGACAACTATTGAAGAGCTGCATTGTCCCAGGATTTTAAAATTAATGCACATGAACTTCAGTCTAAGATAGCAGGCTTGCTATTCTTTTCCTTTCTTAAATCCATCAAAAACAATGACTAGAAATTTAAAAAAGAAAAAGAAAAAATTAGTTAAAATGAATCCAAAAAAATTACTGTAATCCCCAACTACTAACTGTTCACACACCCAGCAAATGATGTGAAATCTGGTTCTTAACAGGGCAGCATCTGAGAGCCAATGCATGCCTTGTTGAACACTGATGGATATAGATTTTTTCCAAAAGTAAAAGTTACACTCCAGAAGGACATAGCTGATGATTCTTTGATTCAAGATGACAAGATCCAGGGGGTGTAGTGACTGCAGAAAAGCACAGAACCTCCCTGTAGAATTTGTTTAATAGCATAGAATGGCAGGAGGTGGCACTGAAGGAGAAACTAAACAGACACTCCCTATTGCTATTGACCGTAGCCTAGTGTTCTTTGCAAGAGTGAGTGCCAGAAATGACGTAGGGAGAGGAGGCAGCTGCACAGAGAACACTTGACATAAAAGGATTTTCTGAGTCATGATCACTACTTGCACACAGAGGGGAGTCATGCACTTAGGAAAAGGGAAATAACGGAATTGATATTAGAGTATTTGACTCTGGACTTACCTATCCTATAGCTCCTTCTCGCCAACCCTCCTATACATAGTATTCAGCAGGCAGCTAGCCTCATTCAAATTTGAGTAAAACTTAGAAACCAACACATAAATTGTGAGGAAAAGAGGTGGAAATGGATATAAGCAAATGGTAGCAAAGTAAACATCCTGACCTAAAAATACACAGGACAAATTTAAATAAATAACTTCTCTTATTCTCAAAGAAGTGTTTTATATATATATATAAAACACTATATATAAGTGATGGTGAAGAACCTGCCTGTCATTGCAGGAGACATAAGAGATGTGGGTTCAATCACTGGGTTATGAAGATCCCCTGGAGGAGGGCATGGCAACCCATTCCAATCCATTGGACAGAAGAGCCTGGCAGGCTACAGTCCATAGGGTCGCAGTGGCCAACTGCTAGTCCTCAGAAAAGAAATGTAAGAAGCAAATGTAACACACTGGAAGCAAAGCCATATTATGAAACAATTTAAAATATAAGAGAAGTGACTTAAAGCCCAAAGATACAGTGGGTATAATGGGAAAAAAACACAAAATTAAATGTGAAATAACAAAGATACAAAAATAGTAATGAAGAAGATATAGACAATGCAGAAGATATCTTACTGATGTATATTTCGTGTTCTTGAAGAAGAGCTCAGAAAGGAAAAAAGCATTCGAATATAAGAAAAAGTCCTGAAAAAAGACTTTAATTTACAGCTGAACAGGGTATTTTATGTCTTTAGAAAAGATGATACAAATTTTGTGAAATTGCTAAATATCATTATCAAGGAAATAATCATATAAACGACATGGGAGAAAACATGTTAAAAATCAGACTAAAAGGCCCCAAACTGCTGCCTGGATCTTGCTGGCCAGAAGATGAATCAAGATGAAACTGAAAAATAGAGAAACATGTCAAAAGAAAGAGAAGTAAGTTCTGAATTGGTTAAGATATAAAATTATCACTAGAGAGTAGTATTTATAGCTAAACGGCAGAATTTAAATGCTATCAAGTAGGCAAGGGAGAAAAATAAGAATCATGGAACATATAAGAAAGGATATAGGAAATGTCTAACACTAATTTATTCATCTATCATGAAGGAAAGTCAATAGATTTGTGTAAATTTGAAATTTGTAGTTAAAATATGAATATTACACATTTTAAAACATTTTTCTGTATTAAGATAAGCAAGCGCTTTTAGGAACTAATACCTCTCCATAGAAGAAACAATTAGGTAAATTCCAGCATTTTATTCCCACTTGTTTCTTTTTCTTAAATTCAAACGAAAATAATTTTATATTTGTATTAAAACAGTTCATATGATGTGATTCCATTCTTTCAAAATTATTACTTAAAGAACTTAAAACCATCTATATCTAGCTGCCTAAGAATCTAACCAGATAGGTCTCTTTAGATAACAAGTTCTCCAGCATTTAGCTCTAATTCCATATATCCTTATTTATTATCTTTCATCTATGTAAGAACATTGAGATGCCAGAAATTAATCTTACCTAAAGGTAATGATGATTCTTTTTGGTTGGGGAGATTCAGAATAATAATTTATTTTCTATTTATCCTCTCATCACTACTTGACTTTTTATCATAATTTTTGTTTTTAAAAACCCACACTGGATAAAAAAGCAGGGGTGTGTGTCAATCACATCACAAAATGTTTTTAATTTAAAAATATTCAAATTTTAAAAAATTATTTGGCTTGAATAAATAGTTCTTCAGTTCAGTTCAGTTCAGTTTAGTCGCTCAGTTGTGTCCGACTCTCCGTGACCCCATGAATCACAGCACGCCAGGCCTCCCTGTCCATCACCAACTCCCGGAGTTCACCCAAACTCATGTCCACAAAGTCGGTGATGCCATCCAGCCATCTCATTCTCTGTCATCCTCGTCTCCTCCCGCCCCCAACTTTTCCTAGCATTAGATTCTTTTCCAGTGAGTCAACTCGTTGCATGAGGTGGCCAAAGTATTGCAGTTTCAGCTTTAGCATCAGTCCTTCCAATGAACACCCAGGATTGATCTCCTTTAGAATGGACTGGTTGGACTTCCTTGCAGTCCAAGGGACTCTCAAGAGTCTTCCCCAACACCACAGTTCAAAAGCGTCGATTCTTCGGCAATCAGCTTTCTTCACAGTCCAACTCTCACATCCATACATGACCACGGGAAAAACCATAGCCTTGACTAGATGGACCTTGGTTGGCAAAGTAATGTCTCTCCTTTTTAATATATTATCAAGGTTGGTCATAACTTTCCTTCCAAGGAGCAAGCGTCTCTTAATTTCATGGCTGCAATCAGCATCTGCAGTGATTTTGGAGCCCCCAAAAATAAAGTCTGACACTATTTCCACTGTTTTTCCATCTATTTCCCATGAAGTGATGGGACCAGATGCCATGATCTTTGTTTTCTGAATGTTGAGCTTCAAGCCAACCTTTTCACTCTCCTCTTTCACTTTCATCAAGAGGCTTTTGAGTTCCTCTTCACTTTCTGCCATAAGGGTAGTGTCATCTGCATATCTGAGGTTATTGATATTTCTCCCAGCAATCTTGATTCCAGCTTGTGCTTCTTCCAGCCCAGCGTTCCTGATGATGTACTCTGCATATAAGTTAAATAAGCAAGGTGACAATATACAACCTTGACGTACTCCTTTTCCTATTTGAAACCAGTCTGTTGTTCCATGTCCAGTTCTGACTGTTGCTTCCTGACCTGCATACAGGTTTCTCAAGAGGCAGGTGAGGTTGTCTGGTATTCCCATCTCTCAGAATGTTCCACAGTTTATTGTGATCCACACAGTAAAAGGCTTTGGCATTGTCAATGAAGCAGAAATAGATGTTTTTCTGGAACTCTCTTGCTTTCTTCATGATCCAGCAGATGTTGGCAATTTGATCTCTGGTGCCTCTGCCTTTTCTAAAACCTGCTTGAACATCTGGGAGCTCACGGTTCACATATTGCTGAAGCCTGGCTTGAGCATGACTTTACTAGCGTGTTAGATGAGTGCTTAAGTGTTAGTAATTACAAATAGCACAATTTAAGAGTTTCTACATATTTTGGAAGTCTTCGTTTTTTTAAAACCTTATCGCTCATTTGGTTTCAACCTTATTGTTCTGTTTCTTCCTTGGACTGCTTTTCCATTTCTTCATTTCTAGACTCCAGATTCACTTCTAGCTTCTTTTCCTAAATGGAGAATTTCACTAAGACTAGCTCTGAGTTCTTAGTTTTTCTCTATGCTTTTCTCTTCTCACTAAAACCTTCCTGGAGCCATGACTTGTCTTGAGATGATGACCTAATTCATTTTTCCAGCTCTGTCTTTCTTGAACCTTGGTGTTCCTCTATAGATGTTTGAAACTTTAAAGTTTCTGCCATCCTCCCAAATTCAAGTTGGTTAGGACTGACTTGTTATTTCCTTAAAAACTAACAACATACACATATACAGACACACACATTAAAGTAAGAAGAACAACAAAACCTTCTTCTTCCCTTCAAAAAGTTGATTATATTAAGTCTGTTAACTGCCAAATGTTTCAAACGAGCTGTCTAGTTTCTCACCTCCCACTCAGTTCATATCCGACAATAATTTGACTTTTATTCCTTCTCCTCCTCCTAAAACTACTTTCATCAAGGCCAACAGGGCCCTTCATATAATTAAACCCAATAGGAGGTCTTTTTTAGGCTTCAACTCGTTTGTCCACAAACCAGTTTTCAAAGATGTTTACCACTTCTAGCAGGAAACAGTCCCTTTCTTAATTCTCTCACACCATATCCTCCACATTTCCACACCCCTCCCCCAATCCATCAACTTCTTAGTCTCCTGGGCAAGTATATCCTCCTTTGCTTCCCTTCTGAACATTGCAGATTTCCAGGCTTGCTCTAAGTCCTGTAAGCCTCTTACTAGTGGTTTTTATCCATATCTATGACTCCTCTCTTTGCTAGGGACTTTCACATTTAGATCTGCAGCCTAGACTATTCCTCTGAGTGTCAGACCTGTACTTCTATCTAATGATTCAACATTCCCAATTGGATGTCTCAAAGAAGCATCAAACTCAACTTGTTCAGAAATGAACTAATAAGTTCCCCTTCCAAAGCAGGACCCACACTATTTTTGTTCTTAGGAATACTCATTTATCATTTGCTTAGTTAAAATCACTTCCTCAGAGAAACTTCCTCAAACCATCCAACTCATACAGGTCTTCTTGTTGCATGCATGCATGCATAGCTTCCTCCATTTCTTTCATAAGCCCTATCAGAGTTCAAAATTATATATTTATCATTTGACTATGATTAAGATATCATTTATTTGATTAACATCAGTCTTCATCTCATAAGTGTGGGTGTGTATGTATAAATATTAATAGATTATACGTATCATAAAATACATATTTTTCCATTATCATAGACTATAGCCTTAACCATAGTGAAGGGGCTTGCATAATTCAGTGAAGCTATGAGCCATGCCCTGAAGGGCCAGCCAAGATAGATGGGTCATAGTGGAGAGTTTTGACAAAACGTGGTCCACTAGAGGAAGAAATGGCAGCCCACTACAACATTCTTTCTTGGAGGATACCATGGACAATATGAAAGGGTAAAAAGATATGACACTGGAAGATGTGCCCGCCCCCTCACCCCAGGTTGGAAAGTGTCTAATATGCTACTGGGGAAGATTGGAGGGCAATTACTAATAGCTCCAGACATAATGAAGCAGCTGGGACAAAGCAGGAATGATGCTAGGTTGTGGATGTTTCTAGTGGTGAAATTTAAGTTTGATATCTAAAGAACAATATTGCATAGGAACCTGGAATGTTAGGTCAAAGAATCAAGGTAAACTGGGCAGAGTCAAGCAGATGGCAAGATTGAACTTCAACATCTGAGGAATCAGTAAACGACAAAGGATGGGAATGGATGGATTTGATTCAGATGACCAATGTATCTACTACTGTGGGCAAGAGTCCCTTAGAAGAAATGGGGAAGCTCTCATAGTCAGTCAAGGAGTCTAAAATGCAGTATTTGGGTGCAGTCTCAAAAATGACAAAATGATCTTGGTTTGTTTCCAAAGCAAACCATTCTACATCACAGTAATCCAAATCTATGCCCCAAACACTGATGCCCAAGCTCAAATTGACCATTTATATGAAAACTTACAACACCTTCTAGAACTAACACCAAAAAAGAAACCCTTTCCATCATAGGGGATTGGAATGCAAAACTAGTAAGTCAAGAGATACCCAGAATAACCATCAAGTGTGACCTTGGAGTACAAAATGAAGTAGGGCAAAGGTTAACAGAGTTTTGTCAAGAGAATACACTAGTCATAGCAAACACCCTTTTCCAACAACCCAAGAGATGACTCTAAACATGGGTATCACCAGATGGTCAGTACCAAAATTAGATTGATTATTTTCTTTGCATCCAAAGATAGAGAAGCTCTATGCAATCAGTAAAAAGAAGACCCAGACCTGCCTGTGGCTCAGATCATGAGATCCTTATCGCAAAATTCAGGCTTAAATTTAACAAAATAGGGAAAACCACTAGGCCATTCAGGTATGACTTAACTCAAATCCCTTATGATTATACAGTGGGGGTTATGAATAGATTCAAGGGACTAGATCTGGTAGGTAGAGTGCCTGAAAAACTATGGACGGAAGTTTGTAACATCATATAGGAGGCAGTAAACAAAATCATCAAAAAAAAAAAAAAGGTAATGCAAGAAGGCAAAATGGTTATCCAAAGAAGCTTTACAAATAGCTGAGCAAAAAGAGAAGCAAAAGTCAAGCAAGGATGGGAAAGATATACCCAACTAAATGCAGACTTCCAGAGAATAGCAAGGAGAGATAAGACCTTCTTAAATGAACAATGCAAAGAAATAGAGAAGACCAATAGAATGGAAAAAGCTAGAAATCTTTTAAAGAAAATTGGAGATATCAAGGGAATATTTCAGACAAGGATGGGCACGATAAAGGACAGAAACAAAAAGGACCTAACAGAGGCAGAAGAGATTAAGATGTGGAAAGAGTACAAAGAACTATGCAAGAAAGTTCTCAATGACCCTGATAACCGCAATGGTGTCATTCACTTAAGGCTAGACATCTTGGTGTGTGAAGTCATATTGGCCTTAGGAAGCATTACTGTGCTTGTGTTTAGTCTCTCTGTCGTGTCCAAATCTTTGCGACCCCCATGGACGGCAGCCCACTAGGCTCCTCTATCCATGGGGATTCTCCAGGCAAGAATACTGGAGTGGGTTGCTATGCCCTCCTCCAGGGGATCTTCCCAATCCAGGGATTGAACCTACGTCTCCCAAATTGCAGGCAAATTCTTTACCTACTGAGCCACCAGGGAAGCATTACTACAAACAAAACTAGTGGAAGTGATGGAAGTCCAGCTGAGATATTTAAAATTCTTAAAAATGATGCTCTTAAAGTGCCGCACTCAATAGGTCAGCAAATTTGGAAAACTCAGAGGTGGCCACAGGATCTGAAAATGTCAGTCTTCATTCCAATACCAAAGATGGGCAATGCCACAGAATGTTGAAACTACCATACAATTGCACTCATTTCACATGCTATCAAGGTTATTCTCAAAATCCTTCAAGCTAGGCTTTAGCAGTATGTGAATCAAGAACTTCCAGGTGTACAGGCTGGGCTTAGAAAAGACAGAGGAACCAGAGGTCAAATTACCAACATTCATTGGGTCATAGAGGAAGCAAGGGAATTCCAGAAAAACATCAACTGCTGTTTCATTAACTACCTTAGAGCCTTTTACTGCATGGATCACAGCGAAGTGTGGAAAATTCTTGAAGAGATGGGAGTAGCACACCACCTTACTTGTCTCCTGAGAAACCTGTATGTGAGTCAAGAGGCAACAGTTAGAACCAGACATAGAAAACTGACTGATTCAAAATTGGGAAAGAAGTATGACAAGGCTGTTTATTGTCACCCTGCTTATTGAGCTTCTGTCCTGAGTACATAATGCTCAATGCCAGGCTGGATGAATTACAACCTAAATCAAGATTGCTGGCGGAAATATCAACCTCAGATATGCAGATAATAATACTGTGATGGCAGAAAGTGAAGAGGAACTAAAAAGCCCCTTGATGTGAGTGAAAGAGGAGAGTGGAAAAGCTTGCTTGAAACTTGACATTCAATAAACTAAGATCATGGCATTCTGTCCAATCACTTCTTGGCAAATAGAAGGGGAAAAAGTGGAAACAGTGACAGATTTTATTTTTTTGGGCTCCAGAATCACTACGGATGGTGACTTCAGCCATGAAATTAAAAGATGCCTGCTCCTTGGAAGAAAAGCTATGACAAACTTAGACAGCATAGAGACATTACTTTGCCAACAAAGGTCCGTATAGTCTAAGCTGTGGTTTTCCCAGTAGTTGTGTACAGATGTGAGAGTTGAACCATAAAGACGGCTGAGCTGAAGAATTGATGCTTTTGAACTGTGGTGCTGGAGAAGACTCTTGAGAGTCCCATGGACTGCAATGAGATCAAACTAGTCAGTCCTAAAGGAAATCAACCCTGAATATTCATTGCAAGGACTATTGCTGAAACTCCAATACTTTGGTCACCTGATGGGAAGAATCAACTCATTGAAAAAGACCCTGATGATGGGAAAGATTGAAGACAAAAATAGAAAGGGGCTACAGAGGATAAGATGGTTAGATAGCATCACTGATTCAAGGAACATGAATCTGAGCAAACTCTGGGAGATAGTGAAGGAAAGTGGTGCTTGGGGTGCTGTAGCCCCTGGGGTCACAAAGAGTCAGACACAACTAGTGACTGAACAATTTCAACAAAAGCAAAAAATGCATATTTATATTACATGTATGTGTATTTTCTATATAGTATAATATACATATGTAATATGCATATGTGGAGCTTCCCTGATGGCTCAGTGATAAAGATGCCACTGCCAGTGCAGGAGATGTGGATTCTATCTCTGGTCTGGGAAGATCTCCTGGAGAAGGAAATGGCAACCACTCCAGTATTCTTGCCTAGAGAATCCCATGGACAGAGGAGCATGGAGGGCTATAGTTCTTGGGGTCTCAAAGAGTTGGACAAGACTTACTGACTGAAAATTAACAACAATATGCATATATGTCCATACATTTAGAATATTGTTTCTATAAATACTTAAAATTAATAGATATGTGTTGGTTATTTCATATCTATCTATCTATCTTCCTCTGAAGCTTTCAGACCTCATTGAATGCCCATGAACTTGCACAGTGTGTGCCAAATAGTATACCATTAAAAATATTTGTTAAAAAATACACTTTTTAAAGTAAATTAAGAAGTGGTAGCGTATTCTCTCTGGTGCTAAGTCTTACAGTCATGAGGTCTTTATTTATTCCTTCAACCTCCTATCTGGCTGCTATAAGACCCTGATGATGGGAAAGAATGAAGACAAAAGCAGATAGGGGCGGCAGAGGACAAGATGGTTAGATAGCATCACTGACTTAAGGGACATGAGTGTCTTTGAAATAAAATGCCTCTCTTAGACTTTTTCTTCCTGCTTATATCGTTACCATTCTGATCCAGGTCCTAATCATCTTATATTCAATGTATTTCAAGTCAAAGTTTGGCCCCTATTCCTTGAATATATTCTTTATAATACTGTGGGAATTAAACATCAAAGAATTATACTTTGTACCTAATATTCTCTCACTCAAAAGTCTTTTAACATTTTAAATTAATTGATAACTAAAAATCCACTTTTCAGCGCGCCCTGGATCATCCAGGCTACATCCTCATTGTCTTCTTCAAGTGGATCGTACAGTCTAGTGCCTTTGGTTCCTCTTTCTGGAAGAAACTGCCGCCTCTCTCCCACCAAATCCAGAGTACATATGCACATGCTGCTCCATACTTCATGAAATTCTACCCAAACATCAAAGTCAGTCATGCACGACCTCCTGTGAGTTCTTCTCCATGTACTCAGCTAAAAATATTCTCTCCCTTATATGACACTCAGTGTCAGCCCCACACAATACAATATACTAATTATAATTTTTAAGCACACATGTGTGACTTTTCACAAACTTGAGTGTGTATGTGTGTGTGTGTATTTTATGTATTGTATTTTGCCAATGAGATTTTAAATTATTTCAGGGTAAGGATAATGTTGCCTATTTTATTTCCCAGTGCCCACAATCATAGTAGGTGCCTAAACTCTTTTGATTGATTTTACCAGTAGAATGACAGCAGTCAAGGAATTTGGGCAACTGAAAGGCCATGATTATGATGGTGTATTTTTATTATCATTATTCCAAATGACTTTCTTATTAGTCATTTCATTAGAGCTCCGTGAGAGACTAGCTCAGCATTAATAATAAGAGAACTGAAGCATTTTTCTCTTCCAATTTATGGAAATGAATTTAAAACCCATGTCTTATGATATGTTGTGTGCTGTGCTGTGCTCAGTCGCTTCAGTCGTGTTTGACTCTTTGCAACCCTATGGACCATAGCCTGCCAGGCTCCTCTCTCCACGGGATTCTCCAGCAAAGAATAATGGAGTAGTTGCTATACCCTCCTCCAGAGGATCTTCCTGACCCAGGGATCGAACCCATGTCTCCTGCATTGCAGGCGGATTCTTTACTGGTGAGCCACCAGGGAGGCCCATGTCTTATGATACCTGTTAGAAATAATAGTTATTTTGTTTAACATTGAAAAAGGTGAAATTTTTATACACACTTAGTAGGAACTTCTAAAATAAATTTTGGAAACAGATGAACATGTAGAGACGTACTCAAAGTTTACAGTGGTGTTCATGATTTTAAGATTCAAAATTCACCTTAAATCTTTAAATGCCCTTTAAATCTGAGTACTTTAGGTGAAAAAGGGACTGTAGGTAAATAAATAAATCAGAATCTAAATTTCAATATAGGGAGAATAGGAGAGTAAGAGAGAGAGAGACAGACAGACAGATGGATAGCCAAGAGAGAGAAAGGGAGAGAAGAAATATGGGAGATTTCCCCTGACTTTTAGCAAACTCTTTGGACCAATGTCATAAAATTAAATAGCTCTAATAAAAATGCTTTAAGACTACATGAAAACGAGTCCCTTTGCTCAAATCAAACCAGTTCAAGAAAATTTGGCTCCTTTAAAGTTGACCTCATTAATTTCATGATCTTTGGATGGCGTATAGCACCCCAACTGTGCAGATTAGTTTGTATCTTTGAAACCCACCAGCATTGGGTATCTCTGAAGATTTAAAAAAAAATACAGCATAGAACTCTGAACTTGTGAAATTAAAATGCAGGCATTTGTTCAAACAGCTCTTGTGTGTGAACTATAATCATTTGAAAAAAATTTAAAAATTAAAATAGGTGTGACATAGGGATGTAATTAATCATTTCTTTGTTAGAGATGGCTGCTCCTAAACATTGGGGAAAGGGAATGTTCCCTGTTGCTGGTCATGAAAGTGTACACTCTTCTCTTGACATTGACACAAACACAGAATAACAACTATTTTGAATACCAAGATAAGTCAATATCAATCAATACCCTTATATTTCCTATGAGAAAAAATTGGCAGTTTCCACAGTTTGACAGAGATAGATGGATATTTGCTGCCACCCGTTGTACTGCCCCAACTTGATTAATGCTGCATTCTGTATCTCCATTTATGAGAGTTCATTCTAGATCTATAGGAGAAATTTCCTGTTTTAAACTCTCATTTGTTTTCACAGTTATACTGTAATAGACCTTTACATTACTAGAATAGTTACACAAGCAATAGTTTTGATTGAACTATTTTGCATGTAGTTTTAAAACATGCTCATCAGAAAGACTGATATAAGAAAAGGCAGATTTATAATCTCTGGTACCAAACTACTTGGGTGCATCAAATTGTAAGACAGATTTTGCCTTTCATTTCTGTAATGGGTTTGGATATTTTTTGCTTGCCATATGTTGGATGTAAAACTAGAAACCAACAGGAAATGTAAACATCATTCATGATTAGAGGTTTAACAAGTTTGGGAAGCCCTCTGATTTATTTTACTAGGGAAGTAATTCCACTCTATTGAGCGCCACATCCCTTATAACCATAAGAAGTATACTTTGCCTTCCTGAACTTATTCTCCTCTGATGGTTTCTGTGCTCCAAGAACAATTACATAAATGAGCAAATAGGTTTGGTAGGTATGGAATAATAATGTAAGGGTTTAACCTCCAAGCTGTGGCTTTAGATGTTGTGTATACCAGAGTCAGACAATTTTCTGCCAACAACTATATTGTTAGAGTCCTGTATTCCCCTCTTAGAAACGCATCCTATGGTAATAATTTCCTGATTCACATGGAAGGTCTAATTTTGAGATTACCAGATTTTCTTTGAGATAGAAAAACCATCACTTTGTTTGCAGGTGTGTATGATGATCCCAGAAAGAATAAATCCAACTTGTCTTACAGATATAGGGAACTATTTAATTTATTCCTTAACTCATAGGTAAATAGGTGACTGGAAACACTTCTCATTAATCAAAAGAAAGAAAGAACTCTAGGCACAAACTTGGCATCATGCTAAAATGTTCTTATATGCTGAGAGGTATTAAATACTTTTTCTCAAGCAAACTAAAATTGCATTTTTCCTGATTCAGCAAAATGTCATAATTGCCCAATAGAAAGAAAACCATGCATTATTTAATTGCAGAATGTTAATTAAGCACTGCATGGGTTCAGATGGTTATATTTTTACATTAAAAGCCACTTATTTGTGATAAAGTTATGGTAGTGAAAGGATTTCAAATAGATGATCACTGTGTTAAGTTAGACCAGTGGATGTTGTTTGTTGTGGCCTCGTGGTCTTAACCCTCAGGATTTGCTATTACTATTAAAAGCCCTTGGATGCCTTTCCTATATAAATCCATGCTTTCAGTTTCTCTTGAAAAAAATGGCAACACTGAACCTCCATTCCAGCATAGAAACAGTGGGTTGGAGCCCCTCTTGTTCTGCTTCTCCAGGCTTCTCCAGACCTCATACCCTGTGAAGTCTAGGATTCTTCACTTGTTCCCTTACCTTTAAGACCCCTCTAGGCACATGTGTGTGACTTTTGTACTAAAGTTTTTCCTTTTTGTGATTCCCCCCACCCTCCTTATATTTATTATCTATAATAGTGCTTATAAAAGTGCTTATAAATCATGTCAGGTGATTTAGATATTTTTAAAAAATCATCAATTGTGAATAAAGAATACCTTGCATAAAATACATTAAATGTCAAACTCAAAGTCTTTTCAGGGTACAATGGAGTGCCATGCTGTAGAGTGGCATCTTAAGTGGGCATAATGTCTACAGTCAGCAGGTAAAGCAAAAATTGAGTACAGGCAAACTTGCCCTTGAAAATATCTTAGGAAAATGCCAAGTTTGAAACTGATATACTGTGTCTCAATAAGTCCAGTACAGCCAATTTTTCTTTCTAGCTTGGGAACAGATAGATTTTTCTTTTTTGGTTGAGCACCAGATGAAGTAATTGCATTGAATTTAGGAAGCACATTATATGCAATACACATCTTTAAAAACTAGAATACTCAGAACTGCAGCAAGATGATCACTAAAAGAGACGCGTGGGAAGTGAACTCAGCAGAGGAAAAGACAGAATCCCATTTTCCATCTCATGCTCACTCTGGGGCATATGCTAAGTGAGTGGAATGACAAGTGAACTGTTCATACTATTTAATTCTCTATCTCTGTCTCTGTTAGTCCCTCATCTCTTTTATGAGTGCATGTACTTGAATTTGACTACATTTGAGTTTGTGCATTTGGTAGAAATACACTGACTCAAACTATAATATCACCTAGTACACTCTTTGATCACTTACTAAATTTTTAGACCATAGGACAAAGAAAGTGAAGAATAGAGATTTTATTTCTGATAACAATTCACAGATAGGAAAAAGATTAAATCAGTTAATCTATTTGGTAAGCCTCCTTAGTGTATGAGATACTCTGAGATGACCTGTTTGGGATAAAAAGAAGTATAAGGTCACTATCTTAAGGTCTCATACATTTAACAGCCTATATATATTTTTTAAATTGAAAATCTGACAAAGAATGACCAATTTTTTTATTTTGGAGATTGAATGCATTTAAAAGAGTATACTAATCTTAGAGGGAGAATGGCCAAGATGGCACAGTTTGAAAACCCTGAGCTCACCTCCTCCTGTGGAACACCAAAATTTCAACCATTATAGAACAACTACTGATAAGAAAGACCAGAAGACTACAAAAAGACTTCTACAACTAAATATATAAATAAGGAATCATGAAACAGAACACCTTAGGCCCCTGAACTAGCCATTCCAGGATTTAACCCCACATGTCTGCTGGCCTGGAGAAGGCAATGGCAACCCACTCCAGTACTCGCCTGGGAAATCCCATGGACGGAAGAGCCTGGTAGGCTGCAGTCCATGGGGTCGCTAAGAGTTGGGCACGACTGAGCGTCTTCACTTTCACTTTTCACTTTCATGCATTGGAGAAGGAAATGGCAACCCATTCCAGTGTTCTTGCCTGGAGAATCCCAGGGACAGGGGAGCCTGATGGGCTGCCGTCTATGGGGTCGCACAGAGTCGGAAATGACTGAAGCGGCTTAACAGCAACAGCAACAGTCTGCTGGCCAACATAAGCTTTAGAGCAGCATAAAATATGCAGCCAGCCATGTCAGGAACTGGCTTTGCCTACCAGCAGATTAGCACTAGGTTTGTGACCTCAGACCCCACAACCACCCACTCAGAACACAGCTTTGTACACCAGTAGGGTAGCATTAGTCCCACAAAACCCTGTGGCCCTGCAGCCAACCTCCTTGTGGCCTGACCTTGCCTACCTGTGGTCAGCAGCCTCTGCACAAGGCAGTTCTTGGCAACCTACCTGACTAGGGACCAGTCACACCTACCATATCACCCATAGTAGTCAACCTGCCACAGAAGAAGGACCCATGCAGCACATATCGGGGGCACCCCCTAGAGCATATTATCTGGTGAAAGGAGAGGAATGCATTGCTGAGTTTCATAGCATGTCTCCTACAAAAGGCCACTTCTCCAAGGTCAGAAAGCATAACTATTCTACCAAATACATATAAAGAAAACCAGCAAATTAGGCAAAATGAGGCAACAGTGGAATATATTCCAAAGGAACAACATAAAACCCCAGAAGAACAACTAAATGGAGATAAGGAGTTTACCCTATAAAGAACTCAAGATTACGACTGTAAAGAGGTTCAAAGACCTCAGGAGAAGATTGGATAAAGAGAGCAAAAAATTAGAAGTTATAAACAAAGAGTTAGAAAACATAAAGAATTAAAAATAGGTGAGGAATACAATAACTGAAATGAGAAATACACTAGTAGGAATCAAAAGTAAATTAGAAGATAAGGAGGAACAGATCAGTGAGCTGGAAGATAGAGGAGTGGAAATCACTGAAAAGAAGAAAGAAAAATATGAATAAAAAATGCAGATAGTATGAGACCTCTGAGAAAACATCAAGTATACTAACATTCTAACATTCATATTAAAGAGGTTCCAGAAGGAGAAGAGAGAGAGGGAAGAGCAGAGAAAATATCTGAAGAATTAATTGCTAAAACATCACTAACCTGAAAGGCAACAGACATGCAGGTCCAGGAAACGTAAAGTCTCAAGCAGTATCAACTCACAGAGGGTCACATCAAGACACATTGTAATTAAAATCACAAAAATTAAAGATCAAAATTAATTTTAAAAGCAGGAAGGGAAAAGTAAATTTACATACAAAGGAACTTTATAACAGCTGACAGTTTAGCTGAAAGTCTGCAGGGATGATATATTTAGAGTGATGAAAGGGAAAAACCTGTAACCAAGGGGAAAACCTTTACTCAGTAAGACTCTTATTCAAATTTGATGGAGAAACCAGAAGTTTTACAGATAAAAGATAAAAGTACTCTGTATTACTAAACCATCTTTACAAAAAATGTTAAAGCGACTTCCCTAAGCAAAAGAGAAAGGGCCATAACTAGAAATATAAAATTTTGAAAGGAAAGCTCTCATTGGTAAAAGCAAATGTAAAGGTACTAAATCAAAAATGTATAAAGCTAGTAGGAAGGTAAAAAGACAAAAGCAGTAAAATCATCTGTATCCATAAGTACTTAAGGGATATATAAAAGGATGTAAAATATGATGTCAAAAATAGTAACATGGATGGCAGGTAGTAAAAATGCAGAGTTGCTAAAATGCATTTTAAATAAAGAGATCAGGAACTTTATATATATATATATATAAAATATATGGATTGCTCGTAATAATCACAAACTAAAGGTCTGAAATGTGATACACACACACACACACGAAAAAAGGGAATTCAAACATAACAGTAACAATAATCAGAACACCAGAAAGAGACAAAAAGAAGAAAAAAGGAACTACAAGAACAACCCCAAACAATGAACAAAATGGCAGTCAGTACATGCATAGGATAATTGCTTTAAATGTAAGTGGACTAACTGATCCAATAAAAAGACATAGAGTGGCTGAACAGATATAAAGCCAAGACCCAAATATATAATGCATAGAGGAGACGCCAAATCTAAATATTCACACAGATAGAAAGTGAGGGAATGGAAAAGGGTATCCCATGCAAATAGAAATGAAAATAAAGTCAGGGTAGCAATATTTCTGTCAGACAAGACAGGACAAAATAGAAAAAACAAAGACTGTTGCAAGAGGTGAAGAAGAGAATTGCATAATGATCAAGGAATCAATCCAAGAAAGAGATTTAACATTTATAAATATGTATGTACCCAACATGAGTGCCTTCAGTTCAGTTCAGTTCAGTCGCTCAGTCATGTTCGACTCTTTGCGACCCCATGAATCACAGCACGCCAGGCCTCCCTGTCCATAAAATAACTATTAACAGCCATAGAGGGAGAAACTGCCAGTGACACAATAATAGTAAAGGACTTGAACACCTCCTTAACATCAATGGACAGATCATCCAGACAGAAAATCAATAAGGATACCTTGGCCTTAAATGGATAAGATGGACTTAATATGTATATTGTATACATATATGTGTATATATATATATATATTTGGCATCATGTATTTGTATATGTTGTTGTTGTTCACTTGCTTAGTCATGTCCGACTCTTTGTGACCCCCATGGACTGCAGCATGCCAGGCTTCCCTGTCCTTCACCATCTCCCAAAGTTTGCTCAAATTCATGTCCATTGAATTGGTGATGCCATCCAATCATCTCATCTTCTCATCTTCTATCATCCCCTTTTCCTCCTGCCTTCAATCTCCCAGCATCAGGGTCTTTTTCAATGAGTCAGCTCTTGGCGTCAGGTGGCCAGATGATTGGAGCTTCAGCTATAGCATCAGTCCTTCCAATGAATATTCAGGGTTGATTTCCCTTAAGATTGACTGGTTTGATCTCCTTGCAGCCCAAGGGATTCTCAAGTCTTCTCCAGCACATGAATCTGAGCAAACTCTGGGAGATAATGGCAGACAGAGGAGACTAGTGGGCTGCAGTTCATGGGGTCACCAAGAGTCCAACTGTGCTTAGTCGCTCAGTCCTGTCAGACTCTTTGTGACCCCATCAACTGTAGCCCACCAGTCTCCTCTGTCCATGGGGATTTTCCAGGCAAGATTACTGAAGTTGGTAGCCATGCCCTTCTCCCAATCCAAGTATTGAAGCCAGGTCTCCCACATTGCAGGTGAATTCTTTACTGTGTGAGCCACCAGGGAAGCCCAGAACACGGCTTAGCAACTGAACAGCAACAACAAATCTACCACAAAGAAGACAAGAATATATGTTGGGGAAAAGACCACCTCTTCAATAAATAGTGTTGGAAAAACTGGACATATATATGCAAAGGAATCAAACTGGTCTACTCTCTTACACCGTGTATAAAATAAATTCAAAATGGATGGAAGACATTTAAATACAATACCCTAAATCATAAACCTTCTAGAAGAAAATATAGGCAGGAAACTCTGAAACATTACTCTTTTGTCTCAGTCTCAGTAATATTTTTTTTAGCTATATCTCCTTATCCCAAGCAAGGGAAACAAAAGTGAAAATAAATAAATGGGACTACATCAAACTAAAATACTTTTGAATAATAAAAGAAACTATCAACAGAATGAAAACGCTGCCTACCAAATGGGTGAAGATACTTGCAAACAATATATCTGATAAGGGGTTAATATCCAATATATATAAGAAACTCATATAACTCATCAGTAAAAAATACTGTAAAAGTATTAGAGGATTTGAATAGATAAATCTTTAGAGGAGGAGAAATAAGTGAGGTAGATTAAGAGGTATAAACTTCCATTATAAAATAAATGAGTCATGGGTACGACAGGTACAGTATGGGGAATATAGTTAATAACTATGTAATACCTTTGTATGCAGACATACCAAAACTCTACTTATGTGGTGATCATTTTGAAATGTATGGAAATATGGAATCACTAGATGGTATAGCAGGAACCAATATATTTTAGGTCAGCTAATACTTAAATGGCTCAGATGGCAAAGAATCCCCCTGCAATTCAGGAGACCTGGATTTGATCCCTGGGTCAAGAAGATCCTCTGGAGAAGGGCATTAGCTGTGCACTCCAGTATTCTTGCTTGGAGAATTCCAAGGACAGAGGAACCTGGCAGGCTGTAGTCTGTGGGGTCACAAAGGCTCGGACACAACGACGGAACAATACCAGAGAGCACTTCCTATATTACCTGGAGCTCCGAAATGCTTTCCTCAGCCTCCAGTGCTTGACCACTCTCATTTTGGCTCATAAAAGCCCCATCTACACTGTTCAGTTGACTCTTCACTCTTTCATTTGTCTTGCTGAGTTGATTAACTTTTCAAAAACATGTACCATATCTTCACATTTAAGTTTGTGATTTCTTGATAACATTTCATAGTCAAAGATATAATAAGGCAGGAGTGATTTTCATGAAGTTATTCAGTTTAAAGGACTGTATTGTACTATGAGTGATACTCTATTGCTTTTCTTTGATATTAAACTTTATTTTTTTTTTTTAGTTTTATTGAGGTAAATAATTGCAACAAATATGAGGGTGCAGATATCTCTTCAAGATAGTGATTTCATTTCCTTCAAATATATACCCAGAAGTAGAATTGCTAGATCATATAGTAGTTCTATTTTTGGAGGAATCTCCTTAGTGTTTACCATAATAGTTGGACCAATTTACATTTCTACCAAGAGTACTCAAAGGGTCCCTTTACTCCACCATCCTTGTCGTCACTTGTAAACGCTTTTCTTTTGTGTATTAGCCATCTTAACCAGTGTGAAGAGATTTCTCATTCATTGTAGTTTTGACTAACATTTTTGTGGTGATTAGTGATGTTGATAACTTCATGTATCTGTTGGACATTTGTATATATTCTTTGGAAACTATCTTTTAAAGTCATTTGTCCATTTTAAAATTGACTTGTTTATTTTTTGTAAGTCCTTATAGATCATAGATATTAACTCCTTATCAGATACTTGATTTACAAACATTTTTCTCATTCAGTAGGTTTTCTTTTTATTTTGCTGTTCATTTCTTTGGCTGTATTGTCTTTTTAGTTTGCTGTAATAATACTCCATTGGGTTGCAAAAGAGTTGGACAGGGCATAGCAACTAAAAAACAACAAAAGTAATACTTGTTTATTTTTGCTTTTGTTGCTTGCATTCTTGGTGTCATATTTAAAAAGTTATTGTTGAAACCAATGTCAAGGAACTTTTGGCCTATGTTCTTCTAGGAGTTTTATGATTTGAGGACTTACATTTAAGTCTTTCAAACTTTTTTCCTTAATTTTTGCATATGATTTAGGAGAGGACTCTAGTTCCATTCTTTTGGATAGGATATTCAGTTTTCTCATCACCATTTACTGAAGAGACTATGTTTTCTCCACTGAGAGTCTTAGTGGTTCCCTTTTCAAATATTAGTTGACCATATGTGTGTGGGTTTATTTCTTGGCTCTTGATTGCATTTCCATTAGTCTATGCACCTATTTTTATGCCAGTACTATACTACTTTGATTACTATATACTATAATTTTATATAGTATAGTTTGAAATCAGGCAGTGTGATGCTTCCATCTTTGTTCTTTTGTATCAAGATTGCTTTTGCTATTTCGGGTCTTTTGTGGTTCCATACAAATTGTAGGATATTTTTTTCTGTTTCTGTGAAAAATACTATTGGAATTTTGATAGGGATTTTATTGACTATCATAGATGGCTTTGGGTATTGTAGACATCTTAATAACATTTATTATTTCAACTAGTGAACCTGAGATTTCTTTCCATTTATTTGTGTTTTCTTCAGTTTTTTGCATCAGTGTCTTATTATAGTTAGCGTTTGGGTCTTTAAGAGCCCCAGGAGAAGGGAAAGGCTACCCCTCCAGTATTCTGGTCTAGAGAATTCCATGTCCTATATAGTCCATGGGATTGCAAAGAGTTGGACATGATTGAACGACTTTCACTTTCTTCCACAAAATATGTGCACAATCCATAGGCTAAAAACTACAAAACACTGATGAATAAAATCAAAGAAAATCTAGATAAATGAAGAGATATCCATGTTGTTAAATTGGAAAACTCAATATTGTTAAAATGTCAAATATCCCAAATTTACTACATAGATTCAGCACAATCCCAATCAAAACCCAGCAAGTTAGTTCCAAAATTTATATCAAAAAACAAAGGAACTAAAGTAGTCAAAACAATTCTAAAAGAGAAAAACAAAGTTGGGGGATTCACACTATGCAATTTCAACACCAAGTATAAAGTTACAGTAATCAAGATGACGTGATATTTGCAGAAGGACAGATAAATATACCAAGGGAACAGAACAGAGCCCAGAGATAGACACAACTATGTTTGATATTTGACAAAAGTTCAAAGACAGTTTATTGATAAAGAATAGGCTTTTAAAAATGGTGCTGGAACAACTGGATGTCTATACAAAAAATAAAATAATATATAATACCAAAAAGTGCAATTTCCTCAATCTGGAATGTTGAATTTTTATTCTAAGATAATTTCTAATTACACTCAGATTCCAGTTTGCATGTTACTCTGTTAGGACTGTCTTCCCTTAACTTCATAGAATAATTATATCTTAATGTATTGTCTTCATTTTCTGCAACTTTCTTAACAGCACTTAAAATGTTGGTAATGAAATACTTATTTATGTATTTACATTTTCATCTCCTCCACCAAATTGTGTGCTCCTCAGGGCTACAAGTTTTATCTCTTTTCCTTCACGGGTGCTCTATCGTTTTGGGTTGAGTCCTGCTTTTTACTTATATGGCTTCTGGTCACCACCCTAATTCTTGATTATATCACACTGTGCTCCGATGTTTTCACTCACTTTCTCTGTTCTATATAAGGATGTGATATAGGATACAGATGCAGAACTTCTTGAGGGAAAGGATCAACTCTATTACCACACCATCTGAGTAATTGGGAAATATAAGCCCGTTAATAAATACTTGACTAATTAATGAATGAACGAATAACTGTTGTATTGTGTGATTTTTTTATATTTTAGGGAAGAGATTCTGATTTCAGAAATTTCAAATATATAAAGTACTAAATTCAGTATTCTTCTGAATTAAAAAAATTAATAGTCCATTCTTTTTATTCAGATATCACTGAAACTCATTAATGTTATATCTATTTTAAACCAGATTTTCATGAGCAATCTATAGACTAGAAGAAAACATAGGAGAAAACATTTGTGATCTTGGATTAAGCAGACATTTCTTAGATACAATATGAGAAGCACAATTCATAGCAGGAAAAAAAAAAGATTGATAAATTGAATTGCATTGGAATGAAGACTTTTGCCCTATGTATGACACTGCTAAAAGAATTAAAAGACATAGACTGTGAACTGGGAGAAATTTTTGAACTCACATATGTGATGAAAGACGTATCCAGTTTACATAAATACTCTCAAAAGACAGTATACGAAAACTATAAATCCAGTCTTTAAAAAAATGAGCAAGAGATTTACAATGACACATTATCAAAGAAAATATACGAATTGCAAATAAGAACATGAAAAGATGCTTAACATTGTTATTAGGAAAATGCAAGTTAAAAACCACACTGTGATGCCACAGCAAATTTATTAGAATAGCTAAAACAAACATTCAAAATAAAGATTCCAACTGCTGACAAGGGTGTGGAGCAACTGAAATTCCCATACATTGTTTATAGCAAGTCAAAATGGTACAGCCACTTTTCAAAACAGTTAGCAGTTTTTTGTAAAGTTAAGCATATTCTTACCATACAGTTCAGTGACCCTACTGTTAGGTATTTACCCAAGCCAAATGAAATTTTATGTCTACACAAAAATATATATGTTGATGTTCATAGTAGGTTCATTAGTAATCACTGAAAACTGGAGTCAATCCAAACTGAGATACATCCAATCAATGAGATACTAAGTGAAAAAACAATGTACTCCTAGTACCACAACAACATGGATAGATCTCAGTTGCATTTTTCTGTGTGAAAGACCACAGACTTAATAGAACATATACAACAAAATTCCACTGATGTAACACTCTGGAAAACATTAAACTATAGGGATGGAAAAAAGATCAGTAGTTGTCAAGGACAGAGTGTGTGGAAGGGGTTGCTTACAAAGGGGCAGGAGGAAATTTGGGGAAATTATTGAACTGTTCCTGTTTTTCTCCCTCTCTTTTTTTTTTTTTAATTTATTTTATTTTTAGCACCAAAAACTTTTTTTTAAATTAGTTAATAGCTGATTTACAGCGTTGTGATAGTTTCAGGTGAACAAATGGATATACGTATATGTATGGCTGAACTCCCTTCACTAAACTGTTCCATATTTTGATTGTGATCATGGTTACATGACTGTATGTGTTTGTCAAAACTCAGAGCAGTAAACTGAAAGGGTGAAATTTACTTTATTATACTTTATTACAGGAATGAAAAAAAAATGTTAGTGGCAGATTTTTTTTTCTTTCTGAATTTTTAATGCATTCGAAGTCCATGTCTTATGACCACTTGCCTTCCCTGTTCTGAATATATGCAGTGTTAGCAATGTCAGCATGTATATTGTATGCCTGTTTAAGAAGAAATGTAGGACAAATTATAGATTTAAATAGCCCTAACTGTCGTCTAATAGTAGAAGTCATTAAAAGCTATTTGACTAATAGCAGCTAGAAAAAGAGTCTAGATTCATACTAGAGCATTACATTGCTGAGTGGCTAGATTCCAGGTAAAGTGATTGATTGTATTATTGAGGAACACATGTTTTAGTGGTCTACCTATAAATTACCCTCAGCTCCAGGGCTACAGTAATAGCTTTTCATTTCAGAGCATTTTCCTCCATTTAAAATTCCATGATTTTTTTAGTCTAATCCTTTGCCCACTTCTATATTATTCATTTGTGGAAATAATTTCCATTTTGTGTTATTTGGTAGATAACGACCATCCAGTGAAGTGAAAGTCACTCAGTTGTGTCCGACTCTTCATGATCCCATAGACTATACAGTCTGTGGAATTCTCCAGGCCAGAATACTGGAGTGGGTAGCCATTCCCTTCTCCAGGGGATCTTCCCAACCCAGAGACTATCCAGTAGAAGTGCCTAAAATCCTGGTAGTAATTATTTGAATGACTTGTTTGTGAGGGAACAAAAAAGAATGTAGAGGTCTTTCTTTAGCACATTCTCATTTCAGGGCGGAAGCTCAACAATTCAGATAAACCTTATTTCATATCTTGATCGGAGTCACAAAGAGCCAGCCTTACTCAATTAGTGAAAAACTCTCTCTCCAATTTAGAGTAAGGGGTAAAAATTCTTCTGGAAAGGTATGATCTTCGGTGTTTGAGATTAATTCATGTAAATACATACACATGTTATTTATTAAACTAAAAGATGTTTGCCTTCTCAGTGATGACATTTCTGTTTTCATTTCCATTTCCTCAAAGATTTCTACCAATGAGTAACCTTTATTGGGTTGAAGGAGGAAGAGGGTGTTTGAAATGACATTCAGAAGCATACACTCTACAGTGGACCAAGAGAGTGGTGATTCAGTTACCTCCATCAGGCCATTGGCCACAGATGGTGGTTTTTCTGTGACAAACTCTGCTTCCTTCAATAGTTTTCACAACCCAAGTCCTTGTCTTTTCCGTCGTATTATGATAGCCTCCCCTTCTCTCTGTACTCCAACACATCCTTATGCGTAGATACTTAAGCAATTTCCTTTATGCAGATCTTGATTTCTTATCAGAAATCAATATTTTGAAGACTTTTTTTTTCTTCATGGATTACTATCATTTCAAAATCAAAATATTTTGCAATCGTTGAAAGCTCACAGAAATATTCCATGCCTGAGCTGACAGGAAATTGTAATCACATTGTCAAGCAATTGCTCTGACTGTGGCAAAGTGAGAATGGTAGATTACATGTGTCAGCGTGTGAAGATAAGGGCTGCGCAGTGAACAGCGTGCTGAAGGCTTGATAGGAGACGGGGAGTTTATCGCTGTAAACTGCAGCCTATTGTCGACAGTAGTGCCACCTCAGCATTCCTCCATTTGCATTAGGAACCCTTTATGATCAATAAAGTGTCTCAGTTGAACTATTTGGAAAGCATTCTGAACATTCCCGGAAGAGCCCGCTCTGTCAATTAATTTGTGCTAATCTGCAAGCCAGGGTTAAACAACTAATGGTTTCAAATGAGTGATATTGGTCCATCTTTCTCAGACTGGACCTAATAGCATTAATATATTCATTTCACATGAGTGACTATACTGCAAGAGAATAAATGCTTTTCTGCTAAAATGGATGAAATCCTTTATCTGGTAGCCAGTTTTCTTGGGTATTGAAAGATTTATTGCCGATCTCTCCTGGTTTTTCCCCTGGTCACAGCAAGACCCTTAAGGTTCTTCATCACCCTCCTCTCCTCCCATGGCGACTTGCAGCCTCCGCAAAGGATATCCATTATTCAGAGCCTCAGTGTGCTGCGGCTACTTCCATGGCCTCATCACTCAGCATCCACTGTGTCTTCTTCCCCAGAGGCAGGAGAAGGCTGTGGAGTCTGAGGTCAGTATGTGCTGGCTTCATTCTTTTATCCAAGTTGGCAGTCAGATATTTTAAGGTGCTATATTTATTATTCAGTTGCAAAACCAGGGCGATTTCTGTGACTGATATTGTGGTATATATACTAGATGTTTACTAAATAAATACATATTTTATGATGTGCATTATTTATTAAGCTAAACATTATTCTACTCAAGTGTATCTTTGGGGCCATTCTTTTTCTTTCTCTTTACCTTTTAGTTTCACTTTGCCTTATGAATCTATTCCTGCTCATTGGGACCGATATTCTGAAGATATTCTCTGGTAAGAGCTGGACACTTTGGGAAGCTACATTAACTCCTTCTGACCCTTTGGCCATCACTTTGTAATTGTTTGTTTCAATACCCTAAAGGGGAGCTTAGCTTCCTGAGTTGATGCAGTTCCCTGGAGCATTAAACTTTCAGGAAGCAGGTAGGCTCAGGGAGGCAAGTTTTAAAACAAACCCTGCAGATTTCCTCAGAGTAGTTTTGGACACTCTACTTTGTTCACATGGACTGTGAGTAATCTCAGCTGCTGAAAGGGAAGCAGACCCAGGAAACAGGGTTTTTGACTTGTGTGTATTCACTCCACTCACCTCTGCTCCTTACTTCCCCCACCTTGCTCCACTTAACACTCCTGGAGCCTTAAGGCAATGCAGGTAGCTTTGGGGAGCAGATGATCATCTCATGAAAACCTCTTTTCATGTTAAATGTCAGTGAGGGGCTTAATTTTCTTTTCAGGATAAGATATAAAATAGGAAACAAACTGGCACGTATTATGTGTCCAACACAGGTTTGTGGATTTTCAAATACTTACAGTGTGGAAGAGGGTTACTTCTCACCTTCAGTGATTTGTTATATAAAAAAATGCATTATTTAACAGTTGTTAGATAAGCAGTAGCCTGTGATGTTATTAGAGGACACCAAATGAACTGGAGAGTCAACTTGGTATTTCATTTTTGTTTTTCTAGCCTCTTTCAAAACATCCAGTACAATAGAGTATCTTGGGACTCCTGCTTTAAAGAGGGGCATGAGAAATCTTGCAACTGTTTTATGAGTCCTCAGGTGAATAATAGACACACCCTTAATATTTGTAGTTTTTACTTGGAGCCAGAGTATAAATGCAGGCTCTTGCCTGGCATGCTGGACCCATGCAGAAGTCTATAGCTGGGCTTCTGTTGTTGGCTAGTCTATGGGGAGTACAGAAAGTCATCAGCAGCACCAAATATCTGTTTCCTTGTATTATTCATCTTAACGTGTTTTGGAGTATTTTGTCTCTACCTACCCCAAATGTCTGAGATTTTCAAGTCAGTACTGGCACAGCTTTTACAATCTTAGTAGTGCTTGGCACAGGACTGTGAATATAGCAATAATAATTATATAATAATAATTTTACTGTTTTATAACTGCATAATGATTTGGGTTATATGAAACTCCTTATATCTCAAATCTGTGAGATAAATATTAGATGCAGACGCAAGGAATCTATATTTAAAGAAGAATGATGTATGACATAGAAAATGCACCCCTGCAATTTAAATCCATTGTTTCCAAGAAGCCTTTTGAGCCCTTTTCTTTCTCAAGTCGGTGCTTTCATTCCAATCCCAAAGAAAGGCTGTGCCAAAGAATGTTCAAACTACCGCACAATTGCACTCATCTCACATGCTAGCAAAGAAATGCTCAAAATTCTCCAAGCCAGACTTCAACAGTATGTGAACTGTGAACTTCCAGATGTTCAAGCTGGATTTAGAAAAGGCAGAGGAACCAGAGATCAAATTGCCAACATCCGCTGGATCATCATATAAGCAACTGAGTTCCAGAAAAACATATACTTTTGCTTTATTGACTACAACAAAGCCTTTGACTATATGGATCACAACAAACTGTGGAAAATTCTTAAAGAGATGGGAAAACAATACCACCTGATCTGCTTCCTGAGAAATCTGTATGCAGGTCAAGAAGCAACAGTTAAAACTGGACGTGAACAACACACTGGTTCCAAATAGGGAAAGGAGTATGTCAGGTTGTAAATTGTTACCCTGCTTATTTAACTTCTATGCAGAGTACATCAGCGAAATGCTGCGCTGGATGAAGCACAAGCTGGAATCAAGATTGCCAGGAGAAATATCAATAACCTCAGATACATAGATGACACCACCCTTATGGCAGAGAGTGAAGAGGAACAAAACAGCCTCTTGATGAAAGTGAAAGAGGAGAGTGAAAAAGTTGGCTTAAAACTCAACATTCAGAAAACTAAGAACATGACATCTGGTGCCATCACTCATGGCAAATAGATGGGGAAACAATGGAAACAGTGAGAGACTTTATTTTGGGGGGGCTTCAAAATCACTGCAGATTGTGACTGCAGCCATGAAATTAAAAGACACTTGCTCCTTGGAAGAAAAGCTATGACCAACCTAGAGAACATATTAAAAAGCAGAGACATTACTTTGCCAACAAAGGTCCGTCTAGTCAAGGCTATGGTTTTTCCAGTAGTCATGTATGGATGTGAGAGTTGGACTATAAAGAAAGCTGAGCACTGAAGAATTGATGGTTTTGAACTATGGTATTGGAGAAGACTCCTGAGAGTCCCTTGGACTGCAAGGAGATCCACCCAGTCTATCCTAAAGGAAATCAATCCTGAATATTTACTGGAACGATGATGTAAACTGAAACTCCAATACTTTGGCTGCCTGATGTGAAGAACTGACTTTTTGGAAACGACCCTGATCCTGGGAAAGATTGAAGGTGGGAGGAGAAAGAGACGACAGAGGATGAGATGGTTGGATGGTATCACTGATACGATGGACATGAGTTTGAGTAGGCTCCAGGAATTGGTGATAGACAGGGAAGCCTGGTGTGCTGCAGGCCATGGGGTCACAGAGAGTTGGGCATGACTGAGCAACTGAACTGAACTTGGGTTTAGCAGCCGTTAATCTCTGGTCCTTTTATGTTCCCTTGACAATTGGCAATCCTCACATTCTATTTATATTATTGTTCTTTAAGCATATATCTTAGCTCGCCTTCTGGAATGTGAGATGTTAAAGCAGAAGGAGTCTCACTCACCTTTGTGGGATCCTGTACATTCCAGAAAGACTTAATCCTTGCTCAGTAAATGTGTGATTGAATTGAAATCTGTAAAATAGTTAATGCAGCATCTTTTCATTTAATGCACTTTAGGGGAAAGATGAATATCACACAAATAAATCATTGTTTATATTCTGTAGACCCTGAGAGCAGATCCTCAAAAATACAATATTGTGTAGTTGTGGTTTTTTTTTGTTGTTGTTTAGTTACTAAATCATGTCTGATTCTTTTGTGACCCCATGGACAGTAGCCCACCAGGCTCCTCTGTCCATGGGATTTCCCAGGCAAGAATACTGGAGTGGGTTGTCATGTCCTCCTCCAGGGGATCTTCCTGACCCAGGGATGTAACCTGTGTCTCCTGCATTGGCAGGTGGATTCTTTACCACTGAGCCACCAGGGAAGTGAAGTTATGAGTGCATGTGTGTGAAGTCGCTTCATAATACCTTTGTTAGAAAGGAATTTTAGATTTGAAAACTGGTTTATTTCATTACACATCAGAAATCTACACCATCTTTGATCAAAACTCTATCCAGATTAACTTGATAAAATAACTGATTAATATAAAAACAATATTTAAAAATTACCAGTTGAAGAGTGATAAAAGTTTCCCTCTTCAAACCATGGTTTAATAAATACTAGGATGGTGCTCACAATCAACATATAAGTGTTTATCAGAGCATTTGTTCTTTAGGCAAAGTTACTTATGATTTAAAAAAGGACTGGGATAAGTGATATGCAAATTTTCAAACTACATGAATTTGCTAGTGCAATGAAAGTGAAAGTTGCTCAGTTGTGTCCAACTCTGCGGCCCTGTACAGTCCATGGCCAGAATTCTGGAGTGGGTAGCTGTTCCCTTCTCCAGGGGATCTTCCCAACCCAGGTATCGAACCCAGGTCTCCCTCATTGCAGGAGGATTCTTTACCAGCTGAGCCACTAGAGATGCCCAAGAATACTGAAGTGCATAGACTATCCCTTCTCCATAGATCTTCCTGATCCAGGATCTGAACTGGGGTCTCCTGCATTGCAGGCTGATTCTTTACCAGCTGAACTACAAGGGTAGTGTGTGAATAGCTTTCACCTTCAACAACGAATTAAAACATGTTTTGTCTTGTATGAAAGTCTTTTTTACATTACACTAGACAATTCCCTTCTATCTTTTTACCCACTCATTATATTTTTAAAAATTTAACAGTATCTCCTAGGTGATGATTGAATAGTGGTTATCCTTTTTGCTGTGTCAACTGTACTGACTGATACAAAATCATGTGATGGAGTCTTATAGTTACTGTAGAGGATTTTATGTTAGAAGAGAGGATGTAAATGATGTTTAAAAGAACTTTAATTACCGACATATCATTTGTGTTAAATGATTCATATCCCAAGGAGGTCTTGAAGTTCTGAGAACAGCATCTCCTTGTATTCTTTTCCCTTTAAACATCATCTTACACTTCTCATGCACTCCTGTACATTTCCTCTTCTTTTGACTAGATAGGTTCACATCTCTACTGAGTGATGAGCTTTCTGAGCATTTATAGCTGATTTTTAACTTGTTCAGAGAATGAAAACATGTTGAAAAATTAAAAACTTATTGAACAATTAAACTACAACTTGTCTCCTTTGCTAGGAAGTAGCATCGAGTCACCATTTCATTATTTTTGCTTTTAAACTGTACTAATACAACATAAACCAGATAATATATAGCAAAAGCTACCTAATTATGAAAATATTTATTACCCTCCCTGCTTCTATTTTTTGAAAAGTCTGTTCAAAATTTGCTGCCAAATATTATGTCTTTAAAGATTGATGAATTTGTGTATCTGTTTTCATTGTAATTCTTAAAGATCCTACCATTTTCTCCTATTCCTTCCAGTCTCAAAGCCAGTGATCCATTCTCTGGTTTATCCTCTATGACCTCTTTGCATGGTATTACCTTAATTTTTAATTTTCCTTAAAGTCAAGATCCTTCTCACCTAGGGACCATTAAATCTACTTTTCCTTTTCAGTCTAGAGTGTTCTGCTTTTATCCCTGTTTTCTCCTTTTCTTCCTTCTCCTTTATGCACTTTTTTTGGGAGTTTGTATATTATTCTATCCTCAAATTCTAACTTAAATGTTATTTCTTCGAGTTGAAGAGAGATATTAACAAATTAAGAGACCATGGGAAGTTTAATAGTGATAACACAAAAAAATTATTATTCACTAGGATTTGGGGTGAATGAAAAGATGTTTGAATCTGCATTGCCCACTCTCTACTTGGAAGTCCCTTGTGTGCTCATGCTCACTTGCTCAGTCATGTCCAACTCTGTGATCCCATGGACTGTAGTCTGCCAGGTTCCTCTGTCCAAGAAATTTTCCAGGCAAGAATACTGGAGTGGGTTGCCATTTCCTCCTCCAGGGGATCTTCCCAACCCAGGGATTGAACCCTTATCTCCTGCATTGTCAGGTGGATTCTTTATCATTGTACCACCTTGGAAATCTCTCTTCCCTCCAAAATACGAATGGCACTGGCTCTCTTCCTGACTTTCCACTCCTTATTGTTTATAGCAACTGCTTTGATCTTATTTGTTTTCTCCCATTCCTCAGAGAGAAGCCCAGCCACGCTGGTGTGTACATTTTGATGGAACAGAATAGAGAATCTGTAGAATACATGTTTACAATAAGGCTTAAATTATTTTTCTTGTTTTCTTTCTCTGAGGCAGGCTTGCTTATTCCCCAAGGCCTGATGGATGTCATATAATCAATACAATCTCCTATACTTCTTAAAGCTAAATGGTCACTGTCACCTTCTTCCATATTAGTTATTCTAGGGTTCTGATATAAACTGAATGCCTGTGTTCCCACAAAATTCCTAAACTGAAGTCCTAACCTCCAGTATGATGCTGTTTGGAGGTGGAGCCTTTGGAAAGTATTTTTGGTTTAAATAAAATCATGAGCTCATGATGGGATTAATGTCTTAAAAAAGAAAGAAGAGACATACAGTGACTCTCAGCTTATACACACCAAGGGAAGGCTATGATACATAACCAGACAGAGGGCCCTTATCAAGAACCTGACCATGCATGGCACTCTGATGTCAGATTTCCAGCCTTGAGAAAGTAAGAAATAAATGTATGTGGTTTAAGGCCCCTTGCCTGTGGTATTTCATGATAGCATCCAGAACAACCCACAGATTCCTAGAGATCATGGATCATGGGCACAGTAGGAACCAATCAGGGAGTTAAGAGCTGTTAGTTTGTGCGGTAGAGCTTGAAAATAACCCCTGAAGCAGTGATGTACTTTTGGGAAAGATTTGGGGATATGGTACAAGGTTAGAGAAGCAGTGGTTACTACAGGCTGGTAAGCATGGGCAGGGCTGGGTCCTGAGGCTAATAAGTTAGAGGGAAGATTCCAAAATACTGCTTGCCAGTACCAGTGTTTTTATGGTAGAAGGAGATCCCAAAATGCCTGCTGCCAGTGTCCAGATCTCCAGGATGAGCTCCTGTTACCTCCTGCTTCTCTAGGAGACTCTCCAAGATTAACAGGTGGGTCTGACCTAGGCTCCTCTCCAATTACTGCTTCTTCCCTGGTTTGTGAGATTTTCCGTGCTCCCTTTAAGAGTGGAGTCTCATTTCCCACAGCCCTCTGGAACTCCTGCAATAATCCCATTGGCCTTCAAAGTCAAATGTTCTGGGGGTTCATCTTCCTGGTTAGGGCCCCTGGGCTATAGAACCAGAAGTGAGGTTCAGACCCCTTGCTTGTTGGGGAGAACCCTCTAATTGTAATTATTCTCCTGTCTGTGGGCGGCCACTCCAGTGGGTATGGATCTTGACTATACTATGATTCCATTCCTCCTACCTGTCTCGTGGTTCCTCCTTTAATCTTTAGTCATAGAAGATCTTTCCTGGGAGCTTCCCATCTTTTTCATGATTGTGCATGCTTGTGGCCGAATCTGTGCGACCAGCTGGACTGCAGCCTGCCAGGCTCCTCTGTCCTGGGATTCTCCAGGCAAGAATACTGGAGTGGATTACCATGCCTTTCTCCAGGGGATCTTCCTGACCCAGGGATCGAACCTGCATCTCTTGAATCTACTGCATTGGCGGGGTTGGGGGTGTGGTGGGGTTCTTTATCACTAGTGCCACCTGGGAAGGCCTTTTCATAGATAGTTGTTCTGTAAATAGTTGTAATTTTGTTGTGAGAGAAGGTGAGTTTGGGTCTCTGTACTTTGTCTTCTTGGGAATTCCCTCAGGTCGTTTTTCAATTAAATTGATTTTAAAAAGGGACTCTAGAACACTGTAGTTACATGAATATCAATATATAGCATATTGACATAAGTATGACCATCAAGAATATTTTAATGTAAAAATTTTCAAAATTTTAATTGGAAAAGTAAGTAAAATGCTTTATTCTTATTTTATATAATACATGTTTAATTATTCATATTTTAGAAAATATGTCTTTAAATTTTATTAAGAATAGATGATATAAAATTTTTTTTTGAAATGCATTTTTTTTTGAGGATTCATAACCTATGGTTCCTTTAAGGACTTTCTATTTAGATGATTTTTACATTCATATGTTTTCCCATCCTAATGGACAAACTTCTGATTAAAGTTGGAGAACTGTCATACTCCCAAGATAAACTTAATAGTGCAAAAATATTAAGCTCTCACTAAACAATATAATGAGACTCTCTTCAAATCTGCGTTGGAGAGTCCCTATAATTCTCTCCTCTCTCACTTTAAGTATCTCTCTCTTTTTTTTTTTTGCACAAAATATTAGTAAATGAATCAAGGGTTGTAAAAGAATTCTTCAGTATCTTACCTCAAAACACTGTGATTGTTTTTCTCAAAAACATCATTGAGCTTTTAAAGAGAGGTTTACTTGTCCATTGCTGCATACTGAATTACGCCATCATTTCCTGGCTTAAAAAAATAGACATTCATTCATTATCTCACAATTTCTGTAGGTCTTAAATCTAGACATGGCTTAGCTGGGTCCTCTGGGCTCAAGATCAGTCATGAGCTTCATTGAAGTCATGCTTGTGGACCAGGCTTGGTCTCATCTGCAGGCTTGAGAAGGAGAAGATTCACTTCTAAATCTACTCCTGTGGTTGTCGGAAGGACTGACCTCCTTGTGGGCTATTGTACTTAGACCCTAGTTGCTCACTGGCTCTTGACCAGAAGCCTCCCTCAGTTCCTGACCACATGAACTCTCCACATCACAGAGGCTTATCATGGCAGCTGGTGTCCCTAGGAAGGGTGAGAGAGCGTATTAAAGACTGAAGCCATGGTCTTTCTTTAACTTAATGTAGGAGTTGACTTCCCATCACCTTTGCTGTAATATATCTCATGAAACAATTCTGTAGCTGCAACCTGCACTGAAGGGAGAGTCAGACACAAGAACATGAGTTCCAAGAAATAAGGTTCATTAAGAGCTGTTTTAGAGTCTGCCTACAACAAACCTGCTTCACCAACAACTCTCCTCCTTCACTAAGTTGGGAGCAATACTTTCTTTCTTTGGGATAATCAAAAACTTCAGAGCCAACTTTGAACTTTTCCCCATCAAATGACATTCTAGACTGTGAGGCAGTCTTGTCAGTTCTACTTTAAAAATAAATGCAGACTTTTTTTTATCACTTCCCATGCTTTCACCACTATCACCTCGGCCTTAGACTCCAGCACCTTGAGTCTAGATGACTGAAAGAGCCACCTAATAGGTGTTTCTGCTTTTGTCCTTACCCACCATAAGTCTATTCTCTAAACGACAGCCAGAGAGATCCTTGTAAAACAGAAATCAGACATGTCACTCTCTTCAAAATCTCCTTTGGCTTTCCGTTTAACACCAAGTAGAAGCCAAAATTTATGATGCAGTGCAAAGCTTTTCATGATTGGCTCTTCATTCTTTACTACTCTAATGTGCTCCGCTCCAACCACACTGACTTTCCTCTATTCCTCTAGCTCAAGGACAGGCTATGGCCAAGGGTCTTTCCTATGGCTTTCTCATCTGTCTGTAAGGCTCTTTCCTTAAATATCTGCTTGGCTAACTTTCTCTGCTACATAAGTTCTTTTTTAAACCTTGATAAGGCCTGCCCTGATCATTCAAATTTTGTATACCAACCTATCCTCCTCACCTCCATCCCTCCAACCTGATCTACTTTCTTTATACCATAACACATATCATCTCCTATGAATTGAATTAAGTTCTTCCTAAAAGAGTCATATGATGAAGTTTTAACTCTCATTATGTCAGAATGTGACTTTATTTGAAGATAAGGTCACTGTAGATATAATTAGTTAAGATGAGGTCAAATTGAAATAGAGTGGGCCCCTAGTCAAATATGACTGGTGTCCTTATAAACAGAGGGTTAGGACACAGACACATATAGAGAAAGAAAGCTATGTGAAGATGAAGGCAAAGATCATGGTAATGTGTCTTCAAGCCAAGGAATGCCAAAGATTGCCTGCAAACCACCAGAAGCTAGACGCGAAGCTTAAAATAGATTCTTTCTCATAGCCCTCAGAGGGGTTGGCCTACACCTTGATCTTAGTCTTCTAGCCTTCAGAACTGACAGATGATTATTTTTTAAGCCACCTAGGTTGTAGTACCTTGTTGTGGGATGCCTAGCAAATTGATGTATCATCTCTTAATATATTAGCAACTTAATTTTTATTATCTGTATATCAATAGTTTACTGTGTGCCACACAAGATGCAGGTTTGATCTCTGGGTCAGGAAGATTCCTTGGAGGAAGAAGTGGCAACCTCCTCAAGTGTTCTTGCCTGGAAAATTCCATGGACAGAGGAGCCTGGTGGGCTAAAGTCCATTGAGTCACAAAGAGCTGGACACAACTGAGCGACTGAGCATATACACATTGTGTTGTCTTACTGAAATGTAATCATCTGAAGGGCCAGGATCTTAGCATGTTCTGGTCACTGGCAAAGAGCCATGGTTGGCATATAGTAGGGTCTAGATAAATAATTATTGAATGAATGACCAAGAAACAAATTTTCTCTATGAAATTATTTATGCTATATTAGGTTATGCTCAAAGAACTAATTACAAAATTCTGTAATGTCCAAATACAGAATGCCTCACTCAATTGTAGATTTTTGTCTTTACAATCTGCCTTGAAACTGCTAACATGATAGAGGGGGTCAATGATGCAAATAAAATTAAAAAATGTACCACTTTTGATTAATGAGATTAGCACATAAATTGACGACAGGTTGGATTACATAGAGGTCACACTAAGAAGTTTCATTACAGATTGAATAGTACTTCAGTAATGATGCTAGTGAATATCCCTAAAGAGAAATGCTTTGAAGAACTTTATTTGCTCTATAAAATATCAGAAGAGCTTACAGGAGATGAATTATTTAAACTGATAAGTGAATATGTTAGATGCAAACCAGATATCACGGACACCCTAATGTGTGTGTCAGGAGAGTGAGGGAACAATGACAGAAAGTTGTAAAGGCTTTTGCATCAGCTCATATTATAAACCTTAAATTTCAAGAAATATATTATATTCTTCACAGTGAGGCTTTCAGATGTAGACATTGGCTGTAGATCAAAATTCTACATTTAATAATGTTGTCAAAGTGGTGAATCTAATAATATCTAAGCTGCCCCGTTCTGTTTTCACCTTTATGTGAAGAAATGGGATCAGGCACCACTTTCTGCTATTTCATAGTGAATTTTGTTGCTAATCCCAGGGAAGAATTTTGTCAAAAACTTAAATGAGCTGTAAGAATCAAAAACATTTTTTCCCTGTATGATTCTCACCTTGACTGTTTTGAATCATAGTTATTGGCTTGCTCAACTTTACATCATTGGACTTCTAAGGAATTTAATGAAAACAATAAGGACTCCATGAAAACATTAGTATGTACAGAGTTTATAGCTCAAGTGAAAAACAAATTTGAAATCATTGAGTGAAAAATATTTTGCTAATAATATTTAGTAGATATTATAATATTAATTGTAATGAAGAATCATTAGCATACAGTAGAGCATTTGGGTGTATCATCATTTTGAAATACTTGATATGAAAAAGTTGTATTGGATTTGAAATCCAAATAGATTATCACAAGATTTTTCAAAATTACTTTGGTGAATGAAAGGAAAAAAAAGAGTTGTTAGATTTCACATTGTTGTTGAGTCACTAAGTCATATATGACTCTTTTGCTACCCCAAGACAGAGGAGTCTGCTCTGTCCATGGGATTTCCCAGGCAAGAATACTGGAGTGGGTTGCAATTTCCTTCTTCCAGGGATCTTCCTGACCCTGCAATTGAACCCCAGTCTTCTGCATTGGCAGGAAAATCCTTTTCCACTGAGCCACCAGGAAGCCCTAGATTTTAGAACTGGACATGGAACAACAGACTGGTTCCAAATAGGAAAAGAAGTACTTCAAGGCTGCGTACTGTCACCTGCTTATTTAACTTATATGCAGAGTACATCATGAGGAATGCTGGGCTGGAAGGCGCACAAGCTGGAATCAAGATTGCTGGGAGAAATATCAATAACCTCAGATACACAGATGATACCACCCTTATGGCAGAAAGGGAAGAGGAACTAAAAAGCCTCTTGATGAAAGTGAAAGAGGAGAGTGAAAAAGTTGGCTTGAAGCTCAACATTCAGAAAACTAAGATCATGGCATCTGGTTCCATCACTTCATGGGAAATAGATGGAGAAACAGTGGAGACAGTGTCAGACTTCGTTTTTTTGGGCTCCAAAATCACTGCAGATGCTGATTGCAACCATGAAATTAAAAGACTCTTACTCCTTGGAAGGAAAGTTACGACCAACATTAGCATATTAAAGAGCAGAGACATTACTTTGCCAACAAAGGTCCGTCTAGTCAAGGCTATGGTTTTTCCCGTGGTCATGTATGGATGTGAGTGTTGGACTGTGAAGAAAGCTGAGCACTGAAGAATTGATGCTTTTGAAGTGTGGTGTTGGAGAAGACTCTTGAGAGTCCCTTATACTGCAAGGAGATCCAACCAGTCCATTCTAAAGGAGATCAGTCATGGGTGTTCATTGGAAGGACTGATGGTGAAGCTGAAACTCCAATACTTTGGCTACCTCATGGAAGAGTTGATTCACTGGAAAAGACTCTGATGCTGGGAGGGATTGGGGGCAGGAGGAGAAGGGGATGACAGAAAATGAGATGACTGGATGGCATCACCAACTTGATGGACATGAGTTTGTGTGAACTCCGGAAGTTGGTGATGGACAGGTGATGGCGTCCTGTGATTCATGGGGTGGAAACGAGTCTAACACGACTGAGGGACTGAACTGAACTGAACTGAACTGAAAGAAAAAAAATGCTCCAAATTCTGGCAATGATGAGAATTCCATTCACCAGTCAGAAGACTATTAATAATCTTAATATTTGCTACCTTTACTTGTGTGAACAAATTTTCTCATTAATGGTTGAGCATAAAAAATTCAAGAGGTTATCTGTGTTGGTTACTTATTTCTACACAACAAAAAGCTCAAAGACTTTGTGGTTTAAAGCAGTAAGTTGCTATTGCTTACAGTTCTGTAGGCTGATTAAACATTATACAATTTGGCTTTGGCTCTCTCATATGGTGGCACCAGTTTTCAGTTGTGTCTATAGTCATTTGAAGTTTGACTAAGATAAGCAGGGTATCCCAGATAGTTGGCACTTGATGCTGGCTGTTAGCTGATAACTCCACTGACATTGTCAACCTGAGTGCCTACACTTGGTCTCTCCATGAAGCTTAGGTTTTTTCCTCATGGCAGCTTGATTCTGAGATGGTCATCCCCAAAATAAGGGCTTCAAGATCCCCAGATGGAAGCACCAAACCTTAAAAGATTTAGTTTCAAAAGATCAAGAATGTTATTCTTGCTGCATTTAATTGGTTAAAAAAATAACTAGGAAAATTATGAGCTCAAGAGAAGGAGAGCTAGATTCTGCTTCTCATTGTGGGAGGTAACATGCAGACACTGAGGAAAGGAATCCATGGAGGTCACCTTGGAGATGCTCTTCCCATGTGAAGTTTTGATGAAAAATCTAATGTAGACATTTAAAAAATAAAAGTTAAATATGCCCATTAAAGCAAATTTAAGTTAAGAGTTAATAAATATTTCACTTAAAAATGGGTATACTTCATGGATAGGCTTAATGAGTGTCTTTCTCATAAGATAGACTCAATGCTGCTGCTAAGTCATGTCAGTCGTGTCTGACTCTGTGCGACCCCATAGATGGCAGCCCACCAGGCTCCCGTCCCTGGTGGCAAGAAACTGGAGTGGGTTACCATGTCCTTCTCCAGTGCATGAAAGTGAAAAGTGAAAGTGAAGTCACTCAGTCGCGTCTGACCCTTCGTGACCCCATGGACTGTTACCTACCAGGCTCCTCAGTCCATGGGATTTCCCAGGCAAGAGTACTGGAGTGGGTTGCCATTGCCTTCTCTGATAGACTCAGTGAGGGTTGGCTATTATTGAATGTTGACTTTTCAGTATTCAGTTCAGTTCAGTTCAGTTGCTCAGTCGTGTCCGACTCTCTGCGACCCCGTGAATCACAGCATGCCAGGCCTCCCTGTCCATCACCAACTCCCGGAGTTCACCCAAACTCATGTCCATAGAGTCGGTGATGCCATCCAGCCAGCTCATTCTCTGTCGTCCCCTTCTCCTCCCGCCTCCAACCTTTCCCAGCATCAGAGTCTTTTCCAATGAGTCAACTCGTCACATGAGGTGGCCAAAGTATTGCATCAGAGTCTTTTCCAGTGAGTCAACTCGTCACATGAGGTGGCAAAAGTATTGCAGTTTCATCTTTAGCATCAGTCCCTCCAATGAACACCCAGGATTGATCTCCTCTAGAATGGACTGATTGGATTTCCTTGCAGTCCAAGGGACTCTCAAGAGTCTTCTCCAACACCACAATTCAAAAACATCAATTCTTCGGTGATCAGCCTTCTTCATAGTCCAACTCTCACATCCATACATGACCACGGGAAAAACCATAACTTTGACTAGACGGACCTTTGTTGGCAAAGTAATGTCTCTGCTTTTTAATATACTATCTAGGTTGGTCATCACTTTCCTTCCAAGGAGCAAGCGTCTTTTAATTTCCTGGCTGCAATCAGCATCTGCAGTGATTTTGGAGCCCAAAAAAATAAAGTCTGACACTGTCTCCACTGTTTTTCCATCTATTTCCCATGAAGTGATGGGACCAGATGCCATGATCTTCGTTTTCTGAATGTTGAGCTTCAAGCCAACCTTTTCACTCTCCTCTTTCACTTTCATCAAGAAGCTTTTGAGTTCCTCTTCACTTTCTGCCATAAGGGTGGTGTCATCTGCATATCTGAGGTTATTGGTATTTCTCACAGCAATCTTGATTCCAGCTTATACTTCATCTAGCCCAGCGTTCCTCATGATATACTCTGCATATAAGTTAAATAAGCAGGGTGACAATATACAGTCTTGACGCACTCCTTTTCCTATTTGGAACCAGTCTGTTGTTCCATGTTTCAGTATTGCACTTGGTTAAAGTTGTCGGAATAACAGCGATAACCTCTAACATTTATATGGCAATTAATGTATACCAGGTACCATTCCAAGTGCTTTGCAAATATTAACCTCACAATTACACTGCGAGATAGGTATTGTTGCTAGTTTCATGATAAAACTGAGACATAGAAAGTTTAAACAACTTGTCCAAGGTCACACAGTAAGTAGATGACAGAACTAATATATAACAAAGGATCCTTGGTTTCAGAGCCTGAGCTCTTAACCAGTGTACTATACTATGTAGATTATACTTTTATTGGGAGAAAAAAAGAAAGTAACAATTGTCGATCAAATCACAGTTTGTTCAATTTCATGCTTACTTGTACTATAATGTACTTGGTCAATAATATTGTGTTTCCATTTAAGTGATTAATACCTAGAACCCAGGTCTTAATTTTTAACACCATTCTTGAATAAAGGGTATCAAGGCTTCTTGGAGAAATGGCTAAATCTATGGCTGGGGTTGGAAATACAGAAGAGAAGCCTGGAACATCTTGTAATGCCAGAAATTCAGAAAGTGCTCAAAAACAAACAGAAAAGTAGGATTGGGCATTTCAAAAGGACACAAAAGTCAACATGAAAGAGCTCTCAGTAGCCAAATTGGCCAAACTACACAACAACAACAAGAAGTAGTCTAACTCAATGTGTAAAATAAATATTCATTAATTCATCTTGGTGGAAATAAACAGTGAAGAGACAAATCATTCTTAGAAAAAATTCCAAATAATATATATAACTAATTTTCCTTTAGGAGGTACAGCTTAATTTCTTATATCTTTAGGGTGGGCTGGGTGTAGTGAATAATTAATTACATGGTGGTTCAGATGGTAAAAAAATTCTGCCTGCAATGTAGGAGACCCAGGTTCAATCCCTGGATCAGGAAGATCCACTGGAGAAGAGAATGGCAACCTGGAGAATTTGCCTGGAGAATTCCATGGACAGAGGAGCCTTGCAGGCTACAAGTCCATGGGTCGAAAAGGGTTGGAACATGACTGAGTGACTAACACTTTCACTTTCCAAAGAGAAGAGTATGAAGAGTGAAAAATAGTAACTTTGCAATGAAAAAACCTGACAGACACCACCTTAATCAAGAGATCAAGGTTAACTTCACCAGTATAAGTTATATTGACATCATGCACTCCCTGACTGAATGTGATGAGAAGGGCTCTAATTATGAGAAAACATTAAAAATCCAAATTGAGGGCAAAACTATTGTTTTTCCAGTAGTCATGTATGGATATGAAAGTTGGATTATAAAGAAAACTGAGCACTGAAGAATTAATGCTTTTGAACTGTGGTGTTGGAGAATACTCTTGAGAGCCCTTGGACAGCAAGGAGATCCAACCAGACCCTGATGCGGGGAAAGATTGAAGGCAGGAGGAGAAGGGGATGACAGAGGATGAGATGGTTGGATGGCATCACTGACTCAATGGGCATGAGTTCGCATAAACTCTGGGAGTTGGTGATGGACAGGGAAGCCTGGCGTGCTTCAGTCCATGGGGTTGCAAGAGTCAGACACGACTGAGGGACTGAACTGAACTGAACTATGGAATATGGAACCAGTGGTCTTCAAAGTATCCAGACCATGAAAAACAAGGAAGACAGAGAAACTCTCACAAATTAGAGACCAAGGAGACATGATGGATAAATAAGACGTGGTGGATTTTGTCATAGAACGGAAAAGAATGCTGATGAAAAAACTGGTAAAATCTGAAGAAAATAAGTGGTTTAGACAATAATTTTTGAGCAAACTTTGTGAGATAATGAAGGACAGGGAAGCCTGGCATGCTGAGGTCCACAGAGTCAAAAAGCTTTGGACACTACTTTGCGACTGAACAACAACAAAGTTATAATTTCTTAATTTTAAAAAATAGACCATAGTTACATAAGATGTGAACTAAAGGAAGCTGGATGAAGGGTTTATAAGAACTCTCTGTACTATTTTTGGAAATATTCTATAAATATAGTGTTATTCCTCCCAAATTAATAAAATAAGTGCAGCATAGCATACCTGTTTATACAATATATGTCCTAATAAAAATACATGCATAAACACAAAAAGGAAAACAGGTGAGAAGGAAGGAAATATTAATATATCATCAACTGATTGTTTCTCAATTTTAGGGTTTTGGATTAATTTTTCCTCCGTTTAATATTTGTCTGTATTTTTACTTGCTGATAATGAGCATATTTTACTTTCATAATTAAAAATGTGAAAAAATGAAAGGCAATGTAGTATAAATACAGCTTATGAACAGCATTTGTTAGAGTTCTCAGAATGTTAATTGATGCAAATGAGAACATTAACTAATTTTTTCAAGTAGTTCAGAACAAGTACAGTGGGAGCTAGGACACTAGTTGGGTGAAGCATCTGGAGGATGTAGAATAGCTTTCTGTTTTCTGATACTTCATCACTTTTGGGAAAGTAAGTGTCAGTGCTATTGATGCTTTCTTCCCATTCCTACTACAACAGAATTAACTTAGCAAATTGGGTTTGTCTGAACCTCAGTTTCATTCAGTTCAGTTCAGTTCAGTCGCTCAGTCGTGACCGACTCTTTGTGACCCCATGAATCACAGCATGCTAAGCCTCCTTGTCCATCACCAACTCCCGGAGTTCACTCAAACTCATGTCCATCGAGTCGGTGATGCCATCCAGCCATCTCATTCTCTGTCGTCCCCTTCTCCTCCCGCCCCCAATCCTTCCCAGCATCAGACTCTTTTCCAGTGAGTCAGCTCTTCGCATGAGGTGGCCAAAGAATTGGAATTTCAGCTTTAGCATCAGTCCTTCCAATGAACACCCAGGATCGATCTCCTTTAGAATGGACTGGTTGGATCTCCTTGCAGTCCAAGGGACTTTAAAGAGTCTTCTCCAACACCACACTTCAAAAGCATCAATTCTTCGGCGATCAGCTTTCTTCACAGTCCAACTCTCAAATCCATACATGACCACTGGAAAAACCATAGCCTTGACTAGATGGACCTTGGTTGGCAAAGTAATGTCTCTGCTTTTTAATATACTATCTAGGTTGGTCATCACTTTCCTTCCAAGGAGTAAGCGTCTTTTAATTTCATGGCTGCAATCAGCATCCGCAGTGATTTTGGAGCCCAAAAAAATAAAGTCTGACACTGTTTCCACTGTTTCCCCATCTATTTCCCATGAAGTGATGGGACCAGATGCCATGATCTTCATTTTCTGAATGTTGAGCTTCAAGCCAACCTTTTCACTCTCCTCTTTCACTTTCATCAAGAGGCCTTTGAGTTCCTCTTCATTTTCTGCCATAAGGGTGGTGTCATCTGCATATCTGAGGTTATTGATATTTCTCCCGGCAATCTTGATTCCAGCTTGTGTTTCTTCCAGCCCAGCATTCCTCATAATGTACTCTGCATAGAAGTTAAATAAGCAGGGTGACAATATACAACCTTGACGTACTCCTTTTCCTATTTGGAACCAGTCTGTTGTTCCATGTCCAGTTCTAACTGTAGCTTCCTGACCTGCATACAGGTTTCTCAAGAGATAGGTCAGGTGGTCTGGTATTCCCATCTCTTTCAGAATGTTCCACAGTTTATTGTGATCCACACAGTCAAAGGCTTTGGCATAGTCAATGAAGCAGAAATAGATGTTTTTCTGGAACTCTCTTGCTTTTTCCATAATCCAGCAGATGTTGGCAATTTGATCTCTGGTTCCTCTGCCCCTTCTAAAACCAGCTTGAACATCTGGAAGTTCACGGTTCACATATTGTTGAAGCCTGGCTTGGAAAATTTTGAGCATGACTTTACTAGCGTGTGAGATGAGTGCAATTGTGCGGTAGTTTGAGCATTCTTTGGCATTGCCTTTCTTTGGGATTGGAATGAAGAGTGACCTTTTCCAGTCCTGAGGCCACTGCTGAGTTTCAGTTGGCACTAATTTAGTTGGCACTAAATTAAGAATACCAAATGCAGGGTAAAACTGGAATGAAATATATAACTACTTTGTAAAGAATTATGCAAATGTTAGAGATTATTGTTACTATTAGTATTAATACAGGGGTAATAATAGTAGCAGTGGTTGCAATTTGCTACTATTATTGTTCAGTATTCTTCAGTATCCTCTTCATAGATCATAGCCTTGTCATGTGAAGTGGCTTGTGTAATTTGATGAAGCTAGGAGCTGTGCTGTGCAGGCCCACCCAAGACGGACAGGTCATAGTGAAGAGTTCTAACAAAATGTGGCCCACTGGAGGAGGCAATGGCAACCTACTCCAGTATTCTTAGCTGGAGAACACCATTTTGTTGTTGTTGTTGTTTTTATTTGATCACTAAGTTTTATCTTACTCTTTCCAACCCCAAGGACTCTAGCCTGCCAGGTTTCTCTGTCTGTGGGATTTTCAGGCAAGAATACTGGAGTGGGTTGCCATTTCTTTCTCCAGGGGATCTTTCTGACCCAGGGATCCAACACGTATCTCCTGCATCGGTAGGCGAATTCTTTACCACTTAGGCAACAGAGAAACCCGGAAAACAACCATGGACAATAGGAAGAGGCAAAAAGATACGACAAGGGAAGTTGAGTACCCCAGGTCAGAAGATGTCTAATATGCTACTGAGAAACAGTGGGAGACAATTATTAATAGCTCCAGAAAGAATGGAGCAGCTGGACCAAAGCAGAAATGATGTAGAGTGTGTGCCGGGAGCCAGCGAGGGAAATCCTACCCATGGCAAAGGTCAACTGGGGAAGAGGCCTGACGGGCAAAGGCTAATCAGGACTCGAGGAGCCCCCTGGACTTACCTGAGCATCTACCCCAAAGAAAACCGGAATCTGACTGCTTTACTATCTTACGCCTCTTACCAAGTCCTCTAATACTTTCCCCCCAACCACCTTTCTCTGAAAACATTAATTCAGAGCTGTAGTTTAAAAGTTCTCCTCGGCTTAATAGGAGTGTTCCAATCCAAGCCCCTCTGATAGTTTTCTAACTTGCATGACAAGTTTGTCCGGGCTCCTAAAATACAGGAATCTGTTGAAGAAGTTAAAAATCACTAGAATAGTACTAGAAAAGATTTCATTGTTAAATCAATGCTTGCTGCAGTTTCCTCTATCTATTGTATCCTTGGAAATATATTAATCCTTTGACTTAACCATATCAGATCTTAAGTTAATAAGTTCCTTTCCTGCAGCTCACTACACCAGTGCCTTATAGGAATGTAACTTTGTTATGTGTCTAGCACCTAACTTTAGGAAAGTCACCTTAAAAGAAAAGTCTTTTACTTGCTAACTAACCTATTGTTAGGAGAGAGGGCTATAAACTGTTAGCAGGCCCCCTGGCCAGAAGATGATGTAAACCACCTAAAAACTTCTATCACGAGATATACAAAAATAAGCCCTGATCCTGATAAGGGTCAAGACTGCTGACCCCACGTGATTTTGGTGTGAATCTATACCTCCCTTTCTTTGTTTCTTATGCGCATAACTTAGGGTATAAAAGCAGCACTGGAAAATAAAGTTTTGGGCCTTGCTCACTGAAGCTTGGTCTCCCCGTGTCGTTCTTTCTCTTTTTCCGTCCTTTTCTCTATTCTCCTTTTTCTGGTTGAGATCCTTGGAGCGCTGGGCCCTCTGAGTTTACTTATCTGCCTGGGCTTCTAAGACCCACTCGAGGGGGTGCCCTGGTGGGGTGCCTCCAGTGATTCGAGAGGGCGCCCGCGGCCTACGTAAACAGAGCAAGCCCCGTGCTGGGGTTTTATTGGTTTCCAGCGTAAACCAAGGAATCATCAGCCCCTGTCTCTCTCTCTCTCTCTAACGCCGACGCCGTTCATCCCGAGGATACCCTGGGTCATATCGGGGCTGGACCCCGATAAATGTGGATATTTCTGGTAGGGAAATTAAAGTCTGATGCTGTAAAGAATAATATTGCATGGGAACCTGGAATGTTAGGTCCTTGAATCAAGGTATATTGGATGTGGTCAAGAAAGGGATGGCAAGATTGAATATGAACATCTTAGGACTCAGTAAACTAAAATGGATGGGAATGGGAGAATTTAACTCAGATGGCCATTATATCTACTGCTGTGGGCGGGAAGAGTAGAGATGGAGATGGAATAGCCCTCATAGTCAACAAAAGATTCCAGAGTGCAGTACATGGGTGCGATCTCAAAATGGACGGAGAAATATCAGTTCATCATAAAGGCAAACCGTTCAGCATCACAGTAATCCAAGTCTGTGCCCCAACCACTGATGCTGAAGAAGTTGAAATCGACCATTTCTATGAAGACCTATAACACTTTCTAGAACTAACGCTACCCACCACTCCCAACAAAAAAGATGTCCTTTTCATCACAGGGGATTGAAATGAAAAGTAGGAAGTCAAGAGATGCCAGAATAACAGACAAGTTTGGCCTTTGAGTCTAAAGTCAAGCTAAAGGCGAACAGAATTTTGTCAAGACAACACTCTGGTCATCACAAACATCATTTTCCAACAACCCAAGAGATGACTACATATCGACATAACCAGATAGTCAGTACTAAAATCAGATTTATTATGTTCTTTGTAGCCAAAGTTGGAGAAACTGTACAGTCAGCAAATAAAGCTGATGGTGACTCCTATGGAGAGCTCATTGCAAAACTCTGGCTTAAATTGGAGAAAGTACGGAAAGCCACCAGGCTGTTCAGATATAACCTAAATCAAATCCCTCATGATTATACAGTGGAGATAACAAATAGAGTCAAGGGATTAGATTTGGTAGACAGAGTGCCTGAAGAACTATGTACAAAGCTTCATAACATTGTATAAGGAGGCAGTGACGAAAACCATCCCAAACAAAAAATAACACAAGAAGGAAAGCAGTTGTCTGAGAAAGATTTAAAAATAGCTGAGGAAAGAAGAGAGTGAAAGGTAAGGGAGAAAGGGAAAGATATACCCAGCTGAATGCATTGTTGCAGAGAATAGCAAGGAGAAATAAGAAGACCATCTTAAATGATCAAAGAAATAGAGGAAAACAATAGAATGGGAAAGATTAGAAATCTCTTCAAAAAAATGGGCGATATCAAGGGAACATTTTGTGCAAGAATGGGCACAATGAAGAACAGAAAATGTAAGGACCTAAAAGAAGCAGAAGAGATTAAGAGACTGTGGCAAGAAAATATGGAAAAACTATACAAAAACGATCTTAAAGACTTAAATAACCACAGTGATGTGCTCACGCACCAAAAGCTGGATGTACCAGAATGTGAAGTCAAGTGTGCCTTGGGAAGCATCACTATGAACAAAGCTAGTGGAGGTAACGGAATTCCAGCTGAACTATCTAAAATCCTAAGAGAAGATGCTGTTAAAGTGGTGCACTCAGTATGTCAGAAAATTTGGAAAAATCAACAGTGGCCAGAGGAGTGGAAAAGGCTAGTTCTCATTCCAATCCCGAAGAAAGACAACACCAGAGAATGTTCAAACTACCAAATAACTGTGCTCATTTCGTATGCTAGTAAGATTATGCTCAAAGTCCTTCAAACTAGGTTTCAGCAGTCTGTGAAAACAAAGAAATTCCAGATGCATAAGCTGGATTTAAAAAAGGCAGAGGAACCAAGATCCAGTTGCCAAAATTTATTGGATCATGAAGAAAACAAGGGAGTTAAAAAAAAACAACACATCTACTTCTGCTTCATTGACCATGTTAAAGTCTTTGACTGCATTTATCCTAACAAACTGTGGAAAAGTCTTGAAGAGATGGGAATACCAGACAATCTTACCTGTCTCCTTAGAGACCTGTATGCAGGTCAAGAAGCAACAGATAGAAACAGACATAGAACAACTGACTTGTTTCAAATTGGAAAAAAAAGTATGAAAAGGTTGTATATTATCACCCCAGTTATTTATATGCAGAGTCAGTTCAGTTCAGTTGCTCAGTCGTGTCCAACTCTTTGTGACCCCTTGGACTGCAGCATGCCAGCCTTGCCTGTCCGTCATGAAATCCCGGAGCTTGCTAAAACTCATGTCCATCGAGTCAGTGATGCCATGCAACTATCTCATCCTCTGTCGTCCCCTTCTCCTCCTGCTTTCAATCCTTCCCAGCATCAGGGTCTTTTCCAATGAGTCAGATCTTAGCATCAAGTGGCAAAAGTACTGGAGTTTCAGCTTCAGCATCAGTCCTTCCAATGAATATTCAGGACTGATTTCCTTTAGGATTGATAGGTTGCATCTCCTTGCATTCCAAGGGACTCAAAAGAATCTTCACCAACACCACAGTTCAAAAGCATCAATTCTTTGGCACTCAGTTTTCTTTATATTCCGAATCTCACATCCATACATGACTACTGAAAAAACCGTAGCTTTGACTAGACGGATCTTTGTTGACAAAGTAATGTCTCTGCTTTTTAATACGCTGCCTAGGTTGGTCATAGCTTTTCTTCCAAGGAGCAAGCATCTTTTAATTATATGACTGCAGTCACCATCTGCAGTGATTTTGGAGCCCCCCCAAATAAAGTCTTTCACTGTTTCCATTGTTTCCCCATCTATTTGCCATGAGTGATGGAAGCAGATGCCATGATCTTAGTTTTCTGAATGTTCAATTTTAAGCCAACTTTTTCACTCTCCTCTTTTACTTTCATCAAGATGCTCTTTAGTTCTTTGCTTTCTGTCATAAGGGTGGTGTCATCTGCATATCTGAGGTTATTGATTATCTATCCCAGTAATCTTGATTCCAGCTTGTGCTTCTTCCAGCCCAGCATTTCTCATGATGTACTCTGCATATAAAATAAATAAGCAGGGTGACAATATACAGCCTTGATGTACTTTCCTGATTTGGAACCAGTCTGTTTTTCCATGTCCAGTTCTAACTGTTGCTTCTTGAACTGCATACAGATTTCTCAGGAGGCAGGTCAGGTGTTGAAGAATTTCCCACAGTTTCTTGTGATCCACGCAATCAAAGGCTTTGGCATAGTCAATAAAGCAGAAGTAGATGTTTTTTCTGGAACTTTCTTGCTTTTTTTATGATCCAGCGGATGTTGGCAATTTGATCTCTGGTTCCTCTGCCTTTACTAAATCTAGTTTGAATGTTTGGAAGTTCACGGTTCACGTACTGTTGGAGCCTGGCTTGGAGAGTTTTAAGCATTACGTAGCTAGCATGTGAGATGAATGCAGTTGTGAGGTAGTTTGAACATTCTTTGATATTTCCTTTCTTCAGGATTGGAATGAAAACTGACCTTTTCCAGTCCTGTGGCCACTGCTGATTTTTCCAAATTTGCTGGCATATTGAGTGCAGCACTTTGACAGCATCATATTTTAGGATTTGAAATAGTTCAACTGGAATTCTGTCACCTCCACAAACTTGGTTAGTAGTGATGCTTCCTAAGGTCAACTTGACTTGGCATTCCAGGATGTCTGGTTCTAGGTGAGTGATCAAAATATTATGGTTATTTGGGTCAAGAAGATCTTTTTTATACAGTTCTTCTATGTATTCTTACCACCTGTTCTTAATATCTTCTGCTTCTGTTAGGTCCATGCCATTTCTGTCCTTTACTGTGCCCAATTTGCATGATGTTCCCTTGGTATCTCTAATTTTCTTGAAGAGATCTTTAGTCTTTCCCATTCTATTGTTTTCCTCTACTTCTTTGCATTGATCACTGAGGAAGGCTTTTTTATCTCTCCTTTCTATTCTTTGGACCACTGCATTCAGATGGGTATATCTTTCTTTTTTTCTTTTGCATTTCACTTCTTTTCTCAGCTATTTGTAAGGCCTCCTCAGACAAACATTTTGACTTTTTGCATTTCTTTTTCTTGGGGATGGTCTTGATCCCTGCCTCCTGTATAAAGTCATGAACCTCCATCCATAGTTCTTCAGGCACTCTGTCTATCAGATCTAATCCCTTGACTCTATTTGTCACTTCTACTGTATAATTGTAAGGGATTTGATTTAGGTCATACCTGAATGGTCTAGTGGTTTTCCCTACTTTCTTCAATTTCAGTCTGAATTTGGGAATAAGGAACTTCATGATCTGAGCCACAGTCGGCTCCCAGTCTTGTTTTTGCTGACAGCATACAGCTTCTCCATCTTTGGCTGCAAAGAATATAATCAATATGATTTTGGTATTGACCATCTGGTGATATCCATGTGTAGAGTCTTCTTTTGTGTTGTTGGAAGAGGGTGTTTGCTATGACCAGTGTGTTCTCTTTGCCAAACTCCATTAGCCTTTGCCTTGGTTCATTTGGTACTCCAAGACCAAATTTGCTCATTACTCCAGGTATCTCTTGACTTCCAGTCCCCTATAATGAAAAACACATCTTTTTGGGGGTGTTAGTTCTAGCAGGTCTTGTAGGTCTTCATAGCACTGTTCTACTTCAGCTTCTTCAGCATTATTCATTGGGGCATAGACTTGGATTACTATGATATTGAATGGTTTGCCTTGGAAACGAATAGAGATCATTCTGTCGTTTTTGAGATTGTATCTATGAACTGCATTTCAGACTCTTGTTGACTATGAGGACTACTCTATTTCTTCTAAGTGATTCTTGCCCACAGTAGTAGATATAATGTTCACCTGAGTTAAATTTGCCCATTCCAGTCCATATTAGTTCACTGATTCCTAAAATGTTGATATTCACTCTTGCCATCTCCTGTTTGACCATTTTCAGTTTACCATGATTCATGGGCCTAACATTCCAGGTATCTATGCAATATTATTCTTTACAGCATAGAACTTTACTTCTATCACCAGTCACATCCACAACTGGACTGGGTGTTGTTTTTACTTGGCTCCAGGTCTTCATTCTTTCTGGAGTTAGTTCTCCACTCTTGTCCAGTAGCATATTGGGCACGTACTGACCTGGGGAGTTTATCTTTCAATGTCCTATCTTTTTGCCTTTTCATACTGTTCATGGGATTCTCAAGGCAAGAATACTGAAGTGGTTTGCCATCCCCTTCTCTAGTGGACCACATTTTGTCAGAACTCTCCACCATGACCCGTCTGTCTTGGGTGGCCCTAAATGGCATGGCTCATAGTTTCATTGAGTTATACAAGGCCATGGTCCGTGTGATCAGTTTGATTAGTTTTCTGTGATTGTGGTTTTCATTCTTTTGGCCCTATGATGGATAAGGATAAGAGGCTTATGGAAGCTTTCTGATGGTAGAGACTGACTGAGGGGGGGAACTGGGTCTTATTCTGATGGGTGGGGCCATGCTCAGTAAACCTTTAATCCAATTTTCTGTTGATGGGTGGGGCTGTGTTTCCTCCCACTTATTAGACCAAACTATGGTGGAGCTAATGAGGATAATGTTAACCTCCTTCAGCACTACTCCACTCAGTGCCCCGACCCTGCTGCAGGCCACCTCAGACCCACGCCTCTGCCAGGAATTCCTCGACACACACAGGCAAGTCTGGGTCAGTGTTTTATGGGGTCAGTGCTCCTTTCTCCTGGTCCTGGTGTGCACAAGGTTTTGTTTGTGCCCTTCAAGAGTCTGTTTCCCTAGTCCTGTGTAAGTTCTGGGGGCTCTATGGAGGGGTTAATAGTGGCCTCCTTCAAGAGGACTTATGCCACATTCAGATCTGCTGCACTCAAAACCCTACCCCTGAGGCAGGCCTTTGCTGACCCATTTCTCCACAGGAGACATTCAAACACTCAGTTCCAAGGCACTATAAAAAGACCAAGGCGTAAGTGGTTCCCCAGTTGTTGGAATGATCCTCCCACTCATTAGCATATGAAATCCCCCAGGTTTTAAAAATTAACCACACATGTCATGGCCACCACACTCACCCTCTGTGATGGCCCACACCTTTGGAGTGTGCTTCTCTCTTAATTCAAATAAATCTACCTGCTACTTATCACTGTGTCTCTCACTGAATTCTTTCTGCAATGAGACATCAAGAACCTGAGCTTCGTTAAGTTCTGAAACCAGGCTCCATGGGTTTTGGCTGGGCTCAAGTCCTGGTCGGACATGACTGAGCACAGCACAGAGTCCCTGCCATGTGGGTTTGAGTCCCCATCTTAGGTAAACAATTTCAAGGACCACTTTTGGAAATGGAAAGATGATGACCTGCACAATACTTTGTAAACAGTGGCACAGATGGAGAGAGGAGCTGAAAGATGGAAGGAAAAAGCAGTGGGAAAAATGTGCCAAGGAACCCCTTTCATAACTTGCTGGAAAAATTGCTAAATGCCTGACCCTTGCCCACAATTTTCATTGGCCTGATCCTTGGCACAAAGGAGATTAAGGACAGAACAACCCTCACCCGCTTGGGCAACAGCTACTAAGGCACAGCAGATAGTGGAGTCTTTGGGACACACAGGTGAGTAGCCCCTGCCAGAGTCCCTCAATTGCAACCACTGCTGCTTACCTGTTCACAGGGTGTTTGAGGAAACAAGAAATAAGACATTGTAAAGGAATTAAGATTTTGTTATTCATATGTCCTTCCAGCCATAGGGGTGAGGACTTCCTACCTTAACCAGAGGTGTTCTGGAATCTGAGACTGAGCTGCATGAGCTTCCTGCTGAGTTTGTTTTTGTTGTCCCCATTTCCAGCACACTGGGCTTCTCTTCAGTTCCATTGTGCTGGGTTTCCATTGCTTTGAGCTTTCACAGTGTGAGTTTTCTGCTGTGCTTGGCCTCTGCCTTATGGGGGCCAAGCCAAGGTTGCTTCAGCCAGGTTACATCCAGGTCATGGCACAGCAAAGATTTGAAATGGTGGACCAGTGTTACAGCCCGATTACAGCTCAGAGTTTTATTCAAAAAACAAAGGACAGTGTACCCTTGAGGCATGAGGGTGGGCCAACCCCCAAAGAGTACATCATGCAAAATGCTGGGCTGGATAAATCACCAGTTGGAATCAAGATTGCCAGGAGAAATATCAACAACCTCAGATAAGCAGATCTAATGACAGAAAATGAAGAGGAGCTCTTGATGATAGTGAAAGAGAATGAAAAGGCTGTCTTGAAACTCAGCATTCAGAAACTAAGATCATGGCAACTGATCCCATCACTTCTTGGCAAATAGATGTGGAAAAAAGTGGAAACAGTGACAGGTCTTATTTTCTTGGGCTCCAAAATCACTGTGGACAGTGACTGCAGCAATGAAATTAAAAGATGCTTGCTCTTGGAATAAAAGCTGTGACCAACCTAGACAGCATATTTAAATGCAGAGATATCACTTTGCTGACAAAGATCCATATAATCAATGATATGATTTTTCCAGTATTCATTATGAGAGATGGAACATAAAGAAGACTGAGCATGCCAAGGAATTGCTGCTTTTGAATTGTTGCTGGAGAAAACTCTTGAGAGTCCATTGGACTGCAAGTAGATCAAACCAGTCTATCCTAAAGGAAATCAACCCTGAATATTCACCAGAGGAACTGATGCTGAAGCTGAAGCCCCAACACTTGGCCACCTGATATGAAAAGCTGATTCACTGGAATAGATACTGATCCTGGGAAAGATTGAGAGCAGGAGAAGAAGAGGGTAGCAGAGGATGAGATGGTAAGATAGCATCACTGACTCAATGGACATAAATTTGAAGTAACTCCAGGAGATAGTGAAGGACATGGGAGCCTGGCATGCTGTAGTCCATGGGGTCTCAAAGAGTCAGTCATGACTTAGTTTATGAAAAACAACAATGAATTGTTCAGTGTAATGTAGTATCCTCTGTTGGACCCTGGAATTGAAAATAGTCATGAATAAAACTATCAAGTGCTCACTTTGCAAACCATGATTCCTACACAAATTTATTTCATTTATTTTACTTTGACTGCTGTCAGTTCTTGAAGTAAGGTACAGGGTTCAAGCAATGCTGGAAAACACCATTTAATTGTCTTACATTCTGCAGGGTGACTTTGCTGTCTACCCTAATAAGAACTGTCCAATTTTTCTTCTGTGCTTTCGCTGTCTTATGGTTCTGCCTATCACAGCACACAGTTCACTTCCAGATGTTTATTTGCTTATCTCTTTCTTTCACTAGGACTCTTTTAGGACAGGCCTTGTCTTATCCACCCTTTATGCTCTATAGCTCTCAGAACATTTTTGTTTTTTCCCTTAAGCATGTATTAAGTATTCAAAAATATTTACTATATTGAATTATTAGTGTGTTATTCAGATGCATTTAGAATTATGTTTTAAGGCCCTTGGAAAATAACCAGAAATTTAGATGGTAACATCATATTCCAAGAAAAGTAATACATTTCAGATGAGCTCTTTGATGGGTGATATACTTCTTGTTTATATCAAGAAACATAAATGCAAAGTATTTTTTAATGTGCGATGAAGTACTGGTGAAAATACAGAATGGAATCTGCTGCTGTTTGTAAAAAAAGCAAACGACTGATCAAGTCACATTCTGTTCTGTCAATTGTAAGGGACTGTGACTTACTAAGAAAGTGTTGGGGATGGGCTCAAGTAATGATTATTTTTGCTTTTACTACTTGTCAGACATTCTGTGAGGAGTTCCCTGGTGGATCAGTGGTAAAGAATCTGCCTGCCAATGCAGGAGGTGCAGGCTCAATCTCTAGGTTAGGAAGATCCCTAGAGAAGGCAATGGCTACCCACTCCAATATTCTTGCCTAAAAAAGTCCCATGGACAGAGGGGCCTGGTGGGCTACAGTCCATGGGGGTCACAAAACTTTGAACACAATTTAGTGACTAAACAGCAACAACAAGAAGATACCATAAAGCCATTTGTTTCATGTTGTTAGAATTTCCACACACATGAGTGAGGCAAGTATTATTGAATCCTATCTTTTACATAACAAAATAGGTAAAGACATTTCATAACTTGTTCAAGTTCACACAGGGTTAAGATCAATCTGACTTCTTCATCCTAAACAAAGATGTTTTTGCATAATATCAGTTCTCATAGGTCATGTGTATTTGTCTCCTTGGGCTCTATAACAAAATATCATAGATTGGGTGGCTTAAACAACAGACATTAAATATTTTTCTTACAGTTCTGGAGGTTGGGAAGTCCAAGATCAAGGTGCTGGCAAGTTTGGTTCTTGGTGAGGGCTCTCTTCCTGGCTTACCGATGGTTGCTTTCTCTCTCTGTCCTCGTGGTAGAGAAATAGAAAGTTCTCTGGAGTCTCTTCACATGTGTGCGCTCAGTCATGTCCCACTCTTTGCAACCCATGGACTGTAATCCACCAGCTTCCTCTGTCCATCAGATTATCCAGGAGGCAAGAATATTGAAGTAGGTTGCCATTTCCTTCCCCAGGGGATCTTCCTGACCCAGTGATCAAACTCATGCCTCCTGAATTGGCAGGCAGATTCTTCACCACTAAGCCACCTGGGAAGCCAGAGTTTCTCCTTAAAAGGGCATCTAATCCTATCATGAGTGTCCCAAACTCATGATCTCATCTAACTCTAACTACCTACAAAAGGACACATCTCCATATACCATCAAATTGAGGGTTAGGGCTTCAACTTATGAATTTTTAGGGATAAAAACATTCAGTCTACAACACTGTGATAATGGATTTAGGGTATTATCACTTTGTTTTGAGATGTATAGACTTGAATTTTTATGCAGGTATCACTACTTTAAAGGATTTATTCTTTAAAAGGGCATCTTCTGTTTTGTAGTCTAAGACAGAAATAATTTAATCTGGAAAAAAGTTCATAACGTGACAAAATATGAGGGCTTTTGTGAACTGAGTTAAAATCAAAGGAAAGCAAAGTTTATAGAGTCAGGTTTAAATTTTTAAAAAATTCTTCTAAAACTAGGGGTTATTACCGACTTGTAGCTGGTTTCATTAGTCAATTTGTATTCATCCTTGTTGATTGTCTTTCTGTCTCTTAGGAGTTCTAGGCACTACTCTACCTGTGAATACACTCCTTTAATGAAAATTTGTTGATTGTGGTGCTTGACAAGTACAAGCATTGACCACTTTCATGTATTTTCTATGACTAAATAATTAATTCCCGTTGGTAGATCCCTTTGTGTCCCTGTACGAGATGCAGAATAAAGAAAAATAAAAGGGCTAACATGACTGCTTTAACCCTTGACTAGAGACTTCTCAGTGGAATACTGTTTTCTTCCTTATTCCTAGAGCTTTTTTTGCATAAAACTGTGGGCCGGAAATTGAATTCTGAATGCTGGGTTACTATAAAGACACATACTACAGAGGCTTAGAGAGAGAGAGAGACGGGGAGAGAGAGAGAGAATGAAAAAAGGAATGACAGAAAGACCCTTCCTCCTGATTTTTGTGTACAATAAAGGAAGGAGAGGCTAAACAAAATTCTGTTGCCTGTGCTACTGTACTCTTTTCATATTTACTTCCATGTCTCAAAATAAGCTTAAAGTAAAAAACATATTGGAAGAAAGAATCTTAGATATGTTTTTTATTCCTTCTCTAACATTTCATGCAAAGATGGGCTCGATAAAAGACAGAAATGGTATGGACCTAACAGAAGCAGAAGATATTAAGAAGAGGTGGCAAGAATACACAGAAGAACTGCACAAAAAAGATCTCCAGAACCAAGATAAACACGATACGTGATCAGTGACCTAGAGCCAGACATCTTGGAATGTGAAGTCAAGTGGGCCTTAGAAAGCATCACTACAAACAAAGCTAGTGGAGGTGATGGAATTCCAGTTGAGCTATTTCAAATCTTGGAAGATGATGCTGTGAAAGTGCTGCACTCAATATGCCAGCAAATTTGGAAAACTCAGCAGTGGCCACAGGACTGGAAAATGTTAGTTTTCATTCCAATCCCGAAGAAAGGAAATGTAAAAATTCTCCAAGCCAGGCTTCAGCAATATGTGAACTGTGAAATCCCAGATGTTCAAGCAGGTTTTAGAAAAGGCAGAGGCACCAGAGATCAAATTGCCAACATCTGCTGGATCATAGAGAAAGCAAGAGAGTTCCAGAAAAACATCTATTTCTGCTTCATTGACTATGCCAAAGCCTTTGACCGTGTGGATCACAATAAACTGTGGAAAATTCTGAAAGAGATGGGAATACCAGACCACCTGACCTGCCTCTTGAGAAACCTGTATGCAGGTCAGGAAGCAACAGTCAGAACTGTACATGGAACAACAGACTGGTTCCAAATAGGAAAAGGAGTACGTCAAGGTTATATATTGTCACCCTGCTTATTTAACTTATATGCAGAGTACATGATAAGGAACGCTGGGCTGGAAGAAGCACGAGTTGGAATCAAGATTGCTGGGAGAAATATCAATAACCTCAGATATGCAGATGAAACTACTCTTATGGCAGAAAGTGAAGAGGAACTCAAAGGCCTCTTGATGAAAGTGAAAGAGGAGAGTGAAAAGGTTGGCTTGAAGCTCAACATTCAGAAAATGAAGATCATGGCATCTGGTCCCATCACTTCATGGGAAATAGATGGGGAAACAGTGGAAACAGTGTCAGACTTTATTTTTCTGGGCTCCAAAATCACTGCGGATGCTGATTGCAGCCATGAAATTAAAAGATGCTTACTCCTTGGAAGGAAAGTGATGACCAACCTAGATAGCATATTAAAGAGCAGAGACATTACTTTGCCAACCAAGGTCCATCTAGTCAAGGCTATGGTTTTTCCAGTGTACATGTATGGATGTGAGAGTTGGACTGTGAAGAAAGCTGATCGCTGAAGAATTGATGCTTTTGAACTGTGATGCTGGAGAAGACTCTTGAGAGTCCCTTGGACTGCAAGGAGATCCAACCAGTCCATTCTGGGGGAAATCAATCCTGGGTGTTCATTGGAAGGACTGATGCTAAAGCTGAAACTGCAATACTTTGGCCACCTCATGCGAGGAGTTGACTCACTGGAAAAGACTCTGATGCTGGGAAGGATTGGGGGCGGGAGGAGAAGGGGACAACAGAGAATGAGATGGCTGGATGGCATCACTGACTCGATGGACATGAGTTTGAGTGAACTCCGGGAGTTGGTGATAGACAGGGAGGCCTAGCGTGCTGTGATTCATGGGGTCGCAAAGAGTTGGCCACTACTAAGCGAACTGAACTGAACTGAATGCCCCACAACTGAAAATTTTGTTTACAGATCTTAGATGTGGCATTGCTTTTTTTTTTTTTTTCTTCCTTTAAGAAGAAATCTTGTTGTCTCTCAAATTAAATTTACTGACCTTTAGTTATTAGAGTTCCATAGGGTCAGGCAAAAATGACTCAAACTCAGAATTAGTTTGGAACAAGTTGATGCAGATTTCATTCATCTTTCAACAATCAAGTCAGTCCGCTGTGTTCACTTCTTGGGAAGCAGTTTTACTGAAGCATCGTTTAGGGAAAGAACATTGCCAAATCTTTTATAAAATGACTCTTGTCTTAATTAAATCTTACAGCCCAAATTTTCACTCCCTAGCCACATAAACAAGACTATATTATAATCATTATAGTCTAGTTAAAAATAACCAAATCAAACCCCAGCTTGCCATTTACACATTTTAAATGGAAGGGTTCCAGAAATAACAGAAAATAACAAGGTTATTTGATTGAGGATCAACACATTATGAAAGATAAGACACTTGAATAACTGGTTCAAAGTCAAACCATATTTGAGCCAGATGAAGTTGTTCCCACACTGGACTTTAAGTGGCATACATGTTACAATCTGGTTCCAAATATTTGTCCAAATGTTATATTTACCTCAAGCAACTTAACCAAGGGTGGAAAAAAAAAAAGAATGAAATTACTTGCTAATTTATTGAACAAAATACAAACCCCTCACACACTGTGGTTCTATCATACGGCTTAATTTTGGGGGTTGTTTGCACTGGGTTTCATGTCAGGGCTCTTGATTATTCTTTCTTTCTTTTTTCTCTTCTTCTTTTCTTTCTTTCTTTTAGTACTCTTAGATGTCTTGGTCCAACTCTCCATCAAGGAAGAGTAGTTCTGCCACATTTTTCTTTTATAGGTCCTGGAATTTAGTTGGTTATTCTGCTTCAGACTATTTGCATTGCAACTGAGCAGTGGTTTGGAATGTGCTCCACATAGTGGGTTTTATGGAATAGATGGAGTTAACCAAAAGGGACTCTAATACTTTTAAATTAATATAAAAATAGAACTCCTTATTAAAACAGCAGAACATTAACCAGGATTACTAAGCACTATCTTTAAAAGAATTTACAAAGAGATGAAGTTTTCGAAGAAAACAAACATCTACTGCAATTAGATTTCTTTTTCATTATCTGTAATTGTTACCTACTTATTCCAAACCCAATTTTATTAGACTCTGATGAGAATGTTTCTTTAAAACTCACCAATTTTTCTTAATTCAAGGGGCAAAGGAAACCTTTCTGGATCATGGAAATATGCACAGAAATTGGAAGTAGTTTCTCTCAACTTGCTTAATTTTGTTTCCTGAGATAAGAATTTTGTAACTTACTTTCCTCTTTCATTGAGGCCTCCATGTGCTTCCCCATACTTTCAATCAGCCATTTATCTATAGCTTTCTTCAAAAGCAGAGAAGGAAGAAATTTTAGCCATTGGTACATGAAGTTTTCTGATTGTCACCTTCCAGTTTTTGTTAAATGATATTAAATGGTATCTCTTCTTTACTGCTCTTTTCTCACTGCCAAATTTATGGCAAACCTACAAAGCAAAAGGCTTGCAAGAAAAAAAGAGAATCACATTTGGATTTTTTGAGGGAAAAGTTCACATTGTTTTAAGTTCTGAAATTTATTAGCTATAAACATCCAAAAGATTATAGAAAACATCATAAGGTATAAATTAAATGCTAGTATCAATATAGTTTATTCTCAGTAATTTAGAGATAACTCTATTATTGGATTACGGATCTACCAGTTGTCTAAGCCTTTTAAGCCCGGTTTATACCACAAATATCATTGCTTCACAGCAAAAGCCAAGGAAATATATTGGAAAGAGAGACTGTTGTCACTGTAGTTAAGGATCAATGAAGAGAAAAATAAGGAACAATCTTATGAAAATGTCAAAGTCCTTTCCTGGGTAATTAGTTAAGCTGAGATCTTGAATTCCTAACTATATTCCTTACGAAAATAAACTCAGAAATTTGGAGCTGTTTATAAACACTTTCCCTCTCTCTCTTTCCCCTCACATGAAAACTAACAAAAGTAGTGTAGTGGATAGATTGCCTCTTTAAAAGCTGTCACTTCCTTCTTCCCCTTTCCTGGCTAACAGAAGCCCAATTTTGTTCTAATAGCATGAAGATATCCCCGACTTAATCTCAGGAGAGTGAGATAGGACATTGGGGTAGAAATAAGGAGAAGGCGGGTGAGGTGTATCCCTCAGAAGACAGAGGCAATGCTTTGCTTTTTCTACCTTTGAAGATAGTATGTGGGTCCAAGAGAATCGAAGCTCCCACAGCCTTCTTGAAACTAAACTAGGAATGCTGAAAATGACTGAAACTTCAATCTTGGGTTTTGGGACTATATTTCTGGAACAACATCTGGAAAAGATTCCCTCAAGGCACTTTGTTATAGAAAAAATCCATTAGTCAAATAATGATAGTATTTTTTAAAATGAAACTGCTATTCCTAATCATAAAAAATTACTGATTATTAAAATGCATATAAAAATCTGAACTATTCCACTACCCAAAAATGATTATTACAAATTGATGAGTATTATGCATATATTATTGAAGTAGGAAATGGCAGCCCACTCCAGTATACTTGCCTGGAAAATTCCATGAACAGAGGCACTTGGTGGGCTACACAGTCTGTGGGGTCACAAAGACTCAGACATGGGTGAGCACACACACACACTATATACATATATACATTCAGTTCAGTTCAGTCGAATGTGTATGTGTGGAATAGTTCCGATTTTTTATGCATTTTAATAATCAGTAATTTTTTATGATTAGGAATAGCAGTTTTATTTTAAAAATACTATCATTTGACTAAAAGTGGACTGGGTCATAGACTTATTTTGAAAAAAATTATATACCTTTATATCAACATATGCATATCAATATTTAATAAAGTTCCATTTAACTTTTTACAAAATTTTGCTAACAAAATGAAATGAAACTTGAAATTGAAGGAATCAAAAACTTTTTAGAGTATGCTTGCACCTAAAAATACATTGGTATTCTTAATGACTTTCTCAGGTTAGAAAAAAATACCCATTTTTAAACTTAAGAGTCTGAAGTCTCTCTTTTATTGAAAATTGAATTTAGTGTCAATAGTGGTGTCTGGCATCCACATGCAGCAACTGAGGTGCTCTAAGTGGGCTGTTCTTGGGCTTACCCATGTTGTGGGTACAGTTTTTAGATTTCAGTGATCCTTGCCCATTTTTTTCTGTTGATACACATCCTTTATTACACCTTGTGTAATTTTTTTGTAACTTTTTCACTTTTTTTTTTTTCCAGAAGGTAAACATTAAAAAAAATTACCCTTCTTTTTGGGGCCTTCCCCCTCATCCCACTCCTCTAGGTCATCACAGAGCACCAATCTTAGCTCCCTGTGCTGCGCTTTTGCTTCCCGCTAGTACCACCTTTCCACATGGTGGTGTATATCTATCAATGCTGCTCTCGCTTTGCACAGTATAGGTAGCATTTTTTTCTGTCAAATATGTTCCAAATATTTTTCCTAATCTTTTTTTTTTACTTTGGTTAGGGTATAATTTTCTATATAGATATGTGTAATTTATGGTTGGTAAAATACATCTATCTTATTTCTTAGATGTTCTGGATTTTCCATTTTAGTTAAGAAAGTTTCCCCACCCAAAGTTATATCTACATATCTATTTTTCCCTATGTACTTTGTTTTATATTTAAGCTCTTAATCCATCTGTAATTTATTTTTTTTTATCTCTCCATTTTGAAGTACCAGTTCAGCTTTATTTTCTGCCAGATGGATAGCCAATTGTGCCAACATCATTCATTAAATAAACTCTATTTCTGCTGATTAACTTAAAATCACCTTTATCAAATAGTATATCTCTACATATGCTATGATATAGTTCCAGACTATTTTATTTCATTGATTTATTTTTTCTTCCTTTGATGAGGCTATTGGATTATAGAGAATTTATAATAATTTTTAATATCAGGTGGGATAAGTCCTCTCTCATTACACTGTTTCTTTACAATTTCCTATAATTCAGTCACATTAACTCTAAGATAATTTAATTAATTCCTTAGTTGACTGCCGAAGAATTGATGATTTTGAACTGTGGTGCTGGAGAAGACTCTTGAGAGTCCCTTGGACTGCAAGGAGATCCAACCAGTCTCTAAAGGAGATCAATCCTGGGTGTTCATTGGAAGGACTGATGCTAAAGCTGAAACTCCAATACCTTGGCTACCTCATGCGACGAGTTGACTCACTGGAAAAGACTCTGATGCTGGGAAGGATTGGGGGCGGGAGGAGAAGGGGATGACAGAGAATGAGCTGGCTGGATGGCATCACCGACTCTGTGGACATGAGTTTGAGTGAACTCAGGGAACTGGTGATGGACAGGGAGGCCTGGCGTGCTGTGATTCAAGGGGTCGCAAAGAGTCAGACATGACTGAGTGACTGAACTGAACTGACCCCCTTTATTTTATTTTATTTTTTTTCATTTTTTAAAAAATTTTTATTGGAGGCTAATTATTTTACAATATTATATTGGTTGGTTTTGCCATACATTGACATGAATCCGCCCTGGGTGTACATGAGTTCCCCTTCCCGAACCCCCCTCCCACCTCCCTCCTCCCCTTATCCTCCCTCTGGGTCATCCCCGCATACCAGCCCCGAGCATCTTGTAACATGCATCAACCCTGAACTGGCGATTCGTTTCACATATGATAATATACATGTTTCAATGTCATTCTCCCAAACCATCCCACCCTCACCCTCTCCCACAGAGTCCCAAAGACTGTTCTATACATCTGTGCCTCTTTTGCTGTCTCGTATACAGGGTTATCATTTGCATCTTTCTAAATTCCATATGTATGCGTTAGAATATTGTATTGGTGTTTTTCTTTCTGGCTTACTTCACTCTGTATAATAGGCTCTAGTTTCATCCACCTCATTAGAACTGGTTCAAATGCATTCTTTTTAATGGCTGAGTAATACTCCATTGTGTATATGTACCAAAGCTTTCTTATCCATTCGTCTGCAGATGGACATCTAGGTTGCTTCCATGTTCTCGCTATTATAAACAGTGCTGCAATGAACATTGGAGTACATGTGTCTCTTTCAATTCTGGTTTCCTTGGTGTGTATGCCCAGGAGTGAGATTGCTGGATCATATGGCAGTTATATTTCCAGTGTTTTGAGGAATCTCCACACTGTTCTCCATAGTGGCTGTACTAGTTTGCATTCCCACCAACAGTGTAAGAGGGTTCCCTTCTCTCCACACCCTCTCCAGCATTTATTGCATGTAGACTTTTGGATAGCAGCCATTCTGACTGGTGTGAAATGGTATCTCATTGTGGTTTTGATTTGCATTTCTCTGATTATGAGGGATGTTGAGCATTTTTTCATGTGTTTGTTAGCCATCTTTATGTCTTCTTTGGAGAAATGTCTGTTTAGTTCTTTGGCCCATGTTTTGATTGGGTCATTTATTTTTCTGGAATTGAGCTGCAGGAGCTGCTTGTATATTTTGGAGATTAATCCTTTATCAGTTGCTTCATTTGCTATTATTTTCTCCCATTCTGAAGGCTGTCTTTTCACCTTGCTTATAGTTTCCTTTTCTGTGCAGAAGCTTTTGATTTTAATTAGGTCCCATTTGTTTATTTTTTATTTTATTTCCAATATTCTGGGAGGTGGGTCATGGAGGATCCTGCTGTGATTTATGTCAGAGAGTGTTTTGCCTACATTCTCCTCTAAGAGTTTTATACTTTCTGGTCTTACATTTAGCTCTCTAATCCATTTTGAGTTTATTTTGGTGTATGGTGTTAGGAAGTGACCCCCTTTAAAAAAAACTTAAGAATTAAAATATTAAGAATTAAAATCAGTCTGATATTGGAAGAAACTCACACCTTAATGATATAAAGTTTTCCATTCAAGATGATATCTTTTCATTTTTGTACTTGGTTCTGTGCCTCTTAATAAAAAGGCTTTGTATGGTTCTTCACATAAATCTCGATTTTTTTAAATTAATGCCTTAATATTTAATAGCTTTTGTTACTAATGTGAATGAATTACTTCATCCCATTACAGTTTAAAGCAGTTTTACTAGTATAGAAAAGTTATTGCTTTTTGGTTTATATCTTGTAACAGTTGCTCTGTCATTGGAGTATTTTATGTTTTTGCTTTTTGTTTGTTTTTGAGGGGCTTGGAGTAGAAATTAGGGTTGGGATTAAATGAATTTGTAGGGAAATAAAGTTAGTAGAATACTGCAGCAAGTTAATTGAATATTTTTAAAAAAGAAAAATTTCCAAGTCCTTTGCTGCTGCTGCTGCTAAGTTGCTTCAGTCGTGTCCGACTCTGTGAAACCCCATAGATGGTAGCCCATCAGGCTCCCCTGTCCCTGGGATTCTCCAGGCAAGAACACTGGAGTGGGTTGCCATTTCCTTCTCCAATGCATGAAAGTGAAAATTGAAAGTGAAGTCTCTCAGTCGTGTCCGACTCTTCGCGACCCCATGGACTGCAGCCCCCCAGGCTCCTCTATCCATGGAATTTTCCAGGTAAGTGTACTGGAGTGGGGTGCCATTTCCTACTCCATCAGCATCACTGATTGTCCAGCAAAGTCTTAGTCAGCTTGCTGATCAAACTGAGGAATTATAGCTCACGATTTCATTATCCAAAGAGAAGAGCCCAACAGGTATAAGGATAAAGCCAGCTAAACACTAGCGGATTCTATATCAGTTCAGTTCAGTTCAGTTGCTCAGTTGTGTCTGACTCTTTGCAACCCCATGGACGGCAGCACGCCAGGTTTCCCTGTCTACCACCAACTCCCAGAGCTTGCTCAAGCTCATGTCCATTGAGTTGGTGATGCCATCGAACCGTCTCTTCCTCTGTCATCCCCTTCTCCTCCTGCCTTCAATCTTTCCCAGCATCAGGGTTTTTTCCCCCCAATGAGTCAGTTCTTCACATTATTTCCTTCTATGTGGTACATGCCAAAAGCCTAGCACGAGGTCAAGTATCCAAGTAACAATTTAAACAGAAGCATAGAAAAGAAAGAACGAAACAAAGAATGGGCCACATTTAAAAAGAATGTTAAATTATTTAGTATAAAAAGATTCAAACAAAATTAGATTTTTAAAAAATTATTGCTACTGTTAAAGAGGCAGCTTCCCTGGTGGCTCTGTGGTAAAGAATCCACTTACCAACGCAGGAGATGTGGGTTAGATCTCTGGGTTGATAAGATCCCCTGGAGAAGAAAATGGCAACCTACTCTAGTGTTCTCACCTGGGAAATCCCACAGACAAAGGAAAAGTGTTGCAAAAGAGTCAGACATGACTTAGCGACTAAACAATAACAACTGGTTAAAAAAAAAATAATAACTGGACACTCATCTCAAATATCAAGAAATACTTTATTTAAGGTTTCCTAAACAGTAGCAGAGCTCAAAGGAGTCTGTCAAGGAGAGATCCTATGTCACTACTCATCAGCTGGGGGCTTTTAGGAGATTTCAGAAAAAAATGTAAAGAATGGATAACAATATTGATAATTAACACTTATTGAAATTTACTTTGTGTAAAAGAATAGTATAAAACTTCCCCAGATTAAGTTTAATTCTCAGGTGACTCTCTATGTAACAGACACTTATTATCCTCGTTTTGCAGGGGAAGAAAATAAGCTCACTAGAGTTAAGTATGTTTGCAACATGACATAGCCTGAAAATTGCTGTGCTGGGTTATGAACCCCAGGACCCTTGTTCCACAGACTACACTCTTACTCATCATTCTCTGTGCAATATCACAGATTCTAGTAGCTAGTACAACAGTTGTCATCACTGCAGTGTTATTTATGATAAAGAAGATATCATTTGCAAGTAATCAAGAATTTTCAGAAACTAATTGTATCAGCTAGGTTCCATCAGGACAATGAAGCCAATCTAAATGTATGCAAGGGTTTTCCTATAGAGAATTGGAGTCTTAATCAACCATTGCAATGCTCACACCAAGGACAAGGAAGCTATCTTAGATTGTCTCTGTTTGTAAGCATTCATACTTGTGGTTTTAAGAAATCACCAGGAAATGACCCAACCCCCAGAGCCCCCACTAGAACTAATATTAAAAAAAAAAAGTCCCCTTTCCATCATAGGGGATTGGAATGCAAAATTAGGAAGTCAAGAGATACCTGGAGTAACAGGCAAGTTTGACCTTGGAGTACAAAATGAAGCAGGGCAAAGGCTAACAGAGTTTTGCCAAGAGAACACACTGGTCATAGTAAATATCTTCTTCCAACAACACAAGAGAGGACTCTACACATGGAACTCAACAGACAGTCAATACCATAATCAGATAGACTATATTATCCCAAAGAGGGAGAAGATCTATATGCTGCTGCTGCTGCTGCTGTCACTTCAGTCGTGTCCGACTCTGTGTGACCCCATAGACGGAAGCCCACCAGGCTCCCCCATCCCTGGGATTCTCCAGGCAAGAACACTGGAGTGGGTTGCCATTTCCTTCTCCAGTGTGTGAAAGTGAAAAGTGAAAGTGAAGTCGCTCAGTCGTGTCCGACCCTTAGCGACCCCACGGACTGCAGCCTACCAGGCTCCTCCATCCATGGGATTTTCTAGGCAAGAATACTGGAGTGGCTTGCCATTGCCTTCTCCGAAGCTCTATATAGTCAGCGGAAACTAGATCAGGAGTTGACTGTGGCTCAGATCATGAGCTCCTTATTACAAAATTCCGATTTAATTGAAGAAAATAGGGAAAATGACTAGGCCATTCAGATCTGACCTAAATCAAATTCCTTATGATTATACAGTAGAAGTGACAGATAGATTCAAGGGATTAGATCTGATAGAATGCCTGAAGAATTATGGATGGAGGTTCATAACATTTACCGGAGGCAGTGACAAAAACCATCCCAAAGAAAAATAAATGCAAAAAGGCAAAATGGTTGGTTGTCTGACAATGTCTTACAAATAACTGAGAAAAGAAGAGAAGCAAACGCAAAGGAGAAAGAGAAAAATATACCCAACTGAATGCAGAGTTCAAAAGAATAGCAAGGAGAGATAAGAAAGCCTCCTTAAATGAACAGTACAAAGAAACAGAGGAAAACAATAGAATGGGAAAAACTAGAGATCTCTTCAAGAAAATTAGAGATGCCAAGGGAACATTTCAAGCAAAGATAGGCACAATAAAGGACAGAAAACACAAGGGCCTAACAGAAGCAGAATAGATTAAGAAGAGGTGGCAAAAAATACACAGAACTGTACCAAAAAGGTCTTAATGACCCAGATAACCATGATTTTGTGGTCACTCACCTAGAGCCAGACATCCTGTAGTGTGAAGTCAAGTGGGTCTTAGTAAGTATTAGTATGAATAGAGCTAGGGGAGTTGATGGAATTCCAGCTAAGGTGTTTCAAGTCCTAAAAGATGAGCTGTTAAAGTGCTGCACTCAATATAGCAGACAAGTTGGAAAACTCAGCAGTGGCCAGAGGACTAGAAAAGGTCAGTTTTCATTCCAGTACCAAAGAATGTTCAGACTGCTGTACCACTGCACTCATTTCACATGCTAGCAAGGTAATGCTCAAATCCTTCAAGCTAGGCTTCAACACTGTGTGAACTGAGAACTTCCAGATGTACAAGCTGGATTTAGAAAAGGCAGAGGAACAAGAAGTCAAATTAACAACATCAGTTGGATCGTATAAAAAGCAAGGAAATTCCAGAAAAACATCTATGTCTGCTTCCTTAACTATGCTAAAGCCTTTGATTGCATGGATCACAACAAACTCTAGAAATTTTTTAAAGAAATGGGAATACCAGACCGCCTGACCTGCCTTCTGAAAGAAACCTGTATGCAGATCAAGAAGCAACAATTAGAACTGGACATGAAACAACAGACTGATTCAAAATTGGGAAAGGAGTACATCAAGGCTGTATATTGTCACCCTGCTTATTTAACTTCTATGCAGAGTCCATCATGTGAAATGCTGGGCTGGATGAAGGACGAGCTGGAATCAAGATTGCTGGGAGAAATATCAACAACCTCAGATGTGCAGATGATACCACTCCAATGGCAGAAAGCAAAGAAGAACTAAAGAGCTTCTTGATGAAGGTGAAAGAGGAGAGTGAAGAAGCTGGCTTAAAACTCAGCACTCAAAAACTGAAGACCACAACATCCAGCCCCATCACTTCATGGCAAATGGATGGGGTAAAATGGGAACAGTGGCAGATTTTACTTTCTTGGGCTCCAAAATCACTTCTGATGGTGACTGCAGACATGAAATTAAAAGTAGCTTGCTTCTTGGAAGAAAAGCCATGACAAACTTAGCATATTAAAAAGCAAAGACATCACTTTGCTAACAAAGGTCTGTATAGTCAAAGCTGTGGTTTTTCCAGTAGTCATGTACAAATCTAACAGTCATGTAGTTATATTTGGACCATAAAGAAGGTTGAGTACCCAAAAATTAATGTTTCAAATTGGGGTGCTAGATAAGACTCTTGAGAGTCCCTTAGATAGTAAGGAGAACAAACCAGTCAGTCCTAAAGGAAATCAACCCTGAATATTCATCAGAAGGACTGATGCTAAATCTGAAGCTCCAGTATTTGTCCACCTGATGAAAAGACCTGACTCATTGGAAAAGACCCTGATGCTGGGGAAGATTGAGGACAAAAGGAGAAAGGAGTGAGAGAGGATGAGATAGATGGATGGTATCATGGACTCAATGGACATTCATTTGAGCAAACTCTGGGAGATAGTGAAGGACTGGGAAGCCTGGTGTGCTGCAGTCCATGGGATCACAGAGTTGGACAGGACTTAACAACGGAACAACAAACAAGAGCTCCCACTAAATCTCAGTCTGTAGCACTGTTGTGTATGATTCTTAAGACCCCATGAAATCTGTTCTAAACTTCATGACAGCTTTTGGCCCAGGCATTTGGCTGCAACTTCTGCTAAGAAATGATGATCTACTTTTCTTTAGCATTTCAATTTTTGCATGAAGGATCTCCATCTGTAAGGAATGGGGATGTTGGAATCTATAGGAGAAGGAAGAGGATGTTGGAATCTATAGGAGAAGGAAGAGGATGTTGGGAAACATAGTTTTCAGTGTATCCTCTGCAATGTAGAAGGCATTTTGAAAGAAGGTGGTGGTAAAGCTGATTTGCCAATATACAGGTGTGCTAATCCAAAGGATTTTTGTTGTTGTTGTTGTTGTTCTAAAGCAGAATTAAATCTGTTATGTTATGCTGTTCTCTTTCTATAATTGTTTTGTATTCGTAGATTAAAAAGTTAAATAGCTTTATAAGCTTAATAATAACAAATAGTAATTCTTACCCCATCATATCACACCCCGTGATCCATAGATTCCTTAACAAAAGTTTATGCTGCTGATCTTAATAGATATCTCTTCAATCATTATGTGGATGAAATTACATTGGTTGTCTTTCAGAGCTCAAATTTATTTAGAATTCACAATTGGGAACAACAGAGATTTCTCAGAGATCTTGTGTTCCTCATAACTGTTTTGGTAAAAGTCCAACTATTTCATTTCTTTTTTATTTTTCAACATTGAGAAAAACTGTTTTGTATGATTTTATTTATCTATTCTTTCCCTTCCCTCTCTGTTTCATCTGGTTCTTTTGTTAATTCATCTTGGACCAATTCAAATAGCTCTTAACCACTGTAACTAGCTACCTTCTCCTTTTTTGCTCCTATTATGTCTTTTTGGCACTTACCACATTGTTTGTGACACCACTCTTATGACAGAAAGTGAGGAAGAACTAAAGAGTCTCTTGATGAAAGTGAAAGAGGAGAGTGAAAAAGTTGGCTTAAAACTCAACATTCAGAAAACTAAGATCATGGCATCCAGTCCCATCACTTCATGGCAAATAGATGGGGAAACAATGGAAACAGTGAGAGACTTTATTTTTGGGGGGCTTCAAAATCACTGCAGATGGTGACTGCAGTCATGAAATTAAAAGATGCTTGCTCCTTAGAAGAAAAGCTGTGACCAACCTAGACAGCATATTAAAAAGCAGAGACATTACTTTGACAGCAAAGGTCCTCATAGTCAAAGCTATGGTTTTTCCAGTAGTCATGTATGGATGTGAGAGTTGGACTATAAAGGAAGCTGAGCACCGAAGAATTGATGTTTTTGAACTGTGGTGTTGGAGAAGACTCTTGAGAGTCCCTTGGACTGCAAAGGGATCCAACCTGTCTATCCTAAAGGAAATCAGTCCTGAATATTCATTGGAAAAACTGATGCTGAAGCTGAAACTCCAATACTTTGGCCACCTGATGTGAAGAACTGACTCATTGGAAAAGACCTGATGCTGGGAAGGATTGAAGCAGGAGGACAAGGGGACGACAGAGGATGAGATGGCTGGATGGCATCACCAACTCGATGGACATGAGTTTGAGCAAGCTCTGGGAGTTGGTGGTGGTGCTGCTGCTGCTAAGTCGTTTCAATTGTGTCTGACTCTGTGGGACCCTATGGACAGCAGCCCACAAGGCTCCTCCATCCACAGGATTCTATAGGCAAGAATACTGGAGTGGGTTGCCATTTCCTTCTCCAGGGAGTTGGTGAGGGATAGGGAAACCTGGCATGCTGCAGTCCATGGCATTGCAAAGAGTTGAACATGACTGAGTGGCTGAATTGAATTGAACATTGTTTATATTACAACTGTCTGTGTGTTTGTCTCCTTTTTTAATTTGTGAGTGGATGGAGGGCAGAAGCTGAATCATACTCACCTTTATGTGTCCAGTGCTAGCACATGGCTGGATATGGGATTGATGCTCAAAAATATTTTTGTGAGTTTGTGCTGTGGAATAAGCAGGAATTTAAAAATCTTTGTGATATGTCCAAACTGTGTCACAAGACACAAAAAAGCTAGCTTATTATTTTCTTATCAAAGAGATAGATTTCCTATCTTTTCATTTAACATGAAAATGAAATTATTTTTTTTTAACATTTTGACCTTTTGGATGCTGTTTCTTTTTTTGTTTGTTTGTTCATTTTTTTTTGGTTACATTATGACTAACTGGGGCTTCCCTGGTGGCTCAGTTGGTAAAGAATCTGCCTGCAGTGTAGAAGACTTGGGTTCAGTCTTTGGGTTGGGAAGATCCCCTGGAAAAGGAAATGGTGTCCCATCCAGGATTCTTGCCTGGGAAATCCCATGGACAGAGGAACCTTGTGGGCTACAGCCCACAGTGTTGCAAGAGTCAGACATGACTTAGTGACTAAACCACTACCGCCGTGACTAACTGGGAAGAAAAGAAGGGAGAATTAGAAAAGAATTAAGAAGGAGACAGAAAAGGTGATTAGAATACCAGGAGGTAGAGAAGAGAGGAAAGAGCAAGTTTTGTGTTCATCCCAGAGAGATTTTTAGTTTTATGCTCAATTGAGCTATTGAATTATGTCAGTACACAAGCCTGAAGTCCAGGGGAGCAATATATTACTAGCAAATAAGAAATAGCTTATTTCAGTCTCTCAGTTGTAAAGACCATTTATGAAAATATTTTACATCATTGGGAGCTTCCAAGTTGAACCTGAATGACCATATATCAGTAATATTTTGGAAGCTTTGGTCTAGAACAACAGTTTCCAAAATCGTTAGGGGTGTTTTTTAGTGGTCCTTGGGAACCATGGAGAAGGGGGTGCAGTCAAGGTTTTCATCTTCCTGTTTAATTAAAAGAATTCTACTTTTATTAATTTTACACATTAAAGTTCTAAGAAAAGAAGTGGAAAAATGCTTTCCCTGATTTAACAACATTTGGAAACGGCTAGTCTATATTTCATTGCTTCTCAAAATTGGCTGTGTGTCAGAATCCTTTGGGGAAGCTTCTTAAAAGTACTAATTTCTGGGTATTTTTCCATACCTACTAAATCAGAATCTATGGGGCTGAGTTGTAATATCTTTATTTTTACCAAGATCCCCAGGCAAGTTTTATTCAGCTAGCCTTTGAAACTAATGACCTCTAAGTTTCTTTCTAAATTTTAAGACTCTATAATTCTTTTTAAGTTCAGTTAGAGTTGTAGCTAGAAAAATATCACAACCACAGAGAGAGTCCACTTCTACACTTATGAATTATCAGGAGGAATGGGTCAAAGAATAAAATAATTAAATAGATATCTAACACCAACAATAGCCTAAATTTGGTTTATGAGATACAAAAAAGTGATCGGTGAAAACAAAATATTTATTATTTACTTGAGTAAATATACAAAAGCCTAAACAATAACTAATCCTTATATGTGCTATATTTAGAATAATGAAAAGGAAAAATAGAACCTAAATAAGGAAGAAGGAAAGAAACTTCTTCAGGAATCTTAGAGACCCAATACATTTTTAAGAGTTTTAGATATATAATCTTGTTTATGCCTTATAAGAACTCTATTAGGTAAATAATATTATTATTCTCATTTTAGAGATAGGAAAACTGAGATTTAGAAAGTATAAGTAATTTACCTAAAGCTACACTGATGTTAATATTAGAATTTATATTTTCTTTTTTTAAATTTTTTATTTTGTATTGGGGTATATGACACCACCCTTATGGCAGAAAGTGAAGAGGAACTCAAAAGCCTCTTGATGAAAGTGAAAGAGGAAGGTGAAAAGGTTGGCTTGAAGGTCAACATTCAGAATACTAATATCATGGCATCTGGTCCCATCACTTCATGGGAAATAGATGGGAAAACAGTGGAAACAGTGTCAGACTTTATTTTTTTGGGCTCCAAAATCACTGCAGATGCTGATTGCAACCACGAAATTAAAAGACGCTTACTCCTTGGAAGGAAAGTTATGACCAGCCTAGATAGCATATTAAAAAGCAGAGACATTACTTTGCCAACAAAGGTCCGTCTAGTCAAGGTTATGGTTTTTCCAGCGGTCATGTATGGATGTGAGAGTTGGACTGTGAAGAAGGCTGATGGCCGAAGAATTGATGCTTTTGAACTGTGGTGCTGGAGAAGACTCTTGAGAGTCCCTTGGTTTGCAAGGAGATCCAATCAGGCCATTCTGGGGGAAATCAATCCTGGGTGTTCATTGGAAGGACTGATGCTAAAGCTGAAACTCCAATACTTTGGCCACCTCATGCGACGAGTTGACTCACTGGAAAAGACTCTGATGCTGGGAAGGATTGGGGGCAGGAGGAGAAGGGCTCGGCAGAGAATGAGATGGCTGGATGGCATCACTGACTCGATGGACATGAGTTTGAGTGAACTCCAGGAGTTGGTGATGGACAGGGAGGCCTGGCATGCTGTGATTCATGGGGTCGCAGAGAGTCGGACACGACTGAGCGACTGAACTGAACTGAACTGAACTGGATAGTCGATTAACAATGATATGACAGTTTCAGGTGAACAGAGAAAGGACCAGTCATATATATACATATATCCATTCTCCTCCAAGCTTCCCTCCCATCCAGGCTGCTACATAACATTGAGCAGAGTTCCATGTGCTGTTCAACAGGTCCTTATTGGTTATCCATTGTAAATATAAGAGTGTGTATATATTCATCCCAAACTCCCTAACTATCCCTTCCCCCATCCTTCTCTCTGGCAACCATAAGCTCATTGTCAAAGTCTGTGAGTCTGTTTCTTTTTTTAACTTCATTTGTATGATTTCCTTTTAGATTCCACATATAAGTGATGTCATGATTGGAATATTACTCAGCCATTAAAAAGAATGAAATAATGCCATTTGCAGCAACATGGATAAATCTTGAGAGTGTATAGTAAGTGAAGTAAGTCAGAGAGGAGATATATTGTAGAATTTATATTTTTTATCTTCAAAGTCAATGTTCTTCCAGATATGCTGCCCTGACCTAGGGTGAGAACCTAAGAGTTGAAACATTTTAGCTGATTAATTTTAGGGGATGTGATGAATGTTGGGGACTCACACAGAATCTATTCTCTTTTTCTTTTGCACACACACTACACACCCACACCCACCCACACCCACACATACACCCTCCCTACCTCTTACAGACATGAAAACCAGGTGAAAGAAAACAAAGCAAAAAGAAGATTAGCAAAACTACAAGCATTGATGTCTCTTTCATTTCAGCACCACAGATAACAAGAGACTCAGAATTTCATTTGGAAGAAAAAGCAAGGGATTTGGAGTCAGAACCTCAGTTTGTGTACTACTTGTGAGTTTCCTTACCTCTGACATAGATTAATAATACCACTCTCACAGAGCATTATGAGGATTAAATGAGGCTTTGTGCAGCAATAGGGCATCCTTCACGACAAGGGATTCCAGCTCTTTTAGAGACAAATAGTTATATTGCACTATCTCCTATTGGGAGGAAAAGTATAATCAAGGCAAATCTGAGAGGCAGCAGAATAGTGTGTAATATGCATGTCAAAGTTTGAACGAGGCAGGTATGAATGTGTTCCATCATTCATTCGCTCAGTCATGTCACAAGTACTCGCTGAACCCTTTCTTCATTCGGTCATATTCTGGGCTATAGGGAACGCAGAGAAGGCCCCTGGTCTTATGACACTTACATTCTATCTGAAGAGAGAGAAATAAGTACAAGTAAAGCACAAGTTAATATAATTTAAGATGCATAAGAACCATAAAATATAAGCTGGAAATATAATCAAAACTGTCTGGGGTACTGAGACTATATATAAAGGAGGGTGTCCAGAGAAGGCTTTTCTGAGGAAGTTATCGTTTATACTGAGAACTGAAGAATATAAAAGAAAGTCACGTAATGGTGCAAGGGAAAAACATTCCGGGCAGAGATATCAGGAGTGCAAAATCCCCTTGCCCCTCCATTTCAGTCCCTCCTCCTGGTGTAGCCCCTGTCCTACCTCTGGCTCTTTGGAGGTGCACAGGTCTGATTACCTGGTCTCAGAATTCTGGACCTTGCCCTCTTGTCCACACATTGCATCTTGGGTACCAGAAAGTCATGGCCACTTACATCAATGGGTATGATGTTCTTATTAGCATTCTATTCTATTCTTCCTGTGTTCAGAAATATACATTTCTTGTTTGAACTCCATTGTCAGTTTTTTAGCTAGATAATACTCCTACAGATTTTGAGGAATGTATTTTTTATATTTTGGGGGGCATGGTACCTGAAAACTTATGTCATGAGTAAATTTTCACATCTAATTGTAGTATTCTTTCAAGACTGGAGTTTGGATATGCAAGGCTGGATAGAAAAAGGGACTTTAACTTTAGGGTAATTCATTTGATTCTAAGGGCCTTGGGAGTTCTGGGGTCCCATAGGAGTATTTGATAGTGACTTGCCAATTGTAAAAGCTACTGTTAGTTTCTGATTTTCACTTTACATTGTCAAAGTTAGAATTTCCTGGAGGGGCAGATATTCTGAGTTTTGGTTCAATGGCAGTTTTGTCGATAGTCAGCTGTTTATTGATGATACGCTGCAGGGTGGTCTGAAAGCCCATTTTCATAAATATTCATCAATATCTTGGGTGAAGGAAAAGCAAATTATCTTCCTGTGTTAGCAGAAGATACTAAATGTGATGTGGAGAATGGCATTAGAGAACCAAATTGCACTTCAAATAACCATGAGAGGTTTATTCCACAGTGAGAATAAATAATGATCCAAAGTTTATATTTATTCTCTTATGTCTGCCTTAGAGTATAGAGTATCCAGTAGAAGTAGCAGTAGAGTAAATATTACAGCAGACTGTTACATATGTATGTTTATATATGTATACTTGACATGATTAAAATGGTACATTTCCTGTTATGTATTTTTATCACAATAAAAAAGACAAAGATGAGAAACAATGAATACCTCACTCTTCAATGAAGTAGGTATTAGTTTATATAATATATATAATTTTATATTAACATATTTTTATATTATGTATACATGAGAGTGGTATATATTGAATATAATTTTATATTAATATATTTTGTATTTATATATATATTTATATATATCTGGCTGAAAGTTAGTTCAACATGGGAAAAACAAAAAATGCAAAGATTGGCCTTTTACCTGCCTGCTTCCAATTTCCCTCAGATGAGCCTCCTCTCTGGAAAACTGAGAGCTGGTAAATGGAAGCATAGAGCAGCGTATCTCTCAATTTTGGTAGATTTGGAGGCCAGAAGAGGGAGAAGGAAGATGCCAGGAAGAAGGTAAGAGCAATACGACAAGGCTTCATTGTCAGTGTCTGCAGTCTAGAAAACTACCTCCTTTTAAATATGCATTTGTATAAATAACACATTCAAAGGAACTATTAATGGTTTCGGGGGGCTAGGGGTTTTCAGGTACATCTGTGAATTTCAGACAGCTGTGGTTCCATGAAACATACAGCTAAAGTGAAGTTCAATTTCACCATGTGATAAACTCTCATAATCATGTTTCATTTCTTCAAAGTAAAGTTTTCTTTGCTTTAATGAGCTCATTGCATATTTTCCTTTAACACTAAGCTCCTTACTGTCATATTGGAAGTGGGGCCACATAAATAATTAGGAAATTAATGTCTTTATTATCCCCTTGTCTCTTGAGAATAGACCATAAGGAACTAAGACATAGGGATGAAATCAGTGTTTATCCAGGCTACCTAACAGTACATGTTATATATTTTGATATTGTTAATGAGATTGTTAGTGAGGTAGCACTGCCTCCATATTCAGTCACCATTTATTCATTCACTGATGATTATTAAACACTTAATAGTATACAGACATTGTGCTAAATCCTGGAAAATTAGCAGTGAGCAGATAAACCCTTTCTTCTCAGGGTTCATAACTGAGTGAGGGAGATAGAAAATTAAACAAGCATTGCAAATAGAAAAATAAATGCTTGGATGGAGAAGTATGTTTTTCTCTAGTCAGGGTCAGAGGTGATATTAAGGAGAGCTCTCAGAAAAAAGATGTCCAACTTGGCCCTTGAAAGATGGGAGGAAGTGAGCATGAGAAAAGGAAGGGATGTAAGAACATGCAGTGATTTCAGTAAGTGGAAGGTGATGTGTGTGCGGGAAGAGAGCATGGGTGTTTGTATACACTGCTGGGACTATTTCTGGGGCTTTAAATGCAACAGTTAATTAAGAATCTTAGATTCAGCGAGGGCAACGCTACTTGGGGAAATGGTATATGTGTTTTGTTTTGTGGTTTTGGTGGTTTTTCTCTGGGATAATCGCTTTAAAAAAAAACCTTGACCCCCAGTAAGAAACACATTTCCTTTATGACGAAGTACACATGTGTATGAGATAAAGGTGTCATAAAGCAATTGTTGTTTAGTTGTTGCTAAGTCATGTCCAACTCATTTGTGACCCCATGGACTGTAGCCTGCCATACTCCTCTATCCTTGGGATTTCCCAGGCAAGAACACCGGAGTGGGTTGCCATTTCTCTTTCCAGGGGATCTTCCCGACCCAGGGATTGAACCTGCATCTCCTGCATTGCCGGCAGATTCTTTACCACTGAGCCACCAGGAAAGCTCCAGAAAACAGTACCTACTTCACTGAAGTGTGAGGCATGCACACTTTCTTATCATTTTCTTTTTTTTTTATTGTGATGAATTGTGTCAGCTGATCGCCGAAGAATTGATGCTTTTGAACTGTGGTGTTGGAGAAGACTCTTGAGAGTCCCTTGGACTGCAAGGAGATCCAACCAGTCCATTCTAAAGGAGATCAATCCTGGGTGTTCATTGGAAGGACTGATGCTAAAGCTGAAACTCCAATACTTTGGCCACTTCATGCGACAAGTTGACTCATTGGAAAAGTCTCTGATGCTGGGAAAGGTTGGGGGCGGGAGGAGAAGGGGATGACCGAGAATGAGATGGCTGGATGGCATCACCGACTCTGTGGACATGAGTTTGAGTGAGCTCCGGGAGTTGGTGATGGACAGGGAGGCCTGGCGTGCTGTGATTCATGGGGTCGCGGAGAGTCGGACACGACTGAGCGACTGAACTGAACTGAACCATTTTAAAATGTAGAGTTCAGTAATACAATGCACATTCACATTGTTGGGCAACCCCTACCACTATCCATTGCTAGAACTTTTTTCATCTTTCCAAATAGAAACTTTCTATCCATTAAGCACTAACTCTTTAGTTTCCCACCCCCAAACCTTGGCAACCATTCTTCGACTTTCTACCTTTATGAGTCTGACTACTCCAGTACCTCACATAAGTAGAACCAACAATATCTGTCCTTTTGTGACTCGTTTCACATGGCATATGTCTTCAAGTTTCATTCGTGTCATAGCTGTGTGAGAATTTTCTTCCTTTATAAGATTGTCTCCAACTTTAAGTTAGTGTTCTATGGTTGTATACTTTGCAATGAAAATGCAGAAACTTTTATTCTTTGGATAGAGTATTATTGGTAGTAATTTCCTATTTCTCAGAGATGATCTGAAGGCTGACCTTTCAGACAGGGTTAACAGTCCTTTCCTTATGGGTCAGGTTTCCTGGTGCCCTGGAGTCTTCTATTTAAAAAGGGGTTGGTTCTGAATTACTTCCTTCCATGCTAAGATATTGGACCTTGATCCTTTCTTCCCACTCTTCCTTCTGTTATCTTCTTTTATGAAATATGAATTGCATGTATTATAGATCTTCTTTATCTATAACATGTCATTGCCTTTTTTGGCCACAATGGGAAGCAAGTTATTCCATCCTTTTCCCCCTTTTTCATCTATTTTTCCTTTATGTTCTATTTTTTACTTCCAAAACAACACACCTCATTGGTTTGGGGCTCATTAATAAGACTGATTATTTGCTTGACATGAATTACTTTCCTATTATCTAGATAGACCCAGAGGTATTAATGTATACTTTGTTTTCTTAGTTTTCAGAGAGTAGTCCATGATGAGAAGTAGGTACATGAGATTGTATATGCTTGTGTATTAAATTATGTGATATTGAAAGCATTAAGTTCATATAGCAACTAATGAATTATTATCATCAATGAATATAATATTATTCACAAATAAATTTTATAATAAGGGAAAGTTAGCATTCTAAATGCTTTACATATACAAACACATTTAAGCATAACAGAAACTCTAAATTTTTTTCTATTCTGTTCTAAAAATCCAGGTTTAGATCTACTGAGGTTTTCTTTTCTTACCCATGGATCAAAATTTATAGTTGACAATAGCTGATCAATGGTTACCCTGAAGATAAGTCTGAGCTAACAAGACACAGATTCAGGGAGAACATGAGATGGAGAAAAATAAAGATACGCAAAGTTGAACCAGTTGATATATGTTTATATTCTGTGAACTCTCTGAGCTGAGAGGTATATATTCTGCATTGCCCAGGAGAAAGCATGAAGCCTAAGATCCAGTGAAAGACCCTTAATCATGTTATTTGAAGAACCGCTGGAAAAAGCAAGAACACTTTGCTCAGCAAATGTGATCATTTTTTAAGTAATAAGGGTTCTTACTTTCATAATTGGGTTTTCCAGGTGACTCATTGGTAGAAAATCCACCTGCCAGAGCAGGAGATGTGGGTTCAATCCCTTGGTTGGGAAGATCCCTGAAGAAGGATATAGCAACCCACTCCAGTATGCTTGCCTGGAGAATCCCATGGACAGAGGAGCCTGATGGGCTACAGTTAATAGGGTTGCAAAAGAGTCGGATATGATTTAGGGTCTAAACAACAACAACAATCATCATAATTGCTCTGATTGCTGATATCTCCTAGTATAGTTATAGTGATAACCCTCTCATTAGGAGACTCTGTTTGTTAGGCACTCTTAGAGCTTTCGACAGAGACATTACTATATACTCATTAAACCCACTTTCTTTCTTCCTGGAAAACCTCTATCCTTTATTTTCCAAGTTTTTCTGTTCAAATGTAGCAGGTTACTAGCTCTAACCAATGGGATGTGAGAAGAAGAGGTGAGTGATAGCTCTAGACCATAGTGACTAAGAGATCATGTGTTTTGCCAATCTTTTGATATCTATTATTTCTGGACCAAATACACAGGATTCAGTGGAAGAATCTGAGGTCCTAGTGGATGATATTCCTCCAAGATAAAAGGGCATGAAGATAGGCAATGTGATTTTCCATATAGCTATTATGTAGATGAGGAAAATGAGACTAAATGTTTAAATAACTTGCCCAAGATCACATAGCTAGTAAGTGTTGGTGCCAATTTTCTCATCAAGCAGGCTTGTTCCAGAGTCTGTGCTCTTTATACTGGACTCTCCCCTTTGGCCCTGGGTAGCAGACGGCAATGGCACCCCACTCCTGTACTCTTGCCTGGAAAATCCCATGGACAGAGGAGCCCGGAAGGCTGCAGTCCATGGGGTCACGAAGAGTTGGACACGACTGAGTGACTTCACTTTCACTTTTCACTTTCATGCATTGGAGAAGGAAATGGCAATCCACTGCCTGGAGAATCCCAGGGACGGCAGAGCTTGGTGGGCTGCCGTCTATGGGGTCACACAGAGTTGGACACGACTGAAGCGACTTAGCAGCAGCAGCATGTAACACATTTAATTCTTACAGCAATTCCATGAGGTGTTGTCTCTCTTACATAGGTGAAGAAATTGAATTTAAAGGTCTAGTCAAGGCTATGGTTTTTCCAGTAGTCAAGTATGGATGTGAGAGTTGGACTATAAAGAAAGCTGAGGGCTAAAGAATTGATGCTTTTGAACTGTGGTGTTGGAGAAGATTCTTTTTTTTTTTTTTAATTATTTTATTTTATTTATTTTTTTTGTGACTTTCTCAAATTTTATTTATTTATTTATTTTTTATAATTTTTTTTTTCTTTACAGTTAAAAGTATTTTTATTAAAAAGCACAAATGCAAAGAAATGAACAGAGGAAAATTTATGCGTCGAACCTGGACTGGTCACTTATGATAATATACATGCTACAATTTAGAAAAATGGTAACCTGAACCCTGTATAAGAGACTGCAAAAGAGACATAGGCATTTAGAACAGTCTTTGGGACTCTGTGGGAGAGGGTGAAGGTGGAATGATTGGGGAGAATGGAATTGTAGCATGGAGAAGATTCTTGAGGGCCCCTTGGACTGCAAGGAGATCCAGCCAGTCCATCCTAAAGGAGATCAGTCCTGGGTGTTCATTGGAAGGACTGATGTTGAAGCTGAAACTCCAATACTCTGGCCACCTGATGCAGAGAGCTGACTCATTTGAAAAGACCCTGATGCTAGGAAAGATTGACGGCAGGAGGAGAAGGGGACGACAGAGGATGAGATGTTTGGGTGGTATCACCAACTCGATGAACATGGGTGGGTGAACTCCGGGAGTTGGTGATGGAGGCCTGGCATGCTGTGGTTCATGGGGTCCCAAAGAATCAGACATGACTGAGTGACTGAACTGAACTGAAGTATTTCTAAGTTCCAGAATTACCATTTGAGTTCAACTTTGTAAGATTCCAGAGCTCTTTTTTAATACACTGTATTCTTTGAAACATGGTTGACAATATAGATAACAAGTTGTATTCAATTCTGGAGAGCAGAGGAAGGCGCAAGAGTGGAAGATACAGGGAAGCCAATTTTGGTTTAATGATGGAAGATTTTTCTAATGATTTGATCTGTCCCACAGTGGAATGAGGCTGCCTCATGAGGCAGTGATTCCCCACCACAGGATTGCAACACAGGCTAGCTGAGTCTTTAAGACAAAAGTTTTCAAGATGATTAATGCACATGCTATGTATACTGTGCCTGCATGCTCAGTCATGTCCCACTCTTTGCGACCCCTTGAGCCCACCAGGCTCCTCTGTCCATGGAATTTTCCAGGCAAGAATACTGGAGTGGGTTGCCATATCCTTCTCCAGAGGATCTTCCCAACCCAGGGATTTAACCCATATCTCTTGTGTCTCCTGCATTATCAGGTGCCACCTGCTGTGTATTGGATTGGCCAAAAAGTTCATTTGGGTTTTCCCATGATAGTATATAGAAAACCCAGAACTAATTTTTGGCCAAACCAGTATTTTACTTGTGATATCTAAAATGTCTTCAAATTCTGAAATTCTGTGATTGGACCTTTTAGAAGGTCAGGATTTCCCTGTAGCTCAAAGGGTAAGGAATCTGCCTGTGTTGCAGGAGACCAGAATTCAATCCCTGGGTCAGGAAGATCCTCTGGAGAAGGGAGTAGCAATCCACTCCAGTATTCTTGCCTGGAGAATTCCATGACAGAGAAGCCTGGCAGGCTACAGTTTGTGGGGTCGCCAAGAGTTGGACACAACTGAGAGACTAACACACACACAAAGAAGGTCAGAACTTGATGTTCTAGAGTAGCAAAGGGCTGTGCTGCAGAGGTCCGTGAAAAGTGACAAATGGAATCTGAATGTGATAAGTTAGATTGATTGAATCATTAACAGTCCATAAACTCCATTATCTACTTGATATTGTTAGAATTAGGTGCCAGCTCCAGGTGGAGACTTGATCACTGCTGTTAGACCTCTGTTCTAATTAGCAGGCTTTAGAATCTGGCTGTGAACCTAGGATGCTGCTGAAGGCATGGGAAACAACCTCAAAGGGAAGTGACAGAAAAAGAACAGATGTATATATTTTATGGCCAAATAGGCTATTTCCTTGCCCCTGCCTCTGTCTGGAGACTTGAAGTCCTGAGACACATCCACTCTGTTTCAAGGAAGCTGCCTGACCCTGACCAGCTGCTTCATCATTTAATATATTCATTATGTCTGAGGTCAGCTTTAATTTTTCAGGTCCTCATCTCAGTGCCTGGGGATAAGTGCATAAAAAGTCTATCATCAAAACATTATGCCCTCAACTCCACAAGTCTTTTGGTATGATCCTCTTCAGGATTTCAAGAACACAGACAAAATGCAAGTCACATTTTACATCCAACGTGGAATAATTTTTTCCCCCTCTTCTTTACAGTATGTGCCAAATTTGATTCCTGTGACAATTCATATTGTACAAAGTGAAAGGAAGCTTTCAGCCTGTTCTTTTTTTCTTCCTTCCATATGGCTGATTGATTCATCTCATACTACAAACTCTTTTTCTTATAAAAATGTGATCTCTGGTGCTTTAAATGAATATATCATAGCTTAAATGGTGCAGCATGGCATAGTGTTTCCATTTCAAAGCACAAGCTACAGAGTTGGAGAGAACTGGGAATGAAATACAGCCCTGACTACTTATTAGCTATGAAACACTGAGCAAGTAACTTAACTTCTCTGGGCCTCCATTCCCTCAACTAACTGCAAAATCACGGTGCATCTAAAGTTGCAAATTCCTTCTCTTGTCTAACAGACTTTTTATTTATCATTTTTTAAATCTGGCAACCAAAATCCATTGTTCTACTTCTGTGTGCCAGTCATGGTATTTGGCACCAGGGAGACAGCAGTGAATAAGACAGCATTATCATTGCTGTTGTGGAGCGAAGAGTATGCTAGGAAATACAGTTAAATAGCCTGTTACCCACTTAATTGCTCAATTACAATTGTGAATAGTGCCTAGAAGGAGAAAAATGGGGGCTTAAAAAAGTGATCAATAGGAATGTAGGGGAGAAAAATTGCTCTTCTATCTTCTTTGGAGAAGACTCTTAAGAGTCCCTTGGACAGCAAGGAGATCAAACCAGTCAATTTAAAGGAACTCAACCGTGAATATTCATTGGAAGGAGTGATGCAGAAGCTGAAGCTCCAATACTTAGGCTACCTGATGAACCTAAGTATTGAGCCGACTCATTGGAAAGGATCCTGATGCTGGGAAAGATTAAAGATCAGAGGAGAAGGGGATGGCAGAGGATGAGATGGTTGGATGGTGTCACCGACTCAGTGGACATGAGTCTGAGCAAATTCCAGAAGACAGTGAAGGACGGGGAAGCCTGGCTTGCTGCAGTCCATGGGGTGGCAAAGAGTTGGGCATGACTTTGGGACTGAACAACAATCCTCTTAGAGTCTCTGGCTCTGTGTAAGAATTAAACTAACATGAATGGATTAACAGGAGAAAAGCATGCAAATTTATTAACTTTTAGGTATCTATGAAAGTGAAAGTCACTGAGTTGTGTCTGACTCTTTGTGACCCAATACAGTCCATGGAATTTTCCAGGCCAGAATACTGCAGTGGGTAGCCCTTACCTTCTCCAGGGTATCTTTCCAACCCAGGGATCAAACCCAGATCTCTCACATTGCAGGCGGATTCTTTACCAGCTGAGCCACAAGGGAAGCCCAAGAATACTGGAGTGGGTAGCCTATCCCTTCTCCAGAGGTTCTTCTTGACCCAGGAATCGAACCGGGGTTTCCTGCATTGCAGGCAGATTCTTTACCAACTGAGCTATGAGGGAAGCCCTATGAGAGCCTTCAAAAGAGAATGAAGACCCACAGAAGTCACTAGAGCAGGAAACTTTTGTATTTTTTAGACAAATAAACATTTGTGAAGAATTTAAGACAAAGGGATTTGAGCTAGCAGGAGTAAATGGTGAAGGAGAAGCTAGAAACATAAGGGTGAGTTTAACAAGATTTGTTTGAAAGATTTCTCAGCCCCAAATTCCCTGTGATAAAATGTTTTCTTCTTCTTGGTACAGGGATGATGCCTTTCAATGGGGGGCTTTATTTCTTGCTTTTAGGAAGAAAAAGAGGGTCAGAATGTCCTTGTTGTATTTAGTATTTCTTAAGTGTCTTTGATTCAGAATAAAGAAATATGACTTATTATGGAGGATGAGAGAAGTCTGATCTAAGAAAATATTATTTAAACTAACTTTATTCATTCATTTATGTATTTATTACTTAATCAACAAGTATTTACTAAACATTGATAGATTTTAGGAATATTTTGGAGGAAAAAAGATAGACAACACTCTCACAAAGAGCTTAAAATCTAATGATTTTTTTCCCCCCAACTTCATTCTCAGTGCAAAATATGCTATTGGAGGCTGAGGAGAATTTGTTATAAGACAATAAAATAGAGGAGGCACTTTGAGGTGAAAGTACTGGCACTCATTTTATGGGAGAGAAGAAAAACAGGAAAGAAATTTAAAGTAAAGCTTTGGCTGAGAGAAATATGGAGAAGAAGAATTTATGTGTAAAACTTGGTAATTTGTCTGGGGAACTTAGTTTGATGCCAAAATGAATTCTGATGAGAATATTACTGAGAGCCGTTACTCAGCTCTCTGATTTGGTTGGGTACTTATTCCTTATTCTAGAATAAATGGTGACATTGTTCATTAGCTTGTGGACTCAATGACAAAGCACAGAAAGCTACAAAGACTGTGAATTTTGCTGTCAAATTCAGATAACAATCTAATACCTATTAGAAAAATCAGGACTATTTTTCCTCACTGTGGGTGTTCTATTTCTCTTCTTAATATGGAGGAAAATTCATGTTGTAAGTGTGTAGGTTATATGTTGTTAACATGTAAATGTGACTATGGAATCCATGTTTAGAGATGCAATAATCATCAGCCTGCTTACCCCATTAAGTGGGTGTCACATACAGAAAGTTCTGCTTATCAACAAGACTGTCAATTTTGTTTCTAAATGTCTCTCAGGCACTCACTCTTCTCTCCATCATCACCTTTTCTAAGTCACAATCACCTTTAACCTGGAATAATTACAACAATCTCCCAAGTGGTAAAAATTCCACTCATACAATAAACTGTGGAAAATTCTGAAGGAGATGGGAATACCAGACAACCTCACCTGCCTCTTGAGAAACCTCTATGCAGGTCAGGAAGCAATAGTCAGAACTGTACATGGAACAAAAAACTGGTTCCAAATAGGAAAAGGAGTACGTCAAGGCTGTGTATTGTCACCTTGCTTATTTAACTTATATGCAGAGTACATCATGAGGAACACTGGGCTGGAAGAAGCACAAGCTGGAATCAAGATTGCTGGGAGAAATATCAATAACCTCAGATATGCAGATGACACCACCCTTATGGGAGAAAGTGAAGAGGAACTCAAAGGCCTCTTGATGAAAGTGAAAGAGGGGAGTGAAAAGGTTGGCTTGAAGCTCAACATTCAGAAAACGAAGATCATGGCATCTGGTCCCATCACTTCATGGGAAATAGGAAAACAGTGGAAACAGTGTCAGACTTTATTTTTTTGGGCTCCAAAATCACTGCAGATGCTGATTGCAGCCATGAAATTAAAAGACGCTTACTCCTTGGAAGGAAAGTTATGACCAACCTTGATAGTATATTAAAAAGCAGAGACATTACTTTGCCAACCAAGGGCCGTCTAGTCAAGGCAATGGTTTTTCCCGTGGTCATGTATGGATGTGAGAGTTGGACTGTGAAGAAAGCTGATCGCCGAAGAATTGATGCTTTTGAACTGTGGTGTTGAAGAAGACTCTTGAGAGTCCCCTGGACTGCAAGGAGATCCAACCAGTCCATTCTAAAGGAGATCAATCCTGGGTGTTCATTGGAAGGACTGATGTTAAAGCTGAAACTCCAATACTTTGGCCACCTCATGCGACGAGTTGACTCACTGGAAAAGTCTCTGATGCTGGGAAAGGTTGGGGGCGGGAGGAGAAGGGGACGACCGAGAATGAGATGGCTGGATGGCATCACCGACTCTGTGGACACGAGTTTGAGTGTACTCCGGGAGTTGGTGATGGACAGGGAGGTCTGGCGTGCTGTGATTCATGGGGTCGCGGAGAGTCGGACATGACTGAGCGACTGAACTGAACTGAACTGAACCCCTTCACAGGCTTCCCTTGTGGCTCAGCTAGTAAAGAAACTGCCTGCAATATGGGAGACCTTTTCACGTTCAGTCCCTTCACACTGCAGTCAGAATGACCGTTTCAAAAATGCAAATCTGATCAGGCCACTTTCTGCTTATTATCTTCATGATTATGACAAAATTTCTCTATGGCCTTGTCTGGCTAGTCTGGCTCCTTTCTACCTCTCTAGCCTCATCACAAATGAGGCTGTTCCTGACTTTTGGTACAATAAACACTGACTTCCTTTCAGGCTTCTTCCCACCATGAGCCTTTGCACATGGTTATTTCCTCTTACCCAGCCTTTTGGCTAAGATGAAGTATAGTAGGGGGGCTTCCTAGATGGCTCAGTGGTAAAGAATCCACCTGCCAGTGCAGGAGAAACATGGGAAGCATGTTCCATCCTTGGATCGGGTAGATCCACTGGAGTAGGAAATGGCAACCTGCTTTAGTATTCTTGCCTGGGAAATCCCATGGATGGAGGAGCCTGGTGGGCTATAGTCCATGAGGTTGCAAAGAGTCAGACACAACTGAGCACATTTCCTCTTTCTAGAAAGATCTGAGGCCATTCATGAGCAGTCATTTCAACCCCTTGTCCTGGTGAGCCATCTGCCTGGCAAAACATCAAACCTAGGTCAATCTGTTTTCTTGATGCAAGAAAAAAAACCAAACAAACCACAGACTGAGTTGGAAGAGTTTCCAGCACTGTTAAGGACCCTAAAATCTATTTTCCATAAGAATGATTTGCAGCTTTCATGATTATTTTCAAGCTGCTTTCCCATTACCCTACTGTTACTATACAAACTTAATTCTTACCCTACCAAGAAAAGGAAAGTTACCAGTATGAAGTTTTCAACATTCTCTACCAAATTTCTGTCATGCTGTCACCTTCACAAATTGATTTTCCGACCTGCCTTCACTGGTTTCCTCCATTCAGTTGTCTGAGGATAATCCTGGCTATTTTACATCATTCTCCTCCCATCTCCTCAGAGACATTACTTTACCTATTAGCATATTTTCTCTGTTGTCCTCCCTAAACAGCATCATTCAGTGCTTTCCATTTCTTCCTCCCACTTCTTGAAATCTTCTCTTTTCCTATTTGTTCTTAATTTAGTCTTCTGGTTCTCCTCCCATATGCCTAGCTTCTTCTTTTGTGCCTTCTCCCTTTCTCCAGCCCCTTGAATATGTATGCTGTGCTTTGCTTAGTTGCTCAGTCGTGTAGCCCGCCAAACTCCTCTGTCCATGGAATTCTCCAAGCAAGAATACAGGAGTGGGTTGCCATGCCCTCCTCCAAGGGATCTTCCCAACCAAGGGATGAACCCAGGTCTCCTGCATTGCAGACGGATTCTTTACTGTCTGAGCCACCAGGGAAACCCAAGAATACTGGAGAGGGTAACTTATCCCTTCTCCAGGGGATCTTCCTGACCCAAAATTGAACCAGGATTTCCAGCCTTGCAGGTGGATTCTTTAGCAGCTGAGCTACCAGGACAGCCCTTAAACATGTATACTCACCAACAAATAGATGGTAAACTATTTTACTTCTTTCTATGCAGCTTCTCCCTTAAAAGTCTCATTACCTTATATACTAAAAATTGATTTTATTTTTATGTTATTTTTTGGTTAAACGATGAATACACCCAAAATGTAATATTGGAGAAGGAAATGGCAACCCACTCCAGTGTTCTTGCCTGGAGAATCCCAGGGACGGGGGAGCCTGGTGGGCTTCCATCTATGGGGTCACACAGAGTCGGACGCGACTGACGTGACTTAGCAGTAGCAGCAGCTGATATATTATGCTTGAAAACAAAATATCTCATCATTATTTTTTCCAGTTTTATTAAGATATAATTGACATATGGCGCTGTATAAATTTAAGGTGTCCAGCATAATGATTTGGCTCATGTACATCATGAAATGATTATCACAGCAAGTTTAGTGACCATCCATCATCTCGTATGGTTAGAAAATTAAGGAAATAAAAAAATATTCTTCTTAGTGATGAGAACTCTTCAGATTTATTCTCTTACCAACTTGCATATATAATATACACCAGTGCTAGTTGTATTTATCATTTTTTATGTTACATACATCCCTAGGACTTATTTATCTTATAACTGGAAGTTTGAAACTCTGGATCACCTTCCTCCAAGTCCTTTCACTTCTGGTAACCACAAATCCGATCTCTTTTTATATGTTTGTTTGTTTGTTAAGTATAATTGACCTACTGCTATGTTAGTTCCAGGTACCCAACATAGTGATTCAATACTTCTGTACATTTTAAAGTTGACACCATTATAAGTCTAGTTATAATATATCACCATACAAAGACATTGCATAATTATTGACTATATTCCCCACACTGTACATTTCATATTTATGACTCATTTATCTCATAACTGAAAGTTTATATGTCTTCATCTCCCTCACCTATTTCTCACCTACCCCCCATCTCCTTCCCTGAAAACTGTTTCTTCTCTTTATCTATGACTCTGTTTCTATTTTGTTTTTTAGATTTCACATATAAGGGAAATTATGCAATATTTGTCTTTTTCTGTCTGATTTATTTCACTTAGCATAATACCTTTTAGGTCTACCCATGTTTTCACAAAAGGCAAAATTCTATTTTTTAGGACTAATATTCCAGTGTGTGTATATACCACATCTTCTTTATCCATTTATTTGTTGATGGACACTTAGGTTACATCCATATTTTGGCTATTGTAGGAAAAAGCAAGTTGCAGTGAAAAAGGGCGTGCATATGTGTTTTTTAATTAGTGTATTTATTTTCTTTGGATAAATCCCCCAGGAGTGGAATTGCTTTATCATATGGCAGCTGCATTTTTAATTTTCCATAAATTAAATGCCATACTCTTTTCCATAGTGTCTATACCAGTTTACATTCCCACCAACAATACGTACAGTTCCACTTTCTTCACATTCTCTCTAACACTTGTTATTTGTTATCTTCTTGATAATAGACATTTTTAATAATGTCTTTTTGCCATTCTGAAGTGTGTGAAGTGTTATCTCATTGTGGTTTTTATTTGAATTTCCTTGATGACTAGTGATCATGAACATCTATCTTTTCATGTTCCTGTTGTCTTCTTTGGAAAAACATCTATACAGGTCCTTCGCCCATTTTTTTTTAGTCAGATTGTTTCTTTAATGTTGAATTGTATAGGTTCTATGTCTATTTTGGATATTTTCCCCTTATCAAGTGTATATCTTCTTCAGTTTATTAGGCAGTCTTTTGTTTTGTTTCCTTTGCTGTTCTAAAGCTTTTTAGTTTGGTGTAGTCCCATTTGTTTATTTTCACTTTGGTTAATTTTATGTGTCAGCGTGGCTAGTTTATGGTGCTCAACTGTTTAATCAAACACCAGGGGAGATGTTGCTGTGAAGGTATTTTTTAGATGTGAATATTTAAATCGGCAGACTTTGAGTAAAGCTCATTCCCCTCTGTAATTGTGAGAGCCTCATGCAGTTGGAGGCTTTAAGATTCAGTGAAAGGAAAGATATTAAGTTTTGTTATCACAAAAAAAGAGAACAGAAGGAAACTTTTGGAATGGATATATTTATAGCTTTGTTATGTATATTAGATATATATAGCTTTTATATGTCAATTTTATCTCAATAGAGTGTTTTTTATCAAATTAAAAAAAAAAAAAAGAGAGAGAACTATCTGAGGTCCCCAGAAGAGGAAGGAATTCTGTCTCAAGACTGCCTTCAACTCAAGTTGCAACACTTACTCCTGCCAGAATTTCCAGTCTGCTGGCCTATCCTGCAGACATTAAGCTTGCCAGTCTCACCATCATGTGGACCAGTTCCTTAAATTACATCTCACGTTGCTCTACACTGTCCTCATCATATGTTAACCTACCCCATAAACAACTCATAAAACTCTTCCTTCCTGCCTAACTAAACATCATGATGTAAATGAATTGTTAAGTAATTGTTGCACAGAATGCCAAATGTGATAGGCTGAATAGTAGCCTCCCAAAAGAATGGATTCTCTTCTAGAGTCTCCATAAGGAACCAGCCTCATTAACAGCTTGATTTTAGCCCTGCAAGAGTCATTTCATACTTCTGATCTCCAAAATTCTAACAGAATACATTTCTGTTGTTTCAAACCACTACGTCTCTAGTAATTTGTTGCAGTAGGAATAAAAAAGACTAATACATGAAACATTCCTGAAATTCAGTCCTGATTGTAGCCTGTGCTCAAACTGAGATTTCTATTACACAAAAATAAGTGGATAAAATATAGTGGGATAGACTCCCACTTCTAACCAACTGGTGTCTGACTTGCTTTCATGCCATAAATAACTGGAAAACGGACCAAATATAGTAAAAAAAACTGTTTTCAGGCGTTAGTTGACATTTCAGCAACGTGTCCCTCAGATAAAGAAAATAAATTAAATAAGCCCTATGTTTGTCCCAGTTTTCTTCTTGTAGACACTTTTCTGGATCATGGAGAGGGAGGAGAATCTAAACGAAGTACAGTGGTCTCACTGAGTTGAAGAGACGAACTTAGCTGAAATCTAGGATCTAAATAGGAAAAGAAATATGTGGACAGATTTATTTGTGCTTTTGGATGAAAACTAAGCTGCACATGTACAAAAGAAAACTACCACTGAATTATAAGCTGAGCAATTCCCAAAGCTCAAATATTACTGAGACATCAGAGCTCCAATCAGACAAAGTGAAGAAATGTCATTGAACATACAGGACTTAGCAGAGACCACAGAATGATAGCAGGGCTAAAGTAGTGTTAAATAAAAATCTTCTTTAGACTTAGTGTAACAAAATTTATAAACAGATCTCTAAGTAATTAAGCCAACCCACAGATTACGTGGTTGCCTGATAGAACAAAGCCCAACATTTTTCACAGAAAATCTTTAAAACAACAAACAACATTAAAGTTCATTTTGTCTAAGTTCAGTTAAAAATCAGAAGAAGCAGAATAATGTGACCTATTACAAGCTGAAAAAAATAATAGAAATAGACCCAGAAATGACAGAGTTAATAGGATTATCAATGACTTATAACGGTCAATAGACTTAAAATCTTTAAGTGTGCTTGGATTTATGGAAAAATATAAACATAACGATGCTACAAGTAAGAAACACTTTAAAAAAGACTAAAGAATCATTTTAGAGTGGAAAATGTACTATATAAAATGAAAATATCAATGAGTGGTATTAACAACAGATTGAAAACTGCAGAAGGAAAGTTTAATGATCTTGGATATATGTAAATATAAACTATTCAAGCAAAAATACATAGAGAAAAAAACTAAAAAGGAAATGAAATATCATTAATAGTATATATGGAGGAGGAAATGGCAACCCACTCCAGTATTCTTGCTTGGAGACTCCCAGGGACAGAGAAGCCTGGTGGGCTGCCATCCATGGGGTTGCACAGAGTTGGACACGACTGAAGAGACTTAACAGCAGCAGCAGTAGCAGTGGTATATGAGATAATATCGAGTAGTGCATGAGGAAAAAACCTACAAAACTAAAAAAGACACAGACAGATTGACAATCATATTTGTAAATTTCCACAATTCTCTCTCAGTAACTGATAAAACAAATATACATGTTAACAGGTATCAACCTATTTGATCTAATAACTCAAAGTATACATAGGTCAAATGGAAATTACATGAGGATTTAGAAAATATTTTTTACTTAATGGCATTGAAAACACAGCGTATCAAAATTTGGGTGCTGTGAATAAAGGGAAATTTATAGCTTTAAAATTTCTTATTTTAGAAAAAAAAGGAAAACATGTATAAAATAAATTATCCGTTTCCTTCATAAATGTTACCAAAAGAAAAACAAATTAAACTTAAAGTAAGTAGAAGATGAAGTAGAAGCAAAATAAATAAGTGAAATAAAAATAATAAAAAAGTAGAAGGTAATAAGTAAGTAGGAGTCAATAGGAATGGAAAACAATGAAAGAAAAATGGGAAAGAAGTAGAGAAAATATAAGGGTTTTTCTCTGACAACATCTAAAATTGAAAACCCTCAAGTTAACTGAATAGGAAAAAAAGAAAATGGTATAAATTACCAATGTCAATAGAGAAAAAGACTACAGATTTTATAGAAGTTAAAAGAATAACAAAGGGATATCATGACATGATATAATATGTCAATAAATTTGGAATTTTATTTATAATAAGATCCTTGAAAGACACATTTTACAGATATTGGTTCAAGAAGAAATAAAAATTGAATAGCCATATATCTAAGAAATAATTTTGTAATTAAAAACTTTCCCATGAAGAAAAATCCAGTTCAGGATAACTTCACTTGCAAATTCTATACAAACTTTCAGGAAAGAAATAATATCCATCATTTACAAAATACAAAACAAACACTTCTAAACTCACTTTACAGTATTCAGTTCAGTTCAGTTGAGTCACTCAGTTGTGTCTGACTCTTTGCGGTCCCGTGGACCACAGTACTCCAGGACACCCTATCCATCACCAACACCCAGAGTTTACCCAAACTCATGTCCATTGAGTCAGTGATGCCATCCAACCATCTCATCCTCTGTTGTCCCCTTCTCCTCCTGCCCTCAATCCTTCCCAGCATCATGGTCTTTTCAAAGGAGTCAGCTTTTCTCATCAGGTGGCCAAAGTATTGGAGTTTCAGCTTCAACATTGGTTCTTCCATTGAACACTCAGGACTGATCTCTTTTAGGATGGACTGGTTGGATCTCCCTGCAGTCCAAGGGACTCTCAAGAGGCTTCTCCAACACCACAGTTCAAAAGCATCAATTCTTCGGTGCTCAGCTTTCTTTATAGTCCAACTTTCACATCCATACATGACTACTGGATAAACCATAGCCTTGACTAGATGGACCTTTGTTGACAAAGTAATGTCTCTGATTTTTAATATGCTTTTTAATAGGTTGGTCATAACTTGCCTTCCAAGGAGTAAGCATCTTTTAATTTCATGGCTGCAGTCAGCATCTGCAGTGATTTTGGAGCCCCCCAAAGTAAGGTCAGCCACTGTTTCCTTGAGTATTAATGTTATAAAATTACAGCATTACAGAATACAAAACTACGGATGAATGCTCTTATATACTTCTATGTGAACATACATGATAAAATCCTTTACAAAACATTAGAAAAATCATATCCAAAAACGTATACTAATATGTCTTGAAAAAATGAAATTTATCTTTAGAGTATAAAATCGATTTATAATTTGAAGACCAATAGATTTTTACCATATTAGTAAAATAAGGGAGAAAAACATTTAATATTCTCAATAGATGCAGAAAGTGAGCTTGGCAATGCAATACCAAATCATGATGAAAGCTCTCAAGATAGTAGAAATGGATAAGAACTTCAAGTTAAAAAAGAGCATCTACCCAGTCCTTCATCTAATATCACATTTAATGGCTCTAAGTTTAGGAAAAAAGATAAAGATCTCTATCCTCAACATTTGTCTTCAGGATTTTATTTGAGGCCCCAGTCAGTGTAATAAGGCAAGTAGAAGAGATAAAACACATATAAACTGGAAAGAAAGAAGTACGTTTGTATTGATTTGCAGATGACAAGCTTGTATATGCACATAATCTTAAGAATCCACACAAAAAAAAAGCTGCTGGAAACTAAAAAATGAATTTAGCAAGATCAGAAAATACAAAATCACTGTAGAAACATCAGTTGTATTTCTCCATACTAGCAATGAATAACTAAAAATGAAATTACTACTATATAAATGTGTTAATGTCAAGTCGACAGCAAAAACATGTACTATATCTAGGACTGAATTTACTTAAATATATGTGAGAGCTGTGGGCTTCCCAGGCAGTGCTAGTGGTAAAGAACCCACCTGCCAATGCAGGAGACAAAAGACAATACTGGTTTGATCCTAAGGTTGGGAAGATACACCTTGGAGGAGGAAATGGCAACCCACTCCAGTATACTCGACTGGGAAATCCCATGGACAGAGGAGCCCGGCAGGCTATGCAGTTCATGGGGTCACAAAGAGTCGGACGTGAATGAAGCAACTGAGCAGGCATGGATGCATGCATGCATGGATAGATTTAGACCCAGAAGAGTTTCTGATAGATAATTATGAGCCTGGCACCTGTAGCCAGCTAGGTGTTCAGTAGACTTGGGGTACAGAATGTAAGACATGGATTCTGAAAGATGAAATTAGAAAAGATCAGATCATGAAAAGCCTCTTATCAGGACTTTGAGAATAAACATCTCCTTAAATATTGTATCCATGCTGTGCTTGTAAGAAATGCTATGGAATTTTGAATTTTCCTCACGAATCCTTTATTTTTTCATTGTGTACAGATAGGTTGAAAACTAGATACCCTGCCCTTGGGACAGAGAAACAGATTTGAATGGCTTCCCACTTGAATCTTCCAAGGTCCCCTTCTCTGTCCCCTTTCCAGATAAGATAGATGTAGCATTGGGGTTGGCCAGTGCCATATAATGCACACATTTTAAGAAGAACAGCAGAGCACTCATTGAATCAGAAACAGAGAAAGATATTTTCACACAAAGTGATAAACCCAGTCCAGGCTGTGTTCTTTATTTCTTGATAAAAAGTATTCCAGACCCAAGGCCCGTTCTTATACAGCTGAATGGGAGTCAAAAGACTGAACATATGATACTACCTTTCCCAACAGAAGAATACAAGCCTCAAAGCCTTTTTGAAGGTGATAAAGGCTACTTGACTCAGTTTGTGAGTCATATTCTTTTTTTGATTATGTGTTAATACTTATCTATTTGGCTGGACCAGGTATCAGCTATAGTGTGCGGATATTTAGTTACAGCATACAAACTCTTAGTTGTGGTGTGTGGGATTTATTTCCTTGACTATGAATCAAACTGGGGCCTCCTGCATAGGGAATGCAGAGTCTTAGCCACTGGACCACCAAGGAGATCCCTGTGACTCATATTCAGTTAAGAGTTTGACCTGGACTCTGAAGGCTTAAGAGGGACAGACTAAGATGGACTCTGCTGCTGCTGCTAAGTTGCTTCAGTCGTGTCCGACTCTGTGGGACCCCATAGACGTCAGCCCACCAGGCTCCTCTGTCCCTGGGATTCTCCAGGCAAGAATACTGGAGTGGGTTGCCATTTCCTACTCCAATGCATGAAAGTGAAAAGTGAAAGTGAAGTCACTTAGTCGTGTCTGACTCCTAGCGACCCCATGGACTGCAGCCCACCAGTCTCCTCTGTCCATGGGATTCTCCAGGCAAGAGTACTGGAATGGACTGCCACTGCCTTCTCCAAGCAGAAGCTAAATGCTGGTCACTGGCTGCTGAGTGCTTATTCCCATTTGTAGACATGATCACATCTGAGTTTTTTTCTATATCAATTCGCTTAGCTCCCAGAACAGAAAGGATGACAGGAGCTCTATTAATATTATGGAAATGTGTTCCAAATTTGGTGTTAGTGGATGAAGTACAGCAGCCCTGGAAGAAAGGCATTTTGAAGATAATCCTATTATGTACAGGCATACTTTATTTTATTGTTCTTTATTTAGTGCTTCATAGATATTGAATTTTTTACAAATTGAAGGTTTGTGGCAACTCTGAGTCAATCAATTCTATTGGTGTCATTTTGTCAATAGCATTTGCTCACTTCATGTCTTGTGTCACTTTTGGCCATCCTTGCAATATTTCAAACTTTTGCATTATTATTATATTTGCTTTGGTGATCTGTCATTAATGATCTCTAACTCTTTGAAACCTCAGATAATGGTGAGCATTTTTCAGTGCTATATTTTAAATTAATGTATGTACAATTTTTTTTTTTTAAAGAAAACAATGCTATTGCGTACGTGCTACTGCTGCTGCTAAGTCACTTCAGTCGTGTCCGACTCTGTGTGACCCCATAGACGGCAGCCCACCAGGCTCCCCCGTCCCTGGGATTCTCCAGGCAAGAACACTGGAGTGGGTTGCCATTTCCTTCTCCAATGTGTGAAAGTGGAAAGTGAAAAGTGAAAGTGAAGTCGCTCAGTCGTGTCCGACCCTTAGCGACCCCACGGACTGCAGCCTACCAAGCTCCTCCATCCATGGGATTTTCTAGGCAATAGTACTGGAGTGGCTTGCCATTGCCTTCTCCGATTGCGTACCTAGTGGACTACAATATAGGGTAAAAACTTTTATATGCACTGGGAATCCAAAAACTTCATGTGACTTGTTCTATTGTGAAATTTGTTTTATTGCTTGGTCTGGAATTGAACCTACAGTATTCTTTTTCTGTGTAGTATTCCCAGCATCTTTAATCATTTCTCATAATATTGATTATCTTTCAATTACCCTTATTAGGCAATGCACTTCTTAGAATTTTTGTGCCTCTGATAATTAACTAAAGAGTGCCCGATTCTTAGGAGAACACTGGATCACTGATGTAGACTATCTTGTGCAAAGCAGAGTAGGACCAGTTTCACCCCTGATCTGGATTCTTGAAGACCCCTAAGTTTGCACTAGTTTAGGTTATTTTTTTCCTAACATTCAGAACAAACTTTATTCTGCCTAGTGACTCTGTGGGATAAGATATATTTGACAGAAGGGAAAAAAATGAACTGATATCATCTGTAATGGTAACCTAGAAGATTCAAATTAAATGAGCAATTGTAAAACACCTTTTGGATTATTTACTCTTCAAAAGCCTATTGAATGGGAAGTCTTTAAAAATAATTTTATTTTGCATGTTTAGTGACTAAGTTAAATAAAACAAACAAGTCAAACATGTAAGACAGCACAGAAATGAAGGTACATGTTCCACTTTTAAACACTATCATGGGGTTTGCATTGAGCTGAAAAAAAAGTGAACATTTCTTTTCCTGGCTTATTTTTTAGTTAAAAAAAATAAAAGCCTGTCTTTTTTATGCAAATTAAGAAAATTTCTTAGGTTAAGAAGTCTGGTACTTTGACTTATTTCTTCTGCTGAATTTCAGTAGTACATAAAAGTTATATTTCTAAATCAAAGATACATTTTCTTTTTTTCTAGAAAATTACTTAAAGAAAAGTTATTATGCTGGGAATAGTGCCCCTGAAATTAATTTGTTCTTTTACTCTAGTCTAAAAGTGTCAGATATCCATTCATGAAAATCAATGATAAGTATACCCTTAGTAGATCATATAATATCCTGTGTTTTTGATATTTTACTTCTTCGAAAACTAAGCTTCCAGCAATAGTCTTCATTTCTGAATTTCCTCTGAAGAATATCTCTGTCAGTTCTATCAGATGCTATATTTCTAGGGCTAGTTTGTCTTGACAGAGAACCCCATTGAGGTCAGAAAGTGAGGTCAGTCACACATGGAAAGTCAAACAGTATAATGGTCGGGAAATGCCTAAACAATAGAAGGTGTTTCACTGGATTTGGTCAAGAAGAAATTTACCATCAGTTTCAAACAGAAGTCAGAGGCTAGCATACCTCCAATTTCCCAGTAACAGACAGATTAGTCATTCTGTAGCTACACATTCAGAGAAGGCAATGGCAAGCCACTCCAGTACTGTTGCCTAGAAAATCCCATGGACGGAGGAGCCTGGTAGGCTGCAGTCCATGGGGTTGCTACGAGTCAGACATGACTGAGCGACTTCACTTTCCCTTTTCACTTTCACACATTGGAGAAGGAAATGGCAACCCACTCCAGTGTTCTTGCCTGGAGAATCCCAGGGACGGGGGAGCCTGATGGGCTGCCGTCTATGGGGTCACACAGAGTTGGACACGACTGAAGTGACTTAGCAGCAGTAGCAGCAGCTACACATTGAGATACCTTGCTGTCATTTTAGAAAAACATAATCTGCTTGACTGCCAGTCAAATTCTAAGGAATAGTTTAAAATGTTAATCTTTAATGTATCATAGAGCACTGCTCTGGTAGATATGGATGGCAGTTACAACTTCAGCAGATTGAGAGCTAAGGGATCTAGGAATATGCATGAACCAATTGAAAGAGCCAACAGATCAAGAACTTTCTGAATTTCTGAATTTCTTAAAGCAGCATCTTAACTACAGCATATGGGAATGTCAGTAACAGTAGGGAAATCCTTGAAGGCAGCATCCCAGATTCCAAGCTTTACCCAGAGTTTTATGTCTTAAAAGTACATGGATACTGGAAGGCTGTTAGTCACTGTTCTCTTGTCTTAATGCCAGGATCTTTGCCCAGTTTCAAGAGTAAGCAGACACAAAGGCCTGCCAGGACACCCTATTTACGATAATAAATTCATTTTTAGGCTAAGTGAAGAAATTGATGCCATAGGCACTGTGATGTGAGAGGGCTTGGGTGAGGCGCCAGATCACACTAGAATTCCTCGATATGTTTAGATTGGAGTCAGTTCCTCCTTGGTGAGCTCCATGAAGCCATTGCTTTGGACTTGAATGACTATGTCCAACCTCTTAGTCTCCACTCACCTGGGCATGAGATCTGAGATTTTCCTTATTCTACATTTCTGCTGCACATCCTTAACTTCATCTGTCATCTGCTATGTATATTTTAGGAGATTCTCCTCCATAGCAAGTTTTCTTTCCAGAAAGGTGTTTTTTTTAATGGTTTAATTCAAGTGGAGCTTAACCTCTTTCAGAGATTTGGCAGAAGCTCATTGTACTTACTCCATGTCATCATTTGTTTGACTAGCTTTCTAATATATTTTTGTAATCCATCTTTGGTTCTTTTAGTCTTTACAAGGCCATTCTCTAATGCTAAGACCTCTTGGAAGATTTCAGAATATTGTATTTCAGAGAGATTGTAGCTTCATTGGAAGGCAGTTATTTTCTAACCAGAAAACCCTTTTCTTATTTCTGATTTGTTGGAGCTGTGTCTCCATCTATTTTTTTCTTTTTCAGTTTCTGGGACTTTGTAGTTCCTCTGTATATTCTTTGCCCATTACTTCTATGTCATACTGGATATTTTCAATAGCAAGTCACTTCCTCTATAGAGTTAAAAATGTTCTTTTCCTGTTAAAACAGGGGAACAGCATCACTCTTCTTGTAACCTGATGTGCAGGTGCTGGAGGTGAGGAGGGGATGATATCTGGGCACCTCAGTCCTGCCTTAGCTTTCTAAGGGTCATTTCACATTGGCTATTTACAGCTTGTTGTGAGCTAAAATTCATGAGAGTTTTCTTTATGAATTGCAGTTTAGTGCATTTTCTTTTGATCTGTATTTGGGTACTTTATTAAAAAGTCTGAATGGAAGATTTGAAAATGTCGTTTACTAGATTATAATTTGATTTTAGAGATGATTTGAACGAATGATCTTGTAAATCAATGCATAAGCTGTCCATTTCCCAAACTTTGTATCATTCACGGATTCAATGAGCTTCATTTTGTGTATTCTGCTAAGAATATGCATTTCATGTCATCCATATACTAAATATTATTTCATATAGAGCATGGAGGCCCATTAGGATAAAATTCTTCTTTTTGAGTTGGTCACAGGCTGGTGAACAAACGGATTAACACCCAAAGAATTACACTGCAATGTAATGTGATTGATAATGATGATGCAGTTTGGCATTGTTTTAGAACTTGCCAAATAAGGGACAACTTCCGTCTCTGCAGAAGATTTTACTCAGGTTATTTGTAAAAACAAAAACAAAAATTGATTGCTTCAGTCCACCCAAAGAGAAGCCAAATAAAAGGTTAATGTACTATGTATTATTTTTCTATTTAAGACAATGTTAAGCAACTTCAGATATCAGCCATTGATTTTTCAGACTGTGCTGGAGGGAAGATTTTCTTTATGTGTCTGAACAGTTCCAGATTCTTCACTGGCAGAATGCACTTGGAAGTAGAGAGGTGATACAGAAGTGTTTGTTCGCAGCTTCAGCCATGCTCTGTTGCATGATGGGATGCCTTCTGAAGAAGGGCAGAGATGTTCTGATCTTGTCTCTTCTGGGGGATAAATAACAGACCGTAATGATAACTCATCATATCTTCATAAGAGTATTTAAATGAACTTTAGCCAGGAGTTCTTCCTTTGTTTATTAAATAACAAAAAACATACTTTCTGAACAAAGGGAGCTTTTCTCAGAATTTTGCAACTATTATCTACAATATGTGAAATTTATTTTGTGGTCATACACAGGTTGATGTACTTTTCAAAAATAATTTATAACAGTCACATTTTATGGAGCTCATTTTTTCCTTGAAAGAGGAAATATCATTAATTGTATAGCGAATGATTAAATATTCTCAGATCCTTCAAAAAGTATTTTACCAAGTGTCTCCCAGATTACATGTCTGAAATTCTACAAAAGTGCAGAAGAGATAGTGACATGCTTCCTAATTTTTCATCCAAGTTCTGAATTTTAAAGAATGAATTGATCAGACTTATGAAGAGAAAGAAAATGTGTCATCAGAAAATGCCTTTTGGTTTAACATAATTCATAAACAGGGGTAGAAAACTTGTAGCATTATGGATCTGTGATTTGAATTAATTTTAGCAATGATTGCTCAATGTCTTTAGCCTGAGTAACTATTTTCTGTTTCCTCTTTCTCTCCCTCCCAACTCTTTCTTTCCCACTCTCTCTCTCTTTTTCCATGAGATGCATTAATGGTCATTTGGAATATTCAAGTGTGGGAGTGGTATTGATAACTTTCATGATTTTCAATCTATTTGGCAATCCATGTTTTGAAAAATCACACTTTCAAAATTATTTTTTCAAGATATATTGATTCATCAATTGAGTGTTTCCTTTCCATTAATACTCTTTATCCTAGCAATTGCTATTAAACTCCAGTTCAATTTTTAACTTTCCATTAATATGACATCTATATAATATCTTTATGCAAACTCATAAACACATGTTTCTTCAATACCATTTATACATATGATATTATATGATACCTGTTTTATAATATACTATACTACTAGCCAATCTGATCACATGGACCACAGCCTTGTCTAACTCAATGAAACTAAGACATGCCATGTGAGGCCATCCAAGACGGCCGGGTCATGGTGGAGAGGTCTGACAGAATGTGGTCCCCTGGAGAAGGGAATGGCAAATCACTTCAGTATTCTTGCCTTGAGAACCCCATGAACAGTATGAAAAGGCAAAATGATAGGATACTGAAAGAGGAACTCCCCAGGTCAGTAGGTGCCCAATATGCTATAGGACTCGATGCACATGAGTTTGGGTGAACTCTGGGAGTTGGTGATAGACAGGGAGGCCTGGCGTGCTGCGATTCATGGAGTCACAAAGAGTTGTACACGACTGAGCCACTGAACTGAACTGAACTGATACTTACTTACAGTGGTATATATACTATTTATTCTTTTGACTTTCTGTGTGTTTTGTTATTCTCTTACTTATTTAATTACGAAAATAAATGAGTGCTTAGCATGATTACAAGTTCTGGGAGCACAGCAGTGAACAAAACAGATATGTACAGTATGCTTTCTATGGGGATAGAAAATAAAGATGAATAAAATAGAAAGTGATATCTCAGGGAAAGAAAAAAAGACAGAGAATAAGAAGGTGTGAGTTAAGGGTTAGTGATTTTGGATAGAGTGACCAAAGAGGACCTCATTAAGAAGATGATAGTTGAACAAACAAATAATGCTGGAAAGGGAGACAGCCATATGCATATCTGGTGGAAGAGCATTCTGAGTTTATGGGAGCAGCATATATGGGGACCCTGAGTTAAGAGTGCTCTTGGTGTGTTTGAAAGCAACCAGGTAGTAAGTGTGGCTGGAAGTGAAAGGGAAAGAGAATGGGGTACCTGATTCTGTATGGATTTAGAAGTCCTCAAAGACTTAGGCTTTTGCTTTTATAGAAATGAAAAGACACCAGGAGACTTAGGATTGACATGACTGGACTTGTGGTTTAATATGATACTATTTCCACCTGTTGAAAACAGAATATATGGAGCAAAAGTGGAAACAGGGAAACAAGTCAGAAAGCTAGTCTAATCATCCAAATGGTGAAGGAGGGGAGAAGTGGTTTAATTCTAGACAGTTCTACATTATACTTCACCATTACTTTCTCTACGCCAGCCCTGAAGGATCCTTGGTTCCTTTTAATGGAGAAGGGTATTTAGAAATCAAGATCTCTGAAAAACTCCCTACAAACAAAAGTCAGAGACCAGATAGCCTCACAGTTGTATTCTACCAAACATACAAAGAAGAACTTTTATCAATCTTTCTCAAACTCCTCCAAAGGACTGACGATGAGGGAAAACTCCCAAAGACGTTTTATGAAGCAACCATCACCCTGATAACAAAACCAGACAAAGATACCACCAAAAAAGAAAATAATAAGCCACTATCTTTGATGAATATAGATACAGAATTTCTCAATAAAACGTTTACAAGCCAAATCCAGTGATACATGAAAAAAGGATCATACACTCTAACCAAGTGGGATTAATCTCAATTCACAAGAATGGATCAACAAATACAGATCAATCAATGTGATACATAACATTAACAAAAGAAAAGACAGAAACTGATGCTGAGAAAGCATTTGAGAAAATTCAACATCCGTTCATGATAAAAACTCTTACCAAAGTGGATATAGCAGGAACCTATCTCAACTTAATAAGATTTATTTATGACAAATCCACAGCCAATACCAAACTCAGTGATGAAAGGTTGAAAGCCTTCCTTCTAAAAGCTGGAACAAGACAAGGATTCTCACTCTTACCATTGCTATTCAACATAGTGTTGGAAGTTCTAATCACAGCAGTAAAAAGTATCCAAATTGGAAAGGAAGGGGTAAAATTGTCCTTATATGCAGAGGACATGATAATATATATATATAGAAAGTTGGACCTAAAGACTCCACACAAAAAAATTCTAGAACTGATCAATGAATTAAACAGTGTAGCAAGGTACAAGGTTGACATACAGAAATTGGTTACATTTCTTTATACTAACAATGAAATATCAGAAAGCGAATGTAAAGAAGAACACCTCTAAAAATTACACCAAAAAAGTATTTAGGAATAAACCTGATCAAGGAGGTGAAAGACTTCTATGCTGAGAACTATAACACATTAATAAAGTAAATTAAAGATAATTCAGAGAAATGGAAAGATATCCACGCTCTTGGATCAGAAGAATTAATATTAAAATGGCCACGCTACTCACAGTGATCTACAGATTTAACATTAGTTCAGTTCAGTTGCTCAGTCGTGTCTGACTCTTTGCAACCCCATGAACCACAGCACACCAGGTCTCGCTGTCCATCACCAACCCCCAGAGTCCACCCAAACCCATGTCCATCGATTTGGTGATGCCATCCAACCATCTCATCCATTGTTGTCCCCTTCTCCTCCTTCCCTCAATCTTTCCCAGCATCAGGTCTTTTCAAATGAGTCAGCTCTTCGCATCAGGTGGCCAAAGTATTGGAGTTTCAGTTTCAACATCAGTCCTTCCAATGAACACCTAGAACAGATCTCCTTTAGGATGGACTGGTTGGATCTCCTTGCAGTCCAAGGGACTCTCAAGAGTCTTCTCAAACACCGCAGTTCAAAAGCATCAATTCTTCGGTGATCAGTTTTCTTTATAGTCCAACTCTCACATCCATACATGACCACTGGAAAAACCATAACCTTGACTAGATGGACCTTTGTTGGCAAAGTAATGTCTCTGCTTTTTAATATGTTGTCTAGGTTGGTCATAACTTTCCTTCCAAGGAGTAAGCGCCTTTTAATTTCATGGCTGAAATTAACATAATCCATATCAAATAACCCATGACATTTTTTTCACAAAACTAGAGCAAATAATTCTAAAATTTATATGGAACCATAAAAGACCCAGAATTGAGCAGGAGGCGTACCCCTCCCAGGCCTTAGATTATTAGTACCACAATGCTACAGTAATCAAAACAGTAAGATATTGGCATAAAAACAGACATACAGATCAATGGAGCAGAATAGAGAGACCAGAAAAAACCCACTCACCTACAGTTAGTTGATCTTTGACAGAGGAGGCAAGAATATAAAATGGGAAAAAGTAGTGCAGGAAAAGTTGGACAGCTGTATGTAAATCAATGAAGTTAGAACACATCCTCACATCATGCACTAAAATAAACTCAAAATGGCTTAAAGACTTAAGACATGCAAAATAAAACTCCTAGAAGAGACCATATGCAAAACATTCTTTGACATAAATCTTACCATGTTTTCTTAGGTCAGACTCCCAAGGCAACAGAAAAGAACAATAAAACAGACCAAGATCTTGACACTATGTTCATTGATCCTGGGCCATTTCAGTGGACAGAAAATAATCATTACTTTTTAAAATATCATGCATTGCTACTAAGATTTCCAATTCCAATTCCAATCACAAGATTCTTTCTTGCCTCCCCACATTCCCAATTTGTATTTTTCTTCTCCCACATTGAGAGTTTGGATCCCCCAAATTTCAATATAGTTATTACTGGCTCAATCTCAAAATATGCACAGAATAGTTTAAGAATCTCTACACCTGTACTAGTACAAAAACAAATCTACTAAATCAAGTTGAGGATTTATTCACATTGTCTTTAGACTGGGGAAATATAATCAAAATATTGTGTACAAATGTTATTTGGATTAGTTTCATCTTTTCCTATGTGGTTATATAATCCATTTGTTATGCTGTTTAATTTGCTTCTATTTGCATTCAATTTTACTTTGTTCTAGTTAATTTTGATTTAATTTTTTTAATATGTAAAGTATTACATTTCCTCAAAGTCATACCTATACAAAGAGTTATTCTCAGAGAGATGCTGCTTTCCACTATTTGATTCCCATAACAAATTAGCCTGTTATATTAGTGTTTAGTTTATCATTCCTACATATCTTTTTGCAAAAATAAACAGATAAATGTATATGTTTCCCTTACTTTTTCCTATCAAACAGAGAGTAAATTATACTTATATCTTTGTACACTACTTTTTTACTTAACAGTAAATATTGGAAACCATTCATTTATTCATAGAGATCTTCCATTTTCTAGTGTAGAGCTGTGAGTACTCTATTGGGTGGATGATCCATAGTTCATTCAATTAATTTTTAGGTATGGACCTTCAGGTTTTCTAGTATTTTGCAGTAACAAAAAATGTTGCAATAAAAACACTTCACGCATATGTATTTTCTTATTTTTTGAGCTATATTTTCAGAATAAATTCCTAGAAGTAGGATTGTTGGACCAAAAGGTAATGAAAATATAGTTTTGTAAAGTATTGCCAAAATAGCATCTAGAGTTGTCTTTTTTGCTTTCCCACAAGCAATATATGAAAGTACCTGTTGTCCCACAGCTGCTCCCACTCTGGCAGTCAGCATGTTGCTAAATTTTGAATTTTTGTAAATTTGACAGTTCTAGGGATTGTATTAATTTGTGCTTTTATTTTACAAGGAAAGTTAAATTCTTGACCTGAGCAATTAGGAGAATAGAAATTTCTATTAACTGCATCATGGAATATTGCTTTTTTATTTAAAAAAAGGTTTTTTAGTCACTGTCAGAGTTTCAGTTTTGGACTATTAATTTTCAGTCACCTATTGGACAGTCCAGTGAATTTGTTGAAAGTTGATACATAAGTCTACAGTATAGGGGAATGGTCTGTGCTAGAGATATAATTTTCTGATATAAAATATGTGATATTTACATCCTTGAGACTTGATGAGATCACCAAAGAAAGTGTTATTTTGAAAAGATGTATAAAAATTAAGCCCATGGGCTCTCTAATATAGAGAAGTTGAGGAACTGAGGAAGGAAGAACCAGATAAAAGACCAGGAAAGAATATTCAGAGAGGCAGACAAACATCAAAAGGGAAATTTGATGTCCTGAAGCCACATGGAGAAAGTGTTTTAAGGTGGAGAGACATGTTACAAACAGGTTAAATAGTTTGGAAACTGACCATGGGATTTAGCAATACTGAGGTCTTTATAGGATAAATTTTTGTGGGTGTTTGAGTGAAAACTTGATTGGTTTGGGTTCAAGAAAGAATAGGCAGGGGAAGAAAGGTATTAAAGACTGGTAGTATAGACTATTCTTTCAAAAATTTTTACTGTATGAGGAAGTAAACAAATGGGCAGCAAATTAAGTGTCTCAAGAATAGACACTGTGTCTTTATACTGTTTAGTATCTTCATAGCACTTATTACCTGAATATTTTTGTGACAAAAATATAGACTTTGAGTTGAAATGCTTTCCAGTAGGAATATCCCTTATGCCTCCCCAGAGAGTCTCATCTGAAATGATTTTTTTTTCCAGCCAGAAGTCCTTTATTCTTAATACTGAGAAACATGCAAACTCAAGTAATTCCAATCAGAATCTGAAGCTTGGATATGTTGTCTACTTGTAAGTTTGACATGAATTCCTTATTGTTGGCTTGCTCTTCCTTGACATCTTTTGTTGTCAATTACAGTCTCAACAGAATATGTATGTTTTTAACTTTTTCTGGAAAATTCTTTATCACTTTTTGAGAGGCAGTACATCATACTTGAAACTCTGAAGATAAGGTGAATGGCATTCAATTTCCTTGAATAAAATATACATAGATGTATTGTTCACATATTCTCTCAACCAAATGTCTAGGCTTTTCTTCTTTGATTCATTTACACATTACCATTATCAAACTTATTTGAAATGTTGATACAAAATTCTCTTCCTAATAGAAATGCCTTAGGTTTTTCCATTCAGATTTTAATTTTGAACAGAGCACTGTTTATTGCAGTTGCCATAAATGACCATAAACCCCAAAAGATTATCATCTGTAGTGAGTATTTGTCACTTGGAGTTCTCACCAAAGGTACACACAGGAAGATGGGAATGATCTGGTACAATTTCCTTTGTAGAAGTCATAAAATATCTCTAAATAAGACCTTTATTTAGAGTGCTGAAGAATTGATGTTTTCATATCGTCGTGTCTGACTTTTTGCGACAGCAAGGTGATCAAACCTATCAATTCTAAAGGACAACAACCCTGAATATTCATTGGAAGGACTGATGCTGAAGCTCCAATATTTTTGCCACCTGATGCAAAGAGATGACTCATTGGAAAAGAACCTGATGCTGGCAAAGGTTGAGGGCAGGAGGAAAGGGGGCAAAAGAGGATGAGATGGTTGGATGGCATAACTGATTCAATGGACATGAGTTTGAACAAACTCCGGGAGATGGTGAAGGACAGGGAAGTCTGGCGTGCTGCAGTCCATGGGATCACAAAGAGTCAGACACTACTTAGCAACTGAAAATAAAACAACAACAACTAGTCCTCTATAGGAAAGCAAAATTTGCCACTCCAATAACTTGTCTCTTTTGGCATGTGGATTGTTTCAAGCTGAAAGCAATCAAGGCCCAAAAGACTGTGACCTTCCCACAACTGTCTAAAAACATGTGGATAGAGGACCTGTTCCGGAAGGGAGCTATCACCATAGATAACTATAGTATGAGCTAGATGTGTTAGACAAAGAAGAACCCAGGAAAACCTGTTTGTTAAAATTCCTCTTTGTGTCCCTTTATCTTGGCCTGGTCCAGCAGCATTTGTTTACCAGACATTTGCCTTTTTCATTACCATGTGACTTTCCTTCCCCCACCCTTGAAGTCCAAAACCATTATCCCAACATCCTCTTTTGTCTTTAGCCGAAGATGATATTGAAGTTGAGAGTTTTGGTCATTTTGCCAAGTTATTCAATTCTCCTGGGTCTCTCCCATGTGAAATGGTTATTAAATTTTTCTTTGATCTTCTGTTAATCTATTTCATATCAATTGAATTCTTAGACCAGCCAAAGGAACCTAGGAAGGTAAAGAAGGATTCGTTCCTCCCTGAACGTCTTATCACTAATAAAATGCCTTTTGACTGAGGGCATCAAGGTATTTTACAAAGTAAATGGAAAAAGAAAAGTAGTTCAAATTTTAGTGGAATCATATCTCAAGAAACAAAACAAAGGCCCAAATTAGAAAAAAAATTAAATATGAAAACTAGCATTGAGTGTATTAATTACACAAATCTGTAAGAAATTTTCTCATGTGATGTCTCCTTTGAAAATAAGTACTGTATTTAATTTACTTTTATTCAGTTCAGTTCATTTCATCACTCAGTCATGTCTGACTCTTTGTGACCCCAAGGACTGCAGCATGCCAGGCCTCCCTCACCAACTCCAAGAGTTCACCCAAACTCATGTCCATTGAGGCAGTGGTGCCATCCAACCATCTCATCCTCTGTTGTCCCCTTCTCCTCCTGTCCTCAATCTTTCCCAGTATCAGGGTCTTTTCAAATGAGTCAGCTCTCTGCATCAGGTGGCCAAAGTATTGGAGTTTCAGCTTCAACAATGGTCCTTCCAGTGAACACCCAGGACTGATCTCCTTTAGAATGGACTGGCTGGATCTCCTTTCAGTCCAAGGGACTCTTAAGAGTCTTCTCCAACACCACAGTTCAAAAGCATCAATTCTTTCGCGATCAGCTTTCTTCACAGTCCAACTCTCACATCCATACATGACTACTGGAAAAACCAAAGCCTTGACTAGATGGACCTTTGTTGGCAAAGTATTGTCTTTGATTTTTAATATGCTGTCTAGGTTGGTCATAACTTTCCTTCTAAGGAGTAGGCATCTTTTAATTTCATGGCTGCAGTCACCATCTGCAGTGATTTTGGAGCCTAGAAAAATAAACTCAGCCACTGTTTCCACTGTTTCTCCATCTATTTGCCATGAAGTGATGGGACTGGATGCCATGTTCTTAGTTTTCTGAATGTTGAGCTTTAAGCCAACTTTTTTACTCTCCTCTTTCACTTTCATCAAGAGGCTTTTTAGTTCCTCTTCACTTTCTGCCATAAGGATGGTGTCATCTGCATATCTGAAGTTATTAATATTTCTCCCAGCAATCTTGCTTCCAGCCTGTGCTTCATCCACCCCAGCATTTCTCATGATGTACTCTGCATATAAGTTAAATAAGCAGGGTGACAATATAAACCTTGACGTGCTCCTTTTCCTATATGGAACCAGTCTGTTGTTCCATGTCCAGTTCTAACTCTTGTTTCCTGACCTGCATACAGGTTTCTCAAGAGGCAGGTGAGGTGGTCTGGTATTCCCATCTCTTGAAGAATTTTCTACAGTTTGTTGTGATCCATACAGTCAAAGACATTGGTGTAGTCAGTAAAGCAGAAGTAGATATTTTTCTGGATTCTCCTGGTTTTTCTATGATCCAGTGGATATTGGCACTTTGATCTCTGGTTCCTCTCAGTTCAGTTCAGTTCAGTTCAGTCGCTCAGTCGTGTCCGACTCTCCGCGACCCCATGAATCACAGCACGCCAGGCCTCCCTGTCCATCACCAACTCCCGGAGTACACTCAAACTCATGTCCACAGAGTCGGTGATGCCATCCAGCCATCTCATTCTCCGTCGTCCCCTTCTCCTCCCGCCCCCAACCTTTCCCAGCATCAGAGTCTTTTCCAGTGAGTCAACTCGTCTCATGAGGTGGCCAAAGTATTGGAGTTTCAGCTTTAGCATCAGTCCCTCCAATGAACATCCAGGATTGATCTCCTTTAGAATGGACTGGTTGGATCTCCTTGCAGTATAAGGGACTCTCAAGAGTCTTCTCCAACACCACAGTTCAAAAGCATCGATTCTTCGGCGATCAGCTTTCTTCACAGTCCAACTCTCACATCCATACATGACCACGGGAAAAACCATTGCCTTGACTAGACGGACCTTGGTCGGCAAAGTAATGTCTCTGCTTTTTAATATACTATCAAGGTTGGTCATAACTTTCCTTCCAAGGAGCAAGCGTCTTTTAATTTCATGGCTGCAATCAGCATCTGCAGTGATTTTGGAGCCCCAAAAAACAAAGTCTGACACTGTTTCCACTGTTTTTCCATCTATTTCCCATGAAGTGATGGGACCAGATGCCATGATCTTTGTTTTCTGAATGTTGAGCTTCAAGCCAACTTTTTCACTCTCCTCTTTCACTTTCATCAAGAGGCTTTTGAGTTCCTCTTCACTTTCTGCCATAAGGGTAGTGTCATCTGCATATCTGAGGTTATTGATATTTCTCCCAGCAATCTTGATTCCAGCTTGTGCTTCTTCCAGCCCAGCGTTCCTCATGATGTACTCTGCATATAAGTTAAATAAGCAAGGTGACAATATACAACCTTGACGCACTCCTTTTCCTATTTGGAACCAGTCTGTTGTTCCATGACCGGTTCTAACTGTTGCTTCCTGACCTGCATACAGGTTTCTCAAGAGGCAGGTCAGGTGGTCTGGGATTCCCATCTCTTTCAGAATGTTCCACAGTTTATTGTGATCCACACAGTCAAAGGCTTTGGCATAGTCAATGAAGCAGAAATAGATGTTTTTCTGAAACTCTCTTGCTTTCTCCATGATCCAGCGGATGTTGGCAATTTGATCTCTGGTGCCTCTGCCTTTTCTAAAACCTGCTTGAACATCTGGGAGTTCACGGTTTACATACTGCTGAAGCCTGGCTTGGAGAATTTTGAGCATGACTTTACTAGCGTGTGAGATGAGTGCAATTGTGCGGTAGTTTGAGCATTCTTTGGCATTGCCTTTCTTTGGGATTGGAATGAAGACTGACCTCTTCCAGTCCTGTGGCCACTGCTGAGTTTTCCAAATCTGCTGGCATATTGAGTGCAGCACTTTCACAGCATCATCTTTCAAGACTTGAAATAGCTCAACTGGAATTCCATCACCACCACTAGCTTTGTTCGTAGTGATGCTTTCTAAGGCCCACTTGACTTCACATTCCAAGATGTCTGGCTCTAGGTCAGTGATCACATTATCGTGACTATCTTGGTCGTGAAGATCTTTTTTGTACAGTTCTTCTGTGTATTCCTGCCACCTCTTCTTAATATCTTCTGCTTCTGTTAGGTCCATACCATTTCTGTCCTTTATCGAGCCCATCTTTGCATGAAAAGTTCCCTTGGAATCTCTAATTTTCTTGAAGAGGTCTCTTGTTTTTCCTATTCTGTTGTTTTCCTCTATTTCTTTGCATTGATCACTGAGGAAGGCTTTCTTATCTCTCCTTGCTATTCTTTGGAACTCTGCTACCTTTGCTAAATCTAGCTTGAACATTTGGGAGTTCATGGTTCACATACTGTTGAAGCCTGGCATGGAGAGTTTTGAGCATTAATTTGCTAACATGTGAGATGAGTGCAATTGTGTGGTAGTTTAAACAATCTTTGGCATTGCCTTTCTTTGGGATTGGAATGAAAACTGACCTTCTTCAGTCTTGTGGACACTGCTGAGTTTTCCAAATTTGCTGGCATATTGAGTGCAGCACTTTCACAGCATCGTCTTTTAGGATTTGAATTAACTGGAGTTTCATCACCTCCACTCACTTTGTTCATAGTGATGCTTCTTAAGGCCCACTTGACTTCACATTCCAGGATGTCTGGCTCTAGGTGAGTGATCAAACCATCGTGGTTATCTGGGTCATGAAGATCTTTTTTGTACAGTTCTTCTGCGTATTCTTGCCACCTCTTCTTAATATCTTCTGCTTCTGTTAGGTCCATTCCATTTTTGTCCTTTATTAAGCCCATCTTTGCATGAAATATTCCCTTGGTATCTCTAATTTTCTTGATGAGATCTCTAGTCAATCCCATTCTGTTATTTTCCTCTATTTCTTTGTACTGATCACTGAGGAAGGTTTTCCTATGTCTCCTTGCTATCCTTTGGAACTCTGCATTCAAATGGGCATATCTTTCCTTTTCTCCTTTGCTTTTCACTTCTCTTCTTTTCATAATTTGTAAGACCTCCTCAGACAGCCATTTTGCATTTTTGCATCTTTTTCTTGGGGATAGTCTTGCTCCCTGTCTTCTGTACAATGTCACGAACCTGCATCCATGGTTCATCAGGCACTCTGTCTGTCAGATCTAGTCCCTTAAATCTATTTCTCACTTCCACTGGATAATCATAAGGGATTTGATTTAGGTCATACCTGAAAGGTCTAGTGGTTTTCTCCACTTTCTTCAATTTAATTCTGAATTTGGCAATAAGGAGTTCATGATCTGAGCCACTGTCAGCTGCCATTCTTGTTCTTGCTGACTGTATAGAGCTTTCCCATCTTTGGCTGCAAAGAATATAATCAATCCGGTTTCAGTGTTGGCCATCTGTTGATGTCCATGTGTAGAGTCTTGTGTTGTTGGAAGAGGGTGTTTGGTATGGTCAGTGTGTTCCTTTGCAAAACTGTATTAGACTTTGCCCTGCTTCATTCTGTACTCCAAGGCCAAATTTACTCCAGGTGTTTCTTGACTTCCTACTTTTTCATTCCAGTCCCCTATAATGAAAAAGACCTCTTTTTGGGGTGTTAGTTCTAAAAGGTGTTGTAGGTCTTTACAGAACCGTTCGACTTCAGCTTCTTCAGTGTTACTATTCAGGGCATAGACTTAGGTTCCCGTGATATTGAATGGTTTGCCTTGGAAATGAACAGAGATCATTCTGTCGTTTTTGAGACTGCATCCAAGTACTGCATTTTGGACTCTTGTTGACTATGATGGCTACTCCATTTATTCTAAGGGATTCCTGCCCATAGTAGTAGATATCATGGTCATCTGAGTTAAATTCACCCATTCCAGGCCTTTTTAATTTGCTGATTTCCTGGAATGTCGACGTTCACTCTTGCTATAACTTCCAATTTGCCTTGATTAATGAGCCTAACATTCCAGGTTCCTATGAAATATTGCTCTTTACAGCGTTAGACCTTGCTTCTATCACCAGTCACATCCACAACTGGGTGTTGTTTTTGCTTTGACTCTGTCTCTTCATTCTTTCTGGAGTTATTCTCCACTGTTCTCCAGTAGCATATTGGGCACCTACCGACCTGGGGAGTTCCTCTTTCAGTGCCCTATCTTTTTGCCTTTTCATACTGTTCATGGGGTTCTCAAGGCAAGAATACTGAAGTGGTTTGCCATTCCCTTCTCCAGTGGACCACATTCTGTCAGACCTCTCCACCATGACCCGGCCCTCTTGGGTGGCCCCACATGGCATGGCTTAGTTTCATTGAGTTAGACAAGGCTGTGGTCCATGTGATCAGATTGATTAGTTTTCGGTGATTTTTTTTTCAGTCTGTCTGCCCTCTGATGCCTTCTCTTAGTGTCTACTGTCTTAATGGGGTTTCTCTTACCCTGGACGTGGGGTGTATGTTCACAGCTGCTCCAGCAAAGCACAGCTGCTGCTCCTGACCTTGGACTTGGGGTATCTCCTCTCGGCTGCTCGCTGCTCTTAGTTTTATTGATTCAACCTTATTAATATCAGTAGAGATGAAATCTTTGACATATTTGGCTATATTGGATCTGTTTAGTGAATGGAGGATTTTCTACTTTTCTATTTAGATTTCAAATATCCAGGGTAGAATCAGCAGTAAAGTTAAAATACCACCTATCTTTTTGGGAAATTTTCATGTTTTTTTTTTTTTGTTTATTTATTCAACACACTATTAAATAAGTCACACACAAGAAAAGCACTAATAATTTAAAACAAGCCAGTTACTATTAAATGTTTAGTCTGTGCAAAGTGGACTTCCCAAGTGTCACAGGGATAAAGAATCCAGCTGCTAATGCAGGAGATGCAAGTGACATGGGTTCAATCCCTGGTCTGGAGTAGGAACTGGCAACACACTTCAGTATTCTTGCCTGGAAAATTCAATGGACAGAGGAGCCTGGTAGGCTACAGTCTATGAGGCCAAAAAGAGCTGGACATAACTGAACAACTGAGCACACATGTACTCACTGTGGAAAGTACTTTGCTAAGTACTTTTATGTTTAAGATTCTTCTAAATTATTTGCATTCTTTTATTTAACCCTTACAACAACCCTATGAAATATGTACTGGTATTATTTCTTTTGTAAAGATGTAAAAACTGATATCCATGAAGCTTAACAAACTTGTTCAAAGTCAACCAGATGCTGCGTTTAAGATCTAAAACTTGAACTCAGTACTTGAGTTCCACAGTCCATGTTCTCAACCATGGGTTCAGAGGGAGAGAGATAAATTAGATTCTTGCTTTGGAGACAATCATGGATTAGAAAATTGTGAGAATCATGGTGATAATATGACTAGAAATTCTCTATTAGTAAAGGCAAGAGAAAGAAGTGGCCTCTTCACAAACTGATCCACAGAGATTAGTGTCTGCACGTTGAATACTTCTTTATGGAATTATGACTATGTGACAGGCACCTGGTGGGCACTAGAGAAATGGCATTAAATAGGCTGCCTCTAGGCAAGCTGCCTTAAATCATGTGTCCTATCTGTGATCATTGGACATTGTGCTATGCTGAGCTAAGTTGCTTCAGTCATGTCCAGCTCTTTGTGACACTATGGACTGTAACCTGCCAGGTTCCTCTGTCCATGAGATTCTTCAGGCAAGAGTACTGGAGTGGGTTGTTGTTCCCTCCTCCAGGGGAACTTTCTGACCCAAGGATCAAACCTCTGTCTCTTATGTCTCCTGCATTGGCAGGCAGATTCTTTACCACTAGCACCACCTGGGAAGCTCTCATTGGGCCTTAGTGGAGCTCATTTCCAGATACTTTTGTCCTCTGGAGACTCCTTATTTGGCCTTATTCACCATAATGTTTGGTTTATGAAGGCACAACACCAAGACTGGCTTAACTTCTCCCTCAGTTTGACAAAATTTTAGGTAGGTTTCTTCCTGATCTCCCTTTTCTTAGAGCGTTTACTTTAGAAAACGTGAGATTGTAAATTCTTTCAATGCTTCTTTGAAATTTAAATCTTACACAACCCCAAAATGTCTTTCTCAAGGATTGTGAGCCATCCCTTTGAAATTTAATTATTTTATCAAGAAGAAAGGCCCCTAAATCCCAATATCTGTGGGAGAATAGGAACCCAACTTTGATAAGCACCAAGTAGAGAATTCTGTGGACAGATGAGCCTGGTGGGCTGCTGTCCATAGGGTCGCACAGAATCGGACACGACTGAAGCGACTTAGCATACATGCATGCATGGGATAAAGAAATGGCAAGCCACTCCAATGTTCTTGCCTGGAGAATCCCAGGGACGGAGAAGCCTGATGGGCTGCCGTCTATGTGGTCGCACAGAGTCGGACATGACTGAAGCGACTTAGCAGCAGCAGAAGCAGCAGCAACTAGCAAACACAGATGAACAAAATCAACTTTACCAATCTCTTTCTAATGTTCTCAAGTACTTTTCTGTTAGCTTACCTCAGTGCTTAAAAGCCTTCCAACGCTTAGTTTCAGCAGAGTTGAGTTCAGTCACTCATCTCCCCTTAGTAGTCCAGAATGAAGTCTTCTTTGCCTGTTTAACCCATTGGTGTAGTTTTTCTTTCACACGTGTGCTGTGGACATGGTAGAACCAGAAAAAGCAGGACATGACAGCAGTGATAAAGACACTCAGGAAAGAGTTCTCATCATAAGTGTAACTTGAGCCAGAAGTCATGGAATCCTGAACAAACCTCTTCTAGAAAACTGAATTTCTATTCCTGAAATAATGTTAATTAAAACCATAGAATGCTAGAGCTAAAATGGACTCCTGATATCTGTAAGTGTAATCTCTTTTGTTTATCAATGAGAGAACAGGTCATCTCCCATACTGTCAAAGTTCCTATTGTAAAGCTGTCTTCTGACACCTAGTTAAGCCCATTTGAGACAGACCTGTGATTTATATCTGTTGCAGATTTGTTCAAGAATCTTCAGGCTCTTAGTCACAAAAGCACATCTTATATAACTAAGATAGTATCTCTATTTGCTAAAGAGCTTGATAACAATCAAGGAGCGGGGACTATGTAAATTGTCACAGTCTGTCTCATACCAATAAAAATAATTGAGCTAATGTCTTGGATCTAATATGAAGTCCTATATCATATGTAGCCTCCTTAGTTGAATTAAGACCTACCAGGCAATGCCCTATATGGTCTTAATTGTAAAATATACAATTTTGCTTCAAGCTGTTAGGAAAATTAAAAGGCATTATTTTTACATTTTACAGCATTTTCAACTAGTTTGTTGTCATGAGATGAATATTGTAATCTATCAGTTTTTTTTATTCATGATGCTATTTAAATAAATATCAGTTGTTTTTTTTTTAATGTGCTGTTCAAATTCTCATTATCATGCAGCAAAGCCTTTCCAAATTGCCTGAGGTTAGTGCTTTTGTTAGAACCCAGGAGAGTAGAAAACACAGCTAGAGTCATGAGAAAGTTAACTGACCTATATTTGAAAAAAATATATAATTAAAAAAATTAACATCAAGGTCACATCATCATCAGATTTGACTCACTGAAGATTAAAGCTCATAATGATTAATTCATAGCAATATACTGTATGTCTCTGTGTGGTCATCTGCATTTAGCACCTGGCTCAAAAAATTTCACTTGAGGAATGTTCTGGGTCAAAGAAAACGTCTAGAATTATCTGGGTTTTAAAGTAGATTAAAAAGAGCACAAATGACGCTCATAAGTTATCTCTTGTTTTTAATGTAAAAAAGTAAAAAATGAAATGGCTATACCATAAAACTAAGCATAAGCTCTGCTTATGCTCAGAGCTCTGCTCTGCTCCTGAGTTGAAAGGTTCATGGCTCATTTAAAAGTGCCTATTGTTGGTGATGAGAGCTTAGTGGGAAGGACATTTTGATTATCAGTTTCAGTGTCAGTTCATCCACTTAGTGTTGTAAGTAGAAAGAAAATGCCATGCAGCAGCTGTTCTGTGTGCATAACAAATGGTTAAGTACTATTTTCTCACTTGGACTAATAATTCTTTGCATTTGGAAATATAAAAGATCAAAACATTTAACTTGTTAAGGAGCTGAAGCACATGGTAATTGACCAGTCACATTTGACCTCCTTGCACTTGAGTGAGAGCTCTTCTATATACAAGTCTCTAGCAGCACTGAAATCCTTCCCTTATGCTTTTGTTGAATCATATCCATGGTCTTGATGCAAGTTCACAAATTCCTACTCTGCAATTCATAAATCTCAAAGTTTATTCATCTGTTAAAGGTTTTTTGAAAGCCTCTGACTTCAACAGATGTGAGACAATTTCTATTCTATCACATTTTAGTGTGAATATTAATTTCATTGCAGAAGGACTACTGTGTGTAACTATAAGGTTTACCTGTGTGTGGACGTGACATATAATAGGGTACAAACACTGTATTTTCTTCCTAAAACCCAAACATTTCTGATTTCTAAAACCCAACGAGTGTCTAGAATTTCTTTTAGGGAATTACAAACTTCCATCAGTTATTATCTATCACATACCTGAGCAGCTCTGACTCATGTTTATGTGCTCTCTTCTGTAATGTGTTATGTGGTTGGGGTTGGTTGCCCATCCAGAAACATCCATGTTGTGTTGTTAAATGGTTTGTTGTTCAATGGCTCAGTCCTGTCTGACTCTTTGCGACACCATTGACAGTAGCACTCCAGGTTTCTGTGTCCTTCACTATCTCCAGGAGTTTGTTCAAACTCATGTCCATTGAGTTGACGATGCCACCCAACCATCTCATTCTCTGTTGCCCCCTTCTCCTCCTGCCCTTAATCTTCCCCGGAATGAGGGTCTTTTCCAATGAGTTGGCTCTTCATATTAGGTGGCCAAAGGATTGGAGCTTCAGCTTCAGCATTAGTCCTTCCAATGAATATTCAGGGTTGATTTCCTTTAGGATTGACTGGTTTGATCTCCTTGCTGTCCAAGGGACTCTCAAGAGTCTTCTCCAGCACTACGGTTCAAAAGCATCAATACTTTGGCCTCAGCCTTCTTTATGGCCAAATCTCACATCTGTACATGACTACTAGAAAAACAATAGCTTTGACTAGACTGAATTATGTTGGCAAAGTGATATCTCTGCTTTTTTAATATGCTGTCGAGGTTTGAAGAAAGGGTCTTTTAATTTCATGGCTGCAGTCATCATTCACACTGATTTTGGAGCCCCGGAAATAAAGTCTGTCACTGTTTCCATTTCTTCCCCATCCACCAGGTGAGTATTTGCTATGAAGTGATGCTACTGTATGCCATAATCTTTGAATTCTGACTGTTGAGTTTTAAGCCAGCTTTTTAACTCTCCTGTTTCACCTTCATCAAATAGATAATAAATAAATTCACTTGGTGGAAAATCCTGAATTTTTAGAGTTTGTTATAGCAGCATACATAAATATATATTCTATTAGTATCTTGTGATCATGTGTTATCTTCTAAGTATTAATTACTATCTTTGTGAAGTCAAGGGGGCCTTAGAAAGCATCACTATGAACAAAGCTAGTGGAGGTGATGGAATTCCAGTTGAATTCCATATTTCAAATCCTGAAAGATGATGCTGTGAAAGTGCTGCACTCAATATGCCAGCAAATTGGGAAAACTCAGCAGTGGCCACAGGACTGAAAAAGGTCAGTCTTCATTCCAATCCCAAAGAAAGGCAATGCCAAAGAATGCTCAAACTACTGCACAATTGCACTCATCTCACACGCTAGTAAAGTCATGTTCAAAATTCTCCAAGCCAGGGTTCAGCAACATGTGAACCATGAACTTCCAGATGTTCAAGCTGGTTTTAGAAAAGGCAGAGGAACCAGAGATCAAATCGCCAACATCTGCTGGATCATGGAAAAAGCAAGAGAGTTCCAGAAAAACACTATTTCTTCTTCACTGACTATGCCAAAGCCTTTGACTGTGTGGATCACAATAAACTGTGGAAAATTCTGAAAGAGATGGAAATACCAGACCACCTGACCTGCCTCTTGAGAAACCTGTATGAAGGTCAGGAAGCAACAGTTAGAACTGGACATGGAACAACAGACTGGTTCCAAATAGGAAAAGGAGTATGTCAAGGCTGTATATTGTCACCCTGCTTATTTAACTTATATGCAGAGTACATCATGAAAAACGCTGGGCTGGAAGAAGCACAAGCTGGAATCAAGATTGCCGGGAGAAATATCAATAACCTCAGACATGCAGATGACACCACCATTATGGCAGAATGTGAAGAGGAACAAAAAAGCCTCTTGATGAAAGTGAAAGAGAGTGAAAATGTTGGCTTGAAGCTCAACATTCAGAAAACAAAGATCATAGCATCTGGTCCCATCACTTCATGGCAAATAGATGGGGAAACAGTGTCAGAATTTATTTTGGGGGGCTCCAAAATCACTGTGGATGCTGTTTGCAGCCATGAAATTAAAAGACGCTTGCTCCTTGGAAGGAAAGTTGTGACCAACCTAGATAGCATATTAAAAAGCAGAGACATTACTTTGCCAACAAAGGTCCATCTAGTCAAGGCTATGGTTTTTCCCGTGGTCATGTATGGATGTGAGAGTTGGACTGTGATGAAAGCTGAGTGTCGAATAATTGATGCTTTTGAACTGTGGTGTTGGAGAAGACTCTTGAGAGTCCCTTGGACTGCAAGGAGATCCAACCAGTCCATTCTAAAGGAGATCAATCCTGGATGTTCATTGGAAGGACTGATGCTGAAGCTGAAACTCCAATATTTTGGGCACCTCATATGAAGAGCTGACTCACTGGAAAAGACTCTGATGCTGGGAGGGATTGGGGGCAGGAGGAGAAGGGGACGACAGAGAATGAGATGGCTGGATGGCATCACTGACTTTTGGACATGAGTTTGCGTGAACTCCAGGAGTTGGTGATGGACAGGGAGACCTGGCATGCTGTGATTCATGGGGTCACAAAAAATTGGACATGATTGAGTGACTGAATGACTAAACTGAACTTAACTGAACTTGAGTGGATTGCACAGTTTTGAGGGAAATTGCTATATGTTATGCCTGTCCTATCACTTCATGGCAAATAGATAGGGAAACAGTGGAAACAGTGAGAGAGTTTATTTTTCATGGCTGCATCCATGAAATTAAAAGACACTTCCTTCTTTGAAGAAAAGCTATGACAGCCTAGACAGCATATTAAAAAGCAGAGACATTACTTTGCCAACAAAGGTCCATCTAGTCAAAACTATGTTTCTTTGGTAGTGATGTATGAATGTGAGAGTTGGGCTATGAAGAAAGTTGAATGCCAGAGAATTGATGGTTTTGAACTGTGGTGTTGGAGAAGTCTCTTGAGTGTCCCTTGGACTGTAAGGAGATCCAACCAGTCCATCCTAAAGGAAATCAGTCCTGAATATTCATTGGTAGGACTGATGCTGAAGCTGAAACTCCAATACTTTGGCCACCAGATGTGAAGAATTGACTCACTGGAAAAGACCCTGATGCTGGGAAAGATTGAAGGCGGGAGGAGTAGGGGATGACAGAGGATGAGATGAACAGGAGTTTCACCAAAGCAATGAACAGGAGTTTGAGTAGGCGCTGGGAGTTGGTGATGGACAGGGAAGCCTGGCATGCTGCAGTCCAGTGGGGTTGCAAAGAGTCGGACATAACTTGAGTAACTGAACTGAACGATGCCTGTATTTAGTCAATTGTACCAGTAAAGAGTTACAATAGAGAAGTTGCTTTATATGTTTGAAAGAATTATCTGAACTTTGAAAACTGAAATATTGCATTAAAATTTAGGTGTCATTTACCAGTTTTGCAACTTTGAGCATTCCATAATCTTTTTGATCCTTGGTCTTAATGCTACAGACAGTGATATTTGTGTGGAGGGGTTTTATGGGAATTATAGCATATGGACAAATTCTTAGAAAAGTACAGCTTTCCAAAACTGAACCAGGAAGAAATAGAAAATCTTAACAGACCCATTACAAGCACGGAAATTGAAACTGTAATCAGAAATCTTCCAGCAAACAAAAGCCCAGGTCCAGACGGCTTCACAGCTGAATTCATTTTTTTTTTATTGAAGGCTAATTATTTTACAATATTATATTGGTTGGTTTTGCCATACATTGACATGAATCCACCCTGGGTGTATATGAGTTCCCCTTTCTGAACCCCCCTCCCACCTCCCTCCTCTCCTTATCCTCCCTCTGGGTCATCCCTGCACACCAGCACCGAGCATCCTGTATCATGCATTGACCCTGAACTGGCGATTCATTTCATATATGATAATATACATGTTTCAATGCCATTCTTCTACCAAAAATTTAGAGAAGAGTTAACACCTATCCTACTCAAACTCTTCCAGAAAATTGCTGAGGAAGGTAAACTTCCAAACTCATTCTATGAGGCCACCATCACCCTAATACCAAAACCTGACAAAGATGCCACAAAAAGAGAACTAAAGACCAATATCACTGATGAGCATAGATGCAAAAATCCTTAGCATAATTCTAGCAATCAGAATCCAACAACACATTAAAAAGATCATACATCATGACCAAGTGGGCTTTATCTCAGGGATGCAAGGATTCTGACAAAATACCCGATTCTTCTCCTACAACAACAGAATCTTAAAATAAATAAGTTTTATTTTTCCTCTTCTATTCTTGGGCAGTTATTTGCAGAAACTATTTCTATATTGCTGCTTTGCCTGTTTAAGCCCAAGGATGCTGCATAGACTGAGTATAAATCTTAAGCACATATTTATGTGTGTATCTAGGAATGAATTTGCTTGGTCAGCCATAGAAAATGTATCACTCACTTCTCTGATTTATTAGAGCAGGTCTATGATACTGTGAAGACATTATCGTAAGTATAACATCTTTAAGTGCTTACCTTATACCTGCTACTCTTGTCAATGTTTTTCATACATTCATTCATTTTATATTCACAACATCTCTATGAACTAGTTGATGTAATTATCCTCATTTTACCTATGAGAGACCTGAGGCCCAGTGTAATGAAGTAACTTTTTCAAGGTCACATGACTGTAAGTGTCAGAGCCAGAATTCCAGCTTAACTTGTCTCCAGAGCCTGTACATTTAAATGTCATGATACCAAGTCTTTCATCATGTGTCACTGTATGCCTCAGTGATAATAATTTTTTTACTATTGAATACATAAAATAGAATTTACAACTTTAATACCATAATTGCGTTTTTAGGGTACAGTTCTTAAAGTATTGAAAATTGATTGACTTTTGATTTTGAACGTTGCAGTTTGACCATTCGTGCTTGTCTGCTCAGTTGCTTCAGTCATGTCCTACCCTTTGTGACCCTATGGATTGCTGTAGCCCACCAGGCTTCTCTGTCCGTGGGATTCTCCAGGCAAGAATACTGGATGTGGTTGCATTCCCTCCTGCCAGAGATCTTCCCAACCCAGGGATTGAACCTGTGTCTCCTGCATTGCAGGTGAAATCTTTACTGCTGAGGCACCAGGGAAGCCCAGTTTGACCATATATTTATATATACTGTATAAAACTAGTCTGTGTCTCAATGAGCTTTGGAGGCTGACCTCTCATCATAAGTCCTAACAGAAGGAAAGATATTTAAATGGGGAGTGGTAGAGGAATGCAAGTGGGGAGAGTTGAGTATTCAGAAGTAAAAGAGAGGTCAAAGAAAAGAGACACAGTATGGAGTGTTACCGAGAGACTCCAGATGTCACAACAATCAGCAGAAGGAATGGATGACATGTGGTGTAAACAAAACTGAAGAGAGAGGATTCCCACATTAAAAACTGAGTGGATGGGATCTGGGCAGTTCAGCAAGAAGAGACAGGGAAGAATATTGAGTGTGTTAGTTATCCTGCAGAAGAACTGTTGCTTCATCACTAACTTGAGTGTGATTTACTTCCACTCAGTTGTCTTGGCCTTGACTATCATCTTTCCATAAAGATACGCTCACAAGAGGGTCTTTATGAAAAACTCACCCAGTTGCTCCTAGTATAATGCTAATAGGTTTCTGCTCTGGAAATTTTCAGGATTCTTTTAAATATTCAATCACCATAATAATTTTAGCAAGTTCCTTTCTCATATTTTTAAAATAGACTATCATTTATTTAGCACTTTGTCTTTTTTACTCATTATTTGTGAGGTATTATAGTAGATTAATTAAAGGGCAAACTCTGGGAGGCAGACAGATATAGATTATAATCTTTGCTCATTCACTTACTAGCTTTATGACCTTGAGCATGTTACATAACCTCTCTAAATCTTAGTTACATCATTTGTAAGCTGAGGAATAATAAAAATACCTACTTCATAAAACTGTAGTGATAGTTTAATGAAATAATGTTTGTAAATCACTCAGTGCAGTGCCTGGCCCATAATTAGTGTTCAATAAATATAGACTCTTATTAAACTGATGGTGCACTTTGTGAAGTTGATTTACCTTTCCAAAGTGAGCAATGTCACTCTCTTGCTGGCAGGAATAAGCTCACCAATATATTCTCACAGTGTCTTTGCTGCCTTGGCCTAAAGGTACAGTGACTGGGAGTGGGGATGAGGGGAAGTTGACTAAATTGGCCAAGATTCCTGTATGAAACACTAAATGGGTCCGGATCTGGGAAGCTCCCCCTGGTTGACACTGAAGGAATACCCTCTTACTGAAACATGCTACCTGAAAAAGAACAAAACACAAAATAGGCTGAACCAAGAGCAATGAAGTAGTGATAGATGTGAGCCTGTGGTTACAAGTCAATTTACTAAAGAGACTTACTCACTCCAGGGAGCAAAGACTGCATGCTTGCTGCATGCTAAGTCACTTCAGTCATGTCTGACTTTTTTCAACCCTATGGACTGTGGCCCGCCAGGCTCTTCTGTCCATGGGATTCTCCAGGCAAGATTACTGGAGTGGGTCGCTGTGCCCTCCTCCAGGAGAACTTCCCCACCCAGGGATGGAACCCTCATCTTTTAAGTCTAACTTGCATTGGCAGCTGGGTTATTTACCACTAGCACCATCTGGAAAGCAAAGACTACATGCATACGTTCACACTTATAACAGGGAACTCTACTTAATGCACTGTGGTGACTTGAATAGGAAGTCCAAAAGAGAGGGGATATATGTATGGCTGATTCATTTTGCTGTGCAGTAGAAACTAACACAACATTGTAAAACAACTATACTCCAATAAAAATTAAAAAAAAAAAGGAGGAACAGTTGTCAGAACATCCCAAAGCCTGCAAAGAAGAAGCAATAAGAATGAGAATCTTCACCTCAAGCCATGAATGAATTGAGTATGGTTTCAGAAGCAAATCATTTGAAGGGGAAATCCCTTTAGATTTTCTTTTTTCTTTCCTTTAATTGTTAAATAACTGAGTCCTCAAAGACAGAATTATATCCCCACTTTCACTTTTGTAAATATGAGACCACGGAGTGATTGTTTGTTAAATATTTACACCCTTGGACTCATGTGAGCTATTACAATCACTTCAAGCCCACAGGCCTCCATCAATTTTATGAATGTCGTTAATCTTGTCTCTTAAACATCTTGGCCTTTGGTTTTTGCTCTCTTCTCCACCTTGCTTGCCCTTGATAAAGAGCAAGGCGTGTTCAACCTCAAGGAGGGAGATGAATCTGTTCCCTCCTTATGATCAACACAAACTAGCTGTGTATACACTTTTTGGGTCAGTTTTCCTCTAAATTTTCATCACTACATTTACCAAAGTGTTTGGAATTGAGGTATTTTCTCTTCCTTTTATACAAACACTTTGCCTTTTAAAAAAATTTAAAGCAGTATCTCAGGATTCTCTTGGACACCAAGGGATGTGCTTAAAGAGTTCTAAAAGAAAAGGTGTGGCTGTGGGTTAGAATTCTGTTGTTGTTGTTGTTCAGGCACCAAGTTGCGTCCAACTCTTTGCAACCCCATGGACTGCAGCACATGAGGCCTCCCTGTCCCTCACCATCTCCCTCAGTTTGCCCATGTTCATGTCCACTGAGTCAGTGATGCCATCCAACCATCTCATCCTCTGTCATCCCCTTCTCCTCCTGCCCTCAATCTTTCCCAGCATCAGGGTCTTTTCTAATGAGTCAGCTCTTCGTATCAGGCAGCCAAAGTATTGGAGCTTCAGCTTCAGCATCAGTCCTTCCAATGAATATTCAGGGTTGATTTTCTTTAGGATTGACTGGTTTGATCTCCTTGCTGTCCAAAGGACTCTGACGAGTTTTCTTCAGCACCACAGTTCAAAAGCATCAATTCTTTGTAAGAACAATAAGTTTGAATAGTGAAGGTTGGGGATGTGATCTATAAGCATGTGGGGGCTGCAGGTGGGTAAAAATAATTGTTGACAAATTTATAGCCTTTAAACCTGAATGACAAAAAGCATAAATTTGGAGAGTCACAATTGTTGGTTAATCTACAAGTGCTTTCTGTCATTCTTGCATTTATCATCATTTGTTTATCCATTTAGCCATTTATTAAGTTCCCACTATGTGCAGAGTTCTAAGGGTGAAACAATGAATAATGTAGATGCTATACTTCATAGTATTTTATATTTTGGCTGGAGTGCAGACATGGAAATTATGCTATAAAACTAGGCAATATATATAAACAGATATAAACAAAGAGCCAATGTAAACCTAGAAAAAGGAGCAATTAATTCTCAGTAGGAACTCTATAACTTTACTTTAAGAGAAGGGAAAAGGGAAAAGGACATTGAAATGATGAGATATGTTCAACTGCCCTACTGTGGCCCCTGACTAGTGGCAGCCTGGGAGTCACCCCTGGAGCAATAGGGTGATCACCCATGTCATTTTGCCTGAGTCTGGCTTTGGTTTTTACTTTTTGTACTGGTGCAGTCATCCATCCAGCCCCCATTCATGTCCAAAGTGGATGACCGTTTTCCTGCTGCTATCTTGCCTCTTAGTACCAGATATCCCTCTCTCTCCTGCTCCCCAGTTTACAACAAAGACAGGAATTCTGGGCATGATCCTCTGCCCAGAATCTCCAAGGTGAGAACTACCAGAGGACTGAAGAAGAGTAGTTGGAAACTTTAGGTCCAGATTGAGGAGATGGCCTTGAACGGAGAAAAGGGCTAAGGGGATGGGTAACAGAAGTCTTCTTTACTTTGCCCTCAGGTTTCCTACTGTGTGTTGTGCAGAACATTTATATAACATATTAATACTTAGTCCATGAATAAATGAGTTTTGTGGTCATTTATGCATAGTAAATGCTATGTTAAGCAAAGATACATAAGTTTCTTTACTTTGGATTTCTTAAAGCCTTGAAGGTGCTCAACTACCATGTAATCTCTGCACATGATATATACAATGTTCTGGGTACCCAGACTTAGCTATCCAATTTTGGAGCCCTCTTTTTTATGGAGCATCTTGAAAAGTAGGCACTCATTTCAGGAAGCCTCACTTTAGAACCTGAGCTCCACATGCTGTAGTCTTTGGACAAGATGGCGATTTCTTCAATGATTCATTGGCCATCCTTTTAGTGAGACTTCCCAGGTGGTGCTAGTGGTAAAAAATTCGCCTGCTGATGCAGGAGACACAAGAGATGTAGTTTCAATCCCTGGGTCAGGAAGATCCCCTGGAGAAGGGCATGGCAACCCACTCCAGTATTCTTGCCTGGAGAATCCCATGGACAGAGGAGCCTGGGCTATTGTCCACAGGGTCGCAATGAGTCAGATACTACTGAAGTGACTTATCAAGCACATATCCTTTAGTGACATCGTGGGATTTTCCACTCAGCTTCTATGTGCTTTTGGTTGTTGTTGCTTTACTCATTTGTTTTTCTGAATGGTCACTGAATCTTAAAAATTATTTGCATAAGGAATTCTAGACCTCTCATTTTCTACTTATGGAAATGGAAGCACAGAAATGCGAAGTAAATTGTTGTTGTTCAGTTGCTAAGTTGTGTCTGACTCTTTGTGACCCCATGGACTGCAGCAAACCATAACTTCTCTGTCCTTCACTATCTCCCAGAGTTTGCTCAAACTGCTGTCCATTCTGTGACACCATCCAACCATGAGTTAAATAGCCCCATTTAAAAAAAGCTAGACTTTTTGTCATCTTAAGTCTTGGCTCTTGTCCCATGCTCAATATAGGGGAGCAGGAAACTTCTCAAGCAGGGAGTCCAGACATCCGAATCTTTATACCTTACCACTCATGTAACTTCATGAAATCCTTAGATGTTTGGTTTTTCTTATGATGAATTGTACGATCAGTGGTGATGCCTGATTTAGTTCCAAATTTTATATATCAGTATTACAAATTTTCTTTTGTTTCTAGTATATAGAAAATTCTGAAACAACAAGGATTAAGCAATTTGACTTAGAGTAAATGATATGCCATGAGTTTCCCAGGTGGCTCAGTGGTAAAAAAAAATCTTCCTGCCAGTGCAGGGGACTTGGGTTCGATCCCTGAGTCAAGAAATTCCCCTGGAGAAGGGAATGGCAACCCACTCCAGCATTCTTGCCTGGAGAATCCCATGTTCAGAGGAGCCTGGCGGGCTACAGTCCATGGGGTTGCAAAGAGTTGGCCATGACTGAGTGACTGAGCACAACAACAAATGATATGCTAGGAGCAGAGATGGGATCTTGAAAATTATACTTCCAATCAGTGTCTTAGCCCACTAGCCCCTTTGGATAGTTCTCTGCCTTCATTTTTATGTGTTTTTTTTTAGAAGTTTTTCGAGATATAAAATAACATAAAAAATAAGCCTGATGCCCCCTGTCAGCATCTGTCCTGTACATGGGTCTCAAATTTCACTGGGAATTTTAGACTAACACTTCATAACATCTCAGTGACCCCCAGATCTAAGAAATTCAGGTCAGAATATAATGAAAGTAGATGTGATGCTCACAAGAGGGTAGAGAGGAAAGACTCGATCTATTAATGAGTAGTCCTCTTACTCCAAATCCCTCTCCCACTAAACATCAAGTCCCAAACTTTCGCTAATATTAATGAATTACTTTCAAAATTTATATGGATAAATAAATCACTCAGAGAATCATGAAACACCGAAAACAGAAAAGTGGCAGTCTGACAAAACCAAGCTTTGCAACTGCTTTGATTTATTTTGTCTTTGTGCCTGAGGGACAACTCAGGTAATTTTCCTGTGTGAGGGTAATTATCCCAGGCTGGCCATCTTGGGAAAGGGCCCCCTGGAGCTTCTGGCTGACCTTGGCACTTTTATCTTTTAGTGCATGTCAGCTTACTGCTGGAAAGAAATCCTATATTACAAAGAACTACTCTCTTCTTCTCCCACACTTGCTTGGGGTCACTTGGTTTGTTTCATTCTCCATAGTTTTCTCCTCACAGAAGAATTAAAAGCAGGGAGTAAAAGTAAAGAACCCAAAAAATAGTGCACTCAGTTAACCTTCAAATTCTAACGCTGTGTCTTGGTCATAGCCAAGAACTAAGTCTGCCTGAATCTAAGTGATGACAGCTTTTAAACCCCCAAATGGTCATGTGTCTGATGCTGGAGGTGTAAGCGGCTAATAAAAAGTCAACTTGAATTAGCGAGAAGCAACTTCCTAATAGAGCTGACATGCAATCAAGCGGATCCGTAGAGGGGATATGAAAATGATCTCTTACAGCTGAAGGGGCATTTCAAAGCCAGCTAAATGCTTTAGAGGAATTTCACAATGTTGCATCTCCCAAACACAATTTAATGCTTTTTGTAATTGGTTGGGGATGTGCCAGAGAGTTTTAAATTGCCTCATTTTCTTCTTTAACTTTTGATTTTGTTCTACTCACTCTTTCTTTGTTGCTCTATATTACATTAAGAAAAAAACGGGACTAGGAGCATACCTGCTGTTCAGTGACCTGTTCATTTCATATAAGAGTAATAGTGAGTTTAGGTTGTTTCATACAGCTCAGGGCTTAAGCAAAAACTCCCTAGGTTTGAATCCCAGTTCTTTCACTTACCAGCTGTGTGACTTTGAACAAGTTATTTTACGTAGCTGTGCCTTAGTTTTATCACCTAGAAAATAAGAATAATGATAGTATATTACTTGTAAGATGGCTATGAGAATTAAATGGTATAAAGTCTGACATATGTGATATATGTATACATTAGTATTTTTTCTAGTCTGAATAACTTTTATTTTATGCACATACCCTAATATATTCAATCATTCTGCATCTGATTGTCATGTGAGTTGTTTCTTACTTTTTTTAATAGAGAATATTTTCTGTGCATGTTGAGGCTTCTAGCTACTAAGATCCTTCTTTACTTTTTCTCATCACTTTTTCCTATAAACATTCAACTATTCCTCCCTTTTTCATTTCCCCATTTCATTTGATTTCACACTTTCTATCTCTGATTAAATTAGGAGATGACTTTTCTACCTGAGTATAGAGACAGAACTCAGTTCACATATGTATTCTTTTGAAAGATCCATTGTCTAGAGGCTTCGAGTGTGGTCATCCATGCATTTAACTATTGCCCAGTGAACTCTCTACGTTCTTTTACTCTGGGCTTGAATACATAGGTCATGAAGAGAGCACAAGTGGACATTTTCTTAGCAGTTTATTTTTACCATCAAATAATCTCATTCTTCATCTATTACATTTCTAGCTGACATTTCACACTAAGGGTCACTCTGCTTCTGACTTACACTACTTGACTCCTGCAACTCTTTCTTTTTTTTTTTTAATCTGAAGTGCCCTTTAGCAGACTGTTCCTGGCATCAAAGCCACAGAAACATGTTTTTAGATGCATGAAAGTGGGGAGTCCTTTTCTAGATCAGTAGAAATAGAAATATATTTCTTGACCACTTCTCTCTCCCATGTTGGGGATAGGTTAAGTGAGATATATAAGAGACAATCCTTGCCCTCAGAGGAGTTAACGGTTAACTTGAGAGGAAAGACAGCAAACTGGGCCTGACTCATCACAAGTCTGACATGAGAACTGAAAGTGAACAAAAGAAGTAAGCTGGTGATTATAGCACAATGTGATAATCACTATGACAAAAGAGTAGAAAGGGAAGCAGGGAGTCAGCACCACTTAGTTACTCCTTGTCTCTGGGTCAGTGCAGCAAAGGACTTCAGGCTGAACGTATATCTAGGAAATATCACCATCTATTGAAGAGGCACTTTGAGCTTGGCATTCATTTAGAAGAAAGGACTAGGAAGAAATCATGATAATAATAATAATAATAATAAATCAATGTATTGAAAATCATTTAAAATTCAAACATGTTAAGTTCCTATCACTTAAAAAAAAAAAGGAAACATTTACTCCATTGTCCATGGACTTTAAAAAGTCACTGTCATGCTTAAAATAAACAAAAGTTATTTTAAAGTCAATTTTCTCTTGAATTATTTTTCAAAAAAAAAAAAAAACTTCAATGATTTGGTCAGTAATAATTTTAAGTATTTTCCCCCAAGAGATAGCAAATGTTATACCTAGAAAGAATTATTGGATTTAAACATAAGTGGAAAACTAGGAAAAATAGAAACTCTAGATAAGGTTGTACAAACATGGATTTCAATCTCTAACTCAAACTATTTGCCCTTAAGCAAGTTGTTAGACCTTTCTAAACCTTTGATTCTTCATCAGAAAATGGAAGTTGTGAAGATTAAACCTAGAGAATACAAACGATCTCATCATAATTCTTGGTACTTGATAGTGTTGATATTCACTAAAGTAATTTGTTAAAATGCTAGTTTTCCACCATCATATGCACCAAGTATTTTGAAAGAAAATGAGTTGCTCAGTCATGTCCAACTCTGTGACCCCCCAGACTATACAGTCAGAATACTGGAGTGGGAAGCCTTTCCCTTCTCCAGGGATCTTCCCAACCCAAAGATTGAACCTAGGTTTCCAGCATTGCAAATGGATTCTTTACCAGTTGAGCCACAAGGGAAGCCCAATAACTGTAAATGGACCTATAAAACAAAATTGCATATTTTTGTAGCAGAAACTGTCAGTTGCTCCTTCTTCCTAGGTAACATGATGCCAGTTTTGTACTCAGACTCCTCCTAAGAAAGGGGGTCATGCTTAACCAAAGGAAATTATGACAATTCCTTTTCTACTCTCCATCCTGCCTTGCCCCTGGAGTCACCTGGTGAATCAATTCTGACCTTGATGCTTAAAGAAAAATATATTTGGGGGTGGGGTGGGGAGGGGAGTTAAGGAATATCAGAAAGATAGGTGAAAATGTACAAGATGCATCCCTTTTTGGTCTTGAATGGTGCAGCTTGTCTTGTGACCATGAGGTAACAATCAGGATGGAAATGTTAGGGGAATCACTAACTAAAACCACCCACCCTGGTCAGGCACCACAGTAATCATTTGCATGAGTTATCTTAGGAGAGGAGATCCTGGTAAGGAATACAGAACTAACAAGCGACTACCAGGAAAGGTCAAAAGGAAAGAGGAGATGTCAGTCCATGTGTCCTACCAACCTCCCAGAATCCTTCTTGCTAGAATCCATCGTGGTTGGGTGCTGCGAGCGCCAACAAGAAGAACCCTTCAGTTCAGTTCAGTTCAGTTCAGTTCAGTCGCTCAGTCGTGTCCGACTCTTTGCGACCCCATGACTCACAGCACGCCAGGCCTCCCTGTCCATCACCAACTCCCGGAGTTCACTCAAACTCATGTCCATCAAGTCGGTGATGCCATCCAGCCATCTCATTCTCTGTCATCCCCGTCTCCTCCCATCCCCAATCCCTCCCAGCATCAGAGTCTTTTCCAGTGAGTCAACTTGTCGCATGAGGTGGCCAAAGTATTGGAGTTTCAGCTTTAGCATCAGTCCTTCCAATGAACACCCAGGATTGATCTCCTTTAGAATGGACTGGTTGGATCTCCTTGCAGTCCAAGGGACTCTCAAGAGTCTTCTCCAGCTCCACAGTTCAAATACATCAATTCTTCGGCGATCAGCTTTCTTCACAGTCCAACGCTCACATCCATACATGACCACGGGAAAAACCATAGCCTTGACTAGATGGGCCTTTGTTGGCAAAGTAATGTCTCTGCTTTTTAATATGCTATCTAGGTTGGTCATAACTTTCCTTCCAAGGAGTAAGCGTCTTTTAATTTCATGGCTGCAATCAGCATCTGCAGTGATTTTGGAGCCCCCCAAAAATAAAGTCTGACACTGTTTCCACTGTTTCCCCATTTATTTCCCATGAAGTGATGGGACCAGATGCCATGATCTTCGTTTTCTGAATGTTGAGCTTCAAGCAACCTTTTCACTCTCCTTTTTGACTTTCATCAAGAGGCCTTTGAGTTCCTCTTCACATTCTGCCATAAGGGTGGTGTCATCTGCATATCTGAGGTAATTGATATTTCTCCCGGCAATCTTGATTCCAGCTTGTGCTTCTTCCAGCCCAGCGTTCCTCATGATGTACTCTGCATAGAAGTTAAATAAGCAGGGTGACAATATACAACCTTGACATACTCCTTTTCCTATTTGGAACCAGTCTGTTGTTCCATGTCCAGTTCTGACTGTTGCTTCCTGACCTGCATACAGGTTTCTCAAGAGGCAGGTCAGGTGGTCTGGTATTCCCATCTCTTTCAGAATGTTCCACAGTTTATTGTGATCCACACAGTCAAAGGCTTTGGCATAGTCAATGAAGCAGATGTTTTTCTGGAACTCTCTTGCTTTCTCCATGATCCAGCGGATGTTGGCAATTTGATCTCTGGTGCCTCTGCCTTTTCTAAAACCTGCTTGAACATCTGGAAGTTCACGGTTTACATACTGCTGAAGCCTGGCTTGGAGAATTTTTAGCATGACTTTACTCGCATCTGAGATGAGTGCAATTGTGCGGTAGTTTGAGCATTCTTGGCCAGAGACAACCTGGAAACTAACCCCATTACCATAAAACCTGAGACTGTGAGCCATGTGGCAGGGCAGTTCTGGGTTCCCTGACCCTGCTGCCTTTCGCCCAGATGCCCCTTCCCAAAAAAGTCTCCTGCTTTGTCAGCACGTGTGTCTCCTGAGGCAATTCATTTCTAAGCATTAGACAAGAGCCCACTCCTGGGCCCTGAAAAGGGTCCCCCTTCCTGCAACAGAAAGGCTGAAGGAATTTCAGAGCCATGGGTCCTGAAGTTTTCAGCCACCAAACTGATATTGCTTGCCTCCAGATTTCTTTTATCCAAGAAAAATCGTTTCTTATTCATTTAAGCCTCTGAAAAGTTGAATTTTCCATAACTCTCTTTGAAATAATTTCTGTTAGATAGTTAAAAAGTTTGATCTTATTTTTTAATTTTGTCTTATTATTTAATTTCTATACCACAAATTATTGTTAACTAGAAAAATTTATTCCCTCAATATGCTTTGATTCAACACCTAATTATCTATCTATCCATCTGGTCACTCATACATCTCTCTGCTGTTGCTGCTGCTATCATCTATTTATTTTGAAAACTGCAAAATTTCTATTGACTTAACTTGCCATGTTAAGTTGTGGACTGTAACTATTGAATCACTTTTTCTGAGAATTCTCACTGGATATCTTTAAAGAAATAAGACCCTCTTTGGTATTTGTGCCATTTGCTTTTCCACATGGAGTTAAATGTTTTTATAAACTAAATTTTAAGCTGTAGGAAAGCAGAGAACATTTCAGATTTCCTCACATTTGTGTATTCAGGTCTCACTCAGGGATTAAATAGCCAAATAGACATGTAACACATATTTACTGAATCCCTAATGTGAACCCAGCATCAGCACATCAGAGAAAAATCAAGGACTTTCTCCTTAGTACCCTTTCCCTCACTTTTGTCATGTATTCTTTTCCTGCCTTGTGAAATACATTATAATATAGTAAAGGCCTGCATGCTTTCCCAAGATCTTCCTCTTCAAGTTACTCTAAGGGATTGGTCTATCAACATTCTTTTTCTCCCAATGTCCAGTGCTCAGCCAACTGTTTCAGAGACAGGCATTTGTTAAAAAAGTGTTAATTCATTTATGATTACTCTGGATGACTTGTGTCTGTAAATAGAAACAACAACAATAATAATAATCAACACCACTTACTAGATATCATTGTAAGCATTTAAAATATATAACTCATTTAGCAACCAAAATAACTTTATGCACTGGGTTGCTATAATTACCCTCAGGATACAGATAAGAAAATTGAGGCTCAAGGTTAAATCTAGGTCACATAGCTAGATATGCTAGATCTGGGTTTAAGCTACATTCTATACCATTACAGTGTGTGTGCATGCATGCTAATTTACTTCAGTTGTGTCGGACTCTCTGCAACCCTATGAACCGTTGCCCGACAGGCTCCTCTGTCTGTGGGATTCTCCAGGCAAGGATACTGGAGTGAGTTGCCATTTCCTCCTCCAGGGGATGTTCCCAACCCAGGGATCGAACCACTGTCTTTTATGTCTCCTGCATTGGCAAGAAAGTTCTTTACCACTAGTGCCACCTGGGAAGACCACCATTACACTAATGATTCTCAAAGTGAGATCCTCAGACCACTAGCATCTACATCACCAGAGAACTTGTAAGTGATGCAAATTATTGGATACCCTCCCAGCCCAACTAATTTGAAAAATCTGGATGTGGGAGCCCAGAAATCTGGGTCTCTAAATTGTTTTGTTTGGCACAGTAAAGTTTGAAATCAATGCATTACTCTGCTGTCTTACAAAGGGTGATCAAAACTAGCAAAACCTTATGAAAGTTAACTCAAGAAAGTAATAAATTCCCCAAACTCCAAGGAAATGAAAGTTGGGATTAATTTTAGGTAGGGACTGACTGTCTGCCTTCCAGTTTCCTTTAACTATAGGAAATGAATGAATGAATGCTTATATCTGTGAGGGTAATCTTTCTTTGGTGTGTTGGACATTGTGGGCATTAAATCAACAAAGTAGGGGATGTTCAAGTAGGTATAAAAGACATATTTGAAAATAAAGAAGGACCAGAAGATGTGACCAAATCCTTAAATTTCAGGCTGGCTTTTCCCCAAAGCAATTTATAAATCTGGACCTGCTCTCCCTATCATTACCTGGATGGAATATGGAAATGTAAGGTAACTGCATTATTAAATTAAGAAAAGCATAATAAGGTAACTGAGCTGTGCCAAAAATATATAATGCATTCATTAGTTCAGTGTACCTGGGATTTGAGTTTTTTGCTCATTTGTATTATTTGTGCCATGCCTAACCACTTCAGATAATCAAGTCTTGAATGTATGTGTGTGTGCAGTTGGGACTAATTGGTGTAATTAATGTATGTGTAATGGCTTTAGCTGGCTAATGTCTGAAGGGAGCAGAAAAAAATAAGCAAATTCATGAAGTAGATTTTAGATTAGCATCTATACCCAAGATAATTATTTTTTCAGCAAGAAATTCTGCCTTCATTATGGCCTTTAGTTAATAAAGATGTGGATGAATTTCACAAGTGAACTTGCTTCACCCTAAGGAGTCTAGTTTAGCAAAGATATTTTATATAAACTATTAGCAGCCCAAAGCAGAGGCTTTTTGTTAAATGATACTCTGATAATATAAAGTAAACTAGAAATATAATTACAAAGTGAATTTATCAATTCCTTTTTCTTCCTATGTGAAAATATTGAATTAACTTTCTTCATTTCATTTTGTTTTTATATTCTGCCTGATTTCAGAAAAGATTTGAGGCTATTAATAAAAGTAAGTGCTGAATAATAAGAAAAAATTATAAAGAAATCAGAGAGGAAGGAAAATGAGGGCTGCTTATAAATGATACATTTACATTTGTACTAAATAAACTTAAATATATTACAGTAATGTTCAAGTCCAAGAATCACATACGGATCCTCTAAGCAATGCTCCCATCCTATCTTGAAGATCCTAATAGTTCAGCATGGGAGTGAGGTGGTAGTGGAAACAGAAAGTTTAAAATCTTCATTTTCTCCTCAATTCTTCTTGCATCACTATGAATATGATTGATCTTCCTACGTAGTTCAATGGTAAAAAATCTGTCTCCAGTGCAGTAACCTCAGGGGAGGCGGGTTAGATCCCTGGGTCAGGAAGATCCCCTGGAGGAGAGCATGGCAACCCACTCTAGTATTCTTGCCTGGACAATCCCATGGATGGAGGAGCCTGGCAGGCTGTATACCGTCCATATTGTCACAAAAAGTTGGACATGACTGAAGTGACTTAGCACACATGAACACATGAATATGATCAAGAAACTATCTTTCCAATTGAGTTAATTGGTAAACCAAAAGACATATCTGTTTGGATATTGCAAAGAAAAAGTATTAGAAACGATCTGAGAAACTAATGTTTTTCCCCACCTTAATTATCAACTTTGAATTTTATTTACCAGACTCTTCAAATCTGCAACATCATGAGTTAATATTGTATTTCTATGTAGGCCAATCTAAGATCTTATGACCTAGTGTTCTTGCTGGCACATATTAATCTGTTTCTTTATATAAAACCATCAACTTTATCTAAACATCAATCACCCTCAATAAGATCCTGAAGAAAACAATCACAGAGTAGAGGCTATAAGAACAATTAATATGCAGAATTAAATCTATCAGAAGGGTATAGAAAAGAACACTCAGTCATTCTACTGGATTTAATTTGCTGAGAGAAACAGCCTTCACACCTGCGTCACAGTCACAGCTAGGTTTTCTCTCAATTAAACCCATGCTTGTCTGAAGCAATGAGGGCTGAGGGGATGAGCAGGGCACATTCTAATGAAACTTCCTGTAGAACAAGGACATTTGGCAGAAAGTGTTGCAAGGAGCAATCAAATAATCTGTATTTAAAATTCCTTAGTAAGCAAGCATTTAAAACTTCATTTTACATCAGATATGCTACAGAAAACCAGCCACAAAAATCAGAAGCTATTATAGGTTGCCATCTGAATGCAAGCTATAGTAAGATTTTTGTGAAATATATATTAAAAAAATTAAAAGAGGAAAATTCTTAAATGGCTTAAAGTTTGCTGTAAATGTGTCTTGATCTAGCAATTCTCAGCTTAGTGTTTTATATACTTATGTTTATAAATGACATTATTTAAAGGGCAATCCAAGTGTTAGTCTGTAGTATTATATACAGTGTCATGAGGCTGGAACATTTAACAACAACCTATCTCTACAGCCATTAAGGAAAAAAAAAAAGTACCTGACACTTACTGATGTTTTGAAATGCTCTCCAAGAACCAAGATTGTACCTGCTGAGTCCTGGATTAAGTTCTGATACAAGACAGCTTTTACATAAATAGAATTTTAGTCCTTGCCAAATTAGTAACAACAGAATGAACTCTGTTTGTTTCCAAAGCAAACCATTCAATATTACAGTAATCCAAGTCTATGCCCCGATCAGGAATGCTAAAGAAGCTGAAGTTGAATGGTTCTATAAAGACCTACAAGACCTTTTAGAACTAAGACCCCAAAAAGATGTCCTTTTCATTATAGGGGACTGGAATGCAAAAGTAGGAAGTCAAGAAACACCTGGAGTTACAGGCAAATTTGGCCTTGGAGTACAGAATGAAATAGGGCAAGGTTAATAGAGTTTTGCCAAGAGAATGCACTGGTCATAACAAACACCCTCTTCCAACAACACAAGAGAAGACTCTACACATGGACATCACCAGATGGTCAACACCGAAATCAGATTGTTTATATTCTTTGTAGCCAAAGATGGAGAAGCTCTATACAGTCAGCAAGAACAAGACTGGCAGCTGACTGTGGCTCAGATCATGAACTCCTTATTGCCAAATTCAGATTTAATTGAAGAAATGGGGAAAACCACTAGACCATTCAGGTATAACCTAAATCAAATCCCTTACAATTATCCAGTGGAAGTGAGAAATAGATTTAAGGGACTAGATCTGATAGAGTGCCTGATGAACCATGGATGGAGGTTTGTGACATTGTACAAGAGAGAGGGAGCAAGACCATCCCCAAGAAAAAGAAATGCATAAAAGCAAAATAGCTGTCTGAGGAGGTCTTACAAATTATGAAAAGAAGAGAAGCAAAAAGCAAAGAAGAAAAGGAAAGATACAAGCATCTGAATACAGAGTTCCAAAGAATAGCAAGGAGAGATAAGAAAGCCTTCCTCAGTGATCAGTGCAAATAAATAGAGGAAAATAACAGAATGGGAAAGACTAGAGATCTCTTCAAGAAAATTGGAGATACCAAGGGAACATGGTATTGAGCCCATGAAAACATGGGCTTAATAAAAGACATAAATGGTATGGACCTAACAGAAACAGAAAATATTAAGAAGAGGTAGAAAGAATATACAGAAGAACTATAGAAAACACATCTTCATGACCCAAAAATTCATGATGGTGTGATCACTCACCTAGAGCCAGGCATCCTGGAATGTGAAGTCAAGTGGGCTTTAGGAAGCATGACTAGGAACAAAGCTAATGGAGGTGATGGAATTCCAGTTGAGCTATTTCAAATCCTGAAAGATGATGCTGTGAAAGTGCTTCAATCAATATGCCAGAAAATTTGAAAAACTCAGCAGTGGCCACAGGAGTGGAAAAGGTCAGTTTTCATTCCAATCTCAAAGAAAGGCAATGCCAAAGAATGCTCAAACTACCACACAATTGCACTCATCTCACACGCTAGTAAAGTCATGTTCAAAATTCTCCAAGCCAGGGTTCAGCAACATGTGAACCATGAACTTCCAGATGTTCAAGCTGGTTTTAGAAAAGGCAGAGGAACCAGAGATCAAATAGCCAACATTCGCTGGATCATCGTAAAAACAAGAGAGTTCCAGAAAAACATCTATTTCTGCTTTATCGACTATGCCAAAGCCTTTGACTGTGTGGATCACAATAAACTGTGGAAAATTCTGAAAGAGATGGGAATCCCAGACCACCTGACCTGCCTCTTGAGAAACCTGTATGCAGGTCAGGAAGCAACAATTAGAACTGGACATGGAACAACAGACTGGTTCCAAATAGGAAAAGGAGTATGTCAAGGCTGTATATTGTTGCCCTGCTTATTTAACTTATATGCAGAGTACATTGTGAGAAACGCTGGGCTGAATGAAGCACAAACTGGAATCAAGATTGCTGGGAGAAATATCAATTACCTCAGATATGCAGATGATACCACTCTTATGGCAGATTATGAAGAAGAACTAAAGAGCCTCTTGATGAAAGTGAAAGGGGAGAGTGAAATATTTGTCTTAAAGCTCAACACTCAGTAAACTAAGATCATGGCATCCGGTCCCATCACTTCATGGCAAATAGATGGGAAAACAGTGGAAACAGTAGCTGACTTTATTTTGTTGCTGCTGCTGCTAAGTCACTTCAGTTGTGTCTGACTCTGTACGACCCCATAGATGGAAGCCCACCAGGCTCCCCTGTCCCTGGGATTCTCCAGGCAAGAACACTGGAATGGGTTGCCATTTCCTTCTCCAATGCATGAAAGTAAAAAGTGAAAGTGAATCCGCTCAGTCGTCCAACTCTTAGCGACCCCATGGACTGCAGCCTACCAGGCTCCTCCGTCCATGGGATTTTCCAGGTAAGAGTACTGGAGTGGGGTGCCTTTGCCTTCTCCGACTCTATTTTGGGGGGCTCCAAAAATCACTGAAGATGGTGACTCAGCCATGAAATTAAAAGGTGCTTGCTTCTTGGAAGGAACGTTATGACCAAACTAGACAGCATATTAAAAAGTAGAGGCATTACTTTGCCAACAAAGGTCTGTCTAGTGAAGGCTATGGTTTTTCCAGTAGTCATGTATATATGTGAGAGTTGGACTATAAAGAAAGCTGAGCACCGAAGAATCGATGCTTTTGAACTGTGGTGTTGGAGAAGACTCTTGAGATCCCCTTGGACAGCAAGGAGGTCCAACCAGTCCATCCTAAAGGAGATCAATCCTGGGTTTTCATTGGAAGGACTGATGTTGAAGCTGAAACTCCAATACTTTGGTTGCCTGATGAGAAGAGCTATCTCATTTAAAAGATCCTGATGCTGGGAAAGATTGAGGGCAGGAGAAAAAGGGGACGACAGAGGATGAGACAGTTGGATGGCCTCATCAACTAAATGGACTTGAGTTTGGGTGAACTCCAGGAGTTGGTGATGGACAGGGAGGCCTGGTGTGCTGCAGTTCATGAGGTCGCAAAGAGTTAGACACAACTGAGTGACTGAACTGAACTGAATAGTCTTTTATTACTTGCTTTTATTTTTAAATTTAAGCATCATTGGTTTTGTGAAATATTTATTATTATTAGTGGCTCAAATTTGTTTTGGACAAATGCACTTTTCAGTAACTGTGTTCTGAGTACCTACTGTTTGGCAGGTGTTGATTTATGTACTAGAGAGATGAAAATTCTATAACAAACAGTCTCTGTAGTCTAGTGGAGGACATACATGAATAAACCCAGTATGGCAAATGCTGAGACAGAGCATGCAAAGGATGCCATGGGAGCACACAGAGCATGAACAGGGAGGAGGAACTATTCTAACATTTCCTAGGCGAGTATCAGTTCAGTTCAGTTCAGTCACTCAGTCGTGTTCGACTCTTTGCGACCCCATGAATCACAGCACGCCAGGCTTCCCTGTCCATCACCAACTCCCGGAGTTCACTCAAACTCATGTCCATCAAGTCGGTGATGCCATCCAGCCATCTCATTCTCTGTCGTCCCCTTCTCCCGCCCCCAATCCCTCCCAGCATCAGAGTCTTTTCCAGTGAGTCAACTCGTTGCATGAGGTGGCCAAAGTGTTGGAGTTTCAGCTTTAGCATCAGTCCTTCCAATGAACACCCAGAACTGATCTCCTTTAGAATGGACTGGTTGGATTTCCTTGCAGTCCAAGGGACTCTCAAGAGTCTTTTCCAGCACCACAGTTCAAAAGCATCAATTCTTCGGCGATCAGCTTTCTTCACAGTCCAACTTTCACATCCATACACGACCACTGGAAAAACCATAGCCTTGACTAGACAGACCTTTGTTGGCAAAGTAATGTCTCTGCTTTTTAATATGCTATCTATGTTGGTCATAACTTTCCTTCCAAGGAGTAAGTGTCTTTTAATTTCCTGGCTGCAATCAGCATCCGCAGTGATTTTGGAGTCCCCAAAAATAAAGTATGACACTGTTTCCACTGTTTTCACATCTGTTTCCCATGAAGTGATGGGACCAGAGGCCATGATCTTCGTTTTCTGAATGTTGAGCTTCAAGCCAACCTTTTCACTCTCCTCTTTCACTTTCATCAAGGACATAGCAACTATATCTTAAAGGAAGAAGACGTAGCCTGAAGTGTGATGTAAGAAAGAGAGAGCAGACATGGTAGAGAGAAACTTTCAGGCAATGATAAAAGTTTGTGCAAGGAAGACCTTGTAAACCTTCATATTATATTTCAAGAACTCTTGGTTTTCTGTTACAAAATATGAAGTGTTTGTGTGTGTGATGTGTACTTTAAGGTGGTGGAGGTATTTGGTTGAAATAGTGCTGAAAGACTTAAGTTAGTGATTGGATGACAAAAACACAAACAAACCCATAGGCTATGTGAAAGAACTCGAGCTTTGTCTGTGGGTAACAAGAGCCTGCTGAAAATGTATAAGCAGGGGGCTAATGTGTGATCATACCGGCAGTTTAGACACCTGAAGGTATGTGGGTGAAAGGGACAGGTGAGTTTGAGAATCCTTTTGACCTTGCTCTTGTTCTTGGTATAACAATAGCATTGCTTTGTAAAGGAAAGGAAAAATGTGAATGACAGTGTTCAAATCTTCTTGTTTTGATGAGGTTTATAGAGTTAATTGAGTCTCTAAGAAACTATAGGGCTTCTCTAATGGCTCAGTGGTAAAGAATCCACTTGCCAATGAAGCAGACCCAGGTTCAATCCCTGAGTAGGGAAGATCCCTGCAGAAGGAAATAGCAACCCACTTCAGTATTCTTGCCTGGGAAATCCCATGTACAGAAGAGCCTGACAAGCTATAGTCCATGGGATTGCAAAAGAGTTGGACACAATTTAGTGACCAAAAATCAAAACAAAGAAAATTTAAACTGTAGTTTTTTTTTTAAAGTCAGAATATCTTATCACTAAGTCAACATGTTATAAACTTTTTGTCTTTTATGCTATCATTTATTTGTCTATTTGCTTGTTAAGTTTTAACTAAACCTTCATTTGATTTCCCTACCAGATTGTAAGAAACATGAAAGAAGTTCTGTGTCTATCTTATTTCTCATCCTGACAAATCAGCATAGCATGTGACGTTTACAGAAGAATAACAAATACTACTTGAGGTGATTGAAACTGACTTGAAGTTTGGATCCCTAAATTTATATTGAGATGTATACTGAGTGTACGTATATAAGGCAGAATTAAGCCTTATATCGGAGAAGGCAATGGCAAGCCACTCCAGAACTCTTGCTAGAAAATCCCATGGATGGAGGAGCCTGGTAGGCTGCAGTCCATGGGGTCGCTAGGGGTTGGACACGACTGAGCGACTTCACTTTCACTTTTCACTTTCACACATTGGAGAAGGAAATGGCAACATACTCCAGTGTTCTTGCCTGGAGAATCCCAGGGACGGGGGAGCCTGGTGGGCTTCCGTCTATGGGGTCACACAGAGTCGGACACGACTGAAGTGACTTAGCAGCAGCAGCAGCAAGCCTTATATTGCCAAATTCAGACTTAAATTGAAGAAAGTAGGGAAAACCACTAGACCATTCAGGTATGACCTAAACAAAATCCCTTATGATTATTCAGTGGAAGTGAGAAATAGATTTAAGGGACTAGATCTGATAGGCAGAGTGCCTGATGAACCATGGATGGAGATTCGTGACATTGTACAGGAGAGAGGGAGCAAGACCATCTCCATGGAAAAAAAATGCAAAAAAGCAAAATGGCAACCTGAGGAGGCCTTAGAAATAGCTGAGAAAAGAAGAGAAGCAAAAAGCAAAGGAGAAAAGGAAAGATATTCCCATTTGAATGCAGAGTTCCAAAGAATAGCAAGGAGAGATAAGAAAGTGTTCCTCAGTGATCAATGCAAAGAAACAGAGGAAAACAACAGATTAGGAAAGACTAGAGATCTCTTCAAGAAAATTAGAGATACCAAGGGAACATTTCATGCAAAGATGGGTTTGATCAAGGACAGAAATGGCAAGGACCTAACAGAAGCAGAAGATATTAAGAAGAAGTGGCCAGAATACACAGAAGAACTGTACAAAAAAGATCTTAATGACCCAGAAAATCACGATGATGTGATCACTCGCCTAGAGCCAGGCATCCCAGAATGTGAAGTCAAGTGGGCCTTAGAAAGCATCACTATGAACAAAGCAAATGGAGTTGATCGAGTTCCAGTTGAGCTATTTCAAATCCTAAAAGATGATGCTGTGAAAGTGCTGCACTCAATATGTCAGCAAATTTGGAAAACTCAGCAGTGGCCACAGGACTGAAAGGCAATGCCAAAGAATGCTCACACTACTGCACAATTGCACTCATCTTACACGCTAGTAAAGTAATGCTAAAAGTTCTCCAAGCCAGGCTCCAGCAATATGTCAACCACGAATTTCCAGATGTTCAAGCTGGTTTCAGAAAAGGGAGAGGAACCACAGATCAAATTGCCAACATCTGCTGGATCATGAAGAAAGCAAGAGAGTTCCAGAAAACCATCTATTTCTGCTTCATTGACTATGCCAAAGCCTTTGGCTGTGTGGATCACAATAAACTGTGGAAGATTCTGAAGGGGATGGGAATACCAGACCACCTGACCTGCCTCTTGAGAAACCTGTATGCAGGTCAGGAAACAACAGTCAGAACTGGACATGGAACAACAGACTGGTTCCAAATAGGAAAAGGAGTATGTCAAGGCTGTATATTGTCACCCTGCTTATTTAACTTATATGCAGAGTACATGATGAGGAACGCTGGGCTGGAAGAAGCACAAGCTGGAATCAAGATTGCTGGGAGAAATATCAATAACCTCAGATATGTAGATGACACCACCCTTATGGCAGAAAGTGAAGAGGAACTCAATAGCCTCTTGATGAAAGTGAAAGAAGAGAGTGAAAAAGTTGTTTTAAAGCTCAGCATTCAGAAAACAAAGATCATGGCATCTGGTCCCATCACTTCATGGGGAATAGATGGGGAAACAGTGGAAACAGTGTCAGACTTTATTTTTCTGGGCTCCAAAATCACTGCGGATGCTGATTGCAGCCATGAAATTAAAAGTCGCTTACTCCTTGGAAGGGAAGTTATGACCAACCTAGATAGTGTATTAAAAAAACAGAGATATTACTTTTCCAACAAAGATCCATCTAGTGAAGGCTATGGTTTTTCCCGTGGTCATGTATGGATGTGAGAATTGGAATACAAAGAAAGCTGAGAGCCAGAGAATTGATCGTTTTGAACTGTGGTGTTGGAGAAGACTCTTGAGAGTCCCTTGGACTTCAAGGAGATCCAACCAGTCCATCCTACAGGAGATCAGTCCTCGGTGTTCATTGGAAGAACTGATGCTGAGCCTGAAGCTCCAATACTTTGGCCACCTCTGAGAAGAGTTGATTCACTGGAAAAGACCATGATGCTGGGAGGTGTTGTGGTCAGGAGGAGAAGGGGACGACAGATGATGAGATGTTTGCATGGCATCACCAGCTCGATGCACATGAGTTTGGGTGAACCCTGGGAGGTGGTGATGGCCAGGGAGGCCTGGCGTGTTGCAATTCATGGGGTAGCAAAGAGTTGGACACTACTGAGCGAATGAACTGGACTGAAGACTTACATTGTTTTGTCCTATGTGGTTCATGCAAGTTATCCTGACAGTGGTTGGGAGGCTCTTTACCTAGATATCTTAAAAAAGAAAAAATCTAGTAACAAACTAGTATAGGTAAGCAATTATTCACCTCCTTGAAAGTAAGACATATTGACCTCTCCAGTTTTACTGAGGTTCTTCAAAGAGTATATGGTTCCTAGTCCCCATGCTTGGAGACAAAAGTATTACTGATTTATATGCTAAGCAGTGTTCCATCAGGCAATGTGATATTTTAGGGCAACAAGTCAGGGATGAGAGAGCCAAGGAAAACTTGGAGACACAAATTAAGGGTTTAGAATAAATATACTAATTACAGGATGTTCCCAGAAGTTGGTGGTCAAACAGCCAGGGAATATTGCATCAGAAGTGAAAATTAGGTAATTAGTCATTTTTTTTTTTTGTCTCTCCCTACAAGCCCACTCTCACTGTGCGCACTTCACTGATAAGCTGTAATTTTCCCTAATGTATTTGCCTAAGTCCTTCTTCACCTCCAATTAATACCATCAAAACTGTATGAGATGAGCCTCCTCCAGCCAAGTTCTCTCATTTCTGATCAAGAGGCTGTGAAATGTGAAGCATCTTCAGTGTGTCAAGTGTTGCTCCATTCAGAAAGAGACACAACATCCTTTCTTCCAAGAGCGCCTATTTTTGTTCAGGAAATATACAAGTATATCAGTCACTAAAGTGAAAATGTTAGTTGCTCAGTTGTGTCCGACTTTTTGTGACCCCAATGGATTCTAGCCCATCAGGCTCTTCTGTTCATGGAATCTTCCAGGCAAGAATACTGGAGTAAGTAACCATGCCCTTCTCCAAGGGATCTTCCCGATCCAGAGATCAAACCCAGGTCTCCTGCATTGTAGGCAGATTCTTTACTGTCTGAGCCACCAAGGAAGCCATACAGTATCAAATGAAGTGTGGTACGTGTTTTAATCAAAGGATGGAGAAAGGGCAAAATCTGCACTTCATGTGTTGTGGTTTAGTCGCTAGTGTCTGACTCTTTGCGACCCCATGTAATGTAGCCCCTCCAAGCTCCTCTGTCTTGCCTGGGATTTCCCAGACAAGAATACTGGAATGGGTTGCTATTTCCTTCTCTAGGGAATCTTCCTGCCCTAGAGAGTGAACCCTCAGCTCCTGCATTGTCATGAATTCTTGGTGGCTCAGAGGTTAAAGCATCTGCCTCCAATGCGGGAGACCCGGGTTCGATCCCTGGGTCGGGAAGATCCCCTGGAGAAGGAAACGGTAAACCACTCCAGTATTCTTGTCTGGAGAATCCCATGGACGGAGAAGCCTGGTAGGCTACAGTCCACGGGGTCGCAAAGAGTCGGACACGACTGAGCGACAGAACGGAACGGAAGCCACCAGGGAAGCACTGCATTTGGAGGTTATACAAAGGCAAAAGTGAGTATGAGCAGGAGTTAGCCAGGATGAAGATGGAAGGGGAGATGCTTGACCCAGAGCATTTAATGGGTTTGAAATGCAAAGAGAAGGACTTCCCTGGTAGTCCAGTGGTTAAGACTTTTCCTTCAACAGCTGGGGGTTCAATCCCTGGTTGGGGAGCTAATATTTCAAAAAACCAAAACATAAAATAGAAGCAATATTGTAACAAATTCAATAAAGACTTTAGAGACAGTCCATAACAACAACAACAACATCTTACCAAAGAAAGAAAGAAAGAAATACAAACATAAAGTTACAGCATGGCAACTCACAGAACAAGTTGAGAAATCAGGTACAACAGGTATTAAACTCTTACCATGTTCCCTCTCTTTTTAGTATCTCACAAAACTTTATTTCTCCTTTTCTGGGTTACTGATTTTCAATCAATTTGTTTCTAACCATTTTGCTTTTGACAGAGTTACCTGCATCTGGTGTTCTCCTGCCACTCTGATCTTTGGTTACACCTCTCTTTCCCTGACATCCCCCTACATGTAGGATTTAACTGCAGAATCTGCCTTTGGTCTTCTCATATTCTTGCTCTGCCCCACCTCTGTGGGTTATCTCTTCAATTCTATGCAAAGGTGTCAAATTGCAAGTCTCTATCTCTAGATCTGAGCATTTCCAAGCACAGCATATAAGCTGCCTCCTGGGTACATCCAACAAGGTGCTTGATATGCACTTGAACTCTAACAGAAATTTATTTTAACCCCCTGTCCAAAATAAAATCTGCCCTCCTTCGTGTAATCTTCTTTCATATTAGCAACATAATTATTGAAATAGCCTCTAATCTAGAAACCTCTGGGCTATTCTCAAACCCTCTCTGTCTCACTACCACCACATCACTCACTAAAATATTTTCTAGATAATCCAGCCTAGTTTTTTTGTTTCTAATAAATTAGACTTTGTCTCATTCCTACTTGCATTTCTGTAATAACTTTCTAAAATGAACTCCCACCCACCAGGGATTATTCTGCTTCTAGGACACGACTGAGCGACTTCACTTTCACTTTTCACTTTCACACATTGGAGAAGGAAATGGCAACCCACTCCAGTGTTCTTGCCTGGAGAATCCCAGGGACGGCGGAGCCTGGTCGGCTGCCTTCTATGGGGTCGCACAGAGTCAGACACGAGTGAAGCGACTTAGCAGCAGCAATGGATGAAAATATCTCAGGGGTAAAACCTTCACAGGTAAAAATATGTTGCCAAAATTTAGAAAGATTATTTTGTTTTCATAATTATTTTAGGACTCTCCAAAACAAGACTTGTCTTCCATTTCTGGGCTAAGTTCTCCTTTTTTTCTTTTAGTTTCAGTGAGGTAGACATAGAAAAGAGACACACCCCAGCCAAAGATTTTTGAAGATTTTTGTTTGCTTTTACTCCTCACCCATTTTTCTTTTCCTCTGTCCAAGACAATGCTCAACCTCATGGCTCTGCTACTTGCAGTGCTTTAGTTTTCTGGTCAAAAGTGGGATGACTTTAACCATCAGCAGGTCCTCTGAACTAGAGAGGAGTGGGCGCTTGGTCCCCAGCCATGCTGCAGGGACATGATCAGACAGTCCCTGCAAGGAGCCTCTATGAAACCCCTGGAGACAGAAGTCACAAGCCTGCATGACCTCCCTCCACACTTCTCTGATTTCACTTCAGCAGTGTTTTGTGTTTTGTGGTGTCCCTGTAGTGTTTTCTCTGGGAGTAAGTTGCTCTCCATTCACTGATACAAATATTTAAAAAAAACAACAACAAGCATAATCTTGCATCAGGGAAGCCTCTTATAGGAGCTTTTCCCAAATAGTTTCCCAATGGTTTCTTTCCTTGCAGCAATATGTGTACAATTTATCTCTTGGGCAAGAAGGGATAAATTTTGGTGTAACTTTCTTTATAGTCATATTTTAATTCCATTCCCCCCAACCCCCGCCCTCTGCTAAAGAAAGAAAACAGTTTCTATTTGCACGAAATAATCAGGAATCTTCAGGGCATTAGATTCAGGCTTGATACCAATATCTTTTATTTTATAGAGTGATATATATATTCCATTTTTTTGACCAGGATTTAAATCTTATTTGTGAGATAAAATTATTAATTTAATGTAAGGAACATATTTGGGCTTCCCTGGTGGCTCAGTGTTAGAGAATTGGCCTGCCAACGCAGGAAACTCAGATTTGATTCCTGGGTTGGGAAGATCCCAAATGGCAACCCACTCCAGTGTTCTTGCCTAGGAAATCCTATGGATGGAGGAGCCAGGAAAGCTACACTCCATGGGGCTGCAAAAGAGTTGGACATGACTTAGCAACTAAACAACAACAACAAACAAATTTAAAGAAAAGTATTAAGTAATATTATGAATGATACATTGATTTAGCAAAAATTTTCAAGATGGTAGATGAAAAAATCTGAAATATAGAAAACACTGACTTAGAGGGGAAAGTATAGCTTTTGTCAGCCTTGGCATCTTTAACTTTTAATCTCAGTTCCATATCCAACATGAACAACCACCAAGTTTTATTTATTAATTATTATTCTACAGTTTCTCTACCAGATTTTTGTTTTCTGTGCTGTTTGTTTTCCTAGTTCCTACAGAAAAAGAGTACACACTTGGCTTCAACTTATTTTTCAGTTCTTATCCTCTACCAAAGAATCCAGTTTAGGCATAGATTTACTATTTTTTGAATATGTCCTGTGACCAACCTAGATAGCATATTTAAAACTAGAGACATTGCTTTGACAACCAAGGTCCGTCTAGTCAAGGCTATGGTTTTTCCTGTGGTCATGTATGGATGTGAGAGTTGGACTGTGAAAAAAGCTGATCGCCAAAGAATTGATGCTTTTGAACCGTGGTGCTGGAGAAGACTCTTGAGAGTCCCTTGGACTGCAGGGAGATCCAACCAGTCCATTCTAAAGGAGATCAGTTCTGGGTGTTCATTGGAAGGACTGATGCTGAAGCTGAAACTCCAATACTTTGGCCACCTCATGCGACGAGTTGACTCACTGGAAAAGACTCTGATGCTGGGAGGGATTGGGGGTGGGAGGAGACGGGGATGACAGAGAATGAGATGGCTGGATGGCATCACTGACTTGATGGACATGAGTTTGAGTGAACTTCGGGAGTGGGTGATGGACAGAGAGGCCTGGCGTGCTGTGATTCATGGGGTTGCAAAGAGTAGGACACAACTGAGCGACTGAACTTAACTGAACTGTGTCTCTCCACACTAACACATTATTTACTAGGACTTGCCAGATGTGTTGATGACCCATTGTCAACACAGCATAACTACATCACTTCCTCTTTAATGAAGAAGTGAAACCAGGAACTACCTTTCCCAGACACGTCATCTCAATATCAGAATTATAAAAACAAAGGCTATTTTATTATACTCCTGAATTTTATGAGTCAGGAATTTGGACAAAGCACTGTATTACTTATTTCAACACAATTATTAGAGCGCTGTATGGGAAGATTTGAATGTCTGAACAATCTGGAAATTTTCTAACTCAAATGTCTGGTCTCAGCTGGGACATATTCCATGTGTCTTAAATTTTCTTATGGCATACCTGTTGGGTTCTGAGGGAGAACATCCCAAAGTTAGAGTCGAGAGACAGCATTCCAAGAGAACTTGGAGGAAGTTTGTGGCCTTTTATGACTTATCTTCAGAAGTCACATCATGTCACTTTTACTGTGCTCTTTTGGTTAAGCAGACCTATAAGTCAAATCCGTCTAGATACAAGATGCAGGGGCAATGACCACATATCTTTATGAGGGATCAAAGATTTTTTGGCTGTATTTTAAAGTTGCCACACATATATGTCAAATGCCGGAGAGAGTCTATGTTTTTTAAAAGAAGAATAGTAGATTGCCTATTTCCTTAAGATGTTTTCCTTGGTTGTTTGTTATCATGCAACAACATTTTAAAAGAGTTCAGTTCTTATTGACACTGGCAAATTTTAGACTTAAACTAAGTGAATGGCAATTATGCAGAATAATACTGTCTTCAGTTCAGTTCAGTTCAGTTCAGTCGCTCAGTCGTGTCCGACTCTTTGCGACCCCATGAATCATAGCAGGCCAGGTCTCCCTGTCCATAACCAACTCCCGGAGTTCACTCAAACTCATGTCTATCGAGTCGGTGATGCCATCCAGCCATCTCATTCTCTGTCATCGCCTCCTCCTGCCCGCAATCCCTCCCAGCATCAGAGTCTTTTCCAGTGAGTCAACTCGTCGCATGAGGTGGCCAAAATATTGGAGTTTCAGCTTCAGCATCAGTCCTTCCAATGAACACCCAGGATTGATCTCCTTTAGAATGGACTGGTTGGATCTCCTTGCAGTCCAAGGGACTCTCAAGAGTCTTCTCCAACACCACAGTTCAAAAGCATCGATTCTTCGGCGATCAGCTTTCTTCACAGTCCACTCTCACGTCCATACATGACCACGGGAAAAACCATTGCCTTGACTAGATGGACCTTGGTTGGCAAAGTAATGTCTCTGCTTTTTAATATACTATCAGGGTTGGTCATAACTTTCCTTCCAAGGAGCAAGCGTCTTTTAATTTCATGGCTGCAATCAGCATCTGCAGTGATTTTGGAGCCCCCCAAAACAAAATCTGACACTATTTCCACTGTTTGTCCATCTATTTCCCATGAAGTGATGGGACCAGATACCATGATCTTCGTTTTCTGAATGTTGAGCTTCAAGCCAAACTTTTCACTCTCCTCTTTCACTTTTATCAAGAGGCTTTTGAGTTCCTCTTCACTTTCTGCCATAAGGGTAGTGTCATCTGCATATCTGAGGTTATTAATACTGTCTTAGACACAGTGAATTCAAATTTGAAGAATTAACAGCAGCTCCTTCAGATGCAGGGTCAACTATGGGTGGTATAATCAGAAAGAGGGAGGCCATCTTCCCACTGTTTGCCTAGAGAGAATGGCCTCTGCTAGTCAGGGGGTAATTTCTATGCCAGATCTTATCCTTTATTGTCTTGATGGTGTTATTGGGCTCTAACTCCAGCCTGATGGTCTTTATAATCTGGACTTTTGACTGGTTCAATGCACTAACATGTTGTAATAATTTTTTCACTTTTCTGTATTTCTGCATCCTTGTGAACTTTTCTTGTAGCATGGATCTCATTGTATATTGCATTCTTATTTTTTTGAATTAGCATTTCTTTCTTATTAGCACTTTAAGAGAATTTTGTACTTTTGATAATCGCTTACACAGTGTCTTGTGTCTATGATTTTCATCACATTAATTGAGTTGGATTTTCTCTGTGTATAATAAGAATTTTAAATGTTCACTGTTTCATGGGAATGGCTTCACACCAAATGGTTTATAGAATATTGATCAGTATTAAACTCTTCAGTTACAGTTAGTCTCAGAGAAATGACACAGTTTCTTACAAATTCATTTCTTCAACAAGACATATTAAGCCCTTGTACTGCACTTTGCTGTCCACAGAGATGAACCACAACCTTAGCAAACATGAATTCCATCCTCCAGGAGCATATGATATAGAGGGAGCTATAAGTAAGAAACCTGCATTACCTTATAATGCTGAATTGGTAAAGTTCAGGGCGCAATGGGAACAAAGGTAAGGTGGCAACGAGTCTGACCAGAGAGGAGAAGAAATGTGCCTATGGGTAAATGCCACGTACACTAAGATACATGTGATAGGAGCCATCGATGTGAAGTGTGGACTCAGATAGGACAAAGTCTAGAAGGAACAACTTTTATCATGAGTGACATGGAACTGGGAGAGCTCAGGAAACTATTGAATTCAGTAAGAAAGAGGGAAATGGAAATGAGACAGCAAGGGATAAAGTTTGAGAGAAACAGTATAAATTTATAATGTATGCTAGTAAGTTTGACTTTTATTTTGAGGGAAATGAAGATGAACTTTGATGAACTTTAAGCAGTGAACTTAAAGTTATGACCAACCTTGATAGTATTTTAAAAAGCAGTGACATTACTTTGCCAACCAAGGTCTGTCTAGTCAAGGCAATGGTTTTTCCCGTGGTCATGTATGGATGTGAGAGTTGGACTGTGAAGAAAGCTGATCGCCGAAGAATCAGTGCTTTTGAACTGTGGTGTTGGAGAAGACTCTTGAGAGTCCCTTATACTGCAAGGAGATCCAACCAGTCCATTCTAAAGGAGATCAATCCTGGGTGTTCATTGGAAGGACTGATGCTAAAGCTGAAACTGCAATACTTTGGCCACCTCATGCGACGAGTTGACTCACTGGAAAAGACTCTGATGCTGGGAAAGGTTGGGGGCGGGAGGAGAAGGGGACGACCGAGAATGAGATGGCTGGATGGCATCACCGACTCTGTGGACACGAGTTTGAGTGAACTCCGGGAGTTGGTGATGGACAGGGAGGCCTGGCGTGCTGTGATTCATGGGGTCGCAGAGAGTCGGACACGACTGAGCGACTGAACTGACTGAACTGAAGCAGTGAACTGTCAGAATCAGAATTATGTTTAGGAACATGGAACAAATAATGATAAAATGAGTCTGGAGAATCACCACTTTGAGTTGGTGAGGTTAGAAGAGAACATCCATGGGAATGTAGAATGAAGAGATATGAGTTCCCCAAAGAGAATCCAGGAAAACTCCAACGTTTAAGAACTCTTGGCAACAAAGTTTAAACTGACAAGTAGCCCTCAAAGTAGAATAAATTTGAGGAGATTGAAGGGTTGGGAAAAACTCAGGAAAGATAATATTTTAACTACGTGGATTTAGTTAATAGTGCCAGATGTTACTAAAAATAATGAACTGGAACAAGTTTGATGCCTTCCCTAGTGGCTCAGATGGTAAAGAATCCCCCTGCAATGCAGGAGACCCAGGTTCAATCCCTGGATCTGAAAGATCCCCTGGAGAAAGGCATGGCAACCCACTCCAGTATTCTTGCTGGAGAATTCCATGGACAGAGGAGCTTTGTGGTCAACAATCCATGGGATCATGAAGAGTCAGACATGACTAAATGACTTTTCACTTCACTCACAGAACAAGTTTAAGTAATATAAGTACTGCAAAGTGACTACTGGATGGGGAGGAACCATTTGCAGTGAGGTTAAGAAAAAAACAAAAGGAAAATGTACCGAATTCCAATTTCTTAGAAGGAAGAAAAGCACTGTACCCAAGTGGAATGGGAGGGGAAATAGCATCCCCAAGCAGGAAGAGACCGTTTTCTCTGGGAGAGAAGATGTGGGTACAGAACAAAGTGGGAGAAGAAAAATCCTTGCTCTGTTCTATTTTTAAAAATACTATTATGATGGTTATAGGCTTCCCTAGTGGCTCAGAGATTAAAGCGTCTGCCTGCAATGCAGGAGACTAGGGTTCGATCCCTGGGTCGGGAAGATCCCCTGGAGAAGGAAATGGCAACCCACTCCAGTATTCTTGCCTGGAGAATCCCATGGACGGAGGAGCCTGGTGCGCTACAGCCCATGGAATCGCAAAGAGCTGGACACAACTGAGCCACTTCACTTTCCTTTCACTTTCACGATGGTTACTATTGTGTAAAGTTTGGTGTGTGTAAAGCAAGAGAGTTTCAGAAAAACATCTATTTCTGCTTCATTGACTATGCCAAAGCCTTTGACTGTGTCGATCACAATAAACTGTGGAACATTCTGAAAGAGATGGGAATCCCAGACCACCTGACCTGCCTCTTGAGAAACCTGTATGCAGGTCAGGAAGCAACAGTTAGAACTGGACATGGAACAACAGACTGGTTCCAAATAGGAAAACATGTACGTCAAGGTTGTATATTGTCACCTTGCTTATTTAACTTATATGCACAGTACATCATGAGGAACGCTGGGCTGGAAGAAGCACAAGCTGGAATCAAGATTACTGGGAGAAATATCAATAACCTCAGATATGCAGATGATACTACCCTTATGGCAGAAAGTGAAGAGGAACTCAAAAGCCTCTTGATGAAAGTGAAAGAGGAGAGTGAAAAGGTTGGCTTGAAGCTCAACATTCAGAAAACAAAGATCATGGCATCTGGTCCCATCACTTCATGGAAAATAGATGGAAGAACAGTGGAAACAGTGTCAGACTTTATTTTTTGGGGCTCCAAAATCACTGCAGATGCTGATTGCAGCCATGAAATTAAAAGACGCTTGCTCCTTGGAAGGAAAGTTATGACCAACCTTGATAGTATATTAAAAAGCAGAGACATTACTTTGCCAACCAAGGTCCGTCTAGTCAAGGCAATGGTTTTTCCCGTGGTCATGTATGGACGTGAGAGTTGGACTGTGAAGAAAGCTGATCGCCGAAGAATCGATGCTTTTGAACTGTGGTGTTGGAGAAGACTCTTGAGAGTCCCTTATACTGCAAGGAGATCCAACCAGTCCATTCTAAAGGAGATCAATCCTGGATGTTCATTGGAGGGACTGATGCTAAAGCTGAAACTGCAATACTTTGGCCACCTCATGCGACGAGTTGACTCACTGGAAAAGACTCTGATGCTGGGAAAGGTTGGGGGCGGGAGGAGAAGGGGATGACCGAGAATGAGATGGCTGGATGGCATTGCCGACTCTGTGGACATGAGTTTGAGTGAACTCCAGGAGTTGGTGATGGACAGGGAGGCCTGGTGTGCTGTGATTCATGGGGTTGCGGAGAGTTAGACACGACTGAGCAACTGAACTGAACTGAACTGAACTGTACTGAACTGAATAATAAGTGACGTATGGTACTTTCTAATTTAAATATTCAATGAAAAAACTTGTTAGTTGATTAGAAAAAATTGATATAATAGGTGAGAGTAAAAGTCTCAGAACAGTGGTGTTGTTGCTGTTTAGTTGCCAAGTCATGTCGGACTCTTTGCAACCCCCATAGACTGTCACCCGCCAGGTTTCTCTGTCTGGGATTTTCCAGGCAAGACTACTGGAATTGGTTGCCACTTCCTTCCCCAACATTTCCTCCAGAAGAGTTTACATAATTGGTCTTTAGATGAGGTTAACAATGCCATAATGAAGTTAATACAAAAACAAAATGAAATGAAACCAGCCTTACACTCATCATAAGAGAAAAACATGTAAACAAGACCATAATTCTGGGTGAACTAGTAAATGATGAAAAGATTTAGTTCAACATTAACGAAAAAGATGTAAAGTTATATTTTAGAAAATTGAGAGTATTCAGTTTTTTCTTATCAAATATATATCATTCATCTCCTACCTGCCAGTAACTGCCCAACAAGGAAGGGTAAAATATTAGGAAATAGAGAATATGAGAATTTATTATTTAGTTCCCACTGAAACTGTGACTATGTAACAGCATTTTCACCACATCCTTATCTAGGTAATATAAATTGTTAGAGCCAGTTTCAATGATGGGATGTTTTATTTATTAAGCCATAAGCCAAAAGAAATTATGCTACAACAACAGAAAGATACACACACACGTATGCACACACAAAATAACCTGCTGCTGCTGCTAAGTCACTTCAGTCGTGTCCGACTCTGTGTGACTCCATAGAGGGAAGCCTACCAGGCTCCCCCGTCCCTGGGATTCTCCAGGCAAGAACACTGGACTGGGTTGTCATTTCCTTCTCCAATGTGTGAAAGTGAAAAGTGAAAGTGAAGTCGCTCAGTCGTGTCCGACCCTTAGCGACTCCACAGACTGCAGCCTACCAGGCTCCTCCATCCGTGGGATTTTCCAAGCAAGAGTATTGGAGTGGCTTGCCATTGCCTTCTCCACACGAAATAACCTGCTGCTAAGTCACTTCAGTCGTGTCCGACTCTGTGTGACCCCATAGACGGAAGCCCACCAGGCTCACCCTTCCCTGGGATTCTCCAGGCAAGAACACTGGAGTGGGTTGCCATTTCCTTCTCCAATGTGTGAAAGTGAAAAGTGAAAGTGAAGTCGCTCAGTCGTGTCCGATCCTTAGTGACCCCACGGACTGCAGCCTACCAGGCTCCTCCATCCATGGGATTTTCTAGGCAAGAGTACTGGAGTGGCTTGCCATTGCCTTCTCCGACAAAATAACCTAGATTACCTTAAAGACAGTCAAGTAAACACATGGCGGCGGTACAGGCAATTTGACTTAAAACATAAAGTAAAGGTAAGAGAGCATCTATATATCCTTTATCTATGTATCTAGATATATATAGATGTAGATATAAGAGTGTGCACGGACTTTACAGTGTAAATTTGTATAATCAAAGTTTCTCTTGTAAAACCAGCTTTTTGTAGATATTTTATTTGATCTATCTATATATATAACTATTGTATAAAAGAGAGACCAATGTGAAATATACTGTAAAAACACTGTAAAGCATCAGAGAGTAAATTGGTTTGTTCTGTAATCCTGGTAAAGTGCACACAGGAGAGATGATATGGAAGTGTTTAGAAAGGTGAATGATAATGGGAGGGTCTTGGCAGTTTGCTCTGGAAAGCAGTGATTCCAGATTCATCTAAATGAATCATTCATCTAAATGATGAAAAGGTTCGTCTAAATAGTGATTCCAAAATCATCTAAAGGGAAGATTCAGACGCTCTCTAGCATAAAAAGTAAAAGTAAGTAATCAAAAGTTGAATTTTTTTTCCCCTAGCAAGGTAGGTAGTTTCACTGAATTCTACCTGGAATAACTATAAATCTTTAACTAGATAAACTTGAATCATGATATTCAACTGAAGAAAATTAAAAGTATCATCTTGGCAACCAATAATGGGAAGGTATAATGCAGGAGTTTAGCTAGTTTTAGAAATTGAATCAAAACTCATGATCCAAATGAAAAAAAAAATAACAATACAAATCACCTTAAAATTAGAACTTGATACATGTATCAATATGGATTTTATACATATACAAACACTTCTATAAAAGTTGATCATGTCTTTTAATTCTTTAGAGATATTGTATATATACTAGTGTACTTAAAATATAATTTTTATCTCTGATTTATAAATCCTCCCCACCAAAATAATTCAAATGGAATAAACCAAATAATGCAGGCAATCTTGGAATTTTATTTAGCAAATGGCACAAATCAGTAATGGGTCTTGTCAGTTTTTATGGGTAAGTTTCCTAACAATTTCTCCTGAACTTAAAAATTCTCAGGAACAGTTCTTTTCAACATTAGCCTGGCTGTGCTACCAATGGTCTTTTGCACAGGAAGAGAGAATGAGTAAGAGTAAGATTGTTAGGAGTGCCAACCTTATAATCAAATGTGAACTTGAAAATTCAGAAATAAGCCTTATTCTTGGGAAATACTGACCACTCTATCTGACTGAGCTAACACCTGGAAAGAAGACTTCAGATAACAATCTGGACTAGAGGAGGATCTGCTCAGCTCATGTCAAGGTGGTAGGTGATGCCATTGGGAGCTTCTGCTTAGTTGAATTCAAGTTCTTTGCTTTATAAACTAGGTCAGGTATATTGTTTCAATTTAAAATTAGAAGGAGCACTGAAGGCACAGAAATTTTCTGGGAAAAAGCTTAGAAATATATAGCAAGTAGGCATATTCCTGATGAATTCTGCAGTACATTTGGAGGTGGCCTGCCTTGACCTCCATTAACAATAGCCACACAATGATACACTGACTTGAATGTTTTAAAATCTACTCTGTCATACCAATCTTAATGTTGCTTGCTGTTTTGAGAATGTAAAATTGTTATGGTCTGGGAGACATCAGTACTGTTATATGTATTGATGCTCTGTTTTAGCAAGTGTTAAACACTGAATAATGTAATGGGAGATGTACAATATAATGAAGAATGCTGCATGCTCCTATGTCACCTTTTCAGTCTATAATGTGCAATGGTTTATTCCTAATTATTTGAATTCAAGCCTTGGTTAATCAAAATTCTTTTTTCTAAGTTTCTTTTACACTAAATTTACCATGTACTTTCCATTTAAATAATTTTTCTTCTATCTGAGCCTGAAAATATGAATATTTTTCTTATATGTGAGAAGTTATTACCCTGTAGACTAATTAGGTTGGCCATTTTTAGCTTTCCAAAATGAATTTAGAAAAAAAGAGAACCCATAATGACAAATGCAAATTTGGAAAGGGTTCAACTTTAAGTGAAAGGTCTTATGGAAATGGACATCATTAAAAGAAAGCATTGCTTAGAAATACAGTCTCATGTAAGTCTGTCTTTGTGGTAATGGTACTTATATACCTTCTATAATAACATCTCTTTCTCTTTTCCTGTAACATTCATTATGTTTTTAAAAAAGTATTCCTTAGTCTCTAAACTCATTTGTTAAGAACAGCACATTAATTTGCCAGTCTTGCATTAACTCTTACGATTCCATTGCTCAACAGCCGAAGCTTTGTTAGGTTTGAGAAGTTTTGAGTATTTGTGGTCCTTTCTCAATGTTTTTATGGTAATATATGTAGCATTCCATGTAACATGAATATGCTGAAGATGGCAAATTTGTTTTAAAAATTAGAGTGGAGGTACAAAATTGAGAAAACTGGTAGAATAATTTTTTTAATAAAAGTGTGAGCTACTATGGGCTTCCCAGATGGTGCAGTGGTAAAGAATCCACCTGGCCAATGCAGGAGATGCAAGAGATGTGGGCTCGATCCCTGGGTCAGGAAGACCTCCCGTAGGAGGAAATGACAATCCTCTCCAGTATTCTTGCTTGGGAAATCCCATAAACAAAGGTTACAGTGCATGGGGTCACAAAGAGTCGGGCGTGACTGAGCACACACACACATGAGGTCAATAAACACGGAGTGCACACACACATGAGGACCAATGAAATAGTAATAGTAATAATAATAATATTTACTTGAACATTTATGTCAACAGAATTTGTTAAGCATTTTTTAAAGAAATATATGGGACTGTAAGTCAGGATGGTTTCTTTGGTCTGAAATTAAGCAAAAGTGCTCTAACATCTTTCCTCAGTGTTGTTAACAGCAGGGCTGACTACGTGCTAGATAAAACTATTTTACTCTTTTCCCACAGACGGCCTTCAGCAGGGCATTATCAAAGATAACTCAACACTGTGTGGTCAAGCTTTAAACACATCATTGCAACATGACAAAATTCTTTCATAAATGTCAAATGTATCATAGTTTAACCACTTACCAAGTGGCCTTCTGTTGTATAATGCAACATTAATCATATCAAACAGAGGGAAGAATTCATCACTAGACCTGTCCTTTATTTGTCAATTGAACTACTTGGCTTGATTTAATTAGTCTCAGTTGCTTTTGATGGAAGGCTAGGGAGATCAAGAGAAGTTGCCTGGTGCATTATTAATTCTCTACATTTTTATTGTAGTGCCAACACCTATTCATCCTATTTTGAATTCTCCATATCCCCTTTCTAGCAGTGACAGCTGTTATGGCCACTTTCTTTTTCTTTCTTGACGAAAAGGGCAGCCCACAGGGGCTGTTGTTTCTAAGGCTGAGTAAAGGATCCATTTGCAGAGACAGTCTAATGGCTGAGAAAGTATCTGTCTCTCTCCTTTGTCATCACGTGTCTCTGATTCAGGAAATTATCACATTCTGCTTGCCCAAGGACCTCAGACTTTGAGATTCTTCTTTGAGTTGACAACCTAAAATCCCCTCTGCCTTCCTGGGTGACAGGAATGACCCATTTCTGAAGCCAAAACATCGATGACTGCCTGACTTATTCAATCACAGATTGTCACATTTGGGCAACAGTGTTTTCCTCCCAGAATTTTGGAGATGTGAGTGCCTACTTATGCTCTGCTTTCTTGCATCCCCGCGGATATTCATGACGTGTTTGTCTGTACAGATTTAAATAGTCTTTAAAAGATTACTTTCAGGTAGCCAAGATGGATCAAGATACTACATGACACTTTCATACTTAGAATAATAATTTTTCTTCTGATTCCAATAAAAATCAGCGATTTTCTTATATACGTGGAGTTTTTATGCTTCTCACATTTTTCCTGTATTGACTTCCAGCTCCAGATTTCTCTTTTATTGAGGCACCCTCCCCATCTATTGCAAACTGTCAACTAAGTTTATGAAATATTGTATCCCTTCCATCACAGTCCTGTTCAATTATGTGCATCATACAAAAACATGAGAACTGGAAAAAATAATCATGGAAAAATAATAGATGAGGAGGTTTTCTTTTTTTGGCTTGCCTCATGAAATAATCTAAATGAGTTAGATTAAAATGACTGCTGCTGAGACATATATTTTCAAAACTAATCTCTGCTATTGGGTGAATATAATTCACACTTTGGGAAGAACTGAACTTAAATACTTTGTCAAAATGCATGATTCAAAGTTTTGTAGTGCTTTCTTGGAATATATTTTGTCATTATTATCAAATATTCTAAAGCAGAACTCATTTATTTATATAATTCCTTACACCATAAGCTATAATGGAAGCAAATATTTTGAATCTTCATATGGACGGAGGAGCCTGGTAGGCTGCAGTCCATGGGGTCGATACGAGTCAGACACGACTGAGCGACTTCACTTTCACTTTTCACTTTCATGCACTGGAGAAGGAAATGGCAACCCACTCCAGTGTTCTTGCCTGGAGAATCCCAGGGACGGGGGAGCCTGGTGGGCTTCCGTCTATGGGGTTGCACAGAGTCAGACACGACTGAAGCGACTTAGCAGCAGCAGCAGCAGCAGCAGCAGCAGCATATGAACCAAGAGTAATAAGGGTTAAATAACAACCTATGTAGGGCAGAAATAGAATTTTTATCCAGATTTTTGACTAAGAATAATATATTTTTTACCACCATACTTCAGCTTCTTTGTTCTGACTTTAGGGCCATATTTGTTATGATATTTCTTTAAATGATTATGATATTTCTTTAAATGATGTTGATTTTAAATGCCATGTACTCAGTGAGTGATATAAACACATTGTAAATTTCAGTTTTCTAATAAAAAATTAAAAAACAATGGTTATGAAAAAAAATGAGGACCGAGGACCAAAATCAGTACCACAAGCCTGTTGTGGTCACAGGCTTATAATTTTTTCACATAACTTTTCCCCCCAAAATGTAAAGTTTGATTCCTCAACTTTAACATTTCCACACAAAATATTTTGGAAAAACAAATAAGGTAAGCACAATAGTAAGAACTTCGACTCCTATGCCACTAAAGGAAAAACTATGAGGTTGGGGATGTTCAGTTGGCAGAACGGAAGACAAAGAAGATACCGGTATATGTTATAGGATATCCAAGGAGATATAATGTATAAGAAAGAGTTGTGTTTTGTTTCTCTTAAAGGAAAAAACAGAATTACTATATAGAAGCCATAGAAAATGGATCTCAGTTCATCAAGCAGGAACACTCAGAGGGATTTTATTGCTTACTTTTATTTTTTTGGCAAGTAACTTAGCCACATCTGAGTTCAACAGAGTGAGTAATTAAAATACTTATTCAAGGAGGGGCAAACAATCATATGTCTATGAGAGAGTCTAAGCATATTCATTGTAGAATCTTCATGTGTGTATTATATTCATTTTATTTTATTACTAATGTTATTGGATTTTTAATGTTCTTCACCTGTTTTGAAACTCTGGGTTTTGGACTCAAGATTTTTTTTGTTTTTCTCTCTCTCAGCAGCCTATTTCGCTGCTTCCCCACAATGGCATTCAGTTCAGTTCAGTTAAGTCGCTCATTCGTGTCTGACCCTGCGACCCCATGAATTGCAGCACGCCAGGCCTCCCTGTCCATCACCAACTCCCGGAGTTCACTCAAACTCATGTGCATTGAGTCAGTGATGCCATCCAGCCATCTCATTCTCTGTTGTCCCCGTCTCCCGCCCCCAATCCCTCCTAGCATCAGAGTCTTTTCCAGTGAGTCAACTCTTCGCATGAGGTGGCCAAAGTATTGGAGTTTCAATCTCAGCATCAGTCCTTCCATTGAACACCGAGGACTGGTCTCCTTTAGGATGGACTGGTTGGATCTCCTTGCAGTCCAAGGGACTTGCAAGAGTCTTCTCCAGCACCACAGTGGCGTTAGGGTATCTCAGATTCCAGTGTTGAGTCATTGTTCTTCCTGGCGCGACTCTTGGTTGTGTTAGTCTCTCAGTGGTGTCTGACTCTTTGCAACCCCATGGGGTATACCCACCAGGCTCCTCTGTCCATGGGATTCTCCAGGCAAGAATACTGGAGTGGTTTGCCATTCCCTTCTCCAGGGTGTCTTCCCAACCCAGGATCAAACCCCCATCTCTTGTGTCTCCTGCATTGGCAGGTGGGTTCTTTACCAGTAGCCCCACCTAAGCTACCAGGGAAGTCCTTAAATCTTGGCTAGGTAGATGAGTTTAGGCCACATTTCAAAGTATCAGAAAGTACTTAGTAATGGGTTTTTAATTTTTTTTTTTTTTTTGCCAAAAATGCCCCTACTTTTTCCTTCACCAGAAATGTATGAGAATATGTGACATAAACTCCACAAAGTCAATTTTTTATACTTTTGTTTAAATTAACAGATTAGAAAACACACAGAAAATTAAATAAATACTTCTCTTCTGTTTATGGCCTGCTCACATCATCAGTCCATGCAAGGAATCTCTCATTTTATTTTCCCTCAGTTCATTAATTTGACTACATTTCTACTCCTTTCCTGTGGGCATCCTTTCCAATGGAATTACCGTTTATTCTTTATCTTTTTGAGGCCTTGGATGTGCATTGGGTTGGCAAAAAAGTTCATTAGGGTTTTTCCACAAGATATGATGGAGAAATCCAAATGAAAATTTTGGTCAACTCAATATTTATCCTTTACAGTGTTGTTTTTGTGGGCATAAATTTTAAAAATATTTTGATTTTTGTTATATTTTATAAATATTGATATATTTGTTATATAATCAGTTTACTTTAATAAAACTTCAATGTTATGTATTTGTTAACTTTTTTAAATTGTGATAAAAGTCACATAATATAAAGCATACTATTTTAACCATATTTAACTATACAGTTGGGTGACACTATACATTCACATTGTTGTACAGCTCTCACCATCATCCATCTCTCAAATTTTTCACCTTAGAGAGACTCTGTCCCCATTAAACTCTAACTGCCCATTCCTCCTCCCCACTCCCTCACCCCTGGACCCTTGCATCTACCAATATACTTTCTGACTCTTTTTTTTTTTATTTTTAATTTATTTATTTTTTATTGGAGGCTAATTATTTTACAATATTATATTGGTTGGTTTTGCCATACATTGACATGAATCCACCCCGGCTGTACATGAGTTCCCCTCCTGAACCACCCTCCCACCTCCCTCCTCTCTTTATCCTCCCTCTGGGTCATCTCCGCTCACCAGCCCCGAGCATCCTGTAACATGCATCGACCCTGAACTGGTGATTCGTTTCACATATGACAACATACATGTTTCAATGCCATTCTCCCAAATCATGCCACCCTCACCCTCTCCCACAGAGTCCCAAAGACTGTTCTATACATCTGTGTCTCTTTTGCTGTCTCGTACACAGGGTTATCATTTGCATCTTTCTAAATTCCATATATATGTGTTAGTTTACTGTATTGGTGTTTTTCTTTCTGGCTTACTTCACTCTGTATAATAGGCTCCAGTTTCATCCACCTCAGAACTGATTCAAATGTATTCTTTTTAATGGCTGAGTAATACTCCATTGTGTATATGTACCAAAGCTTTCTTATCCATTCGTCTGCAGATGGACATCTAGGTTGCTTCCATGTCCGGCTATTATAAACAGTGCTGCAATGAACACTGGAGTACCTGTGTCTCTTTCAAGTCTGGTTTCCTCGGTGTGTATGCCCAGGAGTGCGATTGCTGGATCATATGGCAGTTCTATTTCCAGTTTTTTGAGGAATCTCCACACTGTTCTCCATAGTGGCTGTACTAGTTTTCATTCCCACCAACAGTGTAAGAGGGTTCCCTTCTCTCCACATCCTCTCCAGCATTTATTGCATGTGGACTTTTGGATAGCAGCCATTCTGACTGGTGTGAAATGGTATCTCATTGTGGTTTTGATTTGCATTTCTCTGATTATGAGGGATGTTGAGCATTTTTTCATCTGTTTGTTAGCCATCTTTATGTCTTCTTTGGAGAAATGTCTGTTTAGTTCTTTGGCCCATTTTTGATTGGGTCATTTATTTTTCTGGAATTGAGCTGCAGGAGCTGCTTGCATATTTTGGAGATTAATCCTTTATCAGTTGCTTCATTTGCTATTATTTTCTCCCATTCTGAAGGCTGTTTTTTCACCTTGCTTATAGTTTCCTTTGCTGTGCAGAAGCTTTTGATTTTCATTAGGTCCCATTTGTTTATTTTTTATTTTATTTCCAATATTCTGGGAGGTGGGTCTTGGAGGATCCTGCTGTGATTTATGTCAGAGAGTGTTTTGCCTACGTTCTCCTCTAAGAGTTTTATAGTTTCTGGTCTTACATTTAGCTCTCTAATCCATTTTGAGTTTATTTTTTGTGTATGGTGTTAGGAAGTGTTCTAGTTTCATTCTTTTACAAGTGGCTGACCAGTTTTCCCAGCACCACTTGTTAAAGAGACAGTCTTTTGTCCATTTTATATTCTTGCCTCCTTTGTCAAAGATAAGGTGTCCATAGGTGTGTGGATTTATCTCTGGGCTTTCTATTTTGTTCCATTGATCTATATTTCTCTCTTTATGCCAGTACCATACTGTCTTGATGACTGTGGCTTGTAGTAGAGCCTGAAGTCCAGCAGGTTAATTCCCCCAGTTCCATTCTTCTTCCTCAAGATTGCTTTGGCTATTCGAGGTTTTTTGTATTTCCGTATAAATTGTGAGATTATTTGTTCTAGTTCTGTGAAAAATATCATTGGTAGCTTGATAGGGATTGCATTGAATGTATAAATTACTTTGGGTAGTATACTCATTTTTACAATATTTATTCTTCCAATCCACGAACACGGTATATTTCTCCATCTATTAGTGTCCTCTTTGATTACTTTCAGTAGTATTTTATAGTTTTCTACGTACAAGTCTTTTGTTTCCTTAGGTAGATATATTCCTAAGTATTTAAGTCTTTTCATTGCAACAGTGAATGGAATAGTTTCCTTAATTTCTCTTTCTATTTTCTCATTATTAGTATATAGGAATGCAAGGGATTTCTGTGTGTTGATTTTATATCCTGCAACTTCACTGTAATCATTGATTAGCTCTAGTAGTTTTCTGGTAGCGTCTTTAGGGTTTTCTGTGTAGAGGATCATGTCATCAGCTAACAGTGAAAGTTTTACTTCTTTTCCAATTTGTATTCCTTTTATGTCTTTTTCTGCTCTGATTGCTGTGGCCAAAACCTCCAGAACTATGTTGAATAGTAGTGGTGAGAGTGGGCACCCTTGTCTTGTTCCTGACTTTAGGGGAAATGCTTTCAGTTTTTCACCATTGAGGATAATGTTTGCTGTGGGTTTGTCATATATAGCTTTTATTATGTTGAGGTATGTCCATTCTATTCCCACTTTCTGGAGGGTTTTTATCAGAAATGGATGTTGAATTTTGTCGAAGGCTTTCTCTGCATCTATTGAGATAATCATATGATTTTTATTTTTCAGTTTGTTAATGTGGTGTATTACGTTGATTGATTTGCGGATATTGAAGAATACTTACATTCCTGGGATAAAGCCCACTTGGTCATGATGTTTGATCTTCTTAATGTGTTGTTGGATTCTGATTGCTAGAATTTTGTTAAGGATTTTTGCATCTATGTTCATCAGTGATATTGGCCTGTAGTTTTCTTTTTTTGTGGGATCTTTACCAAGTTTTGGGATTAGGGTGATGGTGGCCTCATAGAATGAGTTTGGAAGTTTCCCTTCCTCAGCAATTTTCTGGAAGAGTTTGAGTAGAATAGGTGTTAGCTCTTCTCTAAATTTTTGGTAGAATTCGGCTGTGAAGCCGTCTGGACCTGGGCTTTTGTTTGCTGGAAGATTCCTGATTACAGCCTCTAGCTCCATGCTTGTGATGGGTCTGTTTAGATTTTCTATTTCTTCCTGGTTCAGTTTTGGCAAAGTGTACTTTTCTAGGAATTTGTCCATTTCTTCCAGGTTATTCATTTTATTGCCATATAATTGCTGAGAGTACTCTCTAATAATCCTTTGTATTTCTGTGTTGTTGGTTGTGATCTCTCCCTTTTCATTTCTAATTTTATTGATTTGGTTCTTCTCCCTTTGTTTCTTGATGAGTCTGGCTAGTGGTTTGTCAATTTTATTTACCTTCTCAAAGAACCAGCTTTTGGCTTTGTTGATTTTTGCTATGGTCTCTTTTGTTTATTTTGCATTTATCTCTGCCCTAATTTTTACAATTTCTTTCCTTCTACTAACCCTGGGTTTCTTCATTTCTTCCTTTTCTAGTTGCTTTAGATGTAGGGTTAGGTTATTTAGTTGACTTTTTTCTTGTTTCTTGAGGTGTGCCTGTATTGCTATGAACTTCCCCCTTAGCACTGCTTTTTACAGTGTCCCAGAGGTTTTGGGTTGTTGTGTTTTCATTTTCATTCATTTCTATGCATATTTTGATTTCTCTTTTGATTTCTTCTATGATTTATTCATTATTCAGCAGCGTGTTGTTCAGTCTCCATATGTTGGCATTTTTAATAGTTTTTCTCCCGTAATTGAGATCTAATCTTACTACATTGTGGTCAGAAAAGATGCTTGGAATGATTTCAATTTTTTTGAATATACCAAGGCTAGATTTAAGGCTTAGGATGTGATCTATCCTGTAAAAGGTTCCTTGTGTGCTCGAGAAAAATGTGAAATTCATTGTTTTGTGGTGAAATGTCCTATAGATATCTATTAGGTCTAACTGGTCTATTGTATCATTTAAAGTTTGTGTTTCCTTGTTAATTTTCTGTTTAGTTGATCTATCCATAGATGTAAGTGGGGTATTAAAATTTCCCACTATTATTACACTGTTGTTAATTTCCCCCTTCATACTTGTTAGTAATTATCATACATATAGCGGTGCTCCTATATTGGGTGCATAAATATTTATAATTGTTATATCTTCTTCTTGGATTGATCCTTTGATCATTATGTAGTTTCCTTCTTTGTCTCTTTTCACAGCCTTTGTTTTAAAGTCTATTTTATCTGATATGAGTATTGCTACTCCTGCTTTCTTTTGGTCTCTATTTGCATGGAATGTCTTTATCCAGCCCTTCACTTTCAGTCTGTATGTGTCCCTCATTTTGAGGTGGGTCTCTTGTAGACAACATATATGGGGGTCTTGTTTTTGTATCCATTCAGCCAGCCTTTGTCTTTTGGTTGGGGCATTCAACCCATTTACGTTTAAGGTAGTTATTGATAAGTACGATCCCATAGCCATTTTCTTTATTGCTTTGGGTTCAAGCTTATACACCCTTTCTGTGTTTCCTGTCTAGAGAAGATCCTTTAGCATTTGTTGGAGAGCTGGTTTGGTGATGCTGAATTCTCTCAGTTTTTGCTTATCTGTAAAGCTTTTGATTTCTCCTTCATATTTGAATGAGATCCTTGTGGGTACAGTAATCTGGGCTGTAGGTTATTTTCTTTCATCACTTTAAGTATGTCTTGCCATTCCCTCCTGGCCTGAAGAGTTTCTGTTGAAAGATCAGCTGTTACCCTTATGGGAATCCCCTTGTGTGTTATTGGCTGTTTTTCCCTTGCTGCTTTTAATATTTGTTCTTTATGTTTGATCTTTGTTAATTTGATTAATATGTGTCTTGGAGTATTTCGCCTTGGGTTTATCCTGTTGGGGACTCTCTGGGTTTCTTGAACTTGGGTGATTATTTCTTTCCCCATTTTAGGGAAGTTTTCAACTATTATCTCCTCAAGTATTCTCCCATGGTCTTTCTTTTTGTCTTCTTCTTCTGGGACTCCTATGATTTGAATGTTGGAGCGTTTAACATTGTCCCAGAGGTCTCTAATATTGTCCTCATTTCTTTTAATTCGTTTTTCTTTTTTCCTCTCTGTTTCATTTATTTCTACAATTCTGTCTTCTAGCTCTCTTATCCTGTCTTCTGCCTCTGTTATTCTGTTTGTTCCCTCCAGAGTGTTTCTGATCTCATCTATTGCATTATTCATTGTATATTGACTCTTTTTTATTTCCTCTAAGTCCTTGTTAAACCTTTCTTCCATCTTCTCAATCCTTTTCTCCAGGTTATTTATCTGTAACTTCATTTTGCTTTCAAGATTTTGAATCATTTTCACCACCAAAATTCGAAATTCTTTATCAGGTAGATTCCCTATATCTTCCTCTTTTGTTTGTGTTGGTGGGCATTTATCTTGTTCCTTTACTTGCTGGGTATTTCTCTACCTCTTCATCTTGCTTATATTGCTTTGCTTGGGGTGGCCTTTCCCTCTTCTGGAAGTTTGTGAAGTTCTCTTTATTATGTAGTTTCCTCGCTATGTGTGGGGTTGGACAGGTGACTTGTCAAGGTTCCCTGGTTATGGAAGCTTGTGTCAGTGTTCTGGTGGGTGGAGCTGGATTTCTTTTCTCTGGAGTGCAAGGAAGTGTCCAGTAATGAGTTATGAGATGTCAGTGGGTTTGGAGTGACTTTGGGCAGCCTGTATATTGAAGCTCAGAGCTATTTTCCTGTGTTGCTGGAGAATTTGCATGGTATGTCTTGCCCTGGAACTTGTTGACCCTTGGGTGGTGCTTGGTTTTAGTGTAGGTATGGAGACGTTTGATGAGCTCCTATCGATTAATGTTCCCTGGAGTCAGGAGTTCTCTGGTGTTCTCAGGATTCGGGCTTAAGCCTCTTGCCTCTGGTTTTTGGTCTTATTCTTGGAGTAGCTTCTAGACTACTCTATCTGTCATTTCCAAGGTGGTTCCCTCTGTTTTAGCTTCTGTTTTCTGGTCTCTTCAGTGTCTAATTTCCACCCTGATACTTGTCTAATTTTCGCCCTGATACTAGGGGGTGGTTGAACACTTTTTAAGGCTCAGTTGTTCAGTCCTGTTCTGGGAAGGGAGGAGTGCTGCAGAAAAATATCTCTGGCGTCTGTGGGGAGTGCTTACAGCGTCTCAGCCACACTGGGTTTGCCCCCGCTCACAGCGCATGTGTTGTCCCAGTCTACACTGCACAGGTTCTAGATTGCTCTACCAGGAACTGTCCGAGGCCGGCGCCGGGTTGTATGCACTTCCCAGGTCTGAGCGGCTCAAGTTCAGGTTCTCGGGTACTCCAAAAAGGTGCAGACTTGGTTGGGCCTGCGTTTTGTGCCTTCCCCGGTCCGAGCAGCTCAGGGGACCAGGTGTATGGCGAGTGCAGTTGCTGTGACTTATCGCCTCCCCAGTCCCTGCCACTCAGTTTTCTGGGTGTACAACCGGCGCACCTTCTCAGGGGGATATCAACCGGCCCGAGCCCAAGAAGTCCTGATTAGCAACAAGCCTGCCTGCAGTTTGTATCAGATGTCTTTCTGGGGCAGCAGTTGCCCCCTCCAGCTCTGGCTGCCCTCCCTGCCTGTCTCGGCGGGGGATGGGGGATGGGCCGACCGCAGCTGGCTTGCTCTGCTCAGTCCTTTGTTCTGTGAGCGGGGCTGGCAGAGTCTTAGGTTAGAGCTTTCTGCCTTTTCGTGGGGAAGCTATCCCAGTCTGCTTTGCTCTCCCCAGTTCTCTCAAATTGTTCTCGCGGCATTCAAGCCCAGTCCTCTCTCTAAGCAGTTCAGCTGGCTCCTCCCTGCCCAGCCCCCGCTTGCTAATGGCGTATGCAGGCGTCTGCACTGCTTCTCCACTGGGAGTTACAGTTTGGAGGGTAATCTGTGGGTTTTAAAAAAATCTTAAAAACAAAAAGAGGATTATATGGCCCTCTGAGGTTCCAAGGCTCGCCACAGATTTGCCAGTGAGAGTGTTTCCTGGTGTTTGGAAACTTCTCTCTTTTTAAAGCCTCCCTTCCCGGGAAGGAGCTCCATCCTTAATTCTTTTGTCTCTCTTTTTATCTTTTATATTTTTTCCTACCTCCTTTCGAAGACAATGGGCTGCTTTTCTGGGTGCCTGATGTCCTCTGCTAGCATTCAGAAGTTGTTTTGTGGACTTTACTCCACGTTCAAATGTTCTTTTGATGAATTTGTGGGGGAGAGAGTGGTCTCGCCGTCTTATTCTTCCGCCATCTTGTTCTTCTCCCTGATTCTATTTTTCAAATGCTCAAGTTACAGTGTAAACTTCTAATTCATTACTGCTATAAGATATTGCATGATGGAGTATGCAGTCATTACCAGCAAAATATGGAAAATAAATATATTCTATTAGCTGGGATATATATTCCTGGGGGTTGAATTAATGACTCACTTTATCAGTTCAGTTCAGTTCAGTAGCTCAGTCATGTCCAACTCTCCGTGACCCCATGAATCACAGCACACCAGGCCTCCCTGTCCATCACCAACTCCCGGAGTTCACTCACACTCATGTCCACAGAGTCGGTTATGCCATCCAGCCATCTCATTCTTGGTCGTCCCCTTCTCCTCCCGCCCCCAACCTTTCCCAGCATCAGAGTCTTTTCCAGTGAGTCAACTCGTCGCATGAGGTGTCCAAAGTATTGCAGTTTCAGCTTTAGCATAGTCCCTCCAATGAACATCCAGGATTGATCTCCTTTAGAATGGACTGGTTGGATCTCCTTGCAGTCTAAGGGACTCTCAAGAGTCTTCTCCAACACCACAGTTCAAAAGCATCGATTCTTCGGCGATCAGCCTTCTTCACAGTCCAACTCTCACATCCATACATGACCATGGGAAAAACCATTGCCTTGACTAGACGGACCTTGGTTGGCAAAGTAATGTCTCTGCTTTTTAATATACTATCAAGGTTGGTCATAACTTTCCTTCCAAGGAGCAAGCGTCTTTTAATTTCATGGCTGCAATCAGCATCTGCAGTGATTTTGGAGCCCCAAAAAACAAAGTCTGACACTGTTTCCACTGTTTTTCCATCTATTTCCCATGAAGTGATGGGACCAGATGCCATGATCTTTGTTTTCTGAATGTTGAGCTTCAAACCAACCTTTTCACTCTCCTCTTTCACTTTCATCAAGAGGCTTTTGAGTTCCTCTTCACTTTCTGCCATAAGGGCACTGTATTTATTGTAGTTTTCAGATTTATAGGAGGGATTGTTGTTGTCTGTTCAGTCGCTACGTGGTGTCTAGGAGGAGTATTCCAGAATATTTCCATCAGCAATATACAAAGCTTTCTGCCTTCCCTCAAACACTTGGATGTATTTTTTGGGGAAGGGGGGCAATTTTGTGTGCATGCTCAGCCGTGGCTGACTTTTTACAATCCCATGGGCTGTCCATGAAATTTTCCAGCCAAGATACTGAAGTATGTTGCCATTTCCTGCTCCAGAGGATCTTCCTGATCCAGGGATCAAACCCACGTTTTTTGCATCTCTTGCATTGGCAGGTGGATTCTTTACCACTGTGCCACCTAGGAAGCCCAGGCCAATTTTAGGGATAAAAATCTACATTTCACATTTATTTTAATTTGCCTTTTTCTGAAAAGCTTGAAATTGGCCTATTCCTGTTCATTCTCTATACTTATGTTGGATTTTTATTTTTTTGTTTTTCTAGAATTCCACTTATATTCCAGTATTAATATGTTTTTAGTTTTAGCTTTTACCATTTTATTCCCTAGGATATCACTCATTTGCTTTCATTACCTATACTGTCTTTCATTCAACACAAAGTTTCATTTGAAGTAGTCAAAAACATTTTTGTTGTTGCCATATACTTTATGGGGTTTTTGTTGGGGTTTAGCCAAAGTATTGGAGTTTCAGCTTTAGCATCAGTCCTTCCAATGAACATCCAGGATTGATCTCCTCTAGAATGGACTGGTTGGATCTCCTTGCAGTCCAAGGGACTCTCAAGAGTCTTCTCTAGCACCACATGACCACGGGAAAGACCATAGCCTTGACTAGACGCCACCTCATGCGACGAGTTGACTCACTGGAAAAGGGTCTGATGCTAGGAGGGATTGGGGGTGGGAGGAGACGGGGATGACAGAGAATGAGATGGTTGGATGGCATCACCGACTCGATGGACATGAGTTTGAGTGAACTCTGGGAATTGGTAATGGACAGGGAGGCCTGGCGTGCTGTGGTTCATGGGGTCGCAAAGAGTCGCAAAGCGTCGGACACGACTGAGCGACTGAAATGAACTGAACTGAACTGAACTGAACTTAAAAAGTCCTTTCATCCAAAGGTCACAGAAATGTTCTGAAATTTATTCTATTACCTTTATTTTTTCTACATTTAGATATTTAATCCACCTGTAACTTATTTCTGTAAAGATGCACTTTGATTTTTTTTTTCTCCATGAGAACAAAACAAAACAACATGAAATAAGCAATTCTTGGTTTCCAGTTTCTCTTGGTGGTTGTTATTTTTTTGTGTGATATCTTTTTAAGGTTATGTTGTTAGGTTCATACATATGTATGAGTCCTATATTGTTTTGATCCATTTTTCTTTTGACATTACCTTGCATTCTTTATTATGTATTTGTACATATGTGTGCATGCATAATATTCATGAATATATAGTCTAACTTCTGATATTAAAATGCTTAACTAATCTTTGTTTTGATCCATGTGTGGCATATGTTTTCCTTTCCTCTTAATTTTAACTTTCTTACCATTTTAGTTTTAATCCTTTACTTATATGTAATGCATAGTAGGATACTAGTATTGTTCAATATGATAATTAACTGCTTTTAACTGTTGAATTTAAACATTTTAAGGTATTTTAATTGTTGTGTTATTCAGGCTTTTTACCACATATGTTTTTTCCCTTTTTCCTCTTTTCCTGCATATCTTCTATAGTTCTACTGCTTCATGGATATTACATATTCTAATTGTATTCTTACAGAGAATAAATCTCATATATATTAGTTTTTTCATTTAAATATTCTAAGTTTAACAATGTTTATATTTTTTTCCAAATAAGACTTATCTATATACTCATTTCCTTCTCATTTCCACCATGCCATACACTTTCCACTACTCTGCCATGTTGGTATCATCTATAATTTTATGAACAGTAAAAACCTGTTTAGATTTATTTCAGTGGTGTTGTTTTGATTGACTTATAAAGTAATGGTAAATTTTACCAATTATCACACACATCCTAGAGAGATCCTGGATTTTTTGATATTTTTCCAAGAATGTTTTTAATGGTGATTTCTCTGTGTAAAATATTCTTAAGGTTTGTATATATAGATTGACATACTTAAAATGAGAATTTAGCTAGCTATAATGCTCAAACTCAAAGTTTCTTTCTTCTAAATATAGCTCCATTGTCTCTTTTGCACCTAGTCTTGCTCTTGAGATGTTTGCTGCCAATCTATTGTTTCTTTTTGGCAATTACTGTTTCTGAAAATGTTCTTACATTTTTACTGTAATATACTTAGGCTTCATCTCAATTGTTGAATTCCATGGATAGAGGAGCCTGGCGGGCTACAGTCCATGGGGGTCAAAAGAGTCGGACATGACGGAGCAACTAACTATGTTGTCTGGAAATGTGTAATCAGGTTGAAAAGCTAGTCATGTCCTAGTTTATATACTTCCCAGTGGATTTAGAATGTGGAAGTCAGAAGTGGGTGCAATGTAATGCAGAGTTATTGCTTGACTACTTTATAATTTTCACTTGTTTATCTCCAGAAATTATATTCTTCAAAAATTTTCTCTTAAGGATATAATTACTTATCTTTCCTTTGTAGAGGGAGTGGGGAATGCTAGAATGAATGCTCTAAGACTTACTACTTTGCTTTCCAGTTGTACTTATGTCATATCTATGATCATACTTTGCTAGTGTCATAATTTTTAAACTCCCGATGGTCATGGATGTGAAGGAAGAGAAAACAAAGATCTTCACAGGAGAGTATGCAGTAAGGCAAAATAAGAGAACCAAAATGCTGTCCCACAATCCATTCTTCTTGAGGTATTATACTTTCTGTTCCAGGATGCTTCAGCACAATTAATCTAACACACACACAGACAAATGTCTTTTCTTTCTTAATATTCCTCACAGTTTAAAGGTTATTTATCAATTCAATCAATTTCCATCAGTCTCTTCTGCTTCATCTTCAGTGCTGGACCAGGTAAGAGTGAAGATTCTTTTTTTATCATTTTACCAGGGACTAAAATTGTGCTACCACAACATAGCCCATTAGTATATATTGAAGTTCTCTGGGAGCCAAAAGGTATTAGAGGTTTTATAATGATGGTTTTTTCATGAATCTCATATTTTATAATATAGTTCCAATTTGCTCAAGCAAACCAAATGTATTAAAATGGTTATTTACGCACAGGTTAAATTAATGAGTGATTATTTGTGTTGTAAAACAGTTTGCCATAAAATTTCTCTAAAAAGCAAACTTCCCTAGTGAATTTAAATGTGATATGATTCATAAATTTCAGCTTATATCTAGTTTGGGGGGCTTCAGTTATTAGACTGCTCTATAGGGAGCTTAGATTCTTAACCAGTTAGCCACTGACTAAATGAATGATTCATTCCTTCGTTCTTACTCCTTTTTTGTTCTTATCTTTCATTCAGTCTACCATTTGTGTATTGAAGCCAGATGTGAACTACTGTGTCAGCTCCAAACCCACCCTTCCAAATTCTGCTTTGTGATGCTGGTGCTGGAACCCTGCTCACCATGTTGCTGCTCTGCCAGCTTGTATCTGACTCTGTATTAGGCTAACTGAATTTGGGCTTCCCTCATAGCTTAGTCAGTAAAGAATCTGCCTGCAATGCAGGACACCCAGATTCAATTCCTGGGTTGGGAAGATCCCCTGGAGAAGGAAATGGCAATCCACTCCAGTATTCTTGCCTGGACAATCCCATGGACAGAGGAACCTGGCAGGTTAGAGTCCATGGGGTCACAAAAGTCAGACACGACTCAGCGACTAAACCACCACCAATATGGAATTCAAGAGGGAGACTGAAGAGCTGGAGGAAGAAAGGATTTCCTCCACCACCTCAGAGTTCTCAACCAAGCAGTCTTTTCTCTTTCCCACTAAGCTTGGTGATGCACCAGCCACATATCTCTATCCTCAGAAGTCTGAGTGTCAACTGTGTGAGTTCTTCCTTAGATTCTAAGTTTAAATCATTCCAACATCCTTCTTTTGGAAGTACTACATCCATGATACCATAACGTTTACTTTATACACTTTGAATTCTTTATTACAGCACAGCTACAATAACTGGCGTGGCTTATATTCCCAGACTGCAGATGGAAAATATAATACTCAGCATATTTTTTTTTAATATTTGCAAAGTGTCAGACATTGTGCTGGTCACTAGTAATGATGGTCAAATTCTTCTTGTCTTTTGCATTAGTTTTTAAGGAAATATTGACTACATGTTTCTGAATTACTTTTTATTTTTATATTAAAAATGTATGTATGAGAAGGCTAAATGAGGCAATGAGTATGATCAAGCAATGATCTGTTTTCCATTGAGGACTCAATCTCTCTAATTGATGGGCTCACTTGACATATATTATGATATACACATTTTAATGTACCTGAAAGCATTGCATGCTATGTGAAAGTTTATAGAAAGTATTATCCACATTTTGCAGATAAGAATATTTGAAATTCAGAGTTTTTTTTTTCTTTCGTATTTTCCCATCTGAACCACAAATCCTTGACCATTGTAGAAAACATTCAACTTTTAAAACAGAAAAGGAACATGAACCTAAAATCTCATATATTGTCAAACTTCTGAATTTCTAGTTGTTCTACAATAAGGGAAAAATGGAAGTCCTGCATTTTATAAAAATATATATACATTTGTGACATGAAATTGAGATAATTTTGGTGCCCCAAAGGTGTGTGTGCATGTGTGTGATAAAAAAGGAGACTTGGGAGAAAAGAATGGCGAATTTCAGTTATGAAAAAAATATGAACTTTGAATGCTAGGAAAAGACCATAATCTATTAATACTCTGTTTTCCACTGAAGACTCAATCTCTCTAATTCAGCTGCAGTGTTAATATCTTAGGCTTAGAACACAAAAGGACAAAATGTGACAGTCACTTACTGCCTAGAAAAATTTCTACTTTCTAGGCTCATGCCCAAAAAGTAATTTTGGTTGTATGTAGGTGTGACAAAATCTCAAAGTGTTAAAAAAAGAGCAAAACTTTTTTCCCAAAATTATTTGGTGAAATTGATTCTCCAGAGTGACCCAACAGATTTATATCTCAGGCTATCACTTCCCCTTGATATATGGAAGCACACTTCTTGGTGGGGCCCCAGATTAAAAATTACAGTCTAAAAGCATTTTTCAAAATCAGGGCTCAGAAACACTGCAGTAAACCATATTGTTCATTTATTTCCAAAATTGTATTTCAAAGATATACATTATAGTTTTAGTCCAGATAAACGCAGTAGGATAAAGGCCCCAGCCTGTTCTTTAGCACTAACTTTCTTTTTTAAGCCATTTTTTGATCGTGGGAATTCTTCTTTTAAGAGTTGTATATCTCTATATATGCTGATATAATGTTGGATCCCACCGAAAAATGATATCCCATGTCCAAGGACAAAGGAGGAGCCCCAGCAAGATGGTAGGCGGGGTAAAATCGAGTTGAGAATCAAACCCTGTACCTTTCGGATATGCTCGGGGGGATCAAACAAACCTTGCATGCACCAGGACCCAGCGACCCCACAGAGGCTGAGCCTGAATTGTGTTTGAGTGTCTCCTGCAGAGGCACAGGTCAGCAGTGGCCTACCACCACGGCAGGGACACTGGGTGCAGCAGACCTGGGTATGGCATAAGCCCTCTTAGAAGAGATTGCCATTAACTCCACCGTAGAGCCACCAAAACTTACACAGGATTGGGCAAACAGACTCTTGGAGGGCACAAACAAAACCTTGTGTACACTAGGACACAGGAGAAAGGAAAAGGAACAGTGATCCTATGAGACTGACCCAGAATTGCCCGTGAGTGTCCAGGAGTCTCTGGCAGAAGTGTTGGTAGGCAGTGGCCTGCTGCAGGGTCAGAGGCACTGAGTGTAGTAGTGCATGCATGGGATCTTTTGAAGGAGGTCACTATTATCTTCATTACCTCCACCATAGTTTGGCCTCAGGTCCCACCTATAAAAAGAAAAATGAATTAAAGATTTACTGAGCATGGCCTTTTCATTATAGGGGACTGGAATGAAAAAGTAGGAACTCAAGAAACACCTGGAGTAACAGGCAAATTTGGCCTTGGAGTATGCAATGAAGCAGAACAAAGGCTAACAGAGTTTTGCCAGAGAAGGCACTGGTCACAGCAAACACCCTCTTCCAAAAACACAAGAGAAGACTCTACACATGGACATCACCAGATGGTCAACACCGAAATCAGACTGATTATATTCTTTGCAGACAAAGATGGAGAAGCTGTATACAGTTAGCAACAACAAGACCAGGAGCTGACTGTGGCTCAGATCATGAATTCCTTATTGCTAAATTCAGACTGAAATTACTAGATAATTCAGATATGACTGATAAAATCCCTTATGATTATGCAGTCTAACTGAGAAGTAGATTTAAGGGACTAGATCTGATAGAGTGCCTGATGAACTATGGATGGAGGTTTGTGACATTGCACAGGGGACAGGGATCAAGACCATCCCCATGGAAAAGAAATGCAAAAAAGCAAAATGGCTGTCTGAGGAGGCATTACAAATAGCAGTGAAAAGAAGAAAAGCATAAAGCAAAGGAGAAAAGGAAAGATATAAGCATCTGAATGCAGAGTTCCAAAGAATACAAAGGAGAGGTAAGAAAGCCTTCCTCAGTGTTCAATGCAAAGAAATAGAGGAAAACAACACAATCGGAAAAACAAGAGATCTCTTCAAGAAGATTAGAGATACCAAGGGAACATTACATGCAAAGATGGGCTCAATAAAGGAAAGAAATGGGATAGACCTAACAGAAGCAGAAGATATCAAGAAGAGGTGGCAAGAATACACAGAAGAACTGTACAAAAAAGATCTTCATGACCACGATAATCACGATGGTGTGATCACTCACCTAGAGCCAGACATCCTGGAATTCGAAGTCAAATGGGCCTTAGAAAGCATCACTGCGAACAAAGCTGGTAGAGGTGATGGAATTCCAGTTGAACTATTTCAAATCCTGAAAGATGATGTTGTGAAAGTGCTGCACTCAATATGCCAGCAAGTTTGGAAAACTCAGCACTGGCCATAGAAATGGAAAAGATCAGTTTTCATTCCAATCCCAAAAAAGGCAATGCCAAAGAATGCTCAAAGTACTGCACAACTGCACTCATCTCACACACTGGCAAATTAATGCTCAAAATTCACCAAGCCAGACTTCTGCTTTATGTGAACCATGAGCTTCCAGATGTTCAAGCTGGATTTAGAAAAGTCAGAGGAACCTGAGATCAAATTGTCAACATCCATTGGATCATCAAAAAAGCACAAGTGTTCCAGAAAAACATGTACTTCTGCTTACTGACTACACCACAACTTTTGACTGTTTGAATCACAAAAAACTGTGCAAAATTTTTAAAGAGATGGGAATACCAGACCACCTGACCTGCCTCCTGAGAAAGCTGTATGCAGGTCAAGAAGCAACAGTTAGAAGTGGACATGGAACTACAGGCTGGTTCCAAATCAGGAAAAGAGTATGTCAATGCTGCATATTGTCACCCCACTTATTTAACTTAAATGCAGAGTACATCATGTAAAATGTCAGGTTGATGAAGCACAAGCTGGAATCGAGATTGACGGGAGAAATATCAATAACCTCAGATAAGAAGATGACACCACCCTTATGGCAGAAAACAAAGAACTAAAGAGCCTCTTCATGAAAGTGAAATAGGAGAGTGAAAAGTTGGCTTAAAACTCAACACTCAGTAAGCTAAGATCGTGGCTTCCAGTCCCATCACTTCATGGCAAATGGATGGGGAAACAATGGAAACAGTGAGAGACTTTATTTTTGGGGGATCCAAAATCACTGCAGATGGTGACTGCAGCCATGAAATTAAAAGACACTTGCTCCTTGGGTGAAAAGCTGTGACCAACCTAGACAGCATATTAAAAAGCAGAGACATTGCTTTGGCAACAAAGTTCTGTCTAGTCAAAGCTATGTTTTTTCCAGTCATCATATATGGATGTGTGAGGTGGACTATAGAGAAAGCTGAGCACCGAAGAATTAATGCTTTTGAACTGTGGTGTTGGAGAAGACTGTTCGGAGTTCCTTGGACTTCAAGGAGATCCAACTAGTCTATTCTAAAGGAAATTAGTTGTGAATATTTATTGGAAGGACTGATGCTGAAGCTGAAACTCCAATACTTTCACCACCTGATGAGAAGAACTGACTTACCAGAAAAGACCCTGATGCTGGGAAAGATTGAATGTGGGAGGAGAAGGGGATAATAGAGGATGAGATGGTTGGACGGCATCACTGACTCGATGGACATGAGTTTTGTTGGACTCCGGGAGTTGGTGATGGACAGGGAACCCTGGCGTTCTGCAGTCCATGCAGTCGCAGAGTCAGACACGACTAAGTGACTGAACTAAACTGATATTTGCTGAAGTCTTCCCTGGTGGTGCAGGTGGGAAAGAATCTTCCTGCAGTGCAGAAGATCTGAGTTCAATCTCTGACTCAGGAAGATTCCCCTGGATAAGGCAATGTTTATCCATGCCAGCATTCTTACCTGGGAAACCCCGTGAACAGAGGAGCCTGGTGTGCTACATTCTATGGGGTCACAAAGAGTCAAATTGAAGTGTTTCTTTAGTGTCTCAGAGTGTCAGGGCCAACCAGAGCATCAGACAGTAGTCAGAGGACATTTGAAACACTTTACCTCGCTTGCTGTTAAGAAGGTACATTTTGAAATGACATTGACTAAATATGGAAGATTAAGAGAGAAAGGATGAGCCATTATATGCCTTCCTTTGTCTCAGATTATATTCCTCAAGTGGTCTTTCCTTAATAGTGGTCAAAGGATTTTCAATATTCAACATGAAGCTGGCTTTTAAACTTTCTATTCCCCCTTGCTGTTTCAAATATTTGTACTACTTCATTGTTTAAGACAGAATCTGGTTTCAAAGTAGGACATTACTTTGACATTAATTACAGCATGTTAGGGTGGTTAATCTTCTTGGTCTGATTTTATTGCTGTCCTGTATAAATAACACATAGTAATTCTTTTTTATTAATATAGTGATCCATCTTTATTACCCTGTACTTGTTAATGAAGATTGAAAATGAAGGTTCCTAACTATAAATTAGAAGTGTTTAACAACTTTCAAAAAGTATTCAAGTATTAGATTAAGCTTTCATTTATTGGATATATTTACACATAGAGATCTGAATTCTCTTTTATATTTTTGGTATCTGAAGAGGATTATGTTCAGTTATATGCCTGGTATGCTCAGAAATGCATTTATTAGACTAATTAATCATCAGCACATCTTAATTTCAACAAAAGGATTTAAGGTGAGCTCCACTAAGCCACTAGGATTTGATTAATTCTATTTCATGGGTCAAGAAACCTTCAAATTAAATCACTGAGCACAGAGAGTGATCAAGAGTTTGAGTAGATCTCTTAAAGTCAGCACTGAAAGAAAGAAATCAAGAAAATATATTTGAAAGCTTTCCTACTTCATCTGTCTGTTACCATTTGTCTTTTTTTTATTCTACAGTGACAATGAGCTACTTAAAGTTACTGGAATGTACCACATTTTCTTCTATCTTGTATTTTTGCACATGTCCTGCCTTTGACAGTAACATTCTCTAATGACCACTCTCTTCTAAACACCACAAACACCATGAGCCAATCACTGTAACTTTCATACAGGAACTCTCTAAGATGTCAGATTAAGTGATGTTTCCTCTGGGAAGTCTTTCTAGTTCCTAAGACTAAGATAGGTTTCCTTGCTGTGTCCTCCTGTTATGTCCTGATCTTATTCCTATGATAACGCTTATCAACACATTGGTTATATGTTAGTATACTTACCTGGATTCTCCACTATAATGCAGGTTTCTTAAAGGTAGGAATGGATGGAGTTTTATTCTGGATTGTATGCCTAGTTCTTACCATGGCATCTCACACAAAGTAGGTGTTGAATACTTATTCTTTGATTTTAATGATACTAGCAGCTGGGAAAAGAATGCAGTCAGTATATCCAAAATGTAGAGTCCGTGAGGCAGTACACCTTGGTGGCTTTATAGTGGTTAAGTGTGCAGACTCTGCAGCCAGGTTGCCTAACTTTGATGATCAATGCCATATACTTGGTCTGTGGCCTTAGGCAAGTTCATTAACCCTCTGTGCTTTAGTTCCTTCACCAGTAAAATAGGGAGAGTAAAGAAATTATAGTTCATAATATTTTGTTGATTGAAAAGCATGAATATGTGTGTATAAGTCTTACTAGGACAAGCAAGTCTAAGGTCAGATTGTCAAGTGAGGAACTGAAGACTTCATAGTTAGGATGAGTTGGAGAGTTTGACAGTCCAAAGTTCCAGATCATAACTTACCAAAAGTGGAGAGTATCTGAGAGCCTGGCTAAAGTCTGATTTTCCTTCTGCCTGCTCAGTCTTGCATCATAGGACAACTAGTTTCTTCGTTTATCCCTAGGGCAGTATTTCTCACAAGATTGTCCTTCACTTTCAGAAGCAGAACCTCCTGATTGATTTGGTAAAAATATAAATGCCAAAGCCTCACCCCAGAATCCTTGAAGGACAGGCTTGGTGACCTGCAGTTACACACCATCCTCGGTGGTCATGATGCTCCAAGTTTGAGAGCTGTGCTTTGAGGTTTGTTTCACTGAATATATTTCCACACCAGGATAGAAAGCAACAAAAACAACTCCCTGCTGATTCAGAAATTCTTTGTATCACTCTGCTGCTCTTATTCATAGTACTTACAGCTTTATATCATTTCTCATTTTATTCTTTGTGTTTTGACATTTGCAAAATATAAGACATAATCATTGTCCTCAAGTAGCTTATGGTATAGTTGAGAGATGAGTGTCAAACACATTAAACAACGGCATAAAAATCTCAAACTTAAGTTTTGATTTTAAGTATAGTGTAAAACAAGTTTGGAAAGATTTTGGAAAGTGGGTTGGCCATATAACATGAGTAGAAACAGAGAAGGCAGAAAGGGGTATGGAAGAGCATTGAGGCAGGGGTAAGGACCTGAGTAAAGGAACAGAGATGGGTTTGAAAATGGAATGTTGAGAGAAGCTGAAAGAGCCAGGATTCAGATCTTTCATGTTAAAAAAAAAATAAGAAAGAAAGTAGTGGGAGATAACACACAGCATTATCTCTAATGATTTTTCATAATTTTACAAAACACAAAGAAAAGTCAGGATTTTATTTACTAGATTATAGAGAGCCAATAAAAACTTTTTAGAAATTGAAGAAATAAAAATTGGAGTCAAGTAGGTTATGTCAGTTTAGTAAACCACCAAGAACTTTCAGATGTACAAGCTGGATTTAGAAAAGGCAGAGAAAGTTCACTTCCTATTAAATGTCGCTGGAGGCATCCTGCACTTCTGCACATCACTATCCTTATTACTTACTGAACATCTGAGCCATCTGCTGAATTGCAAGCTCCATGAAGTTCTGTGACTCTATCTTGTTCCTTGCATAGTTGACTCTCAACAAAGTCTGTTGAGTAGTTGAATGAAGAGATCACAGATTAGCCTGATCTAAATAGTAGGTTCTCTCTCTATAACTCAAAGATCCAGGGCTAACTGCTGCCACTTTAAAGGGAGCCAAAGAATTAAGAAAATCATCTTATTGCTCAATAATATTTGGCTTTTAAGAACAACTGTGTCTAGGAATAAAATAAATAAATTAAAAAATAAGAGCAAACAACATCAAAGCTGAATGACAGTTTTCTCTTCTACTTGGTATATGTCCTTCCCGGGGAATATAGGAAACCACCAATGCAATGGATGGGAATCTCTAGGATAACCAGTCTTAGTCAAGTGAAAGTTGCTCAGTCGTGTCCGACTCTTTGTGACCCCATGGACTATACAGTCCTTGGAATTCTCCAGGCCAGAATACCAGAGTGTGTGGCCTTTCCCTTCTCCAGGGGATCTTCCTAACCCAGGGATCGAACCAGAATCTCCTGCATTGCAGTCAAATTTTTTACCAACTGAACTATCAGGGATGCCCAAAAGTCTTAGAGTTTGACATAAAATCTGAAAAAATATATTTTTTAAAGTGTTTGGAAAAATAGGCTTTATAGTGATATAGACAGGATGTACTGACTAGAACATCACCAAATGACCTTGACCAAATTACTTTCTTAAGCCTCAGCATCCTTACAATGTTAATTAATACATTTTGGTAGAATCAGTCTATTGGATCTGAGTTAAAAGTTCATATATTTAAGGGGCTACCTATTTTAACTGGAAATAAAGGACGCAAACCTGGGTATCAAATAGAAAACAACTTTGCTTTTACAGGATTGAGGCTATTTAAGGCAATAAGGGTATTCAATATATGCCTGTAGATGGAAGGGCGATGATTCTGCAGGGAAGTGGATACTGCTGTTTTGATGATGGAAAATAAGAGAATCTAATTGAATACTGTTTACTGAACATTTTATTTGGGCCAGGCAAAATTTACACACTACTATTTCATGTGCAAAGCATTGTAGTTTTTCAGTTCCATCTAGAGAAAGTAGAGCAAATTAATTGAGATAGTTATGTCTATGCTATGTAAACCCCATTTATAATCTTCATTTGTAAAACAAATGTAATAATACTTGCTCTACTGATAGCCTTGAGCTTGTTGGGAAATTCAGAATAAAAATGAGGTAATTTGTTTGAAACTGGTCTGTACCCTGTGAAGAAAATAAAAGGTATGATTATTCAAAGGCTGGTAGCTACATGCTTCAACAAGTGAATGAAATTGTGCTTAAAAAACAAATCAATCAAACTGGTTGTTACTTGTAGACAAAATAATTGTTGATTTGACAATCTCTCACTTTTCAACTTGTTGTCATGGTGTCACGTTGACTGACAAAAAAAAAAAAAGTGATTCTTTCTGCTCTACAGTTTCCAGATTCTATAAAACATTAAATAAAGAGATCTGAAAACACAGAACAGTTTCAAAGTCTCTACTCAGGGTTTAGTTAGAGGATAAACTTTAGATCATACCTTTGGTGTGCCCTGAATAAACTGATATTGAATATGCCTCATGCTGTTTGTCTTTGAGAGATGTCCTAATTCAGTCTCTGCTTCTGACCTTCTGGACAGATTTAGAATAGAAATAACCATTGGGACTGGTCAAAATATGAACAATGGTGCTTTCTTTGGTTCTCAAGTGTGATACAATGTTATAATTTTAAATTCATTAAAATATTACTTATGCCAGCCTCTCCCAGAGTCACATTCAGTTTATTGAAAGAACTGGAACTATAATCCAGGTCTCCTGAAGCCAAATTAAACATCCACCACCCATGATTTCTCACCCTCAACTGTGTTGCACTGTAAAATACATGGTATTCACTTCTGTTTCACTGCTCTGGAAAGGTGCACTATTTCATAGCTACTCTGTATATTGCCTGTTCTCATTTGGGTTTCCCTGGTGACTCAGTGGTAAGGAATCCACCTGCCAGTGCAGAAGACCAATTCCTGGGTCGGGAAGATCCCTGGAGAAGAAATGGCAACCTACTCCAGTATTCCTGCATGAGAAATCCCATAGACAGAGGAGCCTAGAGGGCTATAGCCAATAAGGTTGCAAAGAGTTGGACATGACTGAGCAACCAAATAGCAACATGTTATCTTTAATCTACCTTCCCTTTTGCTTGAATCCTATTTGAAAACAGCATGTCAGTTCTCTGTAATTCTCAATAATCTCACAGGCATTTTGTCTAGATAAATTTGCCTGAAGGTAGCTTGTAACTCCACACTTCTCAACATACTGGGGTACTCATGCATTCAGTCTGCCTACTGTAACATAGTTGGAGTTCATCCTCATCCATCATTATGTCCCCTGACAAGATCTCAAGAATATTCCTTATTACACCAGACAAGGGCTTCCCTTGTGGCTCAGATGGTAAAGAACATACCTGCAATGCAGGAGACACAGATTTGCTCCTTGGATTGGTAAGATCCTTATCCCTGGAGAAGGGAATGGCTACCCACTCCAGTATTCTTGCCTGGAGAAGTCCATGAACAGGAGAGCCTGGCAGGCTACAGTCCATGGGTCATAAAGTGTCAGATAATAAAAGGAAGGTATGTCTCCTGTAGGCCTACCTAATGATGGGAAGGCTGCATATTCCTCATTTTAAAACTTGTTTCTGGGGCAGTTTTCCTGAATGGATGGATTACTTCACAACCAAAAATGCTTATTATCTTTAAAGCAACATTTCTTGAGATAATCAGGATGGGCCTGGTCTTTCTTTGTCTTTGTTAACAGAAGGAAGCATGAGCCTAATTTAAACATTGTAGTAGTGGTCAGTAGACCTACATAGCTAAACAAAACAAAATAAAACTAACAAACCTTGCTGTAGTCTATGGTTCTCTGAATGCTTTTGTGTGGACCGGGCAGCAAAACCAAGTCCACACAAAGTATCAGGGGATTTAAATGGATTGTCTAAAGCTGCATGGCTAGTATATAGGGAAACCACACCATCTGCCTCAAAAGCTCTTTCCAGCATGTTATAGTGCTTCTGGCAAAGCTTCCACTGGACACCTGACCAGAAACTGCCTCCTTGCTTCTTCCATCTAATTTTGCATAATGCTTGACTTCATTTCTTGACAATTCTCCTAAGTATACACACCTTATCATGTTTTATCCATCAAGTATTTCTTAATGATGCCCATATATCTACACAGCTTACCATTTCACATTGATTCAATTGTTTGCCACTTTTTAAGGGATTCTTTTCAGAGTACTCATTGAAAAAGTATTAAATGTATGTGCCTTGTGTTAGACACTCCATGCCTGGGTTTAGGAACACTTTTCAGAGAATTCATGTTCACAACTTAAGGGTATTTTTCAATATTGTGCTTAGGATGAAATAGAAGCTTTTGGTACAGTCCTGGGAAACCTAGAGACTCCAGAGTTGACAATGGCCAGAATATAGAATGAAAAGTAAAATTATTTTACTGCTCAGTGTGTATACTTAGGAGAATTGTTGTTTCACTTTGTGGAGATTACAGTTTTGTGGGAAAGATAGACATTGAATATGTGATTACTGTGTGAGCTTCACAAAAGGGCAACCATAGGGATCATTTTACATTGTATTTGGCTCACATATTCTGAAAGTGTTCATGTTTCCTCTTTGTAAGTGCAATGATATACATTCTTCATAAGTATTCACTTCTGTTCTACTGTGCTGGAAAGGTGCAATAGATCATAGCTACTCTGTATATTGCCTTTTCTCATTGATACTTATCTATATCTTATTATTTTAAATCACAATTTCTCCAACTTTTACTGAGGAGCAGAATGGTTTGGGGGAATTATATGGATTCACTGCTGCTACTGCTGCTGCTAAGTCACTTCAGTCGTGTCTGACTCTGTGTGACCCCATAGATGGAAGCCTACCAGGCTCCCCCGTCCCTGGGATTCTCCAAGCAAGAACACTGGAGTGGGTTGCCATTTCCTTCTCCAATGTGTGAAAGTGAAGTCGCTCAGTCATGTCTGACCCTTAGCAACCCCATGGACTGCAGCCTACCAGGCTGCTCCATCCATGGGATTTTCTAGGCAAGAGTTCTGGAGTGGCTTGCCATTGCCTTCTCCGTGATGGATTCACTACACCTGGTTAAATTCCCAGCTTTGTCCTTTACCAGATGTGTGCTCTTGGACTAGTTATTTAACCTGTCAGACTCCATTTCTCCACATGTAAATTTATGTTGGAAGTGATAATCACTTCATTTTATGTGAAATACTGCATATGGAAATTCATTTATATATAACTACAAAATATGTGAACTGTGAACTTCCAGATGTTCAAGCAGGTTTTAGAAAAGGCAGAGGCACCAGAGATCAAATTGCCAACATCTGCTGGATCATGGAGAAAGCAAGAGAGTTCCAGAAAAACATATATTTCTGCTTCATTGACTATGCCAAGCCTTTGACTGTGTGGATCACAATAAACTGTGGAAAATTCTGAAAGAGATGGGAATCCCAGACCACCTGACCTGCCTCTTGAGAAACCTGTATGCAGGTCAGGAAGCAACACTTAGAACTGGACATGGAACAAGAGACTGGTTCCAAATAGGAAAAGGAGTACGACAAGGTTGTACATTGTCACCCTGCTTATTTAACCTATATGCAGAGTACATCATGAGGAAGAAGCTCATGGGCTGGAAGCACTGGGCTAGAAGAAGCACAAGCTGGAATCAAGATTGCCGGGAGAAATATCAATAACCTCAGATATGCAGATGACATGACCCTTATGGCAGAAAGTGAAGAGGAACTCAAAAGCCTCTTGATGAAAGTGAAAGAGGAGAGTGAAAAGGTTGGCTTGAAGCTCAACATTCAGAAAACAAAGATCACGGCATCTGGTCCCATCACTTCATGGGAAATAGATGGGGAAACAGTGTCAGACTTTATTTTTTTGGGCTCCAAAATCACTGCGGATGCTGATTGTAGCCATGAAATTAAAAGACGCTTACTCCTTGGAAGGAAAGTTATGACCAACCTGCTGCTGCTGCTAAGTTACTTCAGTCGTGTCCGACTCTGTGTGACCCCATAGACGGAAGCCCACCAGGCTCCCCCGTCCCTGGGATTCTCCAGGAAAGAACACTGGAATGGGTTGCCATTTCCTTCTCCATGACCAACCTAGATAGCATATTAAAAAGCAGAGACATTACTTTGCCAACAAAGGTCCGTCTAATCAAGGCTATGGTTTTTCCCGTGGTCATGTATGGATGTGAGAGTTGGACTGTGAAGAAAGCTGATCACCGAAGAATTGATGCTTTTGAACTGTGGTGCTGGAGATGACTCTTGAGAATCCCTTGGACTGCAAGGAGATCCAATCAGTCCATTCTAAAGGAGATCAGTCCTGGGTGTTCATTGGAAGGACTGATACTAAAGCTGAAACTGCAATACTTTGGCTACCTCATGCGAAGAGTTGACTCACTGGAAAAGGCTCTGATGCTGGGAGTGATTGGGGGTGGGAGGAGACAGGGACGACAGAGAATGAGATGGCTGGATGGCATCACCGACTTGATGGACATGAGTTTGAGTGAACTCTGGGAGTTGGTGATGGACAGGGAGGCCTGGCATGCTGTGATTAATGGGGTCGCAAGGAGTCGGACACGACTGAGTGACTGAACTGACAGATATTAAATGCTTTATAACCAGTTTCAGAATATTTCAAAGATGGTGACAGACTGTGTATATATTTCTCAATGTTTTCTCTGATCTATTCTTGTTATTTGTTCATATAAACATATATTCCATGCCTGTCATGGAAAAAAAATGTGGGAAGCATATTTAAACTACAATGTTAGGCAGAGATTATATAGCAAAAAGAATGATATCCAATGAAGTGAGACTAAAAACCCTGAAAATAGTGATGTTTAACGTTAAACAAAATATGGGAAAATTCATAATAAATATGTACTTGTCGATCCATTAGTGAGAAATGAAACAGAAAGTAAGTATCCCTTTGAAGTCGTGGATGGATCTAATACAGAGTCAGGATTCTGAGAAATTGGAAGGAAAAAACCTCTTAGACCAACTTCATAAATGGGCTGCAGCTCTTGAGCTAGGCTCTTCTCGTCCTAAGCATTTCAAGGTTTAAGCAGTATTTGACCAAATGAACCGACAAATCAAATGTTTAGTGTGGTGTGGCTGTGATGGAGACAAATGTCCACTAAAACAAATGGGACTTCAAACAAAAGTAAGAGACTACAGAATTAATCCAATATATCACCTCTCTTCCATATGTCAGATTTCAAGATTTAGTCTTTTAGAAAGTTAAAGACATGAGAGGCTGAAGAATTAATCCAATGCACCATCACAGGGTCCCTTGGTATCCACCTGTAAATTCTACGCTTTAAAAAATATAGGGAACATGTTTAGTCATGTTAGAGTGTTTATGAATTATCCAAATTTCCCTTTAGCTCATTCATTGTAAATTCTCCACAAAAAATAAGGACACAGATTAAATCAACAGCAGCATTAAACAGGTATCATATTTCTTCTTAAACTAAAAATAGGTAAAACTCTATTTCCATGTTATAAATAAATTCAACACATTATTTCTCCTATTCATTTCAGTTACATAACCGTCATGTGTTCATAGAATAATAATGAGAATTTTACATTTTTTTATCTTTTATCTAGTGGCTCTGCCTGTCAAAAGAGAGCCACATGGGAGTAAAAGTCTGATGTCAATTTGTATCTACATATTTCTATTTACTTCTGATAAGGCTGCTATGTTTGAATTGCTATTGCTTTTGAATATAATTTTTCATTAAATAGTCTCAGTATTGGCATTGCCTTTCATTGGGATTGGAATGAAAACTGACCTTTTCCAGTCCTGTGGCCACTGTTGAGTATTTTAAATTTGCTGACATATTGAGTGCACCACTTTTGCAGCATCATCTTTTAGGATTTGAAATAGCTCAACTGGAATTCCATCACTTCCACTAGCTTTGTCCGTAGTGATGCTTCCTAAGGCCCACTTGACTTTGCATTCCAGGATGTCTCACTCTAGATGAGAGATCACACCATTGTGGTTATGTGGGTCATGGAGATCTCTTTTATATAATTCTTCTGTGTATTGTTGCCACCTCTTCTTAATATATTCTGCTTCTGTTAGGTCCATACCATTTCTGTCCTTTATTGTGCCCGATTTGCATGAAACGTTCCCTTGGTATCTCTAATTTTTTTGAAGAGATCTCTAGTCATTCCTATTCTATTGTTTTCCTCTATTTCTTTGCATAGATCACTGGGGAAAGCCTTCTTATCGCTCCTATTTTTTGGAACTCTGCATTCAAATGGGTATATCTTTTCTCCTTTGTCTTTGTCTTCTTTTGTCGGCTATTTGTCAGGCCTTTGCCTTTTTGCTTTTCTTTTTCTTAGGGATGGTCTTGATCACTGCCTCCTGTACAATGCCATGAACCTCCGTCCATAGTTCTTCAGGCAATCTGTCTATCAGATCTAATCCCTTGAATCTATTTGTCACTTCTACTGTATAACTGTAAGGGATTTGATTTAGGTCATACCTGAATGGTCTAGTGGTTTTCCGTACTTTCTTCAGTTTCAGTCTGAATTTGGCAATAGGAGTTCATGATCTGACCCATAGTCAGCTCCTGGACTTGTTTTTACTGATGGTATAGAGCTTCTCCATCTTTATCTGCAAAGAACATAATGAATCTGATTTTGGTGTTGACCATCTGGTGTGGTCCATGTGTAGTCTTCTCTTATCTTGTTGGAAGAGGGTGTTTGCTGTGGCCAGTGCCTTCTCTGGCAAAACTCTGTTAGCCTTTGACCTACTTTTTATGTACTGCAAGTCCAAATTTGCCTGTTACTGCAGGTATCTCGTGACTTCCTACTTTTGTATTCCAGTCCCCTATAATGAAAAGGACATCTTTTTTGGGTGTTAGTTCTAGAAGTTCTTGTAGGTCTTCATAGAACCATTCAACTTCAGCTTCTTCAGCATTACTAGTCTAGACCTAGACTTGGATTACTGTGATATTGAATGGTTTGTCTTGGAAATGAACAGAGATCATTCTGTTGATTTTGAGACTGCATCCAAGTACTGCATTTCCTACTCTTTTGCTGACTGTGAGGGCTACTCCATTTCTTCTAAGGGATTCTTGCCCACAGTAGTAGATATAATGGTCATCTGAGTTAAATTCACCCATTCCAGTCCATTTTAGTTCACTGATTCCTAAAATGTCAATGAGCACTCTTGCCATCTCCTGTTTGACCACTTCCAATTAGCCTTGATTCATGGACCTAACATTCCAGGTTCCTATACAATATTGTTCTTTATAGCATAAAACTTTACTTCTATCAACAATCACATCCATAACTGGGTGTTGTTTCTGCTTTGGCTCTGTGTCTTCATTCTTTCTGGAGTTATTTCTCCACTCTTGTCCAGTAGCATACTGGGCACATACCGACCTGGGGAGTTCATCTTTCAATGTCCTATCTTTTTGCCTTTTCATACTATTCTTGGGGTTCTCAAGGCAAGAATACTGAAGTGGTTTGCCATTCCCTTCTCCAGTAGACCACCTTTTTTCAGAACTCTCCACCATGACCCATCTTTCTTGGGTGGCCCTATATGACGTGACTCATAGTTTCATTTAGTTAGACATGGCTGTGGTCCATGTGATCAGTTGGATTGGTTTTCTATGATTGTGGTTTTCATTCTGTTGACCCTCTGATGGATAAGGATAAAAGGCTTATAGAGGCTTCCTGATGGTAGAGACTGACTGATTGGGAAATTAGGTCTTGTTCTGATGGGTGGGGCCATGCTCAGGAAATCTTTAAACCAATTTTCTGTTCATGGGTGGGGCTATGTTCCCTCCCTGTTGTTTGACCTGAGAAAAGGTCAATTTTCATTCCCATTCCAAAGAAAGGCAATGCTAAAGAATGTTCAAAGTGAATGTGAAGTCACTCAATTGTGTCCGACTCTGCGACCCCGTGGACTGTAGCCTACCAGGCTCCTCCAACCATAGGATTCTCCAGGCAAGAATAATGGAGTGGGTTGCCATTTCCTTCTGCAGGGGATCTTCCCGACCCAGCGTTTGAACCTGGGTCTCCGCATTACGGGCAGAAGCTTTAACCTCTGAGCCACCAGGGAAGTTTACCACATAATTGCACTCATCTCACCTGCTAGCAAAGCAATGCTCAAAATTATCTAAGCCAGGCTTCAACAGTAAGTGAACTTCGAACTTTCAGATGTTAAAGCTTTTAGAAAAGGCAGAAGAACCAGAAATCAAGTTGCCGCCATCCATTGGATCATTGAAAAAGCACAAGAGTTCCAGAAAAATATCTACTTCTGCTTTATTGACTACACCAAAGTCTATGATTCTGTGGATCACAACAAACTATGGAAAATTCTTCAAGAGATGGGAATACCAGACCACCTGACCTGCCTCCTGAGAAATCTATATGCAAGTCAAGAAGCAACAGTTAGAACTGGACATGGAACAATACACTGGTTCCAAATTGGGAAAGGAGTATATCAAGGCTGTATACTCTCACCCTGCCTATTTAACTTATAAGCAGAGTACATCATGAGAAATGCCAGGCTGGATGAAGCACAAGCTGGAATCAAGATTACTGGGAGAAATATCAATAACCTCAGATGGCACCATCCTTATGAAAGTGAAGAACTAAAAAGCCTTTTTATGCAAGTGAAAGAGGAGAGGGAAAAGTTAGCTTAAAACTCAACATTCAGAAAGCAAAGATCATGGCTTCTGGTCCCATCACTTCATGGCACATAGGTGGAGAAATAATGGAAACAGTGAGAGACTTTATTTTGGGGGACTCCAAAATTACTGCAGATGGTGACTGTAGCCACAAGTTAAAAGACGCTTACTGCTTGGAAGAAAAGCTATGACCAACCTAGACAGCATATTAAAAAGCAGAGATGTTACCTTGCCAACAAAAGTCCATCTAGTCAAAGCTACAGTTCTTCCAGTAGTCATGTATGGCAGCTGGACTATAAAGATAGCTGAGCACCTAAGAACGGGTGCTTTTGAACTGTGGTATTGGATAAAATTGTTGAGAGTCACTTTGACTGCAAGGAGATCCAATCTGTCAATCCTGAATGAAATCAGTCCTGGATATTCATTGGAAGGACTGATGTTGAGGCAGAAACTACAATACTTTGGCCACCTGATGCAAAGAACTGACTCATTGGAATATATCCTGATGCTGGGAAAGATTGCAGGTGGAAGGAAGGGGACTACAGAGGATGAGATGGTTGAATGGCATCACCAACTTGATGGACATGAGTTTGAGTAAGCTCCGGGAGTTGGGATGGACAGGGAAGCTTGGCATGCTTCAGTCCATGGGGTCGCAAAGAGTTGAACATGACTGAGGTGATCCGAACTGTCTCTGTTTTTAATCTGTCAGCCTGCAGACCACAATAACTGATATCATAAAAGGGTTAAATCTTTTGACTCACATTTATTTGAATCTAACAATTCAAATAAGAGAAAAATCCATCTACCTTTTCTCAGACTTGAGACACTGATGGGATATGAGATGTTGCATAGTCATGAGACAGTTGATCTGAATAATAAGTGAAAACCGAAAAGCCAACATTTTGACTTGAATAATAGATCTTTAGGTAGTTAGAAAAGAAAGGATCTTGATGATGTAGTTGGGCAGGACTCTAAAAAATATGTTTATGATATATAATTCCCCCGAAAGTGAGAGGAGAGCTACCTTCTTCATATAATCTCAAGATCCATCATTTGCTTTAATTTAGACCTAAAATTGCAAAAGTAAGCTATGCCTGATGTTGGAAAAGGCAACTGTTTCCACTAATGCAAAAAAAAAAAAAAAAAAAATCACTTGGCTTGACAATTTTGCAAACAAACATTTGAAAACAAAGGTTATTGATACCCTTAATGCTATAATGACAGCATAAATCCTTAGATAATGCACATTGCAGTGCATATATATATGTGTGTGTCTGTGTGTAAGTGTGTATATTTATCCCCAAACTTCTGAGATGGATGCCTGGTTTTTGGGTGACAGTGCTATGCTTTTCAGGGTCAAGGGGCAGTGGTGCCTGTCACAAAGAACAGCAGGTGGTCATGCTATTGCTGTATCTCCACTTTAGCTTTTAACAGCTGTTTGAGTTCACAGTTGAACTACAGCACAAAAGGAACACCAGGTTTACTCTCATTTATTTAACATATTTGAATGGTGTATTGAGGTGAATTACTGTCCCTGTGAAAATGGCCTAATGGCTTCTAGAGTTACCTTTCAAAGGGTGGGAGTTCAGTGGCCTGAGGGATTGAGTGGAAACCACATTGGTTTTAGTGGTAAGAGGTATTTGCCAAGAAATAAAGGAGACTGGAAGAGGATTGATGTTAATCCCTTATCCAGACCTGAAAGTGTCATTAAAATTCTTAACTGGCAATCGCAGGGGGAGAAAACAGAACTTTCTGATATTCTGTTGGGGTAACGTAAGGTAAATGTTGCTTTAACAAAGGACAGTTGGAAATTGATGAGATTGCATAAACCCATGAGAAGTTTTATTTGTTTACTTTATGTTTGGACAGCTGTCCAATTCCTCTTTAAAATGCTTAAGAACTATGTCCCATGCCTCAAAATACTTTGGTTTTAATGAATAGCTCCACATACATTAGAAATAAGGACATTTCTTTTGCCTGTTAATAGAGATTCCATGTTATCTTTAATACATATTAATGTTGGCTAGAAAATTTTAGGAAGTAAATTAATATCTGGGTCCTAATTACCTGTGGAATAATGTTGTACAGGCTCAACACAGGCTCTCAATAAATAAGAGATTTTTGTTAATTTAACTTTTTATTTGATAAAAATATCAATATAGTTTCCTTCATTTTTAACATATTTCAAACTTCCTTGAATTTTTTTTAACATAATAGCTCATTGTTTTGTTTTTTGTTTTTTTTTAATTTAGAAGCAGACAGTTTTCTCAATATGGTCTTGAATGCTGTGTTTCCTTCGATTTCTCCTGAAGGTGGAAAGCACTTTTTTCTTTTCTCCTGAAAAATATTTAGTGGTCTAAAATTATATCTGGTTATTGTATCAAACTGCACGATGTCCCATAAGTAGCAGAAAGGAAATTTTCTTAAGTTTTATGAGTTTACTTCTTTTTTTTTTCTGCCAAGTACCTAATCTTCCTTTGAAAATTTCTTGATTGTCCTCTGCAAAGTTGGCTGAAGTCCCTTCCTGATGCATTATTTTCACCATCTGAGTAGTGAGTGTAATAGGTCAGAAAATATGAGATTCAACCAATCTTAAATTTTTCATCAAAAAGCTACTATGTGCAAGTTAATCAGTGTTGGGACAGACATAGAAGGTTCTATTTTATACCCAAGAACACAATTAAAGTCTTATATGTAATTAAGTGCTGGGTAGAGTGATTCAGAGTATGGACACTACTGGATCTCAGGGAATGGAAACCCTGCAAATATCCATGACCAGAGTCATTTACTCAAAATTAGTAACCATCTTGCTTGTTTACAACTTTTCAAAATTCTAGATAATGCAGTCAAATTTGTGTCTTGATGCAAAAGCTTACATAAGCACTAGGTGTTCACATGGAAATAGTAGACTAAATAGTAGATTGCCCTCATCCAGCTGTGATATTGAAAATGTCACTTTTGCTGTTATGTATTATCGCCTCTGAGTTCTTTTACATGTAAAACCCAAAGGTCACCTGACACACCATTAGGCAATTATTACGTCTTTCATTGTGCAAGTCAATAGCTGTTAAGCACACATCATTACAGTGCAAGAATGCGCTATTCTTTTCCTCTTACACCCAGGGCACTTCCTTGGTGATATGAAAGATTCTGCAGAGGTAGAGAAATAAAGTTAGTAGGAATAATCACATAGTAGCCTGCTGTGAAGAAGAGTGAGCTTTATTTACAGCACAGCGTTTTGATTTGGTTTTAAGAGAATTGTATCATCTAAAAATTATACATAATAGGCTTGGCAGAAACATAAGCTGGTGGTCAGGCCTGATTACATTAAGTAAGTAATGTTGCCAAGGTATTGCTTACTCAGAATTATAACAGATGTCCACAGGACAGTAATCTTCACAGAGTCTCAACTGCTTCTTAAATGCTAAGATTTTTGAACTCCAGATATCCTGTGGCTTCATGACAAAAGGTGTTATGCTAACTAAGATCTAAGTCTTCTGATCTGAGATAAGGCAGAGCCTGAAAGGAAGTCATGTAGTGAATTGATCCTTTGATTGAAATATTTTCATAATACATTTTGGAGGAATATTTAGACTGTAGTTATAGATCAAGGCAGGACTTCCTAGGTGGCTCAGTGGTAAAAAAATATGCCTGCCAACTATGAGACATTCTATCCCTGTGTGGGGAAGGTCCCCTGGAGAAGGAAATGGCAACCACTCCAATATTGTTGCCTGGAAAATCCTATTGACCTAGGAGCCTGGTGGGCTTCAGTCAATGGGGTCACGAAGAGTGGGACATAACTGAGCAATTGAGCATGCACATGCATAGATCAATGCAGAAAATAGTTGAAGAATAATGTCTAAAGTCAGAAAGTCAGACCTTAAGAAAAAATTCATTGATAACAGAGAATTAATATATAACATAATTGGCACTGTTGGGGTTAAATTTGCCATTTTTTCACCAGAATAATATTACAGCTTAATATAACTGCTTAATACAATCACAAAGGGGCAAACACGACAGAGCGACTGAACTGAACTGAACTGACAAATGCTTTGAAAAAACTGGCTGTTATTTGTAGGTATAGCCAGTGGACAGGGAAGCATGGTGTGCTGCAGTCCATGGGGTTGCAAAGAGTAGGACACAACTGAACAAATGAACTGATATCACGTGGGCCCTAGTTCTTGCAGATAAATTTATTTCAAAAAATCACTTGTTTGCTTCTCTTTTTCTCCATATTTCAAAAAGCAAGGAATGTCACTTGTTCTTATCTCTACTACCAGTACCTGAAACAATTTCTGGCCCATGAATATGCTCAGAAAACATTGTGTGATGGTACCAAACAAAGATATTTCCAATAGAGGTTTTCTCAACAACAAGAACATTTAGAAAAACAAAAGGAACAAAAAATCGGCAGAAACTAAAGCTTTAAGGGAATTTGGTCGTCAGGAAAAACAAGGCCTGACAGCTCCGTTTTTAATTAAACTGGAAATGTAAAATAAAGTAACAGTGACAGAGGGTAACACAGTAATTCTTTTGTTTTCTTTATAGAGCAGTGAGTAGTTTTTGAAGACCCACTCAAGTATGATCTAGGCTTCATTTTGGATTAATTATTTGAGGAGCTTCTGCCAAATTTGCATATATATTTCAGTTTTAGACTCTAGGAAATCATTTTACCATGTGTCAAAGCTTCCTAAACTTGAGAGGACAGTAATACTAAAAATAACTTCAAACCATTGAGGATAACTCTTTTACAAGAAAAAATGTAGCCAAGAGTGAGAAGTTGATGTTACTATATACGAAAAGGTGTCTTCAACATAATTATTCAAATGGAAAAAGAGTTTATTAAATTTTTGTTGAAATTTTTCACTTGAATTTCTCAGTGGTCAGTATTGTCGGGATGAAGTTTTAATCTATTAGGCTATGCATGTGTGCTAAGTTGCTTCAGTCATGCCCGATTCTTCATAACCCTATGGACTCTAGATGGCCAGACTCCTCTGCCCATGGGATTATCCTGGCAAGAATACTGGAGTGGGTTGCCACTTCCTCCTCCAGGGGATCTTCCTGACCCAGGAATCGAACCTGTGTCTCTTATGTCTCCTGCATTGGCAGGCAGGTTTTTACCACCAACACCACCTGAGAAGCCCCAGTCTATTATTAGGCTGTAATTCAATTCAATGATCAAAGTATATTTGCATTTCTAAATTGGAACAGGTAATTTTCATTTTCAGATTCTTATCTGTAGTATATATATAAAGATGTAACATGGAACATCTAAAAGGTAAATATATTTTGAGGGAGTGGTGACATATTTTTTCTACAAAAGACTCTGCTGTTTAACAAAAGAATTGACTCTTTTAGAAGGTATTTGTATGTTCATGAAGGCATCATTGCTTATTATGTAGCTGTGTTATGAATATTTCAGGAGAGAAACATGTAGAAAGAATATATTGCTCAAGTTCACACGAGTGGTAAATGGCAAAGATTTGAATTGTGGCATCTGGCTTACATCCAAAATACCTTTTTCTTGTTAAAAACACTCTGAATATTATTTAAATTAAAAAAAAAAAAAAGAGAAAAACTACAGTTCAGTTTGATGACCAGCATCCCAACCCCAGTCTACCTTTCCTTGATTCTCCTCAAAGGTTACAACTTTTCAGTTTGGTGCATATTCTTCCAGGTCTTTTGCTGTGTATTTGCATATATACATATGTACTCCTAGAGAATACATAGTCTCATATACTTTATAACTTTAATATGTAAGTGAGGTAACACTGTTTTGTCATCTTGAAACAATTTTTAACTCAACCATATGTCTAAGAGACACTTCCATGTTAACATATTTAGTTCTACCTCTTCCTTCCAAAATGATACATATCTTCGTGCAGTATGACCATATATCTTCTTTTATTTTAATCATTTCTTTCTTAATCCACAATAAGATTATTTTCATTTGGGGAAGGAAGGATGCCTATGTAACAACTTGATTTCTATTATATTTCTCTTTGATATTAAAATGCCACCACAAAAATTTGAATCATAGCTATATTTGAGCTAGAAAGTTGGTCTTGTGGAAAAACTTGAGGCAAGTTGTTAGAACTAGGTTTCTTATTTTGAAGTAATATATTTATAACACTGTGTGTCAATGTTCTTATCTGTAACTGGGTACTGATATTATTACCTGCTTGGCTATATGTCTATATATATAGTTTTATTTTCAAAAGTATAAATTATTTTACAAATAATAAGTGATAATCTTATTAAATCAGTTCAACATGCATTTATTGGATATTTGCTGTGTGAGAGATACTGATGTAGGCATTCTAGAAAGTAAAATAAATACCTTTTTAAAGAGCATGTGATATAGTAAAAGTAAAAGGTGCAAATATAAAAATTCTGAAAATGGAGTATGTGATCTGAGTTGTAGGAAAGATGCCAAGTTCAACTGAATGATAAGAGGAAAAGCACTTCAACTAAAGGGGCTGTGAGATGCTTCTTGAGAGGGATAAAATACATAGTAGAAATTTGAGAGACACATTAGTTGGCGTATAGGAGGAAGAAAGGAACAGATTGTCCCTAATTCCCTCTTATGTAAAATGGAACTTGGATGCTTTGTTCAGATTGGTGTTCTAGAGCTAGTGAGTGTTTTAGGCATGAGGCTTTTTCAAGAGCATTATTAAGAAATCTAAAAGCCTTTGTTTAGTGTCAGAATTGTATTGGAAAATCAAACATGCAATCATAATAAAGTGTCAATGTAAGGAATCTTCAGATAAACAAAAGTCAGCTCTGATTCAGAGCTCCAGCAAATGTGAGACATGCCAAAGTGCACAATATAGGAATTCTGGAAGATGGATGAGAGCCAGTGCTTGCAAAGACCAGAATAGTGCATTAGGTGTCTCTTTATAGGATGTTTAGATCTTCACCATAAATGGAGGAATTTTAAGAGAAATGAGAACATATCAAGCCAAAGCTATGAACTGGAAAAATTCAGATATTGTCCTTAGTCAGGGAGCATGATTTGGGATGTGTTTTGGGGCGACGGAGGAGGGAGAAAGAAGATGGTAAAGAGGGTAAAGACATTAGCAACGTTGATTAATGCACATTGTGACTTTGAATGCTAAAGTAAGGCTCCAATTTTAATGAGATATGGTGAAGAATTAAAGCTGTTATTCCAAGGAGTAACACATCCTTAGAACTCTATCCTTATAAGATAAATCTTGCAGGACTGTGAGTAGATTAAAGCAGGGACAACTGAAGAAGTAGTTATGGAAATATCTTAATAAACCCAGAAGCAGTTCTATGGTCTTATGTAGGAATAGTGGAGTGGAAAAAGAGGACTGGACATATTTGAAAGACACTATAGAAATTGACTTCTTGAGATGATTTTTCATCTGACTTTATATGGATGTGAGGGAAAGAAAAGAGTCAAAGTCACTAATAAGATCTATGGTGCTCAGAGGGGGCATCACGATAGCAGAGTAGGAGGACATGAATCTCATCTCCCTGCTCTCCCCCTCCAAACCAACACTTCAAAATTACATCTACAAGTGGAATAATTCTCACAGAAAACTACTGGAAACTGGCATAAGAACTCCTACACAGCCTAAGTCTGCAAGAAAGATCCCCACTTAATTGGGTAGGATGGAAAGAACAGCATTGGGTTTGGACCTGTGCCCCTGGGAGGGTACTAAGAAAAAAAGGGAGAGTGCACGGGCAGACACTTGTTCTGGGGAGTGAGTGGGTTGAGCTACAGACTTAGTGTCCCAGTCCTGGGATCCTTCACAAAGGAGCCAAGTTTCCTTGGCTACTTGGAGAACTGCTGGAACAACTAGAAAGCCTGGAGAGGCCTAGACTTCACTTATGAAAAATGTGTGGGTGCCGACTTCCCATAGAAGACAGGGCAGAGAGAGGTCTGTTCTAGTGACTGCTGCCTCACTGTGCTCCCAATCTGAGCTGAGCAAACACCCTGACACCATTCGCTTTACACCACAGTTTGGCACCAGACCTAATGACCTGGGGGCCTGCAATGTGGTCCAGGAGAAGTGGAGGTGGCCGACGTTGTTGCTTACTCAAAAAAAGCCACAGAAGCAACTCAGACTTATAATGACAGGAAAGCCACTTGAACTCATGTGACCAGCACAACTGCAACCCCCAGTCCCAGCCAAGCAAATGCTTCATCCCCATTGACCCCATGCCACAATTTTTCACTAGGCTTGGAAGGACAATAACAGTGGAAAGGAGGAGATCTTGAGCTATATCTGAGCATAGCCACATAGGCAACAAATCGAACCTATGTAAGGACACAAGCCCCACTTGCTTCAGCACTTCCCTTTTTCAGGCAAAGGTGCCAGTATGGGGAGAAGGAAAAAAACACACTTAAAGAGAGCAGAGCCAGCTTGAGCCCAATCTTCATGGCATCCTCTCCAGCAACTTGGGAGCAAATCCCAAACCCTCACAGGGCAGCGACTCCCACTAAGCAGAGAGGAACTCACACTTACATTTTTTGTAGACTGTAGCTCCTTCCATGCCAGCCACACTCCCTATCAAGGAGATAGTGGCCAGCCCACCCTGAGGAAAAATGTTGCTGGCATCCACCCCCACATCAAAGACACTGGGTACACACAGTCTACATAGGGATTTGTGGTGTTGTTCAGTTGCATGGTCATGTATGACATTTTGCGATCTCATGGGCTGTAGCATGCCAGGCTTCCCTGCCCCTCACTAACTCCCAAAGTTTACCCAAGTTCATGTCCACTTATGTTCCCACATAAAAACACCCCTTAAATACCACAACAGATAACTGTTTCATCTAAATTCATAGAGAAATAAAAATTTAAATAAAATGAAAATTTAAGGGGTAGTTCTAAGATGGCAGAGGAATAGGACAGGGAGACCACTTTCTCCCCCACAAATTCATCAAAAGATAATTTGGATGCTGAGCAACTTCCACAGAAGAACTTCTGCACACTGGCAGAGGGCACCAGGCACCCAGAAAGGCACCCCATTCTCTTTGAAAGGAGGTAGGACAAAATATCCAAGACAAAAAGAGAGACAAGAGTTAAGGATGGAGACCCATCCTGGGTGGGTGGGGGGGTCATGAAGGAGGAGACGTTTCCAAAGAGCAGGAAACCCTTTCACTGACGGGGCTGTGGGGAGTTTAGGAATCTCATAGGGCAACATAACTGGGAGGAAATTAAAAAAAAAAAAAAACACCCACAGAATACACGCCTAACCACAACTCCCAGCGGAGAAGTAACCCGGACACTTATGTCTGCCACAAGCAAGTGGGGGCTGAACAGGGAGGCGCGGGCTGCATTATTTAGGGTAAAGACTGTGCCTGAATGCCCTGAGAACAATCTGAGGGAGCTAACATGAGATAGCAACCCAAACTGTGGGATAGCCAGAGAGAGAAAAAAACAAAAGAGAGAGAGAGAACTTGCCCGTGAAAAGTTCTAACCTAAGGTGCAGCCTGGTCTGCTCACAGAAAAAAGGATTGAGCCAATGCCAGAGGAAAGCGAGCCAGCTGTGTACTGGCCCCATCCCCCTCCAGAGGAAGAGAGGCAGGTGGGTGACAGCCAGAGCTGGAAGGAAGGCAAGGGGCAATCTCGGCCCCAGAGATCTCATCCTCTACCAAACTGTGAGCAGGTCCCCAGGTGCTAACCAAGTCTTTCTGGGATCCTGGATGGTTGACATCTGCCAGGAGGGTTGTAGCCCAAGATCAGCTCACGGAGGAAATGCATGGCACACCTGAGATGGTGCTCTCATGGCACACCTGGGAAACTGAGTGGCTGGGACCAGGGAGGTGATTAAGATGCGCGGTTCACCTGGGACAGTGCACTCACCAAGCACCTGGTCGCCTGAGCTGCTCGGACCTGGGGAGGGCACAAAACACACACCCAACCAAGTCTGTGCCTTTGTGGAGTACCTGAGAACCGGAACCTGAGCAGCTTAGACCTGGGAAGTGCACAAAATGCAGGGCCTGCTTTCGACACCACCATGGCAGAGCAACCTGGAGCCTGAGCAGTGTAGACCGGGAAAGCACATGCTGCTGTGAGCTGGGGCAACCACAGTGTGGTCCATATACTGCAAGCACTCCCCCCACACACCAGTGATATTTGTTTGCAGTGTTCCTCCCTCCCCACAACACAACTGAACAAGTGAGGCTAAATAAGTGACCACCTTCACCCCCTTGTGTCAGGGCAGAAATTAGACACTGAAGAGACTTGCAAACAGAGGAAGCCAAAATAAACAAGGAAGAGGGCACTATTCTGGAAGTGGCAGGTGCAACAGATTAAAACCCTGTAGTTAGCATTGACTAAGCACTGGAAGGGGCCTATAGACCTTGAGAAGAAGTATAAGCTGGAACAAGGAACTATCTGAAACTGAACTGACCCCACATTGCCCTCAACAGCTCCAGAGAAATTCCTAAATTTTTACTTTTGTCATTTACATTTTAAAAAATTTTTAATTTTAAGTTCTTTATTACTCCTTTAATTTTCACTTTTATAACCTACTATTACCTTGAAAAAAAGAGACACTATCTTTAAAGCATATTTCATATATATATATTTTATAAATTTTGTGATTGATTTTCATTTGTACTTTTAATATTGTAATTTTGAGAGTTTAACCTCTACACTAGATTTTTAGTCTTGTTTTGTGGTATTTGTTATCCACTTTGTACCTTTGAGAATCTAATCTTTAGTGCCCATTTTTATTTAGGTGTGCAATTACTGACTTGATTGTTCTCTCCCCTTTTGACACTCCCTCTCCTCGCCCAGGTCACCTCCATCTCCTCTCTCCCCCTTCTCCTCTCTACTTAAATCTGTGAATCTTTCTGTGTGTTCTGGGCTGTGGAGAACATTTAGGGAACTGATTGCTGGCTAGATTGGTCTCTCCCCTTTTGATTCCCCCTCTTCTCTTCTTAGTCACCTCTATCTTCCTCCTCCCTCTTCTCTCCTGTGTGTAAATCTGTGAACCTCTCTGGATATTCCAGATTGTGGAGAGCACATAGGGAATTGAATACTGGCTAGCTTGCTCTTCCCCTTTTTGACTCCCCCCTCTTCTCCTGGTCACCTCTATCTCCCTCCTCCCTCTTCTCTTCTCCAGGTAACTCTGTGAAACTCTCGGAGTGTCCCTCATTGTGGATAATCATTTCACCATCAACCTAGATGTTTTATAATTTGTGCTGTATGGATGGAGAAGTCTTGAGGCTACTGAAAGAATAAGACTGAAAACCAGAGGCAAGAGCCTTAAATCCAAAATGAGAACATCAGAAAACTCCTGACTCCAGGGAATATTAATCAACAAGAGCTCATCCAAAAGCCTCGATACCTACACTGAAACCAAGCTCCACCCAAAAGCCAACGAGTTCCAGAGCAAAACATACGACCTTAATTCTCCAGCAATGCAGAAACACATCTCTGAGCATTAAAATATAGGCTGCCCAAAGTCACACCAAACTCACAGACACCCCAAAACTCACTATCTCACACTTCATTGCACTCCAGAGAGAAGAGATACAGCTCCATCCAACAGAACACAGATGCAAGCTTCCCTAACCAGGAAACCTTAACAAGCCACTTTTCCAACCCCACCCACAGTGAGGAACTTCCACAATAAAGAGGAACCACAAACTTCCAGCCTACAGAAAGGGCACCCCAAACACAGCAATCTAAACAAAATGAAAAGGCAGAGAAATATTCAGCAGGTAAAAGAGCATGATAAATGCCCACCAAACCAAACAAAAGAGGAAGAGATATGGAGTTTATCTGAAAAAGAATTCAAAATAATGATAGCAAAGATGATCCAAAATCTTGAAAACAAAATGGAGTTAGAGATAAATAGACTAGAGACGAGGATTGAAAAGATGCAAGAAATGTTTAACAAGGACCTAGACGAAATAAAGAAGAGTCAATAAATAATGAATAATGCAATAACTGAAGTCAAAAGCACTCTGGAGGGGACCAACAGTAGAATAACTGAGGCAGAAGATAGGATAAGTGAGGTGGAAGATAAAATGGTGAAAATAAATGAAGCAGAAAGGAAAAAAAAAAAAAAAAAAGAAATGAGGACAACTTCAGAGATCTCTGGGACAATGTTAAACACCCCAACATTTGAATCATAGGAGTCCTTAGTTCAGTTCAGTTCAGTTGCTCAGTCATGTCTGACTCTGCGATCCCATGAATCACAGCACGCCAGGCCTCCCTGTCCATCATCAACTCCTGGAGTTCACTCAAACTCATATCCATTGAGTCGGTGATGCCTTCCAGCCATCTCATTCTCTGTCGTCCCCTTTTCCTCCTGCCCCCAATCCCTCCCAGCATCAGAGGCTTTTCCAGTGAGTCAACTCTTTGCATGAGTTGGCCAATGTATTGGAGTTTCAGCTTTAACATCAGTCTGAAGAAGACAAAAACAAAGGGCATGAGAAAATACTTAAGGAGATAATAGTTGATAATGGAGAAGGAAATAGCCATCCAAGTCCAAGAAACCCAGAGAGTCCTAAACAGGATAAACCCAAGGTGAAACACCCCAAGACACATATTAATCAAATTAATGAAGACCAAACACAAAGAGCAAATATTAAAACCTGCAGGAGAAAAGCAACAAATAACATACAAGGGGATTCCCATAAGGATAACAGCTGTTCTTTCTATAGAAACTCTTCAGGCCAGAAGGGAATGGCAGGACATACTAAAACTGATGAAATAGAAAAACCTACAACCCAGATTACTGTACCAATCAAGAATTTCATTCAAATATGGAGGAATCAAAAGCTTTACAGACAAGCAAAAGTTGAAAGAATTCAGCGCTACCAAACCAGCTCTTCAACAAATGTTAAAGGATCTTCTCTAGACAGGAAACACAGAATATGTTTATAAACTCGAACTCCAAACAACAAAGTAAATGGCAATGGGATCATACTTATCAATAATTACATTAAATGTAAATGGGTTGAATGTCCCAACCAAAAGAATAAGCCCGGCTGAATGGATACAAAAACAAGACCCCTATATATGTTGTCTACAAGAGACCTACCTCAAAAAAAGGGACACATACAGACTGAAAGTGAAGGGCTGGAAAAAGATATTTCATGCAAATGGAGACCAAAAGAAAGCAGGAGTAGCAATACTCATGTCAGATAAAATAGACTTTGAAATAAAGGCCATGAAAAGAAGGACACTACATAATGATCAAAGGATCAATCCAAGAAGAAGATGTAAAAATTATAAATATATATGCACCCAATATAGGAGCACCACAATATGTAAGGCAAATGCTAACAAGTATGAAAGGGGAAATTAACAGTAACACAATAATAATGGGAGACTTTATTACCCCACTCACACGTATGGATAGATCAACCAAACAGAAAATTAACAAGGAAACACAAACTTTAAATGATACAATGGACCAGTTAGACCTACTTGATATCCATAAAAAATTTCACCCCAAAACAATGCATTCACCTTTGTCTCAATGGCACATAGAACATTCTCCAGGATAGATCACATCCTGGGCCATAAGTTCAGCCTTGGTAAATTCAAAAAAGTCGAAATCATTTCAAACATCTTTTCTGATCAAAATGCAGTAAGATTAGACATCAACTACAGGAAATAAAGCTATTAAAAAATACAAACATATGGAGGCTAAACAACATGCTTCTGAATAACCAACAAATCACAGAAGAAATCAAAATATGGATAGTAACAAATGAAAATGAAAACATGACAACCAAAAATCTATGGGATTCAGTAAAAGCAGCACTAAGGGGAAGGTTCATAGTAATACAAGCTTACGTCAAGAAACAAGAGAAAAATCAAATAAATAACCTAACTTTACACCTAAAGCAACTAGAAAAAGAATTAAGAACCCCAAGGTTAGTAGAAGGAAAGAAATCATAAAAATTAGGGCAGAAATAAATGAAAAAGGAACAAAGGAGACTATAGCAAAAATCAACAAAGCTAAAAGATGATTCTTTGAGAAGATAAATAAAATAGACAAACCATTAGCCAGACTCATCAAGAAATAAAGGAGAAGAATCAAATCAACAAAATTAGAAATGAAACTGGAGAAATCACAACAGACAACACAGAAATACAAAGAAGTAATAAGAGACAACTATCAGCATCTATGTGACAATAAAATGGACAACTTGGAAGAAATGGACGAATTCTTAGAAAAGTATAATCTTCCAAAACTGAACCAGGAAGAAATAGAAGATCTTAATGTATCCATCACATGCACAAAATAGAAACTGTAGTCAAAAAATTTTCAACAAACAAAAGCCCAGGACCAGATGACTTCAAAACTGAATTTACCAAAATTTTAGAGAAGAGCTGACACCTATCCTACTCAAATTCTTCCAGAATGTTGCAGAAGGTAAGCGTCCAAACTCATTCTATGAGGCCACCATCACCCTAATACCAGAACCAGACAACAATGCCACAAAAAAAGAAAACTACAGGCCAATATCACTGATTAACATAGATGCAAAAATCCTTAACAAAATTCTATCAAAGAGAATCGAACAACATTTTAAAAAGATCATACATCATGACCAAGTGGGCTTTATACCAAGGATTCTTCAATATTTGCAAATCAAATGTTATACACCACATTAACAAATTGAAAGATAAAAGCCATATGATTATCTCAATGATGCTGCTGCTGCTGAGTCGTTTTAGTCTTGTCCGACTCTGTGCGACCCCATAGACGGCAGCCTAGCAGGCTCCTCCATCCCTGGGATTCTCCAGGCAAGAACACTGGAGTGGGTTGCCATTTCCTTCTCCAATGCTATAGGCTAGGTTTCACTAAATCCTTCCAAAGCGCCTTTGCTCTGAGAGACTCATTCCTGGGGAAACTGATTATTCTTTAGGACTCAAAAAGATTAATAACTCTCTTTTACGAGTGCTATGCCCTAAATCTTTACCACACGGCCGGTCACTCCCTTTGCAAAGCTCTCGGCACAACGGGAACGTGGGAATGCAGAGAAAGCCTTTGACAAAATTCAACATCCATTTATGATAAAAACCCTCCAGAAAGCAGGCATAGAAGGACCATACCTCAACATAATAAAAGTCATATATGATAAACCCACAACAGACATTATCCTCAATGGTGAAAAATTGAAAGCATTTCCCCTAAAGTCAGGAACAAGACAAGGGTGCATATTCTCACCACTACTTTTCAACATAATTTTGGAAGTTTTAGCCACAGCAATCAGAGAAGAAACATGAACAAAGGAATCCAGATTGGAAAAGAAGAAGTAAAACTCCCACTGTTTGCAGATGACATGATCATCTATATATGAAACCCTAAAGACACAGCCAGAAAATTATAGAACTAATCAATGAATATAGTAAAGTTGCAGGATACAAAATTAACACACAGAAATTCCTTGCATTCCTACACACTGACAATAAGAAAACAGAAAGAGAAATTAAGGAAACAATTCCATTCACCATTGCAATGAGTAGAACAAAATACTTAGGAATAAATCTACCTAAAGAAACAAAAGACCTATACATGCAAAATTATAAAACACTGATGAAAGAAATAAAAGATGACACAAATAGATGGAGAAATATACCATGTTCATGCATCAGAAGAATCAATATAGTGAAAATAAGTATGCTACCCAAAGCAATGAGTAGATTCAATGCAATCCCTATCAAACTACCAACAGTATTTTTCAGAGAACTAGAACAAATAATTTCACAGTTTGTATGGAAATACAAAAAACCTTGAATAGCCAAAGCAATCTTGAGAAAGAAAAATGGAACTGGAGAAATCAACCTGCCTGACTTCAGACTATATTACAAAGGTACAGTCATCAAGACAGTGTGGTACTGGCACAAAGACAGAAATATAGATCAATGGAACAAAATAGAAAGCCCAGAGATTAATCCACCCACATATGGACACCTTATCTTTGACAAAGGAGGCAAAAATATACAATGGAGAAAAGACAATCTCTTTAACAAGTGGTGCTGGGAAAACTGGTTCAGTTCAGTTCAGTTCAGTCGCTCAGTCGTGTCCAACTCTCCGCGACCCCATGAATCATAGCACGCCAGGCCTCCCTGTCCATCACCAACTCCCGGAGTACACTCAAACTCATGTCCACAGAGTCGGTGATGCCATCCAGTGATCTCATTCTCGGTCATCCCCTTCTCCTCCCGCCCCCAACCTTTCCCAGCATCAGAGTCTTTTCCAGTGAGTCAACTCGTTAACCACTTGTAAAAAAATTAAACTAGAACACTTTCTAACACCATACACAAAAATAAACTCAAAATGGATTAAAGACCTAAATGTAAGACCAGAAACTATAAAACTGCTAGAGGAAAACATAGGCAAAGCACTCTCTTACATAAATCACAGCAGGATTCTCTATGACCCACCTCCCAGACTAATGAAAATAAAAGAAAAAAAAAAAAAAAGAGAGAGAGAGAGACCTAATTAAACTTAAAAGCTTTTGCACAATGAAGGAAACTGTAAACTATAAGCAAGTTGAAAAGACAGCCTTCAGAACTGGAGAAAATAATAGCAAATGAAGCAACTGACAAAGAATTAATCTCAAAAATAGACAAGCAGCTCATGCAGCTTAATACCAGAAAAATAAATGACCCAATCAAAAAACGGGCCAAAGAACTAAACAGACATTTCTCCAAAGAAGGCATACAGATGACTGGCAAACACATGAAAAGATGCTCAATATCACTCATTATCAGAGAAATGCAAATCAAACCACAATGAGGTACCATCACACACCCATCAGAATGGCTGCTATCAAAAAGTCTGCAAGCAGTAAATGCTGGAGAGGGTGCAGAGGAAAGGCAACCCTCTTAAACAATGTTGGTGGGAATGGAAACTAGTACAGCCACTGTGGAGAACAGTGTGGAGATTCCTTAAAAAACTGGAAAGAGAACTGCCATACAACCCAGAAATCCCACTGCTGGGCATAAACACCTAGGAAACCAGAATTGAAAGAGGCACGTGTACCTCAATGTTCATCACAGCACTGTTTACAATAGCTATGACATGGAAGCAACCTAGATGTCCATCAGCAGATAAATCGATAGGAAAGCTGTGGTACATATACACAATGGAGTATTACTCAGCCATTAAAAAAGAATGCATTTGAATCAGTTCTAAGGTGGTGAATGAAACTGGAGCCTATTATACAAAGTGAAGTAAGTCAGAAAGAAAAACACCAATACTGTATACTAATGCATATATATATATATGATTTTAGAAATATGATAATGATGACCCTATATGTGAAACAGTAAGAGACACAGAGGTAAAGAATAGACTTTTGGATTCTGTCAGAGAAGGCAAAGGTGGGATGATTTGAGAGAATAGTGTTGACTACAGTATATTTCCTATGTGAAATAGATCACCAGTCCAAGTTCAATGCATGAGACAGGGCACTCAGGGCTGGTGCACTGGGATGACCCTGAGGGATGGGATGGGGAGGGAGGTGGGAGGGGGTTTCAACATGGGGGACACATGTACGCCCAAGGCTGATTTGTGTCAATGTATGACAAAAGCCATGAAACTAAAAGAGGCTTACTCCTTGGAAGGAAAGTTATGACCAACCTAGATAGTATATTAAAAGCAGAGACATTACTTTGCCAACAAAGGTCCGTCTATTCAAGGCTATGGTTTTTCCAGTGGTCATGTATGGATGTGAGAGTTGGACTGTGAAGAACGCTGATCACCGAAGAATTGATGTTTTTAAACTGTGGTGCTGGAGAAGACTCTTGAGACTCCCTTGGACTGCAAGGAGATCCAACCAGTCCATTCTAAAGGAGCTCAATCCTGGGTGTTCATTGGAAGGACTGATGCTAAAGCTGAAACTGCAATACTTTGGCCACCTCATGTGACGAGTTGACTCACTGGAAAAAGAGTCTGATGCTGGGAGGGATTGGGGGTGGGAGGAGACGGGGACGACAGAGAATGAGATGGCTGGATGGCATCACCGACTCGATGGACATGAGTTTGAGTGAACTCCGGGAGTTGGTGATGGACAGGGAGGCCTGGCGTGCTGTGATTCATGGGGTCGCAAAGAGTCAGACATGACTGAGTGATTGAACTGAACTGAACTGATGACGAAAGCCACTACAATATTGTAAAGTAATTAGCCTCCAATTAAAATAAATAAATAAATTTTAAAAAAGGAGAAGGTAAGAGAAAGAGCAAGAGAAGACCTTGGGGGAAATAGAGTGAAACAAAGATAATTAGTCTATGTGACAATGAATTCACAAAGGCGGTAATAAAAATTTCTGACTGAACTAAGCAAGAGAATTGAACTAAGCATGGATCATTTTAATAAGGAACTAGAAACTATAAAAAAGACCTAATTAAAAATAGACAATTTCTGAGATAAAAGAACTCTAGATGCAATGAAAGCAGACTAAATGAAAAAGAATGCCTAAGTGAACCTGAAGATAGAATTAAAAAAAAAAAATCACCCAGTCAGAACAGAAGAAAGACAAATGAAAAAAAAAATCACAAGCAATATATGAGATCTCCAGGATATATTCAGTGTTTCAACATTCACAATATATGGTTTCCAGAAGGAGAAGAAAGAGAGAAGGGGGTTGAAATGTATTTGAACACATTATGGTTGAAAAATTCCCAAACTGAAAGAATGAAACAGATATGCAGGAATAGGAAACATAGAAGAACATAGAAGGTCCAAAACAAGGAAAACTCAAACAGATCCATACCAGACATATAATTAAATTTCATAGTTCAGTTCAGTTCAGTTCAGTCACTTAGTCGTGTCCGACTCTTTGCGACCCCATGAATCACAGCACGCCAGGCCTCCCTGTCCATCACCAACTCCCGGAGTTCACTCAAACTCATGTCCATTGAGTCGGTGATGCCATCCAGCCATCTCATTCTCTGTCGTCCCCGTCTCCTCCCATCCCCAATCCCTCCCAGCATCAGACTCTTTTCCAGTGAGTCAACTCATCGCATGAGGTGGCCAAAGTATTGCAGTTTCAGCTTTAGCATCAGTCCTTCCAATGAACACCCAGGATTGAGCTCCTTTAGAATGGACTGGTTGGATCTCCTTGCAGTATAAGGGACTCTCGAGAGTCTTCTCCAGCACCACAGTTCAAAAGCATCAATTCTTCGGTGATCAGTTTTCTTCACAGTCCAACTGTCACATCCATACATGACCACTGGAAAAACCATAGCCTTGACTAGATGAACCTTGGTTGGCAAAGTAATGTCTCTGCTTTTTAATACGCTATCTAGGTTGGTCATAACTTTCCTTCCAAGGAGCAAGCGTCTTTTAATTTCATGGCTGCAATCAGCATCTGCAGTGAGTTTGGAGCCCGAAAAAATAAAAGTCTGACACTGTTTCCACTGTTTCCCCATCTATTTCCCATGAAGTGATGGGACCAGATGCCGTGATCTTTGTTTTCTGAATGTTGAGCTTCAAGTCAACCTTTTCACTCTCCTCTTTCACTTTCATCAAGAGGCTTTTGAGTTCCTCTTCACTTTCTGCCATAAGGGTAGTGTCATCTGCATATCTGAGGTTATTGATATTTCTCCCAGCAATCTTGATTCCAGTTTGTGCTTCTTCCAGCCCAGCGTTCTGCATGATGTAATCTGCATAGAAGTTAAATAAGCAGGGTGACAATATACAACCTTAACGCACTCCTTTTCCTATTTGGAACCAGTCTGTTGTTCCATGTCCTATTCTAATTGTTGCTTCCTGACCTGCATACAGGTTTCTCAAGAGGCAGGTCAGGTGGTCTGGTATCCCATCTCTTTCAGAATTTTCCACAGTTTATTGTGATCCAAGCAGTCAAAGGCTTTGGCATAGTCAATGAAGCAGAAATAGATGTTTTTCTTGAACATCTGGAAGTTCACGGTTCACATATTGCTGAAGCCTGGCTTGGAGAATTTTGAGCATGACTTTACTAGCATGTGAGATGAGTGCAATTGTGCGGTAGTTTGAACAATCTTTGGCACTGCCTTTCTTTGGGATTGGAATGAAGACTGACCTTTTCCAGTCCTGTGTCCATTGCTGAGTTTTCCAAATTTGCTGGCATATTTAGTGCAGCACTTTCACAGCATCATCTTTCAGGATTTGAAATAGCTCAACTGGAATTCCATCACCTCCACTAGCTTTGTTCATGCCCTCTAAGGCCCACTTGACTTCACATTCCAAGACGTCTGGCTCCAGGTGAGTGATCACGCCATCATGATTATCTCTGTCATGAAGATCTTTTTTGTACAGTTCTTCTATGTATTCTTGCCACCTCTTAATATCTTCTGCTTCTGTTAGGTCCATACCATTTCTGTCCTTTATCGAGCCCATCTTTGCATGACAAGTTCCCTTGATATCTCTAATTTTCTTGAAAAGATGTGTTTTTTTTCCTATTCTGTTGTTTTCCACTATTTCTTTGCATTGATCGCTGAGGAAGGCTTTCTTATCTCTTCTTGCTATTCTTTGGAACTCTGCGTTCAGATGCTTATATCTTTCCTTTTCTCCTTTGCTTTTCACTTTTCCTCTTTTAACAGCAATTTGTAAGGCCTCCTCAGACAGCCATTTTGCTTTTATCCATTTCTTTTCCGTGGGGATGGTCTTGGTCCCTGTCTCTTGTACAATGTCATGAACCTCCGTCCAGAGTTCATCAGGCACTCTATCAGATCTAGACCCTTAAATCTATTTCTTACTTCCACTGTATAATCATAAGGGATTTGATTTACATCATATCTGAATGGTCTAGTAGTTTTCCCTACTTTCTTCAATTTAAGCCTGAATTTGGCAATAAGGAGTTCATGATCTGAGCCACAGTCAGCTCCTGGTCTTGTTTTTGCTAACTGTATACAGCTTCTCCATCTCTGGCTGCAAAGAATATAATCAATCTGATTTTGGTGTTGACCATCTGGTGATGTCCATGTGTAGAGTCTTCTCTTGTGTTGTTGGAAGAGGGTGTTTGCTATGCCCAGTGCGTTCTCTTGGCAAAACTCTATTAGCCTTTGCCCTGCTTCATTCCGTGCTCCGATGCCAAATTTGCCTGCTACTCCAGGTGTGTCTTGACTTCCTACTTTTGCATTCCAGTCCCCTATAATGAAAAGGACATCTTTTTTGGGTGTTAGTTCTAAAAGGTCTTGTAGGTCTTCATAGAACTGTTCAACTTCGGCTTTTTCAGCAATACTGGTTGGGGCATAGACTTGGATTATTGTAATATTGAATGGTTTGCCTTGGAAACGAACAGAAATCATTCTGTCGTTTTTAAGATTGCATCCAAGTACTGTATTTCAGACTCTTTTGTTGACCATGATGGCCACTCCAGTTCTTCTAAGGGATTCCTGCCCACAGTTGTAGATATAATGGTCATCTGAGTTAAATTCACCCATTCCAGTCCATTTTAGTTCACTATTCCTAGAATGTCGACGTTCAGTCTTGTCATCTCCTGTTTGACCACTTCCAATTTGCCTTGATTCATGGACCTAACATTCCACGTTCCTAGGCAATATTGCTCTTTACAGCATCGGACCTTGCTTCTGTCACCAGTCACATCCACAACTGGGTATTGGTTTTGTTTTGGCCTCATCCCTTCATTCTTTCTAGAGTTATTTCTCCACTGATCTCCAGTAGAATACTGGGCACCTACCGACCTGGGGAATTTCTCATTCCGTATCCTATCATTTTGCCTTTCGATACTGTTTATGGGTTTCTCAAGGCAAGTATACTGAAGTGGTTTGCCATTCCCTTCTCCAGTGGACCACATTCATAAGTAAATGGTAAAAAGAAAAACAATTCTAAAGCCAACAAGAGATAAACAAAGAGTCGAAGACAAGGGAACTACTATGTTTATTTTATTTTATTTTTTCAACTGAACTGATTCTTCTTTAATTAATAAATGGTACAAAGCACAATGCCATAAACATTAACAGTTAAAATATCAGCAAATGATAAAAATACTATAGAATACACAGTTTACACAGTTGCAAAAAACTACACTAAGTTATTTTACAACTGCCTCAAGCTGCAAAAAGAAAAAAAAACCCAATGCCTTACCTAAGTTATCCCTCTCTCAAAATAATGCCATTTATGTTATAAACCAGGAACTCCCCATCAAGAGACGGGAACTGCTTTTGTTAATTCATATATATATATATATATATATATATATATGACTGTATCACTTTGCTATACACCTGAAACAAACACAACACTGTAAATAAAATATAGTACAATATAAAATAAAAATGAGTAACAGACCTTTGGGGCTTTACACTGAGTTAAAGTTCCTATCAGAGGGATAACAGCACCACAGCCGCACTGGATCCTCATGAAGGAGGCACACGAATGACTGGGTCACAAGAGTTACAGGAATGAGAGCTGCTTATTTCCCGGAAACTACAGCTCACAGAAAACCAACAAAGGCACGAGACACAGACCATTCACTTATGAATATGTAAAACTCAAAAAAGTCCACATTACTCCTACCACATGTCGAAAGTGCCTCAGAATTCACACAATACCAACTTTCTCATGGTTCTGGTTAAATTACACATACCAGTTTATAACAAATGGCAAAATCTGTAACTCTGTTCAAAGTTTTAAAAAATTACTTAAGAATAATTTCTTGTATTTCCATGCCACCTTTATAGTTCTGGTTTCTCATTTCTTAATTAGTAAATTCAGCATGCAGTTTCTATCCCAGGCTAATTTATACACTTCTGGAAGAACCAGCCTCTTAAATCCACAGAGTGTTGAGGTGGGGAGCCCCCAACCACGTCAGATTCGTTTCACATATGATAATATACATGTTTCAATCCATTCTCCCAAATTATCCCACCCTCGCCCTCTCCCACAGAGTCCAAAAGACTGTTCCACACATCCAAGTCTCTGCTGTTGTCTCGTATACACGGTTATCGTTATCCTCTTGCTATATTCCATATATATGTGCTAATATACTGTATTGGTGTTTTTGTTTCTGGCTTACTTCGCTTTGTATAATAGGCTCCAGTTTCGTCCACCTCATTAGAACTAATTTAAATATATTCTTTTTAATCGCTGAGTAGTACTCCATTGTGTAAATGTACCATAGCTTTCTAATCCATTCGTCTGTGGATGGACATCTAGGTTGCTTCCATGTCCTGGCTATTATAAACAGTGCTGCGATGAACATTGGGGTACATGTGTCTCTTTCAATTCTGGTTTCCTTGGTGTGTATGCCCAGGAGTGGGATTGCTGGGTCGTATGGCAGTTGTATTTCCAGTTTTTTAAGGAATCTCCACACTGTTCCCCATAGTGGCTGTACTAGTTTGCATTCCCACCAACAGTGTAAGAGGGTTCCCTTTTTTCCACACACTCTCCAGCATTTATTACTTGTAGACTTTTGGATAGCAGCCATTCTGACTGGCGTGAAATGATACCTCATTATGGTTTTAATTTGCATTTCTCTAATTATGAGTGATGTTGAGAATCTTTTCATGTGTTTGTTAGCCATCTGTATGTCCTCTTTGGAGAAATGTCTGTTTAGTTCTTTAGCCCATTTTTTGATTGGGTTGCTTATTTTTCTGGAATTGAGCTGCAGGAGTTGCTTGTATATTTTTGAGATTAATCCTTTATCAGTTGCTTAATTTGCTATTATTTTCTCCCATTCTGAAGGCTTTCTTTTCACATTGCTTATAGTTTCCTTTGCTGTGCAGAGCTTTTAATTTTAATTAGGTCCTATTTGTTTATTTTTGCTTTTATTTCCAATATTCTGGGAGGTGGGTCATGGAGGATCCTGCTGTGACTTATGTCGGAGAATGTTTTGCCTATGTTCTCCTCTAGGAGTTTTATAGTTTCTGGTCTTACATTTAGATCTTTAATCCATTTTGAGTTTATTTTTGTGTATGGTGTTAGGGAGTGTTTTAGTTTCATTCTTTTACAAGTGGCTGACCAGTTTTCCCAACACCACTTGTTAAAGAGATTGTCTTTTCTCGATTGAATATTCTTGCCTCCCTTGTCAAAAATAAGGTGTCCATAGGTGCATGGATTTATCTCTGGGCTTTCTATTTTGTTCCATTGATCTATGTTTCTGTCTTTATGCCAGTACCATGCTGTCTTGATGCCTGTGGCTTTGTAGTAGAGCCTGAAGTCTGGCAAGGTGATTCCCCCAGTTCCATTCTTCTTTCTCAAGATTGCTTTGGCTATTTGAGGTTTTTTGTATTTCCATACAAATGTAAAATTATTTGTTCTAGCTATGTGAAAAACACCGTTGGTAGCTTGATAGGGATTGCATTGAAGTTATAAATTACTTTAGGCAATATATTCATTTTCACAATGTTTATTCTTCCAATCCATGAACATGGTATTTTTCTCCATCTATTAGTGTCCTCTCTGATTTCTTTCACCAATGTTTTATAGTTTTCTATATATAGGCCTTTTGTTTCTTTAGGTAGATATAGTCCTAAGTATTTTATTCTTTTCTTTGCAACGGTGAATGGAATTGTTTCCTTAATTTCTCTATTTTCTCATTATTAGTGTATAGGAATGCAAGGGATTTCTGTTTGTTGATTTTATATCCTGCAACTTTACTATATTCATTGATTAGCTCTAGTAATTTTCTGGTAGAGTCTTTAGGGTTTTCTGTGTAGAGAATCTTGTCATCTGCAAAAAGTGAGAGTTTTACTTCTTCTTTTCCTATTTGAATTCCTTTTATGTCTTTTTCTGCTCTGATTGCTGTGGCCAAAACTTCCAAAACTCTGTTGAATAGTAATGGTGAGAGTGGGCACCCTTGTCTTGTTCCTGACTTTAGGGGAAACGCTTTCAATTTTTCACCATTGAGGATAATGTTTGCTGTGGGTTTGTCATATATAACTTTTATTACGTTGAGGAATGTTCCTTCTATTCCTGCCTTCTGGAGGGTTTTGATCATAAATGGATGTTGAATTTTGTCAAAGGCTTTCTCTGCATCTATTGAAATAATCATATGGTTTTTATTTTTCTGTTTGTTAATATGGTGTGTTACATTGATTGATTTGCAGATATTGAAGAATCCTTGCATTCCTGGGATAAAGCCCACTTAGTCATGATGTATGATCTTTTAAATGTGTTGTTGGATTCTGATTGCTAGAATTTTGTTAAGGATTTTTGCATCTATGTTAATCAGTGATATTGGCCTGTAGTTCTCTTTTTTTTGTGGCATCTTTGTCAGGTTTTGGTATTAGGGTGATGGTGGCCTCATAGAATGAGTTAGGAAGTTTACCTTCCTCTGCAATTTTCTGGAAGAGTTTGAGTAAGATAGGTGTTAGCTCTTCTCTAAATTTTTGGTAGAATTCAGTTGTGAATCCATCTGGACCTGGGCTTTTGTTTGCTGGAAGATTTCTGATTACCGTTTCAATTTCCGTTCTTACAATGGGTCTGTTAAGATTTTCTATATCTTCCTGGCTCAGTTTTGGAAAGTTGTACTTTACTGAGAACTTGTCCATTTCTTCCAAGTTGTCCATTTTATTGGCATATAATTGCTGATAATAGTCTCTTATGATACTTTGTATTTCTGTATTGTCTGTTGTGATCTCTCCCTTTTCATTTCTAATTTTATTGATTTGGTTTTTCTCCCTTTGTTTCTTGATGAGTCTGGCTAGTGGTTTGTCAATTTTATTTACCCTCTCAAAGAACCAGCTTTTGGCTTTGTTGATTTTTGCTATGGTCTCTTTTGTTTCTTTTGTATTTATTTCTGCCCTAATTTTAAAAATCTCTTTCCTTCTACTAACCCTAGGGTTCTTAATTTCTTCCTTTCCTAGTTGCTTTAGGTGTAGAGGTAGGTTATTTAGTTGGATTTTTCCTTTTTTCTTGAGGTATGCCTGTATTGCTATGAACCTTCCCCTTATCACTGTTTTACAGTGTCCCACAGGTTTTGGGTTGTTGTGTTTTCATTTTCATTCATTTCTGTGCATATTTTGATTTCTTCAATGATTTGTTCATTATTCAGCAGCGTGTTGTTCAGTCTCCATATGTTGGAATTTTTAATAGGTTTTCTCCTGTAATTGAGATCCAGTCTTACTGCATTGTGGTCAGAAAAGATGCTTGGAATGATTTCAATTTTTTTGAATTTATCAAGGCTAGATTTATGGCCCAGGATGTGATCTATCCTGGAGAAGGTTCCATGTGCACTTGACAAGAATGTGAAATTCATTATTTTGTGGTGAAATGTACTATAGATATCTATTAGGTCTAACTGGTCTATTGTATCATTTAACTTTTGTGTTTCCTTGTTAATTTGCTGTTTAGTTGATCTATCCATAGGTGTGAGTGGGATATTAAAGTCTCCCACTATTATTGTGTTATTGTTGATTTCCCCTTTCATACTTGTTAGTATTAGTCTCACATATTGTGGTGCTCCAATGTTGGGTGCATATATATTTATAATTGTTATATCTTCTTCTTGGATTGAGCCTTTGATCATTTTATAGTGTCCTTCATTTTCTCTTTTCACAGCCTTTGTCTTAAAGTCTGTTTTATCTGATATGAGTATTGCTACTTCTTCTTTCTTTTGATCTCTATTTGCATGTAATATCTTTTTCCAGCCCTTTACTTTCAGTCTGTATGTGTCCCTTGTTTTGAGGTGGGTCTCTTGTAGACAACATATACAGGGGTCTTGTTTTTGTATCCATTCAGCCAGCCTTTGTCTTTTGGTTGAGGCATTCAACCCATTTACGTTTAAGGTAATTATTGATAAGTATGATCCTGTTGCCATTTTCTTTATTGTTTTGGGTTTGAGTTTATACACTTATTCTGTGTTTCCTGTCTAGAGAAGGTCCTTTAGCATTTGTTGGAGAGCTGGTTTGGTAATGTTGAATTCTCTCAGCTTTTGCCTGTCTGTAAAGCTTTTGATTTCTCCTTCATACTTGAATGAGATCCTTGCTGGGTACAGTAATCTGGGCTGTAGGTTATTTTCTTTCATCACTTTAAGTATGCCCTGCCTTTCCCTCCTGGCCTGAAGAGTTTCTGTTGAAAGGTCAGCTGTTATCCTTATGGGGATCCCCTTGTGGGTCATTTGTTGCTTTTCCCTGCTGCTTTTAATATTTGTTCTTTATGTTTGATCTTTGTTAATTTGATTAATATGTGTCTTGGGGTATTTTGCCTTGGGTTTATCCTGTTTGGGACTCTCTGGGATTCTTGGACTTGGGTGATTATTTCCTTCCGCATTTTAGGGAAATTTTCAAGTATTATCTCCTCAAGTATTTTCTCATGGTCTTTCTTCTTGTTTTCTTCTTCTGGGACTCCTATGATTCGGATATTGGGTCGTTTAAAATTGTCCCAGAGGTCTCTGAGATTGTCCTCATTTCTTTTAATTTGTTTTTCTTTTTTCCTCTCTGCTTCATTTATTACTACCATTCTATCTTCTAACTCACTTATTCTATCTTCTGCCTCTGTTATTCTACTATTGGTTCCCTCCAGAGTGTTTTTGATCTCATCTACTGCATTATTCATTGTATATTGACTCTTTTTTTTATTTCTTCTAGATCCTTATTAAACCTTTCTTGCATCTTCTCAATCCTCGTCTCCAGATTATTTATCTGTAACTCCATTTTGCTTTCAAGATTTTGGATCAACTTCACTATCATTATTTGGAATTCTTTATCATGTAGATTCCCTATCTCTTCCTCTTTTGTTTGGGTTGGTGGGCATTTATCCTGTTCCTTTATTTGCTGGGTATTTCTCTGCCTCTTCATCTTGCTTTTATTGCTGTGTTTGGGGTGGCCTTTCCATCTTCAGGCAGTTTGTGGAGTTCTCTTTATTGTGGAGTTTCCTTGCTATGGGTGAGGTTGGACGTGTGACTTGTCAAGGTTTCCTGGTTAGGGAAGCTTGTGTCAGTGTTCTGATAGGTGGAGCTGGATTTCTTCTCTCTGGAGTACAATGACATGACTAATAATGAGTTATGAGATGTCAATAGGTTTGGAGTGACTTTGGACAACCGGTATAGTCACTTCCAAGGTGATTCCCTCTTGTTTTAGCTTCTGTTTGCTGGTCTCTTCAGTGTCCAATTTCCGCCCTGACACTGGGGGGTGATGGTGGACACTTTTTAAAGCTCTCTTATTCAGTCCTGTTCTGGGAATGGAGGAACACTGCAGAGAAATATCTCTGGCGTCTGTGGGGAGTGTTCGCAGTGTCCCAGCCACACTGGGTTTGCCCCCACTCACGGTGTGTGTGCTGTCCCAGTCTACACTGCACAGGCTCTAAGTTGCTCTGCCGATAACTGTCTGAGACTGGTACTGGGTTGCATACACGTCCCAGGTCTAAGCCACTCAGGTTCAGGTACTCAGGTACTCCACAAAAGCTCAGACTTGGTTGGGCCTGAGTTTTGTGCCTTCCCCGGACTGAGCAGCTCAAGTGACCAGGTGTTTGGCGAGCGCAGTCGCTGCGACTTATCACCTCCCTGGTCCCTCCCGTTTGGTTTTCTGTGTATACAACTGGCGCACCTTCTCAGGTGGATGTTAACCAGCCAGAAACCCAAAAAGTCTTGGTTAACACTAAAGCCTGCCTGCAGATTGGTATCGGATGCCTCTCTGGGACCGCGATTGCCCCCTTCTGTCTCTGACTGCCCTCCCCTGCCTGTCTCGGTGGGGGATGGGTCGTCCACAGCCAGCTAGCTCTACTCAGTCTTTTGTTCTGTGAGCGGGGCTGGCAGAGTGTTAAGTTAGGGCTTTTCGCCTTTTTGCGGGGGTAGCTACCCCACAGTCTGCTCTGCAATCTCCAGTCAGCTCCCCCAGACTGCCCTTGCAGCATTCAGGCCTGGTCCTCTCTCTAAGCAGTTCAGCTGGCTCCTCCCTGCCCAGGCCCTGCTTGTTAATGGTGGATGCTGGTGTCTGCTCTGCTTCTCCGCTGGGAGTTACCTTTGCACTCGTAAGCTGTGAGGTTTAATTATTTATTTCTTTTTCTCCCGGTTGGTTGTGTTGTCCTCTGAGGTTCCAAGGCTTGCCACCACCTGAGTTTACTGGTTTCAGAAACTTCTCTCTTTTTTTATGCCTCCCTTCCCGGGATGGACTCCATCCCTACTTCTTTTGTCTCTCTTTTTATTGTTTATGTTTTTTCCTACCTTCTTTTAAGACAATGGGCTGCTTTTCTGGGTGCCTGATATCCTCTGCCAGCATTCAAAATTTGTTTTATGGACTTTACTCAGTGTTCAATTGTTCTTTTGAGCAATTTGTTGGGGAGAAAGTGGTCTCGCCATCCTATTCCTCTGCCGTCTTGTTTAAGCAGCCCACTATAAGTTTATTAGCTGATTTCTCTGAAGAAATATTGCAAGCCAGAAAGGAGTGGCATGATATATTCAAAGTCCAGAAAGGGAAAACCTTGAAATTTAGGATACTCTCCCCAAAAAGATCATCATTTAGAATAGAAGGAGAGATAAAGAATTTCTCAAACAAGTGAATTAAAATATTCAACAATCCTAAACTTATCCTGAAAGACATGTTGAAAGGTCTTCTCTAAATGGAAAAGAAGAATTTATAGGAAAGGAAAAATCTCAACAAAAAAGGCAAATATATACTAAAAATTGAAGGTCATTTAAATAAACCAGTAAGTAGAATAAAAACAAACAAAAAATTATAAAATCACCTAACTATAGCATATTAAAAAGCAGAGACATCACTTTGCAGACAAGGTCCATATAGTCAAAGCTATGGTTTTCCAAGTAGTCATGTACGGATGTGAGAGTTGGACCATGAAGAAAGCTTAGTGCTGAAGAATTGATGCTTTTGAACTGTGGTGTTGGAGAAGATTCTTGAGAGTCCCTTGGACTGCAAGGAGATCAAACCAATCAATCCTAAAGGAAATTAACGCTGAATATTAATTGGAAGGACTGATGCTGAAGCTGAAACTCCAATCCTTTGGCCACCTGATGCAAAGATCCAACTCTTTGGAAAAGGCCCTGATGCTGGGAAAAGGCCCTGAGGGCAGGAGGAGAAGGAAGCAACAGAGGATGAGATGATTGGATGGCATCATTGACTCAGTGGACATGAGTTTGAACAAACTCTGGGAGATAGTTAGGGACAGGGAAGTCTGGCATGCTGCAGTCCATAGGGTAGCAAAGAGTTGAACACAACTGAGTGACTGAACAGCAACAACAAATAACTATGAAAAACAGTAAAATGATAAGTATGATGATGTAAAGTAAGTATAAAATCAAAAACATAAAATGTGGATGAAGAGAGTAAAAATATAGATTTTTCACACTGTGTTTAAACTTAAATGATTATTTATTTAAAGCAAGTAGATATGATTCTGGGTCAATGTATATGAATGCCATGGTAATCAGAAATCAAAAACAGTTTGATAGATACACAAAACCAAAAAGAAAGGAGCTCAACAATACTACAAAGAAACTTATCAACCCACAGTGGTAGAAACAAAAAGAAGAAATGAAATATAAATTACAAAAACAACAGGAAAACTAGGAATAAAATGGCAATAAGCACATACTTATCAATTATTTGAATGTCAATGGGCTAAATGTTATAATCAAAAGACTGAGAGTGGCTGATTAAATTAAAAAAAAAAAAGACCACTCAATATACTGCCTAAAAGAGACTGACTCATTTCAAGGCAAGAAACATACATAGACTAAAATTAAAAGGTTAAAATAGATATTTCACACAAGCAAAATCAATAAAGCAAGGATAGAAATATTCATATCATACAAAACAGACTTTAAAGCAAAAGTTATCATGAAAAATAGAGAAGGACATTATATAATGATAAAAGAATCAATACATGAAAGAGATATTACATTTATTGACATATATACACACTCCATGGAGGAGCAGATAAATATATGAAACAAGTATTAACAGGCATAAAGGAAGAAACTGATAATGCTACAGTAATAGTAGGAGAGTTTAACACTCCACTGACATCGATAAAGCTACTACGAAGACATCACTGGATCATTTTTTTCAAGAGGGTAGATATAATTGAATTCAGCAAAGAACTGGAGCCTGTGCCATCAACATCAGGCATAAGTGAAGTTTCAGCTTGCTCTCCGTCTCCTGTTGCCAATGATCCTTCAGCTCTACCACCTTCCTCTCCCTCCTCCAATCAGTAACTCTTCTTGCCTGTTCACTCAGTGCCAGCCTGTATGCCAGCTGTTGTGCTGTACTACCGTACTTTTCAAGTTACTGTATTATAACATTTAAAATGTTTACTTTTGCTTGTTTTTGTGTTTCATTTGTGTGAAAGTATTATACAGTGTAATACTATATAGCTGAGTGAACAAATTGTACTCACAAATGCTCTCTTGGGACAGAACTTGTTCATATATAAGGGACTTACTGTACATTCTTTTCAAGTTTATATGGAATGTTCTCCACCACATAATAGGTCATAAAGCAAGCCTCAACAAATTTAAAAGGATAAAAATGATATCTTGCATCTTTTTCAACCACAATTGTATGAAACTAGAAACAAAACAGGAAGAGAACAAACACATGGAGACTGAACAACATACTATTAAAAACATGATCATCAAAGGGTCAATGATTAAATCAAAGAGGAAATCAGAAACTCAGTTTAGTTCAGTCACTCAGTCGTGTCCGACTCTTTGTGACCCCATGAATCACAGCACGCCAGGCCTCCTTGTCCATCACCAGCTCCCAGAGTTCACTCAAACTCACATCCATTGAGTTGGTGATGCCATCCAGCCATCTCAATCTCTGTTGTCCCCTTCTCCTCCTGCCCTCAATATTTTCCAGCATCAAGGTCTTTTCCAGTGAGTCAGCTCTTCCTATCAGGTGGCCAAAGTATTGGAGTTTCAGCTTTACCATCAGTCCTTCCAATGAACACCCAGGACTAATCTCCTTTAGGATGGACTGGCTGGATCTTTTTGCAGTCCAAGGGACTCTCAAGAGTATTCTCTAACACCACAGTTCAAAAGCATCAATTCTTCGGCGATCAGCTTTCTTCACAGTCCAACTCTCATATCCATACATAACCACTGGAAAAACCATTGCCTTGACTCGACGGACCTTTGTTGGCAAAGTAATGTCTCTACTTTTTAATATGCTATCTGTGTTGGTCATAACTTTCCTTCCAAGGAGTAAGCATCTTTTAATTTAATTTAAAATCAGAAACTACCTTGACACAAATGAAAATGGAAACACAGCTTCCCAAAATTTATGGATGTAGCAAAAGCAGTCCTAGAAGGAAGTTCATAGGGAAAGAAGACTTCTTCAAGAAACAAGAAAAATTTCAGATAAGCAACCTAATCTACCACCTAAAAAAGAGATGACAAGAATACAGAGAACTATACAAAAAGGTATTAATAACTCAGATAACCATTGTGGTGTAGTCACTCATCTAAAGCCTGATATTCTGGTGTTTGAAGTCAAATGGACCTAGGCAGTATTACTACAAACAAGGCTAGAGGAGGTGATGGAATTCCAGCTGAGCTATTTCAAATCTTGAAAGATGATGCTGTTGAAATGCTGCATTCAATATGTCAGCAAATTTGGAAAACTCGGCAGTGGCCACAGGACTGGGAAAAGTCAATTTTCATTCCAATCCCAAAGAAAGACTGTATCACTGAATTTACAAACATCCTTGCAGTGCTCATTTCTCATACTAATAAGGTTATGTTCAAAATCCTTCAAGGTATGCTTCAGCATTATGTGAACCCAGAACTTCCAGATGTACAAGTTGGATTTAGAAAAGGTAGAGGAACCAGAGATCAAATTGCTAACAATTATTAGATCCTAGAGGAAGTAAGGGAATTCCAGAAAAATACCTGCTTCATTGACTACACTAAGGCCTTTGACAGTGTGGATCACAACAAACTGTAGAAAATTCTTAAAGAGATGGGATTACCAGATCATATTATCTGTCTCCTGAGAAATCTCTATGTGGGTCAAGAATCGATAGTTAAAACCTTACATGAAACAGCTGACGGGTTCAAAATTGGAAAAATAGTACAACAAGGCTATATATTGTCACCCTGCTTATTTAACTTATATGCAGAGTACATCATGTGAAAAGCTGGGCTCAATGAATCAGAAGCTGGAATTAAGATTTCCAGGAGAAATATCAGCAACCTCAGATATGCAGATGATACCACTCTAATGGCAAAAAACTAAGAGAAAATAAAGAACCTCTTGATGAAGATGAAAGAGGAGAGTGAAAAAAATGGCTTAAAACTCAACATTCAAAAAACTAAGTCATGGCATCTGGTCCCATCACTTCATGGCAAATAAAAGAGGAAAAATTGGAAACAGTGACATATTTTATTTTCTTGGGCTTCAAAATCACTGCGGATGGTGACTGCAGCCATGAAATTAAAAGATCCTTGCATCTTGGAAGGAAAGGTATGACAAACCTAGACTGCATGTTAAAAAACAGACATCACTTTGCTGACAAAGGTCCACCTAGTCAAAGCTGTGATTTTTGCAGTAATCACGTATGGATGTGAGAGTTGGACCATAAAGAAGGCTGAGTGCCAAAGAACTGATGTTTGCAAACTCTGATGCTGGTGAAGACTCTTGAGAGTCCCTTAGACTGAAAGGAGATCAGTCAATCTTAAAGGGAATCAACCCTGAATATTCATTGGAGGAACTGATGGTGAAGCTGAAGCTTCAATATTTTGGCCACCTGACGTGAAGAGCTGACTCACTGGAAAAGACCTGATGCTGGGAAAGACTGAAGGCAGGAGGAGAAGGGGACAACAGAGGACGAGATGGTTGGATGGCATCATGATTCAATAAACATGTTTGAGCAAGTTCCAAGAGATGGTGAAGGGCAAGGAAACCTTGTGTGGTGTAGTCCATGGGCTCACAGAGAGTTGGATACGACTGAGTGACTTAACAAAGCAACATGTATGGATGTTAAAGTTGGACCATAAAGAAGGCTGAGTGCTGAAGAATTGATGAGTTCAAATTGTGGTCCTGGAGATAGTTCTTGAGAGTCCCTTGGACTGCAGGGAGATCAAACCAGTCAATCCTAAAGAAATCAGCCCTGAATATTCATTGGAAGGACTAATGCTGAAACCGAAGCTCCAATATTTGCCCACCTGATGCAAAGAGCTGACTCATTGGAAAAGACCCTGATTCTGGAAAAGATTGAAGGCAAAAGGAGAAGAGAGCAGCAGAGAATGAGATGGTTAGATAGCATCATGGACTCAATGGACGTGAATCTCAGCAAACTCAGGGAGATAGTGAAGGACGGTGAAGCCTGGTGTGCTACAGTCAATCAGATTGCAATGAGTTGGACAGGACTTAGCGACTGAACAACAAAATAATTAGGAAAAACAAACAAACAAACAAAGTCCAAAGTTATCAGGAAAAAAGAAATAACAACTATAGTGCAACTACTAATTAGCTATGCATAAGGCACTGTACCTGCACATGCACGCGCGCGCACACACACACTTATAATTTAATTCTTGCAAAAAAAAAATATTTCACATCTGCTTTAGCCAGAAGGAAACTGACACACAGAAATTATGGCCAAATTCCTAGGCTCATATTCTTTTGTTTGTTTGGTTGGTTTTTATTGAAGAATAGTTGATTTACAATGTTGTGTTAGTTTCTGGTGTACAGAAAAATGATTTGTTATGTTTTTTCAGATTATTTTCTATTATATGTTATTACAAGTTATTGAACATAGTTCCCTATACTAGATAGTAGGACCTTATTGTTTATTTTATATACAATAGTTTGTAACTGATAATCCCAAACTCCTAATTTTTACTACCTCCCTCCCCTTTCTCTCTGGTAACCATAAATTTATTTTCTGTGTCTATAAGTATGTTTCTGTTTTGTAAATAAGCTCTTTTGTATCATATTTTCTTAACCATGATTTAATCAGTGCCTTCTAAAGCCATGAGTTAATGTTGAACCTTTATTCAAGAAGGAAGTAAAGGTTTGTGGAATATTTTCATATACAATTATTTAAATAGACACTTCTCTCAAGACTTTGGTACTAGAGCAATATGAATATGCACACATATTCATTTATGTGTATGTAATATACATGAATGAAACTTTTATATCTATGCATATTCTTATGTCTCAACATGTTTTCCAAGTATCATAGTCATTAAAGTTTCATGAATATGATAAAATATATCTTAAAATCAATGAAGTACTAAAAAGAGACTAACTGACAATCTTTCTGGTTTATTGTTTCCTTGATGCATGAAACACTTTATGTCAGCTTTTTCAAAGAAAGGAAAAACTAACAATAATGTAATTTCCTAAATTCTCTTCAGTATTTGAAAATGAAAGCCCAGTTCCAGATAATGAAGTTGAGCATGGTGAGATTTAAATTCTATCCAAATAAGTTACATTAACTCAGTTATTTATTCTAATAAAGGAGAGGGGTCCCTGCATAATTGAAATCCATAGATAATTGCTAAAACTGCATTTAGCAATATTTCTCAACCTCAACCCATAACAAATTTTTTATTGGCATTATAATCATGTAACAAAACTTTCATTTAAATTTCACTTCCTTTCTCTTTTCTTCTCACTTCAGTAGGAACAGAAATGCCTAAGTTAATAAAAAGCAGAAGGCAAAAGGCACCTGTCTTCTACATAGGGGCAGGTCAGAAACTGGATGACAAGAACATTTCTAGTATTTAAAACAGTGATTAAACCAAAACTTTTTAAATGTAGTTAGTGGAGCAATTTTGAAAACTTTATGAAAAAAAAAAGAAATTTACCTTTAACTGGTTTTGTATTATCATTAGAGGCTAATCTTTATAAAACTATTTTTGAAAAAAATAGTTGCATACTGGTCTAACATAGGTTTTTATCAGGAAAAATGGTCCTGTGAACAGAATAGCATGTACATAAACTGTCACTGATTATTCAGTAAATTTCTTAACATACAAACATCTCAATGTGGGTATAAGAGGGTAATAAAACCTATGGCAAATTGGCAAATGGATATTATGCTTTGATCAGCCATTTAAAAGTTGCAAGATACGTTGCAATACTGTCTGTTTGGCATTGTGTTTTACTCATATCAAGATTTAATTAAATCATGTAATAAATATTTATTCAAGTACCTATTCTGTACCCAGAAGTAGACTGATAAATGAGAAAGTGCTTGCCTACCTCTTCCCAACTTGATGTATGTTTGGCCCTATGTTAAACAGATAACCAAAGGATACTAATACTTGATGTCAAAGTGGATTTCCTGAGAAATGATCTCTAAAGTCAATCAGGAAATACTTTGTTTAAAATCAGTTTGTGTTGAGATCAACACAAATCTGTTATTACTCAAAATTGCTTATATACTTTTTGTTTGACTATTTTTTGGCCATACTGAGTTTCTTTAAATTAAAACTTAGACATCTTAACAGTACAAAAGCAGAGTAGTGATCTCCTTTCATTGAAACATGGTGGATGGAGAGGGAATACTGGATCCTTTCTTCAGCTTTTAATCCTTCTTTGTGTACATTTCTCCCTAGTAGTTGTGTGGGTTGGGGGGTAGATCAGTCCTAAAGTAAACACCTACTTGACCATCAGAACTAGGCCCAGATAGGATTTGCCTCTAATTTTGTGTTATTTCCATTTCATGTGTTTTGTTACTCTTTTAAATCTCCTAGTTTTTGGTGAATTTATATAAATCCATGGATGTCTGATGCTCCAATTCTGTTGACAGTACCATCTGGGCAAGAGGTTGATCTCTGTGTCTAGTGGGATTTTATATTAATTAATTGATTCATTCTTTCAACTAATCAGCATTATTGAACATGTATATATGTCCCAGGCATTGTGCAAAATATAGGGATTATAGAGACAAATAAGGCAATCATATTTTAATGACTTCTATAAAGTATAATTTTAATACTGAATATCATCTCATTTTAAGTGGACAATTCAGTGACTTTTAGGAAATTTAAAGAGTTCTGGAACTATCACTAAAATTCAATTTGAGAACATTTTTATCACCCCAAAAGATCTCTTGTGTGTATTTGCAATCTCCTTTCCCTCCCCTGACCTCAGTTCAGTTCAGTTCAGTCACTCAGTCGTGTCCGACTCTCTGTGACCCCATGAATCACAGCACGCCAGGCCTCCCTGTCCATCACCAACTCCCGGAGTTCACTCAGACTCATGTCCACAGAGTCGGTGTTGCCATCCAGCCATCTCATTCTCGGTCGTCCCCTTCTCCTCCCACCTCCAACCTTTCCCAGCATCAGAGTCTTTTCCAGTGAGTCAACTCGTCGCATGAGGTGGTCAAAGTATTGCAGTTTCAGCTTTAGCATCAGTCCTTCCATTGAACACCCAGGATTGATCTCCCTTAGAATGGACTGGTTAGATCTCCTTAGAGTCCAAGGGACTCTCAAGAGTCTTCTCCAACACCATAGTTCAAAAGCATCAATTCTTCGGCGATCAGCTTTCTTCACAGTCCAACTCTCACATCCATACATGACCACGGGAAAAACCATAGCCTTGACTAGACGGACCTTGGTTGGCAAAGTTATGTCTCTGCTTTTTAATATTCTATCAAGGTTGGTCATAACTTTCCTTCCAAGGAGTAAGCGTCTTTTAATTTCCTGGCTACAATCACCATCTGCAGTGATTTTGGAGCCCAAAAAAATAAAGTCTGACACTGTTTCCACTGTTTTTCCATCTATTTCCCATGAAGTGATGGGATCAGATGCCATGATCTTTGCTTTCTGAATGTTGAGCTTCAAGCCAACCTTTTCACTCTCCTCTTTCACTTTCATCAAGAGGCTTTTGAGTTCCTCTTCACTTTCTGCCATAAGGGTAGTGTCATCTGCATATCTGAGTTTATTGATATTTTTCCCAGCAATCGTGATTCCAGGCAAACATTAATATCTTTGTCTCTAAAGATTTGCCTTCTCTGAACATCTCATAAAAATAAAATCAGGTAGTATGTAGTGTTTTGTATTTGATTTCTTTCACTTAGTATAATGTTTTTGAGGTCCATCCACCTTGAATCATGGATCAACAGTCTTTTCCTATTTATTGCTGAATAGTATTTTATCATATGACTATGACACATTGTGTTTATCCATTAGAAAATTCTTATTTTGTTGCACAAAATAATCTAGAGATTTTAATATTTTGTCTATAACAGAATTTACTTCATATTTTCTCATGATAGGAAGTTACTATAAGTCATATTTTCTGTTTACATCGGTCTTTGGAGAGTTTGAGACTCTTGTTTTTCTGGGAAAACCTGAGGGAAAAGAAAGAGCTCTGAAGCTGCAGGCACTAGCACTGAACTCTTACAAGACCCTATGATTGACTTGGTTAAAAAAAAAAAAAGCATGCATGATTAGAAGATTTCGTTACTACTGATGATAGCTTTGCACCGCTGGCTCAAATACTAACAATATTGAGAGGCATTCCACTTTATGATTGGCAGCAGGAGGAGCTCCATGGATCTGCTACATACTGAAAGGTCATGAAATAGATGGATATATATATATACATACATATGTACATATAGAAGCAGAATGATATATCTGTTCTGTACATATACATGTACATAGGTATTTAAAGACTCTGGAAATTGTCCTAAGATTGTACAGCAAATAAATAAAGAAACATTTATTTAAGAAAATATACTTAAAACCTGATAAATACACTGAGACTGCGGAAGTGAGCCACATCTCACGTCCCACTTCTGCCCTCATTCACTTACTCGCCACCACCAGCTCAGCTTGATAGAAGCTCCAAGTGGGGTAGATTAGACCAAGAAGGCAGCACTTCCTCTCTTCTAAGCTTTCAATCAAGGGAAACTGTATCTCCTAGGAAGAGTAGGCTATCAGCATTTCTAATTCCCTTCAACTCTGAGTTGGAGAGTCTAAATTATTGGTGAGTGCAACTGAGAAGTCAGAGACCACTCATGAGGCAGATGCTCCACCTAGGTATGGCAAGCCAAGGATGTTAGGGCTTTTATCACCTTTACCCTAGCTCACTCAGCAAATGTTCAAAGGCAGGAGAAGCAAGCTGAGAAGAACAGAGGCTACTGCCACCTCCCATTGTCCAGAGCAGTTGCTCAGGGACAGTCCAGAAAAAGAGAACTCCAAAGCTTTCACCAAAGAAATTAATTCAGTAGAAAGTGTGAGTAATTTTAATACTAAGAACACTCTCAAAACAATGGAAATTTAGGTGATAAATAATTAAGAGGCTGTTAGCTCTGTGGGATCACCAAGCTAAACCATTGTCCAGCTAGTTTACCAGAGACAAGCAGGGATGAGAAAAGCCCTCCTACAGTCAGAAGGAACTTGGCCTTAAAACTACACCTGCCCATATTTAATTGGATCAGGCTGTGGAATAGTTTATGTCTGAGGACACTGTCAAAAACAATAGATAAATCAGTCCATAACTAGCAGAGTCTAAGAGCTGGGTGTGATAACAGTAGAGGCAGACAGATTGAGATTAGGCAAAGACAGATAACAGAGGCCCTGTTAAAATAACCCTGATCTCATAGTGATGTGCATTTACCCAGGGCCATACCTTAGGACTCTGGAGAAAGAAATGGCAATCCACTCCAGTGTTCTTGCCTGGAAAATCACACAGAGGGAGGAGCCTTGTGGGCTACAGTCCATAGGGTTGCAGAGTCAGACACGACTGAGTGACTTCTCTTATACCTTAGGAGGAGCAATTCGGAGATTTCACACAATGGTATTAATGCATTTTATAGAAATATTCTAAACTAGTCACTAAACAAAAAAGCCAATAATAATGAAAGCTAGCACTGGAGAGGGGATTGGAAAGCAAAAGCTAGAGTTGTTGCAATATATTACCTAACATGTCCAGTTGCCAATAACAAAAAATGATATATACAAAGAATAAAAAGATATGACCCATACTTAGAGAAAGAAAGTGCACAACAGAAATTTCATGTGAGAGGGGCCAGGTATCATATTTAGACAAACAAAGATCCTTCTGGAAAGAATCAGGTTCAATCTGGCTGGAATGGAAAGGCTTTCCAGCAGTTCAAGTCTACATATTCTTGTCCAAAGACTTCTGGAAAAGGACTGGAATGACAATGATGGAAAGACTGGTGTCTGGGGTAGTGAGTAATTATAATGTGTTCTGTGGACAGTTAATATTTAAAATTTTTTTTTAAAAAATTTGTCTTTCAGATATTAACATGTATATACTGGCTCAGGTGATAAAATATCTGCCTGCAATGCAGGAGACCAGGGTTCAATCCCTGTAGAAGGAAATGGCAACCCACTCCAGTATTCTTGCCAGGATAATTTCACGGACAGAGGAGCCTGGCGGTCTATAGTCCATGAGGTCGTAAATAGTTGGACACAACTGAGCAACTAACACACATTTTTAATACAGGGCTTCCCAAGTTGTGCTAGTGGCAAAGAACCCGCCTGCCAGTGCAGGACACAAAAGAGATATGGTTTGATCCCTGAGTTGGGAAGATCCCCTGGACTAGGAAATGGTAACCCACTCCAGTATTCTTGCCTGGAGAATCTCATGGACGATGGAGATTGGCAGGCTATACTCCATAGAGTAGCAGAGTCAGACATGACTGAAGCAACTTAGCACACACACAACACACACATTTATAATATGAGTATAAAAATAACAAAACAATAAAGTATATTTATGTATAAAAAGTCCATTTAGGTCCAAACTTCAAAGGAGCTTGCATGGGTGCTCAGTCAACTTCGGTCATGTCTGATTCTTTCAACCCTATGAACTGTAGCCCGCTCGACTCCTCTGTCCATGGGATTCTCCAGACAAGAATACTGGAGTGGGTTGCCATTCCCTTCCCCAGTGAATCTTCCTGATCCAGGAATCAAACCCAAGTCTCCTGTATTGCAGGCAAATTCTTTACCATCTGAGCCACCAGGGAAGCCCTCAAAAGGAGCCTACTTTATTCTAAATGTTAAATGAAATAATAAATAGAAATATTGTGGGTTGGATTAAATTTCATGATTCAAGAAAATATATTACTTTAAATTCTTGTCTTTATTATTACATATTGAATCCCAGACATGCTTTTCTAATTATATCAAGAATATAAAGCACATTTTGTGTTAATTTCTCACTTAAAACTTATTTTTCTTCCTTCCTTTCTTGAGATTGTTCTAATCAGTTTTTCTCAGAACACTACATTAGATATTTACAGAGATACTTGTCATCTTGTGTATTTGACAGATTTTCTGTAATATACTAGTTGTGTGAAAAGACTATTTAATCAAAGAAAAATATGATGATCTTCTATATGGTGTCCATTGCTTCATAAAAGCCTCTAGTACATGAACTGCCTCTATGTTTGATATTCTGTGATGAGAATACCAGATGTCAACTAATAAACTGATACAAAAGTTTCAAGAACACAAATTAAAAAATAGTTCTCAAGTTTTCCACAAGTGAGCAATTCAAAAATTAACCAGAACTATGAAGGCCATTCATTTAGGAATGCAATCATTGTATTCTCAGATGATCCCATGTGTTGCTGCAGAAGAGACATGTCTTTATGACATTTGTACACATATAAATGTTTACTCTATACACCCAGATTTGATAAACAGATGCATAGACAATCTGAAAAACACATCTGGATATTCTTCTATAATAAAATTATGTTTATAAAATACAACTGTGCTTTACCTGTATTTTTTCTTTTTTAAATCATGGAGATCTATATCACAAAGGTTAAAGATTTTAAATATTTAGCAAAATGTGCCTTTTAACCTTCTATTTCCCAGAAGGCAATCCAATATATTCAATTCATTAAATTAATCCTTGGTGGCCACAGCAGAGTAAAATTTCATTTCTTTAGCATGCAAATTATGCTATTAATGTGTGGAAATATACAGCACAAAAGTCATTTACTTGACTAAGTGAATTTTGTTCTGAAACCTGCAATGTATTTCATATACAAGCAATAAAGATTAAAAGAAATTTAAAATTTAATCTAACAGAAAATGCACGACATTAGTTTTGACTTTATGGATAAAAAATGCCTTTTAAAAACTGTTTTGGAAATGTTTTGGGGCTTGTCTTTTGGCATAAAATTGGCTTAGACTATGTACTTAGAACATCTTGTAGGTTTAATGGATTTGAAACCTGAGTATAAGACCTTTAAATGATATTTGGGATGTGTTTTTGTTTTCTGTCCATAGATATTTCAAGTCATAAACATATATCCAGCTCTAGATAGTGTATTACTTTTAAAAATAACCTTTTTATTTTAGAATAGTTTTAGGTTGGAGAATTACTATAAAAAGACTAAAAAGTGTCCTCATATACTGAATGCATAATTTTCCCTATTACTAGCAACTTGGATTACTAGATACATTTGTCATTATTTGTAAACTGATATTGATATATCATCATCATAATTATTATCATCATCATTATTATTATTACTAACTTAAGTACATATTTTAGTTAGAATTTTTTTTTTTGCTCAACTTATTCCAGCTTTAACCATTGGGAGCTCTTTTAGTTGGCTGTGGGGCTGCTTTTATACAACCCCATAACTATTTTCAACAGTACATGAACTGTGAACTTATAGATGTTCAAGTTGGATTTAGAAAAGGCAGGGGAACCAGAGATCAAATTGGCAACATTCGTTGGATCATCAAAAAAGCATGAGAGTTCCAGAGAAACATCTACTTCTGCTTTATTGACTATGTCAAAGCCTTTGAATGTGTGGATCACAGAAAACTGAAAAATTCTTCAAGAGATGGGAATACCAGACCACCTGACTTGCCTCATGAGAAAACTGTATGCAGGTCAAGAAGCAACAGTTAGAACTGGACTTGGAACAACACACTGGTTCCAAATAGGGAAAGGAGGACATCAAGGCTGTGTATTGTCGCCCTGTTTATTTAACTTATATTCAGAGTACATCATGTGAAATGTTGGGCTGGATGGAGCCCAAGCTGGAATCAAAATTACCGGGAGAAATATCCATAACCTCAGATAGGCAGATGCAACCAGTCTTATGGCAGAAAGCAAAGAAGAACTAAAGAACCTCTTAATGAAAGTGAAAGAGGAGAGTGAAAAAGTTGGCCTAAAACTCACATTCAGAAAACTAAGATTATGGCATCTGGTCTCATCACATCATGGCAAATAGATGGGGAAACAAGGGAAACAGTGAGAGACTTTATTTTGGGGGGCTCTAAAACTCACTGGAAAAGAGTCTGATGCTAGGAGGGATTGGGGGTGGGAGGAGACGGGGATGACAGAGAATGAGATGGCTGGATGGCATCACCGACTCGATGGACATGAGTCTGAGTGAACTCTGGGAGTTGGTGATGGACAGGGAGGCCTGGCATGCTGTGATTCATGGGGTCGCAAGGAGTTGGACATGACTGAGCGACTGAACTGAACTGAAAATCACTGCAGATGGTGATTGCAGCCAGGAAATTAAAAGATGTTTGCTCCTTGGAAGGAAAGCTATGACCAACCTAGACAGCATATTAAAAAACAGAGACATTACTTTGCCAACAAAGTTCCATCTAGTCAAGGCTATGGTTTTTCCAGTAGTCATGTATGGATGTGAGAGTTGGACTATAAAGAAAGCTGAGTGCCAAAGAGTTGATGTTTTTGAACCATGGTGTTGGAGAAGACTTTCAGGAGTCCCTTGGAATGCTAGGATATCCAATTAGTGTATCCTAAAGGAAGTCAGTCCTGAATGTTCATTGGAAGGACTGATGCTGAGGCTGAAACTCCAATACTTTGGCCACCTGATGTGAAGAACTGACCCATTGGAAAAGACCCTGATGCTGGGAAAGATTGAAGGCAGGAAAAAAAGGGGACGACAGAGGATGAGATGGTTGGGTGGTATCACCGACTTGATGGACATGAGTTTGAGTAAGCTCCAGGAGTTGGAGAAGGATAAGGAGGCCTGGCATGATGCAGTCCATGGGGTTGCAGAGTCAGACACGACTGAGTGACTGAACTGAACTGAATATTTTCTTTTGAGTGCTTGTTTTCTGGCACTAAAGATGCTCTAGGTTCATCTTAAATATTTCCTACCCCATTTCTAGAATCAATGCTTTTTAATGGAGCTCTGATTCTCCTTATAGGAAAATGGTATAAGAAACCAAGATCTGTACATTGAGTGTTTTTATTACTACTGTGTTCTTGTAGTTTTTAGGCCTTCTAAACTGACATGGATATATGTACCTATACTAACTCTCTTATACATACACATCTACAAATTTTTCTCTGTAAATACCTACCTGTGTCTGTATTAAACTAAACATGAATTTATTAGAGTCTGACTCTAATCTCTTACCACATGGATCATTCTAACCTCCTCCCTTTGCTTATCCTCCCACTTAATAGTAAATAAAATTCCTAATGCTTTACCTACAAAAGAAGTAGACATCAAATTCTATTGTATGGCATTCAAGGTATTCTATAATATGCCATCAACCTATTACTTCAGAAACATTTGCCTCTGCATTTTTCAAAATGAACATTAAACATATACCAACTGATTGTGTGAACAAGAAAACACCTCCAGTTCAACTTGGAAAGCTCTCTATGGAACTGGAACTCATCCTTCAAGATGTAAGTAATTTAAATATTAACTTACCTAAAAGCTAAAAGGTCATCTGTTAGCTCAGAGCTCTGTGGATAGTCTCAGGAAATACTGTGATGAAGACTTACTTCCACTTATAAATTCACAGTTTAGTGGGAGAGGCAGAGAAGGAAACAGTTGCAATGGATAAATATTTCCTCAGAGGTTAATATAAAATCTTCCCTTGTCCCTATGATTAAAATAATTTTATCATTCCCCTTTGCTTATAGTAATTTAATTTATTTTGCAGTATGATACACTATTTTCATAATGTATCAATATGATACATTAGTTTCAGTGTTATAACATTTATGAATACAGATAAAAGAACTTATTTACTGCTTTATTTCTATAGCATTTAGCATAATGTTTTGACCAGGTAACACCTCAAAGATTTACGGAATAAGACTTCAGTATTTTACTAGTATATAATGGTGCTTCTTGAAATACAAAGAATGTGAAAATTTTTTGAAGCTTTTTTTACATTTAAGACTTTGATATATCTTTTAAGTAGGTGTTTTATGTTTTGTGTTTCATAACTCCTTTTAATTAAAGATTATGTATTATTATGGCAGCATCATTAAACTTTCTGTAAAGGAAAAATATGAAATTATATGAAATAATAGCTCAAAAGTAAACTGCTTCTAAAGGATAATCATAAAATCTAAATATACTTGGTAAATATTTATCATTCTTCAAAATTTTAATATACCTGCAAACAAAGAAGGTATAATTTGATATGAATACAAAGGAAACTAAGAAAAAAGTCCTTTGGTTAGAAGTGAGATATTATTTATATAAATTATGGTAATGGTTGAATATTTAAAGAGTTATTTCAAAGCACATTTAATTACTGATTTTAAGATACCATAACATGGCTAGATATAGACCAATGAAGACTACAAAACAGTTTAGTAAATGTTTCATTTGCTTCAGTTTTCTTTTCAAAAAAGTAAAGCCCAGTTGTCTGCTTTGTATTGATTAAGGAAAGTAAATTTCCTGTCAAATGTTAAATATGTCTATATAAATTAACTTCCTATAGGATAATACTCAGAAAAGTTTACAAGGAACCAAACTTCTATCTTCAGAATGACAGTGAGTGAGGCAGAGCTTCTTGACTGAAGATGTTTATAATCTAAACATCAAACGCAAATGATATTTTTATAGAATGAGAAGAGTAGCTTTTTTCACTATTTACTCAGCATATCTATTATATATAAGGCATGATGTTTTGTGAGAATAGGGATATAAAGATGTTCAGTTCAGTTCAGTTCAGTCGCTCAGTCGTGTCCGACTCTCTGAGACCCCATGAATCACAGCACGCCAGGCCTCCCTGTCCATCACCAACTCCCGGAGCTCACCCAAACTCATATAAAGATGTTACCTCATCCTTATCTTTCTATCTCTCCTTTGCTCTCTTCTCTTCCTTTGTTCAGAAAACACACAATGTAATATTTGTTCTAGAATTTTATCTGGATATTTTTTTCATCTTTCTATTTTTATTTTGATGGTTGAAAGAACCTTGTGTAACACCTGCCAATTTCACCTAGAATATTCTCTCCAGAGTGAAGGAACTTACAGCAAAGGCTGCCAAGCTGCTTGCAGATGCATTCCTTCAATTTCCCCGATTAAAGGTGTACCCCTTCCTGTGAAGCAGCCTGCATCCGGTGTCTGTTTGTTGTGGGGACAACAAGTCCTGGACCCTGTGCTTCAATTTGGGAAAACTGAAGTGCCACCTCAGCTCTTGAGGTCTCCATGCAATTGTCTGAGGGCCTCTGGTGGGTTTGGAACTGGACCAGATCATCCGTCCAGCGTACTTCCTCTTAAAGATTAGAGGTTGCTATCTGAATCATTTTCTTCTCAGATGGGTCTTCATGTCTTATGCTAATTTTCTTATATTATACCCAGAAAATTAAATTCTCTTGAGAAACCTGTATGCAGGTCAGGAAGCAACAGTTAGAACCGGTCATGGAACAACAGACTGGTTCCGAATAGGAAAAGGAGTGCATCAAGGTTGTATATTGTCACCTTGCTTATTTAACTTATATGCAGAGTACATCATGAGGAACGCTGGGCTGGAAGAAGCACAAGCTGGAATCAAGATTGCTGGGAGAAATATCAATAACCTCAGATATGCAGATGACACTACCCTTATGGCAGAAAGTGAAGAGGAACTCAAAAGCCTCTTGATGAAAGTGAAAGAGGAGAGTGAAAAGGTTGGCTTGAAGCTCAACATTCAGAAAACAAAGATCATGGCATCTGGTCCCATCACTTCATGGGAAATAGATGGAAAAACAGTGGAAACAGTGTCAGACTTTGTTTTTTGGGGCTCCAAAATCACTGCAGATGCTGATTGCAGCCATGAAATTAAAAGACGCTTGCTCCTTGGAAGGAAAGTTATGACCAACCTTGATAGTATATTAAAAAGCAGAGACATTACTTTGCCGACCAAGGTCCGTCTAGTCAAGGCAATGGTTTTTCCAGTGGTCATGTATGGATGTGAGAGTTGGACTGTGAAGAAAGCTGATCGCCGAAGAATCGATGCTTTTGAACTGTGGTGTTGGAGAAGACTCTTGAGAGTCCCTTATACTGCAAGGAGATCCAACCAGTCCATTCTAAAGGAGATCAATCCTGGATGTTCATTGGAGGGACTGATGCTAAAGCTGAAACTCCAATACTTTGGCCACCTCATGAGACGAGTTGACTCACTGGAAAAGACTCTGATGCTGGGAAAGGTTGGGGGCGGGAGGAGAAGGGGACGACGGAGAATGAGATGGCTGGATGGCATCACCGACTCTGTGGACATGAGTTTGAGTGTACTCCGGGAGTTGGTGATGGACAGGGAGGCCTGGCGTGCTGTGATTCATGGGGTCGCAGAGAGTCGGACACGACTGAGCGACTGAACTGAACTGAACTGACTGAACTGAACTGATATTCCAAGAAATTTGGGGTTAATTAACCTCTGTTAAAAACAAAGACAAAAATGAATAAAACATGCAAAAGCTTTCTCCAAAGCCATGGGCACTCACTGTCTTGTATCTGTTATTCAAGAAGTCACATGAATTATTCTGCCAAAGCAAAAATGGTAATATCAAGGAGACTTATGTCTGTGTTAGATCTAGAGGGTTTGATCTCTTTAAATACCAGACTAAAATGTTAGATGACCACCTAAGCAGCCATTCTTTAACACATATATTAACTTTTATCAGTGAGAAAGGAAAGACAAAATAGATATGTGTTCAAAGGTAGATTGATCATTATTTGTTGTGCTGTCAGATTAACCCATAAGATAATCCATACTAATAACTTGTTTCATTTAGTTTTTTCACTATTTAATATATTTTCAGTTTCATTTTCACCCCATGTTTGTTACAAACTCTCTGTATATCTTGATTATATTAATATAGGCATATACACATGCCTATATTAAATGTATATTATTTTCCTTAAGCAGGGTATGATAAAGACAAAGTAAATGGTGGTAAGTTTGTGGCAGAAATAAACATGTTAGAACATTAGAACACTGGCTATATATGATGGATACAATGATGGATAAGAAGTGAAGTCAGAGTTTAAATAAAGTATTTTCCCATGAAATACACAGATTGGTTGTCTGCATTTGATAAATATATTTTTATAATTGCTCAAATCATATTTCAAACTGCCTCTATGAATACAGCCTCCCTGGAATATTTTAAATCTTTCAGTGGGTTTATTAGGTGCATATATTATAAAGTGTGAAATGATTATTTAATGAACTTTCTCTTCTGCTTCAGCTCCTACAATGACGCACCCACCCACAAAACTATATTGAAATGAGAGCAATGTGTCATAAATAGAACATTCCTAAAGACTATGATACAGTATAAATTTAAAGCTTTAAATTGCTAGCAGATGATGAATGAGGTTCTAGATCTAAAACAAAAAAGACTTTAGCTGCTGTTTTCTTGGATGTCAATGTGTAGACTGTCTGATAGAGAATGTGGTGTTTCAGAAGTCCAGAGCTGCTGCATACAGCAGCGAGAATAAGATGGGAGGTGTTAGGAGACTCATAACTGCTGCATGGAGGGGGGTGAATTTCATTTATATACAAAATGGAAGTTTCTGATAAAAGGACAGGAAATATAAAATATTCTAATCACTACAGTGAAACTCAGAAGTTGCTGTTTGAGATATGTTAAAATCAAAGACCCAATAAGGAAAGGCAGAGAAGCATACCACTGTGTGAAAGAGAGAGATGCCACTTACTAATAGCGACTAGTAGCTGGAGTTTGGCAGAATGTATGAGAAGAAGAAAAATCTCAATAATACAGTCAAAGGACGCTGATCATTGTCTCTACTTCTATCCTCCAAATTTTTTACAGAAGTGGGGATTTCAAGGAATAAAAAGAAATATGTAAAGGTTGGGACTTCCCTGGTTGTCCAATGGTTGAGGCTTGGCCTTGCAATTGATGTGGATTCAATTCCTGGTCAGGAAACTAGGATTCCATTCACCGTGGAGCATCTAAGCCTGCATGCCACCACTGGAGAGTTGTGTGCCACAGTGAAAGGTCCTGCATGGTTCAACAAAGATTCCGAGTGCTGCAACTGAGACTGAATGCAGCCAAATAAATAAATAAATAGAAGAAAAGAAACTATCAGTTAAAAAACAGAAATATATAGAGAGAATTCTAAAGGTAGCCACTGGAGTGCACCTGAAGGCTGCACTAAGGTATTTTAATGGCTGGCTCAGAGGTTAAAGCGTCTGCCTCCAATGCGGGAGACCCGGGTTCAATCCCTGGGTCGGGAAGATCCCCTGGAGAAGGAAATGGTAACCCACTCCAGTATTCTTGCCTGGAGAATCCCACAGACGGAGAAGCCTGGTAGGCTACAGTCCATGGGGTCGCAAAGAGTCGGACACGACTGAGCGACTGAATGGAATGCAATGGATAGGTAAGAAGAGAATGTTGAATAGAAGCATCTCACCTGTGCTTTGTTAATGACAGAGCTGATGATTGTCTTTAAATGGTCCCCTGCTTGTTCTTTGTTGCTTTCACAGGAAGATTAATTATCACCATAGAATAAGGGGTGAGTCTGAGGATGGAAGGTGCATATAAAATGGATAATCCACTTAATTCTATTAAATCTCTTATACTCTTTGTTTTGTTTTTTCCCTAAGCAAAACAAAACCAAATTCTCCAGGATAAAGAAGATATGATATGCATATATGCAATGGGATACTACTGAATCATAAAAAATAGATAACTTTGCCATTTGCAGCAACATGGATGTTCTTGGAAGGCATTATTCTAAGTGAAATAAGTCAGAGAAAGACAAATATTCTATGCTATCTCTTATAAGTGGAATCTAAGAAATTCTAAAGGAGATCAATCCTGGGTATTCATTGGAGGGACTGATGCTAAAGCTGAAACTCCAATACTTTGGTCACCTCATGCGACGAGTTGACTCACTGGAAAAGACTCTGATGCTGGGAGGGATTTGGGGTGGGAGGAGAAGAGGACGACAGAGAATGAGATGGCTGGATGGCATCACCGACTCTGTGGACATGAGTTTGAGTGAACTCCGGGAGTTGGTGATGGACAGGGAGGCCTAGCATGCTGTGATTCATGGGGTCGCAAAGAGTCAGACACGATTGAAAGACTGAACTGAAGAAATACAACAAACTAGTAAATATAACAAAAATGAAACAGACTCATAGATATTCAGAGCAAATTGGAGGTTATCAATGGGGGAGGAGGAGCAATGCAGAGGTGTGGGAGTAAGAGGTACAAACTATTGGGTACAAGGCTACAGGATGTATGGTACAAATGGGGCATATAATCAATATTTTATAATAACTGTAAAGGGAGCAAACCTTTACAAATTTTATAACAATATATAGAGAGGAAAAATAAGTAAATAAAAATAAATGAAAGAAAAACCAAATATTTCAAGTTTACATAAGTTTACATAATAGTGTCCAAAGCCAAACAATGAACAGGACCTATTTTAGTTCAGAATAGCTAATGAGTTGAGTTTTCACTATAACTACTTTTGGCTTCATCTAGAAAATAATTTTTTTTCAACGTTAAGGATATAAAACTGAAAATATAAATTCAGACTGGAATGGTTCTCACTAATAAACAAATTTCTTTAATTAGATTGTGTCCTTGCTGACCTTCTTCCTGGACTTGGAGAATTAGATGTAGAGCAGAAAGAAAACTGCTATTGAAATAAAATTGCAAATTTCTGTTATAACAACATGAAGTATAAAGTTACTGCAGTCCAGAATTATCTTTTAACTGTCTTTTGACAAGCAAATATTGTGCATTTATTACTTGCCAAACAATGTGATAGTTGCTCAGGATTAAAATCTAAATACGACACTATTTCCTGCCCTCAATCTGCTTATAATAGAGCTATAAAGTCAAGCACCTGTACAACAGCTCAGTAAATAAGGTCTAGGGTCCCTGTCACACTGGTAATATTGTGATCCTGACTGCAAAGATGAGCCAAAGAAACCAAAAAATTTTTTTTCAAGCCATGGCTCTTGAAAATGATGAATATATAGTCTGGGAAGGAAAGGATGCTGTCCATTACTAGCTTGAAGATCAGGCAGAAATAGACAAGATGAATAAGACAGGGACTTTCAATTTGACAATATGGTTTCATTATTTGAATGGGATTGAATTCCAAGATTATTGGAAATACCTATATACTATACTACCAAACAAAATAATAAATTTTTTTGAATATATGATATTTGGTGCTATTCATGCTTAATGCTCCTCTCCACTAAACTAAAGACTGCATGTTGAGTACTGGGAGACTTGCTTTCCATTTCCCTTCTGTCAGTGTGATTAAAAGGTGAACACATATTTTTTAGCCCCCGGCAACATCTTGCAGAGGCTCTCTGGCATTCAGTAGGGAATTACTTTGCAGTTAATAAACTACTGAAAACATTTCTAGCCAAGCCAAATATTTTATCAAATTCATTTTCTTCTTTTAAAATATATGCTTAATACTTTTGGCACATGAGGGAAATGCCAATTTTAAAAAAGTCACTTAAAGTTAAAAATGGTTTGTAATCAAACATGGTTGGAGGGTGGAGGCATGGTAAACAGCAAAGCATTAAAACAGCCCTATCCTGTGGAGACTCATGAGCAAAACTTCTCACTGCTAAGTCCTCCCATGAGAGCCTGAATAAGCAGATGGCTTTAAATTTTACTTAGAAAGTTTGAGAATGTATTTTTAAGAAATGGAACACTGATAATACTGATTGCAGAGAGTAATCAGAGAAAGAGTAACTTGCTATTTTCTTTTTCCCAATGTGAATATTTTTGTTGTTTTCCGTTGTAGAAGTACCTCATGCTAATTGCAAAAATCCAAACAAGTATGAAAAGAAAACTAGCTCCAGGCATTCAACTATGAACATTTCATTTGGGTATCATTTAATCTACTGTGGCCACCCTGACCTCCTGCTCCTCCCAGAACACTCCACAAACTGCCAAACCTCAGGCTTTTTCATTTGAAATTACTTCTGTGTAGGATTCTATTCCCTGGAAATCTGGGGAGCTTGCTCTCTGCTCCCCCACTCCTTACAGTTTTTCTCTTGAGACCATAATCACTCTAACCGATCTACCATCATTCTCTATTCTTCTTACCCTGATGCACTTTTCTTCATAGCATTCTTTTCCACTGAGATCACGCGTGATTTGCCAAAGTCTGTAGGGCAGGCAAGCAGCAGATTTGGGATTCATTTAGGCTACCTGGCTGCAGGGAGGGTACTTATAACCACTATATAGTGCTGGCTTCTCTATTAGATGCTCAATAAATACATCTGAAGGAAATTTAATATATTTCCAGACATACTTCCATAGACACATAGTTTCATTAATGGAAGAACATGAAATATCTTACATTCTCTCCTCTTAAAATATGTAAAAGTTAACACATTTCTATGCCTATGTGTGGATATCTCTCCGTATATCTAGATCTTTATCTAACTATACATCACAATGACTTTAACCAGTCCATTATTGTTGGATACTCAAGTGGTCTTCACAATTTCACAAGATTGTTTTAAATACTCATCTGATTATTTTCTTAGGGTTAATTTCTACATGTGAGATTGCTGAATTAATGGGTAGTCATATTTTAAAGGTATTTTAATTATTTTATATATTTATGTCCAGAAATTCTGAACTGACTTAAACATTAAACATTTACCAGTAGGGCCTGAGAGAGCTTGTTGTGTCCTGACTTTTGGCTCTGTCTTGCCCCTATGGCCAGCACTTGCTAGTTATTAGTGGGTAGCAGGGTGGTCAGGCCTTGAGCCCTTCACTGATGCTGCCTGAGTAAAATTCCAATCTTATCATATCTTTGCTTTCTTAGCTATATAATTTTGGACAAGCTATTTAAACTCTCTTTATTCTACTTAGAACTTTTAAATATTATATATATGTATATATGTATGCATATATCTAGTACTTTATTATGCATGTTACATGCTTTTGTTCCTTCAATTTGTTATGATATTTGTTTTCCATATACTTTTTCTTTTTCTTTAGTGGTGGGAGCTATTTTATAGTTTAGTTTTCCTGAAGATCAAATTTATCAAATGTCATGATTTCTGCCTAAGTATGAAAATTGCAACTCATAAGGATATAGGCTTTTTATTATTGTATTTTTCCCACCACTTTTGGACTATCCATATTTCTTGGTAATCTAGCCTTTACTCATAAATATATTCTAGTATAACTTTAAAAAATAATACTAGAGAAGTGTTTGCTGTTTGTGAAAAAATCAAGGATTAAACAAATATGTGAAAGAAAGAGTGGAAGTTATCTCCCTTTACCAATTCTAAGATTAATTGTTATTAATGACTTTTTGTGTATCCTTTGCACTTATCTGAATATGCAAATTCTATCCATTGTTCTGCAACTTGCTCCTTCCTTAATGTATAGAATCCTTCCTCATAGCACATTGAGATATCACTTTTTCTTTTAACTGCTTATATAGATTTCTATAATATGAAAATATTAAAGTGTATTTAACTATTCTTGGGCAAGAGGACCCTAGGTTGACTCTAGTTTTTGCTACACAGTGCCACAAATTTTTACATATGTCCTTGCACATGTGTGCCAATAGTCACAGAAGATAGCTATCACAATAATCATCTCATCACTCAAAGGATATGCACTTTTAATAGTTTTGTAAAATGTGTCAAATTGCCCCCAATTTATACTCCATCCATAGTTAAAATCAAGTTCATTTTTCACTCTTAAGTAAATGTTAGTTATTTATGGTCTGATATTCAATCTAACATAGGTAACTTATTTTTCTTATTTTGAATATGATAGAATTTCTTCTTTTTTCTGTAATTTTATTTTTTTAATTTATTCATTTTAATTGAGGGCTAATTACTTTATAATATTGTATTGGTTTTGCCATACATTGACATGAATCCACCCTGGGTGTACATGTGTTTCCCATCTATCCTTTGACATCCCAAATTCATGAAGGTTTGTCCTAGACACGTGTCTCTAAGGGAAAGTTTTCTGTTAACTATTTGATGTTTTCTCTTCTTCCATTATTTCTATTCTTTGTTTGTAGAATACTTATATTGATTGTGAAATTTCTGTTATTACAGATATTGAATCTTTCAGATCTACCCTATATGTGTTTAAATTTTCTTTATAGTTTTATGTTAGTTTTATTTTGTACTATACTATGGAAACAAATGGGCTTCCCAGGTGGCTCAGTGGTAGAGAATCCATCTGCCAGTGTAGTAGACACAGGAAATGGGGGTTCAAACCCTGGGTCAGAAAGATTCTCTAGAGGAGGAAATGACAATCCACTCCAGTATTCTTCCCCAGAAAATCCCATGGACAGAGGAACCTGGCAGGCTATCGTCCATAGGGTCTCAAAGAGTCTGACACGACTGAGTGACTGAGCGTGCATGTGGAAAAAAATAAATACTTCTTCTAGATTACTAATTCCATTTTGAGTATTATTTGTTCCTCAAGAAGTCGTTCTTTATGTAGAGATTTGAAATTACTTTAGTAATCAAGTCTTTAGCTTTCAGAAACTAAAATCACATCTCTCGGTGTATCAGTTACTGTTAGTTTTCTGCCATTCCATCCTCTCTGCCAACAAAATATGGGATGTAAATATGATCAGCTTAGAACAGTAATAAAAAGAAAAGCTTTTATTTCCCTGTCTCCCTTGCAGCTATGTGATGTTCTGTTAAATGTTTAGTGATCAGCTCTGTGAAAGTAAAAAGAGCTTTTGGTAACCTTTGCTTATTCCATGGTAAAATTACCCAAGGAACCCCACTAATTCTCTGGCTGCAAAATCTATCTTTGGATAGATTTTGAAACATGTTCAAGAAACATGTTCTACATTATTTCAAGAGTTAATTTCACAGCATTCGCTGAGAACAAACATCACAGCCAAGCATTTGGAAGATGGGGCTTGACTTGAATGAGCAACCTGCTGACTACTCTTTGGCTTACTCTCACTCCATCCTGTAGTGGTGGATCTAGACCTTGGGTTCAGGTTTTATAAAGGCAATTTTATTTTTTGTATTTGCTTGATGAAATTTTTCTTTCTTTTTTTCTTTTTTTGGTGCTCTAAGGTTTTGTTATTAACCCAATGCAGTTTCCTAAAATTTTCACAGTTTTTCTCAGGGCTGCTTAGAAAAAGGCCCTTTGTTTTCCATTGAAACTATGGATTATTTAATACTTATATTTTTTCTACTATTAAAATTTGTCTTTTTGTAGAGAAGAGGGATATATTTCCTATATGGAACTAGGATCAGGAGAATTTAAGAGTCAGACAGTGACATTTTAAAAAAAGTAAGATGCTGAATGGAATTCCATGAATGCAGTGTTCAAGGAAAAAGACAGTAAAGTTATAAGTTTACTGTGAGACTACTTTGTAAGCTTCTTAGTACTTATAAACACTTAAGATTATATACTTGGTGAACACTTTACATGTCATTAATATTTAAGAATACCCTGTATTTCATAATATTTTAAACTGCTTGCCTATTTTGGAATTTTAGGCTGTTTATATTTCTGTTGTTTTATTTTTAAACAATATTATGATAAATATCATTTTAACTAAAACTTTGTTTACATATAAGGCTAATACCTTAGTATAATCTTGAAGAAATGAAATCAGACCATGAAATTCTACATATCAAATAAAAATTGGTTTAAATAACTAAATTAATTGGGTATTAGTGTTTCAGATAGAAATGCTAAATGAAAGGGAATTGAATCAACTCTAAGAATCATCTAGGAGTTGAAAGATGCAGTTTTAATTTCAGCTCCACTGTTTGCTAGTTGTGTGAACTTAGGGATACCATCTAAACTGTGTGTACCTCAATTACCATTTGTGTAAAATGGAGGTTGTAATGTCTTGCTCACGAGATTGCTGTTAAACAATCAATTTGTGTTCATCATTCACATTCAGTTATACAAATTGCACACTGAGGTTGTATGGTACACACCTATGTTGTCATATATGTGAACTCTGGCCAAAAATAAATGTTTGCTCTTTTTACTGATATGTTGTCATTGTAGATATCAAAGGTTTTTAAAATTATTTTTATTGGTATCTGAGTTAAAACATCCAGTCAATTATCTCAGTCTTCTTTAAGCTATAGTTCAAATTAATTTATAAATCAAGTTAATTTATAAATCAAATTAATTTATAATTTGATTGAATTTTATCTTTGATTTTTGAAGAACAATCTTTGTTATATGGTAACTGACTTTGTGCATGTTTGCTCAGCATTTTTTCAATGGAAATTTTGTATCTTCAGAAAAATTATTGTAATTGTTTCCCCCACTCTTCCAGGCTTCTCCAGATTGTTTAAGAGGGTGAGGTTAACTTTGTAGATAATTATGCATTTTATGGATGATTATGTGAAAAAATGCACTTTTTTGGAAAAAAAAACATTAATGCATGGTAACACTTGAGATGGACAAGGGCATTTATACCAACAAGAATTCATGTTATTACAGTGACAGAATAGAAAAAGTAATGAGGCTATCACCTAGTTCTGAGGCAAACATTGACTACCTACCATATAGCAAGGTTTATTCTAGGGACTGGTGAACATCCAGTCCCTAATCTTCTGGATCTTACATCTAAGAAAAGGGATAACAAGAGTAACCGAAAAACTTTCCAGACCCAAATGACTCCATTTCTTATTGAAGTCATATGTGAAAATTAAATTCTTCTACTTAACAATTGGCTTCCCAGGTGGCTCAGTGGTAAAGAATCCGCCTGCCAATGAAGGAGACTCGGGTTTGATTCCTGGGTTGGAAAGATTCCCTGAAAAAGGAAATAGCAACCCACTCCAGTATTCTTGCTGTGCTATGGACAGAGTAGCCTGGCAGACTACAGTCCATGGAGTTGCAAAAAAGTCAGACACAGTTTAGCAAAGGAACGACAACTCATCAATTAGAAAGCAATCAAATTAATGGCATGTTTAAACACTTACAAAGGGAAACCTGATAGTAAATATTCTTGCTCATTATCTACCTGTGAGAAATAAACCACAAGCTTCTCCTTAAACTTTATATATTAATATATATTTCAGCCCTTAAAGGAACAGGCTTTATTGATTAGAACAGCACTGCTACTGTATTGCTTTCTACTGAAGTCTTTAGCATTCCTCAATCTGCAAAATGACTGAACTAGAATTCTTACTTCTCCCTGAATATTATCCACATCACAGGGGAAAATCACTGATTTTTGGCAATGGGGCAGAATATTTGAAATGTTTCATGTTTATATATAAATATAATTTATATTATATGTTAAGTATCATGAATATTATGTATTAATATATAAAAAGAAATTTGTATGTTTCCATGCTCTATGATCATGCTATACAAACCATTAAAATCTCTTTAGCTATCTTACATTTTAGGTCTCAGTTCAGTTCAGTTCAGTTCAGTCGCTCAGTCATGTCCGACTCTTTGCGACCCCATGAATCACAGCACACTAGGCCTCCCTGTCCATCACCGACTCCCGGAGTTCACTCAAACTCATGTCCATCGAGTTGGTGATGCCATCCAGCCATCTCATTCTCTGTCGTCCCCATCTCCTCCCACCCCCAATCCTTCCTAGCATCAGACTCTTTTCCAGTGAGTCAAATCGTCGCATGAGGTGGCCAAAGTATTGGAGTTCAACTCCCTCTTAAAATTTTTGTCATATCATTTAAAGCTCAAAGATTGATCTCAGTGACAGAAAACATCTGCCAAGTCATTTAATTCTAGTATGATCTTACCATAAATGTACATGGGCGTGGTGGTCCTTGAGTACAGCCTAATATTGAATTGACCTTTCAAGCAAATTAATTTCACTATTGGCACATACTGAACTTGCTGTAAGTTAAAGCCTTTCAGAGTTTCTTCACATGTTTTGCTGTTAAGTCAAGTCTCTGTAATGATCTACCTGGCTCCTGTCTCCATCATATGCCAGTCCTGAGTACCTGAGTGAGAGCCACTGGTAAACTTTAAAAATGCTATAATTGGGGCTTGGCAATTTAGCATTTATTAATCCATGGTTTTGTTGACTGATGCTGTAACTAGTTTTTGTTGTTGTTGTTGCTTGATTGTTTTGCTTTTCTCTTTAAAGTTTGCCCCAGAGGGATTAATATTAACAGCTGGCATCATCTCTTGTCTCTCCAAGTCCTGAGACCTCTGTCTTCATTCTTTGTCTCAGGTCTTGCTCTTAAAACCCCATTTGTGTCTAATCAATAAAACCTTGTTTCTAACCATTCTCCCCTCCACCTCCTCAGCTGTCTGATCTTCTCCATAGAGATATCAATCTTGACATGTAAGCATACATCTTGGACACATGTTTTTAACACATTCAGGTTAATTTTGGTCTCTTTACCTTAGTTGCCCTTAAGTATAGTGAAAGTGAAGTAGCTCAGTCATGTCCGACCCTTAGTGACCCCACGGACTGCAGCCCACCAGGCTCCTCCATCCATGGGATTTTCTGGGCAAGTGTACTGGAGTGCACTTCACTTTAATCCTATTTCTAATGCTTCTTCTTCTTTTTTTTTTTTCAAAGGGAAAGCTTATTGGGGTATAATTTGTGCAGTGGACAGGGCGTAACTTGGTCCTCAGTGATCTACTTCCAGGTATTCATATCTTTGTGTAATCTCCTTCCCTCACTTGTGAGCTAGATGTGGCAACTTGCTTCTAATGAATAGAATATGGTAAAAGTAGGTGGCTCAGACGGTAAGGAATCTGCTTGCAATGCAGGAGACCCAGGATCGAACCCTGGTTTGGAAGATCCCCTGGAGAAAGGAAGGGTAACCCACTCCAGTATTCTTGTTTGGAGAATTTCATGGACAGAGGCTACAGTCCCTGGGGTCACAAAGAGTGAGACACTACTGAGCTACTAACACTTTCACTTCAACAGGAAGTCATTACCAAGGTTAGGCTGAAAAACACTGTGGCTTCTGTCTTGAGCTGATCTCTCTGCCTCTTGTTTACTCACTTTATGGAACCAGCTTTCATGCTGTGAGCTCCTCTATGGAGAAACCCCCTTACCAGGAACTGAGGGTGGATCTAGTCAATAAGCAGTGAGGAATGGAATACTGCCAACAGCCATCTGAGTGGAGTTGGAAGTGGATCCTAGCTCTACCTTGAGAACCTTGAGATGACTGTACCAGCTCAGAAGTTAACATGCAACCTTGTGAGAGAGACTCTGAGCCAGAGTTTCCCGAGTTTGCATTTCTGACTCACAGAAATTGTGAGATAATGTTTATTGTTTTAAGCCACTGAGTTTTAGGATGCTTTGCTAGACAGTAATAGATGGCTGGTATAGTTTTTCACAGTATAGTTCATTCACCTTTTTAGGTATACAGTTCTTTGAGTTTTGGCAAATGTGTACAGCTTTGTGCCCTCAGCACAATCAAAATACAGAACATTTCCATCAACCTCACCCTGAATGGTTCTCTCTTGATACTTCCTAATTGATCCCTTCCTGCCCTTCCCTCACCCCTGGCAAACACAGGTCTGTTTCCTGTCCCTCTGATTTTGCCTTTTCCAGAATGTTATATAAATGGAATCATGTAGTATGTAGCCTTTTGTATCTGCTTTCTTACACTTCATATATAATGTATTTGAGATTCATCCAAGTTGTTTAATGCAGCAGTAAATTCCTTTTAATCGTTGATCATTATTCCATTTTAGGGCTTCCCCAGGTAAAGAATCCATCTACAATGCAGGAGCTGCAGGAGACACAGGTTTGATCCCTGGGTCAGGAAGATCTCTTGGAGAAGGGAATGGCAGCTAACTCCAGTATTCTTGCCTGGAGAATCTCATGGACAGAGGAACCTGGTGGGGTACAGTCCATAGGGTTGCAGAGTTGGACACAACTGTAGTGACTTAGCATGCACGCATACATTCAATTCTATGTATATGCCACAAAAGGTGTGCATGCTGTCTTGCCTCACTCTTCGTGACTTCATGGACTTGGCCCACCAGGCTCCTCTCTCCATGGGATTTCCCAGGCAAGAATCCTGGATTGGGTTTGTATTCCCTTCTCCAGATCTTCTTGACCCAGGGACTCCTTTGTTGACAGGTGCAGTTATTTATCTCCTTTGCAGTTATTTATCTATTATCAGAAGATGAGCATTTGGGATACTTGGGTGATTATAATAAAGCCACTCTAAATGTTTATAAACATTTTTTTGGGGGGGTGGGCATATACTTTTCCTATTTTGGTTAAACACCAAAGGTGGAATTTATATGGTAAGTATAGGTTTAACTGTATAAGAAACTAGCAAACGGTTTTGAAAAGTGACTGCATTTTTTGTTCTTATCATTAATGTGTTAACAGTTCCAGCTAATTTGCAGCTTCAGCCGAGACTTGTTAGCAGTTTTATTTTTTGTTTTTGCCATTTTATTATATTTGTAGAGGTATTTCATTGTGATTTTAATTTTCATTCTAATGATTTATGATATTGAACATATTTTCATGGGTTAATTTTTCATCAATATCGCCTCTTTGGTGAAGTGTTTTTATGAATGTTTTGCTCAATTTTTATAAGTTGAAATGAGAGCTCAAAGAAAATATCCTTGACTTGTTCCTGGTCTTAGTGAGAAACATGCTTACTTTAATGATAATTATGACAATAGCTGTTAAGTTTCTTTTGTACATGCTATTAATCAGGTTAAGGAAGTCCCCTTTAATTCTTAGATAGCTGAAATCTTTTCCATATCATTAATGAATTCTGAATGTCATTAAGTGTTTTTCTGCGTCTTTTGAAATGATCATATGATTTTTCTTCTTTAGTCTGCTATTAATAATATGGTGATTTAAATTGATTTTCGAATGCTGACCCAAAATTGCATTCTTGGAATGAACCCCACATGGTCATGGTGGATTTGATGGATTCAGTTTGCTGATAATTTGGGGGGTACTTTTGAATCTATGTTTATGACAGATACTGATCTATAGTTTTCTTGTAATATATTTTGTCCACTTTTCATATTAGTTTAAATTGATGAGCTGAAACTCACAAAATGAGTTGGAAAGTGTTCTTCTCTCTTCTGTTTTCTAAAAGAATTTGTGTAAAATTGGTATTGTTCGTATGAGTATAGATATTGTTAGAGATACATCAAGACTTTTTCTGATAGTCTGCTTTCAGTCAAATAAGTCTTTGAGAAGTTATTTTTTCCTCCATAAATATTCAGTTTCTTTCTTTTTGTTCCTTTCCTAGTATAGATTAAGAAAATGTAGCCTCTCTCTGACTTCTCTTTAAGAAATCATCAGTGTACTATTCTAACAATCCTCGAACCACAAGGTTTAACCTTAGATTTGTGATACACACGTGAACACACACAAACTTCTTGTTCAGTATTGCCATTCCCCTTTCTATAAAACATATTTACTTGAAGCATCTCCTTCTATTAACATGTTTGTTGTCAACTCCATAGCACCAAACTATGTTATCATGTAAAAACTATATTTGCATCAGTTCAGTTCAGTTCAGTTCAGTCGCTCAGTCATGTCCGACTCTCCGCGACCCCATGAATTACAGCACGCCAGGCATCCCTGTCCATCACCAACTCCCGGAGTTCACGCAAACTCATGTCCACAGAGTCGGTGATGCCATCCAGCCATCTCATTCTCGGTCGTCCCCTTCTCCTCCCGCCCCGAACCTTTCCTAGCATCAGAGTCTTTTCCAGTGAGTCAACTCGTTGCATGAGGTGGCCAAAGTATTACAGTTTCAGCTTTAGCATCAGTCCTTCCAATGAAGACCCAGGATTGATCTCCTCCAGAATGGACTGGTTGGATCTCCTTGCAGTCCAAGGGACTCTCAAGAGTCTTCTCCAGCACCACAGTTCAAAAGCATCAATTCTTCGGCGATCAGCTTTCTTCACAGTCCAACTCTCACATCCATACATGACCATGGGAAAATTCATAGCCTTGACTAGACGGACCTTGGTTGGCAAAGTAATGTCTCTGCTTTTTAATATGCTATCTAGGTTGGTCATAACTTCCCATACTTGTTTTAAAAAGTTAAAGCCCCCAAATTATTACTTACTCTTTGTGCAATGACATAAATATAGTTTAGGCTTAGTTAGAGTTAACTTATTGAGTCAGAACTCTGTGCCAGGCATTGTGCTAGATGATGAAGATAAGACAATAATGATAGCCATGTTTCCATGTTTTCTGCTCTTATGGAACTACAGGCAAGTGAGGAAAAAATGGAGTTAAGTAATTTCAATTTGACTTAGATCATCTCTACATTTTTTTAAATCCTAAGAATGTTGGAAACATTCTTTATTTTGATTTTCAGTCTCATCAGTTTTCTTATTTAAATTTAATTTGCTTACAGGTGAAAAAATGGATGCTTTTCTTCCTTCCCTTGAATTTCAATTAAATTTTTTGATTGGTCTTTGAAAATTCATCAAATGCATTCCATCTCATTTAGAATCCATGATGTTGTTGGCTAATGTGGCATAGAAGTAAAGCCATTTTTTTAATGGCTTCTACATTGTTGAATCTTAAAAGTCTCAGACACAGTTCAGTTTCACATTTCAGGAAGCATATGTACCTTGTGCTTATGCCAGCAGCTCTAAATAGCAGCATTATATCTCTCTCTCAGTCACTATGTCCTTTCTTTCATTTATTGGTGCAAACATGAGTTTTCATGTTCTAAATGAGAGGATCTGAATTCTTCTTTCTTGAACAATATTACTTAGCATTGCTTTAACTTGAAAAACTGCACAATTCTGTTTTAAAGATTTTATTGAAATATTGTTGATTTACAATGTTATGTTAATTTGTTAACTTCTGCTGTACAGCAGAGAAACGCAATTACACCTATATATTCTTTTTCATTTTCTTTTCCATTACGGTTTATCACAAGATATCAAATGTAGTTCCCTGTGTTATACAGTGGGACCTTGCTGTTTATCCATCCTATACATAATAGTTTGCATGTGCGAATTGATGCTTTTGAACTGTGGTGCTGGAGAAGACTCTTGAGAGTCCCTTGGACTGCAAGGAGATCCAACCAGTCCATTCTAAAGATCAATCCTGGGTGTTCATTGGAAGGACTGATGCTAAAACTGAAACTCCAATACTTTGGCCACCTCATGCGACGAGTTGACTCACTGGAAAAGACTCTGATGCTGGGAGGGATTGGGGACGGGAGGAGAAGGGGACGACAGAGAATGAGATGGCTGGATGGCATCACCAGCTCGATGGACATGAGTTTGAGTGAACTCTGGGAGTTGGTGATGGACAGGGAGGCCTGGTGTGCTGTGATTCATGGGGTTGCAAAGAGTCGGACACGACTGAGAGACTGAACTGAACTGAACTGAACTGAACTGAATGTCAAGCTCTGAATCATTCTGTGCCCCACCCTTGCCTGGCAACAACAAGCCCGTTGTCTATATCTGTGAATCTATTTCTGTTTCACACATAGGTTCATTTGTGTCATATTTTAGTTTCCACATATTAATGATATCATATATTTCTCTTTCTCTTTCTCACTTAGTATAATAAGCTCTAAGTCCATCCATGTAGCTGCAAATGTCATTGTTTCATTCTTTTTAATAGCTGAGTAATATTTCAGATGATTCTTTTTGACATTTTACACAATCCAACTCATGCTCCTTGGTTTCTTAAAACTGGATTTTATTTCATTCCTAACATTAGGGTTAGGGTTAGGGTTACATATGAAAGTCTTTGACTGTTAGGATCAAACAAACTCAAAAATTCTTAAAGAAATGAGAATACCAGAGCACCTTACCTGTCTCTGGAGAAACATCTATGTGGGTAAAGAAGCAACAATTAGAACCAGACATGAACAATTGATTGGTTCAAATGGACAAGAAGTATAACAAGGCAGTTTACTGTCATCCTGCTTATTTAAACTCTATGCAGAGTGAGGGCATGCTAAGTTGCTTTAGTCATGTCTGACTCTTTGCGACCCTATGGACTGTAGCTTTCCAGGCTCCTCTGTCTGTGGGATTCTTCAGGCAAGAATGTTGGAGTGGGTTGCCAGGCCCTTTTATAGGAGATCTTTCCCACCCAGTGACTGAACCCAGGTCTCTTGCATTTTCTAAATTGCAGGCAGATTCTTTATCACTGAGCCACTGGGAACCCCCTATATGTAGAGTACATTTTGCAAAATGCTGGACTGGATGAATTACAATCTGGAACCAAGATTGCCAGGAGAAATATCAATAACCTCAGATAAACAGATTATACCACTCTAATGGCAGAAAACGGAAAGGAACTAAAGAGACTCTTGATGAGGGTGAAAGAGGAGAGTGAAAAACCTGGTTTAAAACTCAACATTCAAAAAACTAAGATCATGACGTCTGGTCCCATCACTTCATGACAAATACAAGGAGAAAAAGAAGAAGCAGTAACAGATTTGATTATCTTGGGCTCCAAAATCAATTCAGATGGTGAATGCAGCCATGAAATTAACAGACTCTTGTTCCTTGGAAGGAAAGTTGTGACAAACCTAGACAGCATATCAAAAAGCAGAGACATCACTTTATCAACAAAGATCCATAGTCAAAGCTAAGGTTTTTGCAGTAGGCATGTACAGATTGAGAGCTGGACCATAAAGAAGGCTGAGTGCAGAAGAATTGATGATTTCAAACTGTGGTGTTGGAGAAGACTTGAGAGTCCCTCGGACTGCAAGGAGATCAAACTAGTCAATCCTAAAGGAAATCAACCCTTAATATTCTTTGGAAGGATTGTTGCTGAAGCTGAACCTCCAATACATTGGCCACCTGATGGGAAGAGCCGACTCATTGAAAAGACTCTGATGATGAGAAAGACTGAAGGCAAGAGGAGAAGGAGGTGGCAGAGGATGAAATGGTTGCATAGCATCACTGATTTAACGAACATGAATTTGAGCAAGCTCAAGGAGATAGTGGAGAACAGAGGAGCCTGGAATGCCACAGTCCAGGGAGTCTCAAAAAGTTGGACAGGACTCAGCAAGTGAACAACAACAGCATGATGAATGACATTGGAGAGTCATCATGATTCAGGACCTGTGGATGATGGCAATCTGGAGAGAATGCTAGTGGTGTAGTTTAATGGCATATCATTTAAAGCTGGGAGATTTAAAGAAGAAGGAAGGCAATGGTCATGATTCACTAATGAACATCAGGGAGGGCATCTGACACTCACAGGTTCAAAGTGTGAGGAGCATGGGAGAAATGGAGTTAGTACTAACAAGTGAGTGCGAAGAAAGCTGTCTTCCAAGGAGAGCAGATAAGGATTCAAACAACCAAAGGAAGGAAACATTTTAAGAAGTTAAAGTAACTTAAGGGTTTTGATGACAATGATTTGAAGATTTTAAAATGCAGAAAGCAAAGTGCAAGGATAAGTAGAGAAGGAGTAGGAAATGAAAAGTGAGAGTGAAGTTGCTCAGTCGTGTCCGACTCTTTGCGACCCCACGGACTATAGCCTACTAGGCTCCCCTGTCCATGGGACTTTCCAGGCAATAAGAAATAGTGTTGTACTAATCTGAAAATGCAGGACTAGATTCATGGATTTAAAGCAGCCAGTCACTGTTGAGTTGCTGACCTATGTGCCTCTAGTCCCCATTTGAAGTGATATTGTTTGTTTAAGCCTCTGATATTTGGATTTTTTGTTTCTTGTAAGCAAACTGATCTTAATATGGCACATATTGGTTGGTGTTTTTTTAGCAGGAGTTTGATTTAATCCAATAAAACTTTTAAAAAGAACATTCTTGTGCTCAGTGGAGAATGGAATACATGATGGCCAAGATGGAGGCAAAATTACAAATGGCCAATATATCATAAAAAAGATGCTCAAACTGACTTTTTTTTTTTATTGACTGCTTTTGCTGTTTTTTATTTTTATTTTTTTTTAATGCCATTCGCTTGGTGTGTTACTTTCCTAGGGTTGCTGTAACAAATTAACGACTCCGAGTAGCTTCAGTTCAGTTCAGTTCAGTCACTCAGTCGTGTCCGACTCTCCGCGACCCCATGAATCACAGCACACCAGGCCTCCCTGTCCATCACCAACTCCTGGAGTACACTCAAACTCATGTCCACAGAGTCGGTGATGCCATCCAGCCATCTCATTCTCGGTCGTCCCCTTCTCCTCCCGCCCCCCACCTTTCCTAGCATCAGAGTCTTTTCCAGTGAGTCAGCTTGTCACATGAGGTGACCAAAGTATTGGAGTTTCAGCTTTAGCATCAGTCCTTCCAATGAACACCCAGGATTGATCTCCTTTAGAATGGACTGGTTGGATCTCCTTGCAGTATAAGGGACTCTCAGGAGTCTTCTCCAACACCACAGTTCAAAAGCATCAATTCTTCGGCGATCAGCTTTCTTCACAGTCCAACTCTCACATCCATACATGACCACAGGAAAAACCATAGCCTTGACTTAAAAAACAAATTTATACTTGCACAGTTCTGGAGATCAGAAACCTGAAATAAAGTGCTGGTAGAGTTATGCTCCCTATGCAACCTCTACGGCTGAATCCTGTCCTGTCTCTTCCAGCTTCTGTTCTCTCTGGAATGGTTTGTGACAACATTAACTATAATCTCTACTCCTTCTTTAATGCCCTTCTAATCTGTGCATCTGTGAGTCCCATCATTCCTTGTCTTCTGAAAACACTAGATATTGAATTAGGCCCCAAGTCAACTTATACTTCTTCATTATATTCCTTACTATTTTTACTGGACTAATTATCTTTCCTACTATTGTTTTATATATTCTTTAAAAATGTACATGTGCTACAAACATTTTTTAAAGTAGTTTTATACCCTACTTAAAAAAAATAGCCACTGGAAATCGTTAATTTTTAATAAGTAATGGTCTTTCTTTTTAAAATTTATAGCAGTGAGTTACTTATAAAAATGTTTATCCTTCCAAGATTATCTTTCAATCCACCCGTTTTAATCAATCATCTTTTTTTTTAATATTTAAAGAATTGATTTGTTATTATTTCAGAATTTGGGATCTTAATTAGATTGTCTTCCTTCATGACCTTTATTAGCAAAGAAATCAACTTTCATTTACTACCCAGTAATATGGATGTGAGAGTTGGACTGTGAAGAAAGCTGATCGTCGAAGAATTGATGCTTTTGAACTGTGGTGCTGGAGAAGACTCTTGAGAGTCCCTTGGACTGCAAGGAGATCCAACCAATCCATTCTGGAGGAGATCAATCCTGGGTGTTCATTGGAAGGACTGATGCTAAAGCTGAAACTGCAATACTTTGGCCACCTCATGCGATGAGTTGACTCACTGGAAAAGACTCTGATGCTGGGAGCGATTGGGGGTAAGAGGTGACGGGGACGACAGAAAATGAGGTGGCTGGATGGCATCACCGACTCGATGGACATGAGTTTGCGTGAACTCCGGGAGTTGGTGATGGACAGGGAGGCCTGGTGTGCTGTGGTTCATGGGGTCGCGGAGAGTTGGACACGACTGAGCGACTGAACTGAACTGAACTGAACTGAATCAATGCCTGCTTCAGGCCAGAAAGATGCAGAATCAGGCCCTTTCATCACCAGCTCTGGGCCCCTAATGTTTTTTTTTTTTTTCTTTTTGGTTATCACAAAGAGCTAAGTTATTTATGATATATTCCCAAGAGCTTCTGAGTAAGTAGACTGGGAAATTTCTAGCTTATTCCTTCTAGTCTGAATCAGAGGCTTCTCCTGGGAGATTCAACTCTTGCCAATTTAACTTTTCCAAGTGTGTATGGAGACAGTCACTAAATAGGTGCACTCTTGATGGATTTAGGGAAGGAAATAGCCTTGAGTGGAGGGGCAGGGCATAGAGTATAGAGCAGAAGAAACTCCAAGTCTCAGTGCTCAGGAGAAAAGTGTTAGTGAATAGAGCATTCTTGAACCAATATGAATCAAGGTGTTGTTACTGTTTGCTCATAGTTTTCTTTTTTAAGAAAGGACTTTCAGTCTTATGGTTGGTAGCAGGCTTCCTTTAGTGGTCATAAATCTCTCTCAAATGCTAAGAACCTGCACAAATTTGGCCAGCCAGCTGAGTAAAAAGGTCATCTTCTTGCCTAACAGCAGATTCTGTAGTTTTTACTGCACAATTCCCTTTATGGTCATAATTGTCCCTTGCAAAAATATAGTGCTACAGCCGAACTCATAAAACTGCTGCTTCTGGAATAAACAGGAAAGGGCACATTCTCATTTCAAAACAACAAATGCACCAATAGAGTTTAGCTTCCATTTAAAATGGAAAGCAGTGACTCCACTAACAATGCAATAGTTTTGATAGACTGTCCATTTGACCTTTCAGTGCATAGATGGATCTGTTTGCTTTTGTTTAGATAGGTGTATCTTTTAGATTATAGAATCAGATGTGATTCTCACATATATTTACAGTTCCTATAGGGCAGCAATGCTGTATTTTTGGTTAATCCAGGACCCAGCACAGTTTTAAGTGTAAGGAGGAGCTTAATAATACATGTGTTTTAAGCATTTTCTGTACTGAAAAGAAGCAAAAAGAAAAAGAAAGAAATAAACAGTGACTGGCGAAGAATGGGTGCAACCTCAACCTAAAAGAGAATTTAAAGTGACCTCCACGCTTTGAAGTTAGCAAGAACATGATGTGTGGAAAAAGAAAGGAGAAACAGCAAAAATCCACATATGTAAAACTATTTCTGAATCAAATAGTGTTTTAGTGGGTTATTAAGCAGAAAAATTGGCCAGAGCCCTCTTTTCTGATGGGTAAGTGGTAACTTTTACATTGTGGGATATGCAAAAGGAAATAAAAATTTTGAGAGGCAGGTTAACTGGGCAAATAGCCTTCTTCCCAACGGAACCTGATCTCTAGGGGAAAGAACATACCATAGGTATGTAGCTACAGGGAGGAGAGGGCATTTATTATTGTTTAGTCACTAAGCCACGTTCGACTCTTTGCAACCCCATGGACTGTAGCTCACCAGGCTCTTGTGTACATGGGATTTCCCAGGCAAGAATACTGGAGTTGGGCTGCCATTTCCTTTTCCAGGGATTCTTTCTGACCCAGGGATTGAACCTGAGTCTCCTATATTGCAGGAGGTTTCTTTACCACTGAACTACCTGGGTAGCTACCTCACTGAGGCCATTAGACCACATGAAAAATATAAGATGCTTTTTAGCTTTTGAGTTTCAAACCCTGTGGCCCAGCTGTACTTTGTTTTTTTATCTGACTATGATGTGTAGGTGTTGAGAGCTCTAGAGTCTGGATTCAAAACAATATCCTTAAATCTATTCATGTGAACCGACTCAATGGACATGAGTTTGAGTGAACTCCGGGAGTTGGTGATGCACAGGGAGGCCTGGCGTTCTGTGATTCATGGGGTTGCAAAGAGTCGGACACGACTGAGTGACTGAACTGAACGAGTTGTTATTTGTTGTTAGTTACTCGTTTTTTGGAAGGCTTGGGGTAGGAAGGTGCTTCCCCAGTGGCTTAGCTGTTAAGAATCCACCTGCCAAGACTCTGTCTTAAAAAGCCTTTTATAATCTGTCATTTGTGTCCTAACCTGGGCTTTTCTCAGACCGCATCTTCAGCTGTTCTAGAGTCTCCTTTCTATTCCCTGCCTCCTTCCAACTCACTCTTACTTACTCATACTAGTTTCTCTTTCCCTGATACACTCTCCTGGTCTTCTCATGACTGGTTCCTTTCTGTCATTCTGATTTCAGGCAGACCACACATCAAAAGCAGCTTCCTGTTCACTTCTATAGTATAAAGCTATTGTAATTTTAAATTTTAAGACTTCATGCTATTTGACATTTTCTTGTTGGTTCATTTACTTGAATGTGTTTATCATTTATTTTCCCAATCCATTTTGGTAGAAAGTACAGTATCCTAAAAGCTAGACTGAAGTTTGTCTTGTTGTTGGTTACCTCTTCCCTCCCCAGATCTCTTGTAATCACAAGCTTTCAGTAGATAACTTTTTAATGAATGAATAAGAGCATAGCAAGTAGCTTGAAGTGACTGTGGATTGGCAGGGCCGGCAATAATTGAACTTATGCTCAAATGTAACAGAATAAATATTTGAAGTAGATGGCTAGAGTTCAAAATGCATTAACGATGGCAGGATGTAAAGCAGGATATTTTGATAGGGCCATTTTGGTGCTTTAATTTTTTGGAGTTTTTTTGTTTGTTTGTTTGTTTTGATGTGTTTCCATCAAAATGGTTCTGGCAAAATAGATGGAACAATGACAACTATATCGAATGACAACTATCCAGAGGCTTTTCTTCTGTTTCAGCTACAAGAAAAGTGCCTGGATTTTCTCTTTTTCGTTTTTCCATTTTGTTGTGGTGATCGGATAATGATAATTCTCTCCCATTAGAGACATATTGCCAACATCTCTATTTCCAGTACAGAGGAATTGGAGGACAGGAAAGGTGTGATTGATTTATATAAGAAAACAAGAACATTTATTCCGAGGGCAAGGAGTCAGAGAAACGGGGCTGGGGATCTGAGAGAGAAAGGAGGTTTAAGGAGTAGCAGCTGTCTGGCAAAGAGGATTTGGGGGACATCAGATGGGTAAACAGTACTGATAAGGATTTGGAGGGCTTTGTGTGATATTCCTCACCTCCTTCACTACCTCTTCAAGGTACTTCTGTAGAGAATTGTATGATGCTTTTTCAAGGCTATTGGAGTTAGATTTGTTTCTTTAGATGTGACAAGGCCAAGATGAGCCTCTAATCTGTTTTAAAACACAGACTCATTTGGGCTACATAGGTTTTTTGTTTATATTAGTTCGTCAAGCTGCAACACATATCTCTGATCCTGACTTCTTTTTTAACCTCCATTTCTGACACTCAATGAACATTACTTTTTTACAACAAGAAAACAACCAATACGAGGAAAGTAGTTTAGGAGTTTAACACCTGATATTTTTGTTATTATTAAATATTTAACAAAATGTAATATATGAAGGCCATTATTAAGATAAATAAAAGAAATATCACTGAGAATTTTCTGTAAAATTTGATGAAGAGATAAGTAATCATATTATGACCCAACTCTCTGTCCTATTTCCCCATAAATCAGCTTTCTCAAATAAATATTTTCAATGAAATAGTATTGGCCTGTTGACTGAAAAAAATGCACAACTTAAAAGTTGAGAGTTATGTTTTATTTGGGGGACAAAACTGAGGATTTAAACCTGGAACACAGCAACTCAGATAACTCTGAGAGGCTGTTCCAAGGAGGCAAGTGGGAGACCCAAGATGTATAGGAGATTTGCAACAAAAACCAGGTAGTCAGAACAGTGATAACTGTCACTTAAGGAAAACCAGATATCTCAACTTAGAGAATGTAGTGCTTTGCTATGTATTGGAAGATACAAGAGTCTGGGCTCACTGAAATCATTCCTTTGATATACACCTCATCTATCTGGGCCCAGTATCCTGTGTTTTCTCATCTTGAGTCTCCTTAAGGGCACACCTTCAGGGTGACTGAAACAGCTGGCTGTTAGATGGAGGGAATATCCTGCCTCCATCCTGTGGTCCCTCAGGGCTCACTAGGTCCCTCACTGGGCAGCTGTAATGTGATGGCTTGATAGTTGCAGCATCATTGTTTACTCATATGGCAGGCAATAGTTTTCATTGACAGGCCAAATCAGGAAGCATACCAAAAACAATTTCCTGTATATATAGGAAAAGTATCATTATTAAGCTGGCTATTTAACTATTTCCATTATGAAGTGCTGTTTTTAAGTGAGAAATCAAAGGCTAAGAGATAGAAGTGAAAAGCAAAGGAGAAAAGGAAAGATATAAGCATCTGAATGCAGAGTTCCAAAGAATAGCAAGGAGAGATAAGAAAGCCTTCTCAGTGATCAATGCAAAGAAATAGAGGAAAACAACAAAATAGGAAAAACAAGAGATCTCTTCAAGAAAATTAGAGATTCCAAGGGAACATTTCATGCAAAGATGGGTTCGAAAAAGGACAGAAATGGTATGGACCTAACAGAAGCAGAAGATATTAAGAAGAGGTGGCAAGAATACACAGAAGAACTGTACAAAAAAGATCTTCACGATGAAGATAATCACAATGACGTGATCACTCACCTGCAACCAGACATCTTGGAATGTGAAGTCAAGTGGGCCTTAGAGAGCATCACGATGAACAAAGCTAGTGAAGGTGATGGAATTCCAATTGAGCTATTTCAAATCCTGAAAGATGATGCTGTGAAAATGCTGCACTCAATATGCCAGCAAATTTGGAAAACTCAGCAATGGCCACAGGACTGGAAAAGGTCAGTCTTCATTCCAATCCCAAAGAAAGGCAATGCCAAAGAATGCTCAAACTACCACACAATTGCACTCATCTCACACGCTAGTAAACTCATGCTCAAAATTCTCCAAGCCAGGCTTCAGGAATACGTGAACCGTGAACTCCCAGATGTTCAAGCAGGTTTTAGAAAAGGCAGAGGCACCAGAAATCAAATTGCCAACATCCGCTGGATCATGGAGAAAGCAAGAGAGTTTCAGAAAAACATCTATTTCTGCTTCATTGACTATGACAAAGCCTTTGACAAAGCCTTTGATCCAGTATATGTGGATCACTATATACTGTAGAAAATACTGAGAGAGATGGGAATCCCAGACATCCTGACCTGCCTCTTGAGAAACCTGTATGCAGGTCAGGAAGCAACAGTCAGAACTGGACATGGAACAACAGACTGGTTCCAAATAGGAAAAGGAGTACATCAAGGCTGTATATTGTCACCTTGCTTATTTAACTTATATGCAGAGTACATCATGAGGAACGCTGGGCTGGAAGAAGCACAAGCTGGAATCAAGATTGCTGGGAGAAATATCAATAATCTCAGATATGCAGATTACACTACCCTTATGGCAGAAAGTGAAGAGGAACTCAAAAGCCTCTTGATGAAAGTGAAAGAGGAGAGTGAAAAGGTTGGCTTGAAGCTCAACATTCAGAAAACTAAGATCATGGCATCTGGTCCCATCACTTCATGGGAAATAGATGGAAAAACAGTGGAAACAGTGTCAGACTTTATATTTTTGGGCTCCAAAATCACTGCAGATGCTGATTGCAGCCATGAAATTAAAATACGCTTACTCTTTGGAAGGAAAGTTATGACCAACCTTGGTCATATTAAAAAGCAAAGACATTACTTTGCCAACAAATGTCCATCTAGTCAAGGCAATGGTTTTCCCGTGGTCATGTATGGATGTGAGAGTTGGACTGTGAAGAAAGCTGATCGCCGAAGAATTGATGCTTTTGAACTGTGGTGTTGGAGAAGACTCTTGAGAGTCCCTTGGACTGCAAGGAGATCCAACCAGTCCATTCTAAAGGAGATCAATCCTGGGTGTTCACTGGAAGGACTGATGCTAAAGCTGAAGCTCCAATACTTTGGCCACCTCATGCGACGACTTGACTCACTGAAAAAGACTGATGCTGGGAAATGTTGGGGGTGCGAGGAGAAGGGTACGACAGAGAATGAGATGGCTGGATGGCATCACTGACTCTGTGGACATGAGTGTGAGTGAACTCCGGGAGTTGGTGATGGACAGGGAGGACTGGCATGCTGTGATTCATGGGGTCGCGGAGAGTCGGGCACGACTGAGCGACTGAACTGAACTGAACTGAACTGATGTTACTATGGAGAGAATAAGCAAACAGTTTATTTTGATTTATGATTTTTCTGATGGGGAAAAAAATATAGTGACATGACTCCTGACTGTATGTGGTTTGTCTGCTAGGTGTTTCTCACAAGTCATTTCATTCTTTGGCCCATTTCCATCCACACCCACGCTGGCCTCTGCGTTATTCCATTCTCCACCTTGAGTTGACCATAAAGTGGTAAGATCGAGTGAGGCTGAAGGATAAGGTAAAAAATAAATGTTTTCCAGAATCAAATAGTTGAATTTTAGTATTCTCACTTATTTATCTCAAAATAACTCCCATCAAAACAGTTAAAATGGTCGTGTTGCAAAAACTTTGATATGAATAAATAGCTGTAACATAGTAGTCTCTCAAAAAATACCATGTTCCCAAGGGAAGGGCTGGGAAAGTTTCATAAAGAATCAGGATTAGATTTTAAAAATACATTTGTGTTAGACTCTGAGGGTTGAATGGAAAATTTGTGCATTTGGCCTTGATTTAGTAAAGCATAGGAAACTAGAAAAATTTCCTCTCAATTCAAGAGTGATAGGAATAAGGTGGCATTTTAATTGCTGTATTTAGTGGATTGAAGTCCAAAGTTAGTTTCTCAGGTATTGAAAACTTTACTTCAAAAAGTGAGAATAAGTAATACAGCATTTCTGTAGTCACATAAATTTGGGAAATGCTGAGTTAAATGAAGAGAAGCATATATCTAATCTACAGGGCTTCCAGAGCCTTCAGAAACAGTTGATATTCCACATAAATATCCCAGACGAGGAGGCAGACAGCGTTTCTTCGACATGAAGAATCAGAGATGTGAGAACACACTGCAGAATGCAAATGATTGTGAGGGTAAACAGACTGGAAGCAGAGGGAATGGTAAATGGGTTATTCAGATAGTCCAGGGGGGAAATGATCATACCGTGCCTTAAACACAGGGGAGTGATAGATTAGGAAAGAAATCTTCAATGCTGTGATCTATAACAAGTGTTCCCAGAAGTTGGTATAAAATAGACATTGTTCAGATATCAATTATCCTTATCTTGATACAAGTCTACATGTCTACATTCTTATTTTTTGTTAACCAATATTTTTGCCAATTGAACATTTCTACCTGTAATTAAAATGGTATGTACCAAATGGATTATAGCTTGCTCTGCCTACTCTCTGACTATATGATTTATCTATCTCTGCCTCAATCTCTCAAGTTCTAACATATCAGCTTCATTTTTGAATTCTCCTTTTCACCACCTGAAAATGCACCAAAAGCTGTCCCTTAGGGAAGGAGAGGGTGAGAAGAATATAGAGAGTAGCGTGGAAACATATACATTACCATATGTAAAATAGATACCTAGTGGGAATTTGTTGTATGATGTAGGGAGTTCAAATTGGTGCTTTGTGACAACCTAGAGGGGTGGGATGGAGTGGGAGGTGAAAGGAAGGTTCAAGAAGGAGGAGACATGTGTTTACCTATGGCTGATTCATGTTGATGTATGGCAGAAACCAACACAATATTGTAAAGCAATTATCCTCCAATTAAAAATAGATAAATAAATAAAAACCTTTCCCTTTTATCTTAATTGCTGCTAATCTCTGTCAACTCTTCATCTCTTCTGACTTCCATTCAAGTTCTATTTCCAAAATTATTTTCTTAAAGTCTAATAGCATCACCTCTGTTCTGTGCTTGGAAATACTGTCCTTCCCTGTTGCCTAAAGGATAGAGCCAGTTTCTAAGTGGGGGCTTATTTGGTCCAGACCAAACTCCACTCTTGCCATTCCTTCCTTACTGGGCTGAGGCTGTTCCCTGATACAATACAAGCATTAAATCTCTGTATCCTTGAAACATCTTGTCTCTTGCACCTGAACTGTCCTCTCTCTTCTCTATTTGGCAAAAGCTCACTCGTTCTTTAAAGTTGTTTGCATCCTCTTTGAAATCAGTTTTGAAGATATTATATATATACGTATATATGTTCATATATATGTATACATCTGTCCTGTCACTTTTCCTTACATACTTCAATGTCACCATTTATACAGATAAAGAAAAGCAATTTAGTCTTACCTTTGTTTCCTCTATTGAAGTCAGGTTTCTCTTCATGAGTAAGCATTTCCCCTAATTTTCTAGTGAATTTGTTGGTCTGGAAATGTCCAACACTTTCTAAAGGTTGAAATGAATGATTCCCGTTTGTTCCCCCTTTGTCTTCTTATTCGTCTTATTAACAACCACTTAGTTAAATTTAATTACATTTTTGGCCTATTTTACCTTTCTATAAAACAACTAAAAACTGCTTATTTCATGATGAATATTTACCACATAATTTACTAATTTTCAACTCTGTAGCAGCAAACCAGTTCCAAGGTCACTTTCCAAGTCTTTTCAAAACCCGAGATGGCAATGTGCCAATGGATTGGTACACTGTCCAATCCTAATGAAAGATTAAACATTTCAGCCAGCAATTCCAGTGTCCTCTGACTGCTTTAAAAACATTTGGTTGGATGCCATCTGTTCTTGGTGATTTATTTATGTCTTGTTTGTCAATTTTTTTTTATAAAGCATCCTCTCGACTTATTTACTTATTGATCCATCCCTCTGGCCTATGCACTATGAAAGTCAATATGAATGTAAAACAACTAACCTGTGCCCAGCACAGTGCTGGGTAATATGAGAAACACAAAACATTTGAGCAATACAAAATCTCTGAGGTGTGCTCCTATCTCTAGGAGCTTGTCTTTTGCTGGGGTATTAATAAAAAGTAAAAACCACCACCACCACAACAAAACGGAGAATGTGCAACTCAAACGACCCAGGTGCTATTAGTTGCAGGTACCAAATACATTAAGCTCCAGATTTTAATGTCTGTCTAGTTCCTTCTAGTGACCCTCTTCAGTTCTCTACCAAGCTCTTCCATTGCTCTGGAATTTCTAAAACTTTTCTTAAGAAAAGTCTACTCATATTCTTTTCTGTTAGAATTCTCTTGAGTATTTATCACCCAAAAATATTCTGCAAAAGATTTCACCATGGCCACTGCTGTCAGTGGTATTGAAAATTTTGCCTCTCTGTCAGGCAGAGCCAGCACTATTGATACTTCTTGTCTGCTCTACACTCTGGCTTGATGCTGCCACTTTGGTAGAAAAATGGGAAGGATTTTGCTCTTCCTAAATCTCTGTTCCCCAAGCCCTGATGTGTGGCTGACTGCACATATTGTTTTTCACTGTTGTGCTAAGTTGCTCAGCTGTGTCCAACTCTTTGTGATTCTATGGACCATAGGTATGCAGCTACCGGGAGGAGAGGACATTTTTGTTGTTGTTTAGTTGCTCAGTCGTGTCTGACTCTTTGCAACCCCATGGACTGTAGCCCCCCAGGTTCCTTTGTCCATGGGATTCTCCAGGCAAGAATACTGGAATGAATTCCATGACCTCCTCCAGGGGATCTTCCCAACCCAAGGATTGAACCTGCTTTTCTTACATCTCCTGCATTGGAAGGCAGGTTCTTTACCACTAGTGAGTGGCACACTACTCTTTGTCAAAATAACCCCTTGTCTTCTGCCTTGCACCTATTTTTTTAGACCTTGAGGTGGCTGGATAATTGACTTCATTTTCTATTTTCTCAACTTGGTATCCTCTGCCTCTGGTCATCCTCTTTCTTCCTCTTGCAACCCAAAAATAAAATTTGTCATTCATATAGATTTATGTAAAGAAATTCTGGGAGCTATCATTGGTCCTACACATCCCATCTTTATTTGCTACCAACCAAATAAATCCATGGTGCATCTTAATTAATCCTCACAGCAACCCTACAGGGTTGGCACTATTATTTATGTTTTACAGCAGAATATACTAAACTTTAAAGAAGACTAGCTCAAGGGTAGACAACTAGTAAGATTCCATTACTTGAAAATGTTGGCAGCCTATTCCATGAGTGGGAAACTGCAGCTACTTTGATTACTTAGATTTGCATTCCTCTTTTACATATATAAAAAAGTAATATCTTGATTATTGGGACACCAAAAAAGTGGATTTAAGATATGATAGAACTTTAAGTTAAATTCACGTTGATCAATTGGTCCCTCCTCCGAAATCCTTTTTTTTTTTAATCTCTAATATGACCCTCTAAGTTAAATTTGAAAAAAATAAACAATAGGCCACTGCTCAAATCAGGTATTACCTGTTTCAGAACTCGTCATGTCTCAGTTTCTGATTGGCAAGTGAATTGCAGCCAAGTACTTATTAGACTGTTAGGCTCCCTTCCAGCACAGTCTTCAATTATCTTTGTTATTGTACAGCAAAGTACATTTGCTTGATGAAGTAGGGCTGATTTGCTTATTGTATATCTCTGCATTCCCATTAATCTCTCCAATTCTGCAATTCATGTTGGCTTTGTAGTTATTAGTGTGAATTCATGAGAGCATGCTTTATTATTACTGCAATCTCCTAGCAGTACCTAACCCTTTGGAATACGCAGAAAACATGTCAAACTCCCAGTCTTGCCCTGAGATTTTTACAGGCTGAGTATGAATGGCTGCATTGCAGCACCTAGACAGCATGGGTGCTAACGCTTTAATTTATGGAGTTAAAGAGCAAATAGAAATGTATTAACTTTCTTAGTCATTGAAACAGTCAACTCTTCCTTGTTTTCATCCCTGTGGCTTAAATGGGGTTTACAAATGTATATTTATGTGTTTATGGATTCTCAATTCTTCATTTTAGTCCACTGGCATTTTGGTAGTGTGTTTATTCCATGATGACAGTGGACCCAGGCTCAGTTTTACTGTAAGACTTTAATTGAAGAGCTTCTTGAGTGTCTTAGCAAAATGATCCCTGTTAGGTGACTCACATGGACTCTCCAGCTTATAATTAAATACTGATTAAAAAAGGTTATGATGTCTCTTTGAAGATCCTAAGTATCAGAAGTTTGTATTCTTTGACTTTGGGAATAACCCATCTAGGCAGCTTCACATAGTACTTGATTTAAGGCAGATCTGGGTAGGGAGCTTGACCTCTCTTGACTACTAAAACGAAAAGGGAAGCAAGGAATTACAAAGGTTTTCTATTGAATTTTTCTTCTTCTTAGTAATATACTATTTCCATAGGACATGAGTAGAACTCATTTACTCTTAAAAATGTAAATTTAACACAGGATACAGGGATTCACACACTGTGTATAAAATTGTAGCATGTGAACAATATTAAAGTACCAAGATTATTGAAAATAATTTTTTGGGAAGAATTGAAACATTTTCTAAAGAATGGATTTTAAGAAGAGGAATAATGGGGGAAATGAAATGCTCTTCAGAGGAAGATGGTAGTAATCAAATTATTAGTGTTTTTGAACCTGGAAGTGCCTTCATATTTAATCTTTCTGGAGAGTATAGCTCCATTCTTTCCAGGTAAATATGTTGAATTAAGGTTAAATTATTTTTGATTAATATCGCTTGTCCTTTATTGACTGATCTTTTATGATCTTGTGTATTTTTGGTATTGACTATTAAAACCTTTTCAGATGCCAATGGGAATGACCATTTCTCCATTTTTTGATTCAGGATTCTCATAGTCAATATTGTGCAGAGATGCCCTGGGAGGTGAAGTATATGAATAATGATGTTTTATGACTGCAATTATTCCCGGGTTGATTATTCATTACTCATAGTGAGAAATCTGAGTGAAATTTAAATTCTCTTCCTATAGTTAAATGTTACTGTCAATTTAGTATTATAAATTTCTGCTGAATATAAAGTAATCATGCTTCATTTCCAATATTGAATTGTCTTTGAGTGAGTGATCATATTTCTTTACCAAGCCTTTTGTATTAATTACTAATATTTTCAGTCTTGCAGAGTACCATAAATCTTACTCGTTAAGTGAAAATCATGGTTAATTCTGAATCATTAAATGAAAACTGATGATTATATCTTACTCAACTTATGATAGTATCTTTCTAAATTCCATGTTTGCTCCAATCTCCATTAAACCAGATGTATTTATACACTTGCTTCACATTTGTGTTTTAGCTTTTATCCTGGTTTATTTTTCCCTAATAGTTCTGTGTTTGTACCTTGAACTCTTCCAAAAGGTTTTAAAGCAGTTTCCTATTGGGTTCACTATGGCTTGGTTAGATCTGACTACTTTTCAAATCTTTATTCTTATGAAAATCCCAATAACTTGATTTTTATTTTCTTCTCAAACACTTTTAATAGATTTTTATTTTGTTTGTTTTCTATACCAAATCATGTTCACATGTTTGGCCAAAAACATTGAACAGTGGTTATATAAGACATTCATTGCAAACACAAGGGACCATTTTAGTTGCACATACCCTTTTTCTTAATTTTTTTTTCTACTATAAGTAAATGATGCTCTGATGTGTATCCTTATACATATTTTGGTGTATATTTCTGCTTATTTCCCTGAGATAAATATTTAGAACCTATATCACCGAGAAACATTCTTACTTGGGCAAATTTTTATCTTTGCCTAAATTTGATGTGTAATTCTATATATGTGTATGTGTGTGCATGTGTGTATGCTTCCATATATTGATTGAACACTGATGTTTCTTCAATTATGAATTGCCTGTTTATTCATTTCCTTTGTCTACATGTCTATTAGAGTTTTCATATTATTGATTGGTAAAAGATATTAATAAATTTATGATGTTAGTTCCTTGAAATATTCTTGTATACACATCTTATTTGGTCAACTCTAATTATCTTTCTTTGTAATTCATTTCTTTTCAACCAATTAATTAATTAGTACTGTCAAATTAATATGTAGCCATAATTTCTTTTAGCTTTTTCACTTTTCCCTATTTACTACTTTAATATTTTGTGATTTGTTTTTCAGGAAATTAATCTATTGTACCCACACTCTTGCTTTCACCATTGGTCTCATACTTAGTATGCAATTAGAGTTATCTTTTAGAAAGTTTGATTAACCTATCCTCTTGCTTATAATGCTCATTTTCCTCTTCCTCTATCACTTGCAGCTTTGCTGCACTGACTCCAGCTGGTCCCCCAGACAAATCAGAGGTGCCACAGTGTAATATACAGAACAATGGCCCACAGAAGATGCCCATGCCCTTGGCTCTGAAACATGTGGATAGGTTATACTACTTGGCAAAAAGGACTTGGAAGATAGAATTAAGGTCATGGCCTTAAGATAAGGAGACTACTTTGAATTATCTATGTGGGTCTGATTACCTGGGTCCTTAAAAGTAGAAGAGGAAAGCAAAGGAGTCAGAGAAATGTGATTGGAAGAATAAGCAGGAGACATTTGAGGTATGAGAGGGACTTTGCTCTGTGAAGTTCAATTTGACATTGAAGGAAGGATGTCATGAGACAGAGACTTGTCGATCTTTAGAAGCTGGGAATAGTTAGCTGACAGCCAGCAAGGAAATGGAGATCTCAGTCTGATAAACACAACGAACTGAGTTCTGCCAGCAACATGAAAGAGCAAGGAAATGGGTTCTCCCCTAAACACAGAAAAGAACATAGGCTTGCCAAACTTTAATTTTATCCCAGTGAGACCCATGCTAGACAATAAGTTTTTGGTCATTTGTTATAGGAGCAATAAGAAATTAATAAACAAGGACTTTGATATTGGGGATATCTGATTCAAATCCTGACTCAATCCCTTAATAAGCTGAGTAATTGCAGAGATATGTTTACCACCTACTTCATGAGGTTGTTGTGAGCCAGAAGGTAGGTCAGATAATGATTCGGTTCAGTTCAGTCACTCAGTCATGTCTGACTCTTTGCAACCCCATGGAGTGTAGCATTCCAGGCCTCGCTGTCCATCACCAACTCCCAGAGTTTACTCAAACTCATGTCCATTGAGTCGGTGATGCCATCCAACCATCTTATCCTCTGTTGTCCCCTTCTCCTCCCACCTTCAATCTTTCCCAGCATCAGGGCCTTTTCAAATGAGTCAGCTCTTCTAGTAGTAACAATAATGATGACAGTAATACAAATAATAGTTTAGTAATATAATACTATAGATACATGTACATATTTTACAAATAATGATTGTAGGCAACATTTATTGAATGTTTACTATGTGCCAGATAATTTTCTAAGCACTTAATAGGTATTAATTTTTTTAATCCTTAAAATACATCTGTTAGATGGTATTATTATAATCCACCAACATTTTTTTCTTTCTTGTTTTTTTAGCTTTTCATTTGGATTGGTGTATAGCCAATTAACAATGTTGTGATAGTTTCAGGTGAACAGTGAAGGGACTCAGCCATACATATACACATACACATATACATATACACATATGTGCTAAAGCTGAAACTCCAATACTTTGGTCACCTCATGCGACGAGTTGACTCACTGGAAAAGAGTCTGATGCTGGGAGGGGTTGGGGGTGGGAGGAGACGGGGACGACAGAGAATGAGATGGCTGGATGGCATCACCGACTTGATGGACATGAGTTTGAGTGAACTCCGGGAGTTGGTGATGGACAGGGAGGCCTGGCGTGCTGTGATTCATGGGTTTGCAAAGAGTCGGATAGGACTGAGCGACTGAACTGAACTGATGGATACATACGTATCCATTCTCCCCCAAACTCCCCTCCCATCCAGGCTCACATAATATTGAGCAGAGTTCCATGTGTTATATGATAGATCCTTGTTGGTTATCCATTTTAAATATAGAAGTGTGTACATGCCTATTCCCAAATCCATAACTATTCTTTTCCCCTATCTTTCCCCTCAGTAACCATAACAGAACTTTTTTTCTTACACATGAATGACAGTTATTTAGAAAAAGAGAAACAGACAGACAGAAAATCAGAGAGGATAAGTAACTTGCCTGAGCTCACACATGGTGTTAGAGTGTTGGAGTCAGTACACTAAACCTAGAAATGTGAACCAGAACCTGCCTATTTAATCATCTTGCTGCTGCTCTTGTTTAGTCACTAAGTTGTGTCCGACTCTTTGTGACTGTAGTCCACCAGACTCCTCTGTCCATGGTGTAAGGCATAGTTCAGGCAAGGCAGAAAAAGGAAAGACGACCTCAACAGAAGTAGGTTACCTTTATTCAGGCAAGGAGGGGGCGACAGTTGGCCTAACAACCAGGCTGAGCACTGAGAGGGATCAGGGAGGCTCCATATTTATAGGGAGGTTTGTGGAAGCGATAAGGAAAACGTTAATCAGGCGGGATGGTTTGGGTATTCTTTAGTTGAGATAGCATTTGTAGTTGGGCAGGGGATGATAAGTCTTTTGGGGAGTCGGAGAAGGCAATGGCACCCCACTCCAGTACTCTTGCCTGGAAAATCCCATGGACGGAGGAGCCTGGTGGGCTGCAGTCCATGGGGTCACTGAGAGTCGGACCCGACTGAGCGACTTCACTTTCACTTTTCACTTTTATGCATTGGAGAAGGAAATGGCAACCCACTCCAGTGTTCTTGACTGGAGAATCCCAGGGAAGGGGGAGCCTGGTGGGCTTCCGTCTATGGGGTCACACAGAGTCGGACATGACTGAAGTGACGCAGCAGCAGCAGGGAGTGGAAAGTTTTTGGGCAGGGGGTGATAAGTCTTCAGGGCAGGTGTAGGGGGTGGAAGGTTTCTGGACAGGGGGTAATAAGTCCAGATAGATGCAACTGGCCTGGAGCATCAGGGTGGGACCTAAAGTTCTGTTTGGTTTTCTCCGAAGTTATGTGATTCAGCAAGGGCCTTTGAGACTGTTGTTTTCTTTTCTAGGCCCAAAAGACTCCTTCACATGGGATTTCCCGGGCAAGAATACTGGAGTGGGTTATTTCCTTATTGTTGTTGTTGTTTGAATATTAACCATTATGCGACAACCGCTCAATTATCATTGTTTTTGTTATTACTACTATATTATTATTATTATCATTCCAGTATCAATCAAAAGTCCACAGATAATACAAAATAGTAATGGGAAGACTTACACATGGAGTTTTGACTTTGAACAAAGATTATCTTTGATCCTGCTTTACAGTTTGATCAAAGGGCCAGTTCAGCTAACCAGAGCCTGTAGACGTGGTGTGAATGTGTGCTAAATTGCTTCAGTTGTGTCCAACTCTATGCCACCCCATGAACTATAGTCTGCAGGCTTCTCTGTCCATGGGATTCTCTAGGCAAGAACACTGGAGTGGGTTGCCATTTCCTTCTCCAGGGTTAGACCTGGTGTGGGGGTTTGCAATTCATCCTGGAGTCATGTGTTCTGCTGTTATGTATCAGCAGTTATTAAATTTACCTGTGAGTTCTGAATAGTTTATTTAATTTCCATGTTCTGGTTGCATAACTGATCTATCTAATAATATACTCCTTTTAAAGTCACAAATTAAATTAGGTCAATAATTATTATGACTATAAAAATATGAGATAGATTATTCAAATGTGAGGCTTTGTATCAACATAAACTTTTTAGAGTCCATTAGGAAAAGGACAGATAAATGAATTGTTGGATTTTTCACTCATATCAAGAGGGTCTATATGTTTTTTTCACTAGCATAGTTGCTTTTATAACATGTTTTCTTTGGTTTTCACAGCCTTTGACCATGGGACTGTGGCTGACAAAGCAGAAGTGTATGAGGAGGGAGACAGTAAGGTACAATGACCAACTGTTCAGTATTATGATACCACTGAAATGAATAAATCCATCCTCCTGTGGGAGACAAAAAATACCTTGCTCTACAGCAGTGATGTGTGCAGAGAAGAAATAGTCTGAGTAGTAAGAATGTGATGAGTAAGAGAGGGCTGAAAGCCACAAATGAATTCTCGCCAGAGAAGACCCTTGCCCCCAACTAAGTAAATGCTGTATCAGCCTGGCCTTTGGCATCCCACAGATGGGACCTGCATTTTACTTACTGAAAGGGGAGCAATCACACTTCTCCCCCTGATCAAAAGGATAATTGGGAGGCCTGGAGGGGTGAGGGCAAGGAAGATTGTTCTAGTCAATCCTGGAAGTCCAGTTAATCTAAGCCAAAGGAAATCACTTTAATCACCTCTATGATCTTCCTCACCTTACTCAGTACACTTCTGGCTTTTCAATTAGTATTTCATTTCTTTGGCAAATGATTCAGTATACTTTTGCTGTTTTGAGAACCCATGTCCTTCTCCAGATGATATTCCCACATCTCCCTAGTCTCCTGCATTACAATTAGCATTTCATTTCTCTGGCAAATAATTCACTATGCTTATGATTTACTTTTATGGCAGTCAGTTATTATCAGTCTTGGGTCATGGTAACTCAGCAGAAATTCCAGCTGAGAGATTTCAGCATGCTTCTAATCAGCCTCCTGGCTTAACTTTATCAACTCATTCTTCACCCAGATACCAGTGGGATGGCTCATAAGAGCAAGTCTGATTGTGATCTTGTTGCTTGTCCTCAAGTCAAAATTCAACTCAGAATCAAAGTCTCCTAATATTTACAGTGAGGAGAAATTTCACATTCTTCAACACATCCTCAGAAGTCTTTATGGAACAGGGTACCTCTTTCTTAGGGCTTCCCAGGTGGCTCAGTGGTAAAGAATTCGCCTGCCGATGCAGGAAGCACATGTTCAATCCTTGGGTTGGGAAGATCTACTGGAAAAGGAAATGGCAACCCACTCTAGTATCATTGCTTGAGAAATCCAATGGACAGAAGAACCTGGCAGGCTGCAGTCCATGGAGTCATGAAGAGTTGGACATAAGTGAGTGGCTAAGTAACAACAACAACAACAGAATGGATTTAAATAATTTCAGACTGTGTTTTTGTGATGCCCTAAACCTTCCTCGTTTAACATTCAGCAATGATGAATAATATCTGGCTATTTTCTGTCTCCCTCAGTAGACCGCAGGTTCCCTGAGAATATGGCCCATCTCTCGTGCCCATCACAGTGCCTGGCACACTGGACAATGAGCATCTGTTTGTGTTAAATATTTCTGGTAATCTGGTATACTCTCACCACCCAGTGTTGGTAAAGCATTTGGGTTGATCAGTTAAATCTAAATCCACAAGATAAAAATTCCAAAGTTATACTCTATGAGGTTCCAAATTGCCTTGGTACTGTATATCAAATAATTAGAATAATAAAAAAATCAACTTTTTCTGCAGTTCATTTTCCAATTTATCATCTATATGTCTACATGAGCAAAACTATGCAGTCTGATAGAAACTGTTGCCATCATGTCACATAATTACTTTTTCATAAGCTAAAAGTGTATCTTTTCCTTAATAACCTGAATGATAATTTTTATATGGGTATATGTATCTGTCTATCTTTGTTGATGGTGATTTCATGTGCATTGTGTTATATGTTCCTCATAATACCACCTTGAGGTAAATACTACAATTTTTATCTCTATTTTATAGAAGACACAACAGCACTCAGTGTGCTTAATGTTTAACCTGAGTCACCACACAGTGAGTGACAGACTAGAAACATCCAGTTCACAAAGTGGAGTCTAGTTTATTTTCAATTCTGAGTTATTTTGAGGCTCCTCAAGTTCAAAATGTAAAACAATTCATACTGCAAACTTCATATGAGGGCTTCCCTGATAGCTCAGTGGTAAAGAATCTGCCTGCCAATGCAAGGGACACAGGTTCGATACTTGGGTTGGGAAGATCACCTGGAGAAGAGAATGGCAACCCACTCAAGTATTCTTGCCTGGAGAATTCCAGGGACAGAGGAGCCTGGCAGGGTACAGTCCATGGGGTCACATGAGTAGGACATGACTTAGTGACTAAACAATAAAACCCACATATGTTTTCTTCACCACTGTGTTGCCCGTCACTGGGCTCGACAAAGAGCAGGTACTTAATAATTATTTGTTAAGTGAATGAATGAACCTATAATGGGAATTTTTTCATTGCCTTTCAAGGATTTTGTGTTTGCACATGGCAAACAGAGAAGAGATGGCAGCTTCTAAGGCAGCTAATATGAAAAGGGATGCAGGATATTGAAGCGACTAGACAGACTAGGTGATGAATCTTGACTCTGCTATTAGTTGTGTGTTTTGGATCATTCAGTTCAGTTCAGTTCAGTTCAGTCGCTCAGTCGTGTCCGACTCTTTGCGACCCCATGGACTGTAACCTACCAGGCTCCTCTGTCCATGGGATTTTCAAGGCAAGAGTACTGGAGTGGGTTGCCATTTGGATCATTATTTGAATTATAAATCCCATTACTATCATCAGGGTTTTCCATCATCTGGCCTGAACATAAAGAGAGCATTACTTGCTTCATAGGGTTTTTATGGGAGGTAAATGAAATAATGTATAAAAAGCATGTACCACAGAGTCTAGCATTTAGTAGATGCTAGATAAATATTCGTAGCTCTCTTCCTGCTATGAGGGAACCATGTTAATTCATAGCCATTTAGGTCAGCAAGGGAGTCAATCATTTAAGTTTTTTTTTTTCCCCTTAAATAGTCATTACATATTTATAATTCCAGACTACTTGGTTTACATGTACCCCTCTTAGCTGTTTCTAAGCAGTTTCAAACTTTTGCATACCCTCAGAGTTTATCTCATTCTGCTATATAGGTTGAAGATAAATTTTGAAATCATACCAATATAACTCAGCAATCTTTCAGGCTAGTGGATTTAGTTGTGAGTTTTAGCCAGGAAAAATAACAACTGTAGTAAAATGTTTTGTAAATCCATACCTGATTGGAGAGAGGATATTAGACGTTAAGCTCTTGATTTTAATATATCTAGGCATTAAGCTACCTTTTGTATTTTGCTTGGTATGCTAATCCACACAGAAAGCATTACAGAAATTATTTCACGAAGTCCTCTCTAAATAATTCTTTTAACCTTATGAGTGCTGAAATGTGCAGTCTTGTCATCCATTCTAGCTACTTAAGGATTCAGAAAACAACATTAGTTTTGCTTTTAGACAAAAATTATTCTAGGCATGACTTGTGTCTAGAAAGTTAAGAAAACAGTGATACCATTTTTGGATTCCTTACGTTGATATATTTGGGGAAGGCAATGGCAACCCACTCCAGTACTCTTGCCTGGAAAATCCCATGGACCGAGGAGCCTGGTGGGCTGCCGTCTATGGGGTAGCACAGAGTCGGACACGACTGAAGTGACTTAGCAGCAGCAGCACGTTGATATATTCAGTTAGTGAAATTAACTTACTGTTCATTTGTTCCTTTTCTTCAAATACATTAAAAAAGAAAAAACAAGTTGAAAAAAAAATCTTCTTAGCCATTTCTACAGCTGATTATTGCTGCTGTTGAGATTGGGCAACTCCTTTTCCAGTGAAAATGTGTGTGGATTACTGAAGCAATGCATAATCTGCATCAACTGTTTTTGTAAGTTTTTGTATGAAACTGACCTTGGTTTGCATAGTAGCTCTAATTCATTAGCTAATTCATTTTAACCGATGAGTCTCAATTTTTCCACTAGTCAAAAGCAGTCATTACTGTTTATCTAACCAGTTTGTTGTGTGGATGAAATAATATAGCTAGATCTCTTTATATGGAGCAGAAGCTCTATAAACATTAATCCCTTATCTTTAAGTATTCTTTAACCATTTTCATGCCACTGATGGTTTCATGTCTAGTGATAATACCACTTTGCATATGTATCACTTTCCAATTTTGCCAAGCACTCTCTCACGCTATACCTTTATCCTCGTAACACATCTGAGAGACCCCTTCTGTTTGGAAGATGAAAAAATTTATTAAATTGTGAATTTCTTAGATGTAAAGGACGATGTCTTCAGCTCTTTTCTTTGTTCTTCAGGCCAAGCTTAGCCCAGAACTTGGCATACATTTGGGGCTGTATAAATATTTGTTGCACAGACTGATTGATGTGAAGAATAGTAACTTGTCCAAGGTCACACTCAAGGTTTTGATGGGAAGATAAGGACAGGGTTCCTTTGACTTTGGATTTTTCCATTAGACAAGTGGTGAGCAACGTTTGAATATTTTTTCCAACAGGGTCAATTCAGGGAAAATAAAAATGTTTATGTGTCACAAATTCCCAATTAAAATGAAAATAGCTTTATTGAGTCTCAAGGAAAAATATATTCCTTCTACTTAGATTACTTACCTCTGCAGTACAAAAGTGCCAATGAGAAATATTAGAACTCTTTTTTCACCACTAAAATGTTAATATCTGGGCATATTTGAGAAGGAGCCACCCAGAGGCTGCTTTCCAATCTTTTATCCTTTATATTTGCAGAGCACTTTAGAGTTCTCAAAGTGCTTTCATAGGCATTATCTAATTACATTTTTGAAACAATCCCAGAAAGAGGTATTATTACCAACCACACTCTACAAGGGTGCGCTAAAGTTGCGAGGAGGGGGAATGACTTGCCTAAAGTCACAGAGTAAGTGCATTAACAAGGAATTGCCTCCCATACTCTTTATCCTGAGGACTTGCCCTCTTTGCCTATACTGGGTACTAGGAGTTGAGACAAGATAGACTCCCTACCCCAAAATAAAACAAAGCATAAAACATAAAAATCTGGGCATTTCTGTCTCAGTGCTGCTCATGAGGTTTTTTTTTTTAATTAATCTAGCTCAGTACAGGAGCCTAAGAATGAACCAATAAAAAAAAATTACTTTATTGACATGAAAGTTTTCTGCTCTAAAATCTTTGCTCTGTATGGGCAGAAAGGCTACAGTGAGAATTATACTATGAGCTACAAACTGAAGTGTGGTCTTTAAGCTGCTCTGCATGACCTAGTTGGATGATTGATGCCACCAGGTCAGAGTTCTGTTCTGGTTTATGGAATGCCAGTGATCTGGTACTGTCTGGACTTATAATATCTAGAAATGATCAGCTTTGTTATCATCTGCACACATGATGAGGCTTTAGAAATTTCTTTTACTAAATATGCATGTACTGATCTTTCCTTCCCACATTTATATATCCTATTTTTTCATATACTGCTCATTTGATTTTACTTACTTTCAATTGGAGATTGCAGTAATGCAAGCTTATTTGACCAGGTTGTCCACTGTGGGCAAGTGAGTAGAGGTTTTTCCCCCCACAATTCCTCTTCAAGGAGTTCTCCAAGCAGTTACGTATTTGTACAAAGTGCCAAGCCAGCAAAGTATGAGGCAAGAGTGGGAATGGGGTGGGAGAGGAGGTGGCATGGCTTTCTGATGCTGTTCCTATCTCTCTTCATTCAGCCTCACCCCTACTGGTCTCCTCTATTTCCCTTCCATAGTTTCTTATTTGTCACCGTCACCTCTACATGAGCTAAGAATAAATTTGGAGGGTTTTTTTTTTTTTTAAAGTTATATTTCTTCTTTTGAGTCTACATCTGCTTCCTTTCTCATTTATATTTCACAATTCAGGGTTGTAAGTGACATCACTTTCCAAATTCATTTAAAAATGACAGGGATGTCTACAGTTGTGATACTAATAGGATCTTTTGCAGGGAGAAGCAACATTTGCAGAAAGTTTTGTTGACCTCAGACAATTTGCCATTCTTGAAGAAATCCAGAGCTGCTATATGTTTGATTTTCTGCTTTCTGACCCAATACAAATAATCATTGACTTGTTTTAGACTTGGTTGTGTTTGCTAGCTGATTGAAGAAGTCCATGTTTAGTAGAGTTGCTGGGTTTTTCTGTTTGTTCTTTGAACAATGCTGCTGAAAGTGAAGTTAGACCCTCTACAACAGATACTGTCTCAGTGGATGAGTAGGTGCTTTTAATCCATGATAGGGAAGTCACCTTCAGTTCAGTCCAGTTCAATCGCTCAGTCGTGTCCAACTCTTGGCGACCCCATGAACCACAGCACACCAGGCCTCCCTGTCCATCACCAACTCCCGGAGTTTACCCAAACTCACATCCATTAAGTTGGTGATGCCAGCCTACCATCTCATCCTCTGTTGTCCCCTTCTCCTGCCCTCAATCTTTCCCAGCATCAGGGTCTTTTCAAATGAGTCAGCTCTTCACATCACGTGCCCAAAGTATTGGAGTTTCAGCTTCAACATCAGTCCTTCCAATGAACACTCAGGACTGATCTCCTTTAGATGGACTGGTTGGATCTCTTTGCAGTCCAAGGGACTCTCAAGAGTCTTCTCCAACACCACAGTTTAAAAGCATCAATTCTTCGGTACTCAGCTTTCCTTATAGTCCAACTCTTACATCCATACATGACTACTGGAAAAACCATAGCTTTGACTAGACGGAAATTTGTTGGCAAAGTAATGTCTCTGCTTGGGTATATGCAATTTTTTCTTCTTATATTTTCTTACATCTGCGTTTCTAGAATACTGTTTTACACTTTTTAAATAAAGAAAAAGAACAAGTGCAAAGATAAATCAATGAGTTCACTGAGTTGGAAATCTTCATAACGTGTAATTTGCAATTACTTTGTCACTTTTTTGATGTTTATTAGTTTCCATATTTCCAACACACTAATGGCCATATAAACAAAAGTTTGTTCAATGTGTTTTTGTTTAATGAGAATCAAAGTTCCAAAACCCATGCTCATGGACAGAATTTTCCCAAAAGATAATTCGTATAAATAACGAGAAAAGCTTGTGCTTTCTTTCCTCCATGTGGTAATTCAGTTTATTGTCAAAGATAGCATTCAGTCTACTGTTGTTCACATTTAGCAAATATTTAGAAATCACCTAATTGCTCAAGGCACAATACCCTTAACTCTTAAGATACAATCCTTGTAGTTTTATAGTAGTTCCTTAACTGATTTCCTTTCATTTTGTCTCTCTATGCACTTAATCAATCCTCTACACTGACAGTTCCTGTATGAAGTCATTTCTGTTTTCTCATCAAAATTATTTCAGCCTCTCTTCATTCATTTATGGTAACACTTATTTTTTTAATCTTGTTTAATGGCATATGATACCTGCTATCGTTAGACAATGTATCTGTTATAGATAATACAGGTGATTAATTACTCATGTATGGCAGATACAGATGCAATGTGGTTACCCCTACATTCCACACATTTTTAAGATAAGCTATTGTGTATAACAAGCACACAAACAACTGCATAAATCACATATGCAGTTGCATAAATTACATTTCTCAATAAATTTTCACATAGTGAACATGTTCATATAACACCTTTCCAGAGCAATAAAAAAAAAACAACCTTCCCAGTTCCCAAGTGGGGCCTTTTGCTCCCTCCCAGTCACAAGTGCCCTCACTGAAGGTAACACTAGCCCACTTCTCTTCACCATAGATGATTTTGGTTTTGTGGCTGGATTCTTTCACTCAATCTTATGTGTGTGAGTACTCGCATTGTTAGTAGTTTATTCATTAGTACTGTTGTTTAATATCACATTTTGTGGATATACTACAATTTATATATTCATTCTGCTATTCTTGAAAATTTGCTTTTGCTACTTGTTTGGTTTACTAGCTTGAGCTATTAGAAAGAGTGCTGCTATCTGTATTCTAACATACGGCTTTCAGTAACCATTTATAAAAGTACATTTTTGTTCATTCATTTATCCATCCCTTGGGATGTTAAATTGCCAACATGAAATCGAAAGTTGTGTTGTTGTTGTTGTTGTTTTTTAAGAGAAATGTGTTTCTGAAAATATTTGAGTTTTGAAGGCAAGTAAAGGGAATTTCTTAAGTTGGTCCACTTTCCTGTTACAAACATTGGGACTTTTATGTTTGTTTCAAGTTTTGTATCCCAGAAGATTAATAAAGAGTATTAATAAGTAATAAATAGTATTAATTTTTAAAATTCAGTTCTCACTTTGAAACAAATAAGCAAACAAAATATTCTATAACATCAAAGAAAAAGAAAAATCACAAAATTTAAAGGTAGTATGAATTCTTAAAGAGGGACTTTCATATGAATTCCTAGAAAGTTTGATAAAAACAACTCATATCAATGGCTAGTAAACTGAAGTTGGATCTTAACAATGATCCAAGAAAGATGGAAATAATTTCTGCATAAAAAATAAAATAAACATTGAAAACACCTAACATAGTGGCATAGAATTAGCCTTGAAAAAAATGAAGGAAGTGAAATAGAAAACAGATTGGAGCAATTTTATTCCACTAGGAAATGGAGAATAAAACTATGCTGTGTAAGTCAGAGAAGTCCCCAGAAAAAAAACACAGAACAAAGAAGGATGAGTAAATAAGCAAAGATGTAGTAAATAAAATAAAAAACCTAGAACTAGAAGAAATAAATTTTCAATATTGGGAACTAAGAGAAATTTTAAAAAGACCTAGTATGTTCAAAGTAAAATGTACGAATATAAGCTACTACTAAAAGACATTAACAATTTTAACTTTAATTTTCAATGCTAAATACAATGAAATAACAAACAAATATGGATTGCACAATTTATTTAAATATCCTCTCCTGAATAAAACACTGGGAGATGTAATCTACAATCTTAAATGTGGAATTCCACACTTTGAGCTCAACAACAATGTCTTTTTTCTTTTTATAGCTTTTTAGCATTTTGTTCACTTAGAACAAATTCCTGTTTTGTTTAAATTGATCATCCTTTGTCTTATATATAAAAACACAATGTATAGAGTATACTTAAATATATCTCCAGAAATTCAAAAAGACTCATGGAATAATTGATGAACATGAAGAGTTAAATGATTGATTTTTCAAAGTTATAGGTACTGTTTTGTACCAATAATGGAATATCCACTAAGTGTGGCTATTGTTTTTGAGAAGAAACAATTAGGCTTAACTAAACCATATCATTAAGATAGGAGAAAGACTAAGAAGAATAAATTAGAATACAGAACATCAAAATTAAAGGAGAACTAGTACTGAAATCTTAACTAGTATAATTGCTGGATCAGAGTAGATACAAAAGAAAAACAAGTGACAATTAATGGACTCTAACTTCAAGATAAAATGCAGATATGTGGGAAGAGTCAGAAGGTAAGGGAGAAGCTAGAAGCTATAAAAATGTTCAATTCTTCTTTTTCTGAAGGCAGCATGGAAAAAAGAAAGCCCTAGTATTTAAAAAGTAGCAATACATTACAAAATAAGTAATTAGGTAATTAAGAAGAAGACAGTAAAATAAGAGCATAATATAGGATTCTAGAAGATGACATCTAAATAACAATTAGAATAATAAATTTGAATGGTTTAAAACCGCTATAAAAATCTGAAGGATCTTAAATTGAGTATATAACATATACTGAAAATATAAAATGGACTTTTTTCTGAACTCTACATATAAACACCCGTGGAGAGTGCTCCAAGCCCCACGCTGTGGTCCCTAGGTCAGTGCCTTCTCTGAGGTCTGCCTTCATCATAAGCTGGGGCCCCAAGCATCAGCCTAGGCTAGGCAGACTCTTATTTGCTTCCTGTTGTCCTTTTTTTCAAGGGTTAATTTGATCTCCATCAAATTGGACAAGCCAGCCTAAGTAGGATTATACTTGGTGACTGCTATTTGTAAGGAATCATTAAAGGAAGGTCACTATTTCTTGAAATGGACCATTCAAGGAAGGTATAGATCACTCACCTATAGCCAGACATCCTGGAATGTGAAGTTAAGTGGGCCTTAGGAAGCATCACTACGAACAAAGCTAGTGGAGGTGATGAATTCCTATTGAGCTATTTGAAATCCTAAAAGATGGTGCTGTGAAAGTGCTGCACTCGATATGTCAGCAAATTTGGAAAACTCAGCAGTGGCCACAGGACTGGAAAAGGTCAGTTTTCATTCCAATCCCAAATAAAAGAAATGCCAAAGAATGTTCAAACTACTGCACAATTGCACTCATCTCACATGCTAGCAAACTAATACTCAGAATTCTCCAAGCCAGGCTTAAACAGTAGGTGAACTGTTAAATTCCAAATCTTCAATCTGGATTTAGAAAAGGCAGAGGAACCAGAGATCAAATTGCCAACATCTGTTGGATCATCAAAAAAGCAGGAGAGTTCCAGGAAAGCATCTACTTCTGCTTTATTGACTATGCCAAAGCCTTTGATTGTGTGAATCACAACAAACTGTGGAAAATTCTTCAAGAGATGGAAACACCAGACCACCTTATCTGCCTCCTGAAAAATCTGTGTGCAGGACAAGAAGCAACAGTTAGAACTGAGGACATGGAACAACAGCCTGATTCTAAATAGGAAAAGGAGTACATCAAGGCTGTATATTGTCACCCTGCTTATTTAACTTATATGCAGAGTACATCATGAAAAATGCTGGGCTGCATGAAGCACAAGTTGGAATCAAGATTGCCGGGAGAAATATCAATAACCTCAGATATGCAGATAATACCACCCTTATGGCAGAAAGTGAAAAAGAACTAAAGAGCCTCTTGATGAAAGTGAAAGAGGAGAGTGAAAAAGTTGGCTTAAAACTCAACATTCAAAAACTAAGATCATGGCATCTGGTCCCATCACTTCATGGCAACTAGATGTGGAAACAATGGAAACAGTGACAGACTTCATATTTTGGGCTCCAAAATCACTGTAGATGGTGACTGCAGCCATGAAATTAAAAGATGCTTGCTCCTTGGAAGAAAAGCTATGACCAACCTAGACAGCATACTTAAAAGCTGAGATACTACTTTGCCGATAGAGGTCCACGTAGCCATGTACAGATGTAAGAGTTGGACTATAAAGAAAGTTGAGTGCTGAAGAATTGATGCTTTTGAACTGTGGTGTTGGAGAAGACTCTTGAAATTCCCTTGGACAGCAAGGAGATCCAAACTGTCAATCTTAAAGGAAATCAGCCCTGATTATTCATTGTAAGGACTGAAGCTGAAGCTGAAACTCCAATGCTTTGGCCACCTGATGCAAAGAACTGACTCATTGGAAAAGACCCTGATGCTGGGAAAGATTGAAGGTGGAAGGAGACAGGGATGACAGAGGATGATATGATTGGATGGCATCACCGACTCAATGGACATGAGTTTGAACAAGCTCTGGGAGTTGGTGATGGGCAGGGAAGCCTGGCGTGCTGCAGTCCGTGGGGTCGCAAAGAATCGGAGACGACTGAGGGACTGAACTGAAGTGATTCAAGTAAGGAGTTTTGCAGGAACAGGTAAGATAAGATGAAAGCTTTAGCACTGGTAACTTGCAGATCAACAACACAGAATTTCTGCAAGTAATTGAAACCATTAGACTTCTTCAAAACTTTTTAGTTTTTATCACCAGGCAAGAGCAAAATTAATGAAGACAGTTTGCATGATATCCTTAAATATTAGATGAAGAAATTTACTGATGGGTACAGATTCTGGCAAAACATGCAGCAGAAATACTCAGGAGTTTTTCCACAAGCAGCTCCCCAGCTTTCTCCCCAAGACCAATCTTCTTTTCAGTCTCTTCAGTTTCATCTCCAGAGCCATCAATTCCCCTTTTGCTTTAGAACTGTCTCTTTACAGACTAAATGAAAAACATAATCAAAGGAAATGCTTTGCTATTCCCAATCTAGGCAATGTTAGCCAGCATGAGTACAAACTGCCTTCAGTGACAAATATTAAGTCATGCCAGTTGCTAAAGAACATGGCACTGATTTTGACATTTTTAATATGATGGAGTAATGAAAGACATCAGGGTTATTTATAGGTTTATATCATCCTTCACACAGGCAGTGTGTGCAGATGTGGAAAAGAGTGAGTGAGTTGTTGAATCTTATCAGGTAGAAGTGAACAAATTAAGAAAACAAATCACTCAGATGAAATACAAAGTAAAGTAAAGAACAAGAAAGAAGATTGCAGCAGGTGATGTTAAGGAGACATGCCATCTGAAAGTTTGGAAACCATGTTTGGTCCTCAGATACCCAGAATTTGTAGCTGAAGGCAGATGTACACTAGCAGATACAGAGGCTTGTGATCCTCTTCCCTCTTACTTTGATTTTCACCCATTCAGTCAAACCACGTCCAACCCTTCTCACAGGGAAAGTGTATTTATGCCTTGATCTCAAGCTGTGGGCCCTGCCAATTATGCTTTCACTAATGCCAGACTGAAGTATCCTGGAAGTGGAGCAAGATGAAACTTTGATTAACTCCCATTGGCTCCCACACACACATAAGGGAAAACTCATATTCGAGGAATTCGCGAATACTGACATGTACCCATGGGGGCTCCAGGAACAGTCAGACCTCCCACATTCAACTAAAGAAGATGAACTCTTCACTCAGCACTTTTTTTTTAAAATTACTTATTCAGACAATGTTTTAAAACATATCCTGGGGGAGAATTGCTTTCTTGGAGCCCTGAACTCTCCTAAGAGGAGAGTCCTTATGCTCAGAACTTGTTCAAACTTCACGTATGTGAGTCCTCATCTTTCATCCCAGTGTGCAGATGTCAAGGTGCAACCATGAATCAAACTGTCTAATTCTGATGTGATTCAAGGGTATGTGGTTAACTTTAAGCAAAGTAAATTATAAATGTAGTTTTTGTTCTTTAAAATAAATTGGGAATTAGAGAGGAAGCACAAGAAGTCTATAAATGTTCTATAATTATAAATGAAAAACTTACCTCTTGTACTACGAGGCCTTGAAATTTACTTTTTTTCAAAAGAAAATGAGTCAAGCAGCAGATTTCAAAGAACTTTCTTTCCATAATAAGTCAAATTCATCTTTACCAGAAGAAAAGTTTTGATAATTCTAAGAAGACTGATTGGGACAAATCAGATGTGCCTTCTCTTGTCTTTATTGGATGTGACTTTGTGGGATTGAAAGAGAGGGCTTTGTTTCAACTTTTTTCCAATGCTGCTGCTGCTGCTAAGTCACTTCAGTCGTGTCCGACTCTGTGTGACCCCATAGACAGCCTCCTACCAGGCTCCCAGCCTAATATTTAACTAATATTTATTGGCACTTAAAATGAATGCCTTGTAAATAAGGTTGACATGCTAATTACCAGTAAGTAATCATCCAAATAAGTATGTCATCAAATAAATTACTTTAGTTTTGGAGGATTACAGTGATTGCTGTGTTGCATTAGTCAATTCATGGTCTCTGTTCTAGAGTCTTAAAGGAAGGACACACAGCAGTAACTGATGACAGAAAGGAGTTATGTAGCAGACTCAGATTTTACAATGAACAGATTTCAAACACAGTGGATTTACTACACATTTAACTCATTTAGTTTTTCTGAGAAATCCTAGTGTTAATTTTAGTTGTGGAGAAAAGTTATTTAATAAACTGTTTGAGAATCTTGATGAATAAAGATTCATTTTAAATCCAGGAAAAAAGCAAACCTACGACATACAGGTAAAAAAAAGTACTCAGGATCTATATTTTTAACTTCTTAATCTTTTTTCCCCCAAATACAGAGATTGAATCATTTTTCAGATTGGAAGAAAGTAAAATAATTTTTGATCTGGGTTATAGCTCAACTTAAATTTAGGGCATATTAAACTAAACACAACTTTCCACTTTGAGTTCATAAAATTAAGAGTGAAAGAAGAAGAAAGCTGAATGCTTCACTGAAAATCATAGAAAAGTAAGGATAAACATAAAAGGAAGCAAATTGTCAACAGCTGTTTTCAGGATATTAGTCAAAGTGGACAAATTTTCATGTAAATATTGATCATATTACCTGACACATTGCCTTTACATCACTTTGTAAATTACAGCTGTGATAACATTGGACAATGTCAGTATTCATTCTTATGTAGACTTCCAGAATACTTATTGAGGTTGTAACTCAGGAGATTTTAGTGGCACAGTAGGTTAAATGTATGGCATGAGTCAAAGGTACTGATTTTCTTATAATGTTGAGTGTTTACACTTATTAATATAGTAATAATATTTTCAGAGAAGACTGGTGATGCTCATAGTGCTATGAGTGAAGATTACCAGCATAAGATTTATACTAGCAAGATTCTATATATTTTGTATTATTATATTAATTTTACAAATTTATTTTGAATATAAGAAATCCAACATGAAGTAGAGTCTTCCTAAAACTGTGTTTTCCTTAGTTTGTGGCAACTGCAGAAATTCTAGGAATATTCATGAAAATGAATATAATAATATAGGAAATACAGTAGTAAGAAATTCATTTTATGCATCAAGTTCTTAAGTTCTTTTTTGAATGATTGTCATGCTCAGTTTCATCAAGTTCAGAGCATAATTTAGGTATTGGAAGCATCACTTCATATCATCATTTGGTTTTAACATCTACCCTGAATATTTCCCAGGTAACAAACATATTTCACACTGTCATATATACATTTTTTTTCTTAATTGTATATTGACCTGCCATTCCTCCAGTGCTTTGTTTTAATATGCTCAGATTATATACAAGTCATATCACTCTACCTAAGCCATACTGAATTATAGAATTCCAAAATACAAGCTATAAAATTTAATACAATATTTTAAAGTGATGATATGCTTTTAGTTGTCACCTAGGAGGTTGGTTTGACAGGCCACTTGTCATAAAGTTTGAAAGCATAGGTACTTTATTCCATTTATGTTTGATTATGTTCTTTACAGTCAAAATATCAAGTTGATTTTTTTTGTTATGTGTTTTGTTATGTGTTTTTTAATATCTGTTGATTAAATAATATTTTTACTCTATCTCTTCTAGTAAACATATATTTAGAGTCACTGTTTACTTCTTCCAATATGTTTAAAAACAGTTCATGCACTATGTAATCTAGTGAGTTAGATTTAACCTTGAATGCCTTTGTCTTCACATTTTTGCATTAAGGCTAATCAAGGTATATTTGGAGAAGTAAACTGTATTTTAAGAGGGTAAATATAATCCTATAAATCTAGTAGGATGCAATGAATTTACAGAAAAAAAGTAGGAAAAAATGTTTCCTTTGAGAATTAAACTAGTAAGATACACATATAAAGAGTATAGTCAGAGGCTTATTGCTGATATTAAGATGGAGAATACTTGAATATTTGCATGAATAAGGAAATAAGTTGGATATGTGTTGGGAGGGGAGATATTACAGTGAATAATTGATAGCCAAGACCCCCTGGGAAAGGAGCCAGATATCTGTATTTTTAACAAACTCCCCATGCAATTCTTTAGTAAACTTAAATTTTGTATGGAATTTGAGTCTGATATTTATATTTTGCTCATTTTTTTTAATTGTTTTCCTGAATCTTTAGAAAATGTCTTGGTTTAGGAAACTTGTCTTCACAGAACTAGCTAGCTAATGTTACAGAGCTTTTTCTTCTACCTGTGTGTTTATGTCTAGTATTAAAAAAATTATACACACACACACACATATATATTGTAGCTTGCTTTCTTGGATGCTTTGGCTCCTTCAGCTTTCCCCTGGATGGTTTCCCTTTCTTACTTCTCCTTAATGTGGATTTGTATTCTAGAAGGGAGCTCTTATGGGTGAGGTTGAGAGTTCATAGGGGACAAGCTGCTTCAGCCCCTCCAATGATCTCACCAGGTACCCCTGGAGTTCACTCACCTGCTATTTTGGAGGAAGTTGCTTCATTTTTAGCAGTTGTTCTCAAATTTTCCTGCTGCATGTTCCAAAAAATATCTTTTGGCCATTTGATGTTCTTTCATTTTCAGGTCAAACACCCCTTTACTTCTATCAGATCTCATGTCAGTAATATATGTTTCTGTGGTTGTTGGCAATTTGTGTTCCCCTGTGAATATATAGGGCTTCCCTCATAGCTCAGTTGGTAAAGAATCTGCCTGCAATGCAGGAGACCCTGGTTCAATTCCTGGGTTGCGAAGATCCTCTGGAGAAGGGATAGGCTACCCACTCCAGTATTCTTGGGCTTCCCTTGTGGCTCAGCTGGTAAAGAATATATCAGGGTTTCTAGGGATAACTTGTAAAATAGTTTTGTCTTACATGTTCCCTGCGTGGTTTTGATTTTGCAGTTAGTTTGTCCTTTTGTGTGTGGGAATTCAAGATACAAAACTATGCATGATATTTTAAATTACCTTTGTAAAGAGTTCTGCGGGTGATTCTTGTATATCACTACTTTACATCAGAGTATTGTAGCCTAGTATGCACCATCAACTAACCTCAGCCTGTGTTTCTCTTGGTTTCAACATATAGGAGTGAAAATTTGAGTAATTACCAGTGGTAAAGGTTTGCTTGTCCTCAAGTCCAATCATGGTCTAATTAGCGACGGGTGGTGACAGGAGCTGATACACATTTTTGTGTAAGACTGAATGTTAAGATCAGTAGAGGAAAAGGAAATGGCTGTTTAACATTTACTATAACTTGCGTTCACAGTTTTCTCTGAAATACTAAATCATGTGACTAAAAATATAAGGAATACTTTCTTTCTCATGCTGTCGTCTTTGCCTTAACTCATCCTGTGCTCTATCACTTTGCTGACTGATGCCAACTTTGTCTTCACATGTCAATCCTGATCTCTCCTAGGAAATAGCCTTGACATCTTCCTTCCCCTCAATCATGAGTTACATGTTTTCTTATTCACCCATCACATTTCACTTTTTTGTCTTTCTTCAAATAAGACACTAAATTCCTTAGTATAGGAATTGTACTTTTTCTCTCTGTATCTCTTCTACCTTTCTTTGCATGTAGAAGGAATGAAGAATAATAAGTGAGTAATTTGGAAAAGACCCTGATGCTGGGAAAGATTGAGGGCAGGAGGAAAAAGGAATGGGAGAGGTTGAAGATGGTTAGATAGCATCACTGACTCAATGAACGTGAGTTTGAATAAACTCTGAAGATAGTGAAGGACAGGGAAGCCTGACTTGCTGCAGCTAATGGGGTTGCAAAGAGTCAGACATGACTTAGTGATTGAACAGCAATAACTTATGAATGAATGAATATAAATTATAAATAATTTTACCACTTAATATTTATCATTGGTGATTTTCAGTTCAGTCCAGTCACTCAGTTGTGTCCAACTCTTTGCAACCCCATGAACTGCAGCACACCAGGCCTCACTGTCCATAAAGTGAAAGTGAAGTCGCTCAGTAGTGTCCGACCCTTAGCGACCCCACGGACTGCAGCCTACCAGCTCCTCCATCCATGGGATTTTCTAGGCAATATGGTAGGCTAAATAACATTCCCCCCAAAGTTACCTACTGCCTAATCTCTAAAATCTGCAAATATGTTACCTAGTATGGCAAAAGTGCCTTTGGAGATTAAGGATTCTGAGATGGGAAGATGATCCTGGATGATCTGGGTGGGTCTTAAATATAACTACAATGGTCCTTTAAAAAGAAGATGATGGTAATTAGGAGATGTGATGACAGAAGGAAGAAGTCAGAGTAACATGAGGAAGGAGCCACAACCCAAGAAATGCAGGCAACCTCTGGAAACTAAAACAGACAAAGAAAAAGATTTCTTTCCGAAGACTTCAGGAGAAACATAGAAACATAGCCCAGATGACTCATTGATTTTAGACTTTGGACCTTCAGAACTGTAAAATAATAAATTTCTATTGTTTTATGCCACTCTGGTTTGTGGTGATTCATTACAGAAGCAAGGAGAGACCAATACACTGTCATATTTCTCCTGTTGTTTCTGATCAATAACATATATACTCCTAGTTTATTGAATTAACTGACAATTGTTTGGGCTTCCCTCATGGCTCAGGAGGTAGAGAATCCACCTGCAATGCAGGAAACACAGGTTAGATTCCTGGGTTGGGAAGATCCCTGGAGGAGGGCATGGCAACACTGCAGTATTCTTGCCTGGAGAATCCCGTGGATTGAGTAGCCAGGTGTGTTACTCTTCAAAGGGTCGCAAAGAGTCGGACATGACTGCATGACTAAGCACGCACGCACAAATAATCGTTTCATATCATGTGAAGAATATATTCTCATTTTTCCTATAAGTTTTGGTAAGGTACCTAAAGATAGATTCTAGTCCCATAAATATGAAAATCACTACCAGATTTTTTTTTCCTTTGAAATGTTTCCGCTGCAAGCAAGCTTTTATCTTCTTCCTCTCTGTTACTTTGTATTTTCAACCTCTGACCTTCAGAGAACCAGGCATCTCCCAGCATACATTAGACCACACAAGGGCACTTAATCATGTAAACAGTGAAATAAGTCTCACTGCTAATCTTTTATCTAATGGCAGATTTCTTAGCTGTGAGTACTTTGATGGTGATGAAAGGAAATACTTTTTATTATTCTGCAAGACACATTCCAACTTGAGAATCTCAACCTACATTGGTTGTAATTGTAATTTTAAAAAACCTTGTCTTTTTTTCTTTTTTGATTGCAGATACATTCTCATTACTTTGGAATACAATGCCACTCCAATTTCAGCTTTTTCTTGGGCATGCGTAATGTAAGAAAGAAAATGATGCACCTACTAATATTTTGTCCATACGAAGGACATTGGTTTTTCCTTTTTGCTTTTGTTATGTTATGAGCTATGTTGGAGATAATGGATTATAGTGAAGCCATCTTCACTGTGATTCATCATTCTTGAGGGGTGGGGGCAAAATCCACTCTGCTCTTAGTGACTTGTTTCTAAATGACATGACCTTTTGTGACATAAAAAAGGAAGTTTGCTTCCAAAGCTTGAGAATTACATTTAGCAAGAAGGCAGGAAATGTACTTGTTGTCAGTGAGTAAATTAAGATGACAAAAAAACAGATGTGGGATCGTTTAAGTTTCATCTCTTGTGGGGCTCCCCTGGTGGATCAACGGTAAAGAATCTGCCTGCCAGTGCAGGAGACATGAGTTTGACCCCTGGGTTAGGAAGATTCTCTAGAGGACGGCATGGCAATGTGCTCTAGTATTCTTGCCTGGGAAATCCCATGGACAGAGGAGTCTGGTGGGCTATAGTCCATGGGATCGCAAAGAGTTGGATATGGCCAAGCAACTCAACACACACACACACACACACACGCATGCATGCATCTTGGAGTTGAATGGTTTCTCACATAGTTACATATCCCTAACCCTTTTACCTGTGGAATTACTAAATACCAAAAGCACCTTGTTTAGAAGATTTCACATTTACAAGAGCAGCCAAATAGAACTGTTTGATTTAAGCCACTAATTCTAGTTCCCAGGCTTAACTCTGAAAAAAAAGGTTTAGATACAAATATGGTTTATAAATTATCTAGTTTAAATAATTGATAATTGACAAGGCAATTAAAACAGCTGGATTAGCTCTTATTTTAATATGTTAATCCTCCAAAATTTAAAATGTTTTGATCATTACACATGATAGACTCAGTTAGGTCTTAATGCCATCGATTGCTGTTATTTTAGCAAGCTTTAAAATTCTTTATATTATTCATTTTTCAATTCTATTAATGAGTCTTCTTATTAGCTCCATTTTCCTTTTCACTTTTTTTGCAGAGTTTAAAATATCAGTAGTTATGTTATACACTTAGGACCCCAAAGTGAGTCATTTGCAAGTGAGTCTTTTTACCATAAAGCTGTAAAAAGAAATCTAAAATTTAGATTCTGGAAGATTAAGGTTCAGTGATTTTCTTTAAGACAATAAATTGATTCTTCGGATAACTGCACCCCATCTTTGGACAATTTCTCACTGTTTTGTTTTCTGTTAGATTATATTCCTGTTGTCAAAGCAATGCCAACAGTCATATGCCTCCAGCTCACTATTTCATAGAAGAACCAAGAAAGGGGAAATTTAAATAGCTGGGAAGAATGGACTACAATTTACTGAAAAGCTACCTATTCACTCACATCTCTTTTGGTGTCTGACCTCATTTTTGTAACCCCTTGGGTTTCAACAAAATTTCTTATTAATAGAAACACTGAGATGATTATTATGTTAATTAGTCATTATTTTTAAAGAACAAATCTGTTCCCCTTAAGATTTCTAGTGTACTCCTCTGAATAGATAAAGTATAATTATGCAGTATTTCTGATGAAAGAAATATATAAGATAGAAACCATGGCCATCCTGATGAGGCTTCCTACAGTTCTACCAAGTTGACCCCTTTATCAGCCCTGTTAGACGTATTTGAGAAAGTACACTTTCAGCTCATTATTTACTCTTTAGGATGTTTCATTATACCCCAAAATTAGACCCACCAGTAGCAGGTGAATTTAACAGATTTAGCAAGTTTCTAAATCAGTTTGCATTTATACAAATTGAGTCAAAGCAACCCAAATCCTTTCAAGAAAAACTAAAAATAAAGGAAGAATTACTTCCTCCACACTCCCAAAAAAGGGCCTGTAAAATCTTATAAATCTTTTTACTTAAGCTCATTTATATTGGGGCACCGAAAGTGAGGGATTTTATCTTTGAATGGCTAATGATCAAATTATTTTTTTCATGTGACTATTCTCTCAGCCTCTCTTAAGACGGAAAGCTGCACGGTAGAGTTGTTAGGACTTTGGCTTTGGCATTAAACTCTGCCTGATCCAGGCTCCATCATTGCAATTTGGGCAAACTCACTCATCTCTGATCCTTTCTGTTAAAAAAAAAAAAAGTGTACCTCATTTGTGTATTGTGAGGATCAAATGACCTAGTCCATATAAAGCACCTGGTACACTGGCAAAAAGCAAACACTCAGTATATTCGATATATTTATTATTCATGATATCACAATTAATGGTCATACACTGGCATTCCAAATTTGGTATCAGAATGTACAATCAGTTCAGTTCAGTCACTAGGTCGAGTCCAATTCTTTGTGACTCTATGGACTGCAGCACACCAGGCTTCCCTGTCCATCACCAACTCCCAGAGCTTAACTCAAACTCAAGTCCATTGAGTTGGTGATGTTATCCAACCATCTCATCCTCTGTCATCCCCTTCTCATCCTGCCCTCAGTCTTTCCCAGCATCAGGGTCTTTTCCAGTGAGTCAGTTCTTTGCATCAGGTGGCCAAAGTATTGGAATTTCAGCTTCAACATCAGTCCTTCCAATGAACGTTCAGGATTGATCTCCTTTAGAATGGATTGGTTGTATCTCTTTGCAGTCCAAGGGACTCTCAAGAGTCTTCTACAACACCACAGTTCAAAAGCATCAGTTCTTCGGCAATCACCTTTCTTTTTAGTCCAACTCTCACATCCATATGTGACTACTGGAAAAACCATAGCTTTGACTGGACGGATCTTTGTTAGCCAAGTAATGTCTCTGCTTTTTAATATGCTGTCTATGTTGGTCATAGTTTTTCTTCCAAGGAGCAAGGGTCTTTTAATTTCATGGCTCCAGTCACCATCTGCAGTGATTTTGGAGCCCAATAAAATGAAGTCCGTCACCATTTACATTGTTTCCCCATCTATTTGCCATGGAGTGTTGGGCCTGGATGCCATGATCTTAGTTTTCTGAATATTCAGAACAAAAATCCTAATTAGCTAACTCCTGATTCTGTTCTGAGGAGATACAAGTTCATGAAATAGGGAAAAGCCACTGAATTTTGGCATTATGAAGACAGGCTGAACTAAAGATTCCTTTGAATCATTAGTCCTTTCCACAATTTTAACATATGACTCAATTTACAAAACTCCAACTTAGAAGAAAACTTTTCTGGAATTAAATTGATGTGTGGAAGTGGTACACCTCCTCTGAGAATATGTTATTACTTTTTTCTATTGTTTGGATGGGGATTGTTCTACCAGGTTGTGGACAAACCTGCGTGAAGAATTCAAGTGGTTTATTGTCGTATTTCTGACTCCCATTTTGTCTGTCTTTAAAACAGAATTAACTTTTTATTCATTCTTCCTTGAAACTGAGAAGGCTGATGGTTTGGAAGAAAATTAACAGAGCAGGTTTTCTGAATCAAAGTGCTATATTTCTTTCAGTGTGAACACTCAGATGTGTGTAGGTAACCAGCTGGGTATCACAATGTCTCTTAATTTCTCCTGCATCATTCCTTGTGTTTTTTATATAATCATTAAGATTAAAAGTTCTCACTGATGAAGTCATATTTTCATAAAAATATCATATTTTGATGTTTTTTCCCTTTGGAAAAATGTTAATAATTTCTGGGTAAGAGGGTCTGAAGATTACACAATTCCAAGAAATGCATTTAATGTAGTTTATAAACTAAAAGAACAAAGAAAGAAACATATAAAATTCTTTTGGAGCTAAATTTTTAAAGAAACTTGAATTGCTTTGTGAATTACTCTGATTAACATAATTTCATAAAGTAAAAAATTTGTACTTTTTCACCATCTGCTTTCAGTAGGACTTGAAACTGACATTTTTGACTCTCATTTAAGAATCTTTCCATGGTCTAGTAAAATATACCAAGTCATACATATATACACATTCTGAAAAATTCTGAGCTCATGAGTTTAATCTTGTACACCTAAAATTCACTTCCTTTTACATTTTCTATGTTCTTGATATTACTGCCATTTCGACTATTATTTATTTTTTCCTTATTTAATCCTCACAGTAAAGTTTGTGGTAGACATTATTCTCATTTAGAAGATGAGATCAATAAAACTTCGACTGGTAGATAATTTGCCTAAAATTATATAGCTACCAACTGATGGAGCCAGGCTTCAAACTTTCTAATTATAGTGCAGCTTGGTTGCACTGAGTGATACTTAGTTTTGTGTTATTTAGTTCATAGTGATATCTGTGGTTCTGTATGTTGAGAATTCTATTAGTCATGGAAGAGAAGGACAAGACATACAGAACATCTACCCTCTTGATTGAAAGTATGATGTAGATGATGTAACAGAGAGATCTCAGAGAGTTTTCATGGAGGCATTCAAAACATTTTCATACAGGAGATGGCAACTGGAGTGAGTCTTGACAAATGAGTGTTTACCAGTAACTTGATAATTTCAGAAAAATTGTCCAAAGCATGGAAAAGTAATGTACATCATGCTTTGAATGAGCACCACAATGATTTTTTAAAGTATGTGAAGTTCATAAAGTACATAATAAATGCTCAATAAATGTTTAGTTATTATTTTCACTTTGAAATAACATGTGGTTGCAGCCACCAAAAAAGAAATAGACGTTTGAAAAGCTCAGTTTTCTGTTTCATACAACCTTAACCATCTTAATAGTGATTCTGAAATAATTTAAAAACAATAACAATAAACAGTAAGATACATGTATGAATACAGTTTTGAAGGATTCTAAGCATTTATATAAAAATTCATTGCCAAAATACAACTACTTTCTGGCATAGTCATTTTGGGTTACTACACATTTTTAATTTTTTATTACCAAACTGATTGGAATTAATTTTGTTTGCTCTTTTTTCAGTTCCCAGGCATCAACATAATTGATACTGTGTTTCTGCTTCAGTTGATTAGTTTTTCTGTTTATATGCAATTTGGGGTTTGAAGGGAAGCAATGATAAGCAGATTGAATGTCAGTAAGTTTATCAACATATAACTTTCCTGTATAAATTGAACGTGAAATGTGAAAAATCATTAAAACTCACCTTTGAAACCTACAAATAAACAGTTCAGAAAAAATGTCTAACGAGTCAGCAACAGAATTCTCTAAATGCAACTTTAACCATGACAGTCTTTATTAAAATAAACAAACCAACTGACACATTTTTCTTTGAAACTATTCAAGTAAGGATAGGTAAAATCCTGATCACAAGAAGTATGTGGAATTCTTATTTCCTAGTGAGGTGTTTTGTTTTGTTATCATCTCTCACTCTTTTAATTCTTTATTGTACAACCTTCCCCAATCTTTCCTTCTGTTTTTAACACTCATCCCCAAAACACTTGAAGCACATAGCATGCCCATATATTCATCTTCTGTGTGGTTGTTTTTGATAACTTCAAAAATCCACATCACTGACTATTCAAAAGTTTTTGTCTCTCATTTACTTTATCTCCTAAATTCTAATGAAATTTTTCAACATTTCATATCTGCAACCCACTATTTTTCAGCTCATTGTCAAACAACAAATCAAAACCAAAAAAAAACCCAAACCCAAACCTACCACTTTCAAGACTTGAACCCTGAATTTTCTTTCTAAGGAATTCAACATGGTGATTATATTGATACTTGCCCTTCATATTCCCTATTTCCCTTTATTTGTAAAATATTCTACCATCGTAGCTGTTGAGTGATGCCATAAAAACCTGATTTAAATATGTTAAAAAAGTTCACTATGGACAAAGGGAATAATGGAAATCTCTGTATCCTCCACTCAACTTTGCTATGAACCCTATGAAAACTTCCCTAAAAAAATAAGGATAACTTTATATGGTCTAACCTTATACAAGCTCTTTAAAAATGGCTCAGCCATCCCTGTGTACACACACTCTCAAGACCCTAAGCTATTTCATTAATCCATAGAAAACATTGTGTGTTGTGTCACTGAAAGTCTTAAGACCAGCTGGAAAAGTTTCCTCAAACCTCGCTTTTCTCCATCTTTCCATGCTTCTTTCTTCCTCCTCTTTCCCTTCTTGCTGTTCTTTAGTTGCTAAGTTGTCTGTGACTCTTTGAAACCCCATGGACTGTAGCCTACCAGGTTCCTATGTCCATGGGATTTCCCTGGCAAGAATATTGGAGTGAGTTGCTGTTTCCTCCTCCAGGGAATCTTCCTGACCCAGGGATCAAACTTGTGTCCCCCGCATTGGCAGGTGGATTCTTTACCACTGAGCCACTAGGGAAGTCCACTCTTTCCCTTAGTGATCTCAATAATTCTCACAGTTTTAGTCTCCCTCAGAACAAAATGATCAACATATTTGTATCTCAAACTGTCTTGTCCTCTAGAATGTCTGAGATCCAGAGTAAACTCAGTTGGATAGATCACCTCAAACTTTACATTTTTTAAAGTTTTTTTTTTAATATGGACCATTTCTAAAGTCTTTATCAAATTTGTTAGCAATATTGTCTCTGTTTTATGTTTCATTTTTTTGATTGCAAGGCATGTGGAATCTTAAAGTTCCTCAACCAGGGATCAAACCTGCACCCCCTGCACTGGAAGGTGAAGAGTTAACCACTAGACTGCCAGGGAAGTCCCAAACTTTACAGTTTTTAAGTGCCTCTATCACCATCCTCCCCAACCCTGCTCCTCCTCCTGCTTTATTTGCCTCACCTAATGAAAGGACATAATATGCTCCAAGGCAAGGATCTTCCAGGTCATTTTTGCCTTTTCAGTGTGTCCTAAGTGCTATGTCTAGCATCTCACCAATATGCTGTGAGTTTTATGTGAGGGAAACAATGTGGCTTTCTTTAATAAGCTTTGAAAAGAAATTTTTTTTCCTCAGTAGAGTCATAATATAGATATTCTAGAATAGGATCTAGAAAGTAATCTGAAAATGACCTTTATTTCCAGATTTTATTAAGGTGTTAAAATACTTCAAGGAAACAACATCAAAACATTATGTCAATCTTGGTCAATGGCTCAACAATGAAGAAGAACGAGACATAACAGTTTTCAGCACCCTCCATTGAAAACAGTGCCCAGCTCTGAACCTGAATATTTAAGACTTATGTCTCTACTGAGAATGGGTGAATTATGCTCTCAGGGCTCAGTTACACCAGTAATCAATTTCATTTTAATAACATTATTTGTTCTGATTCCATTTTCACCCAGCCAACTTCTGATTGTATTTTGGGTTCTTACGTAGTTTTACCTGCAGATTCAATTAAGACAATTTTTCAGTCTAAATAATATTTGCATTTTTCACTACAAATTAAAACATTGGCCTTCTGGCTTTATATTATAAGCTTGGTGAATGTTGATACTTTTCAGCGAAATTGGTCAAATTATTTTGTTTTTATTGGAATAATATATCTACATAAAATTATTGTATGTCTCCATGAGTTTAGACACTGACAATAACCAGTAACCAGATTCCTGATGAAGAAAAAGAAGTGATTAGCACCCTAGTCCCACCCCATAGCCCAAGTAAGGCTATGGACCACTTACCTGGGTCATTGAAATAGACCTCAAAGTAATTTTCATTTTTCTTCATTGCTGCTTTATAAACTATAATCAAGGAATTTCTCTGCTTAAAGAAACAGTGCTTCCCAAATGCCTAATTTTAAGGCTCTAGGAAGCCCTTAGAGTAATAAGAATAAATACTTTTCCAGTTCCAAATCCACTACATCTCTGTCCAAAATAGAAATCTTCTAGGTCTAGAAGTTCATCAGAAAAGCAAAGCAAATGGAGATTGCATCAGGATAGACAAACAGGAACTGCCACAAAACCAGTAATGCACTTTGGAATAATCAGAGATGCTTATGTGTGTGTGTGTGAATATATATATATATATATATATATGGCCCAATTTATATTTTTGAGTGCTTTCATCCACATCTGACAGCCCATATGCCATAAAATTATGTCGAGCTCTACTTTCAAAATAGATCCAGAATACAAACACCCCCCAAAGTCTCCACAGTTGTCACCTCAGCTACTATCATAACTCACATGGGATATTGCAGTAGTCTCCACTCTTCAGTCTTTTAACACCGTAGTCAGAGTGATCCTTAAAAATGTATGAGTCAAAAACTCACCTCATTTTTGTTCTAAAAATCCTCCAGTAGTTTTCCATCTGATAGTAAAATCCAAGGCCGTTAAAATAGCTCTCAAGTCGCTAATCTGCAATGTCCAGCACAGTCACCTTCACATGTGGCTATTGAACACTCCAGTTGTGGAGTCTAAATTAAGATGTGCTATAAGTAAAAAAATATATGCCAGATTCCAAAGACCTACCTGGTACAAAAAAATGTAAAATATGTCAATATATGTAATTGATTGAAGTTAAAATGATAACAATTTTCATATATTAGATTAACATTTTATTAAAATATTAATTTCACATATTCTATTTTTCACTGTACTAAGTAGCTACTGAAAAAATCTTAATTACTTCTGTGACTTATGATATCCATTAGACAGTGCTGCTCAAAACAGTCTATGCTTCATTATCTTTCTGACCTGCTACTTCTTTACCTTTCTTACCAAACTGCCTTCCTTGCTTGTCTATGAACTCATCTCACAAGCTCTTGATACAAGGCCTTTGTGTTTTAGTTTTCCTTCAGTCTAAAATGTTCTTTTCCTAACATTTCATGATATCTTCCTCATTTCCTCTATGTCTTTTCCTTAATACTATCTTTTCAGTGAAAACTTCTGTGACTACTTGATTTAAAACTGAAGTCCAAGGAAAGTTGTGTTTCTCTTCTCTGCTTTACTTTCCCCCCACAGATTTTGTCTTTATTGAACACAGATTTGTCTGATAGAGCAAACCAAGTATTTGAGAATCTTTTAAATCTAGCAAAATTTAGTTTCTGTATGCCAAAGGACACAACCCAAAGTTTACAGCAAACTTTACTCAAAGTTAAGACAAATAAACAAATAACAGGAGCTTTAAAATAAGGAGAAGTTCTCTCCAGGACTTCAGAGCATCTGAGTAGAAATGCAGGTATGAGCTGATACTTAGTAGTCAACATGAGTGTGCCTTTATATTCAGGAGGAATGATTATGAATAACAGAAGCCCAGATCTTCATCTCCTGAGAAGAACAACTACTAGAATGTCATGGTTACACTGTCTAAGAGATGTCAAACAGGGGCACTTACAATGGAGATTGAAATTGAATTCAAGCTCTTTTGTTACCAATGGACATGATAAATGGTGGATTACCAAGAGTGAGAAGCATTATCTGAGAGAATGGGTTGATTTAGATTGTTAGTAATACTAGAGATCTCTACCCAGTGATCCTGACCTCTCAACACACAAAGAGACCTAAGGAAGAGAGCATGTCTACCCACTCCAGTATTCTTGTCTGGAGGATTCCATGGATAGGCTACAGTCCATGGGGTCTCAAAGAGTCAGACACCATTGAAGTGACTTAGCATGCACACATAGGGACCTACGGGGACCATTGTTCTATGATGTATACTTTAATTGTTATTATTTTCTTGCCTGTCCAGCATATTACAGGCCAACTGATAATCTGCAGCTTCACCTTATCTCTTAGGTAACTGCATGTACCCTAGTACAATAGCTGGCTCACCACATGTCTCGTAGTGGGAGCAGTGGTGACTACTTCTCCACCTTTATTAAAGACCAGATCCTTCTGCTCTTAGCCATTGTGTCCAAAAATCACTCTTTTTATCAGAAAATACATTGCATGTTTCCCTTGAAAGAGTGGTGTTGGTAACATTGCCCCCAAAGCAGAGCTGGACAGAGAAACCTGGCAGGCTACAGTCCATGGGGTCACAAAGAGGCAGACATGACTTGGCAAATAAGAAAAATCACTCATCTCTGGTTTAACCATGTGTTAGTGTGATTTCTGTTCACTACATACAAGCTTCACAAACCAGCAGATGTGGTCATGCTAGCAGTGGGAAGAATAAAGCAGGGATCTTCCAGATCTAAGCTGGGTCATTTTATTGTAAATATTAACAATAACACTTTATTAAAAAAATGAAAAATACAGAGCAGTTGCTAAATCAGGGCATATGGTTACTGTATCCAATTAGTCATTCACTATAAATACACCCATGCTATATAACAAAAATGGAGAACACAAAAAATTCCAAATCTAAATAATAATAATCATCAACAGAGACTTTAAAGAACTTTAAGATAAGATAAAATGACCATACTAATGGGATTGCTCATTACATCCATTGGTTACATTTATTTCCTCTGGCCCATATTTAGGAACAAATAAGAGACTCTGGGTCAATCCCTGGAAGATCCCCTGGAGGAGCACATGGTGACCCACTCCAGTATTCTTGCCTGGAGAATCCCATGGACAGAGGAGCCTGGGGACTATGGTTCACAAGTTCGCAAAGAGTCAGACTTAGCACTGGTGCACGCAGGGACAAAAAGTTTCAGTCCATATTTGACACTCTCCATATACAACATGTGCAATGTTATATCTGTTTACATAGCATCCCTGCCTCCAAGGAATCTGCAATCCAATCATACAAGTAATTTTTGCACATGTGAAACAACTTAATGTCAATAGAAAGGGATTTATTTCTCTCTGCTGTCAAAAAAATTATCTTTGTCAAAAATGTGCTAAACATGTTTTAATTGATTTATCATATTTACTCACCTAGATTTTTCTATTTCCTAGAGAACTTCTCTTCCACCACACTTTTTAAAAAGAAAAACCACAAACCAAAAATACTTTGTGCATCTAAGGAAAAACTATGATGTGTTAAATATTGCTTTATAGTCTAGGAATGGACAGAAAGATGGAAGCAGAAAGACAGAAAGGCAAATACAAAATAAAATATAAAGTGCTAAGATGTTAGCTACATAAAAATCTGGGAATCACTAGCCTGGAAAAGTATGGGTGGAATAAGAAGTGACTGTGGACAGCTTACTTAATATTTCTGACTCAGTTTCCACAAGGATATAGTATATGTACATGACGTTGTTGCTATGAGAATTAAAATAATATGATCTACAACTGAACTCGAGCATGTGGAACACCATCTGATCTCTAGGAATCATTCTGTCAATATGTGTTTTTATTATTGTACTTATTGCTCATCCATTGGATGGGATTCTTTCCTGATTCTTCACCCTTCTTAACGTATACATCGAAAAACTAACTTTTATCCTTGCTAATATTGTGACCATTAGAAATGATACTACAGTGTCATAATGAAGGAGAAATTCTCTTCACAGAGTTTCTGTTTACACAGAATTCATGCCTCCAAGGAATCTGCAATCCAATCATACAAGTAATATTTACACATGTGAAACAGCTTTATGTCAACACAAAGGGCTTCTATGTACTTACCAAGGGTGGAATACACGAGAATCGTGATTTTTTTCAAGTAGCAATGTTAAGAAGTAGCAAGAGAAGAAAAAGAATATCCTTTACTGAGCATTTGCATTCATGTATGCCAAGTCCCTTCAGTTGTGTCCGACTCTTTCCAACCCCCTGGATTGTAGTCTACCAGGCTCGTCTGTCCATGGAATTCTCCAGGCAAGAATATTGGAATGGGTTGCCATGTCCTCCTCCAGGGGATCTTTGCAAATCAGGGATCAAACCCATGTCTATTGCAGCTCCTGTCTTGAAGGTGGATTCTATGCTTCTGAGCCACTCGGGAAGCCCTATGTGGCAAAAAAGTGCTAAGCTTTTAAAATTGATTGACCACTGATAGCACACTGCATCAGAAAGCACTCTGATTCCTCCCATTTTATATATAGTGAAACTGAATCTTGAAGGGGTAAAATATTTCACTTACAGTCATGCATTGTGGAAAAAAATACAAGTGAGTTCAGTTCTGGCACCAGACTCCACTTTGCTGTCCATGAGTGTACACAGGGGACCTAGCATGATGCTTACTACACAGAGTATCAAAAAGTTTTTTGGTAGAAGAATGAATGAGCAGATGAATACAACGTGAAGTATCAGCTACAAATGTTTTAAGAATTCCAAGACTGGAGAAATTATTTCACTTAATGATTTACTTAACATAGATTTATCAAGCATTTGCTAAAGACCAAGCATGATAATAAAACCTTGGAATACAAAAAGGATGAGATATGATTTCTGTCTTTCATAAATTCATATTCAATAAATAAATACTTTGTTAAGTGCCATCACAGAATAATACTCCAAACAATGTGGGAACACAGTTGGAGAGATTTCTTTTGGCTCTGTTGTGGTGGATAGAGAATATCTTAGGTGATCAGAAGATGCTCCCCAAGTAGAAGAAAAAAAAAGAGAAATCCGACACAAAGAGAAAGAACTCAAAAACTAGGAATTGTGATGAGATAATTCAGCTGATTCAGGATAATAATCAGCTCTGAGTGATTAGTTTGTGCGTAGAGTATGAAAATGAGAGGTTAAGGTTAACCAGATGTGAAATTGGTCCCCTACAGTTGCAGCCCAGAGGAAACAGGAGTCTTAAGCATAGAAGCACTGCTTGGAAAGAGAAAATCAATAAATGGAAAAGACATAGGTGTGTGTATTCTAGTAGACTACCCAGTAGATAGAACAAGATTTCACTACCTCTTGCTACTCTAAGAGTAAGTCTTGGCCAGGTGCTGACTCTTTCTAGAGGAAGCACTAGTGTTTCCTTGAACTTAAGATAATAAGTCCCACAGTACAAGGGCCAGGACCCCTTTCCTTGTCGACAAGTCCTGTTAAGTCCCTTTGTGCTTCCTCGGAGCTATGGACAATGGGAGAATTGTGAACTCTTTACTAAAGTTCTCCCCAGTGAACACTCTTCCAGGTGAGATCAATATACTATCTGCATATATACCCTCAAGTCATCAATAGCTGATGAGTCTAGAATGGCAGGTTGGTCATTTAATGACAGATGTTGACTTGGACATTAACATTAATACCAGTGGGAGGTGGAGGGGTGGTTCAAGAAGGGAATATATGCATACCTATGGTTGACTCATGTTGATGTATGGCAGAAACCAATACAACATCATAAAGCACTTATCCTCCAATTAAAAATAAATAAAATAAAATTAATGGTGGTAGTAGATTTTTTTAAAAAAAGCATTAATACCAATAACATGGACAGAATTGTGTCCCCGCAAAATGTGTATGTTGAAGCCCTACCCCCAATATGACTGTATATGGTGAAAAGGTCTTTGAAATATAATTAAAGTTAAATGAGGTCATAAGGGTGGGGCTCTCATTCAGTAGGAGTGTGGCCATATAAGGAGAAAAAGAGATATCTCTCCACCATTTGAGGACAGAGACAGAAGGTGGCCATCTGCAAACCAAGAAGGGAGTCCTCATTAGAAGCAACCATGATGAAACACTTATCTTGGATTTCCAGACTCTAGCCTGCGAGGAGATGAGTTTCTCTTGTTTAGACTACCCAGTCTACAGTATTATGTTGTGACAGTGTAGGGAGACTAAGGCAACTAAGGGTTAGAAATGCTGCTTGGAGGCACAGAGTCAGCCACAAAGAGTGAAAAATAAATATAATCTATAATTGTGAGGCAGCAGGGACTGTAAAGTGAACAAAACTTTCTAATACATATCCCCCATCCTTTTCTGAGGTAATTCATCCTTTGCCTATAATCGCTACTAAGCTTCCAATGGAAGAATTTATTTTGAAAAAAAAAAAAAAACACAACAAAGCACAATTGCACTAAAAGATTGAATATATTATGCTTTCCACAACTATTTTAGAAATAAAAGAGATATAGTCAATGATAAGCAAAAAGGAAGGAATCTGGTTTAGAAAATTCAGCCATTAGCTGGAGACTATTTTTGGGAAAAGGGATTTTCAATTCTTGAAATTACTTAAGATATTTTAAGACAAAAATAAATAACCTCACTTATAAAGCCCTCTGCCTTGTTTGGAAAGCTTAAATGAATGCAGATCTTGACAGAAAATAACTTTCCTTCTATTTAGAGCAAAAGGAATGCTTGCTTTTGTTTGAGGTTTATCAGTTCATTTTTACTAAAATCCTATCTCCTAAAGAACATCATTCAAGCAGTTGACCTCTCATTTTATCCCTAACTTTATACCCTGACATTTTCTCTTCAAATTTCACCTGTCTGAAAACAATGCCATGATAAGCCAGTCTATTCACCAGATTCTGCTAGTCTTTCCTCTGCATCTGCAGCAAAGCTACTTTAAAACTTCATTTTTAGTTTTCTCTCTCCACTCTCTCTCCTCTTAATCATGCCCGCATACACCATTATCTGACTTCGGACTTAAAAAATCCAACACCTTCTCTCTGCACCAATCTACTCCTAATATCAGTTCAGTTCAGTCACTCAGTTGTGTCCGACTCTTTGCGACCCCATGAACCTCAGCACGCCAGGCCTCCCTGTCCATCAACAACTCACAGAGCTTACTCAAACTCATGTCTATTGCATCAGTGATGCCATCCAACCATCATATCCTTTGTCGTCCCCTTCTTCTCCTGCCCCCAATCCCTCCCAGCATCAGGCAGGGTCTTTTCCAGTGAGTCAACCTTCGCATGAGGTGGCTAAAGTATTGGAGTTTCAGCTTCAGCATCAGTGCTTCCAAAGAACACCCAGGACTAATCTCCTTTAGGATGGACCAGTTGGATCTCCTTGCATTAAGTCCAAGGGACTCTCAAGAGTCTTCTCCAACACCACAGTTCAAAAGCATCAATTCTTTGATGCTCAGTTTTCTTTATAGTCCAAATCTCACATCCATACATGACCACTGGAAAAGCCATAGCCTTGACTAGATGGACCTTTGTTGGCAAAGAAATGTCTCTGATTGTTAATATGCTATCGAGGTTGGTCATAACTTTCTTTCCAAAGAGTAAGCATCTTTTAAATTTTATGGCTGCAATCACCATCTGCAGTGATTTTGGAGCCCCAAAAATAAAGTCTGACACTGTTTCCACTGTTTCTCCATCTATTTCCCATAAAGTGATGGGACCAGATGCCATGATCTTAGTTTTCTGAATGCTGATCTTTAAGCCAACTTTTTCACTCTCCTCTTTCACTTTCATCAAGAGCTTTTTAGTTCTTCTTCATTTTCTGCCATAAGGGTGGTGTCATCTGCATATCTGAGGTTATTGATATTTCTCCCGGCAATCTTGATTCCAGCTTGTGCTTCTTCCAGCCCATTGTTTCTCATGATGTACTCTGCATACTTGGATGCAATCTCAATAATGACACAAAGATATCTGGTCATTTCTGAGACAAACCATTCAATGTCACAGTAAAACAAGGCTATGCCCTGACTAGTAACACCGAAGCTGAAGTTGAACGGTTCTATGAAGACCTACAAGACCTTCTAGAACTAACACCCCAAAAAGATGTCCTTTTCATTATAGAAGATTGGAATGCAAAAGTAGGAAGTCAAGAAACACCTGGAGTAACAGATGAATTTAGCCTTGGAGTACAGAATGAAGCAGGACAAAGGCTAATAGAGTTCTGCCAAGAGAATGCACTGGTCATAGCCAATACCCTCTTTTAACAACACAAGAGAAGACTCTACACATGGACATCACCAGATGGTCAACACAGAAATCAGATTGATTATATTCTTTGCAGCCAAAGATGGAGAAGCTCTATACAGTCAACAAAAACAAGACTGGGACCTGACTATGGCTCAGATCATGAACTCCTTATTGCCAAATTTACACTGAAATTGAAGAACGTGGAGAAAATCACTAGAACATTCAGCTAGGATCTAAATAAAATCCCTTATGACTATACGGTGACTATTAAGAAGTAGAGACATTACTTTATCAACAAAGGTCCATCTAGTCAAGGCTATGGTTTTTCCAGTAGTCATGTATGGATGTGAGAATTGGAATATAAAGAAAGCTGAGCACTAAAGAATTGATGCTTTTGAACTGTGGTGTTAGAAAAGACTCTTGAGAGTCCCTTGGACTGCAAGGAGATACAAGCAGTCCATCCTAATGAGATCAGTTCTGGGTGTTCATTGGAAGGACTGAAGTTGAAGTTGATATGCTTTGAAGGGCTGACTCATTTGAAAAGATCCTAATGCTGGGAAAATGTGATGGCAGGATGAGAAGGGGACAACAGAGGATGAGATGATTGGATGGCATCACTGACTCAATGGACATGAGATTGAGTGAACTCTTGGGGTTGGTGACGGACAGGGAGGCCTGGCGTGCTGTGGTTCACGGGGTTGCAGAGTTGGACACGACTGAGTGACTGAACTGCAGTGAATTGAGCATGTTCTCTTCTGAAATTTAACTATGTATTCACAACAGTCTACAGGGCATGGACTTTAAATATTTGGGTAAACTTGAAAAGATTACTTAACTTCTTTAAATTTCCTTATTTGTAACATGAAGTAAGAATAATAATAACCTCACAGAGAAAATAAGGTAAGATAAAAGTAGCTTAGGATAGTGCTTGTTAGCCTGTATTATTAATTTTATTATTATTTTATAATTTTATAATAATTATTATTTTTTGATAATTTTATTAGTTATTTTATTTATTTATCATTTCCACCCCATCCCACCCCACTTCCTAAATCCACCTTCTGTTTCGCTGAGTCTATATCTCGGTAAATAGTGGGAAAAGTAGTGAAAGTGTTAGTCCACACCTTTGTGTCTGACTCTTTGCAACTCCGTGGACTATAGTTGACCAGGTTCCTCTGTTCATGAAAAAAATTTCCTCTGTCTAAGAATGTTGAAGTAGACAGCCATTTAATAGTGGTATCATCTATATAGTTTTTCAAGTCAATGATTAGGGAATCATTCTGAATTTCTCCTTCTCCATTACCTTCTCCATCTTGCTGATCACTAATCTTGCTGACATTTCTGGAATCCATCCTATATCCATTCTCATAGCCATTGCCTTGATGCAATCGCTTGTCATTTCTCCCTGGGGAAGAAATGTACATTAGTTTACTTCTAAACTAAGTCTTCAGTCTTAATTTGATTGAATCTATTCTCTACAATGCTGCAGATTTCTCTTTCTAAAATACCATTGAATTCACTTTCTCTGCACTAGGTAAATTATTTTTTTGACTCATTCCAAAGTTCTAGATAGAGTCCCCACTTGATATATCAGATAAGACCCTCCAGAACCTAATCCTAGCCAATGTTTCTTACCTTCTTTCCTGTGAAATACCAGTTCTTTGTTCTTTTTGACATAATTCTTCTTCTTTCTAAAGTGTCAATTAATCTTCACCTGGCTAAATACTGTTATCCCCTTCAATGTCTCTCTAACTAACTGAACTGGGCACATGGACTGTGGCCTGCCAGGCTCCTCTGTCCATGAGGTTCTCCAAGCAAGAATAATGGCATGGGTTGCCATTTCCTTCTCCAGGTGATCTTCCCCACCCAGATGTTGAACCCATGTCTCCTGTATTGCAGGCAGATTCTTTACTGACTGAGACACCAGGGAAACCCTTTTGTGTATGAGAGAGTCAATCTGTCAGTTTTGCAGAATCTGAGGCACATTCCCCAGTTCATTAATATTGATAATATTCCTTCCAAATAAATTGAATCCCTAGCCACTCAGAAGATCATTACACAAGATAGAGGATATTAAAGGAGAATTATATATAATTCTTTCTTTTCCTTTGACAAGGGAAAAATATGTTGAAGTGACTGTCATATTATTTACAATATGGCATGTGGAGTAAGAATATTTAATTTTTTAATTTAAAATATCCCTTGAAAATATATAATAGCCTCTTACAAGTTTTTAAGTAATTCATGGTGGTAGACTTCAAAATTGTTTGCCAGAATATTAATCCGCTTCTTTTCTTTTGTAGTTTTCTTTCAGCTGAATAATATAAAGCATTTAATATACATTGGTTTATTGTAAAATTGATTTTGCTTTAAAATAAAAATGTTGTACTATTTGGTACTAATTGGGACTTTTGACAGTCTCTAAAGACTGGCTTAAATTAAAAAAAAAGAAAATCACTTCAGAATTTCATCTAAAGGTCCTTCTGTATCGAAGGTCCTGAACCCCCAGGGCATAGACTGCTACTGGGTGCGTGGTAATTTGGAACAGGGCTTCACAGCAGGAGGCGGGCAACAGGCAAACTGTATTTACAGCTGCTTCCCATTGCTCCCATTACTACCTGATCTCCATCTTCTGTTAGATCAGTGGCAACATTAGATTCTCATAGGAGCCTGAACCCTAACCCTTAAGTCAAGAAGGAATACTCTGAGATTGCCACAAAGTAGAAATAAAGTGCACAATAAATCTAATGTGCTTGAATCATCCCCAAACCATCCTTCCTCTCCCCATTCCCCCTATGCATGGAAAAATTGTCTTCCAGGAAACTGACCCTTATGCTAAAATTGTTGGGGCCTGCTGCTCTAGATAATTCACATTGAGAACATGGAGACAGTATTCCTTTTTAAAAAAGTTTAGCCTAATGTTATCTCTTTATAGGATAAGAGCTGGGGTAATGAAAGGTCTTGTGACCACCAATAATCTTCTGCTCTTATTTATTTTCCTATAAGGATAAGGATGAACCACCCTATAAGGATGATTAAAGTGAATTAAAATTTTCTCCCTTGAACAGTATCATAGTGTATGATTACTCTTCTTCAGGAAGTCCCCTGTGTGAATTAAGTAAAATAAAAACAAAAGCAAAACATGCAAAGTCTGTGAATTGTACACCGTCTGTACACAGAGAGAAGAGGTCATTATCCCTATGCTAAGACAATGAGAATTGCAGATCTTTCAAAGCAGGCTTTGTGATGTGGTTTCTTATATAAAAATATGAGCTGATGTTATGTGTTGATGTAATTAAGAATATAAGTCAGGGACCCCACCATTCTATGAGCCTTTGACCCTGAGGGTTTGTCCCTCCTTGAGTCTTTTGAGTGCTCTTAACTTGAAGACCAGTTTCTCTTGGTCAAACTCTATTAGCCTTTGCCCTGCTTCATTCCGTATTCCAAAGCCAAATTTGCCTATTACTCCAGGTGTTTCTTGACTTCCTACTTTTGCATTCCAGTCCCCTATGAATGAAAAGGACATCTTTTTTGGGTGTTAGTTCAAAAAGGTCTTGTAGGTCTTCATAGAACCATTCAACTTCAGCTTCTTCAGCGTTACTGGTTGGAGCATAGGCTTGGATCACTGTGATATTGAATGGTTTTTCTTGGTAACGAACAGAGATTATTCTGTCGTTTTTGAGATTGCATCCAAGTACTGCATTTTGGACTCTTGTTAACCATGATGGCTACTCCATTTCTTCTAAGGGAGTCCTGCCCACAGTAGTAGATATAATGGTCATCTGGGTTAAATTCACCCTTTCCAGTCCATTTTAGTTCGCTGATTCCTAGAATGTCAACGTTCACTCTTGCCATTTCCTGTTTTACGACTTCCAATTTGCCTTGATTCATGGACCTAACATTCTTGGTTCCTATGCATTATTGCTCTTTACAGCATCGGACCTTGCTTCTATCAGCAGTCACATCCACAACTGGGTATTGTTTTTGCTTTGGCTCCACACCTTCATTCTTTCTGGAGTTATTTCTCCACTGATCTCCTATAGCATATTGGGCACCTACCGACCTGGGGAATTCCTCTTTCAGTATCCTATCATTTAGCCTTTTCATACTGTTCATTGGGTTCTCAAGAGAAGAATACTGAAGTGGTTTGCCATTCCCTTCTCCAGTGGATGACATTCTGAGAAGACTCTACACATGGACATCACCAGATGGTCAACACCAAAATCAGATTGATTATATTCTTTGCAGCCAAAGATGGAGAAGCTCTATACTGTTAGCAAAAACAAGACCAGGAGCTGAGTGTGGCTCAGATCATGAACTCCTTATTTCCAAATTCAGACTGAAATTGAAGAAAGTGGAGAAAACTACTAGACCATTCAGCTATGACCTAAATCAAATCCCTTATGACTATACGGTGGAAGTGAGAAATAGATTTAAGGGACTAGATCTGACACACAGAGTGCCTGATGAACTATAGACAGAGTTTTGTGACATTGTACAGGAGACAGAAATCAAGACCATCCCCAAGAAAAAGAAATGCAAAAAAAAAAAAAAAATGGTTGTCTGAGGAGGAATTACAGATAGCTGTGAAAAGAAGAGAAGCGAAAAGCAAAGGAGAAAAGGAAAGATATACCCATTTGAATGCAGAGTTCCAAAGAATAGCCAGGAGAGATAAGAAAGCCTCCCTCAGCGATCAAAGCAAAGAAATAGAGGAAAACAACAGAATGGAAAAGACTAGAGATCTCCTCAAGAAAATTAGAGATACCAAGGGAACATTTCATGCAAAGATGGGCTCAATAAAGGAGAGAAATGGTATGGACCTAACAGAAGCAGAAGATATTAAGAAGAGGTGGCAAGAATACACAGAAGAACTGTACAAAAAACATCTTCATGACCCAGATAATCACGATGGTGTGATCACTCACCTAGAGCCAGACATCCTGGGATGTGAAGTCAAGTGGGCCTTCAGAAGCATCACTACGAACAAAGTTAGTGGAGGTGATGGAATTCCAGGTGAGCTATTTCAAATCCTGAAAGATGATGCTGTGAAAGTGCTGCACTCAATATGCCAGCAAATTTGGAAAACTCAGCAGTGGCCACAGGACTGCAAAAGGTCAGTTTTCATTCCAATCCTAAAGAAAGGCAATGCCAAAGATTGCTGAAACTACTACACAATTGCACTCATCTCACACGCTAGTAAAGTCATGCTCAAAATTCTCCAGGCCAGGCTTTAGCAATACCTGAACTGTGAACTTCCAGATGTTCAAGCTGCTTTTAGGAAAGGCAAAGGAACCCCTGTATGCAGGTCAGGAAACAACGGTTAGAACTGGATATAGAACAACAGACTGGTTCCAAATAGGAAAAGGAGTACGTCATAGTATTATCTTGTTACCCTGCTTATTTAACTTCTATGCAGAGTACATCATGAGAAACTCAGGGCTGGAGGAAACACAAGCTGCAATCAAGATTGCTGGGAGAAATATCAATTACCTCAGATATGCAGACGATACCACCCTTGTGGCAGAAAGTGAAATGGAACTAAAGAGCCTCTTGACAAAAGTGAAAGAGGAGAGTGAAAAAGTTAGCTTAAAGCTCAACATTCAGAAAACTAAGATCATGGCATCTGGTCCCATCACTTCATGGGAAATAGATGGGGAAACAGTGGAAACAATGTCAGACTTTATTTTTGGGGGCTCCAAAATCACTGCAGATGGTGATTGCAGCTATGAAATTAAAAGACACTTACTCCTTGGAAGGAAAGTTATGACCAACCTAGGCAGCATTTTAAGAAGCAGAGACATTACTTTATCAACAAAGGTCTGTCTAATCAAGGCTATGGCTTTTCCAGTGGTCATGTATGGATGTGAGAGTTGGACTGTGAAGAAAGCTGAGTGCCAAAGAATTGATGCTTTTGAACTTTGGTGTTGGGCAAGGAGATCCAACCAGTCCATTCTAATGGAGACAGTCCTGGGTGTTCATTGGAAGGACTGATGCTGAGGCCGAAACTCCAATATTTTGGCCACCTCATGAGAAAAGTTGACCCATTGGAAAAAACCCTGATGCTGTGAGGGATTGAGGGCAGGAGAAGGGGACAATAGAGGATGACATGGCTGGATGGCATCACCAACTCGGTACACATGAGTTTGGGTGAACTCCGGGAGTTGGTGATGACAGAGAGGCCTGGTGTGCTGCGATTCATGGGGTCGCAAAGAGTCAGACACAACTGAGCGACTGAAGTGAATTGAACTTGAAGACCTGCTTAAAAGGAATTGACGAGGCAATAGCAAGTTATGCCTATCCTCTGCTTCATTTGTAGTTTAGATTTATTGTAAAAAGTATTAATTGCTCTGGTAGTAAACCATAGTAAATACAACTTCAAACTGGTTCTGTCCTTTGAACTGGCGTCAGAGTTTTTGATTAATCAATCAAGAGTAACCACATCTGTAGTATTTGGAGAATAAGATTTAAAGACTAATTACTGAATCATTTTTCTAGTTATAAAACCTATTGTTTCATATCCTTTTCCAATGTACATGACAAATCTCAGAGGAAAAAAGATACTGGGAGTTTCTCACAAAAGTTTCCCTTTTATGCTAACTGTACATACACGCAAAATTAGAAAATTAATTTGACTCTTTTTCCATAAATGAGATATATATTAAAAAAGCTATTCAAGACAAAAACCTTGGAACAAAGTTATCATAAAACAAACAAAAATTTCAGTTCAGTTCAGTTCAGTTGCTCAGTCGTTTCCGACTCTTTGAGACTCTATGGACGGCAGCACACATACTGCAGCAATTCAGGCATATTATAATTAAGTTCATTTGGAAACCAAAGAGAATCTTAATAATTTTAATTTAGAATTATGGCTGTGTCATTTCCTTAATGTTTTTAGAGACTGTTTCTTAACATATGCTCCCTTGCTTTTCAAGAAAAGGACAAACGTAGGTTAAAGTTCTGGATCAATCACATTTATGAGTAATTTTGCTATTTGTTCAAATGTTTTTAATTGGAAAGTAGTAATTAGCTTACCTTTACTCATGGTAAATGCTCATTGTTAGATCTCGAAATGTTCTTTGGTATGATCACATATGTATCTCATAGCTTCTTGGGGAGAAATTACTTCATTTTTTTCTGAATAATGCCCATTGTGTGTGTGTGTGTGTGTGTGATTAAATAATGGAGGTTATATATACAGATGGATTTTGTCTTTGAAAACTCAACTCTCATGAAATTAACCTGTTTGTGAGAAGGGTATTAAGAAGCTCAGCTCTCTGTGCGGCAGTTAATCTCACTGCACATTCAGGAGACAGAAGTATTTCCAGCTCCCACTAAACATTGTTCTGGCTGAAACAATTTATTGCAAGAAACCTGATCAATCCATTTCTTTTTATTGAATAAGCACAGGATGGTTTTAGACTCCTATGAGGAGAATGGAATTGGGCTTGTGATTCATATTATTTCTAAATTAAATATTGTATTAGCTTTTGTTTCTAGTCAGGCAGAAATCTTAACCTGGTAATCAAAATGTCACTAACATACATAGCTGGGGAAATAGATATTTTTATCTTTGTCCATCATATCAAATGTCTGTGCAAGCACTGCATTGTGGAGAGGATGAAAAGAGAAGCTAGGTATGGAAGAATCAGAGAAGCAATGCGAGAAAACAGAGAGTGGGCAAGGCAGGATTCTGGGTGCTGGCTAGGATACTTAAAATCTTCTTTGGGCTTAAAAAATTAATTTTAACTCACTTGGCATTAGTTTCTTCACCTGTAAAATTAGATTAATTTCAAAGCTCATTCCAGATTTAATTATTTTTTAAAAATATCATTAACATTCATATGTGCTTCTAATCACAGCTTTTTATTTGTAATCCAATTGTCCACTTCAGGCGCTCTTAGTAAACCAACATGATAATTAATTAAGAGATTTATTCAACAAGCACTTATTGAATGTTTACTATGTGCTGAGCAGTACAGAAGATACAAGGTGTAATAAATGAATCACACCTGTCTGTCCATAAAATTTACTTAAAAAGCCAAAGAGACATGGTTATTACTGAGAAAAGTACTATCTTGGAGACATGTGAATAGTGCTAAGGGTTTCTTTTTTAAGTGAGGATGAGATTGTCTCAGGTGGGAACACATAAGCGCCACAGAGGAAATGACACTTAAGGTGCGTCTTAAATGGAGTTGGACACTTAAAAAGGGGTTGGACAATTCAGGCACTGAGAAGAGTGTGAGAATAGCATAAGCAAACACATGAGAAGAGTTCAGGCACGTGCCAGGAAACCACAAAGTCTCCTATTACTTTCATTTCAGTTCAAAGAGCAGCCATGGCTTGCCCTGCATGTGCCAAGAATATACTCAGCCTTGAAAACAGAAAAATATACCTTTTGGAGCTATAGTCCACTGGGGAGATGTCTAAACAGATCATTTCAGTGACAGGTATTGACTACTATGATAGAGAAGAGTGTGAGATGTTGTAAGAGCACAGATATAGAGCATCTTACCCAAATCTAGAGGAGACATTTGAGCTCTGCCTTTTAAGATGGATAAAAATTAGCCTGTCAAAGGTGGGGAATTTACTTCAGAAAATGGGACTAGAAGGAGCTAAGTAAGGAATAGCAATTAGAAAGAGGTCTGCCAGGAATTCGTTATTGTTGGATCATGAACTTAAAGATAGAGCATATGAGACATGAGGCTGAAGATAAAGAGAAGCCTCGCATGGAATAAAATCACATATGGACTTTACACTGTAGGTTGTAATGAAGCTATTGGGAGACTTCAAGCTGGAGAATGACTTAGAAGGCTCTTTATCTTAGGGGTGTTGAAGATGATTATGAAGGGCTCAGACCTAAGGTGGAAAGCTCAGTTAAGTGGCTGCTGTAATCAACAAGAGGTAAAGTGAAAGTGAAAATCGCGCAGTTGTGTCTGACACTTTGCGACCCCATGGATTACCGTCCATGGAGTTTTCCAGGAGAGTATACTGGAGTGGGTAGCCGTTCCCTTCTCCAGGAAATCTTCCCAACCCAAGGATGGGACCCAGGTCTCCCATGTTGCAGGTGGATTCTTTACCAACGGAACCACCAGGGAAGCCCAAGAATACTGGAGTAGGTAGCCTATCCTACTTCTCCAGCGGATCTTCCTGACCCAGGAATTGAACCAGGGTCTCCTGCATTGTAGGCAGAATCTTTACCAGCTGAGCTACCAGAGAAGCCCAGTAAGAGGTAAGGAAGGCTGCAAATACTAGGTGGAGGAAGATGGGGAAGAAGGGGTAGTTTAACTAGATAAATGTTTAAGAATAAAATCAGGAGATTTTTTTCAACCAACTGCTTGTGGGATTGTGAGAAAAAGAGCCCCTCCCCACAAACATTGTTCCTCTTCTGGGTTGATTTCATCCAGTCTCCTATCTCTTGTCTTTAAATACTACCAATCTGGTGCTGTCCAATAGAACTTTCTGAGCTGATGCAAATTTTCTACACAGATGTCTAATATAATAGCCACTAGGCACATGTGCCAAAAGCCCACCAAACACTTGACATGTGGTTAGTGGGACTCATTGAATTTCTTATTTTTTTATAATTCATTTAAATTTATTAATAAATAGCCATATGCGCTAGTGACTACCATATTGAGCAGCAAAAATGACAATTCCTAAATTTCTGTCTCTAGCTTAGGTATTCCCTTTTAACACAAGCAATCTAAACCTATCTACTCAGTATCCCCACTTAGATTTCTAATGGACGTTAGATTAACAGTTTAAAATCCAACTTCTAGAACAGTCTTTGGGACTATGTGGGAGAGGGTGAGGGTGGGATGATTTGGGAGAATGGCATTGAAACATGTATGTTGTCATATGTGAAATGAATCTCCAGTTCAGGGTCGATGCATGTTACAGGATGCTTGGGGCTGGTGTGCGGGGATGACCCAAAGGGAGGATAAGGGGAGGAGGGAGGTGGGAGTGGGGTACAGGAAGGGGAACTCATGTACACCCGGGGCGGATTCATGTCAATGTATGGCAAAACCAACCAATATAATATTGTAAAATAATCAGCCTCCAATAAAATATATATATATAAATAAAAAATTAAATAAAATCCAACTTCTGCACAGAGAACGGACATGTGGACTTGGGGTGGGGAGGGGAAGGTGAAAAGAATTGGAACAGTAAGACTGATGAATATACACTACCAATATAAAATAGATATTATATAAGCTGCTGTATAGCACAGAGAGAGCTCAGCTCTGTGTTTTGTGAGGACCTAGAGGAGAAGGAAATGGCATTGGAGAAGGAAATGGCAACCCACTCCAGTGTTCTTGCCTGGAGAATCCCAGGTTTTGGGGAGCCTGGTGGGCTTCCGTCTATGGGGTCACACAGAGTCGGACACGACTGAAGTGACTTAGCAGTAGCAGAGGTCCTCATGCGAAGAGTTGACTCACTGGAAAAGACTCTGACGCTGGGAGGGACTGGGGGCAGGAGGAGAAGGGGACGACAGAGGATGAGATGGCTGGATGGCATCACCGACTCGATGGACATGAGTTTGAGTGAACTCCGGGAGTTGGTGATGGACAGGGAGGCCTGGCGTGCTGTGATTCATGGGGTCACAAAGAGTCGGACATGACTGAGCGACTGAACTGACTGACTGAGAGGGGTGAGATAGGAGGAAAGTGGGAGGGAGGTCCAAGAGGGAGTGGATATATGTAGAGCTGATTCATGCTGTTGAACAGCAGAAACTGACACAATGTTGTAAAGCATAATACTCCAATAAAAAAATAAAAAATAAATAAAATCCAACTTTTAGACTTTCCCCTGAATCCTGCTTCTCCTAAAATCTTTTCAATATCAATAAATGACAACTTGATTTTAGAGTTCTCCTTGGGTTCTTTCATACTCTAATACCCCACATTTTATCAGTAAACCAATCAAAACTTCAACCAGAATATAACCGATTCTTCCCACCTGCATGACTGTCACTTGGTCCACAATAATAACGCCTCTTGTCAGGTTATTACATTAGCCTCCTGACTAGCATTCGATCTTTGCATCTTGTGGAAGTCTGGGTCATATTGTATTATTCTTTTACTCAGAATTCTTGCTTTAATGGTCTATGAAGTCTGGCCCTACATTTCCTGTCACCTCATCTTCTACTTCTCCCCACCACCATGCTCACTTTGCTCTGGTCTCACTCTGTTTCTTTGCCGTTCCCAGGATTCCCCAGATCCTGAACATGTTCCCACTGCTGAGCTCTGCACTCAAGCTCTCTGAGTCTGGAATGCTCCTCTCTAGGATATCTGCATGGCTTGCTTCTTCATCTTCTTCATTAATTCAGTTCAGTCACTCAGTCGTGGCTGACTCTTTGTGACCCCATGAACCGCAGCACACCAGGCCTCTCTGTCCATCACCATCTCCCAGAGTTTACCCAAACTCATGTCCATCGAGTCGGTGATGCCATCCAGCCATCTAATCCTCTGTCATCCCCTTCTCCTCCTGCCCTCAATCTTTCCCAGCATCAGGGTCTTTTCAAATGAGTCAGCTCTTCGCATCAGGTGTCCAAAGTATTGGAGTTTCAGCTTCAACATCAGTCCTTCCAATGAACACCCAGGACTGATCTCCTTTAGGATGGACTGGTTGGATCTCCTTGCAGTCCAAGGGACTCTCAAGAGTCTTCTCCAGCACCTCAGTTCAAAAGCATCAATTCTTCGGTGCTCAGCTTTCTTCACAGTCCAACTCTCACATCCATACATGACCACGGGAAAAAACGTAGCCTTGACTAGACAGACCTTTGTTGGCAAAGTAATGTCTCTGCTTTTTAATATGCTATCTAGATTGGTCATAACTTCCCTTCCAAGGAGTAAGTGTCTTTTAATTTCATGGCTGCAATCACCATCTGCAGGGATTTTGGAGCCCCAAAAATAAAGTCTGACACTGTTTCCACTGTTTCCCCAGCTATTTGCCATGAAGTGATGGGACCAGATGCCATGATCTTAGTTTTCTGAATGCTGAGCTTTAAGACAACTTTTTCACTCTCTTCTCTCACTTTCATCAAGAGGCGCTTTAGTTCCTCTTCACTTTCTGCCATAAGGGTGGTGTCATCTGCATATCTGAGGTTATTGATATTTCTCCTGGCAATCTTGATTCCAGCTTGTGCTTCTTCCAGCCCAGCATTTCTCATGATGTACTCTGCATATAAGTTAAATAAGCAGGGTGACAATATACAGCCTTGACATACTCCTTTTCCTAATTGGAACCAGTCTGTTGTTCCATGTCCAGTTCTAACTGTTGCTTCCTGACCTGCATAGAGGTTTCTCAAGAGGCAGGTCAGGTGGTATGGTATTCCCATCTATTGAAGAATTTTCCACAGTTTATTGTGATCCACACAGTCAAAGGCTTTGGCATAGTCAATAAAGCAGAAATAGATATTTTTCTGAAACTCTCTTGCTTTTTTGATGATCCAGCGGATGTTGGCAATTTGATCTCTGCTTCCTCTGCCTTTTCTAAAACCAGCTTCTTCATGAACTTGCTTAAATATAGCTTGGCAGTAAGGTCTTACCTGACAATCGCATTTAAAATTTCATTTCCTGACACTCATTCCACCCCATTCCCTCCTCGACTTCATTATTCTCCACAGGGCTTAGAGTCATCTGGCACAACAAAGGTTTGGCTTGTTTTTCTTCTTGACTTTGGTCCCCCTACCTCGACTGAAAGTCCCCTGCAAACGTATTTTAATCTATTTTGTTCATTACCACATTCCCAGCACTTAAAATATTGCCAGAAACTGGGTAGGTGCTCAGTATATTTATCAGTTACATAACTAAGTAATTTTCATATTTCAAATTCCTATTGAGTGGGTGTGTCACTAGAATAGAGGAAATAGGAGGAACAGACATGGCACATAGTAGGCACTCAATCAATAGTCGTTTACTAGGATTTTTAAATGAGTTAGTGACAGTGGCATGGTAAGATTAATCCTATGTGTTAAAAAGTAGAGTAAGTGTGCTGGAGATCACTCTGAGAACGAGAGGTTTAGAATAGCAAAAATAAGGCAGAACTTAATTCTTTAGAGAGCAGAACCATTAAAGATTTTTTTAAGTTGCTGAATGATACCTGTGGATTCTGGCTAAGCAATAAACTCTGTTTATATTCCCTCTTGTGACATCCAAATTAATCCCCACCACTGCTGGTCCAGTTCAGCCCCTCATCTTTTCTTATCAGCTGTAATCTCACAACTGATCACCGTGTCTCCAATTTTTATTCTTCAAATCTATCCTTCATCTTTCCACATATTGATGTTATAAAATATACATTGGCTCCTGTATCGTTGACTTTTTGCCCTACTGATATTCCACATCTTTACATATAAACCTGTAGTCCATTGCCTCTGATTCTCTACAGGTAAATAACAGAATATACTGAGAGAAGTTGTTAACATGGAATAAAGACTAGACCCTCATATAAAGAGAGGGACTTCTCTTTACTGTCTAATTTATATGAAAATGTATATTTATTTGTAAGGTTCATTCTCTCCAAAAATATGCTACCCTGATTTGCTATTCACGAGAAGTTCTTCAAGTGTAGGCACTTGTCAAAAGTCACCCATATTCTCTAATGATTTCACTTCATAATGACAAATGCTTGGTATTTGTAGCTGGGCTTTGGGGGTAGGTACACGGTGTACCATTAGTGCATGTATAATGGGTACCTTTGCCAGCTTCAGTGTCAAGGTGTTTCTAACACAGCCCTGTAATTAATGGGAATGCATTTTTGGGGGTGTGTGTCAGTAATTTGGCAATGACAGAAACACATACCTTGTTTGATGAACCTGAAAGTGAGAGGAGGTGGGATAAACCTTGCTAGAAAACTTATTTCAGTTGACAGTCTACCCTGGGTGACATTAACAAGGCTTTAAGTATGTTAATATAAATCAAGATATAGCCAGAAGCAAGGCCAGGGCAGACTGAGAAAACTGAAATCGGCTATGTTAGTGTCCCTGGGGCAGAGGAAGCAATGATGTTGCTTTCAGCACAGAGAAAATTGCCAACCCCCTTAGACAGTCAGCTAATGAAAAGGGGGAAATCCAGCAACTGCTATCATCACCTAACAAAGCAGACATCCGTGACATAGTGAGGGGAATTCACTAGTGAAACCCCTAGTGACCTAAGTGAGAAATCCAGGAGCCATCCTTCTCTCACTCCCAACATCCAATCATTACTATACTCTGTAACTTTTTGCTTTCAATATTTTTCAAATCTGACCCTCCTCCATTCCTCCTCCAAAGGTGTTCTCTTGGCACACGTGAAATGGTCTTCTAACTGGTCATTTTGTTTTCAACATTTTCTCCATTGAATCTAACCACTAAAAGGATACCAGATGGACTTGGCTTAGAAATTACTCAGGGGTAACACATTGACTTCAGCATAAAATTAATGGCTAATGTTTAGTATGTGCTTACGTTCTGGGCAAATAATGAGTCTATAAGGTAGGATTAGTATCTCCAATTATAGATAAAGAAAATGAGTCACAGAACAATTAGGTAAATTATCCATAATCTCAAATCTCTTAAAAGAAGTGCTTGGAATTGACAACAGGTAGTTTGTCTCCAGATCCCGTTTCTACACACTACTTGACAGTCCTGTCAAGGACAGCAAAAAGGCCTCTCGTGATCAGGCCTCTGTCTGCCTCTCCTATTAAATGTCTGCATATCTCCATGTATGTGTGCTAAGTGACTTCGTGTCGGCCTCTTTTTGACCCCATGGACTGTAGCCCACCATGCTCTGTGCATGGGATTCTCCAGGCAGGAATAATTGAATAGGTTGTCACGCCCTCCTCCAGGGTATCTTCCAACCCAGGGATCAAACTGGTGTCTCTTATGCCTCCTACATTGGCAGTAACATTCTTTACCACTTGTGCCACCTGGGAAGCTCTGCACATCTCCATACCCACCCTAAATCCCATCTGCATTCACTGTAATTCCTGGGGCATACAGTGTGTGCTTAAGGTACATGTTTTCATGTAAATTGTGATATTGCCCTAGGCTCTCTTCTTCCCTTTCCCTTTTCTATCTGATTTATATCTTACGATGTGTTACTTCTTTGAAGTTTTCATTTTTACATCTCCCTAAAATTGAATTTATAGTAATGTGTGATGTTAACTAAAGTCCTAAATGCCCCAAATCAGACTAAATCAGATAATTGCTTTCTTTAAAAGTGTATTTCCGAGCTTCGCCTAGATCCCTAGAGAAAAATCTCTAGAATCCTTATTTTAAACAAACTCTCCAGCTGATGCTTATTTACATTAATGTTTGAGAACTATTAGTAATGATTTTATATTTGGCTCTAGAATTAGGCATTTGTAAGTCCAACTCTCAGTTTGGTTACTTACTGCAAGACCAGACATTTGCTATCTAAACTCTGTAAACCAAATTTGTTCAGCTCTAAAACAGAGCTGGGAACAGTGGAGAGCACAGTGACAAAATACATGCAAAATGCTTTGCAAGAGGTTGTGGTACCTGGCAAATTTCAGTAACACTAGCTTGTTGCTACCCTTGTGGTTCTTTGTTCACTTTGCTAGTCTCTGTATGATGGAATTCTTTGTACTTCTATGCAATATCGCAGAACTTGTGTGTCTCCCACATTTGGACTGAAGAGAAGAGAGAAGTGAATCTCCTTTCTTTCTGTGTTCCCCAGTACCGCGTACAGTAATCTACTTGCTGGAAGTTTAATATGTTAGTTCAATGCATGAGTAAATAATTTTTGAATGTCCTACTTCTGTTTAAGAACAAAAGAACTTTCTAATCAAAATTTAAAATAGAACCATGGGACAGAAGGTACCCAATTCTCTACAAATTAATAGGCCATACATTTTAAAACATGTTACATTTAATTTTATGGCAGCTTTGATATGAGATATATTCACTGATGAAAACTTAGAACTCCATGAAAATGTTTGTTCACTTAACACATATTTAAGGAAATCCTACTAAGTGCTGAGTAATCTTTTTGGCTATGAAGATACAGTAGCTTTAAAAATACACACAAAAAGAAATCTTGTTCTTATAATGCTTATAGGCATAAAAATCCTGTTCTTATATGCTGATAAAAGTGTTGGAAGGGAGAGAGGGCAGACAATATCTGTAAAGATATATAGATGAATAAATCACATACTGTGTTAATTTTCAATTGTTATGTAACAAATTGCTACTAACTTAGCAACAACACGTACTTATTATCTTGCAGTGTCCATGGGCAGGAGTCTGGGCCTCGCTTAGCTGGGTCCTTTGTAGGGTTACAGTCAAGGTATTGGCTGTGTTGCATTCCTGTTTAGAGTCTGGGATTCTCTTCCAGGTCCACATGGTTGTTGGCAGAAGACTGGTGCTTGAAGCTGTAGGCCTGAGGTCCCTATATCCTTGTTACCTGTCAACCAGAGACCACTCTATGCCCCTAGAGGCTCCTACCATTCCTTAACACGTGGTCCTTTCATAGCCTCTCACAAACTGGTAGCTTCCTTCTTCAAGGCCATCAGGAGAATTCCTTGTTCCTGTCTGCTGAGGAGTCCTAAATAACATAACCTACTCAAGGAAGTAACATTCCTTCACTTGTGTATTTTCTATCCTCTAGAAGCAAGTCACAGGTCCTACCTGGATTCAAGGGGTTTAGGGACTTCCCTGGTGGTCTAGTGGTTAAAAATCTGCTTGCCAATGCAGGGGACACAGCTTCAATCCCTGTTCCTGCAAGATCCCACATGCCACAGGGCAACTAGAGTCTGTGCCATAAGTACTGAGCCTGCATGTCTAGAGCCTGTGCTCTGCCACAACAGAAGCCACCACAGTGAGAAGCCCAAGCACCACAACTAGAGAGCAGACCACACTTGTCACAATTAGAGAAGGCTGGCGAGGAGCAAAGAAGACCAAGTGCAGCCCCAAATAAGTAAATAACAAAATTCAAAAAGAAAAAAAGAAACTCAAAGGAAAAGAGTAGGGATTTATTCTGGGAATCCCAGGTAGTGATAAAGAACCTGCCTGCCAATGCAGGAGACATAAGAGATGTGGGTTTGATCCCTAGGTCAGGAAGATACTCTGGAGGAGGATATAATGTACTGCATGATATCTAGAGTCAATACTGCTGTATAATACATCAAAAAGTTGTTAAGAGAGTAGATCCTAAGAGTTCTCATCACACGAGAATTTTTTTTCTTTTTATTGTATCCAAATGAGGTGATAATTTTGTGATAATATTGTGGTGATAATTTTACATTGCATGTAAATCAAACCATCATGCTATACACCTTAAACGTATACAGTGATGTTATGTTAATTATATCTCAATAAAACTAGAAAATGAACAGATATCAATTTTTATAAAGGGCAGGAGTGTATACTTGGATGTGATTCACTGGGGATCATCTTAGAAATATGCTTACCCACTACAAGGGCTTCCCTTGTGGCTAAGCTGGTAAATAATCTGCATGTAACGCGGGAGACCTGGGTTTGATCCCTGGGTTGGGAAGACTCCCCTAGAGAAGAGAAAGGCTAAAGGAGTACATCAATGCTGTATATTGTCACCCTGCTTATTTAATTTTTATGCAGAGTACATCATGAGGAACGCTGGGCTGGAAGAAGCACAAGCTGGAATGAAGATAGCCAGGAGAAATATCAATAATCTCAGATATGCAGATGACACCACCCTTATGGCAGAAAGTGAAGAGGAACTAAAAAGCCTCTTGATGAAAGTGAAAGAGAAGAGTGAAAAAGTTGGCTTAAATCTCAACATTCAGAAAACTAAGATCATGCCATCTGGTCCCATCACTTCATGGGAAATAGATGGGGAAACAGTGGAAACAGTGTCAGACTTAATTTTTTTGTGCTCCAAAATCACTGCAGATGCTGATTGCAGTCATGAAATTAAAAGACGCTTACTCCTTGGAAGGAAAGTTATGACCAACCTAGATTGCATATTAAAAAGCAGAGACATTACTTTGCCCACAAAGGTCCGTCTAGTCAAGGCTATGGTTTTTCCCGTGGTCATGTATGGATGTGAGAGTTGGACTGTGAAGAAAGCTGATCACTGAAGAATTGATGCTTTTGAACTGTGGTGTTGGAGAAGACTCTTGAGAGTCCCTTGGACTGCAAGGAGATCCAACCAGTCCATCCTAGAGGAGATCAGTCCTGGGTGTTCATTGGAAGGACTGATGCTAAAACTGAAACTCCAATACTTTGGCCACCTCATGAGAAGAGTTGACTCACTGGAAAAGACTCTGACACTGGGAGGGATTGAGGGCAGGAGGAGAAGGGGACGATAGAATGAGATTGCTGGATGGCATCACCGACTCTGTGGACATGAGTTTGAGTGAACTCTGGGAGTTGGTGATGGACAGGGAGGCCTGGCGTGCTGTGATTCATGGGGTTGCAAAGAGTCAGACACGACTGAGCAACTAAAATGAACTGAACTGAACCCATTCCAGTATTCTGGCCTGGAGAATTCCATGGACTGTATAGTCCATGGGATTGCAAAGAGTCAGACATGACTGAGTCACTTTCTCTTTCATACTACCCACTACATGGCATGTCATTTGGTGATAAATGTTATGGAGAAAAGTAAAATGAGGGAGACAGGATCTGTCAGGTTGATGTGTGGGGAGCAGGTGTTGCCATGTGAATGAGAGTGGTCTGAGGAGGAAAAGTCCTCTTTGTTATTTTGGTGAGTGTATATTTTATGCATCTTTGTAATAACTTCTAACATGAATGATATGTCAATTAAAGGATGTAAAGAACTGATTAAATATTGTAGCACTAAGTAAAGCTGAGTTAAAATAATTAAAGTAGTTATATGACAGTCTTCTCTGTCCAGACAAATCTGAGAGCAGAAAAGTAGTGACTCACACAATAAAATTAACGTTTCAGAAATCAGCCTCACACAAAAGGAGAAAAGTACAAATGAGAGATTTTCTCCCCAGGGATTGCCATTCATCAGTTAAGAATGTGGCTTTCTTCTTTTATTACTTGTAATTCATCTCCAAAAGTTCTTTATTCCCAGGAGGAGTCCTGCTTTACTCATTCCTCCTCACTGTGGGATTGGGTCCTTATGAGGTAGTTATTTTTAGTCCACAATTTATACTCCTAATTTCTTTCCTAAGTATTATCTATCATTGGCTAAACCACCAATCTTCACAAAATTTATTTATATCACAAACAAATGAGAATCTCAAAATCCATTAGCATTAAAAGAGTGAACTTGTATTCAGAGTAAGTTTTCCTTCTAATTGATACAGGTGAAACCTAGATGTGACAAGAAATGTCCGAGCCGTATGGTTCATGCTGAAAACATCAAATATGGCCAAAAAGCAATAATGGAACTTCCATCTTTTTTTTTCTTTTTTTTTTTTTAGGATCAATGACTATTCTTTCCACTCTTGGTATTTTTTGCCTTAAACAGTTCAGGCTGCCTTACCCAAAACACCATAAATTCGGTGGCTTGTAAGCAACATAAATTGATTTATCACACTTCTGGAGACTGAGGATCTTATATCAAGACACCACCAGACTCACCACCAGTCTTATGACCCACTTTCTCATAGAAGACTGTCTCCTACTGGAACTTCTCTTGGGTCTCTCTTATAAGGGCACCAATTCTATTCATGACCTAATCCCCTTCCAAAGACCTCATCTGCTAATTGGGCTTTAGGATTTTAGTATATGAATTTGAAGGGATTACAAACATTTAAACCACAGCAGTTTTCTTGTTCTTGGGTGAGGTAGTACAGATATTTTGATCTCCGTAGGAGGATCCTCCTGGGGATGAAAATGTGGATAAAAGAAGGTGAAACTAAAGCCAGTTAATTTTGCTACCAATTATCAGTACCAATCAAAGGCTAGATAAGGATAAAGATAATCCTAAAAAGGAATTTCGATTTTTATCTTCAACTTTTAGTTATCTATTGTCTGTTCACATTATAAAAATTAAATGAAGGGAATATTAATTTTTTTGTACAAATTCTATGGTAGTACAGTACTCCCATTTCCAATTCAGGAAGCAGTTACAGTGTAGGAATTTGCACCTTTTCTTTTAAAGTGCAACTTGGAAGGTGCATGTTTGATCTAGTGATTAAGGTCTGCTTAAGCATGAATTTCTTTGAGGCCTTAAGCTTATGTTCAAAATTGGCATGATTTTTCATATAAACATACTTTCATAAACTAATGACATTATAAATGATTCAGTCTCTTTATGGAAAAAAATTTGCTGACCTATTGAGTGGAGCACTTTCACAGCATCATCTTTTCGGATTTGAAATAGCTCAACTGGAATTCTATCATGTCCACTAGCTTTGTTCATAGTGATGCTTCCAAGACCCACGTGACTTGACATTCCAGGATGTCTGGAAAAGTTCAGTTTTCATTCCAGTCCCTAAGGAAGGCAATGCCAAAGAATGCTCAAACTACTGCACAACTGCACTCATCTCACGTGGTAGCAAAGTAATGCTCAAAATTCTCCAAGCCAGGCTTCAACATGAACCAAGACCTTCCAGATATTCAAGCTGCTTTTAGAAAAGGCAGAGGAACCAGAGATCAAATTGCCAAAATCCGCTGGATCATGGAAAAGGCAAGAGTTCCAGAAAAAATAATCTATTTCTGCCTTATGGACTATGCCAAAGCCTTTGACTGTGTGGATCACAATAAACTGTGGAAAATTCTGAAAGAGATGGGAATACCAGACCACCTGACCTGCCTCTTGAGAAACCTGTATGCAGGTCAGGAAGCAACAGTTAGAACTGGACATGGAACAACAGACTGGTTCCAAATAGGAAAAGGAGTACGTCAAGGCTGTATATTGTCACCCTGCCTATTTAACTTCTGTGCAGAGTACATCATGAGAATTGCTGGGCTGGAAGAAGCAAAAACTGAAATCAAGATTGGCAGGAGAAATACCAATAACCTTAGACATGCAGATGACATCACCCTTATGGCAGAAAGTGAAGAAGAACTAAAAAGCCTCTTGATGAAAGTGAAAGAGGAGAGTGAAAAAGTTGGCTTAAAGTTCAACATTCAGAAAACTAAGAACATGGCAGGTGGTCCCATCACTTCATGGGAAATAGATGGGGAAACAGTGGAAACAGTGGCTGACTTTATTTCTTTAGGCTCCAAAATCCCTGAAGATGGTGATTGCAGCCATGAAATTCAGTTCAGTTAAGTTCAGTCACTCTGTCATGTCCTACTCTTTGCGACCCCATGAATCACAGCACTCTAGGCCTCCCTGTCCATCAACAACTCCCAGAGTTCACTCAAACTCATGTCCATTGAGTCGGTGATGTCATCCAGCCATCTAATCCTCTGTCGTCCCTGTCTCCTCCCACCCATAATCTCTCCCAGCATCAGAGTCTTTTCCAGTGAGTCAACTTGTCGCATGAGGTGGCCAAAGTATTGGAGTTTCAGTTTTAGCACCAGTCCTTCCAATGAACACCCAGGACTGATCTCCTTTAGAGAGGAGTCCAAGGGACTCTCAAAGGTCTTCTCTAGCACCACAGTTCAAAATCATCAATTCTTCGACGATCAACTTTCTTCACAGTCCAACTCTCACATCCATACATGACAAGTGGAAAAACCATAGCCTTGACTAGTCAGACCTTTGTGGGCAAAGCAATGTCTCTGCTTTTTAATATGCTGTCTAGGTTGGTCATAACTTTCCTTCCAAGGAGCAAGCGTCTTTTAATTTCATGGCTGCAATCAGCATCTGCAGTGATTTTGGAGCCCCCAAAAATAAAATCTGACACTGTTTCCACTGTTTCCCCATCTATTTCCCATGAAATGATGGGACCAGATGCCATGATCTTAGTTTTCTGAATGTTGAGCTTCAAGCCAACATTTTCACTCTCCTCTTTCACTTTCATCAAGAAGCTTTTGAGTTCCTCTTCACTTTCTGCCATAAGGGTGGTGTCATCTGCATATCTAAGGTTATTGATATTTCTCCCAGCAATCTTGATTCCAGCTTGTGCTTCTTCCAGCCCAGAGTTCCTCATGGTGTACTCTGCATAGAAGTTAAATAAGCAGGGTGACAATATACAACTTTGACGTACTCCTTTTCCTATTTGGAACCAGTCTGTTGTTCCATGTCCAGTTCTAACTGTTGCTTCCTGACCTGCATACAGGTTTCTCAAGAGGCAGGTCAGGTGGTCTGGTATTCCCATCTCTTTCAGAATTTTCCACAGTTTATTGTGATCTACACAGTCAAAGGCTTTGGCATAGTCAATAAAGCAGAAATAGATGTTTTTCTGGAACTCTCTTGCTTTCTCCATGATCCAGCGGATGTTGGCAATTTGATCTCTGGTGCCTCTGCCTTTTCTAAAACCTGCTTGAACAGATGGAAGTTCACGGTTCACATATTACTGAAGCCTGGCTTGGAGAATTTTGAGCATGACTTTACTAGTGTGTGAGATGAGTGCAATTGTGTGGTAGTTTGAGCATTCTTTGGCATTGCCTTTCTTTGGGATTGGAATGAAGACTAACCTTTTCCAGTCCTGTGGCCACTGCTGAGTTTTCCAAATTCGCTGGCATATTGAGTGCAGCACTTTCACAGCATCATCTTTCAGGATTTGAAATAGCTCAACTGGAATTCCATCACCTCCACTAGCTTTGTTCGTAGTGATGATTTCTAAGGCCCACTTGACTTCACATTCCAAGATGTCTGGCTCTAGGTGAGGGATCACACCATCGTGATTATCTGGGTTGTGAAGATCTTTTTTGTACAATTCTTCTGTGTATTCTTGCCACCTCTTCTTAATATCTTCTGCTTCTGTTAGGTCCATACCATTTCTGTCCTTTATCGAGCCCATCTTTGCCTGAAATATTCCCTTGGAATCTCTAATTTTCTTGAAGAGATCTCTTGCTTTTCCTATTCTGTTGTTTTCCTCTATTTCTTTGCATTGATCACTGAGGAAGGCTTTCTTATCTCTCCTTGCTATTCTTTGGAACTCTTCATTCAGATGCTTGTATCTTTCCTTTTCTCCTTTGCTTTTCGCTTCTTTTCTTTTCCCAGCTATTTGTAAGTCCTCCTCAGACAGCCATTTTGCTTTTTTGCATTTCTTTTCCATGGGGATCTTCTTGGTCCTGTCTCCTGTACAATGTCACGAACCTCTGTCCATAGTTCATCAGGCACTCTATCTATCAGATCTAGTCCATTAAATCTATTTCTCACTTCCATTGTATAATCATAAAGGATTTGATTTAGGTCATATGTGAATGGTCTAGTGGTTTTCCCTACTTTCTTCAAGTCTGAACTTGGCAATAAGGAGTTCATGATCTGAGCCACAGTCAGCTCCTGGCCATGAAATTAACAGATGCTTATTCCTTGGAAGGAAAGTTATGACAAACATAGACAGCATATTAAAAACAGAGACATTATTTTGTCAACATAGGTCTCTTTAGTCAAGGCTCTGGTTTTTCCAGTAATCATGAATGGATGTGAGAATTGGACTATAAAGAAAGCTGATCGCCAAAGAATTGATGCTTTTGAAGTGTGGTGTTGGAGAAGACTCTTGAGAGTCCCTTGGACTGCACGGAGATCCAAACAGTCTGTCCTAAGGGAGATCAGTCCTGGGTGTTCATTGGAAGGACTGATGTTGAAGCTGAAACTCCCGTACTTTGGCCACCTAATGTGAAGAGCTGACTCATTTGAAAACCCTGATGCTGGGAAAGATTGAGGGCAGGAGGAGAAGGGGACAACAGAGGATGAGATGGCTGGATGGCATCATAGACTCAATGGACATGAGTTTGGGTAAACTCTGGGAGTTGGTGATGGACAGGGAGGCCTGGCGTGCTGTGGTTAATGGCCTCACAAAGAGTTGGACACGACTGAGTGACTGAACAGAGAAAGCAATGGCAAGCCACTCCAGTACTCTTGCCTAGAAAATCCCATGGACGGAGGAGCCTGGTTGGCTGCAGTCCATGGTGTCGCTACAAAACAGACATGACTGAGCAACTTCACTTTCACTTTTCCCTTTCACACATTGGAGAAGGAAATGGCAACCCACTCCAGTGTTCTTGCCTGGAGAATCCCAGGGATGGGGGAGCCTGGTGGGCTGCCGTCTGTGGGGTCGCACAGAGTCGCACATGACTGAAGTGACTTAGCAGCAGCAGCAGCAGCAGAGCGACTGAACTGAACTATGGAAAAAAATATTCCTGTGTGTCTAGTCTCCTCTCAATTCTGTGCTCCAATTCTGGCACTACTGATCACCAATTGTGTGATGTTTTTTTCCTATACAAACAATTCTCGTATTCTTAGGACACCAGCTGAGTGTCCTAAAATTTAAATGAATTCCAAGGCTATCTGCCTGGATATAGTATCAGATCCCACAGGTTAAGGGCTCAGTTCCCCAAGACTACCCCTTCTCTTCAGATGCTAATTCCAAGTATTGATTGTCACTTGTGCTTCTCACAGACCAGTTGGAAATCACGTTTCCATGACTCCTTCCACAGCTTCCATTAATTTGCTAGGGTAGCTCACAGTGCTGAGTAAAATTATTTCCTAGATTACTCATTTATTGTAAAAGACTATAACTCAGGAACATCCAGATGGAAGAGATGCATGGAGCAAGGTATGGAGGAAAGGGCACAGTACTAGGGTTTCCACGGTCTCTTGGAACCACTTTCCCCAAAACCCCATGTGTTCACCAACCCAGAATCTCTCTGAACCCTGTCCATTTAGTTTTTATGGAGGGCTCATTACACCAGTAATTTGATTAAATAATTGATAATAGGTGATTTAATTCAATTTCTAGCTTCTTCTCCTCCCTTGGAAATCAGGGGATAAAGCTGCAAATCATGATACTCTAATTTTGACTGGTACCTCTAGCAACCAGCCCCCATCCTTGACTAGCCTAAGGGCTTTCCAAAAGTCACCATATTAACATAAATTCAGGTATGATTGAAAGTGGCTTAGTATGAAGAGCAAAAGACACCTTCATCTCTTTCATCATTTTAGAAATTCCAATGTTTTCAGGAGCTCCATGCCAGACATGGGGACAAAAACCATATATATATATTTTTACTGTAAATCACAATGGCACACACACATACACACAAATCAGTAGCTCTAGCGAAGATACTAAAGCATAAAGTGCAACCAACAGAACAAGTACCACTAAGTAATGCAGCCTTAGAAGAGCAAGAGTCTTCCCAGGCACCACTTTAATGATCAAATTTTGATAGCAAGTAGACAAACTTAGGTATTTTGGACTAACCCTCTACCTGCTGTTAGTTTTTTATTGGAGTATTTATGTGGTTATGTATTATTATCACTGTGTGTAGACTTATAAAATAAAATGTACCAATCATTTATAGGCAGCATGAAAAATTAGATGTGTGAAAGCCTTTACGAGCAGAATTTGTTCAGGTTGTTAATTCTTTCTTTCCCAAGGAGTGAGTTAAAATGTATGAGCACAGGTGATTTAGATGGTCTCTGGGTCTGCTTTACTCTCTCTCCTTCTCTGTTGTTCCCCCCGCTTTTCTCTGCTCATCACCCGTATCTCACAATATGATCATTGACCTTTGGGTTTATCCCATGAGTTGTATTACCATTTTAATAAATTTTGTTTCTCCAGTTTCTTTTTTGTTCAAACTTTTATTTCATTCATTGGATTCTTCTATTTGCATTTGTCCCATTTATGTCATCAGTGTATTGAATTATGTCCTCAGTTATTTCTCTTTACTTCCTCAGTTTTCTTTTCTTCTTTAGTTATTTATGCTCTGGTTATTTGTTCCAAAAGGAAATTCTGCATTTGGTATTTACTAGTTTCTAATTTTTTAAGGAAAATATCTTGACACATTAATGTATTGAGACAGACTCTTACTTAACAAATTGAATTACAGTTTAAAAATCATTAGCCTCTTTTCCTGTCTCATATAACTTTTATGCATTAAAAAAACTCAATGTGTGGTAGGGATCTATTAGGAAACTTTACTAAACCTTCTGGATAGATGTGGCATTCATCCATCTACTTAACAAATGTACTATCATGTGCTTTGCTAGATTCATGGAGTTCTGCTGTGAAAAAAGTCAGAAATAGCCATTTGTTTCATGGAGCTTACAGACTAGTGGAGAAAATAGATATTGGCCAAATCATTGCTAATAATTATTTGAATACAAATTTGTCAAGTGTTTCAGAGAATAAGCCACACCCCTCCAGGACTACTTTGCTCCTCCTTCTAAACAGGAAAAAACTAGCCTAAACCCTATTTTTCTGCCTTTTTTTAGACATTGTATCATCTTATAGGTCTCTTTTTTTAACACTTACTACAAATATAATTCAACTACTAATTGTGCAATTAGTTGAGTAATGGCTCTCTCTTCCTAAAACATAATTTCCAAGGCTGCAGGAAAAGCATCAATCATATTCGTTTCTGACTCCCTGGTGTTTAACAATAAGGCCTTGTACTGAGTAGATATAGTATAAATGTTTGTTGAAGAAATTAATAACATATTCTTTCTCTAAAGCAATCCTATGGGATATGACTTAAGATTGGCCTTTACTCTTTTGCCTTTTTAGGAACACATTTTGATGTATGCTGGACACACTGCTTCCTAACGGTATAGCTGAATCTGGGAGGCAGGGTGTTAAATGATGCAATTTACTTATTAAGCAAGTATTGTCTACTTATGGAGCTCAAAGCTGGTCTTAGAAGTTATGGTGAATACAAATATATATAACAAATATAAATAAATATATATTATCAATATAAATAAATATAAATAAAACAAAGGATCTTGAAAGTCTCAGCTTGTGGGCTTTGGTTGATTATTCTGTGTAGGATAGGTGGGAGGTTAAACATTCTGCCCCCTTGCATTTTTGAAATTAAAAAGACATTGATACTGGTTTAAAAGAACATCATTTGAATTTTCAGACTCAAGATTCTTTTACATTCTTAAAAATTCTTGAGAAAATAAAAAGTGTTTTTGGTATACATGTTATATTTATAGACATTTTCTCCATTAGAAATTAAAACTGAGAACTGAAATATTAACTCATTTAAAAAAACTGAAATAAGTCCATTACATATTAATGGAAATAGTATATTTTTATAAACAATAATTACATTTTTCAAAACAAAATGAAACGATGGCATTGTTTAATCTTATTTGCATATCCCTTTACTGTCTGCTTATCAGTAGACAGTTGAATACTCATAGAGAAACAAAGAATGAAACCTTTCAGTTTAAATAAATTAATTCAGAAATGCATTCTGATTAGTTGTTGAGTTTGTTCTGTTATCTAGTGATGTCCAACTGTCAAACAAAAAGTTGCTGTGATCACTGGATAACTGAAAGGAGCAGCTATGAAGTGAGAAATTTACGGGTTTCACAGTCATATAAATCTACCTACAAATTTCAGTTTTATGAATGCACTGGAAATATTTACTCAGTTGTTTTACCTCTGAGCCTTATTTTCCTCATTTTTAAGAGGTGCAGTAATGCTTACATTAAATGGAACTTGATAAAATTAAATGAAATGAAGTATATGAAATGACTGGCACATTGTCTGCTCTCAGACTATAGTTAGTTCTTTTTCCTCTTTCTCTCCCCAATCCCCAAATCATTAAATAATTTAACAGAATTGAAGCATAATAGGCATTGTATTTATAAATATGGTTAATCATTCTGTGCATTAGACATGTTATTGACATTTATAAAATGTTTTGTGCAATTTCATAATATAAATATTATCAACTAATGTCTGTGAATCTTTGGGAAATGTCAAGGATGCTACTGTGATTACTCTCAAGATGCCTGATAATCCAGTTGAAAAGACAAGACTCACAGACTGGAAACCTTAGGAACCTACAAACCTATAAGCAAGTGGGAGTACATAGGACAAAGTACAAAGCTTATATCAGAGCTGAGGGATTACGAAATAAGGCGATTTAAACCAAAGAAGGTCAGCCGACAGAGATTCCATGGAGAATGACCTGAGTACATTAAACGTATATGCCCAGTCCAATATATGCGTATTTGATGGGATTTTAGTGGTCTGAATATGGCAGAACATCCAATGAGAGCAATTCTGATTTTAATTTCTAGTACTTCCCTTAGGAGTCATGTGACTTTCAGTAATTATGAGTTCAGAGTTTCATTTACTTACTTAATGGAATTGCAATAAATGTTATTATCTGCAAAATAGTAATAATAATAATACATATCCATCAGGTTACTATAGAAGATTGCATGTTATAATGAATGAAAGACCTCAGGACTGTGGTAGGCACATGGTAAATACTCAATAAATATTAGATATCATCAGTATTATGTTGTAAGTATATATTCGTCTTGGTGAGCATAGTATGGTAGACATGTTTCTTGAATCATTCATGGCAATCCTAATTTTTTTTTTAACTTTTGACAGATGATATTCCAGATATCCCAGTTTTTTGAAACCACTAACTACAATAAGATAGCTGAGAAAATTTCATATCAAATAATGGAGCTACATGATGAATATATTATTTCAATTATCTGAGAAGTTTGTTCTATTTTTTCATTCTGCAGTAAAAGGCTTCTGCTGCTGCTCCTAGCCATTCTTTCCTTGGCTGGATGACACTTGCTGGCTATGAAGGACATTTGCACATTATGCATGAGGTACTGAGTGAGGCTTTTAAGCTCTAGTGCTAATTGCTGCCAACATCTGTCCTTCATCACCCTGTATTTCTAGCTCTGAAACAAGTCCCAATTTCTGCACGTTTTCCTTGATCTTATCTTCCCCTTGAATTTGGCACAGAGCTTCCCACCCAAGTCGATATTGATCCTACGTATTGCAATATTATTGACTAAGTCTTCACAGCTGTGTATTTACCTTTGCTCTCTCTTGACCAAACTTCAGTTAGACTTCTTCCTATTGGTCCCCAAACTCATCTTGGCCCACAAGCCTGAAAAAGCACTAAAAGTGGAACCTGTTCCTTATTAAGTCTCCTGGGAATCAGCAAGGCACTTTTCCTGTCATAACCTATTGTCATTTCTTCTTGCTTGTCCAAATTCCTTTACTGAGATTCTTTTTATTTTTGCTTACCACTCCTTACCTTATGGGGGCTTCCTTGGTGGCTCAGACGGTAAAGAATCTGCCTACACTGTGGGAGATCCAGGTTTAGTCCCTTGGGCTGGAAGATCCCCTAGAGAAGGGACTGTCTATCCATTCCAGAGGAGAATTCCATGGACAGAGTCTGGTAGGTTACAGTCCATGGGCCACAAAGAGTCAGGCACGACTGAGAGTGAGTAACACACCTTATGTTATAAAGGAACAGTTTTTCTTCGTTGATTTTGAGATGTTTGCAGATTTTTGAGATTGGAATTTAGTCCCTAGTGCAATAGTCTTTCTTCTCAATAAAGGTTCTTCCTGTCTAGGTTAGGATTGCCTTTATTTGACAAAATCATGGTTCTGCTCTCCTGGGAAAATTCTCAATATTTTGGCTGATTCTTGACAAAAATACCCAGCAACATTTTCTCACAAGTCCTGTTGTCTTGGCCCTAGCTGGATAAAAGTGAAGCTAAATGGATAAAAGTGACTGGTCGCTCAGTCGTGTCTGACTCTTTGTGACCCAATGGACCCCAGAGGCCTTCCAGGGTCCTTGGTCTTTGGGATTCTCCAGGCAAGAATACTGGAGTGTGTTGCCATTTCCTTCTCCACGGGACCTTCCCAACCAGGGATCAAACCCAGGTCCCCCACATTGCAGGCAGACATTTTACCATCTGAGCCACCAGGGAAATTCCCTGTTTTTCTCTCAGTTCCCAATGTTTTGGCTGATTCTTGACAAAAGTACCCAGCAAAACTTTCTCACAAGTCCTGTTGTCTTGACCCTAACCGGATGGATAAGGGTTATTAGACATAACATTTGTGTTAAATTTGGAACATATTTCCTTTCAGATGAATAAAGATCACCACCCTACATTAAGCAAAAGTCTAAACATCTTCCCAAGTTTAGGGGAAAGTATTGTGTGATTCAATATAAAGAACATCTGGCTAAGTATCAAGTGGCCTGCAGAAGGAAAAAATATAATTAGTCAACTCATCATTTCATTTACTCTGCTTAAATGTCAATTATGTCAACTGAGTTAAGGCAGGGTTTTATAGATTAGTTTCCATACTGAATCTAATTAATATGTTGGTTCACAGGTTTAATATTAGGAATTACTGCTTTGTTTTTCTAGACCCATTGAGGTTATTCAGTTCAGTTCATTTCAGTCACTCAGTCATGACCAACTCTTTGAGATGCCATGGACTGCAGCACGTCAGGCTTCCCTGTCCATCACCAACTCCTGGAGCTTGCTCAAACTCATGTTCATGGAATGGTGATGCCATCCAACAATGTCATCTTCTGTTGTGCCCTTATTCTCCCCCCTTCAACCTTTCCCAGCTTCAGGGTCTTTTCCAATGAGTTGGTTCTTCACATCAGGTGGCCAGAGTATTGGAGTTTCAGCTTTGACATCAGTCCCTCCAGGACTGATTTCCTTTAGGATTGACTGGTTGGATCTCCTTACACTCCAAGGGATTCTTGAAAGTCTTCTCCAACACCACAGTTCAGAATAAATTGTTGGCAAAGAATGTCTCTGCTTTTCAATATGATGTCTAGGTTCATCATAACTTTTCTTCCAGGGAGCAAGAGTCTTTTAATTTCATGGCTGCAGTCATCATCTGCAGTGATTTTGGAGCCCAAGAAAATAAAGTCTCTCACTGTTTCCATTGTTTCCCCATCTATTTGCCATGAAGTGATGGGACCGAATGACATGATGGGACCGAATGACATTCAGTTTTCTGAATGCTGAGTTTTAAGACAATGTTTTTACTCTCCTCTTTCACTTTCATCAAGAGGCTCTTTACTTCCTCTTCGCTTTCTGCCATAAGGGTGATGCCATCTGCTTATCTGAGGTTACTGATATTTCTCCCAGAAATCTTGATTCCAGCTTGTGCTTCATCCAGCCAGACGTTTCTCATCATGTACTCTGCATATAAGTTAAATAAGTAGGGTGACAATATACAGCCTTGATGTACTACTTTCCCAGTTTGGAAGCAGTCCGTTGTTCCATGCTGATTCTAACTGTTGCTCCTTAACCTGCATACAGATTTCTCAGGAGGCAGGTAAGCTGGTCTGGTATTCACATCTCTTAAAGAATTTTCCAGTTTGTTGTGATCCACAAAAAGACATTGGCATAATTAATAAAGAAATAGATATTTTTCTGGAATTCTCCTGCTTTTTCTATGATCCAATGGATATCGGCACTTTGATCTCTTTTTCCTCAACTTTTTCTAAATCTAGCTTGAACATTTGGAAGTTCATGGGTCACATATTGCTGAAGGCTGGCTTGGAGAATTTTGAGCATTACTTTGCTAGCGTGTGAGATGAATGAAATTGTGTGGTAATTTGAGCAATCTTTGGCATTGAATTTCTTTGGGATTGGAATGAAAACTGACCTTTTACAGTCCTGTGGCCACTGCTGAGTTTTCCAAATTTGCTGGCATATTGAGTGCAGCACTTTCATAGCATCATCTTTTAGGATTTGAAGTAGCTCAACTGGAATTCCATCACCTCCACTAGCTTTGTTTGTAGTGATGCTTCCTAAGGCCCACTTGACTTCACATTCCAGGATGTCTGGCTCTAGGTGAGTGATCACACCATCATGATTATCTGGGTCATGAAGATATTTTTTGTACCGTTCTTCTGTGTATTTTTTTCACCTCCTCTTAATATCTTCTGCTTCTCTTAGGTCCATAACAATTCCGTCCTTTATTGTTTCCATCTTTGCACAAAATGTTCCTTTGATATCTCTAATTTTCTTGAAGAGATCACTACTCTTTCCTCTTCTATTGTTTTCCTTTATTTCTTTGCATTGATCATTTAGGAAGGCTTTCTTATCTCTCCTTGCTATTTTTTGGAACTGTGCATTCAAATGGGTATATCTTTCCTTTTCTTGTTTGCCTTTTGCTTCTCTTTTCTCAGCTATTTGTAAGGCCTCCTCAGACAACTATTTTGCCTCTCTGCATTTCTTTTTCTTGGGTATGGTCTTGATCACTGCCTGTACAATGCCATGAACCTCCGTCCATAGTTCTTCAGGCACTCTGTCTCTCACATCTAATCCCTGGAGTCTACTTGTCACTTCCACTGTATAATTTTAAGGTATTTTATTTAGGTCATACCTGAATGGTCTAGTGGTTTTCCCTACTTTCTTGAAGTCTGAATTTGGCAATAAGGAGTTCATGATCTGAGCCACAGTCAGCTCCAAGTCTTGTTTTTGCTGACTGTATACAGCTTCTCCATCTTTGGCTGCAAAGAATACAATCAGTCTAATTTTGATATTGACCATCTAGTGATGTCCACGTACAAAGTCATCTCTTGTGTTGTTGGAAGAGGGTATTTGCTATGACCAGAGCATTTTCTTGGCAAAACTCTGTTAGCCTTTGACCTGCTTCCTTTTATACTCCAAAGCCAAACCTGCCTCTTACTCCAGGAATCCCTTGACCAACTTTTTCATTCCAGTACCCTATAATGAAAATGACATCTGTTTTTGGTGTTAGTTCTAGAAGGCCTTGTAGGTCTTCATAGAACCATTTAGCTTCTTTGGCAAAAAATGATTCGGACATAGACTTGGATCAGTGTAATAGTGAATGGTTTGCTTTGTAAAGAAACAGAGATCATTCTGTCCTTTTTGAGATTGCACCCAAGTACTGCATTTCAGACTCCTTTGTTGATTATGATGGCTATTCCATTTCTTCTAAGGGATTCTTGCCCACAGTAGTGGATACAATGGTCATTTGAGTTAAATTCACCCATTCCAGTCCATTTTAGTTCACTGATTCCTAGAATGTCGACGTGTACTCTTGCCATCTCCTGTTTGACCACTTCCAATTTGCCTCAGATGGATAAAAGACAGAAATGGTATGGACCTAACAGAAGCAGAAGATATTAAGAGGAGGTGGCAAGAATACACAGAAAAACTGTACAAAAAAGATCTTCATGACAAAGATAATCACAGTGGTGAGATCACTCACCTAGAGCCAGATATCTTGGAATGTGAAGTCAAGTGGGCCTTAGAGAGCATCCACAAAGCTAATGGAGGTGATAGAATTCCAACTGAGCTCTTTCAAATCCTGAAAGATGATGCTGAGAAAGTGCTGTCTCAATATGCCAGCAAATTTGGAAAACTCAGCAGTGGCCACAGGACTGGATAAGGTCAGTCTTCATTCTGATCCCAAAGAAAGGCAATGCCAAAGAATGCTCAAACTACTGCACAATTGCACTCATCTCACACACTAGTAAAGTCATGCTCAAAATTCTCCAGGCCAGGCTTCAGCAATATGTGAACCATGAACTTCCATATGTTCAAGCAGGTTTTAGAAAAGGCAGAGGCACCAGAGATCAAATTGCCAACATCTGCTGGATCATGGAGAAAGCAAGAGAGTTCCAGAAAAACATCTATTTCTGCTTTATTGACTATGCCAAAGCCTTTGACTGTGTGGATCACAATAAACTATGGAAAATTCTGAAAGAGATGGGCATACCAGACCACCTGACCTGCCTGTTGAGAAACCTGCATGCAGGTCAGGAAGCAACAGTTGGAACTGGACATGGAACAACAGACTGGTTCCAAATAGGAAAAGGAGTATGTCAAGGCTGTATATTGTCACCCTGCTTATTTAACTTATATGCAGGGTACATCATGAGGAATGCTGGGCTGGAAGAAGGACAAGCTGGAATCAAGATTGCTGGGAGAAATCTCAATAACCTCAGATATGCAGATGACACCACCCTTATGGCAGAAAGTGAAGAGGAACTCAAAAGCCTCTTGATGAAAGTGAAAGAGGAGAGTGAAAAGGTTGGCTTGAAACTCAACATTCAGAAAATGAAGATCATGGCATCTGGTCCCATCACTTCATGGGAAATAGATGAGGAAACAGTGGAAAGAGTGTTGGACTTTATTTTTGGGGGCTCCAAAATCACTGCAGATGGTAATTGCAGCCATGAAATTAAAAGACGCTTACTCCTTGGAAGAAAAGTTATGACCAACCTAGATAGCATATTAAAAAGCAGAAACATTACTTTGCCAACAAAGGTTTGTCTAGTCAAGGCTATGGTTTTTCCCGTGGTCATGTATGGATGTGAGAGTTGGACTGTGAAGAAAGCTGATCCACGAAGAATTGATGCTTTTGAACTGTGGTGCTGGAGAAGACTCTTGAGAGTCCCTTGGACTGCAAGGAGATCCAACCAACCAGTCCATTCTAAAGGAGATCGATCTTGGGTGTTCATTGGAAGGACTGATGCTAAAGCTGAAACTGCAATACTTTGGCCACCTCATGCGACGAGTTGACTCACTGGAAAAGACTCTGATGCTGGGAGGGATTGGGGGCGGGAGGAGAAGGGGACGACAGAGAATGAGATGGCTGGATGGCATCACCGACTCGATGGACATGAGTTTGAGTGAACTCCGGTAGTTGGCGATGGACAGGGATGCCTGGTGTGCTGTGATTCATGGGGTTGCAAAGAGTCAGACACGACTGAGCGACTGAACTGAACTGAATATGCCTTGATTCATGGACCTACCATTCCAGGTTCTTATGTAATATTGCTCTTTACAGCGCTGGACCTTGCTTCTATCACCAGTCACATCCACAGTTGGGTGTTTTTTCACTTTGGCTCCGTCTCTTCATTCTTTCTGGAGTTATTTTTCCATTGATCTCCAGTAGCATATTGGGCATCTACCTACCTGGGGCGTCATATCTTTTTGCCTTTTCATACTGTTCATGGGTTTCTCAAGGCAGGAGTACTGAAGTGGTTTGCCATTCCCTTCAACAGTGCACCACGTTTTGTCAGAATGCTCCACCATGACCCGTTCATCTTAGGTGGCCCTACAAGGCATGGCTCATAGTTTCATTGAGTTAGACATGGCTGTGGTCCATGTGATCAGTGTTTTTAGTTTTCTGTGATTGTGATTTTCATTCTGACTTCTGATGAACAAGGATAAGAGGCTTATGGAAGCTTCCTGATGGGAGAGACTGACTGGGTCTTGTTCTTATGAATGGGACATTGCTGAGTAAATCTTTAATCCAATTTTCTCTTGATGGGCGGGGCTGTGTTCCCTCCCTATATTTGGCCTGAGGACAAACTATGGCAAGGGTACTGAAGATCAGTCAGTTCAGTTCAGTCACTCAGTCATGTCCGACTCTTGTGACCCAATGAATCACAGCACGCCAGGCCTTCCTGTCCATCACCGATTTCCGGAGTTTACTCAAATTCATGTCCATCAAGTCGGTGATGCCATCCAGCCATCTCATCCTCTGTCGTCCCCTTCTCTGCCCACCTTCAATCTTTCCCAGCATTAGGGTCTTTTCAAATGAGTCAGCTCTTCGCATCAGGTGGCCAAAGTATTGGAGTTTCAACTTCAACATCAGTCCTTCCAATGAACGCCCAGAACTGATATCCTTTAGGGTGGACTGGTTGGATCGCCTTGCAGTCCAAGGGACTCTCAAGAGTCTTCTCCAACACCACAGTTCAAAAGCATCAATTCCTTGTCACACAGCTTTCTTTACAGTCCAACTCTTGCATCCATACATGACCACTGGAAAAACCATAGCCTTGACTAGACAGACCTTTGTTGGCAAGTAATGTCTCTGCTTTTTAATATGCTGTCTAGGTTGGTCATAAATTTTCTCCCAAGGAGTAAACTTCTTTTTATTTCATGGTTGTAGTCACCATCTGCAGTAATTTTGGAGTAAAAATAAAGTCTGCCACTGTTTCCACTATTTCTCCATCTATTTGCCATGAAGTATGGGACTGGATGCCTTGATCTTAGTTTTCTGAATGTTGAGCTTCAAGCCAATGTTTGCACTCTTCTCTTTCACTTTCATCAGGAGGCTCTTTAGTTCTTCTTCAATTTCTGCCATAAGGGTGGTATCATCTGCATATCTAAGGTTATTGATATTTCTCCTGGCAATCTTGATTCCAGCTTGTGCTTCTTCCAGCCCAGCATTTGTCATGATGTACTCTGCATATGAGTATGGATAAGAATGGATAAGAAAGCTGTGGTTCATATACACAATGGAGTATTACTCAGCAATTAAAAAGAATACATTTGAATCCATTTTAATGAGGTGGATGAAACTGGAGCCTATTATACATATAAGTTAAATAAGCAGGGTGACTCCTTTCCCTATCTGGAACCAGTGTGTTGTTCCATGTCCAGTTCTAACTGTTGCTTCCTGACCTGCATACAGGTTTCTCAAGAGGCAGGTCAGGTGGTCTTGTATTCCCACTTCTTTCAGAATTTTCCACAGTTTATTGTGATCCACACAGTCAAAGGCTTTGGCATAGTCAAAGCAGAAAAAGTTGTTTTTCTGGAACTCTCTTGCTTTTTCGATGATCCAGCAGATGTTGGCAATTTGATCTCTGTTTCCTCTGCCTTTTTTAAAACCAACTTGAACATCTGGAAGTTCACAGTTCACATATTGTTGAAGCCTGGCTTGGTGAATTTTGAGTATTACTTTGCTACCGTGTGAGATGAGTACAGTTGTGCGGTAATTTGAACATTCTTTGGCATACCTTTCTTTGGGATTGGAATGAAAACTAACCTTTTCCAGTCCTGTGGCCACTTTGAGTTTTCCAGATTTGCTGACATATTGAGAGCAGCACTTTCACAGCATCATCTTTTAGGATTTGAAATAGCTCAACTGGAATTCCATCACTTCCAGTAGCTTTGTTCGTAGTGATGTTTCCTAAGGCTCACTTAACTTCACATTCCAGGATGTCTGGCTCTAGGTGAGTGATCAAACCATCGTGCTTATCTGGGTCGTGAAGATCTTTTTTGTACAGTTCTTCTGTGTATTCTTGCCACCTTTTCTTAATATCTTCTGCTTCTGTTAAGATGGTCAACACCGAACTCATATACACTATATTCTTTTCAGCCAAAGATGAAAAAGTTCTATATAGTCAGCACAACAAGACTGAGAGCTGACTGTGGCTCAGTTCATAAACTGCTTATTACCAAATTCAGACTTAAGTTGAAGAAAGTAGGGAAAACCACTAAACCATTCAGGTATGACCTAAATCAAATACCTAACAATTATACAGTGGAAGTGAGAAATAGATTTAAGGGACTAGATCTTATACAGAGTGCCTGATGAACTATGGACAGAGGTTCATGACATTGTACAGGAGATAGGGAGCAAGACCTTACCCAAGAAAAAGAAATGCAGAAATGGAAAATGGCTGTCTGAGGAAGCCTTACAAATAGCTGTGAAAAGAAGAGAAGTGAAAAGCAAAGGAGAAAAGGAAAGATATACCCATTTGAATGCAGAGTTCCAAAGAATAGCAAGGAGAGACACGAAACCATTCCTCAGTGATCAGTGCAAAGAAATAGATGAAAAAAATAGAATGGGAAAGACTAGAGATCTCTTCAAGAAAATTAGAGGTACTGAAGATAAAGAACTTTAAAAGGACTTGTGCAGGCACTGTTGTATTCAGTGCCCCTGATCCTGAAGCTGGCCACTGTTGACCCATGCCTCTGCTGGAGACTCATGGACACTGACAGGCAAGTCTGGTTCAGTCTCTTTTGGGATATTGTTCCTTTCTCCTGGCTCCTGGTGCACACAAAGTTTTGTTTGTTCCTCCCAAGAGTCTGTTTCTGCAGACATATGGAAGTTCTGTAATCAAATCCCACTGGCCTCCAAAGTCAGTTTCCCTTTGGGTTCTTAGTCCTTTTGCCAGATCCCCAGGTTGGGAAATTTATTGTGGGTCTGGGAACTTTCTTAACAGTGTGAGAATTTCTTTGGTATAATTGTTCTGTGGTTTGTGGGTTGTCTGCTCAGTAGCTCTATGGTGGGGCTAAAGGCAACCTCCTCCAAGAAGGCTTATGCCACATGCTGCGTGATGCATGTCTGCTGCAGTCCAAGCCCCTTCCCCCATGTCAGGCCACCCATGCCTCCACAGGAGACACTCAAACACTCAAAAAGCAGGTCTGACTCAGTTTCTGTGGGGTTTCTGGGTCTTGGTGCACACAAGGTTTTTTTTGAGCCCTCTGAGTATCTCTGGTGGGTATGGGTTTTGATTCTAAATGTGATTTTGCCCCTCCCACCATCTTGCTGGGGTGAAGTGAAGCATCTTTTTTTTGGTTAGATCCAACATTCTTCTAACTATGGTTGTTCATCAGTGAGTTGCAATTTTGAGCTTCTTGAAGAAGATGAGCACACATCCTTCTACTCCACCATCTTATTTTACAAAGTGAAATTTTATAAATTGTGTTTTACTCTCCAACTAATTAGATTATAAGGTAATAATTGACAGTCAAGCTTTGACTCCAATTCTATTACCAATATTTCCCCAAAATTACATTATCATTTTACATTAGTAAGTTAGATAAAAAATTATTGTCCATTATCTTCACCTCATTACACAGTTAAAGTGAGAGACAAAATAAATTTCTAGAAGAAATAAGCCAGAATACTAATTATAACAATATATGATTTTCATAGTTTTATATCATTGCTTATTAGTATTTAGCTTTCATAAGTCATTAAGATACTCTTTGGATAATTTCAACTTTATGCTTAGAGTCCTTCAATATTTTTTTTTTTATTACCTCCAGAAGGTATTGTTTCATTACCCTTATATCCAGAGCCTTCTGCAAAAGGGACAAAAAACTTGTCCTTTTTGTGCTATCCAATAGAGTAGACCACACAGAAGACTATTAAATTTAAAGTTAAAATTATTAAAATTGAGTAAAATTAAACATTTCTCCAGGGCCCTAGGCACACCTCAATAGGTCAATAGTCTAGGTAGCCTGTGATTACTGTATTAATGCCAGATAGAAGATACTCATCATAGAAAGTTCTGTCTAACAATCCTGCTCCACATTCCTTCCAGGCTGGTTATTTTCCATTCTCATCCAGAAAAATTCCGTTCTTGCCAAATTAGACCCCTTTCTATCTTCTGACAGGCTGCACCTTGTTTGTTTTTATCCATTTTGATCAATAAAACAGTATGGCATGAAGTACTTCTACTACTTCAAGAATTCATGTACTTATTCATATAAAAAATATGAAGTTTTCTTTTATTCCAAGAAGCCTGTTAGGTATTAGGGAAATAAAAACAAGAAACATAGTCTTTGCCATACAAGGTCACAGTCTAATAGGGGAGAATGACAGGTAGGTGAGTGAGTATAGATGGTAGCTGTTAAGACAGAAGTAGGCAGTGAGTTTCATGGGAGAACATGAAGTTAGAAGAGAGTCATGTAATGCTTCTGAAAAGATGGTGTATGGTATGAACTTAGAAGCATAGAAGTTAGGAAAATGAAACGAAGCAGAATGGAGAAAAGTAGAGGGATCTAAAGAGTATGAGCTAGTTGGGAATTTTACACTGCTTTCAGTAGCTAGATTTCAGCATGCAGGGAGCTCACTACATTAGAGCAGGCCACTTGGATCATGCCAGAGCTCAAATGCCATGTTGAGAATGTGGACTGTACTTGCAAACCAAAAAAGCCACTGACAGATTGAATGCAGGCCTGTGATAGGATCAGATCTGTGTTTTTGCCAAGATCACCTAGAAACAAAGAGGAAAGAAGTTGAGTAGAAGCCATTTACAAGACCTCTTCATAATCTAGGTGACAAGTAATAAGGGCCTAAATTAGTGTAGTGACTGTTGCATAGAGGGGAGGTTTTGAGAGATTAAAATGTGTAATATATTGGTAACAGTTGTTCAGTATTGGAATGAAGGTCCACTTTCAAACTTCTAGCAATTCTGAAAAGTCCAAATGCCATCTTCAGATTTATTTCCCATCTGGGAATCTTTGCTTTTAAATTCCCATAGCACTTATTTACTCATAATTAGTAATAATTTCCACTCAGTTCTTCGATACCAAAGACTATAGTTTGCTTCCTAGTATCCCTTATAGTGAGTAACCCGGTTCTTTGCTTTATTTTATACTTGATATATATTTGATCACTCATAGATTGACTCCAATAATACATTTAAATTAAATAAATAATTAAATTTGAATTAAATATTTAAATAATTTAATTAAAACAATAATTTAAGTTAAATGTAATTAAATAACTAAATGCATAATTGTTTATTGAACCTTGATTTTTCCCATTAAGTTATATAAATTCTACTATTGGAAGAATCATATTTGTTTTGTTTACTGTTAGATTGTAATTCCTAAAATGGTTTTTGTATCATAATTGGGGCTTAATAAATATTTGGGGAATGAATCTGTAGTTTATAGCTGGGAAGAAAGAAAATTATCCTTTATGGACCATTATTATTTGCCTGGCATTATCCTATTATGTAGTTTTATAAATATTGTACATTTTATTTCTCAAAGTATTATAAGTATTAGTAACATCAGGAAAATAAGTATAATAATTCCTTTTTACAATTGACAAAACCCTAGCTCAGAGAATCTAGATGACTTACAGTATAGGAAATGAAAAGCAGACCTGGAAATTGAGGGCAATTTTTTCTGTGTTCAAAGTCTACAGTTGTTTGCTATAGTAACTTGCCCTTTATCTTCTAAGCATGAAAGTCTCATTTGGGAAAGGATATTTGTGTTGCATAAGTATCAGTGAGCATTAGATCTGCATAGTGGACTTAACAATCACTTACTCAGAGCTTTTAGGCAGGCAGGCATGGCTTGGGACCAAAAAAATCAATAATAAATGGTCTTTGTCCTAAAGAGCACACACTAGTGATGGAGACAAATGCTTAAGCAAATAATTTTGGTTACACACACACACACACAGATACACACACACACACAGAAATGGGTACAGGCACACATGGGCACTCATATTCAAATTTCTGTGGGTGTCCACAACATTGTATGTTTAATTAATATAAAGTTTCTGAGAACACTGTTTTTTTTTTTTTTTAAGAAATAGGATATTAATTTAAACCTTAATGAGTAAGAATTATCCAGTAAGGAATGGGTAAGTGAGCGATAGAAATATTTCAATACAAAGCAATGTGTGTTTTCAACAAAAAATTGGTCCAGTAGCTTAATATTCCATAGCATTTTGATAAACATTATGCAAGAAGTGAGATTAGGTGAAACTAAGGAAAGGTGCTTTAGTTTTTCTTCCCCAGCTTCAATACTTGAACTTAATTCTTCAGACAATTAGAAATAGCCACTTTATGCAAAGTATTGAAATAGTTCAATTTTATCCAGTGGACTCTGTTGCAATTTAAAGAAAGGATGCAAAGAATGGTAAAATTTGAGAAAGGAGGTTTATCTAGGTAAGTATCCAAATTAAAATAATAGGCAATAATAAAGGTGGAGAGGAGGAGCTAGATTCAAGAAACAGGAGAGAAGTCTATTTATAAAATTTGATGGCATATGAGAGAGACAAAGGAGGGTAGAAAAGTTTCCACATCCTAGTCATGAGAGATGGAGTTGATAGTGGTACCTTAACAGAAACCTGGAACAAACAGGAGACAGTTTCATCGGTCTTAAAAATAAAACCAAACAAATATAACAAACAAAAGGCACACATACTCTCCTGATCTTTTTTCCTCTAGTTGCCACTTCATTTCGCTGCTGCCCCTGGCTGCAACACTTCTTGAAAGTGCTTTGTAGAGCTCCTGACTCCACTGCCTCTCACCTTGTCCTCTCAGTTCCTCTAGTAGGGTCCCTGCCCTCACCGTCTATCTGAGACTGTCCCTGGGTAGGTCACAAATAACTTCCGCTGTGCCCAAATTGAATGTTTTCTTCACTTATCTGACCCAAAGCAACAGTAAACCTGTTCATTCTCTTTAAAATACATTTCCTCTTAACTTTTGTAATACTCTACTGCTCTATTTCCTTCTTAATCTCTGTTCCTAGTTCATTCTCTTGTAATGATTAAATTTTGGAGTGAATTTCTGCTGGATCCCCCCCTCCTTCTATATCAACATAAGCTCCCTAATAGACCTACTTTGTCCCAGCTCTATATAAAGTCCTCTGCAGCAACTTCTAAATTTATATCACCTGCATTGTGTTTTCCCTCAAATTCAAGACTAGACTTTTCCAAATTCTTGGCACCTCCATTGGCATATCAATAGTAATCTCATACACTGTCAAGTCAGATACTTGTTTCTCTTGCCATTGTAACTACTCACCCATCCCTCGTCTTAATGAATTATATCATCTGTCACACATTGATCAACCCAATGCCTTGATTCATCCCTTTCAATCACTCCTTATTCTTAATTTTCCAGCAATTTCTGCCACTATCTCTGGATGTATCCCCAAATGTCCACTTCTGCCACCTCTCTTGGTACCATTCTAGTCTAGGAAATTATTGTTATATCTTAAACAGTCCACTACAAAAGCCACCTAACTGGTGTTCTTGTTGCCACTCCTCCCTGGTTGCAATTTGTTGTCCTCAAACAACTTGAATCTATAAAGATATAAATTCCATCATATCACTCCACAGGTTTTCACTAAACCCTCCTCACTCTGGCTTTCAAGGCTTTAGTGATCAAGCACACTCTGACTACAATGGGCCTCATTAGCCATTAGACTTGAAATCCCATAGAATCTCTGTCCTCAAATGTGCTTAGGTTATTTACAGCTTGGAACTAGTCGTTATTTCTGCTTGAACTGCTCTTCCACGCAACTTCACATGGCTGCCTTCATCTTATCATTCAATTTTAACTCAGATGCCACCTCCTCAATGAAACCTCATTAGACTCCCAATCACTTTCTGTCACATCAGGTTAATTTAATCCTTTGCATAGAACATATCACAATCTGTTGGTTTCCATTGTTTATTTTGTTACACATTGTTTTTCCATCTCTGGTCTCACTTACTACACACAAACACAAACTAGAATTCAAACTACATGAGAATAGGAACTTTTTTTACTCATTGCTACATTGCTAAGCCCTTACAACAGAGAGTCGGATAAATGAAACTAAAGTGAAGGCTAAAGGTGGAACCTGGAGAGCATGATAAAAAGACTAAAAGATAAAGGCAAAGATATGAAAAAGACTAACATAGTGTTTAGTTAGGTGGAATATTATTAGGTAATAAATGGCATTGGAACCACCAAAATAGAGAAATTTTTTAAAGAAATAAATGCAAACCTCTGTCAAAACTAGCAGGAATCCAGTAAGATAGGAACTGCGAGGAGTGTCCATTGGACTTAGCAGAATCGGTGGTATACTGTCTTGTGACACTGGTCATAGTAAATTCAGAGAAGGGTAGACAGCTGAAGGAAGGTAGATTGCAGGTGCTGCAGGAACAAATGGGAGAAATTATGGAGGAAAAGTTAGGTGTGATACTTTTTTCAAGACATTTAGTTGAGAAAAAAAAATATGGAGTATCACTGGGGGAGATACTCTGGATAGAAAAATGGCATTGTGTCCTGAGAGAGATTTGAAGAGGAAATAATAGAAAGACCTTGAGGATTTAGGAGAGATGGAGCAAAGTCCCAAAAATGGCCAAGAGGAATAGGGTTAAAACCAAAGCTGGAAGTTGGCCTCAAAAGTAACAAGGTGGATAAAAGATAGATGCTTTGAGTTTGAAGTAGTTTATGTTGATGCTTTTAATTTTATTGATTAAGTGGAAAGTCAGCCTTATGGAAAAGAGAGTTGAATATTGGATAGAATGTTTGAAAGGGCTGACAAAAATTTTGAATTTTTTGTGGAGAAACAGATCTGAGCAAGATGAGTAAAAACATTTTAATATGGCTTAGATTGAGACCCACTGAATGTGAGGACCATCCACACTACTGTGATGTTAAGGGAAGCTCAGCGTGCAGGCACAGAATTGGATAAGAGACATTCGAAAATTGATTAAGAACTAGAGAATTCCTGGGAAGTTCTGGAATCAGGATTCACGTACTGACAGAAAATAGTTCAGATGGTGGATCCTGTCGTCTAAACTGGACAAAATAGGCAAGGCCAGTAATTACCATTTATCATCACAGGTTAGAATCAGATAGTTAAAGTACAAACTTAATCATGATTAGATAGAATTTATAAAGAGTGGATTTTTATTTCTTTTTTTCCAAATAAAATACATTTCATTTAATGTATTTGTTAGTGATTTAATAATGTATTTAAGTTAAAGTATAATACCATCCTGGATTCTCTGGTGGCTCAGTGGTAAAGAACATGCCTGTCAATGTCAATATCTCAATGAGATACAGGAGATGAGGGTTCGATCCCTGGGTCAGGAAGATCCCCTGGAGGAGGAAATGGTAACCCACTCCAGTATTCTTGCCTGGAGAATTCCATGGACAGAGGAGCCTGATGAGTTATAGTCCATAGGATCTCAAAGAGTCAGACATGACAGAGCAACTAACACTACCACTACACTATTAATGTTGCAATTCCTTTATGATGCATATTATAAATAAATCTTTTTTATTATTAATATATACATTTAAACTTCTCAGTGTATCTGTCAAGGTCCCAACAAAATACACACGGCACAATTAAATTGACTTCCCTGGTGGCTCAGTGGTAAAGAATCCATCGCAGGAGACCCGGTTTCAATCTCTGGATCAGGAAGATCCTTTGTGGAAGGAAATGGCAACTCATTCTAGTATTCTTGCCTGGGAAATCCCATGGACAGAGGAACCTGGAGGGCTACAGCACACGGGGTTGGAAAGAGTCTGATACAATTTAGCAACTAACAACAACATCAACAATGAAATTCAGTTCAGTTCAGTTCAGTCGCTCAGTCGTGACCGACTCTTTGCGACCCCATGAATCACAGCACGCCAGGCCTCCCTGTCCATCACCAACTCCCGGAGTTCACTCAAACTCATGTCCATCGAGCCGGTGATGCCATCCAGCCATCTCATTCTCTGTCGTCCCCTTCTCCTCCCGCCCCCATTCCTTCCCAGCATCAGAGTCTTTTCCCTTGTTTAGAACAATTAAAAAAAAAATTCAGCGACAAAACTCACAAGAATTTGTTTTAAAAGGAGCCACAAGGGATTATGCAGCAAACCAGAGATGACTATCTCTAAAGTGAAAGGGAGAGGGCGGGGAGACGTTTCTGGAAACTGAAAACTGATTGGGTGGCACAGCAAGTTTCCTGTGATCACAGCGCCTTCTGGGAATCGCCATGGCTGAGCCCAAGGAAAGCAGAGAGCCCCCGGGAGCCACTAATTCAGTCAATTTCTGCGATTTCTAGAGATTCTAGAGGCCCACTGTTCAGTCACAGAGATGGAAAGCAGATTGAAAAATGATGGAAACTGGTGGTCAGAGGGCAAATCTACAGTGTCATTTTTATCTTTGCTCTTATTGTCTTTTGCCAAATTTATGTGTCTAATTGGTTAAACTCTTTATAGTTTCTCGTATTGATGTCACATTTAGGCTATTCTTACTTCAAGATTATAAAAAATATTTCCTCATTTTTTCACATTTATAATTGTACAGTTTCCTTTCTTGTATTTAAATATTTGATACATCTGGATATGGTCCACACTCTTTTCATGTTTCAGATGTCTAGGTACTTGAATGTGTATGTGTGTTAGTCACTTAGTCGTGTTCAACTCTTTTCGACCTCATGGATTGTAGCCCATCAGATTCCTCTGTCCATGGAATTCTCCAGGCAAGAAAACTGGAGTGGGTAGCCATTCCCTTCTCCAGGGGATCTTCCTGACTCAGGGATAGAACCCAGGTCTCCCACATTGCAAGCAGAATATTTACCATCTGAACCACCAGGGAAGCCCAGGTATTTTAATACATTATATTAAATTGTTTTCCAGAGGTATACTTTGATTGGATATTTTATTGTGCTGTAATAGCTCAAAGAATAGGTAGAAGTAAACATTAATTTTTTAAGCTGTGCCAAGGATAAGTGAGAGGCTCTGATAGAAAGTAGAGTTGAGAATCTCTGCTGTAAAAGATATTATAAAATCAATATTACTGGAATCAGTAATATTTTTGGCTTTTATAAATATTATTTCTTTTGCCTAAAATGTGTTTCTGATTCCACTCACTACATCCCCAACCTTTATCTTTTTAAAAAAAATTAATTAATTTATTTTAATTGGAGGATAACTACAGTATTATGATGGTTTTTGCCAAACATTAACATGCATTGGTCTCAGGTATACATGTGTTGCCCCCATCCTGAACCTTCCTCCCACCTGCCTCCTCACCTTGTCCGTCTGGGTTGTCCCAGAGCAACGACTGTGGGTGCCCTGCTTTATTTATTGAGCTTGCACTGGTCATTTATTTTACATATGGTAATGCACATGTTTCAGTGCTATTCTCTCAAATCATCCCACCCTCACGTTCTCCCACTGAGTCCAAAATTCTGTTCTTTATGTCTGTGTCTCCTTGTTTCCTTTGCTACCCTGCATGTAGGACTGACAGTACCACCTTTCTCAAGTCCATATATATGCATTAATATACAGTATTTGTCTCTTTTTCTAACTTAACTTCACTCTGTATAATAGACCCCAGGCTCATTCACCTCACTAAAACTAACTCAAATGCATTCCATTTTATAGCTGAGTAATATTCTATTGTGTATATATACCACAACTTATCCATTCATCTGCCAATGGACATCTAGGTTGCTTCTATGGCCTAGCTATTGTAAATACTGCTACAATGAACATTGGGGTACATGTGTCTCTTTCAATTCTGGTTTCCTCGAGGTATATACCCAGCAGTGGGATGGCTGGGTCATCTGGCAGTTCTATTCCTAACGTTTTTCTGCTATTGGATCTTGTCTTGTCCTTTTAGACTTATCTCAAGTGTCAGTTCTAAGGAAGTTGCCCCCATCTCCAAGAAAAGGAAACTTGAAGCAAATATACTTATAAAGGTAATTGTTTCCATAAAACTGGGGGCTTCTCTGGTAGCTCATCTGGTAAATAATCCACCTACAGTGCAGGAAACTCCATTTTGATTTCTGGATCAGGAAGATCTACTGGAGAAGGGATAGGCTACCCACTCTAGTATTCTAGGACTTCCCTGATGGCTCAGCTGGTAAAGAATCTACACTGGTAAAATCAATGCAAAAATCAATTGAGATTTCCAGATGCTCATTAACTAAGAGATGTTATCTGCCACATAATCCTCCCACTGCTCTTCCTACTATGCTGCTGCTAAGTCACTTCAGTTGTGTCCGACTCTGTGCGCCCCATAGACAGCAGCCCACCAGGCTCCCCCATCTCTGGGATTCTCCAGGCAAGAACACTGGAGTGGGTTGCCATTTCCTTCTCCCTTCCTACTCTATCTCCCCACAAATGCTTAAACTCTATGTCTTCTCACCTCAACGAATATACAAGATGATATATTCCAATTCCCATATGGTAACTAAAGTGTCACATCATATGACTTGTACGTACCTCTTTTTAATTTATCATTGATCAAACACTGACTCAATCTGCTCTGGCCACACAAACTTTTGTTCTGCTCTTTGACAGCGCCTAACTTTGTCCTACCTTACAATTTATGCAAGAAGCTATTCTTTCCGCCTTGAATACATTTTTCTAACCTTCCTGTGAATGACTCTTTCTTGTCATTAAATCTTAGCTCAAATATTATATTGTCAGTGAGGCTTTCCCTGACCATCCACCCCATTATATCACCGAGGATAACATTAGCCAAAGTACTTGTATGGCTTATGCCAATAAAGTTACTGCAAAATATGATATGATAACAACATGGCTCATTGGTAGAGAATCTGCCTGCAATGCAGGAGATGCAGGTTTGATTCCTAGGTTGGGAAGATCCCCTTGAGGAGGGCATGGAAACCCACTCCAGTATTCTTTCCTGGAGGATCCCATGGACAGAGGAGCCTGGCAGGCTATAATCCATGGGGTCACAAAGAGTCATACATAACTGAAGAGAATGAGCACACAAGCACATAGAAACATATTATTTGTATAACTGAGAAATGTAATTTTATATATATGTATATATAAAGCCTATAAAGGACTGACACAATGTAGTTAGATCTCCTTCACCTGATAGAGAAGTTTTACACCCAGAAATTCTGACTTATTAGGACTGCCTGGGACCTGCCAACTGGTAATTTTGCTAAGCTATTCAGGCTGTTAAAATGAGTTGCCATTGTTAAGAGCTGCTGACATACAGCAGTCTCTTTTTAGTTCAAATATAACTCAAAGACCTAAAGGATGTTTTCATAATGTTCTCTGTGCTTTCTATTGACATTTTTAATGGGAAATTTTCAACATTTAAAAAAATCATGAAGTTATGCCCAGTTATAAAAACCTGATAACGAATACTAGACAGACATGATTTTTAAAGCCTTTTTGATCACATTCCTAATGTTATAAACTTCTAACTTTTCATGTAATCAATAATGAGCATAGTAAGAGATGTCATGTTTTTTCTTAATATTCTTTTGAGAGTTTAGTATAAAAAACATTTTCATAGAATCTTATCAATAAAGCATAATTATATGAAAGCAAAATATTTCTAAAGTCTATTTTAATTTTTGTTCTGAAGTCATACATTTATAGTTGTTCTAGTTTTGTACATACATATGAAAAAATAATTTTACTTAAAACTTTATAAATAATGTTAATATTTCATAGAGATTAATGAATAGCAATATTTTTTTAAAAATTATATTTCAAATATAATTCCCCAAGAATTCAAATAATATTCTCAAACAAAATGATGACTCTTCTAGTTAATCTATTATTTTTTTCATGCCCAGAATGGGATGTTCTCTGGATGTTCTAAAAACATGTGCCTCCTTTTCAGCTTATGGACTCAGGAATTTCCCCTGTGCTCTACATGCTTGGAAATGGACTGCCTTATTTTCTTTAATGAACATTTATTGATCACATATCAATGCTGGAAGACTAGTCACTGGAGATCAGCCATGAAATATATATAGCTAGTATTTCTGCCCACTTGGGCCTTGTGGTTTGATTCAGTGTTTCTTGAACATTTATTGTGAATATAAGGCATCTGGTCTAGTTTAATCTTGTTAAAATCTTGTTTATTTATTTATTGCTGTAATAGATCTGGCACAAAACCTAAAATTCTGCATTCTAACAAGCTCTCAGGTGATACTAATGTGCTGGTCTGTGGCTCACACTAAGTTATAAGATTTTATCCTTTCTTGGTTATTTTTAGGCTTCAGAGACTCTTAATGACTTAACTGATACATGCTTATAGTTTTATTATGAAATACTCCATTTCAATCATATTTGATCTCTCTCTTTTTTTTTTAACCTCTGTCATTATTTTAGTTTATTTCTGCTCTCTAACTCAGTTATAACCTGTTTGAGGCAGCAATCAAGTTTTGTATTTCCTTATCTCTCATAATTCCTGGTATGCCTGGGATTGTAGAAAATGATTCAATGAATATTTAAAGGGTGATATTCCATGATTTAGGTTTAACTTTTCATAAAAGCTGAAGGGAGCATTATAAGATTTCTCAAAGACTCTAATATAACCATAGTGAAGATCAAATGGATTTGGAGATGGTAATCTTCCCATTGAAAGGTCTGCTGATTCCCATGTCACGCAAACCCAGTCAATTCCCTCTTTGGTTCCAGCATACATTTCAAGAAGATGATATGCTCTGTAAGCAGCAGCAATTGCCATGGTACAGATCACCTCTCACCATCATCAAGTAGCACTCAGAGAGAGTGCCCATGGACTAAAAAACGTTTGTGGAAAGAAACCAGCTGCGTGTCTAAGCTATAGGAAATGTTTGTGGAAAAATAGAGGTCTGACTATTTCCACAGTGCTTCTTCTGAACAGAAATGGGAATTGTGGACTTCATTTTATTAATCTGATTAGTCTTAAGCAGGGCATTAAAGTTCCCAAATGATCAGAAAGCCATAGTGCCTCCATGAGCATATGTCATAAGTCTCTGTGTGTGGCAAGTGGCTTTCAGATTTCAGATTATTTCATCCTAGGGCTTTGGTTATTTATGACAGTAAGTAAGTGTGCATAAGCATACACTGTTATTTATTATATAAATGCCCATCAAATGTTATCCAGCATCCTCATTTTTACTGCTTTTTTAAAAATTTTTTTGAGAAACATCTTCTCTCAAGCTGACCTTACAGAAATGTATTCCTGTGTGTTAAACTGCCTTCTTAGAGCACTGACTCTTACATGCATAGAGTGAGATTTCTGTCATGTTGCAAAGAGGCATTTTCCTTGGTGACACAGAGCCATTCTCCATTCTCAAACTGCTTCACACGTGCAGCTGCCTGCTGCTTTGTTCCTACTGCTGTCACCCAAGGTGTGCTGCTTCTTATTTCTCTAGCATGGGTGACCCAATGTGACAGTGGCAATTAGTTCTCCATACTGAATGAATTATAAAGAAAGCACAGAAAGCCAAAACTCAAGAAGAAAGGTGTTGTTTGAAGGATAGTGAAGCTTATTCTAAACCAATGTTTGTTTGTTTTTAATCACAGATGAATAACACCAACAGCATCATCTCACACACATTGCCTGCAAGAGTGGGTCTTGAGAGTTGAGTCAACGCTGAATACTTTATTTAGATTGCAAATTATCTAGCTACCTCAGCAGACTGCAAAATCAACTGGAAGCTTTTCAGGATTTAATTAAGTGGGACAAAAGAAAGTCCCAATAATAACAGTGTGAAACTGCCAGAGAAAAATTATGGATACAAAGGGAAAAATCATCAGTAATTAACCCCAATCTGCAACTACAGAGGATACTCCAAAACAAGAGGGAAGCACATGCAAATAATACTAAATTTGCTTGTCTTGACTTATTTCATCATGTTTAATATAACGATAAATTCACAAAAACAGTGATTCAATTGCTAGGGGGAAAATGCTCCATGTATTAATTCCCCAAACCTTAATAAGGGAGATGAGTTTAGTGTGAGCTTTTCTGCTTACTTCACGGTTGGATTTTTACAGTATTACAAATTATCATTCCCTGCTGAGATATTGTGAGGAAAAAGAAAAAAAAATGGTGTTTTAGGATTGAAGAAAAGAGGGAATTTTGTGCAAATAGATCTGCTAAGAAATTCATTTCCCCACCACTTGTCCACCTGGAAAACTTATGCTGTTTTTCAAAATTTAAGCTAATTTATCATCTTCTTTAATGACATCCTCCATGACCCCCCAGGATTTGTCTGCTCTTGGCATTTTTGAACCATCTCTGTTAATTAGTGTTCTTCCATTGGCTTATGATTATTTATTATCTGTTGTGACTCACTTTTGTTTTCCAGTTCTTTTAGGGAGTCGTCTAGATCTCATACTGTATTCATCATTGTATTCCAGCTCCTAGTACAGTGCCTGGCCACATACTAGTTTCTTAATAAAAGATTTAGAATTTTAATTTCTGAGGTTTGTACTTCCATGCTATTAGGGATACTACACATGCTAAAGAGTTAAAGTCATATAACAAAGTAACATTAATTACATATTAGAATGAGCTGATTTTCAATAAAAATTCAATATCACAAACAGACTGAGATTGTGAGAAAATCATCTTGAAAATAAAAAGAAATATGCCATGAATTAAAGAAATCCTTGCTTCCTAAACATCTATAATATATTAACATTGCCAAGTAGATTATGAGAGTTTGGTAAATATTGATTAATAGAAGTCTGTTGTCTGTTGTTGGAATAATATAATTAGAGAGGTAAAGATCAATTCAGTTCAGTTCAGCTCAGTTACTCAGTCATGTCCGACTCTCTGCGACCCCATGAAGCATGGTACGCCAGGCCTCCCTGTCCATCACCAACTCCCGGAGTCCACCCAAACTCATGTCCATTGAGTGAGTGATGACATCCAATCATTTCATCCTCTGTTGTCCCCTTCTCCTCCTGCCTCCAATCCCTCCCAGTATCAGGGTCTTTTCCACTGAGTCAACTCTTTGCATGAGGTGGTCAAAGTATTGGAGTTTCAGCTTTAGCTTCAGTCCTTCCAATGAACATCCAGGACTGATCTCCTTTAGGATGGACTGGTTGGATCTCCTTTCAGTCCAAGGGACTTGCAAGAGTCTTCTCCAGCACCACAGCTCAAAAGCATCAATTCTTCGGTGCTCAGCTTTCTTCACAGTTCAACACTCACAACCATACATGACCACTGGAAAAACCATAGCCTTGACTAGATGGACCTTTGTTGGCAAAGTGATGTCTCTGCTGTTTAATACGCTGTCTTGGTTGGTTATAACTTTCCTTCCAAGGAGTAAGCATCTTTTAATTTCATGGCTAAGTGGTTAGTAAAGTTTTACGTTCAGAATTTTGAGATTTAGGGAAGTTAAATTGATTAAATCATCCTGCAAATCATACAACAGGACGCATAGTAAATCTGTTTGTTGAATTATCAGTTTATCAGTTATCGGATGTATATGATACTCTATTCATTAGTTCAGTTCAGTTGCTCAATTGTGCTTGACTTGTTGCAACCCCATGAACTGCAGCATGACAGGCCTCCCTGTCCATCACCAACTCCCAGAGTTTACCCAAACTCATGTCCATTGAATTGGTGATGCCATCTAACCATCTTATCCTCTGTCATCCCCTTCTCCTCCTGCCCTCAATCTTTCCCAACATCGGGGTCTTTTCAAAAAGTTAGCTCTTTGCATCAGGTGGCCAAAATATTGGAGTTTCAGCTTCAACATCAGTCCTTCCAATGAACACCCAGGACTGATTTCCTTTAGGATGGATTCCCCTGGTATGCACCCTCATGATTGAATAAATTCAAATTTTACAATTTTTGGAATTATTATTTCAAAATTGCTTCCTAAAAATATGGGAAATGCAGAGTTTTATCTATATGTTAGGTAAACTACAAATTATGTAGATAAACTGGCTTTTATTTAGATGCCTCAACATGATGATGCACAAGAAGCCCTTTATATATGCTGACTATAAAATAGCAACTGTTATTTTCTTTAAATTAATTCAAAGTTTATAATCATAATTTCAGGATTTGAAATAGCTCAACTGGTATTCCATCACCTCCACTAGCTTTGTTCGTAGTGATGCTTCCTAAGGCCCACTTGACTTCACATTCCAGGATGTCTGGCTCTAGGTGAGTGATCACACCATCATGATTATCTGAGTCAGAAAATTTTTTTGGTATAGTTCTTCTGTGTATTCTTGCCACCTCTTCTTAATATCTTCTGCTTCTGACTCTTGAGAGTCCCTTGGACTGCAAGGAGATCCAACCAGTCCATCCTAAAGGAGAGCAGTCCTGGGTGTTCATCAGAAGGACTGGTGTTGAAGCTGAAACTCCAATACTTTGGCCATCTGATGAGAAGAGATGACTAATTTAAAAGACTCTGAGGCTGGGAAAGATTGAGGGCAGAAGGAGAAGGGGACGACAGAGGATGAGATGATTGGATGGCATCACCGACTCAATAGACATGGGTTTAGGTGAACTCTGGGAGTTGGTGATGGACAGGGAGGCCTGGCAAGCTGCCGTTCATGGGGTCGCAGAGTCGGACACAACTGAGTGACTGAACTGAACTGAATCATAATGCCTGGATTGCTTGCTGATTATTTTAAGCTTGATTTTTCCTACAATGTCAGTCTACTGTTGGAATGTTATCCACTGTTCAATAAACATATTTGTAATTTAAATAGATGACACATAGTCAGATTTTATAGTGACTCAAAGTATATCTTTTTACGTGGGGTGTTACTTTGAAAATAATTTGTTAAGCCATTGTTAAAACTGTTATTTTGAGAATTACAAAGAATTTGGCCTAATGATTGTTTAAGCAAATTCCTGTGCTAATAACATTCTGTCATTGTAAATATCAGCTCTGAGTGACATTACATATTTCAGTAAAAATAACCCCCTGGTAATTGATTCTTGACTCTTATTCTTTAACTTATTATGAATTGGAATTAGTCTCACTTGTTTAATTTTCCTGCCTCTGTGCATTTGTTCAAGCTGTTCTGTCCACGTGGAATACCCTTCCTTCATGTTTCTATTTAAATCCCTGCCATTTTTAAGTTTCAGCTTAATTGTCATGCATATAGTGTACACCAGCATAGTACCTTACCTTTGCAGGCATCCACTAAGCATCCATAGGCTTTCTGTCCTCCAGGAAGGATTTATATTCTAGTTGAAATTTATTTCTCCTAGTATACATCTTAAGTTACTCCATTAAACATTCACTTAATAATACAAATTCAACTAAATGTACATGGATAATATTGGAGATAAAGAGAGACAGAGACACAGAGATACAGACATACACAGAGAGAGGGAAATACTGATTTTAAATTGAAGATGATTTTACAGTAACCAGTCATATCCCATTCCTTTCAAAGCAAATGTCTTGTGAGTTCCTAGATTGTTTCCCTTCAGTTCAGTTCAGTTCAGTCGTTCAGTCGTGTCCGACTCTTTGCGACCCCATGAATCACAGCACGCCAGGCCTCCCTGTCCATCACCAACTCCCGGAGTTCACTCAAACTCATGTCCATCGAGTCGGTGATGCCATCCATTACCCACATCTCAGAAAGTAAAATCTCACCACCATGCTGGGCACATTTAACATGACCCCTGTCCACAGGCTTATATTTAATTTGGTGATTGACCAATAAAACAATGGATTTTTTCAACACTGAAGAGAAATCCAGCATAACAGCATTTAATGAACAGCTCTGTCTCTTCAACAAAGTTTGTTTTCTGGAAATTTTTAAGATTATGTACAAATTTCCTCTGACTCACTGACTTTTCTATTCTTTCAGCTGAAATGTGACTTCATTGTATCAGAGTTTACTTCCTCAAACTTTTACTATTGGTCTTAATAGTTATGTGACACAGGCAGAGATTTTAAATGTGTTATTGAACCTGGCTTTTTCTCTTGTTTTCTTATGATTCACTATGAGAAGTACAAGGTTCTGATAGCAACTATTCCAAGAATAAACCATTGGAGCAGTCCTGGTCCCACCCTATAGCCTGGAGTAGGGTCATCTGTCCCAGTCAAGTACATCAGAATCATGGTCAATTGACTGTGGTAGGCCATTGTTTCCTCTTCTGCTTAAGGATGATATGATGGTGGTAGTGTTAGTATAATGCACAGGGTCTCTGCATATATTAAATGAGTCACTATGAATCTCAGAACAATATCTGACCCAAAGTAAGTGTTCTATAAGTGTCACTCCTCATTACCATTATAAAGCATGGTTGAATCGCTTTGAGTTTATCTCCAGGTGGCTCTCGCGGTAAAGAACCCACCTGTTAAAGGAGGAGACATAAGAGACATGGGTTCAATCCCTGTGTCAGAAAGATCCCTTAGAGGAGGAAATGGCAACCCACTCCAATATTCTTGCTTAGAGAATCCCATGGACAGAAGAACCTGGTGCCCATAGGGTCACAAAGAGTCAGACATGACTAAAGTGATTTAACACACACACACACACACACACACTCACTAAAACTTTTTGAGATAGATACTATCACTATATGTAGCAGATGAAAAACTGAAGAACAGAGTTAATTATTTTACCCAAGGCCACACAGCTATTAGATAGCCAGTGAGACTTAGAATGAGGGCTTATTGACTCTGGTATCTACTCATAACCGCTAAGTCATTTTCTTTATGTTGCTTTTGCTACTTATCACATGTATAACCTAAGGCAATGTGGAACAGAACCAGCCAACTGCCAAAATGGATGGGAACGAAAGGAAATGTTAAAGCACATAAAATGAATAATATCTCAAAACATTGTCCAACCGCACTAAGATTGCTGAGTAACCATAATTTTTACTTTCTTGGTTCTAAGTGGGGGAAGATGCTACATTTAGGAAGCCAGTTCTCATGAATTTCCTTTTTGAAAATGTGGGTCTCAGTGGCTAACACAGAAGACTGAGATATTCAGAAAAGAAGGAAAGCAAAGATTTGTCTCTTTGCAAGCCAAACATATTTAAACTATTCACTTATTGCATATGTAAATTTTTCACAGTATAATTTCTAGGCAAGTGAAGGGTCCTTTGTGGGAACGTGCATGTGTGTATGCATGCCCAGGCACTTTAGTCATGTGACCCTATGGACTGTAACCCGCCAGGCCCCTCTGTCCATTGGGATTCTCCAGGCAAGAATAGTGGAGTGGGTTTCCATGCCCTCTTCCTGGGGGCCTTCCTGACCCAGGGATCTAACCCACATCTCTATACCTATCCTGCATAGGCAGAACCTGCCTGGTATTCTAATTTCTAATGCTTACTGTCCAACAGTGGTAGGGACTTGAAATTCCTTTTGGAATCAAGTCTCTTAATTTACGTAACCCAGTCTCTATCTAATGTCAAGGTAAGTAGACTAATGTTCAGCTGACAGCTATTCTCTAAGATATCTTGTTTCCCCAAAGGCATTAGTGGTTGGATGTGGAAGGAAGAAAAGATGACAGCATCTGAACTGGATTATAGGTATTTCCACAAGGAAACCATCTCTTGTTGCATTTCAAAGTTAAGCTGGGATCTCAGCAGAGTCTCACTGACCAATGGGACCTGACCAACAATTGGGTAGATAAGAGTGGAACATTCTCTCTTGATAAAAGGGGAACAACCAGTTTTTCTGGCAGATGTTTTGACATGATGTTATACTAGAAAACTTTTGGTAAGCTTATTTTCTAGAATAGAGAGCTCCTTAAAATTTTAAAAGACATAATCCAATATTTATGACACCTTGCCCAAGGTTTGAAACAGTGCTAACCTGGAGCCAGACCACAATTCTAGCTGACTATACATAAGTCAATAGGCAGAGATAGACAATGGTCCCCAGTTCTTCCTTGTCAGCCTGTGAATTAAGGTCTTCAGTTGCCTGTAGAGAGATTTGTCCAACATTCACAAACACTACTTACTATCTTTATATATTTGGGTATTAGGAGCTTTGGAAGGAATTTCGAAAGTGACACCTCACTCTAAGGATAAAAGATCCCGCCATAGGACCAAAGAGCATAAATCTTCCCACATCAAGTTCAGAGAACTAGGAAGAATGGTCTTGGCAACATGTTGAGATATCTGCCAGTTGAAGAGAAGTCAAGATAGGAAAGTGAAGGGTAACAGAATATATCACCACAATATATGAGGTCAGAATAACCATTACAAAATATGCCACTTTGGTATATTGATTATGTTGAGCTGTAGGTACTTGAAATACAGCAAATTCAAGGAGAGGCTCTCACTGAACTCCCTTTGTCTGCCTAAAGACAAGTCCTCTAAAAAGAAATGAATTGTTGTAAATCCTTTCTCTGGGAGTTTCATCAACCAGAAAAGATTTACTCATAACAGGAGAGGAGACTAGAAGTCAACACCACACACCTGACAGGCTTTGTCATGCACTGTCATTTCCTCCCATCTTTTCTTCTAAAGGCCCGTTCATCTTTCCTAAAAATCCTTTAGTTTTTTCTAAGAAGCTTGTATCCCTCCTCTACTCTCAGTAGCAGATAGTATTTTACTCTGAATTCTAAGCTACTTGCTGAGCTAAGCATTCTTCCCTTTGTATCTCCCATGCATTCATGAGGTATATGTTTTAATAACTTCTGTTTATTTTTCTCTTGTTTATCTTTTATTATAGGGGTCTCAGCTAAGAATTAAGAAGGGTAGATAAATTGCTTTTTCCTCCCTAACAAAGACATAGTCTATTACTCATCATTCCCTCCTCCCCTACTCTCCAGTGGTAGAATTAAAAGTGGTATTAGATCTGATCCAAGAGAAGAGGAACTGAAGGATATGCATCTCCTTTGGCTCTCACAATGGAATTTCCCTTTTGTTTGGAATGCAAATGTTTTATTCCACTAGTTGGTTAGCTAGTTAGTTAGTTTTGAGTATGATATTGCTTATATGAGAAGCTGAAACTTATTCTAAATTCCCAGAAAAATCAATACAATCCCACCATAGCATGTATTACAGCACTTCTTTGGCACTGAGATTTTTCAGCCTCATTTTTCATTCCTTTCTAATGTGGAAAAAACACTGAAAACAAATTTACTTTTTGGTAAGTATGCTATAATTCTGCTAAGACATTTTGCTGTGAGTTTTTTAACCTAACATAATACCACAAGAGAAAATATTTACACATCTAGTCAAAGCATGAAAATATGGATAAGAGAAATAAATCTAACCTATGAGAAAATAGTTTGAGTAGAATCTCTAATAAGTGATCAAATAATAGTTTTTTACATGAAAGAGTGTCTATGACTGGGGGTGGTGTGGGAGTTATATTTGTAAAAATAATATGCAAGTTTGCAGAGAAAAGAGAAATTTTCAGAAAGCTTCCCCACTTGAAGATGATTTCTATTAAATTCCAAGAAGTTGTTGTTCTTCCAAATTGCCTTCATCCCCCCATGATAATAGACATATGAACCGATTCATTCTGGCTTAATTTCCCTGGCCACGAACACTAGGAGAAAAACATTGTGGTAAGCATATGGAGAGCCAGATCATCCTTGGGACAATGCTTTGCAAGTTGCTTCATTTACTTCTTTGCTGAATGCAGCAGTTGACCTTTGAACAACATGAGGTTAGGAATACTGACCCTCCTGGCAGTCAAAAGTCTAAGTATCACTTAGGTGCTTGCATGCTAGTCGCTGAGTTGTGTCCGACTCTTTGGACTGTAGCCACCAGTCTCCTCTATCCATGGGATTAACCAGGCAGAAATACTGGAGCAGACTGCTGTTTCTTTCTCCAGGGGATCTCCCCTACCCAGGGATCGAACTAATGTCTCTTGTGTCTTCTGCATTGGCAGGTAGATTCTTTACCACTAGTGTCACCTGAAAAGCACAAGTATAACTTACAGCTGACCCTTCATACGCGGTTACTTCATCTCGATGGTTTCTCATCCTCGGATTCAACTAGTCACAGATTGGGTAGTCCAGTAGTATTTACCGTTGAAAAAAAAAATATGCCTATAAATGTGCTAGCACAATTCAAGCCCCTGTTGTTCAAGGGTCAGGATCCAGGTAAGGCTCTGAAGAAGCATTGTGGGGTATTATGCTCCAACAGCCCACCCAGATCAGCTTACATCCTGCGAAATTAAAGTGATTACTGTGCTTCCAGATCACTGTAAGTGTGTGTGTGCTAAATTGCTTCAGTCATGTCCGACTCTTTGGGACCCTAAGGACTATAGCCCACCAGGCTCCTCTGTCCATGGGTTTCTCCAGGTAAGAATATTGGAGTGGTTTGCTGTGCCCTTCCCCAGGGGATCTTCCCCACCCAGGGATCAAACCCATGTCTCTTACATCTCCTGCATTGGCAGGCAGGTATTTTATCACTAGCACCACCTGGGTGCTCAAATCTAGCATCACAGAGGGGACCGTAAGGGACTTTTACATCTGTAGATTTGGTAGCTGCTTAGGGTCCTGAAACAGATACCCCATGGATATTGAGGCAGGACTATAAGACATTTTTATGACGTAAATGGCATTTACCTAAAATACATAGAAAAATTATCACTATCTTTAAGATGTTTATCTGCCAAATTTCAATCATGTAAGAAAGTATGCTAAAAAATGAATCACTTGATGTTCTAACTCTGAAAGGTCTGGAATGTTCCTCTTACAATTCCATTATGAGTACATAAAAAAAAAAAGGTCTTTTCCCCTTCTAAGTAGGTAACCATTTAAATTCTGACATGAAATAGCTAATAACCATTGCTTCCTGTTAAAAAGGTTGAAATCACTGTTGAAGGCATGGTTAATTTTTAATGTGCTTTCTCCAAAAGTTGGACTAACTTTTAAAATCCTAAATCAGAAACTAAAATGGATGTAATCCCATGAACGGATGGCATCAATTGAAATGTATTTTTTTCTTCAAGGAGATTGATGTAATCTTCTATTAAAGTGACCTTTGCTAGAAATGTTTCTCCTGTAATGATTTCCTGTCCTTTGGGCTCATCAACCAAAACAGAAAAACTGGCTTAAGGCTTTCAGCTACTTGATGTCAAAGTGGGAAGAGAAGATGATTCTGAAGGAAAGCAAGCTGAGGTGCCATGTGAGATCCTAACCCAATCCGGCCTTCTAGCTCCTAACTCCAGAACCCTCTTTGGCCATATCACAGAAATCCCTGATAAGTTAATAGAATCTCACTTAGCTTTCTACTGTGAAGCACGTGGGGCCATAAGTGCTATACTCTTAGAATTCTAGATGGATATGCTAATGTAATCTGTGTCAGTGATGGTAACATAAATATGTGCTTAATGAGGAAAGGACTATAATCTAAAGAAGAATTAGGAAAGGAGGAGACTGATATCCAAATAGGAAAGGATAGTGTAGGGGGATGGAGTAGGAATATACATGGACATCTTGAAATAGTCATTCTTGAATCTTTATTTTGGAAATCAGAGTGAGTGTGTGTGTGTGTGTTAAAACCAGTGTTGTCTGGTATGTCATTTTCCACCATCCCTTGTCAAGTCTTTCCCTATCTTAGCCTTTGTTTCCTGGGCCTTCTCCTCTGTATCATATTCTACCACCTCCTGTGTGGAATTCAACACCAGCTGTAATACAAAAATTCCTCAGTATGTTACTGACTGCCTCTTAAACTATGGCTCTAGGTCCTCTGCAAGTTCACAAGTCTCCCTACTCTTCTGACTCATGTATTTAGTGTCATAGGGAATGTTAGAAAAATATACCAGGATTTCATTGATTTTCAGAGTGATTTAGGTTTTAATTGTGAAGGACGCTTGTTTTCCTGTAGCATGAAAGCCCGTGTTTCTTATTTTCTGACATAAGAGGCAGAATAATTTCTGTGTTTAGCCTTGTCTAGAAGGAAGTGGCTGTGACATGAGAGTCCTGGGCATTGATGTTTCTCTAGGAAAGGAACCAGAAATAGTCAACAGAAGCAGTTAAGTAGATCTACTTTTAAAGAATGATCTGTGGTAAGCAGTCATTGTGATTTATGAATTAAAATCTATTCCACTAGTTAAGAAGAATCTATAGATGGAATCATTTGAAAAACTATTGATACTTTTCCTTCTTACCATGCTTCCTGATGGATCAACTAAATCCTACCTGCCTTTCAACACACATAAACACATGCACACTCACATTCATTTGTTACTACAATTTTCTTAGGGAGGGTTGCAAGCCTGAAATAGGGTGCCAGCATGGTTTAGTTCTGGGAAATCCCTCTTGTAGGAGGGAGACTGTAGACTTCTTGTATTCTCACATGAGGAGAGTAGAGACCAGAAGAAAGCTCTCCATGAAGCTCATCAGGGCATTAATTTCATTCGTGAAGATTTCCCCTTGTGACCTCATCTAATCCTAATTGTCTACCAAAGGCCCTACTTCCTGATACATTCAGGAGGTAGAGTTTCAAAACATGACTTTTGGGTAACACAAATATTCAGTGCACGGCAGGAAGAGAAATGGTGAAAAAAAATCAAGTTACTTCTGGGGTACCACAAAGACATTTGAGGACCCAAGGAAACTTAAAATTTCCAGGTACACCTCTGATTCAGTATTTTACATGACCCTGGGTTGCCACTCTTCTCTCTCCCAGATATTTTATTATGTTGTCTTCTATCTGTGACAAACCATCAACCTTGGCATTTTGGATATCACTGCAAAGCAGCTGGTGAGGTATTTCTCCAATAAGTTCAGTCTGACTAGCTTGTTCTGTGGAAGACAGAGAGTTGCTATTGCTCTCATTCTCTCTCCGATTTGTAGGTCAACTAGATTTAGTAGACACCAGAGTGATCTATTTGGAGGGAAGGATGCTCCCCACAAAATGCATTTCTATTCAGAAAATATTGTTCTCGTGGATTGACTAAAAAGCTGAATTCAAACCTTTAACAGCAAATTATAAATTAGATGTACATAGGTAATTTTACATGAATATTTTACACAGCCATAATTTTTCTGTTATTTCTTTTAATCTCTTTGATTTTACTTTAGTATTTTCTGCCTTCTACTGTTTTGATTATTTTATTGCATGATCCACTGAAAATCACAGATACTACCTTATCTGTGAAAGAATTTTGAAGCTTGAACAGTTTAGTAGGTGTTCGATGGCATTTTTGTGGGGATAGGTTTGGTAAATGTAAGCATTCAAATTAAATGTTATACATTTAGAAATCACTTCTTAAAAGAAATAAATCATATCATCAAGGCATATTAAAAGAAAATTCTCTCATACACGTAAATATTGTTCCTACATTTTCCACAACTGAGCTGTAGAACTTAGTGTGTAGACTCACTATTTACTAAGCATAAAATAATCTTGGAGTTGGAAATGAAAACTCCCCCTCCCCGACCCACACATATTTAAGCAGGAGAGACGGCTGTGTGATATGATTTTTCAGTTCAGTTCAGTTGCTCAGTCATGTCTGACTCTTTGTGACCCCATGGACTGCAGCATGCCAGGCTTCCCTGTCCATCACCAACTCCTGGAGCCTACTCAAACTCATGTCCATCTTGTAGGTGATGCCACCCAACCATCTCATCCTCTGTCATCCCCTTCTCCTCCCGCTTTCAATCTTTCCCAGCATCAGGGTCTTTTCCAATAAGTCGGTTCTTCACATTAGGTGGCCAAAGTGTTGGAGTTTCAACTTCAACATCAGCCCTTCCAATGAATATTCAGAACTGATGTCTTTTAGGATAGACAAGTTGGATCTCCTTGCAGTCCAAGGAACTCTCAAGAGTTTTCTCCAACACCACAGTTTTCCACAAACATCTCTGTGAAGGTCAGGCATATTACCGAAGCACCAAAGTTGCAAGTTAGGAACATGCTAGGCTATCTTATTCATGCTAATGTATGATCTAATTTCAAGTTTTTCACTTTGTAAAAGTTCTTGTTTCAAGGAAAGCAATTCTCCCTGCTTACATCATATTTTTATCTCTGAAATAAATTTTTTAAAAATGCAGGATACTCTTGGAATGGAATTTTTATTATTAAGAGTAGACTTTGCCCTTCTTTGAACTACAGCCACACATCATCACTTATCAATAAATCATCCCAATGGCTTCCATCACCCCCTCTCAGGCCAGAAAGTCACTTTCTCTAGTCTGACAAACCTCTTAGGTGACTTCTTCTTTAATGTATGTCAAATGTATCTATGCATCAAATGACATTTCAAGAGTTCCAAATATCTCAGGCCTAAAAGCAGAATGGTGTTCTAAAATAGTTGGATTCTATTTTGCTTTTCAAAAGGAAAAGGATACAACTTTAGGTCACAATATATACCCTTTGGATGTTTTTACCTCACTCCCTTACTAGATTATGAGCTTGAAAGTGTTAGGTCTCTGCCTTAATTTACTTTTAAACATGCTCCCTTGGTAGAGGGTTTTGAATGGAGCAGATGATCAACAAATTTTGAGTTGAACTTTGACATACATTTTGTCTACCTCCCAGGCCCATTCTATCCCAAGGAATATGGACAAAAGGAGGAGCATAAGAAAAGAAGATCTTACTCACAATATTATGAAATGTAAGGAAACAGGCTTGGTTTACCTTAGCTCTCTCCTCTCCATCACGCGCGCACACACACACACACACACACGTGCACGCGCACACACACAGCATTACCATGCCCATTTTCACTTATAATCCAATATTAACATTAGTTGAAAGTTCTGTGCTTTATTGATACTTGATTTACTTTATTTAGGCTTCCTTGGTGTCTCAGATGATAAAGGATCTGCCTGCAATGCAAGAGACCCAGGTTTGATTCCTGGGTCAGGAAGATCCCCTAGAGAAGGGAATGGCTAACTACCCCAGTATTCTTGCCTGGAGAATTGCATGGATAGAGGAGCCTGGTGGGCTATAGTCCATGGGGTTGCAAAGAGTTGGACATGACTGAGCCACTAACACTTTCACTTTATTTAAAATATGTGGAAAAATACAATCTTATGTGGAAAAATGACCAGGAACTTGATTTAGTAAATTGTCTAATGTCTAATGTCAAAATTCTAAGTGGCAGACAGTAGAATTGGACATGCTTTGTCCTTTTTATTCTCATCAATGAGTTCTCTCTCTACTCCTCCTCCTTTGTCTCTGCTGCTCTCAAACAATTCCTCTTCTCCCAACTGACCTTGTTCTGTCATTCACCACTATCACTTCCTTTCAAAATATCCCCATTCTACTTTTTTTTTTCCTGTAAGTTCTCAGATCTCTTCTATCCTAAATTTGCCAGTCTTGACCTTGTACTTCCTTGTGATTTCAGCCTCAGTGCCCTCTTATCCTTCATGAAAACGTAGTCTATATTCTTTGTCTCCACTTCCTCATTCCCCATTTACAATGCAACTCACAGCAGCTAGCTTTCGTGCCAAACAAACTGAAATTACTCTGGCAAGGGTCAACAATCAATGGACATGTTTCAACTTTTATGTTCCCGGAATAAAGACCTACAGCAATAACTTTTATTGGATGCATGTATCTTTCTTTGACTTTCTTGAAACTCCTAGTTTCCCTCTGTGAGATGAGTTATTCTCTCACTGGCTCTGACCTCTACTTCTGAGCTTCTTCCATGAGCACCTCTTCTGCATACCACTTAAACTGTGGTGATTTCTTGTATTCTGTTCTCACAGTCTATTACTTTGTACACTTAGAATCTTAGTCTCCTTGGACACCATGCTCTTCTCCTTTAGATGGAACCCTCACCTTTTATGCATGTGAGAGAAAAACGCATGTCTAGAGCTCCAATTTTCCGCAAGGCAATTTAACTTCTTCCTGCACATTTCCACCCAAACGTGTAGAAATACTATTTAACAGGTTCTTCTTAGAAAAATTATGATTTTTATCTTCCATATTCTCTTCCCTGACTCCCATATTGCAAAGTTTTGTAAAAAGCATCACCATCTTACCAGTCTTCCTATGTTGGAGTTATCATTGAATCTGTTCCTTATCCACAACATCAGATCAGTACCCAAGTTTATTTGAGCTCTTCTCTAAATTGCTCTGAAATTTATTTCCTACTTTGCACTACACCCATCATATATCAAGTTCAAGTGGGCTCTCATTCTCATTCTCCCCGCAAAGAGTGGTATAATAAAATAGCCAACTAACATAACTCTTAACTTTCAATATGCCCCTTCCTTTACACTTCAACAGCCTATACTTCATCTTATAGCCAGAGTGAGAATTCCAAAAAGAAATCTGTACATATCACCTTCCTTTTTAAAGCTCTTGAATGGCTCCTTACCACCTTCAGGATGAAGTCCCAACTCTTTGGCTTGATATTAAAGATTTACATAAGCTATGCTTTGGACTGATGCTGAAGCTGAAACTCCAATACTTTGGCCACCTCATGCGAAGAGTTGACTCACTGGAAAAGACTATGATGCTGGGAAGGATTGGGGGCATGAGGAGAAGGGGACAACAGAGAATGAGATGGCTGGATGGCATCACCGACTCGATGGACATGAGTTTGAGTGACCTCTGGGAGTTGGTGATGGACAGGGAGGCCTGGCGTGCTGTGATTCATGGGGTCACAGTCAGTCACGATTGAGCAACTGAACTGAACTGAATGCTGTTTATATTTCACTGTATTTTGCTGATTGGTATATCCTTAAGGTTGGTATTTCAGCTTCTCTATCTACAATAAATTTATCAAAATTTTTGCTTTTCTCGATTGTATTCATCCTTTAAGTTTCAGGTTAATTTTACAATCTTCAGGAAGCCTGTGGCTCATTATAACTATCTCTATCTTGCCAGCTTGTAACATCTTACATTTCAGTTCAGTTCAGTTCAGTCGCTCAAGCATGTCCGACTCTTTGCGACCCCATGAATCACAGCATGCCAGGCCTCCCTGTCCATCACCAACTCCCGGAGTTCACTCAAACTCATGTCCATCGAGTCGGTGATGCCATCCAGCCATCTCATTCTCTGTAGCCCCCATCTCATCCCACCCCCAATCCTTCCCAGCATCAGAAACTTTACCAGTGAGTCAACTCTTCATATGAGGTGGCCAAAGTATTGGAGTTTCAGCTTTAGCATCAGTCTTTCCAATGAACACCCAGGATTGATCTCCTTTAGAATGGACTGGTTGGATCTCCTTGCAGTCTAAGGGACTCTCAAGAGTCTTCTCCAACTCCACAGTTCAAAAGCATCAATTCTTCGGCGATCAGCTTTCTTCACAGTCCAACTCTCACAACCATACCTGACCATGGGAAAAACCATAGCCTTGACTAGACAGACCTTTGTTGGCAAAGTAATGTCTCTGTTTTTTAATATGCTATCTAGGTTGGTCATAGCTTTCCTTCCAAGGAGTAAGCGTCTTTTAATTTCCAGGCTGCAATCAGCATCTGCAGTGATTTCGGAGCCCCAAAAAATAAAGTCTGACACTGTTTCCACTGTTTCCCCATCTATTTCCCATGAAGTGATGGGACCAGAACCATGATCTTCGTTTTCTGAATGTTGAGCTTCAAGCCAACCTTTTCATTCTCTTCTTTCACTTTCATCAAGAGGCTTTTGAGTTCCTCTTCACTTTCTGCCATAAGAGTGGTGTCATTTGCATATCTGAGGTCACTGACATTTCCCCCGGCAATCTTGATTCCAGTTTGTGCTTCTTCCAGCCCAGCATTTCTCATGATGTACTCTGCATATGTTAAATAAGCAGGGTGACAATATACAGTCTTGACGTACTCCTTTTATTATTTGGAACCAGTCTGTTGTTCTGCTTCCAGTTCTGACTGTTGCTTCCTGACCTGCATACAGGTTTCTCAAGAGGCAGGTCAGGTGGTCTGGTATTCCCATCTCTTTCAGAATGTTCCACAGTTTATTGTGATCCACACAGTCAAAGGCTTTGGCATAGTCAATGAAGCAGGAATAGATGTTTTTCTGGAACTCTCTTGCTTTCTCCATGATCCAGCAGATGTTGACAATTTGATCTCTGGTGACTCTGCCTTTTCTAAAACCTGCTTGAACATCTGGAAGTTCACAGTTCACATATTGCTGAAGCCTGGCTTGGAGAATTTTGAGCATGACTTTACTAGCGTGTGAGATGAGTGCAATTGTGCAGTAGTTTGAACATTCTTTGGCATTCCCTTTCTTTGGGATTGGAATGAAAACTGACCTTTTCCAGTCCTGTGGCCACTGCTGAGTTTTCCAAATTTGCTGGCATATTGAGTGCAGCACTTTCACAGCATCATCTTTCAGGATTTGAAATAACTCAATTGGAATTCCATCACCTCCACTAGCTTTGTTTATAGTGATGCTTTCTAAGGCCCACTTGACTTCACATTCCAAGATGTCTGGCTCTAGGTCAGTGATCACGCCATCGTGATTATCTTAGTCGTGAAGATCTTTTTTGTACAGTTCTTCTGTATATTCTTGCCACCTCCTCTTAACACCTTCTGCTTCTGTTAGGTCCATACCATTTCTGTCCTTTATCTAGCCCATCTTTGCATGAAATGTTTCCTTGATATCTCTAATTTTCTTGAAAAGATCTCTTGTTTTTCCTATTCTGTTGTTTTCCTCTATTTCTTTGCATTGATCGCCGAGGAAGGCTTTCTTATCTCTCCTTGCTATTCTTCGGAACTCTGCATTCAGATGCTTATATCTTTCCTTTTATCCTTTGCTTTTCGCTTCTCTTCTTTTCACAGCTATTTGTAAGGCCTCTTCAGACAGCCATTTTGCTTTTTGCCATTTCTTTTCCATGGGAATGGTCTTGTTCCCTGTCTCCTGTACAATGTCACGAACCTCCGTCCAGAGTTCATCAGGCACTCTATCTATCAGATTTAGACCCTTAAATCTATTTTTTACTTCCACTGTATAATCATAAGGGATTTGATTTAGATCATATCTGAATGGTCTAGTGGTTTTCCCTACCTTCTTCAATTTCAGTCTAAATTTGGCAATAAGGAGTTCATGATCTGAGCCACAGTCAGCTCCTGGTCTTGTTTTTGCTAACTGTATAGAGCTTCTCCATCTTTGGCTGCAAAGAATATAATCAATCTGATTTCGGTGTTGACCATCTGGTGGTGTCCATGTGTAGAGTCTTCTCTTGTGTTGTTGGAAGAGGGTGTTTGCTATGTCCAGTGCGTTCTCTTGGCAAAACTCTATTAGCCTTTGCCCTGCTTCATTTCGTGATCCAAGGCCAAATTTGCCTGTTACTCCAGGTGTGTCTTGACTTCCTACTTTTGCATTCCAGTCCCCTATAATGAAAAGGACATCTTTATTGTAAAGAGCAATATTGCATAGGAACCTGGAATGTTAAGTCCATGAATCAAGGCAAATTGGAAGTGGTCAAACAGGAGATGACAAGAGTGAATGTAGACATTCTAGGAATCAGTGATCTAAAATGGATTGGAATGGGTGAATTTAACTCAGATGACCATTATATCTACTACTGTGGGCAGGAATCCCTTAGAAGAAATGGAGTAGCCATCATGGTCAACAAAAGAGTCCAAAATGCAGTACTTGGATGCAGTCTTAAAAATGACAGAATGATTTCTGTTCATTTCCAAGGCAAACCATTCAATATTACAGTAATCCAAGTCTATGCCCCAACCAGTAATGTTGAAGAAGCCAAAGTTGAATGGTTCTATGAAGACCTACGAGACCTTTTAGAACTAACACCCCCCCAAAAAAAGATGTCCTATCTTATATTTAGATCGTCCTAATATCTGTTCTACTCCTTACGAAAATAATTTAGATTATTTCTAAATAATAGAAATATTTCTCCCCATAGATGATAAACTCCTCAAGGCCAGAGATACTGTCTGGTTTGTCTTTGTGTTTCTGTGTGTCACATACCTCACACAATAGGCACCAATAAATGCACTGTGAACTGAATTGGCATTTATTGTGTATGTTCTTCAGTTATTATTCATATCCTTTGATAGGTTACAGTGAATGTTTTTGGATTCGTGATCTCCAGAGAAGAAGTTTTAGCTTCGAGACCAGGGACCAGGCTTGATCACTCGATGGCTTTTGTGTAGCAGAGTTTTATTAAAGTATGAAAAGGGACAGAGAAAGAGACAGAAAGAACAGAAGAGAGATGGGGAGTGCCCCCACTCACTAGTCTCATCAAGGCCTTATATACTATTACCAGACCCACTCCCACAACATACATCTTAAATTAACAAGATTAGAATTAACAATGGAAAGGTCTTACCAGACCCACTCTGCTTCTTTAGATAACAAGATTAGTCAGAAAACCTTCTTGTTAAGGAGAAACATGTCCTCGAGCAAAATACATTGTTATATTGACTAAAACAATGTAGAAAATGTCTTTTTCTCCTTGAAAGACCCAGACCCCTTTCTCCTCCTCGGGGACCTTGGACTTCTTTTCAACTTATCTAGGAATTGATTCTGTCACCTTCCGTGCTTAGGAGGCTTTTCAAAATTTTTCTGACAACATGTAACTAGGGTGGTGATTAAAACAGTCTTGCCTAATATAGTTTGTTCACTACAGCTCTGTGGGGGAGATAATAGAGCTCCTAGGTTGGAAGTGAGGAAAGTGAGTAGAAGAAATATTAACAAATATGTTTAAAGTCACACAGCTAGTAAGTGGAAGAGCTTCAGTTTGTACCCAGAGAGTCTGCCTGGCTCAAAACCATATCCATACAAGAAAATAAATAGGCTTTTCATATACTTTATATATCTCAAGAAAATCAAGAGGGCTTTTAAAATCATATTTGTTCTCATAGATATTCCTTTGGTGTAGAATCTACATGGATTTCCTCTATTCTCTTGAGAATATCAAAACTGAATCTTGGGTAAACTGAAATCAGACTATAAACATGTTCAAGAAATAACAGCGAGTCAAAATTCTCACAAACCAGTCTCCACTGGGTTTGACATTATGCCCAGAATATATTCCATATTGTAGGTGGTCATATTCCAATTTTGGTGGATGACATAATTCATTCAAAAAAATAGGACTCTTCCCTAAGCATAGTTGTATTTCCCTAAGCATTATCCATCCCCTCAGTATTGCAGGCACAGTAATATAAAAAGATAAGTATAATTTGACTCAGCTGGAATATTCAGAAACAGTTTTGAAAAGTTTCCTTCTTTCTTTTGTATATTTATTCAGACACCTACTATGGCCATCTGCACAGTTCTCTCTGCCATCCCTCAGTGTATAAAATGGGGACAATGATATATGTCTTTCAGTTGTATTAGGATAGGTACATGAGCTCACTTTTATACGGTTTCTGGCCCTTAACTCAGAACAAATGAAGTGCTCAATACATGCATATTTCTCCCTCTCCCTCATTCACTTCCTCTTTTCCATTCCTGTCCTTTTTGGCTTCTACATTACTCACTAGATTATTGCCATAATGTCCTCGATGGATTCTCACTCTCTAACTCTTTTGCAATTCATCTTCCACTGTGCTGTCTGAGCACAAATTGAACTAATTATAAGGCAACCAGAAAGGTCAGGCTGCTAATCCCGAGAAATGTTTATTAATAATGAAATCTAGCATGAGATTTAATTTATACTTTGAATGTTAGGAGAAAGATAAAAGACATTTGTGAAACTCTAGTCCAAGCCATTTTCATGACATTTTTAAACATGCATTGTGGCCCAGCCTTAATCTACATCCAAAGCTTTCTTCTTAAGGACACAATCTCAGAACCTCTGACTGTATGTTAGACAAGAATTAGGATCACATTTCCCTCTCTTTGCTGAGGTAGAAGTGTGTAAGTCATTCTGGAACAGTTAAATGATTATTTAAGATCAATTTAAGTTTATTTAAAAATAAAAAATAAATTACTATTGTGCATGATCTAGAGATCTCAGAAACAAGTTCCTAAATGATCATAAAATATTGTAATACTGTACAAATTTTTGTGACCGTGACTCATGCAGCAAAAACACCTTCAAGTAGGGCACTGGCCAAAATGGATGGGGTTATTTTCTGTCTCACCACTTGCAGAGCTCCCTCCCCCACAAAGATGCCTTTGTTTCCACAGCAACAGGCTGCCTGTAGCACAGTGATTCTAAAGCACAGGACTGACTCCCATGCCCGGAGGTAAACAGTTGCCTGCTGCACTATATAAACACTGAAAGCAAAACTCTCTTGGTAAAAGACCTGACCAGCATGAATTGAGGGGTAACTACAGGCTGCTCCAAAAAGCTCACCTCCAACTGTTCCCTGATAAAGGTTCCCAGAGAGAGTGCTATATGCCCTGTGGTTTCAATAATTTCTGCCATTTAGGGATGGGAGTCTTTTGTCAGATGTTTGCAGCTTTTATATCAGTTTGACATAGAATAGAGTGTCATTAATGTCATCAGTGCCCTTCAAATTCCAGGGAGAACGGCATTTCTAGCAGATTTGTTTGTTTCTACATCAAGGTGAGTTGAAGGAATTTTCATCATTCTTTGAAACCAAGGCTTTGGGGCATATACATGTAATCACACATCTTTGGCTATGAATAAATAAAAGAATAATTATCTTAACATGAACTTTCACAGTTCATCCTTTTTCTTTCTCCTTTGTGGGTCCAAATGTGTTCCATTGTATGATATTAGACCATTTAATATTGGATATTTAATGATAATTGCAAAATTCAGGTGCTGGTCAGAAATATTGTTTTCATAATGTAGGCTATCTGAGTAAGAACTCGGTCAACCTGGATGTTCTGCCTATTTTTAATCTCATCAAAATGAGCAGGTACAAAAGTTGAGACAATAGCTCTGGGAAGGAGAGATTTCCCGAATCTAGAGGTATTAGGCTTTACGCAACTTCTCTTCAACTCTAATTGCAGTTTTCTCATTTTTCAAACACTTGATCTCATGGAGAGGCACTGAGTAGTAAAGAATGACTTTGCAATGTTTCGATGGTTCATTTGTTCTGTGAGGACAAGGGGTTGGGCAGCTAGCTCACCATTATATTCCCATCCCCTTGCATACCTTTCACTTTGTTATGGCACATGGTAATACTTGCTGAAAGATTGATGCGAGTTAATAGAAACATTTACAGAAACCCTAAAAATATTAAGCCACACTACCTGTACTAGAGAGAAGAGACACATAAGCCAATACCCATAAGATCGAAGTGTTATGGTAGAAATACACATTCATCTAAGATTCTGCCATTAATGTCTGAAACAATATCAAAATGGTGACCTGGTGTTCAGAATATTTTACTGCAACTACTGAGCCCACATGCTGTGACTATTGGAGCCCACATGCCTAGAACCTGTACTCTGCAACAAAAGAAATCACTGCAATCAGAAGCCTGCACATCACAAGGGAGCTACTGCTGCTAAGTCGCTTCAGTCGTGTCCGACTCTGTGCGACCCCGTAGACGGCAGCCCACCAGGCTCCCCCATCCCTGGGATTCTCCAGGAAAGAACACTGGAGTGGGTTGCCATTTCCTTCTCCAATGCATGAAAGTGAAAAAAGAAAGTCAAGTCGCTCAGTCGTGTCTGACTCTTAGCGACCCCATGGACTGCAATCTACCAGGCTCCTCCATCCATGGGATTTTCCAGGCAAGAGTACTGGAGTGGGTTGCCGTTGCCTTCTCCGTCACAAGGGAGAGTAGCCTATTAACTTCTGGTGGCTCCATGAACACTGCCTACACAGCATCTTACACAGTGAGTTCTTCAGTTTTATCAGTGACAGGGTAAAACAGTGTGACTCCATCAGCCCAGATCCACCCTATATAATGAAAAAGAGTTGGAAAAGTGTTCCAAATATATAATAAGTATTTGCTATATGCCAGGTACAGTGTCAGATGTTGCCCTTGTTTTATACAACATAAAGTAGTCTGTGTTTTAAATCAGATTATCAACCACACGATGGTTTAATCACATTTCTATATAAAGAAGAAAACATAAGTTTACAACAATTAGGAAATGTCTCATGCAGAATTTCTAAACAGTGAGTTTGCTAGATGAAGTCATAGTGGTTGATGTTATTATTAGACTGCTTATCACCTAAAATATTTGTCACAAAAATTCAAATTTAGTCTGCAGGTGTCAGAAGAACATTTTATTTAAAGTCACAGTTTAACAAGATGATGTCTTTTGTAAGCATTAGGACAACTTTTTTTTTTCCATTGGTGAAAATAATTTCTTTTGGTTTACCAGGAGTGTCTATTAATATAATACAGAATAGATGTTATTGTTCATCTCTTAGGATTTGTTCCTCAAGCAAATGGCCTGGTTTCTGATTATTCAGTAGCCTCCTCCTTTCCAACTGTTGGCAAGTTGATTTTGTGATACCTTTCCTGGTGCTCTTACAAAGATATATATTAACATCTCAAGACCAGATATTTTAAAATGTGTTTGAGACACGATTAATGTAAAGGAACATGGGCTTCAGAAGCAGACAGATGAGATTTTGGACTTATTCTGTAGATGAGTATTTATATTTACTTTGGGGATTCAGTTATCTTTTCTGGTCCTCAGTTTCTTCATTTGTAAATAGAGGTAAGAATTCCAATCCCTAGGTTTTATTCAGATTTATAAAGCAAATATCAAAATAGTTATAAAGAAACTAGTTAAATGTTTATTATAATCCTTTACCTAATGATCATTTTAATTTTTTAGTTATCCTTATATTGATAGATGATGGCAGTTCTTACAAGTCTGGGTTATCACAGTAAGCAGTGTAGCAGATTGCTGCTTTCAGGGCACAATGCATGTGGAGAATGAAATCCTAAGGCTGATCTCCGCAAAGCAGACAAAGCACTGAAACACGTACGAGTTCCTCTGTTTAGGCATCCTTTGCCTATGTGCTCTCAGAAACCCTGCTTCACTATTGGTTTCTATATAGCAAAACTGAATAATGAGTATTCAGTATTGTATTTAGCACATTAATAAATACATGCATTGATAATATCTAATAAATAGACAAAAGCCTCTAGAATCTTAAGGGTTTTTATGGAATGTTAAATATTGAAACACTTTGACAGATGAATTGTGTAGCAATGAAAAGAGGATTCTGGCTTGCTTTTAGTCAGTTTTCCTAGGACTGCCCATTTCAATGAAACTTTTTAAAAAGAGAATATCGTACTCTTTTATGTGCCATTATGCATAACAAGCTATAATGGTATGCTGTTACATTGATATGTAAAAAATGATCTTTTAACTAATGTTTATTAATTACCTATTATGTGCCAGGAACTCTGCTGGGCACTGCAGAAATTATATTGCATGAAAAAAGATATTGTGGTATCCACTGAAGCAGAGACCAGCCAGGGGTTTGTGCAGCACCAACCAGCCCTCCAGGCCATTATTAACTGGACCAGAGGTCAAGAAACCAGGTGAATGTTTGGCCATTTATGGCATATTTTGAAAATTTGAAAATCTTATAAGAGGCATCAAAATTTGGTGTTTGTTCAGATTGAGTCATATTCATGTCACCCATGGAGGACCACAGATTGATCCAGGAAGATCCCTGGAGGTCAGATCATCTTTTGGTTTTGCTGAACTAAACTAGTCCACTTCCATTAGATCCACTCTTACATTTAAGCTGACTTAAAGCAAGCAGTTTCTTGTGATGCTTCTTCCCCACAAAATATACTATACCAGTAATACATTGGTCAATATAGTATGTTGGTCAGTATATAATATCACATATTACTATATTGATCAATATATTCAATAAGGAGGAATATGTTGTTTTTTACTCTCTAAGTCATGTCTGACTCTTTGTGACCCCATGGACTGCAGCACACCAGGCTTCCCTGTCCTTCAGTATCTCCTGGAGTTTTCTTGAGTTCATGTCCATTGAGTTGGTGATGCTACCTAACCATCTCATCCCCTTCATGGATCACAGCATTGTCATGGCAAAGGGGCTGGCATAGTTCAGTGAAGCTACGAGCCATTGCATGCAGGGCTACCCAAGACGGAGTGGTCATGGTGGAAAGTCTGACAAAATGTGGTCAGCTGGAGGAGGGAATGTAACCATTGCAGTATTCTTGTCACAAGAACCCCTTGAACAGTATAAAAAGGCAAAAAGTAGACTATATTAACTAATAAATCAAAATCTCGAATGTACAACTTCTAATTTATGAGGTAAATAAATTTAATTTGATTACATTCACTCTTTATGATACTGAAAATTTTAAAATATTTTCTCACTTCCTCTGTTTTTAGCACTCAGTATCTTATATGTTTGTGGTAATGTCCTAGGCCTCAAAGGAGATTGTGAGCCTGACTAATACTGTATATATCACGAAGTGTACTGTCCTTGTGAATTAAAACCCAGGTCCAGTACCTGGAGGGATAAATAAGTACAAAGCTCTTTACAGTGACTTCATTTTCATTATAATTAGGAACTTGGTATCTTCTTGAAAGAAATACAAGTGGAAAAAAAATGCCTTAAATATTTCAGCAAGATAATATTCATTGACCTTCTGTCTGTCTATTAGTTACTCAGTCGTGCCAGACTCTGCAACCCCATGAACTGCAGCCCACCAGGCTCCTTGGTCCCTGGGATTTTCCAGGCAAGGATACTGGAGTGGTTTGCCATTTCCTTCTCCTTAGGTTATTATCAACCTCAATACAGTATTCTATATCACCCTCATCTACTCTTCTTCTTCACAGCACCAATTAAAATATGATTTCTATACATATCTTTCTTATTATATTTCTCCCCAAACTAGACAGCTGCAGAGGAAAAGGGGCTTTGGTTTGCTTCTTTTTATCACCAGCATCTGAACTATGCTTTATACTTCTTAACCACCCAATCATTATCTGTTTGTTTCTTTGCTTTATTGAAGTATAGTTGATTTAAATGTTGTGTCAATTTCTGACGTATAGCAAAGTGATTCAGTTATATGCATATATACATATATATATGAATGTATGTATATGTGTGTGTGTGTGTGTGCTTAGTCATGTCTGACTCCTGCAACCCAATGGACTGCAGTTGTCAGGCTCCTCTATCCATGGAATTTTCCAGGCTGGAAGTAGGTTGCTATTTTCTCCTCCAGGGATCTTCCAAACCCAGGAATCAACCCACATCTCCAGCATCTCAGGCACTGGAAGGTGGATTCTTTACCATTCTGACAACTGTGAGGCCTATATATGCATTTTTTCATATACTCACACCTATATACATGTATGTTGCTGCTGCTGCTGCGTCACTTCAGTCATGTCCGACTCTGTGTGACCCCATAGATGGCAGCCCACCAGGCTGCCCTGTCCCTGGGATTCTCCAGGCAAGAACCCTGGAGTGGGTTGCCATTTCCTTCTCCAATGCATAAAAGTGAAAAGTGAAAGTGAAGTCGCTCAGTCATGTCTGACTCTTAGCGACCCCATGGACTGCAGCCCACCAGGCTCCTCCATCCATGGGGTTTTCCAGGCAAGAGTACTGGAGTCGGGTGCCATTGCCTTCTCCGATATACATGTATAGCTGAACATATACACACATATATATAAATATATATACATATATTTATATACACATATATGGGCTTTCCTGGTGGTTCAATAGGTAAAGAATCCACCTGCCTTGCAGGAGATGCAGGAGGCACAGCTTTGATCCCTGGTCAGGAAAATCCCCTGGAAGAGGGCATGGCAATCCACTCTAGTATTCTTACCTGGAGAATCCCATGGACTAAGAAGCCTGGTGGGCTACAGTCCATTGGGTTGTAAAAGAGTTGGCCATCGCTGAAGTGACTGAGCACAGAGAACATATATATGGGCTTCCCAGGTGGTGTTAGTAGTAAAGAACCCACCTGCCAATGCAAGAGACATAAGATATACGGGTTTGATCCCAGAAGATGTCCTGGAGGAGGGCAGGGCAACCCACTCCAGTATTCTTGTCTGGAGAATCCCGTGGAAAAAGGAGCCTGGCAGGCTACAGTTCATAGGATCACAAAGAGTTGGACATGAATGAAGCAACTTAGCATGCACACACACACACACACACACACATACATGTACATGTGTGCATATATATATATATACTTTTTCTGATTCTTTTTCACTATAGAATTTATAAGATATTGAATATAGTTCCCTGTGCCATACAGTAAGTCCTTATTGTTGATCTATTTTATTTATAGTACTGTGTATCTGTTAATCACAAACTGCTAATTTGTGTGTTTTTCTCCTTTGGTAACCACATGTTTAGTTTCTATGTCTGTGAGTTTATATCTGTTCTGTAAATAAGTTCATTTTTATCATTTCTTTTGGGCTTCCCAGGTGGTGCAGGGATAAAGAATCTACCTGCCATGCAGAAGATGTGGATTTGATCCCTGGGTCAGGAAGAACCCTTGGAGAAGTAAATGGCAACCGATTCCAGTATTCTTACCTGGAAAATCCCATGCACAGAGGAGGCTTGCAGGCTACAGTCTATGGGGTCACAAAGGAGTCTGACATAGCAACTAAACAATAACAACAACATTGTTATTTAAATGCTAACTTTATGAATACTCAATGTGATTTGCTGTTTTTTCCCCCTAATTTTCCCCAACATAAACTGTTGTTTTGCTTAGTTTTGCTTTTGCTTTTAATTTCATTTTTTGAATGATTAATGAAGTACATTTTCCTTTTTACTCTTTATGATTATAATTCAGAGTTGCAAATCATGTTGTTATACTTTATTTTTCTTTTGATAAGAATCAAATAAAATTAAATAATCTTATAATGAGACTGGAGAATTGAGTATACTGGTTTTGAACTAATTTCATGTTTAATCTGTTTTCATTGATCAGATGAATTACCATCTAAATTTATAGTCATCATCTAGAAACATGCATATTAATTGTGTGAATAAATTCATAGTTTAAAGGCTAGAACATCTATATTTTTCCATAACAATAAAATATATTTTTATTTTAAAAGAATGACAACAAATCTACAAATCTACACATAATGTCATAAATTCTTTAACCATAAGAAAAGTCTCTACTCATTGGAAATTTTATGTATTTATCCCACACAAACTGCATACCCTGCAGTGTAGCAGGTCCTTGTCCCCATAGAGCTTATGGTATAGGAATCTCTAAGTCCCTTTTCATTCTTACATTATCTGCAGATCCAAGCAATGTATATAATTGGTACCCAAACACTTTTACTTGTTGTTGTTCAGTTGCTAAGTTGTGTCCAACTCTTTGTGACCCGGTGGACTGCAACACTCCAGGCTCCTCTGTCCTTTACTATCTCCCTGAGAGTTTGCTCAAATTCATGTCCATTGATTTGGTGATACTATCTAACAATCTCATCCTCTGCCGCGCCCTTCTCCTTTTGCCTTCAATCTTTCCCAGCATCAGGGTCTTTTCCAGTGAGTCGGCTCTTTGCATCAGGTGGCCAAATATTGGAGCTTCAGCATCAGTTCAGTTCAGTTCAGTCGCTCAGTCATATCTGACTCTTTGCGACCCCATGAACCGCAGCACACCAGGCCTCCCTATTCATCACCAACTCCCGGAGTTAACCCAAACCCATGTCCATAGAGTCGGTGATGCCATCCAGCCATCTCATCCTCTGTCATCCCCTTCTCCTCCCGCCCTCAATCTTTCCCAGCATCAGGGTCTTTTCAAATGAGTCAGCTCTTTGCGTCATGTGGCCAACGTATTGGAATTTCAGCTTCAACATCAATGAACACCCAGGACTGATCTCCTTTAGGATGGACTGGTTGGATCTCCTTGCAGTTCAAGGGACTCTCAAGAGCATCAATTCTTTGGTGCTCAGCTTTCTTTATAGTCCAACTCTCACATCCATACATGACCACTGGAAAACCAGTGACTAGACAGACTTTGTTGACAAAGTAATGTCTCTGTTTTTTAATATGCTGTCTAGGTTGGTCATAACTTTTCTTCAAAAGAGTAAGTGTCTTTTAATTCCATGACTGCAATCACCATCCACAGTGATTTTGGAGCCCAGAAAAATAGTCAACCACTGTTTCCACTTTTTCCCCATCTATTTGCCATGAAGTGATGGGACTGGATGCCATGATCTTAGTTTTCTGAATGTTGAGCTTTAAGCCAATGTTTTCATTTTCCTCTTTCATTTTCATCAAGAGGCTCTTTAGTTCTTCTTCACTTTCTGCCGTAAGGGTGGTGTCATCTGCATGTCTGAGGTTATTTATATTTCTCAGCATCAGTCCTTCCAAAAAATATTCAGGGTTGATTTCCTTTGGGATTGACTGGTTTGGTCTCCTTGCAGTCCAACAGTTTTACTATCAGGCCTCAAAAGGAAGGTCTGCTATAGTCAAGTTAAGTGAAACCACAGTATCTTATCCATAAGCGCATACTCATTGAATGTGATTTAATGTAGTGTCTTTGGTGCTAGATATTAATTAATCACATCTTGACTCATGGAGTTTCTACTTCTAATATAATGAAAATATATCTAGGAGATGCATTTACTTAGTTCACAAGTACTTATTTATTTCTTAAAATACCTAAGATAGTATGTTAGATTACTTCTACCTTGTTTTCTTGGTGCCCTGAGTTGCAGTGAAAGATGTCCTCTAATTTTCCAGGATAAACCTTGTTGAGAGGCCATCAGTCTACATGGAGTAGAAATAGATTCAGCTGAGCTCAGCCTTCCATTCTTTGCTTCCAAGATACTGGCCATGTGAGTGACTATCTTGTCCTCTCTAGACTAGTTGAGACCCTGATTCAGTATACTACTAAGTGACCCCAGTATATGGCACATGGAAAAATAGAGCCACCCAATAAACTCTAAATTTCTGACCCAGAAAATAGTGAAACACAGTCATATTTTTGTTGTTTCCAGCTATTAAATTTTTGAACATTTTGTTAGGCAACAAAAGATCACTGGAATATGAGTAGTCATCCAAATTAGTATAGTTATATGTTATAGCCACTATAATCAACGGAGAAAGAGAGCATTCTAAAAGAGATCACAATGAAGCCCCCAGGGTGGTGTGTTTGATTTCATTTTCTTTGTTTTGCATAAGCAGTATCATGGTAGTAGTGTATATTTTGGAGAGGGGGTGATTGATAATGGACTATAAGTTTGCTGAAAATAGTACCTAAATGGGAAGTAAGGGAAGATGAAAGTTAACATCACTCACTTCATAATTTTCTCTAAATAATTTCTATTAACTCATACTGAAGGGACACTATATTAATTGCTATAAAGTGATCTCTTACATTTAGAAAGGATTTGAAAAAAAAACAAAATTCAGTAATTTAAGAGATGCCAACTATATAAGAAAACAGGTTTATTGACAATAAATTGGTATTTAAAAAATACCAATTATTAAGCTCCCACCATGTATCAGAAACTAAAATAATGAGTATCCTATAGCCATTTCTTCTTTATATTCATTTAAAGAACTAATCTTTTGTGGAGGTAGAATTTAACTGATGTTTACACTTTACTGATGCTTTAAAGACAGAATAATGAGCCAGTAATTTTCTCAAGACATAATTTGAAGGTGGAAAATCTGGGATTCAAGTCTGGCTCTTTGATTTCAATATCTTCCTTGAAAACAACTGCATTATTATATTTTAAGAGGAACATAATGGTTATGACCATTATAACCTGGAACTAGGGTGTTTGAACAGTGACTGAATAAGAAAAGCTTTAAGTTGTTGTGTTGTCACTGACAACCAATAAAAAGTTTTCTATGTTTTTCATTGAAGTGCTCTATCTTACTTTGAACTTTGAAGATGAAAATTTGGCTTTCACAGAGCTACTAAGAGGCACACACAGTTTCACACACAGAAACACATACACATACACCCTTGAGGTTTCCTCAGCAACTTTGCATCAATTGTTCCTTTGACCTAAGAAAAACCTTGAGTAAGATCTGAAATAGTGCAGCAGGAGATCAAAAGAGAGGCAAATCAAGTAAACACTGTGCAATTGCAGGGTGAAAAGAAAGCTCCCAGTTGGCTTGCACAGGACTGGCTGTTGCAGTATTTCCTTGATGGTGAATATGTCAAAAGTTTTTCCAATTCTGATTGACTTTAAGTGCCTTTGGATACCTAGTAACCTAATTCGATTCATTGTTCTATAAAATACTTACACCAGTTATAAGTAAGGGAAGATGTAACTAGAACATTAACAATTTTTGCAATTGGAATCTCTTTTAGAGATCAAAGATTGATTCATCCTAAGTATGATATATTTTAATCTGATTTATGGTGAATTAAATAGATCTGGCTTTCCTTAATGACCCACTTAAAAGGCAGGGATGTGTCTAGTAATGCTTTCGTATGAGTCTTCCATTTGAGTTTCTTGACTTACTATTGAGCTTGATTTTAAAGTGCTGTTTGAGACAACTGCTGTAGAATCTAGTCTATTGCCAATGACATCTATTTTACTAGTTATCCTCTGGGGACATAGATTCCATACCTCTATGTCTGTGCTGCCAAAAGGGAACTAGAGTCTAATAACAGGTGTGGTAATGCCAATCCTATTTAATCTTTGATTCTTTCACTGCTATTAGGAAGTCTCATACATGGTTCTTTCTACTAAAAGGTCATAATTTTAAATTTCAAAGACCTTAACTTTCTAGGTGCTAAGTGATAAGGAAACTGCCTGCTAATGCAGAAGACGTAGGAGACGCGAGTTCAATCCCTGGATCAGGAAGATCCTTTGGAGGCGGAAATGGCAACCCACTCCAGTATTCTTGCCTGGGAAATCCCATGGACAGAGGAGCCTGACCGTCTACAGTCCATAGGGTCTCAAAGATTTGGACACGACTGAGCACACATGCCCGCTATCAGATCTAGTCCCTTAAATCTGTTTCTCACTTCCACTGTATAATCATAATGGATTTGATTTAGGTCATACATGAATGGTCTAGTGGTTTTCCCCACTTTCATCAATTTAAGCCTGAATTTGGCAATACAGAGTTAATGATCTGAGCCACAGTCAGCTCCCAGTCTTGTTTTTGCTGACTGTATAGAGCTTCTCCATCTTTGGCTGCAAAGAATATAATCAATCTGATTTCGGTGTTGACCATCTGGTGATGTCCATGTGTAGAGATGTCCATGTCCATCTCTTTTGTTGTTGGAAGAGGGTGTTGGCTGTGACCAGTGCGTTCTCTTGACAGGTCTCTATTTGCTTTTGCCCTGGTTCATTCTGTATCCAAGGCCAAATTTGCCTGTTACTCCAGGTGTTTCTTGACTTCCTACTTTTGTATTCCAGTCCCCTATAATGAAAAGGACATCTTTTTTGGGTGTTAATTCTAAAAGGTCTTGTAGGTCTTCACAGAACCGTTCAACTTCAGCTTCTTCAGCGTTACTGGTTGGGGCATAGACTTGGATCACTGTGATATTGAATTGTTTGCCTTAGAAATGAACAGAAATCATTCTGTCGTTTTTGAGTTTGCATCCAAGTACTGCATTTCGGAATCTTTTGTTGACCATGATGGCTTCTCAATTTCTTCTAAGGGTTTCCTGTCCATAGTAGTAGATATAATGGTCATCTGAGTTAAAGTCACCAATTCCAGTCCATCTTAGTTTGCTGATTCCTAGAATGTCAATGTTCACTCTTGCCATCTCCTGTTTGACCACTTCCAATTTGCCTTGACTCATGGACCTAACATTCCAGGTTCCTATGCAATATTGCTCTTTACAGCATCGAACCTTGCTTCTATCACCAGTCGTATTCACAACTGGATGTTGTTTTTGCTTTGGCTCCATCCCTTCATTCTTTCTGGAGTTATTTCTCCATTGATCTCCAGTAGCATATTGGGCACCTACTGACCTGGGGAGTTCATCTTTCAGTGCCATAACTTTTGGCCTTTTCATACTGTTCATGGGGTTTTCAAGGCAAGAACACTGTGGTTTGCCATTCCCTTCTCCAGTGGACCACAGTCTGTCAGACCTCTCCACCATGACCTGTCAGACTTGGGTGGCCCCACATGGCATGGCTTAGTTTCATTGAGTTAGACAAGGCTGTGGTCCATGTGATCAGATTGGCTAGCTCTCTGTGATTGTGGTTTCCATCTGTCTGTCCTCTGATGCCCCATCTCAGCGCCTACTGTCTTACTTGGGTTTCTCTTACCTTGGACATTGGGTATCTTTTCACGGCTGCTCCGGCAAAGTGCAGGCACTGCTCCTAACCTTGGATGTGGGATAGCTCCTCTTGTGGGGTAGCTCCTGTTGGACGCTCCTGTGCCATTGCAGCCACCACTCCTGCACCATCAAAGACCACCCCCAAGAAAAAAAAAAATGCAAAAGCAAAATGGCTGTCTGAGGAGACCTTACAAATAGCTGTGAAAGAAGGGAAGCAAAAAGCAAAGGAGAAAAGGAAAGATATACCCATATGAATGCAGAGTTCCAAAGAATAGCAAGGAGAGATAAGAAAGCCTTCCTCAATGATCAATTGTTTCAGAAAACAATACAATGGGAAAGACTAGAGATCTTTTCAAGAAAATTAGAGATACCAAGGGAACATTTCATGCAAAAATGGGCTCAATAAAGGACAGAAATTGTAGGGACCTAACAGAAGAAGAAGCTATTAAGAAGTGGTGGCAAGAATACACAGAAGAACTGTATACAACCAAGATAATCATGATGGTGTGATCACTCACCTAGAGCCAGACAACCTGGAATGTGAAGTCAAGTGGGCTTTAGGAAGCAACACTATGAACAAAGCTAATGGAGGTGATGGAATTCCACTTGAGCTATTTCAAATCCTGGAAGATGGTGCTGGGAAAGTGCTGAACTCAATATGCCAGCAAATTTAGAAAACTCAGCAGTGGCCACAGGACTGGAAAAGGTCAGTTTTCATTCCAATATCAAAGAAAGGCAATGCCAAAGAATGCTCAAACTACTGCACAACTGCACTCATCTCACACATTAGCAAAGTAATGCTCAAAATTCTCGAAGCCAGGCTTCCGCAATATGTGAACCGTGAACTTCCAGATATTCAAGCTGGTTTTAGAAAACAGAGAGGAACCAGAGATCTAATTGCCAACATCCACTGGATCATTGAAAAAGCAAGAGAATTCCAGAAAAAAAATATCTATTTCTGCTTTATTGACTATGCCAAAGCTTTTGACTGTGTGGATCACAATAAACTGTGGAAAATTCTTCAAGAGATGGGAATCCCAGACCACCTGACCTGCCTCTTGAGAAACCTGTATGCAGGTCAGGAAGCAACAGTCAGAACTGGACATGGAACAACAGACTGGTTCCAAATAGGAAAAGGAGTACGTCAAGGTTGTATATTGTCACCCTGCTTATTTAACTTATATGCAGAGTACCTCATGAGAAACACTGGGCGGAGGAAGCACAAGCTGGAATCAAGATTGCCGGGAGAAATATCAATATCCTCAGATAAGCAGATGACACCACCCTTATGGCAGAAAGTGAGGAGGAACTAAAGAGCATCTTGATGAAAGTGAAAGAGGAGAGTGAAAAAGGTGTCATAAAGCTCAACATTCAGAAAACATTCATGGCATCCGGTCCCATCACTTCATGGCTAATAGATGGGGAAACATTGGAAACAGTGGCTGACTATTTTTCTGGGCTCCAAAATCACTGGGGATGGTGATGCAGTTATGAAATTAAAAGACATTTACTACTTGGAAGGAAAGTTATAACCAACCTAGATAGCATATTAAAAAGCAGAAACACATTACTCTGTCAACAAAGGTCCCTCTAGTCAAGGCTATGGTTTTTCCAGTGGTCATGTATAGATGTGAGAGTTGGATTATAAAGAAAGCTGAGCGCCAAAGAATTGATGCTTTTGAACTGTGGTGTTGGAGAAGATTCTTGAGAGTCCTTGGGCTGCAAGGAGACCCAACCAGGCCATCCTAAAGGAGATCAGTCCTGGGTGTTCTTTGGAAGGACTGATGTTGAAGCTGAAACTCCAACACTTTGGCCACCTGATGTGAAGATCTGACTGATTTGAAAAGACCTTGATGCTGGGAAAGATTGAAAGCAGGAGGAGAAGGGGATGGCAGAAGATGAGATGATTGGATGGCATCACCGATTCAATGGATATGGGTTTGGGTGGACTCTGGGAGTTGGTGATGGACAGGGAGGCCTGGTGTGTTGCAGTCCATGGAGTCACAAATAGTCGGACACGACTGAGAGACTGAAGTGAACTGAGCACACCTGCACATAACTTTTTAGCGACATTTTTACAATGACAGATTGAAAAAAATCTCTTGTTAAAAGTGGGAAGAATGTTAAAAACAATGATACTAGGATTCATTTTTAAGTAGCATAAAACAATGTCACAGGAATAAAATTCATGAATTCCGCAGCCACACATTAGTTTTAAATTGTCAAGATTGATTACTTAATATCCTGCATTTAGTTTCTACTTCTAATAAAAGTGCCTATGTATCAAGTTGTTTGGAGAAGCAAAGCTGAGGATGAGGAACTATAAATACAGAAAGATAAAAAGTATCCTGCTTAGTCAGTCAGTCGTGTCCAACTCTTTGTGACCCCATGGACTGTAGCCTGCCAGGCTCCTCTGTCCATGGAATTTCCCAGGCAAGAATACTGGAGTGGGTTGCCATTTCCTCCTCCAGGGAATCTTCCTGACCCAGGATTGAACCCATATCTCCTGCATTGCAGGTGGATTCTTTACCATCCGAACCACCAGAGAAGCCTCATAAAAAGTATACAATGCACCTTATTGCTACTGGTGACTATCAAGTGCTTTTTGCCACAGGTAGAACATAAATATGCATTGGGTAAGTGGGTAATTCTAGGAAGAGTGTGGCTAATTTATTTAGACATTTATAGTAGTGCAATATTCCAAAATTAAATGGAGTAACACCAAGTGTCCAACACAGTGATCAATGCAGCAAGTACTTAATTACAAGGTATTAGAAAAGCAGAATGTGAGGTGATTCTCCTGCTACAGACTGATTTCATTTGAAACATGTAATAATCGAGTGGACAGTCCTTTCTTATCAGTCAGTAATATGTGTAGTGTGATATGACTTTCATGTGGTAATGTAAAGGCTGTAGATTCTTGTGGCAGATGAGTTACATTTGAAGTTTGGCCAGGATCTCACTTCTGAGCTGTGTGACCTGGAGGATAGAAGAGCTGAGGAGAATTATTTAAAGGAACTATTTGGAGATGCAAGAGACACAGGTTTAATTCTTGTGCTGGGAAGATCCCCTAGAGAAGAAAATGGCAACCCACTCCAGTATTCTTGCCTGGGAAATCCCAAGGACAGAGGAGCCTGGAGGTTACTGTCCATGGGATCACAAAGAGTCAGATATGATGGAGCAACAGAGAACACATTCACAAAGAGGTGGACAGAGCTTAGGAAACCCAGGATAGCTTAGTCCTCTTGGGCTCACGACAGGTAGGAGATATTATCTTATGCCTGAAGGTATGGGAAAGGAGAAATTGGAAGAATTCTGAGGGCTGCCTGACAAGTGCCCTATAATAGAGTGACAGAGGTGACCCACAGTGACTCAGCAGGGACGGGTACCGGGAAAATAAATACTGTGACTTCACTCTTCTACAGCTAGCCCTCACATCTCCTGCCAGTTCTCCACTGGACAAACCTTATAGAAGGCAGAGGGTAAAGAAATACATCAAAGCAAGTTGTTAAAAGTCAGCTGCTCAGTAAGATGGAGGAGGAGCACAGACAAGGGACCAGGGAAGACAATGGCAGAAACCCAGTAGCCATACCTGTATCTGTGAACGTTAAATCACCAAAGAGAAATTCTTCATCATTCAATTCTAGTCACAAGTATCTCTATATTTTAGAATTCTTCTCCATTTTGACAAAGTCAGAAAAAGGAGATTACCAGATCTACCATGATATCCATTTTAACTTGGCTGCCATCAGGGTAATCGTAATACAATAACAGTAACTATATCAGCAATAACTCTAACTGACTTATTTGTTTCCTGTTCCTCTTCATGTTTCTGACTTTTTAAAACATTTTCCACAGCTTAATTGCACTTGTAACCAGTGGCTCTATATTCATACTGATTGAAATCACTCAAAGCTCCAGTGCCTCTTAGCTATGTGATCCTAGATAAATGATATGCTTTCTACGTCTTTGTCTTGTTGTTCAGTTGCTCAGCCGTTTCTGACTCTTTGCGACCCCATGGACTGCAGCATGCCAGGCTTCCCTGTTTTATATTCTCTCAGAGTTTGCTCAAACTCATATCCATTGAGTAGGTGATGCCATCCAACCATCTCATCTTCTGTTGTCCCCTTCTCCTCCTGCCCTCAATCTCTCCTAGCATGAAGGTCTTTCCCAACGAGTCGGCTCTTCACATCAGTTGGCCAAAGTATTGGGGCTTGAGTTTTAGCATTAGTCCTTTAAATGAATATTCAAGGTTGATTGGCTTTAGGATTGACAGTTTTGGTCTGTTTGCAGTCCAAGGGACTTTCAAGAGTCTTCTCCAGCAGTGCATTTCGAAAGCATCAATTCGGTGCTCAGCCTTGTTTATAGTCCAACTCTCACATCCTATATGACCACTGGAAAAAGCGTAGCTTTGACTAACGGATTTTGGTCAGCAAAGTGATGTCTCTGCTTTTTAATATGCTATCTAGGTTTGTCATAGATTTTCTTCCAAGGAGCAAAGGTCTTTTAATTTCATGCTGCAGTCACAGTTCACAGTGATTTTGGGGTCTGCAAAGAGATCCACAGTCAATCCTAAAGGAAACCTGTCCCGAATATTTGTTGGAAGGAATGATGCTGAAGCTGAAACTCCAATATTTTGGCCACGTGATGTGAAGAACTGACTCATTTGAAAAGACCCTGATGCTGGGAAAGATTGAAGGCAGGAAGAGAAGGGGATGACAGAGGATGAGATGGTTGGATGGCATCACCGAATCGATGGACATGAGTTTGAGAAAGCTCTGGGAGTTGGTGATGGACAGGGAAGCATGGAGTGCTGCCGTCCATGGGGTCGTAAAGAGTCAGACACGATTGAGCAACTGAACTGAATTGAATTTGCCATGAAGTCTTAGTCTGCTTATATGAAAAATAAAGCTATCTTGATTTGACTGAGCAAGTGGGCTCCTTGCCCACTGGGCAGTGAGAACACCAAGTCATGAGGCAATGTTTTGTTGTAGAGAAGCAGGATGTTCAAGTAAGGTGACAGGAAGTGATGCTGACATCTGTCTCCCCCATAGGCTCTTGAGTGGGATGCTGCTGTTAAGTCACTAAGTTGTATCTTACTCTTTATGACCCCATGGACTATGGACCACCAGGCTCCTCTGTCCATGAGATTTCTCAGGCAAGAATACTGGAGTGGGTTGCCATTTTCTTCTCCAGGGGATCTTCCTGATCCGGGGATCAAACTTGGGTCTCTTGCATTGCTAGCAGATTCTTTACTATATGAACCACTAGGGAAGCCCCTTGAGTGGGATACCTATTGGAAAGTGGGGAGCAGGAGGGAGAGGAGTCTACAAAATGATTGGTGGAAAGTAATGGAAAGTTTGAAGAATTCTTGATGGAGGTGCTCCTGTTCTTCATACCTCTTTGTGGGTCATGTGCAAATTTAGGCATTTAGTATGTCACATGGGCTTCCCAGGTGGTGCTAGTGGTAAAGAACATGCCTGCCAATGCAGGAGACATAAGAGATGCCGTTGGATCCCTGGGTCAGGAAGATTCCCTGGAGGAGGGCAGGGCAACCAATTCCAGTATTCTTTCCTGGAGAATCCCATGGACATAGGAGTCTTGCAGGCTACAGTTCATAAGGTTTTAAAGAGTCACACAGGACTGAAATGACTTAGCACGCATCCAGAGTGTGTTACATATGGTGGATTTTTGGTCTGTAACATCTAAAATTCAGTCAGTCATTCTAATTCCTCAATTCTTCTGTGCAATGCCCAGCCAAAGGGGCTGTCAGCAAGTTGCTTCCATAATACTCTGCAAGATGAGCTTGGGGTGGTCTCAGTGAATCATTTTGTTTCTACCTTTCAGGCCCTGAGAATGTAAGGTCTCATGTATGGTTTCATTAATATGCCTTAATATTTTTTCATGAAGACATATAGGAGGAACTCAGTAAATCTTAGCTGCAATTATTGCTTCTGAGAAGTTTTTCAGAATAACTAATTCGTAAATAATTAATATGAACTGTTTATTTGTATAAATAGTAAGAAGTTAAAATATGATCATATTTTCTTAATCTGAACCCAAAAATAATATCTTTATTATAGTATTGTGAATATCAGATGAGAAAAAACAGAAAATTCTTTGTAATCTCTGGCACACTTCTAAATGCCAATTCTTATTGTTGTTATTAACAGAAATAGACTTGCTCCTTTGTCAATCAGTTCTCGCCAGTAGGAGGGGTGAACTGGCTGAGCTTTGATCATGTCTCAAAGGTTCAACACAGTGTATCTTTTGTCCAAAATACCAACAGAAAGAGGAGTTCAGTTAGTTTCCTACATTATCGCTTCTACTCTAGAAAATGAGAATTTTGACCAAAAAAGAGAGACTGAATTAGAAGCACGTCTTTGTAGACTGAGAATAGGATTGTAAGAATAAAGAAATGAGGGTAATGTTTTATAAATGTACTTACCCAAAGATGTTTTTCAATGGTTAGAACTAAGAAAAGCAAAGTGCTTTACCAAGGTTATATTTTAGGTGATTATGCCAGCAAAGAAAATGATAAAGGGAAATCTAAAAAACAGCAGGATAATAAGGGCATTTCTTTGGCATAGATATTAAAGTCCAGTAGCAAAGCAGTTATGATTTACTGTTGTCCCTTAATGGAAGTATTAAAATATGCATATGTTATTTATAATGTATACAAAGCCTTATAGTTTGTAATCTCCAAAGAGAACCCATGTATTTGAGAAGAATAAAACCCTGGCCTAAACCAATACTGGCACATATATAACTCCATCACAAATACCTTGGTATGTCCTTGAGACATAACACAGTTTCCTGTATGTGTGTCTATGTGTGTGCTTGTATGTGCACATGCTGATATGTGCTACTGCAGTACTGATCACTCTAAGAATCTTTTAAAATTGAGGAAGATTCGGAAATTGTATGACCCGAATGAACATGGAGTTTTCTTCCAGTTTGGGGACTTTGAATGTGTCTATTTGTAGTTTCTCATGAGAGCTTCATGAGAGTGGTAGAATTGCAATGAAGCAGTTTCAGGAGTTCTTGGTTCTACTCCCAGGGCAGTCGTAGATGAGCACTGTGACCTTGGATAAAGTCATTTAGCCTCCCTGGATCTCCGTTTATTCATCTGTAAAGCACTGGAGTTGAACTCTGTGATCTCTAAGGTCCTTATGAGAGGTAAAGTTTTATGATTCTCTGCGAGTTAATTATTGAGGTCTTCTGTGGTCAAGTTTGCATCCTTCATTTTTTCTGGCAGCAATAAACAAGAATGACCTCTGCTCTAAAATTAGAATATTCTGTAACTTACTAGAAATAGATGCAAATATTCTAAGGGGAATAATGATTGCATCATTTGATCTAGGCTCAAAGCTGAAAAATTCAAAACAAAGCCTATTTACCATCTCCTTAAGTGTTTCCCTTGTTCAAAAACAAATCAAGACTGAGACTCATTATTCCCTATAGCTCAAAGCTACATAGCACAGTGTGTGCTTTGGTTAATGCCTTTGCTGTAGTCTGACACAGTCTTTGGATCTGCCTCTGTTCCTTGTCAGTACCAGTGACAAAGCCTGCTTTTTTTTTTTTTTTTAACACAGAGAGTGGATTTAAAAGAAAGGCATGACAGCATCTTTTCTGCTGCTTAGATTTCTTTGGTCTCACATTATATCTCACTTCCCTAGTGTGAGGCCACTGGCCTGTGTTCCAACTTTAATTCCCTCACAGATGTTAAAGAGACTAATAATATCCCCAGAGCCTGTCTCAGACAGAATAGCACAAGAGACAAAGGCTATCTTGGGGACATTTTAACCTTCATTTTCAGAACCATCACCAACTGCCTAGCTTGTGCACCACTCTCTCAGGGCTGGATTTGGATACTGTATTATCTGTTATCTGGCAAGTATTTAAGATGGTGCCCACTCAAGAGAGTTAGCCTTATGGTAGTGTGGTCTCTGTGCTAAAAAAAAAAAAAAGAGAGAGAGAAGAAAAAAAGAAAAGAAAAACAAGCTTTGAAAACCAAAGGAATTAAAGGGTATAATTTTACCAGAAATGAAGGCCATTTCCAAAAAAGAAGAAGTCTCTTCAGGGTAGGGAGGTAAATTAAAAGTCACTACCTGTATGCAGGTCAGGAAGCAACAGTTAGAACTGGACATGGAACAACAAACTGGTTCCAAATAGGAAAAGGAGTACGTCAAGGTTGTATATTGTCACCCTGCTTATTTAACTTATATGCAGAGTACATCATGAGGAACGCTGGGCTGGAAGAAGCACAAGCTGGAATCAAGATTGGTGGGAGAAATATCAATAACCTCAGATATGCAGATGACACCACCCTTATGGCAGAAAGTGAAGAGGAACTCAAAGGCCTCTTGATGAAAGTGAAAGAGGAGAGTGAAAAGGTTGGCTTGAAGCTCAACATTCAGAAAACGAAGATCATGGCATCTGGTCCCATCACTTCTTGGGAAATAGATGGGGAAACAGTGGCAACCGTGTCAGACTTTATTTTTCTGGGCTCCAAAATCACTGCAGATGCTGATTGCAGCCATGAAATTAAAAGACACTTACTCCTTGGAAGGAAAGTTATGACCAGCCAAGACAGCATATTAAGAAGCAGAGACATTACTTTGCCAACCAAGGTCCATATAGTCAAGGCTATGGTTTTTCCCGTGGTCATGTATGGATGTGAGAGTTGGACTGTGAGGAAGGCTGATCGCCGAAGAATTGATGCTTTTGAACTGTGGTGCTGGAGAAGACTCTTGAGAGTCCCTTGTACTGCAAGGATATCCAACCAGTCCATTCTAGAGGAGATCAATCCTGGGTGTTCATTGGAAGGACTTATGCTGAACTTGAAACTCCAATACTTTGGCCACCTCATGCAACGAGTTGACTCACTGGAAAAGACTCTGATGCTGGGAGGGATTGGTGGTGGGAGGAGATGGGGACGACAGAGAATGAGGTGGCTGGATGGCATCACCGACTCGATGGACATGAGTTTGAGTGAACTCCGGGAGTTGGTGATGGACAGGGAGGCCTGGCGTGCTGTGGTTCATGGGGTCGCTAAGAGTCGGACATGACTGAGCGACTGAACTGAACTGAACTGATGAATATATGTGGAGAAGGAAATGGCAACCCACTCCAGCATTCTTGCCTAGAGAAGTCCATGGCCAAAGTAGACAAGTGAGCTACAGTCCATGACGTCACAAAGAGTTGAACACTACTGAGTGACTAACACACCCCTACACACATGGATATATAAATATATATATCCTTACATATAGCTTCATTTAGTTATTATATATAGATAGATTGGGTAGGTAATATAACATTGAGAAAAACAGAACTACAGTTAAAAGTTTAGCCCTCAGCAAGATTTTTTTTTTCACTTCCTTGAGCCTCAGGATTCTAATTAAAAAAAAAAAAGGAAATTATATAACCCCATATGGACTTTCCATTAGATTTCACTGAAATGATTTATTTAGAATCCCTGGGAAAATTGTCATGCTATTCATATGGTATTTCCTAAATATTCATTCTTTTCTTAATAAACTATTATATAAAATAAGAAGCTGGTCATTTTCATGTTTCAAGTAATAGTGACCACAGTTAACAGCATCATAACAGATTTTCTTATGTCACAAAGAATCAGATTGCTAGGAGATTTGGCCACCTGATGTGAAGAGCCCTGATGCTGGGAAAGATTGAGGGCAGGAAGAGAAGGGGGCAACAGAGGATGAGATTGTTTGATGGTATCACCAACTCAATGGATGTGAATTTGAGCAAACTCCAGGAAACAGTGAAGGACAGGGAAAGCTGGCATGCTGCAGTCCATGGGGTCTCAAAGAGTCAGACACAACTTAGTGTCTGAACAAAACAATCAAAACAAAGGAACTGGCATAGGTTTAGGAGCTCAATAATAGGGTTAGACTGTGTAGGTTTTTTACTTTCTTCTCATGATTACAGAATGGCTATAACTTTTCTGGGCATCTATATTCTAGATGAGAAGGAGAAAATGGTGGACATCCTTAGTTAAGAAAGTATAAAAATTTGTAAAGTCCCAAAGCAGATTCCCCCTTAACTTCATTGGTTAGACTGGATTACTTAGACAGATCTAACCACAAGGGAGGCTGGGAGGTAAAGAACAGGATGTCATATTAGAATCAAACCAATAATTAGCCAAACTCTGGGGCTAACAAAACAAACTCTGTTCTGGAAATAGGCTTCTTTCTGTTAGGATGGAAAACTACTGTGGAGAAACTTTCGGACCTTTCTCAACAACACAAATATATAAAGACTACAAAAATAAAACATGGAAGTTAGGAACTAACAAAAAATTGAGAAATATTTGGGAAAACTGAAAGCTATCCTAAACTGGTGTGAGCTTATTTAGTTCTTTGTGGAGGGATAGCTACAGTCAAAGATGGTAACCAAGGTGTAAGCTTCCCAGATGGCACTAGTGGTAAAGAACCCATCTGCCAATGCAAGAAACAAGAAACACGGGTTCAGTCCCCAGGTCAGGAAGATCCCTGGTGTACTCCAGTGTTCTTGCCTGGAGAATCCCATGAACAGAGGACTCTAGTACTCTAGTGGGCTACACTTCACAGGGTTACAAAGAGTCAGACATGACTGAGTGACTTAGCACACATGCAAGAGGATAAGGAAGAAGAATTTCCATTTCCACTTTTCCCCCTTCCCAGCACTTCCTTGGATTATCGTGGTCCTCCTTAGTGAGAGGAACCAGAAGCAACAGCATATTTTGGATGAGTAATGCCAGAGAAGCAAAAATCTGGCTGGGTGGGGAAAGCAGGTATAGGACTACCTTCTTTCCCTTTCCTCAAAATCAAAGGTACTCTGATTGTAGCCTAAGGAGACTGATTCTCCCAATGTTGCATGTTTCTACAAGTTAATACTGCAAGATTACATAGGAGTTAGTACCTTTCTCTAGAATCTTCCAGTCTGGATTTAAATCTGTTCAATCTTTTAAAAGTTACTAGGGAGGACACAGGAGAAGGCAATGGCAACCCACTCCAGTACTCTTGCCTGGAAAATCCCATGGATGGAGAAGCCTGGTAGGCTACACTCCATGGGGTCATGAAGAGTCGGACACAACTGAGTGACTTCACTTTCACTTTTCACTTTCATGCATTGGAGAAGAAAATGGCAACCCACTCCAATGTTCTTGCCTAGAGAATCCCAGGGACAGCGGAGCCTGGTGGGCTGCCGTCTCTGGGGTTGCACAGAGTCAGACACAACTGAAGCGACTTAGCAGCAGCAGCAGGAGGAAGGACACAAGGTAAGATTTGGCCTTTAGAAATTACCAAGCATGTTTTACCCAAAAGAGTAGCTGCAACTCCCAGGGGGTCATGAGTTCATAGGTTAAAATAACTAGATATCTCCAGTTGGAAAACAACAAACTGAGCAATACATGTGACATAAAGCTGAGTTATTAGAGCACACAAAACAACAATTTAAAATAAGTATAATAAATGTACTCAAAGACAAAGCCAAATGGGGAAAGAATCAGAAGTCATATAAAGGATGACATGGGAATATTAGAAATAATAAATATAAACACTAAAATAATTGATCGAGTAGTGAGAAGAATACATGCATGCATGTAAGTCACTGCATGCTTCAGTCATGACTGACTCTTTGTGACCCTATAGAATGATGCCAGGCTTCTCTGTCCATGGGATTCTTCAGGCAAGAATACTGGGTTGGGTTGCTGTGGTCTCCTCTAGGGGATTCCTGACCCAGCAATCTAACCTGTGTCTCTTAAGTTTCCTTGCATTGGCAGACAGGTTCTTTACCACTAGTGCCACCTGGGAAGCTCCAATGAGTAGAATTGAGATAGTAAAAAAATAAATTAAGTAAACTTGAAGACTGAGGAACTTTCCCAGAAGATAGGGAAGAGACACAGCAGAAAATAAAAAAAAGCTCAGCAACTGTAGCAGGCAAAAGAAGTTTTGAGGATGTGATTAAGAGTTTTGAGATGGAAAGTTTATCCTGGATTATCAGGGTGAGTCAAAATATGAGGAGGGAAGCAGAAAGAGATTTGAAGAGGTCATGCTGCTGACCTTGAAAATGGAGGAAAGGACCAAGAGCCAAGGATGCGAGAAATGAAGCTCCAGAGGCTGGAATAGGAAAGGAAGCAGATTTTCCCCTACAGCCCTCATAAGGAGCACGGCCCTGCACTGTTGTTTTGGCCCAGTGAAATACCTCACAGACTTCTGACCTCCAGAACTATAAGATAATTAGTCTGTGTTGTTTTAAGTCGCTAAGTCGGTGATAATTTGTTAAAGGAGCTATAGGAAACTAATACAGATTTATCCAGGGTTGAGGTAGAAATATTAACATCTTGAAATTGGAAATCCAAAAGGAAAGTAAAGGGAAGAAGGATAGAAAATATTTGTAAAAGTAGAAAATATTTCTAAAATAATGGAGAAAAATCTTCACAGTTAAATATAAAAATTCCCCAATTAAAAGAACTTATAGAACAGCATAAAGGAAAGACAAAGAAATACCTATATTAAGAAATCATAAAAATAGAGTATGTACTTGGTCACAAAAAGTCAGTGTGCTTCATCAGATTCCTGAAGTCAATATCCTCTAAGTTACAATAAAATTAGAAATTGATATTTAAATGATAGTATTAAACATGTTATTTTTGGAAACAAAGTATCTTACTAAATAATGCTAGCTTGGAAAAGATTCCATGCAAAGGCTTTAAAAATTAGAAATATGTGTAATTTTTTGATATTAAAAAAGTTATGTCAAATTCTGTGAGACACAGCTAAAGTGGTCTTTATGTGAAAACAATACCTTTAAATATGTTTAAAATGTATTTTAAAATATGTAAAAATGTTTAAAAATATGTTAAAGCGTTTAGCAAAAGAAATTAGAAAGTAGAAGAACAAGGAAACAAGACAAAAGAGTAAAGATAAAATAGAAATCAATAAAATGGACAAAGATCAGAAAAAATTAATTAAAAACTGGTTCTTTGTAAAGATAAGCACATCTCTGACAAAACTAAATAAGAAAGAATAGGTGCAGATAAACAAAACCCTGACACCAAATATTTAAAAGCAATCCATGTTATCAATAACTACATAATAATATTTTAAATTTTATAAGCTTAATATAATTTGATTTCAAAAAGATAAATATAACAAGAAAAGTAAAGATGCATTTCATTTATTAAAACAAGAAAAGTTCTAGATAACATATTAGCTAAGGGAATGCAACTGTGCCTTAAGAATTAGCATTCCATGATTGTCTTCCTTGAGTTGCCTCAGAAGAAGGCACTAAGACAAAGGTTCACTTAAAAACAGTACCTTTAAGGGGCTTCCCAGATGGCTCAGTGGGTAAAGAATCCACCTGCAATGCGGGAGACAGAGGCAGATGCAGGTTTGATTTCCAGGTTTGGAGACGAGGAGGGCATGGCAATCCACTCCAGCATTCTAGCTTGGGGAATCCCATGCACGGAGGAACTTGGTGGGCTATAGTCCATGGGGTGGGGCACGACTGAAGCAACTGAGCTCATGTGATGGCAGGATATTTAGGAGGGGAGGTGAGGAAACATTGATAGGAAAGTGAGAAAGTGATTCAAGGAAGTGAAAGCTGGTAACAAAATCTCGTTAGAGAGCAAGTCACTTCTGTGGGCTCCTGGCATTATTTCAGAGGGAAACCTTAGGACCCACCTGATGGAGATCAACCTCATCTGCAAAGTGTGACAGTTTGGTCCTTTGTAAGTGAGTCTCTATCATTCGCTGATTGAGAGCTACTCTCTGTAATTAAGTCATTACCAAATAAATCAGCATTTTGTAGCCTTAAATATTACCTGAAATAGTCTGAATCAGTTAATACAATTCAAAACATATCATTCTTTCAGATAATATCTAAGAAAAGAAAGAAAAAACAACTCTGCTTTTCTTCTATACAAAGTATGCAGAATACATATACAAAGAAAGTTTTCTTCAATTTTCAACATGATTTTATTTTCAGTCACTGTAAGATGTAATTGAACATTAAACTTTTTGTGGAGTTTTATTTTTGAAGAAAAGGACGCTATTGGCTTTTTGTAGAAGAATGTTCCCTGTCCTTTTCTTAAAGTTTAAAGTGTCATCTTAATGCCTTTACTTCTTTCAAGTGAAATTTGGTTTAAGGGTGAGAAGTTGAAGGGAAAAAAAAAACCTCTCTTGAATACACATGCACACACAATGCAGTCTTTGAATTAAGCTGCTAGAATGTTCTCTTCTTATGGAGATTGCTTAAGGCTAGGTCTATTTTCCCTGCAATGCCTCATTAACTCTGAACACATTTTTCCCTAGATAAATTTAAAAGCTCATCCTAATTAGACTTCACTGGGGTGGTCTGAATTATTTGATTCATTCAGAAAGACGATAGCAAAAAAGATTACCTTGGGCAGCTATCATGAATGAGACTGAGGATAACCATGGTGATTTTAAGCCTTGGATTAGGTTTCATGGAATTTTCAACAATATGGCCTCAACATCAGGCAATAAATAGTACTCACAAGCGATCTTCTCTTCTATCTTACTAAGTGCTTTTGTAACTGTAACACTGTTTTCGTCTTGCCTGGACTCATTTTGTCCCTGACACCTCTCAACCCTATCAAGTCCTTCAAAACAGCAGGTAAATAATTATTTAAAGGTAAGTGGACTTGCAATTTAGGACATGCCTAATTCTTTAATTTTCTATCAATATCCTTCATGAACTTTATCCTTACCTGGACTACTGCAGTGACTTTCAGTTTATCTTTTACACTGATGGCAGAATGCTTTCTCTAAAGCTCCCCATGCAGGACATCTACTATAGATTTTTCCAAAGTTCTTTGTCCTTCATCCACCATACATTATCTTTTAGTTTTCTGTTTACTAAAATGCATCTGCTACATATTTCTCTTTTCCAGTTATATAGTTAGAATTTAGCAGGTGGGATGTACAGTGAATAGCAAGGCATATGGAAAATAGAGTTTTTAAATGATTAAATAAATGAATTGACCTGACCTGAACATTAGTGATGGACAGGGAGGCCTGGCGTCCTGCAGCCCATGGGGTCACAAAGAGTCGGACATGACTGAAGGAACTGAAATGAACATATTTCATTAGTATTTTTCCATAGATGACAGAATATAGTAAAATGTTCAAAGTAAGACCTCAAACTTCTTTTAAAGAAAAATTATTATTACTTTTCAGGCATGATTCTGATTAGTCTTTCTGCAAGTGATATGCTCCAATGGCACTCAGCTTTCATGTAACATGTCCTTCTGTTTCTCTTCTTCCTACCCTGCCAGAGTCCCTCAATTGCACCGAGTGCTGCTCACCTGTCTGTGGGGGGTTCAAGGAAACAAGAAATGACAGATTGTAAAGGAATTAAGATTTTGTTAGCCACATGTCCTTCCAGCCATAGGAGCGAGGACCTTCTACCTTAACTGGAGGTCTTCTGAAATCTGAGACTGAGATGTGTGAACTTTCTGCCGAGTTTGTTTTTGCTTTCCCAGTTTCCAGTGTGCTGGGCTTCTTGTCACTTCCACTTTGCTGGGTCTTCTTCATGTTCAGCTTCCACTGCAGGAGCTTTCCCCGAGTTGGGCTTCAGTTGTGCTTAGCCTCTGTCTCACAGGGGACAAGCTGAAGTTGTTTAAGCCAGGTTAAATTCTAGAAATGGCACCATCTATGTTGGGGGAGTTTGTAATTTCCTCAGTTCTGTCTCGCCACAGCAAAAATTTGAAGCAATAGATGGACCAGTGTTACAACTCAGTTTATGTCGGGGGAGTGTGTAATTTCTCCAGCTCTGTCTTGCCACAGCAAAAATTTGAAGCAACAGACGAACCAGTGTTACAACTCAGTTTTATTTAGAAAGCAAAGGAAAATACATCCTCGAAGCATAGGGTGGACCGACCCAAAAGACGAGAAGAGAGGCCAGCGGCTCAATTTGAGCTCCTCTTTTTATGTGTTTTTTTCTCCTCCCCGAGCCTTCCCTATGTAAATTGGGCTAGCCAGGAGGGCTGTTTCTTTCACCTGAGGTTCTCACTCTGGTCCTCAGATCTTCCTTTGTTCTGTTTTCACAGGCTTTTTCCTTTCTTTGTCTTTTAGCCACAGCTATTTTGGACTCCTTTTTCCTATTCTAACTACCTAACACTTTTAACCATAACTTTGTTTTGTTTTTTTTTTTCCAGCTATATATAAGGGAAATCATATTCTCTTTTGTGTAAGGCTTCTTTTACTCAGAATAATGGTTTTGAGATTCAACCATGTTGTATGTATCAGTGGTTTGTTCTTTTTTATTGATGAGTTGTGTTTCACTCTATTAATGTACCATATTGTTTCTTCATTCTGTTAATAGAAACGAGGGTTATTTCTAGTGTCAGGACTATTTCATATCATGAATAAAAATTCTGTACACATCCTTATGTAAGCCTTTTTGTTGACATTAGCTTTTACTTCTTTTGGGTAAATAAACAGTGATTATTGGATAGGATTAAGTATGTATTTAATTTTCTATGAAAGTGCTGGAACTTTTTCCCTAAAACTTGTATCACTTTGTATATTCATCAACAATACATGAGAATTTGAGGTTCTCCACAGCATCACAAATATTCAATGATCATCAGTGACTGAAAAACTATGCTATTTACCTAAGGTTTTATCCAGGGTCAGGGAGGAATGACTTTTTGGAACCAAAGGTATAGAAAAAAGTACTTATTATTTTGTAATTTTGCACTAGAAAGTCCAGTTTATTCAGTAACCTGATTATATTTTTGTAATAATGTCATATTTTATCTAAAAGTATATTTTACCCCAAAGTGATATTTCACATTTGGAAAATGCTACACAGCATATTAAAAAGCAGAGACATTACTTTGCTGAAAAATGTCCATCTAGTCAAGGCTATGGTTTTTCCAGTGGTCATATATGGATGTTAGAGTTGGATTATAAAGAAAGCTGAGTGCCAAAGAATTGATGCTTTTGAACTGTGGTGTTGGAGAAGACTCTTGAGAGTCCCTGGGACTGCAAGGAGATCCAACCAGTCCATCCTAAAGGAGATCAATCCTGGGTGTTCATTGGAAGGACTAATGTTGAAGCTGAAACTCCAAAACTTTGGCCACCTGATGGGAAGAGGTGACTCATTTGAAAAGACCCTGATGCTGGGAAAGATTGAGAGCAGGAGGAGAAGGGGACGACAGAGGATGAGATGGTTGGATGGCATCACTGACTCAATGGACATGGGTTTGTGTGGAATCTGGGAGTTGATGATGGACAGGAAGGCCTGGCGTGCTGTGATTCTTGAGGTCACGAAGAGTAGGACACGACTGAGCGACTGAACTGAACAGAACTGATACCATAAAAATCATTATTTAATTGGAAAAACTTGGTATGAAGCTGAAAGTTTCTGAATTCTAAACATGAAAAGTTATCTTTCTCTGTAAAATTTTTATTATAAAGTTTTTAGTCATTAAAACATATTTGTTATTTAAAACTGCAGGAATAAATAAATATAATAAATAAGAAATAAATTGATTATTAATTTTAATATATGATCAATTAATTTGTTTAAAATCTATCAAAACAAATTAAATGCCATTAATGTAATATTTAGCGACAGAAAAGGACAGACTAAAACATATTTATGTTTTGCCTTTATTCTTTATAATAACAAATCATTATAATAACAACTCAAATTGAATTTGATTATCTGAAGGAAAAACAAAAAATATAAAATATGGTTTGTAATGACCATTTGTAAGAGAAAAATTATATATCAATGAAGAGTCACTCAGAACTGTTTTACTCTGTTGCATTTGATCAGCTTTTCCTTAATTTTAATCAATTTGCAAGCAGTGGTCTTTCTTCTCATTGAATTCTTCTGCAAGTATTACTGAGTAACTATTAAGTTCACAGACAACAGGGAGAAGCAGAAATAAAGTTATTATGTTGTTGAGCTTATCTTCTAGTGGGAAGAGAGAACCAAATAGATGTTTAAAGTGTTAGGGAGTCACATGAATAATTCAACAGTCAGAGGGCTAGAGCTGGTAGGTGAGTGTGGTTTCTAAAGGAGTGGCAGAGAAAGCCCTCTGTGATGAGGTGGTATTTGAGCAGGAATCTGAATGACGGGAGAGAGTAGCCCAGGGAGAATAATGGGGAAGAAGACGTTTGTCTTTTGTACAGCTACTAATTCTGGTTCTTCCATTCATCTTTACCTGACTGCTATACCCATCTGTTTTCTCTAATATTTTTTTATCCTGCTGCTGCTGCTAAGTCACTTCAGTCGTGTCCGACTCTGTGTGACCCCATAGACGGAAGCCCACCAGGCTCTCCCGTCCCTGGGATTCTAAATGAGTACAAATCTTACTACTTTACTTACGACTTTAAATATGAAAGTGAAAGTCGTTCAGTCCTGTCCAACTCTTTGTGACCTCATGGACTGTACCTACCAGGTTCCTCTGTCCATGAAATTCTCCAGGCAGGAATAGTGGAGTGGGTAGCCATTCTCTTCTCCAGGGAATCTTCCTGATCCATGGATCCAACCCAGGTCTTCTTCATTGGCAGGTAGATTCTTTACTATCTGAGACACCAGGGAAAAACCAACTTTAAATATATTTCCATTGTATTCTTATTGTTCATCTTTGACTAAAATTATCTTTATGTTAGCAGAAGAAATCAATGTTTGAATTTGGCTTAAGTTTAAATAACCTTATTTAGAAATGCAGACATGTAAGATGTCTTCTGGTTAGGTTACTGAAGTTTAATTTTATTCTTAGAAATTACCACTGTAATATTATATTCTTTACAGTAAATAGTACTGTATTTTGCTATGTCCTGTTCTTAGCTGGGAAATTATGCACTTGTTGGTTTAAATCTGTTTTATATATTAAATAGTAATGCTAAAAAGAAATGCATAAAATAAAAACCCAAGCTAAACCATCAGCAATGAGAAAAATGGTAAAATTTTTAATAACAGGCATAAAATTGTATAGATCTAGTTTATTAGGTTTAACTGTGGGCTTTGTGCTTTAGAAAACCATTTGTACAATAAATAATTCATATATTTTCATTTTTATATTTTTTGATGGTGCTATCTGGGGCTTATAAATAACTATGAATATATAACATTGTTATTTATAGTAAATGAAAATATGGGTATATGGCTAAAATTATAAAATACCAATATATATCATTTATATATTTATACAGTTAGGATAAATACCAACATTTATTTTTTATTTCTTTTCTCTTTTTAAAACACTGTTCTTTTATTGCATTTATGCTATACCACTTCCTTACCTTATTTAGAGTAAATGAAAACTATATTTTTCTAGAAACTTATTTGCAATACAATATATAACAACAGTATTTTTCACACTGTGTATAATAATCATCTTTTTATTTGACCTTTTATAGCTACTCCTAATTATGTGGCTTGCCAAGTTTTTAAACTATCCATCCATGTGTCAGCTGTAACATTACCTTTTCATAGCACTTGTCTAGGTTATCATCATGTATTATGCTTTATTCTTCTTCCTGGGCCATATTCTCTTTTTTTATTAACCTTTATTCTATTTTTTAAAACTAATATTTATTGGGGTATAGTTGCTTCACAATGCTATATTAGTTTCTACTGTACGACATTAGCCAGATATACACATATACCCTCTACCTTTTGAGACATATTCTCTTCCTTTAAATTTCCCTCTAGTCTGGGGCTTCTTTAACCATTGCATTCATGATTCTAGCTGTTAAATCTAATGATACAATCCTTCTAATCTATTTTTGTGGATTGATACGTCCTGCTGAACCTGGAGTACTGGACTTGGAAGTAGAAATCAGAGTTAGGTTACTGGGTTGTATCATCATTTGCTATTCTGGAATGGTATTGGAAAAATCACTTCATCTTTGAGTCTGGTTTTCTTATCCTTAAATTATTATACCAATTCCACCTTACTATTATAAATATACAATTATACAATATGTTTGAAAGTTTATAAATAGTAAAATGCTAGGTCAGTTATTATTGACTTCTATTATAAAACCTCAGAAAACATTGGTGGTCATGGATATTATGTAGGTAAGAGGTTGAAAGAAAGCTGTGATAACTTCAGAGACTTTAAGTGCATTAAAAACCCAGCCAAAGATTACATTTAAAAGCTCAGTTTAATATGTTGAAATACATTTGATGGGAAAGAAATCAGCAAATGCCTTTAATCTATCCTTATACAAATTTGATTAAATTTTTTGAAAGGTTGTGAAAAATATTTAATAGGGTACAATCATGTCTGGGCTTTCCAGGTGTCTCAGTGGTAAAGAATCTACCAGCCAATGCAGGAGACACAGGTTTGATTCCTGGACCAGGAAGATTCCCTGAAGAAGAAAATGGCAACACACTTCAGTATTCTTGTTGGGATAATCTCATGCTCAGAGAAGCCTGGTGGGCTACAGTCCATAGGTTCACAAAGAGTCAGACACAGCTAAGTGAATGAGCATGCAAGTTTTACCCTAGTATCAGTGAGCGGAGTAATCTCATATCATAAGCAAGCTTTGAAGCATATATATGTGAATTATAGTCTCTATCCTTGTTAATCAAAGTGTAATCAAGGACAGGAAGCATCAGCACCTCCTGAGAGTTTGTTGAACATGTGGACTCTCTGGTTCCACCGAGACCTAGTGAACCAGAATCGGCATTTTAACAAGATACCCAGATGACAATACACTGTTTGAGAAAATGGGCCTACCTTTTATTTGTTAATAATAAAAATCTTCTAAGTGTCTTCCCCAGGAAGTGTCATGGTACAATTCAAAAGAGAATTCATTTGCAAGATTCCAGGAGGAAAGTGATTACCTCCAGTAAAGAAGTTAAAGACAAAAGTGTACATGATGATCTTTATTCTGATGCTGGAATTTAGTCACCTAAAAAATGTCTTTTTTATAGCCATAAAATTTAGGGGTGGAAAATAGGCCCACGTATGGTAACATATGAGGAGGACATGCCAACCCACCCCAGTACTCTTGCCTTTAGAATCCCACAGACAGAGGAGCCTGGCAGGCTACAGTCCATGGGATTGCACAGTCGGACATGGCTGAAGTGACTTACTTAGCATGCACGCACGCATGAGAGTCCCTTGTACTGCAAGGAGATCCAACCAGTCCATTCTAAAGGAGATCAGTCCTGGGTGTTCATTGGAAGGACTGATGCTAAAGCTGTAACTCCAATACTTTGGCCACCTCATGCGACGAGTTAACTCACTAGAAAAGAGTCTGATACTGGGAGGGATTGGGGGTGGGAGGAGACGGGGACGACAGAGAATGAGATGGCTGGATGGCATCACCGACTTGATGGACATGAGTTTAAGTGAACTCCCGGAGTTGGTGATGGACAGGTAGGCCTGGCGTGCTGTGATTCATGGGGTCGCAGAGTGTCGGACATGACTGAGCGACTGAATTGAACTGAACTGAACTGAACCTTGTAAGTTAAATCCCCACCCCACCAGAGTGGGGATTCTGATTCAGTAGGAACGTAGCAAGGCCTGAGCAAATTGGCCATCAGAGTTTGAGTAACACTGCTGTGAGAGGGTTACTGCTCTCAGTTTATCCTCTTTTCTCGGTCGTCCCCTTCTCCTCCCGCCCCCAACCTTTCCCAGCATCAGAGTCTTTTCCAGTGAGTCAACTCGTCGCATGAGGTGGCCAAAGTATTGCAGTTTCAGCTTTAGCATCAGTCCTTCCAATGAACACCCAGGATCGATCTCCCTTAGAATGGACTAGTTGGATCTCCTTGCAGTCCAAGGGACTCTCAAGAGTCTTCTCCAACACCACAGTTCAAAAGCACCAATTCTTCAGCGATCATCTTTCTTCACAGTCCAACTCTCACATCTATACATGACCACGGGAAAAACCATAGCCTTGACTAGGTGGACCTTTGTTGGCAAAGTAATGTCTCTGCTTTTTAATATATTATCAAGTTTGGTCATAACTTTCCTTCCAAGGAGTAAGCGTCTTTTAATTTCATGGCTGCAATCAGAATCTGCAGTGATTTTGGAGCCCCAAAAAATAAAGTCTGACACTGTTTCCACTGTTTTTCCATCTATTTCCCATGAAGTGATGGGACCAGATGCCATGATCTTTGTTTTCTGAATGTTGAGCTTCAAGCCAAACTTTTCACTCTCCTCTTTCACTTTCATCAAGAGGCTTTTTATATGACTATAAAATGGTTGGTTATTTGACTTTTAAAAATCCTCTTTAGGCGATTCTAATTTACAATTTAAAAACAACTACTTCTTTTTTTTTTTTGCATGATTTTCTTTCTTTTTTTTCTTTTTTTTTATTGGAGGCTAATTATTTTACAATATTATATTGGTTGGTTTTGCCATACATTGACATGAATCTGCCCCGGGTGTACATGAGTTCCCCTTCCTGAACCCCCCTCCCACCTCCCTCCTCCCTTTATCCTCCCTCTGGGTCATCCCTGCACACCAGCACCGAGCATCCTGTAACATGCATCGAGCCTGTCTAAAATAACATGGCTTTATTTTATCTGTCTCTGTAACATGCTATATAGGTGCATAATTAATTTTAAATTTTTGACATTTTTAACTTCTTAGTTCCACTGCTGGTTTATTGATATATATTTTTTCGGCTTGCTTTTATTTACATTTTCTTATATTTTCTTTTTTTAAAAATGTATTTTTAATTGAATGATAATTGCTTTACAAAATTGTGTAGGTTTCTGCCATAAATCAACTATAGGTATTTATGTGTTCTCATTTTATAAACTTATTTTTCTGACCTTATTTTATTGGAGGACCCCTTGTATGCTATTATGTTGCATATGGACAATATTAAAAATTATTACATAATGCTTAATGAATCAGAAAATAGATTCTAAGACCTAAAAATTGCCATTTAATAAATGAATTGAACTTAGGAGATGTTTTATTAATCTGATCCAAGGTTAAGTAAAATGAATCTTGAATTATGTCTACCCATAAATCAGAATGGGATAGGAGGAGCCAGGAGTGGGTTCTAGGAGATGAAGGGATGAAGTGGTAAAACCATGTGGGAACCAGAACCTATGGCCCTAAGGAGATTTGTATGAAAAGATAGACTCTGATATTAGATGCCTTATCACAAACAGTGGGTCTGTTTATGCATGTAATAAGTAGATTTTTTTCTCTCAGATGGAACCAACAAAACAGATCTTAGCAGTGGAAGCACTAGAAGACAATACCATGAAGAGCTAGAACAGAGGAGAAGAAATGGGTGATAGCTCTGTTCTTCAGGAGAGTTCTTCAGGTGACTCCAGCTATACTTGGGAATTTAGAAGGGATTAGCTTGGGTTGGAGCAATAAAAAGGAAGGTAGACTTAATTTTGGAGAAGGCAATGGCGAGCCACTCCAGTACTCTTGCTTAGAAAATCCCATGGATGGAGGAGCCTGGTAGGCTGCAGTCCGTGGGGTCACTAAGGGTCGGACACGACTGAGCGACTTCACTTTCACTTTTCACTTTCACACATTGGAGAAGGAAATGGCAACCCACTCCAGTGTTCTTGCCTGGAGAATCCCGGGGACGGGGACCCTGGTGGGCTTCTGTCTGTGGGGTCACACAGAGTCGGACACGACTGAAGTGACGCAGCAGCAGCAGCAGACTTAATTTTACATATAACCCAGGAAGGAAACAGAATACTAATTTATGGCTAAAGTTATGATAGAAAATTATCCAGAGAAATGTGAGGTATCCCTCACCCATTTTAGGTCTAATACACTATATCCCCTTTTGTGTTAACTATCTTTGTTATTTGAGATCTCCATTTTCAAAAGTTACTTTGTATAACTGAATCACTTGCTGTATAACTGAAATTAACACAACATTGTTAATCAATTATACTCCAATATAAAATAATTTTTTAAAATATATATACAAATAAACCAGAACCACACAAAGTTACTATGGAAATATTCACATCCTTTTAAAGGTAATTGACTCTAGGTGACAGTAAAGCACTTTACTTAAAGTGGATGAATTAATTTCTTTTTGAAATATTTGGATGGGAGACTAAGGAACTCAAGTAAAAGTCTTTTCCACATAGCTACATATACACCTGGATTTTGTGGTAGCCATATCTTTCTCCATGAGAACTTGTCTGAAATAAGAAAAAAGAAAGATAATGATTTGGAAAGGAGTGCTGTAATGGTTAATTTTGCTTGTAATTTGGGTCAAAAAGTGTCCATATATTTGACTAATCATTATATAATCTAGGTGTACCTGTGACTGTTTCTTGATGAGATTAGCACTTTAATCAGTAGACTGAGTTAAGGAGATTGCTCTCTCCAACATATGTAGGCAACTTGAGGGCCAGAATAGGACCGAAAGGCAGAAGAGGGAGAATTTGTTCTCTCTGCCTGTCTGCTTGCTGAGGTGCCAGTCTTCTGCCTTCCAACTGACTGGGACTTATACTATTGACTTTCCCAGTTCTCAGACCTTTGCTTTTGGACTAGAACTATACAACTGACTTTCCTCAGTCTCCAGCTTGCAGGTGACAGATCATGAGGCTTCTCAGTCTCCATAATCACATGGGCCAATTTATATATATTATATATATGAATTTTATTTTATATATATATAATTTAATATATAATTTTTAATTATTTATATATATTTATATATATATACTTTTTTTAAGTGAGCATATTTTTGATTTATTAAAAACTTTAATGCATGACACAACTCTTCAGACAGGGCTTAAGATTATAATGATTTACATGTCTGATTTTTATTACAGAAATACAATATTATACCAACACCAATAACAAAAACAGTATTGTGTATGTTAGATATTTTGTATGTTAGTTAAACAGTATTGTGTATTGTGTATGTTAGTTGCTCAGTCATGTCTGACTCTTTGCAATCCCATGGACTGTAGCCCACCAGGCTCCCCTGTTCATGGAATTTCCAGGCAAGAATACTGGAGTGGGTTGCCATTAAACCATTGAACCAAAAAAAATATATGTATATATATTTGATTCTGTCTTTTTCCGGAGATCCAAGGCTAATATGAGGATCATAAAAATAAAAATGCAATCTTTTTCAAACGAGACTTTCACTCTTTCCTTATGCAAAAAGTGAAGCTAACTATGACAATTTCTCACATATCAGTTTTATGTTTTGTTTTCCACATACGGTGTCAACTACCCATTCCTATATACATACACACACATAATCATCCAGAGGGCTTCCCTGGTGGCTCAGAGGTTAACACGTCTGCCTCCAATGCAGGAGACCCGGGTTTGATCCCTGGGTCGGGAAGATCCCCTGGAGAAGGAAATGGTAACCCACTCCAGTATTCTTGCCTGGAGAATCCCATGGATGGAGAAGCCTGGTAGGCTACAGTCCACGGGGTCGCAAAGAGTCGGACACGACTGAGCGACTGAACAGAACAGAATCATCCAGAAGTTGTTTTGGGATCCTCAAGTAAGAGAGGCCATTATATTAACAAGCATATAATATAATCTACAAGTGACATAATATATATGAAAAACAGTTAAGTATATATTTGGAAACAAAGAGAATAATAGTGCATGGGCTCAAATATACATTTGGAAATATATTAACACTTCCACTTTGAAAACAACTGCAGTAAACATAGGTAAATATACATTTCTGAAAGCCATTCAGATATACATTTATAAAAAAAAGTAGTCATAGTATTCAGTTTTTTTTTTTTAATTTTTAAAAATTTATTTTAATTGGAGGTTAATTGCTTTGCATTATTGCATTGGTTTTGCCATACATTGACATGAATCTGCCCCGGGGGGGGTACATGTGTTCCCCATCTTGAACCCCTCTCCCACCTCCCTCCCCATCCCATCCCTCTGGTTCATCCCAGTACACCAGCCCCGAGCATCCTGTATCATGCATCGAACCTGGACTGGGGATTCATTACACATATGATAATATACATGTTTCAATGCCATTCAGAGTTTTTAAATTTTAAAATATGTATCATGAATTTAAGTATAATAGATGGCCTTCACTGGAATGCAGAAAAAAGAAATCAAGAAGTCCCTTATTTCCAGTTTGTGTTTCCAAAATGTGGGCAGGTTTATTTTAACAGATTTTGGGAGACTTTTTAGACTTTCTTACCTAGAATTTGTTTCAATCACTATGACTCAAAAAATCTTTAAAAGTGTAGAAGAAATATATGGACTGTGGTCAAAAATTCAGAGGTCTAAGTCAGTTAGGATGCAGAGTTCTGAATAAGAGGGCACAAAGTGAGTCAGAATTTAACTTTAAGTTCCCTAAGGTCAGAGGCAGAGTTTGCCTTGTTTACTGTTATGCCTCAACCCATATTTGAGATGGAGTATGTCCTCCAAGATGTTTTTCATTGAATGACCTATGTTCAACATAAATCTCTGTCCTGAAAATCCATAAGGTTTATTAGAAACTCAAAGTCCTAGCAAGTACTGTCTTCAAACATAGTTAAAATTTTTATCATCCTTTTTATAACATGCTTGCAGGAAATGATCCTAAAGAAACAAAAAAATCATTGTGGGCAAGAATACATGCACATTTAATTTGAATTCACTTTGCTTCTGCTAAAGAAGCAGCAACCAATATGATAGATAAGTTTGATCACCAAGGAAATAACACTGAAAAACAGTATTCTTCTATCTCAAGAACATTCAAGTGGAACTTTAATTATAGATATTCCAGTGATAATTAATTTGTTGTTCTTATATGTTATAAATCACCAAAATACAGGAAAAGTCTTAAAGCCATGTTGAAACAACTAAAAATTTATTACACTTCAGATAACTTAAAGGGAAATGTGAATTTGACTCATTACCAATGTATCTTTAAAAAAATCGTTCACTTTTCATTCACTCATTTATACATTCACTAAATATTTACTGTATAGCCACTCTGTGTTAATTAACATAATTATTTTATGGAAATTAAAACACAGCTATGTGTGTTTGTGTAAGGAAAGTCAGAGTGCATCTCTAAACACCTCTCTGAGACATCCTATGACTGCCTGAAGGTTCAGGCTCTAGTGCACTTCGTGTGAGAAGAGCTCTGCAAGATCAGTGCTTTAACTTAGTTTCATTATGACTGTATATAGGGCCCAAGGATGGATTGCATGGTGTCTCCAGGTGAAGATATGTTTGGAAATTATTCCCCAATTCTGAAACTACTCTGCGGAACTCCTAATAGAGGTATCAATTCTGTTATGGTATGGGCTTCCCAGGTGGTGCTGGTGGTAAAGAACCCACCTGCCAATGCAGGAGACATAAAAGACACAGGGGGAACAGGAAGATCCCCTTAGAGGAGGGCATGGCAACCCACTGCAGTATTTTGTCTAGAGAATCCTCATGAACAGGGGAGCTTGGTAGGTGACAGTCCATTGGGTCGCAAAGAGTTAGACACGGCTGAAGTGACTTAGAACATCTGTTATGGTATAATGTTGGACTTGCTCAAAGGGTGAAGATCATATGGATTCTTTCATCACCAACAGTTTTGAACTCTGAGTTCTGGAAGACTTGTGTCCCTTTTTGGACTCTTATCTCTAATTTTAATAAGTATAAATGAAAATAGCTATTCATTAAAAAAAAAAAAACTAACAAAACCTCTTGCTGATAATGGTGAGAGGTTACAAGATGGGGACAGAATTTTTAAATATTACAGATTTCAGCATTAAGGCAGTCTTCAGGTGACATTAATCCTTGCCCAAATGTGTAGACAGAAAGACTAAAGTTCTGCCTGCATTAATTGGATGTATAGATTACTAAAGAATTGTAAACATGACCAAGTTTCAAAAGATCCCACCTCCCCAATTGCTTCTGAAATGTCAACCCCAGGGGCATTGTCTTGAAGAAAAGAGTGATTTAAAGGACTGTCTAGGTTGCTCATGTGTCTGTGTCATACTCAGAGTTAGAATCGTAATAATTTCAAATATGTGCTTGTGCTAATCACTGATACATCACATATTATTTTTAAAACAGTCATGGCAAGAATATGTTGGATTTGGAAGGTAAGATTTTAGTTTTGATCTGCCACTAATTCATTTTACGTGAACACTGCAGATTTCTGATGTCTCATAGATTGAATTAGGTGGATGGAACATGTCTTGCCTAAAGTCTGTTTCAGCTCTAATGTTCCTGTTTCACAATCTGCCATTAATAATCAAGTATCTTAGGAAATAATTACCATCAGGTTCTTTCTACATCCTTTTACTGTTTCATTCACTTTTAAAGAAAGACTTTTAAAAAGTATAATATACATAGAAAAATATATGCAAACCTCAAGTATCAAACGATACATTTTCATGAAGCAAATATAGTCATGAAAACAGCAACAGACTGAAAAAAAAAAAAAAAAAAGAAAATTACCAGAAACTTGGTGTCTGCCTTGTGTGCTATTTTAGTCACTATAACCAGAATAGCCACTACTCTGACTTATAACCCAAACTTCTAAAAATATAGCTTCATTTGACTATTTATATAAATGTGGTTGAGTGAACTCTGGGAGTTGGTGATGGACAGGGAGGCCTGGCGTGCTGTGATTCATGGGGTCGCAAAGAGTCGGACACGACTTAGCGACTGAAGTGAACTGAACTGAATGTGATTTAAATTACATCCAATCTATAGGTCAACTCAGAGGATATTGGGATCTTAGCACTATTGAATCTTTTAACCCAGGAACATGATATATCTTCCCAATTAAATCCTTATTAATTTCTCTCATCAACCTTTTAAATTTTCATGTATTGATTTTGCACCTGTTTAGTTAATGCTATACCAAATCACTTCTCAATTGTTTATGTTGTCATAAATGGGATTTTTAAGTAACTATCTTCCAATTAAAATAAATCAATTAATTAAAAATAAATATAATTAAAACAAAAAAGTAAAACTTAAATTTGCTTATTGCTAATATATAAAAATACAATCAAGTTTTAAAATTGATACTGTATGCTAAAATCTTACTAAACTCACTTATTAGTTCTAGTAGCTCATATGTGGACTCCCTGAGATTGTTTACTGTTATGACCATGTTGTCTTCAAATAATGATAATTTTACTAGTATTTTAATCTTTAAATTGCTCCCCCTTTTCTTGCTTTATAGAACTTTCTGAGACTTACAGTAAAATGTTGACTAGGTATGGTAAGATAAGACATTCTTAGCCTGTTTCTGATCTTAGGAGGAAATAATTTAGCCATTTCCTATCAAGTATGAGACTTGTTTAGTTACTAAGTTGTGTCTGACTCTTTTGTGACCTCATGGACTATAGCGTGGCAGGCTCTATGCATGGGATTTCCCAGGCAAGAATACTGGACTGGGTTGCCATTTCCTTCTTCAGAGACTCTTTCCAACCGAGGAATCAAACCCCCATCTCCTGCATTGGCAGGAGGATTCTTTACTACTGAGTCACCAGGGAAGCCCAAGTGTGAAGTTAGTTATAGGTTTTGTACTAAGGTCAGGAAATTTTTTACTTATTTCTAGTGTACTGATAGATTTTATTTTTTATTGTGACTGCTTAACTTTGTCAAATGCTTTTTAACATAAAAAGCATTTTATACTTGTTTATATAGCCTTAGACTGTGTGGATCACAATAAACTGTGGAACATTCTGAAAGAGATGGGAATAACAGACCACCTGACCTGCCTCTTGAAAAACCTGTATGCAGGTCAGAAAGCTACAGTTAGAACTGGACATGGAACAACAGACTGGTTCCAAATAGGAAAAGGAGTACGTCAAGGTTGTATATTGTAACCCTGTTTATTTAACTTATATGCAGTGTACATCATGAGAAATCCTGGGCTGGAAGAAGCACATGCTGGAATCAAGATTGCCGGGAGAAATATCAATAACCTCAGATATGCAGATGACACCACCCTTATGGCAGAAAGTGAAGAGGAACTAAAAAGCCTCTTGATGAACGTGAAAGAGGAGAGTGAAAAAGTTGTCTTAAAGCTCAACATTCAGAAAACTAGGATCATGGCATTTGGTCCCATCATTTCACAGGAAATAGATGGGGAAACAGTGGAAACAGTGTCAGACTTTATTTTTTTGGGCTCCAAAATCACTGCAGATGGTGACTGCAGCCATGAAATTAGAAGACACTTACTCCTTGGAAGGAAAGTTATGACCAACCTAGATAGCATATTAAAAAGCAGAGATATTACTTTGCCAACAAACGTTTGTCTAGTCAAGGCTATGGTTTTTCCAGTGGTCATGTATGGATGTGAGAGTTGGACTGCGAAGAAAGCTGATCGCCAAAGAACTGATGCTTTTGAACTATGGTGTTGGAGAAGACTCTTGAGAGTCCCTTGGATGGCAAGGAGATCCAACCAGTCCATTTTAAAGGGGATCAGTCCTGGGTGTTCATTGGAAGGACTGATGTTGAGGCTGAAACGCCAAAACTTTGGCCACCTGATGTAAAGAGCTGACTGATTTCAAAAGACCCTGATGCTGGGAGGGATTTGAGGGCAGGAGGAGAAGGGGACAACAAAGGATGAGATGGCTGGATGGCATCACCGACTCTATGGACATGAGTTTGAGTGAACTCCGGGAGTTTGTGATGGACAGGGAGTCTTGGCGTGTTGTGATTCATGGGGTCGCAAAGAGTCGGACACAACTGAGGGACTGAACTGAACTGAACTGAATAGTTATATTATTCATAGCTATTATAATGATTTGCATTGATTATTTTCATAGCTATTTATTATAATTAATTATATTGATTAATTTATGAATTTTGAGTCAGTCATTCAGCATAAGTTCCACTTGCTAGATTAATTTGTCAATATTTTGTTAAGGAGTTTTGTTTCAATGTTCATAAGAGATGTTTTCTTGTAATACCTGGGGTTCGATTTCAAGGTATAAGTAGCTTCATAAAATGTGTTGTGAGGTGTTATCTATCCCTCTATTTTCTGGAATAGTCTTTATAGATTTTTTTTCTTAAGTATTTTGTAGAATTTACTGTGAAAATTGAAAGTGAAAGTCTGTCAGTCATATCCATCTCTTTGCAACCCCATGGACTATACAGACCATGGAATTCTCTAGGCCAGAATACTGGAGTGGGTAACTTTTCCCTTCTCCAGGGGATTTTCCCAACCCAGAAATCTAACCCAGGTCTCCCACATTGCAGGTTTATTCTTTACCAGTTGACCTACAAGGAAAGCCCAAGAATACTGGAGTGGGTAGCCTATCCCTTCTCCAGGGGATCTTCCTGACCTAGGAATCGAACCCAGATCTCTTTATCTGCAGGCACAGTCTTTACTAACTGAGCTATCAGGGAAACCCTAGAACTGGGGTTTTCTTTGTGGTAAAGTTTTTATGTTAAAAATTCAATTGGTTTATTCAAGTGCTTTAAATGATACTGATTTTCTCAGGTTGTCTATTTCTTTTTTTCATTGAGCTTTGATAGGTTTTTAATTTCCAGACATTTGTGCATTTAATTTATCACACCATTTAAAAACTACTTTTTATTTCAACACCTATCTTTACCTTATCTCAGTTATTCATAAGTATGTTGTTATATTTTTCTTTATATGGTTATCTTTTAAAGATACTAAAATAAGAATATATTTTTTATATTTGTCCACATTTTTAATTGTTCCTTAGGTTTTTAAATTTCTTTGATTAGATTCATATGTCCACGTACCATATTCCTTTTGCTAGAATAACACTCAAAATATTCTTGTAATTCCTATCTTATTATTACACACTATCTCAGTTTCTAGTTTTCTGAAAAAGTTTTAATTTTTCCTTGATTTCTGACAAGTTTATTTTCTGAGTATACAGTTATAGGTTGATAGTTTTATCTTTAATTATTTAGAGATTTTACTTTTTCTTTTTTTTGCAGCATTCAAATGTGACCTAGTTCTTTTTTTTAATTTATTTATTTTAATTGCAGGCTAATTACTTTTCATTATTGTATTGGTTTTGCCATACATTGACATGAATCTGCCCCAGATGTACATATGTTCCCCATCTTGAACCCCCTTCCCATCTCCCTCTCTGTCCTATCCCTCTGGTTCATCCCAGTACACCAGCCCCGAGCATCCTGTATCATGAATCAAACTTGGACTGGATTTCGTTTCACATATGATAATATACATGTTTCAATGCCATTCTCCCAAATCATCCCACCTTCGCCCTCTCCCACAGAGTCCAAAAGACTGTTCTGTACATCTGTGTCTCTTTTGCTGTCTCATAAACAGGGTTATAGTTATCATTTTTCTAAATTCCATATATATGCGTTAGTATACTGTATTGGTGTTTTTCTTTCTGGCTGACTTCTCTCTGTATAATAGGCTCCAGTTTCATCCACTTCATTAGAACTGATTCAAATGTATTCTTTTTGATTGCTGAGTAATACTCCATTGTGTAAATGTACCACAGCTTTCTTATCCATTCATCTGCAGATGGACATCTAGGCTGCTTCCATGTCTTGGCTATTATAAACAGTGCTGCGATGAACATTGGAGTACATGTGCCTCTTTCAATTCTGGTTTCCTCGGTGTGTATGCCCAGGAGTGCGATTGCTGGGTCGTATGGCAGTTCTATTTCAAGATTTTTAAGGAATCTCCACACTGTTCTCCATGGTGGTTGTACTAGTTTGCATTCCCACCAACAGTGTAAGAGGGTTCCCTTTTCTCCACACCCACTCCAGCATTTATTGCTTGTAGACGTTTGGATAGCAGCCATTCTGACTGGCGTGAAATGGTACCTCATTGTGGTTTTGATTTCCATCTCTCTGATTATGAGCGATGCTGAGCATCTTCTCATGTGTTTGTTAGCCATATGTATGTCTTCTTTGGAGAAATGTCTGTTTAGTTCTTTAGCCCATATTTTGATTGGGTCCTTTATTTTTCTGGAATTGAGCTGCAGGAGTTGCTTGTATATTTTTGAGATTAATCCTTTGTCAGTTGCTTCATTTGCTATTATTTTCTCCCATTCTGAAGGCTGTCTTTTCACCTTGCTTATAGTTTCCTTTGCTGTGCAGAAGCTTTTAATTTTAATTAGGTCCCATTTGTTTATTATAGGTTCAATGCAATCCCTATCAAGCTACCAACGGTATTTTTCACAGAGCTAGAACAACTAATTTCACAATTTGTATGGAAATACAAAAAACCTTGAATAGCCAAAGCAATCTTGAGAAAGAAGAATGGAACAGGGGGAATCAACCTGCCGGACTTCAGGCTCTACTACAAAGCCACAGTCATCAAGACAGTATGGTACTGGCATAAAGACAGAAATATAGATCAATGGGACAAAATAGAAAGCCCAGAGATAAATCCATGCACCAATGGACACCTTATCTTTGACAAGGGAGGCAAGAATATTCAATGGAACAAAGACACTCTCTTTAACAAGTGGTGCTCGGAAAACTGGTCAGCCACTTGTAAAAGAATGAAACTAGAACACTCCCTAACACCATACACAAAAATAAACTCAAAATGGATTAAAGATCTAAATGTAAGACCAGAAACTATAAAACTCCTAGAGGAGAACATAGGCAAAACACTCTCCAACATAAATCACAGCAGGATCCTCCACAACCCACCTCCCAGAATATTGGAAATAAAAGCAAAAATAAACAAATGGGACCTAATTAAAAAAGGTGTCTCCTAGTTCTTTATGAGATGTCTGTTGGTGTTAACTTTACTGCATTACAAATAATAGTTTTTCTCTTTAAGGTTTTTTATTTCCATTGGATTTTAGCATATTTGTGTTTTTATTTGTATTTTTACTGCTCAAGTTTCTCTGAGAATATTGGATTTGGGCTTTTTCTTTCCTCTTTAATTTTGGAAAATTCTCAGGTACTATCTATTCAAACATTTCTTTAGGCCTGTTCTGTATTTCTTCTAGGGGCTTCCCAGGTGGCATAGTGGTAAAGAATCCACCTGCCAATGAAGGAGACACAAGAGACACAAGTTTGACTCCTGGGTCGGGAAGATCCCCTAAAGTAGGAAATGGCAACCCACTCCAGTATTCTTATCTGGAAAATTCCATGGACAGAGGAGCTGGCAGGTTACAGTCCCTGGGATTGCAAAGAGTCAGATGTGACTGAACACACATATTTATCCTCTGAATGGGAGACCAACTACTTGTATTTTAGACTCTTTGATATTATCTCACAGATATTGAAAGCCTGTTTCTGGGGTTTCATTTCTTTTTTATTCTTTTGGCTTAGTTTGTATAGTTCAGATTGACCTATTTTTCAGTTTTACTTGATTTCTCTGTTATATATCACTTACTCTTAAGCTTCTTGCAGGGATTTTTCATCTCCAATACCATGAGTGGTTCTTTTTCTCATTCTTCTTTTTTTTTCTTTTTCTAGCATTTTCGTTTCATCTCTGTATTGAAATTCACCACTTCTCACACATGTTGGTCACCTTTCCCATTAGAATCTTTAACAAATTTTTCATAGTAATTTTAGAGTGTCTTTTTGATTGCTCCAACTTCTGAGCCATATCTGTTTCTCTTTCTGTTCACTTCTTCCTCTCTTGACAATGGATTATTGTTTTTATTCCTATTGTTTTGTATGTTTCATGTTGGGAATGACCAAACATTAGAGGCAGGAGTAAACAGTATTTATGTTCAGAAAGGGTAACGACTCATTCTTTCAGGCCATTTTTTTTTTTTTTGCAGGGAGTTGGGGTTGGGGAGGAAAACAACAGAATAGGAAAAACAAGAGATATTTTCAAGGAAATTAGAGATATCAAGGGAACATTTCATGCAAAGATGGGCTCGATAAAGGACAGAAATGGTATGGACCTAATAGAAGTAGAAGATATTAAGAAGAGGTGGCAAGAATACACAGAACTACTATACAAAAAAGATCTTCACGACGAAGATAATCACGATGGTGTGATCACTCACCTGGAACCAGACATCTTGGAATGTGAAGTCAAGTGGGTCCTAGAGAGCATCACTACGAACAATGATAGTGGAGGTTATGGAATTCCAATTGAGCTATTTCAAATCCTGAAAGATGATGCTGTGAAAGTGCTACACTCAATATGCCAGCAAATTTGGAAAACTCAGTAATGACCACAGGACTGGAAAAGGTCAGTCTTCTTTCCAATCCCAAAGAAAGGCAATGCCAAAGAATGCTCAAAATACCACACAATTGCACTCATCTCACACGCTAGTAAAGTCATGCTCAAAATTCTCCAAGACAGGCTTCAGCAATATGTGAATCGTGAAATTCCAGATGTTCAAGCAGGTTTTAGAAAAGGCAGAGGCACCAGAGATCAAATTGCCAACATCTGCTGGATCATGGAGAAAGCAAGAGAGTTCCAGAAAAACATCTATTTCTGCTTCATTGACTATGCCAAAGCCTTTGACCGTGTGGATCACAATAAACTGTGGAAAATTCTGAAAGAGATTGGCATACCAGACCACCTGACCTGCCTCTTGAGAAACCTGTATGCAGGTCAGGAAGCAACAGTTAGAACAACAGACTGGTTCCAAATAGGAAAAGGAGTACGTCAAGGTTGTATATTGTCACCCTGCTTCTTTAACTTATATGCAGAGTACATCATGAGGAACGCTGGGCTGGAAAGCACAAGCTGGAATCAAGAGTGCCAGGAGAAATATCAATAACCTCATATGTGCGGATTACACCACCCTTATGGTAGAAAGTGAAGAGGAACTGAAAGACCTCTTGATGAAAGTGAAAGAGGAGAGTGAAAATGTTGGCTTGAAGCTCAACATTCAGAAAACTAAGATCATGGCATCTGGTCCCATCACTTCATGGGAAATAGATGGGGAAACAGTGGAAACAGTGTCAGACTTTATTTTTTTGGGCTCCAAAATCACTGCGGATGCTGATTGCAACCATGAAATTAAAAGACACTTACTCCTTGGAAGGAAAGTTATGACCAAACTTGATAGTATATTAAAAAGCAGAGACCTTACTTTGCCAACAAAGGTCCGTCTAGTCAAGGCTATGATTTTTCCCGTGGTCATGTATGGATGTGAGAGTTGGACTGTGAAGAAAGCTGATCGCCGAAGAATCGATGCTTTTGAACTATGGTGCTGGAGAAGACTCTTGAGAGTCCCTTGGACTGCAAGGAAATCCAACCAGTCCATTTTAAAGGAGATCAATCCTGGATGTTCATTGGAAGGACTGATGCTAAAGCTGAAACTGCAATTCTTTGGCCACCTCATGTGACGAGTTGACTCACTGGAAAAGAGTCTGATGCTAGGAGGGATTGGGGGTGGGAGGAGATGGGGACGACAGATAATGAGATGGCTGGATGGCATCACCGACTCGATGGACATGAGTTTGAGTGAACTCCGGGAGTTGGTGATGGATAGGGAGGCCTGGCGTGCTGTGGTTCATGGGGTCACAAAGAGTTGGACATGACTAAGCGACTGAAGTGAACTGAACTAGGGTTGGGGGAATTCAAAACCAATCTAACCAGTAGCTGAGCTGTATTTAAGTGTTTCTCAATTATTGACAGGAAGTTTCAGTGGTGGGATTGTGCTATCTTGTTCACTGCTGCTGCTGCTAAGTCACTTCAGTCGTGTCCGACTCTGTGTGATCCCATAGACGGAAGCCCACCAGGCTCCCCTGTCCCTGAGATTCTCCAGGCAAGAACACTGGAGTGGGTTGACATTTCCTTCTCCAATGTGTGAAAGTGAAAAGTGAAAGTGAAATCGCTCAGTGGTGTCCGACCCTTAGCGACCCCATGGACTGCAGCCCACCAGGCTCCTCCATCCATGGGATTTTCTTGGCAAGAGTACTGGAGTGGCTATACATAAAGGGCTTTCTCTCTTGATGTGTTCTGTGCTCCACACTCAGCTTTTGGCAGGCATTGTACACAAGTTCCCTTGAGAGGTTCTCTCATTCTTAGCTTTCCCTGACTTTTTTAAGGTTATCTGTTGCTGTTACCAGTAGCTCTGCACTAAGGTTAATGGTCAGGGTGGGAGTCAAAAGTTGGTTATGTTGTACAGCAAAGTGATCCAGTTATACATATATATGTGTGTGTGTATAAATACACACATTTTTTTCTTAATATTCTTTTCCATTATGGTTTACCATAAGATATTCAATATAGTTACCGGTGCTATACAGTAGGATCTAGTTTTTTATCCATTCTATATATATAAAAATTTACATCTGCTAACCTCAACCTCCTGCTCCATCCTTCTTTAACCCCCACTGCCTTGGCAACCAACAGTCTATTCTCAATGTAACTGATTCCTTTTGAACATGGAACTACCAATGATTCCAAACTGCTACTTGGGCTTTGGTGGTCTAAAGAATTCAGTAACGTTTCAGTTATTTTCATGCTATCCACTTTTATGACTCCTTGTCATTCTTCCCATAGTCCACTAAGGGGTAAAACAGTTCATATACTAAGATGTCTGTCTCTATTTGTCTCTACTATGATGGTCTTTTACACTTAAGAAGTCACTTCATTTGATTATCTTGTGCCTTCAGCTCCCTTTGTATTTAAAGTTATGATTTTTTAGAGTATCTTGTCTTAATCATCATTAGAGAGGGCAGATATGTTAACTTGTGATTTTTTACATTCTAATTCATTTGTATCTATAGGACAGACTTTTTTAAATTCCAGCAAATATTTAATTTGAATCCCAAGCCAGACTTCAACAATATGTGAACTGTGAACTTCCAGATGTTCAAGCTGGATTTAGAAAAGGCAGAGGAACCAGAGATCAAATTGCCAACATCCATTGGATCATCAAAAAAGCAAGAGAATTCCAGAAAAACATCTACTTTTGCTTTGTTGACTATGCCAAAGCCATTGACTGGGTGGATCACAATAAACTGTGGAAAATTTTGAAAGAGATGGGAATACCAGACCACCTGACCTTCCTCCTGAGAAATTTGTATGCAGGTCAGGAAGCAACAGTTATAACCGGAATGGAACAACAGACTGGTTCCATATCAGGAAAGAAGCACATCAGGGCTATATATTGTCACCCTGCTTATTTAACTTATATTCTGTGTACATCATGTGAAATGTTGGGCTGGATGAAGCACAAGCTGGAATCAAGATTCCCGGGAGAAATATCAATAACCTCAGATACGCAGATACCACCCTTATGGCAAAAACGAAAAAGAACTAAAGCACCTCTTAATGAAAGTGAAAGAGGAGGGTGAAAAAGTTGGCTTAAAACTCAGAATTCAGAAAACTAAGATCATGGCATCCAGTCCCATCACTTCATGGCAAATCGATGGGGAAACAGTGGAAACAGTGGCTGACTTTATTTTTCTGGGCTCCAAAATCACTGCAGATGGTTACTGCAGCCATGAAATTAAAAGATGCTTGCTCCTTGGAAGAAAAGCTTGACCAACCTAGACAACGTATTAAAAAGCAGAGACATTACTTTGCCAACATCTGTGTAGTCAAACCTTTGGTTTTTCCAGTAGTCATGTATGGATGCAAGAGTTGGACTAGAAAGAAAGCTGAACGCCGAAGAATTGATGGTTTTGAACTGCAGTGTTAGAGTAGATACTTGGGAGTCCTTTGGACTGCAAGGAGATTCAACCAGTCCATCCTAAAGGAAAGAAGTCCTGAATATTCACTGGAAGGACTGATGCTGAAACTGAAACTCCAATACTTTGGCCACCTCATGTGAAGAACTGACTCATTTGAAAAGACCCTGATGCGGAGAAAGATTGAAGGCAGGAGGAGAAGGGGACAACAGAGGATGAGATGGTTGGCTAGCATCACCAATGCGATGGACATAAGTTTGAGCAAGCTCTGGGAGTTGGTGATAGACAGGGAAGCCTGGCATGCTGCAGTCCATGGGGTCGCAAAGAGTTGGACACAACTGAGCGACTGAACTGAACAATAGATAATTTTAAAAATGTAATCTATAGTTTTAGTACCTTCTTTATAATTATCATAAGTTAAAAATATGAATTTAATTTAACTGCAAATAAACAATCAGTTGGGGCTTTCCTGATGGTTCAGACAATGATGAATCTGCCTCCAAAACAGGAGACCTGGGTTTGGGTTTGATGCCTAGATCGAAAAGATTCTTTGGAGGAGGAAATAGCAACCCATTCCAGTATTCCTGCCTAAGAATTCAGTGGACTCCTGCCTAGCAGGCTACAGTCCATGCATTGGGTTACAAAAGTAGGACATGACTGAGTGACTAACACTTAACACTAAACAATTTTATGTTTAATAATTTAATAACATTACTGAAACTAAGAAATATTTTTAAATGCAATTAGAAACAAACTTTTAAAAATTACAATAATTGATGATTTAATGACTAGAATAGATTTTCAAAACATGCAGATCCCCTTTTGTGTAATTACCTGGGCTTAAAATGAAGAGTTATGGTGGGAAATAATTTTTCTATAATAACTTCTGTTTTTCTCAGTAAGACATGGCTTTTTGTGATGCTCATGTAATTATATGCCACTGTAACTCAAGTATGTAATGACATTTCTCTTTGAAAGCATTTAGATAACTCAGGAAATTGCCTTACTGTTCTGTTTCCTGACTTAAAACCCACTTTTGCCATGTTCATTATATTATACAATCTGTCTCAACTCATCCAGGCAAAATATATTCCACAAAATATAATGTGCACTGAATGTTATACTGGTTGATAGCCATATAATTGTATCCATTACTGCATTTATATTTGTACATAGACATTTAGCATACTGTATATAAACAGTCATGTTTATAGATGTGCATACAAATAATGTCTGAATAAGGACTTATACATTTATTTTCCCTTCTTTAATGATTTCAGTTGATTTTAAAATCAGATATTTCATGAATTATGAGTTACTTATGGATTATAAAGGAGAAGGAAATGGCAACCCACTCCAGTGTTCTTGCCTGGAGAATCCCAGGGACGGCGGAGCCTGGTCGACTTCCGTCTGGGGTCGCACAGAGTCGGACACGACTGAAGTGACTTAGCAGCATGGATTATAAAAGAAGAGATGGAAGAATAATAACTCCATAAAATTGTAATGTGTAATTAGTTTAATTAGGAAGTTAAAAAAATTAGAACTTCACCTTCATATGTGAATTGTTGTTAGTTTTTACTCCATAACACATGAACATATTGCCTACCAATAGCAGTTTGAAGTAATGCAATTTCAAATGACCATACAAATTCATATTTTATGGCAGTGACAAAGCTATTTTCACTCAGATGGCACTAATTTTATATGAAAACACTTTGAAGCAAGTGCTTACTTAATACCTTTCCTGTTGAGCTCAACAACTGCTATTGGCAGGAATGTGGATTATGTTACCTGGGGTCAGGGCCTTGATTTTCCTCATTTTTATTGTGAAATTATTTTTTGAGTAATGTTTCTACCTTCCCATCAAGGTGAGCATGGAGACCATGATCTTATGCTATTTGTCAGTTCCTTTACATGGGTCTATAGAAATAGTTTGAAATACCAGTGAAAGCATATTTGCTTATTTAGTTAGTAAACTGACACAGACTCAGAGAAAAGTAAGAAGGTATGCATGATAACAATGTTGCAAAATCAAGCATTGTCAGGAATGCCTTTGCCATTCTCAGAGGAATATCCCTCTCTTCTCAATTCTATCTTGAAATTTTGACATATGTACCATGGGACTTAGACCTTAACCCTACTAATATTTTGATTGCATATCATTTGATTTAAAATATGTTTTGGAGTAGCAGAGATTCTTTTCTTGTGGTGGTGGTTTGGTCACTGTCATGTCTGAGTGTTTGTGATCCCATGGACTGTAGGACTTCCCAGGCAAGAATACTGGAGTGGGTTGCCACTTCTCCTGCCTCTCCTGTTTGGCAGGTAGATTCTTTACCACTGAGCCACCTGGGAAGCCCCTCTTTTCTTATACCTACAAATATTTACTGATAAAATGTTTAAAGAAGACTAGGATTTCTATTTTGTGTACTTGATGTGTGTATATTAATGGATGTCTTTTTAAAAGTTCTAAAGCAGAGATGAAATTAACCTCATAATCAATTGCTGGCCATTTATAAAAACTTGTTCACATACTCCTTCTCTTCTCAATTCTATCTTGTCCTTTCTTTATTTTTCATGTGAATTTACCAATTCAGTGAGATCAAACAAAGTGAAGACAACATTGTACTCTGTCATTAACTGATATGTATGAGATCAGACTGATATGTATAAGATTAAACATTTGTCCACTGCAGGTTTCATATTCTTTATCTGTAAGGCTGCATGTCTAAAGACAATTCCAGTGGTTATGGAAATGAGGCCAGCTGGGTCTGAGGCAGGCATGTGAAGTTAGCTACCAACTCTACTTTCAAAATCAAGTGTCCACATCCACTGTTTTATATGGCTCCCACAGGGAGAAAATTAGTAGTACCATGTCTTCAGTCCAAGATTAGATACATTAAATTTGTCTGGGAACTTGGAATGGGAAGAGTCTATCATTAAATGAAATCTGAAATTTTGCAAGGCACTATAGGGTCTGCAAGTTAAAATTTGTTGCAAAGGAAGAAGAAAAGCCAAGCGAAAGAGAGTTTAGGTGGTAATTCAAGAATTCCTCCAATTCCTCATAAATTTAGCTACATACAAGACACAGAGGCTTGATAATATGGCTCTCTCTCTGAAGTAAGAAAGATTTAGTTCTAGCAAGCCCACTCTGAGAATGGGCACATAAAAGACACATCTTCTCAGAATGCCGTGGGTCTTTAGAAACGCAGTGGAACTATAGAAATATACAGCTTCTCAGTGACACAGGACTAAATGGCATGCAAAAGTCAGCTGAGTAAAGTAGAGATTTAGAAGAATGCTGTTCAGGTTACAGAGGGGCAGAATCCAGCGATGAGTACCAGCTTAAACTCTTATGTGATAGCCTAGAAGACACCCCCTTGTGGTATATTGGTAAAGAATACATCGAGGTTTGTCACCATGCACATGGGAGCTTGGAGCCCTATAGTTTGGCCATTAGACATTTTGTGACCTAATTTGTATCTGTAGATTAGACAACACTGCAGTTACATTTTGTGTATCTCATCTTCACTATGCACTCATAAAGCAGAAACTTTTTGCTAACCTTTAAAAAAAAAAACGTTTTTGCACTAACAAATTTGAAAAGATCTTAAAATTCACACTTTTTCTTCCATAGTCCCAGCATACAAATGACACTTTAATGAGAAATTTCTGGTGAGATCGCACTGATTTCTTTAGGAAGTTCAAAGTTCTGTATTTCTATCTAAGAAATATAGCAGTGTTAAATTAGTTAGGCAAGGAGGCCATTACACTGAGATGGTTCTAGTGCTGTAATGACTGACGTAAGCAAACTGAGCCTAAGCCTTACAAATGCCTTAGGGTTATGAAATCAAAACTTAAGGACAACCAATCACAAGCAGCCGTTGGCTACTGGTTAGATCATAACCAGTCACATAATTTTCTTTCTGAGATTCTGTACTTTCCCATCAGTCTTTCCCTTAGCTCCGGTCTGTGGAGCACTCCTAACCACTTCTGGTTTGGTGCTGCCCAATTCAAATAGATTTTTGGTTAAATAAACTCTTCAAATCTTTAATATTTCTCAGAAAGAAAAACAAATGAGAAGAGGAGTTTAGTTGGCCATGCCTTTCACAGTATGAATAAAGGAGATAAAAAAGGATGGCAAATGCCCTTTTAGGTCTTCCTTGAGTAAGCCAGAGGCAGAAGCTGAGGGTTGCTATATACCATTTAAGTTGTCTTTAAAAAATTAATAGTTCTTGTCTTTCGCCCATTTTTTTGATTGGGTTGTTTATTTTTCTGGTATTGAGATACATGAACTGCTTACATATTTGGGAGATTTATCCTTTTTCAGTTGTTTCATTTGCAATTATTTTCTTCCATTCTGAGAGTTGTCTTTCAATCTAGTTTATTGTTTCTTTTGCTGTACAAAAGCAGATAGAAAGTGGGAAATTATTGTGTGACACAGGGAGCTCAACCGAGTGCTCTGTGACAACCTAGAGGGGTTGGATGGGATGGGAGATGGAAGAGGGGTTCAGGAGGGAGAGGACCTATGTATACCTGTGGGTGATTCATGTCGATGCATGGCAGAAACCAACACAATGTAAAGCAATTGTCCTCCAATTTAAAAAAAAGAGAAAGAAAATGCAAATTCTAAAAAAAAAAAAGAAAAAATTAATGGTTCCCATATGCTCATCCTAAAGTCCAAAAGACTTTGCAGATATGGAATAAAAGCTTTTATAAAATGAAAAATAAGCATGCGCCTAGTGGGAGGGTGTGCTGTTAACAGCCACAAGTTGGACAATCCCTCCTTTTCCTGGTGATAACACAGTGTTCCTTCAGGGGCTGGTGGCCCCACACATCCATTGAGTCTTCGTGTGGCCTGTTGTGGCATCATAATAACCGCACATTTTCTTTACAGCTTCTGCAAAGTTTTTCTCCTTCATATTTTTTCTTTTTAATGTCCATGAAATATTTGATTCCCAGAAAACTGCACTGTAGTCCCTGATTTAATTTTATGTGATCCAGATGGAGGTGACTACGCTTAACCTGAATTTTTTTTTCAGCTCTGAGATCAGTTCCCTACTGCTTTAGAAAAAGCCATAAAATTGTTTTCCTATTATTTTACTGTAGTTGTTTTATCTGCCATTTTTTTTTACATTTTACTGTCATATTTTCAGTTATTTACACATACTGGTTTATTTCCTTCTAAGTTAACACATTTCTGTGGGGCTTCTCAGGTAGCTCAGCAGTAAAGAATCTGCCTGCAATTCAGGAGACCCTGGTTCAATCCCTGGGTTGGGAAGATCCCCTGGAGAAAGGCATGGCAACCCACCCAGTATTTTTGCCTGGAGAATCCCATGGACAGAGGAGCCTGGAGGACTACGGTCTGTAGAGTTGCAAACAGTCAGACACTACTGAAGTGACTGGGCATGTTTTTCACATATACGCAGTAATATAACAGAGAATATGCTTCAGTCCGTGGAGTCACAGAGTCAGAAACTACTGAGCGACTGAAAAATAAAAATGTACTCATCAGAGAAATCTTTTTAAAGATATTAACTTTGGACATTTGAACATTAAAATATCAGGTCATCTTCATTCAAAGAAGAAAAGGAAAGTTTATCCATCAGAAAATAATGACTTCTTAAAATAGTGGATTAAAAAATACAAAAATTAAGGTGATTAGACAATGATAGATGCATAGTAATCATGCCAAATATTGATGACCACGAAAGACAGGTTGTACTGTGTGGCTTATGTAAATCTCTGTCAAAGGACAAAAATGTGAATAGCCTGAGAGCACCTTGTTTTACGAAGCCCAAGCTGCACGGAAAATCCCTGGAGAAACCATAGAGAGAGAAAAAGGGACAGAAAGTGAGAGAGTTCATGTAAGTTACTTAGGTTTGATAGTTACATAGCCAACATGGACAGCAAAGTCACCTGACTAAAATCATATGGATGGGTATATAAGTATTGGCACTGAGGCTCAACACCATGCCATCAATTTCCAGAGATTAAATGCTTCACTTCCAGGCTGTACAGGGAAGTTTCTCAACTACAAAATGAAGTAAATAATTGTATATATCTGACCAAGTTATTATAAGTATTTAATAAGTTATACATTTGAAGCATTTAGAATAGAGCCTGATTCATAGAAATGACCATGTAGGTTACTCTGATTTTTCTTAATCAATTAAGCAAATATTACAAAAAAACAAATTTTAAGAAGTAATTTTTATTCTCATCTAGATTTGTTTAAAAGTTATATTATGAACATATCATCTTAAAGTGATGAGCCAAAGTTAACTAATCATAAGCAAAAAGCCTTGTCATGAAAGTATGCCAAGTATAGATTTTGAGATCAAAGGGCAAATGAGATTAAATGATTCCAATACATGCTGGTTACCTAAAGGACATAATTTTAGAAATGTGTTTTCTTCTAAATGACATTAAATTAGGTCTAACTGCTTATTCAATTAAATTTAAACTTATTTTGAAGGTAATGATAAGCTTTTACATCATAATTTGATAAATTCTTAACTGCTTTCCTGGAAAAATATGTGCCCACATTCCTCCTACATATTCATTTATATTTAGAATTTTTTTTTCCTTAAAGATGTTAAGTAGTTAGAATAGGAAACAGGAGTCCAGAATGGCGGTGGCTAAAAGACAAGAAAGAGAAAGTCTGTGAAAATAGAACAACAAAGAAAGGTCTGAGGACCGGAGTGAGGACCTCAGGTAGAATAACAACACTCCTGGCTAGCCCAATTTACATAGGGCAGGCCCAGGGGGAGAAAAATATAAAAAGAGGAGCCAAAGGGCTGGGGGGGGGGGTCTCTCTCTCTCCCCTGCATGATGGGGTGCTCTTCTCTTCGTCTTTGTGTTGGCATGCCCTCATGCCTTGAGGATGAATTTTCCTGCTATTTTCTAAATAAGATGGAGCTGTGACACAGTGTTGTAACACTGACTTGTCTAAGATCTATAACACGGTCTGTTCCTGACCTGTGAGCTATAACATGGTCAGTTCAAGACCCGAGAGCCGCGACAGCTGAGGGCTTTAATGTCCATCACTCCAAATCTTTGTTGTGATGAGACAGAGTCGAGGAGCATACACTCGCCTGACAAAAATATATCAACTTAAATCCATTTGGAAATAACGCAATGAAAATCCCCCTTTCTTTAATTTATTTATATACTTTTCTCAAAAAAACAAGTAATTACACATATATGGGCTTTCCCAGTGGCTCAGCAGTAAGGAATCTGCCTACAATGTAGGTGATGGAAGCAACACAGGTTTGATCCCTGGGTCAGGAAGATCCCTTGGAACAGGAAATAGCAATCCACTCCAGTATTCTTGCCTGGAAAATTCCATGGGCAGAGGAGCCTGGCAGGCTATAGTCCGTGCGGCCACAAAGAGTTAGACACAACTGAGTGACTGAGAACATCGTATACCACACACACAAGAACATCACTTTAGATTATTACTCAGTCATAAAAAATGAATGACATATTGCCACTTGTGACAATGGATGGATGTAGAGGGTATTATGCTAAGTGAAGTAAGTCAGATTGGAGAAGGAAATGGCAACCCACTCCAGTGTTCTTGCCTGGAGAATCCCAGGGACGGGGGAGCCTGGTGGGCTGCAGTCTATGGGGTCGCACAGAGTTGGACATGACTGAAGCGACTGAGCAGCAGCAGAAGTAAGTCAGAGAGAGACAAATGTTATATTTTCACTTATAGGTGTAATCTAAAGAACAAAACAAATGAATAAACATAACAAAACAGAAATAGACTCATAGAGCCAGAGAACAAACAGGTGGTTGTGGGAGGGGAGAAGCCTAGGGTGGGGGATGAAACAAAAGTTGAGGTAATGAACACTAATTAGTTTGATTGTGGTCAGTATTTCACAATGTATGTTTATAGGAAACCAATCACATTGGCCACCTTAAGTATATAAAGGTTTTTCAATTTTACTTCAATAAAGCTGAAAAAAAATAAAATTGCATGCTTAATGTTTGTACAGTTTAAAGTATATAAATTTTACATAAAATAACTGAGATTATAATGATAACTATGGGGGGTAGGTGAAACAAAAACTAAAGAGGATGATTATTGAAGTTTGATGATACATATGCGGAAGTGTGATGCCCTATTAAGTTTATCTTGCATGTCTTTAAAGTTTTCCCTAATTAAGAGGCCACAACCTTAATTCAAATTTTCCATGCAAGGCAGAGTCAGCATAATTATCATAATCTTAATAGAACACACCTTAAAATTAGGAAAAGTACATGTTTTCTTGATATTGATGCCTTAAAGAAATTGGATAAATAAAAAGGATATGCGTGATATATTTGGCGACATTTTCAGCAAATATAACAGTATGTCTTTAATAGATGTCTTACCCTTAATCTCTCTAGTCAAACAGATGGCAAAAAAAAAGCAGTTCTTAAAGGTAAAAGAACAACTGAAGAATGTTGATGGGTGTTTCTCTCCAACTGATGAATTCTTTCAACTTCATAAAAAATTAATTTGCAAATTTTAGTAATTTATTAAAAATACCAAGTGATTCTTACCACCATTCTACTTTGTCATAGCAACATTAAACACTAACTCAGAGATACAAGAGGGTTTTACATTCTTCAGGCAGTCATGGAGTTTCCTCATCAGAGGTGAGCCATAGGGTGCAGCAGCTTATTTTTTCTGACAAGAACTTTGAGTGAGGACAGTCAGAGTATGCAGTTCAGTTCAGTCTCTCAGTCGTGACCGACTCTTTGCGACCCCATGAATCACAGCACGCCAGGCCTCCCTGTCCATCACCAACTCCCGGAGTTCACTCAAACTCATGTCCATCGAGTCGGTGATGCCATCCAGCCATCTCATTCTCTGTTGTCCCCTTCTCCTCCCGCCCCCAATCCTTCCCAGCATCAGAGTCTTTTCCAGTGAGTCAACTCATCGCATGAGGTGGCCAAACTATTGGAGTTACAGCTTTAGCATCACTCCTTCCAATGAACACCCAGGATCGATCTCCTTTAGAATGGACTGGTTGGATCTCCTTGCAGTCCAAGGGACTCTCAGGAGTCTTCTCCAACACCACAGTTCAAAAGCATCAATTCTTCGACGATCAGCTTTCTTCACAGTCCAACTCTCACATCCATACATGACCACGGGAAAAACCATAGCCTTGACTAGACAGACCTTTGTTGGCAAAGTAATGTCTCTGCTTTTTAAGTTGGTCATAACTTTCTTTCAAGGAGTAAGTGTCTTTTAATTTCATGGCTGCAATCCGCATCCGCAGTGATTTTGGAGCCCAAAAAACTGTAGTCTGACACTGTTTCCACTGTTTCCCCATCTATTTCCCATGAAGTGATGGGACCAGATGCCATGATCTTAGTTTTCTGAATGTTGAGCTTCAAGCCAACCTTTTCACTTTCCTCTTTCACTTTCATCAAGAGGCTTTTGAGTTCCTCTTCACTTTCTGCCATAAGGGTGGTGTCATCTGCATATCTGAGGTTATTGATAATTCTCCCGGCAATCTTGATTCCAGCTTGTGCTTCTTCCAGCCCAGCGTTCCTCATGATGTACTCTGCATATAAGTTAAAGAAGCAGGGTGACAAAATACAACCTTGATGTACTCCTTTTCCTATTTGGAACCAGTCTGTTCCATGTACAGTTCTAACTGTTGCTTCCTGACCTGCATACGGGTTTTTCAAGAGGCAGGTCAGGTGGTCTGGGATTCCCATCTCTTTCAGAATGTTCCACAGTTTATTGTGATCCACACAGTCAAAGGCTTTGGCATAGTCAATGAAGCAGAAATAGATGTTTTTCTGGAACTCTCTTGCTTTCTCCATGATCCAGCGGATGTTGGCAATTTGATCTCTGGTGCCTCTTCCTTTTCTAAAACCTGCTTGAACATCTGGAAGTTCACGGTTCACATATTGCTGAAGCCTGGCTTGGAGAATTTTGAGCATGACTTTACTAGCGTGTGAGATGAGTGCAATTGTGAGTATGAGAGCACGCAGGCAAGTCTAAATGTCTGTTTTGCTTTACTAACTCATTAAAATGGGGGGCGGCGGTGGGCATGACATTCTCAAGGAAATTAGGGCAATTGGCCAAATCACATACTACTGTCCTACTTCAGAGACCTGGCTTTAAATACTTATTAAAAAGGAAGGAAAAAGAAAGAAAGGGAGAGGGAGGGAGGTAAGAAGGAAGAAAGAAAATGAAAAGGAATCTGACCATAGACCAGACCATAGGATGGGGATGGCTAAAAGGCAACAAATCCTAGGGCACATACTAAAGGGTTTTTTTTTTTTTCTACTTACCTTGGAGATAATTTTATAACAATTATTCAGTAGTTCATCCTTGTTTCACAAAACTCAGTAAAATTTGAGTCCTGATTAAGTTATGAGATATGTAGCTGAGAGTGGATGGTTGCAGTGGGTGCTTCAGCCCCACCTGACTGCAGTTGCTGTACTCAGAATAAGAAATTTATGGTAACTCTTCCAACCCACCTGTCAACTTACCCAGGTGTGAAGAAATTATAATTACTTGTTAAAAAGATAGCTTTGATATTTTCAGAGAAAGACCCTCCCCCATCACATTCTTTAATTGCCTAAAATTCTTATGCTCATCAGTCTGTTGAATATGGGCTCTGTTATAAACACAATAACCTTTGATTTTTTTTTTCCATTTTTTTTAAACTTAGCAACTGATTGCATAAAAGTTAGGGTAACTCATTTTTACAATCTAAGAAGAAATTAGCTTTATTCTAGTAATTCTCCTGGGCTTTTCTTTTGGAATAATTTATTAAACTTAATTCTCAGTATGGTGATCTTTTGTTCTAGTATATTTATTCATTAGTCAGGGTTTTCTCATTTCATTGTTCTTGGGTGAAATTATATTTTGGAATAACTTTAGGTAATTGGTTGTACATTTCTACATTGTTACTTCTCTGTTAAAGCATGAGAAAATTAGTTTAAAAAGAGATATTTATATCACTGATGGAGAGGGACTCAGCACTGAATTTAGTATTAGAGTAAAATTAATTAAGTCAGAAAATGGTGAGCAATTATGTATAACAGCTTTATCCTTCTCTGACCCCCAAAGCATTAAATTAAGCATAGACATCTGCTATCTTTATCAAGAAATATTGACAGGACCTCAGTTTTTGACTTTGCATAAGACGACTTCCAGAGAGGGCACACTTGAGAAGATCCAAGCCTCGAGGTCTTGATTTCTGCAAAGTTCAGGGGTCAATGCTTTTCCAGACATGTTCCCATTATTCAGATGTCATATAAAGTCTCTGTCAAACTGATGAGGTTGATAATTGACCCTTCATGACATTCTCTCATTGATACAACTTTGGCCTAAAGTGAAAAGCATCAATATGTGAGTTGCTAAAGATCCGCACAAGAACTAGAACAGTTGGGAAAAAACAAACAAACAACAACCAGCACCCACTGAGAAGCAAAATAAACTCTGACTGCAGACCTGACCTATGCCAATACCATGCTAAATATACCTATCTTGAGGCTCCTCAGTATTATAAGTCCACCAACAACACTGTATTTAGTTTCATTCTTAACATAACTTGCCATGCCTCCTAAGTCAATTTTCTTTCCTCTAAGGAATAATTTTATGTTTACATTTAAGATACAGCTCCAATATTATCTACCAATCCTCATTCTTGTTTGAAATTTCCATTATTGAGAATTATTTTAATTTATAATTTAAAAAAAGTGAAAATGTTACTTGTTCAGTTATGTCTGACTCTTTGTGACCCCATGAACTGTAGCCCAAGGGGATTCTCCAGGCAAGAATAATGGAATGGGTTGCCACATCCTCCTTCAGGGGATCTTCCCAACCTAGGGATCGAACCCAGGTCTCCCACATTGCAGGCAGATTCTTTACAATCTGAGCCAGCAGGGAAGCCCAAGAATATTGGAGCTGGTAGCCTATCCCTTCTTCAGGGGATCTTCCAACCCAGGAACTGAACCGGGGTCTCCTGCATTGCAGGCGGATTCTTTACCAGCTGAGCTACCAGGGAAGTCCAAACACACAGGGTGCTACATTGGCTGGGAAAAGAACCCCAGCTTCCCGGGTGGCAGGCAAGAATTCTACCACTGAACTTAAAGGACTTATTAAAATGAACTAAATGATCCTTGAGTTGTAATGTATTAAACTTGATTGTCATAACAAGAGTTTATCAGAATGGTTATTGCATTATAGTACACCGTCAAATGCAGGGAATTTATCACAGGAGATGAGAAAAAGGTTCAAGACTTTATTATTGCATTGAGGGCCAAAGGTGTTGATTAGAGTCAAGTCTCAGCTGTTAGGGTGACTTCCCATCCATGTGGAAGTTGAAATATATGAAAGATCATTTCATAAAGTTGAAGAAACACTATTAAAAACACATTATTACACTTTTGGAGTAGTATGATATCTTCACAGCCATATCAAAATTTCAAAATAATTTATGATCTTTGTTTTTTCCTATCCCAAAGCAGAATTATTTCTGGATTTCTCAAGGAAGCAATCCACTGGTTTATGGATTATTCTCTCTCCTTGTTTCTTCCTTCATCTCTTTCCTCTTTTTTTTTTTTTCATTTCTTTTTGGGTTAGCATTTCCTCTGAAGAGTAGCAAAAATGAGTGAGAAGGCCATATCAGAAATTTCCCTCAGGTAGTCAAGGCTGTGGTTTTTCCAGTGGTCATGTATGGATGTGAGAGTTGGACTGTGAAGAAAGCTGATCGTCGAAGAATTGATGCTTTTGAACTGTGGTGCTGGAGAAGACTCTTGAGAGTCCCTTGTACTGCAAGGAGATCCAACCAGTCTAAAGGAGATCAATCCTGGGTGTTCATTGGAAGGACTGATGCTAAAGCTGTAACTCCAATACTTTGGCCACCTCATGCGACGAGTTGACTCACTGGAAAAGACTCTGATGCTGGGAAGGATTGGGGGCAGGAGGAGAAGGGGACAACAGAGAATGAGATGGCTGGATGGCATCACCGACTCGATGGTCATGAGTTTGAGTGAACTCCGGGAGTTGGTGATGGACAGGGAGGCCTGGCGTGCTGTGATTCATGGCGTCACAAAGAGTCGGACACGACTGAGCGACTGAACTGAACTGAGACCTAGGAAAGGCTGAATTTATGAGACTTTTCTAAGATATCAAATTGAATAGAAATAGAAATGTAATTATAATTGAATCTAAGATCTGGAAGGAAGTATGTTGATGTGGCCTAAACTCCCACCTAATATTCTCATTCTCTCTTTAATCATCACTTTTTAAAAAGTTCCCAAGTCTAATATTTCCCAAAGCAGTAAATCCATCACTATAACAATAATGTTAATGATGAGAATAAGAAGGATAAAATAATATACCTGCTATGTACTGAGTATTAACTGCATATTAGATACTGCATTAGGTGATGAACATAATTTTTATAAGGAAGATGTGTGGACTTCCCAGGTAGCACTAATAGTGGTAAAGAACCTACTAGGTTATTTACCTAGAAACTAGGTAATGCAGGACATGTAAGAGATGCAGGTCCAGTCCCTGTGTTGGGAAGATCCCCTGGAGAAGGGAATGGCAGCCCACTCCAATATTCTTGTCTGGAGAATCACATGGACAGAGAAGCATACATGCATGCTATTATTATTCCCCTACACACCTCTATTCAATAGAATATTTTTATTTCATGCAAAATAACCACGGAGAATTTCATTTTTATATGAACTAGCAATATGCCCAGAATGACTTACACTTTGGTTGTAACTCTTTATGCAAATGTACTGTAATCCTTCTCCCAGTGACATCACTTTATGATAATTGTTGAGAACAAGTATCATATCCCCCCAGTTTTTTCTTTTAGTCTATAAACAGTCCCATTTCTTCTTCCCTTTGTATCATTCTTCACCTATTCACCTTCTTTGAGATTTCAATGTTTCCTTTACAGTGTACATCCCAGAACTGAATACATTACAAGTAGGATCATATAATTGTCTTTCATTTCCACTCTGTTGCCTGGAAACTGGCTTTTCTACAGTCGCACAATGTTCCTTGTAATGTTTCTAGGGATTCTTTGAGGTTTGGGAGCAAGTTCTAAGACCTGATTATTATTCTACTGTTGCTTACACTATCAAAATATTGGAAATCCTTAATCTTAGGGAATTAAATTAGTAATTATAGCTATGGAATAATGTATTGTTTCAAATAATGTTATGAAAAACTTGTGTAAAGTACATTTATTTAAAAATGCATAATATTTGTGTTGGAAAATCCACTCTCTCTGTGTTTCTCCTTTCTTCACTTATTCACAATACTTGTAACATCAGATACCAGGTAATTCTCTAGGACACCAGCCAAGTATCCCACAATTTAACTCAATTTGATACCATCTACCTGAAATCCTGTCCCCTAGGTTAAGGACTCAATCCTACATGACTGTCCCCTCTACTTTAGATGTCCATCAGAGTTCTCAGGTTGTCACCTGTACTTCTAATTGACCAGCTATAAACTGGGGTTTCTGTGACCTCCTCCTGGGGGTTGATAATTTGCTAGAATGGCTCACATGACTCAGGGGAACACCTAACTTTATCAGTTTATCATAAAATCTGTAATAAGGATCCTGGAGAAGGAAGTGGAAACCTGCTCCAGTACTCTTGCCTGGAAAACTCCATGCATGGAGGAGCTTGGTAGGCTACAGTCCATGGGGTCACAAAGAGTCGGACATGACTGAGCAACTTCATTTTATTTCTTTCTATAGTTCTTTTTGGAGAAGGAAATGGCAACGCATTCCAGTGTTATTGCCTGGAGAATCCCATTGACAGAGGGGCCTGGTGGGCTATTGTCTATGGGGATGGACACAACTAAGCAACTAACACACACACACACACACACACACACACACACACATAAGGATCCAGGTGAACATCCATGTGGAAGTAATACAGTGGGCAAAGTACGGGCCAAGAGGCTCAGGGTTTTCATACCCTCATGAGTGTGTCACCGTTGTATTGCCTCCATGTGCTCAGCAGTCTGGCAGCTTTCTCAGTCTCAAACTTTGGGGATTTTTATGGAGCTTTCATCATGTAGGCATGATAGATCATGAACTCAATTTCCAGCTACTCTTGTCTCTTTAGAAGATACAAGGTAGGGCTGAAACTTCCAAACTGTTAACCATGGTTCTGTCTGGTGACCATCTCCTATCCTGCAGCCCTCATTAGAACAGCAGACACTCCTATTGGTCACGTCATTTCAGGAGATTTAGGACTCTGTGCCAGGAGTTAGGGACAGAGATCAATATATCTATTTTCTATTATTTCACGTTCATACCTTATTTAAACATTTAATGCTTTATTTAAATATTTAGGTCACATTTTATTTCAGTCACTGCTATAGCCACTTTACAAATACAAATTTGGTTTAGCCCCGACAGCCCAGTAAGATGAGTATCAATAAAAGTTTCACTTCAGAGATGACAAAGCTGAGGCCAGAGAAATTAAAACAAGTTGTTCAAGGTCACACGGCTTGAGTGGCAAAGCTAGGATTTGAATCCAGTTTGGCTCTGAAGTCCACACTTTTAACAACCATATTAACTTTCTTCACAAACTATGAAGTGGGAAGAAAGTAAGTTGTACACTATGATTAAATGATCTGGCAAAGAAAAGAGGGCTGCAGATATTTTAAATCAGAATCAGTATTGCCACTTTCACTCTAAAACTACCTACTAAGACAGCCACCCCACCTTTTTCAGAAGTTTTTACAATATGTACATGGGTTAAAATTTTCAAAAGGGGGAAAAAGAGATAATCCATTGGTAATATTGTTGTAGCCACACATTCTGGGAAACAAACTCACTCAGAAGGACAGTGCAGATAGTGAGGTGCAGTTTATTACACTGGCGGGCCCAAGGGAGAGTTTCCTCTTAGCCAAGGACCCCGACCAGTTTTTGTGAAAACCTTATATACCCTAAGTGTATAAGGTTCCCTGAAATTAGTCTGAACAAAGGAAAAAGAAAGATACAATCAAAGTTAACCCGTGATCATGCCTTAAGCCTAGGTAGTTCAGTTCAGTTCAGTTCAGTCGCTCAGTCGTGTCCGACTCAACGCGACCCCATGAATCACAGCACGCCAGGCCTCCCTGTCCATCACCAACTCCCGGAGTTCACTCAAGCTCATGTTCATAGAGTCGGTGATGCCATCCAGCCATCTCATTCTCTGTCGTCCCCTTCTCCTCCCACCTCCAACCTTTCCCAGCATCAGAGTCTTTTCCAGTGAGTCAACTCATCGCATGAGGTGGCCAAAGTATTGCAGTTTCAGCTTTAGCATCAGTCCTTCCAATGAAAACCCTAGGTAGTTAACAGTGGACAATTATCAATAGGCCTGTGGTCATACCCCAATAAGCATAATAGAATGTATGATTCTATTTGGTTACACAGATAATTAGGGTATTCTTTTAGGTGATGGAGAGCCCTGGGGCTCTTCCTTCTGGGGGCCTGCTTTTCCAGGTGGTATGTAGTTTCCATAGATACTGGGCATATAGCTCAAAGTCCATATTCTGGCCCAAGATGAAGTCCTGCTTTCAAGATAGAGCTTGTTCTGTTTCCTCCTTCATTAACCATTCTTCATGCTCTTAACTCATAGTATGAGCTTTATTCATAGGGATATATCGCACTCTGTCTCTCCAACCGCCAATTTGGGAGAACAACATCAACCTTTGGGTTACAAAGTTCTTACTACATTTTAAAATGCAGGGTCCACAAAGCAGAACTATCAAGACAACTGTAACAATGGTAAATATAGTTTTCCACTAATCACCCTTCACCCAAGATAGTACTGAAGTCCAGAAAGGAATGTTTTCATTTCACATTGCTTTACACAGTTTTTCATGACATCTAAGGCAGCTGATACATTGCCAGGTAAATCAGGAATATATATACAACATTCAGCCTTAATTATAGCACAGGTCCCTCCTTGAGCAGCTGTGAGCATGTCCAAAGCCATTCTATTTTGAATTACTGCTTTTGTAACTTCTATGAAACTGGTGTTTATATAATATGTAACCCCATGACCAAAGTCTATTGACTGTAGGTCTGGCTTCCACCAAGAGAGCAGGGAGAAATTATGATTGACAAGAGAAAGGAAAGTCTCTTTTTGTCATCCCAGAAAAAAGCAGAGTGGTTTAAAATCTCCTTACTGGAGCAGTGACACCCACCAAGGAAGTCCATCCATCACAGACAGAGGCATAGCCCCACACACCCAATAGCTGGAGGTGTTGTGGAAGTCCACATAGGAATGTGCACGTTGATGAGGCCAAGCAGCAAGAGTTGATCATGTGGCTTCATACTGAAGGGGCTCATCCGAGATCTTCTTTTCCTTCTTCTTCTTAAGGATGATCTTAGTCTCTCCATGGTCAGTGGGGTCCCTCTGTGCAGTCCACTCAGCATTTTCTGGGTCTGCGTGGTTTCCTCTCTTCAACCTTGTGTGATGGATCCAAGGGGCAATACCTGCAATTTTAACTGCAGTAGGGGTAGTTAGACTAACAGTATAAGGTCCCTTCCACTGAGGGGTTAGTAAATCATGTTTTCAATCTTTGACCTATACTTGGTCACCAAGCATAAACTCATGAATCTGTTCCCCAAGGGGGAACAACACCTGCTGTGAAATCTCATCCCCTCTACCTGAAACAAACTTGTTGAAACCTGTTTTATTATGGGAGGGGGCCTCCCATACACAATTTCGTACAGAGAATAGCCATGGGACCATGGGGTCATCCTGAGTCTGAGCAGAGTCATCGGAAGCAAGTCCACCCAGGAGCAATCAGTCTCTATGATCCATTTGGAGAGTGTCTCTTTAAGTGTCCAATTGGTTCGTTCCATCATCTCAGAACTCTGGGGCCTATATGCAGTGTGCAGTTTCCATTTAATGTTCAAAGTTTTGCTTACTTGTCAGCTATGAAAGCCAGGCCATTGTCTGGTCCAATGCTGGTAGGAAATCCAAATCTGGAAACTATCTTCCTTAGCAGGCACCGGGCTACTTCTGATGTTCTCTCAGTCTGGGTAGGAAAAGCTACCCATCCAGAGAATGTACCTACCATGACCAGCAGGTAACGGTAGTGTCGGTGAGGTTTCATTTCAGTGAAGTCCGCTTCCAGGTGTTCAAAGGGCAGCGTGCCTTTCAGCTGAATCCCCAGAGGTTTTTGTCTGTGCCGAGAGGCAGCATTAACCTGTGAGCAGGCAGTGCAGTTCTGAGATTCTGTCCTGCATGGGGAAGAGAGGTAGGGAACCAAGAAATATTTTTGAATTAGCTCTTCCAGTTTATCATGGCCTAGGTGGGTCACTTGGTGTGTTTGGCTTACCAGAGTGGGTGCCAGCTCCTCCAGTACCAAAAATTTGCCACTTGGAAATTCCCACCGTTCCTTTTCAGTCTTGATGTCCCCTTCTGCTTTGGCTAGTTGGTTTTGGGCTTCAGTGTATTTTGGAGACTCCAGCATTAGCTCAGGCAGCTCTGTCAATACGAGAGCTTTAATAGGGGCTTCACTTGTCACCCCCAAGCCCTCAGCTGCTTGTTTAGTGGTCTTATCTGCCAGTCTGTTCCCTGAACCTAGGGGGTATCCTCTTTTTGATGTCCTCAGCAGTGTATGACTGCAACCTTTCTGGTTCCCAGACAGCATCTAATAGGGTCAGAATCTCCTCTTTATTTTAAATATCTTTTCCACTAGCTACCAAAAGGCCTCTTTCCTTATACAGAGCCCCGTGTACATGTAGTGTGGCAAAAGCATACCTGGAGTCAGTGTAGATGTTTACTCTCTTGCTTTTGACAGCTGGAGTGCTCGAATCAAGGCCCATAACTCAGCTCATTGAGCAGACCAGTGTTGTGGCAAGGAGCCAGCTTTGATGATAGTCTTTTCTGTGACTGTGGCGTAACCTGACAGCTGTTGTCCTTGTTTTATCAGGCTAGTGCCATCAGTATATAGGACCCAATTAGGGTCCGGAATCAGCTGGTCTCAGAGGTCGGGTCTGCTAGCGTAGACCTCTTCCCAGATTTCTCCACAGTCATGAGAATGTCCACCCTCTCCCACTGGCAGGAGTGTGGCTGGGTTTAAAGTCTGGCAAGTCTCAATACGGAGGTTAGGGTTCTCACATAGCAGCCCTTGATATTGAATAATCTGAGATGTCGACAGCCATTTATGGGGGTCCCCTCGCAGGAGAGTGTTGACCTCATGTGGGACTTTTATGATCAAATCTTGGCCCAAATTCAGCTTGGCTGTCTCCCGGACCAGTAAGACAACCACAGCAACTACCACTAAGCATCCCAGCCACCCAGCGGTAACATTGTCCAGCCGTTTCAGGAGATAAACCAGGGGTCTGTCCCGTGTCCCCATAGCCTGGGACAACGCTCCCATAGCCACCTTGTCCTTTTCAGTCACATAGAGTAAACGGCTTAGCAAGGTCTGGCAGGCCCAAGGTGGGTGCTGACATAATTGCACTGGGTTTGAGTTCTATTACCACTGGGACTTGTTTTGCAAGCCAGGAGGCAGGGGGATTTTCTTCACCCAGACCTCAGGGAATATGTTGAGTTAACTCTCTCGCTCCACTGTTTAGTCAGTCTCGTTTCCTTTCCGGGAGATCGTGCAACCTCCATTCCTCTTGAAGAGTTACCGAGAGAAAGAGTAAATAGGTGGTTGAGCCCACTTTAAGAGTGAGTCTTTCGTGGGGGAAAAGGTCATATGTGCTCCCAATTTAGACAACAAGTCTCTTCCCAACAAAGGTGCTGGGCATTCAGGGATGTACAAAAATTCATGAGTCATTTGGTGCCCTCCCCCACCCCCCATCTGACATTTTTGGGGTAGGCTTGAGACACAAAGGCTGCATTTAATCACCATCTGAGACCCAGCAGCCTCTGGATCTATTGGCGTATAAAGTCTATAGGCCTCGCACAGTCTTTCATAGAACTCAGAGGGTGATTCGCTTTCCCTTAGAATCACTTCGGAGGGCTTTGCCATACTCAGAGGTTTTTGGGCCCCACCTTGAGGCCTTGTAAAATAGCTGCCCAATATCTCTCCAGGTTGCCCCTCCCTTCCTCTGTGTTACAGTCCCACTTGGGCCTCTCATCGGGGGTGGCTTGTTTGGCCCACTGCTACGGGTTTGCAGTACCCCCAGGTGCCATTTCTCAGAACCATTTTCTGGCCTCAATTAGGATCCTGTGTCTTTCCTCAGTGCTGAAAAGGGAAACTAGTAGTTGGATTATGTTATCCCATGTAGGGTGGTGGGTTCGAAAAATAGTCTCCATTAGCCTAATCTGGTAATAATAGGCTACAGGGGGCTGACGGTAGTGGCCATCTGTCCCCAGAACTGGAGGCTGCTATAACTCTCTGTGGGGCATTTGTAGCGGGGCTCTTTCCTCTGGCTCCTTAGTGGAGTGCAGCCTCTGTTTGATTCTCCTTTCCCCTTCCTGTAGGTACTCACCAGGAGAGGCGGGTATAGCTTGGGCAATTCAGCTGGAGCTGGATCCTGGAAGTGTTGGCCAGAGGCTTCTACCACCAGGATTGGAGCCTGCCATGGTGGCGGCTGTACGACCTCCATGAGAGCTGGCAGAGGTGCAGTGGCTGCTGCAGGAACTTCACCTGACCCTGGACTGGGCATTAAGGCGGCCTCCAGTCCTGGTGGAGGACTGGGCGGCGGGTGCATCATCATCCAGTATGGGGCAGGGGCAGGTCATCCTTGTCCAAATCCTGCCAGATCCAAGAGAGAGAAGGGGGATTGGCGTGTCTTCATCTGCAGGTCAGCATAGCTGAACCAGAACACCACGCGGTCCAAGACTGTTTCTCCCTTAAAGTCCGTTTTGCCTTGGTGGGCTTGATCAGGTGCGGATGAAAACACAGATGGGTTAAATAGCCCACATCCCAGGCCATTTCTGGAAAAGCCAATTCATACTCACTGATGTATCCCCCTCCTTCTAGCCTGACAACTCTGAGGGGGTCAAGAATTTCACAGCAGACGGGACACCTCCTAGGGGAGGGTAGAATAAGAGCACACAAGTATCAAGTTTCTTCTCCTAAAAATCCCCTGGTGATTGCTTGGTAATAATTTTCCCCAAGATGGCATGGACACACCTCCTAAATGACCTTCACAAATTTCCTTCCTAAGGCCTAACACGCTTGTTGACCTGTGTACCAAGCAATCGCCGCCTGCCTATTCCAGGTTCCTGTGGGTCCATGCCCCTTCTAGTCCCTCCCAGGGGGGGTGATCAGGCCCCCTCTTCCACCCTGCCAGGTGGGTTCCTCCTTACCTGAGCGCTCAGATCCCCTGCTGCCATCCACTACCTGCTAATGTGAAAGGTCCGGGCGTTGAGAAGCAAAATCTTTCCAGAAGGACGAGACTCCTTCCCCCCTCTAGAAGATTCAAGCCACAAGGCCTCAGAGTAGTCCCAAATGGGACTTGTCTCCTCAAAGTGAGGAGCTTCCCGGCCAATGAACCAAATGTTGTAGCCACACGTTCCGGGAAACAAACTCACTCAGAAGAACAATGAAGATAGTGGAGTGCAGTTTACTACACTGGCAGGTCCAAGGGAGCGTCTCCTCTTAGCCAAGGACCCCAACCTTATATACCCTAAGTGTATAAGTTTCCCTGAAACTAGTCTGAACAAAGGAAAAAGAAAGATACAATCTAAGTTAACCCGTGATCATATGCCTTAAGCCTAGGTAGTTAACAGTGGACAATTATCATAGGCCTGTGGTCATACCCCAACAAGCATAATAAAATGTATGATTCTATTTGGTTACACAGATAATTAGGTTATTCTTTTAGGTGATGGAGAGCCCTGGGGTTTTCCAGGTGGTATGTAGTTTCCATAGATACTGGGCGTTTAGCTCAAAGTCCACAGTCTGGCCCAAGATGGAGTCCTGCTTTCAAGATAGAGCCTGTTCTGTTTCCTCCTTCAATATCATTTGCAATTAAAGTGAATAATACAAGGCATATAGGAATCTTGCATTATTTCTTACAAAATAAATGTTATTAGATGCTTTGCATGTAACAAAAAATTAGACTCAGTTGTTTAGTGATAGACTCAGTAATTCAACAAAAACAAAAGGATAGAAACTGGGAGTATCCTAAGCTTTTTATGTTGATTGGAAAGAACACACAACAGGCGAAATCTGTTCCATGTGATAGAGAAGGAAATATATTTAAATAGACTCTTATTGGGCCCTTTTTTCATTTAAAATAATCAGCTCACTGAAAGATGCTGTGTGACTCACTATGTTGTATTTAGTTTCTTATCAGTACAGACTAATATATTTCAAAGCACAACAGCTCAATGAACAAATATTCTTACGCAAAATAAAGTTGCTTTGTGTTTGTGTAATATTATTTTTAATCTTATGGTTCCTTTTTAATAAAAAGCACGATAAAAAGGAAACAAACAGGGAGCTCCTTGGCGGTTCAGTGGTTTAGATCTCAGTGCTTCCAATGCAGGCAGCCTGGGTTTGATCCCTGGTCAGGGAACAAGGATCATACATGGCATGGGGTACAACCAAAAAAAAAAAAAAAAAAAGAGGAAACAAATTTTATTAACAATACTAATTATATAACTAATGTAAGAGATAATTTTAACTATTGAATACATTCATAGTCACATTTATATTATTTCCTATTTCTCAATTCTCAGCAACACATCTTGGGTAAATAGCAAATACCCATCATTTTAGGAGTTATGCTTCATCAATACTTATGAATCCCCAATTACTTTTGTGTATATAGCCTGACATTCCTTAGATTCCAACAGTTGTGTGGTCACAGGCAAGGTCACTATTCAGTTTTCCTCTAGGCCCACAAGATTAATAGCCCACATCTCTCCAGCAGTCCCCAAGGAGGGAGGCTGCACCACTTCTGCTCAGAGCCTTTGTCTGCCCTTCTCATTTCTTGTGCTTGTGCTCTGGCAATTGCTTAATAAGTTGCTCTCTTTCTGCTCATTTCAGGACACTCTTTTTATAATTTGCCCAGCAGTCTGTACAACCATTCTGCATATTATCCACGAATTCCTTGCCACCTTCTACGTTCATCACCTTTTGGGTCATGAGACATTGCTTTCTCTGCAATGACACCTTGGGGGAGCAAGGCTCCTCATTGCTCTCATTCCCCTCCTTGCTGGTAGAAAATCATCTTTCCTGTGTCCAGTTCTCTCAGGTAGGGTTCTTACAGCTGAGCTGCTTTGTGTCATATGTGGTATGTATATATATATATATATATATACGCTTAGTGAGCTTGTTCGCTCAGTTGTGTCCAGCTCTTTGTGAAATATATATATAGTTATGCCTATAATATAGAATATGATCAATATTGTATTTAAATTCTACCACAGTCTTTTTTATTCCAGGAGAGAGAGGGGTACTCAGGGTTAGAAGACAGTGTTGGAAAAGAAAAACTCATAAGATAAAGATAGAGCTACTAAATAGTATTATTATTTCATGTTATTAAAGTGGTGCTGTTTGCTTAGCACCACTCAGTTGCTATTGAGCAAGCAAAATAAATATAGGGGCAGGTCTTAAAACTTTATGAGATTTTCCATCGTGTTGAGAAGATAAGATTAGTCATAGAGCAATAATCTACACTTTTGATTCTAAATATGGATAAGCATCAGATTATTGGGGAGTTTCTCAAATGCAGAAATGCACACACGTGGTCCCCATTTTTGTTATTGTTATTTTTCAGTCACTAAGTCATATTCAACTCTTTTGCAACCCCATGAACTGCAGCCTGCCAGACTCCTCTGTCCATGGGATTTCTCAGGCAACAAAACTGAAGTGGTTGCCATTTCCTCTTTAAGGGATCTTCTCAACTCAGGGATCCATCCCCTGTCTCTTGCCTGCAGGTGGATTCTTTACCACTAACTCACCTGGGAAGACCATGGACCCCCATTAAGACACACTAATCTGTATGTAAGTTACAGCAATTTACAGAAAATTATGGATGATGTATAACTCACAAGAGGTTTGCCTTTCATCTCAGTACAGTACAGGTCCATCATAATACAATAAATGTGGTTGAAAGAGTCAAACACTTATTATGAGGTTAATAAAATGACTGTCAGCCATTGGGCCTCAAGCTGGCCTGCTGGAATTCCTGAGTTCCATTTATAGTACTTTAAGTTTTATTCTATTGCTGGCTATTCAGTGCCTTCTAGTGTTTCTTGTGGGTGTTGCCGTAATTGTAGGAAGGATCCAGGTTCTGGGCTGGTTGGGAGTCCTAGTCATTAGCAGACATTAGACATTTCCATGGAGTGAAAACTTAAGTCTCACTCAGGAAGATTTAGGCTAGAAGGATTTGTGAGAAACGGGGTTCTACCATTTTCCAATCCCAGTTTCTCAAAACAGAGTTTCCTACCCTTTCCCCCTTCATGCCTAATCTGTCCATCCCTACCCTATCACCACACACAGAAGGTAAGTTAAATATGTCCCCATTTGAGAAAGTGGGCTGGGAGGCAATTAGGCACCAATTGTCTGTGACTTCATATCTGAATTACCAGTTATATGAAAACTTGTATTAACACATATGTGTTATCTTAGAGTATTACTCTAGTTTTATTATAATTACAGAGAATTTTGCTTGCCTAAAAATCTTCAAATGCTTATTTCATATCTATATTCAAATATGCAAATATAAAAATATATAGTATAATCATATATATGTGTGTGTGCGGACATACATACATTAAAGAAATTTGTTAAAAAACTTCTTCTAAATAATTTCAACATGGACATTTTCAATAATGACTCCAAATGAATTCTAATAATTGAATCATGGATGCCTAAAACATGCTTTCTAAAAAACAACTGGCATCTAAGAAGCAGAAATTCAGGTGTAACAGCCAGGATCACTCATAGAGTTTTTATCTGTTTTGAGTTTATCAAATAAAAACATATCTATTGTCCCATCCCATACAGACTCAAACCACTCTTTAGGATGAGTGATTAATAAAAGCTTTACCTAAATCCATAAAGAGAAATTGAGGTCAAATCCTAATCCAAACACAAGCCCTGTTTGCAAATTAGAACCCAAATCCTAATCCTTCTGAGGCTTGTCCATCACAGCTCGAAATAGCATTGTTGTTCTGATTTAAAATCTAGGCTCTCACAGCATCTTTAAAAAGTGATTGCTATTTCTTTGTATCATTAAACACAAAAGCTTTTAAATGATTTTTTCCTAAAATGTACTCATAAACAGAGCTGAATATTCAACTTGTCTTAAAAATGGGAAGGGATGTGCTTTAAAATTCAAGCATTTAACAGAAAGCATAGTTAAAGTATATTTAGTTCAATATGACTCAATTTTTCAGGTACAGTTTTCAGAGATGAGCTGGAACTGATGCAATGATGTAAGGCCAGGCATTTATATATATGATCTCCCTAAATTGATGGTAATTCTTAAGAAAGCTTATCAATGAAGATTAAGTTTGGCTAATAAAAACTTGAGATGTGTTTTTTTTTTCCTGTTGATTAAAACACAGAGATAGAAAATTCAAGACTTAGAGAATGGTTCCAGGTAATCTCCAGCTCAATTATTCCACTATCCCTTTCGTCAGCTTCTGTTTTTGTGGTTCAAATTATCTGCTAGAACCCCAGTCTCCCATCCATATTCCAGGTTGCAGATGCAGAAATGGAAGTGGAGATAAAAGGATATACACCTTATATTTGAAAGTAAGCATCTCACAGAAGCATTACTTCACAATGTAACCCTTCCATTTATGTTACCAATTCATGGAGTTATAACTAGTAGCAAAGGAGGGTAGGCATTGAAACAGGAAAGCCATGTGCCTAGATAGTTATTATCATTTTTAATTAACAAACAAGGAGAAAATATATGTATAGAGTATAACCTGAAGCTTCTGTTACTGAAGTGTGGTGTAATGGTTTTTGGGACAAATAAAATTTTGCCTGTTAAATTAAGATCCTAATATTTGTGTTTCCTGGGCCTGGCTTGATGAGCCTGGCAGGTGTTGCATTTTATCCACAGTCTTGGACTAAGATGGGTCTGAAATAGCCTTTTACTTCTTCCCTGATATGGCAAACTTCAACTCATCTTGAGATGTTTAAATAAAATAGTTCCTACCTCAGAAAGCTTTCCTTTATGACTAGGTTCCATTCTAGTGAGAATGATCTGCTCCTTCCTCTCTATTTCTATACAGTATTTTGTGTGTGGTGAAAGAGAATGCGATGCCAAAATGTCTACAAGTAACTGCACAAAGCTGAGGTCTGAGTGTTCATAGTTTGTCAGCTCTTCATGGTTCTTGCATAAGATACCTTGTGAAATAAGATTCCTGACTATACTTAGTCAAAATGTAGGAATCACAGTAGGTCTGATGTTCTCAATCTCAAGATATCTCCCACTGCAAACTAAGAATCTCAAACCAGGCTAGAGCATATATATACATAAATATATATATATATATATATATATATATTTATGTGTGCGTGTGTGTAAATCTAATGTCAGGATTCAGTTTGTTAGTATGTTTCCCATTGATCCATTTGATTCAACATTCTCTAAACTCATTGTACTAGAAATATGTTTACTTATCTTCCACTTCAAATGCTTGTTTCTTTTTACTTTTCTCAACTCTAGACTGTTTTCTTTTGCAGAGATCTAGAACATTTGCACATTTCACCCTTTAAAAACTAAGGACCTAATTTGGATCCATTGCCTCCTTACACTGCAGAGATCTAGAACATTTGCACATTTCACCCTTTAAAAACTAAGGACCTAATTTGGATCCATTGCCTCCTTACACTGCAACACCTAAAAACCTGAATCAGGCAGTTTGGTTAGTGAAACTGATTACAATTTTCCTTTTGCTGAAAGAAAAAAGTGAAAGTGTCAGTTGCTCAGTTGTGTCCGACTCTTTGAGATTCTATGGACTGTAGCCCATCTGACTCACTTGTCCACAGAATTCTCCAGGCAAGAATACTGGAGTGGGTTGCCATTTCCTTCTCCAGAGGATCTTCCTGACCCAGGGATCGAACCAAGGTTGCCTTCATTGCAGACAGATTCTTTACCATCTGAGCACCAGGAAAGGCCATTTTGTTGGAAAATATATATATACTGGACAATCTTAGACAAATGAGGACAGATGGAAACCTTAGAAATAATGGAGAACCTAGAATACTATAATTTTAGAGTAAATATTTTTGGTTACACTTCCACTGGGCAAGATTCAGTAATAAGCTGCAGCAGGAGACCCTAACAGCCATAGCAAAGAGAGTTAGTATTAAAAAAAAAAAACCAAAAATCTCTGAAAAATTGAACAAACGAAATATTACAAAGGCGTTCTGTGACACAGGCATGAACTGTCAGCAACTGTAATAGCTCCCCAGACTATGTTTCTATAAGCTTGATAAAACACGGTGAAGATTTTTGCCTCTGTTTTTATTTTTTTGTCTGCTTTCTTTTTGTGCAAAGGCAGGGAGTCAGATTATACTAAGCAGCCAGTCTTCAACATTGCCAGGACCAAGAAACAAGTTGAACACTGCAGCTGTAACTTTAGAACCAAAGGAAAGCCTTTACATGCTTGTATTACAGTAATGGTGGGGGGAAAGGCAGGGATAGTCACTTCAGTTGCACCAAATGATATAAAAATATATACATTTACACATATATAATATACATATACTGATCTGTTAGTGATTACTAATTATTTATGACAAAAATTTGTGAGCAAATCTGATGTAATTTTTAAAGAGGGACTTCTTTATGATAATAATTCATTTTACTTATCATCTACTCTTTATTTCTATGCTATTAATGGCTCCCACAAACACTGAAACCCACTCTGAAAATCTAGCACCATAGAATGAAAAAACTGTGGTGCTTAAAATAATGATTTAAAGGAGGGAATCTGGTGCCAATATGTGCGTTCTTATAATTATCCCAGAAAAGTTCCTAAGGGTTCTAAACTGCCTGAAGTTTCATTAATTTGGGCTAGGCTAAATTAAACATAAGATAGTTCAGCTGTGTTTGTTTTTAATTTGCAAAGGAATTTAGTGTTCCCAAAAGTGAGGAACTAGCAAAGCAAGCCTCAATCAATCAGGAATATTTTGGGCATCTCTGCCAGTAGCATTAATGGGAAAGACCTGCTGTTATAACCCACAGGGTCTTTGGCAAGTCCTGAAATAAGAAAAAGGGAAATTTAAAAGAGAATATGAAGTCTAAAAAGCTGGCCAAAGGATAAGTGGTAAAACTAGGATATGAAAGATTTAACTAAGTTGAGAGGATTCCAGAGTTGAGGGAGACTTACATCAGAGAGTGAGAAGGTTTCAGTGAAATACTATTTTTTAATTAGCCTATAGTTGTATTTATCTAATACAGGTACATAATTAAAATTTTCAAGTCATTCTATAAAACCTAGTAAGAATAAATTTCCATTCTCCCTGACCTTTGTCATGTTACCCATCAACAGATTTTAACTTGTTTTGTGTTTTATTCTGTTATTTAGTACTCTATTTCTAAATTAATACTCAACTTTTACTTCCTTCTTAAGTGTTAGACATTAGCCAACTACAGCCTTTTATGGAAACTAATGATTTTCTTCACCACCTGCCCCACTCTTTGGGAGAGCTACAGCTGGGGATTTAGTTAAATACAATGATTTTGTAATTGGAATTCACTTTTGAACCAAGTAATACAGTATGTTTTATTTTCTTATGCATGTTATTGTTTTTCTGCCAACTAATATTTGCATTTAAAAAAATCATTTAATTTTTATTTACAGTGAATCATCCATAATGCTCAGACTCATGGGTTATACCTATCTCAATAATATTTTCCAAATGGTCCAATACATGAAATAATTCTTCAGTTCTATTTATTTTTCTAACAATTTGTTTCTCTATAGACATCTGATGAACTCATGAATTGTCAGTGGTTTCTAGGCCTGCTGCACAGCTATTATCCTGAGACTTTTACTACTATCGTCTGTTGGCACTCTTGATTCTGGTTTCCCAAAATCTTCTTTCATTTATATTCTTGTGTTGAGGTAGCATGTCTTCAAGGAGGGCTTCCCAGGTGGCACTAGTGGTATAGCACCCGCAAGGTTTGATCCTTGGGTTGAGAAGACCTCCTGGAGGAGGGCATGATAACCCACTCCAGTATTCTTGCCTAGAGAATTCCATAGGCAGAGGAACCTGACTGGCTCCAGTTCATAAGGTTGCAAAGAGTCAGACACAACTGAAGGGACTTAGCACACACGTACATATGTATGTCTTCCTGGAATTTCCTAAATAAGAATGTGTGGATGTTTAGCTAAACAAACAATAAAAATGCTACAATTCTGAAGTTCTAAAAATACTTTCATTCTACCCACATACTTATGGCACCCCACTCCAGTACTCTTGCCTGGAGAATCCCATTGACAGAGGAGCCTGGTGGGCTGCAGTCCATGGGGTCGCTAAGAGTCGGACACAACTGGGCAACTTCACTTTCACTTCACCCACATACTTAAATGTTAGTTTGGCTTCTAAAATCAGTTCAGTTTAGTCGCTCAGTTGTGTCTGACTCTTTGCCACTCCATGGATTGCAGCATGCCAGGCTTCCCTGTCCATCACCAACTCCCAGAGCTCACTCAGCTCCCGGAGTTTACTCAAATTCATGTCCATTGTGTGGGTGATGTCCATTGAGTTGGCTTCTAAAATACTCTAAGTTGAAAATATTTTTCCCTCAAATTTATGAAAGCATTGCTTTATCTTTTTTTCTACTGTGTTTATAAAATCTGATGCCATTTCAGTTCCTGACACTTTATATGTAAACTCTTCCCATCGCACCACCAAATCTCTTATGATAATTGTAATAATAATTGATTCTGATTACTTACTCTAAGACAGTGCTTCATGAACTTTGTGTGCCTTTTAATAATAATTTAATCCTCACAATGGCCTTAGGTGATACATATTATCAATGTCAATCACACTTTACTGATGAGGAAACTGAGCACTAAGATACCAAGTGAATTGTCCAAAGTCATGCATCTGATGAATGGGGGGATGGTGATTCCAGGCCGTCTGGTACTAGACTCCATATGCATGAGCACTCTACCTTTTTTTTCATGTGTTCTGAAATGAGTACTTGGACTTTCAGTTTGAAGAAAACCTTCAGTTATGGGAAATAGTTATGATTGGTTTTCTCTGATTTCTTTTTTCTATTCATTGGATTTTGAATACTCTCAATTAAATCTCTAATTTAAATATTTTATTTTACTTTAAACATTAAATAATGTTTAAAGGAAATTTACTGCTTTTCAGGAAATTCAATGCGTGATCCAACATTTCCATTTTCATTATTGTTAGTAGCAGTAGTACTTAATTTCAGTGATCCTGTTTTTAATATGTAAGAGTCATTTCCTGTTTCCTGGTTACTCCTTTTATTTAAAAGCACCTTGTTTCATTGATGGATTATCTTCCTCTTTTTTAGGATACAAAGTAGACATTTAGATTTCCTGCTTCCTACTTTGTTTCTGTGGCATCACCGACTCTGTGGACATGGGTTTGAGTGAGCTCTGGGAGTTGGTGATGGACAGGGAGGCCTGGCGTGTTGTGATTCATGGGGTCGCGGAGAGTCAGACACGACTGAGCGACTGAAATGAACTGAACTGAACTGAACTTTGTTTCTGTATCCCCAGAGTTATTTTTTTCTATTGTGTACTTTGGTCTTTTGTTTTTAGGCTGAAATCTTTCCTCAAATGATCAGAGCTTGTTGACTGTTACCATGGATGACCCAAGAGGGGAACTTACAGTGTTGCTATTTGGAGTAATTGAGTTTTTCAAGGTAAGAAGTCTTCAGTCTCCTGCTTGGGGTTCTAAACCTTGATGCAAGAGTTCTGGTAGTTAGGATAAAGGATAGACATTCTGAAGGTTCCACTGTTCAATACTAGACCTTTCTATATTATACTTTCAGCCTCATATCCCAACCCTCTACTGAGCCTGGAGTCATTGAGACTAAAGTCTGTCAGTGTTGCTATTTTCAGAAACATCACACTGTTTCAATATGTATGTTTTGAGGGGTGAGGTAGAAGTGAGTATTAGTCACCTGACTGTATCCAAATCTTTGACTGATTTCTCTGTTTTGAGCTTCATACCTATTTCTTGTTGTAGTGGGATTCTAGTCACAAATTGATTATTTCTTGCAGATAACTTCCTCTATAGAAAATTAGACTGTAGTTTCAATGGCTACCCACTCCAGTATCCTTGCCTAGGAAATCCCATGGACAGAGGAGCCTGGTGGGTTACATCTGTGGGGTCACAAAGAGTCAGACACAACTGAGTGACTACCATTTTCACTTTCACTTTTCCTCCTCTATGCTGCTGCTGCTGAGTCGCTTCAGTCGTGTCCGACTCTGTGCAACACCATAGATGGCAGCCCACCAGGCTCCTCTGTCCCTGGGAGTCTCCAGGCAAGAATACTGGAGTGGGTTGCCATTTCCTTCTCCAATGCATGCATGCATGCTAAGTCGCTTCAGTCATGTCCGACTCTGTGCGACCCCATGGACAGCAGCCCAGCAGGCTCCTCTGGTCACAGAATTCTCTAGGCAAGAATACTGGAGTGGGATGCAATTTCCTTCTCCTTCCTCCTCTATAGTAAGGCATTTTCCTAACCCATGAAGATTTTTTCTTGGACTCCTTTATCCATTTTTATTCCTTTTTTCTCTCTATTTTTTTTAAACTTATTTTATACTGGAGTATAGTTGATTAACAGCATTGTGTTAGTTTCAGGTGTACCATAGTGATTCAGTTATACATATATATGAATCTATTCTTTTTCAAATTATTTTCCCATGTAGGTTGTTAAGCAATTCTGAGCAGAGTTCCCTGTGCAATACAGTAGGTCCTTGTTGGTTATCCATTTAAAATATAGCAGTGTGTACATGTCCCTATTCTCTTTAATTTCTTTTATGAATTGATTTGTTTGCCAATTTAATATTGTCTTTCCTCTTAGCTTAGTGGAATTTTAGGAGAGAGTAGAGATAAATGTTAAAAAATCAACACATGTTTTCAAAGTTTGTATATTTTTAATGCTGACGTGTATACTTTGTGCAGGTAAAATGACTAAGTGTAAAACAAAGTACATAAAATACATGTAATTAGAATCTTGGGCTCATGTTGCTAGGTAATAGATGATTAAAATAGTAAAACCCTCCATTATTTTTTCTTCTTTTTGTAAACTAGTTAATAAAGATTTCGTAGGGGCATGGATTGGGACCTTTGCTCTGGGGACAATGAGTGATATAATCTGATATATATCAAAATGTATTGGAGCAAAGGAAGAGAAATGGGCCACCAAGGAAGACAAATTGTAGGAAAATAAGATGATGTCTTATCAGAATGGATGAAGTCAGTGGAGTGGAGTGCAAAATAGAATGAGAATCCTGATGCCAGTGGCTACTAATATAAAATTCCATGACTTGAGCAATCACTGTTAGGAAAACGCTTAACATATTTATTAAAATCCTGATGCCAGTGGCTACTAATATAAAATTCCATGACTTGAGCAATCACTGTTAGGAAAAAGCTTAACATATTTATTAAATTCATACTCACCATTACTGATACCATGTTACTAGCAAGTTCTTCCAAGCATTGCACTTTTGTCTCTTATAAGACTCTTGAGAGTCCCTTAATGCAAGGAGATCCAATCAGTCCATTCTAAAGGAGATCAATCCTGGATGTTCATTGGAGGGACTGATGCTAAAGCTGAAACTGCAATACTTTGGCCACCTCATGTGACGAGTTGACTCACTGGAAAAGACTCTGATGCTGGGAAAGGTTGGGGGCAGGAGGAGAAGGGGACGACAGAGAATGAGATGGCTGGATGGCATCACGGACTCTGTGGACATGAGTTTGAGTATACTCCGGGAGTTGGTGATGGACAGGGAGGCCTGGCGTGCTGTGATTCATGGGGTCGCGGAGAGTCGGACACGACTGAGCGACTGAACGGAACGGAATACCTGTCCCCAGATTTTTCTGAGTTGTCCTCTTTTCCCCCTAAAGCACGCATATCCAATTGGAGAGTGAAAGAGTTGGTCAAGATAAGAAGAAAACATGGTCAAGGTGCTCAGCCTTCTTTATGGTCTGACTCTCACATCCATACATGATTACTGGAAAAACCATAGCTTTGACGGTACAGTCCTTTGTCGGTCAAGTGATGTCTCTGCTTTTTCATACACTGTCTAGGTTTGTCATAGCTTTCCTTCCAAGGAGCAAGTTTTGTTTTGTTTTTTTTTAATTTCATGGCTGCAGTCCCCATCCTCAGTGATTTTGGAGCCCAAGAAAATGAAATCTTTTACTGTTTTCCATTGTTTCCCCATCTGTATGCCATGAAGTGAAGGGACCAGATCTTTGTTTTTCGAATGTTGAGTTTTAAGCCAGCTTTTTCACTCTTCTCTTTCACTTTCATCAAGAGGCTTTTTAGTTCCTCTTCACTTTCTGCAATAAGGATGGTGTCATCTGCATATCTGAGGTTATTGATATTTCTCCCGGCAATCTTGATTACAGCTTGTGCTTCATCCAGCCCAGCATTTCACATGATGTACTCTGCATATAAGTTAAATAAACAAGGTGACAGTAGATAGCCTTGACGTACTCCTTTCCCAATTTTGAATCAGTCTATTCCACATTTGGAGAAGGAAATGGCAACCCACTCCAGTGTTCTTCCCTGGAGAATCCCAGCGATGGGGGAGCCTGGTTGGCTGCCGTCTATGGGGTCTCACAGAGTAGGACACGACTGAAGCAACTTAGCAGCAGCAGCAGCAGCATTCCACATTTGGTTCTAAATGCTGCTTCTTGACTTGCATACAGGTTTCTCAGGAGGCAGGTAAGGTGGTCTGGTAGTCCCATCTCTTTAAGAATTTTCGTTTGTTGTGATCCACACAGTCAAGGCTTTAGTATAGTCAGTGAAGCTTTATTTTATTTTTTTTCTGGAATTCTCTTGCTTTTTCTATGACCCAGTGGATGTTGTCAATTTGATCTCTGGTTTCTCTAACTTTTCTAAATCCAGCTTCAACATCTGGAAGTTCTCGGTTCACATACTGTTGAAGCCTAGCTTGGAGGATTTTGAGCATGACCTTGAGCATGTGAAATGAGTGCAATTGTGTTCATGATTACAAAGCAATTTATTGCAGTGTTAGGCATCAAACTCTGCTCTTTCAAACTTTATTACTTTATAGTTCCTTTATTACTATGTACCTTGACCTTTTTCATAAATATTACCAATGAAAATTCATTTTGATTTTTAATATGTACCAATTCTCTTAGTTAAAACACAATGTACATTCATTTGTGGGACTTTAATTTGGCCTTTCTAAATGAAACTGCTATTAAAAAACTTGTCAATACAAAACAAAACAATGACATTCCCTTGTGTGATATGCCTTATTGGGTGCACATTAACATTTCTGATTTTCTATGCATATTTTCTCCTTATTAAAAAATGTATGCACAACTAATGTTTACTCAAGAGATGAATTATTTTGCAAGTGAAAAATTATCATTGTTATATTCAGTCACATTTCAACCTTACCAGCGCCAAAATGGAGTCTTTTGCTAGAAACTCTTTTGCAACAATGTTTTTTTAAAGCTCTCCAGCCAGCTTTAGTGATTGTAAAATATTTAAGTATTTTTTAAATGTTGGAGACCAAATAGAATAATGCATGAAAGCAATAAATAAATAAGCAGACAAATCACATCTAAAGACCAACAGATAGTGGGGCTTTTACAAAAGGATTGACCACAGAGGTTTTAAAATCTGTTTGATGGTTTTTATTTGTGGTGGAGAGATTCTTAAACAGATGAACCTCTGCCCTCGGAAGAGTACAGAGGAAGCAGTGATGAAGGGTATTAGCAAACCAGTGAGACAGGGTAACCACAATTATAAATATTGAGCTTTCTAGAAGGAACGTATAGTGAAATTACTCAATCTGGCCATGCCCCCAAACCCAACTTATCTGTGGGCATGCCTTCCCCCAAGGGAAATGGTGTTCTTGAACAATCATGTATTTTCTGCTCATCACTGTCTGCTACCTGAAGAGGCTCCTGAAAGGATGGCTGGAAGAAGCACTCTTAAAGGGATTCTATGAAACCACTTATCAGGATGGAGTTGGGTCACACTGACACAGTGCTCTTTGACTGTAGATATGTCCAACTGTTGAAGGGTTTACAAGAAGGCGCCCTTTAGAATTTGAGTTTCTTTCTCACTCTCTTGTCTTCTCTTGTGGCAATGCTTTTTGTGTTCTTCAAAAATATCCACGTCAACATTTATATGGGTATTTTTGAGTTTTTTCAAGTAAGTAGTTTTCTTCACTTTAATCATTTTTATTTTTAAAATTTTCTAATATGTCAAATTTTTGATGCACAATTTTCATTGATTACTAATTCATTTGGCAAACATGCTACCTTAGCCTTCACATTAATATGTTCATTGAAAATGACATAGAAGTAAGGGCATTTAGACCTACAGAGAATTAATTAGCATGTAATTTTCAGTATATCATCTAGTGTTAATTAGTAGTTAAACCATCTTCTTGTGCATGACCTGCTGATTTCAATACAGTGTTCTATTTTGGAGGCTCTAGGGGAACAAAACTTGAAAGGATACTTGGTCATCTTTTTTTGAAAATGAAATATGGAATCACAGTTTCAATTCTCCTGTGCTTTCTTTAACTGCTATATATTTTCTTCATTTTGTTCCTTTCTTAAATCTAAGCACGAAGTATTTTGTCTTCTCTTTCTAATAATAACACAGGAGGTCATTACTAGTTGTTAAGAGGGAAATAAATATTCACATTTAAGCCATTTTAAAAAGTTAGAACTTTTTCCAATTTTTCTTATTCACAATTCTTACAAGAATGTTGAATATGGTTGCTAGATAAATTTTTGTTTGAGATAATTTTACTGTTTTCTGTTTTCTCATGTTTTTACACATAAATGTTTTAGGGGCATACAGTTTTTGAGGCAAAGGAATTTATAGAGAAATCAATAATCATCAATATCAAATAAACTCTGAATTAAAAAAAAAGTTATTGTTAATGTGAGCAGTGTGTATCTGAGAAGTTTATGTACATAGAAATAAAATGACCCATTTGAACAATTGCTATAGAAGGAAAAACATTTTAGCACATTGATATTTATTCATTATAATAACGACAGTGTAAGAGTGGTTGACCTACTCAAGTCATTCAAATTTATCTTTGAATGGCATAATTAACTATGTATATATCTAAAATATGAGAAACTAAGAACTCTTTAAAAACTGAAGAAATGGCATTTCTGTCTATTTGAAAAGTGCCACCCAGACCTGCTGCCTCAGCATTCATGGGTATTTTGTCCTTACTAATCTTCCTCCTTTGAATTGAGATATGGTTCTCCCAATACTGGAGACAAATCCTGGTGTCTGCATCTGTCTCTTTGATGACTATCATTATGGTTCACATATTTTTTAGGCTGATAATAAGATCAAGGATGCCAAAATACATTATTTGAAACAAAAACGTCTATGACTTTTGGATATAAAATCCTATTGAGAAAGTCTTCATTGTAAAATTATCCTCTTCACCCAAAAGAACAACTTAGTGTTTGGACACTCCACAAAGCATTTTTTCACGTATTACCTCATTTGATCCTCACGGAAACTCAGAGCAGGTATAATTACAGTCATTTTACAAATGAAGAGAGAGAGTCTCCGAGAAATCCAATGATTTCCCAAGGTAGGAAAGCTAGATAGATGGTGGTGAAATCAAGAACAACACTTAGGGTTTCGATTTCTAGAAGCAATTCCCTTCCCACTTTATTACTCTTCAGGATGTAGACCTCAAACTCTGGTTTTTTTTACTCACTTCCCTTGGACTGGAAGACCTGAGAAATAATAAGGCAATAGAGTGGGGAGGAAATGAAGAAAGCTCATCTGGAATGAATTTAATATAAAGCGTCCAATCACATGACATTTCTGCATCCCGGGGAGCAGGAGGGGTTTTGGTCCTTTCAAGACCATTTCTCATATTACTTCTATTTTTGTTTTTTTGTTTGTTTCCTCTTGGCCTCTCCACTGGGAAGCACATGTGCTCCATCTTCTTTCCCGGCCAGGGGTCCAGGGATTGAACCCGTGTCCCCTGAAGTGGAAGCGTGGAGTCCTAAACATCGGAGCACCACAGAATTCTCAACTTATATTACTTCTTAATGGAACTTTTAAAAAGAGCTAAAATGTTTTTATCTTCATTTCAGAATTTGAATAAAAATGGTTCCTGACTCATCTGAGACTGAGGCTTAATATCCTCAACCACTAACATTTGAAAGCTGATTTCCTATGTTGCATATTTAGATTAACAAATGTTTAAGGTAAGGACCTGGAAAATATGAAAAGTGCAACATTTTTATAAGCAGTCCCATCACTTTGAATCAATTAGAAAGGTGAATTAAATGTAATGCAAATTCTTTACACATCGAACTTCATATTTTTAGAGCTCCCTTACAGGGACAGAATAAATGCTCAGAGCACTGACTCTGTATTCAGACGACATAAGTTCAAGTCCATGTTCTGTCAGTTACTAGATTCTTGACTTCCAGCAATAGGACTGATGTCTCTGTGTCTTAGTTTGTTTTAAAAATTAAGTGAGGCAGTGTGCTTGTAATTGCTGTTCTAAGAAAAGGCAATCTGTTCTTTATTCTTTTATTAGTTAACTTTGTGTCACCATGGTTTTCATATTTCTATATAACTCTTAGATGATTTTTACCATATTAGTTTCAGTTCAGTTCAGTCGCTCAGTCATGTCCGACTCTCCGCTACCCCATGAATCACAGCACGCCAGGCCTCCCTGTCCATCACCAACTCCCGAAGTTCACTCAAACTCATGTCCATCGAGTCGGTGATGCCATCCAGCCATCTCATTCTCTGTCGTCCCCTTCTCCTCCTGCCCCCAACCTTTCCCAGCATCAGAGTCTTTTCCAGTGAGTCAACTCGTCGCATGAGGTGGCCAAAGTATTGCAGTTTCAGCTTTAGCATCAGTCCTTCCAATGAACACCCAGGACTGATCTCCTTTAGAATGGACTGGTTGGATCTCCTTGAAGTCCAAGGGACTCTCAAGAGTCTTCTCCAGCACCACAGTTCAAAACCATCAATTCTTCGGCGATCAGCTTTCTTCACAGTCCAACTCTCACATCCATACATGACCACGGGAAAAACCATAGCCTTGACTAGACGGACCTTTGTTGGCAAAGTAATGTCTCTGCTTTTTAATATACTATCAAGGTTGGTCATATTAGTTTAAATGTATATATACTTACCATTTTGTATTTATATATAACATGGGTAAAGTCACATTTCTGTAATATTTTTCAAAGTCTTTTAAAGTAAGGAAACCATGGAATTTCATCAATTTGCCAGACATTTGGTTATAAAATACCAAGTAATTGATTTTATTTTTTGAATTGTGCTTCATACATGTAATCGATATTTTTTCTTTTTACCTTATAATTGAGTTGACTTGTTGATGTTGGCATTTTATTCAAATAGCCCAAGTTGGACATTTTTGGAAATTGTTTATTGTCCAGCCTCTTGAAGTACCATTAACACATTTTTTTCTGACAGTGCTTTGAAAATATTAATGCAGCTTTCAAAAATTCTTAATTTATTTCCAGATAGGATATCATATATTGGAAAGATCTGACTCAGCATGAAATATTTACAGTAAAAATTATTTTATCCTAATAAGTGTACTTAAAATGTGCAGAAAATTTCTTCCCTTCTTCCAGCTTTATTTCTATTATTGCTTTTTTATTCAGCCTCTCACCTTGAACACAGGGAGTTTTATGAAGAACTGTGATGTACTAGAAATAGCTCTCTGACTGTCAAAGTTATTACTTCAATTTCAGAAGCTAAACCCAAATTTCACAGAGGTGGTCCTCTCATATCCCTTTTCTCCTCCTTCCCTTTAAGGAAATTATTCTAAAAATGTTTGGTAACTATTTCCTTCTCACAACACAGAGTTTAGTCCTTGAAGAAGAGGACATGTTATTGAACATATGATTACAAAATCTTAACACAGAAGCTGAGAGAATTCAATCTGATTCACAGTTTCCAAATTAAATATTGCGCATATCTAGAGGCTTCCCTGGTGGCTCAGAGATTAAAGTGTCTGCCTGCATCTTCCTGCAATGCAGGAAAGCTGGGTTTGATCCCTGGGTCAGGAAGATCCCCTGGAGAAGGAAATGGCAACCCACTCCAGTATTCTTGCCTGGAGAATCCCATGGACGGAGGAGCCTGGTGGGCTACAGTCCACGGGGTCGCAAAGAGTCGGACACGACTGAGTGATTTCACTTCACTTAGAGGAAACTAGAGATAGTAACTTTTATCTCTGTCTTCCTCTTGGGTCTATTGTCTTTGAATTATTTCGGCCAACTTTTCATTCTTTTCAAGTCCAAAGTTCCAATGAGATCTATTTCTTGCATGGTAGTAGCATAATAGGGTTTAATGAAGTGGCTTACAAATCTATAGGAGTCATAAATTTAAACTGGTTAGCTTCTTTATTAAGTCATGGTAGGGAGAGTGGTGATAAGGAAGTAATTCTTAAAACATAAACTTCCTTCAGTGGTTTCTGAAATGAGTTGTTCTATAAAGTTGAAAACAATGTTTTACATTTCTTGCTGTATTGCGTGACAAGGCAAACTGTAGTATATTATTTGATATGGATAAGTTACAAGGGATCTTCCTCTTATTATAGATGCCTGAAGGAGGTGGTCTACAATTGTTGAGATAGCCTCAGGGTTTTTTCCTGAGATACCTCAAAGAGTCTGCCAGGATGTCTTTACTGAAATAAGTATTTGAAGAAATCTATCTTTCTTTGATTTTATGATTCTGCATCTTTGGAGTTTTACTTAAAAGAGGCCTCTTTAAAATTATAGACGTGTTCTTTTTAAAATGATGGTATTTCTTTATCATTCATTTCTGAACATTTAATATTCTTTGTTTAAGCAATATATGGCAGGAACTTTGTCAGTAACTGGGGGAAATAACTTGAAATGGAAAGAACCTGCTTTCAAAGTATCTACCTATGACTATTAAGTTGCCAGCAAGATATAGCTGGTGATCACTTTCATTTTTCTGTTTCATGTCATATAATTATGTGAAAACTTTTAGTTTCTTCTTGTCTTCAAGGAAATTAACATTTATATTCTGGGAAGATACAATTCTCTTCATGGAATCCAAATTAGTATGTCTTGCATTACCTGGGTAATTCTTCTTTCTTCCCAATTTTAAGATGCAAATTGTCAGTTCATTAGTTTTTTAACCCCGCATTAACAAATTTTTATTGTGAAAAAATACACTTGAAATAAATTTACTACTTTAACCATTTTTAAAGGCACAATTTAGTGCCACTTAATATTTACAAGGTTATACAACTATCACCGGGCTTCTTGGTGACTCAGTGGTAAAGAATCTGCCTGCTGATTCAGGAGACATGTGTTCAATACCTGGGTCAAGAAGAGCCCCTGGAAAAGGATGTATTCTTTCCTGGGAAACCCCATGGACAGAAGAGCTTGGTGGGCTACAGTCTGTGGGTCGCAAAAGAGTCGGACACAGCTTGGTGACTAAACAAGCACAACCATCTATCTAGTTCCATACTGTCTTCATCACCCATACTCATTAAGCAGTCATTCCCCATTCTCCCCATTCCCCTGGCTCCCATTGATCTGCTTTATGTCTCTATAGATTTGCATATTTTGGATATTTTATGTAAATAGAATCATCCATTGTGTGGTCTTTTGTGTCTGGCTTCTTCACTTAGTATGATGTTTTCAAAGTTTATCCACGAGGGAACTTATATCACTATTCATTCCTTCTTATGACTGAACAATCCTCCATTGTATGGCTGTACCACATTTGGTTTGTTCATTCATCAGTTAATAGACATAGAGCTTGTTTCCACTAGTTACTCTTTGTTTTCTTGGCTGCTCTGCGTTTTCCTTGTTGAGAGTGGACTATCTCAAGCTGCAGCTAGTGGGGGCTGCTGTCTAGTTGTGGTGTGCGGGCTTCTCATTGCAATGGCTTCCCTTGTGGAGCACAGGCTCCAAGGTGTATAGGCCTCAGTAGCTGTGACACACAGGCTTAGTTGCCATGCAGCATGTGGGATCTTTCCCGACCATGGATCGAACCAGTGTCTTTTGCATTGCAAGGCAGATTCTTAACCACTGAACTAACAGGGAAGCCCTCTACCAGTTACTCTTATAATGAACAGTGCTACATACTCAAGTAAAATTTCATTATATTTACTTACTTTAAGTAGTATGCAAATAATCAAAATTCATTTGAAATCAGATAGGAATGTTCCTTATAATGTATCATGGACTATTTTATCTTCTTTCAAGGCTTGGAATCTAATGTGGTATAAGAAATATAGACTTGGTATTTTAACCAGTGGGGGCTACTATGCCTCTTTCTTATAATGTCCTAAGTTACTTAAGTAATAGGTTCTTTTTGTGTGTTTTTCTTTTTAAAATTTATTTATTTTAATGGGCGACTAATTACTTTACAATATTGTGGTGGTTTTTGCCATACATTGACATGAATCAGCCAAAGGTGTACATGTGTCCCCCTGTCCTGAACCCCCGTCCCATTTCCTTCCCTATCCCATCCCTCTGGGTTGCCCCAGTGGACAAGCTTTGAGTGCACTGCTTCATGCACTTAACTTGGACTGGTCATCTATTTCACATATGGTAATACGCATGCTTCATTTGAAAGGCATTCTGGTAGACAATTAAAATCAAGCTATAACAGAAAAGTTTTTCTCATCAAATTAGTGATATGCCTCTTCCTCTTACAGCATTGGAAAATAGAATAAAAAGAGATTGCATGATGTCTCATAATTTCAAAATATTATAAAGTGAAATTTGATTCATTGTTTTGATTCTGAAGATTCCACAGCTCTTGGAAATCAAGTTGGCAGCTTCAGTTATGAAGCAATGACTTACCCCTGGCCTTGCGTGTTGCATGTTTCGAAAATGAAGGTCAAGATTTTGAGGTTGCCCCTCCCCTTTCAGAAAAGCATAATGAGATCTTTCACTCCACTACAGCAGCCCCTAGAGGCAAGCAGATGAGACCTCAGTTTAATGTCTCAGCTGAAGGGCAGACAGGCAGAGCCATTACTAATACCCAGCAAGCTGAGAACTCTGCTTTGGTGGTGCAGTTAAAACCTCAGTGACGGGCAGCAGCAGTTTTTAATTTATAAGGATGAAAATGGATCAGGACTTTTTTTTCTGGGAAGAAAATAAAGTCATAATGCATTTTTCAAGAGACGCTTAGTTGCACTTAAGTGTCCCTCAGGGCATTCCATTAATGAGGATCAGAGATTACAAGAAACAGATAGAGACATGTAACAGTGTTGAATTAACATGTTTTTCCTTTCTTTAAATCTGAAAAAGCACATAATGTCCTTTCAGTATATTTGAAAAACATTTACTTAAAGTTAAATCTGTTACTTACAAAGCCATAATACTGTGTGAAACCATATGGTACATTGTCTATCATGGTGATTGCAAATCCTGATTTTATAGCACCCTAGGGATATCATAAAATTTGAAAATTATTTTTAATTAAAAATGCATAGTAACTTCAATGTAACACATTCTCTATAGACCAGAATTCCTCTTAAAATAGATTTACTTTAGCCTCTGCCTACATGGGTTTTGTATCAAAATGACTTCATGTTAGATGCATTTATCTATAGAAACAATTTAAAGAATTGGCATTGAAGCCTGTATTAAATCATTTATTCATATGTTCTTTAGAACTGAGATAACTACAAAATCAAGAAGCATACAATAAGATATGTCAAGTAATAACGATATGTTAAATAATAAATATATGTCAAATAATATGAAATTATTGAGGATAGTTGGGACTAGGAATCATATATTTAAATTTGTATCCTTTTTTAAAAAAGCTTTTTAATATCTGCCTCTCATATAATATTAGAAATTTTATGTATTCTCAGGAAGAGAGTGAAATTGCAAATCACATCAATTGTGTGTGTGTGTGTTTGTGCATTTGTGTATACACATTTTCCTGTTCAACATGCTCAAAAACACTCAGTTTTATTAATTAAAATATGTTAAGTTCACAATAGTCTAAATAGAGTTTTAAAATCTCTGTGTGATTCTTTATCAAAAGATAGATTATAAGCATTCAAGAGACATTCTTTTTCTTCTGATATAATGATCTGAGAATTTTACTTTTCAAAACAAGGCTAATTATTTAGTAAACATAGAGGTACATCAATTTTATGACATTTTATACTTTTCTTTAATATCTGTGAAGATTCCTTTATGACAACCATTCAACTTATGTTAATAACTTCTATCTACTGCTATTATGAAGATACACTTGGATTTTAACCAACTACCAACTTTGTATCCTTATAAAGCAATTTGCAACATTGTATGTGTAGTATACAGAAACATATCAGTTCAGTTCAGTTCAGTTGCTCGGTTCGGTTCAGTTCAGTCACTCAGCTGTGTCCGACTCTTTGCGACCCCATGAATCACAGCACGCCAGGCCTTCCTGTCCATCACCAACTCCCGGAGTTCACTCAAACTCATGTCCACAGAGTCGGCGATGCCACCCAGCCATCTCATTCTCTGTCGTCCCCTTATCCTCCCGCCCCCAATCCTTCCCAGCATCAGAGTCTTTTCCAATGAGTCAACTCATTGCATGAGGTGGCCAAAGTATTGGAGTTTCAGCTTTAGCATCAGTCCTTCCAATGAACACCCAGGATTGATCTCCTCTAGAATGGACTGGTTGGATCTCCTTGCAGTCCAAGGGACTCTCAAGAGTCTTCTCCAGCACCACAGTTCAAAAGCATCAATTCTTAGACGATCAGCTTTCTTCACAGTCCAACTCTCATATCCATACATGACCACTGGAAAAACCATAGCCTTGACTAGATGGATGTTTGTTGGCAAAGTAATGTCTCAGCTTTTTAATATACTATCAAGGTTGGTCATAACTTTCCTTTCAAGGAGTAAGCATCTTTTAATTTCATGGCTGCAATCAGCATCCACAGTGATTTTGGAGCCCAAAAAAATAAAGTCTGACACTGTTTCCACTGTTTCCCCATCTATTTCCCATGAAATGATGGGACCAGATGCCATGATCTTAGTTTTCTGAATGTTGAGCTTCAAGCCAACCTTTTCACTCTCCTCTTTCACTTTCATCAAGAGGCTTTTGAGTTCCTCTTCACTTTCTGCCATAAGGGTGATGTCATCTGCATATCTGAGGTTATTGATATTTCTCCCGGCAATCTTGATTCCAGCTTGTGCTTCTTCCAGCCCAGCGTTCCTCATGATGTACTCTGCATATAAGTTAAATAAGCAGGGTGACAATATACAACCTTGACGCACTCCTTTTCCTATTTGGAACCAGTCTGTTGTTCCATGTCCAGTTCTAACTGTAGCTTTCTGACCTGCATACAGGTTTTTCAAGAGGCAGGTCAGGTGGTCTGGGATTCCCATCTCTTTCAGAATGTTCCACAGTTTATTGTGATCCACACAGTCAAAGGCTTTGGCATAGTCAATGAAGCAGAAATAGATGTTTTTCTGGAACTCTCTTGCTTTCTCCATGATCCAGCGGATGTTGGCAATTTGATCTCTGGTGATACATATACATCTGGTTAAAACCGGAATACTAGAATTTCATTCTCCCTTTGCTTGAAAACCAAGAGTCCTCTTGGAAACATTCTTCCTTTTATCAGGTCAATTTTAATTTTAAATGTGCATTTAAGTTACAAAAAATGCGTAAATTTTTGGTTTATTTGGTTCACCTCTAAGACACACCAAAGAAACTCCTTCAAAATTTCAAAGATATGTAAGAATCATCGATAGAATGAAAGAAAAAACTAACAAAAAAATGAAACTAAAACTAAGAGATATCATTTGCTATAATAGTCAGCCCTGAAGTAAAAGTTTATTTTATAATACTAATGAGTTAAAGACGAAAAACTTTTCTTAGTATGTATCTCAACTTATGCATTTATTAAAAATGAAAAAAAAAATGCCTGACAATACCCAGGACACAGAAGCAACCTAAATGTCCCTCAACAGAGGAATGGATAAAGAAGTTGTGGTATATATATACAATGGAATATTACGCAGCCATAAAAATGAATGAAATCAGGTCATCTGTGGAGATGTGGATGGACTTCGAGACTGTCATACAGAGAGAAGTTAGGTCAGAAAGAGAAAAACAAATACTGTGTATTAACACATATATGTGGAATCTATAAAAATGGCATAGATGATCTTATTTGCAAAACAGAGACACAGACATAGATATAGAGCACAAATACATGGACACCAAGAGAGGAGTGGGTGTTAGATAAATTGGGATATTGGGACTGACATATATACTTTATTGATACTACATATACAATAGATAACCAGTGAAAACCTGGGCTTCCCAGGTGATGCTAATAGTAAAGAACCTGCCTGCCAATGTGGGAGATGTAAGAGACACGAGTTCAATCCCTGGGTTGGGAAGATATCCTGGAGGAGGGTATGGCGACCCACTCCAGTATTCTTGCCTGGAGAATTCCATGGACAGAGGATCCTGGCGGGCTAAAGTCAATAGGGTTGCAAAGGGTGGACATGACTGAAGCAACTTAGCACAGCACAATGAGAACCTACTGTATAACTCAGGGAACTCTACTCAGTGTTCTGCGGTGACTTAAATGGGAAGGAAATCCAAAAAAGAAGGGATATATGTATAAGTATAACTGATTGACTTTGCTGTACAGTAGAAACTAACACAACATTGTAAAGCACAACTGATTTTGTGTGTTGATTTTGTATTCTTCAACTTGCTCCATTTGTTTATCAGTTATAACTGTTTCTTGTGGTGTCTTGGGTTTTCTATACATAAGATCGTGTTATCTGCAAACATAGATAATTTTACTTTCTTCTGTTCAATTTGGATGCCTTTTATTTCTTTTTCTTGACTCATTGCTCTGACTAGAAGTTCCAATACTATGTTGAATAAAGGTAGCAAAAGTGATCATTCTTGTCCTGTTTTTTGACCTTAGAGGAAAATATTTCAGTTTTTCACTGAAGATGATGTTAGCTGTGGGATTTTCATATATTGCAATGTTTGTTATTTTAATCTGCCAAGTGTGTGGTAATTTGTATGTAATAATAGAAAACTGATATAATAATTTAAAATACTATTCAAATAAAACATAATTAGAGGTGGACCAGATGTGTCTTGTTATCTCTTCTTTAGTACAAGATCCAAAGAAAAATTTAGATAGGGGAAATGTCACAAAATAATATATTTCTAAAGAGAAATAACTTTGCTTTCATGTATAAGAGTCAACTTCATCTGTGCACTCAGAATATCGTTTTATGTCTCCCAATTAGTTTAGATGAAACATCTTACTATCATCTATCTATTCTACTCAGCATCTCTACTTAGAAAGTAGAAACTTTCAATACTGAAAAGTCATGTATATTCGTCTGAGTTTGGCTATCTAGACAGTAATATCCTGCTTTTTCTAACTTTCAAAAAGTTTAGTTTGAGATTAAGACAGAGTAAGAGCATAATGTGTACATATACAGATGCACAATCTCACTGTGTAAATATAAACTGTATTAAGAGTGCATCAGTTCAGTTCAGTCGCTCAGTCATGTCCGACTCTTTGCGACCTCATGAACCACAGCACGCCAGGCCTCCCTGTCCATCACCAACTCCCAGAATTCACTCAAACTCATGTCCATCAAGTCGGTGATGCCATCCAGCCATCTCATTCTCTGTCGTCCCTGTCTCCTCCTACCCCCAATCCCTCCTAGCATCAGACTCTTTTCCAGTGAGTCAACTCTTCGCATGAGGTGGCCAAAGTACTGGAGTTTCAGCTTTAGCATCAGTCCTTCCAATGAACACCCAGGATTGATCTCCTTGAGAATGGACTGGTTGGATTTCCTTGCAGTCCAAGGGACTCTCAAGAGTCTTCTCCAGCACCACAGTTCAAAAGCATCAATTCTTCAGCAATCAGCCTTCTTCACAGTCCAACTCTCACATCCATACATGACCACAGAGACATATTTAAAAGTGGAGTTTATACTTCTTTTCCTCTCTCTCTCTCTCGATTTAACATTTCTTCTGCTTCCTAATTATTCACCAAAATATTTACATTATATCAAGATCTTTAATAAGAAATGATGAAAATTTAGGAAATATTCTTGTCACTAAATAAATATAATATATTCTTTTAAAAGGACAACCATTAGACTAAATGTGTATGGAATAGAGGAAAAGTGTTATGAAGATTTCATGGAAAATATAATTTTATATTTATTAACTAAATCCTAGGCTTCCCTGGTGACTCAGTCAGTAAAGAATCTGCCTGCAATGCAGGAGACCCAGGTTCAACCCCTGGGTTGGAAAGATCCCCTGGAGAAGGAAATGGCAACCTTCTCAATTATTCTTGCCTGGGAAATCCCACATGTAGAGGAGCCTAGTGGGCTATAGTCCATGGAACCACAAGAGTCAGATATGACTTAGCAACTAACCACCAACAACTAAATTCTGGGCTTTCTTTCTTGTCTCTTTTATTACAACTGCCTTTTAAATTTATGGTTTCTAACATGTCTGACGGAGAAGGCAATGGCAAGCCACTCCAGTACTCTTGCTTAGAAAATCCCATGGACGGAGGAGCCTGATAGGATGCAGTCCGTGGGGTCGCTAAGGGTCGGAGATGACTGAGCGACTTCACTTTCACTTTTCACTTTCACACTTTGGAGAAGGAAATGGCAACCCACTCCAGTGTTCTTGCCTGGAGAATCCCAGGGACGTGGGAGCCTGGTGGGCTTCCGTCTATGGGGTCACACAGAGTCGGACACGACTGAAGTGACTTAGCAGCAGCAGCAGCGGCAACATGTCTGAAGCCACAGCCTTTTGTCTCTAACCATATCACCCTTAAGAATAAGGACTCGGTCAGATTCCTTGGGCTCAGATCATAAACACATTATATATTTGTTTTGTAAATTTGAATGAGTTTGGTAATCTCTCTGCCCCTCTTGTTCATTTGAGATTTCCAATTAACTGTAGAATATCTACTTTAGAGTATCCATATAAAGAAAAAATAAATTGTATATTAAATTCTCTTTAACCTGATTCAACATCCATAGGATCCAGTTCCATGCATGTTCCCCAGGTTTATGACAAATTGGCAAAATTTGCAGTCATTTCAATGTGGCTTCCTCCTTCTTATAAGCCATATTTAAAGTCCTGGCCTCAGTGGCTACAGTCTGATTATAAATCTAGAAGCAATGGGAGGTTATAGGGTATGTTATGAAGAGGATTAGCAGTTCCCAGTAATTCAACTATTTCAGGATTGTCCATTACAGTTTCCTTAGGTAGGATGAGACTACTTCTTTGAACAAGGAAAAAAAATCTTCTACAGGCAAGGGAGACTTGGAAGTATTTAGGTATCAAGCTCTTCTGCTTCATTAGAATCTGTTCCATAGAATTCCATCCATATTTTCAAATAAAACTTCTTCCTAATGAATGTCCTAACTTTAATATAAGAGATTCTTTGAAGTTATAAATTTAATTTGATTTCTAATTAGCCAAAAAAAGTTTTAGACTTTGGGACTGTTTTGCAGGAATTTCAGTCTTAAAGCTATAGAATATCAAGATTTATTTAGGACAGATTTGAAAGTATTCACCTCTCTTATTCTTGACTGAAAAGTTAAAGCTTTGAACTCATGTGTACTTCCCCCAAACCTTCTTGAACACTTAGAAGCAACCATCCAACCTTATTGTACTCTTTATTTTTATAAACTCTTCTGCTGCAAAGATTACATGGTCACTCAATTCCATCTACAGGCATTTGATTACAGATGTCTCCAGGTGATATTTTAAGTAACCACTTTGCCATGTCTACTTTACCACTGTCCATGGGATCATCAATGTCTTGAAGTACAATTAGATCAAATAACCCATTCTAGAAAGCTCAGAGCCATTTCAAAGAATAATTTCATAAGGTTCTTCTTCCCTAGATCCCCATCTGGTATGAATTTCTCTATCATTTAAGGTTCATTTAGGGCAGAAGAACAACTCTAAGTAAAACTATAGAGGATCAGTTATAAGGAGAACACTGTAGGAAGTTGTGGCTACTGTGGAAAGTATCTGATGAGAACATGAAGTTACTGCAGATCAGGAGGGTCAGCCGTCAAGACGAAAAGTGAGCATGACATGGAGGAAAGAAAAAGACAACTGTAACTCACGAAAACAAACTATCCACTCATGGCTTCCCATCTTGATGTTGTAGTGATACGCAAAAGAGGCTGATGCTCTTACCTGGCCCGCAGTTTGAAAAAGCTGATGTTTTACCTGATGTTTTTCACCTGACACACTGGGATCTAGAATCTCTGCAATTCTAGCTGTTGCCCCACACCCTCTTCTGTAAGACAGAAGATCAGTGACAATGTGCATGAGTCCCACTGACCTTTAGAAAGTGATGGCTGCTGCTTCATTTCCGCTCTGCATATCTCACAGACATCTCTCTTGTGACCAAACCTAAGCCTGGAAAGGAAAAATCAGACAATGTAGTTCCATTTAACTAAGTTGATGATGTACACAGCTATCATAGCAGGAAGTTATCATTATGTGAAGCCAAAGAATTCAATAACTTTTCAAACATTTCTGAAATCAGTCTTCTCCGCTCTCATTATTCCATTTGAACTCATCATTTCAGCCCTTCAATCCTTCAATTTGTGGAGAACTGTACTGCATTTTGACCTTTTATTTAAAACTTCTAAAATTTCATATCTTATTTATAGGTTTAATTTCCATTATGTGTGTTATTATTTGTCTTGGTCAGGTTCCCTTGTTTCTATATTTAATATTTTGTTTGCATATAATAGAGCCCAAATTTGTGAGAATTGTGAAAAAATAAAACAGGACTAAAAATAAAGACTATATAATTTAATAACAATTTTACTCATGTCAATTAAGTTCCAGGATTAAGGTCATTCCTTTCAGGTACTCCATGACCTAGACACATAATACTAACAAAACATGGGGTCTGACTAGATTTGGAGGTTTTTCCATAATCTTGTAAAGTCTGAAAGATCTATCATTGGAAAAAATTCTTAAAATAGGAAACACATATTACTTAGTGCCAGAGTGTATTTGACATAAAAACTGACATTTAAGAACTTTCTCTGCTTCTTTAATTTCTCCAGAAGTATTTTTTTTTTAAAGTATCAGGGGACCATCTTTGCTTATCATATCAGTCAACATGAAAGCTATGCTTTAAAGGAAACCATGTCTTGTTACAATTGTTATCAATGTTTCCTGCCATTACCACACACCCAGGATTCTGAATGAGCTTATTTAATGTGAGAAGCGTGATGTTGCTGACTCTAAAATGGTAATCAAATTTTAATGAAATAGCCAACTAGCCATTTAAAAATGTTGTATCCTGGCCTAATGGGTTTAAAGCGTGTGCATATTTTAATTTGCATTTCATATTGTCCATTTTTGTGATGATTAAACAGTTACTATAGAATTAACAAATAGATTAAAAAGTAATATATCTGCTAAAAGACATTATTGATTCCAGGCATCCAAACTGAACAGAACAAAGTAAAATTATCTATGCTTGCAGATAACATGATCTTATGTATAGAAGACCCAGGAGATACCATAAGAAATATCCCCATACTCATGTGGTGAAAGACTTAAGATATTGATGATACTCCTCAAAGCTATCTAATAGATTCAATGAAATACCTATTGAAACTCTAATAATGTTTTTAGCATAAAAAGAAACCCTTCCTAAAATTCGTGTGAAATCATAAGGGAACCCAAAAGCCAAGATAATCTTGATAAAGGACAAAAGTGACTGTCTTATAGTATCTAATTTTAAAACTCACTACTGCCATTGTTGCTAGTCATGTCAGACTCTTTGTGACCCTATGGATTGTAGCTGCCAGGCTTCTCTGTCCATGGGGACTCTCCAGGCAAGAATATTGGAGTATGTTACCATGCTGTCCTCCAGGGGATCTTCCTGACCCAGAGATCGAACTCGTGTCTCTTACGTCTCCTGCACAGGCAGGCTCATTACCACTACCACTAGTGCCACCTCAGAGCTCCAGTAATCCAAATGATGAGGTAGCAGCATGAAGATAGATATACAGACCAATGAAATAGAATATTGATAGAATATTCTTTATCAAAATAGAAATGCCATTTCCTATATGTATATGTATACATATATGGTCAAGTGCCAAAGACATCAGTAGGGATAGGATATCCTTACAACAAATAGTATTAGGAAAATTGAATATCTGCATACAAAATAATGAAGTTGAAATGTTATATATATCATATACAAAAGAGTTTGTGTTCTGATTAAGTTAATTTATAAATTTTACACAATCCCCCACAAAAATATCAACAAGTTAGTTTTTGTGGAGCTAAACAAATTATGAAGCAAAGCAAACTTGAAAGGAAAGATAGGGAAACACTGAGGGGAAAAAAATAGCCCATGAGGGAATATACTCTTCTCAGGCATTAAAATACAGTAAAAATTCTATAATTAAAACATTGTGGTACTAAGCATATGAATGGACAAACTTTGTGTTAGAACAGAATCGAAAGTTTAGAAATAGATAAAAACACAATTTAAAAAATAGATATGAAAAAGTCCCTGAAGTGTAGGAAAATACATAAAACTTCACTTGTAATCAGAGAAACGCAAATTTAAAAAACTGTAATATCATGTCTAACCTATTGAATTGCTGCAGATTTAAAAGAATAGCAACATTTCTGTTAGGCAAGTCTGTGGGAAAGCAGGCATTTTCATATAATTTCTGGTAGCCATGAAAATCAGTACAAATTTTGTGGAATGGAATCTGAAAGTCCATACTGGTAGCAGTCAATCAACCAATAAACATTAATAAATAGAGTAGGAAAGCTTTTCCTTACAGTAGAATGTCAACTAATAAATATATGTGTGCTCAGTTGCTTTGTTGTGTTTGATTCTTTGTGACCCCATGGACTGTACAGCCCTTTAGGCTCCTCTGTCCATGGAATTTTCCAGGCAAGAATGCTGGAGGGGGTTTCCATTTCCTATATGTATATGTATTCAGTGTTTATGGGAGAGAGAGTGTAAGGGGGGACACCTTGGAGGAAGGAAGGGATACATAGAACACAAACCTGGGTTGCATCAAGAAGACTTCAGTGGAGCTAATAAACTTGAAAGTTGTAAGAAAGGGGCCACTAGTTCTAGGAGGCTAATGCACACAATTACCTGTAAAAAGATTTTAAAAAAATTCAAACTAGTAATGTGGCAGTAAAAATAGGAGGGGGTATAAAACAAGGCTGAATATTTTCAAATTATTAACAAGGAAAAGTGGATAATACTCATGAATACTTGAAATAGGAGAGGGTAGGAAAATGATTTGAAAAAGAGAGAGACCTATTACACAAATTTTGAAAAAAAATTAGTAAGACTAAAGTTTACCTTTTAATGCAGCAAATAGAGAAAATTTGGGAATCTAAAACAAATTTCTAGAGCTGTTTTGGAGGGGATTTTTTCCTCTGGGAGGAATTTGCATTAATTAAAAAGGAATGTAACATATTTTTTTTAAAACGTTCTATAGTTGAAAATTTTAAGACACATCTCTTCTACTATTTAATGAGCTCTTAAATCTAGGCTTTATTATACACTAAATAGTACATTCTCTAAAAAGTGCAAAAAAAGCATATTTTAATATTTATATAGGGTTATTTTGCTCACAACCCTACTTCATTATCTGCCAGATTGCTTAAGTAGAAGAGAAATTCTTTTAAATCTTAATATATAGATGTATGTTTTTATGTAAGTGTAAGATACAATTACTTAATTTTATACCTGCATAACTATGAAAAATCACATACACCAATGGGTGGTTTCCATCCTAAAGTACAGTGATAACTTGTTCGCCATGCTCCATTAGTGAATCTATGTTTAAGCACTAGATACAGTCAAGCAGAACTGTTTAAAAGTTATGAGAATATCAATGTAGCAGATAATTCAATGTGTACAGAATCTATTAATATGTATAATTAAGATACAACATCATTGACGTTTATTATGAAATTATAATATCCTGTAATCATCCTGAAAGGGACTTCTTGTCATGTTGCATTGCTTGATTACAGCCAAGTAGTTCATATAACCTGAAGTTGCAATGATTAAAACAATTAGTATAGAGCTAGGCCAAGTTATAAAAGTTGTAATAAAAATATTAACAAATCTAAATGTGAGCATGAGAACTAGCTTTTAACATGCAACATTTCTTTGGAAATGGATTAAATTTATTCTATTGCACTATTCTCAATTAGCAAGAGATGGAAGTTCTCCATTCCACTTAATAGCTGTTAATGCATAATATTGGAAAATACTTTTATGTACTTTAGAATTGCTAAATCAAAATGGAAATTTATGAGAAGAAACATATCAATAAATTTACAAATTATGTCTCTTAATGGCTGTGTATTTTCTAGGCCTCAATATCCTGATGTGTAAAATGGTGCTCATCCATGAAAGATTTTATCATGAATATAAATTATATACATATAATTATGTACATAATTATATATTAATATAATACATATCCCAGTATGTGTATATGACATAATAAAGAGTGAGTGTAAAACTATTATACTATAATTATTATAATTGCTATTAATATTACTACTGTTATTACTGATTTATTATCCTCTGTTCCATTACACATTTTATTTGACTATCTGCTTAGAACTCAGAAAATGACATTTTACTGCCTTACTGATTTAATACATCATGCATATGTTCCTTCCTTTACAAGTATTATGACTAATGGAATATCGGGCTTGGATGATCCTTGAAGTTGGGTCTATAAATGGTGTGTGAACTAAATGATTATGGGAATAGTTTTTCTTCATTTGTGTCATGGTCCATTTTAGACAAAAGAATAGGAAAGCTCACATATTCCACCATTAGTCTTTACAGAGACTCATGCCTAAGCTGACACATGATGTTTAGAATGTATCTTATTTTTTAGAGCTTTTCAGAAAAGGAGATTCTATGAATCTCAACAATTAACTCCTCTCTCTCCTACATCATCAATTTTTCTCTTCTACTCATGATTTTGACAAGGGTGGTTTCATGGAGTTGTGAAGGTAAAACTATGATCAGAGTGGATTCAAGAGAGAAGGGAAATAAAAAATTCCTAATGTGTAAGTGTATATTTGGGTAAACTTGTTCTAAAGTAAAAGATTAGAAATATGGGGATAGAGAAATGCACAGAGTATACAGAGGTCTTATTTGTTTGTCTGTTTGCTTTCTAATATGTTTGCCTTCTCTATAAGTCTAGAAGAGACAAATCCGTTTGATACAGAAGGCTTGTCTGGAAAGGTCTGAGGGAGAAAGTGTCTATCAGAGTAGTCTACAAGAATGAAAAAAAGAGGGGGTTTATATGCGCAGTTCTTTCCCATTTCCCACTGGTCAAATTATTCTCTAAGAGCTTTCCACTACCCCAGCATTTTGGAATGGTACCAACAATTCCTTTAGGTTGTTGCTCAGGAAACCAGACTCCTGTCCTGAGATATGAAGCTCCATCCAAGACTCAGAGAAAGGGTGAGTTGGAGGTAGGCTATTAGTAAGAAAGAAAGGTAAAGAGAATCTCAAAAGTTGCAAAAGTTTAGGGCCCAAATAGTCCATCACACTTGGAATGCCTAATTCTCCTTCCCTGCATTATTTTCTCCATAGCACATATTGCTTTGTTTGTTGTCTACTAGCCTGTCCTAGAACATATGCTCCACAGGCCATGGGTAGAGGTCTGTGTATTATTTCTCCTGTTTTTGTTTCCACTTCTCTATCTCCAGTTTTTCAGTGGGCTTCCCAGGTGGGACTAGTGATAAAGAACCCACCTTCCAATGCAGGAGACTATAAGAGGAGCGGGTTCGATTCCTGGGTCAGGAAGATCCTCTGGAGGAGAGCATGGAAACCCACTCCAGTATTCTTGCCTGGAGAATCTCGTGGACAGAAGAGCCTGGCGGGCTGCAGTTCATAGGGTTGCAAAGAGTTGGACATGACTGAGCAACTTCTCCAACTCCTGTTAGATGTTAGGCGTTCAGGAAATATTCATTGAAAGAATGAAACTCTCTAGGAGATTCAATTGAGCTCGTCCATACTGGAAAGGATACATCAAAGCAGCAAGATGCTGCTTGTGAAGATGCTCATCTTCACACGAAGATGAACTGTACTAGAGTCAGACCAACAGCCCCAGGCAACCAACCAAAACACAGCCTCCCTCCCTCAGATCTTCAAATTTAATATCCACTTACCAATTCCGACAGTATTTAGGATTCACACAGCACAAGTACTTGGAAAAGAAAAATCATAAAATAAACCAAACCATTCCTTTTTGGTTTGGGCCTGAAAGATCTGAAAGAGATTTTGAGTATTTCTTATATTTTGGGACTTAGAGATACAGAAGTAAATTTCACTGTGCTAAATCTTTTTGCAAGTGGGCCTGAAGAAGCACTGTCATTAATAAGGCTAGTGGATGTGATAAAATTCCAGCAGAACTATTTAAATCCCTAAAGGAGGATGCAATCAAGATTTTGCATTTATTATGTCAGCAAATCTTGAAGACACAGCAGTGGTCACAGGACTGGAAAAGGTCAATCCTCATCCCAATTCGTAAGAAGGGTAGTACCAACGAATGTGCTAACCATCAGACAATCACACTCATCTCCTATGCTAGTAAGGACATGCTTAAAATCTTGCATGCTAGACTTCAGCGTTATGTGAACCAAGAACTTCCAGATGTCCAAGCTGGATTTAGTAAAGAGGAACTAGAGATCAAATTGCCAACAGTCTCTGGATTATAGAGAAAGAAAGGAAATTTCAGAGAAACACCTATCTATGTTTCATCGACTATGCTAAAGACTTTGACTGAGAAGATCATGAGGAATTATTGAAAGCTCTTAGAGAGATGGGAGTACCAGACATCTAACCTGTTTCCTGAGAAACCTGTAAGTGGGTCAAGAAGCAACAGTTAGATCCCTGTATGGAACAGCTGATTAGTTCAAGATCAAGAAAGGAGTACAACAAGGCTGTCTGCTGTCACCCTGTTTGTATAACTTATATGCTGAACACATCATGAGAAATGCCAGATTTGATGAATTACAAGCCAGAATCAAGATAGGTGGGAGAAACTTCAACAACCTCAGATATGCAGATGTTAGCACTTTAATGGCAGAAAGTGAAGAGGAACTAAAGAGCCTCTTGATGAGGGTGAAGGAGGTGAGTAAAAGAGCTGGCTTAAGACTAAATATTAAAAAAACTAAGATCATGGCATCTGGTCCCATCACTGCAATGCAAATAGAAGGGGAAAAGGTGGAAGTAGTGATAGATTTCCTCTTTTGGGGCTTCAAAATCACTGCGGATGGTGACTGCAGTCATGAAACCAGAAAACAATTGCTTCTTGGCAGAAAAGTGATGACAAACCTAGACAGCGTGTTGGAAAGCAGAGACATTGCTCTGCTGACAAAGGTATGTGTAGTCAAGACTATGGTTTTCCCAGTGGTCACATAGGGTTGTGAGAACTGGACTATAAAGAAGGCAGAATGCCAAAGAATTGATGCCTTTGAACTGTTCTGCTGGAGAGGACTCCCAAAAATCTTTGGATGGCAAGGAGATCAAACCAGTCAATCTTAAAGGAGATTAACCCTGAATAATCACAGGCAGGACTGATGCTGAAGCTAATGCGCCAGTATTTTGGTCATCTGTTGTGAACAGAGGACTCATTGGAAAAGTCCCTGATGCTGGGGAAGATCGAGGGCAGAAAGAGAAGGGTGAATCAGAGGATGAAATGGCTGGACAGCATCACTGATGCAATGAACATGAACTTAGGCAAACTCTGGGAGATGGTGAGGGACAGGGAGGCTGCAGTCCATATGGTTGCAAAGAGTCAGACACTACTGAGTTACTGAAAAACAATAACAAGTCTCTGAAACATCAAACAAATGCTTAAAATGCATTCAAACGTGACAAAAGCAATTCCTCTCTAAACAGTTTGCTGTGTCTGCGCTCAGTTGCTCAGTTGTGTCCAGATTCTTTGTGATCCCATGGACTATAGCCTTCCAGACTCCTCTATCCATGGAATTCTCCAGACAAGAATACTGGAGTGGGTTGCCATTCCCTTCTCCAGGGCATCTTCCCAACCCAGGGATTGAATCCACATTTCCTGCATCTCCTGCATTGGCAGGCGTAATCTTTACAACTGAGCCAGCAGGGAAGTCCAGTACCGAAAATGAAAAATTTATTCTGGTTTTAGCCCAGGTGAGTTGGTCAGAACTGAAAATCCCTGTTTTCTTCTGAGCTGTGTCTGGACTTTGAATTTAACTACACGCATGACTGAGATATTTGGGTTTCAGTTCCAGACCACTGAAAAAAAGTGAATATCACTATAATATGAGTCATACAAAATTTTGGTTTCCCAGTACATATAAATGTTTACACTGTACTGTTTACACTGCTATTAACTGTGCAATAGCATCACGTATAAAAAGCCATGTACATACTTTAAAAATAATACTGTTGTAAAAATGGCATCTATGGATTTACTTTATGCAGGGAGGCCACAAATTTTCAATTTGCAAAAAACCCACAGTATCTGAAAAGTGCAATAAAAACGAGAGATGTCTGTATAAAGTATTTGTCACTATCACATATGAGGCAGCCATAGGAGCAAATATCTACCCATTTTGGCTTGAGGTTGCACATTACAGACAAGAGGATTTTATTTCCTTTAACAGTATACAGTGGTAAAAGGATCTATGGGAATTCTTCCAAATTGATTATTTTCATAGGCCTCTGCATCCCAACTTAGAAACCAATGGAAAGATATATTTATTTTAATGAGAGCATGCTTTCCTATAGTGAATTTTTATAGCAAGAAAATGGAGATGTCATTGCTAACGGGGGAAAAAAAAAGACCTCTGAGATCTCAGCTCATCTAGCTCTCTTGATTTGAGATGCCATTAACCACTAAATTAATGCAAATATAGCTTAATGAAATGTTTCTCATACTGTGATCATAAAATATCCCCACAAAATACCACTCTGCACTTAATAAATAGGCAAGCCAATCCAGACTGTTCTACATATTGATCTTGAAAAGAATATGAGTATTTCCCACAGATTCCTCAAATGCTCAGATCAACACAAACCTCAAAGGTCAGTCTAATTATAAGATGAATTTGGATTGATTTGCAATTATCTGTGTCAGATGGAGAGCAACACATTCAATGATGATAACTCTGGTTACAGTGAGACCATATGACAGGATACCAGATAAAAGCTATCTTAGAAACTGTGTTCACTGCATGGCACATAGTGTAGGGCACTCACTAAATGAAAGTTTTCTTCCTACTCTTTTGGACCCAGTTTCTGTGGGCATATACAAAACAAGTGACACCTAACCCGTGCATTGCAGACCAATATAATACTAGCATTTAGTGCCAGCATTTAGAAACCTTTATAACAGTTTTATATTGTTACACTATATAAATGCATATTTTTTTTTTACTAATTTTCCAGCATTTTATGAAAGGGTTGGAATGCACAGGATTCTGTATAAGTTTGGAGACTACAATGGAATAATAATTCTTAGTCTAAGGTAATTTGAGAAATACTGTCTTAGCGTTTATGTTTGCTTTGAAGGAAAACTGGAATGCACTTACTGAGTGTGACCCAGAAATGTTTGTCTAAAATGTACTGTCGAATATGAGGAAAGAGAATGGAAAAAATTAATCTTGGCCCCCAAAAAACACTATTTGGAATTATATGCATAAGACTCTTAAGATCAAGTCAAAATGACAAGAGGTAGTGATGTTTGAAGAATAGACACTTGAAAGTTATATTTTCATTTTAAAATATTTTTATTGTATGGATTTTTGGAATCAAAAGAGTAGAAAGTAATGTACATTAGATTGAAGGAAGAGAACATTAGGTTTTAATATATAAATAATATCAGAATATAGAAACCATGTCACCTTTTTAGAGTATCATGAGTGTTATTAGCCAGCTGTTCAATTCACCAGCCCATAAAAACTAAGTATATTTGGGATTTCTGAAACCCTAACAAAGTGTTTTGGGCAAATGAAAAAGTATTAAAGTTGAAAAAAATCTAACAAAGTTAGTTATAACCCCCATAGTGGGGATTATTTTTAGAAAGTATAAAAAGGAAACTGAATATTTCGTTGTCCATTGAGGTAGATGGTTATGATAAAAAGAAGATACTGAATCTGACAATGTCTCTGTCCATAATGGAAAGTCCTTTTATCCTTCAAATTTCAGATCAAATACTATCTTTTGTGAGAAACCTCCTCATAATAGCCTAGGCAGACTGTTTGCCTTTTTAATATACCTTCATTTTATCAGCTATCTTATATTATAATCATTTATAGATTTTTTAAAAAGAAATCCAGTCTGTAACCTAACTGCAGGCAGGCAGATTTTCTCTTTTCTTATTTTTATAGTTATATTTCTGCAATCTGGGAATTTCCTTAAACTTTGTACCTGTTAAATAACTAACAAGAGCATTCTAGGTTCTGTAGAGCAGGAGTCATACATGAGAGTAGATAAATGACAATAATATTAATGATGATAACAATGGATAACATAATCAATAGTTACTATATGCTCACGTGCATGAGAAGTGGCTCAGTCATGTCTGACTCTTTGCGACCCCATGACTGTAGCCCACTAAGCTCCTCTGTCCATGGGATTCTTCAGGCAAGAATACTGGAGTGGGTTGCCATGCCCTTCTCCAACTATACACTAGACACTGTTCTAAACATGCTACAAGTATCAATTCATTTAATCCTCTCATCTATGAGTGACAGAAAGTCAAAGTAACTGTGGGTTAAACAAAAGAGAAAAAAACCTCTCATATAAAAAAAAGCCGAAGACAAGCAGCCTGCAATAGTAAGGTACTGTAATGAAAAGGTTAAGTCAGCACTCTCACACATAACAGATAAAATCTTGAGAAAGATAGAATGTTTAAGACAATTGGATAATGTTTGCTGTGGGTTTGTCATATATAGCTTTTATTATGTTGACATATGTCCCTTCTATTCCCACTTTCTGGAGGGTTTTTATCATAAATGGATATTGTTTTGTTGAAGGCTTTCTCTGCATCTATTGAGATAATCATATGATTTTTATTTTTCAGTTTGTTAATGTGGTGTATTACGTTGATTGATTTGTGGATATTGAAGAATCCTTGCATTCCTGGGATAAAGCCCACATGGTCATGATGTATGATCTTTTTTTTTTAATATTTGATTAAGAATTGTTTTATTTTATTTATTTATTTTTTTATTGGAGGCTAATTATTTTACAATATTATATTGGTTGGTTTTGCCATGCATTGACATGAATCCGCCCTGGGTGTACATGAGTTCCCCCTCCTGAGCCCCCTCCCACCTCCCTCCTCCCTTTATCCTCCCTCTGGGTCATCCCTGCACACCAGCCCCGAGCATCCTGTAACATGCATCGACCCTGAACTGGTGATTCGTTTCACATATGACAACATACATGTCTCAATGCCATTCTCCCAAATCATCCCACCCTCACCCTCTCCCACAGAGTCCCAAAGCCTGTTCTATACATCTGTGTCTCTTTTGCTGTCTCGTATACAGGGTTATCATTTCCATCTTTCTAAATTCCATATATATGTGTTAGTATACTGTATTGGTGTTTTACTTTCTGGCTTACTTCACTCTGTATAATAGACTCCAGTTTCATCCACCTCATTAGAACTGATTCAAATGTATTCTTTTTAATGGCTGAGTAATACTCCATTGTGTATATGTACCAAATCTTTCTTATCCATTCATCTGCAGATGGACATCTAGGTTGCTTCCATGTCCTGGCTATTATAAACAGTGCTGCAATGAACATTGGAGTACATGTGTCTCTTTCAATTCTGGTTTCCTCGGTGTGTATGCCCAGGAGTGCGATTGCTGGATCATATGGCAGTTCTATTTCCAGTTTTTCGAGGAATCTCCACACTGTTCTCCATAGTGACTGTACTAGTTTGCATTCCCACCAACAGTGTAAGAGGGTTCCCTTCTCTCCACACCTTCTCCAGCATTTATTGCATGTAGACTTTTGGATAGCAGCCATTCTGACTGGTGTGAAATGGTATCTCATTGTGGTTTTGATTTGCATTTCTCTGATTGTGAGGGATGTTGAGCATTTTTTTCATGTGTTTGTTAGCCATCTTTATGTCTTCTTTGGAGAAATGTCTGTTTAGTTCTTTGGCCCATTTTTTGATTGGGTCCTTTATTTTTCTGGAATTGAGCTGCAGGAGCTGCTTGCATATTTTGGAGATTAATCCTTTATCAGTTGCTATTATTTTCTCCCATTCTGAAGGCTGTCTTTTCACCTTGCTTAGAGTTTCCTTTGCTGTGCAGAAGCTTTTGATTTTAATTAGGTCCCATTTGCTTATTTTTGCTTTTATTTCCAATATTCTGGGAGGTGGGTCTTGGAGGATCCTGCTGTGATTTATGTCGGAGAGTGTTTTGCCTACGTTCTCCTCTAGGAGTTTTATAGTTTCTGTTCTTACATTTAGCTCTCTAATCCATTTTGAGTTTATTTTGGTGTATGGTGTTAGGAAGTGTTCTAGTTTCATTCTTTTACAAGTGGCTGACCAGTTTTCCCAGCACCACTTGTTAAAGAGACTGTTGTTTCTCCATTTTATATTCTTGCCTCCTTTGTCAAAGATAAGGTGTCCATAGGTGCATGGATTTATCTCTGGGCTTTCTATTTTGTTCCATTGATCTATATTTCTGTCTTTATGCCAGTACCATACTGTCTTGATGACTGTGGCTTTGTAGTAGAGCCTGAAGTCCAGCACGTTAATTCCCCCAGTTCCATTCTTCTTCTTCAAGATTGCTTTGGCTATTCGAGGTTTTTTGGATTTCCATACAAATTGTGAGATTATTTGTTCTAGTTCTGTGAAAAATATCATTGGTAGCTTGATAGGGATTGCATTGAATGTATAAATTACTTTGGGTAGTATACTCATTTTTACAATATTTATTCTTCCATTCCACGAACACAATCTATTTCTCCATCTATTAGTGTCCTCTTTGATTACTTTCACCAGTGCTTTATAGTTTTCTATGTACAAGTCTTTTGTTTCCTTAGGTAGATATATTCCTAAGTATTTAATTCTTTTCGTTGCAACAGTGAATGGAATAGTTTCCTTAATTTCTCTTTCTATTTTCTCATTATTAGTGTATACGAATGCAAGGGATTTCTGTGTGTTGATTGTATATCCTGCAACTATACTGTATTCATTGATTAGCTCTAGAAGTTTTCTGGTAGAGTCTTTAGGGTTTTCTGTGTAGAGGATCATGTCATCAGTGAATAGTGAAAGTTTTACTTCTTCTTTTCCAATTTGTATTCCTTTTATGTCTTTTTCTGCTCTGATTACTGTAGCCAAAAAATCCAGAACTATGTTGAATAGTAGTGGTGAGAGTGGGCACCCTTGTCTTATTCCTGACTTTAGGGGAAATGCTTTCAGTTTTTCACCATTGAGGATAATGTTTGCGGTGGGTTTGTCATATATAGCTTTTATTACGTTGAGGTATGTTCCTTCTATTCCCACTTTCTGGAGGGTTTTTTATCATAAATGGATGTTGAATTTTGTCAAAGTTGTCTGCATCTATTGAGATAATCATATGACTTTTATTTTTCAGTTTGTAATGTGGTGTATTACATTGATTGATTTGCGGATATTGAAGAATCCTTGCATTCCTGGGATAAAGCCCACTTGGTCATGATGTATGATCTTCTTAATGTGTTGTTGGATTCTGATTGCTAGAATTTTGTGAAGGAGTTTTGCATCTATGTTCATCAGTGATATTGGCCTGTAGTTTTCTTTTTTTGTGGGGTCTTTACCAGGTTTTGGGATTAGGGTGATGTTGGCCTCATAGAATGAGTTTGGAAGTTTCCCTTCCTCAGCAATTTTCTGGAAGAGTTTGAGTAGAATAGGTGTTAGCTCTTCTCTAAATTTTTGGTAGAATTCAGCTGTAAAGCCGTCTGGATCTGGGTTTTTGTTTGCTGGAAGATTCCTGATTACAGCCTCTAGTTCCATGCTTGTGATGGGTCTGTTCAGATTTTCTATATCTTCCTGGTTCAGTTTTGGAAAGTTGTACTTTTCTAGGAATTTGTTCTTTTCTTCCAGGTTATTCATTTTATTGCCATATAATTGCTGATAGTATTCTCTAATAATCCTTTGTATTTCTGTGTTGTCGGTTGTGATCTCTCCATTTTCATTTCTAATTATCTTCCACGGTGAAAAACTGAAAGCATTTCCCCTAAAGTCAGGAACAAGACAAGGGTGCCCACACTCACCACTACTATTCAACATAGTTCTAGAAGTTTTGGCTACAGCAATCAGAGCAGAAAAAGACATAAAAGGAATATAATTTGAAAAAGAAGAAGTAAAATTATCACTGTTCACTGATGACATGATCCTCTACACAGAAAACCCTAAAGACTCTACCAGAAAACTTCTAGAGCTAATCAATGAATACAGTATAGTTGCAGGATATACAATCAACACACAGAAATCCCTTGCATTCGTATACACTAATAATGAGAAAATAGAAAGAGAAATTAAGGAAACTATTCCATTCACTGTTGCAACGAAAAGAATTAAATACTTAGGAATATATCTACCTAAGGAAACAAAAGACTTGTACATAGAAAACTATAAAGCACTGGTGAAAGTAATCAAAGAGGACACTAATAGATGGAGAAATAGATTGTGTTCGTGGAATGGAAGAATAAATATTGTAAAAATGAGTATACTACCCAAAGTAATTTATACATTCAATGCAATCCCTATCAAGCTACCAATGATATTTTTCACAGAACTAGAACAAATAATCTCACAATTTGTATGGAAATCCAAAAAACCTCGAATAGCCAAAGCAATCTTGAAGAAGAAGAATGGAACTGGGGGAATTAACGTGCTGGACTTCAGGCTCTACTACAAAGCCACAGTCATCAAGACAGTATGGTACTGGCATAAAGACAGAAATATAGATCAATGGAACAAAATAGAAAGCCCAGAGATAAATCCATGCACCTATGGACACCTTATCTTTGACAAAGGAGGCAAGAATATAAAATGGAGAAACGACAGTCTCTTTATTTTATTTTATTTTTTTACCAGAAGCAGCTTATTTTATTTTATTTTATTTTTTTTGAACAGAGGAAAATTTATGCGTCGAACCTGGACTGGTCACTTATGATAATATACATGCTACAATTCCATTCTCTCCAATCATTCCACCTTCACCCTCTCCCACAGAGTCCCAAAGACTGTTCTATATACCATAAGAGACTGCAAAAGAGACAGTCTCTTTAACAAGTAGTGCTGGGAAAACTGGTCAGCCACTTGTAAAAGAATGAAACTAGAACACTTCCTAACACCATACACCAAAATAAACTCAAAATGGATTAGAGAGCTAAATGTAAGAACAGAAACTATAAAACTCCTAGAGGAGAACGTAGGCAAAACACTCTCCGACATAAATCACAGCAGGATCCTCCAAGACCCACCTCCCAGAATATTGGAAATAAAAGCAAAAATAAACAAATGGGACCTAATTAAAATCAAAAGCTTCTGCACAGCAATGGAAACTATAAATAAGGTGAAAAGCCTTAGAATGGGAGAAAATAATAGCAAATGAAGCAACTGATAAAGGATTAATCTCCAAAATATGCAAGCAGCTCCTGCAGCTCAATTCCAGAAAAATAAAGGACCCAATCAAAAAATGGGCCAAAGAACTAAACAGACATTTCTCCAAAGAAGACATAAAGAAGGCTAACAAACACATGAAAAAATGCTCAACATCCCTCATAATCAGAGAAATGCAAATCAAAACCACAATGAGATACCTTTTCACACCAGTCAGAATGGCTGCTATCCAAAAGTCTACATGCAATAAATGCTGGAGAGGGTGTGGAGAGAAGGGAACCCTCTTACACTGTTGGTGGGAATGCAAACTAGTACAGTCACTATGGAGAACAGTGTGGAGATTCCTCAAAAAACTGGAAATAGAACTGCCATCTGTCTGTTCTGTTCTGTTCAGTCGCTCAGTCGTGTCTGACTCTTTGCGACCCCGTGGACTGTAGCCTTCCAGGCTTCTCCATCCATGGGATTCTCCAGGCAAGAATACTGGAGTCGGTTACCGTTTCCTTCTCCAAGAACTGCCATATGATCCAGCAATCATACTCCTGGGCATACACACTGAGGAAACCAGAATTGGAAGAGACACATGTAGTTCAATGTTCATTGCAGCACTGTTTATAATAGCCAGGACATGAAAGCAACCTAGATGTCCATCTGCAGATGAATGGATAAGAAAGCTTTGGTACATATACACAATGGAGTATTACTCAGCCATTAAAAAGAATGCATTTGAATCAGTTCTAATGAGGTGGATGAAACTAGAGCCTATTATACAGAGTGAAGTAAGCCAGAAAGAAAAACACCAATACAGTATACTAATGTATATATATGGAATTTAGAAAGATGGAAATGATAACCCTGTATACGAGACAGCAAAAGAGACACAGATGTATAGAACAGGCTTTGGGACTCTGTGGGAGAGGGTGAGGGTGGGATGATTCGGGAGAATGGCATTGAAACATGTATATTATCATATGTGAAACGAATCGCCGATTTAGGGTCATAGCATTTTACAGGATGCTCGGGGCTGTTGCAGGGATGACCCAGAGGGAGGATAAGGGGAGGAGGGAGGTGTGAGTGGGGTTCAGGAAGGGGAACTCATGTACACTCAGGGCGGATTCATGTCAATGTATGGCAAAACCAACCAATATAATATTGTAAAATAATTAGCCTCCAATAAAAAAAAGGCAATTGCATAAAGACATGAGTAAGTATTTGAAAGCATACAGAAGCCAGAACAGGGTATACTTCTGAAACTCTTCAACAAGAAAAGATAAGAGGAAGATAACAAGAAACATAATGCAAGTTTGTGACTTTCTTGTTCACGTGCATCCTCTAACCCTGGTGTTTAGAGAGGACAAAACTGCAGATTCATTTACTTGAAGTGAATTTTAAGGTTGAAAAAACAGGCCGAAAATTAAGAAAGATATTTTGAATTTTGAAAGCTGTCAAACAGCTGAGACAACAAATTGAAAAACATCCTCCCAAATACCTGAGTGACTGATACACTATGCACAGAAGAAAACTGCTGGGAATTGAGTAAAAACAAATGAACAACAACAATAAAACAGGAAGAGATTGGAAAGGATATCAGTTGGAATTAGTAAATTGTTTCATTGTTCCCCTTTTTCATCTATTTTTCTTTTTAACTGACTATATTCCCCAGCTATTTGCAACTTGGTCAGAAGAAAGTTGAAGTTGAAATGGCTTGAAGTATAGCAAGACAAAAGTGAAGGCTAGCAGAGGAACCAGACCATTAGAGCAGATTTCCAAGAAGTAAGAAAATCACAGACATAGTGAGACCTGAAATTTAAATATATAATCTACCCAAATCCTTTGTGGACCCCAAATTATGCAAATCTAAGGGGATTTTTTTTGCCAACAAAGGTCCATCTAGTCAAAGCTTTGGTTTTTCCAGTAGCCACATATGGATGTGAGAGTTGGACTGTAAAGAAAGCTGAGCACTGAAGAACTGATTCTTTTGAACTGTGGTGTTAGAGAACTCTTGAGAGTCCCTTGAACTGCAAGTAGATCCAACCAGTCCATCCTAAAGGAAATCAGTCCTGAATATTCTTTGGAAGGACTGATGCTGAAGCTGAAACTCCAATACTTTTGCCACCTTATGTAAAGAACTGACTCATTTGAAAAGACCCTGATGCTGGGAAAGATTGAAGACAAGAGAAGAAGGGGACAACAGAGGATGAGATGGTTGGATGGCATCACCAACTCAATGGACATGAGTTTGAGCAAGCTCTGGGAGTTGGTGATGGACAGGGAAGCTTGGTGTGCTGCATTTCATGGGGTTGCAAAGTGTTAGACATGACTGAGCTGAACTGAACTGAAGGGGATTTTACCAAGGGCCCAGGCTAGATAAAATAAATCTGCAGTTGAATAACTGAGCAGATATATCAGCTGCCGCACACTGTGGAAGGGAGTTTACAGTTTGAGTCCATGTGAATTAATCACCACTGGAATTAAACAAACAAAAAGTCAAAAAACACTGCAGGATATATAGTTACTATTTACCTGCAACATCCAGTTTTCAGCCAAGAATTATTAGACAACCTCCCCCCACAAAAGACCCTAAAATTGTTATTCCTATTATTTCAAATCAGTTACTATGTTTGAAAATTTTTATATGACTATAATAAGGAAACACATGGGAAATCTTAACAGAGAAATTTAAACAATTTTAAAAATGAATATTTTTAAAGATGAAAATATAATAACTTAAATAAAAATGTATAAAATGATCTTAACAGTGGACAGGAGTCATCAGAATCAGTGAAGTTAAAATTAGAGAAATAAAAATTACCCAATCCAAAGAATGGAGATAGAAAGATCGGTGAAAAGTGGTTGGAACCACAGAAATCTGAAGAGTAAAAACCTTAACAGTATTATATACATGTACTTGGGGTCCTAAGGAGAGAGGAGAGTGACCATAAGGCAAAAAAGGAAAAGCAGAGATAATAAACAGAAATTTGACAAATAAGATTGAAAACACTAATTTGTAGTACCCAGAAATCCAATGAACCCTTACCAATATCAATAAAAACAAAACTTCCCCAAGTACATCAGAGTTAAACTTCTGAAAAGCAAAGATAGTGAGACCCAGTCTTGAAAGCAGATAAAAGAAAACATTTTACATAACAGGGGGATGATAATATGTTTAGTAAGTGACTTATGTTTGGAATCAGTGGAGATCAGAAGATATTAGAACAGCATATTTAAGACAGTGGTCATGAAGAGAAAGCCTGTTAACCCAAAATTCTATATCCAGACAAACTATCTTTCAAAATAAGTTGGACATAAGGCATTAATTGATGCTTTTGAACTGTGGTGTTGGAGGAGACTCTTGAGAGTCCCTTGGACTGCAAGGAGATCCAACCAGTCCATTCTAAAGGAGATCAGTCCTGGGTGTTCACTGAAAGGACTGATGCTAAAGCTGAAACTCCAATATTTTGGCCACCTCATGCAGAAAGTTGACTCACTGGAAAAGACTCTGATGCTGGGAGGTATTGGGGGCAGGAGGAGAAGGGGACAACAGATGTTGAGACGGCTGGATGGCATCACCGACTTGATGGACATGAGTTTGAGTGAACTCTGGGAGTTGGTGATGGACAGGGTGACCTGGCAAGGTGTGATTCATGGGGTCGCAAAGAGTTGGACACGACTAAGCGACTAAACTGAACTGAACTGAAGGCATTTTGATATAAACAGAAATGGTGAGTAAGTGTTGGAGAGAGACCTTTGGAGTGATAAAGGAATTCTTCAGATTCAAGGGAGCTGGGAACACATAGCACCACATATTTCCAGGAAGGAATGAAAAAAATACCAGAAATGTTAAATATATGAGCAAAAAAAAAAAAAAAAGAACTAGGAAGACTGATGGTTCCTCATAAAGTTAAACATAGAATTACCATATAACCCAGTATTCTACTTCTACATATGCACCTCAAAAAATTGAAAACAATTACTCATACAAATACATATGACCCAGAGGGAGGATAAAGGGAGAAGGGAGGTGGGAGGGGGGTTCAGGAGGGGGAACTCATGTACACCCAGGGCGGATTCATGTCAGTGTATGGCAAAACCAACCAAAAAATATTGTAAAGTAATTAGCCTCCAATAAAAAAATAAATAAATAAAAGAAAACAATTCTTAATCAAATATTAAAAAAAAAAGAAGATCATACATCATGACTAAGTGGGCTTTATCAGTACTACAATGAGTGTAGTATATACATACAATGGGATGCTAATGAATAAATAAAAATGAGTGTAGTACTGATACATGATAAGCATGGATGAATCTCAAAAATATACTAGATAAAAGAAGTCAGGCACAAAAGGTCATACATTTCATGTATGTTTCCATTAAATGATATAGCCAAAAAAAGTACATCCATAGAGACAGAATGCAGATTAGTGATTGACAATAGCTTTTGGGGACAATGAATGAGGAGAACCTGCCTGATGGGTATGAGATTTTCTTTGGGCAAGATGAAAATACTTGGAATAGATAAAGTTGATGGTTTCCCAATCTTATGAAGGCACTAAATGCCATTGAATTGTTCATTTTAAAAATGATTTTATGTTATATGAATTTCACCTCAAAAATTATAAATGTACACAGTATCTATGTGGACTTCCCAGGTGGTTCACCAGTAAAGAATCCACCTGCAACGCAGGAGACAATGCAGGAGATACAGGTTTGAACCCTGGTTTGGAAAGATCCCCTGGAGGAGGACATGGCAGCCCACTCCAGTATTCTTACCTTGAGAATCCCCATGGACAGAGGAGCCTCTCATGCTCTATTCCATACAGTTGCAAAGAGCTGGACATGACTGAAGTGACTTGGCACGCACATAAAATATCCATAAAATGTTGCCTTATTTTTTAATTCTTTAGCATATCTGTTAGAGTATGCTATTAAAGAAAAACATATAACATTATATTGTTAGGTTTATTACATTTATATCTTTATTATATATGACAACATTAGCATAAACATAGGAATAAATGGAAGTTTCCTACATTTTACTTGAAGTAAGTCCAAAATAATTCTGGTTTGTAATAAGTGAAGAATATTTATTTTATTACCTATACCAATGGTTCTCAAAGAGTTTGGTTTCAGACTTACCTTCAGTTCAGTTCAGTCACTCAGTTGTGTCCAACTCTTTGTGACCCAATGAATTGCAGCATGCCAGGCCTCCCTGTCCATCACCACCTCCCGGAGTTCACTCAAACTCATGTCCATCGAGTAGGTGATGCCATCCAGCCATCTCTACATCTGTCGTCCCCTTATCCTCCTGCCCCCAATCCCTCCCAGCATCAGAGTCTTTTCCAGTAAGTCAACTCTTCGTGTGAGGTGGCCAAAGTATTGGAGTTTCAGCTTTAGCATCAGTCCTTTCAGTGAACACCCAGGACTGATCTCCTTTAGAATGGACTGGTTGGATCTCCTTGCAGTCCAAGGGACTCTCAAGAGTCTTCTCCAATATCACAGTTCAATAGCATCAATTCTTCGACAATCAGCTTTCTTCACAGTTGAACTCTAATATCCATGCATGACCACTGGTAAAAACATAGCCTTGACTACACGGAACTTTGTTGGCAAAGTAATGTCTCTGCTTTTAATATGCTATCTAGGTTGGTCATAACTTTCCTTCCAAGGAGTAAGCGTCTTTAAATTTCCTGGCTGCAATCACCAACTGCAGTGATTTTGGAGACCCCAAAAATAAAGTCTGACACTGTTTCCACTGTTTCCTCATCTATTTCCTGTGAAGTGATGGGATCAGATGCCATGATCTTAGTTTTCTGAATGTTGAGTTTTAACCAACTTTTTCACTCACCTCTTTCACTTTCATCAAGAGGCTTTTGAGTTCCTCTTCACTTTCTGCCATAAGGGTGGTGTCATCTGCATATCTGAGGTTATTGATATTTCTCCCAACAATCTTGATTCCAGCTTGTGCTTCTTCCAGCCCAGCGTTCCTCATGATGTACTCTGCATATAAGTTAAATAAGCAGGGTGACAATATACAACGTTGACGTACTCCTTTTCCTATTTGGAACCAGTCTGTTGTTCCATGTCCAGTTCTAACTGTTGCTTCCTGACCTACATACAAGTATCTAAAGAGGCAGGTCAGCTGGTCTGGTAAGCCCATCTCTTTCAGAATTTTCCACAGTTTATTGTGATCCACACAGTCAAAGGATTTGGCATAATCAATAAAGCAGAAATAGATGTTTTTCTGGAACTCACTTGCTTTCTCGAAGATCCAGCGGATGTTGGCAATTTGATCTCTGGTTCCTCTGCCTTTTCTAAAACCAGTTTGAACATCTGGAAGTTCACGGTTCACATATTGGTGAAGCCTGGCTTGGAGAATTTTGAGCATGACTTTACTAGCGTGTGAGATGAGTGCAATTGTGTAGTAGTTTGAGTATTCTTTGGCATTGCCTTTCTTTGGGATTGGAATGAAGACTGACCTTTTCCAGTCCTGTGGCCACTGCTGAGTTTTCCAAATTTGCTGGCATATTGAGTGCATCACTTTCCCAGCATCATCTTTCAGGATTTGAAATAGCTCAACTGGAATTCCGTCACCTCCACTAACTTTGCTCGTAGTGATGCTTTCTAAGGCATACTTGACTTCACATTCCACAATATCTGGCTCTAAGTGAGTGATCACACCATTGTGATTATCTTGGTCATGAAGCTCTTTTTTGTACAGTTTTTCTGTGTATTCTTGCCACCTCTTAATATCTTCTGCTTCTGTTAGGTCCATACCATTTCTGTCCTTATTGAGCCCATCTTTGCATGAAATGTTCCCTTGGTATCTCTAATTTTCTTGAAAAGATCTCTAGTTTCCTGTTCTGTTGTTTTCCTCTATTTCTTTGCATTGATGGTTGAGGAAAGCTTTCTTATCTCTCCTTGCTATTCTTTGGAACTCTGCATTCAGATGCTTATATATTTCCTTTTCTCCTTTGTTTTTCACTTCTCTTCTTTTCACAGCTATTTGTAAGGCCTCCCCAGACAGGCATTTTGCTTTTTTGCATTTCTTCTCCATGGGGATGGTCTTGATCCCTGTCTCCTGTACAATGTCACAAACCTCCGCCCATAGTTCATCAGGCACTCTATCATATCTAGTCCCTTAAATCTATTTCTCACTTCCACTGTATAATCATAAGGGATTTGATTTAGGTCATACCTGAATTGTCTAGTGGTTTTCCCTACTTTCTTCAATTTCAGTCTGAATTTGGCAATAAGGAGTTCATGCTCTGAGCCACAGTCAGCTCCTGGTCTTGTTTTGCTGACTGTATAGAGCTTCTTCATCTTTGGCTGCAAAGAATATAATCAATCTGATTTTGGTGTTGACCATCTAGTGATGACCATGTGTAGAGTCTTCTCTTGTGTTTTTGGAAGAGGGTGTTTGCTAAGACCAGTGTGTTCTCTTGGCAGACCTCTATTTGCCTTTGCCCTGCTTCATTCTGTACTTCAAGGCCAAATTTCCCTGTTAACCCAGTTGTTCTTGATTTCCTACTTTTCATCCCAGTCCCCTATAATGAAAAGGACATCTTTTTGGGTGTTAGTTCTAAAAGGTCTTGCAGGTCTTCATAGAACAATTCAATTTCAGCTTCTTCAGCATTACTGGTGGGGGCATAGGCTTGGATTACTGTGATATTGAATGGTTTGCCTTGGAAACGAACAGAGATCATTCTGTCATTTTAAGATTGCATCCAAGTACTGCATTTTGGACTCTTTTGTTGACAATGAGGGCTACTCCATTTCTTCTAAGAGATTCCTGCCCACAGTAGTAGATATAATGGTCATCTGAGTTAAATTCACCCATTCCAGTCCATTTTTGTTCTCTGATTCCTCAAATGTCTACGTTCACTCTTGCCATCTCCTGTTTGACCACTTCCAATTTGCCTTGATTCATGGACCTAACATTCCAGGTTCCTATCCTTACACTCTTCAATATTATTATAAAGTGAACAAGATTTTGTTTATGCAGTTTAAATCTACCAAATTGAACCTGCTGGAAATGAAAATTCAGGAAATTAAAACTCATTTACTTACCAATTCATTTCAAAATAGCAATAATTAACATACTAATTTCAAACACAGAAATACTGGGTCAACCAAAAAATTCCTTTGGTTTTTAATGTTAAAAGACATTTTTCAATTTCAATAAGAAATTTATTGAATAACATATTCACTCTTTTGTTCCACTACCTTCTGTCATTTTCCAGGCAACTTCATAATTCCATTTTCCCAAAACTTTCTATTTTCTTGAGCAAAGAACTATCAGGTGCCTTTTACAATCTTCCAGGGAATTGAATTTTTTTCCATTAAGAGAATTTTGTAAGGTCAAAAAAAAAAAAAAAAGGATATTTTACGTTTCAATGTCTGGTAAATATGGTGAATATATCAGTATTTTCTAAGCAAGTTCTAAGAGTCTTTGCCTAGTTTTCAAAGATATTTGGCCTTGTATTATCTTACTGGAAGATTATGCATTTTATGTTGGCTAATTCTGGATACTTTTTTTCATCCAGTGCTGCTTTCAGGTCATCTCATTGTGAACAGTACTTGTCGGAATTGATTGTTATGTTTCCCAGAATTTCATAATAGAGGACTTCCTTCTAATCCCACCATATACACAGTACCACTTTCCTTGGATGAAGATCTGCCTTTGGTGTAGTTAGTGGTGGTTCATTTTCCTTGCCCCATGATCTCTTCCATTTCATATTATTGTACAGTATACACTTTTCATTGCTGTCAAATTTTTTTTTTTAATGAAATGTTTTCATTACATTCAAGTAGAAAGTCCTATGTGGAAATGTGGAAATATGGTCAAGAATGTGTTTTTCACTCACCTTGTGTGGAACCCAAACATCAAAGGGATTAACAGAACCATGCTGCTGCTGCTAAGTGGCTTCAGTCGTGTCTGACTCTGTGCAACACATAGAGGGCAGCCCACCAGGCTCTGCCATCCCTGGGATTCTCCAGGCAAGAACACTGGAGTAGGTTTACAGAACCATACTGGTGCAAATTATTTTCAGTGCTTGATTTGGATATTTCAGTATGCAGTCTATCTCCCACATGGTATAACATTGATTGTTCTCAATTAATGGTAAAATTTGGTCACTATCAACTTCAGTTGGTTTACCTGACCATGGAACATCATCCAGTGAAAAATCTCAAGCAGGAAATTTCACAAACTATTTTTGACAGTTTAATCAGTCACAACACCTTCTTCATACACTGCACAAATCTTTTTTGCACTTCAGTTGCACTTTTACCCTTCTTGAAATAATAAAGCATAATATGCCTAAAATGTTTTTTTTCCTTTAGTCTTCAGTATTAAAATAGCCAGAGAAAAATTAATCGATTTTGATGTTTTTTTTCAAATGCACACTTATATGACAGCTGTCACAATAGAATCTAACAAAATAGTTTCAAATAAAGTTAAAGACAGACATTACTTTGCCAACAAAGGTCCGTCTACTCAAGGCTATGGTTTTTCCCGTGGTCATGTATGGATGTGAGAGTTGGACTGTGAAGAAAGCTGATCGCCGAAGAATTGATGCTTTTGAACTGTGGTGCTAGAGAAGACTCTTGAGAGTCCCTTGGACTGCAAGGAGATCCAACCAGTCCATTCTGAAGGAGATCAATCATGGGTATTCATTGGGAGGACTGATGCTAAAGCTGAAACTGCAATACTTTGGCCACCTCATGCGACGAGTCGACTCACTGGAAAAGACTCTGATGCTGGGAGGAATTGGGGGCGGGAGGAGAAGGGGACGACAGAGAATGAGATGGCTGGATGGCATCACCGACTCGATGGACATGAGTTTGAGTGACCTCTGTGAGTTGGTGATGGATAGGGAGGCCTGGCATGCTGTGATTCATGGGGTCGCAGAGTAGGTCTGGACTGCGCGACTGAACTGAACTGAACTGAAGCACTACTAGAGCAAAACATATGTCTGCTCAAAGCCTCTACTTAGAATGTTCATAGTAGTTTTAATCACAATAAACAAAATCCATAGATAATCATTTCATCAACAAAGAAATGGATAACTAACTTCTAGTATTGCTTTTTACAGCATCAGACCTTGCTTCTGTCACCAGTCACACCCACAACTGGGTATTTGTTTCATTTTGGCTCCATCCCTTCATTTTTTTCTGGAATTATTTCTCCACTGATCTCCAGTAGCATACTGGGCACCTACCGACCTGGAGAATTCCTCATTCTGTATCCTATCATTTTGCCTTTTGATACTGTTCATGGGGTTCTCAAGGCAAGTATAGTGAGTGGTTTGCCATTCCCTTCTCTAGTGGACCACATTCTGTCAGACCTCTCCACCATGACCCGTCGGTCTTGGGTGGCCCCACACAGAATGGCTTAGTTTCATTGAGTTAGACAGGGCTGTGGTCCATATGATCAGATCAACTAGTTTTCTGTGATTATGATTTCAGTGTGTCTGCCCTCTGATGCCCCCTTGCAATACCTACCGTCTTATTTGGGTTTCTCTTACCTTGTTCTTGGAAAATCTCTTCACAGCTGCTCCAGCCAATTGCAGCCACAGTACCTTACCTTGGACGAGGGGGTATCTCCTCAAGGCCGCCCCTCCTGACCTTGAAAATGGAATAGCTCCTCTCGGCCCTCCTGTGCCCACGCAGCCACCGCCTCTTGGATGTGGGACAGCTCTTCTCAGCCACTGCCCTGACCTTGGGCATGGGGTAGCTCCTCTCGGCCACGCTTCTGTGCGTGGTCGGTTGCGCCGTAACTGGCATCCCTGGCGTCTGCGCCGCCAGAGCCGGCGTCCCTCACGTCTGCACCACTAGAGCCGGTGTTTCTCTGAATCAAGGCAAATTGGAAGTGGTCAAACAGGAGATGGCAAGAGTGAACATAGACATTCTAGGAATCAGAGAACAAAAATGGACTGGAAAGGGTGAATTTAACTCAGATGACCATTATATCTACTACTGTGGGGAGGAATCCCTTAGAAGACATGGAATAGCCATCATAGTCAACAAAAGAGTCCGAAATGCAGTACTTGGATGCAATCTCAAAAAAGACAGAATGATCTCTGTTCGTTTCCAAACAGTAATCCAAGTCTATGCCCCAACCAGTAATGCTGAAGCAGCCGAAGTTGAACGATTCTATGAAGACCTACAAGACCTTTTAGAACTAACACCCAAAAAGATGTCCTTTTCATTATAGGGGACTGGAATGCAAAAGTAGGAAGTCAAGAAACAAATTTGCCTGGAGTGACAGGCAAATTTGGCCTTGGAGCACGAAATGAAGCAGGGCAAATGCTAACAGAGTTTTGCCAAGAGAACGCACTGGTCACTGCAAACACTCTCTTCCAACAACACAAGAGAAGACTCTACACAGGACATCACCAGATGGTCAACACCGAAATCAGATTGATTATATTCTTTGCAGCCAAAGATGGAGAAGCTCTATACAATTAGCAAAAACAAGACCAGGAGCTGACTGTTGCTCAGATCATGAACACCTTATTGCCAAATTCAGACTGAAATGGAAGAAAGTAGGAAAAACCAATAGACAATTCAGGTATGACCTAAATCAAATCCTTTATGATTATACAGTGGAAATAGGAAATAGGTTTAAGGGACTATATCTGATAGATAGAGTGACTGATGAACTCTGGATGGAGGTTCGTGACATTGTAGAGGAGACAGGGACCAAGACCATCCCCATGGAAAAGAAATGGAAAAAAGCAAAATGGCTGTCTGAGGAGGCCTTACGAATAGCTGTGAAAAGAAGAGAAGTGAAAAGCAAAGGAGAAAAGGAAAGATATAAGCATCTGAATGCAGAGTTCCTAAGAATAGCAAGGAGAGATAAGAAAGCCTTCCTCAGCGATCAGTGCAAAGAAATAGAGGAAAACAACAAAATAGGAAAAACAAGAAATCATTTCAAGAAAATTAGAGATAACAAGGGAACATTTCATGCAAAGATGGGTTCAATAAAGGACAGAAATGGTAAGGACCTAACAGAAGCAGAAGATATTAAGAAGAGGTGGCAAGAATACACAGAAGAACTGTACAAAAAAGATCTTCACAATGAAGATAATCACGATGGCGTGATCACTCATCTGGAGCCAGACATCTTGGAATGTGAAGTCAAGTGGGCCGTAGAGATCATCACTACGAACAAAACTAGTGGAGGTGATGGAATTCCAATTGAGCTATTCCAAATCCTGAAAGATGATGCTGTGAAAGTGCTGCACTCAATATGCCAGAAATTTGGAAAACTCAGCAGTGGCCACAGGACTGGAAAAGGTCAGTCTTCATTCTAATCCCAAAAAAAGGCAATGCCAAAGAATGCTCAAACTACCGCACAATTGCACTCATCTCACACACTATTAAAGTCATGCTCAAAATTCTCCAAGCCAAGCTTCAGCAATATGTGAATTGTGAACTTCCAGATGTTCAAGCAGGTTTTAGAAAAGGCAGAGGCACCAGAGATCAAATTGCCAACATCCGCTGGATCATGGAGAAAGCAAGAGAGTTCCAGAAAAACATCTATTTCTGCTTCATTGACTGTGCCAAAGCCTTTGACTGTGTGGATCACAATAAACTGTGGAACATTCTGAAAGAGATGGGAATCCCAGACCACCTGACCTGCCTCTTGAAAAACCTGTATGCAGGTCAGGAAGCAACAGTTAGAATTGGACATGGACCAACAGACTGGTTCCAAATAGGAAAAGGAGTACGTCAAGGTTGTATATTGTCGCCCTGCTTATTTAACTTATATGCAGAGTACATTGTGAGGAACGCTTGGCTGGAAGAAGCACAAGCTGGAATCAAGATTGCTGAGAGAAATATCAATAACCTCAGATATGCAGATGACACCGCCCTTATGGCAGAAAGTGAAGAGGAACTCAAAAGCCTCTTGATGAAAGTGAAAGAGGAGAGTGAAAAGGTTGGCTTGAAGCTCAGCATTTAGAAAACAAAGATCATTGCATCTGGTCCCATCACTTCATGGGAAATAGATGGAAAAACAGTGGAAACAGTGTCAGACTTTAATTTGGGGGGCTCCAAAATCACTGCAGATGGTGATTGCAGTCATGAAATTAAAAGATGCTTACTCTTTGAAAGGAAAGTTATGACCAACCTAGATAGCATATTAAAAAGCAGAGACATTACTTTGCCAACCAAGGTCTGTCTAGTCAAGGCTATGGTTTTTCCCATGGTCATGTATGAATGTGAGAGTTGGACTGTGAAGAAAGCTGATGGCCAAAGAATTGATGCTTTTGAACTGTGGTGTTGGAGAAGACTCTTGAGAGTCCCTTGTACTGCAAGGAGATCCAACCAGTCCATTCTAAAGGAGATCAATCCTGGGTGTTCATTGGAAGGACTGATGCTAAAGCTGAAACTCCAATACTTTGGCCACTTCATGCGACGAGTTGACTCACTGGTAAAGACTCTGATGATGGGAGGGATTGGGGGCCGGAGGAGAAAGGGATGACAGAGAATCAGATGGCTGGATGGCATCACCGACTCTGTGGACATGAGTTTGAGTGAACTCCAGGAGTTGGTGATGGACAGGGAGGCCTGGCATGCTGTGATTCATGGGGTCGCAAAGAGTCGGACACGACTCTGAGCTACTGAACTAAACTGAACTGTACTGAACTTCTAGTATATCTACATAATGAAATACTTTTCAGGATTAAAAGGGCCATACTACCACTGCATGGAACACCTACTAATGCATGAAATTATATAATGCTGATAACCTCCCTAACTGAAATTGTATATGCAAGAAAGATGTATTAACTAATATTAGTAATTGTGCACTGATAGCTCAAATGCAGGTTCTTCTTGGGTCAATAAAATGTAATATTCTGATCTACAATTTAAGTGAGAAATTCAGTATAATAAATGTATACATTCTACAATATTTTTTTCATTTGGTGAAATTTTAACTGTTAATGTTTTTGGCATTGTGCTTTGTATCATTTATTAAATAAAAATTTTTAAAATGTGTACATAGAGTTTTGTAGTCGTCTCCAAAGTAGAAACACGTCCCCAGAATTTTACAGGCAAAATCCTGCAGTTATTGCTGACAACATCTGAGTTAACAGTCACTTCTTTACATCTTTGAAGCATAGCCAAGGTGGAGCAGTTCTGCATGTTGACTTTTAAAGATACATGTAAGAGATTATTACATATCTTGGTTAGATGTGCCATTTTAAGTTCAGTGTTAAATATGTGCATACAATATGTCAAATAATACAGTATGGTAAACAAGAGTACACACAAGCAGTAGCACAGTTTTTATGATCTTTGCCTTCACAGGATAACACAAGGATATTCTTAAAATTGCTGCCATAAAGCTATAAGAAAGTTTAGGCTAAAGCACTCAAAGATCAGCTATTGGGTCCATACTGCATGTGTCATTTATTTTACTTCAACACATAAATTACATTAAAAGTCATAAGCTGATAACTTATACCTAAGGTGATCTAATGACCATTCCAACTGATTTGTAGTATATATGTATATGTACCTTGGGAGAGATATCTGGGTGGGTTGGCAATGGAAATCTGTAAGACAAAAAGGAAAAGGTAGGAGGAGCTGGACACAGTAGAGAGCAGAGCCAGAAAAAGACATGTGGTTTAGGATTGGAAGGCATCTGAGTGACGTAGTGGTTTTGCCCACCAGGTGCCATATGTTATATACTATTTTATTCTCTTCATTTCTATTCAGAGTTCTTTTTCATTCAGGAAAGTGGAAAAAGTTCCAGAATTTGAAAAAGTAAAATGTGAAACAAGCACATGTAATACATTTCTAAATGTTTTACAGCTTCCAAATTTGAAAGCAAAAAGAGAGGGAGAGAAAGAGAGAGAAGAAAAGATTCTTAGAACTTGGGAAATACTTGAAAAAGTATATTTCATTCCTTAAAAGTTTGTAAACCACGTATTTGTGGCAGAATGGAAAAATATATTCATAAGGAAGAGGAAATTTACAAATTATTTTCTTAAAGGGGGGAGACAGTGGAGAGAAATCACTCTGTATATAGCACATATTGTGAAATGAAGATCAATAACCTTACAATCCAGAGGAAACTTAGAGATCTATGTCCACTTTCAAGGTCACTCTGAGATATTTAACTTTACAGTGCTATTGAAGATATTGTTAAAAGAAAAACTGAGGCATATTAAAAATTTTAACAGCTTATTTGAGCAAAGCTCAATTTGAATCCAGTAGAAGCCAGTCTAGCAGATGGAAAGAAGCTTCATGGAGCTGTACAAATTGAAAGACTTTTATAGCCAGAAGAAGCAGAAAGAAGGAAGCCATACGAGGCAAAAAAAAAAAAAAAAGGAATAGTTACTGCAAGATTACCTTCCCTTAGTAACTTTTCAATAGACAGGGGCTCTATCAAGCAAATTACCTCACTAGTGCTGATCAGGTGATTCCTGGTTGACTGGTTTAAGATTCTGTTTCTGGAGCACTGAAACTGTAAGTGAGTCTTGGTTTGACAACATGGGGCTTAACATAAGTGACTCCATTTTGGATCTGTTGTCTTGTTTTTAATAGTATTCATGCATTTTATTTTTTCTTAGATTTAAGAGTATGGTGTCCCAGGGTCAAACAGAAAACCAGATGTTAGGCTTTCCTTACTCTGATTTTAACTTATCAGACAGAGTTAGTTTACTTACTTTTCAAAGACTTACTGTGATCTTGTGATTTGTCACTAATAAGCTTTTTAAAAAAAAAAAAATGTCTAGGATTTAGTAAGTTTAACAGCTGATACATGACCTTATGAAGAATTTTTATTAATGACAGTTAAGTCTAATGTACTTAAATCTGTTGTTAGCAAGAACTTTTTGTTCCAGATTTATAAATAGATTTTTTTATTAACAATTCCTAAGAAGATATTCTGTATTTCTTTTGCCTCTGTGTGGGAGGACAGCGTTTTTCTTTTTTTCCAGATAAAAAGAATATATTTATCATTATTGGAGATAAAAAAATCTCATACATGAAGAGAGGATAGAACCCGCCTGCCAAGGCACCAGACGGAAAAGACTCAGGTTCGATCCTTGGGTTGGGAAGATGTCCTGGACGAGGACATGACCACCCATCCCAGTATTCTTGCCTGGGAAATCCCATGGACAGAGGATACTGTTGGGCTACAGTCCATAGGGTCTCGAAGAGTTGGGCATGACTGAAGCGACTTAGCACAGCACAGCAAAATGGGATGTGGTGGAAGGTGTGAGGGAGGTTCAAGAGGGAGGGGACATAGGCATATCTATGGCTGATTTATGCCGATATATGGCAGAAACCAGCACAATATTGTAAAGCAATTATATTCCAATTAAATAAAAAAATAAAGTGAGTAGATAGATGATGGATCGCCTTATTACTGTTAGCTCAAGTGACGTCTTTCCACTGTGGAGGTTGAGTTCAAATCTGTCATCATTTGCATCCAGTTGGTAGTCTACTGACTATTGTCTTCAGATGAAGCAGCTGGTATTTTACAGAGTAATTCCCAGGAGATGCCAAATAAACAATCAGAGTAGGATTAGACTCAGTAACTGCTAAGGAACTGACTAGGACATTAGCATTTCAAATGAAAATATTATGAATGATCAGCATAATAGTAGATTCGCTACCATTTAACAACAGGTGTATCAATGAAACTATAACAAGTTCCTGTTTGGGGTTCTTCCTCTAAGAAAGGTGCCTTCGTTTTGTCAATAGGATTAACTCAAACTAATTCAACTTTCATGCTTTTTTAATAGCTGTAGAAGGAAAAAAAATAGTGTAGTGGAAATAATATAAGTTCTGAAAAACTTTGTTCCCAATCCTGGCTCCACTCTTGTTCAGCTCTGTACCTTGGATATTGAGAGCTTCTCAGATGGTGCATTAGTAAAGAATTCACCTGCCAGTGCAGGAGACACAAGAGACACGGGTTTGATCCCTGGGTCAGAAAGATACTCTGGAATAGGAAATAGCAACTCGCTCTAGTATTATTGCTGGGAGAACCCCATGGACAGAGTTAGACATGACTGACCGTGCACTCACAGCATCTTGGACATTTAGTTTACTTCTTTGAACTTCACTTTCAACAAAATTGGAATAATAATAATAAACACAGAACTTGGTTTCAGGGACTACTATGTGCGAATATCAAGATAAAGAGTTCAACATATTAACTGACTCTAAGATGTTCCCTGACCCTTAGAAGTAATTGCTGCTGCTGCTGCTAAGTCACTTGACTTGTGTGCGACTCTGTGTGATCCCATAGACAGCAGCCCACCAGGCTTCTCTGTCCCTGGGATTCTCCAGGCAAGAATACTGGAGTGGGTTGCCATTTCCTTCTCCAATGCATGCGTGCATGCTAAGTCGCTTCAGTCGTGTCCGACTCTGTGCAACCCTATGGACAGAAGTCCACCAGGCTCCTCCGTCCATGGGATTCTCTAGGGAAACACACTGGAGTGGGTTGCCATTTCCTTCTCCTTAGAGGTAATTGATCTTATATAAATTGTATGCTTCTCAGTTCAGTTCAGTTCATTTCAGTCGCTCAGTCATGTCCGACTCTCCGCGACCCCATGAATCACAGCACGCCAGGCCTCCCTGTCCATCACCAACTCCCAGAGTTCACTCAAACTCATGTCCACAGAGTCAGTGATGCCATCCTGCCAACTCATTCTCTGTCGTCCCCTTCTCCTCCCGCCCCCAATCCTTCCCAGCATCAGAGTCTTTTCCAGTGAGTCAACTCGTCACATGAGGTGGCCAAAGTATTGCAGTTTCAGCTTTAGCATCAGTCCTTCCAATGAACACCCAGGACTGATCTCCTTTAGAATGGACTGGTTGGATCTCCTTGCAGTCCAAGGGACTCTCAAGAGTCTTCTCCAGCACCACAGTTCAAAAGCATCAATTCTTTGGCCATCAGCTTTCTTCACAGTCCAACTCTCACATCCATACATGACCACTGGAAAAACCATAGCCTTGACTAGACGGACCTTTGTTGGCAAAGTAATGTCTCCGCTTTTCTGCTTCTAAGACCTTTAAGAAAAGCTCAATTTTTTTAAAAGAAAATTTTTACAAAATTCCAAGACCAATATGTAAACCAGATCTACTCACCCACCCTTTTTGTGTCATCATCTGAGTTTAAAAGAGTAGTAAAAGACATGCCAGGCACTTTATTTTGTCAGGGGAGAGTGAAATTTCCTCCTTTCTGTCTCACTGCAGTAAAAATTTGAAGCGACAGATGGGACAGTGTTAGAGCTAACTTTTATTAGGAAAACAAAGGATAGTACAGCATCAAGGAGTGAGGGTTAGTTAGTTAGTTAGTTCAGTCGCTCAGTCCTGTCCGACTCTCTGCGACCCCATGAATCACAGCACTCCAGGCCTCCCTGTCCATCACCAACTCCCAGAGTTCACTCAAACTCATGTCCACAGAGTCGGTGATGCCATCCTGCCAACTCATTCTCTGTCATCCCCTTCTCCTCCCGCCCCCAGCCTTTCCCAGCATCAGAGTCTTTTCCAGTGAGTCAACTCGTCGCATGAGGTGGCCAAAGTATTGCAGTTTAAGCTTTAGCATCAGTCCTTCCAATGAACACCCACGATCGATCTCCCTTAGAATGGACTGGTTGGATCTCCTTGTGGTACAAGGGACTCTCAAGAGTCTTCTCCAACACCACAGTTCATAACGAGAGAAGAGAGGCTTCAATCTTTCTAGGCTTCTTCCTTTTATACATTTGTCTCCTCGCTCCTGAGCCTGCCCTATGTAAATTGGCCTAGCCAGGTGGGCTATTTGTTTCACTTGAGGTCCTCACTCCAGTCCTTGGACCTTCCTTTGCTCTATTTCTGTGGGCTTTTCCCTTCTTTGTCTTTTAGCCACCACCATTTTGGATTCTTTTTTCCTATTCTAACTACCTAACATTTCCCTCTCAAGAGATGGGCGGCCCAATTTTTTGGCAATAGGGGCGTAGAGGTCTCTCTGGCTACTTTCTGCTGAACTGGGATGGCAAGGGGCATTGGGCCTCCCACTCTTGCTAGTCTCAAGGCTCAAAGTCCTTATGGCAGTGACCATCTAAGGGTGAGTGATATTTTCCATGGTTGGTTGTAGTTTTATGTATCCTTGTTAAACTGGCACTGCATGTTGTAGCCTGTTGACCTGGGCAGAGATAAAATGGGTTAGACAACTGATAATACATGGAACAATCATAAGCAGCATCAATATGGTGATAACAAGGATTAGTAAGGGCATTCAGTTCAGTTCAGTTCAGTCGCTCAGTCATGTCCGACTCTCCGCGACCCCATGAATCACAGCACACCAGGCCTCCCTGTCCATCACCAACTCCCGGAGTTCACTCAAACTCATGTCCACAGAGTCGGTGATGCCATCCAGCCAACTCATTCTCTGTCGTCCCCTTCTCCTCCCGCCCCCAACCTTTCCCAGCATCAGAGTCTTTTCCAGTGAGTCAACTCGTCGCATGAGGTGGCCAAAGTATTGCAGTTTCAGCTTTAGCATCAGTCCTTCCAATGAACACCCAGGATTGATCTCCTTTAGGATTGATCTCCTTTAGAATGGACTGGTTGGATCTCCTTTCAGTATAAGGGACTCTCAAGAGTCTTCTCCAGCACCACAGTTCAAAAGCATCAATTCTTTGGCCATCAGCTTTCTTCACAGTCCAACTCTCACATCCATACATGACCACAGGAAAAACCATTGCCTTGACTAGACGGACCTTGGTTGGCAAAGTAATGTCTCTGCTTTTTAACATACTATCAAGGTTGGTCATAACTTTCCTTCCAAGGAGTAAGCGTCTTTTAATTTCATGGCTGCAATCAGCATCCGCAGTGATTTTGGAGCCCCCCAAAATAAAGTCTGACACTGTTTCCACTGTTTTTCCATCTATTTCCCATGAAGTGATGGGACCAGATGCCACGATCTTTGTTTTCTGAATGTTGAGCTTCAAGCCAACCTTTTCACTCTCCTCTTTCACTTTCATCAAGAGGTTTTTGAGTTCCTCTTCACTTTCTGCCATAAGGGTAGTGTCATCTGCATATCTGAGGTTATTGATATTTCTCCCAACAATCTTGATTCCAGCTTGTGCTTCTTCCAGCCCAGCGTTCCTCATGATGTACTCTGCATATAAGTTAAATAAGCAAGGTGACAATATACAGCCTTGACGTACTCCTTTTCCTATTTGGAACCAGTCTGTTGTTCCATGTCCAGTTCTCACTGTTGCTTCCTGACCTGCATACAGGTTTTTCAAGAGGCAGGTCAGGTGGTCTGGTATTCCCATCTCTTTCAGAATGTTCCACAGTTTCTTGTGATTAGGGGCATTAGCCAATTCCAAATTGCCCCTCTCCAGGAGAAGGATCGCCCAAAGAGAGATTGTAGTCACCCCAAGAACTCTCCATCTCCTTCTTTGATATCCTGTAGGGTCTGAATGTTTTTCTTGAGGACTTGAGACTTTCTATAACTTGGCTGGAGATATTAACCCAGAAACGACACATCTCATTCAATATGGCTCAAGTCCCTCCTTGTTCAGAAATCAAGAGATCTATCTCCTACTTATTTTGGAGTACAATCCCTGCCAAGCTTTGTTGGCACTTTAGAGCTGTCCTGAGAAATATTATCCCCACAAACTTAATTTTGGGGATGTTCATTAGAATGGCACTCATTTGTAGTCCTGAATAGGTATCTGAGATCTCCCAGAGGCTCACAGGGGTATTGAGTGTCCTTTTCTGTTTTCCTCCATGGCTTGCTTCATGAATAGCGAATCTAGGAGTCATGTCCTGGTACCTTGACTGCTGTGGGAGTAGAAAGTATTACAGGATAGGGTCACTTCCATGGTGGCTGGAGTTGAGACTTTGGGGACCCATCTTTCCAGACTTTAATTAGGACTTGGGTCCCTGGAACATACACTGGTAGCTCTTTAGAAAATTTTGGGTCATGGTTGACACCTCACAAGCATGTATCTTGTTGGAATTGCCCAATGGCCATGGTTTAAGACTGGAGGGTCTGAGACTCTGTATCTAGGAACAGGTCATTGACATAAACAAAAGGTCTCCCATATAGCATCTCATAAGGAGTAAGACCAACCTGTTCCTTAGGGGCAATACGGGTGCAGAGGAGAGCTATTGGTTAAAGCCTCCTTCCATCCCAGGGAAGTCTCCTGGATTATCTTTTTTATTGCTGATTTTAAGAATTGGTTGGCTCTTTCTACTTTTCCTGAAGACTGAGGCCTCTTGGCACAATGGAGATAATAAGTGCCCAGTGCTTTAAAGACTCCTTGGGTGACCTTAGAAGTAAATGATATCCCATTGTCACTTTGTAATGACCTGGGCAGACCAAATCTCAGAATGATTTCTTGAAGCAGTGTTTTTACCATCTCCTCAGCATTCTTGGTCCAGGTGAGAAAGCCTTCAATCCATCCTGTGAACGTGTCTATCATGACGACCAGGTATTTATACTTGAGAACTGGCATCTGTGTGAAGTTCACCTGCCAATCCTCTCCTCGGTAGGTCTCATATTGTTGGACAGGCTAGGCCAGCTGGGGTCTTTGAGCTCCTTGGGGGTTGTTTAATTGCCAAGTGGGACAAGAGGAGACCACTTGCTTTATAGTCATTTGGAGGCCTGTTACTCTGAAGGACCTTTCCAGTAATCTTTGAAGGGCCTTTTCACCTAAATGAGTGGTGGCATGTAAGGAGTTAATCAACTGCCATTGGAGGTTCCCAGGCAGGAAAAGGAGTCCCTCCTTGTGGAACCACCCCATATGATCTTCAAAGCTCTCACTCTTAGCTTTAAGAGTCTCACCTTCAGTATATGAAGGAGTTTCTGGCAAATTAGTCTGTGGAACTAGGGTGGCAATCCCTATTAGATCATTGTTCTCTAATACTGGTCTCTTAGCTGCCTGATGGGCTGCTTAGTTCCCTCGTGTTACTTCCGTGCTCTCTTTTTGGTGTCCTTTACAATGGGAGACTGAAACCTCAGTGGGCAGATGAACTGTCTACAAAAGCCTAAGGATTTGATCACTGTATTTGATTGGGGACCCCTGGGTGGTGAAGTGGCCTATTTCTTTCCAAATAGCAGCATGTGTATGTAGTACCAGAAAGGCATACTTGGAGTCAGTGCAAATGGCTACTCTTTTTCCTTTTTCCAGCTCTAAAGCTTGAGTCAGGGCTATGAACTCGGCCAATTTGGCTGAAGTAGAATGGCAATCCACTCCAGTACTCTTGCCTGCAGAATTCCATGGACAGAGAAGCCTAGCGGGCTACAGTCCATGGGATCACAAAGAGTCAGACATGACTGAGAGACTAACATATGCAAGCACCTGGTGGCAGAGGCTTTGCCTGTATGGTCTCAAAATTGGAGACTACTGTATATCTGATTATTCTTTTACCATCCAATACAAAGCTGCTTCCATCAGTGTACCAGATTCCTCAGTATTGGTCAGAGGAACTTCTGACAATTCCTCTTGGTGTTTTGTCCAGTAGTCCAAGGTTTCTAGGCAAGAGTGAAAGTGGAGAGAGCCCTTGGGGGAAGGCAGGAGGGTGGCTGGGTTAAGATCCTCACAAGGGATATAGTCAGGCCTGGATTTTCCATCAGCACTACTTGATATCTGAGGATCCTTTGATCAGACATCCAAAGATGGCCTCTCACATTCAGGAGTTGTTTCACTTGATGGCTGGTAAAAATAGGTAGTTTTCCCCCAAGAGAGAGTTTTGAAGCAAAAGACTCTGATGCTGGGAGGGATTGGGGGCGGGAGGAGAAAGGGACGACAGAGAATGAGATGGATGGATGGCATCACCAACTCGATGGACATGAGTTTGAGTGAACTCCGGGAGTTGGTGATGGACAGGGAGGCCTGGCATGCTGTGATTCATGGGGTTGCAAAGAGTCGGACACGACTGAGCAACTGAACTGAACTGAACTGATCAGGACTCCAATAGCTGCAAGATTTCGAAGACAGGGAAAGGTCTCTTTACAATAAGGGAGTAGGATACTCAGGGACCACCAGAAACTGGTGGGAAAATATTTTTCCATCCCAGCAACAAAGAAGTGTTCAGGTGATTCTTTTTGTAATTGTTTTTCCTGTAGCACCCAAAATGGTACAGGTTTGGGAAGTGAAGGCTCTGGAGCAGGTGGTCAGTATAGAGTAGGTAGCCCCTGTGTCAACCAAGAAGTTCTCGGATCTACCTGCCACATCCAGTTGCACCCTGGGCTCTAGCCCTGTGATGGTTATCTGTGAAGGGTGGGCTGGCTGGAGCAGGCCACTTCAGTCCTGTTGAACCATTATGAGGGAAGTGTTGGCACTTGACTTGACTCTAGTGTCCTGAAGGCAGAGTGCTCCCAATGTCCCAATTGATGGCATCTGTAGGAAACCATTTTAGGAGACTTGTCATGGTTTGGGCACTCTTTGGCCCCATATCCTGCCTGTCTACAGATTAGGCATTTGCCGTGTGCCTTTTCCTTCAAGGACTTGGGGTTGCCCATAGGGCTCCCCTGAGGGCAGCCAGCATCTGGGCATACCTTGTCTCTTTCCTTTTCTCCCTTTCCTGGGCCTTGGACTCCCTCTCCTGTTCTCTGTTATAAAAGGTATTGGTAGCTGTCTGGGCCATCTCATCTAAAGAGGTAGCAGGGTACTGCTGCTGTAGCTGTTGTAACTTTATCCTGATGTCTGATGCACATTTGAACAAGAATCTGTCCTTTAAAATCACCTGTCCCTCATAAGAGTCTAAGTCCAGATTGGTAAACTTTTAGAGGGCCTCTTTTAGACTTTCCAAAAAGGCAATGGGGTTCTCGTTGGACCTCTGAGTTACTGCTGATACTGGGCACAGTCCCAACACTAATAGGCTTCCTTCTATTTTCATGGGTGGATTTCCTTAGGCGTGAGGCTTTTTGAAGCTTATCCTATCCAGTACTGTTGCAACCTGAGAGCCAGGCGTCCCCAGGTCAGGTTGCAGATCCCCAGGCAGGCTGAGGCATGACAGCCTCCTGGAAGTCGAATCCCCAGGCAGGTCAAGGCATGTCAGCCTCCCGAGAATTGAGTCCCTAGGCAGGTTGAGGCAGGTCGACCTCCTAGATCCCTGGACTGGTGGATCCCCAAGCAGGTTGAGGCATGACAAACTCCCAAGGACCAGATCTCTAGGCAGACTGAGGCACGTTGACCTCCTAAGGACCCTCAGACTGGAGTTGGGCATCCCCAAGGTCTCCAGGATGACCAGTTCTGGGTAGGATTAAGGGGTTGTAATCTTAACTCATTGCTGGTTTGTCCACCACAGATGGGAATAGCTACCATGATGTAAAGCAATACAAGCCTGTGCCCTGGTAAAACCTGGTAAAATAGCCATAAGCCTTATCCTCTTATAGCTTTAAGGGAATGTAAGTCATTGATTTCCTCCCCTAGTCCTCAATAAGAGCAATTTATGGTGTTTCCAATGGTAAACCTTTCATTGTCATAGATCCACTTTAGATAATAACAGAAGTAAGGGCAAAGGGTTGGTTATCTGATCCTGTTATGGGCATTAAGATTATTTCTATAATAAGCTGGTTGGAGCAATATTGCCTACAAGAGGGCAGGGTCCTGGTTGTAGAAGTTAGTAAGTAGCTTAGGAACAAATTGATAAGAGGCAATAGACCAGATGTTCCATAAAAGTGAAGTGGAGATTTAATCCAAGGCTATGTTTGTAACTTTAGAAGAAGGGTGGTAAGGGTTTGGGCCCAAATGGACTGCAGGACTAACTCCCAAAGTGACAAACATTATCCCTGGAAGCCCAATTGCCCTTGAAGGGATGCCAACAGATGTACCTCTAGCAGGCATTGTGTGCCTGTCACCCTTCTTAGCAGGTTCACTGAGAGATGCTGTTGCACACGTAGTGGGAAACATGGAAGATGAAGGCCTGAATATCTAGAGGGATTGGAGATTATACAGTATTTCCCTCCCAGCTATTTTCTGGTTGTCCCTCAAAAAGATTATAAACGTAACATTATGGGCCAGGACTTGGCTCAGGAAAAGAGCATGAAACAGGAGGGAAGAGGGCAGGGTACAACTTTTGAAAGAATGACATAGCCCAAGGGAATATCATAAACTGATTCAAATCAAATGGGTCCAAAATAACAAGTCAAATTCAACTAAACCTTGATCCTCAATCTGCAAGCCAAATGACAAACCCAGAGGTACCCTAATTGTTGCAATGATCCTCCCACTCATTAGCATATGAAATCACCCAGCTCACAAAAACTAACCACACCACATTCATGGCCACTACACTGCACTCGCCCCCTCTAAAGCTGAACAAATCCACCTCTTACCTATTGCTGTGTCTCTCACTGAATTTTTGCAATGAGACATCAAGAACATGACTTTCATTAGGTCCTGAAGCCACGCACCATGGTTTTGGTCGGACTCAAGTCCCAGTCAGATATGACTGAGTGACTAAGCATAGCACAGAATCCCTGCCATGTGGGTTTGAGTCCCAATCTTAGGTAAACGGTTTCAAACACAACTTTCAGAAATGGAAAGACGATGACCAGCCCAATTTTGTAAGCAGTGACATAGATGGAGAGAGAAGCTGAAGGACAGGAGGAAAAAGCAGTGGGAAAAACTTGCCGAGGAAAATCCTTCATAACCTGCCAGAAAATCTGCTAAATACCTGACCTGTGTTCACAGTTTTCATTGGCCTGATCCTTGGCACAAAGAAGATTAAGGACAGAAGAACCCCCACCCACTTGGGCAACAGCTACTAGAGTGCAGAGGATAGTGGAGCCCACAGGACACACTGGGGAGTAGCTTTTCCAGAGCCCCTCAGTTGCACCCAACTGCCACTCGCCTGTTCACAGGGGGTTCAAGGAAACAAGAAACGACAGATTGTAAAGGAATGAAGATTTTGTCAGTCATATGTCTTTCCAGCTATAGGAGCGAGGGCCTCCTAACGTAACTGGATGTCTTCTGGAATCTGAGACCGAGTGATGTGAGCTTTCTGCCACGTTTGCTTTTTGCTGGCCTGTTTGCCAAAATACTGGGCTTTTTGTCACTTACACTGTGCTGGGTTTTCTTCTCATTCAGCTTCCACTGCGGGAGCTTACATCAAGTTGGGCTTATGCTGTACTTAGCCTCTGCCTCACAGGGGCTGGGCTGAGGTTGTTTCAGCAGGGTTAAATCCAACTCACGGCATCATAGATGTCAGGGGAGTTTGTAATTTCCTCAGTTCTGTCTCGTTGCAGCAAAAATTTGAAGGGATGGATGGGCCAGTGTTACAGCCCCATGTTACAACTCAGTTTTATTCAGAAAGCAAAGGCAAAGACATCCTCTAGGCATGAAAGCAGGCGGACCCAAAAGACACAAAGAGAAGAGAAGCTCCCGGCCCAATTGTGGCTCCTCTTTTTATATGTTTTTTCTCCTCCCCTCGACCTGCCCTATGTAAATTGGGCTAACCCGGAGCGCTGTTTGTTTTACCTGAGGTCCTTACTCTGGTCCTTAGACATTCCTTTGTTCTATTTTCATGGGTTTTTCCCATCTTTGTCTTTTAGCCACTGCCATTTTGGACTCCTTTTCCCACTTCTAACTACCTAACAACTTGCAACATGAGGAAATTGAGTTCTTTAAATTTAAAAACAGATCTACAAATTCCCATAGATGGTTTCTTATCCTTCAGTTCAGTTCATCCTTTTCTCCTGCAATACACTTGTGATCTATCTTACATTAATTTATATACTCTCTTTTAATTTAAAAAAAGTCAAAAGTAACCATCTTGCTGAGGATAATCTCCAAGTATACTGGCAAACCAAATGAGAAAATGGGTTCATAAAACTCTTATAAACTTTAAAACAGCAAAATATAATGTGGTTTTCTTTCATTTATATTTTACTATTAGTATTGCTGCATTTAGGCATGAATTCTGTAGTCCAATCCCAGTGTCATGTCTGCCATCAACATGATGCACATTTATCTTCATGAGTTTCTCTACTTGTAAATTAAGCAAATAATACAAACTCAGCAGTGGCCACAGGACTGGAAGAGGTCAGTGTTCATTCCAATCCCAAAGAAAGGAAATGCCAAAGAAGGCTCAAACTAACGCACAATTGCACTCATCTCACACGCTAGTAAAGTCATGCTCAAAATTCTCCAAGCCAGGCTTCAGGAATATGTGAACCGTGAACACCCAGATGTTCAAGCAGGTTTTAGAAAAGGCAGAGGCACCAGAGATCAAATTGCCAACATCCGCTGGATCATGGAGAAAGCAAGCGAGTTCCAGAAAAACATCTATTTCTGCTTCATTGACTATGCCAAAGCCTTTGACTGTGTGGATCACAATAAACTGTGGAACATTCTGAAAGAGATGGGAATCCCAGACCACCTGACCTGCCTCTTGAGAATGTATGCAGGTCAGGAAGCAACAGTTAGAACTGGACATGGAACAACAGACTGGTTCCAAATAGGAAAAGGTGTACGTCAAGGTTGTATATTGTCACCTAGATTATTTAACTTATATGCAGAGTACATCATGAGGAACGCTGGGCTGGAAGAAACACAAGCTGGAATCAAGATTGCTGGGAGAAATATCAATAACCTCAGATATGCAGATGACACTACCCTTATGGCAGAAAGTGAAGAGGAACTAAAAAGCCTCTTGATGAAAGTGAAAGAGGAGAGTGAAAAGGTTGGCTGGAAGCTCAACATTCAGAAAACAAAGATCATGGCATCTGGTCCCATCACTTCATGGGAAATAGATGTAAAAACAGTGGAAACAGTGTCAGACTTTATTTTTTTGGGCTCCAAAATCACTGCGGATGCTGATTGCAGCCATGAAATTAAAAGACGCTTGCTCCTTGGAAGGAAAGTTATGACCAACCTTGATAGTATATTAAAAAGCAGAGACATTACTTTGCCAATCAAGGTCTGTCTAGTCAAGGCAATGGTTTATCCCGTGGTCATGTATGGATGTGAGAGTTGGACTGTGAAGAAAGCTGATCGCTGAAGAATCGATGCTTTTGAACTGTGGTGTTGGAGAAGACTCTTGAGAGTCCCTTATACTGCAAGGAGATCCAACCAGTCCATTCTAAAGGAGATCAATCCTGGGTGTTCATTGGAAGGAGTGATGCTAAAGCTGAAACTGCAATACTTTGGCCACCTCATGCGACGAGTTGACTCACTGGAAAAGACTGTGATGCTGGGAAAGGTTGGGGGCGGGAGGAGAAGGGGGCGACGGAGAATGAGATGGCTGGATGGCATCACCGACTCTGTGGACATGAGTTTGAGTGTACTCCGGGTGTTGGTGATGGACAGGGAGGCCTGGCGTGCTGTGATTCATGGGGTCGCGGAGAGTCGGACACGACTGAGCGGCTGAACTGATTGGATTCTTATAATAAATATAAAATACTCAACACAGTGCTTGGAATAGAATGGACGTTACACACATGCATGCATAATTTTACTGGGCACTCAAAACTATTTAGGTAATACTTTATCATTGAAACCTATCAGATAAATAGGTAGCAACATGCAATCCTTGTAATTCCAAAGAAAAATTAAGATTATATCCTATCTGCTTCAAGATATTCAGGATAATTACATTGCTCTCACTAAAAATAGGATGAGCACTTCAGCTCAGTATTCTGCACTTTTAATTGAGGAATTCTTGGTTTTGAAGGCTCAAGGATCTCTACAGATCATGTAAAGATACAATAAAAGGGATGAAAACCAAAGGGTAAGGATGGGAAAAGAGAATTACTGACAGCACTGTGGCTCAGATCATGAACTCCTTCCTTATTGCCAAATTCAGACTTAAATTGAAGAAAGTAGGGAAAACCACAGACCATTCAGATATGACCTAAATCTAATCCCTTATGATTATACAGTGGAAGTGAGGAATAGATTTAAGGGACTAGATCTGATAGATAGAGTGCCTGATGAACTCTGGGTGGAGGTTCGTGACATTGTAAAGGAGACAGGGACCAAGACCATCCCCATGGAAAAGAAATGCAAAAGAGTGAAATGGCTGTCTGAGGAGGCCTTACAGATAGCTGTGAAAAGAAGAGAAGCGAAAAGCAAAGGAGAAAAGGAAAGATATAAGCATCTGAATGCAGAGTTTCAAAGAATAGCAAGGAGAGATAAGAAAGCCTTCCTCAGTGATCAATGCAAAGAAATACAGGAAAACAACAGAATAGGAAAAACAAGAGATCTCTTCAAGAAGATTAGAGATTCCAAGGGAACATTTCATGCAAAGATGGGCTCGATAAAGGACAGAAATGGTATGGACCTAACAGAAGCAGAAGATATTAAGAAGAGGTGGCAAGAATACACAGAAGAACTGTACAAAAAAGCTCTTCACAACCAAGATAGTCATGATAACGTGATCACTGACCTAGAGACAGACATCTTGGAATGTGAAGTCAAGTGGGCCTTAGAAAGCATCACTATGAACAAAGCTAGTGGAGGTGATGGAATTCCAGTTGAGCTATTTCAAATCTTGAAAGATGATGCTGTGAAAGTGCTGCACTCAATATGCCAGCAAATTTGGAAAACTCGGCAGTGGCCACAGGACTGGAAAAGGTCAGTCTTCATTCCAATCCCAAAGAAAAAGAATGCCAAAGAATTCTCAAACTACCGCACAACTGCACTCATCTCACACGCTAGTAAATTCATGCTCAAAATTCTCCAAGCCAGGCTTCAGGAATATGTGAACTGTGAACTCCCAGATGTTTAAGCAGGTTTTAGAAAAGGCAGAGGCACCAGAGATCAAATTGCCAACATCCGCTGGATCATGGAGAAAGCAAGAGAGTTCCAGAAAAACATCTATTTCTGCTTCATTGACTATGCCAAAGCCTTTGACTGTGTGGATCACAATAAACTGTGGAACATTCTGAAAGAGATGGGAATCCCAGACCACCTGACCTGCCTCTTGAGAAACCTGTATGCAGGTCAGGAAGCAACAGCCAGAACTGCACATGGAACAACAGACTGGTTCCAAATAGGAAAAGGAGTGCGTCAAGGCTGTATATTGTCATCTTGCTTCTTAACTTATATGCTGAGTACATCATGAGTAACCCTGGGCTGAAAGAAGCACAAGCTGGAATCAAGATTGCTGGGAGAAATATCAATAATCTCAGATATGCAGATAACACTACCCTTATGGCAGAAAGTGAAGAGGAACTCAAAGGCCTCTTGATGAAAGTGAAAGAGGAGAGTGAAAAGGATGGCTTGAAGCTCAACATTCAGAAAACAAAGATCATGGCATCTGGTCCCATCACATCATGGGAAATAGATGGAAAAACAGTGGAAACAGTGTCAGACGTTTTTTTGGGGGGGGCTCCAAAATCACTGCAGATGCTGAGTGAAGCCATGAAATTAAAAGACGCTTACTTCTTGGAAGGAAAGTTATGACCAACGTTGATAATATATTATAAAGCAGAGACATTACTTTGCCAACCAAGGTCCGTCTAGTCAAGGCTATTGTTTTTCCCGTGGTCATGTATGGATGTGAGAGTTGGACTGTGAAGAAAGCTGATCGCCGAAGAATTGATGCTTTTGAACTGTGGTGTTAGAGAAGATTCTTGAGAATCCCTTGTACCACAAGGAGATCCAACCAGTCCATTCTAAGGGAGGTCGATCCTGGGTGTTGATTGGAAGGACTGATGCTAAAGCTGAAACTGCAATACTTTGGCCACCTCATGCGATGAGTTGACTCACTGGAAAAGACTCTGATGCTGGGAAAGTTTGGGGGCGGGAGGAGAAGGGGACGACGGAGAATGAGATGGCTGGATGGCATCACCGACTCTGTGGACTTGAGTTTGAGTGAACTCCGGGTGTTGGTGATGGACAGGGAGGCCTGGCATGCTGTGATTCATGGGGTCACGGAGAGTTGGACATGACTGAGGGACTGAACTGAACTGAACATATATGGTTAGCTGGCATAGGGCATACACTGTGCCATTTCTTCTTCTAAGTGCTTTACTTCTATTACATTCTTTAAGTATTCATATACCAAACAACCCTCAGAGGAAATTCTTATTAGTGTGATAATGATTTTACATATATAGAAATAGAAGAATAGAGAATTAAAAAACCTGATCCAGATTATATAGCTTGAAGTAAGAACAGTCAGGATTCACATCCAAGGTGTCTGAATCAAGAGATGGCTGTGCTGGTAACCATTACATTAACTTGCCTTCCCAAAGTGAGAGCATTCTTATAGCAATTTCAGTTCAGTTCAGTTGGTCAGTTATGTCTGACTCTTTGAAACCCCGTGGACTGCAGCACACCAGGCTTCCCTGTCCACAGACAATTCTTGGAGCTTGCTCAAATTCATGTCCATTGAGTCAGGGATGCCACTGAACCATCCCATTCTCTGTTGCCCCCTTTTCCTCCTGCCTTCAATCTTTCCCAGCATCAGGGTCTTTTTCAATAATTCAATCTTCCCATCAGGGGGCCAAAGTATTGGAACTTCAGCTTCAGTGTCACTCTTTCCAATGAATATTCAGGACTGATTTCCTTTAGAATTGACTGGTTTGATCTCCTTGCAGTACAAAGGACTCTCAAGAGTCTTCTACAACATAGTTGAAAAGCATCAATTCTTCAGTGCTCAGCTTTCTTTATAGTCCAACTCTCATATCCATACATGACTAGTGGAAAAACCATTGCTTTGACTATATGGACCTTTGTTGGGAAGTAATGTCTCTGCTTTTTAATCTGCTGTCTAGGTTGGTCATAGCTTTTCATCCAAGGAGAAAGTATCTTTTAATTTCATAGCTGCAGTCACCCTCTGAAGTGATTTTGGAGCCCCCCAAAGCAAAGTCTGTCACTGTTTCCATTGTTTCCCCATCTATTTGCCATGAAGTGATGGGACCAGATGCCATGATCTTAGTTCTTTGATTGTTGAGTTTTAAGCCAGCTTTTTCACTCTCCTCTTTCACTTTCATCAAGAGGCTCTTTAGTTCCTCTTCACTTTCTGCCATAAGGGTGGTATCATATGCATATCTGAGGTTGTTGACATTTCTCCCAGCAATTTTGATATAGAAATTCACTCATAAAAATATCAAAGTAGGTATTTACATAATTAAAACCACTGAATACTGGATCTTTAAAATTATAAAAAATGAATTTATTAATCTCTTCTTTATTGTGCTTTTTAATTAAAAAGTTTTATTGATATTTCTTCACTACTTTTACAATAGAGAGGGATGTTCTCAAAAACTTTTTCACAGAAAATTGCTTTCTGAGTTGGAACATACCATGTAATATCTTTATCCTTTCATTTGTTCTCAGAAAGAGAACAAAAATTCTTGTGGCCTAGAAGCCTCAGGAAGGAAAGAGGAGGTCCTCAAAGGTCATTTTACTGATTGAGATACCCTCTGGCAAGCACACAGACGTCTCAACTTCAAACTCTCTCCTCTTAAACACCCTTGAGGTTGTAGGAAGGATGATTTGGAGCCTGGGAGGAAGATAATCTAGGTTGTTCATTCGGTGCTAGAAGCATTTCTTTAGACTAGAGCTGAATAATAAAATGAAGTTGCAAGGAGACTGCAATCTCTGGACATTGATGATAATGTGAATAATTTAAATGTTGTAAGGGACTGAGTCTGGTGTTAAATAATACAGGCACTTTGGGGCCTACATCTTTTTCTGTTCTTGTACTTTCTTATTGTTAGGGAGAGAACACAATTTAGCAGGAAAAATTAACCCTGTGAAACTGTCGTGGATAGCATTATACACATTTAACTAGGAACATATTTCTAAGTTATTTCTTCTTGAGTTATAAAATTGCTTCATGTGAATCATTATATATTTTAATGCATTTTGTAATATTTGTAATAGATTCTGAAGAACACCATATTTTGTTTCTTCCTGACACATCTTGATGCCAGAAATATTTGTTGGGTTTAATGGGTAACCTCCAGGGAAAAAGACCAAAAGAGGGAACTTGTACTTCCTTTCCCACTCAAAGTTTTCTCTTATTCAGTTTTCCCCATCATAATTAAAACTATTACAATTCACTCTGTAATTCTTGCTTCCATATGAAAGATTTGTCTTTGATTTTCTTTGTCTCCAACGCCATTTCCATTTCATCAGCAAGTTTTCATATCTCCATGATCTCTCTGACTTCTTACCACCATCTTCATTATCACCATAGTCATGTCACTAAACTCTGTGTTCTGGCTTATTCTATAGTCCCCCTGCTTTCTCTCTTACTCCTCCACATCACACCAAGTGTGGTCTACTATAAATAAATAATCCTAAAAACACCACCAGAAAACTACTAGAGTTAATTAATGAATTTGGTAAAGTTGAAGGATACAAAATTAATAAATAGAAATCTGTTGCATTTCTATGCACTGACAATGAAATATAAGAAAGAGTAACTGAGGAAATAATCCTAAATATCATAATATCAAAAAGAATAAAATACCTGAGAATAAGCCTACCTAAGGAGGAAAAACCCTGTACACAGGAAACTATAAGACACTGATGAAAAAAAAATATTGAAGATGACACAAACATACATAAAGATATACTATATTCTTGGATTGAAAGAACCCATATTTCTAAAATGATCATACTAACCAAGGCAATCCACAAATTCGATACAACCCTTATAAAAGTATCAATGGCATTTTTCATAGAATTAGAACAAATCATTTTAAAACCTATATAGAAGCACAAAGGATCCTGAAGCACCAAAACAATCTTGAGAAAGCAGAAGAGATCTGAAGGAATCATGTTTCCTGACTTCAGACTATACTACAAAGCTATATTAATGAAAACTATGTGATATTGATACCGAAAAGGAGACACATAGATCATTGGAACAGAATAGAGAGCCCAGAAATAAATACATGAATCTGTGGTCAACTAGTCTTGCCTGGAGAATCCCAGGGACGGGGGAGCCTGGTGGGCTTCCATCTATGGGATCACACAGAGTCGGACACGACTGAAGTGACTTAGCAGCAGCAGCAGCAGTCTATAACAGGCAAGAATACACAGTGGAAAGGACAGTCTCTTCAATAAGTGATGCTGTGAAAACTAGACAGCTACATGTAAAAGAATAAAATCAGAACATTTTCTAACATTATATACAAGCCTGTGGAGAAAAGGAAACCCTCTTGCACTGTTGGTATGAATGTAAATTGATACAGCCACTATAGAGAACAGTATAGAGGGTCCTTAAAAAATTAGGAATAATACTATGATATGACCCAGCAATCTCACTACTGGGCATACACCCTGAAGAAACCATAATTGAAAAAGACACATGTACCCCACTGTTCATTGTAGCACCATTTATAATAGCTAGGACATGGAAGCAACCTAGATGCTCATTGACTGATGAATAAAGAAGCTGTGGTACCTGTATACAATGGAATATTACTCAGCCATAAAAAGGAACACATTTGAGTCAGTTCTAAGGAGGTTGATGAACTCAGAGCCTATTATACAGAGTGAAGGAAGTCAGAAAGAGAAGAACAAATATCATATATTAATGCATATATATGGAATTTAGAAAGATGGAACAGATGAACATATTTACAAGGCAGCAGTGGATATGCAGGTATAGAGACATAGAGAACAGATTTGTAGACACAGTGGGGGAAGGAGAGGGTGGGAAGAATGGAGAGAGTAGCTTTGAAACATATACATTACCATATGTAAAATTGGATAGCCCAGTGGAAATGTGCTGTATGATACAGGGAGCTCAAATCAGGTGCTCTGTGACAACAGAGAGGGGTTGGATGGGGTGGAATGTGGGAGGAGGTTTAAGAGGGAGGGGACATATGTATACCTATGGCTGATTCATGCTGATTTATGGCAGAAACCAACACAATATTGTAAAGCAATTATGCTCCAATTGAATATAAATAAATTTAAATTAAAAATTAAAATAAACTCAAAATGGATTAAAGACCTAAACGTAAGATTGTATACTATAAAGTTCCTAGAGGAAAACATATGCAGGACATATTTGGACATAAATCACAGTAATACTTTTTTAGGTTTGTCTCCTAAAGTAAAGGAAATTACAGTAAAAATAAACAAATGGAGCCTAACTGACACCCTGATGGATGGAAGAAGATATTTGCAAATGACAGGACTGATAAGAAGTTAATATCGAACACATGTAACAGGTCATACAATTCAATATCAAAAAAATAAACAACCTGATTAAAGATTGGCCATAGGAACTAGCTTTTTGCATCCTATCAGGTGGTGTATGTCTTTGACTTGTTCTGTTACTGATAAATTCTCTTTAGTTGCTTGATTAAGTTGTTTGTCATGCTTATCCTCACAAAGGTTTTTATTCCATTTGGGTATTAATATGGGGAGGTTCTTGACGCTACATAGATACCAAGTTTTTAATTAGTAAGTAAGTTTTAGTAAGCAAGTTTTTAATTATCAAATTTTTAATTAGTAATTAATTTATTTAAGTCAGATGGACTCTGGTTTCCTATTTTATTCAGTTGGCTTAATCCATTTTTATCATTATTTATTTTGATGCCCATATTATCCTAAATGTGGCCAGTAAAAGCCCTTTTTGTGCCTGTGTATGTGCTCAGTTGCTTCAGTAGTGTCTGACTCTTTGCTGCCCTGTGGATCATAGTTTGCCAGGCTCCTCTGTCCATGAGATTTTCCAGACAAGAACATTGTAGTGGGTCGTCTCCTCCATGGGTTCTTCCCAACCCAGGAATAGAACCCAGGTTTCTTAAGTCTCCTGAATTGGCACTCAGGTTCTTTACCTCTCGCACCACCTGGGAAGCCCATATTATCCTAAATATGGCCAGTAAAAGCCCCTTCTAGTTGGTTTCTTTGCCCTTTGGATATACCCACAACATTCTTTGAGTACTTCCTCACATTCTGGCACAGTAAGATAGTTCAGGACATCTTGAACTTCTGTTGCTTCAGCACTTAAATCAATAATTTCTCTAAAAAGGCCTGGTCCATTTTAGTGGAAAACAACAAATAATATTTAGAGAATATCATTGCTTTTAAGTTACTGTTGCTCTTAGTGGATAGAATACAGACAAATATATATGTGTGTGCATATGTAATATATGCATATATATAGACAAATTCACAAACTTAAACACACATTTAAATCTATATTCATTTCCAAAGTTACTTATACATTAGAAACCATTAGTTCACATCTGTACCTCTATTCCAATCTAATATACCAGTTCATTCTAGCTTTTTGTCTTCTTCTATGTTTATAACTCCTTTCTCCAAAGCAAGAAACCTGGTTTTCATTATCCTTAATATATTTATATAACATAATACTTAATACAGTTTCTTAATTCTCCTATTGTCATGAGTTTTTGTTTACTGCTACACTTGCCCAGGTTAACTGCTCTCAGTCACTCTTCCAGACTCCAACATCTCTTCCAAATATGACCTTGACATTTCCATTACCTAACCCACCATTATTAAAAGAAGAATTCATCTATTTATCTATAATGTAATATATATAATAATTTATATTAACATTTAGATTCTTCTACATTCTATAAAAGAGTTAAAGATGACTGAAGTGCAATGATTTGGAAAGAGTGATATATAAATTAATTTTGGAGAAAATGTATCAAAAACATATTTTTGAACTGATTCATTATAAAACATGTTCCAAATATAGTCAGACATCTGTGTCAAGTGAAACCCAGGTAAAAGAGAAAGCAAAATAAATAAAACAATATTAACATAATTTTAAAAAAGGGAAAAGACTTGGCATAAGAAAGAATCATGCAAGTCTTGCGATGCAAGGATTGCATCTGAGGACACGTTCTAGACATAAACCTATAATGCTCAAGAACATATTAAGGCCTTAAAGTGTCCTGAACATTAGCAAAAGTGGTCTGATATGCAGAGACTTTGCAAGAGACATAAGTGGAAGAAGAAGGATGGAAAGAAGGTTGGTGTCCAGAAGGCTGGTGAACTGTTCTACAGCTGATCTTTGAACCAAGGTCTAGTTGCTTTGAAGCTCTAATAACATTCAGGGGCATAGTGAAAAGAAGAAAGCTAATAAAATCTAGGCAAGAATTTGGTTCTCGTATTTGCAGACTGAGTAAAGAAATTACAGTTAAACCATGAACTGGCAAATAAATCCAGATATAGATATAGGAAACACATATGTGAAGAAAAGAGAAGAGTGTATTTCACAGGTAAGCAGATCACTGAGGATGATGGCCTAGACTCCCCAGATACCAGACTGTAAAGGAACATGATTTGTTCTAATTCCTAGTTACTTTCGTGACTGATGTTTTGTATATTTTTTCAGGGTTGGTTAGGATTGGCTCATACACTGGGTGGGGCTATGTCTGCAGTTGATGGTTTCCTGAATTTAGACAAGCAAACTGGGAGGGTAGTAAATGTCACATCTCCATACTCCATACTTAAATTAAAACAAAAAAACACTGTATGGATTTACTTTTGAAGTGAGGTTTGCTCCTGAACCTAATTACTATATACTGCTTCTAAATTTTGTTTTTACTTTTCAACATGTTCATCATATATTTTCCTCATATTTGATGAACTATGTACATAAATGCTTTCAGTGATATCAGAATCACCAGAAATTTAATCCTTTTTTAAAATATGAGGAAATGGCAGAAAATGTGATCTTTCAAAAAAATAGAATATCCATTTCAAAAATATATTTATTTCAATCTGACAAGGAAGGTTGGATCTTCTTTTTAAAAGCTTCACTGAAAGATTTATGACTAATATATTTGAAACACAAGTTGTAGTCATGTGACTGCCTGCTCAAATGATGGTGGTGTGGAGTGAATATTAATGATCAGTTTTAATAGGACAGATAAAACTCACACAACCTTATGACAGAAATACTTACTCTCCCTTTATATATGTGCCAATATAAAATAAACTTCCAGTGTTATTTCAAAATGAAAGGTGAAATTAAATAGCTTCACATTTGTTAGCTGAAACTTCACATCTACTATCTGCTTCCAGGTATTAAGTGCAGTTTAATTCAAGTCTGTAACCACCATATTTCCAAGATCCTTATTTCCCTTTCACTCATTGAGCTTATAACTCTTGTAAACTCATGTAAAAATTCTCTTAAATTAGATATCTTTTTCAGCAAGTTTCCTAGATTCCAAAGACAAATTTAGTCTTAATATATTCAGTGAGAAGGTACTCCAGTTTTACCTTGTTTAGTTAGCATCTTGTAATCCAATATTTTTGTTTTCTCCTTTGATGCAAGGAGACTGAATCATGTCTAATATTTTGGACAGATATTTGGTGCAGGAACAAAAGAGAAAATCAAATTTGGAGTCATATTAATTTTTTAAAAATTTACTTTCTTGAAAGCTGCTCTCTGATTCTATTTCAAGTTACCTGAATCTTGGAATTAACTGTTAATTGGAATTTATAAGCAATAGGATGAAATGTTAATTAACATTTATTGAAAAGCAACCATATAGGTTCCAGGTTCTAAGCTAAACCCTGAATAATTCTTAATGTCTTCACTACAATCTCAAAAGAAACTGACATATTTACTTTTGATTTGTAAAATATTTAGAACAAAGTATACAATTTTCCCCTACTGATATTGGGTATGAAAATTTTTCTTTAAAAAGGCATTAAAAGTAGAAACAATAAAGGAAAAGATTGATAAATTAGCATGCAATAATCTAAATAATTTTGCAATGAATTAAATCACCACAAATTAATTTAAAAGCTAAATTACAGCTGAGAATATGTTTATGACATCTAAAGTATATAAGGGCTTAATACAGAGAATATTTAAGAAGATTCTTAAAACTAATAATAGATGACTAGTCATTCTAATAAAATGATGGACAAAGATTATTATCAGAAAATATACAGAAGAAGAAACTGAAATGGCCAGGAAACATATGAAAATATGTTAAATTTTACCAAAAATTAAGAAAATGAAATAATGACATTGGTAAAATTAATTTACTTTTGATAACAGTATGTTGATAAGTGCAATCTGAAAGCACAATTTGGAACTATTTACTAAAGTTGAAGATACATATCCCAAATGATATAGCAAATCTACTTCTAAGCATTCATCACAGGAAAATTTTATCACATATGCAGAAAATGTACAAGGATGTTTGCTGGCACACTTCTTTACAAAACCTAGGAACAATTTAAAAATCTATAAGTAGAACAGATAAACATTTATTCATAAAATGTAGTCATTTATAACAGTTAAACAAGAATTAACTAGATCTATGTGATTAACTGTGAATAGATATTTTAAAAACACATAATGTCCTTTATATAATTTTCAACCAAGGAGTGAACTATATATAGCTATGGATGCAGAAACATGTAGAAAAGATAAAAAATTTACATAACAATTAAATTAGGTAAGTAATGCTAGCTGACATAACATACATAGTAGAAGTTAATTTATCATTCTTATAAAGCCCCACACTGGCAATCTTGGCGAGTAGTCTTCTCCAGGTGATGATTTAGGAAAGAAGCCTGCCATTGCTTTATATGGATAATTGATAAATATAACACCAGATACTTCAGTTCAGTTCAGTCACTCAGTCGTGTCCAACTCTTTGCGACCCCATGAATCACAGAACGCCAGGCCTCCCTGTCCATCACCAACTCCCGGAGTTCACTCAAACTCATGTCCACAGAGTCGGTGATGCCATCCAGCCATCTCATTCTCTGTCGTCCCCATCTCCTCCCACCCCCAATCCCTCCCAGCATCAGTCTTTTCCAGTGAGTCAACTCGTCGCATGAGGTGGCCAAAGTATTGGAGTTTCAGCTTTAGCATCAGTCCTTCCAATGAACACCCAGGATTGATCTCCTTTAGAATGGACTGGTTGGATCTCCTTGCAGTCTAAGGGACTCTCAAGAGTCTTCTCCAGCACCACAGTTTAAAAGCATCAATTCTTTGGAGATCAGCTTTCTTCACAGTCCAACTCTCACATCCATACATGACCATGGGAAAAACAATAGCCTTGACTAGACGGACCTTCGGAGAAGGCAATGGCAAGCCACTCCAGTACTCTTGCCTAGAAAATCCCATGGACGGAGGAGCCTGGTAGGCTGCAGTCCATGGGGTCAGTCAGTCGGACACGACTGAGTGACCTTGCTTTTACTTTTCACTTTCACTCATTGGAGAAGGAAATGGCAACCCACTCCAGTGTTCTTGCCTGGAGAATCCCAGGGACGGGGGAGCCTGGTGGGCTTCCGTCTATGGGGTCGCACAGAGTCGGACACGACTGAAGCGACTTAGCAGCAGCAGCAGCAGCAGACGGACCTTGGTTGGCAAAGTAATGTCTCTGCTTTTTAATATGCTATCTAGGGTGGTCATAACTTTCCTTCCAAGGAGCAAGCGTCTTTTAATTTCCTGGCTGCAATCAGCATCCACAGTGATTTTGGAGCCCCCAAAAATAAAGTCTGACACTGTTTCCACTGTTTCCCCATCTATTTCCCATGAAGTGATGGGACTTGGGACCAGATGCCATGATCTTCGTTTTCTGAATGTTGAGCTTCAAGCCAACTTTTTCGCTCTCCTCTTTCAATTTCATCAAGAGGCTTCTTAGTTCCTCTTCACTTTCTGCCATAAGGGTGGTGTCATCTGCATATCTGAGATTATTGATATTTCTCCCAGCAATCTTGATTCCAGCTTGTGTTTCTTCCAGCCCAGCGTTCCTCATGATGTACTCTGCATATAAGTTAAATAAACAGGGTGACAATATACAACCTTGACATACTCCTTTTCCTATCTGGAACCAGTCTGTTGTTCCATGTACAGTTCTAACTGTTGCTTCCTGACCTGCATACAGGTTTCTCAAGAGGCAGGTCAGGTGGTCTGGGATTCCCATCTCTTTCAGAGTGTTCCACAGTTTATTGTGATCCACACAGTCAAAGGCTTTGGCGTAGTCAATGAAGCAGAAATAGATATGTTACTTATTACATGCCAGACATTTCTAAAAACATTTCATGTTTTAATTTATTTATTCCTTTCACCACCTTTAGGAGGCAGGTAATATTTTCAAGTCCATCTTCTAGATGAGTTAACAGGACCACAAAGATTAAATAACGTGCTCAAGTTCACTGAACTGGGATTTTTAATTTATATGAAGATATCATGTTTAGTGCTGATATACTTACTACTCAACATGGTTCATATTCTGTCATGACATATAATCATTTTATGGATAGGAAAATCCCCAATAGAATCCAAAGTCACATACTAACCTTTTTTCATAAGATTTATTGTAATTCTCCCTTTGAAATGGTAATTGAGATACAAACAGCATAGATTAAACTTGACAAACTGTCAAAAAGAAAGAGGGTCAGCAGAGAACAGAAAGTTATTATTGTATAATTAAAAGCAGTTTAATTTTACTTTACATTTAGTTAAACTGAAAGAAAGGATAGACTTGGATGGTTTGATGATGCTTCAAGCATTCATTATTAGATATTCAAAGTAAAGAAAATATAAGATAAACATCTCACTTATTTTGGAATGGTCATGTACACACTGCTATGTTTAAAATGGATAACCAAGGACCTATTATATAGCACATGGAACTCTACTCAATGTTATGTGGCAGCCTGGGTGAGAGGGAGGTTTGGGAAAGAATGGATACATGTATATGTATGGCTGAGTCCCTTGGCTGTTCATCTGAAACTATCACAACATTGTCAATCAGCTATACCCCAAAACAAAATAAGAAGTTCAAAGGAAAAAAAAAAGTTTCACTCATTATTCTGCATTGGTTAGCCCCCTTTCCTTCTAAGGGGGACATTTAAATGGTTGAGAGTTGCTGAAGAGCAACTAAAACTTTGAATAAATTGTGATCACAGAGAAGAAAAATATCTGCTACATAATTAGAGCTAGTGAGGCTTAAATTTCTTTGGATTTTGCCTCAGCAATTCTTTACCTATACCTTCTTTTTCTTCTTTCACTTTGATTAATTTACAGTCTGCAGTTTGTTTTCACTCATTAAATACTTTCTGTTTCAGAGAGTTGATTAAATTTTGTTCCAATCTACAGAATAAGCTGTTACTTCTCACTCCTCACTTTCTCCCATTTTAGAAAGAGCTGGGGAAAGGTTTTGCAATTCTTTTGCATGGTCATTAATATATACATCATCAAACCTAGCTTCTGATTGAAAACATCTATCGGGCTTCTCAATTAGAGGATCATTTGCCTAGCATTTTCTTCTAACTCTGGACTCTATAATCAGTATCTGTAATCAATATTAGATACTGAAAGGAAAATATTGATTACAGACATTGAAAGGATAATAAGGAAAACTTTGAATGAAATTAAGGCAAATAAATTTGATAATTTAGATAAAATGGATGATTTACATAACTTATCTGAAAGCTCATGTTTTAAAAAGATAACATGAATAACATTAATAGATAACATGAATAACATTAATAAATAACATTTAATAATATTCTAAAACTTCGGGCCCTAGTTTAATACTTCCTGTGAAGAAAAATTCATGCCAAGATGAGTTCATTGATGAACCGTACCAAATTTCAGTATTTTTATTTCAGTATTTTGTCTTTTAATAAAAAGGAAGAGAACTTCCAGGAATTATATTTACACAGAATTAATGGATGATTTTTTTAAAAGCTACACTTAAAAAAATTCCCCTATATTTCAATTATTTCCAGGTAAAATATCTATAATGCATAAAACCTTTAGACATTTTCTGACAGTGATTTGTTGAGTCTCCTTTGCCCATCTGCACAAGGGACATCATGACTTTATTTTTAACCGTTACTTTTGCAGAAGATAAATGTTTTACTCAATAGATCATTTCTCTAAGGAATTAGACAACATATATAAACATTCTTCAGACAGAAGTGAAAATTCCCTCCTTGCATCTTTGATTCAAGCTTTATTGCTTATTTACTTAGTCTGATGGGAATAAGCCTTTTCCTTTATGTTTTAAAGAAAGAGTAAAAGATTTTTAGCTTCCTTGGAAAGAAAGGCATTTTCTTTCACATTTGTGTGGAAAGAAGCTTGTGAGGAGCAGGGCGTTCCCTAAGGGTTCTTGGGGAGATCACAGACATGTCAGTGCCTGGGAAGGGAGAGCTGAGTGCTTACCAGGAGAGTGGGCTGTTTGGGCACAAGTTTGAGAAACAAAGTTATGAATTGGTTGCAGATAGAAGCTGGCAAGGAGAAAAAGCAGAATTAATTTATATTGACATTTCAGGTTATCCAAATACCACAACAAGACCATTAGAATTCTTTCATGGCCATTGGGGAGGCAATGTCAGGGTGAAATTTGACTTAGTCTAATCATATTGATTTTTTGGTGTGTCCTTTAAGTATGAGAAAAAGGAAAGATTACTTCTGCCATGGTTATATTCACAGAATACAGGAACTTGGGTATGAAGTTGCTTTCTACTTCCTTGTTTAAGTTTTACATTATCATCATTCAAAAAATGCTTTTCCACTTCATCTGGTTTTAGTAACTTTACCTCATTTTCATGTTTTCCATCAGGGTTATTTTCTAAGTTATGAATAAATGCATATAGATTAAATTTGATCACTGTTTCAGCAGATATTAATTGAGTGCTCCATGTGTGTCTGCACTATGCTAGGCACTGAATATACAAATGTAAAAACTAATTCCGCCCTTCAGGAATTTACAATCCACTCAGAGAGAAAAGGTAACAGCTGTGCACCGTAAAGTAAGGTAAAATGCTGTGAATATTTCAAAGAACAACAGTTGACTTCCAGCCTGGTGAATTGGCACCCTCGCTGAAGGAGGGAAATGCACTGAGTTGCAGTAGGGAGGTGTTTAGTTGTTGCTTAGTCACTGAGTCATGTTCAACTCTTTGTGATCCCATGGACTGTAGTCTGCCAGGCTCCTCTGTCCATGGGATTTCCCAGGCAAGAATACTGGAGTGGGCTGCCATTCCCTTCTCCAGGGGATCTTCCTGACACAGGGATCGAAGCCATATTTCCGGCATTAGCAGGTGGATTCTTTACCACTGAGTCACTTGAAAAACACTTGAGAGGTGGATAAGACCAAGAGAAGAAAGTCACTGCTGTGTCCTCTGGGTTCAAATGCCAGACCTCAGTTCCTGATGCTAAATTTATGTCACTGTATTATGCAGCCAAAATACTCTAATTTTCTCCTGAGGTCTAGAGAGACCACCTGAAAAGCATTGCTTATGCATTCACTCAACCATTTTTTCCACTCCCATGAAGTTCCTACCCCTTTCCCTGAGTTTACCTGGGAGAACAAGTGCACAGGTCAGCCCTACTGTCAGAGCCATCCTAGAGGTATGTCTCATTCATAGTTAGTTTCTTCCCTATGCTATTAGCTCCCAGGACAGAAGGAAACTATTTAAAGCATCTATATCATGACACTTGTAGACCTAAATTTAGAAAAATTAAAAACCTAAGCTTACAAAGCAAATTTATTTCTTCAGTAAATGTACCTGATTAAATAATAGAATGAGAGAACATGATATTATAAGAATGTGCTCAGTCGCTTCAGTCATGTTTGACTCTTTGCGATCCTATGGACTCTAGTCTGCCATGCCCCTCTGTTCATGGGATTCTCAAGGCAAGAAAACTATAGTGGGTTGCCATGCCCTCCTCCAAACGATCTTCCTGACCCAGGGATTGAATCTGCATCTCCTGCATTGCAGGTGGATTCTTTACCCACTGAGCTAACTGGGAAGCTCCAGAGGTTAATGTTTCAGAAAATGATCTCCTTACACATCTTTAGGTGGGATGAGGGGGACTGAGAATTGCCCTGGGGTGCTAATACAAATTTCTCCACTGTTAAACTCATGGGAAGTAAAGGTATAAAGATCATGGGAAGTAAAGGTATAAAGATCATGGGAAGTAAAGGTATAAAGATCATGGGAAGTAAAGGTATAAAGAAAGTACTCTGAAAGCATCTAAGTGTAGCATGTATGGGCAGGGAAATAGAAGAGGTGCTCAAGAATGACTTTCTGGAGGAGGCTGCATTTAATCTTATTTCCCCACTTGACATATGAGGAAACAAGCTCAGAGATGACTTCCTGAAGGAAGTTTGTGTTTTTCTATCTCAGTATAAAGATTACATTGTTGAGACAACAGTAAAACTTGATGTTAGTGAAAAACAAATATTTTCCAGGTTCTTAGAATATCCTATCCTTGACAAAGATTTTGGGTCTGTCTGAAGTGACATACAAGCAGACTAACATTAGTTAGCCTATGCCAGCCTAAATGTTTTTCCCCCAAATCCCCACTGTCTGTTTTGGAAAGAGGATCTTATTTAAATGTCACACATTATTTATCCAAACAAAGATCATAATTCTACCAACCAGGAATGAAAACACTATTGTTTCCAGATGCCCAAAATGAAAGCTTTCCATGAGAAATTTTGCTCTCTAATTACAGGTAATTTTATTATAATTTTGTTTAGATCATTGTGGTGTCAGATAGAGTTTTGAATATTTGCTAAAATTACTTCGAATGCACTGGCATAGCTGATGTCCCTGAGATGCATTTCCTTTTAAAAATCAGTGTTTGCTTTTCAGAGCTTATCTACAATAGTCACAGTCTTTATTTCACAAAGCCATTAAAGTAAAGGCATTTCAAAGGGAAGGCAGCTATAATAGCAGGGACCTAGATTTTATTATTAGCATAATTCACAATTATTTTTCAGTTCCCACAAAAAAAGACATTTCACAGCTATTCCAGCATTTCTGCCTCCATAATATAATGTACCTAGCTCTATTATAACATTTTACCAGGTTGTGCTGCAATTGTTTATTTACATTTTTATTTCCCTTACCCAGCTGAAAGCTTCAACATAGTCAAGAATGGAATCCTATTCCCTCTTTCAGTCCCCTCCCCCAATGCCCCAGAGTGCTGACCATATTGTTAGGTCTCAAGAAAGATGTTTTCGGATTAAATAATAATGGACTCATACATTAAAGTATTGGAAGTCATGCATTTGTGTACTTAAAGTGAAGCTTTCATTTCCTGAAGTGTGCCTAATCATCTAAATTTCAAAATCTGCTATATAAAAATTGGCACAACTGAGCTGATAAAGTTTAAATTGCTTTAGCAAGAAGAGAAAAATAATCTCGCTTCTTATAGAGGGTTATTTATGCTTATATTTTCTATGAATTGAATGTTCATAGAAAATTAGTGATATTGAGATCCTGTGTGTAGGTAAATTTCCTAGTGTTTATTTAACACTTTTGAAAATCTCTTTATTTTAAATACAAGGACTTCTGCTGAAAAGTTTATTATGATGGTGATCTTAAATCATCATCTGCTCCAATTTTCATTGACTCAATGAATTCTTTTGGATTTTTACTATGCTGTATTTAATGATGAAAAGAGTAATGCCTTACCTAGAAAATCCCATGGATGGAGGAGCCTGGTAGGCTGCAGTCCATGGGGTCGCTAAGGGTCAGACACAACTGAGCAACTTCACTTTCACTTTTCACTTTCACATATTGGAGAAGGAAATGGCAACCCACTCCAGTGTTCTTGCCTGGAGAATCCCAGGGACGGGGGAGCCTGGTGGGCTTCCGTCTATGGGGTCACACAGAGTCAGACATGACTGAAGTGACTTAGCAGCAGCAGCAGCCCTCAAGGATCTCAAAGTCTAGTTCATCAGTTTGACATACCACAAATATAAAAGTAAATGGGTGAATATTAAAATAGAACTATAAATACAGTCTATGTGAGCACAGCAGTATGATAAAACTTGCAATAGAAAAGGATGTAGGATCAGAAGAGACTAGAGAAAAAGCTAAAACTAAAACTTATCATTTGCTCTCCAGAGATTCTAATACTCCAACTTGACTTCATAGTTGGTAAATGATATTTGAATCTATGCAAGTCTGGCTATAAAGACCATTCTTCTATTCTGCTTGTCCCACTGTTCCCCAACCCCGTAATATAATGACTGTTTCAAAACGGATTCAATTTTATATACAATCTGTACAGTGGATGATTGTCTCTTTATGTGATATATTTTCTTGCCCTTATTTTCCCTGTTATGGCTTTAAGTTAGCAACTCCATGCACATGTGGTATTATAGCCCTGATGAAAATGATGAAAGCATGATGAGGTATGGTAAGCACATAATATCTCCTAAGAAAAGAAAACAATTAACCACATAGTGCTATAAAATTCAGGTGAACAATAGATGTTTATTTATAATATATAACTTCATTATATTACAAAACAAGTCATGTGCTATTAAATAGAAATGTATTATATGAACCATGAGTGAAAACTTTCTTTCCAATACCCAAAATGTTATGAAGTTAGCATTCTCAGGCATATGCATGATAGAAAATTATTATTTAGAAAGCGAGACTGATACGAAGGGCAAGTTGTACTGATTTTCATCTTTGAAAATGATGGTGAATTTAGAAGTCCCATGGAAGTTTGTAAACACTAAAACCTTATTTGTATTGCAAAACCCATGGTCAACAAACCGTTCTATCCTCTCTATCACTTGTAAGAAAAAAACTCTCTTTTTTTTTCCTGCCAAAGTTTTACTTTGTGATTTTAAAAGTATTATACAGAAAGTGTTGGATATTTTTACTAGCCCATAATGGAAAATTGACCAAAATTGGATTCTAACCAAATTGGAATTTCAATATCCTGCTTTTTGTTTTATTATATGTTATTTTCTAATCACTTATTAGTTGTTAGTTGGTAAAAACCTTGAGATTAGAGGAGTTATGAAACCTGAAATGATCTTCTAGCTGGTTCTATCTAAAACAAAGAAGTTATTTGAAATGACAGACCTTTACACAAATGTAAATTTTCATTAAACATTATTTGAACAAAGTAAGCATTTATTGTGAATCAATAGATATATTTTGTAAAGTAGGTCCTATAGTTTATCTTTCAAATAGGCATTGCTTCATGGATAGACCTAGAGAATGTCATAATAAGCAAAGTAATCACACAGAGAAGGAGAAATATCATATGACATCCCTTATATGCAAAATCTAAAAAGAAATTATGTAAATGAACCTATTGATAAAGCAAACTTTTACTTTAGAACGGAAACAGACTTAGACAATCTACTTATGGTTGTCAGGAGGCGAAGGATGGAGGGATGGGATAGTTAAGGAGTTTGGGACAGACACGTATAAACTGCTATATTTAAAACGGATAACAATCAAGGACCTACTGTATAGCACATAGAACTCTGTTCAATGGTATATGGCAGCTTGGATGGAGGGGAGTCTGGGGGAGAATGGATACATGTATATGTATGACTGAGTCCCTTTGTTATCCACCTGAAATGATCATAACATTGTTAATTGGTTATAATCTAATATTAAATAAAAAGCTTAAAAAAATAAAATGGTGTTGCCTTCTAAGTTTGTATTCCGTTAAATATGTTTCCACTTACTCTTTAAAGGCTGTGATGGACTGAATATTATTTTCCTCCCCCCAAATTCATATGTTGAACCTCTAACCCCCAAAGTGAAGGTATTAAGAGTCAGAGCCTTTGGGAGGTGATTAGGACTAGATGAAGCCGTGAGTCTCGAATCCTTATGAATGGGATTCAGTTCAGTTCAGTTCAGTCACTCAGTCATGTCTGACATTTGCAATCCCATGGACTTCAGCACAACAGGCTTCCCTGTCCATCACAAACTCCCAGAGCTTGCTCATACTCATGTCTATCATCGGGGATGCCATCCAACCATCTCATCCTCTGTTGTCCCCTTCTTATCCCGCCTTCAATATTTCCCAGCTTCAGGATCTTTTCCAATGAGACAGCTCTTTGCATCAGGTGGCCAAAGTATTGGAGTTTCAGTTTCAGCATCAGTCCTTCCAATGAATATTCAGGACCGATTTCCTTTAGGTTTGACTCATTTGATCTCCTTGCAGTCCAAGGGACTCTCAAGAATCTTCTCCAACACCACATTTCAAAAGCATCAGTTCTTTGGCACCCAGCCATCTTTATAGTCCAACAGTCACATCCATACATGACTAGTGGAAAAACCATAGCTTTGACTAGATAGATTTTTGTTGGCAAAGTAACGTCTCTGCTTTTTAATATGTTGTCTAGGTTGGTCACAGCTTTTCTTTCAAGGAGCAAGCATCTTTTCATTTCACAGCTGCAGTCACCATCTGCAGTGATTTTGAAGTCCAAGAATATAAATTCTCTCCCTGTTTTAATTATTTTCCCATCTATCTGCCATGAAGTGATGGTAGTGGATGCCATGATCTTAATTTTTTGAATGTTAAGTTTTAAGACAACATTTTCACTCCTCTTTCACTTTCATCAAGAGGCTCTTTAGTTCTTTGCTTTCTGCCATAAGGGTGGTGTCATCTGCATATCTGAGGTTACTGATATTTCTCCCAGCAATCTTGATTCCAGCTTGTGCTTCATCCAGTCTGGCATTTTGCATGATGTACTCTGCATATAAGTTAAATAAGCAAGGTGACAATATACAGCCTTGATGTACTCCATTTCCAATATGGAAACAATCTGTTATTCCATGTCCGGTTCTAACTGTTGCTTCTCGACTTGTACAAAGATTTCTCAGGAGGCAGGTAAGCTGGTCTGGTATTCTTATCTCTTTCAGAATTTTCCACAGTTTGTTGTGATCCACACAGTCAATGGCTTTGGAGTAGTCAATAAAGCAGAAGTAGGTATTTTTTTTGGATCTCTCTTGCTTTTTTGATGATCCACTGGATGTTGGCAATTTGATCTCTGGTTCCTCTGCTTTTTCTAAATCCAGCTTGAACATCCAAAAGTTCATACTTCACATACTGTTGGAGCCTGGTTTGGAGAATTTTGAGCATTACTTTGCTAGCATGTGAGATGAGTGCGACTGTGTGGTAGTTTGAACATTCTTTAGCATTGCCTTTTTTGGGATTGGAATGAATGGGATTACTGTTTCCGTAAATCCTGAGAGCTTGCTACCTTACTCTATTCTCCACTGTGTGAGGCTACAGGGAGAATCTGGTAGTCTGCAATATGCAAGAGACTCTCATCAGACCTCTGAACAGTGGTGGCACTGATCTTGGAATTCCAGCCTCCGGAACTGAGAGAAATAAACTTCTGTTGTTGATAACCTACCTATTTTAAGATATTCTGTTATAGCAGCCCAATCCAAGACAAAAACATTACAGTCAAAAGGGAAGAAAGCTTTTGTAATGCCCAATACATTTTTGTCAGATAATAGGTCAAGCCTTTCTTGTCATCTGGAAGGTGAATAAATGATACTGGTCATGCTGACTGTAATGCCATTTTCCTCCAGGTAAAATCCTCCTTCCTCAAGGCTCAGATCACAGTTTTGTACAATGTCAAATCTTCTCTGCTTTCTCAGGGCAGGTTTAGTTTCATCTCTTTCCTGGCTTCATTGCACTTGGTATCAAGGAGTATTATAATTCATCTGTTTGGCTGAGTGGTGCTGCATTGAACAAGCAAAAGCTCTGAAGTCAGAATATTTTTTGTTGTTCAGTTGGTGAGTCATGTCTGACTCTTTGAGATACTATAGATTGCAGTACACCAGCATCTACTGTCATCCACTACCTCCCAGAGTTTGCTCAAATTCATGTCTATCGAGTTGATGCCATCCAACCATCTCATTCTCTCTTATCCCCTTCTCCTCCTGCCCTCAATCTTTCCTAGCATCAGGGTCTTTTCCAGTGAGTCGGCTCTTTGCATCAGGTCACCAAAGTATTGGAGCTTAGGCATCAGTCCTTCCAATGAATATTCAAAGTTGATTTCCTTTAGGATTGACTGGTTTTATCTCCTTGCAGTCCAAGGGACTCTCAAGAATCTTCTCCAATACCACAGTTCAAAAGCATCAGTTTGACTATTGGACTTTTGTCAGCAAAGTGATGTCCCTGCTTTTTAATATTCTAAGTTTGTCATAGCTTTCCTTCCAGGGAGCAAGCATCTTTTAATTTCATGACTGCAGTCATCATCCACAGTGATTTTGGAGCCCAAGAACATAAAATCTGTTGCTCTTTTCACTTTTCCCCTGCTATTTCCCAGGAAGTGATGGGACTAGATGCAATGATAGGCCTGAGTGCAAATCACAGCTGCACTGACTCTTGCTTATGCATGCTATTTCATCTTGCCTGGGCTCGAGTCACTTACTGGGCAAAAGGGCATATATACCTACCTTATTAATTGGTATCTGTGAAGCCCAAATAATCTATATACCTGACCCAGTTGACATGCAAACACTAAATAAATGCCTTTTTCCCTCTATGTTTTTGTCTCTGTGACGGCTATAAAGAAATTCCCGTAGGACACAGAATGCTGTTTACTTGTATGTGTAACCTCAGTATCTAGTATTATGTCTCAGATATGCTCAATGAGTTTTAATTTAATATAATAATAAAAGGTACTCTTGGCAGACAACTTGGTAACGTTTAGGGAGGATATAGTTTCTTGTGGTAATGATACTTTTCTTAAAGGAATTTCAATTAATTTCCTGGGTAAATGAGGCTACAAGGGATTCACTTAACAATAGAAGTTAATATCTCCTTCCTCCTTGTCTGCCCACCAGGCATCTCTCCTTGAATGAACCCTTTACAGGAACACTATTGAGGGGGGCATCTCATAAGCAAAGCTACCTTTCTCTTTCTCCTGTAGTAATCACTTTTCTAATAGCAATTTACTTTCAATTTAAAAGGACTGATGAGGAACATTTTTATCTTGAACCTACAAACTAAATCAGGCCTCAAACTCATTGTCAGCATTTTTTAAAAAATAAATATTCCATTACTGATGAGCTAGTGGTCCCAGATTGCCCTATGGAATAGAAAGTGTTAGTACTTATATCCTTAGAGAAAGAGAGGCAACCTAAAAAGAGAAGACTTTTAAAGGATATGCACTAATTTTTTATCCATAAAACGTTATCACTAGAAGATAACTTAGATCCTTCATTTTACAGATGAAGAAATACCTAGAGATGTGCAAAAATTTCCCCAGGATTTTTATACAACTGGCTGTCAGAGGGACCCCTGAAACAGAAATGTCTTGAGTCACAGATCGGTTTTCGTTTACTGAAACTCTTTTGACACCTCCTAAGTTTCCACTATGGACTTAACAGTGGAGCTTCAGTAAAATATTATTATATCAACAGTATATATATATCATTGTTGTTGTTCTGTTACTAGGTCATGTCTGACTCTTTGCAACCCCATGGACTGCAACACTCCAGGCTTCCCTGTCCTCCACTATCACCTGGAGTTTGCTCAATTCATGTCCATTGAGCTAGTGATGCTATCTAAACATCTCATTCTTTGTCGCCCCTCTTTTGCCTTCAATCTTTTCCATCAGGATCTTTTCCAATGGGCTGACTCTTTTCATCAGTAGGCCAAAGTATTGAAGCTTCAGCCTCAACAGCCATCCTTCCAATGAATATTCAGGGTTGATTTCCTTTAGAATTGACTGGTTTGAGCTCCTTGCAGTCCAAGGGACTCTCAAGAGTCTCCTCCAGCACCACAATTAGAAAGCAGCAGTCCTTCAGTGTTCAGCTTTCTTTATGGTCTGTCACATCCATATGTGACTACTGGAAAAACCACAGCTTTGATTATATGGACCTTTGTTGGCAAAGATATATATCATATGTACACATATATATGTACATCTATTTGTGCTTTCCTGGTGGCTCAGATGATAAAGAATCAGCCTTCAATGCAGGAGATCCAGGTTCGATCCCTGGATCAGGAAGATACTCTGGAGAAGGGACTAGCAACCCATTCCAGTATGCTTGCCTGGAGAATACCATGGACAGAGGGGCCTGATGGGCTACAGATCTTGGGATCACAGAGTCAGACATGACTGAGTAACTAACAATTTCACTTTCTTTCATGTGTATACACACACACATATACACACATATGCATACTTTTGTCTTTCAAATATAGTCATTTTTCTCTCCCTCAGAAAACTTCCCTTCCCAATTATATATTCACTGGGCTGATGTTATAAATGTATCTTTATTTGCTGTGTGCACACACTGGCAGTATAGGAGGGTTAAGGCCCAAGAATGCACTATTTTTGGAAAGTTAGCATGAGATAAAGCAATTGGCCTTGGAAAACCCATAATTATAAGGAAGTAGATAATTTACACACCAATAATAGTCGAATTGAATAAGGAAGAGAGAAAACACATTTGTACCCAATTGGTAGTCTTACTGTTTAAACTTGCAGAAATCATTCTACAGGAAGAGTTATTGTCTTTAAAATAATGTTACTTTTAAAATTTAGAAAAGAAATGCATGTGATATTAACAAATGGTACAACTTTCTTTTGGGGGCATTGCTAATCCTATAACCAACTCTCTTTTTTCTCAATCTGAAATTGTGGTGTTTCATCTTAGGACATATTTTGGCCACCTGTCTTGTATTTCAAGTCATCTTATGTTCTAAGACTGTGCCAGTCAAAATTGCCAAACACCAGCAGAATTGGTATTGCCAGAAACAGGTTAGAAAGGCAAGACCTAGGACTTCCTGGTGCTCCAGTGATTGCAGGTTTCATCCCTGGTCAGGAAACTAAGATCCCATATACTGCAGGGCAACACAACTACGGAGCCCACACTCTGGAGCCTGCCCACCACAGCTAGAGAGTCTGTGTGCTACAACTAAGAACTGGCACAACCCAATAAATAATAATAATAATAAAGGCAGAACCTAAGGCTCCAGTCCAGACCTACTAACCCAGAAACTTCATTTTTTTTACAAGATTCCAGGACAACGTATCATTGAGAAACACTCCTCTAAGAGCCCATATTCATTCTTTATTCTCAGTTACAGCATTCTTAATCTCCCTCTCAAAATGATAAAATGATTTACTATTTTACTGAGCCATTTCTAAGGTTTTAAGGAGACACAAAATGTTAGGAGCAGAAAAAAACCTTCAAAAAATGAAAACAAGTGGTATTTTCTGATTTCTTCCTTGTGTTCCACAAGGACATGAGTTTGGGTAAACTCTGGAAGATAGTGAAGGACAGGGAAGCCTGGTCTGCTGCAGTCCATGGGGTCGCAAGGAGTCAGATACGACTTAGCGACTGAACAACACCTTTGGTGTTGAACATTTTATTTCTCTCAATCTTTTTCCACTTTCATTTTGTGTGTGAAAAAGGTTAAAAGTGGTTGCCATATGCTCTGCTTTCTTTATAAACCTTAAAAATAGTAGATACTGGGTTTTGCTGCTTTGGATGAGGCAGTTCCTTACATCACCATTAAATTTAGCTGGAGGTCCTCACCTTAACATGTGAAACAAAGTGTAGGTGGCTGAGCTCAGAGCTTCACCAAGTGCATGGACTAAAACTGAGGAAAACCCCATTAAGACAAATATTTATATTTCAGTCTATAATGTTCACACTTAGACTCTAAAGTGTTCAGTGTTTATTCTTTTATAACAGAAGTATCCTTTAGTACATTTTAAATCTCAGAGAATGCCTACATTTCATTGCAGTCATAGGGTAGTGTTATCTTTTTCCATAAAATATAGATTCTAAACTACCAGGATTAACAATTTGAAAGTGGTGATTGGTATCATAAGAGTCATGAGATTCCTTAAGAATCTTAACTCATTTTAGAAATTGGACCATGAAAAGATGATTATTTCAAAGAAAAGCAGAAAATTACCTTGATATTTTAACAGTGCTAAATTTGACTCATGTCATTTATGATCCTTCCCAGATAACTGTTATGAGTAAGGGCTGATCAACTTCATTTTGAACCTACCACTTATTAGCTATGTGGTATATAGCTAATGTGTAATATCTAAAGTTAGAGTAAATTATATGACATAATTAAATTTATAATTTAATAAAAAAAAAATTGGGGGGACTTCCCTGGCAGTCTAGTGGTTAAGACTTCACCTTCCAGTGTAGGGGTTGTGGGTTTGATCCCTGGTCAGAGAGTGAAGAACGGATGAAGGAATGGAGCCAAAGCAAAAACACCACCCAGTTGTGGATGGGACTGGTGATAGAAGCAAGGTTCGATGCTATAAAGAGCAATATTGCATAGGAACCTGAAATGTTAGGTCTATGAATCAAGGCAAATTGGAAGTGGTCAAAAGGAGATGACAAGAGTGAACATTCTAGGAATCAGCGAACTAAGATGGACTGGAATGGGTGAATTTAACTCAGATGACCATTATATCTACTACTGTGGACAGGAATCCCTTAGGAGAAATGAAGTAGCCATCATGGTCAACAAAAGAGTCCGAAATGCAGTACTTGGATGCAATCTCAGAAACAACAGAATGATTTCTGTTCGTTTCTAAGGCAAACCATTCAATATCACAGTAATCCAAGCCTATGCCCCAATAAGTAAAGCTGAAGAAGTTGAAGTTGAACAGTTCTATGAAGACTGACAAGACCTTCTAGAACTAACACCCAAAAAAGATGTCCTTTCCATTATAGGGGTCTGGAATACAAAAGTAGGCAGTCAAGAAACACCTGGAGTAACAGGCAAATTTGGCCTTGGAGTAGAGAATGAAGCAGGGCAAAGGCTAATAGAGTTTTGCCAAGAGAACGTGCTGGTCATAGCAAACACCCTCTTCCAACAACACAAGAGAAGACTCTACACATGGACATCACCAGATGGTCGACACCAAAATCAGATTGATTATATTCTTTGTAGCCAAAATTGGAGAAACTTTATACAGTCAGCAAGAACAAGACTGGCAGCAGACTGTGGCTCAGATCATGAACTCCTTATTGCGAAATCCAGACCGAAATTGAAGAAAGTGGAGAATACCACTAGAACATTCAGGTGTTACCTGAATCAAATCTCTTATGACTATACAGTGGAAGTGATAAATAGATATAAGGAACTAGATCTGATAGACAGAGGGCCTGATGAACTATGGACGGAGGTTCGTGACATAGTACAGGAGACGGGAATCAAGACCATGCCCAAGAAAAAGAAATGCAAAAAAGCAAAATGGCTGTCTGAGGAGGCCTTACAAATAGCTGTGAATAGAAAGGATGTGACAAGCAAAGGAGAAAAGGAAAGATATACCCAATTGAATGCAGAGTTCAAAAGAATAGTAAGGAGAGATAAGAAAGCCTTCCTCAGTGATCAATGAAAAAAAATAAAGGAAAACAAAAGAATGGAAAGACTAGAGATCTCTTCAAGAAAATTAGAGATACCAAGGAAACATTTCATGCAACGATGGGCTCAATGAAGGAAAGAAATGGTAGGGACCTAACAGAAGCAGAAGATATCAAGAAGAGGTGGCAAGAATACACAGAAGAACTGTACAAAAAAGATCTTCATGACACAGATATTCACGATGGTGTGATCACTCACCTAGAGCCAGATACCCTGGAATGTGAAGTCAAGTGGACCTTCAGAAGCATCACTACGAACAAAGCTAGTGGAGGTGATGGAATTCCAGTTGAACTATTTCAAATCCTGAAAGATGATGTGTGAAAGTACTGCACTCAATATATCAGCAAAATTTGGAAAACTCAGCAGTGTCCACAGGACTGGAAAAAGTCAGTTTTCATTTCAATCCCAAAGAAAGGCAATGCCAAAGAATGCTCAAACTAATGCACAATTTCACTCATCTCACACGCTAGTAAACTGATGCTTAAAATTCTCTAAGCCAGGCTTCAGCAATATGTGAACCGTGAACTTCCTGATGCTCAAGCAGGTTTTAGAAAATGCAGAAGAACCAGAGATCAAATTGCCAACATCTGTTGGATCATGGAAAAAGCAAGAGAGTTCCAGAAAAACATCTATTTCTGCTTTATTGACTATGCCAAAGCCTTTGACTGTGTGGATCACAATAAACTGTGGAGAATTCTCCAAGAGATAGGAATACCAGACCACCTGACCTGCCTCTTGAGAAACCTGTATGCAGGTCAGGAAGCAACAGTTAGAACTGGACATGGAACAACAGACTGGTTCCAAATAGGAAAAGGAGTACGTCAAGGCTGTATATTGTCACCCTGCTTATTTAACTTATGTGCAGAGTACATCATGAAGAACGCTGGGCTGGAGGAAGCACAATATGGAATCAAGATTGCCGGGAGAAATATCAATAACCTCAGACATGCAGATGACACCACCCTTATAGCAGAAAGTGAAGAAGAACTAAAGAGCCTCATTATGAAAGTGAAAGAGGAGCGTGAAAATGTTGTCTTAAAACTTAATATTCAGAAAACTAAGATCATAGCATCTGGTCCCATCACTTCATGGCAAATAGATGGAGAACAGTGGAAACAGTGACTGACTTTAATTTTTTGGGGTCCAAAATCACTGCAGATTGTGATTGCAGCTATGAAATTAAAAGACACTTACTCCTTGGAAGGAAAGTTGTGACCAACCTAGACAGCATATTACAAAGCAGAGATATTATTTTGTCAACAATGGTCCATCTAGTCAAGGCTATAGTTTTTCCAGTTATCATGTATGGATGTGTGAGTTGGACTATAAAGAAAGTTGAGCACTGAAGAATTGATGCTTTTGAACTGCGGTGGTAGAGAAGACTCTTGAGAGTCCCTTGGACTGCAAGGAGATCCAGACAGTCCATCCTAAAGGTGATCAGTCCTGGGTGCTCATTGGAAGGAATATCAAGGAAGCTTGATATTGAAGCTGAAACTCCAATACTTTGGCCACCTGATGCGAAGAGCTGACTTGTTTGAAAAGACCCTGATGCTGGGAAAGATTGAAGGCGGGAGAAGAAGGGGACGACAGAGGATGAGATGGTTGAATGGCATCACCAACTCGATGGACATGAGTTTGAGTGAACTCCGGGAGTTGGTGATGGACAGGGAGGCCTGGCGTGCTGCGGTTCATGGGGTCGCAAAGAATCCAACTCGACTGAGCAACTGAACTGAACTGAATAAAATTTTCTTTTTCTGATTACCCTAATTTGTAAACTCTCAGGTTGTGACACTGGCAATAACCATTTTGACACTTCAGAGAGTTTTTTCATTGTGAGGATCTTTTCTTTTTGTAGAAATACAGGCTGAGGTGCTAATGATTTAATTAAGTGCATTTCTTTTCAAATAGTCAAAAATGTTGTTTTTAATTCAATCAATTCTAAGCTATTCCTCCATGTTAGATTGTGTTTTTGGAAAAAAAAATAAGTTGTAATCGACAAGCTTCTTCCTCTTCACAGCCTCAAAATATGATAAGACTTTTTAATTCCTTCTGTCTTAATTGTATGCTATGTAATTATCAAGTTTCTTTAGTGGCTTATTCACATACATGGATATAGTTCAGATGCAAAGTTATCTTACTGGTAGACAGAGATTATGAAAAACTCATGTTTTATCTTCACTAGTGCAGGGGTATTTTCAGGGTAACAGAAGAGGGAATATTTCACATCCGGTTAATATAGAGTCATCTTTGTTCCTTCCTTAGTTTAAAGCCTCAGCATCTTAATAGAAGCAGAAATATATTTCTGAAAAGAGCTACAATTTCCTCTGTTAGATTCTAAGTGTTTTACATAAAGTAGAAATGCCCCTTTTGTTTATATATTTAAAACCCAATCATCATGTATAAAATATCTAATACAAGTAGATAGATTCAATAACCGATGAATAATCAAATCTTTATGATACAACCCAAAGACATAACTTCACAGGAGAAAATCCAAATTAGCTCGAAAGAGAATATATTGCCATTGGTATGCCTTCAAAATTGAGTCTGCAACATAGTGACCTGAAATAATTGATTAATTCCCATAATCTGATGATACTGCCTCTGCGGTTGCTGATATATGCATTTTTAAACAGCAGAAAGAAAAACCATTGGTTTGCATCTATTTTTGTCTAAATTAACTTCTTAAGGATCATGCAATAGCAAAAAATATTCAAGCAACGATTTATGTGAAATTTTGAGGTCATTCCCTTGTTGCAATCTTGAAATACAGGTGATCCCAAAATATCTGGGTACTGGATTTACATCAGGACAATGCAAATACTATAATTTAGCATTGAAAGGTATGAACTTAACATATTGACTAATTATAGCAAAAAAAATGCTATTTGCTCATCTGTAATAGAAACATTTGTTGGTAACAATTATTTCGATTATTACTAAAAATTATTTAAAATTTAAAATTATTTCAATAGCAAGAGACACACAAATGTCTGCATGTATGTATAATTAATACAGTAAAAATCAGGTTACCCTGTCTCTAGTCATACAATACATTCTAAGAACAGAACTTTACAAATGTGGATTTATATTGGAACCACCTGAGAAGTTTAAAAAATATAGATGACTGGATCCCAAGTCAAGAAATACTGATTTGTTTAGGCTAGGATGTGTTTTGGACATTTGGATTTTTAAAACCTCCCAGATTCTAGTAGGCACCAGGATTGAGAACTATTGCTTCAACACTTCTTCATTATGACCAGGATATTAATTAAATAGTATTAGTGATATTACCACATAGAAAGACATTTGGATTCATAGGAATCCCAAATTAAAAAGACATTTAGGTACACATTTTATTCCTAGGAAGATTTTATTTTTTAATTAATTATTTATTTATTTTTTACTTTACATTATTGTATTGGTTTTGCCATACATTGACATGAATCTGCCTCAGGTGTACATATGTTCCCCATCTTGAACCCCCCTCCCACCTGCCTCCCCATCCCATCCCTCTGGTTCATCCCAGTACACCAGCCCCGAGCATCCTGTATCATGCATCGAACTTGGACTGGCGATTCGTTTCACATATGATAATATACATGTTTCAATGCCATGCTCCCAAATCATCCCACCCTCGTCCTCTCCCACAGAGTCCAAAAGACTGTTCTATACATCTGTGTCTCTTTTGCTCTCTCGTTTTAAAAAACAAAGAGGTATAATTGTGGTACTTCCTCACTTACAATTTAATTGAAATCCCAAACATGAATGTGGCCATCTAAAAATATGTGTGAGGCCACATCATTTTAGAATCGATAACACTGTCAGCTTTCCTAACACTGCCTGATGTTGGTGATACAGTTAATGATAATACCTGTGTGCTGGTGGGAAGAAGGTTTACTTGACGGAGAGGTTCTCCACAGACTGTCTTCCCAGAGAGAGTTAATGTCCTGCAAAGCAGTTTAAGCACTCAAATCTACTCCCACGAAACTGGTCAAATCCTCAAGGCAACAAAGCCAGGTAGAAAGCTGAGGCTACAGATCAGACTGGAAATCCTTGACTGCCCAGGTCCTAGAATTGCACCTGCAAGCCTTTGACCCCAGTAGTTAGAGATCACAGTGGGCTCAGGAATCAGGAGACTTTGACCCCAGACCATGATCATGCTAGAGGAGGGGCTGACATGTCCCAAAGCCTGCAGACTCAAAAACCTCATATCTCAGGGGTTGAGGTCCCTCTTCTTTTTAGGAAAAAAAATAAATTAAGTGCTAAAAAAATAGAGTATAATTGCTTTGCAGTACTCACTTTCTGCTGTACAATAATGGGAATCAGCTATGTGTGAAAGTTGCTCCATTGAGTCCAACTCTTTGCAAACCCATGGACTAAACAGTCCATGGAATTCTCCAGGCCAGAATATTGGAGTGGGCAGCCATTCCCTTCTCCAGGGGAACTTCCCAACCCAAGGATCGAACCCAGGTCTCCTGTATTGCAGGCAGATTCTTTACCAGCTGAGCTACGAGGGAATCAGCTATGTGTATATGTCTATCCCATCCTTCTTGGACCTCCCTCCCACCCTGCCTCCACGCTACCCTGTAGGTCATTACAGAGCACCGAGCTGAGCTCCCTGTGCTATACAGCAGCTTCCCACTAGCTATCTATCTTACACACGGTAGTATATATATAAATATGTCAGTGGTACTCTCTCAATCTGTCACACCCTCTCTCTCCCCATCCTGTGTCCACAAGTCTGTTCTATGTATTTGTGTTTCTATTTCTGCCCTGCAAATAGTTTCATCAGTAACTGAGGTCCCTCTATTGAAGCTGGATTTTGGAGCCTGAGACTATGCTAGAGATATGACAGTGAGTGCTAAGTTGCTTCCGTCGTGTTCAACTCTTGGCGACCCTATAGACTGTGTGCCACCAGGCTCCTCTGTCCTTGGGATTCTCCAAGCAAGAATACTGGAGTGGGTTGTTATTGACTCCTCCAGGGAATCTTCCCGACCCAGGAGTCGAACCCACGTCTCTTGGGTCTCCTGCATTGGCAGGCAGGTTCTTTACCACTTGTGCTACCTGGGAAGCCCAGGGATATAACAATAAATAAGTGCTATGTTTGCCTTCTGCAGCTTATATCTTAGTAGGCATGTGTGTGTGTGTTTTCATGAAAAACTGCTTTAAGGTAGGCTGTGTTCGGCTGTTTATTTTACATAGGTGGCACAGTGAAACAAACATTTGGAGTCCAAAAACTCAGGAATAGAATAAAAATCTGCGTGTATTCCACAGATCATTAACATGAGCTCTGTGGTCCTTGGTTTCCTCTTCTATTAATTAAAAACTAGCAAAATGATGAATAAAATCTGTCCTTCTTTTAAGAGCTGACAGTTCTACCCAGTGTCTATCTAGGATGGGATGGTATCTGCTTCAGCTCTCTGGTCCTGAGTTCTTTTGGCTCACTGACCTGGATAGAGAAACAGCTTTTTTTTTTTTTTATTGGAGGCTAATTATTTACAATATTATATTGGTTGGTTTTGCCATACATTGACATGAATCCGCCCCGGGTGCACATGAGTTCCCCCTCCTGAACCCCCCTCCCACCTCCCTCCTCCCTTTATCCTCCCTCTGGGTCATCCCCGCATACCAGCCCTGAGCATCCTGTAACATGCATCGACCCTGAACTGGCGATTCGTTTCACATATGACAACATACATGTTTCAATGCCATTGTCTGACCACTGTTTACCCCTTATTAATTGTGAAATTTAGTGAGGAATCAACAGGGCAGTAAGAACAAGGAATCATGATGGAAATAAGAGAAGGGCAGACTTTGTCACTGAACTTAAGTGCAAGGCTTTTTTCTCCTTGAAGTGGTGACAGTCCAGATTCAAAGTCAAGCTCTTACCTGAGGGCCTGGCTCCCTGAAGTGACAGGAAATACAGCTAAATGACACTAGAGCAAATCTAGTATCTCTGCAAACCCTTTCATTTTTATTTCACCCTGTAGATATCACAAAATAGACATCTGGGAAATTTTTACTTTATCCCCAATAGTACGTGGGAATGCTTCATAATCAATACATTTTACAAAGAAAATAATTATTTTTTTATTGTTATTTAAAAAAATACCTTTGCCAAACTAGTAATTTTATTTTGTAGACCAAGTTTTGCCTTCTTTCACGGCAATGTTCAGTGTATATACTAAAGAATTAAAATTTAAAGGTACTATTTAATTTTTTTAAGATTATGCCTTTAAAAACAATGAAAAATAGATACGGACCTTTGGTTCTGCATTAATTAACTAGGATAATTTTAAGCAGATTAATTTATCTCATAAGATTTAATTTCATTTGCAAAATCTAGTTAATATTTTCTTCATACTGCATTTTTGGTGTCAGATAGGAAACTGAATGCAAAACTTATTAGCACTTAGCACAAGGCCTGTCATGTAGTAAGATATCTATAATTAAAATTATATAACTCAATATTTTATCAACTATTATATATGTATGCCACTGGTTTATTAATATATACTCAATGGAAGGAAAGAGATGTAAATTAGCAACAGAAAGCATTTTCCTTGGAAAGGTGCAGACCTGCTTATTTCTCATTTTCCCACTGACTTGGAGATGCAGCCTTATATAGTAGAAGAACCTTGTTGATAGCAGGGGAAACGTTGGGTGGGGATGAAACACGCCATTTCTGTCATAAGAAGTTATGTTTAATCCTGCTCTGGCAGATAGAATATCATTTTATTGATATCCACAAACTGGAGCCTCATTTCCAAGAAGAAAACTTAATCATAAAATAGGACACACATTTGGTGAAAAGGATCTATAACTTCTAGTGGAAAGACATGTTATTAATTATTGGATATCTTTCTCCACATTCAAACCATAGGAACCAAAAATTTTCAAAAGGAACCTTCCAAGACACAGTAGATTCCAGGAATGAAAATCACAACCACCGAAAGTATCCTTAAGGGAGTGGGATAAGGAAGGGGTGTGCTGGTAGAAGAATGTGTCAGGTCAAACATCAGTTGTTCTCAGGTGTGGCACCAGCTTCGGTGCATGCCAGGAGTGCCAGAGGAAAGGGGAACAAGGCAGCTGGGCCAAACCAGATCATCATGGGCAGGGAACCTAAACAGGTCCCAAAGGTGCATGCTCACCATTTTTTCATACAAGGCTTAGGAAGGCTTGGCTTACACATACTCTGGAATTCCTAGGAAGACCCTAGAAGTCAGCCAGATGACAGTGGTGCTGGTACTGTTGTTTTAATCTGTCTATTCTAGCCTTTTGTCCCTATTCAGGGGTCGGAGCAAAAGGACACATTTTCAGAATGCCACATCACTTTATTGCCTAGCACATCTTACCTTCCCACTCTCTCCACCCATGAGTTAACAAGCTTTCCAGATGCAGGGAGGATTTCATGAGCACAGCCAAAAGTGAGAGGTTCAGGAGTTACCCCAGTCACATTAACAATCCCTAAGATGAGGTCTAAGAGAGTAACTGGGAGTTCCTCAAATCAGATAAATGCAGTTCACAAAACTAAGCAGGTCAGTCACCATTCTACAATACTTCTCATCTACTGGCAGAGCTGGGACTGCCAAGAAACAATCTGAAGCCACCAAAGACAGAGAGCTACCCAAAGAGGGCCTGTTCTTTTTCTAACTGACATGAATTTCAGGGGACTAGTTCGAGTGAGATAATTCTGACCTACCTTATGGGTGCTTATCTTGTGCCTTATCTTTCTATTCCTTTAATCATTTTTATTCTCAGGTTTTGCACACAAGGTGTTATAGCATCAATTCAATAAATATTTTTCAAAAACTTATTACATACCAGGCACAGAAGTTGTATTTATTAGTTCTTGTTTGTACTATAGAATTATATACCTTTCTTAGATATAAGAAATAGAAAATCATACAGTTTTCCATCTTCCAACTTACCTTCATATTATAATTATGTACATTATACAGACCACCTACCTGCCTCCTGAGAAACATGTATGTAGGCAAAGAAGCAAGAGTTAGAACCAGACATGGAAAAATAGACTGGTTCCAAATTGGGAAAAGAGTATGTCAAGGCTGTATATTGTTACCCTGCTTATTTAGCTTTTACACAGAGTCCATCATGTGAAATGCCAGGCTGTCTGAAGGACAAGCTGGAATCAAGATTGCTGGGAGAAATATCAATAACCTCAGTAATGCAGATGACACCACCCTTATGGCAGAAAGCGAAGAAGAACCAAAAACCTCTGGACAAAAGTGAAAGAGGAGAGTTTAAAAGTTGGCTTAAAACTAAACATTCAGAAAACTAAGATCATGGCATCCGGTTCCATCACTTCATGACAAATAGATGGGGAAACAATGGAAACAGTGAGAGACTCTTCTTTGCTCCAAAATCACTGAAGATGGTGACTGCAGCCATGAAATTAAAAGACGCTTGCTCCTTGAAAGAAAAGCTATGACCAACCTAGAGAGCTTATTAAAAATCAGACATTACTTTGCCAGCAAAGGTCTGTATAGTCAAAGCTATGGTTTTTCCAGTAGTCATGTATGGATGTGAGAGTTGGACCATAAAGAAGGCTGAGCACCGAAGAATTGATGCTTTTGAACTATGGTATTGGAGAAGACTCTTGAGAGTCCCTTGGACAGTAGGGAGATCAAACCAGTCAACCCTAAAGGAAATCAACCCTGAATATTCATTGGAAGGACTGATGCTGAAACTGAAGCTCTAAAACTCTGGCCACTTGATGTGAAGAGCCGACTCATTAACAAAGTTCCTGATGCTGGAAAAGATTTGAAGGAGGGAGGAGAAGGGTGTGAGAGAGGATGAAATGGTTGGATGGCATCACTGACTGGATGGACATGAGTTTGAGCAGACTCCGGGAGTTGGTGATGGACAGGGAAGCCTGGCATGCTTTAGTCCATGGCGTTGCAAAGAGTTGGACATGACTCAGTGAATGAAGACTATTATACATATAAAAATAGGCAAAGATCAAGAAAGCCTTCAAAGGAATAATAGGTTGTTCCTTTATTTTTCCCATTTATTTATTCCATTATTACTTAAAAAAAAACAAACTATTCTGGACTAAATTGTGCCCTAAATACTTGTAAAATACATTTGTAAAAACATGAAGATTATGGAAACTCTAACATTAGATCTCAGTAAGTCAAGGATTCTTAACATGAATTGAGGTCCAGAATCATTAAACTTCTTGCCCAAGTTTTACTGATTATAATTAATTTTACTATTAATTTAATTTTACAACTATTTATACCATGTGGCTTGATAAATCAATTAAATCCTTTAAGTTCATTTGGCATTTTACTTGGCTTCATTTGGGGAATTCTATTTATTGCATAGACTTTTCTTCTAGTTTCCTCCCTGAAACCCATCCTTGGTTATGTTTTTAAAATTATGGAGGGAATTTTGTGTTTGTTGCTTTTGTTTTTCACTACAAATTTGAAGTCATCAAAGATTTTCACTGAAATCAAGCTGAGTCAGAAAAGATTTGGCACCGCACACTGGTTATACTGATACAGGACAATTGTAAGTTAGTATCTGACTAGAGAATGGCCTATATGTCATGTGGGTATTATTTCTGCATAATAGAAGCAAATGTACCTTGAAGTTAATTTAAATTCTCCCTCACCCCTGTCATCACTCTAGAGACAATCAGGAATGGCTCTTAGCAAAATAAAACTGCTTTGGAGCCTAAGAATAGCTAGAGAACTGAGTGGTTGCTGAAGACTAATGATTTATATACACAGTAAAATTACCTACCTGGGGCTATTAAGATAGAAAAGGAAAATGGAACATGACTGTTATCATTACTTTATTATTGTACATTTATATTTTTTCTACTTGAGCATAAGAGTGCATAAAACCAAGTCAGCTGAACAAAATGCCCATTCTTTCTACCACTAAGGGTAAAGGAATTTAGCTTTTTTTTTTTTTTTTCCAGCTAAATACCTGTCCATCATACCAAAGCTCTGAACATACAGCATTTTAATTGCAATCTCCCTCACAGGGCAAGAGATATACTGTAAATTATTCCATCAACAATTTTAGCATCTTCTATAATCTAGTCATTTGAAATTGGGTAGATAAGATAATTGGTTGCTTGGCTTGGCTCAAAAGTTTTAAAATGAAAAGTCCTATCTTTATATGTTAGTGAATATAGGATGTGAATTCACAGTTGACAATGTAAGCAAGTGGCTATGGGTCTCATGAGTTTGGGAAGAGAGTAAAAATGCTTGAATTAAATATATACATTGTATGTAGAACTAGAAGAAAGACTTCTTTCCTTAGTTTTCTTCTGTAGTGAGCCTATGGTTTACAGAGCACCCCTTTGTGGGAGAATAGCTCTTATTTTGCATCTTCAAGCACCATAAGAGAGGAAGGTACATAATCCCATTGTATTTATTCATAATTATCAGGTCAATTACAGGGCTTCCCTGGTGACTCAGTGGTAAAGAATGTGCCTGTCAATGCAGGAGACAAAGGTTCCATCTCTGGTTTGGGAAGATCCCCTGGAGGAGGAAATGGCAACCCACTCCAGGATTCTTGCCTGGGAAATCCCATGGACAGAAGACCCACAGGCTATAGTTCTTGGGATTGCAAAGTCAGACATGACTGAGTGACTTATCACACACACACAGGTCAGTTAAACAGTGAATTCTGAAAGACACATGATAACTGCTCAGTTGGAAACAACAAAAACAAACTTAGTTGAATAGACGAAACAGGAGGTTAGCAAACAGGAGTATTGCTAGGTGTATTGCTGAGCCCAGACTTTCTCTGTGACATAAGGACTCTGTGCCATAGAAACTCCAAATGTAATCTAGAAAAGAAGACACACAACACCCCTCTTACCAATTCTATATAATTATTTGAACGGTGGGAATTACCTCAAAATCTCTGTTGTGGGAACTTTAACTTTTCCCCCACTTTTATATTACTCAATTAACAATAGCAATTCACGAGGAAAAACTAGTCTATTACATTGCTGTTTTCAGCTTGATGTCAGGGAGAAATTCATAACTGATGTTATTAGACAGCAACTTTTACTCTCTCTTTGAAGTGAATCTCATACATTGTATAGTTTGAAGGAAAACTGATTTATGTCTTTTTGGAAATTAGTATCTTATGTCATAAGGATAAATGTTAATTTTCTTTTACCTTTTCATAATTCCTTCTGCTTGGAGTAAATGGAATAAAGAAGAATGAGAAAAAAATGAGAAGAAAATTTGTTTCGTTAGACATATAGTTTACATTTACTAAGCAAGCCCCCAATTTTATCAAAGAACCTCTGGAGAATGTTGAAATTAAATTTCTAAATTCAGCAAATTCTTATAAGACAATATCGGTTTTAAAACTTATTAAGAAGTTATCTAGAGATTCAAGTATTTTACATATTTCCATGCTGAAGATATACATGTTCATACATATAAATATTTACGTGTATGCGTGCATGCTCAGTTGCTCAGTCATGTCCAACTCTGCGATCCATGGACTATAGGTTGCCTGCCAGGCTACGGAATTCTCCAGGCAAGAATACTGGAGTGAGTAACCACTTTCTTCTCTATGATATCTTCCTGACCCAGGGATCAAACGAGAGTCTCCTGCATTGCAGGCACATTCTTTACCATCTGAGCTACCATATATATGCTTATATATACATTAATCATTCAATTTCCAAGTATTTTTTTAAAGGTTAGAATTGAACATAATTCAGGAATTGATTACTTGCCATTTTACTTCACTATTTTGATATTTGAAAGACTAGAGATCTCTTCAAGAAAATTAGAGATACCAAGAGAATATTTCATGCAAAGATGGTCACAATAAATGACAGAAATGGTATGGACCTAACAAAAACAGAAGATACTAAGAAGAGGTGGCAAAAATTGACAAGAATTATACAAAAAATATTTCCATGACCCAGATAACCATGATGGTATGATTACTCACCTAGAGCCAGACATCCTGGAATGCAAAGTCAAGTGGGCCTTAGGAAGCATCACTATGAACAAAGCTAGTGGAGGTGATGGAACTCCAGTTAAGCTATTTCAAATTCTAAAGGACGATGTTGTAAAAGTGTTGCACTCAACATGCCAGCAAATTTGGAAAACTCAGCAGTGTCCACAGGACTGGAAAAGGTCAGTTTTCATTCCAATCCCAAAGAAAGGCAATGGCAAATAATGTTCAAACTACCGCACAACTGCTCTCATCTCAGATACTAGCAAATTAATGTTAAAAATTCTCCAATCTAGGCTTGAACAGGATGTGAACTGTGAACTTCCAGATGTTCAAGCAAGATTTAGAAAAGGTAGAGGAACCAGAGATCAAATTGCCAACATCCGTTGGATCATCAAAAAAGCAAGAGAGTTTCAGACAAACACCTACTTCTGCTTTATTGACTATGCCAAAGCCTTTGACTATGTGGATCACAACAAACTATGGAAAATTGTTAGAGATGGGAATACCAGACCACCATACCTGCATCCTGAGAAAAATGTATGCAGGTCAAGAGGCAACAGTTAGAACTAGACATGGAACAACAGACTGGTTCTAAATTGGGAAACAAGTACGTCAAGGCTGTATATTGTCACCCTGCTTATTTAGCTTTTGTGCAGAGTATTTCATGTGAAATGCCAGGCTGTCTGAAGTACAAGTTGGAATCAAGATTGCTGGGAGAAATATCAGTAACCTCAGACATGCAGATGACACCACTCTTATAGAAGAAAGCAAAGAAGAACTAAAGAGCCTCTTGAGGAAAGTGAAAGAGGAGAGTTTAAAAGTTGGCTTTAAACATCATTCAGAAAACTAAGATCATGGAATCCAGTCCCATCACTTCATGCCAAATAGATGGGGAAACAATGGAAACAGGAACAGACTTTATTTTCTGGGCTCCAAAATCACTGCAGATAGTCACTGCAGCCATGAAATTAAAATACTCTTGCTCCTTGGAAGAAAAGCTATGACCAACCTAGAGAGCTTATTAAAAAGCAGAGACATTACTTTGCCAACAAAGGTCGGTCTAGTCAAAGCTATGGTTTTTCCAGTAGTTATGTATGGATGTAAGAGTTGGACTACAAAGAAAACTGAACACCAAAGAATTGATGCTTTTGAACTATGGTGTAGGGAAAGACTCTTGAGAGTCCCTTGGACTTCAAAGAGACCAAACCAGTCAATCCTAAAGGAAATCATTCCTGAATATTCATTGGAAGGACTGATGCTGAAACTCCAATACTTTGGCCACCTGATGCAAAGAAATGACTCATTAGCAAAGACCCTGATGCTGGGAAAGATTGAAGGCAGAAGCAGAAGGGGATGACAGAGGATGAGATGGCTGGATGGTATCACTGGCTTGATGGACATGAGTCTGAGCAGACTCCTGGAGTTGGTAATGGTCAGGGAAGCCTGGTGTGCTGCTGTCCGTGGGTCGCAAAGAGGCAGATACGACTGAGCAACTGAACTGAATGTAAAAATGACCATAAATATATAAGGCTATTTTATAACAAGATAAAAATTCAAGCTGAATTTTTACATGGTTCTTGAATTGACTTGAATTGACTCTTCTTACAAAGGGTCTTTGGAATCATGTTCTACAAAATACTAGCACCCACTAGGACTGCCACTCTGGCATGCTTTGTTTCTTGGACATTTATATTTTTTTCTCCCTGTAACCCCTCTTGGTCAGAGTTATACATGGATTATTCCTTTTCACTATTCAAACAAAAGTTCTCACCTGAGTTCCTCACTATACCACCTAATGTTTCCCTATCTCTTTATAGCGATTACAACTATCTGGGAAAAAAAATAGCTTAGTTATTCCTATGTGCTTGTGTTTATGTTCAGTCACTTCAGTTGTTTTTGACTCTTTGCCACCCTATGGATTGTAGTCTACCAGGCTCCTCTATCCATAGGATTCTCTAAGCAGGAATACTGGAGTGGGTTTCCATGCTGTAATCCAGGGGATCTTCCTGACCCAAGGACTGAACCTGCGTCTTCTGCATTGCAGCTGAATTCTTTCCACTGAAGTTATTCCTTCATACCAACAAACGTTTGCTGAATGTATGATTGTTGACTATTATGTGGATTTTTGAGCTATCTTACAAGTAAGAATAGTGCTAATGAAGGATGCTACAATTTTCTACCCATCCCTCTTCTTCTTGTTTTGTCTGTCTCTTTCACAGGATTCTGGAGAAGGAAATGGAAACTCAATTCAGTATTCTTACCTGGAGAATCCTATGGACAGATGAACCTGGTGGGCTATAGTCCATTGGGTCACAAAAAGTGGACATGATTAAGCGATTGTCACACTTCATGTCACAGTATTTAACATTTTTGAGATTAACAATTTTAACTTATCTTGTTCACAAAAATTATATATCCTGCAAGGTCATAGAGACTTTAAAAATTAAATAAATGAATAAAACTTAGTCTAGATTAATGTTTCAAATACTAAATTGCTCATCTATTAAATTGCCATAGCAGTAGAATTCACCTGGTTGAATTGCAATAATATTTTATTTAATTAATAAGCAAACTTTATTAAATACCAACTATATCAGAAACTTTAGAACTGAACAGGAAACAATCTTTTCTTCAAAAACTCTGTAGTGTAGTGAAATAAAATATGTAACATACCTAGGATGTAATAAATTAAAAAAATAAAAAAATAAAAATATGTAACATACCTCAGGGATTTAGTAGGTATTAACATGAAGCTTGTATATTATCACCCTGCTTATTTAACATATATGCAGAGTACATCATGAGAAATGCTGGGCTGGAAGAAGCACAAGCTGGAATCAAGATTGCTGGGAGAAATATCAATAACTTCAGATATGCAGATGACACCCCCCTTATTATGGCAGAAAGTGAAGAGGAACTCAAAAGCCTCTTGATGAAAGTGAAAGAGAGTGAAAAAGTTGTCTTAAAGCTCAACTTTCAGAAAACTAAGATCATGGCATCTGGTCCCATCACTTCATGGCAGATGGAGAAACAGTGGAAACAGTGGCTGACTTTATTTTTTGGGGGCTCCAAAATCACTGTGGATGTTGATTGCAGCCATGAAATTAAAAGACGCTTACTCCTTGGAAGGAAACTATGACCAACCTAAATAGCATATTAAAAATCAGAGACATTACTTTGCCAACGAAGGTCCGTCTAGTCAAGGCTATGGTTTTTCCCGTGGTCATGTATGGATGTGAGAGTTGGACTGTGAAGAAAGCTGATCACCAAAGAATGGATGCTTTTGAACCGTGCTGTTGGAGAAGACTCTTTTTTTTTTTTTTAAAGTAATTTATTTTTTATTGGAGGCAAATTATTTTACAATATTATATTGGTTGGTTTTGCCACTTGTAAAAGAATGAAACTGGAGAAGACTCTTGAGAGTCCCTTGGACTGCATGGAGATCCAACCAGTCCATTCTAAGGGAAATCAGTCCTGGGTGTTCATTGGAAGGACTGATGCTGAAGCTGAAACTCCAATACTTTGGCCACCTCATGCAAAGAGTTGACTCATTGGAAAAAACTCTCATGCTGGGAGGGATTGAGGGCAGGGGGAGAAGGGGACAACAGAGGATGAGATGGCTGGATGGTATCACCGACTCGGTGGACATGAGTTTGAGTGAACTCCCGAAGTTGGTGATGCACAGGGAGGCCTGGCATTCTGCGATTCATGGGGTCGCAGAGTTGGACATGACTGAGTGACTGACTGAACTGAACTGAACTGAATATATGCTAGTTTTCTTTTCCCCATTCAAATGACTCCATCAACCTACACTGTTTATGGGGCTATTAACAAGACACAATTAACAAATTTGTTGGTGGTTATTATTTACTTATTCATATTTGCTTAAGTTTGGTATTTAGCCTAAGCATAAGCCATCTGCCTGTATTATATTAATACGTGCTTGCATGTATAGAGCCCAGAAGAAATGTTAGTGATCTCATTTAATCTGGGTTTAGAAAGAATACCAGCCAGATTCTTAAACATGTGATCATACTCCTGAGGCTTTTTTTTTTTCTTTTTTCTCTCATAAATCACTTGATAAAATATATTATATAGACCTAAGTAAGAAATGGGCTTCCCTTGTGGCTCAGCTGGTAAAGAACCTGCCTGCCATGCAGGAGACCTAAGAGACGTGGGTTCGACCCTTGGGTCAGGAAGATTCCCTGGAGGAGTCAATAACAACCCACTCCAGTATTCTTGCTTGGAGAATCCCAAGGACAGAGGAGCCTGGTGGCACACAGTCTATAGGTCGCAAAGAGTCAAACAGGATTGAAGCAACTTACCACTCACTGTCATATCTCTAGCATAGCCTCAGGCTCCAAAATCCAGCTCATTAGAGGGACCTCAGTATGAAGAAGCTATCTGCAGGCAGGAATAGAAACACAGATACATAGAACAGACTTGTGGACATAGGATGGGGAGGGAGAGGGTGTGACAGATTGAGAGAGTACCACTGAGATATATATATATATACATACATATATTTACTACCATGTGTAAAATAGCAAGCGAGTGGGAAGCTGCTGTATAGCACAGGGAGCTCAGCTCAGTGCTCTGTGATGACCTACAGGGTAGCATGGAGGCGGGGTGGGAGGGAGGTCCAAGAGGGATGGAATACACGTATACACATAGCTGATTCCCTGGTACCTCAGTTGGTAAAGGATCTGCCCACAATGCGGGAGACCTGGGTATGATCCCATGGTTGGGAAGAATCCCTGGAGAAGGGAACAGGCTATCCACACCAGTATTTTTGGGCTTCCCTGGTGGCTCAGCTGGTAAAGAATCCACCTGCAGTGCGGGAGACCTGGGTTTGATCTCTGGGTTGGGAAGGGCTACCCATGTCAGTATTCTGGCCTGGAGAATTCCATGGACCGTAAAATCCATGGGGTCGCAAAGAGTCCAACGTGACTGAGTGACTTTCACTTCAATTGAGAAATAACTGCAAACCAGAGGTAGCCTTAAGGATGAATGCAAGGGAAAGGGTTGCTTTGAGATCAGGTAGAGGGAGGAGAAAGGAAACTAAGTGGCTGTTGAAATGTGATGACATAAAGGAGAGGCAAAAATCAAGAATGAAACTTTTATTTCCTAGGTAGGCACAAAAGTGATTACTAATACTGTTCACTGTGAGACTGAAACACGATAAAGTCAAATTCAGAGTTGCGAGAAAGGATGGGCTCACTCAGAGAAATCTATGTAGACTAAAAAGAAAGGAAACAAAAGTAATATTTTGATTTACACCAGCATCTAAGAATGTCTAGAATACGAGCAGCCTCTGGCCTCAGAAACAAAACATCGGTTGAGGAGTGTTGAGGGAGTTGGAAGGCAAATCAAGAAAAAGTGGTGTCTTGAAAGCTGAAAGAAGGGAAAGTTTCAGGACATTGTTTCCAGTATAACATAGCACTGATATATTACGAAAAGTGAGTCACTGAAACAGCTCATTCTAAAGTCACTGATAAATTTGCAAATATTCAGTCCCATGGCCACCTGGCTACACAGATTATTCCATTTGTATCCTATTTTCTCAATGGCTCAGCAGTTAAAGAATCTGCCTTCAGTGCAGGAGACACAGGAGACACGAGTTTGCAGGACTATGATCAGGACTCTGGACAGGTTATTACATTCATCCTTAAACTCCTTGTGACTATGGTGGTAGGTACACATGAAAGCTGATGTGAAAAGTGGTCCTTGATAACTAATGGGTTAGGATGCCCTGTGTGATGTCAGCCAGAGATCTCCAAGACTGGGTTTTTTATTTTTATTTTTTGCTTTGTCCATTTGTTTTGTCATTAAGAAGAAAAAGATGTTATAAAACATGCACTCAGGTAATGCTTTAACTGCAGTTCTTTACAAAAGATGGTGGCAGCCTTTTCAGTTGCTCACAGTTAGATTCTATGATGATCTTTAAGGGTGAATTGTTAGAAGCCTTTCCATGTGGATATTTTAAAAGGTGTAATTGTTTGCCTCATTATGAAAGGCATAGTATTCATTTATTTTATGGTTTACCTTTTCTCTTTTTTCTTTTATCACATATTACAAGCCTAAAAAGAATCATCTTTGAGTGCCTTCTTAAAAATTTCCTTTAGAAAAAGGTTCTTTTTTATCTTTAATCATAGACTTTTGACACAAAGAAAAAATATCATTGATTTCTTTTCCTTAGCAAACATTTCTTTTAATGGAAACCTTAATTTGGCATAGATTTTCTGCTTTCCTGTTTGCAATTATTTGTGTTAATGCAAGCCCAAAAAACAAGCATGTATTTATTTTCTCATCCATTTTATTTCCATTGCACTTCAGTAATTCCAATCTAATATCAAATAAAGTATTCTCCTGGAAAATGACTTCTGAGATTATTTGTTTTTTTTTTCCCCACCGTAAGTTTGGTCTATGCAGGAGATGATCAAAGGATTCTTAACTTCCTTGTTTGAACATCAGTTTTCTTTTCTTCAAAATGGGAATAAGGATACCGTCTATTGAGTTAGATTGTTGTGAATATTATATGATCATCTGTAAAGTACTCTGCACAGTGTATGGCACATTATGAACATCAAGCACAAATTAGATATACTACTATTTTTTCTTGAAGTGATGCGTAGTACACCCTCCCTGCCCTCTGACCTTGTCCTTTTTGAGTGTGTTGTAACATATTAACACGGCCTTCATAGCTTGTGCTGTATTCTGATATGGTGTTACTATATCTAGTAGTCCATTTTCAGGCAAATGCTGCAGTAGAGTGACTCCACATAAACCTGAGATATCCCCTAGATGAATCCGTAAACACAGGTCAGATCATTACTTTAGTGTTTTTCTTTGTTCCCAAATCCTTGTTCTGTAGGTTTCAATGGAACCAGAATGGAGAGTTTTATAACATGATGTCAGAGCAAGACTTCCCAAAGAAATTGTGGAAACATATTGCAAATGGAAGACGCCAAAAAGGAAAAGAATGTTTTATGAAACGATTGCTTGAAAATGTAAATGATTTGAAAGATATCATGTATTGATAAAATATGACATATAATGAAGGCAAAAATAAATTCTATAACAACTTTATAGTTTAAAGTGACATATTTGGATATTCAAATGGCCTGAAGGAGTTCATATATTTCCAAAGTGCTAAAGCTCCCTCATTGTCATTACTGATTCACTGAAGAAAGTGCCAAAAAAGACAAGAGTCAATGGTACTATTGGTGAACCAACCTCTTTCTCTCCAAAGACAGTGTTTAGGAGAATTTTAAATGAGCTCCACTGTATTTACTTTTACTAGCGAGAGTGGAAGGCTATTGTGATGAAATACAGCCCCTCAATAAAACTATGTCCCTGGTACTTTTGCTCACAACCAAATATTCACAACTATAGCCTTAAAGTACCAGGCTTATCTATTACTTGGCTACACATTTATAACATATTACCCTCATAAAGCTCAAGGAAATAAAATATATTTCAGTCTTGCACTGTGGAAACCTCAGCACTGGCATTAAGACCTTAAGTTTGCATTTAATATTTCTTCTGGATGTCTGAATTGGACTGGCCAGCACTGTTTTTATGAGAGAGTCAGCGAGTTCCCTTTCTCAATGAGAACATGGGATGTAAGTCTCACCTTTTATGGTGCATAGGTGAATATGTATACATGCATTCAAGGAACTTGTGGTTTGGTGTCAGCTTGACATTTTATTGTGTTATCTTGTTTCTTTCTAAATTGTCATTGTTGTTAAGCCTTGAGAAATGTTTAGCTTGGCAAATCCCTGCCAACATTTGATGATGAATGCTATCCAGGTTTAATATGTTCATTTTATTGACTGCTGACATTAAAGAATAAGGGCTAGAGTGCTAGAATATGACATGTTAGATGCTCCTAAAACTGTTTTTTTCACAGTATCTGATAGACTTGATAAGTTTTGGTCATAAAGATATCAATTTTATTACTATTACAAATAGTTTGAAAATACACATCAATTTATTTCTAGGTGACTTTCTTCTTTACACATTTCTATGAAAAAGAATTAGTTTTTCTTTGAGAAAAGAAAGAATTATTTCTTGCATGATTTTTTGCACTGTGAGAGAGATATTACTGAATATTTCAGGAAGCATTTATGTTTATCAATGGAATACTAGTAATTCACACTGTAACACTCCTATATATTATATTTGTATTCTACAGGTTCTATAGGTTGAGAAATGCGTCCTCCCAAATTTTTATATTGAAGTTCAAACCCCTGTCCCTCAGAATGTGGTCTTATTTGGGTTCTTCCACAAGCTAAAAAATGCTAACGATTCCCAGAAAATTATCAGACGCTACAGGGGACACATGGAACAGATTCTTCCTCTTAGCCCTCAAAGGGTACCAACACTGGTTAAAACCTTGATCTTGGATTTCTAGTCTCCAGAACATTGAGACAATAAATTTCTGTTGTTCTAAACCACTCAGTTCATGGTACTTTGTTACAGCAGCCTTGGCAAACTAATACCTTACACAGTCAAAACACACCAACAGAAGCATAATCCATTCCAGCCAGGAAGTGGTCACATTAACCCATTACTGTTCTGTCCGATGAGTGCCCCTGCTTGACTAGTTACTAAATTTGTGAATATCACCCCTGTTACTACTGTCTCAGGAATAATCTTCATACAAGATACAAGATTACAGTTAAACCCTGATGCTGGCCTTCAGTTTCTGAATTCAAAATAAAGGCATTTGAGTAAATAAATTTTAAGCTGTCATGGAATTCTGAAATCCTCTGAATGCTACAATCCCAGGAATGGAAAGAACTAGTATTTCCATGTTACAGATCAGACAAATTGAGACTCAAAGCTGTTGAGATAGATTAAGGTCACATGGCAAGGAAGTATCAGAAGAGTAATTCAAGTTAAGATTTAGGACTCCCGTGGTTTGTCTGTTTGCCACTGTGTCCTCCAAATGGTGACTTGTCATACAAGCATTGACTATGCAGTAAAATATAACATGGGTATAAAGTAAAGCCTGACCAAGTGGGTTTATTAGTTACTGTCAAGAAAGTGTTATTTTGCTTCTTATTAAGGGATAGGTGTTTCAATACCCTGTAATTGTAAGCTTTATTGAAATGTTGCTATATGATGGATGTCCTTGAGAGAAAGGAATTGCTCAAGCAAAGCCTGCTGAAAATCAGCAAACTGTACTTAAGGATTACTCTATGGCTGTAAATAGATTTTTAGAGTTCACATTTTATTTGTGTGTTTTTATAGCAGTCAATAGGAAGCCATCTATAACATTTAGGTGTTCCCATGCTGATTACTGTGACAGCTCCTGAATCACTGCTAGGAAATTCAATGTGTTAACAGGTTATATTGGCTAGCTAAACACGTCACTTGAATAGACTAGGAAACAATAGTAGAGGGTCAGTGCAAACTAAAAAACAAAACAAAACAAAAACAACAAATGTCTAGTTGAATAGTGAATGAAGGAGGGATAGAAGCAGTTTCTAAATTTCTTTTAAGGAGTAGGACTCTCCAGTGGTACTATAATAATATTTAATATCTTGTCAAGGAGACACATTAACAAAAATTCCAGGTCTGACCATTGAGATTCTGGTTTGGTAGTTATTGTGGTTTTTGACAGTGGAAAGAGTAGTGATGGCCCAATGACATTCCCACATACCACTCTCAGTAAGTGAAAAGCCATGAAAGTTCATTAGTCCATTGCATTATTATGAAGAAATGTGTGTTCACTGGGCAAATCAAATTTCGGAAGCATTTTCTAAGATGGCTAGATCTAAACTACAAAGGAATTTATATTTCAAATCAATACCTTGGATCCACTTACAAGTAACCTTAGCATGTTTATTCCATCAGGTGCCACCAGCTAAACCTAAGTGACAGAGCAGCTCCCACTGGATTCACATTCACTTTGCAGTGATTTACAAAGGACAACTTTCAGGGATGAAAGCTGCAGTGCAACTAATCTAGAAAAAGTTTTTTTAAAAGTGACATTTGGAAATTCTTAACCAGAACATCACAAAATAGTAGAAATAATTTAAAAACTAATTTTAAAATGATCAAAAAATTAAAGAGATCAGAGAAAAATTAAAACTCAAGTATAACTGCATGTTTGGATGATTGCTTTAAAGCTTATTTGAAAAATATCTTTAAAAATTGTGATGAATGCATTTGCATTAGAGTTTTTTTTTAATTGATATATTTAGAAGAGAAATATATTGTGATGTTTATACCTGAATATTATATTGGGGACCAGCCTCGATATGGCCCAGGGTATCCTCGGGATGAACGGTGTCGGCATCAGAGAGAGAGAGAGAAAGAGAGAGAGAGAGAGAGGGGGGCTGATGATTCCTTGGTTTACGCTGGAAACCAATAAAACCCCAGCACGGGGTTTGCTCTGTTTACGTAGGCCGCAGGTGCCCTCTCGAATCACTGGAGGTACCCCACCAGGGCACCCCATCCAGTGGGTCTTAGAAGCCCAGGCAGATAAGTAAACTCAGAGGGCCCAGCGCTCCAAGGATCTCAACCAGAAAAAGGAGAATAGAGAAAAGGATGGAAAAAGAGAAAGAACGACACGGGGAGACCAAGCTTCAGTGAGCAAGGCCCAAAACTTTATTTTCCAGTGCTGTTTTTATACCCTAAGTTGTGCACATAAAAAATAGAGAAAGAGAGGTATAGAGTCACGCCAAAATCACACGGGGTCAGCAGTCTTGACCCTTATCAGGATCAGGGCTCATTTTTGTATGTCTCGTGATATACAAAAGTTTTGGGTGGTTTACATCATCTTCTGGCCAGGGGGCCTGCTAACAGTTTATGGCCCTCTCTCCTAACAAAGGTTAGTTAGCTAGAAAAAGCCTTATATTCTTTTAAGATGATTTTCCTAAAGTCAAGTGCTAGACACATGAGAAGGTTACATTCCTATAAGGCACAGGTGTAGTGAGCTACAAGAAAGGAATTTATTAACTTAAGATCTGATGTGGTTAAATCAAAGGCTACTCCTTATATTCTCAATATGTGATTAATATATTTCCAAGGATACAAAAGATAGAGGAAACTGCAGCAAGCATTGATTCAACAATGAAATCTTTTTTAGTACTATTCTAATGATTTTAACTTCTTCAACAGATTTCTGTATTTTAGAATATTAGGCTTTCTGTCCTTGCATGGCTGGGAGGCTGTAAACAGTCACACTCATAGTTGTAAGAGCCTGGACAAACTTGTCATGCAAGTTAGAAAGCTATCAGAGGGGCTTGGATTGGAACACTCCTATTAAGCCGAGGAGAACTTTTTAACTACAGCTCTGAATTAATGTTTTCAGAGAAAGGTGGTTGGGGGGGAAGCCCCCGTAAGTATTAGAGGACTTGGTAAGAGGCATAAGATAGTAAGGCAGTCAGACTCCGGTTTTCTTTGGGGTAGATGCTCGGGTAAGTCCAGGGGGTTCCTCGAGTCCTGATTAGCCTTTGCCCGTCAGGCCTCTTCCCCAATCGACGTTTGCCACAGGTAGGATTTCCCTCGCTGGCTCCCGGCAATGTTACATATTTGGAGACTAATAAATTGGAGCAATATAATTGTTGTTTTTTAAAGACATACAGCAGGAAGGTAGGTGGGTGATTTAATTTGATGTTTTTATTCAAATGAATGGAAATTCATGGGAACTTTACAATTCAAAATAATTAAATTATCAAAAGCACATTTTAAACACAATTTAATTGATGATTTTCTATTTTGGAGAAACATAAACATCTTTTCTAACATTTGTTTTTATAAAAAGGGAGATAACGTGCAATTTAGGTATGGAAGGTATTTTGATTTTATAAAACTAATGAAATAAATGCCTCATTTAATTTATATGAAGAACAAAAGGAAGATATTAAAGTATATTTTGCAAAATTTTATGTTTTTATATTAATTGTGGTATTTATACATCTTATTTCTATTTGAATTACTTATAAATTATGAACAAAAATGCATATGTCAGTTTGTAATCATATTAAATTATTGAGTTCCTTACTAGTGTGATTTATCTTGTTATAATCTTAACTTTCCCATTGTTATTTTTTAGATCTATATATACAGATTTAGGCAATGTAAAAAAAAAACTGTAGAAACATTTAGAATTAAAAATGTACTTGTATGTATAGAATACTATGAGGTTTTATAAATTATATATCCTTTAGTAATTTTTAAGAAGAATTAGGAGCTGAATTTTTAAAAACCTGGTTATTAGATACTATAATCCCTATTCATTATGGGTTTTGAATTTCAACAAATCTCAAGGAAAAAAATGTTTCATCAGCAAAATTATTGCATCTTAAGGCAATATTTAATTATTAATCTTATAAGGCTTCTATTTTGATTTCTTTAGCTGCCTTAGTAAAGAAAGTAATAGAGAGTACAATAAAACTGCAGAAAAAGTGCTTAGTAGTACTAAAAGTCACTCAGTCATGTCCGACTCTTTGTGACCCCATGGACTATATGTGGAATTCTCCAGGCTAGAATACTGGAGTGGATAGCTGTTCCCTTCTCCAGGGATCTTTCCAACCCAGTGATCGAACCCAGGTCTCCTGAACTGCATGAGGATTCTTTACCAGTTGAGCCACCAAGGAAGCCTGAAAAAGTACATAAACTGGATTAAATGAAAAAATAAACAAACAAACAAAGCCAGCCTGGCATTTTAAAATATGCTGGTCTTTGGGAAAGTCTGAACTCTTTTCTGAATCAATGCTTTTAAATCAAAGTCTGAAGTGAGAAATTCTTTTTGTCATTTGAAAAATTATGCTGTGAATTATTGCTATTAAAAAAAAAAAGGTGCTTCCGATATGAAAATAAACTTTAGAGAATCCTGAGAGAATTTACTGGCATGTTTAAAGTGTCTTGAAAGGATTCTAGGAAGTACTTTAAAATGCTTAAGTGTTAATTTTTAAAGTTAAAGGAGTCTGCTCATTAATGTTGTATTTATGTTTTAATTGTAATTATATATGAGGCTTTAGTGGTTTGGAATCCATTTATATAACAACACATTGTTATATCACAGAGTTTGCAGAATAAATAGCACATGGGTTATATATCTAAGAAACAATGATGATATGAGTAACTTAACAATAGTAAGAAAAATAACCAAACTAATGACGACAGTTTATTTTTGAGTGCTTAATCTGTGCTATGCTCTATGCTTAGCAGTTGATAAAGGCAATCTCATTTTTCCCTCACAACAAATCCCTGTCCTATTTACAACTATATCACCCTCTGTTTTACATTGGAGCAGGAGGTTCCTTGAGGTCACACAAAGTTAAAAGATCTTCTTTCTTGCACCCATTTTTTAAAAATGTTCAAAACCTAAATATTGAGAAAACTGATACAACTGAAACATCTGTTTGATTTTAAAGCCTATATTCAGAAGTACTATCCTTTTGTTGTTATTGTTTAATCATTAAGTTGTATCCGACTCTTTGTGACCCTGTGGACTGTAGCCCACCAGGCTGCTCTGTCCATGGGATTTCCCAGACAAGAATACTGGAGTGGGATGCCATTTCTTCTCCAGGGGGTCTACCCAGTACCTTATATTTCCTGCACTTTGTCACTAGCACCACCTGGGCAGCCCCAGGGACTGTACCAAAATTATCCTACTCTATTTGGCCTTTTAAGTTTATATTGAAAAGTATTGAGAATTTACCAATGCTTATTTCAGCCACTCTCTGATGGAAAGGCATGCATACTTTAGGAAGCTCAGTTGTTTTTGTTTTAGTGATACAAGTGTAAAGAGTTCTTTTTGGAAGAGTTTTCGAGGATTTGAATATGCTTTGCCTTGAGAGTGTGGATATGTAGCTGCAGGACAGGTGAAACTGCTGGACCAATCCTCCTGTTCTTATAGATGGGGTGTGGCACACTAACAGCTTGAGAAGATTGTTATGGGCTCTGCTTTTTATCATTAAAAACTCTCATTTATTTTGTAAAGTTTTCTACTTTCAGTTTTGTGTATCTAAGAAAAATTACTAACATTCTGTCCACAGAGATAACAGTTCTTGAGTAATTTTATAACTGCCATTGGTTCAGGTTTTATCATTATCATCATCATCATCATCAATGTGAGGTAAGGTATTTCTTCTCATTCTTAAACGCAGGCACTATTATCTGATGGAGAGAAAACAACTGGGATTAAAGAAACGAAACCCAGTCTCAATTTCCTTTCTCTTTTTATGACACTGCATTGCCTCAGGATATCTTTGTAAGACATTTAATGTGATATTTCATCCTTTTTCTAAAATTCCAGTGTAAATTTAGCATTGTATCTATAGTATCTCATGATATGAAATAACAGATCTGTTATGTTAATTGACTTTCCCCAAACTATATGATTCTCTAATCATATTTTCAGTGGATGATTTATAAACATAAACATTTGTTTTAAAGCCTAGACAGCTAATTCGATCTGATCCTGACTGAGACCTCGTTCTTTTTCTTTTTGTATCTAAAAATTTGCTGTTTGTGATTATTTGACTTAGGTTTTCAAAGTAGAACATTAAATTGATGGTGACATTGTCTGTGGCTTTTTTTTTTTTTTTTCACTAAGGAGAGAATATACGGACAATGGAGGCAAAGAGGATTTATACAACAGCAGGAATTTTTATCTGGTTTGATATTCCCTGCTTTCAAACAAAGAGAAATGAGTTACACTTGACTGTATTAGAAGACACTATCCCCATAGGTGTGGATAAAAATGTTAAAGACTTTCCACTTGTACTTTATTTGGAATTATTTGGCATCAGAATATTGAAACAAGTGAGAAAGACGTTAAGTTTGGAATATAGTCCCTACTCTGCCCTTGAATTTCATATTCAATACTCCTTTCTAAAAGCTCCCATAAGAGACCATTTCCATATTATTTCTCTTTATGCTAAACTTGATAGTCAAATATGACTATTTGAAGTCTGATCTTCAAATATAAGAAGCCAACCTGGAATTTCAAACACAATTGTATAATAATCTTTGGGCAGAAGAGAATGCAAGAAACTTCCAATGAATTGAAACACCTGCTTTACAGATATCCCATGGAGGACAAGACATCCACATGTGGGCCATTCAACAAATTTAACAAGACCTAATGAGCCTTGAAACTGTAATTTAATTCTTAATTTCTGTGAAGTAAATTTAGTAATGACTGATAAGGACCATCATCATCTACATTTGGAGAGTCATTAACAGGGAAGTGGAAACACCTGTCCTTTTATGTAAGATGCTTAGTTCACTTTAGCATCTGAAACTGCTGTCCCTTGTACAGGAGCAACAACAAAAAATGCAGGGTTAAAATAATCTTAAAAACAAAATTCCATACTATACAGCATTTTGCTGTTCAAAATCAAATTCCACAGCTATAAGGTTAAGACTTACAAATGCCTTATAATTTTTTTGTATTGCCAGGGAAGAGTAGGTCTGGTGTGATCTGTATAACCTTGGGCGATTGCTTGCATGCATGACAGTAGTTATACACAAAGGTGTCTGCTTTGTACAGTTGAGTTCCAGAAGAGACTACTTTCTTGTATTGGGCTTCCTTTGTTAATATTACAGTACAAGCTCTGATGTTACTGTTTTAGTGTAAGAATTTTGTTTTTGTTTTTAAATAAAGACACTGGTCATATCTTAGTGTTAACTAAGACTATGTTTGGACAAGTTGGAGACCAAAAAATTTCCAATTGAATATAATATTTGTTAATAATATGCAATAAAAATATTAATGATACCCATTTTCTTCTCCAATCTTCTTCCCATCATAACTTCTCATTTCCATGAAGATGCTTCATGGAAGTACTACCTGATGAAAATATTTGCTGTTCTCATTGCTCTGATACACTTTTTAATAAGTGAACACAGATAAATTAAGCATCCAGGGATACTCTGAAGGAGAAAATTTGTCACAAAAGCTCAAATGATAGTGTGTATTACTGGAAGGGCTAGAACTCTAAAATTCAAGACTTGCTTCTCCCATTTCCCAGCCTTCTAGTCCAGTGACACCACTTGAAGAGTAGATGGCAGGAATGACTTGATATCCTTTCCAATTTTATTTCTCTGTGACTCAGTTTCCTCATTTGTAATAATGATTTGCTCAACCCCAAATTCTAGGCTTTCAGCTCTGTTTCATTGATCTATTTGTTGATCTATATGTCAGTACCAGGCTCTCTTTCTCTTTTATTGAGCTAAAATTGTCACATACTATTATATTAGCTATTAGTTTATGGTGTACAACATAATGATTCAATATTTGTATACACCAACACATGATAATGGCAGAAGCGAAGAGCAACTAAAAAGCCTCTTGATTAAGATGAAAGAAGAGAGTGAAAAAGCTGGCTTAAAACTCAATATTCAAAAAACTAAGATCATGGCATCCAGTCCCATCACTTCATAACAAATAAAGTGAAATTAAATTAAAAGGAATTAAAAGACTCTTGTTCCTTGGAAGAAAAGCTGTGACAAACCTAGACAGTGTATTAAAAAGCAAAGACATCACTTTGCCTACAAAGGTCCACATAGTCAAAGCTATGGTGTTTCCTGCAGTCATGTATGGATGTGAGAGCTGCACTATATAGAAGGCTGAGTGCCAAAGAATTGATGATTTTGAATTGTGGTGCTGGGGAAGACTCTTGGGAGTTCCTTGCACAGAAAGGAGATCAAACCAGTCAATTCTAAAGGAAATCAACCCCGAATATCCATTTGAAGGGCTGGTGCTGAAGCTGAAGCTTCAATACTTTGGCCACCTGAAGCGAAGAGCTGACTCATTGGAAAAGACCCTGATTCTGGGAAAGAATAAAGGAAGGAGAAGGGGACGACAGAGGATGAGATAGTTGGGTGGCATCACCAACTCAATGGACACGAGTTTGAGCAAACTCTTGGAGATAGTGAAGGCCAGGGAATCCTGGCGTGCTGCAGTCCATGGGGTAACGAACTGTTGGATGTGACTGAGTTACCGAACACCACCACCACCACAAAATCACCACAATAAGTATAGTTATTGTCAATCACCATACAAACTTACAAAAACAATTTTCTTCCTTGTGATGAGACTGTTTAAGATTTATTCTCTAGGCAACTTTCAAGTATACACTATTAATTACAGTCATACTGCTGTACATTTCATCCCCGTGACTAATTTATTATAAAACTCCAAATCTGCACCTCTTGATTCCCTTCACCCATTTCACTTCTCCTCCTAACTCTCCTCTCCTTTGGCATCTATGAGTTTTGTTTTGTCTGTTTGGATTCCATATATAAGTGAAATCATACAGTATTTGTCTTTCACCATCTGATTTATTTAATTTAGCATAATACCCTCAAGGTCTATCCATGTTTTCACAATGGCAAGATTTCATTATTTTTTATGACTCAGAAATATTCCATTATATATATACACACACACACCCCACATCTTTATCAATTCGTCCATAAATATTTAGGCTGTTTCCAGATCTTGGCTATGGTTACAATGAACAGAGGGATGCATATATATCTTTTCAAATTAATGTTTCTATTTTCTTTGGATAAATACACAGAGTGGAATTGCTGAATCATCTCATAGGTTTTTTCCCCTATTTTATTAACTGTATAATAAGATTTTTATTTGAAAATTTTCTTGCTTCCTTAGAATAAATCCCACTTCATCATGCTGCATGATTCTTTCAGTGTTTTGCTGAATTCAGTTTACAAATATTTTATTGCCAATTTTTGCATCTATGTTCATTGAAGATACTGGACTATAATTTTCTTTTCTGTGGCGTCTTTGTCTTGTTTTGGTAACAGGGTAATATTGACATTGTAAAATGAGTTTAGAGGTGTATCCTCTAAATTCCTTCATTTTTTTTGGAGGAGTTTGGGAAAGATTGGTATTAAGTATTCTTTGAATGTTTGGTAGACTTCACCAAGGAAACTCTCTGGTCCTGGACTTTCATTTGTTAGGAGGTTTTTGATAACTCCTTACTAATAATTGATATATTCAGATTTCCTATTTCTTTGTGATTCATAAAAGCATAAGATTATGTTTCTAGAAAATTATCCATTTAGTCTAGATGGTGCAATTTGTTAAATTATAATTTATTATAATATGTTGTGAGCCTTTGTATTTCTGTGGTATCAGTTGTAACTTCTACTTTTTCACTTCTTTTTTGTGTGTGTGTGTGTGTGTGTGAAGTAAAATTTTATGATTTATCTAGGAGACCCTTTATTACTCTCTGTAATGTGTAAATTTCACATATTCTAAAAATTTACATTATGTATAGTAATGCTTCCCAAGATGCTCATGCATGCTATTTGCCCCTGAATTTAAGTAATGCCCCTCTCGTACTGTAGCTGTTTTTTGTTGTTGCTGTTTTGTATGGCCCCACAAGGATTGAGAACATAATAGACACATTTTTTTTCAGTCTATTTTAACAAAACAGGTAGTTCTCAATCCTTTTCACTTCTGATTTTATGCATTTAAGCTGTTTCTTTTTCCTTAGTGACTCTAGCTAGAGACTTGTTGATTTTGTTTATATTTTCAAATAACTAGTTTGGTTTCATTGATCTTTTCCATTGAAATTTTGGTCTCTATTTCCTTTATTTCTGCTATAAAACATTTCCTTCCTTCTACTAACTAGGCTTCACTTGTCCTTCACTCGTCTTCATAGTTCCTCTAATGGTATAATTAGATTTTATTTGAAATGTTTCTTGATTCCTGAGGTTGACCTGTACTGCAATGAATTTCCCTCTTAGAAGTGTTTTTTATGCATCCCATAGATTTTGGCATATTGTATTTCCATCTTCATTTGTCTCAAGGTACTCTTAAGTTTCTCCTAAGATTTCTTCACTGACCCATTGGTTGTTCAGTAGTATAATATTTAAATTCCACATACTTTTGATTTTTCCAGGCTTTTGCCTTGTATTTTATTTCCAGTTTTATACCATTAGCACTTTAATAATAATGTGTCTTGGCATGGATTTCTTTTAGTTCTTCTTATTTAGGACTTTAGGGACATTCTGTACAGTCCTGTGGGACTGCGACCTTAACCCTGCTGCCTTCCAAACCAAGTGATCTGCAGGTATGCTCTGGGTGTAAGTTGCAAAAATGAATGATCCAGATGAGTGTACAAGTTCCTTTCTGGGAGGACCTAGCAATCTGTAGTGAGGCTGAGGAAGAGGGCAAAATGGCATTATTTGGCTTACTTTCTAAGAGCAGTTCTGAAGCCCTAGTGTAGCAAATTTGAACTTTTTGACTCTCAGCTGGAGATTCAGGTATAAATAATTTTTTTTCCCCAGAAAAATGGGATGGATTGCAATCTGCTGTCTGTGCAGTACCCTGGTGGTGGCAGCCTCCTAAAACTGTGTTTCTGATTGTTACAGTCCCTTGGGACTCAGGGATGCAAACCCCTGGTAGCAGTTCAGTTCAGTCGCTCAGTCGTGTCCGAAGCTCTGCGACCCCACGAATCACAGCACTCCAGGCCTCCCTGTCCATCACCAACTCCCGGAGTTCACTCAAACTCATGTCCACAGAGTTGGTGATGCCATCCAGCCACCTCATTCTCTGTCGTCCCCTTCTCCTCTGCCCCCAACCTTTCCCGTTCCCAGCATCAGAGTCTTTTCCAGTGAGTCAACCCGTCGCATGAGGTGGCCAAAGTATTGTAGTTTCAGCTTTAGCATCAGTCCTTCCAATGAACACCCAGGACCGATCTCCCTCAGAATGGACCTGTTGGATCTCCTTGCAGTACAAGGGACTCCCAAGAGTCTTCTCCAACACCACAGTTCAAAAGCATCAATTCTTCGGTGATCAGCTTTCTTCACAGTCCAACTCTCACATCCATACATGACCACGGGAAAAACCATAGCCTAGACTAGACGGACCTTGGTTGGCAAAGTAATGTCTCTGCTTTTTAATATATTATCAAGGTTGGTCATAACTTTCCTTCCAAGGAGTAAGCGTCTTTTAATTTCATGGCTGCAACAGCATCCGAAGTGATTTTGGGGCCCAAAAAAATAAAGTCTGACACTGTTTTCACTGTTTCCCCAACTATTTCCCATGAAGTGAGGGGACCAGATGCCATGATCTTTGTTTTCTGAATGTTGAGCTTCAAGCCAACCTTTTCACTCTCCTCTTTCACTTTCATCAAGAGGCCTTTGAGTTCCTCTTCACTTTCTGCCATAAGGGTAGTGTCATCAGCGTATCTGAGATTATTGATATTTCTCCCGGCAATCTTGATTCCAGCTTGTGCTTCTTCCAGCCCAGCGTTCCTCATGATGTACTCTGCATATAAGTTAAATAAGCAAGGTGACAATATACAACCTTGACGCACTCCTTTTCCTATTTGGAACCAGTCTGTTGTTCCATGTACAGTTCTGACTGTTGCTTCCTGACCTGCATACAGGTTTCTCAAGAGGCAGGTCAGGTGGCCTGGTATTCCCATCTCTTTCAGAATTTTCCACAGTTTATTGTGATGCACACAGTCAAAGGCTTTGGCATAGTCAATGAAGCAGAAATAGATGCTCTTCTGGAACTCTCTTGCTTTCTCCATGATCCAGCGGATGTTGGCAATTTGATCTCTGGAGCCTATGCCTTTTCTAAAACCTGCTTGAACATCTGGGAGTTCATGGTTCACATATTGCTGAAGCCTGACTTGGAGAATTTTGAGCATGACTTTACTAGCGTGTGAGATGAGTGCAATTGTGCAGTAGTTTGAGCATTTTTTGGCATTGCCTTTCTTTGGGATTGGAATGAAGACTGACCTTTTCCAGTCCTGTGGCCACTGCTGAGTTTTCCAAATTTCTGGCATATTGAGTGCAGCACTTTCACAGCATCATCTTTCAGGATTTGAAATAGCTCAACTGGAATTCCATCACCACCACTAGCTTTGTTCATAGTGATGCTTTCTAAGGCCCACTTGACTTCACATTCCAAGATGTCTGGCTCTAGGTCAATGATCATGTTATTGTGACTATCTTGGTCATGAAGATCTTTTTTGTACAGTTCTTCTGTGTATTCTTGCCACCTCTTCTTAATATCTTCTGCTTCTGTTAGGTCCATACCATTTCTGTCCTTTATTGAGCCCATCGTTGCATGAAATGTTCCCTTGGAATCTCTAATTTTCTTGAAGAGATCTCTTGTTTTTCCTTTTTTGTTGTTTTCCTCTATTTCTTTGCATTGATCACTGAGGAAGGCTTTCTTATCTCTCCTTGCTATTCTTTGGAACTCTGCATTCAGATGCTTATATCTTTGCTTTTCTCCTTTGCTTTTCACTTCTCTTCTTTCACAGCTATTTGTAAGGCCTCCTCAGACAGCCATTTTGCTTTTTTCCATTTTTTTTCCATGGGGATGGTCTTGGTCCCTGTCTCCTTTACAATGTCACGAACCTCTGTCCAGAGTTCATCAGGCAATCTCTATCAGATCTTGTCCCTTAAATCTATTCCTCATTTCCACTGTATAATCATAAGGGATTTGATTTAGGTCATATCTGAATGGTCTAGGTGTTTTCCCTACTTTCTTCAATTTAAGTCTGAATTTGGCAATAAGGAGTTCATGATCTGAGCCACAGTCAGCTCCTGGTCTTGTTTTTGCTAACTGTTTAGAGCTTCTCCATCTTTGGCTGCAAAGAATATAATCAATCTGATTTTGGTGTTGACCATCTGGTGATGTCCATGTGTAGAGTCTTCTCTTGTGTTGTTGGAAGAGGGTGTTTGCTATGACCAGTGCGTTCTCTTGACAAAATTCTATTAGCCTTTGCCCTGCTTCATTCCGTGCCCCAAGGCCAAATTTGCCTGTTACTCCAGGTGTTTCTTGACTTCCTACTTTTGCATTCCAGTCCCCTATAATGGAAAGGACATCTTTTTTGCGTGTTAGTTCTAAAAGGTCTTGTAGGTCTTCATAGAACTGTTCAACTTCGGCTTCTTCAGTGTTACTGGTTGGGGCATAGGCCTGGATTACTGTAATATTGAATGGTTTGCCTTGGAAACGAACAGAGATCATTCTGTCATTTTTAAGATTGCATCCAAGTACTGCATTTCGGACTCTTTTGTTGATCATGATGGCTACTCCATTTCTTCTAAGGGATTCCTGTCCACAGTAGTAGATATAATGGTCATATGAGTTAAATTCACCGATTCCAGTCCATTTTAATTCACTGATTCCTAGAATGTCTATGTTCACTCTTGCCATCTCCTGTTTGACCACTTCCAATTTGCCTTGATTCATGACCTAACATTCCAGGTTCCTATGCAATATTGCTCTTACAGCACCGGACCTTGCTTCTATCACGAGAGACGCTGGCTCCGGCGGCCCAGACGCGAGAGACGCCGGCCTGGCGGCGCAGACGCAAGACACACCAGCCCTGGCGCAACCGACCAGGCAAAGAGGCGCTGCCAAGAGGAGCTACCCCACGCCTGAGGCCAGGGTCAGCGGCCGAGAGGAGCTGCCCCACGTCCAACAGGTGGTGCCTGTGCCGGCGCAGGAGGGCCGAGAGGAGCTACTCCACATTCAAGGTCAGGAGGGGTGGCCTTGAGGAGATACCCCTCATCCAAGGTAAGGTACAGCAGCTGCACTTTGCTGGAGCGGCTGTGAAGAGATTTTCTATGACCAAGGTAAGAGAAACCCAAATAAGACGGTAGGTATTGCGAGGGGGCATCAGAGGGCAGACACACTGAAATCATAAGCAAAGGAAACTAGTCGATCTGATCACATGGACCACAGCCGAATGTGGTCCACTGGAGAAGGGAATAGCAAATCACCTCAGTATACTTGCCTTGAGAACCCCATGAACAGTAACAAAGGGCAAAATGATAGGATACTGAATGAGGAATTCCCCAGGTCGGTAGGTACCCAGTATGCTACTGGAGATCAGTGGAGAAGTAACTCTAGAAGGAATAAAGGGATGGAGCAAAAGCAAAACCTGGTAGCAGAGCCAGGTGACAAAGGAGGATGTCCTATTTGGACTCAGCACATCCACCATCCACTGTCCCTTTAGTGGGACAGTGGAGCAGGCAGGCAGGCACTATATGCACCCATGAGACCCAGCAAGACAGAGGGAGAAGCAAAACTGGCATTTGCCAGCACCTCCATCCTGGAGAGGTTCATTAGTCCCTGCCGCTCCAGCAGATGCTTTAAGATTAGAAAAGAGTCTCCTGATCCAGGCACCTTTCACATATAGTCTAGGCACTTTTCAAACTGCTGTTTTGCATTAGTCCCTGGAGCAGATGTCTGTGCACAGGCTCTTTAAGAGAAGTATCTCAGTTCCTTATAGCCCTTTGGGTCTCCTGGATGAGAAGCTCTGTTGGTTTTCAAAGACAGACATTTCTGAATTTCCTCTTTCTGGTGCAGATTCCAAGGACTGGGTTGCATGAAGTAGGGCACAAGCCCCTCACTCTTTAGAGAGAAGCTATGGATTTGGGAAATCCCTCCCAATTGTGGGTCACCATGCCAGGGATGGGTTTCTGTTAAGGTCTCATCTTTGCCTCTCTTACCTGTCTCAATGTAGCCTTTCTACCCTTTGTTTTGAAGGAGCTGTTCAGCTAGTCTTCAGGTCTTTTTCTGAGGGAACTGTTCCACAGTGTAGCTGTAGAGTTGGTGTGTTCACAGAGGGAGGTGAGTTTCAAGATTCTCCCATGTCACCATCTTGCACTATCCTCCTTCCCAGGTTCTCTTGATCACTGCAGCTTTGTTTACATGTCCTAAAGTCAGGTAATGTGAACATTCCAATTTTGTTCTTTTTAAAAAATAGTTTTGGCTATTACATTTCCTTTGTCTTTCCACATGCGTTTTAATTCACCATATTGATTTCTATGAAATATTCTGTTAATATTTTGACAGATTTTGTCTAATCTGTAGAGCTAATTGAGATAAGTTAATATTTTAATGGCCTTCCCTGGAGGCTCAGATGGTAAAGAATCCACCTGCAATGCAGGAGACCCAGGTTTGATCTCTGGGTTGGAGAGATCCCCTGGTGAAAGGAATGGCAAGACATTCCAGTATTCTTGCCTGGAGAATTCCATGGACAGAGGAGTCTGGTGGGTTATAGTGTATGGGGCTGAAAAGAGTCAGACATGACTGAGAGTGATATCTTAATACTGAGGCTTACAATTCATGAACACAGAATTTATCTTTATGAATTTAGGTCTACTATGAATTCTTTCAGTAGTGCTTGTGATTTTACCACACTGAATTTGCAAACATTTTATAATGTTTATATGTCTCATAATTTTGGAGCTTTAGTAAATGTTACTGATTTTTACTTTAATTCCTGACTATTTATTGATAGTATATTGAACTTGTATACGGAAAACTTGCTAAAAGCACTGATTGGTTCTGGAAGCATTTTGCAGATTACTGGTTTTTTGTTTTCTTTTACATAAATCATGTCATGTGTGAATAGATGCCATTTTATTTCTTCCTTTTAAGTGCCTATGTTCCTTTTAATTAGCTTGTTATACCAGCAAAGACACCCTGTAAGTTGTTGCATAAAAATGTTGGAAGCAGATATCTTTGTACCTGATGCTGGGGAAAAAATATTCAGGCCTTCAAAATAGTTAAGGGTAGAAATGGATTTGGTGTTTTTAATTTATTTATGTTTAATTGAACAATAATTGCTTTATAGTATTGTGTTGGTCTCTGCCAAAATCAACATGAATCAGCCATAGGTATACCTATGCCTCCCTCCTTGAACCTCTCCATAAATCCCACCCTCTCTTTCCTCCCCACCCCCCATATCCATAACTCTGTTCTTTATGTCTGTGACTCCATCGTTGCCCTGCAAATCATTTTATCAGTACCATGTTTCTAGAGTCCATATATATGCATTAGTATCAGTTCAGTTCAGTCGCTCAGTCGTGTCCGACTCTTTGCGACCCCATAAATCACAGCATGCCAGGCCTCCCTGTCCATCACCAACTCCCGGAGTTCACTCAAACTCATGTCCACAGAGTCGGTGATGCCATCCAGCCATCTCATTCTCTGTTGTCCCCTTCTCCTCCTGCCCCCAATCCCTCCCAGCATCAGAGTCTTTACCAGTGAGTCAACTCGACGCATGAGGTAGCCAAAGTTTTGGAATTTCAGCTTTAGCATCAGTCCTTCCAATGAACACCCAGGATTGATCTCCTTTAGAATGGACTGGTTGGATCTCCTTGCAGTCCAAGGGACTCTCAAGAGTCTTCTCAGCAACACAGTTCAAAAGCATCAATTCTTCGGCGATCAGCTTTCTTCACAGTCTAACTCTCACATCCATAGATGACCACTGGAAAAACCATTGACTTGACTAGATGGACCTTTAAGGCAAAGCAATGTCTCTGCTTTTTAATATGCTGTCTAGGTTGGTTATAACTTTCCTTCCAAGGAGTAAGCATCTTTTAATTTCATGGCTGCAACAGCATCCGCAGTGATTTTGGAGCCCAAAATAATAAAGTCTGACACTTTTCCATTGTTTCCCCAACTATTTCCCATGAAGTGATGGGACCAGATGTCACGATCTTTGTTTTCTGAATGTTGAGCTTCAAGCCAACCTTTTCACTCTCCTCTTTCACATTCATCAAGAGGCCTTTGAGTTCCTCTTCACTTTCTGCCATAAGGGTGGTGTCATCTGCATATCTGAGGTTATTGATATTTCTCCCGGGAATCTTGATTCCAGCTTGTGCTTCTTCCAGCCCAGCGTTCCTCATGATGTACTCTGCATATAAGTTAAATAAGCAGGGTGACAATATACAACCTTGACGTATTCCTTTTCCTATTTGGAACCAGTCTGTTGTTCCATGTCCAGTTCTAACTGTTGCTTCCTGACCCGCATACAGGTTTCTCAAGAGGCAGGTCAGGTGGTCTGGTATTCCCATCTCTTTCAGAATTTTCCACAGTTTATTGTGATCCACACAGTCAAAGGCTTTGGCATAGTCAATGAAGCAGAAATAGATGTTTTTCTGGAACTCTCTTGCTTTCTCTATGATCCAGAGGTTGTTGGCAATTTGAAGTCTGGTGCCTCTGCCTTTTCTAAAACCTGCTTGAACATCTGGGAGTTCACAGTTCATATATTGCTGAAGCCTGGCTTGGAGAATTTTGAGCATGACTTTACTAGCGTGTGAGATGAGTGCAATTGTGCAGTAGTTTGAGCATTCTTTGGCATTCCCTTTCTTTGGGATTGGAATGAAGACTGACCTTTTCCAGTCCTGTGGCCACTGCTGAGTTTTCCAAATTTGCTGGCATATTGAGTGCAGCACTTTCACAGCATCATCTTTCAGGATTTGAAATAGCTCAACTGGAATTCCATCACCTCCACTAGCTTTGTTCGTAGTGATGCTTTCTAAAGCCCACTTGACTTCACATTCTAAGATGTCTGGCTCTAGGTGAGTGATCTCACCATCATGATTATCTTGGTCGTGAAGATCTTTTTTGTACAGTTCTTCTGTATATTCTTGCCACCTTTCTTAATATCTTCTGCTTCTGTTAGATCCATTCCATTTCTGTCCTTTATTGAGCCCATCGTTCCATGAAATGTTCCCTTGGTATCTCTAATTTTCTTGAAGAGATCTCTTAGTTTTCCTATTCTGTTGTTTTCCTGTATTTCTTTGCATTGATCGCCGAGGAAGGCTTTCTTATCTCTCCTTGCTATTCTTTGGAACTCTGCATTCAGATGCTTATATCTTTTCTTTTCTCCTCTGCTCTTTTCACAGCTATTTGTAAGGCCTCCTCAGAGAGCCATTTTGCTTTTTTCCATTTCTTTTCCATGGGGATGGTCTTGGTCCCTGTCTCCTGTACAATGTCATGAACCTCCCTCCCAGAGTTCATCAGGCACTCTATCTATCAGATCTAGTTCCTTAAATCTATTTCTCACTTCCACTGTATAATCATAGGGCATTTGATTTAGGTCATATCTGAATGGTCTAGGTGTTTTCCCTACTTTCTTCAACTTAAGCCTGAATTTGGCAATACAGAGTTCATGATCTGAGCCACAGTCAGCTCCCAGTCTTGTTTTTGCTGACTGTATAGAGCTTCTCCATCTTTGGCTGCAAAGAATATAATCAATCTGATTTCGGTGTCGACCATCTGGTGATGTCCATGTGTAGAGTTCTCTTGGCAAAACTCTATTAGCCTTTGCCCTGCTTCATTCTCTACTACAAGGCCAAATTTGCCTGTTAGTCCAGGTGTTTCTTGACTTCCTACTTTTGCATTCCAGTCCCCTATAATGAAAAGGACAATCTTTTTGGGTGTTAGTTCTAAAAGGTCTTGTAGGTCTTCATAGAACCAATTAACTTCAGCTTCTTCAGCATTATTGGTTGGGGAATAGGCCTGGATTACTGTAATATTGAATGGTTTGCCTTGGAAACGAACAGAAATCATTCTGTCGTCTTTAAGATTGCATCCAAGTACTGCATTTCGGACTCTTTTGTTTACCATGATGGCTACTCCATTTCTTCTAAGGGATTCCTGCCCACAGTAGTAGATATAATGGTCATCCGAGTTAAATTCACCCATTCCAGTCCATTTTAGTTCACTGATTCCTAGAATGTCGACGTTCACTCTTGCCATCTCCTGTTTGACCACTTCCAATTTGCCTTGATTCATGGACCTAACATTCCAGGTTCCTATGCAATATTGCTCTTTATAGCACCGGACCTTGCTTCTATCACTGGTCACATCCACAACTGGGTATTGGTTTTGCTTTTGCTCCATCCCTTTATTCCTTCTATAGTTATTTTGCCACTAAGCTCCAGTAGCATACTGGGCACCTACCGACCTGGGGAATTCCTCATTCAGTATCCTATCATTTTGCCCTTTGTTACTGTTCATGGGGTTCTCAAGGCAAGTATACTGAAGTGGTCTGCCATTCCCTTCTCCAGTGGACCACATTCGGCTGTGGTCCATGTGATCAGATCGGCTAGTTTCCTGTGATTATGATTTCAGTGTGTCTGCTCTCTGATGCCCCCTCGCAATACCTACCGTCTTATTTGGGTTTCTCTTACCTTGGTCGTGGAAAATCTCTTCACAGCCTCTCCAGCAAAGTGCAGCCGCTGTACCTTACCTTGGATGAGGGGTATCTCCTCAATGCCGCCCCTCCTGACCTTGAACGTGGAGTAGCTCCTCTTGGCTCTCCTGTGCCCGTGCAGCCACCGCCTGTTGGACGTGGGGCAGCTCCTCTCGGCGGCTCCTCTTTGCCTGGTAGGTTGTGCTGGGGCCGGCGTCTCTCGCGTCTGCGCCGCCGGGGCCGGCATCTCTTTCACTCTATATAATTAGCTTCAGGTTCGTCCACCTTTTTAGAACTGACTCATATGTGTTCCTTTTTATGACTGAGTAATATTTCATTCTAACATATACCACAGCTTCTTTATCTATTCACCTGTCAATGGGCATCTGGGTTGCTTAATGGATTAGTTTTTGATACTGTTTCTATTCCTAATTGATTGGAGTGTTATCAGGAATGTATTTCTTTTGCTGTTCTCATTAAGTTTATTTTTACATATCACAGAAACTCACAATATACTGCTACTCTTTGGGCTTTAGTTATTTTAGTTACTCTAAAAGTATGTAATTATAATTTAACTAATTAAAAGTGAAGAAAAATCATTATTTTACAATTTATCCAGCATTATTCATATGTATGTGTAGATCTCAGTTTCTCTCTGGTATCATAATATTAGGCCTGATAATTTCCTTAAACATTTCTTGTAATGCAAGTCTGCTGGTAATGAATTCTCTTGCATGCATGCTTTCAGTTCAGTTCAGTTCAGACGCTCAGTCATGTCCGACTCTTTACGACCCCATGACTCACAGCATGCCAGGCCTCCCTATCCCTCACCAACTCCTGGAGTTCACTCAAACGCATGTCCATCGAGTCAGTGATGCCATCCAGCCATCTCATTCTCCGTCGTCCCCTTCTCCTCCCGCCCCCAATCCCTCCCAGCATCAGAGTCTTTTTGAGCAGTCGCTTCAGTCAAGTCCAACTCTTTGTGACCCTATGGACTATAGTCTGCCAGTTTCCTCTGCCCATGGGATTCTCCAGGCAAGAATACTGAACTGGGCTGCCATGGCCTCCTCCAGGGGATATTCCTGACCCAGGAATCAAATCTGTATCTCCTGTGTCTCCTGCTCTGCAGGTGGATTCTTGACTGCTGAGTCACCAGGGAAAGCCATGAATTCTCTTATTTTTAACTAAAAAGATTTTCTTTTCCCTTCATTCTGAAGTCTATTTTCACCAGCTATATAATTCTGGGATAACAGTTTTATCTGTTAACCTTTTAACATGCCTCTCATTGTCTTCAAGGTTATAGAATTTCTGATAACTTATTTACTGTGATTCTTCTCTCTTTCTTTTGGTATGCAGTGAGATTTTTCTTTCTCAACAATTTAAATATGATGTGTGTAGATGTTTACCTTTGTCTCTTTTTTAAATGTATCTTGCTAAAATATATCTGCTGGAATTCCCCATCTGATCACATATTTTGGTCATCTTTCATTCCAGAGTTTTCGACATATTACTTATAGCTATTTTAAATACTTCTGCTGATCCAACATCTGTGTCATTTCTGAGTTTGGTCTTTTGAATTGCTTTCTCTTTTGACAATGAGATATTTTTCCTTGTCTTGTGTGTATGTGTGTCTAAATTTTTGGCTCAGTGCTAAACATTATGTATAGGAGAGTAAGCTTATGAAAATAGTATTAACGTTCAATACTTGCTATACTTGTGCTAAGCCATCAATGGGAGATTCAGTACAGTTGGGAGCTAAGGTAGGTTTCTTTTTAATTTATTTATTTTAATTGAAGGCTAATTACTTTACATTATTGTATTGGTTTTGCCATACATTGACATGAATCTGCCTTGGATGTACATGTGTTCCCCATCTTGAACCCCCCTCCCACCTCTCTCCCCATCCCATCCCTCTGGTTCATCCCAGTACACCAGCCCCGAACATCCTGTATCATGCATTGAACCTGGATTGGCATTCATTTCACATATGATAATATACATGTTTCAATGCCATTCTCCCAAATCATCCCACCCTCGCCCTCTCCCATAGAGTCCAAAAGACCATTCTATACATCTGTGTCTCTTTTGTTGTGATGCTGTTACCTTATTGCAAGTAAACTATGCAGTGCAAATTCTTTCATGATTACCAAGTATTTAAGGGGAAGGTTTGCCACACTATTTCTACTAAACACCTTATATTTAGTACTTACACACTATGCCTTGAAGAGGGACTCCCTCATATTTTTGCCCTCTGATAGCAGTAGACTGTAACTTCTTTTTACTCAGTGCTTAGAAGTCTGGTGTTGGAGTACTGGGTGTTTTCTGTTGTCCTGGAACAACCTTGGTCCTAGGCTGGACCAGAGTCTTGGGTGTGGGCCTTTCTCAATGAACTGTCCCTTGGACCAGTAGCAGTAGACTTCTGACAGTCTGAGTTCAAGACTCTTCCTGTTCTTCCTTCAGGGGTAGAGGGTTTAATTTCTTTTCTCACTTCCCAGCTACACTGGATGTTACCTGTTCCCTGGGGGAAAGGGAGGAGGCAATAGTTTCTTCTACCCTTCCTCTACAGTTTAATCAGATGTCATTGAGGAGAAGACACTCTGAGGGTTTGCATCTTTCCTGAAGTTGGAGTCCTTCCTGTTCTCTAGGACTTGCACTGCTGTCTTATTCCTAATCTTTACTGTGAGTGCCCAATAGAGATCCATGAAGATGAGCCTATAAGTGGTCTAATCTCCCCTCCCCTGTGTCTGTGGTCCCTTGGGTTTTATATTCTCATGATCGTCAACACTCAGATTTCATCAATTAGTTAACATTTTAACCTGAATTCTCATTCACTCATGTGTCTGGCTGATCATTTGCCCATGGTCTATGACAGATTATATAGTGCACAAGTCCTGTTTCTTCTTGGGACATCCTGACTTTCTTTAGATTGCAGAGTATTTTGTTTGTGACCTCATTCCTCTAAAAGTTTCAAGGAAAGCCATACTTTGTAGGTTGTCTGGTGTCTTATAATGCATGATTCTTCCCAGCTTTCTACACCCTAGTCGGTTAGAAGACTCTGCTGTGCTTTTCAGAGAATTTCTTTTAACTTTTTAGAACATCAATCTAGTTCTGAATTGCTTTCAAATTTTATAAATGTCTTAATGAAAAAGCAAGCCAAATAGCAGTTTCAATTTTATGCCTCTCCATTTTCAGAGATTCTGGCCGCTCAACTGTCTTGTTTTCGAGAACTTAAACTAACAGAATTGCCACAAACTCTGCTTTCAAATTAGATGTTGATCTTCTTTTTCTGATACTCAGCCTCTTACCCAGTACCCAGAAGCAACAAACATTCCAAACAGAATGGGCTTCCCTACTGTGTGATCCTGGCCTTTTAAACTGTGCCTGCCTCTTCAGTTCTCATATGCTTCATTGATTTATTTAGTACTTATTTATTTATAACATTTATAGTTTACACATAGAGGCATTAGTTTGCCATAAGCCATTCCAATGTAGTTAGGAGCAGACATCCCTTTTTTTCTGTTTTAATGAATAACTGTTCTTCCCTATTTTTTAATTATCCATTTTGTAATGTACATAGCATCTTAAACAGTTTATTTAGTATAATATGGTAGTTCCATTTTGCTCCTTTATGGTGTATTATATGCATCTGTAAGAAAAATAATACCCCCCGAACTATATTGGCTAATATCTTATTTTTCCTCCTATGGAACAATCTAGATGTAGGGTCCTGGTCAGAGTGGCTCTGTCCTGCTCCACAGAAACATCAACATATTCTGTTGTTCTCTATCTGGTTCCTCCACCTGCTAGAATACCGTTCTACTCTTTATAGTCACAAGTGGCTCAGCAGAAAATTAGCTTTCAAAGTCTGCATGCTGCTGGTGTAGTTTTTGAGGCTAGGACTGCATTAGAGGCAGAGCACTCTGAGGCTTTTTGCAGGCAGGGCTTATGTTTCCTTTGACAATAAAATCCCCTAAAATCTTAATTGGTTTCTGTTTGCTTGTTTGTTTTTTTCCTTCTTCCAAATCTCTTCTGAAAATAAGCATAAACTTGTCATAATTCTTGAACTTGGCAAACAACTTGTACTTGTTGGTCTTTGTTGCACATTTCTTTCTTCCTCAACTTAATATTGACTAATCTGTGGCACAATTAAAAAAAATGGCTGGAAGCAAAAGGAAGTTTCTCTTAACTGGATTGTTTCCTCTTCAATCTTTGTTTACAGATTCTATAATTATTGTCTGACTTCAAGAACGTAGAATTTTACTAAAGCAACTATCAAATATTATCATTGCTACTGTTGCAAGTTCCCCCTAGAATGAGTAATAGGCTTGGTAGAAACAAGATCGACTCTCTGTCAACAAAGGCAATACTTTTATCAAGGGCCTCCTCAGTTTTCTCTGCTACAGTATCTATTTTTACCACCAACAGTCCAACCTCTGAGACAATTCTACACATTTTAGGTTTATGTTTCTCTAGTCCTCCACCTCCACGTAAAATTTTTTGTACCAGCAATTTATAACACATTATTCACACATGTACATCCCTTCCCATGCCACCATATAATTATCATGTTAAAAATGAAGTAAGAACTATAAGTAACATCTTAACAGAAACTTTACTAGGTAAAGAACTTTAGAACAACCTTCTCATTAGAATAACAATGTCAAGTATGAATAATGAAAATAGTGTGCATGCAAGAATGGATTTCAGAAGTCAGGAAAAGTAACTCTGGAAGATGTGATGTATTTCCAACTACAGTAAAATATTTTTTCTGTCTCAATTAACTATTCTGAATGTTGAATAATTCATGAGTTAATTCTATGTTAATTAATAAAATTGGCTTATTGACACTCTTAAGCCTTAAGAGTCAATACTGAGAAAATAGTAAATATTTTCAATCAAAAGAGTGGTATTTTTAATTTGATTATTGATTATTTTGCTCTGATAAGCATTAGGTTAGGTCTTCTGATAAATGCCCACAATTACATGTACCTTTCTTCCAGGCATGATTTGAAATTTAATTATAACAGTTGGTGCAGGGCTTTTCTCATAAATGTGTAACTTTAGTCAAATTATTAAACTGATCACCAACTGGTTTATAATGCTTCGGTTCCTAGACTAATGAACCATATATCCTTGTCATTTTCAGTAATGTTTTGACAGTTTTTGCCTCAGTGCCTTTGAATTACAAGTGTGTACAGCTGCATTGCCAACTGCTACAATAGGTCTCCCTCTAAGGATATGGTAGGTCATGATTTATGATTTTGAACTTTTTTAGCCAGGCAATAATATTTCTTTATTCCATTTCAAAGGAATCAATGTAGTTTTATGCTCATCATTAAATACTTAGTTCATTAGAAAAGTCTAAATAAGTAATTTAAATTTTAAATGCATGGCAAAATATGTATCTTTAAAAATAAAATATTTATAGTACATGAGATAGCCTATATAGGTCCACATAGACTTTTATGCAGTTGCAAAATTTAAAAAGGTCTGAGAAGCAAAATATTTAAATAACTCATTTGACAGCAAAATCTGTTCTGAACTGAAGTGAAATTATTGACTTTATTACACTCACTGTGTTTTATTAAAAAATATTTATCTGCTTGAACATGGGACATTGCTATAGACTCTGTTGTGGGTGATTTAATATTCCATAAATATATATGATTGCTTTAGCTAAAATAAATATATATGTATATGTATGATGCATGTATATATATAGGGGTTTCTCTGGTGGCTCAGTTGGTAAAGAATCTGCTTGTAATGCAGAAGATCCAGGTCCGATCCCTGGGTTGGGAAGATTCCCAAGAGGAGGAAATGGCAACCCACTCCAGTATTCTTGCCTGGAAAATCCCAAGGACAGAAGACCCTGGTGAGCTTCCGTCCACAGGGTTGCAAGAGTTGGACACAAGTTAGAGGCTAAACTACCACTATGACACCATGTATGTATATACACATACACATATAAATGCATATATATAGTTAAATATAATATAGTTCAAATTAGTTTGAACCAAACAAATTTGTCATTATTCATATACCAAAAATTAGATAGAGGCATTTCATATAGTTCAACAGTGCAGTTCAATCTAATATGTTCCTTGATTACTTAAATATACTTATTAGCAAATTATTTTACAATATGTATGGATACAGATCATAAAAACTATTAGTAAATATTATATTAAAGCTATTCACTTTAAAAAGAACTCAATTCATAAATAATTATAAACTGCTTTTCCATGTACAGCACAAATTCTGCTTCTAAATTCCCTTTTGTACTTCTCTAGTGTTTTATTTTCTCTAGTGTTTGTAACCTCACTGCACCTACTAATGACATTATGCCATTCAGGCTTAAAACCTTAGTAAGACTTGACACTAGCCCCTTATTTGCTACTTGTAGCCTAGTTTTTCTTTCAGTCTTTCTCACATTTTGTTCTTTGTTTAATTAATCTGGTTTGCTCATTAATCCAGTTCAGAAACTTGCAGGCTCATACCTGGAATATTGCAATAGTTTGCCAAATTGACTTTGTTATATTTAGTTCTTTCACATTACAATATATCCTATCCATATTTACTTGCTTAAAAGCATTTAATAATTCCATTTTCTGTTTATATTTGAAGTCCATAACTTTGCAGCTAATGTTCTCTACAATTTAGTCATAATTTTATATAAAAATCTTATGTCCTTTAGCATGGTAGTAGTATAAGGGAATTTCTTAACTGAATAAAGTACTTCAACAAAAATTTACAGCTAACACCATGTATACTGTGTACTTAGTCGCTCAGTTGTGTCTAGCTCTTTGCTACCTCACAGACTGTAGCACACCAGGCTCCTCTGTCCGTGGGGATTCTCCGGGCAGGAATACTGGAGTGGGTTGCCATGCAATCACTGGATCTTCCATCTTCCATCTTACCCTGGAAGATCCAGGGGATCTTCCCAACCCAGGGATCAAACCCAGGTCTCCCACATTGCAGGCAGATTCTTTACTGTCTGATCCACCAGGGAAGCCCATATTTACTGGTAAAAGATTAAATGTCTTTATTTAAGATCAATAAAAAGGCAAAGCTGCTTACTGCTACTACTTCTGTTTAGCATAATATTGGAAGTCCTAGTCAGTGCAATAAGGAAGAAAAAGGAAATAAAAAGCATTCAACTTAGAAAGAAAGAAATTAAAACCTTCTCTACTTATAGAATGAAATAGTTATTTATGTAGAAAATCCCAAAGAATCTACAAAAAACCCATCTAGTAATAGTGAGTGACTCATCAAAGTTTCATTTTATAAGACTAACGTGCAAAATCAATAGTGTTTCTATATAAAAGTACAGTATCATTTATAGTTATACACCAAAAATATAATGACTAAAATATAAGCTTAACAAAACATGTACAGGATATGTATGCTGAAAACTAAAAAATGATAATGAAAGAAAGGAAAGAAAATATAAATAGAGAGACCTATTGGATTTATAGATTGCAAGACTCAACACAGTGAAAATATTAAATCTCCCATCAATTTTAAAGCAATTCCTATCAAAGTGCCAGCAAGACTATTTGTAGATATAAACAACCTTATAATAAAATGAATAGCTAAAACAGATTTGAAAGAGAAAAAAATGTGGGAGAGACCATTTTACCTAACTTTCAGTTCAGTTCAGTTACTCAATAGTGTCCGACTCTTTGAGACCCCATGGACTGCAGCACTCCAGGCTTCCCTGTCCATCACCAATTCCCAGAGCTTGCTCAAACTCAGGTCCATCGAGTTGGTGATGCCATCCAACCATCTCATTCTCTGTCATCCCCTCTCCTCCTGTCTTCAATCTTTCCCAGTATCAGGGTCTTTTCCAATGAGTCAGTTCTTCGCATCAGGTGGCCAAAGTGTTAGAGTTCCAGTTTCAGCATCAGTCCTTCCAATGAATATTCAGGACTGATTTCCTTTAGGATTGACTGGTTGGATCTCTGTAGTAAAAGGGACTTACCGAACTTTCAAACTTGCCATATAATCTACAATAACCAAGACTTCACTTTAGTAGCAGGATAGACAGATCAATAGACATAAGAGAGAATCCAGAAATACCCCACACAAGTATGAATAACACATTTTTGACAAAAATGAAAAAGGAATTGATGGAGAAAGGATACTCTTTTTAAGAAATGGCACTGCATTAATTAGGCATCCATAGGCTGAAAATATTAACATCAGCATACACCTCAAACACTGTAGAACAAATAATTTGAAATGGATCATGGACTTAAATGAAAAATGTAAAACTATGAAACTTCCAAAAGAAAACATAGGAGAAAATCTTTGATACCTAGAATGGGATAAGGCCTTCTGATTATATGTGAAACAGAAAACATGATCCATAGAAGAAAATAATGAATAAATTGAACTTGATAATAACTGAAAAAAAGACCCAAGTAAGAAGGCAAGAATATAAGCTCCAGATTGGGAGAAAATATTTGCAAACAGTATATATGACAAATGACTCATATATTGAATATATGAAGAACTGTCCAAACTTAATGGTAAGAAAACAACCCAAAGAAACAATGGGCAATAGAAGTGAATGGACAGTTCACCAAAGGGGATAAACATATGACAAATACACACAAGGAAATACATTCAACATTATTAGTGATTCAGTTCAGTTCAGTACATTTCAGTCGCTCAGTCATGTCCGACTCTTTGAGACCCCATGAATCACAGAACGCCAGGCCTCCCTGACCATCACCAACTCCCGGAGTTCACTCAAACTCATGCCCATCGAGTCGGTGATGCCATCCAGCCATCTCATTCTCTGTTGTCCCCTTCTCCTCCCATCCCCAATCCTTCCCAGCATCAGACTCTTTTCCAGTGAGTCAACTCTTCGCATGAGGTGGCCAAAGGTTGGAGTTTCAGCTTTAGCATCAGTCCTTCCAATGAACACCCAGGATTGATCTCCTTTAGAATGGACTGCTTGGATCTCCGTGCAGTCCATGGGATTCTCAAGAGTCTTCTCCAGCACCACAGTTCAAAAGCATCAATTCTTCGGCGATCAGCTTTCTTTACAGTCCAACTGTCACATCCATACATGACCACTGGAAAAACCATAGCCTTGACTAGAAGGACCTTTGTTGGCAAAGTAATGTCTCTGTTTTTTAATATACTATCTAGGTTGGCCATAACTTTCCTTCCAAGGAGTCAGGAAGCAACAGTCAGAACTGGACATGGAACAACAGACTGGTTCCAAATAGGAAAAGGAGTATGTCAAGGTTGTATATTGTCACCCTGCTTATTCAACTTATATGCAGAGTACATCATGAGGAACGCTGGGCTGGAAGAAGCACAAGCTGGAATCAAGATTGCTGGGAGAAATATCAATAACCTCAGATATGCAGATGACACAACCCTTATGGCAGAAAGTGAAGAGAAACTAAAGAGCCTCTTGATGAAAGTGAAAGAGGAGAGTGAAAAGGTTGGCATGAAGCTCAACATTCAGAAAACAAAGATCATGGCATCTGGTCCCCTCACTTCATGGGAAATAGATGGGAAGACAGTGGAAACAGTGTCAGATTTTATTTTTGGGGGCTCCAAAATCACTGTGGATGCTGATTGCAGCCATGAAATTAAAAGACGCTTACTCCTTGGAAGGAAAGTTATGACCAACCTAGATAGTATTTGTGATTAGGAAAATGATGATGAAAACCACAATGAAGGATTATTGCACATATATTAAAATAGCTAACAAAATATAATAGTAATACTTTCAAATGCTGACAGTATGCAGAACATTTGGATCTGTCACACTGTGCTGTGAGAATGTAAGAAGGTATAGTCATTCTGGGCATGGATGCAACTATAAAAGGTAACATAAGAGATTTCTGTGTGGTACAGTCTTATTTTAGTGATGCTTACCTGAACCTATTGGAGAAGGCAATGGCAAGCCACTCCAGTACTCTTGCCTAGAAAATCCCATGGATGGAGGAGCCTGGTAGGCTGCAGTCCGTGGGGTCGCTAAGGGTCGGACATGACTTAGCGACTTCACTTTCACTTTTCACTTTCACACATTGGAGAGGGAAATGGCAACCCACTCCAGTGTTCTTGCCTGGAGAGTCCCAGGGATGGGGGAGCCTGGTGGGCTTCCGTCTATGGGGTCACGCAGAGTCGGGCACGACTGAAGTGACTTAGCAGCAGCAGCAACCTGAACCTATACATATGTGATAGTTGTGGTGGTTCGGTCACTAAGTCCTGTCAGACTCTTGCAACTCCATGGATTATAGTCTGCCAGCCTCCTCTGTTGATGGGATTTACCAGGCAAGAATACTGGAGTGGGTGGCCATTTCTTTCTCCAGGAGATCTTCCTGACCCAGGGATTGAGCCTTGGCCTCCTGAATGACAGACAGGTTCATTACCTTCTGAGTCACTAGAGAAGTCCTACACATATGTAATAAAATTGTTTAAAACTATATACATTTATTGGAGAAGGAAATGTCAACCCACTCCAGTATTCTTGCCTGGAGAACCTCATGGACAGAGGAGCCTGGAGGGTCCATGGGGTCACAAAGAGTCGGACACGATTTACGACTGAACAACCATATACATTTATAACACTAACATATGAGTAAATGTAAAATTGGAGCAATCTTGAATATGTTTCCTAGATTTTTAATGCTATTAGTTTCTTGAATTTGTTCTTTTACTATAGTCATGTCAAATATTACTATTGGAAGAAACTGAGTTAAGAATACATGGTAACTCTCTGTGTTGTTCTTGCCACATTATGTGAATTTTTAATAATTTTTAAAGAAAAATTTTTTCTTACTACTTGTTAGAATAAATCATCTGCTTTTCAAAAATGACTTATTTATATAAAAAGAGTCAATTGCTCTCTATATTACATTCTGACTGCAGCATGAAATATAACTAATGAAGGGGAATTAGGGTCACAGAGATTTGGGTTTAATTACCAGATCTTCTACTTTAACTCTTGATTTTCCAAGTATTCATCTGTATAGTGGGACTTTCCAGGTGATGCAGTGGTAACGAATCTGCCTGCTTTTGCAGGAGACACAAGAGATGTGGGTTTGATCCCTGGGTTGGGAAGATCCCCTGGAGGAGGAAATGGCAATCCACTCCAGTATTCTTGCCTGCAAAACTCCATGGACAAATGAGTCTGGTGGGCTACAGTCCATCGGACTGCAAAAAGTTGGATAGGACTGAGTGACTGAGCACAGCAGCATTTGTAAATTGGGCTGAAAATAATATATTTAACTTTCAGGGATTTGGCTAAAAAATAAATGAGCTGATGTAATATAACTACTACAATGGCTAATTATAATTTTTTCTACTTCTATTTTCCATAAGGCATTCCTCTATCCAAACCTTTTCTTTCCATCTAAATGTATTGAATATATTATATACATTAGAGATAAGAAGCTTATTTTTAAAATCTCTGTATTCCCCACTACCTCTATTGTATACGTGACATGAAGAAGTGAGTGAATAATTCTATGAACCTAGTACTATGTTATAATCTAAAGTATATTAAAAATTAAGATTTGGTAGAATTGAACTTTAGTTAGGGATAGTGGTGGTTTAGTCACTAAATTGTGTCCGACTCTTGTAACCCCATGGACTGTAGCCCACCAGGCTCCTCTGCCCATGGGATTTTTCCAGGCAAGAATACTGGAGTGGGTTACCATTTCCCTCTCCAGGGGATCTCACTGATCCAAGAATTGAACCCATATCTCTTGCATCTCTTGAATTTGGAGACAGATTCTTTACCCACTGGTCCACCAGGCAAGCTCTTAGCTAGGGATACAGGATACAAAAAGATCATTAGCTTTCAAAGCAAGTATCTATCAGTATTGCAAGTAATTTAGCATCCTTACATTTATTTAAGTGTAATTAATATGGGAGCAGGAGGAGACGGGGATGACAGAGAATGAGATGGCTGGATGGCATCACCAACTCGATGGACATGAGTTTGAGTGAACTCCGGGAGTTGGTGATGGACAGGGAGGCCTGGCATGCTGTGATTCATGGGGTCGCGGAGAGTCGGACACGACTGAGTGACTGAACTGAACTGAACTGAATACATATATATATATGTATTTAACTGTGCTGGGTCTTTCTTGCTCCTCAAGGGCTCTCTCTAGTTGCAGTGAGTGGGGACTATTTTCTAGTTGTGGTGTGTGGACTTCTCAGTACAGTGGCTTCTCTTGTTGTGGAGCATGGGCTCTGGGGTATGCACTGGCTTCAGTAATTGCAGCATGCAGGCTCTGTAGTTGTGTTACATGGGATGAGCGGCCCCATGGCATGTGGAATCTTCCCAGACCAGGGATTAAACTGTGTCCTCCACATTGGCAATCAGATTCTTAACCACTGTGCCACCAGGGAAATCCTATTTAACTGCATTTTTTTGGGGAAAATGTGCTTCCTGCCATAGAGTGTTAGTGAGCGCTGGAGGTACAGTGGTAGAAATGATGGACCTTTTGTATACGGTTTTCCAGATATTTTGACTAAGGAAGTAGTCAGGTTCAACTGACTCTTAGGACACATAAGAACACTCACCGAGGGTTTAAATAATTTAGTTAGGGGAAGCCTAACTAAAAAGGCTTAACTAGGAAGAATTAAATTCAAATAATAATGTAAAACAAAAGACTTCTTAGGACCTGTGTTAGAAAAGGAAGATACAATCTAAAGACAGTCACAATTTAACTCTTAAAATGCTGTAGCAAAGCACAACACCTCTGGAGGGTTATTCCACCTGCAGGCTGACTATCTGCATTCTCAGTGGACATGAATTTGAGCAAACTCTTGAAGATAGTGGAGGAAAGAGGAGCCTGGCAGGCTACAGTCCACAGGGTCACAAAGAGTCAGACATGACTTAGTGACTGAACAACAGCATGTTCGTAACTAGTTGGTTTATGGTAAAGTTGGTTCAAGATCCTGGTGTTCTTTCTCTTGATTATAACCCTGTATTATCCCCCCCTACTTCCAGTTAGATAACTTATCAACTCTAAGGGATATTTGAAGGTGATTTCACTTCCATATTTATAGCTCTCATTAACCTAACTTTTTTTTTTTTTAATTGTCTGAGTCAATTGTAATGACCTAGATTACTTTGAAGTTGCATCTAGGATTTTTTTTTAAAATGCACAAGGATGAGGTACAACCAATTCAGGCCTGAAGTTCCTTCTTGGGTTGGGGCAGAGGATATAAACATCTGTAATACTTATTTATTGGGTAAACATTTCTGAATCAAATATATCAAAATATTAAGATTTATAAAAGCTGAATGAATACGTGGTGTTGATTATGCTATTTCTATATTTTTTTTGTAAGCTTGAAATGCTTCAAGGAAATAAGATTCTCTGATTTGTTTCTAAATGTACCTGACAAGTGCATGTCTCTTTATGTGCATACCTGAAAATTGTGTTAAGTAGTATCGTATAAATAGAATAATTTGTAAAACCTTGGATAGTTTACTGTGTAAGGCTGCTGCTGCTAAGTCACTTCAGTCGTGTCCAACTCTGTGTGACCCCATAGACGGAAGCCCACCAGGCTCCCCTATCCCTGGGATTCTCCAGGCAAGAACACTGGAGTGGGTTGCCATTTCCTTCTCCAATGTGTGAAAGTGGAAAGTGAAAAGTGAAAGTGAAGTCGCTCAGTCGTGTCCGACCCTTAGCGACCCCACGGACTGCAGCCTACCAGGCTCCTCCATCCATGGGATTTTCTAGGCAAGAGTACTGGAGTGGCTTGCCATTGCCTTCTCCGACTGTGTAAGGCACCAAAGTGTAAATCAATTTTAAAATAACAGAATTTATTAATCATTGACTCTACCTAAAACAAGGCATACATGTAGACTGACATGCTCCACAGTGGGCACATCAGGGCAATTATGTGATGTTTGTACTTCTATCTCATGGTTTATGTTAGATATGCCCTTCTTATTATGAAGTAAATAAGAGCAATCCATGAAAATATATTTTGAATTAGGTATGTCATTCTTATGAGAAGCTGCATGATTCTATGAATACTTTGTTGTGCTTCCATTATCAATTTATTGAGAATTAGAATATCTCATTCTTTTAGAATTTGCTGCATTTTGAATTTTTTCTAGTTGGAATTAGTTGTTGCAAAAGGAGAAAATGTTCAAAAGATATAGTAATAAACATTTTGTTTCATTTACTACTGGAATTCTGACAAGCTGATATTAAGATGAGCTAAAATTTTTGATAATATCTCTGCATAACAGCTGTGCTTACATTCTGTGTAGGAGTTGGAACTAAGGGTGAACCACAGAGCTCAGGAGTGCCTCTAGAGAAGTGGTTGGGGTAAAAAGATATAATATAACCAATTAAATAACCATCTTCTTGTCATTGCAATTATAGCTGCTGCTGCTCCTGCTAAGTCATTTCAGTCGTGTCTGATTCTGTGCGACCCCATAGACGGCAGCCCACCAGGCTCCCCCGTCCCTGGGATTCTCCAGGCAAGAACACTGGAGTGGCTTGCCATTTCCTTCCCCAGTGCATGAAAGTGAAAAGTGAAAGTGAAGTTGCTCAGTTGTGTTGGATTCTTTGCAACCCCATGGACTGCAGCCTACCAGGCTCCTCCATCCATGGGATTTTCCAGGCAAGAGTACTGGAGTGGGTTGCCATTGCCTTCTCCGAATTATAGTTGCTGCTGATATTAAAAAGTATAGCTTTCCATTCATCATATAAGTCAAATCCCTCCTCCCTTCGAGCTGGACTAAAGACAGCAGCAATAATTTGAATGAAACTTAAGGATATCAATATATAGACCCACATGGAAGATTAAAGAGAAGATGGTTCACAATGTTGGTGATAGCAGTTGGCATCATATCCTTCTACGCACCTACCAGGATAGCTAAACTAAAAACTCAAACAAATAAAATTACATGATCAATAATTATTGACGAGCATATGGAGTAAACTGAAACTTTCATTCTGCTTTTGTCATTCTAAGTCTACACAACTGCTTTTGAAAAATGTTTGACAGTGTCTGTTAGAGCTGAGCATATGCATACCTTACAGCTGCAATTTCACTCCTACTCAGTAGATTATATGCACCAAAAAAACATGTACAAGAATGTTCATCATAGCAGTATCTGTAATAACCCAAAACTTGAAACAACGATAGAATGCAGAATCTTTGGAATATTTTTATTCTACAGTAGACTATCAAAGGACATTCAAAATGAATAAATTATTGCTTCTTGCAACAATAAGAGCTACTCATGTAAATAAAACAGTAAGTTAAAGAAGTCAGAACACAAGAAAGGAATTTGGATGTATTAGTTTTCCATCACTGCTAACAAATTAGCACAAACTTAGTAGCTGAACACACTATGCGTTTATTATTTCACATTTTCCATGGGTCAGGAGTTCATGAGTGAGAAGCTGGGTCCTATGTTCATGGTCTCACTAGGATAACATCAATATTCACTGGTATTGCAATTTTATATGAAGATTAGGGTCCTCTTTCAACCGAGGTGACTGGCAGTTCCTTGCAATCACAGGACTGAGGCCTATGTTTTCTGGCTGTCTGACAGCGACCCCATGGACTGCAGCCCACCAGGCTCTTCCGTCCATTCCAGGCAAGAGGACTGGAGTGGGGTGCCATTGCCTTTTCCACTGTATTGTATAACTCTATTCATATAAATTTCAAAGGCAAACTATTGGGGATAGAACTCAAACCACTGTCCATCTTTCAGTTCAGTTCAGTTCAGTAGCTCAGTCATGTCCGACTCTTTGCGACCCCATGAATCACAGAAAACCAGGCCTCCCTGTCCATCACCAACTTCCGGAGTTCACTCAAACTCATGTCCATCGAGTCGGTGATGCCATCCAGCCATCTCATTCTCCGTCGTCCCCTTCTCCTCCCGCCCCCAATCCCTCCCAGCATCAGAGTCTTTTCCAGTGAGTCAACTCGTCGCATGAGGTGGCCAAAGTATTGGAGTTTCAGCTTTAGCATCAGTCCTTCCAATGAACACCCAGGATTGATCTCCTTTAGAATGGACTGGTTGGATCTCCTTGCAGTCCAAGGGACTCTCAAGAGCCTTCTCCAACACCACAGTTCAAAAGCATCAATTCTTCGGTGATCAGCTTTCTTCACAGTCCAACACTCACATCCGTACATGACCACGGGAAAAACCATAGCCTTGACTAGACGGACCTTTGTTGGCAAAGTAATGTCTCTGCTTTTTAATATGCTATCTAGGTTGGTGATAACTTTCCTTCCAAGGAGTAAGCGTCTTTTAATTTCATGGCTGCAATCAGCATCCGCAGTGATTTTGGAGCGTCAAGGTCGTATATTGTCACCCTGCTTATTTAACTGTCCATCTTTAGGGGAGGATAATAATGACTGGGATAGAGTTCAAGGAAAGCTTCTATATAATGTCTCCTATATTATAATCTGATTTTCTGAGCTGCTCAATTATGACTTGATGATTTTGGCATATATAAGTTTATTAAATGTTTTATTTATAAAAAAGCATTACTGAATCCCTTCTTTCCAAGAATATATGTAGGTGGACATGTACAGAATATAATAGAACTCTCAGTCAAGAGTGAGTGGGGAGAAATTATTTGTATGCTAGGAATTGTTTGATGATGCAGCTCTGATTTTTCATCTAACATATGGAGTAGTCAGTCAAAATATTTTTTGTCCACTGTCAAAAAAATCAAAACATCTGGGTTTTTTTATTTTAAAGAATAAAATTTATATGTCCCTCTTTTAGGAATCATTCTTTGCTATGTATAGTCAACATGAAATAGAACAAATATTGCAAAGAAAATTGCTGTGCCATTGTGCCAATTTGGACATAATTCAATTGATGATTGACTTTCAGCCTCTAAAGTCCTTTCCCTCCAAAAAATGCAGCTAATTTTGTTTTACTGGTGAAAACGGGGAGGAGGGCTAGTTAGTAAGTGACTTCCTGACGATTGTTTGAGACTTTTTCAGTTCAGTATATGGACAATCATATATTATACAAATTCCAATGTCTTTGAATTATTTTAAATAGTAGTTTATTTAAATCAACTTTATTTTAACTTGCAAAAATACAATTATCTCATATAAGTCATTAACTTTTGAATACCAGCTCCTAAACTGTGATGAGTTTAGCCATATATGTGTTTTGTAACCTACTAATTTTTGTTTTTTCTCTTAGATTTTGTAACATTAAGAATGAGTTGTTTCCTAGCTCATTGTCACTGTCTAATTATTTATATCCTAATTCTTGGTGATTTCAATTAACTTGTAGGTAACACTTCACCCATCTGGCCTCAAGTTCCTTAAAATAACCTGTTGTCAATAATCTTGTCCTCCACCATATCTCTGAAACCCACTCTCTAGATACAATTGTTACCAATAATTTTGCCCCCTCTGCAATATCAATTTTTCACAGCTCACTCTCTGAGCATTGTCTCCTGTCTTGTTTTGCTCTGTGTCCTCTATAGGACTCTGCCTACAAATCTTTTCCTACAATTCATTGATGTTATCAAATTTTCACTGTCTCTCATCTTCTTAATACCTTCTCTCTTTTGGGTAAACTTTATGTTCAATCATTAAAATCATGATTTGCATATGCCCTTTATCCTTTTGCTCCTCTTATGTTTTAACACACTTGCTTAAGTGTAGTTAATTTCAATTCACCATCAGTTTTCATTCCAATCCCAAAGAAAGGCAATGCCAAAGAATGCTCAAACTACCACACAGTTGCACTCATCTCACATTCTAGTAAAGTAATGCTCAAAATTCTCCAAGCCAGGCTTCAACAATGTGTGAACCGTGAACTTCTAGATGTTCAAGTTGGATTTAGAAAAGGAAGAGGAACCAGAGATCAAACTGCCAAAATCCGTTGGGTCATCAAAAAAGCAAGAGAGTTCCAGAAAAACATCTATTTCTGCTTTATTGCCAAAGCCTTTGAGTGTGTGGATCACAACAAACTGTGGAAAATTCTTCAAGAGATGGGAATACCAGACCACCTGACCTGCCTCTTGAGAAACCTCTATGCAGGTCAGGAAGCAACAGCTAGAACTGGACATGGAACAACAGACTGGTTCCAAATAGGAAAAGGAGTACATCGAGGCTGTATATTATCAGCCTGCTTATTTAACTTATATGCAGAGTACATCATGCAAAATACCAGGCTGGATGAAACACAAGCTGGAATCAAGATTGCTGGGAGAAATATCAATAACCTCAGATATGCAGATGACACCACCCTTATGGCAGAAAGTGAGGAATAACTGAAGAGCCTCTTGATGAAAGTGAAAGTGGAGAGTGAAAAAGTTGGCTTAAAGCTCAACATTCAGAAAACTAAGATCATGGCATCCGGTCCCATCACTTCATTGGAAATAGATGGTGAAACAGTGGAAACAGTGGCAGACCTTTTTTGGCTGGGGCTCCAAAATCACTGCAGATGGTGACTGCAGCCATGAAATTAAAAGATGCTTACTCCTTGGAAGGAAAGTTATGACCAACCTAGACAGCATATTAAAAAGCAGAGACATTACTTTGCCAACAAAGGTCCATCTAGTCAGGGCTATGGTTTTTCCAGTGGTCATGTATGGATGTGAGAGTGGGACTATAAAGAAGCTGAGCACTGATGAATTGATGCTTTTGAACTGTGGTGTTGGAGAAGACTCTTGAGAGTCCCTTGGACTGCAAGGAATTCAACCAGTTAACCCTAAAGGAAATCAGTCGTGAATATTCATTGGAAGGACTGATGTTGAAGGTGAAACTCCAATACTTTGGCCACGTGATATGAAGAACTAACTTATTAGAAAAGACCCTGATGTTGGGAAAAATTGAAGGTGGGAGAAGATTGGGATGACAGATGATGAGATGATTGGATGGCATCACCGACTCAATGGCATGAGTTTGAGTAAATTCTGGGAGTTGGTGATGGACAGGGAGGCCTGGTGTGCTGCAGTCCACAGGGTCACAAAAAGTCAGACATGAGTGAGCAACTGAATTGAACTGATCAATTCCCTGACCTAACATCTATTTAGCTGAATGTGGCTGGATAAAAAATATAATCTTCTTAATCGTTTTCATTATAAATTCATGTCAAAGGGACACTAACTCTATCAGGCAATCACATAATATTGTTCTAGTCCACTAACTTCCCATTTCTCAAAATCCAAATGCCATCTTCTCCATCTTTATTCTGAGAAGATGACTTTGTTCTGTCTAAAGCAACCCCTCCACTTCTACACTAGATTGCCTTTAGTTGCACAGAAAGCTAACATATACACAGAGACATGGGTTTTTTTCCTACTAACAAACTTTGATAATATGAAACTACTTATCCTGTGATTGTCTATCTCAGCTTTCCTTGCTCCTAGAAAAGCCATATTATTATTTCTCACCAACTGAATGGGATTGAATGGGAAGTTCTATGTGTCATTTTGGGCAAGTAACTTTGACACAGAATACCGTCTCCATGCTGTCTTTTTCTTGTTACTTATTAAGGAGAAAACAAAAAGAAATCTCAGGCCTTCAGGAATGGACTGGGGCACAGTATTGAAGGAGATGTCATCCCTTGAAATTTTGCATGAAAAACAACCTGCTGAATAAGACTGTTGAGTGAACACAAAATGAAATCCTACTGTGTTAGCCATGGGGCTTTTTGGACATGGATGTTTGAGCAACTAATGTTAATTATTTGATATATCTATCACCTCTGACTATCATTCTGGCAATTCTCTTCTCTATCTCCTACTTATCAATGTTTCACTCTTCACTGGAAGGCTAACAATTATCCCACAGTAAAAAAATAAATTTGAGACTCTACTTCCCAATTAGTTACTACTCAAGTATTGGCTCCCTTTTGCAGAAAAATTTCTTGAGCAAATTATTACTTCCTGTGTTTCTTCACTTTCTCTTTTAATCTCGCTCCAATTAGGCTTTCATCTCCATTGTTTCATCAAAACTTATCTCTATGAGATCAGCAATTACTTTCAACTTGCTAAATTCACTTGTCAGTTCTCAGTTTCTATCTTAATTGACTTACTAGCCACTCTTTAACAACAATTTTCCTCTTCCTCACACATTTTATTTAATTGGCTTTAAAAACAGGTCTCTTGGTTGTTTTTCAAAATCACAGATCACTCCTCAGGCTCTTTGACTGCTCATCTTTACTTTGAATTTTCATCCTTGATTGCACCAAGGATCAGCCTTGATTCTCTTCTTTAATAACACTTACTACCTTGGCCATCTCATCCAATCTGATGGCTTAAATATGCTGTCTTCATGGCATTGACACTTAATTGTAAATGTCAAATAGAGACCTCTCTTCTAAGTTACAGGTTTCTATAGCTATTTGACTACTTAACATCTCCATTTGGAGTTGAATGCTGCTGCTGCTGCTAAGTCACTTCAGTCGTGTCCGACTCTGTGCGACCCCATAGACGGAAGCCCACCAGGCTCCCCCATCCCTGGGATTCTCCAGGCAAGAACACTGGAGGGGGTTGCCATTTCCTTCTCCAATGTGTGAAAGTGAAAAGTGAAAGTGAAGTCGCTCAGTCTTGTCTGACTAGTAGCGACCCCACGGACTGCAGCCCACCAGGCTCCTCTGTCCATGGGATTTTCTAGGCAAGAGTACTGGAGTGGCTTGCCATTGCCTTCTCCGTTGGAGTTGAATAGACATCTTTAACCCATTATGTCTGAGACTAAACTTATGATCTCACCTAAATCTCTCCTCCCCATCAATTTTCTGAGGAGAAGTTGAATAGAAGTTTTAAATTTGCTCTTCCATAGTTTAAAGTATTGTGTATACCCCTCTGGGCTTCTCTGGAGGCTCAGATGATAAAGAAACTGCCTGCAATGCAGGAGACCTGAGTTCAGTCCCTGGGTCAGGAAGATCCCCTAGAGGAGGGAATGGCTATCCACTCCAATATTCTTTTTTTTTTCCTCCTAATTTATTTATTTATTTATTTTAACTGGAGGCTAATTACTTTATAATATTGTGGTGGTTTTTGCCATACACTGACATGAATCAGCCATAGGTGTTCCACCTCCTTCCCTATCCCATCCCTCTGGGTTGTCCCAGTGGACTGGCTTTGAGTGCATTGTTTCATGCATCAAACTTAGACTGGTCATCTATTTCACATATGGTAATATACATGTTTCAATGCTATTCTCTCAAATCATCCCACACTCGTCTTCTCCCACAGAGTCTAAAAGTCTGTTCTTTATATCTGTGTCTCTTTTGCTGTAGTGCATATAGGATTGTTGTTACCATCTTTCTAAATTCCACATATATGCATTAATATACTGTGTTGGTGTTTTTCTTTCTGTATAGTAGACTCCAGTTTTATCCACCTCATTAGAACTGATTCAAATGTGTTCTTTTTAATAGCTGAGTAGTATTTCATTGTGTATATGTACCACAGCTTTCTCATCCATTTGTCTGCCAATGGACATCTAGGTTGCTTCCATGTCCTAGCTATTGTAAACAGTGATGCGATGAACATCGGGGTACATGTGTCTCTTTCAGTTCTGGTTTTCTCTGTGTGTATGCCCAGCAGTGGGATTGCTGGGTTGTATGGCAGTTCTATTTCCAGTTTTTTAAGGAATCTACACACTGTTCTCCATAGTGGCTGCACTAGTTTGCATTCCCACCAACAGTGTAAGAGGGTCCCCTTTTCTCCACATGCTCTTTAGCATTTTTTGTTTGTAGAATTTTTGATAGTAGCTATTCTGACCAGTGTGAGATGGTACCTCATTGTGGTTTTGATTTGAATTTCTCTGATAATGTCAGTCCAGTATTCTTTCCTGAAGAATTCTCTGGACAGAGGAACTTGGCAGGTTAGAGGCCATGGGGTCACAAAGAGTTGGACATGACTGAGTGGAAAACACTTTCACACACTGTCTTCTAAAAAAAAAATTTATCTTTGGATTTTTTTTACAGTTTGAATATGATATGTTTAGTTATAATTTATTTTTTTCATTTATCCCACTTGGTGTTCTCTGATTCTTAGAGCTGTGGTTTGCTGTCTGACATTAATTGGAGGGAAATTCTTAGTCATTATTGCTTCAGATATTTCTTCTGTTTCTTTCTTCTCCTTCTAGTATTCCCATTATGCATGTTATACCTTCTGTAGTCATTCCATAGTTATTAGATATTTTATCCTTTTTTTTTCCATTTTTTGTGTCTCCATGCTTTTCAGTTTTGGATGTTTTTATTGACATATTTCTGAGCTTAGAGATTTTTCCTCAGCCATATCTAGTCTATTAGTGAGCTCATCAAAGGCATTCTTCATATATGCTATAGTATTTTTTACCTCTACCATTTCTTCTTTTGATTAAATTTTCATATTTCTGCTTATATAACCAATCAATTCTTGCATGTTGTTTATTTTTAGCTCTCAGCATATTAGTCATAGTTGTTTTAAATTCTTGGTCTGATAATTCCAAAATCCCAGCCATATCTGAATCAATTCTGATAATTGTTCTATCTCCCCAGGATGTCTACTGTTCTAGGGTTTTCTCTTTTCTTGCCTTTTAGTATGCCTTGTAATATTTTGTTAAAAGCCATACATGATGTGTGATTCACTCAGTAAAAAGAACTGTGGTAAACAGATCTTTAGTAATGAAATAGTGAGGCATGGGGAGGCCAATACAGGAGACATAAGGAAGCAGGCTGGATTCCTGGGTTGGGAAGATCCACTGGAGGAGGGCATGGCAACCCATTCCAGTATTCTTCTTTGGAGAATCCCACTGACAATGGAACCTGGTGGACTACTGTCCATAGGATCACAAAGAGTCAGATACAAGTGAAGCCATTAGCATGCATGCACTCACACACACACACAGGTATTGTAAGTAATCTACAGAAGATTTAAAGTATACAAGAGGATGTGCATAGATTATATCAAATACTGTATGATCTGTCAGGGACTTAAGCACTCACAGATTTTGGTATCCATGGTGGTCCTGGAAACAATCCCCTCAAGATGTCAAGGGAGCATTTCATTTCAAAATGGTTACTTTCCCTCTCCCCCGTCAGGAAACCAAAGGGATTTTCTACCATAGTCACTCTGAGAACCTGGTAGAACTCCTGAGCTAAATCACAAAAGCGTGTGAACCACCCTGAAACTAGACCACCCTGGACTATTTAACTCTCAGAATTGTTCACATGAAACATTCCAAAATTTATCTATTATAGTTTAGGCTTTTCGACTCTGATCCTGGGGAAGATTGAAGGCAGGAGGAGAAGGGGATGACAGAAGATGAGATGGTTGAATAATATCACAGACTCAATGGACATGAGTTTCAGCAAGCTTAGGGAGATGGTGAAGGACAGGGAAGCCTAGCATCCATGGGGTCGAAAAGAGTCAGACATGACTGAGTGACTGAACAACAATCCTGATACTGGTTTCCACAGACAACTCTGCTTGTGTGTTTCTGCTCTGGTAAATTTTGCTTCTCTGAATCTGTCTGTTTGTATCTCCAATTTTGGGGGCAGCTATTTGCCTGTGACCTCACATCTCTGACAGATCCAAGAAGAGTTGTTGATATTTCAGTTTGTTCAATTTTTTACTCATTGTTATGATGGAGTGACTACTTACAAACTCTTTATATGTCAAACTAAAAACTAAAATTTCCCACAGCTTTTCCAGTTAATGTGATGGTATCCCCATCTTTTGATTGCTAATACAACACTATCTTTCAATCATCTCTAATTTCTCCATTGTTCATATCCTAATAAAATAGCAGTTAAGTCGTGCTGGCTCTGCCTTATGGATGTATCCTGAATTTGAATACATCTAACCATCTCTACTGTCTTCTGAAACAGCATTGACTTGATCAGAGCCATTTAGCTTCTTGCCTATGTTTCAGCTATGTTTGCTCACTGATAGTCTAAATTTGAAGAGATCAGCAAGAGTGACCCTTTCAAACTGTTAGTTAGATCATGTCATTTCTTTGCTCCTAACACTTCAGTGTCTTCCCAGTTAAGTCAGAATAAATAGAAAGTTCCCTGTAAAGCCATGCATAACCTCTGCTAACCCCAAACTCACACCCTAATATATTCCACCTTGTTTTCTCTGCTATAGCCTACTGGCTCTCTACTCTTGAAGAACATAACTATGTCTTGACTTAGTGCCATAGCACTGGTTGTTTCACTGTCTGTAACTTCCTTATCCCTGAGGTCAAATGGCTAACTGACTGGTTTCCTTCAAATCTCTGTTTAAATAGCTTCTTGGTGACACTCACTATGAAAAAAAAAAAAGTTTAAAATCTTAACCTATTCTTCTTCTTATTTATATTCCAAATTTCCTTTACCCTGCCTTACTTGAAAAAGTTTTTGACAAACTTATCTCCTTCAAGTATACAATATAACATATTTATTTATTAGATGCATTGTTTGTGTCTCCTCTGCCTCTTTACTCTTACAAGATATCATAAGAATGTAAACTTCATGGGGAACTTGGGCAGAGATTTTTGCCTGTTTTATTAATTAACGTCTTCTAAGTACCTAACATGATATCTGGCACTTAAATATCACGGACTGCATAAACAAGGGCACAAAATCATTGTTTCATATTTAAGATAAAATATATTTAAAATAAAGATGATCAACATAAATTCAATTTAGATTGTGACACGCACAAGAACACACACACTATAAATATATAGTGCCTAACACATGCCCAACTTAGCCACAAGTATAATAATTACAGATAATTCTGATGCTCAAAAATATTCCAAATGGGTGAAAATGGAGAGAAGGGCTAGATAGTAGCCAGATGGGATGGGTGGAGACAAATAGGTTTAGAGGAGTAAGAGGTACAGATTTCCAGTTATAGAATAACTAAGTCACAGGGATGTAATTTACAGCATAAGGAATATGATCAATAAAATTGTAATAACTTCGTATGAGGACTGATGATTAATAGACTGATTGACGATCATTCATAATGTACACTAATATCAGGTCATTATGTATACAGCTGAAACTAATGTGTCTACTATATTTCAATAAAAATATATTTGTAGCACAAATTTTATTTAAATGTTTATAATTGTTTAAAAAAAAACAACTGCTGTATCTTAGTATAATAACATACTAGTATCCCTTACCAAAAATTTTCCTGGATAAATATTTGTGTTCAGAAATTTTATGCACTTAAATTTTACTTTTAATAAAATCTTTTCTGCCTGCAACTATTGAAAAAATTTGGCATTCAAGTTATTTTTCACATACCTAGTACCAGTTTCGGAGAAGGCAATGGCAAGCCACTCCAGTACTCTTGCCTAGAAAATCCCATGGACAGAGGAGCCTGGTGGGCTGCAGTCCGTGGGGTCGCTACTAGTCAGACAAGACTGAGCGACTTCACTTTCACTTTTCACTTTCACACATTGGAGAAGGAAATGGCAACCCACTCCAGTGTTCTTGCCTGGAGAATCCCAGGGATGGCGGAGCCTGGTGGGCTGCCGTCTATGGGGTCGCACAGAGTCGGACTCGACTGAAGCGACTTAGCAGCAGCAGCAGCAGTACCAGTTTACGGTATCAGGACATATCAGTCTTGAGTTTTATTGTTCTATTTTTTCATTAATAGTTATATTTAATCAAAATAATCTAAGGCTTTTTATCAATCTCAGGTAATTAATCAGGACATTTGATATACTAAATTTGGTTTTGTCTTTTACTTATATATGGTTTTTCCAGTAGTTATGTATGGATGTGAGAACTGGACCATAAGGAAAGCTGAGCACCAAAGAATTGATGCTTTTGAACCGTAGTGTTGGAGAAGACTCTTGAGAGTTCCTTGGGCTGCAAGGAAATCAAACCAGTCAATCCCAAAGGAAATCAACCCTGAATATTTATTGGAAGGACTGATGCTGAAGCTGAAGCTCCAATACTTTGGCCATCTGATGCAAAGAACTTACTCCTTAGAAAATACCCTGATACTGGAAAAGACTGAAGGCAGGAGAAGGGGACAACAAAGGATGAGATGGTTGGATGGCATCACCGACTCGATGGACATGAGTTTAAACAAGCTCCAGGAGTTGGTGATGGACACGGAAGCCTGGTGTGCTCAGTCCATGGGTCACAAAGTATTGGACATGACTGAGCGACTGAACTGAATATATGTAGAGGTGGTTCATGTTGACATTCTAAAAATGACTGTGTTTTAAAGCAATCTCTTTGTAATACTAAATGCAAAATATTTTAATTGATTATGATTAAAATCATTTTCAAATGGTTTTATAAGTAGATAGCCCTGAAAATAATATTAAGAACAGTGACAGTAATACTCAGGATATCATTCCAGGCACTCTGAACACCTATCTACTTACAGATCATCATATTATAAGAAATATTGGGTTTCATAGCATTGCTCACTGGTTCTCTACCAATGTATTTGTAATATTTATGCATACCTTTCAAATTTGCTCCCTAGTCCAGATTTCTTAGGGAAAAAAATACGTATCTGATGGTTAATAAAATTCATTCTGCTTTACATTTATTAGAAGCTATACTAGAAAAACATTATTGAGAATTGAACTACATACTTGATACACTGTTATAGAAATGAGTCCTCATTGTGCCTAAAGAAGAGAATATAACACTAATTGCACCATGAATTAATTCTTGGGGAAAAAGGGAAAGAAAAACAATGGGAAACAATAATTAACTTGGAGTGGTAATGATGCTTCTATTCTGAAGAGAGAAAAGTCCCAGAAACTCTCAGTATTTATTATTAAATAAAAGAGTGTTTATTTGTTCCCCAGGCTTTATTCCAGTAAAGATCTCAATGGAGACATCATAAAATGATGCCTTTATAATTATGATAACTAATTATTAGTTAATTTCAGAAAGGGAATTTGGGATCAGAGGCTGTGCATTATTTGTGTCTCTATACTTTTGAGACAAACATAAACCAGATAGCTTTGTTTCAAATGTGGTATCATTTATCTCTTGGTTTATCTGAAAATATAACTTTTATTTTAGGTTAATTTTAGATTCACAGAAAAGTTACTGAAGTAGTTCACAGAGTTCACATACACCTTTCACACGTTAACATTTTACACTAGTATGATACAAATCACATAATTAATGAACCGACATTAATGCATTACTTTCTAAGTTCATACCTTATTCAGATTTCCTTAGTGTTTGCTTTTTTTTTTTTGTTTCAGGATCTCATCCAGGATACCATATTACATTTCATCATTATGAGTGTTTAAAAGAATGCTATTCAGGTATATGAAGAATGACCTTTAGCTGAGATTTTTCTAGTATTTTCTTATAATTAAACATGAGTTATGGGATTTGGGATGGGTGGAGGTGCTGTTCTTTTCATACTATATGAAGGATAACATTTTTGTTATTATAATTGAGGCTAAACATCATAAGTGGACTGAGAGATTGTCTCCACTGTGAAGTTGTTCTCTGGAAATTTCTATACTGTATTCTTAGGAAGGAGGTTGATATTCATAGCTCACACATAGGGGTGAAGAGTTACATTCCACCTCCTGGCGAGACAATAGTAACATAAATTCTTTGGGATTATTTTGAGTGAGAAATCTGTTACTCTCCCATTTATAGTTGCAATCATTTCATTGGCATGGAATTCAGGATACCTCTTTTATATTTAGGGTTATAATCCAATACAGGGCTTCCCAGGTGGCACTAGTATAAAAGAATTTGCATGACAGTGCAGGAAACACAAGAGACGTGGGTTCAATCCCTGGGTTGGGAAGATCCCCTGGAGTAGGAAATGGCACCGCACTCTGGTATTCTTGCCTGGAAAATTCCATGGGCAGAGGAGATTGGTGGGCTACAGTCCATGGAGCTGCAAACAGTCGGATGTGATTCAGCATGCAAGCGTGCACACACACCCCAATATGATGCTATAGTATTTATTTCAGCTTTGACCACTGGAGTTTGTTGTCAAATTCTTCATCTCTTTGAAATACTTAAATAGCTTGTTACTTTTTTTGAACACTTTCTTATTTTTGACATTATATCCAGGATCATCTTGTATATTTCCTATTCCAGTATTAGACTCAGTCATTTCTCCAAGGAGCTCTAATTTCTTTTACTGGAAAATGGTATTAGAAACCAATATCTGGGCATTGGGTATGCTCATTGCTACTTGGGTGGTGTTGCTTCCAGGGTCTCTTAACCACAGATTTTGGAATTATACGTGGAATTATATTACATATATATATATATAACTATTTCTATATTTATCCATCTGTATATATATTACACTAAACATAAGTTCAGAGTAATATCACTAGCTCTTAATCCAGTATTACGTGGCTCACCCTAGCATTCAACCCTCACTTATATCACACACACCAATACAGCAGTGAGAAATCTGGCTCCTACCACCTGCAATTATTTACTGATTTATTTTATCCTAGAATACAAATACAGTGGTTCCAGAACTGCTAACTTGTATGGCGTAAGAAATAACTGACAACTAGATGACAGTGCATGTGCAGTTCCTGTTGTCCTCAGTGTTATATAGACTCCATAAATTTCCAGTTACTTAAGTTAGCCTTTACTTTTCCCTGCTTCATCAATGAGGTGATGTCATACAACTGCAACAGGTAATTTTGTCACAGTCTGCATTTCATCACGAGATCTCTGATGTTCTAATTTATTTTTAATTTGCAGGTATCAGTTTAATTTGCATACATTAAGATCTTTGTGTTTTAAAGTCTTATGGGGTTTAACAAATGTACAACATATATATTCTATTATAGAATCATGCAGAATTGTTTCACAGTCCTTAAAAAAAAAAATCAATCCAAAAAACAGTGATTCAACCCTTCAAAACTACATCTTCTGCAAACTCCCAGAACTCACTGTTCATTTTTTCTTCTACATAGATTTACCTTTTCAAGAATAGCATATAAATTGAATACTACAGTATTAACATTTTTACACTAGTTTCTTTCACTTAGCAATATTCATCCATGTCATTGTTTGGATTGATAGTTCATTCCTTTTTCTCACTAAGTAATATTCAATTATGTGTTTGTATCACAGTTTTTTGTCCATTCACCTGATAAAGGATATATTGGTTGCTTCCTTTCGGGGGGCAATTATGAATAATGTGGATGTGCATTAGTTGCTCAAGTTATGTCTGACTCTTTGTGACACCATGGACTGTAGCCCACCAGGTTCCTCTGTCCCTCGAATTCTGCAGGCAAGAATATTGGAGTGGGTAGCCATTCCCTTCTCCGGGGGATATTCCCAATCCAGGGATCAAACCCAGGTCTACTGCACTGCAGGCAGATCCTTTACCATCTTAGTCATGAGGGAAGCCCTTAATTATGAGTAAAGCTGCTATAAATATGTTTGAAGTTTTTCATGTGGACATGATATCTCAAATACATTGTATAAATAGCTATTATGATTGCTGGATTTTATTATAAGATTTTGTTAGGTTTCTAAAAAATCTGCCAAACTGTCTTCCAGAGTGGGTATACCATTTTGCATTCCCAACAGCAATGAATGAGTATTCCAATTTCTCCACATCCTTGTCAGCAATTGGTATTTTCAAAGTTTTGAATTCCAGTCATTCTGGTGGATGTATACTGTTATATTGTTATTTTAATCTAGATTTTTCTAATGACAAATGATATTGGGCATCTTTTCATATGCTTATCATCTATCTATCTTCTATTTATAAATTAAAACTTTTATTGAGGTATAGACTCATAACTTTATGCTAGTTTCAGGCGGACTACATGATTTGATATTCATTTACACAGCAGAATGATCACCACAATAAATTCATTTAACATATTACCATATGTAGTTAAAAGTTATTTTTCTTGTAATAAGGACTTTTAAGAATTTCAGTTCAGTTCAGTTCAGTTCAGTCACTCAGTCGTGTCCGACTCTCCGCGACCCCATGAATCACAGCACGCCAGGCCTCCCTGTCCATAACCAACTCCCGGAGTTCACTCAAACTCATGTCCACAGAGTCGGTGATGCCATCCAGCCATCTCATTCTCCGTCGTCCCCTTCTTCTCCCTCCCCCAACCTTTCCCAGAATCAGAGTCTTCCAGTGAGTCAACTCGTTGCATGAGGTGGCCAAAGTATTGCAGTTTCAGCTTTAGCATCAGTCCTTCCAATGAACACCCAGGACTGATCTCCTTTAGAATGGACTGGTTGGATCTCCTTGCAGTATAAGGGACTCTCAAGAGTCTTCTCCAACACCACAGTTCAAAAGCATCAATTCTTCGGCGATCAGCTTTCTTCACAGTCCAACTCTCACATCCATACATGACCACGGGAAAAACCATAGCCTTGACTAGACAGACCTTGGTTGGCAAAGTAATGTCTCTGCTTTTTAAGAATTTAGCAGCTTTCAAATATGCAATACAGTATTATTGTCACAACTATGGTTGTACATTACATCCCCATAACTAAATTATAAGTGGAAGTTTGTACATTTTGATCTTTATTTGCCCACACCCTATTCCCCAACCTCTAGTAACTATCAATAACTGGGTATAGGAGCTTGGACTTTTTTCTTTTTCTTTGTTTTCTTTGTTTGTTTATCTTCTATGGTGAAATATTTGTTGAGATCTTTTGCCCATTTTTTAAATTACAGTTTCCTTATTAAGTTTTGAGAGATCTTTGTGTATTCTTGATAAAAGTCCTTTATCAAACACACGGGTGCAAATATTTTTCCAAGTGTCTTTCACTAGGCAAAGTTTGGAATAAAGTCTAACTTTTCAATTTTATCTTTCATAGACTGTACATTTAATGTTGTAGCTTAAAATGGATTACAATACCCCAGATCACTCAAATGTTCTCCTATGCTTTTTAGAATATTTTAGGTCTATAATCCATTTTCATTTAATTATTTTGAAAATATAAGATTTAGGTTGAATTTTTTGCATGTAGATTTCTAATTGTTCCAGCATCTTTTACTGAAAAAATTTCACTTTCTCAGTTGAGCCTGATAAAGAACCAGCTGACTGTATTTGTGTGGAACTATTTCTGTTTCATTAATCTACATGTCTGGATATTCACCAGTAACATTGTCTTGATTATTCTAATTTTGTATTATGCCTCAAAATTAAGCAGCGTGAGTCTTTCAATTTTGTCCTTTTTAAATACTGTGTTGGCTCGTCTACATCCTTTCTTGTATAAATTTTCAAATGTTTCTTTGATACCTGTTTTCAAAAGTGTGCTGGAATTTTGATTGAGAATATATTGAATCTGTAAATAGTGTCAAGAAGATTTGATATCTCTCAATATATGAATACAGAAAATCTCTCCATTTACTTAAATCTTTATTTCTTTCTGCATACAGATTTGTTCCTTTCAAGTTAGATTTATGCCCAAGAACTTTATTCTTCAATATTGCTTTAAATTATTGTTTTCTTTAAATTTCACGTTCCAATTATTATTTGCTAGAACATGAAAAAAAAATGGACTTTGTATAATAACCTTGTATTCAGTGAACTTATTATACACACTTAATAGTTTTCCTAGATTCTTTGAGCCTCTCTATATAGACAATCATGTCATTTGTAAATAAAGATTGGTTTACTTCTTTCTCTGAATTTACATGCCTTATTTTTTCTTGTCTTATTTTATTACATACGATTTCCAGTTGATGTTGAATAGAAGTGGTAGGAGAGAACTTACTGCTTATCTTTTTCATATTTGGTTGTGCTCTGTGGCTTATGGGATCTTAGTTTCCCTTCAGTTCAGTTCAGTCATTCAGTCATGTCCGACTCTTTGTGACCCCATGAATCACAGCACGCCAGGCCTCCCTGTCCATCACCAACTCCCAGAGTTCACTCAAACTCATGTCCATTGAGTCGGTGATGTCATCGAGCCATCTCATTCTCTGTCATCCCCATCTCCTCCCACCCCAATCCCTCCCTACCAGGCATCAAATCTGGATCCACAACAGTGAAAGCACCAAGTCCTAACCAAAGGACAGCCAGGCAATTCCCATGTTGCTTAATTTTTGAACTTGATACGAATATATTCAGTCTATCCTTATTAAGTGTGGTATTAACTGTAGATATTTCTGTATATACTCTTTATTAGTTTAAGAGAATTTGCTTCTATGCATAGTACTTTGGTTAGTTTTTATTATCAATAATAAATTTTTAATGCTTTCTCTGCATCCTACAATGTGATCATTTATTTTTCCTTTTTCAGCCCATTAATATGATGGATCACAATAATCTGAGTACAACTTTTTGTAATTTCTATCCCTTTAAACTTATTAAAGTGTGTATTATGCTCAGATGTCATTATTGGTAAATGTTCCATGTTTTGGAGAAGAATGAAAATTCTGCTAATACTTATATTAATGAACTATTCTGTAATTATAAATTAGATCAAGTTGCTTGATAGAGTTATTCAAGTCATCTATTTGCATACTGATTTTCTGCCTACTTGAACTATCAATTACTAACAGAGAGGTGATGAAATCTCTTAACCATAATTGTGGATTTGTCTATTTTCCCTTTTCAGTTCTATCAGTTTTTGCCTCATGTATTTTGGTCCTCTGTTGTTAGGTGCTTACACATTTAGGATTGTTACATCTTCTTGAAGAAATAATCCTTTTGTCTTTTTATGTCTCTCTTTTATCTTCTTTTAATCACTGATATTATACCTTGCTTTGAAGTCTTCTTCAGATTAATATAACTATTCCAGTATGATTTTAATTGTATTTCAAATTATATATTTCTTCACATCTTTAAAGTTATTTAAATTGAAAAATATTTATAAATATGTTTAAAGTATCTCTCTTGTAGATAACATACATTAAAAATAATTCAATTTTCTCTTTTATTTCCAGTTTCCATCTCTTTGCTGACATTAACCATTTGGTCTTGCATGTTGCCTACATTTTCTATTAAAGCCTCTATTATTAGCTACTTTAAAATCTCTGTTGTTGGATACTTCCGATATTGTGTCATATCTGATTCTGGTTTGGATAACAGCTTTGTGTCTTCAAACTGTGTCTTTTCTTGTCTTTTGATATGTCTTATAAATTTTAGTTGAAAGTCAAATATGTATGTATTGAAGTAAATGGGCTTCCCTGATAGCTCAACTGATAAAGAACTCCTCTGCATTGCAAGAGACCCCGGTTCAACTCCTGGGTCAGGAAGATCCCCTGGAGAAGGGATAGGCTATCCATTCCAGTATTCTTGGGTTTCCCTGGTGGCTCAGATGGTAAAGAATCCACCTGCAATGTGGGAGACATGGGTTCGATCCCTCGGTTGGGAAGATTCCCTGGAGGAGGGCATGGCAACCCACTCCGGTATTCTTGTCTGGAGAATCCCCATGGACAGAGGAGCCTGATGGGATACAGTTCATGGGATTGCAAAGAGTCAGACATGACTGAGCAACTAAGCGTACATAACAACTGAGCAACTACAGCACACATTGAAGTAAATAGGTCTTTAGTTAAAGATTTATATTAATCTTACTAAAAATTGAGCTTAAAATTCCTGTGGTATTCTTATTTTTGTCTCTCCTTTTTACCTTTGGGACTTCTGTTTGTGTGCTACTCTGATGAGCTCTGTGTCTTACAATTCCTTTAATTGAAGTCCACTGGGACTGTGGTGGTAGTGTTAGGGTGTCAGAGACTGAAGTAAGTGTTCTGTAATTTTCTGATTGAACCTCAGTTTAGTGGACCTGTAGTGTTAGAGTGTCAGAGACTGAAGTAAGTGTTCTGTGATTTTCTGATTGAACCTCAGTTTAGTGGACCTGTATATTGGGTTGTGGCCCTCATCTGTGTGTTTCTGTACCTCTAAGGCTTTGATCTTTCATCTGTTCCCTGGCCCTTACTCTGTTCTTTGGCTACAACAGTTCCAATATATTCCCTTGAAATCCTCTCCTCTGATTCTGTGTCTTTTGTCTTTGGGTTTATCCTTAAGGAGAGAAAGATAAGCAAGGGAGAGTGAGTCAGGTAGAAATCCTTCTCCTGGGATCCAGGATCAGATAAAGTTTTTATATTATGCTCTCTCAAAGTTTTTTTTTTTTTCTTTTAAAAAAGATTTGTGAGAGTTTCACAATGGCTTCTCTTCTCCCCTCTGTCAGGGTTATTTGTTTGTTTCTTTGTTTTCCCAGATCTTCACTATGAGAAACAAATAGGTTCCTAGGGGGAAAGACTGAAAACTTATGTGGATCCTAAGATTATGGCCCTAGATGCTTCAAACTATTATGCTAGTCTAGTTCACACTCAGCCTCCAGGAATTCATCACATTTACTATTGAAGTAAGTTTATTTTTTTGCTTATAATATCTACAGTTTCTGCTCCAAGGTGAGCAGATCCAGGGTGAATCATTCTGTCTATTCAGTTTTAGCAATGCCAGTTTGCTCTGCAACCTCAGTTCTCTGATAGATTCAAGAAAGTCACTGATTTTACAATTAATCCAGGTTTTGGCTTATATTAAGGTCATAGGGACAGTTTTCAAGCCTTCTTCATATCAGCGATGAAAATACATTTTCTATTTTAATCTTGTTTTTTGGCAATGCAGTTTTGGTCATTCTAAGTTCCCTCTTTTGGTTGGTAACTGTTAATAATACTTGTTTGGTTAGATTAATGAGAGTGAAAGAGAGAGGGAAGGAGAGAAAAAGAGAAAAGGGTATGCATCTATATCTTTATAAGAAATTTTTTTACATGCCAGTATAGGAAATCATAAAAATTATGGTTAAATATTTTTGAATGCTTACTATATGTTTGCCATTCCGCTCAGTGTTTTCATGTGCTATTTCATTTAATTCTTACATTAACTAAGGGAGTTAGCACTATTACAGTTTTATATTATAAATAAGAAAATGAAGCTTACCAAAAAATCAATAAAATTTTCAATGAAGTACAACTAGAAGTGGCATTATGAGTTCAAATCCAGGATTATCTAACTCCATATGCCTGCATGCTCAGTCGTTTCTGACTCTTTGCAATCCCATGGACTGTAGCTCGCCAGGTTACTCTCTGAAATTTTCCAGACAATAATACTGAGGTGGGTTGCCATTTCCTACTTCAGGGGATCCTCCCAACCCAAGTATCAAACCCATATCTCTTTGCATTTGCAAGTGGATTATTACCAGTGAGTCACCTAACTCCATAGCTGTGCTCTTGAACCTCTGCTCTATCAACTACAGACACCCTCACCAATCTCTGAGAACTTCTCTTTTAAAAGGAGTAACATAAGAAACATATCTTTTATTTGTACTTTTCAGTTATTTTCTGTGTGACACTGATCTTTGGTTTTTCTTCCCTGTCTGACCAAGGATAGGTAACTGGCAACAATTCATGGAAATGGGTTTCAGTGGAACTCATCTACATTGTGGTGCATAAAATGAAAGGAAAAAATAATATCATGCCTGAAAATGTTCCAAACAATTAAGATTAGAAAGTAGTGGGATCCAAGTGGATTATTTTGAGACTAAATACAAATACATCCAGGAACATAGGTGTTGATATGGGAGGCAAGAATTCTTGAAAAATCAAGGTACTTGAAACAAAGAATAGCAGGGTGACAAAAAAGAAAAAAAAAAAGATAATATGGAAGAAATGGAGAATGAATTTTCAAGATTTATTTTTAAAAATGTACCTATATGATATTGCATAGAGTATCATTTACTCAGGTAGGCAAATACTTATACTAGAGTGTGAGTAGTAGCCATTGTCAAACATTGGTGGAAACCCATTTATGCCTAGTACAAAATAGTTACATGATTTCTTTCAAATTTTAAATGTCTTTTCAATTGTGTTTAAATTAATATTTAATTTTGGATGCATAAGATGTTTTTGATTGAAACAGGTGAATGGTTTTCCTGCTAAGTGATGAGATCTGCAATACATGTAAGAGTAAAATAGGGCAGAAATAAGTAACTAATATAACTATCTCTCATGGTTAGAGATTTTAACATTAAACTGTCAGCCAAATTAAGAATAAAACAATTCATAATGGTCTTTTATTATTAAATTTATTTTTAGTTACTGCACTTTATGTTTCATTTAGCTACTGTGTAATTATATGTTCATTCTAGATTGCTCTTCTACACTTTCTTTTTTGTCTAAAAATTGTGTGAATTTTCTGACACCTACTACTTTTAGAAATATATTTTCCAACTTTTCTAAAGTTAAAAATGGGAAAGGTCTTCATGAGATCAAAACTCAGATCTACTCTTGTAATAAAAATGTATGTTAGAACACAATGTTGTGTTTATGACACATCTATTGACCCTTAACAGCAGGAAGCAAGGATTGATAACAGTATTGTCTTTATTCTGTAATAGAAGAAACTGAGATATAGAAATAGTCAACTATTTAAGGTTTATATAGGTAACCTGTGCACAAAATATACTATATTTTTGAGCTTCATGATTTGTACAGAGCATTCCCGGGAGGCTCAGCGGTAAAGAATCTGCCTGCAAATGCAGAATCCGGGTGGGGAAGCTCCCCTGGCGGAGGAAATAGCAACCCATTCCCATATTCTTGCCTGGAGAATTCCATGGACAGAGAAGCCTGATACGCTACAGTCCATGGGGTTGCAAAAAGTTGGACATGGCTTAGTGATTAAACAACAAATAACTCAATTTAGTACACCTTCTCTGTGGCTAGTTATATCATTATTTCTAAAACAGTATCAAAGAATGCATCTCAGAATTCTTTGAATGCTACATAAAAATACTGTTCAATTAAACCTAATAAAAATCATGTTTTTATATCTTTTAATATATGAATAGCTACAGAGAACTATAATATGTATGCTTTTAAGGCCAATCTAATTTGTGTTTACTATTGCATTTGTTCCCAGCTCTGTTGTTGCTTGTTTATTGTCAGCTAATAAGAAAAGAAAACAGATGATTTAATGTGTAAATGATGCACTACACAAAGGATTTTGCAATGGTTCTGGACATTAGATTTGGTGCTGGAAACGAAGCTTTAAAAGTTAATAAGAAATGCCAAAGGGAAGTGATTGACTCTTCTCTTGAAAGCATTAACAATTTTGTCGAAAATGACATTTGCTATTAGTAAAATATCACTCATAATGTTATGGTCATCTACTCTTATTATTCTGAGGTTTCATTATTTGGCTTGATTGTATTTAACTTGTTAAAAAATTTTGATTTTAAAATTATAAAACTGTGATTATGATAAGGTGCATGCATGCATGCTAAGCTGCTTCATTTATGTCCTACTCTTTGCAACCCTATGGACTGTATCCCACCAGGCTCCTCTATACATGGGATTCTTGAGGCAAGAATACTAGAGTGGCTTACTAAGCCCATTTCCAGGGAATCTTCTCAACCCAGGGACTGAATCCACATTTCCTGTATGTCCTGCATTGTAGGCAGATTCTTTACCACTGAATCACCAGGGAAACCCTATCATAAAGTATTTAATCTAATTTTATATTTATATTTTCATATTTATATTTAAATATATACTTTTTCTTTATACTTAAAATTTTATAATAAAATAATTTATCACTGAGGAATTTATCAAGAGATTTTTCCCCTTGATAAGTATTTAAATTTGAGAAATACAGCTATTTAGGAAATACACAGGATGCAATTGTGTGATGGAGCCTATTACCATTCAATTAATGGTTCTATGAGAACAGTGATTAAAGATACAGCAGTTTCTAGCACATGTATTTTATAATACATCAAAGTATTCATTTTTGGCTTTTGATGGAAAAAAACATACACAAAAATGCCATCAGGTCAACAGCCTAGGAATTAAAATCTTATTTTTATTTTTGCATTCAAAATAGGAGGAAAATAGTATTTCATTAGTAAATCAGAGCTGTCAAATGTGAGATAAGCTGTTCTTCAGATCTCAACTTTTAGCATTAAGTTGAATTCAGTCACATATATTAGTTTTATTTTGAAGTGTCTAATGCATGGCTAAAGATTCTGGTTAACATGAAGACTGTTGTAGAAGAGACACAGACTAGGAAAAAATAGATTTATCAAAGAGAAATTATTGGACAATTCAGGTAGTCACTTTCACCTTCAACATAGGAGTATTTGAAACAGTAAATTGTGGTTTATTTTTAGATTCCAACAAATATATTCACAAATATATTCACCATAGTTTTCTTTCTTATTTGTGTGACAATATGTACCAATATTGTTTAAAGTGATAAACCATTATGGTGCTTAGGAGTACTTCAAATTGACCTACATCCCATCTCAGTTAGGTTTTCAGAAGTCTTTGCATCTACCATGAGTGGCCTCCTAACTGTTTACATTCAAATCTATTTTCAAACCTTTTGTCAGTGCTTTTCAACCTTGGCTGCACCTCACAGTCACCTGGGAGTTTTAAAAAAATCATGATGCTTGAATACAATACAGATCAATTAAATTTGTAAATCTGAGAATGGAAAGCAGTCATTAGTGGTTTCTAAAACTCTCCAATGATTCTAATGTACAATCAAGATGGACAACTACAGCCCAAAGCCATACTATTTCCTGTTTATGGAAGATTAGTTTCCATCTTTTAAAAGTGAGAAGCACCCAGACTCCATGAACTTTTACAGTCTGTTGTCAATCCAGAATAATTGTTCTATTTTCATTATTTCCCTTTCTTTGCTTCATTCAGAGTGTCGTGTGTACATTAAGCAACTTACTTCTGTATCCTGGCTCTTGATCCCAGTACTCTATGGCAGCTCAGACATTAAGTAATTTGCCTACAATGCAGGAGACCTGGGTTTGATCCCTGGGTCAGGAAGATCCCCTGGAGAAGGGAATGTCTATCTACTCTGGTATTCTTGCCTGGAGAATTCCATGGACATAGGAGCCTGGTGAGCTACAGTTCATGGGGTTGCAAAGAGTTGGACACGACTGAGCAATTAGCACGTCCATTTTTTTCTTTTTTTGACTCCTTAATACATCAATTAGCTCATCACTCATTTGCAGTTTTCCTATGTCACTTTTTCTGCCAAATGCTTTCCTATCTAAAATGTAATAATTGATAAATTTTTAGAAATTGGTGAACAGCTGAGCTGGAAATAAATTGGCCCAATAGCAAACCAAGTTGACAAGAAACTTTATATATCTCAGTGCAGGTGGAGGATTGTAGATAAAATATTTCCCAAGAACATTTTTACCCCATTCTGTTCTCAAGCAGTTTTGTGTTTAAATTGTACTGCATACATGGGGCAAAAGGACAAGCTGAGAAAGCAAATAAATATTCATTAATTAGCTCTAGTAATTTTCTGGTGGAGTCTTTAGGGTTTTCTATGTATAGGATCATTACTAGAGCTAATCAATGAATATAGTAAAGTTGTAGGATATAAAATTAACACACAGAAATCCCTTGCATTCCTATACACTAACAATGAGAAAACCGAAAGAGAAATTAAGGAAACAATTCCATTCACCATTGCAACAAAAAGAATAAAATACTTAGGAATAAATCTACCTAAAGAAACAAGACACCTATATATAGAAAACTATAAAAAACTGATGAAAGAAATAAAAGAGAACACAAATAGATGGAGAAATATACCACGCTCATGGATCGGAAGAATCAATATAGTGAAAATGAGTATACTACCCAAAGCAATATACAGATTCAATGCAAACCCTATCAAGCTACCAATGGTATTTTTCAGAGAACTAGAACAAATAATTTCACAATTTGTATGGAAATACAAAAAACCTCGAATAGCCAAAGCAATCTTGAGAAAGAAGAATGGACCTTCAGGAATCAACCTGCCTGACTTCAGGCTATATTACAAAGTTACAGTCATCAAGACAGTATGGTACTGGCACAAAGACAGAAATATAGATCAATGGGACAAAATAGAAAGCCCAGAGATAAATCCATGCACCTATGGACACCTTATCTTTGATAAAGGAGGAAAGAATATACAATGGAGAAAAGACAATCTTTTTAACAAGTGGTGTGGGGAAACTGGTCAACCACTTGTAAAATAATGAAACTAGAACCCTTTCTAACACCATATACAATAATAAACTCAAAATGGATTAAAGATCTAAACATAAGGCCAGAAACTATAAAACTCCTAGAGGAAAACATAGGCAAACCACTCTCTGACATAAATCACAACAGGATTCTCTATGACCCACCTCACAGAAGCAAAAATAAACACATGGAACCTAATTAAACTTAAAAGCTTTAGCACAATGAAGGAAACTATAAGCAAGGTGAAAAGACAGCCTTCAGAATGGGAGAAAATAATAGCAAACGAAGCAACTGACAATTAATCTCAAAAATATACAAGCAGCTCCTGCAGCTCAATTCCAGAAAAATAAATGACCCAATCAAAAAATGGGCCAAAGAACTAAACAGACATTTCTCCAAAGACATACAGATGGCTATTAAACAAATGAAAAGATGCTCAACATCACTCATTATCAGAGAAATGCAAATCAAAATCACAATGAGGTACCATCTCACGCTGGTCATAATGGCTGCGATCCAAACGTCTTCAAACAACAAATGCTGGAGAGGGTGTGGAGAAAAGGGAACCCTCTTACACTGTTGGTGGGAATTCAAACTAGTACAGCCACTATGGAGAACAGTGTGGAGATTCCTTAAAAAAAATTGGAAATAGAACTGCCATATGACCCAGCAATCCCACTGCTGGGCATACACACTGAGGAAACCAGAATTGAAAGAGACATGTGTACCCCGATGGTCATCGCAGTACTGTTTATAATAGCCAGGACATGGAAGCAACCCAGATGTCTGTTGGCAGACGAATGGATAAAAAAGCTGTGGTACATATACACAATGGAATATTACTCAGCCATTATAAAGAATACATTTAAATCAGTTCTAATGAGGTGGAGCATATTATACAGAGTGAAGTAAGTCAGAAAGAAAAACACCAACACAGTGTACTAACTCATATATATGGAATTTAGAAAGATTGTAACGTTGACCCTATATGTGAGGCAGCAAAAGAGACACAGATGTATAGAACAGCCTTTTGGACTCTGTGGGAGAGGGCAAGGGTGGGATGATTTGAGAGAATAGCATTGAAACATGTATATTATCATACGTGAAACAGATTGCCAGTCCAGGTTCAATGCATGAGACAGGTGCTCAGGACTGGTGCGCTTGGATGACCCTGAGGGATGGGATGGGGAGGGAGGTGGGAGGAGGGTTCAGGATAGGGAACACATGTACACCCATGGCTGATTCATATCAATATATGGCAAAAACCACTACAATATTGTAAAGTAATTAGCTTCCAATTTAAATAAATAAATTTTTAAAAAAGAAAGCAAATAAATAAACATTGGGTCCTACCTTGGAAATTACTGAGGTACCTACCAAATATATATATACATACATGTATACACCGGAGAAGGCAATGGCAAGCCACTCCAGTACTCTTGCCTAGAAAATCCCATGGATGGAGGAGCCTGGTAGGCTGCAGTCTGTGGGGTTGCTAAGGGTCGGACAAGACTGAGCGACTTCACTTTCACTTTTCACTTTCCACTTTTACACATTGGAGAAGGAAATGGCAACCCACTCCAGTGTTCTTGCCTGGAGAATCCCAGGGACAGGGGAGCCTGGTGGGCTTCCGTCCATGGGGTCACACAGAGTTGGACACGACTGAAGTGACTTAGCAGCAGTAGCAGCATATACACACATACATATATATTCACACACATGTTTTTAGAGGTGATAAATATATGTATAGAAAAAAAATATATATGTATCACTTTCACTTTTATTTCTCTCTTTCAACATTTTCTCAAGAATTCCCAATATTAAATTTTCTTCCTTTGAAAAACCTGGAGAGGTTATTTATGTTAAAAATGATATATGTCAAAATTCATACCTTAGCTTTTTCTTTTTATTTGTCTGTTATATATTCTCTCATATTTTAATTTTCAGTCTGACTCCATTGTGGACCACATATGCCTAGATTTTTATTTATATTTTGATCCCATCTGAAAGCCTCTTGAATCTTTATGCTATTTAAATATATTTTAAATCTCTGGCTATATTAGAGAATAACTTCTGCCATCTTATTTATATCTTATATTTAAAGTATTTTGTTTTCCCACTTTTATTTCTCTTTTCTTGCTTTCCAGTGATTTGGATTTCCTTCTGCTGGTTTAAAAGTCATGCTTTCTTTTTCAAATTTTCTTCTTTTAACAGTTCTATTGCTGCTTCCTCCTCTACATGAGTATTAATTCCTGTTCCATTTAGCATATGGCAGATGAAGTGTATGGCAAACTGAACTTTCAAAAACTTAGGTTTTGATATAGGAGATTTGTCGTAGGATCTTGGTGTGGCTGAATTTCTGTCATGTTATACTCAAACTCTGAAGTAGACGTTAGGGAGCCTTTCATTGCAATATATCATAAATAATACATATATTTACTTTGGCCACCTCATGTGACGAGTTAACTCACTGGAAAAGACTCTGATGCTAGGAAAGGTTGGGGGTGGGAGGAGAAGGGGACGACAGAGAATGAAATGGCTGAATGGCATCACCAACTCTGTGGACATGAGTTTGAGTGAACTCTGGGAGTTGGTGATGGACAGGGAGGCCTGGCGTGCTGTGATTCATGGGGTCGCAGAGAGTCGGACACGACTGAGCGACCGAACTGAACTGAACTGATTAAGCATGTCACCCACTCAGTCACCTAGATCCTGTTTCTTAAAATGTCAATGTGCAATAAAGCTATCTATTTGCTAGACATGTTTGGGAATTAATGATATTTTGCTATTACACAAGCCTGGCACATGGAAAGCATTAAATAAATGATGATAATGGTAATTTGTACTATTAATATGTCATGGCTATAGTTGTGTTTTTGTTTGGTTTGGTTTTGGTAGCTGATGACTTTTTCCCACTCAATGTAATGTGTTCTGAGAATCAGAGAATAAATATTCAGGGAAAGGGCTAGTGGATAGCATTCTTCCTCAGTCTTGATTCACTTAGAATTCACTGGAGGATTAAACATGCAGTTTACAAATTATGTGTTCCAATATAAAACCTAGATAATACAGTTGGCAAGCACATACACTACTGTATATGTCCTTTTTTTTTTAAGCCAATGATAAGTGGTTGTGAGTAGATATTCTGCCTTCATAAATTTTTAAAGAGATCAGTTTACTAGATAGTAGTTTATTCTTGAAGCAGGATGGCATTTATCACATTGTGGGCCTCTTTCTCTTATGATGCCTTTCACAGCATATATATTTTCAGAATCCATGTTCTGAAGTACAAGATAAACAAACTATCATCCAGGACATATAGTGCTTTACATAAACAGTATAAATCTCTTGTGTTCTCCCATAAATATTCCTCTGTGACTGAGTCATGGAATTTCTTAGAGCAGAATGTGCTTTTGGTAATTGATGCTTCTCGGCTGACATCATTAATCAAATAAGTTTATGAGCAGAAAATCTAAAATGCCCATTGACATGTTTCTCTGATTTGGTTGATGGAAAGAAGACTTGAACAAGCAAAATGGCTAGATTGTTTCAAGATTTCCATGTGAATTTCACTCCCTTCCCTTCCTGTTCAACTCATCCACCCACCCCAAAACTTAACCCCGCTCTTGAAGTAGTTTTTCAGTTCAGTTCAGTTCAGTCGCTCAGTCGTATCCGACTCTTTGCGACCCCATGAATCACAGCTTTTACCAGGACGGAAAAGGAAAAAAAAATCTATTTCAAAATTATATTCTATAAATTTATGGTTGTTTCTAACTATGAAAGTGAGGCAGAGAACAGAAAGTCTTATTGGATGCAGCTAAACAGCATAGTGGTTTGTGCATGGGCTGTGAAATTAGCCTCCTTGCCTACACACCTTACTTCCACCCCTCACTAGCTGTGTATGGTCAGACAAATTAAATTAAGTGTATTTCAGTATTTCATATCTATAAAAAATGAGAATGATATTTACCCATTTCACAGGATTATTTTGAGGCTCAAATAAGATCATTTGTATACTGTTCTTAGTTTTGTACTTGATCTGTAGTAAAAGCCTTCAAATTTTAGTTTTTATCCATGGTCATACAAACTACAGTGTGAATTTAGTTCAGCTCCCTCATATGTTTGACTGACAGCACTTCAGTGTGACTAGAAGGACCAGCCACAAATGTCAAGAAAATAAATAAAAACTGGGAAGGAGAGGAAAGGAAATATAGCATATATGGACAATGCTGAGTAATGACCAGTAATTCATTGAATTAATCCTAATTCTGTAAACTTTTTTCTAAGTCATATGTATTTTGAAATGCATAAATAAAATGTGGTCATTGTATAAGACTAGAAGATCAAGATCACCAAACGGAAATGAAAACACCTCAAACTTTACCACCTAGAAATGGCAATGACAGAAATTTTGGTGAAAATTTTCCAGTCCTATTTGTAGAGAAATATATTTCATGTAAATTAGCATGGCTATAATTAATAAAATGAAACATACTATTCTTCATTCTAGATTGGATTATCATTTGAAATACATAAAAATATTTCCACATCAGTAATATTTAACAAACGCTCATAATATTTCGTGACTGAAAGTGAAAGTTGCTTAGTCATGTCTGACTCTTTGTGACTCCATGGGCTGTATAGTCCATGGAATTTTCCAGGCCAAGATACTGGAGTGGGTAGCCTTTTCCTCTCCAGGGGAACTTCCCAACCCAGGGCTTGAACCCAGGTCTCCCACATTGCAGGTGGATTCTGTACCAGCTGAGCCACCAGGGAAGCCCAGTGACTTGAAAGGATGTCAACATTAATAAATTATTGCCCCAAAACTCTCCTGTTGAATATTTAGGTTATTTCCACTTTTTGTTCTATATAACATTGAGCTCCCTGCCATGCTACATGTAGGGTTTCTTATCCGACAGGGTACATTAACAAGAAGGAAAGATAAAGCAACCTGGATTATGGGAACTTATTTACATAGTAGAGACAATGCTAGTGGGAGAAATCCAAGTATATGGAATCTGTGTGTTTCATATGTTCAGTTCAGTCGCTCAGTTGTGTCCGACTCTCTGCGACCCCATGAATCACAGCCCGCCAGGCCTCCCTGTCCATCACCAACTCCCGGACTTCACTCAAACTCATGTCCATCAAGTCGGTGATGCCATCCAGCCATCTCATTCTCTGTCGTCCCCGTCTCCTCCCACATCCAATTCTTCCCAGCATCAGACTCTTTTCCAGTGAGTCAACTCGATGCATGAGGTGGCCAAAGTATTGGAGTTTCAGCTTTAGCATCAGTCCTTCCAATGAACACCCAGGATTGATCTCCTTTAGAATGGACTGGTTGGATCTCCTTGCAGTCCAAGGGACTCTGAAGAGTCTTCTCCAGCACCACAGTTCAAAAGCATCAATTCTTCAGCGATCAGCTTTCTTCACAGTCCAACTCTCACATCCATACATGACCACGGGAAAAACTATAGCCTTGACTAGACGGACCTTTGTTGGCAAAGTAATGTCTCTGATTTTTAATATGCTATCTAGGTTGGTCATAACTTTCCTTCCAAGGAGTAAGCATCTTTTAATTTCCTGGCTGCAATCAGCATCCACAGTCGATCCTAATTATCCATAGTTTCCATATTAGCAGATTTGACCACTCTCCCCAACTTAAGTTTAACCTCCAAATCAATATTCATGGTGCTTTTACAATCATTTCTAGACATGTAGATTGGCAAAAACCTTGAACTCCCCAACTTTTTACATTCCCAGGTAGGTCAAACAAGGCAACACCCTGTATTCTGTTCCAGCCCTTATAAATACTATAATACTTATAAGTCCTTTTAGTGCCTTGTCCTTCACATTTTTGTGGTTTTGTTGGTGCTTTTGCTGCTTAAAATGGTCCCAAAGCATAGTATTGAAGTGCTTCCTAGTGTTTCTAAGTGTAGGAAGACTGTGATATGTCTTGTGAAGAAAACATATGTTACAAAACTTCCTTCAGATACGACTGAGAGTTCTGTTGCCCATGACTTCAATGTTAGTGAATCTACAATATATACCAAATAAGGTGTCTTCAAAAGGAAACACATAAAACAAGAATGCTTTACTCAGTGGGTGAAAATGTTGTGATCAGGGCCTTGCAGGAATCTAATCCTGTATTACCCCTAGGAGTCATGGTCCACTGTATATGACAACTTTATAGACCTAACTATAGCAAATACTTAGACTTGATTGTATTCCCAGCCATGTTATCCCCTATATGATTTATCATTTTATCCTGTATTTGAAACATACTCCTTAATATCTGCTTCAAAATAAAATTTGTAAGATTTTGCCTTGAATGACCATGATCATTATTTAATTTGTTTTTATTATAACATCATTAGTAGGAGATAGAGTTCTATAACCAAAGCAACAGAGATCACTGTCTACCCAGGTTAATCCTGGCTCCCATTGTATTGTACCCTGTTATATAAACCCACCTATTGTTTTTAAATCTGCATATTCACATACCTCATTTGTATTTTCACATATCTTCTGTCCCATGCATACTAGCCTAAATCCACTAATTTGGTACATTCTATTTCTATCAATATTAGCTAAGGTAGATTTGAAATCATACATAGGTCTGGTGGTATGCTAATTTAACGACTCTTTCTTTCCCAATGTGAGAGTAGAAACCCAAATTCTAAGAAGACCCTATGATCAGGGTACAAGCATATGACCTAAGGGCTGTCAATAGTTGTAAATCAATAAGACTGCAGTTCAGAAATAAGCTGTTTCAAAAATCATTATGCATGGGGCTTCCATTTTTGAGGCTATATGTGATGGCAGAAGTTTGGATGTTTGATGGTTGCAATTACAATGCCGATGGCTGCACTCTACCGATGGCTGTAAAACAAAGTTCCTGGAGCAAAGTTGTATGAGTAGGCAGAGACAATAATGATTTACTGATAGTTCACACAAATAACAGATTTGTTATTGAACTAGATGTTTGGTTTGGTTTTGGGCTTTTATCTTGGATGTTTGCTTTAAAATTAGTTTGAGAGCCTTCCTAAGCTAAAATCAAGGTGTTGGCAGGTTTATATTTCTTTATAGAGGTTTTATTGTTGTTCTTGTTTAGTCACTATGTCATGTCCAATTCTTTGTGACCCCATAGACTATAGCTCACCAGCCTCTTCTGCCCATGGGATTTTCCAGGTAAGAATACTGGAATGGATTGTCATTTCTTTCTCCAGTGTATCTTCCTGACCCAGGGATCAACCCCACACCTCCTGCATTGGCAGGCAGGTTCTTCACCAATGAGCCACCAGGGAGGCTTTGAGGGGAAAAATAATTTCCTCACTCACTTAGGTTGATCGCAGAATTCATTTGCTTGTGATGGTAGAATGCTGAGGGGAATTCCCAGTTCCTAGAGACTACCCGTGTTCCTTGGCTCTTGTCTCCCTTCCATCATCCCCAAAGCACAATGAAGTGCTGAGTCCCTCTTACCCTTTGAACATGACCTGCCTCTTTTCTCATTATCACAAGGTTTCAGTTTACAAGGTTAATTTGCAAATGTCAATTGCTTTAGTGATAAAGAATTGGAATTTAAATACACAATACTGTTTATGTTAACACCAAAACAAAATACTTAGGCATACATCTAACAAAATATGTACAAGATCTATATGAGAAAAAGTACCAAACTTCATAAAAGAAACTAAAGAAGATCTAAATAAATGGAGAATCATTCCATGTTTATGGATATAAAAATATTGCCAAAATCAGTTCCTCCCAATTGATCTACAAATTCGGCAATCCTAATCCAAATGCCAGCAAATTGTTCTGAGGATATTGATAAAGACATTTTTAAGTTTTATATGTGAAGGCATATATAATCAACATGATATTGATATCAGAAGACTGACACTAACTAACTTAAAGAAATGGCAACCCATTCTAATATTCTTGCCTGGGAAATCCCATGGACAGAGGAGTGGGGCAGGCTACAATCCATGGGGTCACAAGAATCAGACATGACTTAGCGACTGAACTGCTACCACCATTAAGTTATAGTAAATGAAATAGTGTACCACTGGCAAAAGAAAAGACAAATAGATCGATGGAATGAAATAGTACAGAAATAGACTTATACAAATATAGTCAGCTGATCTTTGACAATGGAGCAAAGGCTATTTATTCAATAATAAAATGATAATCTTTTCAACAAATGGTGCTGGAACAACTGGACATCCACATGCAAAAAAAAAAAATGAATATAGACACAGAATACATATATAAAAAAAAAAACACCTCAAAATGAATCATAGACCTAATTGTAAACTGAAAAGCTATGAAACTCCTAGAAAATGAGAAGCTATGAAACTCCTAGAAAATAATGTAGAGAAAATCTAGGATTTGGTGATGACTTTTTTGATACACCAATAGTATAATTCATGTAAGAAGAGTATCATTAATTTGGACTTCATTAAATTTTAAAAATTATGCTGTGTAAAATAAACTATTAAGAGAATAAGAAGACTGGTCACACAGACTGGGAGAAAATCTTCACAGAAACATATCTGACAAAGGACTGTTACCCAAAATATAGAAAGGAACTCTTAAATCTCTACAATAAGAAAACAAATAAACCCATTGAAAGACATTAAACCAAAGACCTTAAGACACATCTTACCAAAGAAGATATACATATGGCAAATAAGCATATGAAAAGATGCTCATCATCACATGTTATCAGGGAAATGCAAATTGAAACAACAAGGAAATACCAATACATATCTAGCTAAATGTCTAAAACACAAAACTAAATGCAAAACACCAACAACACCAAATGCTTGCAAGTATGTGAAACAGCAATTGCATTCTCATTCATTGCTGGTGAGAATGCAATTTAGTACAGCCATCTTGGAAGACAGTTGGCTGTTCTTTTTTTATAAAACGAAGCATATTTTTTTCTATAAAATCCTGCAATTAAACTCTCTGGTATTTATTCAAATGAGTGCAAAACTTATGTCCACACAAAAACCTGCACAGAGTTTTAGAGTTTTAGTCATGATTTCTGAAACTTGAAAGCAACCAAGAAGTCCTTCAAAAGATGGATAAATGAATGAACAAACAAATTATCAGGCATCCATACAAGGGAATATTATTCACTGATATAAAGAACTGAGCTATTGTGCCATGAAAAGTCATGGAGGAAAATTAAATGCATATTAATAAGTACAAAACGCCAATCTGAAGAGGCTACTTACTGTATCATTCCAAATACATGACCATCTACAAAAGATTTAAAAAAATCAATATTCTTTTTAGTAACAAATACATTATAAAGAATGATAAATTAAAATCTTAACTGCTCAATAAACTTTGATTTTTAGGTCAAATAAAACAGTATTAATACATAGGAAAAATAAAAAATATTTTCATTCATAAAAGATTAAGGAAATTTGCCACCAGTTTCCTCAGTAAAGAAAACACTAAAGATTAGATTTTACAAACAGAAAATAACAGAAGGACAAGAATTTCAAGGAACCTTAGGTATTTTATGTATGAGATTTAGAGTCTACAAGATTAATGAAAATAGGCAATTGGTGGGAACCAAACCTCATGAAAAATAACTGTAAGAGATGTAGAAATGGAGTGAAGTAGATCAGGTAATAAAGATTATACACTAGTGCATAAGAATCAGTTATTTCATATTGATGATGTTGTTCTATATGTTTTAACCTCCAGCGTTTTTCAAAAACTTATTTTGGTTCTTAATTTCACCAGTTGTGAATGACTGCCTCTATCTCTAGGTGATATAACAACCCTCCTGTGTTTCCCAAACTAACTGCATTAAACTTCTTTTTATTAAGGTGTAATAAGCCCTAAACCATTAACAGCCAGCTATTCCAGAAACATCTTCTCATCCCAGAAGTTATTTACATACTGGGTCATACCATTCTTCATTAGCATCTTTCTAGGTAGTATTATTTAAAATTGAAGTTCCATTTCAAAGTGTAAGAGTTCCTTACTTAAACTGTTATTTTTAAAAAGCAGATGTATAAATAAAGCACTCTTTTCTTCCTTGCAAACTAATTCATAGTGATGTTTCCTTCTTGTTAGACGTGCTGATATTTTTTCGATCCTTTTTTTCTCCTTTTACTTATTTCAACCTGACTAAAATTGCACTCTGCCTGGGCTATTTAGCCTTTAAATATTAGTAGATAGCTGTCATTTATAGTTCTCATTTAGCTAAGCCACACCCATTGTGGTTTGTTTCAGTCTTTGTCCATAAATCAATCTCTCTGCCCTCAGTCAGAAAACTGTCACCTGCTTTCTAGTTTGATGGTTTTTCTCACTGAGTTCAGAATAGCAACTCTCAGTACAAAATTGCAGACTCACTTCAAAAACTTACCCTGGCTGCAAAGGACATGACAGTGTAACAGCACTGCAGAAAGACCCTTAGTCTAGTAAGTGACATTTCTGCAAATCGTTGCCTGACCTAATAAGCAAATCAGTTCTTGGTGGGCAAATGGGAGTCAGAAGGAAGGACTGTAGAGAGGAATTGTTATATAGTCTTATAGTAGCTTATAAAACGATCCTTTAAGGTAATAAGAGAAAGAGTTATATATTCTTTCTTTTCCTTCTTATTTTTGTTGAGTTTAGTGCTATAAATCTAATACTAAAGAATAGCTTATATTTTTGCTAAAGTTGATTTAACTTTAAATGAAATATTCCATCTTATTACAGTGAAATTGAAGCCTTTAGGAATCAGTATGTTCAAAAATCTATTTTTAATCATATTATGTAGAATTTCTTCTTTCATAATCAGGGGGTTTCATACTTTCATTGATCATACTTCACAAAAAATACTCATGTAAATTTTTAGGAATTCAATAACTATTAATATGTTGTTGGATTTAGAAACAAATATTCCTCCATGAGGCAGAGGAGAGCCTGGGATGTTTCCTAGTCTAATGTTTAAGAAATGTAGGAGGATAGTTAGGTTCTTGCCATCAGTTAACCTTTCTGGGCTCTATCTATTCTGGACCCCAGTGAATTTCTTACAATGAATTTCCTACTTACCCAAAAAAAACTCCTTTCCCCAAACAACAGCCCTCCCATAAAATAAGTGTTTCTCCAACTTACCTTCTCCCTTCTCAACATATTGTTTGCTTATTTACCATTAATATTTATAGATGGAGTGCTTATTTTTTCTCTCTAGTTGGATTATGATATTTTGTTTTAACAGTATCTCCCCGCCCAGCCCCCATTACTCATTTCAAACCTAGCTAAAATTACACTCTCTGCTGGGTCACTCAGCCTTTGAATAATAGTAGAAAGCTATCTTTTACAGTTATCATTTAGCTAAGCCACACCTATCGTAGATCCAATCTTTGTCCATAAATCAATCTCTCTGCCCTCAGAAAAATGCTTTTCTTGTATCACCTGCTTCTTGCTGAGATCAGAATACCAAGTCTTAATACAAAATTGCAATGCTCACTTCAAAAACTTACCACTGGCTACAAAGGAAACGGTATAACAGTAAGACCCTCAGAAAGAGTCTTAGAAAAAAGACCTGAACCTTCAGAGCTACCGTTCTTGGAACCAATGGTGAGTGAAAGTAAATTAGTCAGAGGAGATATAAACAAAGGGTAATTGACAAGAGAGGACCAAAAGTATTTTCCTCTGTTCTACCCCTCTTCTCTGTGAGCCCATTTCTTCCCATCCTGGGAAGAATCTCATTACCTAAATTAGAAAGTGAAGGGTCAGATGAAATTGACCTTGATTTTAGTAACAGTATTTTCTTTGTTTTGAAATACCAACCAAGCTAAGGTTTATCCATGCTTTCTGTCCATATAACAATGTTCCTTAGCAGGATGTCAAGCACTAATTTTTAGGAAACAGTCTTGAAAATCAGAACTGAGTCCTGGCTTTGCCAATAAGAATATCTGTATTTGTACATAAATCACTTATTTCCTGGATTTTTCTTGTTCTACATCACAGGTCCCAAGTTATTGGTCAGAAAATCTAAATGAGTGAGAAAGGATAGTAATTGTATAATTTAAAGTGGTCAGTGAATCCATATGTGCCCCAAGTCTCAAGTGTGTAGTGAGTAGAGAAAATATCTTGAAAATGTGTGGGTAAATTTAATAACACTATAGAAATCATACTAGATTTTTTAATCTTTTTTTTCTAAGTCAATGGAGATAGAAAATACAACTTTTGGTTTGGTGTTGTTTTAAAAAAGGTTCTCAATGTTCATACAATTTTGAAATCTCCAAACTAGGTGTTCTTCATGGGTTTTTCCTGTCTGAAATTACAGTATTCACTGACACTCAGTAAACTGATTGTTTTGGCCAAATATATGAGTTGAATTCACCTTTGACACTGCTAACACATCTATTCAAAAAAACGTATACTTTTCATTACCATTTCATTACTTTTATCCAGTAAAGCACATGATGAAAACTCTTGCCTATTTATTAATCTTTTCTATGCAATGTTTCCTGGGACTGTCGAGCATTTCCTGTGACACTGCTTGAAGCTTTCTTTTTTTTCCCCTCATAATGCCAATGAATTGCTGTCTAAGTGTCAGGTTCCTGAAGTTTGTACTGGTTTTGACATCCAAACACTTGACTTTTAAATGAGTTCTAATGCAGACAATGTGTTCTATCCCTGGCCAATCCTACTCTTTCAATTGCAGTTATATTAACAGTTACTGCAGGGCATCTAAGTGGATGCTGTGCAGTAAACAGAAGAGGGATGGACCACAGCAAACATGGCCTTAAAGTGAAACTGGATCAGAACACTTTGAAAAGTCACTTCTAAGAATGATGCATCACTATTTTTACAAGTCTGGAAGCCATCGCAGTGCACTCACTATCCTAGGCTCTAGTTATTTGAGATGAGGTATTTGAAAGGAATTTTGTCCACAAATTTAGAAAAAAGAGAGCCATCATAAGATATCTTCCCTTTGGTAATTCATATGTGTACTGTCAAAAAGCAAACATATATTTTCTATTCTTCATCAACAGTAATTCCCTTATTTGTGCATTGAGCAATGCAGTGTGTGTGTGTGTGTGTGTGTGTGTAGCTACTGTGCCCTTATCACTACACCAGTTATCATTATGACACTTTATCTTAGTTTTTTATATGGTATCTTCTTATCTTCCATGAATTTACAACCTACTTTGGGAGATAAGATTTATGGAATATGACTTGCCAAATGCATTCATGGACTGGGAAACAACTAAAGAAGCTACCAAGGTGCCAAATTTACTCTCAGAAATAGCATTGCATTACCTTGAATAAAGTGGTCCAGGGTGTTCTGTAAGGAGCAAAATTTGAAATCTGGTTAATTTTTTTTTTTAACCAGAAGAATAATGAGTAACTTCATTACCTTTTTATTCATGAAGTTTTTTAATTAAGAGAAACTTCTTTGACTAGAAATTTGCTTCATAATAAGGTATTGGCAAAACATGATTTCTTGGAGAGAAAAACAATAGTGAAATCCAAACAGGTGGATTTATTAATATCCTTATTCAAAGTAAAGCCTCAACTAAATACAGTAGCCAACAATTAATTATACAACAGAACAACAGATGAGGATATTAACTCATCAATGATCTATTTAAATTCTCTTCCTAGATATCACCATTGGCTTGAGATAGTCTGTAGCATAAGGCCAGTATCTATCTATCTATCTACCTACCTATCCATCATCTATCTATCTGTCATCCATCTAACTGGAGTACAAAAGTAATCAGTAGTAAATTATCACATAATAATTAATAGTAATGGAGAGGAAGGGTGTTATAGAAGTTGACCACAATTTGAAACCCAACTACGAGGAAATTTGTGAAGTGGAAAAAATGATCATGATCTAAGATTAAACAAGTGGACAAGTGAATCATTAGGGATGCTCAGAAAAATACAATGCGTGTCAGAAATGATAGTCTCTGATTCCAGAGCTTCTCCACTAGCCGGACTGCTTGCTCATTCACTGTGTCACCCACCAGGAGGAAGCTTCCTCATGTAGGAGGATCTGAACTAAAGACTCTGGAATCCAAATAAAGAATTAGGGTCTTTTGGATTATAAGAACAGAATGGACCTGCTTTATAAATCAAAACCCAGAACTGCTTCTAGTAAGGCTTGCACAGTAAGAAAAATGTAAGACCAAGACCACTTCCAGATATGATAATTTTCTAGGAGGACTCATGAGACAGCATAGAGTCATAATCAAGGCTATAGTTTACTACAGTAAAAAGAATACAGAGAAAAAGCACAGGAGTGAAGTCTGGGCTAAACCCAGCACAAGTTTTCAGAGTTCTGCCCCAATGGCATTATATAGGATGCACTTACTTCCCCCAGCAAGATGCTGTGGTAACATCAATGTGAAATGTTAACCTCTCAAGCAAATTGTTAGTTAAAAAAAAAAAAGCTTTAGTATCTCCCTGCTCTGGGATTTTTATTGGGAGCTAGTTACATAGCTGCCCTTTGCCTATCATGAATCAAAATTCTAGAGTCCCAGAAGAAAAGCAGGTATTTGATATAAACCACATTGTTTGTTCAAACATTTTAGGAAGAGTGAACCCCTTTTAGCAGGTCTGGGCATGGTGAAACCTTCTGGAAATCCTTGTTCCCAGATGCCAGATAAGGACCAACTTTGTAAACAGGCCTTCCAGAGAACAACAGTCAAGCTTGCTATGTTAACTCTTCCCTGCACATCTCCTTACCAGAAAGTATACTTTTAGGCTATATAAGCTAAATGGTGTTTTTCAAATATTTCCTTGTCAAGAAAATGATGTTTGAAAATCCACTAGAGTAAATAAATTGTACTGTTTTAGGGGCAACCAGTCTGGGCTCTTTCGCCTTTGCTACCAGCTTCTCAGAGGCCCAAGGGTGCTACCATATTGGTGTACCCGAAATCCATTAGTGTCACACTGGGAATACTCTCTGCCTAAAAAGAAATATCGAATTTGTACACAAAATGACCACATAGGCAAAAGTTCTTTGTAACCTCATTTTTAATATTGAAAAATTTGAATGACTGAAAGTCTAAAAATTGGAAAAATGAATTACTGTACTATATTAATGCATTATAGCGTATTTCAAAAAATAAAAGCAAATGGTAAAAAAGCACATGTATCAACATGGCTCTAACTTTCACAAATATCAAGTTAAGTGAAAATGATTGAATTGTGGAATGTTACTCTTTAGATAAAGCTAGTATACTTGCAAAAATATTAGAGAATGTTTTTGAGGTACAGGGGAAAATTAAACACCAAGTCAAGGTAATTATTCTTTTTGGTATAGGCCAGAAGAATGAGATCTGGGAGAGGCCCATAAAGATTTCAAATGCATCTATAATCTTTTTTCCTTAAAAAATTCTGAAGCAATTATGGAAAAATGCTAATATTAGTATTTGATAAAAGTGGATGGTAGGGACATAAACATCTGTGGTTTTGTTCTCTAGGTCTCTCTTTTGTTAGAAATGTCTCCTAATATAAATTCAAAATAGATTGGAGCACCTATGTGTCCTCTCGTGTTGAAAGCACTTTAGCCTGTCTCACTAAAGATAATTTGAAAGGCTAATTGAAACTGTACACAGTAGTCTTTGACACAAAATTATTCACATTTGTAAACACCATAGACGATTTTAGAAGGATTCTAACTGAGTTGGAAAGTATATTCTCTAGAGCCAAATATAGAAACAGTTTTGATTATACAGGGAGAAAAAAGTAGAAAATCTTATCAAGGGTTTTTTTTTGACCTGAGTGGCAACTTGAATAAAGATACCTCTTATTAATCTAATTTTGTCTTTAATGAAACATAAAGAATTGACAAGGGAACTTCTGAATCCTCAATTTCCATACATCCACCCCTTGCAATAAATGCTAATCCAGCAAACGCCAGATGCTGCTACTTCGAAAGGAATGTTGTCTAAAATACTTTCAGCCTTCGGTACTGTAGTGCTGCGGTCCCCCCAAGCACCTCCATCCTTGCTCTTCTGTGCACATATGCACCTTCTCTGTCACTGTGATGTCAGATCATGAGGCAGAAATAGTCATAGAAATAGCTGTAATTCTTTGAGTTCTCACGATGTGCAAAATATAGTTTCAAGACTAATAACTATTAGATATTCTTAAAACCTCCACTTCGATCTCCACTCAAACGGAACTCTTGATACACGATCCCTCTCTCCCAGCACTGACACTTACTTCAAAGTGAAAACTTCTCATTCACGCTTCCTTCATACCCTACATTTAAGCTATTCATGAGACTATTCTTTTAGCTCTGCCATCTTTCTAAACTTTTCCTTCCCCGTTAGTTTTACATTTCTGCTCCAGTTTAAGCCATAATCACTGCATGGGTCACTCCTATATTTTCCACTGTTTCTCTGCATTCACTCTTGACTTTCCAATGTTCCATTGTTTACAAATAGTCAAAATGGAAGTTACATCACTTTCTGCTGAAGGGACATACCTTCTCCTCACACAGAATAAACACTTAAGTTCTTTTAAGGGCCCCAAAGGACCCCATATTATTTGTCTCCTGACCTTTGCTATCACATCACTTATCCTTCTTGCTCAGATAATTTCAACAACTGGAATTTTAACACACACCATCTCAAGGTCTTTATACCTTATTTTTCTTCTGCCTAAAAAAAAAAAATCCTGTTTTTGCATGGCTTGCTAATTTGGAGTTGCCTCTCTCGACAAAATTTTACCTTTTATTCATACCACTTAAACTGATATATCTCTTTTGCTTGTTGTCAATGTCCTTCACTTGAACATAGTTTGTGTAAACTGGGTGTTTGTTGATCAGCCTTATATTCTAGAACCTAGAACAGTGTCTGTCAAGAAGCAGGGTCTCAATCAGTATTTGATGAACAAGTGAATTTGCAACCTTGAGAAATGCATTTTTATAATCTCAGTATCACAGATCAGAAAATAAGCACTGAGAATAAATAATTTATCCAAACTGGTACAACTAGCCAGTGGAAGATCCAAAATTTGAACTCAAGTTCTGGGCAAACACTCTGATACAGAGAAGAATAAACCTAACTCCATGTTGGATCTATTCCTTTAGTTCTAACCCTTGCGCTCTGTTGCCTGTGATTAGTCATGCTGATCTGCCCCTCTGTGAAAGAATGTTGAATATAGCCTGAAGTATACAGGACAGCCCATTCTCAAGGCTTGAACTTTGAAAAGTGTAACACTTTTCTAATCATATAGAAATAAAACGTAGAATAAAGAGTAACATTTGTCTTGTTGGAGGTTTATAGGAACATCTTGACCAGATTTACTTGGACAGCTGCAAGAACAAAGGATTTCTGCACCAAGAAGTTTGCAACAACCAGCCACCTTCTCTTTTAGTAGAAACAAAGCCTGAATTCTAACTCAAGTAAGATGGTTCTTTGGTTCACAAGTCCACCATCTTGATTTACTAGCTTTCCAAATAAAGTTGCTAGTCTTTTGTTCCAAGACTTCATCTCTTGATTTATTGGCTTGTCATATAGCAAGCAGTATGAACTTGAACTCTAACACTACTGCCTATAGGAGGAAACTGATGTATAGAAAAATGATTGTTTTTCCTGGAACCTAGGATCCTGAAAGCTCAAATATTGAACATTTTCACATATCACCAAGTTACAAGCTGCTGCTGCTGCTGCTAAGTCGCTTCAGTTGTGTCCAACTCTGTGCGACCCCATAGACGGAAGCCCACCAGGCTCCCCCGTCCCTGGGATTCTCCAGGCAAGAACACTGGAGTGGGTTACCATTTCCTTCTCCAGTGCATATAAGTGAAAAGTGAAAGAGAAGTCTCTCAGTCGTGTCTGACTCTTGGCGACCCCATGGACTGCAGCCTACCAGGCTCCTCCACCCATGGGATTTTCCAGGCAAGAGTACTGGAGTGGGGTGCCAGTGCCTTCTCCAAGTTACAAGCTAGCTTATACTAATACAAACTTCCCTGTATTAGCATGAATTCTGTGGTCAATTCTTAATGCAATCCCCTTGTGCTTCAGGCTGATCACTGTGGTGTAACAAACACTCCTCTTAAAATGAAACAAACAAATTCTAGCACCTGTATATGCCAAGAAATCTACTTTGTTTCCTTCTCCCTAACCTATTTCCAGTTCACAGTCCTAAAGAAATTACTGCTCCAGTGAGAATACCAGACTAAAGAAAGATCAAAAAGTGTTTTTCCCCGCATCGGTGTTTAGGATAAGACTGGATGAATCCACCCATCATAGGCCTTCTTAAAGATGTGCTTCTTCATAGTCAAACAAGTATTCATTTTACCCAATTATGTCCTAAGGTAAAACCAGGGCCTTAGTGCAATGAATCTTAAGAGAGGTTGCATTGGGAGGGTGTGAGAGTCCTAAGGCTGAGAGAGACAAATACTCCTATCACGTGGGCTCTACCCTGTCCAGGGTCTTTCCAGGGGGCACTAGTATTAAAGAACCTGCCTGCCAATGCAGGAAACATAATGAGACACAGGTTTCGATCTCTGGATTGGGAAGACCTCCTGGAGGAGAGAATGACAGTCCACTCCAGTATTCTTGCCTGGAGAATCCCATGGACAGAGGAACCTGGCAGGCTGGAGTCCATAATGTCACAAAGAGTTAGACATGACTGAATTGACTTAGCATGCATGCAAAGGAAAAGAATTGGGTCTTCCCTGGTGACACAATGGTAAAGAATCTGTCTGCAATACAGGAGACATGGGATTAATCCCTGGGTGAAGATTCCTTGGAGAAGGAAATGGCAACCCGCTCCAGTGTTGTTGCCTGGGAAATCTGGTGGTCTACAGCCTATGGGGTTGCAAAAGAGTCCAGACGGCTTAGCCACTAAACAACAGCGGAAGAATTAGGGATGAAGAAATCTTGAGCTCCTCCTTGTGGTCAGCGTCTGCCATTAACTAATCATTCTCAATTTAAGGAGAACAATGAAATTGAGTAAAGAGTTTGAATTATTTTTGTCTTAGATAAGTGTGCTTTGGGGAAAATGCAAGCATTCAAACCATAAAATTAAAGTCAAAACAGTCTTATCAACCTGTTAGCAGTCTATCTAAATTTTAGTTTAAGCAATGAGAAGAATATAATATCCTCAGAAAATTCAGACTTACCAAGCCAAAACTATAATTAACACTTGATTCTGTCTCTCTGTTCACATATATCACTTCTGATCCATACCTTAGTTAAGTAATTTGGGTTTTATTATCACCATCTTACAGGGAGCAACTCAGAATAAAAGAGTTTAAGTAACTATTTCAAGGTCACAGCATCAGTAAGTATCAAAAACAGGGTTTCAGTCCCAGTCTATCTGATTTCAAAGCCCTGTACTCTTTTCCACTATGCCATGTGACCTCTATTATGTTATGACAAACATCTCAGTGCTAAGAAAATTAAATATATATCATTGGTATTTCATATCTCAGCTTAGTTATTATTGCTGATGCTGTTGCTATTTATGTGAGGATGGCTAAAAGTGGAAAAATAATGAGTCATAGTATATACATCACCGTTGCTAATGTAGTCACTGTCTCCAGAGCCTGTCACCATTTGTAGCTCTGCCACTTTCCTTCACCAGCTGTCCAGGGCCTTTGCACAAAATGAGCCAATCTATATCTGATTGCTAAATTCCCAAGTTAGTTGGCTGCTCTTGCCCTTCAGTATCTTGCAGTTATGCCTCAGTGCTTGAGGTTAGCATCACGTATGCACTGTAGATCATCTATGCAGCATGCCCAGAGCTACTAAACAGGCCACCGTTTGAAGCACTGAAGCACTGAAAAACAGGATCAGGGCAACTTCAAAGATTTAGTGATCTTCCAAAGGTACTGGATATAATTTGCTGGGAAAATTTGCCTTGTTCAGTAAGAAATCAATTCCTGTATTAAAATACAAAACTGGGTGGTTTAAATATTTTAAATGAATTATTTCATCCTTAAAATGTATTTTCCCCCAGACAGAGTTGACTAAATATTCAAGTAGTTACATATGCTGACAGTTTGACATGACAATGTGATGTTGAACATGCTGATGGCCCTAGTAAATAGACTTTGTCAGTAACAAAGTTCATTCACTTAACTCTCGCAGGGTAAGAAAATGGGTAATATGTGGTTGTGACAGTCCTAGGAGGAGGATACTTTCCCCCAAATGACCTAGCACTGTGACTTCTTGAAATCTGAAGAGCAAATGCCAGAAAATTGGTTCATTTGCATCATTGCACAGTGTTTCAATATGACACTTGCTGGTCCTGTTTGCTTGCTGGCTTTCTTATACTGTAGATCATGTGTTGTGCATTTTGCCATGCACTTACTTCATGCTTGAGTAAGGCCAGGAAGCAGCTAGGCAAAGAAACATCAGAGAACTTGGCAAGTCCCACCATACCTGTGTGCCTCTTGTGGCAGTTGGTGTTTTTCTGAAGCATCTGAGCTAGAAGGGAATAAAAGCAGCAGTGCCGCTGAGATTGGGCAACTTGTAATACTTGCTGTGAGTTATCACAAATGAATCTAATTCCTCTGTGGGTCACCTAGGCTGTATTTCACCTAAGTTATGAAAATAATCACATTGAACCTGCTAGAATACAGACTTTTACGTGGATTTCTAAGCTTTAGGACTTTGTTAGTCTATCACAGAGTTCATCAAGTGCTTTCTTTCTGGGACTTGCTTTGCACAGTGCTGGATGGCAAAATTTGGAGATTAATTTGAACTCTAATGAAAATTAGCTGTGCTGTTGGTTTCATGTTGTGATTGTCATCGTGGAGGTCAGTGCTAATGAAGTGTCAGACTCTCTTTGACAGTTTGCATACAGGCACAGTTTACTTAGGACTCAGCAATGCCATTCTCAGAAGATGAGGAGGTATTGAACTGTCAAACTGGGCTGCCCAGGTGACAGCTGATGCATTTTAGATCAGCTCCTCAATAATGTGAATACACTTTTCTCCTCTTCTCCAACTAATAGTAAAATAATTTATTCTGCCAAAGTTCCTAGTGTGTTTATGGTACACATTTTTCCACCAGACTTTTCTGAAATCCTTATGAGAAGAAATGTAATCTCTTGTGAGCTTTAGGAAACTTTATTTAATAAGAGATAAAATATTAGTGCTACAGTGTTCTTGATTGCAAGTATTTATATGGATACAGAATTTTTTGAAGCAAGAAAATATAGGTAAATACAGATGTTCACAAAAGTATATTTGTTTGGTTGTGACATAATTCCATATTAATAAAGTTTTATAAATTTATATGTCAAATAAATTTCTGTTATTCCTTACTATGAATGTTTTAATACTTTGGAAGCATGCTGCTGCTACTGCTGCTGCTAAGTCACTTCAGTCGTGTCCGACTCTGGGCGACCCCATAGACGGCAGCCCACCAGGCTCCCCCATCCCTGGGATTTTCCAGGCAAGAACACAGGAGTGGGTTGCCATTTCCTTCTCCAATGCGTGAAAGTGAAAAGTGAAAGTGAAGTTGCTCAGTCGTGTCCGATTAGTAGTGACCCCATGGACTGTAGCCCACCAGGCTACTCTGTATATGAGCTTTTCTAGGCAAGAGTACTGGAGTGCCTTGCCAATTGGAAGCATAAATATTGTTAATAAGAGTAGAAGTAAAATTTTGTTCAATGTTTATTTTATATTACCAAAAACAAAACCAGAAAATATTATATGAAACAATTCAGAAAAATATTCAGTTATTCCTAAATGACTTTGTGGATATTTTATATTTCTACCTCTAAGCATAAATTTCTAGACAGTCTACATATGGGGCTACAAATCACCTCACAGATTAATTTGTAACATGTGTTAGCATTTGGAAGATTTTTTCTATCATTGGGGTAAGATCTCTTTAGAGCTTTAGTGATTAACCTTTCCTTATGGAAAAGGAAATGGCCACCCACTCCACTATTCTTGCCTGGGAAATCCCCTGGACAGAGGAGCCTGGTGGGCTACCATCCATGGGGTTGCAAAACAGTTGCATGTGACTTAGTAACTAAACAACAACAACAGGAGATACAAAGCCATATTCCTAAAGAAAATCATTATTGTTTGTAATAATTTAATAAGTATATGTACATAAGTAAAAGTATTTTAGGAAATCTATGTGATCAGTTTTTAAAAGATTTATTTAAATATCATGCATATATTTAATTACATTAATCTACTAATTTAATACATATTTTGATTTTTTGGAAATAGACCTGTGATTTCTCAAATTATGTTAATTAGACTAGACAAGACACTACAATTCCATTTAGACACAAGATTAATAGCATTTATGTTGAAGTCACTTAAATGGTATTCTCTTTATCCTCTGGGCAGTCGGGAATATAATAGAAATAGAGATGATTGACATTTTTTCCTAACTTCTCTGTCCTTTCCTCATGAAAATGCTTAGCTGCTTCTGAGAAGCACAGCTGTTGGACAAAGCACAGGGTCCAAGGTTGTGCCTTTGGGAGGGCTAACAGAGAAATTTAGCCAATCAAAAATCAGGCTAGAAAATGTCAGAAGAGATATGCCAATCACCATAAAAGGGTGATGACCCAAAGAGGTGATAGTGCCAACTTGACGTTGAAATCAATCTATAAAGCACAATTCTATTGCCACTGATTTTACTTGCTTATTTGTCTTTGTACCAGTGGAAACAGTTGCAGAAAATATGAGCTGATATAGAGTACAGTTAATGCTTCAGAAATGGTGAAAAAAAATCCTTTGTTAAGAGAACGTAAATTTTCTTTTATCCAAAGAAAATGCCTTATTGTATAAGTGGAAAATAAAAATAATAATGTCTAAACATGAATATTTCTATGAAAGAAAAAATGTCCCACATACCTCTGCTGCTGCTGCTGCTGCTAAGTCACTTCAGTCGTGTCTGACTCAGTGCGACCCCATAGACAGAAGCCCACCAGGCTCCCTCGTCCCTGGGATTCTCCAGGCAAGAACACTGGAGTGGGTTGCAATTTTCTTCTCCAATGCATGAAAGTGAAAAGTAAAAGTGAAGGCGCTCAGTCGTGTCCGACTCTTAGCAACCCCATGGATTGCAGCCCACCAGGCTCCTCCGTGCATGGGGTTTTCCAGGCAAGAGTACTGGAGTGGGGTGCCATTGCCTTCTCCACCACATACCTCTATCCTACCTTTAATGTAACAGAGTTATATTACATAGCCTTTAACATAAGAGTTCAAAATTATTTTAAATATAGGAAGGTATTTTGTCTGATAATGTTAACAATTCAAAACAGACATTACTGTATGATAAAAATTAAAAAACAGAACATAATAATTATTGAACTAATGTAATAGCAAACTAATATCCAGTGAGAAGAGATAGTTTTACTCTAAATTAAATTGCATTTAATAATTTTCCAATGTGATTTTATTTTTTAATCATTTTTTAAAAGTTGAAGTTAGTTAATTTACAATGTTGTGTTAGTTTCAGGTGTGCAATAAAAAGACTCAGCCATATATTTATATATATAGGTATATGTATGTATATATGTATATGTATATATATATATATACAAACACATATTCTTTTTCAGATTCTTTTCCACTATAGGTTACTAGGAGATACTGAATATATACTTCCCTATTTTCCTGTGTAGTTTCCCTCAGTAGGTTCTTCTTGTTTACCTGTTTTATACATAGTTGTGCGAATATTTCACTCCCAATCTTATTTTAATAGAAAAATATTGCACTCATGGCTATCTACCACACTTGTTACTATATTTACATTTTCACATTAGCTGCAAAACATTCTGGGCTGTATATAACATTACCAATTACCTTGTTAGTGGGTTATATAATCTGCCAATTACAACTAAAAATAAATGCCAGGTGTTTCTTTCCCAGGTCATTAAAATGTGCATGATGGGCTGGGACTGACCATGGAGCCGTCTGACTAACATTCAACATAAAAAGCACAAAAGAAATGAACAACAACAAAAAGCAAATGCATGGACAAACATATAAAAAAAAAATGGGGGGGTGGGCAATAAAGAGAAAAGTCAGTGTATGGCTGACTTTATTTTTCCTGTTTGTCTCTCCATGAGCTCTTCTTGATATTTTCTTATAGTTGCACTTTGTCCAATAGTAAAACATATAATGCAAGGTTATGTTGTAATACAATATAGGAAAAAGTATTTTCTATCCAAAAGAAATAATCTGAATTTAACTTGTGGAGGAGGAAAAATAATTTTCCCTCTAGCGTGTGAGATGAGTGCAATTGTGCAGTAGTTTGAGCATTTTTGGGCATTGACTTTCTTTGAGATTGGAAAAAAGACTGACCTTTTCCAGTCCTGTGGCCACTGCTGAGTTTTCCAAATTTGCTGGTATATTGAGTGCAGCACTTTCACAGCATCATCTTTCAGGATTTGGAATAGCTCAACTGGAATTCCATCACCTCCACTAGCTTTGTTCGTAGTGATGCTTTCTAAGGCCCACTTCCTATCACATTCCAAGATGTCTGGCTCTAGGTTAGTGATCACACCATGGTGAATATCTTGGTCGTGAAAATCTTTTTGGTACAGTTCTTTTGTGTATTCTTGCCACCTCTTCTTATTATCTTCTGCTTCTATTAGGTCCATGGCATTTCTGTTCTTTATCGAGCCCATCTTTGCATGAAATATGCACTTGGTATCTCTAATTTTCTTGAAGAGATCTCTAGTCTTTTCCATTCTATTGTTTTCCTCTGTTTCATTGCATTGATTGCTGAGGAAGGCTTTCTTATCTCTCCTTGCTATTGTTTGGAACTTCGCATTCAAATGGGTATATCTTTCCTTTTCTCCTTTGCTTTTCACTTCCCCTCTTTCACAGCTATTTGGAAGGCCTCCTCAGACAGCCATTTTTCTTTTTGCATTTTTTTTTCTTGGATATGGTCTTGATTCCTGTCTCCTGTACAGTGTCATGAACTTCTGTCCATAGTTCATCATGCACTTTGTCTATCAGATCTAGTCCCTTAAATCTATTTCTCACTTCTACTGTGTAGTCATAAGAGATTTGATTCAGGTCATACCAGAATGGGCTAGTGGTTTTCTCCACTTTCTTCAATTTCAGTCTGAATTTGGCAATAAGGAGTTCATGATCTGTGTCAGTCAGCTCCCGGTCTTGTTCTTGCTGACTGTATAGAATTTCTCCAATTTTGGCTGCAAAGAATATAATCAGTCTGATTTCAGTGTCAACCATCTGGTGATGTCCATGTGTAGAGTCTTCTCCTGTGTTGTTGGAAGAGGGTGTTTGCTATGACCAGTGCGTTCTCTTACAGAACTCTATTAGCCTTTTAACTGCTTCATTCTGTACTCCAAGGCCAAATCTGCCTGTTACTCCAGGTGTTTCTTCACTTCCTACTTTTGCATTCCAGTCCCCTATAATGAAAAAGACATCTTTTTTGGGTATTAGTTCTAGAAGGTGTTGTAGGTCTTCATAGAACTGTTCAACTTCAGCTTCTTCACGGTACTGTTGGGGCATAGACTTGGATTACCATGATATTGAATGGCTTGCCTTGGAAATGAACAGAGATCATTCTGTCGTTTTTGATATTGCATCCATGTAATGCATTTCAGATTCTTTTTTGACTATGATAGCTACTCCATTTCTTCTAAGGGATTCCTGCCCACAGTAGTAGATATAATGGTCGTCTGAATTAATTTACCCATTCCAGTCCATCTTAATTCGCTGATTCCTAGAATGTCGATGTTCACTCTTTCATCTCCTGTTTGACCTTCTAATTTGCCTTGATTCATGGACCTCACATTCCTGGTTTCTATGCAATGTTGCTCTTTACAGCATTGACCTTGCTTCTATCACCAGTCCCATCCACAACTGGGTGTTGTTTTGCTTTGGCTCCATCTCTTCTTTCTTTCTGGAGTTATTTCTCCACTGATTTCCAGTAGAATATTGGGCACCTACAGACCTGGGGAGTTCATTTTTCAGTGTCCTATCTTTTTGCCTTTTCATGTTGTTCATGGGGTTCTCAAAGCAAGAATACCGAAGTGGGTTGCCATTCCCTTCTCCAGTGGACCGCATGCTGTCAGACCTCTCCGCCATGACCCATCTGTTTTGGGTGGCCCCACAGGGCATGGCTTAGTTCCATTGAGTTAGACAAGGCTGTGGTTCATGTGATCAGATTGGCTAGCTGTCTCTTATTGTGGTTTCAGTCTGTCTGCCCTTGATGCCCTCTCTCAGTGCCTACCATCTTATATGGGTTTCTCTTACCTTGGATGTGGGGCATCTCTTCTCGGCTGCTCCAGCAAAACGTAACCGTTGCTCCTTACCTTGGACATGGGGTAGCTCCTCTCGGCCACTGCCCCTGACTGCGGTCGTGAGGTAGCTCCTCTCAGCTGTGCTTGTGTGCCATCGCAGCCGCCATGCAACAGATTAACAGGGGAAAAACAAATTTAATAATATGCACATCTCCTGTTCACATGAGAGATACTCAGGAAAAATGAGCAAATCCTAAAAATTGTGGAAACCTTCACCTTAAATATCATCTTCAGTTAAAAACAAAAGAAAATGTTGGGAATGTGTAGTTAACCAAAGATTCACAATAAACAAGTGTACATATATTATGCAATGTAGTCTCTATCTTATCCGTTAATAAGTTGTTTTTTTTTATTTATTTTAATTGGAGGCTAATTACTTTACAATATTGTGGTGGTTTTGGCCATACATTCACATGAATCAGCCATGGGTATACGTGTGTTCCCCATCCTGACCCTCCCTCCCACCTCCCTCCCCATCCCATCCCTCAGGGTCATCCCAGTGCACCAGCCCTCAGCACCCTGTCTCATGCATCGAACCTGGACTGGCGATCTATTTCACATATAATAATATACATGTTTCAATGCTATTCTCTCAAATCATCCCACCCTCGCCTTAATAAGTTTTTCAAAAGAGCTAGTTATCCTTTTCTTCTTTGTACAGTAAAGGAGACACCCTTACAAATGGAGATTTTCCTTATATATATAAATGTCTCTTATAAAAGGCTAACTTCTACTTGGTTTCCAGAGCTGCTTCTGTGTCTGCATGCATGCTAAGTTGCTTCAGTTGTGTCCAAACTCTAGGATCCTATGGACTGTAGCTTCCAAGGCTCCTTTGTCCATGGGATTTTCCAGGCAGGAATACTGTAGTCGGTTGCCATTTCCTTCTGCAGGGGATCTTCCCAGCACAGGGAAGACACACAGGAAACTGTCTTTTGAATCTCCTACGTTGGCCAGCAGGTTCTTCACCACTGGACCTATGTCTGCATTGACAGGTGGGTTCTTTACCACTACCGTCGCCTTTTCTGTGTCTACTGTTTCTTAAAACAGTCTAAAATAATCATTATGCTTAAGAGGCACATTTGTGGGTGACAAATTCCACTCCCTTTCTCATTAGATGTTAGAATGTTTTCTCCTAAACATGAGAACGAAAAGAAGAGTAGAACATCTAGATGCTTTTCACAACAAATTTACCAATTCAAAATGTGAGAAAAATAAAATACTCCAAATTTATGAGTATTAAATGTTGTTATGTTAACTATAGATTTTTAGATTCTTAATTACCTTCCAGGAACTTTAGAATCTGCAGTCAATTTTTTAATTCATTTCAATTTTTGTTATGTTATGGTCTCTTCTTTGGCCTATGTGAGGATACCAAACTAAAAATGCACAGCAGGAACTTCCCTGGTGGTCCAGTGGCTAAAACTCCATGCTCCCAATGCAGGGGGCCTGGGTTTAATCCCTGGTCAGGGAACTAAATGGCAACCCACTCCAGTGTTCTTGCCTGCAGAACCACAGGGATGGGGGAGCCTGGTGGGCTGCCGTCTATGGGGTCGCATAGAGTCGGACATGACTGAAGTGACTTAGCAGCAGCAGGGAACTAATACAGTAACGAACTTATGTCCTCAGTCATGTCTGACTCTTTGTGACTCCCCCACCAGGCTTCTTTGTCCATGGATTTTCCAGGAAGGAATACTGAAGTGGTTTGCAGTTTCCTTCTCCACGGGATCTTCCCCACCCAGGGATCAAACCTGAGTCTCCTATAGTGGCAGGCTGATTTTTTACTGCTGAGCCATTAGGGAAACCTAAAGTTAATTTTGAGATGAATAGATCCCATATGTTGTAACTAAAACATCCTGTGTGTCATGTAGCCAATCAAACAAATAAATATTTATTTGCTTGTTTTATTTTAAAAGTCCTTTGCTTGTTAAAAAAAAAGAATGCTCAGCAAATAGTTGCCAGGTGGAATGAATGCATGTATGAATGAGCTGTGATGCTGGGTATGTAATAGTTCAAATCCATATCTAAGCCCATATAATTTACCTTCAGTGATTCCAGGAAAAATACCAGCCCTTCTGTTGCAGCCCTTCATATGCCTGATGCATATGAGGCCAAACAAATCTAAGCATCAGAGTATGGAGCAGAGAAAATTTTATTTCAAGAGTCAAGCAAGGACAACAGGTGACTCATGCTCAAAACCTGCCCAACTCCTCAAGGGTTTTCAGGAAAGAGTTTTCATAGGTAAAATTTAGGATGAGGCTGCAGGATGTGTGACTTTTTTCTGATAGGTTGGTGGTTACAGGGTGATATTCTAGGAACCCTGTGCTCTGTCTGAAGGTACCAACCTCCTCCTGAGTTGGGGCCTTAATTCCTGTTGAAGAATTTGAGAATACTGTTGTGTATATACCCTGAGGAGGAACCAGGACTCTGCTTTAATGGCTGCACTGCTGTCTCTTAACTGCTTCTCCTTGATTTCTTCATTCCCTTCCTTTCCTGATTAGCAATTCTTTGAATCCACTCTTTGGAATTTAGGAAGGTCTAGGTGGCTAAAGCCTTTTTTCTAAGAGCAGGAAAAGGGAGACATGGAAATGCTTTGAAGGTTTTCTATCAGGAGGTCCGCACAGGGTCCTACTGGGTTTCAGGTGGCAGGGGGACATGTAATTCTCTGTGTTTGTTGAAAAATAGGGCCCCCATAGTTCCCACTTGTGCTTTCTTTAACTCTAGAAGTGAACTTTGTAGATCTTGTGAGGACTCCATATTTTGCACTCTTTCACAGGATGCCACTTGTATGCTTGGTTAAGCCATAGATTGAAGCCTCTATTGAAATCAAAATAAGATCCTACTCATCAATGGCCAGATCTTCTGAACCGGCTATACTTAAAAGCAATAATTGTCTTATTGGTACTGCCAATTAAAAATTGGCATTTGTCATCCACATCTACACAGACTAAATCATGAACCACTGCAGCTGTGACCTTCAACATACCCTGAAATGGACTCAGGGTGGAGATCGGGAATGAGGCATTCTGTGCTCTGGGAAAAACTGTCAGAACAGGCCTTTAGACAGATATATATTTTCAGTAGAAAATTTTAAAAGCTCAATTCTTGCATCTCATATCTAGAAAAAAATCCAATCATTAACAGTAACATCTGCTCTTGGTGACTGGCAGCAAACCTCTGCCAAAATGTGTACTTTATGGCATGTACTCCCTCTTCACTAAAATAGTATGTAACACCTTCCTCACTACCACTTTGGAGCAGTTTCTCAAAGCTATCTAAAATGCTCTCTCCTAGACTATAATCCTCATTTTGCCTCAAACAAAACTTAACTCACAATTCTCATGTTGTGCATTTTTTGAAGTCGGTAACACCTTTTATCTCCAACTCCCCAGCTCCCAGTGCCTGACCCTCCAAAAGATCTTTTTGGTTTCTAATTGTATTCAGTCTCTCAGTCTTGTTCAAGTCTCTGTGAGCCCCTTGACTGTGGCCCACCAGGCTCCTCTCTCCACAGAATTTTCCAGGCAGGAATACTGGAGCAGGTTGCCATTTCCTATTCTAGGGGATATTCCCATTCCCGGGACTGAACCACATCTTCTGTATCTCCTGCATTGCCAGGTGGGTTCTTTACTGCTTTGTCACCTGGGTAGGGCCACCTGGCTCCTTGGTCCCTGGTCTAAAGACCTGCATGTGGGAAATTGAGTCTCAGAGCACTAGTTTGGTTGGCTTAAATGAAATGGGACCTGAAGAAAAATCCTGGCTCCCAGAAACATGTAGATGGGAAGAGAAAAGATAAAAAGGTGAGAGTGAAGAACCTTTTATTCCTGGGCGGCCATGTAGTCACTCAAAACTGCCTCTCAAGGTGAAAATCAAGGTGGGGGAAGGACAAAACCAAGAAGCTCATTAAAAGCAGAGGATATGGGACTTCCCTGGTGGTACAGTGACTCCACTTGCCAGTGCAGGAGACACGTGTTGGATCCCTGGTCCAGGAAGATTCCACATGCCACAGAGCAACTAAGCTTGCAAGTTGCAACTACTGAAGCCTCATCCCTCGAGGGCCGGAGAGCCACAACTACTGAGGCCGTGTGCTGCAACTACTGAAGCCCATGCACCTCGAGCCTGTGCTCCACAACATGAGAAGCCACTGCAATGAGAAGCCTGTGCACAGCAAGGAAGAGGAGCCTGTGCTTTCTGCAACTAGAGAAAGCCTATCCACAGCAGTGAAAACCCAGCACAACTGAAAAAAAAACAAAAAAACACAGAGGGTGTAATGTGAAAAAATTGCTTCTGTCTCAGCCTTTTTTCTTAAATGTAGGACAGTTCTATTTCCAAAGCCCAGTACATGCTCAGTCGTGTTTGAGTCTTTTGTGGCCCCTTGGACCGTAGCTCTCCAGACTCCTCTGTCTGGAATTTTCCAGGAAAGAATACTGGAGTGGGTTGCCATTTCCTCCTCCAGGTGATCTTCCCAACCCAGAGATCAAACTTGTGTCTCCGTATTCTTTACTGCTGAGCCACCAGCGAAGCCCAGGAGGAAATATGAGGGACTGCAAGGTGTGCCAGGTGTTTTTGATAAATTTCCTTCCTGACCTAGATCTGTAGGTCCTGAGATGTTGGAAAGAGAACTGTCCTACATTTAAGGAAAAATTACAAAAAATTTAAAATATTTAAAAAATAATAATTACCCAATATATATCTGCCTGCATGTAAAGAACATGCCTGCAATGCAAGAGACACAGGAGACAAAGTTTCGATCCCTGATTCAGGAAGATGCCCTGGAGGAGGGCACAGCAGCATAACCCACTCCAGTATTCTTGCCTGGAGAAAACATGGACTGAGAAGCCTGGCGGGCTCCTGTAATAGGGTCACAAAGAGTCGGATATGACTAGTGACTAAGCACATGTATATGAGCTAAGTGACTCTTTCATGCCTGACTCTTTGCGACCCCATGGATGGCAGCCCACCAGTCTCCTCTATCCAGAAAATTCTCCTGTCAAGAATACAGGGGTGAGTTGCCATTTCCTACTCTAGACTTCCAATAATAGGCACATATGATTCAAAAACTTATTCTCCTACCTCATTGTATGCTTTTCGGCTTCATTGATGGTTCCTCCTCCTCTTCTTGACTTCTCAGCTTTCGACAGTATTGGTCCCAGTCTTCTGAACTTTTCTCCTTTATGTACATTTACATTCTAGGCAATATGATAATCTTTCATGGTTTTCAGTTCAGTTCAGTTCAGTTGCTCAGTCGTGCCTGACTCTTTGCGATCCCATGGGCTGCAGCACGCCAGGCTTCTCTGTCCATCACCAACTCCCAGAGCTTGCTCAAACTCATGTCTATTGAGTCGGTGATGCCACCCAACCATCTCAACCTCTGTCATCCCCTTTTCCTCCTGGCTTCAATCTTTCCCAATATCAGGGACTTTGCCAATAAGTCAGTTCTTCCCATCAGGTGGCTAAAGTATTGGAGCTTCAGCATTAGTCCTTCCAATGAATATTCAGGATTGATTTCCTTTAGGATTGACTGGTTTGATCACCCTGCAGTCCAGGGGACTCTCAAGAGTCTTATCCTACACCACAGTTCAAAAGCATCAATTCTCTGGTGGTCAGCTTTCTTTATAGTCCAACTCTCACATCCATCAGGCTGCCAAAGTGTTGGAGATTCAGCTTCAGCATCAGTCTTTCCAATGAATATTCAAGACTGATTTCCTTTAGAAAACAATGATTTTAAATAATATTTATTCTAACAACCAATAGTATATATTCAACTCAAAACTAAATTTTAAATTTGTAAATAAGATTCTCTACTCAGCACTTCTATTTCAATGTCTGCATTTCCAATGTAATATATCCTCAAGTATGTGTGTATATATGTGTATATATGTATGTATCTATCTATCTATATGTACATATCTTGATTTCTCTTGTTGAAAGTCTTTGCAAACTGTAAAAGAAGTCATTTCCATTATTTCAATTATTGTTAGCCAAAAAACATGGAATCCTCCAACATTTATATACTCTTATACTCCAGGTTTTTTTTTTTTTTGTTGTTGTTGTTTGTTTGTTTGTTTTCAATCTTTACCACCTGTCATTTATTTCCATTGTCACTGTTATTCGCCAGATCTAAACATTCATTACCTGGGCATTTGTAATAGGTCTTTACTTGTGCTCCCTGATCCACTCTGGCCCCATCCTCTTCACTGTTTAGTCTCCTCAAGGCAGCCATATTATAGTTTTAAAACATAAATCATATCATATAAATGCTCATCTCAGTCCTTTCCATTCATCTCATTCAGAATAAGAGAACTTATGGTGGTCTACAAGATTGTACATGGTATAGGTCCTTGAGAACTCTCTGATGATCATCTCCTACTTCTCTCTCCTTGGCTCATTCTGCTCCAGCCGTGATGACTTAGTTGATAGTCTCCAAACATGCTCAACCTGTTTCTTCCCTAAATTCTTTCATATCTACTGTTTCATCTTGTTGGGTAGCTAGAATAGGAAAAAGGAGTCCAAAATGGTGGTGGCTAAAAGACAAAGAATGGAAAAGCCCATGAAAATAGAACAAAGGAAGGTCCGAGGAGGACTGGAGTGAGGACCTCCTGTGAAGCAAACAGCCTCCAGGCTAACTCAATTTACATAGGTTAGGCTCAAGGGGAGGAAAAAAAACATACAAAAACAGGAGCCAAAATTGAGCCTCAGGCTTCTCTTCTCTTTGCTTCTTTTGGATTGGCTAGCACTCATGCCTCAGGATGTATTTTCCTTTGCTTACCAAATAAAACTGAGCTGCAACAGAGCTGTAACACTGAGCTGTAACTCAGTCTGTCACTTCAAATTTTTGCTGTGGTGAGACTGAACCAAGGAAATTATACACTCCCCGGACAGTCTGATATAGCACTCTTTTGCAAAGTGTTTAGCTTTCATTCACTTTCACTGGGTCTCTGAACAAATGTCACTTTATCAGCAAAGTCTTACCATACCACTTTATATAAAATTACATCCTGTAACTCTCTATTCTCCTTTACTATGCCTTATTTCAAAGGCCTTATTGCATCTCACATATCATGTAGTCATTTGTTTATACCTTTATGTCTGTCTCTTCAATACACAAACTCAACAGACTAGTGACTTTGCACTTTGTTTCATTCCTATAAGACTCAGTTCCTAGGGCAGTGAATGGTGCATGATAAATGACAGATGTTGAAAGATGAATGGATAAGTAAATTGAAGAGGGAATTCTTTGGCATACTACACGAGATTTCAGGCTTTATTAAATATTTGTATAAAAACTTTCTTTGGGTACAATTTTTCCACCAACAATATAGCAATACTATAACATGTCAAAATGTATACAATTAAATATCTACCAGGTCTAAAAGGACATTAAAACCTGAAGGAAAAAATTATATTTTAAATATATATATTTAGGATTATATATTACTAATTCCATGGGGTATATGTGTTTGAAAATTCTATGAGTGTTTTTGGAAAACATAATTTGAATTTTTTTTTCTTTTTCTTTTCTTTTCGCTACAGGGCTTGCTATTGATAAATCATTTCTCTTTCAACACTTCCAAACTATCTGTGTAACAATCCATGTTAGATTTTATTATGGTGTTTTTAGTAACACCCTTTAATTTTAGAAATAAATGAGGTTAATTTGAATATTGTTGCCTTTATCCACCACCTCCCTTTAAGTGACTCTGATTCTCCATGATTGCAAAACCAGTATTAATTATAGTGGAACTGCCACAAAGTCAACCCTGTTCATCAGTACTTTATGATGTAACTTATAAAAGGAATGAAAAATAAATGAACTAAAAATAGCTAAGGATTTAGGTATTGTGTAGATTGTTTTGCATTCTCTTATTTTCTTGTGTTTATGATTTTATTACTGTGTGCTCACTTCTGTGAGAACTGTTGGAAGAAAAGTTCAAAGACACTGATGTTAGATTGAAGATCTTTACATATAGGTGACTTCATTTACATGTTATGTGTGAGGATGTATTTTTCCCCAGAAGACTTGTGCTTGATTTTTCTTGGTACTCTCAGAAGCACCATCCTAATTAGATGGTTAGTGGATGTAAACATTCAGGCTCTAAATGCAGAAGAGTGAGCATGACTAATGCCTTTGAAATTCTAGGGAGGAATTCTTATTTATTCATTTATTTTTGATTCACTATCCAGAGCCCACAAAAAAATCTATTTCTGTTCTGTATAGTTCTGTTAGATTCTATATTTCTGAACTAATAGATACAGAGATTTTCCTGGGTCCATATTTGTGAGGATTGGTTTTTCCTTTGTTTCACCAACTAATTTAAACCCTAGGCTCAGCCTATAATGCCTCCCTCTCTTGTCGTCTCTGCATTTTCTAGACATGGAAGCTATAAACACCAAAGCTTAAAGCTATCAGTGTATTTTGACAATTCTCCCACTTAGTACTTTCCTTGATGGGTGTTTTTCCTTCATCATTAGCTTCACATGATTCTCCTACATTCTGGCAGTCTCTTTCATTACTTAAAAATAATATTTTTAACTTTTAAATATCTTGCTCCTGCTGGTGCTCAGTCGTGTCTGTCTCTGCAGCCCCATGGACTGTAGGCTGCCAGGCTCCTCTGTCCATGGAATTTTCCAGGCAAGAATACTGGAATGGATTGCCATTTCCTATTCCTGGGGATCTTCCCAACCAAGGATTGAACCCATGTCTCCTGTATTTCCTGCATTGGTAGGTGGATTCATTATCACTAACACTACTTGTATATCTTGTGCACGTTTGGCTGCTTGTGTCCAGCACTTTGCGACCCTGTGGACTGCATCCTTTCAGGCTCCTCTGTCAATGGGGATTCTCCAGGCAAGAATACTGGAATGGATTGCCATGCCCTCCTCTAAGGGATCTTCCCAACCCAGGAACTAAATCCAGGTCTTCCACAGTGTAGGAGGATTCTTTACCATCTCAGCCACCAGGGAAACCTAAGAATACTGGAGTGGCTAGCTTATCCCTTTTCCAGGGGATCTTCCCAACCCAGGAATTGAACCGGGGTCTTGTGCATTGCAGGTGGATATTCTTTACCAGCTGAGCTACCAGGGAAGGCCTTGTATATCTCATAGGCAATGACTTAGGGGATCTCCAATCTAATATATTACTCTAAAACAGAAATCCCTTCTTTAATTCCCCCTTTAAAACACTTTATTTTTGTACTTGCATATGCTTCTCATTAGCAAAGTAAATTGAAGTGAAAGAGAAATTAGGATATTTCTGTCTCGAGTTCATTTTCTGATAACAGCATTTTTCCTTTTCCAGGAAGAATGATTTTTGAACTGTATGTTATATTCTACAGCCGCTAATTGCAGGACACATAAGAAAAATTCTAATCGCTGCAATAATGTTGATGGCCATTGGACTGAGAAAATTCCTGTGACTGAGGATAAATGGGGATTCCAAAATAAAGTGAGGAAAAAGCAATAGACAGTGACTCTTAAGTAAATCATTCATTATAAGCAGGAGCTCTTTGAAACTTCTGGCTTACATAATAATATCCTCTAATATACCAGACATTAGACACAAGATAACAGAATTACAATTTAAAAGGTTTGTATGGATAGGATAACTATCCACTTCTCTTTTATAGATTTACCACAAATCACATTAAATAATTACAAATGTTCCAATTCCCAGAGTAGGACCAATTATACCTTTTTAATTCTGGAAACTAAGTAAAATTAGCTTTCCTTAGATCTTTTTACAACCTTTGAAATATACTAATTTTTATTCCACTGGTAAATTAAGAATTTCAGATATTGACCTCTTGTAATTCTCATTTTTAATTTCTGTTCTGCACAGAGATATTAAACTACAAGGATAAGTTATAACTATAATTAAAGTAGTTTGTTAACTTAAAAGCAAGGTTGATACTAGGCTGATATTAACCTATGAACTTTAAAAGAACTGACAAGATAATGAAACTATAAATTCCTAAGGAAATACTAAAAGGCTAGAGTACAACTTTAGAATTTCTTACCTATTCTATATACTGTAAAATATTATTAAACTACTGAACAGATATAGACACATATATTATTTAAAGTTTTTAACATATTTCTTACAACAGAAAAATGTTTTGCTTTAACACAATATTATCTTTCTCTTTCAAAGATCATTTATAACAAAGACATAATCATTTATAAATGTTTCACTTACTTTTTTTTTCACTACCTATCTCTATTTTTCTCTCTATATATGTTTTTTGGTATAATTAATTAGGAAATAGATATTTCATACCATTTGTTCTTTCATACAATTTCATGTATACTATATGTTAAACAATGAAATTAAAATATTCTATAACACTATATACAAAAATAAACTCAAAATGGTTTACAAGACTAGATAGTATAAAATCCCTAAAGGAAAGCATAGGTAGAACACACATGGATATAAATCACAGTAATATTTTTTGGATCTGGTAATAAAGTAAAGGAAATATAAGCAAAAATAAATAAATGTTATCTAATTAAACTTAGAGGCCTGGCATGCTGTGGTTCATGGGGTCGCGAAGAGTCGGACACGACTGAGCAACGAACTGAACTGAACTGAATTAAACTTAATAGCTTTTGCACCGCAAAGGAAGCCATCGACAAAACAAAAAGACAATCCATTGAATGGGAGAAAATATTTTCAAATGATTTGACTGATAAGGGATTGCTATCCAACATATATAAATAGCTCATACAACTCAACATCACAAAACAGTCCAATGAAGAAATGAACAGAAGAACTGAATAGACATTTTACCAAAAAGGAAATGCAGATAGCCAACAGTCACATGAAAATATGCTCAGCAATTTAATCATAAGGGAAATGAAAGTCAAAACCTCAGTGATGTCACACCTGTCAGAATGGCTAGCAGTAAAAAGAACACAAATAATAAATGCTGGTAAGGATGTGGATCAGAGGAAACCCTCTTACACTGTTGGTAATTTAACTTAATGTAGCCATTATGGGAAAAAGTATGGAGGTTTCTCACAAAAGTAAAAAATAAAACTACCATATGATCCAGCAATCACACAGCTCAGTATATAACTGGAAAACCAAAACCAAAATTCTAGTTTGAAAAGATACATACAATCCAATATTCAGCCCATGCTAAACACAACTAGAGAAAGTGCACACGTAGCAATGAAGACCCAGTACAGCTAAAAAATTTTAAAAAGCAAAAAATTAAAAACATCCATCAGCACTTGTTGACATTAGTTTAATATATATTTATTCTCATCAGTTTTCACTGTGTTCACTAAAACTATCATTAAAAAAAAATACACGATCATCTCTATTTCCAAAATTTCTAGGCAGTCTCAAAGAATATTTGTGGAATTTTCAGTTCCTGCTGGAGAAGGCAAATGTCTGTGAATCAGAATCCAACAAGTCAAAGTGATTTTATTTATGCCTTTCTTTGCTGCTATAAAAGCAAATTAAGAAGCATGGTCTCTAAAACAAGTTTTAGATTATAATTGGGAATGTCCTCTTCAGAACTGCTAAACCAATTTAGTGTGAACTTCTAAGATCTTAACTTAAAGGCTGCAGGCTACCACCATTCTATATGGTTCTTCATGTGGACTTAAGTTCCAATAGTGTATTTGGTCAAATTTCCATAGAACAGCCATACCTGATCCTTTTACTTTTTAAGTCCTGATTAGTCTCACCAACATGAGAGTGTGGGGTGTTCTGTGGAAGGAGAATTGCTTAAGGCTGCAAAAAATTCAGGGTTATTTACAAAATGTTGATTTAAAAATTATTTCTATGTGAATTGCTTCTGAGACTACAAGCTTTGCTAGCAGCCACCCTCTGTGCACATGGCTTATTACAGTAACTCTCTCACTTTGAATGCAAAGTCAGAGCTATTCACTCTGAATCCTAACCACACTGATTATAGGTCATACAATTGTTGGAAAGAAGGGAGACTTTAAAATAAATAGAAGGGTTTATGGTCTGAGGCCTGAAATGATCTGACTTCTGGATCTTTCTTCCTATCTGGGAACTCAGGTTTTTACTTCTGAAGATATTCAAAACAATATCTAGTTGATGGTTTGGTCTCAAATACAGTTCAGCACTGTTTTTCTCCAGTTTCTAGTATAATAACATTCAGTTCAGTTCAGTCGCTCAGTCATATCCGACTCTCCACAACCCCATGAATCACAGCACGCCAGGCCTCTCTGTCCATCACCAACTCCCGGAGTTCACTCAAATTCATGTCCACAGAGTCGGTGATGCCATCCAGCCATCTCATTCTCTGACGTCCCCTTCTCCTCCCGCCTCCAAGCCCTCCCATCATCAGACTCTTTTCCAGTGAGTCAACTCATCGCATGAGGTGGCCAAAGTATTGGAGTTTCAGCTTTAGCATCAGTCCTTCCAATGAACACCTAGGACTGACCTCCTCTAGAATGGACCGGTTGGATCTCCTTGCAGTCCAAGGGACTCTCAAGAGTCTTCTCCAGCACCACAGTTCAAAAGCATCAATTCTTCGGCGATCAGCTTTCTTCACAGTCCAAATCTCACATCCATACATGACCACAGGAAAAACCAGAGCCTTGACTAGACGGACCTTGGTTGGCAAAGTAATGTCTCTGCTTTTTAATATACTATCAAGGTTGGTCATAACTTTTCTTCCAAGGAGTAAGCGTCTTTTAATTTCATGGCTGCAATCAGCATCTGCAGTGATTTTGGAGCCCCCCAAAATAAAGTCTGACACTGTTTCCACTGTTTTTCCATCTATTTCCCATGAAGTGATGGGACCAGATGCCATGATCTTAGTTTTCTGTATGTTGAGCTTAAGCCAACTTCTTCACTCTCCTCTTTCACTTTCATCAAGAGGCTTTTTAGTTCTTCTTCACTTTCTGCAATAAGGGTGCTGTCATCTGCATATCTGAGGTTATTGATATTTCTCCCAGCAGTCTTGATTCCAGCTTGTACTTCATCCAGCCCAGCGTTTCTCATGATGTACTCTGCACATAAGTTAAAAAGCAGGGTGACAATATGCAGCCTTGAGGTACTCTTTTCCTGATCTGGAACCAGTCTGTTGTTCCATGTCCAGTTCTAACTGTTGCTTCCTGACCTGCATACAGATTTCTCAAGATGCAGGTGAGGTGGTCTGCCCACCATCTCTTGAAGAATTTTCCACAGTTTTCTGTTGTCCACACAGTCAGAGGTTTTGGCATAGTCAATAAAGCAGAAATGGATGTTTTTCTAGAACTCTCTTGCTTTTTTGATGATCTAATGGATGTTGGCAATTAGATCTCTGGTTCCTCTTCCTCTTCTAAATCCAGCTTCATAATCTGGAAGTTCACAGTTCAATAACACTGACACTGTTTCCATTGTTTCCCCATCTATTTCCCATGAAGTGATGGGACCAGATGCCGTGATCTTAGTTTTCTGAATGTTGAGTTTTAAGCCAACTTTTTCACTCTCTTCATTCACTTTCATCAAGAGGCATTTTAGTTCCTCTTCACTTTCTGCCATAAGGGTGGTGTCATCTGCATATCTGAGATTATTGATAATTCTCCCGGAAATCTTGTTTCCAGCTTGTGCTTCTTCCAGCCCAGTGTTCCTCATGATGTACTCTGCATATAAGTTAAATAAGTAGGGTGACAATATACAGCCTTGACGTACTCCTTTTCCTATTTGGAACCAGTCTATTGTTCCATGTCCAGTTCTGACTGTTGCTTCCTGACCTGCATACAGGTTTCTCAAGAGGCAGGTCAGGTGGTCTGGGATTCCCATCTCTTTCAGAATGTTCCACAGTTTATTGTGATCCACACAGTCAAAGGCTTTGGCATGGTCAATGAAGCAGAAATAGATGGTTTTCTGGAACTCTCTTGCTTTCTCTATGATCCAGCAGATGTTGGCAATTTGATCTCTGCCATTTTTAAGACCAGCTTGAACCTCTGGAAGTTCACAGTTCACGTATTGCTGAAGCCTGGCTTGGAGAATTTTGAGCATGACTTTACTAGCATGTGAGATGAGTGCAATTGTGCGGTCATTTGAGCATTCTTTGGTATTGCCTTTCTTTGGGATTGGAATGAAAACTGACCTTTTCCAGTCCTGTGGCCACTGCTGAGTTTTCTCAATTTGCTGGCATATTGAGTGCAGCACTTTTACAGCATCATCTTTCATGATTTGGAATAGCTCAACTGGAATTCCATCACCTCCACTAGCTTTGTTTGTAGTGATGCTTTCTAAGATCCACTTTACTTCACATTCCCAGATGTCTGGCTTTCGGTGAGTGATCACACCATCATGATTATCTTGGTTTTGAAGATCTTTTTTGTACAGTTCTTCTGTGTATTCCTGCCACCTCGTCTTAATATCTTCTGCTTCTGTTAGGTCCATGCAATTTCTTTCCTTGATTGTGCCCATCTTTGCATGTAACCAGGTAGAATTTAGAAATTACCTAGGCAGGCATCTCATTAGCTTTACCTATTAAAACAGTAACAAAAGGGCCTAATAGTGTATGCAAATTTATTGGCCTCAGAAACTGGTAGAAAATCCAATCTCCAACTCATAACTTCAGAAGGTATTTAGATTTCCCCAGTTTAATAAACTCACAATATATGTCAGTCTAGTATCTGAATCAAGCCTTAAAGCATTCTCTTCCAAAATTATTGTTATCACAATGATATGCCCATGTTATTGCTGGACTCTTTCATGTTTGTTTAGAATCATAATCATAATATATGTTATTTATAAAGTCTGAATAGTTATAATAAAAACAAAATTTCGGTTTATGGTTGTAATTTTAATAGCAGGTCCAACTGCACTGTTGGTTAACATGTGTTAAAATTGTTCTAAACCATAATCAGAATAAAAACCTAATCTGAGCACAATGTAGCAGTCAAAGAAACACACTCACACTATAGATAGTATATTAAAGAAAATCCCAAACTTCCTTGAATCTCTTGTACAATTATTCATGAATCTAGCTAATTAACTAGGACACTTTTTTTATGTTTCTTTCTCCTCATCCATTTTCTTATGAACATAAATCATCATATCAGGCAGTTGGTACTCTGTGGATGTCAGATCCTTCTACTCCTTTCTTGTGACCTTGATCTTTAATAATCTGATCTCCAGCTTCTCTAAGAAATTTCTTAGCTTAGATTGAGGTAATTTGAATATTAGAGAGAAGTTAACAAAGGAAGATTCATTCCTTTGGACCCTGTTTCTTTTGGTATATGAAATTGCAACCTCAATAATTTCTGTATTAAAAATATTCCTCAGCTCTTTTGAGAACTAACTTTATGAAAGGTCAATAGGTCCATATGAATATCTTTTCTGCTTCTTGGTAAAACTATATTTGAAAACAATATTCCTTTTTCACTCGCTGACAGTGATAGAAAATTCTATGTAATTAGTCCTTTTGAGATTTTTTACAGAAAATGAACAATTTCTCCTAACAAGCTAGCATTACTTCTTACTAGTAAATAATGAGAATTTTGTAACTAATTATATTTTCATTTATGCTTGCCACTCCAGGAAATACAGAATTAACTTTTATGCTTAATAGCAGCAATTATGCCTAACCTACTTTTTTCTTTTTTACAAAACTACTGTCTACCGTCACTTTAAAAAATGTGACCCTTTTAATGGGATAATTTAAATAATGGGATATGGGATTATCAGTGTGTATATGTGTCTTGCAAATGGTTGGGTACAGTTACCTAATTAGTTAATTAAACTATTATATAAAAGAAGACACAGAAAATTTTATGCAAGTTTTTGGTTATACTTCACTTAGTGATGTCCTTTCCATGAACATATGTTTTTGACAATTTTTTCTCAATAACTTAATTTTTGAAACAGAATAACAATGAGATGTTATTTTCATATTAAGTGACATCATTTTTCAACAAATTTTTTGTACATTTCAATTTATATCTAAATCTCAATATACCACTTATTTGCTGCTGTAATATTACTGCTTTTCAGGAAAATATTTGTTGGGGTAGGTAATTCTTTAAAGTATTAAGGATCAGCAGAAAGCATAAGAAAAATATTTTGGGGGTTAGGTGTAGAGTTCTGAGATGTCACATTAAGATTGTGATTTGTTTTAAAAATGATAAATTGAGCTTCATCAAAATTTTAAAAGATTATGCTGTAAAATATCCTATCAAGAGGATGAAAAGACACACTATATACTAAGATAAAATATTTGCAAATACCATTCAAAAAATGCCTCATATGTAGACTTTAAAAATCTCAATAGTAAAAAAATAAATCTAATTATAAAGTGGGCAAAAGACATCAATGGATATTTCACTGTAAAAGGGATATGGAGGGCAAATACACAAAGAGTTGGTCAATATCATTAGCTATATAGGAAATGCAAACTACAGCTACAATGATGTATCACTAAATATCTCTTAGAATGGCAAAAATGAAAACAAAATCAAGAGTGATAATATTAAACACTGATGAGGCTGGGGAGAAATGATCTTTCACACATTGCTGGTAGGAATGAAGAATGGTACAGTCACTCTGGAAAATAGTTCAGTAGTTTCTTTTAAAACTAAATATACATGTTCAAAATAAGTCAGCAATCATACCCTATGACATTTATCCCAGAGCAATAAAAACTTATGTTCACACAACAACCTATACACAATTGTTCATAGTAACTTTATTCATAGTAACCTGAAACTAGAAGCAACTCAAATGTCCTTGAATAACTGAATTGTTAAACCAATTCTGTAACAATAGAATATCATGCAATGGAATACTACTCAGCAATAAAAGTACTGAATAAATAAAAAGTATTGATGCATGCAAAAACCTGGACAGATCTCAATGGTATTAGGCTTAGCAAAAAAAGAAAAATTTCTCAAAAAGTTACATACTGTATGATTCAACTTTTAAAATGTTCTCACAGGGAGAAAAATATTACTGAGATAAACCCTGGATGGAGAAGAGACCCCCTAACTTCACTTCATCATTAATTCTCATTATCATATTTTGCCCAATTTCTTAGCACTTAAGAATGTTCCAGAATTTTACCTATGGTTTCTCATATCTGTGAAACATTGAGGGCACCATCTATGACAGGAACCATTTACAGACTGTTATTTGGGTCCCCATGATGGGGAATCTTGTCCTAGATCTGTGAGAAATTGGAAAGTGTATCTCATTATGGCACATAATTCAGATCGTGTGTACATATCTACCATTAGCTTAACAAGTGTTGAGGGTCTATTGCATTTCAGGCACTGTAATGTGAATTACTGATACCAACATCATTTGGTCAGAGGCCTTCCTATCAGAGTGTTCAATGTCTAAAGGCAGACTCAGAGAAGTAAATAATTACTTATTGTACTCTTTAATGAGTATTATCACATTCAGTGAGAGAACTGTAGGGGTAGTGAGCAAACCAGGGGAAGGAAGACAAGAGTTATAGACAAGTCAAGGGAAAACTTTGTCTCTGTATTTTTCACAATATTCACATATGCCATCCCTGACATCTCCAACAGGAAAAGTAGAGAGATGTTTCTTAAGTGACTTTAGAGTATCAGCAAGTACCTTCTGCATTTGTAGCAGTCTTAGGTGACCTTGGTCACACTAGAGTACAATTATAAAAAAAAATTTTTCCCCAATACTGCAGGTGGAAGAATACAAGATATCTATTTGTTCCAGCTAGAATTAAGGGTGTGTATATATTTTATAAGCTCAGAGAAATGGCCAAGATAATTCTGGCTCCCTGTCTGTCCTAGTCTGGATACACAATAAATTCTTCACTCTGATTTGTTATAATGCAAGTATAATGGTCAAAAGATAGAAGATTTGTTTTAGTTCTTCTACCTTCCCAGTTACACAAGGCTTCCTTTATTTATGGGAACAAAATTTAAATGAGACAGTGGAAGTGAAGACCTGCATCATTAGCTCTCAGATTGCAGAAAATACTTGCTAAATATAATTCATTTAAATAGATTCAGAACAAAAAAGTCAGAGCACAACTCTTAGGTATAGATCTTCAAATAAGGAACCAGGAAGTTGAAGTTTCAGGAGCCGAACTAAAAATTAAATTATATAAAAAAAAGAAAATTAAAATATGCCAATAATGTTGTAACCCCAATGAGCATTGTCAAAGAATAAGAAGAAATGAAACATATTATAAAAGGTTATTTGGGGCTTCTTTTAAACTTGGAAACCCGTTTAATTCTGACTCATCACTATGGTAATAAAATCTGAAATTTAGCAGAGTATCTTCTATTCTCTCTCCCCTCTCACTCTCTCTGCCTTTTGTCTCTTTCTCTTACAACTGGTCCTTGGTATCTTTGGTATCTTTAAACCTTAGATTCTTCAACTCATCATTTTTCTTCCAGTTTACCCCAATCTACCTTTCTATACTCTTCCCCACCTTTACAGTTGGACTGCATTTGTAACCTTGTTCGTAGAATCTCTCACTTTCCTTTTATTCTGTCACCCATCTTGTCCAGTCCACCTGTAGGGGTCACTTTCACACCATATAACATAGGTTGAATTTCCTGACATGTTACATATTCCTGTGATATCTTTCTCAATATGTTTGGAGTTTGTACACTGTCCCTAGAGCTGCTGGTTCACACACAGCACCAGGCACCTACTCACCCATTTTGCGAGCTTCCAATGAAACTATCTCTCCTGACTTCTCTGCAGCATTAGACATGCTTTGTCTCCATATATCTGCAATTTCAAAGTCTTCCCACCTATAACATCAGTGAGTCTTTACTGTTCTAATTGACCTTTTAAAATATTCTTCATTAGATCCTTTTTCTCTCCTCTAGTCTTAGGTATTGATATTGTCAAGGTTACAAACTATTTTCTTACTCAAATATCTTTTCATCAATTATCTCATTCATCTTCACCCTTAATTCTGACTTTCAAATAGATGACAATGTATGCAAGTCTAGGATGAGAAAATCAGTATAGCATCTGAGAATAATTTACTCCAATTAAGGATTAATTGTTTGAAAATTTAACCTAAAAGAGGACAACCATTATCTCCTTAAGCCATATAACTTTAAAATAGTTATTATTTTCCTTAATAAGTTTTTTTTTCCCCTTCTGGTATCTGATTGCATTTCCCTGGCTACTTCATATAATTTTCTATCCAGTTATACTTTGGCATCACTCAATTAAGATCAGCATCATTACAGTGTCCCCATAAAATCAGTTCCTCTTTCTGATTTTTGTTGTTGTTTTGCTGTTGGTATTTGCTTTCTCTTCTAGTCATCCAAGATGAAAATGTGGACTCATCTTTGGTTTAATTCTATTCTTTATCTTTTTAGCTAGCTATTATCTGCTAACTATTATGGATTATTTTTTTCACTTTGTTTTACATATCATAAAATTTTATTCCCAATAATTAGGCTTCTTTAAGCTCAGATATGCAGATGACAGAACCCTTATGGCAGAAAGTGAAGAGGAACTCAAAGGCCTCTTGATGAAAGTGAAAGAGGAGAGTGAAAAAGTTGGCTTGAAGCTCAACATTCAGAAAACTGAGATCATGGCATCTGGTCCCATCACTTCATGGCAAATAGATGGGGAAGCAGTGGAAACAGTGGCAGAGTTTATTTCTTTGGGCTCCAAAATCACTGCAGATGGTGACTGCAGCCATGAAACGAAAATATGCTTACTCCTTGGGAGAAAAGTTATGACCAACCTAGACAGCTATTGAAAAGCAGAGACATTGCCAACAGAGGTCTGTCTAGTCAAGGCTATGGATTTTCCAGTAGTCATGTATGGATGTGAGAGTTGGACTATAAAGAAAGCTGAGCACCAAAGAATTGATGCATTTGAACTGTGGTGTTGGAGAAGACTCTTAAGAGTCCCTTGGATGCAAGGAGATCCAAGCAGTCCATTCTAAAGGAGATCAGTCCTGGGTGTTCATTGGAGGGACTGATGTTGAAGCTGAAACTCCAATACTTTGGCCACCTGATGTGAAGAGCTGACTCATTTGAAAAGATCTTATACTGGGAAAGATTGAAGGCAGGAAAAGAAGCGGACAACAGAGGGTGAGATGGCTGGATGGCATCATTGACTCAATGGACATGAGTTTGAGTAAATTCCAGGAGTTGGTGATGGACAGGGAGACCCGGAATGCTGCAGTCCATGGGCTTGCAGAGTCAGACACGACTGAGCGATTGAACTGATAATCTCATTTCTTCAAAATTTTACTCAAATTTTATTTTATATTGTTTTTCTCCTTATTTTGTTCTTAGTTTCCACATACTTGAGCTACCTCTACTTTAAAATCAATAGTATGATGTTTATTTCTTTTTAAAGAAAATATTTATCAGGTTCCCTTTAATTTTTCTTTGAGTAAATGTCTTATTAAAACAGACTGAAAACTACATGAAGATAAGGATAAACTCTCTTATTTATGTATCACATGTAGTGCTTAATAACATAATTTACTAATATAGCATAATTTAAAAATTTTGGTACATATGAAAACTCCTCATATTATAAATTAATAAAAATATGAAAATGCTTGATTTTCCTGATTTCCTAGCTATACAGTGTTTGCTTCTGAATGCAATGGAGAAATGCAGGCCACAAAAAATTCATTAATGGGCAAACTTGATATATAAAGGAAGACGAGAAGGAAAAGAAAAGAAGAGAGGAAAAAAATAGGAATACAGACAGAAACATATCAATTCTACTAATTAATATGTTCCCTATTTGTAATCACTGTCCCTCTCTGACATTCCAGAAAGGTGATGTGTCATTCGATGTGCTTGGTCTAGAACAGTAAAAGGAGAATTTAGGAAATAATGCTGGAGATGATGTAGCTGGCCTCCAGCATTTTGTTTATGAGAGCATCTATTCATGTCTGCTTGGACTTGTTGAGCAATATCCATTCTGTCCTTGAGGCATAGATCAAGGAATGAAATTTCGTTACATTAGTCCTGTCTGGTTCTCTACAGATTCAAGAATATCTGGAAACTTAGTGCAAGGTTGTTATATTTATCAAATTTTGTTGGGTTTATCAGTGGTTCTGCTATTTCAACTGAAGATTGTTTGTTTTTTTTTACAATGTTAGATAAACATTAGAAAATGGAAAGGAAAACTATAAAGAAGAATTATGAAAAGAATAAGAACAAAATATAAGTGAGAACATACATTTTCTAGGTAGAGTGAAACTCAAACACTATTCAAACCAGTTCAATCATTTAATTCCCTAATTATTTTCATTTCTCATCCACTACTATTTCATACCATGATTGCTTAAATAAATGCATATTTAATTGTTAGAGAAGAAAACTTAAAAGTCAAGCTTAAGCCTTTATTGTAATTATGTTTAAATTATTCCTATCAAACATGTACCCTTCTACCATTTAGAAAATAATTTTGATGTGTAATGAAATATAGTATCAATATAAAAAAGCAAAACAAATTATTTGTGAAGAGGATAAATGTAGGTACATATAAAGATCTTATATAATCATCAGTGTTTTTATTTCATTCTTTCAGTCAATGGATATTACCTCTGTGATACAAAGAGGGAGAAGCAAAAAACATGCAGTTTTTCAGTGAGCCTTAAACTTTCCCTCTTGGAGATACTAGAGAAGAAATATTGAGGCACTGGAGAACATTAATCCTAGGAGACACCATGGAATTCACCTAATTTTTCCTCCAAATTTACCAATAAATGAAAAAATATAAATGTATACAATTTTGCCTCCTATTTTCCAACGTTTATACTACATTTCTATTTATTTTTTGTAATTGTCTCATCCTGTTTAAGATAATGTTAAATTATGGTAATTATATATATAATAATATATATAAATGAATATATATGTATACTATATTTATATACATTTTAAAATCCTATTAAATGGCATTTCAACATCTGTTGAGATATTTTTCTCTTTTTATTCTATTAAATTTACACTAATTGTATAACATGATTTAGAAGAGTTTCAGTATTCTCTGTCATGTCCTGTCCCTCTTTTTCTTATGTTAACTATCAGAAGCCAACTGTCTATGTTATTTGTCAGCTTATATTTTCATTCCTTCACTGTTGTGAATATTGCCTAATGTCAAAACATGTGAGGAAGATCCAACTAACTACTGAGGGTCTTGCATCTTGATCTCCTTGGATTTGCTAACATTTCATCCACCACTCTTCAGATATAACCTAAACTTTGTTATCACCAATAACAGCACCTCATTCAAAGTCTTGATTTATTATCTGCTGATTATCTCAGCACTTTCCACTAGCCTTCCAGTTCAATATTTCATTCCAACATTTCTTCAACCTCACTGAGAATTTTTGATCTCAAACCTGCCACCTTTACAACTTTAATCCTTTTCCCTAATACCTCAAGTTCTATTTTTCTCCTGGCTCAGGTTAGATTCCATGATCCATCGTTGTAACAAGTATCTTATAAATGTCATTAAATCCCATATCCTTCTAGAATAGTTGCCTGGAAAAATGACTCTAATAAATCCCAAGTATTTAATCATTGCATGTCTTTTTAGGAGCAATTGAACATGTTGGGTGAATATTATATTAACTGAGTACACTTTAAATTTAGGATCATACATTTCAAATGAGTATCCATGGTAGCTGCTGAAATGGACAAGTTCATGAAACCTGGAAATGTGGTGCTTTGGTGGCTGGGATTGATTTCTATCTCTGCAAAGTGACAACTGCCATGGGCAAAAAGAAAATTGCCAAGAGGTCAAAGATCAAGTCTTTTTCGAAAGTTTGTAATTATAATCACCTCATGCCCACAAGGTATTCTGTGGATATCCCCTTGGACAAAACTGTCAACAAAGATGTCTTCCTGCTCTCAAATGCAAGGCCCGAGACAAGGCCAAGAATAAGTTTGAGGAGAGATAAAAGACTGGCAAAACAAGTGGTTCTTCCAGAAGCTGTGGTTTTAGGTCTGTATAATATTTTCATTAAAATATTAAAAATAAAAAATGAAATGAATATACACATTTGCCAACAACCCTACTATGTATTCCAAGAATATTTATCTTAAACAGTGATTCAGCACCTCTTTTCCATACAACTTTACAACTCACGTTCTCCTCACTCTGAGCTGATGATCACGCTTTTTACTTCATTATGAAAAGTACAGTAAAAACTATCTCATCTTCTTAGAAACCTGCCTGCATATGAATATTTGCCTCCTACCTTCAGTAAATGTTTCTGTCCCTATCCTAGGCAGCTCCATCCCTCACATATGCACTAGATACCATAAACCCTTGCCACTAAAGAAATTTTTCCTGAAATAGCCCCTTTCCCTCCATCATCAATATTCCGTTTCTACTAGATTATTCTTGTCAACATACATACAAGCTGTAATAGTTCCCATTTTAAAATAACTAATCAGAACTCAAAACAACAACATCAAAAACATATTATTACCTTCTGATTCCTCTTCAGTTTTTTCTTCCCCATTTCCTTGTTCCTATTCATTTATCACATCCTTCCCCATTTCCTTGTTTACTATTTATTCATCACAAAAGTATTTGAAATACTTGTCTGATCTTCTTGAGTCTGTTTTTTCACGTTTCATTTTCTCTTTAACCCAATTGTTATTCCAACAATTCATTGAAATTATTAAAATTAAGGTCATCAACCTCTTCCACCCTTTCGGATTCAGTGATCTTCAGGTGACAATCTCTTTATGAAGCATTTGACACTTTTGAGCAACTCCTTTTTATAAAATTTTTATTGGAATATAGTTGATTTACAATGTTGTCTTAATTCCAGGTCTACAACAAAGAGATTCAGTTATACACACACACACACACATATATATATATATATATATATATATATATATGTATGTATACATACATATATGGATTCACAGAGAGTTGGACATGACTTAGTGACTGAGCATGCACACACACATACAATATTCCATTATATATATGTACCACATCTTCTTTATCCATTCTTCTGTTGATGTATATTTAGGTTGCTTCCATGTCTTGACTATTGTAACCAGTGTTGCAATGAACCTTGGGGTGCATATATCCTTTAGAACCATATTTTTCTCCAGATATGTATGTCTGCGAGTAGTATTGCTGGATCATATGCTAGCTCTATTTTTAGTTTTTTAAGGAATCTCCATTCTGTTCTACATAGTGGCTGTACCAGTTTACATTCCCACCAACTGTGTAGGAAGGTTCCCTTTTTTCTATAACCTCTCCAACATTTATTATTTGTAGACTTTTTGATGATGGCCATTTTGACTGGTGATACCTCATGATAGGTTTTATTTGCTTTTCTCTAATAATTAGCAATGTTGAGCATCTTTTCATGTGCTTTTTGATCATCTGTATGTGTTCTTGGCAGATGTGTCTATTTAAATTTTCTGCCCACTCTTTCTTCTTGATACACTTCCTAACTTGGATTTTATGATAGCACTGTCTCCTAATTATCTTCTTTTCCTTCTCAGTCTTTTATTGTCATTGCCGTCAATGCCATTGATATATATTTTTTTTTTCCTTAATCTCTAAATGAAGCATCCCCCAGGTCTTGTCCTCAATACTTTTCTCCTGCCTATTTGCCCTTTATTTCTAGGGAAACCATATTAGCCCTATGGGCATTAAATTCTATTTATTCATTGACTATGTGGATCACAATAAACTGTGGAAAATTCTGAAAGAGATGGGAATACCAGACCACCTGACCTGCCTCTTGAGAAACCTCTATGCAGGTCAGGAAGCAACAGTCAGAACTGGACATGGAACAACAGACTGGTTCCAAATAGGAAAAGGAGTACATCAAGGTTGTATATTGTCACCCTGCTTATTTAACTTATATGCAGAGTACATCATGAGGAACGCTGGGCTGGAAGAAGCACAAGCTGGAATCAAGATTGCCGGGAGAAATATCAATCACCTCAGATATGCAGATGACACAACCCTTATGGCAGAAAGTGAAGAGGAACTCAAAAGCCTCTTGATGAAAGTGAAAGAGGAGAGTGAAAAAGTTGGCTTGAAGCTCAACATTCAGAAAACAAAGATCATGGCATCTGGTCCCATCACTTCATGGGAAATAGATGGGAAGACAGTGGAAACAGTGTTAGATTTTATTTTTTTGGGGCTCCAAAATCACTGCGGATGCTGATTGCAGCCATGAAATTAAAAGATGCTTACTCCTTGGAAGGAAAGTTATGACCAACCCAGATAGTATATTAAAAAGCAGAGACATTAATTGCCAACAAAGGTCCGTCTAGTCAAGGCTATGGTTTTTCCAGTGGTCATGTATGGATGTGAGAGTTGGACTGTGAAGAAAGCTGGTCACTGAAGAATTGATGCTTTTGAACTGTGGTGCTGGAGAAGACTCTTGAGAGTCCCTTGGACTGCAAGGAGATCCAACCAGTCCATTCTAAAGGAGATCAATCCTGGGTGTTCATTGGAAGGACTGATGCTAAAGCTGAAACTGCAATACTTTGGCCACCTCATGCGACGAGTTGACTCACTGGAAAAGACTCTGATGCTGGGAGGGCTTGGGGGCAGGAGGAGAAGGGGACGACAGAGAATGAGATGGCTGGATGGCATCACCGACTCGATGGGCATGAGTTTGAGTGAACTCCGGGAGTTGGTTATGGACAGGGAGGCCTGGCGTGCTGTGTTTCATGGGGTTACAAAGAGTCGGACACGACTGAGCGACTGAACTCAACTGAACTGAACTGATTCATTGAGGACATCAAAATATAAACACATAGATTTTCTTTTCCCTGAACTCCACTTCACATATTCAGTTGCCAATTTATTGCTTAAGATTGACAGACTTAACAAGGGATACTTATTTCCCAGGATCGAAGATCTATTCCTGTTTCAGTTGTCCCAAACACAGTGAATTTATCTTTGCATTGGATTTCACTTAAATTCACTCCTTTGAAATCAACCAGAGAGAAAGAGATACAAAAGTTTTATAATACTGTGTTGACCCTATATAGTTCTGCCCTTTGACTGCTTTTCATTTACGTTAGAATCATTGAATAGTAATGCTTACAAGAGTCACAAACCACCAAGGTTCACCCAATTTAATTTTTAATAAGTAATTCTTGAAACCTAGTTCAGAAAATTTCTGATAACATATTCTGAACATTAACAAATTAAAAATTTAACAAATACTTATTTATTCAAAATTCACAAAGGTTGTAAATTAGATGGGGCTATAGGAAAAGTCTTATTTAAGAAACAATAGTGTTGAAAATAGTGTTGAATTATGGTAGGAAATATTGGAGAGAGAGAGATCAGCTCATTCAGGTCAGTCACACAGTCGTGACCGAATCTTTGAGACCCCATGGACTGCAGCACGCCAGGCTTCCCTGTCCTTCACCAACTCCCAGAGCTTGCTTAAACTCATGTCCATCAAGTCGGTGATACCATCCAATCTCTGTTATCCCCTTCTCCTCCCACCTTCAATCTCTCCAAGGATCAGGGTCTTTTCCAATGAGTCAGTTCTTTGCATCAGGTGGCCAAAATATTAGAGTTTCAGCTTCAGCATCAGCCTTTCCAATGAATATTCAGGACTGATTTCCTTTAGGATTGACTGGTTTGCTCTCCTTGCACTCTAAGGGACTCTCAAGAGTCTTCTACAATACCACAGCTCAAAAGCACCAATTCCTGGGTGCTCAGCTTTCTTTATAGTCCAACTCTCACATCCATACATGACTACTGGTAAAACCATAGCTTTGACTAGATGGACTTTTGTTGGCAAAATAATGTCTCTGCTTTTAAATATGCTGTCTAGATTGGTCATAGGTTTTCTTCCAAGGAGCAAGCATCTTTTAATTTCACGGCCACACTCACCATCTGCAGTGATTTTGGAGGCCCCCAAAATAAAGTCTCTCACTGTTTCCATTGTTTTCCTATTTAATTGCCATGAAGTGATGGGGCCAGATGCCATGATCTTAGTTTTCTGAATGTTGAGGTTTAAGTCAACTTTTTCATTCTCTTTTTTCACTTTCATCAAGAGGCTCTTTAGTTATTCTTTGCTTTCTGCCATAAGGGTGGCATCATCTGCATATCTGAGGCTATTGTTATTTCTCCAAGAAATCTTGACTCCAGCTTGTACTTCATCCAGCCTGGCATTTCACATGATGTACTCTGCACATAAGTTAAATAAGCAGGGTGACAACATACAGCCTTGATGTACTCCTTTCCCAATTTGGAACCAGTCTGCCGTTCCATGTCCAGTTCTAACTGCTGCTTCTTGACTTGCATACCGATTTCTTAGGAGGGAGGTAAGGTGGTTTGGTATTCCCTTCTCTTTCAGAATTTTCCACAGTTTATTGTGATCAACATAGTCAAAGGCTTTGGCATAGTCAATAAAGCAGAAGTAGATATTTTTTTGGAACTCTTTTGCTTTCTCGATGATCCAATGGATGTTGGCAATTTGATCTCTGGTTCCTCTGCCTTTTGTAAACCTAGTTTGAACAACTGGAATTTCACAGTTCATGTACTGTTGAAGCCTGGTTTAGAGAATTTTCAGCATTATTTTGTTCACGTGTGAGATAAGTACAATTGTGTGGTAGATTGAGCATTTTTTGGCATTGCCTTTCTTTGGGATTGGAATGAAAATTGGCCTTTTACAGTGGAAGTGACAAATAGATTCAAGGGATTAGACCTGGTAGACATAATACCTGAAAAACTATGGATGGAGAGAGGGATGGATATTTACAAAGCTATTGAATCCAATAGTGAGGTCATAGAAATATTTTTAAGAATGTGGTAATTACTTATCCATTAACTTGGTTAAAGACCTGTCATTGATTTTCTACTATTTGTGTCAGAGTGTGCCACTCAAGTTGTACTACCAAGGACTGGATTTGATGTTTGGTGAAAACCTCAAATAAATTTTCAAAGAAATTAGTTAACTAAAATATGTTAAATGAATCCTTTTCTAATTACCAGGGAACATCAAGTCAGAGGTGTATGGGTGTTCAGTGTGTAAGGAGTTATGGTTTTCCAGTTTCTTAAGTGGAAATGTGCTGGCATTGGTGGTGATGAAATTCTGCCTCCTTGGATAAGATCTTGCCAGGTTGTGAGAAGCAGAGACTGGGGGCTTAAAAAACATCCTCTTATACTCCAACTGTGCCATCTTGAAACTGCATTGCTTATTTGCAAAACTTGCCTTTTTCAAGCCGGAATACTGGATCTAATATCTGGATCTTAAATATAAGCTGTTATGCCATCAGCATTATACAGCTTCATTGCTCAAGGTTACATAATGATGACTAAGCATTCCATATACACGGTTGGATCAGGACTGTATAAATATGGTCTGTCTGTAGGCTTACATAAGCAGTTATTTATAAGGCCTAGAAGCAACTGATCATGGCATTTCTTGGCAGGGCTCCCCTTAGCTAAGCATTTTAGAAATACACGAACAATGAGAATATAGGTACTAAATTAATGCTTAGCAAAGCAAGGATTGAGTAATACATATAGGAAATACCAAAGTAATTTTGAAGTAAAGCAGATATATTCAATGCATGTTTGTTCTCTTAATTTGGTATTATGGGGTTCAGAAATACAGGCTATGTTGTATAGAAGGGGCAACTTTATTATTGAGAGAGAACAAATATCAATGCAAGTTTTGAGACTAGTGCTGCTTGCTGAGATTTAAATATATTTTATGTCTAGTGTATCTACAATTCTGAATTAGAAAGTCTCCCTGAAATTTGATTGCATGACTATAAAACTGATATATTAATAGATATAAGAATCAATAACTCCTTTTCACATAAGAACAAATAATATGTATGAATAGCTGAGTACTATACTTTATGTTTGGAGTTCTATTTCACTGCAAACAGTCATATATCTAGACAGTATTTCAAGGTGCTGCAACTTGCCATCCAATTATGAAATCAGTTGATATTGTAAAAGATCAAAAAGGAATTCTCAATCAAGAATAACCTAAATAGTTCCTTCTTTATTTTGTGTTCAATAAACTATCTGAAGTACCCAAAACTGTGCAAAATATTTAGCTTTCCTTGTTTCTGGTTTTGAGCAGTAAATAAAAGTAGTTGAAGCATCAGAGATACTTAGTATCTTTGTAAAGAAAATTTTCCATTTTTATAGTTAAATAGAATTCCAGAAGTTTCAATTTACACTTTTAAGAGAATCTTTTGTCTCCTTCCCTTTATCTCCCTCTCTTTCTCTCTCTCTTTCACACACACACACATACACACACACACACAATTTAGGAGGAGGCCAGACTCCTCTGACATCCATATCATGACAGATTGAATCAAGGGCTATAATTCCATGGCTAATTCATAGATTAGACTGGGTCCATGGTCTATAGGTTTTATAAGTTAGACAAAGACAGTCTAGCGCCAGACCTATTTAAAGACTAAGGAGCTTTGAGATACAGAATTTTTTAAATAGTAAGTCCATCTATTTTTTAGTTCTATGTTTTTGAAATAAAAATATGTTTAAATTAATTAAAATGCCTTTTCATCAAATAAAAATAATAACAGCTTCTCTACTTTGATGTCTTAATAGAATAGATTATGGCTAAAGAGTCCTTCAGTAAAATACCTTTAGGTTTATAAAGTGAACTGAACTTGAATATGGTGCTTTGCAGGTTTCCTTGGTGGTTCAGATGGTAAAGAATCCACTTGCAATGCAGCAGACCCAGGTTTGATCCTTGGGTTGGGATGATACCCCCTGGAGAAGGGAATGGCCAGCCCACTCCAGTATTCTTGCCTGGAGAATCCCCATGGACTGAGAAGCTGATGGGTTACAGTCCATGGAGTCACAGAGTGTTGTATGTGACTGAATGGCTGCTGCTGCTGCTGCTGCTAAGTCACTTCAGTCGTGTCCGACTCTGTGTAACCCCATAGACGGCAGCCCACCAGGCTCCCCCGTCCCTGGGATTCTCCAGGCAAGAACACTGGAGTGGGTTGCCATTTCCCACTTGACTATTTATGCGTCTTTTAGAATTCAGATTGGTAGTATTCTAGATAAAAATATTTTTATCAATTATATTTGTTTGATCTGTTGTTTTCTATTTGTGAGTATATTATCCTGTTTTGATGTCTGCATTTTATTAGCTTCACAGATTTAACATTCAAATACATAGGTAGTAAATAACTATTGGATTATCTGTTCAGCCTGTAACTCCTCCCACTGACCCACTCTCTGATTAGATATGGATATTGACAACCATGTTTTATTTATTTATTGGCTGCACAGCATGCATGTGGGATCTTAGTTCCCCAACCAGGAATCAAACTCATGCAATCTGCAATGGAAACATGGAGTCTTAACCACCAGATCTCAAGGGAATTACACAATGTTGTATGTTACTTATTTCTCCCCATAACTTTTTGGGCTTCCCTAGTGGTTCAGTGGTAAAGAATCCGCTTGACAATGCAGGAGATGCTGGTTTGATCCCTGGGTCAGGAAGATCCTCTGGAGAAGGAAATGGCAACCCACCCCCAGTATTCTTGCCTGGGAAATCCCATGGACAGAGGCCTGGTGGTCTACAGTCCATGGAGCTGCAAAGAGTCAGACATGATATAGTGACTAAACAACAACAACAGACATAATTTTTTGGATACATTCATACTCTCCTGAAAACTTAGAAATGGGATTCAAAATTAGTCATTTTTCTTGGTCTCTTGAAATTAGGGCAAATAAATTCTAGTGCCCATCTTTGCATGAAATGTTCCCTTGATATCTCTAATTTTCTTGAAAAGATCTCTTGTTTTTCTTATTCTGTTGTTTTCCTCTATTTCTTTGCATTTATCGCTGAGGAAGGCTTTCTTATCTCTCCTTGCTATTCTTTGTAACTTTGCATTTAGCTGTTTATATCTTTCCTTTTCTCCTTTGCTATTCGCTTCTCTTCTTTTCACAGCTATTTGTAAGGCCTCCTCAGACAGCCATTTTGCTTTTTTGCATTTCATTTCCATGGGGATGGTCTTGGTCCCTGTCTCCTGTACAATGTCATGAACCTCCGTCCAGAGTTCATCAGGCACTCTATCTATCAGATCTAGTCCCTTAAATCTATTTCCTACTTCCACTATATAATTATAAGGGATTTGATTTAGGTCATACCTGAATTGTCTAGTGGTTTTCCATACTTTCTTCAATTTAAGTCTGAATTTGGCAATAAGGAGTTCATGATCTGAGCCACAGTCAGCTCCTGGTCTTGTTTTTGCTAACTGTATACAGCTTCTCCATCTTTGGCTGCAAAGAATATAATCAATCGAATTTTGGTGTTGACCATCTGGTGATGTCCATGTGTAGAGTCTTCTCTTGTGTTGTTGGAAGAGAGTGTTTGCTATGCCCAGTGCATTCTCTTGGCAAAGCTCTATTAGCCTTTGCCCTGCTTCATTTCGTGCTCCAAGGCCAAATTTGCCTGTCACTCCAGGTGTTTCTTGACTTCCTACTTTTGCATTCCAGTCCCCTATAACGAAAAGGACATCTTTTTTGGGTGTTAGTTCTAAAAGGTCTTGTAGGTCTTCATAGAATCGTTCAACTTCGGCTTCTTCAGCAATACTGGTTGGGGCATAGACTTGGATTACTGTTTGGAAACAAACAGAGATCATTCTGTCATTTTTGAGATTGCATCCAAGTACTGCATTTCGGACTCTTTTGTTGACCATGATGGCTACTCCATTTCTTCTAAGGGATTCCTGCCAACAGTAGTAGATATAATGGTCGTCTGAGTCAAATTCACCCATTCCAGTCCATTTTAGTTCACTGATTCCTAGAATGTCTATGTTCACTCTTGTCATTTCCTGTTTGACCACTTCCAATTTGCCTTGATTCATGGACCTAACATTCCAGGTTCCCATGCAATATTGCTCTTTACAGCATCGGACCTTGCTTCTATCACCAGTCACATCCAAAACTGGGTATTTGTTTCGCTTTGGCTCCATCCCTTCATTCCTTCTAGAGTTATTTCTCCACTGATTTCTAGTAGCATACTGGCCACCTACCGACCTGTGGAATTCCTCATTCAGTATCCTATCATTTTGCCTTTTGATACTGTTCATGGGGTTCTCAAGGCAAGCATACTGAAGTGGTTTGCCATTCCCTTCTCCAGTGGACCACATTCTGTCAGACCTCTCCACCATGACCCATCTGTTTTATCAAGGGAATATTTCATGCAAAGATGGGCTCGATAAAGGACAGAAATGTTATGGACCTAACAGAAGCAGAAGATATTAAGAAGAGATGGCAAGAATACACAGAAGAACTGTACAAAAAAGATCTTCACAATGAAGATAATCACGATGGCGTGATCACTCACTTGGAACCAGACATCTTGAAATGAGAAGTCAAGTGGGCCTTAGAGAGCATCACTATGAACAAAGCTAGTGGAGGTGATGGAATTCTAATTGAGCTATTTCAAATCCTGAAAGATGATGCTGTGAAAGTGCTGCAGTCAATATGCCAGCAAATTTGGAAAACTCAGCAATGGCCACAAGACTGGAAAAGGTCAGTCTTCATCCAAATCCCAAAGAAAGGGAATGCCAAAGAATGCTCAAACGACCGCACAATTGCACTCATCTCACACGCTAGTAAAGTCATGCTCAAAATTCTCCAAGCCAAGCTTCAGCAATACGTGAACCGTGAACTTCCAGATGTATAAGCAGGTTTTAGAAAAGGCAGAGGCACCAGAGATCAAATTGCCAACATCCACTGCATCATGGAGAAAGCAAGCGAGTTCCAGAAAAACATCTATTTCTGCTTCATTGACTATGCCAAAGCCTTTGACTGTGTGGATCAAAATAAACTGTGGAAAATTCTGAAAGAGATGGGAATACCAGACCACCTTACCTGCCTCTTGAGAAACCTGCATGCAGGTCAGGAAGCAACAAGTAGAACTGGACATGGAACAACAGACTGGTTCCAAATAGGAAAAGGAGTATGTCAACGTTGTATATTGTCACTCTGCTTATTTAACTTATATGCAGAGTACATCATGAGGAACGCTGGGCTGGAAGAAGCACAAGCTGGAATCAAGATTGCCGGGAGAAATATCAATCACCTCAGATATGCAGATGACACCACACTTATGGCAGAAAGTGAAGAGGAACTCAAATGCCTCTTGATGAAAGTGAAAGAGGAGAGTGAAAAGGTTGGTTTGAAGCTCAACATTCAGAAAACGAAGATCATGGCACCTGGTCCCATGACTTCATGGGAAATAGATGGGGAAACAGTGGAAACAGCGTCAGACTTTATTTTTTTGGGCTCCAAAATCACTGCAGATGCTGATTTTAGCCATGAAATTAAAAGATGCTTACTCCTTGGAAGGAAAGTTATGACATACCTAGATAGCATATTAAAAAGCAGAGACATTACTTTGCCAACCAAGGTCCGTCTAGTCAAGGTTATAGTTTTTCCTGTGGTCATGTATGGATGAGAGAGTTGGACTGTGAAGAAAGCTGATCACCGAAGAATTGATGCTTTTGAACTGTGGTGCTGGAGAAGACTCTTGAGAGTCCCTTGGACTGCAAGGAGATCCAACCAGTCCATTCTAGAGGAGATCAGTCCTGGGTGTTCATTGGAAGGACTGATGTTAAAGCTGAAACTCCAATACTTTGGCCACCTCATGCGATGAGTTGACTCCCTGGAAAACACTCTGATGCTGGGAGGGATTGGGGGTGGGAGGAAATGGGGATGACAGAGAATGAGATGGCTGGATGGCATCACCGACTCGATGGACATGAGTTTGAGTGAACTCCGGGAGTTGGTGATGGACAGGGAGGCCTGGCGTGCTGTGATTCATGGGGATGCAAAGAGTCGGACACGACTGAGTGACTGAACTGAACTGAACTGAACTGAACTGAAATTCTAGTGCTGAGACTGACTTTGTGAGTCTCAAATTGTGAGGTAGAATATAGTGGTCTGGCTGCCTAAGTAGAGACAATATCTTCCAATGTCTCTTACACCAAATGTGGCCATGTATTAAATTGTCACCATTGAAATGTTTACCTTTGTCTTAAGACATTACAGTATTCCTGTCTCTATGCATCCTATAGTGTTGGAACATAAACCCATAATCTAGCCTGAACTTCAGAAAATAATATCAGAGGGTATATAGAATTCAGAGTTTTGAAAGAATCTGGGTCTTTGAATTAGTGCTGACTTCACACACTCACTTTGTGACATTTATATCTGACAGAAAAAGAAAACTTTTTTTCTAAGATCCTTCACTTTGGATCTCTTTTTTCAATAGCAGTTTACCCTTTATCCTAAGTAGGTCAAGCATATGAAATAGTAAATAATACTAGATAGAAAGAAGAAAACGAAGGAAACAGATGGAGAAATAGAAGCTAAAAATCATATGATCCAAAGGGATAGTCTAAGAGATACATACTCCAATTTTTCTTGTTTCTTATTTAATTTTTGTATCATGAATTAAATGTATTCTAACAGAACCAGTCCATTCTAAGGGAGATCGATCCTGGGTGTTCATTGGAAGGACTGATGCTAAAGCTGAAACTGCAATACTTTGGCCAACTCATGTGACGAGTTGACTCACTGGAAAAGACTCTGATGCTGGGAAAGGTTGGGGGCGGGAGGAGAAGGGGACGACCGAGAGTGAGGTGGCTGGATGGCATCACCGACTCTGTGGACATGAGTTTGAGTGAACTCTGGGAGTTGGTTATGGACAGGGAGGCCTGGCATGCTGTGATTCATGGGGTCTCGGAGAGTTGGACACGACTGAGCGACTGAACTGAACTGAACTGAACAGAACTGTTTCCCAGGGTTAGGCTCTGTACATTATAATAAGGTTTTTTTTGATTAAAGCTAGATTGAGTTTTCCTTCCAATAAAGTCATTACTAACTCAATACTTGATCCAAAGTCTGAGATTGCAAGTAACATACCCCCAAATCATGCCTGGATGAGTAGTAGAGAGAAGGAAGTTTCCTCTAGCCTGGCTTACTAAACTGACTCAACATATATATTACCCAAGTGATTTTCTACTGCCTTTGGCATCCAGAACATATGCCCTCATAAAATAACATTTTAGGGGACTTAGAAGCCAAATATAATTAACTTGTTTTGATTAGATTTCTACATAGTAGAAAAGAGTCCAATTAAAATCCCAAGCTCCTTTGTCTGAAAGTAGAAAGAAAAACATATTGATGTTCTGAAGTTACTGAATCCAAATTAATTACATGGATAATAATTATAATAATAGAGACAATTTATATGCATGATTCCTGGGAGCCAAGTCTTTTGTTTTCATTGTCCTATTTAATTTTCACCAAAATTTTAAAAAGATAGATTCTTTTAACATTTCCTTAATACATGTGAGTAAAATGAGGTCTAGAGTGTTAGGAAATTCGCTCAAAGTGTTACAAATTGATTTTATTCCAGTTCTGACTTATGCAAACACTATTACACTTTTAACCATTATGCTACATTGAACATGATCAAGAAATTAACCATTTGTTGTTGAAGTGACTTCATCCTCTCCTATTTGTGCTTGTGGTACAGGCTGATTTCTGAAAGAAAATGAGTGAAAATCTGGAAATATTCATGGAAATGATTATGAAAAGCGGTGGAACCATGAAACAAGAAACCCCAGACACCTTCTGCAATGATGTTTAACTCCATATAGAATGTGGACACTAATCCACATTCTATTATTAAAGTACATTCTACCATTCTGATTTATCACTCTCCAAGGCTATTTAAAAATGTCAACTCTGTTCTAGCTAATCATTTTCCATATAGATTCCTAGGCTACAGCTATTAAGAATTACTCAGAGAAGTTTCCAAGTACAGTCTGGTTTTTATCCCATTTGAAAAAAGTGCCAAAGTATTGCAAAGACAGTGAATCTGAAAAGTTCTCATCACAAGAAGAAATGTTAGTTATGTAAGGTGACTGATGTTAACTACACTTAATTGGGTAATCACTTCACAATGTGTACATGTATATACCATTGTTATACTTTATACCTTGGATAATATAGTATGTCAATCATATCTCAATAAGACTGGAAATAAAACATATTATTGTACATGGATTTTGCTTGATTCAAACCAAGAGAACAGAGTATCTTGGTTATTCAGGATATTCCTAACCTGGTTGATGAGTAAAAAGAACAGCAAAACAAGCTGGAAGCTGCCTACTACAATCCCTCTGGTGTTACTGTGCCTCTTCCCTGACAAAGACTAGGTAAGGGACATTTTTACCAATTGTCAGAACGCAGAGCAATCAGATTTGCTGATCAACAAAATCATCCCCCAAACAAACAGTTGTGCCAATATAATGAGGCTCATGTGAGTAACCGCTTCCATCACTTATCTCATTAAGTCTCCCTGTCAGTTCAGCTGCTCAGTTGTGTCCAACTCTTTGCGACCCTGTGGACTGCAGCACAACAGCCTTCCATGTCCACCATCAACTCCTGGAGCTTGCTCAAACTCATGTCCATCGAGTTGGTGATGCCATCCAACCATCTCATCCTCTATCATTCCCTTCTCCTTCTGCCTTCAATCTTTCCCAGAATCAGGGTCTTTTCCAAGGAGTTGGTTCTTTGCATCAGGTGGCCAAAGAATTAGAGTTTCAGCTTCAGCTTCAGTCCTTCCAATCAAAATTCAAGTCTGATTTCCTTTAAAATTGGCTGGTTTGATCTTCTTATAGTCCAAGGGACTCTCATGAGTCTTCTACAATACCACAATTCAAAGCATAAATTCTTCAGGACTCAAATTTCTTTATAATCCAGCTCTCCCATATCCATACACGGCTACTGGAAAAACCATAGCTTTGATTAGACAGACATTTGTTGGCAAAGTAAGTCACTCATTTTTAATATGCTGTCTAGGTTGGTCATAGGTTTTCATCCAAGGACCAAGTGCCTTTTAATTCCATGGCTGCAGTCACCATCTGCAGTAATTTTCAGTTCAGTTGAGTTCAGTCACTCAGTCGTGTCCGACTTTGCGACCCCATGAATCACAGCACACCAGGCCTCCCTGTCCATCGCCAACTCCTGGAGTTCACTCAAAACTCCTGTCCATTGAGTCGGTGATGCCACCTAGCCATGTTATTCTCTGTCGTACCCTTCTCCTCCTGTCCCCAGTCCCTCTCAGCATCAGAGTCTTTTCTAGTGAGTCAACTCTTCGCATGAGGTGGCCAAAGTATTGCAGTTTCAGCTTTAGCATCAGTCCTTCCAATGAACACCCAGGACTGATCTCCTTTACAATGGACTGGTTGGATCTCCTTGCAGTCCAAGGGACTCTGAAGAGTCTTCTCCAGCACCACAGTTCAAAAGCATCAATTCTTCAGCTATCAGCTTTCTTCACAGTCCAACTCTCACATCCATACATGACCACAGGAAAAACCATTGCCTTGACTAGACGGACCTTTGTTGGAAAAGTAATGTCTCTGCTTTTTAATATGCTATCAAGGTTGGTCATAACTTTCCTTCCAAGGAGTAAGCGTCTTTTAATTTCATGGCTGCAATCAGCATCTGCAGTGATTTTGGAGCCCCAGAAAAATAAAGTCTGACATTGTTTCCACAGTTTCCCCATCTATTTCCCATGAAGTGATGGGCCAGATGCCATGATCTTTATTTTCTGAATGTTGAGCTTCAAGCCAACTTTTGCACTCCCCTCTTTCACTTTCATCAAGAGGCTTTTGAGTTCCTCTTCACTTTCTGCCATAAGGGTGGTGTCATCTGCATATCTGAGGTGATTGATATTCCTCCCTGCAATCTTGATTCCAGCTTGTGCTTCTTCCAGCCCAGCGTTCCTCATGATGTACTCTGCATATAAATTAAATAAGCAGGGTGACAATATACAACCTTGACGTACTCTTTTTCCTATTTGGAAACAGTCTGTTGTTCCATGTTCAGTTCTAACTGTTGCTTCCTGACCTGCATACAGGTTTCTCAAGAGGCAGGTCAGGTGGTCTGGTATTCCCATCTCTTTCAGAATTTTCCACAGTTTATTGTGATAAACAGTCAAAAGCTTTGGCATAGTCAATGAAGCAGTAGATATTTTTCTGAAACTCTCTTGCTTTTTCCATGATCCAGTGGATGTTGGCAATTTGATCTCTGGTTCCTCTGCCTTTTCTAAAACCAGTTTGAACATCTGGAAGTTCACAGTTCACATATTGCTGAAGCCTGGCTTGGAGAATTTTGAGCATGACTTCAGAGGTTAAAGTGTCTGCCTCCAATGCGGGAGACCCAGGTTCGATCCCTGGGTTGGGAAGATCCCTGGAGAAGGAAATGGCAACCCACTCCAGTACTCTTGCCTGGAGAATCCCATTTTTGGAGGACCTGGTAGGCTACAGTCCACGGGGTCACGAAGAGTTCGACACGACTGAGTGACTTCACTTTTCTTCTTTTCACTTTTTTTACTAGCTTGTGAGATGAGTGTAATTGTGCGGTAGTTCTGAACATTCTTTGGCATTGCCATTTTTGGGGATTGGGATGAAGACTGACCTTTTCCAGTCCTGTGGCCACTGCTGAGTTTTCATTCTGTAGCCCCCCAAAATAAATTCTCTCACTGTTTCCATTGTTTTCCCATCTATTTGCATGAAGGGATGGGACCAGATCCCATGATCTTAGTTTCCTGAATGGTGGGTTTTAAGCCAACTTTTTGACTCTCCTCTTTCACTTTCATCAAGAGTCTCTTTAGTTCTTCTTCGTTTTCTGCCATAAGGGTGGTGTCATCTGCATATCTGAGGTTATTGGTATTTCTCCCAGAAATCTTGACTCAAGCTTGTGCTTCATCCAGCCTGGCATTTCACATGATGTACTCTGCATATAAGTTAAATAAATAGGGTGACAATATACAGCCTTGATGTACTCCTTTCCCAATTTGGAACCAGTCTGCTGTTCCACGTCCGGTTCTAACTGTTGCTTCCTGACCTGCATACAGATTTCTCACGAGGCAGGTAAATTGGTCTTATATTCCCATTCTTAAAGAATTTTCCACAGTTTGTTGTGATCTACACAGTCAAAGGCTTTTGCATAGTCAATAAAGCAGAAGTAGATGTTTTTCTGGAACTCTCTGGCTTTCTTGATGATCCAATAGATGTTGACAATTTGATCTCTTGTTCCTCTGCCTTTTCTAAATCCAGCTTGAACATCTGGAAGTTCACAGTTCACATACTGTTGAAACTTGGTTTGGAAAATTTTGAGCATTACTTTGAAAGCATGTGAGATGAGTGCAATTTTGTGCAGTACTTTGAACATTCTTTGGCATTGACTTTCTTTGGGATTGGAATGAAAACTGACTTTTTCCAGTCATGCAGCCACTGATGAGTTTTCCAAATTTGCTAGCATATTGCATGCAACACTTTCACAGCATCAAGTTTTCAGATTTGAAATAGCTCAACTGGAATTCCATCACTTCCACTATCTTTGTTCTTAGTGATGCTTCCTAAGGCCCGCTTTTCTTCGCATTCCTGGATATTTGGCTCTAGGCACATGATCATGGTTATCTGGGTCATAAAGATCTTTTTTGTATAGTTCTTCTTTGTATTCTTGCCACCTTTTCTTAATATCTTCTGCTTCTGTTAGGCCCATACCATTTCCGTCCTTTATTGTTCCTTACTTTGCATGAAATATTCCCTTGTTATCTCCCTGTACAATGTAAATATCTTAACTAATGATCGTTATGTGTTGCTGTTCTATCAGTTTTATTTGTTTCTGCTTTTGAAATGGAAATTGTTATTGTGGTTTGGCTGTTGTCTCCTATATTATATTTTGTATATATGGCACAATAAATATTTGGCTATTGGGGCACAGTTAATCAAATTTCTAAAAATCTACTAACAAAAAATAATCTGAAATGACTGCTATAAAATAGATATTCTTCATAAGTTACAGCTTATCTTAATAGGTTTATGGTATAAGCTCTGTGTGTTCATGTATACTGCACACTAAATTTTACATACTCATTTAAATGATTATGGTAGATGGATAGTGAATAGTTCTCAGCAGAATCAGTTTTAGTTCATACCAGAGAAAAAAAAGTTCTAGAAACAGAAGAAAATGACCATGTTTGAGCGCAGAAAGTTGTATGTATATAATAGAAGTCAAGAGGTTACTGGTGTTAAGTCCTGCATGAAATTTGATAAAACCAAACTTGAGCCTTCTGGCACAGCCTACCTGTAAGCAGGGGTACCGTTCCTCTTCTCAGTCCCTTGCCAGGCACCATTGTTCTAGAAGAAATCACTTCTCTCTCCCAGATCCCTTCGCTTCCTGGGGAGCTCCTTCAGTTCAGTTCAGTTCAGTTCAGTCGCTCAGTCGTGTCCGACTCTCCGCGACCCCATGAATCGCAGCACGCCAGGCCTCCCTGTCCATCACCAACTCCCGGAGTACACTCAAACTCATGTCCACAGAGTCGGTGATGCCATCCAGCCATCTCATTCTCTGTCGTCCCCTTCTCCTCCCGCCCCCAACCTTTCCCAGCATCAGAGTCTTTTCCAGTGAGTCAACTCATCGCATGAGGTGGCCAAAGTATTGCAGTTTCAGCTTCAGCATCAGTCCCTCCAATGAACATCCAGGATTGATCTCCTTTAGAATGGACTGGTTGGATCTCCTTGCAGTATAAGGGACTCTCAAGAGTCTTCTCCAACACCACAGTTCAAAAGCATTGATTCTTCGGCGATCAGCTTTCTTCACAGTCCAACTCTCACATCCATACATGACCACGGGAAAAACCATTGCCTTGACTAGACGGAGCTTGGTTGGCAAAGTAATGTCTCTGCTTTTTAATATACTATCAAGGTTGGTCATACCCAAAATATCCCAAATTAACTAAACATCAGGCAATTATATTTTGAAGCTTCTTTAAGAAGTTAGAAAATTGGTAGGAAAAGCAATCCATTAACTAAACTGCAACTTACAAAATTATTTTAATAAATACCAGAGAAGTTTCCATTTTAGCTTCTATTCTTTGGTGGAAATTGTCACAAAAACAGAATATTGCATTGCAAAAATTGCTTCCAATTGTGATAATGCTTTAAAAGCAATAAAATAATATACCTCTATAAAAAGAGGTTACTGGTGTAATAGAAATAGTGTTTATATCACTATTGTATTTAATATTTATGTCACTATATTGCTAGACATAACTGTTAACCCCAAAAGACACTTTACTCAACTAATTGTGCTCTTCCTTTGAAATTTTCTTTTTTCTTTTTTAACTTGAGGTTCAGGTTAGTACTGTTCCTTTTTTTAACTTGAGTTTCAGGTTAGTACAGGTTAGTTGGTTTCCTTTTTTTCCCATTAGTAAATCCTTTTCATTCTCCCTATTATTTTGAATACTGTATCACCTCTATTTTGAGCACTCTGACAATAAGATTTATAGTATATTACTCAATCCCACAAGCCATAGATAGTTAGGCAGAGGCCTATGCCAGACTCCAATTCAATCATTCTACTTAATCCCAAGAATTTAGAATTCATTCTTTTTTATTTTTTTTATTAATTTATTTTATTGGAAGCAAATTACCTTACATTAATATATTGGTTGGTTTTGCCATACATTGACACAAATCTGCCCTGGGTGTACATGTATTCCCTTTCTTGAACCCCCCTCCCACCTCCCTCTTCCCCATATCCTCTCTCCAGGTCATCCCCGTGCATCAGCCCCAAGCATCTTGTATCATGCGTTGAAACTGGACTGGTCACATATGATAATATACATGCTACAATGCCGTTCTCCCCAATCATCCCACCTTCACCCTCTCCCACAGAGTCACAAAGACTGTTCTATATACCTATGTCTCTTTTGCAGTCTCATATACAGGGTTCAGGTTACCATCTTTCTAAATACCATATATATGCGTTAGTATACTGTCTTGATGTTTTTCTTTCTGGCTTTCTTCACTCTGTATAATAGGCTCCAATTTCATCCACCTCATTAAAACTGATTCAAATGCACTCTTTTTGATGGCTGAAAAATAATCCATTGTGTATATGTACCAAAGCTTTCTTATCCATTCATCTGCAGATGGACATCAAGGTTGCTTCCATGTCCTGGCTATTATAAACAGTGCTGCAATGAACACTGGAGTACATGTGTCTCTTTCAATTCTGGTTTCCTCGGTGTGTATGCCCAGGAGTGCGATTGCTGGATCATACGGCAGTTCTATTTCCAGGTTTTTGAGGAATCTCCACACTGTTCTCCATAGTGGCTGTACTAGTTTGCATTCCCACAGTGTAAGAGGGTTCCCTTTTCTCCACACCCTCTCCAGCATTTATTGCATGTAGACTTTTGGATAGCAGCCATTCTGACTGGTGTGAAATGGTATCTCATTGTGGTTTTGCTTTGCATTTCTCTGATTATGAGGGATATTGAGCATTTTTTCATGTGTTTGTTAGCCATCTTTATGTCTTCTTTGGAGAAATGTCTGTTTGGTTCTTTGGCCCATTTTTTGATTGGGTCACTTATTTTTCTGGAATTGAGCTGCAGGAGCTGCTTGTATATTTTGGAGATTAATCCTTTATCAGTTGCTTCATTTGCTATTATTTTCTCCCATTCTGAAGGCTGTCTTTTCACCTTGCTTATAGTTTCCTTTGCTGTGCAGAAGCTTTTGATTTTAATTAGGTCCCATTTGTTTATTTTTGTTTTTATTTCCAATATTCTGGGAGGTGGGTCTTGGAGGATCCTGCTGTGATTTATGTCAGAGAGTATTTTGCCTATGTTCTCCTCTAGGAGTTTTATAGAATCTGGTCTTACATTTAGCTCTCTAATCCATTTTGAGTTTATTTTGGTGTATGGTGTTAGGAAGTGTTCTAGTTTCATTCTTTTACAAGTGGCTGACCAGTTTTCCCAGCACCACTTGTTAAAGAGACTGTCTTTTCTCCATTTTCTATTCTTGCCTCCTTTGTCGAAGATAAGGTGTCCATAGGTGCGTGGATTTATCTCTGGGCTTTCTATTTTGTTCCATTGATCTATATTTTTGTCTTTATGCCAGTACCATACTGTCTAGAAGACTGTGGCTTTGTAGTAGAGCCTGAAGTCTGGGAGGGTAATTCCTCCGGTTCCATTCTTCTTCCTCAAGATTGCTTTGGCTATTCGAGGTTTTTTGTATTTCCATACAAAATGTGAAATTATTTGTTCTAGTTCTGTGAAAAATATCATTGGTAGCTTGATAGGGATTGCATTGAATGTATAAATTACTTTGGGTAGTATACTCATTTTTACAATATTTATTCTTCCAATCCACAAACACGGTATATTTCTCCATCTATTAGTGTCCTCTTTGATTACTTTCACTAGTGTTTTATAGTTCTCTATGTACAAGTCTTTTGTTTCCTTAGGCAGATATATTCCTAAGTATTTAATTATTTTCATTGCAACAGTGAATGGAATAGTTTCCTTAATTTCTCTTTCTATTTTCTCATTATTAGTGTATAGGAATGCAAGGGATTTCTGTGTGTTGATTGTATATCCTGCAACTTTACTGTATTCATTGATTAGCTCTAGAAGTTTTCTGGTAGAGTCTTTAGGGTTTTCTGTGTAGAGGATCATGTCATCAGTGAATAGTGAAAGTTTTACTTCTTCTTTTCCAATTTGTATTCCTTTTATGTCTTTTTCTGCTCTGATTGCTGTGGCCAAAAAATCCAGAACTATGTTGAATAGTAGTGGTGAGAGTGGGCACCCTTGTCTTATTCCTGACTTTAGGGGAAAAGGTTTCAGTTTTTCACCATTGAGGATAATGTTTGCTGTGGGTTTGTCATATATAGCTTTTATTATGTTGAGATATGTCCCTTCTATTCCCACTTTCTGGAGAGTTTTTATCATAAATGGATGTTGGATTTTGTCAAAGGCTTTCTCTGCATCTATTGAGATAATCATATGATTTTTATTTTTCAGTTTGTTAATGTGGTGTATTACGTTGATTGATTTGCAGATATTGAAGAATCCTTGCATTCCTGGAATAAAGCCCACTTGGTCATGATGTATGATCTTCTTAATGTGTTGTTGGATTCTGATTGCTAGAATTTTGTTAAGGATTTTTGCATCTATGTTCATCAGTGATATTGGCCTGTAGTTTTCTTTTTTTGTGGGATCTTTACCAGGTTTTGGGATTAGGGTGATGGTGGCCTCATAGAATGAGTTTGGAAGTTTTCCTTCCTCAGCAATTTTCTGGAAGAGTTTGAGTAGAATAGGTGTTAGCTCTTCTCTAAATTTTTGGTAGAATTCAGTTGTGAAGCCGTCTGGACCTGGGCTTTTGTTTGCTGGAAGATTTCCGATTACTTCCTCTAGTTCCGTGATTGTGATGGGTCTATTCAGATTTTCTACTTCTTCCTGGTTCAGTTTTGGCAAGGTGTACTTTTCTAGGAATTTGTCCATTTCCAAGTTATTCATTTTATTGCCATATAATTGCTGATAGTATTCTCTAATAATCCTTTGCATTTCTGTGTTGTCAGTTGTGATCTCTCCATTTTCATTTCTAATTTTATTGATTTGGTTCTTCTCCCTTTGTTTCTTGATGAGTCTGGCTAGTGGTTTGTCAATTTTATTTACCTTCTCAAAGAACAACACGCTGGTGAATAATGAACAAATCATAGAAGAAATCAAAAGAGAAATAAAAATATGCATAGAAATGAATGAAAATGAAAACACAACAACCCAAAACCTCTGGGACACTATAAAAGCAATGCTAAGGGGAAGTTCATAGCAATACAGGCACACCTCAAGAAGTAAGAAAAACGTCAACTAAATAACCTAACTCTACATCTAAAGAAACTAGAAAAGGAAGAAATGAAGAACCCCAGGGTTAGTAGAAGGAAAGATATCGTAAAAATTAGGGCAGAGATAAATGCAAAAGAAACAAAAGAGACCATAGCAAAATTAGAATTCATTCTCAAATTAATTTTTACTAGTTGTTTATCAGAACTAAAGCTTCCATTTTGGGGCCACATTTGGCAATTGATAGGAATAATTTTGAGATGGCTACAAAGATTCCCATTCCCTGATGTTAATACATTGTATAATCCCACTAAAGTTCTGGAGAAGGACATGGCAACCCACTCCAGTATTTCTTGCCTAGAGAATCCCATGGACAGAGGAGCCTGGCAGGCTAGAGTCCATAGAGTCGCAAAGAGTCAAACAAGACTGAAGCGACTTAGCATCACTAAAGCTCGTTCTTGGACTTCATTCTTCTTTCTAGATACACTCACTTTGTGATCACTTCCTTTCTTAAGGCTTCATATGTCATCAACATGATTAGTTTTCCAAAATATATATCTTCATCCCAAATCTTTCTATGAGTTCCATTTTGTATGTGCCTCCTTCACATTTCCACTTAGATATCTATAAACATCTCAGATTTAACATAAGACATCTAATATCCCCATACTCTTCACCATCTCAATACATGGAAATTAATTTTTCCCATTGTTTAGACCTCAGACTTTGGTGTCATTTTTAACTCCACCATTAGTCTTACATATCCAAAAGCTACACATAAATCTACTTGGCATTCCTTCAAAACATATCCAGAATCTAGCTAATTTTAATCACTCCTATAGCTACCATCTTGTTCTAAGCTGTCATCATCTCTCAGCTGGCACCTGCAATCATTGCTGTATTGGTATCCTTTGCAGCCATGAAATTAAAAGATGCTTACTCCTTGGAAGGAAAGTTATGACCAACCTTGATAGTATATTAAAAAGCAGAGAATTTACTTTGCCAAGAAAGGTCCGTCTAGTCAAGGCTATGTTTTTTCCAGTGGTCATGTATGGATGTGAGAGTTTGACTGTGAAGAAAGCTGAGCGCCGAAGAATTGATGCGTTTGAACTGTGGTGCTGGAGAAGACTCTTGAGAGTCCCTTGGACTGCAAGAAGACACAACCAGTCCATTCTAGGGGCGATTGATCCTGGGTGTTCATTGGAAGGACTGATGCTAAAGCTGAAACTACAATACTTTGGCCACCTCATGCGACGAGTTGACTCACTGGAAAAGATTCTGATGCTGGGAGGGATTGGGGGCAGGAGGAGAAGGGGACGACAGAGAATGAAATGGCTGGATGGCATCACCAACTTAATGGACATGAGTTTGAGTGAAATTCGGGAGTTGGTGATGGACAGGGAGGCCTGGCGTGCTGTGATTCATGGGGTCCCAAAGAGTCAGACACAACTGAGCGACTGAACTGAACTGAACTGAACTGATTCATCCTATACCAGCTTAGAACATCCCTCTCCAAAGTCAAAGTCTTATAAATTCCAAACAGCATGTTCTGGTTTTCTATTATCTTTCTGATTTTATTTCATATTTTAGTTCAGTTCAGTTGCTCAGTCGTGTCCGACTCTCCGCGACCCCATGAATCACAGCATGCCAGGCCTCCCTGTCCATCACCAAATCCCGGAGTTTGCTCAAACTCATGTCCACAGAGTCGGTGATACCATCCAGCCATCTCATTCTCTGTCGTCCCCTTCTCCTCCCACCCCCAATCCCTCCTAGCATCAGAGTCTTTTCCAGTGAGTCAACTCGTCGCATGAGGTGGCCAAAGTATTGCAGTTTCAGCTTTAGCATCAGTCCTTCAAATGAACACCCAGGATTGATCTCCTTTAAAATGGACTGGTTGGATCTCCTTGCAGTCCAAGGGACTCTCAAGAGTCTTCTCCAGCACCACAGTTCAAAAGCATCAACTCTTCGGTGATCAGCTTTCTTCACAGTCCAACTCTCACATTCATACATGACCACAGGGAAAACCATAGCCTTGACTAGACGGACCTTTGTTGGAAAAGTAATGTCTCTGCTTTTTAATATACTATCTAGGTTGGTCATAACTTTCCTTCCAAGGAGTAAGCGTCTTTTAATTTCTTGGCTGCAATCAGCATCTGCAGTGATTTTGGAGCCCAAAAGAATAAAGTCTGACACTGTTTCCTCTGTTTTCCCATCTATTTCCCATGAAGTGATGGGACCAGATGCCATGATCTTAGTTTTCTGAATGTTGAGCTTTAAGCCAAACTTTTCACTCTCCTCTTTCACTTTCATCAAGAGGCTTTTGAGTTCCTCTTCACTTTCTGCCATAAGGGTGGTGTCATCTGCATATCTGAGGTTATTGATATTTCTCCCGGCAATCTTGATTCCAGCTTGTGCTTTTTCCAGCCCAGAGTTCCTCATGATGTACTCTGCATATAAGTTAAATAAGCAGGGTGACAATATACAACCTTGACGTACTCCTTTTCCTATTGCAACCAGTCTGTTGTTCCATGTCCAGTTCTAACTATTGCTTCCTGACCTGCATACAGGTTTCTGAAGAGGCAGGTCAGGTGGTCTGGTATGCCCATCTCTTTCAGAATGTTCCACAGTTTATTGTGATCCACACAGTCAAAGGCTTTGGCATAGTCAATGAAGCAGAAATAGATGTTTTTCTTGAACTCTCTTGCTTTCTCCATGATCCAGCGGATGTTGGCAATTTGATCTCTGGTACCTCTGCCTTTTCTAAAACCTGCTTGAACATCTGGGAGTTCACAGTTCACATATTGCTGAAGCCTGACTTGGGGAATTTTGAACATGACTTTACTAATGTGTGAGGTGAGTGCAATTGTGCGATAGTTTGAGCATTCTTTGGCATTGCCTTTCTTTGTGATTGGAATGAGGACTGACCTTTTCCAGTCCTGTTGCCACTGATGAGTTTTCCAATTTTGCTGGCATATTGAGTGCAGCACTTTCACAGCATCATCTTTCAAGATTTGAAATAGCTCAACTGGAATTCCATCACCTCCACTAGCTTTGTTAGTAGTGATGCTTTCTAAGGCCCACTTGACTTCACATTCCAAGATGTCTGGCTCTAGGTCAGTGATCACGTTATCATGATTATCTTGGTCGCGAAGATCTTTTTTGTACAGTTCTTCTGTCTATTCTTGCCACCTCTTCTTAATATCTTCTGCTTCTGTTAGGTCCATACCATTTCTGTCCTTTATTGAGCCCATCTTTGCATGAAAATTTCCCTTGGAATCTCTAATTTTCTTGACGAGATCTCTTGTTTTTCCTAGTCTGTTGTTTTCCTCTATTTATTTGCATTGATCACTGAGGAAGTCTTTCTTATCTCTCCTTGCTATTCTTTGGAACTCTGCATTCAGATGATTATATCTTTCCTTTTCTCCTTTGCTTTTCGCTTCTCTTCTACTCCTTAGTCTATGCAATCTGGGAATATGTTAAATGAGATTTGGCAGATTTGATTAGGTTAAAGACAATATAGGAAGTTTAGCTTGGCTTATCCAATTTGGCACAATATCGTAACATGAATTTTTTTAATCTTTTAAAAACTTTTTATTTCATTTTGAGTATAGCTGATTAACAATGTTTTGATAGTTTCAGGCAGACATCAAAAGGACTCAGCCATAGATATATGTGGATCCGTTCTCCCCCCAAATTCCCCTTCCATCCAGGCTTCCAAGATTGAGTAGAGTTCCCTATGCTATATAATAGGTCCTTATTGGGCTTCCCTGGTGGCTCAGAGGTTAATGCATCTGCCTCCAATGCGGGAGACCTGGGTTCGATCCCTGGGTCGGGAAGATCCCCTGGAGAAGGAAATGGTAACCCACTCCAGTATTCTTGCCTGGAGAATCCCATGGATGGAGAAGCTTGGTAGGCTACAGTCCATGGGGTCGCAAAGAGTCGGACACGACTGAGCGACAGAACGGAACAGAACATTGGTTATCAAATAGAGTTACATGGATTTTTAAAAGCAAAGAATCTTTCCCATGCACAGAGAATCAGAGAGAAGGCAACATGATTAAAACTCTACCCATTACTGCTGGATTTGAAGTAAAGGAAAGGGCATGAACTGAGGAATGTGCATGATCTCTGGAAGCTAGGATAAAAAAAGCAAACAGATTATTCCTTAAAACCCCCAGAAAACAATGCAGCCATGCAACCTGATTTGACTTTTGCCAAGTCAGACCAATGTTGGACTTCTTACCTACAAAACTGTAAGATAATAAAGCTGAATTGGTTAAGCCAAGTTTGTGGCTAATTCTTACTATAACAATGAAAAAATCAATAAAAAGTTTTTCAGAATTTACGATAAATTATATTAAAACTGTAGAAACTATCTTGACACTATCATCACTTCATTTATTATCTATTTTGTGCACCTTTTATGTGACTAGGCCCACAATATATCTCATTATTATAGAAAATCAACATCTACATAAAAGAAGGACTCTGTTCAGTTTGCAGACTAACATAAACACACCATACATGTTGAAAATTGATGCTTCATCTTGGATCTTAAAGTAATTAAATAGCTTACATGTTTGAACTTTAAGCTGTAGAACATTTCATCAACAGGCAGTCAAATAAGAAAATTCCTTAAATTTAAAAATGGAACAAGGCCCAGATGGATTCACTGAAAGGTTGCAGTTCTCCTCTAAAAGTTCAGGCACAGATTGTTAACTAGATATAAGGGAACAATTTAACAGAAATTAAAAAATGCAAAAAATAACAGCTTCATCTCAATTCTCTTGTGAGCAGGAAATTGTTCTTTAAGTAACCTCTAAAATAACATGAAATTAGGGAAGAGAAAATTTCACAGCTGCATTTATAATGAATATAACATTTAAAAGAATGGAAATAAATCAATGGCTGATTACTATATAACAGGTTGAGATCACAAGATAGAAGGATACATACAGAGTGACATACCTGTTAAAGTTTCACTTACAGATTTGTTAATTAGATGAAGCAGGTGAGAAAGACTAGAAAGAGATGAAAGATAAGGCTTTCTTTTTATAGTGACAGTGTTCAAGTAAGGATATTAGATGTGATTGTAATAATGTTAAGAATGAAGATTACTGCCTACATCTTCAGATACACAGGATCAGTGTACACAAAATTAAGAAATCACATATCTTAATTACTGCTGGAAAGGAAGCAAAATTAATTAGCAAATTAAATGCCGAACATACATTCATGATACAGGCAGTTGATTTCCTGCTATTGTGCTTTAAATTTTAGTGTGTAATTTGAGCATATAAGAGCTTGGCTCTATCATTAGTTCCCACTACAAGATATTATTCTGCATGTTAATAGTTCCTAATTATTATTTATTTACTATTTCATTGCATATCACAGAGCTTCAGAAATATGTATGCTATTACTTATTAGCCATTTGAAATTCCAGGAAATCACACTTGTCGTCTTCAAGGAGCTCAAAGCTTCAATTAGTTTTTCTTTCTGCTCCTCATCTTTTCTAGTCTTTCTTACCTTAAGTAACTAATCTCTGTTACTTCCTAATATAATTATACTCTTCTTTTCAGGACTTAGCTGTCTATTCTCCTTCTCTTCCTTTTCATATTCTTTCCACCTTTACTTCCTCCTCTTCTGAGTTTGAGCATTTACCAAGAGTTGGATACTATGCTAAACCTGGAGGATACACAGATGAATGATAGCTTCAATGAACCAACATTCCTTTCCAAGACAGGCTAATAAAACCAGAAATTATAGTGGATGGTGAAAAGTATCATAAGACAAAATGTTATGGGAACACAGAAAAGAGACAGAATACCTATGGGAGTCAGGTAAAGCGAGATAAGGGTGATGCTTGAATTGGGGTGTAATCTATAATAAGGTGTATATGTAACTCTTAAATTCTTAATTTATCTTTCCCTCTCCTTTCCCACTATATACAAAAGAGATAAACAACATGGATCTTCTATATAGTACAGGGAACTATACCCACTATTCTATAGTAACCTAGAATGGAACAGAATCCGAAATATACATAACAGAATCACTGTTCTATACATCGAAAACTAACACAATATTGTAAATCAACGATACTTCAATAAACATTAATTAAAAGACAATGGGTTTCCCTGGTGCCTCAGACGTAAAGAATCTGCCTGCAATGTAGGAGATTCAGGCAGGAAATATGTGTTTGATCCCTGGGTCGGGAAGATCCTCTGGTCAAGGAAATGGCAAACCACTCCAGTATTCTTGCCTGGAAAATCCCGTGGACAGAGGAGCCTGGTAGGCTACAATCTATGGGGTGGCAAAAGGGTCAGACATGGCTTCGTGACTGAACAACAACTTCAACAACAAAAGCAATAAGGTTTGTTAGGTAAAAAAGAGAAAGTGTTTTCACATCTGGGCACATGTGGTTGCGTGTGTGTGCGTGCACGTGCATGTGTGTGTGCTTATCTCAGAACCCTAAAGGAATTAGATACCAACACTTACAAAAAATTGACTTTTGATAGCTATATCACTAAAATTATGGTATATATTCTAAATGTAATGAGGTAGATGAAGAGTCTGAAATATATTCCGGAAATCAGTTCTTTTAACTGCTGCTTTCTGGCCTGCTTGTTTAAGCAGGCGATGAATTTTGGATGCTGAATTTATGGTTGGCAACTTGCACTTCCCCTAGTTTTGTCTGAAAGTTTGACTCTAACCTCAAATAACTTAATATAATATTTACAAAAAATTACGGCATAATAAAATTAGATAATACATATAAAATACTCAGCACAGGGCTTCACAATTGTTAGCTCTTACTCAGCAAAATATCCTAGAGGAAGAAAATTTAAAACATGGAGTAGGAAAGAGATGATGGTTTAAACTTTTAATTTTGAATATAAAACTTCACCATTTAACTGGTTCTTATACCAACAAAAGTGTCTATATTGTTACAAAATACACAATTATTTCTCACTATTCTGGCACTAAAGTATAAAATCTTCTTTTAAGGAGTTTGTTTCTACAGGAAAACTGGAAGACAAGCTGATTCTACAACTGAATAGGCCAGGTGAGGATGAAAATTTGGGGTGAGGTAAAATGTGGATTAAGATTTATAAAAAAATAAACAAGGCTTGTGTGTTGACAGGAGAAAACAGTGGGTCTATGAGAGAGTCAATAATTAGGGACCAAACAGATCACTGTACCAGGAAGATCCAAGAGGAGATATTAGGTGACATGATTCAGAAAAAATTTCTTACTAGAAATCTCTTACTCTTGGATGGCAAGGAATTCACTTGTCTCTTAATTAGGGGAATTTGTCCTAAAAAATTTATTGAGCTCCTACTATAGGCAAGGTAGCTAATCCATATGGGACTCATATTCTATATTTAAAAGTTTAGTTAACTAATACAGTATAATTCTAAAGAGAGAAGGCCTCAAATAAAACTTTAAGCTGCTTCCAATTTCACTTGTGATATTTCTAGTTGGGAATATTTTTATTTTATATAAAGCTTTATATTATTGACTTTACTTTGACATTAAGAATTGTGATATCATTTACTTGTTTTTGACAATTACCAATCTCTTTATCTTGATTATTTTAGTACTGCCTTTCAAATTCTTTCTAAAACAACTTCAATTGCCATGAACAATTATATAGAGCTAAAATAATAAATTAATCAAATTTGTTCAGGTGAGGGTACTTGCCCCTGTTTTATTCTGCAATATTCCCTCTGAGCTATTTCTCTCATGCTAATAATTTGCTTTTAACTTGGGGAGGCTTTTAGACAAAGTTAATTTTTAGCATTATTGCATTCCAGGTTTTTTGCCTCCCACCTTGGGTCTCTGTTGTGTTTTATTCTCTGAAACACCTGTTTTTAAATTGTTAAAGTTGAAATTGTACATAAATTATTCCATTTAGTCACCATCTGTGTCTTCTTATCTCTGCATTAGTTCTTAATTTTTGATCATCTGTTAACTTAGTCATGATGGAAATTACTGAAAAATAAAAGTAGAACATGAAATTCATGAATTCTTCCAATGTGGCATTAATATTTATAATCATACATGAAGAAATTTAAGAAATTTTGAGTCTGAAAAACCCTTAGGTAGCATGTAACAATAAATGTATTCTGATGGAACCAGCAGCGTCTGCAAGACAGAGGTTGCCACCTCATGGCCTATGACTCAAATCCTGCCATATATACTATAGGTTAATTTTATAGAATGTTTTAAAACCATTTGAGTTACATGCCAAAATTTTGAAATCTGAAGTTCACATGCAATTTTGAGCTCTAGGAACTATCCACACGTGGATCTGTATTTGCATGGCTAAGATTGGCTGGACCAAGTTTTGGAGATGAGTTCTATAAGTTGCCTCTGTCAGTACCCAGCTGGCTTGTTTAGGACATCAGAAAGAGGAGGGCAAAAAGACAGCTTCTGCATGGCTTGTAGGACCTACTGAAAAATTGTTCGCTGCACTATGCTATTGTGCTATGTGTAACAGGGAGCAACTAAAGGATCTTAAGCAGACAAATGGAATAAAGGAATTTTTAGTACTGGAACAGTCATTCTGGTTGCTGTGTTGCCCCCAACCTCCAAGAACTAATGCCCGATGATCTGAGGTGGAGCTGATCCAATAATAACAGAAATAAAGTACTCAATAAATGTAATGCACTTCAATCATCCCAAAACAATCCCTCACCCCTGGCCAATGGAAAAATTATCTTCCACGAAACCAGACCCTGGTGCCAAAAAGGTTGGGGACCACTATGGGGAGAACAGATTTACAGTGATCAGAGTGGAAGCAACAAAGCCAGTCAGAAAGCTATTGAAATGTTCCAGGAAAGATATTTTGTGAGTGACGGTGGAGATGAGAAAAACTGACAAATTTGGGGGGAAAAATGACACAAATTATTAGTGCCCAGTGAACTGAATAGGTGGGATTTATAAGAAACAGGTGCTGAAGGAAATTTGGGGGTGATGAGGCTGTTCGCTGAGTTAGGGAATGCTGGAGAACACCCAGGTTTGGCAGATTTTAAATATGGTTGAGGGTCTGTTGAGGTATCCTACTCTACATGAGAGATTTTGACTGGATGTTCTGAGATAAATGCTATGGATTGAAAGGAGAATGGGAGGTCTGTAAGGTGGCAGTAGTCCAGGAAAAGTGAATGAGAGGGAACAGTTAGGGAAGTTATAACATCAGGACAAAGGACAAACATGCAAACTAAGAGAAGAAAGCCATACACCGACACGAATCTGCCCCAGGTGTACACCTGTTCCCCATCCCGAACCTCCTCCCTCCTCCCTCACCATCCCATCCCTCTGGTCCATCCCAGTACACCAGTGATTAGCTTCTAATTAAAATAAATTAATTAAAAATAAATAAATAAAAGATAAACGGGAAGAGGAGTAGGGAGTGGGGATCAGAGAGGGTGTGGAGGGAGAGAATCCATAGAGTAAAAGAATCTTAAGAGTCTATCATCAATCCCAATCTGTGGTCTAATGTGAATCCTAATTCAATTAAACTTTTATAAAAAATAAAAATTTGAACCTAATTTGGTATTTGATTAAAAAATATATATTGTTAATTTTTAAGGCAAAAAAAAAGAGAAGAAAGCATATCAATAAGGAGGGGATTTTAAGAGTGGCAAATACTTTAAAACATCATATAAAATCAAGAATGAAAAATGTTCATTGTGTATATGAACACACAGGGCATTGGTAAAAGTGGATTTCTTGCAGTCTTTCTGTGTGTCGGGGGTGGGGGATTTGAGGTATATATCCATAAACACTTTATAATTAACTTTAAAACAAACCTTGAAATTTATACTATAAGGTTCTGAGTATATTAGGTCTGAGTTTATCCCTCAAAAAGAAGTGATTAATCTACCTTAGTATGTTCCATTTTGAATTGTTTTTACATTTGACCTCAGATTGACAAAATTAAATAGACAATAACTTTCAGAATCAGAATATTAGTTTGTTCCCAAGTAGAATCCTTATATATTATTTCCTTGTTTATCTTTCTTCATCTCATTTTTCCTATCCCCATTTTTACCAAAACTTTACAGAAAACTCATGTATGACTTAAAATAATTTATAAATCTCTATTTAAAAAAATTATGTTCTTCATGATCTCATGCCTATAAAATTACATTAAAGGCACTATAACTGTGCCTTTATTTTTTGTCTTAATATTGGCCTTTGACCCATCTTCAGATCCTTGCTGGTATCTGCGCATGCTAAGTTGTTTCAGTCTTGTCTGGGGCTTTGCAACTGTACAGACTGCAGCCAGCCAGGTTCTTCAGTGCATGGGATTCTCCAGGTAAGAATACTGGAGTGCGTTGCCATGCCCTCCTCCAGGGGATCTTCCTAACCCAGGGACCAAAGCTGTGTTCTTATGTCTCCTGCATTGGCAGGCAGGGTTTTTCCCCACTAGTTTAACCTGGGAAGTCCGTTGGTATCTGTAGACACAGTTTATTTTAACTGCTATAAGATATTGTTTCTTTATATTCCATTTTATATAGCCATTAATTTACTGCTGAAAACTTAGACTGTGTTCTTCTCTTTGCTCTTACAAAATGCATACAGAAACACATACACATACAGAGTTATGAACATCCTCATATGTGTCTATTTACGGAGCTTAAATTTTGCTAGGCTGTGTAAATACTGGGGCATAGAGTTCCTGGCTTGTAAAATATGCATAATTTAAGGTTCACTAAACACTTGCAAAATTATTTCGAGAGTGGCTGCATTAATTTTCATAAACTTTCCTGTGCGAGAACCTGAGGATCTTTATAATAATTTGGAGAATAATTGTATGTTTTATAATTCAGAATTTCTCATGATTTATTTTTTCAAGTCTGTCTTAAAGATTTTTCAATAGATGTTTTCCCAAAGACATGCTCTGAAAAAAAAATCAGATTTAATACAGACAATTATTTTCATTAAGATGTATAGAACAATTTTTGGACTCTGTGGGAGAGGGCGAGGGTGGGATGATTTGGGAGAATGGCATTGAAACATGTATATTATCATATGTGAAACAAATCGCCAATTTAGGGTCGATGCATGTAACAGGATGCTCAGGGCTGGTGTGCGGGGATGACCCAGAGGGAGGATAAGGGGAGGAGGGAGGTGGGAGGGGGGTTCAGGAAGGGGAACTCATGTACACCCAGGGCGGATTCATGTCAATGTATGGCAAAACCAATACAATAACGTAAAGTAATTGGCCTCCAATTAAAATAAATTTTTAAAAAAAGAGTTCTTGGAGCTGTCTCTTTTATTTTACAAATGTATTTATTAGCTTTAGGTGTTTATCAGTTTCTTTTACTTTTAGACATCTTATCTACTTTATTTAAATATTTTGTGTTCTGCTCAGGATTTCTGTGTGCCATGTAGTTAGAGGAAGTGTTTATTATGATGTTCTCTGGAAATAGATTGGAGAAAACAAGAGCATGAGTGTTCTTGAAATGAAGGGAAAAAGATTGGTGGATGCTTTAATTGAACTTTATTCATTGCTTTTATTTTTTGTCATAAGCTCTCAGAAGGAGAAAGGGTACAAAGCATGCCATTAAGCTCTTTGTGCTAGAATACTCTCTCTGTATTGTCTGCTGAGAAATCATTCTTATACCAAGGAATAGTCTGAAATTGATTTACTTTCAATAAAAATTGTATACATCTCCAGTTGAACAACAATAACACAACATACCCACAGATGGAAAACTGAATTCATTTACATTTGTTTTATGAGATTCAGAGAAATATTTGTTGGATGAAAGTATCTCTTTTTTTATCTCTCAGAGGTGAAAAAGTTTTTCCAATTGTTTCCCCTCAATTTTAGCAGAACAAAACAAAGCATAAAAGACATTAATTTAAGATGCAGAAAGGAACAGTTTTGCCCAATTTTCCTCCCAGCTCTTATTGAAATTACTAATAGAATGTTCAAATTTGAAAAAAGAAATTCCCTCAGTTCTGCTGAAAATATACATATAGGTATAAGGAATTAGTATGAGATACAGAGCATATTGAACTAGGCTTGAGGAAGTCTCCACAGACATTTTTACACCTACTTCTTCTCCTAAGAAACAAACCATTCCAGGGAGCTGTGAGAGAACACCTAAGCAGAATAACACTAAAAATTTCTGATTTGTAGTGGGATATGGAAACAAGGGAAGCCTTGAATTGAGATATGGAACAAAGGGAGTGTATGCTATGGTTTCATTTTTTTCTTCTAATCCAATGTAGTATTTGAAAACTGATGAGACTATATATCTTTATTTGGTCAGTGGTTAAAATAAACAGAAAGGCAGTCGGGAGTACAGGTAGAGGTATGGCTAGAGGTAATAACAGGTAGGACCTGCCACAGGTTGCCTAGTGACATTAAGTTGTGCCCAAACAGAATGACAGAAATAATACTGAGTATCTTTGCTGAGGTTTACAATTTCCAGAGAAGGAAAGATGCAGATATGAGGTTTCTCTGTTAGGTTACTCTAGGTTTTCTAATTATGAACCTCAAGTAGTTTGATCTCTGAACTGATAATACAATTTTATATCAACTACCTCTCCAGCTCACATTTCTATTTTGGTGGGACCTAGGTGAGGTTTGGACACGACTGAGCAACTGAACTGAACTGAACTGAGGTGAGGTTTATCTAATAAGATGAGAAAAAGCAGTCTTTGGTTTTGAAAGATGATTTAATGACATAAACAAGAAGGAGAAATTATATTTGTTGTAACACCAGCCAAGTCACATGACATTAAGATTTTTCCTTGTTCTAGGGTTTGTGTAAGTCTGGATATAGACATTTATTTTTAAACCCTAGAGGATAAGTTTTTGGGGATGGTGGGTTAAAAGTTCCTTGACTCTTTCAATATAAATTAATTCAAGGATAATAGATTAGCCTATTCGCCACACCAATACAGAAAACCCAAGCACTGATTTTATAAAATCTCTGAAATCAATCAGATCCAAACATCCTTTTTGTGTGGGAATTTTTACAAAAGAACTTTGACTTTATTGGTCGTAGTTCTGGAGGTTCAGATGATATATTTGAACATTTTCTCCTAGTCCCAGGAAACTATATATTAATATCTGATTCTGAGTGGTATAGGCCCATAAACTACATGTGTGTCATTCTTCCCTGCTAGTAGAGACTGGCTTTTATCTCAGAGTTTAAAAATTCTGAATATGCACCTTATTTTCTTGTGGCTAAAGCATGTAATGGAACCAAATCCTGACCAGTGGAACCTTTCTGGGCAACTTTTGGAAAGTGCTTTTCATAAAAAATAAAGAGATATTCACCAAAGTGTCCCCTTTCTCATGGCAATTCATAACTGTTCCTATATGTGATACTCACAACTGTTGCAGTGATCTTATGTTCAAAACGGGAGACTTCTCTAGCACATGGGAGACTGCAAAGCAACTGTATGCCTGATATATGATTGAGCATCTGTACACCTCAGGAAATTCTCTGCCTTCGTCATTTTGATACATGATACAAGACATAACTCTTTATGTGCTAGTTTTCTGGTCTCTGATGATTCCCTGCCCTGATGTTCATGCTGGAGAAGATGAAGAATTGTTCTAGCTTTCCAATTACTGGTTTCATAGTACCTTCCAATTACTAGTTTCATAGTCGTGATTTCTTGATTCTGTCATCATAAGTAAGGAGTTTACATATATATTAAATGCAGACGGTGTGTGTATATATATATAAAATGTGCTTAATCACTTAGTCATGTCTGACTCTCTGCTATATAACTAAGATGGTAAAAAATCTGACTGCAATGCAGGAGACCCAGGTTCGATCCCTGGTGGGGAAGATCCCCTGGAGGAGGGCATGGCAACTTTCTCCAGTAGAATTCCCATAGATATGTCCCAGGAGCCTGACAACTTACGGTACATGAGGTCGCAAATATCTGGACATGACTGAGCAACTAACACTTTCACACTTTCAAAATCTATAAATAACAACATGTAACAATAATTTATATTTTTCTGATATTAGGATTCCATATGTAGACAGAAAAAATATATATGTTTATGGAATTCTAATATCTGAAACATATGATAGAAATTAAATTTTAAAAATAAAAATATTAACATATAAACATTTATATCACAGCTCACGTTTTGTTTAACTCAAATTTAGTCTCATACTCTTACATCTATAAACCTGAAAAATTTTCTCAACTATGGCCAGGTAAAAATCAGGGTAAATTATTCACTATAGGTTTTCAGAATGGTGTCAAAGTTTCATGAACCTACATGTGATAAATATTTGAAACAGAACTCTGCATCACTGTGTTTGTGATGCAGATTCTAACAGCAATATACTAGAAGATGGGAAGAAGCAGGAGAATTTTTCCACTTGGTACAAATGATATCCCTAAATAGATCTTTCTGGTAGTAATATTAAACAGAGAAGAAAAAACCCTCATTTTTAGCGTGTGAAAAGATTCCACAATTACAAAAGAAAAAAAAATACATATACCATTCAAGAATGAAGCTTTGAAAAAAATCTTACTGTAAGAAAAAGAATAAATGTTAGAATATATCTGTGTTTTCAATATAATGCAATAACACTTGGATTCTCTGTAACAAGAAATAAAATGTGGAATGATAAAACAAAAGACATACGTCAAAAGTTCTGGCTGAGAGTCAGATTGAAATAAAACAGAGATGGACAAGATAGGGAAATACTGAAATTAAATTAAATATAGCAGCAGGGAGAAAATTCTGTTATACTGTAGGAAGAGGAAATAACAGAATATGAATAATGGTTCTTTGTGCTGTAGAAAGTGACATGGAGAAAAGATATGTCCCAGAATAGGGATAGTGGGGCAAAAGGATGAAAATAAGAAGCAGAGAACACATGCACGGAGCACCAAGAACGGAATTAAACTTGGAGATTCTTGCTGCTCTCTAGAGAGCCCTCAGAGCACAGTGGAATGGCAGATACAGTAAAAAATACAAAAGAGGAAAGTAAAAGCACGTCACATGTCTGCAGACAGAGGGTTCAAAAGGGTTTCAGGGAAGATTAATGGAAGTGTACCAATGTCTATGTCAGTTATGGTGATTTTCTGTACATTTCAAACATATAAAAATCATCTTGCAAAAAATTAAGCAGAAGTTTTAAAAATGAAAGAAACAAACCTGTAAGATATCAGTTTACCACAAAAAATCAGGGCTTCTTTTAATATTCTCACCTATAATATTAAATGACAGAAGATACTAAAATAATAATTCATCCATTTTGTTTTGAGGAAAATATTTATGACCCAAGAATATCATTCTCTGACTACTTCTCAGGTGAATACAAGGAATGAAAAAGTATTAAACCTTATCATTCTTGAATCCAACTTAAATACATACATATATCATATATATATATATACATGTATGTATTTATGTGTGTTTATATATATATATATTATATATATATTGTGTAAGCCTTAAACATGTTTTAAGAGCTCTAAAAAAGGCAGATATAGTATGGCATTTGTTTTAGGATGGATTCAAATCATCTATAAATATAATTAAAAGAAAGTGTTATAACTATTTTTTTCAAAACACAGTACAAATGTCCTTTCCTCCCCTTACTTCTTTATCATTTGTCCCAATATTAAGCCTCTATTGAACTCTGATCTCCCCTGAAACATCTGCTGGTGTTCATTCTAGTGAAGGCTGCTTGTTTTCCAATTGAGAGAATATCACAATTTTATTTAAAAATTATCTTAATAACTTTCTTAATTTTACAAATGTCTCCTCTAGTCCAGTGCTCTTGAACCTACATATAATAGCCTCAAACTGCTATTATGATAACATCAGAAACCACTAGCTCCTATTTCAGACATTGACACCGACTTCTACTATCTCCTTCATCGTGTCTTGCTATTATCTAGGTGGCTTTGTAATCTGTAATGATTACTCAGCAAATACCCTGATTTCTCAAATCTTTGGCTTCTTTATCTAGAGAGGTTTTTACCAACATTTTTCTTCTACCATATGAGCCCTCACTGTTCTAACTGTGAAAGAAAATGTTTCCATGCTTAGACCCCACTGAGTTAGGATTTTATATCCTCTAAATTTATAAAAGTTATGGCAAGAATGTAAAGTTAACAAAAGCTCTTATTAAACTAGAAAACAAGGTGAAATAGTTGAAGAATTTCACATTATTTTGAATCTATGGCTATCCTATCCTAGGTGTATATACTGGGAAAAGATTTTCATACATGTCAAAAAGTAATAACTACATTGTGTATTTTTCACTTAAATATATCCTGGAAACAGCCCAAATGTCCATTGTAGAAGACCGGCTAAATACATTGCAATATAATGCTGGGCAGCTAAATGCTTACTTTTAAGATAATTGTCCACAATTTACCACTTTTTTTTCTGTAACACATCACATGTTACATGTCTTTTGGTTTCTTGATATATTCAGCCAGCTATAAGAACTGGTCGATGATTTGAGGGTATGAAGAAGCTTTATCTAAGCCAAAATACTTACTCTTCTCCATGTGTTTCTTGTGGTGTAGAGACAGAGTTTATCTCTGTTCCATGGCACAATCTCTCTCTTTGACCTCAGTTCTAGATGGCAGCCCCAACTAAGAATCTATAATAATAATAACTCTTATCATTATTTGTGACCTGATGTGACAGGGCCCAAAACATATAGCTTCGGTTGAAAATATAACTATGTAAGTTGTGAAACTTCCAAATATCTCTGATGCTATGATTAGACCATTATTTGGGATAGAGTAGGACCCTGAAACTTGGAACATGGACATTTGGCAAGAATTGGATGAAGCTGAGAACCTGGACCCCCAAATTCCCCTTAATTTTCTTCATCAGCAGAAATATCCTCCTTTATCACCATCTTTGGAGACTAGCCTGAATGACCAATCACCTGGCATGAGACAATTGCCTTATGAGAAAGTGTCTGTCTTTTTAAAGACTCAACTTGACATTACTAATTTTTATTGTCAGGCTGCTGACATATAAGTTTTCCAGGTGGCGAAGTGGTAAAGAATCTGCCTGCCAAGGCAGGAGATGTGGGATGCATGAGTTCGATCTCTGGGTTGGGAAAATCACCTGAAGTAGGTATGTGGAAACTAATTCTTCTTAGGGTTTTAGTCTTAGGAGGATAAATTGTAACATTGGATCAGACCAACTTTATTCATATGAGAGCATTTAACATGAGATTTGGATTTAATGCACTAGCTTCAAGAGGCTAGTGATCTTAGTTGGCTCATTGAAACCTAGACTCAATAATGGCAAAATCAATGAAGTTGATATACCAGAACATAACATTTCTGGCTAATGTGGAGGGAAGAATTATAATACTCAAGAAAATGAAGATGCTGGAGTGGATTATTACATGCCATTCTTCATCCTAACCTGAACTGTGTCTCTTGTGAGGGCTTAGAAGCCAACTTATTCACAGAGACAATGAGAAAAAGCACAACAAAATCAGCTTTCTCAAAAAAATTATTTTGGTGGCTCTGTTGGCAACTGAAGATGCTGCTAATGACATAGACTTCAAGAACTTCACTAACTCTTTCATGTAAATGCTAAGGAATTAGTTGGAAAGGAATGGACTCTCACATATGGGATGGAAACTTGAAAGATAATTTTTTTTAAATAAAATAAAAGCTCTTTTATTGGACCTTCATATAATCCTAATATTTGGCTACTGAGTGATTATGCAACTTAAGTTGCCCATTTGAACTGAGCACTGTGTGATGTGCCAAGCCACAATGGGTAAATACAGAAGCAACCTCTTATTAAGTGGATATAGTATATATGATATAGTATTTGAACAGGTTCTGAACACATAAATAAATTTCATTGTTAAGTAATTCAGCCTTTAATAATACCTACTGCTTCACTAATTTCTGTGCCTTCATGGGGAATTATTTATTATCAGTTGATGGAGGAAGAAAAATATCTCCATTCTGGTTTACAGATGGAAATGTTGGCACCAGAAAAGGTGGTCTAAAATTACATTACAACTTATTCAGGGGTGATCCTGAAAGACAGTGGTAAATAGGATTTGTTCCAGTGAACAATACTTCAGACAGTATATCTAGTATATCTGATTGTCTGCTTTGCCTCGAAGAAGTGATAGCCAGAGCAACAGATTTTCATGGTTCATGAGCCATGTCAATTTTATGACTCATCAGGGACTTGATAAACAAGATTTGGTGATAAGGAAATATTTTTAAAACGTTATGTAGATTTATTTCTCTGAATGGCTATTGTTTCTGAGTATAATTTTCCTCTGTTTCTTCTCATCAAAAAGTCTGCTGAAAATGAGTTTTCCATAACCAGATAGCAAAATGGTCCATTTTTTTGAGGTCTATCACCTTAGTAACCTATCTGTCTACAAAGTGGTCATGGTGAAAAATTTGTTATGCACAAGTTCAATAACAGGGTTCCCCACTCAAGATAATTTCACTACTCATATCTAAGTCTCAAAATGCAAAAATCAAAGGTTGTTGCTGAACCCCTGATATGGTCCTTCCATAAAGACATCAGTTAGACTCTTGCTGAAAAATTATGGAGGGGAGAGGGGATATAGATTTTATTTCCCTCTCTGTAATGCTTTTGCAGCGACACTATTTATGGTTTTAGGAAGCCATTTACAATCTTGATACCACAAACTACATTGCTTTAACCAAAGAGTACATTTCATAAAACACAAACAAACCATAGCCAAAAACAAAAACAAACAAAAAACAACAATACTCATGGATCATGGACTTCACTCATCCTATCTATCAAATTTACCATAACTAGTGTCAGCAAACCTGATATAATTATGGAATAGTTTATTAAGGATTCAGTTATGGCACCTGCTGAGAAAAAAATACCCAGTGAAGTTTGGGTACTATCCTATACAACACAGTATACTCTTCGAAACACTAACATTTATAGTGTTATTTCTTCTTGCGCAGAACACACAGGCCTGAGTCCTAAAGAATGGAATGCAGGTGATCCCTCTTTCTATATTATTTATTAAACTACAAAACTTTTGCTTTCTTTTCCCACACTTTTGGGCTTTTTTGCCTAGAAGTCACATCTTAAAGGCGGAAAGCTTTCAAAATGGAATACAACATTGCCTTTCTTATTTTTTAGCAGTAACTGCCAATAGGCTATTAGTGTGATTGATTAAAATACCAAGTGGAAATAGGCTTCTGGTATTCAGTGGAGTGAGGGCAAACTATGAATGGAACATTAATGCTTAACTGGGCACTTTTTGGTAAGTGTTACATGCTAATAGAAAAACAGTAATCCAATAAACGCAATATCATAAAGGACTCAGAGTCTTCAAAAATGATTTAAGCAACACCATCAGGTAGAGTATCCTAACCAGCTGGGAAGTTAGCTGCGGGTGATGGAAATGGTGTTGGTAAAAGATCCCCTTCATGGATCACAGCCTTGTCATGGCGTAGGGGCTTGTTTAACTCAAAGAAGCTATGAGCCATGCTGTGCAGGGCCACCCAAGACCAACAGGTCAAAGTGGAGAATTCTGACAAAATGTGGTCCACTGGAGGAGGGAATGGCAAACCATTTCAGTATTCTTGCCACGAGAATCCCATGAATGGTATAAACAGTAAAAGAAAGGAAGTGATAAATATCAACTATAATCTGTATCTAGGCCTCTCTCTTTCTCTCTTTTTTTTTCCCAATGTATCTTACCTCTCTACTCAAACATAAAGAAAATACTGTGGAGAAAAACATCAAAGTTTTAAGAGTGTTTCTCTCTGAACTAAGGAGTTATGAGCTATTTTTCTTTCTTGTTTATGTGTTCCTAATTTAATTATCTACGATTCGTGTCTGTGCTTTCCATGTTTTAGTATATATTTCTACTGACAAAATAAGAAAAATAAGTTAAAGAGATAAATAATGTATGATTTCCCCTTTTAACCTCCTAGTTTTCTTCAAAAGGAACAGAAAAACGAGAAAAATATACCAATATTAGATCCTATGAGATTTTGTCTGACTTAATCCCTGCTCCTTTGTACGAAGTAAATGTCAGCTAACTTCACTTTGCCAGATGTGAGGCATTTATCCATGAATGTTTGCTCGTTTGACAATATTAGCTCTGGCTTAAGTCAAATGTTACTTATAGGGGACAGGGAAGACACTGATATTTAAAGCAAAGTGAAAGTGAAAGTTGCTCAGTTGTGTTCGACTCTGCTATACTACAGACTATACAGTCCATGGAATTCTCCAGGCCAGAATACTGCAGTGGGTAGCCTTTCTCTTCTCCAGGGGATCTTCCCAAGCCAGGGATCGAACCCAAGTCTCCTGCATTGCAGGTGGATTCTTTACCAGCTGAGACACAAGGGAAGCCCAAGAATACTGGAGTGGGTAGCCTATTCCTTCTTCAGGGGATCTTCCCGACCCAGGAATTGAACAGGCGTCCTCTGCATTGCAGGTGGATTCTTTAACAACTGAGCTATCAGGGAAGCCCTCACCAATATTTAAAGCATCCTCACCTATATATGCTTCACACACACACACACACACACACACTTTTCTCTGTATTTGCTCAGATAGTATCCACACTTGCTTTCCTGCTTCTGCTCCAAACAGAAATTTGAGGGTCTTTTTTGCAAATTATTCTGTATAGATACTACCACCTAATTAGTTGTGATGATCGTCACACTATGGCAGCATGAACAAACACCAAATTTCCAGATTATAGAATAGGCCACTAGATATTAAAGTTTCCCCTCTCACATCTCTGTACCACTCCCACTCTACCCCCCATCTAGAAAACTTAAAAAGTGTCCCATGGACAGATGAAGCCTCCAGAACTCTTTTGATTGGTATACTTTGAAAATGATGTTGCTCCACTGTTTCCACATTTTTAGCCACTCTTTTGCTGAACCCTCTCTTTCAGCACACAGTCAGTCCAAGTACATTCTAGGTGACTGACATTATTATTGGTCCTGGACAAAGCATGGCTCAGTAGGCAAGAACCCAAGCCCTCAAAGAGCTCTCTCATTTAGTTTCTTTAAAAATAATACTACTGGTACATCTATAGCAATAGCTTTATATTCATGCCCATGTATTCATTATTAAGTCTTGTATTGCATATTGTTCATGAATAAAATTTATTTCTTCTGTCTTTCTTGAAGATTTTTAAAGAAAATTTAAGATGGCCACTCCAAGTTGTTTTTCATGAGAAGAAAATCTACATTCATGTTGTACCTACTCTTTCCCAAGCTTTAGCATAAATTTCCAAAATGATACTTTAAGACACATAATATAAATTACATTTTCACTTGAGAAAGATGTGTCCCTATATAGCTCAAGAATTCCTGTCACCATAAGGAAAGTTTGGATATCCATCATCTTAATTTATGCTACTACATACAGATTTAAGGTACTAGAAAGACTGAGGTTAAAATTAAAATTGAAACAGAGACTTTGTACATGCAATAGTAGTCTGTTCACTGGTTGAACGAGTAATCAAATATGCACTTTGAGACCAGATATATCTGAGTTTGAATATTTTCTTTGTCAATTACTAGTGTTATAACCTCTGATAAGTTACTATATTTTAATTGGGACAATAGTAATTAATATAATTAATCAATTTATATTTTAACTAGGATGATAGCAATCACCTTACAGAATTTTGAGAAGTATTAAATGAGGTTATATATAAAATGTTACTATCTTGTGAAAAGGAAAGAACTCAGTAAACAATAGTTTCTCTCTGTTTCCATGAAAGAAGTTTAAATATTAAGAGGATGGCAATTAGAGCACTTTATGGGCTCAAATCATACCCAATCACTGTGATACTTTGGTAACCTAATTTAAAACTCTTTTGATTTTAGAGATGGTGAAAGGATTGATTGAGTTTTGATATATAAAGAAGAGTGGCTGGAGTGCAGTTATAGCTATTATTATTATTTTATTTAATGTACAAAGGGAGCCTTCTCCACTAGTGGAATCTCTGTATAGCTATGTCTGTGAATTTGGTAACATATGAAGAAAAACGCAGTACATTTCCCAATCCCTTTGCTAAAGTAGACTAAGAAACCAAACAATATTTGTACATGATCATGTCCCATTATTCAATCCTAATTATTCTTATTCTTGGGGAACTAACTCATGAAAGAACAAAATTGCACTGTCATTACACATGCTTGTGTACATGTGCATGCTCAGTTGTGTCCAGCTCTGTGACACCATGGACTATAGCGTGCAAGACTCCTCTGTCCATGGGATTTTCCAGGCAAGAATACTGGAGCGGGTTGCTATTTCCTACTCCAGGGGAATCTTCTCAACCCAGAGATTAAACCTGAATCTCCTATGTCTCCTGCATTGGCAGGCCAATTCTTAACTGCTGAGCCACCTGGGAAGCCCCTTCTGAGACAAAAAAAAAATAGCATAATCACAATCAGCAAAAACAGCCATTACCTCTTTCAGTCATCAGCACAGTACATCCTCCTCATTTTGGAATTTCCATAGTTGTGTCTAAGATTTTGATTTACTTTGCTTCAGTTCACTATTATTAATAGCTCAATTATCTCTCACTCTTATCTTTCTATCTCTTCTCTCCACTCCTTTTAGTCACAGGGAGACAATTTCTCAAGAATTTCCTGAGCCTTGTTCTTGCCTAAGAGCTATATTTTAGTCTGCTAACCTCTGAAAATTTGCTTTCTAGCCTTCGATAAGCTATAATCTCTGATACTCTTCTTTAATAAATCCTTCAGCTAAATAAATTTTACAAATATTTTTATTTGAGAAATCCTTAATGAAGTACCTTGATATTATTTTACATACCAATGAAAAAATCTTGTAAAATTATTACTTTTCTAGCCTTAGTTTGAAAATAAGGATTGCAAATACATTGAGAAAAGGTATTAAATGTGTGTGTATGTTATGTATGCATATGTGTGTGAATATAATATAGTGACTATAGAGTCAATAACCCTTAAAAACATTTTTATCTGCCTTTTAAGGATGCTTGACTAGTTAAAATATATTTTCTAGGTAACAACACACATTTCCAGGAATGAATGGGGATGATGGAATTTGCAATGTCTTAAAGATGGCTATTGTGAACACTCATATGTATGCATGTGTGCATAGCTACACATATACATTTTTATTGTGCATTCCTTACTTCAACCTAATATCCATCCGTGTCAAATTCTTGGCTGGCTATATTAGATGGGAGGGATGAAATTGATGACTGAAGTCTTGATCATGGAAACATAGCACTCTGAGGACTTCAGGAAAGCTTTTTACTCAGCTCCCTTCTTCAGGAGTTTACATTTTCTGTTTCATCTCTGGGATTGAGTATAGTGACAAGCATACACTGAAAGTTTGTGAGAAATGTCATGGGAACTGCTTAACAACATTCAGATGAGGAAATGGCATTTGAGTCCCCAGCATCAGACCTGCCTCTTTCATATTAGAAATCTTAATCAGGTAGACTTACCGGGTAGTTGGGGAAAAGGCCATCTATATATCTGCATCCCATTTTTGAATCAAATCTAAAGGTTAGACACCTGAATAATTTTCATTTGATTGGCATGCCTAAGATAATAAAATAGCTGGCTCTTTGAAACAATACCTAGAACTTATATTTTTCTGTAATTGTTGTACTATATGGACCCATTTTATAAATTATATTTTGGCTACAGTCCTCTGTGATTTTTGTCATTTTACTCAATATTAAGTAGTCAGTACATTTCAAATTATACTATTGTAGAATTTTTTGGCATTTTATGAAACAAAAACTAAGCATTTGACTATGATCTGTAATCAACAGCAAAGCTGCATTATAATTAATACTCTGTGCTTGAAATGGGTATAGATTTGATTGCAAATTATATGTAATTTAATTGAAATGCTGCAATAATCCTTCCACTATCAAATATTTCTAGGATTCCAAATCTACCTGAGATGCATAATGTTATGAGCAATTCAGACATTTTCTGTACCATTCAATAGTAAATAATTCATTCAGGAGTATGAAATTAATAGATATGAGAAATGAATATAAAAGCAAATGACCGAATTGGAAAAGTAATAAAAATGTAATCACTGAACCTTTGAGGTGAGGTACTTTGTAATGTTAGCACTTTGAATTGTTAAACTATAAAATAGTTCCATCTTGCATGATATTTTTAAATTCACACAAAAAATTGATTTAAATTTGAAATATTTGCAGTACAAAGAACCTCACCCTCTAGACAAGATGTTTAAGGTTAAATATAATAGAAACATAAATCTTTCTAAGCCTTATTAAAGGAGAAATATCTGTAGTATCTGAGTTAGATTTCTTTCGACCAAAAATTCCCATTCTGAAATGCTAGCATTCTGACACAGTGACAAATTGCTTGAACAAATGCTAAATAGTTAAATGGACAGGTGATGGATGGCCTCATAAGCCTTGCAGGGCAGCCTGTGTAAGATACTAATTGGTTCTGTGGAACTGGTTTTAGTCAATAAATTCACTTGAGAGTTTTTTTGGTGTTAGACATCCTTAAAGAATGCAGTGCTGTAGGTGACAAAACACTTGCAACACATTAGGCCACCAACAACTTTATTACACCCAGTGTGCATGATATCTCTTTTCTTAAATAAGGCTTATATTCAAATAATAAATATTCATTATTAATGCCCAATAGTGAGATTCTTTATGAGTTCTCAATTTTACTGTTTGACTTTTGAGACTACCTATTTTTCTTACTAAAAACAATTTCATAATTTTTTCTTCTTCAAGAAAGCAACCCAAATTAGGCTTTTCAAATAATAAGTGATATCGTTTTTTTAAAATTTTCCTATAGGATCAGAATAAAAAGATTATTTTTCCTTTCAATATATGTAAAATATTACCAGATCTAAGTTTTTAACGGCAAGTTGATTTTCTTTTCCTCATCTTTTTAAAAATACTCAAAATTATATAATGTGTCAAATTTATTTTTCAAATTTCCAGAATCTTGTCTAGTGGATGAAAGGAAAAAAGAAGGACAGAAGGAAGGAAGGAAAGAAGCGAGAGATAAAAGGATAAATTTCCAATTGTGGTCTTAGGAAGTCGCTAAGAAACTAAGACTATACATTTTGGATTGAGAGATAAACACTAACAAACCAATCTGTTAATTTTTCGCAACTGCTCCAGACCTTTTTTATACAATAACAGAGAAAGTCAATTACCAATTCCAGTAGTCCATTGGAGAATGAAAGTTCTTTTCGATACCAAATCATATTTCCATTCCATCATCATTTTTGAAAAATTCCAAACATCTCCAATCCCTCCTTCAAGACTGAGCTAGGACTATAAATTAGAACATTTCCTCTACCCAAAAATATCCTGTCTCTAAACAAAGAAGAAATGAGATTCTATGTAGACAATAAATCAACAGTCTATGCAACTGGATTGCCTCAGTGTAGACTTCAGTTTAAGATTTACTGTGTTTCCTCATACCGAGGGCCTCAGTTTCCTCATACATAAAACTGAAGTAAAATTAGTATTGGACTCATAAATTCACAATTAATTTATATATAAATCAATTACACTAGCATCCAGAACAAAATAAGAACTCAAAAATTTTAATTATAATTATTACTATTATCATTATGTGTATTTTTTCCTATTTAACAAATTTAGCTTTATAAACCTTCTGTGAAAATAAATTTTTAACATGGAGATTTAGGTTTTTTATTATTATAATCATTATAAAGTACAAAGATGGAGAAGGAAATGCCAACCCACTCCAGTGTTCTTGCCTGGAGAATCCCATGGACAGAGGAACCTGCCTGACCCCTGTCCATGGGGCCACAAGAGTTGGACACGACTGAGTGACTAACAACAACAAAGTACAAAGAAAAGTAAATAGGGAACAGGATATGTATTAACATATATATAACTTCAATTGAATATCTATGAAAAATTATTTTTCTGTTTTAAGGATACTTATAGCATTCCCAATATTTTCTCTGTATGCATGAGATATAGCAAAATCTATGCTAGCTAACCATGGGTTGGGAAGATTCCCTGGAGAAGGAAATGGCAACCCACTCCAGTATTCTTGCCTGGAAAATCCCATGGATGGAGAAAGCTGGTAGGTCACATGTGGTCCATGTTGTCACAGATTTGGACACGACTGAACGATTTCACTTTCACTTTCATGCTAGCTAAGAAAAATAAGTTTATCTAATTAGCTTAGAAATTTCTGGTAGCATGTTGAATTAACCTGGTAACACATTCCCCTGACCTGAATTAACCTGATTGCTGCTTTTCTGTTGTGAATTTTATTAGGAAATCACACCTTTTTTTCTGCTTTTCATGAACAGCCTAAATCTAACCATAGCCATAATGTAAGTAAAAGAAAATCTCATTAACATTGTCAACCTGAAATAAGCAAAACAAAAATGTATGAGTTAAAAATACATTTAGCTGTCTATAACATCAGATTCAAAAAGAATCAATCCTGACTTTCACTGCCTTAAACAAATAGGAGTCAATACTTCTCACATATGAAGGAATAAGAAAATACGCAGCTTGCAACATACATTCAAGAGCTGGGAGATAGTTTCAAGATGGCAGGGTTGAAGGGTGTGCACTCATCTGCTCCTATGACAGCACCAAAATCACAACTGGCTGTTGAACAACCATTGATAGGAGGACTGGGGAAATAGACTCCAGTATTATGATACAGTATTATTAACTGAAGTACAGATTTGGTTCAAGTTTCATAAAATTTTCTGCTGGTGTCCATTATTTTTTTCATACCTTATTGAAGATTCCACGTTGTATTTAGTTGCACTGAGCAGCTTCAGCTGCATGTAACAAGCTCTGATAAATTCTCTTTTCATACAAATATTTTTTTTAAAAATTTTCCTTCTTGTGGCTTCTTAGATAAACCTATCATTTAAAAGCGGACATTTAATTTCTGAATAAATGGGATCTTAAAGTATCTTTGACATCAATTTCTCATTTAAATGCTTTCCTCTCTGAAAACACCCTCTGTGTGTTTTCAGTCTTTTAACTTTATTGAAACTTTTAATGGCTAAGTCAAAATCTCCCTTGGTAAACGTCATATTGCACTTGAAAATATGTGCATTATTTTCAAATATTTTTGATATTGATTTCTAACATAGTTTCACAGTGATAAGACAACAGACTCTGTATGATCTCGATATATATAGACCATGAAATTTTGTACCTTGTTTTATGTCCCTGGATATGTTCCAGTGTCTCCTGATTTATAGTTTATGGGAACTTTAAAGAGAATTTATATCATGCCGTTGTGTGAAAACTGTATAAATCTTAATTATGTTGAATTGGTTCACAGTGCTTTTCAGGTCTAGTATATCCTTTTACTTTTCTTATTACTTATCCTTAGGATAAGTCTAGTATATCCTTCTACTTTTCTTATTACTTATCCTAAGGATATTCTTATCCTTATTAAGTATCCTTCTACTTATTCATTGTATTCGTTTTTGAGAGTTTTATATTGAAATTCCAACTAAAAATCTTAATTTAGCTACTTAAAAAATAACTGTAATATACAGTAGAACTATATGTAACACTTTTCTGTATTTTCCAAGTCTCCTGAAAATGTTATCACACTTTCACTATTTAAAAAATAAAAAGAGAAACTGCCACAAAAGATAAATAAAGAGCTAAATTTTCTGTCTATGCATGGTGACATGTTAATTAGACTTACTGTGGTGATCATTTCACTGTACTATATATCTGAAACTATAATAATGTTACATGTCAATAAAAATTCTGAAAAGAAGAGTTCAAAAATGTTGAATCCCCATGTTTTCTTTTCTTTTCTGTCATAGTGACAGGAAGGTTGTAGCAAATCTAGACTTCATGTGTGGGTTTGAAAGAGGAGGATAGACATGATGACACCAGCTGCATTTATTTCTATTTTAAGAAATGCAAAATCATTCTTAAAAGTGTTCAGTACCTTCTGCTTACATTTCATTGGTCAGATCTGTGTCACATGGCCATGAAAGTGAAAGTTACTCAGTCATGTCTGACTCTTTGTGATCCCATGGACTACACAGTCCATGGAATTCTCCAGGCCAGAATAATGGAGTGGGTAACCTTTCCCTTCTCCAGGGGTCTTTCCAACCCATGGATCAAACCTAGTTCCTCTGCATTGAAGGCAGCTTCTTTACCAGCTGAGCCACACGGGAAGCCAATCATATGGTCATAGACCTGGGAAAAATGAATTATGTAACCTTTCCAGTCTTGAAATTGGAAGTAGCAAGAAAGAGTAGCTGGTATGTATTTGGTAAACCAATAAACAACATCATCACAAAAATATTGTTCAATTAAAAAATATATATGATTATATTTGAAAAAGTTTTTCCTCTTGTCAAATTGAATTTTTAAAAAAATTATTGTCATCCTTGGTATGTAGTAAATATCAAATTTATTTGTACTTTCGTATACTTAAAACATTTTAAAAATGTTAGATGAAACTGAGGGTAGTTTCTTAAGCTAAAAAGTAAATGACCAAGTAGACAGTATCAGAAAAAATCATTATTCTTATACCACAGTTAATCAATAAGTCCACTAATTTATATGTAATAGATTGAATGGAGAAATTGCATATCTGACTTGCTAGAATGAATGTACTGACAAATTGAATTGTTGTGCTTTGATGTATAAAATTGTGAATTAATCTTTTCATTATTCACAAATTTCTCAAGAAAGTTTTATATGTCTGTTATTCTTTGAAAACATTCACAATCCTTTGTACCAGAATACTATGTAAAATCACAGAATTGTACCTAGGGAAGTAAAAGTGTAAAAAAGTAGAATATCATAAAGAAGGCTAAGCATTCAAATTATAAATATTTCTTCAATAAATGGAATTAAATGCATATGAATGCAAAAACGAGTTTGTATCATTAGTTTCTGACATATATCCATAATAAAATAATTTGGGAATTAAGACTAAGGAACTTCATTCTAGCAGGAGTTGGAGATTATATGATTTGGGGTTATAAATAAATTATAACCAGTAGCAGAATTCACAAACGCTGTATTTGCAAGTATGGAATTTAAAATAATGAGTGACTGTGCCGCAATTTGTTTATTCATTTACCCATTGATAGATGTTTGTGTTGTTTTACTGATTTTTGCTATTACAAAGAATGTTACTGTGAATATTCATGTACAATTGTTGGTATGAACATATGCTTTCTTTCCTCATAGGTGTATGGTCCTAGAGTGGAACAGCCAATCATATAGCACGTGTAGGTTTAACTTGTAAGAAACTGTCAAATGGCTTTCCAAAGTTGTATCATTTTACATTCTCACCAGCAGGGTATGAGAGTTTCAGTTGCTCTAGAGCATTGCCAACTCTTGTCTCAATCAGGGGTTTTCATTTTACCCATCACTGTAGGTATTCAGTTGTCTATCATTGAAGTTTCACTTGCATTTTCATAACAATTAAGACACTGAGCATGTTTTCATGTATTTTTTGCTACTATTACTCTTCTCTGTTGAAGTGCCTTTTCAAATTCTCTGCTCATTTAAAACTTAAAATGGTTTTCTTACTGAGTTTTGAGTTTGCTTATATATTATGGACACAAAAATATGCTTAGTAAGTATTTTCTCTCAGTTTTTGGCTTGTCTTTTTATTTACTTTCAAAATGTATCATTTTATATCTTTAGGAAGTCATTTCATCAATATTTTCCTATAATGAATTATTTGGTGCCATATCTTAAGAATCTTAACACAAACCGAGGTTAAAAAATGTATTCCTGGGCTTTCCTGGTGGCTCAGTTGTGAAGAATCCACCTGCCAATGCAGGACGCAAAGGTTCGATCCGTGGTCCAGGAAGATTCCACATGCCACAGAGCAGCTAACTCCATGTGCCACAACTACTGAGCCTGGGCTCCAGAGCCCGGGAGCCACAACTAATGAGTCCACATGCCACATCTCCTGAAGTCTGCATGTCCTAGAACCTGTGCTCCACAGCAGTAGAAGCCACTGCAATGAGAAGCCTGTACCCTGCAACTAGAGAGTAGTCCCTGCTTACCACAACAAGAGAAAAGCCCACGCAGCAAGGAAGACCCTGCACAGGCAAAATTAAATACATAAGCAAAAAATTGAAAATGTACACCTATTTTTTATTTTAGAATGTTTGTAGTATTAGTTTTAACATTTACATGTATGATTAACTTAGGTTTAATTACAAGATACAAGTTGAAGTTAATTTGTATTATCCCTTTTTTAAAATCAGATTTCCAATTGTTCCAGTATCATTTGTTGAAAATAGTTACCTTTTCCTACTGAATTCCGTTAGAGTATTTTCAGAAATAAATTGTTCTTGGGAATGGCTAACCACTCCAGTATTCTGGCATGTTTTGGGAAAGGGTACCTACTCCAGGATTCTGGCCTAGAGAATTCCATGGACTATGCAGTCCATGGGGTTGCAAAGAGTCAGACACAACTGAGCGACTTTCACTTTCATTTTTATTTTATTGCACTTTGCAGATACTGTATGACAGCTCTATGTCAAGTAAGTTTATTGTCTATTGGCACCATTTTTTCCAACAGCATTTTCTCATTTCCTGTCTCTCTTTTAGTAATTCTTCTAGTATTTCAAGCTTTTCATTATTATCATATTTGTTATAGTGATCTATGATTTGTGATATTTGATGTTAATATTGCAGTTATTTGAGGTGACACAAATCACTTCCATATAAGATGGCAAACTTAATCAACAAATGTGTATGTTATGACTAACCAGATATTCCTCTGTCTCTCTCCTTCTCCTCTGGCCTCCCAATTTCCTGAGACCCAACATTATTCCAATCAGTCTATTAATAACCCTACAATGATCTCTAAGTATTCAAGCCACATCTCTCACTTGAAGTTAAAAGTTAGAAATTATTAAACATGGTGAGGAAGAGTTGTTAAAAACTAAGATGGGCTGAAAGCTAGGCCTCTTGTGCCAAACAGTTAGCTAAGTTGTGAATGCAAAGGAAATGTTTTTGGAGGAAATTAAAGTACTACTCCAGTGAACATACAAATGATAAGAAGTGGAACAGCCTCATTGCTGATATAAAGGCAGTTTTAGTTGTCTGACTAGATCATTAAACCAGCTACAGCATTCTCTTATGCAAAAGCCTAATCCAGAGCAAGACCCTAACTCTTTAATCTGATGAAGGCTGAGGGGGGTAATGAAGTTGCAGGAGAAAATTTGAAGCTAGCAGAGGTTGGTTCATGAGGTTTAAGGAAAGTTGCCTACTACAAAACATAAAAGTACAAGGTAAAGGAGCAAGTGCTGATGTAGAAGCTGCAGCAAGTTATCCAGAAGATCTAGTGAAGATCATTAAGAAGGTAGCTACACTAAAAAAAACAGATTTTCAATACAGATGAAACAGCCTTTTTGGGGAGAAAATGCCATCTAGGACTTTCATAACTAGAGAGAAGATGTCAATCTCCAGCTTCAAACCTTTATAAAACAGGTTGACTTTCATGTTAGGGACTAGTACAGCTGGTGACTATAAGTTGAAGCCAGTCCTTATTTACCATTCTAAAAATCCTAAAGTCCCTAAGGATGATGCTAAATTAACTCTGCTTGTGCTCTATAAATGGAACAAGCCTGGAAGACAATACACCAGTTTACAATATCATGTACTGAATTTTTAAACCCACCCACTGTTGAGACCTACTGTTCACAAAAAGAAAATTTCCTTCCAAAATACTACTGTTCATTGACAATGCACCTGGTCAGTCAAGAACTCTGATGGAGAGGCACAATGAGGTTAATGTTATTTTCATGCCTGATACAACATCCATATTCTCATGCCATTAAAGGTATTTATGATTCATGGGGAAAGGTGAAAATATCAATATTAATGGGATTTTGGAAGAAGCTGATTCCAACCCTCATGGATGACTTTGAGAGGTTCAAGATTACAGTGGAGGAAGGAACTGATAATGTGGTAGAAACAGCAAGAGAACTGGAATCAGCAGTCGATACTGAAGATGTGACTGAATTGCTGTAATCTCATGATAAAACTAAATGGATTAAGAGTTGCTTCTCATGGATAAGCAAAGAAAGTGGTTTCTTGTGATGGAATTTATTACTGATGAAGATGCTATGAAGTTGTTGAAATGACAGCAAAGTATTTAGAATATTGCATAAACTTAATTGATAAACCAGCAGCAAGTTTGAGAGGATTGACTTTTGATTTTGAAAGAAGTCCTACTGTGAGTAAACTGTCTCAAATAGCCTTGCACACTACAGAGAAATTCTTTATAAAAGCAAGAGATAGACCTGCCACATTAAAGATCTATGTGACAAACTTCATTGCTATCTTAAGAAATTGCTATGGTCACCTCAACCTTCGGCAACCACCACCCTAATTAGTCACAGTCATCAACATGAGGCAAGATCTTCCACCAGCAAAATGATTATGACTCAATAAAGACTCAAATGATGGTTAACATTTTTTACCAATAAAATATTTTTAAACTAAGTATATTATTTTTAGACATAACAGTATTGCACCTTTAATATACTACAGTATAAACACAACTTTTATATGCACTGGGAAGCCAAACACTTTTGTGACTCACTTTATTACAATATTCACTTTATTGAAGTGGTCCAGGAACAAACCCACAGTATCTCTGAGGTATGCCTGTATACAGATCTATCACTAGATTCTCTATTCTGTTATTTGATCTATTTGACTACATTTAAGCCGAAACCCACATTTATTTTTATATATATTGTTGCTGCTTTATTCCAGCTCTCCAACTTTTTCAAAATTAATTGAGCTATTCAAGATCCTTAGTATTTCCATATGAATTTTAACACAAAAGTGTAGATTTCTACAAAAAATTTTGCTATGATTTTTATTAGGATTGTGTTGAATCTATAGATATAATCTAGAGACACATTTTGGAGAAAAAAATTATCATCATACTGAGTGCTCTGAACTAAAACATGATAAAATCTCACTATTTAATTGGGTCTTCTTTAAACTGTGTTAACGATGTTTATAATTTTAAATGTATAACTTTACACATATTCTGCTAGATTTATTCCAAAGTAATCATATTTCTGGGCTTCCCAGGTGGTTCAGCAGTAAAGAATCTGCCTGCAATGCAGGGGCTACAGGAGACAAATGTTTGATCCTTGGGTCAGGAAGATCCCCTGGAAGAGGGCATGGTGACCCACTCCAGTATTCTTGCCTGGAGAATCCCATGGACAGAGGAGCCTGGAGGGCTACAATCCATGGGGCCAGAAAGAGTCGGACACAACTGAAATGAGTTAACACACATGCAGAATCATATTTCTATTCTATTGAAAATGTTACTTTTAAATGAAATTAAATCATGACTACAATCATGATGTCTTATCTTGCAACTTGGCTAAGCTTGCTAATTCTAGTAGCTTTTCCTAAAAGTGCATGTCACTTATTTTATGCCTTATTTCACTGATTAGAATCTTCAATGTTGAATAGGGGTGCTGAGAAGAGTCGTCCTCTTCTCATTCCCAATTTTAGGGGGAAAGTGTTTCATACTTTTAACATTAAGCAGGATGTTTAACATTATTGGTGCATAAATGTGCTAAGTTGCTTTAGTCGTGCCTGAATCTTTGTGACCCTATGAAGTGTAGCCCATCAGGCTCCTCTGTCCATGGGATTCTCCAGACAAGAATACTGGAGTGGGTTGCCATGCCCTCCTCCAGGGGATCTTCCTAACCCAGGAATCCAAATTGCCTTTCTTATGTCTCCTGTATTGGCAGGCAGTTTCTTTACCACCAGCACCATCTGGGAAACACAACATTATTTGTAGGTGCCCATTATCAGAGAGAAGACGTTCTCCTTCATGCTTAGTTTTTCAGGATTTTTAATTTATTTATTTTTTACTTTAAATAACAATGGATGTTGAAAAGTCCCACCTGGTTCTCCTTCATGCTTAGTTTTTCAGGATTTTTAATTTATTTATTTTTTACTTTAAATAACAATGGATGTTGAAAAGTCCCACCTGGTCATGATGTTTTATTCTATTGATATATTGTTGGATTGAATTATCTAGAATTTTCTTTACAAGTTTCTTTAGAAGTTTTGCATCTATGTTTATAATAGTTATTGATAAATTATACTTCTCTAAACTTATGAACTTTGATCTCCAAAACAGTCTTTTAGGAGAATTAAGCTACACGCTCTTAAAGCCACAGACTAAAAGAAAATAATTTCAAGTTAGATATTGGATAAGGGACTTATATCCAGATAAAATGAACTCTCAGAACACATTAGAATGAAAACAAAATGACCCACTAAAGAGTTTGGCAGAAAATCTAAACAGACATCTTATTTAAGAAGCTATAGTGGTGACAAATAATTATATGAAGAGATCTGAGAATCTCTTATAATTACTAATTGGGAAATGCCAAATAAATGTAATGAGTATAGAACAGTCTTTGGGACACTGTGGGAGAGGGTGAGGGTGGGATGATTTGGGAGAATGGCATTGAAACATGTATATTATCATATGTGAAACGAATCACCAGTTCAGGGTCAATGCATGTTAAAGGATGCTCAGGGCTGGTATGCGGGGATGACCCAGAGGGAGGATAAGGGGAGGAGGGAGGTGGGAGGCGGGTTCAGGAAGGGGAACTCATGTACACCTGGGGCGGATTCATGTCAATATATGGCAAAACCAACCAATATAATATTGTAAAATAATTAGGCTCCAATAAAAAAATAAAAATAATAAAAGAATGCATCAGTTCAGTTCAGTTCAGTCGCTCAGTTGTGTCCGACTCTCCGCGACCCCATGAATCACAGCACGCCAGGCCTCCCTGTCCATAACCAACTCCCGGAGTTCACCCAAACTCATGTCCATTGAGTCGGTGATGCCATCCAGCCATCTCATTCTTGGTCGTCCCCTTCTCCTCCCGCCCCCAACCTTTCCCAGCATCAGAGTCTTTTCCAGTGAGTCAACTCGTCGCATGAGGTGGCCAAAGTATTGCAGTTTCAGCTTTAGCATCAGTCCTTCCAATAAACACCCAGGATTGATCTCCTTTAGAATGGACTGGTTGGATCTCCTTGCAGTCCAAGGGACTCTCAAGAGTCTTCTCCATCACCACAGTTCAAAAGCATCAATTCTTCGGCGATCAGCTTTCTTCACAGTCCAACTCTCACATCCATACATGACCACGGGAAAAACCATAGCCTTGACTAGATGGACCTCTGTTGGCAAAGTAATGTCTCTGCTTTTTAATATACTATCTAGGTTGGTCATAACTTTCCTTCCAAGGAGTAAGCGTCTTTTAATTTCATAGCTGCAATCAGCTACCACAGAGATTTTGGAGCCCCAAAAAATAAAGTCTGACACTGTTTCCACTGTTTTTCCATCTATTTCCCATGAAGTGATGGGACCAGATGCCATGATCTTCTTTTTCTGAATGTTCAGCTTCAAGCCAACCTTTTCACTCTCCTCTTTCACTTTCATCAAGAGGCTTTTTAGTTCCTCTTCACTTTCTGCCATAAGAGTGGTGTCATCTGCATATCTGAGGTTACTGATATTTCTCCCGGCAATCTTGATTCCAGCTTGTGCTTCTTCCAGCCCAGAGTTCCTCATGATGTACTCTGCATATAAGTTAAATAAGCAAGGTGACAATATACAGCCTTGACGTACTCCTTTTCCTATTTGGAACCAGTCTGTTGTTCCATGTCCAGTTCTAACTGTTGCTTCCTGACCTGCATACAGGTTTCTCAAGAGGCAGGTCAGGTGGTCTGGTATTCCCATCTCTTTCAGAATTTTCCACAGTTTATTGTGATCCACACAGTCAAAGGCTTTGGCATAGTCAATGAAGCAGAAATAGATATTTTTCTGGAACTCTCTTGCTTTCTCCATGATCCAGTGGATGTTGGCAATTTGATCTCTGGTGCCTCTGCCTTTTCTAAAACCTGCTTCAACATCTGGGATTTCACGGTTCACATACTGCTGAAGCCTGGCTTGGAGAATTTTGAGCATGCATAATTGACACTTAAAAAAAATATAATGAGATACCATTATGCACCTCTTATAATAGAGAGAATTTTAGAAATTTATCAAGCCAAGTACTGGCAACTATGTGGAGCGAATGGAGCTCTCATGCACTGCTAGTGCGAATGTAAAATGCAATTCTGGAATATGGTGTGGCAGTTTCTTGAAGAATTAACCACCAAATGACTCAGCTATTCTCCTGCTAGACATTCACCCTAAAGGAATGAAAGTATATGTCTATACAGAGATTTGTATCTGTGTATCTATTCAGCATATTTATTCCGAGTAGCCTCAAACTCAAAACAATCCAAAAATCCATCAACAGCTGAATATGTAAACAAATATGGCATATCCATACAAAGGAATGTTACTGGGTAACATAATAGTAAGCTATTAAAAAACAGCATGAGTAAATCTCAAAATAATTATGCTGAATGAAAGAAGACATAGAGAATACATTTTTATGACTATTTATTTAAATTTTAGAAAATACAATTCTCTCACTATAACATATAGTGAGAGAAAATAGGTCAGAGTTGACCATGGTGGGGAGGAGGGACTTGAGAAAGGGATTACCAAGGAACATGAGGAAACTTTCAGGGGTAATGGATATGTTCACTATCATGATTGTGATAATGGTTTCAAGGATGTATAATATATATACATATATATACATATATATATATATATTCCAACATATCAAATTTGTAGATTAAAATTATGAGTTTATTATACATCAAGTATACCATAAAAAACTGTAAGAAGCAAAATTAAACCAAAAGATTGCAGGGCTTAATTTTTCCACTTTCATAAATACTAGTAACCCAAAGAATAAACTTTTAATTATATGTAAAAACATAGTGAGAACAGATACACCTAAGACATTAAGGGTCAGATGCAGTAAACTCAACTTCAAATTTGATGAAATCATTACAAACAGGCACTTTATTTACTAGTCCTCCAATTATTATTTCAGTTTTATTTTGCCAAGTAGTTTAATAATATTAGTGATCTTTTTCTTAATTATTTCTGCTTTCTCATTTTATATCGTGATGATATTGTCCCAGCTGTCTACAATATACAGCTATATAGCAGTATAGCAGTATTTTTATTTGGCCTGTATTTCATGTATATGGAGAATGAAAGGGTCAATAACATTTTGACTGCCTTGCTCAACATATTTGTTTCTCGGTATTTCATCCTTGCCCTCTTCCCCTGCTCTCTCCATACACAAAATAACAAAGTAGAGAGATTTCTAATCAGAATTTTCATAGTGCAGGATACAGTATTTTGTTTTACTATTTTGTGTGGCTACTGATTATTAAGCATCAAAGCCCATATATGGATGTGCAGTTACATTCCCGGCTCCACTGAGTAGACAGTAAACTTTACAGTGACAGGAGCACAATTACTCATCTTTGTAACTCTTTTGCTTGGTACAAAGACTGGCACATGGTAGGCATTGTTAATATTGATTAAACGAGTGAGTGAAAAGAATTTTAGCATTCAGTACTGGAAAGAAGATAATAGAACTGATGTTTCCACATTGCTGCTGTCATACATTAGTAGAAGAGGACTCACAGAATAAGCATTCAGTTCAGTTCAGTCGCTCAGTCGTGTCCAACTCTTTGTGACCCCATGAATCACAGCACGCCAGGCCTCCCTGTCCATCACCAACTCCCGGAGTTCACTCAAACTCATGTCCACAGAGTCGGTGATACCATCCAGCCAACTCATTCTCTGTCGTCTCCTTCTCCTCCTGCCCTTAATCCCTCCCAGCATCAGAGTCTTTTCCAGTGAGTCAACTCCTCGCATGAGGTGGCCAAAGTATTGGAGTTTCAGCTTTAGCATCAGTCCTTCCAATGAACATCCAGGATTGATCTCCTTTAGAATGGACTGGTTGGATCTCCTTGCAGTCCAAGGGACTCTCAAGAGTCTTTTCCAGCACCACAGTTCAAAAGCATCAATTCTTTGGCGATCAGTTTTCCTCACAGTCCAACTCTCACATCCATACATGACCACTGGAAAAAGCATAGCCTTGACTAGACGGACCTTTGTTGGCAAAGTAATGTCTCTGATTTTTAATATGCTATCTAAGTTGGTCATAACTTTCCTTCCAAGGAGTAAGCGTCTTTTAATTTCATGGCTGGAATCAGCATCCGCAGTGATTTTGCAGCCCCCCAAAATAAAGTCTGACACTGTTTCCACTGTTTCTCCATCTATTTCCCATGAAGTGATGAGACCAGATGCCATGATCTTTGTTTTCTGAATGTTGAGCTTCAAGCCAACCTTTTCACTCTCCTCTTTCACTTTCATCAAGAGGCACTTTAGTTCCTCTTCACTTTCTGCCATAAGGGTGGTGTCATCTACATATCTGAGGTTACTGATATTTCTCCCAGCAGTCTTGATTCCAGCTTGTGCTTCTTCCAGCCCAGCGTTTCTCATGATGTACTCTGCATTTAAGTTAAATAAGCAGGGTGACAATATACAACCTTGACGTACTTCTTTTCCTATTTGGAACCGATCTGTTGTTCCATGGCCAGTTCTAACAGTTGCTTCCTGACCTGCAAACAGGTTTCTCAAGAGGCAGGTCAGGTGGTCTGGTATTCCCATCTCTTTCAGAATGATCCACAGTTTATTGTAATCCACACAGTCTAAGGCTTTGGCATAGTCAATGAAGCAGAAATAGATGTTTTTCTGGAACGCTCTTGCTTTCTCCATGATCCAGTGGATGTTGGCAATTTGATCTCTGGTGCCTCTGCCTTTTCTAAAACCCGCTTGAAGTTCTGGAAGTTCACAGTTAATGTATTGCTGAAGCCTGGCTTGGAGAATTTTGAGCATGACTTTACTAGCATGTGAGATGAATGCAATTGTGCAGTAGTTTGAGCATTCTTTGGCATTGACTTTCTTTGGGATTGGAATGAAGACTGATCTTTTCCATTGTCAAGGTAAACAGAGAATAGTAAGGAGTTCATATTCACCTTCCTTTTAAGTGCTGTTTGAGGATTTGGACAGAAACAAATTCTTTCTTATTGATCTAGCACCTCCATTGAGTACGCTGTAGGACATTTTACAGACATTGTTACTGATCCATGTACTCATTCTATAAGATCGGTATATTTCTATCTTAGCCTTGAGGAAAATGGATCTTGGAGAGGTAAAATGAGTGGACCAAATGTGGATCTTTCGAGCACGTGCTCTTTCTATTTTGTATTTAAATTAAAATGTAAAATGATAAGGCTTATATCATGTACATTTACTAAGTGACCAGGTAATCTGCAGCATAAGATATTTTCCAGTGTCACACTCTGGACAAATTAATTTTTTTCAAGTATAATTACATTTTGGTTACAGCCCAGCATTTATGGGAGCAAAACATTGCCCTCTGGAAATTTTCTTTCATTATTGGTTCACTCTTTGACATCAGATATTTGTTAGCACTTCTTGGAACTAAAATTCCATACCTCAAAGCAAAATACAGCAGGTGCTGTCCCATTGATATGAAAAACCTCCCTGTGCAAGTACAGTACCTCCCAGGTATGGTAAGGTGTCTTGAGTGAGAATTCCTAATTCCTTGGGTGATTGATGCATCTTTCCAAAGATCTATTAATCCTGGCTGCCTCCCTTCTTGTAGCTCCTCAACTGCAGGCCCATATCCAGAGCATTTTTCTCCTGGCAATTGACTGGTATGATACTATGCTTGAATATTAAAGAACTAATTAATGTTAAATAAATGAGCATCATATTCTTTTCAAGTAATCATGCTAGATTCAAAGGTAAGAATATTGCCTTTTACTTCAAAACCATGTATAGAACATATAGTTTTATAAAAATACATTCACAGCTAAACAGTTTTATGCATGTTAAAGATGTATAGGATTGAAATTTTAGATGGTGAATTATATTAATGTGACTCAGAATTGAAAATAATAAATGTCAATAAAAGCAATCTATTTCCATCAAAAGTATCTTGAATTTAAAATTCACTAGAATAGGATTACTTTTCAGTTAAATATCCATATAATTTGATTTGATGTCAAAGTAAAAGCACACTGCTGACTTATGTGTATGTGTTTTATATAAATAGGAGATTTATCCTGCAATTTAGCCACTAAAGACATACAGTAAATTGAATTGATTTGTACTTGAGTTTTCAGATTTGCTTCTTTTGTTTCAATGCTGTGATCAAATCAAGGACATATTACAGGAGATAAAAGCTAAGCTGTTAAAGAAGACGAGCTGGATTTGTAGCCAACTGCGAGCCCATAGTAATGCTATGCTATGTACTTTCCTGCATTTAATTAGACTTTGTGGCTCCACAATACAGGCCCTAGGTCTCTCAGGAACAATCTATAATGAATATTTTATTTTATTAATACTAAGAATTGTGGCCAAACACCAAACTGAACAAACAACTGTTAAGTGATTTCCAATACAACACTCTATATTTATGTGCCAAAAATCCAAAGGTAGACTTATCTAGAATATTAAACTATAAAGTTTAACTACTGAATTAAATATAGCCAAGAGACAGAAATTGTCTAAATTAGTAAAATAATCTTGTAGAATCATTTGCTTTAGAGTTTGTTATTTTGTTTTTAGTTTTTGTTATTACTGTGAGATACAATACATTACTTCTAATTAGCTTTTGTAAAATGGGAAGAGGAAGTTTCAATAATTCTATTGTTTAAGTCATATTATAAAGTCTTTTTTCCCTTATAAATTCATAACTGTTTCACTCTCATACTCTTTTATTTAATAATTGAGGTAGACATATAAAATGAAACCCAAATAAGTTAAGGAATCCTGAAAAACTATAATTTTATACAAAAATGTAACAGATAAAGTTGGGCAGCATTCAATACCTAATCTTTATCCATGGGAGCAATGTTTATGGGTTTTTCTTAAGATTAAGTTTACACTGGACATTAACCAAACTCTTCAATTAACGTTAAGCTTTGCTAGGAATATGTATGAAAATTACCTAGAATTTACCTTTCTTTTTCCTTCCCACAAATTTCTATGCCTTTTCAGTAATAATTGCTGTTAATTAAGAAAAATCACAGTATGCTTATATTCATGTCAGTAATTTTCAAAGGAATTTTAAGTGAACAAAAAATGAATGTAAATAGCTAAAAATGATGGCTTTTAAAATTGAAGGTAGAAAACTTAAAAATCTAATACTGTTACTACATTCATGGTAACTTACTTTTTCTTTTTTTCCTGGTCATAAATGCTTAAAGAAAAGACAAAATTTTGTGGCTTTTTTGCTTAATTTTAGCTTTCTACTTTTTATTAAAAGCCACCTACAAAATTACAGTTTATATACAAAAATATTCTCTAAAAGGTAACAAATGATAAATTTCATATTTTTAAATGATATAAATATATTTAACATTTCTTTTCTACTACAGAGTAGAAAAGTCATGCCAAAATCCAAAAAATTGTCCATATAGTCTTCATCTTTGTTTTCTAGCTAACATGTTTAGGGTGTTTTAAAAGGAATTACATAAAATGGAGGGAGTAATAAGACAATAAGGAAGGAGAAGGAAATGGCAACACACTCCAGTGTTCTTGCCTGGAGAATCCCAGGGACGGGGGACCCTGGTGGGCTTCTGTCTATGGGGTCACACAGAGTCGGACACAACTGAAGTGACGCAGCAGCAGCAATAAGACAATAAATGATGATGAAATGCTTTGGGAGAAAAAGATCTAGAGATATTTTTTTCTGTTCTGGTCATATCTAATTCCTGTTCTTAATTATCCATCAGATTTACTAAGTTCTGCCTACATTATGATACATCAGCAATCTAAAAGAAATAAAATTAGTTTCTGTCATGGTCATTTTTATTTAACATTTTGCTCTTTATAGCTGGAGTGTCTCTTGAGAATGCCAAGCTGAGTTTACTCAGGAATATTTCTTAAGAAATATCACTGATGTCAATACAGAAATTTGAAACAATGTGATGCTAGTCTAAATATCTCAAAGTCAAGATGAGTAGATAAAGTGTATTTCCCCTCTAGATCATGCATTCTTTTAGGACAACTGTATCTCAATCCCCTTGAGCCCTCTAGCTTAGATCAGAGTATCCAGAATGTACCAGGGACTAATGTTTGTTATATTGACTTCAAACTGCAGCTTGAGAAATGAAGTAGTATGTAGCAAAGAGTGAATGACAAGTAGATATCATTGTAAAAGGGTGTGTGTTGTGTGTGTGTGTGTGTGTGTGTGTGTATGTGTGTGCGCACGTGCACACATGCGCACATGCTTAGGTGTATCTAACTTTGCAGCCCCATGGACTATAGCCCTCCAGGCTCCTCTGCCCATGGAATTTTCCAGGCAAGAATACTGGGTTTCCATTTTCTTCTCCAGGTGATCTTCCTGATCAATAGATCAAACCCTCATCCTTGTGTCTCCTACATTGGCAGGTGGATTCTATCACTAGTGTCACCTGGGAATCCTGTAAAGGCTTGAGGCAGGACTAATAAAACCAAGAAGATGGAATGATATGAAGAAACTGTCACTGCAGCAAGGTATGAATGCATAAAATTCTTAACTTGGAATTCAGTAGCAGGCAAGTTTGGCCTTGGAGTACAAAATGAAATAGGGCAAAGGCTAACAAGAGTTTTGCCAAGGGAACACACTGGTCATAGCAAATACTCTATTCCAACAAGACAAGAGAAAATTCTACACTTGGACATCACCAAATGATCAATACCAAAATCAGACTGATGATACTCTTTGAAGCTGATGATGAAGAAGCTCTATACAGTCAGCAAAAACAAGACCTGGAGCTGACCATGGCTCTGATCATCAGCTCCTGATTGCAAAATCCAGGCTTGAATTGAAGAAAGTAGGGAAAACCACTAGATCATTCGGGTATGACCTAAATCAAATCCCTTATGATTATAGAGTGAAGGTGACAAATAGATTCAAGGGATTAGATCTGGTAGATAGAGTACCTGAAGAATTATGGACAGTTCAGTTCAGTTCAGTTCAGTCGCTAAGTCGTGTCCGACTCTCCGCGACCCCATGAATCACAGCACGCCAGGCCTCCCTGTCCATCACCAACTCCCGGAGTTCACTCTAACTCATGTCCACAGAGTCGGTGATGCCATCCAGCCATCTCATTCTCGGTCGTCCCCTACTCCTCCCGCCCCCAACCTTTCCCATCATCAGAGTCTTTTCCAGTGAGTCAACTCGACAGAGGTTTATATTTGGAGATGGTAACCAAAACCATAGCAAAGTAAGAGAAATGCAAGAAGTCAAAATGGTTGTCTGAGGAGGCCTTACAAATAACTGAGAAAAGAAGAGAAGTGAAAGGCAAGAAAGAAAGGGAAAGATATACCTATCTGAATATAGAGTTCCAGAGAATAGCAAGGAGAGATAAGCCAGGCCTCTTAATTGAACAATGCAAAGAAATAGAGGAAAACAACAGAATGGGAAAGATGAGAAATATCTTCAAGAAAATTAAAGATGCAAAGATGGGCCCAATAAAGAACAGAAACTTCAAGGACTTAACAGAAGCAGAAGAGATTAAGAAGTAGTGGCTAGAATACACAGAACTATATTTTTTTAAAAAAGGCCTTAATGACCCAGATAACAACAGTAGTGTGATCACTCACTTAGAGAGAGATATACTGGAGTGTGAAGTCAAGTGGGCCTTAGGAAGCATTACTATGAATAGTTAGTGGAGGTGATGACATTGTAGCTGAGCTATTTAAAATTCTGAAACATGATGCTGTTAAGGCACTGCAGTTAATATGCCAGTAAATTTGGGAAATCAGCAGTGATCACAGGACTAGAAAAGATCAGTTTTCATTCTAATTCCGAAGAAAGGCAGTGCTGAAGAATGTTGAGACTATCATATGATTGCACTCATTTCACACACTAGCAAAGCAACGCTCAAAAACCTTTCAAACTGGGCTTCAGCAGTATGTGAACTGAGAACTTCTAGATGTACAAACTGGATTTAGAAAAGGCAGAAGAACCAGAGATCAAATTGGCAAAATCTGTTGGGTCATAAAAAAACAAGCTAATTCCAAAAAAAACTTCTGCTTCATTGAGCATGCTAAAGTCTTTGACTCTGTGGATCACAACAAACTGCGGAAAATTCTCAAAAAGATGGGAATACCAGACCACCTGACCTGTCTCCTGAGAAAACTATATGCAGAACAAGAAGCAGCAGTTGAAACAGACATGGAACAACGAACTGTTTCAAAATTGAGAAAGGAGTATATCAAGGCTATATATTGTCACCCTGCTTATTTAACTTACATGCAGAGTACATCATGTGAAATGCCAAGCTGGATGAGTCATAAGATGGAATCAAGATAGTCTGGAGAAATATCAGCAACCTCAGATATGCAGATGATACCACTCTAATGACAGGAGTGAAGAGGAACTAAAGAGTCTCTTGATGAGGGTGAAAGAGGAAAATTTAAAATACTGGCTTAAAATGCAACATTCAAAATACAAAGATCTTGGAATCCAGTCGCATCACTTCGTGGCAAATAGATGGAAAAAAAGAGGAAATTGTGACAGATTTTATTTTTTTTTTTGGGGGGGGGCTCCAAAATCACTGCAGATGGTGACTGCAGCCATGAAATTAAAAGATCCTTGCTCCTTGGAAGAAATGCTATGACAAACCTAGACAGTGTATTAAAAAGCAGAGATATCACTTTGCTAACAAAGGTCCATCTAGTTAAAGCTATGTTTTTTCCTATAGTTATGTATAGATGTGAGAGTTGAACCATATAAACAAGGCTGAGAGCTAAAGTATTGATGTTTTCAAATTGTTGTACTGGGGAAGATGCTTGAAAGTCCCTTGGACAGCAAGGAGATCAAATCAATCAATCCTGAAGGAAATCAACCCTGATCATTCACTGGAAGGACTGATACTGAAGCTGAAGCTCCAATACTTTGGCCACCCCATGTGAAGAGCTGACTCATTGGAAAAGACTCTAATGCTGGGAAATGCTGAGGGCAAGAGATAAAAGGGGTTACAGATGATGAGATAGTTGGATGGCATCACTGACTCCATGGGCATGAGTTTGAGCAAACTCCGGGAGATAGTGAAGGACAGGGAAGCCTGGCATGCTGAATTTGATGGGGTTGCAAAGAGTCAGACATGTCTTAGTGACTGAACAATAATTTACATATATAAAATATTAATATGTATATATTAACATACAATATATATTAATATGCATATATTAATACACATTAATGTGCTGAACATTAGGACCTTGTTGTTTCTGCATTCTATATATAATAGTTTGCAAATTTTCTTTGTGCATAGAATGATTTGTGGTTATTGCTAAAAGTTGTAGAACAAACTTTATTACCAATTGCTGATTTTATATCAAGAAACCTTGCTAATCTGTTTTATAGGTTCTGGTATTTGTGGTTCTATGGGACCGTCTATATGGGCAATCATTTAATGTGCAATAAAGACATTTAGTTTTCTTCCTTCGAAGCTTTACATTCTTTCTTTCTGTCTTATTTTCCCCTTTATTGTGCCTTTTAGAACCTGCAGGACAATACTGAATAGAAGTGGTGTTGCTAGATATCCATTTTCAGTTTTTATTTTTAATAGGTAATATTTCTCATACTTCTTTGAAAATAAATGTGCTGAGATATATTTGAGCAATTCCCACCTATTACTATTGTTAGTTTGCTAACAAGATTTTTTAAAGTTCTAGGTTATTGAGTTTTGTTGATGCCTCTTTCATTTATCAAAATACTTATATATTTTTCCCTTTTTTAAAAAAAATTGGTAAATATGTGATGCAACTTGATTATAATTTTACACATACATACACGTCTCTTCATTTATATATACACACATGCATTTATATGCTTGTAAACACTCCGGGAGTTGGTGATGGACAGGGAGGCCTGGCGTGCTGTGATTCATGGGGTTGCAGAGAGTCGGACACGACTGAGCGACTGAACTGAACTGAAACACACATATTTCTGCATTTGGCTTTATAACATTTTGTTTATAATTTTGGCATCTATATTTACAGGTGATATTAGTCAGTTGTTTGCATTTCTTCTTGAATTCATGCACACCTTTGAAATTACCTTTACTATCCATATAAGGTGATTTGAGGACTTTTATTCTCTGAATAATTTTAAATAATTCAGAGATTATATGCTTAATTAATAGTGGTGATATTTGACCTGTAATGTAGATAAGAAAAGAAAAAAAAATATGAATACTATTGCATAAATCCAGTAATTCATCAGCCTTCACCTTCTAACCAAGGAAATATGTTCTTAATGTTACCAGAAGTTAATGTTTATAGGTATTTGAATTTTGGTTAAACTCAAAATGAAATCTATGCTTTGTGGAAAACTAGTGTAGTTAGTTGAATGCCTGAAGAAAATTGTATTTAGAACATCCTGAGCTGAGAGAGACTGTTGTTCACACAGGGAAGTATATTGAGGAAATGAAGAAATCAGGTACTTTATATAGGACACATTGCACATGTTTGTACTTTTGTGAATTCTTATTACTTTAAATGGCAAGTGGAGTTTTGAGGCCTCTGGAGTTGGTTATTTTTAGTTTCACAACTAAATAAACACTGGGAAGAAGAACCCATGTAGTATATTCCTAATTTAGTGTGGCCTAGTTCAGTGCCGTCATCCTTGGAGTCAACTCACTAAAATGGTTTAAAGAGGCATTCTGGATAGCAAATTCCAGCCAGAAACTTATAGCATTCCCATCCAGAACAGGCCCTTAAGGTCTCCTGTTAACCTCTGAGACTCCTGAATTGAAGACTTTTTCTCAGTTTATGCACACACCATGGGAAGTGGTCCCTGACAAACGGAAAATGGAGTTCAAATACCCCTAGCCACCTGGACCCTTTAGACTGAAGTTGGAGCAGCACTGAAGCACTTTCTACTCTGTCTTCCAAAGTTCCCCAAGAAGACTGGCCACAGTTTTCCATAGCATTAACCTGTTCAATATCATACCTTTATTTTTTGGAGGGTGGGGATGTGTAATAACTTCTTTGTTTTCCATTTTGCATTTCTTTGAGTCATTTGCCAAAACAAACTATATTCTCTCATTATTAGTATATCCTCCCATAACTATTACGCTGTAGTTTCTTTTATGTATAATATTCAAATTACTCCTGAACTCCAAGGCTGACTACATAAATTCTGAGGCTCAGTACAAAATGCAAATTCAGAGCCCTTTGTTCAAAAAGCTAAAAAGAAAAAAAAAAGTGCCTTTAAAGTTACTAAAATGTAAAACCTTTTCCTTTGCTCCTGCCAACCCTCTCCCAACCTGTTATGGTGTTTTTTATCTGCAATTTAATTTTGCAGAATGCAGACTCTCCGAGGTACCAGAGACCCTCACCCTGTGATTCTGTAAGTTTAGCTCATGACCACAGGCTTCTGGATTCCTCTTCTCCCCACTCACTGACATGCTGTACCCCAGCTGGTGTGGAGAAGTCAGTCCCCCTTTCTCATGAACTGGCTGTCCCAACCCACTGTAGATGGGCAGTCCCCAAGGAATTGTGATCTCTGCACCAAGACCCACTGGCTGCCTGGATTTGGGGTTGGCTAGACTGATGCTGAAGCTGAAACTCCAATACTTTGGCCACCTCATGCGACAAGTTGACTCACTGGAAAAGAGTCTGATGCTGGGAGGAATTGGGGGTGGGAGGAGATGGGGACGACAGAGAATGAGATGTCTGGATGGCATCACCAACTCGATCGACATGAGTTTGAGTGAACTCCGGGGGTTGGTGATGGACAGGGAGGCCTGGCGTGCTGTGATTCATGGGGTCGCGGAGAGTCGGACACGACTGAGCGACTGAACTGAACTGAACTGAGAATCTTGCTCCCAACAAATTACCCATTAAACATACTGTGGTGTTGCAAGCCCCAGGTAGGGATGGGCACAGCCATACCCAGCTCGGAGATGCCCTGAGAAATACAGCGAAACTTGGTTTACCTTAAACCTATGCCTAGTCCCTTACCAGGAGTGGAAAGCAGTAGCAATGGCTGGATGGATGTAGGGAAGGGAAGGTCAGAGAAGGCCTGGGACACCAGGGGGCAGGAGGTGGCAGGTGTCACTGGGTAGGGGATATTGAGGAGGAAGAGGCTAGATGGGACCCTGGTGCTAGAAGATAATGGAGTAGGAGGTAATGAACCCTTCCTGGGATGGCAGGAAGTAGTAGAAAGTGAGACAGTATTTGAGTTGAGACTTCAGGCTACTGGCACACGTTCTATTGCCCCATAGACAATATGTGGACTTTTGTGGATTTCATTCACAAAACACAAATTCAAAAATCAAATTGTTATGAATTTAAAGATGGTAGTTGGAGAGTATTCAATGCCTCAAGCATAGACCCTACAAGCAGGAGGCTCTGTGCTGACTGACTGGTCTCACATCCATGGCATCAACTATGGTGAGACAAATCCTAGACCTCACTCACCCAGCAAACTGCATTCTGATATTTCTCAATTCTGTCACACTGTTCACATCTATCACCTTGCAAATCCTTTACCCTGACCCTTCTGCATTTCCCACTTCCCAGCGGCCTTTAAAGAAAAGACAGACATGATATTTAGTTTCAATTACTTACTTCCAAATCAGTCATATCACTTTACTTCTCAAGTGCAAAAACTTCCTTGTAAAACCGTGCTCCCTTTCTACCTCTATTTATCAACAAATGTAAAAAGGATTTTCACCCACTGCCTCAGTAGATGTGGGCATCTAATTTATAATTTCTTTCTCAATACACCTCCTGACATTATCCTTAGTGCCTTTATTGTGTCCAATAACATCACTATAATACTAAATTTCTTTGATTATGTTTCCAATGATTACCTTCTTCAGTCCACAGCCAGGTTTCTGAGGATAATCATTAGAACAATGCTCTCACAATCATTCCTATTCTCTTTAAGACCTTGAGTGGTCACTACCACATGGGGCACTGCAGACATGGTTGTGGTTCTGTGGGTACTGACTCATCATTCAGAGGACCCCATGTGAGCCATCATTAGTTGCACCTATAAGATCAGGTAAGCAGGGTTACTTCTGAGAGCAGTCAGTGAGACTGAAAATCCAGGGAGACTTTTACAAGATGGAATTTCATCTGAGTGTTCAAGATAGTTCCTCCATATACAAGATCAGATTCTAGAGGAATTCATAACTTTATAAAAAGTCACAATTTATAATCCTCATTTTTACTACTAAATAAGGTTCGGAGAAGGCAATGGCAAGCCACTCCAGTACTCTTGCCTGGAAAATCCCATGGATGGAGGAGCCTGGTAGGCTGCAGTCCGTGGGGTCGCTAAGGGTCGGACACGACTGAGCGACTTCACTTTCACTTTTCACTTTCACACATTGGAGAAGGAAATGGCAACCCACTCCAGCGTTCTTGCCTGGAGAATCCCAGGGACGGGGGAGCCTGGTGGGCTTCCGTCTATGGGGTCACACAGAGTCGGACACGACTGAAGTGACTTAGCAGCAAGGTTGGAGACAAATGGGAAACTATGCTAGCTGGCTGGACTTACTACAGGTTAGTGTCATCCAACCTCATCTCTATTTTCATTAATATTTGGCAATATTTCTGCTTATCTATAAGAGATTCTTTGTGTCACTTCCAGGTTTTTCTAACCTTTCCTGCTATCACTTCAAACCTCTTATTTCTCAGTTTGCCTGGCTAACTGCTTTTGGAATCACTTCAACTAATAGCCCCACAGAATCTCCAGTAACATTCATGTCTAGTCACGGCAGCCACCATTTTGCATTGACTGCTTTTTCCATGCCTTCCAATCACTCAGTGGAGTGAGTCTTTACGCTAACAGTTAGTAGTGTTTATTAAATATACAAGTTTCCTTAATTCAATTATTTTCCTTCTGATTACCCAAAAGATTACCTCCAGCTTTATTAAGGAAATGATCAGGTAACCAAAGGTGGTCTATCTTTGTCCTGCAATTTCAAATCTTTATATTTCTTTAGCTGCCTTCTCTTCCTCTTTTAGATTAACTATTCTACAATGTGGACTTCCCAGATGGTGCAACCATAAAGAACCTACCTGCCAATGCAGGAGACACAAGGGATGAGGGTTTGATTCCTGGGTTGGGAAGATCCCCTGGAGGAGGGCATGGCAACCCACTCCAGTATTCTTGGCTGGAGAATCCCATGGACAGAGGAGCCTGGCGGGCTACAGCCCAGGGAGTCGCAAATAATCAGACAAGACTGAGCGACTGATCACACACACACACACACACACACATACTTTCTACAGTGTCCTATCACTTGTGACAGCAAGTAACCTCTAATTTAGCCCTGTAGGAAAGATTACACAGACTGAATATAGCATGTGACAATTAGTTTCTGTTATAGCAAACTGACCTCTCCATAGGTCAGCAATATCACTTTGAGAGTGTAATCTTGGTTATTACTTCATAGGTTGGTTGATCTAAAACTAAAAGTACAGTTTTGGGTGGTTTATTTTTTTTGCAATTTGATTTGAACATTTTTTATTGGTTACCATAAATTATAAACCAAACTGTATGCTATTAAGCAGAGAACTAAAGTTCATTCCATGTATTAGAAGAAATAAATTTAAAAGAATTCTGTACTATTAATAAATACTGAATGATATATCTTTACTATAAAGAGTTCTAGTATATTATTGTGGGCATCTCTTATGTCACAGTACCTAGATCTTATTGCTATATTTTTTATTCCAGTTTTACTTACCAGAAAGTATTAATTAATGCCTGAATATAGTCATTACTATAGTTATTGCAATGTTATAACAGGATGCTCTTCATAGGATTCTCTTTATACTTTAAATGGAATGTTATCTAATTTTTTTTTCCTACTTGCTTTTGTTCATATGCCCTATTATCAGGCAGCAACACAGATAGACAAGGTATATATAACTATTTTGATCATCAAAGGTATAGTGCAAACACATGTTAAAAAATTTCTCTTTTATATCCTACATTCCCTGAAGTGAAATGCTAAAGGTGATAAAGTGAGAGAGAAAGAAACTTGATAATAATAGGAACTCAGGACACAGAGAAGTTCACACTCTTCCAACTTCAGGTTGTAGCACTTTTAGCTTGAACTGCTAATTGTTCTTACAGCTTAACTCCTTAGGGCCAGAAAAGAAAAAAAAAAAAAGTAACATATTTCCATGGAAAATAATTATCATTGAGTTTATAAAGCAAGCAGGATTTTCATTTCAAAAAGTTTTTTTAATCAATTTTTGTTCATGAAAATAAATGCAAATACCCCTTTTTCTAAGTTTCCAAGGTGGCTCAACAGTAAGGAATCTGGTTGCAATGCCAGAGATATGGGTTCAAACCCTGGGTCAGGAAGATCCCCTGGAGAAGGGGGACCCCACTGGAGTGGCAACCCACTCCAGTATTCTTGCCTGGGAAATTCCATAGAAAAAGAAGCCTGGTGGGCTAGAGTCCATGGGGTCACAAAGAGTCAGATACGACTTTGTGACTAAACAAAAACACCTCCTTCTGGCAAACTAGTAGTCTGAGGAATATTGGGGAGCAATTTTAATACTTTTCCCTTAGAGGTAATAGAGAAATGTAGGTAAAGTGCATGTCTCTCTCCCAAAATTATTTCCATGCAAACTGGAAATATAAATAACTTTTCTATCACAAAGAACTTTCACAATCTTAGAAATGAAGTATAAAAAGCTTAAAAATTTCTTTGAATAGGAAATAAATTCCTTCAAACAACAGCTATGATTTGATCCATTATCACATCACCATTTCATTCTCATCTAAAGAACCAACCACTTTCTAGTTCCAGTTTATTCCTTCATATCTGACTTCCTTCCCGCTTCAAAAAACAGCAGTTAGGACCACTGGAGCCCTGCTCTCCCTTCTCTCTACCAGAAAGGTAGAAACTGGCCTAGAGTCTTTACAGTCAGCTTCACAAATGCCAAAGTCAAGGCTCTTCCAGATGGCCAACTGAAGAGGTTTTGGGAAAGACTGGGAAGAAAACTTAAGGGCAGCACTGAAAATTATATAATGGAAGTATAGAATATTAGCATACATATTTTCATATTTAGCACCTCTTGAAAGGAAATGTTTATAACAGGACTGCTTTATATTTAGATCTCTATTATCAAATTGGTTGCTTGTCTGGTTCCAATCCTCTGAGGGTACTCTATGAAAAATAGTGACACAAAAGCCTCAGCATCTTTGCAAAAGTGAATGTACTTTGGTATACAAAATGTAGGTGCAACTGGACCATTCTTACTAGAATTCTCACTGTGCCTATTTTTAATATGTCCTTGCCTTGTGACTCTTACAATAAAAAGTAGAAGGAAATATCTTCTGTAAACATAAAGTCCATGATATTTGCTTATTTTTACCTTTGAATATTCACAACATAATAGCTGCAAAACCTTTGACTGCATGGATCACAATAAACTGTGGAAAATTCTGAAAGAGATGGGAATACCAGACCACCTGACCTGCCTCTTGAGAAACCTGTATGCAGGTCAGGAAGCAACAGAACTGAACATGGAACAACAGACTGGTTCCAAATAGGAAAAGGAGTACGTCAAGGTTGTATATTGTCACCCTGCTTATTTAACTTATATGCAGAGTACATCATGAGGAACACTGGGCTGGAAGAAGCACAAGCTGGAATCAAGATTGCCGGTAGAAATATTAATAACCTCAGATATGCAGATGACACCACCCTTAAGGCAGAAAGTGAAGAAGAACTAAAGAGCCTCTTGATGAAAGTGAAAGAGGAGAGTGAAAAGGTTGGCTTGAAGCTCAACATTTAGAAAACGAAGATCATGGCATCCACTACCATCACTTCATGGCAAACAGATGGGGAAACCGTGGAAACAGTGGCAGACTTTATTTTTTTGGACTCCAAAATCACTGCAGATGGTGATTGCAGCCATGAAATTAAAAGACACTCCTTGGAAGCAAAGTTATGACCAACCTAGACAGCATATTAAAAAGCAGAGACATTACTTTGCCAACAGAGGTCCATCTAGTCAAGGCTATGGTTTTTCCAATAGTCATGTATGGATGTGAGAGTTGGACTATAAAGAAAGCTGAACATCGAAGAATTGATGCTTTTGAATTGTGGTGTTGGAGAAGACTCTTGAGAGTCCCTTGGACTGCAAGGAGATCCAACCAGTCCATCCTAAAGATCAGTCCTGGGTGTTCATTAGAAGGACTGATGTTGAAGTTGATACTCCACTACTTTGGCCACCTGATGCAAAGAGCTGACTCATTCAAAAAGACCCTGATGCTGGGAAAGATTGAGGGCAGGAGGAGAAGGGGACGACAGAGGATTAGATGGCTGGATGGTATCACCAACTCAATGGACATGCTGAACTGAAATGAAATGAAAATTTGTTAAAGGAAAAGGACAATTGTGCCCTGACATTGGTCTGTGACTTCCTGTCACTGTATTTTAGGTAAATAGGTTTAAAAACTAACATCTTATATTCTTTATCTTGTTCTTCTTATTATTACTATTATTATTTATATTTTTCTACCCCAAAGTAATATAATGCATTGCTCACTTTTAATTTTATATATCTTTCCAGAGCCATTAATTTACTTACTTAATTTACAAATACTTATTAAGAATCTGCTAAATAAAATGCTTGGGGAACATAGCCTAGCCCTCAAACAGCTTACAGTCTAGAGGAGAAGATGTGAATTAAACCATCACCTAATTTATTTTAGCCATAATAAATTTTATGAAGAAATAGCTTAGATACCAGGATGCCATTAAATGGGAGAAAAGGACCTTGGTCTTATTATATTCTTATTAAGTAGATGTTGCCTTAGTGGGCAACATTTGTCATTGTTTTGATTTCTTATATTTTGGGGTCCAAATTTCCAATTTAAGTGCTGCTTATGTCTGTTTTTATAAGATTTTGTAAACAGACTGTTTTAAAAACACTGAATAAAGAGACTTTTTAAAATGATGCCATCCACAGTGAAGTGAGGCACTTAAGGCAGATGTTTTATTTTTATATGGTTTAATATTTATCTTTATTTCTATTTTTCAAAGTTCTACCTAACAAATATAAATAATAAATGCCCTTAATGTGATATAGTAATTTATAAAAAGAAATATATAGTTGATCTTCCTCTTCTAGCACAAAGCTTCTAAAATCCTTGGGATTTCCTAAGTGATCAAAGAGGGAAAAAAATTTTGTTATGTTATTGAGGTGGCTCTTGGAATGACCCCAGTAATTAAAATCATCAATTACGCATCTTATTTGAAAACTAAAACCTACTCTTCTCATAGCAAAAATGCTCAGGTTTCTCTATAGTTAGACTATTTGTAGATAACAAAATCTGATCTTTCCCTAATTACCAACAAACTATAATGAGAGAGTCAATACCTAGGCAGGATGATAAGAAGTCCAGGGGGTCCCCAAGGAGAAAGGGGTCTGGAATTCTCAAAGAGAACGAAAGGACAAACTTTTTTTTTTTCCTCTACATTCCTTAGTCTTACTCACATAAGAGGTTTTTATCTTTAAGCCTGGAACTGATGATTACAGAGGAAACAACTCGTTTAAACTCTGTACTAAGGATTATGTTGAGTGCAGCACATTCACAGCATCGTCTTTCAGGATTTGAAATAGCTCAACTGGAATTCCATCACCTCCACTAGCTTTGTTCGTAGTGATGTTTTCTAAGGCCCACTTGACTTCACATTCCAAGATGTCTGGCTCTAGGTCAGTGATCACACCATCATGATTATCTTGGTCATGAAGATCTTCTTGCACAGTTCTTCTGTGTATTCTTGCCACCTCTTCTTAATATCTTCTGCTTCTGTTACGTCCACACTATCTGTGTCCTTTATCGAGCCCATCTTTGCATGAAATGTACCCTTGGAATCTCTAATTTTCTCGATGAGATCTCTTGTCTTTCCTATTCTCTTGTTTTCCGCTATTTCTTTGCATTGATCTCTGAGGAAGGCTTTCTTATATCTCCTAACTATTCTTTGGAACTCTGCATTCAAATGGGTATATCTTTTCTTTTCTCCTTTGCCTTTCGCTTCTCTTCTTTTCACAGCTATTTGTAAGGCTTCCTCACACAGCCATTTTGCTATGAACAAGCTAGTGAAGGTGATGGAATTCCAATTGAGCTATTTCAAATCCTGAAAAATGATGCTGTGAAAGTGCTGCACTCAATATGTCAGAATATTTGGAAAACTCAGCAGTGGCCACAGGACTGGATAAGGTCAGTCTTCATTCTAATCCCAAAGAAAGGCAATGCCAAAGAATGCTCAGACTACTGCACAATTGCACTCATCTCACACGCTAGTAAAGTCATGCTCAAAATTGTCCAAGCCAGGCTTCAGCAATATGTGAACCGTGAACTTCCAGACGTTCAAGCAGGTTTTAGAAAAGGCAGAGGCACCAGAGATCAAATTGCCAACATCCACTGGAACATGGAGAAAGCAAGAGCATTCCAGAAAACATCTATTTCTGCTTCATTGACTATGCCAAAGCCTTTGACTGTGTGGATCACAATAAACCGTGGAAAATTCTGAAAGAGATGGGAATACCAGACCACCTGACTTACCTCTTGAGAAACCTGTAGGCAGGTCAGGAAGCAACAGTTATAACTGGACATGGAACAACAGACTGGTTCCAAATAGGAAAAGGAGTACGTCAAGGTTGTATATTGTCACCCTGCTTATTTAACTTATATGCAGAGTACATCATAAGGAACGCTGGGCTGGAAGAAGTACAAGCTGGAATCAAGATTGCCGGGAGAAATATTAATGACCTCAGATATGCAGATGACACCACCCTATGGCAGAACTCAAAAGCCTCTTGATGAAAGTGAAAGAGGAGAGTGAAAAGTTTGGCTTGAAGCTCAACATTTGAAAACTAAGATCATGGCATCTGGTCCCATCACTTCATGGGCAATAGATGGGGAAACAGGGGAAACAGTGTCAGACTTTATTTTGGGGGGCTCCAAAATCACTGCGGATGCTGATTGCAGCCATGAAATTAAAAGACGCTTACTCCTTGGAAGGAAAGTTATGACCAACCTAGATAGTATATTAAAAAGCAAAGACATTACTTTGCCAACAAAGGTCTGTCTAGTCAAGGCTATGGTTTTTCCCGTGGTCATGTATGGATGTGAGAGTTGGACTGTGAAGAAAGCTGATCGCTGAAGAATTGATGCTTTTGAACTGTGGTGTTGGAGAAGACTCTTGAGAGTCCCTTGGACTGTAAGGAGATCCAACCAGTCCATTCTAAAGGAGATCAGTCCTGGGTGTTCATTGGAAGGACTGATGCTAAAGCTGAAACTCCAATACTTTGGCCACCTCATGCAACGAGTTGACTCACTGGAAAAGACTCTGATGCTGGGAGGGATTGCGGGCAGTAGGAGAAGAGGACAACAGAGAATGAGATGGCTGGACAGAATCACCGACTTGATAGACCTGGGTTTGAATGAACTCCTGGTGTTGGTGATGGACAGGGAGGCCTGGCGTGCTGTGCTTCATGGAGTCGCAAATAGTTGGACATGACTGAGTGACTGAACTGAACTGAACTGAAGGATTATATAACAATAATGTATCTTGCTTGAGCACAGTTTCTGGGAAAAACCTTCTGGCTAATCCTGTTATTTTAAAATGTAAATGATGGGAGTGGGCCTAGAAGATCTTTATAACCTCCTGACATTCTTTTGATTCATTGTAATAGCTAATTAAAATGTATATAACTCCATTGCTAACACTAGTGAGGGGGGTACTCTTCCTGGCCCCTTCTAATGTCTATGTCATAAGCTTTCTCTATCTCATTTATACTTTAATAAAACTTTATTACACAAAAGCTCTTAGCGATCAAGCCTCCTCTCCAGCCCTGGGTTGAATTCTTCTCCTCTGGAGGCTGAGAATCCTGGCTTCTTTTCTGGTTTAGCAACAACATTTCATATAAGATGTTCCCTTGTAGAAGGTCAAGCTCTTGACTGATATGCAACTCGGTATCTGGCATGGTTTGCCCAAATCTTTCTCTCTACTCTTTACCAAAGCTGTTGGCCTAAGTTCTTACCCTTTCCCAGTGGATACTATGCTTCAACTGCAGAAGCAAACCTCAAAAGGATGGAACTAAAGAGAAAAAAATCCAACTGTAACTTAAGTCACCATATTGACTTCTAGTGAGCCAGAGGCTTATTATACAGTGTAATATGTATTATACAGTTAGCATGCTGCTGGCAGACTAGGTAGCAAACACCAGGTCATAGACAGAAGAACAGGTACCACCCCAGGTACAGGGAGAACCTCACATTTTTCCAAAAAACCAATACATATGCCTCCCTCTCTGTAACACTACATTTAAAAATCTTGCCTTGGGGACTTCTTGGTGGCCCAGTAGCTAAGACACTGTGCTCCCAATGCAGGGGGCCTGGATTCAACCCCTGGAGTCCACAACTAAGAGTTCACAAGCTGCAACTAAAGATCCCGCATGCTGGAATGAAGACTGATGATACCACGGGCCGCAACTAACACCTGGAACAGCCATTTTTAAAAATTTAAAAAAGAAATCTTGCCTTGCTTGCTCCCCCATGAGTTGTTGATTGGCAAACCAAGTCCCTGATTGTCCACTCCCTTGGCTTTGAAAAAGCTTGTGCTGTTTCAGGCTGGTCACTGGTTTTGTTACTGGTTTTGCATATTTGGTGGCTCAGACAGTAAATAATACACCTGTAATGAAGGAGACCTGGGTTGGTTCCCTGAGTTGGTTCAGGAAGATTCCATGGAGAAGGAAATGACAGCCATTCCAGTATTCTTGCCTGGAGAATTCCATGGAAAAAGAGCCTGGTGGGCTACAGTCAGTTCATTTCAGTTCAGTAGAGTTCCTCAGTTATGTCTGATTCTTTGTGACCCCATGGACTGCAGCACGCCAGGTCTCCCTTTCCATTACCAACTCCCGGAGTTTACTAAAACTCATGTGCGTTAAGTTGGTGATGCCATCCAACCATCTCATTCTCTGTCGTCCTCTTCTCCTCCTGCCCTCAATCTTTCCCAGCATCAGGATCTTTTCAAATGAGTCATCTCTTCGCATCAGGTGGCCAAAGTACCAGCGTTTTAGCTTCAATATCTGTCCTCCAATGAATATTAAGGACTGATTTCCCTTACGATGGTCTGGTTGGACCTCTTTGCAGACCAAGGGACTCTAATGACTCTTCTCCAACAACATAGTTTAAAAGCATCAATTCTTCAGCACCCAGCTTTCTTTATAGTCCAACTCTCACATCCATACACGACTACTGGAAAAGCCATAGCCTTGACTAGATAGACCTTTGTTGGCAAAGTAATGTCTCTGATTTTTAATATGCTATCAAGGTTGGCCATAACTTTGCTTCCAAGGATAAGCATCTTTTAATTTCATGGCTGCAATCACCATCTGCAGTGATTTTGGAGCCCAAAAAAATAGTCAGCTGTTGTTTCCACTGTTTCCCCAACTATTTGCCATGAAATGATGGGACCAGATGCCATGATCTTAGTTTTCTGAATGTTGAGCTTCAAGCCAACTTTTTCACTCTCCTCTTTCACTTTCATCAAGAGGCTTTTGAGTTCTTCTTCACTTTCTGCTATAAGGGTGGTGTCATCTGCATATTTGAGGTTATTGAGAGTTCTCCCAGCAATCTTTATTCCAGCTTGTACTTCTCATGGTGATTGTGCATATAAGTAAAATAAGCACAGTGACAATATATAGCCTTCACGTACTCCTTTTCCAATTTGGAACCAGTTTGTTGATCCATATCCAGTTCTAACTGTTGCTTCCTGACCTGCATACAGGTTTCTCAAAAGGCAGGTCAGGTGGTCTGGTATTTCCATCTCTTTCAGAATTTTCCACAATTTATTGTGATCCACACAGTCAAAGGCTTTGACATAGTCAATGAAGCAGAAATAGATGTTTTCTGGAACTCTCTTGCTTTTTTGATGATCCTGTGGATGTTGGCAATTTGATCTCTGGTGCCTCTGCCTTTTCTAAAACCTGCTTGAACATCTGGAAGTTCACGGTTCACGTGTTGCTGAAGCCTGGCTTGGACAATTTTGACCATTACTCTACTAGCGTGTGAGATGAGTGCAATTGTGCAGTAGTTTGAGCAATCTTTGGCATTGCCTTTCTTTGGGATTGGAATGAAGACTGACCTTGTCCAGTCCTGTGGCCACTGCTGAGTTTTCCAAATTTGCTGGCATATTGAGTGCAGCACTTTCACAGCATCATCTTTTCGGATTTGAAATAGCTCAACTGGAATTCCATCACTTCTACTTATATTGTTCATAGTGATGCTTCCTAAGGCCCACTTGACTTCACATTCCAGGATATCTGGCTCTAGTTGAGTGATCACACCATCATGATTATCTGGGTAATAAAGATCTTTTTCTGTAGTTTTTCTGTGTATTTTTGCCACCTCTTCTTAATATCTTCTGTTTTTGTTAGGTCCATACCATTTCTGTCCTTTATTGAGCCTTTCCTCACATGAAATGTTTCCAACAACACAAAAGAAGACTACACATGGACATCACCAGATGGTCAACACCAAAATTAGGTTGGTTATTTCCTTTGCAGCCAAAGATGGAGAAGCTCTATACAATCAGCAAAAAGAAGACTGGGAGCTGGCTGTGGCTCAGATCATGAACCCTTTATTGCCAAATTCAGATGTAAATTGAAGAAAGTGGAGAAAACCACTAGACCATTCAGATATGACTTAAGTCAAATCCCTTATTGATATACAGTGGAAGTGAGAAATAGATTTAAGAGACTATATCTGACAGACAGAGTGCCTGATGAACTATGGGTGGAGGTTCATATCATTGTACAGGAGATAGGAATCAAGACCATCCTTAAGAAAAAGAAATGCAAAAAAGCAAATGGCTGTTTGAGGAGGCCTTACAAATATCTGTGAAAAGAAGAGAAGTGAAAAGCAAAGGTGAAAATGAAAAATATACCCATTTGAATGCAGAGTTCCAAAGAAGAGCAAGGAGAAATAAGAAAGCCTTCCTCAGAGAAAGAAATAGAGGAAAGCAAGAAAATGGGAAAGACTAGAGATCTCAAGAAAATTATAGATACCAAGGGAACATTTCATTCAAAGACGGACTCAAAGGAGGAACAAGATGGCGGAGGAATAGGATGGCAAGACCACTTTCTCCCCCACAAATTCATAAAAGAACATTCGAACGCTGAGTAAATTCCACTAAACAACTTCTGAATGCCAGCAGAGGACATCAGGCACCCAGAAAAGCAGCCCATTGTCTTCGAAAGGAGGTAGGAAAAAATATAAAAGATAAAAAGAGAGGCAAAAGAGATAGGGATGGAGCTCTGTCCTGGGAAGGGAGGCTTAAAAAAGAGAGAATTTTACAAACACCAGGAAACACTCTCACTGACGAGTCTGTGGCGAGCCTTGGAACCTCCAAGGGCCACATAACCGGGAGGAAAAAGAAAGAAATAATTAAAATCCACAGATTACGTGCCAAACGGTAACTCCCAGTGGAGAAGCAGCGCAGACACCCGCATCCGCCATTAGCAAGTGAGGGCTGGGCAGGGAGGAGTCGGCTGAACTGCTTAGAGAGGACCCGGCCTGAACGCTGTGAGGGCAATCTGAGAGAAGTGACTGGGGATAGCAAAGCAGACTGTGTGATAGCTACCCTGCGAAAAAGCGAAAGGCCCTAACCTAAGACTCCGCCAGCCCTGCTCACAGAACAAAGGACTGAGAAGAGCTAGCCAGCTGCAGATGGCCCATCCCCCGCCGAGACAGGCAGGGGAGGGGAGCCAGAGCCGCAAGGGGGCAATCGCGGCCCCAGAGAGACATCCGATACCAAACTGCAGGCAGGCTTCGTTGCTAACCAAGACTTCTTGGGTTTCTGGCCGGTCAACATCTGCCTGAGAAGGTGCGCTGGCTGTACACCCAGAAAACCAAGAGGCAGAGACCAGGGGAGGCAATAAGTCACAGTGACTGTGCTCGCCAAACACCTTCACCTGAGCTGCTCAGACCGGGGAAGGCACAAAATGCAGGCCCAACCAAGTCTGCGCCTTTGTGGAGTACCCGAGTACCTGAACCTGAGCGGCTTAGACCTGGGATGTTCATGCAACCCAACGCTGGCTTCAGACAGTTCTTGTCAGAGCAACCTAGAGCCTGTGCAGTGTAGACTGGGACAGCACACACGCCGTTAGTGGGGACAAACCCAGTGTGGCCGAGACACTGCGAGCACTCCCCACAGATGCCAGAGATATTTGTTTGCAGCGTTCCTCCCTTCCCAGAACAGGACTGAACAAGTGAGCCTTATAAAGTGTCCACCACTTCCCCCCAGTGTCAGGGTGGAAATTAGACACTGAAGAGACCAGCAAACAGAAGCTAAAACAGAGGGAACCAACTTGGAAATGACAGATAGAGAAGTCTAGAGGCTACTGCAAGAATAAGACTGAAAACCAGAGGCAAGAGGCTTAAGTCTGAATCCTGAGAACACCAGAGAACTCCTGACTCCAGGGAACATTAATCAATAGGAGCTCATCAAATGCCTCCATCCGTTCCGTTCCGTCGCTCAGTCGTGTCCGACTCTTTGCGACCCCGTGGACTGTAGCCTACCAGGCTTCTCCGTCCATGGGATTCTCCAGGCAAGAATACTGGAGTGGGTTACCGTTTCCTTCTCCAGGGGATCTTCCCGACCCAGGGATCGAACCCGGGTCTCCCACATTGGAGGCAGACGCTTTAACCTCTGAGCCACCAGGGAAGCCCAAATGCCTCCATACCTACACTGAAAACAAGCACCACCCAAGGGTCAGCAACTTCCAGAGTAAGACATACTGCGCAAATTCTCCAGCAACACAGGAAAATAGCCCTGAGCTTCAATATACAGGCTGCCCAAAGTCACTCCAAACCCATTGACATCTCATAACTCATTACTGGACACTTCATTGCACTCCAGAGAGAAGAAAACCAGCTCCAGCCACCAGAACACAAGTTTCCCTAAGCAGGGAACCTTGACAAGCCACCCATCCAACCTCACCCATAGCGAGGAAACTCCACAATAAAGAGAACTCCACAAACTGCCAGAAGACAGAAAGGCCATCTCAAACACAGCAATATAATCAAGATGAAGAGGCAGAGAAATACCCAGCAAATAAAGGAACAGGATAAATGCCTACCAACCCAAACAAAAGAGGAAGAGATAGGGAACCTACCCAATAAAGAATTCTGAATAATGATAGTGAAATTGATCCAAAATCTTGAAAACAAATTGGAGTTACAGATAAATAACCTGGAGACAAGGATTGAGAAAATGCAAGAAAGATTTAACAAGGGTCTAGAAAAAATAAAAGAGTCAATATACAATGAATAATGCAATAGATGAGATCAGAAACACTCTGGAGGGAACCAACACTAGAATAACAGAGGCAGAAGATAGAAAAAATGAGTTAGAAGATAGAATGGTAGAAATAAATTAAGCAGAGAGGAAAAAACAAAAACGAATTAAAAGAAATGAGGACAACCTCAGAGAACTATGGGACAATGTCAAACACCCCAACATCCGAATTATAGGAGTCACAGGAGAAGAAGACAAGAAGAAAGACCATGAGAGAATACTTGAGGAGATAATAGTTGAAAACTTCCCTAAAATGGGGAAGGAAATAATCACCCAAGTCCAAGAAACCCAGAGAGTCCCAAACAGGATAAACCCAAAGCGAAATACCCCAAGATACATATTAATCAAATTAACAAAGATCAAACACAAAGAACAAATATTAAAAGCAGCAAGGGAAAAGCAGCAAATAATACACAAGGGGATCCCCATAAGGATAACAGTTTATCTTTCAATAGAAACTCTTCAGGCCAGGAGGGAATGGCAGGGCATACTTAAAGTGATGAAAGAAAATAACCTACAGCCCAAATTACTGCAACCAGCAAGGATCTCATTCAAATATGAAGGAGAAATCAAAAGCTTTACAGACAAACAAAAGCTGAGAGAATTCAGCATCACCAAACCAGCTCTCCAACAAATGCTAAAGGACCTTCTCTAGAAAGGAAGCACTGAATGAGTGTATAAACTTGAACCAAAAACAATAAAGTAAATGGCAACAGGATCATACTTATCAGTAATTACCTTAAACGTAAATGGGTTGAATGCCCCAACCATAAGACACAGGCTGGCTCAATGTATTCAAAAACAAGACACCTATACATGTTGTCTACAAGAGGCCCACCTCAAAACGAGGGACACATATAGATTGAAAGTGAAGGGCTGGAAAAAGATATTCCACGCAAATAGAGACCAAAAGAAAGCAGGAGGAGCAATACTCATATCAGATAAAATAGACTTTAAGACAAAGGCTGTGAAAAGAGACAAAAAAAGACACTACATAATGATCAAAGTATCAATCCAAGAAGAAGATATAACAATTATAAATATATATGCACCCAACATAGGAGCACCACAATATGTAAGACAAATGCTAACAAGTATGAAAGGGGAAATTAACAATAACACAATAATAGTGGGAGACTTTAATATCCCACTCACACCTATGGATAGATCAACTAAACAGAAAATTAACAAGGAAACACAAACGTTAAATGATACAATAGACCAGTTAGACCTAATAGATATCTATAGGACATTTCACCCCAAAACAATGAATTTCACCTTCTTCTCAAGCGCACATGGAACCTTCTCCAGGATAGATCACATCCTGGGCCATAAATCTAGCCTTGGTAAATTCAAAAAAAAAAATGAAATCATTCCAAGCATCTTTTCTGACCACAATGCAGTAAGACTAGATCTCAATTACAGGAGAAAAACTATTAAAAATGCCAACATATGGAGGCTGAACAACACGCTGCTGAATAACGAACAAATCATAGAAGAAATCAAAAAAAGAAATAAAAATATGCATAGAAATGAATGAAAATTAAAACATAACAACCCAAAACCTGTGGGACACTGTAAAAGCAGTGCTAAGGGGAAGGTTCATAGCAATACAGGCATACCTCAAGAAACAAGAAAAAAGCCAACTAAATAACCTAACTCTTCACCTAAAGCAACGAGAAAAGGAAGAAATGAAGAACCCCAGGGTTAGTAGAAGGAAAGAAATCTTAAAAATTAGGGCAGAAATAAATGCAAAAGAAACAAAAGAGACCATAGCAAAAATCAACATAGCCAAAAGCTGGTTTTTTGAGAGGGTAAATAAATTTGACAAACCACTAGCCAGACTCATCAAGAAAGAAAGGGAGAAAAACCAAATCAATAAAATTAGAAATGAAAATGGAGAAATCACAACAGACAACACAGAAATATAAAGGATCATAAGAGACTACTATCAGCAATTATATGCCAATAAAATGGACAACTTGGAAGAAATGGAAAAATTCTTAGAAAAGTACAACTTTCCCAAACTGAACCAGGAAGAAATAGAAAATCTTAACAGACCCATCACAAGCACGGAAATTAAAACTGTAATCAGAAATCTTCCAGCAAACAAAAGCCCAGGTCCAAATGGCTTCACAGCTGAATTATACCAAAAATTTAGAGAAGAGCTAACACCTATCCTACTCAAACTCTTCCAGAAAATTGCAGAGGAAGATAAACTTCCAAACTCATTCTATGAGGCTACCATCACCCTAATACCAAAACCTGACAAAGATGCCACAAAAAAAAGAGAACTACAGGCCAATATCACTGATAAACATAGATGCAAAAATCATTCACAAAATTCTAGCAATCAGAATCCAACAATACATTAAAAAGATCATACATCATAACCAAGTGGGCTTTATCCCAGGGATGCAAGGATTCTTCAATATCTGCAAATCAATCAATGTAATACACCACATTAACAAATTGAAAAATAAAAACCATATGATTATCTAAATAGATGCAGAGAAAGCCTTTGACAAAATTCAACATCCATTTATGATCAAAACCCTACAGAAGGCAGGAATAGAAGGAACATTCCTCAACATAATAAAAGCTATATATGACAAACCCACAGCAAACATTATCCTCAATGGTGAAAAATTGAAAGCATTTCCCCTAAAATCAGGAACAAGACAACAATGCCCACTCTCACCACTACTATTCAACATAGTTTTGGAAGTTTTGGCCACAGCAATCAGAGCAGAAAAAGACATAAACGGAATCCAAATCGGAAAAGAAGTAAAACTCTCACTGTTTGCAGATGATATGATCCTCTACACAGAAAACCCTAAAGACTCTACCAGAATATTACTAGAACTAATCAATGAATATAGTAAAGTTGCAGATATAAAATCAACACACAGAAATCCCTTGATAATGAGAAAATAGAAAGAGAAATTAAGGAAACAATTCCATTCACCGTTGCAACGAAAAGAATAAAATACTTAGGAATATATCTACCTAAAGAAACAAAAGACCTATATATAGAAAACTATAAAACACTGGTGAAAGAAATCAGAGAGGACACTAATAGATGGAGAAATATACCATGTTCATGGATTGGAAGAATAAATATTGTGAAAATGAATATATTACCCAAAGTAATTTATAAGTTCAATGCAATACCTATCAAGCTACCAACGGTGTTTTTCACAGAGCTAGAACAAATAATTTCACATTTTGTATGGAAATACAAAAAACCTCGAATAGCCAAAGCAATCTTGAGAAAGATTGGAACTGGGGGAATCAACCTGCCAGACTTCAGGCCCTACTACAAAGCCACAGTCATCAAGACAGTATGGTACTGGCATAAAGACAGAAATAGAGATCAATGGAACAAAATAGAAAGCCCAGAGATAAATCCATGCACCTATGGACACCTTATCTTTGACATGGGAGGCAAGAATATTCAATGGAGAAAAGACAGTCTCTTTAACAAGTGGTGCTGGGAAAACTGGTCAGCCACTTGTAAAAGAATGAAACTAGAACACTCCCTAACACCATACACAAAAATAAACTCAAAATGGATTAGAGAGCTAAATGTAAGACCAGAAACTATAAAACTCCTAGAGGAGAACATAGGCAAAACACTCTCTGACATAAATCACAGAAGGATCCTCCATGACCCACCTCACAGAATATTGGAAATAAAGCAAAAATAAACAAATGGGACCTAATTAAAATTAAAAGCTTCTGCACAGCAAAGGGAACTATAAGCAAGGTGGAAAGACAGCCTTCAGAATGGGAGAAAATAATAGCAAATGAAGCAACTGACAAAGGATTAATCTCAAAAATATACAAGCAACACCTGCAACTCAATTCCAGAAAAGTAAACGACCCAATCAAAAATTGGGCCAAAGAACTAAACAGACATTTCTCCAAAGAAGACATACAGATGGCTAACAAACACATGAAAAGATGCTCAACATCACTCATAATCAGAGAAACCAAATCAAAACCACAATGAGGTACCATTTCACGCCAGTCAGAATGGCTGCTATCCAAATGTCTACAAGCAATAAATGCTGGAGAGGGTGTGGAGAAAAGGGAACCCTCTTACACTGTCAGTGGGAATGCAAACTAGTACAACCACTATGGAGAACAGTGTGGAGATTTCTTAAAAACTGGAAATAGAACTGCCATATGACCCAGCAATCGCACTCCTGGGCATACACACTGAGGAAACCAGAATTGAAAGAGACACATGTACTCCAATATTCATCGCAGCACTGTTTATAATAGCCAGGACATAGAAGCAACCTAGATGTCCATCTGCAGAGGAATTGATAAGAAATCTGTGGTACATTTACACAATGGAGTATTACTCAGCAATTAAAAAGAATACATTTGAATTAGTTCTAATTAGGTGGATGAAACTGGAGCCTATTATACAGAGTGAAGAAAGCCAGAAAGAAAAACACCAATAGAGTATATTAACGCACATATATGGAATTTAGAAAGATACTAATGACAGCCCTGTATACGAGACAGCAAAAGAGACAGAGATGTATAGAACAGTCTTTTGGACTCTGTGGGAGAGGAGGAGGGTGAGTGATTTGGGAGAATGGAATTGAAACATGTATATTAACATATGTGAAATGAATCGCCAGTCCAAGTTCGATGCATGATACAAGATGCTCGGGGCTGGTGTATTGGGATGAACCAGAGGGATGGGATGGGGAGGGAGGTGAGAAGGGGGTTCAAGATGGGGAACATATGTACACCTGGGGCAGATTCATGTAAATGTATGGTAAAACCAATACAATAATGCAAAGTAATTAGCCTCCAATTAAAATAAATAAATTAAAAAATAATAATAATAAAAAATAAAAATAAAAAAAACAAAGATAGACTCAATAAAGGATAGAAAATCAAATTAGCAGGTACATTTACAAGCTTAAATACTTTTATATAGCTCTTACTTTCCTGATTTGAAATTAAATGAACAATTATAAAACTGATTTCAAATACAGCACCAGGCTTCAATAGAAATTATGTCTCCGTGTTAATACGTTATTATGGACTTTAATAGAATTGATTTAAAAAATCTCATTATGAACAAAATAGAATAAAGAATTTTAGCAACAAGGAGGTTAAACAATCATTGATTAGTTGTAGATTACTGCACTGGTTCTTAGGAGAGATTAATATTCTGAAGTTAATATTGTATGCTGGCCTTCAACTAGTTCTGGGTTCTGCACTCCAAGGTTGAAATATGAACATCTTATTTCCAATCTATGATAGATTGTATCACCATCTGGGAGGATATTATATAGCTCTATCTCATTAACATCAGGCTGGGACATGAGATTTGCTTTAGCTCATGATATGAGAGGGAAAGTGCCACATGTCTCTTTTGAGCATAACATTTAAGATTTATCAGGTGATTTTGCCGTTGCTTTCTTCCCACTGTAAAAGAAACTTATGTCTCAGGTAGGATCTTCTTCTTTGGCCTAGAGCCCAGAAAGAAGAAGACATCTGGAGCAAAGTTATAGGTGACCGACAGCCAGCATGTTATAAGAACGAGAAATGAACCTCAGTTGTTAACTCAAATGTTAACTCATTAACATTTGAGTGATGTTTGCTACCATAGAATAACCTACTCTATCCTAACAACCTTGATAGTATATTAAAAAGCAGAGACATTACTTTGCCGACCAAGGTCCGTCTAGTCAAGGCAATGGTTTTTCCCGTGGTCATGTATGGATGTGAGAGTTGGACTGTGAAGAAAGCTGATCGCCGAAGAATCGATGCTTTTGAACTGTGGTGTTGGAGAAGACTCTTGAGAGTCCCTTATACTGCAAGGAGATCCAACCAGTCCATTCTAAAGGAGATCAATCCTGGATGTTCATTGGAAGGACTGATGCTAAAGCTGAAACTCCAATACTTTGGCCACCTCATGAGACGAGTTGACTCACTGGAAAAGACTCTGATGCTGGGAAAGGTTGGGGGAGGGAGGAGAAGGGGACGACGGAGAATGAGATGGCTGGATGGCATCACCGACTCTGTGGACATGAGTTTGAGTGTACTCCGGGAGTTGGTGATGGACAGGGAGGCCTGGCGTGCTGTGATTCATGGGGTCGCGGAGAGTCGGACACGACTGAGCGACTGAACTGAACTGAACTGAACTGATCCTAACAAAAATAATAAAACTTGTCAGATTGACCTTGGAGCCTAGCATTAAGAAAAAAGGAAATCACTATAAAAGGCTGGAAAAATGATGACTGTACATCATGAATTTGGGGAGCATTTGCTAAAACCATGCCTCAAACTAGTTGAAAGAAAGATAAAAAGTCTATGGCTTCAGGTAAACTTTGTGAAACAGAATGGTACTAATATGTATTGGTGATTATTGAACGTACTTGATAAGATGCAATGAAAACAGAGATGACAAAGGAAAAGAATTATCTGGTTTACAACTGTGGAATGCAGAGAACCCAGAAATTCTGGGATTTACAGGGTGAAAGAGGTAACTGTTTCACATAAATAACTAGTAAAAGATAAAGCTGAGAATTGCTTTAAATGGAAAAAAGCAGTTAAAACAGCTTTGAGGCAGTTCTTTGCCTGTGATAACATCTCTGAATATTTTAAGGTACTGCCTAGTAGATCACTTAAGGTTGACAAAATGGCTCAAGGGAAAAAGAGCAACAAAGGAGGAGCTCGCCTACTTGTGTTTGATAAGCTCACGTATAGGTAAGATGTCTAGAGAGACAGGCATGCCTGGAAAATAATTATGGATGTGGTTTTGCACATACAACTGACTGGAAGCAAAGAGATTAAAACAAAGTTCTGAGATAGCTGTATTTCAGAAGAGCTATCCACCTGAATCAAGCAGCATGTGATTGTCTGGGACTTAAAATACATTCTGGGTCTCTAACTTTCTCTGAATGGGAATCAGGATAAGAAAATTGCTTGGTGCCCAAGATTGGCATATTCTCTAATGCTTTTTTCATATGTGGAGAAGAATGTTGATAGACAAGTAAAGACTATTCTAAGAATAAATGCAGGGCCACGCAGAGCAATAATCTGAGGAGCTATCCCAAGGAAAGGATCAGCTATCTCAAGACAGAATTCCTTAACACTGGAAAAGGAATATTTCCCTTGGTTCCTTGAAACATTTGCCTAAGGAAGTTTTTGAAATTGCTATGGACCAGAGTATATACTATTGTAAGATCCTAGACTTTCAGTCTCTGTCACAATTGGATGAAACTTTGGAGAAAAACAAGTGTAGCTAAGGAAGGGGAAAAAAAATGATTTGTTTGCAATTAAGAGGATGAATTATTTGTAACCAAGATCACACAGTTTTGTCTAATTACTTGCTGCTCCCCCTATAAAGGATTTTCTTCCTCCAACCTAATTTCATGGACCTTTGTGATGGCCTTGCTTTGGCAGGAAATGTGAGTAGAAGAGACAAATGCCACTTCTGAGCAGGAGCTTTCACAGCTACCACACAGGCCCAGAGATGCCCTTTTCTGTCTGCCATGAGACTGGTGTGATGCTCCTTTGACCTTTATTCAAGAATTCTTTTAAAAGCTCCATGTTGCAGTCACACTGAGTAAAAGCCTGCAACGTGCTCTAAGGAACACTTCCCTGCTTATTTCTACTATGCTTATCATTGTGGGAGACAGAAAATAAATTTACAAAATCAAACAGACTCTACCAATAGTATTTTATTGGAAATTTGAATTTGTTTGCATTTTCTGCATGCCTAATACAAATGATATGATTGGCTTATCCAAATCATAAAAAATGGAATCCTTATATTTAAAGATACAGCAAGAGTTGTGTTAACTAAAGGAATCATTGAATCCTGTACCATTCAAAAAGTCTTAAGCAAAACACAAAAGTTTCAAAAGGAGTTTCCTTTTTTAAATTCATTATTTTTGTGTGTTGGTTGGTGATTGTTAAGAATACAAAGGTATGTTTGTTCTTTTCCTTTTCCATTGAGATCCAGGCTGCATAAGAAGACAATCACCTTTTTTCTTCATTTAATTGCCTAATGTTAACGTTGCTCTATGAATCTGAATTATTGAATAATTAAGCCTACTTAAAGTTCTGAAGGGAGGTAATACTGACGAGTTAATTGGTGTGTTCTCCTTCTATTTAAATCTTTGCCAGGCGTTCTCTTTAAATACCCACATTAAAATGACTCCAAAGCTGTATAAACCCTGTTGTTGTTATTTTATAATAACTGAGAAAATGTTTTGAGAGTGCATGCAGGAAAATAAAACCTGATAAACTTAATCTGGACAAATACATAAACAGGCTTGCTTACAAAATGTATCTTTTCTATATAGATTTAGATTGGAAATTACATCACAGCTCTTAGGTATTTATAAACTAACAAAAAAGAACCCTTTTTATATAAATATGACTTTTTAAGAAGCCAAGAGAGAGGCTGTAGGGATAGTTGCTCCCAAAGTCTGCAATAAATCCACAATTAGAAATCTGTTAGCTGTGTTAAATTTGTTTATAGCCTAACAAGAGCAGCCAACTTTATATACGGATGTCTCTCCATCTTCTGTGTTCAAGTATCTACCTTTCATTCTTTTCTGTTATCATTACCTCTTCTTCTGAAAGCTAATATTTTGCTAATATAGCAAATCTTTAGTACTTAGGTTTAAAATCTGATAAACTAGAAGTTGAAGCAACACTGGGATTCTATCGTAGACATATATTTGTTTAGGATTTATGTCAAGGAATTCTTATAAACAGATCCTTCTAGATTGTGGTTGTGGAAACTAGTACTAACTCAAATATTTTTGTGAATTCAAAATTTTTGTGAATTCTTTCAGGGTAAAAAGCAGTGATTGAGGACACTTTTGTTTACTTTTATTGTACATTTTATATTTATTTACATTTTATGTCCTTTGTGCCTTTTTATCATTTCTTTCTTGAAAAATTATGTTGACTGTTCTCTTTACAAAGTGGGCAGAGTAACCTGTGTTTTCTTTTCCCAATTCACTTCCAGATATTGACTAAAAGGATAATTAAAAAAAAATTTTTTTTTGGTGATTATGGGGAATCATCAATTTCAAATTAAATGTAAACTTCCAGAAACCATTATAGATTTTTCTTCTAGTCAGTAGGTTATAAAGCAAATGCAAATAAAAAGAAATACTGACATCACATAGTACCAAGTAGTATTCTCGTGAAAGTTGCTTGAATGCTTGTTTTACATTACACTGTAAAATAATTTCCTTGAAACTTTCAAGTTTATCAACAATAAAAAGAAGGCGAATGAGATGAAGACTGAAAGACAACATTATTTCTGCCTTATCAACAAATAGGTTTGGCACATTCAAGGCAAAATATATGGGGCAAAATTATTTTTTCCTGCAATCACAGTGTCTTAAAATCATAACCTTATTTTTAGTAAATGTGTCAAGGTTGGTAAATCTTGGAGCATAAGTGTTTTTTACAAGATTGGAAATTACTTACCTCATCTTCCAAAAGTATCCATGAAGTTTTCTTTTCAAATTAAGGCAAAATCAAATTATTCATGGGGAAGTAAAACAAAACAAACACAAAGTTTAAAGAGTTATGGAGTTATTACCCTTTAGAGAAAGAAGCCTGCCCTGAATGTGCATTCACGCAGCTGAGAAAGAAAACTTATTAAGAGTGCTTATTTCAGCTTCAAAGATTCACACCTCTGAGGGGTTATTCAAAATAGCTGTGAAAAAATTATTTTAGCAGCTATGAAAAGAAAATAATGATATCACACTAAGTTTACTGCTTCTAAATATGATATTAAACTATATTCAAAGTAATTATGATCTGAAATACTTACTACATTTTTTGTTTACAGTTAATGAGTTGCCATTGAATTTTAATCAAAATATTAAAAATGCATTTCTAATAATAATGAATGTTTGTTAAATATTTGAGCTCTATAAATTTACTTAAATTAAGATATTATTGCAAAGTCATTCATAAAGTATCATTTATTGACATTTATTTTCATATACATTTTCATATACATAGATGATAATAGATGACAGAATTCTGGCATTTTCATATGGATTGTAAGAATGTGTGTGTGTGCTCAGTCATTCAGTCATGTTTGACTCTTTGTGGCCCCCGGATTGTAACCCACCAGGCTCCTCTGTTCATGGGATTTTCCAGAGGAGAATACTGGAGTGGGTTGCCATTTCCCACTTTGAGGTAGTTGATCAGATGTTGACTACCTCATGTAGACAGAACAAAGCACTGCAAAGTAGAGCCCACAGCCAAGTAACCATATAAAACATATGGTTCAGGAGCTCAATATATACTGCAGCCTTAACTTTAGTACACTGATTTTTAAGCTTCCTCTTCAAAACTTCAGTATAATCTGAGGATTCAAATTCAGAGTTATTTCTAATTTAGTTCTTGCTAAGAAAGAGTAAAAATTGCTACTCTCACTCAAATTTTTACCAGGTTTGTTCAGATCCATTTTTTTCTATCCTTTAAGGCAATGGCACCCCACTCCAGTATTCTTGCCTGGAAAATCCCATGGACGGAGGAACCTGGTAGGCTGCAGTCCATGGGGTCGCTAAGAGTTGGACATGACTGAGCGACTTCACTTTCACTTTTCTCTTTCATGCATTGGAGAAGGAAATGGCAACCCATGCCAGTGTTCTTGCCTGGAGAATCCCAGGAGCCTGTCAGGCTCCTCTGTGCCATTCCCTTATCCAAGGGATTTTCCTGACCCAGTGATCGAACCCATGTCTCTTGCCTCTCCTGCACTGGCAGATGTACTTTTTACTGTCTGAACCACCAGGAAAGCCTGCTGCTGCTGCTAAGTCGCTTCAGTCATGTCCAACTCTGTGCGACCCCACAGATGGCAGCCTACCAGGCTCCCCTGTCCCTGGGATTCTCCAGGCAAGAATACTGGAGTGGGTTGCCATTTCCTTCTCCAATTCATGAAAGTGAAGTCGCTCAGTCATGTCCGACTCTTAGCGACCCTGTGGACTGCAGCCTACCAGTCTCCTCCATCCATGGGATTTTCCAGGCAAGAGTACTGGAGTGGGGTGCCATTGCCTTTTCCGCCAGGAAAGCCTAGAACAAGACAAACTAGAAACTAAAACTACTTTCCAGAAACATGGACAGGATTGGATAGGATTAATACTAGGCACTGCATGGACCATAACCATGTCTTCAGAGTCATTTACTTTATGTTCTGGTCCTGACCTTTTGACACACAGAAAAACATTGAAACCTTTCCCAAAACTATATCCCCAACCTGCTCATCCTTCTTACATGTTCATTCTTTGGTCACAGTAGGGGCAGGGTGAGATAGGGAGAGTTGGAATAGGCTCCAGGTAATGGATTCAGTCAATAAAACTCATTAGGAAATGAATAATGTTTGAAGTCCTCCTTTTCCTTCTCCCTCTCTCCTCTCCCATATGTCTATAATATCTATAAAAATATTATACTGTTTTCCAAAATCTATTACACTGGGAGCCTAAAGAAACTCCTCTTTGTGTGGGAGGTTATATTCCAGTAAAGGAGACATTAACGAAATAATCACAGAATACAAAATGTATCTGGTAAGCTGGATTGGTATTCATAAAGTAGAAATAAGGATCTGACACTGTTGGGCCCTCAGGGTGGGGAGCAGCAGGAGATAGAGGGCATGACTGAATATCAGTGTCTTTTTTTTTATTTTCCCCTGAAGAATGACTTTTAAACTAAGATCAGAAAGAATGGTTGCTTTTATTATCTTAGTATGAGAGACAAAAGTATAGAGTAACCTTACTGAAAACTGCTTTTCCTTTACATACATTCAAAGAGTTATTTTTAATCTGGTAATCAATAGTTTGCTAGCAGATTTAACTATGAATTCAGTATCAGGAAAGATACAGAAAGTGATTAAAACTTAGTCTCTGTTTCAACAAATTTGCAAATTAATGAAGGTGCTAAAATAGATATACATTAAGTCTACATTAGTGTTCATGGATAAGTTTGGGAATGCATGGATAAGTTTTGGAATTCTTCACTGTATAAATTCTATAAATTAATACCATACTGCCACACTGGTTTATATTTTTTTGTTCTTTTTTAAACTTTAGACATTGAAATTCAATGAAAAATAGAATTCTTGAGAAAGCACACACACACCCATACACGTACATCCGTGAACTTCAGAGCTTCAGGAATCCTTAAGTCGCTTCAGTAACATTCTTTGACCTTGTTGGTTGCAGTTGTTCAGGTTCCCACTTAAAGTCCAACAGATGTTTCCTGTTACAGGATAATGAACCATCCCACTTTTATAATGCTTTCTGATAGAAAGCACACCTGTGTACAGTCTTCCTAAAGATGTATGTTAGACTTCTTTCTCTGTATGATACAATTTTATCGAATGAAAGCTCTAAATAGATCATTTTTGACTATAGAGAAAGTAGAAGTATTGGAATTCATTTTTAAGTTTTGAACCTTAATGAATTATGATTGACTCCTTAGAGAATGCTTGTTGTCTACAACTCTTCCTTGCTGTTTTTATAATTTTTTAATTATTTTACTTTTAATTGGAGGATAATTGCTGTTCAGCATTGTATTGGTTCCTGCCATATATAGACATGAATTGGCCAAAAGTATATGTATTTCCCCTTCCTCTTGAACCTCCTTCCACCCCATCCCACCCCTCTAGGTTGTCACTGAGTTCCTTGGTGTTTTAGACTAAAGATATTTTCAAGACTCTAAATGATCTTTTTTTTCTCCCAGCAATTACTGCATTGAAAAAAGTAACGTAAGAAGGTCTGGCGTGCTGTGATTCATGGGGTCGCGGAGAGTCAGACACGACTGAACGACTGAACTGAACTGAACTGAATCTCTCTTTGGTCTTTATTCTGCTTAATTTCCTTCTTTAAATTTTGGCTACATCTAATTTATACTTCAATCTTAATGAATTTTTAAAATTCCTTACTGTTAAGAAAATATAGAGAAAGTACAACTAGTTTTGCTGTTAGCAAACTGGTTAAGTAGCTAATTAATTTCATAAAAATATGTTAGGAGAATAAAAGATGAAACAGAGTTTGGTTAATCAGTGCCAGTTTACTTGTCTATGGATAAGCAAGAGAGGAGCCTAAGGACACAGTTAAATGGTTTTTCAAAGTTTCTATTAATGTCAGATGTCTCAAAACATATGTCAAGTTGTAAGTAAAGAATTATACTGTTAATTCACTATTTTAGAGCTTTTTTCCTGTCATCATATTCAGTGTTGATTTATTTAACCAGAAATGAACTGATCTTCAGTTTTAGCTCTTTCTGAAGATACGTGTTTTGTTTTGTTTTTGTTTTGCTTTTCTGATGAGCTACATTGTCTTTTAGCCTACTGCAGCCGGTTTAGCTATTGATTCTTCTGAGAGGAAATTTTCTAGAAGTACACCTCAGTTCAGTTCAGTTCAGTTCAGTCGCTCAGTCGTGTCCGACTCTCCGCGACCCCATGAATCACAGCACGCCAGGCCTCCCTGTCCATAACCAACTCCCGGACTACACTCAAACTCATGTCCACAGAGTCGGTGATGCCATCCAGCCATCTCATTCTCCGTCATCCCCTTCTCCTCCCGCCCCCAACCTTTCCCAGCATCAGAGTCTTTTCCAGTGAGTCAACTCGTCGCATGAGGTGGCCAAAGTATTGCAGTTTCAGCTTTAGCATCAGTCCCTCCAATGAACATCCAGGATTGATCTCCTTTAGAATGGACTGGTTGGATCTCCTTGCAGTATAAGGGACTCTCAAGAGTCTTCTCCAACACCACAGTTCAAAAGCATCGATTTTTCGGCGATCAGCTTTCTTCACAGTCCAACTCTCACATCCATACATGACCACTGGAAAAACCATTGCCTTAACTAGACGGACCTTGGTTGGCAAAGTAATGTCTCTGCTTTTTAATATACTATCAAGGTTGGTCATAACTTTCCTTCCAAGGAGTAAGTGTCTTTTAATTTCATGGCTGCAATCAGCATCTGCAGTGATTTTGGAGCCCAAAAAAATAAAGTCTGACACTGTTTCCACTGTTTTTCCATCTATTTCCCATGAAGTGATGGGACCAGATGCCATGATCTTTGTTTTCTGAATGTTGAACTTCAAGCCAACCTTTTCACTCTCCTCTTTCATTTTCATCAAGAGGCTTTTGAGTTCCTCTTCACTTTCTGCCATAAGGGTAGTGTCATCTGCATATCTGAGGTTATTGATATTTCTCCCAGCAATCTTGATTCCAGCTTGTGCTTCTTCCAGCCCAGCGTTCCTCATGATGTACTCTGCATATAAGTTAAATAAGCAAGGTGACAATATACAACCTTGATGTACACCTTTTCCTATTTGGAACCAGTCTGTTGTTCCATGTCCAGTTCTAACTGTTGCTTCCTGACCTGCATACAGGTTTCTGAAGAGGCAGGTCAGGTGGTCTGGGAGTCCCATCTCTTTCAGAATGTTCCACAGTTTATTGTGATCCACTCAGTCAAAGGCTTTGGCATAGTCAATGAAGCAGAAATAGATGTTTTTCTGGAACGAAGTACACCTACTCTTACTCATTTGAATAAGTCCCAAAATCTATCACCTGACAGACTGTAAGCCAAGTTTTGATCGTTTTAGTTTTAAATAAAGGACTTCACCCAGTTGGTTAATAAAGGTATCTAAATAAATGGCTAGTATGTTTAAACATTATGCATGTATTTCTGCAAAAAATTATTTGATGTTTGTGAGTATACAGTGTATTTAAAAGATATCACTGCTTCCATGAAGCCAATCCTTGACAATACACAGATTTCTCCAGTTCTCCTGTCTCTATTCTACTTTAGAAAAACCTATCAAGAGAACAGAAGTAAGGCGAGTCAAGAAAACCGAAAAAACAAGATAGAAAATGTTGGGACACAGTAGATCATCAAGCCATTGAAAGATCCAGTGAAATTCAGCCGCAAGAAACTGAAGCCATTCTATCCATCTTAATGAAGAGGTTTAAACACAGGAAATTAGTTTCTTTAAAAATCAACTGGAGGACAGCAAGAGGCATTGTAGGCTGACTTTCCAGAAATTATTCCACAGTTCCACAAGGTCCAAGTGGAGAACTGATATTTCTGCCACTGCAGGAATTGGTTATTTGGGGGCTTATGATAGAAGCTTTGACTTAGAGATCTTCTTATACTTGTCAAATGGAAGCCATCCTACCTCTGCCTCCTATTCCTTAACCTTTTACAAAGAAGCTGGAAGAATGCAATTTACAAGCTCTGACATATAGATAGGCACAGTCAAAGGAGATCACAGCAACTCAACATATCCACTACAAACTCATTTTAATCCTTTTCTTATTTTCATGTAAACTAAATTATTCTGAGCTGCAATTTTGAAGCCCATCATATATGTTAGAAAGTGAGCCTACTTATAATTAATTAACTGGGTTTTCTTACAAATTTGAAAAACATAGGGTTTAGTAACTGTCTTTAATTTGAATTTTGAGGACTAGAAACTAACAGTCAGGTTACAGTTATTTTTCCTTAGGAAAATCTGCAAGTCACTTGAGTTGTTTCTCAGTTACATAATGACTATATTTCTAATCATCTTATATTCTATTCATTTGGTTCGTAACATTTCTATTGGACTCACAGTTTATGCATTGGAAATTTCATTTATCAAGGTTCTATTCTCTTCATTATTCCCATCTCTTTTTTCTCTCTCTAAATCCACAACAAATTACAAGGGAACAATCCAGGACAAATTCAGAAAAAAAATATTCATTTCACTAGTACACCATAGTTCTTTCAGACATGTATAGTGTGCCCTCATACCATAAAGTTGGAGTTTAATGGAAAGTTTAAATGTCGTGACACTGCAGTACAAAATGTAAAACTGCATGTATAAATTAGAGTTGTTTCTTCCACTTACTTTCTCCACCAAACGCTCTGTACCTCTTTTGCCTCATTTTAAAGATCTTATTCCTGATCTTTAAAATGCTGTAATCTAATATGGCAGTCAGGACAAGTAAATTCAGCCATAAACAATAATATAAAACTGCTTAAATTCAGTTCCATAGCAGAGCTGCAGACAATAAAGATGTTTGCAGATATGTCTTAGAATTCTCCCTTACTAATATTCAGATACCAAGTGCCAGTGATCTCTCTTTTAAAACACCGTTACATCTGTATTTTTCCTCTTTATGCATCAATACCAGAGGCTTCACCTAAGACTCTTTAAGCTCCACTTTTCCCAGCTTTCAATTTCTGTGTATATGTATGTATCTGTTTCTGTTTTTCTCTGCTCATCTTGTCTCTGACTATAACTCTCTCTTCTCTCTCTTTCTAATTCACATTGTAAGTCCTTGTCAAAAATAATCTTGATCAAATAAAACTTTCTGACATCTCCATGCTTAATACTTTTTAGTAGTTTGCTCTTCTCCCTTGGATGAAGTCATGGGCTTATAAAAAGGATATATTAAAATTACTTATCTTGTACTCTCACTTTGCACATGAAGGAATAAACTTCAGAGAGTGATTTTTATATCCACTTAAACATTTTGTGCCCTCTATATGCCTATTCATTCACCATTCATCAAATATTTATACAGTGACCAGATTGATTCATCAAAGAACCATACACTTTCATCTTGCTTTTCACAGTGCCTAGCAGTGTACCTGACTCCTGCAACATGTGCAAACAATATTGATTGGATGGATAAAGAAGTGTATGGTTGGATGAGTGACTGAATGATTGTGAAATATTCTGGGAATCCAAAAATTACAACAGTCTTTCATTATAATCCATCATTAGTGACTTCTTCCAACTTCAAAATAGAAGACACAAGGGTTGGAAACCTTCTTGGAAAGGTTAGATTACTAACTTCAAAGCTGTATTGGTAGAGCAAACCAGCTTTATATATTTCAGGTTGGTTTAAAGAATTTAATGGAATTTACAAGCTAATGTCCTCCAAGACAAACTTTAGTGCCACCAGTGCCTATGACGACCCCTGTGTTGCCCTGTAAAGAGGTATTATAGCATATATTACTTGTATCCAATCATAAATACAAACTTGCTGAGTGGGTATATTAGTGGATAGAAGATTCCCAACTTTTTGGAGCTTACATTATAATACATACAATAAACATAATAAAGGAAGTATTTAATACACTGTGTTGGAATATAATACATGCTAGAAGAAAAAGAAAAACAAAAAGCACATAAAGTAAGGTTGATTGGGTGTTCTGGGTGAGTGAGGGGGACAGATTATAGTGTTAAACTGTGCAGTGGGAACCAGCCTCACTGAGAGGTTGAGACATGAGAAGAGGCTTGAAAGATGATGTTTCTGGCAGAGAAAAGGGTTGAACAAAACTTGAGGCAGAAGTTTGCCTATAATATTTGTCCCGAAAGAAGGATGTCAGTATGGTTGGAGCCAGGGAACATGGTACTAAAGAGGTCAGAGATTTTAGATGACATTTGAGACATGGAGTAGACTCATGTTGAGGCTTGAAGAAAATTTTAAGGGCTTCAACATTTACTTTGAGTAAAATAAAGAGTTCCGGGTTTTTAACATTGTTCGTTTCTGTTCTGTGATATTTATTATGCTGCTCGTTCATTCATATACTCACTCATCTTCCACACACATGTGTCCCAGATTGAAAGCCTGAGAAGAAAGGAGAAGTAAAATAATCAGTAAATTTGAATAAAAGAAAATTGTAATAAAGGAATTAAAGTGTTAGAAGGATAAGAATGGGGTTAAAGTGAGGTTTGGAATTTATGATTTCTGAAGTGAAAGGGTTTCAGTGATAATAAGAAATCTTTTTATTTTTTTTCCTGTTGCTTTAAAGCTGAAATTGCACTAGAGTGCTAACTCATGCACAGTCCTAATTTAAAGTGAGACTGATCTCATCTCCTCTTCTGTTTTCTTATACTTAAGTAGTTTTGCATTTAACTGAATTGGATCCAACTCAATACATTTACTGAAGCTGTGTGATATAATGGTTAAGAGTTTCAGTTTCTCAAGTAGGTATGTGTTTATATGAGTGTGTGTGTGTGTTCAGTCACTCAGTCGTGTCTGATTACCTGTGGCCCCATAGACTGTAACCTGCCAGATTCCTCTGCCCATGGAGCTTTCCAGGCAAGAATACTGGAGTGGGGTGTCACTTCCTACTCCAGGGGATCTTCCTGATCCAGGGATCAAACCTGAATCTCTTGCATCTCCTGCATTGGCAGGTGGATTCTTTACCACCAGCACCACCTGGGAAAGCTATGACAAACCTAGTGAAAGTGAAGTCGCTCAGTCGTGTCCAACTTTTTGCAACCCCATGGACTGTAGCCTACCAGGTTCCACCATCCATGGGATTTTCCAGGCAAGAATACTGGAGTGGGTTGCCATTTCCTTCTCCAGGAGATCTTCCCAACCCAGGGACTGAATCAGGGTCTCCTGCACTATAGGCAGATGCTTTACTGTATGAGCCACTAGGTATTACTTTGTTGACAAAGGTCCATCTAGTCAAAATTATGGTTTTTCCAGTAGTCATGTATGGATGTAAGAGTTGGACCATAAAGAAAGTTGATAGCTGAAGAATTGATGCCTTTGGACTGTGGTGTTGGAGAAGATGCTTGAGAGTCCCTTGGACTACAAGGAGATCCAACCAGTCAATCCTAAAAGAAACCAGTTCTGAATATTCATTGAAAGGATTAACACTGAAGCTGAAACTCTAATACTTTGGCTACATGATGCGATGAGCTGACTCATTTGAAAAGACCCTGACGCTGGGAAAGAATGAAGGTAGGAGGAGAAGGGTATGACAGAGGATGAGATGGTTGGATGGCATCACAAACTTGATGGACATGAGTCTGAGCAAGCTCTGGGAGTTGGTGATGGACAGGGAGGCCTGGTGTGCTGCAGTCCATGGGGTCACAAAGAGTTGGCCATGACTGAGAGACTGAACTGACAGAGCACCACCTGGGAAGCCCTCTCAAGTAGGTATGATTCGTTTTAAATATCGATTTTTTGATTATTGGCAATGTAACTTTGCTGGGTTACTTGACTATTCTGTGACTCTGTTTCCTAATCAGGAAAATGTGGATAGTTATAGTATCTATCTCATCAGTTTTTGTGAAAATAAAATAATTAAATACTTGTGAAGGGCTTAAAACAGTGCATTTCTTTACTGAAATAGTGAAATCATTATATAGATGACCATCATATTTCCCCAATAAGTACTGCAAGGGTTTCAGAGATTCTTTAAGGAATAGTCCCTATCTTCATGATATTTTAACCTGTTGCCTCATTAAAAGTTGCCTTATGTATGATCAAATGTCTTATGTGTATATTCTGTTTTCTTAAACCGATTACATGTTCCAACAGGGTAGATATGCAGTAACTAAAAGAAAAATTTCTGTATTAATTTATAAGTATTATATTTTCAGTTATATATTGTACAATCTTATTAATATTTTATATTTATACTCTGGAAAATATATTAGGTATACATTGGATTTCTATTCATTCAATCACTTTATTTCTTTGATGGTTGTTATCTATTCATAAGCTGAATCATATTTTCACTTACAAATATGATCGTATGATCCAGCATGATATCAGAAATAGAAACCAAACTTACGTGTTTGGTTTCCTGGATACATTATAATTTCTCTTCCTTATAAACATCTTGTTCTATCAGGGTCCTTGCCCTGGGAATTAATCATCAGATCTTCTCAAGCAGACATTTTTTTATTGTCTGTTGCTTGTAAATGCTAAATGGTGAATTTTCTGGGGCTTTCTAGCAGCAGTATTTTCATCATAACTCTTTGCTCTATAATAACCTAATTTCTTCATAAGCATCTTCCCAACTGAGTTAACAACCTCCTGTTTTTTCAAGGTCTATATTCTTTAGGGATATAACTACGCAGTTATATATAGATAATATGTATCGTGATATTTTCTATGTTGATGACTACATTCTCCTTTTACTTACTCTCTACTCTTCAGACTTAGAAAAGTATGATTTATCCATTATGGATCACAGGCAAAAACACAATAACAATCATGTCTGTGTCACAATTTGGGCCATATGATAGCAATACTTAATATCTCTTCCAGTCCAATTAGAATATGGAAATGTCACAAACACACTGGTAAAAGAAATCATATTATGCCTAACACGGTACCAAAGTAGTCTGGCAATCGACATTGATGGCTGTGCCAAATGGCAGTTTGGAAATGTTAAGAGACTCTTAATAATCTTAAAATTTTTAGTTATTTGCCATCTGAGTCATTTCTAGATTTTAGTTGTGAGACACAAGATTTAAATGTATCTACATATTCAACAAATCAACAAAAAAACATATGTTAAAATACCACATTTCTTGAAAAAAATTTAGGCTCAATTTAAACTATCATGTGTTTTTAACTGTCTCTGCATAAGAGAAACAATTAGAGAAAGACAAATTTAATGATGCATGTGCCATTTTAAACACTGGTTTAAAAGTAGAGAGTCTGGTTCTGTGACTTCGTTTTGTGGAAAAGATTATACTATGTTGTTTGGATAGAAGGGAATATTAAGCATTATCTTGCCAAGTGTAACAAGCACCTAGAAGAATTTGTTGGGCAAAGCAGGAGCTCCATGAGCATTTGTGAAAAACTGTGTGAATTCTAACAATATGTACTTCTTCCCTGCTTCATATGAGCAATGTATGTTTGATTCATGTTCTTATCCCATAAATATTTTGAACCCAGATTGCTTATAAACTATAGTCCACAACAAATTTTTATTTCACAAAATTATTTTATATTTATGCTCTTGTATGCACCTGTTGTTTTATTTCAGTTCAGTTCAGTTCAATTTAGTCGCTGAGTCATGTCTGACTCTTTGCAACCCCACAGACTGCAGCACACCAGGCTATCTCGTCCATCACCAACTCCTGGAGCTTGCTCAAACTCATGTCCATCAAATTGGTGATGCCATCCAACAATCTCATCCTCTGCCTTCACCTTCTCCTCTTATCTTCATTCTTTCCCAGCTCAGGGTCTTTTCCAGTGAGTCAGTTCTTCGCATCTGGTGGCCAAAATAATAGAGTTTCAGCTTCAGTATCAGTCCTTTCAATGAATATTCAGGACTGGTTTCCTTTAGGATTGACTGGTTGTATCTCCTTGCAGTCCAAGGGAATCTCAAGTGTCTTCTCCAACACCACAGTTCAAAAGCATTAATTCTTCAGTGAATAACTTTCTTTATGGTCCAACTGTCACATCCATACATGACTAGTGGAAAAACCATAGCTTTGACTAGATGGACCTTTGTTGGCAAAGTTATGTCTCTGCTTTTTAATACGCCGTCTAGGTTGGTCATAGTTTTTCTTCTAAGGAGCAAGCATCTTTTCATTTCATGGCTGCAGTCACCATCTGCAGTGATTTTGGAGCCCAAAAATATAAAGTCTCTCACTGGTTTCACTGTTTCCCCATCTATCTGCCGTGAAGTGATGGTAGTGGATGCCATGATCTTAGTTTTCTGAATGTTGAGCTTTAAGCCAACATTTTCCCTCTCCTCTTTCACTTTCATCAAGAGACGTTTTAGTTCCTCTTCACTTTCTGCCATAAGGGTGGTGTCGCCTGCATATCTGAGTTTATTGATATTTCTCCCAGCAATCTTGATTCCAGCTTGTGCTTCATCCAGCCCCACTGTTTCTCATGATGTACTCCGCATATAAGTTAAATAAGCAGTTTGACAATATGGAGCCTTGAAGTACTCCTTTCCCAATTTGGAACCAGTCTGTTGTTTCATGTCCAGTTATAATTGTTGCTTCATGCCTGCATACAGATTTCTCAGGAGGCAGGTAAGATGGTCTGGTATTCCCCTCTGTTTAAGAATTTTTCACAGTTTGTTTTGATCCATAAAGTCAAAAGTATTTGGCACAGTCAACAAAGCAGAAGTAGATGCTTTTCTGGAACTCTTGCTTTTCTGATGATCCAATGGATATTGGCAATTTGATCTCTGGTTCCTCTTCCTTTTCTGTACTTTCTACTTCCTGCCTTTTCTCCTCAGTTCCTCTGCCTTTTGTTACTTTATTTAACAAATATTTATTGAACATCTACTTTTGGTCTGGTATTGTATACATTTCTAGAAGCCTTTGTCATCCAGCAGCATATGATCTAGTGATGCATACATGCATACAGGTTAAAAGTGTTAAGATAGGCTTATTAAGTAGTGCAATGGCAGTATATGGGAGGGCCAGATAATAAAATCTGAGAAGGCAGACTAGAAAGACTTCTTAAAGAAAATAACAAAAGCACTATGATGGGAATGACAAGGAGGTATAAAACAGTTTTTAGTAGAGACTGAGATTATGGTACTGATACCAGCTATTGAGATCCACTGTGTACACTGCCTCTCAACTCTGGGATCAGTGACATGGAATTAATAGCTTGAAAGAAACCATGGTGGAAAACAGCTTTTTGTTTGCTGTGAGTTAAGCAGAAACCTGATCATAAAATAGCCAGTAAAGCACAAAATGCACTAAGTACCTTACATAAAATACATTTGATATATTTTGAGAAAAATTTATAACTCTGTGTGTGTGAAGAATAATATGTTCAATAGAAAGTGAATTTCCTGTAACTTTCATGTACATACCATTCCATTTTTTTCCCCTAGGGAGAAATGCAGTGTTGTATTAATATCTCCTGTAAAGTGAAGTGAAACTGTTAGTTGTTCAGTAGTATTTGACTGTTTGCAACCCCATTGACTGTAATCCACCAGACGACTCCTCTGTCCATGTAATTCTCCAGGCAAGAAAACTGAGTGGATCCCTTCTCCAGGGGATCTTCCTGACCTGGGGAATCTTCCTGACCCTGGGATCACAGCTGCATCTGTTATGTCTCCTGAATTGGCAGGAGGGTTCTTTACCACTAACACCACCTGGGGAACCCATTGTATCTCCCGTCTCTTGTGATAGGGAGCTGCCCTTGGAATGGTGCCTTTATTATTTCTTGTAAGAGTTTCACTATTGGAATTTGTTTAACTTTCTGAACATAACAATCACTGTTATTATAATTGTCTTTTTGTCTTCATATCCATGAACAGATATCCTTCTGTTACTTGCTCCAAGGAATAATTCATTGTACACACACTCCATTTTTATTTCTCTTCTATTCCTACTTTCTCATACAGATGGTAAACGGTGATGAGATTACTTAACTTTATCATTGCCATAACAAAGTCTGGAGCCAGAAAATCCTGGACAGAGATAGCTTTGCTCAGAAGAATGTTTTTTTCTACAATTTATTTTAGTCATTCTCAGGTAATCTGAAGTTGTTTCTTACATGAATGAAATATCACAGAGAAATGCAGATTGTTATTTTTGGATAATTTCCTTTTATTTTGATTTGACTAGGATGAGTTCCAGTCCAGAGCCTATACCATTCATGGGACCAATTACATTTTGAATAATTCGGACACCCCAGTGATTAACCTAAAGCTTATATTTATTCTATTAGTAAAAGAGAACAATATCCTAGAATTCATATCCCAAATTTACCCTTTCCTTAGAGGTTTCATACCCTTTATTCTAATACTTTGGAAATACTTTTTTTGTCCCTTATTTGTATGTGTTTTGGGAGTTGTATTTTTCTTCTTCTTTTTATCCGTTGTTTGCTATCGGAATTTTCCTCCATTCCTACTAATTTGCACTTATTTATTTGTATTAATTTGAATTCTGACTTTTAGAATCTGTTTATAAGTTTCAGTATTTCTTAATTTTAATATTTTATGACACTTTCCACACATTTTTCTTTCTTTTTTTTTTTTAGTTTTGTAGATATTGCATGGCCCCAATCGCAAGTCTCCATTTCTCCTACATTGACAACATTTTCAGGAAGGCATAAACACAACAAATAAGACTATATCCTAAGCCTCTTTTGTATTTAAGGTTAGGCATGTGTCTAAACTTAGGCCAGTAGAATGTAACTCGGATATTATGTGCAATTTATAGGGACTTCCCTAAGAGACATTATTGCAGGCCCATTGCCCATTCTAATTCATTAATATTTCCATCCTATTGTTGAAATACAGATGACTCCTAAGACATTAAGATTTTAAGGAATAGAGGAGTGATGTATTTTGTGGAGCAGACCCACTATACAAGCCATTGACTGTGTACCTCCAGAATAAACTTCCAATATGTTAGATCCACTGCTAGGATTTTTCCTGACATTCAAACCTAGACACTGTTTTAATAATACAGGTGGTTAAACATTTTTTTTCCTTTATGAGTATGTTCCTTTGTATTCACCTGAAGACCCTCCACCTTAGTAGAAACATAACTTTAAAAATACTAAATTATTGCATCGTTAGAGGACAAAGATTCAGTGAATGAGAAAAAGAAAACAAAATAGTAAAAGAAAAGACCACCTACTGTTACAGAAGTGGTGAGAGAAAAATGTTGCAAGCAGTGAATTGTTGATAGTATAAAATGCTTCAGAACAAGTGAATCTGAGAAAAGTACACTGAATGTGGAATTATGAGGCATTTTGTAATTTTCAATGCTTCAATTTTAAGCTGTGTTCTAGCTGTTGCATATTAGCATCAATACCCTGTTCAAGTCAGTGTATACAGTGTATAATAAACTTTCCCATTTTTATTCACTTTGAGTTTATAGTACATAAAAATGTACTGTACCTGTAGCTTTTTTGATATCTATAAACAGATTTTTTTTATACCTATAGTTTTCACAGAAACTACTATATCCCCTTTTCCCCATGGTTTTTTGTAAGTAGAGTATACATTCCCCTCTTTTTGATGTTAGGTTTAGCCATGGGGCTTGCTTTGGCAAATGGACTAGGGTTAAATCCTTAAGAGGTATTGCGTGTTTCTACTCACATATAGTACACTTTTCCCTCAGAAATGAAAAGAGCCTGGCTGGAGCTGTGCACCCAATGTACAATCTGAAGCAGAGCCACACCAGTGAAGCCACAGATACTAGAGAGAATTGACTATTGTCATAAGGTTCGGAGATTTAGAAGTTGTTTCTTACACAAATGTATACTACATTTGGTAAATTCTTATCTAAGTAATGGTGATACAAATGATGAACAAAATGGTGCATATATTTTTCAATAAAGTTATTGGTGAAAATGAAAAAAGTCTCTGTCATTTTTACTTGAAAAATGAAGGAAATTTTTGGTCAGCCCAATACATGAGGACCAGACTGTACTTATGACATAAGTTGCCACAATTCCAAGAATTGGCCTCAAGAAAATGGGACAGACTGACCCTGGAACTGAAGACTAAGTGTACTTAATTAGGATGATGCTGATCAGATCACCTCATGACCAATTTTGAGATGACTGTCAGAGCTGACTGTACAGTTTCTGCATGTAGCCTTTAGCCTAAAAAAGCTCTTGCCCCTCTTCTCGGGGGTGAGGGTGAGTTAGCCTGTGGACGGCCATAAATATACAAACACACACCCACACATATATACACATATACATGCATATGTACAATACTCTGTTTAGTTGCAGAGGGTTCTGCAGAAGCAGATTGCATTTGGTTTAGTGAATCATCGTTTACATTTCTAATACTTTTTAGACAATGGGTCCCACATTTTAATTTTGCACAGGGCATCACAAATTTTATAACCATTTTGGACTACATATACTAACCAGAGAGGTTAAAAAAATGTTTCAATCTTACTCTTCTTATGATAAAACAGATCCATAGATGTTAAGTAATTTGTGTGAATTTCCATATATTGTATAGCAAGTGGAAGAGTAGGATTTCTAATCCCAGATTTAGTATTCTTTTTATTACTCCATTTTATTTTGATCTTTTTTTTTTATAAAATTGGTCGTTTTCAAGTTTAAAATAAAATTTTCAGAATTTTATGATGTGTCTGTTATTTTTCAAACTAGGGACTTTAAAACAGTTTATGTATAATTAATAACATTATTCTTTATTACCATTATGTTAGAAGGGGGAAAACTCTCTCTTTAGAAGCCACAGCAGTCACTTGAAAAAGAACCTGGATTGGCTCACTTTGGACACATGCCCATCCTTGAGATCCCACTCTGAATAGCACATTTTTATTAACTAGTTTGCATTTCCTGGCCAATCCCTAAACTGGAAGTTATGCAAGTGAAGTCGCTCAGTTCAGTTCAGTTCAATTCAGTCACTCCATCGTGTCTGACTCTTTGCGACCCCATGAATCACAGCAAGCCAGGCCTCCCTGTCCATCACCAACTCCCAGAGTTCACTTAAACTCACGTCCATTGAGTCGGTGATGTCATCCAGCCATCTCATTTTCTGTTGTCCCCGTCTCCTCCTGCCCCCAATCCCTCCCAGCATCAGAGTCTTTTCCAGTGAGTCAACTCTTCGCATGAGGTGGCCAAAGTATTGGAGTTTCAGCTTTAGCATCAGTCCTTCCAATGAACACCCAGTCGCTCAGTTGTGTCCAACTCTTTGCGGCCCCGTGGACTGTAGCCTACCAGGCTCCTCTCTCCATGGGATTCTCCAGGCAAGAATACTGGAGTGGGTTGCCATTTCCTTCTCCAGGGGATCTTCCCAACCCAGGGATCGAACATGATGCTTCTGCATTGCAGGCAGATGCTTTAACCTTACTACTCAAATCGTATGAACTAATATGGAGGACAACTAGTTCCCCAAAACCACGGTTGACAGGTTGATACAATATTTCTACTAAGTAGTAAGATGGAATATTAAGTCATATTTATCATATTATAAAATCCACATTATTTTTAAAACCACAATGCAGATTTCTGGGGCTAACTCTATGGTAGCACTACCATCTTGTTCTAATATATTCTTAGTGATATAACGTGGAATGATCTACCTGTGTTAGAAAAACTCCTTACATATAGTCAATGCTGATGTGATATCTCATAGGACATTTATAGAAGCAAGTTATTGTTAGCAAATAGGCCATCCTAATACCTTACGTGTCTCTATGTGATTTGACGATAGTCATTTGTAGATTGCATAGTTTATGATGTTTCTATGTGTACAGAGTCTGTGATCATGGCCAAAAGAAAGGGTATTGCAGAATGACTGGAAAAATTAACTGTCATCCTTACCTCTCTGCTTTATACCAGCTTCTATACCAGCTATTTTTTTGCATTATTCATTGTAATTACAGTATTCTAAACTGTATGTGGCAGAGAAAGCACTGGCGACCCACTCCAGTACTCTTGCCTGGAAACTCCCATGGATGGAGGAGCCTGGTAGGCTGCAGTCCATGGGATCGCTAAGAGTCGGACACGACTGAGCGACTTTACTTCTCAGTTTCATGCATTGGAGAAGGAAATGGCAACCCACTCCAGTGTTCTTTCCTGGAGAATCCCAGGGACAGAGGAGCCTGGTGGGCTGCCGTCTATGGGGTCGCACAGAGTCGGTCATGACTGATGTGACTTAGCAGCAGCAAACTGCATGTGGAAACTAGATATCTTCTTTATATTATGAAATATTTTGGTTCAAAGCATTCCTGTGGGTTTTCCTTTCTTCAGTGTATCTTATTTCTTATAATTTTTAGTGAAATATATAACCTTATATACTCATTTCCTGGGTATTAATACACACACACACACATACACACACACATAGTGGACATTTTAAGTGAAATATTACTTTTTAGATACAATCCACTTATACTGAAAACAAGCAAAGTAACACAAATAAAATACATTGATAAAACCAAGAACAAAATTATTTTAAATTGCATTTAAAGCCTAACCAGAAAAAACATTTTTCAACATATCACAGCTAGAACCAGTCCTGATGTGATCCTAATGAACTTCTGAGTAGTTATGTTTTTGATTCTTTTTATTTTTTAATCAGAACAACGTCTCTGCCATCCTTTCCAAGAAGTTCAACAACAGAGTAGAATAACTATCCTGTAGATTAAATAAAAATTTAAACTACTTTATCTTCTTACAATGGAGTTTACTATTGGTACTTATGAATTTAGTATATTCATTTTTTCTCTATTTTTGTTTTTATTTGGATGGAGAAATGTAATAAGCTTAACAACAACAAATGAATGAAGAAAAATTCTCCAAAATAGCCTTTTACATAGGTTGGACAATGTGAGAGTACTGAAATTTCTGGAAGTCCTTAAAAGGAATTTTCTCATCTGGAAATGGCACCCTCATGTGCTTCCTGCAATATGTACCTAATGGTAAGCCTTCCAGTAGCCATACTGTGTACTTGAAGTTGAAAACTATGGCAATCAGAGAGAAAACAAACAACAAACTCCCCGCCCACCACCATACCACTGAAACTTTAGTCCTTCAAGTGTTTTCAGAACCACCAAACCAGTCCTGGACTAGCTACTTCTGGAACTCTTTTGCATGGGATTATAAACTCTTACTATAAACGGAAAGCCAATGTACTGCTTTATTTACTTATTGAATGAAATTCCCAGGTTATAAATTTGTTCTCTTTGTGTACTTGAGATTGTTTTCTTCTTTTTAAATATTCAAATCCTCTCTCCACCCTAACATCAACATAATTAATTAGTATGTTTCAATTCTTTTCAGATTTGTAATATTTTTCTTAGAATTAGAACTCATGTAAATAGATTGGAGAATGTAAATCATCCAAATGGATTGAAGCAATATTAGCTAATTGATGCTTTTAGTAATATAGTTTTAAAGCATAGAGATTCTTTCAATATGCTTGTGGGTTGATATAGCACTCATGTATTTAGGATTCATATATAAAATCTAAGTCATAGTTTCTATTTACAAAGAAAAGTGTGATGTACTTAAATCCAGATATACGAGTGAAACAGTAGTGATCAGCCACTGACAGAGATCTGCTCCCGAAGCACACAGAGTCTCAGTTGTGCTTTACCCACAGCTCTTCAAAAGATTTTTGATCCTTAGATAAAGAATTTGTTAATACTTTTAAGTTTTAAACTTAAGATCTATAAAGATTTTTCTTTTTCTGAGTCTCAACGTGATATTTTTACTTAAGCAAGAAAATTCCTTCAGTATGGAGACCAACAACTCACCCCAGGCATTTTTGGGATACTAACATTACAACAAAAAAATAAAAGAGATGTCTGGAAAAAATGTAGTTAAGGATATAATGAAATGAAAGAAAAGAAATGACCTAAAGATTGGGTATTTTATGAATTAATACTGCTGCTGCTGCTGCTGCTAAGTCACTTCAGTCGTGTCCGACTCTGTGTGACCCCATAAACGGAAGCCCACCAGGCTCCCCCATCCCTGGGATTCTCCAGGCAAGAACACCGGAGTGGGTTGCCATTTCCTTCTCCAATGTGTGAAAGTGAAAAGTGAAAGTGAAGTCGCTCAGTCGTGTCTGACCCTCAGCGACCCCACGGACTGCAGCCCACCAGGCTCCTCCATCCATGGGATTTTCTAGGCAAGAGTACTGGAGTGGCTTGCCATTGCCTTCTCCGATGAATTAATACTGAGGGAGATTTAATTCTTTTCCTGTCCTTAAGACTTCTATTATTGCCCTTTCATAATTTTGCCTAACTCAAGGTGTAAATTTAATTTTATGTTCATCATAAAGGATGTTCTTAATATCTCTTAATGTCAGTGGATTTGATTTTTCTTTTTTCTCTTTTGTCTCATTGTATGTTGGTTTTGCCTTTTCTCTGGAATCTATCTCATTTTAACTTACATCATTGATGCCTGTGATTTTATTGGATTTTAAGCTTTCTGAACCCATTTACATGTTATTCTTCCTTGTAAATCCTCACCATTCAGCTTCTTTCAATGGCAGCTGCTCAGTTGATAGGCTTGAGAACATCCATGAATGACTAGAAGAAATCTCACATTATAATTGCATCTAGGGAGGAAAGTATTATCACAGCACCTGAGGCCAAGAGAGATTGTGAAGTACACATACCCAAGTACTCGGCGTTCGTAGCTCAGGTGCTTCCTTAAGACATCTAATAGCTACAATTGTTCTTTCCACTGGCACCTCCATTGCCTGAGGGATATGAATAAAGAACAAACATTCTTTTGCTTGATCATTATTCTATAGACCTATAAAATTACTTCTTTAAAATGAATATTCCTGAGAATAGTCACCCTTCAATTTTGATTCAATTACAGGTATCTCCCGCTTTTTGAAAGTTTCCTCTATGCCACTTTGTTTTTACAGAAGACCTATACATTAGTATTTATTTCTTTTCACATACCCAAAGAAATCTAAACTGTATTTTCCCTTTTACAATAAACAGTAAAGAGTGAAAATGGCAGTCAGATTATTTTGCAGCTGGCGAGAACCCCAAGCGGCAAGAATGGCACCACCAAGCTCCTTTCCTGGGAACTGCAGTCAGCATCTCATCCATAGCTTAATGAAACATAAGTAAGTATCTGTGCTTTACTTGATGTGTCCAAAGATAATTGCTTCTTGTTTGAACAATATTCTGCTTCCACTGATGTCATATTAATGCTCTACTTTTTGGATAATGGATAATCTCTCTATTATGAAGTGAAGTCCTGGGATCTGAATTCTTAAAAACAGTGTAGGCAATATTGATGTTGATGGCCCAGACACTATCTTTTGGGAAATATTATTCTAATTATTTTCTTCCTCATATGGTTGGTTGTTAGCTTCTAATGTCACTCTGCTTATTTAACTTATATGCAGAGTACATCATGAGGAACGCTGGGTTGGAAGAAGCACAACCTGGAATCAAGATTGCTGGGAGAAATATCAATAACCTCAGATATGCAGATGAGACCACCCTTATGGCAGAAAGTGAAGAGGAACTAAAAAGCCTCTTGATGAAAGTGAAAGAAGAGAGTGAAAAAGTTGGCTTAAAGCTCAACATTCAGAAAACTAAGATCATAGCATCTGGTCCCATCACTTCATGGGAAATAGATGGGGAAACAGTGGAAACAGTGTCAGACTATTTTTTGGGGCTCCAAAATCACTGCAGATGGTGACTGCAGCCATGAAATTAAAAGACGCTTACTCCTTGGAAGGAAAGTTATGACCAACCGAGATAGCATATTAAAAAGCAGAGACATTACTTTGACAACAAAGGTCCGTTATCAGGGACCTGCCTCGATATGGACCCAGGGTATCCTCGGGATGAACGGCGTCGGCGTCAGCAAGAGAGAGAGAGAGAGAGAAAGAGAGAGAGAGAGAGACAGGGGCTGATAATTCCTTGGTTTACGCAGAAAACCAATAAAACCCCAGCATGGGGTTTGCTCTGTTTACGTAGGCCGCAGGCGCCCTCTCGAATCACTGGAGGCACCCCACCAGGGCACCCCATCGAGTGGGTCTTAGAAGCCCAGGCAGATAAGTAAACGCAGAGGGCCCAGCGCTCCAAGGATCTCAACCAGAAAAAGGAGAATAGAGAAAAGGACGGAAACAGAGAAAGAACGACACGGGGAGACCGAGCTTCAGTGAGCAAGGCCCAAACTTTATTTTCCAGTGCTGCTTTTATACCCTAAGTTGTGCATATAAAAAATAGAGAAAGGGAAGTATAGAGTCACGCCAAAATCATGCGGGGTCAGCAATCTTGACCCTTATCAGGATCAGGGCTTATTTTTGTATGTCCCATGATATACAAAAGTTTTAGGTGGTTTACATCATCTTCTGGCCAGGAGGCCTGCTAACAGTTTATGGCCCTCTCTCCTAACAAAGGTTAAGTAAGTAAGTAAGTAAAGTTGCTCAGTCGTGTCCGACTCTTTGCGACCCTGTGGACGGTAGCCTACCAGGCTTCTCCGTCTATGGGATTCTCCAGGCAAGAATACTGGAGTGGGTTACCATTTCCTTCAGAAAAAGGCTTATATTCTTTCAAGGTGATTTTCCTAAAGTCAGGCGCTATTCTCCAAAGACACATGACAAAGTTACATTCCTATAAGGCAAGGGTGTAGTAGCTACAAGAAAGGAATTTATTAACTTAAAATCTGATGTGGTTAAATCAAAGGCTACTACTTATTTTCTCTATATGTGATTAATATATTTCCAAGGATACAATAGAAAATATGGAAACTTTGCAGCAAGCATTGATTTAACAATGAAATCTTTTTTAGTACTATTCTAATGATTTTAACTTCCTCAACAAATTCCTGTATTTTAGAATATTAAGCTTTCTGTCCTTACATGGCTGGGAGGCTGTAAACAGTCACATTCGTAGTTGTAAGAGCCCGGACAAATTTGTCATGCAAGTTAGAAAGCTATCAGAGGGGCTTGGATTGGAACACTCCTATTAAGCCGAGGAGAACTTTTTAACTACAGCTCTGAATTAATGTTTTCAGAGAAAGGTGGTTGGGGGGAAGCCCCCATAAGTATTAGAGGACTTGGTAAGAGGCGTAAGGCAGTCAGACTCTGGTTTTCTTTAGGGTAGATGCTCGGCTAAGTCCAGGGGGTTCCTCAAGTCCTGATTAGCCTTTGCCCATCAGGCCTCTTCCCAAATTGACCTTTGCCACGGGTAGGATTTTCCTCTCTGGCTCCCGGCAATGCCTTTCCAAATTCCAAGTCATAAGACAAATCAGTTGCACAATTGGGAAAATGCAAAAAATTTCTGAGGCTAAAAATTTTTAAATGCTGATATGTGGAATTATGTGTCAAGGTTGTCATTTTGGGTAATAGGAGCAGGAGCTAGTTGAAAAGAAGCAGCCTCAGTCTTGTAGCTGATGCTATGAAATATGTGTGTGTTTGTGTTTCCTGGTAATGATGATCCATTCTTGTGAACAAAATCAATATTAATAGAAAAAATTAAGAGGCCCGTATACTTTACACAAATCCTATGAATATTGTTCTAAAATAGAGAAAAGTTTTGAAAGCAAAATTACTCATTAAAGTCACAATTTTGACATGTGATTGTGTGTTGTGCTATAATCCTTGCTAGATCGTAACTGCTATCCAAATACCCAATAGCATTCATTGGTATTTTCCAGTGCTCGAATTATTCACTATGGATTATAGTTATTTGTAAAGACCACAGAAGATTTGATAATTCTTCTTTATTAAATAATTTTCAGATATATCTAAAATTTAATTAAATCTATGAAGAACATTGATTTTGTTTACAGTTTTGTTTGCTGTGTAAAAGTTTTTAAGTTTAATTATATCCCATTTGTTTATTTGTGCTTTTGTTTCCATTACTATAGGAGACAAGTTTAAAAAAAATATTGCTGTGATTTGTTTCAAAGAATATTCTATGTTTTCCTCTAAGGGTTTTATAACATCTGGTCTTACATTTAGGTCTTTAATCTATTTTGAATTTACTTCTATGTATGGTGTTAGAGAATGCACTAATTTCATTCTTTTACATGTAGCCATCCAGTTTTCCTAGTATGACTTACAGAAGAGACTGTCTCTTCTCCATTGTATATTCTTACCTCTTTTGTTATGGATCTATTGGCCACAAGTGCATGGGTTTATTTCTGGGCTTTCTATTCTGTTCCATTGATCTATATGTCTGTTTTTGTGCCAGTACCATACTGTTTTGATTACTGTAAGTTTACAGTATAGTCAGAAGTCAGGGACCCTGATACCTCTAGCTCTGTTCTTCTATTGTTTTTGGCTATTTGGGGGTCTTTTCTATTTCTATACAATTTTTTTTTCTTTCAGTTCTGTAAAAAATGCCATTGGTAATTGTATAGGTAATACATTGACTCTGCAAATTGCCTTTGGTAGTAGTACTTAATGATATGGATTCTTCCAATCCAAGAACAAAATATATCTTTCCATCTGTCTTTATACTATTTTCAATTTCTTTCATCAGCATCAAATAGTTTTTGGAATATAGGTCTTCTTTTCCCTATTTCAGTTCAGTTCAGTTCAGTTCAGTCGCTCAGTTGTGTCTGACTCTCTCGACCCCATGAATCACAGCATGCCAGGCCTCCCTGTCCGTCAACAACTCCCAGAGTTCACTCAAACTCATGTCAGGCGAGTCAGTGATGCCATCCAGCCATCTCATTCTCTGTCCTCCCCTTCTCCTCCTGCCCACAATCCCTCCCAGCATCAGAGTCTTTTCCAGTGAGTCAACTCTTCACATGAGGTGGCCAAAGTATTGGAGTTTCAGCTTTAGCATCAGTCCTTCCAATGAACACCCAGGACTGATCTCCCCTAGAATGGACTGGTTGGATTTCCTTGCAGTCCAAGGGACTCTCAAGAGTCTTCTCCAGCACCACAGTTCAAAAGCATCAATTCTTAGGCAAACAGCTTTCTTCACAGTCCAACTCTCACATCCATACATGACCACTGGAAAAACCATAGCCTTGACTAGATGGACCTTTGTTGGCAAAGTAATGTCTCTGCTTTTTAATATGTTACCTAGGTTGGTCATAACTTTCCTTCCAAGGAGTAAGCATCTTTTAATTTCATGGCTGCAATCAGCATCCACAGTGATTTTGGAGCCCTAAAAAATAAAGTCTGACACTATTTCCACTGTTTCCCCATCTATTTCCCATGAAGTGATGGGACCAGATACCATGATCTTTGTTTTATGAATGTATTCCTAGGCATTTTATTCTCTTTGATGCAATGGTAAATTAGATTGTTTCCTTAATTTCTCTTTCTGATATTTTGTTGTTAGCATATAGAATGCAACAGATTTCTGTATATTAATATTATTCCTGTAACTTACCAAATTCATTGTTGAGTTCTATTAGTTTTCTGGAGGTATGTATAGTATCATGTCAACTACCAAGAGTGACAACCATCTTCAAAATGAAAAGGCAATGCAAATAATGAGAGAAAATATCTGCAAATGAGGCAACTAACAAAAAAATTTAGTTTCCAAAATATACAAACCGCTTATGCAGCTCAACATAAGATAAATTAAAAATGGTCAGAAAACCTAAATAGATATTTCTCCAAAGAAGATACATAGATGACCAATTGTCACATGAAAAGATGCTCAACATTGTGAATACTTAGAGAAATGCAAATCAATACTACAAGACATCACCTCAAATCTACAAAACTACAGTCAGGATGGCATTTGTATCACCAGTCAGGATGGCATTTGTAGACTTTTGTAGACTTGCACACTTAAAATCTCTGTAAATAATAAATGGTGGAGAGTGTGTGGAAAAACAGAAACCTTCCTACACTGTTGGTAGGAATGTAAATTGGGGCTGCCACTATGGAGAAAAGTATGGAGGTTTTTAAAAACTAAAACCAGAGTTATCATATGATGCAGTAATTCCACCCCTTGGCATATATTTGGAAAAGATGAAAACTCTAATTCAAAAAGATACATGCACCCCAATGTACACTGCAGCACTATTTACAATGGCAAACATGGAAGCAACTTGAATTCCATTGGCTTGATGAACTGATAAATATGGTGCATATATACATATACATATAAATATATATGCATATAAAATAGAATATTATTCAGCAGTAAAAAACAATGAAAAGATGTCATTGGCAGCAACATGGATGAACCTAGAGATTACCATACTAGGTAAAGTAAGCCAGACAGAGAAAGACAAATATCATATGATATTACTTATATCAGAACCAAAAAAAAGAAAACATAAATGAACTTACTTACAAAACAGACCTTGGTTTGATCCCTGGGTCTGGAACATTCCCTGGAGAAGGAAATGGCAAACCATTCTAGTATTCTTGCCTAGAGAATTCCACAGACAGAAAAGCCTGGCGGACTACAGTGCATCAGGTCACAAAGAGTCAGACATGACTGAGAGACTAACACTTTCATAAAACAGAAACAGACTCAGACATAGAAACCAAACTTATGATTACCAAAGGGGGAAGTGAGGGAAGGAAAAATTGGCATTTGAGATTAACAGATATACCTTGTTATATATAAAATAGATAGATAACAAGGATCTACCTTACAGCACGGGAAACTATATGCAGTATCTTTTAATAAGCTATAATGGAAAAGAATTTGAAAATGAATACAAATGTATTCATATGTATTCACTGGGACTTTCCTCACAGCTCAGATGGTAAAGAATCTGCTTGCAATGCGGGAGACCAGGATTCAACACTTGGATTGGGAAGATCATCTGGAAGAGGGCATGGCAATCCACTCCAGTCTTCTTGCCTGAAGAATCCCCATAGACAAAGGAGCCTGGCAGTTTACAGTCCATGGGGTTACAAAGACTGAGCAACTAAGCACATATATTACTAAATTATTTTGCTATACACCTGAAACATTGTAAGCAACTATACTTCAGTTAAAAAGTAGTACAAAGAATGATGGAAATATTTTTAAGAAAGATAAAGGAAATCCCTCATTATTACCAGATATGGTTTAAATCACCAAAATAGAAAGTATCATCGACTAATGCACTTCATAACTATCTTGTACATACTGATACTGTAGAATGGACAAAATCGTGAGAAACATTTGACCAATATCTACTGCTGCCTGGAAAATAATACACAATTTTGCAGTATGGACAATATTTAGGAAAAAAAAAAAGATACTTTCTATAGGAAACAAATTATCTTTCAATTACACCTGAAAAATAAGTGAGTTCTTGAGAACTCTAAGTTGTTCTGATTTGTTTCCAAATCCAAACACTGCTATCTTTTTGAACTGAGCTACTGAACTGAACACTGGCTAAATCCAAAATGCAGTAGTTGGATGCAATGACAGAATGATTTCTGTTTGTTTCCAAGGCAAACCATTCAATATCACATAATCCAAGTATATCCCCCAAGCAGTAATGCTGAATTTGAATGGTTCTGTGAAGACCTACAAGACCTTTTAGAATTAACACCCCAAAAAGATGTCCTTTTCATTAAGGGGATTGGAATGCAAAAGTAGGAAGTCAAGAAACACATGGAGTAACAGGAAAATTTAGCCTTGGGTACAGAATGAAGCGGGGCAAAGGCTAATAGAATTTTGCCAAGAGAACACACTGGTCATAGCAAACACCCTCTTCCAATAACACAAGAGAAATCTCTACATATAGAAATCACCAGATGGTAAAAACCAAAATCAGATTGATTATATTCTTTTCAGCCAAAGATGAAGAAGCTCTATACAGTCCACAGAAACAAGACTGGGAGATGACTGTGGCTCAGATCATGAACTCCTTATAGCCAAATTCAGACTGAAGTTGAAGAAAGCGGGGAAACCACTAGGCCATTCAGGTATGACCTAAATCAAATCCCAAACAATTATACAATAGAAGTGAGAAAGACATTTAAGGGACTAGATCTGATAGAGTGCCTGATGAACTATGGATAGGGTTCATGACATTGTACAGAAGAAAGGGATCAAGACTATCCCCAAGAAAAAGAAATGCAAAAAAGCAAAATGGCTGTCTGAGGAGGCCTTACAACTAGCTGTGAAAAGAAGAGAAGTAAAAAGCAAAGGAGAAAAAGAAAGATAGACCCATTTGAATGCAGAGTTCCAAAGAATAGCAAGGAGAGATAAGAAAGCCTTCCTCAATGATCAGTGCAAAGAAATAGAGGAAAACAATAGAATGGGAATGATTAGAGATATCTTCAAGAAAATTAGAGATACCAAGGGAAAATTTCATGCAAAGATGGGCTCAGTAAAGGACAGAAAAGGTATGAACCTAACAGAAGAAGATATTAAGAAGAGGTGGCAAGAATACACAGAAGAACTGTACAAAAAAGTTCTTCATGACCCAGATAATCATGATAGTGTGATCACTCACCTAGAGCCAGATATCCTGGAATGTGAAGTCAAGTGGGCCTTAGGAAGGCCCTATGAACAAAGCTAGTGGAGGTGATGGAATTCCAGTTGAGCTATTTCAAATCCTGAAAGATGATGCTGTGAAAGAGCTGCTCTCAATATGCCAGCAAATTTGGAAAACTCAGCAGTGGCCATGGGACTGGAAAAGGTCAGTTTTCATTCCAATCCCAAAGAATGCTCAAACTACCACACAATTGCACTCATCTCACACGCTAGTAAAATAATGCTCAATGTTCTCCAAGCCAGGTTCAAAAATACATGAACCATAAAATTCCAATGTTCAAGCTGGTTTTAGAAAAAGATTAGGAACCAGAGATCAAATTACCAACATCTGCTGGATCACCAAAAGTCAAGAGAGTTCCAGAAAAAACATCTATTTCTGCTTTATTGACTATGTCAAAGCCTTTGACTGTGTGGATCACAATAAACTGTGGAAAATTCTGAAAGAGAAGGGAATGCCAGACCACCTGACTTGCCTCTTGAGAAACCTATATGCAGGTCAGGAAGCAATAGTTAGAACTGGATATGGAACAACAGACTGGTTCCAAATAGGAAAAGGAGTACATCAAGGCTATATATTGTCACCCTGCTTATTTAACTTATTTGCAGAGTACATCATGAGAAAGACTGGTCTGGATATGCACAAGCTGGAATCAAGATTGCCAGGAAAAATATCAATAACCTCAGATATGTAGATGACACCACCTTTAAAGCAGAAAGTGAAGAACTAAAGAGCCTTTTGATGAAAGTGAAAGAGGAGAGTGAAAAAGTTGGCTTAAAGCTCAACATTCAGCAAACTAAGATCATGGCATCCACTACCATCCATCACTCATGGCAAATAGATGGGGAAACAGTGGAAACAGTGTCAGACTTTTTTTGGGCGGGGCTCCAAAATCACTGCAGATGGTGACTGCAGTCATGAAATTAAAAGATACTTACTCCTTGGAAGGAAAGCTATGACCAACCTAGACAGAATATTAAAAAGCAGAGACATTACTTTGTCAGCAAAAGTCCGTCTAGTCAAGGCTATGGTTTTTCCAGTAGTCATGTATGGATGTGAGTTTGGACTATAAAGAAAGCTGAGCGCCAAAGAATTGATGCCTTTGAACTGTGGTTTTGGAGAAGACGCTTGAGTGTCCCTTGGACTTCAAGGAATTTCAACTAATCCATCCAAAGGAGATCAGTCCTGAGTGCTCATTGGAAGGACTGATGTTGAAGCTGAAACTCCAATAGTTTGGCCAACTCATGCGAAGAGCTGACTCATTTGTAAAGAGTCTGATTTTGGGAAAGACGAAGGTGGGAGTAGAAGAGGACAACAGAAGATGAGATGGTTGGATGGCATCACTGACTCAATGAACACGAGTTTGAGTAAACTCCGGGAGCTGGTGTTGGACAGGGAGTCCTGGCATGTTGTAGTCCATGGAGTCACAAAGAGTTGGACATGACTGAACAATTTAACTGAACTGGAATGAACTGAACACTGGCTAAGATTAAGCAGATACTGCCCAAGTTCAGTTCAGTTCAGTTCAGTCGCTAAGTCGTGTCCGACTCTCCGCAACCCCATGAATCACAGCACACCAGGCCTCCCTATCCATCACCAACTCCCAGAGTACACTCAAACTCATGTCCACAGAGTCGGTGATGCCATCCAGCCATCTCATTATCCGTCGTCCCCTTCTCCTCCCGCCCCCAACCTTTCCCAGCATCAGAGTCTTTTCCAGTGAGTCAACTCGTCGCCCAAGTTAGGTGCATGCAAATCTCTGACTTTGAATGAAAACAAGGCTGAATCAAAAGATTTAGTTCCCTGATGCTATTTTTCCAATTCAGTGAAATGGATATTTATTGGCTATTTTAAAATCTCTTCCTTTTTTTAACATTTGAATTTAACATTATATATTTTTCCATAAACTTGCACTTTATGAATCAAACACATTTTATGTATTATTTCCACTATTATTTCATTCAAAATAACAATGCTTAATACTGTGATTTCTTCTTTAATCTATGTATTTCATAATTGAAAATTTTATAGGGAATTTTATAGTTATTTCTTTGGTACTGTTTTTAACTTATTTCCACTGTGGTTAGAAAGTATACTTTGTATAATCTTAATCCTTTGACATTATTTGAGACTTGATTAATGGCTGAAGATATATATGCTTATTTTTTAAAAAATATTCCAAGTATACTTGTAAAGTACATGCATTCTGACTTCTGGGAAGCATTTTCTTATAGTTCTCATTTAGACCATTTTTGTTAATCAAGCTTTTCTAAACTTATAAATCCTTACTGATTTTTGTAACTATTTTTCATAATTATTCATAAGTATGCCAAATTTCATGCTATGAATATAAACTGGTCTGTTTTCCCTTTTATTTGGATCTGTTTTGTTCAATCTACTGAGAGTGTTTCGATTGCATATAAATTTATAAATGTAACTTTTCCTGACTGTATCCTTGTATTACAATGAAATGTTCTTCTTTATTAGAATCATTTTTGCTTTAAAATCTACTTTTCTGATATTACTGCAATGGTTTCACTTTGATAAATTGTTTTGTGTTGATATTTTAAAAATGTATTCATTTACTTGGGGTGCAGTATGGAGATTTCTTTAAAGAAGTGGAAAATACAGCTAATATATGATCCATAAATCCCACTTCTGGGCATATATCTGGAGAAAAACGTGGTTAAAAAGGATACATGCACATCAATGTTCATTTCAGTACTGTTTTTTATAGCCAAGACATGGAAACAATCTAAATGTCCATTGACAGATGAATGGATAAAGATGTGGTACATATATACAATGGAATATTAGTCATTAAAAAGAATGAAATAACACTATTTGCAGCAACACAGAAAGACCTGCATATTATCATGCTAAGTGAAGTAAGTCAGACAGAAAAAGATATCATATGATATCTCTTATATGCCAAATCTAAAAAAGAAATGATATAGATGAACTTATTTATAAAACAAATAGACTCACAGACTTAGAGAATGAACTTAAGTTTATCAGAGGGAATAGTGGAGGGAATGATAGATTGGGAGTTTGGGATTGACATATGCACACTACTATATTAAAATATGTAATCATCAAGGACCTACTGTATAGCATAGGGCATGTGTGCATGCTAAGTCACTTCAGGCATGTCCAACTCCTTGTGACCCTATGGACTGTAGCCCACCAGGCTCCCCTATCCATAGGATTCTCCAGGCAAGAATACTGGGTTGCCATGTCCTCCTCCAGGATAGTATAACAAACTCTGCTCAATATTCTCTACTAACTGTGCTCAATATTCTGTACTAACCTAAATGAGAAAAGAATTTGAAAAATAATATATATATGTATATGTATAACTGAATCCCTGGGCTGTACATCCCTAAAACTAACAGAGCTAATCTACTATTTTTTTTAAAATAGCGACTATTGATTTTAAAAAAGTAGATTCATATATCCAAGTTTTTCCAAATGTTTTACATCAGTGTTTTCTAAAAAACAAATCAAGTGGCAAAAAGTATATACTTTGTGTGTGTGTGTGTATATATATATATATATAGTCATATATATAGTTTTCCTTAATATCTGTGTTGTGAATAAAAACTAGTTAATTTTATTAGGTAGAATTGATTTGGATTTAAAGTAAAAATATACATACTTAAAAATTCCATATGTCCGAATTGAACAACTTCTCTAATTCTTTTGTAGCTTAGTATTATTTTCCTCAAATTCCAAATGGTGTTGCCTAAACTGAAAGCTGTGCTAACTTTAGGAAAAAAAAAAAAAAAATTCTCAGAATCTTTCTTTTTAGTGTTTTACAGAAAAAAAAAAAATCTTTTATATGTAGATTCACGCTAGAAGGAATACATAGAATCATTATTATTCATTATATTATGTACTGTTTCCATCTCAATGGTGTGTCTTATATTACACAACTTAAATTGTCCAGCTAGATCACAATAAACACCATTCATTGGTGCTTCAGATTTTCTTGTTTGTATGCAGTGTGATGGCAGTGAAAAAATATTAATCACACTCTTTTTTGGTCTGTGGTTACTGAATAACTGCAAACATTAATTTTATAAAAATTCTTGAACTTGAATTAATAGTATACTAAATCTTTTAGGACTCTTTACAACTCAACCTATGAACAGAGTTTGCTATACTATCCTGGAGGAGGATGTGGCAACCCAGTACTCTTGCCTGGAGAATCCTATGGATAGGGAAGCCTGGTGGGCTACAGTCCATAGGGTCACAAGGAGTTGGACATGCCTGAAGTGACTTAGCATGCACACATGCCCTATGCTATACAGTAGGTCCTAGACAATAGATAAGCTATCAATAAATAGATTGCCTATCATTTCTTTTAATGGTTTCAAAAACTTGATTTTTCATGGTATTTATATATATGTATATATTTTTTAAGTATATATATATATATATATACTGAAAAAAATTTAACAACTATACCCCCGACATTTTTTATTTTTTTACATCATAAAATTGAGTACAAATATTTTCAGTATGGATGATACAGTTCAATAAAACAAGGTAAGCATTAGTCTCTTTTTAAAAAAATTCCAATAAATCTAGAATACAATCTTTAATCTAGTAGTAATTTTTCTTCAGCAGATGTAAATGAAAATTTGAGAAAAAATTCAAATATTAGTTGGTTAATGCCTCTTAGAATGCATAATTAATCTAAGTTAAAATATGTAAACTTAGAAATTCTGAATCAATTAATCATTGATAATGCTAGAAAATGTTGAATTATGTAAGAAATTTTTTGTTAACTGAAAGCCTTTCACTTTTTAAAATATCTATATCTTTTTCTTTTATAATTTTAAGCAAAATTTTCATAAAAAATAATAATTTATTTTTGTCCTCTATCCATGTAAATATAATATTTTATTATTTTGAATGAATTTTGAAGGTCAAACATTTAAATGAAAATTTAAAAAATGGATCTGCACACAGCAAAGCTATGGCCCGAGGTATGCAGTGTATTGTTACAAGGAACTTTTTTTTTTTTAAGATAATATATTTTTATTTGCTCAGAATGCTTGTTTCTAAAGGTCACTGAAATTAAAAATGGTTTGCTTTCCAATGAAGTTGTTAACATCCAAAACTTCATTAAGTTTACAACAAATTAAGAATTTACAATAAACAGGGACCTATATAGTCTTAGTAGATACTGGGGTAATAAAGTATACACTATACAGTGACACATATTCTTTTTATCAGAGCATAATCTCCTGAACAGACAGAAATGCAGAAGTAAGTAACAGTGTTGTTTTTATCTATGCTCAAATAAAATATTTCAGTTCCTAGAATTCAAAATTCTAAATCGTTCACCCAGATTTTTTTTTTTTCCTTCCAGTTCAAGTCTGGAGAGCTTCTCTATAAAATTTTACATAACTTTTCCTTTGAAATATGAGAAAAGCATGGAATCTCCTGAGTTAGATGCAGCTTATACATTTTTAAAAAATTATTTTTAAAAAATATCACAAGTGAACCACCAAATATATCCATAATAAACATCCTTGCTATTCACATAGCTCTTTAAGCAATATTCAAGTATATTTGTGCTTGTATGTTTACATTACTTTAGAGTCTATTTTTAGCTTACCATAAAACTGTATCTGTAAAGCCTTTTCAAATATTTAATAAATGAAGCAAAACAGTCATTATGAAAATATAAACTGTGTTTACAGACTTTTCATCTTTCATGTTTTTATGCATTTCCTGTCAACCATATAATTTCCTTTTCTTTAGGGATGCTGATAAACTGTTGTCTTTGTAATCTCAACACTGCTGCTTTCTCAGCTGGCCACTCAGATTTTCTGAACACATGGTATTCTCTTTGTGCATCAGTTGAACCAGTGGAATCTGATAATGTTGGTATTCATCATTTTCAGTTATTTCAACTGCAGAACCACCTTATTAGCTGCTTTCAAGGAATCTATTAGATTCTGCAGCTCTTCTTTACTCATTTCAACAGAATATGGCTTGACTTCACCATTTTCTTTTACATCTAGATGAAGGTTTAAAAGTGGCATTTGTAATGAAGCAATCTTGTCACTAGCAAGTGCAAGCTTTATATGCCAATCAAAATCCTGTAGTTGTGCAGAGGAAATATCAACTATTTCTTCCAACAGATTCTTCTTGATTTCATATTTCCTACTTTTTAAGCATTTCATGATAGCTTCTTGATGAGATGAATTCAACTGTTTCAACCGTTGAGATATCTCTTCGTCAGATAAATTTTTACCAACTACAGCTTTGAAAAAGGTGGTAATGTTTTCTAGAACATGCATCCATTCTGTTGAATCCCAAACACTGTGATAATACTGGTAGAGAGGATAAGTTCGGCCACAAATACCATCAATTATTTTGTGAAGAAGCTGCAAGCCCCGCTCTGCGGGAAGCTTCTGCAGCTGCCACAAGGGTGTCCCCTCTTCCGGCTCCATCCCTGCAAGAAGCTAGGACTGTTACAAGGAACTTTTATGATTTGTATTTCTTATCTCAACCTACATTTTACCATATCTTATATGTCTGCTATCTAAGATTATTTAACTTAGTCCACAATCTCCCCTTCTGCTTAGGAAACAATTAGTGTCTTTCTGAAACAGATTCATATTAAGTGTCCCCAAAAAACTTCAGTAGTAAACCGTAAATTTTATGCATTTATGTTTAGTCTTAGATAAATTTGTCACATGAGTGAAGATATTGATTTCAGTGAGTGTGGAAATCTAATAAAATGAAAATTTGGGAGTGAGGATATTATGCAAAGCAAATTAAATAAGGGAAGCTTATGAATAATCTCTCACTGGAGTGATTTAATCAAATTTTTAAAACACTCAAAATGCCCACATCTCCTTATACATTTTTAAAACATAAAAAGTGAAAATGAAAGTGTTAGTCGTTTAGAATCCCTTGGATTCTCCAGGCAAGAATATTGGAGTGGGTAGCCATTTCCTTCTTCAGGGGATCTTCCTGACCCAGGGATCAATCCCAGGTCTCTGGCATCGCAGGCAAATTCTCCATGGTCTGAGCCACAAAGGAAGCCTTTAGAACACGAACAGCCATGATAATAGCACCAAAGCCTCTACACTCTGTCATCTGCTTCAGTGTTCCCTGCCTTCCCCACTACAGCTTGATTGAAAACTACTGACTTTTACTTTCCTTCTTCTGTGAATCTAAGCTTAATCAACTCACAGCTTTCCTCCAGCTTTTCCCCTTCCTCCACTATTTTTTCATTAGTTATGAAAATACAACAAGGATAGTCAATTCCCACAAACCTGGGAGTTCTTTTCCTTGGGATGACTTTACTTGGATATTAATGTATTATTTTTACAGTTTAAATTTACAGTTTGTTCTTATATTTATATTTCCAATGTTTGAGAGAAGTCTCAGTATAATTCTCCAAGTAATGACAAAAGGCCTAAAAACAAGGATATATACAGGAAATTTAACATTTCTCTGCAAGTGCTATGTCCACAGAATAAATGTGTGAGATCTGAGAAGTATCTGAAGGTATCAGTTGATCCAACCCATTGTCTTCATTTTCACATATTCTGCCTTTACCTATGAAACTTTTAGAGTGAAAAACCCTTAATATTAATTCTCAGGATTGTGGTTTCTGATACATGAATGTGGACAAATGATCAGAAACTGCCTCTCAGAACTTCCACAAAAACTTAAAACTAAACAAAACTAAGTAAAACAGAATTTGTTCTAAAGTGTTGATTTTCTCTTTTGTTCCCCTCTTTGAATACCATATAAGCATTATTTATGGTTGAGACATAAGTTAATGAAAATTAGTCTTCAGGAGGAATTCAAGCATGCCAGATTATCATTCATTGAATTTATAACCTTTCAATAAGAGCTAGTTCTCAAAATTCGAGGTTGTTTTTATACTAATTTTCTTTTCCAACATACCTAGTCATTTAATAAGTGATTATCATACTGTGAAAAATAGTATCTTTTTTAAAAACAAAAAATAACATTGTGATTTTTTCTTAAGAAAAAACATATTGGATTCATCATCTCTTGGGTTATGGAGAAATATGACAATATTTCATATTCTTTTTTTATGACAAAATATTGCACTAGCAAAGTTTAACACCTTGGTTTCTTGGCCAATCAATTTTGAGATTGTTTCCTATACAGTCAGTGTTTTGTTTCTAAGCTGTTTTACTGCAGCAGGCAGGACATCTAACTGAATACATTGCTTCACTGAAACAGCCTGGACTTTAATTCTGTAACAGTCCTGTTACATTACCATCTTTCAGGAGGCCTGTCACTAAGCCATGGCAGTAGGAAAGAGGAGCAGGAAAGGAACATTAATGAAGGCAGTTGCATTCTGGTGATTTCCCAAGAGAAGACAAACACCAATCTACTGAAGGACTTTGGCTGCCAGCAGGTAAAATCAGGACACTGCCTTTATTTCCAGCATATTAGGGATGTTTCAATTCTGCCTTCCTCAGCTCAATGGAGAACATGCTGACAGACCCTGACCTTTCATCAGTGGAAGCAGGGAATCTGAAGGTTATTTTAGGACTACCTAGCAACAAATTCATAAGCCTGACAATTCCTAAGAATTAAGTTTGCGGCTTCCTCATTAGGGAATGTAGTAATCTATTTGCTTCTGTTATAATTTCAGAAAAAAAATGCATAAGTTACCATATTTGTTAGTTCCCCCCTCCTTTTGTCTATTAAATGGAGATGGTTATTCTTACTTCAGAAGAAAAGTTTTCCTATCTTTCTGGTGTTCGTTGGCCCATTTTACAGTCCGTAAGAAATGTATACATGTCATCTACAACCTCAAGATGCAAACTGGCTTTTACTCATTTGTGCAACTGGGTACTGAGGCTTATCGGTCTCCAGCCAGCTTCTTGTCCTATTGTTCACCTGTGAGCATTCTTCCCTCCTTTCACGCTGAAGTTGTCCTTGCATCCATCCTGTGCTTTTCACACCTTGGTGATTTCACCCATGCTGCTTCCCTGCCTGCAACATTCTCATCCATTTTTGACCCTCTGCTACACCACTCTATGGCTCCTCCAGTAAATGCTATAATTAACTAGATCATATTTTTGTCTCCAATGCGTAACACACCTGCTTAAATGCAGTAGGCTCTCATTAGTTATTTAAATAAATGCACTAATGGTGATTTGTTATTTAATGTTTCCTAAAGAAGAGAATAACGTGTATAACTTTTTCTCCTGAAAGTGGGTCTCATTTAATAATTTTAATGGTTAAGTTTTTTCTACAAAACGTTTTTTAGAAAAAAGATCTACATTTTTCTATTTCCATATAAACATTATGCCATATAAGTTTTAGAGAGATTTACCTCCACTACTTAAACCTTCGATTATACAAAAATATTTATATACTATTTATTTAAAGGTGATGTTCTATACTATTAATTCACAGATTTTACCATTTTTTCACTGCCTTATGTCCTCTGTTTCATGTTTTCAAGACAACAGCCTCAAACTCCTTGCATCTTTTATCCAATTACCCCAACTGGCAAAAGTCCATGAGTTAAATCTAACTCTACTAACACATCCAGTTGGCCTATAAAACCATCACTTGATCTATTTGATCAATGATTTCACTCTTTTTCTCTATCTCCTGTAATTTTTACTTATCTCTTTTCACCCCTCTCTGCTGAAAGACTTGGGGCTTCCCTGATAGCTCGGTTGGTAAAGAAACAGCCTGAGATTCAGGAGACCCCGGTTGAATTCCTGGGCTGGGAAGATCCAATACAGAAGCTATAGGCTACTCACTCCAGTATTCTTGGGCTTCCCTTGAGGCTCATCTGGTAAAGAATCCACTTGCAATGTGAGAGACCTGGGTTCGATCCCTGGGTTCAGAAGACCCTCTGGAGAAGGGAAAGGCTACCCACTCCAGTATTCTGGCCTAGAAATTCCATGGACTGTATAGTCCATGGGTTGGCAAATGGTCAGACACGACTGAACAACTTTCATTTTCACTGCTGAATGATTTACCCTGAGCATGGAAATATGCTTACCTCTTTTATCTCTATAAATATTTTTCTACTCTATATCCTTTTCTGCTGTTAATTAATTTATTTTCTTTCCCTTTTTCCAGTAGTCATGTATGGATGTGAGAGTTGGACTATGAAGAAAGCTGAGTGCCAAAGAATTGATGCTTTTGAACTGTGGTGTTGGAGAAGACTCTTGAGAGTCCCTTGGACTGCAAGGAGATACAACCAGTCAATCCTGAAGGAAACCAGTCCTGAATATTCATTGGAAGGACTGATGCTGAGTCTGAAAGTCCAATATTTTGGCCCCCTGATGCGAAGAACCAAGTCATTGGAAAAGACCTTGATGCTGGGAAAGATTGAAGGCAGGAGGAGAAAGGGATGACAGAGGATGAGATGGTTGGATGGCATCACTGACTAGATGGATATGAGTTGAGCAAGCTCCAGGAGTTGGTGATAAACAGTGAAGCCTGGTGTCCTACAGTCCGTGGAGTCACAAAGAGTCAGACACTAGAGCGACTGAACTGAACTGAAGAACCCCTCAGTAGTTGTCTACGTTCTCAAATTCGATTCCTTTTCTTCACGCACTCTACAACCTACTCTGGTCAATGTTTTCCCCACACCAATAAACTGCTTTAGTCAAGGTCACCAATGACCTCCATTTTCATGATTATAGAAGTTAATTCTCATTGCTTACTCAGTGTTCATTATAGTTAACCATTGGTGAAATTTAACTTGTTCCTTCCTCCTTAAGATAAGTTGTTCATTGACTTTTATAACAACACATTCCTGGTTTCTGAAAGGGATGCATTTGCCCAGGTGCAGTGAGAAAGACTGTGCATAGTCCATAGAGAAGTTAAAAATAATAACACAACTTACTGAAATGTTCTGTTTTTACTATCATAATTCACCAACAATAGTTTTTACCGAAAAAAAAGTGCATTTTGTTATGCTGATGTTTAAGAACTTCTAAGCAACTGAGCACAGCACAGTACATAGTTATTGCACAATTAATAATTTAATCTTCAAGTTAGCATCTTTTTTGCCTGTGACTCACACCATGTTACCAGTCTTCCTTTTCAGAGTTATCTTTGATGATTCAGAATTGTTTGAGCTCTTTTCCAGCATGGTATGTACTCCAAACCCTGTGGATCCTGTCTTTATAAACAACGGATTCAAATAGGAGTGATGCACCAGTCACCGTAAAAGTGAGGAAACTGAACATGAATTGCTTCAATTCTATTACTATTATTATTATATCTGGATTGTTAATTTGTGTATATAATTTAAAACAATGAGATAGCTAGGAAACTTCAGTGTGTGATGTTTTTGATGTGAGTTTTAGGTCATAAGGGAAATAGTCTACTGAGTTTTAATAATTTCTTTAAAATTGGAACTAATTAGAATTTAGAATTATTTCAATAATTTGCTTTAAAATTAAAATTTTTAAAAATAAAAATTAATAGAACTGCACTATCAGAAATTATTGTGATAGACCAATGTCTTCCCCTTTTCCAAAAACATTTATTAAAGATTATAAATTAATTTCATTAGTTGTAATATAAAATTATTTTTACATTTTTCTGCTTATTGAAATTGACTACTTTAACAATAAAAATTTATTATCTCTAGAAGTTCAAAGTCAAATATCAGCAGAGTCAGTTCCTTCCAAGGGCTGTGAGGAGAAGATTCGCTCCAAGTCTCTGGTTGACTTACAGATGGCTGTCTTCTCAAGGAGGATGTGGGTGTATGCTATGTCACTTCAGTCATGTCTAACTCTTTGCAACTCTACGGACTGTACCTGCCAGGCTCCTCTGTGTATGGAATTCTCCAAGCAACAATACTGGTGTGGGTTGCTCTTTCCTCCTCCAGGGAATCTTCCCAACCAGGGATAAAACCCACGTCTCCTGCATTGGCAGGTGGATTCTTTACTACTAGTGCCAACTGAGAAGCCCTCCCAGGAGGACATGTTATGTCATCTGTTTACAAAGACAGTTTTACATCTTCCTTCCTGATTAGCATATACCATTTGTGTCATTTTCCTGCCTTATTGCCAAAAATTTCAGTATGATGTTGAAAAGAAATGGTGAGGGGAGCATCCTTGCCTTGTACCTAAAGGAAAGCTTTAGGTTTCTCATCATTAAGTTTGATGATAACTGTCTTACAGACTTTAAGATAAAAGTCTTACAGACTTTACCATGTTAAGAAAGTTCTCCTTTACTCCTAGTTTCCTGAGATTTTATCATGAATGGATATTGGATTTTATCAAATGCCTTTTATATACTTATTGATATAATCATGAGATTTTTCATTCTTTTAGTCTATTGATGTAATGATTATATTAATTGATATTTGAATGTTGAAACAACTTTACATACCTGAGATAAGTCCCACTTGGCCATACTGCATAATTATTTTCATACTTTTTTGATTCAATTTATTTATATCTTGTTGAGGATATTTACATTTATTTTCATGAGGGATATTAGTCTGCAGTTTTCTTGTAGTATATTTGTCTGGTTTGGTTTTGGGGTACTGATAGCCTTATAGAAAGATTCAGAAAGTATTCTCTCTGCTTTTATCCTCTGAAAGAGAATGTAGAGGATTGATATAACTTCTTTAAATATTTGGTTAGAATTCAAAAGTGAAGTAATTTGTGTTTGGTACTTTCTCTTTTGGAAGGTTATTAATTGTTGATTAGTTTTTAATATATAAGACTATTCAAATTAATTCTTCTTGAGTGACTTTGTAGTATGTGTCTTTCAAGGAATTGGTCCATTTCATTTATATTATCAAATTTGTAGGCATGGATTGTTCATAGTATTCCCTGATTATCTTTTTAATTTCCATGGGGTAATGATACCTTTTCTTCAATTTCTCATATTAGTAACTTGATTCTCTTTTTTCTTAATTAGCCTGCCCAGAGTGTTACTGATTTTATTAATCTTTTCAAAGAATCAGCTTTTGATTTTGTTGATTTTCTTTATTGTGTTCTTGTATCAAATTTCATTGATTTCTACTCTAATTCTTATTTATTGCTTACATTGGATTTAATTTGCTCCTCTTTTTCTAATTTTCTAAGTTGGAAACTTAGATATTTGGTTTTAGATCTTTTCTAGCCCAGGTCAGTTAGATTTTGCTATGGCAGGTTAGACTCTGGTTAACTAGTTTCCTCTGAGGGCAAACCTTGTTAAGAAGGACAAGGTGCTTTGAATTATTTCAAAATGGTTTCTCTCCCTCTCACTGCTAGAAGGCCAAAGGGATTTTCCTTTGATATTTACTATTGGAACCTGGTTAAACCCCTAGAGATAAATTTTAAAATATTGTAGGAGTTACCCTATGACTCTTGGAAATAGTAAGTAATTACACCAAGATTACCAAATACAAGTTTAGTATACAAAAGTCAATTGTTTCCCTATACGCCAAGAGGAATTTGAAATTAAAAACACAATACCATTTATATTAGTGTCATTCAAAATGAAATACTTAGGTATAAATCTAACAGACTATGTGTAAGATCTAATATGAGGAAAATAATAAAACTGAAATACAAAGTCAAATAAAAACAATAAATATAGAGCTACTCCATGTTTATTAATAGGAAGACTGTGTTGTCAAGATGTCAGTTCTTCTTGATTTGCAGATTCTATGTAATCCCAATCAAAATTCCAACAAGTTATTTTATGGATATGCATAAACCTATTCTAACATTTAAATGGAGAGACCCAAGAATAGTCAAAATGACATTGAGGAAAAGAACAAAGTTGGTGGACTGATAATACCATCTTAAAGAATTATTATAAAGGGAAAGGTTGGGGGTGGGAGGAGAAGGGGACAACCGAGAATGAGATGGCTGGATGGCATCACCGACTCTGTGGACATGAGTTTGAGTGAACTCCGGGAGTTGGTGATGGACAGGGAGGCCTGGCGTGCTGTGATTCATGGGGTCGCAGAGAGTTGGACACGACTGAGTGACTGAACTGAACTGAACTGAACTGAACAGTAATCAGACAGTGTGGTAACACTGATAAAACAGACAAAATAAATAAAAAGAACAACATATGGAACTCAGAAATAGGCTTCCCTCGTGGCTCAGATGGTAACGAATCTTCCTGTAATGCAGGAGACCTGGGTTCAATCCGTGGTTTGGGAAGAACCCCAAACTGGAGAAGGAAATGGGCAACCCATTCCAGTATTTGTGCCTGGGGATTCTCCTGACAGAGGAGTCTGGCAGGCTACAGTCTATGGGGTGGCAAAGGACACAACTGAGTGACTAAGCACATAGCACACAATTTTACATTTGGTGAAAGACAAAGACAGTGCAATGGAGTCAAGACAGTCTGTTCAATAAATGACACTGGAACAATGGTTCATCCACTTCCAAAAACATAACTCTAGAAACAGACTTAACACCTTTCACAAAAATGAACTCAAAATGAACCATAGACAGAAATGTAAATAGAAAAATAATGAAACTCCTAGAAAACAACATATGTGAAAAATCTACACGACCATGGTTATGATGCTAGTTTTTTAGATATAAAACCAAAGGCACATAAAAGAAATAAGCTGGGCTTCATTAAAATAAAAAAAAAACTTCTGTTATGTCAAAGAGTGTGTCAACAGAAGTCAAAGATGAGCCACAGACTGAGAGAAAATATTTTCAAAATACATTTCTGAACAATCAATACTGCAGAAAATACACAAAGGACTCATGATATTAAAATAAAGAGCCCCCTTCAAAAATGGGCCAAGGACCTTTAATAGACACCTCATCAAAAAAGATGTATAGAAAGCAAGTAAGTATACGAAGAGATGGCCCACATCATAACTCCCCGTCAGTTCAGTTCAGTTCAGTTGCTCAGTCATATCCTACTCTTTGCGACCCCATGAACCGCAGCATGCCAGGCTTCCCTGTCAATCACCACCTCCCAGAGTTTACCCAAACACATGTCCATTGAGTCAGTGATGCCATCCAACAATCTCATCCTCTGTCATCCCCTTATCCTCCTGCCTTCAATCTTTCCCAGCATCAGGGTCTTTTCAAATGAGTCAGCTCTTCACATGAGGTGGCCAAAGTATTAGAGTTTCAGCTTCAGAATCAGTCCTTCCAATGAACACCCAGGATTGATCTCCTTTAGGTTGGACTGGTTGGATCTCCTTGCAGTACAAGGGACTCTCAAGAGTCTTCTCCAACACCACAATTCAAAAGCATCAATTCTTAGGCACTCAGCTTTTTTTATCGTCCAACTCTCACATCCATACATGACCACTGGAAAAACTACAGCCTTGACTAGATGGACCTTTGTTGATAATGTCTCTGCTTTTTGATATGCTGTCTAGGTGGTCATAATTTACCTTCCAAGGAGTAAGCGTCTTTTAATTTCATGGCTGCAATCACTATGTGCAGCTATTTTGGAGCCCCAAAAAATAAAGTCAGCTACTGTTTCCCCATCTATTTGCCATGAAGTGATGGGACCGGATGCCATGATCTTAGTTTTCTGAATGTTGAGCTTTAAGCCAACTTTTTCACTTTCCTCTTTCACTTTCATCAAGAGGCTTTTGAGTTCCTCTTCACTTTCTGCCATAAGGGTGGTGTCATCTGCATATCTGAGGTTATTGATATTTCTCCTGGTAATCTTGATTCCAGCTTGTGCTTCCTCCAGCCCAGCGTTTCTCATGATGTACTCTGCATATAAGTTAAATAAGCAGGGTGACAATATACAGCCTTGACGTACTCCTTTTCCTATTTGGAACCAGTCTGTTGTCCTCAACTCAACTATAAATTTAAACAACAATGAAGCACCCCTACACTTCTAATGGAATGGCTAAAACTCAGAACACTGACAAATGTTGGTAAGGATGTAGAGCGAAAGGAACTCTAATTCATTGCTGGTGGGAATGCAAAGTGTTACAGCTACTTGAGAAAACAGTTTGGTGATTTAGTACAAAATTAAACATATTCTTAGCATATGATTCAGCAATCTTTTTCTTGGCATTTACTCAAAGTATCTGCAAACTTGTGCCTACAAAAAACCTGAACACATGTTTTCAGCAGCTTTATTCATAATAGTCAAACCTTGGAAGTAACCAAGATGCCCTTCAGTAGGTGAATGGATAAATAAACTGTGGCATATCAAGAAAATGAGATATTATTCAGTGCTAAAAAGAAATAGAGGAATCTTAATACTATTTAGTGAAAAAAGTCAATATGTGAAGTTTACATATGTTGATTCATACTATATAACATTCTGGAAAAGGGAAACTGTGGAGGCAATAAAAAGGTCAGTGGTTGCAGGAGTAGGAGGTTGGGGGAAGATGAATAGGCACAGCATAGATTTTTAAGTCAGTGAAAATACTCTGTATTTTAATGTTGAATATATGACATACTTTTTTTCAGACCCATAAAATGTACAAAATCAATCCTCAGGTAAACGATGGACTATGGGTGATGTGTCAATGTAGGTTTATCAATAGTAACAACTTTGCCATTTGGGTGAGTGATACTGATTATGGGGGAAGCTATGCACTGTGGGGGTATAAGGAAAACCTCTGTACCTCTGTCCCATTTTTGTCATAAACCAAAACTTCTCTGAAAAATTAAAGACAAAAAAAATTATCCACTCTGGGTATCAAGTATGCCAGGCATGCTGTTACATAGTAATCTGATTTTGTACTCAACTCACTGCTTAGACCTCAATCTTATGTTTTTAAGTACTTTATGCACCATCTTGCAAATGTGTATCCCTAAGCTCAACTTCTACCCTGAACACTAATTTCATAATTACAAATAGCTTCTGCTATACCACTTGAATGTCTTATAGATGACATAAAACTAACAGGTGCAAAAATGAACTCCCGATCTTCCCCTAGCAGACTTGATTTTCCCTGTTTGATCCATGTAGTAAATGGCAACTACATTCTTCCAGTTACTCAGGTCAGTTTCTGGAGTCATGATTTATTCTTCATTTTTCTATTCTATACCATATATGGACTATTAGAAAATCCTGTTACCTTTAGCTTCAAATACATCCAGAATTCGACCATTAAACCACTGTTAAAACCATGATGACAATGATCATCTTTGTGCTTGAATGTATCATTTGACCCATGTAACTTGCCTCCTTTCTTATACTCTTACCTTTTTGGCCTAGTCTCTTCAAAGCTGTCAGAGTAATACTGTAAAATATTAGATACACATGAAGATTTTTTCTCAAAATATTCTAATGGTTTACCATTATTCTTAAAAGTAAAAACCACTGTTCTTAATTTATGATGGTCTGGAGAATCCCAAGGACAGGGGAGCCTGGTGGGCTTCCGTCTATGGGGTCACACAGAGTCGGACACGACTGAAGTGACTTAGCAGCAGCAGCATAAGGTTCTGAAGGAAAGTTATGACCAGCCTAGATAGCATGTTAAAGAGCAGAGACATTACTTTGCCAACCAAGGTCCATCTAGTCAAGGCTATGGTTTTTCCCGTGGTCATGTATGGATGTGAGAGTTGGACTGTGAAGAAAGCTGATCGCCGAAGAATTGATGCTTTTGAACTGTGGTGCTGGAGAAGACTCTTGAGAGTCCCTTGGACTGCAAGGAGATCCAACCAGTCCATTCTAAAGGAGATCAGTCCTGGGTGTTCATTGGAAGGACTGATGCTAAAGCTGAAACTCCAATACTTTGGCCACCTCATGCGATGAGTTGACTCACTGGAAAAGACTCTGATGCTGGGAAGGATTGGGGGCGGGAGGAGAAGGGGACGACAGAGAATGAGATGGCTGGATGGCATCACTGACTCGATGGACATGAGTTTGAGTGAACTCCGGGAGTTGGTGATAGACAGGGAGGCCTGGCGTGCTGTGGTTCATGGGGTCGCGGAGAGTCGGACACGACTGAGCGACTGAACTGAACTGAACTGAATAAGGTCCTGAGGTGTCTCATCCTTATTGCTTTCTTCTTGCGTCCTAATTATTCTCACTGTCATTTACTGTTTCATGTCTGTGTCTATCTTTGCTTATCCTTAACATATCAGGTATGCCTTATCCTTAGGAATTTTTCCCCTGGCACTTCATATTTAACAAAACTTTTTCTTCAGATATCCCAATAGTTTCCTCCCTCTCCCATATTTTAATAAGATGTTCATGAACAATCCATTTACAACAGTAATATTTCCTTTCATATCTGTTGCCCCATGGTGCTCTATTTTATTATTTTGCTATATTTTATATAGTAATGATTTACTATGTAGTTTATATATTTATCTACTATTCTATTTCCACAGCAGCCTTGCTATAAAAGGGTTTATCTGACACATTACAAGTGCTCAATAAATATCACTGAATTAATTGAAAAAAACCTGCAAATTTAAAAACAAATATCAAGGTTGTAAATAGATCTGTTTGTCACATACCAAAGGAAAAAAAATGACAGAGATTTTCATTAAGGTTAATACCAGCTGATATAACAAATATACTGGAATTGTCAGTAGCTATGGCAACCCACTCAGGTGTTCTTGCCTGGAGAATCCCAGGGACGGGGGAGCCTTGTGGGCTTCCGTCTATGGGGTCACACAGAGTCGGACATGACTGAAGTGACTTAGCAGCAGCAGCAGTCTTTGCTTAACTAGTAGTTTGAAAAAATATGTTCTAAGTCAGCATTTCTTCTCCAAATCATGATTTAAGGATTCTGACTCCTACAGTGTGGATGAACCATTGTCATATGCAGTTACTAAGATTACCTGGGGAATTGTACTCATTCTAGGAACATTCTGGGTACATTTTAAATGGGTAAGCCTTGAATTGGTTTACAACATTTTTCAAACATATTCTATGGGCTAACATTCAGTCTGCTGGCCACATTAGCTATAAGACCAATTAGAAGAGGAAATGAGATTGATCAATACCATTCTCTGATACAGCAAGTAATGAAAAGCACAAAAGAAACTTAGGGTGTCTGATAAATTTAAATCTAATAATACCCATTATATTGCAACATATCATTAAGCCATAATTATATACTTGTCTTAGATGATTTTTCTAATTATAAGTGTTTAAAATATATAATTTTGGCTATTTTGCTTACCCCATGCAAAATTCAAGGAGAACATGTTTAATAGGAATCTTACCCAACCAAATATTTTAATTGTTGCATTTGGTGTTGCTTTATGTTTACCCAGCAGGTGGATTCTTCAAACTAATGTAGTATTATGTTCTTAAAGATGTTTTTGCCAATCTGAGCATCTGGCTTTGTAAACTCCACTTTTAACAAAAATTTCTCAGACTGAGAGTTATGCTCAAGTGCACAGTTGGCATTCAGAGAAGTTCTAATGAAAATATACATTAAGGCTAAAGAATGAAGCAGAATTAAAAGGTTCACTGATTCAACCTGGGGGAAAATGATGTCTTTTGAGTTTTCTAAATATTATAGGGATTATCTAAATTTAACACTCTATGCTAGTATTCCACAAATTATGTGCCATACAGTAGTATTTATGAGACAAGACCAATGTGGAAAAAGCTCTGCACCAATAACAAATATGTTTAGAAATATTTTATTCAATAGTTTCACTCTAGGAACATAAAAATAAAGGTTGATACAGTGAAGTCACTAGGATACCCTTGAATTCTATTTAGTCATATGTTAAGTATATTCCTCCCATTGTTTTGACCATGAAACTATTTTCTCACATCAATACTTATTTTGTTAGTTTCCTAGAGCTGCCATAGCAAAGTACCATAACTGGATGCCTTAGAGCAACAGAAATTTATTATCTTACAGTTCTGTAGACTAGAAATCTGAATCAAACTGGCAGGGACACACACCTTCTGAAACCTACAGGAAAAAGATATTTTCTAGCCTTTTCCAGCTTTTAGTAGCCCAAGACATTTCTCAGTTTTTGTGGCAGCATAACTCCAATCTCAGTCTCCATCTTCACTTGTTCAAAGTACCCCTTTTAATCATACTGGTTTACAACCTAGCATCTACAAATCTACATATTTCCTGAGGAACACAATCTAGAATACATTACGCTACCTAATTGCATGTCTTAACTATTGCAATGGAATATATTTGTTGTATGACTTTTTAAAAACTTCTAGTTACAAAAATATCATTGCTAAATACAGATCAAGCTAATAATTGTTCCATAACCACAATTTATCTGAACTATTTCCACTGAACTCATTTACTAATATCATTACTAAAAATGACTCAAAATTTATTACCTGCTGATAATTGATTAGCAATTTCTATGGAGAACATTATAGCAAATCATATCCCTTTGTACTATACAATCTAAGGTTATGATATAAGCTTCACAATCAGTCATTAACACCTGAAAATGTACGTACATTTTAATATTCATCTTGAGTCAAAGCCTCTTATATACTAGAATGTTAATACATATATTGAGTCACGTGTACATTGAGTCACTTTGTGCCAAATTGTCCTTTAATAATTTAGTTAATATCTTTTCCCATAAACCTTTCAATCTATAGCCACATATGCACATTGAAACCCCACTCACTATTCAAGCCTTACTGAAATGCTATCCACGAACATAGAGTATCTCTCTATTTAGTTCTTTTTCAATTTCATTCATCAGAGTTTTATAGTGTCAGACACAGAATTTTCTTGCCACTGTAATTCCTTCACGTAAGTTAGGAACTGGACATGAAGAAGAAAATAACTTTTTTGTACTTTTTCTAAAATCTCAGATACCAGCTCAGTACTACCTCAATATATTCATGTGTTATCTCTTCCAATCAACATCTTGTTTGAGCCATGTCTTTATCTTTTTTCTTATATTTTTCTTGCCGCTTCCTATAATTTCTGTCATCACACGGGAAAAAAATCTGTGCTGAACTGTATCCAACATAGAAGTTTATACTACCAAAATTTAACAGAAACATTAGCACATTTTGTTCCAAGATTCCAGAAACCACCCTCATATTGGTAGGAAGACTGGCTGCAAAATTTCTCTTTGTTTCAGTGTGTTTTTTTTTACCAGTATTTGCAACAATTGTAACTGGTGAAGCAAAGACAAAACAAGGATATCCTCTAGGAATTATGGACTGAATATGTTCTGAAACTGCATTTTCACTGAACTCAGACTCTACATCTTTATTCAAGTTCATCAAAAGCTACATTTATTGGTATTTGAACTTCAGAAGAAGAAGCTAAGAACTAGCTCAATAGGTTTTCCCTTTTTTAACTCACCATAACTTATTCTATCCATGTAAGATTGAAAAATTTCAATGTGATGATGCTGTTGTAAATTTCAAAAAGAAAATCAGAATTAATATTTTTCACTGCATGTTCTGCTCATTTTCATTATATGGTTTTAAGATAGTTAATAATCATCTACCTTGTCCCTTGTACCCCAGTTCTGTCATCTGATTCCTAACCTTTTCACTTTCTCTTATCTTGAACAATTCTAATAACCTAATGATTTCATTAGTTCCACCAGATGTAGACTTATAGCTTTCCCATCACCCACTGTTTCCCTATTTTATTCTTTCATTGTAAATAATGCTTTAATTTTGACTCCCCAGAAGCAGAGCCAGAGAGGAAGATCAGTGTGAAAGAGATCAATCTGAAAGTGTTCCCAGGGGAAACCGGTAGGAGAATGGGGAAGTGGGACCAAGAAAGGAGGAAGTCCAAGTAAGGGCACCCCACTAATCTATGCTTATGAATATTACTTTTAGTTCAATAATATAGGGAATTTGGAGATGGTATATGTTACAGCTCAGACTTCTCTTTATTAGTGTACAAGAAACCTGAAATATTTACATCTCTTCATCTTTCAGTCATTAGTTAAATGCTACCACTGGGGAGACAGTAATTCCCAGGCATTTCCAACTCTTCTTGAATGCAGTTAAATGGATATGTGAAGCCCAACAACAGAGAACTGCAAGTACTGCTGTTGGGAGTGAAAGCATACTGATTCAGGCAAAGACTTCTTTAAGCTGCCTTATACCACTCTTAGGATTCCATGTTATAATGCTCCAACTATCTGTTTGAACCTTCATATTATAATATGATCTACCTCTCTATAGAAAAGCTGCTTATACAAACCACCACCTGTGGCATGCTGCTATACCTTCTAGAAATAATGCTGTCTTTCAATCTGAATTATCTAGTGTAGTGTGTATTAAAAACCCACTGATGGCAGATCTAATCTATTCCTTATACTAAGTACACTGTGTTCATGGAGAGCATTACATACCAGGTTTTCCTAAGGGGAGACATTTTAAAATCGAATACTCTTTTGATGTCTACTTTAGACTTGTTTATTCAAAACCAACTTTAATCCTTACTTTTAGGACAGATTTAAATTATACATATTTGTATATAAACATATGCATCCCTACATATATTCTTACATTAATACATATATCTGTGTGGGTTAGTTGCTAAGTCATGTCCAACTCTTTGTGACCCCATGGACTGTAGCCTACCAGGTTCCTCTGTCCATGGGATTCTTCAGGCAAGTATACTGGAGTGGGTTGCCATTCCCTTCTCCAGGGGTCTTCCCAACCCAGGCATTGAACCTGGGTCTCTTACATTGCAGGTAGATTCATTACCATCTGAGACACCAGGAAAGCCCCTGTATGTATTAATACATATATACATATCCTTATAATATATTACCATATTATTATGTTATTATCCTAATATTCACACATGTGTTAATACATACACACACACACACACATATATATATATATCTCACTCTACATATAGTCATCGAGCTAATCACTTAATATTGATCTGAAAGGTGGTAACACTATTACGTTATTATCCTAATATTCATACATGTGTTAATACATACACACACACACACATATATATATATATATATCTCACTCTACATATAGTCATCGAGCTAATCACTTAATACTGATCTGAAAGGTGGTAACACTATAGATCTGACTTGGTACAGATGGAAGAAATTTTCACATATTGAAGTCAGGGTAAGTCATTCTGGCTTATACATGATTTAACTTAAGTTTTAAGCTAACCAAAACAGCCTTTTTGTGGTCTGTTAAGCATGCATTATATATTTGCTTTAACCATTAAACAAAACAAAACATTTAAGACTCAGAATGGAGTACTGTGGTTCAGGCATTCAAAATGGAGCTGGGTGGTCACTGTGGATGTAGTTTCAGATATGTTCCTGTATTACCGAGAATTTGTATTTTCTAAACTGTATCAGACTCAAGGATATTACCAGCTGTTCAAAACAGTGTCTGCTAGCAGCTTCAGGATCTTACTTCTTGCCAGCTCCAAACCAAATTCTAGACAATTTATGTAATTTTGTGGGTTTTGCCTTTATAAGTCTCATTCATTTTGTAGTCCAGTATAATACAATTCAAGTGCTTCTTGAATTTTTAGTTCCCAGGCTATACTTCTCAGTTTGGCTCAGAAACACTTTTCTATTCTTATTATAGATTTACTTATTACTTCCATTGACAGTTCTAACTACAAGACATACAAATACATTGTGCAAATATGTATTTTTATTTTAAAGTAAATGTTTGAAATAAAAAAAAAATATTGTTATAAAATACCACACTGATTAACTGGAGACATAAACTACAATTTTCAATTAGATAATTTCTTATGCCTATTTATTTTTCTGAAAGTCTATAATCATTTTGCAAGTGCTGAGAGGCACATAATTAAAAGAAAAAAAAAATACCATAAGGCAACTTGTCCTCAGAAACTAGATTTTCTATATAAATAGTACTAAATAACATTTTGTATAAAGGACGCGATATTGTGATTTATAACAATAAATATATATTTGGTTATCATCCTTGTTTCTGTTTCTAACACAGAAATTCTAAAACTCTTACAATTTCCTCAGTGATAATAGCAAAACGTGTCTTTTGTTATTTAATGAGGTGACTTTTGGTAAGCACTTAAGCTTCTTGCCTGGCAGGTTACAGAGTCAACCATGTAATTAGAGGTTTGGAACCTTCAGTCTTCAGTCCCACCCTTCTGACTTCCAGGAACAGGTGGTGAGCTGGAGGTTAAAACAATTACCAATAGCCAATGCTTTATTCAATCATTATTACAATGAAGCCTCCATAAAACCCCAAAAGGATGGGGTTCTGAGAGCTTCCAGTTAGGGAACAAGTGGAGATGTAAGGAGAGTGATGCACTCAGAGACAGTGTGGAAGCTCCATACCTTGCTCTGTGCATATTTTCTATCTGGCTCTTCTTGAGTTATATGCTTTTATAATAAACTACTGGACTGTGAAGAAAGCTGATCGCCGAAGAATCAATGCTTTTGAACTGTGGTGTTGGAGAAGACTCTTGAGAGTCCCTTATACTGCAAGGAGATCCAACCAGTCCATTCTAAAGGAGATCAGTCCTGGATGTTCATTGGAAGGACTGATGCTAAAGCTGAAACTCCAATACTTTGGCCACCTCATGCGACGAGTTGACTCACTGGAAAAGACTCTGATGCTGGGAAAGGTTGGGGGCGGGAGGAGAAGGGGACAACGGAGAATGAGATGGCTGGATGGCATCACCGACTCTGTGGACATGAGTTTGAGTGTACTCTGGGAGTTGGTGATGGACAGGGAGGCCTGGCGTGCTGTGATTCATGGGGTCACATAGAGTCAGACACGACTGAGCGACTGAACTGAACTGAACTGATATAGTTAGTAAAATGTTTCTTTGAGTTTTGTGAGACACTGTAGCAAATTAATAAAATGAGGAGAGGGTTTGTGGAAAACTCTGATTTATAGCTTATTGGTTAGAAGTACAGGTAACAGCTGAAATGGCTGGGAGGGGGCAATCTTGTAGGACTGAATGCTTAACCTGTGGAATCTGATGTGATCTTCAGGTAAATAGTGTCACAACTGAGGTAAATTATAAGACGCTCAGTAGGCATCATGTAAAGAGACTCTACTCCTATATGTTGAAATCGGGTCCAGGAACCCCCAAATAAAGGGTAAAATAGTATCCCTTATACATTTGTATTTAATGATAAAACAAACTTGAGAACAAGCAGAAATGGAATGTAAACTGGTTAAAGAATTGTATTATATTTTGCTTGCTTTCCTTCCATCCAGAAAGAAAAGAACAAAATTTGTTATTTTTCTGTTCTAATCATTGTTTTATTCTCCACTATACAAATAGGATATTTTAGAGTATTTCTTTAAATTTTGTAAAACAAAATATTTTGTGACATCAAATGATCCCTATATAAAAGAATGCCTGGTTGTGGCCCTTGCACTTGTTCTAATAATTGGGCATTGAGATGTGATGCCTTTAATAATCCTTGTAATTTTGATATTATTTTAGATTGTATTCTCTGCAGAGGGATAAACAGATATTTGAGAAACAAAGTAATATGAAAAATGTTGTTTGCAGACCTGGTAAAACATGTACTATTTGAAGGATGACACTTTTCTTGGAGAATTCTTTCCTTAAACCATAAAAGATAATACCTGAGTTTGTATTGTTCCCTATGACATGACGGCTGGCCCAGGTATCATTCCAACCCAAGAATTCCTACTCTTTCTGTTGTGGTTAGAATTTTCTGTGGTTGGAGTGCCAATGTCTAATTGGGCATTTATTTTCCCAGAAAGGGGCCACACATCTAAACTAAGAACTAAGACCACCTGAAGGCTAGGCCAGGACAACCTGACCTTCATCATCACATTTAATAATTGTTCATCTGCTCTCACTCTCATTTATTTTATATCCATACATTGCCATCTATCTATTCATGCTCCTATTCATTTCTAAAGATTTCCCAACTTCTCCTTGAATTTTTCTTTGATTTTTTGTTTTATTTTCCACCACTTATTTTGCTTCTCAACTCTTATTTTCTATAGAGCTATTGTTTCTCTTTCTCAGTGTGCCTTTATTATTCCTAGAGATAAAGGACCTCTGCTTATTTGTATAGCACCTATCTGAGAAGATTATTAATAAATTCTTTTAGAATTGAATTATCAAGAGTATTCTTCAGTAAGTTGGGGGATAGGAGATGTACAAGAAAGTAAGTCTGCATCTTTAGAGACTACCTTGGTTACTATCCTTCATCCTCGCCTGTGTTATTCTAGCAGTTTTATATATTATTTATCTGTATTGATGCTCTGTGAAGACAATAGGGAGGAATTCATTATGCTTTCAAGGCAGCACATAGTACTAAATGTGGTTACAGGTCACCAATTTTTCCATTATTCTTGGGAACTCTTAATTGCACACACTATTAGTATCATTTCTTTTCAGGCAATAGAAAAATAAGCCTTCATAAAAGCTAAGTATATCAGTCCATAAATGTGTAAATTGTATATGCTGCTTAATGTAGTGTTGCTGATGTTGCCCAACTGGGTTTATGACATGCATATCCCTCACTCACTAACAAGGCTGGAGGAATCCATGAGTATGTGTTTCTGACTCTTACTATTTCCCTTAACGTATGAATAAGGTCATGGCCTTGATGAGGTTTCTTTTTTCAAAACAAAAACCTGGTTTTCCAAAATATAAAGGCTAAAAGGAAATATTTTAAAATACTTTATAAATTTTTTTACTGAATTTAAAATTTTGTAGGTTTTTATTGGTAAGTTAATAGTAATTTGAATAAAGAATTGAAATCAGTTAATAGGCATTCATGAGCAGCTAGTTTATAATTAGTTATAAACCTATCCATCCGAGTCTCTTATGCATGTTCACCAAATAACAACTTAATTGTAAATTCCACCAGGAATGCTGTTAATATTAAACAGCCAAGATAACAGTGTTTCAAGAAAGATGTTTTTACTCACATCATAATTGTAACCAATTTCACTGAATAAGTAGTTATATGCATTTCCAATAATATTGCTATTTTCCTAAGAAATACAGGGCAAAAGAATATAAAGTCATAGTAAATATTTTTAAACATAATTCCTAAAACTTAAATTCTGTATGGAACTTGTGCCTACATTAGATTTATCTGTGCACCTGATACTCCATAAATATGTGCTGCCTTGCTGACTGACCACAAACACTTGGGATAAATCTTAAGAATGTCTGAAAGCAGTTGATCATAAAATACAGATAAATTATTGAAATGTCTGAAGGTTAAACTCACTTTCCAATAAAATGGAAAAGGTTCATATAAAAAGTAAAATAAGTGATAATTTAAAGCCATTTCTTTTCTAAGAACTATGGAAATTCAATGAAAAAATTGGAGAGATATTTCAGGTGAAAAAATGAGAATGTTCCTGTGGTTTCTAAAAAAGGAATCTTTCTTTAGAACACACTCCTTTTTATTTGAGAGAAAGAGATTTCTCTGCTTTTAGTTATAAAATGTGCCCTCTGCCATTCCTTTCAAAAGGCACTGAGTGTCCCTTGTCTTCAGCCTCAATCACAAGAACTGCTAGGAAGTATTATTGTGATGGAAATAATTGTTTTCTTTTCCCCACAGAAACATGAGTCCCCACAGACTCATTGAATGCATGCCTTGTTTATTAATAAAGGGAGAGCTTCTTTATGGATATAAATTTATTTCATGAGTAGGGAAAAAGATGTTTTGATGCTCACATAACCATACAGTACAACATTCACAATACCTAGTGAAATTATTTAAATGATAGAGCTATATACAATTTTGTTGAAAATATTTTAATTTATAGCAAGCTTAGGCCTAAATTGTAATTGATAATAATGTGACACTGTAAGTATTTATGGATACTTCCACAGTTTTATCTATTTTAAACAAATGCAATTATATAATGATTAGATGTTTTATATTGAGGGGAAACTTTGAATGAAACTAAATTATCTAAGAATAAGTTATTCCTTGTCTGCATGTGTATTAAGTCGCTTCATTCATGTCCAACTCTGTGACTCTAGGGACTGTAGCCTGCTAGGCATCTCTGTCCATGGGATTCTCCAGGCAGGAATACTGGAGAGGCTTGCCATTTCCTCCTCCAGGGGATTTTCCCAACCCAGGGATGGAATCCTCATCTCTTATGTCTCCTGCACTGGATGTAGGTTCTTTACCACTAGTGTTACGTGGGAAGCCCCAAACTATTCCCTGGGATGTACCAACTGTCATATCAACCAAATGTTTGAGTTGATCAACTTGTTTTCCACCCAAAATTGCTCCAATCTAAGGATATTCAGAGCATTATGCCTAGAGTCCTATACATACTGATAATGCCGCCATCTTGCTCAGTCTTGGTAGAGACAATGGCTCTTATGCTGTGAGATGAGAACAAGTGAGAAATCTGCAATTCACTCATAATACTACCTGCTGAGCCTGTGTGAAGTTGTGAAATTACAAGGATAAACCAGGAGGCTTGTGCTGGATCGTGTTTTGCAACTAACACTGACGTGAACTTAGAAAACTGAAACTTTTCTTCTTTGAGTTTCCATTTTCTCATCTTTTATATCTGTGGGTTATTATATAATCTCTGACTTATACATTATATAGAAATCAAAATGTGAGGGCTTCCATTGTGGCTCAATGGTAAAGTGTCTGTCTGCCAATGCAAAAACCCTGGTTCGATCCCTGATCCAGGAAGATTCCACATGCTGCGCAGCAGCTAAGCCCCGGTGCCACAATTACTGAGCCTGTGCTTTGCAGCAGGAGAAGCCACCAAGATAAGATGCTTGTGCACCACATTTATAGAGTAGTTCCCACTTGCCACAATTAGAAAAAATCCCCTGCAGCAATGAAGACCCAGCACAGCCAAAACTACATAATTTTTTTTTAAAAAAGCAAAATGTGAAATTCATTGACCAGAACATATACACATATATGTTACGTTTCTACTTAATTTCCTAGATCTAGGCTAGGAACTGCTAATAATACATAATTCAAAATACTGTCCCTCATGATAGACTTTAAGCCAAAGAAAGAATACAGAAAATACTCTTGTATATTATAACTTGACTTTGCTTTTAACTGATTTAAACACACATGACAATTTATAACTTCTTAAGTAATCTCTCCTTTTCACTTTCTAAACTTACATTTGAAGACATGACAAAGGTTGAAAGAAGGTTGAATTGATTTTCTATTCAAGTATTTTCAAACAGATTTTACTGAAAAAAAAAAACTTTAATGTTTTAGTGTATAATAGTTGAACATTCTTACCCATGATCTACCCACCAGCACATATCTTAGGAGAAGGTCAGCTGTTGAATTAGAGCCATAATATTTTTAATAAAGCATGTGAGCCAAAAAAAAAAAGGCAACTGAGATATTACCGATTGATAAGCAAGAAAGAACTCATGGGTAAATAAGTTTTAACTTTTATATTCCTAAAAGGTCACTGGCATTTATTTTTGAGTCTTATTCTAGTTAAGAGCATGATTGATAAAAATATTTTCAACTGTAATGTCTTGATTCTTTCCCATAATATCGATAACTGTGTTAAGAAGTAAACTTAACCTAGATGATACCATAGTATATTTTTTTATAAAGAATTTACCATACAAAGATTTTGTATGTAACTGAAGATACACTGACACATATTTAGAGACAATGACCTGTTAAGAAGTATATTTTAGGTCCCCATATTTAGTTGTATTTTTTTTTTCCATCTAAAGATATTTATCTTTTCCAGGTTAGTTATAGGAATGTAGTTGAAACTTATAAATATATTTCAACAATAACCAATATTTAAGGGCCTAATAGCAATCCCTGAAAATGAGTCCATAATTAGTACAGCCAGAATCATATGCACATACATAAATAAGAGTTATTCTTTCACCTTAGGGGTCTATTCAGCACATCTCTGGTTTCTGAGATAAGTGTCCCTTTGTTTGTTAAATGTCCTTTAACAGGAATTTTCCCCCAAAGACTCACTTTCAACACACACAAAATAATGTTTTATACCAGCTAATCAGTCCAAATATATTTTTTGATCTATGGTCATTTTTCTGGGAATTCAGAAAGAAGATAGAAAAGACTGTACTGTCATCATGTGCAGGCAGAAACAGAAAAGCCAATGAAGAGAGTCAGAGAAGAGTAAAGTAGATGCTGAAAGAGGAGCAGAAATCAAAGACAGCAAGAGTTGTCCTTTCTTTCGTTTCATGCATTCTCTCTGCATTCCCATAAGAAACTTGATTATCTTTTGCCTAAGCTAGCTTCAGTTGGTTTCTCTGACTCATAAGCAATCTTCCATATAAATGGAATTTCTAACTAAAATTAATAATGGTGGATTAGAGCTTTATTTCTGAAGATGGAAATGGCAACCCACTCCAATATTCTTGCCTGGAGAATCCCGTGGACAGAGGAACCTGGTAGGCTGCTGTCCATGGGGTCACACAGAGTTGGGCACGACTGAAGTGACCTAGCATACATGCATGCATTGGAGAAGGAAATGGCAACCCACTCCAGTATTCTTGCTTGGAGAATCCCAGGGACAGTGGAGACTGGTGGGCTGCTGTCTATGGGGTCACACAGAGTTGGACACGACTGAAGCAATTTAGCAGCAGCAGCAGCAGAGCTTTATTTCATTGGAATACAGTTACTTAGATGGTCCAAGACCCAAAGGAAAATGTGTAGTGCAATCTCCTTTATCCCACAGATCAATAAAAGCAGGTCTTAAAAGAGTCTAATTAATCCTATAGAGAACAAAAGCAATAATCAGTTCCACTTAAGGTCCCCAAATAAGAATATTCTTTTGGCCTAGGTATCTTCCCTCCATAGGTATTGAAGGGATGCCTCCTTTTGGACCAAGGTTTGCATAGATATGGTCCACAATTTTAACTTCTTTTTCACAGAGAAAGCAAAAAGAACTGACTTATTGTCAAAATTTCATTCAAACAAGATATGCATTACAACCTGCTAAACCAGACTGAAAGACCATTCACTATAGTGTTTTCTCCCCAATCCTTTTTCCTGAAAATTGTCAGTAGTCCATGTCACAAATGTTATTAATATCAGAAGGAATACTTTATTCATGCACTTATTTATTTTAAAGCTACAAATATACGTTGCTTCAATTTGTTCAATGAGACAATAATTGAGTATAGTGTGAAGTGAAAGTCGCTCAGTGATGTCTGACTCTTTGCGACCTCATGGACTATATAGTCCATAGAATTCTCCAGGCCAGAAAACTGGAGTGGGTATCCTTTCCCTTTTCCAGGGGATCTTTCCAGCCCAGGAATCAAACCAGGTCTCCTCTCCCACGTTGCAGACAGATTCTTTACCAGCTGAGCCACAAGAGAAGCCCAAGAATACTGGAGCAGGTAGCCTATCCCTTCTCCAGCAGATATTCCTGACCCAGGAATCAAACTGGGGTCTCCTGCATTGCAGGCAGATTTTTTACCAACTGAGCTATCAGGGAAGCCCATAATTGAATATACTAAATGTTTAATATTAGCGCCAGTAGTCAGAGTGTTGTGACATTGATATTTTACTTGTTTATTTTCAATACACTTTCAGTTCATAAGCAAGCATCACTTTTTTCCTTATCACTAAAAACACAGTTTTTAGAAATTCTTAATTGAATACTACCACCAAAACAGAAAATAAAACAATTAGCTTCTCTACTGTATAAATTAAACAAAGTAGTTAAAAGAAGTCTGCTAATCCAACCTAAAGCCAGAAAAAAAGTAAGCTAAGAAGGAAAACTCACAGTATGATATTACTAATAATCATATGCATGAGTACAGGCATATATGCAAATTTGTATGTATAAAATCACTATAGTAAATATAAATGAATGAATCCAGTTAATAACAAAAGCTAATGCTAAGTGTTTTTACAAACTCAGTTCAGTTCAGTTCAGTCACTCAGTCATGTCCGACTCTTAGCGATCCCATGAATCACAGCACGCCAGGCCTCCCTGTCCATAACCAACTCCCGGAGTTCACTCAAACTCATGCCCATAGAGTCGGTGATGCCATCCAGCCATCTCATTCTCTGTCGTCCCCTTCTCCTCCCGCCCCCAAGCCCTCCCAGCATCAGAGTCTTTTCCAGTGAGTCAACTCGTCGCATGAGGTGGCCAAAGTATTGGAGTTTCAGCTTTACCATAAGTCCTTCCAATGAACACCCAGGATTGATCTCCTCTAGAATGGACTGGTTGGATCTCCTCGCAGTCCAAGGGACTCTCAAGAGTCTTCTCCAGCACCACAGTTCAAAAGCATCAATTCTTCGGCGATCAGCTTTCTTCACAGTCCAACTCTCACACCCATACATGACCACAGGAAAAACTATCCGCCTTGACTAGACGGACCTTGGTTGGCAAAGTAATGTCTCTGCTTTTTAATATGCTATCTAGGCTGGTTATAACTTTCCTTCCAAGGAATAAGCGTCTTTTAATTTCATGGCTGCAATCAGCATCTGCAGTGATTTTGGAGACCAGAAAAATAAAGTCTGACACGATTTCCACTGTTTCACCATCTATTTCCCATGAAGTGATGGGACCAGATGCCATGATCTTCATTTTCTGGATGTTGAGCTTCAAGCCAAACTTTTCACTCTCCTCTTTCATTTTATCAAGAGGCCTTTGAGTTTCTCTTCACTTTCTGCCATAAGGGTGGTGTCATCTGCATATCTGAGGTTATTGATATTTCTCCCAGCAATCTTGATTCCAGCTGTGCTTCTTCCAGCCCAGCGTTCCTCATGATGTACTCTGCATATAAGTTAAATAAGCAAGGTGACAATATACAGCCTTGACGTACTCCTTTCCCTATTTGGAACCAGTCTGTTGTTCCATGTCCAGTTCTAACTGTTGCTTCCTGACCTGCATAGAGGTTTCTCAAGAGGCATGTCAGGTGGTCTGGTATTCCCATCTCTTTCAGAATGATCCACAGTTTATTGTGATCCACACAGTCAAAAGCTTTGGCATAGTCAATGAAGCAGAAATAGATGTTTTTCTGGAACTCTCTTGCTTTCTCCATAATCCAGCGGATGTTGGCAATTTGATTTCTGGTGCCTCTGCCTTTTCTAAAACCTGCTTGAACATCTGGAAGTTCACGATCCACATATTGCTGAAGCCTAGCTTGGAGAATTTTGAGCATGACTTTACTAGCGTGTGAGATGAGTGCAATTGTGTGGTAGTTTGAGCATTCTTTGGCATTCCCTTTCTTTGGGATTGGAATGAAGACTGACCTTTTCCAGTCCTGTGGCCATTGCTGAGTTTTCCAAATTTGCTGGCATACTGAGTGCAGCACTTTCACAGCATCATCTTTCAGGATTTGAAATAGCTCAATTGGGATTCCATCACCTCCACTAGCTTTGTTCGTTGTGATGCTCTCTAAGGCCCACTTGACTTCACATTCCAAGATGTCTGGTTCCAGGTGAGTGATCACACCATCGTGATTATCTACGTCGTGAAGATCTTTTTTGTACAGTCTTCTGTGTATTCTTGCCACCTCTTCTTAATATCTTCTGCTTCTATTAGGTCCATACCATTTCTGTCCTTTATCGAGCCCATCTTTGCATGAAATGTTCCCTTGATATCTCTAATTTTCTTGAAAAGATCTCTAGTCACTATTCTAATGGTTTTACATATATTAAATATTTTACTTCTCCAAGCAAACCCATCATATAAGTTTTATAATTATTCTTATTTCTAAAAAGGAAATCATAGCCTAGAAAATTTAATTGAATTTGTCCAAGGTCACAAAACTGAATCCAGAGAACATTTTGTTGATGACCATTCTGTCTCATAAAAATATAGACAATCACAATTTAGATAAAACAACATCCATGGATGGTCACTTAAGTTGTTTCCATATCTTGGCTATTGTGAATAATGCTACAATAAACATGGGAGTGTGGTATATTTATAGGATGGAATACTATTTGGCCATGAGAAAAAAAGAAATTCTGCCATTTGTAACATAGATAGACCTTGAGGACATTATGTATGTGAAATCTAAAAGACCTGAAAATGTAAAGGAAGAGAGTAAAATGGTGGTTTGCCCTGGGGGAGATGTTAAGGGTACATAGTTTAACCAGTAGATAACTAAGTCCTGGAGACTTAATAAACAGTACAGTGATTACAGGCAACCAACATGTATTATCAGCATTAAACTTTCTAAGAGATTAGGTTTTAATTGTTCCCAAGGCAAGAAAAAATATGACAATTATATGAAGCAATACAGATATTAGCTAAAACCACTATGGTAATCATGAAAGTGAAAGTGAAGTTGCTCAGTCGTGTCCAACTCTTTGCGACCCCATGGACCAGGCTCCTCTGTCCATGGAATTCTCCAGGCAAGGCTGGAGTGGGTTGCCATTTCCTTCTCCAGGGGATCTTCCTGACCCGGGGATTGAACCCAGGTCTCCTGCATTGCAGGCAGACGCTTTAACCTCTGAGCCACCAGGGAAGCCCATCATACTGCAATATAAATCAAGTCAGTGTTGTACATCGTAAACTTTCAGTGTTGTATGTAACATATAACTCAATTAAAATAGACAGACAAGTAGCAAGGTGCTCTTTAAAAGATATACATGAAACAAAATTACCTACACTATATCAAAATGATAGATGGAAGAAAAAATGTCTACTAAACAGTAATAGAAATATGCTTCAGCAGATTTAACAGACTCTAGTAGCTTTTAGCCGGAGAAGGCAATGGCAAGCCACTCCAGTACTCTTGCCTAGAAAATCCCATGTATGGAGGAGCCTGGTAGGCTGCAGTCCATGGGGTCGCTACGAGTCAGACATGACTGAGCGACTTCACTTTCACTTTTCACTTTCACACATTGGAGAAGGAAATGGCAACCCACTCCAGTGTTCTTGCCTGGAGAATCCCAGGGAGGGGAGAGACTGGTGGGCTTCCGTCTATGGGGTCACACAGAGTCGGACACGACTGAAGTGACTTAGCAGCAGCAGCAGCAGCAGTAGCTTTTAGCACCAAATGGATTAAAGTTCAAATTTAATCCTCTGCATGGCTTACCTCTTCTCATACCATTTTATTCCATATTTCCCATGGCTCAGTCTAGTTAAGTCATGTAGCCTTTCCATTACTGAAACTTTCCTTTAAGCCTACCTTCCCCAAACCTTTGTGGTTACTGGAACACTATTTGCCAGTAACTGACATAATTTGATCTATCAAGCGCTCTCAGGATTATATTCCAAAACATTGCCTCAAAGTGGATTGCCATCACACACTATTTCTTTATCTAGCTTTATTTTTCCTTATATCATATTTCACTACACAATATTACAAAGTAATCAATTTTAATTTTCATTATCTGTTTACCCCAGTAAAAGGTGAGTTAATGTAAGTTAATCCTTCTTTTAAAAATATTTGTATAAATATTTTTATTATAGAAATAAAAAGAAATGTTTTTATCAGCATAAAGAACAATATACTAGGATGCTAGTAAAATTACTACCAGAGATATTTTTAAATAATGATAATAATTAAAAAGAGAAATTAGCAAATCCACAGTCATAGTGGGAGACTTTCCAAGCACTTGTCTCAGAGACTGATAAAGCAGTTGAAAGTGAGTAAAGTAACAGAACAGTACTACAAAAATTCACATAAAATTATTTGTTAGATAAAGCCTTGCAAGAGTAATGAGGCAATATAATTTGAACAGAAAAAATTTAAATTTTGATTTTATGTCTGTATCTGAATACATTGATAAATTGATCTTAGTCTTGAAAAATAGAGGAAGTATATTCTTTGGAATAGGTCACAAAGGATTTTCAAGCAAACAAAAATCTAAAATGGGCCTTTCATGCAAATTTAACTCTCCAAGGATAATTCAATAAAGTTATTATTGATAAAACTAACAATAAAACAATATCCCAATCTCTGTCTCAATGCACTTAGATATTAAGGACACATATATTGTATGCCTTATAATTCACAAAAGTGTACCTCACAATTTTTGTCATAGGTGTTTGCTGGCCTTTAATCAAATTTCTACTTGTATTTCTACTACATGTGGTATGTAGCTTCTTCATTGATTGATGTTCCATATAAATGCTTTTCATACTAATTAAGGTATTTACGTTTTGGACACAGTCACAATGACAGATTAAAAGCCCGATATATGAATAAACAACACAAAATAAAAGATCTGATTTATCTGGAGGAAAAAAAAAAAGATAGTAGGGAGGATCAAATTACACATATCACCTTGAAGTAATACAGTTCTTGTGAAATCTCTTGTGTGTTTACCTTCACACCCCCCCAGAAAACTGTACAGAATAAAAAGAAGTGGATATGGAATAAAAATTACACCTATATTTAATAGAAAACTCTTTGCTAGTGCTGCCCTCTTAACACAAGATGGATGAGGCACTGAGGTCTAACTTTATTATTCTCTAATCAATATTTTAGTTAGTAAAGTGGAGTTGAAGAATAAAAAAGCAACTCTGAGGTCACAACTATTTCTCATTTTAGAGTTTCACTTGCCCTGTTAATTGCACATTGAAAAATCTACTTTTTTCCTCCTAATTCTCTTATATGCGATTAAATAATACCATACATTATGATCTCTTGATCAATAATCTATGAAAATCTAAGCAACATAATATTGAATATTATTCTAAAATCAATACTAATGTAGATGAATACTGTAAAACAAGCAGTTTTGGGGTGGAGCCTAGCAAACATTGTTTTAGTTTTCAGTAAAGAAGAAAATTAATTCTGGGTGATTTGTGATTGTGTAACCAGTTACTGAAGTCTTTGTGGAAGGGGTTTCCCCACAATTTTTAATGGAAACACACACACACAGACAACTACATAAAATTTTCTGGCTTTTTAAGTCTGTGATTCAATCAAGATCTATCATGGATCCCAGATTAGGGTCTTTGTTAGATGTGGTCTCATGTACTTTCCCTTTTCACTTTCATGCATTGGAGAAGGAAATGGCAACCCACTCCAGTGTTCTTGCCTGGAGTATCCCAGGGACGGGGGAGCCTGATTGGCTGCCGTCGGACACAACTGGAGTGACGCAGCAGCAGCAGTATGTCAATAAAATGTGTCACTCTTGTCTTAATAATTGCCTCAAAAATAATAAATGATTGTTAGTAGTTTTACCACTAATTCCAAACAAGCACATTTAAATGCTTATGTCTAACATCCAGTGGTCATGTATGGATGTGAGAGTTGGACTGTGAAGAAGAATTGATGCTTTTGAACTGTGGTGCTGGAGAAGACTCTTGAGAGTCCCTTGGACTGCAAGGAGATCCAACCACTATATTCTAAAGGAGATTAATCCTGGGTGTTCATTGGAAGGACTAATGCTAAAGCTGAAACTCCAATACTTTGGCCACCTCATGCGAAGAGTTGACTCACTGGAAAAGACTCTGATGCTGGGAAGGATTGGGGGCGGGAGGAGAAGGGGACGACAGAGAATGAGATGGCTGGATGGCATCACCGACTCGATGGACATGAGTTTGAGTGAACTCCGGGAGTTGGTGATGGACAGGGAGGCCTGGCGTGCTGTGATTCATGGGGTCGCAAAGAGTCGGACATGACTGAGCGACTGAACTGAACATAAAAGTGCTAATTTGTGAACTTGGGTGGTAGGGTTTCAAACTGTGGAGAACAAATTTCATTTCACAATGAGAGAGCTTAGTACCAAAATGATGGTGATAAAAAATTAGATGAATTGGAAAGTTTGAATTTAATAATTGAACACAGTCACCCTATTGTATCTTTTATCTGCAATGTAAACTCTCATGTGTAAAACAAATTTGGCAAAACTTGAATGATAAAAAAGATATTGAACAGGAAAATTTCAATTTGGGGAAACAATCACTAGTTTATCGGAAGTTTTTTTTTTTTGAAACAAGTGAAGAATTAAGAATTTAACCAATTGTGTGTGTGTGTGTTGGTGTGTGTGTGTATAGTATTTTCTAATGTATATAAACACATTTATATCCATTTGCTTATTTTTAGGAAAGATCATATTGTCTCTAAAATGACACTTTGGAACAAAAATTGTAAAATATATACAATGAGTTACTTTAGGTTATTTATTTTCTGTTTTGAAATTAATGGTGGTGTAAAACAATAGGCATGGTTCCTTTTTAAAAGTTACCATGTATTTGATATAGCCTCTATTACCTGAGTTCAATATTTTAACTGATAAAACAAAATTTATTTTTACTAGTAATTACTTCATGACTCTCAACGGAAATTTAAGGATTTATATATTTACTCTTTGGGTACTGATATCAGGACTTATTTGCTTGCTTTAACTGATATAACAAAATATATTTTTACCAGTAATAACTTCAAAACCTTCAACTGAATTTTAAAGATGTATATATTTAGTCTTTGGGTACTGATATCAAGACTTATTTTCTATAGAACTATCATGAAGTACTTCAACCTCTTTTTTATAGTTGAAAAATCAATTACTTTTGGACATCCTGATTGCTTCCAGAGTGAGTGTTCAATTTTTATTTTTTAGGGTTTTATTGCACTCATCTCACACGCTAGTAAAGTCATGTTCAAAATTCTCCAAGCCAGGCTTCAGCAATATGTGAACCGTGAACTTTCAGATGTTCAAGCAGGTTTTAGAAAAGGCAGAGTCACCAGAGATCAAATTGCCAACATCCGCTGGATCATGGAGAAAGCAAGAAAGTTCCAGAAAAACATCTATTTCTGCTTCATTGACTATGCCAAAACCTTTGACTGTGTGGATCACAATAAACTGTGGCTCAATCTGAAAGAGATGGAAATACCAGACCACCTACTTGCCTCTTGAGAAACCTGTATGCAGGTCAGGAAGCTACAGTTAGAACTGGACATGGAACAACAGACTGGTTCCAAATAGGGAAAGGAGTACATCAAGGTTGTATATTGTCACCCTGCTTATTTAACTTCTATGCAGAGTACATCATGAGGAACGCTGGGCTGGAAGAAGCACAGCTGGAATCAAGATTGCTGGGAGAAATATCAATAACCTCAGATATGCAGATGACACCACCCTTATGGCAGAAAGTGAAGAGGAACTCAAAGGCCTCTTGATGAAAGTGAAAGAGGAGAATGAAAAGGTTGGCTTGAAGCTCAACATTCAGAAAACAAAGATCATGGCATCTGGTCCCATCACTTCATGGGAAATAGATGGGGAAACAGTGGAAAGAGTGTCAGACTTTATTTTTTGGGCTCCAAAATCACTGCAGATGGTGATTGCAGCCATGAAATTAAAAGACGCTTACTCCTTGGAAGGAAAGTTATGACCAACCTAGATAGCATATTAAAAAGCAGAACATTACTTTTCCAACCAAGGTCTGTCTAGTCAAGGCTATGGTTTTTCCCATGGTCGTGTATGAATGTGAGAGTTGGACTGCAAAGAAAGCTGATCGCCGAAGAATTGATGCTTTTGAACTGTGGTGCAAGACTCTTGAGAGTCCCTTGGACTGCAAGGAGATCCAACCAGTCCATTCTAGAGGAGATCAATCCTGGGTGTTCATTGGAAGGACTGATGCTAAAGCTGAAACTGCAATACTTTGGCCACCTCATGTAACGAGTTGACTCACTGGAAAAGACTCTGATGCTGGGAAAGGTTGGGGGCAGGAGGAGACGGGGACGACAGAGAATGAGATGGCTGGATGGCATCACCGACTCGATGGACATGAGTTTGAGTGAATTCCGGGAGTTGGTGATGGACAGGGAGGCTTGGCATGCTGTGATTCATGGGGTCGCAAAGAGTCAGACACGACTGAGCAACTGAACTGAACTGAAAAGATCTCATTAAGAATTACTCTTAATGGATAAAAATTACAATTTTGACAAAATAAACAGTAAATATTGAAATTATTAGTGAGCTAAAATAACTAAATGCAATAAAACATTTATTATTCTATATAATACCCAGATAACATAAGAGGACCTATTGAAATTTGACCTAACCACAATAAAGTATGACTGAACAAAGCCGGTCATTATTCTGAAAGTGAAAATGTTTATTCCCTTGTTAAAAAAGATAGCATTTATAATTTTTCAGTCTCAAACAATATCAGATTCAGAATACTAATTAAGGAAATTAAATCATCTCCAAATTTAATGGTAATGAATTTAATGGCAGCAAGCAGCATATTAATGATATGAACCATTTTTCTTGGTCAACGCATTTTTATATTCATTCATGCCTAAGTCTTGGTAAGACTATTTTAAACAATTGAACTTTTCAGCAGACATATGAGAGTAGCTAATTTAAGCTTTTTGAATATCTTCTGATTAAAAATAATTTAGAAAACACAAAAACCATGAGAGAAAAAATCACTGTTCAAAATTCCAGAAACCAAATATAACCCTGATTAAAATATAGTATATTTCTCATAAGCCATTTCTACCCTATGTACACCCTGACAGTCTCTTTGTCCACACATTCCCACACCCATACCCATACATGTTAAAGATACAGCAGACTTCATGATGTAGAGACGTCATTATATTATGATTTTTTAATCTTCTGGTATTATAATTGTTCAAAACTTATTTTAATAAATATATATCACATTCTATGGTTGCATGATAGTTTATTTCCTATTGTAGAATATTTAGCAGGTTTCCAATTTTTACTATAGTAAATCACTATTGTAAGCATTTTTTATTATATCTATAAAAAATACATTGGCTTCTGTTTCTAGTTTTTTGGTTTGTTCTTTAGCTGTTGTTAAGATGTTAGTCTTATTCTGCAATATTCTGATAAGTTGTCTTGCAGGTATCATAGAGCAAGCTTACAGCTCTTTTTACATAGGTGTAGTCTTCTCCTGCATACAGGGATCTCTAATAGGGAAACTGGATACAGGAAGAAAGTAAATCTGGTTTTAGACTGGAGGGAGAACACATTTTTCAGCATGACTCTTTTGAATCTCTACTTTAAAATTACAATCATACTTGAAGGAAAGGTAGACCTTACTTCCTGGTGGTAAGAGAAAAGCAAATTTCCATATTACTTTTTACAAAAATATTGTACAATTTTAGTTTTCTGCCTGTAGTGTTTAGCTCATCTGTTTTTACCTCTTCAACATTGTATAGTATGCCTGTATTTTATTTAATTTTTGTCAAATTTAGAGTTGAACATTTTATAATGTTTACACTTACATAGCTTTAATTGCTTAAGGTTATGAATAATATTCTCATGCTTAATAATTTATAGTTATTTGATGGGTTGCTTGTTTTTGTTCTTTCTCCACTTTTCTTTTTATTTTACATATGCTCATTTATATAGAGGTTAACTTTTAAAAACTGATTTAAATGCAGCTTACCAAAAGTACTCGCCATTGTACTGAATTCACTTTTACTCTACATGTCATTATTCTAACTTTTAAATATAAAATATGTAGCTTTTAAAGTGTTTGGTAATATGATTCTAATTATAGTATAATACATATTTATTGCTGAAATTTAAAAAAATATAAAATATAATTTAGTGAATGGAATAAGGTATGTATTCCACAGTACAATCTACTCTAAAAGTGTGGTAACTTGTATAGCTATTTCATGTATAAATGTATATTTATAAGATATACATTTTATTTTGTTATGCATTACATACATTGTATCTTATACTAGATAAAGTTTATTTCTTGATTTTTTGCTTAAAAATACTGTATACTATATCCTATTTCTTATATAGTTTTGAAAATATGAGTTCTAAATCTCTATACAGAGATAGATAATACTTTACTATATTTGCAATTTTAGACATTAGGCTTATTTGCCATTTATGCAATCATAAATAAAGGCAGTGATGAATATTCTGTTTATAATTATTTGAGGGCATTTATGCTAAGACTGGGCTTCCCTGATGGCTCAACGGGTAAAGAATGAACTTGCAATGCAGGAGAAACAGGAGACATGGGTTTGCTCTCTGGATCAGGAAAATCCCCTGGAAAAGGAAATGGCAACTCATTTCAGTATTCTTGCCTGAAAAATCCCATGGACAGAGAAGCCTGGCAGGCTACAGTCCAAAGGGTCAGACACCACTGAGCAACTGAACACAAGACTAAGCACACATAGCACATGCTAAGATTATTTCCATGGGACGAATTCTTCAAAGAATAGATCTACAAGTATGAAGATTTCTAAAACTTAAATATATTATCATATTTATTGTTAACTTTATTGAAGTGTTTTCTCAATACCTTTTCAAAGAGTGTGTGTGTGTAGGGGATGATTTATAAATATGGAACCAAGAAAAAAATAATTTTATTAAAACTGCTTAATTTGAAGGCTGATTTTTTATTTTTAAAAACATACATAGACTCTATCAATATTGAATAAAATAAGTGTTAGTCACTCAGTCATGTCCAACTCTGCGACCCCATGGACAGTAGCCTACCAGGAACTTCTATCCATGGAATTCTCCAGACAAGAATACTGGAATGGTAGCCATTCCCTTCTCCAGGAGATCTTCCTGACCCAGGCATCAAACCTGGCTCTCTTGTATTGCAGGCAGATTATTTACCATCTGAGCCACAGGGAAGTCCATTTTCCATTATATATTTCAGTAAATTACTACCTGAGGTTGATTAGGTAATAATATAAGCAGGTAAATTAAGAGAAATATAAATGGAAAGTCAAAAGTATTAGCCAGGTTCTCAGAAATGCAACATGCTTTTCAGTACTGGGGTCAATGAAATGCATATTCAGAAGGGAATGTCAAGCACCCCTGCTAAAATAAAACATAGTGCATCCTTTGACAGCATTCTATTATTTATCTATCAATGAATAAGATTAATAATCGACTAGTGAAGTCAGTGTCAGCTACAATTTTTGGCATTTATGAGGTCCTCATCCACAATTAGCACTTTCATGAGCCTCTTCCAAGATGAGTAGGATATATAGATTATACCCAGTCTACACACCTTCTCTTACACAGCTGACAATTATGACACCCTAGGGAGATGACTGGACTTTTGTTTGGGTTTGTGCACTGTCTCATCCAATTACCAAGATAAAAAATGTTCAGAATTTGTATTTCTATAAACTCAAATAACAGTCTGCCCAAAGATATATTGTGAAGATAAAATATGATCATGTATATAATTAACATAACGTGAAAATTTTACAGTTTTATGAAATAAATACAGAGAGATACATATAGAAATGAAACTAATTAAGCCAGACAGCAAGAAATGTTTATTTTATGTGAAGACATATAATTGTGATGTCCATTTTTCAAGATCCTTAAGGAGCACAATATAATAAGTAGGATGTTCAAAGAGTAGGTTTATCAAGGCTTTTGAGTAGTTAACAAAGCCAGGATCAGTAAATACTACGCTTCAGTTCAGTTCAGTTCAGTTGCTCAGTCACGTCCACTCTTCGTGACTCAATGAAATGCAGTATGTCAGGTTTCCTGGTCTAACACCAACTCCTGGAACTTACTCAAACTTATGCACATTGAGTCGGTGATGCCATCCAACCATCTCATCCTCTGTGGTCCACCTCTCACCTTCAATCTTTCCCAGCATCAGGGTCTTTTCAAATGAGTCAGTTCTTCAGAACAGGTGACCAACGCATTGGAGTTTCAGCTACAGCATCAGTCCTTCCAATGAATATTCAGGACTGATCACATTTAGGATGGACTGCTTGGATCTCCTTGCAGTCCAAGGGACTCTCAAGAGTCTTCTCCAGCACCACAGTTTAAAAGCATCAATTATTTGGTGCTTAGCTTTCTTTATAATCCAACTTGCACATCGATACATGACCACTGGAAAAACCATAGCCCTGACTAGATGGACCTTTGTTGGCAAAGTAATGTCTCTGCTTTTTAAGATGCTGTCTAGGTTGGCGATAAGAATACTCAAACTACTGCACAATTGCACTCATCTCACATGCTAGTAAAGTCACGCTCAAAATTCTCCAAGCCAGTCTTCAGCAATATTTGAACCGTGAACTTCCAGATGTTCAAGCAGGTTTTAGAAAAGGCAGAGGCACGAGAGATCAAATTGCCAACATCCACTGGATCATGGAGAAAGCAAGAGAGTTCCAGAAAAACATCTATTTCTGCTTCATTGACTATGCCAAAGCCTTTGACTGTGTGGATCACAATAAACTGTGGAAAATTCAGAAAGAGATGGGAATACCAGACCACCTGACATGCCTCTTGAGAAACCTGTATGCAGGTCAGGAAGCTACAGTTAGAACTGGACATGGAACAATAGACTGGTTCCAAATAGGAAAAGGAGTACGTCAAGGTTGTATATTTTCACCCTGCTAATTTAACTTATATGCAGAGTACATCATGAGGAATGCTGGGATGGAAGAAGCACAAGCTGGAATCAAGATTGCTGGGAGAAATCTCAATAACCTCAGATATGCAGATGACACCACCCTTATGGCAGAAAGTGAAGAGGAACTCAAAGGCCTCTTGATGAAAGTGAAAGAGGAGAGTGAAAAGGTTGCCTTGAAGCTCAACATTCAGAAGACAAAGATCATGGCATCTGGTCCCATCACTTCATGGGAAATAGATGGGAAACAGTGGAAACAGTGTCAGACTTTATTTTTTGGGCTCCAAAATCACTGTAGATGCTGATTGCAGCCATGAAATTAAAAGACGCTTACTCCTTGGAAGGAAAGTTGTGACCAATATAGATAATATATTAAAAAGCAGAGACATTACTTTGCCAACCAAGGTCCATCTAGTCAAGGCTATGGTTTTTCCCGTGGTCATGTATGGATGTGAGAGTTGGACTGTGAAGAAAACTGAGCACCAAAGAATTGATGCTTTTGAACTGTGGTACTGGAGAAGACTCTTGAGAGTCCCTTGGAATGCAAGGAGATCCAAACAGTCTATTCTAAAGGAGATCAATCCTGGGTGTTCACTGGAAGGACTGATGCTAAAGCTGAAACTCCAATACTTTGGCCACCTCATGCGACAAGCTGACTCACTGGAGAAGAGTCTGATGATAGGAGGGATTGGGGGCAGGAGGAGAAGGGGACGAAGAGAATGAGATGGCAGGTGCATCACCAAATCAATGGACATGAGTCTGAGTGAACTCTGGGAATTGGTGATGGACAGGGAGTCCTGGTGTGCTGTGATTCATGGGGTTGCAAAGATTTGGTCACGACTGAGCGACTGAACTGAACTGAGGTTGGCCATAACTTTTCTTCCAAGAAGCAAGCGTCGTTAATTTCATGGCTACAATCAACATCTGCAGTGATTTGGGAGCCCCCCAAAATAAAGTCAGCCACTGTTTGCATTGCTTCCCCATTTATTTTCCATGAAGTGATGGACTAGATGCCATGATCTTAGTTTTCTGAATGTTGAGTTTTAAGCCAACTTTATGACTCTCCTCTTTCACTTTCATCAAGAGGCTTTTTAGTTCCTCTTCACTTTCTGCCATAAGGGTGGTGTCATCTGCATATCTGAGGTTGAGATTTCCCAGCAATTTTGTTTCCAGTTTGTGCTTTATCCAGTCCAGCATTTTTCATGATGTACACTGCACATGAGTTAAATAAGCAGGGTGATAATATACAGCCTTGACATATTCCTTTCCCAATTTGGAACCGGTCTGTTTTTCCATGTCCAGTGTTAACTGTTGCTTCTTGACCTGCACACAGGTTTCTCAAGAGGCAGGTCAAGTGGTCTGGTATTCCCATCTCTTTCAGAATTTTCCACAGGGTGTTGTGGTCCACACAGCAAAGGCTTTGGCATAGTCAATAAAGCAGAAGTAGATGTTTTTCTGGTACTCTCACTTTTTCAATGATTTGCCAGATTTTGGCAATTTGATCTCTGGTTCCTCTGCCTTTTCTAAATCCTGCTTGAACATCTGGAGGTTCATGGTTCACGTACTGTTGAAGCCTGGCTTGGAGAATTTGAGTATTACTTTGCCAATTGTACAATTAAGGTGGTTTAAAAAAAAGAACGCTTGAAAGGCAAGAGTTTGGTTATATCAGGGGAGTGTAATCTCCTTGGTTCTGTCTCGTCACAACAAAATTTGAAGTAATGGACATTAAAGCCCTTGGCCTCGACATGTCACAGCTCTCAGACAGTCCATGTTATAGTTGTCGGCTCTTGGACAGACCATGTTATAGCTCTCAGACAGATCAGTTTTATTTAGAAAATAAAGGACAATACATGCTCGAGGTTTGAGGGAAACTGACACAAAAGACTCAAAAAGGAAAGAGAGAGAGAGAGAATAAGCACGTGTGCGGGAGACAGAGAGAGACCCCTGGCCCGTTGGCTCCTCTTTTTATGTGTTTTTCCTCCCCCTGGGCCTGCTCTATGTATTTTGAGCCAGTTAGGAGTGCTGTTTATTCTACCTGAGGTCCTCACTCAGGTCCTGGGACCTTCCTCTGTTCTATTTTTGCGGGCTTTTCCCTTCCTTGTCTTTTAGCCACTGCCATTCTGGACTCCTTTTTCCTATTCCAACTACCTAACAGTTACAACAGTTACAAAACAGTTACAAAAAGGAATTCTAACTACCTAACAGTTACAAAAGGAATTATTAAATAATGACTTGCTGGAATCGCTGAAGAGGAAAGCATAGAGGCACATTATCATCATGCCCTTGCAATCATACATTGAAGGTTATTGGGACAATTTCAAAAAAGAAATGATGATGGTAAACTGTCAATGATAACAAAATAAAGTTAAAACAAGGAAGAAAATGGGATCAAAAGAGTAGTAAGTTAAGATTTAAAATTCGTTAAACATAACTGCCATTAAAACTTAATTTCAGTAAATCAAGCATAATAACAAATGTTAAAACCGTAAAGCTTCTCAAAAATTTACAGAGTAGTACATAATAACCAAGTGAAAAAGACAATATAAACTGAGCTGAAGGGGAAAAGACTCTTGAGGGTCCCTTGGACTGCAAGGAGATCCAACCAGTCCATCCTAAAGGAGATCAGTCCTGGGTGTTTATTGGAAGGACTAATATTGAAGCTGAAACTCCAATACTTTGGCCACCTGATGCAAAGAGCTTACTCATTTGAAAAGACCCTGATGCTAGGAAAGACTGAGGGCAGGAGGAGAAGGGGATGACAGAGGACGAGATGGTTGGATGGCATCACCAACACAATGGACATGGGTTTGGGTGGACTCTGGGAGTTGGTGATGGACAGGGAGGCCTGGTGTGCTGCGATTCATGGGGTTGCAAAGAGTCGGACACAACTGAGCGACTGAACTGAACTGAACTGAACTTGTTTGCATTTATTAATAGACTTTTAAAATTGAGTTCTAACTTTAAAAACTCATCACGTCACATAACGGAGAAGGCGATGGCACCCCACTCCAGTACTCTTGCCTGGAGAATTCCGTGGATGGAGGAGCCTGGTAGGCTTAAGTCCATGGGGTTGCTAAGAGTCAGACATGACTGAGTGACTTCACTTTCACTTTCATGCATTGGAGAAGGAAATGGCAACCCACTCCTGTGTTCTTGCCTGAAGAATCCCAGGGATGGGGGAACCTGGTGGACTGCTGTCTATGGGGTTGCACAGAGTCGGTCATGACTGAAGCGACTTAGCAGCAGCAGCAGCAGGCTATTGCCTGTTTCTGATTTAAAAGGCCACACTTAAGCAATGGGACAAATAGATGCTAGCTTCTTAATATTACAGGTAATGCTCCAAAATACTTCTTATAAAACCTATTTACATATGAATCCAAAGTAACAACATACAAATGAATCCGTTTCAAATAACAGCTATCTCCATTTTATGTGTGTGGGGTTTGGGGGAGAGAGGCAGTGGCTTTGGTTTACTAGCAGCTTTGTTCAGACTAGGGAAGATTAAATGTTGGTATTTCATAATTAGAGATGCTTCTCTTTTTTTTACGGAAAACCTCATGATTTTGAAAAACATTTTCAAGATGAGATAGAGCTACACAAATAGGCAATATAATAGATTAGTATCATGCTTTATCCCACTTTATATTTTCCGTTTAGTGGGATATGAAGCAGATCAAAGAAGGTAGTCTCTATTCATTAGTTTTTACCATCCTCTGCAGACTATTTTTTCAAAAAGAGAGAAATGGGGCATACATTTCTGAAGGTGACTGGTATATTATCTGGATTATCACACTGTCTAGAACCTTGTGTTAATTTCTATAAGATATATAAATATTGTACCATAAAATAAATAATGTGTAATAATTGGTAGAATAACATTCACTGTGCCAGTTTGGGTCATTTTGCACACTCTTCTAAGAAGGTTGTGCTGGGGACCACTAATTTAAATATAAACAATTAAAACCAAACTCTTCTCAGTAGGAGTATGTCACAAATGTGGGGGGTACTTTTAGTTTATTTCATCTTTAAATCAAATTAACAAGTCTTATTGATCAAGACAATGGCATGCAGGAAAAAAAAAAAAAAGTGGGGGGAGCGGATTTCTTTTCCCTAAACAAATTCCTTCACTGCATTTTCCAAACTTGGGGCATGAAAATCAAAGGTCCATAAAATCTGGCATATATTCAAACATTTATTTAATTTTTCAAAATTAATTAATCAAAAGCATTTGCTGAGGGCTACCCTAATGACTCAGATGGTAAAAAATCTGCCTGGAATGTGGGAGATCTGGGTTCAGTCCCTGGATGGGGAAGATTCCCTGGAGGAGGGCATGGCAACCCACTCCAGTATTCTTGTCTGGAGAATCCCACAGACAGAGGAGCCTGGCAGGTTACAGTCCATGGGGTTCCAAAGAGTCAGACACGGCTGAGCAACTAACACTTTCACTTTTCATTTCTTTCTCTGTGCTAGGCACTGGACTAGGAACAGGGAACTGAGAAGTGAACATTACCAAGCTTACCTAATGAACTAGATTCTCATGCAAATTAGAGTACAATGTGCTCTGGTCTAATAAAGTTTCCTGCAAGTTGCAGTGAAATGCATGTGGGTACAAGTATTATTTCTCTTAGAGGATTTTGGGGGGGTGATAGTTAAAGGATTTATAAATGCAGCCTCAAATCTTGCCTAAGAGGCAATTGTTACTTGTCAACTGGTTTGACTCAAAGTTGAAGTGCATTTACTACACCTTTTCTGCTGGTAAAGATTATATAGAGGCTAGAAGTAGAAACTGAGAATTAAGATGATAGTACTATAATGAGAAAACTGGAAAACTTCCAGTAAATTTAATAATGAGGAAGTGTTCATAAATGCTGAAATCTACAGAGATGTTAGATCAAAACTTTAAAGGAGGCACTGTATACAGCTAAAACAAACGGGTAGATTTTACAAGCACATAGTCTGCAGAATGGAGGCACCAGTGAGAATACAAAGGTTAAGAAGTGAAGATTGTAACAGTTCAATTTGCGACCCTTTAGACTGTAGCCTCTATTCACGAAATTTTTCCAGGCAAGAATACTGGAGTGGGTTAATTCTAATTTGCATGAGAATCTAGTTCATTAGGTAAGCTTGGTAATGTTCACTTCTCAGTGCCCTGTTCTTAGGGAGTTCAGTTCCAGGTCTGTTCCCTTTCTTCCATTTGTAATCTTTAATTATTTATTTGGAGATAAAAATATTTTTCAGCATGTTTTAGAGAACTGTGTTGCTGATTTGCCATTGAAATTAAATTTAAACAATAAAAACCTAAAACAAATTATTTTGAAGGAAAATAACAATTTATGAGAGATTATCAGATAATATAACTAAAAACACCCTTGAAAATAATCAGAGGTTAAAGATTTTGTATAACACATAACTATCACTTCTTGGGAAATAGATGGGGAAACAGTGGAAACAGTGTCAGACTTTATTTTTTTGGGCTCCAAAATCACTGCGGATGCTGATTGCAGCCATGAAATTAAAAACGCTTACTCCTTGGAAGAAAAGTTATGACCAGCCTAGATAGCATATTAAAAAGCAGAGACATTACTTTGCCAACAAAGGTCCGTCTAGTCAAGGCTATGGTTTTTCCCGTGGTCATGTATGGATGTGAGAGTTGGACTGTGAAGAAAGCTGATCGCCAAAGAATTGATGCTTTTGAACTGTGGTGCTGGAGAAGACTCTTGAGAGTCCCTTGGACTGCAAGGAAATCCAACCAGTCCATTCTAGAGGAGATCAATCCTGGGTGTTCATTGGAAGGACTGATGCTAAAGCTGAAACTCCAATACTTTGGCCACCTCATGCGAAGAGTTGACTCACTGGAAAAGACTCTGATGCTGGGAGGGATTGTGGGTGGGAGGAGACGGGGATGACAGAGAATGAGGTGGCTGGATGGCATCACCGACTCGATGGACATGAGTTTGAGTGAACTCCGGGAGTTGGTGATGGACAGGGAGGCCTGGCGTGCTGTGGTTCATGGGGTTGCTAAGAGTCGGACACGACTGAGTGACTGAACTGAACTGATTCTACCTTTAAAGACTCCAGCTCAATCTCTGAGTTGGGAAGATTCCCTGGAGAAGGAAATGACAGTCCATTCCAATATTCTTGCCTGGAAAATTCCATGGATAGAGGGAACCATCTAAAGGGTCACAAAAGAGTCAGAACACGACTGAGCACATATACATTTCATCCTTAAACTGTTATTGTTGCACTGAGAAAGTTTTCTGTTTGAGCTCTGTTAAAGAACTTACCTAGTCCTTAAGAATTTATGTGTAAAGTTTCATAGATTCAGATAGCAAAATTATATTTTAATGGATATATTTTGTGTGTATACAATGAAGAATGAAGATGAAGTATAGTGTCCTAATATGAATGATGTTAGGAAATTTGAAGGGTAAATAAAGGACTTTTAACAAATTAAGACACGTAGATTGGATGATGGTAAGAATACAAAATATGCTGTCAACCTGAATTATTTGTAACACATGGGTATTTATGGAGGGCATTTTTTCTCCTGTAGTTAGGCAACTCTCAGTGCCCTTTACAAAGGTCAGCAACTCCCAAGAAGATGGATTATATATAGGTAGAACAATCTGGCATCTATTATGTTAAATTCCTGCTAACACTAATAAGATTATCTCTGCCCTTTTCCTCCATTTCCAAATAGTTTTGGTGATCTCATTTTTAGAAAAGTATTTAGTATAGTTTATATGCAAAGTTTATTCCCCTTTCCTGTTATCTGATAATAAGTTAAGATATTTTATAAGAAATATTAGTTAGAACAAAGCCCTTTTGGAAAAGAAGGCGGCACTGGAGTATAAAGGGCATTTCTCAATTTGTAACTAAGCTCTATTCCATTTTGGTTGGAAAAGCACTAGCACAATAAAAATACTTACTACAAAGTAATCAGTATCCTTACAAACAAAATAAACTACCTTATAAATAATATCTGGTTTCCCCAAGTGCTTCCCTACTAGGTGAGCCCTGTCATAGACTGCTGACCATGCTATTATCTTTTCTGGGCTTTCAAGGTGCTTTGCAGAATATAGAACAATGTTCCACTTGTAAAAGTAGCCTGTTTACTGAGTGAGAACTAAAGTGATGACTATTTTCTCTTCATGCAAAGGCTTGTATGAAAGAAAACTGTCATGAAAAATTTAGTTAGTAGTTAGACCAAACTGGTACGATCTCATTTCACTTGTGTATGCAGACTTAGAGCGGACAAAACATTTACTGTCGGGGCACAGATTGATATTTGAATGAACACGAGTGTAAAGATATCTTTCACAGAACATACATAATAAATGATAATGCTATGCATAAAATGCATAAAATAAAATGAGAGATAGCAAAGATTATACTTAATTTATTCCAAGTAGTCTCTTCAACAAACTTAGAAATATCAAGTGCTAATCTGTCAATTAAGAATATTACAATTCCTAATAGTAACTAATTTGTTGGCAGCAATCCCTTGAAAACAAACAAAAGCTTAATTGTATTATTTATTAATCATTTAAGATAATAGTGAAAATGATAATGGACATATTACCTCCACCATCTGAGCCACCAGAGAAGCCCTTATATTACCTTAAATAAGAATTATTCTCAATCCGAATTTCTTGGTTATATATTTAAAAAATTTTCAAGAGCAAATTCTGCTTACATCCCTTTCTTCTATTTACAGTTTTATAGTAAAATCATATTTTCAAACTAATTGATAATCATACTTTTGGAGCAAAGAGTAACAACATCTTGGTTTTTATGCCTCTGATTTCTCCATATGGAAAGTAGCACAACACAAATTATTACAGTGATATAATTTTAAATAGACACACCTTTATCATCAAAGTAATACACACTCAAGAGTAAAACAAGTACATAAAATGCACTAAAAATCCCACCTCCCACAGACTGGTATTCTTACTCTGTAACCCAATCTAGGCATTTTTCTATGCCAAAGGTGAAAATTGAATCATTCAGCAAATTTGTGTAATACTTTTATGCTCCTGCATTGTTATAATAGTTTGACATGTTCTTGTGTCATAATTTATTTAATCAAATTCTTAATGGAAATGATGATAACTTCTAAATCTGTATCTTTGTAAACAACTTTGTGAGATGCACTGTTGTAGCAACATCTATTCCTTCACCCTCTGAAAAGCCCTTGGGAGAGTGTACAAATAGCCTTCAGAAAATCTGTGCCAAGCAGTTCCTACAAGTGAATTTTTTAAGCAGATCAGGTAAGTACTTTGTACTTTCAATAACAATTAGGAGACCTGATTTCCTAACCTAATTGTACCACAAATGAGTTGTGTGATATTGGGCAATTCATTCAGTCTTTCTAAGGTTTACTTTCTTCATCCAAAAAAGAAAATTATATCTGTTGCATTTTTTTTACAGACCGGGGCCTGGTGGATCGGAATTGATGAAAAGAAAGCAAAAGAGAGAGAGAGACAAGCTGGAATCAAGATTGCTGGGAGAAATCTCAATAACTTCAGACATGCAGATGACACCACCCTTATGGCAGAAAGTGAAGAGGAACTCAAAAGCCTCTTGATGAAAGTGAAAGAGGAGAGTGAAAAGGTTGGCTTGAAGCTCAACATTCAGAAAACTAAGATCATGGCATCTGGTCCCATCACTTCATGGGAAATGGATGGGGAAACAGTGGAAACAGTGTCAGACTTTATTTTGGGGGGCTCCAAAATCACTGCAGATGCTGATTGCAGCCATGAAATTAAAAGACGCTTACTCCTTGGAAGGAAAGTTATGACCAACCTAGATAGTATATTAAAAAGCAAAGACTTACTTTGCCAACAAAGGTCCGTCTAGTCAAGGCTATGGTTTTTCCCGTGGTCATGTATGGATGTGACAGTTGGAATGTGAAGAAAGCTGATCGCCGAAGAATTGATGCTTTTGAACTGTGGTGCTGGAGAAGACTCTTGAGAGTCCCTTGGACTGCAAGGAAATCCAACCAGTCCATTCTAGAGGAGATCGATCCTAGGTGTTCATTGGAAGGACTGATGCTAAAGCTGAAACTCCAATACTTTGGCCAGCCCATGCGAAGAGTTGACTCACTGGAAAAGACTCTGATGCTGGAGGGATTGGGGGCAGGAGGAGAAGGGGAGGACAGAGAATGAGATGGCTGGATGGCATCACCGACTCAATGGACATGAGGTTGAGTGAACTCTAGGAGTTGGTGATGGACAGGGAGGCCTGGCATGCTGTGATTCATGGGGTCGCAAAGAGTCGGACACGACTGAGCAAATGAACTGAACTGAATTGAATATCCTTCGTGTTATGTGGAAAACCATTAAAGTCCTTGCACAGGACTTGTACCGCTCAGGAAGGCACAGGGAGGACTTGTACCGCTCAGGAAGGCACACCTCCTCTCAAGGAGGTCTTGAAAACCCAGGCAGAAAAGTAAGCTTGGCAGGTTTCCACGCTCCGAGGAACTAGCCTGAGAAGAAAAGAGGGACGCGGGGGACCCAAGTCTATAGTGGAACAAGCGTACTTTATTCATATTTGCGTGAGCTTTGTTATACAAGGAAGCTTTAGGTAAAAAATAAAGTTAGGCAAAGAACAAAAATCTAGACGTATAACAACCGTTACCAAGGGAATAACAAGAAATAACAATCGTCACAAGGCCAGAAGACAATCCATATCTTAAGTAAGAGGGTTGTAACTGAACAGTTTTACCTTAGGGTAAAAGGTTACTGAAGTAAATCCATGCATGTGTTCCGTCCCATGACCTCAGTCCTGGGAACATCGTGCCACTCCACTCCTTCCTGTCTACCAGGAATTGATAAGGAACAGAGGGTTCATGAGAAACAGAAAACAACATACAGGAATCCTAAAGTTAAATGTTCCCTGACAGATATCCAAGGCCAAGGATTAAATTTATGTAATTCAATTTTGAAATACATTCAAATAAAAAAAGGAAAGTATTAAACGCCTTGAATATCTTTTGATGATGTTTCCCACCATCTTCTATTGAGGCCATTTTCTTCTTTCTAATACCTAATGCTTTGTGGCTCAGAAGGTAAAGTACCTGAACAAGAAAGTACAAGTACTTCTTGCATGCATTAATTACCCTATTGAACATATTAATAATTTTGTTTTAATTTGCTTTTCTGATTTTAAAGAGTATATAATTTAAATATACTTAAATATTCATAAAAATTAATTTATCTTCCAAGTTATTTGTCTGTGTTTCTACTGGCATATTCATCATTTTCTAATGAATTTGTAAATGTCCTTTATGTATATTAACAGAAACTGATTTCTCCAAAATTTCTCATTCTGAGCTATGTGAAATACTCAATATTGAATTAATAAAATTTGCATTTTTAAAGAATCAGCCATATAACTGATCAACTCAAATGTTACATGAAAATTCTTATTATGGGTGAGTTAATATTAACTTGAAATAATGTAGTGATTTTCTGTATCATAAGAATATTATTTAGACAAATAATAAAGCTGAATATATTATAAAATATAGATGCCAAAAATGAGTCACTTGTACTTTTATAAAATAAGTTTAAAATTAACAATGATCATGTTCAAGAAGAAAAATAATATCATGCTAACAAAGTAAATTTAAAAGAATAATTAATAAATAGTATATTATGAGAAGTACAAACTGGCAGAATATAAAGCTTGTTGGTCTAGTATTTGGGGTAGAAAACAATCTTTATGTCATAGTGGACCATAACCTTGAAGTGTTTCAATGATAAGCGATGGTGATGAAAAAGCATGATATTTCATAGCATTAATGACTTATGTAATAGGAAATTGATTTCCTAACACCTTTCCCTTGCATAGTGTCTTTTTCCTTAGGTTGAAAGAGAATCAATATGTGAATATCTGAGTATATGAAAGGCAGCCAAGTGCAAAGAAAACATTATTCAATTAGCAATTAGGAGACCTGCTTTCTTAATCTAATTGTACCACAAAAGAGTTGTGTGACCTTGGGCAAGTCATTCAGTCTTTCTAAGGTATACTTTCTTCATCCAAAAAAGAAAATGATATCCAAGGCCCATGACTAATTTTATGCAATTCAATTTTGAAATAAATTTAAGTAAAAAAGGAAAGTATTAAATGCCTTGAATATCTTTTGATGATGTTTCCCACTGTCTTATATAGAGGCCATTTTCTTCTTTCTAATACTTAACACTTTGTGGGTCAGAAGGTAAAGAATCTGCCTGCAATGCAGGAGACCAGAGTTCAGTAACCCTTTCGAAAAGATCCCGTGGTGAGGGGAATGAATGGCTACCCACTCCAGTATTCTTGCCTGGGAAATCCCATGGACAGAGAAGCCTGGTGAGTTATAGTCCATGGGGCTGCAAAATAGTCAGATAAGATTTAGTGACTAAACAATAATAACTGTTCTTACTGAATGCTCACAAAACTCTAGAAGATCAGTAATGCTTCCAATTTCATTTTATAAATGAAGAAACTGACCTAAGAGAAGCTAAACAATTTGTCCATCTTCACAGTGTTAGTGAGCAGTAAGACTAGGATTCAAATGCAGACAGTCTGATTCCACAATCTGTGACTTCAAATATCACCTACACTTTCATCAATATGTACTTTTGCTCAAATAAACTTGGGAAACACTGGCTTCAACAGAGCAAAATCAGTTGAATGCAAGATGTTTTAGAATATTTAAGATGTGTTTTGCATATTCAAGACAGAATCATGTGCAGAATTGCCTACATTTTTTTTTGACTATGAAATTCCTATGAGAAGGAATACTGAACAGGTCAAAAGCACTAAAGTTGGAAAATGCTGATCTGAGATATCCAATGGTAACTTCACCCAGGAAAATCTTTATAAAAAACAATTCCTTAAATAATTTGGAGACGTATTAAAGATTATCTGTCTGTGGGATTTGCTTTCCCATAAGACTAAATTCCATTTCCCATGTTCTTTTTTTTTCCTTTTTAGTACATTTTAATGTAAGAAATTTTACCAATGCATTAAAGATATGTTTACTGGGAAAACAGGCTTCAGAATGGTGACTGTTCTGAAAAGACGTGAATATTTTTAACAAAGAGCAAAGCATTCTTTCCCAGGAGTTTTGCTTAGGACATTGGAAGAACATTGTTTACCATTTCTTAGTAGTTCTGAAATTCAAACACTGATTGTTTGAAAAGTATTTTCTATAATACATTATAAAGGGATAAAAATAACCCACAATTTACAGCATTATTCTGTGGATGTCTAAGTATGTTATTTATATTCATCAATTAAGCAAACTATAATAAAACAAAAATCACAATTATTTCAAATTAGATACTTCATCATATTTAACCATCTGAGGTTTTCTAAGTATCATTTTGAAAAAATAATTTACAAAAAAAAATCACAAAAACAACAACAAAAAAGTATTTATATCTCCTGAGACTTAGAAAATATATTTAATCTCATAAAATACCCCAGAATTCAAGTGCAGGGAACAATATAATACAGTTAATCCTCATTATTCATAGATTCTGTATTTGCAAATTAGCCTGCTCACTAAAATGTACTTGCAACAGTAAAAGCAATACTTACTTTGTGTTACTAGCAGACATACTCAGAATGGAGAAAAACTTGTATCACTCAACTCATTCATTCCCAGTTCAGGTTGAAGGAGATAATACTCTGCCTTCTTGTTCCAGCACTCAAACTGTAATAGTACCCTTTCCTTGATCTATTTATTACCAATTAAAAAAAAAAAAGGAGAAGGAAATGGCAACCCACACCAGTATTCTTGCCTGGAGAATCCCACGGACAGAGAAGCCTGGTGGGCTACAGTCAATGGGGTCGCAAAGAGTTGGACACAACTGAGCAACTAACATACACACTAAGAAAAAACTGTGCCTTTTTTGGTGATTACACTGCTTAAAATTCCCCAGAAGTGAACTGCTGAAGTATGGTCTGGTATTTCTGAGTGCAAGAAGGCTGTGATATGCCTTCTGGAGAAAATACGTGTATTAGATAAGCTTCATTCATGCATGAGTTATAGTGCTGTTGGCTGTGAGTTCAATGTTAATGAATCAACAATGCCATACAACCAGAAAAGGGAGACTGATTAAAAAAAAAAAAACTACAATAGATAATGTTGCTGTGAAGCTGAAAGACAAACAAATTTAGTTATGTTACCCAAGAAAAGGAAAATGTTAGACTCTTCTTAGCTAGTTCTGACTGTATCCCATATTTCAAAAAGGGAAGAATGTGAAAGTTGCTCAGTCGTGTCTGATTCTGCAACCCCATGAACTTTATAGTCCTTGGAATTCTCCAGGCCAGAATACTGGAGTGGGTAAGCTGTTCCCTCCTCCAGGGGTTCTTCTCAATTTCCTTCTCCAGGGGAATCTTCTCAATCCAGGGATCAAACTGAGTTCTCCTGCATTGCAGGCAGATTCTTCACCAGCTGAGCCACCAGTGAAACCCAAAAACACTGGCATGGGTAGCCTATCACTTCTCCAGCGGATCCCCCAACCCAGGAATTGACCCAGGAATCAAACTGGGGTTTCCTGCATTGCAAGCAAATTCTTTATCAGCTAAGCTACCAAGGAAGGCCCATTTCAAAATGCGAAATGGTATGGGAAATGTTAAATGCACAGGTAAGGGAAGTTCTGCAGATCAGGGCTTGGGAGAATTTTTTAAATATTGCTATGTGTTATTACAGGATAAAAGTTATGCTGAAGAACAGATTTTAAATACTGATGAGACTAATGTGATTTATAAGAACTTGGCCAAAGGATTCTATATTGCAAAAGGTATTTCAGTTGACAAAAATGTAGTGACTAGAAGTTCTCAAGAAGTTGACCCTGTGCTTCCCTGTGAGTAACAGTCCAGCATTTGTTGAAGTGTGACCAATGTTCACAGCAACATCACAGAACAATGAGAATCAATGAGAATCAACTGCATACTTTAAGATTTTCTTTCCAGATACTCCCCTGACATAATTTTAAAATGTGTAGAAAGAAACCTTGCAAATAAAAGCTGAAATACTTTTTGAGCCACAGAAATCACTGTTCTGGGTTCCTAACAGAAAAACAAAATGCAGCATCAAATGGGGTGACTAGATTGTCCCCACTCTAAAGTGACTTGTTTATAGTGAGGACTGAGGAACCAAAGTTCCACTTTGAGATCTCAAAGGAGAGTAGAGAAAGAGAACCCATGACATAAATGTCAGAATTCTTCAAGCAATGGGAGTAAAAAAAGATCCTCCAATCTCCTAAAGTAGATTTTTGGACAGGAAACTGCCAGAATGGAAGAACATGACAAGACGGGTCTTGAGCATGAATTGCCCCAGTAACTGAGCATTGCCACATACACTTGGAAAATTAAGAAGGAGCTGAGTATATTCTTTATTCAAATATACCATAAAGTTTATTCTCATTCATACGATATACTTAACTTGTTTTAGTGAGTACTATAGTTAAGGAAAGCTTGTAAAATCTAGGATAATAGCAGACATATGAGAAGACATACCAGATTTGATATGGTGGATAGGCTGCTATATATATGATCTAGTACTATACATACAAATTTTAAAATGAGAAGTTATTTGGAAGAGCAGATCTCTGGTTCAAGAGAAAGTGGTATAGATTTTTGATGATTATAGATATAGCTATAGAGAAAGCAAGGGAATTTCAGAAAAACATCTGCTTCATTGACTACGTGAAAGCCTTTGACTGTGTGGATCACAACAAACTGTGGAATGTTCTTAAGGAAATGGGAATACCAGACCACCTTATCTGTCTCCTGAGAAACCTATATGCAGGTCAAGAAGCAACAATTAGAACCTTACATGGAACAACTGATTGGTTCAAATTTGGGAAAGGATTATGACAAGACTGTATATTGTCACTTTGTTTATTTAACTTCTATGCAGACTGCATCATGCAAAATGCTGGACTGGATGAATCACAAGTGGGAATCAAGATTGCCAGGACAAATATCAACAGCCTCAGATATGCAGATGATATCACTCTACTGGCTGAAAGCAAAGAGGAACTAAAGAACCTCGTGATGATAGTGAAAGAGGAAAGTGAAAAAGTTGGCTTAACACTCAGTATTTGAAAAACTAAGATAATGGCATCCAGTCCCATTGCTTAATGGCAAATAGAAGGAGAAAAAGTGGAAGCAGTGATAGATTATATTTTCTTGAACTCCAAAATCACTGTGGTCTTCCCAGGTGGCGCTAGTGGTAAAGAACCCACCTGCCAATGCAAGGGCCATAAGAGATGGAGATCTGATCCCTTGGTCAGGAAAGTACCTGAAGTATGAAATGGCAAACCACTGTAGTATTCTTGCCTGGAGAATCCCAAGGACAGAGGAGCCTGGTGAGCCACAGTGCATAGGGTTTTAAAGAGTCAGATATGACTGAAACGACTCACCATACAAAATCACTGTGGATGGAGACTGTAGCCATGAAAATAAAAGATTCCTGCTCCTTGAAATGAAAGCTATGATAAACCTAGACAGTGTATTAAAAAGCAGAGAGATCACTTTGCAGACAGACAAAGGTCCATACATCAAAGCTGAGGTTTTGCCAGTAGTCATTTACAGATATGAGAGCTGGATCATAATGAAGCCTGAGCACTGAGAAACTGTTCCTTTAAACTGTGGTGCTGGAGAAGACTCTTGTGAGTCCCTCGGACTGCAAGGAAATCAAACCAGTCAATCCTAAAGGAAATCAACCCTTAATATTAATTGAAAGGACTGATGCTGCAGCTGAGGGTCCAGTACTTTGGCCACCTGATGCAAAGAATGGACTCATTAGAAAATATCACGATGCTGGGAAAGATTGAAGGCAAAAGGAGAAAGGGGTGGCAGAGGATGAGATGGTTATATAACATCCCCAACTCAAAGGATATGAGTTTGAGCAAACTGTGGGAGATAGTGAAGGACAGGGAAGACTGCATGCTGCAGACCATAGGGTCGCAAACAGGTGGACATGACTTAGGGACTAAACAATAAGATACAGCTATAGTAAAGCTACAGAGAATTATAGATACTAAATATACACATGGTCAGTCACTCAGTCATGTCCGACTCTTTGCAGCCCCATGGACTATAGCCTACCACGTTTCTCTGTCCATGGAATTTTCCAGGCAAGAATACCAGAGAGGGTTGCCATTACCAAATCCAGGGAATCTTCTTGACCCAGGGATCAAATCCGCATCTCTTATATCTCCTGCATTGGTAGGTGGGTTCTTTACAACTAGCACACCTGGGAAGCACAATACACACATTTATACTAACATATATTATTAAGTACATATATATTCAGCATATATTTATATATTATCTATCTATATTATTCATACAAATCAAGTACATATATTTGGTAGTTAGCAACAAACAGGGGTTATTGAACACAAAGCTGCAGTTGAAACACTAAGGCGAACTGCAAAAGAAATGGCTGTTAGCAGCAGTTAACTAGAGGAATGTCCACTCCTAGGGAGTTATAGAAGAAAATTAACAAAACGGAAGATGTCATCATGCTGTGAAGAAAGTAAGACAGAATATAATGATGTGACCATTGGGAGTGGATGTCATTACCAATGTGATTTTCATATCAGCAGAGGTAACAGGCTGAAACAAGGTATGTTATATTTAAGGCAATCAGTGTGCATCACAAAAATGAAGCTGAAGGAACATTATATGGAAAACTTTTGACAGCAAGGTGGGATGAGAGCAATGAGAAAAGCAGTGAAACTAGCCTTCCTCAAGTTTCTACATCCTACAGACTTAAACTTTTAAAGAGAATTTCACGGTGCATGGGACTACTTGAAAATACTCAACAGATTTCATTCAAATAAAATATTTAGGCTCAAATAAAAAAAAATAACCATGTGATCTGTATATTATCAATTTCCTTCTAACACAGCAAGAAAAACTGAGACAATGACATTAAGAAACATGTATCAGGATACACAGTACAGACTCAGGTGTGAATACAGGAAAGTTCAGATTCAAAGTGTGTATGTGTGGCTGCGTTCCTTCACTGTTCACCTTAAACTACCACAACATTCTTAATTGGTTATACCTCAATACAAAATAAAAAGTTTAAAGAAAAAAAAAATTTGAAGTCTGAGCTGTAACTCTGCTATAATGCCTAAATATCTAAATTGGTAGCATGGAAAATTCCCTCTCTAAAAATGATTTGTTCATTTATCTAAACAGATTATATTTTTTAGATTAGTATTAGGTCACAGCGAAATTGAGGGAAAAATATGGAAATTTTTTTATATACCCCCTGTCTCTACACATACGTGTATGTGAGCGTATTAAACATTCAGGCATGTCTAACTCTTTGCAACCCCATGGACTGCAGCCAGCCAGGCTTCTCTGTTCTTGGGATTCTCCAAGAAAAAACCCTGGAGTGGGTAGACATTCCATTCTCCAGGGGCTCTTCTCGACCCAGGGATCAAACCCAGGTCTCCTGCTTTGCAGGCTTCTTTACTGTCTGAGCCACATACATAGTTTCCCTAATTACTATTAATAATATTTTCTAGTGGAGTGGTAAAATTGTAACAATTGATGAACCAACATATCATTATAATCCAAAGTTCACAGTTTACATTAGATTTCACTCTTGGTGTTACACATTACATGTATGTGCTAAGTCACTTCAGTCATATCCAACTCTTTGCAACCCTATATACTGTAGCCTGCCAGGCTCCTCTGTCCAAGGAATTCTCCAGGCAAGAATACTGGAGTGGGTTGCCATGCCTTCCTCCAGGGAATCATCCTGACCCAGGGATCAAATGCAAGTTTCTTTTTAAGTCTCCTGCATTGGTAGGTGGGTTCTTTTCCGCTAGCACCACTTGGGAAACCCTACACATCATATGGGTTTAGACAAATGTAAAATGGCATATTTCCACCATTATAGTATCATATAGAACAGTTTCATTGCCCTAAAAATTCTTTGTGTTTCACCTTTTCTTCCCCCTCTTTCCCTGAACTCTTAGCAACCACTGATTTATTTACTGCCCCATAGTTTTGCCTTTTTCAGAATGTCATATAGGTGGAATTATATACTATGATTACATCCACTAAGTTTATAACCACTATGTAGACTTTCCAGATTGGCTTATTTCACTCAGTAATACCCGCTTAGGGGCTATCCATGTCTTTTCATGGCTTGATATCTTTGAAAAACATTCCATTCTTTGGATGTACTGAAGTTTATCTATTCACCTTCTAAAGAACATCCTGGTTGCTTCAAGGTTTTGGCAATTTTGAGTAACGGTGTTATAAATATTTTTGTGTTGTTTTTTGTGTAGATATAAATTTGGAACTTCTTGAGGTAAATGCCAGGGGCTTCTCCGGTGGCTCAGATGGTTTAAATCTGCCTGCAAAGCAGGTGACATGGGTTTGATCCCTGAGTCTGGAAGTCTCCTGGAGAAGGGAAGGGCAACCCACTCCAGTATTTTTGCTTGGTGAATTCCATGGACAGAGGAGCCTGGAGGGCTACAGTCCATGGGGTCACAAAGAGTTAGATATGACTGAGTGACTACACTTTCTTTTCTTTCTCTGAGGTAAATACCAAGGAAAGGTATATGGCCAAACAGTCTGCCAAAGCTGCTATACCATGTTGTAGCCCCAGTAGCACTGTCAGAGTTCCCATTATTGCACATCCTCACCAGCATTTAGTGTGGTCAGTTTCTTGGATTTCGGCCATTCTCTGATAGATGTGTGGTAGTATCTCATTATCGTTTTAATTGTATTTCCCTGATGACATATTATATGGAACCTCTTTTTATATGTGATTCATATCTTTATATTGTCTTTTGTAAAGTGTTAAGGTCTGTGGCCCATTTTTAAATCAAGTTGATTGTTCTCTTATTGCTGAGTTTTAAGAGTTCTTTGTGTATTTTGGATAAATATCCTTTATAAGATATATTTTGGAGATATTTTCTCCCAATTCATGGTTTGTCTTTTCACTCTTTCGACATAGTCTTTGGCAGAGTGGGCATTTATAATTTTAATCTAGTTCCTCAATTCCTTCTTTCATGGATTGTGCCTTTTGTGTTATATCTAAAGTCATCAACAAATTCAAGGTCATCTAGATTTTTTCCTGTGCTACCTTCTGAGAGTCTTATAGCTTTGGTTTTACATTTAGGTTAGGTCTGTTACTCACTTTGAATTAATTTTTATGTATGATAAAAGGTCTGTGTTTAGATTAATTTTTTGCACATATATGTCCAGTTGTTTCAGCACCATTTGCTAGAAAGATTATCTTTGCTCCATTGTATTGTCTTTGCTCCTTTGTTAAAGATCAGTTGTTGATTTTAGGTGATTCTATTTCTGAACTCCCTGTTCTGGTTCAGTGATTTGTCTATTTCACCAATGTCATACTGTCTTAATGACTAGAGATTTATAGTACGTCTTGAAGTCATGTAGCTTCAGTCCTCCAACTTTTTCTCTTTCAGTATTATGTGGTTATTTTGGCTCTTTTGCCTCTTCATAAAAGTTAAGAACCAACTTGTTTATATCCATAAAATAAGTTGAATTTGATTGGGATTCTTTTCCAACCCATCCATGGACCACAACATCTTATCTCTGATAACATTCTTTGGTTGGTAGTGCACTTTTCTGAAATTAATATAGCTATTCCTGCTTTCCCTGGTTAGTTTCAACATGGTATTTTTCTTTATCAACTTTTAACCTATATGTATCTTTATACTGAAAGGGGGTTTCTTGAGGACAGCATATTTGTTGTTATTCAGTCGCTCAGTCATGTCCAACTCTTTGCTACTGCGTGGACTGCAGCACGTCAGGCTTCCCTGTCCTTCACATCTCCCAGAGCTTGCTCAATCTCATGCCATTGAGTCACCGATGCCATCCAATCACCTTGTCCTCTGTTGTCCCCTTCTCTTAAGCCTTCAATCTTTCCCAGCATCAGGGTCCTTTCAAATGAGTCAGCTCTTCACATCACACGGCCAAAGTATTGCAGCTTCAGCATTAGCATCAATTCTTCCACTGAAATTCAGGATTGATTTACGTTAGGATTAACTGGTTTGATCTTGCAGCCCAAGGCAAAAGGCTTCCTAGTTTGAAAGCATCAATGCAAAATAAATAAATAAATAAAAAAGCAACAATGCTTCGGCACTCAGCCTTCTTTATGGTCCAAGTATCATATCCACACACGACTACCGGACAAACCATAGCTTTGACTAGACGGACCTTTGTTGGCAAAGTAATGTTTCTGCTTTTTTAATACACTGTCTAGGTTTGTTATAGCTTTTCTTCCAAGGAGCAAATGTCTTTTAATTTCATGGCTGCAGTCACCAACTGCATCCAAGTAAACAAAGTTTGTCACTGTCTCCATTGGTTCCTTATCTATTTGCCATGAAATGATGGGACCAGATGCCATGATGCTAGTTTTTTGAGTTTTAAGTCAGCTTTTTCACTCTCCTCTTCCACCTTCATCAAGAGGCTCTTTAGTTCCTCTTTACTTTCTGCCATAAGAGTGGTGGCATCTGCATATCTGAGGTTATTGATATTTCTTATTACTCATTTTAGTAGTGAATAATTTACTTTCATTTGTATTTTTATAACTAGACCAGTTTTTGTAAATGTACAAGTAAAAAGAGTATATATCCACAAAAGCAATGCCCTTTTTTATATTTTTCATTATAAAACTTATTTTGACATGGTTAGCTTTAAAAGTTTGTTCTTAAAGAGTTTATTTCCAATTACAGAGTAAATGTAAGCATTCATTTTAATGGTATTTGTGTTTTAAATCAAAAGTACTGAGTGTCCCCTATTATTATGTCTGATATCTTACCACTCTCAAGTATTCAACCATCTGGTTAAAATACACATGCAAATCAAAACATATATTCCTTTGATATATGCAAGTTAAACATTTCTAGGGCAGGAAATGTCATTTATAAATGCTTCCCATTTTATGAAACTATATTGCACAATATAAAAGTAATATTCTTATAAGTCAGAAAAATTAGAAGCATTTTCTAAAGCTATATGAGTATCTGGCACATTTCTACTACAACAGTAGTTCAGTTCAGTTCAGTTTAGTCGCTCAGTTGCGTCTTGACTCTTTGCAACCCAATGGACTGCAGCATGCCACTGGGTTCCTGGCCCATTCAGTCTTCCTGGTCCATACCAACTCCTGGAGCTTGCTCAAACTCATGCCCACCGAGTCAGTGATGCCATCCAACCATCTCAACCTCTGTTGTCCCCTTCTCCTCCTGCCCTCAATCTTTTCTAGCATCAGGGTCTTTTCCAGTGAGATAGTTCTTCACATCAGGTGGCCAAAATATTGGAGCTTCAGCTTCATCATCAGTCCTTCCAATGAATACTCAGGACTGATTTCCTTTAGGATTGAGACTGGTTGGATCTCCTTGCAGTCCAAGGGACTCTCAAGAGTCTTCTCCAACACCACAGTTCAAAAGCATCTATTCTTCAGTGCTAAGTTTTTTTATAGTCCAACTCTCACATCTATATGTGACTACTAGAAAAACCATAGCTTTGACTAGATGGACCTTTGTCAACAAAGTAATGTCTCTGCTTTTTGATATACTATCTAGGTTCATCATACCTTTCTTCCAAGGAGCAAGCATCATTTGATTTCATGGCTGCATTCACCATCTGCAGTGATTTGGGAGCCCAAGAAAATAAAGAGTTCCCATTCAGATTTCTCATCTCTGACACCTAACTTCTCTTGAATATTAGGCAGTGGGGTGGGTTTCCTTTGTATCAAACTAGCTAAGCTGGAACCACCTTTTCTGGAATTCCCTTCCATTTTATTTCTAATTTTGGTGAGCCACAGGAGATTTTTTTTTTTTTTTTTTTTGGTTATGAGAAAAGGAAAGCAGAAAAGAAAAAGATGGGAATTATTTTTTTACACAAAAAATAGTTGGTGCAGGGCCCAGGGACCTACTCCACACATTTCACACATTATTGCTTTTCTGCTGGCTCGCTTCACTTGTGCAGGGTAGCCGTTAGGACTGCAGGTTTTCCAGCTTCACCAGTCTTTTCTTCAGCCTCACCTACAACTTGGTCAGTCAGGTGCATATACAGTTGGCATTAACCTTTCATACAGATCACCTCAATCAGGGTTTTGAGTTCATAGGTGACCAGACACCAACATGCCGACAACTTTGTCTACTGTAGTAGATTTCAGCTCACCTTTGTAGGTTCTGAGATAGTAAAGAACCTGCCCGTGATGCAGGAGACCCAGGTTTGATTCCTGGGTGGGAAGATCCTCTGGAAAGGAGAATGGCTACCTACTCCAATATTTGAGCCTGGAGAATTCCATGGACAGAGGAATCTGGTGGGCTACAATCATGGGGTTGCAGAGTCTGACACAGCTGAGCAACTAATACTTTCACTTTCCCCCATTTCATATTTATTTTTCTTCTGGACAATCTTATCTTGTGACCATCATCTCCTAGTGATTATGCTTCTCCACTCAAAGCTAACTAAAAGAAGCAGATTCAAATTTGGGTGATATTTTCTGCCTCAGCAGTAACTTAGCTATACCTTTATCTCAACATTTGCCAAGTTGTTCTGCACTTATTTGTCTCTCCCACTGCATTGAGGGTAACAAGAGAAAGATTTTATTTATCTATCTTTTATATTGTAATAGACCAGCTCTGTGCCTTATTCATTAAAATATTTAATATATTCAATGAGAGCCTTTACAAATTTACGTTTACTTAAACATTTACTGACTATTCCAAAGCCTTTGACTGTGTGGATCACAATAAACTGTGGAAAATTCTGAAAGAGATGGGAATAGCAGACCACCTGACCTGCTTCCTGAGAAATCTGTATGCAGGTCAAGAAGCACCAGTTAGACTGGACATGGAATGACAGACTTGTTCCAAACATGGAAAGTAGTATGTCAAGGCTGTATATTGTCACTCTGCTTATTTAACTTGTATATAGAGTACATCATGAGAAACACTGGGCTGGAGGAAGCACAAGTTGGAATCAAGATTGCCAGGAGAAATATCAATAAGCTCAGATATACAGATGACACCACTCATGGCAGAAAGCGAGGAAGAACTAAAGAGCATCTTGATGAAAGTGAAAGAGGAGAGTGAAAACATTGGCTTAAAACTCAACATACAGAAAACTAAGATCATGGCAGATGGAGAAGCAATGAAAACAGTGACAGATTTACTTTTTTTGGCTCCAAAATCACTGCAGATGCTGACTGCAGATGTGAAATTAAAAGACGCTTGGTCCTTGGAAGAAGAATTATGACCAACATAGACAGCATATTAAAAAGAAGAGACATCACCTTGCCAACAAAGGTCCATCTAGTCAAAGATATGGTTTTTCCAGTAGTCATGTACGGATGTGAGAGTTGGACTATAAAGAAAGCTGAGCACCAAAGAACTGATGCTTTTGAACTGTGGTGTTGGAGAAGACTCTGGAGAGTCCCGTGGATTGCAAGGAGGTCCAACCAGTCCATCCTAAAGGAATGCAGTCCTGGATATACATTGGAAGGACTGATGTTGAAACTGAATCTCCAATACTTTGGCCAATTGATGCGAGGAACTGACTTATTTGGAAAGACCCTGATGCTGGGAAAGATTGAAGGCAGGATGAGAAGAGGATGACAGAGAATGGGATGGTTGAATGTCATCACCAACTCAATGGACATGAGTTTGAGTAAACTCCAGGAGCTGGTTATGGACAGGGAGGCTTGGTGGATGCAGTCCATGGGGTCACAAAGAGTTGGACATAATTGAGGGACTGAACTGAACTAAACATTTCTAAGAATTTTCTTTTTTTTAATTAAGTACTTTAAGGAAGTCTGTTGTTATAGTTTTTATCTTCACGGGTTCTTGTATGTAATAGCAGGAAGGTGAGCAGGTGTTTAATTATAAGGTAGCCCTTAGGTCAATTGATGATGTTTTTAGTAAAGACTATTTTCATGTCAAACCATCTGTGAATCCTAGCTTTCATCATGCAAGGACTGTAGCTTTGTTCTTGATTACAGTTGGGGATTAATGATATGATAGGCTACATCATCTTATAAACCTTCATCTATTAATCTATTATAATCCTTGCTTTTATTTTTATGACCAAAGACAGTTTCAAGCCTGTCTGTCCTAAATCCACATGCTGTCTCAGTCACTGTTACTCTGTTATTTAGGGCAAGATACACAACCCAAAGTGTATCAGGGATATTATCTATGTTATAAACAGGATTATTATAAGGACTAAAAGAAAATATGTAAATAAAGCTCAAACACGATCCTTAGCACAGAGTATTTATCCAATGAGCATTACCTATTATTATTATCAGATTTACTTTAAGAAAATAGAGTAATAGCTGAGCAATTTATAGGTGCCCATGCAACATCATAGTTTAATTCATTGCTGATATATACACTTGGGTATAATAAAAAACGTTCATTGCTCAGTTGAAGTTATGAATTTTTCATACCTGTTATCAGATCCTACTAAATTAAGAAATCACTTTTGACTACAAGCTAAGCAATTTTTAAAATTGTTATTCTTCCATTGCTGACAGTATACCAGCAATATATTAAAATTTAAAAAATAAACTTCTCAACATTTGTATGTATAGCCCAAGAAATATTATTTATAATAAGAACTTGACTCATTGTCTCTCAATGCACTCTCTTTAAAAAAAAAGTCCACTGTAAGGTAGATTGTGGAATTTCTTTTAAATTTAATATTTCTGTATGTGGCATTCCAAATAAGTTGTAAGTTAATAAAAAAATTCCCAAGGAGGAAATACCCATTTTTAAAATAGTCATACATAGTGATATTATATTGCTACTTATTTTGGTATCTATTGAAATCTGAGTCTAAATAAATATTGATTATGTTATCCTGTTCTCAGTAATATAGATTCACATTTTGTAAACTCCACATATCTACCAAGAGAATCATGTACTGTTGTTAGGACACTAATACATAACTAAAACAAACAGCAAATTGTTTCAGGGATTTCAGCAAATCTATTGCAAGGACTGCCTTTCATCATTACCATTTGTAAACAAAAAACTGTCAAATGTGGGAGAAAATGGTGGTGGTTTCATCATGTGATTTTTGAGAACCAATATAATCCTTTTTAAAAATGTATTATGTATAATGTGTGTTGAACATTATTAATAATAATTTTAATACAATCTGTATTATGACACTATGGTACACTTATGGTAAAGTGATTAAAAGATCAACTAATTGACATTATATAATACCTTCCTGGAAGGGAGATTACCTAAGAGAGGGGATTTTAAAGGGAAAAAAAAAAAAAATTCCTGTAAGAAGAAGTCCTGTAAGTAAGTAAAATTCTGTAAGTAAGGTCAGAATATTCGTATTAAAAAAAAATCTTAAAATCTTTTCTCTCCATGATTAACAGGTGAGGCTTCCAAATTCAGTTCATCCTTATCATTGTTAAATACCACCTGAGAATCCACCATGCCATTTCTCTCTCAACTGTGAGCTCAACATTTATGTGTATCATCATTATAATTCTAACTAATTAGTTTATTTTAATTATAATCAATACACTAAGGAGATATTGGAGACAGCTGATATGATTTATTAGCAATTCTAAATGCATTTGTCCTGCTTTTGGCATTTGTGCTACCTCTGGAATGCCGCTGCTTGCTTGGCAGCAGCCTGTCAGGGTCATTATGATTGCTGTTTGCAGAGACATTAGCTGACAGTTCTTCCTCCACTCCTGATAAATGTAACCCCTGCCATGTAATCACACCCACAAGGTCTTGACTTAGTGTTCACCTATAGCATAATCAAATATTAGAATGTGTAGCATAAATATATTATAGCCATACATATATATGAATCAAACATAACATCATATGTAGATAACAAGAATTTTATGTGATAGCCCCTTTTGAAATGCCAAGCTACCTGAGGCTATACAAGTGCCTGTGTTGGGAGAAACCCTTCTACTATTATGTTAAGTATACTTGAGGGTTCTTAAAAACTGATAAAGTGGAAAATAATCTCAGAGGCATGAGAGGATTTTTCCCAAGAGTAATACTAAAAAAAAATCAGTGATTCTGAAATATTCTAGGCTTTGTGTTGGCATGGAAATTTCCTATATTAAGTTATTAACAAAGACCTGCACTGGGTACATTCAAATGTATAACTTCCCTCTGATGCTGTTCTAGCATATTCTTATATTTTAAAGCTCTGCATCAGGAACCTGACCCTGTTTTTATTGATAAATGTTTTATTCTTCTCTCATGAATTATTCAACTGCTGTGCCAGGCTAGCTTATTCCCAGTAAATGAAAGGAGATCCTCAAATCATACACCATCTTTGCTTTTAATAAAAAACAAACTCATTGGAAGGTCTGATGCTAAAGCTGAAATTCCAATACTTTGGCCAGCTCATGTGAAGAGTTGACTCACTGGAAAAGACTCTGATGCTGGGAAGGATTGGGGGCAGGAAGAGAAGGGGACGACAGAAAATGAGATGGCTGGATGACATCACCAACTCAATGGACCTGAGTTTGAGTGAACTCTGAGAGTTGGTGATGGACAGGGAGGCCTGGCTTGCTGTGATTCATGGGGTTGCAAAGAGTTGGTCACGACTGAGTGACTGAACTGAAACTTTTTTATTAAGCGATTGATAAAATTGTATGTATTTGGTGACCTAACATTCTTTATTAGGAGAAGGCAATGGCAAGCCACTCCAGTGCTCTTGTCTGGAAAATCCCATGGATGGAGGAGCCTGGTGGGCTGCAGTCCGTGGGGTCGCTGAGGGTTGGACACGACTGAGCGACTTCACTTTCACTTTTCACTTTCACACATTGGAGAAGGCAATGGCAACCCACTCCAGTGTTCTTGCCTGGAGAATCCCAGGGATGGGGGAGCCTGGTGGGCTTCCGTCTATGGGGTCACACAGAGTCGGACACGACTGAAGTGACTTAGCAGCAGCAGCAGCAGCAACATTCTTTATTGTTGAGATAAACATCATAACTTGAAAAATATTTGATTCATCAGATGAATCTTAAATGAATTAATTTTCTAAAGCTATTGGTCAACACCAAAAGTATGGCTCCATTAGAAATGTGTAACTTGTCACAGCTGGAATCAGTACTGCTCAGAGAAGAAAAGAGAGCACTGAAACCACTAAAGACTGTGTAATTGCACGATAAGAAAGAGACAGAATGATCATCCCAGGTGATAGGGTTGAAGAATGTCCAGGAAAAAGGTACTGATCTCTGGCCTCCTGACTGAATGTACATTAAAATGAGAGATAAAAGTTGTCAGATAAGATATATTTTAAGAAGAAGAAGAAGAAAAAAGCTAAATCAGCTTTAAAGAAATTAAAGGCAACCTGATGAAGCAATTGACTTTGACTACAGAAAATATCTGACACTAAGTTAAATAAATGTGAATATTTTACCATGAAACTGGAGGAAGGGAAACAGCCAAATGCATTTATTTTTTCTAAAGGGAAACACTCTGTGTTTTAATTTCTTCATCTGTATATTTGGTTTCCTTTTTTATTGATTTTCCGTTCCGTTCCGTCGCTCAGTCGTGTCCGACTCTTTGCGACCCCGTGGACTGTAGCCTACCAGGCTTCTCTGTCCATGGGATTCTCCAGGCAAGAATACTGGAGTGGGTTACCGTTTCCTTCTCCAGGGGATCTTCCCGACCCAGGGATCGAACCCAGGTCTCCCGCATTGGAGGCAGATGCTTTAACCTCTGAGCCACCAGGGAAGACTATCAAAAATGAATGGAAACTTTAAAACACTTCTCATTTTACAAAAGAGAAGACTGAAGAATATATGATAATCCCACAAACCTATTTATTATAAGGAGTGCCTAGATTAGAAGGTCATTTTCAGCTTCAATCCATACTAAATAATCTCTATGGTGTTTTCTTTGTTTAAATGTGATTTTCTCTTAAAAGTGTATTATCTCTGCATTGTTTTAATATTTAATACATATGCATTGGGGAGTTCCATATGTATACAATGGGTTTCTTTACTTTAAAGCCATTACATATTATAATTTTTAAATGAAATAATTTGGTATACTGTGATACATGGGGTCGCAAAGAGTCGGACACGACTGAGTGACTGAGATGAACTGAACTGATAAAGAATCAGAAATATGGTTAATTTTCCAGGATAGTATAAGAATAATTTTCCTAGGAAATATCTACAGTTCCATGTATTCATAGTGGAAATATTTCTTAACATTAAAAATGTTTACATTCCAACCATTTATCTATATAGAAAAATTCAATATATCAAAACATATTTTCCTATTGATAGTGAACATCGCTCAATCGTGTCTGACTCTTTGCAACCCAATGGACTATAAAGTCCATGGAATTCTCTGGACCAGAATACTGGAATAGGTAGCCTTTCCCTTCTCCAGTATATCTTCCCAACTCAGGAATCAAAAGGGGGTTCTCCTGCATTGTAGGTGGATTCTTTACCAACTGAGCTATCAGGAAAACGCATTTTTCTATTAACTCTCTTTAAACAGACGCATTTACTCTGTATGTTTACAAGAATAGACAGACTGTCAGCCTTTATTTTTTGTAATCCATAAAATCATCTATATTATCAGTTCAGTTCAGTCGCTCAGTGGTGTCCGACTCTTTACGACCCCATAAATCACAACACACCAGGCCTCCCTGTCCATCACCAACTCCCGGAGTTCACTCAAACTCATGTCCATCAAGTCAGTGATGCCATCCAGCCATCTCATACTCTGTCGTCCCCGTCTCCTCCCACCCACAATCCCTCCCAGCATCAGACTCTTTTCAGTGAGTCAATTCGTCGCATGAGGTGGCCAAAATATTGGAGTTTCAGCTTTAGCATCAGTCCTTCCAATGAACACCCAGGATTGATCTCCTCTAGAATGGACTGGTTGGATCTCCTTGCAGTCCAAGGGACTCTCAAGAGTCTTCTCCAACACCACAGTTCAAAAGCATCAATTCTTCGGTGATCAGCCTTCTTCACAGTCCAACTCTCACATCCATACATGACCACTGGAAAAACCATAGCCTTGACTAGATGGACCTTTGTTGGCAAAGTAATGTCTCTGTTTTTAATATGCTATCTAGGTTGGTCATAACTTTCCTTCCAAGGAGTAAGCGTCTTTTAATTTCATGGCTGCAGTCAGCATCTGCAGTGATTCTGGAGCCCAAAATAATAAAGTCTGACACTCTTTCCACTGTTTCCCCATCTATTTCCCATGAAGTGATGGGGCCAGATGCCATGATCTTTGTTTTCTGAATGTTGAGCTTCAAGCCAACCTTTTCACTCTCCTCTTTCACTTTCATCAAGAGGCTTTTTAGTTGTAAAGAGCAATATTGCATTTATATTATAGGTTGCATTAAATATTTTCTAATGTACATGCTGTCATCTCCTCCATACTCTTTCTCAAAGAAACAAAAACCTCCTTAGAGACATAGGACTGCTCTTCCACAATTTATCTAAGTGATGCAAGCCACTCTTCAGAGAAGGAGGAGGGTGAGCAGGAGGAGAAAGAAGATGAGATGATGAAGAGAGGACAGTTGATGGTTGCTTAAGACTATACTGAGGATGATGTTATTAACTGGCTTTGAAAACCAATGTTGTGTTCATGTGCTAAAGCCATTATCCACTTTTTCCATATTAGCAGAATCTGCATTTGAGGGGCTGAGTCTATCCCAGTCCCATGTGATTTATGATTATATTCTATTTAATCTCTATTTAATATAAATTAAATTAATTATGCTAATCTCATTCAGGTTCCTATTTTGACTTCCATGGACTTGAGTACCTTGCCTCTGTGGGCCTGCTGGGAAATGTTTCCTTACTCATAAAAGAAAGAGCATAAGAAGGTATAATCAACTTTTCCCCAATAAACATATTAGGACCTGCTCCTAGATTATGGAGCACACATTCATGTACATTTTCATGGCAGTGTGGGAATAGCCATGAAAACAGAATCTGAATGACTCTTTGGGTAAATGGATTAAATGTGTATGTTTGATAATACTGTTGAGTTCCTAGAATCAGCTATCCCTGGGGTAAATAGTATATGGTTTTTAATTGTGCAAAATAATACACACCTCATATTTTAAGACAAAACATCAGATTTTAAAAATATTTTATTCTGAAAATTTCTTAATTGATTCAAAGCCTAGGGCATTTGAATTTGATTTTGTAGGCATGAGATAGCAAACAAGTTTTATACATGGAGAAACGACCTATAAAGTCATGTCAGAAAGACAAATCTAGCAAAGTATATGTGAAGAACTGAGATGGAAATAGAACAGGAGATTTGTCATTTGGGAAAGAGAATATTATCTGATGCCAATGCAATTTTTTTTTGTTAATAAAGTTTGTTATTTAATAAAAAGTTCCAGGCACATGAGAATACCAGACCATTTGGACAATAAAGAAAAAAAAATAGACTAAAAGCACACTGACAGGTGAGTCAGCTATTTAAGTTAGGATAGAAGGACTCTAAAAACTTTAGCATATTCACAAAATAGGAAAATATATAGATAAAATGAATGAAAGTAACAAAGAATTAAAATTCAAAAAAATAAGCAATTCATCTAGAACTGAGAAAAAAATGAATTTAAGAACAGTTTGGGTAAGTTTAAATACAGATTAGACATAACAGAATATAGAATTAGTAAACTTTTTAATAGACATGCAGAAATTGAAACATGGAGAAAAAAATGAACAGAAAAGAATATGAGAAAAAAATGTGAGACAAAATTTTGAAAGCTAACAAAAAATTACAGACCCACACGAAGTGGGAAAACATAATGAGCTTAAAAATATGAAAAAGATAAGTCTAAGTGTTTGTTAAAACTGAAGAAACATATCAATTCACTGATTCAGGTAAAGGTCAGTGAACCCCAAGAGGTATATTTGGACAACTACATCTAAGCATGACATTGTGAATCTGATGCAGGAGATAAACGGGTCCCAGAGTGAGCAGCTGGAGTTGGTCTCTGTGGACCTATACTCCAAGATGAATATAACAGGAGAATAATAGGAGAGACTAAGCCCTACTCAGATAAATGACCACGTATTTCTCATTCTCAAAGTCAAGGAGTCCTTTCTGACTAAAAATCTCCTTGGAGGTCAAAAGGGGAGTGGTGTCAAGCTACCCATAGGCCTCTTTGCTAGAATCCATCTTGGCTAAGAGATGTGGGCACACACACGGGAGGATCCTGAGATGGATCAAACATGATTGGCCAAAGGAAACTCAGAAGAAATGCCCCATATAAGTGATTTAAACTACCACAAGGATGCGACTCTCTCTAAGTCAGCCCATGTGTCTATCCACGACTACTGTACACCTTTTCCTTTAAGGAAACACTTTATTTGTTTCACTGCTCTCTGTCTTTGAGGGAGTTCTTTTCAGTAAAGCTGAAGGGCCGGGAACCAAACCCTGCTTCAAGTCGCTGCAGGTCAAGGCCAGTCAAGATCAAAACTGCCAAATATCAATGATGATGAAAATAAAATCTTACAGTAACCAAAAAAAAAAAAAAAAAGATACGCGATCTCCAAAGGCATATAAATCAGACTTACAGCTGACTTTACAGTAGAATATGGAAGCCTGAAGACAACTGAATAACTTATGTGCTGAAAGATACTGTTAACTTAAAATACACACCAAATATAGCCTTCAAAAATAAAGTGTCATAAAGATGCTTTCAGACAAATACAATTTATTTCAAGCCTACTAAATATTATAATACTATTCTCACTTTCCCCGATCATATGATATAGACGTCTACAGAAACAAAGTTTACTCAGGCATCAGAACCCTAAACCAGGCAGATGTTAAATCTACAAATTATCTATCATAAGCAAGGCAAAATGAGATTTAAGGTTCAAGTTATTTTCTACAGTTAGGAATCAGAGGCTCTGGTGCATTAAAACTCAGGGTTCAAAAGCTCAGGACCCTGGCCATGAACTCACTTAGTGCCACCTTCTGTGAAGGAGAGAGAATACCATTTGAAAACTGACTGTTCTGTTAGGCTTTGAGTTTATTTAGGATTGATACCATATCATACCTACGTTTCAGGTAAATGGCATTTTGGACTGTCTGTAAAAGACTATGGGATGACAGAGTAAATTAGGAAGAAGACAAGACATCCTTGACTAATCACAGAGATTAAGACTGCAATGGAACACTTAACTATTCCTAAATTAACTGGGACAGTCATCACGATGCAACAACATAAAATTCTTAGGAGAAAAGGATGATAGGCTACAACTTCTTGCAAAGAAATCCACAAGTCACATGAATATAGCACCTAAATCTATGCATTTAATTTATTTACAAAATATTTATACTTGTAGAAAATACAGCCAAAGTGAAAAAATTATTATAAAAAAGCAAAAAATCCACTTAAATTTCACTATTAAGAAAAAACTCCTACTAACATTTGTTTAAACATCTTCCTAGATAAGTGTTTTTAAGTACATATGTACTTATTTTAATTTTTGTTTTTGCTGTATGGTTTATACCTCTTTTTTTATTTTATTAGCAGTCACTTTGATAACTTTAAATAGCTTTTCTATTTTTGTTGTTATTGTTTCCTCACTGTTGTTTTGTGTCTGACTTTTTTGTGACCCAATGGTCTGTAGCCTGGCAGGCCCCTCTGTTCATGGGATTTACCAGGCAAGAATACTGGAGTGGGTTGCCATTCCTTCTCTAGGAGATCCTCCCGATCCTGGGATTGAATCCACATCTCCTGCATTGCAGGTGGATTCTTTACCACTGAGTCACCAGGGAAACTCAGCTTTTCTATTACTATGTGTATAATTGCTATAATTATTTTATTGTTAAAGCATTATTAAGATACAAGGTCATAATGCTTAGAACTTGGCAATGTAACTGCTTTGTGCTTATATGCATTCATGAAGAATAACTAGTATCACTGGTAGGCTTATTCTGGTGTTAAGTGTGGAACACTTCTACGTTCTTTATTTTAGATGAATGTTTTCCTTAAGCACTCTCATCTTACAGTCTGTGTACTGAGAAATCTGTTCTCATCCAAATAAAAGTTTGACCTTTGTCCTTGGCTCCTGGAAGACAATTTCGAGACCCTTGAAATTTCCATAATAATAGGAGTGTCTTTGTTATTCATGTGGGCCTCTCTGATCACACCTGATATTTTTTGCTAACAAGGTGATTCAGGTTGAGCCACTCATATCCATTAGTCTTAAGGTGGATACTGGGCATCTAAAAATATAAGTATTATATGTATCATTAGAAGAATATGGATGATAGGATTTTGGTGCTTCATCAGATTTTTTCCAAGACCAGGATAATTTTATTTTAATATCTGGGACTCTAGGAATAAAAATTGTCCATATGCTTATGGAACATACAACTCTGAAGAACTGGGTTCCTTTTACTTTGTGAAAGCTGTTACTCTAAAAAGATTTTGATTTAGTAGTTTTTTTTAATCCCCTTTTTTATTGTATTTGGTCAGACATCAGTGCAACAAATGGGTTTCCCAAGTGGTGAGTAGTAAAGAATCCGCTAATGCAGGACACTCAAGAGACCTGGGTTCAATCCCTGGGTCAAGAATATCCCCTGAAGTGGAAATGGCAACATGCTCCAGTATTCTTGCCTGGAAAATTCCATGGACAGAGGAGTCTGGCAGGCTATAGTCCAGGGGGCCACAAAGAGTCGGTCACAAACTGAGCACAGCATTAAGTTCCTAAGTTAGTGAGGCAAAAGATACTGCTGCTGCTGCTAAGTCACTTCAGTCGTGGCCAACTCTGTGCAACCCCACAGATGGCAGCATACCAGGCTCCTTTGTCCCTGGGATTCTCCAGGCAAGAATACTGGAGTGGGTTGCCATTTCCTTCTCCAATGCACGTATGCATGCCAAGCTGCTTCAGTTGTATGCGACCTTATGGAGAGCAGCCCACCAGGCTCCTCCATCCACAGGATTCTCTAGGTAAGAATATTGGAGTGGGTTGCCGTTTCCTTTCCCAAATATAAGGTAGTATTGTGTTCTGTTGGAATCTGAATTCATCCATTGAGAGATTTATTTTCAGATTATCAAAAGTTCATTTTCACCTAACATTTAAGCATGATAGTTTGTAACTGAAAGGATTCCAGCTTGGGAATTGAGCATTTTCATTCTTAAAAGAAAAAAAATTTATTTTAAAAATTTATGTCAGTTAAATTCTACTTCAGTGTTGGGGTTTAGTAAATTTCTTTTGCTCTATGGTGGAAAGAGTGTTAAATTTGACATTTTAAAATAACTTTCTCCATGGTTAAATATCATTTCTAAATATTTTTACTTGGATTTCCTTATGGTCTGGCCAAATATTTAGCTTCCTGTTTACAGTTCCTGATGTTTTCAGAAAAAAATCAAAATAAATCCATTCCCCCACCCCACCAAAATAAAAACCAACTATATGTGTAACTAATCAATCAAACATATTTTAGTAATAAAACCTTTGGAATCAAAGCTCTCATGAGCTTTTCAAATTAGCAATACTCTGTGCAGATGGTCATACAATAACTTTGGAAGAATAAAGCATCTTGAGGGAGGTCCACATGTTGTAACTTCTTGGACTTAGCTGGAGTAAGATGAAGTACAAGCTGGAATCAAGATTGACAGGAGAGGAGAAATATCAATAACCTTAGATATGCATATGACACCACCCTTATAGCAGAAAGTGAAGAAGAACTAAAGAGCCTTTTGATGAAAGTGAAAGAGGAGACTGAAAAAGCTGCCTTAAGGGAACTCAAACAGGGGCTCTGTATCAACCTAGAGGGGTGGGATGGGGAGGGAGATGGGAGGGAGATTCAAGAGGGAGGGGACATATATACACCTATGGCTGATTCATGTTGATGTTTAACAGAAAATGATAAAATTCTGTAAAGCAATTATCCATCATTTAAAAATAAATAAATTAGGGTACATCCATGAAATTAAAAGATGCTTACTCCTTGGAAAGAAAGTTATGACCAACCTAGACAGAGTATTAAAGAGCAGAGACATTACTTTGCCAACAAAAGTCCGTCTAGTCAAGGCTATGGTTTTCCGGTGGTCATGTATGGATGTGAGAGTTGGACTATAAAGAAAGCTGAGCGCAGAAGAATTGTTGCTTTTGCACTGTGGTATTGGGGAAGACTCTTGAGAGTCCCTTAGAGTGCAAGGAGATCCAACCAGTCCATCCCAAAGGAGATCAGTCCTGGGTGTTCATTGGAAGGACTGATATTGAAGCTGAAACTCCAATACTCTGGCCACCTGATGTGAAGAACTGACTCAGTTGAAAAGACGCTGATGCTGGGTAAGATTGAGGGCAGGAGGAGAAGGGGAAGACAGAGGATGAGATGGTTCGATGGCATCACTGACTCAATGGACATGGGTTTGGTTGGGCTCCAGGAGCTGGTGATGGATAGGGAGGCCTGGCGTGCTGTGGTTCATGGGGTCACAAAGAGTCGACTACAACTGAACAAATTAAAGAGATAAAAGCTAACCTAAAACTCAACATTCAAAAAACTAAGATCATGGCATCGGTCCCATCACTTCATGGGAAATTGATGCAGAAACAATGCAAACAATGAGAGACTTGATTTTCTTGGGCTCCAAAATCACTGCAGATGGTGACTGTAACCATGAAATTAAAAGATGTTTGCTCCTTGGAAGGAAAGCCATGACCAACCTAGATAGGATATCAAAAAGCAGAGACATTACATTGCCAACAAAGGTCCATCTAGTCAAAGCTATGTTTTTCCAGTAGTCATGTATGGATGTGAGAGTAGGACTATAAAGAAAGCTGAGTGCAGAAGTATTGATACTTTTGCACTGTGGTGTTGGAGAAGACTCTTAAGAGTCCCTTGGACTGCCAGGAGATCCAACCAGTCTATCCTAAAGGAAATCAGTCCTGAGTATTCATTGGAAGGACTGATGCTGAGGCTGAAGCTCCAATACTTTGGCCACATGATGGGAAGAACTGACTCATTTGAAAAGACCCTGAAGCTGGGAAAGATTGAAGGCAGGAGAAGAAGGGGACAATAGAGAATGAGATGGTTGGATGGTATCATAGACTCAGTGGACATGAATTTGAGCAAGCTCCAGGAGACAGTGATGGACAGGGAAGGCTGGCATGCTTCAGTCTGTGGGGTCGCAAAGAATCAGATACAACTGAGTGACTGAACTGATGGACTGGAGTTTGCCCTATGCATCTCTTCCTTTGCTAATTTTCTTCAGTCTTTTCCTATTATCAGCAGCTATAATAGCTTTCAGTTAGTTCTATCTACCTAGTGAATTATTAAACCTGAAGTTGGCCTTGGATTGATCCTTCCTTCTAACTTTATATTTGGGGCCTAATTCCCTACAATGGAGGTCCCGGGCAGACTTCCCATTCTGGGAGACTGTGCCCTCAAGCTCACTGTTTGCCTAATGTGGGGCACTGCTGCATCCATTGTTCTAACCAGGGAGTTGGATTGATTTAAATGATTACTTGGGAATAATAATTTTAGGAAAATAGGAAAACAACAATTTAATGTTTAAATGTGTCCTTAAAAATTAAAACATGTGATATATTTTCTGCAATCTAACTTTTAATGTGGGGCAAATGTTACAGTACTTATTATGGGCAACCGTATTAAGTTGGAATAACAATCTGGGGTTGAGGATATTTAATGTAGATGCTAAAATAAACTTTAATTCATAATTTTCCCTTTTTGTTTCCTATATGTGGTCTCACTCCAAACATAGTGAAGTTTTTTCTCCCCCCAAATGTAATACAGTTTAAAATATATTATGGATAATATGTGTGTATAAATAAATATATATATATATATATATAAAGTTCCATGAACCACTTGGACCACAGTTTTGAGGCAGGTGCTCAGGGAGGAAACCGCTCAGAATGATAAGATATCTGAAGAAAATTTGAAAAGTACGAGTCAGAGGTATGTATCCTGCAACATTTACTAACCATTGTTCTCCCACCTGAGACTGTTCTTTAAATCGTTCTCTATTCAAGAGCCTCTGAACAGTTTTGAGTTTGGTTCATGAAAATGTATGTAAGATAAGAGTAAGCTTTGATGGTTCCTCTGGATGATCAGTAGCAATACATAAGGTAGGCATAGAAAATGGAGGTGACATAGTGAGGAAAAATGACTTGTCATTTTCTTTGTAGGTCTTTATATGAAATCAGATGCATGTAACAAATTATAATAAATCACTGCTGTGAGCTTTTTAGAATTACCATTATTTAGACATATATGCCTTCATATGTGCCATATATATGCCATATGCCTTCAAGTCTTATTTTTATTATATCACTTACATATATCAACTTATTCTCTTTGTTCACTGTAATGATTTTTTAAGAAGAAAATAGTCCCCAAAAATCAAATCAGTAAGATTTTAATAACATTACAAACTTTAGAAAAAGGAATGTAAAATATCAATTCCTCTCTAGGAGTCTAATTTTTAAATAACAAACATTCACTAACTAGCTTTTCTTCATGTTGGAAATATTAGATTTGACTTCATGATTGTTCTCTGTTGTTAGTCATTTATAGTAAGCAAGCCAGGAATAGAATGGTATTTGCATCAAATGCATTTAAATTAGTAAACAAGACAATTTACATGTTATTATCTACCATGTAATCACTCTTTTTCCTGTACATTATTTTTATGGGAGAATGTTGCTTTAGCATATTATTTCTTTAAATATTAATCAATGTCTCACATTAAAATCCTCCTATGTTTCTCATTCTACCAAGTTAATTTTCTAAAACAGTCATTGTTTGTGATATAGTAGGAATATTAGACCAGATGATATTAGAATAATTGGTTGTAGGTGATTAATATCCCTAAACTATTTTTCCAGATCTATAAAATATTCATTCAAATACTTACCTGAAACCTAAATTTACTGTGAAATAAAGTTTAATAAAGTGTAAAAGCTCTTTTTAAGAGCTGTGACTATCGTTTTATAAAATTTCCAATTTTATATTGGAGTATAGCCAATTAACAATGTTGTGATAGTTTCAGGTGAACAGCAGATTAAGCCATACATACACATGTATCCATTCTCTCCCAAATCCCCTCCCATCCAGGTTGCTACATAACATTGAACAGAGTTTCTTGTGCTATACAGTAGGCCCTTGCTTATTATTCATTTAAAATATATCATAAACAACCATAAGTATCTTAAAATAGCATCAGTGGTTTTGTCAAATTCAGTTCAGTTCAGTTCAGTCACTCAGTCGTGTCCAACTCTTTGCGACCCTATGAATCACAGCACGCCAGGCCTCCCTGTCCATCACCAACTCTCGGAGTTCACTCAATCTCATGTCCACCAAGTCGGTGATGCCATCCAGCCATCTCATTCTCGGTCGTCCCCTTCTCCTCCTGCCCCCAATCCCTCCCAGCATCAGAGTCTTTTCCAGTGAGTCAACTCTTCACATGAGGTGGCCAAAGTATTGGAGTTTCAGCTTTAGCATCAGTCCTTCCAATGAACACCCAGGACTGATCTCCTTTAGAATGGACTGGTTGGATCTCCTTGCAGTTCAAGGGACTCTCAAGAGTCTTAATTATACCTGTATTAAAAAAAAATTCCCCCTTGTACATATATGTAGTATCTTAACTCCTAATCCTAGCATTAAGACATTGTAAAATCAGACCTACCTAATACTCAGTAGAAAACTATTTTTTCAACATCTCCTTCATCTTTTCATTCATCCACCCATCATCTGTATATTCACAGAACAAATAATCTTTAAGATCCATTTATTATCTCAAGGTATTCAATAGATCTAGGAACTCTAACTGTAAAGGATGTATTGTTTCTGTTTCAAAGATACACTGGTCTTGAGTGGATGTATCAGTTATCTACAGCAATGGCAATGCTTCCTAATAACCAATCTCAAAGCCCTTGGTGGCATACCTACCATAAATAATTATTTTAGTTCATTACTCTGTAAGTCAGTAGGGTGACTGATATGAGCCAGTGTTAGCTCATCTCAGCTGGTACCTCCCATGTGTTTGTGGCTATCTGTAAAGTGACCTAGGGAACAGCTGCTCTAAAATGACTGTAGGCAGGACAACGTGTCTATTCATCATGTCATTTCTCATCCTCCAGTGGACTAGCCTGATCTGGTTGTAATAGTCTAAATAGAGATACCCAAGAGAAGGCTATCCTGGGCATGTCCTCATGATGAAGGCAAAGGAGTGAAATGGAGCAAATGTTCAGGAAATGTGAGAACAAGGGTTAGAACTGACATGTGTTCACAGCAGCCTCACTCTATTCATTAAAAAGTCATATAAATATTATTTAAACGATGGGGAAGTAGACTCCCTTCTTGATGGAAATTGCTGTAAAATCATACTTAAAGCCTGTGGATTCAGAGTGGGTGAATAATTTTGTAATCAATCCCCCACATTAAGAGACACAGTAAATAATATAGTAGAAAGTGAAAATGTTAAGCGCTCTGTCATATCCAATTCTTTGCGACTCCATGCACTGCAGCCCACTGGTCTCCTCTGTCCATGGAATTCTCCAGGCAAGAATACTGGAGTGGGTTCTATTTTCTTCTCCAGGAGATCTTCCCAACCCAGGGATTTAACCCAGCTCTCCTGCACTGAAGGCACATTCTTTACCATCTGAGCCATCAGAGAAGCCCAATACAGTGGAAATATTCTCTACAACTTTTGTCTCCAACTTTCTCTATCTTTTCTCTTTGTCCAAATTGTTCTCAATGTCATTTTAAACCATTAATTACTCTCTCCCTTCTTTCTTCTCACCCTCTCTGTTGGCAGCTCATTGGAAAACTTCAAGTTTCTCCTTTCCTAAAATAATCTAAAATCAACTTTTCTTCCTCAAGCTCTCACTTTATACTTTTCCCTCTACAAGGCTTCCCTTGTAGCTCAGATGGTAAAGATTCTGACTGCAATGACAGAGACACAGTTTCGATCCATGGGTCAGGAAGACCCCCTGGAGAATGAAATTGTAACCCACTCCAGTATTCTTGTCTGGAGAAACCTATGTACAGAGAAGCCTGGCAGGCTACAGCCCACTGGGTCACAAAGAGTAGGACACGACTGAGCTACTAACACTACTATCAAACACTACTAGGAAATTGTTCTTGAGTACCCACTCCTGATATTCTGAGAGAGATTTTTTAGATTTGCTTTTTCTGCTTCCAAACCACATATTTCCTCTCAACCTTTGCCATTTAACTCCAGTTCCTACCACTCTACTGATAGTATTTGCAGTGATTCCCACACCTCAGTCTAGGGCTTATAACCTTATTCATTGGCATTTTGACTTTCTTGAAACTGCATCTTTGGTTCTCTACTTCTTCTTATCCCAGGAGCATTAATTCTCAATCTATTGCTTGCCTTTCCTTTATTTTCCAAGTGAACGGAAATAACAAAATCCAAGAGGAAACAAGCACAGAAAATATAGGTGATAACTAAAGTTGCTTGCAATTTACTGTGCATGTTGACATGGTTTTTCAAGTTTTTGAACCTAGTACACATCAAATATCTTAAGGTTAGTTTGATTAAAAACTAAAATCTATCTTTTACAGTTATGTGTTAAAGATTTTTAAACTAAAAATATTCAGAAAGGAAATTTTCCCAAGAAGAATAAAATAAACATTCTGATGCAGAGATTCAGCTTTACCTTGGAATACATATTCATTTGGCCTTCCCTGATGGCTCAGACGGTAAAGAGTCTGCCTGCAATGTGGGAGACCCACGTTCAATCCCTGGGTCAGGAAGATCAACCTGGAGACAGAATGGGAACCCACTCCAGTAATTTTGCCTGGCAAATCCCATGGGTGGAGTAGCCTGGGGGGCTTTACTCCATGGGGTTGCAAAGAATCAGGCACAACTGAGTGACTAACACTACCACTATTATATATTCATTTGGTTTAAGAGTTAAGTAGTATCCTGGCATGATATCCCTATTATATTCAGTGTATTTTAATTTTATTCCACCCTTAATACACCTACTATATCCAGCAAGAATGAGCGAATGCAAAGAAAAAAGAAGAATTAAAACCTTGATGCTAATTTTATGGCATCGTTGTATTACTTCCTTATTGTACATTAACTAGATTTTACTTATTTATTTAGTTTAAAAATATACATGCTGCAAAGTTCTATTTTATCTTCTCCTTTTAAAAGCAGAAAAAATTCCTATTGGGAGAATAGTTGGCAAATCGTGCTGGGGGCTCCCTAAACAGTATGTTTTGGTGACATGCACTTGTACCAAAAGTCTTCCATAACAAATTTGTTGTTTAAGACTGGAGGTGTCCAACTATTTTTCCCTTGAGATTAGCACATAAACTGTGTTTTTCAGTTTCAACCATTTCTTACACCTATGATTTGTTATAGTTGTTTTACTTTAGTCTTTTTAGATATTTTTGAATTGCCAAAAATAATAGGTGCACATAATTACAAGTGCAAAATTTTATAAAGAAAAATATATTAGCCAATGATTTTGAGCCAAAGCTTTTCACGTTCGGTACAAGTTATTGTATTTAACATCTCTAGAAAGACATTTTCATACAGTGGCATAAAACAATTTTTTAAAAAATGGCCATGGCTTTGTACTGTAAAAGAGTTTTCACAGTGGTTAAAAACATAGTAATAACTTTATTCTCTCCAAGTAATCCAGACACATAATCCTCATCATGAGGTATATTATTCACAAGGCCTTCAATAAGTAAAGTAGTTACGATGATTGCAGATGATTATTTTTTTTATTCTAAGATTTCCTAAGGACTAGGCCTGAGGAGCAAAAAAACGGACAGTTTCCCTGATACTTTAATGTGTTCTGAAGCACATATAAAGATTGAAAACATAAAATTATTAATTTTGGATAAAGGATGAGAGAGTTATACTTGAATCATTGTTGATTTGAATTGTAGGACATTTTATACAGAATGGAGTTTCAAATTGAGTTCCAGGTGCTAAACTATACATAAATAAAACAAAGAAATAGGCAAAATTCTAATGATTAATAAAGATATGCTTCAGTTCAGATCAGTTCAGTTCAGTCGCTCAGTCGTGTCCGACTCTTTGCGACCCCATGAATCACAGCACTCCAGGCCTCCCTGTCCATCACCAACTCCTGGAGTTCACTCAAACTCATGTCCATCGAGTCAGTGATGCCATCCAGCCATCTCATTCTCTGTCGTCCCCTTCTCCTCCCGTCCCCAATCCCTCCCAGCTTCAGAGTCTTTTCCAGTGAGTCAACTCATCGCATGAGGTGGCCAAAGTATTGGAGTTAAAATATCTGATGGTTGCCTGGAGAAAAATGTACAATGTAAGATCTGTGAGTTGAATTTATTCAGTGTTTTACTGATGACTATAGCCAGAGAGGCAAGCTTTCAGGTTGTTCTCAGGAACTACACTGAAGGGGCAGGAGCCGGTATACATGTGAAGTGTTTGGTTGGGAAATACATGTAGTCAAGCACATATCTTGATAAAAGTTTGCTGCTAGTTGTGTGGATGAGGTAAATCAGTTAGTGATTTTTAGTGCTTATCTATGTATAGAGAGATGCAAGAATCTGGGGTCATTGAAATTCTTCCTTAACTAGGCATTTCAACTATCTAGGGCCCCATATCACAAATACTTCACCATGAATTCTTTTTGTGAGTACTTACAAGTCAGTGTGTAGTGGCTAATGACTAACTCCTTGTATAAGCTGAATGGCAGGCAACATTCTTTGCTTGCAAAAACTTTTATGAATTTGTGGTGGTTTGGTGGTTTTCATTAAATGTTCAGTGGATGAATAAATGAACGCAGCCAATATTAGGAATATGTGAAGACTGATTCTAACAGTGAGAGATAAAATCGTTCATTATTGAACATGTTGGTATTTTCTTTAATTGAAATTAGAACACAGACACACACACTGAAGTTGGAGATGAATCCATTTAGACTTGGAAGTCTCCAGATTAAAACAAATAGTAAAGAGTAATAATTTATAATAATATTGTTTCATTTGTCTGATCCTCAGGAGAAGTATATCCTCTAGGACCAAATGCTTATCTTCTTTCTGCCTCTGTGTATGTGTGTGGGTGTGTGTTTGTGTGTGTTAGTTGCTCAGCCATGTCTGATTCTCTGTGACCCCATGGACTGTAGGCCACCAGGCTCCTCTGTTCATGGAATTCTCCAGGCAAGAATACTGGAGTGGGTAGCCATTACCTTCTCCTGGGGATCTTCCCAACCCAGGGATTGAACCCGGGTCTCCTACATTGCAGGCAGATTCTTTACCATCTGAACCACCAGGGAAGCTTAGTATATTTACTCACTTCCTGGTTTTTCTGAGTCCTCACCTCATAAGTAATTTTCTAGAGCTTCAGTTGTTCTTGCCTTACTCCACCCCACTTAGAGCATCAGTCCTCCTGATTCCAATAATATTCTTGACCTCATCCTGTTCAGCACATCTTTATCTAAATAACACTCTTATTTTTCCTTGCTTAATCTTGTCCTTGCTTGGCTTTCCTCACAATTTAAACTAAACTTTTTATCTGAGACTGAGTTGCTACTTGCTACTCAAAGTGTGTTCCCAGATTAGCAGAACTAATATTATCTGGAAGCTGACTCGATATAAAAGAATTTTAGGTCTTATCCAAGACCTATAAAGTCAGAATCAATTTTAAGGGAACTCTATGTAATATACTTGAATAATAAAGTCTCAGAAGCACTTAACTATGAGTTTGTTGGCTTAAAATATTGTAATAATTTTTCAGTTCAGTCAGTTCAGTTCAGTAACTCAGTCGTGTCCAACTCTTTCCAATCCCATGGACTGCAGCACAGTAGGCCTCTTATCCCGAAGCTTACTCAAACTCATGTCCATTGAGTTGGTGATGCCATCCAAGCATCTCATCCTCTGTTGTCCCCATACCCTCCTGCCTTCAATCTTTCCAAGCATCTGGGTCTTTTCCAGTGAGTCAGTTCTTTGCATTAGGTGGCCAAAATATTGGGATTTCAGCTTAAGCATCAATCCTTCCAATGAACACTCAGGACTGATTTCCTTTAGGATGGACTACTTGGATCTCCTTGCAGTCCAAGGGACTCTCAAGAGTCTTCTCCAACACCACAGTTCAAAAACTTCAATTCTTCAGCACTCAGCTTTCTTTATAGTCCAACTATCACATCCATACATGATTACTGGGAAAACCATAGCTTTGAATAAATGGACCTTTGTTGGCAAAAATGTCTCTGCTTTTTAATATTATGTCTAGGTTGGTCATAACTTGTCTCCCAAGGAGTAAGTGTCTTTTAATTTCATGGCTGTAGCGATTTTGGAGCCCCCAAAAATAAAGTCAGCCATTATTTCCACTGTTTCCCCATCTATTTGCCATGAGTGATGGGACTGGGTGCCAAGATCTTAGTTTACTGAATGTTGAGTTTTAAGCCAACTTTATGACTCTACTCTTTCACTTTCATCAAGAAGCACTTTAGTTCTTCTTTGCTTTCTGCATAAGGGTGGTGTCATTTGCATATCTGAGGTTATAGATATTTCTCCGAGCAATCTTGATGCCAGCATGTGCTTCATCCAGCCCAGCATTTCTCATGATGTACTCTGCATATAAGTTAAATAAGCAGGGTGACAATATACAATCTTGATGTACTCTTTTTCCTATTTGGAACCAGTCTGTTGTTACATGTCCAGTTCTAACTGTTGCTTTGACCTGCATACAGATTTCTCAAGAGGCAGGTCAGGTAGTCTGGTATTCCCATCTCTTTCAGAATTTTCCACAGAGTGTTGTGACCCACACAGTAAAAGGCTTTGGCATAGTCAATAAAGTAGTAGATGTTTTTTCTGGAAATCTCTTGCTTTTTCAATGACCAAGAAGATGTTGGCAATTTGATCTCAGGTTTGTCTACCTCTTCTAAAACCAGTTTGAATATCTGGAAATTCACAGTTCACATACTGTTGAAGACTGGATTGGAGAATTTTGAACATCACTTTACTAGCATGTGAGATGAGTGCAATTGTGCAGTCGTTTGAGCATTCTTTGGCATTGCCTTTCTTTGGGATTGGAATGAAAACTGACATTTCCCAGTCCTGTGGCCACCGCTGAGTTTTCCAAATTTGTTGGCATATTGAGTGCAGGACTTACACAGCATCATCTTTTAGGATTTTAAATAGTTCAACTGGAATTCCATCACCTCCACTAGCTTTGTTTGTAGTGATGCTTCCTAAGGTCCACTTGACTTCACATTCCAGGATGTTTGGCTCTACATGAGTATCATACCATCATTATTATCTGGGTAATGAAGATCTTTTTTTGTACAGTTCTGTGAATTCTTGCCACCCCTTCTTAATGTCTTCTGCTTCTTTTCCAGTAGTTATGTAACGATGCAATAGTTGGACTACAATAAATCTGAGTGCCAAAGAATTGATGCTTTTGAACTGTGGTGTTGGAGAAAACCCTTGAGAGTCCCTTGCACAGAAAGGAAATCCAACCAGTCCATGCTGAAGGAAATCAGTCCTGAATATTCATTGGAAGGACTGATGCTGAAGTTGAAAGTCCAATATTTTGGGCACCTGATGGGAAAAACTGACTCATTTTAAAGACTGTGATGCTTGGAAAGATAGAAGGCAGGAGGAGAAGGGGACGATAGAGGATGAGATGGTTGGTTGGCATCACCGGCTCAATGGACATGAGTTTTAGTAAGCTCCAGGAGTTGGTGACGGACAGGGAGGCCTGGCATGCTGCAGTCCATTGGCTTGCAATGAGTCAGACATGACTGAGCAACTTAACTGAACTGAAACCATTTCTGTCCTTTATTGTGCACATCTTTGCATGAAAAGTTCCCTTAGTATCTCTAATTTTTTTGAAGAGATCTCTAGTCTTTCCCATTCTATTGTTTTCCTCTCTTTTTTTGCATTGATCACTAGGAAGGCTTTCTTATCTCTCCTTGCTATCCTTTGGAACTCTGCATTCAAATGGGCATATCTTTCCTTTTCTACTTTGCCTTTTGCTTCTCTTCTTTTCATAGCTATTTGTAAGGCCTCCTCAGACAACCATTTTGCTTTTTTAATTTCTTTTTCTTGGGGATGGTCTTGATCACCGCCTCCTGTGCAATGTCACAAACCTCCATCCATAGTTCTTCAGGCACTCTATCTATCAGATCTAATCCCTTGAATCTATTTGTCATTTCCACTGGATAACTGTAAGGGATTTGATTTAGGTCATACCTGATAGGTCTAGTGATTTTCCCTACTGTCTTCAATTTAAATCTGAATTTGGTAATAAGGTGTCTATGATCTAAGCCATAGTCATCTTCCAGTGTTGTTTTTGCTGACCTCCTTCAAAAGGTGTCATGTTTGTACTGCTACACTTTGTGCCCCTAACCCTTCAGCAGGCCACCACTGACCAACACCTCCACCAGAGACTCCTTGATACTCACACGCAAGTCTGGGTCAGTCTCTTGTGTGGTCATTGCTCCTTTCTCCTCGGTTCTGGTGCACACAAGTTTCTGTTTGTGCCCTCCAAGAGTCTGTTTCCCCAGTCCTATGTAAGTTCTGGAAGCTCTCAGTTCAGTTCAGTTCAGTTCAGTCGCTCAGTCGTGTCCGACTCTCTGCGACCCCATGAATCACAGCACTAGGGTGTGGTTAATGGTGACCTCCTCTAAGAAGGCTTATGCCATACCCAGGTCTACAGCACCCAGAGACCCTGCCCCAGCAGCTGTCCACTGCTGACCTCTACCTCCTCAAGAGATACCCAAACACAGTTCTGTCTCAGTCTCTGTTGGGGTTTTCTGTTAGGTGATCAAAATCATCTTGTGTTATCTTCTATTATTTTTAAACTTTTAATTAACCTGCAGCATATCTTCAATGTATGAAGCAACTAATGAGTAACAGACAAAGAAAAGAGAGAGTCTTGAATGATCTTCAGAAATCAAAGAATGGCAGTAGAGAGTATATGAGGTTTCTGTTCTGGGTGCACAGCTGCTTCAAAAATTTTTTTAGGATCTTGATGTCATAGGTATATTTTTTTCATTAATCTATTCATTATCTCATTCATTCATTTAAATGGTATTTCAATAACTATTTCCCTAGATTCTAGTGTGTGTTAGCTCTGTGTCCTTGATAGCTCTTAGTCTAATGAAGGTAAAAAAGTAGTGATTCATTTAATTTTTTTTCTGTGCTATTGTCAGACAGCTAAGTTGTTGAGTGACAGTTTGAAAACTAATATAAAATTATATATAAACAGGAAATACATCCTGTTAAAATAATTTTTTAAAAAATAACAAGAAAAAAAAAAAAACACCTTACTTTACTATCAGTCCTTCCCTGTCCTGATTTAGTGGGTTTTCTTCATGGCTGACTTAAGAGTTAACATAGCTGCTTTTATTTCATATATTAATATTCCTTAGCAATCTTCAATTGACATTGGTTGAAAAAATAATAAATGTAATTGATGAAGAAATAAAATCACTGAGAATTTAATGCCTTCTCAAAGAGCATCTGAAAGTATCACTTCATTTTGTTTTGTACACTCATTTGACAGTAAGCTTTATTTGCCAGGCTCCTCTGTCCATGGGATTCTTCAGACAAGAATACTGGAGTAGACTGTCATTCTCTCCTCCAGGGAATCTTCCCCTACCCATGGATCAAACCCACACCTCTTATGTCTCCTGAATTGGCAGGCAAGTTCTTTTCCATTAGTGCCACTTGGGAAGTCCCTATATAAATGCTAATAATAGTGAAATAAGTAAAACCTCAGGATACATTTATATGTCCCAACATGATGCATTCTGTTTATCTGTATAATACAGAATATGTGTGTGTGAGTCAAAATAACGAAGAAGATAGAGAATGTACAAAAGAGAAGATCAAGAAAGAGAGGGAAGTCTTAAGAAGTAGAAATATATATATATATAAATTATATATATATATATATACATACTATATAATATGCTTTTAACTACACCTCTATTACCCACGACATTCCCAGGCTCTAGAAACTTCACAAGTATTATCTTACTTTATCCTCACAAGGAACCCATGAGATAAATAATACCATCAATCCTGTATTGCAGATGAGGAAACTGAGGCTCAAAAAGGTAAAATAATTCAGTAAACCTCTTTCAGATAGAAAATATTAATCCAGTATTCAAATTTCAGATGTATGAGATTCCAAAGCTTCCTCCCCATGGGAAGGATGAATTAATTGTATTACTCCTTCTAGTATGATATACAAACATCTCATTTTTCAGACTGAAGGACACTGAGCTTCACACAGATGGCTCTATGATTAGCAGCAAATTGGCTCTTAATTGGAAAGTAAAAAAATGATCCTTGAAATTCCATGTAGAAAAATCACTTAATATCAGTCACATAGCTCTCTGGCAAGAGTTAATGAATTAATTATATTTACATAAGCAAAACAATGAAGCAGAAAGTAACTCTTCAAATTTAAAAAAAAAAAGATAGCTTTTAAAATATATTACCAAAGCAGAATCCTCAATGAGAAGATGATCTTGAATACTCCTAAATCAGCAAGTTAAAGAATCTGCATTCATGTGTCTATCACACTTAACCTTTACACCCATTCCTTTTACTTACGTAAAGGTGAAGAAGAAACCACAAATTAGAAAGAAACAAAGTAATGAGAATATTAACTGAGCATTAAAAAACAAACATATGCATGCAGAATAAGGAAACTGACATGGGTTATATTTGGAAAGTTATGTGTAAGGTTCCTGTTAGCAATATCAACAAAAGAAAAAAAAAAGATTTGATAATAAGTAATCTATATAGTAAGGGTGGATAAATAATCACTTGTATAGCTTGTTAATAGCCACATAGAGGCTTCCCTGGAGTACGAGAATAAATGTGACTGGAATATGGCGTACCAAATATTCTTTTGGTATGGTCACTTATTGTGACTGAGAGAGACTGTTGGGAGTTGAGAGAGCGTGGAGAATTGGATTATTGAGAGAAATTTAACCAAGCACAAAAGGATAGTAGAATTGTATGAGTTCCCCTTCTGTATGAGGCGCACATAATGTATTTACCACAACTGAGTGAGCTCGTTTAAGAGCCATTTATGATGTAATGCTCTGTGTCCTCTGTTTGAACGTAGGATGACAGGTTAATTGAATAGCGGCAGGGAAAGCGATCAGGGTCACGCAAGATGACTAGTGTATATGATGGCCAAAGACAGTACTTACTAAAAAGCTTTTATATACAGGTACAATTTCAAACAGTCCTTTTAGAAAAGTATTCATTCATCTCTTCTGAGGCATCCAGAAATTTATTAGCTAAAAATTTCAAAAGCAAAATTTTGAATAGTGAATCAGCCTTGTAGATTGGACAATTAATGAACAAGTCTGAAAAATTATATACTTGATTGTTCAATATTAACTATCTCAAAACTATCCCTTCTGGGATCAGTTGCATTAAAGCTGAAAAGCATATGTTTTTTCCTATGAAAAAAATCACTTTATTTTCTTTTATACATTTGTCCCTATATAGAGAGTTAAAATATACACATGGGGGTGTGTACTTTAGAGTTTTGAGAAAAATCATTAAAATATAAAAATAGTGTGTAACATTACTAGTATGCACCAATCGTCAATAACTTTCAATTCAATGCAGTTTTAAAATTATTTTTTCCTGTCACTTCAAAACCATTAATTAATCTCTAAAACCACACTTTATGGTTTATTTTTATGTTCATATTTATTATCTACCAGTATAAATTTAATATTTTATTCTAAAAGTTTTCATGCCTATTTTTACCCTTCAGGTTTATACCTCTTCCTTTCAACTGAAATCCATTTTACTATTTGGAATGGCACAGTAAGGACATACAAAAATTCAGCCTTCCATAAAAGGAATGAGAACACTGCCCAAAATGGTCAGCATCAACTTTTTTTATCCCAGCAATTCACCAAAGTATTGATGCAATCTTTGCATTATTTTCCAAGTAAAATAATGAGCATGAGAAGAACAGCAAGTTTTGTGGATTTTAATTTGTCCTTTTCCCATCCATTTCTCTGGAGCTTCAGGGCAGACTTGAAAACCATTCATCATGCACCCAAGTATGCTTTGAATGTCAGCAGTCTAGCAGTAACTGAGGATGCCAAATGGATTGGAAGATCCTCAGAAAATTTTTCAGAGAACTGTTATCTGACCTGCATATTAGCTTTCTGGAGAAGACCACTCCCAGGCTTTCTCTTTATTTGATATGATTCAGAGCACACTTAATAAGGAAAGAGTCCTGTCCCCAGGGTGTTGTTTAAAAGCAAACTAACAAAAAAGCAACAATGGTTTAACATTGCAGCTGCCTAAGGAGGCAATACCAATTGGTCAAACAAGAAACTTGGTAAAACTTAAAAGGAATATCTGTAAAATTAGCTATATGTAAAGACTTTGAAAAGCTATGACATTCTCCTAGGATCTGAGGCTTCGCAGGTGGTGCTAATGGTAAAGAACCTGCCTGCCAATGCAAGAGACATAGGAGACTCAGGTTCGATCCCTGGCTGGGTAGATCCCCTGCAGAAGGAGTGGCAACTGACTCCAGTATTCTTTCCTGGAGAATTCCATGGACAGAGTAGCCTGGCAGGCTACAGTCCACAGGGTCGCAAGAGTCAGACACAACTAAAGCAACTTAGCACACACACTCCTGGGATCTAGAAGGACATTCTGGTATGCAAGAGTGTGTGCATACACAGGAAAGAAACATCTCTTACCACTGGTTAACCTTGAGGCCTTGTGCAATTAGGAAGTGAGAGGTAAAGCAAAGTTTCAAATTGCTAAAGTGTTAAAGTTGTATCCCAACATACATAGAATATCCTAAGGAAAGGACAGAGCCTCATTAGTTCAATGCATTTAAGGAAGTCTTTGTTCAATCATTCAGTTCAGTCGCTCAGTCGTGTCCAACTCTTTGTGACCCCATGAATCACAGCACGCCAGGCCTCCCTGTCCATCACCAACTCCCGGAGTTCACTCAAACTCATGTCCATCGAGTCGGTGATGCCATCCAGCCATCTTATTCTCTGTCGTCCCCATCTCCTCCTGCCCCCAGTCCCTCCCAGCATCAGACTCTTTTCCAGTGAGTCAACTCTTTGCATGAGGTGGCCAAAGTATTGGAGTTTCAGCTTTAGCATCAGTCCTTCCAATGAACACCCAGGATTGATAGCTGACCACTAACCTAACTCAGCATACATTTCAGTGGCAACACAGGAAAAAGAATTCAGTGTGATAACATATTCAAAGTGCTGGAAGAAAAAGTCAAATAAGAATTCTATAAGCCACAAAATTATCTTCAAAAATGAAAGCGATATTAAGATGTTTCTAGACAAATGCTGACTGTCAGTAGCAGCCATGCTGTACTAGAAATACTAAAAGGGGTCTTCAGGTTGAAATGAAATTACTTTGTACAATAACTCAAATCTGTGTGTACATACACATACATTCACCCAATTAAAATATCAAAAAGGTAACAACAGTGTTCCATATAAAAGACAGTATATTTTTATTTGTAAATTTGCATATCTGATTTAAAAAGCACAGAGATTTAATGATTAAACCATTTTAATGTGTTTATAATGTAGAAAGATGTAATTTATATGATAATAATAGCACAAGAATTGTGGAAGGGCCAGGAATATATTGGACACAAATTATTATACAATGTTGAATTAAGTTGGTAGTAATTCAAATGATATTGCTTTAGGTTAAGATGTTACCTTATGCTTACCAGGCTGTCATAACAAAAGACCAGAGATCAAATTTCTTAAACAATATAAATTAATTTTTTGTAGTTCTGGAGGGTAAGAAATCCAAGATTAAGGGACTGACAAGATAGATTTCATTCTAAAGTCTCTTTTCTTGGCCACCATCTTGCTATGTGCTTGCTCACATGCATGCATAGAGAGAATAAGTTCTACTGTCTCTTCTTATAAGGTAGGGCCCTCATGACTTTATCTGAACTTAATTATCTCTCAACAACCCACCTCCTAATACCATTATGTTGGGGTATGGGACTTCAATATATGAAACTGCTGAGGTGGGAAGAACACAGTCCACAGCAAATATTAATGCAATCCCCAGGGCAACTAATAAAAATAATGATAATTCAAATAATAAAAGACACAAGAAGGAATTTAAAATAAAGTACTAGAAAATATTTAATACTAGAATGACATACCACTTTGCACTCACTAGGATAACTAAAAAAAAAAAGGAGAAATAACAAACATTGGTGAAAACTTTCTAGAAATTAAAAATGCTCATATAGGCATTATTCTTAATAGTCAAAAGTGGGAAAATTCAAATGTCAGCTGATGATTGGATAAACAGAATGTGGTGAATCAATAAAATGGAATGTTGTGTGTGTTAGTTGCTTAGTCACGTCAGACTCTTTTTGACTCCATGGACTGTAGCCTATCAGGCTCCACTGTCTATGGAATTCTCCAGGACTGGAATGGGTTGCTGTTTCCTTCTCTAAAATGGAATATTACACAGCTATAAAAAGAATAAATAAATTATATATACTATAACATGAATAAATCTGGGAAACATTATACTAATGAAATAAACCTGTCATGAAAGGTCACTTTTTGCATAATTCCATTTATATCATGTGCAGAATAGGGAAAACATGGAGACATAGAATAGATTTAGTGGTTACCAGAGGCTGGGGAGAAGACAGAGTGTAGAGTGACTATTAATGGTTATAGAATTTTTTTCAAACATAAAGAAATATTCTAAAATTAGATAGTGGTGATGGCTGAGAAATTTTGTGAGTATAATCAAATCCACAGAACTGTACACTTCAAAAGGGTAAATTCCATGGAATCTGAATTATATACAACAACTTTCTTAATCTGTCCCTAAAGATATTCTTCTTGGTAAGGATTTTCCCTTTTGATTTTCTTGTCTCAAAGATCCAAGATGGGGAAGGAGTTGGGGAGGATTCAGTTCAAACTCTCTTCATTACATTTACTGTGGATAGAAAGTATTTGCTCAGAGACAATCAAAGGAACGCTTGTAAGAACTTAAAATTTATACATCTCTGTTCTACTTGCTTCACAGAAATAAATGATACATATTGTAAAGCCTGTATATGAATTACTATAATATCAGGCAGATATAGTGAAGTCTATAAAAGCAATACAATCTCATCCTGTAGGAACTCAAAAGAGTGAAAAATCCAATCCATTTAGTGCTTTAATTTTTTTTTTTTTTACATTAAAAAAAATAAGATGGCTGTCAAAGCTTGTTCTCAAAGTCTGTGAGTCTATTTCTGTTTTGAAAGTTTATTTGTATCATTTCTTTTTAGATTCCACATGTAAAGGATGTCATATGATATTTTTCCTTCTCTATCTAACTTACTTCACTTAGCCAGGGTGAAGGATGGGGAGAAGAGACTGCCTTTTACTTTGCATTTCTGAATTTCAGCTTTATTTTTGTAATTTCACACTATACGGATTTACGGAATACAGAAATATATATATATATAAAAGTTCTGCTTAAGCATTTAAAATACATGATCAATGGCTGATTACTAAGTCCATGGAACTTTAGCCAACCAGACCTGGAGAACTCTGCTTATCAGCTCTTCACTTCTACCCTTAGCTCTGCAGAGTTATATATAACATCACAATTACTTTACTGTCTGCAGACATCTGTTTGTTGATTTAAACCATTTAGTGGTTCACTAATTAGGGCAGGCCTTTAAGGACTGATGCTAAAAATCTGCTACTTTAGACATTTTTCATTATGCAATTCTGTTTCTTACTTAAAGCACCACAGGACAAAATTCTCCTACAAATGTGGTTAAAAAATAAAAGAAGAAATTTCTCTTAAATAATGGACATTTTTTGTTATAAGGAATAAGGATATATTGTACAGCACAAGGAAATATAGTCATTATTTTGTAATAACTTTAAATGGAGTACACTCTATAAAAATACTGAATCACTGTTGTATACCTGAAACTTATATGACATTGCAAATTAATTATGCTTCAATAAAAAAATAAAAATAATAATATTTATTAAGCTTTTTAATCATTGGGTATCTTAAATGATTGGTGGTAAACTTAAAACTCACCTCAGATTTCTACAAAACTATGGCCTTACTCCTTATAATTCTTATTATTTTACATTTCTTATACATCTTGTATATAACAATCAGTTCAGTTCAGTTCAGTTCAGTTGCTCAGTCGTGTCCGACTCTTTGCGACCCCATGAATCACAGCACGCCAGGCCTCCCTGTCCATCACCAACTCCCGGAGTTCAGTCAAACTCATGTCCACAGAGTCGGTGATGCCATCCAGCCATCTCATTCTCTGTCGTCCCCGCCTCCTCCCGCCCCCAAACTTTCCTAGCATCAGAGTCTTTTCCAGTGAGTCAACTCGTCGCATGAGGTGGCCAAAGTATTGGAGTTTCAGCTTTAGCATCAGTCCTTCCAATGGACTTAGGCAGGGCTAATTTCTTTTAGCTTTATTTTTCTTCCTTCTATCTTTTTCTTAAACTTCTTACCTCTCTGTAGAATGACTGTAAACTGTTACATCAGAGGAGTGTAATGAACAGCAAGCCTATTGAGTGAGAGTTGGACTGTGAAGAAAGCTGATCACCGAAGAATTGATGCTTTTGAACTGTGGTGCTGGAGAAGACTCTTGAGAGTCCCTTGGACTGCAAGGAGATCCAACCAGTCCATTCTAAAGGAGATCAATCCTGGGTGTTCATTGGAAGGACTGATGCTAAAGCTGAAACTCCAGTACTTTGGCCACCTCATGCGAAGAGTTGACTCACTGGAAAACACTCTGATGCTGGGAGGGATTGGGGGTGGGAGGAGACAGGGACGACAGAGAATGAGATGGCTGGATGGCATCACCGACTAGATGGACATGAGTTTGAGTGAAGTCCGGGAGTTGGTGATGGACAGGGAGGCCTGGCGTGCTGTGATTCATGGGGTCGCGAGGAGTCGGATATGACTGAGCGACTGAACTGAACTGAACTGAATCTGAGTGCATAAGCACTTTTTCCTTTCTTTGAAGAACACGTTAGAGAACTAATGAATGGCAAGCATGTGCACCGTGTTCAATCAGGTCCCTGGTGAGTAATTTAAAAATAATAAACTTTCCATAAACTAGGTGATTATAATTACAACAAAAGCCAGGAGAGGCCATACTATTTCCTACTTCCACCACCACTATGAGAATTCTTATTGCCAAGCTAGTATTTAGTGACATTTATTATTTTTGGCATTTTAAATTTCAGCTATTTTGTCTAGTGTATAGTGACATTTTGTTGTGGTTTTAATTTGCTTTCTCCAGAAAACAAATGATGTTAAATTGGCCCTGAATATTCATTGGAAGGACTGATGCTGAAGCCGAAGCTCCAATATTTGGCCACCTGATGCAAAGACCTGACTCATTGGAAAAGACCCAGATTCTGGGAAAGACTGAAGGCAGGAGAAGGGGACAACTGAGGATGAGATGGTTGGATGGCATCACTGCCTCGATGGACATGAGTTTGGGCAAGCTCTGAGAGTTGGTGATGGACAGGGAAGCCTGGCGTGCTACACAGTCCATGCGGTCGCAGAGTCGGACATGACTGAGCGACTGAACTAACTAAACCAAATGGTCATTTCTTCTTGTTTTGTTCAAGCCTTCCCTCTTCCCCTCCCCTTTTTATCCAGCTGCTTTTTTTTTTTTTAGTACTAAGTTCCAATTTATTCCTTTTTCTTCAGGCACTGTTAAAATTTTCAAATGAAATTATGTTGTTACATTTTAGCCAACTAGACACTGAATTTACTCTACCTCCCTAAAATCATGCAAGTGATTCTAAAACTCCAGGTGAGCATGGGAATTAAAATTAAAATTAAAGATTTTGCAGTATTATAAGAATTCACCTGTCAACTCCTTTCCCTTGCTCTCTCTTTCTTTGCTCCAACTGGGATGTTCATCACCTCTGACCCATGTCCTTTTTGCGGCCTTCAAAGTGGTAATGCAACCTTGCTCTTGTTCTATTGGTCTGTCTTTCTCAACTATATTAGAGTGATTTATCATAATATAAATCTCCACCAGCAATTCCTCGTCTTTTAATCAGGCACAGCTCCTTATTAGCAGTACCATTTCAGTGGCACTGAGCCAGATTTAACTCAGTTTTATCCTGTTCAGTTCTAGTGTATGGGATGTAATCCCTGTGAATGCTGATGGCCAAAGGGATATTCATATGGTAACCCAATAGTGACACCAGCTTGCCATCACTTAATTCCCTCTACGTAACCTCTCTGTCACCAACATACTTCAAACCATCATTTCTCTACCTTTAATATTTGATTACAGAATTTGGAAAACTTCACTGTTTTTTAAAGTTTTATAATATGTAATTACCAAAAGTAATTAATTGAGTGTCCCTTTTGTGTGAGGCATTAGGGTTAGGAAATAAAATTTAGGGAACACTAAGATTACAGCTTTCTTATCTCTCCTTGCTATTCTTTGGAACTCTGCATTCAGATGCTTATATCTTTCCTTTTCTCCTTTGCTTTTCGCTTCTTTCCTTTTCTCCTTTGCTTTTCGCTTCTCTTCTTTTCACAGCTATTTGTAAGGCCTCCCCAGACAGCCATTTTGCTTTTTTGCATTTCTTTTCCATGGGGATGGTCTGGTTCCTGTCTCCTGTACAATGTCACAAACCTCCGTCCAGAGTTCATCAGACACTCTATCAGATCTAGACCCTTAAATCTATTTCTTACTTTCACTGTATAATCATAAGGCATTTGATTTAGGTCATATCTGAATGGTCTAGTGGTTTTCCCTACTTTCTTCAATTTAAGTCTGAATTTGGCAGTAAGGAGTTCATGATATGAGCCACAGTCAGCTCCTGGTCTTGTTTTTGCTAACTGTATACAGCTTCTCCATTTTTGGCTGCAAAGAATATAATCAATCTGATTTCGGTGTTGACCATCTGGTGATGTCCATGTGTAGAGTCTTCTCTTGTGTTGTTGGAAGAGGGTGTTTGCTATGACCAGTGCGTTCTCTTGGCAGAACTCTATTAGCCTTTGCCCTGCTTCATTTCATGCTCCAAGGCCAAATTTGCCTGTTACTCCAGGTGTTTCTTGCTTTCCTACTTTTGCATTCCAGTCCCCTATAATGAAAAGGACATCTTTTTTTGGTGTTACATTTACTAAGCCAAAGCGTTTAACTGTGTGGATCACAGTAAACTGTGGAAAATTCTGAAAGAGATGGGAATACCAGACCACCTGACATGCCTCTTGAGAAACCTGTATGCAGGTCAGGAAGCAACAGTTAGAACTGGACATGGAACAACAGACTGGTTCCAAATAGGAAAAGGAGTATGTCAAGGTTGTATATTGTCACCCTGCTTATTTAACTTCTATGCAGAGTACATCATGAGGAACGCTGGGCTGGAAGAAACACAAGCTGGAATCAAGATTGCTAGGAGAAATATCAATAACCTCAGATATGCAGATGACACCACCCTTATGGCAGAAAGTGAAAGGAACTCAAAAGCCTCTTGATGAAAGTGAAAGAGGAGAGTGAAAAAGTTGGCTTGAACGGCAACATTCAGAAAACAAAGATCATGGCATCTGGTCCCATCTCTTCATGAGAAATAGATGGGAAACAGTGGAAACAGTGTCAGACTTTATTTTTTTGGGCTCCAAAATCACTGCAGATGTTGACTGCAGCCATGAAATTAAAAGACGCTTACTCCTTGGAAGAAAAGTTATGACCAACCAAGATAGTATATTAAAAAGCAGAGACATTACTTTGCCAACAAAGGTCCGTCTAGTCAAGGCTATGGTTTTTCCCGTGGTCACGTATGGATGTGAAAGTTGGACTGTGAAGAAAGCTGATCGCCAAAGAATTGATGCTTTTGAACTGTGGTGCTGGAGAAGACTCTTGAGAGTCCCTTGGACTGCAAGGAGATCCAACCTGTCCATTCTAGAGGAGATCAATCCTGGGTGTTCATTGGAAGGACTGATGCTAAAGCTGAAACTCCAATACTTTGGCCACCGCATGCGACGAGTTGACTCACTGGAAAAGAGTCTGATGCTGGGAGGGATTGGGGGCGGGAGGAGACGGGGACAACAGAGAATGAGATGGCTGGATGGCATCACCAGCTCGATGGACATGAGTTTGAGTGAAGTCAGGGAGTTGGTGATGGACAGGGAAGCCTGGTGTGCTGTGATTCATCGGGTCGCAAAGAGTTAGATACGACTGAGTGACTGAACTGAACTGGACTGAAGATTATAGCAACTCAACGAAGGAAATGTATATACAAGAATATGTACAGTACGATTGAGAAAAATATTGAATAGCATTTGGAGCATTCACAAATTTTTTCCCCTCTGCAACTGGACCATTTGACACTCCTATACCCATGCTTTGACTCTGATTTTTAGCTCTATCCAAAGTCCCTTCTCTTTTACAGCAAATTCTACAAAAACAATCAAATCCTTTATAACACTTTCCCTTAATCTTTCCCACGCTAAAAGTTATTCGATGTCCCTTCCAGATATTGTGAAAGTTTATTTTTATATTTCTCTTTTGTCATTGTTTCCTTTCTACCATCACTTACACTATTCTGTGCTTTTATAGGTTCTCCCACTTGATCTGGACTCCACATACTTTTATAGCTTAGGAACTCAACTATGTTACAATTTTGTTGAACATGAAATATCTGAACTTTGGTATGAAGTGAGGAATAAAATTCACCTTTTCCTAAATAGCTCTTTAAGATGATAAATAGGTTAATCACTTTCATAGAATACTAATCTGTAATACTGTGGTATACAGACACTGAAGCAGAGAAATATTTAATTCATTCATATATATTTTCATTCAATAAATAGTCATAAAGAGATTACTATGAACCCACCACTTTTAGGCCCAGGACTCAAGTGATACCAAGGACTGCATTGTATCCTCTCGAAATTTATATGTTGAAACTTTAACCCCTCAATGTGACTATATTTGTAGTAAGGAAATAATTACGCTGTAATGGAATCATAAAGGTAGGATCCTGACCCAACAGGATTAATGTCGTTAAAAGAGGAGACACCAGATAGGTGACTCTGTCTCTTTACCTTGTGGTGACACAAGGAGATGGCAGCTATCTGCAAGCCAGAAAGAAAGCGTTCACCAGGAGTTGTATCAACTGGCACCCTGAGCTTGAATTTCTCAGCCTCCAGAACTATGAAAAAAAAATAAATAAATTTCTGTTTTTGAAGCCACACTGTCTTTGGTATTTTATTAGAGTAGCCTGAGCAGACTAAGTGGTAAGCAAGAAAAAGTCCTAAACACATTCTAGTGGGAGAAACTAGTGTGGATGTTATTAGAATGAATTATGCATGAGTGCCAATTCCCCAACTTAAGTCCTTATTAAAAGCAATGAAGGAATGAATCAACTGAAAGAAATATTAAAAGTTTATAGATGTCTCAGAAAAGAAAAATAAGGTAGTTACTGAAAGAAGAGAAAACTATCAGAGCACTTCTTTTTTTTTTTAAGAAAATTATATTTATCTATTTTTGCAGGCCCTGGGGCTTTATTTATTTATTTTTTTTTGGTAATTAATTTATTTTTATTGGAGGCAAATTATTTTACAATGTTATATTGGTTGGTTTTGCCATACATTGATATGAATTTGCCCCGGGTTTACATAAGTTCCCCCTCCTTGAAAGAGGTATGAACAAAGAGAAGACTCTAATATTTGAAGAGGTCTGGGAACCATTGCCTATTATGAGATGAAATTGGGAGACATAACTAAATCATTTTTGATCAAGTGTTAAGTTAGGGAGAAATATAAAGAGGCTGTCCTGAGCTCCCTAGGAAGAGTTTCCCCAAAGGTTGAAGGGAATGAAGAAATGAGGGAAGGCTGCTTTAGGATCATTGAAATGGTTTGTCTGATCCTGGTCTCCGATTTCTGGAAGAACAGTTGCTTTATTGCAAGGCAAGGCAAAGGTCTCAACATTCAAGAACAGTAGAGGAGATGGTAGAGAAACTAATTTTCAGACAATAGCACGTATGTGTGTGCTGATAGGGTTTAGAAGTAGTACTCAGAGTAGCAGGAACTCTGTGTAATCTGAAAAGCTAGGTAGACCTACTATTATCCTGGACCTTCATCCTATATTCAGGATATCATGTCCAAGAGAAGTCAAATTTACAATTATTTCAAAATTAAAGAATGGTTAGCGCCTATGTAGTAGATTCTGTTTGGTCGTTTGGTAGCATGGAGAGTTAAGAGGGCAGATGGTATACAAAGAGAACATGAGAAATTTAACCGTAACTTTAGTAATTATTAACCTAAGGATCCATGCATTTATCATAATAGTTGGAAGAGCTAACATTTGTTGCACTTTCACTGTTTGTCAGAGTCTGTGTTCTACAAAAATGATCTCAACTAATGCATTCCTTTGGAGGGTCCATGTGATATTTGTCTTTTCAGCAATTGCTGAAAAACAACGTAGAGTGCTTTGTAAACAAATTGTGAATGACTCTATTTAAAACAAAAAGAATATTCACTCATGGAAAGACTCAGACTTTGTTATTGGCTCTCTATTCGTCAATAGGCCTATCATTTACTTAAATAAAGGCAAAATCAGCACAATCATCTGATTTTTAGTTGGCATAGATCTGGGTAGAAGAGGTAATGCAGTAGTAAAAGAGTGGTCTTTAAGATGATCTACCTGGCTCATAATGATGAGTTTAAACAAATAGGTACAAAATTAAATATATTTTTATTATCGTTATGTTTTTTCATTCTTCTTACTTGGAGGGTAAATGCAAAATTATTTCATGTATTTTGTCACTTTCCACACACAAAGATGTTAATTTAGCAGTTTTAACTGAGGAACAAAGAGATCATAGATATAACATTTATGGAACTCAGCTGATTGCAAGGAGATCCAAACAGTCCATTCTAAAGGAGATCAATCCTGGGTGTTCACTGGAAGGACTGATGCTAAAGTTGAAACTCCAATAGTTTGGCCACCTCATGCAAAGAGTTGACTCACTGGAAAAGACTCTGATGCTGGGAGGGGTTGGGGGCAGAAGGAGAAGGGGACGATACAGGATGAGATGGCTGGATGGCATCACTGACTCGATGGACATGAGTTTGAGTGAACTGCGGGAATTGGTGATAGACAAGGAGGCCTGGTGTGCTGTGATTCATGGGGTCGCAAAGAGTCTGACAGGACTAAGTGACTGAATTGAACTGAACTGATAGGCAAACTATTGTGAGTCAAATTATTCCCAAGTGTAAAGAATAATGGATGCCTGACCCTTAATTCAAGATTAGTGAGATAAGCTTCAAGAGACTTGAGTGGAGAACTTGGCATGTATGTCCTGAATTTGGGATGATAAATAGGACACTTTTCAGTTCAATTCAGTTCAGTCTCTCAGTCATGTCCGACTCTTTGAGACCCCATGAACCACAGCACACCAGGTCTCCTTGTCCATCACCAACTCCCGGAGTTCACTCAAACTCATGTCCATCGAGTCGGTGATGCCATCCAGCCATCTCATTCTCTGCCGTCCCCGTCTCCTCCTACCCCCAATCCCTCCCAGCATCAGAGTCTTTTCCAGTGAGTCAACTCTTCGCATGAGGTGGCCAAAGTATTGGAGTTTCAGCTTTAGCATCAGTCCTTCCAATGAACACCCAGGATTGATCTCCTTTAGAATGGACTGGTTGGATCTCCTTGCAGTCCAAGGGACTCTCAAGAGTCTTCTCCAGCACCACAGTTCAAAAGCATCAATTCTTTGGCGATCAGCTTTCTTCACAGTCCAACTCTCACATCCATACATGACGATGGGAAAAACCATAGCCTTGACTAGACGGACCTTTGTTGGCAAAGTAATGTCTCTGCTTTTAAACATACTATCTAGAGTTGTACTGTGAAGAAAGCTGATCGCCGAAGAAATGATGCTTTTGAACTGTGGTGTTGGAGAAGACTCTTGAGAGTCCCTTGTACCGCAAGGAGATCCAACCAGTCCATTTTAAGGGAGATCGATCCTGGGTGTTCATTGGAAGGACTGATGCTAAAGCTGAAACTGCAATACTTTGGCCACCTCATGCGACGAGTTGACTCACTGGAAAAGACTCTGATGCTGGGAAAGTTTGGGGGCAGGAGAAGAAGGGGACGACCAAGGATGAGATGGCTGGATGGCATCACCGACTCTGTGGACATGAATTTGAGTGAACTCTGGGAGTTGGTGATGGACAGGGAGGCCTGGCGTGCTGTGATTCATGGGGTCGCGGAGAGTCGGACACGACTGAGCGACTGAACTGAACTGAACTGAGGCTGGTCATAACTTTCCTTCCAAGGAGTAAGCGTCTTTTAATTTCATGGCTGCAACCAGCATCCACAGTGATTTTGGAGCCCCAAAAAACAAAGTCTGACACTTTTTCCACTGTTTCCCCATCTATTTCCCATGAAGTGATGGGACCAGATGCCATGATCTTCGTTTTCTGAATGTTGAGCTTCAAGCCAACCTTTTCACTCTCCTCTTTCACTTTCATCAAGAGGCCTTTGAGTTCCTCTTCACTTTCTGCCATATAGGTGGTGTCATCTGCATATCTGAGGTTATTGATATTTCTCTCGGCAATCTTGATTCCAGCTTGTGCTTCTTCCAGCCCAGCGTTCCTCATGATGTACTCTGCATAGAAGTTAAAAAGCAGGGTGACAATATACAACCTTGACGTACTCCTTTCCCTATTTGGAACCAATCTGTTGTTCCATGTCCAGTTCTAACTGTTGCTTCCTGACCTGCATACAGGTTTCTCAAGAGGCATGTCAGGTCATCTGCTATTCCCATCTCTTTCAGAATTTTCCACAGTTTATTGTGATCCACACAGTCAAAGGCTTTGGCATAGTCAATGAAGCAGAAATAGATGTTTTTCTGGAACTCTCTTGCTTTCTCCATGATCCAGCGGATGTTGGCTATTTGATCTCTGGTTCCTCTGCCTTTTCTAAAACCTGCCTTAACATCTGGAAGTTCACGATTCACATATTTCTGAAGCCTAGCTTGGAGAATTTTGAGCATGACTTTACTAGCGTGTGAGATGAGTGCAGTTGTTCGGTAGTTTGAGCATTCTTTGGCATTCCCTTTCTTTGGGATTGGAATGAAGACTGACCTTTTCCAGTCCTGTGGGCACTGCTGAGTTTTCCAAATTTGCTGGCATAACGAGTGCAGCACTTTCACAGCATCACCTTTCACGATTTGAAATAGCTCAACTGGGATTCACCTCCACTAGCTTTGTTCGTCGTGATGCTCTCTAAGGCCTACTTGACTTCACATTCCTAGATGTCTGGTTCCAGGTGAGTGATCATGCCACCGTGATTATCTACGTCGTGAAGATCTTCTTTGTACAGTTCTTCTGTGCATTCTTGCCACCTCTTCTTAATATCTTCTGCTTCTGTTAGGTCCATACCATTTCTGTCCTTTATCGAGCCCATCTTTGCATTAAATGTTCCCTTGATATCTCTAATTTTCTTGAAAAGATCTCATTTTTCCTATTCTGTTGTTTTCCTCTATTTCTTTGCATTGATCGCTGAGGAAGGCTTTCTTATCTCCTTGCTATTCTTTGGAACTCTGCATTCAGATGCTTAATCTTTCCTTTCCTCCTTTGTTTTTCGCTTCTCTTCTTTTCACAGCTATTTTTAAGGCCTCCTCAGACAGCCATTTTGCTTTTCTGCATTTCTTTTCCATGGGGATGGTCTTGGTCCCTGTCTCCTGTACAATGTCACGAACCTCCATCCAGAGTTCATCAGACACTCTATCAGATCTAGACCCTTAAATCTGTTTCTTACTTCCACTGTATAATCATAAGGCATTTGATTTAGGTCACATCTAAATGGTCTAGTGGTTTTCCCTACTTTCTTCAATTTAAGTCTGAATTTGGCAATAAGGAGTTCATGATCTGAGCCACAGTCAGCTCCTGGTCTTGTTTTTACTAACTGTATAGAGCTTCTCCATCTTTGGCTGCAAAGAATATAATCAATCTGATTTCGGTGTTGACCATCTGGTGATGTTCATGTGTAGAGTCTTCTCTTGTGTTGTTGGAAGAGGGTGTTTGCTATGAGCAGTGCGTTCTCTTGGCAAAACTCCTTTGCCCTGCTTCATTTCGTGCTCCAAGGCCAAATTTGCCTGTTACTCCAGGTGTTTCTTGACTTCCTACTTTTGCATTCCTGTCCCCTATAATGAAAATGACATGTTTTTTGGGTGTTAGTTCTAAAAGGTCTTGTAGGTCTTCATAGAACTGTTCAACTTTGGCTTCTTCAGCATTACTGGTTGGGGCATAGTCTTGGATTACTGTAGTATTGAATGGTTTGCCTTGGAAATGAACAGAAATCATTCTGTCGTCTTTAAGATTGCATCCAAGTACTGCATTTTGGATTCCTTTGTTTACCATGATGGCTACTCCATTTCTTCTAAGGGATTCCTGCCCACAGTAGTAGATATAATGGTCATCTGAGTTAAATTCACCCATTTCAGTCCATTTTAGTTCACTGATTCCTAGAATGTCTATGTTCACTCTTGCCATCTCCTGTTTGACCACTTCCAATTTGCCTTGATTCATGGACCTAACATTCCAGGTTCCTATGCAATATTGCTCTTTACAGAATCGGACCTTTCTTCTAGCATCAGTCACATCCACAACTCGGTGTGTGTTTCACTTTGGCTCCATCCCTTCATTCTTCCTGGAGTTATTTCTCCACTGATCTCCAGTAGCATACTGGGCAACTACCCACTAGGGAATTCCTCATTCAGTATTCTGCAATTAAAAGGGAAGAGGTGGGATGACTAGCCCTTCAAAATGTGAGCAAAGAAGGGATAAATGAATTGGGCTCAGCTTATATTTCCCAATTTGGACAAAAGATATATTTCCCAGAGATGAGGTATGGGCCACGTGAGTAAGACAGGTAGCTTTAGGTTTTCTTGAATCATGTCTGAGAGGGCTGCCCATGGGCTGGAAACCTCAGCAAAGAGAAGTCATGGTTATCAGAAGATTCTTTGGGGCTGCTAAATAAGTATGCAGCAAGACAGGAAAGTGCAAGATCTGCATTAAGAGGAAAATATATGACAGATCACAAGGGACTGAATCTCTGAAGAAACCATATGTGATAAATTGCTTCAAAAACAATTGACAATTTGTCAGAAGTCCCTATAACCACACCCTTAGGTAGTCCTTTCTCAAGTGGACTCTGTGCTTGGTCATGTGATTTGCTTTTGCCAATGGAATAAAAATAAAAATGACACAGGTAGCAATATGAAAACTACTGTGCATCAGGGATAGCCTTCCCTTTTCAGGATCTTTGTTTTCTGCCATGTGAAGAAGCATATTACCTTCTTGAAAGATGAGACATTAAATACAGCCAAGCCTTCTGTCCCAGGTTATACTAAACCTACCTCCAAACGTATGAGTAAGGCCTTCTGAGACCATCCAGTCCCACTGTATCCATAATCTGATTTATGAGAAAACCCAATCAGTAGAAGTACACAGCTGACCTGTAGACTCATGAAATATAATAAAAAGCTGCTGTTTTAAAACACCAAGTGTTGGGACAATTTGCTCACAGGGAAAGTTAGTTGATAACTATAAAAGTCCCAACTGAAATAAAGGAAGCTTTAAATATTAGCCAGGTGTAAACAGCTTAGTGTCAGCTCATGGCAGAAGCAGTGATTCAAGAATTTTTCCCTGCCTCCTTACCATTCTTGACTCTCTTCACTTTTTATTGCAGAGAATTAGAAATATCAAAAGTGAGCTGAGAGGGAGAAGGAGAGAAGGAGCAGCCCCCTCCACAAGCAGCCCCCTTCACAAACTGCATGCCTGGATGCTGGAGGGAATTAAGAATTAGCTTTAAACACATCAAATGGTTAGAGTTTTGAGTATTATATAGGAGTGAACAAAATAACTTACTGTTCAGCAGCTCTCAGTGAGGATGATGAAATTAGGTGTTATTTGAAAAAGGCATGAAACAGCCTGAATTTTCATCCAGGAGCAAAGAAAAAAGCTTCTTCAATACATTTCAAGAAATGCTTTTTTTCTACCCAGTGAAAGCTCTTTTCCTGATATCCTGATTATTTACGGATCAATTAGACATCCAGCAATTTTTTAGTAGCCATATATGTGTGTGTGTGTGTGTGTGTGTGTATGAAGTTTAATTATACAACTCTATAAATACCAATATCATTAAGGATTCTTGGGAAATGTATGGTTTTGAAGATAATTTATAAGCTATAGTTTCTTTAGTGTTCTATTTTGAAATGCACGTACCTGCCATGGAATCAGTGAACCTCAAAAAGCTTCCTTCCTTCGTAGATTCACTGCTTTACCTTACAACAGAGTGACAACTTAAATGTCCTCAATGATATTATGCTTCATTGATTCTGGAAACAGATGAGCCTTAGTAACACTAATCCTTTTCCACACGGCATAATTATAAAATGGATGGAGTCTTACTCACATTTTCTATGTGAAATTTAGACACAATTAGCAAGGTAAAAAATAAGGTATTTCACATTTTGTATGTTACACTATGAATTCTATATCAGGATGTACTTTAATTTTACCCTATTCTTCCTGACTCAAGGGAAAAAATGAGCACTGTTCACCAAATGTATTTGTTTATTAACAACTGAAAAAACAATAATCACAGAGCTGAGCTTCATTTCCTGTGTATGTAGCACACCTAGTATGGAATCTTGATTTATGTGGGAGTTTTCTTTATTTGAAGAACTACAAGGATCGTCTTTTCCCAACATTTATAACCTAATGGAATTATCTGAAATATAAAAATATGTTGCTCCCTAAAAAATAAAATATTTTTGTCTTCACCTGTGATGAGGTTAGATGTTGCCATTTTTACTGTTAAAAGGAAAATCTTAAGTCAGATGTGTTTTGAATGAATTCTTCATTCACAATGGAAGTTGCTCACAGCTAAAACGAAATTTGTGATAAATTCAGCACTGTTTGTTCTCTCAGATTTCTAAATACAAAGACCAAAAGGACAGAAAACACTTTGTGTTTGGTATAACCTTGTGAATCAATCCTAAAAGCTAAATGTCAAATTGCTGAGTTACTTGCTCTTATTATCTTCCAACCATTCCACATTCTTTTAATTGATTCAATGTTGTAAAGATAAATGCCTTGGGTTACATGTAACACAGAATACAGCACAACATAATGCAATTTCATATATAATCTTCTGTAATTGCTTATTACACACGGTTGTACATGAAAGATAGAAACAATAATATAGTAAGCGAAAAATATTTAGACCAAACCTTATTACTGAAATTATATTGTGAAAGATCCTGAGATAGTTTTTGATCTACCATGTCCAGATGTAAACAATGAGATGATCAAATTTCCCAGATTTCCCTGGATTTACATTAGACACAGTAGGGGATAACTGGCAAAAGGACTCACCTTCCCAATAGTTAAAAGGAATTCTGGGCTTTTTAAGAAGGCAAACAACTAATTCACAGTGAAAGTTGTTACATAAGGAGTGAAACATCATTAAATTGCCTAAAGACCTGCCACTGTATGATAAAAGCAAAGTATCAAAATTGACCTTGCTATCAATATGAGATAGGAGAAGGAAATGGCAACCCACTCCAGTGTTCTTGCCTGGAGAATCCCAGGGACGGGGGAGCCTGGTGGGCTTCCATCTATGGGGTCACACAGAGTCGGACACGACTGAAGTGACTTAGCAGTAGCAGTAGCAGCATCAATATGAGACTGGACAAAACCTTAGGCGTGAAATGAATGTCAGCTCTTTGAAACACAAACAAGTACACAGGTAGCTTAACATCATTTATTGTTGTTGCTGTTGTTTACTCAGTAAATCATGTCTAACTCTTTTTTGACCCCATGGACTGTAGCAGGGGGCTTCCCTGGTGACTCAGTGGGTAAAGAATTCCCCTGCAATGCAGAAGACACAGGAGATGTGGGTTTGATCCCCCGGTCAGGAAGATCCCCTGGAGGACAGCATGGCAACCACACAAGTATTCTAGCCTGGAGAATCCCATGGACAGAGGAGCCTGGTGGCCAATGGTCCATGGGGTCGTAAAGTGTCTGACATGACTGAAGCAAATAAGCACACATGCATGGACTGCAGCCCTCCAGGCTTCTCTGTCCAAGAACTTCCTTCTCCAGGGGATCTTCCCAACCCAGGGATTGAACCCATCATCTCCTGTATTGGCAGAAGGATTCTTTACTCCTGAGCCAACAGGGAAGTCTTAACATCATTTAGCCAGGACAAAATTTTAATGGAAAAAGGGTGGTAAAATACATTCATTTAGGTTGAACATAAATTTTATTAATTATCAATGTTCAACAAAATACATAATTCCAAAAGTATGTAATGCTTTATTAATTTTTCACTGTTATTGCTCTCATTACATTGCCAACTTCTGAGGATTCTCTATTCTGAAGATACAGCTTAGTAATAATCTAACTCTTCTAAGTTGACAAATTATCAGAGCTTCACTAGAGAAATTAAGAGACTCATACAAAACTAATTCTATGATGAGTTCATAACAGTGTTACCACAGAATCAAGGATTTTGTCCCTATCCAAGGCTGTAAAATGTTTCCTAATGGTAAAAAGTTTGAAGGGTATGAATCCAAGGACTGCAAGGGTATGATCTGAATAACATTTCTGTGAATGTGAACTTTTAAATTTCTAGTTATAATAAGACAGATTATTAAATTTCTTTAATTGCAACCCACACTGTTTTAAATAAAATTTGTATTATAAATTCCCTTGAAAAAACTCTCTCACACACATAAACAATTTCCTATCTGTTTCATTGATTAAGTGGTGCTGCAATCAAATTATCAAGATCAGAAAATGAATGTGCAAATCCCTCAGTCCCGTCGACTTTGAGATTCCACAGACTGTAGCCCACCAGGTTTCTCTGTCCATGGAATTCTCCAGGTAAGAATACTGGAGTGGGTTGTTATTCCCTTCTCCAGGGGATCTTCCTGACCCAGGGATCAAACCCGGGACTCCTGGGCAACCCAATCCAGTATTCTTGCCTGGGCAATCCTACAGATAGAGGAGCTTGGTGGGCTACAGTCCATGGGGTTGCAAAAGAATCAGACAAGACATAGAATCTAAATAACAACAAACACTGAAGTGCAGGTATCTCTTTGATATTTTTTTTCCTATGGATATATACCCAGAAGTGGGATTATTGGATAATATGGTAGCTCTATCTTTAATTTCTGAGGAACTTCCACACTTTTATCCACAGAGTCTGTACCAATAAACATTTGCAACAGTGCAAATGGTAATAAACTGTACAACAGTGCACAAGGGTTCCCTTTTATCCACATCCTCACCAAACTTATCTCTTATCTTTTAGATACTAGCCATTCTAACAGATGTGAAAAGGTATCTGTAAGTCATTTGTATATCTTTGGAAAAATGCCTATTAAGGTCATTTGCCCATTTTTAATTGGATTATTTCATTCCTTTACATGGGAGTATCCAGCTGTCTAAAGTTTACATTTTGAAGAGACTGTCTTTTCTCAACTGAGTATTCTTGGCTCCCATATCAAATATTCAGTTCAGTTCAGTCGCTCAGTCGTGTCCGACTCTCCACAACCCCATGAATTACAGCACGCCAGGCCTCCCTGTCCATCACCAACTCTCGGAGTACACTCAAACTCATGTCCACAGAGTCGGTGATGCCATCCAGCCATCTCATTCTCCATCGTCCCCTTCTCCTCCCGCCCCCAACCTTTCCCAGCATCAGAGTCTTTTCCAGTGAGTCAACTCGTCGCATGAGGTGGCCAAAGTATTACAGTTTCAGCTTTAGCATCAGTCCCTCCAATGAACATCCAGGATTGATCTCCTTTAGAATGGACTGGTTGGATCTCCTTGCAGTATAAGGGACTCTCAAGAGTCTTCTCCAACACCACAGTGCAAAAGCATCGATTCTTCAGCGATCAGCTTTCTTCACAGTCCAACTCTCACATCCATACATGACCATGGGAAAAACCATTGCCTTGACTAGACGGACCTTGGTTGGCAAAGTAATGTCTCTGCTTTTTAATATACTATCAAGGTTGGTCATAACTTTCCTTCCAAGGAGCAAGCGTCTTTTAATTTCATGGCTGCAATCAGCATCTGCAGTGATTTGGGAGCCCAAAAATATAAAGTCTGACACTGTTTCCACTGTTTTTCCATCTATTTCCCATGAAGTGATGGGACCAGATGCCATGATCTTTGTTTTCTGAATGTTGAGCTTCAAGCCAACCTTTTCAATCTCCTCTTTCACTTTCATCAAGAGGTTTTTGAGTTCCTCTTCACTTTCTGCCATAAGGGCAGTGTCATCTGCATATCTGAGGTTATTGATATTTCTCCCAGCAATCTTGATTCCAGCTTGTGCTTCTTCCAGCCCAGCGTTCCTCATGATGTACTCTGCATATAAGTTAAATAAGCAAGGTGACAATATACAACCTTGACGTACACCTTTTCCTATTTGGAACCAGTCTGTTGTTCCATGTCCAGTTCTAACTGTTGCTTCCTGACCTGCATACAGGTTTCTCAAGAGGCAGGTCAGGTGGTCTGGGATTCCCATCTCTTTCAGAATGTTCCACAGTTTATTGTGATCCACACAGTCAAAGGCTTTGGCATAGTCAATGAAGCAGAAATAGATGTTTTTCTGAAACTCTCTTGCTTTCTCCATGATCCAGCAGATGTTGGCAATTTGATCTCTGGTGCCTCTGCCTTTTCTAAAACCTGCTTGAACATCTGGGAGTTCACGGTTTACATACTGCTGAAGCCTGGCTTGGAGAATTTTGAGCATGACTTTACTAGCGTGTGAGATGAGTGCAATTGTGTGGTAGTTTGAGCATTCTTTGGCATTGCCTTTCTTTGGGATTGGAATGAAGACTGACCTTTTCCAGTCCTGTGGCCACTGCTGAGTTTTCCAAATTTGCTGGCATATTGAGTGCAGCACTTTCACAGCATCATCTTTCAAGACTTGAAATAGCTCAACTGGAATTCCATCACCTCCACTAGCTTTGTTCGTAGTGATGCTTTCTAAGGCCCACTTGACTTCACATTCCAAGATGTCTGGCTCTAGGTCAGTGATCACGTTATCATGACTATCTTGGTCGTGAAGATCTTTTTTGTACAGTTCTTCTGTGTATTCCTGCCACCTCTTCTTAATATCTTCTGTTATCAAATATTAGTTGGCTGTATATGCATGAGTTTATTTTTGTGCTCTCAATTGTGTTCCATTAGTCTATGTGTCTTTTTAATTGCATATATCTTTTTCCATCCCTTACTCTCAGCCTATATGGCCTATATGCAAAAGTAAGTTTCTTATAGGCAGCTAATCATTGAATGTCAATTTTCTTTTAGTCCATTCAAGGTTTTAATGCTTTTATTAGATAATTTAATTTCTTTAAAGTAACAATGATAGATAAGGATTTACTGTTGCCATGTGACTCACTGTTTTAAGACTATTTCAAATAATCTGCCTTGGAATTAATCTATTCTTCTGCTTGGCTGAGCCTATTGTTAAAGCTCTTTTGTAAATTTTTCAATTTAGTCATTGTATTCTTTAGCTCTAGGAATTCTGTTTGAATTTCTGAATGAACTCTAATAATTTTTTGTTAAACTTTTTTCTTTTTGTGTTATTTTACAAATTTTGTTCAGTTTTCTCTCTGTGTGTTCCTATAGTTCACTAAACTTTAAAAATATTCTGAAATCTCTGTCAGACAGTTCATAAATATCCATATCTTCGGGGTCAGTTACTAGAATTTTATTAGTCACTTTGGTGGTTTCCTGTTTACGTGATTTTGTGTGATCCTTTTATCCCCGTGCTAGTATCTACACATTTAACTAAGTGATCTCTTCTTCCAGACTTGCAACCCTGAATTCCAAGTTTGTTGTTGTTAGTTGCTAAGCCATGACTGACTCTTTTGCTACCACATGGACTGTAGCCTGCCCGGCTCCTCTGTCCATGGAATCTTTCAGTCAAGAATAGTGAAGTGGGTTGCTGTTTCTTTCTCCAAGGATCTTCCCAACCCAGGGATCAAAACCACATCTCTTGTGTCTCCTGCACCGGCAGGCAGATTCTTTACTGCTGAGTCACTGGGGAAGCCCAAATTTAAAATTTAGATTTAGGATAATCTATTTCTTTTTGTTCATATCAGTTCCAGATTGAAACATAAACACACATAAAATATAGAGCAACAGTTTTCCACTGCTTTATATATCAGTATAATTAAATAAAAGTGCCCAAATTGCTGCTACCACATACGTCACAGTTGAGTTACACAGTCTTAGAAATTCAATAAATAGATTTTAGGACAAAATGAATTATTTTCATCCTATAGATTCTCAAAATGGTCACCAGTAAACTTGTCAATATCTTTTAGTCTCAGTAAAATATATGAAAACAAACTTTTCAAAGAGAAAAAATAGTGACCTACTCACTTCATTGTAATTTAAACTTGCATGTAAACTCAGTTTCAAAAAACTCATTGACTTGGCAATAGATACTTTTTATTATTTATTTTGTATTTATGGTATTTCATATTCAATACCACTACCTATTTTTCAGAGCCTCATTTCCCTTGTATCATTGTCTCTTGCAATTGTCCCTTTACCTGTCTCTCACCATCACTGCTAACTCTTCTTATGGAGTACTGTTATATGAATATTGTCAACAAGGCATTCCTGCATATCCAAAGTAAAATCCAAACTCTTGAGTGATATTCAGAAGTGGCTTCAACATAATTTGTTGTCCCAATCTTTTCTCAGATATCCTTATATACTCTAATGCTCCAATCACCAATTTCCTGAAGAAAAAAGATGTCTATTTTCTGCCATTTTATGATCTCCTACAGCAATTTTCAATCTCTCTCCAAACATTATAAACATAGAGTTTGCCATGTCTCAACTCACTTCCCACCTACTCACAAAGTTTTCCCTAGTTATTCAGTATATGCAACTCCTTCCCACTGAAGATCTCTTCAATATTCAGCATCAACTCAATGCCAGGCTCAATATTACTCATCCTGGTCACTTCTTTTATGGAGATTTTTGACTGAGTGTGGAAAGAGACACAAGTAAAGATATAACAAAAATATAATACAGCAGGTTATGGTAACAGTCCAGGTTGGTGTGAGAGTATAAACAGGTGATGCTGACCTAATGAAGTGAGAGAAAGGAAATCCTGGAGACCTGTTTTGAGTCTTGAAAGATAGGGAGTTGGTGAAGTGAGGATAAGAAAAGTATTCAAGCTGTGCTGTGCTTAGTCACTCAGTCATGTCTGACTCTTTGCGACCCTATGAACTGTAGCCTGTCAGGCTCCTCTGTCCATAGGGATTCTCCCAGCAAGAATACAGGAGTGGGTTGCCATACCCTCCTCCAGGGGATCTTCCTAACCCAGGGATTGAACCCAGGTCTCCTGCACTGCAGGGAGATTCTTTACCATCTGAGCCACCAGGGAGGCCCAAGAATATTGGAGTGGGTAGCCTATCCCTTCTCCAGGGGATTCTCTGGACCCAGGAATCGAGCTGGGGTCTGCTGCAGATTCTTTATCAGCTGAGCTACCAAGGAGGACACCTATTTTCCATACTTGGAAACAAGTCCATGTACTAGGTGCATTGTTTATTATGCACTAAGCATATATACTTCTCATTCATTCAAGACATAGGTGTTGAGTATATATAAATATGAAACTTTCAGCTGCAAAGAACAAAAATTCTCTTAATGGGTTTCAAGATTTTTTATATAAAACAAGATTTTTGAAAGTGATATAGCTTCAAAGTGGACTAACTATGGTGGCTTTAAAAATGTTAACCATTACCAAGATTCATTCCGCCCTTCTATCCTGCCATTTCTGTTTTACTCCCCTTAGGAATTCAAAAAGGAATCAGAGGGGATACTGTTTCTTTTCATGTATCAACTTTTAACAGTAAGGGGCTTTTTTCTCTAAGTTCGCAAACAGATTTTCAAGTCTCAGTGGGGAGAATGTGTCACATGTCAAACCCTAGCCTGTCACTTATAAGGGGAGTTGGATCATAATGATTGACTTAGATCAACTAAGAATTATCCTCAGAGCTGAAGAGAGGAATGCAATTCCTTGAGTCTTGTGTGGATGTAGTGCCTACCTAAACCAAATTGGACTATGCTAGTAAGGACAGCTATCTGCAAGACCAGCTATTTGCCATGCATCGTGCATGAGGCTAGAAAGGTAATGTTGAATAAAATACATTATTCTGACTTTAAGAGGCTTTGAAAATGCTGAGTAAGTTAAAGTCACACAAGTAATGAAAAATAACAAATTTTTATTATTTAAGAAATATGTACAGGGAGATATAAGAGCAGTTAAGGTCGGGGGGGTGGCCGTGAGGAGATATCCCTCCTCCAAGTTACCTTGGAGTAGTGGCTGCTCTTTGCTGGAGGAGCTGTGAAGAGATACGCCACATCAAAGGTAAGAGAAACCCAAGTAAGATGGTAGCTGTAGCAAGAGGGCATCAGAGGGCAGACACACTGAAAACTTAATCACAGAAAACGAGCCAGTCTGATCACATGGAACACAGCCTGTCTAACTCAATGAAACTAAGCCATGCCGTGTAGGGCCACCCAAGACTGGTGGGTCATGGTGGAGAGGTCTGACAGAATGTGGTCCACTAGAAAAGGGAATGGCAAACCACTTCAGTATTCTTGCCTTGAGAACCCCATGAACAGTATGAAAAAGCAAAACGATAGGACACTGAAAGATGAACTCCCCGGGTCAGTAGGTGCCCAATATACTACTGGAGATCAGTGGAGAAATAACTCCAGAAAGAGTGAAGGGATGGAGCCAAAGCAAAAACAGTACTCAGTTGTGGATGTGACTGGTGATAGAAGCAAGGTCCGATGCTATAAAGAGCAAAATTGCATAGGAATGTGGAATGTTAGGTCCATGAATCAAGGCAAATTGGAAGTGGTCAAACAGGAGATGGCAAGAGTGAATGTACATTCTAGGAATCAGCAAACTAAAATGGACTGGAATGGGTGAATTTAACTCAGATGACCATTATATCTACTACTGTGGGCAGGAATCCCTTAGAGGAAAGGGAATAGCCATCATGGTCAACAAAAGAGTCTGAAATGCAGTACTTGGATGCAATCTCAAAAAACAACAGAATGATCTCTCTTCGTTTCCAAGGCAAACCATTCAATATTACAGTAATCCAAGCCTATGCCCCAACCAGTAACGCTGAAGAAACCGAAGTTGAACAGTTCTATGAAGAGCTACAAGACCTTTTAGAACTAACACCCCCAAAAGATGTCCATTTCATTATAGGGGACTGGAATGCAAAAGTAGGAAGTCAAGAAACACCTGCAGTAACAGGTAGATTTGGCCATGGAGTATGGAATGAAGCAGGGCAAAGGCTAATAAAGATTTGCCAATAGAACACACTGGTCATAGCAAACACCCTCTTCAAATAACACAAGGGAAGACTCTACACATGGACATCATCAGATGGTCAACACTGAAATCAGATTGATTATATTCTTTGCAGCCAAAGTTGGAGAAGCTCTATATATTCAGCAAAAACAAGACTGGGAGCTGACTGTGGCTCAGATCATGAACTCCTTATTGCCAAATTCAGACTGAAATTGAAGAAAGTAGGGAAAACCACTAGACAATTCAGGTATGACCTAAATCAAATCCCTTATGATTATACAGTGGAAGTGAGAAATAGATTTAAGGGACTAGATCTGATAGACAGAGTGCCTGATGAACTATGGACAGAGGTCCGTGACTTTGTACAAGAGACAGGGATCAAGATCAACCTCATAGAAAAGAAATGCAAAAATGCAAAATGGCTATCTGAGGAGGCCTTACAAATAGCTGTAAAAAGAAGAGAAATGAAAAACAAAGGAGAAAAGGAAAGATATGCCCATTTGAATGCAGAGTTCCAAAAAATAGCAAGGAGAGATAAGAAAGCCTTCCTCAGTAATCAATGCAAAGAAATAGAGGGAAACAACAGAATAGGAAAGACTAGAGACCTCTTCATGAAAATTAGAGATACCAAGGGAACGTTTCATGCAATGATGAGCTCAATAAAGGACAGAAATGGTATGGACTTAATAGAAGTAGAAGATATTAAGAAGAGGTGGCAAGAACTACAGAAAATAGCTTCACAACCCAGATAATCACGATGGTGTGATCACTCACCTAGAGCCAGACATCCTGGAATTCGAAGTCAAGTGGGCCTTAGAAAGCATCACTACGAACAAAGCTAGTGGAGGTGATGGAATTCCAGTTGAGCTATTTCAAATCCGAAACACAATGCTATGAAAGAGCTGCAGTCAACATGCCAGCAAATTGGGAAAACTCAGAGTGGCCCCAGGACTGGAAAAGATCAATTTTCATTCCAATCTCAAAGAAAGGCAATGCCAAAGAATGCTCAAACTACCACACAATTGCACTCATCTCACACACTAGTAAAGTCATGCTCAAAATTCTCCAAGCCAGGCTTCAGCAATATGTGAACCATGAACTTCCAGATGTTTAAGCTGGTTTTAGAAAAGGCAGTGGAACCAGAGATCAAATTGCCAACATCTGATGGATCATCATAAAAGCAAGAGAGTTCCAGAAAAACATCTATTTCTGCTTTATTGACTATGCCAAAGCCTTTGACTGTGTGGATCACAATAAACTGTGGAAAATTCTGAAAGAGATGGGAATACCAGACCACCTGACCTGCCTCTTGAGAAACCTATATGCATGTCAGGAAGCAACAGTTAGAACTGGATATGGAACAACAGACTGGTTCCAAATAGGAAAAGGAGTACGTGAAGGCTGTATATTGTCACCCTGCTTATTTAACTTATATGCAGTGTACATCATGAGAAATGCTGGGCTGGAAGAAGCACAATATGGAATCAAGATTGCCAGGAGAAATATCAATAACCTCAGATATGCAGATGACACCACCCTTATGGCAGAAAGTGAAGAGGAACTCAAAAGCCTCTTGATGAAAGTGAAAGAGGAGAGTGAAAAAGTTGGCTTAAAGCTCAACATTCAGAAAACTAAGATCATGGCATCTGGTCCCATCACTTCATGGCAAATAGATGGGGAAGTAATGGAAGCAGTGGCTGACTTTATTTTTCTGGGCTCCAAAATCACTGCAGATGGTGACTGCAGCCATGAAATTAAAAGACGCTTACTCCTTGGAAGGAAAGTTATGACCAACCTAGATAGTATATTAAAAAGCAGAGACATTACTTTGCCAACAAAAGTCCATCTAGTCAAGGCTATGGTTTTCCAGTGGTCATGTATGGATGTGAGAGTTGGACTGTAAAGAAAGCTGATCGCCGAAGAATTGATGCTTTTGAACTGTGGTGTTGGAGAAGACTCTTGAGATTCTTTTGGTCCTCAAGGAGATCCAACGAGTCCACCCTAAAGGAGATCAATCCTGGGTGTTCATTGGGAGGACTGACACTAAAGCTGAAACTCCAACACTTTGGCCACCTCATGCAAAGAGTTGACTCACTGGAAAGACCCTGATGCTGGGAGGGATCGGGGCGAGAGGAGAAGGGGATGACAGATTGCTGGATTGCATCACTGACTCGATGGACATGAGTTTGAGTAGACTCCGGGAGTTGGTGATGGACAGGGAGGCCTGGTGTGCTGCCATTCATGGGATCGCAAAGAGTCACACACGACTGAGCATTTGAACTGAAGTAAGGTTTCTATGATGAAATGCATTTGACCTATACTTTGAGATCTAAGTCAGTGGATGGAAGTAACGAGAAGACAATTTAAGGGAAATCGCGACTGAACTGAACTGAACTGAACTAGGCAAGAGCATCTGCATAGGCTATGAGGCTAGTTTTAGTATAGCACCTTTAAGGAATTGAAATTCAGCATGAATTCAAAAGATGTTGATGATAGAGCTTATCAATAAGATTTCCTCCTTTTCTGCTAATAGCCTTTCATTTCTGATCTCACCCTCATTTTACCTATGCTATATTCAAGCATCAAGGTAATAAGAAAATGGAAGTGTGAATTTTAGAAACTCACTTACAGCATATCAGATTCTTCACCATAATAGTTATTTTGCCTTATGCTGTGTGTCAACCTTTCACTGCTCATTAATTATTAACCTATGGATCAGTCTTTCCTGTGATGCTCCTGGGAACATAAAATACCACAACACATCTGTTATTCTCAAGAATGTATAGCAGGACTTCAAAGTCCAAAATTTAAATAGGTCACACCTCTCTAAATATTGTTTGGTATGATCAAGCTGTAGGAACATATCCTGATTTCCTCATGCCCCAGTGTTGGTTGAGGTAAATGGGGTGAACAGTAGAACTATTATTTTCTCCTGTGGATGTTGATCAGATATCAGCAAAAAGAGTATTACTGTGCTTTCAATTAAAAAAAAAATAAAATAATGCTAAAGCTTAATATCAAAACATTTAGAATATACTGCAAAGGTTGAATTTTAAGGAAAAAATAAGTTTTCAAAAGGAAGAAAATGTGTAATTACTAATTAAGGTAAAACTGCTTGTCTATAAAAATACTGCAAACAAAATTCATCTTAATTTAAACATAATGGGTCTGAGGTTACATTAATATATTCTGATCCCTGATCTTTAAATCTAATATTCCCAGTAGAAAAAAAATGTGTGTATAGATTATTTAAAAAGTAAAAATTTTCTCTAATTAGTTTGTCTTCTATTTGCTTAAATTTTCTCAGTTCATGCACAAAGAATTTGAGTTCAAATGATGATACAAACTCATTATTTGAACTCAAATTCTTTGTGCAGGGTACAAAATTTCAAGTAATTTAAAATGAAAAGGAAAGAAGAGAATGAAATCCTCTTTAGCATTATTAGAAGCTTACTGTAACAAAGGAAGAAGAAACATACAGAGATAAAGAAAGGATTAAAGAAAAAAATCCACAGATGAAGCCATATAGTGTCAAGCTTATTCCTGAAATGAGAGTTGATACATCAATATCAGCTAGAAAAGGTAAAGGTAATTTTAGTATCTCTAAACATACAGAGGCACTGCTTGAACAAATGCTGGAGATCTATATCAAGAGTGTAGCTGCAGCACTTTGTATGCATTGTGAGATTTTTTTTTTTTTAATAAGTTGATGTGAACAAGGCCTGCCAGCTATTCAGTCTCTGTTACCTGAGTGTTACTTTGAAGAGTAAAATAGATGCTTGGAAGTGTTGGTTTCAGAAGACAGTTTATAGCAAGGTTATCATTTAAATGATTTTTATTCTGCTTTCAAAAAAATCAGTGATACATAGTGGGTGGTTGAAGAAAAAAAAAAAAGAGAATGAAACTTAACTATCTTTACTGAAGGCAGGTATAGTCAAAATTCAGTTTATTCCACTGTATATAACCTTTGATTTTTATCTCTAACTTTTCTTCTTTGTTTCATTAATAATGTATAAATAGATTATGAAAAACTAATCCAATCCTGATTTTAGTTCTCCTCTTATTATTTCTTAAGTCATAGCAATGCTTTTTAAGTAGCTCTGTGGTTACTCTGATAACTTTCAGCTTTCAGCATGTTGAATAAGCATTTCACACAAACTACATTTCTAACATTCTGGGCTACAGGATCTACTGCTTTATACTATTAAGTGTATCAGTCAGGGTACAAAGAAAAGCAGAACCAAGATGAATAATATAAAGTAAGTGATTTATTACAAGGACTAGATCTTAAGCAACTGTTGGACTTGGTGGACTGGGTTCTGTGGCCGAATATCTGCATGTATACTCTTCAACCTGAGTCACTATAGCTTAGCCAGAAAGTAATAAAAAGGACAAGATGGATATGGAAAAGAATAAGGTGGAAATGGAACCCAAAAGGATACAATAAAACTCACAATTGTCTTGCACTACCTCCAACTTTGATGCTACAGGTGACCTAAGAAAGTTCCTGCCCCCAACATCAAAAACAAAAACAAAAAAAAAGAAAAACAACTCAATTAAAAAATGGGCAGAGGATCTGAATAGCCATTTTACAAAGACGACATGCTGATGGTCAATAGGCTCTTGAAAAGATGTTCAACATCACTAATCATGAAGAGCCAGCAAATCAAAACCACGATGAGATATAACCTCACACCTGCCAGAATGATTATTGTCAAAAAGTCAACAAATAGCAAATGCTGATAAAAATATAGAGAAAAGGAAACCCTCATGTACTAGTGGTAGGGATATAAAATGGGACATCCACTATGGAAAACAATATGGATATTCCTCAAAAGTGAAAAATAGAACTACCAGATGATCCAACAATTCCACTTCTGGGTATTTATCCAAAGAAAGCAAAAACACAAATCTGAAAAGATATATGCAAACCTGTGCAGAAATGTCAAATCACTATGTTGTATAACAGGAACTAACACAGTGTTGTAGGTCAATTATAATCCAAAAACAAACAAACAAAAATACATCTGTGGTTACCAGAGGTGAAGGGTAGGGAGAGGCAGAATTGGATGAAGGCAGTTAAAAGGTACAAACTTCCAGTTATAAAATAAATAAATAGCAAGTATATAACATATAGGATGATAAATATAACTAACACCACTATATGTTATACACGAAAGTTATTAAAAGAGTAAATCCTAAGAGTTGTAATCACAAAAATTTGTTTTATACTTCTTTAGTTTTGTATATACATGAGATGATTGATGTTCATTAGATTTATGGCTCAGCTGGTAAAGCCTGCAATGCAGGAGACCTGGGTTTGATCCCTGGTTTGCGAAGATCCCCTGGAGAAGGAAATGGCTACCCACTCCAGTATTCTTACCTGTAGAATTCCATGGACAGAGGAGCCTGGTAGGCTATAGTCCATAGGGTTGCAAGGAGTTGGACATAACTGAACAACTAACACTTTCAAACTTATGATAATCATTTCAAGACGTAAGTCAAGTTATTATGCTACATACAAACTTATACAGTGCTGTATGCCAATCATATATCAATAAAACTGGAGATAAATAAATAAACAAATAAATAAATCAAGTTGGTCCCTTTCGCCAGAGAGCTACACACTCTCTTAGGACAAGTGCACTTGTCTTAGGACTCAGAGAAGTTGGAGGAGGAGATGTGGCAGAAGCCGAAAGTCCAGAAGCTTAAAGTCCAGATGCTGCCTTGCATCAACGAGATGAGCTATAGCACCAGTGTCAGTGCCAGAGTCATTGTGGCACCTTACAAAGGTATTCAAAGTGCAAAAGGCCACAGTTGCTGTTTCTCTTTTCCTTTCCCAAAGCATTTGAATGCATCTTATGACAATGCTAGCCTGGCGTGCTGTGATTCATGGGGTCGCAAAGAGTCGGACACGACTAAGCAACTGAACTGAACTGAACACAAGACCATACAGTGAAGGAAATCTGGGGAAACACAGTACTAGCTTAGCTAAACTGATACAGCACTAATTCACTCAAGTCCACTTCCTGGCAGATATGCATACTTTTAACTTCTAAATAAAGAGAGGAACAAACCATGATTTTGCCTAATATGCTGAAAGTACTCATGCAATAGAAAATATGCTAAGCGTGCCCCCCAAAAAGAGGCAGTTTCTTTCCAAAAGAAAGTTTTTCTAGATGAAGATAACTTTAGGCATCTTATAACTTAAGGGGAGGGGGGTTCAGGAGGGGGAACTTATGTAAACCCGGGGCGAATTCATGTCAATGTATGGCAAAACCAACCAATATAATATTTTAAAATAATTTGCCTGCAATAAAAAATAAATTAATTACAAAAAAAAAACACTGAGGTAAACTACTATTAATACTTCTTATATTACATGGTAGAGGAAAGACAGAGGAGGAGAAATACCTGATTCATTTATGCACAAGATATAATATCAAAATGAGGAATAAATACTCACAATTATTGCCAATGTCTGATTCTGCAACTGCTCATGGCCAAATTTCTTACTTAAGCCATTCTATATTCCCTTGGCTAGTCAGGTTTCTTACACAGTTGGTTGTCTCACACCTTCATTTGAGAAGAATCTGGGTCATTTGTAAGATTAGATTATAACAGTTTTCTACTTACTTTAATCAGAAAGAGGCTCTGGCTGCAGCAGGCGTGGGAGGCACTATGAATGGCATAAGTCCTCTTGGAGGAGGTCACCATTAGCTCTACTACAGAGCCTTGAGCAGATGACCCACAAATTGGAGAACAATTGTACCAAAGAAATTCTCATTTGTTATGAAAGTTCTAGGACCCACAACACATTTCCCAACCTGCAGATCTGGCAAAGGGACTGAGAACCCGCAGAGAATTTGATTTTGGAGGTCAGTGGGATTTGATCACAGAATTTCCACCAGACTGGGAAAACACTCTTGGAGGGCACAAAGAAAACCTTATGTGTACCAGGACCTAGGAGAAAGGAGCAGTGATCCCACAAGAGACTGAACCAGACTTGCCTGTGTGTGTCCAGGAGTCTCCAGCAGTGGTGTGGGTCGATGGTGGTCTGATGCAGTGTCAGGTGCACTGAATGCAACAGTGCTGGTATAAGTCCTTTTGAAGGAAGTGCATTACTGCCATGACCCCTAACATAGTTTGGCCTCAGGTCTAACAACAGGGAGGAAACACAGCACACCCATCCACAGATAATTGGATTAAATCATTACTGAGCATGGCCTCACCCATCAGAACAAGATCCGGATTCCCTCAAAGCCAGTCTCTCCCATCAGGGAGCTTCTACAAGCCTCTTATCCGTATCCATTAGAGGGTAGACAGAATGAAAACTGCAATCACAAAAAACTAACCAACTGATCACATGGATCACAGCCTTGTCTAACTCAATGAAACTATATGCCATGCTGTGAAGGGCCAACAAAGATGGGACAGGTCATGGTGCAGAGTTCTCACAAAACATGGTCCATTGTAGAAGGGAATGGCAAACCACTTCAGTATTCTTGCCTTGAGAACCCCATGAACAGTATGAAAAGGAAAAAGATAGGACACTGAAAGATAAACTCCCCAGGCTGGTAGGTGCCCAATATGCTACTGGAGAAAAGTGGAGAAATAACTCTAGAAAGAATGAAGAGATGGAGCCAAAGTGAAAATAACACCCAGTTGTGGATGTGACTGGTGATGGCAGTAAAGTCTGATGCTATAAAGAACAATATTGCATAGGAACCTGGAATGTTAGGTCCATGAATCAAGGTAATTGGAAGTGGTCAAACAGCAGATGGCAAGAGTAAACACTGATATTTTAGGAATCAGTGAACTAAAATGAACTGCAATGGGTGGATTTAATTCAGATGACCATTATATCTACTACTGTGACAAGAATCCCTTAGAAGAAATGAAGTAGCCCTCATAGTCAACAAAAGAGTCTGAAATGCAGTAGTTGGGTGCAATCGCAAAAATGACAGAATGATCACTCTGTTCATTTCCAAAACAAGGCATTCCATATCACATTAAACCAAGTCCATGCCCCAGCCACTAATGCTGAAGGAGCTGAAGTTGAATGGTTCTAAGAATGCCTATAAGACCTTCTAGTCAGTCAGTCAATTCAGTCGCTCAGTTGTGTCTGACCCTTTGTGACCTCATGAACTGCAGCATGCCAGGCTTCTCCAGTAGCATATTGGTTTGGGAAAGGAGTACAACAAAGCTGTATATTGTCACCCTGCTTATTTAATTTATATGCATAGTACATCATGCAAAATGCTGAGCTGAATGAAGCATAAGCTGGAATGAAGATTGCTGGGAGAAATATTAATAACCTCAGATATGCAGATAACACCACCCTTATGTCAGAAGTGAAGAGGAACTAAAGAACCTCTTGATGAAAGTGAAAGAGGAAACTGGAAAAGCTGGCTTAAAACTCAACATGCAAAAAATGAAGATCATGGCATCCTGCCCTATCACTTCATGGCAAATAGAAGGGGAAACAGTGGAAACAGTGATAAATTTTATTTTCTTAGGCTCCAAAATCACTGCAGATAGTAACTGCAGTCATGAAATTAAACGTTGCTTGGAAGAAAAGTATGACAAACTTAGCATATTAAAAAGCAGAGATATTACTTTGCCAACAAAGGTGCATCTAGCCAAAGCTATGTTTATTCCAGTAGTCATGTATGGATGTGAGAGTTGGACTGTAAAGAAAGCTGAGTGCCGATGAATTGATGCTTTTGAACTGTGGTGTTGGAGAAGACTCTTGGGAGTCCCTTGGACTGCAAGGAGATCAAACCAGTCAATCCTAAAGGAAATCAATCCTGAATATTCATTGGAAGGATTGATGTTGAAGCTGAAACTCCAATACTTTGGCCACCTGATGTGAAGAACTGACTCACTGGAAAAGACCCTGATGCTGGGAAAGATTGAAGGAAGTAGGAGAACAGGACGACAAAGGATGAAATGGTTGGATGGCATCACAGACTCTATGAACATGAGTTTGAGCAAATTCCAGGAGTTGCTGATAGACAGGGAAGTGTGGTGTGCTGCAGTCCATCAGGTCATAAAGAGTCAGACATGTTTGAGCAAGTTAACTGAACTTAATCAGAAAACATGGAACTCAATATTGTAGAAGTAGGAAGCTAATATTTTCTCAGGAAATGAGAATAAGAAAGGACACTTATTTCCTAGACTTGTGAGTCTTGGCTTTGGCTAAAAATTATAGTTATAAGTTAATCACTGATTTAAGGCATATATTATATCCTGGGCAATATAACCACAGTGTAGGATTATAACTCAGACTTCAGTAGGCCACTGAATATCAGGCAAACTATTTCAAGATGATGGGTAAAAAAGTAGAAGTAGATTAAATGAGCATGATCCTATTACTGCCTTTTACTTGCTATAAAGTGGTATTTGAAGATGAGTTAAGCATCCTTTAAGTCCACAGATTTTGGCAAAAGCATTATAGGTAAAGAAGGCAAATCCAAATGCCAAGTATTTGTTTCTGTGAGAAAAATAACAGTGTCACTCCTTCCATGATAGATATAGCCCAATGTAATTAACATGACACATGGTGCCTGGTTAATTCTTTTAGGAAATGGAAACATCATTAGATTCTTTTTCTTCAGGGTAAGCCACATTTACATCCACAAATCAGTCAACATGAACAGTTAGAGTCACTACTTTCTGTTTGAGCTAACTGATTCAGTTGAGAACCTCATATCAATAAATTTACCCCAAGCAAACATTATATTCTTTCCAACTGAATCCAGGACCCTCAGGAAAAAACTTCCACATACTCTCTCCCATAATATTTTTTTGTCATAAGTGTCTGTCATAAATTGGGAAAATAATACAATTATATTGGTGTGGATTACAGTACCGATGGTTCATACTTTGTAATTAATTCTCCAGGACCAACTGGACTTAAGTCTAATTATATATCTAGAAGCTATGAACTTCCTGAAGGGGATCAACAGTCCTTTATAAACATATAAGATCTTCAGGCATAAGAAGACTAACTTCTGACACAGAAGGAACCGCTATTCTTACAATGAAATGAGGCTCAGTAGAATTTAAGAGATTAAGTCCCCCAGCTTCAAGAAATTCTGCCTGTATGTTCCTATTTCAATTTTCAGAAACTAAGTCCTTCTCAATCAACTACATCTAACATAAGGGATCCTATTAGCAGGAGAACTCAATTTCCATTGCAAGTCAGCTATATACCCTGAGCTCATGATTTCATTTCTACAAGTTCTCCACTGTATTTATAACCAAACAACCAATTCAATTTTATTGTTTATTTTCACTAAAATATTTCAAGGCAGCCACTACTTTTCATGCACTCTTTCTCTTTTTAGATGTCTACAGGTGATAATTCTGGGTAACTGTGTCATTACGGCATGACAAGACTACCAGAATCTACAGATGGAAACAATGGCAGGTGGAAACTGAGGCAGTTTGGAATAATCATGTTTTACTGACTTTTTTCTGACAGATAAGTCGGTAACGGAGATAGAAGCCTTTTTAAAGAATAGAACAGAATTCCTTATTTATGATTATTCATTGAGTGGAAAACTGATTTATCTTTCATGAAAATAGAACACTCATAGACTACTGATTAATTTGTTTCATCAGCTACAGAGATCAAACTCCTCTCAGCATTTATTTTTACACCAAAATAAAATTATCTCTTTTATGTGTTAATTTTTGTGTCAGCTTAGTCTAAATGCATTAAGAAAAGTAGATCTTGTATCCTTTACCAGTTAAGAAAAAAAGCGGCTATTTGGTCCCAGTTAAATCTGAGAAGAAAGAGGCTGATTAGGAATGTTATAGGGCACCTGCTGTTAAGAAAAACTGTGGATTCCTATTGCCTTGAGTCATGCAGTCAGTAAACACTTGTGGGTTTTTTTTTTTCTTTTCTATTTTTTTCAAAGACAACATTTAGAGAGACCACAGATTTTAAAACTTCAGAATGGTCATAATTTAAAAGGGAAATGAAACAACAACAACAACAAAACAGTAACCAGATTGACACCAGTCAGGAAAGTCTTCAAAACAGAACAGTCTTTTGGCAGTATTGTCAGTTTTATTGTTCTGAAATAAATAGGGGTCTACTGCTGAGATGGCAGAGAAACATTTCATTACCCCTCTGAGTCCTGGATGACTGACTAAGGTATGTGTGCATAAATTGATGGGCAGTCTACACTGGATATTTCTCTGTTTACAGTTAAATTTCTAGTGGCATAGTGAAATGCCAGCTAGGCAATCTTTGATGCAGCCAGCAAAATAAGGCTAGTTTGGGACACAGAGAAATTCTACTGCCTGTGGTTATTCTCCACTGGCTCAGAACAGAAGAAATCAGTTAAGAATCACAGAGGCAAACTGAAGTACTAAATTTCATTTGGTTTCAAAGTTGGGGGAAAAAAATAGTTACAAAGAAAGGAAGAGCATATAGAATTCAGAGTGGTTGCACCAAAAAAGACGTGGGAGATTACTGAGGCTAATAAAGATGAGGGCTTCCCTGATAGCTCAGTTGGTAAAGAGTCCTCCTGCAATGCAGGAGACCTTGGTTCAATTCCTGGGTCAGGAAGATCCACAGGAGAAGGGATAGGCTACCCACGCTAGTATTCCTGGGCTTCCTTTGTGGCTCAGCAGGTAAAGAATCTGCCTGCAATGCAGGAAACCTGGGTTCAATATCAGGGCTCCATGGGATTGAGCCATTAGGTACCCTTATAAGGATATTTTATCCAGTTTAGTAGAGGGGTACCTAATTTCAAGATTTCTAAGCTTAAAAATAAATTTAAATTTTAGTCATATGAAGTCAAATTAAACTACTAGAAAAAATTATTTAAGATTATATAGCCCAAAGAATGAATACATTAGAATTAGTTGAATAAACAGGTGAGTTCATGGAAGAAACAATTTCATATTTTTTTGACAAGTAGACAGGTAGTCTAAATGTTAAGGTCACTGACTCTAGGGTCAGACTAATTTGAGTTTGAATCCTGGCTATATACCTCCTACTACCTACATGACCTAAGCAATTAACTTCCCTACTTCCTCCTGGAAATACAGGTGGTTAATGGTTATATGGTCCATTAAGAGTTATTGTAAAGGTTAAATAATCAAATGCATAAAAAGAACTTAACTCTGTTCACATTGAATACACTCCTACCCTCAGATCTGTTTGGTCCCAAACTTAGTATTTAAATATAGGTTGATCTCTCTGTCTTCCATTTGCTACTAAATGAGATGATTTCTTGGTTAAAATTTTAGTAAATTATAGATTGATGTTATACTGCATCCTAGTAACATTAAGACATTAAACATTAATAAGTACAAATATATAATAATAATAATTGAAGGCACAATCTTCCAATAGGCAGCAAGTTTGCAGAATCAAACTTTTCAAGAAATCATTATTCCTTACTGGTAATGAACTCTACTGTTATCTCAGAAAACTCCCTTCTCCTCTCTCCAGAGGACACTCGATGTCTTTTTAGTCAGGGAATTTTTGATACTTCAGTAAAATCTCTTCAATTTTGGTCTTCCTTTTATGGGAAACGATTATTTCAAATTATCTGTGCTGGGACGTAAAATAATTTTTTAATTAATTTTTGGAATAAATTCTTGCATGCCCATGGTGAATAAGTCTCTGAGAAGGTACTTGTGTAAGAAATACTGATGAGACTCCCTGGGCATCTGAATATTCACTGGATTAAGTAGCTAGGCTTCAAGTATTTCAGATATAAATACATAATAGTATCTAAATAGCATTATTCAACCCAGAACTTTAACATAGCAGAAGGTATTACTGACAAATACTATGTCCATACTCAGTAATAAAACCATAAGTGGTACTACGTATAAATATATTCTACGTGCCGGGTGCTAAGTCACTTCTGTTGTGTCCAACTTTGCAACCCTGTAGCATGCCAGGCTCCTCTGTCCATGGGATTCTCCAGGTGAGAATACTGGAGTGTATTGCTATGTCCTTCTTTAGTGGATCTTCCCAATCCAGGTATTGAATCTGTGTCTCATTATGTCTCCTGCACTGGCAGGCAGGTTCTTCACCATCTTACAGGGCTGGACAGTCCTATATGGCAGCTACTAGTCCAGTGAAGCTATTGAGTACTTTTGAAACATGGCCAGCTCAGTTGACATGCTATTTAAGTATAAAATACACTTCAGATATTGAAGACTCTGAAAAAAAATTCCAATAATATTTTTTACCATTTATTACATGTTGAAATGGAGAAGGAAATGGCAACCCACTCCAGTGTTCTTGTCTGGGAAATTCCATAGACAGAGGAGCCTGGTAGGTTACAGTCCATGGGGTCACAAAGGGTTGGACACAACTGAGCAACTAACACACACACATGTTGAAATAATGCTTTTATCATTTTGAGTTAAAATACAATTAACTTTTCCCTTTTACTTTTTCTATGATATGGCTGCTGTTAAATTGAATGTTATATATGTGGCTATCATTATATTGAATAGTGCTGTTCTGGAGAATAAAATGTGGAGTCTAATAGCAATCATAATTTTGCATTCATTTAGGGATTTAAACCACTTAAGCAGTATAGCTAAGAAAGATAGTTTTGATGTATGATTTCTTCAATTCTCTCTTTCTAACCTGAAAAACCTTTCCTTCAAACTTTCCTATTATTACATTACCTTTAAAAGGCTAGAATTTTTTCCGGAAAAATTGGTAAAGAAAAAAATTTTAACAATTTTAAACTTTACTGACAGGTTAAGCTATTTTCTACTTGAATAGAAGCTAAAAACTCAATTCCCCCATTCAGGAGTACTATGACATTTCTATAAATTAACAGTTAAATTCTCTTTGGTAGACAAAACTTAAGTCTTCTATTTACTGTTCCTGTCATCATTGTTATCACCACAATTGTGAATACTAGGATTATTCACAATAATATCTGTCATGTATTAGATATATAAGAACTTACTGTGCTAAGCACTTTAAGTCTATTATCTCATGAAAATATTATAAGGCATTAAGTCTATTTCACATGAAAATAAAACAAATACTTTGCTCAAGGTTACACAAATAATAAGTAATAGAAACATGATCTGCCATGAAACCTGTACCTTTAACAACTATGATTTACTGTCCAATATTAGCATGGAAATAAAAGTGCTATTTGAGATAGCACTCTAACTTTTGAGATAGAATAATCAAATTATCAATTGTACTTATGTTTCCATTATGAATGCCTGATTGCATATCATTAAAAACAATGTTCTATTTCTACTGCTTTATGAAAAATAATTCTAATTATTTAAAATATATTTATGTTAACTCTTCTGCTTAATTCAAGTATTCACCCAGCCAGTATAGTTTGAAGGCAGCACTAGGGCATTTGGATACACAATTCAATTCCTAGAGAAGCATGCTTGCTGTTAAAGTCCCTACTCACTAAATTCTAACAGTGCCTCCCCATTCATTCCAATGACAAAGAACTCTCCCATGCATTTCCATATAGCTTGGTAGAGGATAAGGTAGAGAGCAGAATATGTCTATGATTGAATACCATTGAACATATGATCCAAATATTCATATTTAACTAAACACTTATAGTCACATCCTTGTCATTTCAGTTTAATATTCCCCTGTGAATAGCAATCTACAACTCTCTCCCAATCCCCCACCCTCTAACAGGTATAATCTTTCTCCATTTCCATATTACAAAGTAGTATCAATTAGATCCTCCTGGAAATCTCCACTTACAAATTTAGGTATTTATTTGTTTACTTACTTTTGGTTTTTAAACCACTACAAACTAACAGAAACTTTGTAAGAATTGAACATTTCCGTCAGACACCTTTATTTGTGTGTAATTTGCTGATTTGATGCTCCATCACTCCTTAATACTTATAAACTTTTACATTTAAGGTGATTCCCTTATAAAACCACAGCACAACTATCAAAATCTGTTAACTAGCATTACACATAAAGAAGATTATTTTCTAAAGATGAGGACAACCCAGTATCTCTTCCATCTCACATGATCTTCTTACAATGTGAGTTTCACATTCCTCAGGGAATGTATGGTTTTGGTCTAGAGGAGGAAGAAGTGGGGGAAAAGTCTTTATTTCCTCTCCTTGTATTTTTGTAGGCTCTGTGATTTCTGGATGAGAGATCTTTCTGATTCTCCTGGTACAACTGCTATAAGGATCGAGCTACTGTGCCATGAGGAAGTAAAAACATGGAGGTGAAGAGTCCGCAGTGAGGTCCTGAATCTGAGCTAACTCAGAATCAACCATCAGAAATGTGAATAAATAAGCCTTCAGATGATTCCTGCTGCTGCTGCTAAGTCACTTCAGTCGTGTCCGACTCTGTGTGACCCCATAGGCGGAAGCCCACCAGGCTCCCCCCTCCCCCTCCCTGGGATTCTCCAGGCAAGAACACTGGAGTGGGTTGCCATTTCCTTCTCCAATGTGTGAAAGTGAAAAGTGAAAGTGAAATCGCTCAGTCGTGTCCGACCCCTAGCGACCCCAGGGACTGCAGCCCACCAGGCTCCTTCATCCATGGGATTTTCTAGGCAAGAGTACTGGAGTGGCTTGCCATTGCCTTCTCCATGATTCCTGCTGCTGCTGCTGCTAAGTCACTTCAGTCGTGTCCGACTCTGTGTGACCCCATAGACGGAAGCCCACCAGGCTCCCCCGTCCCTGGGATTCTCCAGGCAAGAACCAATCAGCAAATCTTTTTAGCTGAACCCCCTGATACCATGGAACAGAAAGAAATTATCTTCACTGAATCCTTTTGAAAGGAAAAAGGGTATTAGGAAATCCACAGAATCCATGATCATGATAAAATCATTATCATTTTTGGAACAATATGATGCACAGGCTTATTTTGCAGTTCCCTAGTCTAGCCTTAGAATCAATGATTTCTCCCAGGAGATCTATAAACTTTTAGTGGGGAACGGTGTTTAAAAAACGTTTGACTACTAAGTGTGTTTGTGTTTTATGCTAACCTACATGCATATCTTGGAGAAGGCAATGGCAAGCCACTCTAGTACTCTTGCCTAGAAAATCCCATGGACGGAGGAGCCTGGTGGGCTGCAGTCCGTGGGGTCGCTAAAGGTCGGACACGACTGAGCGACTTCACTTTCACTTTTCACTTTCACACATTGGAGAAGGAAATGGCAACCCACTCCAGTGTTCTTGCCTGGAGAATCCCAGGGACAGGGGAGCCTGGTGGGCTTCGTCTATGGGGTCGCACAGAGTCGGACACGACTGAAGTGACTTAGCAGCACATGCATATCTATTTCCTGACTTTGGCAATTTCAATTCCCCACTAATGCATTTCTCCACAATTAAAACAATAGGTGTGTATGAATGTATGTAATATATCTTTACTTTTCTCTATAGGAAATAAAGTCTTTTTTCATAAATGTACATTTCCAATCTTTTTTCCCAACTTTGCTATTCTAAAGCAATAATGCCGTTCATTTGTTAATTTATAGACATCATAATTCTGTCCAGGCCAAATACACATACACATACACTCACATACACATTTTATGCCACAGACAGCTTTACTAGCAAACTAAACAGTTAAGTACATTCTGAAAATTGAAATACCATGACAGCCAATTGTGCAAATCTGAATGACTATACAAAACCTGAATTACAACAGTATAGAATGATTTGGAATTATAGACAGTCCCCTATGTCAATAAGAGAGAGTTAGATTTAGTTGATGGAATTTTAATTTTCATTAAAAATAGGGTTATGAATATAGACAAACCTTGGTGAAAATGATATAGTCAAAGGCTAATGAGTAGAATTTTATGTCAAAACTAGAGTTAGGTAGGGGGGGACACATTTAATATACATTCCCTATCTCAAGGAGTTTACTGTCTAGTGAAAAAAGTAGCTGTATAACTAATTAAAGTACCCTATGATGAAGGCAATAGTAGTGACACATAGTAGTAGGCTAGATGTGCAAAACTTCTCACACCAGTTAGCAGGGAAAGTGTTTCATGGGAAGGAACTCCTATCAAGCTCCTTGAAGCAGATCAGACAAAGTAGGAATCCACCTGCAGAATACTCTATAAGTAGCTTTCCTATTCTGGGAGTGTTTTACCTCAATGAACTGATATAAACAAAGCTAAGTTACAGAACCAGAAATATGTTCAAAGCAGCCAAGTTCATAACAAGAAGAATAATGTCAATGTCTGAGTTAGTCTCTGAAGAGCTGTTGTTTTCCTATATTTAAAAACTGGAGCTTTTAATTCCTTCAAATTATGACTGTGAATTTAAGAAGAGAGAAAGTAAAAATCGTATCATTTTCTTACCCTGAAAACATATTATGCTAATAATTTACTCTTGCTAACATGATAAATCTTCAGAACATATCATTTAAGGAAAACGTACTTAATTAGAAGTATATTTCTACACTGGCAGAGTGTGTGTAACATACTGTGTTTTTTTAAAAAGAAAGTCAGCAAAATTTCTCATGCTGGTTCTATGTTTACAGAACAAGGTAGAGAATTATAATTAACAAGTCTTCTTTATCCACATTTTTTTAAAATGTCCCATTTCTTTAAACCTTTTATGGATTATTGATTATTTCAATTTTGTCTGTCTCTCAGTAGTGTTTACTATATTTAGACTGATTATGTTTTAGTGCATTTTAAGATACTAGAGATAAGATACTAAAGAAAAGCAGGAAGCCATATAATGTCTTCTATATCAACTTAAGTCATAAGTTTATTCAAATCTGCAGATAACTTTTATTTTAAAATAGTTGTTTCATTTCATTATACTGAGTTCTAGGACAAACATCATTGGATAAATATACTGTAAACATTTACATTTCTTCACAATAATGGGAATCACAAGGCTAAATCCCTTTGTATGGCTCTAAATATTTATCCCCATATGCTAGTAAATATACTCAAGGACAAGAGAATCATTCTCAGTGTTCACAATTAGTAAGAGCTGATTAATCTAGAAAAATAGGTATTTCCTATGTACAATAAGACAATGCAGAAAGAAAAAAAATGAATATGCCATCAAGTTTTCCCCATCCACATATATAACTATATATAGTTATATGACAATAATATATTAAAATATATATAGATATATAGCTATATGATAATATATTAAAATATATTTAATATATTATATATATCACAAGCATTAAGGACCTCAAAGACAGTTCTAATTCTTGCTACTTGTAAATGACATGGTGAAATGGGAAGTCAGGATAAAATAAACTCCTTAAAATTCAGAGTAAAGAGACTTTAGTCACCCTCAGAAAGTAACTCTCACTCCATGAAATGTCCTGACAAAAGAGAAAGACTTTTTCCTTCTCCTTTTAATCAGACAGCTGATTAACACTGAAATTTAAAAATCTCACTCTGATTTTAATACTTTATAATTACAGCTTTGTTGTTACTGTTGTTATTCCCAGTATACTCAAGCTATTCTTTTAATAAGGTTTCTTCAATCTTAAGCTACTATTTTGTGTTTTCCCCCCTAATCTGCTTTATCCAATTAAATTTTACTTCAATTCCTGTTTAGAGTAAACTTTATGGAGTATCACTTCATCTCCATCTTCCTGAATTTTTATAAATCAGTACAAGATCAAAGATAAACAGAAATATTTGAAAGGAAAGAAAAAACGTAGCATCTGAAGACTGTAGCTTAAAATATAAACTTACAACAAATGAAAGGAGACAAAGTTCTGATACAAAGATATATCCAAATAATAGGAAAGAATGTATAAAATGAACATCATGGACACTTGAATTTCAGCAAATGATAGAAAACAAATGAAGAGAAAATAAGAAAATCTGAATTAGAATATAATTAGGATATGTATCTTAGTCATATCTGGATTACAGTTTCATCAGATGTTTACAAAGAAGGATTTGAGCATTTTACATATAAAATCTCCTAACATTAAAGCTAAATAAGTATTTATAGTTGCTATTATGTGCATGTGCATGAATATGTCTATATATATTTCTGAATATATGTTACACAGTATATAAATATACAGTATAAGCAAACACTTGAATAAATAAATACACATAATACAGATATCCTTGAAATCTCCTGAATTATTTTCCAATATAAGCAAGAAGAATTTTTGAATCTGATGGACTCTGTGGCCATTTTCATACAAGATATTGAGGCCAGGGCTGGCAGGCCAAATAAGTAGCATATCTTAAAGACTATTACTGCCCAGGAGCACTTCTGTTAGCTTGATATCATGTTTTTTATTACATATTTTTATGATATAGCTTGAACTTATTATGTTACAGAATCATGTGGCAAAACATTTGTTCTCCACTTTCTGGTATAGTTGCATAATCCAAAAGTTGAACATGATGCTTTTTTCTTAGCTGGTCTGAAAATCAGTCATAAGTTAATCAAAAAGCTTTATCTCACAAACATTAAAGTTATCTGTCTTATGTGCTTTTATTTGCACTGGTCCTTTTAGGGCTTAGACTACATTTTAAAAATCTTTTTATACCTATCACTGGGCATAATACAAGAAACATATTAGGTCCCCAAAAAATGTTTGCTGAAGACTTAATTGAGAACCAAGTTGTTGGTTCACTTTTCTCCATACATCATTTTAAAATCAATACATTGATTTGAAATTGAATAAAATAAAATCATATACAATACAGATATTATCATAGTAAATGATTAGCTTTTCCTTGATTTTTTTCTATCATTATTATAATAAAGATACCAATTACAATTGAGTATCTATTCTCTGTCAGGTCTTAGTTTGCTTGCTGACCTACAGTGGACAGAATCTTGGATCTGTACTCAAAGAGATCACAAGTCTTGTGAGAGCAATTCTAGCACAATATTTTACATTCTGAGATGGAGGTAAGGACATAGGCACAAAGGAAGTGCTCAAATTAATTTCTATAAAGGGGAATTAAGGTGAGTTTTCAAAAGAAAATAATATCTAAAATAACATGTCTTACTATGTCTACCCTCAGGGTCTAAAAAAGGTCAATAGTTAAGAAATATTTAATGACTGCTTAATCTAAAATGATACTTTGACAATATAATATAATTTCACTATTATTCTCTGTGATGTCCTTCTTGACTAAAAAACAAAAGACATCTTCTCCTTTACTTGAACAAACCAGGGATTGTTCAGACTTAAAACAGCATCATCTGTCCTTCAACTATTAACGTCCTTTTTTAAGATATAAGAAACTTTGTCAAGTAGGATGGAATTTGAGGGTTTTTTTTTTTAGGACTTCTTAAATGATTAGAATGAAATTAATCTGAATGTGCCATCATATAAAAATTGCCTTTCTGAAAGTTAACAAAAATGTAAATAGGATGGTAAATAGGATCTCATATTAAGGAAATAAATTTAAGTAAAATTGAGAAATAACCCTGCCCTCTAGTGGTACTTGATAATGGTTAAAAATATACTGAAAACACCATCATGTTGCTACAGCAAATCTTGCTGCTGCTGCTGCTAAGTCGCTTCAGTCGTGTCCGACTCTGTGCGACCCCATAGGCGGCAGCCCACCAGGCTCCGCCGTCCCTGGGATTCTCCAGGCAAGAACACACAAATTTGAGTAGAAACATTAAAACCTTCTATTCTACATGAAAGCATTTACATGTTAAAACTAATGATTTGGGATGTTGTTGGAACAATTCAGTCCCTTCGGAATTAGTAAAACAAATTGCCCTACATGAAAAGTGTCACCATGTCTCTGCTTGTGAATGGTATTACCAAGATTGAATTAGATTCTCTGATGTAATCTTCTTCACAATTGAATTTTGATTAAAAATTCACTATCTAAGAAAAAATTTACAAAGTCTCACAGTTTGTTTTTCAACCCCTTAACCAATTTACCTTGCCATCCAGTTCTTCCCACTGCTCCAAGAAGCCTTCTTCACACTGTGTCTCAGCTTGAGAACTGGTAAAACAATGGCTCTCTTTACTGGCACAGTGCTCTGAAGATCTGTAAAAAGAATGTAAATTATAAACTTAGGATTTTCTTTTTTATCATTGCAATCTCTATATACTTGATTACATGTTAGATGCCCTCTAAAATGCATTTCTTCCATGGGCTTTTGCTATAAGAAAAGCAATATTTTTTTTTCAAGCGAACATAGCATAAGTGTACAAAGAAATTATGTTATAAAAGAAAAGACACAAATACTGAAATATAAAGACAGAAACACTGAAATCTAAAGTATGTGCACTTTTTAAATCAGCACATATTTTATCTTTGACTGTCATAAAAACATCAGAGCTAGTCTCTAGCTGTGGAACAAATTAAGAACTATTTGTTATTTTAGAATAACTAAACCCAAAAAAGATGTCCTTTTCATTATAGGGGACTGGAATGCAAAAGTAGGAAGTCAAGAAACACCTGGAGTAACAGGCAAATTTGGCCTTGGGGCACAGAATGAAGCGGGGCAAAGGCTAATAGAGTTTTGTCAAGAGAATGCACTGGTCATAGCAAACACCCTCTTCCAACAACACAAGAGAAGACTCTACACATGGACATCACCAGATGGTCAACACTGAAATCAGATTGATTATATTCTTTGCAGCCAAAGATGGAGAAGCCCTATACAGTTAGCAAAAACAAGACCAGGAGCTGAATGTGGCTCAGATCATGAACTCCTTATTGCCAAATTCAGACTTAAATTGAAGAAAGTAGGGAAAACCACTAGATCATTCAGATATGACCTAAATCAAATGCCTTATGATTATACAGTGGAAGTGAGAAATAGATTTAAGGGACTAGATCAGATAGATAGAGTGCCTGATGAACTCTGGACGGAGGTTTGTGACATTGTACAGGAGACAGGGACCGACCATCCCCATGGAAAAGAAATGCAAAAAAGCAAAATGGTTGTCTGAGGAGGCCTTACAAATAGCTGTGAAAAGGAGAGAAGCGAAAAGCAAAGGAGAAAAGGAAAGATAGAAGCATCTGAATGCAGAGTTCCAAAGAATAGCAAGGAGAGATAAAAAAGCTTTCCTCAGTGATCAATGCAAAAAATAGAGGAAAACAACAGAATAGGAAAAACAAGAGCTCTCTTCAAGAAAATTAGAGATTCCAAGGGAACATTTCATGCAAAGATGGGCTCGACAAAGGACAGAAATGGTATGGACCTAACAGAAGCAGACGATATTAAGAAGAGGTGGCAAGAATACACAGAAGAACTGTACAAAAAAGATCTTCATGACCAGGATAGTCACGATAATGTGGGCGCTGACGTAGAGCCAGACATCTTGGAATGTGAAGTCAGGTGGGCCTTAGAAAGCATCACTACGAACAAAGCTAGTGGAGGTGATGGAATTCCAGTTGAGCTATTTCAAATCCTGAAAGATGATGCTGTGAAAGTGTTGTACTCAATATGCCAGCAAATTTGGAAAACTCAGCAGTGGCCACAGGACTGGAAAAGGTCAGTCTTCATTCCAATCCCAAAGAAAGGCAATGCCAAAGAATGCTCAAACTACTGCACAATTGCACTCATCTCACACGCTAGTAAAGTCATGCTCAAAATTCTCCAAGCCAGGCTTCAGCAATATGTGAACCGTGAACTCCCAGATGTTTAAGCTGGTTTTAGAAAAGGCAGAGGCACCAGAGATCAAATTGCCAACATCCACTGGATCATGGAGAAAGCAAGAGAGCTCCAGAAAAATATCTATTTCTGCTTCATTGGCTATGCCAAAGCCTTTGATTGTGTCGATCACATTAACCTGTGGAAAATTCTGAAAGAGTTGGTAATAGCAGACCACCTGACCTGCCTCTTGAGAAACCTGTATGCAGGTCAGGAAGCAACAGTCAGAACTAGATATGGAACAACAGACTGGTTCCAAATAGGAAAAGGAGTACGTCAAGGCTGTATATTGTCACCTTGCTTATTTAACTTATATGCAGAGTACATCAAGAGGAACACCGGGCTGGAAGAAGCACAAGCTGGAATCAAGATTGCTGGGAGAAATATCAGTAACCTAAGAAATGCAGGTGACACCACCCTTATGGCAGAAAGTGAAGAGGAACTCAAAAGCCTCTTGATGAAAGTGAAAGAGGAGAGTGAAAAGGTTGGCTTGAAGCTCAACATTCAGAAGACAAAGATCATGGCCTCTGGTCTCATCACTTCATGGGAAATGGATGGAAAAACAGTGGAAACAGTGTCAGACTTTATTTTTTTGGGCTCCAAAATCACTGCAGATGCTGATTGCAGCCATGAAATTAAAAGACGCTTACTCCTTGGAAGGAAAGTTATGACCAACTTAGATAGCATATTAAAAAGCAGAGACATTACTTTGCCAACAAAGGTCCGTCTAGTCAAGGCTATGGTTTTTCCCGTGGTCATGTATGGATGTGAGAGTTGGACTATGTAGAAAGCTGATCGCTGAAGAATTGATGCTTTTGAACAGTGGTGTTGGAGAAGACTCTTGAGAGTCCCTTGGACTGCAAGGAGATCCAACCAGTCCATTCTAAAGGAGATCAATCCTGGGAGCTCATTGGAAGGACTGATGCTAAAGTTGAAGCTCCAATACTTTGGCTACCTCATGCGACGAGTTGACTCACTGGAAAAGACTCTGATGCTAGGAAAGGTTGGGGGCGGGAGGAGAAGGGGATGACCTAGAATGAGATGGCTAGATGGCATCACTGACTCTGTGGACATGAGTTTGAGTGAACTCTGGGAGTTGGTGATGGACAGGGAGGCCTGGCGTGCCGTGATTCATGGGGTCGCGGAGAGTCAGACACGACTGAGCAACTGAACTGAACTGAAATCAATCATTCCATTTACAATGAAATAAATGTTCAAAGAGATGTACTGATTTAGCCAAGGTTATACAGTTGATTTTTTGCCTGGTTCACTGAAAGCATTATATATATACATATAAAGTTTGTCGCTCAGTTGTGTCCAATTCTTTGCAATCCCAAGGACTGTAACTCACCAGTCCATGGTCTATAGAATTCTCTAGGCAAGAATACTGGAATGGGTTGTCATCTCCTTCTTCAGGTGATCTTCCTGACCCAGGGATTGAACCTGGGTCTCCATACACATAATCTTTTGGTTGAATGCTACTTTCAACTTACCACCATACCTACAAGTATGATTTTCTATGGTTCAGAACTGTGTCATATGCACATTTTCATCCCAAGAATCTCTGACTCTGTTGCTTCACAGAGCAAATGATAAGGAAGATGGAAGTATTATTTTGGAGTAGGTCGAATGTAATCACAAAGTGACTATTAGAGAAAAGCAGGAGGATCAGAACCAGAGAAGAAATGATGACAAATGACAAGTGCAGGGGAAAGAGAGAGAGAGAGAGATGTGGAAAATACTGTGCCTTGAAGATAGGGTCATGAGCCAAGGAATGTAGGAAGTCCCTCAAAACTGGAAAAAAAAAAACTCACCTCAAGCGTTCAGAACGAACATGGTCTTGCCAACCCATTTTAGACTTCTGACCTGAAGAGTTTAAGATACATTTATATTGTTTTATACCAGGAAAATTTGCTGTAATTAGCTACAGCAGTAATAGAAAACTAATACAACCCTAGATTACAAATTCCATGATGTCTGGAGTTATTCCTTCTCTTTTACTTATTTCATTGATCGTCAAAGTATTGTGCCTGAATTCAGTCTCAGCATCATCTGTGAGCGTGTATGTGTGTTAGTAGCTCAGTCCTGTTTGACTCTTTGCAACCTCATGGCCTGTACTCTGCCAGGCTACTGGGGACTTACTAAATAGTAACTAAACCATTCCAACCTAGAAAACATTAATCATAGACGCCAATACAGGGGCTCAGAAATCTGTGTTTTGAGAAGCCTGCTAAGTGATGAATACTAAGTTTGTGAACCACTGACTGACAAAAAGTATTTCCTTTACAGAGTACAGGGAAGAACACAGAGTAGGGAGATAAGTATATATTTGGATACATAGAATTACTGAATTTTATATCTAACAATCAATACCTTGGCTGTCACTTTTCAAAATGGTTAACTGATTAATACAATTTAAGTATTCCAAGAGACTTCTTAAATGAAGAAATTGGAAACATAAAAATTCCCCTCTCCACCATGCACTTTCCCATTAAGAAGAGGAAATGGGACAAAGGAAGAAGTTAAATCTAGAGCAGTTGGTGGAATAGTGCAAATAGTTCCTGATCTACCAAAATAAGACTGGGAGATAGTTGAGAGTGGACAATCTTTTTCATTAATAATATGTGTATTTAATGTGTCAAATTAATAAATTAAGGTTCTAAAGAATAACACTAACAGTTCTATTTTTGGTTCTTTTTAAGGCATCACTGACTCGATGGACATGAGTTTCAGTGAACTCCGGGAGTTGGTAATGGACAGGGAGGCCTGGCGTGCTGTTGTTCATGGGGTCGCAAAGAGTCGGACACGACTGAGCGACTGAACTGAACTGAACTGAAATATATATCGTATATGTGAAATACTCTCTATGAAATACTCAACCACACAGAAACAAACAGAGAAAACTAAAAATAACTCATCCCAGTCATCACTTTTCCAGAATCCTCACTCTGGCTGTAATCATCCTTAATGGTTTTACAGTTTTAAGTGCATGTTTAGGATTATGAATTTATATCAAAGCTCACTCTTAACACCCACTAATCCTCCCACCTAAAGGAATGCACTCATGTTTGAAGATTTATTATCTCTATAAAGGTAATATGGCTATTATGCATGAAGAAAATAATTTTATAAGGAAATAGAATGTTTGTGTGTATGTTTAAATGTATAAAATAAAATATATTCACACAATACAATATATGTATATTATATAGGGATTCCCAGGTGGCACTAGTGGTAAAGACCCTGCCTGACAATGCTGGCAGGCCTGGCAGGCTCCAGTCCATAGGGTCGCACAGAGTCAGATATGACTGAAGCAACTTAGCCTGCAAGCATGCATATGTCATATATATATTTCTTTGTCATAAAACTCTTTTTATTTTGCAATATTTAGGCACATCTTATTTGTTTTATTGATTACATATTTCTCTAAATATTGGGCATCCTAAAATGTTTTATTAATGATTGTGGCACATTTTCACTCATGATTGATGCACATTGAAATGTTTCAAGTTTTCAGAACTGCTGTACACACACACGTATGTACAGATATACATATACATTTCCCCGGTGGTCCAGATGGTAAATAATCCACCTGCAATACAAGAGACACAGGTTCGATTTCTGGGTCTGAAAGATCCCCTGGATAAGGGAAAGACAACCCACTCCAGTAGTCTTGCCTGGAGAATTCCATGGACAGAGAAGCCTGGTGGGTTACAGCCCATGGGGTTGCAAAGAGTCAGCCACAACTGAGCAACAAACACCTTCACTTTTTATACCCTAGTGCAATTACATATTTCTATAGAACAGACTTATGTACAAAGTGTTTGGGAGTCAAAATATACTCTTAATATTTGGCTGAATATCACTAAATTGACTCTCATAAAGACTTTATAAGTTTACAATGACACAAAAGAGATAATGAACATGAAAGACAATGGCTTATGTTTCAATTTAGTCATAGATAATGAATCTTAACAAAACTGAAATGTATAAATGTTTTTTCTATTTTTAAATCACACTTCAATGATTACCTTTGTAATGTGTATTTTTAAATCTTACCAGATTTTATAAAATCGTATTTTGGTAGACTTTAGAGTAGGAATGACATCTATTAAGATAATATCTTTATCCCTGAAATCCCCCAACTGTCCTAGTACCAGTACCACTTTGCCAATGGGCTGTAATACATCAGCGAATGTGGTTATTATTATTGTGTCTCCTCATTGCACACTTTCTAAAATAATTCAAAATTGGTGCATCTACACAATCACATAAACAATATAATTCCTCTACACACCTTTGACCAGTGCATAATAAAGTACAAAATGCACCTTCAAAACCCAGAGGACTTAAAGGAAATGTAATGTTGGATTAGATGAACTGTTAAGTGCTTAATCTTAATTGACGTTACAATTTACTTTTCATATGAATGTTAAACTAAGGGTCTAAATGGATGGTGAACAAGAACATTAGAGTATTTTTAATATTTAGACAACAAAGATTTTTCTGTACATTATTTTGAATGTTATTTTGAAGAAATCATGGCAATTCCTCAAATAAATTAACTAATTAATTAATTTATATCAATATCTGCAGAAAGGAAGAATCTTGTCTTATAAGTTGTATGCATATTCAATACATGATTGCAAGATGAAATCCAATCAAAGAAATGTATTACCAAATTCTAAACTTTATTTGAATTAAAACAGGAAAAGGGTATATTTTAAGATGGGAAGAAATTTGTAACTATTTTTTTACTTAATCATTTAACATTTCCTATTATAGACATTTTCCATGACAGCAGAAACCTTATTATTCTTGTTTAGTGATGTTTTATCAATGCCTAGCACATAATATGTGTTTAATAAACACCTTGAATAAGTGGAGGGTTGTATGCTCCAACAGTAACAGAGTACAATGGTCTCACCATTTTCTTATTAGTACTAACTATTATTATTAATGCCAGTTAATTTAGCAGATGGGAGATTAACCTAATCATCGTTTTAATTGGAGTACAGGAGAAGTTGAACAACTTTCCATATGTTTATATATAAACATGTTCCTCATGTCAAATTGTTCATATGTTTTGTCTTTATCTACTAAGGCTGTCTTTTATTTATTTTTTATTTTTAATTAGATTGATTCTTGTCTGTATTAAACAAATTAGCCACCTATTGTTTTGAGCAGTCTGCTGTCCTTTAGTAAGTAAGATATCTCTCTCACTGAAAATGTTTTTAGTAATCACAAAATTAATACTTTTTACCTAGGATAGATGTCTAACAAGTCTGAGTTTAGGAAGAGGAGTACATGAAGGTTAGGTAGATATCAATCTTCTTTTCTCCCATGCAAATAATTTACTCTTTTATATTGTGTGAATTAGTTTTGAGGGCCAACAAAAATATATAAAGCTGCAATATAAAACCTATTCTGCAAAGGTGAAAGTTCCTACTAGAATATTTTGATCTATAAATAAATTGAAAGCATTATTTTTTTGTCAAATAAAAACACCTTGAGAAAGATGAAATCAAAATGAGGGGAAATGCATTTTAATTACTTGGATTCTGCTAGATATAATGAGAGCTTCACTTGGGAAAGTCAGCCAATATTTTACAGAATGTAGAAATGCAATGAAATTTACACTGCCATAGATATGATTTAAAACTGCTGAGAGCCTTAATATGAAACCGAAGTAGATGCTATTTGGAAAATGGGCTATTTCAGGAAAATCTTTCTGGCACAATTAGGAGCCATTATTTCATATTCCTTCAGGTTTGATCTCATTAGTAAAGTGAAATTCACATGTGTTAACACATTCAAAAAGGTGGGGAACTGCTTAGGAGAGTAAGAAGTAAACACAATCCATCTGGGCATAGCCATATTTTCTAAATAATTTCATCAATAGTAGTACATGCTAAGTCGCTTCAGTTTTATCCAACTCTTTGTGACCCTATGGACTGTAGCTGCCAGGCTCCTCTGTTTGTGGGATTCTCCAGGCAAGAATACTGGAGTGGGTTGTCATGTCCTTCTCCAGGGGATCTTCCTGCCCCAAGAATTGAAAACGTGTCTCTTATGTCTCCTGCTTTGGCAGGCAGGTTCTTTACCACTAGCACCACCTGGGAAGCCCTATCCATAGAAGTAGTCCCTAAGAAATCCTAACTATATTTATCTAAACTGCATCTTCAAAAACTCTTTGGAAAGAATTTAGTCTAAATAGATCCAATGTTATGAATCCCTCAATTTTTTATCCTTAGGGAAAAAAGTATATGTTTCAATAAACATTTCCAAATAGAAGAGGGAGGGCAAACCCCATAAAAGTTAGTATCCTCCATTTTTCAGTAGTTTGCATATGTATGTTTAAAATCTAGTGAGAATCTGGTGAGCAGTGTGACACATTAATGTACTGATAAATGATGCTTAGGGTATCAAAATTCCTCCTAAATGGAAGTTCTGGAGAAGGAAATGGCAACCCACTCCAGTATTCTTGTCTGGAAAATCCCATGGACAGAGGAGCCTGGCAGGCTACAGTCCATGAGGTCTCAGAGTCAGACACGACTTAGCGACTATAGAGTAAATGGCGACTTAGCACCATTTCGTAAAGGAAAAGCAAGGAAAGGAAGAAGAAATATTATATTGGCAGTGTGGGAGTGAGAGAGGAAGGGGCAAATAAAAATAAGCTGGAATTTTAAGACTGACACACATGTAAAACAATGTGCTTTGACTAGTCAGTGTGTTGCAGTTCAATCACTGACTAAGCTCTATTTTTCTGACTTTCTCAGTGACCAGGGCCAAACTTCATTACTCATTATGCTCAATTCATTTATTCAAGAATTATTACACATTAGTCAGTAATTGTGGGCCTTTATTTTGTCAAATGGTACAGGAAGAAAAGACTAGATACATATTCATATTCAGATGTTTTAATTCTTTGACCCAAAGAAATTTACCTAATCCTTCAAATATCTTTACTCATGTGTGAAATAAAGAAAACTGTATCTTCCTTATAGGAGTGGTCAAAAGATTTAATGAAATAATGCACATTAAACATTTAGCACAATACCAGGCATATGGTAATAAAAAAGTAAATAGTGGATTTTAGATGACGATGATGATGTTATGTGCTTAGGGATTGAAAATAAATAATTTACTGAACTTTCTCCCAGTCTGTAATTCGTCTATCCATTCCCTTAACACTGTCTATTGAAAACAGAAGGTTTAAGTTATTGTTTAAAATTAATTAATCAGTTTCCTTTTCATGGATCATGCTTTCAGTGTTATATTATTATTTAAGTATTAAGTATTATTCAGTGTTAAGTATTATTTGCCTAAGCCAAAATCACAAATATTTTCTCCAATATTTTTTTCCTATAAGCTCTGAAATTTTAAGTATTATATTAGATCTATGATCCATTCTCAGTTATTTATTTTATATGGTACAATGTTTTTATTGAAGCTTATTTTTAAGCATATGAATATCCGATTATTCTACCTATGTGTTGAAAATAATTTTTACCACTTGATTACCTTTGCACCTTTGTTGAAAATTAGTCATTCATATGGAGGGCAATAATGTACTCTCTATACTAAGTCTCATTATTCAATTTGTCTATCTTATTCCAATAACACTGTCTTGGTTAAGGAAATTTAAAACAAATCTTGAAATCAGGTAGTGTTAATTTTCCATCTTACTAGTTTTGGTTATTCTTGCTTATTTTCATCTACATACACATTTTAGAATCAATTTTCATCAATTTCCAAAACTAGACTTTTTTTTTAGAGCAGTTTTAGGTTCACAGTAAAATTCTCTATATGTTTTCTGCCTCTGCATATTGACAGGCTCTCTCATTCCAGTATGCTCCATCAGAGAAATACATAGTCACCATAGATGAACTTCAACTGATATATTGTTATCACCCAGAGTCCACGTATAGTTTACCTCAGGATTAATTCTTGGTGTTATACATTCTATGTGTTTTGACAAGTACATAATGACAGGTATACACCATTGTAGTATCACATAGAACGGTTTTATTGCCTTAAAGTCCTCTGTGCTTTATCTATTTCCCCATCTTTCCCCATAACCTTAATCCCTGGCAACCACTGATCATGTTTTGGTCGCTGTGTTTTTGTCTTTTCTACAATAGCATATAGTTGGAATTATAAGATATATAGTCTTTTTAGATTAACTTCTTTCATTAAAGATATGTTTTTAAGTTTCCTCTATTTCTTTTTATGGCTTGTCAGTTCATTTCTTTTTAGTGCTGGATAATACACTATTTTCTTGATGGAATATTTAACCATTCACGTATGGAAGGACACCATAGTTGCTTCCAAGTTTGGCAGTTAAAAATAGAATTTCTACAAGCATCTGTGTGTAAATTTTTGTATGGATGTAACTTTTCAAATCATTTGAGTAAATATGGGGTAAGAGTATATTTAGTTTTGTAAGAAAAAACCAAAATGTCTTCCCAAGTATCTGTACGTTTGTATTCCCACTAGCAACAAATGAGACTTCCTGTTGCTGCACAAACTTGCTAACACTTGGTATTGTCAGTGTTCTGCATTTTGGCATTTCTAATAGGTGTAAGATTGTATCTCATTCTTGTAATTTGCATTTCCATGATGATATTATAGACGATGTGCTGCTACTGCTGCTGCTACTGCTAAGTCGCTTCAGTCGTGTCCGACTCTGTGCGACCCCTTAGTCAGAAGCCCACCAGGCTCCCCCGTCCCTGGGATTCTCCAGGCAAGAACACTGGAGTAGGTTGCCATTTCCTTCTCTAATGCATTAAAGTGAAAAGTGAAAGTGAAGTCGCTCAGTGTGTCCGACTCTTAGCGACCCCATGGACTGAAGCCTACCAGGCTCCTCCATCCATGGGATTTTCCAGGCAAGAGTACTAGAGTGGGGTGCCTTTGCCTTCTCCGAATTGATGATGTGGGACAACTTTTTATATGCTTATTTGCCATCTGTAGGTGGCAGTAGTGGTAAAGAATCCACCTGCCAATGAAGGAGATGTGAGTTCTATCCCTGGGTTGGGAAGATCCCATGGAGAAGGAAATGGCACCCTACTCCAGTATTCTTGCCTGGGAAATCCCATGGACAGAGAAGCCTGGTAGGCTACAATCCATGAGATCACAAAAAACTGGACACAACTGAACATCTCAGCATACCTTCTTTGGCAAGGTATCTATTAAGAACTTTGACCTAATTATTCATCAGGTTGTTTGTTTTCTCACTGTTGAGGTTTAAGCATTTTTTGTACATTTTGGTCAACAGTGCTTTATCAGATATGTTTTTTGCCAATATTTTCTTCTAATCCATGGCTTGTTTTCTAAATCCCTTGTTAAGTGTCTTTCACATAGAATAAGTTTTTAATTTTAATGAAGTTCAGCTTATCATTGTTTTCTTTCATGCCTCTGGTGTTGTATCTAAAAAGTCATCACCAAACCCATCTACATTTTCTCTTCTGATATCGTCTATGAGTTTTACAGTTTTGCATTTTACATTTATGTCTTACATCTATCTTGAGTAAATTTTTAAGAATATAAGGTCTGTGTCTATATATATATATATATATATATATATATATATATATATATATATTTGCAGTTGAATGTCCAGTTGTTTGAGCACCATTTGTTGAAAATACTATCTTTACTCCATCATATTGCCTTTGTCAAAGATCAGTTGATGGTATTTAGACGGGTCAATTTCTTGGCTGTCTATTACGTTTCCTTGATGTATTTCTCTATTTGTTCACCAATACTATACTGTCTTTATTCCTACAGGTTTATAGTAAGTCTTTATTCCTACAGGTTTATAGTAAGCCTTGAAGTCTCTGCTGAGGATTTTACTGAGATTGAATTATATCTATCAAGTAATCTGGAAAGAACTGATATCGTGACAATATTGGGTCTTTAGACATATGAAGTAGCTACAGTCCCATTTATTTAGATCTTTAGAAAAATTCACTCACTGATATTCCATAGTTTTCAGTGTACGTGTTGTGCACAACTTATTTTGGAATGTACAAATATGAAATATGTTGAGGTTAAGTCTGATAAAAATATGCAATACCTATACAGTGAAAATGGAAAAACACTGCTGAGAAAATTTAAAGAAGACATAAGTAAATGATGGCATTTTTACATGTCTTGGTTTAGAAAACTCAATAAGCATATTTTTATATTATTGGAAATTTTAAAAAATTTTTATTTCTAATCATTCATTGCAAGTATAGAGACATACAGTACATTTCTATATCTCATATTTTTATTATTTCTAGGAGATTTTTGTAGTTTTCATCAAACTTTGGACCTAGCAAATAATGAAAAATTTCTGAAATAAAACAGCTCTATCAATGGATTTATTGACTAATAAACGATCACATTATTTTGGAATTAGTATAAACTTGTCATGATTAGCGAAAGCATTGAGATCACTAGTTTTGACAGGGACAAGATGGCTTTACTATTTAAAACATGACATGCAGAACTTCCTTGGTGGTCCAGTGGTTAAGAATCTGTCTGCTAATGCAGGGGACATAGGTTCAATCCCTAGTCCGGGAAAATCCCACCTGCTGTGGGGCAACCAAGCCTGTGCACCACAACTACTGAAGCCTGTGTGCCCTAAAACCTGCACTCTACAAGAGAAGCCACTTCAATGAGAAGCCTGTGCACAACTAGAGGGTAGCCACAGGCAAAAGTAAATAATAAATAAATATCTCTTTAAAAATGATATGCTAATATGTCCAGAAATTCTACTTAAATGCATGTTACTAAAAAGTAAATAAGAATAATATCTTAGAAAATAGATGCATACAAAAACCTCTCAAGGGGACTCTCTTTATAGCGGCAATTTTCCAACCACTCTAATATTGGCTTTGAAAAGACAATTTCTCTAGGGAGGAATGGCATGTCTGTTGGTGTTTGACGTGATAGGTTTTTTAAAATCTTTTAGTAATCAGTAATTATTAAATTCATTATATTAACTGTCTAGAGTTGCTCAAAAACAACTATCATTAAAATTAATATTAGTACTTCAGAGAGTGGCATAGTTTAGAAGGAGCTATACGTATATAATCACTTCTTACTATCACAAAATTAAAGTTGTTAACTTAATTATTAGTTGTTAAAGGTATTCCTTTACACAGAGGAGAAAACTTTTATTTACATTATTTTGTCTAATATTACATATCATATGAGTCATAGCCAGTACCAAGATCCAGGTACGTTAAGAAAATACTTTTGATCATGATGCCAATGATAATTTCCTTAAAACAAGTTAGAAACAAATCAAAAATGAATATGACCAATATTTTTCACTAAAGCACACCTTCCAAATAACACACATTTTAATAAACTAATGTTTTTATTTGGTAACACCCAAACAGCCCAAATGTAGACCTCAAGGGAAAATGTTTATTTTACTGGCAAAGAAATTATAAAAGCACAGTTTGTTCCAGTATTTTATGTGAAGTAAATAGCTATGTCGAGCTAAGATGGCCCACAATTCCAAAACAGAAACAGAATTGTTTTCATGGGATATCTGCCATGGGCACCCTTCTTGACTATTTGCTTTTTGTTTTTTGTACTACACTACTCCAAGTGTTTTCAGTTAAGCATTATTGGCAAAATTTGTTGTTTCAATTTCTCCCTCCTTTAGATACTATAAAATGCAGGAACCTGAAGCCTTGGCCCTCCTCTGTCTATGAGTAAATTCTTATCAAGTCAACTTGGCTTCCCTGATGGCTCAGATGGTAAAGAATCTGCCTGAAATGCAGGAGACATGGGTTTGAACCCTGGTTTGGGAAGATCCACTAGAGAAGGGAATGGCTACTCACTCTAGTATTCTTGCCTGGAGAATTCCAATGGTCAGAGGATCCTGGTGGGCTATAATCCATGGTGTAGCAAAGAACTGGACACAACTGAGCGACTAACACTTTCACCTTTATTTTGGCTATTATAAAATGTAGGAATTGACATTTATCTGAAGCATTGGCCCTACTCTGCCTATAAGGAAATTGTTATCAAGTCACCTTAACAGTGGATTCGGACTCAATACCCAGTGTAATCTGCAATTAGTCTTCTGACCATGAATTTAGTATCTGCTGTGACTGAAGTAACTGCTGGTCTCCTGTGTGCCCACTGTAGGCACTTCTGACCTATTTTCATATTGGTCTGATTTATATTGCAGAGCTTCTGCTTCAGTGCCACACTCAGGTCTTCTAATAAACTTTTAACCTGACAGGTGATGAGGGGAAGCCCGTTTTATATGTCTTGGAACAAGAGAAAGAGTATCTCCTATGCACTTCTTGTGATGAGAGCAGTTAATGAGTAAAGGTCTCCTATGCACTTTTTGTGATGAGAGCAGTTAATGAGTAAAGGTGTCACATTCTCAGAATGGGTTTGAGAAGTTATCATTCAAGCTATGTTGCATTCTGCTAAATCTAGAAAATAATTCCAAAATATGGAAAATGAACAGGAAAGACACAAATATGGCATAAGTAAAACAGCCTGTATAAGACTTTCTGAGCTAAAGTTCTGTTGCCCATTTTCACATATCCCCTTAAAGTGGGAGTGTGCATTCCTGTAGTGAAAGCCACTCAGTTGTGTCCAACTCCTTGCTTCCCCATGGACGATACAGTCCAAGGAATTCTATAAGCCAGAATACTGGAGTGGGTAGCCTTTCGCTTCTCCAGGGGATCTTCCCAACCCAGGGATCGAAACCAGGTCTCCCGCATTGCAGGCAGATTCTTTACCAGTTGAGCCACCAGAGAAGCATGCATTCCTGTAAGAGGACCAATAATGGGGTAGAAAACAGGTTCCTTGTACTTGGAGACAGATCTTTGACTATCTGATTTGTCTCCAAGCTGTTATTAAGTTATTTGGGGAAAAATGCTCTATAAATTTGTATTTTTATAAAAGAGTTTACCAAGAGTAAGATTTTAAAAATTAAGGTGCAATAATAAACATGGAAATATTAGCTAGGTCTATGTAGAGAAAATATGCCATATCCCAGCACTGACTACTTCTTCAGTTAGTTGTCAAGCTACAAAAATGTCAAGATATAAAAGGAAAGCTGTGACCTGAGCACTTTCACAAATTCAGAGAGAAGAAAGCACAACCAGTGATTTTCCATTCTACTTTTCAAAGTTGTCAAAGTCTTATTTGTTGGTTTGCTTGTTTTAGACTTAAAATAATAAGCTTATATTCATTTTAATCAAATGCACAAAATGACAAAATGTATTCTTGTAAATAATCTTAAATATCATGGCCAAAGCTATAGTTTTTATTCAGTGAGATATAAGATAATTCTAAGAGCCTTAACCATGTAAACAACTTTTTGACTCTTCCCTACTGCTAGTTTAAGCATAATGTAAAAAAATCTGTGACAATATAAAGATTTCTGCTTCTTTTATTAAAAATGGAATGCTTAATGTTATCAAAATTTTCTTTGTATCTAAACTTTTTGGGCTTTGAATATTATGTGGACAATCCTAAGACCAGAAAAATTTTCAGCCCTATCCCTTACCTGGACACCGAAGTAAACATATCTTCCTTTTTAAAAATCAGTAACTGACAAGGAGATAAATTTAGTGTCAATCATGTTAAGCCAAATTTTCCTGGAACTTTCTATGTCCTTCTAGTTTACAAATATGATTTTTCTTAGTTTCAATAAAACTTTCTCCAATCATATAGCAGATTATGTTTTTGTTCCATGCACTGGGGATTTCAATTAATCTTTCCCTGAATGATTGTGCCTGTCTTCTATATTAAATATTTTTGAATTGATGTGATCTCTTTATCTTTTCTTATCTTTGATTTTCAGTTAACTCCAAGTTTTTTCTCAATCAGTAAATAAAATATCAGTGGAGTTTATTGCCTCCTTTTAGTTTATTTTCTTTTCTTTTGTTCTGGTTCTACATTAATGGTATTTTTGTCTTCACCTTGTTTCCTCAGTTTTTCAATTTACATTTTAATCTCATTCTGTTGTTTTGAATGTATAATGTCTCAGCTCTCACTTCCTCACAAAATCCACTAGCTCATTAAGTAATTTTATATTATGAAGTTAGCACTGGGGAATTTTCTTCTGTTTGTTGAGTTACATATTATTTTATGCTAGATATTTGCATCTAATTTTTAGATATCCTTCCCATTTTCTTTAATATATTTCCTGTCACTTTATACCTTTCCCTCTTTTGAGACATATGGTTTCCTTTTATTCATGGAGAGTTCAATTCAGGTTATATACTGGCTTTGATCTAAGGATGGCTTTTTCTTCTTGAACTTTCCACATAATTTGAGACTTGTTTGTGTTCACTTCTTATTTACAAGCTGAGAATCTACTCTGTCCCCTAAACCAAAGCCAACTATGGAGAAAGACAGAAGTCAGCTAGAGCTAGCTGTGGACAATAACTATGTTGTTTTTTCTAGGATTTCATTAAATATCTTTTCCTGGATTTATTCCACCTCAGTTAAGTTCAGTCACTCAGTTGTGTCCGACTCTTTGTGACCCCATGTACTGCAGCATGCCAGGCTTCCCTATCCATCACCAACTCCCAGAGCTTGCTCAAACTTATATCCATTTAGTTGGTGATGCCATCTTATTCTACCTAGAAGAATATGTCTTATTCTACCTAGAATAAGACTATTTTATTCCCATAAAGAAATACTATCAGGATGGGGATAACTCTTTCAATTCAGGATGAAACAAATTCTATACATTCACCTTCTTTATTTTGCCTATAACATTACAACAGCAGTTTTTCTTCTGCCATCATATGCATTTAACCAATCTATCAACCTCTATTAGAATGTACGTAAATGTAGCAACAATTTTGTAGATCCTCTTCACATGTCAATTCCATTTTTGATAAGTGGGAGGTTTATAAAAAGTGTCACTATTATGCGTTAGAATCTTTCTTCTCTTTTCCTTGGACTTTTGCATCTTAAAATTTATGGCATAGGGTTGAGGTATTTTTTCTTGTTTAATAATAGCTACAGACTTTATTTTTATTTATTTTTCATACCTGAATTATTTAAATATATGTGGTATATTGAGAATCTACAACTTGACTTCCCACTATCATTTTTACTTAGAAATCCATAAAGAAAGATGAGAAGTGAGATTAAATTTGCATGAAGCTTAGTCATCATGTTCTTATTCAAAGATACAATGTGTGCCAATTTCAGAGCAATATTTTCTATACTGCATACATTCTATAAATAAACTACTATTTTTAGAATTTAAAATGTGCTATACTTTAAAAATTATGATTCACTAGATTAAAAATTCAGCTCAAAGAGGTCCTTCTTGAAATATTCATTGATCATGCACATTGACTGATTAATACACTATGCTTCATGCTTAAAACACAAATGGAAAAGCAGGAAGAAGAAGGAGAAATAATGCAAAGAAAAATTTGTAAAAGATCTAATGGGGATAGAGACTACTGAATCATTTTCGGGAATCATGGTCTCTCTTACTGATGGAACATCAGTCTATACTACCAGCATATTTTAGCTGCAAAATGGTTACCCAAATAAAGCTATATTTTCCAGCATCTTATCGTAGCTAGATTTGGATATGGGGCCAAGTTTAGGTCAATGGGATGCCTGGGAAACTTTCAGATGGTTCTATTTAAAAATGAAAGTTTCCTTTACTCCATTTATTTCTCCTTCCTCGGTGGAAAAAGGAGGAACAAAAGCACTTCCATGAACCTGGACATGGAAGCCCAGCATACCAAGGATGATAGAGTTGCCTCAACAGCCATGTAAAGTTCACCTCTGGACTCCTTCATGTGAGAGACACCTCTGTCTTCTTAAGTACCAAGTATTCTTGCTACAGAGTGATTTTATTAAACACAGGAGTGTTCTTATCACAAAAATCTAGTCTCTGCCCTTACTGGAGCACAATGTGTGTTAACGTTTATTCATTTACAAACAATGGAAATCCACAAAAGAATATATTATGATAGCAAGAAAGAATCAGAAAAATACATAAAGTTATCGGTGTGTGCACCTGTGCACATGAGTGTGTACACGCTTGCTCAGCTATGTCCAACTCTTTACAGCCAACCAAGCTCCTGTGTCTTTGGGATTTCCCAGGTAAGATTATGGAGTGGGTGGCCATTTCCTACTCAGCGGGATCTTCACAGCCCAGAGATTGAATCTTCATCTCCTCTACTGGCAGGCCTGTTCTTTACCACAAGCACCACCAGGGAAGCCCTACAAAGTTATCTAGGTTTCCATAGAAAAGAAATGAAAAAAAAAAAAAAAATAGGAAAGATCTACCTTTTTCTTCCTCGCTCCATTCTTCTCTCTTTTCCCCCACTTTAGTATGGGCTACATTTTACAGGATCAGAGGTTAAACCATCTGCCTGCAATGCAGGAGACCCAGGTTTGATCCCTGGGTTGGGAAGATCCCCTGGAGAAGGAAATGGCAACCCACTCCAGTAATCTTGCCTGGAGAATCCCATGGATGGAGGAGTCTGGAGGGCTACAGGCCACGGGGTCGCAAAGAGTTGGACATGACTGAGCAACTTCACTCACTCAAAGGTTATGATAGAAATTAGGTGGGAAAAACCATAGCCTTAACTAGACGGGCATTTGTTGGCAGAGTAATGTCTCTGCTTTTTAATATACTATCAAGATTGGTCATAACTTTTCTTCCAAGGAGTAAGCGTCTTTTAATTTCATGGCTGCAATCAGCATCTGCAGTGATTTTGGTGCCCCAAAAAATAAAGTCTGACACTGTTTCCACTGCTTTTCCATCTATTTCCCATGAAGTGATGGGACCAGATGCCATGATCTTTGTTTTCTGAATGTTGAGCTTCAAGCCAACCTTTTCACTCTCCTCTTTCACTTTCATCAAGAGGTTTTTGAGTTCCTCTTCACTTTCTGCCATAAGGGTAGTGTCATCTGCGTATCTGAGGTTATTGGTATTTCTCCCAGCAATCTTGATTCCAGCTTGTGCTTCTTCCAGCCCAGTGTTCCTCATGATGTACTCTGCATATAAGTTAAATAAGCAAGGTGACAATATACAGCCTTGACGTACACCTTTTCCTATTTGGAACCAGTCTGTTGTTCCATGTACAGTTCTGACTGTTGCTTCCTGATTGGAGAAGACTATTGAGAGTCCCTTGTACTGCAAGGAGATCCAACCAGTCCATTCTAAAGGAGATCAATCCTGGGTTTTCATTGGAAGGACTGATGCTAAAGCTGAAACTGCAATACTTTGGCCACCTCATGCGACGAGTTGACTCACTGGAAAAGACTCTGATGCTGGGAAAGGTTGGGGGCGGAAGGAGAAGGGAACGACCGAGAATGAGATGGCTGGATGGCATCACCGACTCTGTGGACATGAGTTTGAGTGAACTCCGGGAGTTGGTGATGGACAGGGAGGCCTGGCGTGCTGTGATTTATGGGGTCGCGGAGAGTCGGACACGACTGAGTGACTGAACTGAACTGAACTGAAAATAGGAAACCGTTGAAAAATTCAAAGTAGGATATTGTACAACCATGGTAGCAGTAGAAAACAAGAGAAATAGATTCATTTAATATTTATGTTAGAGGTTAAATCCATAAGGTTATAGTGCAAGTGAATTTGCAAGAGACTTCTCATTGTCTGTTGAAAGACTAGATATATTAGGGCATAAACACCCTAAAGGCAAAGATCATTCTTTTGTTTAAAGTTATTCAGTTCAGTTGCTCAGTTGTGTCCAACTCTTTGCGACCCCATGAATCACAGCACGCCAGGCCTCCCTGTCCATCACCAACTCCCGGAGTTCACTCAAACTCATGTCCATCGAGTCGGTGATGCCATCCAGCCATCTAATTCTCTGTCGTCCCCGTCTCCTCCGGCCCCCAATCCCTCCCAGCATCAGAGTCTTTTCCAGTGAGTCAACTCTTCACATGAGGTGGCCAAAGTTTTGGAGTTTCAGCTTTAGCATCAGTCCTTCCAATGAACACCCAGGATTGATCTCCTTTAGAATGGACTGGTCGGATCTCCTTGCAGTCGAAGGGAATCTCAAGAGTCTTCTCCAACACCACAGTTCAAAAGCATCGATTCTTCGGTGATCAGCTTTCTTCACAGTCCAACTCTCACATCCATACATGACCACTGGAAAAATCATAGCCTTGACTAGATGGACCTTGGGCAAAGTAATGTCTCTGCTTTTTAATAAACTATCCAGGTTGGTCATAACTTTCCTTCCAAGGAGTAAGCGTCTTTTAATTTCATGGCTGCAATCAGCATCCTCAGTGATTTTGGAGCCCCCCCAAAAAATAAAGTCTGCCACTGTTTCCACTGTTTCCCCTTCTATTTCCCATGAAGTGATGGGACCAGATGCCATAATCTTTGTTTTCTGAATGTTGAGCTTCAAGCCAACGTTTTCACTTTCCTCTTTCACTTTCATCAAAAGGCTTTTTAGTTCCTCTTAAAGCTATTACCTAGCACCTAAATCAACGCCTCTTATAGCTGGCACTGAATTAATAGCTATTCAATGCATGAAATAAATGGTACTGTTCACTGAGCCAATAACAACTATGGGTTTGGAGAGTTTCATGTGGAGCATTTGGACACGTTAATTTGGAAATGTTTCTGACTCTTCATAATGGAGATGTGGATTCACCCGAGTTGAGAAACAGAAGGGGAGAGAAGCAATACAGATAGAAGATAAAGATTTATAACTTCTGTACACAGGTGTAACATAAAGCCATGAGTAAAGATAAGAAGGCTCTACATTCTCCCTGAATGAAAAATAAAGAAGCTTATGGCACAGCCTGAGAAATCCCATGGCCTAGAAAGATGGTAGATAAGAAAAGTTCAAAAGAATAGCCTTATCAAGAAGTTACTGCCTCCACATGTCCTCAGCATACTAAAACCATCTACCTGTGAATAAAAGGCCATGTGGGCCACTTAGAGAACTTCCCAGTGGCAGAATAACAGAAAATGACAAAAAGAAGGAAAGTATGGGTTTTTTCCCCAAGTTGTGAGTAGCTAAGTTTGCTTCCTGAGCAACATAATATGATGCCTGAACACATATGAGCAGGATTTAGGGTTTTAATCAAATACAATTTACAGCAAAATTATTGCACATATTTAATAATGTGACTAATCCTTATTGTGCTTCATGGTAATTGGGCACAATGTTAAGCAGCTTGAATAAATGAATGTGATTAGCATGATGTTAATATAGCTAAACTCATTTTTTATTGTCAGCTGAAGAATAGAAAGGCAAAAATATGGAAAGGAGGATGCTTTTTGAGCCCTCTTTGAAACTCTTTTATTAGTAACCTAGTAATAACCTTCTTTGCAAGGCAAAGCTCCTCAATCAAAAGCCTTGCTAATTGCCTTACAAGAAGAGCCAGTAATAGTTGGACCCTGAGCTTCATTTCCTGACTTGACTTAAACTCTGTCATCTCATTGACTGTTAAAAATGCTTCAAAGATGAGAAGGAAGTAGTTTTCTAGAATTTACACAAACTGGCATCAAATAAGAGGTAAGTCAGACTAAGGGAGTCCAGGAAATAGCCAAAGGCAAAATTGGAAAGACATCACAATAAGTGTAAATGTTAGATTGAAAAAAAGGATTGTGAAAGAAAGCCAGAAATAACTTTTCTTTTTTGTCTTTCACAGTGCAATCAAATCTACTTCTTACTTTTTGGGAAAATCAGAGAAAGTTCCATACCTTCTATATAGACTTTTAAGATAACATAAATTCCTACAATCATTTGCAGTCACAAAAGTAGTGCCATTTCAGTAGCTAATAATGCCAGTCCAAATGAATAATTAAAGTTTATAAACTCTAATGAAAAAGTGTTTACATCTCAACTTGGTCTTTGGCAAAGTACACTCCTTTAGTGGAAAAAGGAGTTATGACAGGCCTCTTTCTTTCCAAAATTTGTTCGATACTCTGTCATTCACATAGCAAACTCTGGTTTCTACTTCTTCATAATTCAGAGAGAAAAAAATGAGGATGCTTACTGGGGGCCAGAAACGTTCTTACTTGACTAAAATGTCATGATGTAACAGTTATTTTGTTCTCTGGAATTATTATTGTATTTAGAGTTGAATCTATCCTTGTTTTACCTTTTTGTCTTCCTATTTCCATACTCAGAAATGCTACCAACTCCCTTATCAACTGTCATTTTAATTTGATCACTGTTTTTAGCGAGTCATATTATAATGACAGGAGAGGGTCATTTAATTCAGAGGACACAATAATGTTAAACAGTTGTATGCCTAATAAAGAATGAAACAAAAACTAATGGCATTGTAACTCATCAAATAGAGTAGGATATTTTAATATTCCTCTCAATAATAGACATGATATCAAGCAGAAAATTAGTAGGTATAGAAGGCAAAACAAGAAAAACAAAACAAAAACTGTTAACAAACATGACCTGAATAACATTTACATAACAACATAAACACCTGAAACTAATATAATATTGAAAATCAACTATACAAAAAATAAAAAATCTCTGATTGCCGAAGAATTGATGCTTTTGAACTGTGGTGCTGGAGAAGACTCTTGAGAGTCTCTTGGACTGCAAGGAGATCCAACCAGTCCACTCTAAAGGAGATCAGTCCTGGGTGTTCATTGGAAGGACTGATGCTAAAGCTGAAACTGCAATACTTTGGCCACCTCATGCGACGAGTTGACTCACTGGAAAAGACTCTGATGCTGGGAAAGGGGGTGGGAGGAGAAGGGGACGACAGAGAATGAGATGGCTGGATGGCATCACCGACTCTGTGGACATGAGTTTGAGTGAACTCCGGGAGTTGGTGATGGACAGGGAGGCCTGGCGTGCTGTGATTCATGGGGTCGTGGAGAGTCGGACACGACTGAATGACTGAACTGAACTGAACTGAACCATTTGTAAGAGCATCAAAAAAATTATATATTTAGGATTAAACTTAATCATGGATGCAAAATGTATAAACAAAAACTACAAAAATTTAATTATAGTATTAAAAGAGATACAAATAAATGGAAAGTCAATTCAGATGGAAGTCAATATGTTAAGATGTCAATACTACACAAAGTGATATACAGATTTAATGTAATCTTTATCAAAATCCCAACAGTGTTCTTTTGAAGTAACAAAAAAAAAAATCTAACCTAAAATTCATAAGAAATCTCAAGGGATCCTGAATTATCAAATATTAAAAAAGTAAAAGATAGTTGAATGACTCACACTTCCTGATTTCAAAATTACAAATTTATAGTACTTAAAATCATGTGGCATTGTCAAAAAAACAGATGTATAGACCAACAAAATAAAAATATATTTTCATACATATGGTTGAATGTTTTTAATAAAGATGTCAAGAGCACACAGTGGAAAAAGGACAGAGTTTTCAACAAATAGTGTTGGAAAAACTGAATATCAACATGCAAATAATGAAATTGGACTCTTCCCTTACACCTTACAAAAATTGATTCAAAATGGATCAAAGATCCAAATGATAGAGCTAAACTTATAAAACTAAGAAGAAAACATAGGCATAAGTTTCATGACACTAAATGTGGTAGTGATTATGTGATACGAAAGTATAGGCAACAAAAGTAAAAATAGCTAAATCTGTTGACACCAACATTAAACACTTTTGTGTATCAAAGGACGCAACAAAGTGAGAAGGACATAAACAAAAGGAGGAAAATGATTTGCGGCTTACAAACATCTGACCAGGGATTAATATTCAGAATGTCTAATGTATCAAAGCGTTAGGCAGTCAACTGTGTCTGACTTTTTGCGATCCCATGGACTGTAGCCTGCCAGGCTCCTCTGTCCATGGGATTCTCCAGGCAAGAATATTGGAGTGATTGCCATTTACTTCTCCAAGAGAATCTGTAAAGAATTCTTAATCATAAGAAATATAAATCAAAGCCACAATGTGATCACTTCACACACATTAGGATAACTGTTATTAAAAAAATAACAAAATAATAAATGTTGGAGAAAATGTAAAGAGGGTGAACTCTCACATACTACCGAGGTGAATGTAAACTGGTGCAGTCCCTATGGAAAAGAGTATGGCTGTTCCCCAAATAATTAAACAGAGAATATCCATATGATGAAGCAATTTTACTTTTTGGTGTATGTAACCAAAAATCTTGAAATTAAGGTCTTCAAGAGATAATTGTATACCCACTTTCAAAGCTGCATTATTCATATAGCCAAGAGGTTGAAGAGACACAAATGTCTATCTGTGGATGGATAGAAAACTAAATGTGGTATATAATACAATGGAATGTGATTCAGACGTAAAAAAGAAGCAGATTATGGAAACTTGACTAAGGAAAACATTTCAGTTCAGTTTAGTCACTCACTCATGTCCGACTCTGTGATCCCATGAACCACAGCACTCCAGGTCTCCCTGTCCATCACCAGCTCCTAGAGTTTACCCAAACTCATGTCCATTGAGTTTGTGATGCCATCCAACCATCTCATCCTCTGTCGTCCCCTTCTCCTCCTGCCTTCAATCATTCCCAGCATCAGGGTCTTTTCAAATGAGTCAGCTCTTCATGTCTAGTGGCCAAAGTATTGGAGTTTCAGATTCAACATCAGTCCTTCCAATGAACACCCAGGACAATTCTCCTTTAGGATGGACAGGTTGGATCTCCTTGCAGTCAAAGGGACTCTCAAGAGTCTTCTCCAACAACACAGTTCAAAAGCATCAATTCTTCTGCACTCAACTTTCTTTATAGTCCAACTATCACATCCATACATGACCACTGAAAAAAACCATAACCTTGACTAGATGGACCTTTGTTGACAAAGTGATATCTCTGCTTTTTAATATGCTGTCTAGGTTGGTCATAACTTTCCTTCCAAGAAGTAAGCGTCTTTTAATTTCATGGCTGCCATCACTATCTGCAGTGATTTTGGAGCCCCCCCCCAAAAAAAAAAGTCAGCCACTGTTTCTCTATTTCCCATGAAGTGATGGGATCAGATGCCATGATCTTAGTTTTCTGAATGTTTAGTTTTAAGCCAACTTTTTCACTCTCCTCTTTCACTTTCATCAAGAGGCTCTTTAGTTCCTCTTCACTTTCTGCCATAAGGGTGGTGTCACCTGCATATCTGAGGTTATTGATATTTCTTCCGGCAATCTTGATTCCAGCTTATGCTTCTTCCAGCCCAGCGTTTCTCATGATGTACTCTGCATATAAGTTAAATAAGCATGGTGACATTATACAGCCTTGATGTATTCCTTTACCTATTGGGAACCAGTCTGTTGTTCCATGTCCAGTTCTAACTGTTGCCTCCTGACCTGCATACAGGTTTCTCAAGAGGCAGGTCAGGTGGTCTGGTATTCCCATCTCTTGAAGAATTTTCCACAGTTTATTGTGATCCACACATTCAAAGGCTTTGGCACAGTCAATAAAGCAGAAATAGATGTTTTTCTGGGACTCTTTTGCTTTTTCAATGATCCAGTGGATGTGGCAATTTGATCGCTGGTTCCTCTGCCTTTTCTAAATCCAGCTTGAACATCTGCAAGCTCACGGTTCACGTATTGCTGAAGCCTGGCTTGGAGAATTTTGAGCATTACTCTGCTAGCATGTGAGCTGAGTGCAATTTTATGGTAGTTTGAAAATTATTTGGCATTACCTTTCTTTGGGATTTGAATGAAAACTGACCCTTTCAATCTGTGGTCACTGCTCTGTTTTCCAAATTTGCTGGTATATTGAGTGCAGCACTTACACAGCATCATATTTTAGGATTTGAAATAGCTGAACTGGAATTCCATCACCTCCACTAGCTTTGTTCATCGTAATATTTCCTAAGGCCTACTTGACTTTGCATTCCAAGATATCTGGGTCTAGGTGAGTGATCACACCATCGTGGTTATCTGGGTCATGAAGTTCTTTTTTGTACAGCTCTTCTGTGTATTCTTGCCACTTCTTAATATCTTCTGCTTCTGTTAGGTCCATACCATTTCTGTCCTTTATTGTGCCCATCTTTGCATGAAATGTTCCCTTGGTATCTCTAATTTCCTTGACGAGATCTCTAGTCATTCCCATTCTATTGTTTTCCTCTATTTCTTTGCATTGATCACTGAGGAAGGCTTTCTTATCTTTCCTTGCTATTCTTTGAAATTCTGCATTCAAATGAGTATCTTTCCTGTTCTCGCTTGCCTTTTGCTTCTCTTCTCTTCATATCTGTTTGTAAGGCCTCCTCAGACAACCATTTGGCCTTTTTGCATTTCTTTTTCTTGGGGATGGTCTTGATCATTGTCACAAACCTCTGTCCATAGTTCTTCAGGCACTCTGTCTATTAAATCTAATACCTTGAATCTATTTGTCACTTCTACTGTATAATCGTAAGGGATTTGATTTAGGTCATATCTGAATGGTCTAGTGGTTTTCCCCACTTTCTTCAATTAAGTCTGAATCTTGCAATAAGAGTTCATGATCTGAGCCGCAGTCAGCAACCAGTCTTGTTTTTGCTGACTGTATAGAGTTTTTACAACTTTGACTTCAAAGATCTGGTGATGTCCATGTGTAGTGTGTTCTCTTGTGTTGTTTCAAGAGGGTGCTTGCTATGACCAGTGTGTTCTCTTGGCAAAACTCTGCTAGTCTTTGCCCTGCTATGTTTTGTACTCCAAGACTAAATTTGCCTGTTACTCCAGGTATCTCTTGACTTCCTACTTTTGCATTTCATTCCCCTATAATGAAAAGGACATCTCTTAGGGGTGTTCTCGAATGTCTTGTAGTTCTTCATAGAACCATTCAACTTCAGCTTCTTCAGCATTACTGGTTGAGGCATAGACTTGTATTACTGTGACGCTGAATTGTTTGCCTTGGAAATGGAGATCATTCTGTTGTTTTTGAGATTGCCTTCAAGTATTGCATTTTGGACTCTTTTGTTGACTCTGATGGCTACTCCATTTCTTCAAAGGGATTCTTGCCCACAGTAGTAGATATAATTGTCATCTGAATTAAATTCACCCATTCCACTCCATTTTAGTTCACCGATTCCTAAAATGTCAGTGTTCACTCTTCCTGTCTCCTGGTTGATCACTTCCAATTTGCCTTGATTCATGGACCTAACATTCCAGGTTCCTATGCAACATTGCTGTTTACAGCATCAGACCTTTCTACTATCACCAGTCACATTCACAACTGGGTGTTGTTTTTGCTTTGGCTCCATGTCTTCATTCTTTCTGCTGTTATTTCTCCACTGATCTCCAGGTAGCATACTGGGCACCTGCCGACCTGGGGAGTTCATCTTTCAGTGTCCTATCTTTTGGCCTTTCCATACTGTTCATGGGGTTCTCAAGTCAAGCATACTGAAGTGGTTTGCCACTCCCTTCTCCAGTGGACTACGTTTTGTCAGAATTCTCCACGATGATCCATCTGTCTTGGATTGCCCTACATGTCATGGCTCATAGTTTCATTGAGTTAGACAGGCTGTGGCCCATGCAATAAGATTGGTTAGTTTTCTGTGATTTTGGTTTTGTCCTGTCTGCCCTCTGATGGAGAAGGATAAGAGGCTTATGGAAGTTTCCTGATCAGAGATGCTGAGGGGGAAACTGGGTCTTGTTCTAATGGGCAGGGCCATGCTCAGTAAATCTTTAATCCAATATTCTATTGATGGTTGGGGCTGTGTTCCCTCCATATTGTTTGACCTGAGGCCAATCTAAGGTCGAGGTAAAGAAGATAATGGCAACCTCCTTCAAAAGGTCCCATGCAGGCACTGCTGCACTCAGTGTCCCCTACCTGCAGCAGGTCACCACGGACCCACACCTCTGCTGGAGACTCCTGGACATTCACTCGCAAGTTTGCATCAGTCTCTTGTGGGGTAACTGCTCCTTTCTCCTGGGTCCTGGTGCACACAAGGTTTTGTTTGTACCCTCCAAGAGTCTGTTTTCCTAGTCCTGTGTAAGTTCTGGCAGCTCTGTGAGGGGTTGATAGCAACCTCCTCCAAGAGGGCTTATGTTATACCCAGGTCTGCCGCACCCAGAGCCCCTGTGCCTGCAGCAGGCCACTGCTGACCCACACCTCTGCAGGAGACACGTGAACAGAGTTCTGGCTCAGTCTCTGCGGGGTCTCTGGGTCCTGGTGCACGCAAGGTTTGTTTGAGCCTTTCGAGTATCTCTGGTGGGTATGTGGTTTGATTCTAAATGTGATTTCGCCCCTCCTACCGTCATGCTGGGGCTTCTCCTTTGCCTTTGGACATGGGGTATCTCTTTTTGGTGGGATTCAACATTCTTTTGTCAATAGTTGTTCAGCAGCAAGTTGTAATTTTGGACTTCTCACAGGGGAAGATGAGCTCACGTCCTTCTACTCAACCATCTTGGAGTCAAGTTGTGAACTTCAGTTAGGCAAAGATTTCTTAGGTACAACACCAAAAGCATAATTTATAAAAGACAATATACTGACGTTTATCTGAATTAAGAATTTCTACTCTTTAAATTATACTGCTAAAAGAACAAAAAAACAAAGCACAGACTATGAGAAAATGTATTCTAACCTAATATATTCCAATTATAAAGGTCATATTTTCAAAATATATACAGAATTCAAAATTTTAAAAAAATGAAGGCGTACAAGGCAATTAAAACTAGGCAAAACAATTAAAATAAACATTTAATAAAATCAATACATGGATGTCAAATAAGAATACTAAGAGATGGCCCATATTAGCTATAAAACTGCAATGCAATATCCCTAAAAACGTAATAGGTCTAATACTAAAAAGATTTGACCACACCACGTGTCACCAAGAATGAGGAACAACTGGAAACCTCATATTCTGCTGTTGAAGTGGTAAGTAAATTTAAAGTTTCATTCAGTCTTTCTACTCCCTGATGGAATGAAATGCTCAGCAATTTGCTTTATGCAATAAAATAGATGAACTCCAAGGTAATTATACTGAGTTGAAGATGCCAGATAAAGTATATACAGTAAGAATCTATTTATATAAAATTGTAAAAAACTCAAACTAATCCATAGCAACTGAAAGTAGGTTGATAGTTGCTGGTGATCAGAGTGAGTTGTAAAAGGCAGTAAGGAGGAATGTGAGAAAAACTGGGGTTGACAGGAAAGTCCATTATCTAGACTAAATACATATAATAATAACTATCAGACTATATACTTAAACATGTACATTTATTTTATGTATTTATAAATTCATATTTTAATAAGTAAGAAATAAAGACTTCTTTCAGATAACCAAACATTAATTGAACTTATCAGCAAATATGCACTACAAAAATTTAAAGAAAGGATATTTGCAAAAGAAAAATAATAACAGAAAGTTGGATTTAAATGCAGCAATACTAGAAATAATAAATGTGTGATAATTTTTTTCCATTTAAAAATCTCCTTCTTTTAAAATGTAATTCACTGTATAAAGCAAAGTGTCTTTTGTAGATATATGACACATGTCGAAATAAAATACATAATAAAAACAGAACAAAGGATGGGAGAGGAAAATGGGATTACAGTGTCATAAAGTCCTTACACTATAATTGAAGTGTTATAGTATTATTTAAGAGCAGACTGTGATAATTTTATGAAGTACATTATAGACCCTGAAGCAACCACCAAAAACAAAGTGCAAAAGAATTTCTGGTAAATAATTAATAGTTGAGATAAATAGACTTATAAAGCTAATTAGTCCAAATGAAGGTAGGAATGGAGCAGAACAGCACCAAAAAATGGATAGGAAAATAATATGTAGTGAGATACAGGACTAAATCCAACTACATTGATCAATTAAAATTGATTAAATTTCACAAACAATTCAATATCAAAAGTAGAGACTGATAATTTTTATTTATAAATGAAGATCCAAACATATGCTATCCACAATAAATCCAACTAAATACAACTTTGCAGTTAGGCTAAACATTAAAAGATTAAAAGATACAACATGAACATTTTTTTTTAATCGATAAATCAGTTATATCACTATCAGGCAAAGTAGATTTTAGAACACAGACTATTGCCAAGATTTAGATCTGTATTTGTAGTTCCTGGAGTTTCCAGTCATTAAAGTTAGCGGCATTTTACTGAATTTTAAGGGAGTTACAGTCCCAGAGATACATTAACCTGGAAACATGAGCCTAGTATAACTCACCCCTAAAAAAAACCCCAGTTCTTAAATAAACAAGAACAAGATTTCTACTAAAAGGTCACTGGCTCCACTTCCTTCTCTTAGATATCAGTTCAGTTCAGTTCAGCCGCTCAATCGTGTCCAACTCTTTGCGACCCCATGAATCACAGCACGCCAGGCCACCCAGTCTATCACCAACTCCCGGGGTTCATTCAAACTCATGTTCATCCAGTCGGTGATGCCATCCAGCCACCTCATTCTTTGTCATCCCCTTATCCTCCTTCCCCCAATCCCTCCCAGCATCAGAGTATTTTCCAGTGAGTAAGCTCTTCGCATGAGGTGGCCAAAGTAATGGAGTTTCAGCTTTAGCATCAGTCCTTTCAATGAACACCCCGGAATGATCTCCTTAGAATGGACTGGTTGGATCTCCTTGCAGTCCAAGGGACTCTCAAGAGTCTTCTCCAACACCACAGTTCAAAAGCATCAATTCATTGGCGATCAGCTTTCTTCACAGTCCAACTCTCACATCCATACATGACCACTGGAAAAATAGCCTTGACTAGATGGACCTTTGCTGGCAAAGTAATGTCTCTGCTTTTTAATATGCTATCTAGGTTGGTCACAACTTTCCTTCCAAGGAGTAAGAGTCTTTTAATTTCATGACTGCAATCAGCATCTGCAGTGATTTTGGAGCCCAAAAATATAAAGTCTGACACTGTTTCCACTGTTTTTCCATCTATTTCCCATGAAGTGAAGGGACCAGATTCCATGATCTTCGTTTTCTGAATGTTGAGCTTCAAGCCAACTTTTTCACTCTCCTCTTTCACTTTCATCAAGAGGCTTTTGAGTTCCTCTTCACTCTCTGCCATAAGGGTGGTGTCATCTGCATATCTGAGGTTATTGATATTTCTCCCAGCAATCTTGATTCCAGCTTGTGCTTCTTCCAGCCCAGAATTCCTCATGATGTACTCTGCATACAAGTTAAATAAGCAGGGTGACAATATACAACCTTGACGTACTCTTTTTCCTATTTGGAACCAGTCTGTTGTTCCATGTACATTTCTGACTGTTGCTTCCTGACCTGCATACAGGTTTCTCAAGAGGCAGGTCAGGTGGTCTGGTATTCGCATCTCTTGAAGAATTTCCCACAGTTTATTGTGATCCACACAGTCAAAGGCTTTGGTACAGTCAATAAAGCAGAAATAGATGTTTTTCTGGAACTCTCTCGCTTTCTCCATGATCCAGCGGATGTTGGCAATTTGATCTCTGGTTCCTCTGCCTTTTCTAAAACCAGCTTGAACATCTGGAAGCTCACGGTTCACGTATTGCTGAAGCCTGGCTTGGGGAAATTTGAGCAAGACTTTAATAGAGTGTGAGATGAGTGCAACTGTGTGGTAATTTGAGCATTCTTTGGCATTGCCTTTCTTTGGGATTGGAATAAAGACTGACCTTTTCCAGTCCTGTGGCCACTGCTGAGTTTTCCAAATTTGCTGGCATATTGAGTGCAGCACTTTCACAGCATCGTCTTTCAGGATTTGAAATAGCTCAACTGGAATTCCATCACCTCCACTAGCTTTGTTCGTAGTGATGCTTTCTGAGGCCCACTTGACTTCACATTCCAGGATATCTGGCTCTAGGTGAGTGATCATGCCATCGTGATTATCTTGGTCATGAAGATCTTTTTTGTACAGTTCTTCTGTGTATTCTTGTCACCTCTTCTTAATATCTTCTGCTTCTGTCAGGTCCACATCATCTGTTAGGTCCACATCATTTCTGTCCTTTATCGAGCACATCTTTGCATGAAATGTTCCCTTGGTATCTCTAATTTTCTTGAAGAGATCTCTTGTCTTTCCTATTTTGTTGTTTTCTTCTATTTCTTTGCATTGATCACTGAGGAAGGCTTTTTTATCTCTCCTTGCTATTCTTTGGAACTCTGCATTCAGATGCTTATATCTTTCTGTTTCTCCTTTGCTTTCCGCTTCACTTCTTTTCCCAGCTATTTGTAAGGCCTCCTCAGACAGCCATTTTGCTTTTTTGCATTACTTTTCCATGGGGATGATCTTGATCCCTGTCTCCTGTAAAATGTCACGAACCTCCGTCCATAGTTCATCATGCACTCTATCTATCAGATCTATTCCCTTAAATCTATTTTTTACTTCCACTGTATAATCATAAGGGATTTGATTTAGGTCATATCTGAATGGTCTAATGGTTTTCCCTACTTTCTTCAATTTCAGTCTGATTTTGGCAATAAGGAGTTCATGATCTGAGCCACAGTCAGTTCCTGGTCTTGTTTTTATAACTCTATAGAGCTTCTCCATCTTTGGATGCAAAGAATATAATCAATCTGATTTTGGTGTTGACCATCTCAGACCACAGCCTTGTCTAACTCAATGAAACTAAGCCATGCCATGTGGGGCCACCCAAGACAGGCGGGTCATGGTGGAGAGGTCTGACAGAATGTGGTCCACTGGAGAAGAGAATGGCAAACCATCAGTATACTTTCCTTGAGAATTCCATGAACAGTATGAAAAGGCAAAATGATAGGATACTGAATGAGGAATTCCCCAGGTCAGTAGTTGTCCAGTATGCTACTGGAGATCAGTGGAGAAATAACTCCAGAAAGAATGACGGGATGGAGCCAAAGCAAAACCAATACACAGTTGTGGATGTGACTGGTGATAGAAGCAAGGTCCGATGCTGTAAAGAGCAAAATTGCATAGGAAACTGGAATGTTAGGTCCATGAATCAAGGCAAATTGGAAGTGGTCAAACAGGAGATGACAAGAGTGAACGTAGACATTCTAGGAATCAGGGAACTAAAATGGACTGGAATGGGTGAATTTAGCTCAAATGATCATTATATCTACTACTGTGGGCAGGAATCCCTTAGAAGAAATGGAGTAGCCATCATGGTCAACAAAAGATTCCGAAATGCAGTACTTGGAGCAATCTCAAAAATGACAGAATGATCTCTGTTTGTTTCCAAGGCAAACCATTCAATATTACACTAATCCAAGCCTATGACCCAACCAGTAACGTTGAAGAAGCTGAAGTTGAACGGTTCTATGAAGACCTACAAGACCTTTTAGAACTAACACCCAAAAAAGATGTCCTTTTCATTATAGGGGACTGGAATGCAAAAGTAGGAAGTCAAGAAACACCTGGAGTAACAGACAAATTTGGCCTTGGAGCATGGAATGAAGCAAGGCAAAGGCTAATAGAGTTTTGCCAAGAGAACACACTGGTCATAGCAAACACCCTCTTTCAACAACACAAGAGAAGACTCTACACATGGACATCACCAGATGGTCAACAGCGAAATCAAATTGATTATATTCTGTTAGATACAGTCATAGATAAATTGAGCAAAAAATAAAAAATCTTCCAGAGAGTATAAATAGAGATAAACATATATAGAACCAAGAATTCATGCCATGGCCAACACAGGGAATAATTGATAGCCGACTCCAGATAAACATGACATAAGCTACAAACCTGCCTGTTGTATGTCTTCTATTCTCTTTCAAATGGTATTTGATACTCTACCTTGCCTGTCTGCTTTGTTGCTATTTCCCATGATCATATATTGAAAGTATTATGAGTGAAATTTTACTATTTAGCCAAAGGTTCCTGGATCATGATAAACAACATCCATACCTGATTTGAGAAAAACATACTGATTGAGCATTCTAGATTCCGAGAACACATGTCCCATGACATCAATTCGGGGTTTAGCGGATGATGAGATATAGCATCATTTGAAGGCTGACCGCCGAAGAATCGATGCTTTTGAACTGTGGTGTTGGAGAAGACTCTTGAGAGTCCCTTATACTGCAAGGAGATCCAACCAGTCCATTCTAGAGGAGATCAATCCTGGATGTTCATTGGAGGGACTGATGCTAAAGCTGAAACTGCAATACTTTGGCCACCTCATGCGACGAGTTGACTCACTGGAAAAGACTGTGATGCTGGGAAAGGTTGGGGGCGGGAGGAGAAGGGGACGACGGAGAATGAGATGGCTGGATGGCATCACCGACTCTGTGGACATGAGTTTGAGTGAACTTCGGGAGTTGGTGATGGACAGGGAGGCCTGGCGTGCTGTGATTCATGGGGTCGCGGAGAGTCGGACACGACTGAGCGACTGAACTGAGCTGAACTGAACCTTTGAGCATTGGTGAGTGCATTTTTTACTGTGTGTGTAGTAATCATAACAATAATGATATCAATAGCAACTAGAATTTACTGAATAACTATTATTTGCCAGGCATGATACCAGCCTTTAAAGTTAGATCATTTCATTTTGGCCTTCTGGCAATTCTGAGGTAGATATCATTATTCATTTTCCTACAGATGTTTAAACAAAGTCTCAAATCAATTAAAAAAAAATCTAGCACAGAGTCTTACAGTTAGGAAAATGAGGTGCTGAGGTGGTTTGAATATGAAGCCAAGCACCTCGATTCTTAGATATCATACCATATATAAAATAGGCATTAATGTTGATTCCCTTCTACTAAAGTACTTATGATTTAATTAAGATGAAATAGATTTTGACCCCTCTCAAGCCTCATGTGGGTTTTCCTGGTGGCTCATACAGTAAACAATCTGCCTGCAATACAGGAGACCCGGTTTGATCCCTAGGTTGGGAAGATCCTCTGGAATAGGAAATGGCAACCCACTCCAGTAATCTTGCCTGGAGAATTCCAAGGATAGAGGAGCCTGGCAGGCTACAGTCCATTGGGTTGCAAAGAGTCGGACACAACTGAAAGACTTTCACGTCACTTCAAACCTCATGCAGACTAAGGCTTTAATACAAAATCAATAAATGGTTATTAAATAAATGAATTCATTTCAAATTCAGTACTTCTAAATCAAAAGTTTTGAACTATAGTTGGACATATGGCTTTAAGATTTGAGTATGAGCAGTAAACAATAGAGATATAATAGAGACCTGAAGACATAAATGCCAAAACACTATTTTTTGTCTTCATTTGTAGCCCAAAAACTGATACAAAGAAAGATTATTTTTTGAAATTTGACTTTTTAAATTTAGGCCAACAGTCAAATAAATGAGCAAAGAAGCTTTTGAAGCCAAATGTGGCCTAGATTTTTTTTTTATTTTTAAGAAATAGCTTTCCTTCTTTTTATTTTTTTTCTTTTTTCTTGACCTGACTTAAAACTCACAGCTTCCACATCCAGAATAGATAAAATAGAATGGAACAGGCATTTACTTATGAAACAGTTCCTCACAAGTCACGATTAACCTCAACTACAGATTTTGTTTCTAAATTATGCCCTTTCTTCCCTGTGTCCAATCAGAAATAACATTTCTGAAATTCTGTTCACTGAGGGCTTATATTTTGTGGTATTTTAAAATAAGTATCAGTTGACCTGATTTTTCAAGATATATGAAATTCTGGAAGGTTATGCTATGTGTACTTTGTAAAGTCATGGTGTCTAAACTTAATAAAACTCATTTGTGTGCATATTATTTCATAACATGTGATGACCTAGACTGACTAAGCAGTCACACAAATACTAGGGTTATCCTATTTCAAGACTGCTTATTATTAAGCATCTATTAGATGTTTAATATGATTCACATTTATAAGCAGAATATAGACCCAAATTTCTGTGAGCTTGAGTTTGAATTGGAGATAAGACACATAGTGTTTGCTACAAAAACAATAGTAGATTCAGAAAGATCTTTGAAATAGAATGAGATTAGGACTGGGCAATATTAGGCAAATGCAATTGAGATCAGGAGTTCTGATTTTAGAGTAAAAAGTATTACAAAAAATTATTTGGCTATAGGGCTTAAAGGAACAAAATAATGTTTATTCAATGTTTAAGTATGTCGATATATCTTCATCATCATCATAACAATCATCTTCATAAACTAACAGGTGCTGAACACTTGGAATATTCCAGGCCCTGCTCCAAGGGTTTTTCATATATTAATTCATTAATTCTTACCAAACTCAAGTAGGATAAATGTAAACATCATATCTATTTTATGGATGAGGAAGCTGAAACAAGAGAGAATAAAAGAACTTCTCCAAAACTACACATGTAATAAGTCATGGAGGTGGATTTATATACTTTATGACGTCCAAGTGGACCATTGGAGTGTGTGTGTGTGTGTGTGCGCGCACACGCGCACACTGTTTAGGATATAAATATACAGCTTAAATGTGGTTTTTTTGGTTGTTGTTAATTTACAAAATGCACTTTTGTAAACCATGTTGAAGTGCTTACCATGGCTCAATGAGAGAATGCACTTTTGAATTCTGTACCTTAACCATGGACTACAGCCCACAAGGCTATTCTGTCCAGGGAATTCTCCAGGCAAGAATACTTGAGTGGGTTGCTATTCCCCTCACCAGGGGATCTTCCCAACTCAGAGGTTGAACCCAAGTCTCCTGCATTGCAGACAAATTCTTTACCTTCTGAGCCAGCCCAGTTGAGACAAGTTAATTCAACTTTCTGCTCTTCAGAAAGTAAGTCAATGATAAAATACATACCTCATAGGGTTTTGAGAAATAACTGACTTTGTATAAATAAAAGCTCTAAGGATAGTGCGTGGGACACAGCAAGTGTTCAGTAAAGATCAGTTCAACAAAAGTGTCCAAAATTCAGTTCTTGGGTACAATCTCAAAGATCACAGAAAGATCTCTTGTTTGTTTTGGAGGGGAGGCAAACTATTCTATATCAATGTAATCCAAGTCTATTCTCCAACCACTAATGCCAAAGAAGATGAAGTTGAACAGTTCTATAAAGACCTATAAGACCTTCTAGAGCTAACACCAAAAGCAGATGCCCATTTCATCACAGGGGACTGAAATGCAAAAGTAGGAAGTCAAGAAATACCTGGAGAAACAGGAAAGTTTGGCCTTGGAGTACAAAATGAAGCAGAGCAAAGGTTAACAGAGTTGTGCCAAAAGAACACACTGGTCATTGCAAACACCCGCTTCCAACAAACAAGAGATGGATCTACACATGGACATCATCAGATGGTCAATACTGACTGAAATTAGATTGATTATATTCTTTGCAGCTGAATATGGAGAAGCTCTACACAGTCAGCAAAAACAAAACCAGGAACTGACTGTGGCTGAGATCATGATCTCCTTACTGAAAAATTCAGACTTAAATTGAAGAAAGTAGGGAAAACCACTAGACCATTCAGGTATGACCTAAATCATATCCCTTACGATTATACAGCATAAGTGACAAATAGGTTCAAGGGATCAGATCTGATAGACAGACAGTCTGAGGAAGGAACTATGGACGGAGGTTCATAATATTGTACAGGAAGTGGTGATTAAAATCACCCCCCAAGAAAAAGAATGAAAAAAGGCAAAATGGTTGTCTAAGGAGCAAATGGCAACCCACTCCAGTATTATTGCCTGGAGAACCCCATGGACGAAGGAGCCTGGTAGGCTACAGTCCACGGGGTCGCAAAGAGTCAGACACAACTGAGAGATTTCACTTTTCAAGGAGGCCTTACAGATAGCTGAGAAAAGAAGAGAAGCGAAAGGAAAGATATATCCATCTGAATGCAGAGTTCCAAAGAATGTCAAGGAAAGATAAGAAAGTCTTCCTCAGTGATCACTGCAAGAAAAAGAGGGAAACAAGAGAATGAGAAAGACTAGAGATCTCTTCAAGAAAATTAGAGGTACCAAGGGAACATTTTATGCAAAGATGGTCACAATAAAGGACGGACCTGTTATAGACATAACAGAATCTGAAGATATTAAAAAGGGGTGGCAAAAATACACACAAGAACTATACAAAAAAGATCTTAATGACCCAGATAACCAAGATGGTGTGATACCTAGAGCCAGACATTCTGGACTAAGAAGTCAAGTGCGCCTTACGAAGCTTCACTACAAACAAAGCTGGTGAAGGTGATGGAATTCCAGCTTAGCTATTTCAAATCCTAAAAGATGATGCTGTGAAAGTATTGCACTCAATATGCCAGCAAATTTGGAAAACTCAGCAGTGGCCACAGGACTGGAAAAGGTCAGTTTTCATTCCAATCCTAAAAAAGGCAATGCCTAAAAAAGGCAATGCCAATGTCAAACTACTGTACAATTGCACTCAGCTCACACACTAGCAAAGTAATGCTCAAAATTCTCCAAGCCAGGCTTCAACATTGCATGAACTGTGAACTTACAGATGTACAAGCTGGTTTTAGAAAAGGCAGAGGAACCAGAGATCAAATTGCCAACATCTGCTGGATCATAGAAAAAACAAGGAATTCAATAGAAAAATATCTATTCTGCTTCATTGACTATGCTAAAGCCTTTGATTGTGTGGATCACAATAAACTGTGGAAAATTCTTAAAGAAATGGGACTACCAGACCACCTGACCTGCCTCCTGAGAAATCTGTATGCAGGTAAGGAAGCAACAGTTAGAACTGGTCATGGAAAAATGAACACGTTCCAAATCAGAAAAGGAGAATATCAAGGCTGTATATTGTCACCCTGTTTATTTAACTTATATGCAGAGTACATCATGCTCAAAGACAGGCTGGATGAAGTGCTAACTGGAATCAAGATTGCCAGGAGAAATATCAATAACCTCAGACATGCAGATGACACCACCCTTATGGCAGAAAGTGAAGAGAAACTAAAGAGCCTCTTGATGAAAGTGAAAGAGGAAAGTCAAAAAGTTGGCTTAAAACTCACAAAAAACTAAGATCATGGCATCTGGTCTCATCACTTCACGGCAAATAGATGGGGAAAGAATGGAAATAGTGAGAAACTTCATTTTCTTGGACTCCAAAATCACTGCAGATGGTGACTGCAGTCATGAAATTAAAAGACACTTGCTCCTTGGAAGAAAAGCTATGACCAACTTCGACAGCATATTAAAAAGCAGAGACATTACTTTGCCAACAAAGGTGCATCTCGTCAAAGCTATTCTTTTTCCAGTAGTCTTGTATTTATGTGAGAGTTGGACCATAAAGAAAGCTGAGCACAGAAGAATTGATGTTTTGGAATTGTGGCATTGGAGAAGACACTTAAGAGTCCCTTGGACTCCAAGGAGATCAAATCAGTCAACCCTAAAGGAAATCAGTCCTGAATATTTATTGAAAGACTGATGCTGAATCTGAAGCTTGAATATTTTGGCCACCTAATGTGCCTAATGTGAAGAACTTCCTCACTAGAAAGACCCTGATGCTGGGAAAGACTGAAGGTGGGAGAAGAGGACAACAGAGGATGAGATGGTTGGATGGCATCACTGACTCGATGAACAGGAGTTTGAGCAATACCAGGAGTTGGTATTGGACTGTGAAGCCTGGTGTGCTACAGTCCATGGGGTCCCAAAGAATCAGACACTACTGAGCAAATGAACTGAACTGAACTAAAAGTTTAGTTACTATTGTAGACATGCTAATTCCTTTGCTGGTATCTTAATAGATACATCTTTATTTTTAAACACCCAGCTCAAATAACAATTTTGAAAGCTATTTAAGAATTCACTGGAAATAGAATTTTTATCCAACTTTATAAATCTTATTGTCATAATTCATATATGGAAGCAATTGGATTGATCAGCTGATCTAGTGAAGTGTCAAATGACATTTTCTTCAATATTAGATGTAGAATCAAAAATATTTTGGTCATAGAGATGTAATATTTATTATGTTTTGTAAAGAACCTAATAACTCATGCACCATAGAATTCTCTTTCTGGTATAGCTAATAGTCAAACCAATCAATCCTGAAGGAAGTCAACCTTGAATATTCACTGGAAAGATTGATGCTGAAGCTCCAATCCTTTGGTCACCTTATGTAAAGAGCTGACTCATTGGAGAAGAGAGAGGATGAGATGGTTGGATGGCATCACTGACTCAATCGACATGAGTTTGTACAAACTCCAGCAGGTAGTGATGGACAGGGAAGTCTGCTGTTGCAGTCCATGGGGTCTCATAGAGTCGGGCATGACTGAGCAACTGAACAACAGTTCAGTTCAGCAACAACAACAACAACAAACAGTCTTTAAAACTTTGTCAAGGCAATTATGCATGGAACTTCCTTATTGTTACACTTAATCTCACCTCCTCTCTACTTTCCCAAGTTTTGTTTTGTTTTTATTCATGGTAGAAAGAACACTGGATAAACCCAGGGCATTATTTACATTGATATGTTCCTTTATGTAGATCTAATATAATGCTGAGAGATATACATAGTACAGCATATTCCCTTAAACACACATAAAGAATATTCCATGAATGAAACCTAACCAGGAATATAAATGGACTTATATGGGAAATGTCAAGTGGGCCTTAGAGAGCATCACTATGAACAAAGCTAATGGAGGTGATGGAATTGAGCTATTTCAAATCCTGAAAGACGATGCTGTGAAAGTGCTGCACTCAATATGCCAGCAAATTTGGAAAACTCAGCAGTGGCCACAGGACTGGAAAAGGTCAGTCTTCATTCCAATCCCAAAGAAAGGCAATGCCAAAGAATGTTCAAACTACTGCACAATTGCACTCATCTCACACGGTAGTAAAGTCATGCTCAAAATTCTCCAAGCCAGGCTTCAGCAATATGTGAACCGTGAACTTCCAGATGTTCAAGCAGGATTTAGAAAAGGCAGAGGCAGCAGACATCAAATTGCCAACATCCACTAGATCATGGAGAAAGCAAGAGAGTTCCAGAAAAATACCTATTTCTGCTTTATTGACTGTGCCAAAGCCTTTGAATGTGTGGATCACAATAAACTGTGGAACATTCTGAAAGAGATGGGAATAGCAGACCACCTGACCTGCCTCTTGAGAAACCTGTATGCAGGTCAGGAAGCAACAGTCAGAACTGGACATGGAACAACAGACTGGTTCCAAATAGGAAAAGGAGTATGTCAAGGCTGTATATTGTCACCGTGCTTATTTAACTTATATGCAGAGTACATGATGAGGAATGCTGAGCTGGAAGAAGCAGAAGCTGGAATCAAGATTGCCGGGAGAAATATCAATAACCTCAGATATGCAGATGACACAACCCTTATGGCAGAAAGTGAAGAGGAACTCAAAAGCTTCTTGATGAAAATGAAAGAGGAGAGTGAAAAGGTTGGCTTGAAGCTCAACATTCAGAAAACAAAGATCATGGCCTCTGGTCCCATCACTTCATGGGAAATAGATGGGGAAACAGTGGAAACAGTGTCAGACTTTATTTTTTGGGGCTCCAAAATCACTGCAGATGCTGATTTTAGTCATGAAATTAAAAGACGCTTGCTCCTTGGAAGGAAAGTTATGACGAACCTAGATAGCATATTAAAAAGCAGAGACATTACTTTGCCAACAAAGGTCCATTTAGTCAAGGCTATGGTTTTTCCCGTGGTCATGTATGGATGTGAGAGTTGGACTGTGAAGAAAGCTGATCGCCGAAGAATTGATGCTTTTGAACTGTGGTGTTGGAGAAGACTCTTGAGAGTCCCTTGGACTGCAAGGAGATCCAACCAGTCCATTCTAAAGGAGATCAATCCTGGGTGTTCATTGGAAGGACTGATGCTAAAGCTGAAACTCCAATACTTTGGCCACCTCATGCGACGAGTTGACTCACTGGAAAAGAGTCTGATGCTGGGAGGGATTGGGGGCCGGAGGAGACGGGGACGACAGAGAATGAGATGGCTAGATGGCATCACCGACTCGATGGACATGAGTTTGAGTGAACTCCGGGAGTTGGTGATGGACAGGGAGACCTGGCGTGCTGTGATTCATGGGGTTGCAAAGAGTTGGACACGACTGAGTGACTGAACTGAACTGATGGGAAATCATTCTATAATTAATTAGATTTGGGAATACTTAAAAATTATTTTTTGCCCATATGGGAATATATGTCATGTTTTAGTAAAAAAATAAATAACACTGTAATATAATATACTGATTTTTCATCTATTAGATATTTCTATTTTTTAATGTCAGAATAACTAACTCTCACATAGAGGAAATCTCTACTTTCAGTTTTCTTCTGCTGGTGCTTCTACATGAAGTCAAAAGACAAGGAATAGCATATAAGAAATAAAAGATGAAGAGAGTGAAAAGGTATAAGCTTCCAATTATATGATAAATAAGTACAGGGGTGGAGTTTGCAATATGATACATATAGTTAACAGGGCTGTATGTTATATATGATAGTTGTTAAAATAAATCCTCAGAGTTCTCATCACAAGAAAAATATTCTATTAATGTCTTTAATTTTGTTATTACGAATGGATGCTTACTTAATTTAGTGTGATAATCATTTCATGATGTAGGTAAGTCAAATCATTATGCTGTATACCTTAAACTTATACAGTCCTATATGTCAATTATATCTCAATAAAACTAGAAGAAGAGGAACAAAAAAAAAAAGAAACAGAGGTATACCTAAGGGATATGATGAGTTCAGTTCTAGACTACTGCAGTAAAGTGCATATTTCAATAAATAGAGTCACACAATTTTTTCGGTCTCAGTGCAAATTAAAGTTTTGTTTTTACTACACTATGGGCTATTAAGTGTGCAGAAGCATTATGTGTTAAAATGTGTTAAAATTATGTTCCAAAAATACCTTAGCTAAAAATACTTTATTGCTATAAAATGCTAGCCATCATCTGAGCCTTAAACTAAGTGTAATCTTTTTGTTGCTGGAGGGTCTTGTCTTGATGTTCATGGTTCTGACTGATCAGAGTGGTGGTAACTAAAGGTTAGGGTGGCTGTGGCAATTTCTTAAAATAATAAGACAGCAATGAATTTAGCTGTATTGACTGACTCTTCCTTTCATGAACATTTTCTCCATAATATGCAGTTGCTATTTCATAGCATCTTACCCACAGTAGGACATCTTTTAAAATTGGAGTCAACCCCCTCAAAGCCTGCCCATGCTTTATAAATCATTCTAAATTTGTTGTCATTTTGATAATCTTCACTGCATCTTCACCAGGAGATGAAGATAAATTGAAGATAAATTTCTTGAGATAAATTCTATCTCAAGAAGCCACATCCTTTGCTCATCCATAAGAAGCAACTTCTCACCCATTCAAGTTTTATCATGAGACTGCAGCATTTCAGTCACATCTTCAGTCTCCACTTAAAATTCCGGTCCTCTTGCTATTTCCACCACATCTAGAGTACTTCCTGCACTAAATTTTTGAACCCCTCAAAGTCATCCATGAGGACTGGAATCAATTTCTTCCAAACTCTAGTTATGTTGCTATTTTGACCTCTTCTCATGAGTCATAAATGTCCTCAGTGTAATCTTGGGTCACAAATCCGTTCCAGGTTTTCAATCTACTTTGCCCAGATGCATCAGACTAACCACTATCCATGCCAGCTATAGCCTTATGCAACAAACTTCTTAACAAATTATTGACTGGGCGATTTCTGCAGAAAATAATGCCTGTGGCTGGCAATTTGTTTTGTAAGTGAATGTTGAAATGTCTCTGGTCAATAACATTTTGGGTAACAAAGGATATATTAATAAGTCTCTGGTCAATAAGTTGTTAAATGATAAGACTTGAAAATCAAAATTGCTCTTTGATGCATGGGCTGCAGAATGGATGTTTTGTTAGCAGGCATAAAAACAATAATCTCATTGCACATCTCCATCAGAGCTCTTGGGTGACCAGGTGCATTGTTAGTGAGCAGTAATATTTTAAAAAGAATCTATTTCTGAGCAGTAGGTCTAAACAGTGACTTAAAATATTCAGTAAATCATGCTGTCACAGATGTGTTGCCATCCAGACTTTGTTGTTATAATTACACAGTATGAACAAAGTCATTTTAGTGTAATTCTTCAGATTTCCATAATGGCAAATGGGCTTCTCTTGTGGCTCAGTTGGTAAAGAATCCAGCTGCAATGTGGGAGACCTGACTTCGATTCCTGGTTTGGGAAGATCCCCTGAAGAAGGGAAAGGGTACCCACTCCAGTAATCTGGCCTGGAGAATTCCATGGACTGTATAGTCCATGGGGTCACAAAGAGTCAGAAATGACTGAATGACTTTCACTTTCAAATGAGTACTGGCTTCAACTTAAAATCACCAGCTACATTAGCCCCTAATAAGAAAGTCAGCCTGTCCTTTGAAGCTTTGAGAGCAGGCATTGACTTCTCTCTGGCTATAAAAGTCATAAATGGCATCTTTTACTAGAAGGGTGTTTCATCAATGTTGAAAAGCAGTTGTTTAGCATAGCTACCTTAATTATCTCAGCTAGATTTCCTGTATAATTTGCTGCCCCTTCTATGTCAGCACTTGCAACTTCACTTTGCACTTTTATGTTTTGGAAATGCTGTCTTTCCTTAAACCTTATGAATAAACTTCTGCTAGCTTCAAATTTTTCTCCTGAAGCTTCCTCACCTTCCTCAGCCTTCATCAGATTGAAGAGAGTTAGGGCTTTGCTCTGGATTAGGGGTTTTTGCTCAGGGGAATGTTGTAGCAGGTCTGATCTTCTGTCCAGACAATTAAAACTTTCTCCATATCAGCAATAAGGCTATTTCATTTTCTGATCATTCATGTTCACTTGATTAGCACTTTTAATTTCAAGAACTTTTCCTTTTCATTCAAACTTGGCTAACCTTTTGGCAAGAGAGACTTAGGTTTCAGTCTGTCTCAGGTTTTGACATGTCTTCCTCACTAAGCTTAATCATTTCTTCATTTTGATTTAAAGTGAGAAATATGTTTCTCATCATTTCACTCAAACAATTAAAGGGCATTGTAGGCTTGTTAATTGGCCTAAATTCAATACTTTTCTGTCAAGGAATAGGAAACCCCAAAGAGAGAGAGAAAGAGGGGGAAATAGCCACTCAGAGAAACAGTTCAGTTCAGTTCAGTCACTCACTGTCTGACTCTTTGTGACCCTATGGACTGCAGCATGCCAGGCTTCCCAGTCCAACACCAACTCCTGGAGCTTGCTCAAATTCATGTCTATTGAGTCAGTGATGTAATCCAACCATCTCATCCTCTGTTGTCCTGCCTTCAATCATTCCCAGCATCAGGAATTTTTCCAATGAGTCAGTTCTTTGCATCAGGTGGCCAAAGTATTGGAGCTTCAACTTCAGCATCAGTTCTTCCAAAGAATATTCAGGACTGATTTCCTTTAGGATTGACTGGTTGGATCTCCCTGCAGTCTTCTCCAACACCACAATTCCAAAAGCATCAATTCTTTGATGCTCAGCTTTCTTTATCGTCCAACTGTCACATCCATACATGACTATTGGAAAAACCATAGCTTTGACTAGATGGATCTTTGCCGGCAAAGTAATCCCTCCGTTTCTTAAAATGCTGTCTAGGTTGGCCTTAGCTTTTTTTCATAACTTAATGTACGTTTTATGTGTTTTCACTGTTCCTTTGCCTTGCCAAACAGTATGAAAAGGCAGAGGAACAGTGGAAACACACAAAACATTCATTAAGTTTGCAGTCTTATATGAGAGATCTCCAATTACAATAGTAACATTGAAGATCACAGGTCACCATACAAATATAGTAAAGTTTAAAATATTACAGGAACTACCATAACATGACACAGAGACATAAAGTGAATAACGTTAGAAAAACGATACAAATAAATTTGCTCAGTGTAAGGTTGCCACAAAATTTCAATTTAGAAATGCAGTATCTACAAAGCAAGATAAAGTGAAGGGCAATAAAATGAGGTATGCTGAGGCCTCTGTTTCCCCAAATACACACACACATACACACACACACACACATAGAGTTCTACGTAACCTAGAGGTATGCGTGTGTGTGTGTATATATATACATATACGTATATATATTATATGTATACATGTATATGTATGTGTGTGTGTATATATATAGAATTCAATCTTTGTTTCCTTCACCAGTTAAATATATCTATAGGGTCATAACTTGTTATAAAAAGAAATAAATGAGTCCTTCAGCTCTCCTTGCCTTCATGAGTTGGGCTGGGGTAGAAAGGAATCTAACACTTTCTAAGAAAATATTTTCTCATGCATCTTTTCTCTCACTCCCAGTATGAAGAGAACAGAAAACATCCTGAATTTCTCTGAACAAGCTGCATACAAATTCCACTTATTTCTCATTCCCTTTACTAACAAGGCAAACAGACTTTTCTATAATAATATTGTCATGATTTATTTCATTTCCAACTACATAGACTTTTTTTGACTAATGTCAACACTGTAGAAGTCTAGGTTCTACCTAAAATTTAAACAAATATATACACACATAAACATCCTCAGCTTCATATTACCCTGACATTTGCGTGTGTTTGCATGTAAATATTCTCATTTTGATTTCTTGGTCAAGGCTCTGTATAACCAATCACTTGCCTAATTCCAAATTCAGCTTTTGTCATTTTTCCTTCACTGGTTATGCCACAATTATATCCTTCAATGTCGTTTCTATCATGAGTGCTTGATATATGCTGGTCTCTTTTTCTGGCACACTCCCCATTTTATTGTCAAAGAATTCCACATTCAGATTTCCAGCATAAATAAAATTCTCCTAAATAAATCATTAACATACAAGTTTTCTGTAACTTATCTCTTATCATCTTATCACAAATAAAAATGTATTTGTTTATTATTATTTCCCCTTTTTCACAACTAGACGGTAAGTCCTGTATCTTTCTATTTGAGAATAATATTCACAGAATCCAGTTTCCATGTATTTTGTATTGAGAATAATTTTCCTAGAATCTACCATAATGCCTAATTCAATAAGCAATTTTTGAATGGTTGATTCTCTTTCTGAACTAGACAAAATAAAATAGTATCTTTTAAATGGAAATTTAGGAGAAGGCCTCTAGATAAAATGTAAAAGAATAATTTTTACTAAGCTAGGTTAGAGAAGACTCTTGAGAGTCCCTTATACTGCAAGGAGATCCAACCAGTCCATTCTAAAGGAGATCAGTCCTGGATGTTTATTGGAGGGACTGATGCTAAAGCTGAAACTGCAATACTTTGGCCACCTCATGCGACGAGTTGACTCACTGGAAAAGACTCTGATGCTGGGAAAGGTTGGGGGCGGGAGGAGAAGGGGACGACCGAGAATGAGATGGCTGGATGGCATCACCGACTCTGTGGACATGAGTTTGAGTGAACTCTGGGAGTTGGTGATGGACAGGGAGGCCTGGCGTGCTGTGATTCATGGGGTCGCGGAGAGTCGGACACGACTGAGCGACTGAACTGAACTGAACTGAACTGAAAGAACAAAAATTATTGGATGAATATTCTTGCAAGTCTAGCTTCAAACAGAGAGAGCCTAACATCTATATTTGACAGGCTACTGTCCTGAACACATATGACCTTGATCAGACTAATAAAAACAGATAAATATAGTCTTTGTCCACAAGAACAAGGCAGATCTTATTCTGGAGATCAGTTTTTCACATATTTGTATGGAATTATTTCCTGAAGAATTTAAGTATAAAAAACAAGGTATCCCAAATAATTATCAACTGGCATTTTATCTGTGTCATTGATGTGTTCAGCAGCATAACAATAATCTATAAGGATTATGCATGCCTATTTTTAATCAAAGAATCAAAATAAATCCTAATAATGTCATTACATTCAGTGAAATACATTTCAGGAACAAAAAATGCTCCAATAGCACAATGCATTAATTTTCTATTGAAGTAGGTAGGAGACTTAGAAATCAAACATTACATTTCATCTTCCTGTTAAAAGCCAAATCATTGCAAGGCTAACCCAATCATTTCTCTTACTCTAAAGAGGAAACTTGACTCCTGAGATAGTCCTGCTGACTTTCTCAGGCTAACGTTTTTACTTTGTTTTTACTGTTATTAAAATTTAAGTAAGTTTCATATGTGCAGTATTTGGTCTTTAGAGTTTTAAATTATTTTCAGGTACCAAAACTCTTTCTTCTCCCCTCCTTAATGATTATCAATTCTATATTCCCATGGGTAGTATGCCTTTATCATCTCTGCTTTTAATTTTATCCTTTTACATCCTGAAAGGATGATTTTGTGTGTTTATTTACTTACCTATAAAACCTAACAGACATCTTGGTACTGAACACAAGTTATCTCATTCCTTGCAGGAAATTTCTCTTCAGTAACTGCCATCACTAGAGCCCTTCACCAAACACTCTACACAGAAAAATCTCTTGATCTTTTCACATTTCTTCCTTTATTTGGCAAACTGTGATCCATTCATGCAAAGGTGGAACACCATCAAGTCTAAGAATTTTATTCCAGAATCTTAAAAATTTATTTAAAACAGTGTTTTTATAATTTCTTGAATTCATGTCAAAGAAATTCATGATTCACACTGTTTCTATTTAAAAGCATGTAGGAGTTTATACAAACTATTTTTGAAAGGAAGTTAAAATATCTTCAGCTCAAGAAAACGTGTACATTTCCTCTATCAGCACTGCTGTAGTAATAATAATCCAAATGGGAATGAACATCATTAGCCTAAACTGGTCCAGCTCTATGGACAATGGCCTAACAAGAAATGTTTCCTCAAGCAAAAATGGCAGAAAATGCAATCTGACTTTTTGCTCTTTCAAAATGTTCCAAAATGATCTGGCATCCTACCTTTTCTCTCTTTGCAATTGCAACTTCCTTGTTATTTTATTCCTTGAGCAGAGTAAATGGTGAAATTGAAATAAGCTACCTTTCTAATCAGACTCAGACTTGTTTTACTCTTTTAATTTATTTTTAAATTCCATAGCAACAAAGGCCATACAACCATGAGTAAGAACGTTATTTTAATATGGTCAAAGTTCTGTAATTTCCTATTAGTCCATAAGAGAACTTTTTGTCTATCAAATTTATACCTGAGAACTAGGAAACTTTTGGCATTTAAATGTATTTTCTGACCTAAAAACTTTTATTAGACTATTCACCTGGTCAGTGTACCTTTAGATCTATAGAAAATCTTATCCTAGGTGAATGATAATTCTAAGTTTATACTCTGTAATTTACTAAATACTTTGAACTAAAAAAATTCAGCCTCTCCAATCTTGATACAGGAAGACTCAGAGCACAGATGCCAAGGCACAGTTATAGTACAAGGAAGCTATTGCTCAGAATCTAACTTTCTGAGCAATATAATGTAGGGCTCGTGGTTCTCCCTGTCTATAAGTTCTAAGTTTACTAAAGCATTTCTTCATAGTAATATCACAAAAATTATGTGTCCTCTCACCCATAATAAGCCACTAGACCTCATCTGAGAATACAACATAAGGAAACATTACCCTAATCCATTTTCTATTTAACAGTATGTGAAGTATTGTAATAATTTCTTACTATATAAGGACTTAATTTTCATGCTGTATTTGGACCTCTGAAAGATTGATTCCAGTGGGAATGGAGAATTTGCCAAACTAACACAATTCCCTATGTCAGGAACCAAAGGTTTAATCATATTCCATCATGAATACTCCCCAATCTCAACAGCATAAAACAAAACTGTATTTCTCCCCTTTGTGTTTTGTGTCTACTAAAAGTCAGTAATGGGTGGAGGATGGGCAGTTTCCTAATCATCCGTCCTTGAACAAAACTAATAGAGAAGCCTCCATCAAATGTTGAATGCCATTCCAGGAGAAATGTTATTCCAGAGGTCTTTAGTTTAAGTAAATTCCTGATATGAGAATGTCATGCATCACTTATGCTTATGTAAAAATCATAGGCTAGAACAACTCAATTGTTCCCACTCAAGGACAAGCAGGTCCAAAAATTAAATCCCTGCATTTTCCCCAAAAGGGAAAACAGATACTTGGTAAACAGTAACTATTAGAAACTCCAATACTTTGGCCACCTCATGCGACGAGTTGACTCACTGGAAAAGACTCTGATGCTGGAAGGATTGGGGGCGGGGGAGAAGGGGACGACAGAGAATGAGATGGCTGGATGGCATCACCGACTCAATGGACATGAGTTTGAGTGAACTCCGGGAGTTGGTGATGGACAGGGAGGTCTGGGGTGCTGTGATTCATGGGGTCGCAAAGAGTCGGACACGACTGAGCGACTGAATTGAACTGAACTATTAGAGTTCTACTCCCTGGCTATCAAAAGATCCACTTACAGTCCTTCCCACACTCAGAATGTGTTACCCTTCCCTCCCTCACTTTTCAAGGGGCCATCCAGTTCCTGCATCAAGCCAGAGTCAAGGAAGTAGGGAAGATGAATGCTAGTTTCTACATGAATTCTGGGTATCATATCCAGAAGGTTGTCAAAGGCTGTTGAGATTTTAGGTCACAAAAAGCCCTAATCCCATTTATGTGCTTTTTTTTTTTTTTTTTTTTGGTGCTTTCCACAAGCTTAGCCAACTTCCTACTAGAATATCTTCTATTCAGTTTAATGTGGTAATAATTTTGCAAAGTATTTTTCTTTATTTTTTGGAGACATACCTCTCTAGAACTTGAAACAAAATATTCTGGCACATGGGGGATATCAATTTTTAGAAGGAAAGCCATAATTCCTTCCCCTGAAAGAATTTCCTGGACATTCAGTTCAGTTCAGTTCAGTTCAGTCGCTCAGTCGTGTCCGACTCTCCGCGACCCCATGAATCACAGCACGCCAGGCCTCCCTGTCCATCACCAACTCCCGGAGTACACTCAAACTCATGTCCACAGAGTCGGTGATGCCATCCAGCCATCTCATTCTCCGTCGTCCCCTTCTCCTCCTGCCCCCAACCTTTCCCAGCATCAGAGTCTTCTCCAGTGAGTCAACTCGTTGCATGAGGTGGCCAAAGTATTGCAGTTTCAGCTTTAGCATCAGTCCCTCCAATGAACATCCAGGATTGATCTCCTTTAGAATGGACTGGTTGGATCTCCTTGCAGTATAAGGGACTCTCAAGAGTCTTCTCCAACACCACAGTTCAAAAGCATCGATTCTTCGGCGATCAGCCTTCTTCACAGTCCAACTCTCACAACCATACATGACCACGGGAAAAACCATTGCCTTGACTAGACGGACCTTGGTTGGCAAAGTAATGTCTCTGCTTTTTAATATACTATCAAGGTTGGTCATAACTTTCCTTCCAAGGAGCAAGCGTCTTTTAATTTCATGGCTGCAATCAGCATCTGCAGTGATTTTGGAGCCCAAAAAAACAAAGTCTGACACTGTTTCCACTGTTTTTCCATCTATTTCCCATGAAGTGATGGGACCAGATGCCATGATCTTTGTTTTCTGAATGTTGAGCTTCAAACCACCTCACACAATTAAGAGCACTTAGTAATGAGAATATGAGTGTAAATATGACTAGCGATCTCAATCATGCAAAAGGGTAAGTTCTATGTAGACTTTGTTGCTCAAAACCTTTTCAGTTTTATATTTTACACATTAGAGATGAGAGCAGTTGTCTCCTCTAACTCAGTCACCAAATCTCTGAACCCTCTATTTCTTTTCATTTCTCTTTGTAACAACAGCCAATTATTTCATGTTTGTCTCTTCCTAGTAGTACTTTGTCACACTCCAGTACTCTTGCCTGGAAAATCCCATGGACGGAGGAGCCTGGTTGGCTGCCGTCTATGGGGTCACACAGAGTCAGACACGACTGAAGTGACTTAGCCTCAGCAGCTGCAGTAGTACTTTGTAAATATAGCCAATAGCAACGAGCACAGGCTACTAGCCTTCTATTTTCTAACCTCTTATTTTAGACTATAACTCCTTAAGCATATTACTTCTTTTTAACGCCATTTCAGGCAACACATTTATCAAGTGTTTTGCCACTGCATTAAAAATCCCATTCTCCAATCCTCTAATTATAGCTTTATCCCTGCTTACTACACGGTCTATAATTGATGCTATTACAGCAGCATTACCCTGCCTCAGTACCAATCTCTGTATCATAAGGATCAGCTGAATCATCCTATGTACTAAGTCACTTTAGTTGTGTCTGATTCTTTGAGACCCTATGGACCATAGCCTGCCAGGCTCCTCTGTCCATGGGATTCCCCAGGTAAGAATACTGGAATGAGTTGCCATGCCCTCCTCCAGAGAATCTTCCTGACCCAGGGATCTAACTCATTTCTCTTACGTCTCCTAACTTAGCAGGCAGGTTCTTTACCACTAGCACCACCTGGGAAGCCTGAATCATGCTACAGTAACAACAAGAAAAAATTCAAAATCTTACTGGCTCACTTAACACAAATTTATTTGTTGATTACACTATACTTTATCAAAGACGGAGAGAGAACTTTCTCAGGATGATAGAGTAGGCACAACTGTAAACACTGGTAGTTATCATGGCCAAGGGGTGGGGGGAAGGTTTTGGAAAGAATCAAAAAACAATAATTAAATGCTCAGTCTGGAAGTATCATTCTCATTAGCTATATTCAATCACATAGTTACAAAATTTTATAACAAAATCAAAAATGGCCAAGGGGTGGGGTAAGGTTTTGGAAAGAATCAAAACAATAATTAAATGCTCAGTCTGGAATTATCATTCTCATTAGTTATATTCAATCACATAGTTACAAAATTTTATAACAAAATAAAAAAATGCACACCTAACATGTGACTGGGAGTTGGTGATGGACAGGGAGGCCTGGCGTGCTGTGATTCATGGGATCGCAGAGAGTTGGACACGACTGAGCGACTGAACTGAACTGAACATGTGACTAGAAGGGAGGAGAATAGGAAATATTTGGCCAATAACCACAATCACTGGTAGGACATACTCTTCAAAATGATCTAAAGTGGACTGGTGAAAAACTACATAGAATAAGTGCAAAGTATATAATTTATGGGCATAAAATTTAAGTTAAAACTAAACACATAATGAATTGGCAATATTAGGCTACTAACTCTTACTGAAGCTAAAATAGATTTTTATTTTTATTTATTTTTTTTTTCTGTAATTATTTTTTATTGGAGGCAAATTATTTTACAATATTATATTGGTTGGTTTTGCCATACATTGATATGAATTTGCCCCGGTTCCCCCTCCTGAACCCCCCTCCCACCTCCCTCCTCCCTTTATCCTCCCTCTGGGTCATCCCCGCATGCCAGCCCCGAGCATCCTATAACATGCATTGACCCTGAACTAGTGATTCGTTTCACATATGACAACATACGTGTTTCAATGCCATTCTCCCAAATCATCCCACCCTCACCCTCTCCCATAGAGTCCCAAAGACTGTTCTATACATCTGTGTCTCTTTTGCTGTCTCGTATACAGGGTTATCATTTGCATCTTTCTAAATTCCATATATATGTGTTAGTATACTGTATTGGTGTTTTTCTTTCTGGCTTACTTCACTCTGTATAATAGGCTCCAGTTTCATCCACCTCATTAGAACTGATTCAAATGTATTCTTTTTAATGGCTGAATAATACTCCATTGTGTATATGTACCAAAGCTTTCTTATCCATTCGTCTGCAGATGGACATCTAGGTTGCTTCCATGTCCTGGCTATTATAAACAGTGCTGCAATGAACATTGGAGTACACGTGTCTCTTTGAATTCTGGTTTCCTCGGTGTGTACATAATGAATTGGCAATATTAGGCTACTAACTCTTACTGAAGCTAAAATAGATTTTTAAATACTAACTTTAGGCATTAATTGAAATTTCTCAATTGAATGATGACAAATTACATACTTCCTCCATTTAATGAAGTCTTATTGAAATATAAAACCTTTCTTCCAGAAAGCAATGACTATAGAGTAATAAGTCAGTTTATTTATTTAGGAAAAGGTAAATATGCATTGCATATGTATCACATATGCCACTTTATTCATGACTCTTAATATATAGCTTTTAGATATTTTATAGAGATATTCAATGTTCCTGAGATATATTTTAAATTACTTTATTTATTAAAAATTCATATTACTTATTATAAATAAAACAACTCTTGGAAATAAAGTTCAAATTTGGAGATTAGTTGAATAAATGTTAAGAAAATGGTAAACTATTAAATATATCAAAAAGACCATATTAGTTCTCATGCAATGAATAAATCATATTAAGTTCTAATCAACTTTTGTAAAAAGAATACTTTAAACTGTTTGTTGTTTCTGCGCTGTGTGCTGTGCTTAGTCGCTCAGTCATGTCTGACTCTTTGTGACTCCATGGACTGCAGAATGCCAGGCTCCTCTGTCCATGGGGATTCTCCAGGCAAAAATACTGGAGTGGGAATCTTCCCAACCCAGGTATCAAACCCAGGTCTCCCATATTGCAGTCGGATTCTTTACCAACTGAGCCACCAGAGAAGCTTGAAATGAAAGGTTAAAGTGTGCTGTGCTTAGTCGCTCGGTCATGTCCAACTCTTTTTGTGACTCCATGGACTGCAGCCTGCCAGAGTCCTCTGCTGTTTCTGTAAATGCACATTAACATGTAATCTCATATTTACACATCAGAGATCTGCATTAATATCAGCATTCATCTTAATATAAAATGAGTGTCATTCTTTGAGGGTGCAGAATTGTGATTTGAACAAATGTATATATGAATTTTGTCAGTACTTTAATGTGACCAAATTAGTTCATTCTAATGAGAATAAGCCTCAGCTCTCTGCTTCCTCTCTTCTAGCCCTACACATTCTATCTGGGAAATAACTCCTATTCACCTGTGAGGATGATATTAATAATTCTTTATTTTCAAACAAGTCTTACTTTAGAGTCTTCAGGTGCATATGTCATATATCAATGATTATTTCCAGATGTAGAATGAATACTTTAATTGAGAAGAAACCTATCACTCCAATTTCATAGACTTTTATTCTTCTGCTACATGCTGTAGAAATCTTATTTTGGAGGATTAAAGTTTTTTTTTTTTAATGGTAGTATTTAGATATTATATATAATATATATATTATACATATAAAGGATCATGAGAGATCACTATCAGCAATTATATGTCAATAAAATGGACAACTTGGAAGAAATGGACAAATTCTTAGAAAAGTACAACTTTCCTAACTGAACCAGAAAGAAATAGAAAATCCTAACAGACCCATCACAAGCACAGAAATTGAAACTGTAATCAGAAATATTCCAGCAAACAAAAGCCAAGGTCCAGACGGCTTCACAGCTGAATTCTACCAAAAATTTAGAGAACAGCTAACACCTATCCTACTCAAGCTCTTCCAGAAAATTGCAGAGGAAGATAAACTTCCAAACTCATTCTATGAAGCCACCATCACCCTAATACCAAAACCTGACAAAGATGCCACAAAAAAAGAGAACTACAGGCCAATATCACTGATAAACATAGATGCAAAAATCCTTAACAAAATTCTAGCAATCAGAATCCAACAACACATTAAAAAGATCATATATCATGACCAAGTGGGCTTTATCCCAGGAATGCAAGGATTCTTCAATATCTGCAAATCAATCAATGTAATACACCACATTAACAAAATGAAAAATAAAAACCACATGATTATCTCAATAGATGCAGAGAAAGCCTTCGACAAAATTCAACATCCATTTATGATAAAAACCCTCCAGAAAGTGGGAATAGAAGGGACCTATCTCAACATAATAAAAGCTATATATGACAAACGCACAGCAAACATTATCCTCAATGGTGAAAAACTGAAAGCATTTCCCCTAAAGTCAGGAACAAGACAAGGGTGCCCACTCTCACCACTACTATTCAACACAGTTTTGGAAGTTTTGGCCACAGCAATCAGAGAAGAAAAAGACATAAAAGGAATCCAAATTGGAAAAGAAGAAGTAAAACTATCACTGTTTGCAGATGACATGATCATCTACACAGAAAACCCTAAAGACTCTACCAGAAAATTACTAGAGCTAATCAATGAATATAGTAAAGTTGCAGGATATAAAATCAACACACAGAAATCCCTTGCATTCCTATACACTAATAATGAGAAAATAGAAAGATAAATTAAGGAAACAATTCCATTCACCGTTGCAACGAAAAGAATAAAATACTTAGGAATATATCTACCTAAAGAAACAAAAGACCTTATAGAAAGACCTTATAGTTTTATAGAAAACTATAAAACACTAGTGAACGAAATCAAAGAGGACACTAATAGATGGAGAAATATACCATGTTCATGGATTGGAAGAATAAATATTGTGAAAATGAATATATTACCCAAAGTAATTTATACATTCAATGCAATCCCTATCAAGCTACCAATGGTGTTTTTCACAGAGCTAGAACAAATAATTTCACAATTTGTATGGAAATGCAAAAAACCTCAAATAGCCAAAGCAATCTTGAGAAAGAAGAATGGAACTGGGGGAATCAACCTGCCGGACTTCAGGCTCTACTACAAAGACACAGTCATCAAGACAGTATGGTACTGGCATAAGACAGAAATATAGATCAATGGAACAAAATGGAAAGCCCAGAGATAAATCCACGCACCTATGGACACCTTATCTTTGACAAGGGAGGCAAGAATACTCAATGGAGAAAAGACAATCTCTTTAACAAGTGGTGCTGGGAAAACTTGTCAACCACTTGTAAAAGAATGAAACTAGAACACTCCCTAACACCATACACAAAAATAAACTCAAAATGGATTAAAGATCTAAATGTAAGACAGACACTATAAAACTCCTAGAGGAGAACACAGGCAAAACACTCTCTGACATAAATCACAGCAGGATCCTCCATGACCCACCTCCCAGAATATTGGAAATAAAAGCAAAAATAAACAAATGGGACATAATTAAAATCAAAAGCTTCTGTGCAGCAAAGGAAACTATAAGGAAGGTGAAAAGACAGCCTTCAGAATGGGAGAAAATAACAGCAAATGAAGCAACTGATAAAGGATTAATCTCAAAAATATACAAGCCACTCCTGCAGCTCAATTCCAGAAAAATAAATGACCCAGTCAAAAAATGGGCCAAAGAACTAAACAGACATTTCTCCAAAGAAGACATACAGATGGCTAACAAACACATGAAAGGATGCTCAGCATCACTCATAATCAGAGATATGCAAATCAAAACCACAATGAGGTACTATTTCACTCCAGTCAGAATGACTGCTATCCAAAAGTCTACAAGCAATAAATGGTGGAGAGGGTGAGGACAAAAGGGAACCCTCTTACACTGTTGGTGGGAATGCAAACTAGTACAGCCACTATGGAGAACAGTGTGGAGATTCCTTAAAAAACTGGAAATAGAACTGCCATACGACCCAGCAATCGCACTCCTGGGTATACACACCGAGGAAACCAGAATTGAAAGAGGCACATGTACTCCAATGTTCACCGCAGCACTGTTTATAATAGCTAGGACATGGAAGCAACCTAGATGTCCATCTGCAGATGAATGGATAAGAAAGCTGTGGTACATTTACACAATGGAGTATTACTCAGCAAATAAAAAGAATACATTTGAATCAGTTCTAATGAGGTGGATGAAACTGGAGCCTATAATACAGAGTGAAGTCAGCCAGAAAGAAAAACACCAAAACAGTATACTAAAGCATATATATGGAATTTAGAAAGATGATAACGATAACCCTGTATACGAGACAGCAAAAGAGACACAGATATATAGAACAGTCTTTTGGACTCTGCGGGAGAGGGTGAGGGTGGGATGATTTGGGAGAATGGCATTGAAACATATATATTATCATATGTGAAACAAATTGCCAGTCCAGGTTCGAGGCATGAAACAGGATGCTTGGGGCTGGTTTACTGGGATGAACCAGAGGGATGGTATAGGGAGGTAGGAGGGGGGTTCAAGATGGGAAACACGTGTACACCTGGGGCAGATTCATGTCAATGTATGGCAAAACCAATACAATATTGTAAAGTAATTAGCCTCCAATTAAAATAAATAAATTTTTTAAAAAAAGGAAAAAAAGAGAGATGACATTTCAAAACATTTTTTTTTCAGTCAGCTCACAATACACTCAGCAAACTTTTTTACCTTTCCAGTTTACTTCAAATGCCAAATGACTATAGAATGGTTGACACTGATTTCTTCAGCAATTTCAAGTAGTTGTAAGAGGATCAGTTTCAATGATGGCTCTCAGTTCATTGTTGTCAACTTCCAATGGCTGATCACTACACTCCTAGTCTTCAAGGCTTTTGGCTCCTTTGCAAAACTTCTTGAACCACTACTGCACTGTATGTTCATTAGCAGCTCCTGGGCCACATTTGTTATTGATGCTGCTAGCTGTCTCCGCTGGAGAAGGAAATGGCAACCCATTCCAGTATTCTTGCCTAGATAATCCTGTAGACAGAGGAGCCTGGTGGGCTAATGTCCATAGGGTCACACACAGTTGGACACAACTGAAGTGACTTAGCATGCATGCATGCATTTGAGAAGGAAATGGCAACCCATTCCAGTATTCTTGCCTGGAGAATCTTGGGGACAGGGGAGCCTGGTGGGCTGCCATCCACGGGGTCACAGAGTCGGACATGACTGAAGTGACTTAGCAGCAGCAGCAGCAGCAACAGCTGTCTCTACTGCTTTACAACCCATTTTGAACTTGAATAAAAAAACCGCTCAAATTTGCTTTTTGCCTGCCATTTCTATAGTCTAAAATAAATATAAAATAAACAGCATGTAATGTTATTAGCAAAATATTAAAGCAAGAAATGTGCATTAAAATGAATGTATAACATAAGCACATTTACTTAAGAAGTAATATTCAACAATGTAAAGTTCAACAAATGTAAAAACAGTTCAAAGTTCAACAACGTAAAACTGCAATTACTTTTGCACCAACCTAAATTTCACTGTGAGTTGTTACTTCACTTTACACACAAATAGCACTGAGATTTATTTCCATTTGTTTATCTGTAATGACTTTAGAAAAAATATCTCTGTGCAATTCTGGAATTAATGTCTGCTTCTAATCAAATTATGTTCTTAAATATCTTGTATCCTGAGTTTCTATAGAAAGTACCTGCACATCGAATTCTCAATAAAACTATTGGCATAATTCCATGTACCTATATGTCTTCTTTTCTTATTTTATATAAATGCTCAGAATTTAGATTGAATAGGTTTCATTTTACAAACACAACCAAATTTATTTTATCATTCACTCACTAATATCTATTGAGCTTCTTGAATGAAGTAAGACACCATGCTAGGTACAGTATATAGAACAGTGACTAAAACTGTCACCCTTTCTGTCCTGGCAACAGAAACATGTAAAATAACAAGTAACAGTTAATCTGTATTACCATCTAACCTTCACTTACATTCAGAAACAACATCAGAGAGTGATGGGAACACTGGTTCTTTGAATTAGTTATAAAAACAGATCTTAGCTTTGATATTAGGTTTCTCACAGATCGATATTTATCATTGTATTACATTTTACACATATTATTTGTAATTTTGTTTTAATTAATTCAATATAAATACAATGCTACAAAACTAATGAATATATCTAAATTTCTGTTTATAAATTCATTATGAAACATTACAAAGTTCACTGATATAATTTTGATGGTTCTGAATAAAATATTCAATAATCATTTTGAGGGGATTAAGCATATATCTTTTTCTTGTAAACAAAGTAGGGTTATACATTATTTTCATGTTTTCAGTAGATGATTTCAGCAATTTACATGCCTCAAATGTTTCTACAATTATATATTTGGGAACTCATACTAATTTTCCAGAGTGAAAGTGAAAGTCACTCAATCGTGTCTGACTTTTTGTGACCCCATGGCCTATTCAGTCCATGGAATCCTCCAGGCCAGCATATTGGAGTGGGTAGCCTTTCCCTTCTCCAGGGTATCTTCCCAGCCCAGGGATTGAACCCCGATCTTGCACATTGCAGGCAGATTCTTTACCAGCTGAGTCACAAGGGAAGACCAAGAATACTGGAGTGGGTAGCCTATCCCTTCTCCAGCAGATCTTCCCAACCCAGGAATCGAACTGGGGTCTCCTGCATTGCAGGCAGATTCTTTACCAACTGGACTATCAGGGAAGCCCCAATTTACCAGAGTAATTGATCTTAATTTCACTTTTTAGTGAATAAACACAAATTATACTAGACAAGATCCCAGTGTGAAGATCAATCTCAGTTCCATACTACCATGAGCTAAAAAGACAGAGAATTTTGGTAAGACTCTAAACATCAGTCTGAGAGGAATGACAACCTCTAGATCACTTACAAAATATCTTCTTTTAATAGCAAATGAAAGTGAATAATGTTGAGAGATGATAGGAAACTTTCAGCCTTTCAAGGGCAACTGACTGGTATCAATGTGGGAGAAACTCAGGGACCCATGGATATAGACAGCAGAAGAGCAGAGTGGTTGAGGTATGACAAAGTAACCACACAACACAGAGTGAGACAGGCACAGGCTGCAAATAAAGCTATCAAACAGTAGTTTAAGATAGGTTCCACAATATATTACGTAATCCAAAAAGTCCTATTGAAATATTATTGGATGATATAATCTACAGAAATAGGACATTAATCAATCTATCTATCCATCTCTATGTCTAGAGGTATATCCTCCCCTACCACACACACACATATACCAAAGCAGTGTAAAAAGAATGTAAGGGAAATCAATTTCCTCCCCTTAATAGAATATAAGTTTGTAAGGGCAGAGTTGTTGCATACTCCATTTATTTCTAGTTCCCCATTAGCCTAAACAGTCCCTATCTCGCAATAAGCTATTAAACTATTTTTTAATGAATGATTGAACCACTTTTATTTGAAAAGACTGGAGAACCTAACAAGTATCCGTAGTTTTGATTGCAAGGCTCAAGGGTAGATGCTCCAAGTCTATAACATAGAAACACTGATTTGTGACTAAATTGCCTATCATGTGGGCAACTCTAGTTGAGCAAAGATATGTTTCATATACGTCTATGTAGTAGATTGCAATATATAACATGTAGATAACATTAATCAGTTCAGTTCAGTTCATTTCAGTCGCTCAGTCGTGTCCAACTCTCTGCGACCCCAAGAATCACAGCCCACCAGGCCTCCCTGTCCATCACCAATTCCCAGAGTTCACTCAAACTCATGTCCATAGAGTTGGTGATGCCATCCAGCCATCTCATTCTCTGTCGTCCCCTTCTCCTCCCACCCCCAACCTTTCCCAGCATCAGTCTTTTCCAGTGAGTCAACTCATCGCATGAGGTAGCCAGAGTATTGCAGTTTCAGCTTTAGCATCAGTCCTTCCAATGAACACCCAGGATTGATCTCCTTTAGAATGGACTGGTTGGATCTCTGTTGCAGTCCAAGGGACTCTCAAGAGTCTTCTCCAGCACCACAGTTCAAAAGCATCAATTCTTCGGTGATCAGCTTTCTTCAAGTATTAAATCATATAAAATCTGCTAACTCAAAATTGTTTAAATTCAAATTTTAAAATATTTTTCTCTAGTAAAATCATATAATTAGGAGATTACAGAGTATAATCAGCAAATATTTGGCAGAAGAAAAGCCTATGCAAAAATTCACTAAGGCAGGATGGGAGAGAGGGTAATGACAGGAAAAGGATCAAGCTTCACACTTTTGTCAGAGCTTCTTCAATGGCAGGGAATGAAGTTATGCCTTGTACAACTCTAATTTATTAAATGTCCTTCCTCTATATTTTTAAAATTAAAACAAACACATTTAGATCCAATGTATGTTAAAAACTCTAAATTATTCATTCTATTAGTAATCAGGTAAATAGCTGTTGTTTTAGTTTTTTTTTTTTTAGGATTTTATATATATAATAATAGAGATACCAAGAAAAATATCTATTTTCCAATTCAAATACTCTAGCCTTATTTTCGTCTAATTTAACAATTGTCTGAATGTCCAACAGTTGGTGATATGAAAAGCTCTGATCTTGTTACATACAGACACATTACTTTCAGACCCACAGAACAAGAAAGTGTGTCCAATACTCTACTGTGTTTATCTCCTGTCCATACACAAACTTGTCAAGGCACCTTTGGATGAATTGCTCAGATAAAGCTTCTGAGAAAATGGAGGTGTGGTCAACATGGCATAGCAGTATTCACATTGTTCAGAAGACATGAGAATCTATTACTCAGTATGATACAGCTGTAATGTGATAACGGTAGCAACTTGGCATGCTTTTCATAGAAACTGGTTTACAAGAAGTAACCAAAACTTCAATTAGATGTTTTAACTCCATAGGCCATTACCATTGCACTTCAATAGACAATATGACACAAACTCACACTCTTAAGTTTCCAGCCACCCTTGAATCTGGAATATAAGAATAGCTTTCCTTTCTCTGTGCAGCATTCCCTCAGCCTGAAATTCCACTCACCATTAATGTTATGACATTGTTTGTATCCTTTTGATACCAATTATCTGATCATTCCTTTGACTGTGGATTATCACATGAAAATCTTTCTGTCCCACTATATTTTAGGCTCATTATTGGAGTATCCCATTCATTTTCTATAATTTTGAAACATTCAGATATACCTGGCACATATTTTCTCAAAGTTTATTAATGATGAAATGTGTTTTTAAGTTTATAATGAAAAATTTCGGTATTGAAATATAGGTATATCACATAAAAGTAATATTTAGAATCAAGAGAAGTACTTTGTTTACATATATATTTGAAGATATGTTTATTTACATACTAAGATTTTCAACATAAACTGCTCTTTTCATTTCATATATGCTTCATATTCATTTCATTTATATGCTTCAAGATATCATTTCATAATATTGGATAATCATTTCCCTGTGTGTATGTATTTTTATATTGAATAAATATAATAATATTACATATTAAAAAGCATATTAGAAAGCAGAGACACTACTTTGCCAACATAGGTCCATCTAATCAAGGCTATGATTTTTCCAATAGTCATGTATGGATGTGAGAGTTTGACTATTAAGAAACCTGAGTGCTGAAGAATTGATGCTTTTGAACTGTGGTGTTGGATTAGACTCTTGAGAGTCCCTTGGACTGCAAGGAGATCCAACCAGTCCATCCTAAAGGAGATCAGTCCTCGGTGTTCATTGGAAGGACTGATGTCGAAAATGAAACTCCAATATGTTTGCCACCTGATGTGAAAAGCTGACTCATTTGAAAAGACCCTGATGCTGAGAAAGATTGAAGGTAGGAGAAGAAGGGGATGACAGAGATGGTTGGATGGCATCACCAGTTCAACCGACATGAGTTTGTGTAAACTCTAGGAGTTGGTGATGGATAGGGAGGCCTGGTGTGCTGCCATGGGTTGCAAAGAGTCAGACATGACTGAGCGACTGAACTGAACCTGAATCTGAACAAAATTACAGACCTGTGACAAGAGGAGTTTCATTTAATGAAGTCATACATTTCATATTGCATTGATACAATATGCTGTTTTTTTCTCAAGGGACATTTTCCCCATACAGTATTTTTAAAACAATAGATTTTGCAGTTCTTCTAAATAAATGAATCAATATTTAACCCTAGTTACAAACATTAAATATTGGGTAGCCTTCTAGTCAGTGGCTCTGACTAGGAAATACTAATTAATAGCCAAAAATTTCCATGTTTTCATGAGAATGTTATATTCTTTACAACCATAATTTTTTAAAGAGTTCACAGTAGCATATTTAACCAATTTCTCTTTAGTTTTATTTCCAAAAGTAGTTAAATACATGACAGTTTTGTCATTTCCATTTCTGTTCTTGGTTTCATCACTTGCCAATTTGTATGGATTACCCAGCCTTTCCCCAAAGAACAGTGAGGCTTGAATATAAATTAAGTCCCAGAGCATTCCCTTTGAAGTGCAGGATCACTGGGTTAATCTCTACATGAAACAGTCTGGTTGTAGAATGGAAGAATTGCCATGTGGACTAAGGTTGGCAAAGTCAATATATTATAGGGGATTTATCATGACACTCCTTTCAAAAGTTTCTTCATAAGAACCCTGTGTGGTCTACGCTAATCTAATGACTTTGATTTTCTTTGAAATTTAATTAAAACACAGCTTTATCTTGTATCGTTATGTTTTCTGGCAAACAAGGAACTAAAGAAACTGATCCCTTTGGACCACTGTTTTTGGCAATAGACAGATTAGACTAAAAGTATGCACAATATTTCATTTTGGTGATTGTTTTATTTTAGATAATAATTGCATGATGACAACAGGTGTCATATAAAGACTACTGCAATTAAAAGTTAAAGGAATGATTAGACATTTTCAAAATAATAAGACTACTAAAATTTACTGATGAATGATGTAAGATATATCAAGTCTTTCTTTTAAAATCTCTCTATCCCTAGATACGAATGTTTAAAAAAGCATGAAGGTTATATACAACATATTTAAAACATAGGATGTAATCTGAGGAATATAATAGTATATTTAGAAATCCCTCTTTGAACTAGATGCTCACTATTTTTCTTTGTTCATACTGGTAATATTATTTACAAAAAGGATTAGTGGTTGTACACTGTAGTATTTCTAGAAATCTTTTAATGTTAATAGGTTAAGGTAGTATCTAATGATAACTAAAAAAGTAATTGTAAAATAATAATAAAACAGCCTTGGCCTGAAATACCCAAGTTACTATTTCTTTGCCTATTACCCCTGAAGTCCAAAGAATATATCTAACTGGCCCCCCACTCAGAGAAGATTCTCTAAGAATTAAAGATGTAGCATCACAGAAAGTTTTTCAGCAATGGTTAAAAAGCTAATTCACATGACAAAGGGAGATTATCAGAGGACTATTTTTTTCAGGTTTAATAGCTACTCAGTATGATTTTCACAAATAAAAGTTTAAAATAAAACTTTATTATGGTTTCATAATGTTCTAGTGATATTACAATATTAGTATATGAAATGTATAAAATGCACAGAGAATAATTACAAACTTAAACTACATTTATAAAATGAATATGATAATTTAAACCTTACAACTAGAATATTTACCCACTTTAATAAATGAATCTAATTATTATTCTGTTGCCTAAAGAAGGACTATCATATCAGATTATTCTTATATAAAATAGTTGTTTTGCCAGATATGCAAATCAGAATGGTGAGAAATGTAGCTCCCAAAGGCTGAACACTGATCAATGGAATACCTCAGATGAGAGGTAACTAGTAAGAAAATCCCACCTCCTTTATCTCTTGTGTGGAAGGCACCAAAACTTCCAGTTGCAAGGTTTCTACAAAACCCCACAGCACAAAGCAGACATCCAATCTGCAAACTGCTTTTATTGTCACTTCTCATGAAAGAGTAACCCAAAGAGCAATGGTTCACAACTTTTCTTGCCTCATTTCCACTTCTGTTTATCTCTTTCCTTTCCTGGACTGTACCTCCCAGATCAAGTATCAGCTTATATCTGTGTGTCAAATTTGGTACTGAAATGATAACACTTGAAATCTGGCAAACTTAGAGAAATCTCTCATTCTATAGATAGATCTGTTATTTCTTTTATGTCTTTCATGTACTTTCCAAATTAGAGCATTGTTATGGGTTGAATTGTATCCCCTGAAATTTAAATGTTAAATCTCACTACTTCAGAATATGAGCTGACTTGGAAACAGGATCTTTGCAGATGTAATTAGTTAAGATGAGGTCATTAGGTCCTAATACAAAATGGCTGGCGTTCTTGTAAAAAGGGGAAATTTGAAGACAAACATACGGTTGAATGCTATATGCAGATAAAGGCAGAAGGGTGATACCTCTGCAAGCCAAGAAACACCAAAGACTTCCACCAAAAGTTTGGGTGGAGAAATGGAATACATTTGTCCTTAACACCCTCAGCAAGAACTAACCTTGCCAACACCTTGATCCAAGACTTCTAGCCGCCAGAAATGTGAAAACAGTAGATTTCTATTGTTTGTGCCACCTAGTTTGTAGCACCAATTTGATATGGCAACCCTGGGAAACTAATGGAATCCTTTATATTTCTCATTAATTAAAATGTTCAACAGGATATACAATATTGTAAAGAAGAGCAAACAGATAGTGGGAATCCATGTGTTTTATACCTGGTCTAACTAGAATGTGTCTATGTTATCCTTAATAATTGAGTTTTGTCATAGTGTAGGAAAATCTATTCTCTACCTCATAGTTCTAGAACTTTCAATCTTAGTTACATTTTGAAAATTTTCCGATGATATTTTTGTATAAATATTGAGATTATAATGTGTTATTTTCCATCTTCAGAATATTGTTATGCTTACATTAGTGAGCCTGCTGCTGCTGTTTGTTTGCCAATTTTGTGTTCTACTCTTTGTGACCCGATGGACTTTATCCCCACGAGGCTCCTCTGTCCATGGGATTTTCTAGACAAGAAATACTGGGGCCACTGGGGGAAGCCCGTATTAGTAAGCCTGCTGCTGCTGCTAAGTCACTTCAGTCGTATCCGACTCTGTGTGACCCCATAGATGGAAGCCCACCGGGCTCCCCCATCCCTGGGATTCTCCAGGCAAGAACACTGGAGTGGGTTGCCATTTCCTTCTCCAATGTGTGAAAGTGAAAAGTGAAAGTGAAGTCGCTCAGTCGTGTCCGACCCTTAGCGACCCCACGGACTGCAGCCCACCAGGCTCCTCCATCCATGGGATTTTCCAGGCAAGAGTACTGGAGTGGCTTGCCATTGCCTTCTCTGATTAGTAAGCCTATATATACATAATTACATATAGCGATATTATATAAATAATTAACACTATTTTTTTCAGTTCTTAGAATAAGTCTTGCTTGGTCATGATATAAAATTTTAAAATTTATACTGGGATCTTTTCATTCATATTAATAAATTAAATCAGTTTATTTCTCCTGGTAGTACATTTGTCTGGTTATAGTATCAAGGGTAATACTTACTATACAAAAGGAATAGTTGAGTTTCCTGATTTTTCTATTTTCTGGAACAAATTTACTTTACAATTTCATAGAGCTCATGTTTATAATCATCTTAGCCTGGGTTGATTTATATTTATTTATTTATTTTAATATTTATATTTCCTTTATGGATTTTGTCACTTTATATTTTCAAGGAATGTTTTCATTGTATCTGAATCTTCAAATATATTGGTACATTGGTGGCTCAGATGGTAAAGAATCTGCCTGTAAAGTGGGAGACCCAGGTTCAATCCCTGGGTTGGGAAGATCCCCTGGAAAACGGAATGGCAACCCAGTCCATTACTTTTGCCTGGAGAGTTCCATGGACAGAGGAGCCTGGTCTGCTACAGCTCATGGGGTCATAGCCACACACAACTGAGAGACTAAAACACACACACATATTATTTAAGGAAATTATATCATAATTTGATTAAATTTTATTGTAATGATTATGATTTATCTATTTTTAATCTGAATTCTTTTAGGTAACTTTTATTGCATAGAAAATCCCCTCAAAACTTAGTAAATTAAAATAAGCACCATTTATTTCTCTCAAAAATCTGTTAATCAGCTGTGGGTTCTTTGTACTAACTAACATGCAATATAGTATTATGTTATCTGTATAACCCTACTGGAAATAAAATACATTTTTATAGTAAAATATTAAATGCTATATGGCCTATTGCAATTTGAGTTTTATTATAATGTTTAACACTAAATAATTAAAGTTATTTCATAAAAATGTGATCTGCATCAATCTAAATGCATTTTAAAATTAACACTGATTTTGTAGATTCATTAATCCTACACAGATATCCTCTGTCATTGATGGCAATATACCTGAAGAATCTATTTTATAATTTCGTTTTTTGATATACTAATCAATGTCTACTTCAAAGTTGACCTTTTCACTTTGTGGTTATACATGTGTTTTGGCATTAAACACTGTCTATGTCTTCTTCACGATGTTGTTGTTGTTCGGTCGCGTCCGCCTATTTTTGACCCCATGGAATGCAGCATGCCAGGTTTCCCTGTCCTTCACCATCTCCCAGAGCTTGCTCAAATTCATGTCCATTGAGTCAGTGATGCCATCCAACCATCTCATCCTCTGTGGTCTCCTTGTCCTCCTGCCTTCAACTTTTCCCAGCATCAGGGTCTTTTCCAATGAGTCAGTTCTTTGCATCAGGTGGCCAAAGTATTGGAGCTTCAGCTTCAGCATCAGTCCTTCCAATGAATATTCAGGACTGATTTCCTTTTGGATGGGCTGGTTTGATCTCCTTGCAGTCCAAGGGACTCTCAAGAGTCTTCTCCAACACCACAGTTCAAAAACATCAATCCTTCAGCACTCCAACATCTCTATGGTCCAACTCTCACATCCATACACGACTACTGGAAAAACCATAGCTTTGACTAGATGGACCTTTGTTGGCAAAGTAATGTCTCTGCTTTTTAATTTACATTGTGCTATTAATAGGTACGAGACCGCTTCTGAAGTTAAGACCAATGAACCACAAGTGACTATACTTGCCTAGTACCTCTCAGTACATGCCATAGTCCTTAATTTATATAAAATTATAATATTTATCAGTAATAATATTTATTTTAACTGGTGTGTGCAGGCATGCTAAGTCACTTCAGTCATGTCCGACTCTTTACAACTCTATGAACCATAGCCCACCAGCCTCCTCTGTCCATGGGTTTCTCCAGGTAAGAATACTGGAGTGGGTTTCGATGCCCTCCTCCAGGGGATCTTCCTGACCCAGAAATTGAACCCTTATCTCTTATGTCTCCTACATTGGCAGGTGCGTTCTTTACCACTAGCATCACCTGGTGCAAGTTTTTTTCTTTTTCCCTGTGGGGTCATCAAGCTTAAATCCAGGTCTGTTTTCTTGTGTGGACCAATTATTATTGAGATGTAGCGCCTGAAATCATATCACATAGAAGGCTATATAGAGAGAACAAATCTACTGTCCCAGAAAAACATTTTATTTTGATTAAAATTCTACTGCAATAAAACATGGTTAACACATTTGTGTTTTCATTGAAGAGAAAATTGAGAAATTAAAACTGTATTATACTTAAAGCCAAGATCCATTTACCTTTCACATTTTAAAAATGTTCGCTAACACATTACTAATTGTTTCAACATTTCTTTTTATACTATTTAATTTTCCCCAAATATATCAGTCTTTATATGTGATATGACATTGTTGTCACAATGTTGAAATTCTGGCATCATAGCAGATGGCATCAGTTTAGTGTGTCACCAGCTTTAATATTTAATTCAGTGAAAAGTCAAGGAGTAAGGATGAAATAAGATGGATTTTATCTTTTCCTAAAAAAAGCTAAGCATAATTCACTAACTTTTATAAAGAATTAAAACTGTCATAATGAAAAAGACCTAATAATTTTTCAATTATGAAGATTTCATATTGTCTATGTTGTAAAATTCTATGGCTAAAATCAAAATCTGTTAATTCCAATTACATATATCACTTGAAAAGCATGCATTATAAAATGTTGGACACATAAGATATTCTTAGTAAACATATTCCCTAAAATTGACAAGCTTTTACCAATATATAACACTGATATAAAGTGAAATAATAAAACCCATGTAGTTCTTAAGCAAAAAGTTATATTTCTTAAACAGTACTCTGAGTAGGTAATGCCTTAAGAGGGAGGAGTCAAAAAGATAATCTTTCGTATAAAACTTTACACGAAAAGTTATAATTATCATGGCGAAAAATGTCAAAGTTCATGCTGGCCAATACTCAATGCAACTGCTTCAAAAGACAAATAAGTTTCAAAACTCTATTTTATCAAGAAGGATGGGACAAATGTTTACATATTCATGTTGATGTATGGCAGAAACCAACACACTGCTGTAAAGCAATTACTCTCCAATTAAGAAAAAAAATGAATAAATAAACTATTAAAAATAACTGAAGAACTGTGGAATCCGTCAAACACCAGATGAACTTAAAACAGGGAGTTATTTGCCTATTCTAACCATAGGTTGAAGATCTAGCTTGGCCCAGGCAAAGTCTTTACTGTTGGGGCAAAGAAAAAGCAATAAGGTTTTTGCAGTTGAGTACAGCTGGTATGATGGATTGCAAGCAAGCAGAGCCCCAAATTCAGCTCGGCTTCTAACCATGACTTCTAGGAGCAGCTAGTAAAGTTTCAGTAGAAGGAAGAAATCTACCATGAAAAATAAAATTTCCCTTTATCACAGCTGAAGCTTTGTGGGACTTAAGGACAAAAAGCTAAGCACAAAATTATCATGGGCAGAACTGAAACTCCTGTAGTCTTTTAGGTCTAAGGTGTCAGAAACCCAGGAGGGGTCTTAAAAATACCAGAAGAGGGACTCCCCTGGTGGTCCACTGGTTAAGACTCCAGGCTTCCCCTGCAGTGGGGTGTGGGTTCCATTCCTGGTTGAGGAACTAAGATTCTACATGCTGCATGGTGAAGCCAAAATAAATTAATAGAACTTTTAAAAATGCCAGGAGAGTCACCCTGAAAAACACAGTGAGCTGGGTCTTACCGAAATAGCAACACAACTCTGATTGAATTAAAGTGAGCAGATCCTCCGCCTCAAAGGAAAACTGTCTCTAGTGGAAAATACCATTTGCCACTTCTATGGTTCTTTGTCTAGTCACATAATTTTAAAAAATTTAAAAAGTCACCATACATGTAAAGAGTTTAAGACTCTGACCAAAAATCAAAGGACAGATAAAAAGAGAAACAAATGCAGGCATAATCTGGACAAGAAAATTTTCTTTAACTTATGATTAATACTTAAAAAAATAGGAAAAAACTGAAAAAATATGAACATTGAGAATTTCAACAGACAATTAAAACAGATTTAAAAAGTCAAATGGATATTTTAGAACTATAGAATACAATTAAGCACGTGAATTTAAAAGGAGAATATAGAATTAGTAAATAGAAGATATTACAATACAAAAATATAAACATAAGCACTGAGAGGAAAAACAAAAATGGAATAAAAAAAGACTGGAGCAATAAAAAAACCATAATTATGACTATGCTACTGTGCTGTGCTCAGTTGCTCAGTCATGTCCGCTTGTTCATGACCCCATGGATTATAGGGCACCAGGCTCCTCTGTCCATGGGGATTCTCAAGGCAAGAATACTGGAGTGGGTAGCCTATCCCTTCTCCAGGGATTCTTCCCAACCCAGAAATCAAACTGGGGTCTCCCACATTACAGGTGAATTTTTTTACCAGCTGAGCTACCAGGGAAGCGCCAATCTATGACTATAGAAGTCAGAATAATCAGTTAGCTCTGAAGATGTACTGATTGGGAAATGAAAGGAAGAATCTTGAGTGGTGTGGGAAATGTTCTACGTATCCATCTGGTTGGTTATTGCAAATGTACTACTATATAAAAAAAAAACTTCTTTGAGTTGTACATTTAAGGTTTATGCATTTTTATGTATATTATGAGTGCTTTTAGTTTGTGGCAATTCATCAAGTTGTACAGTTGTATGTTCACTTGTTTGTAATCTCATATCTCAATCTCATAACATGTTAAAACATATTTTAAGGATAATTTATTTCTAACACAGGTATAATAAACAGGATGGATTCAATGAACAGATTTCTTAGTACCTCTTGTATAGGAAGATGAGTTTTCTGTACCTGCATGGTTTCAGTTTTCAGTTTTGAAACTTATTCTTGATGATAAATGACCAGAATTTGCCATTTCCAAAAGTATTATGGATATGTGTTAACAAGTTATCATATGTGGTATATATTTATATGCTACTTTCTTCTATATATTTAAGAGATTAATAAATGCTGTTTATAACATGATGCTTTCAGTTACCTATTTAAAATATACAGAAAACCTAGGTATATAAATTCCTCCACTGTCACTGTCACTGTGGGTCTTTCAACACAGCCTGCAGCAATACAGGGAATGTGGTAATGGGTCCCGTCTGTCAGCACTGTCATGCCATTTCAGTGATAGGTCCCCCACCTCCTCTTTCGGGGGAAGAAGACTACTTTTAAGAATGACAAAACGACGGGTTTGAAATGTGATAGGCCACTTTATAACATGGCTTAATGCATGAACTGTGTCTAGTACTTTTATGTCACTTTCTGACATACTTTTAAAATGCAATTGTTGGAAATGCTAATAATTCAATTCGGTTGAGAATATTTTCTTCTTTTCAAAGAAGTACTACACTTGATTGAGACACACACAAAAACCATATCCTGAAGGGTTATCTAGTAGAATAATCGGATTTGCTTTAAGTGACTTGTCATTACTTATGAAGGAGAGAGGTAAAACATTTAATTAACTCAGTATATTAGACAATATGAACAAGTCAATTTAAAATATTCAAAAGTAGAATAGTGATTGGTCTTTTTCACATGCCACTAAGTCTAAAGTCCTTTAATGAACTATTTGTGTATTTAGATATAGAATAGATGATTGGCCGTATACTGGTGATTTGGGGTTGAAAAACATACATTTATAAATGTATATACACACTGTCCATTAATCACCCTACATTAGGTTCTGATGTTTGCATTCTAGTATTTGGTAGGAGAACACAGCTTTATCTTTCACTCAGTACTCTGTATCTCCTTAATTTCTGTATATTAAACATTCTACCTTTCTTCTATAAGACAAAAGTTCTGAGTCATCTTCTCACATTAGAGGTCTATATAAAGTTGAGTAAGGGAGCATGAGGTATGGAAACACAGGACAAATATTCAGTTAGGAGTACATTAGACATTTGTGCTGTTTTGTGATCTATTATGGGTGTTACATAAAAAGGTCGGTTCTTCAACTTTTCCAAATAATATGTCAGAATGCCTCAGAACCAAATACAAGGAGTATCTCTAAGTCCCTGTTCTTCCAACAGTCATCTTTTGAGAACAGAGAGGTTATAAACAGCCCTTTATACATTACTGGCCATGTTTTGAATCTTGTGACCCTATTGCCATGTTTACAAAGGACTAGATGAAACATTCTTCTAGAATATTAAAGGCATTCCATGATGTTTTGGTGTCCTGTCTAGAGAAATCAGTCCCTTAGGTTGTGTGCGCGTGCGCATGTATGTGTGTGTGTGTATGTAGGTGTATCAGATTTGTCCCGTTGGGAAAAAAAAAAAAAAACGCCTTAAGGAGGCTTCAACCTCAGGGAAATGGATAGTGCACTTAATCAGATGTCTGGATATCAGTGATTCCAGGACTAATCAAGAACAGCACTGAGTCAAGTATTACATTTAAGAATAGCATTGAGCACATAACTAAATTTAGCATTGTCTCCACATCTTCAGCATATTGTCTTTAAGTCTAAGGCTTGAAACCTCATGGTTTAAGATTGTTGTCATAGTTTCAGGCATTATGTCGTTCCAAAAATATGAAGAAAAAATTGAAGGGAATAGGAGCAAAAGCAATTTTTCCTCATGACATTCTCAATTTTTTCAGGAGATAAAACCTTTCTCAAAGCTCTCTAATAGGCAATCCCTAATTTCTTACTCACAATTGATTTCACTGGGAATCAGACATGCAGGACTGAACTAAAACAATGATGAGTAATAATCACAACTGAATATTGTTATTTAAATCAAGCAAAGCTAGTGTCAGTAAGAACTGTGGGTGATGGCTATCAAGTAGACAATCAAAAATGTCATCATTTCCCACAAAATATTATTATATTACAATCACATCTATATCAAAGAGTTTAAATGCAAAGCTAAACAGATAATACAGTAAAAGGAGAAAAGTAGTTAAGAAGTCCTAAAAGTAGAAATAAAGAAATAATAGCAGCCAAAGGAAGAAAGAGTCATGAGTGTGGCAAGTTACTAGACCAAAAAGCAATAGATGTCTGATTCAAAGGCATCAACAAAATTACTGGCTTACTATATCTACTATCTGGGTCATTAGAGTTGCTTATGGGTCACTGGAGCTACTTTTCTGTTTTGAATGGTGATAAATGATTTTCCAGTGCTCTTTGATATCCTGCCCTTTTGATACAGTGTTGGTTTTCTCTCTCCCTGACTTCACATGTATTCTCTTAAAACAAATATCACCACCTGAATGACATGAGAATACCTGTGCCTTTTGGAAACTAAAATCATACATATAGAGGGGATGATTAGACTACAGTTCTCACAAAAATCATTCATTCAATGAATATTTACTGACTCCTCATTGTGTGCCTGATATTTTATTTGACTCATTGTAAAGGATGTAACGGGGAAGGCAATGGCAACCCACTCCAGTGTTCTTGCCTGGAGGATCCCAGGGCTGGAGGAGCCTGGTAGGGTGCCGTCTATGGGGTCACACAGAGTCAGACACGACTGCAGTGATTTAGCAGCAGCGGCAGCAAAAAACATAAAAAGAAGAAGTCTTTGGCCTCATAGGACTTCATTCTATTCTAGGGGAGGCAAATTCAAGAATGCATATAAGTTAGTAAAATGTTTTTTTGTAGGTGTGATGTTGAAGATGACAATAATGATTAATGTTATTATGTTCTGGAAAAGATCCTATGCAATTTTCTATTGTACTTAATTACAACTTTAATGTAGGCACCCTGTGTTCCATTTTACAGATGAGAAAATGAGGCATATATGACACACTTAAAAATTAAATAATTAGGTTAAGGGAAATTTCAGTGAATGCTGACATAACCATCAGCATATAATTGTGAATAAGAGAAGGAAATGCACAAAAGGATAAAAGATAATCTGGAGAAAGATTTATTAGAGAGAAGAGAACTATTTCCTACACACCTGCAACACATGGCATTTTGAAGATCAGTTAGGAACCAAACTAGTGAGCAAGAATAAGAATGTAAAAGAACAGGACCCACAGTTACGTAGTGAGAGCTTTTATGTAAAGCTTCATAGACCATAAGCAGAGGTTTAATTTTATTCTAAGAACAGGGGGAAGTCATAAATCGGTTTAAAACAGAGGATGATGTGCTTAAACTTCTTAAAAGATCGTTCTGGCTGCTAGGTGGATAACAAAGTCTAAGGGAACCAAATTGGAGTTAAAAAAAAAAAAAACAACAACAACAGTTATTATGGTACTCTTGGCACTGGATGATGGTATAAACCCAGATGGTTACAGAAAAAGTGAGGACATGTAATCAAATTCAGCACATATTTGAAGATAGCCTCAAAAGTACTTGTTGACAGATTGAATACGGAGTAGAAATGAAGCAAGGATAACTCTTAGCTTTGTGCATAACATAAATCTAGTGAATAGTAGCCCCTTCTACTGATCTGAGGATACTGAGGAGAATCAGTGTTCCTTTTTTTTAAGTGTGACGAGTTAGTGCATAGAATGACTACAATTGAGAATTCCTTTGGAGATGTCTATTAAGGCTCTAAGCAAAAATGTCAAATAAATAAAAATGTTTATTCATTCATGAAAAAATGTACAAACTGTTTCAAGTCCTGGGTAATGGCTTCAGATACAATATTTTCAACTCTCTCCTTTCAACAAAGCTTCATTTTATCAGCCATCTAGAGTACATATTTACTAAGATAATTTACTAATAATGTATGAAGCTAGACCTCTCTTTCCTAATTTAGACCCTCTCTTCTGTTTTTCCAATGACCATATTGAACTTTACCCAAGCCCTGTGATGCTAGAAAACAGAACACACTAAGACATTCTCCCACAATCCTGTGTTCCAGGAAATGACTTACTACACAGAACCACCCTTCCCCATATTACTTACATGAGATTCATGAGTGTCTCCCCTTGTGTACCTATTCCAAGGCTAGACACTGACCCTCCAAATCTCCATGTATTGCCTCATAAATAATTAGCTGAACTGTTTGGTCCCCACTGATTAATCAGAATAAAATGTTTATTATTCAAACTTTAGGTAAGATTTTCTCCATCCCCAGGTCCCTGAATTCTTACCACCCTCAGTCTGAGCCAGCATACAGACCCTTCCTAATAGTCTCTCCCAATAATAGACTTATGTTAGACTAAAACATTCCCTGATCTATTATCCTATCGTGTCACTCTTTCCTCCTATTCTTAGTTCCTTCTAGCCTTCTTCACTCCCCTCTATACAGTAAAGCCCCACTTTTTCTTCAGACCTTTTCAGAGCTTATGTCCAGTGTTCTACCTAACCCAATTGTATTACCTCTACTTCAACAGTTCCATCCTCCTCATTGCAATAATTATTTCAAGCAGCATCTCTCCTTACAAAGTCTGAATTGTTTGTTGGACACTACATTCTGACTTCAATCTAAAAGATTCTGAGCAATCTTTGACTCATTATCCTCTCAACAATAACTTCTACATACTAACAAAATTCTATCCCACTTTTCTCTATAAAATGTACTTCTCTTTACCTTTTCTTTATCCACAAATCTTGGATATTACTGTCACAGCCTAAAAAGCCACAAAACAAGGAATCAGTCACTTCGAGTGTAACCATTTCACCCATTGCTCAACACTGCCCAGGGATTTTTCCTTAAGACCTCTACTTCATGTAAACTTCTTGGCTAAACATAAAATCTTCAAAAAGAGCAACAACAATAATATCAGATTTTCTACCATGTCAAGCAAGAAGTCCAGAGAAGAGAAAGAAGGTTGGAAAAACTACTCTAGACCAGGATTTGGGTAATAGGTAAAGAGAAGCAGACTCAGAATATTAATTAAAACATCACTGAAATGAATGACCACTGAGTCTATAATGAGTAACAGGAAAAAAAATTGGATGGAATAAATATGAGAGTTTGAGAGTATGAAATTCCAGGTAAAGAAGGAACATTGGACACATGTACACCCGTGGCTGATTCATGTACACGTATGGCAAAAACCACTATAACATTGTAATTAGCCTTCAATTAAAATAAATTAATTTTTTTAAAAAGAAAATTATTATTTGAGTTTTCTTGGAGTAAGTCTAATCAAGATAGTGACATAGGAGGTTCCTGAGCTTTCCTCACATGGACATATCAAACATAAAGCTACATATGAAACAATGACTAATGACATCTGAGAGAAATCAAGAAAGTCACTGAACAATTCCTCATGTTGGGTGAATAAGAAAATGCCCACATCAAATTGGATAGAAAAGGTTGAAATCCACTGCTGCTATAAACCCTAACTCTAGTCCCAGGTTTATAGCCACTCAGGGGACAGATATCTGGATTACTGGGCTTTAATATCTAACATGGCTTTCACTCATGAGTCTCAAGGACTATAGCAAACTAAGAAAGGTTTCTTAACCAGCTATCTCCCCAGGGCTTAGCAGAGAGGGGATAGATAAAAATACCCATCTCCCAGTCATTCCTTGAAAGTGGTCAATCTTCATATATTGCAGGGTCAATCTTCCTACAGTGCAGGCTGTCACCTGTATCTCCCTGGAAGGAGTTTGTGACACACCTGTGTTGCAGCTTTTGCAGATGAATATCCAGATCAATTATCTCTTACAGCCAATGGGGCTTCCATTTATGAAACCCACAGGACAGTAGCAAATGAAATAGTACTTAATAGGTACAAGTGTACCCCCACCCCCATGGCTATACACTCAGACTCAGAACAGAAGGAACAGGCAAAAAGTTTCATTTCCCAGTTCCTCCTGGAAGGCATTTAAACCTACTATCCCAGTTGCTGCCTGTAGGTCTGATTTCCAATAAGTCTGCATCTAGGCAGTGACTGTGATTCTTCCCTTTGGGACACTGACAAGTCCTGGCATATCCTCAACTACTGGGGGCCACTAAGAACACAGAATGTATCTGAGACAAAGGACTGAGAATCAACCAGGTACTTGGGTTGAGCTGACTGACAAGGTTCATCCCCTACATGAGAAAAAGCACCCCCCTGCCCCACAGCCCAACAAGACTGTTTCATCTACTGCACAGAAACCAACAGAAAGTCAAGGAAAATAAAGACACAAAAAAGCATATTCCCCTCAAAAAAGAAGATAAATCTTCAGAAACAGATCTTAATGATAAGTCATTTAACTGATAGAGAGTTCAAAATATCAGTCATAAATACGCTCACTGAGTTAAGAAGAGCAGTGTATGAATAAAATAAGAACTTCAACAAAAAGAAAATATTTTCAAAAAAAGAAAATATTTTCAAAATACCAAATAGAAATCACAGCACTGAAGAAAACAATAATTGAACTGAAAAATTCAGTAGAGGGCTCAATTATAGACTAGATAAATCAGACAAAAGGCAACAAGTCCATACCTACTAATAATTACCTTAAGTGTAAATTCCCTAATCGAAACATAGAGTAGCTGAGCAGAAAAAAAAAATCAGCTTATGCTGCCTATAAGAGACACACTTCAGATTTAGAAATGTACATAGATTAAGAGTGAAGGAATGGAAATATATTCCATGCAAATGGAAACCAAAAGAAAGCAGGGGTAGTAATACTCATATCAGACACACCAGACTTTAAGCCAAAAAATATAGCAAGAGACAAACAAGATCATTATATAATGATAAAGGGATCAATTCATCAAGAGGATATAACATTAATAACTGTTTCCCCAATATACATGAATCTAAATATATAAAGCAACATATATGAAGGGAAAAATAGACAGTAATCCAACAATAGTAAAGAACCTAGATACCTCTATTTAAACAATGGATAGATCATTCAGCCACAAAAATCAATAAAGAAACAATGGACTAGAATGACACATTAGACAAGATAGTCCTAACAGACAATTATAGAACATTGCATCCAACAGCAGAAGAATACAGGTTCTTCTCAAGAGCACATGGAACATTCTCCAAGATAGATCATAACAGGACACAAAACAAGTGTTACTGAACTAGGATTTAAAATGCTTAGAATCTTAATAAACTAGATCAATGGAACTAAGAACTGTCTAACAGATATACAATATGGAGAAAACTTTAGCTAGACTTACCAAGATAAGAAAGAAAAGACGCAAATAAATATATTATAAATGAAAGAAGAGACATTACAACTGATACCACACAAACACAAAGAAAGGATACTAGGCAATTATTATGAAAAAATTATAAAGCAACATATTAGACAACCAAAAAGAAATGGATAAATTCCTGGAAAAATAAAACCTACAATGACTGAATTGGGAAGAAACTGAAAATCTGAAAAGACCAGTTACTAGTAAGGAAATTAAACCTGGTGAATAACACCAAGAATTTACAGAAGAACTAATGTCAGCTTTCTCAAATTCCTCCAACAAATAGTATACACCTATGCTCATTTTATAGGCCATCATTACCTTGATACCAAAGCAGACAAAGATACTACAAAAAAAAAAAAAAGAAGACAATAACAAGACAATATCCCTGAAACATAGATGCAAAATGTTCAACAAACATTAGCAAAACAAACTCAACAGGATATTAAAGGAATCATACAACATGGTAGAGTGGGATTCATTCAAAGGATGCAAGGACGGTGCAGCAGCTACAAAACAATCAGTGTGATATGTCACAGTAACAAAGTGAAGGATAAAAATCACATGATAATCTCAATAGATTCAGAAAAAGTAATTCACAAAATTCACCCTTCTTCCATAACAAAACTCTCAACAATATGGCTATGGGAAAAATACCTCAACATAATAAAGTCTGTATACAACAAAACCACAGCTAATATCATAGTCAATACTGTAATGCTAAACCTTTATATTTTCAAAATCAGGAATAAGATTGGGACTTTCCTCGTGGTCCTGGATGTCCACTCTTACCATTTTTATTCATATTATTCAATTTATTAAAATTGGTTTAAAATTCTGAGAGTGGATAAGAAAGACAAAAGGTAAGACTAGACTGAAATGTTTTTGTGACATCTCACAGGATTGTTGTTATTGTTCACTTGTTGTGTCTGACTCTTTGCAACCCCATAGACTGCAGCATACACACCAGGCTGCTCTGTCCTCTACTCTCTCTCAGAGTTTGCTCAAATTCATCCATTGAGTCGGTGATACTATTTAACCATCTCATCATCTGCTGCCCTCTTCTCCTTTTGCCTTCAGTCTTTCAAAGTATCAGGGTCTTTTCTAATGAGTTAGCTCTTTGCATCAGGTGGCCAAAGTATTGGAGCTTCAGCTTCAGCATCAGTCCTTCCAGTGAATATTCAGGGTTGATTTCCTTTAGGAATGACTGGTCTGATCTCCCTGCTGTCCAAAGGACACTCAAGAGTATTCTCCAGCACCACAATTTGAAAGCATCAATTCTTCAGCACTCAGTCTTCTTCATGGTATAACTCTCACATCCATACATGACTACTGGAAAACCCATAGCTTTGAATATATAGGCTTTTGTCAGCAAAGTGATGTCCTTAATCTTCTCCTTCATTATCCTGCCTACTGTTCAAGTGAGTTATATTAATTTCAATCAGCAAATATATAATGCATTCTTTCTGTGCTAGGTACCATTCTAAATTCTGAGGATACAACAGTAAAAAAAATATAGACTAATTTCCTTTCCTCTAAGAGTCTATAGAATTCTTTGAAAACATTTCTTTATATTCATGATGATGGTTTCCTATTATCTAGAACATATAACTTCAACTTCTACTTTAGGCATTTAATTATCTACATGGATTGAATGAATCATTATTTATCTCTAATAGGCACATACACTTTTTGTTCCCTCAATGCAGTTTGACCCTTCTTCTCAAAACAGCACAAGTTTTACTTAAAATCTCTCCCCAGCCTTCAATGTGTGTGTTTACTTGATGAGAGGGTAGAGTGTTTACCCTACCTGCAGTTCACAGTGGGCCTGTAACTGAAAGCTGACCCATTTAAGCCTTTTATATTGAAGACCACAGTTCAGACGGGGACAATAGGCCCTAATCACACCATTTAGACTTGAAAAGACTTCTGTGAAAGGAGCATAATGTTGGAGGAGGTCATGGTATACTAGGGAAGGACAAATCTGAGTCCATAAAGGATCTATTTCTTTTAATCTTTGTATTTCATTGCTTTTGCTATAAGAATTTTATCTGCAGCTTGAAATACACAGGATAGCCCACTGACCTTGAAAGGTATTAACACTTTTTCATTTATACAGAAATAAAGCTGTGGTACATATACACAATGGAGTATTACTCAGCAATGAAAAAGAATACATTTGAATCAGTTCTAATGAGGTGGATGAAACTGGAGCCTATTATACACACTGAAGTAAGCCAGAAAGAAAAACACCAATACAGTATACTAACACATATATATGGAATTTAGAAAGATGGTAATGATAACCCTGTATATGAGACAGCAAAAGAGACACAGATGTATAGAACAGTCTTTTGGACTCTGTGGGAGAGGGTGAGGGTGGGATGATTTGGGAGAATGGCATTGAAACATGTATATTATCACATGTGGAATGAATCACCAGTCCAGGTTCGATGCATGATACAGTATGCTCAGGGCTGGTGTGCTGGGATGAACCAGAGGGATGGTATGGGGAGGGAGGTGGGAGGGGGAGTTCAAGATGGGGAACACATGTTCCCCATGTGTGGGATGGATTCATGTCAATGTATGGCAAAATCAATACAATATTGTAAAGTAATTAGCCTCCAATTAAAATAAATTAATTAAAAAAATCATTGCAAAACAGAGAATACTATTTGCCTTGTTGGAAGCTTATATGAATATTTTGACCAAACCTTCATAAACAGCTGCAAGAAAAAAGGATCCCTGCATCAAGAAGTCTGTAGTAAATCACACTCCCTCCCCTTCCAGTATAAAAAGTTTGAATTCTTAACTCTGGAAGATGGTTCTTTGGGATACTAGTCCAACATCTTCTGGATCTGCTGGCTTTCTGAGTAAAGTTGCTACTCTTTGCCTCAACAACATGTTTCAGTATTTACTGGTACAACAAGCATCATGAGCGTGGACTCATCAACAAAGGAGAGGATGTAACCACAGACTGATCAATGACATGGACCTGGGCAACTGGGGGTTCCTCAGGCCCTCTCCTGTCCCTTGAACTTACATTCTGCTCATTATTCCCACAGCTGGAACCATTTTCCAATATGCAGCCTTGAGAGTGTGAGATGTTATGAGGCCATCTGGATGATATATGTGACTGAACTCAGTCAAGCCTGTGGGCAGGTATGGAGATCCACTCTTCTTGAAGCTGCCCAAAACGAACTTCAATGCATAAGTTTCCTTGATTATTAAATGTGCCACCTACCAATCTGAAATGGCCTTCCTCACTGATCTCTCCTTCCCTTATGTGTATGAAGTCTTCAGTTCAGTTTAGTTGCTCAGTCGTGTCCGACTCTTTACAGCCCCATGGGCTGCAGCACGCCAGGCTTCCCTGTCCATCACCAACTCCCAGAGCTTGCTCAAACTCACATCCTTGAGTTAGTGATGCCATTCCACCATCTCATCCTCTGTTGTCCTATTCTCCTCCTGCCTTCAATCTTTCCCAGAATCAGGCTCTTTTCCAATAAGTCAGTTCTTTGCATCAGGTGGCCAAAGTTTTGGAGCTTCAGCTTTGGCATCAGTCCTGCCAATGAATATTCAGGACTGATTTTCTTTAGGATTGAAGTGTATGCATGTATGTATCTATGTATATATCTATGTATGAGGCCTAGTTTGTGATACAAAAGGAAATCCTTAGAAAAGATCATGTCCCTTTTATAAATGATGCTGCTAAGGGATCATGAATATAGAATACAGGCTGAAGCTGCTAGGAGCTCAATATACAGTATAAAGAAAAGAATCTGCCTGAGATGGAGCAAGTAGACATTAGCAACAGAATATAGGGGCAACCTAATGTTTGAGTGAACTCCGGGAGTTGGTGATGGACAGGGAGGCCTGGCGTGCTGTGATTCATGGGGTCGCAGAGTCAGTCACGACTGAGCGACTGAACTGAACTGAATTGAATGTTTTTTCACTGAATCTAGCTCTATTTGAAACCATTTTTCCTTTATAAGTGTTTCTAAGTAGGTTGAAATAGGGATTTTGCTATTGTAAGCAAAATCTTCCACTCTATTTTGTAGCATAGGTTTATAAATATAAATTATGGAATCAGATGTTACATGATCTAACTTCTTTTATTTTTAAATGAATGAAGATGAGTAGGCTGTTTACCTTTTCTATGGCTAAGTTTTCTTATCTGTAAAATGGGAATGATAATAGTATCCACATTCTAAGATTGGTATAAGGACTAAAGGGGATAATGTGCCCTTCTATCAATTAGCTGGCACAAAGATAGGCAGAACAGAATGTAAACATGATTTTTATCATTGCCAGGCTTCCCCAGTGGCTCAGCTGGCAAAGAACCTATCTGCCAATGCAGGAGACACAAGAGATGCAGGTTCAATCCCTCCAAGATCTCCTGGAGAAAGAAATGACAACCTATTCAAGTATTCTTGCCTGGAAAATTCCACAGACAGGGGGGCCTGGTAGGCCACAGTCCATGGGGTGTCAAAGAGTTGGACACAACTGAGCACAAATGCACACACACAATCATTGTCATTCACATGTTTTAACTTTTAGTGCAAAAGGAACAACTCAGTCTCTGGGAGTTACTTGCTTGCTTCAATGTGTTTAGTGTGTTCAACTTAACAATGTTACTTCATGTAACAAATATTTACTACACTCTTAAGTGTCAAATGTATTGTATTTTACCAATCCTAAAAGGATGAAAATATGTGATTATTACCTTTGACATGCTCAAACCAAGCTGAAATTCAGTATGAAATGCAATTCATATGAAAAGCAGCATTCATATAAGAGTGTTTATACCTGTGTGTGTAAGAACAGACATATGCAAGGCAACAGAGGAATGAAATAACAGAATATGGAAGGAAAGCAGAGGCAAAAAGTGGACTATGCAACTGAAAAGAGAGGACTGTAATCAGATAGAAAGCGAGGTTGAGGGAGCCAGGTTTGTTCAATTTTCTCTGAAATAAATTATACTATGAGCCAGTTAAAAATGTATCTATAATTATTATGCAGACAGAAACCTGTTTCCCCATTACAAATAGAGGGAAGGTTACTGTGAGGAATGTGTAATAAGGTAGAAATGCTGAATCTCTCCATTGCTGTCCGTACAGCTTCTCTACCTCACATCACTACAGGACTATACACAATAAGCCCCATATCAAGAAACAGTAAATTTCTACCTTCTATGCACTCTTGTATTTTTTTAGCTTGTTTTATTGTCAAAAATCCCAAAGACACAGATTTAATGAAAGAGTGGGAATGATTCATACACATTTGTTGACAGAAGCTATGTCTCCAGCCCCAGACTCCAAACCATTGTCTGCAGCTTTCTAGATCTGCAGTTGACAGCTTCTCTTTCTGAAATATTCTCCCTCAGATATTTGAGATGCATACTCCCTCTGTTTTAAAATATTTTCACCTTAGAGATAATTTTCATCATCATCATAATAAAAAATGGTACCACCTACTGATATCTTATATTTTATTACACTTTATTTTCTCCCAGAACTCTTACAAATTCTTAATGGGAACACAGACACTGTTATTGTTTTTTCAAAATTCTAACACCAGGTTTCAAACACCATACTTATTCTGGACACATGACATATGTGGGAAATGCAATAGCTGCTAAAAAATATTTACTAAATGGATAAGTAAAAATGAAATTAGGTAAAATTAATTTTAAAAATCGTTTTATCTTGAGGTAATTATAGACTCACATGAAGTTGTAAAAATAATTAAATTTATGTTCAGCCAAAACACTATTAATTAATTAAATTTCCCCCAATGGAAGGTAGTCAGTTTTTGTAATAAGCTATTATCTGCCCACTTCAAAACTACTCTGAAAGGAACAGTGCTCTGCCAGTCAAGCTGAATATATTGTCTATTTTTCTTATGTTATATACACGCTTTGTACAATTCATAAAACATAATAATTTTTAATTATAGAAAACAAATTACACATCAAATAACACACACAAAAATAAGTGAAAAAATATTCCCCTATTCTTTCATTTTTATATGGTCATATTTTATAAAGACTCAAAGAAAATCATGACATTACATCATTTTCAGATTTTTTTTCTTGTATTACTATTACTGATATTTTAACTAAAAAAAACAGAAAATAAATAGAAATTATACAAATAGAAAAAATTCTCAAAATATAAATTATAAGGATGAGATTTGTTTAAAGTAAAACTTTACTACCTAATGATTCAAATTGATTTCTTTCTAGGATGATCCCTTTATTCATCAAGTATTCATTCAACACATATATATTGCACACTTAAAATATGCCAGGAAATATTATAGGGAATTTATGACTCAGAGAACAAAGGAATCATCTTGCTTTCATGAATCTTAAATTGGGGATTGTAGACACACACCCAGCATATACGTGTGCACATATATACTCACAGACAAATCAATAAAATATGTAATCTAACACTAAGCTATCAATAAATTTACAGAGGAATAGAAAGCAGGGCAGAAGTAAAGAATGACAGGATGATGGGGAATGGGCAGTTGTAATTATAAATAGTTAAATAGTATGGTTAGAGAAAGTCTTCTTTGAGGTGATTCACTCAAAGATGGGAAGGAAGTAATCAATGAACCACACTCTGTGGGAAGAGTAGGCCAGACAGTAGTGACCCTAAATCAGTTACACGCCTACTGTGTTTGAAACAGTGGATATGATATAGGGGTAGGGAAGCAGGTGGTTTGGTTAGATAGGAAATAGAAGCTGAATAATTTAGGGCTTTGGGGCCCATGCAAAGCCTTTGAATCTGATGGAAAGGATCTGAGTATTCTGAGCAGAAGAGTATCATGCACTTACTTTTGCTTCTCTGTGATCACTCCAGCTGCCAATAGGGACATAAGGCAAAAGCAACACCAGTTAGAATTGAGTTGTAAACTACTCTCAAACCATCATCAACCTGTAAGAGTTGAGAAACTAAAAACAAAACATTTTCAATACTGTTTGTATGGAGAACAATGAGTATCTTGGGAAGCTTTAAGTGAGTACTAAGTAGCTGAAAAAAATTTCCCTGGAAGAATGCTCCAGGCTGCCCCTTTCATCATTGCCCTAACTCTCTCACTATATAAAATTTCACACACATCCTCCTGAACTATGTGTAAAATACTCGTATTTCTTTCTTTCTCTCCATTGTGTTCACCTTTTTGTTTAAGGGAGCATAACTGTTAAGCTTGTGTTATGCTTTTCATCTTTCAAAGCTTTGTGCATTAAGCATAATCAATACTTTGTATCATACATTAAAACAATGAAGAGTACTGAATTACAGAGTTAAACATAAAAAGAACTTCATTTCCACTTGATGTACAACATATTCAAAATTTCCATTTGAATTTATGAAATTCACTCATGAGGTCTGTGAAGAGACAATTTTCAAGAGCTAGATTTATCAGAATATATATATATAGATTTATATTTGCTAAATTATTTATAAAATGCTAAAATTGAATACAAAATTTTTAATATTTCAATGTAAAATAGACTATCTTCAGATATAGCATCTGTAAGACTAATTGTTAAATGTCTGACTTTTACATATATGACTGTGATTTTTAAAATTTTTTTCATAAACATCCACTTAGTGTTCACATTCTGCAAATACTTTCTTAACAATGTTTTGATTTCAATGTTTCCTTTCTAATGCCAGACCATTTTGGATATATATCCAAATATCAGGCGTCTTATTAGATACCATGGGAGACTTAAAATAGAGAATACTTGTCCTGATAGAATTTGTAATCAGTTATTTTAATGCAAATTTGGGCACAGTAACAGTTATCTTCAAGGTATTGGTTTACAAATTTTGCTAGGACAGATAATAATTGAACTAGACCTAAAGAAAGAATGAGTTCAATAATCACAGATAGAATGTGCCCATCTCCCATCATCCCCCACCTTAAGGATAACCTATCCCTTTGATGGCCTGTTCCAAATCATGTGGTTGTTTTTTGAAAGTCAAAAGCACTGTGTATTTGTAATTCTGAAAACAGATAATAAGGCATTATTTTATTTAACATAAACTTTTGTAGTGTTTGGGCTTCCCTGAGGGCTCAGATGGTAAATAATCTGCCTGCAGTGCAGGGGACCTGAGTTTGATCCCTGGGTTGGGAAGATCCCCTGGAGAAGGGAATGGCTACCCACTGGGGTATTCTTGCCTGGAGATTCCCCAGGAACACAGAAGCTGAGTGTTTATTATATACTAAGCACTAGTCTATGGGTTTCATGTATCAGTTCAGTTCAGTTCAGTCGCTCAGTCGTGTCCGACTCTCCGCGACCCCATGAATCACAGCACGCCAGGCCTCCCTGTCCATCACCAACTCCCGGAGTTCACTCAAACTCATGTCCACAGAGTCGGTGATGCCATCCAGCCATCTCATTCTCCGTCGTCCCCTTCTCCTCCCGCCCCCAACCTTTCCCAGCATCAGAGTTTTTTCCAGTGAGTCAACTCATCGCATGAGGTGGCCAAAGTATTGGAGTTTCAGCTTTAGCATCAGTCCCTCCAATGAACATCCAGGATTGATCTCCTTTAGAATGGACTGGTTGGATCTCCTTGCAGTATAAGGGACTCTCAAGAGTCTTCTCCAACACCACAGTTCAAAAGCATCGATTCTTCGGCAATCAGCTTTCTTCACAGTCCAACTCTCACATCCATACATGACCACGGGAAAAACCATTGCCTTGACTAGACGGACCTTGGTTGGCAAAGTAATGTCTCTGCTTTTTAATATACTATCAAGGTTGGTCATAACTTTCCTTCCAAGGAGCAAGCGTGTTTCATGTATACCCACTCATTAAATACTTACAACAATTTTCTGAGGGAGGTAGGTACTATCTTGATCCCATCTTACAGATAAGCTTATTCTACACTTGTTCCCTGACCTCCATACACACACACACAGCACATTATACACAGCAGTGAGCCACTGGGAGCATATCCGTTACTGGCTTTAAACCCTCCAACAGCTTCCCAAGCCAACCAAAAGATAATGCAAATTCCTTACTGTGGTCTCTAAAATATTACATAATCTGGTCCTTGCCTGATTTTCTGTTTTATTATTCTCTGACTCCCCATGGTCTGGCCACATTGATTGCCATTCTGTACCTGCACACACCAATCTCATTCTCCCCTTAGGGTTTTTGTACTTACTCTTCTGCTTGTAAATATTCCTCACAGTATTGTCCTGGTTCCTGCACTGGTGGCTTTGAACTGGAGGTCCTTTGGGAATGCAGTTCAAGGGCATCTGGACTTGTCTAGTCCAGGGGTAGCATGGAGGTGACTCTTCCCTGGCACCACAGCCAGTAGAAAACATGTTTCATCTACTACCCCGACAGTGCCTGGGCCCTGGAATCCTAGGAGTCTGACTTTTATGATCAGGCCGTGCCCTACCCGGTGGAATGCTGATGTAGGACTTCGTGATCTGGGATAAAGATGCTGGGATGGCGTAGCTGATGGACCGTGATCTCCGGAAGCTCTCACAGTCAGGATGGAGGAAGCACAACTAGGGACCCAAAGTCAACTTTCGGTAAGAGAACCTAAGGACCGCTGGCTCCAGAGGCTGCCCCAGGGTCAGCCGGAAAGTGGTGTTGAGAATGGTCTACCAGTCCTAGAGGACCACCGCTGCAAGCAGGGCTCAGCCACCGACCCTGCCTGGACCACGCCTGGCTCTGGCGAGCAGCAGGTGAGCTCTCAACCTACCGTCCCCACAGTGCTGTCCGTCTCTCATAGGCCCAGGCAGCCGGCTGCTCCGCATAAACCCCGTCTGGCTTCCCAGAGAGTTTGGTAAAAGGTGTGACGTCCTGGGCATGTCTGTCCTAGGCCAGCAGTTGGAGGTAGCCTTCCCCTCACCCCGCAGCCCTCTGCTGAGCTTGGAAGAGCCCTGTGGACCGGGGGCACACCTTCCTCGTGGTCAAGTGGTCAGCTGCGCATGCGCCACCTTTGGGCGCCGTGGGTGTGTCCTGCGGGAGGCTGATTTTACTGAGAAGCGAACCAGGAACGCCCACAAGTCTCTCTCCTTTCCTCAAAGGAAGCCCAGGTAACCTGCCACCAAGCCTGGCAGAGTTGACCTTCTGCCAGGACTGAAGGAGGGTAAGTTCAATCTAAGCAGCTCTTTTCCCGGCTTCAGAAACTCACACTTCGGCACGCGAGTCCTGCTGAAGACTAGTTGTGATGCAGTGTGCATCAGATCAGATCAAGTGCCCTTTCGCTGGGGCCATTTCTTTGGACTATTTAATTCTCCCCCTCCCCCTCCTCTAGTGTTGTAATATACCTTGTTTATTTTATTCCACAAGGTTTCTTTGGCCGTGAAAGCACCTGGCAGAGTTAGGCTTCTGGTTAAGTAATGACTAACTGAATGAATATATGAAGTAACTTAGAATTTATTTTGAAAACTTCAAGTTTCTAAACAACTTTTTGCCATCCATAGACAGAAATTTTAAATGTTTACTTGATTTCGGACCACTGTTATGAATTAACGTGTTCGCCAAGGGTTGGATGTGACTTAGCGACTAAACCACCACCACCCATTTATTACTTCTATAGTTTAGTTGCTAAGTCCCATCCAACTTTTGTGACCCCATGGACTGTTACCCTCCAGGTCCCTCTGTCCTTGGGATTCCCCAGGAAGCACACTGGAGTAGGTTGCCAGTTCCTTCTCCAGGGGATATTCCAGAGGGAGCTAAAAATTACCCTTTGTTCAGTGAATATTTTATCTATTGGGGATAATAATGTAATCTTTAGCTAGAAAAGCACTGAGGTGGATTTTCACCTGAAATATTCTTCTAGTAAATAGTTTTTAAAAATTTTAGAATTTTACTTTCATTGGCAGCAGGATTATTTACCACTGCAGAAGCCCAATAAATGTGTATCTAATACTCATTAAATAAATGGTTGTTGCTTCCATGCACAGTGCTATGGTCAATCTCAATAATGTACTTTTTAGAACAGTAATATTAATTGGGTGTTATTATATATGAAGAAACTGAGGTAAACTATTGTTCAAGAGACCACAAAGGAATAGGCAGAGTTGATGTTACAGGTATTTTAACGTGCTCAGTCTGTTGAGCTAATGGTCTAAATGACCCCACTAATAGGGAAGAAACTTTGTATTCTATTACATGTTAACCACTAAAGGGATGTTGTTTGCAAGTTTAAATTATACATAACTGCCCATCTCTGGGACTCCTACTTCCCAGGTGGTAAGCATTAAGCTGAAATACCTTAGTTTAGTATAAGAAACATCCTGACCAGGTTCACCTGTGAATGGCTACAAGCAGAAAGATATTAATACATCTCATCTGGAGTCTGGGTTTCCCTGATAGCTCAGCTGGTAGAGAATCTGCCTGCAATGTGAGAGACCTAGGTTCGATCCCTAGTTGGGAAGATCACCTGGAATAAAGGTAAAAGGCCAGTATTCTGGCCTGGAGAATTCCATGGACATCCCATGGGGTCACAAAGAGTTGGACACAACTGGGCGACTTTCACTCACTTTTCTGGAATCTGGTCTTAACTTTACTCCTTCCCTTTTAGTGTAAAAGAAGCCTGAATTCTAACTCAGGAAAGTTGGATCTTTGGGATTCTAGTCTACAATTTCCTTGATATGCTGGCTTTCCAAACAAACTCACTCTTCCTTGCCTTAGTAGCTTATCTCTCCATTATTGATCTGTTGTGTGGGAGGCAGTATGAGCTTGGACTTGGTAATGATAACTTGCTTTTATGATTGGCGTTAATGTCCTAAGTAAAGGCCCTAAAATATGAAACGTGTCCATGGATGGACTTGATACATATCACTTGCATGTGCTGTGGCAGTAACTGACTGAGATCCCTGTTGTATAATGCCCTTATTTCCTCGAAGGGGCCTTCAAAGCTGTATGTTACAGATGGAGTATCCTCAAGAAGGAATAAAGCTGCAAACCCACATCTGACTTTACCCTAGCAAAAAATAAACCTACATTCTGTTATATGACTATGATCTCTTGGTTAATTTGTTGGCATGAAACCACAGCATACATAGCCTATTTTATTCCCATAACACTGGTAAATTTTAGTTTGGAAAATACGGAATTACTTTCTAAAATCTGTTATGTCTAACTGATAGAGACAGTAATAACACAAAATATAGTTTTTGAAAATACATAATTATTTTCCAAAATCTATGAAATGCCTCTCCAGTAGAGCCACATACTAGTAGACAAATTAGTGAACAGTACTCTCCCTCTATATATACATATATATATATATGTGTATATATATCTCCATCCTTTTTACTCACAGTCTCTTGGCCAAAATTATTGCCTACCTGCAAGTGCAAGCACATCAAGAATGTAAAGGTGAGCTCTGTCTCTAAGATTTCTAACAGTAAGAGTGCTATATTCTCAGAAGAAATACTATGAAACAAACATTGACCTTAATTGTATTTCACTAGGCATAAAGCCTTCAAGTAAAATTCTAAAATATTTTAAAATTGTTTACCAAAAGAATATTTCAGGTAAAAATCCACCTCAATGTTTTTCTAGCTAAAGATTACCCTGTGTTCAGCAAGCATTTTATCTATTGGGGATAATATTGTAAAGATTTGGGTAGAGAATGAAAAAAAATACACTTCAGTAACCACATTTCTATTGACAGAAGTAATTGGAAGGTTGCAATGAAGCAGTGCTCACAATTATGCAAGTCATTATAAGTCAACTTGGCTTGGAATTTGCACATCTAAAATAATAATTTTATGAATTTAATTATTACCACATGAAAGAGTACAAAATTATCTTGCCTTACTAGAATCATATTTATACCAGTATAAAACAGTTTATCTCAATTTTGGTATTTTTGTGGTTATTTAATATATATTGAGTATCTATAATGAACAAGTCTTAAAAATCCAGTATTGTAAATTTCTTTGAGAGTATCAGTAGATGCCATTTTTAAAAATTAACAATTCATTCAATGGAGTAAAGACAATTTAGGATGCCACATAAAAAGAGAATGGATGATTATTTTCATCACTTAGGGCTGCTGTAACAAAGGTACCATAGGCTAGGCAGCTTAAATAACATTTATTTCTCACAGTTCTAGAGGCTGAGGTGTCCAGGTGCTAGCAGATTTAGTGTCTGATGAGAGTCCTCTTCAGTTTCATAGATGGTGTTTTCACTGTGTCCTCCTCACATGGAGGGAGAGAGCTCAGGGCTCTTAATCTCCTTAAAATGGTACCAATCCCATCATGAGGACTCTACCTACCCTGACATCCTCCAAACTTAATTACCTCACAAAGTCCCCACCCACTTTTAAATAGTCCCCACATCACATTAGGTGTTGGGCTCCAACAGATGAATTTCTTGGGGGACACAAGATTTCAGTCCAGAATGATGCAACAGTATGGGATTTTACTTTGCTTTCTCTTTATAAAAACAAAATTAAAGCAATTTTATATTTCTATTCCTTTTAAAAACAAAAAAGCATTACAAGTTAATTCATTGCCATAGCCAAGAGATACCAAAGATAACATAGTAATTAAAGTTTATATGGTGTTCTAGATCAGAAAAAGTACATTAAATAAAATCTAAGAATTTCTGAATAAAGTGTGGACTTAAAAATAATGTATCGATATTGGTACATTAATTGTGACACATGTATCATAGAGTAATATAGTAATGCAGGAAACTAGGTGTGTAGTATATGGGTACTCACTGTATTATTTTTTTTTTGTAAGGCAAACTATTTTAAAATAAAAGTTTGAGAAACAACTCAAAATATAATCCTGAAAATAATATTTTTTCAAAACAACATAATTCTTTCTATGCTGCTACTGCTGCTAAGTCACTTCAGTCGTGTCCGACTCTGTGTGACCCCATAGTCGGCAGCCCACCAGGCTCCCCCGTCCCTGGGATTCTCCAGGCAAGAACACTGGAGTGGGTTGCCATTTCCTTCTCCAATGTGTGAAAGTGAAAAGTGAAAGTGAAGTCGCTCAGTCATGTCTGACTCGTAGCGACCCCATGGACTGCAGCCTACCAGGCTCCTCCGTCCATGGGATTTTCTAGGCAAGAGTACTGGAGTGGCTTGCCATTGCCTTCTCCGGCAGTTCTTTCTATATGAAGGCAAATTTTGTCTTTTTCTACCTGAGTATCATGTTATGATGTTTTTGATAGTAATCTTTTATATTGTGTAATTCAGAAACCCATAAGGTAGAACAGAATTAGAAATCTCATAGAATATAGTGAAAACAACAATTATGGATATAATACTCCCTGTATCCTTCAAAGTGATACACTTGAAAAAGTTACGTGCTGTAGCTTCAGCATATGTACACGGTTTGACCATGGATATTAGACTAATATTTTCTTTTCCCCCAAGAAAAACCTCAAAATGCACATTGATTGTAAAATATGTAAAATAAAAAAGAAATAGTTATCAAAGGAATTATATGATTGAAATGTGTTGTTGGGGAAATACAATTAAAATAAAATCTCCTATTATCCCTGATAACTTCCACAAAACTAGAAGAGAAAGAAACAGTTTCATTATTGAGTAAACATTGAACCAGAAGGTGATGCCCATCAGAGGCAATCTGCTAAGGAGGTTGCAAAGACAGAAAGACATCTCAGTCTTTAAATAGTCAAGTATATATCTATCATCTACTTGTTTTCAAGATAAACAATATCTAGTCCTCAAGTGAGAGGATTTGCCAACATCACTCACCACACATAATTCATCCTAAATTCCGCCAGTAATTGGATGACAGTCTGTGTTAGTTTATTGGCTTTCTCCAAAGGAAACATAAACTCTTATCTGTTTGACAGGAGATAGTTTTGGAGTAAGGTGCCCACAAGTTTAGTTTACGACCCTATGATAGAAATAGAGAGGTAGGGACAGTATGTTCCTTGATTTCCTATTGAAGACATATTTCTCAGGTTCTTGACAAAGACATTCCTGGGTTACAGTGCTCTAAGACTTGTCCTTAGAGGTTTTAAAGGTATCTGAATACATTTCAAAGAGATTACAAGAAACAAAAAGAAAAAAGACATAAATTGATAAGTTTTCTAAAGTAAATCCTCTAAGAAAAGTAAGAAAGTGAAGCATCTTCTCTAAGTTTCAACAGGGAGAATAAAGCTTCTTTTTTTTAATTAATTTATTTTCTTATTGAAGGATAATTGCTATACAGAATTTTTACTGTTTTCTGTCACACCTCAGTATGAATCAGCTATCAGTTCAGTTCAGTTCAGTTGCTCAGTCGTGTCCGACTCTTTGCGACCCCATGAATCACAGCACACCAGGCCTCCCTGTCCATCACCAACTCCCGGAGTTCACTAAAACTCATGTCCATCGAGTTGGTGATGCCATCCATCAATAACCTCAGATTGCAGATGACACCACCCTTATGGCAGAAAGTGGACAGGAACTCAAAAGCCTCTTGATGAAAGTGAAAGAGGAGAGTGAAAAGGTTGGCTTGAAGCTCAACATTCAGAAAACAAAGATCATGGCATCTGGTCCCATCACTTCACGGGAAATAGATGGGGAAACAGTGGAAACAGTGTCAGACTTTATTTTTTTGGGCTCCAAAATCACTGTGGATGCTGATTACAGCCATGCAATTAAAAGACGCTTACTTCTTGGAAGGAAAGTTATGACCAACCTAGATAGTATATTAAAAAGCAGAGACATTACTTTGCCAACACAGGTCCGTCTAGTCAAGGCTATGGTTTTTCCAGTGGTCATGTATGGATGTGAATCAGCCATAGGTATACATATATCCCCTCCTTTTTGAAGCTCCCTCCTATCTCTCTCCCCATCCCACCCCACTAGGTTGATACAGAGCCCCTGTCTGAGTTTCCTGAGCCATACAGCATATATTTGCCCTTACAGTGTCTACATGCACTTCATTCATTTGAACTATCACTCCCAGAAATATCAATGGAAACTCAGAAGTAGACCCAGAAAATGAATGCTCCTAAACTGACTTTGGAGAAGAAATATTAGAGAGTTAGAGCCAATTTATTTAGATGTTTATGTTACAATATTATGACTATTTTAACAATATATTGAATGCCAAAATAATTACCTCTTAAGTACAATGTTCTTGAAAACATGTAATTATTATACAAATTATTGTTGCCCTAAGATTCTGTTCGTGCCTGGAGAATCCCAGGGACAGAGGAGCCTAGTGGGCTGCTGTCTATGGGGTTGCACAGAGTCAGTCTCGACTAAAGTGACGGACACGACTGAAGTGGCGCAGCAGCAGCAGCAGCAGCAGGCTAAGTGAGATTTCAATACCAGAAGTACTTAACTGAAAAGTTCCACTCCTGTTAAAACTTTTTTAAAGCTCATTTCAAAGTAGAAGATGTATACAGGACATTGTACACTTTGCACATTTACGTTTTACATTTATGATCCACTGGAACTTGAACAGGAATGTTTTTCCCATATAAATATTCAAATGATCCTATCACCACATATTGAAAATAATATGCATTTTCTCACTCACTGCATCACAGTGATAGTTTTGTCACTATTCAGTTTACCATATATAAGTGGTTCTGTTTCTGGGCTACAGTTTATAATGAATCTTCATGTCTAACACTGTAAATCCTCCAAGTTAATTGTTTTTCAAACTTGATGATTCTAGGTTATAATGGTTCTATATCATAAAGGTTCTGTGTTATAACAATTGCCATACTTTTCTCTTCTCTGTATGTTTCTTTCCTCAATGAGTCAGTGTTACAAAGAGTTGTTTTGCTCGCAGTAGGAATAAGAACATGGAGAATGTTGAGGGTTGTTAATTGGTCTTTGCGAATCCTTCCTATGCATATGTATTCTATTATTTGATTAAAATGTTTATGAGAATAAGACATTTTTCAAAATGGTGCTAGAGAAATAACAAGATCCCTCTGTAACTTAATTTTAGGTAGGCTCCTCTAAGACCTCTAAGCCTGGACCTTGGCCTTTCATCCTTGTTTGAACTACATGGCCCAGTTTTAGCCAGAATCCTCCTTAGGACAGTTTATCCAGGAACCCCACCCTTGATATCTTACCTGATGAAATTCTTCATGCATACCATACTTTAGGTGATATCTGACAACCATGGCCTACCTTTAATAAGAATCCTGTTTAAACAGAATCCTCACCCATACTCTGATGATTCCTCTTAGAAATTTCCCAGCCACTGAGATCCATTCCGTACCTTTCTTTTCCATGTTGTATTTGGATTGAACTAAATTCTATATTGAGATTTCTTTTGCCCAAATACAGTAGTTGCTGAATAATATCTGTTTTTATCATGGTCCAGGTGGAGAAGAGGGTGGCAGAGGATTTAGATGGTTAGATAACATCACTGACTCAATGGACGTTAATTTGAGCAAACTCCAGAAGATAGTGAAGGATAAGAAAGTCTAACGTACTGCAGTCCATTTGGTTGCAAAGAGTCAGCTATAAGTTAGTGACTGACCACACACACGCAGCTCTGGTTATCTTGAACAGTTGTGGTGCCATGACTTGGATAGGATCAACTTCACCATTTGACACCAGGACCTCTCACCCAGGAACCCAAATGCATGCCTCTGAAGCCTTTGTCTTCACTCCTGGCTGATTGATCAGAAATCAGTTGGTGAGTCTGTCTCCCAAACCGGTGCTCTGAATGACAGTCCACTGAAGCTCGGTAAAGACAGATTTTGATTCCTAAGATTCCAGTTATTCTCTGAAGATGGATTAGAGGTCCAGGCTTCCTTGTTTGAAAGGTACCTACTAGGCTAGAGAAAAGTCTTTCTTGCTAGCTCTTTGTTTGGTGTGGTGATTCACACCGCGACACATAGAAATTTTTCTTGGCTCCTTGTTTCAAGTAAGAATTCATTTCCTGACTCCTTGGTCTGGAAAATTCTTTCTAGTTTTCTCATGTGGGAACTCACTCTCCAGCTCCTGTTCTGGGGAAGTTTTCCTATCTCTTTGTGAGGCCTCTTTGTTCTCTTGGTCCTGCTTTTACCATGGAAATGTCTCTAGTAATTGAAAATCCCATTCTTGAAACCATATTGACTTCATGCACTATTGGCCTTTTCCCTTTGTTGTTGATATAGCTTTACAAATAATAGCATGTAACATCAGTAATCTCTTTGGGATTTAAGATCTCCCAAAACTGGCTCCACAAGGAACTTTCCCTTCCCATCTTCTGTTCCTCTCTCCTTTGATCACTTTCAATCTTCCCTTAACCTCCCTTGAGTTCTCTGTTATATCCTGCTTCAAACCTCTAGCTCCTCCATCCCTTTGTCAGACTTTTCCCTTCCCATTATACACCCCCTCAGTTACCCGTATCATATCTCTCAAGAAACTAAGGAACCCCCCAAAGCAACTTTTTGAGGATGAATGAAACAAAAGGGAAAAAACACTACATAGAAACACACTGGATACTTTATCTATTCATATGAGCTTTGGAAACATCCAGAGCTATTTGTTGTTCCCTTAGTCTCTTACCTAAAACAAAGCCCACAGTCTCCAAAAGATACTTATTAGGGCAAAGAAAATCTTAAAAATCACCTTCATAAATACTGGTAAAAGGCTGTAGCTTTCACATTGAACAGGTACTCTAAACTTGATCCATCTGCTATAAACACAAAAAAGAAAGAGAAAGTGAAGTTACTCAGTTGTGTCCAATTCTTTGTGACTCCAAGGACTATAGCCCACCAGGCTTCTCCATTCATGGGATTCTTCAGGCAAGAATAACTGGAGTAGTTTGCCATTTCCTTCTCCAGGGGATCTTCCCGACCTGGGTCTCCTGCATTGCAGGCAAATTCTTTACCAGCTGAGCCACCAGGGAAGTTCCAATAAACACAATTCATGCACAAACATAAAGTAAAGCAAGGATAAGAGTATATTACTCTGTTCATCTGATGCATTGTTAAAATTTTATTTAATTTCAAAAATGGAGTATACTTGCTTTACAATGTTATATTAGTTTCTGCTCTACAATGTGTATCAGCTATATATATATATATATATATATATATATATATATATATATATACACATACACACACACACACATATACCCTGACCAGTAATGCTGAAGAAGCTGAAGTTGAACGGTTCTATGAAGACCTACAAGACCTTCTTCATTATAGAGGACTGGAATGAGAAGTAGGAAGTAAAGAGATACCTGGAGTAACAGGCAAATTTGGCCTTGGAGTACAAAACGAGGCAGGTCAAAAAACAGAGTTTTGCAAAGAGAATGCACTGGTCATAGTAAACACCATCTTCCAAAAACACAAGAGAATACTATACTCATGGACATCACCAGAGGTCAATACCAAAATCAGACTGATTATATTCTTTGCAGCCAAAGATGGAGAAGCTCTATACAGTCAGCAAAAACAAGACTGGGAGTTGACTGTGGCTCAGATCATGAATTCCTTATTGCCAAATTCAAACTTAAAGAAAGTAGGGGAAACCACTAGACCATTCAGTCATGACCTAAATCAAATCCCTTATGATTATACAGTGGAATTGACAAATAGATTCAAGGGATTAGATCTGATAGAATGCCTGAAGAACTATGGACGGAGGTTTGTGACATTGTACAGAAGGCAGTGATCAAGACCATCCCCAAGAAAAAGAAAGGCATATAGGCAAAATGGTTGTTTGAGTAGGCCTTACAAACGGCTATGAAATAAGAATGGCTGAAGGCAAAGGAGAAAAGGAAAGATATACCCATTTGAATGCAGAGTTTCAAAAAATATCAAGGAGAGATAAGAAAGCCTTCCTTAGTGATCAGTGCAAAGAAATAGAGGAAAATAATAGAATGGGAAAGTCTAGAGATCTCTTCAAGGAAATTAGAGATATCAAGGGAACATTTCATGCAAAGATGGGCATAATAGAGGACAGAAATGGACCTAACAGAAGCAGAAGATATTAAGAAGAAATGGCAAGAATACACAGAAGAGCTATACCAAAAAGATGCTTATGACCCAGATAACCATGATGGTGTGATCACTCACCTGGAGCCAGACATCCTGGAACACGAAGTCAAGTGGGCCTTAGGAAGCATCACTATGAACAAAGCTAGTGGAGATGATGGAATTCCAGTTGAGCTATTCCAAATCCTAAAAGATGATGCTGTGTAAGTGCTGCACTCAATATGCCAGCAAATTTGGAAAACTCAGCAGTGACCACAGGATTGGGAAAGGTCAGTTTTCATTCCAAGGCAATGTCAAAAATGTTCAAACCAATGCACAATTGCATTCATTTCACATGCTAGCATTAATGTTCAAAATTCTCCAAGCCAGGCTTCTATAGTACATGAACTGTGAACTTCCAGATGTTCAAGCTGGATTTAGAAAAGGCAGAGGAACCAGAGATCAAATTGCCAACATCTGTTGGATCATCAAGAAAGCAAGAGAGTTCCAGAAAACCATCTACTTCTGTTTATTGACTATGACAATTGAAGGCAGGAGGAGAAGGCAATGACAGAGGATGAGATGATTGGATGGCATCACTGACTCAATGAATATGAGTTTGAAAACTCTGGGAGTTGGCAATGGACAGGGAGGACTGGTGTGCTGCAGTCCATGGGGTCACAGAGTCAGACAAGACTGAGCAAGTGAACTGACTGACTGACTGACTACACCAAAGCCTTTGACTGTGTGGATCACAAAAAGCTTGGAAAATTCTTAAAGAGACAGGAATACCAGACCACCTGACTTTCCTCCTGAGGTATCTGTATGCAGGTCAAGAAGCACCAGTTAGAACTGGACATGGTACTACAGACTGGTTCCAAATAGGGAAAGGACTACATCAAGGCCGTATATTGTCACCCTGCTTATTTAACTTTTATACAGAGGACATCATGCGAAATGCCGGGCTGGATGAAGCACAGGTTGTAATCAAAATTTTTGTGAGAAATACAATAACCTCAGATATGCAGATGACACCAGCCTAATGGCAGAAAGTGAAGAAGAACTAAAGAGCCTCTTGATGAAAGTGAAAGAGGAGAGTGATAAAGTTGGCTTAAAACTCAACATTCAGAAAACTAAGATCATAGCATGTGGTCCCATCAGTTCATGGCAAATAGATGGGGAAACAATTGAAACAGTGAGAAACTTGATTTTCTTTGGCTCCAAAATCACTGCAGATGGTGACTGCAGCCATGAAATTAAAAGATGCTTGCTCCTTTGAAGAAAAGCTATGACCAACCTAGACAACATATTAGAAAGCAGAGACATTATTTTGTCAACAAAGGTCCATCTTAGTCAAAGCTGTGGTTTCTCCAGTAGTCATGTATGGATGTATGAGTTGGACTATAAACAAAACTAAGCACTGAAGAATTGATGCTTTTGAACTCTGGTGTTGGAGAAGACTCTTAAGAGTCTCTTGGACTGCAAGGAGATCCAACCAGTTAATTCTGAAGGAAATCAATCCTGAATATTTATTGGAAGGATTGATGCCAAAGCTGAATTTCCAGTATATGGCCACCTCATACAAATAACTGACTCTTTGCAAAAGACCCTGATGCTGGGAAAGATTGAAGATGAGAGGAGGAGGGGATGACAGAGGATGAGATGGTTGGATGGTATCACCAACTTGATGGAAATGAGTTTGAGTGAGCTCTGGGAGTTGGTGATGGACAGGGAAGCCTGGAGTGTTGTAGTCCATGGGGTTTCAAAGTGTTGGATATGACTGTGCAACTGAACTATATGTATACATATATCCTCTCCCTCTTGAGCCTCCCCACCACCCCCTATTCCACCTGTCTAGGTCATCACCAAGGTTAGCTCTCTGTGCTATGCAGCAAATTGCCACTAGCTATCTGTCTTACATATAGTGGTATATACATGTCAGAGCTACACTCTCAATTCATCCTGTCCTCTCCTTCCTGCCTTGTGTCCACAAGTCCATTTTCTATGTTTGTGTCTCTATTCTTCCCTGCAAATATGTTAATCAGTACCATTTTTCTAGATTCTATATTTATATGGATTAATATACAGTATTTTTCTCCCTCTGAGTTCACTCTGTGTGATAGACTCTAAGTTCATCCACATCACTACAAATGACCTTCTTTTATTCCTTTTAATGATGACTATTATTCCATTGTATATATGCACTTCAGTTCAATTCAGTTCAGTCACTCAGTTGTGTGCAACTCTTTGTGACACCAAGAACCGCAGCACGCCATGCCTCCCTGTCCATCACCAACTCCCGGAGTCCACCCAAACCCATACCCAACAAGTCAGTGATGCCATCCAACCATCTCATCCTCTGTCGTCCCCTTCTCCTCCTGCCCTCAATCTTTCCCAGCATCAGGGTCTTTTCAAATGAATCAGTTCTTTGTATCAGGTGACCAAATTATGCAGTTTCAGCTTCAACATCAGCCATTCCAATGAACACCCAGGACTGATCTCCTTTAGGATGGACTGGTTGGGCCTCCTGCAGTCCAAGGGACTCTCAAGCGTCTTCTCCAACACCACAGTCCAAAAGCATCAATTCTTCTGTGCTCAGCTTTCTTTATTGTCCAACTCTCACATCCATACATGACCACTGGAAAAACTATAGCCTTGACTAGATGGACCTTTGTTGACAAAGTAATGTCTCTGCTTTTTAATATGCTTTCTAGGTTGGTCATAACTTTCCTTCCAAGGAGTAGGTGTCTTATAATTCATGGCTGAAGTCACCATCTGCAGTGATTTTGGAGCCCAGAAAAATAAAGTCAGTCACTGTTTCCACTGTTTCCCCATCTATTTCCCATGAAGTGATGGGACCGGATGCCATGATCTTAGTTTTCTGAATGTTGAGCTTTAAGTCAACTCTCCTCTTTCACTTTCATCAAGAGGCTCTTTGGTTCCTCTTCACTCTTTCCCATAAGGGTGGTGTTATCTGCATATCTGAAGTTATTGATTTTTCTCCCAGCAATCTTGATTCCAGCTTTTGCTTCATCAAGCCTAGCATTTCACATGATGGACTCTGCATAGAAGTTAAGTCAGCAGGGTGACAATTTCAGCCTTGACATACTCCTTTCCCAGTTTGGAACCAATTGGCTGTTTCATGGCTGGTTCTAACTGTTGCTTCTTGACCTGCCTACAGATTACTCAGGAGGCAGGTAAGGTGGTCTGGTATTTCCATCTCTTTAAGAATTTTTCACAGTTTGTTGTGATCCACACAAAGGCTTCGTCATAGTCAATAAAGCAGACATAGATGTTTTTCTGGAACTCTCTTACTTTTTCAATTTTTAATGGATGTTGACAATTTGATTTCTGGTTCCTCTGCCTTTTATAAATCCACAATTACTAACTAATTATGTTAGTAATTATTAATAGCATTTCCAGTGTTTCTCTCATTTCCATGGTATGGCATCCCTGAGAACTAAAGCTGCTTTTTTCCTGAAACTCTGAAAACTGAAGCTGAATTGATGAATTAAGAAAAAAAATCACAAAAACTGATTCTTTATGAGCAGCCTCAGTCCTCTTGCTCTGGAACACTCAGAAAGTTTGCTGGAACACCCAGTGCCATCATCAAACACATTCAACTGCACACCAAGGATATTCACTGAATTGCTACTGCCATCCTCACTAGCTCCACCAAAGATGCTTCCAACCCAGCATGTAGAATCTTCCCCATTGACTGCCCTTAGGACTCAGAAGCTAGGTGTCCACCTATTAATCTCTGACAACTTCAGGTGGGCTCCTCAAACTCCTCTAAGTCTTGACTTTGGCATCTGTCCTGTGGGTCATACATGGCTCAAATTTAGCCAATTTCAGTCCAGCCAGAAGCCCCCACCCTTGATGTCTAATCAAATTCCATATCTCCCACCATCCTCCAAGTGATATCTGATCACCCTTGCCTATCTTTAACAGGAATCCTGCTAATCTATTGATCTGAAATCTCCCCTTATCTTGATATTTTCTCTTGATTTTTCATCCAGTGATCACCACCCTGCTTGCTTACATTTCCTTTTGTCCATGTCATATATAGAATTGAATTCTATCCTGAGGTCTCTTTCGCTTGTTGTGATACTTCCTGAATAAAATGATTTTTTTAATCACTCTATCTACTGTTGAGTTCCAGTTTTCTTTAACAATTATTAGCCATATATACAAAAATCATTTTAGCAATAAAAAATAGTTAAGATTCCAAGTGAATAATATAAAAAGAATTACTAACTAGTTGAATTTGAGCTAATTTATTTAGATCTAGAAAGCTAAATATGATTTAATTTATTTAAGACAGAGTATAATATAAATGTGGAGATAAAAGTGAAATGATACAATCAGGTGAAACTTAAAACACTGACCTAGCTGATACTGCAGCTTTTGTAATGGACATAATCCTATTAGTGCTAATAAGAGTTGAGATTATTGAGTAAACTGTTCTAAGTACTTTGCAGGTATTATGTCTTTTAATCCTTACCAGCACCTTATGCAGTCGAGACTATTATCCCCATTTTGATATGATTCTAGATATAGATTTTAAAATAAAACTCAAATCAAAATGGAAAATAAAACTTTAAAGTTCATAACCAAGTACCTTGTGTCTGTCAGGGTTGAAGAGAGGTCTGGAATGAGAGAGAAACCGTGGTTTTAGAAGGCAAGTGCTAAGTGCAGAAGTGACACATTCTAATGCAACTGTAATTTTCACAATCAAATAATTCATTTCAAAATATCTCATTATGAGCTTGTCTAGCTTGTTGTAAGCCAGCTCACTTAAAAAAACAAGTCTTCATTAGGTGTTTTTCATCTCATTAATTCTTGTTTCATATAAACACATTTCCCTGTGGCCTTGGAGGTGTTAACATCTCCTACCAGCACCAGCAGGATATTGCAATATTCCCTATAGTTTTATCCATCCTAAAAATAATTTTGTAAATATTCCCTCCACAATGTGGGACAGGGGCAGGATAATGACTAGGCTGTGGTGGATCCCATTTCCTGAGCCTTAGAACTCTTTTATAGTGTGCCAGGAAAGTTCCAAATTTTTACCTCATTAACTGTAGGTCATATTGAGTCCAGGCCTTAATTGACTAACATAGTTACATCTCTCATAATTACATCTCTCCCAGGTGTTCAGTCCAATCCATTAAATTCAAAATTCTGGATAAGGTACACTAATGACAAGGAATGCAGCCGATTGAGCCTTCTATTTTGTCCAACTTGCTCTCTCACCCTTATAATATCCTCACTCTGTACCTCATACTCCTAACAGAATAGACTTGTGAAATCCTGTCTTTCCTATATAGGGTATTTCCACACACAGGTCTTTATCTGTCATGCTAGGGTATTCTGGGAAGAATGTCACTGAAGGCTTGGGGGCAACGAGAATGGTAATGGTAGATTCTGAGGAAAACAATCTTCAACTTTTGGAGCAACTTCTCCAGATGAAGTTGGGGCAAGTCTTTCCTCTTCTTTATAGAAGAGGACTGGTGCCTTCAAAAAGAGGATTGATGTCCACCTATAGTGGCAAGTGAGGCTTGGGGAAATTTGTGAGTTGATACTCTTAGCCTTATCTATGTCTGCCTAAATTTCCTCACCCCCATGTTTTAGGGTCCTATTTCTTCCCTACCCACATCCTTATTTTAGCACAGGAGATTTGGAATGTGGAGTAGGGAGTGCATTAACTGGAAATCTAACTCACTCTCTCTTCCTCTCAGATTCAGCCTGACATTCCTTTCTTGGCTATTATACGAGATGATGAACTTTTAAATTTTCATGGATTTAAAAAATTTTTCATGGTTTCTCTTTTCTTAATATCTGATTAGAAGTCTGTTTTTCCAAGCTTACTAGACCAAAAACGAAATTCTTCCTTGAGTTCTCCCTAAATCAGTTTTTTGGTTTTTTTTTTCTTGGGGCTGGTGTACTGGGATGAACCTAAATTAGTTTTTAAAAATCACTGACACGTTAGCTAAAATGAATTTGGTGTTAACTTTGACTCTTAAACCTACTTCATATATCATTTCAGCAAAATATATTGATTACATTATCTGAAACTATTTGAATGAAAAGAAGCTGACTCTAACCATTTAATGGTTTCGCCACTTCTTCAGTCTAGTGAAAAGCACCACTGAAATAACCTTCTCACTGTTTTCACTGCCATCAATCTTAGATGCTTATAGAATAGTTTACAGTCAATGTGATTCTATAAAGATATAAATCATTCCACGATTTCCATTCTTAAAATTCTACAAAGACTTCCATCACATGTAAAGTAAATTACACATCCTTACTATGGCATACAAGGCCCTAAAAATCTAAAATCTGTTTGTTTTTTTTTAATTCCTGACTTTCTACTTCTTTTATTTCACAAGTTATGTTTTTGTCATATTGGCCTTTTTTTTCCTTGACCACTACCGAGCTGACTTCTGCCCCGGAACCCTGACATTGCTTTACCTGAATTCTCATTCCCCAATTTTTCAAAGGCTCACAAAATGCATTCAAGTCTCTGCTGAAATTTTACCTCCTCAGATAACCTATTCTTAATCAATATACATTATACATTATAATTTTATATACATAAAGAATATAGGAGAATATGTAATCAGTGCCTGCGTGCTATGTCACTTCAGATCAGTTCAGTTCAGTTCAGTAGCTCAGGCATGTCCGACTCTTTGCGACCCCATGAAGCATCACACCCCAGGCTGCCCTTTCCATCACCAACTCCCGGAGTTCACTCAAACTCATGTCCATCGAGTCGGTGATGCCATCCAGCCATCTCATTCTCTGTCGTCCCCTTCTCCTCCTGCCCCCAATCCCTCCCAGCAACAGAGTCTTTTCCAGTGAGTCAACTCTTCGCATGAGGTAGCCAAAGTATTGGAGTTTCAGCTTTAGCATCAGTCCTTCAAATGAACACCCAGGACTGATCTCCTTCAGAATGGACTGGTTGGATCTCCTTGCAGTACAAGGGACTCTCAAGAGTCTTCTCCAACACCACAGTTCAAAAGCATCAATTCTTCGGCGATCAGCATTCTTCACAGTCCAACTCTGACATCCATACATGACCACTGGAAAAACCATAGCCTTGACTAGATGGACCTTTGTTGGCAAAGTAATGTCTCTGCTTTTTAATATGCTATCTAGGTTGGTCATAACTTTCCTTCCAAGAAGTAAGCGTCTTTTAATTTCATGGCTGCAGTCAGCATCTGCAGTGATTTTGGAGCCCAAATAAATAAAGTCTGACACTGTTTCCACTGTTTCTCCATCTATTTCCCATGAAGTGATGGGACCAGATGCCATGATCTTCGTTTTCTGAATGTTGAGCTTCAAGCCAACTTTTTCACTCTCCTCTTTCACTTTCATCAAGAGACTTTTTAGTTCCTCTTCACTTTCAGCCATAAGGGTGGTGTCATTTGCATATCTGAGGTTATTGATATTTCTCCCAGCAATCTTGATTCCAGCTTGTGCTTCATCCACCCCAGCGTTCCTCATGATGTACTCTGCATGTAAGTTGAATAAGCAGGGTAACAATATACAACCTTGACGTATTCCTTTCCCAATTTGGAACCAGTCTGTTCCATGTCCAGTTCTAACTGTTCCTGACCTGCATATAGGTTTCTCAGCAGGCAGGTCAGGTGGTCTGGTATTCTCATCTCTTGTCCAATTCTTTGTGACCCTGTGGACTATAACCAGGCTCCTCTGTCCATGGGATTCTCCAGGAAAGAATACTGGAGTGGGTTGACATTTCCTCCTCCAAGGGATCTTCCCTACCCAGGGATCAAACCTGAGTCTCTTACATCTCCTGCATTGCCATGCAGGTTCTTTATCACGAGTGCCACCTGAGAAGTCCCATGTAATCAGTAGTTATATATAATATATATGTTTAGTAATTATAAGGTACATATTATGCATATAACAATAATTTATTTACTCTATATGATTATATATTATATTAAATTATGTAGCTAATACACATATATCCATATGTAAAGTTTATTTATACATATAATGTATAATTTTATGTAACTTTATACATATATAATTTTATATATTTAAGGGCTTCCCTCGTAGTTCAGTTGGTAAAGCATCTGCCCATAGTGCAAGAGATTGGGTTTGATCCCTGAGTCAGGAAGATCCCCAGGAGAAGGAAATGGCAACCCCACCAGTATTCTTGCCTGGAGAATCCCATGACAGAGGAGCCTGAAAGGTTAGTGGATGGTGTCACAAAGTGTCAGACACAACTTAGCGACTAAACCACCACCAAAGGGTAGAGGAGGATGTATGTATAATAATAGTTATTATAATAATAATTATTAGGAGAGTAGGATATGACCAAGTGATCTGAATAGTAACTCTTAAAATAGTGTTGATTTCATTGTTAGATAATTTTATAAAAATATTCTCATTAAACATATAGATATAAATCACATTTTTTCCTTACAGACATTTTTTAAATTACTGATATAAGTGAAAGAGTCTGTAGATGATAATTTGATACCTTTAAATGCTAGGAAAGGTTGGGGGCGGGAGGAGAAGGGGAGGACAGAGAATTAGATGGCTGGAATTGGCATCACTGACTCTGTGGACATGAGTTTGAGTGAACTCCAGGAGTTGGTGATGGACAGGGAGGCCTGGCGTTCTGTGATTCATGGGGTCGCAGAGAGTCGGACACGACTGAGCGACTGAACTGAACTGAACTGAACTGAAATAATTTGATAAATATATCTTAATTGTATTCTAATTATTTTTCTCTAATAATTTATTCCTGTTTTTTAATTGAAAGCTCAGATACTTTTGGTTCTTCAAAGCAGTAGGTTATTTTTCAGTAGGTAAAATTTACATTGAAACATAGGTGGGGTAGAGTCATGTTGGCACTGAATTAGGTCCATTCTTTTACTTTAGCCGAATGTTTCGTATAACTTCTTAAAGTGGTGTGAGGCAATTGCAAGGACAATTCACTTAAATGTCCTGTTCCAGAGTTTATAATTTATTTATTTGTTTTGACTTTAGGTAGAAGAAAATAAACAAGAGAAAATATACAAGGCAAAATATAACAATAATTATGCAAACTTTAATTCGGTCTATAAATTCTATCACAAAATTCTATCACTCTTAGACGAGTATCTTGTCATAGACTTAAGTTTTGTCTGAAATTTAGGAGTGTATCATTTCAAAACTGTTTCAGAAATGAGAACTCTTAGAAGCTGTTCTCTAAATGACTTTTAGTCCCTTAAAACAAGTGGAAAGGGAATATAAACTCATTTAATCAAGTTTTTTTTTTTTTTAGCAGAAACTTAAATTGGTTTCATCATAGTTGGAGATATCTCTCTTATGAAGTGACTACTGGGGAAGATAATGGCATTTGTTTCTCATAGGGTTATATTTATTTCCAAATTTAGAAAATGAGTGGAATGATAATAATACTCCTGCCATTTAAATGGCAGTGGTATAGATGTTGAATTACAGTTCCCTTTAAGGCAACAATTGGAAACTAACCTATTAAAATAAAAAGTTAACTGGAAGCTCTGTGGTTTCATAGATGCCTATGTCTTCTTTCTATTGTTCTGATTTTGTAACAGCAAGTATCAAGTAGAACTGAATTTTTACCTGGGTGGTGGTAGTGACTCAGCCTTGAATAGTTAATGTGAAGTATGCAGGTATTCAGCTCTGATGCTTTTTTTCATTACATTGTGGGCTATGCAGTGTTCTGACACAATTTCTTTCTGTAAGGGTAAAATGAAGGTGATTATACTCATAATTCCCATCATTTCTTATTCCATCAGCATTCATAGTATTTGCTTTATTCCTTATTAGTATGAAATCACTAGCCTCTATACTGTCTACAAAGAAAATAATAAAATGTACACGGATGTATTCATAAGAAAGCTGATTTATGGAAAATATTTAATGACAACTAATTGAAATAGAAAAGAATGTTCTTACCCATGTTCTTTTCATAATTTACAAACAAGATGGTAGCATCCAAAGATCTATTACCTATGTAAACAACATTTTGTGTAAACATTTTATTCATTTATTACCTTTCTTCCTATTATTGTGCAAATGAAATATATCTTTCTCAGAATAATATATGTTTTTTATAAAAAAGTACTATGTATATTATATATATATAATATTTTTTTCTTTTCAAATCTGAAAGACATTTCAGAGACAATTTGCAAACTATTATTTCTGATGATTAGAAATTTATAACATATATATAATGAATCTAGCCTATGACAGAAATATTTTACAGGTTACTCTTTTATTTAAACTCATTGCATTTTCCAGAAAAAAAAAATAACTTTTTCCAAATTATTAACAACAATTTGGAGTCAATAATGTTAATAATCTGAGTCACACATTTATTTACTGGTTTAAAGGAAAAGTTTTCTGATATATTAACCCAGTCTTTTTACATCACAATATAATAAAATGTATCTGTTTAAAGAGCAAACCATCCTCCCACCTAATCTTGTTAAAGTCATATATTTTAACGAGTTCATTAGTTACTCATATCTAATAATTGTATATTAATAGAATAATTTTTAAATGATACTCTGGGGCTTAAATATAAATACCAGCAAGATTTTTGCTTTGAATTAGAGTAATCAAACCACATTGATTATATTATTTATGGTAAAAAAAGGATTATCTTCTATCACTAGGAAACATTCGTTTCAGTGTCAACCTTTAGTGCTTTCCCCCCCAAAAAAAATTATTATCAGAAATTATGTACCTCATGTGGGCCAGTGTATATGCTGTGTAATCATATCTCCTATAGCTTTTGTCTTCTGTATTATTTTAGGATGTACCATGCGATTTTTTTATAAATAAGCATCTAAAATATGGATGTTTCTTTTCTGAATGTGTGATTAGTTTCTTTCTAGCCAAAGGAGATTTCCCCCATGATCAAATTCCATCATTTTTCTGTTTTGCGATTCTGCCTGAAATATGCTTATTTTTATTTATGAAAAATGTGCCTGAAGATCTGCAAGTGCAATTTTGTAACACTTATATAAGCATATTTTTTTCTAATTTAAAATTGAGCTTACAGCTAGAAATAGCAGAACAAATGGAAGAAATAGCATTATGAGTTTGTAAATGCTGTGAATTCAATAACATGACTAAGAAAATGAATGACAATACTTTGGCAATATTTTGTTTGAATATCATACTAAGACAGAAAATGTTCATGAAATAAAGCATATATATAGATATATATAGATATATATGGAATATATCATTCTAAGTTTTTCTGTAGACATACAAGGGTTAATATTATAAAACATTGGAAACTGAGGTTGCATAAACTGCATATATTAACATGATCCCATCGTTTTTTATTTTTAGTTTTTCAATATGATATGCCAGTTATTGATTTATTGTCTCTCAGCTATAAACTCACCCTTTTTGCCTGCTCTGTGAAAATGAATCTGACACTTCTAAATATTTTCCTGTTAACACCTGACACAAGTTCTATCAGTAGAGGGAAAAAGACATTGGGGAATAAAGGTTTGATTTCCTGTCCCTGTTGTGCTCATTTGGCACGCTCCTCCAATTGTGCTAGGCTTGCTCTAACACCAGGCTCCTACAGTGCTTACGGTTTTCTCCACAACCTGGTTCCTGCTTTGAATGGAAGCCAGCAGCATCTAGCAACCAACAGCTTTCCTCTGATACCCTGGTGAGTTACTTCCCCATAAATAGCTTTCACCACAACTCCGAGGAGCAGATTTTTGGCAGAAGCATCACCATAGCAATTTCTCTACTCTTCGGTGAGCCATATCTTTGCCTTCTCCAAAACCCAAGGCCCATATGTGTGTTTTAGAAGGGGGTGCTACTTCTTGGATGCTCTGTCGCAGCCCTAAAAGTAATACCTGTTCTTTTATCTGTTATGCCTGTAGTCAGTGTATTTTCTAAAGTGAAAGTGAAGTCACTCAGTTGTGTCCGATTCTTTGCAACCCCATGGGTTGTAGCCTACCAGGCTTCTCCTCTATGAGATTTTCCAGGCAAGAGTACCAGAGTGGTTGCCAGTTTCTTCAGGGGATCTTCCTGACCAAGGGATTGAACCCTGGTCTCCTGCATTGAAGGAAAATGCTTTTGGAGTATGTGGTTAAATCAATACCTAGAGTATGAGCCTACTGCTGCATTTCTACTCTGAAATGAGTTCCTTAATCATACCCAATGCTGTGTGAAAGGATATGAGGCACAGATGACTTGGTCACCTGGAGTTCAGTGAATAGGCTGTTAGTCTCTGCCAACATCTATTGTTGGTAGAGTAGCAAGTCCAAATCTGATTTGCAAAAGGAGACTAGTTGTCTACTGAAGATGGCACAAATTTTGTTCAAAAACCTAGAGATCTTCTCTGGGATTTTTCTATTTTTGCTCGCCAGGGGCCCAATATATAATATATTAGCCATTGTATTTCCTCTTCTTCCTATTTTTATTTTATATATAGCAGCCAGCTGTCCCAGTAGAAAGTTCCCCATGAAGCACTTCCCCTACTATCCTACAGGACAGGTTTCTGGCAAGTTCCAGCGGATGGGTTTTTAGGGAATTCTAGCAGTGCTGTCTAACAGTGACTGCTCTGCCATTCAGTAAGTCACAGTTTTGCCATCTCCATCACATTCTGGGTCTTTGAAGTATAGGCAGGGGCTCCTCCCTACCCTGTTTCTGTGGGAAGTGACTTCTATATTTGTTAGAAAATTCTTTAGGGTTATGTTTACTTCTTACCAGCCAGTTTATTATTAGACCAATTGTTATTGTGGTGTATTCAAATTATTGTGTAGTTTCTCTCTTGAAGATCATGGTATCTGGTTCCATCACTTCATGGCAAACAGATGGGGAAACAATGGAAACAGTGAGAAACTTTATTTTCTTGGGCTCCAAAATCACTTCAGATGATAACTGCAGCCATGAAATTAAAAGACGCTTGCTCCTTGGAAGAAAAGCTATGACAAACCTAGACAGCATATTAAAAAGCAGACACATTACATTGCTGACAAAATTCCCTTTAGTTTAAGCTATGGTTTTTCCAGTAATCATGTATGGATGTGAGAGTTGGACCATAAAGAAAACTGAGTGTCGAAGAATTGCTGCTTTTGAACTGTGGTGTTGGAGAAGACTCTTGAGAGTCCCTTGGACTTCAGGGAGAACAAACCAATCAATCCTAAAGGAAATCAAACCATGAATATTCATTGAAAGGACTGATGCTGAAGCTGAAGAAGCTTCAATACATTACCCACCTGATACGAAGAACTGACTCATTGGAAAAGACCCTGATGCTGGGAAAGATTGAAGGCAGGACGAAAAGGGGACAACAGAGGATGAGATGGATGGCATCACCAACTCATTGGACATAAGTTTGACTAAGCTCTGGGATTTGGTGATGGACAGGGAAGCCTGGCATCCTGCAGTCCATGAGGTCATGAAGAGTTGGACATGACTGAGCGACTTGACTGAACTTCTCTCTTGAGCGGTCATAGACTTATATATATATAATAAATTATATTGATTGATTTTTAATGTTTAAATAACCTTCCATTCTTGGTTGTAAACCTCACTTGCTCATGATACATTATTCTTTTAAGTATTTTTGATTCAGTTTGCTAAAATCTGTTGCAAATTTTCTCATACATGTTCATTGGTGTGAGGTTTTAATTACTTACAAGAGTTTTAGTATTGGTATCAGGGTGTTATTGGCTTCATAGAATAAATTAGGAATTACGGTTTACTTCAATTTTCTGAAGAGTTTGCATCAAATTGGTATTATTTCTTCTTTAAATGTTTGACAGAATTCATCAATGAACTTATTAATATTTGGGCTTGATGCTTTCTCTTCATTAATTTTGAACTACAAATTCAGTGTCTTTCATAGATATAGTGCCATTCAGATTTACTTCTTGAATAGCTTTGGTAGTTTATGTCTTTCAGGGATTTATTTTTTCCATTTCATCTAAATTGTCTTATCTATTGGCAAAAGAAAATGTTGACCATTTCCCTATTATTCTTTTGAAAGTGTGGAAGTGTTAGTCACGTCCAACTCTTTGTGACCCCATGAACAGTAGCTCGCCATGTTCCTCTGTCCATGGAATTCTCCAGGCAAGAAAACTGGTGTGCATTGCCATTCCCTTCTCCAGGGAATCTTCCTGACCCAGTGATCAAACCAAGGTCTCCTGCATTATAGGCAGATTATTTACCGTCTGAGCCACCACGTATAAACTGTAATCATTTCACCTATCTCTTTGCGGATACTCATTAATTTATGTTTTCTCCATTTTCTTCCAGTCCTCTAAACTTTCATCAACCTTGTTGATTTTCACAAAGAACCACTGCTCTCTGTTTTCTGTTTGTTTCTTTGTTTTTTTGCCCCAATCTCATTGTTTTCTGTGCTGATCTTTAGCATTTATTTTTTTATATTTATTTTTGGTTTAGTTTTCTTTTTATACTTTTATTAGATGGAAGCTAAGATCACTAATTAAGAATCAACCTAAGATCTTTTCTAAAATAAGGATTTAGTAACATAAATATTTTCTCTAAACACTGGTTTAGTGGCATTCCATAGAATGTGATGTGTTATGTTTTTATTTTCATCTAATTAAATTAAACTTTCTGATTTCCCATTTGTTTTCTTGATTGATCCACAGTGTTGAAAAGTGAAGGTGAAATTTGCTCAGTCCTGTCCGGTCCTTTGGGACCCTACGGACGGTATTCTCCAGGCCAGAATACCGGAGTGGGTAACCTTTCCCTTCTCCAGGGAATCTTCCCAACCCAGGGATTGAACCCAGGTCTCCTGCATTGCAGGCAGATTTTTAACCAGCTGAGACACAAGGGAAGCCCAAGAATGAAGGCAATGGCAAGCCACTCCAGTACTCTTGCCTAGAAAATCCCATGGATGGAGGAGCCTGGTAGGCTGCAGTCTGTGGGGTCGCTACGAGTCGGACACGACTGAGCGACTTCACTTTCACTTTTCACTTTCACACATTGGAGAAGGAAATGGCAACCCACTCCAGTGTTCTTGCCTGGAGAATCCCAGGGACGGGGGAGCCTGGTGGGCTTCCGTCTATGGGATCACACCGAGTCGGACACGACTGAAGTGACTTAGCAGCAGCAGCAGCAGCCTATCCTTTCTCCAGCAGATCTTCCTGACCCAGGAATCAAACCAGAGTCTCCTGCATTGCATGTGGATTCTTTACCAACTGAACTGTGAGGGAAGCCCATACAGTGTTGGAGGAGGCAATCAAAAAGATTTAACTTCCAGTTAACCCTCAAGCTGAGCCTGGGCAATCAGAGGCTCCCCATAGCTCCTCTTGAAATGTGTGTTCACTTGCCTTCTCTGCTCCCAGAAGCTGCTCCAAGGATACAGCTTTGAAATAGAAATGTGGTGTTGAGGCTTTCTGGACAATTATACGACTGAACCTAGTTCAGTTCTTCTGTGCATATGACTGAACATAGAAAAGGAATGTATATAAACTCTAAGATGGGTGCAGAGATCTACTGAGCCACACAAGATTAAGCCTTTTACTAAAATTGCCACCTATATTCTGGGGTGCCATGCCTCTTTCTTCAGTCTTTCCCTGCCAATTGAGTACAGGGGATGGTTTCAGATTACACACAGTAGCTCCTGAAGAGATCTTAAGGCAACACATGTGTTATTATCAAATTTCCGAACATTTGGGGATTTTCCAGAGATCTTTTTTATTGTTATTTTCTAGGTTAATATTGTAGTGTATTGTTATATTAGTGGAAAGTACTTGGTATGATTTGTATCTTCTAAGTCAGACTCAAAAGCCTCTTGATGAAAGTGAAAGAGGAGAGTGAAAAGGTTGGCTTGAAGCTCAACATTCAGAAAACAAAGATCATGGCATCTGGTCCCATCACTTCATGGGAAATAGATGGGAATACAGTGGAAACAGTGTCAGACTTTATTTTTTGGGGCTCCAAAATCACTGCAGATGCTGATTGCAGCCATGAAATTAAAAGACGCTTGCTCCTTGGAAGGAAAGTTATGACCAACCTTGATAGTATATTAAAAAGCAGAGACATTACTTTGCCAACAAAGGTCCGTCTAGTCAAGGCAATGGTTTTTCCCGTGGTCATGTATGGATGTGAGAGTTGGACTGTGAAGAAGGCTGATCGCCAAAGAATCGATGCTTTTGAACTGTGGTGTTGGAGAAGACTCTTGAGATTCCCTTGTACTGCAAGGAGATCCAACCAGTCCATTCTAAAGGAGATCAGTCCTGGATGTTCATTGGAGGGACTGATGCTAAAGCTGAAACTCCAATACTTTGGCCACCTCATGCGATGGGTTGACTCACTGGAAAAGACTCTGATGCTGGGAAAGGTTGGGGGCGGGAGGAGAAGGGGACGACGGAGAATGAGATGGCTGGATGGCATCACCAACTCTGTGGACATGGGTTTGAGTGAACTCTGGGAGTTGGTGATGGACAGGGAGGCCTGGCGTGCTGTGATTCATGGGGTCGTGGAGAGTTGGACACGACTGAGCGACTGAACTGAACTGAACTGAACTGAAATCAGTTGAGATGTCTATTACCCAGAATATGCTAATCTTCATAATATTACATATGCACTTGAAGAAAGTATGTATTATGTTTTGTTGGATGGAGTGTTCTATAAATATCAACCAAGTCAAGTGGTTTTAAGTCAAGTTATTTGTGTCTCATATCACTAATTATTTTCTCTCTAGTTCCATTGGTGAGAAAGACTAAAACTTTACATTTTCCCATTTCTTTTGCACTGTTATCAAATATTGCTTCATGTGTTTTGAATCTCTGTTATATGCGTAAATATCTGGGATGGCTAAGATTTATTAATTACTATATACTTCTGTCTTCTATCACTATGACATTACCTTCTTAATTTCTGATAATAGTATTTACTCTGCAAAATAATTTGTCTGATATTAATATAGCTCCTCCAGCTGTCTCTCAACTTGTGTCATTGTGGTATAACTTTTCCATCCTTTTACTTTTATATATGTGTACCTTTCGGAGAAGGCAATGGCAAGCCACTCCAGTACTCTTGCCTAGAAAATCCCATGGATGGAGGAGCCTGGTAGGCTGCAGTCCGTGGGGTCGCTAAGGGTCGGACACGACTGAGCGACTTCACTTTCACACATTGGAGAAGGAAATGGCAACCCACTCCAGTGTTCTTGCTTGGAGAATCCCAGGGACGGGGAGCCTGGTGGGCTTCCGTCTATGGGGTCACACAGAGTCGGACACGACTGAAGTGACTTAGTAGCAGCAGCAGCAGCATGTGTACCTTTATAAAGAAAGTGGGTTTTTTGAAGATAGCGTATAGTTGGATCATGCTGTTTTATCTACTCTAACACTCTCTGCCTTTTAATCAGGGTGTCTGTACCATTTTAAATTTAATGTGATTATTAATATGGTTAAGTTTAGACCTATTGCCTTGCCATTTATTTTCTATTTGTCACATCTATTATTTGTTCTCTTTGATGGTTAAATTTTCTCTGTAAACTTGGTTAGGCTCTGGTGCCCAGTTGTCTGGTAAAACAATGGTCTAGATGTTGTGGTGAAGGCATTTTTTTAGATGCAGTTATCATTTAAACTAGTGGACTTTGAATAAAGAAGATTACCCCCCATAATGTGGTTGGGCATCATCCAAATAGGTGAAGTTCTTAAAGACTGTAGTCCCCAGTAGAGTAAGGAATTTTTCCTTCAGATTGCCTTTAGACTCAGGACTGCAATATCCACTGCTGCCAAATTTCCAGCCTGCTGTGGCCTGTTCTGCAGACCACACACTTGTCAGGCCCCAGAATCATGAGCCAAATTCTTAACATAAATCTGTGTCTATCCCTAATCTAACAAATATATTTTATCTTTTAGATAATATATGTACATATATAATGCATATACATATACACATTCTTCAGGGGAACTTCCCAATCCAAGGATTGAACTTGGGTCTCCTACATTACAGGCAGATTCTTTACCATCTGCACCACCAAGGAAGCCTATATATATATGACTCCTGACTTCTTTTTCTCTGGAGAACTCTGACATACGTTACATTTTTCCATTTCTTGCCATAATGTGGCTTGTTTTTCATAGTTCAATTTTAATATCAGCAATTGAGTTTTAATTAAATGTTTGCTTTAGAGTTTATGCTCTACATCTCCAGGTTATCATAGTGTACCTGCAAGTGATGGTATATCACTTCATGCTTGGTATAAAACCTTTATGAGAATATAATTCCAGTTCTCACCTATTGGCCTTTGTGCTATTTTTCCTACCTTTTACTTATACATTACAATATCATTTTTGTGGAAACCTTCAATAATTTTTAATTAATTTACAATAAAAATTATACTACATATATTATACATAGTACATATATAATATATTATATAAAATTATATAACACTATAAAATTTACCATAAAATTATAAGTAATTTACTATAAAAATGTTTTACATGTACCAACATGGCTATCAGTTGGGGAGTTCTCCATTCTATTATATATATATCCATGTAGATCCACGTTTCTATCTGGTATCCTCTTCTTGCTATGTGAAGAATTTCCTTTAACATTTGTTGTTGTAATGCAGGTCTGCAAGTGATGAGGTTTTTCATCTTTTCTGTCTGGGAACTACTTTATTCCACTTTAAGTTTTGAAAGATATTTTTGCTGAATACAAGTTCTAGGTCTATGGGCCTTTTTTTTTTTTAACCTTTCTAGGACTTAAGTATGTAGTTCTACTCTCTTTTCGTTTCTCCAACAAGAAAAAATACTGCCATCATCATTTTGTTTCTCTGTTCCTGATATCTGTTTTCTCTGTATCTGCTTTAGAATATTTATCTTTATTAGTTGTCTGAACAATTGTATTTAGTGTGTCTTGATATCGTTTAAATAGTTTTATTCATTTGAAAATTTTGGACATTATATCCACAAATATTTTTTGTCTGCGCTTTTTACACCTGGGAACTCTAACTTTATATATATTAGGTCTCTTGTTGTTGTTCTTAAGCTTACTGATGCACTAATTTTTAAATGATTGTTTTCCTTGTCTTTTACTTTGCATAGTTGCTATCACTGTCTTTAAGTTCCACATGTTTTGGTACAGTGCAGTGGTCTAATCGCCATTAATCTCATGCAGCCATTTTATTATTTCTGATATTATAATTAGGAAATTCAGTCTATCACCTAGCTTTTCCCTAATATTCCCCAGGGAATAAGTTCATTAAAAAAGTTTTAATACCCTTTTTTAATAACTAAAACAACCTTGCCAAGTGTGGTTAAGTTCCATTGCCTTTTCCTTTCTGATTACAGGTTATGTTTTTCTGGATTTTTTCATGTCTTACAATATTTGGTTGGTTCCCAGACATTGTGAATTTTACCTTGTTGGGTGCTAGATATTTTTGCATTCCTAAAAATATTCTTGAGCTCCCTTAGGAGGCATATTTTGGTAGCTTTGAAATGGTTTGACCTTTTTAGGTCTTTCTTTTAAGATTTGACAGGAAAGACTAAAGCATTTGGACTTGGTTAATTATTCCTCATTACGGAGGCAAGATTCTTCATAGTATTCTACCCAATTCCTGTGGATGGTGATATTTCCAGTGTTTCTGGAAAGCAGTGCACTATTTTTAGTCCTTATGTGAGCAACAGGTACTATTTCCATGACCTGGAAATTCTTTTAATACAGTAAACTGGGACAATGATAGGACTCAACTCATTTATTTCCCATCATTCAGGAACCAGTGTTTTTTGTTGTTATCTAATGACTAGTCTCCACTGTTTCATAGGTTTTGTCTATTTTCTTAGTTGTTTAAAGTAGAAGGGGAAACCTAGTCCCTGTTACTACATTTCGATTGATAAAAGGACAACTCATTTACAAAATAAAGTTTCTGTGTCCCTGAAAAAAAAATGCACAAACAAAAATTATCCTAATTCAAGTGTGAAATATACTTACTTAGCAACATTATTAAGTTTACTAGAGCCACTGATTATTCAACCGTAAACTGATGCAGGATGTCATCTCCCATTTACCGTTTACCATTTTAAGTTTGGGCTGCCCTGGTGACTCAGACAGTAAAGAATCCGCCTGCAACATGGGAGACCTAGGTTCGATCCCTCGGTTGAGATCCCCTGGAGGAAGGCATGGCAACCCACTCCAGTATTGTTTCTGGAGAGTCACCATGGACAGAGGAGCCTGGCAGGCTACAGCCCATGAGATCATTGGACATGACTGAGGGACTAAGCAGACACACTCTAATTTAGTTGTTCCTTTCTTGTGGCCCTTCAGACCTCTTCAGATTTCTATAATAAACTGTACATTACATGAGTGATCAAAAATAATTGTGACTTCACTATGTGATTTTAACCCTTCAACTTCCTCCTTGGACAAAGTAAATGTCAGCATGTTTTATGAAATCACAATTATATGTCTGAAAGAGTGATTTTTCCACAATACCCTTTTGAGAGAGTGGATATATTTGTACCTCTTGCAAGCAGCTTAAATAAATGGCCATTCACAATATGTGGTTTGGATTTCTCTCCTTGAACCTGGAAGCAGGTAGATATCACAAGAAGCTCAAAGAGACATTTTTTTTAAGTTGATCCTTAGAGGAGGAGGTAAATTCCCTTGAGTTTGAAATACATGTGAAAGGGGACTCTGTGAGTTAAACTCTGATGAAGTTTCCAAACTCCAGAAACAAAGAATATACACTACAAGAAGTGTATGCAATTCAGTGGGGGAAAAAATAGGATTTTAAAAAGGAAAGAGATTAGTACTAATACTGAATTTATCAAAAATACTACATTATAGGAAATTGTAAAATACCATCTATAAACTATTGAGAAAAAAGGCCGATACTGAAATATTACAGTAATTAGAAATAACATACATCCACTGGAAGGAGCAGTGACATACCTTTGGGACATCTGACATAACGGAATGAGTTTCTCAGTATATCTCTCTGAAAACAGTGCTAAAACTGGATGAAATGATGAAATAAAAATATATATTCACATTCTGATAGTTGATGTGTGTGTGAAATTGCTTTAGTTGTGTCTAACTCTGTGCAACCCCATGGACTGTAGCCTTCCAGCCTTCTCTGTCCATGGAATTCTCCAGGCAAGAATACTGGAGTGGGTTGCTGTGCCAAGGAATACAAATATTGAGAATTGTTTATGCAGGGATATTATTAAACTTTTGGTTAAATAAAAACAGTGTGAGAATGCAATATTCTTACTAAAGACTATGTGAAGTGAAAGTGTTAGTGGCTCAGTCTTGTCTGATTATTTTCAACCCCATGGACTAGGGCTCACTGTCCCACCAGGCTCCAACTGTCCACGTGGAATTCTCCAGGCAAGAATACTGGGTTGGGTAGCCTTCCTCTCTCCATGAGATCTTCCAGAGTGAGGGATCAAACCCCAGTCTCCTGCATTGCAAGGCAAATTCTTTACTATCTGAACCACAAGGGAAACCTTAGAGACTTGTTTTCATCCCCCCAGCTCACTTTCAGCCATTGAAGTAGTCCTACCAAACACCAGCCGTGTAAGACAACAGCTTCACCACCAGAGGGAGCCCAATGCATTTGCAGAGGCATGGGCATTAAGCTAGTAATGTTAGTGATCTCAGGACAAATAAATGTAAAAATCTGCAGATCCATGAGGCAGGGATTTGATCCTGACTGAGGCAAGCAATGGACTAGCAGACTAGCTAGAAATGCAAATAAAAGATCCAGGACATAAAGTGGCCTTAAGGGTCATGGTAAGATTACCATTTATCCAGTAGTTGATTGGAAGACTGCATTTTTAGGAGAAAATGGAGAGGATCTCACTTAAACATATATTCCTGACTAACTGTGAGAATCTCAGAGAACATAGAAGATGGTCAGCTAAAAGTAAAAGTGAGACACATTTGAAAAGTACCTTGAATATCACCACATGCCCACCCACAGGCATACAAACATATCATTTCTGTCAGCAGAGGGTATAAGCCTTTCACACTAGAAGTGACTGCCCAGTGACTACTTGAATTTAAATTTTTTAAAAAATCTGATTAGAGACATCTGTGGCCAAATATCATGAGATTCCACAGATTTAGTTCAGTAAAGTTATTAAATAATAACCACACTGTAAAACCCACTAACAAAAACAATAGGAAAACAACCAGGATGCAAAGTTGTTAAAATATAATATCTAAATTTTCAGTTATTCAACAAAAGTTAGCAGTAATGCTCAGACAGTCACATCTCACTGTTCACAACCCAAATTCTCCTGGCAAGAATACTGGGGTGGGGTGCCATTTCCTCCTCCACGGAATCTTCCCAACCCAAGGATCAAAATCACATCTCTTATGTCTTCTTCCCTGGCAGGTGGATTCTTTATCAGTCATGAAACCTGAGAAGCCCCAACAAAAGTTAAGACACTTGCATATAAACCAAAATGTCTGACACATATTCAAGTAAGGACTTTCGATGAAACTGTTTTGATAGTGAAGTTAACAGATTTTTAAAATCAATATTATAAAACTGTTGAAAAAACTAGTGGAAACTATCTTCAAAGAATTAAAGAAAAGCGTGATAAAAATGACGCCACACATACAGAACATAAAATAAATTACTAAAATAAGCAGAAGAAAATTCTGGAGTTATAAAGAATAAAAATAAAAGACACAATTCTCTTCAGTTCAGTTCAGTCACTCAGTTGTGTCCGACTCTTTGTGACATCATGAACTGCAACACGTCAGGCCTCCCTTTCCATCACCAACTGCCGGAGTTCACCCAAACCCATGTCCATTGAGTCAGTGATGCCATCCAACCATCTCATCCTCTGTCGTCCCCTTCTTCTCCTACCCTCACTCTTTCCCAACATCAGGGACTTCTCAAACGAGTCAGTTCTTCGCATCAGGTGGCCAAAGTATTGAAATTTCAGCTTTAGCATCAGTCTTTCCAATGAACATGAAGGACTGATCTCCTTTAGGATGGATAGATTGGATCTCCATGCAGTCCAAGGAACTCTCAAGAGCCTTCTCCAACACCATAGTTCAAAAGCATCAGTTCTTCGGCACTCAGTTTTCTTTACAGTCCAACTCTCACATCCATACATGATTACTGGAAAAACCATAGCCTTGACTAGATGGACCTTTGTTGGCAAAGTAATATCTCTGCTTTTTTATTTTTTTCTAAATTTAATAAATGGTACAAAGCACAATGCCATAACATTAACAGTTAAAATATCACCAAATGAAAAAAAAAACTATAGAATACACACTTGCAAAAAGCTACATTAAGTTATTTTACAACTGCCTCATGCTGCAAAAAGAAAAATAAACCCAATGCCTTACCTAAGTTATCCCTCTCTCAAAATAATGCCATTTATATTATAAACCACGAGCTCCCCATCAAAAGACGGAAACTGCTTTTGTTAATTCAAATATATATATATATATATATATATATATATGACTGTATCACTTTGCTATACACCTGAAACAAACACAACACTATAAATAAAATATAGTACAATATAAAAATAAGTAACAGATCTTTGGGGCTTTACACTGAGTTATAGTTCCTATCAGAGGGATAACAGCACCCAGTCATTCGTGTGCCTCCTTTATGAGGATTCAGTGCGGCTGTGGTGCTGTTGTCTCTGCTTTTTAATATGTTATTTAGGTTGGTCATAACTGTCCTTCCAAGGAGTAAGTGTCTTTTAATTTCATGGCTGCTATCACCATCTGCTGTGATTTTGGAGCCCAGAAAAATAAAGTCAGTCACTGTTTCCACTGTTTCCCCATCTATTTCCCATGAAGTGATGGGACCGGATGCCATGATCTTAGTTTTCTGAATGTTGAGCTTCAAGCCAACTTTTTCACTCTGCTCTTTCACTTTCATCAAGAGGCTTTTGAGTTCCTCTTCACTTTCTGCCATAAGGGTGTGTCATCTGCATATCTGAGGTTATTGATATTTCTCCTGGCAATCTTGATTCCAGCTTGTGTTTCTTCCAGCCCAATGTTCCTCATGGTGTACTCTGCATATAAGTTAAATAAGCAGGGTGACAATATACAGCCTTGACATACTCCTTTTCCTATTTGGATCCAGTCTTTTTTTCCATGTACAGTTCTAACGGTTGCTTCCTGACCTGTATACAGATTTCCCAAGAGGCAGGTCAGGTGGTATGGTATTCCCATCTCCTTCAGAATTTTCCACAGTTTATTGTGATCCACACAGTCAAAGGCATTGGCATAATCAATAAAGTAGAAATAGATGTTTTTCTGGAACTCTCTTGCTTTTTCGATGATCCAGCGGTTGTTGGCAACTTGATCTCTGGTTCCTCTGCCTTTTCTAAAACCAGCTTGAGCATCTAGAAGTTCATGGTTCACGTATTGCTGAAGCCTGGCTTGGAGAATGTTGAGCATTACTTTGCTAGTGTGTGAGGTGAGTGCAATTGTGTGGTAGTTTGAGCATTCTTTGGCCTTGCCTTTCTTTGGGATTGGAATGAAAACTGACCTTTTCCAGTCCTGTGGCCACTGCTGAGTTTTCCAAATTTGCTGGCATATTGAGTGTAGCACTTTCACAGCATCATCTTTCAGTATTTGAAATAGCTCAACTGGAATTCCATCACCTCCACTAGCTTTGTTCGTAGTGATGCTCTCTAAGGCCCACTTGACTTCACATTCCAGGATGTCTGGCTCTAGGTGTGATCACATCACAGTGATTATCTGGGTCATGAAGATCTTTTTTGTACAGTTCTTCTGTGTATTCTTGCCACCTCTTCTTAATATCTTCTGGTTCTGTTAGGTCCATACCATTTCTGTCCTTTATTGATCCTATCCTTGCATGAAATATTCCCTGGCATCTCTAATTTACTTGAAGAGATCGCTAATCTTTCCCATTCTATTGTTTTCCTCTATTTCTTTGCATTGATCGCTGAAGAGGGCTTTCGAATCTCTCCTTGCTATTCTTTGAATTAGATGATCTCAAAAGCAGATTTTAAATGGCAGAAAAAAGAACCAACACATTTCAAGACAGAGAAATAGAAATTGTGAAGTCTAAAGAACAGCAAGAAATAGAGAAAGATGAAGTGTTTTAGAGATTTATGAGACAAAGAACCTTATTTTAAAATTGAGAAAAGGATATGAATTCACTGGAGGATAGACATTTTATTGGAGAATATGTGTCAAGTGTAATAAGCACATGAAAAATGCTCAATACAAACAGTCACTAAGAAAATACAAATTAAAGTATAACGTACAATCATTATATTAATATACCCACCAAATGAGTATAATAAATAAAAAGACACACATAACAGTGTTAATATGTTGTGGAGAATCTACAATTCTCAAGAGTTGCGGTTAGGAATATTACGGTAACACCATCTTAAAGAACAGTTTGATATTTATTTAAAAAATGTTTAACATAGATTTACCGTATCACCTACTTATTTCATTGTTGGGAATTTACATAAAATGAACAAATGTATATCTACACCAGATTCTTATACACAAATGTTCATAATGACACAATAGAATTTAGACTATCCAAATGTCCATAAACTGGTGAATGGGTAGAAAAACTGGTATAAAGGACTAACAGAGTGTTATTCAGCAATAAAAAGGAACATAATATGCATTATTCATCATACTGTATAAATTAATCTAAGACACAGTATGCCAAATGAAACAAACCAGTTGCAAATCCTGTTTATTTTTTAATTCAATATATAAAACATCCAGAAGTTCTATATAGACATAAAGTTCTATATAGACATAAAGCAGAACAGTGTTTGTCAGGTTGAGGATAGAACCAAGAACTGACTACAGGGCAGGAGTGAGCTGTTTGGAGTGATGGAAATTTTCTACAATTGAATGGTGAAATGGTGAAGGTGGTCACAACTGTGTAAGTTTACGAAATAAACTCATCCTCTGCCACCCTGTTTGTCCTCCTGCTGTCAATCTTTCCCAGCATCAGAGTCTTTTCCAGTGAGTTAGCTCTTCACATGAGGTGGCCAAAGTATTGGAGTTTCAGCATCAGTCCTTCCAATAAACATTCAGGACTAATTTCCTTTAGGACTGAGTGGTTTGATCTCTTGGCAGTCCAAGGGACTATCAAGAGTCTTCTCCAGTTCCACAATTCAAAAGCACAAATTCTTCAGCATTCAGCCTGTTTATGGTCCAACTCTCGCATCCTTACATGACTACTGGAAAAAACAAAGCTTTCGCTATATGGAACTTTGTCAGCAAAGTGATGTGTCTACTTTTTAACATGCTGCTTGAGTTTGTTATAGTTTTTCTTCCAAGGAGAAAGTGTGGGTTTTTTTGTTTTGTTTTGTTTGTTTGTTTTAATTTCATGGCTGCTGTCACCATCCTCAGTGATTTTGGAGCCCAAGAAAATAAAGTGTGTCTGTTTTCACTTTTTGTCCTTCTGTTTGCCATGAAGTGATGGGACCAGATGCCATGATCTACGTTTTTAGAATGTTGAGTTTTAAGCCAGCTTTTTCACTCTCCTCTTTCACCCTCATCAACAGGTTTCTTACTTCCTCTTCAGTGAAAGCCCCAAATAAGACATAAGAATATATAATTCTAAAATATTTTGCCTCACCGAAATTTTCTATACATTTATCAGATGCTTTCTAGTGAGCACAAAAATGCTAACATACAAATGCAGATTTGTGAGTTAATTGAATTTAGTTAGTAGATTAACCTTTTATGATAGAACTGGGAGTTCTTAGAATGAAAAGATTGTTCAACATTATAAATTAAAATACATATTTCATTTCATAAAATTATTCTTTAAATAGAATAATTAGTGAAGTCTTCATTCTGTATTCCATATATTTGCTGTGCTTTGTCGCTCAGTCTTATCCGACTCTTTGCAACCCCATGGACTGTGGTACGCCAGGCTCCTCTGTCCATGGGGATTCTTCAGGCAAGAATACTGGAGTGGGTTGCCATGCCCTCCTCCAGGGTATCTTCCAAACCAGGGATGAAACTCAAGTTTCCCACATTGTGGGCAGATTCTTTACTGTCTGAGTCACCAGGGAAGCGCATACCATATATTGTGTATTGTTAACAGGCTCTTTAGGAATAATTTGTTTCTAAACACAGGGAGCAAATGGATCATTGTGACATGACAAAAGCTGTAGCTTCTTAGGGTAAAAAACATAGAAAAAAACATATTGAGAATGATTCAGGCAATTGCTAGTTCTGTATCCAAGAACACTAGACCCTGGTAGAAACACATCTTGCTTCAAGCTTTAGGCTGAGGATGAAATACACTGAATTACAGCAGAAGACTGGAATCTACTGAAATTCCTTAGTCTCAGCTTCACACCTAAGTTTTTTCATAGATTTTTACTGAGTTTATGAAGCCAAACTGTTAAAATCATTGTATTGGTTATCTATTGTTGAATAACACATTTATTCAAAACTTAGAGGTTTTAAAAAAGCATATTTATTATCTTCCAGTTTCTAGGAGTCAGGAATCTAAATGTGATTTGGCTGCGTGCTTTGTATCAGGGTCCATTCCAAAGCTGCAGTTAAAATGTTGGTTGATCTATAATCTCATCAGAAGGCACAACAATCTTATTATGTGGTTATTGTACCTTGGAGGTTGTTGTTCTGAAGGATATAATTCCTCACTGACCAGTGACCAGAGGCTACCCTCAGTTCCTTGCTCTATGGGTCTCAGCATAGACAACTAGAGCATCAACACTAGCTTCATCAGAGAAAGCATACAAGAAAATGCAGAAGAGTGTGTGAGCAAGACACAAGTAGCAATATTTTATAGCTGTCTCTCAGAAGTGACATATTTGCCTTTCTCATTTTTTAAAAGTGGATCACTAAATATGGCCCACACACCAAGGAGAGAGGATCACACAAGTGCATTAATATCAAGAAGCAAGAATCATTTGAAGCTATTACCACAGGCATCCATGATAATTATTAATAAAATCTGTAGGATAAAATGAAAAAAATCAGCTTTTAAGCAAAAATCTATAGAAATGATACAGCCTATACATAAATCAAGTGAAGAATATTCTGGCATAATTTGTAGAAGTCAATTTTCATATTGATTATAATATTTAGTTTTATCACAAACATATAGAGATCCAATTAATAGTTTAAAAAATTATTGTTGATTTTCTTGAAATATTTCAAATATCATGTTTGCATCATGACTTTTCCCAAATTATTTTCTTCTATTTGACTTTATTTAAAAGACTTGTACTATGGTTTCTTGAGATCTATAATTTTTTTCAATGCCCTATTTACCCATCTTATGTTATAGCACTTGTGTTTACAAATGAGCATGCTTGATCAGAAAAGTTATACTTCAGTAGTCACTCTGTTTTTCTTTACACTTTTAAAATATAATTTAGGATTTCAAAATTCAAACAAGAAAAAATGTTAAATTAGTATAGAGTGATTTGTTACTTTAAGCTTATTTAAGTTTCAGGGAATTAAGTGGAATGTAGCACTTTAAATAAAAATTTAAAGACTAAGTATATAAATTTAAACTTTATTTCTTACACAACAACAATAAACAAATATTCAACACATCATCTCCTAAAGGCATAATATGACTGTGTTATTCCCACAGCATCAATCCAAAAAGAAATACTTGGATTCCTATCACATCCATGGGGTATTATGATTTTCATTTTTCACACTCTAGGAAAAAGTTATTGTAAAATCTTATTAAATATTTGTAGAAATATTATGTTCGTAGATGAATGATTTTACCAAGTAATGTGGGAATCCCAAAAGAAACACTTGTGTTTTATTCTTCAGTGAAAAAATATGGGAAAAATTGTATCTTATTAGTAAAAGTAGATTAGGAATATTAATTTAACTCTTGACAAACTAGTGAACATGAAAGATGGTTTTTAATTTACTTAAAAAGTCCTTACTGACCTTACAAGCAAAAAACACTTACCTAGACAACAGATATATACAGTGATAATAAAGACATCTCTCTGTAGTCCTATGGAAAATGTAATAGATCCGTAGAAAATTATTTTTTAAAAGCATGCCTGCATATGTGCTTCCTTACATATATAAAATATGAAAAGATTCATATAACATATTAGAATAATGGCCTCAAGATTTTGCTAAACACCCTTGAGTTTATATTTATCAATGTTACATGCTTGTTAAAAGGTTTAAATCTAAGTTTTATGCATTTAAAAATATATTTTGAAATGAGAAAAAATTTATCTCTAGTAGTTCATTTTAGGGAGGGGATAAGGTTTTAAAATTGTTATCCTTTATTTACACTGAAATCTTAGTAGTGTTTACATTCTGATTTAATAAAATTATCTTACAAAAATTTTTAGATCTGTTTACATACATTTTTAACAATCATTTAAAATGAATTTTATGTTACTAAATGAAATATTTAGATGCTTCTTATCTATAAATTTACAATCATATCAATATAGCTGCATGATTTTATTGGACTCTAATTGTCTTATTTCTTAATGGAAGCACATTCTGAATGAACGGCAAAATATTCTATTGTGATCTATCTAGTTTTATGTGAATTCGCTTCAGAAAGTACATCTGGATTGCCAGTTTCAAGGGCATTAGCTGTTATTGCCTTAGAACTAGATTAGATCTGACTTTAAAAGTGGTATTTTTGTTGTTGTTGTTTTAATGTATTTATTTTAATTGGAGGATGATTACTTCACAGTATTGTGGTGGTTTTTGCCATGAAAGTGAAAGTGAAGTCCCTCAGTCGTGTCCGACTCTTTGCGACCCCATGGACTGTAGCCTACCACGTTCCTCCATCCACGGGATTTTCCGGACAGGAGTGCTGGAGTGGGTTGCCATTTCCTTACGTTGACACAAATCAGCCATGGGTGCACATGTGTCCCCCCATCCTGAACCCCCTTCTCTCCTCCCTCTCCAACCCATCTCTCTGGGTTGTCCCAGAGCACCAGCTTTTAGTGCACTGCTTCATGAATTGAACTTGCACTGGTAATCTATTTTACATATGGTAATATACATGTTCGAATTGCTATTCTCTCATGTTATCCAACCCTCACCTTCTCCCACATAGTCCAATAGTCTGTTCTTTACATCTGTGTCTCTTTTGCTGCCTTGTATATAGGGTCATCATTACCGTCTTTCAAAATTCCATGAATACGCATTAATATTCTGAATTGGTGTTTCTCTTTCTGACTTACTTCACTCCATGTGATAGGTTCCAGTTTCATCCACCTCATTAGAACTGACTCAAATTTGTTATTTTTATAGCTGAGTAATATTCCATTGTGTATATGTACCACAACTTCCTTATCCATTTGCCTGCCAATGGCTATCTAGGTTGCTTCCATGTCCTAGATATTGTAAACAGTGCTTTGATGAACATTGGGGTACATGTATGTCTTTCAATTCTGGTTTCCTTTATGTATATGCCCAGCAGTGGGATTGATTGCTGGGTCATATGGCAGTTCTATTTCCAGTTTTTTAAGGAATCTCCACACTGTTCTCCATAGTGGCTGTACTAGTTTGCATTTCTAACAAGAGTGTAAGAGGGTTCCCTTTTCTACACACCCTCTCCATTCATTGTTTGTAGACTTTTTGATGGCAGCCATTCTGATTGGCATGAGATGATACCTCGTGTTTTAAATTGTGTTTTTTTAACAGAGGAAATCTGAATGTCTTTTGTAGTAAAAAAATAAATCTTATAACGACTTAGGTGAGTTTAGATAGTCATAGAGCAAGTGACCACTAGTGGTAGGTTAGACATAGGGGGGTATTCACCAACACAAGTGACCATTTATATGTTCTTTCTTGATTTTTTGCCCACAAAGCTAATCCAGCTTTGTTCTACCTCTGCAAGTTAAGAGCTACTGCAATCTCAAAGGTCCTGCTCCATTGTAACAGTGAATATGGCCTAGGAATATTTTGTTCTTTGCAAAAGATGAGAAGCTAATCAGATGAGGATAAGAACAGCTGTTTTGGAATCTGGAGAAAACTAGGCTATTACAAACCCTGAACAGGGGGAAAAATGTGATGGACATGCAGAGATGAGTTCCCTCTATCATTGGTTATTTTTTTTCTGTCACATGAGTGCTATGGAGGAGCTAATTAGCTAAACAAAAACTGGAAAAGGAAATGGCAAACCTCTTCAGTATACTTGCCTTGAGAACCCCATGAACAGTATGAAAAGGCAAAATGATAGGATACTGAAAGAGGAACTCCCCAGGTTGGTAGGTGCCCAATATGCTACTGGAGATCAGTGGAGAAATAACTCCAGAAAGAATGATGGGATGTAGCCAAAGCAAAAACAATACCCAGTTGTGGATGTGACTGGTGATAGAAGCAAGGTCTTATGCTGTAAAGAGCAATATTGCATAGAAACCTGGAATGTTAGGTCCATGAATCAAGGCAAATTGGAAGTGGTCAAACAGGAGACGGCAAGAGTGAACGTATACATTCTAGGAATCAGTGAACTAAAATGGATTGGAATGGGTGAATTTAACTCAGATGGCCATTATATCTACTACTGTGGGCAGGAATCCCTTAGAAGAACTGGAGTAGCCATCATGGTCAACAAAAGAGTCCAAAATGCAGTACTTGGATGCAATCTCAAAAATGACAGATGATCTCTGCTTGTTTCCAAGGCAAAACATTCAGTATTACAGTAATCCAGGCCTATGCCCCAACCAGTAATGCTGAAGAAGTCGAAGTTGAATGGTTCTATGAAGACCTCCAAGACCTTTTAGAACTAACACCCCAACAAGATGTCCTTTTCGTTATAGGGGACTGGAATGCAAAAGTAGAAAGTCAAGAAGCACCTGGAGTAACAGGCAAATTTGGCCTTGGAGCATGAAATGAAGCAGGGCAAAGGCTAATAGAATTTTGCCAAGAGAACGCACTTGGTCATAGCAAACACCTTCTTTCAACAACACAAGAGAAGACTGTACACATGGACATCACCAGATGGTCAACACCGAAATCAGATTGATTATATTCTTTGCAGCCAAAGATGGAGAAGATCTATACAGTTAGCAAAAAAAGACCAGAGGGGACTGTGGCTCAGATCATGAACTCCTTGTTGCCAAATTCAGACTTAAATTGAAGAAAGATGGGAAAACCACTAGACCATTCAGATATGACCTCAATCAAATCCCTTATGATTATACAGTGGAAGTGAGAAATAGATTTAAGGGACTAGATCAGATAGATAGAGTGCCTGATGAACTATGGATGGAGGTTCATAACATTGTACAGGAAACAGGGACAAAGACCATCCCCATGGGAAAGAAATGCAAAAAAGCAAAATGGCTGTCTGAGGAAGCCTTACAAATAGCTGTGAAAAGGAGAGAAGTGAAAAGCAAAGGAGAGAAAGAAAGATATAAGCATCTGAATGCAGAGTTCCAAAGAATAGCAAGGAGAGATAAGAAAGCCTTCCTCAGCAATCAGTGCAAGAAATAGAGGAGAACAACAGAATAGGAAAGACAAGAGATCTCTTCAAGAAAATTATAGATAGGAAGGGAAAATTTCATGCAAAGATGGGCTCGATAAAGGACAGAAAATGTATGGACCTCACAGAAGCAGAAGATGTTAAGAAGAGGTGGCAAGAATACAGAAGAACTGTACAAAAATGATCTTCACGACTCAGATAATCACAATGGTGCGATCACTCACCTAGATCCAGACATCTTGGAATGTGAAGTCAAGTGGGCCTTAGAAAGCATCACTACAAACAAAGCTAGTGGAGGTGATGGAATTCCAGTTGAGCTATTTCAAATCCGAAAAGATGATGCTGTGAAAATGCTACACTCAATATGCCAGCAAATTTGGAAAACTCATCAGTGGCCACAGGACTGGAAAAGGTCAGTTTTTATTCCAATCCCAAAGAAAGGCAATGCAAAGAATGCTCAAACTACCACACAATTGGACTCATCTCATATGCTAGTACGGAGAAGGCAATGGCAAGCCACTCCAGTACTCTTGCCTGGAAAATCGCATGGACAGAGGAGCCTGGGGGCTGCAGTCCATGGAGTCGCTAAGAATCGGACATGACTGAGAGACTTCACTTTCACTTTTCACTTTCACACACTGGAGAAGGAAATGGCAACCCACTCGAGTGTTCTTGCCTGGAGAATCCCAGGGATGGCGGAGCCTAGTCGGCTGCCATCTATGGGGCCGCACACAGTCGGACATGACTGAAGCGACTTAGCAGCAGCAGCAGCAGCATATGCTAGTAAATACGTGCTCAAAATTCTCCAAGCCAGGATTCAGCAATACGTGAACTGTGAACTTCCAGAGGTTCAAGCTGGTTTTAGAAAAGATAGAGGAACCAGAGATCAAATTGCCAACATCCGCTGGATCATGGAGAAAACAAGAGAGTTCCAGAAAAACATCTATTTCTGCTTCATTGATGCCAAAGCATTTGACTGTGTGGATCACAATAAACTGTGGAAAATTCTGAAAGAATACCAGACCACCTGCCCTGACTGTTGAGAAACCTGTATGCAGGTCAGGAAGCAACAGTTAGAACTGGACATGGAACAACAGACTGGCTCCAAATAGGAAAAGGAGCCCGTCAAGGCTGTATATTGTCACCCTGCTTATTTAACTTATATGCAGAGTACATCATGAGGAACGCTGGGCTGGATGAAGCACAAGCTGTAATCAAGATTGCCAGGAGAAATATCAATAACCTCTGATCTGCAGATGACACCACCCTTATGGTAGAAAGTGAAGAGAAACTAAAAAGCCTCTTGATAAAAGAGGAGAGTGAAAAAGTTGGCGTGAAGCTCAACATTCAGAAAACGAAGATCATGGCATCTGGTCCCATCACTTTATGCTAAATAAATGGAGAAACAGTGGAAACAGTGTCAGACTTTATTTTGGGGGGCTCCAAAATCACTGCAGATGCTGATTGCAGCCATGAAATTAAAAGACGCTTGCTCCTTGGAAGGAAAGTTATGACCAACCAGACAGCATATTAAAAAGCAGAGACATTACTTTGCCAAGAAAGGTCCATCTAGTCAAGTCTATGGTTTTTCCAGTGGTCATGTATGGATGTGAATGTTGGACTGTGAAGAGTGCTGATCGCTGAAGAATTTATGCTTTTGAACTGTGGTGCTGGAGAAGATTCTTGAGAGTCCCTTGGACTACAAGGAGATCCAAACAGTCCATCCTAAAGGAAATCGGTCCTGGGTGTTCATTGGAAGGACTGATGCTAAAGCTGAAACTCCAATACTTTGGCCACCTCATGGAAGAGTTGACTCACTGGAAAAGACTCTGATTCTGGGAGGGATTGGGGGCATGAGGAGAAGGGGACGACAGAGAATGAGATGGCTGGATGGCATCACCGACTCGATGGACATGAGTTTGAGTGTACTCCGGAAGTTGGTGATGGACAGGGAGGCCTGGTGTGCTGCGATTCATGGGGTCACAAAGAGTGGGATACAACTGAGCGACTGATCTGAACTGAATATTATATCAATTACGGAATACCTAGAAGTTCCCAAATACGGGAGACATGGAGATTCAACATAAGACCCAGAAGAGATGGTATTCAAGGAGTCTCAACATATATTCCTGAACAAATTAATTTTGTTTAAAATTTAGAAAAATATGAGATTATATTTAAATTATTGCTTAGAAATTAGAAAAAGCTTAGAATACATTTTTAAAGGAAACAAGATGTAAATGTCTGGTGTTAATGAAATGGGCAACAAAGAAATCCTAAACTCAGTCTGATTGCTTGAATGAATGGATCAATAAGATTAAAAAGAAAGAGCAAAAAAAAAAAGATATTTTAGAAATATAAATATGTCAGCTATAATAAGAAAAAGAATAAATATTATGGTAAATCAGAAATCCTAAAGTAAACTATTGATATCTTAGCAAAAAATAACAAAATTTACCTGAGAAATACCCATACTTAACCTGGCTATTATATTTGAAGAAAAAAAAAGATTCAAAGTTAATATTTTAAAATAGGCATTTGGAACAGGTATTTCCAAAACCAAGTTCTGGCTACCTAGTAAAGTACAGATAATACAATGTTATTTCAATGATACAGAACATAAATATATGCACAAGCCAGTCAATATTAGAAAGCTAATATGTAAATGTAGTAGCAAAACTGATATACTAAATTAGAAATAATGCTTCTATTTTGCTTATGGCTATAAACATAAATATTTTAATTAAACATTAGGAAATAATTTGCCAAAACGATATAACATTTTATTAGCATAAAATTCTAGTAAGACCTCGCAAAATACATAGGATCTAAACAATAAATGTTTATTTCTTTTCTTTTAAATGTTACAGTAAATGGCTTCTCTAGAGACACAGCCTAGCAGGACACTAATGCCCTTCATAACACAGGACTTTTGGTGTTTACCAGCTATTGCTATTTGCAGCCAGTGGAACAAAGAAAACCAAGGACAAGCTTCTTGGTTTTTAATGAAATCAACTGAAACTTAAACATGTCATAGTCCATTATCCTGAATTCTGCCATAAAAACAAAGTTAGCTGAGGGAGGAATAAAAGCTGTAGTGTTTGATCTAATGCTATTTTTATGACATATGTGGTAGATTCTACCACCAAAAGAAAAATAAGTAGATATTAGATACTCTGAAAATTATTTTCTGTTAATAAAACTGAGTAGATTTTATTCCAGGAAAGCAAAGGGAGTTTAAAATCTATTAAAACAATCTGCTACACTCTCAAATTGTGTGTAGGGAAAACACAGCCATGTTGAATTCATGACCAAGCATCTCATATAGGCCCTTAGTGCCAAAAGCAATCTTACAATATTTTACTAAACCATTCACTCTCTACTCCTATAGGTATTTTATAGTTTTTACTCTCTTTAAAAACCTCATAACACATGCTTTCATTTCAGATATCGATAAATTTGCTCTTTATTTCATTGAAAATACACATCCCCAGCAATTCCCCAGCTACATATAACTGAACCATGTGTACTGTACTCTCTTCCCTTTGTAGCATATGAACTGTCCATGTTCCCCAAGGACAGCAACTCCACTTGCCTTGAGGACTATATTTTTTCATTATTATCTTATTATCCAACATCATCACATTTTAATTGTCTCTAGGACCCTTTCAAAAGCAACAGAACATGCTGTTATTGTTTTCCAACTAACAAAATAAATCCTCCCTTTAACTCAATTGCTGTTATATTTCTCTCTTATTTAAAGTAAAACTCCTCTTTGTCTAAAGCTAACCCAGTCAAGTTTAGAGTCAACCTTCTGTCACTAGTACACTAGTGAGTCAAACTATGATCTCAGCATCACATCAGTTCAGTTCAGTTCAGTTCAGTCTCTCAGTCGTGTCCGACTCTCCGCGACCCCATGAATCACAGCACGCCAGGCCTCCCTATCCATCACCAACTCCCGGAGTACACTCAAACTCATGTCCACAGAGTCGGTGATGCCATCCAGCCATCTCATTCTCGGTCGTCCCCTTCTCCTCCCGCCCCCAACCTTTCCCAGCATCAGAGTCTTTTCCAGTGAGTCAACTCGTCGCATGAGGTGGCCAAAGTATTGCAGTTTCAGCTTTAGCATCAGTCCCTCCAATGAACATCCAGGATTGAGCTCCTCTAGAATGGACTGGTTGGATCTCCTTGCAGTATAAGGGACTCTCAAGAGTCTTCTCCAGCACCACAGTTCAAAAGCATTGATTCTTCGGCGATCAGCCTTCTTCACAGTCCAACTCTCACATCCATACATGACCACGGGAAAAACCATTGCCTTGACTAGACGGACCTTGGTTGGCAAAGTAATGTCTCTGCTTTTTAATATACTATCAAGGTTGGTCATAACTTTCCTTCCAAGGAGTAAGCGTCTTTTAATTTCATGGCTGCAATCAGCATCTGCAGTGATTTTGGAGCCCAAAAAAACAAAGTCTGACACTGTTTCCGCTGTTTTTCCATCTATTTCCCTTGAAGTCATGGGACCAGATGCCATGATCTTTGTTTTCTGAATGTTGAGCTTCAAGCCAACCTTTTCACTCTCCTCTTTCACTTTCATCAAGAGGCTTTTGAGTTCCTCTTCACTTTCTGCCATAAGGGTAGTGTCATCTGCATATCTGAGATTATTGATATTTTTCCCAGCAATCTTGATTCCAGCTTGTGCTTCTTCCAGCCCAGCGTTCCTCATGATGTACTCTGCATATAAGTTAAATAAGCAAGGTGACAATATACAACCTTGACGTACACCTTTTCCTATTTGGAACCAGTCTGTTGTTCCATGTCCAGTTCTAACAGTTGCTTCCTGACCTGCATACAGGTTTCTCAAGAGGCAGGTCAGGTAGTCTTGGATTCCCATCTCTTTCAGAATGTTCCACAGTTTATTGTGATCCACACAGTCAAAGGCTTTGGCATAGTCAATGAAGCAGAAATAGATGTTTTCCTGGAACTCTCTTGCTTTCTCCATGATCCAGCGGATGTTGGCAATCTGATCTCTGGTGCCTCTGCCTTTTCTAAAACCTGCTTGAACATCTGGGAGTTCACGGTTTACATACTGCTGAAGCCTGGCTTGGAGAATTTTGAGCATGACTTTACTAGCGTGTGAGATGAGTGCAATTGTGCAGTAGTTTGAGCATTCTTTGGCATTGCCTTTCTTTGGGATTGGAATGAAGACTGACCTCTTCCAGTCCTGTGGCCACTGCTGAGTTTTCCAAATCTGCTGGCATATTGAGTGCAGCACTTTCACAGCATCATCTTTCAAGACTTGAAGTAGCTCAACTGGAATCCCATCACCTCCACTAGCTTTGTTTGTAGTGATGCTTTCTAAGGCCCACTTGACTTCACATTCCAAGATGTCTGGCTCTAGGTCAGTGATCACGTTATCGTGACTATCTTGGTCGTGAAGATCTTTTTTGTACAGTTCTTCTGTGTATTCCTGCCACCTCTTCTTAATATCTTCTGCTTCTGTTAGGTTCATACAATTTCTGTCCTTTATCGAGCCCATCTTTGCATGAAATGTTCCCTTGGAATCTCTAATTTTCTTGAAGAGCTCTCTTGTTTTTCCTATTCTGTTGTTTTCCTCTATTTCTTTGCATTGATCACTGAGGAAGGCTTTCTTATCTCTCCTTGCTATTCTTTGGAACTCTGCATTCAGATGCTTATATCTTTCCTTTTCTCCTTTGCTTTTCGCCTCTCTTCTTTTCACAGCTATTTGTAAGGCCTCCTCAGACAGCCATTTCGCTCTTTTGCATTTCTTTTCCATGGGGATGGTCTTGGTCCCTGTCTCCTGTACAATGTCACAAACCTCCGTCCAGAGTTCATCAGGCACTCTATCAATCAGATCTAGTCCCTTAAATCTATTTCTCACTTCCACTGTATAATCGTAAGGGATTTGATTGAGGTCATATCTGAATGGTCTAGTGGTTTTCCCTACTTTCTTCAATTTAAGTCTGAATTTGGCAATAAGGAGTTCATGATCTGAGCCACAGTCAGCTCCTGGTCTTGTTTTCGCTCTGATCAAATTTCAGTCTTTTTCAGCAGCATTTAATGAAGTAGATCACTCCTTCCATTTTAGAACACTTTCTTCATATTCCTTTTGAATTTTCATTCTCTCCTGATTTCCATATAACCACTAGATATTCCAACTTTGTCTTCTTTATCACATCCTTCCTTTACCTGCTTGAAGTGCTTTTTTGTTTGTTTTTAAGTACTATGTCCTGTCATCTTTTCTATCTATATAATCTCCTTGGATTATGTCTAATTACCTAAATACTATCCTAAATATTATCTCTATAGGATTACTCCAAGTCTTAATTTTCTTGGATTCCAGACTTGTGTATATGCAACTTTTATTTGTGACCCCATGGACTGTAGCTCACCAATCTCCTCTGCCATGGAATTCTCAAGGCAAGAATGGGTTGCCATCCCCTTCTCCAGGGAATCTTCCCAATCCAGGATTGAACCCCGATCTTCCACATGGCAGACAGATTCTTTACTGTCTGTGTCACCAGGGAAGCCATGTATATTCAACTGCCTATCCCAGTAATTCCCCCTTGAATTTTGAATAGGCACATACTCCCAAAACTAAATTCTTTACAATTTTTAAACTTTCTTCTTCACCTGTTTCCCTAAGGCCAGTGGATATTGTTTATTTACTCAGGTGTTGACCTAACCAAAATTTCAGAATCGTGCTTCTTTTCTTCCTTTCACCGCATCAAATCTATCAGCAAATTTTGTTGGTCCTGCCGACAAAACCTGATGACTCACCAATATTGTCTCTTCTGTAACCTTGGAATTCATTAGCATCACCATAACCTCTCGCGCAATACTGCAATGGTCTTTCATTTAGTCTTCCAGCTTCTGTTCTTACTGGCTCATGATAGGGCAGACCATTCAGATAAATCAGATATATCAGAATTTTCACTTCCTAGAAGATGGACTATTTGGGAGTAGATTAATGCATATATTCATCACCTAGAATAAAACAGGGAAAATATCCTCCAAAATTATTTGAAGGCAACAGAAATATCTTGAAGTAGTCTAATACTCTAGCAATAGAAAATTTTCATGCCAGTAGATTGTAGATACTTTTCTAGAGAAGCAGTTACAAATTATTGGTACAAGCATAAAGCTCTAGCGGACAGTCACTTCTGGGAAACAAAAAGGTAGATTGTTTTTCTTTGATATTAAAGACTACTTCTTATGTACAGTTATTACAAAATTACTGGCTGTATTCTCTGTGTTGTACAATGCATCCTTGAGACTATCTTATACCAGAGAGTTTGTATTTTCTACCACCACTTCTATACTGCTGCTCCCCCTCTGGTAACTACTAAATTGTTCTCTGTATCTATGAGTAATATATCACATATATGTGGAATCTAAAAATACAACAAACTAGTGAATATACAGAGTACATCATGAGAAACACTGGGCTGGAAGAAGCACAAGCTGGAATCAAGATTGCTGGGAGAAATATCAATAACCTCAGATATGCAGATGACACCACCCTTATGGCAGAAAGTGAAGAGGAACTAAAAAGCCTCTTGATGAAAGTGAAAGAGGAGAGTGAAAAGGTTGGCTTGAAGCTCAACATTCAGAAGACTTAAGATCATGGCATCTGGTCCCATGACTTCATGGGAAATAGATGGGGAAACAGTGGAAACAGTGTCAGACTTTACTTTTTTGGGCTCCAAAATCACTGCAGATGGTGAGTGCAGCCATGAAATTAAAAGATGCGTACTGCTTGGAAGGTAAGTTATGACCAACCTAGATAGCATATCAAAAAGCAGAGACATTACTTTGCCAACAAAGGTCCATCTAGTCAAGGCTAGGGTTTTTCCAGTGGTCATGTATGGGTGTGAGAGTTGGACTGTGAAGAAAGCTGAGTGCCAAAGAATTGATGCTTTTGAACTGTGGTGTTGGAGAAGACTCTTGAGAGTCCCTTGGACTGCAAGGAGATCCAACCAGTATATCCTAAAAGAGACCAGTCCTGGATGTTCATTGGAAGGACTGATGCTAAAACTGAAGCTCCAATACTGTGGCCACCTCATGCAAAGAGCTGACTCATTGGAAAAGACCCTGATGCTGGGAGGGATTGGGTGCAGGAGGAGAAGGGGACGACAGAGGATGAGATGTCTGGATGGCATCACCGACTCTATGGACATGAGTTTGGGTAAAGTCCGGGAGTTGGTGATGGACAGGGAGGCCTGGCGTGCTGAGATTCATGGGATCGCAAAGATCCGGACACGACTGAGTGACTGAACTGAACTGAAGTGAATATAACAAAAAAGCAGACAAGCAGACATTTTGGATATGAGATGAAAATAGAGAAAAGTTTAGAGGTATAAGATGATCAAATATAAATAGAAGGTTAATAGAAGATATACAAACCAAATAGGAAAAAAGTAGAACATAGCGGAAAAGTATATGACAGCCAAGTGAGAAAAGACAATCTCTTTAACAAGTGGTGCTGGGAAAACTGGTCAACCACTTGTAAAAGAATGAAACTAGAACACTCCCTAACACCATACACAAAAATAAATTTAAAATGGATTAAAGATCTAAACATAAGACCAGAAACTATAAAACTCCTAGAGGAGAACATAGGCAAAACACTCTCTGACATAAATCACCACAAGATCCTCCATGACCCACTTCCCAGAATATTGGAAATAAAAGCAAAAATAAACAAATGGGACCTAATTAAAATTAAAAGCTTCTGCACAGAAAAGGAAACTATAAGCAGGGTGAAAAGACAGCCTTCAGAATGGGAGAAAATAATAGCAAATGAAGCAACTGACAAAGAATTAATCTCAAAAATGTTCAAGCTACTCCTGCAGCTCAATTCCAGAAAAATAAACTACCCTATCAAAAAATGGGCCAAAGAACTAAACAGACATTTCTCCAAAGAAGACATACAGATGGCTAGCAAACACGTGAAAAGATGCTCAACATTTCTCATAATCAGAGAAATGCAAATCAAAACCACAGTGAGATACCATCTCACGCTGGTCAGAATGGCTGCAATCCAAGTGTCTACAAATAATAAATGCTGGAGAAGGTGTGAAGAAAAGGGAACCCTCTTACACCGTTTGTGGGAATGCAAACTTACACTGCCACTATGGAGAATAGTGTGGAGATTCCTTTAAGAAGCTGGAAATAGAGCTACCATATGACCCAGCAATCACACTCCCGGGCATACACACCGAGGAAACCAGAATTGAAAGAGACACATGTACTGCAGTGTTCATCGCAGCACTGTTTATAATAGCCAGGACATGGAAGCAACCTAGATGTCCAGCTGCAGATGAATGGATAAGAAAGCTGTGGGATGTATACACAATGGAATATTACTCAGCAATGAAAAGGAGTACATTTGAATCAGTTCTAATGAGGTGGATGAAACTGGAGCCTATTATACAGAGTGAAGTAATCCAGAAAGAAAAATACCAATACAGTATACAAACGCATACATATGGAATTTAGAAAGATGGTAATGATAATCCTGTATACAAGACAGCAAAAGAGACACAGATGTACAGAACAGTCTTTTGGACTCTGTGGGAGAGGGCGAGGGTGGGATGATTTGGGAAAATGGCATTGAAACATGTATATTGTCATTTGTGAAAAAAATCAGCAGTCAGGTTCGATGCATGATACAGGATGCTCGGGGCTGGTGTACTGGGATGAACCAGAGGGATGTGATGGGGAGGGAGGTGGGAGGGGGGTTCAAGATGGGGAACACATGTACACCCGGGGCAGATCCATGTCAATAAAATTTAAGAAAAAAAATCTATCTAATAATTATGATTTATTATCTTCCTGACACACAAATGTCCTTGCTTTACTTGTAAATTTCCATAATCCTCACCATAATTTAAAACTTATTAATGTTAACTACATTGTTTTTAATGTCAAGGAAATTACAAGGATACTGACTATCATTGTTTAGGATATACTAATGTATGCAGTTAGACAAAAATAAGAATCACTTATCAGTTCAGTTCAGTTCAGTCGCTCAGTCGTGTCCGACTCTCCGCGACCCCATGAATCACAGCACGCCAGGCTTCCCTGTCCATCACCAACTCCCGGAGTACACTCAAACTCATGTCCACAGAGTCAGTGATGCCATCCAGCCATATCATTCTCCGTCGTCCCCTTCTCTTCCCGCCCCCAACCTTTCCCAGCATCAGAGTCTTTTCCAGTGAGTCAACTCGTCGCATGAGGTGGCCAAAGTATTGCAGTTTCAGCTTTAGCATCAGTCCTTCCAATGAACATCCAGGATTGATCTCCTCTAGAATGGACTGGTTGATCTCCTTGCAGTATAAGGGACTCTCAAGAGTCTTCTCCAATACCACAGTTCAAAAGCATCGATTCTTCGGCGATCAGCTTTCTTCACAGTCCAACTCTCACATCCATACATGACCACGGGAAAAACCATTGCCTTGACTAGACGGACCTTGGTTGGCACAGTAATGTCTCTGCTTTTTAATATACTATCAAGGTTGGTCATAACTTTCCTTCCAAGGAGCAAGCGTCTTTTAATTTCTACAAATATTGTATATCAGAGAAAATTATCTCCTTTGATGATAACACGACTGAGCGACTGAACTGAACTGCTTACATATTTAGAAAACCCGACAACAGATAAAATATTCTATGATTATTCAGAGTATTGTCATTACAAAATAAATAAAAAACTTATAAACTAGTACAATTCATACATTTTATTTATAGAGGAAAGATTAAACAGTGGCCCATACTAGGCCAAGTACTTTCTGCTGCTGCTGCTGCTGCTAAGTCGCTTCAGTCGTGTCCGACTCTGTGTGACCCCATAGACGGAAGCCCACCAGGCTCCCCCGTCCCTGGGATTCTCCAGGCAAGAACACTGGAGTGGGTTGCCATTTCCTTCTCCAATGTGTGAAAGTGAAAAGTGAAAGTGAAGTCGCTCAGTCGTGTCCGACCCTTAGCGACCCCACGGACTGCAGCCTACCAGGCTCCTCCATCCATGGGATTTTCTAGGCAAGAGTACTGGAGTGGCTTGCCATTGCCTTCTCCGTCTCCAACTTTCTGCTACTGCTGCTGCTGCTGCTAAGTCACTTCAGTCGTGTCCGACTCTGTGTGACCCCATAGACGGAAGCCCACCAGGCTCCCCCATCCCTGGGATTCTCCAGGCAAGAACACTGGAGTGGGTTGCCATTTCCTTCTCCATTGTGTGAAAGTGGAAAGTGAAAAGTGAAAGTGAAGTCGCTCAGTCGTGTCCGACCCTTAGCGACCCCACAGACTGCAGCCCACCAGGCTCCTCCATCCATGGGACCCTCTAGGCAATAGTACTGGAGTGGCTTGCCATTGCCTTCTCCGCTCCAACTTTCTAGGTACCTGCAAAACATCAGTAAAGTATGTAAAGATCCCAGCCTCCTAGCAACTCACACTTGAGGGCTTGAAATCAATAGAAATAATGAATAAATTATAGCACACATGAGAAAGTGATAAATTGTCACACACAAAAACAGGAAATTTAGAAGTGGGTTATTACAAGCAGAATAACAACTATATCACTTCCCTACAATTCATCCTCTCTATTCAAACTTTAAAAGAGCTTTCTCAAATGAAACATGGCTGTATGAGTCAATTGCTCAGAACCTTTCCTCAACTTTCAGGTTGTTAGCATTATCTAAATTGTGCTTCATGATTTTCTTTAGTCTGCACATTCAGAGTCATCTATAACTGGTATCTACAGGTGATGAGATATCTTAGAGATACTTAAATGTTTTTGTTTTTAAATTATTTTATCTTGAGGACTAGATAGCTAATATTTGAACTACAATATCCTGCTGAGTTTTATTATCTTTTCTGAAAACTTTTGTGACCTTTCCCAATAGAGGTAATCAGTATTTCAACTTTACCTATGATATACATATGTATACAATTATATGAATTGTATATTTTCATTTAACTTACTTTACAAAAATCATATATTTATGTAATATGTAATTATGATGCCATTGCCATATATATATTATAATGTTTCTTTTCTAGGTAGTGAGAACTTGAGGACTGAGACACTACCATTTTATCAAATTTTTGTCTCACAAGAATAGAAGACATTTGGTATATTACAATTATCTCAGCATATGTTTGAATGACTGACAAATAAATTGAAATGACATGAAAAAATGATTTAACTATTTACTATGAAAGCTTCTTTTCAAAGAGTCATCTGTAGTTATTCAGAGAATACCAAGTATATTACAGGAATGAAAAATAGAAAAAGAAAATGCTATTATTGAATCAATTGCCTACAACTATTTTGGTTTGTGTTCTTAACATGGTATGGCACCTAGTGCTAAGTAAATATTTTTTTTAAAGAAATCATTTATTTATGCAGAAGACTATTTGATGGTTTACAAGGCTTAGGAGGAGTGGCATTGGCAAGTAGCAAAATTTTCAAATGAGCAGGCCACATTTCAGTAACACATAGTATTTGTGAATGTAACATTAGAAAATTTCTTTAATTTTAATGAGGTGTTGATATTATATGCAGGCAAACTATCCCATATACATAATATTTATAATTTTTAGACAGAAAACAAAAGTCTGATTAAATATAAAACCTAGAAATATTATAAAAATTGTTCACTGAATAAAGTCTCAATATCAAATCAAACTTAAATCTCATGTAAAAATTGGAGAAAGTATTCTTATTTTCCCTAGATCATGAGCAAGTACTTTTTTACTCTTGAGTATTCTTTTGTTACTGTTATGTTCCAGATACCAAAAAAATACAATTTAAATTTTCTCTTTAGCCTGGAAATGGGACGTAGTCTACTGCTATTATTATTAAACTTCAAATAAGACAGATATAGTACAAAGGAACATACTTTTTACCTTTAATTGTTTTACTTGGAATTTCTATTTGTCTGTGAGAGTACAAATATCTAGTAAATATTATATCTTATTCTGTATGGTATGACATATGTTTGCAATGTGAAATTTTAAAATAATTAACCATCTAAAGAATAACTAAATAGTGTTACTTGATATTATATGTAACAGTTCCACTGGTCATCATCTTCTATAGTTATGATTTTCTTTATATTTTTCAAGAGAATGTTAATCTAAAATGTTCTCAAAGGGGTGTGGCATTTAGAATCAATCTATTTTAATAACAATCTTTGATGGATCTGACATTTGTACTAAAAGTGTGCCAGTTTTATGATTTTATCTAGCTAGATATAAGTTATAAAGAAAAGAGCAATCAACAATGAAAAATAATTTTAAGAAAAATGAGTTTACAGCTTAAGTAAATTAACATAATTCTAAAGCTTAAAAAACTGTAAACAGTTCTAAAGAACTAAAAAGAAAATTGAAGCACTCAAACATGATGCTTTTTCTAATAAAAACTGTTGAACACTATGCAATATGATTAATTATTTTTATTCATTTTATATTATGATTCCAGGCAAGTACATATTATATTCTTTCCGTGGTACATGGGAACAATCATATAATATAGTTTTTAATGATTTAACTGACCTTCTCAGAGGGCAGAATGGGTGGGTGTCAATAGTATTTGGAAAAGTTCACTGGATTCTATCTTTTGTCACTCCATATACATTACTATTTAAATTAGAAATGCTTTTCTTGTTTAAAAATAAAGTATTTATTCTTGATATGATCGATTTAACAGATAATAATAGCAGAATTTCTTCGTAGCTAGCACTGATCAAAGCCCACAGCATATAGATATGGATTAGCTACATGGTACCCAAAGGGTGTAAAAAAGGTATTAATCTGGATAATCAAGGTTCTGCTACAGAGTCAATGCACATATTCATTCCCTAACCTGTTTTCCTCTTCTAGTGTCCTTTATGTTTGAGTCATAGTTCTAATTATAGGCAGAATATGGGCAGAGGTGAAGCTCTTAGAATGGTCAAAAACACAGGTTGAGTATTGAATGACCTTTATCCTCTTTGGTTACAACAGGTAAAGTAATCAGATTTTGTGACTTCTTTCTTCCTTCCCTCCTTTTTCTCTCCCTTCCTTTCTCACTTTATTCCTTCCTCTTTCTTCTCCTTTTTCTTCCTGTTCTTCTTTATCCTCGCTTTCTCCATTCTTAGATGATTCAATATTCAGATATGTTTGGAAAAACAACTGGTTGTTTCTGTGCAACAGATACATATGTGGATACATCCATATACGTTCATCTAGTTGAGATGCTGAAAGTTTATGCAAGGTAGCATCACTAATAGTGACATGAATATTTCCAAAATAAATTTTTGAAATTTTTATTTTTCATATTCGTATTTTTGTTTCTATCAATATTAGTAGCAGAAATTTTAAAATTGAGAGTTATAGGTTCTAAGTATATCAACATTTTGGTCATTATACATTTTGGGGAATTATATGAAAATTTTATGAATAGATGGAAATGAAGTAACACCTAATTTTGTATAATGGTAATGTTTATTAAAAATGTAATATTTTATGAGAAACAACACAGGTATTCTTAAAAATATAACTACAAAGTTTAAAACTATTTGACTGGAGACAAATTTTACTATTTATAAATTCATTCCATTTACCCCTTTTAGCAATTTCTTAATTGTAGTATGCAAATGTATTGAAACTTTTCTGAAACATGAAAGCTACTAACAGTGTCACTCCTTTATATTTTTTCAATTTTAAAATGAGATAATTATATCATCACTTGAAATGATGGCTTAAGAAACCAATTTTATTTTGTCATTTTGCTAGGGAAGCTGAAGTGGGAGAAAATTACTTCATGATAGAAATATTCAGAAATTGTTCCAGCAGAGTGTATTATGTCATATTTATAGCCTTTTATTTTAGGGCATGTGAAACCTTCCATGTGTTCTGTAAAAGATTTTGTACTGTTTAACTTGTGTGACTTGCAATTAATCTCAGTGTAACAGAACAGCAGGAAATATTTCTGAGGTTTAAAATTGTTTTATTTTCCCAGTTTTCTTTACAATGTGTAATCTGGAGGTGTCATAAGAAAATTAGTTTTCCTAAAATTATAATACAATATTCTTGCAACTCCTGGCACTTTAGTAACAGTTGTTCTTCTGTAGGTTTCTTTCAAAGTTATTACTGTGGCAAGGTGATCATTTTATTCTCACAGTAAACTGTAATTTTATTGCTGTCATCAGCTGTATCCTACTGCCTTATAGGGGGTCTCCACTGCCCCTTTACTGAACCCTCAAGATCAACATGTTTCCAAATTTCTAATAGTCTTAAAATTTAGTCAAACCATTTCTCTGAGCCTAATTTTTTAATATGTGAGATAAATAATTATCCTAGTTGAGTTCTCATCTTTCTCCTAGCCCTAAAATTATATGAGGTTTTTGTAGGTGTTCAGTCTGGACTCACCAGTGACAAACTCCTTTTTATTTCATCTTGAAATGACACCATCATTTAGCCATTATCCAATTTAAGGTATTCACACTTAAATTCAAAGTGTAACCTTTTATACCCTTACTCCTTCATACGCACACACACACACACCCACACACACACACACAATTCATATATATTTTATGCTTTTTAACATCTGTTTTCTTCCCCATTCTCTTCTCACTTTTGTTGCTCAATATAGCCTTTTATTAGGTTGTTAAGTCGATCCTGAATTCCTGGCATATCTTCCAAATTATACTCCTTTCTAGGCTCTTCCTATCTAAGTCTCCCACTCACAAGTCTACGGGTCAGAGTTAAATGAATTGCTGAGCCCTCTGCATATCCCTCTACATGATAACATCTAACATTCAAGATCTGAACAACTGTTTCCAACCCTACCTCTATTGCTTATCAAATAAGCATATAAAACTCTGGCCCAACTGAACTGAACAATGTTTTTATCTTTAAAATAATTTTCTGTGGGGTTCTGTTATTACTTTGATGTTGCTTAGTTTTATTTAATTTTATTTGCTTTTTTGTGCTGTTCTCAGTCGCTCAGTATTGTTTGACTCCTTATAGCTGCATGGACTGTAGCTTGCCAGGCTCCTATATCCATGGGAATTCCCAGGCAAGAATACCACAGTGTATTGCCATTTCTTCCTCTAGGGATCTTCCTGACCCAGGATTCGAACCTGTGTCTCCTCTTTAACACTGAGCCACCTGAGGAACAAAAAAAAAGCAAATGGGGCTGCATCAGGCTAGAAAATTCTTGCATATTGAAGGAAATCGTTGACAAGATAAAAGGCAATCAACTGAATGGGAGAAGGTATTTTCAAATGATATATCTGATAAGGAGTTTGTTGTTTTTCCTTTGTACAGGTCACTTGATTTGATTTTTTTATTGGAGTAAAATCACTGTACAATGTTGTGTTCTTGTTGTTGTTCAGTCGCTCAGTCTTGTCTGACTCTTTGTGACCCTATGAACTGCAGCATGCCAGGCTTCCCATACTTCACCATCTCCTAGAGCTTACTCAAGCTCATTTCCATTGAGTCAGTGATGCCATCCAGCCATCTCATCCTCTATCGTCCCCTTGTTCTCCTGCCTTCAATCTTTCCCAGCATCAGGTTCTTTTTTTTTTTTTTTTTAGGGTATTCTTTTTGATTTTTTTTCTCTCTCTTTTTTTTAAATTGGAGGCTAATTACTTTATGATATTATATTGCTTGGTTTTGCCATACATTGACATGAATCCACCCTGAGTGTACATGTGTTCCCCTTCTTGAACCCCCCTCCCACCTCCCTCCTCCCCTTATCCTCCCTCTGGGTCATCCCCGTACACCAGCCCCGAGCATCCTGTATCATGTGTCGAACCTGGACTGGTGATTCTTTTCACATATGATAATAAACATGTTTCAATGCCATTCTCCCAAATCATCCCACCGTCACCCGTTCCCAAAGAGTCCAAAAGAATGTTCTATACACCTGTGTCTCTTTTGCTGTCTCGTATACAGGGTTATCATTATCATCTTTCTAAATTCCATATATATGCATTAGTGTACTGTATTGGTGTTTTTCTTTCTGGCTTACTTCACTCTGTATGATAGGCTCCAGTTTCATCCACCTCATTAGAACTGATTCAAATAGGTTCTTTTCTAATGAGTGGGCTCTTCTCATCAGGTGGCCAAAGTATTAGAGCTTCAGTTTCAGCATCAGTCCTTTCAGTGAATATTCAGGATTGATTTCCTTTAGGATTGACTGGTTTGATCTTCTTGCAGTCCAAGGGACTCTCAAGAGTCTTCTCCAACACCACAGTTCAAAAGCATCAATTCTTTAGTGCTCAGCCTTCTTTAAGTCCAACTAACTCTCATATCCACACATGACTACTGCAAAAACCATAGCTTTGTCTATATGGACCTTTGCGGGCAATGTAATGTGTCTGCTTTTTAATACTCTCTCTAGGTTTGTCGTAACTTTCCTTCCAAGGAGCAATTGTGTCTTTTAATTTCATGGCTGCAGTCATCATCTGAAGTGATTTTGGAGGCCAAGAAAATAAAATCTGTCACTGTTACCATTGCTTCCCCATCTGTTTGCCATGGAGTGATGGGACCAGATGCCATGATGTCAGCTTTTTGAATGTTGAGTTTTAAGCCAGCTTTTTCAGTCTCTTCTTTCACCTTCATCAAGAAACTTTTTAGTTCCTCTTTGCTTTCTGCCATAAGGGTGGTGTCACCTGCACATCTGACGTTATTTATATTATTCATGACCGTCTTGATTCCAGCCAGTTCTTCATCCAGCCAGGCATTTTGCATGATGTATTCTCAATTCTAAAGTCAATTCTGAAGGAACTCAGTCCTGAATATTCATTGGAAGGACTGATGCTGAAACTGAAGCTCCTATAATTTGGCCACCTGATGCAAAGATTTTAGCAAGTGGTACTGGGAAAACTGGTCAACCACCTGTAAAAGAATGAAACTAGAACACTTTCTCACACCATACACAAAATTAAACTCAAATGGATCAAAGATCTAAATGTGAGACAAGAAACTATAAAACTCCTAGACGAAAACAGGCTGAATACTCTCTGACATAAATTATAGCAAGATCCTCTATGACCCACATCCCAGAGTAATGGAAATAAAAACAAAAACAAACAAAAGGGACCTAACAAAACTTAAAAGCTTTTGCACAGTGAAGGAAACTATAAACAAAGTGAAAGCAGCCTTTAGAATGAGAGAAAACAATAGCAAATTAAACAACTGAGAAAGAATTAATCTCCACAATATACAAGCAGCTCAATCCCAGAAAAATAAACGACCCAATCAAAATATGGGCCAAAGAACTATACAGACATTTCTCCAAAGAAGACAAATAGATGGCTAATAAACACATGCAAAGAAGTTCAACATCACTCATTATCAGAGAAATGCAAATCAAAACCACAATGAGGTACCATCTCATGCTGGTCAGAATGGCTGTTATCAAAAAGTCTACAAGTAATAAATGCTGGAGAGGGTGTAGAGAAAAGGGAACCCTCTTACACTATTGCTGAGAATGCAAACTAGTACAGCCACTATGGAGAACAGTGTGGAGATTCCTTAAAAAACTGGAAATAGAACTGCCATATGACCCAGCAATCAATCCCACTGCTGGGCATATACACCAAGGAAACCAGAACTGAAAGAGATACATGTACCCCAATGTTCATTGAAACACTGTTTACAGTAGCTAGGACATGGAAGCAACCTAGAAATTCATCAGCAGGTGAATGGATACAGAAGTTATAGTATATATGCACAATGGAATATTAGTCAGCTATAAAAAAGAACAAATTTGAGTCAGTTCTAATGAGGTGGATGAAACTGAAGCCTATTATACTGAGTGAAGTAAGTCAGAAAGAAAAACACCAATACATTGTATTAACACATATATATGGAATTTAGAAAGATGGTAACAATAATCCTACATGAAAGGCAGCAAAAGAGAAACAGATGTAAAGAACAGACTTTTGGACTCTGGGAGAAGGCGAGGGTGGGATGATTTGAGAGAATATCATTGAAACATGTATATTCCCATGTGTGAAATAGATGACCAGTTCAAGTTCGATGCATGAAACAGGGCACTCAAAGCCATTGCTCTGAGACAACCCAGTGGAATGGGATGGGGAGGGTGATGGGAGGGGGTTTTGGGATGGGGGGACACACGTACATCCATGGCTGATTCATGTCAATGTATGGCAAAAACCATCACAATATTGTAATTACCCTCCAAAAAATAAATTAATTAATGTTAAAGAAAAAGAAAACAAACAAACAGAAAAAGACCCTGATGCTGGGAAATATTGAAGGCAGGAGGAGAGGGAGACAACAGAGGATGAGATGGTCGGATGTCATCACTGACTCGATGGACATGAGTTGAGCAAGTTCTGGGACTTGGTGATGGAAGGGAAGCCTGGCCTGCTGCAGTCAATGGGGTCTCAATGAGTTGGTAACGACTGAGCAACTGAACTGAACTAGACTCTGCATATAAGTTAAATAAACAGGGTGACAAATACAGTCTTGACGAACTCCTTTCCCAATTTGGAACCAGTTTGTTGTTCCATATCTGGTTCTAATTGTTGCTTCTGGACTTGCATACATATTTCACAAGAGGCTGGTAAGGTGTTCTGGTATTCCCATCTCTTTAAGAATTTTCCACAGTTTGTTGTGATCCACACGGTCAAAGGCTTTAGCATAGTCAATGAAGCAGATGTTTTTCTGAAATTCTCTTGCTTTTTCTTTGATCCAGCAGATGTTGGCAAATTGATCTCTGATTCCTCTGCCCTTTCTAAATCCAGTTTGAACATCTGGAAGTTCTCAGTTCACGTACTGTTGAAGCCTCACTTGGAGAATTTGAGCATTATTTTCCTAGGATGTGAAATGAGTGTGATTGTGTAGTAGTTTGAACTTTCTTTGGCATTGCCTTTCTTTGGGACTGGAATGAAAACTGACCTTTACCAGTATTATGGCCACTGCTGAGTATTCCAATTTTTCTGGTATATTGAGTGCAGCACTTTCACAGCATCATCTTTTAGGATATGAAAGAGCTCAGCTGGAATTCCATCACGTCCACCAGCTTTGTTCATAGTGATGCTTCCTGAGGTCCACTTGACTTCACACACCAAGTTGTCTGGCTCTAAATGAATGATCACACCATTGTGTGTGATCCATCATGGTTATCTGGGGCATTAAGATCTTTTTTTGTATAGTTCTTCCGTGTATTCTTGCCACCTCTTCTTAATCTATACAATGAAGTGAAGTAGCTATATGTATACATATATCCCTTCCCTCTTGGGCCTCCTTCCTATCCCCCTTTCCACCTATCTATGGTCATCACAGAGCACTGAGCTGTGCTTTTAATATTCAAAATATGGAAAGAATTCTTACAACTCAATGTCAAAAGAAACAACTTAATTTTTAAAAAATGTACAGAGGACCCAAATAGACATTTTTGAATGGAAACATACAGATGGCCAACAGACACATAGAAAAATGCTTCATATCACTAAACTAACATGGCTGTACAAATCAAAACCAAAGTGAAAGGTCACCTGACACCTCTCAGTCTATCATCAAAAATACAACAAATAACATGTGTCAGAAAGGACGTGGAGAAAAGGGTACCATCATGCACTTTTGGTGGGGATATAAATTGGTACATCCATGATGGAAAATAGTATAGAGGTTCCTCAAACACTTAAAAATTGAACTACCATATGACCCAGCAATTCCTTTACAGATATTTACCCTAAGAAAAGACACTAATTAGAAATGATATATTCTCCCCTATTTTCATTGTAACATTATTTACAATACATGATATCTATGTGTGTGTATATATATATGCCTAAATCTATGTCTAGAAGTAGTCATCTTTTAAAAATTAATAGCAGAAAATAGTACCTTTTTCCCACAAACATGATAAACACCATTGAAATGAATGACTAAGATTGCTTCATAAGGTTGTTTGTATTTGCAGATATAACTTAATTAAGTTTAAAAAACCTGACAGATGATTGGAGTAGTGTGAGATTTAAATTAATTATTAAACTTATTTTACAAGTTCTTCATGAAATCAAGATTTATTCATACTTAAGCTACCTGGTTAGACCTCATTTGATTTAATATTATGCAAATAGTCATCATTTCTATTTATTGTCTTTGAAGAAAAGTTCTCACCTCTGGGTACAGTTGCAATTTAATTGACTTTATTGAAACAAAAAGAAAACATATACACATACACATATAATCTTTCACATTTATTTATGGAGAGAAATCTAAATTATTTGTTTTATTTCTCTGTCTTATAAAACATGTATATATATATATTATATATATATGTAACTGATTTATCGTTTGGTGTGTTTTAATATCTTTTATTTTTTAAAATATATATTCCAGGCATGTTTTAATAGTAATAGTATTTTTGGAAACTTATATAATATGTATATTAGAATTACAGAGTAGAATTAAAAAAAAAACTTAGCCAAGAGAAATAGCAATAGAGGAAAAGAGTTTGAAGGAGATAGGTATTTTTAAATAATTAAAACTCAGGTATCCTGCATGAACAAAAGCTAGGAAAAGATGACCATTTTTATTAAAAGACATATAAAATACTTTGTGAGGACTGACTATAATTGTTCTTGGTCTATATTCAAATGTGTCTTGGTATTTTACTTCATGTACATGGAATCAGTGGGATATTAGAGACTGGCTCTGGACCATGCAAAACAATGCATTCAGTTAAATGAAAAAAAGAAATCACCTAATAAAGGAAAAGCATGCTCAGTTATACTGACTCTTTGCAACACTTTGGACTGTAGCCCATCAGGCTCTTCATTCTATGGGATTTTTTAGCCAAGAATACTGGAATGGGTTGCCATTTAATTTAGGAAAAATACCATCACTCAGATTGGTCATTTTTTGTTGTGTGGAAAACCATTGAGATAATTAGCTGAAATTTTCAAGTAAACAAAATGCTTCATCATTGTGAAAGCATCATCAGTGTAAGTAAAATATCAAGTGGAAAAATTAGTCTCATATGAACACTGGACTTTCCAGTACTGGCACTTATGAGTAACTTTTACTAAGTCATTTAAGTTCTTTCATGTTCAGTTACCTCTTTAGATTGAAATACCTAAATCAAAGAGTGGTGTAACTTTAAAGTGAAATACATTGATTAAAAGTGGACCTGAAATCCACCACCTAGTAGAAACTTCCTCATGCCTCTCCAGTCTAGGGTCTCTTAGTCAAACACATGATTTGACTAAATCACTTCCCTGTGACATTTATGTTTTACTATTCTATGCCACTGGAGAACATCACAACGTGGAAAACTCATGCTCAAAAAATTCAGACAAGCAGTACATAATAGAAAACAATCTAATTTTAAACTGGGATTCAGTGTGAATTAAATAAACTATTTTGATTTATCTAATTCATATAGTGCATCAAATATCTTTTTATTTAGCATAAAAAATCATGAAGTCCATAAGCACACATACATTTTCTGAAGTTCTATATTGAGAATTATGTGAACTAAATTTACCACATGGAAGATTCATTCAATAATAACCCAAAATTATTTAAAGATTATATATGATGTGTTAGGAATAGTACTAATATGTAAAGATAGAATAGAAAATCATTATGCTTATGCTATTACATGACAAGGAATAAGATTCTAAATTTACAGGATGTTACGTTACTATGTGTGTGTCAGGTGGGGGAGTGCTGTTGCACAGGGCAGGGTGATCACTAGCCCATATGATAACGCCTTTGTGTAAGTGAGAAAAAGATACTTCTTCCTCCATGAGGACTCATTCCTGAGCCACAGAGTAAGGCTTGGTGAGCTGAGTCCCAGCTGCATTTTACCTCCTAATTGTGCCCTTGGTTGGGATCTTTGTACTGTGTATACACAGTGCAGGAGAGCTTTGTGGTCCTAGATCAGGGATTGTAACTCAGTTTTGTTTTGATGATAGCATTGAAAAATTTGCCTCTGTGCTATACCAGTAAATTAAGCTATAGATAAATGCAGTGAAAAATACATTGCCAAGAGGAGTTTGAGAAGTAATGGCAGAACTGTCACTCTGTACTTTTAGGTTTGGTATTGCTTCCCTCCTATCATAGGGTGTTAAGTACCCATCAGCCTGAGTCCAGGAAAATTTGGATGCAAGCAAATTATCCCCCTTCCCTATCATTGTGTTTTCTTCCTAAATCTACTGATTGCCTGATTCACATTCTATCCACATCTCATTCCTTAAATTTGTGTTTTTAACGTTATTTTCCCTGACTAAATCTTTCCTCAAAATATTCAATAAGACTTTCCAAATAGAGTAAATGAGGAACATGAATGCGTACTAAGTTGCTTCAGTCATGTCTGACTCTTTGAGACCCTATGGACTGTAGCCTGCTAGGTTCCTCTGTCCAGTGGATTCTTCAGGAAAGAATACTGGAGTGTGTTGCTATGGCTTCTTCAAGGGGATCTTCATGACCTAGACATCAAACCAACATATCTTAAGTCTCCAGCATTGCCAAGCAGGTTTGTTACCACTAGCGCCACTTGGGAAGCCCAAATGAGGAACCGCTAGCCCACCGTTCAGTTCAGTTGGTTGATCGTGTCCAACTCTTTTCGACCCTGTGGACTGAAGCACACCAGACTTTCCTGTCCATCACCAACTGTCAAAGCTTGCTCAAACTTATGTCCATCAACTCAGTGATGCCATCCAACCATCTGACCCTCTGTTGTTCCCTTTTCCTCCTGCCTTCAATTGTTTCCCAGCATCAGGGTCTTTTTCACTGAGTCAATGAGTTTTTTTCCAATGAGTTCTTTGCATCAGGTGGCCAAAGTATTGGAGTTTCAGTTTCAGGATCAGTCCATCCAATGAATATTCAGGACGGATTTCCTTTAGGATTGACTAGTTTGATCTTCTTGCAGTTCAAGGGACTCTCAAGAGTCTTCTCCAAAACCACAGTTCAAAAGTATCAATTCTTTGGCATTCAGCTTGCTGTATGGTCCAAATCTCATACCCGTATATGACTACTGGAAAAGCCATCACTTTGACTATATGGGCCTTTGTTGGCAAAGTGAAATCTCTACTTTTTAATATACTGTACAGGTTGGTCATAGCTTTTCTTCCAAGGAGCAAGCGTCTTTTCATTTCATGGCCACAGTCACAATCTGCAGTGATTTTGGAGCCCAATAAAATCAAGCCTGTCACTGTTTCCATTGTTTCCCTGTCTGTTTGCCATGAAGTGATAGGACTGGACACCATGATATTAGTTTTCTGAATATTGAGCTTTAAGCCAGCTTTTTCACTCTCCTCTTCACTTTCATTGAGAGACTCTTCAATTCCTCTTCTCTTTCTGCCATGAGGGTGGTATCATCTATGTATCTGAGTTTATTGACATTTTTCTTGGCAATCTTGAAACCAGTTTGTGCTTCATTGAGCTTGGCATTTCACATGCTGTACTCTGAATATAAGTTAAATAAGCAGGGTGACAATATACCACCTTGACGTACTCCTTTCCCCATTTTGAACCAGCCCAATGTTCCCTGTCCAGTTCTATCTGTTGCTTATAGCCCTGCATAAAGATTTCTCAGGAGGCAGGTAAGGCATCCTGGTATTCCGATCTGTTGAAGAATTTTCCACAGTTTGTTGTGATGTATACAGTAAAAGGCTTTGGTGTAGTCAACAAAGCAGAAGCAGATGTTTTTCTGGAATTCACTTGCTTTTTCTCTGATCCAACAGAAGTTGGGAATTTGATCTCTGGTTTCTCTGCCTTTTTAAAACCCAGATTGAACATCTGGAAGTTCACAGTTTACATGCTGCTGAAGCCTGTCTTGGAGAATTTTGAGCATTATTTTGCTATCATGTGAGATGAATGCAATTGTGTGGTAGTTTGACTTTCTTTGACATGGCCCTGTTTGGGATTGGAATGAAAACTGACCTTTTCCAGTCCTGTGGCCACTGCTGAGTTTTCCAAATTTGCTGCCATATTGAGTGCAGCACTTTCACAGCATCATATTTTTGGATTTCAAATAGCTCAACTGGAATTCCATCACCTCCACTAGCTTTGTTCATAGTGATGCTTCCTAATGCCCACTTGACTTCACATTCCAGAATGTCTGGCTCAAAGTGAGTGATCACACCATCGTAGTTATCTGGGGGCATGAAGATCTTTTTTGTACAGTTCTTCTGTGTACTCTTGCCACCTTCTCTTAATATTTTATTTTTCTGTTAGGTCCATACAATTTCTGTCCTTTATTGAGCCCATTTTTGCATGAAATGTTCCCTTGGTGTCTCTAATTTTCTTGAAGAGGTCTCTAGTCTTTCCCTCTGTTTCTTTGCATTGATCACTAAGGAAGGCCCTCCTTGCAATTCTTTGGAACTCTGCATTCAAAAGGGTATATGTTTCCCTTTCTCCTTTGTATTTTGTTTCTTCTCTTTTATCAGCTATTTGTAAGATCTCCTCAGACAACCATTCTGCCTTTTTGCATTTCTTTTTCTTGGGGACGGTCTTGATCACTGTCTTTTGCACAGTTTCACAAACCTCCGTCCATAGTTCTTCAGGCACTCGTCTATCAGATCTAATCCCATGAATCTCTCTGTCACTTCCACTGTACAATTGTAAGCAATTTGATTCAGGTCATACTTTAATGGTCTAATGGTTTTCCCTTTTTTCTTCAATTTAATTCTGAATTTGGCAAAAGGAGTTTATGATCCGATCCATAGTCATGTCCCAATCTTGATTTTGCTGACTGTATACAGCTTCTCCATCTTTGGTTGCAAAGAATATAATCAATGTGATTTCGGTATTGACCTCTGGTGATGTCCATGTGCAGAGTCTTCTCTTGTGTTGTTAGAAGAGGGTGGTTACTATGACCAGTGTGTTCTCTTGGTAAAACTCTGTTAGCCTTTTCCCTGTTTCATATTGTAAGCTAATGTCAAATTTGCCTATTACTCCAGGTTTTTCATGACTTCCTGCTTTATCATTCCAGTCCCTTATGATGAAAAGGATATTTTTTTCTTGTGTTAGTTCTAGATCTTGTAGGTCTTCATAGAGCCATTGAACTTCAGCTTCTTCAGCATTACTGGTTTGGGTATAGATTTAGATTACTGTGATACTGAATGGTTTTCCTTGGAAAAGAACAGAGATCATCCTGCAATTTTTTTTAAATTCAGTTAGATTTTTCTTAATTATTTTTTAATTGAAGGATAATTGCTTTACAGAATTCTGCTGTTTTCTGTCAAACCTCAACATGAATCAGCCAAAGGTATACATATATCTCCTATATCTCCACCCTTTAGAGCCTCCCTCCCATCCCCTTCCCCACTCTACCCCTCTAGGTTGATACTGACCCCTGTTTGAGTTTACTGATTCATACCGAAAATTCCCATTGGCTATATATTTTACATATGGTAATGTAAGTTTCCATGTTACTCTTTCCATACATCACACCCTCTCCTCCCCCTCCCCATGTCCATAAGTCTGTTCTCTATGTCTGTTTCTCCATTGTTGCCCTGTAAATAAATTCTTTGGTACCATTTTTCTAGATTCTGTATACATGCATTAGAATACAATATTTATCTTTCTCTTTCTCACATACATCACTCTGTACAATAGGTTCTAGGTTCATCCACCTCATTAGAACTGACTTAAGTGTGTTCCATTTTATGGCTGAGTAAGTTATGACAAACCTTGATAGTATATTAAAAAGCAGAGACATTACTTTGCCAACAAAGGTCCGTCTAGTCAAGGCTATAGTTTTTCCTGTGGTCATGTATGGATGTGAGAGTTGGATTGTGAAGAAAGCTGATCGCTGAAGAATTGATGCTTTTGAACTGTGGTGCTGGAGAAGACTCTTGAGAGTCCCTTGGACTGCAAGGAGATCCAACCAGTCCATTCTAAAGGAGATCAATCCTGGGTGTTCATTGGAAGGACTGATGCTAAAGCTGAAACTCCAATACTTTGGCCACTTCATGCAACGAGTTGACTCACTGGTAAAGACTCTGATGCTGGGAAAGGTTGGGGGCGGGATGAGAAGGGGACGACAGAGAATGAGATGGCTGGATGGCATCACCGACTCGATGGACATGAGTTTGAGTGAACTCCGGGAGTTGGTGATGGACGGGGAGGCCTGGCGTGCTGTGATTCATGGGGTCGCGGAGAGTCGGACACGACTGGGCGACTGAACTGAACTGAATATTCCATTGTATACTTACAACACCTTCTTTATCCATTAATTTATCAGTGGATATCTAGGTTGCTTCCATGTTCTAGCTATTGTAAAATAGTGCTGCAATTAACAATGGAATATATGTGTCTCTTTCAATTTTGGTTTCCTCAGAGTATATGCCTAAGAGTGGGATTGCTGGGTCATATGGTGGTTTTATTCCTCGTTTTTTTAAGGAATCTCCATTCCATCTTCCATAGTGCTTGTATCAATTTACATTCCACCAACAGTGCAAGAGTGTTCCCTTTGCTCCACACCCTCTCCAGCATTTATTGTTTGTAGGCTTTTTAATGATGTCATTCTGATGGGTGTGAGGTCATATCTCATTGTAGTTTTGATTTGCATGTCTCTAATAAAGAGTAATGTTAAGCATCTTTTCATGTGTTTGCTAGCCATCAGTATGTCTTCTTTGGAGAAATGCCTATTTATGTCTTTTGTCACTTTTTGATTGGGTTGTTTGTTTTTCTGGCATTGAGTTATATGAGCTACTGGTCTATTTTGGAAATTAATCCTTTAATTGTTTCATTTGCTATTATTTCTCCCATCCTCAGGGTTGTCTTTTTCCCTTGCTTATAGTTTCCTTTGCTGTGCAAAAGCTTTTAAGTTTAATGAAATTCCACTTGTTTACTTTTGATTTTATTTCCATTACTCTAGGAGGTGGATCATAGAGGATCTTACTTTGATTTATGTCTTTTAGTGTTCTTCCTATGTTTTCCTCTAAGAGTATTAGTTTCTGGTGTTACATTTAGGTCTATAATCCATTTCGAGTTATCTTTGTGTATGATGTTAAGGAAGTGTTCTAATTTCATTATTCTACATGTAGCTATTCAGTTTTCCCAGAATTTATTGAAAAGGCTGTCATTTCCTCATTGTATATTCTTGCCTCCTTTGTCAAAAATAAGGTTCCCATAGGAGCATGGGTTTATTCTGGGCTTTCTATCTTGTTCCATTGGTCTATATTTCTGTTTTTGTGCCAGTATCATACTGTCTTGATGACTACAGCTTTGTAGGATAATCTGAAGTCAGGAAGTTTGTTTATTCCAGCTCCATTCTTCTTTCTCAAGACTGCTTTGGCTATTTGGAGTCTTTTGTGTTTCCATATGAACTGTGAAATTTTTTGTTCTAGTTCTGTGAAGAATGCCATTGGTAATTTGATAGGGATCACATTGAATCTGGAGATTGCATTTGGTTTATAACCATTTTCACAATATCAATTCCTCCTACCAAGGAACATGGAATATCTCTCCATCTGTTTATGTCATCTTGGATTTCTTTCATTATTGTCTATAATTTCCTGTGTAGTACAGTTGTTTTGTCTCTTGAGAAACCTGTATTCTGGTCAGGAAGCAGCAGTTAGAACTGGACATGGAACAACAGACTGGTTCCAAATAGGAAAAGGAGTATGTCAAGGCTGTATATTGTCACCCTGCTTATTTAAATTATATGCAGAGTACATCATGAGAAACGCTGGGCTGGAAGAAGCACAAGCTGGAATCAAGATTACCAGGAGAAATATCAATAACCTCAGATATGCAGATGACACCACCCTTATGGCAGAAATTGAAGAAGAACTAAAGAGGCTCTTGATGAAAGTGAAAGAGGAGAGTGAAAAGGTTGGCTTGAAGCTCAACATTCAGAAAACTAAGATCATGGCATCTGGTCCCATCACTTCATGGGAAATAGATGGAGAAACAGTGGAAACAGTGTCAGACTTTATATTTTTGGGCTCCAAAATCACTGCGGATGCTGATTGCAGCCAGGAAATTAAAAGACGCTTACTCCTTGGAAGGAAAGTTATGACCAACCTAGATAGCATGTTAAAAAGCAAAGGTCTTTGCCAACAAAGGTCTGTCTATTCAAGGCTATGATTTTTCCAGTGTCATGTATGGATATGAATGTTGGACTGTGAAGAAAGCTGATCGCCAAAGAATTGATGCTTTTGAACTGTGGTGTTGGAGAAGACTCTTGAGAGTCCCTTGGACTGCAAGGAGATCCAACCAGTCCATTCTAAAGGAGATCAGTTCTGGGTGTTCATTGGAAGGACTGATGCTAAAGCTGAAACTCCAATACTTTGGCCACCTCATGTGACGAGTTGACTCACTGGAAAAGACTCTGACGCTGGGAGGGTTTGGGGGCAAGAGGAGACGGGGACGACAGAGAATGAGATGGCTGGATGGCATCACTGACTCAATGGACATGAATTTGAGTGAACTCCGGGAGTTGGTGATGGACAGGGAGGCCTTGCGTGCTGTGATTCATGGGGTCGCAAAGAGTCGGACATGACTGAGCGACTGAACTGAGGGTTAGTTCTCTTGTAGTCTAGGGTGTTGGAGTTGGTGCTCCCACTTCAAAGGCTCAGGCCTTGATATCTGGTTAGGGACCAAGATTCCACATTGGATTGTTATGGCATTAAGTGAGATTAAAACAAATATCCAAAAAGGAGAAATCAAAGATGAACACCAGACATGTGGCAATTACAAAATCAGGCAATTGATCATTAAAATAGCAGAGTATACATATATACATATGCACCCATAAGCAAAATCAAAACAGTCCAACAAAAATAAAGTAGAGTAGATTGACCCAGCGGACTGAAGCAATCAAAAATAATATTTACTAATTAAGAACAAAACTAACTAAAGCACAAAGTGGAAAACAAAACTAAATAAGGTGCCAAATGGGGAATAAAGTAATGAAAACAAAACTAACAAAATATGTTGAGAGGAAAAGAAAGAAAGAATAGAAAACTCCACAGAACTGCAGAAGCCCATGTAGAGGCAGAGGTTTATAACAACAATAAAACATATGACTTAGGAAGAAAAAATATATATCAAAAGCTTAATTGGACTTCTTTGCGCCAATAAAATCGACAACTACAATAGAGGGGGGAAATGAAAAATCCGAAAGAATCTATAGAAGTGAAAAAAATAAGAATAATAAATGTTTTTCTTGAGTCACTGCTGTCAGAGTCCTTTCCCTCACTGGGAATCACAGTCCACCTTACCTCCCTAGGATGCCCTCCAACACGGTGCTGATCTTTGGACCTGCTCTGGGGCAGCTCAGATTCTAATCTGGTCTACTCCTGTGTGTTCTTGCCTCCAATGTCCAAAACTATCAGAACTAGTGCGTTTTCTTTTGTGGGAGCTCTCAATGGCCTTTTATATATTCCATAGACACAGAGTCTGTCTAGTTAATCATGTGGGTTTAATCTGCAACTTATACAACTGGTGGGAGTTTGGGGTCTTTTTCTTTAGTCACTCTGCCCCTGAGTTTCAGTTGTGGTTTTATTTCCACTTCTACATGTGGGTCATCCACTGGGGGTTGCTCCTGAGCCTGCCCTGGAGGTCTTGGGTTTGCCCCTGTGAAGGCCAGGTGTGGAAGTGGTCCAGCTGCTTGGGTCTCAGGGGTTCTGGCAGCACCAGGTACTCAGGAGGGTTGGCGGCTAGGGCACCAGAAAATACAGTGGTGTAGAAGGGTATGGCAACCAGTATGGCCAATAGGGTATGACCAATAGGCTCCGGTATTCTTGTCTGGAGAAAGCCACTCCCTGACAGAGAAGCCTTGCAGGCCACAGTCTACAGGGTCACAAAGAGTTAGACAGGACTGAAGCGACCCTGCACACATAAAGGCAAGACTTCTTTTGCCTGTGGCAGCTCTGCACCAGTGAGAGTTGAGCGTTAAGATAGCACAACTGCTTGGCTTGCCAGGACCCTGGCAGCACCAATTGTGCAGGGATACAGACTGCCTCTGCTGCAGGAGTTATGGCCCTATCAGAGTCTTTTTCTGAGCCTTTTGTAGCTGGCAATCAGAAGGCCTCTTAGACCAGGCTTTCTCCGTAGCTCTGCCCATTCAGGAGCTTAGAGGGCTCCTTTGCCTGGGGTCATTCTTTGTTGTTTGATGCATCACGCACTTAAAAGGGCACCTTGGGTGGGGTCCTACTCTGTAGTTCAGTGCATCAGGCATCTGATGAGCCAGCCTCTCTATTGTCCAGCTGTGATGCTGGAGTGTAGAGAAAGATAGGCTATGATGATGACTCCACCCATTCCGTGTGACTCAACAGTATCATCTTGCTCCATGGCTGCCTGGCTTTCCTCCAACTGGCACTTCCCACCCAGATCTCCTCCTTCCCATTCCCTCAATATGTCTCTCCAAAGTCAACAGCAGCCCTCACCCTGGGATTGCCCCACAATCCCTAAACTCCAGCTCCCATCCGCTGCACCTTCTAGGGGACCAGCATTGCTGTCTGGGGTATGTATGGCTGCAACAAGGACTGTCTGATTCTCATGCCATTGATGCTGCCACTGATCAGTCGTTTCACTCTGAGCCTTAAATGTTTCTCCTCTGACTCAGACAATTGCCCTGATATGGGGACTGGACCCCTGCTTCAGTTCCTCCACCCAACAATGGTAGGTCCAATGCTGCTAACACTCCTGGTTTTCCCCCTAATCCCTTCATCCTACCGAATTTTGCATGGTTCTATATATTCTTTTCCACTGGTCAAGTACTCCTGTCCATTCTCAGCTGGTGTTTTACATGTACTTCTGTGTCTGACGGTGTATTCCTGATGTATCCATAGAGAGAGATATACTCCACATCCGCCTACTCCTCCACCATCTTGTTCTATCCATTCTGTCATATTTGAGATTGCACCCAAGTACTCACATTTTTTACTCTTTTGTTGACTATGAGGGCTACTCCATTTCTTGTAAGGGACTCTTGCCCACAAAAGTAGATATAATGGTAATCTGAATGAAATTTGCTCATTCCAGTCCATTTTAGTTCACTGATTCCTAAAATATCGATGTTCACTCTTGTCATCTCCTGTTTGACCACTTCTAATTTACCTTGATTCATGGACCTAACATTCCAGGTTCCTATGCAATATTGCTCTTTACAGCATCAAACTTTACTTCCATCACCAGTCATATCCACAACTGGGTGTTGTTTTCCCTTTGGCTCCATCTCTGCATTCTTTCTTGAGTTATTTTTCCACTCTTCTCCAGTAGAATATTGGGCACATACTGACGAGGGGAGTTCATCTTTCAATGTCATCTTTTTGCCTTTTCATACTGTTCATGGGGTTCTCAAGCCAAGAATACTAAAGTGGTTTGCCATTCCCTTCTCCAGTGGACCATATTTTGTCAGGTACCATTTGTTTATTTATCTGTTCTCCTGTCCCCAGGCAACTCTGGGACATCACCAGGGCACCTCAGATAGAAACACACTGCTCCAGATCTATGGATTCTTTATATTTGTTTCACAAAAGATCCATGTATCACTTATTTCTCTCAGACTCTGATTTTCTCTTCAGTCAGTTCAGTTCAGTCACAGTCATGTCCGACTCTTTGCGACCCCATGAATCACAGCATGCCAGGCCTCCCTGTCCATCACCAACTCCCGGAGTTCACTCAAACTCATGTCCATCGAGTTGGTGATGCCATCCAGCCATCTCATTCTCTGTCATCCCCTTCTCCTCCTGCCCTCAATCCTTGCCAGCATCAGAGTCTTTTCCAGTGAGTCAACTCTTCGCATGAGGTGGCCAAAGTATTGGAGTTTCAGCTTTAGCATCAGTCCTTCCAATGAACACCCAGGACTTAGAATGGACTGGTTGGATCTCCTTGCAGTCCAAGGGACTCTCAAGAGTCTTCTCCAGCACCAGAGTTCAAAAGCATCAATTCTTCGGCGCTCAGCTTTCTTCGCAGTCCAACTCTCACATCCGTACATGACCACTGGAAAAACCATAGCCTTAATTAGACTGTTGCTGCTGCTGCTGCTGCTAAGTCAATTCAGTCGTGTCCGACTCTGTGTGACCCCATAGACGGAAGCCCACCAGGCTCCCCCTTCCCTGGAATTCTCCAGGCAAGAACACTGGAGGGGGTTGCCATTTCCTTCTCCAATGTGTGAAAGTGAAAAGTGAAAGTGAAGTCGCTCAGTCATGTCCGACCCTTAGCGACCCCTCGGACTGCAGCCTACCAGGCTCCTCCATCCATGGGATTTTCAAGGCAAGAGTATTGGGACTAGACAGTTAGGAGATCTAAAAATATATATTTAAGCTCAAGGGTTAATGGTTTCTCCCTACCTATGTAATTTTTATTTTTTTTAATGTTTGCAATGCCTTAGCGAGAAGGAGTAAATCAGGCACCATGGTGAGAAAATAATTATATAACTTTTCATTGTATATATTTTTATAAGGAGCTATTCATGCTGATCCTATTTAGAAGCACTTTTCCATAATCTTGTCCTAAGGACACTAAGAAAATGCTCAGACCTGTGGTTGATCAAGTTAAGTTAATATAATAAAGTTTAAATATCTTTATCTACAAATGGATTTAATATCTATCTATCTATTTATCTATCTAGCAGGGCTGTTACAAAACCTGCACATAATACACATAAAAGGCCTAGTACAAGGCTTTCAGGAAAAACTAATAATAATTGTTGTGGAGTATTAACAATAATGGGCTCATTAAACATCTTTTCCATCAAAATTCAAAAATTTCCTCATTAACTAAAATAACATGCACTGAGTAGGATACTCATAGAGAGTAGTTGAGTTGCTCTTTGACTCCAAGACTGCCAGTTTTCCAAGAATCATAAAGTTTTCTAATTAGGAAAATATTTTTTCTCCCCTAAGACATCTATACTTAAAGAAGACTTGAGAAGGCAGTGATATGAGAGCTATTTTCATAAATATTTTACAGCCATGACCTTGAAATACATTAAACAACTACATGTATTAAAAGGTGACTTCCAAAATTCATGGCCCTCTCAGAAAACTGTGCTTTTTTGCAAGGCAGTGTAATCTTACAGAAAATAAAACTACCTTCAGGAACACAAGAATAAGCAATACTTTGGAAATAAGAAACATTACTCACTATCTCTCCTTTTCTCAAACCACATAATATGTATCTTTAACATGTGTCCCCCAAGTTCAGGTAAAATACATTTTGAGTAATTAATCCATACCAAAGCCAAAAGTTATGGGAACAGTTTATGCTTTCTGATATAATAGGAACTGGCAGCTATTCTATAACTAAAATCTGACAAGTTTTGTTTTATTTTCATTGTCATTATAATAGTGGCAATCAAAATACACAGCTGGGAATGGCTGAATTACTTTGCAATAATGTAAATATTACTTTCCAGGAAGTACAAGTGACAAATATATTTTTTTAAATATCTAAGAACAGGAAATAAACTGCTATTTCAGTTTCCAGTGGGATGTTAGCAAGGAAATCCTGAGTATGTTAAGCAAATTCTTCTTTTTGTTCATGTTGATTGCTTTCTCTCTTTATGCAACTAAATGAACATATAGATTGATTTCCACTTTCATGCTTTAAAAAATAAAAATATTTTGTTTGTTAACCTAACTCTCATTTGTAACGAACCTGCCTGCCAATGCAAGTTAGATGTAGGAAATGCGGTTTGAAACCCTGGGTCCAGAAGATCCCTGGAGGAGGGTATGGCAACCCACTCCATTATTTTTGCTTGGAGAAACTCGTAGAGGAGCCTGGCGGGCTATATAGTCCATTGGGTCACACAGAGTTGGACAGGACTGAAGCGACTTAGCACACATTCATACACTGCAAAGTTTAATCCGTGTGATGTTCTTTTGGTTGTGGATGGATATATATTAGTATATTGAAAGACAAGGCATTTGCAAGGAGAATTCCAAGAGGAGCTTATTAGCCAGCAATTTGAGGGAACAAGTTAGTGGGGAAGCACACGTGTTGGGTAGAATTAAAAAATAGAGCTGGCGTTGAAGCCTAAATTTTGGTGACTTGGAAAGTAAAAAATCTTCCTGCAATGCAGGAGACCCTGGTTCAGTCCCTGGGTTGGGAAGGGAATGGCTACCTACTCCACTATTCTTATCTGGAGAATTCCATTGACAGAGGAGCCTGGAAGGCTACAATCTAGTGGGACATGACTAAACAACTAAAACTATCATTTTCAAGCTCAAATACTCTCCTTCTGGTATTTTTATAACACTTACATTATACCTTTGGTAGTTGCCCCACCATTTTTTTTAATTTATTTATTTTAATGGAGGCTAATTACTTTACATTATTGTACTGGTTTTGCCATACATTGACATGAATCTGCCCTGGGTGTACATGTGTTCCCCATCTTGAAACCCCCTCCCACCTCCCTCCGCATCCCATCCCTCTGGTTCATCCCAGTACACCAGCCCTGAGAATCCTGTGTCATGCATCGAACCCGGACTGGCGATTTGTTTCACATTTGATAATATACATTTTCAATGCCATTCTCCCAAATCATCCCTCCCTCACCCTTTCCTGCAGAGTCCAAAAGACTGTTCTATACATCTGTGTCTCTTTTGCTGTCTTGTATACAGGGTTATCATCATCTTTCTAAATTACATATATATGCATTAGTATACTGTATTGGTGTTTTTCTTTCTGGCTTACTTCACTCTGTATAATAGGCTCCAGTTTCACCCACCTCATTAGAATTGATTCAAATATATTCTTTTAAATGCTGAGTAATACTCCATTGTGTAAATGTACCACAGCTTTCTTATCCATTCATCTGCAGATGGACATCTAGGTTGCTTTCATGTCCTGGCTATTATAAACAGTGCTGCTATGAACACTGGAGTACAGGTGTCTCTTTCAATTCTGGTCTCCTTGGTGTGTGTACCCAGGAGTGTGATTGCTGGGTCATATGGCAGTTCTATTTCCAGTTTCTTATGCACTCTGTTTTTTAAATCTTTTTTTTTTTTCCCCTCTCTTCTGATTGCTTTCCATTTGGGAGGTTTCTGCTGAGACATCTTCAATTCAGTTGCTTGCGTCAGGTGTATCCAGTCTACTAATAAGTGCACCAAAGACATTCTTCATTTCTGTTAGCCCTCTTGACCTCCTCTAGCATTTCTTTTGAATTCTTTCTTAGAATTCCACTTCCTTGCTTTCATTCCTCATCTGGTCTTTTATTAGTCTGGTTTATCTATTAGAGCATATTTATCATAGTCATTTTAAATCTCTGGATTAATTCCAATAAAGGATCTGCTCTAAATAGACCTGTAGGAACTGGTAGTGAGGTGCAAGAAAGAGGAAACATTCTACAGTCCTCAGAGTAGGTGGCGGGCTTTGAGTGAGCCTGTCCTCTGAACCTCACACGTGCTTCTCTGCACCAACCCTTCCCGCTTCAGTGGGACTGGATGGCTAGATCCAGCTGACATTTGGTATGTACCTTTCTCTAGGTCAGCTTGTTTTGATAAAACTTCATTAGATTTGGCTCTAGCCAGCCAGTTTCTTCTGAAGGCAACCCTTGTTAAGAGCAGAGTGCTCAGGTGGATTTCAAAATGGCTCTTTCCTCCTCTGCCTGCCAGACATAGATTTTTCTCTGATACTCATTTTGACGACTGGGTCAAACTCCTGGAAGTAAAACTCACAAAAATGTTTAGGTAACCAACTAGAAATGGGCCCCCAGGAGTTTTAAACCCTCAGACTTGTCTGCCTGGAGCCTCCTTCAGTTCAGTTGCATGTCAGGTTTCCTTTCCTCATCAGCGATTCCTGCCAAGCTTTCAGATATGGTGTCTCTGCTCCAGTAAGTTGTCATTTTCTGTCTTCACTCCATTTGGGGGGCAGCAGTTTGCCTGTGACTTCATTTCTCTAAAGCAGGGATCCCCAACCTCTAGGATCTAATGCCTGATGATCTGAGGTGGAGCTGATGTAGTAATAACAGAAATAAAGTACACAATAAATGTAATGAACTTGAATCACCCTGAAAACATCCCACCACATCTGTGGAAAATTGTCTTCCACTAAACTGGTCCCTGGTGCCAGAAACATTGGGGACCACTGCTCTAAAGGATCTAAGAGGGTTGTTGATTTGTCCATTTGTTCTGGTTTTTACTTAGGACACAGTGGTGATTTCCAAGCTTCTTGCATGCTTCAAACAACATCCTCTTGTGGTCTCCACTGTCTCACCAGTAAAATAGAGAATGAACTAGTTTTTTATACACTCATCTTACTTCAGTGGAGACAGGAAGCTATTCTTAAAAAGTGACAGCATTACTATTTTACTTATTTTTTTCTCTCCTACCTAAGAATTACTCAAACATTACATAGCAATTGCTCAAAAGTTCTAGTTTCACTTTCAACACAAAGTATTTCTTCATTTGTTTCTACAGTAAATATTCTATATTTATAGACAGTCAACTTTTGCTCGTCTCTTAAACCAGAGGAGTTTGTGATTCTAATGCTTACAACTCGTTTTGTAGCTGTAGAAAGCTAGATAAAATAATAATAATAACTTATGTACATTTAGCACTTTACCAAGTACTGGGTGCTTGCTAGGGGCTAGGAGTGACTAATAATGAACTGACCCGATGTGTTTAGTAAGCAATTTTTTTTCCACCATATGCTTCTTTGAGTTAACCGTAAGTTTCAGATAATTTAAGTGCAATATTTACATTAAACCTTATGTTAACAAGTCTTGGAATATGGGCTATATATTGATTAGGAAAAGCTTGGTAGCGTAGGTAGTTTGTTTTGGTTTTTTTTTTATTAAAACTGCTGGAGTTTATAATGGAGTGATCCTTTCACTTGCCAATATGCATCGAATAGATTGAAATACACTTTTAAGTAAAACCACTTTGTAATAAAACAAATATGCTCAAATATATAGTCTGAAACAACTTTACTGTAATTCCATAGTCCTTAATATGTTGCAAACATCATGTTAGCTAATTAGGTTGTATGGACCCTTATCTCAGCCAAGTTCCCCTGCCTCTGTGGGGAAGGTATTTTTTCTGTTTGAGTTCACATAGCCGAAAATGAAACTGAACAGAGATTGAAGCAGCACAAGCTTTATTCAATGGCCAGAGGATAGAAAAACAGGAATTAAGTCCACAATTCAACTTTTTGCCACAATGGTGAGAGATATTTGATTTTAAGAAGCAGGGACAATGGGGAGCAGAATGAGACTAATGATAGGGTGGTGGTGGTTTAGTCACTAAGTTGTGACTGACTCTTTGCAACCCCATGGACTGTAGCCTGTCGGGCTCCTCTGTGCATGGGATTCTCCAGGTAAGAATACTGGAGTGGGTTGGGATTTTCTTCTGCAATGATGAGGAGGCACATGCATTACTTTTTTGGAAAGAGGGACAGCTTTCCTAGAAATAGGGTGCCCCATTTCTTTTTCTTTTTTTTTTCTTTTTTTAAAAATTTATTTATTTTAATTGGAGGCTAATTACTTTACATTATTGTATTGGTTTTGCCATACATTGACATGAATCTTCCCCGGGTGTACATGTGTTCCCCATCTTGAACCCCCCTCCCACCTCCCTCCCCATCCCATCCCTCTTGTTCATCCCAGTACACCAGCCCCGAGCATCCTGTATCATACATCCATTTCTATCCTTTTTTGTTCTGTGACAAATGCATGCAGTCATGGCCATGCATATGTGTGTCCTGCAGTATTTAAGGTAAGAGAATCAGTGTAGAATGAGACTGGGGTCTGTTTGAGATCAGATTTGTTGCCATCTTGGTTTCAGCTGATTCTATCTGGTTTTGGCTTTTCTCTTCCAGTAAGTTTCTTTCTTTGTGTTCAGACCCCGCGACTTAAAGATGCTTGTTAGTTCCTGTTCAAGGGAGGGATTGGTAGGTTTTGAGCAGGGGACTGGTAGCAACTACAGTAACAATTATTGACTTATTTTCTCAACCCTTCCCCCTTATTGCTTAGCATTCATTGTGCTGCTCTGATGAGAGTGAATTATTAAAATATATGTAATATGCTTCTAATGAGATTCCAACAATTCTAAGCTAGAAACACATGTTTGTGTGCCTGCAGTATTTGGGTGGATGCCATGAAAGTGAATTTATTTAACCATTACTGATGAATTTTGTCAAACCTCACAATTTATGATTTAATGATGTTTCTTTCCCACAAGAGATTTATACAGTACAAATACAAAGGTAAAATAATTTATTTTCAATGGGATAGACTGACTTTAGGTTAATGTGCTTTCATTCTAAAGGTAAACTCTATCATTTTAGTCAATTAACTTTTTATCCTTTGTTCAGAGTCCAGAAATAAGAAGTTACTTTGTCACTTTATCCAATCTGAGAATTTCTCTGGAGTTATAATTACTATGGTGAGAATTTTAGATTTATTGCATTTTATCTGTCTAGAAGAGGCAACATGGTATCCATTACAAGTAGAATTTTCTGTAATGGGTTTTTTCAGGTGGTCAAGACCCTTTTAAAGTAATAGAACTAAGGTCTTGGTGTTCATCTGTTACAGATAACTGCACTGAAAGGAAAAGAAGTTTTGATTAATACTCTTTTACAAATGCAGCAAAATTGTACTTTTACTGTAAATGCAGAAAATAAAGATGGGGTCTGGTTGTGCAATTGTAATGAGAATATAGCATATACCCTAGTTCAGGCATTCCACATTTCACACCTGATTCTTAACTGGTTTATTGCCACTAAAATTCATCAGAAATCATATTGACATATTAATTATTTGAAATTACTACTAAGCATCTGAAAGATCAGATTTGAAGGCTTGCATCAGGAGTCTGGAGTCCTGCACTTGGTATTCATGGATTAAAATCCGTTCCTCAGACTCCCTAAAGTTTTATCCTATTGTCTTCCCCAAGTTACCTACTCTGTCATTTAGTTCACTGGAAATGTCATGCTCATCCTTTTCCAATTACTTAAATATTATGCTTCCTTCAACTTTGAGCTTAAGTTCTTTCTGTCCTCCACAATTCTTTTCTGATGACCTCAAATCACACTGAACTCCAATATTACTTCCCATCTTGATCAATCTCTTTTGGCATTTATTTTATATATCCTTAGATTATTCGGATGCAGCAAAGGTTGCATACATTTGTCAATAAACCTATTGTTGATACTAGTGGGGAAATCCAAGATATTAAAAATTCACTATACAATAGAATAAATGGCATTTTAATATTTTTCTCTTAACCAGAAACTGATATTTTTCATAATAACATTATTGCATAGTGATATCAATAAATATAGCTAGAAAAACTTAACCCAAACAGAAAATTCATTAGTATTTATTGAAGAAGAGCAAATAAAGAGCTATACAACCAAAAAATTAAATAATGATGAAGATATGAGTCCCTGTTAGTTCAGTAGTTAACACAAACACTTTAAAAGCAATCTGGAGAAAAGTAGCTCCTGAGCATAATGAAAACACCAAACTGAAAGGTGAATGCTTTAAACTAGGCATAGCAGTATTATCAGCTATTTTTAAAACTGAAATAGAATGGTTAATTTTACAGCTATTTTTATGATTAATTTTAAAAGATTTTTGGGTTTTGTTACTGGAATATAATTTCTTTGCAACAATTGATTTCTACATGAATCAGCTACATATATACATATACCCAACCCCCTTGACCCTCTTGACTACCTTCCCCAGTCATTGCAGAGCACTGAGCTGAGATCCCTGTGTTATACAGCAGTTTCCCACTAGCTGTTAGGTTGGTACAAAAGTAATTTTACACATGATAGTATCAATTTTACACACATGGTTGTGTATATATGTCAACGCTTCTTGATTCATCCTGCCCTCTCCTTCTCCACAACTTCCCCACAACATGTCCACAAATCTGTCTCTATATCTGCATTTCTATTCCTGGCTGAAAATAGGTTCATCAGTACCATTTTTCTAGATTCCATAGATGTGCATTAATAAATGATATTTTTCTCTTTGTGACTTAATTTCACTTTGGATGACAGACTCTAGATTCGTCCACATTACTACAAATGATCCAATTTCATTCCTTTTTTATGGCTGTAATATTCCATTGTATATATGTACCACATCTTTATCCATTCATATGTTGATGGACATTTAGGTGACTTCCATATCCTGGCTATTGTAGATAGTGCTTCAGTCAACATTAGGGTACATGTGTCTTTCCAAATTATGGTTTTATCAGGGTACATGCCCAGTAATGTGATTGCTGGGTCATATGGTAGTTTTATTACTAGTTTTTAAGGAACCCCATTCTGTCCTCCATAGTGTTTGTATCGGTTTACATTCCCATAAGCAGTGCAAGAGGACTCCCTTTTCTCCACACCCTTTCCAGTATTTATTGTTTGTAGATTTTTTGATGATGGCCATTCTGAATAGTGTGAGATGGTACCTCATTGTAGTTTTGATTTACATTTCTCTAATGATGAGTGATGTTGAACATATTTTCACATGTTTCTTGGCCATCTATATGTCTTCTTTGGGAAAATATTTGTTTAGGTCTTCCACTCATTTTTTATTGGATTTTTCTTTTTTAGAGAGAGAGAGCTTCATGAGCTGCTTGTATATTTTGGAGATTAATCCTTTGTCAGTTTCTTTACTTGCAAATATTTTCTCCCATTCTGAGGATGTCTTTTCATCTTATATTTGGTTTCCTTTGCTCTGTAAAAGATCTTAAGTTTAATTAGTTCCCATTTGTTTATTTTTCATTTTCATTACTCTAAAAGCTAGATCAAAAATTATATTGATGCAATTTATGTCACAGAATGTTCTGCCTGTGTTTTCCTCTAAGGGTTTTACATTTAGGTCTTTAATCTGTTTTGAGTTTAATTTTGGGTATGATGTTAGGAGGTGTCCTAATTTCATTCTTTTACATATAGCTGTCTAGTTTTCCCAGATTTGTAGTATAGTCCAAGTCAGGGAGCCTGATTCTTCCAGCTCTGTTTTCGTTCTCAAAATTGCTTTGGCTATATGAGATCTTTTGTGTTTCCACACAAATTGTTTTTTAGTTCTGTGAAAAAATATCATTGGTAATTTGATAAGGATTGCATTGAATCTGTAGATTACCTTGGGCAATAGAGTAATTTTTACAGTATTGATTCTTTCAATCCAAGAACATGGTATATATCTCCATCTGTTTGTGTCATCTTTGATTTCTGTCATCAGTGTCTTATAGTTTTCTGCATACAGGTCTTTTGTGTTCTATTTCCCAGTGAAGTTGATCTTTGTTTATTTCTCAGTCATAGTATATAGCATACTCTTCACTAAATAAAGATGAAAAAAATCCATCAGTCTTGTAAGATAATTGTTTTCATATTAATAACAGTAATTATTAAGAGTACAGCTTTAAAAATAGAATCTCAAAGTCCACAGTTGCTTGGAAATAGGCAAAATGATTTTAATATCCATATTAATAAAAATAACATAAAGAAAATATATAAATAATTTAAAATTTTTACAATGAAATATAACTCAATACTTCTGAAATATGTTTTTTAATTATTCAGGAAATATGTGTTAATAACAGCTTTTTGTGAAGTATTTGAAAAGCAATATTTCACATAATCTATTTCATAAACTTATAGAGATGAACATAATATTTTTATGCAGTTACATGACACCTTAGTGATTGAGGAATGTAACTGAACTTCAAAGGCATGTGGTCAAGACCAGTTACAGGAGAATCATGAAATATGATCCATTTAGATTACCAGATGAGAGCATTTTAGTTTATAGGAATAGTTTAATCAAAATTAGGCCAAAGTGAACATATAGTATGTGATCAAGATGTGAGAAATTATAGTCAATAATTGGCATAATTAAGGAAAAACCCAAAAAGAAAGATCATTAGCATCCAGGGAGTGATATTTTATTATGTTGAAATAAACAGTGAAGAGATATTATAGGTTGTGAATGCAATGAATTTAAGAAAGCATATTCTAAAAATCATAGTTTGACAAACAAATGTAAATTAGACTAATATGGAGGGAGAATCCCCAAAACAATGATCTATCAAGGAAGATAATACAAGATGGAAGTGTCGAGGACTGGGCTAGTAGTGATAGAATGAATAACGTATTCCAAGAATAAAAATATTACAAAGAATAAAATTTAGTAAATGCAGAATGGCAGGAAAGAAATAGTAATTATGTTTACAAAGATTACATGCAAAAATTGAATTTGTCCTTGGGAATTTTGTGGAACAAAAAATATCATCTCAAATGTAGACATTAAGTTTGAAAGTTTGAAGTGACTATTGGATGTACAACAGAAGCGATGTAAGAGAGGTACATTTTAGTGATTGAAATGCATTCTAATACAATTTTACAAAAATTATAATGAAAAGCTATATGAAGCAGGCTTAGAGGGATTTTCAAGTGATGTGATTTAGTGAACAAAGAAAACTTTAAAAGTGGAAAAGAATACACATGGTATGTTTTCTGTAAGTGAAAATAAGAAAATGGACATATAACTGGTTATCATTATAAGAAAAAATGTGAGAAAGACAAATCATAATACATACAAGGAATGGGGTAAGTATGGGGTCATGCTCCTTGTGCTCAGTCTCTAAGCCTTGTCCGGCTCTTTGTAACCCCATGGACTGTAGCCCCCCAGGCTCCTCTGTCCATGGAGTTTCCCAGGCAAGAATACTGGAATGGGTTGGCGTTTCCTTCTCCAGGGGGCCTTCCTGAACCATGTCTCCTACATAGGCAGGCAGATTCTTTACCACAGAGACAACTGGGAAGCCCCTAGGTATTGGGTAAATGGACACAAAAGTGAGTGATCAGCTATTTTTCAAAGTATACCTTTTTATACAACTTTCACTTTTAAAATCATGTTAATATTGTGCCTATAAAATAAATCAGTAAGATTGATGAAAGAGGGGAAAAACCTCAAACTAAAAGCAAGCTAAAAGAAATGAACCTAAAAGGTATATATCAAATGAATACCCTAACCACATTGAAGGAGGAAAAGGAAGGGAGACAGGGAGGAAGGAAGGGAATGACAGAGAGGGAGAAAGGGAAGAAAGAAACTAAGCAGGTAAGACAAAACTTAGATAACTTAGAAGCACATATATACTATTTGATTGAATATATTGAGTCTGGGGTTGGTAGGCTGAGGGGATTAAAGAACAAAATGCCAAGAAATCCTGACATCTTTTTAGTAGATATGTTTATGGTAGTGGTAAGTGGAGAAGCAATTCTGAAACCAATTTCAATGAAATATGGAATTAATCAAAAGAATAAATGTGCTGATGATGGTGGTTACTGGGATCTTCAGTTCTCAGAGTGGAAGAAAGAAAAGTCAGAAAGTCCCAGTCAGATATCTACAAAATAAAAGTGATCCCAGTATACAGGCTCACAACTCTGGGTTTCTTTCTTCTCCAGACCTTGACTCAATAATGTTTCCTCATTAACTCTCCTATGCCTTCAAATCGATTTTTTTTTTCCTGTTCAGTCCAGATTTTCTAGTCATTCCCAATGGGAGATTTTGAATGTGAATTGTACTCAAAAGGAATCATCCACATTTATTTATTTTAAAAACACACATGTATTCTGTGAGTTTTTTTTTTCTGGAAAATTTTTACCAATACACATGCATGTATATTTTACGCAGTAGTAAAATGAAAAAAAAAGTACAGAATGGGCAAATGTATCAGAGTTTGTATTTTATTTAGAAGCAAAAAATAACCTATATTGTTGTAATCTATAACATTCATAATCTATATTGTCAGAGTGCATCATAACTCTGTTCTTGTACTTTGGTCTTTCTACCTATATTTATTCCTTTGGGAAATTATTACATATGGAGTTAGACCACAGATATCTGCTACTTTCTCCAAAGCCAAACTTTCCCCCCATAAAACCTGACATTTTCATTATTATTTATGCAAAAGAAGTTATCCCAAAGCTTAGAAGCTTAAAGCAACAAACTTTGTCTCATAGAAGAATGGGTCAGCCTAGAGTTTCTAGTACAGGCTTGTCGTCAAGATCTCACCTGGGACTACTTTCATCTGAAGTCTTAACTAGAACTGGAAAACTCATTTCCAGGAAAGTTCACTGACATGTGTTGCAGGTTCACTCTTGATGTATGCCCCAAATTCCTCCCAGTATTTATCTAATGTTTTTCTATAGGGCTTCATGTGTGCCCTCATGATATGATGTTTAGTTTCCTGGTGTGAGTGTTTCCTGAAAGAATAAGGCAAATGCCCATAATGTCTTTTATAAACTAGCCTTGGAAGTAGCACTGTCATTTCCACAAAATCCTTCTAGTTGCACAAGCTAGCCCTTCTCATATGAGAAGAGTTTACACATCACATTTATATAATAATCAGAGATCACTGGGGAACAGCCTGGAATTTGGCACCACACATCTTTTAATTACAATTTTTCCAGTCTCAGTGGCCATCCATCCATCCTGTTATTCAATCCAACAAAATTGGATTTATCTTTTACCAGGTTTCCCTGATGGCTCAAATGGTAAAGATGCCTGCAATGCAGGAAACTTTGATTCAATCCCTGGGTCAGGAATATCCCCTGGAGAATGAAATGGCAAACCTTTCCAGTATTCTTGCCTGGAGAATTCCATGGACAGAGAAGCCTAGCAGGCTACAGTCCATGAGGTCACAAAAGAGTAAAACATGGCTGATCTTTTACTACTTTATCTTATATTCTTAGATCAAATAAGATGATGATATGATATTAACAAGATGATATTAAGAGAAGTTCAATTTGGGGAATACATTTTCCACTGTATACCATACATTTAAAAAAATGAACTAAAAATTAAAAAAGATACATAATGTAGAGTTTATTAACTAAAATGAGTAATAATAATAGTGATTAGTAACTTTTATTAGGTCTTTACATTACAGCAATCATAAAATCTATAGTTCAGTATTTAAAGCATTACCCCTTATAATTCTGATAAAGACCATGCGATATATGTATTCATATTTTAACTATGAACTAGCTCAGTCTTATAAAAGTTAACTATTTACTTATGATCATATAACTATTAATATAAGATGAAAATAGCTTATTTCCTTCAACTAATGGGCAAAATCTCCCATAGGGAATAACTAGAAAACTTGATTTAGATGGAAAGAAGAAAATAATTTGGAGGCATTGGAGAGCTTCCCAAAGAAAGGCAATGCCAAAGAATGCTCAAACTACCACACAGTTTTCTCACCTCACATGTTATAAAGAAGTGCTCAAAATTCTCCAAGATAGGCTTGAACAGTACATGAACCATGAACTTCCAGATGTTCAAGCTGGTTTTAGAAAAGGCAAAGGAACCAGAGATCAAATTGCCAACGTCTACTGGATCATTGAAAAAGAAAGAGAGTTCCAGAAAAACGTCTATTTCTGCTTTACTGGCTATATCAAAGCCTTTGACTGTGTGGATCACAACAAACTGTGGAAAATTCTTCAGGAGATGGGAATACCAGACCACCTGACCTGCCTCTTGAGACATCTGTATGCTGGTCAGGAGCCACAGTTAGAACTGAACATGGAAAAACAAATTGGTTCCAAATCTTGAAAAGTGTATGTCAAGGCTGTATAATGTCACCCTACTTATTTAACTAATATGCAGAGTATATCATGAGAAATGCTGGGCTGGATGAAGCACAAGCTGGAATCAAGATTGCTGGGAGAAATATCAATAATCTTAGATATGCAGATGACATCACCCTTGTGGCAGAAAGTGAAGAACTAAAGAGCCTCTTGGTGAAGATGAGAGTGAAAAAGTTGGCTTAAAACTCAACATTCAGAAAACTAAGATCATGGCATCTGGTCCCTTCAATTCATGGCAAATAGATGGGGGAACAATGGAAACAGTACAGACTTTATTTTGGGGGGTCTCCAAAATTGCTGCAGATGGTGATTTCAGCCATGGAATTAAAAGATGCTTGTTCCTTGGAATAAAAGTTATGACCAGCCTAGATAGCATATTAAAAAGCAGAGACATTACTTTTACTACAAAGGTCCATCTAGTCAAAGCTATGGTTTTTCTAGTAGTGATGTGTTAATGTGAGAGTTGGACTATAAAGAAAGCTGAGTGCCAAAGAATTGATGCTTTTGAACTGCGGTGTTGAAGAAGACTCTTAAGAGTCCCTTGGACTGCAAGGAGAACCACCCAATCCATCCTAAAGGAAATGAGTCCTGAATATTCATTGGAAGAATTAATGCTGAAGCTGAAACTCCAATATTTTGGCCACCTAATGTGAATTACTGACTCATTTGAAAAGACCCTCATGCTGGGAAAATTGAAAGAAGGGGACGACAGAGGATGAGATGGTTGGATGACATCACTGACTCAATGGACATGAGTTTGAGTAAACTTCAGGAGTGCTGCAGTCCATGGCATCGCAAAGAGTCAGATATGACTGAGTGAAGTGAATTGGAGAGCTAATAAGATTTAAAAAAAAATTACTAGACCAGAGTCTTACAAAATAAAAAATTTAGCCTATGTTTTAGGGCCCCGTTTATAGATTTCTGATTTAAAGTATTCTAATGGTCATGTATGGATGTGAGAGTTGGACTGTGAAGAAAGCTGATTGCCGAAGAATTGATGCTTTTGAATTGTGGTGTTGGAGAATTCTCTTGAGAGTCCCTTGTACTGCAAGGAGATCCAACCAGTCCATTCTAAAGGAGATCAATCCTGGGTGTTCATTGGAAGGACTGATGCTAAAGCTGAAGCTGCAATACTTTGGCCACCTCACACGAAGAGTTGACTCACTGGAAAAGACTCTGATGATGGGAAAGGTTAGGGGCGGGAGAGGAAGGGGACAACAGAGAATGAGATGGCTGGATGGCATCACCGACTCTGTGGACATGAGTTTGAGTGAACTCCGGGAGTTGGTGATGGACAGGGAGGCCTGGTGTGCTGTGATTTATGGGGTGTCAAAGAGTCGGACACAACTGAGCGACTGAACTGAACTGAACTGAATTAAGCAAAAGCTAATGAAGAAGCTGAGCAGTTGAGCAGAACTGCTGACAGATATGGCAGATAAGAAATAATATTTGGACATCAGAGTCTAAAGAATAGGGGAGAATCCCTGGTTACCATGTTTGATTGGGACCAAGTAGAAATATATTCTAAGAATAATGAAAACTGGAACTAATTTGGTTACCACAGGCCCTGAGACTCAGCTTCAAATTATCTTAATGGAAAATGGATAAATGAATCTGGTATTTGCTAGTGCCTTTTCTGAAAGAAAAAACAATCAGACTGAATTTAATCCCCCAATTTTTACTTTGTTTGGCATTTAATAAAAAATCTTTGAGTACACAGGGAATCAAATTGATGTGATTAAAAATATCTAGAGAAGTAGCAGACAACAGAATTAGATGGTCAATTACCTAATAAACCCAAAATTACTGTTTTTGAGTCTAGAGGGACCAGTATTTCTGTAAAAGAAACTGGCTGTGATTATTGGAACATGATACTACAAGAGATTAAATAGTTTGAAAACCAATCAAGCTTAGAACTATATATATTGAAAAAAAAAAGAAAGAAACAAAACACTGTCTATACTAAAGGAGGCAAGATTCTTCTCGATATAAAACAACTTCTGGGCCAACAACTTTGTACAGAAAAGAGACGGGCTAAGAAAGCTTCGTATTCAAAAGATGTACCACATTATCTAGCGTTCCTTTTAGGCAGGGCCGAGGAAAATAACAGAAAAGATTACCTTGATTACAGGATCTAGTTACTGGAAAAGACTTGACTGTGAAGGCTTTCCTGAGGAGCAGTGATTAGTTGCAACCCTTTGGACTGCAGCCCAACAGGCTCCACTCTCCATGGGACTTTTTCATGAAACAATACTAGAGTGGGTTAACCATTTCCTTCTCTAAGGAATCTTCCGAACCCAGGGATCAGACCTGTGTCTCCCGCATTTTAGGTGGATTCTTTATCCACTGAGCCATCAGAGAAGCCCTTTCATAGAGAGGAACTGGAGTTTAGAGTGCTTGTCAGATTTTCAAGTTTGTTTTCAAAAAATTTTTGGAGCAAAAATTACTATGTGGAATGTATTCTTCTCCCTTTGAAATGGGAAAGTTTACTGTAGCGATTTTGTCCCTTTCCATCATTGTGTCTGCATGCTTGTGCTTGGGGGTGGGTGACTGTATCTTACAGAATGTAAAACTTGAAGACATGATTCTGTTAGATTTTTGTTGGCCATGATAGAGCAAGGATATTTTATTAATAGTGGAGAGAGATAAGAATAACTATGATGAAAGGGACGCATTATATATATTGGATTACTGACTTCAGTTCTTTACTCATCCCTGTATCCCTTTCATAAAACTTGGCAGTTCTCACTATGAAGTGTACTCTATTACCCACCCCCCACAAAGGTTTGCTTTTGACCCTGTGATATGATTGGATCAAATCATGACTTTTAATAACATGATATGAAGAAAAGTCTAAAATGTGTTTATCTAGTAGGGCTTGCCCTCTTGAAATTCTGCCATTGCCAAGTGATGAGTGTCCCATATGTAGTTGTTGCTCCTCCTGCTTAGACAAGAATGAACTCACATTGACATAATTTAGTATAACATGCAGTGAGGAGCCAAAATCAGCCAGGTACATATTTTTAAAGAAAATCCACATAGTCAAACCCATACTCTCATCAGCTAACCCTCAACCATTCCTTAGATGTTTATGTGAGATTAAATGATTCCTGTTTTAAGTCATGGGCTTGGAGTAATTTGTTATGCTGGTACTATGCCAATAGCTAGAAGTGATAAATATTTACTGCATGATTGTGTTATGTAAAAAAAAAAAAGCTGTAATGCTAGAAGTAAAAAGAGAGGTTACTGCTATTGAGAAAGGCATGGTACCTTCTAGGGTGCAGGTAATTTTTCTTAACCAGGATGATAGTTATATGGGTGTTTTTACTTTTGATAATATGTTTGTCTGCACATTATAATTTACACATTGTCCTTTAAATTTATGACATGCTAATGTATAATTTAAAAACCCTGTGATCTTTACTAATATGACGTATATAGATCAAAGTTATAATATTTGGATATATGTGCATGCTAAGTAGCTTCAGTGGTGTCTGACTCTGTGTGACCCCATGCACTATAGCCTGCTAGACTCCAAGTGGTTCGCCATTCCTCCTCCAGGGGATCTTCCCAACCCAGGGATTGAACCTGTGTCTTTTCCCTATTCTGCATTGGCAGACAGTTCTTTTCCACTAGCACCACCTGAGGATATATAGAGATATTAAGGAATAAATTTATTTAAAATTTAAAAGCAGATATTTTGGTATGATTAATTTAGGTGGCCAGTTCTTTGTAAAGCCTAGAAATTTATAAGTAAAGTTTATAATAATATAAGCCCCATGATGAATAAATATTGCATGATATTCCCTGCATACCTCACAACACGAATCAGTTCAGTTGAGTTCAGTCTCTCAGTCGTGTCTGACTCTTTGAGACCCCATGAATCACAGCACGCCAGGCCTCCCTGTCCATCACCAACTTCCGGAATTCACTCAAACTCATGTCCATCGAGTCGGTGATGCCATCCAGTCATCTCATTCTCTGTTGTCCCCTTCTCCTCCCACCCCCAATCCCTCCCAGCATCAGAGTCTTTTCCAGTGAGTCAACTCATCGCATGAGGTGGCCAAAGTATTGGAGTTTCAGCTTCAGCATCAGTCCTTCCAGTGAACACCCAGGATTGGACTCCTTTAGAATGGACTGGTTGGACACATATAGGATTACTTAAATAAATTTATTTTTGTAAAAGTGAATGCAAGTAATTGAGGGAAAGAGTCCATGATTCTAGAAGTTTTTTTTTTTTTTTTTTTTTTTTTACCTACAATGGGAAAAATTAAGCAGACTTTTAATAAGGTGTTGAAAATCAGAAGGTTGGCAGATTCTCTCAATAGATGCATATCAAATATCTAAATTGATTTTTCATAAAGGCAGTTAAGAGTTTGGGAAGGGATGATGAGGCAATCATTAATTTTTGTCCAGTGGATTTGCTATTATGACAAATGATGTTGATTTTGACAAGAACATTTAGTAGTGTGGTAGAACTACTAAATAATCCAGGAATGTTGAATCATTCAACATCAAGAGAGAATGAAAGAAGTGAAATTGGTTGTAATCAGTTTAGAAGATAATTATGAAGAAATATATTATAAAGAATAGTACAGAAAGAAGTACTAACTGGAGAATGATAGTGGGAAAAATAAAGCTTTTCCTAAAGAAATGTAGTGCTCAGTCACTTCAATCATGTCCAACTCTGTGCGACCCCATTGACTGTAGCCCACCAGGCTACTCTGCCCATGGGATTCTCCAGGCAAGAATACTGGAGTGGGTTGCCATACACTTCTCAAGGACAATTTCCCAACCCAGGGATCAAACCTGCGTGTCTTACATTTCCTGCATTGGCAGTCGTATTCTTTTACCACTAGAGCCACTGGGAAGCCAAAGAGATATTAAATACTGCTTATATGCTGATATAAATAATCCAGGAAAAGATCAATTCTAGTGATAAAGAAGAAAGCAGCAAAAATCACCCTTGGGATGCTCTTAAGTAGAAAAGAGAGGAATGGGATTTGTCCAAAAGTGGAACATAGAGAGTCATCCTTTCTAAGAAAAGGAATATCAGAGTATATGTTTAAAGATGCAAATGCAATTGATACAACTTGTGGAGAGATTTGGTGGAAACCATTTTCTAATTATTTCTATCCTCTTGTTGAAAATTTTATGCACCTTTATCGCTTATGAATGAAGAATGGGGTTATCACATTTTAGACAGAGGATTTTGTACAAGAGTGAATGTGTTCAGTAAATATTACAGAATTGGATAGTAGTACTAGGGGTCTATTTCATGTTGGTGGTCATAAAAATAAAGTAAGATCAGTCACTGAGATTGAAAATTTTTCCCAGCTGTATTTAGCTATCTTGAGAAGTTGTAAAATAGAAATTCGAATTTAACAGACTAGTGTTTTGCCAGGCCAGAATAACAGAGATAAAAAGGAATAAGGGTACATGCAAAGAACTGAATATATAGCAATTTGTGTTGGCTGGATAAGGAGAGATGTGAGGATTTTATGAGGCTGTGGTACCTGGAAAACTGACAAAATCAATCAATGAAGATTGCAAGTGGGGTGAGTATGGCTAGGAGTAAGAAAGGGAGTGTGCCAGAGAGTTTTTAATGGTGTCCTTGGAAATTATATGTTGGAGGGACTTACTGTTAGTTGTAAAGGAGTTTAAGTTAATAGCAGAGAGTGAGCATATGGAGCAGATGACTAAAGAGAGGAGGTTTGGTTTCTAAGAGGAAAGATTATTGACAATTTATTTTGTATATTATTTAATAATCAAGGATTATAGTAACATTGAGTAAAAATGTGAGGCTACAATCTTAAAGCATTATAGATTTCAGTCAGAAAGAAAGAACAATTATCTTATGGAAGAAAGAAGATGTCATTGAAGGTGAAATCTAGAAGGTACAGTGAAAAAATTGGGGGAAATAGAAAGAGGCAACAATTGGTAAAAAGAGTAGCATGTGAGCAAGTCTAGCAGTGAAGATCTATTTGATGACCTTGGGGGGAATTGTCCTGGTAGTATCAGGCAAAGTGGGTTGGTATTGATGTGGGTATTTCAAGAATGGACTTACCTCCTGACACATGGAGCTCAGTGACTCCCTTTTTACTTATCATGAAATGAATTGTTTTGTCATTGCCTTTAAATTATGTATAATCAGGTTTAGAATATAGAATATAGATTATACATTTAAAAAGTAGACAAATGTTCAGTTCAGTTCAGTCACTTAGTTCTGTCTGACTCTTTGCGACCCCATGAATCAGAGCACGGCAGGCCTTCCTGTCCATCACCAACTCCCGGAGTTCACTCAGACTCATGTCCGTCGAGTCGGTGATGCCATCCAGCCATCTCATTCTCTGTTGTCCCCTTCTCCTCTTGCCCCCAATCCCTCCCAGCATCAGAGTCTTTTCCAGTGAGTCAATTCTTCACATGAGGTGGCCATAGTATTAGAGTTTCAGCTTCAGCATCAGTCCTTCCAATGAACACCCAGGACTGATTTCCTTTAGAATGGACTGGTTGGATCTCCTTGCAGTCCAAGGGACTCTCAGGAGTCTTCTCCAACACCACATTTCTAAAACATCAGTTCTTTGGTGTTCAGCTTTCTTTATAGTCCAACTTTCACATCCATACATGACTACTGGAAAAACCATACCCTTGACTAGATGGACCTTTGTTTACAAAGTAATGTCTCTGCTTTTTAATATGCTGTCTAGGTTGGTCATAACTTTCCCTCCAAGGAGTAAGCGTCTTTTAATTTCATGGCTGCAGTCACCATCTGCAGTGATTTAGGAGCCCAGAAAAATAAAGTCAGCCATTGTTTCCAATGTTTCCCCATCTATTTGCCATGAATTGAAGGGGCCAGATGCCATGATCTTAGTTTTCTGAATGTTGAGTTTAAGGCAACTTTTTCATTCTCCTCTTTCAGTTACATCAAGAGGCTCTTTAGTTATTCACTTTCTGCCATAAGGGTGGTGTCATCTGCATATCTGAGGTTATTGATATTTCTCCTGGCAATGTTGATTCCAGCTTGTGCTTCATCCAGCCCAGTATTTCTCGTGATGTACTCCGCATATAAGTTAAATAAGCAGGGTGACAATATACAGCCTTGACGTACTCCTTTTCCGATTTGGATCCAGTCTGTTGTTCCATGCCCAGTTCTAACTGTTGCCTCCTGACCTGTACATAGATTTCTCAGGAGCCAGGTCAGGTGGTCTGGCATTCCCATCTCTTTAAGAATTTCCTACAGTTTATTGTGATCCACACAGTCAAAGGCTTTGGCATAGTCAATGAAGCAGAAATAGATGTTTTTCTGGAACTCTCTTGCTTTTTCGATGATTAGTGGATGTTCGCAATTTGATCTCTAGTTCCTCTGTCTTTTCTAAAACCAGCTTGAACTTCTGGAATTTCATGGATCACGTATTGCTGAAGCCTGGCTTGGAGAATTTTAAGCATCACTTTACTAGCGTGTGAGATGAGTGAAATTGTGTGGTAGTTTGAGCATTCTTTGCATTGTCTTTCTTTGGGATTGGAATGAAAACTGACCTTTTCCAGTCCTGTGGCCACTGCTGAGTTTTCCAAATTTGCTGGCATATTGAGTGCAGCACTTTCACAGCATCATCTTTCAGGATTTGAAATAGCTCAAGTGGAATTCCGTCACCTCCACTAGCTTAGTTCGTAGTGATGCTCTCTAAGGCCCACTTGACTTCACATTCCAGGATGTCTGGCTCTAGGTGAGTGATTACACCATTGTGGTTATTTGTGTCGTGAAGATCTTTTTTGTATAGTTCTTCTGTGTATTCTTGCCATGTCTTCTTAATATTTTCTGCCATATTTCTGCAATATTTTCTTAATATTTTCTGTCCATACCATTTCTGTCCTTTATTGAGCTCATCTTTGCATAAAATGTTCCCTTGGTATCTCTAATTATCTTGAAGAGATCTCTAGTCTTTCCCATTCTCTTGTTTTCCTCTATTTCTTTGCATTGATCACTGAGGAAGGCTTTCTTTATCTCTCCTTCCTATTCTTTGGAACTCTGCATTCAGATGCTTATATCTTTCCTTTTCTCCTTTGCTTTTTGCTTCTCTTCTGTTCACAGCTATTTGTAAGGCCTCCTCATACAGCCATTTTGCTTTTTTGCATTTCTTTTTCTTGGGTATGTTCTTGATTCCTGTCTCCTGTGCAGTGTCATGAACCTCCACCCATAGTTCATCAGGCACTCTGTCTATCAGATCTAGTCCCTTAAATCTATTTTCACTTCCACGGTATAGTCATAAGGGATTTGATTTAAGTCATATCTGAATGGTCTAGTGGGTTTCTCCACTTTCTTCAATTTCAGTCTGAATTTGGCAATAAGAAGTTCATGATCTGAGCCACAGTCTGTTCCTGGTCTCTTTTTGCTGACTGTGTAGAACTTCTCCATCTTTGGCTGCAAAGAATATAATCAGTCTGATTTTGGTGTTGACCATCTGGTGATGTCCATGTGTAGAATCTTCTCTTGTGTTGTTGGAAAAGAGTGCTCTGACCAGCTCGTTTCTTGGCAGAATTCTATTATCCTTTGCCCTGCTTCATTCTGTACCCAAGGCTAAATTTGCCTGTTACTCCAGGTGTTTCTTGACATCCTACTTTTGCATTCCAGTCCCCTATAATGAAAAGGACATCTTTTTTGGGTGTTAGTTCTAGAAGGTCTTGTAGGTCTTCATAAAACTGTTCAACTTTGACTTCTTCAGTGTTACTGGTCGGGGCATAGACTGGGATTACCGTGATACTGAATGGTTTGCCTTGGAAACAAACAGAGATCATTCTGTCTTTGGCAGTCAGCTTTCTTTATATTCCAACTCTCACATCCATACATGACTACTTTAGGGCAAAAATCTTTATTTAAACATGACTCAAAAATTTTTGCAAGAGTTTACATGTATTCATTTCTCAAATCCCATCTTTCTTTCCATCTAGGTCCCTCTAACTATAGAAAATCTTCACCTTTGATTATTTCTGTACCCCTTACCCCCTTCATCTTCAAATTGATATATTAATATCTATACCCAACTCCAGTCATCATTCCCAAAGAGAAAACTTCCTTGTCCTTCTTGAGTACATCACTCACGAATAGATACTAATATGGCACCAAGTATCTCTCATTCACGGCACCAGCTACCTTTGCAATGTTACATTTTCTTGAAGAGCTCTTTGATTAATATCAGTTTTCTTTTCCAGACTCTATCACATTAGTAATCAAACCATAACTTTGCCTTCCTCACATCTCACATTTCCAATATGTACTGCATATTGAAGAAAACAACCTACTATAACAGGTCTTAGAGGTTGCCTGCTTAGTGACTAGAAAATTCACTTACAGAAGAAGATTTATGTGCCTAGTATTTAAACTTGTTCTCCTTTAAATGGAGCACTGCCAGTAGCCCTTAGCCCTGAGTTCTGTTCAAAGTGCAGCCTTAGGGGCATTAGAGCCAAGGCACAAGGTCACACTGTTTTTCATTCACAATTCCCTTTGTTGTATGTGTTTCAGATTTCCTTTTCTTCATTTTCTTTTTTCTAAAAGTCCCCAGTACACTCACTTTGGAGTATTTGAAAATATACCAAGGAAATACAGCTTTTTGAGGAAATTTCAAATTAAACATACACTCAAAACAAGATTTTGTTCTCTCTTGTAGTTCTCAGATTAAATTCATCCTGTGTATAATCCCTTATTGGTTATGAAACCAAGCTTTCATAATCTTGTGACAGAGATCAGGAACCCATGTGGCATTGATTTGCAGATATTTGTTTGTATGTCTCTGGAAAATCTTTCTTAGAAATACACAAGTATTCTTATAAAGAGTGATTAAATTTGAAAATGTAGGATTTTGTGACTGCTGGAAAATATCTATTCAAAAGCATAAATTGCTCAACAATGTGACCTTGTTATTAACTTTTGTACATCTTTTGCATCACCTTATGAAAAACACTGCTTTTCACTCTTTGATATATTTACATGTTTATTTATAGTGAACCTTTTAGTTTCTCTTTATTTGTAAACAATGTATAATTTCTTCCATTTGTAAAGGAAATTTTAGATAGGCTTGATATATAATTGTTTTTAATATTCAAAGATAAGAAATATATATTTAAGACAAAAACTGTATAATTGTTTTTAATATTTAAAGATAAATATATTTTAAGGCCAAAACTGCTACAACCCTTTGTAGATCCAACTGAGGTTGAATTTTGTGTTATCAATATTGATGGTAATTAAAATAGAGATGGCTATTCATCTCACACAGAGCATGAACTAAGAAGTATAAATCCTAGCACTTACAATATACTTTTAGGGGTTTTAAGTGGTTCGAGCTGTCTGCATTTTTGTTCATATTATATTATCCTCTTTGACATCAAGACAGTATATATGCCAGTTTCCATTTATATGTCTGCCTGACACATGGCTTGAAATGAGATCAAGCTTCCAGTCAGAATGTAACTTAAAGAGGCCAAAACATCTGGTGACTCTGGTCAGAAATTAAACAATACATTCATTTATTATGTTGGTGTTTTATCCAAGGCCCATATACATTAACTTTATTTTTTTGTCTTTATATTGAAAATTCCTCTTCATATTTCCCCAAATTTCATGTGGATGTGCATATTTACCTTGCAGGTTAAAACACATTTATTCTAATATTCAATAACTGTACTGTTCAGATAAACTCTGAGAGCATCTCAGTATGTGTTGTTGGAAGGAATCAGTGATGTTCCACAGAAGTTCACACCAGCATGAGAGGCTGACTGTGACCAAGTCTTCATAACACTGATTTAAGTGCCTTCATGTTAGTGGCTTGAAATCAGATGTGTGGAAGTAATTATACTAAATTATAAATTAGTATATGTATACAGGTCTAGCTTTTTCTATCTTTTCTATTTGTTTCTTCGGAGAATATAAAAACAATGTGCAGGAAACTCATAGTTAATAGTTTATACTCTCATTTGGGATTTAAAAAATAATAATTTGGGGAAATAAACATTTTGATTCCTATGACTGCTCACTATTCCCACTATTAATCCTAACTCCTTAGTACAAACCACTCTCATCTCTTACCTGGATTAGCCTCTATTGGATTGTTTTTTACCACTCTTTAGAGAACAACCAGTGGAGAAGGAAATGGCACCCCACTCCAATGTTCTTGCCTAGAGAATCCCAGGAACAGGGGAGCCTGGTGGGCTGCCATCTATGGGGTCGCACAGAGTCAGACACGACTGAAACGACTTAGCAGCAGCAGCAGCAGAGAACAACCAGAATCATCCTTTTAAATAGAAATATGATTCTTCTGCTCAAAAATGTCCAACAGTTTCATAACTGAGAGTGCAATCTGAAGTCTTCATTATGGCCCAAAATATTTTTGCATAGTCTATCCTCTGATAAAAACAGAGACATTACTTTTACAAAATGGTCCTTCTAGTCAAAGCTATGGTTTTTCCAGTAGTCATATATGGATGTGAGAGTTGGACTATAAGGAAAGTTGAGTGGTGAAGAATTGATGCTTTTGAACTGTGGTGTTGGAGAAGACTCTTGAGAGTCCCTTGGACTGCAAAGATATCCAACCAGTCCATCCTAAAGGAAATCAATCCTGAATATTCATTGAAAGGACTGATGTTGAAGCTGAAACTCCAATACTTTTACCACCTGATGCAAAGGACTGACTCATTTGAAAAGACCCTGATGCTTGGAAAGATTGAGGGCAGGAGGAGAAGGGGATGACAGAGGATGAGATGGTTGGATGGCATCACAGACTCAATGGACATGAGTTTGAGTAAGCTCCGGGAGTTGGCAATGGATAGGGAAGCCTGGCGTGCTGCAGTCCATGGGGTCACAAAGAATTGGACACGAATGAGTGACTAAACTTAACTGAATGGAGCCTCTGATAATTCGCTTACCTTTTCTCCTGTCGGTTTATACCTCATTTGTTATTTTCCAGTTACATGGCTTCTCTTGACTTTTCTTCAAAAACAAGGAGCAGGCATCTTCCTCAATGTTTTTCTCCATATATCCCATGACTTATTCTGTCCTTCTTCTCCTTTTTTTTAAAAAAATCAAAAGTCTACCTTCTTAGGGCCTTCCTTAATAATCCCATTTGATTAACAGACTACTCATTAACTATTTCCACTTTGATGTTGATTTTGGATTATAACTCTTCACAGTTATTACCTGGTGTCCTATTATTTATCTGTTTTCTAGTAGTCTGTCTCTCACCTCTATAATTTAACCTCACCCATGAGCAACAACTCACTTGTTTTGTTCACATTTCCAATATCAGAGTGGTGCCTAACCTGTATTAATGCTTCACAATTTCTGAAAACATGAATATGTACTTACACCGTGAGTGAAGAAATACATGAGGATCATATGTTCAGATGCCTCGTATCTCTAGATTTTTCATAATCTAATGTGTAATACAATATGTTATACAGTGAAGGACTTAGATTCATGTCAATGTATGGCAAAACCAATACAATAATGTAAAGTAAAAAAAAAGTAATTTACTGACAAAACACTGGAGGGATTATTAAAAATCTAAGCATGGGTTGGCAAACTAAGGCCCTTGTATTAGTCACATGGGAGCTACAAGTGTAATGGTTGAAACTAATCAAAAGAAAAATAGTATGTTTTGAAGTGAAGATTACATGAAATTCTAATTTTTGTAGCCATAAGTAAAATTTTTTTGAAACATAGCCATGCTTGACTATACACTGTCTTTGTCTATCTTCACCCTAAACATTGGAAATCAGGAGTTGCAACCAAAACCAGGTGAATCACAGAGCCTAAAACATTTATTATTTGGCATGTTAGAGAATAAGGCTTCCTAGGTGGCGCAGTACTACAGAATCTGCCTGCCAATGCCGGAGATGTAAGAGATGCAGGTTTAGTCCCAGGGTCAGGAAGATCCCATGGAGAAGGAAGTGGCAATCACTCCAGTATTCTGCCTGGGCAATCACATGGACAGAGGAGCCTGGCAGACTACAGTCCATGTGGTCACAGAGTCAGACACAACTTAGCAACTGAGCACACACACGTGCTAGAGATTAAGTTTGCTGACTCCTGGTCTAGAAGATATTCAGATGATCTATGCTTGGCCTATTTAAACTCAATCTTTATATTACATCTTCATTTTGGATATTCATCTTATCTGCCATATTGTTAAAATCATAAGTTTGGATTCCATTTTACATATTATGTAACCAATAAGATGTAATTATCATTTTTAGGAGTACTGCTAATTTTGATATTTATGATCATATTTCATTCTACAGTTTTTAGAATTAAAGAAGATCTCACATAGCTGATAAAACAATTCATGGATACAAAATATTCCCTAAGCATTTGCAATTTAACTACAGTTCCGTTACTCTATGTGTTGGGAAAAAAATAAAAGCAAAAGAGGATAACAAAACCAAAAGATTTCTGCTGTTTCCCTTCACTAGGTAAATAATTGTAATCAACTTTAATAACTCACTCCACAGGAGCTCTATTGTAGGGTGATTCAGTGAGTAACTTCTGAGATCAAGATTTACAGATCTACCTTTGCAGCAGTATAGCTTCTCCTTTCTATTTTAGTATTCATTATTTCCTATTACACTGTTATAATATTTGCAATGAGCCATGTTTAAATTTGAAATACTGCCTGTGATCCATGACCTGTTGCTTAGACATTATGACAAATACATTGTTCAACAGAACCTACAATGTTCTGTTTACTTTGGGGATATTTTAGTTCCTTTAATGCAATTTTAAAACATTTATTAAAATGTTGTAAATCTTTCCCTGAGACTATTACCTTTTTCTAAGAATATATTTCACATGCATTGCTAAAACTGAAAGTGTAATTTAAAAGTACTTCCATTTTACTTTCCTTCCATCACCTTTATAAGAACCCTGATATATATATAGGGAGGTCTGGGGGTTTAACTTTTATTGAGCTTAGGTATCAGAATAGAAATAATGTCTGTATAAAACCAAATATTTGTTACTCTAAGTTCTGCATCATAAATATAATACAAACAGGTTTTAAAAAGTAGTCAACTCCCACTACTTCAGAATCAATAGCTTCTTTCAAGCCACAGTAACACTTAAATATTTGTTGAGACTAGAATGCAAAAATTAGGCTGGTTGGAAAGCTAATTATACTTGCTCAAAATAGAATTTGGCGTTTGCTCAAGTAAAATTTTACCTGAGTTTGCTCAAGTAAAATTATGAAAGGACAGAATTGTGCTTTTCACAGAGATTCAGTTTCCTGGAATCACTAGTTCGCTGGCAACTGTTAGAATATTTAGAACCCTGAGATCATAAGGAATCCAGGCATTGCTTAGACTGTCTTCTATTGTCCTTTTCTCCCACACACCTATGGGTGTGTTGTGGAATGACAGCACTTTAGCTTTAATGAGAGAGTCTAAATTTTTGCAAATAGAAAGTTAGAATTGACCAGGAATATTACATTTTCTTTTTTAAAGTCATCCAATGTGTTTCTTTCTGGTTTAAGTCCTTTTGCTATGGCATAACCAGTATGGCTGTGCTGTGCACAGTTGCAGTTGTATACACACATCCGTGGTCGATCATCCTAGATTTTAGGTGCCATGAATATGGCCAACTGAGAACTGAAAGCTGGCTCTCTGTGAGTAGGAAGCCACATTCTCTTGGTCTTTCCTGTGATTCTCCCAGCCTGATCATCTGCCATTTCAAAATTATGCTGAAGCTCTAACCAGCAAGGCAGAGAAAGAGCTAGTCAGACACCTAGCTAGATCCCACTGCCTACTCTTTCATTGGACCAGGATTCAAACTGCCAGATATTTCTATCAGAATTTTATATTTATTTTCCTGTTGAGGAAAATTTGTAAAGCTTATAATTTGAAGAAAGTCATACAATTTTAAATGAGGGAAAAAAGACTAGTGATTGTGTGGTTTTGTTTCCTAAACCAGTGTTCTTTCAGTGAAACTCACCATGTAACTTTCCTTGGACTGAGTATAACTGTCGGATTTCAACACAAGTTTTTGACTTCTGGTTCCAGTTCAGCATGAAGGCATTACAACTCATCATTCATGTGCTCACATAAAAAAATCTGAACAAACTGACAATGACTTTTTAAAAACCCATCAGAAAGTGAGGTTGCAGGGAAAACTGCATCCCTGAAATATGGAAAGACAAGTAAATCCAGAGTTAAAAATACTAGTTTAACTAGTGTTTAGTTTATGAGTAAAAATCTTCAAGGACCATAGTCTTGGGAGGCTCCACGTTTTATGGGTTTTACTCTCAGGCTGTTCTTATAGTGAACAACCAAGAAAGATTCTTTGGTGACTTTAGCAGGAGTAGAAGAAAAGGAACCATTGTGAAATATTCTCACAGAATTACCCATCACAATAACCTACTCTACCAGTCTGATGCCACCTGGAGGAGAGGGGCATTTCTCTCACTTCACCTCCTCTAGCCTTCCTGTCTCATCTGAGAGACGCAGGACTAAGAAATGCTTGTGAAAATCACAACCCAGTTTGTTTGTTTTTTTTTAAATCTCCAAACTGTTCTCCATGGTGGCTCTATCAATTTACATTCCCACCAACAGTGCAAGAGGGTTCCCTTTTCTCCACTTCCTCTCTAGCAATAACTGTTTGAAGATTTTTTGATGCTAGCCATTCTAGCCAATGTGAGATGATACTTTATTGTAATTTTGATTTATAGTTCTCTAATAATAACCAATGTTGAGCATGTTTTCATGTGTTTATTATCCATCTGTATGTCTTTAAAGAAATGTCTGATTAGATCTTCTACTCATTTTTTGATTGGGCTCTTTGTTTTCCTGATGTTGAGCTGTAATGAGACACTTATATAGTCTAGAGATTAATCCTTTCTCAGTTGCGTCATTTACAGTTAAATATGACCCAACAGTCCCATTGCTGGGCAAATACCCTTAGAAAACCATAATTGAAAGAGACACATATACCCCCAATGCTTATTGCAGCAGAATTTACAATAGCCAGGACATGGAAACAACCTAGATGTCCATCAACAGATGAATGAATAAAGAATTGTGGTACATATATACAATGGATTATTACTCAGCCATAAAAAAGAACACATTTGAGTCAGTCCTAATGAAAAGAGGAAAATGTTGTGTATTAACACATTTATATGGAATCTAGAAAGATGGTATTGATTAACCTATTTTCAGGCCAGCAGTGGAAACACAGACATAGAGAACAGACTTGTGACACAGCTGGGGAAGGAGAGTGTGGGAAAAATTGAGAGAGTGGTGTGGAAATGTTTACATTACTATATGTAAAATAGTAAGTGGAAATTTGCTTTATAATGCAGGGAGCTGAAATCAGGTGCTCTGTGAAAACCTAGAGAAATAGAATGGAGTGAAAAGTGGGAGGGAGCTTCAAGGGGGAGAGGACATATGTATACCTGTGGCTGGTGTATGACAGAGTCCAACACAGTATTATGGAGCAATGAGTGAAGTCACTCAGTCATGTCCAACTCTTTTGTGACCCCATGGACTGTAGCCTGTCAGGCTCCTCTGTCCATGAAATTTTCCAGGCAAGAATACTGGAGTGGGTTGCCATTTCCTTCTCCAGGGGATCTTCCCAACCCAGGGATCGAACACAGTTCTCCCACATTGCAGGCAGATGCTTTACTGTCTGAGCCACCAGGGGAGCCCCTGTGGAGCAATAATCCTCCAATTAAAAATGAATTTAAAAAGTCTCAGCCCAGAAACACAGTATCATTAAGGGAATGAGATTTATTAATGATATGATAGAATGCTATCCCTCACACCTTAACAACAGAGCTGTAGTATAATGAAGGTGGACTATAGCTGAAAGAACTACAAGGTGCAGGATCTGAGGAGGCATTCTCATGGAAGCCCAAAGTCAAAACTAGATGTAAAATCAAGGACATCAGAGGAATGTGAAGCCTCTGGCAGCCACAGTTTGTGTGCGCTATAACAAACTTTCAACACAGACTAACTCCTAGTCCTCATACGAAAACCTATTGTCTCAGTTCTTATGACCTGATACCATAAGTTGGCTTTTTAACAAAAAAATTAAAGTCATGCTAAAAGGCAAAGAAAAAAATAAAACATGATTGAAAAATGAGATGAAGCAATCATCAATGCTATCGTTATGGCACAGATTTTGAAATTTTCAGACAAATTTAAAATAAATATGCTAAGAAATGTAATTAAAAAAGAGTAGATAAAATATAATAACTTATGGGTATTATAAGTAGAGAGATGGAAACTCTGAAAACAAGTCACAAGAAAGTTCTATAAATCAAAAACTGTAATAAAAATGAAAAATTCCTTTGGGTTCATCAGTAGACTAGACAGAACCAAGGCAAGAATCAGTGAGCTTGAGAACAGATCAATAGAAAACATAGATGCAAAAATCCTTAACAAAATTCTAGCAATCAGAATCCAACAACACATTAAGAAGATCGTACATCAAGACCAAGTGGCTTTATCCCAGGAATGCAAGGATTCTTCAATATCCACAAATCAATCAACGTAATACACCACATTAACATACTGAAAAATAAAAATCATATGATTATCTCAATAGATGCAGAGAAAGCCTTTGACAAAATTCAACATCCATTTATGATAAAAACCCTCCAGAAAGTGGGAATAGAAGGGACATATCTTAACATAATAAAAGCTATATATGACAAACCCACAGCAAATATTATCCTCAACGGTGAAAAACTGAAAGCATTTCCCCTAAAGTCAGGAACAAGACGAGGGTGCCCACTCTCACCACTACTATTCAACATAGTTCTCGAAGTTTTGGCTACAGCGATCAGAGCAGAAAAAGACATAAAAGGAATACAAATTGGAAGAGAAGAAGTAAAACTTTCACTGTTCGCTGATGACATGATCCTCTACACAGAAAACACTAAAGACTCTACCAGAAAACTACTAGAGCTAATCAATGAATACAGTAAAGTTGCAGGATATAAAATCAACACACAGAAATCCCTTGCATTCCTATACACTAATAATGAGAAAATAGAAAGAGAAATTAAGGAAACTATTCCATTCACTGTTGCAACGAAAAGAATTAAATACTTAGGAATATATCTTCCTAAGGAAACAAAAGACTTGTACATAGAAAACTATAAAACACTAGTGAAAGTAATCAAAGAGGACACTAATAGATGGAGAAATATACCGTGTTCGTGGATTGGAAGAATAAATATTGTAAAAATGAGTATACTACCCAAAGTAACTTATACATTCAATGCAATCCCTATCAAGCTACCAATGATATTTTTCACAGAACTAGAACAAATAATCTCACAATTTGTATGGAAAATCAAAAAACCTCGATTAGCCAAATCATTCTTGAGGAAGAAAAATGGAACTGGGGGAATCAACCTGCCGGACTTCAGGCTCTACTACAAAGCCACAGTCATAAAGACAGTATGGTACTGGCATAACGACAGAAATATAGATCAATGGAACAAAATAGAAAGCCCAGAGATAAACCCACGCACCTATGAACACCTTATCTTTGAGAAAGGAGGCTAGAATATAAAATGGACAAAAGACAGTCTCTTTAACAAGTGGTGCTGGGAAAACTGGTCAGCCACTTGTAAAAGAATGAAACTAGAACACTTCCTAATACCATACACAAAAATAAACTCAAAATGGATTAGAGAGCTAAATGTAAGACCAGAAACTATAAAACTCCTAGAGGAGAACGTAGGCAAAACACTCTCTGACATAAATCACAGCAGGATCCTCCAAGACCCACCTCCCAGAATATTGGAAATAAAAGCAAAATAAACAAATGGAACCTAATTAAAATCAAAAGCTTCTGCACAGCAAAGGAAACTCTAAGCAAGATGAAAAGACAGCCTTCAGAATGGGAGAAAATAATAGCAAATGAAGCAACTGATAAAGGATTAATCTCCAAAATATACAAGCAGCTCCTGCAGCTCAATTCCAGAAAAATAAATGACCCAATGAAAAAATGGGTCAAAGAACTAAACAACATTTCTCCAAAGAAGACATAAAGATGGCTAACAAACACATGAAAAATTGCTCAACATCCCTCATAATCATAGAAATGCAAATCAAAACCACAATTAGATACCATTTCACACCAGTCAGAATGGCTGCTATCCAAAAGTCTACATGTAATAAATTCTGGAGAGAGTGTGGAGAGAAGGGAACCCTCTTACACTGTTGGTGGGAATGCAAACTAGTACAGCCACTATGGAGAACAGTGTGGAAATTCCTCAAAAAACTGGAAATAGAACTGCCATATGATCCAGCAATCGCACTCCTGCGCATACACAATGAGGAGACCAAAATTGAAAGAGACACATGTACTCCAATGTTCATTGCAGCACTGTTTATAATAGCCAGGACATGGAAGCAACCTAGATGTCCATCTGCAGACGAATGGATAAGAAAGCTTTGGTACATATACACAATGGAGTATTACTCAGCCATTAAAAAGAATGCATTTGAACCAGTTCTAATGAGGTGGATGAAACTAGAGCCTATTATACAGAGTGAAGTCAGCCAGAAAGTAAAACAACAATACAGCATACTAACGCATATATATGGAATTTAGAAAGATGGACATGATAACCCTGTATAGGAGACAGCAGAAGAGACACAGATGTATTGAACAGTCTTTGGGATCTGTGGGCGAGGGTGAGGGTGGGATGGTTCAGGAGAATGGCATTGAAACATGTATATTATCATATGTGAAACGAATCGCTAGTTCAGGGTCGATGCATTTTACAGGATGCTCGGGGCTGGTATGTGGGGATGACCGAGAGGGAGGATAAGGGGAAGAGGGAGGTGGGAGGGGGGTTCGTGAGGGGGAACTCATGTACACCCTGGGCGGATTCATGTCAATGTATGGCAAAACCAACCAATATAATATTTTAAAATAATTAGCCTCCAATAAAAATAAAAATTAAAAAAAATAGAAGTTCTGAAATAACTGTTGCAGGAATTCTCATCAGCACCGAATTGCCTCAGACAACTCATATTAATATGTATCATTTTATATGTTATATTGTTATGTCATGTATACTTGTAATATCAGATCTTGCGTTCAATACACAATGCTATAGACTCTTTCCAAACCTGTAATTTTCAGTGAACAATTAAAAAGATTGTTTGTCATTAAAAACAAATAAGAAAATTCCCATACTGAAATGTGAATATTTTTATTTTATTGCTATGGAGTAAGGGAGACGTGATAGTGGGAGACAGCTGCTACTTTCTGCTATTTAGATGCTCAAAAGTGGTGATACAGGTTTATACAAAAAGTAATAACCATAATGCTTAATTATAGAAAAGACTATATTTGAATCAGTTCTAATGAGGTGGTTGAAACTGGAGCCTATTATACAGAGTGAAGTAAGCCAGAAAGAAAAACACCAATACAGTATACTAACGCATGTATATGGAATTTAGAAAGATGCAAATGATAACCCTGTATACGAGACAGCAAAAGAGACACAGATATATAGAACAGCCTTTGGGACTCTGTGGGAGAGGGTGAGGGTGGGATGATTTGGGAGAATGGCATTGAAACACGTATGTTGTCATATGTGAAACGAATCACTAGTTCAGGGTCGATGCATGTTATAGGATGCTCGGAGCTGGCGTGCGGGGATGACCCAGAGGGAGGATAAAGGGAGGAGGGAGGTGGGAGGGGGGTTCAGGAGGGGGATCTTATGTAAACCCGGGGCGAATTCATGTCACTATATGGCAAAACCAACCAATATAATATTGTAAAATAATTTGCCTCCAATAAAAAATAAATTACTAAAAAAAAAATAGAAAAGACTAAGATATTAAGGACTTACACATCTTTGCAACAGTATTTTTAAAGCTTTTTATTTTGTATTGGGATATAGCTGATTTACAATGTAATATTTTCCAGTGAGCAGCAAGGAAGACAGTCACATGTATTCAGTTCAGTTCAGTCGCTCAGTCGTGTCCGACTCTCCGCGACCCCATGAATCACAGCACGCCAGGCCTCCCTGTCCATCACCAACTCCCGGAGTTCACTCAAACTCATGTCCACAGAGTCGGTGATGGCATCCAGCCATCTCATTCTCTGTCGTCCCCTTCTCCTCCTGCCCCCAACCTTTCCTAGCATCAGAGTCTTTTCCAGTGAGTCAAATCTTCGTGTGAGGTGGCCAAAGTATTGCAGTTTCAGCTTTAGCATCAGTCCTTCCAATGAACACCCAGGACTAATCTCCTTTAAGATGGACTGGTTGGATCTCCTTGCAGTCCAAGGGACTCCCAAGAGTCTTTTCCAACACCATAGTTCAAAAGCATCAATTCTTTGGTACTCAGCTTTCTTCACAATCTAACTCTCACATCCATACATGACCACTGGAAAAACCATAGGCTTGACTAGACAGACCTTTGTTGGCAAAGTAATGTCTCTGCTTTTCAATATGCTCTCTAGGTTGGTCATAACTTTCCTTCCAAGGAGTAAGCGTCTTTTAATTTCATGGCTGCAATCAGCATCTGCAGTGAGTTTGGAGGCCAGAAAAGTAAAGTCTGACACTGTTTCCCCTGTTTCCCCATCTATATCCCATGAAGTGATGTGGCCAGATGCCATGATCTTAGTTTTCTGAATGTTGAGCTTTAAGCCAACTTTTCACTCTCTTCTTTCACTTTCATCAGGAGGCTTTTGAGTTCCTCTTCAATTTCTGCCTTAAAGGTGGTGTCATCTGCATATCTGTGGTTATTGATATTTCTCCTGGCAATCTTGATTCCAGCTTAGATTCCATATATAAGAGATATCTAAGATATTTATACTTCTGTCTGACTTTTGTTATTCATAATGACCATCTCTAGGTCCATCCATGTTCCTGAAAATGGCATGACTTCATTCTTTTTAATGGCTGAGCAATATTCTATTGTGTATATGTACCATATCTTCTTTATCCATTCCTCTGTCAATGGACAATTAGGTTTCTTCCATGTCTTAGTGCTTGTAAATAGTGCTGCAATAAATATTGGAGTATATGTATCTTTTCGGATCATGCTTTTCTCGGGATACATGCCCAGATCGGGGATTACCAGGTCATATGGAAGCCCTATTTTTAGATTTTTTAAGGAACCTCCATTGTTTTCCAGAGTGGCTATACCAAGTTATATTTCTATTATTCTGGGAGACAGGTTGAAAAATATACTGTTGCAATTTATGTCAGAGAGTGTTCTGCCTGTGTTCTCCTCTAGGAGTTTTATAGTGTCCAATCTCACATTTAGGTATTTAGTCTATTTTGAGCTTATTTTTGTGTATGGTGTTAAAGAGTGATCTAATTTCATTTTTAATAATGTAGTTGTATATATTATATATACCAGTTTATCACAAATGGTAAAATCTGTAACTTATAAAATTTAACCAGAACCAAAAGAAAATTAGTATTGTGTGAATTCTGAAGCACTTTCAACATGTTGTAGGAATAATGTGGACTTTTTTGAGTTTTACACATTCATAAGTAAATGGTCTGTATCTCGTGCCTTTGTTGGTTTTCTGTGAGCTGTAGTTTCTGGGAAGTGAGCAGCTCTCCTTCCTGTAACTCTTGTAATTCAGTCATTCGTGTGCCTCCTTCATGAGGATTCAGTGCGGCTGTGGTGCTGTTATCCCTCTGATAGGAACTCTAACTCTGTGTAAAGCCCCAAAGGTCTGTTACTTATTTTTATTTTATATTTTATATTGTACTATATTTCATCTACAGTGTAGTGTTTGTTTCAGGTGTATAGCAAAGTGATACAGTCATATATATATATATATATATGAATTAACAAAAGCAGTTCCTGTCTTTTGATGGGGTACTCATGGTTTATAACATAAATGGCATTATTTTGAGAGAGGGATAACTTGGGTATGGCATTGGGTTTTTTTTCTTTTTGCAGCCTGAGTCAGTTGTAAAATAACTTAATGTAGCTTTTTACAACTGTGTATTCTATATTATTTTTTCATTTGGTGAAAATTTAACTGTTAATGTTTTTGGCATTGTGCTTTGTACCATTTATTAAAGAAAAATTTTTAAAAATAAATTAAAAATTAATAATAATGTAGTTGTCCAGTTTTCTCAGCACCATTTGTTGAAGAGACTTTCCAACATTTTGTAATCTTGGCTCCTTTGTCATAGACTAATTGTCCATAGGTGCATAGGTTTATTTCTGGTTTTCTATCCTGTTCCATTGATCTATATTTATGTTTTTGTTCCAGAAATAAACCTATTCATCTACAGACAATTAATCTCTTTTAAAGGAGGCATGATTTTACAACGTTGGAAAAGCAGTTTGGTAACTGTAGCTTTGTAGTGTTGTCTGCAGTCAGGGAGCTTGATTCTTCCGGTTATATTTTTCTTTCTCAAGATTGCTTTAACTACTCGGGGTCTTTTGTGTCTCCTACAGATTTTAAGATTGTTTTGTTCTAGTTCTGTGGAAAATGTCATTGATAATTATATATGGATTAAATTGAATCTGTAGGTTGTTTTGAGTAATATAGTCATTTTGACAATATTGATTCTCCCAACCCACAAACATGGTATATCTTTTTATCCATGTCTTCTTTGATACCTTTCATCAGAATCTTATGGTTTTCAGAATACAGGTCTTTTGTCTCCTTGTGTGTGTTATGTGTGTGTTAGTTACACAGTTGTGTCCAACTCTTTGCAACCCCATGTACTGTATCCCGCCATGCTCCTCTGTCCATGGGATTCTCCAGGCAAGAATACTGGAGTGGACAGCCATTCCCTACTCTAGGGGATCTTCTCCACCCGGGGATCAAACCCAGATCTCCTGCATTGCAGGTCTTTTTAGATAATTTTATTCCTATTTTATTCTTTTTGATGTAACAAATGAAATTGTGGTAAATGGAATTGTTTCTTGAATTTTTATTTCTGATCTTTCATTATTAGTTTATAGAAATGCAACTGATATCTTTGTGTTAATTTTGTGACCTGAAATTTTACCAAATCCATTGAGCTCTCATAGTTTTCTGGCACTCTCTGTAGGATCTTCTGTGTATCTGCAAACAGTGTCATCTGCAAACAGTGACAGTTGAAATACTTTTCCAGTTTGTAATCCCTTTACTTCTTTTTATTCTCTGATTTCCATGGCTATGATTCCAAAGCTATGTTGAAGTGGTGAGAGTAAACATCCTTGTCTTTTTCCTGATTTTACAAAAATGTTTCAGCTTTTCACCATTAAGTATGGTGATAGCTATAGGTTTGTCATGTATGACTTTTATTATATTGAGGTATGTTACCTCTATGTCCATTTTTGGAGTATTTATCATAAATGGGTACTGAATTTTGTCAAAAGATTTTTCTGCAGCGGTTGAGATGATCATATGGTTTTCATTCTTCAGTTTGTTGATGTGGTGTATCACATTGCTTGACTTGTGAGTGTTGAAAAAATCTGACATCCCTGGGATGAATCCCATTTGATCATGGTGTGTGATCTTTCTAATGTATTTTTGGGTTCAGATTGCTAGTATTTCATTGAGGATTTTTGCATCTATGTTCATCAGTGATGTTGGCCTGTAATTTTCTCTTCTTTTTGTGGTATCTTTGTCTGATTTGGAAAGCAGGGTGATAGTTGCCTCATAGAATGAGTTTGGAAGTTTTCCTTCCTCTGCAGTTTTTTTTGGAGCAGTTTCAGGATAGGTGTTAACTCTTCTTTTAATGTGTTATAGAAGTTGCCTATTTAGCTACCAGGTCCTAGACTATTGTTTGTTGGGAGTTTTTTTTTTTTTTTTTTAAACTGGAGGATAATTGCTTTACAACATTGCATTGATCTCTGCCATATATCAACATAAATCAACCATAGGTATATATATATGCCCCCTCTCTTTTGAGCCTCCCTCCCTCCTCCCACATCTATTGGGAGTTTTTTAATCATAGTTTCAATTTCAATGCCTGTGATTGGTCTGTTCATATCTTTTATTTCTTCCTGGCTCAGTCTTGGGAAATTATCTTTCTAAGAATTTTTTCATTGCCTCCAGGTTGTCAATTTTATTGTCATGGAATTTCTCATCATAATCTTAGGATCCTTTGTATTTATGTGGAGTCAGTTGTAACTTGTTTTTATTTCTAATTTTATTAATTTGACTCTTCTCCCTCATTTTCCTTGATGAGTCTGGCTAATGTGTGTGTGTGTGTGTGTGTGTGTGTGTGTGAGTCTCACAGACGTATCTGACTCTTTGCAACCCCAACCAGACTCCACTGTCCATGGAATTATCCAGAAAGAATACTGGAGTGTGTAGTCATTCCTTTCTCCAGGGGATCTTCCCAACCAGGGATTGAACTTGAGTCTCTTGCATTGTGGACAGATTCTTTACCATCTGAGCCACCAAGTTTTATCAATTTTTGTTTATCTTTTCAAAGACTTGGCTTTTAGTTTAATTGATCTTTGCAATTGTTTTCTTTGTCTCTATTTAATTTATTTCTGCTAGATCGCAATGATTTCTTTCCTTCTGCTAAATTTAGGTTTTGTTTGTTCTCCTTTCTCTGGTTATTGTAAGGTTAAATTGTTTGAGATTTTTCTTGTTTTTTGAGGTACGATTGTATTGCTATAACTTCCCTCCTAAAACTGGTTTTGATACACCCCATAAGTTTTGGACCATTGTGGTTTCATTTTCACTTGTCTTTAGGTATTTTTTTGTATTTCCTCTTTGATTTCTTCAGTGATCAATTGGTTGTTTAGTAGCATATTGTATTATATGGTTTTCTTTTTCTTTTAGTTTATTTCTAATCTCACAGCTTTGTGATCAGAAAAGATGCTTGCTATGATTTCAGTTGTCTTAAATTTTTCAAGTCTTGACTTGTGGCCAGCATGTGGTCAATACTGGAGAATGTTCCCCTTGCCCTTGAGAAGAATGTGTAGTCTGCTGCTTTTGGATAGAATGCTCTATAAATATCAATTAATCCATCACATCTAATATGTCATTTAAGGCCTTTGTTTCCTTAATTTATGTCTGGATGATCTGTTCATTGATGAAAGCAGGGTGTTAAAGTCCCCCACTGTTATTTTGTTACTGTTAATTTATCACTTTGTGGTTGCTAGTATTTTCCTTACATATTGAGATGCTCCTAAGTTGGATCCATATATATTTATAATTGTTTTATCTTCTTGGATTGATCCTTGATCGTTATGTAGTGTCCCTCTTTGTCTCTTACAACAGTCTTTGCTTTAAAGTCTATTTGTTCTGATATGAACATTGCTGCACCAGCTTTCTTTTTATTTCCTTTACATGGAATACCTTCTCCCATCCCCTTACTTTCAATCTGTAAGTGTCTCTAGGTTTAAAGTGGGTCTCCTGTAGACAGCATGTGCAGGGGTCTTGCTTTTGTATCCACCCAGCTAGTCTATGTCTTTTGGTTGTTGTATTTAGTCTAATTACACTTAAGGTAATTGTTGATATGTATGATACTATGAGAAACGCTGGGCTGGAAGAAGCACAAGCTGGAATCAAGATTGCCGGGAGAAATATCAAGAACCTCAGATATGCAGATGACACCACCCTTATGGCAGAAAGTGAAGAGGAACTCAAAAGTCTCTTGATGAAAGTGAAAGAGGAGAGTGAAAAGTTGGCTTGAAGCTCAACATTCAGAAAACTAAGATCATGGCATCTGGTCCCATCACTTCATGGCAAATAGGTGGGGAAACAGTGGAAACAGTGTCAGACTTTATTTTCTTGGGCTCAAAATCACTGCAGATGCTGATTGCAGCCATGAAATTAAAAGACACTTGCTCCTTGGAAGGAAAGTCATGACCGACCTAGATAGCATATTGAAAAGCAGAGACATTACTTTGCCAACAAAAGTCTAGTCAAGGCTATGGTTTTTCCAGTGGTCATATATGGATGTGAGAGTTGGACTGTGAATAAAGTTGATCGCCAAAGAATTGATGCCTTTGAACTGTGGTGTTGGAAAGGACTCTTGAGAGTCCCTTGAACTGCAAGGAGATCCAACCAGTCCATTCTAAAGGAAATTGATCCTGGGTGTTCATTGGAAGGACTGATGCTAAAAAGCTGAAACTCCAATACTTTGGCCACCTCATGTGATGGGTTGACTCACTGAAAAAGACTCTGATGAGGGGAGGGATTGGGGGCAGGAGGAGAAGGGGACGACAGAGAATGAGATGGCTGGATGGTATTACCGACTCGACGGGCATGAGTTTGAGTGAACTCTGAGAGTTGGTGATGGACAGGGAGGCCTGGCATGCTGCGATTCATGGGGTCACAAAGAGTCAGACACGACTGAGCGACTGAACTGAACTGACGATATTATTACCATTAATAATTGTTTTGGGTTTATTTTTGCAGGTTTTTTCTTTATCTTGTATTTCTTATTGAGGGAAGTGTGTTTAGCATTTGTTGTAAAGCTGGTTTGATGATGCAGAATTCTCTTAACTTTTGCTTATCTGTAAAGCTTTGACTTCTCCATCAATTCTGAACTAGAGACTTTCTGGGTAGAGTTTTCTTGGTTGTAGTTTCTTCCCTTTCATTACTTTAAGTATATCATGTCACTACCTTCTGACTTGCAGAGTTTCTGTTGAGAAATCAGCTGAAAACTTTATGGGACTTCCCTTGTATATTATTTGTCATTTTTATCTTATTGCTTTCAATATTTTATCTTTAATTTTTTTTCAGTTTTATTATTATACCTCAGTGTGTTCCTCCTTGGGTTTATCCTCCTGGGATTCTCTGTGCTTCCTGGACTTGGCTGACTATTTTCTTTCCCACTTAGGGACGTTTCCAGCTATTATCTCTTTACCTATTTTCTCAGGTCCTTTCTCCAACACTTTTCCTTTTGGGAATGTTAGTGTGTTTAATGTTGAACCAGAGGTCTCAGGCTTTCTTCATTTATTTTCATTCTGTCTTCATCCTGTCAGCTATGGGTTTGTAGTTCTTCATGTTTCTCTGTCTGCCCTCCATCAGATGAGGCTATCTAAGAAACTTGTGTAAACTTTCTGGAAAGACTGGCTGTGGGAAAAATTGGTTTGCTTTGGTGGGCAAAGCTGTGCTCGGTAAACTTTAATCCAATTGTCACATGCCAATGCAGGAGACAGGGATTCAATCCCTGGGTCAGAAAGATCCCCTGGAGAAGGAAATGGCAACCCACTCCAGTATTATTGCCTGGGAAATCCCATGGACAGAAGAGCTTGGCAGGCTACATCCATATGGGCACAAAGAGTTGCACACAACTTAGCAACTAAAAAACAACCTTCTAAAATAGAAAACTCCTGGAAGGAAGGCTCAAGAGGGAGGGGATGGATATATGTATACTTATAGCTGATACATATTATACCAAAAAAAACACAATGTTGTAATGCAATTATCCTCCAGTTAAAAATAAAAATAAAGCAAAGTGTTGATTTACAAAAGGAAAAATCAACTCTCTGCTCAGGTATATTTGCTAGTGAATTCTGCCAAGATTTTAGAAAAATGCCAATTCTTTGCAGTCTCTCCCAAAGCACAGAGGCAGAGAGAATGCTTCCTCATTCATTCTGCATGGCCAGCATTATCCTAACACCAAAATCAAAGACATTATAAGAAAGGAAAACTGTAGATTAGTATCTCTCATGAATATAGATGTAACTATCCTCAACAAAATATTAGCAAACCAAATCCAACAGTGTATACAAAGAATTATACACTATGACAAAGTGGAATTTATTCTAGTTATGTAAGTGTGGTTCAACATCAGAAATTGACTACTATAATCCATTACATCAACAGACCAAAAAAAAAATCACATGATCATATCAATAGGTACAGAAAATGCATTTATGAAAACTCAACAGGCATTCATGAGAAAATAAACAAAAAACAAAAAACACAGCAAATCAGGAATATCAGGTAACTTACTGGAGTTGAAAAGATTTGAGAAAAACTTACAACTGAAATAATAGGTACTGGTGAAAAACTTGAAGGTAGAAGGAAAGGATGACTTCTCTGATCACTCCTTTTTACATAGAACTGGAAGTTCTAGCTAATGCAATAAAAGGAAAGGAAATAAAATGTTTGCATATTAAAGAAGAAGATGTTAAACTGTTTTTCCCTACAGATGATATGATAATCTATGCAGAAAATCCGAAAGAATCATCAAAAAACCTCTTAGAATTAATAAGCAATTATACAAAGGTTGTGGAATACAAGGTCAGTGCACAAAAGTCAATTGCTTTCTTATATACCAGCAATGAACAATTAGAATTTGAATTAAAAACACAATAACAATTAAATTAGCACCCAAAGTATGAACATTCAGATATAAATCTACTAAAATATATAAAAGATTTGTATGAGGAAAACTATAAATGAAATTAAAGTAGAACTAAATAAATGGAGAGCTATTCCGTGTCCTTAGATAGACAGTATTGTCAAGATATCAGTACTTTGCAAGTTCATTTGCAGATTAAATGCAGTCCTAGTTAAAATGCCAACAAATCATTTTGTGTGTATTGAAAAATAAATGATTCTAAAGTTTATGTGGAGAAGCAAAAGACACACAGTAGCCAAAATAATATTAAAGTAGAAGAACAAAGTTGGAGGGGTAACACTACATAATTTCAATACCTATTATAAAACTGTAATAACCAATTGAGTGGGATGTTGGTTAAAAAAATATGGGGAAAAATATGAATGAAATAGACTATAGTGCCCATAAATAGACCTGCTTCAATACAGTCAGCTTATTTTTTGATAAAGGAGCTAAGGCAATACAATGGAAAGATTTTTTTTCAATAAATTGGTGCTTGAACAGCTGAACAATCCACATGCAAAAAAAGAATGAATCTCAATACAGACCTTACTTCACAAATATTAATTAAAAATTAATTATAGACCTAAGTTCCCTGGTGGCTCAGAGGTTAAAGCGTCTGCCTCCAATGCGGGAGACCCGGGTTCGATCCCTGGGTCGGGAAGATCCCCTGGAGAAGGAAATGGTAACCCACTCCAGTATTCTTGCCTGGAGAATCCCATGGACAGAGAAGCCTGGTAGGCTACAGTCCACGGGGTCGCAAAGAGTCGGACACGACTGAGTGACTGAACAGAACAGATAAAATGTAAAAATATAAAACTCCTAGAAGATAAACGTATGAGAAAACTTAGATTACCTTGGGTATGATGATTTTTTTTGGATACAGCACCATAGGTACAATCCATGAAATAATCAGTGTGCTTCAACTTATTTAAATTAAAACATTTGCTATGCAATAAACCATGTAAAGATAATGGGAGAAAAGTCACAGATTGGAAGAAAATATTTGCAAAAGACACATCCAACAAAGGATTGTTTTCCAAAATACATCAAGATCACATAAAACTCAATAAGACAACAGACTATCCAATTAAACATTGGATCAAAGAACTTAACAGACACTTCACCAAAAAAAAGATATATAGACTGCAAAAGATTCACTACATCACATGTCACTAGGGAAATGTAAATTGAACCAGTGAGAGACTACTGCACTCCTATTAGAATGACCAAATTCCAGGACACTGACAACACCAAACACTAGTGAGGGTGTGGAGCCACAGGAACTCTCATACTTTGTGGGTGGGAATGCAGTCACTTTGGAATGCAATTTGGAGATTTCTTACAAAACAGAGTATCCTCTTATCATTGTGCTCACTGGATTTATTCAAAGGAGTTGAAAACTTAGTTCCACACAAAAATCTACACATGCATATTTTTAGAGCAGCTTTATAAATGGTTGAAAAAGCTTTATACAAAGCTTTATACAAACTTGGAAGCAACCAAGATGTCCTTCAGCAGTTGAATGGATAAATAAATGTACACATCCAGGAAGGACTATCACTCAACACTAAAAATAAATGAGCTATTAAGACATGAAAGGGCATGGAGGCAACTTAAATGTCTATTATTAAGTAAAAAGAAGCCAAATATGTAAAAGCTACATACTCTGTGATTCTGGAAAAGGCAAAAATTACAGAGAGCAGAGAGGTCAGTAGTTTCCAGGGGTATTTGGGAGGAATAGAGGGATGAAAGAGCAGAGCATGGAGGATTTTTAGGGTGGAAAAAAGCATTCTTTATGATACAGTAGTGATGAATGCATTTGTCCAAATCCAAAGAAGGCACAACTCCAAGAGTAAACCTTAATATTTGCCATGGACTTGGATCTAATGTAAGCTATGGATTATGATGTGTCAGTGTAAATTCATCAGTGTTAACAAATGTGCCAGTCTGATGAAAGATGTTTCTAATGAGGGAGGCTTTGTGTGTTTAGGGTCAGGGAAATATGAGAAGTCTCTGTATATTTTTCTGAATTTTGCTGTTAACTTGAAACTGTTGTAAAGAGGAAAAAAAAAGAGTCTTTGTCTTAAAAACAAAGAAAACTCACTATAAACTTACCTCTAGAGAGATGTTAGCAATTCTCTCCATGAGCAAGTGCCTTACCTGTGGCATTCTACTGGAAAGCTGCCAAGGGAAATACCAGAGAAGTTTAGTGACTGATGGGTACTGCTTCTTACTCCTGTATGAAGGAACCAGATTAAGGAGAACAAGTCAGGGGTTGCTGAGAGCTAGGCTTCCCTGATAGCTTAGCTGGTAAATAATCTGCCAGCAATGTGGGAGACCTGGGTTCAGTCCCTGGGTTGGGAAGATGCCCTTGAGAAGGGAAAGGCTACCCACTCCAGTGTTCTGGCCTAGAGAATTCCATGGACTATATAGTCCATGGGATTGCAAAATGTCAGACAGGACTGGAGTTACTTTCCCGTCATTTTCTTTCAGAGAAAATATAGTGTGCTGAAGTCAGGTACTAAAGATATGTTGTTCCAGCAAACTCATAGGTGAGAGAGTCAGGCACCTTCTTGAGCTAACTGCTGGAAAAAAGTGTGCCAAGCTGTCTGCTAGAAATAGACAAACATGTAAACTCAGAAGCCTACTTCTTGTAACATCATACTGTAGAAATCTGGCAAGTGAGACAAACAGCTGCCAGGAAGAGAACACTCCTTCCTCCTCCTGTGTTTCTCCATCGCCCTCTACTAATGTTGTTAGGTGGCAAAGAAGTCTTTGTTTCGTCATTCAGTTATGTCTGACTCTGCAACCCCATGGACTGCAGCACACCAGGCTGGAGATATTTACATAACTACCTCCTTAATCACAGAACAGTCAAAAAAGGGTACTTCCTGGTATGAGAGGTAATAAATTTAAAACACACAGATATTGTTATAGTATTCTTAGTATGAATTATTGCATATTAAATTCTAAAGTGCCAAAATAGTCCTCAGTTGATTTCAAAACATGCTGTAATGGATAGGTCACTGACTTCAGTGTCACTAATCACACACCCTTCAACACGTTCTTCTCTAAGCTTCAGTTCCTAATGCTCAAGATGAGGGATATTATTATGTGTTATAAATTTTTGAGAGCTATAGAAACAAGTTCTCACTTATTTAATCATTATTATTGGAGCAAATAAGGGAACATCATGATGGCTCTTGTAAAATTTTTGATATATGAAATAAATTAGATGTGTTTCTTTAATCTGCTTTGGATTTTAAAATGTCCTACAAATATAAAGGAACTAGAGGACATCTTGAGCTCTTTCATTCCTTTACAATCTTTTTTTCCTATTAGATGTTTTCCTGGGATAAATGTGAAATTAATTGAAAATTGTGGTTTTGTTTCCTTTATGCATATATGCTCCTGTGGGTACTTACAAATATACACAAATGCTACCCTCTGTGTGTGTGGCAGAGGGAGAAAACCATACATGCGCTATAAACTTTTATCTATTATATTTAGGTGTAATTTCCAGAAAAAAAAAGTCACATAATAATTGTGAGGATAGTTATTTTTAACATTTTTTAAAAATTGAAGTATAGTTAATGCACAGTATTATATGTTTCTCAAGTGTAAAGCAAAGTGATTCAGTTATATATTTTATCAGATTATATTTCATTATAGGTTCTTATGGGATTCCCTGGTGGCTCAGACAGTAAAGAGTCTGCCTGCAATGCAAGGGACCCGGGTTCAATCCCAGGATTGAGAAGATCCCCTGGAGAAGGATATGGCCTCCCACTCCAGTATTCTTGCCTGGAGAATCCCATGGACAGAGGAGCCTGGTGGGCAATAGTCCATGGGGTCGCACAGAGTCAGACACGACTAAGCAACTAACACACATACATAGGTTATTATAACATAGTGAATAGAATCCCCTATACTATACAATAAATCCTAGGTGCTTATCTATCTTATGTGTAGTAGTTGGTTCTGTTATTCCCATACTGCCAATTTGTCCCTTACTTTCTCCCTCCATCTGTAACAGTAAATGTATTTTCAGTGTCTCCAAGTCCATTTCTTTTGTATATATGTTGACTTACATTATTATCTAAATTCCACATATAAGTGATATCATATAATTTTAGTCTTTCTCTGCCTGATTTAACTTCACTAAGTAAAATATTTCTAGATTTGACCATGTACTGCAACTGCCAATATTTCATTCTTTTTCATAGCTGAGAAATATTCCATTGTACATATATACCAGATGACTGTTGACAGGCATATGGGTTGTTTCCATGTCTTAGCTATTGTAAACAGTGCTCCTATGAATGTCAAGGTGAATGTATCTTTTCAAATTGAGTTTTTGTCTTTATATATATATATATATATATATATATATATATATCCAAGAATAGGATTAATGTATCATATGGTTACTCTATATTTTTATTATTTTTAAGGAACTCACATATCATTTTCTGTAGTGGCTGCATTAATGTACATTCCCACCAACAGTGTAAGAGAGTTCCATTTTCTCTACACCTTCTCCAGCATTTATTTGCAGACATTTTGATGGTCATTCTGACTGGTATGAGGTGATATATCATTGTGATTTTGATTTGCATTATTCTAAAAGTTAGCATTGTTGAGTATCTTTTTGTGTGCTTGTGGGCCATCTGTATGTTTTCTTTGGAGAAATGTCTATTTAGGTCCCCTGTCTATTTTTTGCATTGGGCTGTTTGTTTTTTCAATATTGAGTTATTATCAGCTGTTTGTATATTTTAGATATTAACCCCTTGTTGATCATGTCATTTGCAAATATTTTCTTCCGTTCAGTCATTTGTTGTTTCATTTTGTTGAATTTTTGCTGTGCAAAATATTGTATTTCATTAAGGTCCCATGTATTTGTTTTTGTTTTTATTTCTTTTGCCTTGGGATATTGATCTCAGAAAATATTTCTATCATGTATGTCAGAAAATGTTTTGCTTATGTTGTCTTCTAGGAGTTGTATGGTAATCATGTTTTCTATTAAGTATTTTGAGTTTATTTTTGTATATGGTATAAGTGACTGTTTTAATTTCATTGATTTACATTTAACTGTCCCACTTTTACAACACCAGTTGTTGAAGACACTGCCTTTTCTCCATTGTATATTCTTGCCTCCTTTGCCATATATTAATTGCAGTAAGTACATGGGTTTATTTATGGGCTCTCTATTCCATTTATCTGTATGAATGTTTTTGTGCCAATACCACACTGTATTCATCACTGTAGATTTGTACCATTATCTGAAATAAGGAAGGATAATGCCTCAAGCTTTGATGTTTTCCTCAAGATTGCTTTAGCAATTCTGGGCCTTTGGTAGTTGCATATAAATTTTAAGGTGTCCCTGGTTGCTCAGATGGTAAAGAATCTGCCTGAAATGTAGGAGACCTGGGTTCAATACCTGTGTTGGGAAGATCACTGGAGAAGGTAGCCATTTCAGTATTCTTGCCTGGAGAATTCCATGGACAAAGAGGAGCCTGGCAGGCTACAGTCCATGATGTCACATAGATTAGGACATGACTGAATGACTGACACCAAATTTTTGGATTATTTGTTGTTCTGTGGAAAAGGTCATGGGTGTTTTGATAGGGATTGCATTAAATTTGTAGATTGCTCTGGATTGTATGTCCATGTTAATGATAACTCTTCAATCCAAGAGCATGGTATATATTTCCATTTCCATTTCCACTGAATCATGAATTTCTTTTATCATTGTCATGTGGTTTTCAGCATGTAGGTCTTTCATCTCAAAAAAAATAAATGCTTCTTCAAAAAAAATTAATGTTTAAAAAAATTAAAGAATTTTTTTTATTTTAAACATTTTATTTTTTACTTTCGGATATTTAATTATTAGTGTAGGGAAATACAACAGATTTCTTTATGTTAATCTTCTATCCTGCTACCTTGCTGAATATACTTCTTATTTGTTGTTCAGGAATTAAGTCATACCCAACTATTGGCAGTCTTATGTACTGCAGCATGCCAGGCTTCCCTGTCCTTCACCATCTCCCAGAGTTTACTCAAGCTCATGTCCCTTGAGTTGGTGATACAATCCAACCATTTCATCCTCTGTCGTCTCCTCCTCCCCCTGCCGTCAATCTTTCCCAGCATCAGAGTCTTTGCAAATGAGTCAACTCTTCGCATGAGGTGGCCAAAGTATTGGAGTTTCAGCTTCAACATCAGTCCTTCCAAAGAACGTTCAGGACTGATCTCCTCTAGGATGGACTGGTTGGATCTCCTTGCAGAACAGGGGACTCTCAAGAGTCTTCTCCAACACCACAGTTCAAAAGCATCAATTCTTTGGTGATCAGCTTTCTTCACAGTCCAACTCTCACATCCATACATGACTACTAGAAAAACCATAGCCTTGACGAGACAGACCTTTGTTGGCAAAGCAACGTCTCTGCTTTTTAATATGCTGTCTAGGTTGGCCATAACTTTCCTTCCAAGGAGTAAGCATCTTTTAATTTCATGGCTGCAGTCACTATCTGCAGTGATTTTGGAGCCCCCCCCTCCAAAAAAAAAGTCTGACACTGTTTCCACTGTTTCCCCATCTATTTGCCATGAAGTGATAGGACCGGATGCCATGATCTTAGTTTTCTGAATGTTGAGCTTTAAGCCAACTTTTTCACTCTTCTCTTTCACTTTCATCAAGAGGCTCTTTAGTTCTTCTTCACTTTCTGCCATAAGGGTGGTGTCATCTGCATATCTGAGGTTATTGATATTTCTCCCTGCAATCTTGATTCTACCTTGTGCTTCCTCCAGCCCAGCATTTCTCATGATGTACTCTGCATATAATAGCTAATATAATACTAAATAATACTAAATATAATACTAAATAGCATATAATGCTAAAAAGTATATGAAACTTTGTTGGCAAAGTGATGTCTCTGCTTTTTAATATGCTGTCCAGGTTTGTCATAGCTTTTCTTCCAAGGAGCAAGTGTCTTTTAATTTCATGGCTGCAGTCTCCATCAGAGGTGATTATGGAGATCAAGAAAATAAAATCTGTCACTTTTTCCATTTTTTCCCTATTTGCTATTGTTGTTCAGTCGCCAAGTCGTGTCCAACTCTTCCCTACCCCATGGACTACATCATGCCAGGCTTCCCTGTCAATCACCGTCTCCCAGACATTTTGCCCAGGTTCATGTCCATTGCAGTGGTAATGCCATCCAGCCATCTCATCCTCTGTTGCCCTCTTCTCCTTCTGCTGTTAATCTTTCCTAGCATCAGCATTTTTCTGGTGAGCTGGCTGTTAGCATCACGTGGCCAAAGTATTGGAGCTTCAGCTTCAGTCCTTCTAATGAGTTTTCAGGGTTGATATCCCTTAAGATTCACCGGTTTGATCTCCTTGCTGGCCAAGGGACTCTCATGAGTATTCTCTAGCACCACAGTTCAAAAACATCAATTCTTCAGTTCTCTGCCTTCTTTATGGTCCACCTTTAACAACCATATGACTATTGGAAGGACCATAGCCAAGACTATCTGGAACTTTGACAGAACTGATGTCTTTAGTTTTAACACACTGTCTAGGTTTGTCATAGCTTTCCTGCCAAAAAGTAAATGTCTTCTAATTTCATGGCTGCAGTCACAATCTGCAGTGATTTTAGAGCCTAAGAAAAGGAAATGTGTCACTGCTTCCATCTTTCCCCCTTCTATTTGACATGAAGTGATGGGTCCAGATGCCATGATCTTAGTTTTCAGGGTTCTTTTCGTAGTTTTCAGCAGGCTTTTTCACTCTCTTCTTTCATCCTCATTAAGAAGTTCGTTAGTTCCTTTTCACTTTTTGCCATTAGAGTGGTATCATCTGCATATCTGAGGTTGTTGATATTTCTCCTGGCAATCTTGATTCTAGCTTGTAACTCTTCCAGCCTGGCATTGCTCACGATGAACTCTGCATATAAAGTGATTAAACAGAGTGACAGCAGACAGCCTTGTCATACTCTTTTCTCAACCATGAACCAGTAAGTTGTTCCATACAAGGTTCTATCTGTTGCTTCTTGACCAGCATACAGGTTTCTTAGGAGACAGGTAAGATTGTCTGGTATTCCCATCTCTTTAAGAGTTTTCCACAGTTTGTTATTATCCACACAGTCAAAAGCTTTGATGAAGTCAATGAAATAGAGGTACATATTTTTCTGGAATTTTCTTGCTTTCTCTATGATGCAGTGAATGTTTGCAGTTGATTTCTAGTTCCTCTACCTTTTCTAAACCCAGCTTCAACATCTGAAATTTCTCGGTTCACATCATGCTGAAGGCTCTGGGACCTCTGTTGCCTTACTAAATTTCTTTCTGGATAATCTGCTGATATCAGTGGGGTGTTAAAAACTCCTACTGTTGTTGTATTATTGTCAAATCATCCCTTATATATGTTAATACTTGTTTTATATATTTGGGTACTTCTCTATTGGGTCATGTATATTAATGAATATGTTATCCTCCTCTTGTTTTGATCCCTTTATCATTAGATGATGTTCTTCTTTGTCTTTCTTTTTGACCTTTGTTTTAAAGTCTATTTTGCCTGATATGAGTATTCCTACCCCGCACTTTCTTGTTTCCACTTGCATGAAATAATCCTTTTCCACCCCATAATATTCAGTCCCAGAAAAGTGAGTCTCTTGTAGGCAGCATATTGTAGGTTATTTTTTAATCCAGTCTGTCACTTTATTTCTTTTGATGGGAACATTTAGTAAATTGACAGTTAAAGTTATTATTGATAGGTATGTATTTATTGCTATTTAATTACCTGTTTTCTGGTTGTATTTGTAGTTTTTTATGTCTTCTTTTTTTTGTTGTTCCTTTTCTGGCTTGACAATTTTCATTTGTGTTATGCTGAAGTTTCTTTCTCTTTGGTTTTTGGAATCTATTATATATTTTTGATTTATGGTTATGGCATTCAAGTATGTTGATTCATAACTATATCTACTTGCTTTATAGTCATTAAGATTCAAGCACATTCTAAATGTTCTAAATTTTTGTATTCCCCTCCCTCAAATTTTGTGATTTTGATGTCCTGTTTTATGAGCTTATCCTTTTATTATTAATTTCCATTGTTACTTTTATATATTTTTTCAATCTATGTATTGGTATTTAAGTGATATTTAATATTTTTATATACCTGCCTTTCCTATTGTGATTTTTCCTTTCTATAGATTCTTACTATTTTTAAAAAGACCCTTCCATATTTCTTTTAGGGTATCTTTCCAATTGCTGAATTATTTTTGATTTTGCTTATCTGAGAAATGCTTTATCTCACCTTCTATTTTAAATGATAATCTTTCTGGGTAGAATACCCAAGGAAGCAGCTTTTTCCCTTTCATAACTTTGTATTATGCCACTTCCTTCTGTCCTGTGAGGTTTCTTCGGGAAAATCAACTGATAGCCTTAAAGGGATTCCCAGATATATGACTGTTTTTCTCTTGCTGCATTTAGAACTCTCTTTATCTTTGCTATTTTAATTGTGATATGTCTTGATGTGGGTCCATTTGAGTCCATCTTGTTTTGGACTGTCTGTGCTTTCAGTACCTGAGTATCCATTTCCTCCTGTATGTTTGGGAAATGTTAATTTTTCATTAACATTTTTTATTAAAATTCATAATTTTTCATTAAACATTTGATTGCCTTATTTTTCTCCTCTCCTCCTGGAACCTCTATTTGCATAGTTGGGCATATGTTATATATCATCCTACAGATCTTGCACATTGCTCTTTTTTTTTTTCCTTCTCTGTCTGCTATTCTGATTGTGTGATTTTCATTATTCTGTCTTGCAGATCATTTATTGTTCTTCTGTGTCATATAGCTTGATATCCATTGTTTCTGGGTTGATTTTTATCTCAGCAATTGAATTGTCTATTTTTGAATTATTTGTCTTATAGTTTCTAGTTGCTTGTTACATTGATCTACATCTTCTATCAATAATCTTACTTAATTCCTTTAGTATTTTTATTACCTCCTATTTGATCTCAGACCTCAGATTGTGAGATCTGCTTTATTATTTATTCTTTCAGCTGATTCCTCTTATTCTTTTAATTCTGGTTAGTTTCTCTGCCTTTTCATTTTACTTAAGTTTCTCTGTCTCTATGAATTTAGAAGAAGTAGTTATCTGCTATTGTCTTGAAGGGGTATTGTTACACGAGAGTGTCTCTATCTAGACAGTTTGTGTCCAATATTTTTGGTTTGAAGGCTGGTTTTGGTATGGATGCTAGATGCGTGTTTCCTCAGAGTATGTTAATCATTATATCCCTGATGGGATGTGTTTGGTCTTGGAGTATTTAAAGCCTGTGCAGGATGTGAGAAGGGGCTTCCTCTCTGCTCTGTGGGTGTTGCTGCCCTGTCAGGGGGCAGAGTCTTCTCTACAGTTCAAGCAGAAGCCCTAAGGATCATGTTTGATCACGTTCTGTTGCCCTTGAGTATGTGCCTTGACCCATGGGAAGTGATTGCTGAAGCAAGTGAGGTCCGCCTTGTCATGAAGGACCTATGCACGACTTAGGCACTGTCCATGGTTCCACTCAGTGCTAGCCCAAAGTCTTGTCCCTTATTCTCCTTTTTCTGTTATGTTAATTCCAGATCTAGTGCAAGGTTGTGATGTGGAGGAGGCTAATGTTAGGCATCAGGGCTTTGTGGCTGCCAGAATTGAGGTGGTTTGCACTGTAGCTTGAGATCTGGGCTGCCTCTGTAGTAGACTTCTCCCAGGATCCATCTGCCCCAGATCTAGCACTAAGCTGCTGTTTGAAATGGAAGGAATCAAGGTGGTCTCATTGGGAAAGGAACTACTGTGTACTCCTGCCCCAGGCCTGCCTGCTAGAGATTCAGCACTTAGCTGCTGCCTGCTCTTATGGCTCTGTTCTATGTGCATGCTGATGGTGGCCTCTATGACTCCTCCAGGATCATACTTCAGGGGCTCCCGTCTGCCACTGCATAGCCAGACCAAATCTTTGCTCATATCTCATGCCATGCTGTGGCTTGGAGTGAGTGGAGCCAGATTGTTTATCCCTTCAGATTGGAAATGGTGACAAGGCTGCTTCTACCCATCCACCCCACTGGTGCAAGGCTTTTTTTTTACCTTGATAGTTAGCATGCCAGCTTGCTTGCAGTAGAGTCTAGGCTTCTCCAGGCCTTCTGTCTGTCTCAGGGGATTTCTCAGGAGGCAAGGAAGATTCTCTCCTCTGTTCTTAACCCCGGGACTGGAATGCCCAGCCGTTGCCTTGACCTGCACACTCCCAGGATGACAGTCCACCCATGTGGACCTGCTCTTCCTTACAGATTGCCTCCCACTCCCAGAGGTCCATATTGCAACCCAATGCTTTTTCTTTTCTGTCTTTCCTGGTTACATGGGGATCTTTGTTTCCAATTAGTTTTCTGTGACAATTGTTACACATAGAGATGTGTTGTGGGAAGAAGTTACCTCCATGTTTTACTTCACCATCTTGAACTCCCCCTTCAAGAAAAGTTATTTGTGACTTGACTCAAGTATCAATGTGATTTCCTTAATGATATACTATAAAAATGTTTTCTATTGGTTTGAAAGAGTTTTAGATCATTTATGGGAACTATATTAATTTCCAAAAATTGTATGTTAGTCACAAACACTGAATTATTTCAGATGACATATTAATGTTAATAAAGATAGGTGATATTCACCTTGACCTAATTGTAGGATTAATTGCATTATTTTCCAATTTGATGCTTTTGTTTCCTTTCTTTCCAAGTTTGGTTGCTCTGTTTTTTAAACATTCTTTTAAATTGAAATCTAGTTAATTTACAATGTTCTGTTAGTTTCAGGCACACAGTAAAGTGATTCAGTTAGGTATATATAACTATATTCATAATTTTTTTCAGATTTTTTTTATTGTAGTTCATCAATTTTATATATAGTAGTGTGTATATGTTAATCCCAAACTCCTGATTTAACCTCTTAACCTTCTCTCTACCTAACATTTCCTTTTTTAGCCATGAGTTGTGTTTTCTATGCCTGTGAATCTATTTCTGTTTTGTAAACAAATTTATTTGTATTGTTTATCTGTTAAAGCCAATATTTATTTAACTCTAAATACACATAAAATATGGATTGTATTTACATTTATATTTGGTAGTTTTTCATGTATTTTACTTCTTGTTTTTCCTCACATTTAGAAAAATATATCTTTATCTCTCATTATATGAGAGTGAAATTCTCTAGGCCAGAATACTGGAGTGGGTAGCCTTCCCATTCTCCAGGGGATCTTCCCAACCCAGGGATCCAACCCAGGTCTCGCACTTTGCAGGTGGATTCTTTACCACAAGGGAAGCCCAAGAATCCTGGAGCGGGTAGCCTCTCCCTTCCTCAGTGGATTTTCCCAACCGAGGAATCTGACCAGTGTCTCCTGCATTGCAGGCAGATTCTTCACCAAATTAGCTGTCAGGGAAACCCCTCTTGTTATATACTGTTTTATATTCTAATTTGTGTAGAAATAATTTTCACAAAATGTTAGAAATATTTTATTATTTTAAGTACTTATTTCTTGTTTCATTTAAGGTGCTATCACTTCTTTCTGTATTTGGTTTTGACCTACCTTCCTTCCTTTCTTCCTTTCCTCCTCTCTCTCTTTCCCTCTCTCCCTCCCCTTCAGTCTCTCTCTCTTTCTTCACTACTTCCCCTCTATTATTTTATAAAGGTGGGGATTTATTTTGTTTTACTTTTCTAACTTTTTTGAAGTTAGAAAAGTAAAAAAAAAATCTAGCAATTTTTGATATAAAAATCTTTTTCTTCATTCTTTCATATTTAATGAATCATTTAATGCTAAGTGATAGTGGGAAGTGTGTGATTATAGCTTGCTTTGTTCACCTTAATAATTATGAATCTAATTATTTTATAGGAATTATCCTATTATGCACACTGCTTTCACATGTAGTGTTTATTTCCTCTTTGACACAGCACATATTTTAAATTTTATTTTATTTGATGTATAGTTGATTTACAATGCTGTTAGTTTCTGCTCTATAGCAAAGTAATTCAGATACACACACACACATATGTGTATTCTTTTACATATTATTTTCCAATATGGTTTATTACAGGATATTGAATATAGGTCCCTGTGCTATACAGTTGTTGTTCAGTCACTAAGTCGTGTCTGACTCTTTGTTACTCCATGTACTGCAGCATATCAGGCTCCCCTGACTTCCACTATCTTCTGAAGTTTGCTCAAATTCAGGTCCATTGAGTCCGTGATGCTGTCTAACCACCCCTTCTCTTTTTTGCCTTCAATCTTTCCTAGCATCAGGATACTTTCCAATAAGTCAGCTCTTCCCATTGGATAGCCAAAGTATAAGAACATCAAATTGAGCAAAAAAACCTTCCAATGAATATTCAGGGTTGATTTTCTTTAGGACTGGCTGGTTTGATCTTGTTGCAGTCCAAGGAACTCAGTGTTCTTCAGCACCACAATTCAAAAGCATAAATTCTTTGGCCGTCAGCCTTCTTTATAGTACAACTCTCACATCCCTACATGACTATTGGAAAAACCATAGCTCTGAGTATACAGATCTTTTTCAGCAAAGTGATATCTCTGCTTTTCAATATGCTATCTAGATTTATCATAGCTTTCCTTCCAAGGAGAAAATGTCTTTTAATTCCATGGGTGCAGTCACATCCAATTTTGGAGCAATTTTGGAGTCCAAGAAAATAAAATCTGTCACTGCTTCCACATTTTCCCTGTCTATTTTCCATGAAGTAATGGGACCAGATGCCATGATCCTAGTTTTTGAATGTTGAATTTTAAGGCAGCTTTTGCACTCTCCTCTTTCATCCTCATGAAGAGGCTCCTTAGTTCCTCTTCATTTTCAGCTGCTAGAGTAGTACCATCTGCATTTTTCGGGATACTGATATTTCTCCCAGAAATCATGATTCCAGCTCGTGATTCATCCAGCCCAGTGTTTTGCATGATATATCTTGTGTGTAAGTTAAATAAGCAGGATGACCATATACAGCCTTATTGTAATCCTTTTCCAATTTTGAACCTGTCTGCTGTTCCATTTAATGTTCTAACTGTGGTTTCTTGAACTGCATGCTGACTTTTCAGGAGACAGGTTAGGTGTTCTTGTACTCCCATTTCTTTAATGATTTCTCACAGTTTCTTGTGATCCACACAGTATAGTTAATGAAGCACAAATCAGTGTTTTTCTGCAACCCCGTTGCTTTCTCTATGATCCAATGAATGTTGGCAATTTGATCTCTTGTTGATCTGACTTTTCTAAACCCAGCTTTAACATATGATATTCTCAGTTCACATAGTGAGAAGCCTAGCTTGAAGGATTTTGAGCACAACCTTACTAACATGTGAAATGAAAGCAATTATGTGGTAGTACCAAATAGTATGACCTTGTTTATCAATTCAATGTACAATAGTTTGCATCTGCTAATCTCAACAACCAATCCATCTCTCCCTGCCCAAACCTTGGCAACCAAAAATCTCTAGGTTCTCTAGGTCTCTAGGTCTGTTCTCTAGGTCTGTGAGTCTCTTTCATTGATAAGTATATGTATGTCATAATTTAGATTCCACATATAAGTGATATCATATGCTACTTTCTCTTTCTTTCTTACTTCACTTAGTATGAAAAATCTCTGTCCATGTGGCTGCAAATGGCATTATTTCATTTATTTTTATTGCTGAATAGTATTCCATCATATATATGTACCTCATCTTCTTTATCCATTCATCTATCAATAGATATTTAGGTTGCTTCTATGTCTTGTGCGTTAGAGAAAACACAGGTCATAGCAAACACCCTCTTCCAACAACACAAGAGAAGACTCTACAAATGGACATCACCAGATGGTCAACACCAAAATCAGATTGATTATATCCTTTGCAGCCAAAGATGGAGAAGCTCTATACAGTCAGCAAACACAAGACTAGGAACTGACTGTGGCTCAGATCATGAACTCCTTATTGCCAAATTCAGACTTAAATTGAAGAAAGTAGGGAAAACCACTAGACCATTCAGGTATGAGAGAAGAGAGACAGAAGGCACTCAGTCATGTACAATCCTTTGCAACCTCATGAGCAGTAGCCTACCAGGCTTCTCCGTTCATGGGATTTTCTAGGCAAGAGTACTGGAGTGGGTTGCCATTTCTTTCTCCAGAGGATCTTTCCAACCAAGGGATCAAACCCAAGTCTCCCACATTGCCGGCAGACACTTTACCATCTGAGCCAACAGGGAAGCCTATTCAGGTTTGACCTAAATCAAATCCCATATGATTATACAGTGAAAGTGAGAAATAGGTTTAAGGGACTAGATCTGATAGAGTGTCTAATGAACTATGGATGGAGGTTCATGACATTGTACAGGAGACAGGGATCAAGACCATTCCCAAGAAAAAGAAATGCAAAAAAGCAAAATGGCTCTGAGAGGAGGCCTTGCATATAGCTGTGAAAAGAAAAGAAGTGAAAAGCAAAGAAGAAAAGGAAAGATATACCCATTTGAATGCAGATTCCAAAGAATAACAAGGAGAGATAAGAAAGCCTTCCTCAGTGATCAGTGCAAAGAAATAAGAGGAAAACAATAGAATGGAAAAGACTAGAGATCTCTTGAAGAAAATTAGAGATACTAAGGATACATTTCATGCAAAGATGGGCTCAATAAAGGACTGAAATGGTATGGAACTAACAGAAGCAGAAGATATTGAGAGGTGTCAAGAATACATAGAAGAACTGTACAAAAAAGATCTTCACAAACCAGATAATCACTGTGGTGTGATCACTCACCTAGAGCCAGACATCCTGGAATGTGGAGTCAAGTGGGCCTTAGAAAGCATCATTATGAACAAAGCTATTGGAGGTGATGGAATTCCAGTTGAGCTATTTCAAATCCTGAAAGATGATGCTGTGAAAGTGCTGCACTCAATATGCCAGTAAATTTGGAATATTGAGCAGTGGCCACAGGACTGGAAAAGGTCAGTTTTCATTCCAATCTCAAAGAAAGGCAATGCTAAAGAATGCTCAAACTACTGGACAGTTGCACTCATCTCACATACTAGTAAAGTCATGCTCAAAATTCTCCAATCCAGGCTTCAACAGTACGTAAGCCGTGAACTTTCAGATGTTCAAGGTGGTTTTAGAAAAGGCAGGGGAACCAGAGATCAAATTACCAACATCTGCTGGATCATCAAAAAAGCAAGAGAATTCCAGAAAAAAAAAAATTCTATTTCTGCTTTATTGACCATGCCAAAGCCTTTGACTGTGTGGATCACAATAAACTGTGGAAAATTCTGAAAGAAGTGGGAATACCAGACCAACTGACCTGCCTCTTGAGACATCTGTATGCAGGTCAGGAAGCAACAGTTTGAACTGGACATGGAACAACAGACAAGGAGTACGTCAGTGCTGTATGTTGTCACCTGTTTGTTTAACTTATATGCAGAGTGCACCATGAGAAACCCTGGCTGGATGAAGCACAAGCTAGAATCAAGATTGCAGGGAGAAATATCAATAACCTCAGATATGCAGATGACACCACCGTCATGGGAGAAAGCAAAGAACTAAAGAGCCTCTTGATGAAAGTGAAAGGGGAGAGTGAAAAAGTTGGTTAAAGCTCAACATTCAGAAAACTAAGATAATGGCATTTGGTCCTATCACTCCATGGCAAATAGATGGGGAAATAGTGGCAGACTGTATTTTGGGGAGCTCCAAAATCACTGCAGATGCTGATTGCAGCCATGAAATTAAAACACGCTTCCTCCTTGGAAGACAAATTATGACCAACCTAGATAACATATTAGAAAGCAGAGACATTATTTTGCCAACAAAGGTCCATCAAGTCAATGCTATGGTTTTTGAAGTGGTCATGTATGGATGTGAGAGTTGGACTATAAAGAAAGCTGAGCACTGAAGAATTGATGTTTTTGAACTGTGGTATTGGATAAGACTCTTGAGAGTCCCTTGGACTGCAGGGAGATCCAACCAGTCCATCCTAAAGGAAATCAGTCCTGAACATTCATTGGAAGGACTAATGTTGAAGCTGAAAGTCCAATGCATTGGCCACCTGATGGGAAGAGCTGACTCTTTGGAAAAGACCCTGATGCTGGGAAAGATTGAAGGCAGGTGGAGAAGGCGACAACACAGGATGAGATGGTTGGATGGCATCACCGACTCAATGGACATGGGTTTGAGTAACCTCTGGGAGTTGGTGATGGACAAGGAGGCCTGGCTTGCTGCAGTCCATGGAGTCGCACAGTCAGATCGACTGAGTGACTGAACTGAACTGATGTCTTGTCTGTTGTAAACAGTGCTTTGTTATTAGATGCTTTAAGTTACAATTACTGGAAATCAATATTTTTAGTAAGACTGCTTTGAAATATTAAGGTGAATAAACCTACTGCTAATAAAATAGTAATCACTTAAGTATTTTAAATATATTTGCATAATAAATCTCATTTAACTCATGGCATTGTATTCAGCTAATAAATTTACATGTTTTATTGTCCATTAATTTCTGCATACATGCCATAAAATTCATTAAAAATTAGCAGGTGGATACAATTAGCCATGGTCATGAAAACACATTACCAGGAATGCTATGCACTGTTAATTATGAGAATGGAAATCTTAATTGCTCACATCAAAATAGTTGATAAGCTTGTTTTATGTAGTTTTCCCATATAAAATAATAGAAAACAAGATTCCCTCAGGTTCATTGGCATTTGAATGGAAAATACCTATCTGAACACAAAGCATAAAAATGCACTATTTTCACAAGAAGGTAAATGACTCTTAATTCAGCCTGATTGGTAAAAAGAGTTGATGTTGTAAAACTAGTTCCTGCACAACTTGTCATGATCTGTAATTTGACTTCCTAAGTCCATTGAACTTGAAGAGTAAAATGTTTCTGTGGGCTATGTATGAAGTCATTCATTAATTGACCATACTTTTTCTCCCTCAAACCTGTCACAGCTAACCTTGCACCCTAGCTCTAGAAATACAAATCTGAGTGCAATTCTTTGCCTGTATTATAGGAAAGAACACAACTTATCTCTTGGTTTACATTGAAGAACAGCTCATTTTGAGAATACTTAAAATAATCAATGCAAAGTCCTTTCCTATTCTTCTAAAATATTTATAAATTACACTGACATTGTGCTGCCAAAATTCTAATCAATCACCACAAACTGAATATGGCCTCTGAATGTTTTCAACAAATTAATTCATTTGTCTCTCTATTCATGCATCAAAACATCTATTAAAATTTAATATGAATCAAAGTATAGTAGTGAAAAAAAAAAGAAAGCATTTGTTTTCAGAGGATTTATGTTCTTAATGGGGTGCTAGACAGTAATAGAAAAGGTATAAATAAATGAACATAGACTCTTTTATGTGATGATTAATGAAAATAAGTGAATAAAAATCAAGGTAAGAAGATGCTAAGTGAGTAAGTAGGGGTCTATTTTTGATGGAACAGTAACTGAAGTTGCTTTAAGTAAATAGTTTTTTTAGTAAAGATTAGGAAAAAATGAGGGAATGAGCCTAATTCCTATATAAGGGAAGAGAAGATCAGGCGGGAGAACAGTACAAGAGCTCTGAGTTGAACCATGATACATATTCAAGAAACAGAAATGAGGCCAGTGTGGTTGGAAGAGGAGACTGGGAGGAGATGACATCAAGGGATAAAGGAGTATTTGGGAGATCTTGCAGAGTTTTGAATTTTATTCTGAGTTAGATGAGAAGACATTGGATTGCTTCAAAGAGAAGAAAGTAGGTTTTAAAGGGTCTTCTTTTTGTGTGAACTGTAGCAGCCAATAGTGGAAGCAAGAGGCTATTATAATAATCTAGATGTGGTGGCAGCGGGAAAGGGCTGCGGACCCGCGGCGCCGCGTTGCACGCTCGATGATGCGGCCCCGGCCTCGACGCCGCTCCGCCTGCTTCTGGAGCAGATATTTTATTCATGGGAAAGAGATGCCCTGTATTATGGACCTGAGTAGTCTAGCTACTGAAATGGTATTTTATATTTAAAAGCCACTCCAGTACTCTTGCCTAGAAAATCCCATGGATGTAGGAGCCTGGTAGGCTGCAGTCCGTGGGGTCGCTAAGGGTCAGACACGACTGAGCGACTTCACTTTCACTTTTCACTTTCACACATTGGAGAAGGAAATGGCAACCCACTCCAGTGTTCTTGCCTGGAGAATCCCAGGGATGGGGGAGCCTGGTGGGCTTCCGTCTATGGGGTCACACAGAGTCGGACACGACTGAAGTGACTTAGTAGCAGCAGCAGCAGCAGATGTGTTTAGTTGGAGAAGGAAATGGCAACCCACTCCAGTGTTCTTGCCTGGAGAATCCCAGGGACGTCGGAGCCTGGTCGGCTGCTGTCTATGGGCTCGCACAGAGTCGGACATGACTGAAGCGACTTAGCAGTAGCAGCAGATGAGAAATACTGATGTCTCAAAGTCAGGTAGTAGTGGTGGAACTGCTGCTGCTGCTAAGTCACTTCAGTCGTGTCCGACTCTGTGTGACCCTGTAGATGGAAGCCCACCAGGCTCCCCCATCCCTGGGATTCTCCAGGCAAGAACACTAGAGTGGGTTGCCATTTCTTTCTCCAGTGGTGGAACTAGTGATAAACTATTAGATTTTTGATTTGTGAACTTAAGAAACAATAGCTTTTGTAAATTTAGAGCCAGTAGGTTTGGGTGTGGAGTATGACAGAAGTCAGGATCTGAGGCCTAAGTGACAGTCAAAATAGAGTCATTGCTGTATGGGGTACTAAATTTTTAGGAGACAAACACTGATTAACTTATTTAAACTGAACTGCTTGGTAACAGAAATGGAAAATATTTATTTTGGCTTAGTGTTAGTTGCTCAGTGTTGTCCGACTCTTTGTGACCCCATGGACTGTAGCCTGCTACTGAACTGAACTGAAGTGGTAAAATACTGAAGAAATAAGAATGAAAAAAGCAATGAGTGTTATTATTATCATGAACTTCAAATGAAGGAAAGAATTTTTCAAGAAGTTGTAATTATTGGGAAGTGTCAATGAAGATAAAGGCAATTAGATAATCTATTTCTAGGAATGATGTAATAGAGAGAAGGAGAGAAGAAAAAAAAAAACAACGATTAATCAGGAAGGTGAGGAGGAATCAAGCAACTCTAGAAAAGATGGGTTGTTATCAATTAAACAAGAAAAGGAATGGAATATCAGCAAGGATGTTATTGAGAGAAGAAATTTTCAGGATTGGAGATTGTGAACTCCCGATTGAAAGGATTAAAGGCTGAGAAAGATGTATGAGATTCAGTTCAGTTCAGTTCAGTTGCTTAGTCGTGTCCAACTCTCTGAGACCCCATGAATCGCAGCACACCAGGCCTTCCTGTCCATCAGCAACTCCTGGAGTTTACCCAAACTCATGTCCATCGAGTCACTGATGCCATGCAGCCATCTCATCCTCTGTCATCCCCTTCTCCTCCTGCACCCTATCCCTCCCAGCATCAGGGTTATTTCCAATGAGTCAGCTCTTTGCATGAAGTGGCCAAAGTATTGGAGTTTGAGCTTCAGCATGGTGTTCTTCCAATGAACACCCAGGACTGATTTGCTTTAGGATGGACTGGTTGGATCTCCTTGCAGTCCAAGGGACTCTCAAGAGTCTTCTCCAACACCACAGTTCAAAAGCATCAATTCTTTGGCACTCAGCTTTCTTCACAGTCCAACTCTCACATCCATATATGACCACTGAAAAACCATAGCCTTGACTAGATGGACCTTTGTTGGAAAAGTAATGTCTCTGCTTTTTAATATGCTATCTAGTTTGGTCACAACTTATCTTCCAAAGAGGAAGCATGTTTTAATTTCAAGGCTTCCATCACCATCTGCAGTGATTTTGGAGTCCCCCAAAATAAAGTCTGACACTGTTTCCACTGTTTCCCCATCTATTTGCCATGAAGTGATGGGACCAGATACCATGATCTTAGTTTTCTGAATGTTAAGCTTTAAGCCAACTTTTTCACTCTCCTCTTTCACTTTCATCAAGAGGTGTTTTAGTTCCTCTTCATTTTCTGCCATAAGGGTGGTGCCATCTGCATATCTGAGGTTATCGATATTTCTCCCAGCAATCTTGATTCCAGCTTGTGCTTCTTCCAGCCCAGCGTTTCTCATTATGTACTCAGCATATAAGTTAAATAAGCAGGGTGATAGCATACAGATTTGACGTACTCTTTTTCCTATTTGGAAACAGTCTGTTGTTCCATGTCCACTTCTAACTGTTGCTTCCTGACCTGCATATAGGTTTCTCAAGAGGCAGGTCAGATTAAGATTAAGTCTATCTAAAGTCCAAAGGATGTTAGTGTCTAGGTGATGAAGCATGAAGATGAATGATGACTTGGGAATCTTGGGTTTTCTGTAAATCTTGGTTTTCTTTTTTTTAATAGTTTTGACAATCTTGATCAAAATGAATGTATCATCCAATGGTGTCCAGAGGGACCTGTGATTATGTCCAAGGAGGTGAGGGTAGGGTCTTCAGGAACATGTGAATTATGTTTGTCCATGATTCAAGAAAACTATTAGAAATATTGAGTAAACTGAAGTGTTTTGGTACTGAAAGGATAACTTAGGAGTGATTAGAATTTTTTAACTTGAAATAATACATATTTTCCATAAATAATACTTAAAGTAATATTCAAATTCCAACTCTTAGATCCTAGGAACACATAGTTCTGTTATTTATGTTCCCTTTTATTTATAAAGAAATCTAAACCTAAATTACTTTCAGGGGATTGATACATTGAATGTGCCGTGCATGCTAAGTCGCCTCAGTTGTATCCGACTCTGTGCAATCCTATGTAGCCTCTCAGGCTCTTCTGTCCATTGGATTCTCCAGACAAGAATACTGGAGTGGGTTGCCATGTCCTCCTCCAGGAAATTTTCCTGACCCAGGGATATAACTAGCATCTCTTAAGTCTCCTGCTTTGGCAGGCAGGTTCTTTACTAGTAATGCCACCTGGGAAGCTCATGTTGAATACTGAAGGAAACTAATATAAATATCTTGTTATATACAGTTTGGAATAAAAAGTAAAGTGTTTTAATGAACATTTCCTTATAGAGGATATCCTAAAACCAAGAGTCCTGTACAAACAAATTCCATCATTTTTCAAAGGACTTTAACCAACATCAAAATGTGTTGACCTGTTTACTTTTGAGTGTTACACTTGTTGAGCTCTTTCCTCTTGCTAAGGAATCATTGAGCTAAAAATAATAATTTGTTTTATAACTTAATTTCCTCCTTAGATATCTGAGTGATCTGAATTTTCAAATAAATTAACATTTATAGCCATCAATTAATTTACAAAGAGTGATCCTATTATTCCTCAGTTCTTTGAAGATCAGCCATCTGACCACATCAGCCATATGAAAAAGTACCAAATTAAAATATTACAAATAAAATTTGAATATTCAGCACTAATTAATCTGAGAAATGCTGGGAATATTTTTTCTCTCCATATGATCGGCCACCTTAGCAACTAGAAAAAAAGGAACAATCACTTTGGCCATGGCTGATTCATGTCAATGTATGGCAAAACCACTACAATATTATAAAGTAATTCCATTCCATTCCGTTGCTCAGTCATGTCTGACTCTTTGCGACCTCGTGGACTTTAGCCTACCAGGCTTCTCCGTCCATGGGATTCTGCAGGCAAGAATACTGGAGTGGGTTACCGTTAGTAATTAGCCCCCAATTAAAATAAATAAATTTAAAACAAACAAACAAAAAATATAAAATAAAATATTTGAGCCACTCTAAGTAAAACATGAGAGAAGTAAACTGAAGCAAGTTCATAGAAAATTAGAACAAAGAATATGAAAAGAAATGCAGTGTAGATCTATGGGTACAAGAGAGCTGTCAGAGGTTCAAAAATATGATTGTGTGCTCTTCAGTTCAGTTCAGTTCAGTCACTCAGTCGTGTCCGACTCTCCACGACCCCATGAATCACAGCACACCAGGCCTCCCTGTCCATCACCAACTCCCGGAGTTCACTCAAACTCATGTCCATCAATTCTGTGATGCCATCCAGCCATCTCATTCTGTCGTCCCCTTCTCCTTCCGCCCCCAACCTTTCCCAGCATCAGAGTCTTTTCCAGTGAGTCAACTCGTCGCATGAGGTGGCCAAAGTATTGCAGTTTCAGCTTTAGCATCAGTCCTTCCAATGAACACCCAGGATTGATCTCCTTTAGGATGGACTGGTTGGATCTCCTTGCAGTCCAAGGGACTCTCAAGAGTCTTCTCCAACACCACAGTTCAAAAGCATCAATTCTTTGGCGATCAGCTTTCTTCACAGTCCAACTCTCACATCCATACAGTACCTAAAAAATAAAAATAAAATCTTTAATTTATCTACTGAGATGAGATTTGTTTCCAGAGTATTTACTGAGTGATTTTTTATCATACATAACTTTTCTTTCATTTTAATGATTGTCAGAATTAATAAATAATAAGTTAAATCTGAATGAACATCAGATAAACAAAAATTTTCAAGTGAAAGTATGTTCCATACATTATTATATTCATTGTTATCTGAAGTTAAAATTTAACCAAACATCCTAAATTTTAGCTGTTGATCCTAGTAATAGTGCATATATATGCTGCTGCTGCTAAGTTGCTTCAGTCGTGTCTGACTGTGTGTGACCCCATAGACGGCAGCCCACCATGCTCCCCTGTCTCTGGAATTCTCCAGGCAAGAACACTGGAGTTGGTTGCCATTTCCTTCTCCAAGGCATGAAAGTGAAAAGTGAAAAGGAAGTCGCTCAGTAGTGTTGGACTCTTAGCGACCCCATGGACTGCAGCCTACCAGGCTCCTCCATCCATGGGATTTTCCAGGCAGGAGTACTGGAGTGGGTGCCATTGCGTTATATATATATATATATATACACACACATATATATATATAAAACCACAAAATGTCGATTAACTAAGTCCTTTGAGTTATTATAACCCCAGAGATAGAATTTACTTAGCCTGGTTTTACTGATTATGACTTTACCACGAAAATGGTGGCAGTGGCAATTTATGTTACCCTGGTGTCATCAAATGAACAGTGGGAATAATGTCAGCTTCACAGATTTGCTGAATAGATTATTAGAGACATATATGTACTTAATGTCCTTAATAAACAGAATTGTTATTCAAATACACCTCAGGCTTAACTGCAGATTTACCCTTTGACATGACATATGGATTGATGACTCGGACAGTAAAGCACAGAACATTGGGATCATAAAGAAACTTAGAAAAAGGCAAATTCTTCATTTAAGCAGAAAATAAACTGAGACAGGATAAAAGAAAAAGTTCATCTAAAAGAACATATAGTATATTTAGGTATTTAGTATCCATTTCTCTATAAATTCCCTAAGTTAAAAAATGTATAGATAATGTACATTATTTCTCATGAAACTGAACAAAGGATAGGGTATTTAAAAACATCTCACAAAGGAAGCTGATATGCTACTCAGCTTGTTTAACTTATTAAGAGCCTGCTAAACTTAGTAGTCTAGGTGAGTTAGGGATTTTTGGCATTATCTAAGAACATTTTAATGCATTTTTCACTTTGGCAAATTGTTAAAATTATGAAAAAAAGAGAGAGACACCATGTCTCTTCTTAATAATGAAAAATATTAATTCTGACTTTACCCTATATTGCTTGTGGGCATGTGTTTAATTTAGTCAAATTGAACTGAAACCATTATAGAATATAAAGTAACCAAAAATGTTCCTATAAGGCAAAAAATGCTAGATGTTAAAGGGAAAGCAGCTATATCATATCTTTTAATAAATATTGTAATCAAGAATCCTGAGAAATAAGTGTGTTCTAGTCTTAATTTTCTTTTGAGATTTATTTGATACTTATGACGGTTAATTTTATATCAGCTTGACTGGGCCACAGTGCCCAGATATTTGGTCAAATATTATTCTAGAATGTTTCTATGAAGGCTTTTTTTTTTCCCCAGTGAGATTAACATTGTTTTGAGTAAAGTAGATTACACTCCATAATTTGATGGGCTTCTTCCAATCAGTTGAAAATCTTAGGAGAACAAAGAAAATTCCCTTCAGCAAGAAGAAATTCTGCTAGTTGATTGCCCCCAACAATAATCCAGTCTTTAGTCACATGAGTCAGTTCCTTTAAAGAAACCTACCTCTCAGTGAATCTTTATCACTATCATCTCTATCACTATCCTCTTATCTGTATCTATATGTATTTATTCCATTACCTTTACCTATATACCTGTATTTATATCTTTTTGTTCTTTTTCTCCGGAGAATCCTAATATGCAGTGCTTATGTTTTTTTCACTGATTTTTTTTTTTTACAAATAGGAAGTGGTGCTTTGTAAATACATTTTATATTAAACCATTATCTAAACAGGTGGAATGAAAGACAAGTAAGCGTTAACTAAAAATAAAAGTAAATATTTTCTACCATAGTCCATGTGTCTTAATGTGCAGTATGAGAATTACAATTGAAAATTATCCAAGTGGGTTTCCTGATGTTTTCAAAGTGTTGCATCATCCAGTAAGTGCCATTGTTTTCATTATTTCAGGAGATTAAAAAATTAAAACCTAACTTACATACCAACAGTTATTAATGAAATATTCTTTTTTCCTTTTGTCTTCTCACCTATTCAACAATGAACATACTTGGAGCCTAATATATTAATGGTAGACAGATTTCAGTTATCCTAGCTTTTGGTTTCATTCAACTCCATCTAATTGGAGCCCCAGGCTTGGATCTCTCACAAACCACATCATGTACAACACTGCTCTGATAGATAAATAAGTAGGAAAAACAAAAACAAGACAGGCAGACCAGGTTTTTAGGTGGCAGACTGAGAGAGTATGGCATCCAATAGCCTGAAGCTCCTAACTGTGATGAAGGCTGTGAAGAGGTGATAACGCTCCTTGTTCTTCATGGCAGACACATTTAGATGGGTCCTTCCTAGAGGCCAGAAGGTAGATTTAAAATTAAATGGCAAACAGCTACTACCAGTATGAAAGTAATGTTCACCGCAGCTTTACACAGAGTCTTGATAACACATGTACCTCTGACCTGGGGTTCTGAAAAGCCCTAAACTGGGAGAGAAAATTCACTGTGAGCAGGTTGGTAAGTGCTGTGAACAAATAGCTTTAAAACTCTGGATAGGAGCTGCAAGGCAAACCAGCACACAGAAAGTATTCTCAGGGAATCTAGGTCAGCCCAGAGGTAGAATTTAGATTCAGAGGGCCTCTGGAAACAGGTTATGATATCATTGTTTATAGCATAGATGACAACTGTATAAATATAGCCTCGTTTGTGCTCAAATTATTTTAAGGATTTGGACATTCCTTTAAAATCTCTCTACAGACTTTTTTTTACTACAGGAAATTTTGTACTTCTGCGAAGTTCACAGTATTTGCTAGCCTCCCTGCTGATGGTAGGTGCTGGGGATGTCTAACATTAGTACATCAGGCTGTAATAAAAAATGCATGAGAACACTGGCTGTCAGAACACTAATTTGGAAATGTATCTCTACCCTGTTTGTACACATGAATTAATCTGCAGAAAAGATTAACTACATGCTATTTGTTAGCCATTAGCTTGTTACCAGTCAATGAGCAAGGTGACAAAAATGATGTTGTTTTTGCATTTTTATGTTATTCCTCTAGGAGTCAATGGAAAATATAGAGTTTAAAGAAATGTTATTTTCAGTCTCAATGAAAAAGAATGGAACTTTAGCAAGTGCACTCATCAGGCAATGATGATCTGTACTGTAGTTTATAAATTTCAGCTTTAAAGAAATTCTTTGAATTTTTTTCCATACATACTCTTGGAGGATTTGAAATGTTACCAGTGGAAAGGTTCAGATGCTTGTTACAGCCTTAAGGCCCTTAAATAGACTTTCTCCTTCACATATGTAGTTAATTTAAAATAATGGCATAACTACGTTTACAATTTAAATGGTTGGGCTAAATTATCCATTATCTTTACCACCCATTCTTGTTAGTGAATAAACTGTGCCTTTTATTCTTTATCTTTTATTTCTTCAATTAGGCAAGTTGATATGGCATGGTGGTTCTGAACAAGGACTCTGGAATTTAAATGTCTGGCTTCAAAAGTGGATTCCAGAACTAGTTACGTAATCCTGTTCAAATAAATTCATGTCTTTAGTCCTTTAGTTTTCTCATCTATAAATTGAGAAGAACAAAAATAAAAACATGTATTATATGAACATTAAATACGTTATAAACATTTAATTTAAATCCTTGCATATATTGAGCACTTTATACATATTAGGCTTCCCTGGTGGTTCAGATGGTAAAAAAACTGCCTGAAGTGTGGGAGACCAGGTTCAATGCCGGTACCAGGAAGATCCCCTGGAGAATACTGGCTTCCCATTCCAGTATTCTTGCCTGGAGAATTCCGTGGACAGAGGAGCCTGGCAGGCTACAGTCCATTGAGTTGCAAAGAGTCTGACAGGACTGAGAGACTAACACCTTCAACTTTATACATATTAACTATCATTACTACAGTCTGTTTAATTTATTCTCTTATACTTCATTGGCATTGTCAGATTTCCATTATCTTGCATTTAAGTTACTGCAACAGCCTTCTACTCAGTATTTTCCTCTAATTTTCATCTACCTCAATTTTTACACACTGTTGCCAGCATGACCATAAACCAAACAGAACCATTTAGGTGATTGCTATGATGAAAATTCTTCAATTTTCTCAACTTCTTCAGTTCAATTCAATTCAGTCACTCAGTCGTGTCGGACTCTTTCAGATTCCATGAATCACAGGACGCCAGGCCTCCCTGTCCATCACCAACTCCTGGAGTTCACCCAAACTCATGTGTATCGAGTTGGTGATACCATCCTGCCATTTCATCCTCTATCATCCCCTTCTCCTCCTGCCCCCAACCCCTCATAGCATCAGGCTCTTTTCCAATGAGTCAACACTTCACATGAGGTGGCCACAGTATTGGAGTATCAGCCTCAGCATCAGTGCTTCCAATGAACACCCAGGACTGATCTCCTTTAGGATGGACTGGTTGGATCTCCTTGCAGTCCAAGGGATTCTCAAGAGTCTTTTCCAATGCCACAGTTCAAAAACATCAATTCTTAGGCACTCAGCTTTCTTCACAGTCCAACTCTCACATCCATACATGACCACTGGAAAAACCATAGCCTTGACTAGACAGACCTTTGTTGGCAAAGTAATATCTCTGCTTTTTAATATGCTATCTAGGTTGGTCATAACTTTCCTTGCAAGGAGTAAGCTTCTTTTAATTTCATGGTTGCACTCACCATCTGCAGTGATTTTGGAGCCCCCAAAAATAAAGTTGACACTGTCCACTCTTTCCCATCTATTTGCCATAAAGTGATGGGACCAGATGCCATGATCTTAGTTTTCTGAATGTCAACTTCTTCAAGGGAGGTCAAATTTATTTTTACAACATTTATGTCCCTCTGTGAGTTGACAGCTTCCTGTCTTGTTAGGCTCATCTATTCCACCTGTCATCTTGAACTTTATATTTTAATGACATAGAACAATTTCTGTCTCCTTAAACACATTCCGATTATCCATATGAGCGTGCCTTTGCACATTATACTTAATCTTCCTATTATACTGAGTATTTAACAGTCAGATTAAATTCATCTTAGGTTTATAGAACAGTCTTTGGGACTCTGTGGAAGAGGGTGAAGGTGGGATGATTTGGGAGAATGGCATTGAAGCATGTATATTATCATATGTGAAAGGAATCACCAGTCCAGGTTCGACACTTGATACAGGATGCTCGGGGCTGGTGCACGGGGATGAACTGGAGGGAGGATATAAGGGGAAGAGGGAGGTGGGAGGGGTGTTCAAGAAAGGGAAAACATGTACACCCGGGGTGGATTCGTGTCAATGTATGGCAAGACCAACCAATATATTAATGTAAGGTAACTTGCCTCCAAAACAAAAAAAAATCTTAAAACTAAAAAAAAAAAAAAAAAATTCATCTTTCAAAATGCAGTTATCCAAAAATGTTACTAACTTTCCCCATCCAACTCATATTTTAGGTTTTACGACTCCCCAATTTCAATATATTTTACTTGTTCAAAGTATTTTAAGTTGCATTGAAATTATGTATTTGTTTATTTTTTAAGTATATGTATTTATTTGGTTGTGCCAGGTCTTAGTTGTGACATGCAGAATCCTTAGTTGTGGCATACAGACTCTTAGTGGCAGCATGTTAAGTCCTGTTCCCCAACTGGGGATTGAACCTGGGTCCCTTTCATTGGGAGCAGAGTCTTAGACACGGGACCACCAGGGAAATTCCTTTATTTGTTTCTTAAAATTGTTTTTGAACTATCTCATAGGTATTCTGAATTTCACCTTAGAATTACCAGAATTTACACTGCAGTGCTCTGAACATGGGCCCAGGTGGCTCAGTAATGAAAGAACCCACCTGCCAATTCAGGAGTCACAGGAGAGGCCGGTTTGATCACTGAGTCAGGGAGATCCCTGGAGGATAAAATGGCAACCCATTCCAGTATTCTTGCCTGGAAAATCCCATGGACAGAGGAGGCCAGGATGGCTGTAAGTCCATGGGGGTTGTGAAGAGCCAGATGCAACTGAGCATCCATGTATGGTCAGAATATAGTAGATCCTTCATAAATATTTGTTAGGAGTGATACAGTTATTTAAATTGTTTTTTTGAACCCTGGTAAAACCTTTGGGAAAAGAAGAGAAGTGAAAAGCAAAGGAGAAAAGGAAAGATATAAGCATCTGAAAGCAGAGTTCCAAAGAATAACTAGGAGAGATAAGAAAGCCTTCCTCAATGATCAATGCAAAGAAATAGAGGAAAACAACAGAATAGGAAAAACAAGAGATCTCATCAAGAAAATTAAAGATACCAAGGGAACATTTCATGCAAAGATGGGCTCGATAAAGGACAGAAATGGTGTGGACCTAACAGAAGCAGAAGATATTAAGAAGAGGTGGCAAGAATACACAGAAGAACTGTACAAAAAAGATCTACACGACCAAGATAATCACGATGGTGTGATCACTCACCTAGAGCCAGACATCTTTGAATGTGAAGTCAAGTGGGCCTTAGAGAGCATCACGACGAACAAAGCTAGTGGAGGTGATGGAATTCCAATTGAGCTATTTCAAATCCTGAAAGATGATGCTGTGAAAGTGCTGCACTCAATATGCCAGCAAATTTGGAAGACTCAGCAATGGCCACAGGACTGGAAAAGGTCAGTCTTCATCCCAAACCCAGAGAAAGGCAATGCCAAAGAATGCTCAAACTACCACACAATTTCACTCATCTCACACGCTAGTAAAGTCATGCTCAAAATTCTCCAAGCCAGGCTTCAGCAATATGTGAACCGTTCAAGCAGGTTTTAGAAAAGGCAGAGGCACCAGACATCAAGTTGCCAAAATCTGCTGGATCATGGAGAAAGCAAGAGAGTTCCAGAAAAACATCTATTTCTGCTTCATTGACTATGCCAAAGCCTTTGACTGTGTGTATCACAATAAACTGTGGAAAATTCTGAAAGAGATAGGAATACCAGACCACCTGACCTGCCTCTTGAGAAACCTGTATGCAGGTCAGGAAGCTACAGTTAGAACTGGACATGGAACAACATACTGGTTCCAAATAGGAAAAGGAGTACATCAAGGTTGTATCTTGTCACTCTGCTTATTTAACTTATATGCAGAGTACATCATGAGGAACGCTGGGCTGGAAGAAGCACAAGCTGGAATCAAGGGAGAAATATCAATAACCTCAGATATGCAGATGACACCAGCCTTATGGCAGAAAATGAAGAGGAACTCAAAAGCCTCTTGATGAAAGTGAAAGTGGAGAGTGAAAATGTGGGCTTGAAGCTCAACATTCAGAAAACAAAGATCATGGCATCTGATCCCATCACTTCATGGGAAATAGATGGGGAAACAGTGGAAACAGTGTCAGACTTTATTTTCGGGGGCTCCAAAATCACTGAGGATGCTGATTGCAGCCATGAAATTAAAAGACACTTACTCCTTGGAAGGAAAGTTATGACCAACCTAGATAGTATGTTAAAAAGCAGAGACATTACTTTGCCAACCAAGGTCCGTCTAGTCAAGTCTATGGTTTGTCCAGTGGTCATGTATGGATGTAAGAGTTGTACTGTGAAGAAAGCTGATCGCTGAAGAATTGATGCTTTCTAACTGTGGTGCTGGAGAAGACTCTTGAGAGTCCCTTGGACTGCAAGGAGATCCAACCAGTCCATTCGAAAAGAGATCAGTCTCGGGTGTTCATTGAAAGGACTGATGCTAAAGCTGAAACTGCAATACTTTGGCCACCTCATACAAAGAGTTGACTCACTGGAAAAGTCTGATGCTGGGAAGGATTGGGGGCAGGAGGAGAAGGGGACGACAGAGAATGAGATGGCTGGATGGCATCACCAACTCAATGGACATGAGTCTGAGTGAACTCTGAGAGTTGGTGATGGACAGGGAGGCCTGGCGTGCTGTGATTCATTGGGTCACAAAGAGTCAGTCACGACTGAGCTACTGAACTGAACTGAAAACCTTTGCAGTATGAGATAAACCAGTGGGTTCAGTTCAGTTCAGTTCAGTTCAGTCGCTCAGTCGTGTCCGACTCTCCGCGACCCCATGAATCACAGCACGCCAGGCCTCCCTGTCCATCACCAACTCCCGGAGTACACTCAAACTCATGTCCACAGAGTCGGTGATGCCATCCAGCCATCTCATTCTCCGTCGTCCCCTTCTCCTCCCGCCCCCAACCTTTCCCAGCATCAGAGTCTTTTCCAGTGAGTCAACTCGTCTCATGAGGTGGCCAAAGTATTGGAGTTTCAGCTTTAGCATCAGTCCCTCCAATGAACATCCAGGATTGATCTCCTTTAGAATGGACTGGTTGGATCTCCTTGCAGTATAAGGGACTCTCAAGAGTCTTCTCCAACACCACAGTTCAAAAGCATCGATTCTTCGGCGATCAGCTTTCTTCACAGTCCAACTCTCACATCCATACATGACCACGGGAAAAACCATTGCCTTGACTAGACGGACCTTGGTTGGCAAAGTAATGTCTCTGCTTTTTAATATACTATCAAGGTTGGTCATAACTTTCCTTCCAAGGAGCAAGCGTCTTTTAATTTCATGGCTGCAATCAGCATCTGCAGTGATTTTGGAGCCCAAAAAAACAAAGTCTGACACTGTTTCCACTGTTTTTCCATCTATTTCCCATGAAGTGATGGGACCAGATGCCATGATCTTTGTTTTCTGAATGTTGAGCTTCAAGCCAACCTTTTCACTCTCCTCTTTCACTTTCATCAAGAGGCTTTTGAGTTCCTCTTCACTTTCTGCCATAAGGGTAGTGTCATCTGCATATCTGAGGTTATTGATATTTCTCCCAGCAATCTTGATTCCAGCTTGTGCTTCTTCCAGCCCAGTGTTCCTCATGATGTACTCTGCATATAAGTTAAATAAGCAAGGTGGCAATATACAACCTTGACGCACTCCTTTTCCTATTTGGAACCAGTCTGTTGTTCCATGACCGGTTCTAACTGTTGCTTCCTGACCTGCATACAGGTTTCTCAAGAGGCAGGTCAGGTGGTCTGGGATTCCCATCTCTTTCAGAATGTTCCACAGTTTATTGTGATCCACACAGTCAAAGGCTTTGGCATAGTCAATGAAGCAGAAATAGATGTTTTTCTGAAACTCTCTTGCTTTCTCCATGATCCAGCGGATGTTGGCAATTTGATCTCTGGTGCCTCTGCCTTTTCTAAAACCTGCTTGAACATCTGGGAGTTCACGGTTTACATACTGCTGAAGCCTGGCTTGGAGAATTTTGAGCATGACTTTACTAGCGTGTGAGATGAGTGCAATTGTGCAGTAGTTTGAGCATTCTTTGGCATTGCCTTTCTTTGGGATTGGAATGAAGACTGACCTCTTCCAGTCCTGTGGCCACTGCTGAGTTTTCCAAATCTGCTGGCATATTGAGTGCAGCACTTTCACAGCATCATCTTTCAAGACTTGAAATAGCTCAACTGGAATTCCATCACCACCACTAGCTTTGTTCGTAGTGATGCTTTCTAAGGCCCACTTGACTTCACATTCCAAGATGTCTGGCTCTAGGTCAGTGATCACATTATCGTGACTATCTTGGTCGTGAAGATCTTTTTTGTACAGTTCTTCTGTGTATTCCTGCCACCTCTTCTTAATATCTTCTGCTTCTGTTAGGTCCATACCATTTCTGTCCTTTATCGAGCCCATCTTTGCATGAAAAGTTCCCTTGGAATCTCTAATTTTCTTGAAGAGGTCTCTTGTTTTTCCTATTCTGTTGTTTTCCTCTATTTCTTTGCATTGATCACTGAGGAAGGCTTTCTTATCTCTCCTTGCTATTCTTTGGAACTCTGCATTCAGATGCTTATATCTTTCCTTTTCTCCTTTGCTTTTCGCCTCTCTTCTTTTTACAGCTATTTGTAAGGCCTCCTCAGACAGCCATTTCGCTCTTTTGCATTTCTTTTCCATGGGGATGGTCTTGGTCCCTGTCTACTGTACAATGTCACGAACCTCCGTCCAGAGTTCATCAGGCACTCTATCAATCAGATCTAGTCCCTTAAATCTATTTCTCACTTCCACTGCATAATCATAAGGGATTTGATTGAGGTCATATCTGAATGGTCTAGTGGTTTTCCCTACTTTCTTCAATTTAAGTCTGAACTTCGCAATAAGGAATTCATGATCTGAGCCACAGTCAGCTCCTGGTCTTGTTTTCGCTAACTGTATACAGCTTCTCCATCTTTGGTTGCAAAGAATATAATCAATCTGATTTCGGTGTTGACCATCTGGTGATGTCCATGTGTAGAGTCTTCTCTTGTGTTGTTGGAAGAGGGTGTTTGCTATGACCAGTGCATTCTCTTGACAAAACTCTATTAGCCTTTGCCCTGCTTCATTCCGTGCTCCAAGGCCAAATTTGCCAGTTACTCCAGGTGTTTCTTGACTTCCTACTTTTGCATTCCAGTCCCCTATAATGAAAAGGACATCTTTTTTGGGTGTTAGTTCTAAAAGGTCTTGTAGGTCTTCATAGAACCGATTAACTTCGGCTTCTTCAGCATTACTGGTTGGGGCATAGGCCTGGATTACTGTAATATTGAATGGTTTGCCTTGGAAACGAACAGAAATCATCCTGTCATTTTTAAGATTGCATCCAAGTACTGCATTTCGGACTCTTTTGTTTACCATGATGGCTACTCCATTTCTTCTAAGGGATTCCTGCCCACAGTAGTAGATATAATGGTCATCCGAGTTAAATTCACCCATTCCAGTCCATTTTAGTTCACTGATTCCTAGAATGTCGACATTCACTCTTGCCATCTCCTGTTTGACCACTTCCAATTTGCCTTGATTCATGGACCTAACATTCCAGGTTCCTATGCAATATTGCTCTTTACAGCACCAGACCTTGTTTCTATCATTGGTCACATCCACAACTGGGTATTGGTTTTGCTTTTGCTCCATCCCTTTATTCCTTCTATAGTTATTTCTCCACTGAGCTCCAGTAGCATACTGGGCACCTACCGACCTGGGGAATTCCTCATTCAGTATCCTATCATTTTGCCCTTTGTTACTGTTCACGGGGTTCTCAAGGCAAGTATACTGAAGTGGTTTGCCATTCCCTTCTCCAGGGGACCACATTCGGCTGTGGTCCATGTGATTAGATCAGCTAGTTTCCTGTGATTATGATTTCAGTTTGTCTGCCCTCTGGTGCCCCCTAGCAATACCTACCGTCTTATTTCGGTTTCTCTTACCTTGGTCGTGGAAAATCTCTTCACAGCCGCTCCAGCAAAGTGCAGCTGCTGTACCTTACCTTGGACGAGGGGTATCTCCTCAAGGCCCCCCCTCCTGACATTGAACGCGGAGTAGCTCCTCTCGGCCCTCCTGCGCCCGCGCAGCCACCGCCTGTTGGATGTGGGGTAGCTCCTCTCGGCCGCCGGCCCTGGCCTCAGGCGTGGGGTAGCTCCTCACGGCCGCACCTCTTTGCGTGGCTCGTTGCGCCCGGGCGGCGTCTCTCGCGTCGCGTCTGCGCCGCCGGGGCCGGCGTCTCTCGCGTCGCGTCTGCGCCGCCGGGGCCGGCGTCTCTCGCGTCGCGTCTGCGCCGCCGGGGCCGGCGTCTCTCGCGTCGCGTCTGCGCCGCCGGGGCCGGCGTCTCTCGCGTCGCGTCTGCGCCGCCGGGGCCGGCGTCTCTCGCGTCGCGTCTGCGCCGCCGGGGCCGGCGTCTCTCGCGTCAAGCAACTTATTCTGAAAGTTACATATTAACAGTATGGACTAGTAGAATCCATACCCTAGAGTAGTAACTGAAAGATGGCACTTGAAGACGAGGGCTTCCCAAGTAGCCTAGTGGGCAAGAATCCACCTGTAGTGCAGGAGACATGGATTTGATCCCTGGTTCAGGAAGATCCACTGGAGAAGGAAATGGCAACCCACTCCAGAATTCTTGCCTGGTAAATCCCATGGACAGTGGAACTTGGAAGGCTTTAGTCCATAGGGTTGCAAAGAGTTTGACATGAATGAAGCAACTGAGCACGCATGTGTGTGTGTGTGCACGGGCGCACGCACACACACACTGAAGAATAAATTAAATATGATTCAACCTTGCTGTATGCTTGGGGGGAGAAAAAGGAAAAAAGAAAGCTCAGAAGCAATGAAGAAATATAGTTACAACTACAATCAGTTCAGAAATGCAATTACAAATATACTTCTTTCAAAAACCCCTGATTTTGTACATGTTTAATTTAACCTTGAACTAGTCTTTATTTCCCTGTTGCAGGCTGGGTACAGAATTGTGCACCATTGTTTTAACTTACTATTATATGTTAAAGATATTTGTAACCCTTTAAATCGTTGTTGAAAACTATGATTAAAATGCCTTCATAATATAATTTTCTAAAACAATTTATACAAGTGTTGGGAAAAATAATACCAAAGACTAAGAAGATAGAACCTTGTCCTGTTTAAGAACTGAACTGTGAAAAGGAAAGACACTCACCAGTCAGCAGTACCTTCCCACACTGAAATGTGGACGTTCTGTATAAACAAATACAATCAATGACCCCCTGAAAATTACTCCTGAGTTTGGGAGAAGGGCAAGAGCCTTGTGACCACAGGTAGGAGAGCATATCCCCAAGAGAGAAATATGGGAAAGGGAGAGATGAATTTGTACTTATAGTAATTAAAAGCTACTAAAGTGTGGTGCTCATAACATAAGTCACATGATTTGTGCAGTAAATACCTCAGATCAGATCTGTAGCTGGACATAGTTGTAGATATAGGCATAGTTATAGATCTATACTGTTCATGGGGTTCTCAAGGCAAGTATACTGAAGTGGTTTGCCATTCCCTTCTCCAGTGGACCACATTCTGTCAGGCCTCTCCACCATGACCCGTCCATCTTCAGTGGCCCCACATGGCATGGCTTAGTTTCATTGAGTTAGACAGGGCTGTGGTCCATATGATCAGATCAACTAGTTTTCTGTGATTATGATTTCAGTGCATCTGCCCTCTGATGCCCCCTCACGAAACCTACAGTCTTATTTGGGTTTCTCTTACCTTGGTCGTGGAAAATCTCTTCACAGATGCTCCAGCAAAGTGCAGCCACTGTACCTTACCTTGGACGAGGGGTATCTCCTCAAGGCCACCCCTCCTGACCTTGAACGTGGAGTAGCTCCTCTCTGTCCTCCTGTGCCCACGCAGCCACCGACTCCCCATGAACAGTATCAAAAGGCAAAATGATAGGACGCTGAATGAGGAATTCCCCAGGTTAGTGGTGCCCAGTATGCTACTGGAGATCAGTGGAGGAATAACTCCAGAAAGAATGAAGGGATGGAGCCAAAGCGAAAACAATACCCAGTTGTGGATGTGACTGGTGATAGAAGTAAGGTCTGATGCTGTAAAGAGCAATATTGCATAGGAACCTGGAATGTTAGGTCCATGAATCAAGGCAAATTGGAAGTGGTAAAACAGGAGATGACAAGAGTGAACGTAGACATTCTAGGAATCAGTGAACTAAAATCGACTGGAATGGGTGAATTTAACTCATATGACCATTATATATACTACTGTGGGCAGGATTTCCTGAGAAGAAATGAAGTAGCCATCATGGTCAACGAAAGAGTCCAAAATGCGGTACTTGGATGCAATCTCAAAAACGACAGAATGATCTCTGTTCGTTTCCAAGGCAAACCATTCAATATTACAGTAATCCAGGCCTATGCCCCAGCCAGTAACGCTGAAGAAGTCGAAGTTGAATGGTTCTATGAAGACCTACAAGACCTTTTAGAACTAACAGCCAAAAAAGATGTCCTTTTCATTATAGGGGACTGGAATGCAAAAGTAGGAAGTCAAGAAACACCTGGAGTAACAGGCAAATTTGGCCTTGGAGCACAGAATGAAGCAGGGCAAAGGCTAATAGAGTTTTGCCAAGAGAATGCATTGGTCATAGCAAACACCCTCTTCCAACAACACAAGAGAAGACTCTACACATGGACATCACCAGATGGTCAACACCGAAATCAGATTGATTGTATTCTTTGCAGCCAAAGATGGAGAAGCTCTATACAATTAGCAAAAACAAGACCAGGAGCTGACTGTGGCTCAGATCATGAAATTCTTATTGCCAGATTCAGACTTAAATTGAAGAAAGTAGGGAAAACCACTAGACCATTCAGATATGACCTAAATAAAATCCCTTATGATTATACAGTGGAAGTAAGAAATAGATTAAAGGACTAGATCTTATAGATAGAGTGCCTGATGAACTCTGGACGGAGGTTCGTGACATTGTACAGAAGACAGGGACCAAGACCATCCCCATGGAAAAGAAATGCAAAAAAGCAAAATGGCTGTCTGAGGAGGCCTAACAAATAGCTGTGAAAGAAGAGAGGTGAAAAGCAACGGAGAAAAGGAAAGATAAGCATCTGAATGCAGAGTTCCAAAGATAGCAAGGAGAGATAAGAAAGCCTTCCTCAGCGATCAATGCAAAGAAATAGAGGAAAACAACAGAATAGGAAAAACAAGAGATCTTTTCAAGAAAATTAAAGATACCAAGGGAACATTTCATGCAAAGATGAGCTCAATAAAGGACAGAAATGGTATGGACCTAACAGAAGCAGAAAATATTAAGAAGAGGTGGCAGGAATACACAGAAGAACTGTACAAAAAAGATCTTCATGATGAAGATAATCATGATGGCGTGATCACTCACCTGGAGCCAGACATCTTTGAATGTGAAGTCAAGTGGGCCTTAGAGAGCATCACGACGAACAAAGCTAGTGGAGGTGATGGAATTCCAATTGAGCTACTTCAAATCCTGAAAGATGATGCTGTGAAAGTGCTGCACTCAATATGCCAGCAAATATGGAAAACTCAGCAGTGGCCACAGGACTGGAAAAGGTCAGTCTTCATCCCAATCCCAAAGAAAGGGAATGCCAAAGAATGCTCAAATTACTGCACACTTGCACTCATCTCGCACGCTAGTAAAGTCATGCTCAAAATTCTCCAAGCCAGGCTTCAGCAATATGTGAACCGTGAACTTCCAGATGTTCAAGAAGGTTTTAGAAAAGCCAGAGGCACCAGAGATCAAATTGCCAACATCCGCTGGATCATGGAGAAAGCAAGAGAGTTCCAGAAAAACATCTATTTCTGCTTCATTGACTATGCCAAAGCCTTTGACTGTGTGGATCACAATAAACTGTGGAACATTCTGAAAGAGATGGGAATAGCAGACCACCTGACCTGTCTCTTGAGAAACCTGTCTGCAGGTCAGGAAGCAACAGTCAGAACTGGACATGGAACAACATACTGGTTCCAAATAGGAAAAGGAGTACGTCAAGGCTGTATATTGTCACCTTGTTTATTTAACTTATATGTAGAGTACATCATGAGAAACGCTGAGCTGGAAGAAGCACCAGCTGGAATCAAGATTGCCGTGAGAAATATCAATAACCTCAGATATGCAGATGACACCACCTTTATGGCTGAAAGTGAAGAGGAACTAAAAAGCCTCTTGATGAAAGTGAAAGAGGAGAGTGAAAAGTTTGTCTTGAAGCTCAGCTTTCAGAAAACGAAGATCATGGCATCTGGTCCCATCACTTCATGGGAAATAGATGTGGAAACAGTGGAAACCGTGTCAACTTTATTTTTGGGGCTCCAAAATCACTGCAGATGCTGATTGCAGCCAGGAAATTAAAAGACGCTTACTCCTTGGAAGGAAAGTTATGACCAAACTAGATAGCATATTAAAAACAGAGACATTACTTTGGCAACCAAGGTCCGTCTAGTCAAGGCTATGGTTTTTCCCGTGGTCATGTATGTATGTAAGAGTTGGACTGTGAAGAAAGCTGATCGCCGAAGAATTGATGCTATTGAACTGTGGTGCTGGAGAAGACTCTTGAGAGTCCCTTGGACTTCAAGGAGATCCAATCAGTCCATTCTAGAGGAGATCAATCCTGGGTGTTCATTGGAAGGACTGATGCTAAAGCTGAAACTCCAATACTTTGACCACCTCATGCGACGAGTTGACTCACTGGAAAAGAGTCTGATGCTAGGAGGGATTGGGGGTAGGAGGAGATGGGGACGACAGAGAATGAGATGGCTGGATGGCATCACCGTCTCGATGGACATGAGTTTGAGTGAATCCGGGAGTTGATGATGGACAGGGAGGCCTGGCGTTCTGTGATTCATGGGGTCACAAAGATTCGGACACAACTGAGCGACTGAACTGAACTGAACTGATAGATCTATAGCTACAGATATTAAAGATTTATTATTATGAGAAATTAGCTAATGTGATAAGGAGTCTGAGAAGTTCTATGAGAGGCTGAAGACCCAGGAATGCCAGTAGTGTAATCCAGTCTGAGTCTGAAGTTTGGGTAGCTGATGATATGAATGCCAGTCCAATGGCCAAAAAAGATAAGAGGCCCCAGCTCAATCAGTTAGAGACAGGGGGAAAGGGGCAGATTCTTCCTTCCTGTCCTTTTGTTCTATTCAAGCTCTCAAGGGATTAGAATATGCCCACTTACATTGGGGAAGCCAATTTGCTTTACTGAATTCACCAATTCAATGCTAATCTCATTCAGAAACAGACAGAGCCCACAATAATATTTCCCCTGGGAACCCCATGGCCAGTCAAAATGACACACAGAATTGACTACCACATACCCTGTTTTCATTTCACTAACTGTTTCCACTGAACCATTTCCACTGTCCAACTTATTGTTTCCTTTAAAGAGAAGAATTTTCAAACCCTACCACTTTCAACCTGTGAAATACCTCATAAAATAGAGACAGTTTATGCAATGCACCCAGCAGGCAGAGGACAAAATGGCAGATTGGAAACTGAACTGATTCAGCATTAGGGACTCCTCATTAAGAGTCTGCTGTGCTGTGCTGTGCTTAGTCTCAGTCATGTCTGACTGTTTGTGACCCCATGGACTGTAGCCCACCAGGCTCTCTCCAGGCAAGAATACTGGAGTGGGTTGCCATGCTCTCCTCCAGGTTATCTTTTCGACCCAGGGATCGAACCCAGGTCTCTCCCATTACAAGTAGATTCTTTACCATCTAAGCCACCAGAGAAGCCCAAGAGTGCTGTTACTGAAGACTAACTGGTCAGCAGCAAAGATCAAAACTGAGCCCTCAATATGGTATTCTCCTCTGAGGGAACCAGCAGCACTGGACAGTGAGTCAGTTCATCTCAATGTTTCTGCTCAAGATAGCAGCAACAATTAATCTTTACTGGAACTGCACTTACACCAGATGGTGGCATACTTTTCTTGCATGTAATTCCTTGATATACCACAATCCTAGGGCTTTACCACGTTTTATTTACTGACATGAAATATGCATAATGTTGTCTCAAAGAAACACATTTCACAGTGAAAGAGGTATGACGAAGAATCCATATCCATGATATTCACTACTACACACTGTGTCTTATAGAAGCAGACAACCTGATGGAAATTTGAAATTGCCTATAGATGGTGCCATCTTGGTTTGCTATACTTCCTTCCAGATGCTATATGGCATATTTATTAAACTAAAGATTATATACTGCTATGTCCCCAAAAGCTAGAATATATAGGTCTAGGAAACAAAAAGAATTGACCACTCCCACCACTATTTTCACTAGCTATCCTGTAGAATTTGTTCTTCCTATATCATTACTTTAGGAATGTTTTATTATTGGTTTTACATCCCAGGAGCAGGATGCTTCTACTAGTGGATAAATAAGGATTACTGAACTTCATATCACTGTGACCAGGGTATTTTGGGCTTCTTATGCCAGTAGACTATAGTCACAGAAATGAGGTAACATATTCAAAGATGTATTGATAATGGATCATGTTGAGAATTTAGGGTTGTTGCTGTATAATGTCATCAAGGAGCAATAGGTCTAAAATTCACATAGATGTCTTTTGGTGCTTCTGTTCCTGGTAATAACACTGAATAGGACAGTGAAGCAATTACATCCTGATGTGGAGAAGAGTAAGGGCTCAGACCACTGTGTAGCTGAGGTCTGTGTTACAGCACCAGATGTAGTGTTGGCCCAGCTAAAGTGTTTGCCAACAGTAAGAAAAACTTGGAGGCAAAGGAGATAGACAATTAATTATCATCTTTGGGAAAACTAAAAGAGTGGTCACTGAAGCCTGTTTCACTAACCTCTATATTTACCTTTCTTTTGTTTTCTTATTAGGACATAGATATTCAGTCCATATATATTACTCATTTAAATTTTTTGAAATACAACAAGGCAGCACCACATTAAAGAGTGAGTGCCAGAACTGACTGGAACAGAAAGGGAGAGGAGTGCTCTGTCGGGGAAAGATTCAAGACCTACAGAGCAACCAAACTTCCTGTTTGTTTCTGGAAGTCAAACATTATGCCTTTCTGATGCAGGAAGTCTGTTTCATATGTCATTTATGAAATGCATTTCTATCAGTGCTATTTTTTGGTCATTTTTTTCCTGATACAGTGTTGCTTGTTCTTTTGAGTTCTCACTAAGAAGAGACTTATGAACATAAAAGACCCAAACTTCACAGCAAACCATCTGCAGTATACCTGTTATATATCCAGTTTTTACTTGCACATTTGCACACTTTCTTTAGTTCTGACCTAGAACAATGTCCAGGACTCAACAATAAAAAGCTGTTTCTACTCTCTGGGTATACCTACTATTTTCAGCTCATGAAGGCAGACAGGAGTGAGCCTAAATAATGAGTTTAGCTCCTTCTGTTAGTCAATCTAATGACCTCCCTGTAGAAAATAAAGTTATCTAATGCTAAAAATTTAAATAAGCAAAGGAATTTTTAAAATTTTATTTTTCCCTATTTTAATATCTCATTCAGTAGTAGAAATTTAGGGCATTATTGCTAATTTCCAGAGTTGACAACCTCTCACATAAGGATTTCATGAGGTGTTTAAGGCATGAGATTAAATGTGTGAGAAAGTGTGAATGAAAGCAATGAGGAATTATATACAATATCTGAGAAATAATGAGAAATACATTTATTAATTCAGAAAATCAGTTTATAAAACTTACTGGCAAGTGTTTTGACAGACAGTAGAAATTATGCGTAGAGAATTAATAGCATTTCCAAATTTAGTCAGAATACAATGCCTCTCTTTAATGTCTTAGTAATATACTCTAAAATTTTGAGATCAATGTATAGGATAAGGAAGCTATACTTACTTTGAATTAGTGGGACAGTTTTGCATTAATTTAATGTCAGGAATGTATGCAACTAGCTGCAAAACAATATAAGGAAGGTTTTCTATTAAACTATTGAACTGAAATCATAAATTTGAAATTTCCTAATGATGGAGTAACCATAAGCTTTTAATAAAAAATAAGGGGAAAAAATCATCAGAAGCAAGAGTGAAATCATTACCTAACTGAAAATTTATGGAGCTGTTCAGGAAGACTGCATACTAACCATCCTCTTCCCAAGTTTTATGCTTCTGTCTTAACAAGAGAATTTATCCTTATATTAATGGTTAATCCCTTCACAGCCCATCTGAATCACTGCCACCCTTGCCTTCTCAGGAATCTTTCACTATCAAATATTACCTTTTTCTCCTATATATTCTTGTTCCTTATCTCTATTATACCCATTAAAAGAGTAGGTAAAATTTTCTTCAAAATACAGCTCTTTAAAGCTACTGTCTTTTTTTTCTTTCTTTTTTTAATTGGAGGCTAATTATTTTACAATATTATATTGGTTGGTTTTGCCATACATTGACATGAATCTGCCCCGGGTCTACATGAGTTCCCCTTCCTGAACCCCCCTCCCACCTCCCTCCTCCGCTTATCCTCCCTCTGGGTCATCCCCGCATACCAGCCCCGAGCATCCTGTAACATGCACCGACCCTGAACTGGCGATTCGTTTCACATATGATAATGTACATGTTTCAATGCCATTCTCCCAAATCTTCCCACCCGCACCCTCTCCCACAGAGTCACAAAGATTGCTCTATACATCTGTGTCTCTTTTGCTGTCTCGTATACAGGGTTATCATTTCCATCTTTCTAAATTCCATATATATGCGTTAGTATGCTGTATTGTTGTTTTACTTTCTGGCTGACTTCACTCTGTATAATAGGCTCTAGTTTCATCCACCTCATTAGAACTGATTCAAATGCATTCTTTTTAATGGCTGAGTAATACTCCATTGTGTATATGTACCAAAGCTTTCTTATCCATTCGTCTGCGGATGGACATCTAGGTTGCTTCCATGTCCTGGCTATTATAAACAGTGCTGCGATGAACATTGGAGTACATGTGTCTCTTTCAATTCTGGTTTCCTCGGTGTGAATGCCCAGAAGTGCGATTGCTGGATCATATGACAGTTCTATTTCCAGTTTTTTAAGGAATCTCCACACTGTTCTCCATAGTGGCTGTACTAGTTTGCATTCCCACCACACCCTCTCCAGCATTTATTGCATGTAGACTTTTGGATAGCAGCCATTCTGACCGGTGTGAAATGGTATCTCATTGTGGTTTTGATTTGCATTTCTCTGATTATGCTTACTTTCTTATTCTCTCCTTTCCCATCACAGCCATTCTCCTAGGTCTTGTCTTACTTGCCATTCAGTGTTCTAGTCACCCCAACAGAATGTCTGTTCCCATGACTTAAAAGACACAGCTCTAACGAATTATCAGCAAATATATATTAAATGCTTATGCTCAGGCAGACACTATGATAGGGTTGGGGAATGCAACTGTGAACAGGACAACTAGTATGGGGCAGAGAAAAAGACAAATACTGAATTTTACAAATAGTGATAAATTTTAAAGAAAATTGATTTGGTGTAGAATGGGGTTACTTACTTAAGTAGCAAGAGAAGTTTTTGTTTGTTGTTTTAATAGATGACAAGCTGAGATGTAAATTCAGTCATATCTGAGGAAAAAAACATTCCTGGAAAATACACAAGCATGACAAAAACTGTAAGGTGAAAAAGAGTTCGTTGTGTTCTTGAAAAAAATTTTAAAAGGCTGATAGGAGCAGAGTTTAGTGAGTAAGGAGGACACTGAAAGAGAATAGATTGCGACTAGTCAGGCTCTAGATCAGGAATGCTTTATAATGCTTGTTAGGAAGCAAGGGTTTTATTTAAGTGTAAAGAAAAGTCACTGAAAATGTTTTAAGTAGAGAAGAGATAGCATGTGATTTTGTCTTTTAAGATGCTGAATGGAATGAAAGAGTGCAGAGGGCAATGGCAGGAACAAGGAAGGACAGTTAGACTGACCTAAGTGAATAATGAGAGCTTGAACTAGCACAGTGGTCAACTGAGTCAGAGACAGGGAGAGATGCAGATACCTTTTGGAGGCTGAAGAGCCAGAATTTCTTAAAGAACAAGACTTAAGAACCTAAAGCCTGTTCTGCAGAGTGAAGTCAGAAAGAGAAAAACAAATATTGTATATTAAGTGATGTATGTGGAATCTAGGAAATGGTATTCACGGACCTATTTGCAGGGAGGGAATGGAGACACAGACGTAGAGAACAGACTTGTGGACACTGGGAGAGGGAGAAGATGGGAGATAGCTGGTGAGAAGTTGGTATATAAATAATACAGGGAACCCAGCCTGGCACTCTGTGATGAGGGGTGGGATGGGGGATAGGAGGGAGGCTCAAGAGGGAGGGCATATATGTGTAATTATGGCTGAATCACATTGTTGTACAGCACAAACCATACAACATTGTAAATCAGTTCTCCTCCAATTATAAAAAAAATAAAAATAAAAGAAGTAGAGAAAGATAGGATCAATGAGTACACCCTGATTTCTGGCTTTAATAACTAAGTGGATGATGGTGGATGAATGGTGACAATTCAAGTGACACGTCTCAGGGCTGGCAAGGAAAGAAGTCAAGAGTCCTGACAGATGACCTCAAACAAACACAAGCCAATGAATATTTGTAGAGTTTCCCTTTTCACCTGACCTCACAGACCTTTGACCCAGTTAATGACTCCCTCTTTCAAACACATTCCTCTTTTAGATTCTTAGAAAAAGCATACAGTTATTTTTCTTTGTCTTTTCTTCTAACCTGTCAGACTTTGGTTTATTGGTTTTATCTGACAAGCCTCTTTGTTTCTAAGAGCTCTACATTTTGGGGTTTCACAAGATTCTGTCCCAGGATTTTTCTTTTTTTCTTCTTATACTCTGCTTAGATTTTGTAGCCTCCATCTCTCTTACAGTTCATATGCTGACAGATCCCAAATTGATATCCCTCAGATATCCATTTTAAATCACAGACCCTATGTCCAGCTGTTTCTTCAGTAGACCTATTCTGATACCTGAGAGCCTTCAACATCAGTACATTCAAGACAGACCTAACAACCCGCCCTTCACCTAGAATAAATCCTCACACTTCCAGCTGTTTATATCAGAAACTTAGAACTTTTATCTCTGTTTTCCAGATCATCCTTTCAATATTAACAAAATAACTCAAAAACTATTCTTTGCTAAACTCTATCATTAATGATGACTTAAGTGACAAATAGAACATTGAACCTGTGTTTGTGGACCTTACCAACTAGTTAAGGACAATATGTTAAAAATAAATATGTGCATTTATACATTTTTATGTAAAGGGATAGGCTGTGCCTTTTGAAATATTGTGAGATGACCTAAGTTAGATGGGAAAGATTCAGCCTTGATTTCTCTGAAGAAGTGTTGTTAGCTCTATTTCTTTTTTGTTTGTTTTTTTTTAAATCAGCACATATCTTTCCACATTCATCGGGTAAGTCACCGTCTTCTATTGCATTTTTCTACTGCACTTTAATGTTATTTCTGCATCTCTTCTTCTCTCCCTACATTTCAGCTTGTACTCAGGAAATAATCTTACAAAGGCAATAAGAATCCCCACAAATAGAAAATTTTATTTCCTGATAACTTAAAACATAGTAAAGAATTTTCTTTAATCTCATTTTGAAAATCAAGGTTTTTCATGCCTTCATTTCAAAAATGTTACTCCAACTAATTACATTCTTTCACTCATCATCTGTAATCTCTCTTGGCACATTTCTGTTCCACTCTGCTCTCTCTGCACATGAATAACTAACTCAGCCTTTGAGTCTGATATTTCCTTAAATGTATGTTCCCTGATCTCACAAGCTATATGTTATCCCTGCCCAAAATATATGTGCTCAGGCCACTGGGCTTTATCTTCTTGCAGTCAGCACAATTGTGATTCAGTAATTATTTATGTAATTATTGACTTAGTGTCTATCTTAACTGATATATTACAAACTCACATAAGGCAGGAAATGTAATTGTTTATCGTTATTTGTATCTTCTGTGTTTAGAATACTGATCAGTTACCCCACAGGACTCAATAAATGATTACAAAATGAATGACTGTTTTACATTTAGAGTCAGCTACAGCTGCATCAGATTCAGTTCAGTGATTAAATATGTACAAATTGATCACAGTTCATTAAATATATTTAATGGAAATGACCAGCTAAAATAAATACACAGATAATAATTTGATATGATATAATTTATTACCAAAAGATCCCTAATGTGAGACAAAATGTAAACTGATTATTCTTTGTATTAGTCAAATTAAATTTTGTAAAAATTACTTACTGATACTTCAAATCAGTATTTGGTAGTGTGTTCTTTTCACATTAATTTTAAAATATTTATTTTATTTAAATTTAAAATTTTATTTTAAAATTTGCTCCAACTCTGTTAAGATGAAAGTTGTCCCACAGTCAGAGAAAGTGGACTGATAAAATCCATTAACTATTACTTTTAGTTATTGCAAAACACTGGTGTTTTCAATTTACATAAGGCTTAATTCATTTATTAGATATTGACTTGAATATATTATAGATTTATTCAATAGCTTTATAACTTATCTCCTATAATGCATAGTAATATTATGAAGGCTAGGTATGTGTTGATTCTTAGTAATTTGAAAGAAATTCTAGAAGTTCTCATGGATACAGAAAGTTGAGATGTTAATGAAACAATAAAGAACTTTCTTTAAATAAATTATAGGAGTTCTAAAATCCTGTCATAATTTAGTCTGACTTCTTATAACGTTTCATAATAGAAAATATACATTTTTGCATACAAGTTGGAATCATTTAATACAGTGATTACTAGTACTATTCCATGGATTAGATCTAGGCAGGTTATCTGAAAATAGCCTGAGGAACTTTTAAGATATATATATATATATATGTTAACATGCCCCACTCCTAGAGATTCTAATTAACAAGATGAAAGGAGAGCCTTTTTTTTTTTTTTTTTTAGCATAAAGCTCCCAAAGCAATTCTCAAAAGCACTCAGATCATCCAAGTTTGAGAATCAGTACTACAATTCAGAGATCATAGACTGGCTGCCAGTGGGCTGAGTCCAACTTACAGAAATGAGCTCTTTGACCCATGGAGTGTTTTCACATTTACATCTTCTCTTGAAAAAGGAAAAGTCTGACAAAAGAAAATCTTCATTATTGAGTAACAGCAGTGTACCAAATTTTTTTAGCAACTGCTTCCTTTATATAAAATATTTATTTCTTCATTTGTTTATTCAAAATAATATCTATTTATGACCAATTTGGATAATATTTTCTAGTTGCTCAGAAAATTAAAATAAGCAAAATAGACAAACTGCACAGTTATTAGAATTCAAACTCCTAAGGGAAAAGCAGAAAATTTACATGTGCTCTTTGGTTCAAGATTGTCCCTATCAGTCACTGTTCTCCAAGACACTACAACAGTGTCTTCTTGTCCATTTATCACCAGGCACATCTATATATTTTTGAGTAAAGACAATTTTCGCTCTTCTCTTTTTACTTTTATATTAGTTAGAAAAGGGCCACTTTCTATGAAGAAGAACAAAATGTTCAGTGACCTAACCCAAAATAATTTGATTTTTTAAAATTTTATGTTATAGTTCACTGTGTATGTTCTTCTAAGTGGTGATTTATGAAATTATTTTCCTTTCATCTTGTGACTTTTAGATCCCCTGAGACTTCAAGATCATCTGTGAACACTTAGTGAAAGGGAAAAGAAAGGTTGTGTGTAGTACATGCATTTCATAATTCTGTATCTATGTTATTCCATGACCTATAAGTAACACATCCATTTCTCCTGACACTGCTTTGCTATAACAAGCCCCATGTTCTAGGCAGATACAAGGGGAGGGCTGAGAAATGAAGTCCCAGCACTCAGCTCCTTCAATTTTAGTGTGAAAGAAGGAATAAGAGTATTTTTTGGATAGATTTTCTTTGCCAAACTCTCAAAATTTATAAAATGGCAGATGTACCTAGAAGGTTGTATACTTCAAGAAAACAAAAGCAAACATTTTTTTTAGTTTATTTTATTCAACATAGAAATAAAGAGAAGCAAGATAGATAGCCCTGCCTAGTCAATGTCATACATCTGTGTTACAGTCTTAGTACCCATATGAAATTGAGTTTGACTTTTGATTTAGCCTAGACCTTGATTTTAGACAGAAATGATCACAGAACAAAATAAGATTTTCATAAGGCCACAGAATGAATTAACAGCAGAACCAGGAAAAGACATGAAATGTCTACTAACTTCAAGCTGAGCCCTATTTCTATTACACTTATATTCCTCTCTACCATTATACAGCTCTATAAAATACATAGAAGTCTATGTACAAGTCTACACATATATTCTCTTTATGCTTTAAAGATTTTTAATTTTATCTTCATAATATTTCTCTTGCCTCTTGTACGAGCAATTACTTTGTGAAACTTTACCTCCTATTTTCCATGACTGTTTTGGAACAACAATTGGTGTACCCTGCCATCATGCCCACAAGACTGAGCATATGAGGCAATCATAATACACATCTATTGCAAGGAACCTAGCCTGTGAAAATGCAAATTACACACAATGGACCAATCATATCTTCCTTGGGAACTGTGTGGAATAATGGAGGGCTGCCCATTCCTTTACCCTTCCCTTCTTTTTGATGAAGGTACAGATTTAAAGAGATGGTGATACCAGACCACTTTACCTGCTTCCTGAGAAATCTGTATGCAAGTCAAGAAGCAACTGTTAGAACCAGACATGGAATAGACCAGTTCTAAATTGGGAAAGGAGTACATCAAGACTGTATATAGTTACCCTGCTAATTTAACTTCTATGCAGAGTACATCATGAGAAATGCTAGGCTGGATGAAGCACATGCTGGAATCAAGATTGCCAGGAGAAATATCAATAACCTTAGAGATATGCAAATGACACCACCTTTATGGCAGAAAATGAAGAAGAACTAAAGAGCCTCTTGATGAAAGTGAAAGAGGAGAGTGAAAAATCTGACTTAAAACTTAACACCCAAAAAATTAAGATCATGGCATCCAGTCCCATCACTTGATGGCAAATAGATGGGGGAACAATGGAAACAGTGAAGACTTGATTTTCTTCAGCTCCAACATCACTTCAGATGGTGACTGCAGCCATAAAATTAAAAGATGCTTGCTCCTTGGAAGAAAACCTATGACAAAGTTAGACAGCATATTAAAAAGCCAAGATTACTTTACCAACAAAGGTTTATCTAGTCAAAGCTATGTTTTTGCCCATAGTTGTATGGATGTGAGAGTTGTATCATAAAGAAAGCTGAATGCTGAAGAATTGATGCTTTTGAAATGTGGTATTGGAGAAGACTCTTGAGAGTCCTTTGGACTGCAAGGAGATCAAACCAGTCAACCGTAAAGGAAATCAGTCCTGAGTATTCACTGGAAGGACTGATGCTGAAGCTAAAGTTCCCTTTGGCCACCTGATGTGGAGAAATGACTTACTGGAAGAGAACGTGATGCTGAGAAAGACTGAAAGCAGGAGAAGTGGATGACAGAGGATGAGATGGTTGTATGGCATCACCAACTCAATGGACATGAGTTAGAACAAGCTCTGGGAGTTGGTGAAGGACAGGAAGTCTGGCGTGTTGTAGCCCATGGGTTCGCAAAGAGTCGGACATGAATGAGCAGCTGAAATGAAAGATTTGGTATCATTCCTTTATTTTCTATAATATTTAGGAGTTAAGGAAATCTCTCCTTTCCAAATAAGTCAAGGACTGATGATAACCGTTTGTCTGAAATGTGTTCATCCTCTAAAATCATCTTAAGATATGGCATTAGGAAGATGGCCTAAAAGAAATAAAATGGACCAGAGAGGGGTCATATGGATGGGAGTAGTGGTGTGAGCCGGAGAAGGCAATGGCACCCCGCTCCAGTACTCTTGCCTGGAAAATCCCATGGATGGAGGAGCCTGGTAGGCTTCAGTCCATGGGGTCGCTAAGAGTCGGACATAACTGAGTGACTGCACTTTCACCTTTCACTTTCATGCATTGGAGAAGGAAATGGCAACTCACTCCAGTGTTCTTGCGTGGAGAATCCCAGGGATGGGGGAGCATGGTGGGCTGCCGTCTATGGGGTCGCAGAGTCGGACACGACTGAAGCAACCTAGCAGCAGCAGCAGTGGTGTGAGCATATTTATATTTCTGTGGTTCATGTGACAACTTTGAAGGAGTTTGCTGAAAGTTGAATAGTCACTGCTAAAGATGATTGGGATGTCAGCTGTCTTCCTGTAGCTCCTCACAATTTCAGTTCAGGAAATCAGTTTTCTGGCGAAAGGGACTCCAGAAGAAGAGACTGTGTGGTAGATGACAGAAGAAGTGGGGAAAAAACAAGCTAAGCCTGGTACAAATCCTCCAATTTAAAGGACTGTTTGAAGACAGCAGTCCAAAGAACTATTACTAACAAATACATCTTCACAAGTGAGTCAGAGTTCAGGTGCTTGCCACATAGAGGCAGTATGGGTTAGACAGAAAAGCAGCAAACACCAACAGAAAAAAAGGCAATAAGACTAAGTTGTTCATAGAGGATAATAAGATAAGCAAGCAAAGAGCAGGTAACTAATCACAATGGGTAGCAGTAGGTTAAAAAAAAAAATAAAAAAGACTACTTCCCACTTCCCTCCTCTCTCCCTCAATACTGGTGACCAGAACTTCCTTCAGGATGCTGAAACTGAAAATTTCACCGAACTGTGTACTGTGCTGTGATTAGTAGGTCATTCATGTCTGACTCTTTGTGACTCCATGGACTGTAGCCCCCTACACCAGGCTCCTCAGTACTGAAAAGTACTTTTAAAAATGATCTGCATCAATACTCTAAAGTCGTTAAGAAGCTAAATTAGTGCTAACCTTGCCTGAATTCTCCAGGCAAGAATACTTGAGTGGGTTGCCAAGCTCACCTCCTGGATACCTTTCCAACCCAGGGATCGAACCCAGGGATCGAACCCAGGTCTCCCGAACTGCAGGTGGATTCTTTATCATCTGAGCCAGTAGAGAAGCCCAAGAATACTGGAATGGATAGCCTATCCATTCTCCGGGGGATCTTCCTGACCCAGGAGTCAACCCGGGGTCTCCTACATTGCAGGTGGATTCTTTACCAGCTGAGCTACAAGGAAAGCCTAAAAATTTAACCATAGGCCTAATATTAGGAGCACTTAGTTTTTGGTTTTGTTTTTCCCCTTTCAAAATCAATGAGACAAGGTTTTACTCAGTAATAGACTATTTTTGTAGATGGAGATTTGGTGTCAGACTGACCTCTCTACCTTTTCACTTTTGCTTTTAGAGCAAGTCTGTTTTTCCTCTGATGGTACACCTTTACCCGTCATAGAACTAACTGCCTTGTAGCAATGATATATTGATGTATTTTAGAGAAAATAAATACCTCAATATTTTACTCCCCAGCACCTTCTACTGATTTGACCAGCTTTTCTGAGAGTTTGTGGGGTTTTAGTGATTTGCCTCACTTTCTAGAATGATGAGCTCTTGGGCAAGGGAGTAGCAGTGTATAACCTGAGGAAGGATACTGCATTGAGTGAAAGCCTATCAATGCTGTTCCTGATGTCTGGATAATGATCTTTAGCCTGGTCTATTCTTCTGGTCTTTTACATCACTGATGGTGACTTTCTCTAGGGAATATATTGTTTTGTTTTTTCCACCTCTAGTTCAGTTTCTCTTTAGGGTCATGAATCCATGAGTGGGATCTGTACACACACAAGACCTAATTGTAGAAAAAGAGTCAGAGGCTAGCTAGTTATTGGCTAAATTTATTTCTCTCTCTTTCTCCCTCTCAGCCAAATAAGGTTCTATTTTCCACCATCATTGTATATAGGTATGATTTTGTGACTAGGATTTTTTTGAGAATAGAATATGGGTGAAAATCACATATACTATTTAGAAGTTTGGGCTTTCAAAAGCGTCCCCCACAATTTTCCATTTCCCTAAATCCTTATCTTCTGACCAGACTGCCCAGCCAGCAGAGAATTTGAAGGACCTAGAAGACAGCACAAGCACAATGTAGAATCCTGAGTTGCTGGGTCACTTATGGGAGGTTGCCTAACACAAATATCCACAGTGAGTGAGAAACAAATCATATGTAAAGCCGCTGAGAATTTGTTTGTTTCAGCAGTTCTCTACCCTAATCAGAAATGATTTCTATTTTTCCTCCCCATACTCCTGGGCCCATAAAAATCAAAAGACCTTCTGAGCATTTGATTTTAATGCTTGAAAAAGTAGTGAAAGTCACTCAGTTGTGTCTCTTTGTAACCCATAGACTGTAGCCCACCAGACACCTCTGTCCATGGAATTTCTCAGGCAAGAATACTGGAATGGGTTGCCATTCCCTTCTCCATAGCATCTTCTTGACCCAGGGACAGAACTCAGGTCTCCTGCACTGCAGGCAGATTCTTTACTGTCTGAGCCACCAGGGAAGATGGCATTTAATGCTTAGGCACAGTCAATGACACTTAAGAACTGCTTCCAAACTTGTTATGATCCACAGGAGATTGGGCTTCCCTAGTAGCTCAGCTGGTAAAGAATCCGCCTGCAATGCAGGAGACCTGGGTGCAATCCCTGGGTTGGAAAGATCCCCTAGAGAAGGGAATGGCTACCCACTCCAGTATTCTGGCCTGGAGAATTCCATGGACTGTACAGTCCACGGGGTCAGAAAGAGTCGGACACAACTGAGCAACTTTGGCTTCCTTCATAGCTCAGTCAGTGAAGAATCTACCTGCAATGCAAGAGACCTGGGTTCAATTCCTGGGTTGGGAAATCCCCTGGAGAAGGAAATGACAACCCACTCCAATATTCTTGCCTGGATAATCCCCATGGACAGAGGAACCTGGCAGGCTACAGTCCATGGGGTTGCAAGAGTCGGACACGACTTAGGGACTAAACACCACCACTATAACCATAGGAGATTAGTGCTGTGAGTCCACCACCACCATCACAGGAGATTGTTGCTGAGAGTCCACTGAGCACCACAGGGAGGCAGAGTTGCCTAATCCCATCAGAGAGACAAAGTCCACATTTATGACCCATTCAATACGTAGGCTTCTCTGTGGCTATCTGCACTCTTGTTTCTTGATTTCAGATGTGCAGTAGATTGGTGTAAAATTTTTGAGATATACAGATATTCATTACAGTACCATCTTTTGCTATGCACTGTCCAAAACTTAGGAACAAAATAGATTCATATAGAAAGTATATCATATCTCTTGGACTCTATATCTCTATTTTGTCCTTTACAGATATGCATATATTATGGTATATGCTTTTGTATTTATCAGGAATATTGTTGTACAGTTACCCATGTACAGGAATACACATTTATATGTATTTGCATGGTCAATAACTGTTGGTCTAAAGCACACTGTTATAACCTAGACTCCCCCCTTCCCAAATTCTGAATATATTGTATTTGAGCCAATTTTAAATGATTTTTGTTTACACATGTATGCATTACACACCATAGAGGTTTAGAAGATCTATGACTGCCTCACTTTTGGTAGAGGTTGTTTAAAAGTGTGTTGGCTGAAGTTACAGTTGTATAAAGCTACTATTTAATATGGATGTCCTGGCACAAGTCTCTGAGCCATGTCACCATTAGATCAATGATTAGACTTTCTGTAAATCAATCAATGTCATATAATAGAAGCGCTGACTCATTTTAACCTAGGTCTCAGGGTTCTGGTTGATAAGGTGGTGGCAAGTGCAAAACTGATGGTTATGGAGAGATTCAATATAGAAACCAAGAGAAGGGGAGAGAAGAAAGGAGAAAGAGGAAGAGAAGGAAAAGAGGAAAACGAGGGACTTCTACTCAAAGGAAAGAGAACATGCACGATTTTCTCATCAGGGCCTATATACAGCACAAGTGGAGTATAATGGGAAATAATAAAAAAATATATTAATAAATTTTTCTTTCTCAACTTCCTTGTAACTTTCCCCTTATTAAAAAAGTTTTGCTTCTGGAAGAATTTGGATTATTAATACAAAATTACAAAGAGAAAAAATGTCAAGTTTCCATCTTTACTTTCTGAAATAATTTCTTTAAGTTCATTACTAAGATAGTAACTTTAGTGCCAGGGATTTTGTTTACCAAAAAAATGTTTTGAGAGTGTAAAAGCCAAGGCCTGAAGAAGCTAGACAAGACTGGCAAGATGGGTACATATTTATTATTAAAGTTTTATTATAAATTTTTATAAATGGATATACAAAATAGGTTTACTATAGTTACATATAATTATATGAAGGTATAAATATGTATAAAATTTTAATTCATAGTTATCATACTTTGGCAAAATAACAGATATTAACAGGCATGTTTTTAGAGTGTTAATAGAACATTGAATATTTTCTCAGATGAAATATTAATTTAGAATTCCTTCTCTCCCATTCTTTGTCAAGGATTACCGTAAAGTGGAATCTTTCCAACCCTTAAGACAGAAGTGCTTGAAAATTACCTGAGTAAGTTTTTGTTCATGTTTGTTTCTTCTCTTGTTCCAAGCAGTTTTGATATAAGGACAGTAATACCACTGTTCTCAGTTATTCCTGTTCTTAGGTTTCTCATAGTCCATGAGAACCAATGGTACAATAAAGTCTTAATTGATAATCCAAAATAAGAATGTCTTTGATACAACTTGACAGCACTATCCATAGTGGTTACTGTGACTAGATAGCAAGAAGTTGAGAACAGAAGATTCAAAAAGAGAGAAACATCAAAAATCTCTCTTCTGCCCTCTGTTCTGATATGCTTCATGGGAGAAAGAGTTTCTAAGATTGCTACAATCCTAAACCCTACTGTACTATAGTGAAGCAATTTTGAGATTTTTCTATTGACTGCTCTTTATTTCAAGAAATAAATGGAACATTCTGTTACTTTTATATATATTTTTCTATGTTTTCCCATCTATGGTCAAGAAAAAAAAATTTGAAGGAGTGTGAAATGGCAAAAATTATCAGATTATCTGATTCTGTGGAGGTCTGAATCTTTCAAAGTCTTTTGTTATTGTCTGAATCTCTTGCAACCCAATGGACTGTAGTCCACCAAGCTTCTCTGTCCATGGGATTTCAAAGGCAAGAATACTGGAGTGGGTTTCCATTTCCTTCTCCATCAAAGTCTTTTAGAGTATTTCATAACTTGATACTTTGTAGAAAAATTAATAGTGGTGCAAATAATTTTCTTTCAGAGAAATGAAAAGTATTTTTGTCTGGTGCAGATGAATCATTCCTCATCTCCTGTGAAAAACGTCAGTTTTGCATGTGTTAATTTTATTTTAACATACCTCATTGAACAGATATACATATACTTCTTGAATTAAATTTTAACCAGTTTATGACACCTTGCTACTTCTTTCCTTCAAGTATTCAGTTCAGTTCAGTTCAATTCAGTCGCTCAGTCGTGTCCAACTCTTTGCGACCCCATGAATCACAGCACGCCAGGCCTCCCTGTCCATCACCAACTCCCGGAGTTCACTCAAACTCATGTCCACTGAATCGGTAATGCCATCCAGCCATCTCATTCTCTGTCGTCCCCTTCTCCTCCCATCCCCAATCCTTCCCAGCATTAGAGTCTTTTCCAATGAGTCAACTCGTCGCATGAGGTGGCCAAAGTATTGGAGTTTCAGCTTTAGCATCAGTCCCAGGATTGCTCTCCTTTAGAATGGACTGGTTGGATCTCCTTGCAGTCCAAGGGACTCTCAAGAGTCTTCTCCAGCACCACAGTTCAAAAGCATCAATTCTTCGGCAGTCAGCTTTCTTCACGGTCCAACTCTCACATCCATACATGACCACTGGAAAAACCATAGCCTTGACTAGATGGACCTTGGTTGGCAAAGTAATGTCTCTGCTTTTTAACATAGTATCATTCAAGTATTAGTTAAGCAAAATTTTTGACATATATTAATTTTGTATTTATGCAAGAGTCATGATTTTTCCCTTTGTAAAATCATCTTTTTATCACAACTCAAGATCTAGAAAAGGCCATCACTACTGAGGTTGGGGAAGGACTGATCTTATAAGAGTAAAGATCATACTAACATCTTTAATGTGTCTGACTTTCAATTTAGGGCAGTTTATCAGAGCTGTTCAAGCAGGAAAACTTCTCAAAGAACAATTGAATAAAAATTCAGAGACATATATTCAGATTAGCTTCGTCATTAATTTACTTTAAAGATCGTATAAATTATGTGTTGTTACTGTTTTATGATTAATAAAGCTAATAACAAGTTTAAAACATGAGTTATCACTTTTAATAAAGGGTCGATGAACAAAGATTCCTTGACCTTTTGAAATTCCTCATCACTTTCCGTGACTTGTAATTTTCTCAATAGTAATATAATTTAGTCTGTTATTACTAACTTGAAATTATACTAAAATGTATTTCAGATCTCCACACAGAGGAGCCATAATGCTTCAGTTTGAGGGACAAAAAAAATCTATCTTTCCAATAGACTTCCCAGTGGGCTTATAATTTGATGGACCGATTTGACAATTAAAACCTTTTTTTGTTGCAGTGTTAAGTTTCCTGTAGACACAACACTCAAATCAAAACCTTTTGCATCAGTAAACTCACGTTTTTTTCCAAGACAGCTGTACCTATAATCTCTATCTATATCTACATCTGTATTTTATTTCATTTTCTAATACTTTCTATTTTATTATATAATCTATCACACTTCTGAATTTGTTTTTGGGTTTGCCTCATTATGGTCATTTCCTGTCAACTCTATCAATAAGGGCTGCATATTTTCTTTATAACAGGAGTTCTTAGAAGAGTGGTTGTCACAAAACAGGTACTAATAATTTTTGAGACTGGCTAATGTATGGGCATAGCATTGTTTGTGATATGCCAGTATATTTATTCATAATTTTCATCTTTTGGATGAAGTGCTAAGAGAGTTAATTCACTGCTCTCCGAAAAATTGATCCTTGAGGTTTGGCGTTTTTTACCCTTGGTACATATATTAAGGCGACCACTTTTCTCTTTAATGTCTCACAATCCTCTGAGAGTATAATAACATTAAAGTGGATATTTTTTAGAATGTTACATATCAGGACATTTTTCTTCATTTTGATAATAGACTCTGAACTGAGTAACTATAAAATTCTGTACTACATCAGTTTTTTTTTTTTTTTTTTACATAGTAGCAAGTATATATTCAGTATAAAAGTTGCCAGGCTGCTTTCATATGTAGAGCTAGAAGAAATTAAGAGACATATGCTTATTTTTTGAGTCTCACAGAAGTTCTTGCATATGCAAGAAGTCAACAGGTCTTTCGTGACTTTGTTATTGTTATCATCATCATCATCGTACTAATGGTGATTTCTTTTTGTCTTGAAATAGTTTAAGCACATAGAATCATATGGAGAAAAGTAACAGATACTCATTTATACTAGTTGAGTTTCTCATAACTTAATAATCTACCGTATTTGACTTGGAATTTATTCATCTAATCAATATGAATATGAAACAAATATGCAAATATATTTATTCTGTCCTGTTTTCTCATTATTTGTCACATTCTAATTTCTTCAACCCCCTCCACACCTGCCAAATATTTTTAATTTCATGAAATTAGTATGTCTTATTCTGGGTAATTTTTTTTATTATTATCTATGTACAGATCCGCGTATTGTAGCATTGTCTAAATTTTCTTTTTTATTTTAGAAGAAAACATATATGAATATTTATTTAAACTCTCTAAGGAAAATCACTTTCTATGTTTAAAGGCAAAAGAGAAAATCATAAAGAAAAAGATCAGCTTGGCTACATACAAATTTAAATCTGTGCACAAATAAAGGTGTTTATAAAAACTGTTGAAGGAATAAATGTTCCACCTGAAAAAGATTTTAGTCATTCATTCAGTTCAGTCTGTTCAGTTCAGTTGCTCAGTTGTGTCCAACTCTTTGCAACCCCATGGACTGCAGCACACCAAGCTTCAGTTTCCATCACCAATTTCCAGAGTTTACTCAAATTCATGTCCATCGAGTAGGTGATGCCCTGCAACCATCTCATCCTCTGTCATCCTTTTTTTTTTTTTATTGGAGGCCAATTACTTTACAATATTATATTGGTTGGTTTTGCCATACATTGACATGAATCCGCCCCGGGTGTACATGTGTTCCCCTTCTTGAACCCCCCTCCCACCTCCCTCCTCCCCATATCCTCCCTCCGGCTCATCCCTGTGCACCAGCCCCAAGCATCCTGTATCATGCATTGAACCTGGACTGGTGATTCATTTCACATATGATAATATACATGTTTCAATGCCATTCTCCCAAATCATCCCACCCTCACCCTCTCCCACAGAGTCCCAAAGACTGTTCTATACACCTATGTCCCTTTTGCTGTACTCTTCAGAAGGATATAGAATGATATAATTTATACAGTTTTTTTTTTTTTTTTTGCTAGTCAGGATGATTTAGAGAGGTATATTCATGTTTCATTTAATCTACCAAAATTTATTTTTCTATTTATTGATATTTAAAAGATTGTTTTTAAATTTTTTAAAATATTAAAATATTTATTCCACCTTTAACCAAAAAAATTTTTGGAAGTCATTTATCTTTTATTTTTAAAAATTAATTTATTTTAATTGGGAGCTAATTACTTTACAATATTGTATTGGTTTTGCCATACACTGACATGAATCTGTCCCAGGTATACAAGTGTTCACCATCTTGAACCACCCTCCCAACTCCCTCCCCATAAGCAATGCTTTAGTAAAACATTTGTGGTTATGTCTCTATGCACATAAGTAAACTTTTCTCAAAGTTACAGATTTGGGAGTGAAATTGCCATGTTATAGGGTATGTACATCCTCAACTGCATTGATTTATCCTAGAGTCTTATCCATTGCTCCTCTACTTGGTACTTTACCCTACTGATTTAGATTTCAGTTTACATTGAGTAACTTCATGCTACCTAGTCTTTCACAGCGTATGAAATATTCATATGGTTTCCAGGAAAGTAATCAATACCTTTTTCTCTCTGTAATTTAATTTGGTGTCTTATTGAATTAAAATTTAGGACATGACCTATAATTTTATAATTCTTCTATTTGATAAATATAAATTAGTAAGAATGTCAGGCAAAGAAATACATATACCACATATCCACTTGTCTTTCTCAGTCTATAGTTGTATATTTTTGCCGCTATTTAGAATATCCAGTAGCAACAATATTAGATATTTTTTTACTATGAAATTCAGAAAGACTAAGTTAACATACAATACATTACTTTCTGAACTTTTCTTCAAATGCTTCTGGAAAAACTGATATAACTGAACTATTCTATTATCTTTCATGTTATTTGGTTTATTTCTTAGTGCAAAAAACATGTAGATCTAAAGTGAATTGCTGTTTTTATATGAGGATTCGGTCAGTTCAGTTCAGTCACTCAGTCATGTCTGATTCTATGACCCCATGAACTGCAGCATGCCAGGCCTCCCTGTCCATCACCAACTCCCGGAGTTCACTCAGACTCATGTCCATCGAGTCAGTGATGCCATCCATCCATCTCATTCTCTGTTGTCCACTTCTCCTCCTGCCCCCAATCCCTCCCAGCATCAGAGTCTTCTCCAGTGAGTCAACTCATCGCATGAGATGGCCAAAGTATTGCAGTTTCAGCTTCAGCATCAGTCCTTCCAACGAATAACATTCAGAAAACTAAGATCATGACATCTGGTCCCATCACTTCATGGGAAATAGATGGAGAAACAGTGGAAACAGTGGCTGACTATTTTTCTGGGCTCCAAAATCACTGCAGATTGTGACTGCAGCCATGAAATTAAAAGACACTTACTCCTTGGAAGGAAAGTTATGACCAGCCTAGACAGCATATTAAAAAGCAGAGACATCACTTTGTCAACAAAGGTCTGTCTAGTCAAGACTATGGTTTTTCCACTGGTCATGTACGGATGTGAAAGTTGGACTATAAAGAAAACTGAGCACCAAAGAATTGATGCTTTTGAACTGTGGTGTTGGAGAAGACTCTTGAGAGTCCCTTGGACTGAAAGGAGATCCAACCAGTCCATCCTAGAAGAGATCTGTCCTGGGTGTTCATTGGAAGGACTATGTTGAAGCTGAAACTCCAATACTTTGGCCACCTGATACGAAGAGCTGACTCATTTGAAAAGATGCTGATGCTGGGAAAGATTGAGGGCAGGAGGAGAAGAGGATGACAGAAGATGAGATGGTTGGATAGCATCACCAACTCAATGCACATGGGTTTGGGTGGACTCTGGGTTTGGTGATGGCCAGGGAAGTCTGGCGTGCTGTGGTTCATTGGGTCACAAAGAGTCGGACATGACTTAGTGAGTGAACTGAACTGAGACCCTGATGCTTGGGAAGATTGAGGGCAGGAGGCTAAGGGGGTGAGAGAGCATGAGATATTTGAATGGCATCACCAACTCAATGCACATGAGTTTGAACAAACTCAGTGTGATAGTGAAGGATGGGCAGGCCTGAGGTGCTGCGGGCCATAGGGTTGTAAAGAGTTAGACAAAACTGAGTGACTCAACTGAATTGAATGATAGAAGTATATTAAAAATTTAATATGCCTGATTTGAGTAAAAATTATATATTTCTTTTGTCCTGCTATTTTTTTAAATAAATAAGGTTACTTTGAACTGTTGATAATGCAATTGTGTAATAAATTCAAGGACTAATTTTACTGAAAAAAATAAAGTACATTATGGTACATCTACAAGCAAGTTAATTTTCTCACAATTTTTTAAGGGGATACACATATGTAGTCATCAATTCTCAGAGACTTTCCCTACTCAGAAAAACAAATATACTCCTTTCCTCTTCTCCCAGAATGAAAAGGATCCCAACAACTCTATGATCATGAACAATGAATTATTCATTGTGACTCTTCCCCTTCTCGTTTATTGAGTTTCTATTTTTTCTACCTTTTCAATGCCAATCCAAAATACATGATCAACTTTATATCCAAAACACATACACACACACACAAAGACACACACATACCTTCACTTACTGTTCCATTTCCTTCTTAATCTAGCACAGTGCATATGCAACTGAAAGCACTTGATTAAAATTGCTAACATGGCAGGCACTGATGACCTCATCATTACCAAATATAGACCTGCAAACTGAAGATTTATTTGATCTCTCTGAGGGTAGTGTTTGCTGCAATGTGGGATACCTGGCTACGATCCCCAGATTGGTAAGCTCCCCTGGAGAAGAAAATGGCAACCCACTACAGTATGCTTGCCTGGAAAATTCCATGGATGGAGGAGCCTGGTAGTCTCCTATGCTTTGACCACCAATGCCAAAGAAGCTGATGTTGAACAGTGTTATGAAGACCTATAGGACCTTTTAGAACTAACATCAAAAAAAAGATGTCATTTTCATTGTAAGGAATTGGAATGCAAAAGTACGAAGTCAAGAGATACCTGGAGTAATAGGCAAGTTTAGCCTTGGAGTACAAAATGAAGCACAAAGAGTTGTACTTCATTTTTCACTAGATACAGTCAGTTTCTCTCAGCTTCCATGAATCTTTTCCTAATTATTGACAATTCTTAGTCTTTTTGGTAAATCTTCCATGTATGCATCTTAAATATTGGAGATATCTCTCTTTCTGCCATTAGGAAATTATCTTCTGCATTTTTGTTTGTTTAGTCACTAAGTCGTGACTGACTCTCTGCAACCACTTGGGGCCCAGGCTCCTCTGTCTGTGGGATTTCCTGGGCAATAATACTGGAGTGGGTTGCAATTTCCTTCTCCAGGGGATCTTCCTGACCCGGGCATTGAACCTGTGTCTCCTGCTTTGGCAGGTGGATTCTTTACTATTGAGCCACCAGGGAAGCACCTCTGCATATTTTACTAGGTCATAGTATTATACCCTAAAATGGCACCAGCTGTTCTGTAAGTGCTGATGTCATGGCTGGCCCCAAATCCATTTGTCCCACCTTGACTATATCTTAGGAGCATATCCTTATTTTCAAAGCATTTTCCACTTGGATTTTGGTTCAGTTATATACTACTGGATAACAAACCACAACAAAACTGAATGGTTTGAATCAAGAAACACTTTATTTACTCATAATAGGGCTGTGCTCTATTGGGAAGTTCTGCTGGTCTTGCTAGGGTTCATTCCTCTTCATTTCTTGAAGAGATCTCTAATGTTTCTCATTCTATTGTTTTTCTCTATTTCTTTTTATTGTTCATTTAAGAGGGCTTTCTTATCTCTCCTTGCTATTCTTTGGAACTCTGCATTCAGTTGGGTATTATCTTTCCATTTCTTCTTTGCTTGTCATGCTTTTCTTTTCTCAGCTATTTGTAAGGTCTACTCAGACAACAATTTTGCCTGTTGTACTTTGTTTCCCCCTCTGGGGATGGTTTTAGTCATTACCTCCTGTACAATGTTATGAACCTTTGTCCATAGTTCTTCAGGCATTCTGTCTATCAGATCTAAACCCTTGAATCTATTTGCTACTTCTCCTATATAATCATAAGAGATTTGTGTCATACCTGGATTGCCTAGTGGTTTTCCCTACTTTCTTCAATTTAAGTCTGAATTTTGCAATAAGCAGTTCATGATCTGAGCCACAGTTAGCTCCCGGTCTTATTTTTGCTGACTGTATAGAGGTTCTCCATCTTTGGCTGAAAAGAATATAATCAATCTGATTTCAGTATTGACCATCTGGTGATGTCCATGTGTAGATCTGTCTCTTGTGTTGTTGGAAGAGGGTGTTTTCTATGATTAATGCATTCTCCTGGCGTAACTCAGTTAGCCTTTGCCTGCTTCATTTTGTACATCAAGAGTAAACTTGCCTATTACTCCAGGTATCTCTTGACTTCCTACTTTTGCATTCCAATCCCCTACAGTGAAAATGATATCTTTTTTTGATGTTAGTTCTAGAAGGTCTTGTATGTTTTCATAGAACTGTTCAACCTCTGCTTCTTTGGCATTAGTGGTCAAAGCATAGACTTAGATTGCTGTGATGTTAATGGTGTGCTTGGAAATGAACTGAGATCATTCTGTCATTTTTGAGACTGAACCCAAGTACTGCATTTCAGACTCTTTATTGACTACAAGAGCTAGTCCATTTCTTCTAAGGGATTCTTGCCTGCAGTAGTAGAGATAAAGGTCAGCTGAAATAAAATTTGCCCATCCCCATCCATTTTAATTCACTCATTCCTAAAATACCTATGCTCACTCTTGTCATCACTTGTTTGACCACATCCATTTTACATTGATTCATGGACCTAACATTCCAGGCTCCTATGTAATACTGTTCTTTACAACATCAGACTTTACTTTCACCACCAGACACATACACAACTGGGCATTATTTCTGCTTTGGCTCAGCCTCTTCATTTTTTATGGCACTATTTCTCCACTCTTTCCCAGTATCATACTGGACAACTACTGTTGTGGGTGGGGTGGGGTGGGTGGGCTCATCTTTCAGTGTCACATTTTTTGCCTTTTCATACTGTTCATAGGTTTCTCACAGCAAGAATGCTGAAGTGGTTTGCCATTCCTTTCTCCAATAAACCAGGTTTTGTCAGAACAAGGGACCATTTCATGCAAAGATGGACACAATTCAGGACAGAAATGGTAAGGACCTAACAGAAGCAGCAGAGATTAAGAAAAGTTGGTAAGACTACAGAAGAACTATATAAGAAAGGTCTTAATGATTCAGATAACTACAGTCATGTGGTCACTCACCTAGGGCCAGATATGTTGGAGTGTGATGTCTAGTGGTCCTCAGGAACCATTCCTACAAACAAACCTAGTAAAGGTGATAGAATTCCAGCTGAGCTATTTTAAATCCTAAAAGATGATGCTATTCAAGTCCTGCACTGAATATGCCTGCAAATTTGGAAAACTCAGCAGTGGCCACAGGACTGGAATAGGTCAGTTTTCATTGCGATCCCAAAGAAGGGCAATGCTAAAGAATGTTCAAACTACTGCACAATTACACTCTCTTCACATGCTAGCAAGGTAATGCTCAAAATCCTTCCAGCTGGGCTTCAACAGTCCGTGAACTGAGTACTTCCAGATGTATAAGCTGAATTTAGAAAAGAAAGAGGAACCAGAAATCAAATTGCCAGTATCTGAAACATCATAGAAAAAGCAAGATAATTCCAGGAGAAAATCTACTTCTGCTTCATTCACTACACTAAAGCCTTTGACTATGTGGATCACAACAAACTGTGGAAAATTCTTCAAGAGACAGGAATACCAAGCCACCATATCTGCCTCCTGAGAAACCTGTATGCAGATCAAGAAGCAACAGTTAGAACCAGACATGGAAAAACAGACTGGTTCAAACTTGGGAAAGAAATACATCAAGGCTGTATTTTGTCACCCTGGTTTTTAAACTTTTATTCAAAGTACTTCACGTGAAATGCCAGACTGCATGAATCACATACTGGAATCAAGATTGCTGGGAGAAATATTAATAACCTCAGCTATTCAGATGACACCACCACTATGGCAAAATGGAACTAAAGAGCCTCTTGATGAAAGTGAAAGAGGAAAGTGAAAAAGCTGGCTTAAAACTCAACATTCATGATCTTAGAAGACTAAGATCATGGCATCCAGTCCAATCATTTCATGACAAATGATGGGGAAACAATGGAAACGGTGACAGACTTTATTTTCTTGGGCTTCAAAATCACTGAGGATGGTGACTGCAACTATGAAATTAAAAGACACCTGTTCTTTGGAAGAAAATCTATGAAAAATCTAGACAGCATATTAAAAAGCAGAGGCATTATTTTACCTACAAAGGTCCATATAGTCAGAGCTATGGTTTTTCCAGTAGCCATGTACATATGAGAGAGTTGAATCATAAAAAAGGTTGAGTGCCAAGAATTGATGCTTTTGCATTGTGGCACTGGAGAAGACTCTTGAGACTCCCTTGGACAGCAAGGAGATTAAATCAGTCATCCTAAAGGAAATCAACCTTGGATATTCGTTGGTAGTACTGATGCTGAAGCTCCAATACTTTGGCCTCCTGATAAGAAGAGCTGACTCATTATAAAAGACCCTAATGTTTGGAAAGACTGAGAGCAGGGGGAGAGTGTGGTGCCAGAGGATGAGATGGTTGGATGGCATCATAACTTCAATGGACATGAGTTTGAGCAAACTTCAGGAAATAGTGAAGGACAGGGAAGCCTAATGTACTGCAGTCCATGGGGATGCAAATAGTGAGACATGAGTAAGCGAATGAACAACATTCCTCTTCTTTTAACTGAATGGTGAGCTGAGGACTAGAATCAGTTTTGATTCTGGGATGCCTGAACCTTTGTCTTACTTTGTAGTCTCAGAAAACCCTCCTTCACCACATGACTTCTTCATGTAATATCTTCAGCAGGATAGCTGGATTTATCACATCATAATCCAGAGTTCCTAAGAGCACAAAAGCTGAAGATGCTAGCTTCTATTTCATATCCTGAAATGATGCTGTGAAAGTGTTGCATTCAATATGCCAGCAAATTTGGAAAACTCAGCAGTGGCCACGGGACTGGAAAAGGTCACTCTTCATTCCAATCCCAGAGAAAGGGAATGCCAAAGAATGCTCCAACTACCGCACAACTGCACTCATCTCACACACTATTAAGTCATGCTCAAAATTCTACAAGCCAAGCTTCAGCAATATGTGAACCATGAACTTCCAGATGTTCAAGTAGGTTTTAGAAAAGGCAGAGGCACCAGAGATCAAATTGCCAACATCCGCTGGATCATGGAGAAAGCAAGAGAGTTCCAGAAAAACATCTATTTCTGCTTCATTGACTATGCCAAAGCTTTTGACTGTGTGGATCATAATAAACTGTGGAACATTCTGAAAGAGATGGAAATCACAGACCTCCTGACCTGCTTCTTGAGAAACCTGTATGCAGGTCATTAAGCTCTAGGTAGAACTGGACATGGAACAACAGACTGGTTCCAAATAGGAAAAGGAGTGCGTCAAGGTTGTATATTGTCACCCTGCTTATTTAAGTTATATGCAGAGTACATCATGAGGAACACTGGGCTGGAAGAAGCACAACCTGGAATCAAGATTTCCGGGAGAAATATCAATAACCTCGATATGCAGATGACACCACCCTTATGGCAGAAAGTGAAGAGGAACTCAAAAGCCTCTTGATGAAAGTGAAAGAGGAGAGTAAAAAGGTTGGCTTGAAGCTCAACATTCAGAAAACAAAGATCATGGCATCTGATCCCATCACTTCATGGGAAATAGATGGGGAAACAGTGGAAACAGTGTCAGACTTTTTTTTTTGGTGGGGGGGCTCCAAAATCATTGCGGATGCTGATTGCAGCCATGAAATTAAAAGACGATTACTTCTTGGAAGGAAAGTTATGACCAACCTAGATAGCATTCTAAAAAGTAGAGACATTACTTTGCCAACCAAGGTCTGTCTAGTTAAGGCTATGGTTTTTCCTGTGGTCATGTATGGATGTGAGTGTTGGACTGTGAAGAAAGCTGATCGCCGAAGAATTGATGCTTTTGAACTGTGGTGCTGGAGAAGACTCTTGAGAGTCCCTTGGACTGCAAGGAGATCCAGCCAGTCCATTCTAGAGGAGATCAACCCTGGGTGTTCATTGGAGGGACTGATGCTAAAGCTGAAACTCCAATACTTTGGCCACCTCATGCGACAAGTTGACTCCCTGGAAAAGACTCTGATGCTGGGAGGGATTGGGTGCGGGAGTAGACCGGGACGACAGAGAATGAGATGGATGGATGGCATCACCAACTTGATGGACATGAGTTTGAGTGAACTCTGTGAGTTGGTGATGGACAGGGAGGCCTGGCGTGCTGTGAATCATGGGGTCGCGGAGAATCGGACACGACTGAGTGACTGAACTGAACTGAACTGAACTTTTTAAGTATACTTATTTTCTATCTGTAGTTCTTATCTAATTTTTAAGTGTTTACCTACCTATAAACTGATGAGACACAGGCAATGTAGTAATGGTGAAGCTGAGATAGACTAATCTCAGTTGACAGTTGAGTTCTAAAGTGGGGAATGGAGGGACTTCCCTGGCGGGCTAGTGGCTAAGACTCCATGCTTATAATGCAAGGGGTGAGGTTTAATTCCTGGTGGGAAAACTAAGATCCCATATGCCATGTAGCATAGCCAAATAAATACATAAATGACTGAGTGAATCAGTGGCACCTAGAAATTACTGCTCTATATCAACTGTATATTACCAATATTCCTTTTCTTCTGGGGGCAGGAAAGGTATGTTGATTGGTGATGAGGTTTACTCCCTGGAAGTGGATTTCCTGGTTATTTGGGGCTGTTCTCTGGATTACTGAACCATTCTTCAGTGCTCCCTATACCTTCTTTCCCATAAGATATAGCGCATAATTGTGGATAAGTAACTTTCTCAGTTTGCTTCCTATTTGTAAAAGATGGGGGGTGATTGGGGACTCAAAGGGACGTTTTCATTTAAGACTGTCTCCATGTTTTTAGTCTGAGCTATGATGTTTCCACGAAGACTTTGCATTTGAAAAAAATTGGCATTTATTTTCTGTGAATCGTCTTTGGGTTTGCTCATTAGACAGACGGCTTCCCTTGTGGCTCATCTGGTAAAGAATCTGCCTACAATGTGAGAGACCTGGGTTCAACCCCTGGGTTGGAAAGATTCCCTGGATAAGAGAAAGGCTACCCACTCCAGTATTCTGGCCTGGGGATTTCCATGGACTTAATAGTCCATGGGATCACAAATAGAAACCCACTCACACATCCCTTGTGGATCAGCCCCCCTCCAGTTCAGGAGTCAGGGTTCTGAAAGGACAATGCCCTGAAATCATTCTGAGGTCATAACAAAGAATTTACTGCTCTGTACTAGACTTGAGTCTGATTCCATTTTTACTCGTAGAACCCTGGGTTTGATGTTTGAGGACTTCAGGACCTTTGAGATTCTTTTGTTAGCTGTATAAAAAGAGAATGAAAAACAGTATTATTCCCTAACCCAAACAGTTCTGGTTTAAATATTTTTCTCCAGATTCTACTTTAAAAGTGAGCAGTTTCTTTAATTCATCTGCTCTAAGCTTACTTATTATACTCAGTAAAGGAAACCATTCAAGATTCTGCCTCTTAATCTTAGCCAGATGAACAAGTTCACTGTGTACATTTACTGTCCTCCCCACTACTGTGGATGACAGTTGTTGTCATACTTTCTTCTACATTTCACATTATACTTTCTCCAGTTTGCAATAAAAGTGTCCTTCCTGAACTTCCAGCTCTCGCCCGTCTTTATAGCTTATATCAATACTATTTATAAACCTTTCTTGTGCCAAAGCCAATATCTTATGTTTGTTGTTGTTCTCCTTGTTTACAGCATCACCCAACATCTACACAGCAAATGCTGCTTTTATCAGCTATTGCTACAGAACAAAGTATCCCAAAAATAAGATGCATCAAACAAGGATCCATTATGTCTGCTGAGGAGTAGAAGTCCAAGATGGCCTCGGCTGTTGTCTGGTAGGCAAGTGGTTGTTCACTGTTGACTGGAGGCTCAGTCTTTGGTCAGAATCTAGGATTTCCTCCATGTGGCCTTTCCATATTGCTGGGTTTGGTTTTTCACAGCATGGTAGCTAAGTTCCAAGGAAAATTCAGGCTACACTTTAAGAGAACAAACCTATATGGGCTAGTGCTTCTCAAGCCTTAACTTGCATAAGGTTTGTTACCCATATCAATTCATGTGGACTAATGGAAATCTATACTGTTCATGGGGTTCTCAAGACAAGAATACTGAAGTGGTTTGCCATTCCCTTCTCCAGTGGACCACAGTTGGTCAGAACTCTCCAACATGACCCATCCATCTTGGGTGGCCCTACATGGCATGGCTCATAGATTCATTGAGTTAGACAAGGCTGTGGTAAGTGATCAATTTGATTAGTTTTCTGTGATTGTGGTTTTCATTCTGTCTGCCCTCTGATGGATAATATAAGAGACTTAAGAACGTTTCCTGTTGGGGGAGACTGACTGTGGGGAAAACAGGGTCTTGTTCTGATGGGCAGGGCCAAACTCACTAAATCTTTAATCCAATTTTCTGTTGATGGTCTGGGCTGTTTTCCCTCCAAGTTGTTTGACCTGAGACCAAACTATGGTGGAGGTAATGAAGATAATGGTGACCTCCTTCAAAAGTTCCTGCACTCAGTGCCCCAACCCTGCAGCACTCATTGCCAGCAAATTTGGAAAACTCAGCAGTGGCCACAGGACGAAAAAAGTCAGTTTTCATTCAAAACCCAAAGAAGTGCAATGCCAAAGAATGTTCACAATTACAACATTCACCCCACAATTACACTCATCTCACACTCTAGTAAAGTAATGCTCAAGATTTGCCAAGCAAGGCTTCAACAGTACATGTACCATGAAATTCCAGATGTTCAAGCTGGTTTTAGGAAAGGCAGAGGAATGAGAGATCAAGTTGCGAACATCTGCTGGATCATTGAGAAAGCAAGAGAATTCTAGAAAAGTATCTACTTCTGCTCTATTGACCACATCAAAACCTTTGACTGTGTGGATCACAATAAACTGTGGAAAATTCTGAAAGAGATGGGAATACCAGACGACCTGACCTGCCTCCTGAGAAATCTGTATGCAGTCAATAAGCAACAGTTAGAACTGGACATGGAACAACAGACTGGTTCCAAATCGGGCCTGGAGTAGGGCAAGGCTGTATATTGTCACCCTGCTTATTTAACTTATATGCAGAGTACATCACAAGCTGGGATCAAGATTGATGGGAGAAATATCAATAATCTCAGATATGCACGTGATACCACCCTTATGGCAGAAAGTGAAGGAGGACTAAAGAGTCTCTTGATGAAAGTGAAAGAGGAGAGTGAAAAGCTTGCCTTAAAACTCAACATTCAGAAAACTAAGATCATGGCATCCAGTCCCATCACTTCATGGCAAATATATGGGAAACAATGGAAACAGTGAGAGACTTTATTTGGGGAGATCCAAAATCACTGCAGATGAAATGAAAATGACTGCAGCCATGAAATTAAAAGACACATGCTCCCTGGAAGAAAAGCTGTGACCAAACTAGACAGCATATTAAAAAGCAGAGACATTACTTTGCTGACAAATATCCATTTAGTCAAAGCTATGGTTTGTCCAGTAGTCATGTATGGATATGAGAGTTGGACTATAAAGAAAGCTGAGCACTGAAGAATTGATAGTTTTGAACTGTGGTGTTGGAGAAGACTCTTGAGAGTCCCTTGGACAGCAAGGAGATCCAACCAGTCCATCCTAAAGGAAATCAGTCCTGAATATTTATTGGAAAGACTGATGCTGAAACTGAAACTCCAATACTGTGGCCACCTGATGTGAAGGACTAACTCATTGGAAAAGACCCTGAGGTTGGGAAAGATTGAAGGCAGGAGGGGAAATGGATGACAAAGGACAAGATGGTTGCATGGCATCAAATACTCGATGGACATGAGTTTGAGTAAGCTCTGGGGGGGGTGGTGATGGACAAGGAACCCAGGTATTCTGCAGTCCATGGGGTTGCAAAGAGTCAGACATGACTGAGCAATGAACTGAACTGCATGCAAATTTAATATTGGAGACTGTTACACAAGGTCATAAAACTACAAGATTTAGTCTGTTTTTCCTTTGTTTTTAGTGACCATGTGAGAAATAATTTTAGGCACTGCCAAAGAACCACCTTTTAGGCACCTCCAAATAACCAAGTTTATTTTTTTAAATTAAAATTTCCCTTTTCTTTTCAACTTTGTTGTGGTACCTGTAGAGTTTTTTCCTCAGAGGGAAACTTGGCAGTAGCCTCCAAATTATACATTTCTCCCCCATCCAATTACCCATCACAATTATTAATTTTACCTCAGAAATGTTTTTCAATTTTCCCATGATTTTATATTATTTCAGTCTAGTTATTCTTCTTGAAACAATTCTCTATCCATTTCTCTTTCCATTTCGGGCTTCCCTGATAGATGCTTTTGAACTGTGGTGTTGGAGAAGACTCTTGAGAGCCCTTGTACTGCAAGGAGATCCAACCAGTCCATTCTAAGGGAGATCGATCCTGGGTGTTCATTGGAAGGACTGATGCTAAAGCTGACACTGCAATACTTTGGCCACCTCATGCGACGAGTTGACTCACTGGAAAAGACTCTGATGCTGGGAAAGGTTGGGAGCGGGAGGAGAAGGGGATGACAGAGAATGAGATGGCTGGATGGCATCACTGACTCGATGGACATGAGTTTGAGTGAACTCCGGGAGTTGGTGATGGACAGGGAGGCCTGGCATGCTGTGATTCATGGGGTCGCGGAGAGTCGGACACGACTGAGTGACTGAACTGAACTAAACTGAACTGATAGCTCAATTGGTAAAGAATTCACCTGCAGTGCCGGAGACCTCAGCTTCCTGGGCCAGGATGATCCACTGGAGAAGGGATAGGCTACTCACTTGAATATTCCTGGGTTTCCTTGTGGCTCAGCTACTAAAGAATCTTCCTGCTGCAATGTGGGAGACCTGGGTTTGATCCCTGGATTGGGAATATCCCTTGGAGAAGTGAAAGGCTGCCCACTCCAGTATTCTGGCCTGGAGAATTCCATGGACTCTATAGTCCATGGGGTCACAAAGAGTCAGACGTAACTGAGGAACTTTCACTGTCACTTCACTTTCAAAAACTCTATAATATTTATAAAACTCTAATGACATTTTAGTTACTTCCTCACCATTTTTTTTTAACTTGTTAGCTCAATTTCTCAGTGGGGTCTATTTCTTAAAATCTCTGTGATCAGGCAGTAATAATATTCATCTTAAACATTTCATATGCTCCACATGAGCACTATAACTTAAGGACCACTTTCTTAGACCATTTCCAGAGATTTGGATTTTCATATACTTTTCTTCTGCTTAGGAATAAAACTTAGTCCATTTTGCTCTTTTAATTTTTGGATGTAATGCAAAATACATTATCATTATCAAGTACTACCTGACTCATTTTTAGCTCATACTTCATTTATAGCACCTAATATATTTTTATGGACTATACAACATCAACTATATGATTTTCATGTATATTAGATAATTAAAATTAACTCATATGAGTTTGAAGCAACTTGGCTTATTCTTAATTCAAAGAAATCTTACTGAGTGCATATTAAGTGCCAGGCATTGTTCTAGGTATTTTAGATACAAGAGTGTACAAAACAAATAATGAGTCCAACCAAATAAAATTAATAGAAGGGAAATTAGGAAAATAAGCAAGAATGAACAAGATAACTTCAGGTAGTAATAAATATTAGTTCTATGACAAAAATTAATAGAGAGTAATGCTGTGGAGAGAAAAATGGGAGGGAGTGTGGTAATATATACCATTCAGGCATGGTCAAGTAACGCTTCTTCACAACGAAAATATTTAAGTTAGGAGCTTAATATGTGAAAGACAAAACATAAAGAATAACAGCAAAACAGAGTACTAATCATAAAAATTTGAAATCCCAACTGTCCCTTAGTAATTTAATGCTGATATTTACTTCTTTGGGCTTCCTAAGTGGCTCTAACACCCTCTTCCAAAAACACAAAAGAAGACTCTACACATGGACATCACCAGATGGTCAACACTGAAATCAGATTGATTATATTGTTTGCAGTCAAAGATGGAGAAGCTCTATACAGTTAGCAAAAACAAGACCAGGAGCTAACTATGGCTCAGATCATGAACTCCTTATAGCAAATTCAGACTTAAATTGAAGAAGGTAGAGAAAACCACTAGACCATTCAGATATGACCTAAATCAAATCCCTTATGATTATACAGTGGAAGTGAGAAATAGATTTAAGGGACTATATCTGATAGATAAAGTGCCTGATGAACTATGGACGGAGGTTCATGACATTGTACAGGAGACAGGGACCAAGACCATCCCCATGGAAAAGAAACGAAAAAAAGAAAAATGGCTGTCTGAGGAGGCCTTAAAAATAGCTGTGAAAAAAAAGAGAAGTGAAAAAGGAGAAAAGCAAACATATAAGCATCTGAATGCAGAGTTCCAAAGAATAGCAAGGAGAGATAAAAAAGCCTTCCTCAGCAATCAATGCAAAGAAATAGAGGCAAACAACAGAATAGGAAAAACAAGAGATCTCTTCAAGAAAATTAGAGATACCAAGGGAATATTTCATGCAAAGATGGGCTAGATAAAGGACAGAAATGGTATGGACCTAACAGAAGCAGACGATATTAAGAAGAGGTGGCAAGAATACACAGAAGAACTGTACAAAAAAGATCTTCATGATGAAGATAATCATGATGGCGTGATCACTCACCTGGAGCCAGACATATGGAATGTGAAGTTAAGTGAGCCTTAGAGAGCATCACTACGAACAAGGCTAGTGGAGGTGATGGAATTCTAATTGAGCTATTTCAAATCTTGAAAGATGATGCTGTGAAAGTGCTGCACTCAATATGCCAGCAAATTTGGAAAACTCAGCAGTGGCCACAGGACTGGAAAAGGTCAGTCTTCATTCCAATCCCAAACAAAGGCAATGCTAAAGAATGCTCAAACTACTGCACAACTGCACCAATCTCACAAACTAGGAAAGTCATGCTCAAAATTCTCTAAGCCAGGCTTCAGCAATATGTGAACCGTGAACTTCCAGATGTTCAAGCAGGTTTTAGAAAAGGCAGAGGCACCAGACATCAAATTGCCAACATCCGCCTGATCATGGAGAAAGCAAGAGAGTTCCAGAAAAACATCTATTTCTGTTTCATTGACTATGCCAAAGCCTTTGACTGTGTGGATCACAATAAACTGTGGAACATTCTGAAAGAGATGGGAATACCAGACCACCTGACCTGCCTCTTGAGAAACCTGTATGCAGATGAGGAAGCAACAGTCAGAACTGTACATGGAACAACAGACTGGTTCCAAATAGGAAAAGGAGTGCGTCAAGGTTGTATATTGTCACCCTGCTTATTTAACTTATATGCAGAGTACATCATGAGGAACACTGGGCTGGAAGAAGCACAAGCTGGAATCAAGATTGCTGGGATATAACCTCAGATATGCAGATGACACCACACTTATGTCAGAAAGTGAAGAGGAACTCAAAAGCCTCTTGAAGAAAGTGAAAGAGGAGAGTGAAAAGGGCTTGAAGCTCAACATTCAGAAAACAAAGATCATGGCATCTGATCCCATCACTTCATGGGAAATAGAAGGGGAAACAGTGGAAGCAGTGTCAGACTTTATTTTTTTAGGCTCCAAAATCACTGCAGTTGCTGATTCCAGCCATGAAATTAAAAGACGCTTACTCCTTGGAAGGAAATTTATGACCAAACTAGATAGCATATGAAGAAGCAGAGACATTACTTTGCCAACCAAGGTCCGTCTAGTCAAGGCTATGATTTTTCCCATGGTCATGTATGGATGTGACAGTTGGACTGTGAAGAAAGCTGATCACCAAAGAATTGATGCTTTTGAACTGTGGTGCTGGAGAAGACTCGTGAGAGTCCCTTGGACTGCAAGGAGACCCAGCCAGTCCATTCTAGAGGAGATCAACCCTGGGTGTTCATTGGAGGGACTGATGCTAAAGCTGAAACTCCAATACTTTGGCCACCTCATGTGACGAGTTGACTAACTGGAAGAGACTCTGGTGCTGGGAGGGATTGGGGGCGGGAGGAGATGGGGACGACAGAGTATGAGATGGCTGGATGGCATCACCGACCTGGTGGACATGAGTTGAGTGAACTCTGCAAGTTGGTGATGGACAGGGAGGCCTGGCGTGCTATGATTCATGGGGTCACAAAGAGTCAGACACGACTGAGCGACTGAACTGAATTGAACTGAAGTGGCTCAGTGGTTAAGAATCCACCTGCCAGTGCAAAAGATGCAGGTTGGATCCCTGAATCGGGAAGATCCCCTGGAGAAGATACGGCAACCCACTCCATTTTCTCACCTGGGAAATCCCATAGACAGAGGAACTGGTGGGCTATAGTCTTTGGGGTTGCAAAAGAGTCAATACAACTTAGTGACTAAAACTACATCAATAAACTTACTTCTTTATAATACTGAAAGGTAAACATTAAATCTTGGTATATTGAAAATTTTTGACTAATATTATCTAGAGTTTTGATTTTTTAACCTTCTAGATTAGTAACATTCTACATTGGTTGGGATTCTATTTTATTTAATTATTTTGCTTTTTACAGGAGGCTGAGTGAGTGGAGAAAGTTTGATATATTAAATTACTGTGGATCTATTATTCATTTGCCACTTCTTCATCCAAAGAAATCCTATTGTTTTAGGGGCACTACTCCTCCACAGATAAATATATATATATATATTTTTTTCCCTTAGTTTTCTATTGCTGTCACAGCAAATCACCCCAAACTTTATGGCTTAAAACAGCACACATTTATTATCTTATAGTGATTATGTCAGAAGCCTGGTGTAGGTTTCAGCAGGCAAAACTCAAAGTGCTAGTACCCTGTATTTATAGAAGCTCAAGGGGAAAATCCATTTCTTTAAGTTTTCCAGCTAATAACATGTCTAAGATAGTCCTTGGCACATGACCACCACCTTCTATCTTTAAAGGCTGGTTGAGATTTTCTCATGTCCCATCTGTCTCTCTCTCTCTCTCTCAGCCTGCTGGGTAGCATACTCAGTTTTTAAAAATTTGTGATTTGACTGGGCTTCCCTGGTGGCTCAGAGGGTAAAGCGTCTGCCTGCAATGCAGGAGACCTGGGTTCAATCCCTGGCTCAGGAAGATCCTCTGGAGAAGGAAATGGCAACCCACTCCAGTACTCTTGCCTGGAAAATCCCATGGACAAAAAAGCCTGGTAGACTACAGTCCATGGGATCGCAAAGAGTCAGACACGACTGAGCAACTTCACTTCACCCTAAGAATTAGGTTTAATCTCCTCAATGTCTTTAATCTTAATCTGCAAATAATTATCTGCAAAGGGTCTTTTGCCAAATAAGGGAATAAATTCAGAGGTTCTTGGTATTAAGATATGAATACCCTTGGGGAGCTATTATTCTGCCTAGGACAGGCAAGCCCTGCAAAATGAATTAGTCATATGATATGTTTTTAGTAGACAGAACATAAAAGGAGTCATGGTGTAACACTTCTGGAAAAACTCCTTAATGGGAGGTTTCATGGGTCATTTGCCTGATTCTGTACCATCCTGCCACCTGAAACATGACTAGTGTAAGCCAAAAGTCTGGCAGGTTCCCTGAGAGCAGGCAGACAAGTGCTGCAAAAGAGAAAGATGGGATGAATTACTATGCAGTATCTAAGCTGCCTACATCCAAACTTCTTTTATGTAAAAGAAAAATAACTCTTAATTTATTTGCTATCCCTTTATTAGATTTCTGCAAATAGCTTTAGGACAAATTCCTAACCAATGTGCTTCATCAAAGTAAAGCTGGTTTGATCATTATAAAAGAGAAAGATCTATGTTGATTGCAGAATGGGCTTTCTTTTAATGACTGAATTAGATTATCCATTCAGCAATCTTATTCACTGGTGGCATGCAGTCTTGAACCAGTTGAATTGACAAACCATACAAACCTAGATAAGGTAAGTTATCTAGAAAGACAATGCAGAATTGATGTTCTATTAATGGCTTAACTGTAATTAAAGAAAACAGACATCAATATAAATGTCAGTATATAAGCAAATGGATTTTGCTGTGGGGATATTATGTTAATAAATTATAATTGTGATTGCTTCTTGAATCAGCAAATCTAAAAATGCATGTCATAAAGAAATATTAACATTTTTAATTTGTCACATATACACTGAATTTTATGGCTAAATTTGTAAACCATTCTATTCTCAAGTAAAATACCCAATAAATTGTAAAATATTAAACATTGATAACACTAAAAAGAAGTAAAATATCTTTCAGAGCTAAGTTTAAAATAAAAGTTAACTATATTTCTTTTAGGTTAATCAAGGCATCAAATCTCTGTATATTGTTCTTTATTCATAATCCTCTCTAGATTACAACCATATGATTTTTGCATTTACTGTTTTACTGTAGATTGTCACATGTTAAAAAGAATCAAAGTTACATAGCTACTAGTTAAGCAAAATTATTGGTATTAGATGAACTGAGATTATTAAATGAACAAATCACAGTACTTGAGCTTATTTTTCACATTTTCAGAGGAATAATTTTCTGCTTATTATAGATATGATGTCAAGTCTTAGAAGTATGTGCTCTGTGAACCATTTTTGATAAGCACAGCACTGTGTCAGTTCTGTATCTTGCATTGTTTTGCTACACCATGAATATCATCTCTCCTAAGATGCTTGTCTAGTAACACTGTTATTATGTTATGCATTAGTAAATATAGTCTCATAGCTTGTTTTGTGTATCTGTTCTTTTTTACTTCTTTTATAACTGAAGGTTTATGTGTTAGATAAAATTTTATATGATACATACTATGCACTAAGTACAATACTGTACATTAAATTTTAATACTGTACATTAAAAAATATGTACAATCTTGGGTTCTCTATTTAGGAAAAATGTTGAAGGGAAAACATAATTTTCAACAGAATGCTACTACTATGGGTGGCACGGTGGCCTCTCCCAAGAATATATTCTCACACTAAACCCTGGAATCTGTGACTGTTACGCGATTTGGGCAAAGGAATTGAGGACAGACAGGGAGAAAACACAGGACACAGAGGAGAGGGCAGTGTGAGGACAGAGTCAGAGATGATAATGATGCATCTGAAAGCTAAGGCAGGGCAAGAATTGCCACCAGCTACCAGCAGCTTTGAGAGAGGGTTAGAACTCATTCTCCCCCTGAGCCTCTGGGGGGCACATGTACCTACCAACCCCTTGATTTTGGAATTCTGGATTCCAGAACAATGAGAAAACAAATTTCTATTGTTTTAAGCCACGTAGTTTGTGGTGGTTTGTTAGAGCAGCTGCAAGAAATGGATATGGCTATGATTTTCAAACAATTTTCAATCCTTACTATTGCTCAGTTTTTCATTTTTTTCAAATTAGTTTGCTAAAGAAGATTTAGATAGTTTGATGAAAGGTGTATTTGTAACTGAATTTATGATAAGTACATGAAAGATTAAGGAAATGAAAAATAAGACAACTATTAATTTCAGGGACAAGAAGTTGTTCAAAAAGGGTAAGATAATCAAATTATATGAATCTAATTTGCAGATGACATTTATGTAGTCTTAATATATTTTTTCCAGTGGTCATGTATGGATGTGAGAGTTGGACTGTGAAGAAAGCTGATCACCAAAGAATTGATGCTTTTGAACTGTGGTGTTGGAGAAGACTCTTAAGAGTCCCTTGGACTGCAAGGAGATCCAACTAGTCCATTCTAAAGGAGATCAGTCCTGGGTTCATTAGAAGGACTGATGCTAAAGCTGAAACTCCAATACTTTGGCCACCTTATGTGAAGAGTTGACTCATTGGAAAAGACTCTGCTGCTGGGAGGGATTGGGGGCAGGAGGAGAAGGGGATGACAGAGAATGAGATGGCTGGATGGCATCACCGACTCAATGGACATGAGTTTGAGTGAACTCTGGGAATTGGTGATGGACAGGGAGGCCTGGTGTGCTGTGATTCATGGGGTTGCAAAAGTCAGACATGACTGAGCGACTGAACTGAACTGAATAATATAAACTAATATTATAAACAAGCTAACTATTTTCAGCCTATAGATACCATATTAGTATGTGTGAGTATAAATGCATATGTAAATGTCTCTGATGGATTTGGTGATGCAGTGTGATATATTAAATAGATAAATGTTTACCTTCAATTGCAGGAAGTTAAAACATTTCTAAAACTGGTGGTTTTAAGAAGTATTCATGTGATAATATTATTTAGATATATGGAGGTTCAAAAACAGAAAAACATTAGTGACAAAATAAAAGAGTGAAAAGTGCTTGGCTCTGAGGCATCAAAAGTATAGTGGTATTGGGACCAGAAAGCTGTTATTAATAACACTGGAATTTGTTTCTCTTGAAATCAATGAAGACAAAAAGTAGATAAAACAATCCTTCATTAAATTAATAAGTGAAAAATAGTATACAAATGAAAATCAACACATTTAGCAGTAAGTTACTAGTAACAATACTGAATGTATAAAATGGTTTAGGCACTGTTCTACAGCCTTTAGATACACTATACAAAACCTATACAAGACCTGGTTTTTAAGGAACTCATATTCTCCCTTAGTGCTAATGAAGCTGATGTCATAAAGGAAAAAAAAAAACTAGAAAAAATATGCTGTAAGTTTTACACAAAGAGAAAACAAGGCAGAAAGAAGAAATGTAGTGGTATTGCTACTAAATGGAAAACATGCTGTTATGGTTGATTTATAATGTTATGTTAATTTCGAGTATACAGTAAAGTTAATCTGTTATGAATATCCACTTTTTAAAATTATTTTCCCACTTAGGCTACTATTAAGTAGAGTTCCCTGTGGTATACAGCAGGCTCTTATTAGTTATTTATTTTATATATAGTAGTATGTATGTGTCAATCCTAATCTTCCAATTTATCCCTCCTGCCCCTTGCTGCTGCTGCTGCTGCTAAGTACTTCAGTCGTGTCCGACTCTGTGTGACCCCATAGACGGCAGCCCACCAGGCTCCCCCGTCCCTGGGATTCTCCAGGCAAGAACACTGGAGTGGGTTGCCATTTCCTTCTCCAATGTGTGAAAGTGAAAGTCAAGTCGCTCAGTCGTGTCAGACCCTTAGCGACCCCACGGACTGCAGCCTACCAGGCTCCTCCATCCATGGGATTTTCCAGGCAAGAGTACTGGAGTGGTTTGCCATTGCCTTCTCCTTAGCCTCCAGTAACCATGAGTTTATTTTCTATATCTGTAATTCTACTTCTGTTTTGTAGATAAGTCCATTAGTAGCCTTTTTTTAGATTCCACATATAAGTGATATCATATAGTATTTGTTTTTTTTTCTTACTTCACTTAGTATGATAATTTCTAGATCCATTCATGTTGCTACAATGGGCATTATTTCATTTTTTATGGCTGAGAAATATTCCATTGTATATATGTACCACATCTTCTTTATCCATTCTCCTGTCAGTGGACATTTAGGTTGCTTTGGTGTCCTGGCTATTGTGAATAATGCTGCAGTGAACATCAGAATGCATGCATTGTTTTGAATTGTGGTTTTCTCTAGATGTATGTATAGAAGTGGAATTGCTGGATCATATGATAGCTCTATTTTTAGTTTAAGGAACATCCATTTCATCTAATTTTAGTGCTTCCTCTTCTCAAGTGAACAAAGCTAACTGCAATTTACCCCTTAAGGTTTCCCTGAAAGTTTACAAGTTTTCAGCAGACTAGAGTTACAGTGGTTACATCAGACAGATTCTGACAGACATTATTAACCAGGTAAGGAGATAGTCCTGCTGTTTTTAACTGTTATATTCTCTTACTCAAGAAGGTATTTTTATTTTTTATTTATTGTATGTGTTAAAATTTCTTTACATTGTTTTTTAAATATTCTTTTGTATGTTGGTTTATCATAGGATATTGAATATAGTTCCTGCGCTATACAGTAGAACCTTGTTGTTTATCCGTTCTGTACATAATAGTTTGTATTTGCCAACTGCAAACTACTACTTCATCCCTCCTGCAACCCCCTCTGTAACCACAAGCCTGTTCTCTTTGTCCTGTCCAGTAAGTCTGTCTGTTTTGTAGATCAGTTCGTTGTGTCCCATTTTAGATTCCACATATAGGTGATATCATATGGTGTTTGTCTTACACTTTCTGACTTATTTTACTTAGTTTATTAACATTGCAATTTAAACTCTTAGTTGAAATCAAGCTACCGCAAGTGATGTAGCTTTTGCAATAGCTGAGTTCTTTTTTTATGGCTGAGTAGCATTTCATTGTATATATGTACCACATCTTCTATATTTATTCATCTGTCAGTGGACATTAAGGTTGTTCCCCTGTCTTGGCTACTGTAAATAGTGTTGCAATGAATGTAGGGGCACAGGTACCTTTTGGGGGTTAGCTTTGACTGGATATATGCCCGCAAGTTGGAATGCTGGATATATGGTAATACTATCTTTGATTTTCTCAGGAATCTCTCTACTGTTTTCCATAGTGATTGTACAAACATTTCCACCAACAGTATATCCTCTCTGCCATTTGTTATTTGTAGCTTTTAATGATGACTATTCTGAAGGGTGTGAGGTGTTACCTAAATGCTGTTCTGATTTGCATTTAATAGTGATGTTGAGCATCTTTTCGAGTGTCTATTTAGTAATGTTTATTTAGGTCTTCCATTTTTTGATTGAGTTGTGTTTTTGTTGTTGAGTTATATGAGCTGTTTTTATATTTTGGAAATTAAGCCCTGACAGTTCACCTTTTGCAAATATTTTCTCCCATTTTGTAGGTTATCATTTTTTATGGACTGCTTGGCAGTTGAGCTATTTCAAACCCTGAAAGATGATGCTGTGAAAATGCTACACTCAATATGCCAGCAAATTTAGAAAACTCAGCAGTGGCCACAGGACTGGAAAAGGTTACTCTTCATTCCAATCCCAAAGAAAGGCAATGCCAAAGAATGCTCAAACTAGTGCACAATTGCACTCATCTCACACGCTAGGAAACACATGCTCAAAATTCTCAAGGCCAGGCTTCAAGAATATGTGAACCATGAAATTCCAGATGTTCAAGCTGGTTATAGAAAAGGCAGAGGAACCAGAGATCAAATTGCTGACATCCGCTGGATCATGGAAAAAGCAAGAAAGTTCCAGAAAAAACATCTATTTCTGCTTTATTAACAATGCCAAAGCCTTTGACTGTGTCAGTCACAATAAACTGTGAAAAATTCTGAAAGAGATGAGAATCACAGACCACTTGACCTGCCTCTTGAGAAACCTATATGCAGGTCAGGAAGCAACAGTCAGAACTGGCCATGGAACAACAGACCATTTCCAAATAGGAAAAGGAGTACGAAAAGGCTGTATACTGTCACCCTTCTTATTTAACTTATATGCAGAGTACATCATGAAGAACTCTGGGCTGAAAGAAGCACAAGCTGGAATCATGATTGCTGGGAGAAATATCAATAACCTCAGATATGCAGATGACACCACCCTTATGGCAGAAAGTGAAGAGGAACTAAAAGGCCTCTTGATGAAAGTGAAAGAGGAGAGTGAAAAAGTTGGCTTAAAGCTCAACATTCAGAAAAAAAAGATCATGGCATCTGGTCCCATCACTTCACGGGAAATAGATGGGGAAACAGTGGAAACAGTGTCAGACTTTATTTTTGGGGCTCCAAAATCACTGCAGATGGTGACTGCAGCCATGAAATTAAAAGACGCTTACTCCTTGGAAGGAAAGTTATGACCAACCTAGATAGCATATGAAAAAGCAGAGACACTACTTTGCCAACCAAGGTCTGTCTAGTCAAGGCAGTAGTTTTTCCAGTGGTCATGTGTGGATGTGAGAGTTGGACTGTGAAGAAAGCTAATCACTGAAGAATTGATGCTTTTGAACTGTGGTGTTGGAGAAGACTCTTGAGAGTCCCTTGGACTGCAAGGGGATCCAACCAGTCCATTCTAAAGGAGATGAGTCCTGGGTGTTCATTGTAAGGACTGATGCTAAAGCTGACACTCCAATACTTTGGCCACCTCATGCAAAGAGTTGACTTACTGGAAAAGACTCTGATGCTGGGAGGAATTGGGAACAGGAGGAAAAGGGAAGGGGATGACAGAGTATGAGATGGCTGGATAGCATCACTGACTCGATGGACATGAGTTTGAGTGAACTCCGATAGTCGGTGATGGATAGGGAGTCCTGGAGTGCTGTGATTCATGGGGTCGCAAAGAGACAGACACGAATGAGCGACTGAACTGAACTGAACTCGCTGTGAAAAAGCTTGTAAATTTGATTGGGTTACATTTGTTTTTATTTATATTGCCTTGGGAGGCTGACCAAAGAAAACATTTGTACAATTTATGTCAGAAAATATTTTCTTATGATCACTTCTAGGAGTTTTATGGAAGTCTTTAAGCCATTTTAAATTTAATTTTATGTATGGTGAGATGGTGTGTTCTAACCTCATTGATTTGCACACAGCTGTCCAATGTTCACAAAACATTGCTAAAGAAACTGTTTCCCATTGGATATTTTCCCCGCTTTTTCAAAGATTAATTGACCATAGGTTTATTATGGGTTTTGATTACTAAAGTTTGTAGTACTATTTGAAGTATGGGTTTTATGTCTCCTGCTTTGTTCTTTTGCTTCAGAATTATTTAGGCAATTCTGGGTTTTTTATAGTTTCATATAAATTCTGGAATTATTTGTTCTAGTTCTGTAAAAAAAAAAAATCATGGGTAATTTGAGTTGAGTTGAGTTCAGTCGTTCAGTCATGTCCGACTCTTTGCAACCCCGTGAAGCATAGCACCCCAGGCCTCCCTGTCCATCACCAACTCCCAGAGTTCACTCAAACTCATGTCCATCGAGTCGGTGATGCCATCCAGCCATCTCATTCTCTGTCGTCCCCTTCTCCTCCTGCCCCCAACCTTTCCCAGCATCAGAGTCTTTTCCAGTGAGTCAACTCTTCGCATGAGGTAGCCAAAGTATTAGAGTTTCAGCTTTAGCATCAGTCCTTCCAATGAACACCCAGGACTCATCTCCTTTAGAATGGACTGGTTGGATCTCCTTGCAGTCCAAGGGACTCTCAAAAGTCTTCTCCAGCAACACAGTTCAAAAGCATTGATTCTTCAGCGATCAGCTTTCTTCACAGTCCAACACTCACATCCATACATGACCACGGGAAAACCATTGCCTTGACTAGATAGACCTTGGCTGGCAAAGTAATGTCTCTGCTTTTCAATATGCTATCTAGGTTGGTCATAACTTTCCTTCCAAGGAATAAGCATCTTTTAATTTCATGGCTGCAATCAGCATCTGCAGTGATTTTGGAGCCCCCAAAAATAAAGTCTGACACTGTTTCCACTGTTTTTCCATCTATTTCCCATGAAGTGATGGGACCAGATGCCATGATCTTCGTTTTCTGAATGTTGAGCCTTAAGCCAACTTTTTCACTCTCCTCTCACTTTCATCAAGAGGCTTTTTAGTTCCTCTTCACTTTCTGCCATAAGGGTGATGTCATCTGCATATCTAAGGTTAATTTGAAGGGATCCCATTAAATCTAAAGTTGGCTTTGGGTAGTGTGGCCATTTAACAATATTAATTCTTCCAATCTAAGATTATGGGATAACTTCCCTTTTCTTTGAATCACATTCTATATCCTTTATTAATGTTTTATAGTTCTCAGCATATAAGTTTTTTACCTCCTTGTTCAGTTTTATTTCTAAATAATTTATTTTGGGGAAAATAATTTTACAAGGTATATTTTTTATATTCCCTATCTGATATTTCATTGTTAGTACAAAGAAATACCAATTTCTGTATGGTAATCTTGTACCTTGCTACCTTGCTGAATTTGTTCATCTGCTCTAGAAGTTTTTGTGTAGTCTTTATAGAGTTATAAAGTGTGATATCATCTGCATATAATAACAGTTTTACCTCTTCCATTTCAATAGGGATAAACTTATTTCTTCTTCTTGTCTGACTACTGTCTCTAATACTTCCAATAGTATGTTGAATAGAAGAGGTAATAGTGGGCATCCTTCTTTTGTTCCAGATTTTAGCAGGAAGGCTTTTAGCTATTTTACCAATGAATATTATCTCAGCTATGGGTTTGTCATAAATAGCTTTAATTATTTTGAAATATGTTCCATTTATACCCTCCTTGGTAAGTGTTTTTATTATGAATGGATGTAAGAATTTAGTCAAATGCTTTTTAAACATCTATTGAGATGATAATTTTTTTTCTTTCCATGATGTATCATATTGATTTGTTTGAGTAAGATGCTCTATCTTTGTGAACTTGGGATGAATCCCAGGTGGTCATGGTATATAATCTGTTTTATCTGTTGGTTGACTCAGTTTGTTAGTATTTTCTTGGAAATTTTTATAACTATATTCATCAAATATATTGGACTCTAATTTTCTTTTTCAGTGGTGCTTTGTTAGTTTCAATATCAGAGTCATGGTGGCCTCATAGAACATTTGTGGAAGTGTTCCCTCCTCTTCAATCTTTTGGAAGAGCTTGAGAAGGATTAGATAAATTCTTATTTGTATATTTGGTAGAATTTGCTGTGAAGCTATTTGGTCTTAAACTTTTGTTTGTAGAGTGTGTGTGTGTTTCAGCCCCTAGACTCAATTTCACTTCTAGTGATCAGTCTATTCAAATTGTCTGTTTCTTCTTGATCCTATTTTGGTGGGCTGTATGTGTCTAGAGACTTCTCCATTTCTTCTTGGTTATCAAATTTCTTGGCATATAATTGTTCATGGTGTTCCCTTATGCTTCTCTTTTTTTGGTATATTTGCAGTATCAGTTGTTATGTCTCCTTTTTTTTTTTTTAATATTAGGTTTGTTTGGCTTTTCTCTTTTCTTTTTGATGAGCCTGGTCAGAAGTTTATCAATTTAATTTATAGTTTCAAAGAACCAGACCTTGATTTTATTGATTTTTTTCTATTGTTTTTTTAAATCTCTATTTTCTCTAATCTTTATTATTTCATTCCTTCTGCTGACTTTTTCTTTTTCTTTTTTTTTCTATTTTAAGTGGTAGTTTAGGTTATTTGAGAGTTTTCATTTTTGAGAATGGCCTGGGTTGCTATGAACTTCCCACTAAGAATGACTTTTGCTTCATCTCTTATATATTTTCATTTGTCTCAGTGTATTTTTTATTTCCTCTGTGATTTCCCTGTTGATCATTTTTTTTTAGTAGATTGTTTAGTCTCCATGTAATTTTTTGTGTGTGTTTTCATTTATTTTTCTGAGGTTGATTTCTATTAAAGTTTCATGCCATTGTGCTCAGAGAAAATACTTGAGATAATTTTTGTGCTTGTAAATTTGTTGAGGCTTGTTTTGTGTCTGAGTATGGCTGAAACTCCAATACTTTGGCTACTTCATGCGACGAGTTGACTCACTGGAAAAGAGTCTGATGCTAGGAGGGATTGGGGGTGGGAGGAGACTGGGACGACAGAGAATGAGATGGCTGGATGGCATCTCCGACTTGATGGACATGAGTTTGAGTGAACTCCGGGAGTTGGTGATGGACAGGGAGGCCTGGCGTGCTGTGAGTCATGGGGTTGCAAATAGTCGAACACAACTGAGAGACTGAACTGAACTGAACTGAACTGATGTGGTGAATGCTAGAAAATGTTCCATGTGCACTAGAAAAGAATGTATGTGTGTTTTGTTTTGTTTTTGATATCAGTTCAGTTCAGTCGCTCAGTCATGTCCGACTCTCCGTGACCCCATGAATCACAGCAAATATCAAGTATAATTGCTCTTCTTTATCATTTAGGATGTCTGTTACCTTACTGATTCTCTGTCAAGATGACTTGTCTATTGATGAGAGCAGGGTGGTAAAGTCTACTACTATTGTATTTCTGTCAATTCCTTTATGTCTGCTAGTATTTGTTTTGGGGGGCTCCAATATTAAGCACAGATATGCTGATGAGCATAAAATCTCTTTGCATTGATCCTTTCAATAGTATAGTGTCTCTATTTTTCATTGTGGCATTTCTTTTAAAGTCTGTTTCATCTAATATGAGTTTTGCACCCTCTGCTTTCTTGTCATTTCCATTTTCATGAATTATCTTTTTCCATCCCTTCACTTTCAGTCTACATATGTCCTTTACCCTAAAGTGGGTCCCTTCTAGGTAGCATATTGTAGGCTACTATTTTCTCATCCAAACTGCCACTGTGTGTCTTTTGATTAGAGCATTTAGCCCATTGATATTTAAGGTAATTAATTGATAGATACATATCTATTGCCATTTTAAGACCCTGATGATGGGAAAGCTTGGGGGCAGGAGGAGAAGGGGACAATAGAGGACGAGATGGTTGGAAGGCATCACCAACTCAATGGACATGGGTTTGGGTGGACTCTGGGAGTTGGTGATGGATGGGGAGGCCCAGTGTGCTGCAGTTAATGCGGTTGCAAAGAGTTGGACACGACTGAGCAACTGAACTGAACTGAACTAAACCTTGTTTTCCTACTAATTCTGTTTCTTATCTGTTTCTTTTTTGTTGTTGTTCCTTTTATTTTGTGCTGTGCTTCTTCTTTTGGGGTTTTGTGAGTCTGTTGTGTGTTTTTGATTTGTGGTTATCCTTTTTTTTTGAGTAACCCTTTCTTATATCGACTTGTTTTAGACTGATAGTCATATAGGCTCAAACATATTCTAAAAAATAAATATAATTTTTAATCTTTTTTCTAGTTCAGTTCAGTTGCTCAGTCATGTCCGACTCTCCACGACCCCATGAATCACAGCACACCAGGCCTCCCTGTCCATCACCAACTCCCAGAGTTCACTCAAACTCATGTCCTGATGTTTATGGCAAGTAAATAGAGAATCAAAGACAATGACTTTTTACTTATCAAAATTAAATTTCAAGCATATAAATATTTTTGAAGAGTTGATTGTATATAAGGCAGAATTCTATGAATCTAAAATTCAGAATAATCAAGGCCAGTCATACTTGAATTGTTTGTATCACAATAGCTTTTAGAGTAGAAACCAAGCATTAATATCAGACTTTATATGAAAATATTCAATATTAAACATAAGAAGTATCCATATATTTCTTTTACCTATATTTTTGTTATGTTTTATCTGTGACCTGATTTCTCCTATGTTCCTAAATCATTTAAATTCAATATTTAAAAAAGAATGTATGAGTTTTTACATTTTTTAAATTGAAGTATAGTTGATTTACAATGTTATATTTGTTTCAGGTATACAGCATTATAATTTGATGTATCTACAGATTATAGCCCATTAAATTTTATTATAAAATATTGCTATAATTCCCTATGCTATACAATATATCTTTGTTGCATATCTATTTTATACATAGTAGTTTGCATATCTTAATCCTAAACCCCTAATATTTCACTTTTCTTCTCCCCTTTAGTAACCACTGTTTTCCATGTCTGTCTATTTCTGCTCTGCATAAATATTTATTTTTATTTTTTTAGATTCCAAATACAAGTGATATCACACAGAATTTACCTCTCTGATTTATTTCGCTAAACACAATATTCTGTAGGTCAATCCATGTTAATTTCATGGCTGAGTAATATTCAATTGTGTATGTGTATATATATATGTATGTGTATATATATATATACACCATATTATTTTATCCATTCATCAGTTGTTGGCATTTGGGTTGCTCCTGTATCTTGGTTATTGTAAATACTACTGCTGTGAACACTGAGCTGCATGTATCTTTTCAGATTACTGTTTTCATTTTTTGCAGATAACAAACCAAAAAAATGGAACTGATGGATTATGAGAATTTTATCATATTTTAGTTTTTTGAGAAAACATTGTACTGTTTTCCCTACTGTCTGCACCAATTACATTCCCAACAACAATATATGAGGGCCCCCTTTATCTCCGCATCCTCTTCAGCATTTATTTATAGATTTTTTAATGACAGCTATTCTTACCAGTGTAAGTTCGTATCTCATCGTTGTTTTGATTTGTATTCCTCATAATTGGAGACATTGAGCAACTTTCCATGGGTCTGTTAGCCATTTGTATACCTTTTTGGAAAAATGCCTGTTTAGATCTTCTATACATTTCTTGACTGGATTTTTTTATATTGAGTATTATCAACTGTTTATATATTTCAGATATTAACCAATTATTGATCATGTCATTTGTAAATATTTTCTCCAGCTTCGTAACTCATGTTTTGATATTGTTGGTTTCTTTTGCTTTTCAGAAGCTTTTATTTAATTAGGTTCAATTTTATTTTACTTTTAGTTCTTCCATCTTAAAAGACTGATCCAAAAAGATGTGATTTATGCCTAGACTATTCCATCTATATTCACTTCGAGAAGTGTTATGGGTCCACTCTTTACATCCTGGTGAACCTGGATAAAAGTTCATCAACTTTATGTTTGCTTGTTTTTTAAGCTGCACTTGGTTTCATTAATACTTTCTAGTTTTTTTAAAAATTTGTATCTAATTTCTTCTCTAATCTTTGTTATTTCCTCCCTGCTGCTAACTTTGGTCTTTGTTTGTTTTATTTTATCTAATTATTTTAGGTCATAGGTTAGGCCTGTATCATTACTTCCCTCTTCGAGCTGCTTTTGCTATAGCACATAGATTTTGAAGTGTTGAACTTAAATTTTCATTTAGAGATTCCAAGGGAACATTTCATGCAAAAATGGGCTCGATAAAGGACAGAAATAGTATGGACCTAACAGAAGCACAGATATTAAGAAGAGGTGACAAGAATACACAGAAGAACTGTACAAAAAAGATCTTCACGACCAAGATAGTCATGATAACATGATCACTGACCTAGAGCCAGACATCTTGGAATGTGAAGTCAAGTGGTCCTTAGAAAGCATCTCTACGAACAAAGCTAGTGGAGGTGATGGAATTCCAGTTGAGCTATTTCAAATCTTGAAAGATGATGCTGTGAAAGTGCTGCACTCAATATGCCAGCAAATTTGGAAAACTCAGCAGTGGCCACAGGACTGGAAAACGTCAGTCTTTGTTCCAATCCCAAAGAAAGGGAATGCCAAAGAATGCTCAAACTACCACACAATTGCACTCATCTCACACGCTAGTAAAGTCATGCTCAAAATTCTCCAAGCCAGGCTTCAGCAATATGTGAACCGTGAACTCCCAGATGTTCAAGCAGGTTTTAGAAAAGGCAGAGGCACCAGAGATCAAATTGCCAACATCCGCTGGATCATAAAGAAAGCAAGAGAGTTCCAGAAAACCATCTATTTCTGCTTCATTGACTATGCCAAAGCCTTTGACTGTGTGGATCACAATAAACTGTGGAACATTCTGAAAGAGATGGGAATACCAGACCACCTGACCTGTCTCTTGAGAAACCTGTATGCAGGTCAGGAAGCAACAGTCAGAACTGGACATGGAACAACAGACTGGTTCCAAATAGGAAAAGGAGTAAGTCAAGGCTGTATATTGTCACCTTGCTTATTTAACTTATATGCAGAGTACATCATGAGGAACGCTGGGCTGGAAGAAGCACAAGCTGGAATCAAGATTGCTGGGAGAAATATCAATAACCTCAGATATGCAGATGAAACTACCCTTATGGCAGAAAGTGAAGAGGAACTAAAAAGCCTCTTGATGAAAGTGAAAGAGGAGAGTGAAAAGGTTGGCTTGAAGCTCAACATTCAGAAAACAAAGATCATGGCATCTGGTCCCATCACTTCATGGGAAATAGATGGAAAAACAGTGGAAACAGTGTCACACTTTATTTTTTGGACTCCAAATCACTGCAGATGCTGATTGCAGCCATGAAATTAAAAGACGCTTACTCCTTGGAAGGAAAGTTATGACCAACCTTGGTAGTATATTAACAAGGAGAGACATTACTTTGCCAACAAAGGTCCATCTAGTCAAGGCTATGGTTTTTCCCGTGGTCATGTATGGATGTGAGAGTTGGACTGTGAAGAAAGCTGATCGCCGAAGAATTGATGCTTTTGAACTGTGGTGCTGGAGAAGACTCTTGAGAGTCCCTTGGACTGCAAGGAGATCCAACCAGTCCATTCTAAAGGAGATCAACTCTGGGTGTTCATTGGAAGGACTGATGCTAAACCTGAAACTGCAATACTTTGGCCACCTCATGCGACAAGTTGACTCACTGGAAAAGACTCTGGTGCTGGGAAAGGTTGGGGACAGGAGGAGAAGGGGACGACTGAGAATGAGATGGCTGGATGGCATCACCGACTCTGTGGACATGAGTTTGAGTGAACTCCGGGAGTTGGTGATGGACAGGGAGGCCTGGCGTGCTGTGATTCATGAGGTCGCAGAGAGTCTGACACGACTGACTGACTGAAATGAACTGAAAGCTCTTTTCTCATTTTTCCATTGACCAGCTGGTTTTTTAAGTAGAATGTTGTTTAGTCCCTATATATGTGTTCTTTCCCCATTTGTCTTTCTGTAGTTGATTTCTAGTTTCACACCACTGTTGTTATAAAAAATGCTTAATATTATTTTGAGACTCTTAAAGTTGTTGAGATTTATTTGGTGGGCTGGCATGTGGTCTACCCTGGATGTTTTATGTGCACTTGAGGAGAATGTGTATTCTTCTGTTTTTGGATGTAATGTCCTTTAGGTATCTACTGGATTGCCAAAAAGTTAGTTCAGGTTTTTCCACACCATGTTACAGAAAACCCAAACTTTTTGGCCAGCCCAATATTACGTCATTTAAAACCATTGAGGCCTTATTGACTTTCTATCTCTATGATCTGTCCATTGATCTCCATGGGATGTTAAAGTCTACACCTATTGTTGTGTTATTGTCAGTTTCTCCCTTTATGTCTCTTGGTATTTGCTTTATATATTTAGGTGCTCTTATATTAGAGGCACACATGTTAATGAATGTAATATTCTTTTATCATATTGATTTCTTTATCATTGTGTGGTGGTTGGCTTTCTTTTGTTAGCCTTTAAAAGCCTAATATCTATGATATGAGTATTGCTATCCTTGCTTTCTTGTCATTTACATCTGCCACTCACTTTTAGACACTGTGTGTCTTCAGCCTGAATTCTCTTGTAGATAGCATATTAAATGGTCTTGCTTGTTGTTGTTTTTTTTTAATCCAAGCAGCCTCCCAATGTCTTTTCATTGGAGTATTTTGTCCCTTGACCTCAAGTAATTATTTGTAGGTGTGTACTTATTGCCATTTTACTACCTGTTTTCTGGTTGTGTAGTCCTCTATTCTTATCTTTTTTGCTTGTTTCCTCAAGATTTCATAATTTTCTTGAATACTATGCTTGTGTTCCTTTCTTTTACATTTTTGCGTACTTATTGTAGGTTTTTTATGTGCAGTTATCATGGGGTTTGTATATGTTGACCATAATTATATCTACTTGTTTTAAATTTAAGCTCAAACACATTCTAAAAGGCCTACATTCTATACTCCCCTCTCCCACATTTTTTTTTGACATTATAGTTTACATTTTCATGCTTATTCCTTCATATTTTATTGTATTTACATTTGCTTTTATACCTCTTTGTCTTCTGTCTTATATCTATGTACTGGCTTAAGTGCTATTCCAAACTTAACGTATATTTGCTTTCCTTAATGAATTTTCCCTTTCTTATATATTATTACTTTTTTTTTTTTCATTTAGAGAAGATGCTTCAACATTTCTTTTAGGATGAATTTAATATTGCTGAATTACTTTAGTTTTTTCTTCCCTGGGGAGTTTTTTATTATTGTTGTTTTTTTAACCTCTCTTCTTATTCCAAGTGAAAATCTTGCTTGGTAGAGTATTTAGGTTGTAGGGTTTTTTCTTTCACCTTTTTGAATACATCATGTCATTCCCTCTGACCTGCAAATTTCTACAGAGAAACAAGTCTTGCCACCAGACCTACAGCTGCATTCACTGCAGAGCCCACTTGGCCAGTCATGATGAACTTATTTCCAAGCTACATGTTCGCTGCAGGCCCTCCTTGCCGACCTCGGGGGAGGGCGCTTCTGGGTTTGCAGACATGGACCAGCTCTCCCAAAGGGCCCGGGACGTTTGTATTCCTCCTTTTGTCCAGGGAGGGTGGATCTGCATGGTTGTCTCACTCAAAACTAAGAAAGAACTCAGAGTTGGGGGGATACAGTACTAGTTTAATCTGTAACCTTGGAAAGTGTGTGTCATCCCTGTTGATATCCCCAGGTCGTGGGGATGGGGGCCAAGGAGTGATTGGAGCCTTGCACCCAGGTGGCTTGGCCTGGGTTGGCAGATGAACTCAACGTAGGGGGCTGCCTGCCTGGAAAGGACTTCTAAGAAAGGTGGTAGGTAGGAGACAGAACGGAGAAGGCAATGGCAAACCACTCCAGTACTCTTACCTAGAAAATCCCATGGATGGAGGAGCCTGGTAGGCTGCAGTCCATGGGGTTGCTAAGGGTCGGACACGACTGAGCGACTTCACTTTCACTTTTCACTTTCACACATTGGAGAAGGAAATGGCAACCCACTCCGGTGTTCTTGCCTGGAGAATCCCAGGGACGGGGGAGCCTGGTGGGCTTCCATCTATGGGGTCACACAGAGTCAGACACGACTGAAGTGACTTGGCAGCAAACAAGTGATAGTCTTAAGGAGATCCCCATGTATTAAACTCTTTTTCTTGTTGCCTTTAGAATTCTGTTTACCTTTTCCATTTTAATTATGATATGCCTTGGTGGGTGTCTATTTGAGGTTCATCTTATTTGGGACCTTCTGTGATTTCTGAACCTGGATATCTGTTTCCTTCTTCAGGTCAGGGAAAATTTCAACCATAATTTCTTCAAATAAACCTTGGATCCCCCTCTCTGCCTGTAATGCAAATGTTGGAACACTTAAATGTTATTTCAGAGCTCTCTTAGGTTGCTTTCATTTAATTTTTTTTCCTGTCTCTTCTGCTGATTGGTTGTTTTATATTTTTCTGTCTTCCAGCTCCCTTATGCATTCTTCTGTATCACTTTGTCTGCTATTTATTCCTTCTAGTGTGTTTATTTCAGCTACTGAATTATTTATTTTTGATTATGTCTTTTTTATATCTTCTAGTTCCTTCTTAAAATGTTCATTGTTTAGTCAATTATTTTTCCTAATTCTGTTAACAGCTTTATTACCAATGTTTTGAATTCTTTACATGGATAAAGTGTTAATCTCATTATTTGGGTTTTGTTCTTTCAATTGAGAGTAGTTCCTCTTTCTTTTAATTTTAACTTTCTCTCTTTCTATGCATTTAGGTTGAACAGTTAGTTACTCATGGTGGTCTTTATTGGGTATTCTTATGTGGGAGTGTCCCTGTGCAGACTGCACATGCCCAGTGCTCTTGGTGAGAGGTTTGGGTTTGAATGGGACACCAGTTAATAAGTCTTTCCTCGGGATATGATGGCAGCTATCATTTTGGTAATGGATGTGGCTGGAGACAGAGAAGCTAGAGCTGGACTGAGTTTTACGTAAGACTTCCTCTCTGCCTAGTAGCTGTCATAGACCCATCAGGGGAAGAATCTGATTCCAAGTTGCTGGAATAGAATCCCTGAAAGTTAGGCTCATCTCTTTCTCCTCTAAGTGGATGATTTTCCCTCTTCCCACGCCAAGACCTTTGTCCCAGAGGAGGGGAGTGCTGAAGTAAGTGAGATCTATGCATACACAGAGGTCTGATGTGTTGCCTATACAGTCACCTGTAGCTCTGCTCAACCACAAGCCACAGTCAAGTCTTTTCTCCAGTTGTGATTGCCCTAGATCCAGTGCTACTCAGTGGTGTGGTTTGAGCAGAGCTTGGGCTCGGTCACCCTAGGATGAGCTCCACAGAGAATCAGTCTGGGGAAACCTGGCAGCTGCTAGAGCAGACAGCTCCAACACAGGAAACTTTGTCTCTCACAGCTGCTCACTGTCCCTTGCCTTCATGTGGAACCACTGCACAGGGAAGCCAGACTTCTGTTTTGTTTGTGTGTATGGGAGTTGTAAGCTATAGCACAGTGGCTGCTGCCAGAAATTGGTTAGCCAGCATGTACATGATCCTTACAAATGGAGTCTAGACTTATCTAGCCTTTCTGTCTGTCCCAGTGGTTCTCCACCTAGCCAAGGGGCTTTTCTCTCCTGTGGATGACCCCAGGTTTGGGACACCCAGTCTGAGTCTTGGCCTGCTCACTCTCCAGGACAGATGTTCAATCTTCATTTTCCTCTGAGTCCCCTCCCTGGGACACAGGTCTTGACCTGCTTGCTTATCTTCCCTTCCTACCCGATTATGTGTGTATCCTTCTTACAGTCTTGGTTGTACAGGAATCTGCCTGCCAGGTACCAGTTGGTTTTCAGTGAGTGAGAAGTGTCCCAGATGTAGATGTATGTTTTATATATTCATTGGAGAGGTGAGTTGTACATCCTATTACTTCGCCACCTTGGTCTCTGTCATAGGTGTATAATTTAAAAAAAAGTAGACTGTAAGCATTACAATAAATAACTTGAATAACTTTAAATTGATATTTTAAATATGGATGATTTTAAGCATGTTTCATAAAGGAACACAAAAGTACTAGTTTCACTGTATCTGACACTTTGAACATGATCCCAATTTAGTCTGGGTCACTGTTTGTTCTTTAATCTGGAAAATAACTGATAGATTTGTCACTTGTTATAGATAAAAAGGTGCATAAGACCATGTAATTCTCAATTGCTAATGTCTCTCCTTTCCCACAGTCAGTCCTAAAAGGTTAACGAGAAAATACCAGGGTAGTTGTAACATTTATCTATAAGTCACCACAAACTGTTTAATGTTCAACTAAATTTTCCCCTATCTCTACTGGCATTTCCTGATTAGTACCAAATGTGAAATATACTGATTGTAAATCAGACCAGAAAAAATGGGATGGAGTTTTGCATTAACTTAATCATTGATAAAATTTGTCTAATTGTACACTATACAAAATTATCACTGAACATTTAATTGTTTGATCTTAGCATTAAATATTAAATGTAATGGGTTTCATTTTATTGTTGTCTAATATTTAAACTAGGATTTCTTAATTCATTCTAGCATGCATAATGCTGGGAAAAAAAGATTATGGAAATAGCTTTTGGTAACTTCTGTTACTAAAATACCCCTGCTTTCTCTACAAGTTGTAAAAATAAATAGCTGACATTCATGGGTCATGCTTACTCACCATATGTCTTCTGAAATGATCCTTTGAGAAACTAGACAAAGCAGGCATGCATTTGGTTTCTAAAAGAAACATAATAATTAATTTAAAAATTAATTTTGCAAATTATGGTCCCGATTTACATTTTCTAAATTATGTATTTCAAGAGATTTATAAGAAAATATTGTTACATAAAACTCTTCTCAAATAAAATTTATTTTTGCTTTTTCAACCCAAAGTCCAGATAGGCTACAGAAGGATGAGTTTTTCATCACCACTCCCTCAAAGCAATCACTTCCATTTTTTAAAACATATATGTATCATAGGGGTTGTATCTCTAGAGCTGCCCTAACAAGGTACCACAAACTTGACTGCTTAAACAACAGTCTCTCTCACACTGTTCTGGAGGCAAGAAGTCAGCAAAACTGGTTCTTTCTGTGTGTTGTGGGGGAAGAATCTGTTCTAGATCTCTCTGTTCGAATTGTAGATGGTCATCTTCTCTTTTATCTCTTCAGATGACAAACTCCTTACTTATGTGCATGTCTCCAAATTTTCCTTTTCCATTAGGGCACTTGCCATATGGGATTAGGGCTCTCGCATATTAAGCCAAAGTTTATATTTCCAAATAAGTTCATATTTTGAGGCACTGAGAGTTAGGTTTTAAAAATATGAATTTAGGAGAGGGATACACAATTCAACTCATAATAGGAATAAAATAATTATTTAAATTATTCTGGAAAATGTTCAAGAGATATTTTCATCTTCACTCATAAAAAGTAGACAGTGTTATAGCTTTTTACCACAAAGAATTCTGATTTTATTGAATATTACTGGTATATTTCTATGAGGCAATCTACCAAATAAAAATATATCAATAGCTCTTATCTGCGTCTTTAGAGATAACTCATTCCATTCTTCTCCCCTAGGCCATCAAATAAAAGATAAGAATGTGAATGTTCACACACAGGCTCAACTAATTTGTCAGTTTAGGTATTGTTAAAAAGTATTTGTTGTATTATTTTTTATTATAAAAATGAAAGAAAAAATTATTAAATTCATAAAACTAAAAAGAAGCATTGAAATCAATATTTCATGTGGATAAAGAAAAAATAAAACATTTTGACTAGGAATTTAAAAATCAAAACTGTATAATGGTGTTATTACTGTCATTGAAGCTATATATTTGCAGATAAAAATGATTTGCTAATGAATCATAACTGTCCTAAAAACTAAGGGTAGTTTGATTAAACAATCTTATAATGCCATAATATTTCAGGTATAATATGAAACAATATATTTGACCCTATACTACAGCAGAACTTATCCATTGTTTTATTTGAAAACAAAATATGCCTGAAGACTTTAAATTCTCTATTACATAATTGTTTTTCATCACCCATCATTTTCTATAGCCAAACAATACTTAAAGGGTTTTTCCTGTGTGTGCTGCAAATGATAGCATCTTAATTGAACATTCTAGAACAAATCTGTTATGCACATTTTTTAACTGGCAAAGAATGACATAATTTTGTTGAATTTATACTGAGGCCTGCTAGTGCACCTTCCTCAATTTAGGCAGCTAAATTTTCTCATCAACTGACTCTAGAGAGCACAGGAAGGCTAATTAAAGCGCTTGAAGTGAGGCTCTATGTCCTCCAATTCTTTGTTCACCAACTTATCTGTGTCCTGATAGACTATATCAGTAAAGAGAAGACTTATAAACAAGTAACTGGTTTCTCAACCACACAGGCACATTATGATGTTTATATGTGAATTAAAGTGTTCGGCAGCATTCCTCATCTTGGAATATTGTAAATAATGAAATCTTTACACAATATGCTTCTAAAGCGTACTCTTTAAGAGAACATTAACATAAAAGGACTTTAAGAAATACCACCAGTAGAGTAAAATCCAGTTTTCTAAATGCATTATTTAAAATAAAACTTTTTGCATTACATTTTAATATGAATAAATGCTTTGGTTTTGTTCTCTAGGCTATGATATTCTAAAAACTGTGTGTGTGCATGCTAAGTCACTTCAGTAGTGTTTGACTGTTTGCACCCTATGGCAGAGGCACCAGAGATCAAATTGCCAACATCCGCTGGATCATGGAGAAAGCAAGAGAGTTCCAGAAAACCATCTATTTCTGCTTCATTGACTATGCCAAAGCCTTTGACTGTGTGGATCACAATAAACAGTGGAACATTCTGAAAGAGATGGGAATACCAGACCACCTGACCTGCCTCTTGAGAAACCTGTATGCAGGTCAGGAAGCAACAGTCAGAACTGTACATGGAACAACAGACTGGTTCCAAATAGGAAAAGGAGTACGTCAAGGCTGTATATTGTCACCTTGCTTATTTAACTTATATGCAGAGTACATCATGAGAAACGCTGGGATGGAAGAAGCACAAGCTGGAATCAAGATTGCTGGGAGAAATATCAATAACCTCAGATATGCAGATGACACTACCCTTATGGCGGAAAGTGAAGAGGAACTCAAAAGCCTCTTGATGAAAGTGAAAGAGGAGAGTGAAAAGGTTGGCTTGACTCAACATTCAGAAAACAAAGATCATGGCATCTGGTCCCATCACTTCATGGGAAATAGATGGAAAAACAGTGGAAACAGTGTCAGACTTTATTTTTTGGGGGCTCCAAAATCACTGCAGATGCTGACTGCAGCCATGAAATTAAAAGACGCTTACTCCTTGGAAGGAAAGTTATGACCAACCTTGATAGTATATTAACAAGGAGAGACATTACTTTGCCAACAAAGGTCCATCTAGTCAAGGCTATGGTCTTTCCCGTGGTCATGTATGGATGTGAGAGTTGGACTGTGAAGAAAGCTGATCGCCGAAGAATTGATGCTTTTGAACTGTGGTGTTGGAGAAGACTCTTGAGAGTCCCTTGTACCGCAAGGAGATCCAACCAGTCCATTCTAAGGGAAATCGATCCTGGGTGTTCTTTGGAAGGACTGATGCTAAAGCTGAAACTGCAATACTTTGGCCACCTCATGGGACGAGTTGACTCACTGAAAAAGACTCTGATGGTGGGAAAGGTTGGGGGCGGGAGGAGAAGGGGACGACCAAGAATGAGATGGCTGGATGGTATCACCGACTCTGTGGACATGAGTTTGAGTGGGCTCAGGGAGTTGGTGATGGATAGGGAGGCCTGGCGTGCTGTGATTCATGGGGTCGCGGAGAGTTGGACACGACTGAGCGACTGAAGTGAACTGAACTGAACTGACCCTATGGACTGTAGTCCACCAGGCTCCTCTGTCCATGGGATTCTCCAGGCAAGAATTACTGGAGTGGATTGCCATGACCTCCACCAGGGGATCTTCTTAATCCAGGGATTGAACCCACATCTCTTATGTCTCCTACATTGGCAGGTGAGTTATTTACCACTGGCACCACTTGGGAAGCCCATATGTATGTGCTCAGTCACTTCAGTCATGTCTGACTCTTTTACAACCCTATGGACTGTAGCCAACCAGGCTTCTTAGTCTATGGGATTCTCCACAAAAGAATACAGGTATCCTTCCTTCAAGGGACCTTCCAGACCCAGGGATCGAACCTGTGTCTCTTACATTTGTTTACCTATTAATAGTTGCTCTTAACTGATCTGAAATACTTTCTAATCCTTGATTGCTACTTACTCTTCTTATTTTCAAATTTTTTGAGGGAGAAGGCTCAGTTTGTGTTTAATTGTTTATTGTTTCCTTCATTGTGCAAAAAACTTTGAGTTTAATTAGGTCCCATTTAGTTTTGTTTTTATTTCCATTATTCTGAGAGATGGATTGAAAAAAAATACTGCTGCAATTTATGGCAGCGTGTTCTGCCTATGTTTTCCTCTAGGAATTTTATAGTGTCCAGTCTCACATTAAGGTATTTAATCCATTTTAAGCTTATTTTTGTGTATGATGTTAAAGAATGATCTGATTTCATTTTCTTACATGCAGCTATTCAGTTTTTCCCAGTTGTTGAAAAGACTATCTTTCCAATATTGTGTAGCCTTGCCTCCTTTGCATAGATTGACTATGGCTGTGTGGGTTTATTTCTGGGTTTTCTACCTTGTTCCATTGATCTATATTTCTGTTTTTGTGCCAGTACTACAGTTTTGATGACTGGAGTTTTGTTGCTGTAGTCAGGGAACCTGACCCCTCCAGCTCCATACACAAAAATATACTCAAAATGAATTAAAGACCTAAATATGAGACCAGACACTATAAAACTCCTAGAGGAAAACATAGCAGAACACTTTGGGACACAAATCACAGCAACATCTTTTTTAATCCATCTCACAGAATAATGGAAATAAAACCAAAAATAAACAAATGGAACCAACTTATACTCAAAAGCTTTTACATAGCAAAGGAAAAAACAAAATGAAAGGATAACCCACAGTTTGGGAGAAAATATTAGCAAATGATATATGTGACCAACAAGGGATTAGTCTCCAAAATTCCAAACAGCTAATGAGCTTGTTGAACATCATCAAAACAAAACAACTCAATCAAGAAATGAGCAGAAGACCTAAACAGATATTTCTCCAAAGAAGACACACAGATGGGCAAGAAGCACGTGTAAAGATGTTCAACATCGTAATTATTCAGTTCAGTTCAGTTCAGTCTCTCAGTCATGTCCGACTCCTTGTGACCCCATGAATCGCAGCATGTCAGGCCTCCCTGTCCATCACTAATTAGTAGAGAAATGCAAATAAAAACTACAGTGAGATATCACCTCACACAAGTCAAAATGGCTATCATCAAAAATCCACAAACACTAAAGGCTGGAGAGATTGAGTAGAGAAGGGTGGAACCTTCCTACACTGTTGGTGGTAATGTAAATTGGTACAGCCACTATGAAGAACAGTATGGAGGGTCTTTAAACACTTAAAATAGAGCTAGCACATGACCATGCTATTCCACTCCTAGGCATACATGCACCCCAGTTTTCACTACAGCACTATTTACAATAGCCAGGACATGGAAGCAATCTAAACATCTATCAACAGAGGGATGGATGAATAATATGTGGCACATATTTCTTTATCCATTCCTCTGTTGATAATAAAATAATACCATTTGTAGCAATATGGATGGACCTAGAGATCACCACACAAAGTGAAGACAAATATCATATGATGGCGTTCATATGTGGAACCTAATTTTAAAAAATAATACTAATGATCTTATTTACAAGACAGAAACAGGCTCATAGGTATCTAAAACAAATTTATGCTTATCAAAGGGGAAAAGTGGGTGAGAAGGATAAATCAGGACTTTGGGTTTAACATATGCACAATAATATATAAGATAGATAACCAACACATTAGCAGCACAGGTTAACTCTACTTACTATTCTGTGATAACCTATAAGAAAAGAATTTGAAAAAGAATATATGTCATGTATAACTGAATCACTTTGCTGTACACCTGAAACTAACACAACATTGTAAATCAATTATAATACAATTAAATAAAAGATGGTATTGGATTTGACTCCAATTTGTTAAACTCATGCCAGTGAAGCCAACTGACATTTGGAGAAACTATGTTGATTTTGCAAGCCAGTGCATAGTGAGAACAAAGAACTGAAGGGACGGTGTAGGAAAGAACAGAAGCTGACACTGACTACAATGTTTAGGAAACTTCCCTATCTGAGACTCTCTAACAAGATGAGAAAAAATTCGATAAATATAGGAAAATGACCAATATTTCAGTTCAGTTCAGTTCAGTTGCTCAGTCGTGTCCAACTCTCCGCGACCCCATGAATCACAGCACGCCAGGCCTCCCTGTCCATCACCAACTCCCGTAGTACACTCAAACCCATGTCCACAGAGTCGGTGATGCCATCCAGCCATACATCAATAAAACCTCCATGATTTAAGTATTCCTCCCCTTGTGACAGGAAAGTCTCTGTACTTAACATGACAATGGAATCACTATGCTGTCTTTTAAATTTTCTTTTATAGAAGATTGTGAACTTTAAAGAAGTGAAAAATATCCTCATTGCCTGCCTTGGAGTTTCGAATGCACAAAGTATTTGTGAAAAGAATGCAGACATTCGTGTACTTCAAGTATTATATGCATGGATAATTCCTAATTTGATATGACTCACATGATAAACAATCTCCATTATAGGGGAAAACAAATCTCAGTTTTCTTTGAAATTTAAACTTTTGAAAATGGCACTTAAAATACTCAATTCTTTGTTTTAAAATAAATTATTTAAAGAGTTAACCCAAGTTTAAAAAAAAAGTCAGCAAATTCAAAGTAAATGAGCCTCTTGGACTAATTAAATACAAACTGAGCCTTTTCCCTCAAAAATTTAAAAACAGGACAAGTAACAGTCAAGGATTAGAAGGTATGGCAGATCAGTTAAGAGGCAACTATTAATAGGTAAACAAATGTAACATTTGTTGTGCTTAATCAGTCCTAAATCCTTTCACAGAAAAAAATTTTTTAATCACCAACAGTGCTGTTGATAGTATTAATAGGTCCCTCAAGCAGAAAGAATCCTTAGAAAATGCAATTTGTACTGGGATTATATTTGCTATTAGCAAATAATGAAGGGGAAAAAAATCTTATATGCCACAACCACCCCTGTTCACGGGCTTCCTTGAGAGCTCAGTTGGTAAAGAACCCACCTGCAATGCAGGGTACTCCGGTTTGATTCCTGGGTTGGGAAGATGTCCTGGCAAAGGGGTAGGCTACCCACTCCAGTATTCTTGGGCTTCCCTCTTGGCTCAGCTGGCAAAGAATCTATCCTGTTAGGTAGCCACTGGATTCAATGTTAAAACACCGTGTCTGAACACAAGACATTTATCATACATGTGTGTGTTTGTGCTAAGTTGTGTCCGAGTTTTTATGACCTCATGAAATATAGCCTGCCAAGCTCCTCTGTTCAAGAAATTTTTCAGGCAAAAATACTAGAGCAGTAGATATTTCCTACTCCAGAAGATCATCCTGACCCAGGGATCTAACCCGTGTCTCTTGCACTGTCAGGCAGATTCTTTACCAGTGCACCACCTGGGAACCCCCAAAAAGGTTATTTCAAAAAATAAATCTAAGTATTAACTTAGAAGAAATTATAAGGAATTATAAGACAAGCCAACATTCTGGTAAGGAAAGCCTTCCAAGGTCTCAGTTCAGTTCAGCTCAGTATCTCAATCGTGTCTTACTCTTTGTGACCCCATGGACTGCAGCATGCCAGGCCTCCCTGTCCATCACCAACTCCCAGAGTTTACTCAAACTCATGTCCATTGAGTCAGTGATTCCATCCAACCATTTCATCCTCTGTTGCCCCCTTCTCCACTTGCCTTCAATCTTTTCCAGCATCAGAGTCTTTTCAAATGAGTCAGTTCTTCTCATTAGGTGGCCAAAGTATTGGAGTTTGAGCTTCAGTATCAGTCCTCCCAATAAATATTCAGGACTGATTTCCTTTAGGATGGACTGGTTGGATCTCCTTGCAATCCAAGGGACTCTCAAGAGTTTTTTCCAACACCATAGTCCAAAAGCATCATTCTTTGGCACTCAGCTTTCTTTCTAGTCCTACTCTCACATCTATACATGACTACTAGACAAACCATAGCTTTGACTAGATGGACTTTGTTGGCAAAGTAATGTCTCTGCTTTTTAATATGCTGTCTAGGTTGGTAATAATTTTTCTTCCAAGGAGGAAGTGTCTTTAAATTTCATGGCTGCAGTCACCATCTGCAGTGATTTTGGAGCCCAAAAAATACAATCTGCCACTGCTTCCACTGTTTCCCCATCTATTTCCCATGAAGTGATGGGACCAGATGCCATGATCTTTGTTTTCTGAATGTTGAGCTTTAAGCCAACTTTTTCACTCTCCTTTTTCATTTTCATCAAGAGTACTTTTAGCTCTTCTGCATTTTCTGCCATAAGGCTGGTATCATCTGCATATCTGAGGTTATTGATATTTTTCCCAGCAATCTTAATTCCAGCTTGTGTTTCATGTGGCCCAGCATTTCTCATGATGTACTCTGCATATAAGTTAAACAAGCAGGGTGACAATATATATCCTTGATGTATCCTTTTCCTATTTGGAACCAGTCTGTTGCTCCATGTCCAGTTCTAACTGTTGCTTCCAGATATGCATACATATTTCTCAAAAGGCAGGTCAGGTGGTCAGGTATTCCCATCTCTTTAAGAATTTTCCACAGTTGGTGGTGATCCACACATCCAAAGGCTTTGGCACAGTCAATAAAGCAGAAATAGATGTTTTTCTGGAACTCTCTTTTTCGATAATCCAACAGATGTTGGCAATTTGATCTCTGGTTCCTCTGCCTTTTGTAAAACCAGCTTGAACTTCTGGACGTTCATGGTTCATGTACTGTTGAAGCCTGGCTTGGAGAAATTTGAGCATTACTTTACTGGCTTGTGAGATCAGTGCAATTGTGTGGTAGTCTGAGCATTCTTTGGCACTGCCTTTCTTTGGGGTTGGAATGAAAATGACATTTTTCAGTCCTGTGGCCACTGCCGAGTTTTCCAAATCTGCTGGCATATTCAGCACAGCACTTTCACAGCATCATCTTTCAGGATTTGAAATAGCTCAACTGGAATTTCATCACCTCCATTACCTTTGTTCATAGTGATGCTTCCTATGGCCCACATGACTTCACATTCCAGGATGTCTGGCTCTAGGTGAATGAATCATACCATTGTGATTATCTGCGTCGTGAAAATCTTTATTGTATAGTTCTTCTGTGTATTTTTGCCACTTCTTAATATCTTCTGTTTCTGTTAGTTCCATACCATTTCTGTCTTTTATTGAGCCCATCTTTGCATGAAATGTTCCCTTTGTAGCTCTAATTTTCTTGAAGAGATCTCTAGTCTTTCCAATTCTGTTGTTTTCCTCTTATTTCTTTGCACTGATCACTGAGGAAGTCTTTCTTATCTCTCCTTGCTATTCTTTGGAACTCTACATTCAAATGGGTGTATCTTTCCTTTTCTCCTTTTCCTTTTGCTTCTCTTTTTTCACAGCTATTTGTAAGGCCTTCTCAGTCAGCCATATTGCTTTTTTGCATTTATTTTTCTTGGGGATGGTCTTGATCCCTGTCTCCTGTACAGTGTCACGAACCTCCATTCATAGTTCATCAGGCACTCTATCAGATCTAGTCCCTTAAATCTATTTCTCACTTCCACTGTTTAATCGTAAGGGTTTCAATTAAGGTCATACCTGAATGGTCCAATGGTTTTCCCTACTTTCTTCAATTTAAGTCTGAATTTGGCAAAAAGGATTTCATGGTCTGATAGTCAGCTCCCAGTCTTGTTTCTTCTGACTGTACAGAGCTTCTCCATCTTTGGCTGCAAAAATATAATCAATCTGATTTTGGTATCAACCATCTGGATGCCCATTTGTAGAGTCTTCTCTTGTGTTGTTGGAAGAGGGTGTTTGCTATGACCAGTTCGTTCTCTTGGCAAAACTCTATTAGCCTTTGCCCTCTTTCATTCTGTACTCCAAGGCTAAATTTGCCTGTTACTCGAGGTGCTTCTTGACTTCCTACTTTTGCATTCCAGTCTTCTATAATGAAAAGGACATCTTTTGCAGGGTGTTAGTTCTGCAAGGTCTTGTAGGCCTTCATAGAACCATTCAACTTCAGCTTCTTCAGCATTACTCATTGGGGCTTAGTTTAGGATTACCATGATATTGAATGGTTTGCCTTGGAAATGAACAGAGATCATTCTGTCATTTTTGAGATGGCATCCAAGTACTGCATTTTGGACTCTTTTGTTGACTATGATGGCTACTCCATTTCTCCCTGGGATTGTTGCGCACAATAGTAGATATAATGGTCATCTGAGTTAAATTCATCCATTCCAGTCCATTTTAGTTTGCTGATTCCTGAAATGTCAATGTTCAGTCTTGCAATCACCTGTTTGACCACTTCCAATTTGCCTTGGTTCAAGGACCTAACATTCCAGGTTCCTATGCAATATTGCTCTTTACAGCATCAGCCTTTGTTTCTATCACCAGTCATATCCACAACTGGGTATGGTTTTGGTTCTGGCTCTGTCTCTTCATTCTTTCTGAATTTATTTCTCCACTGATCTCCAGTAGCATATCAGGCACCTACCAACCTGGGGAGTTCATCTTTCAGTGCCCTATCTTTTTGCCTTTTCATACTGTTCACGGGGTTCTCAAGGCAAGAATATTGAAGTGGTTTTCCATTCCCTTGTCCAGTGGACCACATTTTGTCTGAGGTCTCAGCGGAAGATTATTCCCTGTTGAGTGAGTAGAGGCAGATTATTCCAAGGTGAGAATAAGCACATATAAAAGGACTGAAAGTGTAAAGAACACAGTGTTTCCAGAATATTACATGTTTGAAAACTTAGGGCCCTGGCCAGTGGTGAGGCAGAAGAGTAAACCATCCAGGTAGTACAAGTTCTTATTAGCTTTGTTTAGGAGTATGGACTTTATATTTGGAATATAGAGAACTGTTGAAAGATTTTAACATATTGTGATATTTCAGGTTTTAAAGAAATCAGTCTGCTTTCAGTTTGAAAAATGGATTAGAAAGGGACAATGATAAGATTTCAAGAATCTGGCTTCTAATATACAGTAGTTGTGGTAGCATGGAGAAAGCTGAATCAGAGAAGACAAAAAAAAAAAAAAAGAATATAAAGAATGCTCATATCTCCATATTGGATAATTTGGTAGCTGTGTCTCTTATTTCCCCCACAGATTTTCTTTTTACATTAATACACATTTGTATAAAGAGGCATAGTTGTATAAGTACAGTTGTGTAACATGTTATATTAGTTTCAGGTGTATTGCAAAGTGATTCAGTTATACATGTATCTATTATCTTTTAAAAATCTTATCCCATTTAGGTTATTACAAAATATTGAGCAGCATACCCTGTGCTATACAGTAGGTCCTTGTTGGTTATCCATTTTAAATGTAATGTCAATCCCATCCCTCCCCCTCATCTTTTTCCCCTGGTAAGCATAAGTTCACTGTCTAAGTCTGTGAGTCTGTATCTATTGTGTAAATAAGTACACTTGTATCATATAATTTTCACTTGTATCATTTTTTTAAGATTTTGTTTATAAGCAATATCATGATACTCGTCTTCATCTGATTTACTTCACTTAGTATGATAATCTTCAGATCCCTCCATGGCATTATTTCATTCTTTTTAATAGCACAGGAACATTCAACTGTATGCATGCACCACATTTTCTTTATCCATTCAATCTGTTGATGGATAACAGAGACTACAACTGGCTCTATTTTAGAGACAGTAAGACTGAAGTCCACATTGTTTCTCACAGACCCAAAGAAATCTAGGCACTGAATTAAAATTTCTAAACCTTATTGTGAAATTGAAAGTGAAGTAGATCAGTCATGTCCGACTCTTTGTGACCCCCTTGGACTGTAGTCTACCAGACTTCTCCATCCATGGGATTCTCCAGGCAAGATTACTGGAGTGGGTTGCCATTTCCTTCTCCAGGGATCTTCCAGACCCAGGGATCAAACCTGGGTCTCCCACATTGCAGGCAGACGCTTTACCATCTGAGTCACCAGGGAAGCCCAAAACCTTATTGTACAACATAACAAATACTAAAAATAAATAAAAGTTTTAAAAACTTCCAAACCATTTTCATTAAAAAGACCAATGTTCATGATCATGAAATAGCACTTTCATCTTGTATTAATAGCATTTATCTGGTCCCATCTCTTCATGGGAAATAGATGGGGAAACAGTGTCAGACTTTATTTTGTGGGGCTGCAAAATTACTGCAGATGGTGATTGCAGCCATGAAATTAAAAGACGCTTACTCCTTGGAAAGAAAGTTATAACCAACCTAGATGGCATATTAAAAAGCAGAGACATTACTTTGCCAACAAAGTTCCATCTAGTCAAGGCTATGGTTTTTCCAGTGGTCATGTATGGATATGAGAGTTGGACTGTGAAGAAAGCTAAGCGCCAAAGAATTGATGCTTTTGAACTGTGGCTTTGGAGAACACTCTTGAGAGTCCCTTGGACTGCAAGGAGATCCAACCAGTCCAGTCCATTCTAAAGGAGATCAATCCTGGGTGTTCATTGGAAGGACTGATGCTAAAGCTGAAACTCCAATACTTTGGCCACCTCATGCTAAGAATTGACTCACTGGAAAAGACCCTGATGCTGGGAGGGATTTGGGGCAGGAGGAGAAGGGGATGACAGAGGATGAGATGGCTGGATGGCATCACTGACTCGATGGACATGAGTTTGAGTGAATTCCGGGAGTTGGTGATGGACAGGGAGGCCTGGTGTGCTGCGATTCATGGGGTCGCAAATAGTCTGATACGACTGAGTGACTGGACTGAACTGAATTGCATTTATGGGCTTCCCAGGTGGCTCAGTGGTAAAGAAGCTGCCTGCCAATGCAGGAGATGCAGGTTGGATCACAGTGGAAAGATCTCCTGGAGAAAGAAATGGCAACCCCTCCAGTATTCTTGCCAAGAAAATCCCATGAACAGAGGAGCTGGGTGGGCTATGTCCACAGGGTCGCAAGAGTCTGACACAACTTAGTGACCAGAGAGAATCCATAGAATGAAAAGAAGGCCTAGGGCAGAATCCTACAGATGGCTTATAGATATATATCATCTTTATGCAAAACAGCATTAAGTCAAGAGGAATGTCAATATGTGATTATATTAGGCCCTTTGTAAGTTGCATATATGACAAAATATATATTTAGCACACTGAGTCAGTTCTATGAACAAAGTATACATTTATAAAAAATTCTTATAGAGGTTTTTATTTTTGCGTTAAACATGCAAAAATTAAATCAACTGTAACACATTTAAGATTTCTGACAACATGGACCACTTCGGGGAAACTAATGTGAACACTTACCATGAAAAATATATATGGAATTTAGAAAGATGGTAATGAAAACCCGACATGTGAAACAGCAAAAGAGACATAGATACAAAGAACAGACTTTTGGACTCTGTGGGAGAAGGTAAGGGTGGGATAATTTGAAAGAACAGCATTGAAACATGTATATTACCATAGGTGAAATAGATGACCAGTCCAAGTTAGATGCATGAAACAGGGCACTCAAAATCAGTGCACTGGGACAACCCAGAGGGATGTGATGTGGAGGGAGGAGCGAAGGGGTTTGGGGACCGGTGGCTGATTCATGTCAATGTATGGCAAATCCATCACAATATTGTAAAGTGATTAGCCTCCAATTAAATAAATTAATTTTATAAAACAAATGTCATATATATAGAAAACTCTGCATATAATAACTATATATAGAAAGCTATATATACAAATAGTTTAAGACATTTGAAGGGAGCTGTTATAATAAACACAAGAAAAGGCCTGTATCATTTTTATAAAACTCAGCTGATTAAGTTCATGATAAACTGGAATATTCTAAAAAGATGCTTATGCTGAATGTTTTGAACTATATTTGTGAAACTGTTCATATATATTGTGTTTTGAATTTTTTAAAGCCTTATCCCTAAAAATATGTGTCAGTCATGCCTCTGGATATGCTCTGTCTGATACAGTTATAAATTTTAGGATCAATTTTTGAATAATTATTGTGTATTTTTCTCTGCATGTACTTCTCTGTCTAGGAGAAATAAATTCAACTGATTTTACTTCAAACTATGAGACTTTGATTGAATCAGTTTGATTTAGTTGTCCTTATAGAACCTTCATAGATTTATCATAGTGCTTGGCAAGTGCATAGAAATGAAAGAAGTCCAGTGTGACTAGTGTTTGCAGAGAAAAGAGAGAACAGTAGGCATAATACAAATATTCTTATAAATTAACAAATTAGGTATATATTTAGGAGCTAGACATTACAAGGTATATTACTGATTTAATACAGAAGATGAGAGAAAATTACTCAGAATAACTTTCAGTTTTCCGGTGTGAATACATAGGTAAACAGAATATGTCACCAATTTGGAGAAAACTGTATTATACAGTTTCAATGACCTAAGCAAATTATAATTTCTACTTCAAATATTTTAAATGTGGATACTTCCAAAAACCCAGGAAAGATGCAAAGTAGGTATTAGAATGTTTGGAGCTTAAAAGCAAGGTCTATATATATACTTGAGAGTTATTCACATATAAATATATACTGAAGAACTGATTGGAAGACTGAGCTTACAAAAGAAAACAGCCTAGGATGTATCCTGAAAAAAAAATATAGAACAGAATTATGCCAAAACAGATGATTGAAACATTTATCATTGAGATAAAACCTGGCAAACACAATACCAGGAAAACCAAGAGAATATTTCAAATCAACATACTTTAAAATTAAACAGTATTAATATTTCAATAAGATTAAAGTTAAAAATACATACTTGCTTAATAGATTGGAGGTCAGAATATGTAGACTGAGAGGAATGATGATAGCCAAGGTTAGAGCTTAGAAATTTGACAGGAATTCAGTTGTGAAGTCAATGGGTTGTAAAAAAACTTTTGAAAAGCTTAACAATTAGAATAAAACTGAAATGATGATGCAATGAGTATTTTGCAAACATATCAAAGATCTCAGTGCAATTCAGACTAATGTTGCTTTTATTGTTGTTGTTTTAAGTTTGTTTCCTATTAAAATAGCAGTTAATGGGCAGTTTGTCTATTAATCCCAATGATGCTTTAAAAGTTCAATGATCGAATACTGAGAAGAATGTGGGAATAAACCAAGGGGAGAATGTTTCTAAGTTCAGTTCAGTTAAGTTCAGTCACTCAGTCGTGTCCGACTCTTTGCGACCCCATGAATCACAGCACGCCAGGCCTCCCTGTCCATCACCAACTTCCAGAGTTCACCCAAACTCATGTCCATCGAGTCGGTGATGCCATCCAGCCATCTCATTCTCTGTCGTCCCCTTCTCCTCCCACCCCCAATCCCTCCTAGCATCAGACTCTTTTCCAGTGAGTCAACTCGTCGCATGAGGTGGTCAAAGTATTGGAGCTTCAGAGGGTATGCAGTTCATAATAGAGGGGGAACATTTGCCCTTTGCTAAAAGGGAAAAGATTCTGTAACAGAAAGGAGGAAAAGACGGGTGCAAATAGAAAACAGATTTGCTCATTTTTGAATAGTAAGGCTTCTGTTAACTCAAAACAGCAAGAGGCAATTCTATGAGCTACTCTTGATTATGTTTGGGAAAGAAAGAAAAGAACCTTAGAAAATAATGCAGTGTAGGAGACAGGAAACAGAGCAGAGGGTGATGCAGGGTGTGGGGAGGATCTTAGGTAATGAATTGTAATTAATCATATTAATGGGCCCAAAAACATGCCCCAAAAAGGAATGGCAGTCATGAATTTATGCCGTGAGATAACATACAGTTATATGATTTTTCTCCATCAATGCTGAGCTACAGAATGGACAAAATTTCCATACATTTATTTACTGAAGGGTACAGTTTGTAACAAGAATGTATTGGAATAACACTGGAGCTCAGTGGGTGAGTATATTAACAACAAAATATTTTAATGTTGATGCATAACTTAGCTACATAATTAAGAGAAGTAAAAAGGCTGATGAGAGCAGAGAAGTTACTATTCAATGGCTTGGATCTTTTTATGAGATTGAAGGATGGTTATATAACCAGGTACAATGAAGGATTTATATGGTTTTGGTGAGATTTTTGGATATGTATTTGATTTTATTTTCAATTGTGAAAATATTAAGCAGTAAGGATAATTAAATAGGGAAGGATGGCTGAGATAGATGTAGAAATGAGACCATTAGAAGAGTGAGACTCAAAGTCTCAGGACAGATCATACACATATATATAGTAATATATATATGAATTAACAAAAGCAGTTCCAGTCTTTTGATGGGGAGCTCATGGTTTATAATATAAATGGCATTATTTTGAGAGAGGGATAACTTAGGTATGGCATTGGGTTTTTTTTCTTTTTGCAGCTTGAGGCAGTTGTAAAATAATGTAGCTTTTTGCAACTGTGTATTCTATAGTATTTTTTTCATTTGGTGAAATTTTAACTGTTAATGTTTTTGGCATTGTGCTTTGTACCATTTATTAAATAAAAATTAAAAAAAAAATAAAAGTGCTTAAAAACTTGTGCAAGATTATACAACTTGTAAGTGGCTAAAATGGGATGTAAAGCAAATTTAAAATAAATAATTATTTTATCTGATATCAAGCAAAAAAAAAAAAAGTCATCCAAAGGTGATAACAGGATACTGATGCTATGACAATGTGAGCAAAAAGAAGCTAAAGCTTTCAATGAGTAACACGAAATTCATTGAAGTTAGGTAATTTAGTATATGACCACAGAAACACAGAAAACTTACATAGCATGTGATTTACATTCCAATACCAATATTTTGATAAAAACTTAATATCCAACTTCACTTCTGACATCAAATACCCTGAGTTAGCATCAAATGACACAAGTTGAATCACACACAACGTTCTTAAATTCTGATACTATACAGACTTTGTATCAGATCCCACAAGTTGAGAGTCCTGAGGGCCCCCAAAAGTCTTCCCTTATTTCAGACACCAGCCACAAGTGGGGTCCTCAAGCTATCCACATCACTGCTAGGCTTATCTATAAATTCAGGGGTTCCCATGACCCCTGTTCAAGTTTAATGCGTTAGAATGATCCACAGAACTTACTGAAATACTATACTTACAGTTTTATCATGAAGTATAAAACAGAATAGCCATATAGAAGAGACAAATAGGTCAAGGTCTTGGGAGGTAGTGGGCAGGAGCTCCTTTCCCTGTGGAGTCAGGGTGAGCCACCTTCCCAATACATAGATACATTCATCACCCAGAAGCTCACTAGTGCTTGTGGTTCTGAGTTTTTCTTCAGGGTTCATTACCTAATTGTTAAGTCATTGGCCATATGACTGAACTCAATCTACCCTCCTTGGAGTTTGAAGGGGTCATACTGAAAGGTTAAACCCTCTAATAGTGTGTGGTTAGATTCTTCTGGAGACCATCTCCCATTCTAAAGCTGCTGGGGCTCCTCAGGAGTCTCTCCCTAAGAATAATGAAGCAATCTTATCACTTGAGAAACATAATTTTTGAAGCTCTGTGCTAGGAACAAAGACTCTCTCTCTCTCTCTCTATATATATATATATATATATATATATATCCAGGAGTTGGTGATGGACAGGGAGGCCTGGCATGCTTCAGTTCATGGGGTCACAAAGAGTCAGACATGACTGAGCGACTGAAATGAACTGATATATATATATATATATATATATATATTTGAACTTCAGGAATAAAAGAAGTAGGATTTGGGGGAGTGGTGCTTGTTTTTTCCAAAAAGTCAGTCAGTCAGAAGGTTATTTAGGGACGTCCTTTAAAACAATCCACAACTAGTAATACTACTGTATTTACTCAGCACTCACACCATTCTTCTGTATAAATTTTATGGTATGAACTAATTGACAATAATGAGTAGGTTAGCTCTTTTGAATAAGAAAGGAGATCAGATTTAGTGAACATTAATTGAAGGAAATTGTAGGTGTTGGCTATTAAAGCCTTCAATGAAAATTTATATGGGTAGAAATTGAGATTCAAAGATATAAAATCAATATTAAGTAATCATGAGCTCATTGAACTTTATTCCTGACCCCAGAGTCCATATTTTTCAATTAGTTCCTTAAACTGAAGCACAGTAGAATCATTAATGGGAATTTCCTTTTTTGAACAAAATTTCTGTAGGAGAAATTTCCATTTTATTTTTTATCATTCTCCACAGTAGCTCCATATGCAGCTGTTATTCATAGGCCTCTGTAATCCACAACACTGATCCCTATGCTGAGTAGATATTCTAATTAGAAAGTATCTATCCCAATTTCTGCTTTCTCTATGTGTCTTTAGATTCATCTCATAATATTGGGTATTGGTATGGTACAATAGATCCAATTTTGGGGACAGAAACTCACTCTGTGTGTTTTGTAAGAAGCTCAGGCAAGAAAATTTTACTTTAGTAAAAAGAATATTATTCATTTATATTGTTACAAATTGTCATTACATTTTCCTCGATCATTTGTATTAGTATAAGAACAGTGTCAGACTTTATTTTTTGGGCTCCAAAATCACTGCAGATGCTGATTGCAGCCATGGAATTAAAAGACGCTTACTCCTTGGAAGGAAAGTTATGACCAACCTAGATAGCATATTAAAAAGCAGAGACATTACTTTGCCAACAAAGTTCCATCTAGTCAAGGCTATGGTTTTTCCCGTGGTCATGTATGGATGTGAGAGTTGGACTGTGAAGAAAGCTGATCACCGAAGAATTGATGCTTTTGAACTGCATTGCTGGAGAAGACTCTTGAGAGTCCCTTGGACTGCAAGGAGATCCAACCAGTCCATTCTAAAGGAGATCAATCCAGGGTGTTCATTGGAAGGACTGATGCTAAAGCTGAAACTGCAATACTTTGGCCACCTCATGTGTCGAGTTGACTCACTGGAAAAGAGTCTGATGCTGGGAAAGCTTGGGGGTGGGAGGAGAAGGGGACGACGGAGAATGAGATGGCTGGATGGCATCACCAACTCGATGGACATGAATTTGAGTGAACTCTGGGAGTTGGTGATGGACAGGGAGGCCTGGCATGCTGTGATTCATGGGGTCACAAAGAGTCAGACACGACTGAGAGACTGAACTGAACTGAAGAGCACTTAAAACAGTTTTGTCTTTCCAACATTAAGTTCAGGTTAATGGAAAACCAAAAATTGTCTGACCTGTAGAATTTGAGTTTTACATATTCATTCCTTTTATATTTCTAAAGTCATGAAGTGTTTCTGAAAATTTCCCTGGCAATTGTTTTCTATGTTGTCCATCATGATCCAGTAATATAAGTTTTATTATCTTCTAGTAAAAAAAAATTCCTTTGGTATTTCCTCTAGTGCGACTGGCCTCACTCTAAAATTGCCACCGAGAGCTTCCCTATAGTTACTGGTTCATGGATCTTACCAACAGTTTAGAAAAATGAGCAATGATAGATGATGCCCAAGTCATGTAGAGTCAGTACTTGAAATTGTTTGACTGTATGTTTCATTTTAAGTCATATAACCCACATAAAATCTCACAGAAAATCACTGAGGATTTAAAATAAAATATAACTAGACAGCGGTTTGCAAAAAAAAAAAAAAAAAGGCTTTCTTTTTAGACTTGAGAACCACTCCAGGCCATGTAAATCCAATGCTATATATGGCTCTTTCTTCCCTTAAGGCATGACATAATTCATATTCCTGTCTCTTACCCTTGCCCCCTCCACTGTCAGCTTCTTAATGTAAGTTCACAAAAAGATGACAGGATTTGTACTTTTCCTCAGCCTCTTGACTTATCAAATGATTCCTGATGAAAAGTTACACCAGCTGAAAGCTTGCTTTGAGTGTTTTTCTATTTCAGTAATCCCCTGAGAGTTTTGCTGTCATATTTGTCCTGCGCCAATAGGCACCTTACTAGATCATAGCTGATTGTGAAATTATGACAAGAACACTGTGAAGTTGCAGTGCACTCCTTGACAAAATATTTAATTGATATCTCACTGCTGGAACTACTTTTATATAGAACTTTGGTCATAATAAAGACCTTAATGTTCCTAGGAGTTTATAGTTGTAGTGAAAAATTTTAAAAACTAAACATTCCTTTTTGTCTAGAAATGCTTATGTATAAATTTAACATTTTAAGTTTCTCAAAATTAAACATGATAGCATGTAATTAAAAAAGTACCCCAACTATAACACAAAATAATGTAAATGCTGAATATTGCTTAATAGAACCACTTCTCCTGCCCTCAATCTTTCCCAGCATAAGGGTCTTTTCAAATGAGACAGCTCTCTGCATCAGGTGGCCAAAATATTGGAGTTTCAGCTTCAACATCAGTCCTTCCAATGAACACCCAGGATTTATCTCCTTTAGGATGGACTGGTCAGATCTCCTTGCAGTCCAAGGGACTCCCAGTCTTCTCCAACACCACAGTTCAAAAGCATCAGTTCTTCGGTACTCAGCTTTCTTTACAGTCCAACTCTCACATCCATGCATGACCACTGAAAAAAACCATAGCTTTAACTAGACAGACCTTTGTTGACAAAGTAACATCTCTGCTTTTTAATATGCTGTCTAGGTTGATCATAACTTTCCTTCCAAGGAGTAAGCATCTTCTAATTTTATGGCTGAAATCACCATTTGCATTGATTTTGGAATCCATAAAAATAAAGTCAGCCACTGTTTCCTCATCTATTTGCCATGAAGTGCTATGGTTAATGGGGTTGCAAAAAGTAGGACATGACTGAGCAACTGAACAGAACTGAACTGATACCTCCAACCACTTTATTTTTTTCAATAACTGAATTCCATGTATTAAATTGATACTTAAAATATCTGTAGTAGTATGTTTGTTTTTGTTTTTTTTTAATTTTTATTGGAGGCTAATTATTTTACAATATTATATTGGTTGTTTTTGCCATACATTGACATGAATCCGCCCTGGGTGTACATGAGTTCCCCCTCCTGAACCCCCCTCCCACCTCCCTCTTCCCCTTATCCTCCCTCTGGGTCATCCCCGCATACCAGCCCTGAGCATCCTGTAACATGCATCGACCCTGAACTGGCGATTCGTTTCACATATGATAATATACATGTTTCAATGCCATTCTCCCAAATCATCCCACCCTCACCCTCTCCCACAGAGTCCCAAAGACTGTTTTATACATCTGTGTCTCTTTTGCTGTCTCGTATACAGGGTTATCATTTGCATCTTTCTAAATTCCATATATATGCGTTAGTATATTGTATTGGTGTTTTTCTTGTAGTAGTATTTGTTAACAATAACTTAAAGATTCAGAAGAGAGTACAAATGAGTTCTAATCACATAACCAAGCTCTAAAATGGTATATCATTAGTTTTGCAATTTCTTGTTCCTTCCTATTACATGTGTTATTCCAAATTAAATTTTGATTACAGGAGAAAAAATATGTGTTTTTCTTAATTTTCTTTTACTTACACTGTGTTTCCTACAGTGTAAGTTTGACAAACCATGTATTTTCCTACGCTACATAAATTTTCTTTAAAAATCATGTCATATAGTTTGTTTTAATATAATGGCTATTTATCAGTCTTTGACTAATTACAATACATATATTTTTATTTTTGTGGAAATTCCCTAACTATGTGTGCTGAGTCACTTCAGTCATGTCCAACTCCTTGTGACACCATGGCCTGTAGCCTGCCAGCTTCCTCTGTCCAGGGGATTTTCCAGGCAAGAATACTGTGGGTTGCCATTTTCTTCTCTAGGGGATCTTCCCAACCCAGGGATTGAAACTTGTATCTCTTACTTCTCCTGCATTGGCAGGCAGGTTCTTTACCACTAATGCCAGCTGGAAGTCCAAGGTAGAGCTGCAAATCCTTTAATTCTATAGCAGGAAAGATGCATCTCTGTGTGGGTGTCTCATAAAAAACTCAAGAACCTGCTGCAACTACAACCAAAGTGCCAGGTCTTTCTCCATTGTTCCTGATAGCCTGATCCTTAGTTCACAATTTAGTTTCTGCCAAACTGATGCACAATGATGCACTCTAAAGTGTTGATGAAGTGAGTAGAAGACGTGAGGAAAGTTGAAAAATTATTTATCACTCAAAAAGTAGTGTCACATTCCTGTTGATATTAGATCCAACTGGATCACTCTAAACAGAATGTTCCTATAAAAATATTTTGGCTTAGTTTTCTGGATTCATGCGTACTTGTTTTCCAATCCTGACTCAGTGTGTTTTTCCTTCAGTTCTGTATGGTACCAGCTATTGTTCAAATGAACTTACTTTTTTCTGAAGTTAGCCAGAATCCATTTGTGTTGTTAAATTAGTACCCAATGCATCTGGAGTGAACAAAATATTCTTGAAAGGAGAGTGACTACTCGAGAAAATTGTAAACTAAGAAAAGTACTAGATAACTAGTGGCTCAGATGGTAAAGAATTTTCCTGCAATACAGGAGACCTGGGTTTGATCCCTGGATCAGGAAGATACCCTGGATAAGGGAAAGGTAATCCACTCCAGTATTGTTGCCTGGAGAATTCCATGGATAGAGGAGCCTGGTGGGCTGTAGTCCGTGGGTCACAAAGACTTAAGTTGAAGAAAGTATAGAAAATGACTAGACCATACTATGACAAAAATCAAATTCCTTATGACTATACAGTGGAAGTAAGAAATAGATTCAAGAGATTAGAGCTGATAGAGTACCTGAAGAACTATGGATGAAGGTCTGTGACGTTGTACAGGAGGCAGGCATCAAGACCATGCCCAAGAAAAAAGAAATGCAAAAAGGCAAAATGATTGTATGAGAAGGCCTTATAAATAGCTGTGAAAATAAGAGAAGTGAAAGGCAAAGGAGAAAAGGAAAGGTATACCAATTTGAATTCAGAGTCCCAAAGAAGAGCAAGTAGAGAAAAGAAAGTCTTCCTCAGTGATCAGTGCAAAGAAATAAGAGGAAAGCAATAGAATGGGAAAGACAAGAGATCTCTTCAAGAAAATAAGAGATACCAAGGGAACATTTCATGCAAAGATGGGGTTGATAAAGGACAGAAATGGTGTGGACCTAACAGAAGCAGAAGATACTAAGAAGAGGTAACAAGAATACACAGAAGAAGGAAAAAAAAATTAAAAAAAAAAAGAATACAGAGAAAAACTGTACAAAAAAGATCTGCATGACCCAGATAATCACAATAGTATGATCAGTCACCTAGAGCCAGACATCCTAGAATGTGAAGTCAAATGGGTCTTAGGAAAGCATCACTACAAACAAAGCTAGTGGAGGTGATGGAATTCCAGTTGAGCTACTTCAAATCCTAAAAGATGATTCTGTGAAAGTGCTGTACTCAATACGCCAGCAAATTTGGAATACTCAGCAGTGGCCACAGGATTGGAAAAGGTAAGTTTTCATTCCAATCCCTAAGGAAGGTAATGCCAAAGAAGGCTCAAACTATCGCATATTTTCACCCATCTCATACTCTAGTAATGTTCAAAATTCTCCAACCCAGGCTTCAACAGTACATGAACTGTGAACTTCCAGATGTTCAAGCAGGTTTTAGAAAAGGCAGAGGAATCAGAGATCAAATTGCCAACATCTGCTGGATCATCAAAAAAGCAAGAGATTTCCAGAAAATATCTCCTTCTGCTTTCTTGACTATGTCAAAGCCTTTGAATGTGTGGATAACAACAAACTGTGGTAATTTCTGAAAGAGATGGGAATACCAGACCACCTGACCTGCCTTTTGAGAAATATTTATGCAGGTCAGGAAGCAAGAGTTAGACCTGGACATGGAACAACATACTGGTTACAATAGGGAAAGCAGTATATCAAGGCTGTATATTGTCACCCTGCTTATTTAACTTATATGCAGAGTACATCATGAGGAACGCTGGGCTGGATGAAACACAAGCTGGAATCAAGATTACTGGGAGAAATGTCAATAATCTCAGATATGCTGATGACACCATCCTTATGGCAGAAAGTGAAGAGGAACTAAAACGCCTCTTAATGAAAGTGAAAGAAGAGACGGTAAAAGTTGGCTTAAAGCTCAACATCCAGAAAACTAAGATCATGGCATCTGGTCCCATCACTTCATGGGAAATAGATGGGGAAACAGTGGAAACAGTGGCAGACTTTATTTTGGGGATCTCCAAAATCAGTGCAGATGTTGACACCTGCCATGAAATTAAAGGACGCTTGCACCTTGGAAGAAAAGTTATGACCAACCTAGACAGCGTATTAAAAAGCAGAGACATTACTTTGCCAACAAAATCCATCTAGTCAAAGCTATGGTTTTTCCAGTGGTCATGTATGGATGTGAGAGTTGGACTAGAAAGAAAGCCAAGAGCCAAAGAATTGATACTTTTAAACTGTGGTGTTGGAGAAGACTCTGTGTATCCCTTGGATTTTAAGGAGACCCAACCAGTCCATCCTAAAGGAAATCAGTCCTGAATATTCATTGGAAGGACTGATGTTGAAGCTGAAACTCTAATACGTTGGCCACCTGATATGAAGAGCTGACTCATTTGAAAAGACCCTGATGCTGGGAAAGAGTGAAGGAGGAGAAAGGGACGACAGGGGGTGAGATGGTTGGATGGCATCACTTACTTGATGGACATGTTTTTGAGTAAACTCCAGGTGTTGGTGATGGACAGGGAGGCCTGGCGTGCTGCAGTCCATGGAGTTGCAAAGAATCAGAAATGACTGAGTGACTGAACTTAAGTGAGGGAAAAATACTTAGAAAATATAAATATCAATAAGCAATAAACTACTTTAAAATATTAATTGGGGTAATGCTTTTAAGTATTTCCATATTGTGTTACTTCATACCTGTTGTTCTATTAGTATACAATTACAGGACAAAAATTTAACAATAAATACATATATTCAAAGTTTTTCTATAAACACTGTAAGAATCAATTTGCCAAATGTCTGCACTACCTAAGGAAAGCTATAGATTCAATGTAATCCTTATCAATGATCAATGGTATTTTTCATGTAAAATTTGAATGGAGACATAAAAACCAAAGAATAGCCAAAATAATCTTGATAAAGAAAAATGGAGCTGGAGGAAATCAGGCTCCTTGACTTTAGACTGCTTTTCAAAACTATAGTCAGCAAAACAGTATGGTACTGGTTCAAAAATACAACTATAGGTCAATGAAACAAGATGGAAAACCCAGAAATAAATCCAAGCAGCTGTGACCAATTAATCTACAACAAAGGAGATAAGACTGCCTGCTACAAAGTATAATTATAATACTCTTTAACAGTATATACAAAAATAATTTCAAAATCGATTAAAGATCTAAATGTGAGGCCAGACATTATCAAACTCTTAAGAGAAAACACAGACAGAATGGTCTTTGACTAAAATTGCAACGATATCTTTTTCAATTTATCTCCCATTATAATGGAAATAAAAACAAAAATAAACAAATTGGACCTAATTAAATTCAAAACCTTTTGAGTTGCAAAGAAAGCCATAAGCAAAATGAAAAGAAAACCCACAGAATGACATAAAATACTTGCAAACGATGTGGCCAACAAGGGATTCGTCTGGATTAGTCTCAAAAATTTACAAAGAGCTCATGTGGTTTAATACCATAAAAACAAGCAACCCAATCAAAAAATGGGCAGAAGACCTAAATAGACATTTCTTGAAAGAAGACACACAGATGGACAATAAACACATGAAAATATGTTCAGCACTGCTAATTATTACAAAAACGCAAATCAAAACTATGAGGTATCACCAGTCAGAATGGTTATCATCAAAAACTCACAATCAATAAATGCTGGAGAGACTCTCGAGTGAGGGGAATCCTCCTACACTGTTGGTGTGACTGTTAACTGGTACAATCACTGTGGAGAAGAGCATGGAGTTCTTAAAATTTTTTTAAATAGAGTTACCATATGATCCAGCAATCTCACTTGTATATATCCTGAGAAAACCATAATTTGAAAAGATACATGCACCTCAGTGTTCACTGCAGCACTGTTTACAGTAGCCAAGAAATGGAAGAAACCTAAATGTGGATAGAGGAATAAAGATGTGATACATATATAAAATGGAATATTACTCAGCCAGTTAAAAGAATTAAACAATGCCATTTGCCAGCAACATGGATGGACTTAGAAGTTGTCATATCTAAGTGAAGTCAGAGAAAGAGAAATATCATATGATACAAATGAATTTATTTACAAAACAGACTCATAGACTTAGAGGACAAATTTATGGTTACCAGGGAAAAGGGTAAGGGGGATACTTAGGGCATTTGGGACTGAAAAGTACATACTATTGTATTTAAAATATATAACCAACAAGGACTTAACTGTATAGCACAGGTAACTGTTCAATATAATGCTACAACCTAAATAGGAAATAATTTGAAAAAGAATATATAGATATATACACACATGTATAACTGAATTACTTTGCTGAAACTTTGATAACCAATTATATACTCCAATAAAAAATAAAAAGTTTTAAAAATTGTAAATGGAGGAGAGGTGGATTAATAAGGTGGAGTAAGGATATGGAGCTTACCTCTCCCAGAACCACATCAGAAATATATCGACACATGGAACAATTCTCACAGAAAACTGGAAACTGGAAGAATCTCATATACAAAAAAAAAAAAAGCAAGAAAGCTCTCCATGTAACTGGGTAGGATGAGGGGGACAAGGCACTGAGTGGGAACCTGTGCCCCTGGAAGGGATCTATAAGGAAGAGAAGGTCCTTACAGGCAGACCCTCCCACTGGTGAGGGAACAGATTGAATCACAATCTCCCCATTCCTGTCTCAGTATCTTGCATGGAGGATACAAGAAAACTTGCCTGCTAGAAAATAAACTGCAAAAGGACTGCAGACTGGACTCACTTGCAATGAGTGCACACATACTGACTTGCTGACAATTAGGACAAAGAGTGTTTGCACTGGTGGCTGCTACCTCAAGATACCTCCCAAACTGAAGGCACAAACTCACTTCATACCACAGCCTGGCATGAAATCAGGACGAAGATTTGTTCTAGCTGTGCAGAGACAGATGAGGTCACCTAAGTTGTGATCTGGCCACAGAAATGACTGTCAGTGCACACCTGGGGCTGTTATTTCTAGCTGGGAAGGCACTGCCAGTGCACATACCATGTGGCACCACAAAAAAGTGAAGTGGGTAATCGCTGAACCTTTGCTAAATAGACCCTGGGAGAGAACTCAGTCTAGCTACACAGAGATAGACAGGAGGGCCTGGAATGTGATCTGAGTGAAGCCAAAACTAAAAATGCAGTGGTTAGGTACTGAATCTCCAGCAGACAGACCTCGGGTGAGGGTATGCAGTTTTCCACTCCGAAAAGGAGAGTATCCTGGCTCTGTCCACTGCACACCACAGCTTAGTGCTACATTTGGGGCAGAAAACTAAGGGAGTTGTCTACCACAGAGACAGTACAGATCTCAGGCAACAGTGCAGGCACTTAAACTCCTATATTGACAATGTCTTGACCCATAGCCAACTCCATATCACTGCCCTGTACTAGATCTGGGATGAACACAAAAGAGAAAGGAATGTTACCCTGAGCTGCTTCTGAATGGAACTTGGGACACCTATATAGTGGTGCTTAGGTTTGCTGTAACCTCATGGGACTCACTTGCTTCAGTAATCATCTCTCCTGAGGCAAGCAGGGTACATACTCAACAACAATGGAGCCTGATCAGACCTGACCCTCCGGCTTCTACTTCAGCAACCAGGAATCAGACCCAACCTCTGACAGGCAGTGACAGCCATGGAGCAAAGAGGAAGCTCTACTTCATGTATGGTACAGAGTCTAGATACAACAACATCAATCACACTCTGTATCAAGGGGACAAAAGCCAGTACACTCTGAGGAAAGATATGGGTGACACCCATAACAAAACCAGACCTCACACCAAAAATATTGAACACACAGTCAAAAAAGGGAGGCTCCCACCTAAAAACATATCGTCACCCACAGTAGATAATTATTTCTCCTAAATTCACAGAGACAGAATAAAGTACAATGAAAAATCAGAGAAACTACTCCCAATTGAAAAAAATACATGAAAAGATCTCACCACTACAGTAGACCCCCCAGTTCAAAAAGGAGATAATAAATTGCTAAAGGAATTAAGAAAGATTATTCATAGAAATGCAAATCACTGTAAGATGGAACTAAAAGCTATGAAGATGAACATATCAAAAATAGAAAATTCACTTGACAAGATTAAAAACCAATGTAAGAAAACCAATGAAAAGTAAACTAAATGACAAAAGAATAAAAACATGATCTGGAAGATAGAATAATGGAAAATATCTAACCAGCAGAGCAGACAGACAAATGAAAGGGAAGAAATTAAAGTAACATATGAGATCTACAGGATAGTATAAAGTGTGCCAACTTACACAGAATATGGGTTCCAGGAGGAGAGGAGAGAAAGAATGAATCAAAAATGTATCTGAAGAAATTATTGTTGAAAACATCCCATACCCAGGTACAAGAAGCCCAGAAGATCCAAACAAAGGAAAACCCAAACAGACTCACACCAAGATATACCATAATTAAAGTGACAAACGTGAAAGGTAAAGAGAGGATTCTAAAGGAAGAAAGAAAAAGGAAGAGTTTCTTATCAAGAAACCCACATAATGCTATCAGTTGATTTCTCCACTGAAACTGTGCAGGCCAGAAGGGAATGGCATTGAAAGTTCTGAAAGGGTAAAACCTGAAGCTTAGGATACTCTACTCAGCAACATTAACATTTAGAATAGCATATACAAAGAATTTCTCAGGCAAGCAAAAAGTAAGCGAATTAGTCAATAGGAAACCTGCTTTAAAAGATATATTAAAAAATCTTCTGTAAATAGAAAGGAAGCAAGAATCAAAGGAAGGGAAAATCACAATAGGAAAGACATATGTAAAAGGCTGAATATCATTTCAATGAACCAGCATGGAGATTTAAAAATAATAAAAACAATTGTAAGAGTGATAATAACTATAATTAACAGTAGAAGGATAAGCATGAAGAAGTAAAGTAAATGATCAAAATCATAAACTGTGAGAGAGGGATGTTTAAAAAAAGTAGGTCTTTTATTAAATTTTGGCCGTGTCACATGGCATGAGGACATCCTACTTCCCTGATTAGGGATCAAGCCCATTCTCCCTACAGTGAAAGCAAGAAATCTTAACCACTGGACAACCAGGGGAGTCCCAAAAGTACATATTTTAGAATGTGTTTGAACTTGAATGACTATCATTTTCAAGTAAATAGATATAGGTCAACATATTTCAACTTCATGTTAACCACAAATTGAAAACATGTAATATATTCCAAAAACCAAACAGAAAGAATTCAAGCATACTACAAAAGTAAATCATTAAATCACAAAAGGAAAAACAATAAAATGAAGAACTACAAAACAACTTGAAGACAATAAATAAAATGATAATAGGTATACACTTTACAATAATGACTTTGAATGCTAAAGGACAAAACGTTCCCATCAAAAGACACAGAGTTACAGATTTCATTTAAAAAAAACTTATAAATGCTGTCCACAAAATACTTGTTTCAGAGTGAAACATACATACAGACTAAAAGTGAGGGAATACGAAAATATACTTCATGGAAAGGGAAGTGACAAGAAAACTGGAGTAGGTATATTCACATAAGACAAAATGGACTTTAGAAAAGTTCATTAAAAAAGGACATTATATAAAAAGTATTAATACAAAAGAAGTTATAATACTTATTATCATATGTGCACTCAATATGGGAACACCTAGATATATAAAATGAGTACTAAGAGAAATAAAGGAAGGCACTGACAATAAAACCAGAGACCAAATTGCCAACATCTGTGGGATCATAGAGAAAGCAAGAAAAATCCAGAAATACATCTGCTTCATTGACTACACTAAAGATTTTGACTGTGTCGATCACAACAAACTATGGAAAATTCTTAAAGAGGTGGGAATACCAGACCACCTTACCTGCTTCCGGAGAAACTTTTATGCCGGTCAAGAGGCAACAGTTTGAAACAGATACGGAAAAATGGAAGGTTCAAAATTGGGGAAAGCATACGTCAGGGCTGTATATTGTCACCTGCTTATTTAACTTGTATGCAGAGTTTATCATGTGAAATGCCTGACTGGATTAATCATATACTGGAATCAAGATTGCCAGGAGAAATATCAATAACCTCAAATATACACATGACACCACCCTTATGGCAGAAAGTGAAGAGGAACTAAAGAGCCTCTTGCTGAAACAAAGAGAAGAGTGAAAAAGCTGTCTTAAAACCCCACATTCAGAAAACTAAGATAATGGCATCAAATCCCATCAATTCATGGAAATAGATGGGGAAAAAGTGGAAATAGTGACAGACTTTGCTTTTCTGGGCTCCAGAATCACTGTAGATGATGACGGCAGCCATTAAATTAAAAGATTATTGCTCCTTGGAATAAAAGCTATGACAAACCTAAACAGCATATTAAAGAGCAGAGACATCGATTTGCCAACAAAGATCCATTTAGTCAAAGCTGTGATTTTTCCAGGAGTCGTGTACAGATGTGAGTTGGACCATAAAGAAGGCTGAGCACCAAAGAATTGATGCTTTCAAACTGTGAAGCTGAAGAAGACTCTGGGATTCCCTTGGACAGGAGATCAAACCAGTCAGTCCTAAAGTAAACCAACCCTGAATATTCATTGGGAGGACTGATGCTGAAGCTGAAACCCAATACTTTGGCCACCTGATGCAAAGAGCTGACAACCCTGATGCTTGGAAAGATTGAGGGCAGGAGCAGAAGGTGGCAACAGATGATGAGATGCTTGGTGGCATCATCAACTCAATGGACATGAGTTTGAGCAAATTCTGAGTGATGGTGAAGGTCAGGTAAGCTTGGTGTGCTGCAGTCTAAGGGGCTGCAAAGATTCAGACATGAATTAACAATTGAACAATAACAGTAGGAGATTTTAAGACCTCACAAATATCAATGGACAGATAATTCAGACAAAATCAGTAAGACAACACAAGTCCTAAATGACACAGTTAACGAGTCAGACCTAATTGAAATTGACAGGACACTATAAACCAGTATATACTCTTTAAGAATGTATGGAATATACTCTTGGGTAGACCACATACAAGGACACACAATAAACCTCAACAAATTTAAGAAGACAGAAATCGTATCAAGCATCCTTCCAGATCACAATCATATGAAACCAGAAATCAACCACACACACACACACACAAAATAAAAACCCTGTGGGGGTGGGGGAAACACACACACACACACAGAAAATAAACAACATGCTACCCAGAAACTGTCAATAAAAACATGAAAGAAGAAATCAAACAAATGAAAAGACAACCTTACCAAATCAATGAGATGCAGCAAAAGCAATTATAAGAGGAAAGGTCATAGTGATACAGGCCTTCCTTAAGAAACAATCTAGAATACAAACTAAAGGAGTTAGAAGAAGAACAAACAAAACCTAAAATCAGAAGAAAGAATGAAACAATAAAGATCAGAGAGGAAGGGAATAAAACTTACAAAATAAAATATCAAGAATACCAAGATTTGTGGTTTGAAAAAATTACAAAGTCAACAAACCTCAAGCCAGACTCACCAAGAAGAAAAGAGAGGACCCAAATAAAATAAAAAATGAAAGAGGAGAAATAATAATCCATACCACAGGAATACAAAAATCATGAGAATACTATTGCCAGTTATATGCCAACAAATTTGACAACCTAGATGAAATGGGCGTCTCCAGAAACATACAGCCTGCCAAAACTGAGTCAAGAAGTATCAGATCTTTTGAACAGTCCAATCAATAGAAGTGAAACAGAATTTGTAATTAAAAGAACAATAACAGAAACTCTTCAAACAAAAGTCCAGGACCAGATGGCTTCACTGGGCAATTCTAACAAACAAACAAAAAAATTGAAAAGGAGAGAACATGACTAAATGCATTCTGTGAAACCATCATCACCCTAATACCAAATAGGTGGTGCTAATGGAAAAGTACTTGCCTGCCAATGCGGGAGACATAAAAGAAGTGAGTTGAATCCTTGGATCAGAAAGATCCCCTGGAGAAGGAAATGGCAACCCACTACAGTATTCTTGCTTGGAAAATCCCATGGACAGAGGAGTCTGGCAGGCTACAGTCCATAGGGTTGAAAAGAGTTGGACATGACTGAAGCGACAGCATTCAATACCAAATACAGTCAAAGAAACTACAAAAATAATAATAATAATAACAGGTCAGTATCTTTGAGGCATATGAATGAAAAAATCTTCAACAAAATGTTATCAAACTGAACCAACAATATGTAAATAGCATACACAATGATGAAGTTCAATTCATTCCAGTGTCACAAGAATAGTTTAACATATGCAAATGAATGTGATAGCCACATTAACAAAAGGGAGGACAAAAGATACAGGATCACCTCAATTGATGAAGAAGCATTTAAGAAGATTCAACTTCTCCTTATGATAAAAATTTTCATCAGAGTGATTATAGAGGGAAGATACCTCAACATAATAGAAGCCATTTACAACAAACCAACCGTCACACAATACTCAACAGTGAAAAGATGGAAGCCTTCCCACTAAATGCAGGAACAAAACAAGGATGACAACTCTCACCATTTCTGTTCAACATAGTATTGGCAGTCCTAGTCACAGAAATTAGAAAAGAAAAACAAATTATCCAATTTGGAAGGAAAGAAGACAAATAACCTTCTCAGATTTCAGACCATATTGCAAAGCTACAGTAATCAAAATAGTGTGGTGCTGGTATAAAGCAGAAATATAGATTGATGGAACACATAGAGGGCCCTGAAATATCCCCATGCAACTATAGTCAATTAACCTATGACAAAGGAGACAAGAATATTCAATGGAAGAAACACAATCTCTTTAAAAGCAGGGAAAGCTATTTTTGTTGGGAAAGCTGGGCAGCTACATGTAAATCAATGAAATTAGAACTCTCTCACACCATGTGTAAAAATAAACTCAGAATGGTTTAAAGATATAAATATAAGACATGCCACTATAAAACTCATAGGTGAGAACATAGGCAAAATTTTCTTGGACGTGAATCTTAGTTATTTTATTAGCTTAGTCTCCCAAAGAAAAACTAAACAAATGGGACCTATCATACTTACAAGCTTTTTCACAGCAAAAGAAATCATCAACAAAATAAAAAGACAACCTACAGAATGGGAGAAAATACTTGCAATGATACAACTAATAAGGGATTAATATCCAAAATATACAAACAACTCATGCAACTCAATGCTGAAAAAAAAAAATTCAAAAAATGGGCAGCAGACCCAAATAGACATTTTCCCAAAGGAGACATATATATGGTAAATAGGCACATGAAAAGATGCTTAACATATCTAATTAACAGAGAATAATTAGCAAATAAAAACCACAGTGAGATAGTCAATATGGCTATCATCAAAAGTCTATAGGAACTTCTCCAGTGGTACAGTGGATGGGAATCCACCTGCCAGTTCAGTAGACGTGGGTTCAATCCCTGATCCAGCATGCTGTGGAGTAACTAAAGCCTGTGTGACACAGCTGCTGAGACTGTGTTCTAGAGCCTGCAAGCCACAATTACTGAGTCCACATATCTAGGCCCTGTGCACCACAACACGAGAAGTCCGGTAGTGAGGAGCCCATGCACCATAAGGAAGAGCAGCCTCAGCTCACGGCAACTAGTGACAGTCTACACGCAGCAATATAGACTCAGGGCAACCATAAATAAATTAATTTTTGTTTTACAGTATCAGTTCCATTCAGTTCAGTTCAGTCACTTAGTCCTGTCCGACTCTTTGCGACCCCAATTATCACAGCACGTCAGGCTTCCCTGTCCATCACCAACTCCCGGAGTTCACTCAAACTCATGTCCATCGAGTTGGTGATGCCATCCAGCCATCTCATTCTCTGTCATTCCCTTCTCCTCCTGCCCTCAATCCCTCCCAGCATCAGAGTCTTTTCCGGTGAGTCAACTCTTTGCATGAGGTGGCCAAAGTATTGGAGTTTCAGCTTTAGCATCAGTCCTTCCAATGAACACCCAGGACTCATCTCCTTTAGAATGGACTGGTTGGATCTCCTTGCAGTCCAAGGGACTCTCAAGAGTCTTCTCCAGCACCACAGTTCAAAAGCATCAATTCTTCGGCACTCAGCTTTCTTCACAGTCCAACTCTCACATCCATACATGACCACGGGAAAAACCATAGCAGTATACAAGTGATAAATGCTGGAGAGAGTGTGGAGAAAGGGGGATCCTTCTACATCGTTGGCGGAGTGTAAACTGGTGGGGCCACTATGGAGAACATTATGGAAATTCCTTAAAAATCCAAAATTAGAGCCACTGTATTATGCATCAATCCCAATCCTGGATATATATTTGGGAAAAACAAAAACTCTAATTCAAAAAGATACATATACTTAATGTTCATAGAAGCACTACTTACAATAGCCAAGACATGGAAGCAATCTAAGTGCCTATTAACAGAAGATTGGCTTAACAAGATGTGCTGTGTGTGCATACATTTATGTATATATGTATATGTATATATACACACTACTTGGTCATGATAAAGACACAGTGCCATATACAGTAACATGGATGGACTGAAACATTATTATACTTAATGAAGTAAGTCAGACAGAAAACAAATATGATACCAGTTACATATGGAATTTAAAAAACAACACAAAAGTATCTATATACAAAATAGTAACATACAGATATAGAAAACAAATTTATGGTTAATAAAGGGGTTGGTGAGCTATAATAAATTAGGTGTATGGGATAAACAGATACAAAATTCTATATGTAAAACAGATAAGTAACAAGGATTTACTGTATAACTGGAAATTATATTCAGTGTCTTGTAATAACTTGTAATGGAATACATATATGAATATATATAAAACTAAATCACTTTGCTTATACCTGAAATTAGTACAATACTGTAAATCAGTTATGCTTCAAAAAAAAAAAAAAAAAAACCTCTAAACCAACTAGGAATAAAGGGAGAATATCCTAAACTTGATAAAGAACATTTATAAAAACCCTAGAGCTAGCATCATATTTAATGTTTAGAAAGTAGAATCTCTCCTGCTAAGGCACAGATATCCCCTCTCACCACTCTGTTCAACATTATATATACTAGAAGTAATAGCTAAATACAGGATGCTCAGGATTGGTGCACTGGGATGAACCAGAGGGATGGGATGGGGAGGGAGGTGGAAGGGACATTCAAGATGGGGAACACATGTACACCTAGGGAAGATTCATGTCAATGTACGGCAAAACCAATACAATAATGTAATTAGCCTCCAATTAAATAAATTTAAAAAAAAAATCAAAAAGACAATAAATGTTAAACATATCGGAAAGGAACAAATAAAAGTTACTTTGTTCATAGATAAAAATTGTTCATGGAGAAAAACTGAGTTAAAAAATAACTCTGAAACTATAAGTGATTACAGAAAGATTACAATATACAAGGTTAATATACGAGTCAACTGCTTTCATAAATACCTGTAATGTATAATAACACATTGCTGCTGTGTTGCTGCTAAGTCGCTTCATTAGTGTCTGACTCTGCAACCCCATAGAGGCATTACCATATACAAAAATAACACTTAGGTATGAATCTTAAATATGTACAAGATATACATGTAGAGAACTTCAAAATTCTGTTTAACAAAATCTAGCAAAATATAAATGGAAGAATATTATGAATTTGATTTGGAAAACAATAAAATTAGCTGTCAATTCTACCCAACTTGATCTATAGATTCAATGTAACCCAATCAAAATTTCAACAAGTTTATTTATAAATATCAACAAACTGATGATAAAGTTTATATGGAAAGGCTGAAGACTCCAAATAGCCAACACAGTACCAAAAAATTAGAATGACGCAACCCAACCTGAAAGTTACTATAACAAAGACAGCATATATTAGAAAAAGAACAGACACAAATATCAGTCGAACAGAATAGAGAGCCCAGAAATAGTCACACAGATATAGTCTACTGATCTTTGACAAAAGAGCAAAGGCAATTCAATTGTGAAAGAATAGTCTTTTCAACAAGTAAATCTAGAACAACTAGACATCCATATGAAGAAAAAATAATCTAGACATAGACCTCATACATTTCATAAAAATTACCTGTAAACATCTATATATAAAATGCAAAAGTATAAAAATTATAAAAGATAACACAAAATCTTGTTGACATTGTGTTTGGCCATAAGTTTTTAGATGGACCTACACCTCATGCGAGAAGGCAATGGCAAGCCACTCCAGTACTCTAGCCTGGAAAATCCCATGGATGGAGGAGCCTGGTAGGCTGCAGTCCGTGGGGTCGCTAAGGGTCGGACACGACTAAGCGACTTCACTTTCACTTTTCACTTTCACACACTGGAGAAGGAAATGGCAACCCACTCCAGTGTTCTTGCCTGGAGAATCCCAGGGACGGGGGAGCCTGGTGGGCTTCCGTCTATGGGGTCACACAGAGTCGGACACGACTGAAGTGACAGCAGCAGCAGCACACCTCATGCGAAGAGCTGACTCACTGGAAAAGACTGATGCTGGGAAAGATTGGGGGCTGGAGGAGAAGGGGACGACAGAGAGTGAGATGGCTGGATGGCATCACCGAGTCGATGGACATGAGTTTGAGTGAACTCCGGGAGTTGGTGATGGACAGGGAGGCCTGGCGTGCTGTGATTCTTGGGGTCGCAAAGAGTCAGACACGACTGAGCGACTGAACTGAACTGAACAGCATGATCCATTTCAGAAAAAAATTGAAATTGAAAGTTGAAATTTATTAAGATTAAAGATCTCTTCTCTGTGAGAGACACTGTCAAGATAGTTAAAATACAGGGGGAAGGTCTATGCAACATGTATATCTGGTAAACAACTTGTATCCCAAATATGCAAAGAATTCTTTGAACTCAACAATGAGAAAGAACCCAACTTTAAAATGGGCAAAGGATCTGAACAGACACTTCACAAAGAAGATATGAAAATGGAAAATAAGCAAGTGAAAGATGTTCAGTCCCAGGAACTGGTTTCACCCATTGATGGGTAACACTATCTCCAGGATCTCCTGGACCCCAACTTCACTCACTAGTGAGCCAGCACTACCCCCAAAGCTCCCTGGGATTCTGCAGTGAAGTTCTTCATGACAAATAATATCAAGGATTCTCTGCAATGCAGGGCCTGGCAACCAACAAACTTGACCAGAGACCCATCAAGCTTACCACACCATCCATAATAGTAGTTTATAATTGAGAAAGATTGTAAACATGACTGTCCATGAATTGAGGTTTTGTTGATTTGGCACATCTGTGCAATTAAATACTAATTAGCTCTTAAAAAGAAGACATCAAAGTACCGAAGGAAGAAACTGCCAAATAGTAGTATGCTACTGGAAAATGGTACTTCAGAGTTAAAGTAAAAGACTTTTCCAGACCAGACCAAAAAAAAAAAAAAAAGCTAGAAAAGCTAGTGGAGTTCATTATCACTAGATTGGCCTTATAAGAAATGTTAAAAGGACTTCTTTAAGCTGAAGTAAAAGAGCATTATTAATTATTAGTAGGAAAACGTATGAAAGTGTAAATCTTATTTGCAAGGGTAAATATTTGGTAAAAATCAGAATGATTTAATGTTGTTAAGGTGTAGGTGAATCACAAAGCTTGTATGAAGGTTAATAGATGAAAATCATAAACAACAACAATAACCTCAGATATGCAGATGATACCACCCTTATGGCAGAAAGTGAAGAGGAATTAAAATGCCTCTTGATGAAAGTGAAAGAGGAGAGTGAAAAGTTTTTCTTGAAGCTCAACATTCAGAAAACAAAGATCATGGCATCTGTTCCCATCACTTCATGGGAAATAAATGGGGAAACAGAGGAAACAGTGTCACACTTTATTTTTTGGGCTCCAAAATCACTGTGGATGCTGATTGCAGCCAGGAAATTAAAAGACTCTTACTCCTTGGAAGGAAAGTTATGACCAACCTAGATAGCATATTAAAAAGCAGAGACATTACTTTGCCAATAAAGGTCCATCTAGTCAAGGCTATATTTTTTCCCGTGGTCATGTATGGATGTGAGAGTTGGACTGTGAAGAAAGCTGATCGCCGAAGAATTGATGCTTTTGAACTGTGGTGCTGGAGAAGACTCTTAAGAGGCCCTTGGACTACAAGGAGATCCAACCAGTCCATTCTGGAGGAGATAAATCCTGGGTGTTCATTGGAAGGACTGATGCTAAAATTGAAACTGCAATACTTTGGCCACCTCATGAGACGAGTTGACTCACTGGAAAAGAGTCTGATGCTAGGAGGGATTGGGGGTGGGAAGAGATGGGGACGACAGAGAATGAGATGGCTAAATGGCATCACCGACTCGATGGACATGAGTTTGAGTGAACTCCGGGTGTTGGTGATGGACAGGGAGGCCTGGCGTGCTGTGATTCATGGGGTCACAAAGAGTTGGACACGACTGAGCGACTGAACTGAACTGATAACTACAAATATTTGTTAACAGATATATAAAATATACAAATATAATCTGTGACATCAAAACTATAAAATGTTGGGGATGTGTTGGAAAATGTAGAGATATTTCTATAATGTATATAAACTTAAATATTAACTTAAAATAAACTGATATAAAATGAAAGCAGCTTAAATGTAGAATGACAACCAAAGCATTAAGTAGAAATAAAGAAAGATGCTACTGTTTGGGTAAAAGTGAACAAAGGAATATGTATATGTAAGTACTTATATAATTATAGATTATCTTTACAAGAATACATACATACAAAACAGGTAAAACTGGTTCCTCTGAGAGATATAAGTTGAAATTTTTGAACTCCTCTAATATGTTTGTGTATTAACTTTTCAAAAATAAGCTTTACTTTTTAATTAGGTATCTAAAAAAAAGTAAATGGATAGGAGGAATTTTCCATTTAGTTTAAGCTTCATAATGACAATAGTTTATCTGCAATAGACATTATTTTATGAATTAACCTCAACTTTAATTCATGGTTATGATATTATGTGTTGAATGTATTAACATATTGGTGAAGGCACATATAATGAATGCTAATATTAATATGAGGTAAAACAGAATTGAGTGAAAATCATTAAATTGAATAAATATTATCATTTTTGTGGTAATAAAAGTTACAATCATCAGTGTATATATAACTATCATGAGTTTAATGCATAAAAATCACATCACTAAAATATCTGAATTAACTACTAAAATGTTACATTTACAAATTATCATTTATTTTTCTTAAGATCAATCAAAATAATTTAAGTACTAAAATTACTAAGTGATTAAAAAATATGTACAAAGTATAAGTTCAATTCAGTCACTCAGTCTTGTCTGACTCTTTGCGACCCTATGGACTGCAGCACACAAGGTTTCCCTATGCATCACCAACTCCTGAAGCCTACTCAAACTCATGGCCATTGCATTGGTGATGTCATCCAGCCATCTCATCCTCTGTCATTCCTTCTTATGCCACCTTCAATCTTTCCCAGCATAAGGGTCTTTTCCAATGAGTTGGTTCTTCGCATCAGGTAGCCAAAGTATTGAAGCTTCAGCTTAAGCATCAGTCTTGCCAATGAATATTCAGGACTGATTCCCTTTAAGATTGACTGATTAAATCTCCGTGCAGTCAGTCCAGGGGACTTTCAAGTGTCTTCTCCAACACCACAGTTCAAAAGCATCAATTCTTCAGCACTCTGCTTTTTTATAGTCCAACTCTCACATCCATACATGACTACTGGAAAAACAGTAGCTTTGATTAGACAGACCTTTGTTGGTAAAGTAATATCTCTGCCTTTTAATATGCTTTCTAGGTTGGTCACAGCTTTTCTTCCAAGGAGCAAGCATCCTTTAATTGCATGGCTGTAGTCACCCTCTGCAGTGATTTTGGAGCCCAAAAAATAAAGTTTCTCACTGTTTCCATATGAAATATATATTTCCATATCAAATACATATTTCGATGTGAAATATATATATGCTGCTGCTGCTAAGTCACTTCAGTCGTGTCCAACTCTGTGTGACCCCATACGGCAGTCCACCAGGCTCCCCCGTCCCTGGGATTCTCCAGGCAAGAACACTGGAGTGGGTTGCCATTTCCTTCTCCAATGTGTGAAAGTGAAAGTGAAGTCGCTCAGACGTGTCCAACCCTTAGCAACCCCACAGACTGCAGCCTACCAGGCTCCTCCATCCATGGGATTTTCTAGGCAAGAGTAGTGAAGTGGCTTTCCATTGCCTTCTCCGAAATATATATATATATATATCCTATTAAATACATATTTCTGTATATTCCAGGTTGTTATATGAAAATAGTCGCATAAAATAATGAAAATGCCAAAGTACCTAAGTCATAAAATGAGGATTAAACTCCAAGAGACTCAACTCTAAAGCCAATAACGGAGAAAGATAGGGAGAAATAAAGGAAGAATGGGGTTGGGGGAAAGAGAAAGACTGACACAGTTATGTATTATAGAAACTGGGGATACATAGAACCAAAAGACAGAGAAGAAAAGTACTTTTGGGCCTTATACTCTAGTGGGAGAAGAAAGACAATAAAACATACGCAATTACATATAATATATATCAGCAGTTTCAGTTCTATTGTATAAAAGTAAAAGTCACTCAGTTGTGTCTGACTCTTTGCGACCGCATGGACTATACAGCTCATGGAATTCTCCAGGTCAGAATACTGGAGTGGGTAACCTTTCCCTTCTCCAGGGGATCCTCGCAACCCAGAGACTGAAACCAAGTCTCCTGCACTGCAGGCAGATTCTTTACAAGCTGAGCCACCAGGGAAGCCCAAGAATAATGGAGTGGGTAGCCTATCCCTTCTCCAGGGGATCTTCCCCACCCAGGAATTGAACTGGGGTCTCCTGCATTTCAGCTGGATTCTTTACCAACTGAGCTATCAGGGAAGCCCCAGTTCTATTGTATAAAGGAAAATAAATCACAGCAAGGAACTAGAAAGTGGAGAGTGCTTTTGATATTTTTGAAGAAGTGTTTATAGAACTCTTTAGTATGTTTGGAGAGTATTGATGACTTTCTGTAGAAGTTAAGTCCTGGGCATATCTGTGATATAGGTTTTACAGGAAAGAAAACAATTACATGAAAATGTACTTTCCATGGAACATGAAAAACTGGACAGTAAGAAAACAACTTTACTGGATAAGTGTTAGCAAAATGGAGGATATTAGAAGATGAAGGCATATATTTAACAATGAGAAAAATAAGTAGGGACTTATAAGTCAAAATAGGAAATTTATGTTTTATTATTACTTAGAAGGGAAGCTATGAGGTTTGAAGAATAGGGATGACATGATTTAACTTATATTTTCAAAAGATTTGTAGGCTAAATTGTAGAAAATACTTTGAGAGCCAAGAACGGAAATATGGAAACATTAAAATTTGAGGATTTTGTGTGAGTTATGAAGGTTGTCTGGGCTGAGGTGGTTATACTATAAGTAGCAATAAGAAATTGAATTCTGGACACTATATTAAGGTAGACCTGGAAGGCTTTTATGATGAAATAGAGATGAGGTAACAGGAGAAGTTCAGGATGGTTTTAAAATTTTTTTCTAAGTAACTGGAAAAGGTGAGTACCTATCTATTAATATGAAAAAGGCTAAAGAGAAAAAAGTTTTAAATGGGAGAATTAAGAACTTGGTTTTAGACATTTTACATATGAGATGCCTTTCAGACTGCCACTAACTGGACAAGGACATGGACCCACCCACCAGCAGACAGGCTGCCTTAAGACCCCTTGAGTCCACGGCCAACAAAAAACAACCCTGCCCACCAGGGGATCCAGGACTAGGCCCTCTATGCCAATGCTCAGGTACCAGATCCAGGACCCTAGAGCCCTACAGCCAAAGACCAGTGGACACAGAGCCACCCAAAAGTGGGCTTGCACCAACTCCAGAACAGCCAGACCCTCCATAATGAGCTTGCTCTAGCATAAAGACCATCTTCATCCACCTGGTGGACACCAGCCCCAGGAAAACCATAGTTCCAGAGCCTGCAAACCTAGCCAATCCATCAGCAGGCCAGCACCAGCCGTAAGGCTAGCTGGGCCATCACCATGCCCACAACCAGAATAACAAGCCCTGGGACTAGCTGGGCCCCACCTTGCCTACTAGCAGGCTTTGGGATACTTGAACCTGCAGCTCTGTCAGGAACTGGCCACAACCACCAACTCTGAGGTCTATGTTCCCTGCAGCCAGACCCCAGATCCTGGATCTGCCTGCCACTGGGCCAGTACTAATCCCAGGACCTGGCTTCACCTGCTAGTGAGTGGACATCATCTGAAGGATCTCCTGGGCCCCTACTCCACCCACTAGTGAGCCATCACTATCCCTGAGGCCCACTGGAGTTCTGCAGTGAAATGCTTCATGACCCAATCCTGCCAACCAACCACTAGCAATCTCTGCGTAGTGCAAGGCCTGACAACCAACCAATTTGAGCACAGGCCCATCAGGCCTATCAGACCACTCACAGTAGTCAACTCACTACTACAGAAGGACTCAAGCAGTCCACATATAGTTCCAGTGATTGAGGGGAACGTGCTGTGGAGATACATAAGATGTCTCATACAAAGGGAGACTTCTCCAAGTTCAGGAAACCAGACAATTATAACCAGACACATGGAAATAAAAAACAGCAAATTAGGCAAATGAGGTGGTTCAGTTCAGTTCAGTCACTCAGTCATGTCCAACTCTCCGCGACCACATGAATCAGCATGCCAGGCCTCCCTGTCCATCACCAACTCCCGGAGTTCACTCAAACTCATGTCCACAGAGTCGGTGATGCCATCAAGCCATCTCATTCTCCGTCGTCCCCTTCTCCTCCCACCCCCAACCGTTCCCAGCATCAGAGTCTTTTCCAGTGAGTCAACTGGTCGCATGAGGTGGCCAAAGTACTGGAGTTTCAGCTTCAGCATCAGTCCTTGCAATGAACACCCAGGATTGATCTCCTTTAGAATGGACTGGTTGGATCTCCTTGCAGTACAAGGGACTCTCAAGAGGCTTCTCCAATACCATAGTTCAAAAAGATCAATTCTTCAGTGATCAGCCTTCTTCACAGTCTAGGTAGAGGAACATATTTCAAGTGAAGAAACAAGATAATACCCCCAAACCCCCGTAAAGAACTAAGTGAAGTAGAGATAGCCGATCTACCCAAGGGAGAGTTCAAGGTAATGACCTTGATCCAAAAATTCAGGAGAAGAATGGATGAACAAAGAAAGAAGCTAGAAGTTGTTTGTTGTTGTTTTTACAGAGGGTTAGAAAATCTATAATAGATAACACACACAGAAAGCAAAAGGAATTCAAACACAACACTATAGATAGCCATCAAATCAGAAGGGAAGAGTGCAAAAAACAAAGAAAGGGGGGGAAATCTACAATAACAATCTAAAAACAACTAAAAAATGGCAATAAGAACATCAGTTCAGTTCAGTTCAGTCGCTCAGTTGTGTCTGACTCTCTGCGACCCCATGAATCACAGCACGCCAGGCCTCCCTGTCCATCACCAACTCCTGGAGTTCACCCAAACTCATGTCCACAGAGTCGGTGATGCCATTCAGCCATCTCATTCTCTGTCATCCCCTTCTCCTCCCGCCCCCAACCTTTTGCGGCATCAGAGTCTTTTCCAGTGTGTCAACTCGTCGCATGAGGTGGCCAAAGTATTGGAGTATATCAGTCCTTCCAATGAACACCCAGGATTGATCTCCTTTAGGATGGACTGGTTGGATCTCCTTGCAGTCCAAGGGACTCTCAAGAGTCTTCTCCAGTACCACAGTTCAAAAGCATCAATTCTTCGGCGATCAGCTTTCTTCACAGTCCAACTCTCACATCCATACATGACCACGGGAAAACCATAGCCTTGACTAGACGGACCTTGGTTGGCAAAGTAATGTCTCTGCTTTTTAATATACTATCTAGGTTGGTCATAACTTTCCTTCCAAGGAGTAAGTGTCTTTTAATTTCATGGCTGCAATCAGCATCTGCAGTGATTTGGAGCCCAAAAAAATAAAGTCTGACACTGCTTCCACTGTTTCCCCATCTATTTCCCATGAAGTGATGGGACCAGATGCCATGATCTTTGTTTTCTGAATGTTGAGCTTCAAGCCAACATTTTCACTCTCCTCTTTCATTTTCATCAAGAGGCTTTTGAGTTCCTCTTCACTTTCCGCCATAAGGGTAGTGTCATCTGCATATCTGAGGTTATTGATATTTCTCCCAGCAATCTTGATTCCAGCTTGTGCTTCTTCCAGCCCAGCGTTCCTCATGACGTACTCTGCATATAAGTTAAATAAGCAAGGTGACAAGATACAGCCTTGACGTACTCCTTTTCCTATTTGGAACCAGTCTGTTGTTCCATGTACAGTTCTGACTGTTGCTTCCTGACCTGCATACAGGTTTCTCAGAGGCAGGTCAGGTGGTCTGGTATTCCCATCTCTTTCAGAATGTTCCACAGTTTATTGTGAGCCACACAGTCAAAGGCTATGGCACAGTCAATAAAGCCGAAATAGATGTTTTTCTGGAACTCTCTTGCTTTCTCCATGATCCAGCGGATGTTGGCAATTTGATCTCTGGTTTCTCTGCCTTTTCTAAAACCTGCTTGAACATCTGGGAGTTCACAGTTCACATATTGCTGAAGCCTGGCTTGGACAATTTTGAGCATGACTTTCCTAGCGTGTGAGATGAGTGCAACTGTGTGGTAGTTTGAGCATTCTTTGGCATTCCCTTTCTTTGGGATTGGAATGAAGACTGACCTTTTCCAGTCCTGTGGCCACTGCTGAGTTCTCCAAATTTGTTGGCATATTGAGTGAAGCACTTTCACAGCATCATCTTTTAGGATTTTAAATAGCTCAACTGGAATTCCATCACCTCCACTAGCTTTGTTCGTAGTGATGCTTTCTAAGGCCCACTTGACTTTATATTCCAAGATGTCTGGCTCTAGGTCAGTGATCACATTATCGTGACTATCTTGGTTGTGAAGATCTCTTTTGTACAGTCCTTCTGTGTATTCTTTCCACCTCTGCTTAATATCTTGTGCTTCTGTTAGGTCCATACCATTTCTGTCCTTTATCGAGTCCATCTTTGCATGAAATGTTCCCTTGGAATCTCTAATTTTCTTGAAGAGATCTCTAATTTTTCCTATTCTGTTGTTTTCCTCTATTTCTTTACATTGATCGCTGAGGAAGACTTTCTTATCTCTCCTTGCTATTCTTTGGAACTCTGCATTGAGATGCTTATATCTTTCCTTTTCTCCTTTGCTTTTCACTTCTCTTCTTTTCACAGCTATTTGTAAGGCTTCCTCATACAGCCATTTGGCTTTTTTGCATTTCTTTTCCATGGGAATGGTCTTGGTCCCTGTCCCCTGTACAATGTCACAAACCTCCGTCCAGAGTTCATCAGGCACTCTATCAGATCTAGTCCCTTAAATCTATTTCTCACTTCCACTGGATAATCATAAGGGATTTGATTTAGGTCATATCTGAATGGTCTAGTGGTTTTCCCTACTTTCTTCAATTTAAGTCTGAATTTGGCAATAAGGAGTTCATGATCTGAGCCACAGTCAGCTCCTGGTCTTTTTTTGCTAACTGTATAGAGCTTCTCTATCTTTGGCTGCAAAGAACATAATCTATTTGATTTCGGTGTTGACCATCTGGTGATGTCCATGTGTAGAGTCTTCTCTTGTGTTGTTGGAAGAGGGTGTTTGCTATGACCAGTGCGTTCTCTTGACAAAACTCTATTAGCCTTTGCCCTGCTTCATTCTGTGCTCCAAGACCAAATTCGCCTGTTACTCCAGGTGTTTCTTGACTTCCTACTTAAGTACATAAATATAAATAATTAATTTAAATGTAAATGAACTAAATACTCCAATCAAAAGACACAGAGTGGCTGAATGGACACATAAACAAGATCCATATAAACGCTGCCTACAAAAGACTCACTGCTGATCTAAAAACACACACACACTGAAAGAGAGGGAATAATACAAATATTCTATTAGACTAAAAATTAAAAGAAAGCCAGAATATCAAGACTTATATCAGATAAAACCTTTAAAACAAAGACTGTTACAAGAGACAAAGAAAATTTACATCATAATTAGAGGATCAACGCAAGAAGATATAATAAATAGTCAGTTATATATATGTATTCCAAATAGAGCCACCTAAATACATAAGAAAATATGAACTGACGTAAAGGGAGAAACTGATACTAACACAAAAAATCAGGGACTCGAACACCCCACTTACATCAATGAGCAGATCATCAAGATAGAATCCATCAGTAAGTAAAAGCTGGCTTTAAATGACACATTATACCAGGAAAACAGTGGATATATACTGAAATTTTCATCCAGAGAAAGTAGACTCTCTTCAAGTGCACATGGAACATTCTCTACAATTTATCATGTGTAAGGCCACAGAAAACAAAAAGTCAAGAGAATTTTAAGAAAATTAAAATCATATGAAGCATCTTTTCTGACAACAATGCTATAAGACTAGAAATCAACAAGAAAAAAAAAAAAAAAACCTACAAAATAACCTCCAGACACAATGAGGATAAAAAATGTCCTTCTCAAACTATTATAGAAAATGTCAAAGGAAAGAATGTTTCTGAACTCATTCTTTGAGGTTAGCATCACCCTGATACCAAATAGTCAAATACCACATACACTTAAAAATCACAAAAAGAGAAAATTACAGGCTGAGCTTTTCCCGTGGTCATGTATTGGTGTGAGAGTTGGACTGTGAAGAAAGCTGATCGCCAAAGAATTGATGCTTTTGAACTGTGGTGTTGGAGAAGACTCTTGAGAGTCCCTTATACTGCAAGGAGATCCAACCAGTCCATTCTAAAGGAGATCAATCCTGGATATTCATTGGAGGGACTGATGCTAAAGCTGAAACTGCAATACTTTGGCCACCTCATGCGACGAGTTGACTCACTGGAAAAGACTGATGTTGGGAAAGGTTGGGGGCGGGAGGAGAAGGGGACGACGGAGAATGAGATGGCTGGATGGCATCACCGACTCTGTGGACATGAGTTTGAGTGTACTCCGGGAGTTGGTGATGGACAGGGAGGCCTGGCGTGCTGTGATTCATCGGGTCGCGGAGAGTCGGACACGACTAAGCGAATGAACTGAACTGAACTGAACTGAACCACTGATAAACATAGATGTAAGTATCTTCAACAAATATTAACAAACTGAATCCAAAAATTATTTAAAAGAATCACACACCCTGAGCAAGTGGGATTTTTCCCAGGAATGCAAGGATGTTTCAATATCAAATAAATCAATGTGATACACCACATTAACGAATTTAAGAATACAAAACACATGATCTTCTCAATACATGCACAAAAAGTTTTGACAAAATTCAACATTGAATTATGTTAAAATAATTCTCTAGAAAGTGGGTATAGAGGGAACATATCTCAACATAATAAAGATATATGATAAGCCCACAGCTAACATCATACTCAATGATTAAAAGTGAAAAGCATTTCTTCTAAGATTAGGAACATTACAAGGATCCCATCTCTTGCCACTTTAATTCAACGGGGTATTGGAAGTCTTAGCCACAGCAACCAGACAAGAGAAAGAAATGCAAGGAATCCAAATTGGATAGGAAGAAATAAAACTCACTATTTGCAGATGACATAATACTGTATGTAGAATATCCCAATGAAGCCACTGAAAAACTACGAGATATCACAAATGTACTTAGTAAAGTTGCAGGATATAAATTAACACAGAAATATTTTGCATTTCTATACACTAACAATAAACTATCAGAGATAGAAATTAAGGAAGCAATCCCATTTACAATCATATCAAAAAGAATAAAATACATAAGGAAGAAATTTACCTAAGGAGATAAAAAAACCTATATTCAGGGAATTATGACACTGATGAAAGAAACTGAAGATGACACAAATGGACAGATACACCATGTTCATGGATAAGAAAATTAACATTGCTAAAATGAACATACTACCCAAGGTAATCTATAGATTCAATGCAATCCCTATCAAAATAACAATGGTATTTTTCACAGAGTTAGAAAAAATAATTTCAAAATCTGTATGGACATACAACAAATCCTAAAGTGCCAAAACGCTTCTGAGAAGAAACAATAGAGCTGGAAGTACCACACTCTTTGACTTCAGGCTATCCTACAAAGCTGCAGTAACTGAATCACTATGCTACTAGTACACAAACATATATATAGCTCATTGGAACAGAATAGAAAGCCAAGAAATAAGAACAGGATGGCAGAGGAGTAAGTGGACATGGAGTACATCTCTCTCCACAGATACATCAGGAATATGCCTTCAGACACAGAAGTGCATGCAGAGCACCAGCTGAGAGTGGACAGGAGTACCTGAACAGTAGAAAAGAATATAGAGATCCATGCAAAACTTGGTAGGATGAAGGAACTAGGGGGAAAAACAGAAGTGTTTGTAGGACTGGACCTGTCCTCAGCAGGTGGGGGAACTGAAGCAGGGGTCTGATCCCCATATCCAAGGAATTGTCTGAGTCAGAGGAGAAATATTTAAGGCTGAGAGTGTAACAGCTGATCTGAGGCAGCCTAAATGGAATGAGAATCAGACAGTCCTTGCTGCTGCCATTCATACCCTGGACAGGGATATAGAGCCACTGGAAGGGGCAGCAACTGGGAGCTGGAGTTTTGGAATTGTGAAGCAATTTCAGGGTGAGGACTGCAGAGAGACAGACCAAGGAGGTGTGAGGGAGGAGATTGTGGTGGGAAATGCCTGTGGAGGAGAGCCGGGCAGCCATGGAAGCAAGGCAATACTGGTGAGTCATGCATAGGGGGTGGAGTCATCAACATAGCCACTCTCCACCCACTGCCAGCATGAGTAGCTGAACAACAGAGAAACCAGCCCATCAAACACCTGACACACTGAATTACAGAGTAGGACCCCACCGAGGGTGCACCTTTACATAACTGATACCCTTAACTACAGACTAAGATCCTACCCAGGGTGCCCTTTTAAGTGCCTGATGTGCCAATCTACAGAGTAGGACCCAAGGCAGGGGTGCCCCTCTATGTGCCTGACCTGCTGAAAAACAGAGAAGGTCTCCAGGTAAGGGAGCCCTCTAAGTGCCTGAACAGGCAGAGCTACGGAGAAAGAATGGCCAAAGAGGCCTTCTGATTGCCAGCTATGAGAGGCTCAAAGAAAGATTCTGACAGAGCCATAACTCCTGTGGAGGAGGCAGTCCATGTCCCTGCACACTTGGCACCGCCAGGGTCCCTGCAAGCCAAGCAGCTGTCCACCTCCACACTCAACACTCACTGGGGCAGACCTGGCACAGGCAAAAAATGTCTTGAATCTATGTGCACAGGGTCGGTTTGGCAGTGTCTGACTCTTTGCTACCCTGTAGACTGTGGCCTGCCAGGCTTTTCTATCAGGGAGTGAGGGTTCTCCAGGCAAGAATACTGAAGCATATTGGCCAATACTGGTTTCCATACCCTCCTAGAGCTCTATATTTCCTGCTGTCCTAGCTGCCAACTCCCTGAGTACCTGGTGCTGCCAGAACCCCTGCAACCCAAACAGCTGGACCACTTCCACACCTGGCCCTCACAAGTGAAGTGAAGTGAAGTGAAGTGAAGTCGCTCAGTCGTGTCCGACTCTTTGCGACCCCATGGACTGTAGCCCACCAGGCTCCTCCATCCATGGGATTCTCCAGGCAAGAATATTGGAGTGGGTTGCCATTTCCTTCTCCAGAGGATCTTCCCGACCCAGGGACTGAATCCAGGTCTCCACAATCTGTAATTTAACAGAGTCTGGTTTTAAATTTTCAGTTCAAAAGCACACTTCTTTTCCAACTGGATGACTGCCCAACTGATGCCATTCCAAAGACCAGAATCCCAATCACCAACTTGAAAGGGGTATGGCTCAATGAAGACAAAACAGTGACTGATTTACCTCAAAGATTAGGAAACAAAATCTATATCAAAGTATCTGAAATCATAAAAAGTAAATGCTTTAAAAAATTCCCCCCTGAGCTATGGATGCTTTTTATATATTCACTTACTAGAGACTTTACTAAACAGATGCAAAGGAGCAAACCAAATTCTCCAGGGAAGCCTCAGGAACAAACCCCAGTGGACGACCCACATGCAGGGATGGAAATAAAACCACAGTTGAACCCAGGGGAATTGTGACTAAGGAAGAAGACCCAAAACCTTCCCACCAGCTGTACAAGCTGCAGAGTAAATCCATACAATTAACTAGACAGATTCTTTATCTATGAAATATATAAAAGGTCACTGAGAGCTCCCACAAAAGAAAACGCGCTAGTTCTGATAGCTGTGGACATTGGAGGCAAGAACACATAGGAGTTAGACCAGATTAGAATCTGAGCTGCCCCCACAATAGGTCCAGAGATCAACACTGTGTTGGAGGGCATCTTAGGGAGGTGCGGTGGACTGTGAATCCGAGGGAGGGAAAGGACTCTGACAGCAGTGACTCAAGGAAAACATTTCTTAATCTTATGTTTTTGTTTTGACTTGTTCTGTAGATTCTTTTGGATTTTTCCCCCTTCTGTTGTACTTGTTGATTTTATTGGCACTGCTGCTGCTGATAAGTCGCTTCAGTTGTGTCCGACTCTGTGTAACCCCATAGACAGCAGCCCACCATGCTACCCCGTCCCTGGGATTCTCCAGGCAAGAACACCAGAGTGGGTTGCCATTTCCTTTTCCAATTCATGAAAGTGAAAAGTGAAAGTCAAGTCACTCAGTCACATCTGACCCTTAGCAACCCCATGGACTGCAGCCTACCGGCTCCTCCATCCATGGGAGTTTCCAGGCAAGCATACTGGAGTGGGTTGCCATTTCCTCCTCCTTACTGGCACTATGAAATCTAATTAAGGTTTTAAGTAATTTTTTTTCCCCTCTGTCACATTTCTTATTGTTGTTATAAACCCCTGCCTCTACGTTGGGCTTTTGCAGTTCTTGGGAGTTTTCCTTTCTCTCTCTCTTTTTAATTTTAATTTTTTAAACCTATTATTACTTTTTCTACATTTATTCCTTTGTTTGCTTTTCCCATTTTCCCCATGCAGTTATCTTTAATTTATATAAATCTTTATCTACCTCTATTTAACTTTGCATATCTATTCTTTCTTTCTCTTCTTTTTTTCCTTTCCTCTCAATGTATTTGTTAGTTTTACTCCATTGCTTTATTCCCCAATTGGCATCTTGCTTTAGTTTATTTTCCAGTTTGTGCATTAGTTAGTTTTGTTCTGGTAGACATAATTTTTGGTTTCTTTTGTTTGCCATGTCAATCTATTGTACTTTATTTTTGTTGGACTGTTTTGATTTTGCTTATAAGTGTATATGTATATGTGCATATTCAGTCACACATTATATTGTTTTTATAAACAAACCTAAGGACACATATAGACACATATGCAAAGGGGAAGCAAAAGAAAGCTGGAGTAGCAATGGTCATATCAGACAAAATAGACCTCAAAATAAAGAAGATTATAAGACATAAGGAAGACATAAGGAAGAACCCTACATAATGATCAAGAGGTCAATCCAAGAAGAAGACATAAACAATTGAAAATATCTATGCACCCAACACAGGAGCACCACAATACATAAGACAAACACTAACCGACATAAAAGGAGAAACTGACAGTAACACAATAATATTAGGAAGCCTTAACACCACACTCACAGCAATGGACAGATCACCAAAATAGAAAATTAATAAAGAAACATAAGTCTTAAATGATACATTAGATAAGATGGATCTCATGATATCTTCAGTGCATTCCATCCAAATACGGAAGAATACACCTTCTTCTCAACTGCACATGGGACATTCTCCAGGATAGACCACATCTTGGATCACAAATCAAGCCTCAGTAAATTTAAGAAAATTGAAATCATATCAAGAATCGTCTGTGACCAAAACACTATGAAACTAGATATCAATTACATGAAAAAAAAAAAACTGTAAGAAACACAAACACATGGAGATTAAACAGTATGTTTCTAAATAACCAACAAGTTACTGAGGAAATAAAAAAATGTCTAGAAACAAGTGACAATGAAAACACAACTCAAAACCTAAGGGAGGTGGCAAAAGCAGTTCTATGAGGGAAGTTTATAGCAATACAATCCTACCTCAAGACACAAGAAAAACATTAAATAGACAAACTAACTTTATACCTAAAACAACTGGGATAAAAGCACAACAACAACAGAAAAAGCCAAAGTTAGTAGAAGAAAAGAAATGATAAGATCCAAGCAGAAATAAATGAAAAACAAATGAAACAAACAATATTAAAGATTAGTAAAAATAAAAGCTGGTTCTTTAAGAAGATAAACAAAATTGACAAAACTTTACCCATACTCAAGAAATAAAGAGACAAGAATCAAATCAACAAAATTAGAAGTGAAAAAGGAAAGGTTACAACAGACAATGCAGAAATACAAAGAATTATAAGAAACTATTATGAACAATTATATGTCAATAAATAGATAACCTGGAAGAAATCAACAGATTCTTAGAGAAGTTCAATCTCCCAAAACTGAAACAGGAAGAAGTAGAAACAATGAACAACCCAATGACAAGCACTGAAATTGAGGCTGTGATCAAAACTCCACACCCCCGCAAGAAAAGCCGAGGACAAGATGGGTTCACAGGAGAATTCTATCAAACATTTAGAGAAGAGCTATGGCCTATCCTTCTAAAACTCTTTCAAAAAACTGCAGAGAAACGAACATTTCCAAACTCATTCTACAAGGCCACCATCACTGTGATACCCAAACCAGACAAAGAAAACACACACAAACTACAGGCCAATATCACTGATGAACATGGATGAAAAAATACTCAGCAAAATTTTAACAAAGAATTCAGCAATTCAAAAAGCTCATACACCGTGATCAAGTTGGGTTTATTCCAGGGATGCAAGGATTCTTAAATATATGCAAATCAATCAATGCAGTACACCATATTAACAAATTGATAGATAAAAACCATATGATAATCTCAATAGAGGCAGAATGGGCCTTTGACAAAATTCAGCACCCATTTATGATTAAAACTCTTCAAAAAATGCACATAGAAGGAATCTACCTCAACACAGTAAAGGCCATATATGATAAGCCTACAACAAGCATTATTCTCAATGGTGAAAAATTGAAAACATTCCCCCTAAGATCAGGAACAAGAGAAGGCGTCCACTTTCACCCCTATTATTCAACATAGTTCTGGAAGTGCTAGCTACAGCAATCAGAGAAGAAAAATAAATATAAGGAATCCAGATCAGAAAAGAATAAGTAAAGCTCTGACCATTGCACATGACATGATACTGTACATTGAAAATCCTAAAGATAGTATCAGAAAATTACTAGAGCTAATCACTGAATTTAGCAAAGTTGCAGGATACAAAATCAATACACAGAACCCACTTGCATTTCCATATACTAACAATGAGAAATCAGAAAGAGAAATTAAGGAATCAATCCCATTCACTATTGCAACAAAAAGAATTAAACATCTAGGAATAAACTTACCTAAAGAGACAAAAGAACCATACACAGAAAGTTATAAGGCACTACTGAAAGAAATAAACAATGACATAAACAGATGGAGAGATATTCCATGTTTCTGGGTAGGAAGAATCAATATTGTGAAAATGACTATACTACCAAATGCAATCTACAGATTTAATTCAGTCCCCATGAAATTATCAATGGCGTTCTTCACAGAACTAGAACAAAACATTTCACAATTCATATGGAAACACAAAAGACCCCGAATAACCAAAGCAGTCTTGAGAAAGAAGAATGGAGCTGGAAGAATGAAGCTCTCTGACTTCAGATTATACTACAAAGCTACAGTCATAAAGACAGTATGGTACTGGCACAAAAACAGAAATTTAGACCAATGGAACAGATAGAAAGCCTAGAAATAAACCCATGCAACTTTGGGTAACTTATTTTTGACAAAGGAAGCAAAAATATACAATGGGGCAAAGACAGGCTCTTCAATAAATGGTGCTGGGAAAACTGGACAGATACATGTAAAAGGATGAAATTAGAACACTTCCTAATACCATACACAAAGATAAACTCGAAATGGATTAAAGACCTAAATGTAAGATATAAAACTATAAAACTCTTAGAGTGAAACATAGGCAGAACACTCAATGACATAAATCAAATCAAGATCCTTTATGACCCACCTCCTAGAGTAATGGAAATAAAAACAAAATAAACAAGTGGGACGTGATTAAACTTAAAAGCTTTTGCACAGCAGAGGAAACTATAAGCAAGGTGAAAAAACCACCCTCAGAATGGGAGAAAATAATAGCAAATGAAACAAGTGACAAAGGATTAATTTCCAAAATATACAAGCAGCTCATATAACTCAATGCCAGAAAAACAAACAACCCAATCAAAAAGTGGGAAAAAGACCTAAATAGACATTTCTCCGAAGAAGACATACAGATGGTTAACAAACATATGAAAAGATGCTCAAATTGCTCATTATTAGAGAAATGAAAATCAAAACTATAATGATATATCACTTCACACTGATCAGAATGGCCCTGATCAAAAAGTCTACAAACAATAAATGCTGGAAAGGGTGTGGAGCAAAGGGAACACTCTTGAATTGTTGGTGGGAATGTAAATTGACACAGCCACTATGGAAGATGGTATGGAGATTCCTTAAAAAGCAAGGAATAAAACCACCATATGACCCAGCAATCCCCCTCCTAGGCATATACCTTGAGGAAACCAAAACTGAAAAGGCAAATGTATCCCATTGTTCACTGCGTCACTACTTACAATAGCTACAACATGGAAGCAACCTAGATGTCTATCGACAGATGAATGGATAAAGAAGTTGTGGTATATATACACAATGGAATAGTACTCAACCACAAAAAGGAACACATTTAAGTCAGTTCTAATGAGGTGGATGAACCTAGAACCTATTATACAGGTTGAAGTGAATCAGAAAGAGAAAGATAAATATCATTTTCTAACACATATATACAGAATCTAGAAAAATGGTACTGAAGAATTTATTTACAGGGCAACAATGGAGAAACAGAGAATAGACGTATGGACATGGAGAGAGGGGAGGAGACGGTGAGATGTATAGAAAGAGTAACATGGAAACTTACATTATCATATTTAAAATAGATAGCCAATGGGAATTTTCTCAGGAAACTCAAACAGGGGCTCTGTATCAACCTAGACGGGTGGGATAAGGAGGGAAATGGGAGGGAGCTTCAAAAGTGAGGGGATATAAGGTCCGTCCCATGGATGGAGGAGCCTGGTAGGTTGCAGTCCATGGGGTCGCTAAGGGTCGGACACGACTGAGCGACTTCACTTTCACTTTTCACTTTCACACATTGGAGAAGGAAATGGCAACCCACTCCAGTGTTCTTGCCTGGAGAATCCCAGGGATGGGGGAGCCTGGGGGGCTTCTGTCTATGGGGTCACACAGAGTCGGACACGACTGAAGTGACTTAGCAGCAGCAGCAGCAGCAGTCAAGGCTATGGTTTTTCCCATCATGTATGGATGTGAGAGTTGGACTGTGAAGAAAGCTGATCGCCGAAGAATTGATGCTTTTGAACTGTGGTACTGGAGAAGACTCTTAAGAGGCCCTTGGACTGCAAGGAAATCCAGCCAGTCCATTCTAAAGGAGATCAATTCTGGGTGTTCATTGGAAGGACTGATGCTAAAGCTGAAACTCCAATACTTTGGCCACCTCATGCAAAGAGTTGACTCACTGGAAAAGACTCTGATGCTGGGAGGGATTTGGGGTGGGAGGAGACGGGGACGACAGAGAATGAGATGGCTGGATGGCATTACCGACTCTATGGACATGAGTTTGAGTGAACTCTGGGAGTTGGTGATGGACAGGGAGGCCTGGCGTGCTGTGATTCATGGGGTCGCAAAGAGTTGGACACGACTGAGTGACTGAACTGAACTGAACTGATGGCTGATTCATGTTGAGGTTTGACAGAAAACAATAAAATTCTATAAAGCAAATATCCTTCAATAAAAAAAATTAATTTAAAAAAACAAGAAATAATCCCATGTACATATGGTCAATTTATCACAAAAGAGGCAAGAATATACAACTGAGAAAATATAGTCTCTTCAATGACTGTTGTTGAAAAAAATGGATAGCTACACGTGAAAGAATGAAATCAGGATAATTTCTCCCACCATATAATTTTTAAAAAACCTCAAAATTGATTTAAGTCCTAAATTGAAGACTGGAAACCATAAAACTCCCAGAAATAAGCAAAGCCAAAATAGTGACATAAACTGTATGGATTTTTTTTTTTTTGAGCAGCCTCATGGGCAAAGGAAATAAAAGTAAAAATGATAAATTGGACCTAATTAAACTTAAATGCATTTTCACAGCAAATGAAACTCCCAACAAAATAAATGGAAAACCTACTGAATGGAAGAAAATATCTGCAAATGATATAACTGAAAAAGAGTTAATATCCACAATATATAAACATCCAAACAACTCGATAAAAAAAAAAAAACCTAATTAAAAATGGAAAGATATATATTTTTCCAAAGAAGACATACAGTTAGATAATGACATGAAAATAGTCACATCATCAAAATGCAAAGCACAATAAGATCTCACCTCACATCTGTCAGAGTTATCATCAAAAAGGCTCAAAATAGGAAATGTTGGTGAAAATGTGGAAAAAGGGAACCATGTTCACTATTGGTGGGAAAGTATATTTGTGCAGCCAATGTGGAAAACAGTATGAAGGGGTCTCAGAAACTAAGTATGTGACTTCCATAAAATCCAGCAATTCTGCTCCTGGGTATACATCCAAAGAACGTGAAGACACTAATTTGAAAAGATACATGCATCTAGTGTTCATAGAGGTATTATTTATAATAATATCAAGATATAGAAGCAACTTCAGTGTCCAACAATAGATGAATGAATTAAAAAAAAAACAACTTGGCGCACACACACACACACTCATTGGCATACTACTCAGCCATAAAAATAAAATTTTTACATTTGCAAGAAAGAATATAACAGAAAAGAAACAGATTTTTAGGTGAATGACTTAATCTATATAATACAATACGTATTGCCTTTCTTGATGATTATCACATGCCTAAAATTGTATATGCCACAGAGCAAAAGGATATTTTTTCCCCATGTGACAAGTGCCAAGTTTTATCAAATGTGTGTGATTAGAGGGTATCTTCCTTTTAATAGGAAGAGATGTAAATAAGGATGAGGCATGCATTTTCTGTAAGTAAAAAGGTATCATAACTACCCAACTGTCAAATAACATGAGAACTAAGATTTTATATCTTAATGTAATGATCCATTAAATAATGTGCATTGATTTTCCATTTTTGCAAAAATACTCTCCATTTTGATGCTTACAAATACTAGATGCATTTTATTATCTTTCTAAATATACTTACTTTATTATTTCAAATGGAAGCACAAACACCTTTTTTTAACCTAAAATTTGAGTATTTGCATCAAATTGGTTGCAGTTGAGTAAATATGTTTGTCCTTACAGTATTAAACACATAAGCAGCAGTGTTTATGCTATGTAAGTGTGATTAACTTATGAAAGATTCATCAAGTGCCCTGAGATCTGCACAGCTTTTTTAAAATTATGTATAAAGTTTTGAAGAATAAAAATGGTCTGACAAGCAGGCAGCCCACAAAGAAACTGACACATCAAGGGAAGAAGATCAAACAGCAATATAGCAGACATATTCACACTGTAGACTTCAGTGCCTGCCCCTACTCCAAAGGGGTTGAAAGAACAAGTAGACATGAAATATAGAAAAAGAATAGAGATATGAATTTCAAGGAGGAGAAAAAAAAGACCATTTGACATTCAACATTTTTTTTTTAATTTTACTTTTTGACAGTCAATAAACTCACCTCCACTTAACTTAGTTAACTGAGTGCAACTATTGTCTTATACCTATGAAAACAAAAAAGAACACATTAAAAATTTTTCTGCTAATTAATCTGAATATCTGATGTCGGTTTTCCTCAATTTCCCCATACATAGTGTAATGCTGAGAAATATGTATGCAAGTCTAAATTCAGAATGTCAGTTTACAGATGTTTTTTACCATTACTTTCAATTTATAGCTCTTTGTTTTTTAACCTTAGTAATATGCTTTTAAAACTTTCTTATGATGCCAAATCTTATGTGAGACTTATAATTAAGCATCACATGTAACATTTTGCTTTTAATTTTATTTGCTAATCATCCATTTTTTAAATTTCATTATTTAAATGTATTTGTTTTAGTTTTAAACTTCAAGCCCATTAAACATCTATGTACTAATAACCCATTTTGAATTCTGTTATTTAAAAATGCTTTGTGTAAAAGAATATAAATATAAATATGACAGTAGAAAAAATAACCCATGACATAAAACCACACTAAATTAAAAGTGATAAGAACTGGAAACATACTGCCCTTTATGAAAGCTTGATTTTAGTAATAGTGGAATGAAAGTGAAAGAAAGTGAAAGTCGCTCAGTCATGTCTGACTCTTTGTGACCCCATGGACTATACAGTCCATGGAATTCTCTAGGACAGAATACTGGAGTGAGTAGCCTTTCCCTTCTCCAGGGGATCTTCCCAACTCAGGGATCAAACCCAGGTCTGCATCAACTGCAGGCGGTTTCTTTACAAGCTGAGCCACAAGGGAAGTGGAATAGTGGCTTTTTAATCCTGTGGAATTGATCACATACAAAGATATCTCAGTTTTCATCTTTTGCATATAAATTTTAAGGATATACTATTTTCTAGGTAAGAGATTTGTGATTATTAACTAATAAAGACAGGGGGATAATTATCGTTTTTTCTGTATTTAAGAGTAGTATGTGCTCTTTATATTCTGACAAATGCTGACAAGTTGCTCTCCCACAAGGTGCTACGATGTCAGAACTTCTTCCACTGGATAGAAGGTGGGCAAGTAGCTACATTTTAATATACATGTAATTTGCATGATTTTGAAAATTTCTAAATTTCTGAACATTTTCATATTTTTATTGAAAGTTTGTATTATTGTTTTTAAATGTATATCCCTCAGTCACTTATTCCAATAGATTTGTTTCTTCTCTTTCTAACTAATATTAAGTAATTGGGGAACCATCTCCCATTTCCAAAAACTTGCTTCAGATCATTTCCTATTCAGTATCGTTAATTTTCCTCAGTGCTACTTTTATCAAGTTTCACAAAAAAAGGCCCCTTCTATATTGTTTATTTTTGTTCTCCACTAGTGTTTTCACTAACTATAAACGTACTTCTGCTTACTCTTTTCTTACCTGAAATTTCTAAACCCATTATAACCCATTTTCTTGTTATACTTTTGACCTCCTGTTTTTCCTCTGTGAATGATGTCACTGTCTCTTTTACAATGATGTGACCTCCTTGTTTCATCTTATATAATTTTTGCTATAATAGAATCTAAAGCTCACTGAACACCTTTATATAAATTTTGAGAGAACACTTTGATTAAATTATTGAAGTTACTTTCAGTCTTTGGAATAAGGACATACCTATGTTCCCCTGTGTTTGTTAACCAAGTATACAAGACTGTCTATGAAAATAGTAGAGAAAAAAAGCTTCTACAACTTCATTGCATTTAATCTTTTTAAAATCTCTGCTGTAAGTATAAAGTCTAAAATAGTTTTTTTAATATTTTCTTACCTGTTCATTTTTCCCTCTGTAAATTATATTTTTATTTCCTAAGATACCTTTTTATTATACATTCATCTATATTCAATTTCTATATTTTCTCATAGCTAATTTATCTCCAAAAGTGTGCCTTTATTGATTCAAATCTCTACCTAATTTCAAATTTACATCTGCTTCCAAAACTATTCGTTAACTGAGAGTTTTAATTATATCAAAAATATCCATTCTGGAATCTGATGTGCTATTTTTATGATTACTATGTATTGAGCAAATGCTATATTTTACTAGATATTTGCTTTGTTGTGGTCAATACTGCAGGTTTACTATGCACAAAAGATATAAATTAGTTAACATGTATTTTCAGGCATCTTATAATACAGAAACTAGTAACATGTTTCTAAGCACATTATTATTTAAAATGTGCATTGAGCGATAACTCTAAGAAATGGCAATAGAGCTGGCACTCTTCTTGAAGGTCCTCATTACCTGGTGAAGAACCAACCTGTGAATGCAGGAAGACATAAGAGATATGTGTTCAATTCCTTAGTCTGGAATATCCCTTGGAGCAGGAAATGGGCATACCACTCCAGTGGAGGATACCACTCCAGTATTCTTGCCTGGAGTATCCCATAGACAGAGGAGCCTCACAGGCTACCGTTCATAGGGCTGCACAGTCAGAAACGACTGAAGCGACTTAGCACACATGTATATCTTACACATAGTTCACTTAAGAAATTTGGGGATAAACACATCTATCTCTCAATTCCTGTTTACTCCCTTCCTTTTCAAATACAACTTCAAGCTCAAATTTCTAATAAGGGATGCATTTTGAGAAGATTCGGAATTAACATGAGGAATATACATGGTTAATCTATTGGGAGAAAATTATACTTTAGTTTTTTTTTTGGATGGTTTCTTTTCGTATTACTTGATGGGAATATCTGGTTTCCCGCTTTGACAACCTCTTTAGTTTTCCCACTGCAGTCTCTTTTGGTTTTCTCTAAAAATGTAAAGACTGTGCCAACAAAGGTCCATCTAGTTGAGGCTATGGTTTTTCCAGTAGTCATGTATGGATGTGAGAGTTGGACTATAAAAAAGCTGAGCACAGAATAATTGATGCTTTTGAACAGTGATGTTGGAGAAGACTCTTGAGAGTCCCTTGGACTGCAAGGAGATCCAACCAGTCCATCCTAAAGGAAATCAACCCTGAATATTCATTGGAAGGACTGATGTTGAAGCTGAAACTCCAATATTTTGGCCACCTGATGCAAAGAGCTGACTCATTTGAAAAGACCCTGATGCTAGGAAAGATTGAAGGCAGGAGGAGAAGGGGATGACAGAGGATGAGATGGTAGGTTGGCATCACCGACTCAATTGACATGAGTTTGAGTAAACTCCAGGAGTTGGTGATGGACAGGGAAGCCTGGTCTGCTGCAGTTCATGGGATTACAAAGGGTCAGACACGACTGAGCAACTGAACTGAACTGAAAAATCTAAGGAGTACAAAAATTATGTCTTTATATAATGTCCCATTTGTTTCCATTGTTCCTATTATTATCATACATAGCAACAGATTGTTAAATCTATAATATGCTTTTTATGTTGGTCTGACTACCTATATTTACTAACATTATAAATTAGGTATATTAAAAAAAGTATGTAGGTGTTTTTTAACCTCCAAGATACTGTTTTTTCAGAAGCCTTTTCTGAATCTACCATGTTTGAGAGACATGTTTTCAACTGCCCTTCACAAGAGCCCACAGTGCATCTTGTTCCCTCTCTAGAACTCTCTGTACATGTCAGCCTTTGTGAGTCCACTAATACCCTCATCCACTCTCTAGTAAAGGATAAACTAGTATCTCCTTTTCACACTGTCATTTCCATGGGGAACCAGAACTACTTTCAGTATTTCAGGAATTCCCTATTACATAACTCCATCTTTCAGTGGAGAGAACATGCACTGTCTCAGGTTCCTTTGCAAGAGGTTTCAGATATGTCATTTTGACTGTCCTTTGCACGGTATCTAATCTTCTATAGAGCTGCAACAATATTTTTCTGGATCAGTTCTGTCGTGTAACTTCTGATGATTTTTGCAGCTGTGTAGCCTTCAATTTTGGCTCTTTGGCATTCTTGGCAAAACTCAATGTGCCATCAAATATCATTTAGTAAAGCTATTTTCTGTTTAAATTAGCCAGAATTACACTGAGTTCTATTTTGAGAAAATATGTATTTTTTTTATTTTTAACATTAAAAATTATTATATTATCACCATTGATGCTGAAACTTCAAAACTTTGGCCACCTGATGTGAAGAACTGACTCATTGGCTAGGAAAGACTGAAGGTAGGAAGAGAAGGGGGCAACAGAGGATGAGATTGTTGGATGGCATCACCCACTCGATGGACATGAGTTTGAGCGAGCTCCGGGAGTTGGTGATGGACAGGGAAGCCTGGCATACTGCAGTCCAAGGGGTTGGAAAGAGTTGGACATGACTGAGCAACTGAACTGAACTGACTCACTATGAAGAGATACAACTTCAGAAGACTTCTATTTTAAATGTATGTTTTTATGTTCATAACAAAAAATTAATACAGTATATGTAGATATATGAAGTTCTTTATATGTGCTCAGCAAAGTTATAAATATATCTCTATTAGAAAAATCTTTCAGAATTAATAAGCTAGTATCACAAGCAGGAAGATACAAAGTCTTAATATTTGGACAAATGGTGGTGTACAGGAAATGTACTTTACAATACAGAGGGAAAATAATATATTTTGCTTTTAATTCTATCACTATTATGCTCTATGTCTTTGAAAAGTAATTTAATAATTTTTGGTCCTATTTGTTTCCCTATAAACTGATTGGGTTAGATGACATCCTTATAATAATCCTTCCTTTAAATGTTAAGATGTTAATATAAATTCCTAAAATAAATTTAACATTAAACACTGAATATATTTGGAATTTTAAAAGCAAACTATTACAGTAAATATTTGTATTATGTAAGTCTGAAATTATAGAGCTGTCTAAAGAGCTATTTGGGGAGTGGCCATCTGATATGAAAGAGACTTTACCTTAGTATTGGCAGAACATGTGGGGCTTTATTAAACATCCAAAATTCAAAGCCAGTTGATTTTAAAACTCCTCCCTCTGCATATTTATTACTATAAAACTTTTAACTCATCTTTAAGAATAGAAAAAAAAATCTGGCAACTGATCCTGGCAATATTAGTGGGGTAGATTGTCTCTTTATTCAATTTCACATTTCCCATCTGCACCAGTTTCTCATGTGACAGTTCCTCTCCATGGGATTCTGGCAACTCAACCAACATCAGTTTTTCTAAGTATTATCACTGGAAAAATTAAATGAAAGAAAAGCTCATATCTTTAATTTACATTAGCTAAAATGGAAATTTTAGTTAACATTCAAGGACTAAATAAGACAACAGTTTTTGACCTAACAGTATGAATCTTTTGGCTTTTCCTTTTCCCTACAAAAGAAATCTGAGCAGATTGAAGACTCTTTCTTCTGTTCATTTTTCTTAGGAGAAAATAAACTCCCTAAAATAGGCACAAATATTTTTTTCCTCCCCAAGGTTATCCTTAATTTGCTGATTTTGAGCCAGGAACCACTGAGTTTCCCAGTTGTGGTCCTGATTTCTTTTTCACCAGATGAGATATGAATCACAATATGATTTACTTTCTTTAGCACATTGGATGTTTCATTTCTTCCAAACCCAAGTCTTCCATGTGCCCAACTTTTGCTGTTTTGGGATATCGAGAAAGCAAATATATCATCAGCCTAATGAATATAATACTAAGAAAACTCAAGCAAATCTTACAAGCAAATGTAACTACCATAACAGATTACATTCTAAGTCAACTGTATTCAACAGTGGTAGTACCACTACCTGGAGGGCATTTTGGATGTTTGCAGGGGCATTCGTGGCTTCCACAAGAAGACTGGCTATTGTAACTCACTATTAATGGGAGAGAACAGAGATGTTAGATTCACTGCATACTGTCCATTGTCAATTAACATGCATTCCCATTCCCACTCTCTGTACCTCTCCCACTGTTGGCCCTCTCCCAGTATAGCAGGCATTGGAAGGATTAAATCTACAGATTTCCTTACAGATGAATTTGGATATTTTAATTTAGATTAATCTAATGAAATAATCTTGCGACAGATTTGGAAGGTAGACATAAAATGAATGCCATTTTCCTGTGCCTACTGCCATTTGCTGTGGTGAAAGAGGAGAGTGAAAAGGTTGGCTTGAAGCTCAACATTCAGAAAACAAAGATCATGGCATCTGGTCCCATCACTTCATGGCAATTAGATGAGGTAACAGTGGAAACAGTGTCAGACTTTATTTTTTTGGGCTCCAAAATCACTGTGGATGCTGATTGCAGCCGTGAAATTAAAAGATGCTTACTCCTTGGAAGGAAAGTTATGGCCAACCTAGATAGTATATTAAAAAGCAGAGACATTACTTTGCCAACAAAGGTCCATGTGAAGAAAGCTGATGGCTGAAGAATTGATGCCTTTGAACTGTGGTGCTGGAGAAGACTCTTGAGAGTCCCTTGGACTGCAAGGAGATCCAACCAGTCCATTCTAAAGGAGATCAGTCCTGGCTGTTCATTGGAAGGACTGATGCTAAAGCTGAAACTCCAATACTTTGGCCACCTCATGCGACGAGTTGACTCACTGGAAAAGAGTCTGATGCTGGGAGGGATTGGGGGCGGGAGGAGAAGGGGACGACAGAGAATGAGATGGCTGGATGGCATCACTGACTCGATGGACATGAGTTTGAGTGAACTCCGGGAGTTGGTGATGGACAGAGAGGCCTGGCATGCTGTGATTCATGGTGTCACAAAGAGTCGGACACGACTGAGAGACTGAACTGAACTGAAGCAAGTTGTCATTTTCCTGCATCAGGTACTCTTGTCTAAAGGTTTCTGTTAAGAAACAAGGAATGTAGCTCTATTCCTCATATGACTCTCTGGGGTCTGCTGTGGTCCTGCTGTCATTCACCAACCTAGGTGAGCATGGCTCCAGTGGCGGCCTCGGAAGTAGGAATGCTATGATAGGAAACTATAAATTTTCCTAGGAAACATTTTGATAGGCCCAAGCTAGAACTTCAACTGTTATGCAAACTTTCCAATAATTTTGTAAACTATTAATTCCCTGTATTAAATTCCTTACTGTTTATAATGCTCAGGGTAACTATATTGCTTGTCAGTGCAGTGCTTGCATGCTCAGTCGCTCAGTCATGTCCACTCTTTGGGACCCCATGGATTATAGCCCACCAGGCTTCTCTGTCCATGGGATTTTTGTGGCTAGAACACTAGAGTTGGTTGCCATTTCCTTTGCCAGGGCATCTTCCTGACCTAGGGATCAAAACCAAGTCTCTTGCAACTCCTACACTGGCAGGCAAATTCTTTACCACTCTTTCACCTAGGAAGCCCAATACTGAACCTTAATTCCTTCATATTACATACAGCAATGTTCATCATGGTTTATAGAATGAAGGATTCTTCTGTATTCCATGAGATATCTTGATAGTATCCAAGGCATCCATTTTACTTTGTACAGTGGTATATACATTTGCCCACATCTAATGAAATAGACAGTTAAAATGGATGCATTTACTCTATGTAAATTAAACCACCATGAAGTTGATTTTAAATAATTAGCATTTGTGTAAGTTGTACAATTTACAAAAGTTATACAATTTATGTTCATATGTAAAGTCTGCCTAAAATGATATGAGCTTAGAACTTAACTTTGCTCAACCCATATAAAAAACTATTTTTGCATAGTTTCATTATATAAATTTTCCTCTGTTCATTTCTTTGCATTTGTGCTTTTTTAATAAAATTTGCCCACATCTAATGAAATAGACAGTTAAAAATGGATGCATTTACTCTATGTAAATTAAACCACCATGAAGTTGATTTTAAATAATTAGCATTTGTGTAAGTTGTACAATTTACAAAAGTTGTACAATTTATGTTCATATGTAAAGTCTGCCTAAAATGATATGAGCTTAGAACTTAACTTTGCTCAACCCATATAAAAAACTATTTTTGCATAGTTTCATTATATAAATTTTCCTCTGTTCATTTCTTTGCATTTGTGCTTTTTTAATAAAATTCTTTTTTAGAAATAAAAATAAAAAAAAAAAGAATTTTGCTATAATAATGCTGCCTTGATTGAGAGTTGCTTTTTGTTTGGAACTTTTCCAAAATTATTTTTCTCTTTCTAAATATCACCTCAGCAATGCTAACATATTTGTCAATACAACACCCTAAACAGTTTTCATAATCATAGTGATTTTCAATAGATGTACACTTGATTATAACATTTGGCCTCCTAATATAATTGTGCTTGTCCCTTTATATTATTGTATAATACTGCATTTTAAATTACTTCTTGATTTATTAATCCTTTATATTGAAGCAAATTTTTGAGATTTGTTGCTATATTGTGGTAAGAGATAGAAATGTGTTTAGGCTTCTAGTCAAATCACTCATTCATTCACTCATTCATTATAAAACTTATTTTGTATTCCTACTTTGTAACAGGTAATGCTGAAGCACTGGGGATACTGAAGTGATTAAAAAAAAAAAAAAAGTACTCCCCGGCTGCATAGATTTCTACTATCTAGTGGGATAGACTGGAGAAGGCAATGACATTCCACTCCAGTACTCTTGCCTGGAAAATCCCATGGATGGAGGAGCCTGTAGGCTGCAGTCCATGAGGTCGCAAACAGTCGGACACGACTGAGCGACTTCACTTTCACTTTTAACTTTCATGCATTGGAGAAGGCAATGGCACCCCACTCCAGTATTCTTGCCTGGAGAATCCCAGGAACGGGGGAGCCTGGTGGGCTGCTGTCTATGGGGTCGCACAGAGTCGGACACGACTGAAGTGACACAGCAGCATCAGCGGTGGGATAGACTAGTAATAAAAATTGATAATATCAGATATAGATAAAAGCTGCAAAGGAAAACAGAACAGTTGCCCAGTGTCTACTATTTAAAATCTAAGACCATGTTTGATAAATTTCTTCTCATGTGTTTATTTAATATAGTATTTCTTATATTCTGGAGTAGAAGAACAGAATAATAATGCAAAAAATATTCAGAATAAGAAGGCAAAAACTGTCACTTACCACTAAAACAAAACAACATAACAGCAAACCTTTATATTTTTCTTTCATCTGATATTCCTTGTCCGGGGTTGCTTTTCCAGGAAGCAGATGCTGACATGGTATTAGGAGTTTGATATGTGTACTAGAGAGTAATACATGTGAAATAAAAGGGAGAAAGCAAGATTAGGCAACCCCCCAAAAAAAGCCATCATATAATAATATCAAAACACTGGAACAAATATTACCAGGTAGAGGAGTCGCAACTTGGGCAAGAATGGCCCAGCCTAGGCTTTACCATCTTACTCAGTCACTGGCTAAGACCCACTCTAAAAGTACTATAATCTTGGCTTCAGTGCTAAGGTGAATTAGAAGAAGCTCACAGCTGGAGGCTGTGAAGTAAACATACTTCTCACAGTTGGACAGCAAATCATTTCAAGGGGAATCTGAATGGGGCGTCCCTCACTCTGCCAAAGTCTTCTGAAAAATTAAGAAATTTACAGTGCTGTACCTGCCAATAACTAGGTTTTTCCCTCTTCATCTGGGCTTTATGATGGACTGAGTGTCAATCAATTATGCTTAAACATCATCAGTGCCTAATGAATGAGTCTGTATCCATACTCTGTCACTGTCATAAGCAGGTTAACATACATTTGTAACAGACAACTCTCTAAGATTCATGGCTTCTTCAACGCGTACTTTGCCAATCTCTTTCTTTTCTGTCTTTCTTTACCCCAAATATCCTGTGTATCACTATCTTTGTTCTGAAATTCTTTAGGACCCTGGCAGGGGAATTGTTCAAAGATGTCCCTGGTAGAGAAATTCAATAGATTCCCAAAGCAAAGTACTGTTTTCCATACTTACTAAATCTGGGGGCCTGGGAGGTGATGAAAATTAAATAATCATTTTCCACCTTATCCACTATGAAACTTTGCCTTCTATCTTAATTCCAGCAACTGAATAACCTTTGGCATACCAATGGCAGCAGAAACATTTCTTTCAGGCAACTCTCTCTGCTCTAGGTGTCTCTGACCCTATTTCCCTGAATATTTTATTTTTATTTCTATTTTTCTTTCCTTTCCAGCAGGTCAAGTTGAATTTTCAAGACTTTGATGTATTTTTTTCTCCCCTACCATATACAGACCTAACACAGTCTCTTGCAGCTTTTAAATGAAAGATCTAAATCTATCTTTAAGCTGATTCTATTGTTCCTCAGTTTCTGAATTCATCCCTTCTTACCTCAAGTAATATTTTGTTCTGAATCAAACTCTGAGTGTTTCTAGTCAAGTGACCATAACCTCATAATGAACTCTTGGCATTTCAAGTTGAGAATTTCAATGATTTTTTGTATCTCTGTCTCTGCTTCTCTCTTTCTCTCTCACATTTCTCTCTTTATGAAATTGGGTCTATGAAAGCTTCATTCAGATGTTACTTAATGTAAATCTAGATGGTACCATTTATTTCCTATATAATGCCCTCACCATTTTCTTCCCATCTGCTTCTTAATAAATTTTACCCCACTAAAAGAGATAAAGAAAAGAGAAGAGGCCACTTTTTAGAGACCTTTGTCCACCTTCATCATCTAACCAACAAACTTATCTAATGGTGACTCAACAGAATTTACTATGTTGTTTATTAAAGATTCACATAACTTTTCCTTTTACCAGACTTACTGAATTGGTATTTTCACAGGTAGTGCTTGAGAGACTGTATTTTTTCAAAGTGTCCCCATTTTATTTCCTTGACCTAGAACATCATCTAAAACCACCCAGCTGGAATGAGGTTTGGAAAGGTACCCAAGCTCCCCTTAGAGGCTAGAGATATTACCCAACCATACATTCACATCTAGAACACACTCTATTTGCTCACTTTTAATATGATTCAGTATTCAGTATATTATCATGTTATTTGGATCCTCATAGCCCTTATAAATGAGGCTAGCCCAGATTGAGGGGATCTATACTGGACAGGTGTATGTTTTATGGTAGTGATGATTTCACAGATCACATGGGAAATTATCCTTATTTTACTATATCTTAGGTGAGTCTATGTAACATGTAAAATATTTGTTCCGTTAAATTTGAAATAACCTATAGCATGTATATTATCATAAGTGACCAGTCCAGGTTCGACGCATGATACAGGATGCTTGGGGCTGGTGCACGGGGATGACATGGAGGCAGGATATGGGGAAGAGGGAGGTGGGAGGGGGGTTCAAGAAAGGGAACACATGTATACCCAAGGCGGATTCATGTCAATGTATGGCAAAACCAACCAATATATTAATGTAAGGTAATTTGCCTCCAATAAAATAAATTTAAAAAAATAAAAAATAAATAAATTTGAAATAACCTATAAATCTGGTCTTAATTTTTCTATAAGGACACCAATTTTTAAAATACCCTGAGTTTTACTAATCAAATATGAACAATGCTTTCTATCGAGTGAATTTTTTCCCACAGAAAGTTTAACAACATTAGTGTTATCTAAGTTTTAAGAACCATTGTCTTATAAAATATTTATCACTTTAATTTAATATTTAATAATATAAAATATATATTAATAAATATATATGTTTAAAAGAAAACGTCTCCTCAAACTGGTTAAAACAGGGAGCATCTCACATATCAGGAAGTCTAGTGGTATAGTTAAACTCCAGGGACAACAGCAGATTGATAATATCATCAAGGAAAAGGTTTTATTTCATCTCGGTTCTCTGAATCTTCAATACTGGCAACTGGGAGCAGTTGCTCCCCAGCTTGGATATATCCTTATGTAACCTCTAGGGAAATGAGGAAAACCATTTATCCAAAAGTACAATGAAAAACCTTCCTTTCACTCTAGTTGAGCCAGATTATGTCACCTGCCTGCTCCTGATCCAATAATAGTTGATGAGAAAATGAAACATACATGAATTGAAAATCAAGATTATACATTACATATAACTATGTATACAGAATCATTTAAGAAGGGAAAGAAGAAACCATGTTTTCTAAGCAAACTAATGATTTCTACAATATTATTTTTGAATATTTGGAACATTGTATAAGAACATCTTCTACCACAGATATTATAACCATTTTTCCAAAGGTAATTAATTATTAATTTCAAGTGCTTAAGAGTTGGTTTCAAGTAGTAAACTGTTATCATATACTGCAATTTTCTTCCTCTTAAGATCTAATATTAACCTCTCAAACTGCTCAAGGATAACTTTGTTTCTTGTTAAATAGTTATTAACACAGAAGGATAATTTTCTCTTGCTTTAAAAAAATAAATGTTAAAATAAAATACCTTCTGTGTAATAAGTACCAGAGAAGGAAAGATAAGAAAGCCATCCTCAGTGATCAATGCAAAGGAATAGAGGAAAACAATAGAATGGGAAAGACTAGAGATCTCTTCAAGAAAATTAGAGATACCAAGGGAACATTTCATGAAAAGATAGGCTCAATAAAGGAGAGAAAAGGTACGGACCTAACAGAAGCAGAAGATATTAAGAAGAGGTGGCAAGAATACACAGAAGAACTGTACAAGAAAGATCTTCATGACCCAGATAATCACGATGGTGTGATCACTCACATTCACCTAGAGCCGGACATCCTGGAATGTGAAGTCAGGTGGGCCTTAGGAACCATCACTACGAACAAAGCTAGTGGAGGTGATGGAATTCCAGTTGAGCTATTTCAAATCCTGAAAGATGATACTGTGAAAGTGCTGCACTCAATATGCCAGCAAAGTTGAAAAACTCAGCAGTGGCCACAGGACTGGAAAAGGTCAGTTTTAATTATGATCCCAAAGAAAGGCAATGCCAAAGAATGCCCAAACTACCGCACAATTGCATTCATCTCACATGCTAGTAAAGTCATGCTCAAAATTCTCCAAGCCAGGCTTCAGCAATATGTGAACTGTGAAATTCCAGATGTTCAAGCAGGTTTTAGAAAAGGCAGAAGAACCAGAGATCAAATTGCCAACATCAGCCAGATCATCGAAAAAGCAAGAGAGTTCCAGAAAATCATCTTTTTCTGCTTTATTGACTATGCCAAAGCCTTTGACTGTGTGGATCATTCTGTGGAAAATTTTGAAAGAGATGGGATTGGAGACCACCTGACCTGCCTCTTGAGAAACCTGTATACAGGTCAGGAAGCAACAGTTAGAACTGGACATGGAACAGACTGGTTCCAAATAGGAAAAGGAGTATGTCAAGTCTATATATTGTCACCCTGCTTATTTAACTTCTATGTAGAGTACATCATGAGAAATGCTGGGCTGGATGGAGCACAAGATGGAATCAAGATTGCCGGGAGAAATATCAATAATCTCAGATATGCAGATGACATCACCCTTATGGCAGAAAGTGAAGAACTAAAGAGCCTCTTGATGAAAGTGAAAGAGGAGAGTGAAAAAGTTGGCTTAAAGCTCAGCATTCAGAAAACTAGGATCATGGCATCTGGTCCCATCACTTCATGGCAAATTGATAGGGAGACAGTGGAAACTGTGGCTGACTTTATTTTTCTGGGATCCAAAATCACTGTGGATGGTGACTGCAGTCATGAAATTAAAAGACATTTGCTTCTTGGAAGGAAAGTTATGATGAATCTAGACAGCATATTGAAATGGAGAGACATTGCTTTTCCAACAAATGTCCATCTAGTCTAGGCTATGGTTTTTCCAGGGGTCAGGTATGGATGTGAGAGTTGGACTATAAAGATGAGCACGTAAGAACTGATGCTTTTGAACTGTGATGTTGGAGAAGACTTTTGAGAGTCCCTTGGACTGCAAGGAGACCCAACCTGTCCATCCTAAAGGAGATCAGTCCTGAGTGTTCATTGGAGGGACTGATGTTGAAGATGAAACTGCAATACTTGGGCCACCTGATGCAGAGAGCTGACTCTGAAAAGACCCTGATGCTGGGAAAGACTGAGGGCAGAAGGAGACGGGGATGACATAGGAGATGCTTGGATGACATCAATGACACGATGGACATGGGTTTGGGTGGACTCCAGGAGTTGCTGATGGACAGGGAAGCCTGGCATGCTGCGGTTCATGGGGTCACAAAGAGTCAGACACCACTTTGCAACTGAATTGAACTGAAAATATTATTTCTATTAATCCTATATCAACAATTATTTGTGGTAGTATAATATCCATTTTCAGATAGGAACTGAAAGTAAACACATTATATAATTTTCCCAAGCTTACATTGTCAATGAGGGATAGGTCTGGAATTTGAAGACAGGTCTTGTCCGACTCAAAACCTGTGTAGGACTAAAAAAGATTTCCTCCTTAACTCTTAGATTCAGTGACTAGGGTTCATGAATCAAAAGACAAGGAATAAAAAGTAATAAAAAAGGGCAAGTGATGAGTAACTTAAAGCACTGGCTAGAATATAAGGCTTATATACAATCTTAACAAAGGACAGTAAATTTGTGAAGTGACAAGACAAGAGAAAAAAGGATTTGGGCTTCCGTGGGTGGGAAATTTTAGGGAGGTAAATATATGAGAACCTGGAACGTTAGGTTCATGAATCAAGGTAAATTGGACATGGTCAAGCAAGAGATGGTAAGAATAAACATCGACATCTCAAGAATCATTGAACTAAAATGGACAGGAATGTGTGAATTTAACTTGGATGACCATTATATCTACTACTGTGGGCAAGAATCCCTTAGGAGAAATGGAGGAGCCCTCATAATCAACAAAAGAGTATGAATCACAGTACTTGGGTACAATCTCAAAAACGAAAGAATGATCTTGGTTTGTTTCTAAGGCAATCCATTCAACATCACAGTAATTCAAGTCTATGCCCCTACCACTGATGCTGAAGAACCTTAGGTTGATCGGTTCTATGAAGACTCAGAAGACCTCCTAGAACAAACACCAAAAATAGATGTTCCATTCATCATTGGGGATTGGAATGCAAGAGAAGGAAGTCAACAGATACCGGGAGTAACAGGCAACTTTGGCCATGGAGAGTAAAATGAAGCAGGGCAAGGACTAACTGAATTCCACCAAAAGAATGCACTGGTCATAGCAAATACCCTTTTTCAACAACGCAAGAGATGACTTTACACACTGGCATCACCAAATATTCAATAGTGAAATCAAATTCATTGCATTCTTTGCAGCCAAAGATGGAGAAGCTGTATACAGTCAGCAAAAACAAGACCCTGACCTGACTGTAGCTCAGATCATCAGCTTCTCATAGTAAAATTCAGGCTTAAACTAAAGAAAGTAGGAAAACCACTAGGCCAGCCAGGTATGACTTAAATCAAATCCCCTAAGAATATGCAGTGGAGGTAATGAATAGATTCAAGGGATTAGATATAGTTAACAGTATGCCTGAAGAACTATGGACAGAGGTCTGTAATATTGTATAGGAGGCAGCGAACAAAATCATCCCCAAGAAAAAGAAAAGCAACATGGCAAAGTGATTATCTGAGGAGGCTTTAAAAATAGTTGAAGAAAGAAGTGAAAAGCAAGGGAGAAAGGGAAAGGTATATTCAACTAAACACAGAGTTCTGAAGAACAGCATGGAGAGACAAGAAGGCCTTCTTCAATGAACAGTGCATAAAACTAGAAGAGAACAATAGAAAGGGAAAGACTAGAGATCTCCTCAGGAAAATTGTAGATATTAAGGGAATATTTTGCCCAAAGATGGGCAAAATAAAGGACTGAAACAGTAGAGACCTAGTAGACATTGAAGAGATCAAGACGAGAAGGAAAGAATACATGCAAGAATTGTGTACAAAAAGATCTTAGTGAAAAAGATTACTATGATGATGTGGTGGGTCACCCAGAGCCAGACATTCTGGAAAGTGAAGTCAAGTGGGCCTTAGGAAGCACTGCTGTTAATAAAGCTAAAGGATGCCATCAAGGTGTTTCATTTAGTATTTTAGCAAATCTGGAATACCCAGCAGGGGTCTCAGGACTGGAAAAGGTCAATCCCCATCCCAATTCCCAAGAAAGGAAGTACTAATTCCCAAGAATGTGCTAACCATTGGACAATTGTACTCATCTCCCATGCTAGTAAGGTCATGCTTAAAATCTTGCATGCTAGGCTACAACAGTATGCGAACCAAGAACTTCCAGATGTCCAAGCTGGGTTTAGAAGAGAAAGAAGAACCAGAGATCAAATTGTCAACAGTATTCACTGTATCATAGAGAAAGCTAGTGAATTCTGAAAATCTACCTCTGTTTCATTGACTATGCTAAATCCTTTGAGATGGGAATACCAGACCATCTCACCTGAGAAATGTGTATGTGGGTCAAGAAGCAACAAAAACAATTAGAACCCTGTATGCAATAACTGATTGGTTCAATACTGAGAAAGGAGTAAGACAGGACTGTCTGCTATCACCTTATTTGTTAAATATATACGCTGAGCACATCATGAGAAATTCTGGGGTGGATGGGTTACAAGTTGGAATCAAGACAGGCATGAGAAACATCAACAACCTCAGATATTTGGATGATACCATTCTAATGGTAGAAAGAGAAGAGGAACTAAAGAGCCTCTTGATGACGGTGAAGAAGAGTGAAAGAGCTGGCTTAAAACTAAACATTAAAAAAACTAAGGTCATGGCATCCAGCCCCATTCAGTTCAATTCAGTTGCTCAGTCATGTCCAACTCTTTGCGACCCCATGAATCACAGCACTGTCAGGCCTCCCTGTCCAACACCAACTCCCGGAGTTCACTCAAACTCATGTCCATCGAGTTGGTGATGCCATCCAGCCATTTTATTCTCTGTCATCCCCATCTCCTCCCGCCCCAACCCCTCCCAGCATCAGAGTATTTTCCAGTGAGTCAGCTCATCGCATGAGGAGGCCAAAATCTTGGAGTTTCAGTTTTAGCATCAGTCCTTCCAATGAACACTCAGGATTGATCTCCTCTAGAATGGACTGGTTGGATCTCTTTGCAGTCCAAGGGACTCTCAAGAGTCTTCTCCAGCACCACAGTTCAAAAGCATCAATTCTTCGGCGATCAGCTTTCTTCACAGTCCAACTCTCACATCCATACATGACCACGGGAAAAACCATAGCCTTGACTAGACAGACCCTGGTAGGCAAAATAATGTCTCTGCTTTTTAATATGCTATCTAGGTTGGTCATAACTTTCCTTCCAAGGAGTAAGCGTCTTTTAATTTCATGGCTGCAATCAGCATCTGCAGTGATTTTGGACCCCCCAAAAAATAAAAAGTCTGACACTGCTTCCACTGTTTCCCCATCTATTTCCCATGAAGTGATGGGACCAGATGCCATGATCTTTGTCTTCTGAATGTTGAGCTTCAAGCCAACCTTTTCACTCTCCTCTCCTCCAGCCTCATTACTTCATGGCAAATAGAAGGGGAAAAAGTGAAAGTAGTGACAGATTTCCTATTCTTGGGTTCTAAAATCACTGCAGCAGGTGATTACAGCCATGAAATCAGAAGGTGATTGCTTCTTGGGAGGAAACTAATGACAGTGTGTTCGAAAGTAGAGACGTAACTCTGCCGACAAAGGTCTGTATCGTTAAACCTATGATCACATATGGTTGTGAGATCTGGACTGTAAGATGGGAGAATGCAAAAGAATTGATGCCTTTGAACTGTGGTGCTGGAGAAGACTCCTGAAAGTCCCTTGGATGGCAAGGAGATCAAGCCAGTCAATCTTAAGGGAAATCATCCCTGAATACTCATTGGAAGGACTGATGTTGAATCTCCATTCCAGTCTCCACTCCAGTATTTTGGTCATCTTATGTGAACAACCGATTCATTGGAAAAGTCCCCGATGTTGGGAAAGATTGAGGACAGAAGGAGAAGAGGGGGGCAGAGTATGAGATGGCTAGATGGCATCACTGAACTCGGGCAAACCAGGGAATATTGAGAGACAGGGAGGCCTGGCATGCTGCAGTCCATTGGGTTGCAAAGAGTCAGAAAAGACTGGGTGACTGAACAACAAATATACGGGGGAAACTAATGGAAGATAATAAGTGAGTTATTAAGCTTTGTTTTTGCAGGCCCAACATACACCTGATTTTCATCTCAAGTGATGTTTGGTTTTTTTTTCCCCCTCCTCCAAGAGGGGGGAAACTTCTAAATAAAGGAAAATATACACCCTGCCCTAGGCAGAAAAGGGAAAAGGTATCTGCTGTTTCTCAATTGCATTCAGCTCAAAATAATCCTAGTACACACTGTAGAATGGCATATTCTGATTCCCTCCACTCACAAACTTCTAAGCACTACTGTCTCTCATGATAAAAACCCTTCAGAAAGCAGGAATAGAAGGAACATACCTCAACATAATAAAAGCTATATATGACAAACCCACAGCAAACAGTATCCTCAATGGTGAAAAATTGAAAGCATTTCCCCTAAAGTCAGGAACAAGACAAGGGTGCCCACTCTCACCGCTACTATTCAACATGGTTTTAGAAGTTTGGGTCACAGCAATCAGGGCAGAAAAAGACATAAAAGGAATCCAAATTGGAAAAGAAGAAGTAAAATTCTCACTGTTTGCAGATGACATGATCCTCTATACAGAACACCCTAAAGACTCGACCAGAAAATTACTAGAGCTAATCAATAAATACAGTAAAATTGCAGGATATAAAGTCAACACACAAAAATCCCTTGCATTCCTATACACAAATAATGAGAAAATAAAGAAATTAAGGAAGCAATTCCATTCACCATTGCAACAAAAAGAATAAAATACTTAGGAATATATATACCTAAAGACACAAAAGACCTGTATATAGAAAACTATAACACACTGGTGAAAGAAATCAAGCAGGAAACTAATAGATTGAGAAATATCTGTGTTCATGGATCGGAAGAATCAATATAGTGAAAATGAGTATACTATCCAAAGCAATCTATAGATTCAATGCAATCCATATCAAGCTACCAATGGTATTTTTCACAGAGCTAGAACAAATAATTTCACAATTTCTATGGAAATACAAAAAACCTCCAATAGCCAAAGCAATACTGAGAAAGAATGGAACTGGGGGAATCAACCTGCCTGATTTCAGGCTCTACTACATAGCCACAGTCATCAAGACATTATGGTACTGGCACAAATAGAAATATAGATCAATAGAACAAAATAGAAAGCCGAGACAAATCCAAGCACCTATGGACAGCTTATCTTTGACAAAGGAGGCAAGAATATACAATGGAGAAAAGACAATCTCTTTAACAAGTGGTGCTGGGAAAACTGATCAACCACTTGTAAAAGAATGAAACTAGAACACTTTCTAACATCATACACAATAATAAACTCAAAATGGATTAAAGATCTAAATGTAAGACCAGAAACTAGAAAACTCATAGAGAACAGAGGCAAAACACTCTCGAACATAAATCACAACAGGATCCACTATGACCCACCTCCCAGAATATTGGGAATAAAAACAAAAATAAACAAATGGGACCTAATTAAAATTAAATGATTCTGCACAACAAAGGAAACTATAAGCAAAGTGAAAAGACAGCCCTCAGAATGGGAGAAAATAATAGTAAATGAAGCAACTGACAAATAATCTCAAAAATATACAAGCAGCTCATGCAGCTCAATTCCAGAAAAATAAATGACCCAATCAAAAAATGGGCCAAAGAACTAAACAGACATTTCTCCAAAGAAGACATACAGATGGCTAACAAGCACATGAAAAGATGCTCAACATCACTCATAATCAGAGAAATGCAAATCAAACCCACAATGAGGTACCATTTCATGCCAGTCAGAATGGCTGCTATCCAAAAGTCTATAAGCAATAAATGCTGGAGGTGTGTGGAGAAAAGGGAACCCCCTTACACTGTTGGTGGGAATGCAAACTAGTACAGCCACTATGGAGAACAGTGTGGAGATTCCTTAAAAAACTGGAAATAGAACTGCCATACGACCCACTTCTGGGCATACACACTGATGAAACCAGCTTTTAAAGAGACACGTGTACCCCACAATTCATCACTGCACTGTTTATAATAGCCAGGACATGGAAGCAACCTAGATGTCCATCAGCAGACGAATGGATAAGAAAGCTGTGGTACATATACATAATGGAGTATTACTCAGCCATTAAAAAGAATACATTTGAATCAATTCTAATGAGGTGGATGAAACTGGAGCCTATTATACAGAGTGAAGTCAGCCAGAAAGAAAAACACCAATACAGTATACTAACGCATATATATGGAATTTAGAAAGTTGGTAATGATAACCCTGTACGCGAGACAGCAAAAGAGACACAGATGTATAGAACAGTCTTTTGAACTCTGTGGGAGAGGGCGAGGGTGGGATGATTTGGGAGAATGGCACTGAAACATGTACATTATCATGTGTGAAACGATTCACCAGTCCAGGTTCGATGCATGAGACAGGATGCTCGGGGCTGGTGCACCAGGATGACCCAGAGGGATGGTATGGGGAGGGAAGTGGGAGGGGGTTCAGGATGGGGAACACGTGTACACCCATGGTAGATTCATGTCAATGTATGCAAAACCAAAAAATTATTGTAATTAGCCTCCAATTAAAATAAATACATTTATATTTTTAAAAAATAAAAAATGAAATCTGTATCAAAAATATTAAAATTTTGCATACCCTTAAAAAATAAATAAAATAAAATAATTATTGATAAAAAAGAAACTTCAGTAGATTGAAATTTTCACTGAATTGAAAAAGAATTTTTTTCATTCGTTTTGCATTTCCAGAGTTCTGTTGACATTTCTTTTGCAAGAAATGCTACAGAAACATGTAGCATCAGACTAATATTTACCCTTTTTTGAAGGATCATTGAAGGAAATTTTATTTATACTTTCATTCAAAAAGTTGACAAGGATTTATTTAAATAAGTTCAGTTCAGTTCAGTTCAGTCGCTCAGTCGTGTCCGACTCTCCGTGACCCCATGAATCACAGAACGCCAGGCCTCCCTGTCCATCACCAACTCCTGGAGTACACTCAAACTCATGTCCACAGAGTCGGTGATGCTTTTCCAGCCATCTCATTCTTAGTCGTCCCCTTCTCCTCCCGCCCCCAACCTTTCCCAGCATCAGAGTCTTTTCCAGTGAGTCAACTCGTCGCATGAGGTAGCCAAAGTATTGCAGCTTCAGCTTTAGCATCAGTCCCTCCAATGAACATCCAGGATTGATCTCCTTTAGAATGGACTGGGTGGATCTCCTTGCAGTTTAAGGGACTCTCAAGAGTCTTCTCCAACACCACAGTTCAAAAGCATCGATTCTTCGGCGATCAGCCTTCTTCACAGTCCAACTCACATCCATACATGACCATGGGAAAAACCATTGCCTTGACTAGACGGACCTTGGTTGGCAAAGTAATGTCTCTGCTTTTTAATATACTATCAAGGTTAGTCATAACTTTCCTTCCAAGGAGCAAACGTCTTTTAATTTCATGGCTGCAATCAGCATCTGCAGTGATTTTGGAGACCAAAAAAATAAAGTCTGACACTGTTTCCACTGTTTTTCCATCTATTTCCCATGAAGTGATGGGACCAGATGCCATGATCTTTGTTTTCTGAATGTTGAGCTTCAAGCCAACCTTTTCACTCTCCTCTTTCACTTTCATCAAGAGGCTTTTGAGTTCCTCTTCACTTTCTGCCATAAGGGTAGTGTCATCTGCATATCTGAGGTTATTGATATTTCTCCCAGCAATCTTGATTCCAGCTTGTGCTTCTTCCAGCCCAGCGTTCCTCATGATGTACTCTGCATATAAGTTAAATAAGCAAGGTGACAATATACAACCTTGACGTACACCTTTTCCTATTTGGAACCAGTCTGTTGTTCCATGTCCAGTTCTAACAGTTGCTTCCTGACCTGCATACAGGTTTCTCAAGAGGCAGGTCAGGTAGTCTTGGATTCCCATCTCTTTCAGAATGTTCCACAGTTTATTGTGATCCACACAGTCAAAGGCTTTGGCATAGTCAATGAAGCAGAAATAGATGTTTTCCTGGAACTCTCTTGCTTTCTCCATGATCCAGCGGATGTTGGCAATCTGATCTCTGGTGCCTCTGCCTTTTCTAAAACCTGCTTGAACATCTGGGAGTTCACGGTTTACATACTGCTGAAGCCTGGCTTGGAGAATTTTGAGCATGACTTTACTAGCGTGTGAGATGAGTGCAATTGTGCAGTAGTTTGAGCATTCTTTGGCATTGCCTTCCTTTGGGATTGGAATGAAGACTGACCTCTTCCAGTCCTGTGGCCACTGCTGAGTTTTCCAAATCTGCTGGCATATTGAGTGCAGCACTTTCACAGCATCATCTTTCAAGACTTGAAATAGCTCAACTGGAATTCCATCACCTCCACTAGCTTTGTTCGTAGTGATGCTTTCTAAGGCCCACTTGACTTCACATTCCAAGATGTCTGGCTCTAGGTCAGTGATCACGTTATCGTGACTATCTTGGTCGTGAAGATCTTTTTTGTACAGTTCTTCTGTGTATTCCTGCCACCTATTCTTAATATCTTCTGCTTCTGTTAGGTCCATACCATTTCTGTCCTTTATCGAGCCCATCTTTGCATGTTTTCCTTTTATTATTTTTGCCAGCAATACAATGCAATCCGCTTAAAAGAAATGATAACATAGTAGTATTATACAACAAAGTTTAAAGACAGCATCAAATTACCCACAATTCAGTCATGTATTATGGGCTTCCTTAGTATCTCAGCTGGTAAAGAATCCACCTGCAATACAGGAGACCCCAGTTCTAATACCTGCTCCAGTATTCTTGGACTGCCCTGGTGGCTCAGCTGGTAAGGAATCCGCCTGCAATGCCAGACCTGGATTCGATCCCTGGGTTGGGAAGATCCCCTCAAAGAAGGAATGGCTACTCACTCTAGTATTCTGGCCCGGAGAATTCCATGGACTGTATATTCCATGTTGTCACAAAGAGTCAGAAACGACTGAACGACTTGTACTTCAGTTCAGTTCAGTCACTCAATCGTGTCCAACTCTTTGCAACCCCATGGACTGAGCACCCCAGGCCTCCCTGTCCGTCAACAACTCCCGAAGTTTACCCAAACTCATCTCCAATGAGTTGGTGATGCCATCCAACAAAATCATCCTCTGACGTCCACTTCTCCTCCTGCCGTCAATCTTTCCCAGCATCAGGGTATTTTCCAATGAGTCAGCTCTTTGCATCAGGTGGCCAAAGTATTGGAGTTTCAGCTTCAACATCAATCCTTCCAATGAACACCCTGGACTGATCTCCTTTAGGATGGACTGATTGAATCTCCTTGAAGTCCAAGGGACTCTCAAGAGTCTTCCCCAATACCACAGTTCAACAGCATCAACTATTTGGCACTCAGCTTTCTTTAAAACCAACTCTCACATCCATACATAACTACTGGAAAAAACATACCCTTGACTAGATGGAAATTTGTTGGCAAAGTAATGCCTCTACTTTTAAATACGCTGTCTAGGTTGGTCATAGATTTTCTTCCAAGGAGCAAGTGTCTTAATTTCATGGCTGCAGTCACCTCTGCAGTGATTTTGGATCCCAAGAAAATAGTCTGCCACTGTTTCCACTGTTTCCCCATCTATTTGCCAAGCAGTGATGGGACCAGATGCCATGATCTTAGTTTTCTGAATGTTGAGCTTTAAGCCAGCTTTTTCACTCTCCTCTTTCACTTTCACCAAGAGGCTCTTTAGTTCTTCTTCACTTTCTGCCATAAGGGTGGTGTCATCTGCATATCTGAGGTTATTGAGATTTCTCCCAGCAATCTTGATTCCAGCTTGTGCTTCTTCCAGCCCAGCATTTCTCATGATGTACTCTGAATATAAGTTAAATAAGCAGGGTGACAATATACAGCCTTGACATACTCCTTTTCCTATTTGGAACCAGTCTGTTGTTCCATGTCCATTTCTATCTGTTGCTTCCTGACCTGCATATAGGTTTCTCAACAGGCAGGTTAGGTGGTCTGGTATTCCCAACTCTTTCAGAATTTTCCACAGTTTATTGTGATCCACACAGTCAAAGGCTTTGGCATAGTCAATAAAGCAGAAATAGATGTTTCTTTGTTTTCTGGAATTCTCTTGTTTTTTCCATGATCCAGCGGATGTTGGCAATTTGATTTCTGGTTCTGCCTTTTCTAAAACCAGCTTGAACATCTGGAAGTTAACAGTACATGTATTGCTGAAGTCTGGCCAGAAGAATTTTGAGCATTACTTTACTAGCGTATGAGATGAATGCAATTGTGACCTAGTTTGAGCATTCTTTGGCATTACCTTTCTTTGGCATTGAAATGAAAACTTTTTTCCAGTCCTTGACCACTGCTGAGTTTTCCAAATTTGCTAGCATATTGAGGGCAGCACTTTCACAATATCACCATGAGATTTACTTTTTATCAAAAGAAAAACAAATCATGCAGAAAAAATGTAAGCAAAGACAGAGTATTTTAATATGATAAGAAAAATAAGGAACACTTTTGCTTAATCAGTAAAGGATTGAATACAAAAATGTAAAAATTAGAAATATTTATTGAGTTTTGAAATATCTTCAATGAAATACTAGCAAATCTAATCCAGTTCCACGAAAAAGAAATTTTATATGCAGTGAAGTTTTAAACCAAATTGGATTTATGTAGTAATGGGAGTTGGTGATGGACAGGGAGGCCTGGCGTGCTGTGGTTCATGGGGTCGCAAAGAGTCGGACACGACTAAGTGACTGAACTGAACTGAACTGAATAACACTTTATATCAATAGAAAAAAAATCATCATTTCAATTGATCTAAGAAAATCATTTGAAAATATCTAACATTCTTTCATGATAAATATACTCAATAAACTAGGAATAGAAGGGAAATTTTTCAGTCTGAATAGGAGTATTTGCAAGAAAACACACAGCTGACACCATACTTAATGGTGAAAGACTAGATGATTTCCTCCTAAGATCAAGAGAAAGCAAGGATGTGTGCTCTTGTCACTTCTATTCAACATTTTACTCAAAGTTCTAGCCTGGACATGTAGGCAAGAAGAGTAAATAAAAGATATCCACATTGGAAAAGAAGAAGTAAAACTATCTCTCTTCACAATGACATGATGTTGTACATAGTGTGAACATAAATAGAGAAAAAAACCTCATTTAAAATGGAGTCAGGAAGTTCTGAAGGGAGAGCTCTCCTGCACCAGCCACTTGGTGCAGTCTACATAACCAACAGGAAGAAGGAAGGTAAGGATTATTCTGACAAGGTCTGTTTGTATAAAATTATCTTAGTACCAATTTCTTATCCATGATGATTAACTGAATTATTTTGCTCTAGAGCAGAAATTAACACAACACAGTCAATCAATCAAATGTCCATAAAAATAAATATAAAAATTAGAAAAAATAATAATGCTATTTTTATTCTCTTATAAGGGAGGCCATTTTTTCAGATAGGAATTATGTCTCCTGCTTTTAAGAAAAGGAAGGATTCCTCCCTGCTCCAGCAGGAATGTACTAACCACAGCTTATCGCCAATATGAAACCTCCACAACTTGGAACTCCTTTCTTCTTCACTGAACTTTTATTTAAAACAAACCTCCCCAGTTTCCTCCAAAAACCTATTAAATGCTAACATCCTTGTCTCTTTGGACTTGACCATTATTTACCACCATAACTTATCTGTCCTTAAGGGTAATTCTTTGTTATCCCCAAATAAACCTAGTTGGCTAATAAAATAACGGATTATTTTTGAGATTGATAATAGAAAGTCCTATGAAATCCTCTAAAAATATTAAAAACTAATAAATTGGTTCAGCAAGGTTGTAAGATACAAGATCAGTATGCAAAAATCAATTGTATTTCTATATACTCATTGATCCAAAATGAAATTCAGAAAATTCAATTCACATCGCTTTAAAATATAAAATTCTTATGAATAATTATAATCAAAGAAGTGGAAAACTTATGCTCTGAAAGCCACAAAACTTTATTGAAAAAGATTTTTCAATATTTAAATAAATGGAAAAATATCCCATGTTCAAGAACTGGAAAACTTTAAATTGTTAATAAAGCAATATTACCAAAGTTACATCATCCCTATGAGGAATCCCAACTGCCTTCTTTACAGAAATTAACAAACTGACTCTAAAAGTCATATACAATTACAAGAGACATAGACTAGCCAAAACAATCCTGAAAAAAGAAAAACAAAATCTGTGGTCTCTCACTTTCCAGTTTCGAAACTTAGAACAAAGTATTTTACTATAGATCTTAAAAATTACTGCAGATCAAATCAGTATAGTGCTTGCAAAGGCTAGACAATATAGATGTATAGATAAAATGACACTCCATAAATAAGCATGTATGCATATAATTCTGGACTTTCATTTATAATGGGATATTATTCAGTCCTAAAAATGAAGAAATCACTGTCTGCAACAACATGGCTGGACTTGAAGGTATTATGCTAAGTAAAACAAGTCAGAGAAAGACACATATTGTATGATCTTTCTTATATGCAGAATCTAATAAGCAAACTAACAAACTCATAGAAAGATCAGATTTGTGGTTACCAGATGAGGAAAGTGAGAAATGAGGGGAGTGGGCATTAGAGGAAGGTGGTCAAAAGGTACAAACTTCCAGTTTTAAGTAATAGGGACATAATGTACAACACAATGACTATAGTTATCATTGCTGTTTGATATTTGGGAAGTTTTCAAGAGAGTAAATCCTAAGAACTATCATAAGGAGATTTATTTTTCCTTTTTCCCTCTCTTTTTATTGTATCTATATGATTGAGAAGATAGATGTTAGCTGAACCTACGGTGGTTATCATTTCACAATATATGTAAATAAAACCACTTTATTGTATGCTTTTAACTTATACAGTGACATACATCAATTATTTCTCAATAAAACTGGGAAAGGATGGGCAAAGATTCTAAATAGACATTTCACTGAGAAAGAGATATACTTCACTAATAAGCAGATGAAAACATCCTAAATGTCATAAGTATCAAGGAAATACATACCAAAACTATGAGGCACTACTTCTCACACACTAGAATGGCTAACATAACAACAACAAATGTCAGCATGGGTGTGGAAATACTGAAATGTTCATACACTGTCAGTGAAAATGTAAACTGGTATAGCCAATTTGGAACATAGTCTGGCAGTTCTTAAGATGAGTAAACACAGAGTTATACCATCTAGCAATTCTATCCCTAGGAATATAACCAAGAGAACTGAACATATGTCAAACCAAAAATGTGGACATGAATGATTACAACAGCATTATTCTTACTAGTCCAAATTTGGGGACAACCCAATGTCCATCAACAAAGTAATGGATAAAAGAGTGGTCTAGTCATACAATGGGAAGTCATAAAATGGTAAATTTTGTGATTGATAATTACTGTCATAAAATTGAAGTGATAAATACATTATACATGGATAACCCTTGAAAACATTAAGCAAAATGAAAGAAGTCAGTCACTAAAACAGTACACTATACAATTTCTTTCATAAGAAAGTTCCAATGAAGGAACTCTGTAGAGACAGAATGTAGTTTTATTGTTGCTTAAGGCACTGCTGGTGGTCTTCCTAGGTAGCTCAGTGGTAAAGAAGATATCTGCCTGCAATGCAGGAGATGTGGGTTTGATTCCTGGGTTGGGAAGATATTCTGGGGAAGGATATGGCAACCCACTTCAATATTCTTGCCTGGGAAATCATACAGACAGAGGAACCTGATGGGCTACAATCCATGGGGTCACAAATGCATTGGACACAGCTTAGTAACTAAACAACAAAGGTGCTGCTAGAGAGTATTAAGGGTTCAGAAGTGTGATTGGTAAAAGGTAAGGGGTTTCTTCATGAAGTGATGAAAATATCCTAAAATTGACCATGATGATGGTTCCACATATCTGTCAATGTAAGAAAAACCACTGAATTGCATACTTTATATATGTACATCCATAATATATGTAGGTATATACATATTTTCATGCAAAGATGGACACCATAAAAGACAGAAAGAGTATGGACCTAACAGAAGCAGAAGATATTGAGAAGAGGTGGCAAGAATACAAAGAAGAAATAACTGTACAAAAAAGATCTTTATGACCCAGATAACCACAACGGTGTGATCACTGACCTAGAGCCAGCCATCCTGGAGTATGAAGTCAAGTGGGCCTTAGGAAGCATCACTATGAACAAAGCTAGTGGAGGTGATGGAATTCCAGCTAAGCTTTAAAATTCTAAAAGATAGTGCTGTTAAAAGGCTTCACTCAATATGCCAGAAAATTTGGAAAACTCAGCAGTGGCCACAGGACTGGAAAAGGTCACTTTCCATCCCAATCCCAAAGAAGGGCAATGCCAAAAGATGTTCAAACTATAACAAAATTGTACTCATTTTATGTGCAAGCAAGGTTATGCTCAAAAATCCTTCAAGTTAGGATTCAACAGTATGTGAACTGAGAACTTCCAGATGTTCAAGCTGAAGAACCAAATTGAGAACTTCCAGAAGTTCAAGCTGAAGAACCAAATTGCCAACGTCCATCAGATCATGGAAAAACAAGAGAATTCCAGAAAAACATCTATTTCTGCCTCTTTGACTTCACTAAAGCCCTTGACTGTGTGGATCACAACAAACTGGAATATTCTAAAAGAGATGGGAATACCAGACCGCCTTACCTGCCTCCTGAGAAACCCCGTATGCAGGTCAAGAAGCAAGAGTTAGAAATGGATATAGAACAATGGACTGGTTTCAAATTGTGAAAAGAGTACATCAAGGCTGTATATTTTAACCCTGATTATTTAACTTAAATGCAGGGTATATCATGCAAAATGTCATTCTGGATGAATCACGAGCTGGGATCAAGATTGCCAAGAGAACTATCAATAACCTCAAATATACAGATGACATCACCCTTATGGCAGAAAGTGAACCAGAATTAAAGAGCCTCTTGATGAGGGTGAAGGAGGAGAGTGAAAAACCTGATATTTCACTGCTGGCTTTCAACATTCAAAAAACTAACTTCATGGCATCTGGTCCTATCACTTCATGGCAAATAGGGAAACAATGAAAACAGTGACAGACTTTATTTTCTTGGTCTCCAAAATCACTGTGCATGGTGACTGCAGCAATGAAATTAAAAGACGCTTGCTCCTTGGAAGAAAAGCTATGACAAACCTAGACAGTGTATTAAAAAGCAGAGATACTACTTTGCCGACAAAGGTCCATATAGACAAAGCTATGCATTTTCCAGTAGTCATGTATGGATGTGAGAGTTGGACCATAAAGAAGGCTGAGTGCTGAAGAACTGATGATTTCAAACTGTGGTGTTGGAGAAAATTCTTGCGAATTCCTTGGACTGCAAGGAGATCAAACCAGTCGATCCTGAAGGAAGTCAGTCCTGAATACTGATTGGAAGAACTGATGCTAAAACTGAAGCTCCAATACTTCGGCCACCTGATGCAAAGAGCTGACTCATTAGAAAAGACCCTGATGCTGGGAAAGATAGAGGGCAGGAGGAGCAGGGGACATCAGAGGATGAGATGGTTGGACGGCATCACCAACTCAATGAATGTGAATTTGAGCAGCTGCAGGACATGGTGAAGAAGGGAGGCCGGGTGTGCTGCAGTCCATGGGGTTGTAAAGAGTTGGACATGACTGAGCAATTGAACTGTGACAATCCATGGTGTATTAATTCTATCTCAATAAAACTAGTTAAAAAGTATTTTCCCTTGAAATCATAATATGTTCCTAATGAACAGGCTAAGTTATAAGAATTCTCATCTTTTGGCAAAGAAAATGTTGTTGTTTCCAAAGATGCCATCCCTGACCTTAGGTCCCCGGTTGCTATTCTATTTAGAAGTTATTACCTTGTTCCACATTTCTAAAATCTCTGTTTATCAAAGAACTTGGACTTTATTTATGCACTTGGATAAAAACACTGTTATTTATAAAATTTTATGGTTAATGTATCATGGTCACATAAAGCTATACTGTAACTCTAAATACTAAATTAAATTATGTGTATGTATTTACCTAATTTTGTAGGAACTATAAAATAAAACTGCAATAATATGTCTCAAAATATTCTAATATATTAAAGGAACAATAAACAAAACCATAGAGCAAACAAGCCATATTATCATTCATTTAGAAAGAACAAAACTAGTACTTTCTCGATTTAGTTCTCACACTGACTCAATCTCATTGTAATTAGTAACATTTTACACTCAGTTCTTCTAACATTACAAAGACCAACATATTTGATATTATGAAGCCAAATAATTTAGGTGATTAACTACATACTGTATATTTATGCAGATATTTCATACAGATTTAACATAAAAATCCAGAGAAGATTTATTCTCACTTTTATTCCTCACTTTAGTAATTTTAGCAACCTAGGGTATCAAGCGGAGAAGGCAATGGCAACCCACTCCAGTACTCTTGCCTGGAAAATCCCATGGACGGAGGAGCCTGATAGGCTACAGTCCATGGGATCAAAAGTCGGACACGACTGAGCAACTTCCCTTTCACTTTTCACTTTCATGCATTGGAGAAGGAAATGGCAACCCACTCCAGTGTTCTTGCCTGGAGAATCCCAGGGACGGTACAGTCTGGTGGGCTGCCGTCTATGAGGTCGCACAGAGTCGGACACGACTGAAGTGACTTAGCAGCAGTAGCAGCAGCAGCAGGGTATCAAGCACTATTGCTGAATGAAGAGTTGTTTCCTTGGTGAGGTGACAATGATTCATTGTAAGTTAATTTCTGTGGTCTATAGACTTGTTGCCCTCTTTTGGTAAAGTTTTGAAATACAAATATATAGATGCCAGTAACACATATGCTCTCTGCTTTTGACAAAGATTATTGTCTTTCTTCCAGCTTTAAGCCTTCAAAATTATACATCTCAGGAAACAAAAAGATTGACTTCCAAAAATATTATTGATATAATACTTAATGATTTGGAACAGCAAATTTAATTAACCTCCAATATTAAAAATGACTCTGAAATGATAAAAATATAGCTGAATAATTTTCTAATTTTAAGTATTATGAAACTTAATATCCCTCCTAAATTGTGAAGCTGTGTGAACTTAATCATCCATTGATTATTCATAAAAGCAAGGAGAATACTAAAATTATATTATACTTCCATCGTCTTCCTAGAAAATTATCAATATTAGTTTTCCTATTTGGTACAAATGGAAATTATAGTCTTCGACCTGTCAAAATTTTTATGTTATATCTTTTTATTGTGGAATTAAAATGGCTCATTTATTTTGGCTCATTTCAAAAATGTCTAAATTCCATTTGTTAAATGGAGATTCTGATTTAATAATTCTTTACTACTTCCTTTATTGAACATTCTTTCAATTACTGAATTAATGGTTTGAGATATGTATTTCTAAGATAAGAATTTATTTCCATGTTAACCAAGGATATAACTGTCCTTGACTTCACATTATAAAATACTCAGCTCTGCTAGTTTCTTGGATGCTAGACATTAAAAAAATGTCAATATATGGCAAAACCAACCAATATAATATTGTAAAGTAATTGCTGCTCCTGCTAAGTCACTTCAGTCGTGTCCGACTCTGTGTGACACCATAGGCGGCAGCCCACCAGGCTCCCCCGTCCCTGGGATTCTCCAAGCAAGAACACTGGAGTGGGTTGCCATTTCCTTCTCCAATGTGTGAAAGTGAAAAGTGAAAGTGAAGTCGCTCAGTCATGTCTGACTCGTAGCGACCCCATGGACTGCAACCTACCAGTCTCCTCTGTCCATGGGATTTTCTAGGCAAGTAAAGTAATTAGCCTCCAATTAAAAAAAAAATCTTCAGGAAAGCAGATACAGCAAATTACATTGCAACTGAATCCTGTTTTCTTATGCTTTATGAGTAAATTCTAATTCGAATTCTCAAAAAAAAAAAAGTTTTTTCACTTCAAGCAATGCAAACTGAAACAAATTGAAACTGTGTTTTGATCCTGTGGCACATTATAAGAATCTATTTTCTTCTTGTCTCGATGAAAAAACATTTCAATGCTGCTCATTCTACGTATATAGGTTTTCAAAGTAATTGCTTTATTTTCTAGTTTGTTCATTTTAGATGCTTCTGTTTTACAATTAGAATTTTTAACTAGAGCATAATAAAATTATTCCAAAGAGCACTAATCAGAGAAATATCTTATAATTCAAAAATTTAAATACATGTGCATGATTCTTTTTCTTTATATGCAAAATAGCTCAAAAATCATATATAAATTAACTGTTAGAGTATTTGTCATAGCATCAGAAGATAATGATATACTCTAAGTGGTCTGATTTATAGTAATAAAATAATATAAATATCCTTGAGCTTTAGTATAATCTGATTCTGACTCCCTGGAATCAAAGCCTGCTCTTCTACCTTATAACGTGGTAACCTCAGGCAAGTTAGTTAACCTGTCTGCTCAATTTCCTCGTGTTTAAAAGGAGGATAATAGTAATCAGGATTAGCATAAAGATTAAATTAGATTAAAATATGTAAGTGAAGTGAAGTGAAGTCGCTCAGTCGTGACCAACTCTTTGCGACCCCATGGACTGTCTACCAGGGTTCTCTGTTCATGGGATTCTCCAGGCAAGAATATTGGAGTGGGTTACCATTTCCTTCTCCAGGGGATCTTCCCGGCCCAGGGATCGAACCCAGGTCGCCCGCATTGGAGGCAGACACTTTAACCTCTGAGCCACCAGGGAAGGCAAAATATGTAAAGTGATTATCAAAAGGTCTTACACAAAGTAAGTTCCAAAAATACTAGCTATTATTACTAAAGCAATAAGATTATTTATGCATATTAATTTTTAAACACTGGGTAATGTTAGTTATAGAATAATTTGAAAAACTGAAGGCCTTAATCTTAGATGTTGACTTAACCACATCTTTAATTTGTTCTAGGTTAAAGAGATAGAAGTAGTTTATGTATATTAAAATTATGTAATGGTCAACTGACATTTAAACTAAAAGATTCAAGGAGAAATCAGAGTGAAAAGGGAAAGATCATTTAAATAATTTAAGAAGATATTGAATTTGAACCAAAATATGCTTCAGACTCATGATTTCCTAAAAAAACACTGAAAAAGGAACAGATATGAAAGAAATGTGCCATTGAATTTTGTACTCTAGGATGCATTGGCTGTTACTTTTCAAGAAATACTTTTGCAGAAAATAGTAGTAGTCACAAGGAGGAAGCTGTTGGATTATACCTTGTATATGGAAAAGTTTTCTACCATTTCAAAGAAGTTGGACATCATTCTTTATAGGCCATGATGTTCACCAGCTTGGATTTACGTGTCAAATGAAAAGCAATGATTTGCGCAACTTGAGAAATGATTGCCTTATAGTGTCATTGCAGAACCTCTTCCTAAAAGAATATTGTAAGAGGAAGGAGTAGAAGCCTCTGAGGCAAACTGTAATGTAAAATAAATGATACCATGTGATTTTGGTCAAATTATTGGACCTCTGTGTTTATTGGTTTCTTTCTGTGTAGACTGGGGTAATGATACCTATTTTGTAGATACCTGGTGGTAAGAAATTAGACAGAGGGAGAAGGGTGAAAAGAGAAGATTTTGAATAATTTTTAAAAATAAAATTAAAATGAGAGAAATATTTAAAGTTTAATTTAAAGTGAGATTTCCCTGGTGGCTCAGACGGTAAAGCATCTGCCTACAATGAGGGAGACCCGGGTTCAAACCCTGGGTCAGGAAGATCTCCTAAAGAAGGAATTGGTAACCTACTCCAGTATTCTTGCCTGAAAAATCCCATGGATGGAGGAGCCTGGTAGGCTACAGTCCATGGGGTCGCAAAGAGTCGGACACGACTGAGCGACTTCACTTTCACTTTGATGTATATATGAAGGAGAGCGGAGAAGGCAATGGCACCCCACTCCAGTACTCTTGCCTGGAAAATCCCATGGATGGAGGAGCCTGGTAGGCTGCAGTCCATGGGGTCGCTAAGAATCGGACACGACTGAGCGACTTCACTTTGACTTTTCACTTTCATGCAATGGAGAAGGAAATGGCAACCCACTCCAGTATTCTTGCCTGGAGAGTCCCAGGGACGGGGGAGCCTTATGGGCTGCCGTCTATGGGGTCTCACAGAGTTGGACATGACTGAAGTGACTTAGCAGCAGCAGCAGCAGCATGAAGGAGAGGAGAGAAAAGTGAGAGGAGAGGGGATAGGAGGAGGAGGAGACACTCAGTGGGCACGGGAGGGCATGGAAGAGGAAAAGAATACAGGTGCTGGAAATTTGGACAATAATACATACATCAAAATGCTATTTAGTTTAAATAAGATAACCTTCATAAACAGCTCAAGAACTTCTCCAAAATGGCATATTTAACACACCTGGTGGCTTCCCCTCTTAAGCAAAATACATAGAACCAAATTTTTAGCGAACCAAAAACAAAAAAATGCAGATATTCTGACTGTACAATGCTCTTCTCTCTCAAAGCACAATACATAATATCAATACAAACTTGGTTCATTTTTGTTTTGTTTTTTTTTTAAGAATACCTCCAACTTTTGTGTCCCTTATCCAAAATTGACAGGGACTAGGAGTTGTTTTGGTGTGCTTTTCTTCTATTATTATTTGCAAATTATCTGTGTTGTTCCTTTTTTGGTCTGTACATTGTGAAATGATTTTTTTTTCTTTTTTGCTGACACTCTAAGTATTTAATTGATGAGTTCATCCTATGTGTCTTTATTGCAATTGTGGAAAATGTATATTCACTTCTGATTTCTCATTTTTGCTTTTCCATATCATTATTCAAAGTTTTACATCTTCTGTCCTGCTTGCATCAGGATCAATTTGGCTATTTTTTCTCTGTTATTTCATTTATTGCTATTTTATTTTATAGTCTACTTCAATTCATTTGAAACTAGTGCACTACACTTTATTTTTTATCATTATATTCACATTTTAATTCTGTTCTCTAACCCCAATTGTCATCCCTCCAAAAATTAAGAAATAATCATAGATGACATTTTTTTCTTTATTTTATCTAACTTACCTTGTTCCACATTTTTAACTACAAAGTCTGATTTTGTTTATATTATTTCAGAAGTTCCACGAGTGGTAAAATTTCAACAATTCCTTGAATGAAAAATATTGCAGTTGCTAAGGATTTTTGCTCTTTTACTTGAAAATATCTATGTATATGTATCATATATATGACATATAAAAGATATATGAAAGTCATATTATGAAATTTTAAAACAAAATATACATGAAAAGACTATATGCTAAATACCCGACTTCAATACTTATTAATATTTTGCTAATCTTGTTTCATTTATTAATCTCTCATTGACCCTACATATCCTCCATATAAATTTCTGGAGTATTTTAATGTACTTCCTGGACATCATGTCATTTCAGTTATCATTGAGCCACTCTAACTAATAAGATTATTTTTTACATGAATACAGTCACCTGGACATTATCACACCTAATAAAATTAATAATTATTTAATATCATGTTTTATGCAGTTCATATTAAAATGTTCTAAATTGCTTAAAAGTGCCCTTTGAAATGTGATTTTTAGAAGTAAAAAACAAACATGATCCAACACATTACCATTGCGATTCTGTTGCTTAAGTTTTTCTATTATCCAATAATCCTCCTCTCTTTCATTTTGTTCTATTTATTTGCTAAAGGAACTACATGGCTTGTCCTTGGGAAGTTTTAATTCTTTGAGGTATAATTTAACATGTTGCTCTCCTTTATTTCCGATAACCTGATTTATATACTTTCTATTGAATCACATCACAAAAAACATGTCTGGTGACTTGAATTTACTGAAACCAAGATCAATTTGTAGGTGTAGTGTTATCAGCTTCATCACCCCATTATGAAACAAATGGTTTTAGCATCTGTTCATGATAGCTGCAAATCTAAATGACAGTCTGATCAAATGTTAAACTCTGGATTTTTTTTTTTCTCAGAATTCTGAGACTATTTTCAATTGAAAAGAAATGAATTCAATTCTCATCCTTATTTTTATTTTTAGAGATTTTTTAAGTCTATTTTTAATATTCTTAGTACACTAAGATTCAATCATGTGTCAAGATGTGAATCACATAATTTTTTTTTATTTGTTGCTATATGACATTAAACCATGTGTATCTTTCTTCTATTTGGGATGACTTTTTCTATTATTTCTCTGTATACTGTACTACACCATTTTATCTTTCTGTTTTCCTGGAGTATATATTTTATTGTTTCCCAGTGCTACCTACAAAAAGAATTCCTAAATTTTATTCCCTGGAATTATTTTTCACTGCTATAACCTTTATTATCATTGTTGTTATTATTATTTGTTAATGATGATGATGGTGGTAGCAAATATCCCTCTACTATAAGAAAATCAACTCGTACATTCTAGGATATCATATTTCTTCTTACCATAGTACATTACTCACAGAAATAGTCAATAATATAACAAAATTATATGATACATGTTTTTTGTAAGTTTTTCCTTCTAAATTTAGAATACAAAATGGAATTCAGTACTTTTTTGACTTTTGTGTCCTCACAAATTTATCTTAGCTGTGGTGCATAGTAAAAATTCAATAATATCTGATTAATTTTACTAATTTTATAATCAGAGATGGTTGGATGGCATCACTGGCTCGATGAACATGAGTTTGAGCAAGCTCTGGGAGTTGGTGATGGACAAGGAAGCCTGGTGTGCTGCAGTCCATGGGGTCACAAAGAGTCGGAAATAACTGAGTAACTGAACTGAATTCCACGAAAAAGGTGGGGACATTCTCAGGAGTGTAAGTAACTAGACATTATAAACAGATAAAAATAAGGTTGCAGCTAGTAAAATGACATGTTTAAGGACAGTATTTGGATCCTGGAGCTTAAGGCCAATTTTTACTATGTCTTGATGGGCAACTAAAACCCAAGGTTTGGTCGGTCAGTCGGTCAGTTCAGTCCCTCAGTCGTGTCCAACTCTCTGCGACCCCATGAATCACAGCATGCCAGGCCTCCCTGTCCATCACCAACTCCCGGAGTTCACTCAAACTTATGTCCACAGAGTCGGTGATGCCATCCAGACATCTCATTCTCTGTCGTCCCCTTCTCCTCCCGCCCCCAACCTTTCCTAGCATCAGAGTCTTTTCCAGTGAGTCAACTCGTCGCATGAGGTGGCCAAAGTATTGCACTGTCAGCTTAACATCAGTCCTTCCAATGAACACACAGGATTGATCTCCTTTAGAATGGACTGGTTGGCTCTCCTTGCAGTACAAGGGACTCTCAAGAGTCTTCTCCAACATCACAGTTCAAAAGCATCAATTCTTCGGCGATCAGCTTTCTTCTCAGTCCAACTCTCACATCCATACATGACCACGGGAAAAACCATAGCCTTGACTAGATGGACCTTGGTTGGCAAAGTAATGTCTCTGCTTTTTAATATACTATCTAGGTTGGTCATAACTTTCCTTCCAAGGAGTAAGCGTCTTTTAATTTCATGGCTGCAATCAGCATCTGCAGTGATTTTGGAGCCCCAAAAAATAAAGTCTGACACTGTTTCCACTGTTTTTCCATCTATTTCCCATGAAGTGATGGGACCAGATGTCATGATCTTTGTTTTCTGAATGTTGAGCTTCAGGCCAACCTTTTTACTCTCCTCTGGTAGGAGTTGCCTATTCCTGAATTCTTAGTCCCTATAAGGAACTGGCAACCCACTCCATTATTCCTGCCTAGGAAATTCCCATGGACAGAGGAGCCTGGCAGGCTACAGTCCATGGTGTCCCAAAGAGTTGGACACAACTGAGCAACTAACATGCCCACACACAGACATATTCACAGTCTGTCTTATCTTACCCTGAGACATGTCCTGTGGGCCTGCATTCTGTAGAAGCAGGGAAGTAGAACAGAATATTGTAGACTTTGGCATAGGATTCCAAGCTACTTTAGGCAGCAGTACAGGACCTGGAAACAATGAGAAATTCACCTTTCTCAATGCAAGAAATGTTCTAATATTCCTTACAAGAAAGAAACAATCTTGCTTCATCAGGGTAGATCACTGGCCTGAAGTTAGGAAGAGAAAACTAATCCATTGACAAACAGAGATTGAATTTAAGCTACTCATTAACTGAATCCTGATTATTTGACAAGCTAGTAGAGCACTACTGCACATGTCTCATAAACTGGATAAACATTCTATGATTGCTGCAAAGTGTACAGGATTGTACAATCCTCATTTTATATCCTTTGTAGTACAGATACATGAATTTGATTCTTTGTAGTAGAACAGTTTCCTAACCAACAAGCCTTAGAATATACTGTAGCCAAATAGGTGTTTTAGAATACCTGATCACCGGGCTTCCCTGGCGTCTGCTTCCAATGAGGGAGAACCGGGTTCGATCCCTGGGTCGGGAAGATCCCCTGGAGAAGGAAACCGTAACCCACTCCTGTATTCTTGCCTGGAGAATCCCATGGACGGAGAAGCCTGGTAGGCTACAGTCCACCGGGTAGCAAAGAGTCGGACACGACTGAGCCACGGAATGGAACGGATCACCTGTTAAGGTATTTACTGCAAGTGTTGGAGGGATGAGACATGTATATAAGATGATTTCAAAAATAAGATAATTTGAAGATTATTGAACTTAGCAATGGAACAGATAACTCAATTTGGTAACTATTAATATCAAAATTTATAGAAATTAATTACTACAGACTATCAAACAAGGGAAGGAATACTGTACCATGTGTGAGGAGAGAAATCTAAGTTGGCTCCTGAAATGTGGTTCAGATTTACAAAGGTTAAAAGGAGAATGGAGATGATGGGGACATATGGGGCAATTATTAAAGGATGACAACTAAAAAGTATGTTCAGAGGATGTGGTTTAAATATATTAGCCTAAGTGGATAACATACTTCAGGGTCTAAGGGCTCTGAAAGATAATTTAGTCTCCATTTTTGAAATCCTAGAATGTCAGGCTAAGAATGAAATTTATGCTGTAGGCATAGGAATTAACAACAGGTTTGAGCAGGGTCATGACATAAAAGAAGGTGCATTTTAGTCATACTGACATATCAGAAGTATGAAAAATCAATTACAAGATGGTAAGAGAATGATTCTTGAAGAAGAATGGTTTTAAAGAAGAATGAAAGTTATTCTAGAAAGGAATTTAGCCTGTACAGGAAAAATAAAATGTTAAAAAAAAATCTGCCAAAGAAACATTCAGGCATGCAAAGATAGCATAGTAAAGTGCAAAGAAAAGAATGAGGAAGTGATTTTAAAATTATAATTCATACAACTCGATCACTCATTTAACATTTCAGAATAAGTAAAGGATACAAATTAGAAGTTGGATCATTTCAATCCAAAAACACATAATTACTTTTAAAATTAAAAACACACTATGATTTTAGTAACAAGCTTTATTATCTCCCAGTTTAAACTCTATCTATATCTGGCAAAAATACAAAGATAGCTCTTAATACCCCTTACCTGTGATGGGGCCCACCTTGCTTCTATGTTTGATATGCATAGAGATTTCTTTTCAATAATTTGTGTGGTTTCAAGAAAGTAAACATCATAAACTTATGCTGAGGAAAGAAAAATTATGTTTTAATTATCAAGAAAATATATTCCTTAAGTAGGTGAAGACTATTTTATTGAGAAAACACAATATTTGTTTTGTTTTCTTTAATTTGTTTATTTTAATTGGAGGCTAATTACTTTACATTATTGTATTGGTTTTGTCACACATTGACATGAATCTGCCCCGGGTGTACATGTGTTCCCCAAATTTGAACTAAAATATTACTAAAGAATGTACCTCAAAGTGAAACTGTTATTTGCTCAGGCTTCTCTGACTCTTTGCAAACCCATGGTCTGGCGCCCACCAGGCTCCTCTGTCCATGGAATTCTCCAGGCAACAATACTGGAGTTGGTTGTCATTCCTTTCTCCAGAGGATCCCTGGTCTCCTGCACTGGAGGAGGAATCTTTCCTGTCTTAGCCACAGGTGGGGAAAAATTCTCTGGGTTACAGATTTCTTTTTCTACTGAGGTCTCCCTAGGATTGTCAGAAGACAAGTAAAGTATGTTGCCCAGCTTTATTTACTGTATGGCCCACATGGACAAAAAAGCAAATTGCACTAAAAAATTTAAGCTGCTCAGGATTCTCAGGACATTTTCAATGCATAAGTCACATTTCTCTCTCTTGATTACAAGCTAAAACTTTCCCAGAACCATTGTCAAAACTGTCTTGTCATGATATCCACAATATACAGGTGATTCCAAGATTGCTAAATTATATCAGAACATACCTGTAAGTAGTACACTAGTAGCGAAACCCAGAATGTATAATAAAGCCGCCAATAGTTCATGTCATGCATAATTCAGGAATGCCTTCCCCTTCTACGAACACTTTCCCTTCAGTTGAGCCCTGTGATTGCTTCATCATCCATTTTTGTTGTGCAGCTGTCATTAGTTGGGTATCACTCTTTGCTAAAATATGTTATACTTCAGTTCAGTTCGGTTCAGTCTCTCAGTCGTGTCTAACCCTCCGCGACCCCATGAATCACAGCACGCCAGGCCTCCCTGTCCATCACCAACTCCTGGAGTACACTCAAACTCATGTCCACAGAGTCGGTGATGCCATCCAGACATCTCATTCTCTGTCGTCCCCTTCTCCTCCCTACCCAACCTTTCCCAGCATCAGAGTCTTTCAGTGAGTCAACTCGTCTCATGAGGTGGCCAAAGTATTGCAGTTTCAGCTTTAGCATCAGTCCCTCCAATGAACACCCTGGATTTATCTCCTTTAGAATGGACTGGTTGGATCTCCTTGCAGTATAAGGGACTCTCAAGAGTCTTCTTCAACACCACAGTTCAAAAGCATCAATTCTTCAGCGATCAGCTTTCTTCACAGTCCAACTCTCACATCCATACATGACCACGGGAAAAACCATAGCCTTGACTAGACAGACCTTGGTTGGCAAAGTAGTGTCTCTGCTTTTTAATATAGCATCAAGGTTGGTCATAACTTTCCTTCCAAGGAGTAAGCGTCTTTTAATTTCATGGCTGCAATCAGCATCTGCAGTGATTCTGGAGCCCAAAAAAATAAAGTCTGACACTGTTTCCACTGTTTTTCCATCTATTTCCCATGAAGTGATGGGACCAGATGCCATGATCTTTGTTTTCTGAATGGTGAGCTTCAAGCCAACCTTTTCACTCTCCTCTTTCACTTTCATCAAGAGGCTCTTTAGTTCTTCTTCACTTTCTGCCATAAGGGTAGTGTCATCTGCATATCTGAGGTTATTGATATTTCTCCCAGCAATCTTGATTCCAGCTTGTGCTTCTTCCAGCCCAGCGTTCCTCATGATGTACATCATGTTATACTTGGTAACATATTAATCCCCTAAGTCAACTCTCAAAATATGTCCATATAGTCATTTGCATGATGTCTATGATTTTGGTTTAAAATGGCAATTCAAACACATATTTATTTCTTCTGCTTTTGAAAAAGCACACTGAAATTATAGAAGGAATAAGAGATAAAGGAAGTTTGTAATCCATTTTAAACAAACAAACTAAACAGTATGTGGTGAGATACACAGGTTAGAGGCTTATGTATTGGACTTTTTTTTTAAGATAAAGGCAAATCAAAATTCAGATGAAGATCAGAAATTCAGTATTTTTTGTACATGAGGAAAATAACTCATAAGTGAGTTGATAGCTCCTGAGCAGAACCACAAATAATCTATTTATCTGTGAGGCTAAGATTACAGTTAAGGAAACCTGTAGTACAATTTGTGGAAATAAGGCAAATTCTCAATTATGTGACACTTTTTTTGAAGAATTCCAGTATCTAATACTTAGACACACTGGGGCCTGGGATCAACTCATTTAAACTCAAAGTCCATTCAGAATGTATAAAATATAGAGTACAGCAAATTATTCCCACTGAAATCTCCATGGGAGGACAGTTATGCCAGCTAGAGAAGTGGAGGTCATAGATCAACTAATTTCTGATTGTCACAACAAATATGAAAATGGAAATATCTAAGATGGTAGTAAATACTTCTATTTTCCCTGGCATTATATCATTTCTCATTTGCCACAGGTTATTGGAATCACTTATCAAATACAGAACATCCTGAGATGGCTACGAGCATAAATTTTGATCCAGCCAATAGGCAGATAATTCAACCCTTCAAGAGAATTTAGGAATGCAGAATGCCAGTGCACTTCATGGTAAATTTAGTTTAAGCCTCTTAAAGAGAAAGAATTGTGTGTCATCTGATCTTTGACGGAACTCCTGTTAGAAAATTAACAGTGCATGTGTGACAAAAAATATTTTTCAGGATGTTTAAAATTACCTCTCTTTATCTCCCTAATCTTCACATCTATTGAACTTTCAATATAGAAAATAAAATACAAATATTCATTGTTTTTGCTTTGTTGTACACATAAGCAAGGTATACGGGGCCTACATTAAACATAAGAATTATAGACTAAACTGTATCCCCCCAAGATTCATATGTTGAAGTTCTTACCCACAGTGTGACTATGTTTGGAGATAAGGCCAAATAAAAGGAAATAATAAGAGTTTCCTTGGAAGGAACATTATGACCAACTAGACAGCATATTAAAAGCAGATACACTTCTTTGTCAACAAAGGTCCATCTAGTCAAGGCTATGGTTTTTCCAGTGGTCATGTATAGATGTGAGAGTTGGACTATAAAGAAAGCTGAGCACAGAAGAATTGATGCTTTTGAACTATGGTATTGGAGAAGACTCTTGAGAGTCCCTTGGACTGCAAGGAGTTCGAACCATTCCATCCTAAATGAGATCAGTCCTGGATGTTCATTGGTAAGACTGATTTTGAAGCTGAAACTCCAATACTTTGGGCACCTGATGCGAAGAGCTGACACATTGGAAAAGACCCTGATGCTGGGAAAGATTGAGAGCAGGAGGAGAAGGGGACAACAGAGGATGAGATGGTTGGATGGCATCAGTGACTCAATGGATATGGGTTTGGGTGGACTCCGGGAGTTGGTGATGGACAGGGAGGCCTGGTGTGCTGCATTTCATGGGGTCGCAAAGAGTCGGACACGACTGAGTGACTGAACTGAACTGAATTCCGTTTTTCCATAGATAGATCTCTATATTCAAGTAGGGGAAAGAATGGACTACAGAGAGGGGAACAGTTTTTAAATGTATATTAAATGTATTTATTTGGAAAAAAATTAAAGATATTTGACAAAGAATGTAATGTAAACTCCTCCTCCAAAGTCTTACAATCGCTACAAATACAGGCTTCCAAAACTTATTTGCATCCTGGTAAATTAACCTTTGTATATAGTCATTCTTTCTGTTTAAAACAGTCAGTGGTTTTACTTTCTTGAAAATTAACCCTGATTCTAAGATATTATGTATATCTTGTTCAGTTGCTAAGTCATGTCAGATTCTTTGTGATCCCATAAACTGCAGCATGCCAGGCTTTGCTCCATCACTATCTCTCAGAGTTTGCTCAAACTAATATCCATTTACTCAGTGATGCCATCCAACCACCTCATAACTTTCACATCTGCACAGGACTACTGGAAAACCATAGCTTTGACTATAAAATTGTCAGCAAAGTGATGTCTTTGCTTTTGAATATGCTGTCTAGATTTGTCACTAACTTCTAAGAAGCAACTGTCTTCCAATTTCATGGCTGTAGTAATTTTGGAGCCCAATAAAAGGAAGTCTGTCACTGCTTCCACTTTTTCCTGGGACAGGATGCCATGATCTTAGTTTAAACACTGAGTTTTTAGCCACTCTCCTCCTTCACCTCAAGAAGTTCTTTATTTCCTTTTGTTTCTTCCATTAAAGTGGCATCATCTGCATATCTGAGGTTGGTGATGTTTCTCCCAGCTATCCTGATTCCAGGTTATAACTCATCCAGCCTGGCATTTTGCATGATGTGATGCTGGGAGGGATTGTGGGCGATAGGAGAAGGGGATGACAAAGAATGAGGTGGCTGGATGGCATCACCGACTCGATGGACATGAGTTTGAGTGTACTCCGGGAGTTGGTGATGGACAGGGAGGCCTGGCGTGCTGTGATTCATGGGGTCGCAAAGAGTCAGAGATGACTGAAGTGAACTGAACTCCACATATGATGTAGCCATTTTGAGGGGAGATGAAATGGGACCTGTGTCCTAAGGAAATGCATATACTGGCTCATGGAACCAGTGAAGAGACACTAAGGGAAGATGCTTCCCAGGTGGTGCTAGTGGTAAAGAACCCGCCTGCCAATGCAGGAGACAGGGGTTTGATCCCTGGGTTGGGAAAATCCCCTGAGGTGGGCATGGCAACCCACTGTAGTATTCTTGCCTGGAGAATCCACATGGGCAGAGGAACCTGGTGGGCCACAGTCCATGGGGCCACAAAGAGGTGGACATGACCAAAGCGACTTAGCACAGCACTCCAAATATAAGTTAGATAAACAGGGTGACAATATACAGCCTTGTCTTACTCCTTTCCCAATTTTGAACCAGTCAGTTGTTTCAGTAAGGTTCTAACTGTTGCTTCTTTACCTGCATACAAGCTTCTCAGGAGACAGGTAAGATGGGTCTGGTATTCCCTATCTCTTGAAGAATTTTCCACAGTTTGTCGTGATCAACAGAATCAAAAGCTTTTGCACAGTCAATGAAACAGAAGTAGATATTTTCTGGAATTCTCTTGCTCGCCATGATCCAATGAATGTTGGCAATTTGATCTCTGGTTCCTCTGCCTTACACTGGTTCCTGTAGGTCTGACACTTCAATAAAATTAATTTATAAAACACCTATGATTATCTCAGTTAGAATAAAAGCATACTCCTTTTTCTATTTTTTTTTAATTGGAGGATGATTGCTTTACAATATTGTGTTGGTTTCTGCCATACATCAACATGAATCAGCACAGGTACACATATGTCCCCTCCCTCCTGAATCCCCCTCCCATCTCCCACCCTACCCCACTCCTCTAAGTTGTCACAGAGCCCTGGGTTGAGCTCCCTGTGTCACACAGTAAATTCCCACTTGCTATCTGTTTTGCATATGGTATTACATATGTTTCCATACTCTTCTCTCAATTCATCCCATCTTCTCTTTCCTCCACTGAGTCTGTAAGACTTTTCTCTATGTTTAAAAGCAATCTTTTCACAATGGCTTAGAATGCTGTATCAGATGTGTCCTATTCCTTTCCAAACTTGTGTTTGGAAACATACTCACTATACACTACTAACATTGATCTTTCTTTTCTTGCTCAAATTTGGCAAACCAAATTCCACCCAAAGAGCTATTATTCCTGAGAACCACAGTCATAATTTTCCAGTAGAGTGGTTACCAACCACTTGTGGAAATTTGATTTTAAATTAATTTAAAACAAATTAAAATTTATTTTCTCAGCCGAATTGCCATATAGCTGAAACTCCAATACTTTGGCCACCTCATATGACGAGTTGACTCATTGGAAAAGACTCTGATGCTGGGAAGGATTGGGAGGAGAAGGGGACGGCAGAGAATGAAATGGCTGGATGGCGTCACCAACTCGATGGACATGAGTTTGAGTGAACTCTTGGAGTTGGTGATGGACAGGGAGGCCTGGTGTGCTGGGATTCATGGGGTCGCAAAGAGTCAGACACGACTGAGCGACTGAACTGAACTGAACTGAATGCCAATTGTTACACATGACTAATGGCTTCCATTTGAGACAGCACATTTTGAACATTTTCATCCTTGTCAAATGTCCCACTGAACAGTGTTGTCTTCAAATGCTCTGCCAGATATTTTCATGCTGATTCACTGTAATCACCTCCCATGAAGTGTATCTAGTTGCTATACTTATTGCTGTCATCCTTTCCAGTGACTAGTTTTCAAATAACATTTTTCCCTCTTTGCCATTTATTACTATCTGAATATTTATTTCCATATATGATTATTTGTACATTAATTTGTGTCTTTTTATTTTGATTAGTGGATATGCATGTTTCTATATGAGAGATATATTTCCAGCATATTCATGATTATTGCCTGGTACATATCATATGTACAAAATTATTTATGGATAACTAAAATAATGAAAGAAAAATGAATCAATTTATTATCTTGTTACTTATAAACAGGAGATAATGCTTTCAGACAAAAAGGACATGGCAACTAATAAAATTGAGGTAGTGAAGCACATATCTGGTACTGCAGAAAACTGAACCAGCCTAAAGAATTTGTTAAATAGCTTAAGATATAAATTATGAATTCAAACTCTAATTTGAGGCCCTGAGAAAATATATATTAAAAAACAGCAAAATAAATCATTATTAATTATATTCATCCCCAAATTACTTTTGTTTTATTAATTTTATCTGACAAACTTTTTTCAGTGCCTATGATTCTTTTCCCACTGTTTGATAATCGTCAACAAACTTCTGTATTATTGATTCAATACACAAAATTAAACGCATGAATAAATTAATATTCTCTTATTCTGTTACTAAATAATACACACTTAAGTATTACTAGGATAAATTATATTTTTTGTTGTTGTTGTTCAGTCACTCAGTTGTGAGTGACTCTTTGATACCCCATGAACTGGAGCACACCAAGCCTTGCTGTCCTTCACTATCTCCTGGAGCTTGCACAAACTCACATCCATTGAGTCAATGATGCCATCCAACCATCTAATCTTCTGTTGCCCTCTTCTCCTCCTGCCCTTAATCTTTCCCAGCATCAGGGTTTCTTCCAGTGAGTTGGCTTTTTGCAACAGGTGACTGAAGTATTGGAGCTTCACCTTCAGCATCAGTCCTTCTAATGAAGATTCAGGGTTGATTTCCTTTAAGATTGATTATTTTGATCTCCTTGCTGTCCAAGGGACTCTCAAGAGTCTTCTCTAACACCACAGCTTGAAAGTATCAATTCTTCAGCACTCAGGCTTCTTTATGGGTTCAACTATCACATCTGCACATGGGCTTCCCTAGTGGCTCAGACGGTATAGAATCTGCCTGCAATACAGGAGACCCTGGTTCAATACCTGGGTTGGGAAGATTCCCTGGAGAAGGGAAAGAGCAGCCACTGCAATATTCTTGATCGGACAATTCCATGGACAAAGAAGCCTGGTATACTGCAGTTCATGGCACTGCAAAGAGTCAGACACAATTGGGCAGTTATCTTCATTAGCTCATTTAAAAGAAAATGAAATCGTCCCCAGTTTTCATTAAACTTTCACTTTATGATGAGAAGACTCTTATTTAGTCTTTACTATAAAAGAGACACTGTGACTAGGCAATTGCTTGTATATACACTTTATTTACTATCTTTTCCTGTGTTCCTTTCTATATTTGCTACATAACTTTATGTTTACTATCTTTCAAGGCCACCACCAAATACTACCTCCTCAAGGAAACAATACAGGCAGAATGGACTTTTTCATTCATCAGCACACACACAAAAATTGTTATACTTGAATTTATGTTCTTAATATTTACTTATTTAATGGTAAATATTACTCTAGATTGTAAGTCATTTAACAGTAATGACTATGTCCTACCAATCTATTTATTTTTCATTATCTACAGGTAGTATAAGTCTGTAATAACTTTTGCTATATCAAATACTAGTGCATTAATGCTATAGCAAATAGGTGTACACGCAGTTTTAAGACAAAAAATTATAAGGAAGACAGTTTAATATCTAATAAACACTTTACTACATGATGTATTTAATTATATATTTAATATCTATTGCATGTGAAAGCTCTCATTATGTTCATTAATACAATTTTCTTTTCTTCGGAAATGTCTTCAAATATTGTATTTCTTTGATACATTTTAAACAAAGGGAATTGTTTACATATTTCCTAATTACAGAAACTTAATACCATGAACTGTATTAATTTGTCACTGAAAGACAGAATAAAATTGCCTTCTATCAGCTCTCTTATTTATGGGAAATGCTATTAAATAAAAACTTAAGATACAATATCCATAAGGATGTTAAGTACATAGACACCCTCACCTTACCAAGTTATTGCATGAGAAACTTAATTATGACAATAACAATATTGACTAATATTGAATATGAATATAACATATTCATGTCATCCATGGGTAAGGGAACATAAGAATTACAAGTATTGCTATTTTTATGATTTTCCAAATGTAAACCTTATTTTAGTTTTAGTGATCTCTGAATGACATTTAAAATTTTTAATTAATAGAGAGCTGAATTCTAATGTAGAATTTATAATAAAAATCAAATCAATATTTTTAAAACTAAAAGCAAATATATCCTCTTATAAACATCAAATTTTATCATTTAAACTATGATACAGATAGCATAAAATAAAAAATCATCAAAAATTCAGAAGTTTCTCGAAGTGATCCGCGGGCAGGGTTACGAGTGGGCCGGGGCCTGGCCGGAGTCGGGGGCAGGGAGCGGGGTGGGAAGGGCAGGGGGGCGTCCATCAGAGGGGACTGGCCAGGATGAGCCGTGACCCTCAGGGACCCATGGGCACAGGCTGCCAGCTGCCAGCCCCTCTGAGTGAGCACCCAGGAACACAGACCGGGAGGGTGGGCAGACAGGCCATCGCGAACTTAGCAGCAGCTACTGCGACCCCCACAGCCCCTTGTCTCGCAATCTACCAGACAAATGGAAGCTCCTCTTAACCCACCTCCCAGGTACCCCCCAACAAGGGTTCTGAATTCTAAAAACAGCCAAAACATTTGAATGGTTACATATGAAATGCTGTCCTGCATCTTTCTGTCTCAAAGACAGCAGCTGCCCCTCCCCCAGCCCCCCACCCACCATCCCCCATGAACTGTATTAATTTGTCACTGAAAGACAGAATAAAATTGCCTTCTATCAGCTCTCTTATTTATGGGAAATGCTATTAAATAAAAACTTAAGATACAATATCCATAAGTATGTTAAGTACATAGACACCCTCACCTTACCAAGTTATTGCATGAGAAACTTAATTATGACAATAACAATATTGACTAATATTGAATATGAATATAACATATTCATGTCATCCATGGGTAAGGGAACATAAGAATTACAAGTATTGCTATTTTTATGATTTTCCAAATATAAACCTTATTTTAGTTTTAGTGATCTCTGAATGACATTTAAAATTTTTAATTAATAGAGAGCTGAATTCTAATGTAGAATTTATAATAAAAATCAAATCAATATTTTTAAAACTAAAAGCAAATATATCCTCTTATAAACATCAAATTTTATCATTTAAACTATGATACAGATAGCATAAAATAAAAAATCATCAAAAATTCAGAAGTTATTTTCATTTTTACATAATATTTGTTTGTAGTAGGTATTTGTTATAAAAGGAAGTTGTTACTGTCCTCAACTTTGCAGCCAATATAATTGGAGATACAATTTTATCATGCTTTTATTCTGATAACACGGTTTTCTTTCTACCACAACTACTTGCTTGTATTTCCCAAGTCAATTATTTGCTTGGCACATCATACATTTACTTTCAAATCCCTCAGCACGCAATTCTTCTAGGGTACCTGACACTGGTAATCCAGTACTGAAAGCTTTCCCCATCACTGGCTGAAGGAGATGGATAAGGGGAGAGGAGGTGAAGTAAGACTAATCCTAAACTCATTCATCTTCCCACCTTACAAGATAGTTTTTTTCTCATGAGTGCTTTAATAAATGTGATTTTAATAGGGGTAGTCTGTCCAAACAGAGATAATATGCTATTGTTTTTAGTCTGGTTTAGATAAGTACAATAATTATTGAAATTATAAAGTGATTAAATAAAAATTGATTTACAAGCCACAAATCTTCTATTTTTATAATATATAACCGTAAGTGTTCTATGAGAGGAAAAAAGATTAAAGAGGAAATTTAGGAAGAAGGAAAAGAAAATATGACATATTTAAGCTAATTTCATGAAATATTTTGTGAATTCCATATGAAAATAATTATTGCTAATTTCTTCATAATAATTGTTAAGTATCAAATATATTTAAGAGGTACTGTAATTGTGATAAGTCATCACTTTCACACAAACTTTTGCTTGTCTATTTGTAGTCAGGGTGGTGAAGATAGCAAAGCAATGTAAACTCGACATTTTTCATAGAGGTCAAGTAAAATACATCTCCACTAACATCCAAATTGTGTTTTTAAGCTTGAATAAATATTTTAAGTCATCCAAATATTATCCTTCTTACAGGAAATGTCATATGATTCAGACTAAACAATAACATGTTACTAAAAGACTCTTGAGAGTCCCTTGGACTGCAACCAGCCCATTCTAAAGGAGATCAGTCCTGGGTGTTCATTGGAAGGACTGATGCTAAAGCTGAAACTCCAGCCCTTTGGCCACCTCATGTGAAGAAGTGACTCACTGGAAGACTCTGATACTGGGAGGGATTGGGGGCAGGAGGAGAAGGGGACGACAGCTAATGAGATGGCTAAATGGCATCACCGACTCTGTGGACATGAATTTAAGTGAACTCCTGGAGTTGATGATGGACAGGGAGGCCTAGCGTGCTGTGATTCATGGGGTCACAAAGAGTCGGACACGACTGAGCGACTGAACTGAACTGACTGCATGCTTATTCACTGTTAAACACTAAAGAGTTAACAAGACCTAATTTAAAATACCTCTCAGTGTGGTATCTTCTGAAGTACTTTGTGTAGGTCATAAACTTTGCACTTAACCCATAATTCAAAATCTATGTGTCATCATTCAAGTGTGTTTGCCAAAACACCAAGCCAATTCATGGCAAGGATATTTTAGATGGACACTAAACTGTTTTTTTTTTTTTTTTTTTTTTAGGACTTCCCTGGTGGCTCAGATGGTAAAGCGTCTGTGCCTACAATGCAGGAGACCCAGGTTCGATCCCGGAGTTGGGAAGATCCCCTGGAGAAGGAAATGGCAACCCACTCAGGAAATGGCATCCCACTCCAATACTCTTGCCTGGAAAATCCCATGGACAGAGGAGCCTGGTAGACTACAGTCCATGGGGTCACAAAGAGTCGGACACGACTGAGCGATTTGACTCACAAACTGTTTTTGGTTTTTGCTTATATTTTTTGCTATTATAAACACTGTGATGAACATTCTTATGCATGTTTGCTATACCACACAATCAATAATTTCTATAAATCATAAACCGAAGAATGACAGACCATGTAAATTATACACATGTTCAACTTTAGGAGGTCAAATTGTTTTCCTAAGTGTCTACACCAATTTATACTTTTATCATTGATGTAGTATACAAAATTCATGGGGATTGATAATTTCACCAACATTTAGTTTCACGAATGTGTTCACTTTTTGTCAGCTGGTCTGGATTAAAATTATATCTCATTTTAGTCAATATTCTTCTGGTTACTAGTGAGGCTAAGTGTTTATATATTTATTCAACAAATTATTCTACTTCATGAAAAGACTGGTCTCAAGTTTTGCTCATTTTACTGTTGTATTTTTAAATTTTGATTTATGCAAAATTTTAAAATATTTTTGATGTTAATTCATTGTCAATTTATGGCAATTTTGAAGCACACTATTTCTTGACTCTAAAACACTTCAACTTTTAATTATTTCAAAAAATTTTCTCAACATCACTCATAATCAGAGAAATGCAAATCAAAACCACAATGAGGTACCATTTCACACCAGCCAGAATGGCTGCTATCCAAAAGTCTACAAGCAATAAATGGTGGAGAGGGTGTGGATAAAAGGGAACCCTCTTACACTGTTGATGGGAATGCAAGCTAGTACAACCATTATGGAGACGAGTGTGGAGATTCCTTAAAAAACTAGAAATAGAGCTGCCATATGACCCAGCAATCGCACTCCTGGGCATACACACTGAGGAAACCAGAACTGAAAGAGACATATGTACTCCAATATTCATTGCAGCACTGTTTATAATAGCCAGGACATGGAAACAGCCTAGATGTCCATCTGCAGACGAATGGATAAGAAAGCTGTGGTACATTTACACAATGGAGTATTACTCAGCCATTAAAAAAGAATACATTTGAATCAGTTCTAATGAGGTGGATGAAACTGGAGCCTATCATACAGAGTGAAGTCAGCCAGAAGGAAAAACACCAATACAGTATACTAATGCATATATATGGAATTTAGAAAGATGATAATGATAACCCTGTATAGGAGACAGCAAAAGAGACACAGATGTATAGAACAGTGTTTTGGACTCTGTGGGAGAGGGCGAGGGTGGGATGATATGGGAGAATGGCATTGAAACATGTATATTATCATACGTGAAATGAATCACCAGTCCAGGTTCGACGATGATACAGGATGCTCGGGGCTCAGATTCATGTCAATGTATGGCAAAACCAATACAATAATGTAAAGTAATTAGCCACCAATTAAAATAAATAAATTAAAAAAAAAAGATTCACTGAAGAACAAAAAAAATTTTTTTTTCAATAATAAGAAAACTGAAAATGTGTCTAATACAGAGGAGTAGGAAAAACCTGAGTTTACCTTTTCCTGTGGGCACACCACAATTACAGCTATTTTCAGAGTGCCTATCTATGAGAATGACCTAAAAACTAGCAGAAAAGATTCTCCACAGCTAAAGATATAAAGAAGGAACCACAATAATATGAATAAAAGGGGCAGAGATGTGGTATAGTCAAGACCACATCCTCAAACAGGCAACTCACAAACAAAGGATAATCACAATTGCAGTGGTTCTTTCCAAGGAGTGAGGGATCCAAGCCCCACATTTGGCTTCTAACCCCAGGGTCCTGTACTAGGAAGCTGAGCCCTCAGAACATCTTGCCCTGAAGGCCAGAGGGACTTTCATATGAGAGAGCTAGAGTTCTGTGGTAAACAGAAACTCCACTCTTAAAGGGCATATGCAAAATCTCACATCCTCTGATCCTGGCACAGAGGTAGTAATTTGAAAGAAGCCTGGGTCAGAAACACCTGCTGATCTTGGAGAGTCCCCTGGAGAAGCAGGAGGCAATCAGTATTCCTCCTGGGGACACAGACATTTATGGTAGCAACTTTGGTAGGCTTATTCTACTACAAGGACACTGGTGCCAGAAAGCACCATTTTGGAGTCCTCCCTCCAGCCTATTAGTTTCAGTGACTTCAGAGTACTGGCAGTCACTACTTGAGGTAGGGCCTGGCACCCAACTGGGCCAGGGGGCAAAGAGCATACAACTGTGCCCATTATAGTCAGTCCTACCAACAGAAGCATGGGAAATAGATGGAAAAACAGTGGAAACAGTGTCAGACTTTATTTTGGGGGGCTCCAAAATCACTGCAGATGCTGATTGCAGCCATGAAATTAAAAGACACTTACTCCTTGGAAGGAAAGTTATGACCAACCTTGATAATATATTAAAAAGCAGAGACATTACTTTGCCAACAAAGGTCCGTCTAGTCAAGGCTATGGTTTTTCCCATGGTCATGTATGGATGTGAGAGTTGGACTGTGAAGAAAGCTGATCGCCGAAGAATTGATGCTTTTGAACTGTGGTGTTGGAGAAGACTCTTGAGAGTCCCTTGTACTTCAAGGAGATCCAACCAGTCCATTCTAGGGGCGATTGATCCTGGGAGTTCATTGGAAGGACTGATGCTAAAGCTGAAACTCCAATACTTTGGCCACCTCATGCGACGAGTTGACTCACTGGAAAAGACTCTGATGTTGGGAAAGGTTGGGGGCGGGAGGAGAAGGGGACGACTGAGAGCGAGATGGCTGGATGGCATCACCGACTCTGTGGACATGAGTTTGAGTGAACTCCGGGAGTTGGTGATGGATAGGGAGGCCTGGCGTGCTGTGATTCATGGGGTCGCGGAGAGTCGGACACGACTGAGCGACTGAACTGAACTGAACCAACAGAAGGGCCCATGCAGCCTACATGGGGGCACACTAAAGCATATATCTATGGTGAACAGAGATTGTGTCGCTGGGTCCCATTGTACATCTCCTACATAAAACCACTCCTCCAAAATTGGGAAATGTAACTTATTACCTTATACATAAAAATAAACAGAGAATGAGGTAAAAGAAGAATATGTTCCACATTAAGAGATACAACACCATGAACTGCAGCCCTCCAGGCTCCTCTGTCCGTTGGATACTCCAGGCAAGAATACTGGGATGGGTTGCCATTTCCTTCTCCAAAGGATCTCCCTGACCCAGGGATTGAATCAAGGTCTTCTGCACTGCAGGTGGATTCTTCACCACTAGCTCAGCCAAAATCCAAACAGAGCTAAAGAATACTTCAACTGAAATTTTAAAATATGCTAGAAGGAATCAACAGTAGATTAGAAGACAAAGATGAACAGATCAGTGATATGGAAGACAAAGTAGTGGAAATTATCTAAACTGAAAAAAAACTTTTTAAAAAAAATCATAGTTTTAAAGACCTCTGGACAACATCAAACATATTAACAATAGCATTACAGGAGTCCTGAAGGAAAAAGAGAGAGAGAGAGAGAACACTTATTTGAAGGAACAAAAGCTAAAGAATTCCTAACCTTGGGAAGAAAACCAGGCATCCAAGCCCAGGAGGCACTTAGAGAACCAAACAAGATGAAACCAAAGATCTCCACATCAAACACATAATAATTAAAATTGAAAAATTAAAGACAGAGACTCTTACAGCAGTGGGAGAAAAGCAACTTGTAACACATATGGAAATTCCCAAAAGACTATCAGCCAACTTTTCAGCATAAACTGCATGAAAGTGATAAAAGGGAAAAACCCACAAATAAAAATACACAACCCAGAAAGGCTATAGAGTATTCTGAATTCAGAATTCAATTAAGAATTCATTGAGAATAGAAGGAGAAATGCTTTTATAGACAAGCAAAAGCTAAGAGTTCAACACCACTAAACCAACTTTACAAGAAATGTTACAGTGGCTTCTCCAAGCAGAAAAAAAGACTACAACTAGATAAACAAAAATTATGAAAGAAAAAAGTCTCATTGTTAAAGACAAAATACAGTAGAACAACTATTTATAATGCCAGTAGTAATACAAATATTTGCAGAAACAAAAGTAGTAATACCATCTTCATTTACAATAAGTAGTAAAGGGATACACAGAAAATGTAAACTATGATGCCAAAAATTTTAAATATATGGGCAAAGTAGAATTTAAGGAGATATCTATCTATCTATCTATAAATCATGGTAACAACAAACCAAAAATATATGGTAGATACATAGAGGAAAGAATAAAGAATCCAACCACCACTAAGAATAACTATCAAAACACAATGGAAGATAGCAAAAAAAACCAAAAAAACAAAAAACAGAAAACTATAAAACCAGTCACCAAAAACTTAACAAAAGTACAATACCTGTCAATAATTACTTTAAGTGTAAATGGATGAAATTCTCCAGTCAGAAGACAAAGTGGTTGATTGGATTAAAAAACAAAACCCATAAGTATGCTTTCTACAAGACATTCACTTTTGATCTAAAGATACACACATTGAAACTGGGGAATAGGAAACATTATTCAAGATGGAAATGAAAGAAAACTAGGATAGTAATAGTTAAAAGACAAAATAGACTCTCGAACAATAGCAAAAGACAAAGCAAGACATGGCATAATAATAAAGGTGTCAATCCAACAGGAAGATACAACAATTGTAAATATAGACAAACCCCAAAAAGTATACCTGTAAACTTAAAGCAAATATTAACAAACATTGAGAAACTGACAGTAACACAATAATAGCTAATAATTTTAATACCCCACTTATGTCAATGGACAGATCATCCAGACGGAAAGTCAATACAACCGACTTTAAATGACACATTCAGTTCAGTTCAGTTCAGTCGCTGAGTAGTGTCCGACTCTCCGCGACCCCATGAATCACAGCACGCCAGGCTGTGTCTATCACCTCCCTGACGCCTCCCTCCCTCACCTGACGCCTCCCTGTCTATCACCAACTCCTGGAGTTCACTCAAACTCATGTCCATCGAGTTGGTGATGCCATTCAGCCATCTCATTCTCTGTCCTCCCCTTCTCCTCCTGCCCCCAATCCCTCCCAGCATCAGAGTCTTTTCCAGTGAGTCAACTCTTCTTTGGAGTTTCAGCTTCAGCATCAGTCCTTCCAATAAACACCCAGGACTGATCGCCTTTAGAATCAGGAAAAATTAATAGATGTATATATAAAACATTCCATCCAAACGCAACTGAATATGAAGTCTTTTCAAGTGTACGTGGAGACCTCTATGACAGATGAATGCTGGACCACAAAACAAGTCTCACTAAATTTAAACATAACAACAATGTGAGATTAGAATTCAACTATAAGGAAAAAAAAACCTGCAAAAAACACACACTTGCAGAAGCTAAACAGTATACTACTAAACAACTGATAAGTTACTAATGAAACTCAAAACAAAAGAAAACATGGAGGCAAGTGAAAAAGACAACAAAAGGGTCCAAAATCTATGAGACAAAAAGCAAAAGCAGTTCTAAGAGAGATGTTAATAGCAATAAAATTCTACATCAGGAAACAAGAAAAATCTAAATAATTTAACCTTAAACTTAAAGGAACTAGAAAAAGAAGAACCTCAAAATCAGTACAAGGGAAAACATAAGATCAGAGAAAATGTAAATAAACTTACCTAGAATAAATAGATAAGTTCCAAGAAATGTACAGTTTCCTAGATTGAATTAGGACAAACAGAAAATATAAACAGGTCAATAAACAGTTTGAAATTTGAATCAATAATGAAAACTTTCCAACAAAGAAACTCCAGGACTAGAGAGCCTCCTTAAGGCATGAGAAACAGCATAGATTTTACCTTCATTAAAGGATAATAAGTAAATGTTACAAACAACTTTAAAGAATCTGTTCTACCATTTAGATAAGATGGGGAAATTCCTTGAAAGATCCAACCTATGGATCTACTAAGAAAAAAATGTATAGCATGAGTAGCCTCATATCTACTATAGAAATTGAAATTTTAGCAAAATCCTTCATACTAAGGAAACTTCACTCCTAGATATTGCCACCAGTTGATACTGCCAAGCATTTGAGGGATAAATAGTATGAAATCCATGCAAATTTGTCCAGAGATGATGAGAAAGGAAAACTTTATAAGTTATCCCAAAATGTCAGAATTATCCGGATACCTACCAAACAAGAAAAGTAGACTACAAACCAATATCTTCATAACACTTTTGCAAAATTTCTAAAGATTCTTAACATCTTGAATGAACCAATGTATAAAAAGGAAATATATTTGGAACTGGGATTTCTCAGAGAATTGCTATGTTTGTTTAATATGAAGAAATAACAACTGACCAAAGAAAAATACAGTTGACTGTGTTGAAAACTTACCAAGAAAAACCATATGCTCCTCACAAAATATATAGAAAAGACATTTTTCAAAATCCAACACTCATTCCTGATAAAAGATCTCAGCACACTAGAATTTGAAGTGAGCTTCTTTTACACGACAAAAAAAAATCTGTGAGTTAAAGATCTTAAAAAATGATAAATAATTGAATATTTTTCTGCTAAAATCACAATACAAAAAGTGTGCCTGCTCTCGCCACATCTATTCATCAATGTACTGGAATTTTAGCCAGTGCAGTAAAGCAAGAAAAAGAAAACAAGCATCTGATTTTAAAGAAAAGCATTAAACTGTGTCAAGGTACCTATGTGATTATCTGTGTAGACAATCCAATGGAAGGTATAAAAAATCCACTAGACAAGTAATTATATTTAGTGATGCTGTAGAATGTATAGAACCTGGGTCTCCCGCATTGGAGGCAGACGCTTTAACCTCTGAGCCACTGGGGAAGCCCCTAGAATATAAAGTTAGTTTATTAAAGTCATTTTCACTCTATTTACTACCAACAAACATTTGGTAATTGGAATTTAAGAAAAATAATACCACCAAAATAACCTCAAAATATAAAATACTTACAGATCAACCTGAAATACTTAACGATCAATTGATTAGAACTGAAAAGATAAGTATGTAAAATACAACAACCATTCCTGATCAAAGATTTATACAAAGTAGAAGGGAGCATCCTAAACAAGATTAAAAGCCATATGAGAAATCCACAGCTACCACTTTATTTAATTTATTTAAATAATTATATTTATTTAATGGTGAAAAACAGAATGATACTACCCTAATAGCAAATAAGGATATCAACTCTCAGGATGTCCATTGATCTAGTCATATGTGTATGCATATATGTACATAAATTATGTTACCCACATCATATGTAACATGAACATAATGCATATATTATATATGCATATATTATAGAAAATATTTCTCTGATGGCTCAGATGGTAAAGGATCTGCCTGCAATGCAGGAGACCCAAGTTTGATCCCTGGGCTGGGAAGATCCACTGGAGAAGAAATGGCAATCCACTCCAGTATTCTTGCCTAGAGAATTCCATGGACAGAGGAACTAGCAGGCTCCATGAGGTCACAAAAAGTCAGACACAATTGAGTGGTGAACACTTTATGACGTAAAATTTATAACTGATCTTTTATCAATAAGTATAATCTAAGAAATACAATGATTTTGATCCCACTAATCAAATAATAATAATTATAGATAGTAAGTAGATACACGCACTTAGAAAAAAGTAGCCATGATACAAAATATTCTTTCTATATACAGTGCTTGGGGCTTCCCAGGTGGCTCAGTGGCAAAGAACTGCCTGTCAAGCAGGAGAGACCAGTTCCATCCCTAGGTCAGGAAGAGCTCCTGGAGGAAAAAATAGGAACTCACTCCAGTACTCTTGCCTGGAAAACCCTATGTGACAGAGAAGCCTGGCATGCAACAATCCCTGGGGTTTCAAAGAGTTGAACATAACTGAGCACACACAGATACAATGTTTAATTATTATGGTTCAGTTCAGTTGCTCAGTCGTGTCCGACTCTTTGCGACCCCATGAATCACAGCACGCCAGGCCTCCCTGTCCATCACCAACTCCCGGAGTTCACTCAAACTCATGTCCATTGAGTTGGTGATGCCATCCAGCCATCTCATTCTCTATCGTCCCCTTCTCCTCCTGCCCCCAATCCCTCCCAGCTTCCGAGTCTTTTCCAGTGAGTCAACTCTTCGCTTGGAGTCAAAATACTGAGGCAAATTGATAGCAAAGTAAAAGAAACACATCAAAACATGTCTTTCTCTATAAATATATTAAAATTCTTTCACATAAATGTCAGAATGACTCAAAGGATAAATTGTAGAAAAAATTTCCTTTAAAATATCAATCTATCTCATTTAATGGATTCAGTTCAGTTCAGTTCAATCACTCGGTTGTGTCCGACACTTTGCGACCCCATGAATCACAGCACACCAGGCCTCCTTGTCCATCACCAACTCCCGGAGTTCACTCAAACTCATGTCTGTCGAGTCTGCCATCTCATCTTCTGTCGTCCCCTTCTCCTGCCCCCAATCCCTCCCAGCATCAGAGTCTTTTCCAGTGAGTCAACTCTTCGCATGAGGTGGCCAAAGGATTGGCGTTTCAGCTTTAGCATCAGTCCTTCCAATGACCACCCAGGACTGATATCCAAACTGGTCACAATATTGCACACATACCATCATCTGTTATTTTCTATGCGTTTCTCTATACTGTGCTTAATTCCTTATAAATCGTATTTTGGACAAATATATATATATAAACAGTACAGAGAAATGCATAGAAAATAACAGATGATGATATGTGTGCAATATTGTGACCAGTTTTTCAGCATTCAGAGATTTAATTTCCTCATTTATAAGATTAACTGGCAATTTATTACATGAGATTTATTTGCTATATATAATTTTGTGTTTTGTTTATAGATATTACATGGCACAAATAATGACAAAATTGCATAATTGAGTACACAACTTTCAAGTCATGAAAACTCAAGAAAATATTCAGTATGCTTAAATATGTGTAATTTATTGGTGTATTACAAGAAATAAACTCTATTGTTTGATAACAAAAATTGAAAATTTTGGTTCATTTCAGTTCAGTTGCTCAGTTGTGTCTGACTCCTTTCAGACCCATGGACTGCAGCACGCCAGGCTTCCCTGTCCATCACCAACTCCTGGAAGTTTACTCAAACTAACGTCCATCAAGTCAGTGATGCCATCCAACCATCTCATCCTCTGTTGTCCCCTTCTCCTCCCCCCTTCTATCTTTCCCAGCATCAGGGTCTTTTCAAATGAGTCAATTCTTTGCATAAGTCAGCCAAAGTATTGGAGCTTCAGCTTCGGCATCAGTCCTTCCAAGGAATATTTGGGACTAATTTCCTTTACGATTGACTGGTTGGATCTCCTTGCAAACCAAGGGACTCTCAAGAGTCTTCTCCAACACCGCAATTCAAAAGCATCAATTGTATGTTGCTCAGCTTTCTTTGTAGTCCAACTTTCACATCCATACATGACTACTTTGATTAGTAAATATTTTTATTTTTATTTTTATTTTTTATTTTTTATTTTTTTTAAATTTTTAATTATGATTTTATTAGGTCCAAGTAATAATCACAACTCTATGTACATTACCAGTTTGTATCACTTAAACATTTTTTTTATTTTATTTTATTTTATTTTATTTTTTTGTGACTTTCTCAAAATTTATTTATTTATTTTTTTTTATATTTTTCTTTATAGTTAAAAGTATTTTTATTAAAAAAGCACAAATGCAAAGAAATGAACAGAGGAAAATTTATGCGTCGAACCTGTATAAGAGACTGCAAAAGAGACATAGGCATTTAGAACAGTCTTTGGGACTCTGTGGGAGAGGGTGAAGGTGGAATGATTGGGGAGAATGGAATTGTAGCATGTATATTATCATAAGTGACCAGTCCAAGTCCAGTAAATATTTTTAAATTACTGTAAGAATTTCTCAAAGTTTCATAGCCTAAAATTTAATCTGCTTGGATATTTGACTGAGTAAGTAAAGGTAAATTCATCTGATGACATTACTTAAATCAGATATTAAAATTTTTGTTGAAGTAAATTGTAAATATTTATTGTTTTGATAACCCTGATATTTATGTTTAAGCACCTTGTTTCTGTAAAGAAACCTAACCAGTACTAGGAATTTGGCAGAAAGACTAGGCAATCTGAAGAACTAATGTAATGTTGTTGGGAAAATGACAGATAAAGAAACAAATTGGAGCTGTCAGCCTGGTGGTAATAATGCAACTGCAAACTCAAATGGAAAAGGTCAGGTAAAACTAGCAAATAAGGGCACAGAATAAGTCTTATTCAGATTTAGATACATTAAAGTGTCACCTAGCACAGCTGGAAACATGCTTTGATGTAAGGCAAAAAGACAAGTGATAAAAATTTACTTGGTCATTGGTGGAAAAACGAAGCACTTTTTTTAAAACTAGAATTTTGCTTTGGATCATCTGTAGCTTTACTCTTCACAGTTTTAAATAGTCAAGGACATTCAACGAATGAGAAGTATAATAGATTATAAAGCCAGGAATAAAATTACTTAGCAATACCTACAGAAGGTATTGCTATAATTATGTTGGTAGTAGAGCAATGCTTTTGGTTATTTTGTGTGTGTGTGTGTGTTTCTGAGTGGTCCATGTGAAAACTAAAAAGCAATTGTCAGGAGTAAAGTAAAAAGCCAGAAAGAATCAGTGTTTACGTTAGTAAATATAACATTTAAAACTTTAAGGGTATTTTCCAGATTATGCCTTTTCTTTTTATCAAAGTGATAACTTTTAAATAAGTACTGTTATTCTCTGTATTAATGGTTAAATTAATAGTTGTCTTTGTGGTTGGATAAGGAAGTAAAGGATATGAAGACAAAGATGAAAAAAGCCATTTTACTTTATCATGATGTAATAAATTTCTTAATTTTTAAAATGTAAAAATGTAATGTATCAATTCAAGTTATTAAGACATTGGTTTGTTGGTTTGTATTGCCTTTTTCAGTAACTCCAAAAATGTTATAATCACCCACAAGAAAGATGTGAAGAAAATATTTGATAGTCAATGTTAGTAATAATGGTAGAATAGATACTACTTTTTGAAAAATTAAAGGGCCACTAGAGAAAATATAATAAATTTAGGAAAAAAAATGAAAAAGACTTTGTAATGCAAAAGATAACTAAGAATGTAAAGACAAAATATGCAAATAAAAATGCAATTTCCTTAAATATTTTCCTATTAATTTTTAAGTAATCAAAGTTTGTTTAAGAGTTGCTTCAGTTGTGTAAGAACCATCCTATTCCTCTTAAGGAATTCCTATAAAGGCTTAGTTAAAGTGCTACATTCAATATGTCAGCAAATTTGGAAAATGCAACAGTGGTCACAGGACTGTAAAAGGTCAGTTTTCATTCCAATCCCAAAGAAAAGCAAAGCCAAAAAATGTTCAAACTACCACACAATTGAGCTCATTCCACATGTCAGCAAGGTAATGCTCAAAATCCTTCAAGCTAGGCTTCAGCGGTACATGAATCAAGAATATCCAAGTGTACAACATGGATTTAGAAGACAGAGGAATCAGAGATCAAATTACCAACATCCTCTGGATGAGAGAAAAATCAAGGGAATTCCAGAAAAAAACATCTGCTTCATTGACTACTCGAAAGCCTTTGTGTGAATCACAACAAACTGGAAAATTATTGAAGAGATGGGAATACTGGACCACCTCACCTGTCTTTTCAGAAACCTGTATGCAGGTCAAGAAGCAACAGTTAGAACCTTACACGGAACAGCACACTGGTTCAAAATTGGGAAAGGAGTACATCAAGACTGTATACTGTCACCCTGCTTGTTTAACTTATATGCAGAGTACATAATGTGAAACTCCAGGATGGATGAATCATAAGCCAGAATCAAGATTGCCTGGAGAAATATAAACAACATCAGATATGCAGATGATACCAGTCTAATGGCAGAAAGCAAAGAGAAACTAAAGAGCCTTTTGATGAAGATGAAAAAGGAGAGTGAAAAAGCTGGCTTAAAACTCAACATCCAGAGAACAAGATGGCGGAGTAGGTGGATGTGGAGTACATTGCTTTCCAATGATACATCAGAAATACACATTCAGACACAGAAGTGCATGTAGAACACCAGCTGAGAGCATACAGGAGGACCTGACCAGTGGAAAATAATATATGAAAGTAAAAGTGAAGTTGTTCAGTCGTGTCCAACTCTTTGTGACCCCATGGACAGTAGCCAACCAGGCTCCGCAATCCATGGGATTTTCTAGGCAAGAATACTGGAGTGGCTGCCATTTCCTTCTCCAGGGAATCTTCCCAACCCAGGGATCGAACCTGGGTCTCCTGCATTGCAGACAGATGCTTTACCGTCTGAGCCACTAGGGAAGCCCCAAATAATAATACATAGACCCATGAAAAACTCTGTAGAACAAGGAACTAAGAGGAAAAACAGGAGTATTAGTAGGACTGGACCTACCCTCAGAGGGTGGGGGGAGCTGAAGCAGGGGTCCAATCCCCACAGCAGGGCAACTGTCTATATCAGAGGAGAAACATTTAAGGCTGAGAGTGAAACAGCTGATCTGTGGCACCCTAAATGGAATGAGAATCAGACAGTCTTGCTGCAGCCATACATATGTCAGGCAGGAACATGGGCCTCCTGGAAGGGGCAGAGGCTGGGAGCTAGAGTTTAGGAATTGCGGAGCAATCCCAGTGCCAGGGCTGGTGTTGACTGTGGAGAGACGGATCGAGGGGATGTAAGGAAGGAGATCACGGTGGAAAATGCCTGTGGAGGAAAGCCAGGCAGCCATGGAAGCAAGGTGATACTGCTGAGTCTTGCATAGTGGGTGGAGCCATCACAGCAGCGTCTCTCTCTCCACACACCAGCATCGGCAGCTGAACAATAGAAAGACTGGCCCATCAAAGGCCTGATGCACTGAACTGCAGAGTAGGACCCCAGGGTCCTACTTACTCTATAGACTCTTTTGGATTTTCTTTTTTTTTTCCGTTTTTTCCCCCTCTGTTGTAGTTGTCAATTTTCTTGGCACTAAGAAATCCAATTAAGCTTTAGAGCATTTTTTTTTCCCCAGTCACATTTTTTATTGTTGTCATAAACCTCTGCCTCTACTTTGAGCTTCTGGATTTCTGTGGAGTTTTCAACTGTTTTTTTCTTTTCTCTTTTTTAATTTAAAAAAAATTTTTATACCTATTATTTTTTCTACATTCATGCCTTTGTTTGCTTTTCCTACTGTTCTGTCCACCTTGCAGTTAATCTTTAACATATATAAATTTTCTTTATCTACCTCTATTTAATTTGCATATCTATTCTTTCTTTCTTTCTCTCCTATCCTCTCAACATATTTGCTTTTATTCCATTGCTTTATTCCTCAATTGGCACCTTGATTTAATTTTGTTTTCCAGTTTGTCCTGTAATTAGTTTTATTCTGGTAGATATAATTTTTGGTTTCCTTGTTTGCTGGGTCAATCTATTGTACTTAATTTTTGTTGGACTGTTTTGATTTTGCTTATGGGTGTATATGCATATGTGTATATTCAGTCACACATTCTATTGCTGTTGTAAACCTCTGTCTCTACATTGGGGTTTTGCAGTTCTGTGGAGTTTTCCTTTTTTTCCCCCTTTTTTCTTTCTTCTTCCACTTTTTTCTTTACTCTTTTTTTATTTTAAGTTTTAATTTTTTTAAACCTATTATATTTCTACATTTATTCCTTCATTTGCCTTTCCTACTGTTCTTTTCCCCATGCAGTTAATCTTTAATGTATATAAATCATTTTCATCTACCTCTATTTAAGTTTGCATATCTATTCTTTCTTTCTTTTCTTTCTTTCCTTTCCTCTCAACATATTTGTTAGTTTTGTTTTCATTGCTTTATTCTTCACCTGGCACCTTGCTTTAGATTTGTTTTCCAGTTTCTGCTTAAGTTAGTTTTGTTCTTAACTGGTAAATATAATTTTTGATTTCCTTTGTTCACCAGATCAATCTACTGTACTTTATTTTTGTTGGACTGTTTTCACTTTTCTCATGGGTTTATATGTATATGTGTGTATTCCATTATTTTAATTATTATTTGCCTGATTTTGTAACTGTCATTGGTCTAGGGTTTATCTTTGCTTTCTCATTTTTGGATATTTGTTTTACTCTCCCTTAATACCATAACAAACCACTTACGGAATCTTTGTTCCTCACCTGAGATCAAGCCCTGAATCTTTGGAGTGGGAGCACTGACTCCAAGACCCTAGACTACCAGAGAACTAATTCCAGGGAGTATCAAATAGTGAGAGCTCAGACAAAGGGAACCACTAGAATACAAGACCCAGCATCACCCAACCACCAGAAGCAGACTGTGCAGGATGCCTCATCTAAAAAACAAAACAAATATACAAACCCAATCAACTGCAGACAGGTGTAACACCTCACTCAGCCTTGCCCATAAGAGGAAAAGCAAACAAAAATTCAGCACAAATTTCACCCTATATGATGCTCACATAAACCACTGGACCAACCTCAGGAGGGCAGAAACCAAAAGAAAGAAATAATTCAACTTTCCTTGAAGCCTGGGAAATGGAGACCTCAAACAAAATAACTTATAAAAAATGAAAAGGCTGAGAAATACTACACAAATGAAGGAAAAACTAGAAACATAGAATTCCAAACAAATGAAGAGGAAATAGGAAAATTACCTGAAAAAAATCAGAATAATGATAGTAAAAATGATCAAAAACCTGGAAACAAATGGAGAAAATGCAAGAATCCATTAATAAAGTTCCAGAAGAATTAAAGAATAAGCATACGAAGACAAAAAACACAATTACTGAAATTAAAAATACTCTGGAAGGAATCAATAACAGAATATCTGAAGCAGAAGAACAAATCAGTGAACTGGAAGATAAAATGGTGGAAAAAACTTCTGAAGGGCAAAATAAAGTAAAAAGAATGAAAAGAACGAAGGACAGTCTCAGAGACCTCTGAGACCATATCAAATGCACCAGCATTCAAACTATAGGGGTCCCAAAAGAAAAAGAGAAAAAGAAAGGGTATGAGAAATTTTTTGAAGAGAGTATAGTTGAAAATTTCCTCAACATGGAAAAGGAAATAGTCAATCAAGTCCAAGAGAGACAAAGAGTCAGATAAAGGATAAACCCAATGAGAAACATGCCAAGACTCATACTAATCAAACTAACAAAGACTAAACACAAAGAAAGAATATTAAAAGCAGCAAGGAAGAAACAACAAATAACATACAAGGGAAACTCCATATGCTTAACACCTGATCTTTCAGCAGAAACTCTGCAGGCCAGAAAGGAATAGCAGGACATATTTAAAATACTAAAAGAGAAAAATCTACAACCAAGATTACTGTACCTAGCAAGGATCTCATTCAAAATTGATGGAGAAATAAAAAGCTTTTCAGACAAGCAAAAGTTAAACGACTTCAGGACAACCAAATCAGCTTTACAACAAATGTTAAACACACTTATATAGTTAAGAAATAAAACAGAAGAAAAAAGACCTACAAAATCAAGCACAAACAATTAGAAAATGGCAATAGGAACATACATATAAACAATTGTTTTAAATGTAAATGGATTAAATGCTCCAGCCAAAAGACACAAACCGGCTGAATGGATACTAAAACAAGACCCATATGTATGCTGTCTACAAGAAACCCACTTCGGACCTAAAGACACATATAGACTGAAAGTGAGAGGATGGAAAAATATATTCCATTCAAAAGGAAGCAAAAGAAAGATGGAGTAGCAATCCTCATACCAGATAAAATAGATCTTAAAATAAAAAAGATTATAAGAGATAAGGAAGGACACTACATAATGACCAAGAGATCAATCCAAGAGGAAGACATAACATTTGTAAATATCTATTCACCCAACATAGGAGCACATCAATACGTAAGACAAACACTAACAGACAGAAAAGGAGAAATTGACAGTAACACAACAATAATAAGAGAATTTAACACCCCACTCACACCAATGGACAGATCATCAAAAGAGAGAATTAATAAGGAAACACAAGTCTTAAATGATACATTAGATGAGATGGATCTCATGGATATCTTCAGGAAATTCCATCCAAATGTAGAATAATATAACTTCTTCTCAAGTGCACATGGGAATTTCTCCAGGATAGACCACATCTTGTGTCACAAATCAAACCTCAGTAAATTTCAACTCAGCTCAGTTGCTCAGTTGTGTCCGATTCTTTGTGACCCCATGAACTACAGCATTGCAGGACTCCCTATCCATCACCAGCTCCCGGAGTTTACTCAAACACATGTCCATTGAGTCAGTGATGCCATCCAACCATGTCATCCTCTGCCGTCCCCTTCTCCTTCTGCCTTCAATCTTTCCCAACATCAGGGTCTTTTCAAATGGGTCAGCTCTTTGCATCAGGTGGCCAAGTATTGCAGTGTCAGCTTCAACATCAGTCCTTCCAATGAATATTCAGGACTGATTTCCTTTAGGTGAACTGGTTGGATCTCCTTGCAGTCCAAGGGACTCTCAAGAGTCTTCTCCAATACCACAGTTTAAAAGAATAAATTCTTAGGTGCTCAGCTTTCTTAATACTCCAACTCTCACATCCATACATGACTACTGGAAAAAACATACCCTTGACTAGATGGACTTTTGTGGGCAAAGTAATGTCTCTGCTTTTAATAGGCTGTCTAGGTTGGTCATAACTTTTCTTTCAAGGAGTAAGCGTCTTTTAATTTCATGGCTGCACACAGCACCTGCAGTGATTTTGGAGCCAGAAAAAATAATTCTGCCATATTTTCCCTATCTATTTCCCATGAAGTGATGGGATCAGATGCTCCTCTTTCACTTTCATCAAGAGGCTCTTTAGTTCTTCTTCACTTTCTGCCATAAGGGTGGTGTCATCTGCATATCTGAGGTTATTGATATTTCTCCCAGCAATCTTGATTCAAGTTTGTGCTTCCTCCAGCCCAGCATTTCTCATGATGTGCTCTGCATATAAGTTAAATAAGCAGTGTGACAATATACAGCCTTGACTTTCTCCTTATCCTATTTGGAACCAGTTTGTTGTTCCATGTACAGTTCCAACTGTTGCTTCCTGACCTGCATACAGGTTTCTCAACAGGCAGGTCAGGTGGTCTGGTATTCCTCTTTCAGAATTTTCCACAGTTTATTGTGAGCCACACAGTCAAAGGCTTTGGCATAGTCAGTGAAGCAGAAATAGATTTTTTTCTGGAATTCTCTTACTTTTTCAATGATCCAGTGGATGTTGGCAATTAGATTTCTGGTTCTTTGCCTTTTCTAAAACCAGCTTGAACATCTTAAAGTTCATGCTTCAGGTATTGTTGATGCCTGGCTTAGAGAATTTTGAACATTACTTTACTAGCATGTGAGATGAGTGCAATTGTGCGATAGTTTGAGTAAGCCTACAGCAAATATTATTCTCAATGGTGAAAAACTGAACGCATTCCCCCTAAGATCAGAAACAAGACAAGGATGTCCATTTTTCACCACTGTTATTCAATACAGTTCTGGAAGGTATAGCTACAGCAATCAGAGAATATAAAGAAATAAAAGAATCCAGATCAGAAAAGAAGTAAATATCACCCTGTTTGCAGATGACGTGATACTCTACATAGAAAATCCTAAAGATAGTATCGGAAAATTACTAGAGCTAATCACTGAATTTAGCAAAGTTGCAGGATACAAAATCAATACACAGAAATCACATGCATTTCTATATACAAACAATGAAAAATCAGAAAGAGAAATTAAACAATCAATCCCATTCACCATTGCAACAAAAAGAATTAAATATCTAAGAATGAACTTAGCTAAGGAGAAAAAAGAACTGTACATAGAAAATTATATGACACTAATGAAATAAATCAAAGATGACAAACAGATGGAGAGATATTCCATATTCCAGGGTAGGAAAAATCAATATTGTGAAAATGACTATACTACCAAGTGCAATCTACAGATTTAACACAATCCTGATCAAATTACCAATGGAATTTTTCACAGAATTAGAAAAAAATATTTCACAACTAATATGGAAACACAAAATCCCCCAAATAGCCAAAGTAGTCTTGAGAAAGAAGAATGGAGCTGGAGGAATCAACTTTTTGACTTCAGATTATATTACAAAGCTACAGTCATAAAGACAGTATAGTACTGGCACAAAAACAGAAGTATAGACCAATGGAATAATATAATAAGCCCAAAAATCAACCCAAGCACCTATAGGCACCTATTCTTGACAAAGGAGGCAAAAATATACAATGGGGCAAAGACAGCCTCTTCAATAAATGGTGCTGGGAAAACTGGACAGCTACATGTAAAAGAGTGAAATTAGAACACTTCCTAATACCATACACAAAGATAAAATCGAAATGGATTAAAGACCTAAACATAATATCAGAAACTATAAAACTCTTAGAGGAAAGCATAGGCAGAACACTCAATGACATAAATCCAAGCAAGATCCTCTATGACCCACCTCCTAGAGTAATGGAAATAAAAACAAAATTAAACAAGTTGGGCCTATTTAAACGTAAAGTCATTTGCACAGCAGAGGAAACTATAAGCAAGGTGAAAAGACAACCCTCAGAGTGGCAGAAAATAACGGCAAATGAAACAATTGACAAAGGATTAATTTCCTAAATATACAAGCAGCTCATATAACTCAATACCAGAAAAACAAACAACCCAATAAAAAAGTGGGAAAAATAAAACTAAAAAGACATTTCTCCAAAGAAGATATACAAATGGTAACAAACACATGAAAAGATGCTCAACATCACTCATTGTTAGAGAAATGCAAATCAAAACTAGAATTTGATATCACTTCACGCTGGTATGAATGACCCTTATCAAAAAGCCTACAAACAATAAATGCTGGGGATGGTGTGGAGTAAAAGGAACACTCTTGCTCTGGTGGAGGGAATGCAAATTGATACGGCCACTATGGAAGATGGTATGGAGATTCCTTGAAAAACTAGGACTAAAACCACCATATGACCCAGCAATACCACCTAGACATATACCCTGAGGAAATCAAAATTGAAAAAGACAACTGTATCACACTGTTCACTGCAGCACTATTTACAGTAGCTAGAACATGGAAGCAACCTAGATGCCCATCGACAGATGAATGGATAAAGAAGTTGTGATACACACACACACACACACACACAATGGAATATTACTCAACCATAGAAAGGAATGCATTTGAGTCAAATGAGGTGGATGAACCTAGAACCTATTATACAGAGTGAAGTGAGTCAGAAAGAGAAAGATAAATATTGCATTCTAACACATATATGCAGAATCTAGAAAAATGGTACTGAAGAACTTATTTACAGGGCAACCACGGAGAAACAGACATGGAGAATAGACTTACGGACATGGGGAGAGGGGAGGAGAGGGTGAGATATATGGAAAGAGTAACATGGAAACTTACATTACCATATGTGAAAGAGATAGCCAACAGTTATTTCAAAAGGGAGGGAATAATATATGTATGCCTATGGCTGATTCATGTTGAGGTTTGACAGAAAACAGCAAAATTCTGTGAAACAATTATCCTTCAATAAAAAATTAATTAATTTTTAAAAACCAAAGGCAAAAAAAAAAAAAATAGAAAGACCTCAACATCCAAAAAACTAAGATCAGGGCATCTGGTCCCATCATTTGATGGCAAATGGCTGAGGAAACAGTGATAATTGTGCCAGACTTCATTATCTTGAGCTCCAAAATCAATGTGGACACTGAATGCAGCCACAGAGGGAAAACTACGACAAACTTAGATACTGTATTAAAAATCAGAGACATCACATTGCCAACAAATATTAGTAAGTCAAAGCTATGGTTTTTCCAGTAGTCACAAACAGATGTGAGATTTGGAACATAAAGTAGGCTCAGTGCTGAAGAACACTGATGCTTTTGAATTGTGGTGCTGGAGAAGATTCTTGAGAGCCCCTTGGATAGCTAAGAGATCAAATCTATCAATCCTAAAGGAAATCAACCTTCATTCTTTGGAAGGACTGATGCTGAAGCCCCAATACTTTGATCACCTGATGGGAAAAACTGACTCATTAGAAAAGACCTGATGCTGGGAAAGATTGAGGGCAGGCAAAGAAGGAGGTGACAGGGAATGTGATGGTTAGATGGCATCACTGAGTCAGTGGACTTGAGTTTAGGAAACCTCTGGGAGATAGTGAAGGATAGGGAAGCCTAACATGCTGCAGTTCATGGGGTTGCAAAGGCTCAGACATGACTTAGCGACTGAACAAGAACATGTTAAGGATCAAAATGATCTCTCTTAGTAAGATGCCATTGGTTTATTGGGCTATTCTGATTCATGTGGTTGTTGGCTGGGATGCTAGAGCAACTGCAGTCTTAGACTCAACTGTGGGTTCAATTACTTGTGTTGACCATAGGCTTGATTCCCTTCAAAAAACCTCGTGGTTGATTGGAATGCTTTATGACCTAATGGATGGCTTCCAATAAGATGCATTTAAGGAGGAAGCATTCCAAGAGAAAAAGCTGAAATTGGCCAAGACAAATAAGGAAATACATGTGGCAGAGAACTTCCCAAGAGCCTAGGACACAGAAAACCCTGTCAAGTTTTCTGTTAAGTATTTTAAGCTTAACACTTAATTGGCCGTGAAGTTTTGATACATATGTTTAAAATTTGTGTTTCAAAATATATGTAGGTAGATATGATGTGTAGTGATTATATATTAAATTGAATGTAAATTGAATTTACATTAATATTGAAAACTTACAACTCTACGGATGGTCAAATATTAAGACAATACACAGCACTATGAAAATTAAGCAGTGTATGAAACACATCAAAAAATAAGAGAAGGATCACATTTCCAGTTGTACCATTTATGTGAGATAATAGCCAGCATTCATGACTGAGAACATTAGAAATTTGACTTATTTAAGTAGTAAAAACAACTTATAGTATTACATAAATGCAGAGAAAGCTACAGAAGTTGGCATGAAAAATAGTGCAAGAAAAAGAAAAGGGGTAACATCAGAGGTCACAACAAACATTATGTTCTTGGACTTTGCTGTGGGGACACACCACCTCTGCCCACAGAGGCAGCAGTGCTGTCTACAAGCATTGTCTTTGGAAGTCATCTATGACATTTACTGGCACTGCTGCCACTGTGTCCCTGAGGACACCGGTACTGCTCCACTGTTCCTCTACCTGCTCTAAAAATGATTGCATTGTGGTTTGTGTTTCTGGTTGTCACTGGCTCCCAATTTGAAGTCTGATTTGCTGACTCCTGTCTATACAGTGTGGTGGGCTCTTTGATTCAACCAGGACTTTATAGAAATGGTTGATGCTATTTAGTCACTAAGTAGTGTCTGACTCTTTGGTGATCCCATGGACTGTAGCCCGCTAGGCTTCTTTGTCCGTGGGATTCTCCTGGCAAAAGAATACTGGCATGGGCTGCCATTCCCTTCTCCAGGGGATCTTCCCAGCCCAGGGATCCAACCCAGGGCTCCCACATTGCAGTCGGATTCCTTACCACTGAGCCACCTGGAAAGAATGGGGCATTAAGGCTTCTTCCTTCCCCACCTCTGCAGAGGATCCCTCTTTCTCAGGCTGGGGCGAAATGTATTTTGAAAAACTGAACTATTTCCCCTTTTCTGGAAATGCATTTCATTCATTTAAAGCATTTTAAATTCTACAATAATTCAATTATAATAAACAGCCTTGCCTGACAAATCTGTTTTTGTAAATAAGGTTAAGAAGGATCAGTCAATTGGACAAGCAGTTTAGACAAATATCCCTTTGGTTTTACAACACTGACTCTTTCTCAAACTTACAATAGCAAGAAATGAAATGCAGTTGAGAAACAATTGTAAAATATCAATAAAAAACAGAAATACAGCTTTTATTTTCCATAGAGTGGAAAACGTGATGAAGAACACATGGAATGTTCTTAAAATTCCAGTTACTAACAAACTGATTCTTCAGTTCAGTCGCTCAGTCATGTCCAACTCTTTGTGACCCCATGAATCACAGCACGCCAGGCCTCCTTGTCCATCACCAACTCCCAGAGTTCACTCAAACCCACCTCCGTTGAGTCGGTGATGACATCCAGCCATCTCATTCTCTGTCATCCCCTTCTCCTCCTGCCCCCAATCCCTCCCAGCATCAGAGTCTTTTCCAGTGAGTCAACTCTTCACATGAGGTGGCCAAAGTATTGGAGCTTCAGCTTTAGCACCAGTCCTTCCAATAAAGGACTGTTCATTTCCAAGGCAAACCATTCAATATTACAGTAATCCAAGCCTACGCCCAAACCAGGAATGCTGAAGAAGCTGAAGTTGAACGGTTCTATGAAGACCTACAAGACCTTTTAGAATTAACACCCAAAAAAGTTGTCCTTTTCATTATAGGGGACTGGAATGCAAAAGTAGGAAGTCAAGAAACACCTGGAGTAACAGGCAAATTTGGCCTTGGAGCATGGAATGAAGCAGGGCAAAGGCTAATAGAGTTTTGCCAAGAGAATGCACTGGTCATAACAAACACCCTCTTTCAACAACACAAAAGACTCTACACATGGACATCACCAGATGGTCAACACCGAAATCAGATTGATTATATTCTTTACAGCCAACGATGGAGAAGTTCTATACAGTTAGCAAAATCAATACCAGGAGCTGACTGTGGCTCAGATCATGAGCTCCTTATTGCCAAATTCAGACTTAAATTGAAGAAAGTAGGGAAAACCACTAGACCATTCACATATGACCTAAATCAAATCCCTTATGATTATACAGTGGAAGTGAGAAATAGATTTAAGGGACTAAATCTGATACATAGAGTGCCTGATGAACTATGGATGGAGGTTCATGACATTGTACAGGAGACAGGGACCAAGACCATCCCCATGGAAAAGAAATGCAAAAAAGCAAAATGGTTGTCTGAGGAGGCCTCACAAATAGCTGTGAAAAGAAGAGAAGCAAAAAGCAAAGGAGAAAAGGAAAGATATAAACATCTGAATGCAGAGTTCCAAAAATAGCAAGGAGAGATAAGAAAGCCTTCCTCAGCAATCAATGCAAAGAAATAGAGGAAAACAACAGAATAGGAAAGACAAGAGATTTCTTCAATAAAATTAGAGATACCAAGGGAACATTTCACGCAAAGATGGGTGAGATAAAGGACAGAAATGGTATGGACCTAATAGAAGCAGAAGATTTTAAGAAGAGGTGGCAAGAATACACAGAAGAACTGTACAAAAAAGATCTTTATGACCCAGATAATCACGATGGTGTGATCACTCACCTAGAGCCAGACATCTTGGAATGTGAAGTCAAGTGGGCCTGAGAAAACATCACTATGAACAAAGCTAGGGGAGGTGATGGAATTCCAGTTGAGCTGTTTCAAATCCTGAAAGATGATGCTGTGAAAGTGCTGCACTCAATATGCCAGGAAATTTGGAAAACTCAGCAGTGGCCACAGGACTGGAAAAGGTTAGTCTTTATTCCAATCCCAAAGTAAGGCGATGGCAAAGAATGCTCAAATGACCGCACAATTGCACTCATCTCACACGTTAGTAAAGTCATGCTCAAAATTATCCAAGCCAGGCTTCAGCAATACGTAAACTGATTCTTAGTTATCTCTAAATATGTACACTACAAATAATTTCTTTCAACTGTACAGTTCTTTTTTTCAATTAACATGTTTTTAAAATTACACGAGTGTTTTCTTTGTGGTAACTATCTTTTAAAAAACAAGCACATTTACATGAAATATTAAAATACAATAAATTATTACTGTTTCAGATTAGCTTTAAAGGGATTCAGACTATGCTATCCAAAAATAAACTACTCTGGCTTAGGATTATAATTAGCTGAAGGCACTTGAGAAAGCAATTCCAATATGATCTTTCTGCCCGTCCCACCTCTACCTGAAAACAAAACATAAATTCTCTTGGTGAAATTCTAGCCCCTAACCCCACTTTCAGGTCCAAGAAGGGAATGACAATGTTATCCTCAAAAGTTAGACATCTCGAAAGAGCATACACAAACAAAAGTTACCTACTAGCCCTGATCTACCGTTGCTTTCTCTATGTATTTGTTTCCATGTTTGCCATCCCAGAAGCTCAAACTTCTTTCATCTTGTCACTTCCCTACAAAATAAATGTTCTTTCTTGAAATGTTTACAATGCATTTCTTAATATACTTAAACTGCTATATAAGACCCAAGTTCTAACCACTCCTTTGAGCATGCATTTCTCCCATATGAATGCATACTGCACATGCTAATTAACTTGCATCTGTTTTTCTCTTGTTAGTTCATCTTTTGCCAGTTTACCTTATGGGGCCCTAGTCAGGGAACCTAGGATGGTAGAGGGCACAAGTTTCTTATCCACTACAGCTTGAAAGGAGATCAGTAAAAAGTAATGGATAGAATGCATGGTAAAATATTTTATAATAAATGATACAGAGATGTACAATGTTAATTTAATTGAGGAAACAGGCAAAAACAGAATTTGCACAAAATAACTGGCTGGTGCTGTTTAGAAATGCCAAGTTCACAGACAAAAATAGACTGAGGAATATTGCAGAATAAGGGAAACTGAGACGACACAACAAATGCCTTTCCACACAAAAAAAGGCATTAGAGAGACATATCGAAAGATCTGCATCTGATCCACAGATTACTTAGTAGTTCTTTATCAGTGCTATCTTCCTGGTTTTGATCATTATAATCCTATTAGACAAGATGTTGTTTGGAAAAGCTAGGTGAAGGGCATATGGGAATTCTCAACTAATTTTGCAGCTTAGATCTGAAACTACTTCAAAATTAAAAGTTAAATAAAATGTAAAAAATAAAATTAAGTGAATGAACATACAGCACAGATACTTATATGTCAGTTTGCAGTTGTATATCTCTATAGGCAGTTTCTCTTATAACTAAGTTAAGTAAATGAGGAACTGGACTTTACTCAGCAAAAATTTTCTTCATGTTGTCATAAACTTTATTCTGATGTCTCAAATTTTCACAGAATTCCAAACCAGTAGTGGGTTCATATAATGGTTTTTTATACATAATTTAATGTACATTCAGCATGAAATACAGATAAAGATTTTTAATTCACACTTTCACTTTCAGTAAATTCCTTAACATTATATAAAAAAGAAAAACTAATCATGATACTTTGTAAAACAAGGCAATTTTTTTTAATGACTGCTATTTCTTCATTTCCCATAAATTCCAAACCCCATGTGAACAGTGGACTGAAAAAACTGAGACTGAAGGTTAAGAATTTGTGACCTGACAGAAGAGTTTAAGAAGCCCAAACTAAAGAAATTTTCTGAGTATAAAACAATGGAACAAATAAAGGAGATATTTAGAATGTGAAAATTCCTAGAACTGTGCGTTTCTTAAAATGGAAGAACAAAAAGTTTGCTTTCTACTCCTCACTCTAGGGCAATTTGCTCTAACTCATTCTGCTATCAGTTGAATTCTGTGACTATTTTTTTTCCTATTTTAATTTTTGTTTACTAAAAATTTCAGGCATTAAAAATAGTTATCTAGTTCACAACCTAGACAATGAAAATTTCATCTTTACAAGAGGATTTTCTCCCTTCTTGAAGGTTTTCCTCTCTCTCTTTGACTCTGGGTTCATGGGAAGCTTTGGGCAACAGTATTATGTAAGGGAAGGGTCAATGTACACTTAGGTCCTGGTCCTTCTCTGTTGATTCACATCATTGACTTCTCTTGTTACCTTCTGTGTTAGGGAAGACCTCCAATCATTTATTAAAAACCTATTGTCCGGTGTAGATCATGTTTGACATAAATCCTTTCGTGTTGAAGATATTACTGGGAAAGTAAGCTGTACACACTCTCTGAACTGTCAGGGTTGTGCTGTCATTCCTTTGATAGCCCCACTTCTTTGTCTCATGCTGATATAGTCTCTGAGAAGTAGACAGACCCACTCTCATGGAACTGCTGTGCCATTGGGGTTGAGAAATTGATGGTAACCTGTGTTACATAATTTGAAGACTCAAACAATCTGATGGACAAGTGAAGACTACAGCCTGCCCTCTTCCATCTTACCCTACCCTCCACCAGCTCTTCCCTGTTAGCTTTCCACTTCCCCTTCATGCATAGATGATGTGTATATGGAAAGTACCTCTCATTGAATTCCACCTAGGAAGGCAAAGTTAGATGTTATTTCCTGTTTGATGGATACAAAATTATCTAGTGGAAAACCCTCATTTCCCACACAACACCCTATCTAAAGAATGAGACTTCTTTTATGCTCAAAGAATGTCTACTTTGCATTTTATTCTCTGTATACAAAAAAAAAAAACACAACTATAATAAAATGGCATGGTTCAATTAAGTGAAACTAATTTGTCACTTTGAATAGTATTCAAATATTGAGGTAAAATGCCAGCATTGGCTCCCTGTCTATATTTGAAAATAATTGTTTTATCTGAAGATGGTTTCTTCTTTCCACTTTTCATCATTCTCTCCATTGATATTTTGACTGGATCACCTTATTTTCTCTCCTCACACAATAATATGAGATGATCGAGGGAAATATTTTTCTTTTAAGCTCAATATCCTAAACCAGCTTGCTACCGTTGAGATTTAAGCATGAAAAAGTACTAGTATCATGGAGATGGGGCAGGACTGCCAATGGTTAACCGCCCATTAGTAGGTTTATCTGGCAGGTGTTTGTTTTCACAGAAGCTGAGTTTTATTTATTCTTGACTCAGTGAGCCTGAGAAGCTTAGAGACACTTCAGGGAACTTAGCTCCCTGCTGTTCAAATGGTAGGGCTCAGTAAATGAGTTCCTTAGGTAGATTTAGCACATGCTGCTTTAGACTGCATTATACTTTAAACCTTACCAAAAAAAGGTATTACAAAAAAAAAAGCTACAGGACTAGGCTTCCAGATAAAAATGAAAATAAGTAACTCACAGGAAGACCTAATAATTTGTGGAGCTTTATTACAAAAGGATATGGGCTCCTTAAATCTTTCACTTTTTCTTCAGAGTATAGTTGGTTTACATGTTGAAACCCTTTCACGTTTTAATGCTTAATATATCATGCTCAGTTGCTTCAGTCATATCCAATTATTTGCAGTCCCATGGTCTGTAGTCTGCCAGGCTCCTCCATCAATGAGTTCTCCAGGCAAGAATACTGGAGTGGTTTGCCATGCCCTTCTCCAGGCCATCTTCCTGACCCAGGGATCAAATCCATGTCTCGTGTGTCTCTGCATTGCAGGTGGATTCTTTACCATTGAGCCACTGCGAAAGGCACTTATTGTTTGGTGTCACCACATTTGGGTGTTTTCATTTCAATTCAGGTCAGTTCAGTCACTCAGTCGTGTCTGACTCATTGCGACACCATGAATCACAGCACACCAGGCCTCCCTGTCCATCACCAACTCCTAGAGTTCACTCAAACCCACCTACATCAGGTCGGTGATGCCATCCAGTCATCTCATTCTCTGGTGTCCCCTTCTTCTCCCGCCCCCAATCCCTCCCAGCATCAGAGTCTTTTCCAGTGAGTCAACTCTTCGCATGAGGTGGCCAAAGTATTGGAGTTTCAGCTTCAGCATCAGTCCTTCCAATGAACACACAGGACTGATATCCTTTAAAATGGACTGGTTGGATCTCCTTGCAGTCCAAGGGACTCTCAAGAGTCTTCTCCAACACCACAATTAAAAAGCATCAATTCTTCAGCGATCAGCTTTCTTCACAGTCCAACTCTCACATCTATACATAACCACTGGAAAAACCATAATCTTGACTACACGGACCTTTGTTGGCAAAGTAATGTCTCTGCTTTTTAATAAGCAATCTAGGTTGGTCATAACTTTCCTTCCAAGGAGTAAGCGTCTTTTAATTTCATGGCTGCAATCAGTATCCACAGTGATTTTGGAGCCCCCCAAAATAAAATCTGACACTGTTTCCACTGTTTCCCCATCTATTTCCCATGAAGTGATGGGACCAGATGCCATGATTTTAGTTTTCTGAATGTCTCCTCTTTCATTTTCATCAAGAGGCATTTTAGTTCCTCTTCACTTTCTGCCATAAGGGTGGTGTCATCTGCATATCGAGGTTATTGATATTTCTCCCGGAAATCTTGTTTCCAGCTTGTGCTTCTTCCAGCCCAGCGTTCCTCATGATGTACTCTGCATATAAGTTAAATAAGCAGGGTGACAATATACAACTTTGACGTACTCCTTTTCCTATTTGGAACCAGTCTGTTGTTCCATGTCCAGTTCTAACCGGTGCTTCCTGACCTGCATACAGGTTTCTCAAGAGGCAGGTCAGGTGGTCTGGCATTTCCATCTCTTGAAGAATTTTCCACAGGTTATTGGGATCCACACAGTCAAAGGCTTTGGCATAGTCAATGAAGCAGAAATAGATGGTTTTCTGGAAGTCTCTTGCCTTTTCCATGATCCAGCGGATGTTGGCAATTTGATCTCTGGTTCCTCTGCCTTTCCTAAAACCAGCTTGAACATCTGGAAGTTCATGGTTCACATATTGCTGAAGCCTGGCTTGGAGAATTTTGAGCATGACTTTACTAGCGTGTGAGAAGAGTGCAATTGTGCGGTAGTTTGAGCATTCTTTGCCATTGCCTTTATTTAGGATTGGAATAAAGACTGACATTTTCCAGTCCTGTGGCCACTGCTGAGTTTTCCAAATTTGCTGGCATATTGAGTGCAGCACTTTCACAGCATCATCTTTCAGGATTTGAAATAGCTCAACTGGAATTCCATCACCTCCCCTAGCTTTGTTCATAGTGATGTTTTCTCAGGCCCACTTGACTTCACATTCCAAGATGTCTGGCTCTAGGTGAGTGATCACACCTTCGTGATTATCTTGAGTGTGAAGATCCTTTTTGTACAGTTCTTCTGTGTATTCTTGCAACCTCTTCTTAACATCTTCTGCTCTGTTAGGTCCATACCATTTCTGTGCTTTATCGAGCCCATCTTTGCATGAAATGTTCCCTTGGTATCTCTAATTTTCTTGAAGAGATCTCTTGTTTTTCCTATTCTGTTGTTTTCCTCTATTTCTTTGCATTGATTGCTGAGGAAGGCTTTCATATCTCTCCTTGCTATTCTTTGGAACTCTGCATTCAGATGTTTATATCTTTCCTTTTCTCCTTTGCTTTTTCCTCTCTTCTTTTCACAGCTATTTTTAAGGCCTCCCCAGACAGCCATTTTGCTTTTTTGCATTTCTTTTCCAGGGGAATGATCTTGGTCCCTGTCTCCCGTATAATGTCATGAACCTCCGTCCATAGTTCATCGGGCACTCTATCAGATCTAGTCCCTTAAATCTATTTCTCACTTCCACTGTATAATCATAAGGGATTTGATTTAGGTCATATGTGAATGGTCTAGTGGTTTTCCCTACTTTCTTCAATTTAAGTCTGAATTTGGCAATAAGGAGCTCATGATCTGAGCCACAGTCAGCTCCTGGGCTTGTTTTTGCTAACAGGTATAGAGCTTCTCCATCTTTGGCTGTAAAGAATATAATCAATCTGATTTCGGTGTTGACCATCTGGTGATGTCCATGTGCAACTGGAAACATTTCCTTAACAAAAATCAGAAAATTACCTGATATACATATATATTTAAATATAGGCAATTTGGGCTTCCCTGGTGGCTCAGAGGTTAAAGCGTCTGCCTCCAATGCAGGAGACCCAGGTTCGATCCCTGGGTCGGGAAGATCCCCTGGCGAAGGAAACGGTAACCCACTCCAGTATTCTTGCCTGGAGAATCCCATGGACGGAGAAGCCTGGTAGGCTACAGTCCACGGGGTTGCAAAGAGTCAGACATGACTGGGCAACGGAACGAAACGAATTTTGCCTCACTGACAGCCTAGGCAGAATACTATCTTTACTTGGAGAAATAAGTAAAAGCAGGTTAATCACTTTATATTAAAAAAAATTTAAACCAGGATTGTTATGGTGTAACTAATATTTAAGAAACCACATGCATTCAAAGTGTTTGATGTTATGGCATATGTATATACCCATGAAACTATCACTACAATATAAGGATGATGAGCATGAATATCACTCCCCTCTTTTCATATGCCCTAGGTAATCTTTTCCTCCCTAATGTCTCCATCTCTCCTGCTATATCCCAAGGAAACCATTGATCTTCCTATCACTGTATCACAGTATGCATTTCCCAGAATTTTATAAAAATAGAATCATGCATTCTTTACTTTTTTGTCTGGATCCCATCATCTAGTATAATTATATTTCACATACTCAACAGAAGTGTTTGAGTCTCTCTTCTCCAACAATTATTATAGTCAATCTTTTCAACTGTAGCTATTCAAGTAGGTGTGTTACCACATCTCATTGTGGTTTTAATTTGTATTTTCTTAATGATTAGTACTATTGAACCTTTTTTATGTGCTTCTTTGTCCCCAGTGGCTCAGACGATAAAGCGTCTATCTACAATGCGGGAGACCTGGGTTCGATCCCTGCATCGGGAAGATTCCCTGGAGAAGGAAATGGCAACCCACTACAGTACTCTTGCCTAGAAAATCCCACGGATGGAGGAGCCTGATGTCCATGGTGTCGCTAAGAGTCAGACACGACTGAGCGACTTCACTTTCACTTTGTCACTGAACATATATCCTCTTTTATAAGATATATTTAGGTACTGAGGATTCAAGTTGTATCAGACAAATGATTAGTGCTTTTTAAATCTTTGGTTTATCTTTCATTATTCTAACAGTATCTATTGAAGAACAGGAGGTTTTAATTTTGATGAAGTCTAATTTTTCAATTTATTATTTTCTTAATCCAACCTAAGGTCACAAAGGATGCTTCTGTGTCTCTTCAAAAGTTTTAGAAGTTTTGATTTTACATTAACTTCAATGTTTCAATTTGAGTTAAAAAAAATTTGTATGGTTGGAGGCAGAGAATAAAATTTACTTTTGAAACAATCTCTGTCTTTTACTTGAACTGAGATGATTTATATTTAATGTAATTAGTGATATGATTAGGTATAAATCTATTATTTTACTCTTTATTTTCTGATTATCCTAGCTCTTCTTTATTTTTCCTTTCACAGTTTCCTTTTGGGGGAGAGTAACTGAATAAATTGTATAATTCCAATCTCTGGCTTAGCAACTTTTTTGTTTTGTTATTTTAGAGATTACATTATGATTTATACATCTTTATCTTACAATTTACCTTCAAAGGATATTATAACACTTAACCTATAGTTCAGTAATTTTATACTTGTATACTTGCACATCTCCCACCCAAATGTTTTGCTTGTATCATACACTTCACACAATATGTTGTTATTGTCTGCACTTAACTAGTTCATTATCATTTACAGATATTTAAATTTTGAGAAAATTTCATAATTTACCAGTAAAGTCATCATTTTGGACTCTAAGAATAGATTCATACTATCAAGCATTATTTTGCATGTTCCTGCAGGTGTTTTTTTGTTTGTTTGTTTTTTACCATCTTAAACTATGGGTATGCCATGATATAGTGTTCAAACTTTTGAAAGTCTGGAAAAGTCATTATTCTGCCTTCATTTTTAATAATTTTTCCCCAGTATAAAATTTCATGTTGACTTTTTTATTTCCCCAACAGTTTAAAGAGACTGTCCTCCTCTCTTTTTGCTTGCCTAGCTTTCAGTGATAAATGTGCTGTCACTTCCATCAATGTTTCTTCGTGGTTCTGTCTTTGGATGCTTTTAATATCTTTATCACAGATTTTGGGTAGTTTCAGTATAATGTGCCTTGCTGTACTTTACTTGAAATTTATCTACTATTTGAAGTTTGGCTTTCTTGAGTCTATATGCTAATGTTTTTATCATATTTACGATATTTCCAGGTATATAACTTCTAGAATGTGCTCCTTTCTCTGTAATTATTAGACACTATAAGATGTTAAGAAACTGCCACACTTGCCATGGTGAATGGGCTTGTGTAACTCAATGAAACTATGAGCCATGCCATTCAGGGCTACCAAGACAGGTAAAGTGAAAAATTCTAACAAAATGTAATCCATTGGAGGAGGAAATGGCAACCCACTCCAGTGTTTTTGCTTGGAAAGCCCCATGAACAATACAAAAAGGTAAAAAATTATGACACCAGAAGATGAGCCTCTATGGTCAGAAGGTGTCCAATATGCTACTGGGAAGAGCAGAGGGCAATTACAAATGGCTCCACAAAGAATGAAGCAGCTGTGCTGAAGTGGAAACGATGCTCAGTTGTGGATGTGTCTGATGCTGAAAGTAAAATCTGATGCTGTAAAGAACAATATTCCATAGGAAGTTGGAATGTTAGGTCCAAGGACATGGTCAGGCAGCAGGTGGCAAGAGTAAACGTCAACCTCAGTAAACTAAAATGGAAGGGAATGTGTAAATTTAATTCAGATGACCATTATATCTACTACTGTGGACAAAAATCCCTTAGAAGAAATGGAGTAGTCCTCATAGTCAACAAAAGAGTCCAAAATGCAGTACTTGGGCGCAATCTCAAAAATGACAGAATGATCTGTTTATTTCCAAGGTAAACCATTCAACATCACTGTAATCCAAGTCTATGGACAAACCACTGATGCTGAAGAAGTTGAATTGGCTGGTGCTGGGAATGCACACAACATCTTCTCGAACACCAAAAGAAGATGTCCTTTTCATCATAGGGGATTGAAATGCAAAAGTAGGAAGTCAAGAGACACTTGGAGTAACAGGCAAATTTGGCCTTGGAATACAAAACAAAGCAGGGCATAGGCTAACAACAATTTTATCAAGAAAACACACTGGTCATAGCAAAAATCCTTTTCCAACAAAACAAGAGACAACTCTACATAGGGACATCATCAGATGATCAACACCAAAATCAAACTGATTATTTTCTTAGCAGCCAAAGATTATATGGAAGCTTCTATTATATGGAAGTTCTAAACAGTCAGCAAAATCAAGACCTGAAGAAAATTATGACTCAGATTGAAAGTCTTTATAGCAAAATTCATACTTAAATTGAAGAAATTAGGGAAAATCACTAGGTCTTTTAGGTATGACCTAAATCAAGCCCCTTATAATTATGCAGGGGAAGTGACAAATAGATTCAAGGAATTAGATCTGGTAGACAGAATGGCTGAAGAACTACGGACAAAAGTTCATAACACTGTACAGGAGGCAGTGCTGAAAACCATCTCAAAGCAAAAGATGTGCAAGAAGGCAAAGTGGTTAACTGAGGAGACTTTACAAATAGCTGAGAAAAGAAGAGAAGAGAAAGGCAAAGGAGAAAGGGATATGTTCAACTGAATGTAGAGTTTCAGGAAATAGCAAGGAGAGATAAGAAAGCTTTAAGTGAACAGAGGAAAACAATAGAATGGGAAAGTCTAGAGATCAATTCAAGGAATCTGGAGCTATCAAGGTAACATTTCATGCAAAGATGGCCACAATTCAGGGTAGAAATGATAGGGACCTAACAGAAGCAGAAGATATTAAGAGGTGGTGGCAAGAATAGAGAGAAGAACTGCACATAAAAGGTCTTAATGACCTGGATAATGATGATGGTGTGGTCACAGACACCTTGAGATGTCTTGTGAACCAGACATCTTGAGAGTGTGAAGTCAAGTGGGCCTTAGGAAGGATTACTACAAACAAAGCTAGCAGAGGTGACAATTCCAGCTGAGCTACTTAAATTCCTAAAATATGGTGTTATTAAAATCTTCATTCCGTATGTCAGCCAATTTGGAAAACTCAGCAATGGCCACAGGACTGGAAAAGGTCAGTTTTCATTCCAATCCCAAAGAACAGCAACGCCAAAGAATGTTCAAACTACTGTAAAATTGGGCTCATTTTACAAGCTAGAATGTGCAAAATCTTATGCACAAAATCCTTCAAGTTAGGCTTCAGCAATACATGAACCGAGAACTTCTTGATGAATAAGCTAGGTTTTGAATAGACAGAGGAACCAGACATCAAACTGCCAACACTCGTTGGATCATGGAGAAAGCAAAAGAATTTCAGAGAAACATCTATTTCTACTTCATTGACTATGCTAAAGCCTTTGACTGTGTGGATCACAAGAGACTGTCAAAAATTCTTAAAGAAATGGGAATACCAAACCACCTTATCTGTTTCCTGAGAAACCTGTATGCAGGCCAACATGCAACAGTCAGAATCAGACATGGAACAACTGACAGGCTCAAAATTGGGAAAGGAGTATGTCGAGGTTGTATATTGTCACCTTGCTCATTCAACATATATGCTGAGTATATCATGAGAAGTGCTAGTCTGGATGAATCACAAGCTGGAATCAAGATTTCCAGGAGAAATATCAGTAACCACAAAAATGCAGATGATACCACCCTAATGGCAGAAAGTGAAAAGGAACTGGAGAGTTTCTTGATGAGGGTGAAAGAGTATTGTGAAAAAATTGACATGAAACTGAGCATTCAAAACAACTAAGATCATGGCTCCAAATAGGAAACGGAGTACATCAAGGTTGTATATTGTCACCTTGCTTATTTAACTTATATGCAGAGTACATCATGAGGAACGCTGGGCTGCAAGAAGCACAAGCTGGAATCAAGATTTCTAGGAGAAATATCAATAACCTCAGATATGCAGATGACACCACCCTTATGGCAAAAAGTGAAGAGGAACCAAAAAGCCTCTTGATGAAAGTGAAAGAGGAGAGTGAAAAGTTTGGCTTGAAGCTCAACATTCAGAAAACGAAGATCATGGCATCTGGTCCCATCACTTCATGGGAAATAGATGGGGAAACAGTGGAAACAGTGTCACACTTTATATTTTTGGGCTCCAAAATCACTGAAGATGCTGATTGCAGCCATGAAATTTAAAAGACTCTTTACTCCTTGGAAGGAAAGTTATGACCGAACTAGATAGCATATTGTAAAGCAGAGACATTACTTTGCCAACCAAGGTCCGTCTAGTCAAGTCTATGGTTTTTCCCGTGGTCATGTATGGATGTGAGAGTTGGACTGTGAAGAAAACTGATCGCCAAAGAATTGATGCTTTTGAACTGTGGTGCTGGAGAAGACTCGTGAGAGTCCCTTGGACTGCAAGGAGATCCAACCAGTCCATTCTAAAGGAGATGAATCCTGGGTGTTCATTGGAAGGACTGATGCTAAAGCTGAAACTCCAATTCTTTGGCCACTTCATGTGACAAGTTGACTCACTGGTAAAGAGTCTGATGCTGGGAAGGGTTGTGGGTGGGAGGAGAAGGGGACGACAGAGAATGAGATGGCTGGATGGCATCACCGACTCGATGGACATGAGTTTGGGTGAACTCCGCTAGTTTTTGATGGACAGGGAGGCCTGGCGTGCTGTGATTCATGGAGTCGCGGAGAGTCGGACACGACTGAGCAACTGAACTGAACTGAAGATCATGGCATCTGGTCCCATTGCTTCATGGCAAACCAACAGGGGAAAAGTGGAAATAGTCACAGATTTTCTTTTCTTGGGCTCCAAAATCACTGTGGATGGTGATTGAAGCCATGAAATTAAAAGATGCTTACTCCTTGGAAGGAAAACTCTGACAAACCTAGAGAGTGAATTAAAAAGCAAAGATATCACTTTGCCAACAAATGTCTTTATAGTCAAAGCTATGGTTTTGCCAGTAGTCATGTACAAATGTGAGAGTTGGACCATAAAGAAGGCTGAGTGCCGAAGAATTGATGCTTTAGAATTATGGTGCTTGTGAAGACCCTTAGAGTCCCTTGGACTGCAAGGAGAGCAAACCCATCAATTCTAAAGGAAATCTACCCTGAATATTCATTGGAAGGACTGATGCTGAAGCCCCAACTCTTTGGCCACCTGATGCAAAGAGATGACTTATTGGAAAAGACTCTGATGCTAGGAAAGATTGAAGGCCAAATTAAAAGGGACAGCAGAGGATGAGATAGTTAGATAGTATCACCAACTCAATAGACATGAATCTGAGAAAACCCAACCCCAGGAGAGAGGGAAGATAGAGAAGCCTGGCATGCTGCAGTCTTTGGAGCTGCAAAGAGTCAGACACAATGTAGTGACTGAACAACAAGAAACCATATCATTAAGAATTCCACAGGCCTGGCAAGAAGTATTAGATGGAATAGTTGAATATTACATCTCAACTGAATAGAAGAAGACTATGTATGTGACAAAACCAATCAATATAATATTGTAAAATAATTAGCCTCCAATAAAAATAAAAATTAAAAAAAAGAAATAATATAAGAAATAAAAAAGAATAAAATGAAATAAGTTAAAGAAATAAACTAGCTCTGATTATGCTACAGTTCAAATTCCCTATTTATAATAGAGGGCAATTTAAAATATGTATACCAAACAATAAGTGAGTTAAAACACTCAAAAATAATTCTAGTGATTCATTGGAAACAGTATGTAAAACAGAAATAATGAATATCAGCTTGGGCAAAAGGATAAAAATGAATAAAAACTTAATGGCATACTTACATTTTTCTTATCATATACCTGATCCAATCCATCAGGAAATTCTTTTGATCCTTCCTTAAATATAACTAGATTTCAACCATCTGAAATATATAGTTTCACAAATGATCTCCCTATTTCTGCTCAGCAGCTAGACACACCATTTTTTCAATATGAAGCCATTTTAAAATACTACATCCTTATATTCCACACACAATTCATTTAAAGTCAACATTTTTACATTGGCCTATAAGACAGACATACAAAGCAGGCTGAGGATCTGGTTCTCCATTACCTCTCTGACCTCATATTTCTCAGCTACCCAGAACACCTCCCTCTGACACCTCATCTAAAATATATATTCTTAATATCACTTACATATATCCTTGCCCAAATTTCTTCTTTTACAGAAACCTATGCGGCTGTCCTATTTAAAAATTTCCAAATAACTCTCTATTGTTTCTATAGAATATGTAAAACATGCAACTTTCTAACATACTGTAACATTTTTCTTCACCAGGAAGGGAATTGTCTTTTCTGCTTTGTTCACTAATATTTTCTTTACCAGGCACTCAGTAAGTGGATGAATAAAGAATAGAGTCTCCTAAAATACCTAGTTGTCAAACTTTCCATCTTAAAATGCTTTCAAAAATGTTTGTACCTGTCATCGAAAAAAATTAAAATGTGACTAAAGAAAAATGAATAGAAAGAGATAAAAATTCTGTTGTACAGTTATAAAGAACTCTGAAATTGATTAAATCTAAGAATTAGTATTAGAAAACAAAAACAATGTACAGAAAGTTCATAACTGAATTTAACAAAAATTGATACATACGATGCAGTAAATATTCTTCATAAAGTATATAAAAGGTGTAAAAATAAAGATATGAGTATAAATGGTAAACCTAAAATCTGAAAATAAACTGAAATATTAGCACAAAAAGACTAAGTGTACTAATAGCTTAAAAGTATATAAAAATAAAGAACACACAATAATATGTCAAAATAAATAAAAATTATTTGCATTTAACAGCGTAGATTTTGCAGTGAGATAGATTGTGTTAAATACAAGGATTTTAATCTCCCAAGCAACAGACCTAAATTTTTAATGTTTTCACATGCAAAGTGGGAGATATACATTTTTAATTGAATTAAGAGAATGATTCTTAACAATGCAGCACTGAACATGGCACATAGTAAGTTGTCAATTAATAGTATATTTGTAATGGCAATGAGGAGTGGATTCTATAATGATGCCAATACTCACATTTTGACATACAGGAATCATGCAAGTATGTTAACATGTTAAACCATATGAACAGTTTATGTAAGTTTATACAACAAGTATATATAATGTGCGCTTCCCTGGTGGCTTAGGAGTAAAGAATCCATCTGCCAATGCAGGGGGCACAGGTTCAAACTCCAGGTTAGGAAGATACCCTGGAGAAGGAATTGGTGACCCACTGTAGTATTCTTGCCTGGGAAATCCCATGGACAGAGGTTCCAGACAGGCTACAGTCCATGGGGTCCCAAAAGAATGGGACATGACTTAGTGACTAAACAACATCATATATACATATAATTTCAAGCTTGAAAATAAAATTTAATTATTAGCAACCAGGCACTAGGACCACTAATAGCTTTAAAATATATAAAAATGAAGAACAGTGAAATGGTATTTGCATCTTATTCCCTGCACTAAAGTAACATCATCAACTGTTAAGAGATGATCTAATGTCCATACTCAACTTTAGCACATTTTCCCACCCAATAATAGAAAACAGTCTTCATGCTTCCAGGAAGTTTATTCCCATTGACACATATGTGCTCATTCTGAGTTCACTGCCCTGTCCTATTGCTTACTGCTACTGCTGCTGCTAAGTCACTTCAGTCGTGTCCGACTCTGTGTGACCCCATAGACGGAAGCCCACCAGGCTCCCCTGTCCCCGGGATTCTCCAGGCAAGAACACTGGAGTGGGTTGCCATTTCCTTCTCCTATTGCTTAAGCTCTCCTTTATTTCTTGCCTTTAAATATCTACATATGATGTGCCATTAGATTATTTCCTGGGAGGACTATCACTGGCTCCAGCATTCCTCTAGTAGAATTCTTTGCCTTGTCTCCAAGTTTGAAGTGCGTAGGGAGCTTTAAACAATAAAAAAAAAAAAAAAAAGAAAGAAACAAGCCACAGATTACCAGGCTGCACCATAGGTCACCTGCAACAGAATCTATGAATGGAGTCCAGGCTTATGTTTTATAACTTTTCAGATAATTTTCAAAATGCATTGAGAACTACTGCTTTGTGTCATTTATGAACACTGTTGATGGTCTTTTTAACATTTGAATTTAGGTTAACTATTATTGTTTCCCTCTTAAGATATCTTTGTCAAAATTTGTACATAGTTTCTATATTCTTAGAGTATGATGGAAAATATTGCACAGCTCAATTCAACCCTCAAAAGGCACAGCAGAGCAAATCTAATCCATTACCCATCGTATCTCTTTCTTCCTCAAGTAGAGTGAGCCATCACAAAACAGCTCCAAAATACAAGGCTTTTATTGATCATTTCATTCCTATTCCTATAGCCCTTCAGCCTTTGTTGCACAATTTCAAGTCATAATTTTATTCAAACTCAACATCTGAATATATTAAAGATAAAAAATCAGAGGTTTATGTGGAGAAACTCTGAAAAATTATTGGGAGAGAGGATAAGTTTCCTCTCTGTGGATATTTATGTGAGTTATAGGAAATATAGCAAAATGGCTATTTGATGAACCACTTGTTTCCTATTCAGTTCAGTTCAGTCGTTCAGTCGTGTCCAACTCTTTGTGACCCCATGAACTATAGCACGCCAGGCCTCCCTGTCCATCACCAACTCCCGGAGTTTACCCAAACCCATGTCCATCGAGTCGGTGATGCCATCCAACTATCTCATCCTCTGCTGTCCCCTTCTCCTCCTGCCTTCAATCTTTCCCAGCATCAGGGTCTTTTCCAATGAGTCAGCTCTTCGCATCAGGCGCCCAAAGTATTGGAATTTCAGCTTCAACATCAGTCCTTTCAATGAACACTCAGGACTGATCTCCTTTAGGATGGACTGGCTGGATCTCCTTGCAGTTCCAGGGACTCTCAAGAGTCTTCTCCAACACCACAGTTCAAAAGCATCAAGTCTTCAGCTCTCAGCTTTCTTTATAGTCCAACTCTCACATCCATACATGACCACTGGAAAAACCATAGCCTTGACTAGACAGATCTTTGTTGGCAAAGTAATGTCTCTGCTTTTTAATATGCTGTCTAGGTTAGTCATTATTAATTGGTTGTTCCTATTAAGACAAATATTTATGTGCATATATATGTATATGCAAATATTTAAATATTACAAATAAATACCAATCCATAATATGGACAAGACTGAGCAACTGAATTGAACTTAATCACAGCTCTAGAGAATCAGGAATTGTAATTTAATTGGATGATTTCAACATTTTAAAGAGCTCAACTATTTTTTCAAGCATAATTTCTCAAGAAATAGAGCCAAATGATTTTTAAATAGCAGTGAAAGAGTCTGGATTCACTTTTTGTAGGATTCACCTTTGGGAATCATATTATCCTAATTTCAACTCACAGCAATTCCTAAAGATTACTTCCTAAAGGTAAGATACACCTGTAGCTTCATAGAACAAAGATTCAGAGCCCAAGCCTTCATGAGGTGATATTTAGTCTTGTCTTGGGGAGAATACTTATGCACCATCATAGATTATATGAGAAAATGAGAAACAACAGGATCAAACTGTCAGTATTTAATGCTCACTTTCTTGCTTTTTAGCTCTTTAAAAGCTACTTCTTTTATTTGAATGTGCACCAGGACAACATCATTTAAAACAGTTATATTGAACAAGTATTTCAAGATATACCTTTTATTGCATGAACAACTTACATAAGCGCTTGCTTAAGTCATTGGGAGGATTTAGATGCTGAAATAGACAACCTCAATATTTTCTTAACAGAGAGTAAGGAGACAAATTCCCATAATTACAGCCCTGTTAGCCAGGATACAGACAAGCTGAAATCATCTTTCCCAGAAGATTTATGATAAAAGTAGAAGCAATTATCAAGAAAAGGTCAGTAACACTGAGAGTCTCTCAACAGTACTGATGGAAAAACCAACTTGATTTAATTCTCATAACTATTGGAAAGGTGGCTGGTGAGCATAGGGTTAGAGGAGATATGCTATAGATTTCTTCAAAAGATTAAGGCAGGTATTGCTGATATTGCTTTAACTAGGTTTCACAGCCAGGTAATAAAAATACTACTTTAAAATATTTCAAGTTTATAGTTAAAAGGAAGACAAAAGCTAACATGTCACTACGTAACCCATTTCATGTAGTCTATGTTCTTTATTTCCAAGAGTAAGTCTTCAGAAAAACATTATTTTGAAGTAAATAAAGAAGCTGCTTCAGGACCAAAACATTTAGATTTAATATGTTCTGAGTATCTGTGCAATTTATTCAAATGAATGCTATTATTTATCTTTCACAACTTTGTTCTGCAAACACTGCATTCAATTACACATTTAAATATTTTTGCTGTATTATATGTGAGGATTTTATGACAGGATTATGAGTAGCTTAAGAAACTTATTAATTAAGGGACTACAGCTCAAAGGTTGACCTCTCTGATGATAGGTTTACAGAGAATACTTGATCTATGAATCTTATCTAATCTATATTGGCTATTATAAATATTGGGTCACAGACCAAAATATCATGAATTCAATTTCTGGATAAACTCATTAATTGCAAATAATTTGTTCACGGGTTGGGAAAAGCAGAATGAGATTTTTTCCTAGCAGACAATCACTGAAATTTTATCTTTCGCTCAATAGGAATATCCACTGCCTTCATTTAAGAGCTAGTTACTTAAAGTATTATAAATGCATGTGTGTTAGTGACTCAGTCATGTCTGACTCTTTGTGACCCCATGGACTATACATTGCCAGGCTCCTCTTTCCTTGGAAATCTCTAGGCAAGAATACTGGAGTAGGTAGCCATTTCCTTTTCCAGGGGATCTTCCAGACCCAGGGATCGAATCCTGGTCTCCTGTATTGCAGGCAGATTCTTTACTGTCAGAGCCACCAGGGAAGCCCAATAAATCACAAGATAGTTTTAACGCAATGTCACAAATACTTCTGAATTAATCTGACTTTTGCCATTCTTACTACCATTATCTTCACCCAGTTAAGTTAGTTACACCTGGGCAACAATTGGTTTCTACTCAATTTCACCATAATTTTTTTCTGTCATTAAAATAGAGTTTTTCTGTCATTAAGCTAGCTTACTTCCAAACTATTCTCCACAAGGTAATCAATGTAGACTTCCAAAAATGCAAATTATCAACATGGCCTGTCTCTATAGGGGCTTCTCAGGTGGTGCTAGTGGTAAAGAATCTGCCTTCCAATGCAGGAGATACAAGAGAGGCCAGTTTATTTCTGGGTTGGGAAGATCCCCTGGAGCAGGAAATGACAATACACTCCAGTAGTCTTGCCTGGGAAATTACATGAACAGAGGAGCCTGGTGGGCTACAGTCCATGGTGTCACAAAAGAGTCAGAAACAACTGAGCAACAGAGCACTCCCCTTTATATGGTTCACTCAGTCCCTATTTCCCTTAAAATAAAGTTATTAACCCATAAACAGGATAAACAAGTGTCAAACAATTGATCTAGCTTGTTGTATTCTCTGGCCTGAGCTCTTGTCCTTGCCCTTTCTCAGAGTACACATTAACCAAAGTAAATATTTTTTAGAGTTTTTTAAATAGAGTATAACTTCCTTTCAGGGGCATTCCTTCCTTTCTTCTAGTACTAAAGTGCCCACTGGTATCCAGCAAGTTTCTTTAGTAAATGTGAGTTAAATATCATACACTAAAGGTATTCTTCCTTGATTATTAGAAGTTTTTTTTGTTTTATTTTCCAAGTTTCCTACATTTTATCCCCCATAACTTTACATTTTATTGTTATTACCTTTATAATGACCATTTATTTTCTATAAATTATACCCTTTGAAGGCCAAAATGATACTACCTTCTCTCCAATATGCTCCAACAGCTATCACAATTACTGAAATCTGACACACATTTCCTAACAAAAAAGAGGTAAGCCACCACAGGCCAAGCCCAAGGTCTAGGCAGAAAACCTGCCCTGCTCTGAAACTTACCTTCAGGAATGGTTTTTTCTGCTTATCATCCTCTGAGATTTGAAGGCAGCCTGGATAGATATGCCAGGTCAGGAGAATCGAACTTACCCATGTTAGTCTTCCATTTTCTGTTTCTGCAGAAGCCCCTGCCTCTGCCTCCGCCCCCACCAGCTCCTCCTCCAGGCCAGGTGTAGCAGCTTTCTTCAGTGTACCCTGAGGACTACTTGAATCAGATTCACCTGGGATGTAACTCAATCCCTGAACTTACTCTCAATCTTCTAAATCAGACTCTCTGAAGAGGATTCTGGAATCTGAATTTTAAATAGATACCTCAAGTGATCATTAAGCACTCCGTATTGGGAGCTTAATTGAGAGGGAGTGAGCAGAGGATGCTTATCACATAGGAGAATGAAATAGCTTCCACTTAGTTTGCAAGAAAATGGTATCCTCAAAACAGATTTTACAGCCTTTGGAGGAATCCTTTAAGGGTAAAATATTGAGGATTACAGGGAATTCTTAAAGAATGAAGCAGCTAAGAGTGGAGTTGAAAGAAGATGAGAATAAAGGAAAGTGGAAGGATAAGTCAGAAGAGAAGAAACACTGAAGCATATAAGCAGCAGCAGAGTGTTAGGAATGTTGTACTTTCCCACTTTCACAAATAGAGTATATATATTTTAAATCTTACCTCCTTGGAATTACATTTATTTAGGTTTTATCTGTTCCCTGGCTAGCTTACTTGGATTTATACACTTATAATTTATAAAAGGTGAATGAGCAAATAATTCTTGGCCTCACATTTACATTTTACTAATCATCCATATTAAACCAAGTAATACAGAGGATATAAATTTTTCTGAAGATCTACAAACCAATGATATTGGAAAAGCATTTTTTTTTCATTCTTTCTTAATTTACACCACAGGCAACAGTCTTTTGTTCCTACAGATAAGCTTGACCTTGCACAGAGGGAACATAAACAAACTTAAGTGACTATTCAGGAAGGCACTTTTTTCCAAACATCATAGCTTCTAAAGATCAGTAAGTAAGAAGTGACTACTAATTTCCTCAGGTCATTTCATTAAGTCAGATCCATATTTTAACATAGCATAATCAAAATAAGACAAAGTTTTATTCTTTCCTGTCTTCAATGGAAAGGGTAAGCGTAAAGGAGCAGTAAAATTTTTAAAGAGAAATAGAATACTATGCTTTAAGTTTGAATAATATGGATCTTATTTAATCAATTTCCAGAACATCAAATAAGATTAAAGTGGTATTGAAGGATATGGAGGAGGGGAGGGGAATATTCTCTCCACAGTCCTGACCTCCTGAGCATAGAGGGAGAATTGGGCTGACTTGATAGCTCAGTTGGTAAAGAATCTGCCTGCAATGAAGGAGAACCTGGTTGGATTCCTGGGTCGAGAAGATGCTTTGGAGAAGGGATAGGATACCCACTCCAGTATTCTTGGGCTTCACTTGTGGCTCAGCTGGTAAAGAATCTGCCCACAATGCGGGAGACCTGGGTTGGAAAACCTGGATTCCATCCCTACATTGGGAAGATCCCCTGGAGAAGGGAAAGGTTACCCACTCCAGTATTCTGGCCTGGAGAATTCCATGGATTGTATATTCCATGGGGTTAGACACGACTGTGACTGTCATTTTCCTGTCACTTTTCATGCTTTGAGCCAGATGATGAATACCGAAGGCAAAAACTTCTCCATGATTTTTTTTTTCTTTCCTTCCTTTATGCCAGTCTCAAAAATTATTTCCAGCTCATGCTCTCCTCAGGACACTCACAGCTGCTGAAAGTACTGCAATAGGAAGTCTTTACTATTCTTGAAAAATAACTCCTCAACTATGGAGAATATTGGCCAGTTGTTGAGCATATTGATGCAATCAGAGTGACAAAAGAAACTCTGAAATTAAGATATGAAATTCGGAATTTTACATGACCTTTCCTTTAAAGAATCATAGGAAATGTGAAAATGTCTGCACGTAATTTCTAACATCTCTACAGGTTCACAAGCACAGAGATAAAAATCTTGAAATGTCTGAATTTTTCAAAGTTTTGTATTCCTGTATATGTGTGTGTGTGTATGTGGTTGCTCTGTGGTCACTCTGGTGTTGATAAAACACAGGCTAAAAAAAAAAAAAAAAACACAGGCTAAAATGTTGACCTGAATTTTCTAACAAAACACCCATGCTGTTTCAAGCCAAGTAGCTTCAGTCATGTCCGATTCTTTACTACCCTATTGACTGCAGTCAGCCAGGGTCCTCTGTCCATGGGATTCTCCAGGCAAGAATACTGGAATGGGTTGCCATTCCTTTCTCCATAAAACACCCATAACTTTTAGTTAATTCATTTAAAAAAGTTTTTTTATTAAGATTATGTTAGGTAGTTAGAATAGGAAATAGGAGTCCAGAATGGTGGTGGCTAAAAGACAAGAAAGGGAAAAGCCCAGGAAAATAGAACAAAGGAAGGTCCAAGGACTGCAGTGAGGACCTCAGGTACAACAAACAGCACTCCTGGATGCCCAATTTACATAGGGCAGGCCCAGAGGGAGGAAAAATACATATACTAGAGGAGCCAAAGGGCTTGGGGGGGGTGGGGTCTCTCTCCCATGCGTGCCCATTCTCTCTCTCTCTCTCTCTCTTCTCTTCTCTCCACGTCTTTTGGGTCAGCATGCCCTCACACCTCGAGGATGTATTTTCCTTTATTGTCTAAATAAAACTGATCTGTCTGAGAACTATAACATGGACTGCCTGAGAACTGTGATGTGCCCAGGGCTTTAACGTCCATTGCTTCAAATTTTTGTTGTGACGAGATAGAACCAGGGAGATCACACTCTCTTGACAATTATACACATCTATCATCTATATTTATTTTTTTTACAAACACACACAAATCCTATAAGCATTTTTAAATCATAGTCCAAAATGTACCTATTGTTAACATATTGATGTTTAAACTTTCAGCTTTTTTTTTTAAACTGGTGAATGTGCTTTAACTCTATTAAGCAATTAGCTTTTAAACATGTCATAATTTTATAATTTTAACTGTTCTTCAAAAAGCTCTTTCAAAGTCTTTTCCATAATTATGTCACAATTTATTCAATCAATTACTTTATAATAGAATTTTTTATTGTTTTCAGTTTTTATAAATCTTGCTGTGTAATGCATATATTTATACATATATCAATCATTTCTTGGAATAATTTATTGAAGACTGACATATTATACTAAAATGCCCTTCAAAACATAACTTCAGTTTGAACTTTCAGCTGTACTGTGTATTTCCTTCTAGACAATGAAAATTAACCAGAAATATACATATACAACACACATGCACAAATGTTGCCACAACGTTGAAATCTGCCTTTCTGTAAAATCACTACTCTTTTTTGGATATACATTTGCATACTAGTGATATAAACTGTTTTCTGAAGTGTCTATCATGAAAAATTTATTATGTAAAATAATTAATCATAAAAAATCTTCACCATTACCTACTCTGTGGCTTTACAGATATACACTTGCAACACATTGCCTTTGAGTTTTAGGTAATCTTTTCCTAAACATATTTTTTTCTACTTTAGGTAAACAGATGTATGGATCTTTCACTCCTTTGGCTTGACCTTTAGAATGTTCTTTTCTCTTGGAAGTCACATTGATATTAAATAAGTAATAAGTTCACCCTTGTTTTCTGCTAATTTTATTGATTATGATTCATGCAAAGCAAGAGTTGTGATTAAATCCAAAGAGTTACAATTGCCATTCTTTCAGAGCACCTACAGGTAAACAATGATCATCATAGCAGTAACATAATTCCTTCCCTCTAAGGTATAGATTCATGTATTTACAAAGTGGCTAGATACTTGTCAGAAAGGGAAGCACAGATTAACTGAAGAGGTCAGATTTCAGAGAAGGTCAGTATAACCCTAAAAATAAATGCCATAAAAAGTGAGCCTATTACTGTTAGACATAGCAGAAAAATTAAGGATGCTAATAACTGGTAGTTCTAAATTATAGTATGAGTGAACCACATTAACCTGTCTTCTCTCATCTTACTTTGGTAAAGGTATGCATCCAGAAAAAATCAGGATTTACAAATGGACTCAGTAGTGTGTTAGGAATGCAAGCACTTGTTTAGTATAGATATCGTTCTATTTTCAATGTTAAAAAGGTAGCTAAGCTATTAGATAAGGACAGAGTTCTAAATCACCTTCAACTAGTCTTGGTGATGTTTCTGGCTTTGTCAAATCAGAGCTTGGCATTACTTTTTGGTACAATCACCAGAGTGAGTAACCTCAAGATTGTGGAATTACTTGCATTTCATATCAACTGAATACTTTTGTCATGTGTAAGAGATATTTTGAAGTTATTTTTAGAAATATTTTGAGATGTAGATTATGCAAGGAGCTTTAGTTCCAAACTGAGTAGACTGAGATTGCAACTGAAATCAGAGCAGATGAATTCAGTACTATTCAGTAACATATATTAAATAATAGTCAGATTTTGTAAACTGTATTGTAAGCTATTAATAGGTATAGAACCAGGAAAAGTGGCTCATTAAGGTGGCTCAGATGGTAAAGAGTCTGTCTGCAGTGCAGGAGACCCAGGTTCAATCCCAGAGTTAGGAATATCCCCAGGAAAAAAGAATGGCTACCCACTCCAATATCTAGCAGGCTACAGTCCACAGGGTCACAAAGAGTCATACAAGACTAAGTGAATAATGCATTCACTTTTTCAAAAGTAAAGATAGAGAATATCCAAGAAGACAAAAGACTTCCCTGGTGGCTCAGACGGTAAAGCATCTGCCTACAATGTGGGAGACCCGGGTTCAATCCCTGAATTGGGTAGATCTCCTGGAGAAGGAAATGGCAACCCACTCCAGTATTCCTGACTGGAAAATCCCTGGCTTGAGGAGTGGTAGGTTACAGTCCTTGGGGTCACAAAGAGTCAGACATGACTGAGCAATTTCACTTCACTTCAAGGAGACAAAGGTATTTTTGAGTGGTCTGGAATACAAGTAAAAAGAAGACAACTTTTTTCATTGTATTTGAAGTTTTGAGCACAATGAAGTGCCCTTTTCCAATATACTGTGGACATGAGAGACAGTTAAATATGTTGAATATAAATGCATGTTTCTTATATATTTAAAAAATGGATGTATCTGATATTAAATGAGGTGAAAGAGAATCAAGGAGAGCATTATCTATCACTAAATACAGTTATTCAAATGTGGTATAACTTTTATTATCTTATCTGTGCTTTGGTTCATCTCTAATTATTTTCTTCCATCATCTCCTTTGTCCCCAAGACATGGCATCATACTCTATAAAAAGTCCAATCCTAAATCTATCCAACCGTCTATATATTTTTTCATACATAAACCAGGTATGGTGACAATTATTGTAGAAAATGACATAAAATTTAGAGAAATAAAGTTCTAAGCAGATGTTTATATTAGTCAAGATTCTTCAGAGAAACAGAACCAAAAGCGAGCGTGTTTGCATCTATATGGAGTAGACAGATAGTAAGTAGATAGGCAGGTATAATGAATTGGCTTATCTGATTATGAAGGCTGAAATATCCCCAGATCCACAACTGACAAGCTGGAGAAGCAGGATAGCTGGTAGTGTAACTGCAGTCTGAGTCAGAAGGCCTAAGAAGAAAACAGCTGATGGTGCAGTATCAGTCCAAAGGCCAGCAAGCCCCGACCCAGAAAGAACTGATGTTTCAAGTCAAGTCTAAGGGAAAAAAAAATCCAATTCAAAGGCCAGAGGTGTTTCCCGACCCACATTGGCAGTGACAACCTGATTCACAATCTACCAATTTAAATATTAATCCAATCCAGAAGCACCCTTACAAGCCCACAAAATTGTTTGACCAATTGTGTGGGCAGCCTTGGCCCAGTCAAACTGACACAGAAAATTTACTATCACAAATCTACTTCTCGTAAACTGGTATCCATATACATCAACTTAAATCATATTTAGTCTCAAAATGATGAGAATAACAAAGCCATAATATCACCTAACATGATACAACTAGCTGTACAACTAGTATACAACTGTTAAAACACTTCCACAGAAGGTGAGGTAAAGCCCTTGACTGATGTTTATTCTTCTAACTCATCTGTATCTTAAAGACTATGATGTAAAATTAACACCTAAACATTATGGTATAAAGTCGTGTGTGCTCAGTCACTTCAGCCGTGTCTGATTCTTTGTGATCCCATGGACTGTGGCCCAGCAGGATCCTCTGTCCATAGGATTCTTCAGACAAGAAAACTGGAGTGGGTTGCCATATCCTTCTCCAGGGAGATGGTATAAAGTCAAGATATCTAATACTACTTGATAAAGGAATAAGAGAGGGAAGAAAAATATATTACACACACTCAGTTCAGTTCAGCTGCTCAGTCATGTTCGACTCTTTGCGATCCCATGAATCACAGCATGCCAGGCCTCCCTGTCCATCACCAACTCCTGGAGTTCACTCAAACTCATGTCCATCGAGTCAGTGATGCCAACCAGCCATCTCATTCTCTGTTGTCCCCTTCTCCTCCCGCCTCCAATCCTTCCCAGCATCAGAGTCTTTTCCAGTGAGTCAACTCGTCACATGAGGTAGCCAAAGTATTGGAGTTGCAGCTTTAGCATCAGTCCTTCCAATGAACACCCAGGACTGATCTCCTTTAGGATGGACTGGTAGGATCTTCTTGCAGTCCAAGGGACTCTCAAGAGTCTTCTCCAGCACCACAGTTCAAAAGCATCAATTCTTCAGTGATCAACTTTCTTCACAGTCCAACTCTCACATCCACACATGACCACTGGAAAAACCATAGCCTTGACTAGATGGACCTTGGTTGGCAAAGTAATGTCTCTGTTCTTTTAATATGCTATCTAGGTTGGTCATAACTTTCCTTCCAAGGAGTAAGCATCTTTTAATTTCATGGCTGCAATCAGCATCTGCAGTGATTTTGGAGCCCCCAAAAATAAAGTCTGACACTGTTTCCACTGTTTCACCATCTATCTCCCATGAAGTGATGTGACCATATGCCATGATCTTAGTTTTCTGAATGTTGAGCTGCAAGCCAACTTTGTCACTCTCCTCTTTCACTTTCATCAAGAGGCTTTTGAGTTCCTCTTCAGTGTCTGCCATAAGGGTTGTGTCATCTGCATATCTGAGGTTATTGATATTTCTCCCGGCAATCTTGATTCCAGCTTGTGCTTCTTCCAGCCCAGCATTCCTCATGATGTACATATAAGTTAAATAAGCAGGGTGAGAATATACAACCTTGATGTACTCCTTTTCCTATTTGGAACCAGTCTATTGTTCCATGTCCAGTTTTAATTGTTGCTTCCTGACCTGCATACAGGTTTCTCAAGAGGCAGGTCAGGTGGTCTGGTATTCCCATCTCTCTCAGAACTTTCCACAGGTTATTGTGATCCACACAGTCAAAGGCTTGGCTTAGTCAATGAAGCAGAAATAGATGTTTTTCTGGAACTCTCTTGCTTTTTCCATGATCCAGTGGATGTTGGCCGTTTGATTTCTGGTTCCTCTGCCTTTTCTAAAACCAGCTTGAACATCTGGAAGTTCACAGTTCACGTATTGCTGAAGCCTGGCTTGGAGAGTTTTGAGCATGACTTTCCTAGCGTGTGAGATGAGTGCAATTGTGCAGTAGTTTGAGCATTCTTTGGCATTGCCTTTCTATATGCAACCATATTCATAGCAAAAGAAGCAAGAAATATTCATGACAACTACGGTCATTATTTCTTAACTGGTCACATGGTCACAGCTGGCATTCGTAATTACCTTCTGGCACTACCTACCTATTTTGTATTTCCTTTGCCTTCAATATGCATCTCAGCTGGTCAATGTCCTTTATCTGGTGGGGTGATACAAATCTCCGTTTCTGAAGGATCTGGACCACTTAGAAGTCTTACCTGGATTGAACTGTTGTAGTTTTCTATTGCCCTTAATCACAGAGCATAATAATACTGAGACACCTTAAGGGATCTCTGAATTCCAGATATACTCTTTCTTACCTCCATTGTGGAATAATAGTACAATTGTCCCTTATCTGAATCAATCACCCTAGTCAGCACCATAAATCGTTTTTTTTTTACTGTTGAATCAGAGGCGTCTGAGACCAGTGTGGTCAGGTTGCACTCTTAAATTCCAATTCAATAGAATCCGTTATTGTCCACTGGTAGAAGCATTACTCCTCTGGAACTAAGACCTCTAGCCCAGCAAAGTGTAAAGTCATAGGTTCTGGATGCAAAAATTTTTCTAGTGGGTCAATAGGAGTAATAGTGAATGTTGCTACTTTCATTTCTACCCCTTGATTCTTAGACCTGTGAATAATGGGTATAGAAGAAACAGAACCATATATTGAATGCTAGTTTAATAGTGAACTTTGTCCCAGCCCTGGAAGGTATTTTCACTTAACTGCTGCTGGGTGGGAACCCAGGTCACTGTGTCTTCAAGAGACAATTCTATCAAGCAAGCTGCTTTAGCATGGTGAGGAATATGGTAAGACCAGTTAATTCCATGAGCCTGAGCCCTTGCCACAGTTCATTTGATATAGAATGAGTTTTTTTTTTTTCTTTTATCAGAAATAACTTCCTATGGAATGCCATGTTAATGGATATATTCTGTGAGTCCACAGATGGTAGTTTGGGGAGAGGCACTGTGTGTATGCAAGGTAAATCTGTATCCAGAGTAAATGTCAATTCCAGTAAGAACAAAACCCTGCCCCTTCCAAAGCAGAAGTGATTCAGTGTAATAAATCAGCCACCAGGTAGCTGGCTCATCAGTCTAAAGAATGATGCCATATTGGAGATTTATTGATCTTTGCTATTATTGGCAGATTGGCACTCAACAATGCTATACTCAGGTTGAAGTTGGTGAATGGAAGTCCATGTTGTTGAGCCCATGCAAAATCTCCATCCTTGCCACATTGACACTTTGTTCATGAGTTCATTGAGTGATGACAGGGATAGATAGGGAAACAGGCTGACTGGTCGTCCTATCCACTTTATTATAATTGTCCTCTTGAAGTCACCCTTTGGTGAACACTCACATGGGACACAATTATGTCCAATTTCTTACTCCTTCATAGAGTTCTTCTAACATTTCTCTTTCCCAAATTTCCTTCTCAACAATTTTGCAATCATGTTCCTTCCAAGTCCCTAATCATCCAACCAAACCATTGGCCACAGTCAATGAAACAGTATACAATTTTACATATGAATATTTCTCCTCTCAAATGAAGTGAACAACCAGTGACATATTTCCAACTTAAAAATGGCCAAAAAAATGTGTCTCTCAAAACAAAACTTTGAGTAAGTAAATCATTGCAATTTTACATAAAGGCTTATTATTCAAGAACTAAAATAGTTTTATACATGTTGGTATTAAAATATTTTTATATTTTTCATATAGAGAATGTGATTTGTTAATACTTCTTATACTTGTTTTTCATATGATTCAAAATTTTTAGTAATTACGCAATTAAAATCAGAAATAAAAATCATCCCATCAACTTGTTATTTCCCCTTCATTTCTCTTCTCTCCTCTCTCCCTCCCTCTTCAAGTCACAACTGAATTTCTTAAATATAATTTACATATCACTGCCTCTACTACATCTTCCAGTCACTCTCAGTCCTACAACAATCTGACCTCTACCCACAAAAATCTCTGAAATTTTACTCTACACAGACACCAATAACTTCTTGCCATTAACCATTCAAAGGAGAATTTGTAATTTACTTTATCTCTTACTAGCAGTCTATACTTTGTAAAAACCTCTTCTTTAAACTCTATATTCCCTTTCTAGGAAAGCACACTTGCTTATTTTCTTCCTATGTTCTCTCCATTTCATTTCAGGTCAGCTACTAAACTCTGCTTTTTCTTATTACTGGAGTTCTCTCAAATTCTGATTTCCATTTCATTCTTACTCTCTATACCTTTGTTGAGTGCTTTACACTCATCACTCCATTAAGTTCAATCTATCTATGATTCTTCCATATCTCTAACCCTTGGCCTTCCTATTGAATTTTGGATCCTGAATAGCTCTCTGTGTTTTAAAGGTCTATCTGGTCCAAGGACACCTCAAATTCACTGTTTTTCCTGACTGTTGACAATAATTCTGTCTGCCACTTTACATTCTGGCCAAAGCAGTAGTTTCTTTCAAGTTCCCAGACTCAGCAAATGTACACACCACTCATTCAGCTATCTTTGAGAGAAACATGGCAATAATACTTAACATTTCTTTCTTTCTTTAGTCCCTTAAAAACAACAAACAACAAGAAAAGCTTCTATTATCTTCTCAGGTCATAGTCCTGTCTCAATTAAATCATTGATGCCTTTAACTCCAATTATACAGATTTCATTTTTTATCCACCCTACTTTTTGAAAGATTTTATTCAGACTCAATTATTTAATGCCATCTATCACATCATGGTGGAGAGATCTGACAGAATGTGGTCCACTGGAGAAAGGAATAGCAAACCACTGCAGTAGTCTTGCCTTGAGAACCCCAAGAACAGTATGAAAAAGCAAAAAGGACACTGAAAGATGGACTCCCCAAGCTGGTAGGTGCAAAAATACTACTAGAGATCTGTAGAGAAATAACTCCACAAATAATGAAGGGATGGAGCCAAAGCAAAAACAACACCCAGTTGTGGATGTGACTGGTGATAGAAGCAAGGTGCAATGCTGTAAAGAGCAATACTGCATAGGAATCTGTTTGTTAGGTCCATGAATCAAGGCAAATTGGAAGAGGTTAAACAGAAGATGGCAAGAGTGAACATCGACATCCTAGGAATAAGCGAATTAAAATAGACTGGAATGAGTGAATTTAACCCAGATGACCATTATATCTACTACTGTGGGCAGGAATCCCTTAGAAGAAATGGAGTAGCCATCATGGTCAACAAAAGAGTCCAAAATGCACTACTTGGACACGGTCTCAAAAATGAAAGAATGATCTCTGTTCATTTCCAAGGCAAACCATTCAATATTACGGTAATCGAAGTCTATGCCCCGACCAGTAACCCTGAAGAAGTGGAAGTTGAACGGTTTTATGAAGACCTACAAGACCTTCTAGAACTAACACCCCAAAAAGATGTCCTTTTCATTATAGGGGACTGGAATGCAAAAGTAGGAAGTCAAGAAACACCTGGAGTAACAGGAAAATTTGGCCTTGGAGTACAGAATGAAGCAGGGCAAAGGTTCATAGAGTTTTGCCAAGAAAACTCACTGGTCATAGAAAACACCCTCTTCCAAACAAACAAGAGAAGACTCTACACATGGACATCACTGGATAGCCAACACCAAAATCAGATTGATTATATTCTTTGCAGCCAAATATGGAGAAGCTATACATAGTTAGCAAAAACAAGACCAGGAGCTGACTGTGGCTCAGATCATGAACTCCTTATTGCCAAATTCAGACTTAAATTGAAAAACAGTGGGGAAAACCACTACACCATTCAGGTATGACCTAAATCAAATCCATTATGATTATACAGTAGAAGTGAGAAATAGATTTAAGGGACTAGATCTGACAGAGAGAGTGCTTCATGAACTATGGTTGGAGGTTTGTGACATTTTAGAGGAGACAGGAATCAAAACTAACCCCAAGAAAAAGAAATGCAAAAAAAGCTAAATGCCTCTCTGAGGAGACCTTACAAATAGTTGTGAAATGAAGAGAAGTGAAAAACAGAGCAAAAAAGGAAAGATATAAGCATCTGAATGCAGAGTTCCAAAGTATAGCAAGGAGAGATAAGAAAGCCTTCCTCAGCAATCAATGTAAGAAATAGAGGAAACCAATAGAATGGGAAAGACTAGAGATCTCCTCAAGAATATCAGAGATACTAAGGGAACATTTCATGCAAAGATGGGCTCAATAAAGGACAAAAATGGTATGGACCTAACAGAAGATATTAAAAAGAGGTGGCAAGAATACACAGAAGAGCTGTACAAAAAAGATCTTCATGACCCAGATAATCACGATGGTGTGATCACTCACACTCACCTAGAGAGAGCCATCCTAGAATGTGAAGGAAAGTGGGCCTTAGGAAGCATCACTACAAACAAAGCCAGTGGAGGTTTTGGAATTCCAGTTGAGCTCTTTCAAATCGTAAAAGATGATGCTATCAAAGTGCTGCACTCAATATTTCAGCAAATTTGAAAACTCAGCAGTGGCCAAAGGACTGGAAAAGGTCAGTTTTCATTCCAATCCCAAAGAAAGGAAATGCAAAGAATGCTCAAACTATCACACAATTGAAGGCAATGGCAACCCACTCCCGTACTCTTGCCTGGAAAATCCCATGGACTGAGGAGCCTGGTGGGCTGCAGTCCATGGGATCGCTAAGAGTCAGACATGACTGAGTGACTTCACTTTCTTGCATTGGAGAAGGAAATGGCAACCCACTCCAGTGTTCTTGCCTGGAGAATCCCAAGGACAGGGGAGCCTGGTGGGCTGATGTCTCTGGGGTCACACAGAGTCGGACATGACTGAAGCAACTTAGCAGCAGCACACGCTAGTAAAGTAATACTCAAAATTCTCCAAGCCAGGCTTCAGCAATACGTGAACCATGAACTTCTTCCAGATGTTCAAGCTGGTTTTACAAAAGGCAGAGAAACCAGAGATCAAACTGCCAACATCCGGTGGATCATCAAAAAAGCAAGAGAGTTCCAGAAAAACATCTATTTCTGCTTTATTGACTATGCCAAAGCCTTTGACTGTATAGATCACAATAAACGGTGGAAAATTCTGAGATGGGAATACCAGACCACCTGACCTGCTTCTTGAGAAACCTGTATGCAGATCAGAAAGCAACAGTTGGAACTGAACATGGAACAACAGACTGGTTCCAAATAGGAAAAGGAGTACGTCAAGGTTGTATATTCTCACCCTGCTTATTTAACTTATATGCAGAGTACATCATGTGAAATGCTGGGCTGGAAGAAGCACAAGCTGGAATCAGGATTGCTGGGAGAAATATCAATAACCTCAGATATGCAGATGACACTACCCTTAGGACAGAAAGTGAAGAGGAACTCAAAAGCCTCTTGATGAAAGTGAAAGAGGAGAGTGAAAAGGTTGGCTTGAAGCTCAACATTCAGAAAACTAAGATCATGGCATCTGGTCCCATCACTTCATGGGAAATAGATGGGGAAACAGTGGAAACAGTGTCAGACTTTCTTTTTTGGGGCTCCAAAATCGCTGCAGATGCTGATTGAAGCCATGAAATTAAAAGACGCTTACTCCTTGGAAGGAAAGTTATGACCAACCTAGATAGTATATTAAAAAGCAGAGACATTACTTTGCCAACAAATGTCCGTCTAGTCAAGGCTATGGTTTTTCCAGTGATCATGTATGGATATGAGAGTTGGACTGTGAAGAAAGCTGATCGCTGAAGAATTGATGCTTTTGAACTGTGGTGTTGGAGAAGACTCTTGAGAGTCCCTTGGACTGCAAGGAGTTCCAACCAGTCCATTCTAAAGGAGATCAATCCTGGGTGTTCATTGGAAGGACTGATGCTGAAGCTGAAACTCCAATACTTTGGCCACCTCATGCGTCGAGTTGACTCACTGGAAAAGAGTCTGATGCTGGGAGGGATTGGGGGTGGGAGGAGAAAGGGACGACAGAGAATGAGATGGCTGGATGGCATCACCGACTCGATGGACTTGAGTTTGAGTGAACTCCGGGAGTTGGTGATGGACAGGGAGGCCTGGCATGTTGTGATTTATGGGGTCGCAAAGAGTCGAACACGACTGAGGGACTGAACTGAACTGAAAGGTCTTGATGGCAATGACTCTTATTTATCACTGAGTTCCTAGTGCTTATAAAAGAGGTATTAGTTATTGGTATCCATTCGTTCATTCCTTCACTGAGAAACTATGTGTTGAACACTTGCTATGTACAAAGCATAACCCCTCAGTGCAGGAGTACAGGAGTGGGATAAGGCAGATGAAGATCCTGTCTGGTGAAGCTCAGTATTATGTACAATAAAAGATGAAGATAAGGAGTACTGGGATGATGGAAGCAGGGTTGTTATTTTAGAGATGAGGTAAGAAAAAACTTCTCTAATAAGGTAACAAGCCAAAAACAGTTGAAGAATCAAGACAAATAGATAATCTAAGGAGATACATTTCAGTGAGAGAGAGAGAGAGGCCTCTGAGAAGCCCTGAGGTGGGAAAGGGCTAGGGAGGCTCAAGGAATGTCTGAAGGCCCATGTGGCTGGTGTGGGTGATAAAGGAGAAGAGAAGGGCTGAGTTCAGAGTTGATGTAGGAGCCAGATCATTTATGTCTTTTGGATTCACTTCTATTCCCTTTCTATTTATTCCAAAGCAATCCCAGTAATGTTATTAAAATGCAAATTGGAGTATGTCAAGATCTTATTTCAAAATTTTTTTGGCTTCTCATTACTTAGAGAAAACAGAAAGACCCTTAATATTCCCATAAAATCCTGCATAAATTATCCTCAGTTTGCCTCCACGGTCTGGTATTGCCACCCTAGCTTTCAGCTGTCTCCTCCCAAACAGTTTTCTGTCTCATAAATGTCGTTTTTCACTCCACCTCAGGAAAGATGCCTGAATTACACTTTCTCAGTCTGGAACCCTTTCTCCTTTCACAGTTTCTTTCTTTCACTGGCTGTTTCCTCTGTATCCCTTAGATGTCATCTTAAATATTACCACTTTGGACAAGCTTTCCCTAATTACTCAGTTTATGACCACATACTACCCAGTAGCTCTCTATTTAATTATGTGTTAAATGTCAATTTTTCTCACTAGTTCGTAAACACTGTAGAAGCAGGAATATTATCTGATATAGGATATTACCCCAGTATCTACCATGATATAGGTATATACAGTGAATGCTTGATTATGCTTTTAGTTGGATAAATAGATGGATGAATGAATGAATGATGTGTTTTTGTTAGGTTAAAAAAAAAAAATTAGGGACTTTCCTGGTGATCCAGTGGCTAAGACTTTGCACTCCCAATGCAGGCGGACAACGTTTAACCCCTGGTTGGGGAACTAGATCCCACATTCTAAAACTAAAATTACCAGATGCCACAATGAATATAGAAGATCCCATGTGCTCTAACTAACACCTGGTAGAGTAGAGTCAAATAAACAAATAAATAAAATAAAAATTAACAAACTAAAAACAAATGCCAGTTGTGCTGTTATATAGTGCTAGCAGGATTTTTCTAATAAATTAATTCTCAAATCTTGACCCTTGGAATAAACTTTGATAACCCCAGGTCCAAGTAGCGGCGACTCTGCGGGCCCAGGAGGGCCGAGAGGAGCTACTCCACTCTCAAAGTCGGGAGGGGCGGCCATGAGCAGATACCCCTCGTCCAAGGTAAGGAGCAGTGGCTGCACTTTGCTGGAGCAGCCATGAAGAGATACCCCATGACCAAGGTAAGAGAAACCCAAGTAAGACGGTAGGTATTGTGAGAGGGCATCAGAGGGCAGACACAATGAAATCATAATCACAGAAAACTAGTCAATCTGCACACACGCACTGCAGCCTTGTCTAACTCAATGAAACTAAACCATGCTGTGTTGGGCCACCCAAGACGGGAGGGTCATGGTGGAGAGATCTGACAAAATGCGGTCCACTGGAGAAGGGAATGTCAAACCACTGCAGTATCCTTGCCTTGAGAACCCCATGAACAGTATGAAAAGGCAAAATGATAGGATACTGAATGTGGAACTCCCCAGGTCGGTAGGTGCCCAATATGCTACTGGAGATCAGTGGCGAAATAAATCCAGAAAGAATGAAGGAATGGAGCCAAAGCAAAAACAATATCCACTTGTGGAGGTGACTGGTGATAGAAGCAAGGTCCAACACTGTAAAGAGCAATATTGCATAGGAACCTGGAATGTTAGGTCCATGAATCGAGGCAAACTGGAAGTGGTCAAACAGGAGATAGCAAGAGTGAACGTCGACATTCTAGGAATCAGTGAACTAAAATGGACTGGAAAGGGTGAATTTAACTCAGATGACCATTATGTCTACTACTGTGGGCAGGAATCCCTTAGAAGAAATGGAGTAGCCATCATGGTCAACAAAAGAGTCCAAAATACACTACTTGGATGCAGTCTCAAAAATGAAAGAATGATCTCTGTTCGTTTCCAAGGCAAACCATTCAATATCACAGTAATCCAAGCCTATGCCCAAACCAGTAACGCTGAAGAAGCTGAAGTTGAACGGGTCTATGAAGACCTACAAGACCTTCTAGAACTAACACCCCCAAAAGATGTCCTTTTCATTGTAGGGGACTGGAATGCAAAAGTAGGAAGTCAAGAAATACCTGGAGTAACAGGCAAATTTGGCCTTGGAGCACGGAATGAAGCAGGGCAAAGGCTAATAGAGTTTTGCCAAGAGAACGCACTGGTCATAGCAAACACCCTCTTCCAACACCACAAGAGAAGACTCTACACATGGACATCACCAGATGGTCAACACCGAAATCAGATTGATTATGTTCTTTGCAGCCAAAGTTGGAAAAGTTTTATACAGTTAGCAAAAACAAGACCGGGAGCTGAGTGTGGCTCAGATCATGAACTCCTTATTGCCAAATTGAGATTTAAATTGAAGAAAGTAGGAAAACCACTAGACCATTCTGATATGACCTAAATCAAATCCCTTATGATTACACAGTGGAAGTGAGAAATAGATTTAAGGAACTAGATCTAATAGAGTGCCTGATGAACTATGGTTGTAGGTTTGTGATATTGTACAGGAGACAGGGATCAAGACCATCCCCATGGAAAAGAAATGCAAAAAAGCAAAATGCTGTCTAAGGAGGACTTACAAATAGCTGTGAACAGAAGAGAAGTGAAAAGCAAAGGAGGAAAGGAAAGATATAAGCATCTGAATGCAGAGTTCCAAAGAATAGCAAGGAGAGATGAGAAAGCCTTCCTCAGCGATCAGTGCAAAGAAATAGAGGAAAACAACAGAATAGGAAAGACTAGAGATCTCTTCAAGAAAATTAAAGATACCAAGGGAACATTTCATGCAAAGATGGGCTCGATAAAGGACAGAAATGCTATGGACCTAACAGAAGCAGAAGATATTAAGAAGAGGTGGCAAGAATACACAGAAGAACTGTACAAAAAAGATCTTCAGTTTATTTTGGGGGCTGCAAAAATCACTGCGGATGCTGATTGCAGCCGTGAAATTAAAAGACGCTTACTCCTTGGAAGGAAAGTTATGACCAACCTAGATAGCATATTAAAAAGCAGAGACATTACTTTGCCAACAAAGGTCCGTCTAGTCAAGGCTATGGTTTTTCCAGTGATCATGTATGGATGTCAGAGTTGGACTGTGAAGAAAGCTGAGCACCGAAGAATTGATGGTTTTGAACTGTGGTGTTGGAGAAGACTCTTGAGAGTCCCTTGGACTGCAAGGAGTTCCAACCAGTCCATTCTAAAGGAGATCAGTCCTGGGTGTTCATTGGAAGGACTGATGCTGAAGCTGAAACTCCAATACTTTGGCCACCTCATGCGAAGAGCTGACTCACTGGAAAAGACTATGATGCTGGGAGGGATCGGGGCAGGAGGAGAAGGGGATGACAGAGAATGAGATGGCTGGATGGCATCACCGACTCGATGGATGTGAGTTTGAGTGAACTCCGGGAGCTGGTTTTGGACAGGGAGGCCTGGCGTGCTGTGCTTCATGGGGTTTCAAAGAGTCAGACAAGACTGAGCGACTGAACTGAACTGAACTGAACCTATGTGATTCTGTGGAAAGGGAAGATCACACAGGTGCTCTGAAGGGCACAGGCTCTAATTATACAAATAATAAATACTATGATTATTAAAGACTTGTTTTATTTTTTAAAACTGTCATTAGTCAGCTGACGATTTCTATAACTTAAAAACGTTGTTACTATACTCATATACCAGTGTTTATGACAAGAAATTTGTACACAACAATCTATCCTATTTCATTTCCTCAGTTTATGACTTATAGCAAAAAAAATCTTAGACTTTTAAAACTCAGAAGAATGAATACAACAGGTAGTGGCATGAGCAATGATTAATATTTTCAAATATTGTTTTGAAAATAATATGTCAAGTGCTCAAATCACACAAGTACAAAATAAATATCTGTAAAATGAAGGAACATTTTACATCATTTAATTAATTCTATTATCCGTTCTTTGAATTCATTTTCGTCGAAGAAAATGTGTTGATGCAGGCATATACTTCTTTTACCTAAGACAAAAGAAGTGTTGTTGTTAAAGTAAAAGCTGCTTGATTCAAAATAGAAAAATCAATGATATTTTTCATGGATATACTAAAATGTTTAAAACAACTGATCAGATTTTTCTTTGTGAAACTCAGAAATCCACTGCACTCCATTTGTAAGAATTCTGAAACTAAGGTCTATTTTCTTAGTATTTTGCAGACAATTTATCAATAGTGACCCCAGTACACAGTGATTTACAGACTCACTAGTTTTATAATTCACAATAATTTCACACAGATTCACACAATAACAATATTATCAGTCACCCCTTCCTTGGAGAAATATTTCAAAAAAAGGAAGTCAATAACTTTAATGGATGTTTCTACCACCATTGATAAAACTGTTATTGATTTCAAATGATACATACTCTAGTCCATATCTAATCCATCATTAGCTACAGTCTATAGATTTATAGAAATAAATAATCTGAAATTATCTCAGTGGGAGACAAGATATGCCCATATCTGTATAAATCTGAGGGCAAGCAGGTGTCAATAATTCCTTTCTTCTAAAATCATATATTCTGCATTTTATTAGAAAGGCATATTATGATGAACTTTTCCCATAGCTCTGTTGAAGTCAACTGGAAGCCTACTTTTGTTCTCTTGGAAAATTTGTGCATCTGAGTGCAAAGGTGGGGGTGGCTACTCATATACAAACTGACCAGTGTATCTATTTACAATAAGAAGAGGTTGAGAAGTCACTTTTCACTGTACAAATTCTTGATTTTTTAAAATAAGAATAGCCTCTATTAAAATAGAAATAGTTCTCATTTATGCAGAAAGCAGATATGTTTCCGAAAAGAGCTAAATCATTTCTTTATTTCCATATTTCTTATAAAAATTTTCACCTGCTACTTTCTTTCCCTTGTGCTTCCCAGGCTTGTGTCTAATTAGAACAATTTCAACAAAGGAAAGAACTGTTTAAATTTGGCAGTAAGAAGGGTTTTTGAAAGTTGCAATACTTCTTTATTTACTATCAATCCTTGGAATGTTTCTTGATTCTACATCTCCCTACATTTCTGAACCACAAAAGTGACTTTATTCATATATCATTTTTCCATTTGTTCTAGGAAATGTTTCAAGGTTGTCAGGGATTTTTACTTGAATTCTCTTTCATTTGTGTGTTCTTTGCTTCTGGGTGATAGGGATTGAAGGCTTCTTATTTATTTTATAAGTAAATCTACATGAAACATAAATCACTCAGTGCATTTGGTTTGTATTAAGCCTGTGAGTTGTTCAAAATCTTAATTTTACTTTCCCCTGAATGTCTACAAACAGCTATTTCTAAACAAAAAGGCACTGGCTCTCCAAAATAAAGACATTTCTATTTCTGTTTCCATATCTCTTATAATTTCTTGTGGCTTTCCAAAGGCCTAAAACTCTTTGAGATACACTGACATTCTGTAACTCATCTCAGCACAAAAGTCACTCTGATAAAATGAAGATCTTGCTCCTTTTAAGATACACGCCCTCAAATTTTAGGGACAAGATCAATGTCTAGAGTGCCTTATGGGATTAAAATACCACTTGTATCAATTATCATCAGAGCCTGAAGATGCTTCGTGGTAGAAAATAAGTAAATAAATCATGTGGATGGATACTTTAGGGACAACCTCCAGGCAGGAGTAAAAATGGTGATCTCTGCCAGTATATGTCAGATTTAGGAGAAAATGTCAGGAATGCTTGTGTTTTCCAATATTTTAAACCTTCAACTTAACCTTACATGTGCATTGTTTTACACAGATGCACCACAAACAAAAGAGATGGAAGTGGCACTGCTCTGAAAAGTGTCTTCTCTTATTCATTTGCATCTTTCTTTGTCTTCCCACCACCCTAAGCTTGTTTTGCAATAATTTATCTAATCCAAACCCTTTATTCTGCCATGAAAACATGGAAGGATTACATGACACAGTTAAATTCTCACAAAGATGGAAATACACTGTTTTCTTTTTAAACCAGATCAAAATAATCCATAAAAATCAAACAATTAAACAAAAAACCAAGACAACAAAATCTAGTACCTGAGCACACAGCTTAGAGCTGAACTGCCTGAGTCAGAGTCTTTACTCTTCTATGTACAACTGGTATGACTTTTAACAGTTTACTTAGGTCCTCTGTCTAATTTCATATTATATAAACTGGAGCTAATAAAAGTGCTTAATTTATACTGTTTCTGTGAAAATTAAGGATCAATATTTGTAAAGTTTTTAAACATTATCTAATATATATATTAGTATTATATAGCATTTATTAAATACATTTATAACATAAAATAAAATACACAGAAGTGCATTCATTATATATGTCTAGTTTAACAAATATAAAGCAAACACCCATGTGACTATATAAACAAACCAAGTCTCCATCCCAGAAAAATGGCCCCCCACTTCCACCACAGTTTCAAAGGCAAATTCCTCTCTCTTCCTTGAAAAATTCCCTGAAAAATAGTCAAGTATAATCCATTATTATGCCTTCTTAAATAATCAATTTCTTGAAAGTGAAAGTCACTCAGTTGTGTCTGACCCTTTGTCACCCCATGGACTGTATTCTGCCAGGCTCCTCAGTCCGTGGAATTCTCCAGGCAAGAATGCTGAAGTAGGTAGCCATTCCCTTCTCCAGGGGATCTTCCCAACCCAGGGATGGAACCCAGGTCTCCCACATTGAGAGCAGATTCTTTGTCCTCTGAGCAATCAGGGAAGCCCAAAAATACAGGAGTGGGTAGCCTATCCCTTCTCCAGCTGCTGCTGCTGGTAAGTCGCCCGACTCTGTGCGACCCCATAGAGGGCAGCCCACCAGGCTCCCCCGTCCCTGGGATTCTCCAAGCAAGAACACTGGAGTGGGTTGCCATTTCCTTCTCCAATGCATGAAAGTGAAAAGTGAAAGTGAAGTCGCTCAGTTGTATCCGACTCTTCGGACCCCTTGGACTGTAGCCTTCCAGGCTCCTCCCTCCATGGGATTTTACAGGCACATATACTGGAGTGGGTTGCCATTTTCTTCTCCACCCCTCTCCAGCGGATCTTCTCAACCCAGGAATCAAACCAGGGTCTCCTGCACTGCAGGCAAATTCTTTACCAGCTGAGCTACTAGGTTCTTGCTGCATTGTATTTTGCTACTTATATGTATCCCTAAACAATATGGTCAATTTTCTATTTCTGAATTTTATATAAATAGAATCAGATTATATCATTATTTTGAATTTAGCTTAGGTCTTGAAATTTCATTCAGGTGTACTCTGCTTATTTACATTACTATAATATATTTGATGATGATATTCCGTTTATTAATTTATCTATTGTTATCAGATATTTGTGCTGTTTCCAGTTTTGTTGTTATAGATGAGGCTACCATGGATTTTTTGTCATGTGACACTGGTTTATATGAGAATGAATGGGTTCTCTAAGCAGGGTGGTATGCATATCTTCAACTTTATTAGGTAATAAAAGTTTTTTCTGAAAGTATCTGTACCAATTTACCCTTTCAAAGGAGATATATGAACGCTGTTATTTTTTTTGCCTGTTAAGAACTGACTGTTCCATATACATTCCTCTAAAACTTGACTTAACATCACATTAGTGATTTATCCGGAGAAGGCAGTGGCAAGCCACTCCAGTACTCTTGCCTAGAAAATCCCATGGACGGAGGAGCCTGGTAGGCTGCAGTCCGTGGGGTCGCTATGCGTCGGACACGACTGAGCGACTTCACTTTCACTTTTCACTTTCACACATTGGAGAAGGAAATGGCAACCCACTCCAGTGTTCTTGCCTGGAGAATCCCAGGGGCGGGGGAGCCTGGTGGGCTTCCGTCTATGGGGTCACACAGAGTCGGACACGACTGAAGTGACTTAGCAGCAGCAGCAGCAGCAGTGATTTATCATCTCATATTTTCTGTGGATCAGAAATTAAACAGCTGTTCAGCTGTGGCAGTTCTGGTTCCATCCCTCATTAGGTCACAATCAAATGCCATTCAGATTTGTAGTCTCACAAAAGCTTGTCAGGCCTTAGAAGATTCACTTCACACGTGGTTTATTCAAGTGGCAGGCAAATAGCTAAGGGTCTCACTTCCACTGGGCCTCTTCACAAGGCTGCTCTGAACGTCCTGTTGAATGGCATGTAGGCTGGTTTGCCACAGAATGAGTGATTCAAGGGAGCAAGACGGAAACTTCAATGCCCTTTGTAACCTAGTATCAAAAGATGCACATTACCTCTGCCTGATCATATCGGTAGCATAGGCCAGTCTTAACTCAGTTTGGAGGTCATTTGGAAACGGTGTTAATACCAGGGAGTAGAACTTATTGGGTGCCGTCTTGGAAGGTCGATTCCACACTCCACATTCTTCTAACATTTAATACTCTCAAATTTAACATTTTTTTGTAGCTTTTATTTGAATTTTCCTGATTACTAACAAAATTAACTATTTTTCACATATTTATTGGCATTCTTACTTCATGTTTTGTGAAGTACATAATACTTTGTTTCTTTTACTTTTATGGCCTAAAATACTTTGTCATGTGACAAAAAAGCCTCTAAGACTCTAGGACAGTCCCTTAAAATAGTGTGACAAGTTTAAATCACAATTTTTTGTCTCAAAGCGTGGATTGATATGCAAAGATTTCTAAACACATGGTAAAATAATATTTCTAGTAGATTGAGGGCTGATGTAGTCATCAGCCAAACCCAAATTTCTTTATGATGATACTTGAATTAAAATATCATTAAATTCATGTTCTTTACAGGCATTTTATATAAAAGTTTGGGAATAGAGTAAGAAAAATAGAGATCCAAAGACTTGCAATAAATAGATTAAAAAAAAAAAACTTTTAGCATATAAGCAACAAGCTGCACTGAGCTTTCCTTGAAAACAGAAACATCCTGTCTTATCTCAGTATGCAATAACTCCTTCATCCACGAAAATTACTTTGCAATGGACTTACAAATCCAATTCTCCTCACTGCCCACATCCACAACCCTTAATTTTCTGCATACTTATTTCTAGAGGTAGATGTCAGTTGTTTGGGGCAGAGTGCTGGGTGATGACTGTCTTTTCATGTCTCCTCTTACTGGCACTGTTGTGCTCAGACATTCTTATTCAGACCAGCAACAGCAAAAGGCTCAGAGACATGTAGAATCCACATGCATTCTTTTCAGGCAACTTATAATAAATGCCCATGAGGCCATACATGTAGTTTGAGGGAGAAATATTAAGGCAGCAGCTGGAAGTGTACCAGGAAGGTGAATGACAGACTTAGGCAGCTTAACTTACACAGGTTTCACCACATGCCTAAATCTGGGCTCATATATATCACTTCTAATAGATGGCTGATTTTTGATTGGCATGCTTTAACATCTGCTTAGGGATAATTTAAGGAAGGGCAATATAGGTTTCATTGTCTACTAGTGTCTTATCTAATCCATAGGAATTATGGATATCTAAATCCATAGGAATTCCATCCCTTTTAGTGCCAGATATGGAGATTCTTCTCAAAGTAAAATTTTACTTCCTTAAGAGGGTATTGCAATGTTGAAAAATTCTTAAGCACTACTGCTGCAACTCTCCCACTGGGGATTGGCACAATTTCCAGAATTAAATGAATCCACTGTAGACATTCCAAACAGTATTGGAGCTACTGAAAACCTAGAGCCAAGTGACAGAGATGATTATTTCTAGTCACCTGGCTTAAAATTGCAGGCTGAGGATAACAGGTTTAATTTCTGCAAAAGAATAAATCAGTTACAGAATTTTTTAATAATCAACACAGAAGTGGTATAGTAAATTGATATGACACAAAATCATTGATTATTTTAAAAATGGAAGTTTATATTGTTTTTAAAGTGTCCTTTGAAATTAGATAAAATATTTTTAAATAATTGAGAAGACGGAAGATAACTTCCAGGATGGGATAATGCTCTCTAATCTGTATATAACTTCCTGAAAGGAATTATTTGTGACACCTACTGTTTCTACCTGACATACGTTCATTGTAGTTGATGTTGGGGTTAAAGATTTTAAACCTTCTTTGAATAAAATATCATTATTCTGAAATTTGTGTAACCAGGGTTTCATATCAATAAGAGTTATATTCATTAGAGGGAGGGGAATCTCAAAATTAGAATGTTATTATTGACCAAATTTATACTGCTATTTCTAAGTAATTAAAATTGATCATGTTCTGGATCTCATGAACATTTCGCAAATTATTTCATAATGGCACCGGAACACAGATATAGCCCATTTAATTGTTCACAGAAAACCACTGATGTCTTCTATCAATATGTTGTTTGCATTAGCTTTGAATTTCAGATATTTTAAATCCTTTACTTATGTAACTTGCTAATAATTATTTGGTCAAACAAATGACACTTTAAGAATTGGTCTTTCCAAGAAGAATGTAAGTGATGGCCATTTTCTGGAAGATTTCAGTAAACACTTCCAGGACCTTCACTGAAATGCCATTTGGACTATATAATATATATTACTATATATACTCATTGGGACAAAATAAATATTTATTGAATTAAAATGAATTCCTCTCCAGAATGTAAAAAACTAGAAGGAACTCTCACTCTTACATAAATAGCTGGACTAACGTCAAATTCACAACTTTTTGAATCTAATCATAAAGCTATGGTTACAGAATAAACTGACCCAAAATTTAAGGAGATACACTACCTACAGGAAGAGAAGAAATACTGAAACTCACCCAACTTAGGTAGAGGCAACCCCAGTAAGCAGCTGTTTAAACTGTGAAACCCTTGGGAGCTGCAGAAATTGGGGAGAGTTTGTAAACTCTTGTCAGTTGTTTCTCCACAAACCTGCTAGAAACCCACCGAAAAGATGAGAAAGAGCCTGGAGCTGTGCAACTGTGGTACAGACCTGTTATAGAAGGGGTGAGCAGCTATATGGTTCAGTTCAGTTCAGTCGCTCAGTCGTGTCCGACTCTCCACGACCCCATGAATCACAGCACACCAGGCCTCCCTGTCCATCACCAACTCCCAGAGTACACTCAAACTCATGTCCACAGAGTCGGTGATGCCATCCAGCCATCTCATTCTCCGTCGTCCCCTTCTCCTCCCGCCCCCAACCTTTCCCAGCATCAGAGTCTTTTCCAGTGAGTCAACTCGTCGCATGAGGTGGCCAAAGTATTGCAGTTTCAGCTTTAGCATCAGTCCCTCCAATGAACATCCAGGATTGATCTCCTTTAGAATGGACTAGTTGGATCTCCTTGCAGTATAAGAGACTCTCAAGAGTCTTCTCCAACACCACAGTTCAAAAGCATCGATTCTTCGGCGATCAGCCTTCTTCACAGTCCAACTCTCACATCCATACATGACCACGGGAAAAACCATTGCCTTGACTAGACGGACCTTGGTTGGCAAAGTAATGTGTCTGCTTTTTAATATACTATCAAGGTTGGTCATAACTTTCCTTCCAAGGAGCAAGCGTCTTTTAATTTCATGGCTGCAATCAGCATCTGCAGTGATTTTGGAGCCCAAAAAAACAAAGTCTGACACTGTTTCCACTGTTTTTCCATCTATTTCCCATGAAGTGATGGGACCAGATGCCATGATCTTAGTTTTCTGAATGTTGAGCTTCAAGCCAACCTTTTCACTCTCCTCTTTCACTTTCAGCAAGAGGCTTTTGAGTTCCTCTTCACTTTCTGCCGTAAGGGTAGTGTCATCTGCATATCTGAGGTTATTGATATTTCTCCCAGCAATCTTGATTCCAGCTTGTGCTTCTTCCAGCCCAGCGTTCCTCATGATGTACTCTGCATATAAGTTAAATAAGCAAGGTGACAATATACAACCTTGACGTACACCTTTTCCTATTTGGAACCAGTCTGTTGTTCCATGACCAGTTCTAACAGTTGCTTCCTGACCTGCATACAGGTTTCTCAAGAGGCAGGTCAGATGGTCTGGGGTTCCCATCTCTTTCAGAATGTTCCACAGTTTATTGTGATCCACACAGTCAAAGGCTTTGGCATAGTCAATGAAGCAGAAATAGATGTTTTTCTGAAACTCTCTTGCTTTCTCCATGATCCAGCGGATGTTGGCAATTTGATCTCTGGTGCCTCTGCCTTTTCTAAAACCTGCTTGAACATCTGGGAGTTCACGGTTTACATACTGCTGAAGCCTGGCTTGGAGAATTTTGAGCATGACTTTCCCAGCGTGTGAGATGAGTGCAATTGTGAGGTAGTTTGAGCATTCTTTGGCATTGCCTTTCTTTGGGATTGGAATGAAGACTGACCTCTTCCAGTCCTGTGGCCACTGCTGAGTTTTCCAAATCTGCTGGCATATTGAGTGCAGCACTTTCACAGCATCATCTTTCAAGACTTGAAATAGCTCAACTGGAATTCCATCACCTCCACTAGCTTTGTTCGTAGTGATGCTTTCTAAGGCCCACTTGACTTCACATTCCAAGATGTCTGGCTCTAGGTCAGTGATCACGTTATCGTGACTATCTTGGTCGTGAAGATCTTTTTTGTACAGTTCTTCTGTGTATTCCTCCCACCTCTTCTTAATATCTTCTGCTTCTGTTAGGTCCATACCATTTCTGTCCTTTATCAAGCCCATCTTTGCATGAAATGTTCCCTTGGAATCTCTAATTTTCTTGAAGAGGTCTCTTGTTTTTCCTATTCTGTTGTTTTCCTCTATTTCTTTGGATTGATCACTGAGGAAGGCTTTCTTATCTCTCCTTGCTATTCTTTGGAACTCTACATTCAGATCCTTATATCTTTCCTTTTCTCCTTTGCTTTTCGCCTCTCTTCTTTTCACAGCTATTTGTAAGGCCTCCTCAGACAGCCATTTCGCTCTTTTGCATTTCTTTTCCATGGGGATGGTCTTAGTCCCTGTCTCCTGTACAATGTCACGAACCTCCGTCCAGATTTCATCAGGCACTCTATCAATCAGATCTAGTCCCTTAAATCTATTTCTCACTTCCACTGTATAATCATAAAGGATTTGATTGAGGTCATATCTGAATAGTCTAGTGGTTTTCCCTGCTGCTGCTGCTGCTAAGTCACTTCAGTCGTGTCCGACTCTGTGTGACCCCATAGACGGAAGCCCACCAGGCTCCCCCTTCCCTGGGATTCTCCAGGCAAGAACACTGGAGTGGGTTGCCATTTCCTTCTCCAATGTGTGAAAGTGGAAAGTGAAAAGTGAGAGTGAAGTCGCTCAGTCATGTCCCCGACCCTTAGCGACCCCACGGACTGCAGCCTACCAGGCTCCTCCATCCATGGGATTTTCTACTTTCTTCAATTTAAGTCTGAACTTCGCAATAAGGAGTTCATGATCTGAGCCACAGTCAGCTCCTGGTCTTGTTTTCGCTAACTGTATACAGCTTCTCCATCTTTGGTTTCAAAGAATATAATCAATCTGATTTCGGTGTTGACCATCTGGTGATGTCCATGTGTAGAGTCTTCTCTTGTGTTGTTGGAAGAGGGTGTTTGCTATGACCAGTGCATTCTCTTGACAAAACTCTATTAGCCTTTGCCCTGCTTCATTCCGTGCTCCAAGGCCAAATTTGCCAGTTACTCCAGGTGTTTCTTGACTTCCTACTTTTGCATTCCAGTCCCCTATAATGAAAAGGACATCTTTTTTGGGTGTTAGTTCTAAAAGGTCTTGTAGGTCTTCATAGAACCGATTAACTTCGGCTTCTTCAGCATTACTGGTTGGGGCATAGGCCTGGATTACTGTAATATTGAATGGTTTGCCTTGGAAACGAACAGAAATCATCCTGTCATTTTTAAGATTGCATCCAAGTACTGCATTTCGGACTCTTTTGTTGACCATGATGGATACTCCATTTCTTCTAAGGGATTCCTGCCCACAGTAGTAGATATAATGGTCATCCGAGTTAAATTCACCCATTCCAGTCCATTTTAATTCACTGATTCCTAGAATGTCGACATTCACTCTTGCCATCTCCTGTTTGACCACTTCCAATTTGCCTTGATTCATGGACCTAACATTCCAGGTTCCTATGCAATATTGCTCTTTACAGCACCGGACCTTGCTTCTATCACTGGTCACATCCACAACTGGGTACTGGTTTTGCTTTTGCTCCATCCCTTTATTCCTTCTATAGTTATTTCTCCACTGAGCTCCAGTAGCATAATGGGCACCTACTGACCTGGGGAATTCCTCATTCAGTATCCTATCATTTTGCCCTTTGTTACTGTTCATGGGGTTCTCAACGCAAGTATACTGAAGTGGTTGCCATTCCCTTCTCCAGTGGACCACATTCAACTGTGGTCCATGTGATCAGATCTGCTAGTTTCCTGTGATTATGATTTCAGTTTGTCTGCCCTCTGGTGCCCCCTAGCAATACCTACCGTTTTATTTTGGTTTCTCTTACCTTGGTCGTGGAAAATCTCTTCACAGCCGCTCCAGCAAAGTGCAGCCGCTGTACCTTACCTTGGACGAGGGGTATCTCCTCAAGGCCGCCCCTCCTGACCTTGAACGCGGAGTAGCTCCTCTCGGCCCTCCTGCGCCCGCGCAGCCACCGCCTGTTGGACGTGGGGTAGCTCCTCTCAGCCGCCGGCCCTGGCCTCAGGCGTGGGGTAGCTCCTCACGGCCGCACCTCTTTGCGTGGTTCGTTCCGCCGGGGCCGGCGTCTCTCGCGTCGCGTCTGCGCCGCCGGGGCCGGCGTCTCTCGCGTCGCGTCTGCGCCGCCGGGGCCGGCGTCTCTCGCGGTAGGCACAAGTAATTCTAACCAGATCCTTTCCTTTAACTCTACCATAAAATAGTGTTTTGCAAAGAAAGAGTAATGCTTTGAGTTCAGTTGGTGAACATCCATTTCAGATAAGGGAAAGCAATGAGGAATGAGAGGTAAAGGAACCTCCTAGGGGAGGGAGTAGAATTAAGCACTGATCACAAAATTTCAGGCAGGGAAGGAAAAGAACTAAGAATGCTCTATCCCCTGGAGTCACAGACATGGCACATTCCTGAGACTGAGTCTTAAACTCAAGAACAGAGACTAGTTCCCTCCACATCATCACCAACCTAGATGGTGTGAATTACAATGATAGAAGCATACTGCTAGGAGGACAGAAGAAGAATAGCATACAAAAATACTGTCTCTGAGTCATGGAAGAATGGGAAACCTAAAATTCAGAATCAAATGAATTTTGCTTTAATAAAGCACCAGCCACCCTAGTACACCTGCAAATGTACACCTGCATTTGTACCCAAGGCACCTCCATTTGAAGATCTTATCAGAAAAATATGAAGACATTTCTTTCACTCTGAGTTAATACTTACCCACTAGTGGCTCATCCTCTCCTCTTTCCCATGATGCCTGGGTACATAAAACTGCAGACTTTACATTTTTTTAGGAAGGCTTCCTCAATGAGGAGAATCCTGTTTCTGGGCTGATCCACTCAGCCCTCAACTAGCATGTTATTCCATTGAGGGAAAGGAACAAGGTATACTATCAGAGTAAATGATTAAAGGGCTTGGTATTTTCCATTTTGACTTCTTATTTTAGTCAGCTATTCCAACATTCAAAATGTTAGCTCACTCCAAGATCAGCAGAGCTCCAGACAAAACACAGATTCAATAAGCTCAAAGAACACCAAGAAGAAAACTACAAAGAGACAATATGCTCAGACCCAGGCACATTGTATTGAAACTTTTGAAAATTAAAAAAAAAGGGGCAGGGGAATGTGAAGGCAATGTGATAAAAAAGAAATGTTAGGTACAGAGGAATGGAGATAAAAATTATTGCAGACATCTTGGGAATCACAGAAGCCAAAAATAAAAAGACGACATCTTAAAAGTGCTCAAACGGGAAAGAAAAACAAAACAACATTGTTTACAATAATGTAACTAGTGACTCTTTCAAATATAAAAATAAAATAAACCCTCAAACAAAACTCTAGAGCATCCATGCCAGCAGACCTACTATAAAATAAATGGTAACAAAAACTCTTATCATAGACAGAATACAGTACCAGACTGAAAGATGGGTCTATAAAAAGGGGTGAATGGTGTTGCAATAAAACAGAATGAGGTAAAATTAAATATAATTTTCCTGTTTTAATTGTTAGAAAATTGCCCAAAGAAATGCAGTAGCAATTTATTATATATATATATATGTTTATAGCATATTAGAGAATATGAAGACAATAACATAAAGCATGGAGGGAGAAATTACAAATATGATACTTGAAGGCATTACTTTCTATGTACAGTATGATAATATTATTTGAATTTGAACCATGATAACTTAAAGATGTATATTTTTAAATATTATTTTCCTATTTGTTTATAATTGAAACATATATGTACAATATTATATTAGTTTCAGGTAGTCTACGTAGTGATTTGACATTTGCATACATTATGAAATGATCACCACAGTAAGTCTAGTATTGATCTATCCCCATAAAAAGTTATTAAAATATCATTGACAATGAACCTTAGGCTGTAAATCACAACCCTGAAAGTGAAGTCGCTCAGTCCTTTCCAACTCTTTGCAACCCTATGGACTGTAGCATACCAGGCTTCTCTGTCCATGGGATTTCCCAGGCAAGAGTACCGGAGTGAGTTGCCTTTTCCTTTCCCAGGGGATCTTCCTGACCCAGAGATCGAACCGAGGTCTCCCGCATTGAGGGCAGACGCTTTACTCTCTGAGCCACCAGGGAATTTCCACAACCCTAAGGCTTGCTGACTGTGTGGATCACAATAAACTGTGGAACATTCTGAAAGAGATGGGAATCCCAGACCACCTGACATGCCTCTTGAGAAACCTGTATGCAGGTCAGGAAGCAACATTTAGAACTGGTCATGGAACAACAGACTGGTTCCAAATAGGAAAAGGAGTACATCAAGGTTGTATATTGTCACCCTGCTTATTTAACTTATATGCAGAATACATCATGAGGAATGCTGGGCTGGAAGAAGCACAAGCTGGAAACAAGATTGCCAGGAGAAATATCAATAACCTCAGATATGCAGATGACACTACCCTTATGGCAGAAAGTGAAGAGGAACTCAAAAGCCTCTTGATGAAAGTGAAAGAGGAGAGAGAAAAGTTTGGCTTGAAGATCAACATTCAGAAAACTAAGATCATGGCATCTGGTCCCATCACTTCATGGGAAATAGATGGGGAAACAGTGGAAACTGTGTCAGACTTTATTTTTTGGGGCTCCAAAATCACTGCGGATGCCGATTGCAGCCATGAAATTAAAAGACGCTTACTCCTTGGAAGGAAAGTTATGACCAACCTAGATAGCATATTAAAAAGCTATTACTATTACATTACTTTGCCAACCAAGGTCCGTCTAGTCAAGGCTATGGTTTTTCCAGTGATCATGTATGGATGTGAGAGTTGGACTGTGAAGAAAGCTGATCGCTGAAGATGCTTTTGAAATGTGGTGCTGGAGAAGACTCTTGAGAGTCCCTTGGACTGCAAGGAGATCCCACCAGTACATTCTAGAGGAGATCAATCCTGGGTGTTCATTGGAAGGACTGAGGCTAAAGCTGAAACTGCAATACTTTGGCCACCTCTTGCGATGAGTTGACTCACTGGAAAAGACTCTGATGCTGGGAGGGATTTGGGGTGGGAGCAGACGGGGACGACAGAGAATGAGATGGCTGGATGGCATCACCGACTCGATGGACCTGAGTGTGAGTGAACTCCGGGAGTTGGTGATGGACGGGGAGGCCTGGCGTGCTGTGATTCATGGGGTCACAAACAGTCGGACAGGACTGAGCAACTGAACTGAAGGCTTACTTATTTTATAACCAAAGGTATGTACTTCTTAATCCCCTTATCTATTTCACACAATTATTTGTCTCCTCTCTGGTAATCACCTATTTATTCTCTTTATTTATGAGTCTGGTTCCATTATGTTTTCATAATGTTTGTTTTGTTTTTTAGATTTCACATAAAAGTTAAATCATATGGTAGATATCTTTCTCTGACTTATTTTAATTAGCATAATAATCTTTAGATTCATCTATGCTATCACGAATGGCAATATTTCGTTTTTATGTCAAGGTAATTTTCCATTTTGAGACTGTGTGTGTACACACATACCACACCTAGTCCCCATTCACCTATCAATACAATAGGTTCCATATCTTGCTTCTGCATTTTGACTATAGAAAATGATTCAGCAATAAACACTGATGTGCACAACTTTTATAATTATTGTTTTTATTTTCTTCAGGTAAATATACAGAAGTGAAATCACTGACTCATAAAGCAGTTCTAATTTAAAATTTTAAAGGAATTTTAGAAAGATGGTATCGATAACCCTGTATGTGAGACTACAAAAGAGAAACAGATGTATACAACAGTCTTTTGGACTCTGTGGCAGAGGGCTAGGGTGGGATGATATGGGAGAATGGCATTGAAACATGTAAATTATCATATGTGAAATGAATCACCAGTCCAGGTTTGATGCATGATACAGGGTGCTCAGGGTTGGTGCACTGGGATAACTTGGATGGATAGGATTGGGAGTTAGGTAGGATGGGGATTCAGGATGGGGAACACATGTACACCGACTGTGGATGCGTGTCAGTGTACGGCAAAACCAATACAATATTGTAAAGTAAATAAATAAACTGAAAAAAGAATAAGTTAAAAAATAAATAAATAAAATTTTAAAGGAATATTCATACTGCTTTCCATTGTGACTGCACTAATTTATAATTCCAGCAACAATGCACAAAAATTACCTTCTAATCCACATCATTGTCAACGCTTGTTATTTGTTGTCTTTGGGTGACAGCCATCCTGATGGTATTCTACTGCAGTTTATTTTTCATTTTAGTGATGATTAGTGGATGTTGAGCATCTTTTCATGTGCCTGTTGGCCATCTGTAGGCCTTCTTTGGAAAATATCTATTAAGGCCCTCTGTCCATTTTTAATTCGGTTATTTGTTTTAATAATCAACTAAGCACCAATTTAAAAAAATATTACTTCATTCCCAACAACAGTATAAGAGGGTTCCTTTCTCTCCACATCCTCTCCAGCATTTATTGCATGTAGACTTTTGGATAGCAGCCATTCTGACTGGTGTGAAATGGTATCTCATTGTGGTTTTGATTTGCATCTCTCTGATTATGAGGGATGTTGAGCATTTTTTCATGTGTTTGTTAGCCATCTTTATGTCTTCTTTGGAGAAATGTCTGTTTAGCTCTTTGGCCCATTTTTTGATTGGGTCATTTATTTTTCTGGAATTGAGCTGCAGGAGCTGCTTGTATATTTTGGAGATTAATCCTTTATCAGTTGCTTCATTTGCTATTATTTTCTCCCATTCTGAAGGCTGTCTTTTCACCTTACTTATAGTTTCCTTTGCTGTGCAGAAGCTTTTGATTTTAATTAGGTCCCATTTGTTTATTTTTGCTTTTATTTCCAATATTCTGGGAGGTGGGTCATGGAGGATCCTGCTGTGATTTATGTCGGAGTGTGTTTTGCCTACGTTCTCCTCTAGGAGTTTTATAGTTTCTGGTCTTACATTTAGCTCTCTAATCCATTTTGAGTTTATTTTGGTGAATGGTGTTAGGAAGTGTTCTAGTTTCATTCTTTTACAAGTGGCTGACCAGTTTTCCCAGCACCACTTGTTAAAGAGACTGTCTTTTCTCCATTTTATATTCTTGCCTCCTTTGTCAAAGATGAGGTGTCCATAGATGCGTGGATTTATCTCTGGGCTTTCTATTTTGTACAGCCACTATGGAGAACAGTGTGGAGATTCCTCAAAAAACTGGAAATAGAACTGCCATATGATCCAGCAATCGCACTCCTGGGCATACACACCGAGGAAACCAGAATTGAAAGAGACACGTGTACTCCAATGTTCATTGCAGCACTGTTTATAATAGCCAGGACATGGAAGCAACCTAGATGTCCATCTGCAGACGAATGGATAAGAAAGCCCTGGTACATATACACAATGGAATATTATTCAGTCATTAAAAAGAATACATTTGAATCAGTTCTAATGAGGTGGATGAAACTGGAGCCTATTATACAGAGTGAAGTAAGCCAGAAAGAAAAACACCAATACAGTATACTAACACATATATATGGAATTTAGAAAGATGCAAATGATAACCCTGTATACGAGACAGCAAAAGAGACACAGATGTATAGAAGAGTCTTTGGGACTCTGTGGGAGAGGGTGAGGGTGGGATGATTTGGGAGAATGGCATTGAAACACGTATGTTGTCATATGTGAAACGAATCACTAGTTCAGGGTCAATGCATGTTATAGGATGCTCGGGGCTGGCATGCGGGGATGACCCAGAGGGAGGATAAAGGGAGGAGGGAGGTGGGAGGGCGGTTCAGGAGGGGGAACTTATGTAAACCCCGGGCAAATTCATATCAATGTATGGCAAAACCAACCAATATAATATTGTAAAATAATTTGCCTCCAATAAAAAATAAATTAATTACCTAAAAAAAAAATATTACTTCATATATTTACATTATCTCTCTCTTATCTAATATATCATTTGCAAATGTCTTCTCTCATTTTAGGTTGCTTTTGCATTTTATTGATAGTGTCCGTCCCCATGCCAAAAAAATAATAATAATATTTTTTTTAAATTGGTGCATAGTTGATTAATAATATTGTGCTTGTTATAGGTGTATAGCAAAGTTATATGTATACATGTATCAAAATCAGATGGTGATTGCAGCCATGAAATTAAAAGATGCTTACTCCTTGGAAGGAAAGTTATCACCAACCTACATAGCGTATTAAACAGCAGAGGCATTACTTTGCCAACCAAGGTCCGTCTAGTCAAGGCTATGGTTTTTCCCGTGGTCATGTATGGATGTGAGAGTTGGACTGTGAAGAAAGCTGATTGCCGAAGAACTGATGCTTTTGAATTGTGGTGTTGGAGAAGACTCTTGAGAGTCCCTTGTACTGCAAGGAGATCCAACCAGTCCATTCTAAAGGAGATCAGTCCTGGGTGTTCATGACAAGGCTTGATGCTAAAGCTGAAACTCCAATACTTTGGCCATCTCATGCGAAGAGTTGACTCATTGGAAAAGACCCTGATGCTGGGAGGGATTGGGTCAGTAGGAGAAGGGGACAACAGAGGATGAGATGTCTGGATGGCATCACTGACTCAATGGACATGAGTTTGGGTAAACTCCGGGAGTTGGTGATGGACAGGGAGGCCTGGCATGCTACGATTCATGGGGCCACAAAAAGTAGGACACGGCTAAGTGACTGAACTGACTGACTGACTGATTCTTCTCTCAAATTATTTTTTCATTTAGATTATTACAGAATTTTGAGCAGGGTTCCCTGTGCTATATAGTAGATCCTTGTTGGTAATCTATTTTAAATATAGATGTGTATACCTGTCAATTCCAAACTCCCAATCTATCCTTCCCCTTGACCCTTCCTTTTTGGTAACCATAAGTTCATTATCTAAGTCTATGAGTCTATTTCTGTTTTGTAAACAAGTTCATTTTTACCATTTTTTTATATTCTGAATTTAAACAATATGTTATTCAACTTTCTCTGTCTGACTTAATTCACTTGGTATGATAACCTTTAGATCTGTCAATGTTTCTACAGATGGCATTATTTCATTCATTTTAATGACTGAATAACATTCTATTGTACTTATATATCACATCTTTATTCATTCATCTGTGAATGGACATTTAGGTTTCCATGTCTTGACTACTATAAATAGTGCCACAATGAATATTGGGGTGCATGTATCCTTTTGAATCATGTTTTTCTCCAGATCTATGTCCAGGAGTTGGGTTGCTGGATCCTATGGTAGCTCTTTTTTAGTTTTTTAAGGAATTTCTATACTGTTCTCCATAGTGGCTACACCAATTTACTTTCCTACCAGCAGTGTAGGAGGGTTCCCTTTTCTCAACACCCTTTCCAGCATCTATTATTCATAGATTTCTGACGATGGCCATTCTGACTGGTGTGAGGTGATACCTCCTCACTGTAGCTTTGATTTACATTTCTCTAATAATTAGCAATGTTGAGAATCTTTTCATGTGTCTATTGGCCATCTGGATGTCCTCTTTGGAGAAATGTCTATGTAGGTCTTCTGTCCATTTTTTGATTGGGTTGTTTGTTTTTTTGATACAGAGCTGCATGATCTGTTTGCAAATTTTGAAGATTAATCTCTTATTGGATGTACTGTTTGCAAATATTTTCTCCCATTTTGTGGGTTGTTTTTTCTATTTGTCTATGATTTCTTTTGCTATACAAAGGTTTTGAGTTTAATTGGGTCCCATTTGTTTATTTTTGTTTTTATTTTCATTACTCTAGGAGATGGCTTGGAAAAGACCCTGCTGTGATATATTGAAGTGTGTTCTGCCTATTTTTCCTGTAAGAGTTTTATAGCATCTGGTCTTACATTTAATTATTTAATATGTTTTCAGTTTATTATTGTACATGGTGTTAAAGAATGTTCTACTTTTGATCTTTTACCACACAGCAATCCAGTTTTCCCATCATTATTTATTGAAGAGACTGGCTTTTTTCCATTATATAGTCTTGCCTCCTTTGTCATAGATTAATTGATCATAGGTGTGTGGGTTTATTTCTGGACATTCTATTCTGTTCTATGGTGTGAGGTGGTCAATATTTCTGTTTTTGTGACTCATCAGTGAAAACCTAAAACCATTTCATCTAATATTAGGAATAGGACAAAACGTCCATTTTGTCACCTTTATTCCACCTAGTTTTGGAAGTCCTAGCCACAGCAATCAGAGAAGAAAATGAAATAAATGGAATCTAAATTGGAAAAGAGTAAGTAAAACTGTCACTGTTTCCAGATAACATAATACCATACACAGAAAATCCTAAAGATGCTACCAGAAAAGTACTAGAGCTCATCAATGAATCTGCTAAAGTTGCAGGAAACTAATAAGAGAAAATGTGCTGCACTGCTGCTGCTGCTGCTGCTAAGTCACTTCAGTCGTGTCCAACTCTGTGTGACCCCTTAGACGGAAGCCCACCAGGCTCCCCTGTCCCTGGGATTCTCCAGGCAAGAACACTGGAGTGGGTTACCATTTCCTTCTCCAATGTGTGAAAGTGAAAAGTGAAAGCGAAGTCGCTCAGTCGTGTCTGACCCTTAGCGACCCCATGGACTGCAGCCTACCAGGCTCTTCTATCCATGGGATTTTCTAGGCAAGAGTACTATACACTAACAACAAAACATAAAATTAAAGAAACAATCCCATTCACCACTGCTTCAAAAGGATACCCAAGAATAAACCTTCCAAAAGATACAAAAGATTTGTACTATAAAAAAATTTATTTTGATATATTCCCATTTATTTTTCCTTTGTTCCCCTGCCTGAGGAGACAGATCCCAAAATTCCCAAATATTGTTATAAACAACATCAAAGAGCATACAGCTCCTTTGTTTTCTTATATGAGTTTTATGGTTTTAGGTCTTACATATAAGACTTTAATTCATTATTGGCTGGGGACATTTGCAAAAACTAATGCCTGTGGTTGGTGATTTTTATTTTGGCTTGTCAAAAATCAATTCTATTATTTCACTAACACTTTGTGGATTATTAGATTCAATAGTTATACCTGACACCTGTAAAGTCGTCTAATTTTCATGAAATATTGTATTCAATCTACTTTTTGTTAGAAGCAAAGGAACATTCTCCAACACCATGAATTTCATTTTCACTTTCTGTATCAGAATCAACTACTAAATGATTGTGAATATTAGACCAATATTTTTTTTCCTGTGGTGCAGGTTATAACTTCTCCTCTTTCATTTCTAATTTTATTTACTCAGTCCTCCTCTTTTTGTCTTAATGAATATAGCTAAACTTTTATCATCTTTGTTTACCGTCTCAGAAAATTTTAGTTTCATTGATTTGCTCTTTAAAGTATGTTTCACTTATTTCAACTCTAATCTTTATTATTTCTTTTCTTCTAATTTTCATTTTCCTTTCTTATTTTTACCTTAGGTGTAAGGTATGACATATCTTCACTCATTAAGGGCATGATCATTTGACATCTTGTGGCCAGATGCCACATATTTTTTTCCAATGGCATACAATTCTCTATTACAAATATTCTGTCCTCTTTCCAGAAGTCTGGGGAATCTATGTTCTGAAACTTGTTTTGGAGCTCAGCATAAGTCCACTTAGCATCTTTTCTCATGACAGATACTACAATACTCTGGTGAACAATGATACTCTTGACCCACTCAAATCTAGTTGCCTTCTGTATCATATGTCAAATTCATCAGTCATATTATCATGTGTGAAGTACATAATTAAAAGCTCTACTAATATTATTCTTCCGAGTGGTGGAAATTGCAACATGCAATAATATACACTTTGCTTTGGGGTAGATAGCCAAAAATGTTCCAAAACTAGGGAAAATTCTATTAGGGAATTTTCCCTGAATTATCATAGGCTTTGCAAAACTTTTAGATAGCATATGTCTTAACCAAAATCTCCAGTGCTGAACTATTTCACATCCTAAAAGATGATGTTATTGATGTGCTGCATTCAAATTGGAAATCTCAGCAGTTGTCACAGGACTGGAAAAGATCAGATTTTATTCCAATCCCAAAGAAGGGTAATGCCAAAGAAAGTTCAGACTAGCACACAACTGCAATCATTTCACATGTTAGCAAGGCAATGCTCACATTTTTCAAGCTAGGCTGCAACAGTACATGAACCAAGAATTCAGATGTAGTGGATGTAGAAAAGACAGAGGAACCAGAGATGAAATTGTCAATATCCACTGGATCAGATGAAAAGCAAGGGAGTTCCAGAAAAACATCTATGTCAGCTACACTGACTATAATAAAGTCTTTGACGGTGTAGATCACAACAAACTGGAAAGCTCTTAAAGAGATGGGAACACCATGCCACCTCACCCCCTCTCTTGAGAAACCTGTTTGCAGGTCAAGAAGCAACAGTTAGAAATGGGCATGGGACAATGGACAGGTTCAAAACTGGGAAAGGAGTATGTCAAGGCTGTATATTTTCACCCTGCTTATTTAACATATGCAGAGTACATCATGTGAAATGCTGGGCTGGATGAAGCTCAGCCTGAAATCAAAACTGTTGGGAGAAATATCAATAACCTCAGACATGCAGATGACATCACACTTATAAAAGAAAGTGAAGAAGAACATAAAAATATAATCTTTTTTAAAAAATTATTTATTTTAATTGGAGGCTAATTACTTTACAATATTGTGGTGGTTTTTGCTGTACACTGACATTAATCAGCCATGGGTGTACATGTATCCCCCTGTCCCAAACCCCACCCCCATCTCGCTCCACAGTAATTCCTCTGTGTTGTCCAAGTGCATTGGCTTTGAGTGCACTGTTTCATGCACCGAACTTGAATTGGTCATTTAGTTCACATATGGTAATATACATGTTAAAGCTGAAACTCCAATACTTTGGCCACCTCATGCGACGAGTTGACTCACTGGAAAAGAGTCTGATGCTGGGAGGGATTGGGGGCAGGAGGAGAAGGGGACGACAGAGAATGAGATGGCTGGATGGCCTCACCGACTGGATGGACATGAGTTTGAGTGAACTCTGGGAGTTGGTGATGGACAGGGAGGCCTGGCGTGCTGTGGTTCATGGGGTCGCAAAGAGTCGGACACGACTGTGTGACTGAAATGAACTGAACTGAACTGAATATACATGTTTCAATGTTATTCTCTCAAATCATCCCACCCACACTTTCTCCCAAGGAATCCAAAAATCTGTCCTTTATATCTGTGTCTCTTTTGCTGTCTTGCATATAGGGTCATCGTTACCATATTTCTAAATTCCATATATATATTTAATATGCTGTTTTTCTTTTTTTACTTACTTTACTCTGTATAATAGGCTCCAGTTTCATCTATCTCATTAGAACTGACTCAAATGCATTCTTTTTAAAACTGAAAAATATTCCATTGTGTATATGTACCACAACTTTCTTATTTGTTCATCTGCTGATGGACATCTAGGTTGCTTCCATGTCCTGGTTATTGTAAACAGTGCTGCAATGAATATTGGGGTACACATGTTGCTTTCAATTCTGGATTCCTCAGTGTGTACACCCAGTAGTGGGAATGCTCGGTCGTATGATACTTCTATTTCCAGCTTTTTAAGGAATCTCCATGCTGTTCTCCATATTGGCTGTACTAGGTTGCATTCCCACCAACAGTGTAAGAGGGTCCCCTTTTCTCCATGTTCTCTCCAGCATTTATTGTTTGCAGACTTTTTGATAGCAGCCATTCTGACAGGCAAGAGATGGTACCTCATTGTGGTTCTGATTTGCATTTCTCTGATAATGAGTGATGTTGAGCATCTTCTCATGTGTTTGTTAGCCATCTGTATGTCTTCTTTGGAGAAATGTCTGTTTAGTTCTTTGGCCCGTTTTTTGATTGGGTCGTTTATTTTTCTGGAGTTGAGCTGAAGGAGCTGCTTTTTTATTTTTGAGATTATTTCTTTGCCAGTTGCTTCATTTGCTATTATTTTCTCCCATTCTGAAGGCTCTCTTTTCACCTTACTTATAGTTTCCTTGGTTGTGCAAAAGATTTTAAATTTAATTAAGTCCCATTTGTTTGTTTTTGCTTTTATTTCCATTACTCTGGGAGGTGGTTATAGAGATCTTCCTGTGATTTATGTCAGAGACTCTTCTTTCTATGTTTTCTCTAGAAGTTCTATAGTTTCTGGTCTCACATTTTAATCCATTTTGAGTGTATTTTTGTATATGGTGTTAGAAAGTGTTCTAGGTTCATTCTTTTATATGTGATTGACCAGTTTTTCCAGTATCACTCGTTAAAGAGATTTTATTTTCGTCATTGTATATTTTTGCCTCCTTTGTCAAAGATAAGGTACATGGATTCATCTGTGTTTTTATTTTGTTCCATTGATCCATATTTCTGTCTTTGTGCCAATACAATACTATCTTGATGACCATAGCTTTGTAGTATAGTTTATAGTCAGGCAGGTTGGTTCCTCCAGTTCCATTTTTCTTTCTCAAGATTGCTTTGGCTCTTTGAGGTTTTTGCATTTCCATACAAATTGTGAAATTATTTGTTCTAGTTATGTGAAAATTACCATTGGTAGCTTGATATGGATTGTATTGAATCTGTAGAGTGCTTTGGGTAGTACACTTATTTTCACTATATTGAGTCTTCTTATCCATGAACATGGTATATTTCTCCATCCATTTGTGTCATCTTTAACTTCTTTCATCAGTGTTTTAGTTTTCTATATATAGGTCTCTTGTTTCTTTAGGTAAATTTATTCCTAAGAATTTTGTTCTTTTCTTTGCAGTGGTGAATGGCATTGTTTTCTTAATTTCTCTTTCTGTATTCTCATTGTTAGTGTATAGGAATGCAATGGATTTCTGTGTGTTAATTGTATATCCTGCAACATTACTATATTCATTGTTCTAGTAATTTTCTGGTGGTGTATTCTGGGTTTCCTATGTAGAGGATCATGTCATTTGCCCACAGTGAGAGTTTTACTTATTCTTTTCCAATCTGGATTCCTTTTCTTTCTTTTTCTTCTCTGCTGTGGCTAAAACTTCCAAAACTATGTTGAATAGTAGTGGTGAGAGTGGACACCCTCGTCTTGTTCCTGACCTTAGAGGAAATGCTTTCAATTTTTCACCCTTGAGAATAATGTTTGCTGTGGATTTATGGTGGGTTTATATATGGTTCTTATTATGTTGAGGTATGTTACTTCTATGCCTGCTTTCCGGAGAGTTTTTATCATAAGTGGTTGTTGAATTTTGTCAAAGGCTTTCTCTGAATCTATTGAGATAATCATATGGTTTTTATCTTTCAATTATTTAATGTGATGTATCACATTGGTTAATTTGTGAATATTGAAGAATCCTTGCATCCCTGAGATAAAACCCACTTGGTCAAGATGTATGACCTTTTTAATATGCTGTTGATTCTGTTTTCTAGAATTTTGTTGAGGATTTTTGCATCCATGTCCATCAGTGATATTGATGCTGTTTGCTAGAATTTTGTTGAGGATTTTTTCATCTATGTCCATCAATGATATTGGCCTGCAGTTTTCTTTCTTTCTTTCTTTCTTTCTTTTTTTGTGGTATGTTTTTCTGGTTTTGGTATTAGGGTGATGGCAGCCTCAAAGAATGAGATGTATTTTATCTTACTCTGCAATTTTCTGGAAGAGTTTGAGTAGGATAGGTGTTAACTCTTCTCTAGATTTTAGGTAGAATTCACCAGTGAAGCCATCTGGTCCTGGGGTTTTGTTGGAAGATTTTTTATTATAGTTTTGATTTCCATGCTTGTGATGGTTTTGTTAAGATTTTCTATTTTTTCCTGGTTCAGTTTTCGAAGGTTTTACTTTTCTAAGAATTCGTCCATTTCTTCCAAGTTGTCCATTTTATTGGCATATAGTTGCTGATAGTAGTCTCTTATGATCCTTTGTATTTCTGTGTTGACTTTTGTGATTTCTCCATTTCAATTTCTAATTTTATTGATTTGATTTTTCTCACTTTTTTTCTTGATGAGTCTGGCTTGTCATTTGTCTGTTTTATTTATCTTCTCAAAGAACCAGCTTTTAGTTTTGTTGATATTTTTGCTATAGTCTCCTTTGTTACTTTTTCACTTATTTCTGCTCTGATTTTTATGATTTCTTTCCTTCAACTAACTTTACGGTTCTTTGTTTTTATTTTTCTCTAGTTATTTTAGGTGGAAAGCTTGGTTATTTATTTGATGTTTCTCTTGTTTCTTGAGGTAAGCTTGTACTGCTATGAACCTTCCTCTTAGCACTGCTTTTACTGAATCTCATAGGTTTTGGATTGTCGTGTTTTTATTTTCATTTGTTTCTATGCATATTTTGATTTCCTTTTTTATTTCTTCCATGTTCTGTTAGTTATTCAGAAGAATGTTGTTTAGCCTCCATATGTTTGTATTTTTGATAGTTTTTTTTCCCCCTGTATTGACATCTAAACTTACCACATTGTGATCAGAAAAGATGCTTGAAATGATTTCATTTTTTTTTTTTTAATTTACTAAGGCTAGATCTATCCTAGAGAATGCTCTGTGTGCACTTGAGAAAAAGGTAAAATTCATTGTTTGGGGGTGAAATGTCCTATAGATATCAATTAGGTCTAACTGGTCCATTGTATCATTTAAAATTGTGTTTCCTTGCTAATTTTATGTTTGTTTGATATATCTATGTGTGGGATATTATAATCTCCCACTATTATTGTGTTATTGTTAATTTCCCTGTTCATGCTCATTATCATTTGCCTTACATATTGAGGTGCTTTTATGTTGGGTGCATATATATTTATAATTTTTAATATCTTCTTCTCAGATTCATCCTTTTATCATTATGTAGTGTCCTTATTCATTTCAAAGTCTATTTTATCTGATATGAGTATTGGTAATCCTGTTTTCTTTTGGCCTCCATTTGCATGAAATATCTATTTCCAGTCCTTCACTTTCAGTCTGTATGTGTCCCTTGTTTTGAGGTGAGTCTTTTGTAAACAACATATATAAGGGTCTTGTTTTTGTACCCATTCAACCAGTCTTTTTCTTTTGGTTGGGGCATTCGACCCATTTACATTTAAGGTAATCATTGAGAAGTATGATCCCATTGCCATTTACTTTGTTGTTTTGGGTTTGAGTTTATAGACCTTTTCCGTGTTTCCTGTCTAGAGAAGATCCTTTAGTATTTGTTGAAGAGCTGGTTTGGTGGTGCTGAATTCTCTCAGCTTTTGTTTTTCTGTAAAGCTTTTGATTTCTCCTTCATATCTGAGTGAGATCCTTGTTGAGTATATAATTTTGGTTGTAGGTTTTTCTCTTTCAACACTGTAAGTATGTCCTGCCATTCCCTTCTGGCCTGAAGAGTTTCTATTGAAAGATCAGCTGTTATTCTTATGAGGATCCCCTTGTGTGCTATTTGTTGCTTTTCCCTTGCTGATTTTAATCTTTGCTCATTGTGCTTGATCTTTGTTAGTTTGATTAATATGTGTTTTGGGGTGTTTTGGACTGCAAGGAGATCCAACCAGTCCATTCGAAAGATCAATCCTGGGTGTTCATTGAAGGACTGACGCTGAAGCTGAAACTCCAATACTTTGTCCACCTTATGTGACGAGATGACTCATTGGAAAAGATTCTGATGCTGGGAAGGATTGGGGGCGGGAGGAGAAGGGGACGACAGAGAATGAAATGGCTGGATGGCATCACCGACTTGATGGACATGAGTTTGAGTGAACTCCAGGAGTTGGTGATGGCCAGGGAGGCCTGGCGTGCCGTGATTCATGGGGTCGCAAAGAGTCAGATACAACTGAGCGACTGAACTGAACTGAACTGAACTGACCTTGGGTTATCTTGTTTGGAGCTCTGGATTTCTGGGAATTGGGTGGATATTTCCTTCCCCATTTTAGCCAAGTTTTCAACTATTATCTCCTCAAGTGTTTTCTCGTGCCTTTCTTTTTGTCTTCTTCTTCTGGGAATCCTATGATTCGAATGTTGGGGCATTTAACATTGTCCCAGAGGTCTCTGAGGTTGTCCTCATTTTTTTAAATTAATTTTTCTTCTCTGCTTCATTTGTTTCCACCATTATATCTTCCACCTCACTTATACTATCTTTTGCCTGAGTTATTCTACAGTTGGTTCCATCTGGAGTGCTTTTGATCTCAGTTATTGCATTATTCATTATTGATTGACTTTTCTTTATTTCTTCTAGTTCCTTGTTAAACATTTCTTGCGCCTTTTCAATTCTTGTCTCTAGTCTATTTATCAGTAAATCCATTTTGTTTTCAAGATTTTGGATCATCTGTACTATCATTATTCTGAATTCTTTTGCAGGTAGACTCCCTATCTCCTCCTCTTTTGTTTGGTTTGGTGGGCATTTATCATGTTCCTTTACCTGCTGAATATTTCTCTATCTTTTCATTTTGTTTAGATTACTGTGCTTTGGATGCCCTTTCTGTAGGCTGGAAGTTCATGGTTCCTCTTTATTGTGGAGCCTGATCCCTGTGGGTGGGTTTGGACTAGTGACTTGTCAAGGTTTCCTGGTTGTGGGAGCATGCAACTGTGTTCTGATGAGTGGAGATTGATCTCTTCTCTCTGGAGTGTAATGAAATATCCAGTAGTGAGTTTTGTGATGTCTATAGGTTTGGGATATCTTTGGGAAGACTGTCTTTTTGTCTTTTATATTTTCTCCTGCCTCCTTTTGAAGAGAATGGGCTGCCTCTCTGGGTGCCTGGTATCCTCTGCCAGCATTCAGAAGTTGTTTTGTGGAAGTTGCTCAACATTAAAATTATTTTTGATGAATTTGTGGGGCAGAAAGTAGTCTCCCCATCCTATTCCTCTAGCATCTTGGGACTGCCTCCTAAAGATAATCTTGATGAAGGTGAAAGGAATGTAAAATCTGGCTTGAAACTCAACATTCAAAAAACTAAGATCATGTCATCCAGTCCCATCTGTTCATAGCAAATAGATGGCAAAAAAATGGAAACAGTGACAGACTTTATTTTCTTTCATTCCAAAATCACTGTGGATGGTGACTACAGCCATGAAATTAAAAGACGCTGCTCCTTGGAAGAAAAGTTATGATAAACCTACACAGTGTATGAAAAAGCAGAGACATAACTTTGCCAACAAAGGTCCATATAGTCAGACCTATGGTTTCTCCAGTAATGTATGTATGTGAGAGGTGGGCCTAAAAGAAGGCTGAGCACTGAAGAATTGATGCTTTCAAAAAATGCTTCTGGATAAGACTCTTGAGAGTTCCTTGGACTGCAAGGAGATCAAACTAGGCAATCTTAAAGGAAATCAACCTTGAATATTCATTGGAAGGACTGATTTTGAAGCTAAAGCCAAATAGTTTTGGCTACCTAATGCAAAGAGCTGACTCACTGGGAAAGACCCTGATGCCAGTAAAGATTGAGAGTAGGAGAAGAAGCAGGAGACAGAGGATGAGATGGTTGGATGGCATCATCAACTCAATGGACATGAGTTTGAGGAGGCTTTGGGAGATACTGTAGGACAGGGAAGCCTGGCATGCTGAAGTTCATGCGGTCGCAAAGAGTCAGACGTGACTGAGCAACTAAACAACAACAACTAGCCAATCTTGTTTATGTCATATTATTAACATGCTGTCATCAAAACAGTAGACCAATATGATGCTATTTGTAATGTATGAACAGTCTAATTCCCTTCAGACAAAACTGTGGTGGAAGTATAGAAGGTTAACACAGGCATAAGGAAGACAATTAGTGTATACTTTGTCCTTTCCATGGGAATATGAACCACATTCTAGTCTCCCCTGATAGGGGTGAAAATAATTTATTTACTAATAGTGTTGTGATAATGCCAAAAAGACTGAATGGACTTTCCACTCAAAAATTAGTTGAGAGGTCAGGATTTATGACACACTTAGCAATAGGATATGCAGAGATTACTCATACAATGAAGATTTTTTGCAAGAATATGGTTATTTTTCATTAGCTCTCAAAATCTTTCTTTAGCACTTCCTGTTTTATTCTGATATTGGTCTCTTACATCATTATCTTTTCTTTCCCTCATTAGAATATTTAACTATATAAGTTCAGAGTTTTATCTCAGTGTTTCACTACAAATATATACATGATTAGGGAGAAGGCAATGGCAACCCACTCCAGTACTCTTGCCTGGAAAATCCCATGGGTGGAGGAGCCTGGTAGGCTGTAGTCCATGGGGTCGCGAAGAGTCGGACACGACTGAGCGACTTCACTTTCACTGTTCACTTTCATGCATTGGAGAAGGAAATGGCAGCCCACTACAGGTTCTTGCCTGGAGAATCCCAGAGACGGCGGAGCCTGGTGGGCTACCATCTATGGGGTCGCACAGAGTCAGACACGACTGAAGTGACTTAGCAGCAGCAGCAGCAGAGGTTGCTCTGCACTCTAAGTTTTAGATTTTATAATACAGTATAAAAATGACTTCTATTTGCCATTGATGATGGAATAGCATTTATTACATGAATGGGGTGTTCTTTCCATTTTCCATACTCATGACTTCATTTCTATAAAATTATAGTGTAGATACAAAAATATAGACACCAATTTTAATAAATATTTTTAGATTTGTTTTTCACTAAATATTCAAAATGCCTCAGAAAGAACATTTATTCAGAATCTTTAACATTTTGCATGTTTGTTGTTATTTACATATCTTTTTTGTGAAATGTCTTTCCACGTTTTTACAGAATGTTAGGTAGTAATTTTATCTTTAATTATCTATATTATAAAAATATAAAATGTCCTCTAATGAACAACCTACCCAGCTCAAGAAGCAGACATTACTAATAAATGTAGAGCCCTTTGTGGACTCCATTTCTATTGTGCTATCCTTCCTTACTACTTGAAATAACCACTGTCCTAATGTGATGTTTATCTAAATTTCATTTACAGTTCATCACAAATGTATATACCCCTGAAAAAATAGCTTGCTTAATTTAGCACATTTTGAACAGGATATTAATTGAATAATGCATTGTGCATTCGTCTGTTTCATTTTTTTCACTCTATATTTTGTTTATCATAATTATCCTTCCTTCTACATGTAACTGTCATCTATTTTCACAGCTGTCAGGTATTGTTTGAAAAACCCAAAATGTCCATACTTCTGCTGAGGGCTGTTTGAGTTCCTTACATTATTGCAATTCTATATGTTATTTTTTTGGAATGATTTTACACATCTTTTGGAGAAAAAAAAAATACAAGGATCTATTCACTTTATAGGCCAAAAAGAAAGATCTCAAGTTCATGGAGTATGCATAAGTTCAAATGTACTAGGTAGGTCAACTGCTTTCCAATGATGTGTGTCAATTTATATTCACATCAGCAGAATGTGACAATTTCCACTGATGCATTCCTTCATAAACATTTGTTGCTTCCATGACAACATTTATATTAAGAAATTTCCCTGATTACTAATAAAACTGACCATCTTTTAATGTGCATATTTTCATTTGTGTTTTTTCCTTAGTCTTCCATTTGGCCTATTTTTTAAGATTTCTTTTTGTCTTTACTGTGCTGAAGCATCTGCTGTGTGCTAGGAACTTCTTTTTTATCATAGTGATATATATGATACTAAGGTCCCTGAGCTTACATTCTGTACCAAGTAAATTAGGAAGCAAATAAATAAGACAATGTCAGGTATTTATAAAAAATTTTTTGATGATTAAAATAAGTTAAGATGCTTATGAGGTTTACTTATTGAAGTTGAGAAGGTAGGAAAAAATAATTTTGAGGGCTGAGGTCGAACATCAATATTTCTACATGGGTTTCTTAATATTTAAATCTTGTTATCAGTGCTGTAGTTTTTGCTTGTTTTTAAAAAATTTTTTCCTCAAACAGAAATGTTATGTACCTAGATTCAATGTGTATCTAAAGCAAATATACCTGGTTCTGCTTTTCTTACTCTTTTCACTTGTTTAGTATTCAAATCTGTTTTTCTAATACAAATCTGGATAATAGGATGAGTATTTCAATTACCAGTATCTAATAATGGCTTCCCTGGTAACTCAGCTGGTAAAGAATCCACCTGCAATGCAGGAGACTGCAGTTCAATATCTGGATAGAGAAGATTCCCTGGAGAAGGGATAGGCTACCCACTCCTGTATTCTTGGACGTTCCTGACGGCTCAGACAGTAAAGAATCTGCCTGCAAGGCAGGAGACCTGGATTCAATCCATGGGTTGGGAAGATCCCCTGGAGGAGGGCATGGCAACCCACTCTATTATTCTTTCTTGGAGAATCCCCATTGACAGAGGAGCCTGGTGGGCTAGAGTCCATGGTGCCACAGAGAGTCGGACATGATAGAGTGACTAAGCACAGCACAGGACAGATAAAACATAGCCTCATGTTTTCCATTTAGGTAGAATATCTGGAAACTTGTGATTCCAAGTATGCATGCTACCATATCCCTTCCTATCTGTACTTTGGTTTCTGCAGTATCACAATGGGATCTACATGGCATAGCTTGTGATTTTCCAAAGCAGGCACTGAGATAGAGTTTGGCATACAGGATGTTTCCTAATTATAAACACCTATGGAAAAGATGGGAGAAAAAAAGCAGAGAGCAGAGAAAAAAAGTTTAACTGCAATGTTGGCTTAACAAAAGCTTGGTCAAATTTATTTGGGGAGAGTTGGAGCATATAAAACCCATCAGAGGAAACCCACATTGGGTCAAAGTAGCAGGGTCTTTGCACCCATACCTCAACTATTTATTGGATGTTGGCTGCTCTGGTTAGCATATGCCTTTTAATGTGATTCTCTGCAGATAAGGTATATTAAATATTATGCTGGAGCTGAAACCTGTAGGCTGTCTGCTAACAACTGAGGTAACAAATAGTTCTTTGAGGAGAAATATGCTTAGTGCATTTCCATGTCCATCACAATGTGATATTATGGAGGATATTCTAGCCATAGACAAATCTGCATCAGAAATCATTCAGTTTAAAAGGACAGAAAAAAAATAGAATCATAACATAGGGACAAGACAACTGTATAATGTCATTTTGGCCAAGGAGTTTCCAAAAAGATACACTTTTCATTACTATTGCAGTGAATCATAATGTGGCTTGGTATAGAATATCATGTCATAATCCATTTTTTTCCCTACTATACTCATTTCAGATTTTGCATGTGTGTGTGTGTGTGTGTGTGGAAAGAGAAACCATATATATGTTCCATTTTGCTCATACATATATATATACACAATGCATATTGCATTTCAATGACTATGATGTCAATTAGATTTTTTTCTTACTGTAGCAAAATTATTTACATAATTTTAAACAGTCTTCTGCCTTATTTTGTTTTGCAGTGATAACATTAATTGATGTTTTTATTAATTACTCTGTCTCCTGAAGAGGCATTTTGGTATAAAGAATCAATTTATCCTCTATCAATAAAGTGAATTCCTTGATTATAATTTTTACTCTTTTACTTGTTTTATTAAGTACTTCAATTGTCTTTATCTTATAGATTTTGGATATCCTCAAAATCTTTTCCATATTAATTTAGAAAAACACATTTGATTGAAATGGCCTCAATAATTAAGCAGAATGAATAAAAAATGACATTTGCATCATTCTATAATAGTAATAATATGAGGTTTAGAAATTTAACTTCTTTATGAATTGCTACTTTCATTCTTAGAGTACATTTTTAATATAGAAATCCATTTACCTCAGTTATTATTAATTATCATTGCAAATGGAACTCCATTTACTGACTGGAATGAATAAAAAAGAACACCATACCTGTTGTAACATATTTTTTAAATGAGAAATCTTACAAATCATATTTGCAGAATTAAAATGGATCTGAATTAGTGAGTGTTTAATTTTTTAACCTAAGCACATTATCACTATTGTTTTCTCACCTAAAGCATTTGCTAATTCAATTCAGACACTGAACTGAACTCCCCTCACCAAATCTACAAATCTATAATTTTGTACCCAGCTAAAAACATGCTTCAAAATTAAAACCAAGTAATGATACCCTCAGACAAAAGCTAAAATAAATGGTCAATAAATAGTATGGTCTTGCCTGGAGAATCCCAGGGACAGGGGAGCCTGGTGGGCTGCCGTCTATGGGGTTGCACAGAGTCAGACACGACTGAAGCGATTTAGCAGCAGCAGCAGCAGCAGCAGCAGCAGTAGAATAACACTACCAAAATACCAGTTCTTCAGGCTGAATAAAATTATTCTCAGATGGACTAAAGGAGTTATGAGAGGAATTAAGATATAAAAAAATACAAACAGATGAATATATACAAAAGAGGTGCATTTTTTAAAGCAGTAAGCCTCATATTTTAACATGCATCAGAATTACCTTTAAAACAGGTCTCTGTCAAAAAACAAATTTCTGGGTCCAACTTCTGAATAAAAAAATATATATCCATACATGTGTGTGTGTGTATATAATGACTTGTGAGAAATCATCCAAAATGCAATATTGCTAGTGATGAGAGATGCAGTATAAATGCAATGTCAGTATCAGTAAGATGTCCATTCCAACAATGAAGTTTACGTATCTAAAAGCAAATGATTGATTCTAATTATTAGTTAGTCAATAAACCCACAAGTCATATATTTTTAGTTCAAGTGAAGCAAGTTTATGGAAAGCTGGTCTGTTCATGTTCTATAATCTTTTTGGAGATAGAATAATTTTATAATTCTGCTTATTGCCCATATCTTCTTTTCATTTGAGACACAAGAGAAATAATCAGAATAATAGTATCCATAAAACATATTAGTTTACATTATTATCAGTGTGGCATAAAGTATCCATTTTGAAGACTTAAATTTTGTTGCCTATTAGAACAATATTCAACTAGCTATGCATATTAAATTTAACCATACATATATTTTTTTTCTCTTTGTCTACTTTCTTTGAAAATAGGATTTTACATTTGTGAAAACAGGATTTCTATCCCAAAATCCTTTAAATGATATATATGACACCAACTGTATGGAATGCACGCACATTGCATTTCATTAATTATTTTTATATTTATAGATGGCAGTGACTACACAAGAATTGAATGGGTTTTTCATAACATGATATTTTATTAAAGAAAAATAATTCTGATGTTGCTGCTGCTGCTGCTGCTGCTGCTGCTAAGTCACTTCAGTCGTGTCCGACTCTGTGTGACCCCATAGATGGAAGCCCACCAGGCTCCCCCGTCCCTGGGATTCTCCAGGCAAGAACACTGGAGTGGGTTGCCATTTCCTTCTCCAATGTGTGAAAGTGGAAAGTGAAAAGTGAAAGTGAAGTCGCTCAGTCGTGTCCGACCCTTAGCGACCCCACGGACTGCAGCCTACCAGGCTCCTCCATCCATGGGATTTTCTAGGCAATAGTACTGGAGTGGCTTGCCATTGCCTTCTCCGAATTCTGATGTTGGCCCACATATAATCCTGAAGTTCACAGTGAAAACAAACTAAAGTTGAAATTAGCAATATTTAGTGAAGGATTGTGAAGAAAGCTGATCGCTGAAGAATTGATGCTTTTGAACTGTGGTGCTGGAGAAGACTCTTGAGAGTCCCTTGTACTGCAAGGGGATCCAGCCAGTCCATTCTAAAGGAGATCAATCCTGGGTGTTCATTGGAAGGACTGATGCTAAAGCTGAAACTCCAATACTTTGGCCACCTCATGCGGCAAGTTGACTCACTGGAAAAGACTCTGATGCTGGGAGGGATTGGGGGTGGAAGGAGAAGGGGACGACAGAGATTGAGATGGCTGGATGGCATCACCGACTTGATGGACATGAGTTTGAGTGAACTCCGGGAGTTGGTGATGGACAGGGAGGCCTGGCATGGTGTGATTCATGGGGTCGCAAAGAGTTGGTCACGACTGAGTGACTGAACTGAACTGAACTGAATGAAAGTCTACCTTTTAGAAGAATTTAAAATATATTATTATCCAATTTAATCATCTTATTAATACTATGATGCTATACTGCTATTATTCTAATTCTGTTGATGAAAAAATTGAGCATTAAATATTAAGTAAATTTTATTAGAGCTAGAATTTGAGGACATGCTTCCTTTGCTTCCTTGAATGATAGAAATTATTTAGAGTGAATTTCAAGATCCCTGAAATTCCATGCTATTTTTGTGAAATATTTTTAGAAGTATAAAATTATGCAATCACTTATAAATAAAAACAAAATTAAAGAAAACAGATTTGCTTTTAGTTTTGTATAGCAGTATCAAATTGTGTGTGTGTATGTTTTTTTTTTCAAGACCAAAGGATTTAAATAAAACAAAACACATTATACATGGAAACATCAAAGTGCTTTCAAGAAAATAAATTTATAAGTTCTCATACTGTCTTCTGGGATTGGTGACTCCTATCAACTTTCAATAAAGTCAAGCTGCAGTGTAGAGTAGTGAGCCACTGACTGTGAAGTCACACTACCTTTTCTCTAAGGAAGTTCATAACTTGCAATACCTTTTGGGTTTGTCTGTAGGTAAAGATATCAAATAAAATTTCAGTGGCAATATTTGAGATTAAAATGAAACGAGAAATATTTTTGAAATTAACTTTAAAAATAGTTTCTGTAATGAATATTTTATGGAAAGCAGTTCCACCAATTAGCTCCTAGGTGTGCAGAGACCTGATAGCTGGATGCTGCCTGAGGCACATATGACTTTAGAAAAATAAATCAGCTCTGAAGAATTCAGAGGACAGGTTTGAACATGAACATAGATTAACTCACACAAAAATGAGAGGACTGAAGTATGGAGTTCTTTAAAAACTTGCAATGAGATTGTAAACTCAATTCTCAATTGCTCAGTCTGTGTAATTGGTTGGATATTTGCATACAGGAAGACTTGGAGGCAGATGTTGATCTTTTTTTCTCACCTTATGGATTCTATCCTCCCTTTGAATTTATTATTGGCTCCTTCAAAGTAAATGTTCACTGGGGCTTAGGTTAGAGATGAAAATCTGGCACATAATTATGTTTGTTAATCTTGCAACCAGAGGATTTGATAAATGATTTGTTTCTTATTTGTGTCTTCTCAAAAAACAGTAGTTCTCATTGGTTTTCATTCCAATAACCACAAAAGTGATTTTAAGAGAACCCACAGAAGCATAGAAGCATTCTATAATTATATAAACCTTTTAAATGTTTTATATAACTTGCATCATGTTCCAAAAATTGCCAGCCTAGTGATAAGCAAGGTGATGAGATTGTTTTTTCACAATTACATTGGAAATGGAAGAGTTAGCCATTATTCTCTGAAAATATATGATTAATATAACTTTCCCTTAATCTTAAATATCTATTTTCAAGTCAATACAAATTATAATTTAATATTCTTTTTTTGAATGTAATAAAAAAAAGAAGTTTGAATGTAATCAACTTGGTACTGACCATTTGGTGATGTTCATGTGTAAAGTTGTCTCTTTTGTTGTTGAAAAGGGGTGTTTGCTATAACCAGTGCATCCTCTTGGCAGAATTCAATTAGCCTTTGCCCTGTTTCATTTTGCACTCCAAGGCCAAACTTGCCTTGGAGTATCTTTTTTGACTTCCTAATTTTCCATTCAAACCCCAATCAAAGATGGAATCAAAGATCCAATTCCAATCAAAGATGAACAGGACATCTTTTTTTGGTGTTAGTTCTAGGTGATTTTCTAGGTCTTCATAGAGCTTATCAACTTCAGCCTCTTTGTCACTTGTGGCAGGGGCATAGATTAGAATTACTGTGATGTTGAATGGCTTGCCTTGGACACAAACCGATATTATTCAGTTGTTTTTGAGGTTCCATCCAAGTACTGCATTTGAGACCCTTTTGTTGGGTATGAGGGCTACTCCATTTCTCCTATGGGATTCTTGCCCACAATAGTAGATATAGTGGTCATCTGAATTAAATTTGTTCATTCCTGTCCATTTTAGTTCACTGAGTCCTAAGATGTTGATGTCTAGTCTTACCATATCTTGCCTAACCACATCCACTTTACCTTGATTCATGGACCTAACGTTCCAGTTTCCTATTCAATACTGTTCTTTGCAGCATCAGATTTTACTTTCATCACAAGACACATCCACAATTAAGTGTCATTTGTGCTTTGGCCCCGTCACTTCATATTTTCTGGGGCTATTAGCAGTTGTCTTCCACTCTTCCCCAGTAGCATGCTGGACACCTTCTGACCCAAGGTACTCATATTTAGGTATCATATCTTTTTGTCTTTTTATGCAGATCATGAGGTTGTCACAGCAAGTATACTGAGGTGGTTTGCCATTCCCTCCTCAGTGGATCCCTTTTTGTCAAAATGCTTCACTATTACCCATCCGTCTTGGGTGGCCTTACATAGCATGGCTCGTAGAAAAGGCAGAGGAATCAGAGATCAAATTGCCAACACTCATTGGATCATAGAGAAAGCTAGGGAATTCTAGAAAATCATCTACCTCTGTTTCATCAACTATGCTTAAGTATTTGACTATGTGGATCATAGCAAACTGTGGAAAGCTCTTAAAGAGATGTGAATATCAGACCATCTTGCCTGTCTCCTGAGAAACCTGTATGCAGTTCAAGAAGCAACAGTTAGAACCCTGTATGGAACAACTGATTGGTTCAGGATTAAGAAAGGAGTACAACAGGGCTGTCTGATGGCACCCTGTTTATTTAACTTACATGCTGAGCGCATCATGAGAAATACTGGGGTGGATGAGTTATAAGCTGGAATCAAGATAGGCAGGAGAAACATCAACAACCTCAGATATGCAGATGATATCACTCTAATGTCAGAAAGCGAAGATGAACAAAAGAACCTTTTGATGAGGGTAAAGGATGAGAGTGAAAAAGCCAGCTTAAAGCTAAATATCAAACAAACAAACAAAAAACCTAAGATCATAGCACCTGGCTCCATTAATTCATGGCAAACAGAAGGGGGAAAAGTGGAAGCAGTAACAGATTTCCTCTTCTTGGGCTCTAAAATCACTGTGGACTTTGACTGCAGCCGTGAAATAGGATGATTGCCTCTTGGTAGGAAAGCTATGACATACCTAGACAGTTTGTTGAAAAGGAGAGATATCACTCTGTCAACAAATGTCTGTAAAGTCAAGGCTATGGCCTTCCCAGTGGTCAATACGGTTGTGAGAGCTGGACCATAAAGAAGGCAGAAGGCCAAAGAACTGATACCTTCAAACTGTGGTGTTAGAGAAGACTCCTGAGAGTCCCGTGGACAGCGAGGAGATCAAACCAGTCAATCTTAAAGGAAATCAACCCTGAATAGTCATTGGAAAGACTTATGCTGAAGCTCGGATATTTTGGTGAAAAATGCGAACAGTCAGCTCACTGGAAAAGTCCCTGATGCTGGGAAACATTGTGGGTAGAAGAAGAGGGAGTCTGAGGATGAGATAGCTGGATGGCATCACCAATGCAATGGACATGAACTTGGGCAAACTTCAGGAGACAGTGAGGGACATGGAAGACTAGCGTTCTGCAGTTCACATGGTGACAAAGAGTTTGACATGGCTGGGCGACTGAAAAACATTCTTGGTTGTTTACACACTGCTTACTAATTTGCATCATATTGCCCAACTCCAAGAAATGATACTCAAACATGATTTAATGTGAACAGCATTCTAAAATACAACCACAAAAAACAATACCCTTTTTTGGTGAATTTTATTGGAAAAGGACATTGAAAAACAATGGGGAAAACTATTAGGAAGGTAAAATCTACAAAAACATTTTTGAGATTCACCTATTTATTTAGCAGTTATTTCCAAAACTCTGCCATGTACCATTTAGGACATGAAGAGCTGGAAATACACTGAGAAAATCACACAGTCCCTGATCCCATAAAACCCAAGTCTGATAGAGAAAGGCATTAGTTCAATAGTCATATATAAATACATAATTTCCTATTCTGGCAAGTGTTAAAGTTTAGAATCAGAGACAAATGTTAGACACAATGATATGCATTAATGTAATCTGATAAATAAAGCAAAGTTTCTTTGACGAAATGGCATTTGAGCTAAATACTCAAAATGACATTTGTGTATTAAGGGAGACACTCATGTGAGATCACTTTTCCCCAACTTTGTACAAATATCTTACATAGAAGTGAGCTTCAGTTCAGTTCACTCAGTCATGTCGGACTCTGCAACACCATGAATCACAGCACGCCAGGCCTCCCTGTCCATCACCAACTCCCACAGTTTACCCAAACTCATATGCATCGAGTCGGTGATGCCATTCAGCCGTTTCATCCTCTGTCATTCCCTTTTCCTCCTGCCCCCAATCCTTCCCAGCATCAGGGTCTTTTCAAATGAGTCAACTCTTCCCATGAGGTGGCCAAAGTATTGGAGTTTCAGCTTAGCATCAGTCCCTCCAATGAACACCCAGGACTGATCTCCTTTAGAATGGACTTGTTGTATCTCCTTGCAGTCCAGGGGATTCTCAAGAGTCTTCTCCAACACCATAGTTCAAAAACATCAATTCTTTGGTGCTCAGCTTTCTTCATAGTCCAACTCTCACATCCACAAATGACCACTGGAAATACCATAGCCTTGACTAGATGGACCTTTGTTGGCAAAGTAATATATCCACTTTTTAATATGTTATCTAGGTTGGTCATAACTTTCCTTCCAAGGAGTAAGCATCTTTTAATTTCATGGCTGCATTCACCATCTGCAGTGTTTTTGGAGTCCCAGAAAATAAAGTCTGACACTGTTTCCCCATCTATTTCCCACGAAGTGATAGGACCAGATGCCATGATCCTAGTTTTCTGAATGTTGAGCTTTAAGCCAACTTTTTCACTCTCCTCTTTCACTTTCATCAAGAGCTTTTTAGTTCCTCTTCACTTTCTGCCATAGTGTGGTGTCATCTGCATATCTGAGCTTAGAAAGGTAAAAATAATTACATAACTAGAACATGGGAAATAAGTGAAACTAAAGAGCAATAATATTCTAGAGGTAGATAGAGTCTAAATGAAATTAAATATAGAACCATATTAAAGATTTAGATCCTTACCAGAAGAGCAGTTGGAACCAATTAAATGTTTTATGTAGAGATCTAAATAAAAGACCTGTCTTTATGAACCCTTCACCAAACTCTTACTAAGCTCTTTTTTCTTATTTCTTTTAAGACATTTTGCTTCATATAGATTTATCATGAGCAAGGTCCATTTCTGCTAAAATTATTCCTTATCCTTAATATTAATTAAAGTTTTCATCCTTTTCAGGATAGGAATACAGCTAGCTATGAGAAGGAGAGCAAGTCTTCTAATTTCATTAGCAAGCATTGTTAAATTATAATCTCTCAAAATTTACTATACTATCTTTAGTTCCACACCTTAAAACACTATGTTTAAAAAGTATTTCATGCATACAACATGAAGTTATGGAGTTATAACATTGAAAGCTCAGTGTCAACAATTCTGATACAAAAAGTATCACAGTTGATTCTAGAACAGAAGAAAGTGAAAGCAAGAATGTCATTGTGGTTAAAACTATGATTGATACTCTGCATTAAGAACTAGTTTTGACATTTCCAGGCACAGCCTAATGTACATATTCATTAACTCTAAAATACATACATTTTCCACATTATGCAGATAAGAAAACAGATTCAGAAAAGTTTAAACCAAACTTTTCCTCATATCACAGTGTTAAAGAATATCAATTTACATATGCTCAAAATAAATAATCTTGACTCAAATTTCCTGCAGGAAGACTCTTGAGAGTCCCTTGGACTGCAAGGAGATCCAACCAGTACATTCTAAAGGAGATCGATCCTGGGTTTTCATTGGAAGGACTGATGCTAAAGCTGAAACTCCAATACTTTGGCCACCTCATGCGATGAGTTGACTCATTGGAAAAGACTCTGATGCTGGGAGGGATTGGGGGCGGGAGGAGACGGGGACGACAGAGAATGAGATGGCTGGATGGCATCACCAACTCGATGGACATGAGTGTGAGTGAACTCCGGGAGTTGGTGATGGACAAGGAGACCTGGCGTGCTGTGATTCATGGGGTTGCAAAGAGTTGGTCACGACTGGGTGACTGAACTGAACTGAACTGAAGAGAAAGCTATGCAGACATAATGTTTATTCAATAATTACATGTCAGAAGGCACAGTTAAAAAAAAAGATAATCAAACTCTTGGAAATTGTTTTATACTATATTTTTTTAAAGCAATATATAAAAACAGAAGAGTTCATTGCAGTAACCACTATTAGGTTGGCATGTCTGAAATTAATAGTTGAGGCTCTTTGAAGTCTTGAATATGTTTATTGACTTTTTCTCCTATAATTAAAATCGCTAAATATATTAATAAAAAAAATTAAATATCTACTTTTACATTAACTGTAAACATAAATCATAAAAGTTGTCAATTTTATCAATTTCTCTTGGTTCAACAATGAACATATGTAAAATTAAACAAACAGATTTTGATCTCTGAAATAATGATAAAAATCAGGTTAACCAATTAAATGATGAGACCAACCAAGTAATGATACCAACCAGATTAACAACCAGTTTCTAATCGCTGAAATAATGACATCTAAAAGATATCATTGGTATCATTACTGGCATATTATTGGTATCATTATTATATCTTTTAGATATCATTATCTGGTGGGCTGGTGGGCTATAGTTTATGGGGTCACAAAGAGTTGGACACGACTGAAACAGCACTGCTGCTGCTGCTGCTAAGTCACTTCAGTCGTATCCGACTCTGTGTGACCCCATAGACGGCAGCCCACCAGGCTCCCCCATCCCTGGGATTCTCCAGGCAAGAACACTGGAGTGGGTTGCCATATCCTTCTCCAATGCATGAAAGTGAAAATGAAGTCACTCAGTCTCCGACTCGTAGTGACCCCATGGACTGCAGCCTACCAGGCTCCTCTGTCCATGGGATTTTCTAGGCAGGAGTACTGGAGAGGCTTGCCATTACCTTCTCCGGAAACAGCACTAGAAGGATATAAATCATATATGACATATGATTATTTAAACATATATATAAACATTCATATATTTATTTTAATATAGCTTTTCATCATTTCTATCTTCAACTGGAAATGTGAAAATTGGTGTTGTTCCATTTCTTTATTCTTTTAAATGCTTTGATTTATTTGAATATCTTTTTATTACTACAACCCACATATCTAGTTCTTGTCTCCTAAATAAACCTACTCCTTTGTTCAAATATATTTGTCTAACTCATTCCCCAAAGGCCAAAATCAGTTTTCCTCTCGTAAGTTAATACACATATTTGTTCAAATTTTATTATTTCTCGTAGTTGCTGCTACAATGAGCATGTATTTCAACACTGACTTTCAATATTCTAAATAGGCGACTCCCAACACTGAAGGAGGCTTTTTAAATTACATAATTCTTTCCCAGTCTATATAAAATTCTAACACAGAATTACAAGGAAAACTACCTTTTACCCTTTTCCCTATTTTTCAGTATTACTCAATGATAAGAAATAATATTGACTAGACCATATTCTTTATGTGACTAGCTTGGAGTCCAAAAACGTAATTAAAGCAAATATCCTTAAAACAAAGTAATTCACTTGGAATGAATTTCAGTCAGCTATATTTTTGAAATGGAAATTACTTAGCATTGCCATACACAAGAATTCAAAATTAATTTAAAAATCAAAGACCTAAATGCAGGATCTAAAACACTCAAGTTCTTAGAAGAGACATATAACAAAATCCTCACAACACTGGATTTGAGAGTGATTTATTGGATATGACACCAAAGGCACAAGGTGGTAAAAGAAAAAAATAGAAAAAATGTACTCCATGAAAAATTTTAAATGTATGCATCAAAAGACACTCTTCGTAGAGTAAAAAGATAATCCATAGAAAGGGAGAAAATGTCTGTGAATTTTATATCTGATAAGGGATTAATATTTAGATTATACACAGAAGGCTGAAACTCAAAAACAGCAATAAAAACAATCCAATTAAAAAATGGTAAAAGATTTGGATAGACATTTCCAAAGAAGATATATAAATGGTCAATAAGGACATTAAAAGATATTCAACAATACTAATAATTAGGGAAATGAAAATCAAAACTACAATGAGATGTCACCTCACATGCATGAGAATGGTTCCTATCAAGAGAACAGAGAACAACAAGTGTTGGTGAGGCTGTGGAGAAACTGAAATCCTTGTGCACTACTGGAAGGAAAGTTAAATGGTATAGTTATTTTGGAAAACAGTGCAGCAGTCCCCTGAAAGATTAAAAACAGAATTACCGTATGATCCAGGAATTCTATGTCTGGGTATATACTCAAAAGAATTGGAAGTGGGTCTTAAAGAGATATTTGCATACCCATTTTTATGGCAACAGTATTCATCAATGCTAAAACATAGAAGCAATGCAAATATTTATGGTTGGAGAAATGCATAATCAAGATGTAGCATATACATACAATGGAATGTAATTCAGCCTTAAAAAGGACAGAAATTTTGAAATATAATTAATACAATATGGATATACATTGTGTAATCAGAAACAGAAAGCAGAATGATGTTTCTCAGGGAACAGGGAAAGGGGAAAATATATCAATACAATTATTATTTAACAGGCATAGAATTTCAGTTTTACAAAATGAAATGTATTTTGGAAATGGATAGTGGTAATGATTGCACACGTTACAAGTGTATTTAATATTACTAAACTGTATAATTATAAAAGGTTAAAAGGTAAATTTTATAAATATTTTATTGCAATATAAAAAATTGGAAAAAAGTATACTGGTAAAAAACAAAGCCAGTAATTTATTGAAAGGAAGAAAAAAATATTATTTCTAAAATTATATGAATGTACTTACAAAATAATATTCATAATTAAAAAATGTAAGGTTACTCTTTTTTTACCTTTTATAGTAGTTAAAAAATATGGTAGAACATGTTTAAAGAAGATAATAAATGCCTAGGAGCATAATAAGATAATATTGGTACATGTTTTCCCAATATGTTATCATTCATAACTATATGAGTGTGCCTCAAAGTGTCATATCATAAGTTGAAAATGGAGAGTAAATTATGTGACCTTTAAGTTAACCACTCTTTATATGATAATAAATAATTAATCAAAAGTTGCTTCAGTTTTTCCTGGCAAAAGTAATTTGAAACTTTATTATAAACCATGATCTTTCTCCAAAAACTGGAATCCTTTATGTTCCAAAAAGTTGTAATTTACAAATTACCAATGTGTGCTCATACTTGCTAAACCATGTAGGTTAATACTTCAAGCTACTGCAACTTGGATTAAAAAATATTTATGAAATAAGATATACTAAACAAAGTCTTGTAGCATTTTTCATGGCAAATGACTCTGTTATTGTGGAATGATAACATTGTCCTAAATAAACTGCCATTCAGATGAGTGAGTTCCATGTTAGGTGAAATCCTTTATTTATCTTTCATTGTGCGTGCCTCTGAAACAGAAGGAAATGCACCTCTTTTGCACTGAAACTTCCATATCAAAAAAAAAAAAATTGGAACTCTATACCCCAAGATTGGAAGCTATATTTTTAAACAATGATGAATGGAAGAAGAGGCTTGACTGTTCTATACATCTGTGTCTCTTTTGCTGTCTCGTATACAGGGTTATCGTTATCATCTTTCTAAATTCCATATATATGTGTTAATATACTGTATTGGAGTTAAGTAATTAGCCTCCAATTAAAATAAATAAATTAAAAAAAAAGAAGAAGCTTGAAGAGGTTCTTATGAAAATATTTGTCAGAGTAGCTATGTGTGTGTGTGTGCTCAGTCATGTCCAACTCTTTGCCACCTTGTGGACTGTAGGCCACCAGGCTCCTCTGCCATGGAATTCTCCAGTCAAGAATACTGGAGTGGGTTGCCATTTCCTACTCCAGGGAATCTTCCTAACCCAGGGATCAAACCTGTGTCTCCTGCATCTCCCTTAGTGGCAGGCAGATTCTTTACCACTGGGCCACCTGGGAAGCCCTCTGTAGATTAAAAAAATATATATGACTGGTCTCAATTCTTCCTTTTACTTGTTTTGGCAACTCAGCTTGTTTTGGATGATGATAATTTTTTTAAGTCTTAGCTATCTGGAAAATGTGAAAAAGAATATATAGCCAACAAATAAGTAGCATTTGCAAGTACACTATACAAACAAAAAGTAATTAAATAAATCTAAAATGGTACTTTTCATACTGTTCATGGGGTTCTCAAGGCAAGAATACTGAAGTGGTTTGTCATTCCCTTCTCCAGTGGACCACATTTTGTCAGAACTCTCCACCATGACCCGTCCGTCTTGGGTGGCCCTCCACGGCATGGCTCATAGTTTCATTGAGTTAGACAAGGCTGTGGTCTATGTCATTAGACTGGTTAGTTTTCTGTGATTGTGGTTTTCAGTCTGTCTGTCCTCTGATGGAAAATGATAAGAGGCTTATGGAAGCTTCCTGGTGGTAGAGAATGACTGAGGGGGAAACTAGGTCTTGTTCTGATTGGCAGGGCCATGCTCAGTAAATTGTTAAACCAATTTTCTGCTGATGGGTGGAGCTGTGTTCCCTCCCTGATATTTACCTGGGACCAAACTGTTGTGGAGGTAATGAAGATAATGGTGACTTCCCTCAAAAGATCCTATGCATGTACTGCTACACTTAGTGCCCCAACCCAGCAGCAGGCCACCACTGACCCATGCCTCTACCGGAGACTCCCAGATACCCAAAGGCAAGTCCAGGGCAGTCTCCTGTGGGGTCACTGCTCCTTTCTTCTGGGTCCTGGTGTGCAAGGTTCTGTTGTGCCCTCCGAGAGTCTATTTCCCAGTCCTGTGTAAGTTCTGGCAGCTCTACTGTGGGGTTAATGGCAACCTCCTCCAAGAGGGTTTATGCCATACCCTAGTCTGCTGCACCCAGAGCCTCTGTCACTGCAGCAGACCACCGCTGACCTATACTTCCACAGGAGATGCTCAAACACAGTTCTGTCTCAGTCTCTGTGGGGCTCCTCGGTCCTGGTGTGTAAAAGGTTTGTTTGAACCCTCTAAGCGTCTCTGGCAGGAATGGGGTTTAATTCTAAATGCAAATTCGCCCCTCCTACGATCTTTCTGGGGCTTCTCCTTTGCCCTTGCACATGGGGTATCTCCTCACAGACACTCTATCACATACCATTTTATTGGGGTTTCCCTGACCTAGGACATGGGGTATCGCCACATGGTCACTCCAATGAAGCGCAGCTGCCACTCCTAACCTTGGATGTGGGGTATCTCTTCTTGGCTGCTCACTGCTCCATGCCACCACTGCATGGCAAATAGATGGAGAAACAGTGGAAACAGTGGCAGACTTTATTTTTTGGGCTTCAAAATCACTGCAGGTGGTGTTTGCAGCCATGAAATTAAAAGATGCTTACTCCTTGGAAGAAAAGTTATGACCAACCTAGACAGTATATTAAAAAGGAGAGATATTACTTTGGCAACAGAGGTCCATCTAGTCAAGGCTATTGTTTTTCCAGTAGTCATGTATGAATGTGAAAGTTGGACTATAAAGGAAGCCGAGTGCTGAAGAATTGATGCTTTTGAACTGTGGTTTTGGAGAAGACTCTTGAGAGTCCCTTGGACTGCAAGGAGATCCAACCAATCCATCCTAAAGGAGATCAGTCCTGGGTGTTCATTGGTAGCACTGATGTTGAAGCTGAAACTCCAATACTTTGGCCACCTGATGCTAAGAGCTGACTTATTTGAAAAGACCTTGATGTTGCCAAAGACTGAGGGCAGGAGAAGGGGACAATAGAGGAGGAAATGGTTGGATGGCATCACCGACTCAATGAACATGGCTTTATGTCGGCTCCGGGAGTTGGTGATGGACAGGGAGGCCTGGCGTGCTGCGGTTCATGGGGTTGCAGAGTCAGACACGACTGAGCGACTGAACTGAACTGAAGAACTCAAGTACTCTCTATACATGAGGTCCGTTTTTTATTTTTTTTTAAACTGTATCTGTGTGTTTCAAATGATCCCTATTATATTTTATTTATTTATTTTAATTTATTTTTAACTGGAGGATAATTGCTTTACATTGTCGTGTTGGTTTCTGCTGTACAACAATGTGAATCAGCCATAAGTGTACATATATCTCCTCCCTCTTGAACCTCCCTCCGCCCCTATGCAATCCCTCTGGATTATCACAGAGTGCCGGGCTGAGCTTCAGCACTCAGCTGCTGTGTTTTACAGCAGCTTCTCAATAGCTATCTATTTTACACATGGTAGTGTATATATGCCAATGGTACTGTCTCAATCTGTCCCACTCTCTCCTTTCCATGCTGTGTCCACAATTCCATTCTCTGTATCTGTACCTCTGTTCTTTGTTCTGCATATAGGTTCATCAGTATAATTTTTCAAGATTCCATACATATGTGTTAATACATGATGCTTGTTTTTCTGACTCACTTCACTCTGTATACTACCCAAAGGAATCTATAGATTCAGTGAAATCCTTATCAAATAACTAAGGGAATTTGTCATAGAGTTAGGACAAACAATTTTAAAATTTGTATGGAAACACAGAAGACTCCAAACAGCTAAAACCATCTTGAGAAAGAAAAAGAGAGGAGGAGTCAGGCTCCCTGACTTCAGACAATACTACAAAGCTAATGCTACAGTAATCAAGACAGTATGGTACGGGCATAAAACAGAAATATACATCAATGGAAAAAGAAAACCAGACAGAAAGCCCAGAGATTACCTTTGACAAAGGAGGCAAAAATATATGATAGAGAAAAGGCAGCCTCTTCAACAAGTGGTGCTGGGAAAACTGGACAGTTACATGTGAAAGAATGAAATCAGAATACTTCCTAACACTACAGAAGATCTGGTGCTGAAGAGAAAGTTCCAATACATTGACCACCTGATGCAAAGAGCTGACTCATTGGAAAAAGACCCTGATACCGGGAACGATTGAGGGCAAGAGGAGAAGGGGGTGACAGAGGATTAGATGGTTGGAAGGCATCACCGAATCAATGGAAACGAGTTTGAGGAAACTCGGGGAGATAGTGAAGGACAGAGAAGCCTGGCATGGTGCAGTTCATGGGGTCACAAAGAGAAACAACTGAGTGACTGAAAACCACCACCAGATACAAAAATAAACTCAAAATGGATTAAAGACCTAAATGTAAGGCCAGAAACTACAAAACTCTTAAATAAACATAGGCAGCATGCTCTTTGACATAGATCACAGCAAGATCCTCTTTGACCCACCCTCTAGAGTAATGACTATAAAAACAAAAATAAAGAAGTGGGACTGAATTGAACTTAAAAGTTTTTGCACAACAGAGGAAACACTAAACAAGATAAAAACACAACCCACAGGATGGATAGAATAACTGTAAATGAAGCAACTGACAATGGATTAATCTCCAAAATATACAAGCAGCTCATGCAGTTCAGTATCAATATTATTACATTTTAAAAGTCAGATTAGAGCATAATTTATTTACTAAAATTCATAATTTTTATAATTTTTATAAACTTTTCGCATCATTTAACTATCACCATTTTCAAGATACAGAATATTTCCATCACCTCCAAACTTCCTTTTTGTCCCATTTAGTCAAGTCTCTAGCTCCACCTTCAACCCTGAAACAAGTCATCTCTTTTCTGTCCCTGTAATTTTACATTTTCCAGAATGTCATAGACACTGAATCAGAGAGCACTTCCAACTTCTTGAGTCCAACTTCTTTCACTTAGCAATACATTTTTGAGATTTTGAGATGTATTAGTAGTTCATTCCTTTTTTATTACTCAGTAGGATTCCATTCGGAGAAGGCAATGGCACCCCACTCCAGTACTCTTGCCTGGAAAATCCCATGGATGGAGGAGCCTGGTGGGCTACAGTCCATGGGGTCGCTAAGAGTCGGGCACGACTGAGCGACTTCACTTTCACTTTTCACTTTCATGCATTGTAGAAGGAAATAGCAACCCACTACAGTGTTCTTGCCTGGAGAATCCCAGGGACAGGGGAGCCTGGTGGGCTGCCCTCTACGGGGTCACACAGAGTCGGACACAACTGAAGTGACTTAGTAGCAGCAGTGGCAGCAGCAGAATTCCATTACATGGACGAACCAAAATGTGTTTATCCATTCTATAGTTAATGGCAGTTACATATTTCCAGTTTTAGGAAATTATGAAAATGCTGTCAGCAGTATTTATTTACCGATCTTTGTTTTGAATATAATTTTTTATTTTGGTTGACTAAGTACCTCGGCATGGGATCAGTGGGTCATATGATAAGTATATGTTCAACTTTATAAAAACCTGAGAACTGTTCTCCAAAGTACACCGTTTTGCACTTAAGCCAACAATAGATGAGAATTCCAGTTGCTTCAAATCCTTATCAGTAATTGGTCATTTTAAGCCATTCTAATACATGTTGTGGGATTTTTCAGGTGATGCCAGTGATAAAGAATATGCTTGCCAACGTAGGAGACTTAAGAGACATGGGTTTGATCACTGCGTCAGGAAGATCCACTGGAGGAAAGCATGATAACCCACTCCAGTATTCTTGCCAGGAGAATTCCATGGACAGAAGAACCTAAAGGGTTACAGTCCATGGGGTCGCAGAGTAGGGGATGACTGAGAGTCTTAGCAATATATGTTGTATCTCTTGTTTTAGATTAGCTTTTTCCTATTAAATCACGATGTTAAGCATCTTTCTGCATGTTTGCCACCCATATATCTTCTCTGGCAAAACTGCAGTTCAAATCTTCTAGCTCATTTTTATTTTAAAATTAACTAGTTTATTTTCTTATTAATGAGAGCTCTTAATATATTCTGGAAATTAAACATGTATCAGATGTGTGTTATACAAAAGTTGCTTTTTTAGCTTATGCTTTTTTTCCATTTTCTTGAGTGTCTTTCACAGAATATGGGATTTTAATATTAAGTCCTACTTAGTAATTTGCATTACATCTCTTTCAGAAAAATAAACTTAGAAATTTAACCAGGTGTACCCTGTTCACAACAGCAACTTGTGAAACAACTAGTTGCCTGAAACTTCAACTCAGTTCAGTTTAGTTCAGTCACTCAGTCGTACCTGATTCTTTGTGACCCCATGGAATGCAGCATGCCAGGCTTCCCAATTTGTTACCAACTCCTGGAGCATATTCAAACTCATGTCCATCAAGTCGGTGATTCCATCCAACCATCTCATCTTCTGTTGTACTTTTCTCCTCCTGCCTTCAATCTTGCCCAGCATCAGGGTCTTTTCCAATGAATCAGTTCTTCTCATCATGTGGCCAAAGTATTGGAATTTCAGCTTCAGCATCAGTCTTTCTAATATTCAGGACTGATTTCCTTTAGGATGAACTGGTTGGATCTCCTTGCTGTACAAGGGATTCTCAAGAGTCTTCTCCAACACCACAGTTCAAAAGCATCAATTCTTCAGCTTTCTTTATAGTCCAACTCTCACATCCAAACATGACTACTGGTAAAACCATACCAGTATGGTATGACTAGCTTTGACTAGACAGATTAGTCATTGGTAGATCAAGACTTCTCTTGTCTAAACAAATAACCAGGTAATCTAAGATGTCATTCTCATTACTATTTTAGTATTGAAGCCACAAATAATGTTTCTGCACCTACTGAATATTTAAAAATTAAAACTCACATTATTCCATTTTATTTTTTATCTGTGATATAGTTATTATCAAAATCCAGCTCATGCAGTTTTAAAGTCAGACCTCTTCCTCAGGGAGAGTCTAAAATCATCGATTCTGTATATGTGGCCCCAAATCAGCAGTAGAAATATGAAAATTTGTTACAAATGCAAATTTCTCAACGCAGTTCCAGAGCTACTGAAGTAGAAATATAAACTCTGAGGATGTAGCCCAGAAATCAGTGTTTTAATGAACTTCCTGCATCATTACTTTGCATGCTAATATTTAAGAATCACTGATATGATATGTTTCTGTTTAGCAATCTTGTTTATTTTTATCCTTTGAGCCTTGGGTTTGATGGGAGAAGGCATTTTTTGTTTTTTGCTGGAGGGTCAGTTAAATTTTATGGACTTAACTTCCAGTATTTCCAAATAATATAAATTATGTTCTATTGAAATTTACATACATATTTTACTTTCTGAAAATCAACTTGACTTAATAGAAAATACCCACATCTACTTCTATAGGAGAAATTTTAAACAAATATAAATCACGTGTTGAATAACTTCCCCTATAAGTCTCTGTAATTTCAGAGGATATAAGTGAATTTACCAAATCATTGTAAATTTAATTCACATTCTAATTCTTTCTAATGTAAAAATAAGTTTATCATCATACACTGACAAAAGAAAAACTATATTATTATAATTAAGATATTATTTGGTTAAATTTTTCATAATTTAATCTTTATATTCTTCTATATATTATCTGTGGTTAAATTGCTCCTACTATGTTATCTATACATATAGATTTATAAAGATGATTTCCATGACAACAGGTATGGGTTTCCAGCAAATTAACAGTTTTGAAAGTGCCATTCCTTTGGGATTGTGTTCTGTTCCGTTCCGTTCAGTCGCTCAGTCGTGTCCGACTCTTTGCGACCCCGTGGACTGTAGCCTACCAGGCTTCTTCGTCCACGGGATTCTCCAGGCAAGAATACTGGAGTGGGTTACCATTTCCTTCTCCAGGGGATCTTCCCGACCCAGGGAATCGAACCTGGGTCTCCCGCATTGGAGGCAGACGCTTTAACCTCTGAGCCACCAGGGTTATTCCATTAACCTTAAGGGACTTTTATATTTACTTTTTCTTGGAAAGACTTAATTTGAAAAACAAAAGTAAAGATCAGATTAAAATAGAATAGATGGGTCTTTCTCTCTTGATATATAATACCTACAGAGGCATGTTTACATCCTTGGCTACAAAATGAATAATTTAAAGCTAAACCAAATCAGTTATTTCCATATATGGCTGATATTTACATGATAGTGTCTTCCACCAGTAAAATATACTTATTTACATGTATTCCACTAGTAAAGCTCTTTTGCTTACTCTAAAGCAAGAAAATCATACTGTTTTTACATTATAGTTGCTATAGATTGAATGTTATATTTTTAAAATATTCCTAGTTGGTAATTTTATATAAAATGTAATTTGATATTTTGTTAGGTAATAATTACTTTTAATTTTATTCTTTAGACAAATGTTTGTTCAGTTTTCTAGTACGTGGCATTTATTAAGACACTGATAAGAGATTAGTAAATAAGGACAGGTTAACTCTGATCTCATGAAGACTAAAATCTAGAGGAAGGATGCCCTAGGCAAAATTGAGTAGGAAAACACTGAACTCACCTCTTCCCTCAGACTCAGAAAAAGTTACAATTAATTACAGAGCAACTATTTATGCAAATGACCAGAACACTAGCAAAAGAGATTTTCCACAACTGAAGATACAAAGAAGGAACTACAAAGAGACACGTAAGAGTGGCAGAGATTCAGTATCGCCAGGATTGACTCCTCAGGTAGATGATCACAAATGAAGAAATATCAAAATCATAGCCACACTGGGTGCCCCAGCCCAGGAGTCCTGCACAGGAAAATGAGCTCCCATTGCATCTAGCTGTGAAAACCAGAGGGGCTTATGTTTGGGAGAGGGGGAGGGCTACAGAAAATAGACTTTTCTCTTAAAGGGTACACACAAAATGTCATATGTTTGGAGTCCAAGCCCAAAGGCAGTAGTTCGAAAAAAGCCTTGGTCAAACACACTTGCTAATCTTGAAGAACCTCTCAGAGAAGTAAGAAGCAAGTGGGCCTCACTCTGGAGATATAAATGGTGGTGGTGGGAATTTCAAAGAGCTATTTCTACTGAAAAAAACTGGTTCTATGAAGCTCCATTCTAAAATCCTCCCTCTAGCCCATTAACACCTGGGAGCTGACCACACCCAATAGCAGTCTGGCATCAGCCATGTCTCCAACTGGGCATTGCAGATGGCTGTCCGGGGAACTGGTCCCAACCATCTTGGGCTGGAAGCAGCTCTGAACCCACCTAGGTAACAGAGGCAATTGCAGGGGAAGCCCACCCCAACCTCCAATGAGCCTACAGACACCTCACACTAAAAAAAAAAAGGAATCCAAACATACATTCAGTTCAGTTCAGTTCAGTCGCTCAGTCATGTCTGACTCTTTGTGACCCCATGAATCACAGCGCGCCAGGCCTCCCTGTCCATCACCAACTCCCAGAGTTCACTCAAACTCATGTCCATCGAGTCGGTGATGCCATCCAAAAATCTTATTCTCTGTTGTCCCCTTCTCCTCCTTAGACGTAGTAAAAAAAAAAAAAAAAACAAGGAAAAGGAACAAAAGAAGAAGAAACAAAAAAGACCTTCAAAAACAACCTAAAAGCACTTAACAAAATGGCAATACATGTGTGTATATAATTGTTTTAAATGTAAACAGAGTAAATGCTCTAATCGAAAGACACAGAGTACCTGAACAGATAAAGAACAAGACCCAAACATATGTTACTTATAAGAAATTCACTAAAGATCCAAATACACATTCAGAGAGTAAAGGATTAGAAAGATATTTCATGCAAATGAAAATAAAAAGAAAACCTTGGTAGCTATATTTGTATCAGACAAAACAGACTTTAAAACAAAATCTATAATGAGACAAAAAAGAAAACATAACATAATGAAAAAGGGATAAACTTAATAAGAAAATATAACAATTATAAATATGTAAACACCCAGCACAGAAGAATCTAGATAAAGCAAATATTAACAAATATAAAGTGAGAAACTAACAGAAAGACGTTAACAGATGAGGACTATAAGACCTACTCATATCAATGGACAGATCATCTAGAAGAAAACTGATAAGAAATTACTGGCAATAAATGCCACATTAGATCAGCTGGACTATAACCAAATATATTAACAGATACCACATTGAAGAAGATAGATGGCAAATAAGCATATGAAAAGATGCTCAAAATCATTTTACCAGAGGACTGAAAATTTAAAAAGCCATGTGATATTGAGCATCTTTTCATATGCTTATTTGCCATCTATATTTTTGATGTGGTATCTACTAAGATATTTGGCCAATTATTAATCAAGTTATTCTTTTTTTTACCGTAAACATTATTGACCAGGGGATTCTGCAAACATTAATACCTGTGGTCAACAATTTGTTATGTAAGTGAATATTGAAACAACTCTGGTCAATGTTTGGGTAGCAAAAGATGTAGAAGGCAATGGCACCCCACTCCAGTACACTTGCCAGGAAAATCCCTTGGATGGAGGAGCCTGGTGGGCTGCAGTCCACGGGGTCGCTACGAGTTGGACACAAGTGAGCCACTTCACTTTCACTTTTCACTTTCATGCACTGGAGGAGGAAATGGCACTCCACTCCTGTATTCTTGCCTGGAAAATCCCAGGGAAGGGGGAGCCTGGTGGGCTGCCATCTATGGGGTCGCACAGAGTCGGACATGACTGAAGCAACAGCAGCAGCAGCAGTGGCAAAAGATGTATTACTACATCTCTGGTCAATGAGTTAAGTTTTAAGTGTTATTAATATATTTTTATAATAGTCTTTTAACAGTTGTATCTTGAAAATATTTTCTCCCAGTCTGTGGCTTGTCTTTTTATTTTCTTGATATTGTCTTTTGCAGAGCTGAAGTGTTTCATTTTAATGAAATCCAGCTAATCAGTTATTTCTTTTATGGATCATGTTTTAGGTATTCTGTTTAAGAAGGTATCACCAAAACCAAGGTTCTAGGTTTCTCCTATATTGTCTTACAGTAATTTTATATTTTTATGTTATAAATAGGTCTGTGATCCATTCTGAGTTAATTTTTGTGAAGGATATAGCACCTGTGTCTAGATTCCTGATTTTGCATGCAAATGTTCAGCTGTTTCAGTACCATTTGTTGAAATATGCTGCCTTTGCCTTTTTGTCAAGGATTTTGTGACTATATTTATGGGGATCTATGTCTTGGTTCTCTCTTCTGTTTCATTAGTCTGTCTTTTTTTTTTTTCTAATATTACAACACTGTCATGATTACTATAGTGATATAGTAATTCTTGAAGTCAGGAGCATAAGTCCTCCAACTTTGTTGTTTTTCTTCAATATTGCATTTTCTATGCTGAGTCTCTTGCCACCCTATCAGAATGGTCAAAATCCAGAATACTGACTGCTAAAATGGTGGCAAGAATGTGGAGAGAGAAGACTGCTCACGCTTTGCTGGTGGGAATGCAAAATGGTACATCCTCTTTAAAAGATAATATGATGTTTTTTGAGAAACTAAACATACTTTTACCATAATATCCAGCAAACATGCTCCTTAGTATTAACCCAAAGGCGCTGGAAACTTGTGCCCACAAAAAACGTGACATTTAAAATATATGCTAATACTTACAAAAGTTAATGTTATAGCAGCTTTATTCATAAATGTCAAAACGCAGAAGCAATGTAGATGCCAGTCGGTAGATGTATGGATTAATAAGCTGTGGTATTATCTATTGCTGCTAAATTTAATGCTAGTTGTGAAAGAATTCAGAGATAAGCAGAGACGTTATTTAAGCAAGTGAAATTTTATTTAAGCAAGGATATGCTCTCAGAGGGCCTTCCCAGGTGGCTTTAAAGGTAAAGAACCCATCTGCCAATGCAGGAGAGGTAAAGAGACACAGGTATGAACCCTGAGTTGGGAAGATATTCTGGAGGAGGGGCATGGCAACCTACTCCAGTACTCTTGCCTGGAGAATCCCATGGACAGAGCAGCCTGGTGGCCTAGATAGTTCATGGGATCACAAAAGAGGCAGATACAACTTAGCAACTAAACAACAACAACATGCACACTTTTTAAAGATGTAATGCTATTTCATACTTAACAGAATACAATATAGTAAAATATAACTTTCACATGCAGTGGGAAACCAAAACTTTCAGGTAACTCACTTTATTGCAATATTCACTTTATTGTGGTGGTCTGGAACTAAACTCACTATATCTGAGGTGTGCCTGCATGATGTATATCTTTTCTATGAGACTGGAAGTTTTACACTGATAATGAAACAGGAAGGGAGGAGGCAGGGCACTATCTTTTTAAAAAATGACATAGTCATAGGATGTAAGCAAAACTGGTTAGAACCAACTAGGTCCAAGATTTGACCTCCAGCAGACCTTGAGCCTCATTATATGCAACTTTAATGCATTAGCATCTAAAGGACACATCTACAAGTGCCATGACAGTTCTGAGGCCAAGTATGAGTGAAGAGAAAGTCGCTCAGTCGTGTCCGACTCTGCAACCCCATGGACTATGCAGTCCATGGAATTCTCCAGGCCAGAATACTGGAGTGGGTAGCCTTTCCCTTCTCCAGGGGATCTTCCCAACTCAGGGATCAAACCCATGTCTCCCGCACTGCAGGCAGATTCTTTACCATCTGAGCCACAAGGGAAGAGGCCAAGTATAAGTGGCCAAAAAGTGGGTGGTTGCCCAATCCCTGGAAATTCCTTCCCTTTCCTCAAAATAGTTGGAATAATCCTCCCACTTATGATGCTATGAAATTACCCAGCCCATAAATATCTAACCACACCATATCTCCAGGCCTCACACCTTCTGAGATGGCCCACACTCTTTCTTTAGAGTATGTTTTCCCCAAGGTTGTTCTTGCCTTTTGAGACAGATCACATTCTGTCTATGGAATGTGAATCTCTCTTAATGAATCCACTTCTTACCTATCACTTTGTTTCTTACTGAATTCTTTCTGCCATGAGACATAGAGAACCTGAGTTTCATTAAGCCCTGAGACCAGGTGTGTGATCCTGATTAAAAGATAGTGGGGTTGGACTTTTCTGATGGCACTATGGTTAAGAATCTGCCTGCCAATGCAGGGGGCACAGGTTCAATCTCTGATCTGAGAAGATTCCACATGCAGTGGGGAAGCTAGGCCTACGTGCCCTAACTACCTTAGCCCGCATCCTGGAGCTCACACATTGCAACTATTAAGCCTGCATGTTGCAGCTACTGAAGACTGCACACCTACGGCCTTTGCACCACAACAAGACAGGTCACTGCAATGAGAAACCTGCACACAGCAATGGAGAGTAGCCCCTGATCACCACAGCTAGAGAAAGCCCATGCAAAGCAAAGGAGACCCAGCACAGACCAAAAAAAAAAAAAGATAGCGGGTAAGTCCCAATCTGAATTTTGACTAGATTCAAGTTCTGTGGATTCAAGTCTCACCTGAGTTGTGTGTCTTCAATAAGGCACAAAACATAGAAACAGTGTCAGATTTCATTTTCTTGGGCTCCAAATTCAATGAGGATGGTGACTGCAGCCACAAAATTCAAAGATGTTTGCTCCTTGGAAGAAAAGCTATGACAAACCTAGACAGTGTATTAAAAAGCAGAGACATCATTTGGCCAACAAAGGCCATATAGTCAAAGTTACAGTTTTTCCCAGTAATCATGTATGGATGTGAGAGTTGGACCGTAAAGAAGGCTCAAAAGTGAAAGTGAAAGTCACTCAGTCCTGTCCAACTCTTTGTGATCCCATGAACTCTACAGTCCATGGAATTCTCCAGGCCAGAATGCTAAAGTGGGTAGCCTTTCCCTTCTCCAGGGGATCTTCCCAACCCAGGGATCAAACCCAGGTCTCCCGCATTGCAGGGTGATTCTTTACTAGCTGAGCCACAAGGGAAGCCCAAGAATACTGGAGTGGGTAGCCTATTCCTTCTTCAGCAGATCTTTCTGACTCAGGAATCTAACCAGGGTCTCCTGAATTGCAGTCAGATTCTTTACCAACTGAGCTATCAGGGAAGCCAAAAGAAGGCTGAGCACTGAAGAACTGACACTTTCAAACTGTGGTGGTGAAGATTCTTGAGAGTGCTTTGGACTGCAAGGAGATCAAATCAGTCAATCCTAAAGGAAATCAATCCTGAATATTCATTGGAAGGACTGATCCTGAAACTGAAGCTCCAATACTTTGGCCACCTGATGCAAAGAGCAAACACATTGGAAAAGACCCTGATGCTGGGAAAGACTGAGGGAAAGAGGAGAAGGGGGCAACAGAGGATGAGTTGGTTGGATGGCATCACTGACTCAATGGTCATGAGTTTAAGAAAACTCAGGGAGATAGTGAAAGACAGGGAAGCCTAGCATGCTGCAGTTCATGAGGTTGCAAAATGTTGGACACAACAACCAAACAACAATTCTAAGTACAGTGCTTGAAAATTGTAGGCATTAAATGAAAGATAGTTGAATGAATAAACAAAAAATCTCTATAGACAGGAATCAAAATATTTCATTGAAGTAAAAAAAAAAGTATGCTTGATATAAATATTTGCCAAAACTCGTAAGTAAAGTCATATTGTGTTTTGTTATTCTGAAAGTAACTTAAGTGAATGAGGCAAGGTTAAAAACAATTCATGAAATCCAAAAGAAATTAAACATGGCATAATAACATTTGCTAGAGTTTATGAACATAATGACTTTCATGTGTGTACATTTTTCAAATTTTATTTGCTATTTTAAATTTCTATTATTATTCATAGTTCATTGTACCACTTAAATGCATTTTACATATTTTAGTTGTATGTACATACGTAAACATCTCTAAAATTTCTCCTATAATAAAAATGCTTATACATACATAAACATAGTTTATCCAGTGACTTAATTCCAATTTCAACTTCAGCAGTTACAATTATTCCTTTGCATGAGAACTCAGGCTTCATAGGCAGTGAATTGAAGCAATTAGAATCCTATAATGGAAACTTGTGCACACTCTCTTACACCTATCAAATAATTAGCATAGTTAAGCAATTCTGTGAATTTTCATTCAGTGAATGTTCCTATAAATTTCTAAACTTCTAGTAAACTATTGCTTTCAGGATAGATCATAAATCTATATTTTCTAGTTAGTCTTATTTTTAATTAGTAGCCAATAATTTCTACCCTCTGTTGTTGTTTGCCTAACATATTTAGAGAGAGTGTAGGGAAAAAGAAAAAGGCAAACAGAAAATTTATTTATATGCTATATATAAGAATACAAAAATATTAAATGTTTCTCTAAAGCTGAGTTAGATAGTTAGTTTAAGCTGATAAGGGTTTGTGGGTAGAAATTTCAATTTTTTTCAGTCCTTTAAGTCTTGTGAAAGTGAGGATTCTCATACTGCTCAACATCTTATTTTATTAACTTAATACAAAGACCTTACTACCTGAAATGTACTTTCAATCTTCAAGCCTCTTGTATGGTTTGAAAAATATGTTTAAATTAGTATGTAGCATTTACTATTTTAGGCTTCCCTGGGCTCAGTTTGTAAAGAATCTGCCTGCAATGCAGGAGACACAGGTTCAATCTCTGGGTTGGAAAGATCCCCTGGAGAAGGGAAAGGCTACCCACTCCAGTATTTTTGCCTGGAGAATTCCATGGACAGAGAAGGCTTGTGGGCTACACTCCAAGGGGTCACAAAGAGTTGGACATGAAGCAAGAGAATTCCAGAAAAACATCTACTTCTGCTTTATTGACTACACCAAAGGTTTTGACTGTGTGGATCACACCAAACTGTTTAAAATTCTTAAAGACATGGGAATACCAGACCACCTTACCTGCCTCCTGAGAAATCTATATGCAGGTCAAGAAGCAACAGTTAGAAATGGATATGGAACAACAGACTGGTTCCAAACTCGGAAAAGAGTATGTCAACATTGTATATTGTCACCCTCTTATTTAACTCATGGGAAATCCAGGGCTGAATAAAGCACAAGCTTGAATCAAGATTGCCAGGTGAAATATCAATAACCTCAGATATGCAGATGACACCATCCTTATGGGAGAAACTGAAGAGGAACTAAAGAGTTTCTTGATAAAAATGAAAGAGGAGAGTGAAAAAGCTGGCTTAAAACTGAACATTCAAAAAACTAAGATCTTGGCATCTGGTCTCATCATGCCATGGCAAATAAATGGGAAAACAATGGAAACAGTGACAGACTTTATTTTCTTGGGCTCCAAAATCACAGGAAATAGTGACTGCAGCCATGAAATTAAAAGACACTTGCTCCTTTGAAGAAAAATTATGACCAACCTAGACAGCATATTAAAAAGTATAGACATTGCTTTGCCAACAAAGGTCCACCTAGTCAAAGCTGTGGCTTTTCCTGGAGTCATGTGTTGATGTGAGAGTTAGACGGTAAAGAATCCTGAGCACCAAAGAACTGACGCTTCTGAACTGTGGTGTTAGAGAAGACTCTCGAGAGTCCCTTGGATTGCAAGGAAATCAAATCAATCAATCCTGAATAATCATTGGAAGGACTGATTATGAAGCTGAAGCTCCAATACTTTGGCCACCTGATGCAAAGAACTGACTCATTGGAAAAACCCTGATGCTGGGAAAGACCGAAGGCAGGGAGAGAAGGGGATGACTGAGGAAGAGATGGTTGGATGTCATCACCAACTCGATGGACATGAGTTTGAGCAAGGTTCAGGTGTTGGTGATGGACAGGGACATTTGGCATGCTGCAATTGATTGGCTTGCAAGAGTTGGACATGACTGAGTGACTGAACTGAACTGATTTACTATTTTAATGTCTTTATGTTTTACTCTCCTGATTAATACTGAGTAGAAAGACATTGTGTTATTTATGCTAGTAATAAGATTTTACCTCTGAGATATAAATTTCTATACTTTTTAGAATTATAAAAATTTCTGGATGTAATATGGTTAAAAGAATAGAATGCAGTATTTGTGTACAAGCTAGTTGATTTTAGATGTGTTCAGAGTTTTACACAATAAAGATGATAATGTTTTTACAAAAGATAAACATGAAGATTGACATGACAAGTAATTTCAATTTTTTATTTTTAAAACGAACAATTAATGTAAGAAATATAATTTCATTATTTTTTGCCTCATTTAACTGTACTGGTAAGTTTGATTAAAAATGCACAATTTTAAATATTGTTTCACAGAAGACAAGAGGGACAAATGTAACCAAACGTCATTTTATCCATGTGCTCAGTTGCTATTGTCATGTCCAAATCTTTGAGTCCCCACAGACTGCAGCCTGCCAGGCTCCTCTGTTCATGGAATTTTCCAGGCAAGAATACTGGAGTGGTTTGCCATTTCCTATTCCAATTTTATCCATATATATAACCAAAATGTAATCCCTTCATGGAAACATTTTTTTCTGAGAAGATGTCTTTAGTAATAAGTTTATTGTTTTTTCTAAGTGCTGTAAGCTAGATCCATTATTATATATAATTATAATGTAGTTTCACATTGTTTTTAGATCAATAGTTTTAAAACAGCAGTCAGTTTTGGACATCAGGTGGGCCCAAGACTTTCAGAAAAGAACTATTAAGAACCCCTCCCACACTTCTGTGTTTCAAAGGAGCAAACTGTTTTCATATACTCTAAGAACGAACCACATTCAACCTTCTGATAAGACTCACTGTCCACTCCTCCCTATAGCTACCCTTAGAATCATGGATGACTACTTTGGTGCTAAGCCTATTAACCTCCTTTTATTTGAGAGGTCCATCATTAACAAATGTTCTCTATCTTGCAATAGCCTGAATAAAATCAACACCTCACTGTCCAGTACCTATTGATTTTGCAAAGAGAAAGAGATATATTTATTTATATAATAAATTCATATATCTGTATACATATGCACATCCAGACATTCAGTTTAAGGTTGCTAAATACATGAAGATTGAGTAGAAATAGGCAATTTCAATTTCTTCAACTAATCATAATTTTTAAGAAGTTTCAACAGAAAAACTCCTTGAAATCTTAGAATTTTTCTCTTTGAATTCATCCAAAATCATTTGTCTTTAAATTGCTAACATCACAAAAAAGGTAAGGTTCAAATGAATAACCTAAATTATGAGTAACAAATTCAGATAACTCTCTACCTAAAAAGTTACTTTATTTTTTTTATTTTCCTGCTGAAGGCATGTAGAAATAAGGCTCAGAGTTGCACAGTAACAACAGTAACACAGTGAAGTCATACTGAGAAAATTAATTCCATCCTACTAAAGAGATTAGAGGAAGACATGTGAGTTTCTTAGTCAACCTTTACTATGTTTTCAATCAATTCAAATTTTTGTTCCCTTACTCATATATTGAAATGGTTTAAATAATTAAATATTTCTTATAGTTGGCAAAGCAACAATAGGTATAAAGAACAGCAAAACAATAAACTGTACATAGAAATCACTCTTACAGACAAACTCTTCTGGAAACTATATCACCAAATGAATAAACTATACCAAAAAAATTCCTAATAATTATTGTGTGAAAGTAAATTTAAAAAATTGAAAAATTCTTAACATTAGAAAAGGAGGACTACCAAATAAGATACAAATATATTCATTTACATTCATAAATGAATATAAGAAAGTCATTTTCATTTTCCTATTAACTAGACATATATTTACATATTTATTGCAAAGCATTGCACTTACACAGGATTTGAGTAACATAATAACCACAGGAGGTATAATCCTTGTAATATTTTTAGAGGACAAGTGGGAATACAATATTAAACAATACAATTTTTTAAAAATTTACTAGAAATCTATTAAGTACAGTCCATTGCAGTAATGTAGGGAAGTGTCAAAGCCTCAAGTTAGAATCTTAAGTGACCACTCAGTTATAGGTTGACTCATGGCACTGAGTGCACCTAAAAGTCTATACGGCAACAACTGTCCTTCACTATATGCTGAAAACACCTTGAAAGTATGTGACCCTATTTAAAAAATCTGTACAGTTAGAGAAAAAAATTAAAGTTTTATATCCTAAAGCCCCAATATTCATTTGCAGTTGTAGAATGTCCCTTTAGAATGAGAAATAGTAGAGCTGGTAAATTGTGACATTGTTCTATCACATTCAAGTAAGTGTTATTAACATATGTATAAATTTTCTATTAGATACATTATGCAATTGCTACAAATAAGACTAAAGCTTAAACATTTTTGTTAGGAAACACTGCAGAGTTTCACAAATAGAGAGACCTGAGGAAAGTTCAGGAAAAATGAAAGGCTAAAGGACAGCATATATCAATGGCAAGGAATTATGGAATTGGGGCAAGTGAATATAGCTAAACTGTTTAATGTTTCAGATACGTATTTGCCTTAGTGGAATGAAAACACACCTCCAGGATAAAACAGACATTTAAATTTTTTTTCAATTTTCTCATATCTTATTTCAATGTTAATTGCTTATCCATTTCAAATAAATTATGCTCAATGGAGCATTTTATTTTGATTCAGATTTTACAATCTGGTGCTCATTATGTAAAATATGCAAGTCACAGCCTTGTCCTTCAGAAATCCATAAGGGAAAAGATTTCTGAAAGGAAATTTCTTAAGTAAAATAGAGATAAAAGCAAACAAGCAAAATTTATGATTTTTGGTAAATACATGCAGCTTTCACTTTGCATGGTAATGTGGGATCATAAAAATGTAAGCACTGAAACTATGCAAAGGAATTATAATAATCAGTGGGAAGTTTATTATTGTTCCATGACTTTTAATAATTTTTTGTTAAAACAATAAAAATTCCTATACTGTTGGTTACAAATGCATTATGGAAATGAAAAATACAATAAAACTAGTATTTGTGTTCATGCTGTTTCTTCAGTTGTGTCTGACTCTTTGCAACCCTATGAACTGTAGCCCTCCAGGCTCCACTGTCCATGGGATTTTCCAGGCAATAATACTGGAGTAAGTTGTCATATGCTCCTCCAAAGAATATTTCCAACCCAGGCATGGAACCCATGTCTTTTAAGTCTCCTGCATTGGCAGGTGGGTTCCTTACCACTAGACCAGCAATTTAAAACACTGGAAACAACAGTCTTTTGGACTCTGTGGGAGAAGGCGAGGGTGGGATGATGTGGGAGAATGGTATTGAAACATGTATATTATCATATGTGAAACGAATTGCCAGTCCAGGTTCGATGCATGATACAGGATGCTTGGGGCTGGTGTACTGGGATAAACCAGAGGGATGGGATGGGGAGGGAGGTGAGAGGGGGGTTCAAGATGGGGAGCATATGTACACCTGGGGCATATTCATGTCAATGTATGGCAAAACCAATACAATAATGTAAAGTAATTAGCCTCCAATTAAAATAAATAATTTAAAAGATTAAAAAAAAACACTGGAAACAAAGAGGCTAAAAATGTTTTATTTCATTATTTTAAAAACTTATCAAGAATTGTACAATGATTGCTTTCTTCTTGCAGTATAACTTAAAATACTAAGCCAATATCTTTTCTATGCTTTAGCAAAATGTCATACTTCTTTCTAAGTTTGAATCAGCTACAGATATTTTTTCCTTTGCACTTTAAAAAAAAGTATTGAATTGTAACTAACATAATATTGTGTGTTTTTAAGGTGTACATTGTATTGATTGATACACTTATGTATTGCAATATTATTACCACAATGACTTTAGCTAACTCCTCTATCACATCACCGAATTATCCTTTGTACTTTCTTAAACAGCATATATGTAGAAGTAATGGATATTTATTTTTACTTGTGTTGAATTAAATGCTTTGTTAGTTTTTAGTGTATGGTAAAGTGATTTAATTATATACACACACACATATATATATATATATTTCAGATTTTTTCCATTATTAGTTATTACAAGGTATTGAATAATTATCTATGTTATATAGTAGGATCCTATTAACTATTTTATATATAATAGTGTATATCTTTTATCTCAAACTCCTAATTTATCCCTTCCCCTCCCCACTCCACCTCAGTAATCATAAATTCGCTTTCTATATCTGTGAGTCTATTTCTGTTTCATATATAAGTTCATTCATATCATCTTTTTAAGATTCCATATAGAAGTGGTATCACATGATATCTGTCTTTCGTTGTCTGTCTTATGTCAGTATGATGATTTCTGGGATTATTTTGTTCTTTTTTATGGATAAGTAGTATTCCACTGTATGTGTGTATATGCCACATATATAAAGAAGGCAGATCATTTTACTTATTCATTAATCCAGTGATGGATACTTGGTTGTTTCCATGTCTTAGCAATTCTAAACAGTGCTGCTATGAACACTGGTATGCATACATCTTTCCAAATTAGTCTTTGTATTTTCTGGACATTTGTCCAGGAGTAGGATTACTGGATTATTATAGTAGCTCTATTTTTATTTTTTAAGGAATCTCCACAATAGTCTCCATAGTAGCTGAACCAATTTACATTCCCAACAACGATGTAAGAGAATTCCTGTATCTTCACACACTCTCCAGCATTTATCATTTGTAGACTTTTTAATGATGGCCATTCTGACTAGTGCGAAGATGTGATCCCTCATTGTAGTTTTGATTTACACTTTTCAAATCACAGAAATGCTGGGTATCTTTTCATGAGCTTGTTGGCTATCTATATGTCCTCTTTGGAGAAATGTCTGTTTAGGTTTTCTGTCCATTTTTTATTGGGTTTTTTGCTTTTTTTAAAAAAAATATTGAGATAAACGAGCCATTTGTATATTTTAGAAATTAATTTTGTTGGTCTCATGATTTGCAAACATTTTCTGCCAGTCTGTAGGATATCTTTTTGTCTTGTTTATGGTATCCTTTGCTGTGAAAAAGCTTATAAATTTGATTATGTCCCATTTGTTTATTTTTGCTTTATTTCTTTTGCACTGGGAGACTGGCCTAAGAAAGCACTGCTGTGATTTATGTCAGAAAATCTTTTTCCTGTTCCCTACTATAGCGTCACCTTATATTTAAGCCTTTAATCTACTTTGAGTTTACTTTTGTTTATGATGTGTGGGTGTGTTCTAATTTCATTAATTTATATGGTGCTGTCCAGCTTTCCCAACTCCATTTGCCTAAGAGACTCTCTTTTCTCCATTGTGTATTCTTGACTCCTTTGTCAAAGATTACATGTTCAGGTTTATTTTGGGGTTCTCTATACCACTCCACTGATTCATATATCTGTGTTTTTTGGTTTTCTTGCCAATATGGTGCTGTTTTGATTACTGTACCTTTGCAGCTTTGCCTGAAGTCTGAGAGGCTTATGCCTCTAGATTTGTTCTTTTTTCCTCATAATTGCTTTAGCAATTCTGGGTCTTTTGTGGTTCCATATATAATTTTTAGGGTTATTTGTCCTAGTTCCATGAAAAATATAATGAAATATCTCTGAGAGATATTCTGCTGTGAATTTTTGTTTGGTCATTTTCACTTATTTTGGTTCATTTTCACTCTCTAACCATAATCATTTTACTCACTTATGTTGAACTGTTCACCTTCACTAGCATATTGAGAGTCTCTTGAAAGGTGACCTTTTCATACTGTTCATGCGGTTCTCAAGGCAAGAATACTGAAGTGGTTTGCCATTCCCTTCTCCAGTGGACCACATTTTGTCAGAACTCTCCACCATGACCTGTCCATCTTGGGTGGCCCTACACGGCATGGCTTAGTTTCATTGAGTTAGACAAGGCTGTGGTCCATGTGAATAGACTGGTTAGTTATCTGTGGTGTGGTTTCAGTCTGTGAAAGAGGAGAGTGAAAAAGTTGGCTTAAAGCTCAACATTCAGAAAACTAAGATCATGGTATCCAGTCCCATCACTGCATGGCAAATAGATAGGGAAACAGTGGAAATAGTGGCTGACTTTGTTTTGGGGGGGGCTCCAAAATCACTGCAGATGGTGACTGTAGCCATGAAATTAAGAGGCTTCCTCTTTAGAAAGAAAATTATGACCAACCTAGACAGCATATTAACAAGCAGAGATATTACTTTGCTATGGTTTTTCCAGTAGTCATGTATGGATGTGACAGTTGGACTATAATGAAAGCTGAATGCCAAAGAATTGATGCTTTTAAAATGTGGTGTTGGAGAAGACTCTTGAGAGTCCCTTAGACTGCAAGAAGATCCAACCAGTCCATCCTAGAGGAGATCAGTCCTGAGTGTTCATTGGAAGGATTGATGTTGAAGCTTTAACTCCAATACTTTGGCCACCTGATGCTAAGAGCTGACTCATTTGAAAAGACCCTGATGCTGGGAAAGACTGAAGGCAGGAGGAAAAGAGGATGACAGAGGATGAGATGGTTGGATGGCATCACTGACTCAACAGACATGAGTTTGGGTAGACTCTGGGAGTTGGTGATGGACAGGGAGGCCTCGTGTGCTGTGGTCCATGGGGTTGCAAAGAGTTGGACATGACTGAGCAACTTAACTGAACTGAACTGAATGGTGGCAGTGTCAATACTGTCATGGTCAGTTATTTCATCTATATTATAAAGAAATAAAATTTATATTTTATGGGAAGACAAGACAGTTTAAACATAAAAAAATTTCTCTGCCCTTTGCTCTCCTTTCCCCTCCCACTGTGTATTATGTATCTGTGTTATGCATCAAGCAAACCTCCTCTATCAGCAGAAATGCCTCCTTAACGATAAACAGCAACATTCTCCTAGCATCAACAAGGCAGCTCCTTAAAAGATAACATTCCTACTTGTTCTTGTAAGGAGTCACAATGTTGCTTAGATCTGTACTATGAAAACTGTCAATAATACATCATTTAATGTACAGCTCTCTATCTCAAAAACTTGACTTCTAACAGGTAGAATAGTTCTCAGAGTTTTCTGAGGTGTTAGTCCCAGGTTAAAATCCTCAAATTTGGATCAAATAAAATTTCCTCTTCTTTCTTAGAATAGCTGATTTCTTGTCAGGAGTATCTTCTTCATTATATACCTAAGTATAATATTTCTATAGATATATTACTACCTAAAATTTATATATATGTAGCTATGATACCTAGAAACTATTAATATGTAACAGCCACATGTTATATGCTGCTGCTGCTGCTGCTGAGTCACTTCAGTCATGTCTGACGGTGTGTGACCCCATAGACGGAAGCCCACCAGGCTCCCCCGTCCCTGGGATTCTCCAGGCAAGAACACTGGAATGGGTTGCCATTTCCTTCTCCAATGTGTGAAAGTGAAAAGTGAAAGTGAAGTCACTCAGACATGTCCGACCCTTAGCGACCCCATGGACTGCAGCCTACCAGGCTGCTCCACCCATGGGATTTTCTAGGCAAGAGTACTGGAGTGGCTTGCCATTGCCTTCTCTGACATGTTTTACATATATATATATGTCATGGAGATCTGTCACTGTGAGACAAAGATGCAACACAACTACACCCTTTGTTACCTGTGTGTAAACTGAGTGACCAGAAATGATGTGTTGGTCATTAATCATGATGCACATGTCTTGTTTACATACAGATTTGTGGACCAAGAACTAGTAGCAAATTGTGTACTTTATGCAATTATAGTTAATACATTTTGGTAAGACCTGCCTCCTGAGAAATCTGTACTCAGGTCAAGAAGCAACAGAACTGGGCATGGAACAACAGACTGGTTCCAAATTGGGAAAGGAGTATATAAAGGCTGTATATTGTTACTCTGCTTATTTAACTTATATGCAGAGTACATCACATGAAATGTCTGGCAGGATGAAGCACAAGCTGGAATCAAGATTGGTGGGAGAAATATCAATAACAGATATGCAGATGACACCACCCTTATGGCAGAAAGTGAAGATGAAAGTGAAAGAGGAGAATTAAAAAGTTGGTGTAAAACTCAGCATTCAGAAAACTAAGATCATGGCATCTGGTCCCATTACTTCATGGAAAATAGATGGGGCAACAATGGAAACAGTGACAGATTTAATTTTCTTGGGCCCCAAAAATCACTGCAGATGGTGAATGCAGCCATGAAATTAAAAGACGCTTGCTCCTTTGAAGAAAATCTATGACCAACCTAGACAGCATATTAAAAAGCAGAAACATTACTTTGTCAACAAACTTCTGTTAGTCAATGCTATGGTTTTTCCACTAGTCATGTATGGATGTGAGAGTTGTGCTATAAAGAAAGCAGAGTGCCAAAGAACTGATGCTTTTCTACTGTGTTGTTAGAGAAGACGCTTGAGAGTCCCTTGGACTGCAAGCAGATCCAACCAATTCATCTTATAGGAAATCAATCCTGAATATTTATTGGAAGGACTGATGTTGAAGCTGAAACTCCAATATTTTGGCCACCTGATGAGAAGAACTGACTCATGTGAAAAGACCCTGATGCTGGGAAAGTTTGAAGTCAGGAGGAGAAGGGGATGACAGAGGATGAGATGGTTGGATGGCATCACTGACTCGATGGACCAGTTTGAGTAAGCTCCGGGAGTTTGTGATGGACAGGGAGGCCTGGCGTGCTACAGTCCATGGGGTCACAAAAGTCAGACATGACTAAGTGAACTGAACTGAACTGAAGTTGAAAACTGAACCATGTTGTTGGAGGATGGGTGTTATTTTATCTAAACCCTGGTAGCTGAACTGTGTGCATATCAAAATTACACAAAGTGATGGTCGCCTTACTTAAAACCTGTACATCTTTGAGAACATTTACACTTCATTATTTAGTAAGAGCTTCTTTTATTTAAACTTAACATCTTTGTGCAGGAAAGGATTAACTCAACAACCCTGGGTTGTCTGAACTCTGTACATTCACATAAAAGACTGGTTGGTCGGCTCATAGTTAGTTCAGTTCAGTCGCTCAGTCATGTCCGACTCTCCGCGACCCCATGAATCACAGCATGCCAGGCCTCCCTGTCCATCACCAACTCCTGGAGTTCACTCAAACTCATGTCCACAGAGTCGGTGATGCCATCCAGCCATCTCATTGTCGTCCCCTTTTCCTCCCGCCCCCAACCTTTCCCAGCATCAGAGTCTTTTCCAGTGACTCAACTGATCACATGAGGTGGCCAAAGTATTGCAGTCCTCCCAATGAACATGCAGGATTGATCTTTAGAATGGACTGGTTGGATCTCTACAAGTGTGTATTTTATGCCTTTGGACCTAAGAGAAAAGTTTGATTAAGTTGTTTATTCTAACAATGTGATTTATAGTATTTCACCTATTTTTGCTCTAGGGGGCTTGAATCTGAGTAGCTAAGGTCAGTCATGCAGGTGCTACATGCCTATGGACTGACCTCCAATACCAACTCTGGACACCAAAGCCTGGGTGAGCTTCCCTGTTTGGCAACACTTTGCATGTGTTGCCACACATTGTTGATGGGAGAATTAAGCATTAATTGCCTTACAAGAGACTTCCCTGGTGTCTCAGGTGGTAAAGTATCTGCCTACAATGTGGGAGACCTGGTTTCAATCCCTGGGTTGGGAAGATCCCCTGGAGAAGGAAATGGCAACCCTCTCCAGTACTCTTGCCTGGAAAATCCCATGGAAGGAGGAGCCTGGTAGGCTACAGTCCATGGGGGTCGCAAAGAGTCGGACATTAGAAGAAGACACCTGGAATGCCTATATGCCTATATGCTTTTTCTTTTTGCTAATTTTAATTTATATTCTTTCATTGTAAAAAATACTTATAAACCATTAGTGTAACACCATTTTCTGAGTTCTTCTGGTGAATTATCAAGTTTAAGGGTGGTCTTTGGGGCCTTTGATACATCTGTTTATCTTAAACCTCATGACATGCAATCCTCTTCTTAAACATACTTTAATTTATATAAACAAAAAATATTTTTTAAAGAGGAATAAAACAGCCATGATCTTTGCCAAAAAGATGATTTATCAGAGGAGTAAAAACAGGTCACAATCAAATGAACAAAATATTATTTGGTGTTGCATTTAGAGCTATAAATAATAGCAAGCAATGATGTAATCTTAGAAAGGAAGGTAAGATTTAAGAAAGTTACATGTGAGCATAAGCTGGACAAACTATGGAGACATAAGGTACATGAACAATAACTGAAGCATCTCTGAGGTCAGGATATTAAGAAGGCCAGTGTAGCTTCAGAAGATATAGAGAAAAGACTGATACATGATTATTAACATGACTTACATGGAAGTTTTTGGAAGCTTGAAAAGAACTGTTTCATCCAAGTAAGTGCCTGGGATTTGGGATGAAAATTGAATAGAGGAAAAGTTGAGATGGAAAAATAACTTTTAGAGTTTTGCAACAATGTAAGGCCAAGCCATGAAATTAAAAGACGCTTACTCCTTAGAAGGAAAGTTTTGATCAACCTAGACAGCATATTAAAAAGCAGAGACATTACTTTGCCAACGAAGGTCTGTCTAGTCAAGGCTATGGTTTTTCCAGTGGTCATGTATGGATGTGTGAGTTGACTCACTGGAAAAGACTCTGATGTTGGGAGGGACTGGGGGGCGGGAGGAGAAAGGGACGACAGAGAATGAGATGGCTGGTTGGCATCACTGACTTGATGGACATGAGTTTGAGTGAACTCCGGGAGTTGGTGATGGACAGGGAGGCCTGGCATGCTGTGATTCATGGGGTCACAAAGAGTTAGACACGACTGAGTGACTGAACTGAACTGAACTGAAGGTCAGAAGCTTAGTAGATAGAGAAAATGTGGACAAAGAAGGTTTTTCCTTATGGACCAGGGAAATCACAACATATTTATATATTAATAATAAAACAGTAATGAAGAAAGTTGATATTGCAGGAGAAAACATGTCCTACTTTATCTTTTAATCACTCTCAACTGATAATCTCCCTTCCCAGCTAAACATTCATTCATTCAATCAACAAATATTTCCTGAGCACCTGCTTTGTGCTGGACCCTGTTCAAGGCACTTAGGATATATCACTGAATAAAAATGAAAAGATCTCTTGGTGCTTTGAGTAATAAGGAAACAATAAATGGATTAAGGGAGGCAAGAATATTCAATGGAGAAAAGACAATGTCTTTAACAAGTGGTTCTGGGAAAACTGCTCAACCACTTGTAAAAGAATGAAACTAGAACACTTCCTAACAGCATACACAAAAATAAACTCAAAATGGATTAAAGATCTAAATGTAAGACCAGAAACTATAAAACTGCTAGAGGAGAACATAGGCAAAACACTCTCCGACATAAATCACATCAGGATCCTCCACAATCCACCTCCCAGAATATTGGAAATAAAAGCAAAAATAAACAAATTGGACCTAATTAAAATTAAAAGCTTCTGCACAGAAAAGGAAACTATAAGCAAGGTGAAAAGACAGCCTTCAGAATGGGAGAAAATAATAGCAAATGAAGCAACTGATAAAGGATTAATCCCCAAAATATACAACCAACACCTGCAGCTCAATTCCAGAAAAATAAATTACCTAATCAAAAAATGGGCCAAAGAACTAAACAGACATTTCTCCAAAGAAGACATACAGATGGCTAACAAACACATGAAAAGATGCTCAACATCACTCATAATCAGAGAAATGCAAATCAAAACCACAATGAGGTACCATTTCACGCCAGTCAGAATGGCTGCTATCCAAAAGTCTACAAGCAATAAATGCTGGAGAGGGTGTGGAGAAAGGGAACCCTCTTACACTGTTGGCTGGAATGCACACTAGTACAGCCACTATGGAGAACAGTGTGGAGAATCCTTAAAAAACTGGAAATAGAACTGCCATACGACCCAGTGATCCAACTGCTGGGCATACACACCGAAGAAACCAGAATTGAAAGAGACACATGTACTCCAATGTTCATTGCAGAACTGTTTATTATAGCCAGGACATGGAAGCAACCTAGATGTCTATCTGCAGATGAATGGATAAGAAAGCTGTTGTACGTATACACAATGGAGTACTACTCAGCAACTAAAAATAATACATTTGAATTCTAATGAGGTGGATGAAACTGGAGAAAAAAAAATAAATGGATTAAAATATATTTTTAAAGGGAGTAACTATACAAATGACAAAAGAAAAAATAAAACCAGGCAAGAGAAATCAGAAGTCTGAAGAAGAGAGGCATTAAATAGTGTGATTAATTATAATTTCTAATAAAAGGAACATTCGAGCAAAGACTGAAAGAGGTGGAAAAATTAGCCCTAAACATCAAGGCAGATTTGTATTGAATATACTGTATGAGGAAAGTATGCCTAGACTTTTTGGAGGAATAGTAAGGAGACAGGGTTCCTGGAACATATGAAGAGAGAATACTACACAGTAGACCACCATAAAAACTCTGATATTTATTCTGCATGACATAGAGAATCATGGCAGAAGGAGGACAAGATCAAATTTATATAATATAAAGGAACGTCCTACATGCTGCAGTGGGATCTGGCTCTCTAGAATAAGAACATAAGCAGCAAGAACCAATTAGAGACTATTACAGTAATCCAAGTCATAGATGATGGTGGCTTGATCTAGGATTAGCGCAGTGGAAGGAATAAGAGGTGGTCATATTTTACATGCCAACATCTGCTTGATCATGGAAAAAGCAAGAGAGTTCCAGAAAAACATATATTTCTGCTTTATTGACTATTACAAATCCTTTGACTGTGTGGATCACAATAAACTGTGGAACATTCTGAAAGAGATGGGAATACCAGACCACCTGACCTGCGTCTTTAAAAACCTGTATGTAGGTCAGGAAGCAACAGTTAGAACTGGACATGGAACAACAGACTGGTTCCAAAAAGAAAAGGAGTACGTCAAGGCTGTATATTGTCACCCTGCTTATTTAACTTATATGCAGAGTATATCATGAGGAACGCTGGGCTGGAAGAAACACAAGCTGGAATCAAGATTGCAGGGAGAAATATCAATAACCTCAGATATGCAGATGACACCACCCTTATGGCAGAAAGTGAAGAGGAACTAAAAAGCCTCTTGATGAAAGTGAAAAAGGAGAGTGAAAAAGTTGGCTTATAGCTCAACAGTCAGAAAACTAAGATCATGGCATCTGGTCCCATCACTTCATGGGAAATAGATGGGGAAACAGTGGAAACAGTGTCAGACTTTATTTTGGGGGGCTCCAGAATCACTGTGGATGGTGATTACAGCCCTGAAATTTACAGACGCTTACACCTTAGAAGGAAAGTTATGACAAACCTAGATAGCATATTAAAAAGAAGAGACATTACTTTGCAAACAAAGGTCTGTCTAGTCAAGGCTATGGTTTTTCCAGTGGTCATGTATGGATGTGAGAGTTGGACTGTGAAGAAAGCTGAGTGCAGAAGAATTGATGCTTTTGAACTGTGGTACTGGACAAGCCTCTTGAGAGTCCCTTGGACAGCAAGGAGATCCAGCCAGTCCATTCTAAAGGAGATCAGTCCTGGGTGTTTATTGGAAGGACTGATGCTAAAGCTGAAACTGCAATACTTTGGCCACCTGATGTGAAGAGCTGACTCATTTGAAAAGACCCTGATGCTGGGAAGGATTGGGGGCAGGAGGAGAAGGGGACGACAGAGGGTGAGATGGCTGGATGGCATCACTGACTCAATGCACATGAGTTTGAGTAAACTCCGGGAGTTGATGATGGACAGGTAGGCCTGGCGTGCTGCGATTCATGGGGTCGCAAAGAGCTGGACACAATTGAGTGACTGAACTGAACTGAAAAGGGGAACCATTACAGTTTTCTGATGTATTTAACTTAGATTGTACAGGAAATGAGGAGTCAAGGAGTCATAGTGTTCGTCATCTGTGCAAATGCAAAGATTGAGTTTTGGTAAAATGAGATGAGAAAGGTTGTGGACAGAAAAGATTTTCAAGGTGAATGGTCACAACTTAGGTTTTGTTTTTTTTTTTAAGGCTGACATAATATAACATCCATTCAAACAGAAAAGTTGAGAAAACAGTTGAATATAAGAGTTTAGAGGTTTTGAGAGAGATTTAGGCTGGGGAAAATAGCAATATGGAAGAGTATCTTTAATTTCCTGTAACCACGGATTATTGGCATATGACCCTTCCTTTTTCCTGTTATGTAAGGAATGACAAGGCCTATTCTTTCTAACATACCTGACACCCCAATCTCACTCTTCATTTTAGGATCATTACTATGCCATTTATTTCACTTCTTCCTTTTTTCTCTGCAGAACCCAAGTCTCCTTCATTGCAGGCAGATTCTTCACCATCTGAGCCACCAAAGAAGCACTAAATATCTTAAAGTAGGGGTTAAGGTTGGTAAAAGACATCAACTGGACATATAGCTGGTTTCTTGAATCCAATGACAACAACAAAATAAACAAGAAAATGGAGGAATGATGTTCCAGCTACAGAGAAATTAGGAAAAATGTCATGCTCCCCATTTACGATGTGTGAAGCATACTGAGAAATACTTTGAAACAGAACTTAGAAGAGGAAAGATCCTTAGAGTTGACACATATGTTCTCATATCTTAAGCAAGGTAAGATCTTTTTCTGAAAAGCACAAACATTCTTCTTAAAGACTGTTTCCAATGGTAAGGGTTTGTCTTTTGATCAGAAAATGTCCAGTGCATTACAGGATGTTTAGCTTCCTTGGATCCACACACTAAATCACCCTTCCACTGTCATCACCAGGAATGTCTCCAAGTATTCCAAGACTCTTTTGGAAAACTATACTCTGTGCAGCCCTAGTTGTGAATTATTTTTTAGGGTTATTTTATTTAGGTTCATAAGTAAGCAAGTCAAATTAGGAAATGGCCTTAGTTTCAAGTTTAGGTTTGATGGAACCAAAGGAAAAAGTGTGCAGAATACCATGTTTATTGTAAACAACTTTAGCCACTAATTAAGTGAGATAACAGAGATTATAGCTTGCTGAAGAAAGATGTGACCACAGAAAGCCCTTATATAAGGTCTTCACTATAAAATATAGCAACAAAAATGGAAAAACAATAATATAAAAATATTATATTATTTATGAATGTTAGTGTTTATAGGGCATTTAAACTTCTCCATAATTTCATGTTCCTAAAATTCCACAGCATGTATTTTTTCCTTTACAAAAGGAAAGTCAAACTATCATTAAAAATAAAAACAAATCTAGTAAACTAACTTGTAAATTTAATGATAAAATAGCTGTCTTTCAAAAGCAATCACAACTACAATTTCCATTGTTTGCAATAAACTGATTGAACTTATTTGTATTAAAAAATAAAGCATCAGTTCAGTTCAGTTCAGTCGCTCAGTCGTGTCCGACTCTCCGCGACCCCATGAATCACAGCACTGCCAGGCCTCCCTGTCCATCACCAATTCCCGGAGCTCACTCAAACTCATGTCCACAGAGTCGGTGATGCCATTCAGCCATCTCATTCTCTGTTGTCTCCTTCTCCTCCCGCCCCCAACCTTTCCTAGCATCAAAGTCTTTTCCAGTGAGTCAACTCATCACATGAGGTGGCCAAAGTACTGGAGTTTCAGCTTTAGCATCAGTCCTTCCAATGAACACCCAGGATTGATCTCCTTTAGAATGGACTGGTTGGATCTCCTTGCAGTCCAAGGGACTCTCAAGAGTCTTCTCCAACACCACAGTTCAAAAGCATCAAATCTTCGGCGATCAGCTTTCTTCACAGTCCAACTCTCACATCCATACATGACCACGGGAAAAACCATAGCCTTGACTAGACGGACCTTTGTTGGCAAAGTAATGTCTCTGCTTTTTAATATATTATCGAGGTTGGTCATAAATTTCCTTCCAAGGAATAAGCGTCTTTTAATTTCATGGCTGCAATCACCATCTGCAGTGATTTTGGAGCCCAAAAAAAATAAAGTCTGACACTGTTTCCACTGTTTTTCCATCTATTTCCCATGAAGTGATGGGACAGATGCCATGATCTTTGTTTTCTGAATGTTGAGCTTCAAGCCAACCTTTTCACTCTCCTCTTTCTCTTTTAGCAAGAGGCTTTTGAGTTCCTCTTCACTTTCTGCCATAAGGGTAGTGTCATCTGCATATCTGAGGTTATTGATATTTCTCCCAGCAATCTTGATTCTAGCTTGTGCTTCTTCCAGCCCAGCGTTCCTCAGCCTTAATAACAACAATAAAAGTAAGAATTGTCACATGAAGTAAGTCATCTGAAATAAGGATTGAATAAATGTGTTATTGAAAATGATTATCTGATAATAATGAATAAAATGACTGAATGTTCAGTTTCTATTTTGCTAAAATGTAAAACAGTTTTAATTAATAGACTGGCCTTGACACAGGAATACTATGAAAATTAGGTCAAGTGATACTGTAATAAAGTTAAAATATTTTAAAAATCATTTTTTATATTAATAATATTCCTATTACAAGTATCATATTTTTCTAAGTGTTAGAGCAACACCAGAAATTATGTTTAATGGCATTGATAAGCAATAAGAAAATAGTCAATGGATTTACCAGTCTTACTTGTATTAATCATACAATTTATAAATGGTAATACAATATATTTCAGACAAAGTATATTTATGCAAAACTTTATATGCTGATTTTTAACAAAATTGTTAACCCAAATTTGTTTTTAGTGAATAAAGACATTGTATCAGGGACAACAAATTTACCTTTATCTTTCTAGTTTCTTCTGGCTGGTCTAAAAAATGACAGAAAGTAGATTAACAGGAGAAAATCAAACAAAAGTTTAATAACATGTACACATGGAAGAGAGCCATAAAAACTGAGTAACTTGCCAAAATGACTGAAGCTCTCGCCTTAAATACCGTCTTCAGCTAAAGACAAAAGACATGTTATGAGTAGTGGTTTGGAACCTCAAAGGGGAGAAAGGCAATTGATAAGGAGATGGAAAAGCAAATGTTTGGTAAGTAAATGTTTGTTGGACCAAGCAGAGACAATGGGACACAGAAAGGAATTTTAAGACTTTGCAAGGTTTCTCCCTTTCTAGACTTCCCTGGTGGCTCAGACGGTAAAAAATCTGCCTACATTGCGGGAGACCCAGGTTCAATCCCTGTGTCGGGAAGATCTCCTGGAGAAGGAAATGTCAACCCACTCCCGTATTCTTGCCTGGAAAATCCCATGAATGGAGGAGCCTGGTAGGCTTTTGGTTTGCAAAGAGTCGGACACAACTGAATATCTTCACTTCACTTTTGTCCGACTTCAGAGTTGGACACAACTGAATATCTTCACTTCACTTCCCTTTATACACATCTAGTTCAAACTACAGTTATCTATGGTGATGGCTACCTTTCATCCACTTCCATTGGAACAAGTCTTTAATCTACACTCTTTTTAGGCAATTCGGAGGAAGGTCAGAGATTCTTTCTGATTCTTTTGGACCTCAAAAATAATCAGTTTAAAATAATTATCATGTCAAAGAGACATATTCTGGGTGCCAAATTTTGTGTCTCTATATTAGAATAAAAACATCGTTTCAGTCTACATGAAATTTAATTTAACTCCTTTTTATGTGGGGCTTCCCTGATGGCTCAGACAGTAGAGAATCTGTCCGCAATGCCGGAGGCCTGGGTTTGATTCTGGTGTCAGGAAGATCCCCTGGAGAATGGAATGGCAACCCACTCCAGTATTCTTGCCTGGAGAATCCCATGGACAGAGGAGCCTGGCAGGCTACAGTCCACGGGATCACAAAAGAGTCGAACACAAATGAGCGACTAACAGAGAAATCAATGAGACCATATTTATAGAACTTAAGCATAAAATAAAGAAAATAACTGAGAAACTGGTGAATGTAGGTATGACATGATTATCAGTGTACTGATATTTCATGTTTATCACAGGTTTAAAACCATTTTCTCTCTGATTATAGGGTTAAAGATTTGCAATAAACTACACGAGTTGACTCACTGGAAAAGACTCTGATGCTGGGAAAGGTTGGGGGCGGGAGGAGAAGGGGACGACAAAGAATGAGATGGCTGGATGGCATTGCCGACTCTGTGGACATGAGTTTGAGTGAATTCCGGGAGTTGGTGATGGACAGGGAGTCCTGGCGTGCTGTGATTCATGGGGTCGCAAAGAGTCGGACACAACTGAGCGACTGAACTGAAAAGAAAAGAGAGAGAGAGCCGGAGACAACATTGTTTACTGAAATCAGAGAGATAACGTACTTTAATTGTTGCTGTTTGGTCATTAAGTCATGTCCAACTCTTTGCAACCCCGTGGACTGCAGCATGCCAGGCTTCCCTGTCCTTCACTATCTCCCAGTGTTTGCTCAAACTCATGTCCATTTTAATCTCAGCATCGTGAAATGAGTTGAGAGTTCCCATATCCATTGTCATTCACAATTTGTGAAGACGTCTGTCAACAACAGTGCCTGCACTTAGAGTTTATCTCCTCTGTGAAACTTCAATAAAATTTTATGGAATACTTAAGAGATCAAACATCCCTTTCTTTATTTCTGTTACCATTTCCATATTTCTATTTTTACTCTTTCATTTTACTGCAGATTGTCATCTCAGGATACCTGATATAGCTAAGGAAGCATGCACTAATCTACCAGTACTTTTCTCCTCAGTATAAACGTCAATAGGATAACAATTACATTATCAGAGATGAGTTTATAGGGAACATAACCACCCAGTTAACACCAAACCAAGACACACAAGGGACTTCACTGTAGTAGGCGTAAATTGATGTTTTCCAGAAAACAAAGATGTGTCTTCACTATATAGCGCATTAAAAAAAAAACACTACACAGCAATTACATAGTTTCTTGCTTCAACATGTTATGAAAACCTCCAACTGGCTTGAATTCCAAGGGTTGAGCAACAACCCACAAATATGCTTTATATTTAGTTGTAAATACAAAATCTACAAGACAGGATATTTGAGTATATATCCTAGAACAGGAAAAAGAATTCTGCCCCTCTAGGTTATACTGAATGTAGGTTAATAATTGTGATATATATAGGTTATATTGGGCTTCCCAGGTAGCTCATTGGATAAAGAATCTGCCTGCACTGCACGAGACACAGGAGATGCACGTTCAATCAATGGGTTCAGAAGATCCCTAGAGGAGGACATGGCAACCCACTCCACTCCTCTTGCCTGGAGAATCACCATGGACAAAGGAGCCTGGAGGGCTATAGTCCATGGGGTTGCAGAGAGTTTGACATGACTAAAGCAACTTAGAACATAGATTATATTACATAGAATACATGAACCATAAACTGTTCATTATGGAACACAGGTGAGCATATTACATTGAGATGTTATGCAAAAGAGTGAAGTTACTCAATAGTTTTGTGATGGACAGTACTGTCCCTTTTATTATTGTAAATGCACAGAAGTATGTCCATGCACTTGGAACCCCAGAGTTGAAATAAAAATTATTTTAAGCTGAAGGCATTTAAAATTCAATACATGAACAAAAAGTCTTCTTAGAATTTCCTTCTTTGATTAAAAGTAGCAACTTCTGGGAAATGAGTGATTTTACAAGGAAAATAATATATTTGGAAATGCTCTGCTACAGAAGCCCACAAGGCATAGGCCCAATAAACTATTTGCCCTAAATATAATCCCAGAAAACCAATTCATGGAATCAATGTCACTTTTCCCTTCCTAAGGGATGTTTTGAGGTATGGCAGTTGGACTTTCTCCAAATTCTACCATTTCAAGGAGATAAATATATTTTGGTAATGATCTGTATTGTTATCACCTGGGTTGAAGCTTTTCCCTGCAGGAGAGCAATGGCTTTATCAGTAGGTAAACAGCTATTGGAAAAAATAATTCCTGTTTGGGGGATACTTTCTGGGTTGCCTAGTGATTGAGAGAGCCACTTTACTGCACAAATAATTAAATACATTTGTGATATTTGACCAGTAATAAAGCATTCTCGCTGCACTTATCATCCCCAATCTTTAAAAGTGGTAGAAAAGTCTAATGGTACAGCTGCTGCTGCTGCTAAGTCGCCTCAGTTGTGTCCGACTCTGTGCGACCCCATAGATGGCAGCCCACCAGGCTCCCCCGTACCTGGGATTCTCCAGGCAAGAATACTGGAATAGGTTGCCATTTCCTTCTCCAATGCATGAAAGTGAAGTCACTCAGTTGTGTCCAACTCTTAGTGACCCCATGAGCTACAGCCTACCAGGCTTCCCCATCCATGGAATTTTCCAGGGAAGAGTACTGGAGTGGGTCGCCATTGACTTCTCCACTAATGGTACCATCAAAACTCAATTGGTGAAATCAATCACAGAAAAAAAATACTGTAAAGAACACAAACACATGGAGGCTAAAAATATGCTTCTAAATAACCAGAGGATCATTGAAGAAACCAAAAAGGAAATTTTAAAAAATACCTAGAAACAAATGACAATGAAAACATGATGACCCAAAACTATGGTATACAACAAAAGCAGTTCTAATAGGGAAGTTTATAGAAATACAATCTCACCTCAAGAAACAAGAAAAACTTAAATAAACAACCTTACCTCACACCTAAAACAACTAGAGAAAGAAAAACAAACAAAGCTCAAAGTTAGATGAAGTAAAAAAACAAATCATAAAGATCAGAGTAGAAATATATGAAATAGAAATGAAGCAAACAATAGCATAGATCAATGAAACAAAAGCTGATTCTTTGAGAAGATAAATAAAATTGATAAACCTTTAGCCAGACTCATCAAGAAAAAGAGATGACTCAAATCAATAAAATTAGAAATGAAAAAGGAGAAGTTACAACTGACACCACAGAAACACAAAGGATCATAAGAGACTACTGCAAGCAACTATAAGCCAAAAAAAAAGAAGAAGAACAACAACAACAACCTGGGAGAAATGGAAAATTTTTAGAAAGATATAACATTCCAATACTGATCCAGAAAGAAATGGAAACTATGAACAGATCAATCACAAGTAATGAAACTGAAACTGTGATTAAAAATCTTCCAGCAAAGAAAATTCCAAAATCAGGTGGCTTCACAGGCAAATTCTGCCAAACATTTTGAGAAGAGCTAATATCTATCTTTCTCAAGCTCTTCCAAAAAACTGCAGAGAAAGGATTATATCCAAGTTCATTATACAAGGCAACAATCACTCTGATACCAAAACCAGACAAAGATATCACAAAAAAAGAAAATTATAGGTCAATATCACTGATGAACAAAGACACAAAAGTCCTTAACAAAATACTAGCAAACAGAACCCAATAACACATCAATAGGATCATACACCATGATCAAGTAGGATTTATTCCAGGGACGCAAGGATTTTTAATACATGCAAACGAATGTGATCTACCATATTTAAAAAATTGAAGACTAAAAGCTATATGATGATCTTTATAGATACAGAAAAAAGCTTTTGACAGATTTCAACACCCATTCATGATTAAAAGAAAAAAAAAAAAGTGGGCATAGAAGGAACCTACCTCAACATAATAAAGGCCATTTACAACAAACTCATAGAAAACATAATTCTCAATAATGAAAAAACAAAACATCTCCTCTAAGATCAGGAGGAAGACAAAGATATTTACTCTCTCAACTTTTATTCAACACAGTTTTGGAAGTTGTAGCTACAGCAATCAGAGAATAAAAAGAAAGAAAAGGAATCCAAATTGGAAAATAAGTAGAACTGTCACTGCATGTGACCTGATATATGCATAGAAAATCCAAAAGATGACACCAGAAAACTACTAGAGCTCATCAATGAACTTGATAAAGCTGCAGGATACAAAATTGATACACAGAAATCTCTTCCATTCTTATATAATAATAACAAAATATCAGAAAGAGAAATTAAAGAAGCAATCACATTTACCACTGCAACAAAAAGAATAAAAATACCTAGGAATAGACCAACCTTAGGAAACAAAATACCTATACTGAGAAAATTATAAGATACTGATAAAAGAAATCAAAGATGACACAAACAGATGGAGAGATGTAGCATGTTCTTGGATTGGAAGAATCAATATTGTGAAATGATTCTACAGATTCAATGCAATCCATATCAAACTACCAAAGGCATTTTTTCACAGAATTAGAACAAAAGAAAACTTTACAGTTTCTATGGAAACACAAAAGACCCCAAATAGCCAAAGCAATCTTGGGAAAGAAAAACAGAGCTGAAGGAATCAGGCTCCCTGACTTCTCTTTAAGAATTTCCCACAGTTTGTGGTGATCCACATAGTCAAAGGCTTTGGCAGTGAATAAGCAGATATAGATGTTTTTCTGGAACTCTCTTGCTTTTTCGATAATACAGTGGATGTTGGGAATTGATCTCTGGTTCCTCTGCCTTTTGTAAATACAGCTTCATCATCTGGAAGTTCATGGTTCATGTACTGTTGAAGCATGGCTTGGAGAATTTTGAGGCTAGTAAATTACTTTACTAGCCTGTGAGAGGAGTGCAATTGGGCAGTACGTTGAGCAATCTTTGGCATTGCCATTCTTTGGGATTGAAATGAAGACTGACCTTTTCCAGTCCTGTGGCCACTGCTGAGTTTTCCAAATTTGCTGGCATATTGACTGTAGCACTTTCACAGCATCATCTTTTAGGATTTGAAATAGCTCAACTGGAATTCCATCGCCTCCACTAGCTTTGTTTGTAGTAATGCTTCCTAAGGCCCATTTGACTTCACATTCCACAATGTCTGGCTCTAGGTGAGATATCATACCATCATGATTATCTGGGTCATGAAGATCTTTTTTGTATAGTTCTTTGTGTATTCTTGCCACCTCTTCTTAATATCTTCTGCTTCTAATATCTGTCAGGACCTAATATCTGGTCCTATACCTAATATTTAGGTCCATACCATTTCTGTCCTTTATTGAGCCCATCTTTTCATGAAATGTTCCCTTGATATCTCTGATTTCTTGAAAAGAACTCTAGTCTTTCCCATTCCATTGCTTTCCTCTATTTCTTTGCCCTGATCACTGAGAAATACTTTCTTGTCTCTCCTTGCTATTCTTTGGAACTCTGCATTCAAATGGGTATATCAAACCTTTTCTCCTTTGCTTTTCACCTCTCTTCTTTTCACAGCTATTTGTAAGGCCTCCTCAGACAGCCATTTTGGTTTTCTTGCATTTCTATTTCTTGGGGATAGTCTTGATCCCTGTCTCCTAAAGCAATTATACTCTAATAAAAAATTAAATTAAAAATTGATTGATAAAACTCTCAAGAGGCTTTTCAAATTTCATAGCCAAAAGCTTCTTGGTGCTTGTCTACTTTATTCTAGTCCTTTTGGTAAATATCAGTTGTCTCCTTTTGAAATAATTACTGGGCTGCCTATGCACTTTTATGAAGACATATATGAACCAGCATTCAGTTCACTTCAGTCTTTCAGCCGGGTCTGACTTATCGTGATGCCACAGACTGCAGCATGCCAGGCTTCCCTGTACATCACCAACTATTACATTATTGCGAAGGACTTATCAAAGCACTGAAGGAAAATAAATAATGTAGTAACTAACTCATTTCACAGCAAGCTCTCAGGAGAAATGAAGTCCTTAAGGACCATGGGTTATGGCCTGGAGATTTTGTCTATTGCCAAAGACATAGATGAAAGATTCTTTATCCACAGTTGAGAAACAGCTCCAAAAAGAATGAAGAGGCTGGGCAAAAGCAGAATCGTGGATCAGTTGTGCATGTGTCTGGTGATGGAAGTAATGTTCAATGTTGTAAAGAACAATACTGCATAGGAGCCTGGAATGTCAGGTCCATGAATCAAGGCAAGTTGGACATGGTCAAGCAGGGGATGGCAAGAGTGAACATTGAGATTTTAGGAATCAGTGAACTAAAACAGGCTGGAATGGGAGAATTTAATTCAGATGTCCATTACATCATCTAAGAATACCTTAGAAGAAATGGAGTAGCCATCATAGTCAACAAAAGAGTCTGGAATACAGTTCTTAGGTGCAATCTCAAAAAATGACAGAATGATCTCTGTTCATTTCCACGTCAAACTATTCAGTATCAGAGTAATCCAAGTCTATGCCCCAACCTTTAATGCTGAAGAAGCTAAAGTTGAATGGCTCTATGAAGATCTACAAGACCTCCTAGAATTAACACCAAAAAAAGATGTCTTTTTCATCATAGGGGATTGGAATGCAAAAGTGGGAAGTCAAGAAATATTGGGAATAGCAGGCAAGTTTGGCCTTGGAAGTGGGCTTTAGGAAGTATAAATATGAACAAAGCTAGTGGAGGTGATGGAATTCCAGCTGAGCTTTTTCAAACCCAAATGAAGCAGGACAAAGGCTAACAGAGTTTTGCCAAGAGAACACACTGGTCACAGCAAACACCCTCTTTCAACAACACAAGACACAACTCTATACATGGACATCATCAGATGGTCAATATCAAAATCAGATATATTATGTTCTTTGCACCCGAAGATAGAGAAGCTATATATAGTCAGCAAAAACAATTCTGGGAGCTGACTGTGGATCAGATCATCAGTTCCTTATTGCAAAATTCAGGCTTAAATTGAAGAAAGAAAGGAAAATCACTAGGCTGTTCAGCACGACTTAAGTAAAATCCCTTATGATTATACAGTGGAGGTAAGTAATAGATTCAAAGGATTAGATCTGATAGACAGAGTGACTGAAGAACTATGGACAGAGGTTTGTAATATTGTATAGGAGGTGGTGACTAAAATCATCCACAAGAAAAAGTAATTCAAGAAGGCAAAATCGTTGTCTGAGGAGCCCTTACAAACAGCTGAGAAAGGAAGAGAAGGAAAAGGCAAAGGAGAAATGGAAAGAAAGATATACCCAACTGAATGCAGAGTTCCAGAGAATAGAAAGGAGAGATAAGAGGGCCTTATTAAGTGAGCAATGGAAAGAAACAAAGGAAAACAATAGAATGGGGAAGATTAGATATCTCTTTAAGAAAATTGGAGATACCAAGGGAACATTTCATGCAAAGATGGGCACAATAAAGGACAGAAACATCAGGGACCTAAGAGAAGCAGAAGAGATTAAGATATGGCAAGGATAAACAAAACTATACAAAAAAAATGCCTTAATGATCCAGATAACCATGATGGTGTGGTCAGACCTCCTGGGGTGTCAACTCAAGAGTGGGCCTTAGGAAGTATAACTATGAACAAAGCTAGTGGAGGTGATGGAATTCCAGCTGAGCTTTTTCAAACCTTAAAAGATGTGATGTTAAAGTCCTGTACTCATTATGCCAGCAAATTTGGAAAACTCAGCAGTGGCCACAGTACTGGAAAAGGTCAGTTTTCATTCCAGTCCCAAGGAAAAGCAATACCAAGGAATGATCAAATTACCATCCAATTGCACTCATTTCACATGCCAGCAAGACTATGCTCAAAATCCTTCAAGCTAGGCTTCAGCATACATGAACCAAGAACCTCCAGATGTAAAATCTGGGTTTAGAAAAGGAAGAGGAACCAGAGATTAAATTCCCAACATCTGCTGTATCACAGGAAAAACAAGGGAATTCCAGAGAAACATCTACTCCTGTTTTATTGAATATGTTAAAGCCATTAACTGTGTTAATCACAACAAACTGTGGGAAATTATTCAAGAAATGGAATACCAGACCACCTTACCTGTCTCCTGAGAAATCTGTATGCAGAACAAGAAGCAACAGTTAGAAACAATCATGGAACAATGGACTGGTTCCTAATTGGGAAAGGAGTACAGTAGGGCTACATATCATCACCCTGATTACTTAACTTATATGTAGAATACATCATGCAAAATGTGGGCTGGATAACTCACAAGCTAGAATCAAGATTTCCAGAGAAACACCATCAACCTCCGATATGCAGATGATACCACTTTAATAGCAGAAAGCAAAGAGGACTTAAATAATCTCTTGAAGGTGAAAGGGGAAAGCAAAAAAGCTGGCTTAAAACTCAACATTAAAAAAACAAAGATCGTGGCATCGAGTCCCATTACTTCATGGGAAACAGACGAGGAAATTGTGGAAACAGTGATAAATTTTATTTTCTTGGCTCCAAAATTGCTGTGGATGGTGACTGTAGCCACAAAATTAAAGATGTTTGCTCCTTGGAAGAAAAACTGTGTCAATCCTAAACAGTGTATTAAAAAGCAGAGACATCACTTTGCTGACAATGGTCTGTATAGTCAAAGCTGTGGTCTTTCCAGTAATCATGTATGGATATGAGAATTGGACCATAAAGAAGGCTGAGTACCAAGGAATTGATGCTTTTGAACTGTGGTGCTGGAGAAGACTCTTGAGAGTCCCTCGGACTGCAAGGAGATCCAACCATTCAATCCTAAAGGAAATCAAACCTGAATATTCTTTGGAAGGACTGATGCTGAAACTGAAGCTCCGGTACTTTGGCCACCTGATAAGAGTCCACTCATTGGAAAAGACCTTGATGCTGGGAAAGATTGAGGGCAGGAGGAGAAGGGGGCAACAGAGGATGAGATGGTTGTATGACATCACTGACTCAATGGACTTGAGTTTGAGAAAACTCCAGGGGACAGTGAAGGACAAGGAAGCCTGGCGTACTGCATTTCATGGGGTCGCAGAGCCAGACCTGACTTAATTACTGAACAAAAACAACATTGGAAAGGGCTATATCAGGTCTTATTTACAAATCTCTGGGCTGCAAAACTTAAAGGAATAAGCTCTTGGTTTCATACTTCTCACCTGAAAAAGGTCTCCTCCTCTGAATGGACTCAGTTCAGTTCACTTCAGTTGCTCAGTCATGTTCAACTCTTTGCGACCCCATGGACTGCAGCATGCCAGTCTTCCCTGTCCATCACTGACTCCCAGAGCTTGCTCAAGCAGTTCTTTATTCCAATTTCTTTGATAATTGGTCACACTTCTACTAATGAACCAAATATATTTTTTTTCTTGGGCTTAATCATATGCAAAATGATTGATCAAAAATCAATCCAATTGCTGTGCGTGTGATCAATTACCAATGTTCAGCACTTCTGATTACCCTGGTAGGTTTCATGTCTCCAGGGTGCAGACTGGCTAGCCATTAAGTATTTTATATCAGAAGAAAGACATTATAGTGCCATGTGAGCCACCACCAGTATCATTAGAAAGGACCCTCTTAACTTGGCCAGTTAATGACATATGTCATGAACCTTGCCATAAATACTTGTTTTTACTCAATGTAACTCAATCCCAATCAGAGTATTGTGCTGCAGATAAACCTAAAAATATAATAACCTAGCTCTGTGGTGGCATTATTCCCCAGTTGCAGGATGGGTTTATTTGGCTGACTCTGAACTGGCCACCCAAATATGAAGGTCTTTCTTTGCTGGGAGCAAACCAAACATACCAAAGAAAATCAACCCAAGAATACTTTGTAAATTAGTGTGGATAGCACCCAAAAACTAACTGTCAACAGACTGTATCTTAGAGGACTAGTTATTGGTTTGGAACTGACTGGTTAAGATGACCAGGAACATAATGGGTAGCTCTAAAAGGGACCCAATGGATTTTGGGGAAAAAATTATGTCCTTGGCTTCCCCAAGTTGGTTAGAAAAGCACAAGATTGGTTCTCTTTCAGATTCAGGGACACCTTGGAAACAATCTCTGCCAATCTGCCTTTAATGCGAACATGCTGGATTGGATCAGGTTTCAGATGGTATGATCATTTGGCCACATATTTCTTCCTTTACGTGGAATAGAAGATGTCATTATTTACATAGAGGTTTTTAAAAAATTTACTCAGCAAGCTTAGAAGGACAGCAATCAAACCATTATCTTGCTCAGTTTGGAGATCTCCATGATAATAAAATCAGTCTTTCAAACCTGCATGGACTTGTTATTCTAACTGATTCCCAAGGGAGAACCTGTGTCGCAATACATATTGCCTGCTGTGTTTTTAAACCTGATTAGTCTTCTAATGTCGGAGAAGGCAATGGCACCCCACTCCAGTACTCTTGCCTGGAAAATCCCATGGACGGAGAAGTCTGGTAGGCTGCAGTCCAAGGGGTCACAAAGAGTCAGACACGACTGAACGATTTCACTTCCACTTTTCACTTTCATGCACTGGAGAAGGAAATGGCAACCCACTCCAGCGTTCTGTCCTGGAGAATCTCAGGGACAGGGGAGCCTGGTGGGCTGCCATCTATGGGGTCGCACAGAGTCAGACATGACTGAAGTGACATAACAGCAGCAGCAGCAGCAGTCTTCTAATGCAACTCATCTTACGATGCATGTGAAAAATCAATTTCCACTGTGAATAATCCTCTTCCCAGTTTAGAACACTGGGAGAATGGTTTTCTTTAAGGGGAATTTGGCTTAAATTTTTACTAATGACACTGCTACTCCTACTGGCAATTTTGTTGACAGTTTGTATAGCTTACAAAGTGATTATTTCTTATCTTTTGCACTCTATATCACCTACTCCTATTAAGATAAAGATATCTAAGCAACTTGAAACTATTGGTCATATCTATAATTCTCTATAAAATAATAAACATGCACAATGCACAAGCAAATTAAAACTGGTGTAAGTTCTACTGGATATTCTGGAATTGACTATTAGTCTCTGACAGACATCTTTCCAGTGAAACCCCTATAAGAGAAAATAAAGAACTAGTATACTGAAATCAAGCATCAAGAGATATGATGGAAACAGGGGAGGTAAGCAACCCTGCTGGCATCAAGGGACCAAATATTCAATTACTTAAGCCTTCTACCAAAAAATGAATTATCAAAATGGAGAAAACTGATGAAATAAAATTATTTTAAAGTAGGACAGGAAAAATTTAAAAATAAAATTTTCTCTGAAATTTGTGCTACCACCCTCTCTTTACTGTACACTGTGTATTTGCATTATGCATTATCTGGATCTCCTTAGAAGACACAGGATTACCTGCTAGACTGGGGCGGGAAAAATGTTTTTTATTTTCTCCTGGAGCCAGCAAAGTAACTCTTTAGGGGTTAAGATTCGTTTCTTAGTCACAGTGACGATACACTCACCTGGTACATGCATATCTGGACTATGGAAACTGTCAAAGTTTCTTTGATATTAATATATTAAATAATCCTTTGTCTCAAAAGCTTCCATAATGTGCTTTGACCTCTAATAGGTAGACCAGTTCCCAGAGCTTTTTAAAAGACTATCTCTGAGATTATAACCCTTAGATTGGCTCAGATAAAATTCTCTATTTCTTTCTTAGATTAGCTATTAATTTTTTTCATCAACATGAAATTACATAAATCCATTCTCTAGGGGACTTAAATGACCCAAACTTTGACAGACCGCTCATATTAGTATAGACCAGTATTATCACAAATTTTCTTTTCTACCATCTGTTCTAAAAACACTTTCATCTTTCTTAAGGATATATATGTGTTCTTCCCATCAAAACCTTTTATGGCCACTCCCTTCCTCCACTAAGTTAGGTAAGTAAGTTTTTAACTTTAACCACCTAACTACTTCTTTTGTTGTCTCTCATAAACACACAAAATAAGCCTTTTTCTTCTACTAATCTGTCTTTTGTTAGCTTATTCTTTAGGTGCTAGAACTACATCTAAGAGAGAAAAAAATTTCCCTCCCCTACAGAGGGCCCCTGAAACTCACATTATAGTGGTTATGGGTATAGTTTTATTATATCTAGAAAGTTCTCATGTGAAAAAAAGTAATACAAGTAATAATGCACATTTTACACTGTTATTGTGAGGATTAAACAAATTTAAAGTGCTTAGAATGGTGACTGACAAGTAGCAACCACTGCATAATTTTAAAGTTCTCATGTCAAAAATTATATATATCACATGGGACTTCCCTGATTATCCAGGGGCTAAGACCCTATGTTCCCAGTGCATAGAACCTGGATTCCATCCATGGTCAGGGAACTAGATCCTATATGCCACAAAAAAGAGTTTGCATGCCACAACTAAGATGCAAGGCAGCCAATAATTTTTTTTAAAAAAATTGTATACATCATTAAATATTTTTAATCAAAAGACAAAAGTTGCATATAATTTGGTAGCTGTGATTCAGAAAGCAAAATGTGTCCCCCCCAAAACGTGTTCCCCCCTACTATACCAAGAAGGGGACCATGCAGATTAGATATCCACAGGATGAATAATGGCAAAAGATCATGAACTCCTTATTGCCAAATTCAGACTTAAATTGAAGAAAGTAGGGAAAACCACTAAACCATTCAGGTATGACCTAAATCAAATACATTATGATTATACAGTGAAAGTAAGAAATAGATTTAAGGGACTAGATCTGAAGATAGAGTGCCTGATGAACTATGGATGGAGGTTCGTGACATTGTACAGCATACAGGGATCAAGACCATCCCCATGGAAAATAAATGCAATAAAGCAAAATGGCTGTCTGAGGAGGCCTTACAAATAGCTATGAAAAGAAGAAAGGCAAAAAGCAAAGGAGAAAAGGAAAGATATAAGCATCTGAATGCAGAGTTCCAAAGAATAGCAAGGAGAGATAAGAAAGCCTTCCTCAGTGATCAATGCAAAGAAATAGAGGAAAACAACAGAATAGGAAAAACAAGAGATCTCTTCAAGAAAAGTAAAGATCTCAAGGGAACATTTCATGCAAAGATGGGCTCGATAAAGGACAGAAATGGTATGGACCTAACAGAAGCAGAAGATATTAAGAAGAGGTGGCAAGAATGCACAGAAGAACTGTACAAAAAAGATCTTCATGATGAAGATAATCACGATGGCGTGATCACTCACCTGGAGCCAGACATCTTGAAATGTGAAGTCAAGTGGGCCTTAGAGAGCATCACTACGAACAAAGCTAGTAGAGGTGATGAATTCCAGTTGAGCTATTTCAAATCCTGAAAGATGATGCTGTGAAAGTGCTGCACTCAATATGCCAGCAAACTTGGAAAACTGAGCAGTGGCCACAGGACTGGAAAAGGTCAGTCTTCATTCCAATACCAAAGAAAGGCAATGCCAAAGAATGTTCAAACTACCGCACAATTGCACTCATCTCACACGCTAGTAAAGTCATGCTCAAAATTCTCCAAGCCAGGCTTCAGCAATATGTGAACCGTGAACTTCCAGATGTTCAAGCAGGTTTTAGAAAAGGCAGAGGCACCAGAAATCAAATTGCCAACATCCGCTGGATCATGGAGAAAGCAAGAGAGTTCCAGAAAAACATCTATTTCTGCTTCATTGACTATGCCAAAGCCTTTGACTGTGTGGCTCACAATAAACTGTGGAACATTCTGAAAGAGATGGGAATACCAGATCACCTGACCTGCCTCTTGAGAAACCTGTATGCAGGTCAGGAAGAAACAGTTAGAACTGGCCATGGAACAATAGACTGGTTCCAAATAGGAAAAGGAGTACGTCAAGGTTATATATTGTCACCCTGCTTATTTAACTTATATGCAGAGTACATCATGAGGAATGCTGGGCTGGAAGAAGCACAAGCTGGAATCAAGATTGCCGGGAGAAATATCAATAACCTCAGAAATGCAGATGACACCGCCCTTATAGCAGAAAGTGAAGAGGAACTCAAAAGCCTCTTGATGAAAGTGAAAGAGGAGAGTGAAAATGTTGACTTGAAGCTCAACATTCAGAAAACAAAGATAATGGCATCTGGTCCCATCACTTCATGGGAAACAGATGGGGAAACAGTGGAAACAGTGTCAGACTATTTTTTGGGCTCCAAAATCACTGCAGATGCTAACTGCAGCCATGAAATTAAAAGTCGCTTATCCCTTGGAAAGAAAGTTATGACCAACCTAGATAGAATATTAAAAAGCAGAGATATTACTTTGCCAACCAAGGTCTGTCTAGTCATGGCTATGGTTTTTCCTGTGGTCATGCATGGATGTGAGAGTTGGACTGTGAAGAAAGCAGATCGCCGAAGAATTGATGCTTTTGAACTGTGGTGCTGGAGAAGACTCTTGAGAGTCCCTTGGACTGCAAGGAGATCCAACCAGTCCATTCTAATGGAGATCAATCCTGGGTGTTCATTGGAGGGACTAATGCTAAAGCTGAAACTCCATACTTTGGCCACCTCATGGGATGAGTTGACTCACTGGAAAAGACTCTGATGCTGGGAGTGATTGGGGGCGGGAGAGGACAGGGACGACAGAGAATGAGATGGCTGGATAGCATCACCGACTCGATGGACTTGAGTTTGAGTGAACTCCGGGAGTTGGTGATGGACAGGGAGGCCTGGCGTGCTGTGATTCATGGGGTCGCAAAGAGTTGGACATAACTGAGCGACTGAACTGACCTGAACTGAACTGAAACTTGTTTTATAATTTAAATAATATTTAGGTCCTTTCCAAATTCATAGTCCTTTAGTTAAAAATATATCTATTTTAATGCAATAGACTTCTACGTATCTTTTCAGTGTACTTTTAAATGCAGAGCAAAAACAAGTGTGCAGCTTTTTCATAATATGGTTTTTTTATTTTTAAAAATGATATAAGATCACATTTAATTAGAAAACAATTAGTTTCATACACCTAACACTAGGCATTTATGAATAATTTTCAAAAGATATTATTAACTTTTCTGCTTGTGCTGGAGACAGTGGGTATCGATTGTAAAAGCAATTTAAAATGACCATAAACATTAAAAGGATATGTTCAGTTCAGTTATTTCAGTCGCTCAGTCATGTCCAACTCTCTGCAACCCCATGGACTGCAGCATGCTAGGCCTCCCTATCCATCACCAACTTCCCAAGTTTACTCAAACTCATGTCCATTGAGTCAGTGATGCCATCCAACCATCTCTCATCCTCTGTCTTTCCCTTCTCCTCCCGCCTTCAATCTTTCCCAGTATCAGGGTCTTTTCCTATGAGTGGACCCTTCGCATCAGGTGGCCAAAGTACTGGAGCTTCAGTTTCAGCATTAGTCCTTTCAATGAATATTCAGGATTGATTGCCTTTAGAATGGACTGGTTGGATCTCCTTGCAGTCCAAGGGACTCTCAAGAGTCTTCTCCAACACCACAGTTCAAAAGCCTCAATTCTTTGGTGTTCAGCTTTTTTTATAGTCCAATAATCACATCTATACATGACTAGTGGAAAAACCATAGCCTTGACTAGATAGACCTGTGTGGCAAAGCAATGTCTCAGCTTTTTAATATGCTGTCTAAGTTGGTCATAACCTTTCTCCCAAGGAGTAAGCATCTTTTAATTTCATGGCTGCAGTCACCATCTGCAGTGATTTTGAAGCCCTCCAAAATAAAGCCTGCCACTGTTTCCATTGTTTCCCCATCTATTTGCCATGAAGTGATGGGACCTGATGCCATGATCTTAGTTTTCTGAATGTTGAACTTTAAACCAACTTTTTCACTCTCCTCTTTCACTTTCATCAAGAGGCTCTTTAGGTCTTCTTCACTTTCTGCCATAAGAATGGTGTCATCTGCATATCTGAGGGTTTTGATATTTCTCCAGGCAATCTTGATTCCAGCTTGTGCTTCATCCAACCCAGCATTTCTCATGATGTACTCTGCATATAAGTTAAATAAGCAGGGTGACAATATATAGCCTTTACGCACTCCTTTTCCTATTTGGAACCAGTCTGTTGTTCCCTGTCCACTTTTAACTTTTGCTTCCTGACCTCCATACAGATATCTCAAAATGTGGGTCCGTTGGTCTGATATTCCCATCTCTTTCAGAATTTTCCACAATATGTTAGGTTTTCCCAAAGTGGATCATCAATATGGGAAGTAATGCTTGATGATTAAATAAGGATCATAGGACAAAATTTTAGTGATTCCATTATTAGGTGGCAAGATAAAGTTTGTTGTAAAGTTTTTCTGCCTTTAACTTGCTGAAGAGTAGGTAGACAGCCATTATTACAAAGTTTCCCCCCACAAATAAGGACATCACCTATCTAGAATACATTACTGTCATTTGCTTGTGTCATTTAAGGTGTGCTCGACAGAGAATTTAATATAAATTTTTATTAAAAGGCAATTGTGATTTAATATCAAAGGCAATACTAGGACTTCATAGAAAGGAGAAAAAATAATCCTAACCCTCCTTATTTTTCATTTATTATTTACTTACTTATATATTTGTTTCTAGCCATTCTGAAACTTAGATTACACTGTTATTTCAGTAACAATTTATCTTACTATATTTAATATAAAAATCATAATTAAAATATATAACTAGTTTCTCAATAATTATCAAAACTTTTTAAAAAATATCAACATAAACACAATGAATAGAATAATAAGGGACATTATTTCATCCTGGCTTAGAAATTCATGTTGAGTTGTTTATGACAATTCTACATAAAAGATACTTATTAAAAAGTTCCTGATACAATGTATCTGAAAATACTGGATACATTTTAAAAAATTTTTAATGAATTATATGAATTTAAAAAAATTTAAATGAATAACTAGATAGGAAAATAAGAAACTTTCAGATTCCATACAATATGGGACATTACAAGACAAGATAGCTATCAAATATTGGAGCTGGAATATGCCTCTGGTTCAGCTGTCAGTCTCTAATGGCCTACCACTTGGAAACAGAAGGCAAAGTCTAGGATTTATGCAGAATGGGACACCTGACTAGAGTACACACATAAACTCAGAATTAAGAAATGTATACTTCTCTTACAGAAGGTTATATTGAAACTCTTATTCATCTAAGAATTATGAATAGGTATACATTGCACTGGAGAAGGCAATGGCAAGTCACTCCAGTACTCTTGCCTAGAAAATCCCATGGATGGAGGAGCCTGGTAGGCTGCAGTCCGTGGGGTCGCTAAGGGTCAGACACGACTGAGCGACTTCACTTTCACTTTTCACTTTCACACATTGGAGAAGGAAATGGCAACCCACTCCAGTGTTCTTGCCTGGAGAATCCCAAGGACGGGGGAGCCTGGTGGGCTTCCGTCTATGGGGTCACAGAGTCGGACAAGACTGAAGCGACTTAGCAGCAGCAGCAGCATACATTACACACACAGTTCTACAAACAAATCTACCCTCACGTAAATTTAAGGACAACATTTACACAACAACTGGGTTTCCCTGGTGTCTCAGATGGTAAAGAATCTGCCTGCAATGCAGGAGACCCAGGTTTGATCCCTGGGTCATGAAGAGCCCCTGAAGAAGGGAATGGCTACCCATTCCAGTATTCTTGCCTGGAGAATCCTATGGACAGAGGAGCCTCTTGGGTTATTATGTTTGAAACAACTCCTCAATGGTTATATAATTTAAGTGTACCTGTTTGGTCATCACCCAGAAACTTAAAAAAAAAACAGAAATAAAAATATATTTATAAAAAAAGTATTTTTAAAAATTCAATGATTTTTACTAGATTCTAAAACATAAGTCACTGAAAAATAAGAACACAAGATACCATGAATGACCATAGAGAAATAAAGAAAAATTAGACTCATGTAAGCAGAAAATGCTAAACTATCTTCTCTGTATGTAGATCTATGCAGGGTACCCTCAAGAACACAATTAAATATGGATCAACACATATATATAAGGAAACTACTTGGGGCCAAAGAAACAGGCATCTGAATTGATTAATGGTAATATGCTCAGCATTTCCATTAAGTTGATAATAGTGATTTTTCCCTCTAGCCAGATTGGATAAACTCAAAATTTATAGGACATTGGGTAGAATTCACAGAAAGTTCTGTCCTCAGTACTGGAGAATAATTAATTTTATACTGAGTACTATTCCAGTCTGACACAATAAATTTAAAAAATAAGACCCAACAAGATTAAACTTCTTCTAAGCAGCTCAATTATATCTTAGCACAAAGATCAAAAATGTTTATAAGAATATAAAATTATCCAGCTTCGAAGAAAAAAAACTAAAAACCCAACAAAGTCAGGCACTGAGCATGAAATTATCAGGCATTCAAAGAAGCAGGAATATATTTTCCATATTGATATGAAAAAAAATCATCAATCAAAGCATCTAGAATTGGCACAGATGTCAGAATTATCAGGTTAAAAGATTAAAGGCATTTTAAAATTGTATCCCAGATGGACCAAAAGCTGTATCGAAAATATTTAAAAGTCTCAAAGAAAATTTCTAATAATGAAAACTCAATGTCTGTGATTTAAAAAAAAAAAAAACAAAACTCAAACTGGCCAGGATTAATGACATATTAGACACTTCAGGAGAAAAAATTTTGTGATACTGAAGACAAAATAATAAAAGTTATCCAAGATAAAACAAAGAGTATTTAAAAATAAAATCAGTCAATAAGCAGAGAGCTGCATGATAACTTTGAAACTCTAATATCTGTATACATTTAAATCTCAAAGAAGCGATGAGTGGGAAACTGAAAGAAAAACACTTGTAAATTTGATAAAAACTATGAAACCAGAAAATCCAAAAGTCCCTAAGGAACTAAAACACAAATGAAAAAAGAATGTAATTATATCAAGGTACATTTAGTCAAACTACTTAAACCAGTGATAAAGAAAAATTCTGGAAAGCAGCTAGAGAGAAAAGACACTTTACATACAGACAAATAGAGAAAGATAACAGGCTGGGATCTGGGACACTTTACTACAATGCTTGCACCCAGAAAATAATAACTCCTCCAGCAACAGAATATGAAGAAACTAAAAACAACTGCATGCACCTTATGTTGGGGCAAATTATGGAAAAGATACAAAAAGGTTAAAAACCCACCTGCCACTCTTGAGGAGCTGGGAGCAAAAACAGGGCACTGAGCTTGCACCCTGCACACAGAGCACCCACGGGGGTGGGCAGACCACGTAAGCCACTTGTCTGCCCTGACCCATGCACCCATCCCAACCCTCACATCATATAAGGAATCAGCATGCCCTGCCCCCGCAGGGAGAGAGCAAGGGAACCTATTACTTGTTTTCAGTCCCTCACGCTGCAGCATGAGTTGCAATAAAGCCTTGCCTAAATTTCTTGTCTAGCCTGTTGTCAATTTCTGTTGATAAAGGAGGCCAAAAACCTTTGTTGATAACAAAACCACTACTTGTCCACAGATATACTAAAATGCTAAAAAGACAAAAGACAGTCTCTTTAACAACTGGTACTGGGAAAACTGGTCAGCCACCTGTAAAAGAATGAAACTAGAACACTTCCTAACACCATACACCAAAATAAACTCAAAATGGATTAGAGAGCTAAATGTAGGACCAGATTCTATAAAACTCCTAGAGGAGAACGTAGGCAAAACACTCTCCGACATAAATCACAGCAGGATCCTCCAAGACCCACCTCCCAGAATATTGGAAATAAAAGCAAAAATAAACAAATGGGACCTAATTAAAATCAAAAGCTTCTGCACAGAAAAGGAAACTCTAAGCAAGGTGAAAAGACAGCCTTCAGAATGGGAGAAAATATTAGCAAATGAAGCAACTGATAAATCTCCAAAATATACAAGCAGCTCCTGCAGCTCAATTCCAGAAAAATAAGTGACCCAATCAAAAAATGGGCCAAAGAACTAAATAGACATTTCTCCAAAGAAGACATAAACATGGCTAACAAACACATGAAAAAATGCTCAACATCCCTCATAATCAGAGAGATGCAAATCAAAACCACAATGAGATACCATTTCACACCAGTCAGAATGGCTGTTATCCAAAAGTCTACATGCAATAAATGCTGGAGAGGGTGTGGAGAGAACGGAACCCTCTTACACTGTTGGTGGGAATGCAAACTAGTTCAGCCACTATGGAGAACAGTATGGAGATTCCCCAAAAAACTGGAAATAGAACTGCCATATGATCCAGCAATCGCACTCCTGGGCATACACACCGAGGAAACCAGAATTGAAAGAGACACATGTACTCCAATGTTCATTGCAGCACTGTTTATAATAGCCAGGACATGGAAGCAACCTAGATGTCCATCTGCAGATGAATGGATAGGAAAGCTTTGGTACATATACACAATGGAGTATTACTCAGCCATTAAAAAGAATACATTTGAATCAGTTCTAATGAGGTAGATGAAACTGGAGCCTATTATACAGAGTGAAGTAAGCCAGAAAGAAAAACACCAATACAGTATACTAATGCATATATATGGAATTTAGAAAGATGCAAATGATAACCCTGTATACGAGACAGCAAAAGAGACACAGATGTATAGAACAGTCTTTGGGACTCTGTGGGAGAGGGTGAGGGTGGGATGATTTGGGAGAATGGCATTGAAACATGTATGTTGTCATATGTGAAATGAATCACCAGTTCAGGGTCGATGCATGTTACAGGATGTTTGGGGCTGGCATGCGGGGATGACCCAGAGGGAGGATAAAGGGAGGAGGGAGGTGGGAGGGGGGTTCAGGAGGGGGAACTCATATAAACCTGGGGCGGATTCATGTCAAAGTATGGCAAAACCAACCAATATAATATTGTAAAATAAAAAAAAAAATAATATACTACCTAGGTTGGTCATAACTTTCCTTCCAAGGAGTAAGCGTCTTTTAATTTCATGGCTGCAATCAGCATCTGCAGTGATTTTGGAGCCCCCAAAAATAAAGTCTGACACTGTCTCCACTGTTTCCCCATCTATTTCCCATGAAGTGATGGGACCAGATGCCATTATCTTTGTTTTCTGAATGTTGAGCTTCAAGCCAACCTTTTCACTCTCCTCTAACACATGATCATCAACAGGCTTTTGAGTTCCTCTTCACTTTCTGCCATAAGGGTGGTGTCATCTGCATTTCTGAGGTTATTGATATTTATCCCAGCAATCTTGATTCCAGCTTGTGCTTCTTCCAGCCCAGCGTTCCTCATGATGTACTCTGCATATAAGTTAAATAAGCAGGGTGACAAAATACAACCTTGACGTACTCCTTTTCCGATTTGGAACCAGTCTGTTGTTCCATGTACAGTTCTAACTGTTGCCTCCTGTCCTGCATATAGGTTTCTCAAGAGGCAGGTCAGGTGATCTGGTATTCCCATCTCTTTCAGAATGTTCCACAGTTTATTGTGATCCACACAGTCAAAGGCTTTGGCATAGTCAATGAAGCAGAAATAGATGTTTTTCTGAACTCTCTTGCTTTCTCCATGATCCAGCGGATGTTGGCAATTTGATCTCTGGTGCCTCTGCCTTTTCTAAAATGGCAAAACCAATACAATAATGTAAAGTAAAAAAATAAAAATAAAAAAATGTAAATATAAACAAAGTAAATAAATAAATAAACCACTGACTCTAATTTGACCTAATACTCTGAAAAACTGCATATATATAAATATATGACACATGCTTTCAACCAGAATTCTGACAGAACCATATTAACAACAGACAAAATTTAAGGCAAAAATATTATCAGAAATAAAAGTGGTCACCCTCTACTCATAAAGTTCTAATTCAAAATAAATATAAGAAATATTCAAATGTGCATATTCCTAATAATAAATACTCAAAATATGCAGCATATACGGTTATGCTTCAAGAACAAACTGACAAATCTAACACCATAAATTAAGATTTTAACATTTTTCTCAGTAGATCAAGTACATCAATAATATCAATAATTGATCAACAATGATATCAGTAAGATATCATAATAAATAAGTAACTAATAATTATTTTTTAATATTATAAGCAATATAAATAATAAATAAAATAAATAATCATGATAATTAAATAATATCAATATCAATAATTGATCAAGTACATCAATAATATAAGTAAGCATAAAATTATAAACAAAGATACAAACAAATACAAAGATGCAAACAAAGGAGTAAACAAATTCAGTAGTTGGATATTCAAAAATACTAGTAAAATTTACAAACCTTCAGAAAAACTGATCTCTCAATAAGAATAAAAACGTATTCTTCTAAAATTCTTTAGATAAATATATATATTTACATTTATGGATTCATTATGGAGAAAATATAAGATAGAAACTATTAGATAAATATATATATTTATGGATTCATTATGGAGAAAATATAAGATATTACAAATAACTATCTAAATAATTTCAAAATGTGGGAAAATGAGCAGTTAATCTATGAAAAAATTTAAAAAGCTAAATACACATCATTATACAGATGATGTCAATCAGATTTTATTCCAAAGAATTTGTAGTAAAAAAAACTCAGAAAAAAACTTTGAAATACATATTTTTTTAAGATTATAAGAAGAGTTTCCTATACATTATACAAGCCAATATAGCCTTGATGACAAAACAACAACAACAAAAAGACCAGAGAGATCAAGAGAAGTACATACATGAAGATTATTTTTTAATAATATTCTATAACACTGATGCAACATGCTAAACAAAATAAAAGCAAGTGGATACCAGTAAAATACTACATGATAATCTAGCTGGGTTTAAGTTTAGGAATGTATGCTTAGTTCACTGTTAAGAATCTGAATTATCTCTACTTCAAGATTAAAGACAAACATAATTTTTTTAACCGATCTAATAAAATAGATATTCAACAATCATTCACAATAAATTCTCTTCAGAAATTGATCAGATATGGTGAACTTTTTATTTTGTTAACAGTACTCAGTAACAAGACAACCTAGAAAACAAAATTATAGTAAACATACACTACAAAACAACACACAAATACATGCACACCTGCACACATATAAACTAACTACAAAGAAATTAAGAAAAAAAATTATGAACTGGAAGAAAGCATGTGGAATACATTACACGTAGAAGGAGTAGATATGCAGTAGAAAGAGTTCCAACAAGTGATTCAGTTCAATTCAGTTCAGTTCAGTCGCTCAGTCGTGTCTGACTCTTTGCGACCCCATGAATCACAGCATGCCAGGCCTCCTTGTCCAACACCAACTCCTGGAGTTCACTCAAATTCATGTCCATCGAGTCCGTGCTGCCATCCAGCCATCTCATTCTCGGTCGTCCCCTTCTCCTCCCGCCCCCAATCTTTCCCAGTATCAGAGTCTTTTCCAGTGAGTCAACTCGTCGCATGAGGTGGCCAAAGTATTGCAGTTTCAGCTTCAGCATCAGTCCTTCCAATGAACACCCAGGATTGATCTCCTTTAGGATGGACTGGTTGGATCTCCTTGCAGTCCAAGGGACTCTCAAGAGTCTTCTCCAACACCACAGTTCAAAAGCATCAATTCTTCAGTGATCAGCTTTCTTCACAGTCCAACTCTCACATCCATACATTTTAGAATAAGACAAAAGGCTTCTAAGAAAAAAGAATGAAAATGTACGAAACAAACACAGAAATTCAGTATTAATAGTAACTATTTATGTAGCACGAAGACTGATTAAGTATTAATGATATAGGTTTTATAAAGACTATAAATGGCCTTGCATGTATTTGATGACAAATGGATTAATAAATTGTTTTTGTGGGAGCATGGGATTATCAGAAAACCAAGAGAGGAAGAATAACGCATGAATGGGTTTTGGAATGTTCCAGTGATTTTCTGTATTTATTCTGGTGATCCTATGCCTTGCTGCTCTTACTGTTACTGAATAATAATAATACTCAATAATAATACTACTCAATTTTATACCAATCTTGCATTCCTGGATAAACCCCACTTGGTCCTGAACTATAATTTTTATATGTTGCTGGATTTGTTTTGGCTAATCTTCTGTTAAAGATTCTGAGGTCTATGCTCCTAAGGTTCATTGATCTGTAGCTTTCTTGTCTTGCACTCATTCTCTGTTTGATATTTATATAAGCACAGTGCTCATAATATTAGTGGGAAAATGTTCCGTTCCTTTCCATTATCTGATAGAGTTTTATTAGGATTAGTATGATGTTCTCCATAAGTATTTGGTATAATTAATCAGTCAATACATCTGAACCTGCAGAGATGCAAAGGAATGTGGGTATGGGGGAGGAAAAATGCACACACGCATGTAAATTTTCTTAATTAAGATATTCTCAATCACAATGGGACCACTGATAACATATAGCCAGCTACATATAGCACCCCAGGAATTCCTTGCCCAGCCTCACTGGCATGTACAATTCACTATTCCTTATTAGAGTTAAGAAAACTTGCGCAGGATCTCTGTTTACATAGATCCCTTCTATTCACTATTCTATTCCACCAATTCCAGATGCCTCAACTTAACTGAACTCTAATCTCTATCTCCTCACTTCAGTGAGAACATTTTCTGGGGTTTGTTTCCCACTACTTACACTCTATAGGGGAATCTGTCCCCTAGCAAAAACCAATAATGTTCATAAGGCTCACAGCATCCATGTCCCTCTATCAGAGATCCCAGTTCTTTGGATACATGCTGTTCAACATATGTGTGCATGCTAAGTAACTTCAGTTGTGTCTGATTCTTTTTCACTATATGGATTGTAGGCTGCCAGGCTCCTCTGTCCATGGAATTTTCCAGGCAAGAATATTGGAGTGGGTTTCCATGCCCTCCTCCAGTGGATCTTCCAGACCCAGGGATCGATTAATTCCATCTAAATCAAATCACACATATTGACTTATTTTCTTATTATTTATTACAGAAGGAAAGTAAATAGTATACAGTGTGTTTTTACCTGAGGTTTTCTGTATCAGTGGACCATTTCTTCACCCCGCTACACATCTCCAGGAATGTAGCTAAAGATCTCACTAAGGGATGGATTATATTTTCTCATTTCCTTACTTTGAATTCAGTCATAAGACTTGCTTAAGACAACAGCATAAGTTGAAAGTTACAGTGCAACACTTTAACTGATCTTGTATGTTTCTATGAGAAGAACATGTTCTTTTCATACCTTGCTGGTCTCAGAAAATGGATGCAAGACATGTAGAAAAGAGCCTCCAGAGTTAAAACACACTAACTGGGTCCATCCTGTTTCAGGCAACATGGCCATAAATCCATGAGTGTGTTGTTGCATGTATTATGCACAGTCCACTTTTGAAAATCGAGAAGTTATGCTTCATTTATCTTGAGGATGGAGTAGCTTCATAAATTCTTGGGAAGTCTTATGCGCAGGTGACTTGACTCAGGTAGTTTTCATACGTTTTTGAATACTTCTTTACTTTCTAGCACTATAAGATGCTTCAGGTTCATCTTGTATATTTCATATTTGGGGCTACAATTAGTCATTTTGCTAAGAATACCTGATCCTGAAAAATGGTATCAGAAATCAAGATCTGGATACTGTGTGTACTTGTTGCTACTGAAATCTTTGATTCTAGGCTTTCCCAGACAGAGTGAGAAAATATATGTGTGATACAAACCTGCATATAGACAGGTATGTGTAAATATTCTGTATGTAAACATCCATATCTATATTAAGTAAAACATGAATTCATACAAATGTGTCCAACTCTAATATATTACCATATGGATCATTCTAGGCTCCTCCCCTAGCTTATATGTGAGACACCTTGTCAAAGAGAGAAACTTGCCTACACATGTTTCAAATAGCCATCTAAATACTTAGGAATGTGAATGCATGATCACATGATAAGGCTATTTTAGTTTTGAAAGAAATGACAAACTGTCTTTTAAAGTGTTCAGTTTCTTGACATTATGATCTTAGCTGTAGGTTTCAGAGATGTTCTTTATCAATTCAAGGAATTTCTTTCTATCACCAATTTGATAGAGGTTTTTTTCTTTGATCATGAATAGGTGGATTCTTCATTGGTCAAATACTCATTCTACAGCTCTTGATATGATCACATGATTTTTTTCTAAGTATTTGATATGGTGGATTACACTAATTAACTGTTCACTGGAAAGTAGGTCTCTGTTATGAAGAAGTCATTGGACATACTACACAATGATTACTTTTATCCCATTGGCAGGTTCATAAGGAGTTAATTCTTGGATCCACACAAGAACCTGATGGGGTTCCTGAAGGTAAGGCCATAAAAGCACAGAGACCCTTACAAGATTGTGATCACCTGGCTACTTCCCTGGCCTCCAACAAGGCATAAAAATTACCATTTAAATAGTTCTCTCTTTTGATGACTTCAGGAGTGTCTGCTTCAGGTAAGTAAAGTTCACCTGGGACATTGGATGCCACTCTGTTTACGGATTTTGGTTTCAGTTTTCCCTGAAACCTAATTTCTCTGACAGATCCAATAAAAGTCATTGATTTTCAATTCATCCAAATTCTTCTTGTAAGATTTTGAGTAACTATTTTGAAATTCTTTATATGGCAGAGCCAAGCTAAAAGCCCAAGATTAACCTTTCTACTGATGAAGGAAGATACCATTTACATCTGATTCTCTAGATTTAACTTATTTCCTAGAGAAAAGTTTTAGAAAGAAAAGCCCAGAGAGTTCTCACATTATCAATAATTAATTATATGAAAAATAATCTTTATCTTCACTGTAGCCATTTTAGTATCAGGAATTTCACAGACAAACATTAGTTCAGTTCAGTCACTCAGTCGTGTCTGGCTCTTTGTGACACTATGGACTGCAGCACGCCAGGTCTCCCTGTCCATTACCAACTCCCGAAGTTTACTCAAACACTTGTCCATTGAGTCAGTGATGTCATCCAGCCATCTCATCCTCTGTCGTCCCCAACTCCTCTCACCTTCAATCTTTCCCAGCATCAGGGTCTTTTCCAATGAGTCAGCTCTTTGCATCAAGTGGCCAAAGTATTGCATTGCAACATCAGCATATTTCCTTCCAATGAATAGTCAGGACTGATCTCCTTTAGGATGGACTGGTTGGATCTCCTTGCAGTCCAAAGGACTCTCAAGAGTCTTCTCCAACACCACAGTTCAAAAGTATCAATTCTTTGACGCTCAGCCTTTTTTACAGTCCAACTCTCACATCCATACATGACTACTGGAAAAACCATAGCTTTGACTAGACGGACCTCTGTTGGCAAAGTAATGTCTCTGCTTTTTAATATGCTGTCTAGGTTGGTCACAGCTTTTTCATCCAAAGAGCAAGTGTCTTTTAATTTCATAGCTGCAGTCACCATCTGCAGTGATTTTGCAGCCCCCCAAAATAAAGTCAGCCACTGTTTCTACTGTTTCCCCATCTATTTGCCATGAAGTGATGTGACTGGATGCCATGATTTAGTTTTCTGAATGTTGAGTTTTAGCCAACTTTTTCACTCTCCTCTTTCATTTCCACTGAGAAAGATTGGTTACTCAGATATTTTGAGTAATATTGGATGAAGTTACAAAACTTTGTATTTCCATTAAAAGTTTGCCTTCAATTCAGTTCAGTTCAGTTCAGTCGCTCAGTAATGTCCGACTCTCCGTGACCCAATGAATCACAGCACGCCAGGCCTCCCTGTCCATCACCAACTCCCGGAGCTCACTCAAACTCACGTCCACAGAGTCGGTGATGCCATCCAGCCATCTCATTCTCGGTCGTCCCCTTCTTCTCCCGCCCCCAACCTTTCCCAGCATCAGAGTCTTTTCCAGTGAGTCAAATCGTCACATGAGGTGGCCAAAGTATTGCAGTTTCAGCTTCAGCATCAGTCCCTCCAATGAACACCCAGGATCGATCTCCCTTAGAATGGACTGGTTGGATCTCCTTGCGGTACAAGGGATTCTCAAGAGTCTTCTCCAACACCACAGTTCAAAAGCATCAATTCTTCCGCGATCAGCTTTCTTCACAGTCCAACTCTCACATCCATACATGACCACGGGAAAAACCATAGCCTTGACTAGACGGACCTTGGTTGTCAAAGTAATGTCTCTGCTTTTTAATATACTATCAAGGTTGGTCATAACTTTCCTTCCAAGGATGTTAACTTTTTTTGATTAGCGGATAGTACAAGATTCTAGATGGGAAGAACATACTTTCTGAACTTTATATTCATAGCATTTAGCATTAAATGTAAGATATTTTATGGCACTTTTGTTTTATATATTAGTACAAGAGTACTTCCCTGCCAATAAAATCTATTCATTTTATTATAGCAATTCTAGTTGTCAAATGTATGAATATATCCACGTGGCATGTGAATCCAAATTCTCAACATTATCCTTTTAGTGAACAGAATTCATGATCCCCTTCTATGTTTGATGAAATTAAATAAACAATTTTCAACATGATTCACCATCAAGGCAGAGTTATTATTTTGTGGATATGTGCATGTATGGGACGTTTAGCTTAAAATAACATTTAAAGACTGCTATGAACTCAGGCAGTTTGCGGGCATGCTTCACCTAATTCAAGTACAAAATTGCATGTAGCAGCCTTCTATGAATCAATTCTTATAGTTTCTAAGCAGTATCAAGGGACAATATTCTATACTTATAACTGTGGAAAAAGCTTTGGTCAATGCTTGACATTGAGTAGCATTACTCAGCTTTATCTGATTATTGTTTGGAATTATATACAATTACTAGTTTGCTGGTACAACATGAACCAAATAAACTTGAAATTTGCATACAGTGTGAGTTCACTGAAATATCTGCCATAATAGTGATGAAACTCTATGTTCAATACGTCCTCTTGTCTTGAATAACAAAAAATTTTCAGTTATCCAAAGGAGTCATACTTTTAGACAAATTAGTAGATGAAAATAAACTCATATCTACCTTACTTTACAAAGTAGAAGTATTACTTGAAAGTTGGTAAGTGCATATATGCAAATGAGTATCTTATACATGGGTAAATTCTATGTTAAAGAAAACCAGGGAAAATTCATGCTCTTATCATTTAGCTAACCTATTTTGACTTGTAGAAATCACCAACATATCCAAGAAGAGAAACAATATTATTTTTCTTCTTGCTTTATGCACTACTTCTCATCTACTGTTAGGATAAACATACAATGAATTAACAAAATTTAACAAATATGCCCAGTACATTAAGTTGAATAGAAAATCTATGGCTTTATACTGGTTTACAATCAGATATCAGGAAAAGATGCACACTTATGAAACACTTACTAAACAAGCTAGTTCCATATATACACAAACATATATTTAGTATCACAAGTAATGCAGTAACTATAGAAACAATCTATAAGTGTGTAAAAATAAAATTGTTCAGTTCAGTCGCTCAGTCGTGTCCAACTCTTTATGACCCCATGAACCATAGCATGCCAGGCCTCCCTGTTCATCACCAACTCCCAGAGTCCACCCAAACCCAAGTCCTTTGAGTCAGTGATGCCATCCAGCCATCTCATCTTCTGTCGTACCCTTCTCCTCCTGCCCTCAATCTTTCCCAGTATCAGGGTCTTTTCAAATGAGTCAGCTGTATTTATTCAGCAAGTTATTTAAAAGCATGTGCAATTATAGAAATCTCTCTCATGTTTCTGATATTCAATACATACTGCACTCCAGGTAAAAGAAGAACTTAAAACTCTCCTTACAGGTCATTTAATTAGGCAGAAGGAACTTTAGCTCTGATTATAGTTTGTGGAGGATTTGTAATTTGAATGTATGAAAAATGCAATGCTCTGAGTCCAATTGCTATTTAACAAGTGCTATTGCTTCCCTCTATTAAATTTCTAGGTCTGGATGTACTATTTCATAGTTTATCTAACTTACACAGAAGGCTTGCTGCAGAATTAGGAGTTCTAGTCACCAAATGATTGTATAAAATTAATAATTATGCAAATTTGGCAGAGTGAACTCTATATATTCTTCTTCCTGAACATTGTAATAGGATAAATAAGTTAGTGGGACATGGGAACAGAAAGAAAATATACAAATATACTAAAGACTGTTATCCAAAAATCAACAAGGAAAGTTATATTGGGTAACAGAATGTTAAAACAATTTCTGTCAAAATTTAAACATTCCAGCTATCACACTTATTGGTAGCATTTTTTGAAGAAACTCAAATAATAAGAGATTATAATTGGTAGAATTACCGGGAGAGAGAAATCATCATAATGTGAATGATATCACTGTATATGATAAAAACAAGAATAACATAAAATTCCTAGAATTATTAAGACAATTAGGTAAGATGACAGGGAAAAATAAGTAGAGTAAAATACTCAAAAAACACATGAAAAGATGGTCAATATCACTTATTATTAGAGAAATGCAAATCAAAACTACAATCAGGTATCACCTCTCACCAGTCTGAATGACCATCATCAAAAAAATCTACAAACAATAATTAATGGAGAGGGTATAGAGAAAAGGTAACCCTCTTATACTGCTTGTGGGAATGTAAATTGATACAGCCACTAGGAAAAATAGTATGCAGGTTCTTTAAAATCTAAAAATAGAATACCATATGACACAGCAACCCCACTACTAGGCACATGCCCTTAGGAAACCAAAATTGAAAAAGACACATGTATCCCCATGTTTATTGCAATACTATCTACAATAGTTAGAACATGGAAGCAACCTAGATGTCCACTAACAGAGGAATGGATAAAGAAGTTTTGGTACATATATATACAATGGAAAATTACTCAGACATGAAAGGAACACATTTGAGTCAGTTCTAATGAGATGGACTAACCCAGAGCCTATTATACCAAGTGAAGTAAGTCAGAAAGATAAAGAGAAATATTGTATACTAATGTATATATATGGGATCTAGAAAGATGGTACTGAAGAATTTTATTTGCAGGGCAGAAATGGAGAAACAGACATAGAGGGGTGGGAAGGGGAGGGAGACAGGAGGGAGGTATCGGTACTATTTTACGCTCCCACCAACAGTGGGCAAGGGTTCCAATGTCTTCAGATCCTTGTAAATACTTCTCATCTTTTGTTTGTTTCTTGATAAGAGATATCTTGATAAGTATCCTGTGAAGTAATACCTCATTATTGACTTAATTTTCATTTCCTTGATAATCAATAACATCAGCACCTTTTCATGTATCTGTTGGCCATTTGTACTTCTTCTTTGGAGAAATGCCTATTCAAGTTCTTAGTCCATTTTTAAATAGGATTTTAGTTTTGTGTTTTGTTTTGTTTTGTTTCTAGTGAGTTATGGGATTTTCTTATATATTTTTGACATTAACCCTCTATAAGATATATGCTTTTCAAATATTTTCACCCATTTTATGGGCAGCCTTTTATTACTTGCTTCATTTGCTATACAAAAGATTTTTTAGTTTGACGTAGTCCCATTTGTTAAATTTTTGTTTTTGAGGTCTGTGCTTTCGGTGTCATATCCATGAAATCACTGTCAACACTAACATCATAAAACTTTCCCTCTATATGCTATTTTAGGAGTTTTACAGTTTCAGAATGTACATTTAATTTTTTTACTCATTTTGAGTTGACTTTCATGTATAACATAAGACATTTCATTCCTTTTGTGTGTGTGTGAATATATTATTTTTCTGACACAAAACATTTCACTGAACAGAAACAGAATATATTGATACATTCTTTTCAAGCACACAGGGAATTTTCTCCAGGATAGATCACATATTAGGTCACAAAACAAATTTTTACAAATTTAAGGATGAAATCACACTGAGTATTTTTTTCTGACCATAATAGAATGAACCTAGAAATCGACTGCAGAAAGAAAACTGTAAATACACAATATGTAGAAATTAAATAACACACTGAGCAATAAGATTGGATCAAAGAAAAAATCATAAGCAAATTAGAAAATATGCTCTGCTGCCGCCGCTAAGTCACTTCAGTCGTGTCCGACTCTGTGTGACCCCATAGACGGCAGCCCACCAGGCTCCCCCGTCCCTGGGATTCTCCAGGCAAAAATATGCTCAGACAGACCAAAATAAAGATATAACAAAACTTATGTGATATTGATGGGAAGAGATGACTCATTAGAAAAGACTCTGATGCTGGGAAAGATTGAAGGCAGGAGGAGAAGGGGACAACAAAGGATGAGATGGTTGGATAGCATCACCGATTCAATGGCTATGAGTTTGAGCAAGCTCCAGGAGATGGTGAAAGACAGGAGTGCTGCAGTCCATGGCATCACAAAGAGTTGGACATGACTGAGCAACTGAACAATGACAATTGGATGTTGAAAAGAAATTACTAAGATATAAATTTATTACAAAAATGCCTATGTTTTAAAAGAAGAAAGATCTCAAACAACCTAACTTTATACCTCAATGAGCTAGAAAAAGATTCATATAAATACATTAGTGGTCCATACCCCCAAATGGTATTTAAAATGTGTGTGAATCTTTTTGCTTTATGTTAAACTGAGTATGTTATAAACATATATTGTTAGGCTGAATGTGTTAATGCCTTTAAAAAGTTAAAACTGTGATTTGTAGACAAATAAGAAAGTAGCTCAGATGGTAAGGAGTCTGCCTTTAATGCAGGAGACTCATGTTTTATTCCCTTGGTTGGGAAGATCCCCTGAAGCGGGGAATGGCTACTCACTCTGGAATTTTTGCCTGGAGAATCCCATGGATAGACGAGCCTGGTAGGCTATAGCTTATGGCATCACAAGCACACACACGCATGCAAGAAATTGGATTAATGGTAGATTGTGTGTGATGTTCTATAAATTTAACGATACCTCATACAATTTCCTGATACATTAGACAGTGCATTTTTTGAAGACATGTAAAGATAAAGAATCTGTTCTTATTTTTAATTATATTCTATATGTGTGTGTATATATATGTAGCATATGTAATATACTTTAACATATTACAAATATTTATATTTAATGTCTTAATTATATGAAAAATTATTTCCTTAATTAAAATGCTAGTCTAAATATTATCATGAATGATTTATTAAAACTATAAAATAATTTATTATAACTACAAACAACCTCTACATTACTTTGCCTTATTAACTGCTTGATTATCTGGATATAGTATTACAATGTAAGAAGCTATTATGATAAAATCTCAATGGTACGTGAAGTGAAGTACAGTGAAAGTCGCTCAGTCATGTCCAACTTTTTGCAACCCCATGGACTATATAGTCCATGAAATCCTCCAGGCCAGAATACGGGGGAGTGGGTAGCCTTTCCCTTCTCCAAGGGTTCTTCCCAAACTGGGGATTGAACCCAGGTCTCCCACATTGCAGGAGGTTCTTTACCAGCTGAGCCACAAGGGAAGCCCAAGAATACTATAATGGCTAGCCTATCCCTTCTCCAGCAGATCTTCCCAACCCAGGAATCTAACCAGGGTCTACTGCATTGCAGGTGGATTCTTTACCAACTGAGCTATTAGGGAAGCCCTGTTATATGGTATATATATGGTAAATATATGGTATCTCAATGGTATAGATCATGCATATATTATTTTCTTTTATGTGTCTTAGAATTTATCAAAATGTCTTATATATAATGGTTGCCCATTCATCTCATTAATTGGCATAACTATTATGATGTTTGAGAACTAGTAGTGTTTACTCTAGCCATGCTTTTCTGTGGGCTTTTTTTTTTTTAAAGATGTTTGTGAGGATATTAGTTTTTCGGGGAACAAATGATCTCTAGTAATACTAGAAACTAATGATCTTAAGAAAAGTATAAGGAACTTGGATGCTCTTTCAAGGTAAGGATAAAATATAGTCAAGTCCATTAAAGAAAAATAAGTTTAGAAAATAAGTTTAGAAATAATGTCAACTCTCTTCTACTTCTGCACTCAAAATAAGAACTGTCCTAATGGGAGACTGAATTAAGATATGTGAAATAAAATAAACTGATTGTTTTTCTGTAATTTAAAATGCTTTGGTGGCCTCAGATGAAAAACAAACAAACCTGTGACCACACACTGAGGAACAGCAATGACAAACAGGGGGAAGTCCAATTACGGTGTCCTGGAACTATGAATTAGAACACACACTTTAGATGATAAACACTGTTAAAAAATAAAATTCAACTGAATAAATTTTAAAGACCCTAGTGGCTTTATTCAACAATTCATAAATCAAACAGCATCCAATCTACAGATAGAAATAAGCCCCAAAAGCTATACAAAATGAAAGACTATTAGAGGCAGAAGGAAGCAAAAACAAAGACTTAACGCTTGGCAATAATGTATGTTTAGTCACTTAGTCATATCCAACTCTTTGTAATCCCAAGGACTGTAGCCCATCAGGGGGATTCTCCAGGCAAGAATATGAGGGCGGGTTGCCATGCCCTCCTCCAGGGGATATTCCCAACCCAGGGATCAAACTCAGGTCTCCCACATTGCAGGTGGATTCTTTACTGTCTGAACCACCAGGGAAGTCCAAGAATACTGGGATGTATATCTTATCCTTTCTGCAGGGGATTTTCCCAATCAAGGAATTTCCTGCATTTGAGGGAAATTCTTTACCAGCTGAGCTACCATGGAAGCCCCTTTGCAGTAAGAGTGTTTCATTATTTAGGAAATGGCAGGGATCTATCAAGCAGATTACCTAACTAACTTTTCTGATCAGGTGATCCCAGGTCTATTTAAGATTTCATTTCTGGGAGAGCTGAACCATAATTAAGTCTCTGATGATGTGGCTTTTAGCATAAGCAACTCCATTTTGGGCCTGCAGTCTTGTTTTCAACAGTAAGAGTCACATGGAATTTACTGAATATCACTCAGGATTCTTATTAGTGCATATCTTGAGAAAAATTTGACAAAAACATTCTCTTGGACAAATGATCCCTTACACACTGAGATGGCATGTTATTGTTCAGTTGCTCAGTCACGTCCAACTCTTTGTGACCCTATGGACTGCAGCACAGCAGGACTTCCTGTCTTTATCATCTCCAGGAGTTTTCTCAAGCTCATGTCCACTGAATCAACAATGCCATCCAACCATCTTATCTTCTGTTGTCCCCTTTTCCTCCTGCCTTCAATTTTTCCCAGCATCAGGGTCTTTTCTAAAGAGTCGGCTCTTGCATCAAAGTATTGGAGCTTCAGCTTCAGCATCAGTGCTTCCAATAAATATTCAGGGTTGACTTCCTTTTGGATTGATGGGTTTGATCTCTTTACTGCCTAAGGGACTCTCAAGAGTCTTCTCCAGCACCACAGTTTGAAAGCATATTCTAGTCTTTGTTTTAGAGCCATCTATGGACAGGGAGGCCTGGTGTGCTGTGATTCATGGGGTCACAGAGAGTCGGACACGACTGAGCGACTGAAATGAACTGAACTGAACTGAACTTCAGAGAAATATCACTGCTTTGTGTTATTTATGACTGTTTTGGACAGAGAATGTTGCCTGCCATTTCAGTAAACAAGAATGTTGCCTTACAATCCTGAGGGAAACTCAGGACAGAGGAAAACAGGAAGCATTATGTTCCTTGGATACTGGCCCTAGACAATTAAGTTGCATATTTAAGGAGTAATATGTGAATGAGCCCAGATACTTGAATCTTCCCATACAAAGAAAAGCACTAAAATCATTAACTGAGATGTCTTTTTTTTTTTTGTTTGGTCATTAGCAGTAATCTTTTGATATTCAACTACATAGTTTTTTCCCAGCAAAATACTCCTACGTATTCGGGCTCTTCTCTTACCTCTTTGGAACAGCAACTCAGAACTACCTGAGAAGCTGTTTTCTGGGCTATAGTCTCAAAAAAGTCCCCAAATAAAATTTAACTCACAACTTTTAGGCTGGCTGCGTGTGTGTGTGTGTGTGTTTAGTTACTTTTTATATAAACAGTAATTTCATATATGTCACATTATTTAGATACTTGTCAGTTTTTTCAAATTTAATTTGTAGTAGATTCTAAACCTCCACTGCACCGATGCCATACTCCCTTGTTTATCGTACATATGTTGCTCTGGTTGTAGTATGACAAAGCATTCCCAAGGAAACAGAGGTAATCTACAGTCAATGTCTCTATCAGTACTGCAGAAACAGATTGAATAGAAAAAGAACAGATTATACACGTTGCACTGGAGGTGCTTGGATAATTTTACTCATTCATGCTCTTAAGAACAAATTTTCTTACAAGGTCTCAAATATAATATGAATACACATCTGTTAGAATTCCTGGTAGGGTAAGGTAAACCCTATTTAAGCTCAGAGGAGCTGATTGCCTGACTAGGCAGCTGTGTGAATTTTGTAAGGACAATATCTAGTATTGTACTTAATATTTTTCAAGTTTGACATAAAATGATGGGGATTCTATCCTGAAGGCAATCATCTTCCAAACAATGTATCAGTGTGAACCAAAATACTGAAAATGTTAGCATTTCACACATCATTGATTCTTAACATTTCTAGAGCTGTTTTTCAGTGTCCTGTGGATACAGGTATAAAAAAAAAAATCATATCTTTTTTGTAGTACTTTTCAACATCTTAACATCTTATGACTCAGAGCAAGGAACATGGTGCTATTTTTGTTTGTTGTTTTGTTCTGAAGTCCATTTCATGGCCATTAGAATTGGTCATTTGTGATTTGACTAACTCAATATATAAAATACATTCAGTACGGGACCTTCCAAGCTAAAAGTGAAATTATCAAGCTATAAATATACTGGAGTGGATTGCCACTTCCTCCTTTAGGGGATCTTTCCAACCCAGGGATTGAACCCACATCTCTTATGTCTCCTGCACTGGCAAGCACGTTTGTTACCACTAGCACCACCTGGGAAGCATAAATATAAAAAATATTGGCTAAAGGATGTTTTCTGCAGCAATGTGTTTTTGAGAAAAATATTTGAAATAATAAAAACATCTTCATGTAAATTTATTTCATCATTGTCTTCAATATTTCAAACCTTGCTGTATACATGCTCTTTGGAGGGGTATCCCACTGTACTGAGTCTGTGCTTATATATTTGACTTGCTGTTACCAATGACAGAATAGCAAATTTCATGAAGGTACAGGTTCAAGGAAGCAACTGTATGTTTCCGCTATCACTCTTGATCCTCCATGTTCTCCTTGAACACTTGTTTGAGAGTACTCTCTCTCAGATCTTTGTCACAACAATGGGAACAAGTCCTAAGTAGTCTCTTGAAGGATTAGAGATCACAAAGAACAAAGATGCATTTTTTTTTCAGCTGAGGCTATTATTTTAGGTCAGCCAGTCCAGAGCCAACCAATCTGGTCACCTCAGACACATGAGTAAACCTACCCAACGTTGAGTCAATTCTGGCCCAAATCACCAAGACCATCTGACTTACTTATAGATCTATGTAAAATAATAAATAGCCAATTTTAAAGACACTAATACATGGTGTGTTTGTTATTCACCAAAAAAATTGATACAGACCCAAATCTAAATAACTGAATATACCAGAGTATATATCTATAATTGAATACTACAAACTATCAAGTATGATAGGCTTCCCTGTAGCTTAGCAGTAAAGAATCCACTTGCCAATGCAGGAGATGTGGGTTTGGTCCAGAGATCAGCAAGAGTCCCTGAAGAAGGAAATGGCAGTCCACTCCAATATTTTTGCCTGTGAAATCCCATGGACAGTGGAGCCTGGAGGGCTATAGTCCATGGGGTTTCAAAAGAGTTGGACACAACTTAGTGGCTGAATAACAATATCAAATATGATGTATGTATTTTTATGTACACAAAAACACACATAGGAGCATATGCTAAAAGATACAGAGGAAGTAACTATCAGTGTTGTCTCTGGGTAGAAGAATTAAAAATGAAAATCACTATCCAAATCTTGTTTCGCTAAGGACACTTATCAAATGAATCATTCCTGAAATACATATGACTTCTCTATCTCTGATTATGGAATTATCTTTGGTTTCAAATTTCTGTCTTTCTTTGATGTGTCCATGTAATATGTTGAAAAAGTAAGGAATCATTCATATAATATAACCTTGGAATACACTTACATGGAAAATTATACCATATCAGAATCCCACTATATTTGAAATACTATTAAGGTATTTATTTGATTTAATGCACTGTCTGAAACATTTCAAATTAAATGTAGGTTAAAAGGGATTGAAAATTTAAGCAGATTACATTATAACATCCGTTCCGTTCCGTTCAGTCATGTCCAACTCTTTGCGACCCCGTGGACTGGAGCCTACCAGGCTTCTCCGTCAGTGGGATTCTCCAGGCAAGAATACTGGAGTAGGTTACCATTTCCTTCTCCAGGGGATCTTCCCGACCCAGGGATTGAACCCGGGTCTCCCGCATTGGAGGCAGACAGTTTAACCTCCGAGCCACCAGGGAAGGGTATGAAAACATTACTTTCCTCATATACTTCCTGTGAGAGATAAATAGTTCAGGGTCGATGCATGTTCAGGATGCTCGGAGCTGGTATGCGGGGATGACCCAGAGGGAAGATGGCGGGAGGAGAGAGGTGGGAGAGGGGTTTGGGAGGGGGAACTCATGTACACCCGGGGCGGATTCATGTCAATGTATGGCAAAACCAACCAATATAATATTGTAAAATAATTAGCCTCCAATAAAAATAAAAAAAATAAAATATTAAAGGTTCTTAGGACAGTGATTACTTAATTAAAGTTAGCTTTTTAAAAAAATCACAAGATATTCAATAATGCAGCTAGGAAGGATTGATTTGTGAACCACTATTATAAGTGACATTTTTTTTTAACCTGTGAACCTGGTGGAATAAGATCTCTAAGAAGGCATATATAGACTGATAACAGATAATGCCAAAATTTAGAACTTGGAAGTGCATCAAAATGTAAAAGCATTCACAAGACAGATAATTAACTACTCCAGTTAGTTTCAAGATGAACATGATCCTTAGGATAGTGAAGTGATGAAAGTTGTTCAGTCATGTCCAACTCTTTGCAACCCTATGAACTACATAGTCTATGGAATTCTCCAGGCCAGAACACTGGAGTGGGTAGCCTTTCCCTTCTCCAGGGAATCTTCCCAACCCAGGGATTGAACCCAGCTTTCGCACATTGCAGGCAGATTCTTTACCAGCTGAGCCACAAGGGAAGCCCCTTAGGATAGTAATAACCAGTAACTACTTGATTGACTTAGTTACTTTCAAATATTACTGATGTTGTGAATATACTTTAAAATCTTTTGCACATGCTCACACACACACACACACACACACCCCTTGACCCAACAGCATGAATCAGGATACTATGAATATTGATACTATGATATTGACACTACAATATCTAGATACCAGTGGGTCATTTGAGAAGCCTCAGCTTGGGAAAAAGTCAAGCTGTGTGATACAGATCCAAAGTCATGGAGCAGACACAGCTATTTCTTTGAAGCAGAGAAGGAAGAGAAAATTGGAGTGGTTTTATGCATAAATAGAAATTCTAGCCTTGGAATAATTTTTTGTACCAAGAAGTGGTATTTTTTTTTTACCAGAGTACCTGATACCCCAGCCTTTAGCACCAAAGGGATAGCAAAAATATATCCAATATGAATACCTGTTAATAATCATTTCATATTCCTGAAGAAACATAGCAGAACCAAAAATAATTTTCTAAAGAAATACCTCTATACCACTATAGCCAAATTGGTTTAATTTTTTTTTAAACTGCTTAAACAAATAGAATAAAATCATGTTGAAATAGAACCATGAAATATTAATATGTCTAACACTGTAAAGATTATTTCTCAAGGACAGAATATAATCACCTATTCTTATTCTTAGTGTATGTTTCTAAAACTTAATGTTTTAAGTCCTGAGTTCAGACAAAGTAGTACAAGAGGAAAACTTTCTGAGTGTGAAAGACCAAAGGAAAAAATGGATGAACCAATCACTGTGATGTGAACTGTGTGGATTCTGTATTAAACGTGGGAACTAAGAACAGGGAATCACACATATCAACGGTGAGGTAGTGCCAAACAAAGGTAACATTAGGAACAGTGAAATTTTCCAAGGGAAAATAAGACTGATAAAGGGAAGCAAAAACATTGAACACGTGTCTTAGGCAGCTAGTATCTTTTTTGGAAAAGAGGCATGTACATCCTTATGCATACACATATTCTGAAAATTTTATATGTACATATGTATATGTGCATATATACATGTATGTGTGCATATATATACATATATCCGTTCCGTTCAGTCGTGTCCAACTCTTTGCGACCCCGTGGACTGTAGCCTACCAGGCTTCTCCGTCCGTGGGATTCTCCAGGCAAGAATACTGGAGTGGGTTACCGTTTCCTTCGCCAGGAGATCTTCCCGACCCAGGGATCGAACCCGGGTCTCCTGCATTGGAGGCAGACGCTTTAACCTCTGAGCCACCAGGGAAGCTCATATATAGATATGTATATATTCTCTTAGGCATATTTGAGATTATGAGTGATAAACAAGAGTGGTAACAAATCCAGAATGAAGGATGGAGTATGACTGCCCTTTTACGACAATGTTATATAAATGGAAAAGGAAGTTGGAGTTGGCTGGGTAAAGAAAAAGGGATGCAAACAAGTGCCTTTCATCAGAGACATTTTATTCCAATAACTAGGACTGTCATGCCTATGACAATCATTTTACAGTAGCTTTTACAAATCAGAACTGGATTAAAACTTCCTCAGATTACTTAGTCAAGGGTTATATAAATGTACTGGGGTGAAAAATGAGAAATTAAAGTTTTTTTCTCAGTTATTATAGTGGTTAATATGAAGTATGATGCCAATGGGTTGTTTTTGTAGAGAGAAAATACTTGAAAGCATTGAAAATACTTGATGGCATGAAGTTTTTTTCTGATATTTTAGACACCACAATTACATTTACAGGTAACATGGATTCCAAACTTTTTTTTTTTTTTTCATTTGAACAGGTTTTTAGTATGTAGGCCTTACATACTTTTCACATCTACAGCAGTTAGGTGAAGAGAAAATAAATATCATAAACTTGGGTTTAGCTGTTGGCAGGTTTTCAATCTGATTTTTTTCAGAGGGATAATAGCATGATACACGGATATTTCTTTTGGAAATTAGTTTATATGGGAAAGCAAAGTTGATTTTTCTCAGAATATAGTAACGGTTGGATTTCAAAATGCTGTCAATAACAGGTTTAAGAGGTATATGCAAACACTTTCTGTCAACTTCTGTGGCTTTTTTTTTCTATTTCAAGCTAAAATCATAAATTTAATTCTCTTAGGATATAAAACAATGCTAACTACATTTGTTTAGTTTATGCCTGCAGTATATTTTTATTTATTTTGAAGTGCTGTCATAGTATTAAGAATAATAAAATATGACTTTTCTGTTAGGCACCATTTTATTTGCTGTACTTCAAAAAACAACTTGTGTATATTCTGAAAATGAGAAACTGAGTTTTTCTTTTTTCTTGTTTTTTATTAACATTATGTAATATAATACAAATGATTTATTGTTTTATGGTCATTTAAAATTTCAACTGTCAGTGTATTATGAGAGATAGAGGGCTATAAAATCCTAGCAGTTTACACCCCAATTTCCAATGTTCACTCTAGCTTCATTTCATTGTCATACCAGCTAAAACTTTAAATGTAATATTTTGCATATGCTGCATGCTAACCAGGCACTGTGCTAATCATGCTTCATATAAATTAAAACAGTCATCTCTTACAACATGACTGAAATGAGGGGATCTGAATTTGAGGAACTCAGCATTCTTATGCAAGATGACATGGTTCATGACCAAATTTGAATTAATAAATCTGGGCTGACTTACTCCCAAGCGCCAGTTTTCTTATCAACATATATTATCATTACATGTCAGGTGGGGATGTTAATAAAGATAAATGTATAACTGGTAATTTTATGAGCACTGCCTATAAACAGGGTCTACATAGAACAACCTTTTCTTAGTATGATATTTTAAAGTTATTGTCCATGTAGATGACATGTCAGTATAATACAGTGACTATATATATCAATACACTAGCTTTAAAGATAGACTTAGATATTCTTGGTATGTCTCTCGCTTCAGGACGTTGCTTCTGTTCATTTGCTATATCATGTCTGACTCTCTGTGACCTCATAGACTGTGGCATGCCAGGTTCATCTGTCCTCCACTATTTCCCAGAGATTGCTCAGATTCATGCCCCCTGAGTCAGTGATGTTATCTAACCATCTCATCCTCTGCTGTCCCCTTCTCCTTTTGCCTTCAATCTTTCCCATCATCAGGGTCTTTTCCCATCACCAAGGTGTACATACTACCTAGCAAATGGGTTATTTTATTTGTTTCAAAAGATGCATATGTGTTCAGATACACAGTGGAAATGTCAGCGTACACAGTTCCTTCAATATTCCACTTTTCTAAAAGGTTTCCAGCTGGTACAACTCTAAGTTTACTTAACTGACATTGTATTTTACTCCCTACTGCCTATGTCCCACTTGGTTGAACTCTTGTACTGTATAATAAAGTTCTCACCATATACTACTATTAGAGTTAGTATGGAAACAAACTTCACTCACTTTTCAGAACTACAATTTGTCAACATATTCTTACTAGACTGTCCTCTAATTTCAACCTCTCAAAGTTTTCCAAGATTCATCTCAAATGCTTCAGGAGAAAGAGACCATTTTATGAATATTGAAGATGATCACATGGACCACAGCCTTGTCTAATTCAATGAAACTGTGAACCATGAATGTAGGGCACCCAAGATGAATGGGTCATGGTGGAGAGTTCTGATAAAATGTGATCCACTGGAGAAGAGAAGGGGAAACTACCTCAGTATTCTTGCCTAGAGAAACCCATGAACAGTGTGAAAAGGCAAAAAGATAGGACACTGAAAGATGAAATCCGAGGGTCAGCAGGTGCCCAATATGCTACTGGAGATCAGTGAAGAAATAACTCCAGAAAGAATGAAGAGACAGAGCCAAAGTAAAAACAATACCCACTTGTGAATGTGACTGATGATAGAGGCAAAGTCCAATGCTGTAAAGAGCAATGGTGCATAGAAACCTGAACTGTTAGGTCCATGAATCAAGGTGAATTGGAAGTGGTCAAGTAGGAGATGGCAAGAGTGAACATTGACATTTTAGGAATCAGCGAACTAAAATGGACTGAAATGAGTGAATTTAACTCCGAAGACCATAATATCGACTACTGTGGGCAACCCCTTAGAAGAAGTGGAGTAGCCATCACAGTCAACCTAAGAGTCTGAAATGCGGTACTTGGATACAATCTGAAAAATGACAGAATGATCTCTGTTCGTTTCCTAGGCATCCATTCAATATCACAGTAATCCAAGTCTATGCCCTGACCAGTAATGCTGAAGAAGCTGAACGGTTCTATAAAGACTTACAAGACCTTCTAGAACTAACACCCAAAAAAAGATGTCCTTTTCATTACAGGGGACTGGAATGCAAAAGTAGGAAGTCAAGAAACACCTGGATTAACAGGCAAATTTAGCCTTGGAGTACAAAACAAAGCAGGTCAAAGTCTAACAGAGTTTTGCCAAGAGAACTCACTGGTCATAGCAAACACCCTTTTCCAACAACACAAGAGAAGACTCTACACATGGATATCACCAGATGGCCAGCACCAAAATCAGATTGATTATACTCTTTGCAGCCAAAGATGGACACACTCTATACAGTCAGCAAGAACAAGACCAGTAGCTGACTGTGGCTCAGATCATGAACTCCACATTGCCAAATTCAGACTTAAATTGAAGAAAGTAGGGAAAACCAATAGACCATTCATGTTTGACATAAATCATATCCCATATGATTATACACTGGGAGTGACAGATAGATTCAGGGGATTAGATCTGATAGACAGACTGCCTGAAGAAGTATGGATGGAGGTTTGTGACAGTGTGAAAGAGACAGTGATTAAGACCATCACCAAGAAAAGGAAATATAAAAAGGAAAAATGGCTGTCTGTGGAGGCTTTACAAATAACTAAGAAAAGAAAAGACACAAAAGGCAAAGGAGAAAAGGAAAGATACACCAATTTGAATGCAGAGTTCCAAAGAATAGCAAAGGGAGATAAGAAAGCCTTCCTCAATGATCAATGCAAAGAAATAGAGGAAAACAATAGAACAGGAAAGACTAGAGATCTCTTCAAGAAAACTAGAGATACCAAGGGAACATTTCATGCAAAGATGAGCAGACAGAAATGGTATAGACCTAACAGAAGCAGAAGATAATAAGAAGAGGGGGCAAGAATACACAGAACTATATAAAAAAGATCTTCATGACCCAGATAACCACGATGATGTGATCACTCACCTAGAGGCAGACATCCTGGAATGCAAAGTCAAGTAGGCCTTAGGAAGCATAACTACAAACAAAGCTATGGAGGTAAGGAATTCCAGTTGAGCTGTTTCAAATCCTAAAAGATGATGCTATGAAAGTGCCGCACTTAATATGCCAGCAAATATGGAATACTTAGCAGTGGCCACAGGACTGGAAAAGGTCAGTTTTCTTTCCAATTCCAAAGAAAGGCAATCCCAAAGAATGCTTAAACTAATGCACAAATTCACTCATCTCAAACGCTAGCAAATGCTCAAAATTCTCCAAGCCAGGCTTGAACCATGTTCGTGAACTAGTATGTGAACCATGAACTTCCAGATGCTCAAGTTGGATTTAGAAAAGGCAGAGGACTAGTGATCAATTTGCCAACATCCATTAGATCATCGAAAAAGGAACAGATTTCCAGAAAAACATCTATTTCTGCTTAATTGACTATGCCAAAGCCTTTGACTGTGTGGATCACAACAAACTGTGGAAAATTCTTAAAGAGATGGGCATACCAGACCACCTTATCTGCCTTCTAAGAAATCTGCATGCAGGTCAAGAAGCAGCAGTTAGAACTAGGCATGGAACAACAGACTTTTTCCAAATCAGGAAAGGAGTGCGTCAAGGCCGTATATTGTCACCCTGCTTATTTAACTTATATGCAGAGTACATCATGTGAAATGACAGGCTGGATGAAGCACAAGCTGGAATCAAGATTACTGGGAGAAGTATCAATAATCTCAGATATGCAGATGACACCACCCTTATGGCAGAAAGAGGAGAGGAACAAAAGAGAGTCTTGATGAAAGTGCAAGAGCAAAGGGAAAATTTGGCTTTAAGTTCGACATTCAGAAAACTAAGATCAGGGTGTCTGGTCCCATCACTTCATGCCAAATAGATGGGGAAACAGTGGAAACAGTAAGAGACTTTACTTGTTTGGGCTCCAAAATCACAGCAGATGGTGACTGCAGCAATGAAATTAAAAGACACTTACTCCTTGGGAGAAAAGTTATGACCAACCTAGGCAGCATATTAAAAAGCAGAGACATTACTTTGCTAATAAAGGTCTATCTAGTCAAGTTTATGGTTTTTCCAGTAGTCATGTATGGATGTGAGAGTTGGGCTATAAAGAAAGCTGATCACCGAAGAATTGATGCTTTTGAACTGTGGCATTGGAGAAGACTCTTGACAGTCCCGGGGACTGCAAGGAGATCCAACCAGTTCATCCTAAAGATCAGTCCTGAATATTCATTGGAAGGACTGATGCTGAAGCTGAAACTCCAATACTTTCACCACCTTATGCAAAGAAGTGACTCATCTGAAAAAACCCTGATGCTGAGAAAGATTGGAGGTGGTAGGAGAAGGGGATGACAGAGGATGAAATGGTTGGATGGCATCGCTGACTCGATGGACATGAGTTTGAGTTAAATCCAAGAGCTGGTAATGGAGAGTAAATCCTGGCATGCTGCAGTGCATGGGGTCTCAAAGACTTGGACATGACTAATCGACTGAACTGAACTGAATAAGTGTGGTATATTCTCATTATTAATTCCAAACACTATAATTTCTGTCTTATCTGACATTGAGCTGACTACCACTGTCCATTGGCCTTTCTAGGTTTTCTCTGCCAATGTTTGCTGTGTCATCTCAGTCCATTAAGTGGATGAATTCAATTCTTAAATTATGCTATTTTGTCTGACTTACTTCTCTTAGTAATAAAGGAGACATTTTTTGCTTCTCTATTTAATTTGTTCTATTTCTCAAATATTTAGAACTGGAATTAGGAACATGGGAAATGCTTTTTGAGGAGTCTTCAAATCTCAAAATGAATCATAGAAAATAATTTGAAGATAAAGATATTTAATAAAATTTTGAAGCTAAAATAAAACAAATAAATGGAGAAATAAATCTTAATTTTTTAAAAAGACTGTCATATGTCAAAACTGAACTGACCTGAATTTTTGAGAGATTAAGACTAGTGAAAAATTTTATGACTGTTATGTCCACACAATGTAAGACTTAATTTAAATTCTAACAGTGGAGCTTCACTATAATTCATATGCTTTGCTTTAGCAGGGGAGATAAGAGTTTTGATTATTTAAACAGAGGACTTCTAACCAATAACTAGGTATTTGGTAGAGTTCAAATAAATGTTGTTCAGTAAGGACAGATCATAAAAAGACAAGCATAAACGATAATATTTAAGCTATTAATTCATTTGTTTGAAAAACATAAAAACAACCGTAGAAGTTGTTCTACCACTTAGACTAAAAGATCCTTATTTGTAAGAACCATATCATCTCCATCTTTATTTTTTCAATGCTGCAAAAGAATGAAGAAAATATTTTAAAGCATTTGCTTAACTCAACTGCACTTAAATATACAAAATTAGCTGTTTGTGTCATATTTAAGAGAGAAGACAGATCCAAAAAGCTTTATTCAACCAAAATTCAGGGATTCAATCCTTTCACAATGGTCTTTCAACTATAAATTTCCCAAATGAACATCTTCCAAAATAACTTGTTAACTTCGATTAATTAAAGGAAGAAAATTTAGTATTAAAAATAAATATGTTTTCTATAGTAAACATTCACAGAAATCATGTACATATAAAAGGTTTTAAACTAAATACTGCAAAATATGCCAGGGACTAACATGTTAACTTATGAGACAGTCTCTAATAGTCTAATCTTCAGTGACTTCAGTGAGTATTTGAATTTTTTCCGTTGACTAACCAATCTCATCTTAGTTGAACTATTACAACAGAATAGAACCGTTGTCAACAATAGTGTTGGAGACTAAATTCAGAGAAATTTGATACTATAAACTTTGATTTCTTTATGTTGAGTTTCACCAAGTTTTTCGTAAATAAAAATTCACAATCAAGGAGACATTCATAGCCTGGCTCTAGTTCCTCTTCAGTTTTAGTGACTACTTTTTAAAATTCCCACAAACTATGTAGTACTCTCAATATGTGCATTTCTATACTTAATCTCTGATTGCTTTTCTTCATTTTCACTCTCATGCTAAAGATACACACACACACACAATGATAATGCAGTCTTCAAATCCTTCTCACTTAAGAGAAATGTTTAAAGTAGCAATGTTTCCTTTTAAGTATAACCTTTTTATACACTTTCTCAAAGTACTTTTCCTAAAATGCTTTTGAATATCATCAGTCAAATTTCTATCATTCAATTATAATATTTTATATATAGGTAGAATGGCCACCATAATTTTTGTTAAATTGTAAGCACATATATATTCATTCTAGTAAGACAAAAAATGTTCAAACTACCTCACAATTGTACTCATCTCACACTCTAGCAAAGTAATGCTCAAAATTCTCCAAGCTAGGCTTCAACAGTATGTGAACTTAGCGCTTCCAGATGTTCAAGTTGGGTTTAGAAAAGGCAGAGGAAAGAGAGGTCAAATTGCGAACATCCGCTGGATCATAGAAACAAAAGAAAATTCCAGAAAAACTTCTGCTTCATTTACTACGATAAAGCGTTTGTGTGGATCACAACAAACTGTGGAAAAATTTTCAAGGGATGGAAATACTAGACCACCTTACCTGCCTCCTGAGAAATCTGTATGCAAGTCAAGAGGCAATAGTTAGCAGACACGGAACAATGGACTGGTTCCAAATTGGGAAAGGAGTGCATCAAGGCGGTATATTGTCACCCTACTTATTTAACTTATATGCAGAGTACATCATGTGAAATGACAGGCTGGATGAAGCACAAGCTGGAATCAAGATTGCTGGGAGAAGTATTGATAACCTCAGATATGCCACTGCCCTTATGGCAAAAGAGAAGAGGAACTAAAGAGCCTCTTGATGAAAGTGAAAGAGGAGAGTGAAAAGTTGGTTAAAACTCAACATTCAGAAAACAAATATCATGGCATCTGGTTCCATCACTTCATGACAAAAAATAGAGAAACAATGGAAACAGTGAGAGACTTTATTATTTTGGGCTCCAAAATCACTGCAGATGGTGACTGCAGCCATGAAATTAAAAGATGCTTGCTCCTTGTTAGAAAAACTATGACAAACCTAGACAGCATATTAAAAAAAGAGACATTATTTTGCTGACAAAGATCCATATAATCAAAGCTATAGTTTTTCCATTAGTCATGTATGGATGTGAGAGCTGGACCATAAAAAAGGCTGAGTACTGAAGAATTGATTCATTTGAACTGTGGTGTTGGAGGAGACTCTTCAGAGTCTCCTGGACTGCAAGGAGATCAAACCTGTCCATTGTAAAGGAAATCAATCCTGAATATTCATTGGAAGGACTGATGCTGAAGCTGAAACTCCAATACTTTGATCACCTGATTCAAAGAGCTGACTTATTAGAAAAGACCCTGATGCTGGGAAAGATTGAAGGCAAAAGAAGAAGGGTACAACAGAGGATAAGATGGGTGGATGGCATCACTAACTCAATGGACATAAGTTTGGGAAAGTTTTGGGAGTTCGTGATGGATAGGGAGACCTAGTGTGCTACAGTCCATGGGGTCATTAAGAGTTGGACAGGACTGAGTGACTGAACTGAACTAAAGCACATATATAGGTACTAATAACATCTTGAAACCTATTTATAATAAAAAAAACTTTTGATTGCCCTATTTATTAAGAATTCTCTTGATTCTGTATATACAACAATGTATGACATGTATAAAATGTTAGATAGTTGGTAATTAACTGAAGGCTTCTTTAGCAGGACCTGTTTTATATCACTGATCATCTTAAGACAACTACTAAGCAGAAGACACTGTAGTAGGTAGCCACACAGAAATTAGCACTGCACAGCCAAATTTTTAGAAGATTTTATATCTTACTTAATCTCATATCTTAAACTTAATCATCTCAAGAGAAAAACAGAATTTGTTATGCTATTATTAAAAGTGCTTATATTTTGCATATCCAATATTTTTTCAGTATTCTGACATTTACTTACTTATTAGATATTTTAAGTTATGCCCTTTGCTTCAAAGCCTTGGAACAAAAGATAAAACTTTCATTAAATATTTTAATAAGGAGAAAACACAATCAAACAGCAGCATAACAATCAAACAAAAAAGCTCCCAGCATAAAACCAGAGATCTCACTTATTAAACAGTCTCCTTATAGAAGAATATTTTATTTAGAATAAAAGTGTGTGGTGTCTTCAGCATTATGTATTATTAAAACTAAAATTCAGTACAATAAAATCTGAATTTTGTACAGGGGATGCTGTATTCAATAATTAAAGAAGGAGATCAGTTTGCCAATCCTTGGCTTACCCCTTACCCAACTTGTTAAATAATTCAGATACTTTACTAACAAAGCTGATTTATAGTTAGCTAATTTGCATGATTCATTCTAATATGATGAAAACTTGTTGAGTTACACACCCTTTAAGACAGAGTTTTACATATATACAGTAAATTACTTTTACTATTATTATTCTTTGGTATGCTTACCAAAAGAAAGACTATGTAACTAAGACAAATGAGTAAAAGATGCAAAGTCTACAACATTGTAAAACAATTATACACAAATGACTTTCTAACATGGACAATTGATATATTAGAAAAGAATCACACTTTCCCTTATCATTTTTTATTTTATTTTATTTTTTTTGGTAATTAATTAATTTTTTATTGGAGGCAAATTATTTTACAATATTATATTGGTTGGTTTTGCCATACATTGACATGAATTTGCCCCGGGTTCACATAAGTTCCCCCTCCTGAACCCCCTCCCACCTCCCTCCTCCCTCTATCCTCCCTCTGGGTCATCCCCGCACGCCAGCCCCCAGCATCCTATAACATGCATTGACCCTGAACTAGTGATTCATTTCACGTATGACAACATACGTGTTTCAATGCCATTCTCCAAAATCATCCCACCCTCACCCTCTCCCACAGAGTCCCAAAGACTGTTCTATACATCTGTGTCTCTTTTGCTGTCTCGTATACAGGGTTATCATTTGCATCTTTCTAAATTCCATATATATGCGTTAGTATACTGTATTGGTGTTTTTCTTTCTGGCTTACTTCACTCTGTATAATAGGCTCCAGTTTCATCCACCTCATTAGAACTGATTCAAATGTATTCTTTTTAATGGCTGAATAATACTCCATTGTGTATATGTACCAAAGCTTTCTTATCCATTCGTCTGCAGATGGACATCTAGGTTGCTTCCATGTCCTGGCTATTATAAACAGTGCTGCAATGAACATTGGAGTACATGTGTCTCTTTCAATTCTGGTTTCCTCGGTGTGTATGCCCAGGAGTGCGATTGCTGGATCATATGGCAGTTCTATTTCCAGTTTTTTGAGGAATCTCCATACTGTTCTCCATAGTGGCTGTACTAGTTTGCATTCCCACCAACAGTGTAAGAGGGTTCCTTTCTCTCCACATCCTCTCCAGCATTTATTGCATGTAGACTTTTGGATAGCAGCCATTCTGACTGGTGTGAAATAATTTTCTTATAAACTTTTAGAATATATCCTAGCATACAGTAGATCTCCAGTAAATGTTGACCCTTTTGCATTCATACAGGAAGGTATTTCCTGAAAATCTTGCTATTTTAATAGTTTGTGCACCACCACTGTTTCACTTGATATTGTTACACTTAAGGTCTTTGTATAGATAAGTATAGGAACTGTATTCAGTATTTAAGATTTTGTTTAATTATTTCTTCTGATGCAGATATGAGATATTTCATAAGGTATATTGGATTATTTTGCTTCTGATTTAACCACAGTGGCTCCAAATATAAAGATTATTTCTGAAAAATGTACTCAATACTATTTTTAAAACTGATAAATGTTTGACTATTCATTATCTGATAAAAGATCTTTTGGTTTGAATAACAAGAAAGTCATATTCAGAGTCAAACCAACTTAGAGACCATGTGTACTTTGTAGTCTAGGAAGGATCCCTCATTTTATCAGAAACATTTTGGGACCTAATATCATTATGGTCAAGGGACCTGATTTGATTTAAAGAACTGTTATGATTTGGGTTCAAACAAATTTAATGTTGCATCATGCAGTATTTTCATTTCTATTCCTTTTATAATCATTTTGGCTATTGAAACAAAGAACCTTGGACTGTAGTTAGAAAAACTGTAAGCTATGATCCCTTAGCTTTCTATTTCCAATGAACAAAACAGGGTGTAATTTGTTACAATCTTAATTAAAATAAACTTATTTTTGCTGTAAAGGTTATACAATTTTCTTTTTTTCAGAAAAGTTTTATAATAAACATATATTTCCCATTCTTTTCTATCAGATTTTAAACTTTATAAAGTATTGCCAAACAAAAAAGAATCATGGAAAAATCATTGCTTAATTTCACTTTATGCTCTAAGCTGAAAAGACTATTCTTTAACTTGCCAATAAAACCTAAGCTATATTTCAAAACAATTTCTCCCAACACAAATCAGAATCCTTTGTGAATTTATTTAGATGCAAGAGAAAATAGCTTCCTTTCAAAGTCGAAGATATTGAAGTTTTTTAATAAAGTAAGATTAATTTTGTAATACAATTCTATAGGAAAAAGGAATTAATGGAACACAATAGGCCAACTAATCACTTCTTAGATAAAGATAACCAACTTTCAAGTTTTAGCTCCATTTTGCATAGATATGATATTAATATTTATTTTAAATACCCTTTAACACTTATTACATTTTCAAACTACTCAAGCACTATTTTAATTATCCAGAAGCATAATTCTTATTTATCTTCCTGAAGCTTATATTCTAAATTTTGTATGATATTCTCAATATTTGTAGTGAAAGGCCTTAGGAGAATTTCCCTGCTGTCTCTATTTTCCCTGCATGTCGTTATTCCTCCCTGCTCCAAACTGACCAGTGAAGAGAAGGGGGAGATGATGGGTAGTTCCCTTCACTGTTGGATATCCCCTCATAGACAGACAAGAGCATAATATCTTTAACCAGAAAACCTTCTCCCTTTGAGGACAGATTTATGGGGCTCTTAGCCAAGCACAGATTCCACCTCCAAGCGTCCCTATTATCTACACACCAGAAAGCTAGGAAAGTGGACATGGTAAAGACACATACCTGGAAATCCCTGAAAATTTGAAAAAAAATGTGGCATACGAAGACAGCAGGATGGGCAGAAGATACACTACTTCATTCAAAGATGCAAAGAAATGAGGTAAGGCGTTCAACTGACAAACATCAATGCAGAAAAGGAAACGTGGTTTGCTTCCTCAGTGTAAGGAAGACCAGCTCTTCCTATTTGCATCACCAGTGAAGCTAATGCCATTGATAAGGTAGCCAGGCCTCTGGGGTAAGTCACATGGCTTTCTTGTCAGCTGACATTACTTTTTTAGGGTTCCTTTCCCTGTGCCCCGGAAATTAGCGAAAGTCCTCTTCAGCATGCTTTCAGCTTGTTGCTGCTGCTGCTAAGTCGCTTCAGTTGTGTCCGACTCTGTGCGATCCCATAGACGGCAGCCCACCAGGCTCCTACATCCCTGGGACTCTCCAGGCAAGAACATTGGAGTGGCTTTCAGCTTCAGTTCAGTTCAGTTCATTTCAGTCGCACAGTCGTGTCCGACTCTCCGCGACCCCATGAATCACAGCACGCCAGGCCTCCCTGTCCATCACCAACTCCCGGAGTTCACTCAAACTCATGTCCACAGAGTCGGTGATGCCATCCAGCCATCTCATTCTCTGTCGTCCCCGTCTCCTCCCGCTGCCTCGTAAACAGAGGTATACACTAACTACTGCATGGAATTCTGCAACCAGAGATTTATAACTTGATAGAGCAAGCACATTGGGGTCTGGAAGATCACCACATCAAGGAGTATACTAGCCAAGGGAAGCTGACTTTCCACCACCTTCCACAATTATTGAAGAACTGCAGGGGTTAGAAATTCATTAAGACGGGTTGCTAAAGGTAGTATTTGAAGCCTCTCCACTGAAGATGAGCTTGAAGGAGTTGAGCCATGTACCCAGAAGACAGGTGAATACCCCACTGATTTACATCAGCAGACTGTTGAAGCTTCTTCAGGAGTCACGCAGGGACCCCAGGCTCAGATCAAATCTGCACTCTAGTCCTTAGCAATCTTTATCTGGCTCTATCACCAATTATCTAAACTCAAATTAAGAGAAAGGTGGTAGAATGCAAGAACAGGTTGTTACTCAGATTTTAATAGTAGCTATTCAGATTGGGGACAATCTAGAGAAAAACAGAAAGAAATTAAAGAGTACAATGTTGGCTGCTTAGTTAAAACTCATTACTAATGGGAATAATTCTTACTTTGTTCAGCCTATAAAAGGAAGAAAGGAGACCGTATGTCATTAATGCAAAAAGCCAGCTCACTGGAAAAAAGGTTATCGAAAGAGACTCTGAGGGATGCAGGAACTGCGATCACATGAAAATCAGGAAAGCCCAGAAAGTCAGGGAATTGTTGTCTTAAAATGAACAGACTTAGGGAACCTCAGAGGTGGGAACTGGTGATATTGGTGCTACTTATTCTAGAAACTCACTCAGAGATTTCTCTTTCCATTTGGTGACAGATCAATAAAAATCTGGTATTTCAGGTCAGCCTCTACTTCCTTTTCCTTTGCTTTTACCATACAGCTAGGTCTGCCCTAAACTTCAGATAGAAAGTCTGTGGGGTTCCTTGGGGGAAAGGTGTTTGCATTAGTTAAATATGTATCTTTTGAAAGTAAAAGGTTATGATAGAAAGTGGCAATCTTGTGCCAGCCTGGAAAAGCATCCTGAGTTACATTGCTTTGGGGTATGACAGAGAGTGGCATCTCACACGCCTTGCTGGAAAAGCACTGTGATCTGAACAAATCAATATATCACTTTGAGTCCCAGCGAATGATGAGACTCATTTAATTTGAGATATAGATGATAAAGATAGTTTACCAAGATAATAATATATGGTCATATGTAAAATAATATCTTTCTTCAATGTCTCAATTCAAATAAATAAAATAAAGATAATTTTAAATAGGACACTAATCCATAATATTATATTTTCAATAAAAGAGGAAGACAAATTTGGTAAAGTTAATTAACCACTATAGAGATTTGTACAAAATCTTACCATTAATCTGTGTAGCTCCCAACTCTGCAAACATTCTGACTAATAACTTGGGTAGCACTGTCTGCAAAATATTTCTCTGTAATTTACTGAGGTTCTGACTTTTCTCTATTTCTTCCTGTTCTGCTAGAAGAAGGATCTAAATTATAGTTTACTTTTACTTATGACAGAGTCCATATTATGTCAAAGGGTTTAAGTACTTTCCTACATGTTTTTCTAGTCACTTACAGGAGAACTCAAGAGAAATTTGTCCCATCAAAGGGACCTATAAGTGTTCAAAATGTAGATGACTTGTTGGTGGCCTCAAAAACTTGAGAACACTGCAAAGTTGATACTGTAGCTTTGCTTCCCAGTCCAAAAGTCTTCACCAAACAAATTGAAATATTGCTCAACTGAAGTCTAACACTTACAGTATTTATCAGCTGCAGCTCACAGTTTCAAAATCTATAAGTCAGTTCATTGTGCAGATAAGGAACTACCAAAAAAAGAATGAAAAATTAAAAAGAAAAAAAGAAAAACAAAAAAATGCACAATGTATCTGGGGCACTAGTACAATATTGTAAACAGTGGGTCCTAATATTGTAAACATTGGGTCCTAGCATTTGAAGAGAAAACAAAACCTCCGATAGAACTGCTGCTGCTGCTAAGTCGCTTCAGTCGTGTCCGACTATGTGTGACCCCACAGACGGCAGCCCATCAGGCTCTGCCATCCCTGGGATCCTCCAGGCAAGAACACTGGAGTGAGTTGCCATTTCCTTTCCCAATGCATGAAAGTGAAAAGTGAAAGGGAAGTTGCTCAGTCGTGTCCAACTCGTAGCGACCCCATGGACTGCACCCACGGGATTTTCCAGGCAAGAGTACTGGAGTGGGTTGCCATTGCCTTCTCCCTGATAGAACTACTGTGTGCTAACTGTGGGGATCAACATGGTGAACTCCTGGGAGCAGAGATCACCAGGTTGCTTAAGGAGAGGTGAATAGGTCCATGTCGGAAACAGAGCAAGTCAAAAAGCTCCTGTGGCTGATCATACTACTTTGTACCTCATAATCTCCTAACCCCTATTTTGTCCCTCCCCATTTCACTCTACCCACTGGTAACCATTACTTTGTTCTCTGTATCTGTGAGTCTATTTCACTTCTGTTATATTCATTGGCTTTACGTTTTTAGATTCTCATATAACTAATAACATACAGTATTTGCTTTTCTCTGATTCAATTCACTAAGCATAATCCTCTACAGATATTATATACATGACATTTTCTTTATCTATTCATCCATTGATGGATACTTAGGCTGCTTCCATCCTCTGGCTATTGGTAAATAATGCAGCTATGAACATTGAGGTGCATGCATCTTTTCAAATTAGTGTTTTCATTTTCCTCAGATATATATACCCAAGAGTTGAAATGCTGGATTATATAGGAGTTCCATTTTTAGTTTTTTGACGAACTTCCATAATGTATTCCATAGTGGCTATACCAATTTACATTCCCACCAACAGTATACTAGGGTTCCCTTTTTGCCACATCTTCACACACATTTGTTATCTGTAGTCTCTTTGATTATAGATATTCTGACAGGTGTGAGGCGATGTCTCATGGTGGTTTTGATTTGCATTTATCTGATGATTTGGTGATGGTAAGCATCTTTCCATGTGTTACTGGGCATTAGTAAGTCATTCTTGGAAAAATTTCTGTTTAGATCTTTTGACCATTTTTAATTGAGTTTTTTTTAATTGACTTGTGTGAGCTGCTTACCTAGTTGGATATTAATCCCTTATCAGTCATATTATTTGTAAATATTTTCTCCCATACAAGAGGCTGTCTTTTCATTTTGTTGATGGTTTCCTTTGCTATGCAAAAGGATTTAAGTTTAATTAGGTACCATTTGTTTAGTTTTGCATTGTTTATTTTTGCTTTTGTTTCCTTTGTCTTAGAAGATAGATCCAAAAAATATTGTTAACAATTTATACCAAAGAGTGTTCTGCCTATGTTCTCCGATTATTGACAAAGCAAAAGGGGGACTATCTCCATTAGTAATTATTGATAACAGCAAAGTAAAAGTAATTAACCTGTGTCCAGGTTAATTTGAAACAAAAATTTTGACATCTTTTGGAAAGATAATATAGAAAGGAAAAACATCCTATTAATACACAAACAGAAATCTGGCATTTACAGATAAAGACTTCAAAAAAACAGGTCCAAAGTCACTCAATTAACCTTAGGATGCAAATTCTCTTCAGTCTCAATACTGATGGATAAACAAAGGTAAATATGATTTAGTTAGCTGTTGTAATAGTATAATTACTGATTTAGACCCAATGCCAAAACAAAAACAAACCAAAAGCCCATAGGCTTTGTCCTCAAGACTTAAAGTAAGGGTATACATAAACACTGGAAGTTCAACATGTACCTTTCAATAAGTGCTTCATAAGAAGATTTTAAATATTAAATAATGGCCTCTGATACCATTCCTTGTATTTCACATCCAGGAAATAGTAAAACTTTTGGAAATGATAGAAAAGTTACTAAAAAATTAAATTGTCATATTAATGTGATGACAGTTGTGACTGACACTCAGAATTTATTGAATCTTGCAAGGGCAATGTCTGGATAAAAATTTAGACTTTCAGTCTCCATAGTTGAGCTATTCCTTAGGTTTGAATAAAATAGGACTTTATAAGGAATCACCAAATGATATTTCGAAAGCTACCCATTTGAAAATGCAAGCAATAGGGACAACACAATTGGTAAATTAATGTATTGCTAGGAAAAAAACATTTATAATTTGCTATTTGGGAAACTAACTCCACCATTCACCATTCATTGGTATGATACATTCAAAGGTCAATCCCTGAAAGTGAATAAAGTACTGAGTTCCAAAAATTCAATAATTCTATTATTTAATTGTTATTTTGACAATTGCTTTGCTATATATTTTACTGTGTACTGGCTGGGTATTTAGACTGCTATAACTTGCCCAGAGACAAACACTAACTGCAATGAAAATCATTAGAAGTTATACTGGTACTATTGTATAGTAAGACAGGGAGGAGACTGTAAAGGTAGATGCAAACTGCCAACTTTAGAACTAAGGAATGTCCTTCCCAAGAATCTGGGTATCATCTCTTTGAAGTGTAAACAACAAGAAAGAGTGTCTCTCCCCACTTCTGTGAGAGAGTAGGAAATTAATTTGAGTAGGAGCCTTCCTCCAAGTTGCAAAACCACCGCTTGACATAAGAAAGGAGAAGTTTGCTTTTGTTTCCCTTTAGATAAAGCCAAAAAGGTAACAAAAATGATCACTCCAATCACCAAGTGAATTTAAGATGAACTACGCAAGACAAATGATGTTGTCAAGTTCTCTCATTTGAAGATTAGTTACTGTTTATCTTGAAAACATGTATGTAATGGGGTGTATCTGCTTGGCTATATAAAGGGGAAGATTTCTTTCTGTTTTTGTGATCCTTTAGTGGGTTGCCCCTGATGTCCACCACATATTTTCTTGTTTGATGTTTACTCAATATTAAAACTGTTTCTTTCTCTTCTGGTTTGGTGGAGAGATTTTCTGAGTTGGGAAAATATTTCATTTTTAATTATATTTATCCAATATATGATACTAGAACTTTACAGAGTTATCCTAGAAGAGTAAGAACAGCCCAACCTCACTTATAGACATATATATGAAAACTTTAAATAAAAGGTTAAGGATGAGTGATAAAGTATTTGCCTGGATATACATTGCACTACTCATAATAACCAAGACTGCAAAAATGTAATCTTTAACAACTGATAGAACTTTACATTATAAAACATTCATTTAAGTATGTAGCCAATGAAGTACCATTTTCAAGAATGATGTGGGGAATAGAATTAGTATTCAATTTTTAATTTGTGATCTGATTTTACCTTTCTGTTTATCTTCATCTATTGCTCTTGGTCTCAGTCCACTGGTTTTCATACCACACTTTCAACAGCCTCTAAAATTTCACCTTTTATTCTCTCAGCCTTTTTAATATGATTGTGTGCTCTGGAAACAACACTCCCAGAGGATAAACTAACTTCAGCCTCTTCTGCATAGTTCCTTAAATAAAAATGATCTTAAAAATAAAGTAGAATTGATATTAAAATTATTGGGAGATCCATATGTGATGGAAAAGGACGGTCATATACAGAATTTTACATTATATAATCATTACACATAAATTTGAAATCTTTTTGCCACTTCTAGATAGAATATCCGGACATAGTTTCCTGAAGGGAAATCTGAGGCATGTATTACTTCCACCATTTTGAGATGTGGAACATGGTCACCATTAAGTACACCAAGCTAAGAAGAGACGCTGGTCAGAAAAGGCCCTGTTTGCTGCTGCTTTGGGGGAAGCTTTATTATAATATGAATCTTCTTTACTTATGTCAAAATGCCTTATTTTAAAAGTGTTTTTGACCCCAACCAGGCCCTAGTTAACTTGTTCCAGATCCAGACTTAACAACTGTGAACCCTTCATTTCTTCTCTGAAGGCCAGGTACATCGTAAGTTCTCAACATTTGTTAAGTAACTACAAAGAAAGGAAAGAGGGAAGGAAGGTATGATGGAAAAGGGAAATGAAGGAAGATGTCTGGGCGAGGCCTTATGATAGACTGGACTAAAATGACAAATGAGGAGCACTCCATTTCAAGATCTTTTTCATATCTTTTCCACAAGTATGAGAAAATGATGAATTTATTCAATGACAATTTGTAATTTAACCTCATTTAAAACAGAGATACAATATATAAAATATATTTCAGAGCATAATTAAATTAACTAAATACTGTTTCCAGGAATAATCTAGAAATGCAAGATTTTTCTATGGAAGACTTGGAATAGAGTATCAAAAATGATGGCATAGAAATTTTACTTAAAAATGCCACTTAATTAAGATATATATATAGATAGATAGATAGGTAGATACATATTTTAAATATAATGCTTAATCTCTAAGGTATTTGATGCCTGGATTCATTTAAGCAGTCTTTTGGAAGTCTTATTTTTTTAAATCAAACTTGCCATTCTACTAAGTTACTTAAGTATTATTACAGATAATTTGTGTATTAATTTGTTATGACAAACAGATTAAAGTTCTTTTTGTGATATTTCTCCCATTTTAATTATATTAAATAAAAATAAGTTTGAGAATTAAATTGATGTCAGTGCCCAATTAAAATACATGAAATATAAACTATTTTAGGCAATTTGTTCCTAATAATTTGGTTCCAGAATAAATTAAAAGCTGTTTGTTGGTTGATTTGGAGATTGATTCAATTTTTTACCTTTTGTGAATCCTACCTCTCTTATAATAATAAACATAATTACATGATATTTTTAATATACATTTAATACTTAACACATTAGTCCCAAAGTTGCATATCTTCTGTTTCAGACTATCCCAATTCTCTATTCTTTCATTTTGCCAAGAAAAAAGCTAACATGTACTTCCTATTTCAATAATGAATGGATAATTAATTAGACAACCCAGACTCAACACTGGTCTGTGTTATACTATGGTGGGCAGGATCAATTCCCCATCCAAAACTGGCTCAGATGTTAAGACTTATGATGCCACAGTAACCTACAACCAAAAATGTGTAATAGTTTATAACTCATGTTATGAAGTTTTCCCAGGGGCGGCAGCATCTAAGACTGTCTTAAATGTCTTGAGCTAGAGGAGGCATTGGGTTTGGTTTTTATTATAGACAGGGTGTGTGGCTGGGTAAGAATTCCAATGTGTGGACAGAGGTTTATGCTTGAACCTCCCACTGTTGCCAAGACACAGAGAACCCGTGCTTTCTTACTGACTTGTTCAGATATGGAGCAAAAGGGGATAAGAGAGGTTTGAGGCCTAAATGATGTCAGCAATCAAGCATGAAAATGGACTCAGACTCTTAATTATCAAACCTTACTCTATTACTTCCTAGAGGTAGGAACACGGATAAGTAAGTAAGATCTTACTTCTTTATCTTACTTGCTTTAATAGCAAGATCTTCCTCATAGATTGTATTTACTTCATAAATCAAATGGGGATATATATAAGTTTTTAGCACATAGTTATTGTGGGGATTAAATGGGTATATGGGTGTGTGTGTGTATATATATATATATATATACTTATTTCTTATATATATATATATACATATATAAGTGTATATATATGTATATATATATATATATATATATATATATATATACTTATTTCTCCCTTAGAAACTTTTTGGTGCAAAGGATGAACTCAGAGCTTATTTTCCTCCTTAATGGAATAATTATGTACTAGGGCATTTTTCTAAGTGGAATATGTGACATAACTGTCATCACAAGCTCACACTGTTACAAGGGGAAAGCTAAAAGTGACTAGAATTAGTACCATAAATTAGAGAAAGGAGACAGTTTAGATTTAGAAAAGGGAAAGCTTAACTATAAACATGGAGCAGTTAAAATGTAAGGTCCACTTTGAAGGCTGAGTAGTGACTTCAGTGGGAGAGAAGTAGAGAAATCTATTTTTTCAGTCAGAAGGAACAGCATAAACAAAAACAATCAGCATGGGAAGTAAAAGGAATAGAATGACTGCAAAGTTCAGGCCTTGTGGGGAGGATTGGATATCCACAGGATAGCCAGTGACCTGTGAAAGAATTCTATTAAAAATTGCCAAATTATGCATTATAAATTATAAAACCCAAAGGATATTTCAAAAATAGAAATGAATAGCAATGTAAACAGCTGAAGAACCAATTCATAAACATGATGCAACTTAATATCTAAGTTCATGGAGTTTTTCTAGATCAAAAAAGTCAATCAAGTATATTCCACCTTATAGTAAACACAGAGACAAGATATGTCTGGGGCTGGAAAAGACCTACTTGACCTGCTCATAAAGTATATGGAGGGAGACTGTGATTATCTGTGATGACTGGGGAACTGGGAGAACTGGGACAAAATTTGGTACAAACTATGGTATAATATTTCCACCATTCATCAAAGTGTGGAAGGCTTTAGGATTATGGCTCACAAGAGATTGAAAGTTACAGAAAAATTCTACCTATGATTGCAGTCAGAAAGTTGTCCTTCAACAAAAATCCTATTGTCCACTCTATTTTAGTAACTGTTTTATCTTCTCAGTTTACAGTAGTAAAGAAAAGAAATGAGGTCCTAGATATCATAAATCCTATAACTAACAATGAAGAAATAAAATAAATGAATAAAGAAATAGTACAATTTCAGTTTTAAATATTATTAAATAAATAAAATGGGATGAATGACAGAAAGTGAGTTGGGACATGTGGGGAATTTAGAAAAGCTCTGCTGGAAATTTGATACGGAACTTCAATGGCAAGACAAGGTCAGTTATGCAAAGACCTAGGGAAGAATATTCAGATACAACACAATTATAGGGGAAAATATTATGAGGTGAGACAGTCTTCAATTAGTATATGAGGAACTGTAATAAAATACGCAAATAGAATACTCTTTTGGAGGAGAAACAAATTGGATTGTGTAACTGGGTAACTGGATGTAGGAATGAAGAAATAATATGCAATTAAGACACCAAGAAGGAGAAGGCAATGGCACCCCACGCCAGTACTCTTGCCTGGGAAATCCCATGGACGGAGGAGCTTGGTAGGCTACAGTCCATGGGGTCGCAAAGAGTCGGACACGACTGAGCGACTTCACTTTCACTTTTTACTTTCATGCATTGGAGAAGGAAATGGCAACCCACTCCAGTGTTCTTGCCTGGAGAATCCCAGGGACAGAGGAGCCTGGTGGGCTGCCGTGTATGGGGTCGCACAGAGTCAGACACGACTGAAGTGACTTAGCAGCAGCAGCAAGACACCAAGAAGAGAGAGCAGAAAAGTCTATTGATCATTGAGTGTGTGCTTTAATATACCTTGTGCAAATGAGCTTTGTAGTAGCAATTCAAGTCACATGGTTGAACTCATGTAACATATGTGAAAACAGTGGTTTTGAGCTAATTTGGGATTTCTCAAAGTCACTTTGTCAAAATTTTAAATGGCATCTGCTAACTTCAAAGCCCAGGCTGTTGGCATTTTACCTTACTCTTTCTTTATGGGTTTAAGTGATGCCTGGCGGTACCAATGGCACAGAGAGGATATTTAGAAAAGAAAGTTCATATAAATTCAAAATGGGTTTTATTATAGATATCTAAGTGGAACTATTTACCAGGCCATTGCAGTGGAATAACAAATAAGGACAGGCCCAAGGCTGTATTGATTCTAATAAATCCTATAAAGGAGAGAATTGAGAGGGGGGAAAATAAAAAAGAGCCCTTTGTTAATGCTTTTTCTAGTCAGTTTACAAGCCTGAAAAAAATATTGGATTTGATAAAAGCTTTATAAATTCTTTAAACTCATTTACCATTTGATTACCAACCATGAATATTTCAATATTTTTTGAATGAATGGCATTTTACTAGAGAAACCTCAATGCCAAATTTTCTAAGGACAACTGGTATTTGTCTTATTTGAATGCTAAACACTTTTTAAAAACTTCTATTGGGGCAATCATTATCAAAGCAAAATTCTAATTAGTTGTAGAACTCTGATTTAATACTAGTTCTAGGAAGTGAGACCAGAGTAATACTTAAATGATATTCAGAATGGGAATATTTGCAAAAATAGCACAATTTAAATAAGTATGTTTGAATAAATACAATGGAAGAACCTACAGTATCATCAGGGAAGGATATTTGCTGTTTTGATACACAAAATCATTCAGAGTAATTAACATGGAAGAAAAAACAATGAAGGACCGGAGAACTCTGGGAAGACTGCAGAATAGGAAGCACCAAGAATCTATTTCCCCACCTAGACAACAAGTGCACTGCAGAATCTATTGATGTCATTATGTTGGAGTTCTGGAGTCAATAAGCCTTGCAACTTTCAAAAGAAACTTTGGAAGGTAAACTGGGTTCCGTTCCGTTCCGTTCAGTCGCTCAGTCGTGTCCTACTCTTTGCGACCCCGTGGACAGTAGCCTACCAGGCTTCTCCGTCCATGGGATTCTCCAGGCAAGAATACTGGAGTGGGTTACCATTTCCTTCTCCAGGGGATCTTCCTGACCCAGGGATCGAACCCGGGTCTCCCGCATTGGAGGCAGACGCTTTTAACCTCTGAGCCACCAATTATATCAGTTCTGTAGTTGCCACCCATTCCTCACCCTCCAGTCCTACAGCAGGGATCCATGCACATGTTCCTAGATTAACTTGTACAAAGATTTCAGGATCAAGGCAGGCAATATGAACCCTATTCTCCAAATACCAGGGGAATGTGCTCTGATTAGTAATGGTGGTGGTGGTGATGGTTTGATTGCTAAGTTGTGTCTGACTCTTTGTGACCCCATGGACTGTAACCCACAAGGCTCCTCTGTCTATGGGATTTCCCAGGCAAGAATACTGGAGTGGGTTGCCATTGCCTTCTCTAGAGCATATTTCTTGACCAGGGATTGAACCCAGGTCTAGTGCAGTGCAGGTGAATTTGTTATTGACTGAGTCACCAGGGAAGTCTCCTGATCCATGATTACTGCTTCTAATCAAGGAAGTGCAGACATAGAAGTAGCCCTTGCTTCATTACTCCTTCATTGTTGCAAGCCCCTCCCTCTCAGGCTGAAGCAACTTTAAGGGATTCTAGGGTTGAGCATTATTATATCTGCCTTCACTTTTCATTTCCCAGAGATTAAATACTAGGGACTTCAAAATCAACTGTATATAGAGAGGAAACTAAAAAAGTCACTGAACATATGCAGGAAAAGATGCAGGATCAAATAAACTAGAGAAGACTTTAATCTACACCTCGGGCTTATTTTCAGCATAAAGAGAATCTACCTTGATTGGAAACAAAAAATAAAACACAACAAGTCTGTGGGATGAAGGAGAATTTGATTACCACATTACTAGATTAAAATGTCCAGTGTTCAACAGAAAATCACAAGGCACACATGAAAGAGGAAAAGCATGGCCCATTAAAAAAAAAAAAATACCAACAAAAACTATCTCTGAGAAAAATAGATGAACGATCAACTAGATAGTTTTGAAAACAACTAGCTTAAAGATGCACAAAGAACTAATGGAAGATGTGGAGAATGTAAATAAAATGATATATGAACAAAATTAAAATATGAATAAAAACAGAAAACCTAAAAAGAAATAAAAAATTATAGATTTGAAAAGAACAATAATTTAGATGAAAAATTTACTAGAAAGATTGAAAGGCAGATTTGACCAGGTAGAATGAACCAATGAATCTGAAGACCTACAATGAGAAGATAAAAAAGGGGAAAGATATTACTTGAAGAAATAATGGTTGAGATACACCAAGTTTTATGAAAGATATGAACATAAGCATCTAACAACTCAATAACTTCCAAACAGGATGAACTTAAAGAGGTTCATCCCAAAATGCACTTATAATCAAACTGTTGAAAGATAATGACAAAAAAAGAAACCTGAAAGAAGCAAAAGAGAAGTGACTTATCACATATAAAGCATCCTCAATAAGATTCTCAGCAGATTTCTCTTCAGAAGCATTGGAGGCCATAAGGCCACAGGATGATATATTTATTCAAAGTGATTTTTTTAACACCAGATATTATTTAATTTTATTTTTCTTTTTTTTTTCTTTTTATTGGAGGCTAATTATTTTACAATATTACATTGGTTGGTTTTGCCATACATTGACATAAATCTGCCCCGGGTGTACATGAGTTCCCCCTCCCGAACCCCCCTCCTACCTCCCTCCTCCCCTAATCTTCCCTCTGGGTCATCACCACATACCAGCCCTGAGCATCCTGTATCATGCATCGATCCTGAACTGGCGGTTCGTTTCACATATGATAATATAAATGTTTCAATGCCATTCTCCCGAACCATCCCAACCTCACTGTCTCCCAGAGTCCCAAAGACTATTCTATACATCTGTGTCTCTTTTGTTGTCTTGTATACAGGGTTATCATTTCCATCTTTCTAAATTCCATATATAGGCATTAGTATATTGTATTGGTGTTTTTGTTTCTGGCTTACTTCGCTCTATATAATAGGCTCTAGTTTCATCCACCTCATTAGAACTGGTTCAAATGCATTCTTTTTAATGGCTGAGTAATACTCCATTGTGTATATGTACCAAAGCTTTCTTATCCATTCGTCTGCAGATGGACATCTAGGTTGCTTCCATGTCCTGGCTATTATAAATAGTGCTGCAATGAACATTGGAGCACAGGTGTCTTTTTCAATTCTGGTTTCCTTGGCGTGTGTGCCCAGCAGTGCAATTGCTCAATCATATGGCAGTTCTATTTACAGGTTTTTGAGGAATCTCCACACTGTTCACCATAGTGGCTGTACTAGTTTGCATTCCCACCAACAGTGTAAGAGGGTTCCCTTCTCTCCACACCCTCTCCAGCATTTATTGCATGTAGACTTTTGGATAGCAGCCATTCTGATTGGTGTGAAATGGTATCTCATTGTGGTTTTGATTTGCATTTCTCTGATAATGAGGGATGTTGAGCATTTTTTCATGTGTTTGTTAGCCATCTGTATGTCTTCTTTGGAGAAATGTCTGTTTAGCTCTTTGGTCCATTTTTTGATTGGGTCATTTATTTTTCTGGAATTGAGCTGCAGGAGGTGCTTGTATATTTTGGAGATTAATCCTTTATCAGTTGCTTCATTTGCTATTATTTTCTCCCATTCTGAAGGCTGTCTTTTCACCTTGCTTAGAGTTTCCTTTGCTGTGCAGAAGCTTTTGATTTTAATTAGGTCCCATTTGTTTATTTTTGTTTTATTTCCAATATTCTGGGAGGTGGGTCATGGAGGATCCTGCTGTGATTTATGTCGGAGAGTGTTTTGCCTACGTTCTTCTCTAGGAGTTTTATAGAATCTGGTCTTACTTTTAGCTCTCTAATCCATTTTGAGTTTATTTTGGTGTATGGTGTTAGGAAGTGTTCTAGTTTCATTCTTTTACAAGTGGCTGACCAGTTTTCCCAGTGCCACTTGTTAAAGAGACTGTCTTTTCTCCATTTTATATTCTTGCCTCCTTTGTCAAAGATGAGGTGTCCATAGGTGCGTGGATTTATCTTTGGGCTTTCTATTTTGTTCCATTGATCTCTATTTCTGTCTTTATGCCAGTACCATACTGTCTTGATGACTGTGGCTTTATAGTAGAGCCTGAAGTCCGGCAGGTTGATTCCCCCAGTTCCATTCTTCTTCCTCAAGATTGCTTTGGCTATTCGAGGTTTTTTGTATTTCCATACAAATTGTGAGATTATTTGTTCTAGTTCTGTGAAAAATGTCGCTGGTAGCTTGATAGGGATTGCATTGAGTGTAGAAATTACTTTGTGTAGTATACTCATTTTTACAATATTTATCCTTCCATTCCACGAACACGGTATATTTCTCCATCTATTAGTGTCCTCTTTGATTACTTTCACTAGTGTTTTATAGTTTTCTATTACAAGTCTTTCGTTTACTTAGGTAGATATATTCCTTAGTATTTAATTATTTTCGTTGCAACAGTGAATGGAATAGTTTCCTTAATTTCTCTTTCTATTTTCTCATTATTAGTGTATAGGAATGCAAGGGATTTCTGTGTGTTGATTTTATATCCTGCAACTTTCCTGTATTCATTGATTAGCTCTAGTAGTTTTCTGGTAGAGTCTTTAGGGTTTTCTGTGTAGAGGACCATGTCATCAGCAAACAGTGAAAGTTTTACTTCTTCTTTTCCAATTTGTATTCCTTTTATGTCTTTTTCTGCTCTGATTGCTGTAGCCAAAACATCCAGAACTATTTTGAATAGTAGTGGTGAGAGTGGGCACCCTTGTTTTGTTCCTGACTTTAGGGGAAATGCTTTCAGTTTTTCACCATTGAGGATAATGTTTGCTGTGGGTTTGTCATATATAGCTTTTATTATGTTGAGATAGGTCCCTTCTATTCCCACTTTCTGGAGGGTTTTTATCATAAATGGATGTTGAATTTTGTCAAAGGCTTTCTCTGCATCTATTGAGATAATCATATGATTTTTATTTTTCAGTTTGTTAATGTGGTGTATTATGTTGATTGATTTGCGAATATTGAAGAATCCTTGCATTCCTGGCATAAAGCCCACTTGGTCATGATGTATGATCTTTTTAATGTGTTGTTGGATTCTGATTGCTAGAATTTTGTTCAGGAGTTTTGCATCTATGTTCATCAGTGATATTGGCCTGTAGTTTTCTTTTTTGGGGATTAGGGTGATGGTGGCCTCATAGAATGAGTTTGGAAGTTTCCCTTCCTCAGCAATTTTCTGGAAGAGTTTGAGTAGAATAGGTGTTAGCTCTTCTCTAAATTTTTGGTAGAATTCAGCTGTGAAGCCGTCTGGACCTGGGCTTTTGTTTGCTGGAAGATTTCTGTGCTTGTGATGGGTCTGTTCAGATTTTCTATTTCTTCCTGGTTCAGTTTTGGAAAGGTGTACTTTTCTAGGAATTTGTCCATTTCTTCCAGGTTATTCATTTTATTGCCATATAATTGCTGATAGTATTCTCTAATAATCCTTTGTTTTCTGTGTTGTCAGTTGTGATCTCTCCATTTTCATTTCTAATTTTATTGATTTGGTTCTTCTCCCTTTGTTTCTTGATGAGTCTGGCTAGTGGTTTGTCAATTTTATTTACCTTCTCAAAGAACCAGCTTTTTTCTTTGTTGATTTTTGCTATGGTCTCTTTTGTTTCTTTTGCATTTATCTCTGCCCTAATTTTTACGATTTCTTTCCTTCTACTAACCCTGAGGTTCTTCATTTCTTCCTTTTCTAGTTTCATTAGATGTAGAGTTAGGTTATTTAGTTGACATTTTTCTTGTTTCTTGAGGTGTGCCTGTATTGCTATGAACTTCCCCCTTAGCACCGCTTTTACAGTGTCCCAGATGTTTTGGGTTGTTTTGTTTTCATTTTCAGTCATTTCTCTGCATATTTTGATTTCTCTTTTGATTTCTTCTATGATTTGTTCATTATTCAGCAGCGTGTTGTTCAGCCTCCATATCTTGGCATTTTTAATGGTTTTTCTCCCGTAATTGAGATCTAACCTTACTGCATTGTGGTCAGAAAAGATGATTGGAATGATTTCAATTTTTTTGAATTTACCAAGGCTAGATTTATGTCCCAGGATGTGATCTATCCTGGAAAAGGTTCCATGTGTGCTTGAGAAAAAGGTCAAATTCATTGTTTTTGGGTGAAATGTCCTATAGATATCTATTAGGTCTAATAACTGGTCTATTATATAAATTAAAGTTTGTGTTTCCTTGTTAATTTTCTGTTTAGTTGATCTATCCATAGATGTAAGTGTGATAACAAAAACTCCCACTATTATTGCATTGTTGTTAATTTCCCCTTTCATACTTGTTAGTAATTGTCTTACATATTGCGGTGCTCCTATGTTGGGTGCATAAATATTTATAATTGTTAAATCTTCTTCTTGGATTGATCCTTTGATCATTATGTAGTTTCCTTCTTAGTCTCTTTTCACAGCCTTTCTTTTAAAGTCTATTTTGTCTGATATGAGTATTGCTACCCCTGCTTTCTTTTGGTCTCTATTTGCATGGAATATCTTTTTCCAGCCCTTCACTTTCAGTCTGTATGTGTCCCCCGTTTTGAGGTGGGTCTCTTGTAGACAACATATATGGGGTTCTTGTTTTTGTATCCATTCAGCCAGCCTTTGTCTTTTGGTTGGGGCATTCAACCCATTTACCTTTAAGGTAATGATTGATAAGTATGATCCCGTTGCCATTTTCTCTATTGCCTTGGTTTCGAGTTTATACACCCTTTCTGTGTTTCCTGTCTAGAGAAGATCCTCTAGCATTTGTTGGAGAGCTGGTTTGGTGATGCTGAATTCTCTCAGCTTTTGTTTGTCTGTAAAGCTTTTGATTTCTCCTTCATATTTGAATGAGATCCTTGCTGTGTACAGTAATCTGGGCTGTAGGTTATTTTATTTCATCACTTTAAGTATGTCTTGCCATTCCCTCCTGGTCTGAAGAGTTTCTGTTGAAAGATCAGCTGTTATCCTTATGGGCATCCCCTTGTGTATTATTTGCTGCTTTTCCCTTGTTGCTTTTAATATTTGTTCATTGTGTTTGATCTTTGTTAATTTGATTAATATGTGTCTTGGAGTATTTCACCTTGGGTTTATCCTGTTGGGGCAATCTGGGTTTCTTGGACTTGGGTGATTATCTCTTTCCCCATTTTAGGGAAGTTTTCAACTATTATCTCCTCAAGTATTCTTTCATGGTCTTTCTTTTTGTCTTCTTCTTCTGGGACTCCTATGATTCAAATGTTGGAGCGTTTAACATTGTCCCAGAGGTCTCTAATATTGTCCTCATTTCTTTTAATTCGTTTTTCTTTTTTCTTCTCTGTTTCATTTATTTCTACAATTCTATCTTCTAGCTCACTTATCCTGTCTTCTGCCTCTGTTATTCTACTGTTTGTTCCCTCCAGAGTGTTTCTGATCTCATCTATTACATTATTCATTGTATATTAACTATTTTTTATTTCCTCTAAGTCCTTATTAAACCTTTCTTCCATCTTCCAATCCTTCTCTCCAGGTTTTTTATCTGTAACTCCATTTTGCTTTCAAGATTTTGAATCATTTTCACCATCAAAGTTCGAAATTCTTTATTAGGTAGATTCCCTATATCCTCCTCTTTTGTTTGTGTTGGTGGGCATTTATCTTGTTCCTTTACTTGATGGGTATTTCTCTGCCTCTTCATCTTGCTTATATTGCTTTGCTTGGGGTGGCCTTTCCCTCTTCTGGCCATTTGTGGAGTTCTCTTTATTATGTAGTTTCCTCGCTGTGTGTGGGGTTGAACTTGTCAAGGTTACCTGGTTATGGAAGCTTGTGTCGGTGTTCTAGTTGGTGGAGCTGGATTTCTTCTCTCTGGAGTGCAATGAAGTGTCCAGTAATGACTTATGAGATGTCAGTGGGTTTGCAGTGACTTTGGGCAACCTCTATATTGAAGCTCAGGGCTATTTTCCTGTGTTGCTGGAGAATTTTCGTGGTATGTCTTGCTCTGGAACTTGTTGACCCTTGGGTGGTGCTTGGTTTTAGTGTAGGTATGGAGGCGTTTGATGAGCTCCTATCGATTAATGTTCCCTGGAGTCAGGAGTTCTCTGGTGTTCTCAGGATTCGGGCTTAAGCCTCTTGCTTCTGGTTTTTGATCTTATTCTTGGAGTAGTCTCTAGACTACTCTATCTGTCATTTCCAAGGTGGTTCCCTTTGTTTTAGCTTCTGTTTGCTGGTCTCTTCAGTGTCTAATTTCCGCCCTGATATTAAGGGTGGGTGGACACTTTTTAAGGCTCAGTTGTTCAGTCCTGTTCTGGGGAGGGAGGAATGCTGCAGACAAATATCTCTGGCATCTGTGGGGAGTGCTCGCAGCGTCTCAGCCACACTGGGTTTGCCCCCGCTCACAGCACGCGTGTTGTCCCAGTCTACACTGCACAGGCTCTAGGTTGCTCTGCTGGGAACTTTCCGAGGCCAGTGCTGGGTTGTATGCATTTCCCAGGTCTGAGTGGCTCAAGTTCAGTTTCTCGGGTACTCCACAAAGGTGAAGACTTGGTTGGGCCTGCGTTTGGTGCCTTCCCCGGTCCAATCAGCTCAGGTGACCAGGTGTTTTGTGAGCGTGGTCGCTATGACATCGCCTCCCCAGTCCCTCCCACACGTTTTCTGGGTGTACTACCGGTGCACCTTCTTAGGCGGATATTGACCGGACCGAGCCCAAGAAGTCTTGATTAACAACAAGCCTGCCTGCAGTTTGTATCGGATGCCTTTCTGGGGCCTCAGTTGCCCCCTCTGGTTCTGGCTGACCTCCCTGCCTGTCTCGGTGGGGGATGGGGGATGGGCCGACCACAGCCAGCTCGCTTTGCTCAGCCCTTTGTTCTGTGAGCGGGACTGGCAGAGTCTTAGGTTAGAACTTTCCGCCTTTTCGTGGGGAAGCTATCCCACAGTCTGCTTTGCTATCCCCAGTTCTCTCAGATTACCCTCGCAGCATTCAAGCCCAGTCCTCTCTCTAAGCAGTTCACCCGGCTCCTCCTTGCCCTGCCCCCACTTGCTAATGGCGTCTGCAGGCGTCTGCACTGCTTCTCCACTGGGAGTTACCCTTTGGCAGGTAATCTGTGGTTTTTAATTGTTTCTTTCTTTTTCCTCCCGGTTATGTGGCCCTCTGAGGTTCCAAGGCTCGCCACAGATTCATTAGTGAGAGTGTTTCCTGGTGTTTGGAAACTTCTCTCTTTTTAAAGCCTACCTTCCCGGGACAGAGCTCCGTCCTTACCTCTTTTGTCTCTCTTTTTATCTTTTATGTTTTTTCCTACCACCTTTCGAAGACAATGGGCTGCTTTTCTGGGTGCCTGATGTCCTCTGCCAGCATTCAGAAGTTGTTTTGTGGACTTTACTCCGCCTTCAAATGTTCTTTTGATGAATTTGTGGGGGATAGAGTGGTCACACCATCCTATTCCTCCACCATCTTTAACACCAGATCTATTCAAAGTGTTAAAAACAAACAAACAAACAAACAAACACTGTCAATCAAGAATCCTGTACCTGGCAAAACTTTTTTTCAAAATGAGGGAGAGGATGAGATCAGATGGTGGGTGTGGAGCTTATAAGCTTTAAAAATATCTACATGTGGAGCAATTTTAACTGAAAACTAAATGGAAACTGTCAGAAAGACTCCTGCACAACCAGGGATGTAAGAAAAATCCACATGCAACTGGGCAGGAAGGGAAGTAAAATAATCAGGTGTAACCTGTACCCTTGGTAGGGAACTCAGAGGAAAAGGGAAATTACACAGGGAGAGATCCTCCTTGGAGAGTGAGCATTTCAATCCACATATTGGGTGCCCAAGTCCAGAGGTCTAACACAGGAAACACAAGTCCCCTTTGCTGGTTGGAGGGCTGGTGGAATTAACAGGAGGGCTAAGGGAAGCCTGGGTTCTGCTTTTGAGTGTGTGTACACACACTTGCTCCCAAAGCAGGATGGAGAGGGTGAAATGAAACTGCAAAAGAGAAAATAGGCTGTCCTGCTTCCTCCCACTGCCACTGTACATGCCCCATCCTGAGCTGAGTGAATGCTCTAGCCCTACTTGCTTCTTGATGCAACTTCAGCCTGGGGCAAGGGCCCAGCTGTGAGACACAGAGGCAGCTCACATCTAAAGCAGTGTCCAAGTAGGGCAGGAGCATAGGAGAAGCAGCTTCATCTCTGTTTGTGGCCAGATCACCACAGCCTGTGCCTTGACCCATGTAAAAAGCCAAGACATGCCCTGCCTGTCCTGTGGTACAGCTCCACACCAGAACTAGGGTGGCAAAGGCCAAGGGAAGAGCCCTGCTGTAACGATAAAGGAGACTCGGACCCTAAAGAAGTGTCTGGGCAGGGCATGGGCAGCAGTCTATGGCACTTACAATATGTAGCTCATCAGAAAGTGTCCAGATCTCAGACCCTACCCAGATCACCACAGCCTGTACTGAAATACACATCAAGTGCCCACACCAGCCCCTCTTACTACAGCACTGACCCACTTTGGGGCAAGTGTATCATTCTGAAAGGAGGGAGAGCAAACACTTAAAGAGAATGTAGCTAGCTTGGACCCAACTCTCAGGGCTTCTGCTCCAGCAACGTGGGACCCAATCTTGGCCGGAGAGGGCAGTGATGGCCACTGAGTAGAGGAGAGAACTTTGCTTAAAGCTGGCTCTGGCTTTAGTCTCTCCATCTCCAGGTCTATCTCCTACCAATGTGATAGCTGTCAGCACATCCTCAGGAAAGATGTGACTTATGGTCACATCAAATTAACTCTCTAACCAAAGCCTCTAGGCACACTCAGACTGTACAGGGATGCTCCCACATAAAGACTCCTTCATGACCACAATATGTAGATTTTTCATCTAATTTCACAGGGACAGAGAAAGTTAATCAAGGGTATAAGACAGAAAGTGGTCTCAATTGAAAGAGCAACAAAGAAAACCTGAAAAAATAAACAATGAAATAGAAATATACAATGTACCAGGTAAAAATTCAAGGCATTAGTGGTAAGAAAGTTAACTGAATTAAGGGAAAGAATATATGAACACAGTGAGATTTTAATAAGGAACTAGAAAATATAAAAAAGAACCAGTCAAAACTGAAGAATACAATAACTGAAATGAAAAAGTCACTAGAGGAAATTAATAGAAGACTAGGTGATACATAAAAATTTATAAGTGGTCTGGAAGATAGAATAATAAAAATCACCCAATCAAAATAGTAAAAAAGAAAAAAAAATGAGAATGGTTTAAGGATCTTTGGGATAACACCGTGTCTGCCAACATTTATATATGTCCCAAAAGGAGAAGAGAGTCAAAAATATATTTGATATATTGCTAAAATTATTGCCAAAACCTTCCAAACCTGAGGAAGGAAATAGATACACAGGTATAGGAAGCACAAAGAGTCCCAAACAAGATGAATCCAAACAGACTCACACTACAACGTATCATAATTAAAATGGCCAAAGTTAAGGAAAAAGAAAGAATTCTAAAGGCTGCAAGAGAAAAACCGAGCCATATAAAAGGGCACTACCATAATGTTATCAACATATTTTTGTACAGAAGCTTGGCAGCCCTGAAGGGAGTGGCATGATACATTCAAACCTCAAAGGGAAAAACCTGTAACCTAGAATATTCTAACCAGCAAGATCATCATTTATAATTAAAGGAGAGATAAATAATTTTTCAGATAAACAAAAATGAAAAGAGCTAATTAACACTAAACCCACCATAAAAAACTGTTTAGGGACCTTCTCTAAGTGGTAAAGAAAAGGCCATAAGAAGAAAGAATCTATAGGGAAGGAAAAAATCCCACAAATAAAGGCAAATATATAGTAAAGGCTGAAGATCAACTACTTAAATAAGTTAGTACAAATATTAAAAGACAAAAAATTGTAAAATCAACTATGACTGCAATAATCAGTACAGCATAGGGAAATACAGTCATTGTTTCTAACAACTTTAAACAGAGTGTAATCTATAGAAGTACTAAATCACTGTGTTCTACACATAAAACAAATATAATATTGTAAATCAACTACACATCAATAAAAATTAAAAAAAAATACAAAGGTGAGGGTGAAATTAAGACATTGCCAGATTTAAAAAATGCTAAGGGAGTTCAAAGTGTTTGGCTTGTTTCGCTAGAAATGTTTAAGGGATTTCTACTGGTTGAAATGAAAGGATAGTAGTTGAAAACTCAAAGTTATAAAAGGAAATAAAGATCTAAGCAAAAGTAAATATGAGGGTGATTATAAAACTGTTTTAACAATGGTTTGTAGCTGTACTGTTTGTTTTCTAAATGATTTATGGGACCAATACATTTAGAAACACAATTATTTGTCCAATGGTAGTACTATTTTAACTTTGGTTTGTAACTCCACATTTTGTTTTCTACATAATTGAAGATACACATTTAAAAACAATAATTAGTTTTGTTTTTGGACATGCAATTATTTAAGTGTAATCTTGTGATATTAAAAAATGAAAACAGTGCAGAGAGAGCTATAATGGAGCAATTTTTTATGCTATTGAACTTGAGACTGTATACATTCAATTTGGAGTTTAATAGTTTTAAGATGTTAAATGGATACACCACGGACACAGAATTTTATAACCCTAGGTACTAGAAAATGAAGATAAAACTAAACTACATACCCAGAACCCCTTTAATGTAGGATAGGATAGGCCCCTTAAGATTTAAGAATTCCAGTGTACTAGTACAAGTGTATGCTTTAATATTTCGCCAAAGGGACCTACAGTTTTTCACCAGGGTAACTATGCTACAGGGAAAAGGAAATAACCAGAAATTTCGGGACTATTGTACACCACCTCTGAACTGACAGTAATTCCAGGAGATCCAAAATTACACTGTTACTACTTAGGAAAACAGTAAATTGAAACAATACTTCATTCCTGTAGGGACTGCAAAGTTTAAAGCCACCAAAGACTTGAAGGAAGCAGGGATTTCTACCACATTCCCATTTAACTAGCCTATCTGGCCAGTGAAAAAAACATAAATGACAGTGGATTTTTGTAAATTTAACATAGTGACTCCAAGTGTAGCTACTGAACCAGAGGTGGTTTATAATACATCCTCTGGTATTTAATATGTAGTCAATAATCTGGCAAATACTTTTCCCTTAATGCTTGTTAATAAAAACCACCAGGTTCAGTTTGTTTCAGCTCTAAAGCCAGCCATACATCATCACCATTCTACCTCAGGACCATATCAACTCTCCACCCCATGTCATAATTTAGTTTGTAGGCTCTTAATTACCTTTATCTTCTACAAGACATCACATTGGTCAATTAATTTGATAGCATTATGCTGATACGACCTAGATAGCATGAAGACCAACTACTTTAGACTTATTGGTAAGACATTTGGATGCCAGAGGGTGAGAAATAAATCTGACAAAATTTAGAAGGCTTCCAACTCAGGAAATTTCTAAGGGTCCAGCATGTCAAGCGTGTAGCGTGTGAAGATATCCCTTTTAAGCAACTAGTTAAACTATTGCATCTGTGCCCTCCAACAACCAAGACGGGGCAGAATGTCTAGTGGGCTTCATTATATTCTGGAGGCAACATATCCCTCATTTCATTATTCTACTCCAGTCCATTTACAGAGGAACCTGACAAGCTACTTGTTCTGTGTGAAGGCCAGAACAGGAGGATGCTCTGCAACAGATCCAAGCTGAATGCAAGCTGCTCTGCCACTTGGCCGGTATGATCCAGCAAAGCCCATGGTGACTGAAGTATCAGTGACAGGTAAAAAAGCTAAATACTGTTTCAGGACCCAAAACTATAACAGAGAAGTTGACTATATTCCTACCTAGTAGAAAACCACACCAATTTAAAACTGGACAAATTATACCTTAGAAAACTGTAAATTAAAACCACACCAAACAAACTCACTAGCTTATTTATAATAAAAATATTGACACTCTAAAATGTTGGCAAAGAGACGTCATACATTACTGATGAGAATGTAAATTGTTATAGTTTATAAAGCAGTTTAGCTTCCTCATACCAAACAGAAAGTAGAGACTTCTGAGTATTTTGGAATTAATTTAAATTTTATGGGAACTCATATAGACATAAATTATTGAGCTCAAAAACTTCTGAGAGTGGACACTGTAATTCTAAATTATCTTTGGTGGAATTATGCTATTTAGAGTGATAATTCAATGAATAACAATTACAATTTAAACAACTTGGCTTGGAGAGGGCATGGAGTTCTATTTAAACTGAGAAAAACTCATGAGAGTCTGGGAAAGGTCAGTCTAATAATTTCTTGTGCAACTTACATTGGGTATTCAACCCCAGCTTCACAGTCACAGACTCCTGTGAAGGTTCCAAAGGGAGGTTTTTCACAGAACAAGAGTCTCATAGACAAAACAATACAACTTGAGAAAAATTCCCATAGGTTTTTAATAAGTGAGCTGAGACAACTTTTGTCCAAAAGTTGTTCTGAAGGGTTGAAAGTGTAAAACTGCTAGTCACTTAGTCATGTCCAACTCTTTTTAGCACATGGACTATAGCCCACCAGGCTCCTTGGCCATGGAATTCTCCAGGCAAAAATACTGGAGTGGGTTGCCATTTCCTTCTTCAGGGGATCTTCCCAACCCAGGGATCAAACCCGTGTCTCCCACATCGCAGGCAGATTCTTTACCATCTGAGCCTAAAGGTCTAGACATTCTGAAGGGTTACATACTGAAATCTTCAGACCCAGAGCCAGTTCAAGAAATAAATTCATCAAGATCAACATTTTTCCCTAGGGACATCTTACAGACTTAACACTAAAAAAATGACAAAGATTGACAAGTGTAATATTGTCAGTACCAAGACCATTTCCCACAAAGGACAAAAGTTTTTCAAATAAGAATAAAAAAACAAGGATTCCCAAAAGAAATCTTACTTCACTGGAAACGATAGAGTCTCATATTTTGTCTGACTTCAATGAGAAGGAAGAATTCAAATGTAGCCTTTTTTCCCCAGTTGAACAGACCCCTGAGTGAATCTCAAGCCACCTCATTAGAAAACGCTGCTTCTGAGTAGTCTTGGGTTGCCACAGTTAGGGAGTCTCAAATGGATCTTGGTATAACCTCCAAATTGTTGAATTTCCCAAAGCATCATGATAAAATCTGTTACCAAATTTAACCATATTAGAATCACATAAGTAAAGAATGAAACTAAAATGAATTTTAATATGTCAGTTTGGCTAAGCTGAACTGTACACAGAATTCCCTTTCCAGTATGCTTCTGCTTAGGGTATCTACAAATAATAGTCTCTTAAGTAAGTTGAAATTAAAAGACGCTTACTCCTTGGAAGGAAACTTATGACCAACCTTGATAGTATATTAAAAAGCAGAGACATTACTTTGCCAACAAAGGTCCGTCTAGTCAAGGCCATGGTTTTTCCCGTGGTCATGTATGGATGTGAGAGTTGGACTGTGAAGAAAGATGATCGCCGAAGAATTGATGCTTTTGAACTGTGGTGCTGGAGAAGACTCTTGAGAGTCCCTTGGACTGCAAGGAGATCCAACCAGTCCATTCTAAAGGAGATCAATACTGGGTGTTCATTGGAAGGACTGATGCTAAAGCTGAAACTCCAATACTTTGGCCACCTCATGCGACGAGTTGACTCACTGGAAAAGAGTCTGCTGCTAGGAGGGATTGAGGGGTGGGAGGAGACGGGGACGACAGAGAATGAGATGGCTGGATGGCATCACCGACTCGATGGACATGAATTTGAGTGAACTCTGGGATTTGGTGATGGACAGGGAGGCCTGACGTGCTGTGATTCATGGGGTCGCAAAGAGTCAGACACGACTGAGCGACTGAACTGAACTGAACTGATGGACAACAAGTTTCAGCCTTTACATTTGAGGTTCTAACCTCCTCATGATTTTATCTTCCCTTCCTGACTGCCTTCCCTGTGGATTTTAGATTTATTTAGCCAGTAAAACAATTATAAGCCAGTTCTTTAAAATAAATGCACACATGTAAAATAGATACACTGTTTATAATAAATACACACAATTAATGCACATACTTTTAAGTAATATATATTTAATACCTATATGTGTATGTTTGCATGTATACTTGGGTATATGTGTGCTTCTGTGTGTGCATCCTGTAAGATGTTGTTTTTCTCTAGTTGAACCCTGACCAATATATTTATCTCACAGGTCTTTGCTGTATTTCATAAAGGGAAAGTTAGTAGAAATGATACTATACTCTGAGGTCTGAGTTTAATTAGCTTAAGGTTCTAAGTAGAGAAATGAATGTACTTTAACAAATGTTTTGAAAGAACAATTTCAAATTGGTGGACAGAGCAAAGAAGGAAACAAATCATAGATAAACTGTTACTGAAACAAGTCATAAGTAAACTGTTATTTCTTTAACTGGGTTTTTGCTTAGGTAATAAAAACTACCTAATTTATATAATCCCGTCAATTCAACATGAGGGAATTATTCAAATAATATAAAACAATGTATATCTTTTAAAAACAGATATCCCTTGATACAACTTTATTCTACTACTAACACAAACACTGAGATCATCTTTGAATATTTAGTTTCAAATTCTGATAAAAATGATGCAACTCTGCTACTTTAAGCACAGTAGTGCTTATACTGGAAAAATCATGAGTATTCATAGAAAAACTGTGAGATTCCTTGCTGCCATTACCATAATGGACAATTTAACAATTTCCTTTCTTGACTAGTTATCTGTTATTTGTTTTGTTTATGTGTTGTTCTGGGATACCCAGACAGGTCTGGGATTGATTAGGATTGATCCACCATTGGGCTGTGTCAGTTAGCACTAACAGTTTTGCTTTCAATACTCTCTGATGTCCACTGTATAATCATAAAGGATTTGATTTAGGTCATATCTGAATGGTCTAGTGGTTTTCCCTACTTTCTTCAATTTAAGTCTGAATTTGGCAATAAGGAGTTCATGATCTGAGCCACAGTCAGCTCCTGGTCTTGTTTTTGCGAACTGTATACAGCCTCTCCATCTTTGGTTGCAAAGAATATAATCAATCTGATTTCGGTGTTGACCATCTGGTGATGTCCATGTGTAGAGTCTTCTCTTGTGTTGTTGGAAGAGGGTGTTTGCTATAACCAGTGCATTCTCTTGGCAAAACTCTATTAGCCTTTGCCCTGCTTCATTCCGTGCTCCAAGGCCAAATTTGCCTGTTACTCCAGGTGTTTCATGACTTCCTACTTTTGCATTCCAATCTCCTATAATGAAAAGGACATCTTTTTTGGGTGTTAGTTCTAAAAGGTCTTGTAGGTCTTCATAAAATCGTTCAACTTCAGCTTCTTCAGCATTACTGGTTGGGGCATAGGCCTGGATTACTGTAATATTGAATGGTTTGCCTTGGAAACGAACAGTAATCATTCTGTCGTTTTTAAGATTGCATCCAAGTACTGCATTTCGGACTCTTTTGTTGACCATATCCATTCAGATATGACCTAAATCAAATCCCTTATGATTATACAGTGGAAGTGAGAAATAGATTTAAGGGACTAGATCTGATAGATAGAGTGCCTGATGAACTATGGATGGAGGTTAGTAACATTGTACAGGAGACAAGGACCAAGACCATCCCCATGGAAAAGAAATGCAAAAAAGTGAAAGGGCTGTCTGAGGAGGCCTTACAAATAGCTATGAAAAGAAGAGATGTGAAAAGCAAAGGAGAAAAGGAAAGATATAAGCATCTGAATGCAGAGTTCCAAAGAATAGCAAGGAGAGATAAGAAAGCCTTCTTCATGATCAATGCAAAGAAATAGAGGAAAACAACCGAATAGGAAAAACAAGAGATCTCTTCAAGAAAATTAGAGATTCCAAGGGAACATTTCATTCAAAGATGGGCTCGCTAAAGGACAGAAATGGTATGGACCTAACAGAAGCAGAAGATATTAAGAAGAGGTGGCAAGAATACACAGAAGAACTGTACAAAAAAGATATTCATGACCAAGATAGTCACGATAACGTGATCACTGACCTAGAGCCACACATCTTGGAATGTGAAGTCAAGTGGGCCTTAGAAAGCATCACTACGAACAAAGCTAGTGGAGGTGATGGAATTCCAGTTGAGCTATTTCAAATCTTGAAAGATGATGCTGTGAAAGTGCTCACTCAATATGCCAGCAAATTTGGAAAACTCAGCTGTGGCCACAGGACTGGAAAAGGTCAGTTTTCATTCCAATCCCAAAGAAAGGCAATGCCAAAGAATGCTCAAACTACCGCACAATTGCACTCATCTCACACACTAGTAAAGTCATGCTCAAAATACTCCAAGCCAGGCTTCAGCAATATGTGAACCGTGAACTCCCAGATGTTCAAGCAGGTTTTAGAAAAGGCAGAGGCACCAGAGATCAAATTGCCAACATCCGCTGGATCATGGAGAAAGCAAGAGAGTTCCATAAAACCATCTATTTCTGCTCCATTGACTATGCCAAAGCCTTTTACTGTGTGTATCACAATAAACTGTGGAACATTCTGAAAGAGATGGGAATACCAGACCACCTGACCTGTCTCTTGAGAAACCTGTATGCAGGTTAGGAAGCAACAGTCAGAACTGTACATGGAATAACAGACTGGTTCCAAATAGTAAAAGGAGTACATCAAGGCTGTATATTGTCACCTTGCTTATTTAACTTATATGCAGAGTACATCATGAGGAACGCTGGGCTAGAAGAAGCACAAGTTGGAATCAAGATTGCCGGGAGAAATATCAATAACCTCAGATATGCAGATGACACTACCCTTATGGCAGAAAGTGAAGAGGAACTCAAAAGCCTCTTGATGAAAGTGAAAGAGGAGAGTGAAAATGTTGGCTTGAAACTCAACATTCAGAAAACAATGATCATGGCATCTGGCCCCATCACTTCATGGGAAATAGATGGGAAAACAGTGGAAACAGTGTCAGACTTTATTTTTTTGGGCTCCAAAATCACTGCAGATGGTGATTGCAGCCATGAAATTAAAAGACGCTTATTCCTTGGAAGGAAATTTATGACCAACCTTGATAATATATTAAAAAGCAGAGACATTACTTTGCCAACAAAGGTCCGTCTAGTCAAGGCTATGGTTTTTCCCGTGGTCATGTATGGATGTGAGAGTTGGACTGTGAAGAAAGCTGATCGCCGAAGAATTGATGCTTTTGAACTGTGGTGTTGGAGAAGACTCTTGAGAGTCCTTGGACTACAAGGAGATCCAACCAGTCCATTCTAAAGGAGATCGATCCTGTGTGTTCATTGGAAGGACTGATGCTAAAGCTGAAACTGCAATACTGTGGCCACCTCATGCGACGAGTTGACTCACTGGAAAAGACTTTGATGCTAGGAAAGGTTGGGGGCTGGAGGAGAAGGGGACGACAGAGAATGAGATGGCTGTATGGTGTCACCGACTCTGTGGACATGAGTTTGAGTGAACTCCGGGAGTTGGTGATGGACAGGGAGGCCTGGCGTGCTGTGATTCATGGGGTCGCGGAGAGTCGGACACGACTGAGCGACTGAACTGATATCCATTCTATATATTTTGTGGGTTAATAAGTTTATAGCTCAGATTTACTATTGTGATTTTCTAATTAAATTTTTAAAAAATCTGCTCATATATCTGATGATTCTTACATTTGTTGAGGTTCTAAAACAGCAAATGTTTCCAGAATCACGAAAAAAGGAGACTCTTAGGTGAAGGGAGGGATATTGCTTTTTCTCGCTCATAAGATTTGAGTTCTTTCACTTTGGTGTAATGGGAAGAATTTTTTATTTGAAATCAGAAGATCTGGATTTTAGGCCTTGCCTTTTAAGCATCAACTTAAGTATCAGCTCTGTGGCCATTTAATAGTACCGTAGGAGATTTTCAATTTAATTTCCTTACTAATAAAGTTTGGATAATAGTCATTTTATCTGTCAAGACTATATTAATTATATATAAGATAAAATATATGAGAATATTTTTTCTTAAAGTGCTATGAAAATAGTCATATTTCATGGAGATATTTTTATCCAAATATAGTGACCATCATTATTAAAATTAACTGTTTGTCCAACATGCCCTGAAATATTTTATGTGCTTTACAAATGTCCTATTTTCATTATAACCCTATGAAGAAAAGAAAGTACCATTATTACCCCAGTTTCACAGATGAAGGAAATGATACTTTTTTACAAGGTAATGGATGGAGGAGCCTGGTGGACTACAGTCCATGGGGTCGCTAAGAGTCAGACATGACTGAGCAACTTCACTTTCAATTTTCAGTTTTAAGAATTGGAGAAGGAAATGGCAACCCACTCCAGTGTTCTTGCCTGGAGAATCCCAGGGACGGGGGAGCCTGGTGGGCTGCCATCTGTGGGGTTGCACAGAGTCAGACACAACTGAAGTGATTTAGCAGCAGCAGCATACCTGACAAGTGATAGTTTCTAATAATTTTAAGGATGGAAGATTGTGTTTTTCACCGAAAAATTAGTTCCTTGGTCAGGTACTTAATACTACTTAATTGCTTAGTATATTACAAAGAAATGCCTAAAATAGTATTGCATTTTCTATTTTTCCCAAGTAAACTTAGAGGTCAAATAAACTGGAAAACATACTATTTGGCTGTATACCAAATATCGCTGCTAATAATTGTTGCATTTTATTTATAATAGATGATCAGAAATTTCCCCCAAAATCTATAAATATTCGTAATTTTCAATATATTCATTAATTGTTATCTTGATAGAAATCATGTGAAACTCAGAATTTTTCTTTCTGACTCACTTTTATAAGCTAGAGATCAGGGGTTTGTGGTAAAAAAAAATCATTTATACAAATGTCAAAAACATTACAATTCAACTAGTGTTATAAATTTCATAACAGTAGCTTCATCTCTGATTCAGTATAAAACAAAAAGAAATTAGACACATTTTAAGAATATCCAATCTGATAGTTAAGGCTTTAAAAGTACATTTCAATTATGTGTTTTAAAATTAAATGATATGAGAAAGTATAGAAACTTGATTTAGCATTTTTCCACCATGAGTGGCATAATCAGCGTTGATAATAATGTAAATTAAACATTACTGGAGAAAATTTTTGTCTATTAAGGCTCAAAAACGAAAGACCAAAGAAGATACAATGGCATGGTAGAATGACTCAAAATCAAATATATTTTCTTAGTTAACATTTAGAAATATAAGATTACCAAACTACCAAGTAATAATATTATCTATGGTAGTGATGCAAAGGAACTCTGGAGCTTGACCTAAGAAACAATTACACATTTTTTAAGTCTACAAATTAGTGATCATTTGCAGTGTACAGTTATTTATGTCCTTAAACAACATAATGCATTTGAGAATCTGAAGCAGAATCTTCTTTTTGTCCCTAAAAATTTCTTATCTTCTCTTAACCCACAGAAATACAGGTTTTAGAACAAGAATGGCAAGATATACAACCCACATAACTAGGAATTGCTTTGTCAGGAAATATGCAAAAAGACAGCAGAAATCTGTATGTTTAGTCTGCAAATGAGCCATTGGGAAAAGAAACATCGGTTAGAGGAGACTGCTTGTCAATATTTTCAACATAATCACAAACAGATTAATGCACTATTACATTTAGGTAGTCAGTGTTCTATGGGAATATTATCTTCTCTAAACTGAGCCAATTCTTTTCTATTCCATCTCTCATACATGTAACAGCAAAGTTATGTATTTTGAAAAGATTGTTTCCAAGAAGACAGATAAGCTCTTTTAAGCTTTTGATGGCTTGTATAAATGTCTGCCTTGAAGCTGCAGAGATAAAGCACAATTCATGTTTTCCTGAACATATTTCAAATGTAAAATTCTAAAGCATAAATGAAGGGCCTTATAAGGGATCAAATGTATTAAATCACTAGAGAAAATCCACATTATTATTATTTTTTTTAACTTACTTAAATGCTTTGTGATAATGACTGGCAACTTTCCTGGTGGCTCAGCGGTAAAAATCCTCCAACCAATGTAGGAGATATGGGTTCAATCCCTGGGTCAGGAAGATCCCTTAGAGAAGGAAATGGCTACCAACCCCAGTATTCTTGCCTGGAGAATTTGAGGGACAGAGGAGCCTGGTGGGCTACAGTCCATGGGATCACAAAAGAGTCAGACACAATTCAGTTGTTAACTAAACAACGATAATGACTGTTAGCCTCCAGAAGAAATCTAAAGGTGTGCCATCAGACTTGGCCTTTAATCATGATCTAGTGTAAATTATTATCCAAATAAAAATTTGAAAAACACAGACTTCCTACTTATCACATTTTTGGAATTACTGTAGGTAGTATCTATAAAATACAGTTTTCTAAATTTAAAAACATGATCCTTACCAAATACAGAAGAAATACATGTCAAAGATACTTATTAAAAACATTAATCAATTAAGGAACTAGCAAGATGGTAAAGTTGGTTTAAAAAATTATTTGAGAAATGGAAATTTATATAATCACCCAAAGGAATGCTCAATTAAATATGTTAGTAGACAAAAAATAGATTAAGATCCTACACATTAAATACACTGCTTTGAAGTTAGCTCTTCTCCTAGACAGAAATCCATTAGTTAATGTGTAACTCCATAATGTCTGGGTACTAACCACATAATAAATATCAAAGATAAATACAAACATATTTTCCCATATAACAAAGTTCAGGAAGTCTGTTAAATAATGCTCCAGTGGAAGGACATTAAGTCAAATTCTTGCTTTATTTACGAATGTTAGTTACACACATACATACACACATATACACATATACCACTTATACATATATATCTCCCCCTTTAACAACTCACATAATGCATACTATTTGATAATGACAAAAAACAAATAATTTTCAGACACATATAAAGCATTTTTTTCTGGAAAATCTAAATAAAGTTGCATGACATTTTAAGAAGGCTGGAAAAATCACTACAGTTTATATTAAATATAACAATGACCTTATTTATACTCACTGTATACATAACTATAGTAAACATTGAATAAAGGTTTAAATTGAATATAGAAAAAAATGTGCAGATAATTTACCCAAGAGGAATCTTTTATTAAAATATTAAGATTGAATGTGTCTGTTTATCTACATTGATGATAGATTTTAGGGTGAAACCTCTCTGTCACAAAACTCTGGATAGCAACTATATGTTGCAATAATACTTAATGATAAGGTAGAGTAACATAAAATGTTACTCTTGATCTATGAATTATCATAAAGTTAGTTTGTCACCTCTAAGTCTTGGAGTAACAGATAACTTTAGAATAATTTCCAAACTATACATTAAATGTACACAACTAAAATACTGGCTAGTAGTTATCACAACAAGATAATTGCCAAGACAATTAGTTATGCTCAGTTGATATTATGATCAAAGAGATATACTCAGTCAATATTTTTATATAGCCCTTAACTTAATGGACGCAATACTTTTCAACAGTAGTTGACTGAAAATTTGGAATATTTTTCATTTTTCTTTAAAATATAAAAATTAAATGACTATCAGATCAGTTCAGTTCAGCTTAGTCGCTCAGTCGTGTCCGAATCTTTGCAACCCCATGAACCGCAGCACGCCAGGCCTCCCTGTCCATCACCAAATGCCAGAGTCTACCCAAACCCATGTCCATTGAGTTGGCAATGCCATCCAACCATCTCATCCTCTGTCGTCCCCTTCTCCTCCTGCCCTCAATCTTTCCTGTCCTCAATCTTTCCCAGCATCAGGGTCTTTTCAAATGAGTCAGCTCTTCGCATCAGGTGGCCAAAATATTGGAGTTTCAGCTTCAACATCAGTCCTTCCAATGAACACCCAGGACTGATCTCTTTTATGATGGACTGGTTGAATCTCCTTGCAGTCCAAGGGACTCTCAAGAGACTGCTCCAACACCACAATTCAAAAGCATCAATTCTTCTGCACTCAGCTTTCTTTACAGTCAACTCACAACCATACATGACCACTGGAAAAACCATAGCCTTTACTAGATGGACCTTTGTTAACAAAGTAACGTCTCTGCTTTTTAATATGCTATCTAGTTTGGTCATAACTTTCCTTCCAAGGAGTAAGGATCTTTTAATTTCATGGCTGCAATCACCATCTGCACTGATTTTGGAGCCCAGAAAAATAAAGACAGCCACTGTTTCCCCATCTATTTGCCATTAAGATTTAAGCACAATTTTAAAAGGGGGGAGGGGGAGGAGATCAATCATTATCTATAGAAAATTCCCTTTTATTTGACCTGTGATAGTCACAATGCTTCAATAAATAATTATTGATAATTATCAATATCCCTTACAAGACTTGGTGTTCATAAATCTCTCAGTTCAGTTCAGTTCAGTTGCTCAGTTATGTTTGACTCTTTGCCACACCATGAATTACAGCACGCCAGGCCTCCCTGTCCATCACCAACTCCCGGAGTTCTCTCAAACTCATGTTCATCGAGTCGGTGATGCCATCCAGCCATCTCATTCTCTGTAGTCCCCGTCTCGTCCCACCCCCAATCACTCCCAGCATCAGAGTCTTTTCCAGTGAGTTAGCTCGTCGAATGAGGTGGCCAAAGTACTGGAGTTTCAGCTTTAGCATCAGTCCTTCCAATGAACACTCTAGGACTGCCAAATAAGTAATATCAAATTCCCCTTTGCAAGTACTTCAAGTGTGATAGATACTATTTTATGTCTCTAGTATATTAAAACAATTTAGTTTAGGGAAAAAATGTGTAAAAGTTAAAATGAATGTTTCCTAACATTTATTTCACTGCCATTTGAGGTTTAATTGCTTATTTTACATTACTCAGTAGGTGAGCCTGGTTCAATAAATACAATTAAAAATATATTTTTACTCATACTAATTATCTCTTCTATATACAAACTTCAGAATAGTAACATTTACTTTTACATAAATATCAAAAGTATATTTTATTACTAGCTTCCCTATTACAGTAGTAAGGGAAGAAAAAGTTATCATTTTACTTAATTGGTCCTGTATTGGCAATTAAATTAAGTGCTTGAAAAAACACAAATCAAAAAATACTTCCACAGAACTACACATAATTTTTTTAATTAGAAAACTTAAATTTACAATGTGTTTATATCACTCACTGAGTGCATGGCATTTAAAAACAACATCATTACAGAAAGATAACAAAGCTACAATGTCTTAAAACCTATGGGATATGGAAAACACTACACGTAATTGTTAAACAAGAAAATTATTAAATGGTTATATAAACTTTGATAAATAATATTCTGTAAATAGTTAACCACAAGATATTTCACAGTTAGCAGGTAATTATCTACTCTTTCAAAAGTTTCATATTTTGTTTAGAAAAAACACTATTTGTTGACTTTTCTTACTATTGTAGGATAGAAAAAACAAAGCTTCTAAATACATTGTTTTGCTTACTTTTTTCTTCTTTGTCAAAATGATACTTTGCCTCATACATATTGATCAAGGTATTTTTCAATGATAACTGATTTTTTGGTCACATTTGTGAATTTTTTTCGTCAAATGGCTTAACACATTCAACAAACCAATTTTGTGCTCTTAAGATTGAGTTAGACTCGTTATTCCATTTTATTTAATATTTCTTGTATACATATATTTTCAAAGTAGCATATCATTGATGGTACACTTTTATGAACATTGAAACTATTATAATCTCTTTCCTTGAATGTCTCATTACGTTTCTTGTTACTCTGCAGTAGTAACCTATATATACTTAGGCTCACAAAAATTAGGCATATGGCCCAGAAAGACGGTGCTTTCAAAAATGAACTCTCAAAAACATTTGGCTCCTTTCCTTTAGCTTCTTATAAACCATTCTTGGTGGTTAGGTTACCTTAATTCTGAATTTCATTTGTACATGAATAAAAACAAAATCTTTTTTCAGCAAAGTAGGCTTAATTTTACACATTTAAGCACAGTTTTCCATTTCACAATACTGCTAGAACCAGAATAAACACTGCATTTTAAAACTTCATGGAACTAATTTATAGTATAGGGCAGGCACAAACTTGATCTCATGGCAGCAAAATTTTATGTTTCCATTTCAGCAATACTGCCTAACACAATAATATCAGGCCAGCAAATCTTAAATATAAGTTAAGCTAACATGATCCATTGCCTTATAAAGCTAGAGCACCCTGTGGAGTCATGCTGAATATGCCAAGTGATTTTTCAAAATTTAATCATCCTAAATGTCATATAATGGTGCTTTTGGTGTCATTCTTTAAAACTGGGGCAAAAATCCCAAGTGTGCCTGCAAGTCATAAAGAAAGCCTCTTCTTAATACTAGTATTAAATAAACAACATTCTCTCTAATGACCATTAATTTTACTACTAACAGTAAATAAAAACATAACACTACAAGGCAAATTCAAGAGAAATAATTACTTTCCAAAAGTAAAAATACAGGCATCTCCTTAGTAAGACACAATTTTCCCATAACCACCAAGTCTGTGTGGATTTTTTTGGTCATTACTGGCTATACTGACAAAATCTTGGCAGCTTTAGAAACAACTTATCATGAACATAGACTCAAATGTCCTCCTCAGAAACATTAGCAAATGAAATCAAGCACTAAATACAGAAGATAATACAAAAAATGGAATTCATTCCAATAATTCATGGGAGGTTCTATGTGATTCATTATATTAACAGACCTAACAATTAAAAAAACTGAAGATCCAATCAATAGATGCAAAGAAAGCATTAAAAAAGAGAGAAACATCAATTTATGATAAACTCTAGGTAGATTTGGAATAAAAGGGAATTCCACCACTTGACACAACACTATGTTTAACAGTGAAGGTCTATATGCTTTATCCCTAAGACCAGGAACAATCAAGAACATGATCTCTCCTGATTCCTATTCAACACTGAGTACAATATGTTAGCCAATGAAATGAAATAAATTTAAAGCATACAGAACAAAAAGGTAGAAATAAAACTTCCTATATTCACAGACATGAAATGACTTTCTATACGGAAAATCTGAAAAACTCAGAATTTTTTCTAGAATACATTAATTAATTTATGAAGTCAAAATACAAACTCAACATCAAAATATCAATTTTATTTCTACCAATCAGCAAAGACCAACTGGAGTTAAAAAATTAACATCATTAACCACAGCACTAAATAAAAATGAAATACTAGGTTAAAAACCAAATGAAATATGTCCAGGATCTATTTATTGAAAACTACAAAAATGAATGAGAACAAACAAGGGAAGATGGTCTCAGACTGAAAGACTTAACTTCATCAAGGAATAAATCATTTCCAATTTGACCTGTAGATTCAACGCAATCCTAATGAAAATTCCAGCAGGATTTTTGTAGTATCTGTTAGCTGACTGCAGATTTTACACAGAAAAAACAAAACAAACAACAAAGTGATAGACAAAAATGATTTTAAACCTGCACAACAAATCTAAAAGATTCATCCATCTTAATTTAAACATTTACTTGAAAGCTACAGCAATCAAGACAGTGGGGTATTGGTGAAAAGACAGATCCACAGATTGATATACTGAACTCCCAAAATTTAGTGGACTGATTTTTTTAACAGCGTTATAAAGTAATACACTGGATGCATCTCTGCCTCCGTCCCTCTCGCTTTCTATACCTTTTGCTCCTTCTCTAAACACACACACACACACTATTTCATTTATACCCCAAAAGTTCATCTATACCAGAATCTCTGTTCGGTGTCTACTATCTACAGGTTTACCTTGTGTTCCGCCAGCTCCAGGACATTATTAACGCCATACCTGATCATCATTGGGTGCTCAAGGGAGAGGCCCCAAGCAATGACCAACAGATTCTCTGGAGGTCAAGGGTAGCAGCACCTCAGGCAGAAGAATCAGAAGTTCCTGGCCTCCTTCCACTTCTTCAGGCCTTGGTGGAAACCGAACACCTCCAGGCTGGGTTCCAATTCAGCTATTACACCGGCTGGAAGCATAGCCGAGCGTCATTTGTCTTGCTGAAGAACTCCCGCATGACGCCCATGAGATGACCCAGGGTGAGGCCGTGGTCAGCCATCACCTCTCAATCTAGTGGAACTCGGCGAGGTGCCTGGTGTCCAAGGTCTGGTATAGGAGCACACTGTTAATCTAGAAGTACTTGGCGGGAGTGAAAGGCTCCTTCAGGACCAGTAGGTTGAGTGTGCAGGCGCTGGCTGACTTGTGAGCATGCGCAGCAGGTTCTCCCTGCCCCCACCCACTGTGCCTCATCACATTTCTTATACCTGTATGAACCTATGAGAGCCAGGGCTGAGCTGATGCTGGTATTCTTGATCCACTGGCTGCGGGGAACGGGGTAGGGGGACGGGGGTGTGAAGGTGAAGAACTTACTATGATGTGTTTTCATCACAATCTTTAATTTTTCATTGTTTCTTGTAGTTAAAGTGTGTGTGTGTTTAACGTACTAGAACTCCCAAATTGGTTGGAAAAATAATACTATTAGACAAGCAGTTATGCATTTGAGAGATCTTATTCTGAAAATAATTTGGAAAAAGTGTAGATAAGTTAAATAATTGTTTTTCATGAGTATCAGTTATATCTTACATTGTTGTTGTTTAGTCGCTAAGTGAACAACTGTTTCTGACTTCATGGACTGCAGCATACCAGGCTTCCCTGTCCCTCACTATCTCTCGGAATTGGCTCAAATTCATGTCCACTGCGTCTGTGATGCTAGCTAGCCATTTGACACCCTTACGACTCCCCCCTCAGTCCCAACTCCCGCTGCCCTCTTCTCCCTTTGCCTTCAATCTTTCCCAACATAAGGGTCTTTTCCAAGGATTTGGGTCTTTATATCAAGTGGCCCAGGTATTGGAGCTTCAGTTCCAGCATCAGTCCTTCCAATTAATATTAAGGATTGCTTTCCTTTAGGATTGACTGGTCTGATCTCCTTGCAGTCCAAGGGACTCTCGAGAGTCTTCTCCAACTCAACCAATTCAAAAGCACCAATTCTTTAGCACTCAGCCTTCTTTATGATCCAAATTTGACACCTGTATGTGACTACTGAAAAAAACCACAGCTTTGCCTATAACGTCCTTTGTTGGAAAAACTTTCTTTGCTTTTTAATATGCTGTGTAGTTTTGTCATAGCTTTTCTTTCGGGGAGCAAGTGTCTTAATTTCATGGCTGTAGTCACTGTCCACAGTGATTTGGAGCCCAACAAAATCTGTCACTGCATCTACTTTTTCCCCAAGAAGTGATGGGAATAGATGCTATGTTCTTAAGTTTTTTGAATCCAGAGTTTTAAGCCAGTTTTTTCACTCTCCTCTTTCACCCTCATCAAGAAGCTCTTTAGTTGCTCTTCACTTTCTGCCATTAGTGTGGTATTATCTGCGTTTCTGAGGTTGCTGATATTTCTCGCTCTTGTGATTCATCCAGCCACACATTTCACATGATGCACTCTAAACAGAAATTAAATAATCAGGGTGACAATATACAGCCTTATCATACTCCTTTCCCAATTTTGAACCAGTCAGTTGTTCCGTGTAAAATTCTAACTGTTGCTCCCTGACCCACATACCAGTTTCTCAGGAGACAGGTAAGGTGGTCTGGTATTCTCATCTCTCTAAGAATTTTATAGTTTGTTGTGATCCATACAGTCAAAGGCTTTAGCATAGTCAATGAAGCAGAAGTAGATGTTTTTCTGGAATTCCATTGCTTTCTCTATGATCCAGTGAATGTTGGCCATACGATCTCTGGTTCCTCTGCCTTTTCTAAATCCAACCTGTACATCTCGAGTCTCGGTGCACATACTGCTGAAGCCTAGCTTGAAGGATTTTGATCATAACCTTGCTAGCATGTGAAATGTAAGTGCAATTTTAAGGTAGTAGAATGCTGAATGCAAATTCTACCATTATAAATTTTAAAATATAGAATCTGTATTTTTAAAAACTATTATTGGAGGATTTAAAGTGTAGATATTGAAAGAAAACACAAGTCAGTACATCAAAAATACATATATAATAATTGGTTGATTCAAAACCCATAAATACTTAATTCGATAATCATATATAAATACATCAAAATAGTTGAATAATTTATGTGTCAGTAATTATGCTTACATATCAACTATATATTATATGTGCTAATTAAGCAGAATATAAAGTTATAGATATAAATATGTTTTCAGATATAACATATAATCAAATTTTGAAGTCTAATTTACATAAAACACCCATTTAAAGTGTATAGTTAGATAAGTATTGACAAATTATACAACCATGAAAAAATAACTATGATCAAAATATAGAAAAATTCCTTGGATTCAGAGACAATACATAATATTTTCACCTTTATTCTAATTATTGAAATTAGTCTCCATTGTAGATTTGACCATGTGAGCAGATTTCTCTACCTTTCCACCTAGATTTCATTTTTATGTTATTGTAGAACACTAATAAGTTTGCAAAAAAGTGATTTGATACTATTTCCTTTGACATTATGTAATAAATGACTCTAGACATATACTCGAATCCCTCAGTTTTTCTGTCTTTTAGATAAAATAATTTCTTTCCTATATGTGAAGATATAATACTTGATCTGTACTGAATTTTCATGAGAACCAAATGAAATAATGCATGTAAAATATTTGTAAAATAGAAAACAGTATACACATGTGTATTGTTTAGTATAGTTAATAATGCAGCAAGAGGTTTTCATAGTTAACTGCTGATACACTTTCCTGACAATCAGTTTTTGCCCCCTTTCACTTTTCTATACACACTTGCAAATAGAGAGGAAGCAACAGTGGAAACAGTGGCTGACTTTATTTTTCTGGGCTCCAAAATCACTGCAGATGGTGGTTGCAGCCATGAAATTAAAAGACGCTTACTCCTTGGAAGGAAAGTTATGACCAACCTAGATAGCATATTAAAAAGCAGAGACATTACTTTGCCAAGAAAGGTCCATCTAGTCAAGGCTACAGTTTTTCCAGTGGTCATGTATGGATGTGAGAGTTGGATTATAAAGAAAGCTGAGTGCAGAAGAATTGATGCTTTTGAACTGTGGTGTTGGAGAAGACTCTTGAGAGTCCCTTGGACAGCAAGGAGATCCAACCAGACCATCCTAAAAGAGATCAGTCCTGGGTGTTCATTGGAAGGACTGATGTTGAAGTTGAAGCTCCAATACTTTGGTCACTTGATGTGAAGAGCTGACTCATTTAAAAAGACCCTGATGCTGGGAAAGATTGAGGGCAGGAGGAGAAGGGGACGACAGAGAATGAGATGGTTGGTTGGAATCACCAACTCGATGGACATGGGTTTGGGTGAACTCCAAGAGTTGGTGATGGACAGGGAGGCCTGGCATGCTGAGGTTCATGGGGTCACAAAGAGTTGGACACGACTGAACGACTGAACTGAACTGGAAAGCATATTCGTTTCAAATGGACAGAAATAAATGTGATCAAGGAGAACTTTTCTAAAAGTCACAGAAGTACTAGATGAGTCCATGCTCCAGTATTCTGAACAAATGTTAAGAGAAGTTTGCCAATGACAAGAAGTCTACAGCCTAATTTTAGTCTACTAATTCTATAAGAAATTTTGAATGAGATGTACATGATGGTTTCTGTTTGAAAATGTCTTAAATATAATAATGGTGAATGGTTAAAGTTATGGTGAATTTCTAAGTAGTAAGTTTGAAAATCAGACAAAGACTTGATTTCATTTTAACAGTTCACCAGAAAATATTAGAAAACAGAGAAAGATAGAATGCTACAAATGGTTAGGAATATAGCCTACCATCCAAGGGAATATAGTGAAGGTTGTTAACTATGCTCCCCCATTATGCGCAGGTGTTAGAAAATGCAGAACATTTTCAGTCACCCGCAGTGTTATAATGCCATTTCTTTAAGTGGTGCCATTTTAGGGAGCTGGTACTGTTCAAAATGATATGGCATGGCTCCAACACTCACTTCATAATTGCTAAATAGTTATCTGCAACTGGCAGTCCAAATATTTTGATGCTACTGAAGAGAAGGGTGATTACATTGGGCAGTAACATGCTTTCTTACTCAGTTGTATTTGGCAAAGTAGGTTTAATGTAGCCGTCTTTGAAAGGCTAGGGAAATTTTTATTGTCAGAATTGTGAAAGCATGGGAAAAGTTAAGCCATGAAAATACATTTATTTCCAATGTATAGAATGTACTACCCATTAGAGACTATATTTTTCATATTTTTAACCAGTCAGTTCAGTTGCTTAGTCATGTCCAACTCTTTGCAACCCCACTGACTGCATACGACTGGCTTCCCTGACCATCACCAACTCCCAGAGCATGCTCAAGTTCATGTCCATAGAGTTGGGGATGACATTCAACCTTCTCATCCTGTAGTCCCCTTCTGCTCCTGCTTTCAATCTTACCAGCATCATGGTCTTTTCCAAGGAGTAAGTTCTTCGCATTAGGTGGCCAAAGTATTGGAGTTTCAGCCTCAGCATCAGTCCTTTCAAAGAACATTTAGGACTGATTTATTTTAGGATTGACTGGTTTGATGTCCTTGCAGTCCAAGGGACTCTCAAGAGTCTTCTCCAACACCACAGTTTAGAAGCGTCAATTCTTCTTCACTTGGCTTTCCTTATAGTCCAACTCTCACATCTATACATGACTACTGGACAAATCATAGCTTTGACTAGATGATCCTTTGTCAGCAAAGTAATGTCTCTGCTTTTTAACATGTGGTCTAGGTTGGTCATAGCTTTTCTTCCAAGGAACAAGGGTCTTTTAATTTCATGGCTGCAGTCACCCTCTGCAGTGAATCTGGAGCCCAAAAATATAAACTCTGTTTCCATTGTTTCCCCATCTACTTGACATGAAGTGATGGGACCAAATGCCACAATCTTTTTTTGAATGTCGAGTTTTAAACTAGCTTTTTCACTCTCCTCTTTCATGTTCACCAAGAGGCTCTTTAGTTTTTCTTTGCTTTCTGCCATAAGGGTGGTGTCATCTGCTTATCTGAGGTTATTGATATTTCTCCCGGCAGTCTTGGTTCCAGCTTTTGCTTCATCCAGTGGGGCATTTTGCATAATGTACTCTGCACATATGTTAAATAAGCAGGGTGACAACATACAGCCTTGACATACTCCTTTCCCAATTTGGAACCTGTCCATTGTTCCATGTCCAATTCTAACTGTTGCTTCTTGACCAGAATACAGATTCCTCTGGAGGCAGGTAAGGTGGTCTGGTATTCCCATCTCTTTAAGAATTTTTCAGTGTGCTGTGATCTACACAGTCAAAGGCTTTGGCATAGTCAATAAAGCAGAAATAGATGTTTTTCTGGAACTCTTGCTTTTTTGATGATCCATCTGATGTTGGCAATATGATCTCTGGTTCCTCTGCCTCTTCTAAAACCAGCTTGAACATCTGGAAGTTTTTGGTTCACGTATCGCTGAAGCCTGTCTTGGAGAATTTTGAGCCTGTGAGATGAGTGCAATTGTGCAGTAGTTTGGACATTCTTTGGCCTTGCCTTTCTTTGGGATTGGAATGAAAACTGACCTTTTCCAGTGCTAGGCACTTCCATAAAATGAGCTGAGTATAGTTTTCATTCTATAAAATTTACTTACTAAAGTTTATACTTTGATAAATGAATACAGTTGTGTAATACTAATCACTATCAAGCTACAAAACATTGCCTTCAGCATCAAAAATTCCCTTAAGACCTGTTTGCAGTCTAGACCCTCTACCCCCCATTCCAACCTCTAGCAAAAACTAATTTGCTTTGTTACACTATAATTTTGCCTTTTCTAGAATCCTATATAAATAGCACAAAACAATATGTAGTCAGTTCTGTCTGCCTTTATTCACATAGCGTAATGCTTTGAAGTTTCATTTATGTTGGGTTTGCATCAGCAGTTCACTCATTTTTAATCACTGAGTGGTATTTTATTATAAGAATATAATAAAATGTGCTTACCCATTTATAATTTGGTAGACATTTGGATTGTTTTCAGTTTTGAGCTACTATGAAATAGCTTATGTGAACATTTGCATACAGTACATTGCATGGGCCTATGTTTTCTTTTTTTCTTGGGCAAATATCTAGTAGCAGATTATTGACTGACTTGGAAATGTGTGCTTGACTACATAAAAACCTACAGAGTATTTTTAAATGGCTATTCCACTTTCCATTCCCACACCGGATGCATAAGATTCCCAGTTGCTTGGTATCCTTGTTAATACTGGTTTTCTACTTCTTTTTTAATTTTAGCTCTTCTAGTATTAATTAGTCATTCAGTTGCTTTTATCACATCTTTCATCTCACTGATTCTTGGATGTCCTGCCCTATTACTGTCATTTTAACAAGGCAAAACTGAGAAGATGGCAGTTTCTTTAGTTAAACAAAATATCCTCGATCGCTTTATTTTATGGGAGAAATGATAGAGATTTGGTTGGAAGGTGGTATTGGGTGTATGTGGGTACTGGTGATGGTCGTAAAAGAAGAAAATGGAGAAACACTTTTATAGACATATACCTAAACTTAATTTAGAAATGATTTAATCTATGGAGAAGGAAATGGCAACCCACTCAAGTATTCTTGCCTGGAAACACTTGATAATGGTGAGCTGCCTTAAATTCTCTCACTGGCCATCAAATTATACTGTTTGATTAAAGTATCCTAAATCTTTTACACACATTATAAATTGGGTTTCTTATTGTTGAGTTGTAAGAATTCTCGATGTAAAGGTAAATAAATATAGATACATATTATATAAATAAATGCCAGTCTCCTAGTACATATCTTGGTTTTCACTGTTAGTAATGTTTCCAAATATTAAAATTTTTGATGTTTATTATCATATATTGACACATATGGAATCTAGAAAAATGGTATTGATGAACCAATTTTCAGGGCAGGAGTAGAGACAGAGATGTAAAGAAGAGACTTGTGGACCCAGTGGGGAAAGAATAGGATGGGGTGAATTGAAAAAATAGCATTGAAATATGTACGTTACCGTATGTAAAACAAGTAAGCAGTGGGAAGTTGCTGTGTAGCACAGGGAGCTCAGCCTGGTACTCTGTGACCACCAGCAGAGGGGCAGGGAGGCTCATGAGGGAGAGGATATGTGTATACTTATGGCTGGTTCACATTGCTGTACAGCAGAAATCAACACAATATCGTAAAAAAAAATCCAATTAAAAATAAAAAATTAAAAGTATTTTTGATATTTATTGTTTTTCAGTCACTGTCAACGTCTATTCCATATATTTCTTTCTATATATGGTTAATATTCTCTGTATCCTAAGAATTATTTCTCTAACCAAATTCACAACAATTTTCTCGCATGCTCTTCCAGAATTTTTATAGATTTGGCTTTTACATTTAGGTCTACCATCAATTTCAATGTATTCTTTTTTATATGCTGCTGCTGCTGCTAAGTCGCTTCAGTCGTGTCCGACTCTGTGCGACCCCATAGATGGCAGCCCACCAGGCTCAGCCATCCCTGGGATTCTCCAGGCAAGAGTACTGGAGTGGGTTGCCATTGTCTTCTCCCTTTTTTATATGGTACAAGGTAAATTCTTAGCTTAATCTGCTATAGCAAAATGCTGTAGACTGTGAGGCCTAAACAACAGATATTTCTCAGTTCTGGAGACCTGGAAGTCCAAGATCAAGATTCAATCATATTCAATTTTTGAACACCTTTCCTAGCTTAAAGATGGCCACTTTCTTGCTGTATCCTCACATGGCCTGAAGACAGAAAGAAGTCTAGTCTCTTACTTTTCTTACAGACACTAATCCCATCATGGGGGCTCCATGGTCTTGACCATCTAAACCTAATTACCTCTCAAAGGTCTCACCTCCTAATATCATCACATTGAAGATTGACAGATGTTTCAAAATCACCCCATCCCCATTGAATTACCTTGGATCACTGTCAAAAAATCAGTTGATTCGTCTATTTCTGGATTCAGTTTTATTCCTTTGAGGGAAAAACACATCTATATTTAATATTACAGCAATAAAGCAGCTTTAATGAGGTATACTTTTCATACAATAAAAGCCAATCAATAAACTTTTACTTTGATGGGTTTTAGTGACACTCTTGATTACATCTTTAAAGCAGAGTTCTCTCATGTTAAACACTTAAAGTCTATTTCTTTAGTAGGTATTTTCTACTGAATTGTGATTATCTACTTCTTGAGGAAACTTTCATAGTGTGATTGTAAGGAACTTTTCTAGTTCATCTATATTCAATTAAAAACTTTTTAGACTTTTAGACTTCTATTACCTTTTTAATGTCTTTTGGGTTGGTAGTAATGTCTCCTCTTTCATGCCTGATATACTAATTAGTTTCTTTCTTCTTTTTTAGTTGATTAATCGAGCTAGGTGCTTACCAAGTTTATAAATCTTTTTGTGAGATGAGATTTTGCTTTTCTACTTTAATGTTCTCTTCTTCCATTACATTTCCATTACTATTTCCTTATTCCTACTCCTTAGGTTTTAATTTGCTTTACTAGCTTATTAAGATATATGCATAGTTCATTGAATGAGAACTTCTATTTTCTTGCAATGTCAGTCTTTAAAGATAAAAATTTCCCTGTAGGTACTGCTTTAGGTATATCCCACACATTTTGATATACTGTGTTTCCTTTTCCACTTAAACCTGTATTTCTAACTTCATTAGTTATTTCTTTTATGACACATTAACACATGAATTATTTCAGAATATCTTGACTTATTTCTAAATATTTGGCAATTTTCTGCATATCTGTTAATGATTTTTACTTTGATTCCATTATGGTCAAAGTACATATATTGTATAATTTCAATATTTTTTTTCATTGAAGCTTGTCTTATGGCCAAGAATATGATCTCATTTTTATAGTATTTCTTATACATCTGAAAACAAAATACTTTTTGCTATTTTAGGGTTGGATGATGTATGAATATCAATTAGGTCAGTTTTAGAAGTCACATTTTCCTAGGTATTCTCTAGTCTGATTTTTTTTTTTTTTTTTTTTGCTTACATCAGTTACTGAGAGAAAGGGATCAAAATCTATTACTGTATTTTTTAGACTTGTTATTCTTCTTTGAACTTCTGTATGTTTCTTCAAGTATTTTGAGGCTCTGTTATTAGGTTACTTTAACATGCTTATTATCTTTTGATAAATATAATTTATTATTTTGAAACATTTCTCTTCATGCCTAGAAATCCATCCATTCCAGCTTTTTGGAGCTTCTCCTACTGCTTGTTGCTGCTGCTGCTAAGTCGCTTCAGTCGTGTCCGACTCTGTGCGACCCCATAGACTTCAGCCCACTGGGTTCCTCTCTCCCTGGGATTCTCCAGGCAAGAACACTGGAGTGGGTTGCCATTTCCTTCTCTTCTCCTAGTGCATGTATGTGTCTGTGTGTGTGTATATAAATATATTTAAATTTCCTTATGATAACCTTTTATTTTAAAATAATTTTAATTTACAGAAAACTGCAAAGATAATTGGAGAAGGCAATGGCAAGCCACTCCAGTACTGTTGCCTAGAAAATCTCATGGACGGAGGAGCCTGGTGGGCTGCAGTCCATGGGGCCTCGAAGAGTCGGACGCGACTAAGCGACTTTACTTTCACTTTTTACTTTCACACATTGGAGAAGGAAATGGCAACCCACTCCAGTGTTCTTGCCTGGAGAATCCCAGGGACGGGGGAGCCTGGTGGGCTTCCGTCTATGGGGTCACACAGAGTCGGACACGACTGAAGTGACTTAGCAGCAGCAGCAGCAGCAAAGATATGCAGAGATCTTGTAGGTCTTGATAGAACTGTTCAACTTCAGCTTCTTGAGCATTACAGGTTGGGACATAGACTTGGATTAAGTACTTTGTATTAATTGTATGGTATACTATATTTAGTTTTATCAGAAACTGTGAAATTGACTTCCAAAGCAGCTACATCATTTTGCAAAAATGAGAGTACTTGTCATCTCCAGCAAATATACTGTCAGTGATCTTAGTTTTAATATTTTAGCCATCCAAATATTTGTGTGTTAGCTGGTGTGAAAATGTTGTCATTTTATTTTTAAATACAGGTTAACTATGTAAATCTAGGTTGACTATGTAAATCTAGGTTGACAGTTTTTCTTCTTTCAAAACATTTATAAAATAACTCAATTTTTTAATATTATTAGTTTCTAATAGATTTTCTGTCATTCCATCCATAAGTCTTTTATATGGTACATTTTTTTTCCTTTAGCTTTTTAAAAAGATATTATCCTTATTACAGCTTTATTAGCAACTTGATTTTGATATGTAGCTCGTTTATGTTTATTCTACTTGAAGTTTAATAACTTGGATGTGTGGATTTACACTTTTCACCCAATTTGGAAAGAATTTTAAGTTTATTCTTTTCTGGGAGTCTAGTTACACATTTTTTAGATCATTAGCTATTACCACATCAGTCTTGTAGTTTTTTTTGTCTTTAGATCTGATTTTATGTTGCATAGTTCCCCTCCATTCCCCACCCCTACCCCCTGGCCGCTGCTCTACTTGGCATGCAGAATCTTCAGTTCCACGATCAGGAATTACCTGGGTCCCCTGCATTGGAAGTGCAGAGTCTTAACCACCGGACCACTAAGGAAGTCCCTGTTTCATAGTTTCTATTGAAATCCACTTATTTGTCCATTCACAACCTGTTAGAGGCCTTCATTGGGTACTCACTAGGAAGACTGTAGATAGGGAATATGATATGAGATAGACCCCTTATTTTTCAAGGTATGGTAAACATATGAAATAGCAATTAAAAGAAAATAGAATATCAACTTTCTTTTGTGGGAAATACATTGACTTCTTTTTATAACTATGAAAATTATCCAGTTTAGATGAAAATGATGGTGATATAAAGGTATCATTAGTTATTGAAATTAAGTCCTAGAGTAGGTGATCAAATAAATCAGCATATTATAGAATAACATTTCTCTGTAGAAAGCCTATGTAACATATGACAGTCTTAGTCAATTGTAGTCTGCAGAGATTCTAGACTAGATAATTAATGTTTAACTGATACATAGGTACTGGTCAGTTCTAAAGTCATTCACCTCATGATAATATGTAAGCCTGGAAATGGGGAGAAATTCTTCAGGGGAAGCTCATGCAGGTAATTCAATCAACTGTAGCAATTTAGAAAAAGCAATATTTAACCTGAAAATATAAGAGTTAATGGCAAAAGACAAGGACCTTGTGGTAGCTGAACTGTGCAGTGTCTATTCTAGTAACCAGCTTGAAGCTCTGGGTGCCTTGGTTTTTGGAAGTAAAATAAAAGAGATATAGTCTGTTACTCAGAGATATTTCTTCCATTCTCCCAATTACTTTTTCAATTCTTCCTACATATGCCATTTCTCACATGCTATGGAAAAGCACCTGTAACTCACTCTGAAAAAGGGTAGTAAATGGGAGAGTGAAGACGCTCAGTCGCGTCCAACATTTTGTGACCCCATGGACTGCAGCCCACCAGCCTCCTCCATGGGATTCTCCAGGCAAGAATACTGGAGTGGGTTGCCATTGCCTTCTACAGGGGATCTTCCCAACCCAGGAATTGAACCCAGGTCTCCCGCACTGCAGGCAGACACAGGCAGACATTTTAACCTCTGAGCTACCAGGAAACCCAGTAAATGGGAGAGAATGGTAAAACTACCTGTCAAAAAACTTCAAGAACAGGCCTCTAGCAAGAAATTATAGACACCTCAGCACTGCGTCATACTTATCACAACTCAGAATTCAAAAGCTTCAACTACATTTCAGTGGCGATCCTAGAAACTGTGTGGTGTATGTAATGTAAACAATTATCTGTTCTCACTGGGAAACTTGACTTCCAATCCATGAGCAGTCCTAAAACTGGCTTTTTATTCCTATAATTACATAAGAAACACTCCACCTACTCTGTATGTCAAAGTCTTCAGTTAACAGAATTAAAGGTGAGGCAAGGGAGCCTTTATTAGAGAAAAAGAGAAACAGAGTGAAATACAGGATATCTTCTGTAACATACATTTAATAAATCTAATTTTCTATGAATTATGAATAGAATATGAAGGGATACATATAGAATTGCTCATTATTCTTGATCTCTTATACATAAATACAAACACCACAGAATATGATTTACACATTTTTGAAACAAGGCATTCATTACTAAGAGAACACAACATTCATGAGAACTACTACTCATTCAATTTTGCATCACTAGGACATAAGTAGTTCTTGGTATTTGTTCATCTGGTTCTTATTAATTGTTGTTTTGAAGAAATTATTTAGTGCTGCAAAATTCTAGGGTAAACCAAAAATACGGACAAGGGGGAATGTATCTTTGAAAACATTTTTGGCAATAATGATACAAAATACTTGAATTTCTCAATTTCACAATGTTGCTGATATTAATCCTAACATACAGGATTTGAAGTTTTTACAGAAAAGAAGTTTATTAAACATAGATTGCCTGGTTTGTGAGGTGACCAATGTAAACTAATACACCTCTTAAAACAAAACACACTCACTCTCCTAAATAATCTGAATATGCTTGTTTAGTGAATTAACTGAAAAAACCACCATGCATCTCATAAAATACTTTTATGTATTTCCTCACTCAGTCTAACTCTACCTTGGGAAATACTGCATGCAATACAAAGAGAAAACCACCAAAGAAAATTTATGTGTTAACTGACCATCTTGAATGGCCTTTCAAAAGTCATTTTAAGTCACTACTGTAATACTGGAAAGGATAAATTAAAATAAAGGGTAAGAATTACCAATCTTGAATTTCTGGCTGATATGGCACACTTCATGGGTTCCCAGGTGCTCAGTGGTAAAGAACTTACCTGCCAATGCAGGAGACATAAAAGATGAATGTTCAATTCCTGGATTAGAAAGATTACCTAGAAGAGAGCATGCCAACCCACTCCAGTATTCTTGCCTGGAGGATACCACGGACAAAGGTGCCTGGCCGGCTACAGTCCATGGAATCAAAACGAGTCACACATGACTGAGCACGCGCAGAAGCATACAAAGATTTATAATAGTAAGCTTTAACTATATAATATAGTCTGTTTTCTAGAAATATTATAAGCCAAAATTTCAAGAATCCTCCAAGGATAATCTATTTAAAGCATAAATATGCTATCTCTCTCTCTTGATTAAAATTCTTACATGGGTTTATCCACTTTCCAGGAATAAAAATTTGTATTTTAATTTTATTATCGTGACAATACAATCTTATTGTAGTGCTATTTTTAGGGTTTGGTCTCATCCACCTCACTATGCCTATTATTCTTCAGTCATTCTGGAAATTCTCTTCACACCTCTTCACACACTGTTGCCCTCTACTTGTAATAGACTCCCTGCTGAAGTACGAGTCCTTACCCTTTATAACTCTCCTGTGTTATGTCTCAGAATATATTACCTTCCTCTGCTCCCTTTGCAACATAATTTTACTGTTACTATAGAATTTATCAAATTGAATTTGTGTTTTTCTTTATGTCTCCACTATTGTATGGTGAAAGGAAGAAACTGCATGTGTATTCCTATATTTACATTTGTTCATTTCTGTGTTCCTGCTCTTAGAACATACGGTGAAATTAGATTAAATTTATTCTTTATTGCACTTTATCTACTAAACATTAGGCAATTTTTACTTTACCTTAAAATACACTATTTTAAATTCATTTCACACTTACATGGATTTCATGTTTTTCACTTACTCTAATAAATATTTTTACATCTAAAGACTTCTCATCCTGGGCATCTATAGATCAGTGTGCACTTAAACTTTAATATATGTAAGATTTTCAGTTCTTTCCTATGCATATAACAATTGATTAAATCATGCAATCACTTTTGGAAAAGAAAAAAATATAGGTTGTGAGAATAATATGTTTTTGCAATATTAATAATTTTACAGAACTTTCCCTTTTAGTATCTTTAAAATATTGTATTAACAATTAAATCATTAGTCACAGTCAGAATTAAAATCTGCAGCAAATATTTCTTAAGAAAGATGTTTATGATTTTATATATGTATCTATATATATATTGCTAAATCGTTGCTGTTTATTATTAAACAACAAATGTTTATGATTATATATATTCAATATATATAAAACATATATATGCATACATATAAAAACCTTCTGTAAAGTATTACGTACAACCACGCTTTAAGATTTTCTCTAGCTTTATATACTATAAATTCAAGCATACCTAACTGGCTGTAAGGTTTAAATTGGTCATAGTATTTAAAGTACCATATCTATAGTTTTCATTATTACCCTTGTAGTAGCAGAAGTCTCAGAGAAGACAATGGCAACCCACTCCAGTACTCTTTCCTGGAAAATCCCATGGACAGAGGAGCCTGGTAGGCGGCAGTTCATGGGGTCGCTAAGAGTCGGACAGGACTGAGTGACTTCACTTTCACTTTTCACTTTCAGTTTTGCTTCTGTTTCATACCAATCCTATTGCATCTATCAATAGAATTTATCACAGTGGATCACAAAGCATAATCTTCTCAATTATTCTCTCTATCTCTGAGACTAAGGACAGGGCGTTTCATGTCCCATTTATTCTCTTGTGGAGCATTTGTTTCAGGCAGTTTATATTCATGCTTCACGTACTGTTAATTCTTTCCCATATTTCTTTTTGACACTGAAGCTGTGGATATTAATCCTGCCAAATCAATGTGTTGTTTTCACTTTTTAAAAATGTATTTACCTCCTTCAGATATTTGGCTTTTATTTCATTTGATCTCTTTAAAAAAAAAAATTCCACTAGAAAATTGTTCCTATTCAGTCTGATTTAAAAAAAAAAAAAAAAAAAAGCAACACATTTCTTCATGAAACTTACACTTTAATGTTTAAAAGGATAGATAAGAAACAATATTTACCCTGTTATTTTTTTAGTACTCTATATTGTGTGTTGTCAGGGTTTATGCAAACATCTTACGTTTAATCTTGCAGATACTGAAAAATGCTTTAGAAATAGTATTATTTTTCTTGAAATGGTGAAAAAACAGTAATAATCAAAAGTAAATGAAGACTTGCTTATTTTATGGTAATAATGATTAGAAACTATGTAAAATGTATATAGCAGTTAAAATATTGTTTAGTGAACTTTTATCAAAATATTCTATTAGCATTGTGTTTTTATTGAAAACCTGAATTATTGCATACACAGAAAAGTGTACAGTTCATAATTGTAAAGTTTGATGAACTTTCAAAAGTGAATTCATCTGTTAAGCAATCACTTAGATTAAGAAACAACATACTTACCAGAACCCTCAAAACTCCCTTGTATTTCTTTCCTGTTACAAGTCCTCTAGCCAAGGATAACCAGTATCCTTATTTCTAAATCTACATAGATTCATTTTGCCAGTTCTATAACTCTATCCAGATTTAATCATTGTGTTTGTTTTCTTAAATTCAATGTTATGATCTTAAGAGAAATTCAATTGTACTAATAATTATCAAATTTCACTACATAGTTGCTTGACTCAACTCATTGCGACCCCATGGACTGTAGCCTGCCAGGCTCCTCTGTCCATGGAATTCTCCAGGCAAGAATGCTGTAGTGGGTAGCCATTCCCTTCTCCAAGAGATCTTCCTAACCCAGGGACCGAACTCCAGTCTTGCATATTGCAGGTAGATTCTTTACCATCTGAGCCACCAGGGAAGCCCTATATACTAGAAATCCATGTGTAACCTGAGGTATCTTGAGAGAATGAGAGACTTGCACAATGCAAATTAGCTGACAATCATTACTTTGTATCTTTTAATATAATGTAACATATTATGGTTCACTTTTGCTCTACTTAATAAATATACGCACTTTGTAATTTAGTGTTAATTAATCTAACTTTCAAAAAATGTTCAAGTAAATTAAAAAGAATCAGGTAAAAAAAATAATACTGAAGATACAATATTTATCTTTAACAGTGTTACTTACTTTAACATCTTTTTATTTGATATTAGTATTGCCACATTAGCTTTCTCTAGTGTTCACAAAGTAACTCTTTCCATCCTTTTCCTTTCATCTTTATGTAACATCATTATATTTAAAATGTCTCTTGAAAGCAGCACATAGTTTGAATTTTCTTTAATCAAGTTTGACAATATTAATCTTTTACATGGATAATTCGTTGAATCTATATTTAATGCAATTGCATTGTTGAGTTTATGACTATCATATTACCATTTTTATCAGTTTATCAGTTTTATATTCTGCTTTCCTCTTATCTTATTTTTAGTTTTTTACTTATCAAAAATAAAGAAGACAGTCAGAAAAGCATAGCCCAGTATCAGTCTCATCAATAGTGAAAGAAACAAGAAACAAGGTGGAATGAAAGTCAGACTCATTGGTGTAATACACAATATTTGCTTTGGAAACACACAATCCCAAATTGATTATGGATAACAATAACAAACAGCTCTTTCAACTTTTCTTTAGGTCATCTCATTTTAGGACTTGAGATGAAGGAGCTATCCAACCACTCAAGTTAATTTAAAGTCTTTTCACAGATTTAGAGTACAACCTGTTTTGTTCACATTCCATGATCAAAACAGATCACAACTGCCAAATTCACAATCACAAATTCAAATGTACTTCATCTGGAAAATATACTCTGTCAACACCAAGAGCAATGAGAGAGAATATAGATGTGAAAAAATAATACACTTTACCAAAATCTGGATTAAGAGAAGGGTAGAAAGTTACATTTTCTGGCACATACAGAATAGATATCTGATAAACTCTCCCTCTAAAATAATTAAAATTAAAAAAATACTATAAATGTTTGATTGACATAACAAGCATGCTTTTAAATACAGAGTTAAATTTACCAAAAGTTAAGGAAAAAATCCAGCACCCATAAAACAAAGGGTAACTTGCAATTTTCAGATACCATTTTATTTCTTAACTTGAGCCAGAAAGAGAGCCCAGCGTTCTTGACAGGGTAGACATAGCTCCAGTCAAGACAGAGGTGATCCAGGAAAGCCCTGGCCCTAGTTGTAGTATACCGACAACTAGTATACAACTAGTGTGAAGGATTTGTTCATCCACTAAGTCGTGTCTGACTCTTTGTGACCCCATGAACTGCAGAACACCAGGTTTCCTTTTCCATTACTATTCCTTGAGTCAGTGATTCCATCCAATAATCTCATCCTCTGTTTCCCACTTCTCCTCTTGCACTCAATCTTCCCCAGCATCAGAATCTTTTCCAATGAGCTGACTCTGCATCAGGTACCCAAAGTATTGGAGCTTCAGCTTCAACATCAATCCTTCCAATAAATATTCAGGGTTGATTTCCTTTAGGACTGACTGCTTTGATCTCCTTGCAGTCTACAAGACTCTCAAAAGTCTTCTCCAACACCAAAGTTCAAAAGTAACAATTCTTCAGTGCTAAGCTTTCTTTATAGTCCAACTCTCACATTCATACATGACTAATGGAAAAACCATAGCTTTGACTATATGGACCTTTGTTGGCAAACTGACATCTCTGCTTTTCAATATGCTAAGTTTGTCATAGTTTTTCTTATGAGGAGCAAGCATCTTTTAATTTTATGGCTGCAGTCACCATCCATACTGATTTTGGAGCCCAGAAAAATAAAATCTGTCATTGTTTCCATTTTTACCTCCATCTATTTGCCATGAAGTGATGGGACTGGATGCTATGATCTTCATTTTTTTGAATGCTGAGTTTCAAGCCAGCTTTTTCACTCCTCTTTCACCTGCATCAAGAGGCTCTTTAGTGAAGGATAGAGAGGCATATTCTGAGCAGCGTGTTTCTATAAGAATATCAGATGTGCAAACTCTCCAGGTGGGTCCTTCTATCCAAAAAATCTACCCATGTGACATATGTGACCTGATCTTCAAAGGCATTTTGCAGCTGGCAGGCCAATAGGGAGCACCTCCTGGGCATCAACCGTATCCATGTAAATCATGTGGGAAAGCCCTCTGGTTCAGTGTAAACCTTGACCAAATCCAGAGGCAGCGGGTTTGTCTCTCTGTGGAGAGTCAGTCCCCAGAAAAGAAAAGGTCTGGGCCTCCTCTGTGAATAGCTGCAGATACCACATGTTAGGGAAGGCCTGCATGTGCAGGGAACATGAGGAAGACTTCTTGGCTGGCTCTGGACTTGCCCAGAACTGTGCCACTCACAATTGGGATAATCCATACAGGAGTGCTGATTGTTAGGAGGACCTTCACATTGGGCAAAGTGATAACCAGTGCAGTGAAAGTGGGGAAGCTTATAGCCGCAAAGAGGATTACGTTCAGTACCAGGAAATACACATGGGAGAAAAGGCTTTTGAAAGTGATGAACGTAAGATGCTCTTTAGCCACAGTTCCTACTTTCTATCACATAGGAAAATTCACAGCAGAGTAATGCCTTATGAGTGCAATGACTGTGGGAAAGGTTTCAGCTACAACTCCAGCCTCAAAATACACCAGAGAACTTACACAGATTCAAGGCGTTTTGAGTGTGCTAAATGTGGGAAATCCTTCTGACAGAAAATCTCACTTCATTGAGCATCAGAGAATTCACACTGGAGCAAAACCTTATGAGTGCAACACATCTAGGAAAGCCTTTGGTTGCAAAGACACACTTATACAGCACCAGAAAATTCTCAGTGGAGAAGCGCCTTCTGGGTGCAGCAGTTGTGGGAAAGCTTTTATGAATAAAGATGTACTTGTTGAGCACCAGAAAATCTACACTAGACAGAAGTCTTGTGAGCGTGATGAATGTGGAAAATTCTTTAGCCACAGTTTCTTCATTAAAATACATAAAATAATTCACAGAGTAACAAGACCTTTGGTATGCAGTGAATGTGGACAACATACACCAGTAAGTCATACCTTAGTCAACACAAGAAAGTTCACACAATAGTAAAGCCTATGGATGAACTGAATGTAGTACATGTGTTAATAACGTCAGCCTTATTAAAGACCAGAGACATCACACTGGAGCAAGGCGTTATGTGTTCAGCAAATTCAGCCTTCTATAGGCTCTCCCTCCTTCCTTGGCCAAAGAAAGTTCACAACGAAAAAAGGCCTCATGAGTGTAGCAGTTTCAGTGCTTCTTTGCCTGCATTTACTAAGTTAATGTGGACCAGAACCTTCACTCCAGAGAGAGGGCTAAGAGAGTAGGGAACATTCTTTATCCTTGCTCCACATTGTATGACTCATAAAAGAGAAAAACTCTGAAAATAGGATTTGCTATGGAACCAGCAACTGGAAGTTGAACTTCATACATCCACATGGGGGAGATAATTCAAATACCAGGTATGGGATGCTTTCAGGAGCTACTTTATATTTTCTAACCTTCCCAGAACTGTCCCATGCCCTGAGGTGTATCATTGCTGGTGTCTACTGCAAAACAGTCCCACTTCTACCAGCAGATGGGCCATGCACTGTGTGTGTCTGACCCCACTGTACTCAGGTGAGGCAGACTGACAATCTGTCCTATTTCCTAGAGGGAATCATGAATGATATGAACCCACTCGTGAGCCTCATTCTCTACCCCCTAGTGGTTTAAGTGTGGATATGACCCATCTCCTGACAGAGAGATCTGAGTTAGAATCTGCTGCAATTTTCCAAAGGTATCCATTTTTCATGGACAATATTGATTCCATATGAGCTAACTGAAATGGATTTCCTCAGTCTCTAAATCACCCAACCTCAGAACTGCCAGAACCACACGGATCTGACTTGTGCAATGAAAAAGACTTATTGTAAAAGCCTTTACTCTGTCCTGTTCAACTGGTAGGGTTGATTGAGAAAAAGAAATAGGCTTTCAGGAGACAAAACTCAGAGCTCATTTTCCCTTTCACACTACAAAGGTTATGATTGCTTTGCACAGTTAGGAATAAAACTAGGACTGTGGGTTAAGCTAAACAGCTAAGCAATGTGGTAGGCACTAGCCAGGCTTCCCCGGTGGCTCAGTGATAAAGAACTCACCTGCCAATACAGAAGATGTGGCTTCAATCCCTGGGTCAGAAAGATCCCCTAGAGAAGGAAAAGGCAACCCACTCCAGTATTCTTGCCTGGGAAATTTCACGGACAGAGAAGCCTGGTGGGCGATAGTCCATGGGGTCGCAAAAAAATCACACACGACTTAGCGACTAAAGAATAACAACAAAGGACAAAATTCAGAACCCCCCAAATAAAGAGTGAACTGATATCAATAAGCTAATACTAATGGTAAAGTGACCTTGGAAAATTCTCAAATTTTGAGATCTAGACACCTGGGCTTTAATAACCATATAGATTGTTAAAGACAAATACTTGGGTCTAACCAACTAACAGAGCTGTAATTTGCACCCTCACAGACACTCAAAATGATACCCACTGAAAAAAAAAATGACAGCTACAAAGTATTGGAGCTGCTGGGAAAGTAACTAAGAAAGGAAAATTTTCCTTTAGTTTAGGCTCTGAGTTTAAAAAATAAAGTCCTCTGAGAATTCAAAATCACTGCTCTAGCCAGAAATTATTGCATAATATGTGTTATCATATTACTTGGATATTATTATAACCTGGTCCTGTCGAATGAGGTGGCCCCATGCAGTAAAAGGGGGATACTTTCAGATATATCTAACAATAGTCTCACTAACAGCACTTCAAATAAATGCTTACTATCAAAAATTATACAACTAAAACCAAAATAAATCACCATGAAATTCAAACAAAACCAAAAAATGCCCCAATTAGACATATAAGGACTTCAAACAGAATGATCAAAAAGGTAAAATAAGACAGATTTAAAATCATTTAGAACTAAAAGGCTTAAAATCTAAAAATCAGTTCAGATCAGTTGCTCGGTAGTGTCCAACTCTTTACAACCCCATGGACTGCAGAACACTAGGCTTCCCTGTCCATCAACAACTCCCAGAGCATACTCAAACTCATGTCCATTGAGTCAGTGATGCCATCCAACCATCTCATTTTCTGTTGTCCCCTTCTCTCGCCTTCAATATTTCCCAGCATTAGGGTCTTTTCAAATGAGTCAGTTCTTCACATCAGATGGCCAAAGTATTGGAGCTTAAGCTTCAGCATCAGTCCTTCCATGAATATTCAGGATTGATTTTCTTTAGGATTGACTGGTTGATCTCCTTGCAGTCCAAGGGACTCTAGAGAATCTTCTCCAATACCACAGTTCAAAAGCATCAATTTGTTGGTCCTTAGCTTTCTCTATGGTCCAACTCTCACATGCATTTGTGACTAATGGAAAAACCGAGCTTTGACTAGACAGACATCTGTTGGCAAAGTAATATCTCTGCTTCTTATTATGTTGTCTACTTTGGTCACAGCTTTTCTTCCAAGGAGCAAGCATCTTTTAATTTCATGGCTGCAGTCACTCTGGGCAGTGATTTTGGACCCCAAGAAAATAAATTCGGTCACTGTTTCCATTGTTTCCCTGTCTAATTGCCATGAAGTGATGGGACCAGATGCCATGATATTAGTTTTTTGAATGTTGAGTTTTAACATGAGTTCAGCTTTTTCACTCTCCTCTTTCACTTTCATCAAGAGGCTTTTTAGTTACTCTTCCCTCTCTGCCATAAGGGAGGTGTCATCTACATATCTTAAGTTACTTATATTTCTCCCAGCAATCGTGATTCCAGTTTGTACTTCATCCAGCCAAGCATTTCACATGCTGTACTCTACATAAAAGTTAAATAAACAGGGTGACAAAATACAGCCTTGACATTTTCCTTTCCCAGTTTGAAACCAGTCCGTTGTTCCAAGTACGGTACTAACTGTTGCTTTTTGACCTGCATACAGATTTCTCAGGAGGCAGGTAAGGTGGTCTGGTATTCTCATCTCTTGAAGAATTTTCCTGAGATTGTTGTGATCCACACAGTTACAGGCTTTAGCGTACTCAGTGTAGCAGATGTTTTTCTGGAACTCTCTTGCTTTTTCTATGATCCAGAAGATGTTGGTAATTTGATCCCTGGTTCCTCTACCTTTTCTAAATCCAGCTTGAACATGTGGAAGTTCTGGTTCACATACCATTGAAGCCTAGCTTGGAGAATTTTCAGCATTACTTTCCAAGTGTATGAGATTAGTGCAATTGTGTAGCAATTTGAACATTTTTGGCCGTGCCTTTCTTTGGGATTGGAATGAAAACTGACCTTTTCCAGTACTGTGGCCTCTGCTGAGTTTTCCCAATTTGCTGGCATGTTCAATGCAGCACTTGCACTGCATCATCTTTCAGGATTTCAAATAGCACAGCTGGAATTCCATAACTTCCACTAGCTGTGTTCATAGTGATGCTTCCTGAGGCCCACTTGACTTAGGAATCCAGGATGTCTGACTCTAGTTGAGTGATCATACCATCATGGTTATCTGGGTCATTAAAATCTTTTTAGTATAGTTCTTCTGTGTATTCTTGCCACCACCTCTTCTTAATATCTTCTGCTTCTCTTAGGTCCATAGCTTTCTGTCCTTTATTGTGTCCGTCTTTGCATGAAATGTTCCCTTGTTATCTGTAAGTTTCCTGAAGAGATCTCTAGTCTTTCCCATTCCATTGTTTTCCTCTATTTGTTTGCATTGATCACTTAATAAGGCTTTCTTATCTCTCTCTTTCATATTCTTTGGAACTCTGCATTCAGATGGATATATCTTTCCCTTTCTCCTTTGCTTCTCTTCTTTTCTCAGCTATTTGTAAGGCCTGCTCAGACAACCATTTTGTCCTTTTGCATTTCTTTTTTTTGGGGTGGTATTGATCACAGTCTCCTGTACAATGTTATGAACCTCCATCCATAGTTCTTCAGGCACTCTGTCTATATCAGATCTTATCTTTTGAATCTATTTGTCACTTCCACTGTATAACTGTAAGGGATTTAAAAGATATAAAAAAATAAGAAAAATTTGAAATTAAATCAAATATTACTTCTGTAGTTAAACAAATGTAAAACAACTGATTCTGGTTTTTACCTATTATTATAGATAATTCTGTAAATATTCTCATATAAAGATATATATTTGTATATATACATATATGCATATATTTGCTCATATTTTCATGCTTTTATCTCACCTGGTTAAATACTTAAAATGACATTTATGTGTTATAGTATATTTATACTTTGATTTTATAAGAAATTAAAAATTTTGTATTATTAACTTTTGTCCAAAATTGTTGTGCAGTTCTGCATTCTGCCCTATGTGAGCTCTAGTCATTCCACCTCTGCATTGATTTTGTCATTATTAATTTTTTTTTTTTAATATTGACCATTAGAAATTAGAAAATGGCTGGCTCATACTCATCTTTTCATGTGTAACTACCAACAGGTGAATAAATAAACTTTGCAATATCAGTATTAAAAAGAAACACACTTTTGACATATTCAGCAACATGGCTAAATTTTAAAATAAATAAATAACAGAAAACAGCACAAAAGAGTAACTGTTCTCTGATTCCAGGTATATGACATTCTAGAAAATTCAAAGTAGAATATCAATGCTTTTCTTAATTCAAGAGCAGAAGGAGATTATCTGGGAAACAAAAAGCAGAGGAAAATATTGGATGACAGAAATATTCTATACATTTATTGTTGTGGTGTTGTCATTGTTATCAAAATTAAATAATTTATATAATTTAAATAGGTAACTTTTTGTACTTAATTAATGCCTTAATAAAGATTATTTAAATTTTTAAAAAAGTTAAACTTGCAAAGATAAATATTTGAAAGAAAGTCAGTGATCTAGATAGTGGAGTTTTAGAAAATACTCAAATGCAGAAAAAAAAAATGTGAGAAATAAAAGGTGTTAAAGAGAAAGATGGGTACTTGGAGGTTAGCAAATAAGGTGGACTATTATATATCTATTCAAATTTAGGAGAAAGTAGTAATAATAAAGGAAAAATACTATGTAATAAGATAATTGATGGTTTCTTTTTTTTTTTTATAAGAAAGGACTGCTCAGCATCAGATATAGCATATCAAATGTAGGATTACATCATTCAATTACTCAGAGTGTATTAGACACATAATAATACCTCTACAGAACTCAAAATATAATAAAATTTTCTGAAGCAAAAAACTGAAAAAAAAACAAACAGGGACAACTCTATTGATAGCAAATTCCTCAACAAATAACTTTTTAAGCATATAAACAAGTAGGTAAATTAGTGGTTACATTGAATGTATAAATAAGGATAATATCTAATTTATTTGAATAAAAATGTACAGAATTAATTTTCTAGGTAGAAAGAGCAAAGGGGTGAGGATCGTTTCACTGGCTGATTTGCGCCCCCTCAAAATTCAAATGTTGAAGTATTAACCTTTTATATCTATCTATGACTGTAACTGGGGACAGTTTTGACAGAGATACCTAAGAAAAAATGAGTTCATTAGAATGTACCTTAATGCAATGTGACTAATTCCTTTTAAGAAGAAGAAATCTGCACATAGATACAAAAGGAAGACAATGTGGAGACACAGGGAGAAGACAATCATCCAAAAGCCATGGAGAGCTGTCTGGGACAGACCCTTACTTCATGACCCTTAGAGGGCACCAATCCTGCCAATACCTTGACTTTGGACTTCTTGGTTCCAGAAGTGTGAATAAATGAATTTCTGTTATTCAAACCACCCAGTCAGTGCTACCGCATTCTGGGAGGCCTAACAAACTAATACAGGTATTAATTGAAATTAAAATATTTGATGGCACTGTTAATGACAGATAGATGAATGTGTGACTTAATTTATCTTTCTTTTTCTTTATGTTTTACATCAAACATTTATATTTGATGTAATATTTACATCAAACATAATCTTTACTGACTACACTACCAAGAAAGCCCATAAACCACTATAGGAAAATAATATATGATGTATATAATAAAGAATGACAAGCATAGATAAGTCATGAAACAAAATTAAAATAAGATGCTCTAAATAATTACAAATAAAACAATAATCAAAATGAATTTATGTGGAATAATTTTCTACATTCAGGTGAATATTCTCAATGTATATAAACCAAAACTAGCAAACTGACAAGTGAATATTAAAAACACTCTATAATTACTTTGAAAGATTTTATCAGTCCTGCCTCAAGATTTAATAGCTCAAGCAAGCAAAAGTTAACATGGTATAAAATTTGAAAACATAATTTAAAAGTTCAACTTAATAATCAAAGAATACATGTTTGTCTATTGACCATGCTCTACGGTAACTTTCAACCATTTAAAAAATTAAAACAATATAGATGATTAGGCATTTCGCTTATTCTTGCTCAAATTTAGGCAAATAAAGAGAAAAAAGCAAAAATTGCTCATTTAAGCTAATGTGGAGTTAGTTTAAAGGGCAAATGCTGTACAAGACTAGCCAAAGAACAGGTAATGTGCATTGAAGGAAATGGAGCACAAATATCATGGATTCTGCTTTTAGAAAAAGCTCAAGAAATAAACCTACTGAAGGCATTACAAGAAGTGAGATATAACTGCCAAAATGCTTATTTGTCACGAGTGAGAATGGGGTTTGAAATTTTTTTGCAGCATCTTCTGTGGGATCAGTTGGTTTGAAAAACCATACTAGGATGGGTTCTTGCTATTTAAAGTTTGGTCTGAGGAACAAAGTATTAGCATCACTCTGGAGATTGTTAAAAATTCAGAATTGCAAGCTCTGAGCCGTATTTTCTGAACCCAAATCTACATGGCAGCAAGATGATTAAATGATGTGTATTTACCTTAAATTTGAGAAACATGGGGGTAGGCCAACTGAGATCACTGAGGCCAGCTAGCCATATTTTCAGAAAGTATCCGTCTCTGTGGTACCACACTTTGGTGGCAGAAAGGGGCGGGGACAGAAAGAGAGAGAGAGAGAGAAATTTTTCACTGGGTAAAGTGTTCAGTTCATATCTCAATTGTTTAGGAAGAAATAAAATGTAAACACTTGCAGAAATAAAACTGTAGGACAATATGAAAACACTAATCTTTACAAATTCTGATTTTTACTTTATCCTTACTCAAGAAGGTTGTGAATGAATGATCTGAGTAAGTCTCTATTGCCTCAAGAATGATTATTTTCAAAAGGAAAACATAATATGATCTATATAAATATATTTTAAAGTACAGAACTAACATGCAAAACAAACAACAGCTGAAGAACACTCAGGACAAACAGATGAAAATGGAGACAAAATTGCAGCATGAATAAAATAAACAGTGGAACACTTACCACTATGGAGAAGAAACAGAAAACCCAATGACTCAAATATGAGGACGATTTAAAATTGGGGAATATAAAGGTGCTATAATGTAATAAGAATCACAAAAAATGTAATTGACATAATGATAAATACAAAGTTTTTTTAAAAAAGAAATGTAAAAGATAGCACCACAGAGTAAGTGTTAACTCTTCGCATGAGGTGGCCAAAGTATTGCAGTTTCAGCTTTAGCATCAGTCCTTCCAATGAACACCCAGGATCAATCTCCCTTAGAATGGACTGGTTGGATCTCCTTGCAGTCCAAGGGACTCTCAAGAGTCTTCTCCAACACCACAGTTCAAAAGCATCAATTCTTCGGCGATCAGCTTTCTTCACAGTCCAACTCTCACATCCATACATGACCACGGGAAAAACCATAGCCTTCACTGGAAAAGACTCTGATGCTGGGAAAGGTTGGGGGCGGGAGGAGAAGGGGACGACCGAGAATGAGATGGCTGGATAGCATCACCGACTCTGTGGACATGAGTTTGAGTGAACTCTGGGAGTTGGTGATGGACAGGGAGGCCTGGCGTGCTGTGATTCATGGGGTCGCGGAGAGTTGGACACGACTGAGCGACTGAACTGAACTGAACTGAACTGAACTGAACAGAGTAAGTGTTAGTCACTCAGTCGTGCCTGACTCTTTTTTTTTTTCTTGTTTTAAATTTTTATTTAATAAACGGTACAAAGCACAATGCCAAAAACATTAGCAGTTAAAATTTCACCAAATGAAAAAATACTATAGAATACACAGTTGTAAAAAGCTACATTAAGTTATTTTACAACTGCCTCAGGCTGCAAAAAGAAAAAAAAACCCAATGCCATACCTAAGTTATCCCTCTCTCATGGTTTTATGTTATAAACCATGAGCACCCCATCAAAAGACAGGAACTGCTTTTGTTAATTCATATATATATATGACTGTATCACTTTGCTATATACCTGAAACAAACACAACACTGTAAATGAAATATAATACAATATAAAATAAAAATAAGTAACAGACCTTTGGGGTTTTACACAGAGTTAGAGTTCCTATCAGAGGGATAACAGCACCACAGCCGTACTAAATCCTCATGAAGGAGGCATATGAATGACTGAATTACAAGAGTTACAGGAATGAGAGCTGCTCACTTCCCAGAAACTACAGCTCAGAGAAAGCCAACAAAGGCACGAGATACAGACCATTTACGTATGAATGTGTAAAACTCAAGAAAGTCCACATTATTCCTACAACATGTTGAAAGTGCTTCAGAATTCACACAATACTAATTTTCTTTTGGTTCTGGTTAAATGATATATACCAGTTATCACAAATGGTAAAATCTGTAACTCTGTTCAAAGTTTTAAAAGATTACTTAAGAATGGTTTCTTGTATTTTTATGCCACCTTTATAGTTCTGGTTTCTCATTTCTTAATTAGTAAATTCAGCGTGCAGGTTCTATCCCAGGCTAATTTATATACTTCCAGAAGGAACAGCCTCTTAAATCCACAGAGTGTTGAGGTGGGGAGCCCCCCAACAACATCAGATTCATTTCACATATGATAATATACATGTTTCAATGGCATTCTCCCAAATCATCCCACCCTTGCCCTCTCCCACAGAGTCCAAAAGACTGCTCCATACATCCGTGTCTCTCCTGTTGCCTCGTATACAGGGTTTTCGTTATCCTCTTGCTATATTCCATATATATGTGTTAATATACTGTATTGGTGTTTTTCTTTCTGGCTTACTTCACTCTGTATAATAGGCTCCAGTTTCATCCACCTCATTGGAACTAATTCAAATGTATTCTTTTTAATTGTTGAGTAGTACTCCATTGTGTAAATGTACCAGTTTTCTTATCCATTTGTCTGCAGATGGACATCTAGGTTGCTTCCATGTCCTGGCTATAATAAACAGTGCTGCGATGAACAATGGAGTACATGTGTCTCTTTCAATTCTGGTTTCTTCGGTGTGTATGCCCAGGAGTGGGATTGCTGGGTCATATTTCGAGAATTTTAAGGAATCTCCACACTGTTCTCCATAGTGGTTGTACTAGTTTGCATTCCCACCGACAGTGTAAGAGGGTTCCCTTTTCTCCACACCCTCTCCAGCATTTATTGCTTGTAGACTTTTGGATAGCAGCCATTCTGACTGGTGTGAAATGGTACCTAATTGTGGTTTTGATTTGCATTTCTCTGATTATGAGTGATGCTGACCATCTTTTCATGTATTTGTTAGCCATCTGTATATTTTCTTTGGAGAAATGTCTGTTTAATGTTTGTGCCTGACTCTTTGAGACCCCATGGACTGCAGCCCACCAGGCTCCTCTGTCCACGAGATTTTCCAGGCAAGGATACTGGAGTGGGTAGCCATTTCCTTCTCAGGTGATCTTCCTAAACCAGGGATTGAACCCGGTTCTCCTGCACTGCAGCCAGTTTTTTACTGACTGAGCTATCAAAGCTATTAATGAGAGGAATAATGGAATGAAAACAAGAGTAAGCAATGAAAAAAAAAAACACAAAAGAGATCAAATCAGAATTTGGAATGCATAAAGAAGAAAATCAGAATAGAGCAAGATAATTCTCCTGAAGTAACAGGAGATGTAGAAGTAAACACTGAATGTTTACAGTGTATCATGGCAAGTTTTACCCTGTACAGTCAACAGCAAGGTAAGGCTTTTAAATTTTAAATAATATTAACAATTCTAAGAGGCATTCAGGCCTATTTCATTTTTCTATTTATAAGCATGCGGAGGGATAGCAGGGTTATCTGCTGTAAACTCATAGTGAATTATTTCAGGTTTACCTGTCAATAGGTTACCTGAGGGTCGGAACTGCTGCAAGAGGATCTGTTTACAAACAATTCCTATGGAAAGTATGGAATTTTTCATACTGCAGTGAGAGGTATGGAACCTTTCACTCCAGTAGAAAGAGTTACACATAAAAATCAATATTCTCTAGGTTTTCTATGTGGAGGGCAGGTGGATAGGCCATAAATGCCTGTAAGCACTGTATGCTGATGCAGTTGAACTTACCCTCACTTACCTGACTATGTCTACAACCTCTCCACACAAGAAACGTTGGGTCAAAGCTGAGAGTGGGGTGTTAGAAGTGGGGAAAGTAGTGCAGAGAAAGTGAAGAAATATTCTCTACAGCATTGAAAATATATAACCAAAACATTACTCAAAGATGTATCTCTCAAATATAACATTAACTAACAACAGTGGTCATGTACAGATGTGAGAATTGAACCATAAATAAGGCTGAATGCCAAAGAACTGATGTTTTCAAATTGTGGTGCTTGAGAAGACTTTTGAAAGTCCCTTGGACTGCAAGGAGATCAAACCAGTCAATCCTAAAGGAAATCAACCCTGAATATTATTAGAAGGATTGTTGCTGAAACTAGCACTCCGATATTTTGGCCACCTGATACAAAGAGCCAGTTCATTGGAAAAGACCCTGATGCTGTGAAAGATTAAAGGCAAAACAGAAAGGGTCAGCAGAGGATAAATGTTTAGATATCATCACCAACTCAATGGATGTAAATCTGAGCAAACCCTGAGAGACAAGTGAAGGACAAAGGAGCCTGGCATGCTACAGGTTGCAAAGAGTCAAACACTACTTCACAACTGAACATCAAAAAGAGAAAAGCAAATGAGTATGACACCATTTTTATAGTTGTTTAAAATGTGCAAAGCAGAATATGTACTATTATTGATCACAAAATATGTAGTGAACTAGAAATACATACATGACATTTGATAGTGGACTTCATAACAAAATACTATACTCTAGGTGGCTATAAACAACAAAAAATTTATTGTCTCACAGTTCTGAAGGCTAAAAGTCTAAGGTCAAGATACTGAAAGGATGGTTCCTTCTGAGGGCTGTGAGGGAAGGATCTGTTCTAAGTCTCTCTCTCCTTTGCTTTCACATGGCTGTCTTCCTCCTGTGTCTCCTTATATTGTCTTACCTTTCTGTGTCCAAACTTCCCCTTTTTATATAGTCATCAGTCATATTCCACGAAGGCCTATGCTAATGACTTCATTTTAATTTAATTATCTCTGTAAAGACTCTCTCTTCAAATAAGTTCACATTCAGAAGTACTAGAAATTAGGACTTGAATATTTGAGTTTTGGGGGCAACATAATTTAACCTCTTAACACATTATAATTATAACTATCAAATTCCCATTTGTGATTAATTTTAGAATTTAAAGTATTATTTCCTATACTGGGCAGTGAATCCAGAGATGATTGTTTAAATTCTTCATAATGCTATGTATACCTCAATCCTTACAAAATAATTTGAAATTAAGTAATACACTGCTTAGAGAAAAGTATTAAGAAGTGGATCCCTCGTTTCAGGCAATAAAAAAAAAAAATAATAACTAAACACAGCCAGAAAACTTATATTACTGAAGAAGGTTCACAGCTAAATTTGAGTGAATTTTTCTGTAGATAATTTTTATGGATATGGAATATGAATAACAATGTCAAGTCAAGCAGAGTTGTGTCAAATTTTATAAGATCTTTTAGTTTCTGGAAGGTGAATCTTGGTTTTCTTCATAAAGTATCGTACACATATCCTGCACACATATTAAGCAACCTGAACATTCCCATTTTTTTTTAGGTAGGAGATCATCTGGTTTTATTTAGAGGCTATTGGTCATATGGCAGGAAGGCATATAAGGTACAAAATCACAGACATTTAGTTCGCTATACAATACAAATCATTAAGTCTTTACAGGTCATCACAGAGTCTTTAGGTTTTTCTTAACTCCCATTTCACGTGTAGCAAATCAACATTCCCCCAATCAAAATCACTTTCTTGTGTGAACCCATCATATTTATGGAACTCTACACAGAGGCTCCAAGATTCCTCCAACATGATTAATGAGCAGCACGCAGAGGCATGAAGTGTTCCGCCAAGAGAAGGCTGCACATAAGGACAATGGAGTTGGGGTCTCAGGCTGCACAACCTGTCCTGGAGGTGAGGAGTGACAGACAGACAGATGGGGCAGCGACCCTGGGAGCTGGAGGTGTGTGAGAGCAGTCAGGCCTCGGTCAAGGGTGGCTCATCTTAGCCCAGAAAACCACCCAATGGGTTTCACAGACAAGGGAGCTTAATCCAAGAGGAGGGAGAGTAAGGAAGGGGCAGGGGGTGGGGGGAAGGGGGTGTGCCGAACATCTCCTAAGCCTTTCAGATTCCTCTCCTCAGGGGCAATTCACAGCTCACTGAGCACACAGGGCCCTTCATGCCAGCCTGGCCAACCCTACTCAGCCCCACAACTGGGTTTTCTCACCCTCCAGCTCCCTCTGGGCATCTTGGTCAGCCATCCCCACAGCCTCTGAACTCACTCCCTGGACTTACTCTCCTGATACTTTTTCAGAGAGAACAGTCTTAGCCTGTGGATATTTTACATACCATTTAAGCCACAATTTAGTAAAAATTACATTCTTTGTGAAAGGATAAGCACAACACACACCCTTCATCCTTTCCAACTTCCTCCCAAATAAAAGACTGAGTTCCTTCATGTACCTGATACTCCTACTGAGATATCATTACGCTACAGAAACTCTCCTTGTGAGATAGTGTAATGATTGATGGTTTATACGTCTGCCTCCCAAAACTTGCTGCACTCTGCTCATATGCCACAGCAAAAATTCCCTCTTCGTCTTCTTATCTGAATGGTTAGTTCCTGTCATTTATAAAGGAATTAATACTCAACTGTATTCTTGAATGGCTGAAAGTGACATCCTATTTGATGTGACTAATAGACTTTATTCTAAATACTCATTTCTTCTGAGTAAACGTTCTTGATGCATTTCTGATGGTATTTATATACCAGGTCTCTATATGTATGATTTTGATTCATTCTTTTACTTCTTCAAATGCTGAGAAAGTTGGCTGTCAAACGCATAGCCACAGGGGAGTTCCTAAATTAAGTTTCCTTTAGTTAGAACTCAGGATTCATCTGAGCAAGAATGTTACACCTGATGTTAAGATTCCTGGCTAAATGCAAAAGCCACTTCTCCTGTGTGACTGACACAACACTCACCAGTTATTATTTGCATGGATCTGTACAGAATTATGTAATAGCATATGTGTAGGAAAACAAATTTAGAAATCCCACTTTGGAAGACCAAGAGTATACACCTTTCTTTGCAGAACTAGATGGAACCACAATCCCCACCAGATAGATTCTGGTAATGTGGATTCCTTTAAACTGAAGACACCTTTAACAACACAAGGTTGTTGATTTGAGCTATGGGAATTGGCAGTTAAGAAATTAATAAGCCAAAAAGAGTGGTATATTTGAAAACCAACAATTTGAAGTTGGTGATGATGGCAGAGATTCTAAGATGAGAAGTTAAGAATGCGACTTTATGTATACCTTGGCTGTCATTCCAGAGCTGGAGAAGAAATATGAACTCTGTTAAACTCTTTTGGGTTAGTCTTAGTTTAAACATAACTCTGTGACCTTTACAGTATAGACTATCATTCATTAAATGATTACTTTAAAAGGTATATTTCACAATGAGAAAAATTTCATAATTTAACCAATTTCAGTTTGGGGAGTTTTTGAAGTGAATAAATTTTTCCTTCTCCCTGAAGAATGTTCACGTAGATCTATAAGTGGCAAACTCAGTTTTTGGTTGTCTGAGAAAGTCTTATTTCTTAGTCATTTTTTGAAGTAATTTTGCTGGACACAGAATTCTAGTTGTTATTTTGTTTTTAGTTATGTGTGTGTTTATGTGTCTAACACATTAAGTATTTTGTTTTTTGCCTTTCTTGCTTCTATAGTTTCTGAAAAAGCCTAATATAAATTATTATCATTATTTCTCTATTTAGGTAAATCTCTATTTCTCTCTGCCTTCTTCAAGATTTTCTCTTTGTCTTTGATTTTCAGTTATTTTAGTATGGTCTGTGTATTATATTTTTTGGTCTTTGTCCTTTGTTAAGTCTGAGTTTTTCCAAATGTATGGTTTTTGGTGTCCCTGATGAATTTTGGACAATTCTCAGGCAATGGCAAGCCACTCCAGTACTCTTGCTTAGAAAATCCCATGGATGGAGGAGCCTAGTAGGCTGCAGTCCATGGGGTCGCTAAGAGTTGGACACGACTGAGCGACTTCACTTTCACTTTTCACTTTCACACATTGGAGAAGGAAATGACAACCCACTCCAGTGTTCTTGCCTGGAGAATCCCAGGGACGGAGGAGCCTGGTGGGCTTCCGTCTATAGGGTTGCACAGAGTCGGACACGACTGAAGTGACTTAGCAGCAGCAGCAGCCATTATTACTTCAAATATTTTCTTCTGTTCTCTCATTTCTCCTTTTACTAGTCTCATGACACAAATGTACACATTTTATAATTGTCTCACAAGTCTTGAAAATTTTCTTTTTTGTTTTTTCATTCTTTTTCCTTTTTGCATTTCCTACCTTCAAGCTCACTGACTTATTTTTTTCCCTTGACTTTTTCTAATATACTGATGGGTTCATCAAAAGCTTTCTTCATTTCTATGACAGTGTTTTTTCAAAAATTGCTACAAATAAAAAAAGTCATAGACATTGCTAGGCATTCAAAAATTGTTATAAAAATTGCTATAAATTTAAAAAAAAAATTGATTTGCACTGATATCTATTGCAAAGATTGAGGTATATTTCTCCATCCTTCACTCAGAACCTGGTGAGGTTCCTGTAAGTAAAATTCACAAAAATATTTCCTCCATACACCCACTGAAACAGGGAGCCCTCAGGAATTTTAACACAAGCTAGTCTGCACTCAGCCTCTGGTAACTTGTCAATTACTGTACGTGTTCTTACTCGTTTATGGTTTCTGTAGTTTTTGATCTTGCTAAGCTGTGACTCGCTGTTTCTGTCTGCCTGTCCAGTTTTCAGGATCATGGTTTTCCACAGACTTCAATTCCCTGATGGATCTAAGAAGAGTTGTTAATTTTCTGTTTGTTCCACTTTTTCTCATCCTGAGTACACAGGACTGTCAACTCTGAAGTCCCGTTAATGTCAGAATGTAAAGCATAAATGCAGTTTGCCTATATTTTATGAGAATTTTTGCATGTATATACATAAGGAATATTAGTGATAAACTGACTCCATCAATACAATTACTCTTTGGATGTAAAAAAATTAGCTTCCAAAGAAAAGTTTAGAAGTTTGTGAGAACAAAATTGATTTTTTTGGACATGATTTGTCCCAAGACTGTGAATACTCCCAACAGATAACACAATCCGTTCAAAATGTTACTAGGAGACAAATGATAGTATTTTTCTGAGTATCACTGTGTATTGTATGCAACAAAATCTCAAGTTTTTTTTTTTCTAATTGAAGTATAGTTTATTTACAATGTTTTAATTTCTGGTATACGGCAAAATGATTCAATTATATATATATATATATATACACACTTGTTATATATATATATACTTATTATTTTTCATATTTTCCCATTATTGTTTATTATAGAATATTGAATATATTTCTTTGTGCTATACAGTAGAACCTTATTATTTATCTATATTATATACAGTAATTTGTGTCTGCTAATCCTAACTTATCTCTCCCCCACCTCTTTGTCCTTTTGTAATCATAAATTCCTTTTCGATGTCTGTGAGTCTATTTCGTAAGTTCATTTGTGTCATATTCTCTACTTTTATATTGCCTTATGACTGACACTTCCCTGAAAAAATCTTATAATTTAAATACAATCTTTAAGAGCTCCAGTACTCTGTGCCTTTTTAATTACTGTGAACTATAAATCTATTCTGTACATAAATAATATTGGCAAGTTCTTTGTGAATAAACAAAATCAATTTCTTATTAGAGTGTTTCACAAACTTTGTGACAGAGACCTACCCATATTTTCAAAGAGAAATTGTAGCAGCAACTAAACTAGGGAAGTCTTCCCCATATTTGACTTCAAAATCTAAACCTGATGGTCTTTCATGTTGTCAGTACTTGTTACTGAAAATAAAAAATATTTATTAATAAGTGTTAATTTCCCCCTCAAACATGTCTATTTATTTGTATAAACCGTATCCTGCTATCCTTCCTTTCTCCAAAAGAAGGGTAAATCCATGACTGTTTATCATCTCTGTTGTGGATGAAATATGACCAAATAAAGTTTAATATAACTCACTTCCCCTTTGAAAATCCAGACTTCATCTGGTTTTTTGGTAGGTCATAACTTAAAACTTATATGAGAATATATTAAGCAGAATATACCATAAACTTCATAGTGGGACAGAGATCTCTAATGGAAATTTTCAAAACGTTGCCACTATGCATGGTCAATAATAGTGAACACATTGTACTGATATTTCTGAATGTCTCGGTACCTGTCTCATCTGTCACAATGATCATCCTGGCAGAAGTGTAAAGACAGAACTTGGACAAAAATACAAACTGCAGTGTCCCTTGAACATCTCTTAATAGACTTCATACCACTAACTACTTGCAATGGGTTTTGAAAAATGTGCTTTGCTTCCTGCCTATCTTTAGGAACGTGAAACTTTTCTTTTCCAAAGAGATATGACTCTAACTGAAGCAAAAATCTGGCTTGATTTTGTGTGTGGCTGGGTAGCTCCAACCTACATCTCCAAAGACAAAGACATTAATTTTACAGGGATTTTTATTAGGGAAATTTGAAAGTCTGATTACTCACTAAGAGACTTAATTGTCTCTATCATTCCTAATACTTAGGAAAAGAAAATGGGGCCAATGACATTTTAAATCTATATCAGCAAAGTTAGCTGACACTTGGGCTTCCTTAGACAAGAGTTTTGCCTCTGGCCCTCATGTATGGGAGGCCCACACTATCAAGAGCTCGTGACTTTCACCATCAAGTTTAGTGAAGGTCACTTATGGGCTTTGATACTTCATTCTTGATTTCAAATCCTAAGTTACCTAAAGAAAGCATCACAAATTATGCAAAATATTCATTCATATATCTAGTCTTATCATCTTATGTACAAACTTCCTTTCCTTATATTCTTAAAATAGCCTCTAAATGGACTAAGACTAAAGAATTCATCTCCTGGAAAATATACCAGAAGGGGAACATGTCTGAGAATCATGTTGGAAAACAACTCTATTAAATACTTTTGAACACTAAAGCTGCACTCAATCTTCAGAGTATTGATCCATGGCTAAATGTGTCCTAGCTAAAAAGATATAAGACATGGGTTATCAGTATATCAGGAAATTTAAAACTAAGAGTCTTAATAGTCCTCCATAAATAAATAATTTTAGCTTGTGTATCAGTCAGAGTTTAGTCAGGAGAAAGAAACCACAAAGTAACTTGAACAGGGAATGCTCAGTAAAAAGAATTATTCACCATTACAGGGGATTGGAGTAATATGGAACTGGTTGATAAAGTAAAAATAACTATATAAAAATATATAACAAAGCTCAGATCCAGAAATTATTGGTGAAGGATAGGTGGTAGTTCTCTAAAGGGCAAAGATACTGCTGTGGTGTTGATCACTGAACTTCCTAGAAATCAATTCTCTGTAGAGTGCTGTAAATCCACATAGTACCTAGTGAAAGCTAGAGGTACTCCACTACAAAACTGCATTGAAAGGAGGAGGTCCTGGGGGAAGTTGTCTGTCTCTAGGTACTGCAGGGTACCATGCACTGAAGGTGCTGAATGTTGGAGAAGCCACACACACAGCAGGAGTTGGGTGGTAAGAAATGTGGGTGTTGCAGAAGCCAGTCAAATAGAGTGACTGGAAAGAGGAAGGAAAACCTTGCTATGTCCCTATAATAACCTCTATTGACAATGCTTAACATTATGCCAGCTGACAAGTGAAAAATATTTAAAGGACCCAGACCCTACTTCACAAAGGAGGAAATGAAAAGCAAATCTAAACTGAGACAAAAAACAGGTAACTGGCACAGAAAGTGACAGGCTTGACAAGAACTTTGTATCAAGAAAACAACAGCATTATATGGACAGATCCATATAAGATCTACCAAACAAAATCTATGAAATGTTAATCACAAGCTTCATGCTTTAATTGGCATACTCTTATTCTTTTATATTTCCATTTTAACCTCTGCTGTTAGCAATTTTTAAATAATTTTAACCACATATTTACAAAGTCTCTAAACTTAAAATTATCTTTTATGTATTGAGTCAACACTTGGTGTGAGTCTAAGTATTGAGTTCAATTTTTTAATTATTTGATTAAATATTATTTCAAAGGATATTCATTTGTACATATTTTTTTAAGTTACAATCAACTCTTTCTAGAATCATTTAAAAAATGTCATAAGTAACAGAATTCAACTATTAGATTTTTTTATATGTAATACAGCAAAAAAATACCCAGTAAGCAATGATCTAAAACCATTTTCATGTCATTTCTATGACAAGAACAATACCCAGGAGACATTTGTAGGAATATGCCTTTGTGATCAAACTTTATTTAAGGTAATGCTCAGAAAGGAAACAGAAAATGATGACATATATTTAACAACAATCTTACACAGAAGTGTTAAAGTGTAATATATAAGTTTTCAATTCTTATCTTCAGAACTTATCCTTCATCTAGTTGATTATTTCTCCTTTTTATACTGCGTACCTAACTAGGCTCATTCCAGTCCAATTTTGTTCGCTGATTCCTAAAATAGCTTTTTGTGCATATTCTTCAACAGTTAGTATTAGGGTTTTGGCATAAAAAATATTTGGTACTAAATTTAAATTAAATATGTACTAATTATTTGGTAAACTGCTACTGGTCTGAAAAAATAGCCACTGCTGTGTAGGGCCACCCAAGACACACAGGTCATGGTGGAGAATTCTGACAAAACGTTGTTTACTGGAGAAGGGAATGGCTAACCACTTCAATATTATTGTGTTGAGAACCCCATGAACACTATGAAAAGGCAAAAAGCTAGGACACCGAAAGATGAACTCCCCAGGTCAGTAGGTGCCCAATGTGCTACTGGAGACCAGTGGAGACACAGAGAAATAATTCCAGAAAGAATGAAGAGACAGAGTCAAAGCAAAAACAAGACCCAGTTGTGGATGTGACTGGTGACGGAAGTAAAGTTTGATGTTGTAAAGAGCAGTGTTGTTAGGTCCAGAATGAACCCAGAATGTTAGGTCCATGAATCAAGGCAAATTGGAAGTAGTCAAACAGGAGATGGCAAGAGTGAACATAAACATTTTAGGAATCAGTGAACTAAAATGGACTGGAATGGGTGAATGTAACTCAGTTCAGTTCAGTCGCTCAGTCGTGTCCGACTCTCCGCGACCCCATGAATCACAGCACGCCAGGCCTCCCTGTCCATCACCAACTCCTGGAGTTCACTCAAACTCATGTCCACAGAGTCGGTGATGCCATCCAGCCATCTCATTCTCGGTCGTCCCCTTCTCCTCTCAGATGACCATTATATCTACTACTGTGGTCAGGAATCACTTAGAAGAAAGGAAGTAGCCATCACAGTAAACAAAAGAGACCAAAAGGCAGTACTTGGATGCAATCTGAAAAATGACAGAATGATCTCTGTTCATTTCCAAGGCAAACCATTCAATATCACAGTAATCCAAGTCTATGCACTGAGCAGTAATACTGAAGAACCTGAAGTTGAACGGTTCGGTGAAGACCATCTAAAACTAACACCCTAAAAAGATGTCCTTTTCATTATAGGGGGATGGAATGCAAAAGTAGAAAGTCAAGAAATACCTGGTGTAACAGGCAAACTTGGGCTTGGAGTACAGAATGAAGCAGGGAAAAGGCTAATAAAGTTTGACCAAGAGAACACACTGGTCAAAGCAAACACCCTCATCCAGAAACACAAGAGAAGATTCTACACATGGACATCACAAGATGGTCAATACCAAAATCAGACTGATTATATCCTTTGCAGCCAAAGATGAAGAATTTCTATACAGTAAACAACAAAAAAAAGACCAGGAGATGACTGTGGCTCAGATCATGAACTCCTTATTGCCAAATTCAGACTTAAATTGAAGAAAGTAGGGAAAAACCACTACACCATTCAGGTTTGACCTAAAGCAAATCCCTCATGATTAAACAGTGGAAGTGGCAAATAGATGCAGGGGATGAGATCTGATACACAGAGTGCCTGAAGAACTATGGACAGAGGTTCATGACATTGTACAGGAGGCAGGGATCAAGATGGTCCCCAAGAAAAAGAAATGCGAAAAGACCAAATGGTTGTCTCAGCAGGCCTCACATATAGCTGTGAATAGAAGAGAAATGAAAGGCAAAGGAGAAAAGGAAAGATATAACTATTTGAATGCAGAGTTCCAGAGAATAGCAAGGAGAGGTAAGAAAGCCTTCCTCATCCATCAATGCAAAGAAACAGAGGAAAACAATAGGATGGGAAAGACTAGAGATCTTTTCAAGAAAATAAGAGATTCCAAGGGAATATTTCATGCAAAGATGGGCACAATAAAGGATAGAAATGGTATGGACATAACAGAAACAGAAGATATTAAAAAGAGGTAGCCAGAATACACAGAAGAACTATATGGAAAAGATCTTCATGACCCACATAATCACGATGGTGGGATCACTCACCCAGGGCCAGACATCCTGGAATATGAAACCTAGTGGGCCTTAGTAAGCATCACTATGAACAAAGCTAGTGGAGGTGATGGAATTCCAGTTGAGCTATTTCAAACCCTGAAAGATGATGCTGTGAAAGTGCTGCACTCAATATGCCAGGAAATGTGGAAAGCTCAGCAGTGGCCACAGGACAGGAAAAGGTCAGTCTTCATTCCAATCCCAAAGAAAGGCAATGCCAAAGAATGCTCGAACTACCGCACAATTGCACTCATCTCACATGCTAGTAATGTAATGATAATAATTCTCCTAGCCAGGCTTCAACTGTACATGAACCATAAACTTCCAGATGTTCAAGCTAGTTTTAGAAAAGGCAGAGGAACCAGAGATCCAATTTCAAACATCCAATGGATCATTGAAAAAGCAAGAGAGTTCCAGAAAAAAAAATATACTTCTGCTTTGTGGACTATGCCAGAGCCTTTGATTGTGTGGACCACAATCAATTCTGGAAAATTCTTCAAGAGATGGGAATACCAGACCACCTGACCTGCCTCTTGAGAAATCTGTATGCAGGTCAGAAAGCAACAGTTAGAACTAGACATGGGACAACAGACTGGTTCTAAATAGGAAAAGGAGTACGTCAAGGCTGTATATTGTCACTGTGCTTATTTAACTTATATGCAGAGAACATCATGAGATATGCTGGGCTGGAGGAAGCACAAGCTGGAATCAAGATTTCCGGGAGAAATATCAATATCCTCAGATATGCAAATGACACCACCCTTATGGCAGAAAGAGAAGAAGACCTAAAGAGCCTCTTGACTAAAGTGAAAGAGGAGAGTGAAAAAGATGGCTTAATACTCAACATTCAGAAAACTAAGATCATGGCAAATAGATGGGGAAACAGTGGAAACAGTGGCTGACTTTATTTCGTGGGACTCTATAATCACTGCAGATGGTGACTGCAGCCATGAAATTAAAACACACTTGCTCCTTGGAAGAAAAGCTAGACCAACCTAGACAGCATGTTAAAAGGCAGAGACATTACTTTGCCAACAAAGTCCATCTAATCAAAGCTATGGTTTTTCCAATAGTCATGTATGGATGTATGAGTTGGACTATACATAGAGCTGAGTGCCAAAGAATTGATGCTTTTAAACTGTGGTGTTGGAGGGACTCTTGAGAGTCCCTTGGACTACAAGGAGATTTAACCACTCCATCCTAATGGAAATCAGTCCTGAATATTCATTGGAGGTACTGATGATTAAGGTGAAACTCCAATACTTTGGCTACGTGATGCGAAGAATTGATTCATTTGAAAAGACCCTGATGCTGGGAAAGATTGAAGGCAGGAGGAGAATGGAATGGCAGAGGATGAGATTATTGGATGGCATCACCAACTCAATGAACATGAGTTTGAGTAAACTCCAGGAGTTGGTGATGGACAGGGAGGCCTGGCATGCTGTAGTCCATGGGGATGCAAAGAGTTAGACTCAACTGAGCAACTGAACTGACCTGATGCTGTGATGTCATCTAGTTCATTTAGCTTCAGTAGTTTTCTTTTTATCAAAAGAAAGAGAGAAAAGTTAAGAGATTGAGATATAATTGCTAGATAACTTAAATCAGGCATAAAAATTAGATTCTAGTTGAGATTCCTAAGAAACTCTATATGACATTTTTTCCTATATTCAAATATCCTCGTATAACACTATGAAAGAATCATGAGAAAAGTAAAAATTCTTAGATGCAATAGTTCATATATTTACTGGTGCTAGAAAATGTCACTGAAGTGCTGTAACATCTCACTAAAATAGTTAACAATAATGGCCAAAAATAAGGGAGAGCAGAAGTAGAAATGATATTGTCTTTGCAAAGGTTATCTATCATTTAACAAGAATATTGCATGTAAACACCCACTGAACTCTCTCAGATCTTAGTATTACTAACAAGATTCAGAAAAAAAGGAAGGAATTAAGCAAGTAGGTGATTCATCTCCATATCTAGTTCTGTGAGGACTGCAAATTGAAGAAAGGATTTCTTCCCTTGGTTTAATTTGGACATTCTTGATTTCTGGTTTAGAAGAGATCTACAAACTTTGAGCATAAATAATCACTTTCTTTGTTGCAGTGTTCAAATATTTGATTTTAGAATCTTAACTTTTATTTGCAGACACTTCATCAAATGACTCAGTAAATAGCTCTCTCTCTCAGATGGCCAACAGACACATGAAAAGATGCTCAATATTACTAGTCATTAGAGATATGCAAAAAAAGTACATTGAGGTACCACATCACACACGTAAGAATTCAGTTCAGTTCAGTTCAGTTGCTCAGTCGTGTCAAACTCTTTGTGACCCCATGAAACGTAGCCAGCCAGGCCTTCCTGTCCATCACCAACTCCTGAAGTTTACCCAAACTCATGTCCATTGAGTCGGTGATATCATCTAACCATCTCATCCTCAGTTGTCCCCTTCTCCTCCTGCCCTCAAACTTTCCCAACATCAGGGTCTTTTCAAATGAGTCACTTCCTCACATCAGGTGGCCAAAATATTGGAGTTTCAGCTTCAATGTCAGTGCTTCCAATGAACACCCAGAACTGATATCCTTTAGGATGAACTGGTTGGATCTCCTTGCAGTCCAAGGGACTCTCAAGAGTCTTTTCCAACACCACAGTACAAAAACATCAATTCTGCGCTCAGCTTTCTTTATAGTCCAACTCTCACATCCATGCATGACCACTGGAAAAACCATAGCGTTGACTAGACGGACCATTGTTGACAAAGTAATGTCTCTGCTTTTTATTTTATTTAAAATTTTTTTTAATTTTTTCAAAAACAATTTTAGGAATCTTTACTTAAAAACAACCTTATCTTAAAATGGAGTAACTTTGGTTTTACGAGCAGCAAGCAAAGTACAGAAGCAAAAATGCATTACAGGAGCATTAAGTTCTACATTAGGTCAGAGCATCTAATCTGAAATCACACCCATAATATCATTTTTCAGGATATCTGGGAAATAGTTATTTCCCAGGATGTCTGAACCATAGCTACTCTATTTTGACTTTTAACTGTAAAAAAAAAAATTTTTTTTTAATAGCCAAAGCAGATGTCACCATTAATGATGTCAGTGTTTTTCTAGGTATGAGAAGATGCAAGAATTGGAACTCATAAAACCTTTTTCTGAAAAGATCTAACTATCTGAAGGCCTGTTCTGCCAGGTTTGTTTTTTTTTTCAGAGCACAGAGTCCCTCATTCCTGATTTTCACCCTGAACTTCTTTCAGGGGGTGTTGAAGGTCAGCAGCTTGCAATGGTCATGATGTAATCTTTGTAGAGGCAGCTGGCAAGTACCAACTTCCAGTCAGCAGGGTCCCTTCATAGCCACATATCTGACCATGTGACACCATTTCATGGCCATTGTGTCCCGCGGTGCTGGGAAGGCTCTTTCCCAGGTCTAGGGAAGTGATGGGCCACTCCGTGTGCTAAAATTGGACCAGGCCTTGCAAGTAGCAAAAGTCTATGGACCACTGTCTTACTAGCCTCCTGGTCCAGGAAAATATTTCCTCTTGTTGCTTTTTCCCATACCCAGAGTCACCTTATTGCAATTATTTGTCTCATATGGAACTGTCAGTTCAGCATTATATCACAGACTCAGTGAAACAAGTGACATAGAAAATAATATAGCCATAGCTAGCAGTTATTAGTAAAATAAGAATTATAAGCCAAGAACTTTCATTAGATAAAGCCTGGTATACCCCAAGTCACCTGACTTCATTTGTTAAAAGATTATAGTCTGGTGTTAATCTCCTGGTTGTACATTATGGAGCATCTGACCTTTATCTGATTGGTTACTGAGATAAGCCTTAGAAACTAACCTAGAGTATGCTGTCTAGGTTGGTCATAACTTTCCTTACAAGGAGTAAGCTTCTTTTAATTTCATGGCTGCAGTCACAATCTGCAGTGATTTTAGAGCCCCCCCCCAAAAAACAGTCAGCCACTGTTTCCACTGTTTCCCCATCTATTTCCCATTAAATGATGAGACTGGATGCCATGATCTTAGTTTTCTGAATGTTGAGCTTTAAGCCAACTTTTTCACTCTCCTCTTTCACTTTCATCAAGAGGCTCTTTAGTTTTTCACTTTCTGCCATAAGGGTGGTATCATCTGCATATCTGAGGTTATTGATATTTCTCCCGACAATCTTATTTCCAGCTTGTGCTTCTTCCAGCCCAGCGCTACTCATGATGTACTCTGCATATAAGTTAAGTAAGCAGGATGACAATATGCAGCCTTGATGTACTCCTTTTCCTATTTGGAACCAGTCTGTTGTCCCATGTCCAGTTCTAAGTGTTGCTTTCTGACCTGCATACAGATTTCTCCAGAGGCAGTTCATGTGGTCTGGTATTCCCATCTCTTGAAGAACTTTCCACAGTTTAATGTGATCCACACAGTCAAAGACTTTGGCATAGTCAATAAAGCAGAAATAGATGTTTTTCTCTAACTCCCTTGCTATTTCGATAATCCAGCGGATGTTGGCATTTTGATCTCTGGTTCCTCTGCCTTTTCTGAAACCAGCTTGAATATCTGCAATTTTTCAGTCACGTATTGCTGAAGGCTGGCTTGGAGAATTTTGAGCCTTACTTGACTCGCATGTGAGATGAGTGCAATTGTGTGCTAGTTTGAGCACTCTTTGGCATTACCTTTCTTTGGGATTGGAATAGCCATTATCAAAAAATCTACAAACAATAAATACTGGAGAGGGTGTGACAAAAAGGAGGCCCTTCTACACTGCTGTAGGAATGTAAATTGGTGTAGCCACTATGGAGAACAGTAAGGAGGTTCCTCACAAAATTAAATAGAGTTGCTGTATGATCCAGCAATCACACTCCTGGCACATATCCAGACAAAACTCCAATTCAAAAAGATACATTGACCCTTATATTTATAGCAGCCTTATTCATAATAGCCAAGACATGGAAGCTACCTAAATGTTCATCGATAGATGAATGGATAAAGAAGATATTGTATAAATACACAGTGGAATACTACTCCACACTAAAAAAAAAAAAAATAATAATGCCACTTGCAGCAACACGTGTGGACCTAGAGATTATCATACTTAGGGAAGTAAATCAGACAAATACCATATAACATCACCTATGCGTGGAACCTAAAATATGACAGAAATGAACTTATTGGTGAAACAGAAACAAATTCACAGAGAGAACAAACATGGTTGCCAAGGGATTGGGGGCAGGGTAGGGATTAGAGTTTGGGATTAGCAGATGCAAACCATTATATGTAGGACAGATAAACAACAACGTCCTACTGTGCAGCACATGGAACTATATTCATCAATATCATGGGATTAAACCATAGTAAAAAAAGAATATATATATATATATATCTGAATCACCTCACTGTGCAGCAGGTATTAATACAATGTTGTAAATCGACTATACTTCAATATAAACAAACAAATAAGTAAATAATGTTCTTCATTTAAAAGATCACATAACTGCCACCAGAGATCGGGTATATTCAAAGAGTTGGGGAGATCTGAAATGGTCACTTTTCTAGTTGATAACGGAGAAGGCAATGGCAAACCACTCCACTACTCTTGCCTGGAAAATCCCATGGATGGAGGAGCCTGGTGGGCTGCAGTCCATGGGGTCGCTAGGAGTCGGACAAGACTGAGCTACTTCACTTTCAGTTTTCACTTTCATGCATTGAAGAAGGAAATGGCAACCCACTCCAGTCTTCTTGCCTGGAGAATCCCAGGGATGGGGGAGCCTGGTGGGATGCCATCTATGGGGTCGCACAGAGTCGGACACGACTGAAGCGACTTAGCAGCAGCAGCAGCAGCTAGTTGGTAATGATCTATCCTAGAACTCACTGAAGAATGATGATGACGGGATTGAGAATCAAGATTATATCTGTCAGCATGACTTAAATACAACTCTGGACTACTTAAATCAATATTACTTTTTTCAGGAAAATTCTACCACAGAGAATTAAAACTGAGACTATAAATAATTTCAATGTGTGATTGAGAAAATCCATAAAGATCAATATTCTAGTCATCTGGGCAAGCAGTTCACGTATAAAACAAAAGTATTTTTCCGTTTGCATCAAGATCTTAGCTTTCTAATTCTAAATTGTCATATCATAACTTTGCTTAATTTCAATATGGTTTTGCCTTGAAAGACCCACGGTAAACAACTTGAGCTCAGACTCCAAAGCCTTATAAACTTTGGGTATATATGTAACTTCCCCTTTCAGAGAAACTGTCCCCTTTCAGAGACACAGCTCTGCTACAGTGGTATTTTCTTAAAACTTCCTTTGTTAACAGATTTTGTTGTGTGTTGGAGAATTCAATGATCCTATCCTTTGCAATTCAAAGTTCTCATTTTAAAATCAAATCATTTAAGCAAACAAAGTGTTTTCCAGTATGTGTTCTTCATAAATGTTATAAATCAAAATACTGCTAAACAAATTTTAAAATGTTTGACTGCAAGCACTCTAAGTCTTTAAAAAGTCCTTGATGTGTTATTATGCATTATGTAATAATGAGTAGGGTATTACACATAGAAATTTCAAATTTTATCCTTAAAAATACAAATTTGTGAAACATTAAGTGGAATAAAATCCACTGCAGAGAAGCTGGGAATTATCTAGACTCCTTAAGGATATATCTGATTCCAGGAATTTAAATTACCTTCGTTAGCAAAAGAAAATCAGTCCTCATTTATATGTTTTGACTTGATATTACTTTATGCAAGTGTTTAATCAACTCGATGGACATGAGTTTGGGTGAGCTCCGGGAGTTGGTGATGGACAGGGAGGCCTGGTGTGCTGTGATTCATGGGGTTGCAGAGAGTCGGACACAACTGAGGGACTGAACTGAACTGAACCGATTCAAATATGACTAATTTCCACTTACTTGCTTTTCTTTATGAGATAATTTTCTACTTGTAATGAAGAGATTTGATCATGGGTACTAGGGAAAGGAAAGGGAAAAGAAGAAAACTGAAAGGGGAATGCTATATACACACTCCCACAAATTTTGCACTGCATAATCGCTCTCTTTTACAATGTCGGAATGCAGATATATGCAGTATATACAGTCTATTTAATGCCTATTTCTGGCTTAAAACTTATCTTCTTTGTTTCTCTTGTGGTTCTTATAGATGTTCCATTAAATATTCATATAATAACTTCTTATATTGTGTTGTAACTAAAATAGATATTTAAGGATTATACTTTTAAATGGAATATGATTAGCTAATAGTCAGCTCATTGTGAATCTCTTTTCTTAATATCAGTTAGAATATGGTTGAGCTGACCATATCTTTTTATTTAATTTCACTTGTCAGACAGTTGTCTGGATCTGGACAAAATAGAATTTACCTCTGGACTAAGTCAATCACCCTGAAATGTGATTGGATGCTTATATCTCTAGTAATTTTAAAATTATAATTATCATGGTTAATTTAGATACACTTCTCCCTTGGTCAAAAAGTATCTTTAGTAAAGCTCTCTCCAACCTCCTCTATTATGCTGTATTCCATGTCAAAATACAGCCAGAGTCTAGCACATACGTTTATAGTAACCTGTTATATCTGAAAAAAGTGCCAAACACAAAAATATGTCATAGAATATTTAATGTTCAGAAGGCTGAAAGACAATGATAATTGATCTTTTTTTAGAAAAACTTGATTTATTAATATTTCATCTGAGCATCCTAGAATAGAAATTATTTTTTACCTTTAATAGAGTATTTTTATATTAATTGAGATGCCATCATGTGTGTCCTACTAATTATAAGTCTTTATGTTGGTCCCTTGTCAGGCTAGTTTCATCTTGTATTATTTCTTTTTCCTATTTTATGTTATTGTTGCCAATACATTAATGATACCAACTCACTGGAAAATACATTAGAGAATTAATAATGTTAAAAAGTTTCATCAAGGTGTGAGAAGTCTTAAACAATGGTACTTTTAAAGTGAAATTAGTTTTAAAAATATTCTTCTATTATAGAAAGTTTTATCTGTTTTTGGTGTTACACAGATTTGTATATTGTCTCTTTTTAGGATACATATTTGAAGATTTTGGTTGGAACACAGAAAGCTAGAGAGCTAGAGACCATTAGTACACATATTTTATGTCATGATACAGAATGACTTACATATTTTTATGTCATAAAGACAAGCTTCTTTGTACATTTCATCTTCCTTTGATCAGTTTTCATTGAATTTTATGTGCTATTTACATCTATGTAACCCACCTTTATTTTGTATAGCTCTGGCACTGGTACTAAAATTTAGAGACCATAGGTTCTGAGAATACTTCTTTACATTGTTAGTATGATAGATGTCTTTTGAAATAAGAAGTTTATTCTATTTTATTTTAGCAAGCAATAGCAATATGAAGCGTAATGTATATTCTTTATACCAACACCATTTTGGTGATGATGGAAATGCCCTGAAGTTGCACTGTCAGTGGCAGTTGCACTGCCATTAGCCACGTGTAACTACTGAGCAGTTGAAATGCTTCTAGTGTAATGGGGAATTGACTATAAAATTTTATTTAATTTTCATTAATTTAAATGATTACAAGTGGCTATTGGGGAAACAATGAAGGAGGTTCAGTCTTATATGATAATAGAAGATTGGATGATGGTATTATAAAAATTGGATTGAAAGAATGTTTTTCTACAAAACTTCAAGATAAATATTCTGGAACTTTGGCATGTCCAGACATTCATGATTCATGTTTTCTTTTATGGCTGATATCTGGATAATTGTACTAAGTGCTGCTTTTTATTTGAGAAACAACATTTTTCTGCAGTCTGACTTGTGAATAAAAATTGAGTCTATTATCCAGGACTGCCCAATTCCAAATTTTACTGTTTTGTACAAATAAGCCTAAAAGCAAGCTGGGACATTCTATGAAACTTTCCATGAATTATCTCCAAAGGGAGACATGAATTTCATTTTGTGAATTTCATTTATACTATTAAACTTTTATTTTTATTGTAACACTCACCAGATTCATCACTTTACTGCTTTTGGCTTGAGAGGAAGATTGTGATTCACTCTTCAGGGTTTCTAGAGTCAGGAAAAAAAAAATGATAACACTACTTATGTTGTCTAATTATTTCTTATTTTTCAACATAAATCCTGTTCAGTTGAATTTGCATCATGCCTTTGAGCTAAATAAATGAAATTAGACTAAATTCATTAAGGTGGGGGAAAAAATAGATGAGTGACATCTCTCTTATTTTAACTCCCCTCTTCCGCCCGCCCCCCCCCAAACACAGTGACCTAAGTGCTTCTAAGTATTTTTCTGTAATTGAACTAGAAAACCCAATACATTTAGTGCCACTGCAGGTTTTATTTGATTTGACTATTTCACTCAAGGTGAAAGATTCAAAATGTTTTTTTCTGTATTCATAGCAATGAATTGACATCAGTCTTCATAAAGGCTGAATCTTATTTTACTTGTATATTTATCTGTTTATTCACGTTATTTTTTCCTATCTCATACTCATACATGATAATCCATTCTAAAGTCTTTAGTGAGTATCCTATTACTGACATATCCTTGTTAAGTATTTAGTTTTTACACTGAATTCGTTTTTGTGCATGTATTCTAGTTTAAAAATGACATTGTGCTATGGATGTCTTTTTATTTTATCTCTCAGCCCCATACCTTTAAGAGTTGTACACCAATCTTTATAGGCACATTATATAATATTTTGCTTTGAACAAGTGCATATTGTTTTATGGGGTAAAATGAATCCACTTTCCTTGTCAGTTTCCCTAATGATAGAAACCTGTCTTTCTCAACTCCATGTTACTATAAAACAATTCGTGAACATCCTTTTTATGGACCTCGGTGAGAGTTTTTCTCAGGGGGAGAACATAGTGTTGCGATAGATGCAAACATCAATATGCCTACCAGTAGGCATTTAAAAAAATGGGCTTCCCTGATGGCTCAAATGTTAAAGAATCTTCCTGCAATGCAGAAGACCCAAGTCCAATCCCTGGGTCAGAATGATCCCCTGGAGAAGGGAATGGCTAACTGTGCCAGTAATCTTTCTTGGAGAATTCCAAATTCCTGTGTTGTCATATCCCATTTGGCTTTATTCATATTTATAAATATCGTCAGTCTGAGGGTTTAGTCAATGAAGTTAGGATTTGAGCACCATTTAGATTTTGTTATTGCTATTACAACCCTCAGAGCACCACAGGCTTTAAATGTTTCTACAGCTCCCTTGTAACGTGTATAGAGGCTGGCTTGCAGTAAACTGTTCTTAGTGTTTTCTCTCCCCTCAGCTTCAGGTCTTATCTTTGTAATTCCTCTTCAGAGAACATCTCTTCCTTCTTTAACTTCCCCCAATATACACTGCTGGTACTTGGTACTTTACACTTATTAGCCTGGAGTTGGTATGGAATGTAAAGAGAGGATTCACTCTCTGTTTCTACGTTTCACGTTCAGCCTTTTCTTGGCACTCTGGCTCTGATATCTGGGATGGGGCATTCTAAGTGACTACTCTTTCTCCCTGCTGAAGGAGATCTCTAATGTACTGAGCCTAGAACCTATCTACATTTCACTGGGTCTTCACTTGTGCCCTATAAGCAAGCAATAAATTTGCTACTCTTCCACACATAACTTAAAGCTTTTTTCCCATAGGGAATACTGGAGAGCCCAAATGGGTCCTGCCTTCTACAGCTACTGTTTGTTTCCCCGGGGAGTAACCATAATGGAGACTTTCATAGACTCCTATTCAACTTCCAGCCTTAAACAAGCTAAAGTATGTTGTGTAGAGACCCAAAATAAGTATAAATTCTCTCTGTGTCTGTGACTTCCCGGACTTCTATACTGTCAGTCTAGTCTACACTTGGTTTTTAACAATTTACCATAAATTTTAGCTGGATTCTATTTAACAACTTTGATACTGTCTGGATTTTCAATATCTGCCCTAGGCAATACTCATACCATCTCTCCTTTGTAGTCATCTGTCTTTCCTTAAGTTTCAGGTTAGTTAGCTGTTCAGTAATCTCAACTTTCTGATGCATTTATGAAGAGTTGTGCTTTGTGAATTGTCTGGCTTTTCACTTTGTAAATATGAGGGCAACACCTAAGCACCTTCTGCAACCTAAGCAGAAGCTGAAAGCTTTTCAGAGTTAACATTAATTTTTTTCACAATGGGTGAGCAATTTTTTAAGCATTGAGTAAAACACATTCGTTTTCTTCCTCATTTATCAGACAATCCAGATTTATCATAATCAAGTTTTCACATACACATGGTCTATCTCTGACTTCTCTATTCTAACACTGTGGCATCTACCTTATGTTCTTAAATGGTACTAAAACATTTTTGTTGCTGTAACTTCATAGAATGTCTTTAATAAGGCAAATACTGTTTGCTCCTATTTTCCCAAGTCAGAAAACAATCCTTTTCTTAAAAAGGTTTTGCATAAATACATTGTGTTATTCAAAACAAAGTACACATATACTTTTAAAGTAAACTCTATTGATTCATAAAATAATTTGGGAATAACGAATATCTTTTAAAGTTTAAGTCATATGACTGAGGGACACAGAAAATTTCTGGGCTAGAAAGACATCACTTGCTCCTCCAAATTCACTCTCTACCTTGCAGTACTGTTATCTGTCTCAGGAGGCTGACCTTTATGTAGTTCAGGAACCAGAATATTTTTCTGTTTCTGTTTAGATCTTATCATAAGGAGCCACCATCTGAAAATCAGAGTGTGTGAACAGGAGAGGTTGGGAGATGCAATCCTCTGACTATGACCTTGAGGGATGATGTTTGCCCTCATTCCTCTGCTGAAGGCCACAGCTCCTGCTGGACAGGCTTCTCCTACAGTGACGGCTTAGATGGGGTTATAGTATCTGTTAGATCACGTTGTCCCTTTAGTTTCCCCTAAATCTGAGCAGAACTCTATATACTCTTCATATTCAGTCATCAACCAAATCTATATTTTTAACCTCTTTTTAGAATGATCCCTTGGCTTTCTACCTTTAACTGTGTTCTGGCTTGTTTCTTTAGAATACTGTTTCCCCTGCAACTTTCTCAGGATGCGACTAGTTCTTTTCTCACTGTGGAAATGGCAACCCACTCCTGTGTTCTTGCCTGGAGAATCCCAGGGATGGGGGAGCCTGGTGGGCGTCCGTCTATGGGGTCACACAGAGTCGGACATGACTGAAGTAACTTAGCAGCAGCAGCAGCAAAATGTGAGTAGGTTGTTTCCAACAGCTAAATTTTGTTTGCTGATGTTTCTTCTTCCTAAAAACAGGACACTTTGAATCTCATGATATCACTTTACCCACCACTTACCTAATTATTGTAGAAATCTGTTATCACAGAGTTTACTTTGTTCTTTTAAAGTTATTGGCTCTTGGCATACTATAATTAATCCAACTAAATAAACCTTAAATTTGACATCAATATCAATAAAATATTTAAAACTCTGGTGTCTTACTTTCTTATTTCCCCTTCACTGTGAAAATAACTTTAACAGCTTTAATAATGTGTAACTGTTGCATAGAAAACCTGCAGATATTTAATGTATGCAATTTAAGTGAGTTTCAATATTTGCAGATACACATGAAACCACTATCACAGTCAAAATAATTAACACATTCTATACTCCCAAATATCTGTTCATGCTTTTTTGTAATCCATCCTTTCATCTTTCATCCTCAAATATTGCTTCCCCTATCGTACCTAGAAACTTGACCCAGTGGTTCAAATTTAGACACACCACTCCTAGTAAATATAATGTCTCCAATAATTCAATGCTAGTACATGTTTTTGAGGTACTTTCTTTTAGCTTTCGTTGGCAATTCTTCTAGTAACACTACTTGAACCATCCATTGACTGCACTGAGGCATATTTTTAATATCATCAATTTCTCATACTCTCCCAATTCTACCATTTATTTATTTATTAAACAAATATTTAGTTTGCATTTATCTAGGAGAGGAATTTTCTAGTCAGTAGAAATAAAGTAGTGTTTAAAACAAACAAAAATATATGCCTACTGTAATCAAATTGAAATAACAAAGTAGACATTTTTAGATAGTGATAAATATAAAGGTAATAAATAAGCAAAAGAAAGAAAGGGAGACTAGAAATGTCAAGAAAGTAAATACATTTTATACATGGCATGAGAAGGCCTTACTGTGAAAGTAATGTTAATAGCATTACCAATGTGGAACTGCTATACAATAAACTACAAACATTCAATGTATGTAATTTAGTGAGTTTTGATATTTGCAAACACCCGTGAAACCAATATCAAAGTCAAAATAATCAAGACATCCAATACTCTCAAAAATTTGTTAATGCCTCTTTGCAATTGATCCTTCCATTCTTCTATCCTTCATCCTTAAGCAACTACCCCTCTTTGTTCTTATTTATGTTTTGTATTTCTAGAAATTAAGCAAATTGATTCCTATAGTATTAACTGACTATGTGACTTCTTTAATGCAATGTTATTATTTTGAAGTTCACCCATGTTGTATCAGCGGTTCATGCATTTTTAGGAGTGAATAGCTATTTTTTGTATATAATAATATGTAGTTTGTTCATCCTTTAATTTCCAAACAACTTTTTTCACGACTGTGGCTATTAAAAATAAAGCTAGTATGAAATTTCATGTATATATTTTCCACATTTGGTTTAGTTCTGTTAATTGCCCAAGATGATAATGGTTGGGTCATGTAATGAATATATATTTAACTTTTTGAAAAACTGCCAAACATTTCTCAAAATGGTTATTTTATATCTTACCAGCAGTTACTTCACATCTATGGCAGTATATGCTATGGCCAGTCTTTTTAAAATTTAAATATTTTATTGGATAAGTGGTGACATTTATTTGTGGTTTAACTTTCATTTCCTAAGTATTAATAATGTGAGTAGATTTTCATGTGTTAATATTCTCTCTGTATAAATGCCTTTGCAAGTTTTCCATTCAAAAATTTTAAATTGATAAAAATGCCTTCTTACTATTAAATTATGAAAGTTCTTTACATTCTTTAGAATGTACAAAATGTGGAGAATCTACTTGAGAATGTAGAAGTTCTCTACATTCTTTAGAAATAATTTTTAAAATATATATGTACTGCATATATTTTATCTTCTTTCACTACTTTTTACAGTGATATTCATTTCAGTTCAGTTCAGTTCAGTCACTCAGTCGTGTCCGACTCTTTGCGACCCCATGAATCACAGCACGCCAGGCCTCCCTGTCCATCACCAACTCCCGGAGTTCACTCAAACTCAAGTCCATCGAGTCGGTGATGCCATCCAGCCACCTCATTCACTGTCGTCCCCTTCTCCTCCCACCCCCAATCCTTCCCAGCATCAGAGTCGAACAACCAAACTCATCATATTTATTAATTTTCCATAAACATTCAAAAATATTATATACAGGTTCTTATACTCCTTTGATTCTTGCAAGTGATTGATTAGGAGTATTCAAAGAAAATACTTTGTATATTTCTATTGCCAGATCATGACACAAATCATACATGCTCTCTTTTCCATTGGATACACAGTTTTTAACACCTTTAAATCTAATCAGATTATAGAGTCTATTCTAGAAACTCCAAAACCAATTCAGAAAACGTGTCCTCAAAATTAAACTTATTTTCTTCTAAAATACTTCAGTACCAAAATCTGTATTTGTCTGAATTCTCAAGAGTAACAGAATCAGTAGAATATCGATAGATATAAACATTGATATTTGTCTACATATAGATAGAGACATAGACAAAGACATGGATAGACATAGACATAAATAGATATAGATACAGACAAAGATAGACATAGCATAGACATACATGGAAATTCTGAAAACCCAGCAGTAGCCACAGGACTGGAAAAGTTCAGTTTTAATTGCAATACCAAAGAAAGCCAATGCCAAAGAATTTTCAAACTACCACACAATTGCATTCATATCACATGGTAGCAAAGTAATGATCAAAATTCTTTAAGCCAAGCTTCAACAGTACATGAACCGTGAACTTCCAGGTGTTCAAGCTGCACTCAGAAAAGGCAGAGGAACCAGAGATCAAACAGCCAACATCCGCTGGATTACTGAAAAAGCAAGAGAATTCCAGAAAAGCATCTGCTTCTTTGACTACACCAAAGCCTTTGACTGCATGGATCACAACAAACTCTGGAAAATTCTTCAAGAGATGGGAATACCAGACCACCTGACCTGCCTCTTGAGAAATCTGTATGCAGGTCAAGAAGCAACAGTTAGAACTAGACATGGAACAATAGACTGGTTACAATTCAGGAAAGGAGTATGTCAAGGCTGTATACAGTCACCCTGCTTATTTAACTCCTATATAGAGTACATCATGAGAAATGCCAGGCTGGATGAAGCAGAAGATGGAATCAAGATTGCTAGGAGAAATATCAGTAACCTCAGATATGTAGATGATACCACCCTTACAGTAGAAAGGGAAGAGGAACTAAAAAGCCTCCTGATGAAAGTAAAAGGGGAGAGGGAAAAAATTGTGCTAAAATTCAACATTCAGAAAACCTAAGATCATGACATCCAGTCCCATCACTTCATGACAAATAGATGGGGAGACAATGGAAACAATGAAAGACTTTATCTTTTTGGGCTCCAAAATCACTTCAGATGGTGACTGCAGCCATCAAATTAAAAGATGCTTGCTCCTTGGAAGAAAAGCTACGACCAACCTAGACAGCATATTAAACAGCAGACATTATTTTGCAAACAAAGGTCCATCCAGTCAAAGCTATGGTTTTTCCAGTAGTCATGTATGGATGTGAGAGCTGCACTACAGAGAATGCTGAGTACCAAAGAATTGATGCTTTTGAACTGTGGTGTTGGAGAAGACTCTTGCGAGTCCCTTGGACTACAAGGAGATCCAACCAGTCCATCCTAAAGGAGATCAGTCCTGAATATTCATTGGAAGGACTGATGTTGAAGCTGAAACTCCAATACTCTGGCCACCTGATGTGAAGAACTGATTCATTTGAAAAGACCCTGATGCTGGGAAAGATAGAAGGCGGGAGGAGAAGGGGACGACAGAGGACAAGATGGTTGGATGGCATCATCATCTTATTGGACATGAGTTTGAGTAAGCTCCAGGAATTGGTGATGGACAGGGAAGCCTGGCGTACTGCAGTCCATGGGGTTGCAAAGAGCTGGACACGACTGAGCAACTGAACTGAAAACATAGATGTATTGATATAGACATAGATATATAGATATAGACATAGGTGAAAACATATACACACACATATATATACACATACTAATATATACCTAAATAATTAATATATATCTGAGTACATAAATTTATCTATTGGAAGGAATAGACTTAGTTATGAAAGCGGAGACATCCCAAGATCTGCAATCAGCAAGCTGGAGACCCAGGAGAGCCAATGGTGTAGTTTCAGTCTGAATCAGAAGGCTTGAGAAGCAGGAAAACTGATAGTATGAGTTCCAATATGAGTCCTAGTCTGAAGGCCAGAGAACTTCCAGCTGGAAGACAGTTAAGTCAAAACCACAGATTCTCTCTTATTCTTATTGTTCTGTTCAAGTCTTCAGTGTGAATGACCACCCTGCCTTCCCCAATCAGACATTGTGTAAGGCAATCTTCTTTACTCAGTTTACAGACACAAATATTACTCTTTTCCAGAGGTACCCTTACAGACTTACCCAGAATAATATTTAACCAAATACCTGGACAGCTGATGGCCCAGAAAGTTGACACAGAAAATTAACTATTATGGTTACCAAGGAATTAAATGTATTGAATGTATGTATTGATTTCACTATATGGATGGGACATGTGAAAATGATGTAAAATATATTTAAAATGTCTCATTATGTATATACTGTAATTTAAATTAATAAATGCTGAAACATATAAGTAATTAAACCTTGAAACATGACATGATTATTTTGCTTTAGTCAAGGTTAATTCAAAGAACTAGCTTATTAACTTACTTATTGAAATGCATTGATAGGTATCAAGAGAGTTTAGGAGAATCACTTTAACCTGGTACAGACACTCTTCAAAGTAAAAGGGGCTCTTTTATATACTTTTCTGCTATATATAAACACAAGTGCTTACCTCAATTACAAATGCTTTGCATTTGAGAAGCATTAACACATTTGAAACTGATAGTATTAAAATTTTAATGACGTATTTAAAATAAAAATATTATTCATTATAAATATGATCTTTATGAACAAGTTCTCATATTATCATATTTGGAAATCATTTCTTATGCAGTTCATAATTTCAGATAATACATATTCTGAAAATGAAAACATCTCCTCAAATATAAATCACTTAATATAAAACTAGTTATAGAATCACCACTGTATTTAAGTTTGAAATAAAAGCCAAAATTATAATTAAAAAAATTTTTTTTAAACATTGTGTGTGGTTTAGTCACTAAGTCGTGTCTAACTCTTTGCAAACCCATGAACTGTAGCCCACCAGATTCTTCTGTCCGTGGGATTTCCCAGGCAAGAATACTGGAGTGAGTTGCCAACATCTCCTTCTCCAGGGGATCTTCCTGACCCAGGATTTGAACCCACATCTCTTGCACTGCAGGAGGATTATCTACCCACTGAGCCACGAGGGAAGCCTTTTAAAACACTGTACTGTCAAGAAATTACAATTTTTTCAACACATTTTTTTCAGACAATAACATGCACCAGCTTAACTGACATCCTAATAATTGCCTTGAAGTATCCAGAATATAGAGGAATTTCTACTAGAGCAGGAATCAGAGATCTGTATTTAAAATTCCTAAATCTCCAAACACTGGTCATAAATGATTATTTTGTTTAGTCATTAAGCTGTGTCCAACTGTTTGCGATCCCATGGACTGCAGCCCACCAGATTCATCTGTCCATGGGATTTCCCAGGTTAAGAACATTGGAGTGGGTAGCTATTTCCTTCTCCAGGGGATCTTTCTGACCCAGAGATCGAACCTATGTCACCTGCATTGGCAGGAGGATTCTTTACCACTGACTCACCAGGGAAGTCCTAAATGATTACAATGAATAAAAACTGTAAAAACTCCAAGTTACCATCTCAACTGACATAATTTTAGAGCTAATAAGAAACTATATCTCATTCGCTGTCATTCTTTGTCTTTTTCTGCCTGTTGATAATTGGAGAGAACTCTTTCCTTAAGATATTTTTACCTTTCCATCATTCTTTTTTCTTTTTTTTTATTGGAGGCTAATTATTTTACAATATTATACTGGTTGGTTTTGCCATACATTGACATAAATCCGCCCCGGGTGTACATGAGTTCCCCATCCCGAGCCCCCCTCCCACCTCCCTCCTCCCTTTATCCTCCCTCTGGGTCATCCCCGCACACCAGCCCCAAGCATCCTGTAACATGCATCGACCCTGAACTGGTGATTCGTTTCACATATGACAACATACATGTTTCAATGCCATTCTCCCAAATCATCACACCTTCACCCTCTCCCACAAAGTCCCAAAGACTGTTCTATACACCTGTGTCTCTTTTGCTGTCTCGTATACAGGGTTATCATTTGCATCATTCTAAATTCCATATATATGTGTTAGTATACTGTATTGGTGTTTTTCTTTCTGGCTTACTTCACTCTGTATAATAGGCTGCAGTTTCATCCACCTCATTAGAACTGATTCAAATGCTTTCTTTTTAATGGCTGAGTAATACTCCATTGTGTATATGTACCAAAGCTTTCTTATCCATTCGTCTGCAGATGGACATCTAGGTTGCTTCCATGTCCTGGCTATTATAAACAGTGCTGCAATGAACATTGGAGTACATGTGTCTCTTTCAATTCTGGTTTCTTCGGTGTGTATGCCCAGGAGTGTGATTGCTGGATCATATGGCAGTTCTATTTCCAGTTTTTTGAGTAATCTCCACACTCTTCTCCATAGTGGCTGTACTAGTTTGCATTCCCACCAATAGTGTAAGAGGGTTCCTTTCTCTCCACATCCTCTCCAGAATTTATTGCATGTAGACTTTTAGATAGCAGCCATTCTGACTGGTGTGAAATGGTATCTCATTGTGGTTTTGATTTGCATTTCTCTGATTATGAGGGATGTTGAGCACTTTTTCATGTGTTTGTTAGCCATCTTTATGTCTTCTTTGGAGAAATGTCTGTTTACTTTGGCCCATTTTTTGATTGGGTCATTTATTTTTCTGGAATTGAATGGCAGGAGGTGCTTGTATATTTTGGAGATTAATCCTTTATCAGTTGCTTCATTTGCTATTATTTTCTCCCATTCTGAAGGCTGTCTTTTCACCTTGCTTAGAGTTTCCTTTGCTGTGCAGAAGCTTTTGATTTTAATTAGGTCCCATTTGTTTATTTTTGCTTTTTTTAATATTAATATTTCCAATATTAATTTTCTTCTCTGTTTCTTCAATCTCAGACTCTCAGAATCTTTTCTCAGTTTCCATCTAGTCAGTCTTCCTCAGAAATCTCTATTGTTTTTCCCTTATGTGACTGTATAAGTTCCCTATATATTGACTCATGAAATAATGATCACAAAAAAGTTTATGTAAAAGCTCAAATCCTATCTCTATTGTACCCTCCAAGCATTAAAATTCATAAAGGAGACTTGACATGTAGACAAGCATCTCAAACTCAATACATTTAATTGTGCCATTTTGCTGTCTTCAAAAATCCTTTTCATCTTTCCCCATCCTGGTTGACAAAGTGTGGCAATTCTAATTTCTTAACATCTTTTTTATCCATCTCCTTGTTTTTCTGCTGACTGCTTTAGACTCCCATCAATTTTACAGTACTTTTGTTAAATTTCTGAATTAGAGTTACAATCCTGGCCTTTTACTAGTTGGAAAGTTTGGTATTTTCTGCTTACAATTTTATTCTGTAAATAATGACCAAATATCATATTTTTGTTAATACTTAAATCTTTTTTTCCACACAGGATTACCACTGTAAATTATAGTAATAATAATTGAAATATTACAATGAGTTATAAGGCAATTTAAAATGTGTCATCTCTGATATACACTATCATGTGTAAAATAGATAGCAAGTGGGAAGCTGCTATAGAACACAGGGAATCCAGCCTAGAACTCTGTGATAACCTTGTCAGTGGGAAGGGGTAGGGGCGGAAGGATCAAGAGGAAGAGAATATATGTATAATTATGACTGTTCCACATTTCTGTAGGGCAGAAACCAACACAACATTGTAAAGCAATCGTCCTCCAATCAAAAAATAAATTTATAAAAAGGTGTCATCTCCAGCAGTGGTTTCATATTAAGGATTTTTTAAAATTTTAGAACAAAAAAAGAAAATCTCAAAGTCTGGAAACAACAGTATATAAATTATTATTGCAGCTTTGCCACCATTTAATCAAGAATTCCTTTGAAATTAAGTCTCATGGACTTTCATAACCTCACTTGAGAGAAGAACAAATATTTCTTCCAGATCTAAACTTTTTGTTTTGTTTTTTAATTTTTAAAATAATTGCTGTTTTTTTTTTTTTTAACAATATTATATTGGTTGGTTTTGCCATCCATTGACATGAGTCCACCCCGGGTGTACAAGAGTTCCCCTTCCTGTACCCGCTCTCCCACCTCCCTCTTCCCCTTATCCTCCCTCTGGGCCATCCCCGTGCACCAGCCCCAAGCATCCTGTATCATGCGTCGAACCTGGACTGGTGATTCGTTTCACATATGACAACATACATGTTTCAATGCCATTCTCCCAAATCATCCTAACCGAGCCCTCTCCCCAGAGTCCCAAGGACTGTTCTATACACCTGTGTCTCTTTTGCTGTCTCGTATACTGGGTTATCATTAGCATCTTTCTAAATTCCATATATATGCGTTAGTATACTGTATTGATGTTTTTCTTTCTGACTTACTTCACTCTGTAAAAGGGACTCTAGTTTCATCCACCTCATTAGAACTGGTTCAAGTGCATTCTTTGTAATGGCTGAGTAATACTCCATTGTGTATATGTACCAAAGCTTTCTTATCCATTCGTCTGCAGATGGACATCTAGGTTGCTTCCATGTCCTGGCTATTATAAACAGTGCTGCGATGAACATTGGAGTATATGTGTCTCTTTCAATTCTGGTTTCCTCGGTGTGTATGCCCTGGAGCGCGATTACTAGATCATATGGCAGTTCTATTTCCAGTTTTTTAAGGAATCTGCACACTGCTCTCCATAGTGGCTGTACTAGTTTGCATTCCCACCAATAGTGTAAGAGGGTTCCCTTCTCTCCACACCTTCTCCAGCATTTATTACATGTAGACTTTTGGATAGCAGCCATTCTGACTGGTGTGAAATGGTATCTCATTGTGGTTTTGATTTGCATTTCTCTGATTATGAGGGATGCTGAGCACATTTTCATGTGTTTGTTAGCCATCTTTCTGTCTTCTTTGGAGAAATGTCTGTTTAGTTCTTTGGCCCGTTTTTTGATTGGGTCGTTTATTTTTCTGGAGTTGAGCTGAAGGAGCTGTTTGTATATTTTGGATATTAATTCTTTGTCAGTTGTTTTATTTGCTATTATTTTCTCCCATTCTGAAGGCTGTCTTTTCACCTTGCTTATAGTTTCCTTTTCTGTGCAGAAGCTTTTAATTTTAATTAGGTCCTATTTGTTTATTTTTGCTTTTATTTCCAATATTCTGGGAGGTGGGTTATGGAGAATCCTGCTGTGATTTATGTCAGAGAGTGTTTTGCCTATATTCTCCTCTAGGAATTTTATAGTTTCTGGTCTTACATTTAGATCTCTAATCCATTTTGAGTTTATTTTTTGTATGGTGTTAGGAAGTGTTCTAGTTTCATTCTTTTACAAGTGGCTGACCAGTTTTCCCAGCACCACTTGTTCAAGAGACTATCTTTTCTCCATTTTATATTCTTGCCTCCTTTTTCAAAGATAAGGTGTCCATAAGTATGTGGAGTTATCTCTGGGCTTTCTATTTTGTTCCATTGAGCTATATTTCTGTCTTTATGTCAGTACCATATTGTCTTGATGACTGTGGCTTTGTAGTAGAGCCTGAAGTCCAGCTGGTTAATTCCCCCAGTTCCATTCTTCTTCCTCAAGATTGCTTTGGCTATTCGAGGTTTTTTGTTTTTCCATACAAATTGTGAGATTATTTGTTCTAGCTCTATGAAAAATATCGTTGGTAGCTTGATAGGGATTGCACTGAATGTATAAATTACTTCGGGTAGTATACTCATTTTCACAATATTTATTCTTCCAATCCACAAACACGGTTTATTTCTCCATCTATTAGTGTCCTCTTTGATTACTTTCACCAGTGTTTTATAGTTTTATATGTACAGGTCTTTTGTTTCTTTAGGTAGATATATTCCTAAGTATTTTATTCTTTTTGTTGCAACAAAAAGTGAATGGAATAGTTTCCTTATTTTCACTTTCTATTTTCTCATTATCAGTGTATAGGAATGCAAGAGATTTCTGCGTGTTGATTTTATATCCTGCAACTTTACTGTATTCATTGATTAGCTCTAGTAGTTTTCTGGTAGAGTCTTTAGGGTTTTCTGTGTAGAGGATCATGTCATCAGGAAACAGTGAAAGTTTTACTTCTTCTTTTCCAATTTGGATTCCTTTTATGTCTTTTTCTGCTCTGATTGCTGTGGCCAAAACTTCCAGAACTATGTTGAATAGTAGTGGTGAGAGTGGGCACCCTTGTCTTGTTCCTGGCTTTAGGGGAAATGCTTTCAGTTTTTCACCATTGAGGATAATGTTTGCTGTGGGTTTGTCATATATAGCTTTTATTATGTTGAGGTATGTCCCTTCTATTCCCACTTTATGGAGGGTTTTTATCATAAATGGATGTTGAATTTTGTCAAAGGCTTTCTCTACATCTATTGAGATAATCATATGATTTTTATTTTTCAGTTTGTTAATGTGGTGTATTACGTTGATTGATTTGAGGATATTGAAGAATCCTTGCATTCCTGGGATAAAGCCCACTTGGTCATGATGTATGATCTTCTTAATGTGTTGTTGGATTCTGATTGCTAGAATTTTGTTAAGGATTTTTGCATCTATGTTCATCAGTGATATTGGCCTGTAGTTTTCTTTTTTTGTGGGATCTTTACCAGGTTTTGGGATTAGGGTGATGGTGGCCTCATAGAATGAGTTTGGAAGTTTCCCTTCCTCAGCAATTTTCTGGAAGAGTTTGAGTAGAATAGGTGTTAGCTCTTCTCTAAATTTTTGGTAGAATTCAGCTGTGAAGCCGTCTGGACCTGGGCTTTTGTCTGCTGGAAGATTTCTGATTACAGCTTCTATTTCCGTGCTTGTGATGGGTCTGTTCAGATTTTCTATTTCTTCCTGGTTCAGTTTTGTAATTCAGCTTATGAAAAGACTAGAGTCAAATTATTTGCAACACCACCCCCCCAAAAAATCAATCAAATGCCCAAAGTATCCTTTAAAAATTCATGCTTGCTTAAATTCCATAATCAAAATTATATTTGCTCAAATGTTATAAAATATTCAGCTGATTTAATGCGGATGTAGACTAAGGGAGAAATTAAAATTTCTTTTCACATAATTGAATCATTGCAGCTTTCCTTATAGGTGCTACTTGGGTAACTGAATCTCATCTTTTCTCTACATCTATCCCACAGAGCTTTGCCTTAGCATTGGCAAAGCAGATTAATTCAGTACTTCCATGTGTTTACTACCTATTTCAAATTCAGCACATCTCCAGTGGAGTAAAACTGGATCACATTTAAAACCAATCCTATTTGAACAATTTTACACTGTCATGGTTGGAAGTGCAGGAAATAACCAGAAAATGAATGTTATAATTCACTTTTTCCCCTGGAAGACAATTTTAACAAAATCATTTATGAATATCATTTAAAAACTTTCAGATAATCCTCAAATAACTTCTGAGGGTTCACTTCCACTCTCTATGTGCTTATGCAAAGCATTATATCATAAGAGGAACAGCCATATCAGAAGCCACTGATAATCATATACCAATGATCCACAGATTCTGTAAAACTAGAATGCAGCTCTTTCTTGGGCCCCAGCCTTTGAAAACCATATGTCAGAAAAAATTAAACAGTTAATTTGTTGTTTAAAAATGGGGAAAAAAAATGTAAGAAGTTTCGGGGTGAGAGAGAGTTGAGAGGAAGAACAGAAGAAAAAGGAAATCAACAGTTAGGTTTGGATTGAAAAAAAACAAAACAAAACATCTCTTTGTGTAATTTAAATGAATCAGAAAAACTTCAGAGGAGAGTGATGACCTGAAGTATCACAAAGGAAAAAAGACAACAAATGGAAAATCAATTTGAGACTGAGCATACCTAGCAGTGGTTTTAAACTGACATGCATAGAACTTCAGTTCAGTTCAGTCACTCAGTCGACTTCAGTTCAGTTCAGCCGCTCAGTTGTATCCGACTCTTTGCGACCCCATGAATCACAGCATGCCACGCCTCCCTGTCCATCACCAACTCCTGGAGTTTACCCAAACTCATCCTCTGCCGTCCCCTTCTTCTCCTGCCCTCAATCCCTCCCAGCATCAGGGTCTTTTCCAATGAGTCAGCTCTTTGCATGAGGTGGCCAAAGTATTGGAATTTCAGCTTTAGCATCAGTCCTTCCAATGAACACCCAGGACTGAATCTCCTTTAGGATGGACTGACTGGATCTCCTTGCAGTCCAAGGGACTCTCAAGAGTCTTCTCCAACACCACAGTTCAAAAGCATCAATTCTTCAGCACTCAGCTTTCTTCACAGTCAAACTCTCACATTCACACATGACCACTGGAAAAACCATAGCCTTGACTAGACGGACCTTTGTTGGCAAAGTAAAGTCTCTGCTTTTTAATATGCTATCCAGGTTGGTCATAACTTTTCTTTTAATTTCATGGCTGCAGTCACCATCTGCAGTGATTTTGGATCCCCCAAAAATAAAGTCTGACACTGTTTCCACTGTTTCCCCATCTATTTGCCACAAAGTGATGGGACCCGATGACATGATCTTAGTTTTCTGAATGTTGAGCTTCAAGCCAACTTTTTCACTCTCCTCTTTCACTTTCATCAAGAGGCTTTTGAGTTCCTCTTCACTTTCTTCCATAAGAGTGGTTTCATTTGCATATCCTAGGTTATTGATATTTCTCCCGGCAATCTTGATTCCAGCTCGTGCTTCTTCCAGCCCAGCATTCCTCATGATGTACTCTGCATATAAGTTAAATAAGCAGGGTGACAATATGCAGCCTCGACACACTCCTTTCCTGTTTGGAACCAATTTGTTGTTCCATGTCCAGTTCTAACTGTTTCTTCCTGACCTGCATATAGGTTTCTCAAGAGGCAGGTTAGGTGGTCTGGCATTCCCATCACTTTCAGAATTTTCCACAGTTTATTGTGATCCACACTGTCAAAGGCTTTGGCATAGTCAATAAAGCAGAAATGGATATTTTTCTGGAACTCTCTTGCTTTTTCGATGATCCAGCAGATGTTGTCAATTTGATCTCTGGTTCCTCTGCCTTTTGTAAAACTTAGTTAACCTCAGTTAAATATTTCTTTGATCTGTTTTCCAAGTGGTTATGGGTGCTGCTATGGTCCTAAAATATCATTATTAATACATCTGTGTATGACAAAGTAAATAATTTTTTATGTGTTGAAAGTGAAATTCGCTTAGTCGTGTCTGACTCTTTGCAACCCCATGGACTGTAGTCCATGGAATTCTCCAGGCCAGAATACTGGAGTGTGTAGCTGTTCCTTTCTCCAGAGGATCTTCCCAACCCAGCGATTGAACCCAGGTCTCCTGCATTGCAGGTGGACTCCTTTACCAGCTGAGCCAACTTTCACATACATGCCAGAGGTTGTCTCATCAATTAATTAACTCATTCAATTTGTTTTAGATGGGTATGAAAATTACATTACCTTAACATTAAAGTTTGTTTCTTAAAAGGAATTCTATCATATAACCATGTATTTAAAAATAGGCAGGCTATTTTTATTCCAGTCTTATTTATATTAATTTATCCACACTGAAAATGCATTTAAGTAAAATGGTGGGAAAGAGGATAAAATCATATTAATTGAGACATATTACTTTTAAAGCTTTCCTAATGATATCTATTTCTAGATTAAGGAAGAAAAATTTAATGTAAAAAATGAACAGAAATAAATTCACTCTAGTTTCTTTGAAAAGTAACACAAAGACATCATATTCAAAATTTCAGTATCACTAGCCTTTAATAAAATTTTCCAAATACTGAAATATGTATTAATATAAATTTTGTGTTAAATTTTTAAAAGTGACATGGATTTTATAGTATAATAAATAGTGGAAATATATTTTATTTAGATTTTTTCCTTTATTCAACCAATATGAAAGAAATTTTGCAAATGTATTTAATTTTAAAAATATCATGTTCATTATCTGGATATTTAAGATATATAATGTCTAACATCAAATTTGTTGCAATGAATCACTGGGCAAAAAAAAATTGTTAGTAGCCTTCCAATTTTTCCTGATTTTTTGCTAATAGAATCTTAACATGTTTAAACAATATAAGGCTTATACTTTGACAATAGATCATGACTGATTTAAGCCAACTAAGTTTCTGACATTCTTCCTTTTCCTTTTATTCCTTGTTGCTAGGAGTAACCACTTGACCCAGTTCTAGCCAATGACATATAAAGGGAAGTCTTTTAGAAAGAAGGTGGTTCTCTTGGAAAACTTTTGCTTTCCTAGCAAAAGAAATGGACATGCTAGCATCACTTTCTCTATGTACCTGTTCAGTTCAGTTCAGTCTCTCAGTCGTGTCCGACTCTCCACGACCCCATGAATCACAGCACGCCAGGCCTCCCTGTCCATCACCAACTCTCGGAGTTCACTCAAACTCATGTCCACAGAGTCAGTGATGCCATCCAGCCATCTCATTCTCTGTTGTCCCCGTCTCCTCCCGCCCACAACCTTTCCCAGCATCAGAGTCTTTTCCAGTGAGTCTACTCGTCGCATAAGGTGGCCAAAGTATTGCAGTTTCAGCCTTAGCATCAGTCCTTCCAATGAACACCCAGGATTGGTCTCCTCTAGAATGGACTGGTTGGATCTCCTTGCAGTCCGAGGGATTCTCAAGAGTCTTCTCCAACACCACAGTTCAAAAGCATCAATTCTTTGGCGATCAGCTTTCTTCACAGTCCAACTCTCACATCCATACATGACCACTGGAAAAACCATAGCCTTGACTAGACGGACCTTGATTGGCAAAGTAGTGTCTCTGCTTTTTAATATACTATCAAGGTTGGTCATAACTTTCCTTCCAAGGAGTAAGCGTCTTTTAATTTCGTGGCTGCAATCAGCATCTGCAGTGATTTTGGAGCCCCAAAAAATAAAGTCTGACACTGTTTCCACTGTTTTTCTATCTATTTCCCATGAAGTGATGGGACCAGATGCCATGATCTTTGTTTTCTGAATGTTGAGCTTCAAGCCAACCTTTTCACTCTCCTCTTTCACTTTCATCAAGAGGCTTTTGAGTTTCTCTTCACTTTCTGCCATAAGGGTATACTGCCTTAATAGCTATATGAGCTATAAATGTCCAGAGACATTTAATATACATATATGTTGCAAACACAAGTAATATAAGTCTAAGTCATTTGCAAATATATTGTTGAACTACTAAATGAATATCACCAAGGCACAGATAGACAGGTTTCTTGAAATCTGGAAATATTAATCTTTAATTAAGCCACTATCAATTTGATTTTTTTCTGCCCTTTGCTTTCCAAGGAATTTTTCTCTAATTCAATCACTAAAATTTGGCAGAAGTTAATGCAACACTGGCATTTGCTACATATGTATCTAATATGTACACACCAAATAGCTTTCTAAGAATTGAGATTTAGTTTCTTATTCTTCTCATGGTATAATAACTCTCAGGTAGGTCCCTTCCAATTTCTGACTCCAAAACTCTCACACGCCCTGATGGTTCATCAACATCTCAATCATCAGATTCATTTGGTTCTTTTACATAGCTGATATGCAACTAAGCTAAGAGATTTTACTGTTTTCTGTTTTAAGAAATGATGTATTTAGTTTTAAATTTTGTAGATATGAATAGAGTATGCCAAGTGAAATAATAAATTAAAGCTACCCAACCCCAGCAGTTTAACAGTGATCAACAGGAGGACTACCAAAAAAAGATACCTTATGTCCAAAGACAAAGAAGAAGCTACAGTGAAGCAGTAGGAGAGATACAAACAACAAAATCAAATCCCATGCCTAGCAGGTGGGCAACCCAAAAACTGGAGAACACTAATGCCAACAATAATACCAACACAATACCCACTCTTGTGAAGGTCCTGAGCCCCATGTCAGGCTTCTCAGCTTAGGGATCCAGTAAAGGCAAAGGGAATCCAGAGGAAATCTGACCTTGAGGGCCAGTGGGATTTGATTACCGATCTAGGGGAAACAGAGACTTCACTCTTGGAGGCCAAAACCAAAACCTTGCAAGCATGAGAACCCAGAGGAAAGGACCAGTGACCCCAAAGGAGACTGAATCAGACCTACCTGCTAGTGTTGGAGGGTCTTCTGTGAGGGCAAGTGTTGGCAGCAGCTTGCCACAGGGGCATTGGCAGGAGCAATCCTAGGAGGTACCTCTTGGTGTGAGCCCTCTTGGAAGTCATTATTAAACCTACCATAGGGTCCACAGACTCCAGAGATGGCTTGCCTCAGGCCAGACAAATAACAGGAAGGGAGAGCAAATTTACCCATTAGCAGTGTCCTGCTTGCTCATTTGCTTCAGTCATATGCAACTCTTTGCGACCCTATGGACTCTAGCCCACGAGGCTCTGCTGTCCATGGGAATCTCGAGGCAAGAATACTCAGGGTATTCTAAGTGGATTACCATGTCAAGTCTTCCAGGAAATCTTCCTTACTCAGGGATCGGACTGTTGTGTCTTATGTCACCCTACACTGGCAAGCAGGTTCTTTACCACTAGTGCCACCTGGAAAGCAGACCCATTAATGGGTAATCGGATTAAAGTTTTACTAAGCATGGTCCTGCCCACCAGAGCAAGACCCAGTTATTCCCACCACCAGTACCTCCTATCAGGAAACTTACACAAGCCACTTAGCCTCAACCACCAGAGGGCAGACCGAAGAAGCAAGAAGAACCACAATCTCACATTGGCTAGAACCAAAACCACATCAACAGAAAGTTAGCCAGGATGAAAAAGCAGGGTTTCATCCTAGATGAAGGGACAAAGTAAAACCCAGGCGTGGGGAGGGGAGGAACTATAAATAAAGTGGAAATATGCAAGCTTTCAGAAAAAAAAGAATTCATAATAATAATAGTATAGATGATCCAAGGTCTTCGGGAAAAAAAAAAAAAAAAAAAAACAGAGGCAAAGATTGAGAAGTTTCAAGAAATGTTTACCAAAGAACTAGAAGAACTAAAGAACAAAGATGAGCAATATGGTAGATGGAATCAATAGCAGAATAACTGATGCAGAATAGATAAGTGACCTAGAGGACAGAATGGTAGAAATCACTGTTGCAGAACAGAATATAGAAAAAAAAATAAAAAAAAATGAAGATAGCCTAAGAGACCTCTGGGACAGATTAACCACACCAACGTCACATTAGAGGGGTCCCAGAAGGAGAAGAGAGAGAAAGGATCCAAGAAATAATAGTTGAAAACTTCCCTAACATCAGAAAGGAAATAGTCAACCAAGTTAGGAAGCACAGAATCCCTGGCAGGATAAACCCAAGAAGGAGCACATCAAAACACACAGTAATCAAAATGATGAAAATTAATCATGTCCAGTTTGCAGATGGGGCCTTCTCACTGTGTTCTCACATGGCCTTTCCTCTGTACAGGAGTGGGAGCCCAGAGAGAGTGGACTCTAGTGTCTCTTCCTTTATGTTTCTATATTACTTAAAATCATCTACTAATGAAAAGTGCCTTTACTATAGCCTAGAACACAGAAATAATTTCTAACACTTTGAAAGCTGGTGGAGAAAATATATTTGGGAATTGAATACTTTTCAATCCTCTTCAAATGCATTTATTCAGTAGGTTACTTGACATCTACTACATGTTAGGCATTGCTATGGTCTGATTGCTTGTGTCTTTTCAGAATTCATATGTTGAAATTCTAATACCTGATATAACAGCATTAGGAGGAGAGGACTTTGGGAAATGCTTAGGATATGAGGGTGGAGCCCTCATGATGGGATTAGTGCCCTTATAAAGTAAAGCCCAAGAGCTTGCTAACCTCATTCTACCACACTAATAACACACTGAGAAGCTGGTAGCCAAAAGTCTAAAAGAGGGCTCTCAACTGACTATACTGGCACCCTGATCTCAAACTTTCAGGCTCCAGAATTGTGAGCAATAAATGTTTGTTGTTAACATGCTACCCAGTATGTAGTATTTTGTTATAGCAGACTGAGTGGTAAGCTACAAGGATATATTTTATACAACACAGAGAATATAGCCAATATTTTATAATAACTACACAATGGAATATAACCTTAAAAACTGTGAATCGTTATATTGTGCATGTGTAACACTTGATGTACATCAACTATTTTTGAGTTAAAAAAAAATGATACGCACCCTCCTAGCTGGTGATAAGGATGTGAATTTAACAGACAACTTTTTGCCTTCATACATACAGCATTCTAGTCTGAGATGGGTCGGGAAGAGCCACTGGAGAATGGAATGGCTACCCACTCCAGTATTCTGGGCTGGAGAATTCCATGGACTATATAGTCCATGTGGTTGCAAAGAATCAGACACAACTGAGCGACTTTCACTTCACTTCAGTCTGAGATAGACACAATACATAAAAATCAATAATATTAGCTGATAAATGTGGTATAAAGAAAAATAAAGAAAAGTAAGGATATGGTGACAAATGGGAAAGATATTCATTTTAAATGAATCACCTCTCAAGAGGAGATATTTGAGTAGAGATTCAAAGAAGCAAAGTATGTCTGAGCCATGCAGACATCTGGAGGATAAGATAACCTGCAAAAGAAAGAGTGAGTACCAGGCTTGTGTGGGAGCATATATTACATTTGGAAAGATTGTCCTATAAAACCTCTAAAATGTCTCTTCTCTTTTCCTCTTTAATTAATGAAGAATTAACTCCTGGAATTGCATTTTTCACCTGAAAGATATTATTACTGTGTGTGGGGGCGGGGGGGGGGGGTTAATGCCTAAGTCATACCTTACTCTTTTCATGACACTACAGGTTAGAGCCCACCAGGCTCCTTTGTCCATGGGATTTCCCAAGCAAGAATACTGGAATGGGTTGCCACTTCCTTCTCCAGTGGATCTTCCCAAACCAGGGAGCAAACCTGTGTTTTCTGCTTGGCAGACAGATTCTTTACCACTGAGCCACCTGGAAGACCATATTCCTTTTATTTTTAATTTATATAATATTATCATAATTCATTATTGTTCAACAACAGTATAACAATTACTATTATACTGTGAAAGTTAAGTAAAATTAGAGTAGATTATATTTACTCTACTCTTATTATATGTTTCCAGAAGGAAGGAATGGTTAATTTTACACAACAAAGTTAAATTTCCCAAAATGTAATTTCCCTTGATCACCTTGCGGAGGAAAATAACTTTAACTTCATTTTTAGGCAAAGAAAAGCTTAAAAAAGGTAAACATTTTCTCAATTTTGTGCAAATAGAAACTCGGGGAAGTATAAACAGTGTGTGTTCAGGACAATGCTAAGAAAGCCAGTGATAAATATGAATAAGCCTTTTGCCCTGATCTTGAGGGATTCATGATCCATGAGGACAGACAAGTAAAGAGACAGTTGAAGCATGAGCTAGGCAGCGCAGAGTTGTGTGTAGAGCTGACATAGCAGCATGAGGCTTCCCTTAAAAATTCTAGCTCTGCTGGGTGAGTGAGGCCCATGAGCCTGGGTCCAAATCAAAGACCATGAAAGAAAGAAGAGACTGCCAGAACAGAACACAGGCATGAAAGGGCTTCAGACCTTGATGTATGAGAGGAGTGAAAATATTCTTATCACAACTGTAACAGGGGATTGTAGAGTTAAAGCAGGAGAGAGAAGTTGAAACAGACTTGAAATATTTATGTTACAGATTCAAGAGCTTCGATTATATTCCTCATGATGATGAGTGAGCTATCCAAAATGTGTGAGCAGGGAAGTGTGTTCTTTGGATTTTTGTTTTACAAAAATGAGCCCATTGATTTTGTAGATGATAGATTGGAAAATGAATAAACTGATGTAAGGATGACTATTTTATACCAGTAACACTGGAGGACACATAATAGCAAAGCACCCATCTTATGTATAAGCATTATTTATTTAGGGTCTTTCCTTTTCTGTGCAGTTTTTCGTCATTTTATTTTTAACAGACAAAGAAACACAACCTATCTTTCTCACACTTAAATGACTTAAAATGCTTTTGTGTTGGCTTGCCATTGAGCTTTTAATTAAAATTTAATTTATGATATTGATTATGTTTATACAAATTAATTTCCATAGACAGCAGGTGTTGGCCTGAAGGAGTTTAGTTTAGTTTTCTATTAAGCAATGAATATAGTCATAAAAATGTAACGAAAAGCTAATGAGTATATATGTATTAGACTTAGTAACAAAATTGACAAAACCTTTTAAGATGGTATTTTCCTATTTTATCTGCTAATTATGAGAAAATTTAGTTAACACATAAAAATGATGAGTCATGATATATTTAATTTACAAATATATCATCATATACTTTTTTATACCAGTCTGAAAATTTACTGAATTCATATGTTTAGTCAGGATTATGTTGAAAATGTCTTTTTTAACATAATGCAATCTAAACCATGCAATTATTTAATTCTGTCTTCACCTTAGACTAGTACTTAAAATAGAATGTCATAATGCTTAATTGATTGAATAAACAAATTTTTGACAGATTTATTCATAAGATAATTTTAATATGGCTCTAACTGCATAGTTATTTCAGACTTTAAAAATCATGTAGGTAAATGTTAAGAGGTAATTTTTACTGTAAGAACATATACTGATTTCATGGTATAAACCATGATACTATAGGTATTTAACACATGAAAAAATATTGTTCTGTAGGCTTATTTTTAGTTATTTAGTCTCTATCTTTTCCAGCGAGAAATTCTAAGGATAACTGATGTAACATTTTGAAGAATATTAATGATTAATTTTATCTACACAACAACTTAACCCCATCATATTAGTTGAGATAAAGGAAAGGAAAATCAGGCTTTTAGGGAAATGCTTTCTAATTAGCTCATTGTTCAGGAATTCCTGAAATACATAATATATTATATAATGTGCAAATAAGACATATATCTTCTATAAAATTATTTTAATTGATTATTTTAATTATAATCAATTGGTTTAAAATATTTTGTTACTGACCACACAGTGAAGCCTCTCTTTATATATGTTAAAAATTGAAAAACCTATATTCATATAATCATTTATCTCAAAAATATTAATTGAGCATTTACAGTGTGTTAGGCTTAATCTAGGCTCTGGAAGTATAGCAATGGACAAGATCCAGTATCCACCTTTGGTGAGTCAAAAGTAAGCAGAATGAAATAAGTAAGAAGACAGGTAAAGATAGTTAAGAAATTTATCTAAGAATAGTACTGAACTGATAGATGAAAGTTAAAAACATGACTGTTTATTTTGAAAACAAAATAGCTAAATAAAATCTGCATGCTATAGATATCACATCACTTGATATCTGAATATAGACCATTATAAAAGTTTAATCCCGTTAAATTAATAATAGCTAATGGGGTCGCAAGGAGTTGGACATGACTGAGCAACTGAACTGAACTGAACTGAATACTTGCTAAACTCTGTTTAAAGGGATTACATGTTTTGGTCACTTACTTCTCACAATAATGGAATGGGATTAGTACTACTATTATTCTCATGTTGCAAGGGAGGACCCTGAAATCTGAGATATTAGATAACACCTCCAATAAGGAAACTAATGATGGAAGAGGGCTGTGGTGTGTCATTTTGTGTCAAGATCATATATACTTAAGAAAAAAAAAAAAAGATAGTATGTGCTTAATCATCTACCTGTTGGAAAAAACAGTAGATGTGTTACACTGACAGACTGAATGTTCTTGTTAAAAGCACATTGAAGGCTGATTTAATAAAGTCAACTATTTGACAAATCCAATTCCACTTGATTAACCTAAAATATGGCAAACACTGCCTTTTGTATGAAGGAGATATTTCACAAATAACTTGATCAGATATTTGACAAAGCATTCTCAAATTGCATATTAAAGGTTAAATCACAATATTTTCTAATTAGAAAATTTTCTTTAGCTTTAAAAAAAATAGTGAGTTCTAAAATCCACCTAAACATTCTCTGTATGTTCATCAGTCTTACAATTTATTCAAATCATAATTCAACACCTACTGGTATTTTGTACATTGGAAAATTGATTAGAAAGTATTGGGCATTATCCTGATCCCTATAGAACTGAAAAACAAAAAAACATAACTTCCTTCAGAAAGGTGTGAAACAAAAGGCTCTAGGGAAATCTTGCAGGAGCTAATTAATTCAGTCTGCCACCAAAATGTTGCAACATTTACATTATAAGGCTTCTTTCTGCAAAATTAGATGTTAGTTTTGAAGTGTTAATATATTAAAATGTGTGCAAATTATCTCAAATAGTCACTAACTACTATGGATCTTCATTCCATTAAAAGTTATAGGTTTTGGATAATCAACTATGCAAACACTGGGTGATCTAAGGAAAAAATTCTTAGGCATGATTAATTGCCAAATTCTTTTATCTGAAAGAATCTAGATGAAACTAATTTCATTAAAATTATTTGTGTTCATTTAAATAGGTGAATTGATATAATGAAATTTAAGTGGGCTAAAGCATAGCAAAGTATTAGTGAGACCAAAGTGTTTACTATAGTTATTCAGGATAAAACAATTGCCTCTAAATGAATCCTACTAATTATAGTGTGCTGCTAAATTTATTTATAACATTTTGTCCATAAGTGTTAATTGATAAAGCAATGGAAATATGAAATATTTAAAATATAGTATTATTTTAATATTTGGTGATAATATGAAAAGGGTAAGAAAATTCTGGTTTTAGAGTTAGACAAGACTGAGTTCAAATCTTGATTCTTCCTCAATGTGTAACAGGAAAGGGAAAAGTATTAAATAACAGTCACTGCCACTATCTTATTGATCACTTACTATACTCTAGATGTTGTCCTAAGGGCTTTGTATATAATTTATATATAAAAGAATTTCCAACAAGCTTCATGAAAAATTGGGAAAATAAACCCCACTTTAGTGTAAAAAAACTATAGTAGAAACTCAAGAGAGTAATCACCTATTATTTTCACTTGTTTGCTTTAATATAGTTCACTATATCCTAAACTAGACTCAAAGATGTGTACCTACTATTGCAAAAAAGTTCTTTTCTGAATTAGCATTGCTTTATTTCTATTTTTAGGTAGATGCAGCTGGGGATAGAAAGAAATGTGCTTCAAAGGTAGCAAATGCCAAAAAAATTATGTAGACATAGATATGTTCTCATTGTTTTAAAAACTTAGAAGTCGTTCTAGTTTTCTTGGCATTCCTGAAAGCAATTGCTTTGGAATACTGGAAATGATCTTCTAAGCTTTTTCTTCAGAGATTATTTTTAATGGAAATATTAACTAATATAAAGTCCCAGAAAACAGTACATATAAACCACATTAAAAGCTTCAGCTGAAATAGGGGAACATTTTATGTCAGAGGAATCCACCTTGTATGCGGTGCATGTAGATTATTCCAGGACAAATGAGAGAACACTCCTAGCTATATATTTCTTAAATGGTAGAAGCTATCTGTGATGTCAATAGCTTATGAGTTAGACACTGGTCTATACATGTGGGCTAATTGTTAATGTTAGACACGAGAAATTTGACAAATGTTTCTAGGGAGGGAGTTGGTGAATAAATTCATTCTGAATAAAAGGGTGGTAAATAAAAGAGGATAAAGGATCCTGAGTCACCAGCATAATCTGAGGCAGACAGCTGTTTGGAGTTTGTTCATATCACTGAGCAATTTGACACAAAGGAACCTAGAAGACATTCTATTCACTTAAAACTTTTAGTATGGTGAAATATTAAATTGTGCAGAATATTAGTTATACAATATGAAAGTAAAATCATTAGCTTTATAACAGTGGGCTTTAGCAGTTACCTATAAGCCCAGGGTAGCAAGAAACTGTCTACATGAATAAGAAGAGAATAATAAAAGATGTAAGGAGGGCAATGGAATGAAACTCTGCCTCCCTCCTCACATATCAACAACAATAACAAGAACTAAGCACATGAACAAAGCATTAGTCAGGAGTGTAATTATAATTTATATAATAAATTAACTGGGATATCTGGTGGCTCTGATGGTAAAGAGTGTGCCTGCAATGTGAGAGACCTGAGTTCAATCCCTAGGATAGGAAGATCCCCTGGAGAAGGTAATGGAAATCTACTCCAGTATTTTTGCCTGGAAAATCCCATGGACATGGACGGAGGAGCCTGGCAGGCTACAGTCCATAAGGTTGCAGAGTCGGAAACAACTGAGCGACTTAACTTTCAATAAATTAACCAAGGCCTCCATAGTAGCACTGAAACAAAGAGTTAAAGGATCCAATTTTCACAAAAGTATTAGAAAAACAGACTGAGAGGGTCCTCTGCCCATGGGATTCTCCAGGTAAGAATACTGGAGTGGGTTGCTATGCTTTCCTCCAGGGGATCTTTCCAACCCAGGGATTGAATCCATGTCTCTTAGGTCTTCTGCACTTGCAGGCAGGTTCTTTAAAATTACGGCCACCTGGGAAGTCCATTAGAAAATAACCAATATAATTGTGGAGGCAAAAGCTCATACTGTTATTAGACAGACTTGCAGTACAGAAATGACAAGGAAAGGAGACTACTTAGGTGATGAAAACAACATTTAGTTCCTACGTGAATTATTTTATCAGTCAGTATTACTGTATTTTATTTTTTTTACAAATGGAAAATAACCTATGATCTGATTTCAAGCATTTGCACAAATATATCATAAACATATTTCATCAAAAAAAAAAAAAGGCATTTAACATCCCATGACTTGAGGGTTCTGTGATCTGATGTTACTAAGTAAAAAAACAAACACTTCTAATCAGTAAATGGAGTTTGTTGTTGCTGATAGCCATAATTTCTTTAAGGCAGCGTATTGTAATTCTCTTGTGATTGCACAGTTAACCTGGAAACAGATTCAGTATGTATCAGTCAGTTCAGTCAGTTAGTTCAGTCGCTCAGTCATGTCCAACTCTTTGCGACCCCATGAATCACCGCACGCCAGGCCTCCCTGTCTATCACCAACTCCCGGAGTCTACTCAAACTCATATCCATCAAGTCGGTGATGCCATCCAGCCATTTCATCCTCTGTCGTGCCCTTCTCCTCCTGCCCCCAATACCTCCCAGCATCAGGGTCTTTTCCAATCAGTCAACTCTTTGATGAGGAGGCCAAAGTATTGGAGTTTCAGCTTTAGCATCAGTCCCTCCAATGAACACCCAGGACTGATCTCCTTTAGAATGGACTGGTTGGATCTCCTTGCAGTCCAAGGGACTCTCAAGAGTCTTCTCCAACACCACAGTTCAAAAGCATCAATTCTTTGGCAATCAGCTTTCTTCACAGTCCAACTCTCACATCCATACGTGACCACTGGAAAAACCATAGCCTTGACTAGATGGACCTTTGTTGGCAAAGAAATGTCTCTGCTTTTTAATATGCTGTCTAGGTTGGTCATAACTTTCCTTCCAAGGAGTAAGCGTCTTTTAATTTCATGGCTACATTCACCATCTGCAGTAATTTTGGAGCCGAAAAAAATAAAGTCTGACACTGTTTCCACTGTTTCCCCATCTATTTCCCATGAAGTGATGGTACCAGGTGCCATGATCTTAGTTTTCCGAATGTTGAGCTTTAAGCCAACTTTTTCACTCTCCTCCTTCACTTTCATGATCTCTGTTCGTTTCCAAGGCAAACCATTCAATATCACGGTAATCCAAGCCTATGCTCCAACCAGTACCACTGAAGAAGCTGACGTTGAACGATTTTATGAAGACCTACAAGACCTTTTAGAACTAACACCACAAAAGATGTCCTTTTCATTACAGGGGACTGGAATGCAAAAGTAGGAAGTCAAGAAACACCTGGAGTAACAAGAATGTTTGGCCTTGGAGTACGGAATGAAGCAGAGCAAAGGTTAACAGAGTTTTGCCAAAAGAATGCACTGGTCATAGCAAACACCCTCTTCCAACAACACAAGAGAAGACTCTACACATGGACATCACCAGATGGTCAACATCAAAATCAGATTGATTATACTCTTTGCAGCCAAATATGGAGAAGCTCTATACAGTCAGCAAAAGCAAGACAGGGAGCTGACTGTGGCTCAGATTATGAACTCATTGCCAAATTCAGTATGTATATATGGCATAATTTCATTACATGAAGATACTTTTACATTATTTAATACTATCAAAGACTTTTCATGGCTATTTTTCAATTCATTTTACTTGTTTTTAGAAGAAAATTTAAACTCCTAAAATATGCCAATAATATACATACTGTACTTTCTAATTACAAGTAATGGCACTTCACCTAAAACCATGTACACTACATTTTCACTGTTTATTACCCCTGCTGTGACCTCACTACCTACTTTATTCTTAATATTTTAGCTCATCATTATTTTTACCACTTTATCTTTATTCCTAACTTTGTTATAAATCTTATTCACTTTAAAAATCTTCACATCTGGCGAAACTTTTTTTAACATGAAATTTGAACTCTGGCAACTGAACACAAATGGAATAAATTAAAGCTATATTAACTGACTTTATTTTAAATATATGATCACACATTTCAAGGGATCATCTGTTGAAATGTAATTTCAATTTGCTTAATAAACTTAATTTTTGTCTTTGAAATGAATATTTTACGCTTTGTTCACTATACTTAAACTTTCACTTACCTTTCCTACTTCGATATTTTTACAACATCTTCACTTATTTCCTGATTAAAATAGAAGCAACTCTACAATAACTATCTAGTCGTATTGTCTTCAAACTAGAAACTAACCAGCATCTTTATTTATAGAATACTCACTTTACTCCTATTAAATAGTTCATCTACCCTGTCTCCTTTCTAAGGTCAAATTTTACATATGTTCACCGAATCTCAATACCTTCTATCACAGACTTCATTCTAAAAATTATTTCACTATTTCATATATTACACCGTTTCCTTTCTATTTTGTTTTTTGTCATCAACATAGAAATTCTAGTATTCTAGTATGCTGCCATTACATCAGAAAATAAAACAAAGCTTGTAAGAATAACTTCCACTTCAGCTACTACTCTATTTTTCTGCTCCTTTGATAAGCAACTCAATGCAAAGTACTGTCAATAATCACTACTCTAATTTTTTTCATGCCAGATTCTCTTTTAATTTCTCCAAAAAGAGATTCTCTTCGTCACATCTGCAATGGCTCCTTTCTTCTTAAATAAATTAATTCAATTTTCTCTATCTCTCGTAGCCTGTGACCCATGTGACACTCCCTTCATATTGGGAAATGTTATTCCCATGGAGGATAGAACACTACACACTTCTATTTTTCTGTCAATTTCACTGGCAGTTTTTATACAATCTATTAGATTTTTATACAATCTATAAGTTGAGAAGGCAATGGCAAGCCACTCCAGTACTCTTGCCTAGAAAATCGCATGGATGGAGGAGCTGGTAGGCTGCAGTCCATCGGGTCGCTAAGGGTCGGACACGACTGAGCGACTTCACTTTCACACATTGGAGAAGGAAATGGCAACCCACTCCAGTGTTCTTGCCTGGAGAATCCCAGGGACGGGGGAGCCTGGTGGGCTGCCGTCAGTGGGGTCACACAGAGTCAGACACGACTGAAGTGACTTAGCAGCAGCAGCAGCATAAGTTGAAAAAGTTGGCTTAAAACTCAACATTCAAAAAACTAAGATCATGACATCCAGGCCTATCACTTCATGGCAAATAGATGGGGAAACAATGGAAACAGTGACAGACTTTATTTTCTTGGGCTCCAAAATCAATGTAGATGGTGACTGCAGCCATGAAATTAAAAGACACTTGCTCCCTGGAAGAAAAGCTATCACAAACCTATACAGCATATTAAAAAGCAGAGACATCACTTTTCCAACAAAGGTCCCTATAGTCAGAGCTATGGTTTTCTGAGTAGTCATATATGGATGTGAGAGTCAAGCCATGAAGAGGCTGAGCACTGAAGAATTAATGCTTTCAAACTGTGGTGCTGCAGAAGACTCTTGAGGGACACTTGGACTGCAATGAGATAAAACCAGTCAATCCTAAAGGAAATCAGTCCTAGATATTCATTGGAAGGACTGATGCTGAAGCTGAAGCTCCACCTCTGGCCACCAGATGCAAAGAGCTGACTTGTTTGAAAAGACCCTGATGCTGGGAAAGATTGAAGGAAGGAGGAGAAGGGGGCTCCAAAGGATGAAATGGTTGGAAGGCATCATCAACTCAATGGACATGAATTTGAGCAAACTCTGGGAGACAGTGAAGGACAGGGAAACCTCGTATGCTGCAGTCCATGGGATCTCCAAGTGTTGGACACAACTAAGCAACTGAACAAAAACATGTCAGATTTTTGTTTGGCTTTTCATTTTTATCTTCTAAACTTTGGATTCTCAGAATTTGTTCTTGCTCCTATGCATTAGATTTCCCCAGACCACTCTATGACGCAGTGATTCACAAGAACAATTCACACAACTCAGAAAAGCTGTTATACTCATCATTATGGTTTCTTATAGAAAAAGGATACAGATTCAGATCCATAAAGACCAAAGGCACATAGGGTGAAATTCAAGCATAAGATTCCAGTTGTCTATTTTAAGTGCAGTCCTACAGATAGTGCTTAATTTTCCCCACCAGCAATGTATAACAACATATATGAGTATGGCTTACCAGGGAGAAGCTCACCTGAACCTTGGTGTCTAGGATTTCTATCGGAGAATAGTCTGATAGGCATGAAGTGCTGGGGTAACTGACCTTAGTCACTCAATCGCCAGCTTCTCCAGAGGTCAAACTGACACAGCATGACCCAAGGCTACCGTAAGAGACAAAATAAACTGGTTGATGAAGCTCCATACCAAACAAACTCTTTGTCAAACAAGACATTTCAAATGCTTAGAGGTTAAATCCCAGATTCTGCTCAAGGGCTACTTTTTCTTTGTAATGTGCAGGGTTTGAACATTCTAAGCCTGCTGAATTAACTCTTCACTGCACATCCCTTTTCTACTCATTTGTACTTTCTTATTTCCCCATAGAATTACACGGCTTAAAAATTATATATGTGATAAGTAACAAACTCCACTCCAGACACATTCAGTTCAGTTCAGTTCAGTTTAATCACTCAGTCGTGTTCGAATCTTTGCGACCCCATGAGTCACAGCACGCCAGGCCTCCCTGTCCATCACCAACTCCATTAGGTGGCCAAGTATTGGAGTTTAAGCTTCAGCATTAGTCCTTCCAATGAATATTCAGGGTTGATTTCCTTTAGGATTGACTGGTTTGATCTTCTTGTTGGCCAAGGGACTCTCAAGAGTCTTCTCCAATACAACAATACGGACTATTAGTTGCTGCTGCTGCTGCTGCTGCTAAGTCACTTCAGTCGTGTCCGACTCTGTGCGACGCCATAGACGGCTGCCCACCAGGCTCTGCCATCCCTGGGATTCTCCAGGCAAGAACACTGGAGTGGGTTGCCATTGCCTTCTCTAAGACTATTAGTTACTGAAGATTTAATGATCAGCTCTAATTTCTCTCCAATTTATTTAGCTCTAATATTCACATTCTTGCTATAGCCTTGTTATTTGATATAATACAGCTCTTTATTTCTTGGCTTAGGACTTGCCTAATGTGTCTTCCCTTCATCAATATGCCAGTGGCATAAAAGTGCTGGTGTACCAGTTCTGGGCTTAGGCTTTACTCCCCTTGTAGCTTTGTTATTTGACATAAAAATATATTTGGATTAACCTCCTTGTATCAGACACAATAAACACAAAAGGCCTATTTAGCTCACAGGCCTACAATAAAAATCAGAGCCACTTCAGACTCAGTTCTGAAGCAGAACCCTTTAGCCAACCCAGTATAGATCAGCTGAACCCAAGTATATCCACTGATTCACAAAAGATAGAGAAGTACTGTATTAAGTCTCTGAGTTTTTGGAGTGGTTTCCTTCTCAGAATTTTTGTGAAAAATGTTGCCAAATACATTACTTATCATCTCTACTGCAAAGTGAATATGAAACTTAATAAGCAGTTTTATGGACATCTAAAAGGTCAATGTTATTTTGATGCCAAAAATAGGCAGCTACTTCACTCTCTAGTTACTCAAAATTTCTTATCCGTAAATTAAGACAACAGTAAAACCTACCTCAGATATCTTGTGAGAATCATGTGTGAATTAATGTAAAGCTCATAGTATTATTCATCATTCATAATGAGAAAAATATCAGTTATATTTAAATTGTTTTTGTCAATGCTTTGTAATCTCAAAGTTTAGTTTGTCTCTTTTTTATCTAATTTTTTAATTGAAGTATAGTTGATTCACAATGTTTCAAGTGTACAGCAAAGTAATTCAGTTATTTTCATACACACATATATAGTTGAGAACAGAATTTGAGATTCCCATCTTCAACCTCGTCACCTTTAATAAAATGTGAAAATCTACAAATACTAATACTTCAGTGAATATGGCCACAAAATATTCCATTTATGAGGCCAAACACTTAGAAGTCTCTGATTCCCTTCTTATTTATCAATGGTAACATTTTTTTTCCCAACAGATCTTTATCTATTATCAAGAATATTTCAACAGCTTCCAAACGGATTTCCCTAATTTCTGCAGTCCTTTCCTCCCCTGCAGGGCTTCCACCTCGGTATTCAGTGTCACCGTCAATATATTAGTCAAAAAATATCATACCTATCACAAAATCATCTAGTGGTTCCCCTTATCACTCAAAATAAAATCTAAAGTCTTTACATAGAGTTCTAAGCTATATGTAAGAAGGATTCCCTTTACACTCAATCTAAAGGAAAATAAGTGAAACAGATATTAAACATGCAAATCATTACATAATATCTTAAAATAAAGGCAGTTGGTGATAAATGGCACACAGATAAATAAGAAGGTAAGGAAATAGGGCTCATGTGGTGGACATGAAGAGCTGTTTAGATAGGATGGGCAAGGAAGACTTTCCTCCAGACTTGCCAGTTGACAAAATATCCAAATCATATGAAGAACAAGAAAGAAAATAGAAAATACTAATGCCTAAAGTCACAGTAACATTGACTGAGAGATAGCAAGATAACCTGTAACTGGAACAGGCCAAATATCCTGTAGTTACAACACAGTGAGGAGTCAGGGGAGTGATAGGCAATTATGTGAAAGGCAATCAGGCTAAATTATACCCTGGTCAGTTAAATCCAACTTTCTATCTACTTCATGCCTACAACCTTGCAACTAGCTGTGTCTTGAAAAAGTCTGCAGCAATGCTGACAGCCTCACTTTAAAGTCATTATCATTAACCTCAAATGTGTCCCAAATGCTACCTGCCAATCTCATGATATTGTCCCGGTGCACTGTTTCACCCTCCCGGTCATTAATTTCATAGCCTTTTATCTTCTGTCAAGTTCACAACACCTTCTTTCCTATTCAAACTCTCAGCTCCTGACCTTGCTTTCAATTTCAGAAAACGGAAACTCTAAGAAGGAAACTTCCGTAAGTCCTATTGTCTTGTCTATGTAAACACTTTCACCTGTTCTCATACTCTTTGTAGCCACTCTTGTAGGTTGTTCCGTTGATAAGTTGTGTCCCAATTCGTTGCGACCCCATGGACTACAGCACAGTAGTCTTCTGAGTCCTTCACTATCTCCCAGAGTTTGCTGAAACTCGTGCCCCCTGAGTAGATGATGTCAGTCAACCATCTCATCCTCTGTCATCCCCTTCTCCTCTTGCACTCAATCTTTCCCAGCATCAGGGTCTTTCCCAAAGAATCGGCTCTTTTCCTCAGGTAGCCAAAGTATTAGAGCTTCAGCTTCAGTCCTGAATATTCAGGACTGATTTTCCTTAGGTTTGATCACCTTGCACTCTCAAGAGTCTTCTCCAACACCCTAATTAAAAAGGATCAATTCTTCAGCAGTCAACCTTATTTATGGTCCAACTCTCACATCCGTACATGACTACTGGAAAAACCATTGCTTTCCATTATTACGGACCTTTGAAGGCAAAGTGAAATCTCTGCTTTTTACCCTGTTTAGGTTTGTCATAGCTTTTCTTCCAAGGAGCAAGCATCTTTTTTAATTTTGTGGCTTCAGTCACTGTCTGCAGTGATTTTGGAGCCCAAGGACATAAAGTCTGTCACTGTTTCCACTTTTTCCCCATGCTTGCCATAAATGGTGGGACTGGATGCCATGATCTTAGATGTCTGAATGTTGAGTTTTAAGACAGCTTTTTTAATCTCCTCTTTCACCCTCTGCAAGAGGCTCTTTAGTTCTATAGATGCACAATATTTTCACGCCAAAGCCAACCTCTCCATTGGTACACTGAGTCACTTTGTTCTATAGCAGATATGAAACACAACATTGTAAGTCAACAATACTTCAACAAAAATTTTAAAAAATCTGATCAAGTCACTCTTTTGCTCAGAACCCACCAAAACCTTTGCTTCCCACTCATGGTAAAAGACAAAATCTAAGCACTAGTTTCAAGTGTGCAGTACAATGAATAAATTTCTTTGTCCAGCTTACTTTACTTACTATGATAATCTCTACGTCCATCCATGTCACTGGGCAAAAAGCATTATTTCATTCTTTTTTTATGCTTGAGTAATATTTCAGTGTGTGTGTGTGTGTGTGTGTGTGTACCACATCTTCTAAAAATAGAGTTATTGAAATCCCATTCCTGGGCACTGTTTGTTGTTTGGTTGCTAAGTCTTGTATAACTCTTGAGACCTCATGGACTGTACCTAACCAGGCTCTTCTGAAATCCATGGGATTTCCCAGGCAAGAATACTGGAGTGGGTTGTCATTTCCTTCTCCAGGGCATCTTCCTGATTCAGGGATCAAACATGCCTCCCCCGCATTGGTAGGGGGATTCTATTCTGATGAGCCAACAGGGAAGATAAAACTGTAATTCAGAAAGATACATATACTCCAATGATCAGTGCAACACTATTTACAATAGTCAAGACATAGAAGCAATCTAAATATCCACTGAGAGACGCATAAATAAAGAAGATGTAATATAGATAGACAGATATACAAACAGTTAATATTCCATTGTGGATATATTCAAAATGGAATATTATTTTTCATTACCTTCTTTTTTAAACATGTTGCTCCAGCCACACAGGAGTCAAGATTGAACTCAAGAACTCTGAATTTGCCTTTCCCCCTGCCTAGAATCTCTTCCACTGATTTTCACATGTATCTGTCCCTTGCCTCTTTCAGGTCTTTACTGACACAGTCACCTTCTCTATGTAGCTTTTTCTGACTGTATTCATTTTCTGGAGCTGCCATAACCAAGTTCCACAAACTTAGGCTGCTTAAAAAGAACAGAAATGTATTCTCTTACAGTTCTGGAGACTCCAAGTCTGAAATCAGGGGACTAATCAAGGGTTCATTTTTCCTGAGAGCACAATGGAAGAATCTCTTCCTCTCTTAGTTTATGGTGACAGCCAGTGACCCTCAGCACTCCTTGGCTTACAGATGTATCAGTCCAGCTGGGGCCTCTATCTTCACACAGCATCTTCCCTAGTGTTTCTACTACTTCCCATAGCTGTATTCCCTCCATGTCTTTCTCCTCTTCTTATAAGGACACAAGTTATATTGGATTAAGGCTCCACTATACTCCTGTATGATCTCATTTTAAGTCCGTGTATCTGCAACAACCCCATTTCTAAGTAAGGTCACATTCTGAGGTACTGAGGATTGGACTTTGATTTATTTTCTTAATGAACACAATTCAACCCATCTAGAACTGCACTTGGCATTTTCTATTTTTTTCCCTAATATATTTTTTCTTTGTGATATATACCACCAATCTTCATTCTATATATTTTAGCAATTTTTAAATGTTTATTATCTGTTTCCTCCCACTAGCTTTTAAGTTCCATGAAGGAAGAAGTCTTTATTTATTTTGTTCCATGTTCTACTCTCAGTGCAAAAAGTATAATGAAGTTGTTGTATATTCATGATAAATATTTGTTTAATGAATTGATTAATCAAATTTAAAGGATTAATGAAGCAATGAGTCCCTGGACTATACCATACTTTATTCTAAGCAGTAGAAATGTAATAAAAAACAAATCATGTGCACTTTACGAACAATGGGATATATTAAGTATAAGTATATAAATTTTCACCTTCTCAAGCACAGGTTGACACCATCAATGCTTTTTTCCTAACAACATGAACAACAGTCACATAAAATTAAAAATATGTGCTATTTATTATTCACAGTTGAGAAGACACTACCCTGCATAAAATTTGTGCCTACAGTATAAGTATTTATTATATATTAAACCACAATCTATATTCATTTCTCTGATGTGTGTATGGTAACATGGATGCATCAACCCAAATGAAAAATCACTTGGTACTAATGCTTCCTCCACAATCTCCCAAATTCCATGCGAGTAATGGAAGCACTAAAACTGAGAGTGACGCATAGTATAATTTTATTTTGACATCACTGTCCATTTTGTTTTGCAAGTTTACTCTTTCACAGACATTCATGATGTTAATGCATCTTTTATTGCTGTGTATGTCTTCATCGTGTTGAATTTTAAATTGGATCTGGAACTATATATCATATATGTTTGCTCAGAAGCAAAAAAAAAGTTTGATTTAATGATGAATTTCATTATTTATCAAAGTCATCTGAAAACTATTCAAAAATAGTTCATTCTCATTTCATATCACTTTTATGACTTCAAGACAGTAAGATATATTAAATTTGGACAATGTCTTTTTTATTTATGCCATCATGAAATGTAAAGAGAAAATTAGGGGGACAAAAGAGTCACAGACAACTTGAAATCATTAGACATACACTCGTGGATCTGTATTCTCCCACGTATAGAGTGAAAACAATAAAATAGGTTTAGATGAATATTTTCCCTTGGAATATACAGTTTTGTTCTTACTTTTCTTATTAGGCACAAATATGTACAGTAGAATGTGTTCTTTAATATAAATAGGCCAGGAAAATGTAGCATAAAGAAGGTCTGAGATATGATTTATACTCTTTCCTCTTTTTATTCCTATGTAATAGATTTGGACATATCACTTAAACTTTCTGGGATTTGGCTCTCACATCAATTCCTAAATGGTAAAGCTAATTGTGGGGATGTGGATATGGGGCTATGGATTTAGCTGTTATTGACTGTCAGCATAAGCCACTATATAAAATGATTTTGGTGGGCTTCCCTGGTGGCTCAGAGGTAAAGTATCTACCTGCAATGCAGGAGCTGCAGGAGACACGGGTTCAATCCCAGGGTCGGGAAGATCCCTTTGAAGAGAGTATGGCAACACACTCCAGTATTCTTGCCTGAAGAATCCCATGGAAAGAGGAGCCGAGGAGGCTAGAGTTCATAGGGTCGCAAAGACTCAGACATGATTGAAGCAACTGAGCATGTATGCACACATGTAATCACTTTGATAATAATTAAAATCATATATACCTACACATAATCATACAAGCATCTCTCTCTCTATATATATATATATATATACACACACATATATATTTAAAATTCTATTAGAGTTATTCATTAGTATAGTTAAAAAGTGAGAGTCTTAAATATCTTTTAAAAAGAAAATGAAAGTCATTGTTCCACTATTAACCATTCTCCAATCTCTGCTTTCCAGAAGCTGTCACTTTCATTTCTTTCACTGTTTCTTTTGGCATTTATCTCCATGTCTCTTAAAAATGTGTTTATATTGGGTTTTCCTGGAGTACTAGTAGTTAGGACTCTGCAATTTCACTGCCGGGGCCCATGTTCTATCTCTGTTTGGGGAAGTAAGATCTTGCAAGCTGTGCACAGTAGGCCAAAAAGACAAAATGTGCTTGTATCTTAATGCATTGAGTTGTTGGTGCTACATGTTATCTATTATTTCCTTCTTGTAGAAAGCCATAGTTTATCTTCTTAACAGTCTACCAGTCTCTATACACGTCTACCTGCAAAATATACATGCTCATTTCTTTCACGAACAGCACAATTACTTTGAGTTTCATAATTACTATATTTATATCACTATAACTATGTAATATTTCATAGTTGGCTTATATAACACTGAATAAATGTATGTATTACTTTCTATAGCTCTCTTTCACCTGTTGTTGTTGTTCAGTCACTAAGTGGTATTTGACTATTTGTGACCCTAAGGACAGTAGCATGCCAGGCTTCACTGTCCTTCACTATCTCCTAGAGTTTGCTCAAACTCATGTCCATTGAGTCAATGATGCCTTTCAATCATCTCATCCTCTGTCGCCCCCTTCTCTTCCTGCCCTCGAACTTTCCCAGCATCAGGGTCTTTTCCAGTGAGCTGGTTCTTTGCATCAGGTGGCCATAGTACTTGAGCTTCAGCTTAAGCATCAATTCTTCCAATGAGTATTCAAGGTTGATTTCCTTTAGGACTGACTGGTTTGATCTCTATGCTGTCCAAGGGAGTCTCAAGAGTCTTCGCAAGCACCACAATTTGAAAGTGTCACAATTCTTCAGCACTTAGCCTTCTTTATGGTTAAATTACTAAGGGAATTAGTAACTGACTCATTGGCCTTATTTGATTTTCTACATATACATCCTGTATTCTTTCATGGACTAACTTTCAGAATTTTAAATTTCTTCTTAATACATTCATAAAGATCAGGGATTTATCTTTCTTGGGGATATTGGAGCTTCAGCTTCAGCATTAGTACTTCCAATGAATATTCAGGGTTGATTTCCTTTAGGATTGACTGGTTTGATCTCCTTGCAGTCCAGGGGACTCTCAAGAGTCTTCTCTAACACCACAGTTCAAAAGCATCAATTCTTCGGCACTCAGTTTTCTTTCTAGTCCAACTCTCACATTCATACATGACTACTGGAAAAACCATAGCTTTGACTAGATGGACCTTTGTCAGCAAAGTAATATCTCTGCTTTTTAATATGCTGTCTAGGTTGGTCACAGCTTTTCTTCCAAGGAACAAGGGTCTTTTAATTTCATGGCTGCAGTCACAACCTGCAGTGATCTTGGAGCCCAGGAAAATAAAATCTGTCACTGTTTCCATTGTTTCCCCATCTATTTGCCATGAAGTGATGGGACCAGATGCCATGATGTTAGTTTTCAGAATGTTGAGTTTTAAGCCAACTTTCATGAAGTGAAAGAGGCAAGTGTTATATTTGCACCCATATTATACCTATTTATCTATTAATATTTATTATACCTACCCTACATGTATACAGTGTTTGACATAAAATGATAGGAGGTGTATGAATATAACACACACATAATATACAGCACAAAATTTACTGTGCCAGTTAGGAAGGAAAAAGGAATAAGGATTAATTGAAAAAGTTCTTAAAAGCCAGTTGCATTACTTTAAAAAAATTCAATACTCTAAAACTTCAATGAAGTTTGTGTAAAAATTAGTTTGAATCTTGCAAAGAGAGCTCCTCCTGTGAATCACAGTGGTCTCTCATGTAATACAGGCAGGAAAGTACCTGGGGAATAAAAAAGGCACTGTGATTAGAGATTTCTTTTAACCTGGGGAAAATACAATTATGAAAAACCCTGTGGTAAAGCTTTCCAAAACCATGTGAAAGCCATAAAACTCTCTGAACACGTGGAGAGGCATTTTGCTTGCCTTCACTTAAAGTGCATGACAGTCAGAATCTGATTCTGAGAGAGACGATTTTTGTTTGGCTCAGCAGGCAATTCAATTATAACACAATGTTTGGTTGAAAAGGGTCTGTTTTTATGCAGCTGTAGCCTTCTTTCATTTATGGATGTTTAACTGTAGTATTTACTTTTATTTCTTTCTCTATTCACAACATACACTGTTTTTAAGAGTTACATTTTACCGTGTCTTATAATGTAAGTTTTCTGTTTCTTAAAATGACAGCTAACATCAGTTTACAAGATCACACTAAGTAAGCTGCTTTTCTGTTCACAAAATCATGTCTTTGTAATGACTGTAATATTAACTTATTTTCTATGATTATGTCACAATACATTATTATATGTGAGGTGTCTAGGATAGTTCAAGATAGAATAGACTGGAAAGAAGAAAATTAATATTTATCTTAAATCACTCATACCTCATCCAAAATAACCCTTTAATCGTCCTCCAGTCTAGAGGGGAGTTGATCATTGAGGATACCTACCTTCATGTTATATCCCATGCTATAATCATTTTAATTTTGAGAGCCCTAACTAGGCCAAATCTTTTCTGGAAAAAAAAATTGCATATATCAATTTGTCTGAATAACACACGGAATCTAGATTAGAGGAACAAGAAAAATAACCTGAAATTCTGATAAAGTCAAAACTGATATACAAGTGGGTAAATTTAATTTTATTATTTCTAGATTTCCTAAATACATTGAGTAACACCTGAGTAAGCCAGCTACTGAATGTGGGTTTTCTGAAGAGGCAAATTAATAAAGATTTTCTTTCTTATAGATTTCCATGTACATTTTAAAGAAAGTACAGAGGTTTCATTGACCTCAGCATTCTCTCTCTCTCTACCTATTTACACTCTTCCCCTCTGTATTCTAGGAAATGAACGAAGTGATTATATATAAAATGTCAGAACTTTTCAACAAAACTAAAAGTTAGGGAAGGTTAATGTAAAGACAAGGATGAGTCTGATGGAAGACATGAGTACTAGATTTGTAATTATCCCTCTGAGAAGCAGTAATATTAACAGAAGTAGGAGGAGAAAATGCCATAAGAAGTTAAGCAATAATCCATAATACAGAATGTAAAGTGTGCTAATGAGGATATATGGGACACGTGGAAGAAAATAGCCTGTTTTACTACCAGGAATCAGCCATAATTGAAATGTTGGAAATAGGCAGCCTGGGGACTAATTTAGGAGTCAACTACAGAGCTGATTCCATCCTACTCCTCATCCTCCAATTTTCAGGCTACTATGTCATTGATATATAAATATAAATTTATAACAAGGAAGAATAAACAAAAAAATAACAAACTAAGACTGATGACTGAGCGACGGAATGGAACGGAATGGAAGACTGATGAAACCATAGCAAAAAAAAAGTAAAAATACAGAAGTTCCTTCAGAGTAATGTTTCCATGGAGATGCAGAGTAATGTGAAAAGAGAGAAATATTTGCCTTGAATAATTATTGTTACTACCTTGGTCACCAAGAACCTCCAAGCATAGGTGAGATCCCATTTCCAACCACATCTGAAAGAAAATTATTCCCTATATATATAATAACTTAAAAGAGACATTTACTCTAGGAGAAATAGGTAATAAAATATGCTCACAAGGATTCACATATGTGCTATCCCTGGGGGATAGTGGCGGGTTGAGGGGGTGCTGCTTATATTGAATTTCAGCCAATAAGAGACCTTTTAGTAAAACAATTGGCAGTGAATCCAATTTAACATAGGCTTCTCTGATGGCTCAGTGGTAAAAAACCTGCCTGCCAATGCAGGAGACCCAGGAGATGCAGGTTTGATCATTAGGTCAGGAAGATCCCTTGGGAACAGCCTCCAGTGCCAGTATAGTTGCCTGGAAGATCCCATGGACAGAAGACTGGTAGGCTACAGTCCATGGGGTCACAAGTGCTCGAAAAGTCGCAACTTAGCGACTAAATCACCACCACCACCACCAATTTAATATAAAAATAAAAGTAATGGTTAAATATAAGGATATAAATGTCAATCTTGAAAATATAAAAATAGGAAGTAATAAAACCTGGAGAGAGAGATGCTGGGGAGTGGAGGTACAGAAATGTGTAAAGATATTATGTTTCTTAACTTTATTATTATACTATCAAGCTTGTAAGGACTTTAACTTTTTAAGAGAAAATCTAAAGGAATGATTTAAACACCTATAATAAAGAAGCATTTATTGAAAAGTTAGCAAATTTCTCATTTTTACTTCAGATTGATTTTCTTCAGCAACATTTAACTAAAGTAAAACTTGGCATACTTTATGAAAATAAGCTATACTGTGATCCATTTTTAATTATTTATATGTATTTATGAGTTAAAGGTGATTCAATACATATTAATATATGCTGAATAGAACTAGCAGCCTGCATAGGTACTGAGGACATAATAGTGAATAGAATGAACAAAAGTCACTGTTTTCTCAACGTTACGATTAGCTGAAGTAGCAAGAGGCAAAGTATGCACAAAAATGCTGTATATTTAACAGTATACGAGAAGTTGATAGGTAGTACGAAGAAGAAGCAGGAAGAAAGGATGCTCAGGCAAGGGGAAATTGAAAGGAAAAGTACAATAATTAGGGTAGGACAGACCAGTTGGTGCTTGTGAAGAATCTAGATAAGACAGCCATTTGATGAGACTTCCAGGTAGTGGAAAACATGGATACTGGAAGAGGCAACTTGGACTAGAATGAAAATAACACAGAGAGTGTTAAGAAATGTCATCTGTAGTGACAGAGGTTGTGAAATATAGGTCATTTAGGGACATGCATGCCATTCAAAGAATTTTAGTTTTATATCCTAAATTTATATACTTTTATATTCTTTATAAAAGAAGGAGTCACTGGAGAATTTTGGATAGAAGACTGATATCTTACCTATATGTCTATCTATCTTGGAGAAGGAAATGGCAGCCTACTTCAATATTCTTGACTGGGAAACCCATGAGAAGAGGAGCCTGACAGGCTACAGCCCATGGGGTCAGAAGTCACAAGTTTTAGACAAGACTTAGTGGACATAACAACGATAATGATATATCTATCTACGGGTAGCTAAAAAATATTCACAGCCTGAAAATGAAGATTTAAAGACTTTGGTGGGAAAATCTTAGGATTTAGGAAGCCCTGGGAGACTGCTCTGAGAAGGCAGGAAAGGGAGTTAGACTATATACAAGTTTGCAACAAAGGAATCAGGCAGCCTAAACATCAAAGATTATTGTTAAGTAATGGAAACAATGCCCAGTTGTGCATAGGAATAGTGGTGCAAATAAAGTCTAATGCTATAAAGAACAACACTGCATAGGAACACGGAGTGTTAGGTCCATCAATCAAGATAAATTCGATGGCAAGTGTGAACATTGACATTTTAGGAATCAGTGAACTAAAATGCAGAGGAATGGCTGAATTTAATTCAGGCAACCATTATATCTACTGTATGGACACAGTGTAAACAGTGTCAGACTTTATTTTTTTGGGCTCCAAAATCACTGCGGATGCTGATTGCAGCCATGAAATTAAAAGACACTTACTCCTTGGAAGGAAAGTTATGACCAACCTAGATAGTATATTAAAAAGCAGAGACATTACTTTGCCAACAAAGGTCCGTCTAGTCAAGGCTATGGTTTTTCCCGTGATCATGTATGGATGTGAGAGTTGGACTGTGAAGAAAGATGATCGCCGAAGAATTGATGCTTTTGAACTGTGGTGTTGGAGAAAACTCTTGAGAGTCCCTTGGACTGCAAGGAGATCTAACCAGTCCATTCTAAATGAGATCAATCCTGGGTGTTCATTGGAAGGACTGATGCTAAAGCTGAAACTCCAATACTTTGGCCACCTCATGCGATGAGCTGACTCACTGGAAAAGACTCTGATGCTGGGAAGGATTGGGGGCAGGAGGAGAAGGGGACGACAGAGAATGAGATGGCTGGATGGCATCACCGACTTGATGGACATGAGTTTGAGTGAACTCCGGGAGTTGGTGATGGACAGGGAGGCCTGGCGTGCTGTGATTCATGGGGTCGCAAAGAGTCGGACACAACTGAGTGACTGAACTGAACTGAACTGAACTGATGGGCAAGAATCCCTTAGAAGAAATGGAGTAGACCTCATAGTCAACAAAAGAGTCCAAAAGGCAGTATTTGGGTCAATCTCAAAAAATTACAGCATGATCTCTGTTCATTTCCAAGGCAAACCATTCAATATCACAGTAATCCAAGTCTATGTTCCAACCACTAATGCCAAAGAAGCTGAAATTGAACTGTGCTATGAAGACCTACAAGACCTTTGAGAACTGACACCTCAAAAACATGTCCTTTTCGTCAAAGGGGACTGGAATGCAAAAGTAGGACATCAAGAGATACCTAGAGTTACAGGCAAGTTTCGCTATGAAGTACAAAATGAAGCAGGGCAAAGGCTAACATTGTTTTGCCAAAAAACGCACTGATCATAGCAAATACCCTCTTCCAACAATACAAGAGAAGACTCTACACATGGACATCACCAGATGGTCAATACTGAAATAAGATTGATTATATTCTTCACAGCCAAAGATGGAAAAGTTCTATACAGTCAGCAAAAACAAGACCGGGAGCTGACTGTGGCTCAGATCATAAACCCCCTCTTTCCAAATTTAGACTTAAATTGAAGAAAGTAGGGAAAACTTCTACGCCTTTCAAATATGACCTAAATTCAATCTCTTACAATTATACAGTGAAAGTGACAAACAGAATCAAGTAATTGGATCTGATAGATAAAGAGTGCCTGAAGAGTTATAGATGGAGGTTCATAACATTGTACAAGAGGAAGTGATCAAAACTATTCCCAAGAAAAAGAAATGCAAAAAGGTAAAATGGTTGTCAGAAGAGGCCTTACAAATAGCTGAGTAAAGAAACAAAAGGAAAAGGAGGAAAGGAAAGATATATCTAACTGAATGCAGAGTTTAAGAGAATAGCAAGAAGAGATAAGAAAGACATCCTAAGTGAACAATGTAAAGGAAAAGAGGAAAACAAAAGAATGGGAAAGACTAGAGATCTCTTCAAGAAAATTAGATATGCTAAGGGAACATTACAGGAAGAGATGGGCATAATAAAGGGCAGAAACAGTATGGACCTAACAGAAGCAGAAGATATTAAGAAAATGTAGAAAGAATATACAAAAGAACTATACAATAAATCCCAATGGTGTGATAACTCACCTAGAGTCAGATATCTTGCAGTGCGAATATAAGTGGGCCTTAGGAAGCATCATTATGAACAAAAGTAGTGTAGGTGATGGAATTCCAGCTCAATTATTTAAAATCCTAAAAGATGATGCTGTGAAAGTGCTGCACTCAATATGCCAGCAAGTTTGGAAAGCTCAGTAGTGGCCACAGGACTGGAAAAGGTCAATTTTCATTCCAATCCCAAAGAAAAAAAATGCCAAAGAATGTTCAAACTACTGCACAATTTCACTCATTAAACAGGCTAGCAAGGTAATACTCAAATCTTCGAAACTAGCATTCAACAGTACATGAACCCAGCACTTCCAGATGTACAATCTAGATTTTAAAAAGGCAGAGGAGCCAGAGATAAAATTGCCAACATCTGTTAGACCACAAAAAAAGCAAGAGACTTCCTGAAAAAATACTTCTACTATGGTTTCATTGACTATGTTAAAGTCTTTCTTCAAGAGATGATAATACAAGATCACCTTACCTGGCTCCTGAGAAAGCTGTTCGCAGCTTAAGAAGCAACAGTTAGAACTGAACGTAGAACAATGGACTGCTTCCAAATTGGGAAAGGAGTACGTCAAGGCTGTATATCGTCATCCTTATTTACCTTAAATGCAGACTTCAGTTCAGTTCAGTCACTCAGTCTTGTCCGACTCTTTGCGACCACATGGACTGCAGCATGCCAGGCCTCCCTGAAGTTTACACAAGCTCACGTCCATTGAGTTGGTGGTGCCGTCCAACAATCTCATCCTCTGTTGTCCCCCTCTCCTCTGACCTTCAATTCTTCCCAGCATCAAAATCTTTTCAAATGAGTCACTTCCTCCCATCAGAGTACCTCATGCGACATGGTGGGCTGGATGAAGCAAAAGAATACCAAGAATACCAAGAGAAATATCAATAAACCTCAGATATAGAGACGGCACCACCCTTATGCCAAAAAGCAAAGAGGATTTAAAGAGCATCTTAGTAAGGTGAAAGTTCAGTTCAGTTCACTCGCTCAGTCATGTTTGACTCTTTGTGACCACATGAACCGCAGCATGATAGGCCTCCCTGTCCATCACCAACTCGCAGAGTGTACCCAACTCATGTCCATTGAGTCAGTGATGCCATCCAACCATCTCATCCTCTGTCATCCCCTTCTTCTCCTGCCCTCAATCTTTCTCAACATAACGGTCTTTTCAAGTGAGTCAGCTCTTCCCATCAGGTGGCTAAAATGTTGGAATTTCAGCTTCAACATCAGTCCTTCCAATGAACACCCAGGACTGATCTCCTTTAGGATGGACTGGTTGGCTCTCCCTGCAGTCCAAGGGACTCTCAAGCGTCGTCTTCAACACCACAGTTCAAAAGCATCAATTCTTTGGCACTCAGCTTTCTTTACAGTCCAACTCTCATACCTATACATGACTACTGGAAAAACCATAGACTTGACTAGACAGACCTTTGTTGACAAAGTAATGTCTCTGCTTTTTAATATGCTATCTAGTTTGGTCATAACTTTCCTTCCAAGGAGTAAGCATCTTCTAATTTCATGGTTGTAATCACCATCTGCAGTGATTTTGGAGCCCCCAAAAATAAAGTCTGACACTGTTTCCCCATCTATTTCCCATGAAGTGATGAGACCAGATGCCATGATCTTAGTTTTCTGAATGTTGAACCTTAAGCCAACATTTTCACTCTCCTCTTTCACTTTCATCAAGAGATTCTTTAGTTCTTCTTCACTTTCTGCCATAAGACTGGTGTCATCTGCATATCTGAGGTTAATGATATTTCTCCTGGCAATCTTGATTCCAGCTTGTGCTTCATCCAGCTCAGCATTTCTCATGATGTACTCTGCATACAAGTTAAATAAGCAGGGTGACAATATATAGTCTTGACGTACTCTTTTCCCAGTTTGAAACCAGTTTGTTGTTCCATGTCCAGTTCTGTTGCTTCTTGACCTGCATACAGATTTCTCAGGAGGCAGGTTAGGTGGTCCGGTATTCCCATCTCTTTAAGAATTTTCCCCAGTTTGTTGTGATCCACACAACCTAAGGCTTTACCACAGTCAATGAAATTGGCTTGCAACATAAATTCTGAAGCTTCATCAGACCTATGAAATCAGTAACTTTGAATGTGGGTCCTAGTAATCTGTGTTTTACCATACCTTCCAGATAATTCTGACACACATTAGGGTTTAAGAAGTAGTGACTTGAGTTCCTGATACCCACATGTAATCTCAGTTTACCAAGACTGATGCTTTGTATCTGTGATTAAAGTTCCAGTAATTGATAAAGTATGATTTCATTGTTGTATAGTCAGTGTTTCTACACTCAGACTGTAGAGGAAATGGTTATGGAAAAAAGGTAGCTTGCTAAGGATTTTTCAATCCAGATTTCTGACCTTGTCTTCAAGGTTATTCTCCTTAAGAACAAAAGCCAAACTATACACATGCCAGGTAGTGCTAGTGGTAAAGAACGGGCTTTCCAATGCAGGAAACATAAGACATTCGAGACGCAGGTTCTATCCTTGGTTCAAAAAGACACCCTGGAGAAGGAAATGACAACCCACTCCAGTATCCCTGCCTGGAGAATCCCTATGGACAGATGAGCTTGGAGGGCTACAGTCCAGAGGATCACAAATAGTCAGACACAACGGAAGTGACTTAGCACACACAAACACATACACACACATATACACTGGAACACTATTCTGTGTGCTGGAATATCTAGGATGAATGTAGTTTTATATATTAACTGGATAAGAATAATAAAGTAGGCCACAGCCCAAATTATCATTAAAACACAAATAATGACTATATAAAAATATTCAAAATTAGGAAATATTAAGGTATAGTATGGAAAAGTTGCCCTATGATCAGGCAGAGTTAAAAGTTAAATCAGTAACTGATTATAACTATTTCTGACACCCTAATGAAGAAAACAAGATCCCAGCTGAGCCATTTTAACTTCACAGGCTGTCTCCATGGACACTGCTGGGAGCCTGTCTCCTTTACATGGAAACATGCCAGGGTTGGCAGTCACTTTGCCTAATTATGGATCTCCACTGAGTGGGAAAAGAAAACTGCTAGTCATACAGAGGCTAATGGGTATCCTAATAATGGCTGCCTGTATATGCCTAGGTGAAATATCAAAAGGAAATAAATGTTATTTAAATACTGAAATACTTATTTTCTTATTCTCTGTATATTCTTAATTTTCCACAATATGAAAAAAAATTCTAATTTTAAGGAATGAATTTTACTGAAGTAAAGCATGCATTGTGAGAAGTGGACAGATACATATAGAGCTCAGTATATTTTCACAAGGTGAACATTCTTGTGTTACCACAATATAGAATGAGACAGAAAATATTACCCTACTACTAATCTGGAAAAAATAACTATGTTGACGTCTATCATTGAATATTTGTTTTACCTATTTTAACTTTATTCACCAAATTCATGTGATATATGCTGTTTCAGGTTTCTTTTGCTCATTATATTGCTGTACACTTATATTTTGCTCTTTTTTTAATGTCAAGGTTTTTTATGTAGTTTGTTCTTTTTCATCAGTCTATGTATAAGCGTAATTACTTGTGTATTCTAATATTTATGTACCTTTTTACATTTGAGTGCTTCTCTGTTCCTAATGGATGCCATTGTGATACATGTATGCATATATTTAGTCACGTATTTACCTGTATTCATGTTAGATACATAAGAGTGGACCTGCATTGCCATAGTCTACATGTAATTCAGCTTTAATAGACATAGGTAAAGCATTTTAAAAACAGCTGTGCCCATTTGTCATCAAACCAGAGGATTGAGAATTTCAGGGGTTCTGCATCTTAATAAGGATGTAATTTAAATTTTCCTAACTAAAAAATGTATGAAGTGTTAGGCATTCAGTCATGCCTGACTCTTTACAACCCCATGGACTGTAGCCCACCAGGCTCTTCTGTCCATGGGGATTTTCCAGGCAAGAATACTCGAGTGGGTTGCCATTTTTTTCTCCTGGGGATCTTCCCAACCCAGGAATTGAGGCTGGGTTTCCTGCATTGCAGGCAGATTCTTTACTGTCTGAGCCACCAGGAATCCCAAAAAAGACTTCTATAATTTACTGATATGTTGGACCCTTTTTGTCCCACCTCATAAACTGACCTCATCTTTTTCTCTCAATCATTGTCATTGAAAATAGACATTTTCTGGACTAATCTGGCAGCACATTGCTTTAACTGCATCCTATATTTTTGTTTCCAATCATGGACCTGGTTTACTAGAGAGACGTCTGCCAGAACCTCATCAGCCATTCTGAAATATGTGAAAGTAAGTTAATACAACATGGGCAAGGCATTGACCATACAGGGGCATGCTGCTAAGTCACTTCAGTCGTGTCCGACTCTGTGTGACCCCATAGACGGAAGCCCACCAGGCTCCCATGTCCCTGGGATTCTCCAGGCAAGAACACTGGAGTGGGTTGCCATTTCCTTCTCCAATGTGTGAAAGTGAAAAGTGAAAGTGAAGTCGCTCAGTCGTGTCCGATCCTTAGCGACCCCACGGACTGCAGCCTACCAGGCTCCTCCATCCACGGGATTTTCTAGGCAAGAGTACTGGAGTGGCTTGCCATTGCCTTCTCCAATACAGGGGCATGAGTCAGTGGAAAAATATTTCTTTCCTCTTACTTGGTCAAACAATGCCAAGGTACATACTATCTACCTGACTATTCAGAAGGTCTCCTAAGAATTGTTCCCAAATTGGCCATACCAATAGCAGACTCAATATCATGTCCTCCTTTTTCTTTCTTATTTCACACTTTCCAGGATCTTAATCATATTCTCCTGAATTCCTTCACAAAATAAACTACCTACACAGCCATTGTTATTTTATGGATGTACACAAGAAATTTGGAGATATGTGTTCAAGATTTCTTAAGTTTTTACTGTTTTTTTTTTTTTTTTTTTCTTGTTAACTTGTAGATGTTTGTGGTAGGACACACAGCCAGGTAAAAGATATGCACCTCAAATCTGTGAAATGTGTTAATGTTATCCTGTTTAGGACAAAAAAAAAATCTGTGCAGATGTGACTAAGTGAAAAACTCTGAGATAAGGAGATAATTATGGATTGCCCAGGTAGGTGTTAAATCCAGTGAGAAGTGTCTTTGTAAAAGGATGGTAGAGAGAGATTTGAAACAGAAGAGAAGACAGAGAGAGGACACTGTGAAGACAGAGGCAGCAATCTATCTTTTAATGAATAGTTGTTCATCATTTTAATTGGTTCAATTATGGATCTTTCCTTTATGGTTTTGTATTGTGTCCTAATCAAGAATTATTTGTCTATTTGCTTGCATAAATGTTTGTTTGTGTGTTTTGTTTGGTTCTATTTTACCCTGCCTGGTATTTAAATACTGTCTTAAATCTGTGGCATGTTATTTAAGTCAGTTTTGGAAAACTTGTGCCAAATATCTCCTTAACAATTACTTTTTCCTTCTTCCTTTCAAGAATTTAGCAATGTTAGATTTTTTTTAAAAGCTGCTTCTCATATTCCCTTAGGCTGTTTTCTATACTTCCCATTTGGACTATTTACATCTTAGTCCTGTGAAGGTTGAAAATTGGTAAATGCCTTGAAGGGAAAATGAGCATAGAGGTCAAACTCTCTCCTCTGGGCATTCTTATTGGAGATGGAGACATTTAAATTTCTGCCTGACATGCATGGTCCTTTCAAATAATTTCATCCTGTTCTTATAGATATACTTGATAGGAGGATTACTTTGATCCATCATAATCTAAAGCAAACTTACTAATTTTTAAACGAGTATTTTCATTGAAGTATATAGCACTGAATCTACACTGAAGTATATAAAATGTGAGTACAAAGTGTATACAAAGTGAAAGAGTACACAGTGTATAATTGTACATAGTCTGTCCACAAAATATAACTAGCTCATAGATAAACAGAGCATTTCCAGCAATTCAGAATGCCTTCTTGTGCCCACTCCCTCTTACCAGTCACCCAAGAGACATAAATATACTTCTGCTGCTTCTGCTGCTGCTAAGTCGCTTCAGTTGTGTCCGACTCTGTGCGACCCCACAGACGGAAGCCCACCAGGCTCCCCCATCCCTGGGATTCTCCAGGCAAGAACACTGGAGTGGGTTGCCATTTTCTTCTCCAATGCATGAAAGTGAAAACTGAAAGGGAAGTCACTCAGTCGTGTCCTACTCTTAGCGACTCCATTGGCTGCAGCCTACCAGGTTCCTCCATCAATGGGATTTTCCAGGCAAGAGTACTGGAGTGGGTTGCCATTGAATTCTCCGAAATGTACTTATATCCTCATGTATTTCTTCTGTTTGCTTTTGAATTGTGGAAAAATATAATCATATATTTCAATGGATGTGTGAATTCAATATTATACTTGTACAATCTGTCCATATTATTACATGTAATTTCAAACACTATTTCTCAGTGCTATTGTATATACCATTATTTAAATACATCACGATTTATTTATTTTTATTTTTTCAAAAACAATTTTAGGAATCTTTACTTAAAAACAACCTTACCTTAAAATGAAGTAACTTTGGTTTTATGAGCAGCAAGCGAAGTACAGATGCAAAAATGCATTACAGGAGCATTAAGTTCTACATTAGGTCACAGTGTCTAATCTGAAATCACACCCATAATATCATTTTTCAGGATATCTGGGAAATAGATATTTCCCAGGTACATCACGATTTATTATTCATCCTTCTGTTCATGGACAGTTGGTTTGTTGCTAGTTTTGGGCTATTTTGTATAATGTTGCTATGAAAATCCTTATATTCTCTTTAATTAATAGTATGTATTTCTTTTGATAATATTCGATTATAATTCACTTATAGAATATATAAGAATATAGATATATAGGTTGGTTATGGAATATACCAATATTTAGATTTACTAGTTAATAGTACAACGAGATAGGTTTCTAGTGGTTGTCTCAATGTATATTTCTTACCAGTCAAGAGTTAAAATTACAAAAATTTACAAGCATGCTTTGCCAAAATTTGCTTTTCTTGATTAATGAAGGCAAATAAATATTCACATGTTGATTTGCAATTCAGACTCATATTTTTGGATTGCCATTTAAGTGTTTTGTTCATTTTTCTATTAAAGTGCTTGCCTTTTTCTTACTTCTTCAGGTTCTTTATATATTCTACTTTGAAGCATTCTTTGAATAGATGTGTTGCAGTATCTTTCCCCCATCTCTGGACTGGACTATTCTTAATAGTTTCTTTAAATTAGCAAAAATTCTTACATTAATATTATTTCTTTACCTCCATTTCTTCTCTTAGGTCCATTATCTCCAACAATTATCCTAGAATTAATGTTTGCATATTTGTGATGGAGAAAAAGGAGATTAATTCTTTTCCTATATTGATACACAGTGAACCCAGAAGCACTTATTGAAATTTTTTTTATTTCACTGTATTAAAGGCTTTGTCATAAATTAGAAGGCCATGTACACTGGTCATTCCAGTAATGTTTTGTTATTGCACCTCTTCATTTTATTAATTGCTATAACTTGTTTTGGAATAAAGGTCTTGCTTTCTGATAGAATGAGTCATCTAAATTTGTTCTTGTTATAGACTGTCTCAAATATATTAACTTATCTCACACGCTAGTAAAGTCATGCTCAAAATTCTCCAAGCCAGGCTTCAGGAATATGTGAACCGTGAACTCCCAGATGTTCAAGCAGGTTTTAGAAAAGGCAGAGGCCCCAGAGATCAAATTGCCAACATCCGCTGGATCATGGAGAAAGCAAGAGAGTTCCAGAAGAGCATCTATTTCTGCTTCATTGACTATGCCAAAGCCTTTGACTGTGTGGATCACAATAAACTATGGAAAATTCAGAAAGAGATGGGAATACCAGACCACCTGACCTGCCTCTTGAGAAACCTGTATGCAGGTCAGGAAGTAACACTCAGAACTGGACATGGAACAACAGACTGGTTCCAAATAGGAAAAGGAGTGTGTCAAGGCTGTATATTGTCACCTTGCTTATTTAACTTATATGCAGAGTACGTCATGAGGAAAGCTGGGCTCAAAGAAGCACAAGCTGGAATCAAGATTGTTGGAAGAAATATCAATAATCTCAGATATGCTGATGACACTACCCTTATGGCAGAAACTGAAGAGGAAATAAAAAGCCTCTTGATGAAAGTGAAAGAGGAGAGTGAAAAGGTTGGTTTGAAACTCAACATTCAGAAAACAAAGATCATGGCATCTGGTCCCATCACTTCATGGGAAATAGATGGAAAAACAGTGGAAAGAGTGTCAGACTTTATTTTTGGGGGCTCCAAAATCACTGCAGATGCTGATTGCAGCCATGAAATTAAAAGATGCTTACTCCTTGGAAGGAAAGTTATGATCAACCTTGATAATATATTAAAAAGCAGAGACATTACTTTGCCAATAAAGGTCTGTCTAGTCAAGGCTATGGTTTTTCCAGTGGTCATATATGGATGTGAGAGTTGGACTGTGAAGAAAGCTGATCGCCGAAGAATTGATGCTTTTGAACTGTGGTGTTGGAGAAGACTCTTGAGAGTCCCTTGTACCGCAAGGAGATCCAACCAGTCCATTCTAAGGGATATCGATCCTGGGTGTTCATTGGAAGGTCTGATGCTAAAGCTGAAACTGCAATACTTTGGCCACCTCATGTGACGAGTTGACTCACTGGAAAAGACTCTGATGGTGGGAAAGGTTGGGGGCGGGAGGAGAAGGGGACGACTGAGAATGAGATGGCTGGATGGCTTCACCGACTCTGTGGACATGGCTGAGTGAACTCCGGGAGTTGGTGATGGACAGGGAGGCCTGGCGTGCTGTGATTCATGGGGTCGCAGAGAGTCGGACACGACTGAGTGACTGAACTGAACTGATTATTTTGGAAATAGTTTTGAAATCAACTGTTCTATTTATATAAGAAAGTTTATCTGAGGTTTTGATTGATGTCTCGTTGATTCTATGTGATTGATGTTTATAATATTGAGTCCTCTCATCTTTGAACATGGTGTAACTTTTAGCTACCTCTATTTAATTTTTCTCAAAAATTTTGTGAGTGGCTTTTAGTATAGAAAAATATCTTATATTTTGTTATATTCACAATTATTTTGTGTTTTCAATAATATTGTAGATGGTACTATAGAGGATATAAGTATTCCTTTTTAGCTTTGGGATGATTTAGTGAAATGTAGTCAATTTTGGGATACTGACCTTGTATCTGGTGCATTCTTTGAGCACATACTAATATTAATATTTGGTAAGTGTTTTTAGATTTTCTTCTGTACTAACCATGGCCTATTCAGAAAAACAGAGACTATATATATTATTTTCTAAGAAAGACTATATTATAGGTTGTGTTTAAATGAATAAAAAGAGACTGAAAATTTGAAGTGGGGATAGTAGAATAATAACTGCAAGAAGTAGTAAAACTGCATCAGACAGTGGGAACAAAGCAAATAATTTGGATTAATGGCTATACATTTTTACTTTTAAAAACTGCAGCTTTGAAGATTCTTATTGTATGCCATTTTTAGTTAAATAATTTTTGATTTTTATTGCTTCCTTTTACTACATTAGCTTGAATGTTTCTAACTTCCTGAGACATATACTTATATCATTAACTCATTAACTATTTTTTGAATTTATATCTTCTAATATTCATATTAGAAGCATTACTACAAACAAAGTTATTAGAGGTGATGGAATTCCAGCTAAGCTATTTCAAATACTAAAAGATGATGCTGTTAAAGTGCTTCAATCAATATGCCAGCAAATTTGGAAAACTCAGGAATGGCCACAGGACTGGGAAAGGTCACTTTTCATTCCCTTCCCAAAGAAAGGCAATGGCAAAAAATGCTCAAACTACTGCACAATTGCACTCATCTGACACGGTAGCAAAGTAATGCTCAAAATTCTTCAAGCCAGGCTTCAACAATATGTGAACCGTGAACTTCCAGATGTTCAATCTGGTTTCAGACAAGGCAGAGGAACCAGAGATCAAATTGCCAACATCCGCTGGATCATTGAAAAAGCAAGAGAGTTCAAGAAAAATATCTGCTTCTGCTTCATCGACTATGCCAAAGCCTTTGACTGTGTGGATCTCAACAAACTGTGGAAAATTCTTCAAGAGATGGGAATACCAGAGCATCTGACCTGCCTCTTGAGAAACCTGTATGCAGGTCAGGAAGCAACAGTCAGAACTGGACGTGGAACAACAGACTGGTTCCAAATAGGAAAAGAAGTCCGTCAAGGTTGTATATTGTCACCCTGCTTATTTAACTTATATGCAGAGTACATCATGAGGAATGCTGGGCTGGAAGAAGCACAAGCTGGAATCAAGATTGCTGGGAGAAATATCAATAACCTCAGATATGCACATGACACTACCATTATGGCAGAAAGTAAAGAGGAGTTAAGAGTCTCTTGATGGAAGTGTAAAAGGAGAGTGACAAAGCTGGCTTAAAACTCAACATTCAAAAAACGATGATCATGGCATCCTGTCCCACTACTTCATGGCAAAAAGATGTGGAAACAATGGAAACGGTGATAGACTATTTTCCTGGGCTCCAAAATTACTGCAGATAGAGACTGCAACCAAGAAATTAAAAGAAGCTTGCTCCTTGGAATAAAAGTTATGACAAACCTAGACAGCATATTAAAAAGCAGAGATATTACTTTGCCAACAAAGGTCCATCTAGTCAAAGCTATGGTTTTTCCAGTAGTCATGTATGGATGTGAGAGCTGGACCATAAAGATTGAGTGCTGAAGAACTGATGCTTTTGAATTGTGGTGTTGGAGAAGACTCTAGAAAATCTCTTGGACTGCAAAGAAATCAGGCCAGTCAATCCTAAAGGAAATCAATCCTGAATACTCATTGAAAGAACTGATGCTGAAGCTCCAATACTTGGGCCACCTGATGGGAAGAGCTGACTCATTAGAAAAGACCCTGATGCTCAGAATGATTGAAGGCAAGAGGAGAAGGAGACAGCAGAGGACGTGATATTTGGATGGTATCACCTACTTGATGGGCATGAGTTTCAGCAAGCTCTTGGAGATGGTGAAGGACAGGGAAGCCTTGTGTGTTGCAGTCCACAGGGTTAAAGAGTCAGACATGACTGAGTGAACAGCAATAATCATATTGCTTTGTCTCTCAAAGAACAATTTTAACTCCATTCCCTGATGTTTTGACTTTTAGGGTTTTCATTATGATTCAGTTAAAAATGTGTTCTAAATTTGACTGTTTTTATTTTTTAATTTCTAAAGTTTGCAATAGTTCCAGTTATTTAAATTTTTATAAAATTTTAAGAGATTAAATTTTGGGCCAAATTTCATCATTTTGGCTACAGGTAGTTGTCTTCATTATCTCAAGTTTTTGAAATTTGTTCAGACAATTCAACTGGCAAAATATACAATGTGTAATTTATTTCAAAGAATGCATAGTCTGTGGCTTCTCTATATTATTCCAATTCTTGGAAATTTGCTGAGACAATTAAATTTGGGAAATGTACCATGTGCAATTTACTCCACAGAATGCATAGTCTGTGGCTTCTGTATTCTATATATTAAAGGGGTCAAACTTGTTAACCATGTTTTTCTGAATGTCTGTATCTTTAATTCTTTTTTTGCTTCTTTTTTCAGTTACTGAAAGAAGTATGTTTAAGTTTCCACTAGAGTTGCTGATTTGACTATTTTATTGTTGTTTAGTCGCTCAGTCATGTCTGTTCTATGAACTGTAACACACCAGGCTCCCCTTCAGAGCAAGAATACTGGAATGGGTTGCCATTTCCTCCTACAGTGGATCTTCCCCCACCCAAGGATCAAACTCATGTCTCCATGTCTTCTGCCTTGCCGGCAAATTATTTACCTGGTGGCTCAGATGGTAAACAATATATCTGTAATGCAAGAGACCTGGGTTCCATCCCTGGATCTGGAAGATCCTTTGGAAAAGGGAATGGCTACCTACTCCAGTATTCTTGCCTGGAGAAGTCCATGGACAGAGGACTCTGCCAGGCTACATTCCATGGAGTCACAGAAAGCTGGACACAACTAAGGACTAACACGTTCTCTTCACTTCACTTTCTTTACTGATCAGCCATTGGCCTTAGCTGGGTCTAAATTTGCTTTGGGTATTTTGAGGCAATGCTAACATTTTTATGTCCATTTTGGGATGTTATTTTTCTTCCTGTTGGTTTGATTATTTTATCAATTTGCTAAGTTCTCCATTGTCTCTAATATTACTTCATGAAATGTACTTTGGTGATGAATTGCTTTAAATCCATTTTTTTCCTCCAATTTTTCTCTATTTTCTTGAGCAAATCATTTAGCTTTTCAAGGTCTTTTATTACTGAATCTAACATCTGGATAATCCATTTGTGTATTACTATTTTTTAATTTTTAAACTTAATCTTAAATAATAGTTTATTATTATTATTATTAACATACTTATTAGTAACTTTTGTTTGAACTCTGGGTATCTAACAAATTGCAGAGGCTGGTTTTAGTATCTTTCTCTAGAGAGGTTCACCATTTTCACTTTGCGGTTTTAAGTTCAGTTCAGTTCAGTCGCTCAGTCGTGTCCGACTCTTTGCGACCCCATGAATCACAGAACGCCAGGCCTCCCTGTCCATCACCAACTCCCGGAGTTCACTCAAACTCATATCCATTGAGTGGGTGATGCCATCCAGCCATCTCATTCTCTGTCGTCCCCTCTTTCTCCCGCCCCCAATCCTTCCCAGAATCAGAGTCTTTTCTAGTGAGTCAACTCGTCGCATGAGGTGGCCAAAGTATTGGAGTTTCAGCTTTAGCATCAGTCCTTCCAATGAACACCCAGGATTGATCTCCTTTAAAATGGACTGGTTGGATCTCCTTGCAGTCCAAGCGACTCTCAAGAGTCTTCTCAGCACCACAGTTCAAAAGCATCAATTCTTCGGCGATCATCTTTCTTCAGAGTCCAACTCTCACATCCATACATGACCACTGGAAAAACCATAGCCTTGACTAGATGGACCTTTGTTGGCAAAGTAATGTCTCTGCTTTTTAATATACTATTTAGGTTGGTCACAAAAAGCAGAGACATTACTTTGCCAACAAAGGTCCGTCTAGTCAAGGCTATGGTTTTTCCTGTGGTCATGTATGGATGTGAGAGTTGGACTGTGAAGAAAGCTGATCGCCGAAGAATTGATGCTTTTGAACTGTGGTGCTGGAGAAGACTCTTGAGAGTCCCTTGGACTGCAAGGAGATCTAGCCAGTCCGTTCTAAGGAAGATCAATCCTGGGTGTTCATTGGAAGGACTGATGCTAAAGCTGAAACTCGAATACTTTGGCCACCTCATGCGACGAGTTGACTCACTGGAAAAGACTCTGATGCTGGGAAAGGTTGGGGGCGGGAGGAGAAGGGGAAGACAGAGAATGAGATGGCTGGATGGCATCACCGACTCTGTGGACATGAGTTTGAGTGAACTCCGGGAGTTGGTGATGGACAGGGAGGCCTGGCGTTCTGTGATTCATGGGGTCGCGGAGAGTCGGACACGACTGAGCGACTGAACTGAACTAACTCACTTTCCTACCAAGGAGTAAGCGTCTTTTAATTTCATGTCTGCAATCAGCATCTTCAGTGATTTTGGAGCCCCCAAATATAAAGTCTGACATTGTTTCCACTGTTTTCCAATCTATTTCCCATGAAGTGATAGGACCAGATGCCATGATCTTTGTTTTCTGAATGTTGAGTTTCAAGCCAACCTTTTCACTCTCCTCTTTCACTTTCCTCAAGAGGCTTTTTATTTCCTCTTCAGTTTCTGCCATAAGGGTGGTGTCATCTGCATATCTAAGGTTATTGATATTTCTCCCAGCAATCTTGATTCCAGCTTGTGCTTCTTCCAGCCCAGCGTTCCTCATGATGTACTCTGCATATAATTTAAATAAGCAGGGTGACAATATACAACCTTGACGTACTCCTTTTCCTATTTGGAACCAGTCTGTTGTTCCATGTACAGTTCTGACTGTTGCTTCCTGACCTGCATACATGTTCCTCAAGAAGCAGGTCAGGTGGTCTGGTATTCCCATCTCTTTCAGATTTTGGGGATTTACCAAATCTCTATTCATCTAAATTGTAACACTCCAGCGATGGCACCCAACTCCAGTACTCTTGCCTGGAAAATTCAATGGACAGAGGAGCTTGGTGGGCTACAGTCCATGGGGTCGCGAAGAGTCGGACACCACTGAGCAACTTCACATTCACTTTTCACTTTCATGCATTGGAGAAGGAAATGGCAACCCACTCCAGTGTTCTTGTCTGGAGAATCCCAGGGACGGGGGAGTCTGGTGGGCTGCCATCTATAGGGTATCACAGAGTCGAACATGACTGAAGCGACTTAGCAGCAGCAGCAGGAGGAATTTAAAGCAGAGATCCTTGTTTTTTGACATTAACCATCCTCTTGGCAAGTATAAATCTCCTAATCTTTGTCTCTGTGTCAATCTGAGACTGACAACAACAAAGTTCCACTTTTCAGGAATCTGCTGGTTTTTCTGTTTCCTATAAGTAGCCTCTTGCTGGCCACATTAAAGCCTAGATACTTGTCCTCTTGCTCTGTGCTCATAATTGTCATAGGTACTCAGGGGAAAATGGTAGCTACAGTCCCCTCACACTGCTACAGTTCTTCACTCTTCAAGATCTTAGATTTTAATTATCTGATGCTTCAACATTCATGGTTTGACTTTTCTAAAATTGTATGGCTTTTAAGATTTTCTTAAGATGGTCATTACTTCATAACTGTAAGTGAAAATCCTTTCTGGTATTTCTTATCATAATACTAAAATTTAAATTTTAAAAAATTATTTTGATTCCAAATCTGAGCGCACATGCATGGTCCACATGGCACCATGATCTACAACTTTTTAATGTATCCTTAATATATTCTAGTCCCTATTGCATGCTCAGTTGCATCTGACTCTTTGTGCTTCCATGTACTGTAGCCTGCTAGGCTCCTCTATCCATGGAATTTTCTAGGCAATAATACTAGAGTGGGTTGTCATTTCCTCCTCCAAGGGATCTTCCTGAACCAGGGATGGAACCCATAGTCTTCTGCATCTCCTGCACTGGCAGGCCGATTCTTTACCACTGTGCCCCCTGGGAAGCCTCTTCCCTGATAATTATGTTCAAATTACTCTGTATAATATACAAAACTTTTTTTTTTTTTCGCTTTAAAACTCATTTTCTCTGTTTCTTCCTGTTGGAGAAGGTCATCAAAAGGATGTGACCTGCTGGTTGACTCTTGAGCTGGGCCTGGGCAATCAGAGGCTCCTCGTCCCCTTTCACTACCCTGGGAATGTATGGTCAGTCATTTACAATGACACAGCGTTGAGAGAGCAATGTGTTGTTGAGATCAGCTGGACATTACATGTAACTGAACCCATTTAAGTAGTCTATATAAACTTCTAAGATTATGGCTGGGCAGGTGCAGCAATCCGCTAGTCTTGCAGTAGCATAAGAAATGCCTCATGTGAATTCTTTTGCTTAATAAACTTGTCACCTACCAATATGGAATATCATGCATCTTCTTTCAGTCTGTCCTTGCCCTCTGCCTAGAGAGACCAGTTTTAGATTTCAAATGGGAAACAACACTTCAAATATATTTGTTTCAAACACATAGTATTTGGGTACTCACAATCATCCCACTTTCATTATTCCAAAAGTATCATGATATTCAATAAAAATGTGAGTCTGACAAAGAGGAATCATCAACTTAATTATGCCAATACATTTAATACTGTTAGAGAGAGAATTATTCATTTTATTACAGATCGGTCCTCTGTTTTTCACAACTTAAAATGTTAAAGTTTAGATAATTTTCAAACAAATAGGCTATTAATTCATTTGGCAAATTTTAGTATGATAGAATATACAAAATGTAGTATAATATATACTTAGAGTACTGATAATCTCTCCTAATTTTCCAAAGTACTTTCACTGAAATAATGACATGAATGTCTGGATAATAGGGGTGGACTTGTTTGTTTGTGTTGCATGCTTCCAGAAGCTTTTCACACTTTCTCATTTCAATAGTAGAATTGTCCTTCTCCTGGTTATCAGAATGTGTGCTGGCAGATGCTTTTATGATGCTGCTAATAGGTTAGAAAATGCTCTTTTCTCAAAACAGCACTTATGACTTCTGTGAATGTCACAGATACCATTAAAATTTTGTTGCACTGAAACCCTTATGTGCTTCTGTTTGTTTTCTCCAATCCCCTACCTGCTCTGGAATATATAAAGTTGAAAACAAATGTTAGCCCAGCTTTTAATTCCTTTCTATAGTAATTATTCTTTATATTTTAAAATGAATGAACAATACTATCTGTTTATTTCAAAATTTGAGACTCAACTTGTTGATTTTAGTAGAAACAGGGAGCTCCATTTCCTGCAGCTAATGGTTTGAGAGTACTCTTTTCTCTTTAAAATGAGAACCTGTTGTATAGCTCAAAGAACCCTACTCAGTGCTCTATGGTGACCTAAATGGGAAGCAATTTCAAAACAAGGGGATATATGTATGCATATAGCTCATTCACTGCTCTACAGTAAAACCTAACACAACATTGAAAAGCAACTATAAATAACAGTAAATAAATAATTTAAAAAAAGACTTTTAGACATTCATGGTATTTCTATAGTATCTATCCAGTATGGATTATCAGTGGTAAGTGAGGCTTTACCATACTCATGATATTTGTACATATAATCCAATAAAAATTAATTTCAAATAAAATTTATTTGACACTTTTCATTTAAAAAATGATACAAATAGAATTTACAAGCTGGATTTTTATCTGGATTCTAAAATAAATAAGTCAATGAAGAAAGTTTCCTCCATCCACAGAAACCTATCTTTTCATTTGCTTAATATGTTTGTTTAAACTTCAAGCCTTTGCACACTTGTCTTTAATACTTGTTTGACTGTAATCTATACAGTAGGCATTGTCTTAGATTCTGGTGGTGATTAAACAAGTACAAATTTCTCAATTGAAGATAACTATGTCAGTCAGAAGAGACTGATGTTTAAAAAATAATTACAAATTAATGTGAAAACATAGTAACAGAAATGTGAACAATAAACTACGTGAGAACCAAGAAGAGACATCTAGCTTTATTTTAGACATTACTGCTGGAAGGAAATGCGGTAGAGATTAGTTTTAAGGGATTCTTAGGAGATTAACAACAAAAAATAGTAGCCTATTATGCATTTTTTGCAGATTCAAAGGAAAAATTAATACATAGTTACTAAACATTTTCAAAGACCTTGAATTTTATGTTTCAGGCAAGGAACAATGTAAAATGGTATAATCAGAAGCATATAAAGAGCTAGTGATGGTTTAGCTGGGCACAGAATTCCAGGAAAGAATCTATTTTCTCTCATTATTTCAACAACACTGTTATTGTGCCTTATTTTTCACTATTTATACACAGTGCTACTCTGATTCCTGATGAATGTGATCATACATTCTCCCCCATTGAAACTTTTTAGGATTGTCAATCATTTCCAAGTTTTCTGTAGTATCACAGGGATACAACTTGGTCTTCTTTGTTCATAAACCATGTTCAGCTTTTATTGGATAATTTCTTTCTATAAAAGTCAAATACAGCATGTCTTAAATTTTTTTTCCCAATATTTCATCCTTATATTTTCCTTGTTTTCTTTTTCTCGTACACATATAAGTTCCCTGGGATGTGTCCTGGACTACTCTTTTAATTTTACTCACCATTAACACTGAATCTCAACTTACTTTCTCCAGTATGTCCTCAATTTTATTATGTAACATTTCTCTTAAATTTATGATGGAGTAATAAAATTCTCAAAAAAGATCTTAATGACCCTGTGTGGTCAGTCACTTAGAGTCAGACAACCTGGAATGTGAAGTGAAGTGGGTTTTAGGAAGCATCACTATGAACAAAGCTAGTGCAGATGATGGGATTCCAGCTACGCTATTTAAAATTCTAAAAAATGAGGCTGTTGAAGTGCTGCACTCAATATGCCAATAAATTTTGAAAATTTGTTGGTCAACAGTGAGCAAAGGCTTGGAAAACGTCAGTATTTCTTCCAATTCCAAAGAAGGGCAATGACAAGGAATGTTCAAACTACTGTATGATTGCACTCATTTCATATACTAGTAAGGTTACGCTCAACATCCTTCAAGCTAAACTTCAACAGTATCTGGCCTGAGAATTTTCACAGGTACAAGTTCAATTTAGAAACGGCAGAGGAACCAGTGATCAAATTGCCAACAACCACAGGACCACAGAAAAGACAAGAAAATTCCAGAAAAACATCTACTTCTGTTTCATTGACTATGCTAAAGCCTTTGACTGTGTGGATTGGAACAAACTGGAAAATTCTGAAAGAGATGGAAACACCTTACCAGTTTCTTCAGAAATCTGTATGCAGGTTAAGAAGCAACAATTAGAACTGGACATGGAACAATAGGCTGGTTCAAAGTTAGGAGTGGAGTACATCAATGCTTTCTATTGTCATCCTGCTTATTTAATTTATATGCAGGGTTCAGTTCAGTTCAGCCGCTCAGTCGTGTCTGACTCTTTGCAACTCCATGAATCACAGCACGCCAGGCCTCCCTGTCCATCACCAACTCCCGTAAATCATGCAAAATGTTGGGCTGGATGAATCACAAGCTGAAAACAACAATGCCAGCAGAAACACCAATAAACTCAGATATGCAGATGATTCCATTCTAATGGTAGAAAGTGAAGAAGAAGTTAAAGAAAGAGCCTCTTGGTGAAGGTGAAAGAGAAAAGTGAAAAAAAACTTGCTTGAAACTCAGCATTCAAACACTAAGACCATGGCATCCAGTCCCATTACTTCATAGCAAATAGAAGATAAAAAGTAGAAGCAGTGACAGATTTTCTCTTCTTGGGCTCCAAAAATACTGCAGATGGTAATGGCAGTCATGAAATTAAAAAATGTTTGTTCCTTGGAGGAAAAGCTGTGACAAACCTAGACACTGTATTAAAAAGCAGAGACATTCTTTTGCCAACAAAGGTCTGTATAGTCAAAGCTATGGTTTTTCCAGTAGTCAAGTAGAGATGTGAGAGTTGGATCAAAAACAAGGCTGAGCACCAAAGAATTGATGCTTTTGAGCTGTGGTGCTGGAGAAGACTCTTCAGAGTCCCTTGGACAGCAAGGAGATCAAACCAGTGGATAGTAAGGAAAAACTGAATATTCACCTTAAGGATCGATGCTAAAGCTGAAGCCCAATACTTTGGCCACCTGATGCAAATAGCCAATGCATCTGGAAATGCAAAAGACCCTTTTCTGGGATATGGAAAAGACTCTGATACTGGGAAAGACTAAGGCAGGAGGAGAAGGGGACAACAGAGGATGAGATGGTTGGATCACATCATCGACTCAGTGTACATGAGTTTGAGCAAACTCCAGGAGATAGTGGACAAAAGGGAAGCCTGGCATGCTGCAGTCCATGGGGTTTCCAAGAGTTGGACATGACTGAGTGACTTAACAACTATATATTAATTTTGGAGATTTTATTTTTCTATTTTCTTCCACTTTGCAAGTTTCAGTTTTATATGCAATTATTCTTCTCTTTAGATATTTTATTCTTTCTCTTTATCTTAGAACCTCTGTTCAAAGGATAGATGATTATTGGTAATCTTCCTATATTCAATAATGAATCAACTTAAAACTGAGATGACAGTCTGTATAAACTGGTGGACCTGGTGAACTAATTGTTAGATCTTTGTAATGATGTTCAGGTGGGAATCAGGCTGTGTCTTTTGGGGGCTTCCAAGTATCTGTAGGAATTTCTTTCTGAACCAGGAAATTACTCCAGTGAAAATTATCCAATATCTAGATAGGGTGGTGAAAGGAAAGAATAGGATTAATCTAGTAGCTTTTAATGTCATTCTGTGATATCAAATGTCCACTTCATCCTTCAATGAGTGAGGGTCCTATCTGGCCAGAGCTGATTTTGGAAACCATCTGTATTCATCTTTTCAAGCAGTAAAACCTCTGTCTTCTGCCTAAGTATGAGAGAGTCACTTGCTGGCTGTGTAGGTAGAGAAATGGTATCAGAAAGTCTCACTAGGTGTTTCTTAGATTTCACTCAAATCCTTCATTTTCAATTCCCAAAGCCTCGGCCTTCAGAGATAACTGATGTCTCTAATTCCTGAATCTTTCTGAGAAACTGTATTATAAATTACTTTGATTTTGGTTGGTTACTCCTTTGAGGGTATTTAACCAAATGGAGAAAGCTGAAACATAAATCATTTAGAATTTCTATTTAATTTTCAACACTACAATTTACATTGACATCTCTTCAGTTTTATTTTCTTTACTGCTATTTTTATGGGATTCAGGAAGGAATTAAAAACAAATGGAACTATTATGTCCACTATATTTAACTGACAATTATTTCTTTTATGTATTACTTTAAGTCAGGCAAACAAATTTCAATTATATTTTAAAAATAGTACCTCCAAAGTCACTGGAGGAAGGTATATTTCTTTTTAATATCTAAGCTGAAAAACAGAATAGAAAATAATATATAGAAATGTAATTAATCAATAAGGTGATTTTCAATTCTATTGATTCATTAAAATAAACTGTAAATAAAATGCCTTAAAAAAAAATCCAAAAGCTCGAAACAAGAAGATATAAATCAAGATGTTATAATGGTGGCCAATCATCTATTTTTTTGAAGCTTTAAGAATTAAATTGAGGACCTGTGTCCTATAAATATGCAATAATAAAAAGCAGTCCAAATTAAAGTAAGTACTTGCACGCATACCTGGTGTTACTGCTCAGTTCAGTTCAGTCGCTCAGTCGTGTCCAACTCTTGCAACCCCATGGGCTGCAGCATGAAAGGCCTCCCCCCTGTCCATCACCAACTCCCGGAGTTTACTCAAACTCATGTCCATTGAGTCGGTGATACCATCCAACCATCTCATCCTCTGCCATGCCAGTCTCCTCCAGCCATCAATATTCCCCAGCATCACAGTCTTTTCCAGTGAGTCAGTTCTTTGCATCAGGTGGCCAGAGTATTGGAGTTTCAGCTTCAGCATCCTGCCTTCCAATGAGTATTTAGGACTGATCTCCCTTAGGATAGACTGGTTGGATGTCCTTGAAGTCCAAGGGACTCTCAAGGGTCTTCTCCAATACCACAGTTCAAAAGCATCAATTCTTCGGCGATCAGCTTTCTTCACAGTCCAACTCTCACATTCATACGTGACTACTGGAAAAACCATAGTTTTGACTAGACGACTTTGTTGGCAAAGTAATGTCTCCACTTTTTAATATGCTATCTAGGTTGTTCATGACTTTTCTTACTGCTCATGGAGATTTAAAATAGTCTACAGGGAAGAAGCACAAGCTGGAATCAAGATTGCTGGGAGAAATCTCAATAACCTCAGATATGCAGATGACAGCACCCCTATGGCAGAAAGTGAAGAGGAACTAAAAAGCCTCTTGAGGAAAGTCAAAGAGGAGAGTGAAAGGTTGGCTTGAAGCTCAACATTCAGAAAACAAAGATCATGGCATCTGGTCCCATCTCATCATGGCAAAGAGATAGGGAAACAGTGGAAACAGTGTCAGACTTTATATTTTTGCTCCAAAATCACTGCGGATGCTGATTGCAGCCATGAAATTAAAAGACACTTACTCCTTGGAAGGAAAGTTATGACCAAACTAGATAGCATATTAAAAAGCAGAGACATTACTTTGCCAACAAAGGTCCTTCTAGTCAAGACTATGGTTTATCCAGTAGTCATGTATGGATGTGAGAGTGGATTATGAAGAAAGCTGGTAGCTGAAGAATTGATGCTTTTGAACTGTGGTGTTGGAGAAGACTCTTGAGAGTCCCTTGGACTGCAAGGAGATCCAACCAGTCCATCCTAAAGGAGATCAGTCCTGGGTGTTCACTGGAAGGACTGATGCTGAAGCTGAAAGTCCAATACTTTGGCCACCTCATGCAAAGAGTTGACTCACTGGAAAAGTCCCTGATGCTGGGAGGGATTGGGGGCAGGAGGAGAAGGGGACGACAGAGAATGAGATGGCTGGATGGCATCACCGACTAGATGGACGTGAGTTTGGGTTAAACTCCGGGAGTTGGTGATGGACAGGGAGGTCTGGCATGCTGCCATTCATGGGGTTGCAAACAGTCAGACACAAATGAGCTGAACTGAACTGAACAGAGAAGAATATGACTCTTATCTCACCTGCTTTCATCATATTGATATAACAAATAATGTTTATTTGGAGAAATCTTGATACAGAAGTATTATACCACATTTCATTTATTATATTTCCTATAAATGTAAATTATCACAGTATTATCTGAGCATTTTAAATTTGCTGATTCTACCTGTGAACATTTTTGAAGATTAATAGATAACTATAGTATCTGGTATAATTTACAAAAGTTTTAATGGTAATATTTACTTAAAATACATTTGAGATCCTAAACCTCACATGACAAGTGAGATTTAGGAAGGCTCTGTGGCACATTTGGGCTATCCTAGTTTGGGAGCCAGACATGTTTAATTGATGTTGGCCGATCATTTAAATTTCAGGCTAAAATATATTTCAAATTGACTCTACGCTGCTTTAAAAATTTATGAAGTTTTTTTTTTTTCCTTTTTCTTTTCCTTTCTCTCTGAGTGGGGACCATCTGTTTGTCATGGAAAGTCAGAAAATAATATTTGCTATGAAATTTGCTCTACAAATCTGACACCTAAGTTAAGTGGAGTTTTGAAAACTAATTATGTATAACATATCTAATTCATTTATATTTTAATTTCACTCTATCAATGTCAAGCAAAATAAATTATTTCAGTTTCAATTTCTGATGATCCTAACAAGCTTCTGGTTGTTGAACTGGAAACTATGCCATGCTGTGTAGTGATGGTCTGGATTAGCACAGCTGCTAGTGTTTCATTCCTTTTTTTTGTCCCTCTGTAAATTACTACATTATACAAGCTCAGTATCTTTAATTATGACATTGAAATAATATCAGGAAAAAAAGTTTAAAAGATATATAATTCTTGTTTGGAAAAAAATTACATATAACTGAATGAATCACAGAAATAAATCTGTATAACAAATAAATTTCAAGGTAAAAGAATAGGCCAAGAAATTATAAATAGAACATCTGGTAGAAAACCAAACTTCTTAAATCAAATGTTTGCCACTCAGTAATTAGAAGCAGTGTTTATATGAAGGGGAACAGATAGTGGAAGATGTTGCATTTATGAAGCATCTGAAGCATCTTTGTACCTGCATTTAAATCAGATGTTTGCGGGATGGAAGCAGAGCAAATTCAGAAAGGCTCATATGTGAGGCTCAAATATCAACCAATGAGATATGTGACCTGCTGTGGAATCTAAGTTCTAAATACTGGAGAAATTTACAACAGCTCATCCAATTGAATGAGCTAGATTTACTGTTTATTACTCTGATGCTGGGAAAGGTTGGGGGCGGGAGGAGAAGGGGAAGACAGAGAATGAGATGGCTGGATGGAATCACCGACTCTGTGGACATGAGTTTGAGTGAACTCCGGGAGTTGGTGATAGACAGGGAGGCCTGGCGTGCTGTGATTCATGAGGTCGCAGAGAGTCGGACACAACTGAGCGACTGAATGGAACTGAACTGAACTATGAAATAAAGACAGAATTTAAGGAAATATGGTCATTGGGTAAGAACTTTGATGATTCTTTTAAATATAAATAAATAGAAATATATATTAAACTCTCAAGTCCTTGAATCTTAATAGGAAACCAATGAGAATAAAAAGAGTTATTGCAAAAATAAAATAAAATGCAGGCCTATTATTTGGGTTGGTAGTTCTGGTTGGTTAGCTGAGTAGGAATCACATCTGAATCAAAGATTCAGTTTTGGATCCCATATCCCTCCCAGTCTCAAACAGAGGCAATTAGCTTCACTCTGCTCTATGACTAGAGAATGCATTTGTTGTATAAAGAAAGGGCAGTTTGTACTTTATTTATCATCACATTTCTAGCACGTAGGTTGTGTGGATACATGTGGCTGTCTAATATCATATGAATCAGTCAAAGATTGGATGGATTAATTAAAATCCTCAGATAAGAGAGAACATGATGTGCACATCCTTATACCCACTAACAGCTATTCTGCATATAAATAGGGGAGAACTTTCAATTGAGCAACAACTTTTTCATTCAAAGGGCAATACATGGTGCCACTTGATAAAAGAAAAAAAATTAATAGTGGAAGGTGTTTCAAAGAAGACATAAGTATATGCAAATTTCCAAAGAGACTTCATTGACACAAAAGAAACACTGGGCTCAATTCACTTTAAAAAGAGGGTATAATAGATTTATTTGAACCAATATTTAAAGAGTCAGAGAGTAAAATATTTTTGATATTATGAAGGATAGCTGGGATTCCTTCCCAAAATCTAACTACTCCAAACCATAGGATATTAACTTAGCAGCTTTGTAAAATATCCATGACTGCTACTTGTTGTTGTTTAGTCACTAAGTCATGATGAACATTTTTGTGACCCCAGGCTTCTCTCTCCATGGGATTTCCCAGGCAAGAATATCAGAGTGGGTTGCCATTTCTTTCTCCAACTGCATCTTGAGAAAATAAACTATTTAGTTATTTCATGTATTCTAAATATGCTAAACACATAGGATATACTCACACAAGGGTTTTTTTTGTAAAATAAATTTGTTACTCAGAAAAAAAGCTTCTGTATTTATCAGACTTGTTATAATATGTAATGGTTAAATTATTATAATTACAGAAGTTAGTAAATGCATTATAATAAATTAAACATTATCTAGAATGTTTAATTAAAATGCTATAAAAAATGTGGGAGGGATCCAAGATGGTAGACCAATCCTTCACTTACCTCTTCTCCTGGACACATTATATATAGGCAGAGATTCATGTGCAATTTCTGAGAAAGAAATGAGGGCTTACTGAACAACTTCTGCACAGCAACCAAAAGAGGGATCACAGAAAGACAGATAAGATAGACTGAGATATAGTATTGACAGGAATCCCACCCCCATCCTGTCAATCTGCAGTAGAAAGGGACATCACTGAGGGGCCCCAGAACAGACTTACTTTCACAGAAAAAATAAAAAACCGTGCTTTTTGTTTTTTTGTTTGTTTCTGGGCTCAAGGGTGAACATAAAGGAAATCTATTTACTAATCCTAGAGCATCTGCCAAACAGATGGGAAACTGCTAGAAATTTCTCCAAGGTTCAGAAGAACGTAAGAGTGCCATATTTTGCCTACCCTTTTCCCCATGACAGCATGGATGGTAACACAATACAGGCACTATAGATGGTTACCCCAGGCTGTTTCAGTCTGCTGCACTCCATGGCTCACACGAGCTATAGCTGCCACCCCCACCCCCAAGAGGTCCCCAAGCACTCACTCCAGCTCCATGCATTCTGTCAAGAAAGCTCTGGCATGGTACACCCAGGGGATCACTGACCACACTGGCTCCAGCTGTTCCATCCATTTCCTGGGACTCACCAACATGCACCTGCTGCAGCTTCAGCCATCCCACAAGGGCAGCAATGGAATGCAGTCTCCCAGGACCCCTTGGTCCATGCCTATCCCAGTTCTAGCCATCTTGCCAATGTAGACCTGAAGCAGTGCATCTCATGGCCCTCAGTCAGCACCTGTTCCAGCTTTTGCTAGCCTGACAAAACTATATGGCATATATAGTCTACACAGAGGATGCTCTTACACAAGACCACATCTTCCAGACTGGGAAAAATAATTGCTTTGCCTACACAAAGAAAATCAAAATGAGAAGACAAAGGAATACATTTGAAACAAAAAAGCAACTAAAATGCCAGGGAAAAACTTAATGATATGAAGAGAAATGATTTACTGAACAAAGGGGTCAAAGAAATAGTAATAAAAATGCTCATTAAACTCAGGAGAAAATAAACAGAATGTTATGAAACTAGAATCAATTACAGGGAGACAACTGGAAGATAAACAAATACATGGAGACTAAACAACATGCTACTAAACAATTAATAGGTCAATGAAAAAATCATGAGGAAATCAAAAAATACTTAGAAACAAATGAAAATGGAAGCACAACTTTCCAAAATCTATAGGATACAGCAAAATCAGTTTTCTAAGAGGGCAGTTCATAGTGATAAAGACCTACTTCAAGAACCAAGAAAAAATATCAAACCAAATAATTTAAGGAGAAACAGCTCACTGTAAGATAGTCACGAAACAAAAAATGAAGTCTACACAAATAAATGTATTCTGCTCAAGGATATACTCTATTCATGGATATGAATAATTAATTTTGTTAAAAATGTCCATACTACCCAAAGAAATCTACAGATTCAGTCAACTCCTCTCAAAATACCATGACATTTTTTTAAAAATTTATTTGTTTTAATTGGAGGCTAATTACTTTACATTATTGTATCGGTTTTGCCACACATTGACATGAATCTGCCCCGGGTGTACATGTGTTCCCCATCTTGGACCCCCCTCCAACCTCTCTCCCCATCCCATCCCTCTGGGTCATCTCAGTACACCAGCTCCGAGCATCCTGTATCATACATCGAACCTGGACGGTGATTAGTTTCACATATAATATACATGTTTCAATGTCATTCTCCCAAATCATTTTTAACAGAATTAGAACAAATAATCATAAAATTTGCATAGAAACAAAAAAGGCCTTGAGAGCCAAAACAATCTTGAAAAAGAACACCATTAGAGGTATCACACTTATAGATTTCAAAAAACTAATGCAAAACTATAGTAATCAAGACAGCATGGTAGTAGTATAGAAACAGATACAGAGATCAATGGAACAGAAACAGAGCCAAGAATGAAATCTTGCTCTTATGGCCAATCAGTCTATGACAAAGGGCAAGAATATACAATGAGGAAAGAGAGCCTCTTCAATAATGGTCTTGGGTAAACTAGACAGATATATACAAAAGAATGAAATTCTTACACTGTATGAAAAATAAACTAAAAATGGATTAAAGACATAAAGGAAATACTTGAATCAATAAATTCCTAGAAAAAAATATAGGTAGTATGATCCTTGACATCAGTCTTAGCAATAATTTTTTCACTCTGTCTCCTCAGGCAAGTACAACAAAAGGAAAAGTAAACAAACTGGACTAAATTTAACTAAAAAGCTTTGCACTGTGAAAGAAACTGAATAAAACAAAAAGCAACCTCTTCATCAGGAGAAGATATTGCAGATGATATGCACGATAAAGGGTTATTATCCAAAATATATGAAGAACTCATACAGAAAAGTTCAGTTCAGTTTAGTCACTCAGTCAAGCCCTACTCTTTACAACCCCATAGGCTGCAGCACGCCACCCTTCCCTGTCCACCACCAACTCCCAAAGCTTGCTCAAATTCATGTCCATCGAGTTGGTGATGCCCCCAACCATCATATCCTCTGTCGTCCCTTTTTCCTCCTGCCTTCAATCTTTCCCAGAATCAGGGTCTTTTCCAAGGAGTAAGTTCTTCGCATCAAGTGGCCAAAGTTTTGGGAGTTTCAGCCTCAGCATCAGTCCTTCCAATGAACATTCAGGACTGATTTCATTTAGGATTTACTGGTTTGAGCTCCTTGCATTCCAAGGTACTCTCAAGAGTCGTCTCCAACACCACAGTTCAAAAGCATCAATTCTTCGGCACTCAGCTTTTTTTATAGTACAATTCTCACATCCATACACGACTATTGGAAAAACCATAGCATTGACTAGACAGACCTTTGTCGGCAAAGTAATGTCTCTGCTTTTTAATATGCTATCTAGGTTGGTCATAGCTTTTCTTCCAAGGAGCAAGCGTCTTTTAATTTCATGGCTGCAGTTACCATGCATAATAATTTTGGAACCCTCAAAAATGAAGTCTCTCACTGCTTCCATTTTTTTCCCCATCTATTTGCCATGAAATGATGGGACAAAATGCCATGAACTTTGTTTTTTGAATGTTGAGTTTTAAGCCAGCTTTTTCACTCAGCTCTTTCACTTTCATCTAGCGACCCTTTAGTTCTGTACTTCCTGCAATAAGGTTGGTGTCATCTGTATATGTGAGGTTATTCATATTTCTCCCAGAAATCTTGATTCCAGCTTATGCTTTATCCAGCCTGGCATTTGGCATGACGTAGTCTGCATATAAGTGAAATAGGGTGAAAATATACAGCCTTGACGTACTCCTTTCTTAATATGGAACCAGTCAGTTCCTCCATGTCCAGTTCTAATTGTTCCTTCTTGACCAGCACACAGATTTCTCAGGCAAGTCAGGTGGTCTGGTATTCCCATCTCTTGAATAATTTTCCACAGTTTGCTGTGATCTACACAGTCTTCCTCATGTGACGAGTTGACTCACTGGAAGAGACTCTGACGCTGGGAGGGATTGCGGGCAGGAGGAGAAGGGGACGACCGAGAATGAGATGGCTGGATGGCATCACCGACTCGATGGACATGAGTTTGAGTGAACTCCACGAGTTGGTGATGGACAGGGAGGCCTGGTGTGCTGTGATTCATGGGGTCGCAAAGAGTCAGACACGAAGGAGCGACTGAACTGAACTGACACAGTCAAAGTATTTGGCATAATCAATAAAACAGAAGTAGATTTTTTTCTGTTATTCTCTTGCTTTTTTGATGATCCAACAGATGTTGGCAATTTGATCTCTGGTTCCTCTGCCTTCTATAAATCCACCTTGAACATCTCAAAGTTCACGGTTATTGTATCATGGAAGCCTGGCTTGGAGAACTTTGAGCATTACTTTACTAGCATGTGAGATGAGTGCAATTGTGCAGTAGTTTGAGCATTCTTTGGCATTTCCTTCCTTTGGAATTGGAATGAAACTGACCTTTTCCAGTCCTGTGGCCATTGCTAAGTTTTCCAAATTTGCTGGCATACCTAGTGTACCACTTTCACCATATCATCTTTTAGGATTTCAAACAGCTCAACTGGAATTCACTAGCTTTGCACACAGTGATGCTTCCTAAGGCCCACTTGACTTCGCATTCCAGGATGTCTAGCTAACACTATCATGGTCATCTGGGTCATGAAGATCTTTTTTGTATAGTTCTTCTGTGTATTCCTGTCAGTTTTCTTAATATCTTCTACTTCTGTTAGGTCCATGCCATTTCTGTCCTTTATTGTGCCCATATTTGTATGAAATGTTCCCTTGGTATCTCTAATTTTCTTGAAGAGATCTGCAGTCTTCAGGAGATCTATTTATTGTTGGATCACACCATAAAAAGCCAGCCAGTGTCTAAGGACAAAGGAAAAGCAATAGGAGGGGCAAAATCGCATTTAGAATATAATCCCATACCCAGGGATGCTCAGAGGGCTCAAACAAAACCGTGTGTGCACTAGATTCAGAGACCCCACAGAGACTGAGCCAGAACTGTGTTCTGGGGCTTTGGGTACAGGAGACCTGGTCATACAGCCAGTGGCATAAGACCTCTTGTAGGAGGTCACCATTAACCCCACCATAGAGCCGCTGAGCAGACAATGCACAAACTTCAGAACAGTTATACCAAAGTAATTATCACATGGTTAAGAAAATTCTAGGACCCACAACAGACTTTCCAACCTGGGAATCTGGTAAAAGGACTAAGAACCACAGGGAATTTGACTTTGGAGGCCAGTGGGATTTGATTACAGAACTTACACAAGACTGAGGAAACAAACTCTTGGGGGGTACAAACAAAACCTTGTGTGCACTAGGATCCAGGAGAAAGGAGCGGTGATACCACAAGAGACTACCCAGACTTGACTGAGTGTCCAGGAGTCACCGAGGGAGGTGTGGGTTGGCAATGGCCTGCTGCAGGGTCAGGGGCGCTGAGTGAGGCAGTGTGTGCACACTTTTAAAGGAGGCCACCATTATCTTCATTACCTCCACCATAGTTTGGTCTCAGGTCAAACAACAGGGAAGGAATACAGCCTTACCCATCAACAAAGAATTGGATTAAAGATTTACTGAGCATGGCCCCACCCATCAGAACAAGACCCAGTTTCCCCCACAGTAAGTCTCTCCCAACAGGAAGTTTCCATAAACCTCTTATCCTTATCCCTCAGAAGGCAGACAGAATGAAAGCCACAGTCACAGAAAACTAATCAAACTGATCACATGGACCACAGCCTTGTCTAACTCAATGAAACTATGAGCCATGCTGCACAAGGCCACCCAAGACAGACCATGGTGGAGAGTTCTGACAACATGTGGTCCACTGGAAGAGTAAATGGCAAATCACTTCAGTATTCTTGCCTTGAGAACTCCATGAACCGTATGAAAAGGCAAAAAGATGTAGCACTGTAAGATGAACTCCCCAGGTCTGTAGGTGCCCAATATGCTACTGAGGAAAAGTGGAGAAATAAATACAAGAAGAATGAAGACATGGAGGCAAAGCAAAAAACAATGCTCAATTGTGGATGTGAGTGGTGATGGAAATAGTCTGAAGCTATAAAGAACACTATTCCATAGGAACCTGGAATGTTAAGTCCATGAAGCAAGGTAAATTAGAAAAGGTCAAACAGGATATGGCAAGAGTGAACATTCAACATTTTAGGAATCAGTGACTTAAAATGGACTGGAATGGGAAAATTCAATTCAGATGACCATTATATCTACTACTGTGGGCAAGAATCCCATAGAAGAAATGGAATAGCCATCATAGTCCACAAAAGAGTCCAAAATGCACTTCTGGGTTGCTCTCAAAAATGACTGAATGATCCCTGTTTGTTTCCAAGGCAAGCAATTCAAAATCACAGTAAGCCAAGTCTATGCCCAGAGCAGTAATGCTGAAGAAGCTGAACAGTTCTTTGAAGACCTACAAGACCTTCTAGAACTAACACCCCCCAAAAATGTCTTTTTCATTATAAGGCACTGGAATGCAAAAGTAGGAAGAGTTACCTGGAGTAACAGGCAGATTTGGCCTTGGAGTACAAAACGAAGTAGGTCAAAGGCTGAGTTTTGCCAAGAGAATGCACTGGTCATTGCAAATACCCTCTTCCAAAACACAAGAGAAGTCTCTACACATGGACATCACCAGATGGTCAATACCAAGATCAGGCTGATTATATTCTTTGCAGCCAAAAATGGAGACGCTTTATATAGTCAGCAAAACAAAAACAGGAACAGACTGTGGCTCAGATCATGAACTCCTTATTGCCAAATTCAGACTTAAATTAAAGAAAGTAGGGAAAACTACTACACCACACAGGTATGACCTAAGTCAAGTCTTTTATGATTATACAGTGGAAGTGCCAGATAGATTCAAGGGATTAGATCTAACAGACAGAGTGCCTGAAGAACTATGGATGGAGGTTCGTGACATTGTACAGGAGGCAGTGATCAAGACCATTCCAAGAAAAAGAAATGCAAAATGGGAAAATGGTTGTCTGAGGAGGCCTGACAAATAGCTGAGAAAAGAAGGGAAGCTAAGGAGAAAAGGAGAAAGGAAGGAAGCTAAGAAAGGCAAAAGAGAAAAGGAAAGATATACCTATTTGAATGCAGAGTTCCAAAGAATAGCAAGGAGAGAAAAGAGTCTTCCTCAGTGAACAATGCAAAGAAATAGAGGAAAACAATAGAATGGGAAAGACTAGAGATCTCTTCAACAAAATTAGATAGCAAGGGAACATTTCATGGAAAGATTGGCACAATATGGACAGAAACAGTATGTACTTAACAAAAGCAGAAGATATTAAGAAGAAGTGGCAAGAAAACACTGAAGAACTATACAAAAAAGATCTTCATGACCCAGATAATCATGATGATGTGATCACTCACCTAGAGCCAGATATCCTGGAGTGCAAAATCAAGTGGACCTTAGTAAGCAACACTACGAACAAAGCTAGTGGAGGTGATGGAATTCCAGTTGAGCTATTGAAATAATAAAAAGATGATGCTGTGAAAATGCTTAACTCAATATGTCAGCAAATTTGCAAAACTCATAAGTGGCCACAGGCCTGGAAAAGGTCAGTTTTCATTCCAATTCCAAAGAAAGGCAATGCCAAGGAATGTTGAAACTACTGCACAATTACACTTATCTTACACACTAGCAAAGTAACGCTCAAAATTCTCCAAGTCAGTCTTCAACAGTACATGAAGCAAGAAATTCCAGATGTTCAAGCTGGATTTATCAAGCTGGAAACTGAAAAGGCAAAGGAACTAGAGATCAAATTGCCAACATCTGATGGGTCACTGAAAAAGCAAGAGAGTTCCAGAAAAACATCTACTTCTGCTTTACCGAATACACCAAAGCATCTCTGTGGATCAGAAAAAACTGTGGAGAATTCTTCAAGAAATGGGAATACCTGACCACTCTACCTGCCTCTTGAGAAACCTGTATGCAGGTCAATAAGCAACAGTTAGAACCAGACATGGAAGAAAGGATGAGTTCCAAATTGGGTAAGGAGTACATCAAGGCTGTTTATTGTCACCCTGCTTATTTCACTTATATGCAGAGTACAGCATGAGAAACGCTAGGTTGGATGAAGCACAAGTTGGAATCAAGACTGATGGGAGAAATATCAATAACCTCAGATATGCAGATGACACCACCCTTAAGGCAGAAAGTGAGGAGGAACTGAAGAGCCTCTTGATGAATGTGAAAGAGGAGAGTGAAAAAGTTAGATTAAAATTCAACCTTCATAAAACTAAGATAAAGGGATCTGGGCCCATCATGGCAAATAGATGGGGGAAACAATGGAAACAGTGACAGACTTTATTTTTTGCGGCTCCAAAATCACTGCAGATGGTGACTGCAGCCACCATGAGATTAAAAGACGCTTGCTCCTTAAAGAAAAGTTATGACAAATCTAAATAGCATATTCAAAAGCAGAGACATTACTTTACTGACAAAATTCTTTCTAGTCAAAGCTATGGATTTTCCAGCAGTCACGTATGGATATGAGAACTGGACCATAAAGAAACCTGAGTGCTGAAGAATTGATGATTTTGGACTGTGGTATTAGAGAAGACTCTTGAGAGTCTCTTGGACTGAAAGATCAATCCATTCAATCCTAAAGGAAATCAGTCCTGAATATTTATTGGAAGGACAGACGCCGAAGCTGAAGCTCCAATACTTTGGAAACCTGATGTGAAGAACTGACTCATTTGAAAAGATCTGGATGCTGGGAAAGATTGAAAGTGGGAGGAGAAGGGGATGACATAGGATGAGATGGGTGGATGGTATCACCAACTCCATGGAAATGAGTTTAACCAGGCTCTGGGCATTCGTGACAGACAGGGAATTCTGCCATGCTACAGTCCTCAGGGTCACAAAAATCAGACACTACTGAGTGACTGAACTGAACTGAATTGTGTGCCCACTCCCACCTCTAAGGGATGAAAGAGATGAACATAAATTTCATTAAATTATTAATTCAGATTTTCAACAGTTAAATTCATTAATACTGAAATAAAGAGATGGTTCCCAGAGGATCTGTGGATGAAGGAATGGGGCATTACTGTTTGATGGGTATACAGGTTTTTTCCTTAAAGATGATATAGTCCTGAAGATGGATGGTGGTGATGTTTTCACAATATACATGTACTTATTGTCACTGAACTGTACATTTAAAACCAATTACAATGGTAAATTTTATGTTTTGTGTATTTTACCTCAATTAAAAAAAATACTCTGTACCTAAATAAAAATACTAAAAAATAAACGAAATACAGCATTGACCTAAAAAATACAATAATAATAAAGAACTATCAGTTAGTAAGTTTTATATATATATACCAAGTAACTAAAATGAAGAAAAAACAAGATATGAAGTAGCTGCAGTGAAAAAGGATTTCCAAACATACACTTTCTTGAGACTAAAATTTAAAAATAAAAAAATGATAAATGCCACCATCAAGAATGAAACTGTGTTATAATTAACTTGTAAATAATAATGAAACTGTATCTACACAGAAGTTAAAGGATATAGTGTTAAGCTATAGCAGGACAGAGTAAAAATGATTTATAATTTTGTGGTAATTACTAGAAGCTAAAATTATGGCAAGAGCAGGATTATAGGATAAGAAATGAAACTCTTTCTAATTTTCAAATGGAAATTTATTTTCTTCTAATCTTCAGTACTCTGAATGCTAAACCCTTCAAATTGTATTCCTCATATCCACTCCCTGACATTTTTCAGTCAGTTCAGTTCAGTCACTCAGTTGTGTCTGACTCTTTTCCACCCCATGGACTATAGGACACCAAGCCTCTCTGTCCATTACCAACTCCTGGAGCTTACCCAAACTCATGTCCATTGAGTTGGTGATGCCATTCAACATCTCATCCTCTGGAGAAATTTTTAACAGAGGTAAAAAAAATACTTTTAAGTGCACAGAATTTTACTTTAAATCATCGTACTATCTAAAAATTTGACTTCTTTCTCCTTAAAGGAAATGCAGTGTGAATGGTGCTTAACAATATGAATAACAGAAACAAAAGAATCTTTTCTTGCCTTATTCCATTTAAAAAATATATTATTGGCAGAAGAAAAGCACATTGAATGCTCAAGTTACCATTTTATCAGAAATGCAAGATTAATAGGTTTTACATGTCAATGATATTATAATACTTTTTCATTCAATACTGTATATTATCAGACTTTCTGCAATATAAATACTGAAACTCAATTTAAACACACTTTTATGTATGTCCACTTTCCTTGGTTAGTGTCTTAACCTTAAATTTATTTTGAAGAGTTCATGATAATCCAAAAGCTTAAGAATCATTGTCATACATATTTTAAATTTCTAATCTAAATATCAAATGGGTATGTTGAAAATATGGTATGTTGCATTAATAATTTTAGTATCCTCTCTTCTATGACTAACAAACTACAGCCCTTAATATTTAGTTATTGATGTTTAAAAAACTAAAATTGTACTGTTAAAAACTTTAATGGTAATTCATCTCCATTTTCCATTAAAAAACTAATGGTAATTACTTTGGGAAATAATTAATGGCAACAGGTTTTACATTATTGTTATTTTTTTATTTGAAAAATCAGGATTCATTATATTTAATTTGTAATGCTCTCATGAATTTCCTATTTGGCTTTCCTCTCAAAACATCGTCCTGTTTTTAATTAATTCTTTATAGTAATGGAAACTTAACTTGCTCTGAATCAACCTTACTTCTTTTTTGATAAGTCAATTTGTAGATGGTTCTAATTTATCTCTGATACGCTATTTTATTCCCAAGTCAAAATGCATACAATGTCACATAAAACACAGTGCCCTAAAATCCCACTTTCCTAATAAATATTCTCATATTACTGAGATGGCATGGTCTTACATCAGCTTTCAAACAGCCTCATTAGGAATTCAGTTCAGTTCAGTTCAGTCTCTCAGTCGTGTCCGACTCTTTGCGACCCCATGAATCACAGCACGCCAGGCCTCCCTGTCCATCACCAACTCCCGGAGTTCACTCAAACTCACGTCCATCGAGTTGTTGATGCCATCCGATTTAGTCACTCTAAATTTACAGTTCAACTCAAATTTCTCAGTTGAAGCAATCTAATAAAATGAAGTTGGCTCCTCATTCATTTCCTAAAGAAAACAATGTGCTTTTATTTTGACTTTTATTCAGCTTAAAGTTTTGAAGCCAAAGTAGACTAGAAATACTGATATTTATACCTAATCAACATATTCACGTTATTTTATGTTTATGTTATTTTGTGGTTTAACATACTTTTTTCAGTTCTGAAGATCTGCTAGGACAATTTGAATTTTTAAAACATTCAGTTCAACTTAAGCATTATTTCAACCTAAAATTTCATAACTATTCATTTTTGGAGAGAATGTGTAGATGCATTAACCATAAATTGTAGTATATATAAGTAGAACTTGTTGCTAAGTAACAAATGCCTACTATCAGGGAGATGATATTACATCTTATTGAACACAGACAGAGACAGGAAATGATCTCTGAGGAAAAGGATCAGTCACAAGTCTATCACAAATCTCAAACGGTAGAGGAAAATTAATGGTCTAGGTTTTCTGGCTTAACAGGTTTCAGTCCCTGTCTTCTGGAAAACATGCATTTCAATTTTATCTACTTTGAAACACCATAGTACTTTAAAATATTAAATATTATGGGGTGTACAGAATAGTAATTTAGAAATGAAATATTCCTTTTGCAGGCACAGTTTGTCAAGTTACTAACATTTAGTTAAGCTCTTAAAATCCACAGAAAAGCTTTTCGGATAAATGAAGCCCATAATTGTGGTAGTCACCTTAACCCATGCTTTGAATAATCATCAGAGGCATTACCAGTTTTCCCCTGAATCAGATATGAAAACTAGTGCTCGTATATATATATATATATATACATACACACACGCACAAATATATATATATACTATTAAATATACAATGAGCAATGGAGAAATGTTGAAAGTTTTTCGTAAGAATTATGAAAGGTTCTTTTTATATGTTCTTAAATATGTTCGTCCCTATGTATAATTATGAACCTTACATAAATAATAAATAATGCACTAGTCTAATTCCTCATATCTTTTACTCGATTAATTCATCAATTCAGTAGATATTTATCTAGTTCCAAATGTGTACTTTTCTCAAGGCACAGTTTTGAACACACCATTGATGGAAGTCTAAGTTGGATAATATTTTATGAAACCAATTGGCATCATATAAAGTTGGAGATGAACCACAAATTTTACTCAGAATGATTGTTGAAGAAAATCTTCCATATATAATCTTGGAAACATATTCATTGGAGAACTTTTTTAAATGATAAAATTTTCAAACAAGTCATATGTATATCAATACAATGTGACTGATGAATAACATAGCAGTGGAAGTGAATGAACTCTAGGGACACCAACAGTATAGCGAAATGCTTGAAATAGCGTGCTTACAAAACATATTTTATATTGTTATTAGTGTGTTGTATCATTTCATAGACCGGAAAAACATGTAAAACTATTATACATGATTTAAAGCATAACAATTGAAAGTACATAAAGTACTTTATGTAAAGTAAAATTTTTCGGAAAACATCTCCCATCTTCTGAAGAAAACCAGTAAAGATTGAGGACTTGACCACTGCTTCAAATTTGAAAACAGTGCAAAACTCCAAAAATCATAAAGAATCAAGGCATCATGTTATCACTGAAAGATAATAATCTTCCATCAACCAAATTCAAAGATACAAAAATTAGTGATTTAGCTTAAAGTATTTCACAATAGTGAAAGGGTCAGTTACCCCATGGACTATAACCCACCAGGCTCCTCTGTCCATGAAATTCTCCAGGTAAGAATAATGGAGTGGGTATGCATTCCCTTCTTTCACTTTCATCAAGAGGCTCTTTAGTTCTACCTCACTTTCTGCCATAAGGGTGGTGTCATCTGCATATCTGAGGTTATTGATATTTCTCCTGGCAATCTTGATTCCAGCTTGTGCTTCTTCCAGCCCAGTGTTTCTCATGATGTACTCTGTACATAAGTTAAATAAGCAGGGTGACAATATACAGCCTTGACGTACTCCTTTTCCTATTTGGAACCAGTCTGTTGTTCCATGTCCAGTTCTAACTGTTGCTTCCTGACCTGCATACAGGTTTCTCAAGAGGCAGGTCAGGTGGTCTGGTATTCCCATCTCTTTCAGAATTTTCCATAGTTTATTGTGATCCACACAGTCAAAGGCTTTGGCATAGTCAATAAAGCAGAAATAGATGTTTTTCTGGAACTCTCTTGCTTTTTTGATTATCCAGGTGTGGTGGCTGCAAGGGCACACAGTCACAGTGGAGAGGAGCTACCCCAGGCCCAAGTCCGGGGGTGGCAGCCAATATTATACACATATACACCAATAAAAAATCAAAACAGTCCAACAAAAATAAAGTACAACAGATTGATCTGGCAAACAATGGAAACCAAAAATTATATCTACCAGAACCAAACTAACTAAGGCAGTAACTGAAAAGCAAAACTAAATCTAGGGGGCAACTAGGGAATAAGGCAACGAAAATAAAACTAACAAATATGTAGAGAGGAAAGGAAAGAAAGAAAACAATGGATATGCAAAGTTAAATAGAGGCAGATAAAGAAGATTTATATACATTAAAAATTAACTGCAATGGGAAAATAACAATAGGAAAAGCAAAAAAGGGAATAAATGTAGAAAAAATAATGATAGGTTTAAAAAATTAAAATTAATAAAAGAGAAAAGAATTAAGAAGGGAAAACCACAGAAGTGCAAGAGCCCAACGCAGAGACAGAGGTTTACAACAACAATAAAAAATTTGACTCAGGAAAATAAAAGCCCAAAAGGTTAATTATATTTCATAGTGCCTATAAAATTGACAATTATAACAGAGGGAGAATAAAAGGTAACAAAAAAAATTGCAAAAGAATCTACTGCTGCTGTTGCTGCTGCTAAGTCGCTTCAGTCGTGTCCGACTCTGTGCGACCCCATAGATGGCAGCCCACCAGGCTCACCCATCCCTGGGATTCTCCAGGCAAGAACACTGGAGTGGGTTGCCATTTCCTTCTCCAAAAGAATCTACAGAACAAGTCAAAACATAAGAATAATAAATATTTCTCTTGAGTCACTGCTGTCAGAATCCTTTCCCTCGCTGGGAGTCACAGTCCACCTCACCTCCCTAAGATGCCCTCCAACACGGTGCTTATCTCTGGACATGCTGTGGGGCAGCTCAGATTCTAATCTGGTCCTATGTGTTCTTGACTCCAATGTCCACAGCTACCAAAACTAGTATGTTTTATTTTGTGGGAGCTCTCAATGACCTTTTATATATTCCATAGACACAGAATCTGCCTAGTTGATCGTGTGGATTTAATCTGCAGTTGTAAAGGTGGTGGAAAGGTTTCAGGTCTTCTTCCTTAACCACATTGCCCCTGAGTTTCAATTGTGGTTTTATTTCCATCTCTGCATTTGAGTTGTCCACTGAGGTTTGCTCTGGAGTACTTGGGTTTGCCCCTGTGAGGGCCAGGTGTGGAAGTGGTACACCTCCTTGGGTCGCAGGGGTTCTGGCAGCACCAGATACTCAGGGGAGTTGGTGGCTAGGGCAGAAGGATATGTGCTCTAGAAATATCAATAACTTCAGATATGCAGATAACACAACCCTTATTGCAGAAAGTGAAGAGGAACAAACAAGCCTCTTGATGAAAGTGAAAGAGGAGAGTGAAAAAGTTGGCTTGAAGCTCAACATTCAGAAAACTAAGATCATGACATCTGGTCCCATCACATCATGGGCAATAGATGGAGAAACAGTGGAAACAGTGTTAGACTTTATTTTTTTGGTCTCCAAAATCACTGTGGATGCTGATTGCAGCCATGAAATTAAAAGACGCTTACTCCTTGGAAGGAAGGTTATGACCAAACTAGATAGCATATTAAAAAGCAGAGACATTACTTTGCCAACAAAGGTCCGTCTAGTCAAGGCTATGGTTTTTCCAGTGGTCATGTATGGATGTGAGAGTTGGACTGTGAAGAAAGCTGATCGCCGAAGAATTGATGCTTTTGAACTGTGGTGTTGGAGAAGACTTGAGAGTCCCTTGGACTGCAAGGAGATCCAACCAGTCCATTCTAAAGGAGATCAGTCCTTGGTGTTCATTGGAAGGACTGATGCTAAAGCTGAAAATCCAATACTTTGGCCACCTCATGCGAAGAGTTGACTCACTGGAAAAGACTCTGATGCTGGAGGGATTGGGGGCAGGAGGAGAAGGGGACGACAGAGAATGAGATGGCTGGATGGCATCACCGACTCGATGGACGTGAGTTTGAGTGAATTCCGAGAGTTGGTGATGGACAGGAAGGCCTGGCGTGCTGTGGTTCATGCGGTTGCAAAGAGTTGGACACGACTGAGCGACTGAACTGAACTGAACTGAGAAGGGTATGGCATCCAATATTAGCCAATACGCTCCAGTATTCCTGCCTGGAGAACTGCCCTCCCTGACAGAAAAGCCTGGTAGGCCACAGACTACAAGGTTACAGAGCTGGACATTGCCGAGATGACCCTTCATGTACAGATGCAGGACTTTTTTTTGCCTGTGGCCAGTCTGCCCCAGTGAGAGTTGAGTGTGAAGGTGGCACAGCTGCTTGGCTTGCAGGGACCCTAGCGGTGCCAACCATGCAAGGACACTATGCCCCTCTGCCCCAGGAGTTATGGCCCTATCAGCATCTTTCTTTGAGCTTCTTGTAACTGGCAATCAGTCTTTCTCCATAGCGCCACCCATTCAGCACTTAGAGGGTTCCTCTGCCTGGGGTCCTTCTCTGTTGTTTGGCTCATCAGACATTTGAAGGGCCAACCTGGCTGGGGTCCTGCTCTGTAGTTCACTGCATCAGGCATTTGATGCCTGATGGGCCAGCCTCTCTATTGTTCAGCTGCCAATGCTGGTGTGTGGAGAAAGAGAAGCTATGGTGATGGCTGCACCCCGAATGCGTGACTCAGCAGTATTGCCTTGCTTCCATGGCTGCCCGGCTTTCCTCCACAGGAATTTCCCACCGCAATCTCCTCCCTCACCTCCTCTCGATATATCTCTCCACAGTCAACAGCAGCCCTTGCCCTGGGATAGTTCCACAATCCCCAAACATACAGTTCCAGGGTATGTATGGCTGTGGCAAGGACTGTCTGATTCTCATTCCATTTAGGTTGTCACTGATCAGTTGTTTCACACTCAGCCTTAAATGTTTCTCCTCTGACACAGACAATTGCCCCGATGTGGAGAATGGACCACTGCCTGCCGAGGGCAGACCCAGTCCTACTAACACTCCTGTTTTCCCCCCTAGTTCCTTCATTGTACCGAGTTTTGAGTGGTTCAATATACTTTTTTCCTCTGGTCAGGTACTGCTGTCGGCTCTCATCTGGTGTTCTGCAAGCACTTGTGTCTGAAGTTGTATTCCTGATGTATCCATTGAGAGCGATGCACTCCATGTTCACCTGCTCCTAAGCCATCTTGTTCTCTCCTCTTTATGCTTTTTAATCTCTACCTATGATGTTACATTATATTCTACCTATAATGTTCAGTTCAGTTCAGTTGCTCAGTCCTGTCCAACTCCCTGCGACCCCATGGACTGAAGCACACCAGGCCTCCCTCTCCATCATCAACTCCCGTAATTTACTCAAACTAATGTCTGTTGAATTGGTGAAGCCATCCAACCATCTCATCATCTGTCGTCCCCTTTTCCTTCCGCTGTCAACCTTCCCCAGCATCAGGGTCTTATCAAATGAGTCAGTTCTTTGCATAAGGTGGCCAAAGTATTGGAGTTTCAGTTTTAGCATCAGTCCTTCCAATGAATATTCAGGACTAATTTCCTTTAGGATGGACAGGTTGGATAAGCTTTCTGTCCAAGGGACTTTCAAGAGTGTTCTCCAACATCACAGTTAAAAAGCATCAATTCTTCATTGCTCAGCTTCCTTTATAGTCCAACTCTCACATCCATACATAACTACTGGAAAAACGATTGCCTTGACTAGATGGACATTTGTTGGCAAAGTAATGTCTCTGCTTTTTAATAAGCTGTCTAGGTTGGTCACAGTTTTTCTTCCAAAGAGCAAGCATTTTTTAATTTCATGGCTACAGTTACCATCTGCAGTTATTTTGGAGCTCCCCCCCCCCCAAAATAAAAAGTCATTGTTTCCACTGTATCTCCATCTATTTGTCATGAAGTGATGGGACCAGATGCCATGATTTTAGTTTTCTGAATGTTGAGTTTAATCCAGCGTTTTCACTCTCCTCTTTCCCTTTCATCAAGAAGCTCTTTAGTTCTTCACTTTATGCCATAAGGGTGGTGTCACCTGCTTATCTGAGGTTATTGATATTTCTCCCAGAAATCTTGATTCCAGCTTGTGCTTCAACCAGCCCAGCATTTTTCATGACTTACTCTGCATATAAGTTAAACAAGAGGGTGACAGTAGACAGCGTTGAAGTACTCCTTTTCCTATTTGGAACCAGTCTGTTGTTTCATGTCCAGTTCCAACTGTTTCTTCTTGACCTTCAGACAGATTTCTCAGGAGGCAGGTCAGGTGGTCTGGTATGCCCATCTCTTCAAGAATTTTCCACAGCTTGTTTTGATCTACACAGTCAAAGGCTTTGGCATACTCAATGAAGCAGAAGTAGATGTTTTTCTGGAACTCTCTTGCTTTTTCCATGATTCAGCAGATGCTGGCAATTTGATCTCCAGTTCCTCTACCTTTTCTAAAACCAGTTTGAATATCTGGAAGTTCACTGTTCACGTACTGTTGAAACCTGGCTTGAAGGATTTTGAGCATTACTTTGCTAGTCTGTGAGATGAGTGCAATTGTGCGGTAGTTTGAGCATTCTTTGCCATTGCCTTTCTTTGGGACTGGAATAAAAAGTGAACTTTTCCAGTCCTGTGGCCACTGCTGAGTTTTCCAAATTTACTGGCATACTGAGTGTAGTACTTTTACAGCATCATCTCTTAGGGTTTGAAATAGCTCAACTGGAATTCCATCACCTCCACTAGCTTTGTTTGTTGTGATGTTTCCTAAGACCCACTTGAGTTTGCATTCCAGGTTGTCTAGCTCTAGATGAATGACCACACCATCGTGCCTATCTGGGTCATGAAGATCTTTTTTGTATAGTTCATCTGTGTATTCTTCCCACCTCTTCTTAATATCTTCTGCTTCTGTTAGGTCCATACCATTTCTGTCCTTTATTGTGCCCATCTTTGCATGAAATCCCCAAGAAAAAGAAATTTAAAAAGGCAAAATGGTTGTCTGAAGTGGCCTTACACACAGCTTTGAAAAGAAGAAAACTGAAAACCAAAAAGGCAAAGGAAAGTTAATCCAACTGAATGCAGAATTCCAAAGATTAATAAGCAGAAAAAAAAAAAAAAACCTTCCTCATTGATCAGTGCAAAGAAATAGAGGAAAACAATAGAATGGGAAAGACTAGAGATCTCTTCAAGAAAATTAGAGATACCAAGGGGACTTTTCGTGTAAAGATGGGCACAGTAAAGGACCTATAATGTTACATTATAATAATTGCTAAAATAGAAAATTGCCATAAAGTTCCCAATCTCCTTATTTAAAAATCCCCTCCCCATATTCTTTTCCTCTTATGAACTTTACTGTTTGTGCAGTCTTATTCATATTCAGTAGTTTCTCTCAGTTAGCATTTTCTAAGGATCTCATCTATGCAAGATGATATTACATAAAGTGAAATAAAACACAGCCTTGTTTGTCAAGGCTTGCTATTTAATATTATACATGTACAGTAAATTGAATACATTTTCATGAGTACAAAAAGTACATGATGATCTTTGAAATTAAAAGATAAAGAGTTCTGATTGTGGAAAACATAGACATCTCTAAGCAGGTATACTTGAACATTGAAAGATGAATAGTTACTGCTAGGAGACAGGAAGAATAGTTTGTTCCTATCACCAATGACTACTATGAATCTGACACAGATGACAAATCAGAGTCAGCTCTGTATATTTTTATCTTTTGACCAATAATAATTAATACTGGCTCTCACCCAGAGAACGTATAAGCCATTGAGACAAAATTTTAATATTTTTATCTTAAATTTCCTTATACCCAAAATTAGAGTAACACACTTTACCTCGGTGATATTTAGAAAAATACTGGAAGTTAATACAGTCATGATATTTCAGATGTCTAGCCCATTTATCATTTTGGCTATTAAGATCTGAAATTTTATTGAAAATGATCATTATATTGGTGTGCATATCTATCTCTTTTTTCCTGTCTAAAATTTTTCTTAACACCTTGGAGATGTGTGAATATTTGCACAACTATTCAAGTTGTTAAGTTTTGCTTTCATAATGTACTATGATTTTTAACATTTACAGGAAATAAGACTTCAAAAATGTCACACTATACTTATGAGAAGTATACAAATCTATATTCTTTTAAAATTAACGTATATGTGTATGTATTTGTGGGTGTCACTAGCATCTTCCTCATTTTTCTACTTCAAAGTATACTAAAATATGATAATGGAAGTAAAATATGGCCTTTTCTTTAAAAAATTTGACTTAACCTCATTCATATCTCTGAGAAATTGTATTATAGTTATTCAGCAAACATATTCTCCTCTACACCTCTCTGCTGAAATGGGGCATTATTACCACGACACACTGATTTTTTGCTAATGAAATGTTAACCAGTTGGTACAAGCAGACTGATTAAACACACCTATGTCAACTAACAAGCCCCTTGTGCATTTGTGATCCTCCATGAGAAGAATAGAGTTAGAGTCTGATTCTCATCTGAGGGGAATTTAGAGATAAGAATGTTAGATGGAAATGAGAATCCAACTCATAATTTGGACGTTCAACTTAAAAGAAAGCTGTTCCAGCTGACCTGCCTACTAGTGAATGAAAAAAAGTGTATATATATTCTATCCTTGAAATAGAAATGATTTTTCAACTCATTCAATTTTACAGTATTCTATTACACAGCATTGTCACAGCAACAGTTAATTAACACTGGGTCTTATTTTTTACCCAAATTACATATTACCAATTTCCTCTAATCTGTTACTCTGGTAGACAGAAAATATTACTGATAGTACTGATATAGAGGAAAGTACATAGTAGATAAGGGCTTCCCCAGTGGCTCAGTGGTAAAGAATCAGCCTGGCAATACCAGAGACATGGATTCAATCCCTGGATTGGGAAGATCCCCTGGAAAGTAAATGGCAACCCACTCCAGGATTATTGCCTGGAGAATTCCATGGATAGAAGAACCTGGAGGGCTGCAGTCCATGGGGTCGCAAAGAGTCAGACACGTTAGTGACTAAACAACAACACCACAACATAGTAGACACAATTAGACCTTGGAGTGTCTAGAGCCTGACAACACTATCTCCTCTCAGCAACAGCACTCTTCCTTTTCTCTCCTAATCTCTTTTCTTCCTTTTATTTTTTTTAATCTCAGGAGTTATTCCACCTAGTCAGGTGCTACTTTCTTATTGCTATCAATTTTTAGGGATGATGGAACTTCTTTTCAGAAAAAAAAAAAAAAAAGAAACCTACTATATTATTATACTATTTTACATGTAGCAAGATAATTTTATCCTCTTGTTGTCTTTTTCTGAGCATTAGAAAATGCACATAATATATCTGACATGGGTTTATTTTACTACTGTGTATGTGTGTGCACATGTATGTGTATAATATTCAATAAAACTGTTCTGTAAAGTTTAATGTCATTGGCTAGAAATTGGGTATCATCGATAATCTCTATCTGTAAGCATATTTTATACCTTTAATTCCTTCCAGAATTAAGCGCTAATTCAGCTTTTAGATATAGCATACATTTAACCTTTTACAATATTATTGCAGTTGGAATCTGACAGATTATTAAAGATCTCATCCCAGATGAAGGCAAGGAAAACAATGTTCTGCTTGCTTCATCTCACATACTGTGAACAGTGCAGTGTCCACTACATAATCTATTGAGTGCTGTATTTTTTCTTTTTTTATGCTTTTTGATGATTTTGCTGTTTAATATTTCACCAGTTGAAGTGCTGAAGTGCTGTCCTGTATTACTAACAGCAAGAAGGCTGTGATATACCCATTAACATAAGTAGCAAGAATTTAACGTTTTGCTACTTTTGTTATTGGTGCAGCTTACATTTCCATTCCAGTTACATGTTGCTTGAATTAATCTGTTGTGGTTTATAACATAACCTTCGGAGTAGTCCACCTACCATGGATGATCTCAAACTATAGGCAAACGAACTGAGTAACAGTAGTGATTAGTACTATGGTCCTTTCAAAAGTAATTAAAATATAGAAATATCAATGGTATAGTTGAATTCATATTAGAATATTTAACAAGCATTTATAGATTTTCTAAATCCATGATTAGATACAAAACAACAAATGAATGAATTAAAATGTTTTTATTAATGAAATAAAACTATAATGAAAATTTTTATATTACAAAAATTATTATTTTATGATGGCAGATACAGCAATAAGATTTGAGATAGTAACACCTAATATTTTATAGTAATATAATTTGTCATGAAAAACAACATTAAAGAAACACGTTTAATTGGATAGTCTAAAATTATAAAATTCTGAAACTTCAATTAAACATAATTAAAATATCAATTTGGCCTTGTAAGGTGTAACTGTAAAGGACTTTGAAAAGTCAGTCATACCAATCAAAAGACCCAAATGTAATATTAAAATATTTGAAGACTCAGAAGAAACATAATTGCATATTACTTCCCCATTTCCTATTCCCAAAGCATCTGACTGCCTTAGAATCTCTCCATTTAGGCAAAATTATAGTTAATTAAAATGTACTTTTTACCTTGGCACTCAAAAGATCAAACTGCCAAAAATTAGCTTGTGGTGCAGAATTGCTCCTTCTTTCTATCCTCTGCCTTTAGTGCTAGAGTAACAAGAAAAACTGCTTTGACGATTTTACTACCAAAATGTATTCCTCTGATTCAGTTGTACAGTTTCTTGTATCTTCGTTAAGTCACAGTGCCTCAAATTAGTGTCAAATGTATTAAAATACAGTATCCAAAGTTATGTTATCAAATATCTTTGAATTCTTATTTTGCATTCACAGACAGGTATTCATGGCACCATTACTACTTATCATTTCTAAATACATGGAAACTCTGACAATAAAATTATTTGTGTTATCTCTACTTGAGTTTTAAACAAATACTAGGTATGAAAATATATTCTGAATACCTGTGTTTGCTTGGAATGACAGAATTTTTATACTAATAAATATATTTAATATAAGCTAAAATAAAAGAAAACTATGCTTATTAAAAATTGTGTCATTTTTCAAATTTCTTCAGTTCAGTTCAGTCGCTCAGTCGTATCCAACTCTTTGCGACCCCATGAACCACAGTACGCCAGGCCTCCCTGTCCCATCACCAACTCCCGGAATTCACTCAAACTCACGTCCATTGAGTCGGTGATGCCATCCAGCCATCTCATTCTCTGTCGTCCCCGTCTGCTCCCACCCCCAATCCCTCCCAGCATCAGACTCTTTTCCATTGAGTCAACTCATCGCATGAGGTGGCCAAAGTATTGGAGTTTCAGCTTTAGCATCAGTCCTTCCAATGAACACTCAGGATTGATCTCCTTCAGAATGGACTGGTTGGATCTCCTTGCAGTCCAAGGGACTCTCAAGAGTCTTCTCCAGCACCACAGTTCAAAAGCATCAATTCTTTGGCGCTCAGCTTTCTTTACAGTCCAACTCTCACATCCATACATGACCACGGGAAAAACCATAGCCTTGACTAAACGGACCTTGGTTGGCAAAGTAATCCCATTCAGTGTAATCAATCTGAAGTCTTCCTGCTTCCATTTTAACTACAATTAAATTAATGCTTCTATTGTTACAAAGAATTGGTATGTGGAACAATCAGACATTTTACTGTTAATAGATTTGTAGTTTTATGAAAGCATTTGTTTAGTAAATCAATGGGATTACAAGTTCTGTGCCTGGTGGTGAACCATTTATGCAATAGGTTTGTTTGTTTTTCTTTTTCTTAGCACAAGCATAATTTCCAGCCGTGATTTCAAACAGCTTCAAGAATATAGCACTCTTAGGACTTCAATTAATATTTCCTTTACAAATATACAGCAACTAAAAGGAAACTATGTGGGAAAGTGCCATGTAATGATTGTAGACACACTGATTAGATGGATAGCTACATAGATGAGCTGGATAGATATATAAATGAATGTTTGATATAACATATATGAAATGTTACATGTATATATGAAGGTATTTAACCTAAAAGCTAAATTTCATTCAGTAATTTATTTTTATTTTAATCATTAAAATAATTAGTGTACAAACAAAGCTGAGTGACAAAGAATTGATGCTTTTGAATTGTGGTGTTGGAGAAGACTCTTGAGAGTCCCCTGGACTGCAAAGAGATCCAACCAGTCCATCCTAAAGGAAATCAGTCCTGAATATTCATTGGCAGGACTGATGCTGAAACTGAAACCCCAATACTTTGGCCACCTGGTGCGAAGAACTGACTCACTGGAAAAGACCCGGATGCTGGGAAAGATTGAAGGCAGGAGGAGAAGGGAACAACAGAGGCTGAGATGGTTGGAAGGCATCACTGACTCAATGGACATGAGTGAGCAAGCTCTGAGAGTTGGTGATGGACAGGGAAGCCTGGAGTGCTTCAGTCCATGGGCTGCAAAAGTGGACACAGCTGAGCAACTGAACTGATCAGGATAGACTCTGCAACTGTCCACAAAAATCTATTTCTCCTGTTTCTGACATAGCAGAATTGCATTTCTCAGTTCCTAGAAGTTAAGTGTGTGTGTTAAGTGTGGCTTTGTACTGGTATCTTCCTAATGAAATGTGAGTGGTAGTAATGTGTTTCTCTTTCATGGCAGGGTCTTAAAAAAAGTGGCTATGTTCTCTCTGTCCTTTTCATTTTCCCATGGTAGACTAAAATTTCAATGATCAGAGTGACTTCAGAAGCCTGATGTTACAGGTGATTCATTCATCAAACTGGATTCTAGAAATATTATATGAAACAGAATTGCCTGTGACCCAAAAACCATAACTTGAAAAACTGTGTGACATGAAACTAAATCATGATGGTTTTTGTCACCAAATTGTGAGGGTCTATAACCATTTATCCCACCTGAACTAGCAAGCTAGTTTTGTAATGTTAGACAAATTATTTTACATACGTGCCTCAGATATGTCAACTAAAAAAATGTACGTTGTTTAGATTGAAAGTGAAATAACAATTTCTATAGATTCTAACATTGTAATTTCCCTTGAACAATCTACACTCATCTTAAAGACTTCGTATGACATTCCCTGATACAAATTACCATTCTATTTGAAGAATATAAATGTTATTTATTCTCTTTCAATTTCCTTAATTCTTCCTTAGCCATTTGTTAAAGTCCAAGAGAGTAACATATAGAGTATAAATACAAACGCAAAAAGTACTCAATAATAACTTATATCTTGATAATCCCTGTATCTCATGATTCTGCTGTGGGCAGAGCAGGTACACAGTGAACAGGTAATACTTCATAAGTAACACTGTTAATATCTTGATTGATTAATCTGATGTTGGCTTACATTCATCTGGAAATCTTCATGTTGTAATTACAGAATGTGTAATACTAAATTTTTTTCAACTTCCAATAAATATGCTTCTCTTAGATAAAAGCAGTGAAAAATAAAGTTACTTATCCCAGTCATATAGCTAATTATGTGAACCGCATTAATATATGCTGGATACTAAAATGATAAAATGGAAATAAATATAAAAATTCAAAGACAGATATTTGTTTAGATGGTATGGGTTTTCATTAAGATATAGTTATAATATCATTCAATATATTTGAACAACCTTAATAAATACAATACTTTCTTTTAAATTCTATATTACTTATTTTATTATCAATTCCTTCCTATTAATTTAAATTATATAAATGAGTATAGACCATTGAAACCAGAATATGCAATTTATAGTTCTCTTATACCTCTTCATATAAAGTATTAATTACAACTGTCAAAAACATTTTAGGACTTACCAGTGTAAAATTTATTCACTGTGTTCTAATATTTTAAAACAGTACCTCTTTCTAAGTCTCAAAGTTCTTGAAACTTCTGAGCACAAAGAAAGTGCTTGATTTATTGCTGTGACTGATAAATGTGATTTAAAAATTTTGCTGAAGTCATTAAAACTCATCAAATTTTTCAATGATATGCATATACCAATCATTTAAGGAAAATATTCTAAACTATTCTCAGCAGCTCATTCACTCTGATGACTAGCTTCCACATGTTTATCCCTTAAATAATATAGATAGGCAGCTTTTTCTGATTATATAGAAAAATTATTCAATGATAAATCTGAAATTCTTGGAAAATCAAACTCGAACACTGAGATCTTTGTCTTCATAATAGATATTTGTAGAATATAATAACCAGGAAGACTTCTGTGACCTATGAAAATTATTGGTCATTAAAAGACAATCCCATTTTACTTTTGCTAAATTTGAGAACATAAAACTAGTTAAGTTTATCTTGACAAAAGCCTCAATACAGTAAGATGTATTTTTAACTGAAAATGGGCAGTAGGATCCCAGGAGGAGTGAAAGGACAGCTGGCATGACAACACCTGACATCTTGTGCCTAATTGGTTTTGAATGCTTGACAGATTCTTATAATGTTACTGAAGCACTCAGACTGGCAGGTAACTGTTGGGAATAGATTGAGTGGTGGTTAGGCCACTTTTCATATAACTTGCATGTGAGAATCCTTTAGATGCACTTCACATCAAAGATATATTCTAAGTTCAAGAACCTCTCTACTAATATATTCCTTTTCTTCAAATTCAAGATAAATGGAACAACTTAAGTCTTCAATAGTTCTTCAATAGTTCTTTTTTCCTTTCCTTCCACATTCAGGTCAGGTTTAGACTGGAAGGGAAATTATATTATTGAGAAAGAGGAGAAATAAACACTTTTATGCGCTTCAAGTCTATTAACTGACCAAATGTCAATACATGGGTAGCATAGCTTAAACTAGAACCAGGAACACTTCACTCATCAAAGTATTAAAACTTCTTTAAGGAAGGTGAATTTATCGTTAGTGGAAATTTATAATATAATCATCTTGAAAAGACACAAGAAAATAGTACATAAATTATAGCATAAACTGTGGTGCAAAAGAAAGAAATGTTTGTATAGGGTCACAAATCTAACAACTAAACTTGAAATCCACTATTTACAGTATGATAAATTGAAATGTCCCTTCTCTCATAAAGTGATAAATGATAATACTTCCTAGGGTTGTATGAAAACTGCATCAGAATATATACACAATCATTATATGATTGAGTCAGACACGACTGAAGCAACTTCACATGCATGCATACACTCTCATCCTAATTATCATTAAAGTTTTTTTTGCCAACTATTGCATTGCTTCCTACATTTTGCTACTGTTTTGTTTTTATGGGAAGTGAGATTTTTAGTGAAAAAAGATCAATATCTGAAATTTATCAGTGGTCACTAGTTTTCTAGCCTGGAAGCCTCAGTTATTTGTGAACTCTCCCTCCACCATTAAAATGCCATTGTGAACCGGTCAAATTTATTATCAGGTGGCTAAACATTAAAAGAAAACATTAAATTTAAAAAGTTACTAATGTCAATAAGACACATTTCTAGCCTTATAGGGTTCAAATCTACATTTTTAAAAAATAATAAAGACTACAGAATAAGGTAGACAATTTAGTGCTCAACAAAGCACAAATACAGTAATACCTACACAAAAAGGTATGAATATTAATCATTGACTATGTAAAATTTTTAAATTATTTCATAAAAAATGAGATATTTTAGGTAGGATCTAAATGCAGAGAATATGGTCAGAAATGAGAAAAGAATGCAACAAAAGAAGCCTACTCACAGAAAAGCAAGGATTGCTTAGGCAAAATACAATATCACTAAGGCATACAAAGATGAGAGACAAGATAGTTAGACAATATGTTCTATCCAAAGTGTTCTTAACATCCAACCACCCTTACTTTCTATCTTCTCTGACAGCACTGTAGCCTGAGCCGGTCTGTATCTCATACTTTATTAGTGAAGCCTTCAAATTGATTCCCATTGCTCTGAGACACTGTTCACTGAAACGTCTTTAAAAACGATCTATCTTCAGATAGGTGGCGCTAGTGGAAAAGAACCCCCCTGCCAATGCAGGTTCGACATAAGACACACTGGTTCTATCCCAGTGCGGAAGATCTCCAGTATTCTTGCCTGGAGAATCTCATGGAGAGAGGAGCCTGGTGGACTACAGTTCATAGGATTGCACCAAATTGGACACGACTCAAGCAACTTAGCACATATATTCCTAAATGATAGTATTAATGTGTTTGTACCCATTTATAAAGAACATTTGCTCCGTATTTACCAAAGATTGAGTCAACTTATCTTCTCAAAATTTTGGATACTCATTTGTTGTTAAATATCCCTCACCATTCCTGGAATATTCCATTATGTCACGTTCTACCAGTCCCTGATTCCCTGAGCCATCCCTAAATAAACCTAGAATGTATTCTTTTCTCAAAATCTGGATCAGTTTTCATCACCAGAATTAAACTACTCCTAACTTTAGTTGACATTCATTTATTAATCCATTTATTAAATTATATTTAATAATACTTACTAAATCACTATTACATGCAAGGATATGTCATATGCATAAAGGATTTAAATTTTTCCCACCATCTTAATGTTGATGAGAAAAAAATTTAAACAATGAACAGATTTACACTCTCTTCCTCTATGTTTACAGTGTTTCCTATCTAATCCATGCAGTCCTAATTGTTTTACACATGAATTCTTTGGAATCTGGTAGGTAATCAGTATACATTCTATATTGCTTCCCAATTTTAAAAGAGAAAAACAGCACTAAAAATTCACATCACTCTACCAATACTATTTATCTTCATGCTACTTTAGAACTCTTCCACCATTATCTAGACTAATCTGCTGGAGAATAGGAAATGAGACTTCAGTTGACCCTATCACCCAAACTGACAGTCATTCTAATTATACAAGACTTCTGAATAGGATAGGAATTTCCCAACTTACCTGCCAGCAGAACACAGATGAACAGATAAGCTCAACAAGGATGAAGCAGCTCAAAGGGTGAAGAATCTGTCTGCAAGGCAGGAGCCCTGTGTTTGATCCCTAGGTTTGGAAGATCCTCTGGTGAAGGGAATGGCAATCCACTCCAGTATTCTTATCTGGAGAATCCCAAGGACAGAGGAGTCTGGCGGGCTACAATCCGTGGGACTGTAGAATTGGACACGGCTGAGTGACTAACAACCTTAAAAGACAGTGCCAAAAATATTTCTACATCCTCAGTCTGACAAAGGTCATCTGCAAAATTCCCACAGCTAACATCATTCTTAATGAATGGAAACTGAGAGCAACCCCTCCAAGATAAGGAAGAAGATAAAAATACTCACTCGTATCACTTCTGTTCAACAGCATACTGAAATTCTAGAGAAGGCAGTTAGGCAAGAAAAAATTCCATACTGGCACAGAAGACATTATCTGTTACTAGTTGCAGATGACATATTCTTGTATGTTGAAATTCCTAAGAATAATAATAAAAAAAAAATGTCTAATAAACATGTTCAGCCAGTTTACAGAACACAGGATTGGAATAAAAATAAACTATATTTCTAGACACTAGCAATGATCCATCTAAAAATTAAACTAAAACTTCCACGTGAAGAACATCAAAATATAATAATTGGGAGTAAATTTAACAAAAGAAGTATGAAATGTTAACACTGAAAACTACAACGTAACACTGAATAAGTTACAGATGTGGATGAACAGAAATGCATTTCATGCTCATCCATGGAAAGATGATACAATATTGTCTTAGTTCATTTGGGTTGTCATAATAAAACATCAAAGGCTGGGTAGCTTATAAATAATAAAATTTTATTTCTCACAATTCTGGAAGCTGAGAAGTTCAAACAAAGAGTGCTGATAGACCTTATTTTTGATGAAACTATGTTTCCTAGAAGGCTGGCAGTCATTTCACTTTAACCTCCCAAGGTAAAAGGGGCAAGAGTACTTTCACAGGATTCTTTTATAAGGGCACTAATGCCATTCATGAGGGCTCCATCCTTATGATCTAATTAACTCTCCAAAGCTATACCTCCTAATTTTTTTACATTTGATAGTTGGGTTTTAACATATTAATGTTGGAAGAACACAAACATTCAGATTATGGCAGTTGATAAGAACACATTGCTTTGTTAATTTCATTAAGAAGGCAATATTCCTCCAATATATTCAAAGCATTCTCTATCAAAATCTCACCTCCTTTATTTTTCTATATCAATTTTTCCTAAAATTCATGTAGTAATATAAGTATACCAACATAATAAAAATAATCTTAAAAAAGAAGAATGATGTGGGCAGATTAAAACTTTTCAAATTTAAATTTTATTGAGGGAGGTGGGAGGGGGGTTCAAGAAGGGGAACACATGTACACCTGGGCGGATTCATGTCAATGTATGGCAAAACCAACCAATATAATATTGTAAAGTAATAAGCCTCCAATACAAAAATAAATTAAAAAATAAATAAAATTTACTGCAAAGCTACAATAATCAAAACACTCTGATGCTGTCAGAAGGATAGGCACATAAATTAATAAAATATAACTGAGAATTCATATACATATATTGTCTTACATATATTGTCAGTTGATTTTCAAGAAGATATTCCAATGGGGAAACAATAATGTTTATAACATTGGTAATAGGATAACTGGACATTCTATCTCACACCATATGCAAAATAAGTAATGTTAGGACTCTATCCCATGCTATATACAAAAACTAACTCAAAACGGATCAAAGACTTAAATGCAAGGGCTAAAACTATAAAGATCTTAGAAGACATAAGGTAAAAGTTTCTGTAACCTCGTATTAGGTTCTACATTCTTAGATATGACACCAAAATCCCAACTAGCAAAATACAAGAAAGAAATTTTACTTCATCAAAGTTTATAACAGTAGGCTTCAAAGTTCACCAACAAGTGAAAAAAAAATACAAGTGGGAGAAAATCTTTGCAAATAATATAGACAAGAAACTAGTATCCAGCATATATGAAGACTTACATCTCAATAAGAAAATGATAATAATCCAAATAAAAATGGGCAAAAGATAATGGATAAACATTTTTCAAATGAAGATAATCAAATCACCAACATACACATGAAAAGCAGCTCAACTTTATTGTTTAGGAAAAAACAAGTCAAAATAGCAATGAGATAACACTTGATACAGAAGATGGATAAACACAAGTGCTGGCAAGTGTATGCAGAAATTGTAACAATCAAATATTGCTTATGGGAATGTAAAATGGTACAAATGTTTTGGAAAATAGTGTAGGAGTTTCACAAAGAGTCAAATAAAGAGCTATAACTGTATAACACAGAAAGTTGACTGTCAGATATATACTCCACAGAACTGAAACAAAAATTAGTACATGATATTTATAGTATATTATTCATAATGTCCCAAAATTAGAACAACCCAAATGTCCATCAACAGATGAATGGCTTAACAAAATATGGTCTATCCATAAAATAGAACATCATCTACCTTTTAAAAACTAAAGTACTGATAGAACAAAGGAAGCTTTTTTAAACATTATGCTAGGTGAAAGAATCCAGACACAAAATGCCATATATTTTATGATTCCATTTATAGGAAATTTTTAGACTGGACAAATCCATAGATATGTAAAGCAGATTAGGTGATTGCAGGGCCTGGAAGAAAGAACGGAGATTGCTAATGCATAATGAATTTCTTTTGGAGGGAGATATTGAAACACTTCTGGAATTAGAGGTAAAGATTTCACACACTTTCAACAAATTCAGTTCAGTTCAGTCACTCAGTCATGTCCGACACTTTGCAACCCCATGAATTGCAGCACGCCACACCTCCCTGTGCATAACAAACTCCTGGAGTTCACTCAAACTCATGTCCATCAAGTTGGTGATTCCATCCACCCATCTCATCCTCTGTCATCCCCTTCTACTCCTGCCCCCAATCCTTCCCAGCATCAGGGTCTTTTTCAATGAGTCAACTCTTTGCATGAAGGGGCCAAAGTATTGGAGTTTCAGCTTCAACATCAGTCCTTCCAACGAACACCCTTAGGATGAACTGGTTGGATCTCCTTGCAGTCCAAGGGACTCTCAAGAGTCTTCCCCAGCAACACAGTTCAAAAGGATCAATTCTTCAGTGCTCAGGCTTCTTCACAGTCCAACTCTCACATCCATACATGACCACTGGAAAAACCACAGCCTTGACTAGACAAACCTTTGTTGGCAAAGTAATGTCTCTGCTTTTTAATATGCTGTCTAGGGTGGTCATAGCTTTCCTTCCAAGGAGCAAGCGTCCTTTAATTTCATGACTGCAATCACCATCCACAGTGATTCTGGAGCCCCCAAAAATAAAGTCTGACACTGTTTCCACTGTTTCCCCATCTATTTGCCATGAAGTGATAGGACCAGATGCCATGATTTTAGCTTTCTGAATGTTGAGCTTTAAGCCAACCTTTTCACTCTCCTCTTTCACTTTCATCAAGAGGCTTTTTAGTCCCTCTTCACTTTCTGCCATAAGGGTGGTGTCACCTGCATATCTGAAGTTATTGATATTTCTCCTGGCAATCTTGATTCCAGCTTGTGCTTCTTCCAGCCAAGCATTTCTCATGATGTACTCTGCATATAAGTTAAATAAGCAGGGTGACAATATACAGCCTTGACGTACTCCTTTTCCTATTTGGAACCAGTCTGCTGTTCCATGTCCAGTTCTAACTGTTGCTTCCTGACCTGCATACAGGTTTCTCAAGATACAGGTCATGTGGTCTGGAATTACCATCTTTTTTAAGAATTTTCCACAGTTTATAGTGATTCACACAGTCAAAGGCTTTGGCATAGTCAATAAAGCAGAAATAGATGTTTTTCTGGGACTTTCTTGCTTCTTCGATGATCCTGTGGATGTTGGCAATTTGATCTCTGGTTCCTCTGCCTTTTCAAAAACCAGCTTGAACATCTGGAAGTTTATGGTTCACGTATTGCTGAGGCCTGGCTTGGATAATTTTGAGCATTACTTTACTAGCAGGAACCATGAATTTTAAAGGGTTAATTTTATGGTATGTGAATTATATCTCAATAAAAAATGTACATAGTTGTATGAAATGATGCTGAATATCTCAATTGAGAAGACAATCTATTCAAGTAAGCAGCAAATCCATACTGAGAAAGTCTTTTATAATTAATAGATTTTTGCTTGAATTAAATAATCAAATGACATACTTTTAATGCATCCACGGGGTAAGATTATCTTAGAACATTTTAACCGAATCATTCAAAGTGGTTTGTAAATTATATGATACACAAGAAATGTAAGAATTTTGATAAGAAATGTAGATAATATTTAACCAGCAATTGCCTCGATGTATTAATGTGAAATATGAGAAGTTTGATGCAATTTTATTCACTTTAATTTATATTTTAATGGAAGGAAAATTGCTTTATAATGTTGTGTTGGTTTCTGCCATACAAGAATTCAAATCAGCCATAATTATACATATGTCCCCTCCTTCTTGAGCCTCTCCTCCCCTCCCCTCCCCACCCCTCCCCACCCTTCCCCTTCCCTTTCTAGGTCATCACAGAGCACCAGGCTGGGCTCCCTGAGGTACATAAGTAAGTTCTTACCAGCTATTTATTTTACACATGATATTGTAGATAGATTGTTGCTACTTCCTCCATTTGTCCCATTCTCTCCCTTCCCCACTCTGTCCACAAGTCCATTCTCTACAAGTGTGTCTCCAATCCTTCTTTGCAAAAATATTCATCAATACCACTTTTCTAGGTTCCATATGCATGTGCTAATATACAATATTTTGATTTTCTCTTTCTGACTTACTTCACTCTGTATGACTGTCTCTAGGTTCATCCACCTCACTAGAACTGACTCAAATCCGTTCTTTTCAATGGCTAAATAATATTCCATTGTATATATGTATCACAACTTCTTTATCCACTCATCTGTAGATGGGTATCTAGATTGCTTTCATGCCCTGGCTATTGTAAATAATGCTGAGATGAAGACTGGGGTACATCTGTCTTTCAGATTTGTGGTTTTCTCAGGGTATAGACTGATGGCTCAGATGGTGAAGGATCCATCAGCAATGTAGGAGACCTGGGTTTGATCCATGGGTCAGGAAGATTCCTTGGAGAAGGGAATGGCAGCCACCTCTAGTATTATTGCCTGGAGAATTCCATGGACAGAGGAGCCTGGCAGGTTAAAGTCCATGGGGTCTCATAGAGTTGGTCACAACTGAGTAATTAATATTTTCAGGGTATATGTCCAGTACTGGGATTGCTGGATCACACAGTAGAAAGGGTCAGACACAACAGAAATGACTTAGTAAGGCACAGGGCATGGTAGATTTACTCCTAGTTTTTTAAGGAATCTCTACACAGTTCTCCATAACATCTGTATCAGTTTACATTCCCACCAATAGCATATGAGGGATTCATTTTCTCTACATCCTCCCCAGCTTTTATTATTTGTAGACACTTTGATAATGGCCATTCTGACAGTGTGAGGTGATACCTCACTGTAGTTTGATTTGCATTTCTCTAATAATTAGTGATGTTAAACATCTTTTCATGTGTTTATTGGTCATCTGTCTTCCTTGAGAAAAGTCTGTTTAGGTCTTCTGCCCATTTTTTGATCAGGCTGTTTGTTTTCCTGGTATTAAGCTGTATGAGCTCCTTATCTATTCCATTTGCTAATAATTACAATAAGCAATTAACTCTGGGGAAATACTGGCAGGTACTTTCAACTTCATCCTATCGATAGGTGGTTGTTATGCGATAATTTCAAATACAAAGACTAACCACATATGTTCACAGAAAAAAAAATTCAAGAGTTAATTTTGGTTTGTTTAAGAATAAAGCCTAAAATTTACCTTGATCTCTATGTAAATATATCTATGAAAAGAGAAAATAAGAAGCTAAACTTTACTTTAAAAATACAATTAGGAAGAATAAAAATCGTAAAAATAAAACTAGCCTTTTTTTCAACTTTTAAGAAAAATTAAATACGAGCGAGTCATTGTAACAATACCTTCTCTTCTCTTTATAAAAAGAAAATATTAAAAATATAGAAATAATTAAACAGATTATAAGATAAACTAAATACCGTTGCACCTACAGTTCAGATTTATCCTATGCTGCATTTTTAAAATAATTGCCTAAGACTTTTTCTTAAAACATTACAGCTACAGTTGAGGCACAATATACCATAGAACACTTATGACTTCTATTTCTGCCTCTCTTCAGTTCAGTTCAGTTGCTCAGTCATGTGTGACTTTTGGGACCCCATGAACCACAGCACGCCAGACCTCTCTGTCCATCACCAGCTCCCGGATTTCACCCGAACTCATGTCCATTGCGGAGAAGTCAACGGCACACGACTCCAGTATTCTTGCCTGGAAAATCCCATTGACGGAGGAGCCTGGTAGCTGCAGTCCATGGAGTCGCTAAGAGTCGGACACAACTGAACAACTTCACTTTCACTTTTCACTTTCAGGCGTTGATAAAGAAATGACAACCCACTCCAATGTTCTTGCCTGGAAATTCCCAGGGACGGGGGAACCTGGTGGGCTGCCATCTATGGGGTCGCACAGAGTCGGACACGACTGAAGCAACTTAGCAGCAGCAGCAGCAGCATGTCCATTGAGTCGGTGATGCCGTCCAACATCTCATCCTCTGACCTCTCCTTCTCTTCCTACCCTCATCCTTCCTAGCATCAGGGTCTTTTCAAATGAGTCAGCTCTTCCCATCAGGTGGCCAAAGTATTGGGAGTTTCAGGTTCAACATCAGTTTTTCCAATGAACCTCCAGGATTGATCTCCTTTAGAATGGACTGGTTGGATTTCCTTGCAGTCCAAGGGACTCTCAAGAGTCTTCTCCAGCACCACAGTTCAAAAGCATCAATTCTTCGGCAATCAGTTTTCTTTACAGTCCAACTCTCACATCCATACATGACTACTGGAAAAATCATAGCCTTGACTAGACGGACCTTTGTTGAAAAGCAATGTCTCTGCTTTTTAATATGCTATCTATGTTGGTCACAATTTTCCTTCCAAGGAGTAAGTGTCTTTTAATTTCATGGCTGCAGTCACCATCTGCAGTGATTTTGTAGCCTCAAAAAATAAAGACTGCCACTGTTTCCACTGTTTCCCCATCTATTTGACATGAAGTGATGGGACTGGATGCCATGATCTTAGTTTTCTAAATGTTGAGCTTTAAGCCAACTTTTTCACTCTCCTCTTTCACTTTCAACAAGAGGCTTTTTAGTTCCTGTTCACTTTCTGCCATAAGGGTGGTGTGATCTGCATATATGAATTTATTGCTGTTTCTCCTGGCAATCTTGATTCCAGCTTGTGCTTCTTCCAGCCCAGCATTCCTCATGATGTACTCTGCATAGAAGTTAAATAAGCAGGGTGACAATATACAGCCTTGACGTACTCCTTTTCCTATTTGGAACCAGTCTGTGGTTCCATGTTCAGTTCTAACTGTTGCTTCCTGACCTGCATACAGGTTTCTCAAGAGGCAGGTCATGTGGTCTGGTACTCCTATCTCTTGAAGAATTTTCCACAGTTTATTGTGATACAGTCAAAAGCTTTGGCATAGTCAGTAAAGCAGAAATAGATCTTTTTCTAAAACTCTCTTTCTTTTACTATTATCCAGTGGATGTTGGCAATTTATCTCTGATTCCTCTGCCTTTTCTAAAACCAGCTTGAACATCTGGAAGTTCATGGTTCACATACTGTTGAAGCCTGGCTTGGAGAATTTTGCACATTACTTTGCTAGAATGTGAGATAAGTACAATTGTGAAGTAGTTTGAGCATTCTTTGGCACTGCCTTTCTTTGGTATTGGAATGAAAACTGACATTTTCCCATCCTGTGTCCACTGCTGAGTTTTCCAAATTTGCTGGCATATTGAATGCAGCACTTTCATAGCATCATCTTTTAGGATTTGAAATAGCTCAACTGAATTCCATCACCTCCACTAGCTTTGTTCATACTAATGCTTCCTAAGGCCCACTTGACTTCACATTCCAGGATATATGGCTCTAGGAGAATGATCACACCATCATGATTATCTGGGTTGTGAAGATCTTTTTTGTACAGTTCTTCTATGTATTCTTGCCACCTCTTCTTAATATCTTCTGATTCTATTAGGTCCATACCACTTCCTTCCTTTATTGAGTCCATCTTTGCATGAAATATTCCCTTGGTATCTCTAATTTTCTGGAAGAGATCGCTAGTCTTTCCCATTCTATTGTTTAATTTGTCTCTAACCAGAGGCAATAATTATTTAGAAGTAGATATAGAGTCTTCACCATTATTCTTTTAAATATTTGTATCACATAAATTAATCTTTAAAATATTAATATATTTTAAATAACATTAATTATACACATGTACAAATATATGTTTATTGTAATGGTATTAAATTATTTCTCCAAACCATGTATACAAGAGCTTATATCTTAAGAGTTTCTCTATTCTAGATAGCGAATATACCCATGACTGCAATTGTCAAGTCATGGCCACACAAAGGAGCTACTGTGGTTGGCCAAGCAGATTGTCTAATACAGAATTCTATGTCACTGTTGTTTATGTGAGGAGCTTCACTTGGTGATGTGAACAAAGTTGACAAACACTTTTAGTCTACTTAGCTGGCCTAGTTTCTGCACATTGCAAACCAGCTTTTCAAAAACTCACAGGTAAATACACCTCTCATTCTCCACATCCTCTACTATTACTGATGCTAACAGATTTAGAAAATGTTTTGCCAATGTAAATGTTATAAAAGGATACCTGAGTTATGTCCAACTCTGCGATCCCATGGACTGTAGCCTGCCAGGCTCCCACATCCATGGGTTTTTCCAGGCAAGAATACTAGATGGGTTACCATTCCTTCTCCAGGGGATCTTCCCAACCCAGGGATGGAACACATGTTTCCCACATTGTAGGCATATTCTTTACCATCTGAGCCACCAGGGAAGTATAAAAATACTCTGTATAATACCATAATGATGGATACATGTCATTATACATTTGTCCAAATCCATCATGTGTACCACACCAAAAAAGAATGGTAATGTAAACTAAGAATTAAGGGTGAGTATGACATGTCAATGTAGATTCATTAAATGTATCAAATATAACACTCTCGTGGGGTGGGGAATTTTTCTTTTCCACAAATTATAACATTTTAGTATAGAAAAGGCATCCCAAATATAGAGTTTTATGAACACTGGTAGGTGAACAAGTACAACATTAAATGTGAATACAAACTAAAGAGGCAAATCCTAGGTTGATAATAGGGAAGCTATGGACCACCAGGGGATTCTCCGAACCTGTATGTTGGACTTCAGAGGGCATCTGAATATAAATGTTCCAGCACTTGGTGGGTGTTCTTTATTGGACCCCTGCCAAATTCTGTTCCCTCAGATCACTGTTTGCTGGAAAGAGGCATTTGGGACCCACTAGCCTGCACTGATCCTGGTAGGCTGCAGTCCGTGGGGTCGCTAAGAGTCGGACACGACTGAGCGACTTCACTTTCACTTTTCCCTTTCACACATTGGAGAAGGAAATGGCAACCCACTCCAGTGTTCTTGCCTGGAGAATCCCAGGGATGGGGTAGCCTGGTGGGCTGCCATCTATGGGGTCACACAGAGTCGGACACGACTGAAGTGACTTAGCAGTTAGCAGCATGCATGTGTGTACAGGGAGTATGGGAAATAACTGCTTTACAAAAATAAAGTCTTAATTTAAAAGAAAGTTTCAAAGCTTATCAGAAGAGTCAAAATAATTCTTTTTAATTGTATTTTTCTATGTATAATTTAGATTTATTCATGACTACTGTTATCCATAGATATATTCTATTATCTTTGATATAAAATAAATAATATTTAATAATTAAATAAATCACAGCAAGATTTCCTATGACCCACCTCCCAGAGTAATGGAAATAAAAACAAAAATAAATAAATTAGACCTAATTAAACTTGAAAAGCTTTTGTACAATGAAGGAATTTGTAAGCAACATGAAAAGAGAGCTCTCAGAATGGGAGAAAATAATAGCAAATGAAACAACTGAGAAATAATTAATCTTCAAAATACATAAGGAGATCATGCAGCTCAATACTAGAAAAACAAACAACCAATCAAAAAGTGGGCAAAAGATATAAATAGACATTTCTCTAAAGAAGACATAGATGGCTAATAAACACATGGAAAAATGCTCAACATAACTTATTAGTAGAGAAATGCAAATCAAAACCACAATAAGGTATCATCTCACACCCGTTAGAATGGCCATCGTCAAAAAGTCTACAAACAAATGCTGGAGAGGATTTGGGAAAAGGGAACCCTCTTACACTGTTGTTGAAAATGTAAATTGGCACAGTCACTATGGAGAACAGTATGGAGAGTCCTTACAAAACTGGGATTAGAATTTCCATACAACCCAGCAATCCCATTGCTGGGCATATACAGTGAGGAAATGAGAATTGGAAGAGACACATGTATCCCAGTGTTTACTGCAGCACCATGTAAATAGCTGGGACAATGGAAGTAACCTAGATGTCCATCAGTAGATGAAAGGATAAGGAAATTCTGGTACATATACACAATGGAATATTACTCAGCTATGAAAAGAAACATATTTGTATCAGTTCTAATGAGGTGGATGAACCTGGAACCTATCACACAGAGTGTAGTAAGTCAGAAAGACTGTATGCTGTATACACAAATACTGTATGCTGCTGCTAAGTCACTTCAGTCGTGTCCAACTCTGTGCCATTTCCTTCTCCAATATATGAAAGTGAAAAGTTAAAGTGAGGTCGCTAAGTTGTGTCCAACTCTGTGCGACCCCATGGACTGTAGCCGAGCAGGCTCCTCCATCCATGGGATTTTCCAGGCAACAGTACTAGAGTTGGTTGCCATGTACTTCTCCACAAATACTGCATTTTAATGCATATTTATGAGTTTAGAAAGATGGTACTGACGATCCTACATGCAGGGCAGCAAAGGAGACACAGACATAAAGAGTAGACTTTTGGACTATTTGGGGGAAGGCGAGGGTGGGATGATTTGAGATAATAGTACTGAAACATATATGCTACCCTAAGTGAAACAGATGACCAGTGCAAGTTTGATGCATGAGGCAGGGCGCCCAAAGCCGGTACTCTGGGACAGCCTAGAGGCACAGGGTAGGGAGGAAGGTGGGAGGGGGTTTCAGCATGGGATGGGGGGAACACATGTATACTTATGGCTAATTCATGTTGATGTATGGCAAAAACCATCACTACATTGTAAAGAAATTATCCTACAATTAAAATAAATTAATTAAAAATAATTAAGTCAATAAATAGTTCAGGGATATTTTGAGTGTGAACTTTTCAAATATTAAGAACTAACACTTTACTAAACATGTGAGGCAGTTTCTAAGTGCTTTATATTTTAACTAATTCAGTGCATGGAAGAACTCTCTGCAATAAGAACTACTTCATATTACTGTGACTATGCCCATTTTTCATATATAATACCTTGTCAAAATGCATAGCAGTAGGTTGCAGAGCTGTGATTGTAAACCCAGGCAGTTTTGCTCTGGAGTTAACTTCTTTGCTTTTAACCTCTAGAAACATGCTACACATTGTATTCAGTGAACCTGTATGATCCAAGGACTGTATGGATACATTCTGATAGTAAATAAGTACAAAGATTAAGTTTAAGCAATCTAAACATAATAGCTCTTGATATCAATGTGTCACTGACATGCATGGTTTCTTTTTAGCAATAAATTTTTAATAAATTTGAGAAATTATTGGTCTGCATGAGTTGTAAACTAAAAAAAAAAAAAAAAACTTTCATTCTAAGTTAGAGATAGGCAAACTTTTCCTGTAAGTGGTCAGATAGCAAATATCTCAGAAGATCTTTGTTTCAATTACACAACTATGGTATTATGACATAAAAGCAGCCATTACAACAGTTAGTCAGTGTAACTGCGACTGTTACAGTAAAATTGGTATCCAAGAATGAGAAAAGATGGCAAAGATTAAAATAAGACCTTCCCAAAACTATTAGAAAGCACCAGCCTAGGAATTCAAAAAGCACTATGTGTACTAAAAGGGACGATTACATAAACATACACACAACACACACCTACACAAAACACACACTCACAATCTTCAAAAGCTGAAACTTTGGCTCAACCCTTTGTGTTACACTTCTGACTTCATGTTTCTCCACAGCACTCATTACATCTTTACTTATTTGTCTGTGTTGGTCTTCATTGCTCATGGGATTTTCTTTAGTTGAGGAGAGTGGGGCTACTCTTCTTTGTGGCATACAGGCTTTTCATTGCAGTGGCTTCTCTTGTGGAGCACGGGCTCCAGGATGCATGGGATTCAGCAGTCGCAGCTCCTGGTTTCCAGAGCACAGGCTCAATAGTTGTGGCTCATGGATTTGGCTGCTCTCTGGCATGTGGGATCTTTGGGGATCAGGGATGGAACTCATATCTCTTGCAATGGCAGGCAGATTCTTCACCACTGAACCACCAGGGAAGCCCTCCCCCATTAATTTTTATATATATTCTTAATCAGAATGGATTAATCTGAATCCTAAAAGAATCTTAATCAGAATCCTAAAGGAAATCAGTTCTGAATATTCACTGGAAGGACTGACGCTGAAGCTAAAACTCTTAATACTTTGGCCACCTGATGAGAAGAACTGACTCATTTGAAAAGACCCTGATCCTGGGAAAAATTGAAAGTAGGAGAAGGGGACCACAGAGGATGAGATGATTGGATGGCATCACTGACTCAATGGACATGAGTTTGAGTAGGCTCTGGAATTTGGTGATGGACAGAGAAGCCTGAATGCTGCAGTCCATGGGGTCGCCAAGAGTTGTACACCACTGAGCAACTAAACTGAACTGAATCAGAACGGTCTGTATTATTTATGCATTTTAGTGTGCTAACTTAAAGCTATCTAGAATAACTAATTGTAAGGACTGTTTGTCTTGCTATTAGAGTAGTATAAGTCGTCCAAGCCTTTAGCTCATCAGTAAAGAATCCGCTTGCAAAGCAAGAGACACAGGAGATGTGGGCTTGATCCTTGGTTTGGGAAGATCTCCTGGAGGAGGAAATGGCAACTCCAGAATTCTTGCCTAGGAAATCCCATGGATAGAGGAGTCTGGCAGGCTATTGTCTATGGGATTTCAAAGAGTCAGACATAACTGAGTTTTAAGAGAAACATATGACTGAAGACACACAGGGTTCACTGGGGGCCACTAGTGAACCTGTGGGAGATATCAACTGTGTAGTCCTCAAATAATACATCACTGGAGGGAGATTTTGTAGTTGTAATAAACTTGTATAAACAAAGCAATTAAAAAACCATTATTGGAGGGTTCTGATAAACCCAGGTTGGGACAAAATACTTGCCTTTGGACTAATCATTGCAAATAATGGCTGAAACTATTGAAATAGTCCATTATTGGGTCAGGGAACTAGGGTCTCTTGGGTCAATCAAGGTGGGAGACTTTGTAGCCTCAAATAGTCTATGATACTTATACTTTTTACCTTTATAGATTATGCAGCCCAGGTGAATTATAATTTCAAATGACTGTCAAATTACAAGATTACCACTTAATATCTGAAAACAGAAGGCTGAATGTATTGATTCCTTAAATAAAAGAGTGCTATACTAATCAGGAATGATATCCTTGAGCAAAGCATTCTGATCACTTTTAAAGTATCCAAAAAGCATTTTGCCTTAAAGTTGTGTTGGTTACAGAGGTTACAGTGAGTTGGCATTAGTCGAGAATCCAGCATGAGGCAAACAGTGATTGGCTAGTTTTCAGAGGTAAGTTCACTATAGTGAGTGTCACTGATTTTTTTAATAAATAGGTTTAAAAATATGCTATCTTTGACAGAGAACTGCAACTGCCATACAACTAATATGGATTGGCTAAAAAGAGTTCTTTTGTTAATGACTTCATGCCTCCAACACAATAATCTTACCCTAAATAAGCTGTTGTTGTTTAATCACTAAGTGGTATCTGACTCTTTTGCAACCCCACAGACAGTAGCCCACCAACCTCCTCTGTCCATGGGAGTGGGTTGCCGTTTCCTTCTCCAGGGGATCTTTCCTGACTCAGGGATAGAACCAGCATCTCCTGATTTGGCAGGGACATTCCGAACACTGAGCCACGAGGGAAGCCCCTTATATAAGTAGTGCCTTAATTTAACGTTTCAATAAAAATTTTGGATTTATATAAAAGTTGCAAATATATTAGAGTTCACAGATACCTATCATTCAGTTTTCTCTAATGTTAGTATCTTCATAAACACGGTAAATTTATCAAAATGAAACACAACATCTTAAAAAATAAAATTTGAGAATTTTTAAAACGGAAAAACAGTTTAACATTAGGATAATATTGATACCATATAATCTCAAAAAGAGAATAAAATCTGAAAATTCAGGTATTTCAATAATAAGCAATTATTTGGATTATAATAATTATTATTGTTAAAATGCCTGTATTATTCAAAGTAATCTACAGATATAATGCAATGTCTATTTTTTCTTTGACAAACTAGGACAAATAGCCCTATAATTTATTTGGCGTTATAAAAGACCCATAACTGCCAAAGCAAAACTGAGGAAAGAGTACAGAGCTGCCAGGTATAACCCTCCTAAACTTTCAGTTCAGTTCAGTTAATTTCACTTCAGTTCAGTCGCTCAGTAGTGTCCGACTCTTTGTGACCCCATGAATCACAGCACGCCAAGCCTCCCTGTCCATCACCAACTCCCAGAGTTCACTCAAACTCATGTCCATTGAGTCGGTGATGCCATCCAGCCATCTCATTCTCGGTTGTCCCCGTCTCCTCCCACCCCCAATCCTTCCTAGCATCAGAGTCTTTTCCAGTGAGTCAACTCGACGCATGAGGTGGCCAAAGTATTGCAGTTTCAGCTTTAGCATCAGTCCTTCCAATGAACACCCAGGATTGATCTCCTCTAGAATGGACTGGTTGGATCTCCTTGCAGTACAAGGGACTCTCAAGAGTCTTTTCCAGCACCACAGTTCAAAAGCATCAATTCTTCGGCGATCAGCTTTCTTCACAGTCCAACTCTCACATCCATACATGACCACAGGAAAAACCATAGCCTTGACTAGACGGACCTTTGTTGGCAAAGTAATGTCTCTGCTTTTTAATATGCTATCTAGGTTGGTAATAACTTTCCTTCCAAGGAGTAAGCGTCTTTTAATTTCCTGGCTGCAATCAGCATCTGCAGTGATTTTCCTCTTCACTTTTTGCCATAAGGGTGGTGTTATCTGCATATCTGAGGTTATTGATATTTCTCCCAGCAATCTTGATTCCAGCTTGTGCTTCTTCCAGCCCAGCGTTCTTCATGATGTACTAGAAAATACCAAAAAGCTATAGGAATCAGAACAGTGTGGTATTGGCTCAAAATCAAACATATGAACTGATGAAAGAAAACAGGGTCCAGAATTAAGCCCACACAACTAGCATCAATTAACCTTTGACAAAGGAGGCAAGAATATATAAAAGAGAAAAGATGGTCTCTTCAACAAGTGGTGCCGAAAAAGCTGGACTGCAGAATGTAAATCAATGAACTTAGAACACACCCTCATACCATATACAAAAATAAACTCAAGATGGCTTAAAGACTTAAATATAAGACGTGAACCATAGAACTCTTATGAGAATGTAGGCAAAACACTCTCTGACATAAATGGCAGCACTGTTTTCTTAGGTCAGTCTCCCAAAGTGATAGAAATTAAAATAAAATAAACAAATAAAACCTAATCAAATTTATGAGCTTTTGTTCAGCAAAGGAAACCATAAAAAAAATGAAGACAACCTACAAGATTGGAAGAAATTATTTGCAAACAATGTAACCCACAAAGGCTTAATTTCCAAAATATAATAACAGCTCAAATGACAATACAAAAAAAAATACAATCAAGAGCAGAAGATCTAAACAGACATTTCGCCAAACATAATATACAGATGGTCAATATGCACACAAAAAGATGCGCAATGTCACAAATCATTACAGAAATGTAAATCAAAGCTATAATGAAGTATCATCTGATAATGGTCAAAATGGAAACCACCAAAAAATCTACAAATAATAATGCTGGATTGTGTGTGGAGAAAAGGGAACCCAATTACATTGCTGGTGGGAATAGAAGCAGTGATAGGTTTTATTTTCTTGGGCTCCAAAATCAGCCATGGAATTAAAAGACACTTGCTCCTTGGAAGAAAAGCTATGACAAACCTAGAAAGTATATTAAAAACCACTAAAGCATAGTAACCAAAAATTAAGAGACATTACTTTGCCTACAAAAGTTCCTATAGTAACAGCTATGGTTTCCCCAGTGTGCTCAATTACTAAATCATGTATGACTCTTTGCAACCCCATGGACTGCAGCAGGCCAGACTTCCCTATACATCACCAACTCTCAGAGCTTGCTCAAACTCATGTCCATCGAGTCAGTGATGTCATCCAACCATCTCATCCTATGTTGTCCCCTTCTCCTCCCACCTTCAATCTTTCCCAGAATCAGGGTCTCCTCCAACGAGTCGATTCTTTGAATCAGGTGGCCAAAGTATTGGAGTTTCAGCTTCAGCATCAGTCAGCATCTGCAGGGATTTTGGAGTGATTTTGCATATATATGTGTGTATATTCAGTGACCGGAGAAGGCAATGGCAAGCCACTCCAGTACTATTGCCTAGAAAATCCCATGGACAGAGGAGCCTGGTAGGCTGCAGTCCATGGGGTCGCTACAAGTCAGACATGACTGAGCCACTTCACTTTCACTTTTCACTTTCACACATTGGAGAAGGAAATGGCAACCCGCTCCGGTGTTCTTGCCTGGAGAATCCCAGGGACGGGGGAGCCTGGTGGGCTGCCGTCTATGGGGTCACACAGAGTCGGACACGACTGAAGTGACTTAGCAGCAGCAGCATATTCAGTGACACTTTTTATTGTTATAAATCGCTGTCTCTACATCAGGCTTTTGCTGTTCTGTGTTTTCCTTTTCTTTTTTCTTCCTTCTTCCTTTTTTCTTTTCTCTTTTTTACAATTTTTCTACATTTATTCCTTTGTTTGCCTTTCCTGTTGTTATTTTCTCTTTGCAGTAAATCTTTAATGTATATAAATCTTCTTCTATGTAACTTTGCATATCTCTTTCTTTCTTTTCTTCCTTTACTTTCCTCTCAACATATTTGTTAGTTTTGTTTTCATTGCTTTATTCTCCACTTGGCACCTTGTTTTAACTTTGGTTTCTGGTTTGTGCTTTAGTTTTGTTCTTAACTGGGAAATATAATTTTTTATTTACTTTGTTCACTGGGTCAATCTAGTGTACTCTATTTAACCAGGGCTGTTTTGACTTTGCTTATGTTTGTGTGTGTATCTATATTCCATTGTTTTAATTATTATATGCCTGTTTTTGTGATTGCCATTTGTCTGAATTCCATCTTTGATTTCTCCTTTTTGGGTATTAATTTTAATTTCACTTAATGCCATAACAAACCATTTGTGGAATCTTCATTCTTGGCTAGAGAACAAGCCCAGAGCCTTTGGAGTGGGAACACTGACACCAAGACCCTAGACTACCAGAGAACTAACCCTAGGGGATTTCAAATAATGAGAACTCACACTCTGAAAACCACCTGAATACAAGACCTGGCATGACCCAACCACCAATAGCATCCTGTGCAGGACGACTCATTTAAACAACAAAGAAAACAAAATTACAATACCAATCATCAGAGGACAGGATTATCACCTCACTCAGTCTTTCCCATGAGAAGAAAAACAAACACAAATCTCACCCCACAGAAGGTTACAAAACCAACTAGACCAACCTTCACTTCAGTTCAGTTCAGTCGCTCAGTCATGTCCTACTCTTTCCGACCCCATGAATCACAGCACGCCAGGCTTCCCTGTCCATCACCAACTCCCGGAGTTCACTCAAACTCATGTCCATCGAGTCAGTGATGCCATCAAGCCATCTCATTCTCTGTCGTCCTCTTCTCCTCCTGCCCCCAATCCTTCCCAGCATCAGAGTCTTTTCCAGTGAGTCAACACGTCACATGAGGTGGCCAAAGTATTGCAGTTTCAGCTTTAGCATCAGTCCTTCCAGTGAACACCCAGGATTGATCTCCTTTAGAATGGACTGGTTGGATCTCCTTGCAGTCCAAGGGACTCTCAAGAGTCTTCTCCAGCACCAGTTCAAAAGCATCAATTCTTCAGCAATCAGCTTTCTTCACAGTCCAACTCTCACATCCATACCTTAGGAGGGCAAGAACCAAAAGGAAGAAGGAATTCAACTTTGAAGCCTGGGAAAACGAGACTCAAACACAGTAAGTTTATATATATAATGAAAATACAGAGAAATACTACATAAATGAAGGAACAAATGAGAAACACAGAAGTCCAAATAAATGAAGAGGAAACAGGCAAACTACCTGAAAAATAATTCAGAATAATGATAGCAAAGATGATCAAAAACTTTAAAAACAAAATGGAGAAAATGCAAGAATCAAGTAACAAAGACCTAGAAGAATTAAAAGGATAAACATGAAGAGAGAAACAACACATCTACTGAAATTAAAAATACTCTCGAAGGAATCAAGAGCAGAATGTCTTAAGCAGAAGAACTAATAACTGTGCCGGAAGATAAAATGGTAGAAATAACTTCTGAAGAGCAGAATACAGTAAAAAGAATGAAAAGAAATGAGGATAATCTCAGAGACCTCTGACACAATATCAAACACACCAATATTCGAATTACAGGGGTCACAGAAGAAGAAGAGAATAAAAAAGATTACAAGAAAATTTTTGAAGAGATGATAGTTGAAAATTTCCCCAACATGGAAAAGGCAATAGTCAATCAAGTCCAAGAGGTGCAAAGAGGTGCAAAGGATAAACCCAAGGAGAAACACGTGGACACATACTAACCAAACTAACAAAAGACTAAACACAAAGAAAGGATATTAAAAGCAGCAAGAGAAAAGCAACAAGTAACATACAAGGGAAACCCCATATGCTTAACAGCTGATCTTCTAGCAGAAATTCTGCAGGCCAGAAGGGAATGGCAGGATATATTTAAAATACTGAAAGGGAAAAATCTACAACCAGATTACTGTTCCCATCAAGGATCTCATTCAAAATTGATGGGGGGAAAAAGGCATTTCTGAGAGGAAAATGTCAGGAAAAATCCGTACCACCAACGAAACTTTACAGCAAATGTAAAAGGGGCTTATATAGGCAAGAAATATAAAAGAAGGATAAAGATCTACAAAATCAACCTGCAACAATTAAGAAAATGGTAATAGGAACAGGAACAGGAGCTGACTGTGGCTCAGATCATGAACTCCTTATTGCCAAATTCAGACTTAAATTGAAGAAAGTAGGGAAAACCACTAGACCATTCAGATATGACCTAAATCTAATCTCTTATGATTATAAAGTGGAAGTGAGGAATAGACTTAAGGGACTAGATCTGATAGATAGAGTGCCTGATGAACTCTGGACGGAGGTTTGTGACATTGTACAGGAGACAGGGACCAGGACCATCCCCATGGAAAAGAAATGCAAAAGAGCGAAATGGCTGTCTGAGGAGGCCTTACAAATAGCTGTGAAAAGAAGAGAAGTGAAAAGCAAAGGAGAAAAGGAAAGATATAAGCATCTGAATGCAGAGTTCCAAAGAAGAGCAAGGAGAGATAAGAAAGCCATCCTCAGTGATCAATGCAAAGAAATAGAGGAAAACAACAGAATAGGAAAAACAAGAGATCTCTTCAAGAAAATTAGAGATTCCAAGGGAACATTTCATGCAAAGATGGGCTCGATAAAGGACAGAAATGGTAGGGACCTAACAGAAGCAGAAGATATTAAGAAGAGGTGGCAGGAATACACAAAAGAACTGTACAAAAAAGATCTTTATGACCAAGATAGTGACGATAACGTGATCACTGACCTAGAGCCAGACATCTTGGAATGTGAAGTCAAGTGGGCCTTAGAAAGCATCACTAGGAACAAAGCTGTGGTGGTGATGGAATTCCAGTTGAGCTATTTCAAATCTTGAAAGATGATGCTATGAAAGTGCTGCACTCAATATGCCAGCAAATTTGGAAAACTCAGCCGTGGCCACAAGACTGGAAAAGGTCAGTCTTCATTCCAATCCCAAAGAAAGTGAATGCCAAAGAATGCTCAAACTACCGCACAATTTCACTCATCTCACACGCTAGTAAAGTAATGCTCAAAATTCTCCAAGCCAGGCTTCCAATATGTGAACCGTGAACTCCCAGATGTTCAAGCAGGTTTTAGAAAAGGCAGAGGCACCAGAGATCAAATGGCCAACATCCGCTGGATCATGGAGAAAGCAAGAGAGTTCCAGAAGAGCATCTATTTCTGTTTCATTGACTATGCCAAAGCCTTTGACTGTGTGGATTACAATAAACTGTGGAAAATCCTGAAAGAGATGGGAATACCAGACCACCTGACCTGCCTCTTGAGAAACCTGTATGCAGGTCAGGAAGCAACAGTCAGAACTGGACATGGAACAAGACTGGTTCCAAATAGGAAAAGGAGTGCATCAAGGCTGTATATTGTCACCTTGCTTATTTAACTTCTATGCAGAATACATCATGAGGAACGCTGGGCTGGAAGAAGCACAAGCTGGAATCAAGATTGCTGGGAGAAATATCAATAATCTCAGATATGCAGATGACACTACCCTTATGGCAGAAAGTGAAGAGGAAATAAAAAGCCTCTTGATGAAAGTGAAAGAGGAGAGTGAAAAGGTTGGCTTGAAGCTCAACATTCAGAAAACAAAGATCATGGCATCTGGTTCCATCACTTCATGGGAAATAGATGGGGAAACAGTGGAAACAGTGTCAGACTTTATTTTGGGGGGCTCCAAAATCACTGCAGATGGTGATTGCAGCCATGAAATTAAAAGACGCTTACTCCTTGGAAGGAAAGTTATGACCAACCTTGATAATATATTAAAAAGCAGAGACATTACTTTGCCAACAAAGGTCCGTCTAGTCAAGGCTATGGTTTTTCCTGTGGTCATGTATGGATGTGAGAGTTGGACTGTGAAGAAAGCTGATCGCCGAAGAATTGATGTTTTTGAACTGTGGTGTTGGAGAAGACTCTTGAGAGTCCCTTGTACTGCAAGGAGATCCAACCAGTCCATTCTAAGGGAGATCGATCCTGGGTGTTCATTGGAAGGACTTACTGCAATACTTTGGCTACCTCATGCAACGAGTTGACTCACTGGAAAAGACTCTGATGCTGGGAAAGGTTGGGCGCAGGAGGAGAAGGGGACGACCGAGAATGAGCTGGCTGGATGGCATCACCGACTCTGTGGACATGAGTTTGAGTGAACTCCGGGAGTTGGTGATGGACAGAGAGGCCTGGCGTGCTGTGATTCATGGGGTTGCGGAGAGTCGGACACCACTGAGCGACTGAACTGAATAGGAACAGGTTTATCAATAATTACTTTAAGTGTAAATGTCCAACCAAAAGACACAGACTGGCTGAATGGATACAAAAACAAAACCCATATATACGCTGTCTACAAGAAACCCACTTCAGACCTAAAGACACATATAGACTGAAAGTGAGAAAATGGAAGAATAAATTCCATGCAAATGGGAAGCAAAGGAAAGCTGGAGTAGCAATCTTCGTATCAGACAAAATCAATCTTAAAATAAATTTAATTAATTAACTAAGAAGATTACAAGATATAAGGAAGGACACTATATAATGATCAAGGGATCAATCCAAGAGGAAGACATAACAATTCTAAATATCTATGCACCCAACATAGAAGCACCTCAGTACATACGAAAAACACCAACAGACATAAAAGAAGAAATTGACAGTAACACAATAGTAGTAGGAGACTTTAACAGCCCATTCACACCAATGGATAGATCATCAAAACAGAAAATTATTAAGGAAACACAAGTATTAAATGATACATTAGATCTGATGGCTCTCATGATATCTTCATGACATTCATTCCAAATGCAGAAGAAGACATCTTCTTCTCAAGCACACATGGAGCATTCTCCAGGATAGATCACATTATGGGTCACAAATCACACCTCAATGAATTTAAGAAAACTGAAATCATATCAAGCATTCTCTGACCACAATGCTATGAGAGTAGATGTCAATTACAAGAAAAAACTGTAAGAAACACAAAAACATGGAGATTAAACAATATGTTTCTAAATAACCAACAGGTTACTGAAAATCAAAAAGGAACTCAAAAAGAATTCTAGAAACAAATGACAATGAAAACATGATAACTGAAAGCCTTTGGGATACAGCAAAAGCAATTCTAAGAGGGAAGTTTATAGCAATACATTCCTACTTCAAGAAACAAGAAAAACATCAAATAGACAACCTAACTTTACACCTAAAACAACTGGAAAAAGAAGAACAAAAAAATGCCAAAATTAGTAGAAGGAAAGAAATCATAAATATCTGAGCAGAAATAAATGAAAAAGAAATGAAAGAAATGATAGTATAAATTAATAAAACTAAAATCTGGTTCTTTGAGAAGATAAACAAAATAGACAACCCTTGAGCCAGACTCATCAAGAAAGAAAAGAGAGAAGAATAAAAAAAAATTAGAAATGAAAAAGGAGAGGTTACAACAGACAATGCAGAAATACAATGGATTATAACAGACAATTATGAACAACTATATGGCAATAAAATGGACAACCTTAGAAGAAATGGACAGATTCTTGGAAAAGTTCAATCTTTAAAGACTGAACCAGAAGAAACAGAAGTTATGAACAACCCAATTAAAGCACTGAAACTGAAGTTGTGATAAAAAAATCTCCCAAAAAACAAAAGTCCAGGACCAGACAGGCTTCACAGAGAATTCTTTCCAACACTTAGAGAAGAGTAATGCCTATCCTTCTAAAACTCTTTCAAAATATTTCAGAGAAAGAAACACTTCCAAAGTCACTCTATGAGGCCACCATAACTCTGAAATCAAAACCAGACAAATATAGCACAAAAAAAACGGAAACTACAGGTCAATATCACTGATGAACATAGATGCAAAAATCCTCAACAAAATTTTAGCAAACAGAATTTGGCAACACATCAAAAAACTCATATACCATGATCAAGTTGGGTTTATTCCAGGAATGCAAGGATACTTCAAAATAAGCAAATAAATCAATGTGATACACCATATTAACAAACTGAAAAACAAAAACCATATGATCATGTCAATAGATGCAGAAAAAGCCTTTGAAAACATTCAGCACCAATCTATGATTCAAACTCTTCAAAAACAGGGCACAGAAGGAACTTACCTCAACATAGTAAAGGCCATATATAATAAGCCTACAGCTAACATTATTCTCAATGGTAAAAAACTGAAAGCACTCCCCCTAAGATAGGAACAAGGTAAGGGTGTCCACTTTCACCACTATTATTCAACATTGTTCTGGAAGTCCTAGTTACAGTAATCAGACAAGAAAAAGAAATAAAATGTATCCAGATCCAAAAAGAAGAAATAAAGCTTTCACTGTTTGCAAATGACACAATACTGTACATAGAAAACCCTAAAGATAGTATCAGAAAATTACTAGAGGTAATCAGTGAATTTAGCAAAGTTGCAGGATACAAAATCAAAACACAGAAATCACTTTCATTTCTATATACTAACAATGAAAAATCAAAAATAAATTAAGGAATCAATCCCATTCACCACTGCAACAAAAAGAATTAAATACCTAGGAATAAACTCACCTAAGGAGACAAAAGAACTGTACACAGAAAATTATAAGACACTGATGAAAGAAATCAAAGATGACACAGAGGGAGAGATATTCCATGTTTTCAGGTAAGAAAAATCAATATTTTGAAAATGACTATATTACCAAATGCAATCTACAGATTCAATGCAATCCCTATCAAATTACCAATGACATTTTTCACAGAACTAGACCAAAAAAATTCACAATTCATCTGGAAACACAAAAGACCCTGAATAGCCAAAGAAGTCTTGAGAATGTAGAATGGAGCCGGATGAATCAACATTCCTGACTTCAGATTATACTACAAATCTTCAGTCATCAAGACAGTATGGTACTGGCACAAAAACAGAAACATAAACCAATGGAAATCCATGCACCTATGGGTATCATATAATTGACAAAGGAGGGAAGAATATACAATGGGGCAAAGACAGCATCTTCAATACATGGTGATGGGAAAACTGGACAGCTACATGTAAAAGAACAAAATTAAAACATTTCCCAATACCATACAAATGATAAAACTCAAAATGGATTAAAAACCTAAACGTAAGACCAGAAGCTATAAAACTCTTAGAGGAAAACATAGACAGAACAGTCGATGACATAAATCAAAGCAAGATCCTCTATGACCCACCTTAGAGGAGGAATGGAAATAAAAACAAAAGTAAACAAGGGGTACCTGAATAAACTTAAAAGTTTTTTCACAGCAAAGGAAACTGTAGGCAAGGTGAAAAGACAATCCTCAAAATGGGAGAAAATAATAACAAATGAAACAACTGACAAAGGATTAATTTCCAAAATATACAAGTAGCTCATACAACTCAGGGCCAGAAAAACAAACAACCCAATCAAAAAGTGGAGAAAAGACCTAAACATTTCTCCAAAGAAGATATATAGATGGCTAACAAACACATGAAAAGATGCTCAACATCGCTCATTATTAAAGAAATGCAAATCAAAACTACCATGATGTATCACCTCACACCGGTCATAATGGCCATCATCAAAATGTCTACAAACAATAAATGCTGGAGACAGTGTGGAGAAAAGGTATCACTCTTGCATTGTTGGTGGGAATGTATACTGATACAGCCACTATGGAGATTCCTTAAAAAACTAGAAATGAAACCACTATATGACCCACCAATCCCACTCCTAGGTATATACCCTGAGGAAACCAAAATTGATAGAGACACATGTATTCCATTGTTCACTGCAGCACTGTTTACAATAGCTAGAACATGGAAGCAGCCTAGATATCCATCAACAGATGAATGGATAAAGAAGAAGTGGTACATATACACAATGGAATATTTCTCAGCCATAAAAAGTATCACCTTTGAGTCAGTTCTGATGAGGTAGATGAACCTAGAATCTATTGCACCGAGTGAAGTGAGTCAGAAAGAGAAAGATAAATATCTTATTCTCAAGCATATACATGGAATCTAGAAAAATGGTACTGAAGAATTTTCTAAAGGACAGCAATGGAGAAACAGACATACAGAATAGACTTGTGGACATGAGGAGGGGAGGAGAGGGTGAGCCATATGGAAAGAGTAATACAGAAACTTACATTACCATATGTAAAATAGATAGCCAATGGGAATTTGGTGCATGGCTAAGAAACTCAAACATGGGCTCTGTATCTCAACCTAGAGGGTTGGGATGGGGACTGAGATAGTAGGGAAGTTCCAAAGGGAGGGAATATATGTATACCTATGGCTGATTCAAGTTGAGGTTTTTTTCAGAAAAGAACAACATTCTGTAAAAAACTTATCCTTCAATAAAAAAATAAATTAAGACAAACAAAAAATCAAATATGTTCTTGATTCAATAATTAATATATTTTATATGAAAAAGCAAATCTGTGTGGATACTGTACATGAATGTTTAAGTATCTAAGTATTCAGTATATATTCAATAAAATGTTTTATACTTTATTCTTATGTTTTTATTGTTTCAATTGGTATCTCTAAATATCAGTTTTGTATAATGCATCATATAGTCAAACTTAAAAGAACTAGGTAATAAAAGGCAACCTCCATTGCAAAAGTGTTAAGTGTAAAACACCCATCACTTTGAAATCAAGTCAGATTTATCATCATTTATAATTCATTAGGACTCCTTTAAACACTGTTTCAGGCATCTCCTAGGTATTTATATTGGAGAGAGATAAAATGCATAGATGCATGCTGCTGCCTAATAAATCTCTTTCATGCTTTTCACTTGCAGTAACAGAATAACCTGACCTTGGAGGAGAGCTGCCATTTAGTGTCTTTATAGAGATGTGGGAGCAGCTTTGACAAGCAAAGGATAAAACCCAGATAGTCTAGAACTCTCTAACCATTGCTTAATCTTGCTAATACACTAAAGACAAATCCTGTTCTTCATTTTTATATTAACATATTTCAATCTTATCACCTACTTTTTAACTCTTAAATAGAGCTGTGAAAGATACAACAAAAATGCTAGGCAAGCACACTATTAATGGAGAAGTCCCTAGCCTAAAAAAGCCGCAGGAAAGCTGATTTTAAATCAACACAAAATTACAAGAGGGAAAGATTAGGGCGGCAAGAACAAACCCATAAAACTATAAAGGATGAGGCAATAAAAGTAAAGCAGTGAGATGAAAAGTAATGTTTATTAATTGTCTAGTGACTTTTCTTCCTATTGGGTCTCATCTCCTCTTTGAAAGAAGTCTAAATAAAAATCATAGCACTGGCTTTTTTTTCCTTCTTCTTTTACAGACACATCGTAGTGTTATATATTTGGAGCTGCCTTCTTGGAATCTTGGAATGTAATTGTGTATGTAGGTTCTCATTTACAACAACAAGAAAGTTTTCAAAGAAAACTCTGAAAGAGAAATTTATGCACTGGTGCTTTCTATATGCAAAACCATGATTTTCTTTAACTAGGATTTAGAAAATGACTTAAAGACATTTAGCAGCTGTTCATCCCACCCAAAATATTCTCCAAGTATCATAGTCTCAGATAGTCTCATAGTCTCACAGTGACAGACTATGATAATTATCTAAACTTCTGAATAGATTCCTTGCTCATGCTAATATAACCAGAGGTTATAATAAAGAAATAACACTATTAACATATTTTAAAACTTTGTCCCCTAACACTTTTACACAGTATTTTAAATTTTACTCTGTACAATAGTTTCAAGAGCTATCTTAAGGTTGCCTTACTGAATGATTAGTAGGGTAAAAAAAAGGGGGGGGGGGTGGTACTTTCCCTACCAAAGCACTTTGCTGTTTTCTGTTTTATATAGTGGGATCCTATATAATAACACATTTTAGGAAGGATTTCCCTGCTAAGCAATTCAGAAAAATTATACTCAAAACCATACATTTCAAAATGGATCTGTGCATGCTAAAAAGCTTCAGTCATGTCTCTTTGCCACCCTATAGACTGCACCATGCCAGGCTCCTCTTGCCCCTGGGATTCTCCAGGCAGGAATACTGAAGTGGGTTGCCATACCCTCCTTCAGAGGATCTTTCCTACTAAGGGATCGAACTGAGTCTCATTATGCTTCCTCATTAGCAGGCAGGTTCTTTACCCTAGTGCCACCTGGGAAGACGTCAAAATGTATACTAATTCACAGGTTCTGTTTATATCTTTCTGTAGCTCACTGTCAAACTTTTGACACCTTATCCACTTCATCACTGCTCTATGATTGCTTCAATACTATCATAAACACTTTATTAAATTACTTGCTATTAAATAAAGAATAAACCACATGGGTTATCCCTTCCCACCTGGAAAATAGACTGGTATTGCAGGTAGTATAATATAATCTAAATTTATCTTACCAAAAGGAGAATATTTTATTCCTCACTATAAAGATAATGAAGGCAACTAGTACATTCTCTTTTGTTTGGTTTTATTTTATGGGAACCTACCAGTTAGGATTAATTTCACCTGAAAACAATGCAGATCTAAAGGCAAGCAGGTTGAAACAAAACAAAAATATTCATATCTCATTTAACTACGTGGAAGATGGTAGTCCATGGATGGTATAATAGTATAATTTCTCAAAGTCCCAAGAACTCAGGCATCCTCCTGAACTCAATATGCCATCCCCAGAGTGTGCTCTTGTACACAAGTCCAATATGTTAACTAGAGGTTTATCTATATCCATGGGAGCAAGAAGTGGGGAAGAGAAGAAAAGGAGAAAGGAGTTTGACATTTGGCTTCCAGGAGCTTCACTCAAGCCATGAAGTAACCCACTTACTTAAATTCCTTTGGCCAGTACTTGTTCACACACTCACGTTAAGTTAAAGTAAGATCTTATTTTAGTTATCTATGTATCCAGCTGAAAATTTAAGCCTCTTTCCTCTTCAGTTTTAAATGTTCCATATTTGGACCTTGTCCCTTTTTTTTTAATCAACATGCACAGCTTGGTTATCTTGTGCTGTCTCAAGGCTCTACATACCATTTATATTGCAACAAATTCTAAATTTGCAGCTCTGACTCAGACTTCTCTCTGGAACACCAGACTGTTATAGTCAACCCCTACACCATATCTTTGCTTGATTGTCTAGTAAATAATTTAAACTCCTAATATTCAGGACTGATAATCTTGATCATCTTTTCCAATCACAGTTTATCCAGTCTATATGTCAGTGAGTGAGTGAGAGTCACTCAGTCGTATCCAACTTTCTGCAACCCCATGTACTGTAGCATGCCAGGCTCCTCCATCCATGGAATTCTTTCTCCAGGCAAGAATACTGGAGTAGGCTGCCATTTCCTTCTCCACTATATGTCAGTAGCTCAGGTGAAAACCCATGGGCATTACCATGACTTGTTTTTAATCCATGAGAAATTCCTCCTGGTCTTTCCTTCAAAACATAACCCAAATCTAATTACTGGTATCATTTTTAGTGCTTTATCTATGTCCAAGCCAGTTATCACTTAACTGAACTAGTACAACAGTCTTTTCTCTGGTGTCTCCGCTTTTAACTTTATTTCTATACAGACTGTTCTTAACACAGCAACTGGAATGTGTTTTGTAAACTGATATTACTCTTCTACCCAAAACCATGCTGTGACTCATCACTGCACTCAAGAGTTAAAGCCAAAAATCCTTATAGAACCTGCCCCCAATGCCTCTTTGACATCCTCATTTACTGCTTCCCTTGTAATTCCAACTTCAGTAACAAGTCTAACCTGCCACCACTTTAGCGCATTTCTCTACCTGCCCCTCCATTTAGAATGTTCTTACCCTAGTAATCCACTTGGATGCTTCAAGCATTTCCTCAAATGGCTCAGTGGCAAAGAATCTACTTGAAATGCAGGAGATGCACCTTGTGCAGAAGACACAGGTTCAATTCCTGGGTTGGGAAGATCCCCGGCAGAAGGAAATGACAACCCACTTCAGTATTCTTGCCTGGGAAATCTCATGGATGGAAGAGCCTGGAGGGCTACAGTCCATGGGGTCGAAAAAGAGTCGGATACAACTTTGTGAGTAAACAACGTCTTCTTTGTAAGACACTGGCCATCCTATTTGTGACTGAAATCTCATTCCCACTTGATTTCATCATTTCCAACTCCAATTACCAAAGATTTAGTATTTGTTCCATAACTCTTATTCATTAATTTGAATATACTATGATTTATTTTATATATAACCTACATATATATGTATATACATATTTATACACATATATGTATAGATAGTTTAAGTACCTTACCATAGAATGTAAGCCTTACAGGAAAAGGAAAGAGATTTTTTTCTATTTTTATCATATTTTATCTTAAGCCCTAGAACAGTTCATGGTACATGTTAGGTATGTAATAAATATTTTTTAACTGAATTCACTGAATTGGGTGTTTCATTAATATAGAAGAGAATAAGCATTGGTGGTAAACTAAGTATCTCTGCCATGGAATCTAAGTGAAACTGCACTGTTTAAAAAAAAATCTTGGCAACACTTAAAAAAAGTAGCTTTTATTACTAGATACCTAGCATGCTTCTACAAGAGGAGATTAACTTACCTTCACAAAAACTGATTTTAAAAAAGTCTTTATTTTTTTTTAAATCTTATTTACTTTTTTCTTTTTATTAAATTATTTTTTTTATTGGAGGCTAATTATTTTACAATATTACATTGGTTGGTTTTACCATACATTGACATGAAACCACCCCAGGTGTACGTGAGTTCCCCTCCTGAACCCCCCCTCCCACCTCCCTCCTCCCTTTATCCTCCCTCTGGGTCATCCCCACACACCAGCCCCGAGCATCCTATAACATGCATCGACCCTGAACTGGTGATTCGTTTCACATATGACAACATACATGTTTCAATGCCATTCTCCCAAATCATCCCATCCTCACCCTCTCCCACAGAGTCCCAAAGACTGTTCTATACACCTGTGTCTCATTTGCTGTCTCGTATACAAGGTTATCATTTGCATCTTTCTAAATTCCATATATATGCGTTAGTATACTGTATTGTTGTTTTTCGTTCTGGCTTACTTCACTCTGTATAATAGGCTCCATTTCATCCACCTCATTAGAACTGATTCAAATGCATTCTTTTTTATGGCTGAGTAATACTCCATTGTGTATATGTACCAAAGCTTTCTTAGCGATTTGTCTGCAGATGGACATCTAGGTTGCTTCCATGTCCTGGCTATTATAAACAGTGCTGCAATGAACATTGGAGTACATGTGTCTCTTTCAATTCTGGTTTCCTCGGTGTGTGTGCCCAGGAGTGCGATTGCTGGATCATATGGCAGTTCTATTTCCAGTTTTTTGAGGAATCTCCACACTGTTCTCCATAGTGGCTGTACTAGTTTACATTCCCACCAACAGTGTAAGAGGGTTCCTTTCTCTCCACATCCTCTCCAGCATTTATTGCACGTGGACTTTTGGATAGCAGCCATTCTGACTGGTGTGAAATGGTATCTCATTGTGGTTTTGATTTGCATCTCTCTGATTATGAGGGATGTCGAGCATTTTTTCATGTGTTTGTTAGCCATCTTTATGTCTTCTTTGGAGAAATGTCTGTTTAGTTCTTTGGCCCATTTTTTGATTGGGTCATTTATTTTTCTGGAATTGAGCTGCAGGAGCTGCTTGTATATTTTGGAGATTAATCCTTTATCAGTTGCTTCATTTGCTATTATTTTCTCCCATTCTGAAGACTGTCTTTTCACCTTGCTTAAGAGTTTCCTTTGCTGTGCAGAAGCTTTTGATTTTAATTAGGTCCCATTTGTTTATTTTTGCTTTTATTTCCAATATTCTGGGAGGTGGGTCCTGGAGGATCCTGCTGAGATTTATGTCGGAGAGCGTTTGCCTACGTTCTCCTCTAGGAGTTTTATAGAATCTGGTCTTACATTTAGCTCTATAAACCATTTTAGGTTTATTTTGGTGTATGGTGTTAGGAAGTGTTCTAGTTTCATTCTTTCACAAGTGGCTGACCAGTTTTCCCAGCGCCACTTGTTCAAGAGACTGTCTTTTCTCCATTTTATATTCTTGCCTCCTTTGTCAAAGATAAGGTGTCCATAGGTCCGTGGATTTATCTCTGGGCTTTCTATTTTGATCCATTGATCTATATTTCTGTCTTTATGTCAGTACCATACTGTCTTTATGACTGTGGCTTTGTAGTAGAGCCTGAAGTCTGGCAGGTTGATTCCCCCAGTTTCATTCTTCTTCCTCAAGATTGCTTTGGCTATTCGAGGTTTTTTGTATTTCCATACAAATTGTGAGATTATTTCTTCTAGTTCTGTGAAAAATATCGTTGGTAGCTTGATAGGGATTGCATTGAATGTATAAATTACTTTGGGTAGTATACTCATTTTCACAATATTTATTCTTCCAATCCACGAACACGGTATATTTTTCCATCTATTAGTGTCCTCTTTGATTACTTTCACTAGTGTTTTATAGTTTTCTATGTACAAGTCTTTTGTTTCCTTAGGTAGATATATTCCTAAGTATTTAATTATTTTCGTTGCAACAGTGAATGGAATAGTTTCCTTAATTTCTCTTTCTATTTTCTCATTATCAGTGTATAGGAATGCAAGCGATTCCTGTGTGTGGATTTTATATCCTGCAACGTTATTGTAATCATTGATTAGCTCTAATAATTTTCTGGTAGAGTCTTTAGGGTTTTCTGTGTAGAGGATCATGTCATCAGAAAACAGTGAAAGTTTTACTTCTTCTTTTCCAGTTTGTATTCCTTTTATGTCTTTTTCTGCTCTGATTGCTGTAGCCAAAACTTCCAGAACTATGTTGAATAGTAGTGGTGAGAGTGGGCACCCTTGTCTTGTTCCTGACTTTAGGGGAAATGCTTTCAGTTTTTCACCATTGAGGATAATGTTTGCTGTGGGTTTGTCATATATAGCTTTTATTATGTTGAGGTATGTCCCTTCTATTTCCACTTTCTGGAGGGTTTTTATCATAAATGGATGTTGAATTTTGTCAAAGGCTTTCTCTGCATCTATTGAGATAATCATATGATTTTTATTTTTCAGTTTGTTAATGTGGTGTATTACGTTGATTAATTTGCGGATATTGAAGAATCCTTGCATTCCTGGGATAAAGCCCACTTGGTCATGATGTATGATCTTCTTAATGTGTTGTTGGATTCTGATTGCCAGAATTTTGTTAAGGATTTTTGCATCTATGTTCATCAGTGATATTGGCCTGTAGTTTTCTTTTTTTGTGGGATCTTTACCAGGTTTTGGGATTAGGGTGATGGTGGCCTCATAGAATGAGTTTGGAAGTTTCCCTTCCTCAGCAATTTTCTGGAAGAGTTTGAGTAGAATAGGTGTTAGCTCTTCTCTAAATTTTTGGTAGAATACAGTGTGAAGCCGTCTGGGCTTTTGTTTGCTGGAAGATATCTGATTACAGCCTCTAGTTCTGTGCTTGTGATGGGTCTGTTCAGATTTTCTATTTCTTCCTGATTCAGTTTTGGAAAGGTGTACTTTTCTAGGAATTTGTCCATTTCTTCCAGGTTATTCACTTTATTGCCACATAATTAATTGCTGATAGTATTCTCTAATAATCCTTTGTATTTCTGTGTTGTCAGTTGTGATCTCTCCATTTTCATTTCTAATTTTATTGACTAGGTTTTTCTCCCTTTGTTTCTTGATGAGTCTTGCTAGTGGTTTGACAATTTTATTTACCTCCTCAAAGAACCAGCTTTTGGCTTTGTTGATTTTGGCTATGGTCTCTTGTTTCTTTTGCATTTATCTCTGCCCTAATTTTTACGATTTCTTTCCTTCTACTGACCCTGGGGTTCTTCATTTCTTCCTTTTCTAGTTTCTTTAGATGTAGAGTTAGGTTATTTAGCTGACTTTTTTCTTGTTTCTTGAGGTGTGCCTGTATTGCTATGAACTTCCCCCTTAGCACTGCTTTTACAGTGTCCCAGATGTTTTGGGTTGTTGTGTTTTCATTTTCATTCATTTCTATGCATATTTTGATTTCTCTTTTGATTTCTTCTATGATTTGTTCATTATTCAGCAGCGTGTTGTTCAGTCTCCCTATGTTGGCATTTTTAATAGTTTTTCTCCCGTAATTGAGATCTAACCTTACTGCATTGTGGTCAGAAAAGATGCTTGGAATGATTTCAATTCTTTTGAATTTACCAAGGCTAGATTTATGGCCCAGGATGTGACCTATCCTGGAAAAGGTTCCGTGTGTGCTTGAGAAAAATGTCAAATTCATTGTTTTGGGGTGAAATGTCCTATAGATATCTATTAGGTCTAACTGGTCTATTGTATCATTTAAAGTTTGTGTTTCCTTGTTAATTTTCTGTTTAGTTGATCTATCCATAGATGTAAGTGGGGTATTAAAATCTCCTACTATTATTGCATTGTTGTTAATTTCCTCTTTCATACTTGTTAGTAATTTTCTTATTATTGTGGTGCTCCTATATTGGGTGCATAAATATTTATAATTGCTATATCTTCTTCTTGGATTGATCCTTTGATCATTATGTAGTTTCCCTCTTTGTCTCTTTTCAGAGCCTTTGTTTTAAAGTCTATTTTATCTGATATGAGTATTGCTACTCCTGCTTTCTTTTGGTCTCTATTTGCGTGGAATATCTTTTTCCAGCCCTTCACTTTCAGGCTGTATGTGTCCCTCGTTTTGAGGTGGGTCTCTTGTAAACAACATATATGGGGGTCTTGTTTTTGTATCCATTCAGCCAGCCTTTGTCTTTTGGTTGGGGCATTCAACCCATTTACATTTAAATTGATTATTGATAAGTATGATCCCATTGCCATTTTCTTTATTGCTCTGGGTTCTAGTTTACACACCCTTTCTGTGTTTCCTGTCTAGAGAAGATCCTTTAGTATTTGTTGGAGAGCTGGTTTGGTGATGCTGAATTCTCTCAGCTTTTGCTTGTCTGTAAAGCTTTTGATTTCTCCTTCATATTTGAGTGAGATCCTTGCTGGGTTCAGTAATCTGGGCTGTAGGTTATTTTCTTTCATCACTTTAAGTATGTCTTGCCATTCCCTCCTGGCCTGAAGAGTTTCTGTTGAAAGATCAGCTGTTATCCTTATGGGAATCCCCTTGTGTGTTATTTGCTGCTTTTCCCTTGCTGCTTTTAATATTTTTTCTTTGTGTTTGATCTTTGTTAATTTGATTAATATGTCTTGGAGTATTTCGCCTTGGGTTTATCCTGTTGGGGACTCTCTGGGTTTCTTGGACTTGGGTGATTATTTCTTTATCCATTTTAGGGAAGTTTTCAACTATTATCTCCTCAAGTATTCTCTCATGGTCTTTCTTTTTGTCTTCTTCTGGGACTCCTATGATTCGAATGTTGGAGCATATATGGCACCTTACATGTGCTCACAACAAGATGGAGCCTGACAGATGTCAGGAGGGCGTGGCCAGGGCGCCTTACATGTGCTCACAACAAGATGGCGCCTGACACATGTCAGGAGGGCGTGGCCCCAGATGACCACAAAAAATTCTGATTGGCTCCTGAACACCTCCCCTTGCATGCTTTAATGTGATTGGAAAGCCTCTTTCAAAAACCCTGCGCTTCCCCAATAAAGCGCACCAATAAGCTTACACCAATAAAACGGAACTGCCTTGACAGAACCCCCACTGCATCTGAGTGTCTCTCTCCAGGCGAGGGAGGCTGTGGGGCGGGCGGTCTGCTCACCTCTTCTTTGGGGCTTGCTGCTTTGGACCTAGACCCCGAGAGGGGCTAATCCTGGGCAGCTCTCTTGCTGAGACCGAGGCTCCCCTCAATCTGTGGCTTCCGTCTTGGAGCGCTACAGGGTGGGAGAAGGGAAAGGGAGAGAGGGGATTCCACGTTTGGCGCTGTAAGGACCCACATCTGGTGCCATGACTCGGATCTTCTTGGTGAGAGCCACCCCCACTGCACGGTCTTGAAAGAGAGACGAGGAGACAGCCCTCCGGCTTCAGTGCAGCGGTCCCACTGAGGGCTACAACCCCAAGGTAACTTGTTTGCAGGTTGAAAAGAAACCTCCAGGGATGAGTACAGCAACTGACCCTACTTCTTCACATTTTCATCCTTTCTTCATTTTTCTCTCTTCCCGTTTCTTCTTCTCCTTCTTTCTAAGGAGTTCCATGAACGGCAATCATTCGGTGGAGCAACTGAGGTTTCCTGCCCAGGGCACTCCCTGGGGGATAACTGAAGGCTCTCCGAGTTGGTGGTCTAGTAACAGGAGCCCAATCAGGTGAACTCCCTCCTTCCTTTTCATTTCCAGGGGCAAGGCCAATACCACCCTGTGGGCATGGGTCGGGCACTTAAGAACCACTAGGGCCCCCGCCACTAGAAGACTCCCGTGATAGGATAAGGAGGTCACGGAATGGGCCAGAAGCCACCAGGGTACCCGCCTCCCGGAAGCAAATTTCCGTGCAACGTTCAGGCACACCATTGTTAAAGCATACCACAACCCCAAGATACAGGCCACCACCGCACCCCATGAGGCTTTTTCGGTGGATATCCCTGGCAACCTTTCTAACTATCCGCGGTCTCGCTTGAATCATGGGGAACTCCATAAGCTGACAGATGAACATGCCCTTAAGGCCCTATGATATATGCTCAAAAGTAGGGGACTAGAAATTTCTGATACCCAGGCCATTAAGGTCTGGGGAACTATCACCCAGTTGGCCCCATGGGTAGACTCAGCCAACCTATTCTCCTGGGATACTTGGGACAGAATACATGTCCTAGCAAGAAAGAGGGAAATACAAGACAGGGAAGACACACCCCTAGGGTTCTACCCCACCATTACTGCCCTTAAGAGTTGTTTCTCTACTGAATCTAAATCCCCCAATGGAGAAGGAGCTTCTACACCTGATTGTGATAAACAATGGGAACAATTTAAAAAAGAACAGCTGACCCCAGGCAATGAGGAGAGAGCAAAGAACATCACCATAAATAATAACCTGTGGCCACCAATATGGGGGGAAGATAAACCAATAATGGTGAAAACCCACCTAGCGCACCCGAGCCTGAGATTCCTAAGTCCCACCTCTACCCTCCACTGATGCCCACCAACAAAAAGAGGTCAATGGTGCCCAGCCCCATCCGGTAGGAGAATCCCCTTGGAGAAGAAAAACCTACCCAGAGGACCCCTGGGGAAGGCCACCACCTTTTACAAATTCAATACAAGCCTTCCCTGTTAATGTAAACCCTGGGCGCAATCGACCAGCAGCTTGGTACCCCTGGGAACCAAATGATCTCAAAGAGCTCAAAAAGGCAGTAGCAGAAGATGGCCCCAACTCCCCATGGGCAGAGACCATTCTCCAGGGCCTAGCCCACCAACCCTGTACGACACAGGATTGGAAAATGTTATGTAAAGCGGTCCTTCCTAGTAACCAGTACATTAAATGGTGCGCCTTCTGTAAGGAGGAATGCCATACCCAAGCTGAGAGGAACCAGGCCGCCAATCCTGTTATCCCCACAACATTTGGAATGTTATCTGGCACGGCCAATCAATGGAGTACAGGCATACAACAAGCCGCCATACACGGATCAAGTTTGGACCCTTTGCCTAGCCACCTGGAAAAAGTTAGAGGAGGGTCCCAGTGAGCCCGTAATATCAGGGATCACCCAGAAAAATAATGAAGACCTCCCCACCTTTATTGATAGAGTAGAAAAGAGCATGCAAAGAAAGTTCCCTCCAGGCCTTTTGAGGGACCAATCATTAAAATGTTGGTATGGGAAGGAATGAATTCAGACCATAAGTTGGCTTGTGCTGGGCAGAAAGATAGGTCAATGGAACGTTGGGTAATAGCCACCAAAGATATTGGAACACACCATCACCAGGCGCAAACAATGGTGGCAGCCCTAGAGGCTCAAACTAAGGCTCTGGCTGACGCTTTGTCCTCGGCTCTTAACAAAGTGACAACCACTCAAAGCTCAGGCTCAGAAGGGACCCAAAAGGAGAATAAGGGCAGATGCTATTACCAATGTGGAAAGGAAGGGCAGTTTTAAAAGGACTGCCCCCTGAGGCCGGGGAGAATTGGAAATAGAGGACCACCTACAACCCCCTGTCCACGTTGTAAAAAGGGATACCATTGGAGAATAGATTGTAGGTCCAGATTTGATAAAGATGGGAAGCCTTTAAACTGAGGGGCACTCCCCAGCCCCGTCATCCCAAGGGGAAGCCCCAAGCCCTCCTCCCGGGGTATGCCAGCCTGAGGTTACTGGACTCTCCCAAGAGATGTCTGATAAATTAGAAAAGCCCTTCCCCGGGTGCAATTCTACCAGAAAGCCCCCTTACCAATAAACTATATATAGGAATCCTGAAGTCAAATGGACAGTCCCCATAGTGCCCGGACTTAGGCCAAAAATGGACATGACTATAGGAGGAAAAAAGTTCAGATGCCTAGTTGATACAGGTGCTGAAAGAACTATACTGAGACAAGAAGAAGTGCCCCCCACCTGGTCTACAATAGACGGCCCTCAATTAGCAGGCATCGGGGGTAACACCCCCTGTCGAGAGTCCGCTAAATGGCTAAAATCGGAAGACCCAGACGGGACTGAAGTCTTAGTCAAGCCTCTCATCGCCCCTGGGATTAATGCCAACTTACTAGGTCAGGATATCCTGGGACAGGCAGACGCTTACATAACCACAGGTTACAGAGGGTTTTATCAAGATACATTAGATGACGAAGAATACCAATAACAATTTTATACCCCCTGGTATCCCAAACTACTGAGCGGACCCAGAATTCGAAAAGTTGAGAAAAGGAGTACCACTAACAAGATGGAAGGAGGCCCTACCCCAATTCTAAAGGCCACTGCTCCCTCGGCACCCCCTATCACATGGATGCCGCGACCCCCAATATGGGTGGAGCAGTGGCCACTCCCCTCAACAAAACTTCAAGCCCTAAAATTATTGATAAAAGAACAACTCCAACTTGGACATATCAGACCCTCCAATAGTCCTTGGAATACACTTGTTTTTGGGATCAAAAAGGCCTCATAGAAATGGAGACCACAACAAAACCTTAGAAAAATTAATGAAAGAATGAAAGTACAAGGAACCCCCTTAAGGGGAATGCCCTGGGTCCCAGCCATTCCCACTGGTTTACACCTTTTAGTGATAGAAATTAAGGATTGCTTTTTCTCAATACCCCTGAACCCTAGAGATTGTGAAAAATGTGCCTTCTCGGTGCCTTCCACCAACTTTGAGGGACCTGATGAATGGTATGAATGGGTTGTTTTGCCCCAGGGTATGGCCAATAGTCCTTCTTTCTGCCAACAATTTGAATCAAATCTAATACAACCCGTTTGACAACTGCCAAGGGTTTTATTATATTTGTACATGGATGACATCATCCTTGGCATGTCCAGTGCCCCGGAACTCTTGCAGGCAGCCAAGTTATTGCTTGGGTGCCTCGCCAGAGGGCAACTCATAATCTCCCCAGACAAAATTCAACATGGGCCTCCCTTTAGGGTTTGGGGCTCTCAACTTACCCTACAGGCCGTTTCCCCATTAAAACCTCAAATAGCAATTAAAATATCCTACTCCCTAACAGAACTCCAAAGCCTGTTGGGAGAGATTAACTGGTTACGACCTTGGCTCTCCATATCCACTGGCGAGCTAATGCCACTCTTTGACCTCCTTCGAGGTAAACTCCCTCATGACACAATAACCCTCTTGCCCCCCAACGAGGCGATCCTTCAGAAGGTCCAACAAGCCCTTGATGCCGTCCAACTCTCCAGATTTGATCCCACCCAAGAGCTTCAACTATGGGTGCTAACCTCTCCCGAGATACTCCTAGCCACATTGATACAAAAAGACAAGCCCCTTGAATGGATAAATATCTCCTTGGGTGGAGCCCCTCCGGTCTATACTCATCTAGATCAAATGGCCGACTTAATCCAAAGGGGCAGAGATACAGCTCTTAGATGCTTCACCCGGGATCCTGACAAGATTGTTGTACCATATAGGATGGAAGATTTCCAATGGGCTCAAAGAAATAATAAAAGAATAACCCTGGCCCTAGAAGGTTTCCTAGGAAAGGTCGATTGCCACTAGGGGCCCCATAAATGGGTAGCCGCTTTCTCTCGGCTGCCATGGAAGGCTCCCCTATTATTCCCCTTTAAGCCTATCTTAAATGCTACTAATGTCTTCACTGACGGGGGAAAACAGGGAGCGGCAGTAATCGTCTTTGCCGACTTAAAGACAACCCCCCATAGACATTACTCCCCTTGTGAAGGGTCAGCGCAATATAAAGAGCTATTCGCTGTTGTTCTTGCACTTTCCAAGGTCCCTGAAGCCATGAATCTATTCACTGATAGCCTCTATGTAAAAAACCTCCTCCCTGGGCTTATTGATTCTCATATTCAGCTTGATGATAATCCTATTACCCCCCTTATGGTGCAAGCCCGCTCCCTTCTCCAAGCTAGGAACCAACCCCTCTACCTACATCATCTCTGAGGCCATCAAACCCTACCAGGGATTCTTTCTTTAGGAAACTCAATGGCCGACCAAACCGCCTCTGCTAATACATACACTGTTCAACAGACCCAAAAATTCCATGATCTTACCCATGTTAATTGGAAAGGACTACATCAAAGATTCCCTCAGGTCCCTATCAAAGACCTAAAAAGAATCATACATACCTGCCGATCATGCATCCCCTTCCTCCAGGCTCCCCCTATACAATCAGCAGGAGTCAATCCCAGAGGAATGAGGCCCAACACTCTCTGGCAGACAGATGTCACACATTATCCCCCCTTTGGCAAACTTAAATGCATTTTTGTCTCAATTGACACCTATTCCCACGCATGCTGGGCCACAGCTCACGTGGGAGAAAAGGCACAACACGCCAAGAGTCATTTCCTTCAATGTTTTGCCACTTTGGGGCTACCAATACAGATAAAAACTGACAATGGACCATGCTTTATTAGCAAACAATTACAAGAATTCTTCAAACAATGGAATATTCAACATACCACAGGGATCCCCTACAACCCTCAGGGACAGGCAATCATAGAACGACAAAACAGAACATTAAAAACTCAATTACAAAAACAAAAAGGGGGAATAAACCCCCACCAGCAGCTACGAATGGCCCTTTTTACTTTAAATATTTTAAATTTTTCAAAAAATGAGCCACTCACAGCCTTCCAAAAACATTGGACGAGCCAGGAGCCAAGCCCAGAGGTGGTAGTGAGATGGAAGGATCCCCTCACAGGACAATGGAGGGGACCTGATCCACTGCTAACCACTGGGAGAGGATTCGATGCATCTATCCCATAGGAGAAACCAACCCAATCTGGGTGCCAGCCCGAAATCTTAAATATCTTGACCATCCTGAAGATAATAAACATTCAGTCCAAGAACAATAAAAAGTTCATGAGGCGGTACTCTCTCTTTTTCAGATTGCCCACAGAAGAGGCCAACACCTATCTACGAGTGACCCCTACTGCTGAAGTTGAGTAATGCTCAGTTGGGACCTAGCTCCTTTATCCATGCCATCCTTGCTGGCCCTATTGTTTGCTGTTGGTTTAATTTCTGTTGCCCCCAGCGACTGGTCACCCTTTCAACGCTTCCTTTTAGGCTTCTTCTATTTACTGGCTTGTACACTCCTAGGCAGCTGTTACTGTTCCTTCGTTCTTACTTCCCTACCAGTTCAGGTCTCTAACCTTAGCCAGCCTTAAACTTCTCCTGACAGACTTGCTCCAAGACCTCCAACTGGCAACTCCTATCACAGACTTTATCTCCTCTACTCTAGCAATTACCAATTTCTGGTTACAAGACACCTTCCTCCCCTACATTGATACCCAAATAGGCTTCTTCACTTTGATTCTTGCCTATATCTTTTTCGCCTCAGACATTCCCAGCCTTTTACTCCAACATACTCATATACTTAAAAACAATTTAACTCCTACTAAATTTATTATCCCCCAAACCCTATTACCACCCATTGCTAAATCTGAATAATGATGGTGAAATCGCTACTGGTCCTGACCCTGCTCAACGACTGGAGAGGAGGCCACGCAAGAGCCAATCCTCATAAAACTTGGGAACAGACATGGATCCTGACTGATGGACAGATGGGTAAAACACTTAACGAGACTACCCACACAGCCCCACTCTCCACATGGTGGCCAGATTTATATTTTGACATCAGGGAACTCTTCGGATCCAGACAGGGGATAGGAGGTAACGGCCGTAGCTGGGAAGCATCAGTTAGGGTCAACGGGAAATGGATAGTAGGGTTCTGGGCTTGTCCTGGCAACATACGAAGTAACTGGGAAACCTGCGGTGGCATGGAAAGTTTTTATTGCAAGGACTGGAGTTGTGTGACCTCTAGTGATGGGCCCCAAAAATGGAATGTCGGAAACAGAGATTTAGTTAAATTCACCATCCCTGACCCCGGATACAGGGCACCCCAGGTGCGAGTACAGTTTAACCAGGAAAGGGCTAAAGCAGAAAAGCACTGGAAATCTGGGTTAACTTGGGGTTTTCAGCTTCACATGAATTGGCCCGGCCCTTACCCAGGTAGATTCTTAACCATTAAACAGGTTATCAAGGAGGCACAGAACAATACAGCTCCTATAGGTCCAGATAAGGTATTAGCACCTCCCGCCCCTACCAAAAGCCCAGGTGACAAGGGCACCTCAAATGAGACTACAAGACCCCAAAGCCCCGGGGAGGTCACCAGATCCACCCGACCGCCCAGGACGGAAACACCTGCTAGGAGTCCTTCCCAACCCCAAAGGTCACAGGCCTCCAAGGACCCCTTGTGGAAGCTGATGCGCACTGTGTAAGAGACCCTTAATGCTACCAACCCTAACCTCACAGCCTCATGCTGGTTATGTTATGATATAAAGCCACCATTTTACGAAGCTATAGGACTAAACATCACCTATGATATATCATCTGATACAAGCCCCTCTCAGTGTTCGTGGGGGGACTGCAAAGTCGGCCTGACCCTGCAGCATGTGAGTGGTAGCGGGACCTGCCTAGGAAAGGTGCCACGGGATAGACAAGGTTTATGCGCCTCCATAAGTAGCTCCCCTAGTTGGAATGATGGCTCAAAATGGCTTGTCCCGAAAGATGGAGGGTGGTGGGTGTGCACCGAAACGGGCCTCACCCTGTGCCTCTCAACCTCAGTCTTTAACATTTCTAAAGAGTTCTGCATTATAGTGACTGTGATTCCCTGCATCCTCTACCACTCTGAAGAAACCATGTATTCTAATTGGAGTAGAGGTACAGGCGGGAGAAGTAAGAGAGAGGCCATCACTGCACTAACTATTGCCACTCTGTTCAGCTTGGGAGTAACTGGGGCCGGGACCGGCATAGCCTCCCTGGTAAATCAACAAACAGGCATGACCTCCCTGAGGGCAGCCATTGATGAAGATCTAGAAAGAATAGAGACCTCTATTAGTCATCTAGAAAGATCCCTCACCTCCCTATCCGAGGTAGTACTCCAAACTAGAAGAGGGAGGGCTTGATTTGTTTTTCCTCAAACAGGGGGGGCTATGTGTCATGCTAAGAGAAGAATGCTGCTTTTATGCTGACCACACGGGAGTAATAAAAGAATCTATGGCTAAGGTTAGAGAAGGACTAACCAAGAGAAAGAAGGAAAGAGAGGCACAAGAAAACTGGTTCGAGGCTTGGTTTAATAAGTCCCCCTGGCTGCTCTCCATCCTGGGACCAATAATGATCATTGTTATACTTCTTTTGGTTGGACCCTGTCTTGTCAACCTTTTCCAAAAGTTTCTACAGGAGTGGATTCGGACCATTTCCCGGGAACAAGTGAAGACCGTCCTCCTTGCTAAAATACGGGGGACAGACCCAAAATCCCAAAAGACCCCTGGCGACCGTCTGCCTCTTTTAGGCTACAAGCCTAAGGTGGGGGACACTCCAGCTGCCCCAACGAGCCAATCTACTAGCCCAAGACACAAAGGGCCCAAGAACCTCAATACCCAGTGGGTATAGGGCCAAGCCCCTTGCCACAGAGCCTAAGTCCAGCCAGCCCTCCAAAAGACCTTCAGCCAGGTCTCAGGCCGCCAGAGCCTATGCTTGACTGGGTAGCCAATGACGGGTAAGATCCTCAGAGGGGGACAACCTAAGACAGGCACAGTCACTGAGTCTCCGGCGAGGCCATGCAGGTGGCCCCCCAATGGCTCCTTCCCCCTGAAGAAACAAATAAAAAAGGGGGATATATAGGGCGCCTTACATGTGCTAGCAACAAGATGGAGCCTGACAGATGTCAGGAGGGTGTGGCCAGGGTGCCTTATATGTGCTCACAATAAGATGGCGCCTGATAGATGTCAGGAGGGCGCGGCCCCAGATGACCACAAAAAATTCTGATTGGCTCCTGAACACCTCCCCTTGCATGCTTTAATGTGATTGGAAAGCCTCTTTCAAAAACCCCACGCTTGCCCCGTGCTTGCCTATATATAAGAGAAGCTTACACCAATAAAACAGAACTGCCTTGACAGAACCCCTGCTGCGTCTGAGTGTCTCTCTCTGGGCGAGGGAGGCTGTGGGGCGGGCGGTCCGCTCACCTCTTCTTTGGGGCTTGCTCCTTTGGACCTAGACTCGTGGAGGGGCTAATCCCAGGCAGCTCTCTTGCCGAGACCAAGGCTCCCCTCAATCTCTGGCTTCCATCTTGGAGCGCTACAGGGCAGGAGAAGGGAAAGGGAGAGAGGGGATTCCACGTATGGCGTTGGAAGGACGCACAGGAGCGTTTAACGTTGTCCCAGAGATCTCTAATATTGTCCTCATTTCTTTTAATTCGTTTTTCTTTTTTCTCCTCTGTTTCATTTATTTCTACAATTCTGTCTTCTAGCTCATTTATCCTGTCTTCTGCCTCTGTTATTCTACTGTTTGTTCCCTCCAGAGTGTTTCTGATCTCATCTATTGCATTATTCATTGTATATTGACTCTTTTTTATTTCCTCTAAGTCCTTATTAAACCTTTCTTCCATCTTCTCAATCCTTTTCTCCAGCTTATTTATCTGTAACTCCATTTTGCTTTCAAGATTTTGAATCATTTTCACCACCAAAATTCGAAATTCTTTATCAGGTAGATTCCCTATATCTTCCTCTTTTGTTTGTGTTGGTGGGCATTTATCTTGTTCCTTTATTTGATGGGTATTTCTCTGCCTCTTCATCTTGCTTATACTGCTTTGCTTCAGGTGGCCTTTCCCTCTTCTGGCCGTTTGTGGAGTTCTCTTTATTATGTAGTTTCCTCCTTGTGTGTGGGGTTGGACGGGTGACTTGTCAAGGTTCCCTGGTTAGGGAAGCTTGTGTCGCTGTACTGGTGGGTGGAGCTGGATTTCTTCTCTCTGGAGTGCAATGAAGTGTCCAGTAATGACTTATGAGATGTCACTGGGTTTGGAGTGACTTTGGACAGCCTATATTGAAGCTCAGGGCTATTTTCCTGTGTTGCTGGAGAATTTGCGTGGTATGTCTTGCTCTGGAACTTGACCCTTGGGTGATGCTTGGTTTTAGTGTAGGTATGGAGACGTTTGATGAGCTCCTATCGATTAATGTTCCCTGGAGTCAGGAGTTCTCTGGTGTTCTCGGGATTCGGGCTTAAGCCTCTTGCCTCTGGTTTTTGGTCTTATTCTTGGAGTAGCCTCTAGACTACTCTATCTGTCATTTCCAAGGTGGTTCCCTCTGTTTTAGTTTCTGTTTGCTGGTCTCTTCAGTGTCTAATTTCCACCCTGACACTAGGGTGCGGGTGGACACTTTTTAAAGGGTCAGTTGTTCAGTCCAGTTCTGGGAAGGGAGGAACACTGCAGACAAATATCTCTGGCATCTGTGGGGAGTGCTCGCAGCGTCTCGGCCACAATGGGTTTGCCCCCGCTCACAGCGCGTGTGCTGTCCCAGTCTATACTGCACAGGCTCTAAGTTGCTCTGCCAGGAACTGTCTGAGCTTGGTGTTGGGTTGTACGCACTTCCCAGGTCTGAGCGGCTCAAGTTCAGGTTCTCAGGTACTCCACAAAGGCGCAGACTTGGTTGGGCCTGCGTTTTGTGCCTTCCCCAGTCCGAGCAGCTCAGGTGACCAGGTGTTTGGCGACCGTGGTCGCTGTGACTTATAGCCTCCCCAGTCCCTGCCACTCGGTTTTCCGGGTGTACAACCGGTGCACCTTCTCAGGCGGATATTGACCGGCCCAAGCCCAAGAAGTCTTGATTAGCAACGAAGCCTGCCTGCAGTTTGGTATCGGATGCCTTTCTGGGGCCGTGGTTGCCCCCTCTGGGTCTGGCTGACTTCCCTGCCTGTCTTGGTGGGGGATGGGGGACGGGCTGACCGCAGCTGGCTCGCTCTGCTCAGCCCTTTGTTCTGTGAGTGGGGCTGGCGGAGTCTTAGGTTAGAGCTTTCCGCCTTTTCATGGGGAAGCTATCCAAGTCTGCTTTGCTATACCCTGTTAGATCTCTCAGATTGTTCTTCCGGCATTCAAGCCCAGTCCTCTCTCTAAGCAGTTCAGCCAGCTCCTCCCTGCCCAGCCCCCGCTTGCTAATGGCATAGGCAGGCGTCTGCGTTGCTTCTCCGCTGAGAGTTACCATTTGGCGGGTAATCTGTGGCTTTTAAAAAAAATCTTAAAAATAAAAGAGGGTTATGTGGCCCTCTGAGGTTCCAAGGCTCGCCACAGATTGGCCAGTAAGAGTGTTTCCTGGTGTTTGGAAACTTCTCTCTTTTTAAAGCCTCCCTTCCCAGGACAGAGCTCCGTCCTTACTTCTTTTGTCTCTCTTTTTATCTTTTATGTTTTTTCCTACCTCCTTTCAAAGACAATGGGCTGTTTTTCTGGGTGCCTGATGTCCTCCGCCAGCATTCAGAAGTTGTTTTGTGTACTTTATTCCACGTTCAAATGTTCTTTTGATGAATTTGTGGGAGAGAGAGTGGTCTCGCCATCCTATTCCTCCGCCATCTTGTTCCTTCCAAAGTCTTTATTAGTTCCATTTTCCTGGCTGGAACAGCTACTATGGAAGGAACTAGGTTACCAGGTGAAATCTTATATCAGGATTTGACTTTGAAGGTATTGTTGGATTTGCAAATATTTTCTAATTATATGTAATAAAGAGATTAAGTTTTGACGTTGGATTGCTATCTGCTTTTAAGTACCATTGTTCCATTTTTCCTTCTGCTCCACATTTGGGCAAGCTGATAAAGTCTGAGTACTGTCTCCTTGGTGCCAACTGGGGATTCTAACCACGAAATGATCTTCCTGCCAGCAAACATTCACATCCTGCTGTTCCTCTGCTGCTGCTGCTAAGTCATTTCAGTCGTGTTCGACTCTATGCGACCCCATAGACGGAAGCCCACCAGGCTCCCCCGTCCCTGGTATTCTCCAGGCAAGAACACTGGAGTGGGTTGCCATTTCCTTCTCCAATGCATGAAAGTGAAAGTGAAGTTACTCAGTCGTGTCCGACCCTTAGCGATCCCATGGACTGCACTTACCAGGCTCCTCCATCCATGTGATTTTCCAGGCAAGAGTACTGCAGTGGGGTGCCATTGCCTTCTCTGCTCTTCCTCTAACCACAGCAAATCCCAAACTTTTTCTCTCTTCTTTCAAATATTTAAGTTTACTTCCTTTCCTCTCTTACTTCAGGTCAGTTTAATAAGCCTGTCATTATCTTCCGAGATTCTCAACTATGTAAGCTGAAAATCTTTCCCACTATAATATTATTAAGACTATAATTGAGAGCACTTTTAGGGTTACAAAAAAATTGAGAAGAAAACAGACAGAGATTATCCGTATGTCTCCTATTCTCACACATGTGTAAACTCCTTCCTATCAACATTCCTCAATAGTGTACTGCATGTATTTCAACTGGAGAACCTTTGTTGACACATCAAAATCACCGATAGTTTACATTAAGGTTTAATTTTGTAATACATTTTTTGGTTTTACATAAATGTATAATGGTGAATAATTATGGTACCACACACAGAGTACTTTTACTACTCTAAAACTCTTCTGGGCTCCTTTTATTCATCTTTGTTTTCACTCTCTACTCCCAGCATTGACTGATCTTTTCATCGTCTCCACATTTTTTCCTTTGTCAAAATTTTATGTATGTGGAATCAGACAGAATGTACCCATTTCAGATTGGCTTCTTTCACTCAGTAGTATACATTTGTTTCCTCTGTCTTATAGTTCCTTTTTTTTTTAATTTTTCATCCATTCATATGATGAAAGATACTTTGGTTACATCCACATTGTGGAAATTATGTCTAAAGCTGGCATAAACATTCATGTGTAGGATTCTATGTAAACTTATATTTTCAACTCCTTTGAATATATAGGAAAGAGTACAATTTCTGGATCATATGGTGAGAATATTCTTACTTTTGTAAAAAACTGCCTATCAGAGTGCCTGTACCATTTTGTATTCCCACCAGTAACGAATTCATGCTTTTGCTCTATATTGTTTATAATGTTTGGTGTTGTCAGGGTTCCACATTTTAACAATCCTAATAGGTGTGTATGCAATGGCGAGCCACTCCAGTACTCTTGCCTAGAAAATCCCATGGATGGAGGAGCCTCGTAGGCTGCAGTCCATGGGGTCGCTATGGGTCGGACACGACTGAGCGACTTCACTTTCACTTTTCACTTTCACACATTGGAGAAGGAAATGGCAACCCACTCCCGTGTTCTTGCCTGGAGAATCCCAGGGAAGGGGGAGCCTGGTGGGCTTCCGTCTATGGGGTCACACAGAGTCGGACACGACTGAAGTGACTTAGCATAGCATAGCATAGCATAGCATAATGGTGAATAATTATGGTACCACACACAGAGTACTTTTACTACTCTAAAACTCTTCTGGGCTCCTTTTATTCATCTTTGTTTTCACTCTCTACTCCCAGCATTGACTGATCTTTTCATCGTCTCCACATTTTTTCCTTTGTCAAAATTTTATGTATGTGGAATCAGACAGAATGTACCCATTTCAGATTGGCTTCTTTCACTCAGTAGTATACATTTGTTTCCTCTGTCTTATAGTTCCTTTTTTTTTTAATTTTTCATCCATTCATATGATGAAAGATACTTTGGTTACATCCACATTGTGGAAATTATGTCTAAAGCTGGCATAAACATTCATGTGTAGGATTCTATGTAAACTTATATTTTCAACTCCTTTGAATATATAGGAAAGAGTACAATTTCTGGATCATATGGTGAGAATATTCTTACTTTTGTAAAAAACTGCCTATCAGAGTGCCTGTACCATTTTGTATTCCCACCAGTAACGAATTCATGCTTTTGCTCTATATTGTTTATAATGTTTGGTGTTGTCAGGGTTCCACATTTTAACAATCCTAATAGGTGTGTATGCTGTGAAAGTGCTGCACTCAATATGCCAAAATTTGGAAAACTCAGCAGTGGCCACAGGACTGGAAAAGGTCAGTCTTCATTCCAATCCCAAAGAGGGCAATGCCAAAGAGTGCTCAAACTACCGCACAATTGCACCCATCTCACACGCTAGGAAAGTCATGCTCAAAATTCTCCAAACCAGGCCTCAGAAATATGTGAACCGTGAACTTCCAAATGTTCAAGCTGGTTTTAGAAAAGGCAGAGGCCCCAGAGATCAAATTGCCAACATCCGCTGGATCATGGAGAAAGCAAGAGAGTTCCAGAAAAACATCTATTTCTGCTTCATTGACTACGCCAAAGCCTTTGACTGTGTGGATCACAACAAACTGTGGAAAATTCTTAAAGAGATGGGAATACCAGACCACCTGACCTGCCTCTTGAGAAACCTGTATGCAGGTCAGGAAGCAACAGTCAGAACTGGACATGGAACAAGACTGGTTCCAAATAGGAAAAGGAGTGCATCAAGGCTGTATATTGTCACCTTGCTTATTTAACTTATATGCAGAGTACATCATGAGGAACGCTGGGCTGGAAGAAGCACAAGCTGGAATCAAGATTGCTGGAAGAAATATCAATAACCTCAGATACGCAGATGACACCACCCTTATGGCAGAAAGTGAAGAGGAACTCAAAAGCCTCTTGATGAAAGTGAAACAGGAGAGTGAAAAAGTTGGCTTAAAGCTCAACATTCAGAAAACAAAGATCATGGCATCTGGTCCCACCACTTCATGGGAAATAGATGGGGAAACAATGGAAACAGTGTCAGACTTTATTTTGGGGGCTCCAGAATCACTGTGGATGGTGATTGCAGCCACGAAATTAAAAGACGCTTACTCCTTGGAAGGAAAGTTATGACCAACCTAGATAGCATATTAAAAAACAGAAACATTACTTTGCCAACAAAGGTACATCTAGTCAAGGCTATGGTTTTTCCAGTGGTCATGTATGGATGTGAGAGTTAGACTGTGAAGAAAGCTGATCGCCAAAGAATTGATGCTTTTGAGATTCCCTTGGACTGCAAGGAGATCCAACCAGTCCATTCTAAAGGAGGTCAGTCCTGGGTGTTCATTGGAAGGACTGATGCTAAGGCTGAGGCTCCAATACTTTGGCGACCTCATGAGAAGAGTTGACTCATTGGAAAAGACTCTGATGCTGGTAGGGATTGGGGGCAGGAGGAGAAGGGGACGACCGAAAATGAGATGGCTGCATGGCGTCACCGACTGGATGGAGTTGGGTTTGAGTGAACTCTGGGAGTTGGTGATGGACAGGGAAGCCTGGTGTGCTGTGATTCATGGGGTCGCAAAGAGTCGGACATGACTGAGCACCTGAACTGAACTGAACTGAAAGGTGTGTAGTGACAGCTCATTGTTTTCATCTGCATTTCCATGATGATATATTATGTATAGCATTTTTTTATATACCTATTGTTTTCCATATCTTCTTTGATGAGATGTCTGTTAAGGTCTTTGTTTCATTTTTTAATTGAGCATTTGTTTTCCCATTGTTGAGTTTTAAGAGTCCCTTGGATATTTTGGATAACAGTCCTTTATCAGAGTGTCTTTTGGAAATTTTTTCACTTGGTCTGTGATTGTTCTTCTAATTCTCTTGATACTCTGTTTTGCAGAGCAGAAGTTTTTAATTTCAATGCAGTCCAACTTAATAATTTTGTCATTCTGGATCATGCCTTTGGTGTCCTATCTAAAAAAGTCATCCTATCTAAAAAATCTTGTCAAACCCAAGATTATTTAGACTTTTTCCTACGTTATCTTTTAGGAATTTTATATTTAGGTTTGTGATTCATTTTGAACTAATTTTTAAGTTGACTGTAAAATATATGTACAGATTATTTTGAACAAGAATGTCCAATTGTTTCAGCTCTATTTATTGAAAAGACTATCTTTATTCCATTGTGAAAGACTTGTCGACTATATTTATGTGGATCTATGCCTGGGCTCCCTATTTTGTTCCACTGATCTATCTGTCTTTTCTTTCAGTGATACCACTTTGTCCTGATCACTGTAGCTTTATAGTCTTTTAAGACACACCGTGTTGGCCCTCTAACTTAGTTTTTCTCCTTCAGTATTGTGTTGGCTATTCAGAATCTTTCGTTCTTCCTAATTTATTTTTTCCCACCGAATATCACTTTCTCACATCCAGTACAATTTACTTATTGCTATTGTTTCTTATCTATTTTGCCTGACTAGAATGCAAGGTCAATGAGGTTATAGAGATTGTTGTCTTTTTTTTTTTGGCCACTATATTCTTATTGATAAGAATAATGCTAGGAACACAATAGATCCCTAATGATTGCTGAATAATGTGTGAAGTACATAGTAAATATTCAATAAATGTTAACTAATACAATTTTTAAACACCCAGAATTAAAGAAGATTTGAATCCATTAATATATATTGAAATTGCACTCTGTGTTCCAGAGGGGGGAAAAAAATACAAACTAAAAGTATCTGATCTGGTCAATCTGTTCTTAAATCATAGAAGCAAGCAAGTTTAGTTGGTCAGTTGTGTCCAACTGTTCACAATCCTTTGGACTGTAGCCTATCAGGAGCCTCTGTCCACAGGATTTTTCAGTCAAAAGAACACTGGAATGGGTTTTCATTTCCCTCTCCAGGTGATCTTCCTGACTCAGGGATCAAACCTACATCTCTTGTGTCTCCTACATTGTAGGCAGATTTTTTACCTGCTGATCCATTAGGGAAGCTATACATAAACTCAGGAAGTTATTTCTTATGGCTATCTTTGATGGCATTATGAGAAGATGAACTTCAACCAACACAAGTGACCAACTAAATTTGCTTACTTTTCTATTTTGGAGAAGGAAATGGCAACCTACTCCAGTATTCCTGCCTGAAAAATCCCATACAGAGAGGTGCCTGAGGGGCTAAAGTTCAAAGGATCACAAAGAATCAGACATGACTGATCAACTAAACTAGTGATGACTGGGGGAACTATAGCAAAAAGATACAACACAATAATGTATTTTATTGAAAATGTTTAAGAGTATATTTGCATAAATTAACTCTTTGGAAATTTCAATTTCTGGAGAGTTAATATGGACACAGAACTCGTCATACTCTTCTTGATGTTTCAGATTAAAAATACATTCACATAATATTTTTTCAGTGTATTAATAATTTTCTATGAAATTGTGTCTGAAATAACAGGTAAATTAGTTTATTCAAATTTTATCATCAAAGGAAGCCACATTACTATAATACTAGTGCTGATTTGGCAAATATTTTCAGAATGTAAAAGATGGTACATATGAATGGGCGAATTTAATTCAATGATCATTATATCTACTACTGTGAGCAAGACACCCTTCGAAGAAACAGAGTAGCCCTCACAGTCAACACTAGATTCTTAAAGGCAGTACTTGGACGCAATCTCAAAAACAACAGGATAATTTCAGTTTGTTTCCAAAAAAATCACTCAAAATCATAGTAATCAAAGTCTACACCCCAACCACTAATGCCAAAGAAGATGAACTTGAATGGTTCTATGAAGACCTCCAAGACCTTCTAGACCTAACACTAAAAAAAAGAAAAAAATGCTAGTTCAACGAATACTTTTTTAAAGTGTTATGGGACTTAAAGAGTAAGTCATATGGTTCTGGTTGAAAAAGTAGTAAATCAAGAGATATCTAGAGTAATAGGAAAGTTTGGCCTTGGAGTACAAAATGAAGCGGGCAAAGGCTAACAGAGTTTTACCAAGAGAACACACTGGTCATAGTAAACACCCTCTACCAACAACACAAGAGACAACTCTACACATGGATATCACCAGATGGTCAATATTGAAACCAGAATGACTCTACTCTTTGCAACCAAAAGTGGAAGCTGTATATGGTCAGCAAAAACAAGACTGGAAGCTGACTATAGCTTAGGTCATGAAGACTTTATTGCAAAATTCCGACTTAAACTGAAGAAAGTAGAGAAAACTCTAGGCCATTCAGTTATGACTTAAAGCAAATAGCTTATGATTATACAGTGGAAGGGACAAAATCCCTTGAATTAGATTCAAGACATTTGATCTTATAGACAGAGTGCCTGAAGAACTATGGATGGAGGTTCAAAACACTGTACAGGGGGAAGCGAGCAAAACATCTACAAGAACAGGAAATGCAAAAAGGCAAAATGCTTGTCTGAGGAGAACTTACAAAAAGCTGAGAAAAGAAGAGAAGCGAAAGGTAAAGAAGAAAGGGAAAGACATACCCATTGAATGCAGAGTTCCACAGAATAGCAAGGAGAGATAAGAAAACTTTCCTAAGTGATCAATGCAAACAAAGAGGAAGGCAATATAATGGGAAAGACTAGAGATCTCTCCAGGAACATTAGAGCTACCAAGGGGACATTTCATACAAAGATGGGCACAATGAAGGACAAAAGGATAATGGACCTGAAAAAGCAGAAGATATTAAGAAGAGGTGGTGAGAATACATAGAAGAACTATACAAAAAAGGTCTTAATGACTCAGAAAACTACAATAGTGTGATCACTGACTTAGAGTCGTAGGAAGCATCACTAGAAACAAAGCTAGTGGAGGTGATGGAATTCCAGCTGAGATATTTCAACATCTAAAAGATGAATCTTTTAAAATGCTGCTCTCTGTATCCCAGCAAATTTGGAAAACTCAGCAGTGATCACAGGACTGGAAAAGATCAATTTTCATTCCAATCCCAAAGAAGGGCAATGCCAAATAAATGTTCAAACTACCACACATTTGCACTCATTATACACGCTAGCAAGGTAATGCTCAAAATCCGTCAAGCTAGGCTTCAACAGTACATGAATTGAGAACTTCCAGGGCACAATCTGGATTTTCAAAAGGTAGAAGAACCAGAGACCAAATTGCCAACATCCACTGGATCATAGAAAAAGCAACGGAATTCCAAAAAATATCTTCTACTGCTTCACTGACTATGCTAAAGCCTATGACTGTGTGAATCACAACAAAATGTAGAAAATCCTGAAAGCGATGGGAATACCAGACCACCTTACCTGCCTCCTGAGAAATCTGTATGCAGGGCAAGAAGCAACAGTTAGAAGTGGACATGGAACAATGGACTGGTTCAAAGTTGGGAAAGTAGTACCTCAAGGCTGTATCCTGTCACCTTGCTTATTTAACTTATATGCAGAGTACATCATGCAAAATGCTGGGTTGAGTGAAGCTCAAGCTGGAATTAAGATTGCCAGGAGAAATATCAATAATCTCAGATATGCAGATGACACCACTCTAATGGCAGAATGCAAAGAAGAATAGAAGAGCCTGTTGATGAAGGTGAAAGAGGAGCCTGAAAAAGCTGGCTTAAATCTCAACATTCAAAAAATGAGGACCATGGCATTCAGTCCCAGAACTTTATGGCAAACAGATGGGGAAAAAATGGAAACAGTGAGAGACTTTACTTTCTTGGGCTCCAAAATCACTGCAGACAGTGACTGCAACCATGAAATTAAGAGACTCTTACTCCCTGGAAGAAAAGCTATGACAAACCTAGACAGTGTATTAAAAAACAGAGACATCACATTGCTGACAAAGGTCCATCTAGTCAAAGCTATGATTCTTCCAGTAGTTAAGTACAGATGTGAGAGCTGGACCTTAATGAAGGCTGAGACACTGAAGAACTGATGCTTTAGAACTGTGGTGCTGGAGAAGCCTCTTGAGGGTCCCTTGGACTGCAAGTCCATCCTAAAGGAAATCAATCCTGAATATTCATTGCAAGGACTGATGCTAAAGCTGAAGCTCCCGTACTTTGGCCACATGATGCAAAGAGTTGACTAATTGGAAAATACCCTAGGCTGCGAAAGATTGAAGGCAGGAGCAGAAGGGGATGATAGAGAATGAGATAGTTCAATGGCATCATAAATTCAAAGGACAGGCATTTGAGCAAACTCTGGGAGATAGTGAAGGACAGGGAAGTTTGCTGTACATGGAGTTGCAAAGAGTCACACACTATTTAGCGAATGAAAAATGAATAACAGAACAGCTACATTACAGCCATGCACTGCCAAATCAATCAAACGAATCAACCAACAACAAAAAAATACAAACTTTATAATCCATAAGGTAAATGCATACAAATAAACATACAAGCACAGTATCACATAATTATTCAAAGATAGTAGGACTTTTTCAGGAAGAAAAATGACTAAATACATTGCCCTGTGAAGAAAAAAATGTGGTTGTCCTATGAAAAAAAATGAAAGAATATGTCAGGGAAAGTAGATTCTTCAGTCTACAGCTAGATAGAAGGCCACTGGTGGGTCCCACAAACAAATATTTCTTTATTATATATAGTAAATAAATACTATGGCTATTAGTAATAATAATTTAAATAATCAAAGAAACAGTGCTAAATTATATAATATCCAACCTAGGATGGACTTACATATAATTTTATTTGATCCTCAACAATCCTCCTATATTGATCACACTGGTAAATTTACAACAGAGAAGTTATTTCATCTCCCAAGTATATAAATCTAGGAAATGTTGGGAACTAGACTGAAACTCAGTTCTTACTTCTGGTTAATACTGTTGCTCTAATGAGAGTCCAATCACTCTTAACACTACCTACACTGCTGGGGGATTCAAACAAAGGCTTCATTTTAGGGAAAGCAGTGTTCCTGGATTATGATGTAGATTAGAATAGATGTTAATTAAGCTTCAGGCTTGAGTGCCTGCATGCTAAATTGCTTCAGCTATGTCCAACTCTTTGAGATCTTATGGACTGTAGCCTACCAGGCTCCTTTGTCCATGACATTAGGCAAGAATACTGGAGTTACTGCCACTGCCTCCCCCAGGGTATGTTCCCGACCCAGGAATCAAATCCACGTCCCTACATTTCCTGCACTGGCAGGCAGATACTTTACCACTAGTGCCACCTGCGAAGCCATGCTTTTGGATTCAGTTCAGTTCAGTTCAGTTCAGTCGCTCAGTCGTGTCCGACTCTCCGCGACCCCATGAATCACAGCACGCCAGGCCTCCCTGTCCATCACCAACTCCCGGAGTACTCTCAAACTCATGTCCACAGAGTCGGTGATGCCATCCAGCCATCTCATTCTCCGTCGTCCCCTTCTCCTCCCGCCCCCAACCTTTCCCAGCATCAGACTCTTTTCCAGTGAGTCAACTCGTCGCATGAGGTGGCCAAAGTATTGCAGTTTCAGCTTTAGCATCAGTCCCTCCAATGAACATCCAGGATTGATCTCCTTTAGAATGGACTGGTTGGATCTCCTTGCAGTATAAGGGACTCTCAAGAGTCTTCTCCAACACCACAGTTCAAAAGCATCGATTCTTCGGCGATCAGCTTTCTTCACAGTCCAACTCTCACATCCATACATGACCACGGGAAAAACCATTGCCTTGACTAGACGGACCTTGGTCGGCAAAGTAATGTCTCTGCTTTTTAATATACTATCAAGGTTGGTCATAACTTTCCTTCCAAGGAGCAAGCGTCTTTTAATTTCATGGCTGCAATCAGCATCTAAATGATTTGATAGTCGAATTTAATAATTTTACCTGAATGTAATGTTTTTCTAAACATTTCTTGTTTAAACATCTAATTTTATATGTATGTAATTATTTATGTTGAAAGTGAAGTGAAAGCATTAGTTGCTCAGTTGTGTCCGACTCTTTTTGACTCCATGGACTAAGCCCACCAGGCTCCTCTGTCCATGGAATTCTCCAGGCGAGAAGACTGTAGTGGGTTGCCATTTTCTTCTCCAGGAGATCTCTTCCCAACCCAGGGATTGAACCTGTGTCTCCTGCATTGCAGGCAGATTCTTTACCATTTAAGCTACCAGGGAAGTAATATGTACTTTAGGTATATTATAATACTAAATATTAATTATATAATATATAATCACATATAACTGTGAAAAATATACCCTCAAATTTCAGACATTATCTCTAAATTAAAATTTTATTAATCAAATGTTAACCATATGTTCTATAACTAATAAAAGTAAAATGAGGAAACTTTACTTCAAGCCAATTCAAACAACTTACTTCATTTTTAAAAATAAATTTTAAGATTGTATTATGTTCTCTTACTTAAGCTATTCTTGAGCATGTTTAGAAAATTGCCTGGCTTACTCATCATGACTAATATAGTTTAATTTCATTGGACATAATTTTCCTTATGATGATACATATATCTTGAATATATCATGTCAAACAAATGAAAAAATGTTGATTTAAAATTTTCAAACAAGTGTAACGAATTTTGCTGTGATCATCTAGAAATCGAATATAATAGTAATTTATAGCTGATATTGCTTTGTAGTGCAAGTAATATGAATTAAATTTATACAGTGAAATTCTTTCCTGTTGCATACACTGAGGTTTTGGCAGGAGTATAAAAAGGAGAATATGAAATCAATGAAACAATTGATAGAGATCTTGCAAAAATGAGGATGTAATCAAACTGTAATGTTTTAAAATTTAAACTTTAGATTTTTTCCTCTGAAATAACATAGTATACCTAATGAAAAATAAAACCTCAAAATTTTTTTTAAGATTTTCTCTATGCCTTTTATGTCAAACTTAAGAATAATCTGGTCAAATACTTTTACTGTATATCTGACAACAATCTAGTGACTAATTTCCATTATAATTAGGAAACTACAAACTACATGTATTGGAATAGACCATCTTAAAGCTTGAGAATACTTTTCTATTTCACTTACATATCAGAGAGCTTAACTGATTTGTTTAACTTAAGAAACTAATAAAGGTTGGAGACTAGAGTAAAATTTAAAGGTTACACAAGTCCTGATTGGCTATATGCAAAGCTAATATTAGTACACGTGCACTGAAACTATCATATCCATACCTTTTATCCAGTATTTCCTTTGATTAGTTTACTACTACTGTGCTGCCATAAAGTTTATAAAAATCTCAGCCATTGCTCATGCAATGCTCTGTAATCAGATAAACAGAATCTCCTGGTTTCAATTTGCTAACTTTAGTCATCTCATTAATATGCATATTAATTAATATGGGTGACAGGGTATATGAAATAATTAAGTATTAAAATTATTAATTAATATGAGTTAGTATTATGAAAGGAAAAATTTATACTTGAAAGCACTGGTCACATTCAATCATTAGTCTAAAGCAATTTTTTGTAAAATAATAACTTTATCCTAAGGATATTATCAGACTGAAACAAATAGCTGACAGTATACTTGTGTCAGCATTATGTCATATGCATTTTCACAGTTGAGTTATGGAAAACCAGTTGCTAAGCTCAGCATATATGCATTTTAAAATATATATATATATATATATATTTTTTTTTTTTTGGCTGTGCTGGGTCTTCATTGCTATGTGCAGGCTTTCTCTAGTTGCAGCGAGCAGGGACTACTATTTGCAGTGCACAGGCCTCTCACCGCAGTAGCTTCTCTTGTTGCAGAGCACTGGCTCTAGACCACATGGACTCAGTACTTGTGGTCCTACACTCTTCTGTAACTTTTTATACTGCATTAGTTTGCATTTTTCAATCTTCTTATCTCTTTTGTTGTTGTTGTCTAATCGCTAAGTTGTGTCTCTTTTGCAACCCCGTAGACTGTAGCCTGCCAGACTCCTATGTCCAAGGGATTTCCCAGGTAAGACTACTGAAGTGGGTTGCCATTTCCTTCTCCAGGGCTTCTTCCTGACCCAGGGATCAAACACTCATCTCCTGTGTGCAGGCAGATTTTTTACCACTGAGCTATCAGAGAGGCCCCTGCCTATCTCTATAACCTCTAAGTATCAGAAAGCCTAGATTTCATCCCTTGGAGCTCTTGATTTTCTGTTCCACACTCATTACCTCGTATATTTAATAGGCATGTAAAGAAATACAACCGAAAATAAATTCTTTATATTTACACCCAATACTGTCCCTTCCACAAATTCCTCCACCTTCAGTTCAGTTCAGTCGCTCAGTTGTGTCCGACTCTTTGCAAACCCATGAACCACAGAACGCCAGGCCTCCCTGTCCATCACCAACTCCCACAATTTACTCAAAGATTTTTTAATTTAATAAAATGTATTTGTTGATTATAAAAGCAACATAAATTACAAAACATTTAAAGAAAAGTATGAAAATAAACTGTAGAGTTTGACCAATAGAAAATTACTTCTGATATTTTGCTCCTTTCCCCCTTTCCTCTCACACACACACATAGACACATACACAAACATACCCTACGTGACTAAAACTACATAAATATATAGCTATATGTGTGTTATGTTATGAAATAACTGGAATACGAGCTGACTTTTGAGACTTTGACTCTGAACCTAAGCCCCTTAGAGGTGGTGGTTGTCCTGAAATAGGCTACCTTCTTCTTTCCAGAAAAATAGAAGCAAGTTACCTTTGCAGAAAATATTCACTAATGTAGAAGCTTGAGCTATTTCAAATCCTAAAAGATGGTGTGAAAGTGCTGCACTCAATATGCCAGCAAATTTGGAAAACTCAGCAGTGGCCACAGAACTGAAAAAGGTCAGTTTTCATTACAATCCTAAAGAAAGGCAATGCCAAAGAATGCTCAAACTACCGCACAATTGCACTCCTCTCACACACTAGTAAAGTCATGCTCAAAATTCTCCAAGCCAGGCTTCAGCAATACATGAACTGTGAACTTCCAGTAAAATATAAATATTTATTAGAAGTAGAATCAGGATTTTATCGCCAATAGATCTTTATATTTGAACATGTAAAGGACATACTAAAGAATGTCCTTCAGGAAAATCAATGATTCCAGGCAGGTTGAAAAATTTGTAGATAAGTCCAAAGAATATTGTGTGTTTGCATGCATGCATTAAAAAAAATGTGTTTAATATGTTGGGGTGAAAAAAAAGATAAACCTAAAATATTTCATAATAATGATACACTAGCTAGGAAAAGGAAGATCAAAACTGAAGAGCTCTTAATTCTCTTTCTTGTTTGGAAGAAAGGTGATCAAAATACTTTTCAATTTAAGACCTTACTAAGATAAACATGTGTGGTAAATACATAATAGTGTATAAATTCTGAAAAGTGGTAGAGAAAAAAACATGATATAAATGCCTAAATAGTTTATCGGTACTAACCTTGATTCATATTACTAGAGCAACCTCTGACTCTTTTTCCTTACTTTATAATATTCCATATATGAAGGTACAAGAATAAATTTATTTTTCTTGTACAATATCCTATTACCTATAGTAAATTGTTTCTGCTAGTTTATAATTTATGGTATAAGTTGTATATATATATATACACACACACATATATAAGCTGTATATGAATATATATATATGCATATATAATAAACTATGAAATAACACTTTATATCATGAAGATATCTGTATGAGAAAATTTTTATTTTGTTTCTTTTTCTTTTTCTGTCTGTCCCCTTCCTATTTTCCTTCCCCCCTTTCAATCCTTCTCTCCCCTTTCTTTCCTTTTGTTCTTCTTTTGTGTTTTATCCTTTTTTTATTTAGGGCAGTGGTAAATAAAAAATATTTTATTTTTCTAAAAATTTTCTAGTGCAGGATTTTGTGGGATTGTATTCCCTACTTAATTATGAGTGCATAATCCTTTAGGTACCCATTTTTATTCTGGGTTGATTTCCAAAGCAGATTCTGAAAGTAAGTAAATTAAATAAGTGAGATAGCCAACTAAAGGAGACTGGATAAAATGTGAACAATATTACAATGACATCTATGGAGTATTTCAAATTAATGTACTAGAAAGATATCAAATATAAAGTTTTCCAACCACAAAGTTGAGGAAAAACTGATATTAAACCTGCCAGATATACAGGAAAATTCATTTATAGAAAAATTGTCAAAGCAGACAGAATAATGCCACTGAATTCAGGTGATGGTAACATATGAAGAATGAAGGAGACAGCATCAAGGTGCCATTAGATTTCCTATCTGGTAAGAGTCTGCTTCCTACCTCAGAGAAAACCCCATTGTTTCAGTGACCTCACATGGCCAAGAGACAGATCATCACTCTCCTGTCTCTTCAGGAATCTCATTCATGGGGGATCCATCCTCATGACCTAATTACCCTGCAAAGGTCCCACTCCCAGATACCATCACATTGGGGTATATATGCTTCAACATAAGAACTTCAGGAGAAACAAGGATTGAGTTCCCAGCCTATTATTAGTCACATGTTATAGAAGGCAAAAGTGAAACACCAAGATGTCAAGTAATTTTTAATTTTCTCAAGGACACTCAGTTGTCACTTGTTAGTATATCTCCAAATACCACATTATACTGCTTCCCACTGAAGTACACATGGTTCTGAAATCCATGTTCTCTTATACTTTTTGTTAAGCTATATTGTGAACCATTTATCTATATATTATTCCTATTCCATGGAAATCTGACAGTGTCTTAATTTCTACACCACTGTTAATATCACAACTTGGTAACTCATTTTTACAGGGTACATTTAAGAACATTTAAAATTGTTTGCTCTTAAAGTATCCATATAAATTTTAAGTACTAGGTTGATTTGGATATTAAAATTATATGAACAAATAAGATAAATGATATTCATAAATACTATTTAACATAGGCCATAGAACTTAGTGAAACACTTTATAAATAAAACTATTGAACGTAAAGGTTGTGCTTAATTAACAAGGTGCTACAAATGAGAACATTAGGAGTCAGTATTGAAAAAATTGAAAAACATAAAATCATTTATCAAAATTAACTTTAGTTCTATTTTGTATAATTGTAGGTTTTATAGTTCTATATATATATGATTTAATACTCAGAAAAATGATTTACTTTCTAATAATTTAAAAGTTAATCTTATACTGTGCTTAACTGCAATTAAATAGGAAATTATATCTATAAAGAAAATTAACTTTATTCTTAATATATATGTTTAAAAGTAGTTAAAACTTATTGCACAATATTTAAACCCTAGGCCAGCTTCATGCCCTCCTAGACTACAGCCTATCCACTATTTTAGGATGTGCTCTATTTTGAGCTGTCTAGAAAATCCCATGGATGGAGGAGCCTGGTAGGCTGCAGTCCGTGGGGTCACTAAGGGTCGGACACGACTGAGCGACTTCACTTTCATTTTTACTTTCACACATTGGAGAAGGAAATGGCACCCCACTCCAGTGTTCTTGCCTGGAGAATCCCAGGGACGGGGGAGCCTGGTGGGCTTCCATCTATGGGGTCACACAGAGTTGGACACAACTGAAGTGACTTAGCAGCAGCAGCAGCAGCAGGAAATGTATACACAGAGAGGCACGCATACACCTGAATATGCATATGAAGGTTGTTGTTTAGTCCCTAAGTCATGTCAGATTCTTTTGTGACCCTATGGACTGGAGCCCACTGGGCTCCTCTATCAATGAGATTTCTGACAATACTGGAGTGGGTTGTCATTTCATTCTCCAGAAAATCTTCCTGGCCTATTAAATGAACTTGCATCTTCTGCTTAGCAGGCCGATTCTTTAACACTGAGTCACCAGGGAAGCCCATGCATGTGAATATGCACACAGAAATGTATGTACATAATACAAAGCAACAATTATTTACAATGTTATCGTTTCTTTTTTCTATTGTAGTTAAATATGAAGAGTTGAGATATGCAATTTGCAGTAAAACAGAACTCATCAGGCTCATCACTTATGTGGAGGCTTTAAGGTTAGTGTCTGGTTTTCTACAAGAACAAGTAGGCAATCTTCCTACCATAACATTCTTAGTCAAGAGAAAATAAAGTTTATTTGCATATTACTATGCACATAATTTGGAATCTGAATATGCAAATCGGGTATCCCACATTCTGGTCTTGTTTCTGAGTTTTCTACAGCTTAATTGCCCTGAACAATTTTAAAAGTTTGGAAAGATTAGAAGCTTCTTCTACACTCAACAAATAAACAATAAAATTTGCCTATAAGTGTATAAGAAGGCATGATCTCATCAGGTAAAAATACATTATCATATGTAAAATAGACAAGACAGAGGGAATCTGCTGTATGACTCAGGAAATTCAAACAGGGGCTCTGTGACAACCTAGAGCAGTGGGATGTGATGGGAAGTTCAAGAGGGAGGGGACATATGTATATCTATGGCAGATTTATGTTGATGAATGGCAGAAACCAACCTAATATTGTAAAACAATTATCCTTCAATTAAAACTACTTGAACTGAGAACTCCCAGATGTACACCCTGGATTTAGAAAAGGCAGAGAAACCAGAGATCAAATTGCCAACATCTGCTGGATCATAGAAAAAGCAAGGGAATTACAGAAAAGCATCTACTTCTGCTTTACTGACTACATTAAAGCTGTTGACTGTGTGGATCACAACAAACTGGAAAATTCTGCAAGAGATGGGAATACCAGACCACCTAACCTGCCTTCTGAGAAACTTGTATGCAGGTCAAGAAGCAACAGTTAGAATCAGATATGGAACAACAGACTGGTTCCAAATTGGGAAAGGAGTACGTCAAGGCTGAATATTGTCACCCTGCTTACGGCAAAACCAATAGAATAATGTAATTAGCCTCCAATTAAAATAAATAAAAAACTTATATGCAGATGACATCATAAGAAATGCCGGGTTGAATGAAGTACAAACTAGAATCAAGATTGCCAGGAGAAATATCAATAACCTCAGATATGCAGATGACACCACCTTTATGGCAGAAAGTGAAGAGGAAGTAAAGAGCCTCTTGATGAAAGTGAAAGCGGAGCCTGAAAAAGCTGGCTTAAAACTCAACATTCAGAAAACTAAGATCACAGAATCCTGTACAATCATTTCATGGTAAAGAGATGGGGAAATAATGGAAACAGTGAAAGACTTTATTTTCTTGGGATCCAAAATCAGATATGACTAAGCGACTGAACATCAAAAAAAAAAAAAAACTTAAGGCCTGAATTAAGTGAATAGGAAAACATTCAAGCTGTATCCTTTTTATCATCCTCAATTATTTTGGGGAATAACTGTACTTTTTCCTTCCTTTATTTCACCTTGTACCATATGCATAATTTTATAATTATTAAGTTCATATTTATATGACTACATTGCATAACTGAAAGTTATCAAATAATTTAAGCTTCAGGAAGGCATTTCAGGTATTTCAGACCCAGGTTGAAAGTAGATTTATAAACGGTAACTTAGTTTGAACAAAGGGGAATAAATCAAAGTAACTGATGAGAGGCTAAATTGTGTACCCTCAAGTTCATATGTGAAAGTCATAACTCCCAGAATTTCTAAATTACACTGGATTTGGAGATGGGACCTAAGTTAAAATGAGGCCATTATAGTGGGCTTTAATCCAATCTGATTAGTGTTCTCATAATAGGAATAGGAAATTTGGAAATACAAATTTCCAATTGGACACACAAATAGGAAATTTGGACATACAAAGAGACACACCAGGGGTGCATGCTCATAGAGGAAAGATAATGTGAAGACACAGCATGAAACTGAACATCTGCAAGCCAAGGAGATGGGTCTGAGAAGAAACCAAACTGAAGACACCTTGATTTTGGACTTACAGTCTTCAGAACTGTGGGGGGGAAATGGTGTTATCTATCCGGTCTATGTTATTTGTGTGGCAGACCTAGCAAACTAACATTGAAGTATATTTTTATTATTTAAATAAAAAGTGGTAGTTGTAAGTAGAGGCAAAAGAAGAGTATAGAAAAATTTCTGTGGGAGATTAGAAAAGGAACCTTTCAGGAAGCTGAATTTTAGCTATCATTTAAAAGATGTAATAAATTCATTTCCGAATAAATTTATTTCAGCATGAAATGGCTATCCTGCAGCACTAAACAATCATTACAAAATTGCTGACAATATAAAACATATATAACTTTTTTAAGTCAGTATTTTCCATACATTTAAGTGAGTTTTTAAAATGTAAATAATCTCAAAACTATCTGAAGACAATAGTCTAATTGTATTTAGGATTCAGCAGTTGGTAGTATTGGAGAATAAGTTTAGCATAATAAAAAAACAAATTTTGAAATAACAAATTGGTCACACAAATTTGTGGGTCTAATATTAGAGAATCTGGAAAAAGTAGCTGTAAATGTATAATTCTTTTAGATATATTAGCTGCAGTATAAAACAGGATAGGCAAGTTCAGAAGCTAGCAATTTCATTCCCATGAAATGGTCAGAATAAAATTAATGTATTCTACCCATGGACTATAACACTGAGAAAATAAACAGGAACAACATGTAAGCTTTGATCCACATGTTCAAATCTTAGATAAATATCTTGAATACATAAACACGCCACTGCGTTTTATCTTTTGAAAATTTGAGATTAAAGAAAAATATTGTTTTTTTGAAACTTTAGTATAATTATCTGCATATGAGTAAAATTTCAATGAATACTATTTCAAAAAAGAAAGAACAAAAAACAGAAACACTGAATCTTGGCTGTTTTGTCCAAGAATATTCTCAGTGTTGGAGAAATAACCAACAAAGGTCAATAAATTACATTATAGAAGACATAGTAAAAGCCCAGTAATACAATATTAGTAACAAAATTCTGTGGGAGATTAGAAAAGGAATCTTTTAGGAAATTTAATTTTAGCTACTATTTGAAGGATGGATATTTCCAGATGTCAGAGGTGAATTTTCCAGAAAATCTTCTAGTTTTAGGTGACAATAAGTCTAAATAATTATACATAGACATCTAAGAATATTTGATTTATGTCATCAATAGATCATGGAAAACTTGCCTGCATATCTCTACATACCTAAAATGTGGATTAGATATAGATAAGCATATAGATAAGGTCTTTCCAGGTGGCTCAGTGGTAAAGAATCCACCTGTCAATGCAGGAGATACAGGAGATATGGGTTTGATCCCTGGGTCAGGAAGATCCCCTGGAGAAGTAAATGGCAACACACTCCAGTCTTCTTGCCTGGAAAATCTCATGGACAGAGGAGACTGGCAGGCTACAGTCCATGGGGTCACAAAAGAGTCAGACAGGACTGAGTGACTTAGCAAGCACACATGGATAAAGATATGAATATAGATATAGATATGGTTATGGATATAGATACAGCACATAACCATAAAACTATAACACGGAACATTTGTTATTCTCTTCTTTTCTTGGGATGGGGAGCATGTAGGGTCTTAGTTCTCCAACCAGGGATTGAACCAGTGCCCCTTGCAGTGGAAGCATGCTCTCAACCACTGGACTGCCAGGGAAGTCCTTGTTATTCTCTTCTTTGCCCTATTCCTCAAAGTTTGTGACTTTAACCTACTCCAAGAAGCATTAATTTTATTAGCTTAAACTTCAGGCCTTATATATCTTTTCAAAAGAAACTAGAATTAAGTATGAGTATGTATTAAAGAAATGAAGCAAATAATCAGAGTTTTAAGACCTTGATATACTAAGGCAGAGAAGAAATTATTTAAGTGGTTAAAGGTGGAGGTTACAAAATGTTTGTAAGGGTTCTTTCCTGATAAATTCAAAAATATGATTAGAGGTTGCGTATGTAAAATAAGGAACTGACATCAGAAACATTTCAGAAGGAAGAGCCCACAGAACTAACCATCTTCTTCAATGTAAGAACAAAGCAAAATTTAGAGGTATGAGTCTAGATAATTAAAAGAAATGAACTGCTACTAACAAGGAAAAACGTCCTTCATTAGGCAGTTATAACTGTTGGTAGCCCTTATGAGGCACTAACCCTGGGAGAAGGCAATGGCAAGCCACTCCAGTGCTCTTGCCTAGAAAATCCCAGGGACGGAGGAGCCTGGTGGGATGCAGTCCATGGGGTCGCTAGGGGTTGGACACGACTGAGCGACTTTACTTTCACTTTTCACTTTCACACATTGGAGAAGGCAATGGCAACCCACTCCAGTGTTCTTGCCTGGAGAATCCCGGGGACAGGGGAGCCTGGTGGGCTTCCATCTATGGGATCACACAGAGTCGGACACGACTGAAGTGACTTAGTAGCAGCAGTAGCAGCAACTGTTGGTAGAGAGACTGCATTCATGCTTTTAAGTCATACAGATTCTGAATTATTAGCAAATTATGAAGATGATCCAGCATATAAAATAAATTCAAGAAACACTGATTCTAATGTATATTCCTTTTGTTTGACTTATACAAATAATCTCCTTATTCAACTATTTCTCTTCACCTTAACAACTACAACCCTGGATACAAGTCACCACCAAATCTCTCTGGGATCACTGTATAAACATCCTGTTATACCTGCTTTTACCTTTGCCTACTCCGTGCATGCGTGCTAAGTCACTTCAGTCTTGTCTAACTCTTTGTGACCCTATGTACTGTATCCCACTAGGCTCCTCTGTCCATAGGGTTCTCCAGGAAAGAATGCTGCAGTGGGTTGCCATGCCCTCCTCCAGGGGATCTTCCCAACTCAGGGATCGAACTCTAATCTCTTATGTCTCCTTCATTGACAGGCAGGTTCTTTATCACTAGCTCCACGTAGGATCCTAATACCGCATTCAGAGCGTTTCTGCTCAATGTGAGTTAAATGATGTTACCTCTTTATTCAGAATTTATAGTCTTTATAATGGACAAATATTCTTACGTGTTAAAACACATGTTCTGCTGCTTCTTATCTTTCTAACCTCTTTTCACCTTCTTTTTCACTCATATGGTTCCAGATACTGAGCACTCTATCTAAACTTCAGCACCATTCTCTGACAGTTTCTAACACCCTTTTTCATCCTTGTTTTCTTCCTTAGCACTTACTACTTCCAAACACACCAAGTATCTTAGCTATTTATTATGTTGTTTTTCATCTCCCTTGTTACAATTTGAACTTCACAGAACAGGGTTGTTGTGTTTTTTTGGGGGGGGGCATCTGTTTCGTTAGGCATTATAGACTTGGATTCCTTTCCTATCACTGTCCCTGATGATTACTAGTTGATAAGTATTTGTCGAGTGAAAAACTATTTGCTTTTCATTGAGTAAAAAAAATATTTAATGTGTTATTTCTTAGAAAAAAAACAGAAGTATGGCATAGAGAATGAACTGACAAGAAAAATCCAAATATAATTTCTGGGAAAAGTTAAGATGATTAATATTAAAACTTAAAAGGTACTTTGAGCATATTTTGAATATACTCTTCTCTGTAGTTCTACTTCCAGTAACATGATGGACTAGTATTTAAGTGACAACCTCACAACAAACACCTTAAAATACTAGGGAAATATTGGAAAAATAGTACTACTGACAAAACAGCAAAAAAAAAAAAAAAAAAAATATATATATATATATCTCAGATGAAAACACAGACAGAATCTAGAACTGTAAACTGAACACTGCAATGGCTTTTGAGGGTATTTCATATAGCTATTGCAACTGAGATTTATTGTGTCAAACCTGAGGAACTTGCAGGAAAGAAAATATTTCCCAGGACATGTTACTGATTCTAATATAAGACACTCTCAACGGCTCCAGGAACTGAAAGAACTACCAACCTTTTACCAGTGACCCAGAAATAAATGTACTCCATCCTCTCTCAGGATTTCATGAAAAGTTATTTTCATATCAGAACATAGTGAATAAAAACCAATTAAATACTTGAAACTTTATGTCTGTATGTTGGCCACTTTGTGGATACATAACTCAAATTATCTAAATATCAATGAAACTCAAATGATGTATACCTTAGCCAAGTGACAAGATGAAACGGTAGAAAGGGTGAAGTTTCATACATATAATCAGAGCGCCAGAGGGGAAGGTAGAAAGACAGAGAATGGAGGCAAATACTTGGGGATATAATATTTGAAATATTTGGGGAGATAATAGCTCAGAGTTTTACAAAACTACCTAGATAATATTTTATGTGTGTTTGGGGTGCTTTTATTTCTCTGTGCTGCCTTCTTCTAGGACTTTTCAGTAAATACAGTTGGAAAAAATGTATTTTTTAGAAAAAAATGGAAATTCAAGATCGCAAAATCTATTTAACTACTCAGACTTTATACTTGTATTGATACCTCTTTTCCACTGATAACTTGATTCGTAAAAACATTAATAGAAACATAATTACTTATTTACCTTCAATTTATTGTTATCTGTCTAACCACCCATGTATATTAATATTTCAACATAGCTAGGTTAACAATCTTTTTGACTTTTCATACTAGAGTCAGACACGATTGAACGACTGAACTGAACTGAGGTTAACAATACTTAAATAATGATATAAATACATGAAACAGGATTTATTTGTAGTTTTTAACTGTAGGTTATATACCACTCTAAACAGAAACAAAATATTGAGGGTTTAGTTCATAGTTCATGTTACCAACTTCATATACCATTAGATTTCATTCATTGCTTTCAACTTTAACAATTGCTTTATTAGGATATTTTATTTTGCTTTTAAAGTATGTAAAATACACGATTCCAAAGTCAAAAATATAAAACAAAAATTTCACTTGTATCTACATGCTTGTTTTCAATTTTTAACAAAACAAAGTGAAATAAAACATTATATGTTTTGCCACTGTACTTCTGGAGAGATAATTATAAATCAAATTTCTGATAAAAATGACTGCGGCTTCCCAGCTGGCACTAGCGGTAAAGAACTATCCTGCCAAAGTAGGTTAGACGTAAGAGACTCGGGTGTGATCCCTGGGTCAGGAAGATCCCCTGGAGGAGGGCCCAGAAACCCACTTCAGTATTTCCCTAGAGAAATCTCATGGACAGAGAAGCCTGGCGAATTGCAGTCCTGGACTCTGTCCAGGGTCACAGAGTGGGACATGACTGAAATGATTTAGCAAGCACACACACATGTAATATTTGGGGGAGTACTGCAAATTACCCTTCATCGAAGAGTACTATTTTGCATTTTCCTCAGCAACATTTGAGAATGCATCATTATTTAGACACTTAGGCTTACCAGCTTGCACAGTGGTAAAAAATCCTTCTGTCAATTGAGGTGACACAAGATACGCAGGTTTGATCCCTGGGTCAGGAAGATCCCCTGAAGTAGGAAATGGTGACCCACTCCAGTATTCTTGGCTGGAAAATTCTATGGACAGAGGAGCCTGGCAGGCTACAGTCTGTGGGGTCACATAGAGTCGGACATGACCGAGTGACTGAGTGCATACACATGCGCATACACACATTATTCAGAGGCTTGCCAACAGACAATGTTGTCAAACATTTCATTTGTTGTTACCTTAAAAAGTGAGTAATGTTTTTTCAGAATATTACCTTGGAATCATTTTTTACAAAGATTTCAAAATAGCTTTAAGCTTTTTTCATGTATTTAAAGATCATGTTTATTTTTATGTGAAAATTCTACATAATTATAATTAATTTTTCTATTAATTTGATAATCATTGTCTTTTCAATTTTTGGAAATTTAAATAGAACTGTAAAGTAATGATCTTGAAGAAAAAGGAATATTATTCCAGATGGGGTATTTGAGAGCGAAGAAAGGAAAGAAGGTTAAAAAAAAGAAGTGAATAAATCAACTAAACACATTATTAAATTCACACTTAAAAGCAATAATATCCCACATCATTAAATAAAATATTATCTTAAAATATGAAAATAACAAAAAAGCTGAGATGGTAAATCTACTGATACTGATCTAGGTCTTTGTTATCAAAAAAGGAGACCAAAAAATTGAATTACATTTATATATCTAAACACTAAATTGCTTGACATAAAATTTAGGCTAATCATCAAACAAACACAGAGTATATCATTTTCAACTTAGCGGAAGGAAAAACAAAGCAAGAAAAATACACCCAAAAAAATTAAACTGTAGACTACATAACAATCGTGTAAAATATGTGTAAATTGTAACCTAAAAATAATTGTCAGCCTAAAACTGGCTTTCTTCATTAAATTGGCTTCAAAAATTTTTTTTTAATATTTGTAAAGTACAAATTGAGATTATTTACCCCAAATACCCTTACTGATAGGACTTCTAAAGGTTGTTCTTCAGAATATGATAAAACAATTCCAACTGAAGATGTGAGAGGAAGCAAGGAACACAGACTGTGTGTGTTCTATGTTGCCTCAGTCATGTCAGACTCTTTGCGACCCTATGGAATGTAACCCCCAGGCTCCTCTGTCCATGGGATTTCCCAGGCAAGAATACTGGAGTGGGTTGCCATGCCCTCCTCCATATCCCTGGGTCAAGGGATATTCCTGACCCAGGGATGGAACCTGTGCCTCCCGAGGCTCTTGCATATCAGGCATATTCTTTACTCCTGAGCTACCAGTAAAGCCCAGAACAGTGAATAAATATAAACAAACATGGGCTACCCAGGTGGTTCAGCGGTAAAGAATCCATCTGCAATACAGGAGACACAGGAGAGGCAGATCAGATCCCTGGGTTCTGAAGATCCCATGGACGAGGGAATGGCAACCCACAACAGTATTCTTGTCTGGAGAATTCCATGGACAGAGGAGTCTGGTGGGCTACAGTTCATGGGGTCATATGGGTCACACGGGTCAGACAGGACTCAAACAACTTAGCTCACATGCACACATAAACAAACATCTGTGTATAAAACAGAAACAACACTTTCTAACTTCTTGGCACTAAAAATTCAAGAAGCAGGTTGTAAACTAAAGAAAATCACTATTAAAACTATGCTGAAATACATTCATATCAATGAATTTCACATTTAAATTAAATAAGTTAAGACTTAAGATATAAAATATGGTAAAATATTAGCAATGAATTTGGATATATTCAAATATAAAACAAAATAATATTGAAAAAGTAAAAGCAATATAAAGACAAAGAAGTTTAATATTAAGATAATTAATAAAGGAAAAAGTATCTGCTGATGAAAGGCATACTTTTGTAAGAAATAAACTTGTGTGCACAAACAATATAGCAAATAAATAAATAATGCAGAAGCAATAAACATGAAAGAACAAAAAATGAAATTAAAAAGATACATCAATCCATTAAATTTGCAATATATATCCATGACAAAATGTAACTATATAGATTAACCTATTATTACACCAACATATCAAATTATTTATGTTTCTCATATCAAATTCCACAACTGTTTCAAGCTGTATTTTTTCCTCAGCCCAGTCTCCTGCTTCTGCTACAAATCTCTACCAAACAACTCAGATATACAGCTGCATTTTGTTACTAATACACCATACTGTTCCTCCAGCAGTTAAAATGTGTATTTTAATTTTTTTTGCTTTGATCTTATATTTGAGTACCTCTCTCTTCATTTTTACCTAAATGGAATACTTGTCTAAAATAAATTCTTAAATAGATTCTTAACAAAATATGTTAAAACTATCTTTTGAGCATTTTGAAAGGCAATTTACTTTTTAAAATCTGTTTTATACTATCAATTTAATGCTTCTATGATTCTCTTCTAAATCCCATCTACAATACAGTGATATCAATGTATTTGTTCCCATGTTTGTTAATCTTCATTGTATTATGAATCAATGTAAAGTAAAATTTGATGTCAAAATTAAATGTATTCACATTTTATTAAATTGTTTAATATGATAAACAGACTTTAACCCATTTTTAGCATACACATTAGATATGGATGAATGATACATGTGTAAATAGGTGATTGCAAGAGAAATCACCTCAAGAGTTTGTTGCCATTTTTAAAAGAAAAAAATAATTAATTTAGAAACAGATTTTACTGTCCTCCCCAAGTATAATCCATATAAATTTATATCAGAATCAGAATAATTTTATAATACCAAGAAAGTGAAATCTGACAGACTTTCCTAGTTTTTAATATTTTAAAAACCACCCTTAGGCTGACTCTATAGCAGTGTTGTTTTTGGTTTTTCTTTTTGTGTGTTGATCTAAAAGATATTTTAACATTTTTATAAAAATTATAAAGGTTCCTTTTCACTTAGTTATTGCAAAATATTGGCTATTTTATGTTGTACATTACCTTATTGAGCCTTATATCCAATAGTTTGTACCTCCCACTCCCCCACTCTTATATTGCCCTTCCCCCAAAACTGGTTACCACTAGTTTGTTCTCTGTCTGCTTCTTTTGTTATATTCATTAGTTATATATTTTTATTTTTTTTTTTGACAGATTTAACAATGAATTTTTAAAAAAAGCATAGTATATACTTATCCCAGAAATGTAAGTTTGGCTCATCACAAATAAATAGAACCAAAAATAGCCAAGATAATTTACCACATAAATTATAGGAGAAACACCTATAGATTATAGGAGAAACATCTCAAAAGATACAGAGAAAGCATTTGATAAATTTCAATACTCATTTGTGGTAAAAAATCTCTAACAAACTAGGTATAGAAAATAAATTTCTTTATCTAATACAAGAGATCAAAAATCTATAATAAAAACACATCCAAAGCTTTTGTTTGAATCACATATAAGATGTATCTGAACTGAACTGAAGGTAGGATATTTAAAGAATCAATTCAAATAATCTGCTCTAACATTCTGGGAAACTAAAATATCAGGTCATGGCAAATGCTTAACTGCCCTTGAAGACACAGAATTCAGAGTTTTCACAGCATCTCAAAGGGTCTCACCTACTGGTATCAGAGAAATGATTATTTGAAATGATTATTAGTTATATATTTTTAGATTTCACATGTAACTCATATCATACAGTATCTGTCTTGCTCTGTCTGACTTATTTCAGTTAACATAATGCCCTCCACGTTCATTCATACTTCACTGGTAGTTATTTCTTCAATATTAGAAGACAGATATGAGAGTTGGATGTGAGAGTTGGACTATAAAGTAAGCTGAGCACCGAAGAATGATGCTTTTGAACTGCAGTGTTGGGAGAAAAATCCTGTGAGTCCCTTGGAGATTCAACAAGTCAATCCAAAATGAAATCAGTCCTGAATATTCACCAGAAGGACTGATGTTGAAGCTGAGACTCCAGTACTTTGGCCACCTGATGCAAAGAGCTGACTCGTTTGAAAAGACCCTGATGCTGGGCAAGATTGAAGGCAGGAGGAGGGGAAGACAGAGGATGAGATGGTTGGATGGCATCACCAACTCAATGGACATGAGTTTGAGTAAACTCTGGGAGTTGGTAATGGACAGGGAGGCCTGATGTGCTACAGTCCATGGGGTTGCAAAGAGTCAGACACAACTGAGCAACTGAACTGAACTGATTTTGGTTCAGTGAGAACACACAGCTATACAAATAGTAATTCAGTTTCTCTTGTGAGCTGTCAGCACAAGAGTATCTACTTGCAGTCTGCCTACCAAGGGCAATAAAGCAGATTTATAACCAGAGAGTTTTGAAATTTGAATAATTTTAAAAGTACACAATAATTACAAAATAAATACAAAATATATACATAACTTAAAAAAACTTAAACAATTTACACACACTTACACACATAGACACACACATATTTAGAGCTAAAAAATATCAGCAAAGTTCAGGATACAAAATAAACACACAAAGTAGTTGTGTTTTTATCAAAACAGCAATAACAAAGCAAAAAAAAAAGAAACTAAGAAATCAATACACAAAAATAAACTCAAAATGGATTAAAGATCTAAATGTAAGATCACAAACCATAAAACTCCTATAGGAAAACATAGGCAAAACACTCTCCGACATAAATCACAGCAGGATCCTCTAAGATCCACCTCCCAGAGTAATGGAAATAAAAAGAAAAATAAACAAATGGGACCTAATTAAACTTAAAAACTTTTGTACAATGAAGAAAACTATAAGCAAGGTGAAAAGACAGCCCTCAGAATGGGAGAAAATAATAGCAAATGAAGCAACTGACAAATAATTAATCTCAAAAATATACAAGCAGCTCATCCAGCTCAATTCCAGAGAAATAAATGACCCAATCAAAAAATGGGCCAAAGAACTAAACAGACATTTCTCCAAAGAAGACATACAGATGGCTAACAAACACATGAAAAGATGCACAACAGCACTTATTATCAGAGAACGGAAATAAAAACCACGATGAGGTACCATCTCACACTAGTCAGAATGGCTGTTATCAAAGTCTACAAACAATAAATGCTGGAGAGGGTACAGAGAAAAGGGAATCCTCTTACACTGTTGGTGGGAATGCAAACTAGTACAGCCACTATGGAGAACAGTGTGGGGATTCCTTAAAAAACTGGAAATAGAACTGCCATATGACCCAGCAATCCCACTGCTGGCCATATGCAACAAGGAAACCAGAAATGAAAGAGACACGTGTACCCCAATGTTCATTGCAGCACTGTTTACAATAGCCAGGACATGAAAGAAACCTAGATGTCCATCAGCAGAGGAGTGGATAAGAAACCTGTGGTACATTTACATAATGAAATATTAGTTCAGTCACTCAGTCATGTCCGACTCTCTGCGACCCCATGAATCACAGCACGCCAGGCCTCCCTGTCCATCACCAACTCCCGGAGTTCACTCAAACTCATGTCCACAGAGTTGGTGATGCCATCCAGCCATCTCATTCTCGGTCGTCCCCTTCTCCTCCCGCCCCCAACATTTCCCAGCTTCAGAGTCTTTTCCAGTGAGTCAACTCGTCGCATGAGGTGGCCAAAGTATTGCAGTTTCAGCTTTAGCATCAGTCCTTCCAATGAACACCCAGGATTGATCTCCTTTAGAATGGACTGGTTGGATGAAATATTACTCAGCTATTAAAAACAAGTCATTTGAATCAGGTCTAATGAGGTGGATGAAAATGGAGCCTATTACACAGAGTGAGGTAAATCAGAAAGAAAACACCAATATAGTATAATATATAATATATATATTATATAAAAATATGTACATTTTTATATATGTATATATAATATAAAATATATATTCCATATATATGGAATTTAGAAAGATGGTAACCTTTCTAATGACCTTATATGTGAATCAGCAAAAGAGACACAGATGTAGAGAACAGACTTTTTGACTCTGTGGGAGAAGGTGAGAGTGGGATGGTGTGAGAGAATAGCATTGAAACACGTGTATTATCATATGTAAAATAGATCTCCAGCCCAGGTTCGATGCATGAGACAGGGCACTCAGCGCTGGTGCACTGGGATAACCCTGAGGGATGGGATGGGGAGGGAGGTGAGAGGGGGGTTCAGGATGGGGGACACATGTACACCCACGGCTGATTCATGTGAATGTATGGCAAAAACCAGTACAATATTGTAAAGTAATTAGCCTCCGATTGAAATAAATTAACTTACCAAAAAAAAGATCCCCGAAAAAAAATTTTATAATAACACCCAGAAGAAAAAATATTTAGGGATACGTTCAATAAAATGAGCATAAAATTTATATTCTGCAAAATAAAAAATACTGATGAAAGATAATAAAGAAGATCTAAGGAAATGGCAACCCACTCCAGTGTTCTTGCCTGGAGAATCCCAGGGACAGAGAAGCCTGGTTGGCTGCCGTCTATGGGGTCGCACAGAGTCGTACACGACTGAAGTGACTTAGCAAACAAATGGAAAGACATTCCATACACATGAATCAGAAGACTTGATATTGACAAGCTGGCAATATGACCCTAACTAATCTCATCTATACATTCATCACAATCCCAATCAGAACCACAGCTGCCTTCTTTGTAGAAATTGACATGTTCATCCTTTAAATTCATATGGAAGGTCAAAACAATAAAAAGTCAAAACAAGTTTGAACAAAGAACAAAAGGGTAATTAACTTATGTTTCCTATTTCAAAAGTTACTACAAAGTTACAGTAATTAAAACAATGTGATACAGGCATACAGATAGATATGTAGATTAAGGGAACAGAAAAAAATCCATACACATTTGATTAACTGATCTTTAGCCATGGTACCAAGATCATTAAACTGAGACAGAATATACTTTTCAACACATGATTTCAAGACAACTGATATCCACATACAAAAGAAGGAAGCTAACAACAAAACTTATATCATGTACAAAGATTAAAGTGGATCAAAGACCTAAACATAAAGTCACAAAATATAAAACTCTTAGAAGAAAACCTAGGCATAAATATTTGTGACCTTCATTTGACAACAGATCCTGAAATATTTCAGTAAAAACACAAGTGATAAAAATTAATTGTAGTTCATCAAAAGTAAAAACTTCTGTGCATCAAAACACACTATCAAGAAAGTAAAATGACAATCCAAACAATGGCAGTGAGTATCTCCAAATTACATAACTGATAATATATACAGAACTCTTGTAAAAACACAGGTAACATGATTAAAATATGTCAAGGTTATGAATAAACATGTCTCAAAAGAGATACGCAGATGGCTACTGAGCACATAGAGAGATGCTTGATATCATCAGTCATCAAGGAAATGAACATCTAAAGCACAGTAGCATTCTACTTGACATCCAGTAGAATTATGATAATCAAAATGTCAAATAGTAGCAAGTGATGACAGGCAAAACTTTCTGATAAATATCACTAAGTCACACACTTTATCACTGTGGATGCTGATTGCAGCCAAGAAATTAAAAGACGCTTACTCCTTGGAAGGAAAGTTATGACCAACCTAGATAGTATATTGAAAAGCAGAGACATTACTTTGCCAACAAAGGTCCATCTAGTCATGTTTTTCCCTGTGGTCATGTATGGATGTGAGAGTTGGACTGTGAAGAAAGCTGAGCCCCGAAGAATTGATGCTTTTGAACTGTGGTGTTGGAGAAGACTCTTGAGAGTCCCTTGGACTGTAAGGAGATCCAACCAGTCCATTCTAAAGGAGATCAATCCTGGGTGTTCACTGGAAGGACTGATGCTAAAGCTGAAACTGCAATACTTTGGCCACCTCATGCGACGAGTTGACAAGCTGGAAAAGTCTCTGATGCTGGGAGGGATTGGGGGTGGGAGCAGACGGGGACGACAGAGCATGAGATGGCTGGACGGCATCACCGACTCGATGGACATGAGTTTGAGTGAACTCCGGGAGTTGGTGATGGACAGGGAGGCCTGGCGTGCTGTGATTCATGGGGTCGCAAAGAGTTGGACACGTCTGAGCAACTGAAGTGAACTGAACATGTATGTGAATTTTCTCAGTAAGGTCAGGTGTTCAGTTGCTAAGTCATGTCCAACCCTTTGTGATCCTATGGACTGTAGCCTGCCATCTCCTCTGTCCATGGGATTCTCTAGGCAAAAATACCGGAGTGGGATGCCACTCCCTGTGCCAGGGTATCTTCCCCACCCAGGAACTCGACCGGATCTCCTGCAACTCCTGCATTGGCAGGTGGATTCTTTACCACTAGTGCAACCTGGGAAGCCCGTATCTCAGGACAGCCATTATCTCAGTGAAGCCATTACAAAAAATTAGTTGTCCACATGTGTCAATCTATTTCTAGACTCTCTAATCTCTTTCCATTGATACATTTGTATGTGTTGATGTAAAAACACACTGTCATAATTTTGTAGATTTATAGTAAGCTTGAATCAGGTTAGCCCAATAAGTTATTTTGCCAATTATATGTCCGTAGAATATCTGAAAGAATTAAACAGTGTATCAATTTCTGTAAAATGCCTGCTGAGATATTAATAGTTATTTAATTCATCTTAATATCTTAGATATATCTGACATCTTTATAATATTCAAACTTCTAAGACATGACCAAGGTACTTCTGTCTTTTTATTTAAGCCTACTTTAATTCCATAACATCAATGAGCAATGTTTTCAGTTTGCAAGTCTCACACATTTTCTTTAAGACATATATCTGAAATTATTATAGATGTTATTTTATTTAATTTTGTTTTTAAAACTTCTCAGAGGGTTTTTTATATTAATATAGCACATAGCAACCTTCTTATACTCATATATTAGTTGTAATAGCAGTTTTGTAAATCTATCAGATTTTCTACATTCATTATCCTGTTGTTTGCAAATTAAGATAGTTTACCAATACTTCTTCCTTTCCAATCTGGATACTTTTTTTCATATCTTAGTACCTAATTAAAAATTCCAGCACAGTATTAAATAGAAGTACAAGAGTTAGATATACTTGTCTTTTTCCTGATTTCAAGGAGAAAACATTCAGTCCTTTGCTATTAATCATGATGCTTGCTATAGAGTTGACATAAATGCTTATGTCAGGCTGAAGAAAACATTTTCTCTTACTTTGCAAAAGTTAAGTTTCTCTTTACAAAAGTTAATTTTGGATTTTGTTCAATTTCTCTCACATCTGTTGAGATTACTGACATTGGCAATGACTAACCAGAAGCAATCTCAAGCTGGACGTGAGATCATCTATAACTCAATAACACATTAGTGGAGTGCACATCTAGACAAAATTAATGGAGGCACTAGATTCTGGGGATGAACCAAGAGTATCCACTCACCTGTCTTTCAGGTGAAGCTACTTTCTCCTATTCCCCAAACTTATCATCAGCCAAAATTGAAGTCTTCAAAATGCTTCCTTCTAGGCCTATCTGCTTTTGTATATTCTGTCTAATGTTTCCAGATTACACATTCTCAGTATCTCCATGTCCATGATGTACCTCCAAGTATACTTTATAAGTTTAAAAAATTCATTAGGAAATTTTTTTTACATAGAGGGTTAGTAATTCCATTTTCAGGCTTCTACATGCAAATAAATACAGAGAGTGGTCCTTTTTAATACACAACACTAATAAAATAATATAGATAGTATTTAGTATCACAGTACCAGCTGGGAACAATGTAATATTTTTCCAAGTATTTAGAGATATTCTATTTCACTGGGACACATACTCTGTGAGGTCATTTCAGAACCATATTTTGGGTTAAAAAATATTTCATTAAATGCTCCTTCCATATAATCTAATTTTTTAGAATATAAACATTTCTTCTTGGCTTAAATATTGTATGAAAAGTGGTCATTAGAGTAATGACAAACACTGCAGAGTTTACCTGTGGGTAATTAGCTTCCCTTCAGTCATTAGATTTCAGTTCTCCTTTAACATTTTTATAAATTATCCTAAATGAGGCTGTGAACAGTATAATATGATGTTTATGGAACTTTAAATTACAGAGTTTCCAGGGAAACTAAAATAACAATTAAATACAAGAAAAATCATATATTTTAAAGACTACCATTGTGACTAATCCATGGATATTAGAAATACTGACATTAAAACATTTCATAAAGAAAAGTGATATAGCATAGTCAACAAAAGAAACAAAATGTGAGTAAGAGTAAATACAAAATGAAGAATATCCTGTAATAAGAATGGAAATTGATACTATCATTGGTGAGACTGCAGCTGCAATATTGTGTTAATTCTGGGGCACTCCAATATCAGGCATATGGCATAATGCTGGAAACAGTCCAGGGGGAAAAACAACTGAATAATAAGAAGGGAAGACTGATTTATGCAGGGAGATTAAAGCACTATAATATTTATAGCTGAGCTAAAGGAATATGAAAATGATCTGCAAATATTTGAAAGATGTAAATAACAAGTAGAAAAGGAATTCTTGAGGTGGAAGCAGAATTAGAGGCAATGCAATCTGAATGAAAAGTGGCAGTGTTATTTATGCCAAGGAAAGATTAAAATACACACACATAACTTCCTGACTGGACTACTAAATAGAAGAACAGTCTTTCTCCTTAAGCACTAAATGCCCTCTTGCACAAAACACTAAAATGTGTTATTTTATGGATTACTCATGCATTGACAGGGAGCGAATGTGAATTATTTTATCAAAACCAGAACAGAAAGATATAGGATATGTTGTCTGACTCACTATCAATCTATGGAGTAGAATTTCATTTTTTTCCTTTGTTATTTTTGTTTTTTAAATCCTTCATATAAGAGGTTACTTATAATGGGACTGGCTCATCACTAAAATTATAAGCAAGCAGGGAACATTTACATAGAAAATCTATGCTAAGATCCTATTCCAAGAGGAGAGGATGAATGATTGGCATTTATGTAGACCTACAGATGGGAGCTTTTCCAGTGTGTTTCAATGTGTGTCTAAGAATCCAGCCTTTAGGTTGCTTGAATTTCTCTCCTCCAATTTGTGTGTTGTCGATTCAGGCATGTTGGACTCTGCGGACCCTGTGGACTACAGTCCATCAGGCTTTTCTGTCCATGGGATTCTCCAGGCAAGAATACAGGAGTGGGTTGCCATGCTATCCTCTAGGGGATCTTCCCAACGCAGGGAATGAACCCATGTCTCTTACGTCTCCTGCATCGGCAGGTGGCTTTTTTACCATTAGCGCCACATGGGAAGACCCCCTCCTCCAATTATCTTATTTAGCAACATGAATTGATGATGTCACCTGGCAAAGCCCATCTCAATTCCATGGAATAAAAATAGAATATGGGTAATACAACAAAGTCTAACCATTTTTCCTTTGTGCAACCTAGTTTCAGTGGTGCCACAGGCACACACAGATCTTGCACTTGACAATTCTGACCAGAATTCTTAATGTGAGATGGCTGTGCCCGGACACCTCAGCTCAGGGGGACACCTCAATTCAAGATGGCGGTGGGTGGCTGTGTACAAGGACACTCCCCTGGAAGCTGCCATCTGGAGCCTGAGCAGCAAGACTGCAGCTGCACTGACCCTGGAGAACTCCACCCCCTCCCCCACTGAAGAACCCTTAATACAGCCCCATCCATGGCCTTGGAGGAGAGTAGTGTATCTAAAGCACATGCCCACACCTCTCCATTCTCTGATGGAAGAGAGAATCCTTTGCTCCTGAACTGAACTTGGTCTCCTTCTCTTCGTGCGAGCAACATCAGGCAGAAGGACTATTGCTGGCAGGCAAGTCAAGAGGTCTGGTAATAATAATTCAATCCTATATTTATTTCTTAGAATTTCTCAGTATTTTTACATAAAGTTGACTTAAGGTATTTCACTCTTTTCAAGTCCCTTCAAAGGCCACAGTCACATTTCACTTCCTATAAACCTGCATTTCTCATCTTTTTATTTTTTTCAGTAGTCCTCAGCAGCAGCCCCCATTTCACATCTTTATTTTACTTTTCCCAAAGGCTGGATCACTTTACCAAATAATATAACCATTTTTTTGCACATACCCTCAAATTTCTTTGGTCATCTCCCCTTTCTTTGTACTCACCCAGAAAATAAAACTGTTCTATCCAAACTTCTACTTATTCCATGACTATAGAGAGACTAAACTTTTTTCCATGTGTGCTGTATACTAAAGGTAGTAAATATTGGTACAAATCCATTAGCTCCCTCTTTTGTGATAGACACTTGTTCAGGTAGATATATTTTCCAGCATCTTGCCCAACTTTGGCAGGCTACTTTTTCATCATTTAAGTGTTAACAGAAATGATGTTTTCACCCTCTGTCTCCTTATTTATAAGAATTTAAGCACATTATCTTTCCCTCTTTATCATAAACTGAAATAAGTTTCTGAGCCATATTTGAACAAGCACATAAAGTCAGCCCCTAGAGAAATCCAAGATAAATTCTGGAAAGAAACTAGGGTATCAGAGCTCCCCAACAACCTGAAACAATCACTTCAGGTCTAATCAGACAAAGAACTAAACTTGTAGGTTTTGAAGGCATTTTATTTTCAGGGTATCTCAATTAAAGTTGCTGACTCTTTCAAGTATTCATAGGCATCACATTGTACCCACCACCATCACCTTCACTATGCCCATTGTGTTGTCAAACAGTATTTCTGAATTGGACTGGTCCCATCATCTTTCCACTCCCCTGAGGGATGATTTCAGACACTGTTTCCTCTCCTCAGGTATCCAAAAATTTTCCTCCACCCTCCCTTTTCTTTTATAGCTTTGCATTTTATTTCAATGAAAAGGAAAAAAAGAATAGAGAAATTCCAAAATTTAACATCACCATATCTAACAACCTGCAGAATATGTGAGTGCTGATTGGCTTTATGAATAATTCCTTAATTCAAAGATACTACTCTGGGAATTTTCTCCTTCTCTATTGAATTATCAGTTTTCCTTCAAATGTTTATATCATTCCAAGCAGTATGAAAATATACATTTAAATAACCCATCAAAAATAGCAACAATAACAATAACAACTTCATTGATGCCCCCTTCTCCCTCCATAAGAAGCTCCATAATTCTCCTCTTTTTCAGGAATATTCCATTGCTTAAATTAGAGTTAAGAAGTCATAAAAAGTTCCTTCATATATTGAGTTTTCTTAGTATGTGGCAAATTCCTTAGTTTAACCAGAAAAAAACTGTACAATTGCTATTATTAATATTTGAAGTCATATATTATATTGGAATAAGTAAAAATGATTTTCCAATTAGTCTAAAAATAACCCTGAATAAAATTGTACAGCAAACATATCCTTTTCAGATAATTCTAGTTAACCTCTTTCACTATGTCATTCCCTTAAAAAGTATAAAATCTAAATTTTGTGACATGGAAGATGAAGTTATTGTAATTCAAAATCACATTTATTCTACATCTGTATGCCCCTTAGTCACTAAAATGAAATCCTTTGTTGTAGCTGTTATTATTAAGCCTGTCCTATATGATATTGTTATTCTTGGAAAGACTACTAACCATATTTCTTCTATCTTTTACTATATCTGGAATGCCAGCTCCTTCTTTTCACCTTCTGTACATCTCCCAAATCAACCATGAAAACTGTGTTCCCTATTCCCCAAGTTATGTTATCAACTGTACTACTAGTTTCATACCTGAATATAAAGTATGGCATCTTTGTCATTTGTATAGATGCATTTCATTTTCACAACAAAATTTTAAGTCAAGGGGGTGGACAAATATTACATTAATGATAAAGCAAGGAGCAAATGTGGCAGGTGATGAAATATAAAACTGCAAGGTCAATTGTGATGAAAATCAAACAGAAAACACTTCAAAACTCAGTATCAAATTAAGTTATTAGAATAATAATTACTTGAAACGCAGAAATTTGCTTGTGTTTTTTGAGTGGAGAATGACACGATCAATACTGATTCTTAATAAGATTATTTTGAAAAATATTTATATAGTAAATTGAATGGAAAATATAAAATGGAATATGGAGAATGATCATTGCAGATTCACCAGGAGCAACACCAGAATGACCAGGGTACTTCAATGTACCAACTGAACAGCCAAAGAATATGTGAAGCAAATGAGAATACAGAAGGTTAAATGAAAAACAAAATTATTTATGGGAGTTCCCAGGTGGTGCTAAACAATCCTCCTGCTGATGAACCAGAAAAGAGATGCTGATTTGATCCCTGAGTCAGGAAGATCCCTGAAGGGCATGACAACTCACTCCAGTATTCTTGCCTGGAAAATCCCATGGACAGAGAAACCTGGCGGGCTATAATCCACATGGTCGCAAAGAGTCAGACATGACTGAAGCGACTTAAAACGCATGTACATATATAATAAACAAGAGGATGTTTATCATACAGGAGAATGAAACAGCTTTCACTTATATATCAGTCAGTTCAGTTCAGTCGCTCAGTCGTGTCCGCGACCCCATGAATCACAGCACGCCAGGCCTCCCTATCCATCACCAACTCCCAGAGTTCGCTCAAACTCATGTCCACAGAGTCGGTGATGCCATCCAGCCATCTCATTCTTGGTCGTCCCCTTCTCCTCCCGCCCCCAACTTTTCCCAGCATCAGAGTCTTTTCCAGTGAGTCAACTTGTCACATGAGATGGCCAAAGTATTGCAGTTTCAGCTTTAGCATCAGTCCTTCCAATGAACACCCAGGATCGATCTCCCTTAGAATGGACTGGTTGGATCTCCTTGCAGTCCAAGGGACTCTCAAGAGTCTTCTCCAACACCACAGTTCAAAAGCATCAATTCTTCGGCGATCAGCTTTCTTCACAGTCCAACTCTCACATCCATACATGACCACAGGAAAAACCATAGCCTTGACTAGACGGACCTTTGTTGGCAAAGTAATGTCTCTGCTTTTTAATATATTATCACTTATATATATGTACACATAAATATCTTATTAACAAGTGATGAATGAAACTATAGAAGCTTTGAGTGTCAAAAAGTTCGAAAATATTATAAAATTAATAGGTGACAGACTATCAAAGATTAGGTTAAGATTATTATAATTGTTTAAAATAAATATCAGGAAGCAATAAAAGTTTTAGTGGTTAGCTTACAAAGAGAGTCATGAAACAAGAAGCTTATGGGTCAAAAGGTATTACCATTGTAGAAATCAAGAAGGCAGCTAAAGAATAAAATTATACCTCTGACAATAATAACCATGGAACCAGGAAGTGGAGTTTATAAAATAAAAATTACTCAGAGAGAATAATAATAACAATAAAATAGGGAGATATTCAGTAACCCACACTCCTTCAAAACAATCTGTGTATTATATTTTATCTAGTAAGATGTACTAACAGATACTAAAGTCTCGAAGAGGAATTTGGTCATATACGTTAATCATATTATTTAAGTTGAAAACATGCTATTTTATTAGAATTACAAATAATAAAGCATGATTATTCAGAAAAGCAAGATAATTATTGTAAACTCAAAAAACAAGGAAAATATGAGAGAGGAAAATATATGATACTTATAAAAGTGACTTTCACAGTAATAGTTGTTAAGTATTTGTGAATCTATGAACAAAAATATATACAAAGTATAAAAAATTTTAAACCTGAAGAATACAGTTTTTATAAGATTTTTAAAAGCCAGGATTATATTGAATTTTAATTCTGGGTTAATAAATATGAACTTTTGATTAGGAAAACCACTGACAGAATTATTAGGAAGATTCAGAGAACAGGGTTCTCCCATTAGTTATGCCTTTTTTGCTTCAGGCAACAAAAACCAATTTGAGAGGAAATAACTGAAAATGCAATAAATTAGAGAAAACATTATACAAACAGTGTTTGGTTTGACAGAAACAAAAGGTAAGAACACAGATTAATATCAAAACTTCAGTAATATCTCTGTTTCTCTTTCTGTATTTTCTGTTGTTTTTTGTGAACAACTTATGCTGTCCTGCATAGCTCAGTTAGGAAAGCATCTGCCCACAATGTGGGAGACCTGGGTTCAGTTCCTGGGTTGGGAGCTCCCCTAGGAGAAGAAACTGGCAAACCACTCCAATATTCTTGTCTGGATAATCCCATGGACAAAAGAGCCTGACAGGCTACAGTTCACGGGATTGCAATAGTCAGAGACGACTTAGTGCTATCCTTTCTTTCCTTTTCTATGCTGTCCACAACAAATAATCACTACAGCATCCAACTTAACATGGAAAAGTCTAGACAATATAAAGGAGGAAATCCACAGTTATTCATTCCAAATCTTGTATGAAAGAAACTTTTTGGTCTAAGTTATTGTGACTGGAAGTGGACAGCAAGCAAACTTATTACAAATAGTAACAAATGTAAATTAAAAGCAAAACATTCCAGAAACCCAGAAAAAGAAGCCAAAACTGGTTGCTGACTTACGGATAAACACCCCAAAAGCTGAAGACTGTAGTTCAAAATTAACTTGTTACCTTAATATCAAAAATCATATTTAGATGTTTAAGAAAAGTATACATTTATATGAAATCATAGAACATCAAGTTTCAGTTCAGTTCAGTTGCTCAGTCGTGTCCGATTCTTTGCGACCCCATGAATCACAGCACGCCAGGCCTCTCTGTCCATCACCAACTCCCGGAGTTCACTCAAACTCATGTCCATCGAGTCGGTGATGCCATCCAGCCAGCTCATTCTCTGTTGTCCCCTTCTCCTCCTGCCCGCAATCCCTCCCAGCATCAGAGTCTTTTCCAGTGAGTCAACTCATCGCATGAGGTGGCCAAAGTATTGCAGTTTCAGCTTTAGCATCAGTCCTTCCAATGAACACCCAGGTTTGATCTCCTTTAGAACGGACTGGTTGGATCTCCTTGCAGTCCATGGGACTCTCAAGAGTCTTCTCCAGCACCACAGTTCAAAAGCATCAATTCTTCCGTGATCAGCTTTCTTCACAGTCCAACTCTCACATCCATACATCACCACGGGAAAAACCATAGCCTTGACTAGGCGGACCTTGGTTGGCAAAGTAATGTCTCTGCTTTTTAATATGCTATCTAGGTTGGTCATAACTTTCCTTTCACGGAGTAAGCGTCTTTTAATTGACTCTAAGCAACATCTTCAAAATATTTTGCCCATGGTAGGAAAGTATTAACTTTGTTGTATTATTCTAACTAATTTAGGTAGATATTGAGAATTTTAAGTCTAGTTTCATCTTTCAAATTACAATATCCTGAATGCCTTGGATATTATGTGTTAATTTAATATTCACGAATGTGGCATTAAATGCAAAGAGAAATCTATATAAGAAATAGAAGGTATTTAAAATAGAAGACAATGTTTTTAGAAACTGGTAATGTGATTGTTCAATTTGTTTTTCAGAAAAAATACGATTTTTAATTTATCTGCCATTGTTTATGAGGGTAGCTCAGGTTTTTTTTTTAAGATTAAAGAAGTTCTCATATTTTTATTAGAAGTTAATTTTAGCTTGAGAAATTGGTTAATTCCCTGACTATGGAAAAATAAAAATATCAACTTATATTGCCTTAGGTTATAACTTCAGTGTTACATAGTTTCTGCACAGAAAAATTACTTCATAAAATTCACTCCAGAAGGAGGCAACCAAATATCATATTCATCTTTGAGTTGGCAAAATATTTGAAATAAAATTGTGCTGTCATTAGGAAGTTCATTTGAAATTTCAATAACATATCTAGAAACAAAACAGCTTGTAGGACATCATTCTTCTCCTTTCATCATTTAGTTTATTTAAATTTTATGTCATGCTCACTTATTCTAATACTTGAATGCTCCTCCTGCTTTTTGAACTTGTGATATCCCTCTGTCTTCATTTGAATCTTCATTTGAGCATTTCCAAATGTAAATTTAAGGCATTTCTTTTATACTATGCAAACTGTGAACTTCTAAGTATAAAATCTGAAATATTAGTATTGGACAGTATACAATATTGTCTTATGGAGAAAATTATTTTCAAAAACAGATATATTAATTAAACTGTTAAAAAGAAAAATAATTCAAAAGAAATAAAACTGGTATCAGTGCATATAAGTCCCAATTAGAGTAATTACCTGGTGTGGCTTGAGTAAAAGGAATTTACATATGAGCCCTTACAGTCGTAAATTTATTTCTTATCAAGTTTTGTTGTCATTTTTTTTTTAATTTTTTAATGCATACAGAAGTGTGGATAAGCCATCATTAAACTGGAATTACTAACAGGTTTCAATAACATGGAATATATTACTTGAGATAATCACAGTAGAAAGAGATCAAAATTGGATGAAAACTGAGTGCTGATAAAGCTCTTATCAAAACAGACTTGATTTTATATGTGATTGGGTATAAGTCAATGCTTTGACATGGGAATCTAGCATAATGTATTGATTATGTTATTGCACTGTATGAAAGAAAATGTGTGTGTGCACAAAAATATAACATACAAAGGCAATGGTAAAGTCCACTAAAGATTGTTAGTGTTGCAAATTATATTCAACAAACACTTATTTAACTGTATACTGGGTACCAGGCATCATGCTAAGAATGAGTACTGTATAGGAAAGGCAAACAAAATGTGTTCCTTCATACTTAATAAATCCTAATGAATTACCTACTTTCTGATTTATTTGTTCTCAATCTAACACAGGGGTCTGCAAACATTTTGGGGGAAAAGGCCAGATAATAATATTTTAGACTTTGCAAGCTACATAGGATTCTTAGCCATCTTCTTTATATATTTTTTTCAACACTCTAAAAAATGTAAAAATCATTTTTAGATCACGTGCCTCACAAAAATAGGCCACGAGCTATAGTTTCCATCCTCCATTCTAAAAAAATCATTCTTATGATTGATCAATGATACCAGTAAGGTTAATTCTTTTCATTATCTGAAGAATTTGGATGCTACCCTACAGTATTTTGTAATTTAACAATTCTTTGTATGACCCATTCAAAACGTTGACCTTTAAGTTGGACTGAGTATAATTGATTGACAATCAGCATCCATTTCAATTTCCTTTCAGTTTTTTTATTGTGTTGCAGACACAGGACATTTCTTTCAGTCTCCCTTGATGTTAGGTTCTAAATGTGGATGGGTTACAGAGATTTATTGTATAAAATTTGAAAGACAGTAATCAAGCAGAGGCCAACTTCCTGCTGCATTGGGTTACTGAGCAAGAACCTGACAGTTACAATGTTGAGTCACTCTGTGAATACTGGAAGGTGACTGAAGGACTAAAGGTTGTTGGATTTCACTTTCTGGTATCTATAACGTTGTAGACGTTCTGGCACTTATCTGATCGTGAATCCCTGAAATTCAGGTTATGTGTGCATGCTCGATCCCAGTAGTTTCAGCAATGACCTCTTGATCCTCTACGTACATAACTGGTAGAGATGCGACGCTAGCAAGAGTCTGTTCCCTTGTTTTCTGCCAATCATTTGAGAACCTCTAGTGTGCAGTCAACTCCTTTAGAACTTCCAAGAATTTTGTAAACATTTTTTTCCTGTTTTAAATTACTTTATGCTGAAATACCTAAAATAAACTCTGTTCCTTTCATGTATCTTCAACAGCAATCTGTTGTATACTAGAAGTGGTTGTGGGTAAACATGCTCAAAGGTGGTAAATAGAGATTAGTTACTAACACTGTTAGGTTTTCAGTGAGAATTAATTATAACTGAAAACAGGGCATTGGTAATTCATCAGATGCAAAACCAAAGTAATCATATTAAACGTTCTGATGCTTGCTTAGTTGGTTGTTTGAAATTTCAACTTGATTGTGATCTATATCAGAAGAAATTTGGATGTCCAAAGTGGCTTGGCTTAATGTTGAAGAAGGAATTCAAACAGGCATATAGAAACTTTCTGGAACTTGAGTCCACACAACCATTTTCATCTGAGAGAACACTACAGATACAACCTTCACCGAGGCATTAAGATTAGAAAATCATGAACATTATTTCAGAACTCTGCAGGAGCTATCCTTTGCAGACTGGGAATAAGAGGAGGAGAAAATGAGCTCCCTGAATTAAAGGAGCAAATTTTTTAGCAGTGGCAGAATCCAAGTGGTAGCATCTAACCAGCAGAATAAAAATCATAATGGTTTATTATAACAGGCAGCATAACTGGAGAGACAATCATGTTTGGACACAAGTCCAACTTGTAGTGAACTTTGACAATGATGATATGAAAACAAACTCATTTTATGGATATTCTCACAATTCTGGGAGGTGTGTCAGAAAAGAATGCTCCTGATATTAAATCTACTTAGCATGTCTGTGTGGCTTGTTAGGACAGCAGATGAATCTTGAAAAAATAACAATATCATCTCAAATGTAATCAGATAATGCACACAATGTTGTCTCTTATTTACTGGAGCAATCCCACCTACATTCATTTATGTGGTCACTACAACTGAACTGAACAGTATTTTTTTTTCTGTTTCATTAAGCAAAGAACAGAAGCAATTTCCTTCACCCTGGAAAAGGCAGGAATACAATCTAATTCTTTATCATTGAGTCCACAACACTGTGTGATTCTAATTTAGTTCCATACATTCTATATTTGCCTTTACACTGAAGGCTATATGACGAGAGGAGCAAGGAGTAAAAAGTATCTAAGAAGTCTCAATAATATCTATACATATTAGAAGGTGGGGAAAAAGTGTCATAAAAATTTGAAGACATACACCATAAGTGCAGTTTTAGAGGGCCAAAAGTCTTGAGCATGTCAGAATATTCCTCCTACAGTGAAAAAAAAAAAGAGAAAGAAAGAATTTGCAGCTCTGTATACAACACCAGAGCATCTGAGGTCTCCACTGAATATTAAAGGTTAAACATACTGCTTTGTGTGTACTGATCTACCTCTTAAGATGTATTTAAAAAAAAAAAAACTCAGAGTAGAATAATTCTCTATATAACCTCAAGCTAAGGAACAAGCAGTTCTGACCTTGAGCAGATCAAATGTTGCTTGAAGTATCTGTGGCAGATCAGAATGCTCTGTGGAGACTGAGCCAATTTCTAAAGGAGAATCACAAAATATGCTCCAAAGAGTTTTATAGCATAACTATTCCCTATATGGAAGCCTGGTACCCTCACGTTGAGAAACAGCTCCTGCATTCTTGTAAAGATCAGCTGAACGCCTGCTTACAGAACAACAGAGCCTTATGCAAAATGCCTCATGGCTTAAGTATTATCTGATCTAACAAGTCATGAAGCCTACTGCGTGCAGCAGCATTCCTTCTTCATTGGAAGTATATTCAAGATTGGACAAAAGACATTCCTGAAAACACAAGTAAAGAACATGAATATGTGGCTGATTCACCTAATTCACTTACTTGTAGAGTGTTTCCACATTTCGCTCATCTACATACCCATGGAATTGATACAAATATTTAGCTTTCCAAGGAAGGGGAAAATAGATAAGTCCATGTGACATCCTGGCACTAGGTTAAAGTAATCAGAAATATACCATTACTACCACCTCAGATGTGATCCTGGGCAAAAATCTGGATGGAAATCTTTCCAGTGAGCAGAAATTTTAGATCTTGAACTAAAGATAGTAACTGCCTTATCTATACTCTTTCATATAAGCCAAATAAGTTAATATCTATAAACCACTTAATGTTCTTGTATTAATTTTTTCTATAATTCTTTTAGTGAAAATAGAAGGAGCTTAAATCAACACAGAATTATAAAAACTACATTATGTACATAATTTCACACCCCTCTATGAACAATTATGAAAACAGAAAACAAAATCTTGAGTAGTAGTACCACTTTGGGGAATACAAAAGAGATTTTCAGCAGCTGGCCTGGTGCATTTGTAAAAATGAAAAGAAGAAGCTTAAAAATTCTGTCACAAGAAATAGTAAGAAGCATGAGGCAAATATATCTATACAAGACTGGAGAAAGCCACAGAAAATACAACAGGATCAATAAATGTAGCTCTCACCTGAAGGCAGCTACTAAAGATTTGAGTAAACTCAATGAAATCAAGAAAATAATACACAACTAAAATAAATAATTTAGTAAGTAAAAGCTGTAAAAAAGTAATCTCTATACAAAAAGTTTGAAGATGAAAAAGTCAATGAATGAAATAAAGAATTAATAGAGACTATGAGTGAGTTATAAGATAGGAACATAGAAATATCCCAGCCTGAGGAGAACAGAGTTGTTAGAATAAAAAAGTGAAGGAGAAAATACGATTAATGCAACACCATCCAAAGAACCAATATTAAAATCATGGAAGGTCCAAAAGAAATTGAAGGGAGATAAGAGTAGAGAGTTTATTTAAAGAAATAATGTATGAGAGCTTTCCAAGTCTGGGGATATTTATATTTCAAGTTCGTGAAGCTAACAGATCACTTCATTATTTTATTCTTAAACGATTGAAACTTTTATCTTATCATATGTGAAACGAATCGCCAGTCCAGGTTCGATGCATGATACAGGAGGCTCGGGGCTGGTGTACTGTGATGAACCAGAGGGATGGGATGGGGAGGGATGTGGGAGGGGGGTTTAAGATGGGGAACACATGTACACCCGGAGCAGATTCATGTCAGTGTATGGCAAAACCAATACAATAATGTAAAGTAATTAGCCTTCAATTAAAATAAATAAATCAAAAGCTAAAAAAATGATCTTTTCCAAAACAAACTATAAGACAACTGTTAAAAATTAAGAAAAAAAAAAAGAATCTCAAAGTCACGAACAGAACAAAGTATATTGTAACCTATGAAGGAATGCACATTAACCTATTAGTGGATTCCTCAACAGAACCCTTACAGACCAGGACAACGTGAAATGGTTATCCAACACGCTGAAAGAACAACAACAAAAAAAGCCAGTCAAGAATACTGTATCTAGCAACATGAACCTTGAAATACGAAGGTGAAATACAGACCTTCCTAGACAAAAACTAAAGGTGCTTACTAGACCTGCCTTACAAAAAATGCTGAAAGGAAACAGACCTAAAAGGAACAGATTTTAGTTAATAAGATGATAAAACAGGAAAGTAAACAAAAAACTGGTAAATAGAAAGTGAAGTCGCCCAGTCGCATCCGACTCTCTGACCGCATGGACTGTAAGCCTACCAGGCTCCTCAGTCCATGGAATTTTCCAGGCAAGAGTATTGGAGTGGGTTTCCATTTCTTTCTCCAGGGGATCTTCCAAACCCAGGGATCAAACCCGAGTCTCCCTCATTTCAGGCAGACGCTTTACTATCTGAAGCCACCAGGGAAGCCCCAAATAGAAAGTTAGATTCAGAAAACTCTAATTCTGAACTAGGATGATGTGCCAACATTTAACCATTGTATAATAATTAAATAAAAAGAGTATTAAAAATAACTATAGTTTTTAAAAATTGTTAGTAAGTACCTAACATAACTTGGGCAAACTCCCAGAGATGGTAAGGTACAGGGAGGACTGGCGTGCTGCAGTCCATGGGTTGGCAAATACTTGGAAACGACTGGGCGAGTGAACAACCACCACCTAATATAAAAAGAGATAAATTGTGACATTAAAAATGTAAAAGAAGGGATGAGCAAAAGTGTAGAGTTTTGTTTGTGATCCAAGTTAAGTTGCTAACAATGTAAAATAGATTGCTGTATCCATAAGTTGTTTTATGTAAACTTCTTGGTCCTACAATACAAAAACCTATAGAAAAATCCACCAAAAATGAAGAGAATGGAATCACTTAAAGAATTAAATCTAATCTTTCATAAATTTTTTCAAAATATTGAAGAGAAAGGAACACTTTTAAATTCATTTTATGAAGGCAACATTACCTTCATACCAAAGCCAGGTAAGGACACTAAAAGAAAACTGCAGACCAACATTCCTCATGAAGAGATACAAAAATCCTCAGCAAAATATTACCTAGCTGAATACAACAGCACATTTAAAGGATCATCACAATAACCAAGATGTATTTATTTCTCGTATGCAAGGCTGGTTCAGCACATGCAAATCCACATAAGTAATATACCTCATTAATAAAACAAAAGATTAACTAATGTGATCATTTAACACATGAATAATTTCATCAAAACTTCCAAGTGTGGTAAACCAAGTGTTCAGTACAGTTCAGTTCACTCATTAAGCCGTGTCTGAATCTTTGTGACCCTATGGACTGAAATACACAAGGCCTCCCTGTCCATCATCAATTCCTGGAGTTTACTCAAACTAATGTCCATTGAATCACTGATGCCATCTAACCATCTCATCCTCTGTCGTTCCCTTCTCCTCCTGGCTTCAATCTGTCCCAGCATCATGGTCTTTTCGAATGAGTTAGCTCTTCGCATCAGGTGGCCAAATATTGGAGTTTCAGCTTCAACAACAGTCCTTCCAATGAACATTCAGGACTGATTGTCTTTAGGATGGACTGGCTGGATCTCCTTGCAGTCCAAGGGACTCTCAAGAGTTTTCTCCACACCACAGTTCGAAAGCATCAGCTCTTCAGTGTTCAGCTTTTTTTATAGTCCACTCTCACATCCATAAATGACTACTGGAAAAACCACAGCCTTGACTAGACAGACTTTGTTGCCAAGGTAATGTCTCGGCTTTCTAATATGCTGCCTAGGTTGGTCATAACTTTTCTTCCAAGGAGTAAGTATCTTTTAATTTCATGGCTGCACTCACCATCTGCAGTGATTTTGGAGCCGAAAAACGTAAGTCTGCCACCGTTGCCACTGTTTCCCATCTATTTCCCATGAAGTGATGGGACCACATGCCATGATCTTTGTTTTCTGAATGTTGAGCTTTAAGCCAACTTTTTCATTGTCCTCTTTTACTTTCATCAAGAGGCTCTTTAGTTCTTCATTTTCTGCCATAAGGGTGGTGTCATCTACATATCTGAGGTTATTGATATTTCTCCCAGCAATCTTGATTCCAGCTTGTGCTTCCTCTAGCCCAGCGTTTCTCATGATGTACTCAGCATATAAGTTAAATAATCAGGGTGACAATATACAGCCTTGACGTACTTCTTTCCCGATTTGGAACTAGCCTTTTGTTCCATGTTCAAGTCTAACTATTGCTTCCTGACCTGCGTTCACATTTCTCAAGAGGCACATCAGGTGGTCTGGTATTCCCATCTTGTTCAGAATTTTCCACAGTTTATTGTGATCCACACAAAGATTTTGGCATAGTCAATAAAGCAGAAATAGATGTTTTTCTGGAACTTCTTGCTTTTTTGATGATCCAGCGGATGTTGGCAATTTGAGCTCTGTGAGATCAAACCAAGTGTAATTGTCATTAAAAGCTTATGCAAATATTCAGGCTGAGTTGTGTCCCAAAGTGTATAACACCATGCAATGAAATCGTTTTCAGATGGGACCATCAGTCCTTTTAATATGTGGAGCATGGGTCAGTCAGGATGACTGAAGAAGGGATTTCTATAAGGAAATGACTTAAATAGATTCACTGGACTTAAGTACAAAAATAACTTCTTTCTTTTTAAATTTGTTTCTCCCAAATCATTAAAAATCAAAGATATTTGGATGACCATATTTTATTAAATAAGTGACTTGCAGAAATTTGAAGATTTACATTCAAATGTGGTAGAAACTGAACTTGGTGAATCATTTAGTCATTCATTCACTCACTAGTTTATTCAAGTATTCAGTGAATGGGTGCTTATTCTCTGCCAGACATTGTTTTGGATCGGTTTACCATGATGGAAAATAAATGCAAGGTTTTGCCTCTGATGGTGTTTATCTTCTGTTGGGATTATAGATGATAAAAAAATTAAATGAAGACAATAATATCAGATAGTCTTAAGAGGATGATGTAAAGCTAACTCATTGCCTCAAGAACTTTTCTGAGACTGGAAGCAATAGAAGTATCTTTAACTGATTTAGAATAATGCATATTTTACTTTTTTAGTCTAATAAATATTTGTAACTTAATATGCTCCAAATAGAACATATTTTTCCCGAAAACAATTGTATACTAATAAATGGAATCAGTTTTCTATTTCTGATGCCCCAACCCTATGAATCAACCTTGATTTCCCCTTGATACACTTCAGAAGGGTAGATTTTCAACAATATGGCAATTATTTATTGATACGTAGATAACATAAATATTTTAACATAAATAACTAGAGCAAATATGAGGCATAATCTAAGAAATTTACATATGTATTTAATTTTACATATAATTAATATGTATTTCTTACCTTTCAATTGTTTACATTGATATATATTTATTCTTATGCCAATACCAAACTCTCTTGTTTACTGTTTTTGAAGTCTGAAGGTATAAATATTCAAAATTTGACTGCTTTTTCACAAAATTTTAAGGATTTTTATTTTACAAATTCATCAAATTTTATAAGACACTCTCTCAGGAATTTGCTTGGAATTCATATATCTACTTAAAAATTAGTAGTGAATTAACACCTTAGAAATAATTTGATCTTATCATTAAGAGAAAATTCAGAGAATTATTATGGGGTACACAACTTCCTTGAAAAGCAAATTATTAAAATTACTGAAAAGAAATGTGTACACTGACTTCTGTTAAAGGAACTGAATTGTAATTAATACATTCCCAAAATGATTTCCTCTAATTGTTTACCCCAACTAATTTATCATATTTACTGGCATAATGTTGGTTCATATTTTTATCATTCTTTAAAATCCTAAAAGATATCTAGTGATACTCCTTTACAACCTAATATTGATAAATGTGTTCTCTTTTTCTCTTTTTGACAAGGTGCATGTGAAAGTTGCTACGGCTCTTGCTGAATTGGCATTTCATTACGAAATATCCCCCTCTATCCCTAAAGAAGCATAATTCACTTGATAATAGCATTGATAGCCAGGCTTTCTTTCAAAATGCTGGTCTGATATATCTTGTTCCATTTTTTTCACTTTTAATCTGTCTTTCTCTTGTTATGTGCTATGCTTACTCGCTTAGGTGTGTCCTACTCTGCATGACCACGTTGACTGTAGCCCACCAGTTTATTCTGTCCATGGCGATTCTCCAGGCAAGAACCCTATAGTGGGTTGCCATGTGCCACTCTAGGGAGGTAATTCCAACCCAGGGATTGAACTCAGGTCTCCCACATTGCATGCAGATTCTTTACCTTCTGACCTAAAACGAAAGTACATTTCCTATAGACAAAAGAGAACTGATTCTTTTAAAGGAATACAGTGTGACAAATTCTGACTTAAAGAAGGTCTGTTTAACCTACTGTAGTTCAGTTCAGTTCAGTCCCTACTTATCTGTAGGTTAAACAAAAATCTGTATGCAGATCAAGAAGAAACAATTAGAACCAGACATGAATAATGGATTGGTTCCAAATTAGGAAAGAAATACGTCAAGGCAGATCTATTTTCTTGGATTCAAAAATTACAGTGGACAGTGACTGAGGCCATAAAATTAAAGGATGCCAAAGAATGCTCAAACTACCACACAATTGCACTCATCTCATATGCTAGTAAAAGTAATACGCAAAATTCACCAAGCCAGCCTTTAACAATAAATGAACAGTGAACTTCTAGATGTTCAAGCTGGTTTTAGGAAAGGCAGAAGAATGACAGATCAAATTGCCAACATCTGATGGATCATCAAAAAAGCAAGAGTGTTCCAGAACAATATCTACTTGTGCTTTATTGACTATGTCAAAGCCTTTGACTGTGTGGATCACAACAAACTATGGAAAAATCTGAAAGAGATGGGAATACAAGACCACCTGACCTCCCTCCTGATAAATCTGTATGCAGGTCAGGAAGCAACATTTAGAACTGGGTAGGGAACAACAGACTGGATCCAAATAGGGAAAGGAGTACGTCAAGGATGTATATTGTCACCCTGTTTATTTAACTTATATGCAGAGTACATCATGAGAAACACTGAGCTGGAAGAAGCACAAACTGGAATCAAGATTGCCAGGAGAAATATCAATAACCTCAGATATGCAGATGACACAACCATTATGGCAGAAAGCAAAGAAGAACTAAAGAGCCTCTTGATGAAAGTGAAAGAGGAGAGTGAAAAAGTTGACTTAAATTTCCACCTTCAGGAAACTAAGATCGTGGCATCTGGTCTCATCACTTCATAGCAAATAGATGGGGAAACAGTGGAAACAGTAGCTGAGTATTTTTGGGCCTCCAAAATCACTGCAGATGGTGAGTGCAGGCATGTAAATAAAAGATGCTTACTCCCTGGAAGAAAAGTTATGACCAACCTAGGCAGCATATTAAAAACCAGAGACATTACTTTGCGAACAAAGGTCCATCTAGTTAAGGCTATGGCTTTTCCAGTAGTCATGTATGGATGTGAGATTTGGACTATAAAGAAAGCTGAGTGCCAAAGAACTGATGCTTTTCAACTGTGATGTTCAGTTCAGTTCAGTTCAGTTCAGTCGCTCAGTCGTGTCCGACTCTCCGCGACCCCATGAATCACAGCACGCCAGGCCTCCCTGTCCATCACCAACTCCCGGAGTACACTCAAACTCATGTCCACAGAGTCGGTGATGCCATCCAGCCATCTCATTCTCCGTCGTCCCCTTCTCCTCCCGCCCCCAACCTTTCCCAGCATCAGAGTCTTTTCCAGTGAGTCAACTCGTCGCATGAGGTGGCCAAAGTATTGCAGTTTCAGCTTTAGCATCAGTCCCTCCAATGAACATCCAGGATTGATCTCCTTTAGAATGGACTGGTTGGATCTCCTTGCAGTATAAGGGACTCTCAAGAGTCTTCTCCAACACCACAGTTCAAAAGCATCAATTCTTCGGCGATCAGCCTTCTTCACAGTCCAACTCTCACATCCATACATGACCACGGGAAAAACCATAGCCTTGACTAGACGGACCTTGGTTGGCAAAGTAATGTCTCTGCTTTTTAATATACTATCAAGGTTGGTCATAACTTTCCTTCCAAGGAGCAAGCGTCTTTTAATTTCATGGCTGCAATCAGCATCTGCAGTGATTTTGGAGCCCAAAAAAACAAAGTCTGACACTGTTTCCACTGTTTTTCCATCTATTTCCCATGAAGTGATGGGACCAGATGCCATGATCTTTGTTTTCTGAATGTTGAGCTTCAAACCAACCTTTTCACTCTCCTCTTTCACTTTCATCAAGAGGCTTTTGAGTTCCTCTTCACTTTCTGCCATAAGGGTGGTGTCATCTGCATATCTGAGGTTATTGATATTTCTCCCAGCAATCTTGATTCCAGCTTGTGCTTCTTCCAGCCCAGCGTTCCTCATGATGTACTCTGCATATAAGTTAAATAAGCAAGGTGACAATATACAACCTTGACGTACACCTTTTCCTATTTGGAACCAGTCTGTTGTTCCATGTCCAGTTCTAACTGTTGCTTCCTGACCTGCATACAGGTTTCTCAAGAGGCAGGTCAGGTGGTCTGGGATTCCCATCTCTTTCAGAATGTTCCACAGTTTATTGTGATCCACACAGTCAAAGGCTTTGGCATAGTCAATGAAGCAGAAATAGATGTTTTTCTGAAACTCTCTTGCTTTCTCCATGATCCAGCGGATGTTGGCAATTTGATCTCTGGTGCCTCTGCCTTTTCTAAAACCTGCTTGAACATCTGGGAGTTCACGGTTTACATATTGCTGAAGCCTGGCTTGGAGAATTTTGAGCATGACTTTGCTAGCGTGTGAGATGAGGGCAATTGTCCGGTAGTTTGAGCATTCTTTGGCATTGCCTTTCTTTGGGATTGGAATGAAGACTGACCTCTTCCAGTCCTGTGGCCACTGCTGAGTTTTCCAAATCTGCTGGCATATTGAGTGCAGCACTTTCACAGCATCATCTTTCAAGACTTGTAATAGCTCAACTGGAATTCCATCACCTCCACTAGCTGGCGGCGCAGACGCGACGCGAGAGACGCCGGCCCCGGCGGCGCAGACGCGACGCGAGAGACGCCGGCCCCGGCGGCGCAGACGCGACGCGAGAGACGCCGGCCCCGGCGGCGCAGACGCGACGCGAGAGACGCCGGCCCCGGCGGCGCAGACGCGACGCGAGAGACGCCGGCCCCGGCGGCGCAGACGCGACGCGAGAGACGCCGGCCCCGGCGGCGCAGACGCGACGCGAGAGACGCCGGCCCCGGCGGCGCAGACGCGACGCGAGAGACGCCGGCCCCGGCGGCGCAGACGCGACGCGAGAGACGCCGGCCCCGGCGGCGCAGACGCGACGCGAGAGACGCCGGCCCCGGCGCAACGAACCACACAAAGAGGTGCGGCCGTGAGGAGCTACCCCACGCCTGAAGCCAGGGCCGGCGGCCGAGAGGAGCTACCCCACATCCAACAGGCGGTGGCTGCGTGGGCGCAGGAGGGCCGAGAGGAGCTACTCCACGTTCAAGGTCAGGAGGGGCGGCCTTGAGGAGATACCCCTCGTCCAAGGTAAGGTACAGCAGCTGCACTTTGTTGGGGCGGCTGTGAAGAGATTTTACACGACCAAGGTAAGAGAAACCCAAATAAGACGGTAGGTATTGCTAGGGGGCAGCAGAGGAAAGACAAACTGAAATCATAATCACAGGAAACTAGCCGATCTGATCACATGGACCACAGCCGAATGTGGTCCACTGGAGAAGGGAATGGCAAACCACTTCAGTATACTTGCCTTGAGAACCCCATGAACAGTGACAAAGGGCAAAATGATAGGATACTGAATGAGGAATTCCCCAGGTCGGTAGGTGCCCAGTATGCTACTGGAGCTCAGTGGAGAAATAACTATAGAAGGAATAAAGGGATGGAGCAAAAGCAAAACTGTGATGTTGGAGAAGACTTTTCAGACCCTTTGACTGCAAGGAGATTCAACCAGTCCATCATAAATGCGATCAGTCCTGAGTGTTCATTGGAAGGACTGATGCTGAAGCTGCAACTCCAATACTTTGGCCACCTAATACGAAGAACTGACCTATTAGAAAAGATCCTAACTCTGGGAAAGATTGAAGTGGGAGGAGAAGGGGATGACAGAGGATGAGATGGTTGGATGGCATCACCAACTCAATGGACATGAGTTTGAGTAAACTCTGGGAATTGGTGATGGACAGGAAGGCCTGGCATGCTGCAGTCCATGGGGTCACAAAGAGTCAGATGTAACTGAGCAACTGAACTGAACTGATTGGTATTTCACTGGTCCTTTATATATTATTATAAAACATTTTAAGCTTAAACAAAAGATTAAAACTGTAATTATAAAGACAATATTAGAATTCATTGCATGTTTTTAAGTATGTCCTTAGAAGAGTTTATTGGTTATCCAAGTGACTAAATTTGTATGTATATGTTAAATTTATACTGTGAGTACATTTAAAAAACATTTGAATGCATTAGAGTATATTGCATTTGATAATATAAAATGTACTCAGCTGAATGATAGCTAGATTCAAAGAACACAAAATTTTGACTTCAGTAATACATAAACACGATTTTTAAAAATGAAGTCTTTTCCTTAGTAGAACATTTTAATATTTGAATGTTGAAATTGATGTTTATGAACATATTTTTAGTCTCAGAAGACTATTATTACATAAATTTCTTTTAAAAATCATGCCACAGATAAAGTAATTATGCAGCATGATTGGATTCACTTCCTTCCTTTTTTCACACTGGTGACATCACAGCTCTTTATCAATTTTTTGCTTTCTCTTATTCTATTCATTTAAACTTCTTGCTCATAACATAAATAAAACTTAAGAATTTATTTAATTTCATCTGGAGAATAGTATTTGTGTCATAATGTACCCTGGTGTCTGGATTAACCTCATCTCCTGTACCCCATATTATGACGCTTCCAGGGCTCCTCCAGTTGCCAAGATCTTATCAGTTGTCAGCTGTGTATTAATACCAAGGATAAAAGCATTGTAAAATAAATGCAATGTATGCTTCCATTTCATCAATATCTAGGTTTATGTATAGACCTAGAGCCTGTCATACCAACTGAAATAAGTCAGAAAAAGATATAAGTATATGATATATGATATCACTTGTATGTGTAATGTAAAAAAATGGCACAAATGAATCTATTTACAAAACAGAAATTGAATCATAGATATAGAAAACAAACAATGGTTACCAAGGGAAAAGGAAAGAGGAGAATAAACTGGGAGATCTAGATTGACATATGTACATTACTATATATAAAAGATAACTAATAAGAACCTATTGTCTAGCACAGGAATGACCTATGTGGGAATGGAGTCTAGAAGAGAATGGATATATGTATATGTATGGCTAATTAACTTTGCTGTTCAGCATAAACTAATACAACATTGTAAATCAACTATATTCAAATTAAAATTTTAATTTAAAAAATTTCAAGTGTCAAATATAATTAAAGTTAAATCAATTAGCACCTTTTATATTTTGCCCCCTCATTTTAAAATCCAGCTTATATTACACCATCTCAGACAGCTGTGGTGAAATTTTATGATATAATCCATATAAAGGCAACTAGTAGAATGCTAGGGTTTTATAGGTTTTCAATATGACAACTATTTTTATATTTTATTTTATATGTATTTTTCACACTTTACAATATCTGAAATTGAGTTGTCTGTTATAATTGATTTCTTTTGATACACCTTGAAATTATACTATTGACACCAAATCCACTAAAGAACTCAAGGTTATCAGCAAGTGTTAATGTTATGTCATATCATTCCAAATATTCCATCAAATCTCTCCAAATTTATTTTAGTAATTACAAAATAAAAACTCAGAGAACACTGCCAGTTTCATATTTAGTAGTACATGAAATAACAGTGTGAATTATTTTTGAAGGCAACTTAGTGTACATGAAATACAGTATCATTAGTAACAATTATACTATATGAAATGTGCAAAATACCTCTCCTGTCGGAAAATATTTTATTAGCAAGTAGTTTTTGGAAACCAACTATATTTAATAGTTTGCTGAACACTGTTTGACAGTTTATCACAGTGGCTAGAGCCAGACCATCTGTACTAAAATTTGAAATTCCCTTTTTTCTATTTCATAGCTGTCTGACCTTGCAAATACTACTTAATTTCTGTGCCTCAGTTTCTGATCTGTTAAGAGATGAATAATAATTTTACTATCACAAAGGCTTATGATAAAGTTAAATAAATAAGATCATGGCATCCGGTTCCATCACTTCATGGCAAATAGATGGGGAAACAGTGGAAACAGTGGCTGACTTTATTTTTCTGGGCTCCAAAATCACTGCACATGGTGATTGCAGCTATGAAATTAAAAGACACTTACTCCTTGGAAGGAAAGTTATGACCAACCTAGGCAGCATATTAAAAAGCAGAGACATTACTTCACCAACAAAGGTCTGTCTACTCAAGGCTGTGGTTTTTCCACTGTTCATGTATGGATGAGAGAGTGGACTATAAAGAAAGGTGAGAGCCGAAGAATTGATGCTTTTTTTGTTGGAGAAGACTCTTGAGAGTCCCTTGGACTTCATGGAGATCTAACCAATCCATCCTAAAGAGATCAGCCCTGGGTGTTCATTGGAAGGACTGATGTTGAAGCTGAAACTCCAATACTTTGGACACCTAATGCAAAGAGCTGACTCATGGGAAAAGACCCTGATGCTGGGAAAGATTGAGGGCAGGAGGAGAAGGGGACAATAGAGGATGAGATGGTTAGATTGCATCACTGACTCAATGGACATGGCTTTGGGTAGACTCCGGGAGTTGGTGATGGACAGGGAGGCCTGGCGTGCTGTGGTTCATGGGGTCGAAAAGAGTTGGACACGACTGAGTGACTGAACTTAGCTGAACTGAAACCTATGTAAGGTACTTAGAATACTGTAGAGCCCATAGTTACTGCACTTAAATGTTAGTTGTTAAATAAGTCATCCATTAGGGTAGAGATTTTAAATGCATAGTTTCTATTAACCTTTACCTTTTGTTCATCTTAGAAACACACTGATGGCCTGATATTATGCTTGAGAAATGAAGCCTTTACACCTTTAGTCTGTTGCTAGTGCTTGGTCAATATTAGTTGAATAATGCCTTATATCATGCTCTCGTGGGAGTCAAATTGAACCATCTGAGGGTATAAAAAGGTAATTGTGCACTAGGAAAAAATATTTCGTTAGCACTTGAGCATTTTACTAGCATGTCTGAATCTAAATCTTCAAAAGGTACATATAGTTGATTTAAACCAATACTTTACTTCATTAATTAAAGGTAACAATTTGGAATTTCATTTGGTGAAATATTTTTATGACTGTCAGGAAAAGTGAATTAAGTGTATGCTTCTTATATGCAAACTTTCTGTTTTAAATTTACTTTTTAAGTGGAAAGGAATACATGAAAGGCAGATTCCATACTTATCTTTCTTTGTATTTCTTTCACAGGGCAATAAATCAGAAAAATGTAACTTAGGCAGTTATTACTATAACAGAATAGAATGACACATATCTCTTAATTTATGAATGAATCAAAGACCATGGATTTTTAAAGATATTTTGAAGGAAATTTATCTGGTCATACTCATTTTAGTAGTTAATTACACATCTGTGAAAAGCAAGGACTATAGAGTACAGAGAACCAGTGCTGTATCCCAGTTAAAAATGACTGTCAGATCATCCATGTTTTGAATCCACTCCAGTATTCTTGCCTGGAAAATCCCATGGACAGAGGAGCCTGGTAGGCTACAGTCCATGGGGTAACAAAAAGTCAGACATGACTGAGCAACTTCACTTTCTTTCAAACAAAGAAAGTACAGCATTGTGTCATAATTGTTTTGACAGGGCTGTTGTAATGTGGAAGATGTTTTGACAAAGCCCTTTCAATAATGTAAAACACAATATTTTATTACCAAGTATTCAGCACAACAGGCATCTCTGACACACTGTCCCTGAGACTGGCTCTTTCCTGAATTGTAATTTACATAATGAGGAAATGGGATTATAATATATGTGTAAGTGATATAAAATTGCAGAAACATAGAAAATAAATCTGTATTATAGATATAGATATGTTCATTGGAAGCAATAAATATAAATATAAATGCATACAGATAGTAATTATACATGCTGACTTAACCCAAAGGAAAAATATTGATCAGAATCAGATTTAAGAAAATCATTTATTTACATGGGAACCACTTAGAAACAAATGTGTACTAGCTGGTTTCTTCTAGGCTATATTTCTCCAATTTGGATACTGAGTCTTGAAGAAATGCTCTGATAAGTCTAGCATTGGTCTCCCAGGACACCTAGTTAAAACAATCACAAATGCTGTATACAATAGATTAGAGTCAATGCCCCCCAAAGTGAATTAATTATAGGAAGGGAAAATACGATGTAAGACAACAAGCAAATGACAAAACAGCAAAACACCACTAAGTTCTTCAGCCTGACCACAAGTTGAAAAGCATAAATTAAACAAATTATAGATGCAACAAAGGTAGCCAAAATAAAACCAAAGTACAAACCAACCCACCACCAGAATCAGCAGATAATTAATAATCATATAATATTACAAGGGCTTTCACAGTTCAAAAAAGCAAGTGAACAAGGACCAACAAAAATATAAAAATGGCGATTTTCAAAATTAAGGTGCATATAGTTCTTTCCTACTCTCTCTGAGCAAATAATCTTGCTTCTTTTTGCCTCAGTGAAAAACTAGTACCATAAACTATTCACTGTCTCAGCATTCTGCAACCAAAACATTAAACTGATCTACACCCGCCACCCCCACCCCCCGCCCCAATCCTTTGCTCCTTTTGCCCTTGGTAGGTAGCTCCTACACCGTCTTGATTCTTTACTCTGTCAACTGTGTCCTCTCTTCCTCATACCCTTATCATTTCACTCTCCCTTAGTATCTTATTAACATTTAAATGTATTTAAATAGTGAGACTCCTGGAAAGCAGTATAGTGGGACAATAAACTATCCAAACTTGACTCACCAAATCAAAAGCATGAACAGAAAACAGTAAGAGAAAAACTACAGAAACTGAGAATCAGTGTTAACTCCATGTTATAAACTCTTAAGACATTTTTGCCAGTTAGGATGTAGGCTGGACTAATGAAGGATGACACTAGAAGCCAAATTTAATATTCATTCCTAAAAAAGAATGACTAATAAAGGATTTTGCATAACAAATCCAATCAAACCAACAAATACAATTTAGAGGGACTATCGGAGGGACTGCTTCACTCCTGATAGAGAAATGTGCATTCTAAAGAGAGATTCATTTTGTGCTCTGGTTGCACAGTAATCCTTGGTCATAATGATGGGAAAGAAATAAAAATTTGCAGCATTCTGAAACTTTTCTTGATCTGACTTGCCAAAAGACAGAATGTTCATTTTTTTTGGAATTGTTTAACAGAAGACGTTCTTAAAAAGAACAGTAACACCTAGAAGAATATGGTCTGAAGGAAAGATCAAATTGTAAGAAAAACAAATTTTCATGTATGTGTGTGTGTGTGTGTGTGTGTGTGTGTGTGTGTATATATATCTTAGCTTAAGATAATTATCAAGGACATGATGGAATAAATGTTAAATCAGTAAAAAGAATTCCCTTGGGGTCAGTTGATTAAAAAATAAAAACTTGCATCATACAGCAAATTCCTACTGACTATCTATTTCACATACGGTAAATTATGTTTCAATGCTACTCTCTCAATACACCCCACCTTCTTCTTCATAAATAAACAATAAACAAACAAACTTGATTCTCTTATTTGGTTGTACTATCTGAGGTTTATCTCTTGCCAAAACCGGTGCAGAAAAAAACCAAATATCTGAGCAGACCACTGTGTCTCCTGAATCTCTGTCTAGTTATTATGACCACATTTTAAGAGAGAATGTGCCACCTCCAGTCTAACAGTACTGCTTAATCCCTAAAACATTACTGAAAAATTTGGCATAATTTAAAATTTCTAAATAGGAATACTTTTAGAAATAGAGATGCTTGATGGGAAAATAAAGTCAAATAAAACTTGCATGGCTCTGAAAGTACCAAGTAGAGCAAATGTCTCTGAAACAGCCATCTTGTTGATCTTTAGATGGTTAAATAATAAGCCTCTTCTTTTGACAGATTCTCCTCTTCCCTCATCAGAGACAGACTGACTGATTGATTTTCCAGGTTTACTGGGCATAACTGACAAATAAAATTGTATATAAAGTGTACAATATGATCGTTTGATATAAGTATAAACTGTGATGTGATCTCCACAATCAACACATTCCTCATCTCTCATAGTTACCTTTTATGTGTGTACAGTGAGAATGCTTAAAATCTACTCTCTTAGCAAATTTGAAGTATACAACACAGTATTATTAGATATAGTTACCATGCTGCCACAGTATTATTAGATAGAGTTACCATAAGATCCTCAGAACTTATTCATCCTACAACTGAAAAATTGTACCCTTTGACCAATAACTCCCTGTTTCCTAAACTCTGCTACCCCTAGAACTGTCATCCTACTTTTTGTTTCTAGGAGTTTGACGTTTTTTAGATTCCACATACAGTATTTCGAGTAGTAAGTATTGGCATACCTTTACATGCCGTGTTTTGGTTATTTCAACAGGAAAGTGGGAAGTAAAATGCAGGGATTGTTATTTATGCATCATCTAATTCAAGAATAGTCTTTTCGAAAGTAATTTGGAATTTTTCCCAAATAACATATCCTCATGATATTTTGTATTACTAGTTTCAGATATTATTTATTTACTTTAGTTATCTTTAGGTTTTATTGACTAGAATAATTTCAAATTTAATACTGTTCATTGTCACAAGTTGAGCAGTACAATCTGTATACAAATGAAAAAGTAATAATTTCCTCATACTCCTGCTGAGCTACTCCTTAGATATGCTTCATACTGCATAAACACATGTATATGTTTGTGTGTGTAAAGATATATATGTTTACAAAAGTATATCATGTATTTACTCATAAATTCTATACATTTATCCAAAAAAAAATCCATGCATATTTATTTGCACATGTGTATCTCTACGTAAATTTGTCTAGTGAAAGAAAAGAGAAGGAAAAGTGAGTGATATTTTCTCTTTCAAAGATATAAGAAAATTCTTGGACTTACCTGGTAGTCCAGTGGTTAAGAATCCACCTGCCACTGCAGGGGATACAGGTTCAATCCCTGGTCCAGGAAGATCACACATGTTGCAGAGCAACTTAGTCTGAAACTTGCAACTACTGAGCCAAGGGATGTAACTATTGAAGCCTGTGTGCCTAGAACCCATGCTCTGCAACAAGAGAAGCCACCACAACAGGAGGCCTGTGCACCACAGAGAAGAGTAGTCCTCACTGATCACAACTAGAGAAAGCCCAGGTACAGAAACAAAGACCCAGTGTGGTCAAAAACAAATAAATAATTTTAAACAGAAAGATATTAGTACTGAAACAATTACTTTGCAAGTTACCTTGCAACATTTTAAACTTGATATATAATAGATACCTTTCAGAGATAATTCATGCAGATCCAACTTAATCATTTAATAGTAGCTTAACTATTTCTGCTTTATTGACTATGCCAAAGCCTTTGACCATGTGGATCACAATAAACTGGAAAATTCTGAAAGAGATGGGAATACCAGACCACCTGACCTGCCTCTTGAGAAACCTATATGCAGGTCAGAAAGCAACATTTAGAACTGGACATGGAACAACAGACTGGTTCCAAATAGGAAAAGGAGTACGTCAAGGATGTGTATTGTCACCCTGATTATTTAACTTATATGCAGAGTACATCATGAGGAACGCTGGGCTGGAAGAAGCACAAGCTGGAATCAAGATTGCTGGGAGAATTATCAATAACCTCAGATATGCAGATGACACCACCCTTATGGCAGAAAGTGAAGAGGAACTAAAGAGCCTCTTAATGAAAGTGAAAGAGGAGAGTGAAAAAGTTGGCTTAAAGCTCAACATTCAGAAAACAAATATCATGGCATCTGGTCCCATCACTTCATGGGAAATAGATGGGGAAACAGTGGAAACAGCATCAGACTTTATTTTTTTGGGCTCCAAAATCACTGCAGATGCTGATTGCAGCCATGAAATTAAAAGATGCTTACTCCTTGGAAGGAAAGTTATGACCAACCTAGATAGCATATGAAAAAGCAGAGACATTACTTTGCCAACCAAGGTCTGACTAGTCAAGGCTATGGTTTTTCCCGTGGTCATGTATGGATGTGAGAGTTGGACTGTGAAGAAAGCTGAGCACCGAAGAATTGATGCTTTTGAACTGTGGTGTTGGAGAAGACTCTTGCCTGTCCCTTGGACTGCAAGGTGATCCAACCAGTCCATCCTAAAGGAGATCATTCCAGGTTCATTGGAAGGACTGATGCTGAAGCTGAAACTGCAATACTTTGGCCACCTCATGGGAAGAGTTGACTCATTGGAAAAGACCCTGATGCTGGGAGGGATTGGAGGCAGGAGGAGAAGGGGACAAGAGAGAATGAGATGGTTGGATGGCATCACCGACTCGGTGAACATGAGTTTGGGTAAACTCCGGGAGTTGGTGATGGACAGGGAGGCCTGGTGTGCTGCAATTCATGGGGTCACAAAGAATCGGACACAACTGAGCGACTGAACTGAACCTACTGAATGTGCAATATAAAATAGGATATACCATAACCACATACACTTTCTTGTGATAGACATGTGGCTGTAAACAATATTTATGTTGCTTTGTTTTGTTAATACAGCTAATGCAACAATCAACATCTTGCTCATGTATCTTTATACATCATGGCTTTTATCATGGTAGGGAATAGGCTTCAAAGTGTAATTAAGGAATAAAAAGGTTAGGTAACTGAAAATTTTTGATAGTAATGACCAGAAAATGTTATAAACTTTTTATAATTTTTTTACCAGAAACGAATGTAACTGATTCTCCACATTGTTGTAATCATTGTATTTTATCAGCCTTTTAATCTTTGCTCACCCAGTTGGTGAAAATGGTATCTCACTATAATATGCTTTTAGACAGTATTGCAGATATAATTATATCTGCTTCTAAAAAGCCTTTATTTTCTAATGTACTGAACCAGGAAATACCAATTAAGAATAAAGTTATCCTTTAAGTTAAAATTTTACATTCCTGAACTTGTTATTAAAATCAATACCAATTATATAAGAGCAGTTTATTTCCTATCACTAAAATGAACTTTTCAACAGCTCAGTGGGTTATCTAAAAATTGCCTCCATCTTTTGGAGATCAGACACAAGATCTAAAGAGATGTAAATTTGGGGGACAATAAGTTCAGAAAGGTGGTAGAAGCATTATAGGTGTATAAATACACACAACAATGTATCAACAGATAGATTATGAGGTCATGGAAGGAGGCACTGAAAGATCTTCAGATAGAAATTATCAATCTTCTTTCCAGATATTCCTTGCAGTATCAGAAAGAAAAATAAGGAACTGAAACAGGTGATGTTGGTATAGCAATATATGGCAGAAAGGCTCAGCTATTGTAATTATGAGCGTAGGTGTAGACTCTACACCTCAAAAAGACTTAAGAAACAAGATATTCCCATCTAAGACACTATGGTCTGAATGTCTCTGCCCCATCCCATAATTTCTGTGTTGAAGACCTAACACTCAAGGTGATAGCAGTAGGATGTGGGGCTTTGGGGGATGGTTAGGTTATGATGGTGGGATCATCCAGAAGATCCTAAAAGAGGATCCAGAAAGCTAGCTCACTATGTTTGACATGGGACAATGTGAGAAGTCTGAGACCTGAAAGAGTGCTCTCACCCAACCACGCTGCCACCCTGAACTTGAACTTCGAGCTTTTCAATCTGTGAGAATTTCAGCTGTTTGTAAGCTATCTAGTCTAGGATATTTTGTTGTACTAGCCCAAAGAAAAACACAAATGAGGCAATTCAGTCTTTGTGTGTATGTGTGTACTCAGTAGCATCTGACCCTTTGTGTCCATGTGGACTACAGCCCACCAGGCTCTTCTGTTCATAGGATTTTCCATGCAAGAATATTGGAGCAGGTTGCCATTTCCTTCTCCAGAGGACCTTCCCATCCCAGGAAGTGAACCCATGTTTCTTGAGCCCCCTGCATTGTAAGCAGATTCTTTACCCTGAGCCACTTGGGAAGCCCCTAATTTAGTCTTTAAATAAGAATAAATGAAAGAGGAAATCTTCTGTTGAAACAATAATAAAATTTCATGGTCTATCTATTAATAAAAATGGAAATATTTTATTTCTGCAATGAAGTTCAAACGCAGGAAGTTTATTGTCAATCTAGGATTTGCCAACTAAAGAAATACATTCTCAATTAAATACAGAAAGACTGTACCTTATGCTTCTTAACAAAACCTTCCTGCTCCCTATGAGCACATTTAAAATAAGGTAAAAATAGTATAAGTACCAAAACCTTAATTTAAATGAGTTATTCAGACAGTGCCATCTGCTGATACAATACTAATAATGAGAAATTTAGGTAAGAGGAAAGCTTGCACAAGTCATTGATTATCCTGATGTGTGGGAGTCTTTCAGTTCAGTTCAGTTCAGTCGCTCAGTCGTGTCCGACTCTTTGTGACCCCATGAATCACAGCACGCCAGGCCTCCCTGTCCATCACCAACTCCCGGAGTTCACTCAAACTCATGTCCACAGAGTCGGTGATGCCATCCAGCCATCTCATTCTCTGTCGTCCCCGTCTCCTCCCACCCCCAATCCCTCCCAGCATCAGACTCTTCTCCAGTGAGTCAACTCGTCACATGAGGTGGCCAAAGTATTGGAGTTTCAGCTTTAGCATCAGTCCTTCCAATGTACTCCTAAGAAAATAAGTAAATATTTAGGAATGTATATGTTCTACAATTGAGACTGTAGAATCTATTTGGGGGGAAAAGTATCATTTTGAATAAAAGAGTCACATTTTGGGAAGAGGATTATTTTGAATGGAAAAATTCTCACCCACCCTCCCACCCACTACATTATCAGTTTTCTCTTTCACTACCCCAAAACAATCTTATAAAATTATCTTCAATCTTTATTTCAATAGCATTTCTAGGTGCATTTTATACAATCATGGATTTCACAAGATAACAAGCAAGAAGAGAAAAAATATAATTCTAACATCCAATATAATGTAGCATTTAATTGGAAAGACATGTCAAATCAAAAATGGGAGCAAAATGGTAACTTAATGATTGAAATGTAAAATACAATTGTAAGTGAATTAAAACTATGTGTATGTTAAATCAATCAGAAAGCTTCAAATGTCTAACACGCATACGTACTCCAAGAAAAGAGAGTAAATGCCCAAAAGTTAATATTGAAGAGTAAAACAATACACAAACCTGGAAAAAAAAAACCAAGTTGATCTGTGAGAAAGTTCTAAAGTCAGCTTACAGGTGCTACTCTTCATCGGTCAACTCAAATCCAACTTGATATATAGACCATATATTACATATCTATGAAATATCTGTCCTAATTTAAATCTGACTAATGCCTAAGCTTCCCAGGTGGCTCAGTGATAAAGAATCTGCCTGCCAATCCAAGACATGCAGGTTTGATCCATGGTCAGGGAGATCCCCTGGAAAAGAAAATGGCAAACCACTCCAGTGTTCTTCCCTGGGAAATCCTAAGGATAGAGGAGCCTAAGGGTTTATAGTCCATGTGGTGGCAAAAGAGCCGGACTTGACTGAGCAAATAAACAACAAATTATGCCTACAATTCCACAAATAAATCTTTATACTCTGAAGTCAGCCTTTCCTTAGTGTAACATTGCAAAGGTTTGAGGAGATGCAACACTGTAGCAGTTATTGCTATCTTAGGTGAGTAAGTTGAACAGAATATGAATTTTGTCAGAGGAGAGTAGAAAGCACCTAAAAGTGATGGATATGGTAGCTGTATTTATATCCAAAGGTGTTTTGAACACCAAGTGAAAGTCAAGCTAAAAGGGCACAATTTAGGGAATCAAACAAGCCCTACATCTGTTGCCTATACTGACTGAAGCCCAGCTTATCATTCATAAATTCAGGAACTTTAAAATGGGATTCAGGGAGTAGGATATGAATAAATGGTTAATGTAATTGTAGGTGAATATATATTCTAGAGATAGAGCTTTTATTCTCCATACATTGACTCAGGGGGTTCTAACAAAGAAAGGTTAAATAAGCACTGACTAAAGTATTTAAAGAATAAAAATATTACATAATTTTACTAAAAATATATGAAAAGGCTTTAGGCATAAAATGTTATAAAAGTTTAATTTTTAAATGCTAAAGTACTCAAAATAACATTTCACACAAATACAAAACAAACACATAAATCATTTATTACCTCAATAAAAACAGAACCAATAAGATAGTAAACTTAGGAGAAAGAATAATTAAACGGGGTAGTCGTTATAGATTTCATCAGGAAAGGCATTTTGAGTTGAAGACAACTTTAGTTAATATTCGACCAGCTAATACAACCATTACCTATAAAATTATTTTTCTGCATGGAAAGAATCATATTTCTACAGGACAAGATATACGCGTTACTATACCAACTCACAGAATGAGGACCTTCAGTTAATACCCAATGTTAAAATGAAACACAATTACATTCCATTAGATAATTAAGTAGATATTTTAAATGATGTTCAGAAAATTCAGTTATGATCAGTGTGACAACAGAAGTACATGCGATAGTCCCTTTTTCATTATTTGCCAGTTTTGATAATTCCTCTTAACAACATTTCCTTTCATTGTCTTAATAAAATACATACTCTGATTAGTTGATGTTTAGTCTAAAGAAAAGTTGTCATATGCATTAAAGAAATACTTGCCATACATTTTGTCTATAATCACTATGGAGTAGTCAAAAGTATATTTTAATAATTGCAACAGGAACTGCATGGCCTCCATGTCTAAAAAGGTACAAGCTAGACCTGGGGAAACACTCACCAATCTCTAAAAGTATGGGTTGGATCTATGAGATTGCACATATTAAAGCTTGGAACTTATTCAAGTTAAAAAAAAAATAAAAAAGGAATACCTAAAAATTTCTACCAAAACTATGAAAGAGATAAAAAGGAATTCAAACATTTTGAGGAAAAAACAGGTCTTACCAGCTTTAGATGAGTCTTTAAAGAGAATCTTGAGAGTTATTTCATAGAGAATCTCATGAAATATAAAATCATGGGGTCACTTAGGCTCAGATTCTAGTTCTAAATTGCAGTTTTACCTGTTCAGTTTTTTTTTTTGGTTTTGACTTTTTATTTTTATTTTTGCATATTATATTCAGACTGTTTCTGAAGTAGAAAACCTGGGTTTTCCCGTGATTGATTTAAAATAACATCAAAGGGTCTAAAATATACTTTTGCCATTTAGAGCTGTCTGAATTTCAGCAAACTATTCACTTTTTTTAAATTGCAGTTTACTAAGCTCCTGAAACTCCAATACTTTGACCACCTCATGCGAAGAGTTGACTCACTGGAAAAGACTAGGATGCTGGGAGGGATTGGGGGCAGGAGAAGGGGATGACAGAGAATGAGATGGCTGGATGGCATCACCAGCTCGATGGACATGAGTTTGGGTGAACTCCGGGAGTTGGTGATGGATAGGGAGGCCTGGCGTGCTGTGATTCATGGGGTCGCAAAGATTCGGACACGACTGAGCGACTGAACTGAACTGAAGCTCCATATTATGAATAACATGTCATATATGGGAAAATATTATTATGATATTTAAATTTTCAAATTGTTTTTATTCAATTATCCTGTCAAATGTAAATACTATGATACCTATTAAAATGTATTTTAAATCTCTAGAAGCTATCTGAATCTTATAAGTCTTACATATACTGTCTTATATAAGGGATTCATCTTGCATCCTTGGGATGCTACAATCTTTAAAAACTTTTATACTACAGTATTTTGTAAATATCTACAATCTACTCCACAGACATAATATTTTAAAATACATATGTCTGGCACATTGCCTTAAAAAGCTTGCCTAGTGATCTTCATTTAATTCTTACTGTTCCAAAGTTAATATCCAATGTATTGAATAAGCCCAAGACTTTTGAATTATATAAATTACAGCTCAAGTGTATACCTCATTCTCTAAGAGAGAATTCTCTAAGAGTTGCTTTCTACAAGTCTCAAAATTTCACAACTGAGCAAGTTCTTCTTCCAGTCCATAACAGTTTTCAAAGCTACTAAAAACAATGTGAGTTTCCACAACTGGAATTCTTGATTTTTGAAAAGATAAAGACTATGAGAAGCCTGTTAAATCCAGGAGTCTTTGCTTCCGTTATTTTTCTCCCCTATGGTGTTATGTTCAAATTGTCCTATCTTAAGCCTAAGGGTTTTATAAGCAATGAGTTAAATTCTAAGCAGTTAAATGACAGGAGACCCACATTTACTATTGACCGTTTTTCAGTGGTCGCATCTATATTACAGTTATAATAAATTATATTTTATTCCATTTTATCCCTTTGAAAAATGGAACCACTTTTGGAGGAATATGAATCAAATTATTTTTGATCTAATTAACATCTTTCTCTGTTTGACAGTGACATGGATCAGATAACCAACAGACAAAGTAAAAATTTTAGAAATCACTGTGATATTATTGATACAAACAAATGCATAGTCTTTCTCGCTATATTTTCTCACCTACCACATCTAATTAATCACTAGTCTTTCTCATGTTGTCCTCCAAATATACTCAACTTCAACCACTTCTTCCTGTCCCCAGTGCTAATATCTCTGTTCCCAATGCTATCATCTCTGTTCTCAATGCTTTCATCTCTGTTACTATTCTTCCACTGATTGGATATTCTTATCCCCTTTATTGACTGTTCTTTAAACAGTTACTTACAAACAAACAAAAGTCAAAAAAATCGTTTTATTTAAAGTACAGATCTGAATATATAATTTCCCTGCTTAAAATCTTCTAATGGCCCTCAACTATACATATAACAAAAGCTCAAATCCTCAAGCTAACCTATAAAGTCTGGCATATTCTGGACTCTATGCTCTTCTGCAAATTTAGCTGAAGTCATTTAGCCTTTCAATACGTCAGTCAAGCATGCATGCATGCATGCATCCTAAGTCACTTCAGTCATTTCTGGTTCTTTGCAACCCTATACAGCCCACAAAGCTCCTCTGTCCATGGGATTCTCCAGGCAAAAATACTGGAGCGGATTGTCGTGCCTTCTTCCAGAGGATCTTCCGGACACAGGGATCAAACCAGTGTCTCTTGTATCTCCTTCACTGGCAGGCAGGTTCTTTTACCACTAGTGCCATTTGTGAAGCCCTCGGTCAGTCATATCACGGCTCAGTGGTAAAGAATCGCCTGCAGTGCAAGAGATGTGGGTTCAATTCATGCCTTGGCAATATTCTCTGGAGAAGGAAATGACAACCCACTCTAGGATGTTTGCCTAGGAAATCCCATGGACAGAGAAGCCTGGTGGGTTACAGTCCATGGGATCACAAAAGAGATACAACTTAGCAACTAAACAACAAAAAACAATTAACTCATATGTCCCTCTGCCTAATTCTTTTTGCTTCATAATATTTCCCAAGTAAGCTTCTTATCCAGAATGCTTCTTAACAGTCACACATTATGCCCAATTCCCATGTATACTTTCAGACTCAACTTAAACGCCATTTCATGAATAAATTCTTTCTGAACCCAAATTCTATGTCTCCTTGTAAAAAGCCTCTCAAAGCACAGTGAACTTTTTTTTAGCATTTTATTATAATTTTTCGCAATAAAATACTTAAAAAAATTAAACCCTACTTTTTTTTCCACTGGAGAGTAAGCTCGGTGACATCCGGTACTGATGCTAAAGCTGAAGCTCCAATACTTTGGCCACCTCATGCAACAAGTTGACTCACTGGAAAAGACTCTGATGCTGGGAGGGATTGGGGGCAGGAGGAGAAGGGGACGACAGAGAATAAGATGGCTGGATGGCATCACCGACTCGATGGAGGCGAGTTTGAGTGAACTCCGGGAGTTGGTGATGGACAGGGAGGCCTGGCGTGCTGTGATTCATAGGGTCGCCAAGAGGTAGACACAACTGAGCGACTGAACTGAACTGAACTGTATTTCTATTTTACCATGTGGTACAAAGTGAACTACCAATTACAATTTATGTAGTTAGTACTCTAACTTAGAGACCCCTTATGAGTAACACTGTTAATCCTGAGTGGCCTATATACTATTTTCAGATTAAGACTGTGATTATTATGATTTATAATAAGAAATATATGTTGATCACTGTCCCTGGCTCCTAGGGTTTCTCAGAACTGTAATTTCCTGGGTGACAGGAATGTCTTTCATTCAAATGAGGTGACTATAAGTGGGCTCGAGGATAGGGGTTGATCATTGAAAAGACCAAACCATGATTAGAAGCTTGGAATTTTCAGTCCACTCCTAATTCTCTTGAGAAGGGAGAAGGGCTGAAAATGGAGTTAATGATTGATAAAGACAACATGATGAAGATTCCATAAAATCTCAAAACTACAGAGTTTGGAGAGCTTCCAAATTGGTGAACACAGTCACACTGGGCAGGTAAGTCACCTCAACTTCATAGGGACAGAAGCTTCTCTGTTCTGGATCCTTCCAGACCTCATCCTACATATCTCTTCTTCAAGCTATTCATCTGTATCTTTTATCATATTTATTTAGTAAAGTGGTAACTGTAAATGTGTTCCCATGTGTTCTGTGAGCAATTCATGGAAATTAGTTGGATCTGATGAAGCGGTCAAAAGAACCTCAGATGTGTACCCAATCAGACAAAAGTTGTGGGTACAATTTCTATTTTTACTTTCATTACTTGAAACTGATACATGAAGTGGGGTAGGAGCAGTCTCATGGGATTAAATCCTAACTTGTGGGATCTACTACTACCTTCAGGTAATCTCCTGGTAGATAGTATTAGAAGTGGGTTAAACTGCAGGATACCTGACTGGTATCATAGAGAATTACTTGGTGTGGGAAAAAAATCTCCACATATTTAGTAACAATAAAGCAGATCAGGACCCTATGATCCTTGCCCCCATCCCATGTCCTCTGCCTGCCTTTTATCTGTAGAAAATTTTAGCCAAAGAATTAAGTTTAATCAGAGAAGTGAGAAAAGACAAAACAAAGGAAAACAATCAAAGGAGATCAAATAATAATAATGTAGTCACTAAACATAGTCAAAGACCTTTATTTAGTTCCTTCTCAAGGGCTATAGATAATATTCTGAGCCATATCCTATGAGCTATCTTATGTATACTGAACAACCAGGTGGAAGAAGTTAACGACACGATTACCAGACTTTACCCAGACATAAGCTGCCAAAATTCTGAGAATTGGCCTCAAAGAAATGGGAACAAACAGACCCTGGAACTGAAGATTAACTGTACATGAAACAACCAAGATGATGCTGGTTAGGCCACCGATGACCAAATTGAAGATAACTGTCCGAGCTGACTGTGCTGTTTCTGCATGAAGCTGACCCCTATTTCTGTCTATAAAAGCTCTGGTCCCACTGGCTGTCAGTTGAGGGGGAGTCAGCCTTTGGACAGATGTCTTACCCTGCACACTCCCAGTTGCAGGCATCTGAAATAAACTTCCCTTTCCACAAACTTGGCAAGTTTTCTTGCTTTTGGGCAGCAAACAGCTGGACTCCACCTTTCGGTAACAACAAGAAGTGTCGTAAGTGAAGTATTCTGTAAGGATACCCTAGTATTGTGAGTAGCAAAGAAGACACAAAGTAAAAGAAAATGCACAGTAAAAATGCACATACACACAGTAGGGAAGAACCAGGTTTTCTCCATAAGGAGGTAGAAAATTGAATTTTTCCAATTTAAAGACCTATTTAACAATCCAAAAAAGTACCTTAAACATTATGTGAAAAGGATAATATGACATTTAAATTTTGATTATGGAGAACAAGATGGCGGAGGAGTAGGTGGACATGGAGTACATCTCTCTCCACAGATACATCAGGAATACACCTGCAGACACAATAGTGCATGTAGAACCAAGCTGAGAGCGAACCCGAGTACCTGATCAGAGGGAAAGAATACAGAGAATCAGGCAAAACTTGGAAAGACAAAGGAACTAGGGGAAAACAGTAGCATTAGTAGGACTGGACCTGCCCTTCATGGGTGGGGGAAATGAAGTAGGGGTCTGATCCCCACAGCAGGGTAATTGTCTGAGTCAGAGGAGAAATATTTAAGGCTGAGAGTGAAATAGCTGATCTGCAGCAGCCTAAATGGAATGAGAATCAGACAGTCCTTGCTTCAGCCATAGATACCCTGGACAGGGATGAGGGTCCCCTGGAAGGCGCAGCGGCTGGGAGTTGGGAGTTTGGGGAGTGTGCAGTGATCCCAGGGCAAGGGTTGCTATTGACTGTGAAGAAACAGTTTCAGGGGAGATGAGGGAGGAGATTGTGACAGGAAATGCCTTTGGAGGAAAGCTGCGCAGCCATGGAAGCAAGGCAATACTGCTGAATCACGCATTTGGCCTCTCCCTTCACACATGCCAGCATCAGCAGCTGAACAATAGAGAGGCTGGTCCATAAAACACCTGACGCACTTAAGTCCACAGTAGGACCCCCACCCAGGGTGCCCCTGTAAGTGCCTGACACTCCTATATACAGAGTAGGACCCCAGCCAGGGGGGCAGGGGCCCCCTATGTGCCTGACACTCGGAACAACAGAGAAGGACTCTAGGCAAGGGAGCCCTCTAAGTGCGGAATGGGTGGAGTTACAGAGAAAGACTGGCCAAAGAGGGCTTCTGATCACCAGCTACAAGAGGCTCGGAAAAAGACCATAGGGCCATAACTCCTGCAAGGAGACAGTCCGTGTCCCTGCACACTTGGCACCACCAGGTCCCTGCAATCCAAGCAGCTGTGCCACATTCACGCTCAACTCTCACTGAGGCAGAGTTGCCAGAGGGAAAAAGTCTTGAATCTATGCCTGCAGGGTCTCTTCAGCCATGTCTGATACTTTGAGACACTGTACACCTGGCCTACCAGGCTTCTCCGTCAGGGAGGGGTTCTCCAGGCAAAAATACTGGAGCGTATTGGCCAATACTGGTTGTCGTACCCTTCTAGAGCAGTATATTTCCTGCTGCCATAGCCGAAACTCCCCTGAGTACCTGGTGCTGCCAGAACCCCTGCGACCCAAGAAGCTGCACCACCTCCACACCTGGCCCTCACAGGGACAAACCCAAGTCCTCCAGGGCAGCCTCAGGAGCAAACCCCAGTGGATGACCCACATGCAGAGGTGGAAATAAAACCACAATTGAAACCCGGGGCAATGTGGCTAAGGAAGAAGACCCAAAACCTTCCCACCAGCTGTACAAACTGCAGATTAAATCCACATGATCAACCAGGCAGACTCTGTGTCTATGGAATATCATTGAGAGCTCCCACAAAAGAAAACACTAGTTCTGACAGCTGTGGACATTGGAGGCAAGAACACATAGGAGTAGGACCAGATTAGAAACTGAGCTGCTACCACAGCAGGTCCAGAGATCAACATCATGTTGGAGGGCATCCTAGGGAGGTGAGGTGGACTGTGACTCCCAGCAAGGGAAACAACTCTTAGCAGTGACTCAAGAAAAATATTTTCCTTATGCTTTGACTTGCTCTGTAGATTCTTCTGGAATTTTTTTAAATCTTTTTTCCCCTTTTTACCCTTTCTGTTGTAGTTGTCGATGATTATGGCACCATGAAATCTAATTTAGTTTTGAGCTTATTATTTTTTTTCTCAATCACATTTTTTACTGCTGTTATAAACCTCTATCTGTACGTTGGGCTTTGACCATTTTGTGCAGTTTCCCCTTTTTTTCCTCTTTTTTAAATTTCAATTAAACAATCTTAAACCTATTATTACTTTTCTACATTACTGTGCTTTTCCTACTGTTCTTTTCCACTTACAGTTAATCTTCAATGTATATAAATATTTACCTACCTCTATTTAACTTTGCATATCTATTCTTCCTTTTTTCTCTTTCCTCTCAATATATTTGTTAGTTTTATTGTTATTGCTTTACTCCCCAATTTGCACCTTGCTCTAGTTTTGTTTTCCAGGTTGTGCTTGAGTTAATTTTGTTCTGGTAGATATAATTTTTTGTTTTCTTTGTTTGCTGGGTCATTCTATTAAACCTTATTTTTGTTACACTGTTTTGATTTTGCTTATGGGTGTAAATGTGATGCATCACCAACCCAATGCACATGAGTCTGGGTGAACTCCGGCAGTTGGTGATGGACAGGGAGGCCTGGTGTGCTGCGATTCATGGGGTCACAAAGAGTCAGACACGACTGAGTGACTGAACTGAACTGATGCTGTATGTGTGTATATTTAATCACACTATAAACCTCTGCCTCTGCATTGGGCATATGAGCTCTGTGGACTTTTCCTTTTTGTTTTCCCTTTTGTCTTTCTTCTTCCTTTTTTCTCTTCTATATAATTTTAATTTTTAATTATTTTAAACCTATTATATTTTTTCTACATTTATTCCTGTTTGCCTTTCCTACTGTTCTTTTCTCCTTGCAGTTTATCTTTTTAATGTACACAAATCATTCTCATCTATCTCTATTTAACTCTGCATATCTATTCATTCTTTTCTTCTTTTCCTTTCCTCTCAACATATTTGTTATTTTTGTTTTCATGATTTATTCCCCACTTGGCACCTTGTTTTAGCTTTGTTTTCAAGTTTGTGATTTAGTTAGTTTAGTTCATAAGTGGTAAATATAATTTTGATTTACTTAAAATTCACCAGGTCAATCTACTGTGGTTTTTTTCTGTTGGACTGTTTTCACTTTGTTGGACACTGTTTTCTTATGGGTATATATGTATATGTGTATATTCCATTATTTTAATTATTCAGTTCAGTTCAGTCGCCTGATTTTGCAACTGCCATTTTTCTGGAGTTCATCTTTGATTTCTCGATTTTGGATATTATTATTTGGATATTTAATCTCACTTAATGCCATAACAAACCACTTGTGGAATCTTTGTTCCTGACCAGAGATCAAGCCCTGAGCCTTTGGAGTGGGAGCACTGACACCAAGACCATAGACTACCAGAGAACTAACCCTCAGGAGCATTGAATAGTGAGAACTCACACAAAGATAACCACTTAAATACAAGACTTGGATCACCCAAACACCAGTAGAACCCTTTGGAGGACGCCTCATCTAAACAACAAACAAACAAACAAACAACATACAAACCAAATCATCAGCAGACAGGATTACCACCTCAAAAACAAACAAAAACTGAGCACAAATCTCACCCTACACAAAGCTTACACAACCTTAGGAAAGCAGAAACCAAAAGGAAGAAAGAATTCAACACTGAAGTCTGGGAAAAGGAGACCTCAAACACAATAAACTAAAAAAAAAATAATGAAAAGGCAGAGAAATACTACACAAATGAAGGAACAAACTAGAAACAGAAGTCCAAATAAATGAAGAGGAAATAGGCAAACGACCTGAAAAAGGACTCAGAATAATGATAGTAAAAGTGATCAAAAACATTCAAAACAGAATGGAGAAAATGGAAGAATCAAGTAATAAAAACCTAGAAGAATTAAAGAATAAACATACAAAGGCAATTAATTGTGAATTAAGTAGTTCACAATTACTGAAATCAAAAATTCTGTGAAAGGAATCAATAGCAGAATGTCTGAAGCAGAAGAACAAATCAGTGAGCTGGAAGATAAAATGGTGGAAATAACTTCTGAAGAGCAGAATAAAGTAAAAAGAATGAAAAGTACTGAGGACAGTCTCAGAGACCTCTGGGACAATATCAAACGCACGAACATTTGAACTATAGGGGTCCCAGAAGGAGAAGAGAAAAACAAAGGGTATGAGAAATTTTTTGAATAGATTATAGTTGAAAATTTCCCCAACATGGAAAAGGAAATATTCAATCAAGTTCAAGAGGCACAATGAGTCCCATATAGGATAAAACCAAGGAGAAATATGCCAAGACACATACTAATCAAACTAACAAAGGCTAAACACAAAGAATGAATATTAAAAGCAGCAAGGGAGAAGCAACGAGTAACATACAAGGGAAACCCCACATGCTTAACACCTGATCTTCCAGAATAAACTCTGCAGGCCAGAAGGGAATGGTAGGATATATTTAAAGGACTGAATAGGAAAAATCTACAACCAAGATTACTGTACCCATCAAGCATCTCATTCAAAACTGATGGGAGGGAAAAATAAAAAGCTTTACTGACAAGAAAAATATAGGAGAATTCAGTACCACCAAACCAGCTTTACAACAAATGTTAAAGAGACTTATATAGGCAAGAAATACAAGCAAAGAAAAAGATCTACAAAATCAACCCCAAGCAATTAAGAAAATGGCAAGAGGAACATATACATCAATAATTACTTCACATTTAAATGGACTAAATGCTCCAACCAAAAGACACAGACTGGCTGAATGGATACAAAAATAAGACCCATATATATGCTGTCTACAAGAAACCTACTTCAGACCTAAAGACACATACAGACTGAGAGTGACAGGATGGAAAAATATATTCCATGCAAATAGGAAGCATAAGAAAGCTGGAGTAGCAACCCTCACAGCAGATAAAATAGACCTTAAAATGAAGAAGATTACAAGAGATAAGGAAGGACACTACATAATGACCAAGGGCAGTACATCAATCAAAGGGGAAGACATATCTATGCACCCAACACAGGAGCACCTCAATACACAAGACAAACACTAACAGACATAAAAGCAGAAATTGACATTAACACAATAGTAGTAAGAGACTTTTAACACCCCACTCACACCAATGGGCAGATCATCAAAACAGAAAATTAATAAAGAAACACAAGTCTTTAATGATATATTAGATGAGATGGATCTCATGGATATCTTCAGGACATTCCATCCAAATAGAGAAGAATACAATTTCTTCTCAAGTGCACATGGAACATTCTCCAGGATAGACCACATCTTGGGTCACAAATCAAACCTCAGTAAATTTAAGAGGTTGAAATTTCATCATGCATCTTCGCTGACCACAGCACTATGAGATTAGATATAAATTACAAGAAAAAAAACTATAAGAAACACAAACACATGGAGATTAAACAATATGTTTCTAAATAACCAATAGGTTACTGAAGAAATCAAAAGCGAAATCAAAAAAATTCTAGAAACAAATGACAATGAAAACAGAACAACTCAAAACCTATGGGATGTAGCAAAAGCAGTTCTAAGAGGGAAGATTATAGCACTACAATCCTACCTCAGGAAACAATAAAAACATCAAACAGACAAATTAACTTTACACCTAAAACAACTGGAAAAAGAAGAAAAAAACCGCAAAAATTAGTAGAAGGAAAGATATCAGAAATATCCAAGTAGAAATAAGTGAAAAATAAGTGAAAGAAATAACAGCAAAAATTAATAAAACTAAAATCTGGTTCTTTGAAAAGATAAACAAAATTGACAAACCTCTGGCCAGACTCATCAAGAAAAAAAAAAAAAAGAGAAGAATCAAATCAACAAAATTAGAAATGAAAAGGAGAGGTTACAACAGACAATGCAGAAATACAAAGGATTATTAGATACTATTATGAATAACCACATGACAATAAAATGAATAACCTTTAACAAATGGACAGATTCTTATAAAAGTTCAGTCTTCCAAGACTAAACCTGGAAGAAATAGAAATTATGAACAACTCAATTACAAGCACTGAAATTGAAGCTATGATCAAAAATCTCCCAAAAAACAAAAGCCCAGGACCAGATGGACAAAGAAGTTGTGGTTCATATATACAATGGAGTATCACTCAGCCACTAAACAGAACACATCCGAGTCAGTTTTGATGAGGTGGATGAACCTAAAACCTATTATACAGAGTGCAGTGAATCAGAAAAAGAAACATATACGGAATCTAGAAAAATTTACACAGCAGCAGTGGTAAAACAGACATAGAGAATAGACTTATGGACATGGGGAGAGAGGAAGAGAGGGTGAGATGTATAAGGATAATATGTAAACTTACATTACCATTCGTAAAATAGATAGCCTACGGGAATTTATTGTATGGCTCAGGAAACTCAGAGGCTCTGTATCAATCTAGAGGGGTGGGCTGGTCGGGAGATGGAAAGAAGGTTCAAAAGGGAGGGTACATATGTATATCTATGACTGATTCTTGTTGAAGTTTGACAGAAAACAACAAAATTCTGTAAAGAAATTCTGTAAAAAAATTTATCCTTCAATAAAAAAAAAAATAAATAAAAATTTCTTGATTATGTCCTCAAAATACACATAATGAAAAACGTTAACTGTGCATATCCAAATCTTCATTTCAACATCCTTGAAAAAACATTTTTATATGAATAATCCAACTTATTCAATTTCTGTAAATATACTTTGGGAAAAAAAACATTCTTTCAATTTACTTTCTAACCAGAGATGAGCAACTGCCTATATATTTGAAATACTGTAGCCTTAAGATTACATGAGTTTTTAAAATTTGCAAATTTCCAACTGCATACACTGCTCAAATATGTGTGATTTTGAGAATAAAATTTTATTTTTTAGAAAGTTTTCATAGTTATACATTTTTGATGAAATGTAGTCTGTCTTTTAGTTCTACGTTGATTAAGAGAAAAAGGTTGCATAAATCCTAAGAAAGGTTTCGGTCACAGTAAATTCTGAGAAATTCTTTTGTGTCAAGAAGTAACAGTTAGAACCAGACAAGGAACAATGGACTGGTTCAAAATTGGGAAAGGAGTATGTCAAGGCTCTATATTGTTACCCTGCTTATTTATCATCAATGTAGAGTACATTATGCAAAATGCTAGGCTGGATGAATCACAAGTTGGAATCAAGATTGCCAGGAGAAATTTCAACAATCTCAGATAGAGAAATGATACCACTCTAATTACACAAAGCAGAGTGGAACTAAAGAGCTTCTTGATGAAGGCGAAAGAGGAGAGTGAAGAAGCTGGCTTAAAACTCAACATTCAAAAAACAAAGATCATGGCATCCAGTCCCATCACTTCATTGCAAACAGTTGGGGGAAACAATGGAAACAGTGACAGACTATTTTCTTGGCACCCAAAATCACTGCAGCTGGTGACTACAGCCACGAAATGAAAAGATGTTTGCTCCTCAGAAGTAAAGCTAATACAAACTTATCATATTAAAAAGCAGAGACATGAATTTGTTGACAACTGTCCATAAGTCAAAGCTATTTTTCCAGTAGCCATGTATGGATGTGAGAGTTGAACTATAAAGAAGGTTCAGTACCAAGGAATTATTGCTTTTGAATTGGGGAGCTGGAGAAGACTCCTGACAGTCCCGTGAACTACAAGGAGATCAAAACAGTTAATCCTAAAGAAAATCACCCTCAATATTAGTTGAAAGGACTGATGCTGAAGCTGAAGTTCCCCAATACTTTGGTTAACTGATGCAAAGAGCCGACTCATTGGAAAAAGACCCTGATCCTGGAAAAGACCGGAGGCAAAAGCAGAAGGGGGCAGCACAGTATAAGATGTTTGATAGTACCTCAATGGACATGAATTTGAACAAATTCCAGGAAATAGTGAAGGACAGGGGAGCCTGGAGTGCTACAGTCAATGGGGTCAAAAAGAGCTGGACACGATTGAGTGACTGAACAACAACAAAATAGTAAATCACCTGGACAATATCGAAATCAATTTAAAAATTCATTTAAATTAGTAATCAAGTTGCTTTTCACACAGATGTTAAGTGGAAGAACATTTAGCAAGAAAAGAAAAACTTTTAATTATTTTATGTCATATGTAGGTCTTGAAATGAATGCTTTTCCAAGAAAACAAACAGGTACTCATAAATATCAATCATTTCTCAGGCTTCAGTTCAGCCAGTTCAGTTCAGTCACTCAGTCGTGTCCGACTCTTTGCGACCCCATGAATCACAGCACGCCAGGCCTCCCTGTCCATCACCAACTTCCGGAGTTCACTCAAACTCATGTCCATTGAGTCGGTGATGCCATCCAGCCATCTCATTCCCTGTCGTTCCCTTCTCATCCCACCTTCAATCCTTCCCAGCATCAGAGTCTTTTCCAGTGAGTCAACTCGTTGCATGAGGTGGCCAAAGGATTGGAGTTTCAGCTTTAGCATCAGTCCTTCCAATGAACACCCAGGGCTGATCTCCTTTAGAATGGACTGGTTGGATCTCCTTGCAGTCCAAGGGACTCTCAAGAGTCTTCTCCAGTACCATAGTTCAAAGGCATCAATTCTTCAGCGATCAGCTTTCTTCACAGTCCAACTCTCACAACCATACATGACCACTGGAAAAACGATAGCCTTTACTAGACGGACCTTTCTGAAAGCTAAATAAGAAGTCATACAAAAGGACAATAAAGGCAATTTAGAGTCATTTTATCCACAATTGTGACAAAGATGTTTTCTACCTGGGAAAGCATGAAAGGAGTTAACATGTGTATTTAGAGCAGTGCTTGTAACCACCCAGAAGCTGTTAACTGTAGTAGTAGTGGATTTCTATCAACAATTCTGTCAATAGCAGCCACCAAGAAACCTATCCCTTATCCTGTTGACCAAGTACAGAGGAAGAATGGCTAACTTAGAGTGGCAATTTTAGAATGTGTGGAGATAATGTAAATTCCTATGGTTAGAACTGATACTATGCTCTAAAGGACTTTTGAAAACTAAGAAGAAACTGTTCAGTTCAGTTCAGTCGCTCAGTCGTGTCCGACTCTTTGCGACCCCATGAATCACAGCACACCCGGCCTCCCTGTCCATCACGAACTCCCGGAGTTCACTCTAACTCATGTCCATCAAGTCGGTGATGCCATCCAGCCATCTCATTTTCTGTCGTCCCCTTCTCATCCTGCCCCCAATCCCTCCCAGCATCAGAGTCTTTTTCAGTGAATCAACTCTTGTAGGTAGAATAGGGAAAAGGAGTCCAAAATGGCGGTGGCTAAAAGACAAGGAAGGGAAAAGCTGATGAAAACAGAACAGAGGAAGGTCAAAGGAAGGTCCGAGGACCAGAGTGAGGACTCCAGGTAGAACAGCACCCCTGACTAAGCCTAATTTATATATGACAGGCCCAGGGGAAGAAAAAAACATATAAAAAGAGGAGCCAAAGGGCTCTCTCTCCCCCACGTGCTGGGGTGCTCTTCTCTACACGTCTTTGGATCGACGTGCCCTCACTCCTTGAAGATGGATTTTCCTGCTATCTTCTAAATAAAATAGGACTGTAACACTGAGCTGTAACACTGATCTGTCTAAGAGCTCTAATACGATCCGTTCAAGACCTGAGAGCCAAAACATGGTCTGTCCAAGACCCGAGAGCTGTGACACGCCGAGGGGGCTTTAATATCCATCACTCCAAATCTTTGTTGTGACAAAACAAAGAACCGAGGAGCATACACTTGCCTGATGAAACTATGCAAAAATACAAAATTTTACTTCGGAAAGGATGAGTATGTGGAGTGATCATATGAGTATGTGGAGTAATTTCAACTGATTTTAACTTTAGATTTAGGACATTCCTTCTTCCTTAATAATACCTCTTACATCAAGATCATTAGACTCACAGCAGGATGCAGTTCTGTCAGACTAATGTCTCTCCTGGGTTGAGCAGAGTTTAATTAGTGCCTTTGAATAGTAATGGTATGTTGCATGCATGGCAAAAAGAAAATAAAGAAAAAGAAAAACATTGCTGAATTGATCACTGGTGTTTCATAAAGTTACTACATTATCAAACCACTGAAAGGAAGTAGAACTAATTATTAAAAAAAAAAAATAGACATTGTTCTTTCAAAAAGTATTGAGTGTAAGGGGTTACTGAGAATTATTCACTTATTTCTTCTACTTATTACATATATTGACTGAGCATCTGACCAACCTGATTGCATTAATACCTCGCATCATTTTAGGAAGTTCACAAAGAGAAGAGATAAAATTTGTACATATCCTGCTAAGTCTTTTCAGTTGTGTTCGGTTCTGTGTGACTCTATGGACTGTAGTCTGCCAGGTTCCTCTGTCCATGGGATTCTCCAGGCAAGAACACTGGAATGAGTTGCTATGCCCTCTCCCAGGGGATCGTTAGACCCAGGGATCAAACTCTCGTCTCTTAAGTCTTCCACACTGGCTGCTGGGTTCTTTTAGCATTAGCACCACATGGGAAGCCCCCAAATTTGTACATAAATGACCACAAAATAAAAAACACTTTTGTGGTACTAAAACAACAATCATAGTACCAAAATAGAAAAATATCATGATCATTTATAAATAAGAAAATTTAATTTCTATGTTATTAAAAAATAACATAGAAATAATAGAAGAAATTATTGCTAATAAAATCATTCAGTAATCATAGCCCAGGATAACTGTCAACTTAATGCCAAATAAATTCATATATATGTTTCTATGTATATGTGTATACACCTTGGAGAAAATAATAATGAATATGCCTAAATATGTAATGGACATGTAAATATATATTATATACAAATAAAAATCTGAGTTTGTCATGTTTCATTTATTGGTTCAGTTCAGTCGCTCAGTCGTGTCTGACTCTTTGAGACCCCATGAATCACAGCATGCCAGGCCTCCCTGTCCATCACCAACTCCCGGAGTTCACCCAAACTCACGTCCATCGAGTCAGTGATGCCATTCCAGCCATCTCATTCTCTGTCCTCCCCTTCTCCTCCTGCCCCCAATCCTTCCCAGCATCAGAGTCTTTTCCAGTGAGTCAACTTGTCACATGAGGTGGCCAAAGTATTGGAGTTTCAGCTTTAGCATCAGGCCTTCCAATGAACACCCAGGATTGATCTCCTTTAGAATGGACTGGTTGGATTCAAAAGCATCAATTCTTCGGCGATCAGCTTTCTTCACAGTCCAACTCTCACATCCATACATGACCACGGGAAAAACCATAGCCTTGACTAGACGGACCTTGGCTGGCAAAGTAATGTCTCTGCTTTTTAATATGCTATCTAGGTTGGTCATAACTTTCCTTCCAAGGAGTAAGCATCTTTTAATTTCATGGCTGCAATCCGCATCCGCAGTGATTTTGGAGCCCAAAAAAATAAAGTCTGACACTGTTTCCACTGTTTTCTCATCTATTTCCCATGAAGTGATGGGACCAGATGCCATGATCTTAGTTTTCTGAATGTTGAGCTTCATTTATAATATTAACTAATTTTTCCTTATATTTTCTGTATTTGCTACTAACAGTGTGATCAATACCAAATATTAGCTTCGTTTGTAGCTTTGTCAGAAATGTATAAATATTTACCAACTATAGAATTCATCAGTAGAGTATGAAAGTATTTAATGCCCTATATTCATGTCAAAGAAAATGATATTATGGATCCAGACATACAGATTACAAAACTTTGTAAGCCTTTAAGTAGATGTACCTGTAGAAACAGATTTGGTAGATGTAAAAATTTCAAAATCAACTGTAGCATGACCAACCTCCTTTCCCTCTTACAAACTTCCACATATATATTTCCTCCTAACATGAATCTTAGGGTAGATACTCATTCCCAGGGTCCAGCCACAATTCCCTACATTTTTCAAACATTATGGAATTGCCTCTAGTACTAATACAGATTTTTCCTATCAGTTTACAAACCATACTTTGAAGAAAGGTAAGATCAACTAAGTAAGTTCAAGTTGAACTTGATGTTGAATCTTTTTCTTATGAAACTGCATCTCCCTAAAACTGAATTTCTCTGTTCAGTTTATGATGAACATTTCTATTCAAAGCTTTATTCCCCTTCTTGTCCCAAACCTTTCTCCATTAGAACTGAGGAGTATCAAGCAAAAGGGAGAATGAAACTGAGCAGGAACTTATGGGGTCCTCCTAGGTAAAAAGCCTTTCCTTGCCCCCCTATTTCTTGTTTGCAGAAAAAGGCTTTAGTCTCCCATACCTTTCCTGAGTAGCAAAGAGTTGATTCAAGCAGTTACGAATTAGGGAAGTGAAGGAATGCAGAAACAAAGGAAAAGCAGTCAAAAAACATTAGTTCTAAGCCCTTCACCCCACCTGCCCAGGTGGAGGATGGTTTCTATATGCTGAGATCCCAGACTGGTCAGAAGCAGAGGAATTGATTATTGAGACTCCTAGAACACCTTGTTACCTCACCACCAATCAATCAAAAGAAAATCATGCACCTGTAGCTGTATCCCAAATACTGCCATTAAAAACTCTTCCCCTGAAAACCACTGGGGAGTTCAGATCTTTTGCGCATGAACCACACTTACTCTTTGCTTAGTGCCCTGCAAACGAATGCTGTACTTTCTTTCAGCACAACCCAGTGTCACTATATTGGTTTTGCTATGAGGCACACCTGTGTTTGGTTAGGTAACATTTATTGCAAAAAACTCAAACTCTACCCTTAGTTTATACATCAGAAAAAACATACTCAGGTTGAGCTTTAGATACTACAAACCATTTTAGAATGCTCTAAAACAGCAGATTTGACTTTCATAAATTAAGATCTTTATTAAAAAAAAAAATACAAATCTTCTTTGGTCTAGTCTGTAATTGCAGGAACCCCCAAAGTCTCAGTGCATGTTCATTACTTTCTATTCCAAAGGAAGTAAAAGCAATTTACTAAAAGTTGAAGCATGTTAATAAACTTTTAAATTTCTGCAGCTCCATAGTAAAAATAATGGAGCTAAAGAAAATTGTTATTTTGATTTCACAAAATAGCAGAGGACACAGTGTTCTTCTAAAGCTATACAATGGTGCCAGAAGACTGAAGCAAAAGTCTATTATAATATCAGCAGGGTATAGACATAATATTTTATAGAGTTATTATTTGAGATGTCAGGAAAGAAGTAGCTTATAGGTATCTACATTTGGAACATTCAAAGTTGGAGAAATAGCCAAATTATTAATTTCACCAAAGCTGGTTTTATTATATCCTTCTTCAGGATGGCAGTGAAGGCAGTTCATTTTTATGCTGGGCATAATTGCCTATGTGATGAAGAAGGCAATGTGATGTGTAGGTAAAAAGTCAAGAGAATTAAATTCAAGCCTACTGTTCTTGACTGAACTTTAAACCTGGAATAGCTGTTTAAATCGGCTTGGGCTTTTATTTCCAAAATAATACATTCAGAACACTGGAGTAGTTAAATTTGACAGTCCCTTTTTAGAACTCATAATCAGGAAGACTCATTGTCACTAGGGTAGATTTAACATGATATGTTCCTCCAGAATAATGATGTGACTCTGTTAAATACAAATGGTTACAACATATGTGCATCTATTTAAGAATATTGTAACCAGTTGCTGCTGATCCACTGGCCCAAAACTTTTCCTATTTACTTGCTAAGTCATGTCTTACTCTTTGTGACCCTATGGAATGTAGCCCGCCAGAGTCCTCTTTCCATGGGATTTCCAGGCAGGAATACTGGAGTGAGTTTGCCATTTCCTTGTGCAGGGGAATCTTCCTGTCCCAGGGATCGAATCCGTGTTGCATCACAGGCAGATTCTTTACCACTGAGCCAGTGGGGACCAATACTTTCTTTCTATGGCCAACAGAATGCTCCGAACTGAAAGGGTGAAATGATTTTTCTGAGATTAAATCTTGTCTTTTTAAAAAATATACATTTCTTAAAAGCAAGTTTTGATTATTGTTATGGAGATTAATATCTTCTTGGTGCCTACAGATGTTTACAGTCATGTGTCTGCTTACTGTTGGAACCTCCTTATGAGTGTTGCTCACTTAGCTTTTGATTTCTGGTTTCAGATCTGATAGTATCCATTGCCTAAATCCCTTCCTGATGCCAGTTTGTCCTCAATTAATGTTGTTTACTAATCCCCTGGACATTGCAATTTCCATTTTCCCTGCTCTGTTTGCTATTCCCCTCTTAAGATTCGTGTGGTATGGTGTGCTTTTAATTCCACCCTTAGCAAAGTTCAGCAAAAAGAAGTCATTCTGCAATGAATCAACTAATAGTCACTTGATTTTTAGAAGAGCTGAGGCAAAATTTTGACTCTCAGAAACTACATTTTGCAATCGACAGTGTAGGGGAGCAAAATATGCAATCCCCAAATGTGTCTCTTTGGCAGGATTTATTCAGGCTGATTATTTTTAAGAAACAGAAGATTCAGAAAGTTTTTATTGTTACCTCAGCTTTAGCTGCCAAAGTGAATTCAGTTAAAAGACTTTCTCCTGGAATAGAGCTAACCAGAGATGCAAAGTATATGAGCTAGGTGTGATGCCTAGAAGCATGGCAAAGTAGACTCTATTTCTTATTGTCTCTGCATGACAAAGCAAACCTTTGTTTAACTAAACATTTGTTTTCTATCTCCATGTGAAATGCATTCATTTCCTCTGAAGTACCCAAACCACCTCTCCCAACATCTTTGTTCTTTAGCTGAAGACAGTATTTAAGGTGAGGGTTTTGACCATTTTGATAAGTCAGTCAGTATTTAAGGTGAGGGTTTTGGCTATTTTGATGAGTTAGTGGGTTTTCCTGGGTTTCTCCTCTGTATGTTATTTTTCAGTTCCTAAGTTGTGTCCAACTCTTGGAAACTCCATGGACTGCAGCCCACCAGGCTCCCAAGTCTTTCACTAAGTCCAGGTGTTTGCTCAGATTCATGTCCATTGAGTCGGTGATGCTATCTAACCATTTCATCCTCTGTCATCCCCTTCTCGCCCTGCCCTTAATCTTTACTAATATCAGGGTCTTTTCCAGTGTGTGGGCTCTTCGCATCAGGTGGCCGAAGTACTAGAGTTTCAGCTTCAGCATCAATCCTTTCAGTAAATATTCAGGATTGATTTCCTTTAGGACTGACTGGTTGGATCTCCGCGCGGTACAAAGGACTCTCAAAAGTCTTCTCCAGCACCACAATTCCCCTGTATATACGTTGTTAGTATACGAGATAGCAAAAGAGACACAGATGTATAGAACAGTCTTTTGGACTCTGTAGGAGAGGGCGAGGGTGAAATGATTTGGGAGAATGGCATTGAAACATGTATATTATCACATGTGAAACAAATCGCCAGTCCAGGTTCGATGCATGATACAGGATGCTCGGGGCTGGTGTAAAAGGTCACGCTGACCGCAGGCAGAAAGTACCTGACGGAGAGCGCCAGCAAGAGGCCCCCGCCGGAAGGTCCCAGAGAGAGCCATCCACCAATCAACGGCCCGTTGCCAGGCAGACTGATGGACACAGAGGCGCCAAGACACCAGCCAATTAAAAACCTACATGAGGCCATATAGACCAACCAGCACCTCAGGGTCAGATACTTACCCTATATGGAAAGGGTCTGCCACATCCTCAGCCACCGGGGTATAAAAGTGCCGCCTCCCTTCCCACAAGTTGCAGACTCCCACCCCTCCCTGCTCGCACCTGGGAGTTCTGCCCGAGAGTGATTGCCCAATAAAGCCTCTTGATCACCTCTTTGGCGTTCTTTCCGTCCTGCCGTGGCGCTTTCTTACATTTGGCACCCAACGTGGGGCTCGAGGTGAGGGCCCCGGCTCACGCCGTGTGGGCCCCCTCGAGCTCCACCGCCGCGGCTGCTTGTGCCTTGGCCACGGACCAACCTCCCGGACGGCAGACGACGGGGTAAGTCCCTCTGGCTTTGGGTCCTGCCACCCTGGGCGACCGCTTCCTAGGGCCAGATAACCGGTGCGCACTTATCAGGCCCTCACCCAGCAGCTCTGCCTCCTCCTGGTTCTCAGCACATGCCAGAGACATCCTAATCGGCTGAGTAACCCCTGGTCTCTCTCGAGACCCCCGGCCTGGCTGCCTCTGTTCACCCGGGGACGCCTGGGTGATAGAGGTTAGCCCCACGTGGTCGCCATGGGGTCAGCAGCCTCGAAACCCAAGTCCAATTGGTCCACTCCACTAGAATGCCTGCTGGCCAACCTAAAAAATCTGAGGCTGACAGGCTATATCCGGCCTAAACAGCTCACCTTTTTGTGCTCAGAGGCTTGGCCTCAGTACCCCCTAGAGAATGATTCCCCTTGGCCCCTCACAGGGACGCTAGACTTTGATGTCCTCCGTGATCTAGATAATTACTGTCGGAGAACGGGAAAATGGTCTGAGGTCCCTTATATACAGGCTTTCTGGGCACTGCGCTCTCGCCTCACCCTGTGCACAACCTGCTCCCCGAGCCAGATCATGCTCACCATGGCTCCTAGACGACCCACTTGCTCAAACCCAGACCCCCCTCCCAAGGAATCGCCAGGCCCTGAGTCCTCTGCCTTCTCTGTTCCCCCCGAGGACCTCGTCACTCCCCCACCCTATGCTCCTCCGGCTCCGGGAGCCGCCTCACCTCCCCTCACTTCCCAAACGACTCCAACAATGCCCATTCTTCCTCCCACTTCCTCTACGGCTCCCACTCCTTCCCCAACCTCCCAAACCGATACACAATTGCCTGAACCAACATACCCTCCTCCTGCCCCCATCCTCTACCCCCCACTACCTCCCCTAACACCCTCCCCATCACCAGTCAGCTTGCACACGCGGTCTCACGGGCTACCATCTCAAGGTTCCTTTCTAAATGCCCTGGCCCCCCTGCTCCCCTTGAGACAGGTAGCAGGAGCCAAGGGAATGGCACAAGTCCATGTCCCCTTCTCCCTCCAAGACCTGGCTCAAATCGAGGCCAAGCTTGGATTGTTTTCTTCCAACCCCACCCATTACATCAAATAGTTCACCCAACTAACCCGTGCATACACCCTAACTTGGAAAGAAATCTACATGATCTTAGGCTCCACCATCATCTCAGAAGAGCGACAGGCCATCTGGACGGCTGCTAAGGCCCGAGCCGATCAGAGACACTTCACCAACCCTTCTCCCGTGCACCCCCCGGGGGCCCAGGCCATCCCCGACACTGACCCCAATTGGGACTATCAGGAGGCAGGGGGAGGCGAACTCAGGGTCGGATATATGGTGGAGTGCCTTATAGATGGCATGGAGACCACTTCTAATAAAGTGGTCAACTTCCTTAAGTTAGATGAGATCACCCAGGGCCCTGATGAAAACCCCGCCATGTTCCTCAATAGGCTGACAGAGGCCCTTATCCAATATACCCGACTGACTCCAGACTCCCCGGCCGGAGTAGTCACTCTGGCCAATCGTTTCATCTCCCAATCCGCCCCCGATATTCGGAAAAAACTGGCCAAAGCCGAGGGCGGCCCTCAGACTCCCATACGAGACCTGGTAAAAATGGCCTTTAAAGTTTATAATGCCTGGGAAGAGACCGCAGAAGCTAGCTGCAAAGCTAGACTAAAACAAAAGGCTGAGCTCCAGGCCAGTCTCCTCAACCAACAAACCTAGGCCCTGGTAGCAGCCCTGCGGCCGGCAATGGGTTCGGGCCCACAAAAGCCTCCGCCAGGGGCCTGCTTCAAATGCAGCCAGGAAGGACACTGAGCCAAGATGTGTCCTAACCTGAGGCCGCCCACAAAGCCCTGCCCAAAGTGCAGGCAACGCGGGCATTGGGCAAGCAATTGTTCCTTTGTCTCTCGGGCCCTGACCCCAAGGGGTAAGGGACCAGAGCAACCTAAGAGGACTCCAGGCCCAGACCCCGCCCTGGAACTGCTGACCTTCGATGAAGACTGAGGCTGCCCAGACTCGGGAACCCCGATAATCCAAGCCGAGCCCAGGGTAATGCTTCAGGTAGCGGGTAAGTCGATCGACTTCTTGGTTGACACAGGGGCTACCTATTCGGTCCTTCCCTCCTTCGGAGGCACCTTGCGTCCTTCCCAGGTCTCGGTAATGGGAACTGATGGCCAACCGTCACAGAATCTAGAGACCAAACCCTTAAACTGTCAACTAGATGATTGCCTGTTTACTCACTCTTTCCTAGTTATTCCCTCCTGCCCGACCCCTCTGTTGGGAAGAGATATTCTAACAAAACTCAGGGCCATGCTCCACTTGGCACCGAGGCCTTTCCCCTCCACAGGCAGATTTCTAATGATGCTCACTGGGTCACCAAACTTCCAAATAGATCCCCGGGTTTGGGACACTAGGATCCCAGTAATTGCCCAACACTAACCCCCAGTCCTCATCCATCTAAGGGGCCCCACCTGTTTTCCAGCTCGGGCCCAGTTCCCCTTGTCCCAGGCCAACCTCCGCGGACTCAAACCAATCGTTGATCGCCTCCTGGGACAGGGCCTACTGGTTCCTACCACGTCCCCCTGCAAAACCCCCATCTTTCCGGTCCGTAAAGCCTCAGGAGCTTATCGACTGGTCCAGGACCTTCGGCTGATCAACGAGGCGGTTATCCCCACACACCCGTTGGTCCCTAACCCCTACACTCTACTATCCCATATACCCCCAGATACCACTCACTTCACGGTAATCGATCTCAAAGATGCATTCTTTACCATCCCAATCCACTCTGACTGCCAATTTCTGTTCGCTTTCACTTGGACTGATCCCAACACCAGACAAGCCACCCAACTCAGCATGGACGGTCCTGCCCCAGGGGTTCCGGGACAGCCCTCACTACTTCGGCCAGGCCCTGGCCCGGGACCTGGCCCTCTGACCTCTCGGCCCTAGTACCCTACTCCAATATGTAGATGACCTCTTGCTATGCAGCCCTTCCCAACATCTCTCTAAACAACACACCACAGCCCTCCTTAACTTCCTGGCCTCCAAAGGATACTGGGCCTCACAGTCAAAGGCCCAACTCACCCAGTCCTCGGTTACTTACCTGGGATTGTAAATTACCCCCACCACCAGGGCCCTCACAACTGACCGCTGCAACCTCCTTCGATCTATCCAGCCTCCGACCAACGGAGACCAGATTCTGTCTTTCCTGGGCCTGGCAGGATTTTTCCGCCATTGGGTTTCCAACTACACCTCACTGGCAAGACCCCTCTATGCAGCGGCTAAAGAGACCCCAAAAGGGCCACTCTCCTCACAGAACGAGGTCACCCGAGCCTTCCTTGCACTGCACTCTGCTCTGACATCTGCCGCACCCCATTCTCTGCCTAATCCAAACTACCCATATCATCTCTATACTGATGAAAAGAGGGGAATAGCCTTTGGGGCCCTAGTACAGCCGGTAGGCTCTGAGCTGCTGCCTGTCGCCTTCATCTCCAAACAACTAGACCCCACCGCCAGGGGGTGGTTTCCCTGCCTGCGAGCATTGGCAGCAGCAGCGGCGGTCTATATGGACGCAAAAAAGTTAATCCTAGGTCAACCCCTAACCATCTTCTCCCCACACCACCTCGGCGATCTCTTGGCTTCTAGATTCCTCCCTGACCTCAGCGACTCCAGACTACAACAATTTCACCTAATATTCTTAGACAACCCACAGGTCACTGTGGCACGTAGCTCCCAGCTAAACCCGCTATCTACGCTTCCCTCTCTTCCTCTCTCCTTAAAAATCCCAGCTCATCAATGCGCTGAAATTTTAGACTCTGACACAACCACCCCCAAACCTCTTTGCAGAGCCACTGCTGGATCCTGACATAACCATATTTGTCAACGGAAGCTCCAAAAAGAACTCAGATGGGCACCGGGCAGCAGCCTATGCCGTGGTGACCTTACAGGGAGTCCTCGAGGCTCAACCCTTGCCACTGGGGACGACTTCCCAAAAGGCAGAATTAACTGCACTAACCCGAGCCCTACACCTGACAAAAGACAAGAAGGCCAACATCTACGCAGACTCTAAGTACGCCTTCCTAATTGCCCACTCACATGCGGCAATCTGGAAGGAAAGAGGCTTCCTCACAACTAAGGGCTCCCCAGTGTGTAACGCCTTCCATATCACTAAACTGCTGGAAGCCATCCCCCTGCCCAAAAAGGTAGCCATCTTGCATTGCCAGGGACACCAGGCGGCCCGTGACAAAATAGCTCAAGGTAATAACTTAGCCGACCAGGTGGCCCGACAAACCGCCTTGCGGCAGGGGGTGACCCCTCTGCTGGCCTGCTGGCCTTGGAGACCTTCTTTACGCCTAGGTACACCATGGCAGAGGTCAAAGCCCTACTTGCCCAGGAGGGAACACAAACACACTCTTCCGGATGGATCACACTCCACGAAAAGCTGGTCCTGCCCAAACAACAAGCTGTCGCCATCATAAAACAAATACACAACACCCTCCACATCGGACTACGCGCTCTCCCAACTTTCCTCAGCCCACTTTTCTCCCCTCTGCACCTCAGGCAGGCCATCCAGACCGTACACCATTCCTGTCTGACCTGCGCAATGACCTCCCCCCAAGGAGGGCTCTGGCCTCCTCAGGAAACCCACCAGCTGAGAGGACATCTGCCCGGCCAGGACTGGCAGATAAACCAGCAGGTAGCCGTGGCCCTCAACATCACCTGGCACCTGCACATCCTGTACCGACCTCAATCCTCGGGGAAGGTAGAACGAGCCAGCGGGATTCTCAAGACCCACCTCACCAAACTTGCCTCAGAAGTGCGGCATTCCTGGGTCGACCTCCTTCCCTTGGCTCTCACCCGCATCCACACAACACCGCACTCAAAAACAGAGTCCAAGAACTAGCGCAGGCCGCAGCCAGAGGGGCCATGGTGCTGACAGCCTACACCCAACTCAACCAAGAAGATATGGATCCGCCCTGCAGTCCTGCATAGGCTGGCCTTTTGTCCCAACCAGCCCCAACCCCACGTTGCCCCCGTTGAGCAGGAAGTAGCCAGAAGACGAACGGCACCCCTTGTCCTATATCAAAAAGGCCGGGATGAAAGGTCACACCGACTGCAGGCAGAAAGTACCGGACGGAGAGCGCCAGCAAGAGGCCCCCACCGGAAGGTCCCAGAGAGAGCCATCCACCAATCAACGGCCCGTTGCCAGGCAGACTGATGGACACAGAGGCGCCAAGGCGCCGGCCAATTAAAAAGCTACACGAGGCCATATAGACCAACCAGCACCTCAGGGTCCGATCCTTACCCTATATGGAAAGGGTCTGCCACATCCTCAGTCACCGGGATATAAAAGTGCCGCCTCCCTTCCCACAAGTTGCAGACTCCCACCCCTCCCTGCTCGCGCCTGGGAGTTCTGCCTGAGAGTGATTGCCCAATAAAGCCTCTTGATCACCTCTTTGGCGTTCTTTCCGTCCTGCCATGGCACTTTCTTACATGTTATTAGTATACCTGATAGCAAAAGAGACACAGATGTATAGAATAGTCTTTTGGACTCTGTGGGAGAGGGCGAGGGTGAAATGATTTGGGAGAATGGCATTGAAACATGTATATTATCATATGTGAAACAAATCGCCAGTCCAGGTTCGATGCATGATACAGGATGCTCGGGGCTGGTGTACTGGGATGAACGAGAGGGATGGGATGGGGAGGGAGGTGGGAAGGGGGTTCAAAATGGGGAATAGATGTACACCCGGGGCAGATTCATGTCAATGTATGGCAAACCCAATACAATAATGTAAAGTAATTAGCCTCCAATTAAATAAATTTAAAAAAAAACCTTTGTTTTATTTTCTCCTGTTTATCTGTCTCATTCCAAATTAATTTTAAAACCAGGCTGAAAAACTTTGAAGAGCAGAGGAAAATTCTTTCCTTCTTGACAAAAGAGAAGAGATGCATCAACCAAAGAAGGAAAAAAGATTTAAATATCAAGAAGATAGGTGACCCGACTTTAAGACATACAAATGAATTAGACTGTGTGGTAGAACAGTAGCTAGATTGTGATTATCATCAAAATTATAAAATAAAACTCATGTAATTGGCATTGGGTGCCTTTAAGCAAATACTGTTGAATTTTACCGGGTTTGTTTCCTTCGATTTGTCATTCATCTTATATACTACATTTTCTTATTTTTATTTAAATCACTGTTTAAAGTCTTTTATTGATTTTTATCTACTGCTTTAGCTCTGCTTCTCCTTTTGAAGAAAAGGATTTAGTTTCTAAATAAAATGCTGGCTTAAAACACTCTTTTCAAATCCTATTATTTCATTTCAGTTTTTAATGAACGTAATTCCACACAAAGTCCAGTAAATTTTTAAGAAGTTCTCACCAGTTAATAAGATTCAACAATCATTTGAAAATTCCTGCAGATATTTTTTGAAGGGATATTTTTAAATGATTGGCAATGAGATGAACACAGTGCATTTCTAGAATTGAAGATCTTAAATTTGATACACATATCATTTTAGAAATCATAAAACTGTCATTTTTGATAAGCTTCCTGTTGTATGCAGTTGTTAATTGTTGCAATATTCCATTACTTCATTTCAAATGGTAAAACAATAAAACCCTAAGAAACAATTTTTCCAATATTTCCACATATTTTCATATATGTGATTGTTAAAAGTTAGTATTTCTTTGTGGAGATTTCCCTCTTTCACACTAAAATCCTGAATTTAAGAACCTCATTTTTTTACCTCATGGGATCTGAAAAGTCTGTCTGCTGTGGTATCCAAGCTCATCTATATTCAGCTTTAGATTCATTCTCATAATGCATAGAAAAATTTGGCAATATCCATTGCAATGTCATACTCCTTTCTTTACATAAGTGCCCTGTGCTACACTGAAAATAAAGGACTGAGGCAATTGTGTCTAAAGACATCTGAAAGTGTGTGAATTGTGGTACCAATGGAAAAAAGATCCAGGAACTAATTGTTGCCAAAACCCAGCCTCTGTGCACTGGCACCGAACTAAATCTTAAGAGACAAAGAATTTTGGGTGAAGTAGGAAAAAAACTTTATTGCTTTGCCAGGCAAAAGAGGGCCACAGTGGCCTACTGCCCTTAAAACTGTGATGACTGAGTGTGTGTGTGTGTGGGGGGTGTTGTTAGGAGTTTCATAGTCAAGAGGCAGAGCTGCTGATAAGGGATAGGGAGTGTGCAGGGCATGCATTTCTTTACTCCGGAGTCAGTTGGTCTTGTGTTAAGCTTCTCTGGAATTAAGGTAATCAAAATGTAACCTCCTATTTGGAATGAAGAATGCTTCATCAATAATTAACATCTTCCATTTTGTGGGGGCTTTAGTTTCCATAGAAGAGCTCAAATTTATTGTTTTATATATATGTATGTGTATACATATATATAAAATGAATGAAGCAGGGCAAAGGCTAATAGAGTTATGCCAAGAGTATGCATGGTCATAGCAAACACACTCTTCCAACAAAACAAGAGAAGACTCGACACATGGACATCACCAGATGGTCAACACCGAAATCAGATTGATTATATTCTTTGCAGCCAAAGATGGAGAAGCTGTATACAGTCAGCAAAAACAAGACCAGGAGCTGACTGTGGCTCATATCATGAACTCCTTATTGCCAAATTCATACTGAAATTGAAGAAAGTAGGGAAAACCACTAGACCATTCAGATATGACCTAAATCAAATCTCTTATGACTATCCAGTGGAAGTAAGAAATAGATTTAAGGGACTAGATCTGATAGATAGAGTGCCTGATGAACTCTGGACGGAGGTTCGTGACATTGTACAGGAGACAGGGACCAAGACCATCCCCTTGGAAAAGAAATGCAAAAAAGCAAAATGGCTATCTAAGGAGACCTTACAAATAGCTGTGAAAAGAAGAGAAGCGAAAAGCAAAGGAGAAGAGGAAAGATACAAGCATCTGAATGCAGAGTCCCAAAGAATAGCAAGCAGAGATAAGAAAGACTTCCTCAGTGATCAACGCAAAGAAATAGAGGAAAACAACAGATAGGAAAAACAAGAAATATCTTCAAGAAAATTAGACATACCAAAGGAACATTTCATGCAAAGATGGGCTCAATAAAGGACAGAAATGGTATGGACCTAACAGAAGCAGAAGATATTAAGAAGAGGTGGTAAGAATACACAGAAGAACTGTACAAAAAAGATCTTCACGACGAAGATAATCATGATGGCATGAACACTCACCTGGAGCCAGACATGTTGGAATGTGAAGTCAAGTGGGCCTAAGAGAGCATCACTACGAACAAAGGTAGTGGAGGTGATGGAATTCCAATTGAGCTATTTCAAATCCTGAAAGATGATGCTGTGAAAGTGCTGCACTCAACATGCCAGCAAATTTGGAAAACTCAGCAATGGCCACAGGACTGGAAAAGGTCAGTCATCATTCCAATCCCAAAGAAAGCCAATGCCAAAGAATGCTCAAACTACCGCACGATTGCACTCATCTCACACGCTAGTAAAGTCATTCTCAAGATTATCCAAGCCAGGCTTCAGCAATATGTGAACCGTGAACGTCGAGATGTTCAAGCAGGTTTTAGAAAAGGCAGAGGCACCGGAGATCAAATGGCTGACATCCACAGGATCATGGAGAAAGAAAGAGAGTTCCAGAAAAACATCTATTTCTGCTTCATTGACTATGCCAAAGCCTTTGACTGTGTGGATCACAATAAACTGTGGAACATTCTGAAAGAGTTGGGAATCTCAGACCACCTGACCTGTCCCTTGAGAAATCTGTATGCAGGTCAGGAAGCAATGTCAGAACTGGACATGGAACAACAGACTGGTTCCAAATAGGAAAAGGAGTACGTCAAGGCTGTATATTGTCACCCTGCTTATTTAACTTATATGCAGAGTACATGATGAGGAACGCTGGGCTAGAAGAAGCACAAGCTGGAATCAAGATTGCTGGGAGAAATATCAATATCCTCAGATATGCATATGACACCACCCTTATTGCAGAAAGTGAAGAGGAACTCAAAAGCCTCTTGAGGGAAGTGAAAGAGGAGAGTGAAAAGGTTGGCCTGAAGCTCAACATTCAGAAAACAAAGATCATGGCATCTGGTCCAATCACTTCATGGGAAATAGATGGGAAAACAGTGGAAACAGTGTCAGAATTTATTTTGGGGGGCTCCAAAATCACTGTGGATGCTGATTGCAGCCATGAAATTAAAAGACGCTTACTTCTTGGAAGGAAAGTTATGACCAACCTAGATAGTATATTAAAAGGCAGAGACATTACTTTGCCAACCAAGGTCCATCTAGTCAAGGCTATGGTCATGTATGGATGTGAGAGTTGGACTGTGAAGAAATTTGATCGCCAAAGAATTGATGCTTTTGTACTGTGGTGCTGGAGAAGACTCTTGAGAGTCCCTTGGACTGCAAGGAGATCCAACCAGTCCATTCTAAAGGAGATCAGCCCTGGGTGTTCATTGGAAGGACTGATGCTAAACCTGAAGCTGCAATACTTTGGCCATCTCATGCGACAAGTTGACTCACTGGAAAAGAGTCTGATGCTGGGAAGGATTGGGGGCCGGAGGAGAAGGGGACGACAGAGAATGAGATGGCTGGATGGCATCAGCGACTCGATGGACATGAGTTTGAGTGAACTCCGGGAGTTGATGTTGGACAGGGAGGCCGGGCGTGCTGTGATTCATGGGGTCGCAAAGAGTCGGACATGACTGAGCGACTGAACTGAACTGAACTGATGTGTATAAGTCTATCTATCTATCTATCTATATAATAACCCCTCCCTTCCCTGATTAGCAACTGAAGGTCACGGAGAATGAGTGAAGTCTATTTCCTACAAACAAGAAATGATAAAGACAGAAAAGCTTTTGTGCACAGGAGCCCCACAGGGTCCTGGTTGGTTTCATAATCTTGCTAATCTAATGAAAGAAGTTTGAAGTATTTGTCTGATTTGGAGCTGGTAGATATATTGTCAAAAAGGTTGTGGGTCCAAATGGCAAAATTTGGATCAACTGGTGGTAGGAAGATGTGAGTGAATACGAGCTCTTGATACAGGTGCATAGAGCAAAGCAGCCTTTGTGTTTGGGTATCTGTTTCTGTTTACTTTTAATTTGTATTATAAGCAGAAAAAGTGTGGAAGCCAGGTCAGCAGATGAAACGGCATATCAGTTCAGTTCAGTCGTTCAGTCGTGTCCGACTCTCTGCGACCCCATGAATCACAGCACGCCAGGCCTCCCTGTCCATCACCAACTCCCGGAGTTTACCCAAACCCATGTCCACAGAGTCGGTGATGCCATCCAGCTATCTCATTCTCGGTCCTCCCCATCTCTTCCCACCCCCAACCTTTCCCAGCATCAGAGTCTTTTCCAGTGAGTCAACTCGTCGCATGAGGTGGCCAAAGTATCGCAGTTTCAGCTTTAGCATCAGTCCTTCCAATGAACACCCAGGATCGATCTCCTTTAGAATGGACTAGTTGGATCTCCTTGCAGTCTAAGGGACTCCCAAGAGTCTTCTCCAACACCACAGTTCAAAAGCATCAATTCTTCAGCGATCAGCTTTCTTCACAGTCCAACTCTCACATCCATACATGACTACGGGAAAAACCATAGCCTTGACTAGATGGACCTTGGTTGGCAAAGTAATGTCTCTGCTTTTTAATATACTATCTAGGTTGGTCATAACTTTCCTTCCAAGGAGTAAGCGTCTTTTAATTTCATGGCTGCAATCAGCATCTGCAGTGATTTTGGAGCCCAAAAAAATAAAGTCTGACACAGTTTCCACTGTTTTTCCATCTATTTCCCATGAAGTGATGGGACCAGATGCCATGATCTTTGTTTTCTGAATGTTGAGCTTCAGGCCAACCTTTTCACTCTCCTCTTTCACTTTCATCAGGAGGCTTTTGAGTTCCTCTTCACTTTCTGCCATAAGGGTAGTGTCATCTGCATATCTGAGGTTATTGATATTTCTCCCGGCAATCTTGATTCCAGCTTGTGCTTCTTCCAGCCCAGCGTTCCTCATGATGTACTCTGCATATAAGTTAAATAAGCAAGGTGACAATATACAGCCTTGACGTACTCCTTTTCCTATTTGGAACCAGTCTATTGTTCCATGTCCAGTTCTGACTATTGCCTCCTGACCTGCATACAGGTTTCTCAAGAGGTAGGTTAGGTGGTCTGGTATTCCCATCTCTTTCAGAATGTTCCACAGTTTATTGTGATCCACACAGTCAAAGGCATACAGGTAGGGAAAAATCAGTTCTTTCAATTCAAGCTATGATCACATCTGCCTAAATTAAGTTCAGAAACAATGTTTAAATTTTATCCTAGGAAGATAGCTTTTAGTAAATTGCTTTCTTTTTTTCCTTCCTAAGGGCATTTTTCCCCAAATGAGCCTAAAAAATCTTGAGAAGCCTGACCTGTGGTGAGTCCCTTCAAACTTAGAGATTCAACTGTTTTTAGTTATACAGAACCGGAAGGGCACACACAGAGGGCACACAATTTAGCCACTTTTTGAGCCATATTCACAGTCACAAAACATGCATCTGTCGGGGTCCCAAAATATGCCTTAATACATGCTGTTTTAAGTTAAAGTTATAGGAGATCAATCCTGGATGTTCATTGGAGGGACTGATGCTAAAGCTGAAACTCCAATACTTTGGCCACCTCATGCGACGAGTTGACTCACTGGAAAAGACTCTGATGCTGGGAAAGGTTGGGGGCGGGAGGAGAAGGGGACGACGGAGAATGAGATGGCTGGATGGCATCACCGACTCTGTGGACATGAGTTTGAGTGTACTCCGGGAGTTGGTGATGGACAGGGAGGCCTGGCGTGCTGTGATTCATGGGGTCGCGGAGAGTCGGACACGACTGAGCGACTGAACTGAACTGAACTGATTTAAGAAATGATCAATGTAAAAGGGATGCTTTAACTTTCCTTGTCACTCTTAAAGAAGAAAATAAATGTCATGCAACAGGTATGTTTTCTACATCTGTGGGCAGAAGGATACCTTTATTGCCATAGACAGGGAATTCAGGGCTGAGACACCTGTAAAAACAAATCTTTTTGGTTGTTTAATTTTCCTTTTCAAGCCCAAACTCAATTTTGACTCTTCACTAATTTAGCACTCAAAGCCTAGGTTTCACTGTCCTGTCAATTCCTCATGAATGTACTGTTTCTTTGCCCCCAAAATATAAAAACTACATGATTTTCTAGGTTCTATTTTTATGAGACTTCTGTGCCCATGAATTAAAACTTGGATCCTTTTTCTCCTGTTAGTCTGTCCTGTGTCAATTTTATAATTAGCCCAACCACAAGAATTCAAGAGGGATACAGGGGGAAATTTCCCCCTCCCTGACACATATATAAATACCATGTTAGTGGTATGCTGAATAATGCAGGGTTGAGTTTGTTTTATGGAGTTAAGTCTGAGGAATATGACTGATTTATAATTAGAGGGAAGTCGCTCAGTCGTGTCCGACTCTTTGCGACCCCGTGGACTGTAGCCCACCAGGCTCCTCTGTCCATGGGATTTTCCAGGCAAGAATACTGGGGTGTGTTGCCATTTCCTTCTCCAGGAGATCTTCCCAACCCAGGGATCGAACCCAGATCTCCTGCATTGCAGGCAGATTCTTTAACCTCTGAGTTACAAGGGAAGCCATATAAGGAAAGAATGAAATATTAAACGTTTCTTAAATAATGATGAAAATGCTTTTTATTAAAGACACCACTGCTGGAATTTGTATGCATACTTAGAAACATCATTTCTCAACTGCCGAGAAACACAATATGAAATGCACTATCTTTCATGAAACCATAATTTCTCTCTTTATAAAGAAAATAAAGGGTGCTATTTGTCCAGAATTTCTCTCACTTATTTCATACAATTCTAAATAAAAGAACTTTAAAGGGGATAGATGATACTTAAGCTTTCTTATATAAGACCCACAGTATAAAACTATATGGCAATTGAATATTTTCTTACAAAGGGGAGCATAATTTGCCATCTCCAAATATTCTTCTATGGCATAAGAATTATCTTGTGCTGACTATATTTAAGAAAAAGCTGACACAGTAAAAATCTTGAAGCCGCATAGAAGTTACTGTTTATAAGAAACATTTACATTTATCAGGGAAAACATTTGTAGAGTATGTGCCTCTCTGCACCTGGAAGAGGAGAATGACTAAATCCCTAAAAACTCTTATCAAGGAAGAAGATAAGGACTGAAATCTGTAACAGCCATACCTTCTTCACTATGCTTTGGCTGAGACCCTCCCAAACTAGCTCCCTGCCACCCCTCTTTATGTCAATAGCTGGGGTTGGTATTTAAGGTGATGGCTTGAGCTATTCCAGAGAGTTACTCAGTTTTCCTGGGTATCTCTCATCTGTACAGTAGTTATACATGTTACGACATTTCTGTTTTTTTTTTTTTTCTCCTATTAATCCATCTTTTATTACAGAAGGGTCTCAGCCAAGAGCCTAGGAGATGTTGGTAAGAAAGAAATTTATTCTAGGTTCTTTTGATTGGTCTCGAATTAAATTGACTTAAGATAGACTAACAGGAAGACAATCAAACAAACATTTAATACTTTGTATATATCGAAGAGAAGTCTACCTTGGTGCTCAGACGATAAAGAATCGCCTGCAATGCAGGATACACAGGTTTAATCCCGGTGTGGAAGATCCTCTGGAGAAGAGAATGATCATCCACACCAATATTTTTGCCTGGAGAATTTCTTAGGCAGAGGAGCCTGGTGGGCTACAGTACATATGGTTGCAAAGAGTTGGACTTAAATGAATGACTAACACTTTCACTACTTACTTTCACTTATATATGGAAAAGACCCCCCAAAAATAAATAACTCAGCAGATAACTGATACCTTTACCTTAAATATCATCTTCAGCTGAAGACTAGAGGATATTGGAGGCAAGGACTTCAAACGGAAGGAAAGCAATTTACACAGAAATGGTAAAATAAATGTCTGATAAACTAATGTTTGCTGATGCATGCAAAGACAATGGAACACAGCGAATTTAAATTTAAGGAACAGAATTTGCTAGGATTCTCCCTGTCTACACACCTAGTTCATACACTAGTTCTCTATGGTGCTAAGTCTATTTTTATGTCTAGGTCCCTTCCCGTCTACACATGTAGTTCATACTATTGTTCTCTATGGTGCTAACTCTAGTCTTATAATATGTTTCTATCTAAATACTTTAGGCAGCTAAGGGGGAGGTAAAAGTTTTTGCTATTTTGGCCTTGATTGTTTAAACCTGAAATAATGTTACTTGAAGAACAAATTCACCTCTTGATAGGTGTTGAGCCAAAAGACACAACCAAACTAAAACTGGGAGTAGTATTTACCACTTGCAGCAAGTAAAAGAACACTGGGGATCTTTCCCAAAGCAGTGTCGTCCTGAACAGCAAAATTGGGGATGTTTTAAGCTAAGGAACTATGCATGTTCATTATTTAATTTATATGCAGAGTATATCATGCAAAAAGCTTGGCTGGATGAATCACAAGCTGGAATCAAGATTGATGGATAAAATATCAACAACCTCAGATATGCAGATGATACCACTTGGATGGCAGAAAGTGAAGAGGAACTAAAGAGCCTCTTGATGAGGGTGAAAGGCGAAGTGAAAAAGCTGGCTTAAAACAACATTCAATAAACTCAGATCATGACATCCAGTCCCATCACTTCATGGCAAATAGATGAAGGAAAAGTGGAAACAGTGACAAATTTTCTTTTCCTGGGCTCCAAAGTACTGCAGATGGTGCCCCCAGCCATGAACTTAAGGACTCCTTGGCAGAAAAGCTATGAAGAAACTAGATAGCATATTAAACAACAGAGACATTACTTTGCTGGCAAAGATGCGTACAGTCAAAGCAATCGTGTTTCCAGTAGTTAGGTATGAATGTGATAGCGGGACCATAAAGAAGGCTGAGCATCAAAGAATCGATACTTTTCAATTGTGGTGCTGGAGAAGACTCTTGAGAGTCCCTTGGACTGCAACAAGATCAAACCAATCAATCCTAAAGGAAATCAACTCTGAATATTTATTGGAAGGACTGGTTCTGAAGCTGAAACGCCAATACTTTGGCCACCTGAGGTGAAGAGCTGACTCACTGGAAAAGACCCTGATGCTGCGAAAGATTGAGGGCAGGAGGAAAAGGGAGCAACAGAGGATGAGACGGTTGGATGGCATAAGTGATTCAGTGGACATAAGTTTGATCAACCTCTGGGAGATAGCAAAGGACAGGAAATTCTTTCAGTACATGGGGCCATGAAGATTTGGAAACAACTTAGCAACTCAACAACAACAACATGCATATTCATAAAGGGTGGCTTCGATAGTTTACAGAGTCCAAGCTTTAGTTGAAGGAAGTCATGAAGCTCAGAAAAGGTCAATATATTATCTCTTAGATTCCAGTTGACACGCTGATTGAGTGCTTCAAGCTGATCTTTACCACTGAAAGAGCACCAGCAGCACTTACAACCTGCTAATACTATTTTTGCTATTGTTACTCCTCTTGCCTGGTAACAGTTGTTTGCTTCTACATTCTTTTGTTTCCTTAAAATCATTAATTACTGAGATCTATTCAAGGGCAGGGCTTCCCTGATGGCTAGCACGAAAAAAAAAAAAAAAGCTGCCTTCAGTGCTGGAGACACAAGAAATGTGGGTTCGATTCTTGGGTTGGGAAGATCCACTGGAAGAAAAAAATGGCAACCCCACTCCGTATTCTTGTCTGAAAAATCCCATGGACAGAGGAGCTTCGTGGCCTATTGTCCAAAGGGCTGCAAAGAGTCGAACAGGACTGAGCAACTAAGCACAGCATTCAAGGGGAAGTATTATGAACAGACTTATATCACAAAATACCTTACGCCAAATATGGCTTATTTTATGTCAAGGAAGCCATGCTGGGTTCTTTTAAGGGTTCTTCTACCTTATCTGTTTACAATAATATGCATGCCAAAGAGACCAAATTTTGGAGTTCAACCAACTGTGCTTCCCTGCAAATGGTAGACAGAAGATTACTTTTTCCTCTGCTAGAGTTAGTATATGGAGCTTCCCAGGCGGTCCAGTGGTAAGGAATCCACCTGCTAATGCTGTAGACACAAGAGACGTGGGTTCAATCCCTGTTGCAGGATGATATTCTGGAGGAGGAAATGACAACCCAGTCCAGTATTCCTTCCTAGGAAATTCCATGGATAGAGGAGCCTGGTGTGCTACAGTCCATGGGGTGGTCAATGAGTTGGACATGACTGAGCACACACGTACCTGTTTTGACACTTAGTATTTGATTCTTATTTTAAAATACATAAAAATAACTATTTTACTTCAACAAGCATTGTCAAGTGATTCCAAATATTGATTCTATTTTCTCAAGTTCACAAAAAGTCTGTTTCTTGAAAAAACGGCTCAAGTTTTGTGACATGTTTAAGTTTGCACACTTAAATATGTGTACAATGATAAACATTATTTTAATTTATAATTTCCATTGTAAATGTCTCTTCTACCCATTAGCAATGTATTTTTATCTAAGCACATTGCATGTGCCTGTTCATTTTATCCCAACTGATGATAAAATCTATTTGTACAAGTCCTATTCTCATATTTTTCTACTCACCCATCACTATTTTATTTCATGCTCCTGTATCCCATTGGACTTTACCCCATTTACATAATTTACATCCATTTCGCTACTAAAAATAAATATATATATATTTTATCATAGGTGTTTACTTTTTCCTCTTTCTTTTATATGGAATATGGCAAAATTAATATCCCATTAATAGTAATGCTTTCCTTTTTTCTCTTATACAGATAAAAACACAGATTTACCTACCAGATTTATGATGCAATGATAGATATTAATAGCTCCATAAGATATTAAAAGACACTTACTCCTTGGTAGGAAAGTTATGACCAACCTAGATAGACGTTAAAAAGCAGAGACATTACTTTGCCAACCAAGGTCCACCTATTCAAGTCTATGGTTTTTCCAGTGGTCATGTATGGACGTGAGAGTTGGACTGTGAAGAAAGCAGTACGCTGAAGAATTGATGCTTTTTAACTGTGGTGTTGGAGAAGAGTCTTGAGAGTCCCTTGGACAGCAAGGAGATCCAACCAGTCCATTCTAAAGGAGATCGGTCCTGGGTGTTCATTGGAAGGACTGATGCTAAAGCTGAAACTCCAATCCTTTGGCCACCTCATGCGACGAGTTGACTCACTGGAAAAGACTCTGACGCTGGGAAGGATTGGGGGCAGGAGGAGAAGGGGACGACAGAGAGTGAGACCCGACTCAATGGACATGAGTTTGAGTGAACTCCGGAAGTTGGTGATGGACAGGGAGGCCTGGCGTGCTGTGATTCATGGGGTTGAAAAGAGTTGGACACGACTGAGCGACTGAACTGTGGATTCACTTAAATTATCTGATGCATAGAATTTATCTTGTTAGCTCTAAGCGGCTTCCGAGTAAAAGAAGGGTAAAAGAATCTGCCTGCCAATGCAGGAGACACAGAAGACATGTGCTCAATCCCTGGGTTGGCATCCCGGGAGAAAGAAATGCCATCCCGTTCCAGGATTCTTGACTGGAGAATCTCAAGGACAGAGGAACCTTGTTGGCTACAGTCCATGGAATTGCTGAGTCGGACATGACTGAGCGACTAAGTACGGCCTGGTTAGCTCTAAGCATTATATTACTGAATTGAAAATTCAAAACATTTATTAAACATAGTGTTACAAAAATCACCTTTAATAACCAGAATGTAAAAATCACTTTTAGGGGCTTACCTGATAGCTCAGTTTGTAAAAAATCCACCTGCAATTCAGCAGACCCCAGTTGGATACCTGGGTCAGGAAGATCAACTGGAAAAGGGATAGGCTAGCCTCTCCACTATTCTTGGGCTTCCCTTATGGCTCAGCTGTAAGGAATCTGGTTGCAGTGTGAGAGACCTGGGTTCGATCTCTGTATTGGGAAAAATCCCCTCGAGACAGGAAAGGCTATCCACTCCAGTATTCTGGCCTGGAGAATGCGCAGAGTCAGACACAATTGAGATACTTTAAATTTATACTTTATAAAAATCACTTTAGATTGTATTCAAACGACATCCTAAAATGCTGATACACTTTAGGAAAAAATAAGGAGGGTATTTTTATCTCATGTCCTTTAAATTTTGACACAAAATATAGGTAAATGCATATGTATTTTTACTTTTTTACATCCTAACATCAGTCTTTATATCATGTTCATTACTAATTCCAATGCCATATACTTAAAGTTCATTTGAATTTAAAGATCAACTTTTCATTTCAGTATTTTTTTATTTCTTAACTTTTTTCTGTTTTTTCACATTGTAAATAAACTTATTTTCCAAAGGAAATTTGGTGAAACTATTAGCTAGAACTGAAAACATACAATATCTTGCTTAATCTAAGCTTTACTTTTTTTTCTCATTGTTAATTTCAAAGTTTAGCTTTTACCACTCTATAGTATTCACAAGGTAATTTTTGTGATGAGATCAAATTGCCAACATCCGCTGGATCATGAAGAAAGAAAGAGAGTTCCAGAAAAACATCTATTTCTGCTTCATTGACTATGCCAAAGCCTTTGACTGTGTGGATCACAATAAACTGTGGAACATTCTGAAAGAGATGGAAATCCCAGACGACCTGACCTGCCTCTTGGGAAACCTGTATGCAGGTCAGGAAGCAACAGTTAGAACTGGACATGGAACAATAGACTGGTTCCAAATAGGAAAAGGAGTATGTCAAGGCTGTATATTGTCACCCTGTTTATTTAACTTATATGCAGAGTACATCATGAGGAATGCTGGGTTGGAAGAAGCACAAGCTGGAATCAAGATTGCTGGGAGAAATATCAATAACCTCAAATACACAGATGACACCACCTTTATGGCAGAAAGTGAAGAGGAACTCAAAGGCCTCTTGCTGAAAATGAAAGAGGAGAGTGAAAAGTTTGGCTTGAAGCTCAACATTCAGAAAATGAAGATGATGGCATCTGGTCCCATCACTTCATGGGAAATAGATGGAAAAACAGTGGAAACAGTGTCAGACTTTATTTTTTGGGGCTCCAAAATCACTGCAGATGCTGATTGCAGCCATGGAATTAAAAGACGCTTACTCCTTGGAAGGAAAGTTATGACCAACCTTGATAGCATATTAAAAAGCAGAGACATTACTTTGCCAACCAAGGTCCATCTAGTCAAGGCTATAGTTTTCCCCGTGGTCATGTATGGATGTGAGAGTTGGACTGTGAAGAAAGCTGATCGCGGAAGAATTGATGCTTCTGAACTGTGGTGCTGGAGAAGACTCTTGAGAGTCCCTTGGACTGCAGGGAGATCCAACCAGTCCATTCTAAAGGAGATTGATCCTGGGTGTTCATTGGAATGACTGATGCTAAAGCTGAAGCTCCGTTACATTGGCCACCTCATTGACTCACTGGAAAAGTGTCTGATGCTGGGCGGGATTCGGGGTGGGAGGAGACAGGGACGACAGAGAATGAGATGGCTGGATGGCATCACCAACTCAATGGACATGAGTTTGGGTGAACTCTGGGAGTTGGTAATGGACAGGGAGGCCTGGCATGCTGTGATTCATGGGGTCGCAAAGAGTTGGATAGGACTGAGAGACTGAACTGAACTGAACTGAACAGAGACTCAATACTGTAGGGATACAAACTATACCACCAGTAAATATCCTCTGATTTCTATCTGTATTTTTAAAACAATTGTGATTTATATTAAAAATTTTTTTCATATTTTTATGAAAGTATGGAATATATTTTCTTATAAAGGATAAATCTAAAATATTCACAACACATGAAAACAACAGGACCAACATTCAGTCGAATTTTCTAATAAATTATTCATAAGTCATTACAGTAAATTAGAAATATTTTACATAATTATCACTCAAAATTCATAAAACTATTATCTGTAATGAGTAGAAGTACTACTGCAGAGGCAAAATATAGTCCGATGTCTCAGACTACACTCTCTTTATTACTTAAAAATCTCAAAAATATTTTCTACCAAGTATCATTTTTTAAATAACAAATACTGAAAATAATCAAAACAAAACACTGCTTTCCAATAGCTGGTATCCCATACCAATACAATATGATCTCCATTATAATAACCTACTTTATGAAGATTAAATTCTTTTGCAATTCAAACACAGTAAAATTGGTTTAAAGCAAAATCAAACACTAGTTTGCTGGTTCAGGATTTGAATAGTGGAATGAGAAATCTCTCTTATATTGCTATTGTGCACTGGTCAGCTAAGAAGTAATTGCTTTCTATAAGGCAAATTTGCTTTTACTTTTCTAAGGTAATGAAATGAACCTGAAACATTTCCTTTGAAATCAAAGTCACTATCCCTGAAATGTCACCAGACATATTCCATCATATAGTTTCTGCAAACACATAATGAGAAAGTTGGGCCTGGAGCTGACTGACAGAATTCTATTAGAAAGTCTTCTCACACATTCATCTATAATTATCTGTGTTGTAAATCAATACTTATTTGATTTCTTCATATTTGTGTGCTGCTAACATGGAGAAACAGTCAAATCATATGTGTTTCTGAGAGATATAGCAGAAATGTGCCAACGTTCTAAGATGTCCCCAATTAGATTCCTGATGTTTGTGATACAATACATAAATACACAGTGATCTAATGTGACTAATTGTTTTTTTTAAAAAAGCCCTTAACAATAAATATACATATAATTATTCAGTGTAAAAACAGAAAGTTAGTTCTTTAGCAGTATCAGTTTATATGTATAAGTAAAAACAGAAATTTCTTTCCAAAAGAAATATAGACAGCTCACACTGGTTATATTCTTGACTTGTTCTAAGTAAAGTATGATACATAATACACTCATCTGAAATCTATCTGTGCTGAGTTGAAGTGTGTAAATTAAATTTTACAGAAGTGATGAGTAAAGTAGGATGACCTGCAATGTGAATTTAATCATAATCAGATTTAATGAAAAGGACTGAATATTTCTAGATTGAATAAACATGAACAATAAATAAATAACAAATTCTGAATATGTTGTATATTTAAATATTACTGTAGAGTGGTATTTAGGTAATTATTCATTTCTTACTTATCTGAAAATTACATACAGTTTCAGTTCAGTTCAGTCACTCAATAGTGTCAGACTCTTTGCGAACCCATGAATCACAGCACGCCAGGCCTCCCTGTCCATCACAGCTCCCGGAGTTCACTCAAACTCAGGTACATCGAGTCGGTGATGCCATCCAGCCATCTCATTCTCTGTAGTCCCAGTCTCCTCCCACCCCCAATCCTTCCCAGCATCAGACTCTTTTCCAGTGAGTCAACTTGTCGCATTAGGTGGCAAAAGTATTGGAGTTTCAGCTTTAGCATCAGTCCTTCCAATGAACACTCAGGGCTGATCTCCTTTAGAATGACTGGTTGGATCCCCTTGCAGTCCAAGGGACTCTCAAGAGTCTTCTCCAGCACCACAGTTCAAAAGCATCAATTCTTCGGCAATCAGCTTTCTTCACAGTCCAACTCTCACATCCATACATAACCATAGGAAAAACCATAGCCTTGACTAGACAGACCTTGGTTGGCAAAGTAATGTCTCTGCTTTTTAATATGCTATCTAGGTTGGTCATAACTTTCCTTCCAAGGAGCAAGCGTCTTTTAATTCCATGGCTGCAATCAGCATCTGTAGTGATTTTGGAGCCCCCAAAAATAAAGTCGGACACTGTTTCCACTGATTTCCCATCTATTTCGCATGAAGTGATGGGACCAGATGCCATGATCTTCGTTTTCTGAATGTGAGCTTCAAACCAACTTATTCACTCACCTCTTTCACTTTCATCAAGAGGTTTTTGAGTTCCTCTTCACTTACTGCCATAGGGTGGTGTCATCTGCATATCTGAGGTTATTGATATTTCTACCGGCAATCTTGATTCCAGCTTGTGTTTCTTCCAGCCCAGCGTTCCTCATCATGTACTCTGCATATAAGTTAAATAAGCAGGGTGACAATATACAGCCTTGACATACTCCTTTTCTTATTTGGAACCAGTCTGTTGTTCCATGTCCAGTTCTGACATTGCTTCCTGACCTGCATACAGATTTCTCAAGGGACAGGTCAGGTGGTCTGAGATTCCCAACTCTTTCAGAATGTTCCACAGTTTATTGTGATCCACACAGTCAAAGGCTTTGGCATAGTCAATGAAGCAGAAATAGATGTTTTTCTGGAACTCTCTTGCTTTCTCCATGATCCTGTGGATGTCAGCCATTTGATCTCCGGTGCCTCTGCCTTTTCTAAAACCTGCTTGAACATCTGGACGTTCACGGTTCACGTATTGCTGAAGCCTGGCTTGGATAATTTTGAGCATGACTTTACTAGCGTGTGAGATGAGTGCAATTGTGCGGTAGTTTGAGCATTCTTTGGCATTGGCTTTCTTTGGGATTGGAATGATGACTGACCTTTTCCAGTCCTGTGGCCATTGCTGAGTTTTCCAAATTTGCTGGCATATTGAGTGCAGCACTTTCACAGCATCATCTTTCAGGATTTGAAATAGCTCAATTGGAATTCCATCACCTCCACTAGCTTTGTTTGTAGTGATGTTCTCTTAGGCCCAATTGACTTCACATTCCAACATGTCTGGCTACAGGTGAGTGATCATGCCATCGTGATTATCTTCATCGTGAAGATCTTTTTTGTACAGTTCTTCTGTGTATTCTTGCCACTTCTTAATATCTTCTGCTTCTGTTAGGTCCATACCATTTCTGTCCTTTATCAGCCCATCTTTGCATGAAATGTTCCCTTGGTATCTCTAATCTTCTTGAAGAGATCTCTTGTTTTTCCTCTTCTGTTTTTTTCCTCTATTTCTTTGCGTTGATCACTGAGGAAGGCTTTCTTATCTCTCCTTGCTATTTTTGGGACTCTGCATTGAGATGCTTATATGTTTCCTTTTCTCCTATGCTTTTCGCTTCTCTTCTTTTCACAGCTATTTGTAAGACTTCCTCAGAGAGCCATTTTGCTTTTTTGCATTTCATTTCCGTGGGGATGTTCTTGGTCCTTGTCTCCTGTACAATGTCACGAACCTCTGTCCAGAGTTCATCAGGCACTCTATCTATCAGATCTAGTCCCTTAAATCTATTTCTTACTTCCACTGGATAATCATAAGGGATTTGATTTAGGTCATATCTGAATGGTCTAGTGGTTTTCCCTACTTTCTTCAATTTCAGTCTGAATTTGGCAGTAAGGAGTTCATGGTCTGAGCCACAGTCAGCTCCTGGTCTTGTTTTTGCTAACTGTATACAGCTTCTCCATCTTTGGCTGCAAAGAATATAATCAATCTGATTTCGTGTTGACCATCTGGTGATGTCCATGTGTAGAGTCTTCTCTTGTGTTGTTGGAAGAGGGTGTTTGCTATGACCAGTGCGTTCTCTTGGCAAAACTCTATTAGCTTTTGACCTGCTTCATTCTGTGCTCCAAGGCCAAATTTGCCTGTTACTCCATGTCTTTCTTGACTTCCTACTTTTGCATTCCAGTCCCCTATAATGAAAAGGACATTTTTTTTGGGTGTTAGTTCTAAAAGGTCTTGTAGGTCTTCATAGAACCGTTCAACTTCGGCTTCTTCAGCATTACTGGTTGGGACATAGACTTGGATTACTGTAATATTGAATGGTTTTCCTTGGAAACGAACAGAGATCATTCTGTCATTTTTATGATTGCATCCAAGTACTGCATTTCGGACTCTTTTGTTGACCATGATGGCTACTCCATTTTTTCTAAGGGATTCCTGCCCACAATAGTAGATATAATGGTCATCTGAGTTAAATTCACCCATTCCAGTCCATTTTAGTTCACTGATTCCTAGAATGTTGACATTCACTCTTGTCATCTCCTATTTGACCACTTTCAATTTGCCTTGATTCATGGACCTAACATTCCAGGTTCCTATGCAATATTGCACTTTACAGCATTGGACCTTGCTTCTATCACCAGTCACATCCACAACTGGGTATTTGTTTCGCTTTTGCTCCATCCCTTCATTCTGTCTGGAGTTAATTCTCCACTGATCTCCAGTATCATACTGTGCACCTACCAACTTGGGGAATTCCTCATTTAGTATCCTATGATTTTGCCTTTTGATACTGTTCATGGGGTTCTCAAGGCAAGTATACTGAAGTGGTTTGCCATTCCCTTCCCCAGTTTACAATAGTTTACACAACCTATTGAAGACATAAACACCATGGAGATGTTTTAATTCAAACAGATTTTCACATATAATTTTGAAATAACTCCTTTACCTGAAAACAAGCTGCTACATATTTATTATGATTTAATTTTCCAATAAGAAATTTTCTCTTGGTTCTTTGCCATGCCTCTTCTTGGTGAATTATTTTGTATAATATGGTATTAGTATCAAAGAAATATTTGAATGGCATAGAGTAAATCAGTACAGTAATTTAAAAGACAGTTAAAAGTACATAACATCAGGCAATGCAAATACATTTTTTGCTAATGTCTAACCATCATTTCAGTCTCATTTTATAACCTTATTGAGTTTTCCATTCCTAATATTACACAAAACTAAAGCCAAATGGTAACATAGATATCCCTTGGTACTCAGTTGGTTACTGGGATCCAAGCTCTATAAATCACACACTATTTTATTCGACCTCAGGTCCCCTTTGGTATTTGAAAAGTTTGGCTTTGTTGTTTTAATTCACACCTACAGATATGAATTATTATTTACCTTTTCTTCCAGCTCAGTACTGAGCAAGACATATTTCTCTCTCACACTTCCAAGCATGATGTTCATAATCACAGGATTTATTGATGATAAAGACTATATATCAATAATCATTTTCAAATTCTAATATATGCAGCCCTAGTAGAAAGAACAAATCCATACCAAAGATCATTTTCCTTACATAACTACTCATAGAAACGTCTTCAAAAATGCATATGTGCCTACATTGGCTATTATCTTTCTAACATCAATTTATTCTTCTAGGCATGTATTTACATGGAATAAATCTTTGGTGTGAGGAAATGAGCCCTGACAGAAAAACTAGCACAGGAGATAGAGAGCATGGCATTAATTAACCTTGTGATGTGATATTGATCCCACTCATGTAACTTCACTAAATCACAATTTATTTTGATTCAAAACAATGTAAAGGATAAGTGAAAGCCTCAATTCCTTTATTAATCTAAGCTGCCATTACTTTTAAAATTTTTATTTACTTATTTGGCTGTGTCTGGTCTTAATTGCAGCATCTGACATTTGTTTCAGCATGTGGGAACCTTAAGTTGTGGCATGCAAACTCAGTTGTGGCATGCAGGATCTAGTTCCCTCAGTTCAGTTCAGTTGCTCAGTCGTGTCTGACTCTCTGCAACCCCATGAATCACAGCACGCCAGGCCTCCCTGTCCATCACCAACTCCCGGAGTTCACTCAAATTCATGTCCACAGAGTCGGTGATGCCATCCAGCTATCTCATTCTCTGTCGTCCCCTTCTCCTCCCGCCCCCAACCTTTTCCAGCATCAGAGTCTTTTCCAGTGAGTCAGCTCGTTGCATGAGATGGCCAAAGTATTGCAGTTTCAGCCTTAGCATCAGTCCTTCCAATGAACACCCAGGATTGATCTCCTTTAGAATGGACTGGTTGGATCTCCTTGCACTACAAGAGACTCTCAAGAGTCTTCTCCAACACCACAGTTCAAAAGTATCAATTCTTCGGCGATCAGCTTTCTTCACAGTCCAACTCTCACATCCATACATGACCACGGGAAAAATCATAGCCTTGATTAGACTAGTTCCCTCACCAGGGATCAAATCTGAGACCCCTGCATTCATTGGGAGGGTGGAGCCTTAGCCACTGGATCACCAGAGAAGTCCTAGCCATTGCTTTTATTTGATATGTATTCTCAGTTGATGTCTAGGTATTTTTTTACATTTTCAAAAACAAATCATCCAGCTTTCTTGTATCATCTCACTAACTACAGGTCTATACTTAAAAATTAATGGATATAATTGGAAAGGTCTGTGGTTAATAATGAAAACAAATTAGCCAGTACATGGTCTGTATATGATCTGCACAGACATTCTGAAGAGTTATCTTCAAAATAATTTTTCAGCTTGAATGAGGCAATCAAATTTAGCTCTAAAAATTAATTAAAACATCCATTTTTCAGATGCCTATTAATTGCTTATATAAAATGTACATAAAATTATACCAACACCTGTCCCAGACTTTAATATGCCTGAAAGTGTAGAGTGTCTGTTCTTAAATATAATCTGAAATTTCATAATTGAAAAAAGTTAATATTAGATTCTCAAATAAAACTAGATGCTTTTCTATGAGATACAATTTCTAGATAGCTCAGAGTTTTTCTAGAGGTCAACTGCATTATTTAGCTACTTGATTCTCATTAAGGCAAGGGGCACTTACTCAGCATGTTCAGTGCCTTCTCCAAAGGTCATTTTGTGCTGAGTATGAAAGTGTTCTCTATATATGCTCAAATGAATTGTTGAAAACAATAATTGCATTTAAAAAATTGATTCTCATTTTTCTTTCAAGGTGAGATCAAGCAATAATATCATCCAATATGTTTATCTTAATTCTGCTTTACCAAATTGATTTCTAAAAAACAAAGGTGGTTAGACTCCCTGCATGTAAGAAAACTAAAAACTTGTTCGAATTGCAATCCCCAATCCATTGCGCTTACATATGCTTTCAGTGTACAAGAGGCTGTGAAGATCAATTAATTGCTATGAAGTCCTCCTGAGATAAACAGGGCTGGATTGACCCAGAAAGAAAAGAAAATATCAGCTTAAAAGATACTCCTGAGTGAAAAATTAGATTTCTATAATCCAGAAGCAGTTTCCATTGTCTTCAGTAGATACTTTCTCTGTGGAGAAGTTGTTTGTTCAGTCATATTTAATTCTGTCAACTGAAGGAAAAACATACAATGTAAAAGTTGTAAGTTAAGTTTTCTCTAGGGTCTTACTGATGACTACAGCCAAGGAGACAGACTCCCAGATAGCTCTGATGAACTGTTCCAAACAGGGAGGGGAAGAGGCCAGCATACATATGATTTTGGATAAAGAGTATGTGCAGTCAGTGCTACATCTTTGTAGAAGGTTATTACTATTCTCAAGGAACAGGGTTCTCAGTTAGTGATTTCAGTGCTTTTCTAAGTGTGATTAGTGACTTCAGTGATTTTTTAACATACAAGAATCTGAGATTATAAAATCTTTTCCCGAAATTTATCTCAGGACCTGTTTTCCCAAATTACAAGAGTGTCTCATCCTATTCCTTGTCCTAAATTAATTTCAGGGTGTCCTGTATGTCAGCAACTGTAGTGGCTACAGACTCGATCTTCGTAGAAAGTGGATAGTGAGCAACAGCCATTGTTTTACAATCGGACTACTATTTGTTGAAGAAACTTAGTAAGTATTCAAAAGCACACAGATTTTTTACCCCAATTAGAGCTAATTTTCATATAGCTTTAAAATGTGTACTTTTGATTCTTTAATAATAATATTTCACATTAGAAATAGAAATAACTATATTTTGCAGACATATTCATAACAAATTCAAAATGTATTAAAATATCTCTTGAGAGATGGTCCATTGAATTGCAGAACGTGTCTTCTTTACATTAAACAACAATGAAAAAAATTTGCAGACATATTCATAACAAATTCAAAATGTATTAAAATATCTCTTGAGAGATGGTCCACTGAATTGCAGAACGTGTCTTCTTTACAGTAAACAACAATGAAAAAAATTTTATTTCAGAAAACACTCTGTGTGGTGATGGCTGTTAACAAGAATGACTGTGGTGACCATTTTGTAATACACACAAACATCAAATTACTATGCTATACACCTGAACGTAATGTGACATGTGAATTATATTTCAATTAATCACTTAGGAATATAATAGATACTACTGGTATACTTCTAGAGTTGAGGTCAACTTAAAGGGTCTGCCTACAAAGCAGGAGACCTGGGTTCAGTCCCTGGGTCGGGAAGATCTCCTGGATATGGAAATGGCAACCCACTTCAGTATTTTTGCCTGGAAAATCCCATGGATGGAGGAAGCTGGTAGGCTATAGACCATGGGGTTGCAAAAAGTCAGACACTACTCAGTGACTTTACTTTCTTTCTTTTATAACTGAAATATTGATTTGCAGGAAAGTATGTGAAACGAAATGCATAGTGAGTATTAAAACTCTGTTAGTCAGTCACTTAGTTCAGTCGCTCAGTCATGTCCAACTCTTTGCAACCCCATGGACTGCAGCATGCCAGGCTTCCCAGTCCATCACCAATTCCCATAGACTCTCCAAACTTATGTCCATCGTACTAGTGATCCCATTCAACTATCTCATCCTTGGTTGTCCCATTCTCCTCCCACCTTCAATCTTTCGTGGTGTCAGGGTCTTTTCCAACGAGTCAGTTCTTTGCATCAGATAGCCGAAGTATTGGAGTTTGCATCAGTACTTCCAATGAATATTCAGGACTGACTGCATTTAGGATTGACTGGTTGGATCTCCTTGAAGTCCAAGGGACTCTCAAGAGTCTTCTCCAACACCACACTTCAAAAGCATCAGTTCTTCAGCACTCAGCTTTCTTTACAGTCCAATTCTCACATCCATACATGACTACTGGAAAAACCATAGCTTCTGACTAGACAAATCTTTGTTGGCAAAGTAACGACTCTGCTATCTAATATGCTGTCTAGGTTGGTCATAACTTTTCTTCCAAGGAGCAAACATCTTTTAATTTCATAGTTGCACTTACCATAAGCAGTGATTTTGGAGCCCCCCAAAATAAAGTCTCTCACTGTACCTGCCATGAAGTGATGGAAGAAGATGCCATGATCTTAGATTTCTGAATGTTGAGCTTTAAGCCAACTTTTTCACTCTCCTCTTTCACTTTAATCAAGAGTCTCTTTAGCTCTTCTTCACTTTCTGCCGTAAGCGTGGTGTTATCTGCATATCTGAGGTTATTGATATTTCTCCCGGCAGTCTTGATTTCAGCTTGTGCTTCATCCAGCACGGCATTTTGCATGATGTGCTCTGCATATAAGTTAAATAAGCAGGATGACAATATACAGCCTTGACGTACTCCTTTCCCAATTTGGAACCAGTCTGTTGTTTCATGTACAGTGCTAACTGTTGCTTCTTGATCTACATACAGATTTCTTAGAAGGTAGATCAGATGGTCTGGTCTTCCCATCTTTTTAAGAATTTTCCACAGTGTGTTGTGATCCACACAGAAATAAACCCATTTTTCATAAAAATAAATAAAACGAATTTTACTTAAATTCTATGGGAAAATAAATCATCTGAGAAGTCTTAGTTCATTCTAGGAAACCATTTATCACATTGGCCACAAAATCTTATAAGGACATTATGACAAAGAAGCACAAGCCAATATTAATCTTAAATTAAAGGAAATTAGTAATATTATTATCTTAAAATAGGGAAATTTTATAAACCAAATCTCATACAGGAATAGTGAAAGTGAAGGTCACTCAGTCCTGTCTGGCTCTCTGCGACCCCATGGACTATATAGTCCATGGAATTCTCCAGGCCAGAATACTGTAATGTGTAACCTCTCCCTTCTCTAGGGGATCTTCCCAACCCAGGGATCAAATCCAGGTATCCCCCATTGCAGGTGGATTCTTTACCAGCTGAATCACCAGGGAAGTCCCATACAGGAATAATATTGTAATAATGTACCTTAACCAAATGGGTTTACATTGAAGATCATATGGCTACTTTAACATTAGAACCTAAAACAATATACTTCATGATATTCACAGTTTTAATGATGGAAACCAACTCAGCAGTGGCAGAGAAAGCATTTGGTTTAAAAAAAAAAAAAAGCACTAAAACAACAACTTTTTAGGAAACTAGAAACATTAGGGAACATCCTTAATATGATTTGTAAAAAGAAAAAAAATAAGCATAAATCAAATCTTACATAAATTTGCATGTTGGTTACATGCATGTCTTTCTTTTGTGAAAATTTTATGCATTTAGCTTTTGATTAGTTATATACCATTGTAAAAATATAAGGGGAAATTTTACAAAACATATATGAACACACTTTCTTCTTTAAGAATTTTGTATGTCAGAGAGCACCTATAGATTGGCTACTCCACAAATACCCTTGAGGTCCTAGGCAGTCTGACATTGTGGTAGCATATTTTATAAACCACTATAAATAACACTTCCAGCATCATATCAGAAACAATTATTTTGCACCATTCACCCCATTGTTTTGATTTAGTTGGGTCTTAGAAGCAAAAACAATACTTACTTGTCATACCTAACTGCAGGACTCTAATATGTTGGATACTTTTCACAGGGTTCATTATGTTTGGCTTTGCTTCTACTATTTTAATGCATGTTCTGTGTTTCTAAGGTGGGCACTTAAAGTCATAGAAATATTCTGTCTTTTAATAAATGAAAAATATAAATTGCTGTTTATACCCTCATTTTTTTTGGAGAGGAGCAGGGATGCGGGAACATATAAGAGTTTTTGTATACAGGGTATCCATGATGTAATACTTCTAAAAAACTTTACATTATAAATATCCACATATACTCTGGAATTTTCTTATACAAAGGACAATTTTTTATCCCAGTCTTGTGCTCATTATGTGTTTGTTCAATATTCTGTCCTCTTTTCCTAGTGTTATGTATCTTAAAGCAACTCAAGCTTCTAATGTTCATATTTATCTATATCGATCAATACATTGGTACAAGGTCATTATGTATGTCATTATGATGAGAGAAGTTTTAAAAATTTAAAAATCAAATGACAGAAATAAAATAAAATTCTATATATAATTTAAACATGTATCTCCTGCCATACTATACTTTGCTTACTACTGATCTAAAGTCCCTAAGCATAAATCATGTCATATTGGAGCATAAAGTTCTGCACAATATTCCTCAGCTTATTATTAGAATCTAAGAAATAGAAGAAAAAAAGATTGTTCTCTAGGGTGAATAAATATTTTTTGGAATTACACTGACTCCTTTGTTCATTTTTTTAAAATAAAACTGTCATTTAAGTTTCTTACATAGCTCCAACTGAATTATGTAATTAAATTTTAATATGCCAAATAAACTAGCAATTTCTATGTTCGTAAGAGTATAATAATGTGTTCAATTGACAATATGAATCTATATGTTTCTAAAATATTCTTCAGATAGAAATATTACTATTTCTCTGCTAGTTTACCACTAAAACTAAAGCTATTGCCTTTCCTGGTGGTCTTTCTTTTCACGTCTCTCTTCTCCTCCCTTCCTACTTTGCTCCCCTTCTTTATTTCTGATAAGTGTTCATGTCAAGATAATTAACACGATCCTTCAAATGAAGAGCATGCTTGCAAATACAGGATAGAAAATCTCTGTTCATAAATCTATGCTGCACATAATTTAATACACACTGTTAAGCCTTGGAAGAGAAAGTGAAGGTCACTGAGTCACGTACGACCCTTTGCAAACCCATGGACTATACAGTCCATGTAATTCTCCAGGCCAGAATACCGGAATGTGTAGCCTTTCTCTTCTTCAGGGCATCTTCCCAACCCAGGGATAAAATCCATGTCTCCCAAATTGCAGGCAGATTCTTTACTAGCTGAGCCACAAGGGAAGCCCATTAAGCCTTGAAATGAGCACAAAGATAAATCACACTGTGCCTTAAGAAATGTGTGATCCATAAGGGTTGTGCTAGTCTGTTAATTCACTGGAAGGTAATATAGACAGTATGCAGGTAAGGAAGCAACATTTAGAACTGGACATGGAACAACAGACTGGTTCCAAATAGGAAAAGGAGTACGTCAAGGCTGTATATTGACACTCTGCTTATTTAACTTATATGCAGAGTACATCATGAGGAACGTTGGGCTGGAAGAAGCACAAGCTGGAATCAAGACTGCCGGGAGAAATATCAATAACCTCACATATGCAAATGACACCACCCTTATGGCAGAAAGTGAAAAGGAACTACAGAGACTCTTGATGAAGTGAAAGAGGAGAGTAAAATAGTTGGCTTAAAGCTCAACATTCAGAAAACTAAGATCATGGCATCTAGTCCCATCACTTCATGGGAAATAGATGGGGAAACAATGGAAACAGGGGCTGACTTTATTTTTCTAGGCTCTAAAATCACTGCAATTGGTGATTGCAGCCATGAAATTAAAAGACACTTACTCCTTGGAAGGAAAGTTATGACCAACCAGACAGCATATTAAAACGCAGAGACATTACTTTGCCAACAAAGGTCTGTCTAGTCAAGAGTATGGTTTTTCCAGTGATGTCATGTGTGGATGTGAGAGTTGGACTGTGAAGAAAGCTGAGCACTGAAGAATGGATGCTTTTGAACTGTGGTGTTGGAGAAGACTATTGAGAGTCCCTTGGACTGCAAGGAGATCCAACCAGTCCATCTTAAAGGAGATCAGTCCTGGGTGTTCATTGGAAGGACTGATGTTGATGCTGAAACTCCAATACTTCAGCCACCTGATGCGAAGAGCTGACTCATTTGAAAAGACCCTGATGCTGGGAAAGATTGAGGGCAGGAGGAGAAAGGGATGACAGAGGATGAGATGACTGGATGGCATCATCAACTTGATGCACATGAGTTTGGGTGAACTCCAGGAGTTGGTGATGGACAGGGAGGCCTGGCATGCTGTGGTTCATGGGATCACAAAGAGTCAGACATGACTGAGCAACTGAACTGAACAGTATATAGACAGTGTGCTATAAAACAGGATAAAGTGTGTTCAAAGGGGAAAGACTTCTTTTGAAGAGGACACTGGGAAGGATGAGGAAAGTGGTGCTGAAACTGAGCACTGAGAAATTGGCAAGGTATAGAAAAGTATAACACAATGTTGACAGTATAACAGTAATAACACAGTAATAAATATAGCATAGGGCTTCCCTGGTGGTTCAGACAGTAGAGAACCTGCTAGCAATGCAGGAATGCCTAGTCTGATCCCTGGGTCTGGAAGATCCCCTGGAGAAAGGAATGGCTACACACTCCAGTACTCTTGGCTGGAAAATTCCATGGTCAGAGGAGACTGGTGGACAACAGTCCATAGGGTCACACAGAGTTGAATATGACTGAGTGACTTTCAACTTTCAATATCACATATAAAACCATTAAGGAATAGCTGGAGTGTACAAACTGTGGCTGCAAGGTTACCATCAGGTACTGAATTTATTGAAAATACTTACTTGTTTAGGTTTATAAAACAACATTTTGATCGTTTCACATATGTCAAAACTACCTTTTAAATATCAAATTTTACTTTTTAACTATTTGAAGTTAATTTTATGTCAACGAAACTGAGTTTGTATAAAAGAATATAATATTCTTCCATTTCAAAAGTTCATTACTTATGATATGAGTTTAATGTGGGCTTATTCTGTTGCACTCAAAGTGACTCAAAAGCAAAACTCCAATTTCTTGATAAATGAAAAAAATGACTATTTCTGAGTCTAAGGTACTATTTCGTTTTATTGAACTGAATAATGTAATAAAACGATACAGAATATTTTAAACTGTCAGTATGTAAAAATAAGGGCTTCCCAGGTGGCATTTGTTGTTGTTGCTCAGTCCTGTCTGACTCTTAGAAACTCTATGGACTGCAGCAAACCAGGCCTCCCTGTCCCTCACCATCTCCCAGAATTTGCCCAAGTTCATATCCTTTGCATCGGTGATGCCATCCAGCCATTTCATTCTCTGACACCCTCTTCTCCTTCTGCCTTCAATCCTCCCCAGTGTTAGGTAGTTACAGTAGGAAAAAGGAGTCCAGAATGGCAGTGGCTAAAACACAAAGAAGGGAAAAGCCCATGAAAACAGAACAAAGTAAGGTCCAAGGACCAGAGTGAGGACCTCAGGTAAAACAAACAGCCCTTCTGGCTGGCCCAATTTACATAGTGCAGGTTCAGGGGAAGGAGAAAAAACATATGAAAAGAAGAGCCAAAATTGGGCCGGGGGCTTCTCTTCTCTTCAAGTCTTTTGGGTCAGCCCGCCTTCGTGCCTCAAGGATGTATTTTCCTTTACCTTCTAAATAAAACTGAGCTGTAACACAGATCTGTAACACTGGTCCATCCATTGCTTCAAATTTTTGTTGTGACAAGACAGAACCAAGAAAATTACAAACTCCCCTGACTTTTCCAATGAGTCAGCTGTTCGCATCAGGTGACCAAAATACTAGAGCTTCAGCTTCAGCACCAGTTCTTCCAATGAGTATTTAGGGCTGATTTCCTTTACGAATGGAAATGGTGGCTTTAGTGGTAAAGAATCTACCTTCCAATGCAGGAGATGCAAGAGATATAGGTTCAATCCCTGGGTAGGGAAGATCCTCTGAAGTAGGGAATGGCAACCCACTCCAGTATTCTGTCCTGGACAATTCCATGGACCAAGGAAGCTGGAGTGCTACAGTACATGTAGTTGCAAAGAGTCAGACACAACTGAGTGACTGAGCACACACACATATTTAAAAATAAATGGCTTACTCCTTACTGTCGTTTCATTTTGCATTTTCTGTATACATTTCAATTGGCATATTCCAATAACATGACTTTCCCAGGGCAACTTTCCTTAATTTGCAGTGTTACTACATCAACGACTCCCCTTACAGATGATTTTTGTTATGTTCATTATGATTTTTCTATAAACAAAATCTAATCATTTATATATAGGATAAATCTAAAGATTTTCAAGCCTCTATTTTATTGTTGGGTTCCTTTTGGTGGTGATGTTTATATTCTAGGAGTTAGAAGGAAAAAATGCTGAGAAATGCTTATTCTAGGCAAGTTATAAATTGAGATATATCTATGTTCCTTGATCAAGAAGTTTTTCTTACCTTACCAAACTTCATTTCTATAGCAATCTTCCCTCCCTTCCCAGAACCCAAATTCTCCTGAATAACCTATTCTTCCAGTAATCAAGATTTCTTGGCCCTTTACTCTGTTACTTCACAGAGACATCATGGGGGGAAATGGATTCACTTATGATAATAGTTAGCTTGTAATACTATTATAGGGCTTTCCCTTTGGCTCAGCAGTAAAGAAGCCATCCACAGGTCAGGAGCCGCAGGAGACTCGAGTTTGATCACTGGTCAGTAAGATCCCCTGGAGGAGGGCATGGCAACCCACTTCAGTATTCTTGTCTGGAGAATCCCATGGACAGAGGAGCATGGTGGGCTACAGTCCCTAGGGTCACAAACAGTCAAACATGACTGAAGTGACTTAGCATGCACACACCATTATAAGCATCTTTTTTGTTTTTTAACTTATTTAAACCTCAAAAGCATCTTGTGTGATAGTTACCTTAATTAGTCTCATTTTACATATAAGGAAATTAAACCATCTGGAGAACTTAGGTAAGTTTCCCAAGGTCACAGGACATAAAATGCAGAGCTGAGATTTGGAGTCTATCTTACACTTGATCATATGCTATGTTTCAATAAATCACAAAACATAAATGTATTAGTATTAGTTAATATAGTCTATTACACATGCTTTAAAACCCAGATAAATAAAATTTTCAGAAGATTAATTAATCATTCTATTAATTAGAACATTTAAATAATGTGGCAACAATGATGGAGAAATTTTCATTATGTTACATCTTTGGTTTAGGAACATGCTTCTAATGATCACATAAATATAAAGCAGCCTACTCAGCCTGCAACTGGCCTCCCAAAATTCTGATATACTTCTTCCATTTTTCTTATGGAGAGAAAATTGCTCATAAACCATAACCAAATCAGAGGTAGACACTGTGATTATTTTTATTGTTCAGTCACAAAGTCATGTCTGACTCTTCGTGACTTCACTGACTATCGCACACCAGGTTCCTCTGTCCACTCTCTCCTGGAGTTTGCTCAGATTCATGGCCATTGAGACAGTGATGCTATGCAACCATCTCAGTCCCTGATGCCCCCTTCTGCTTTTGACTTCAGTCTTTCTCAGAATCAAGGTCTTTTCCAATGAGTCAGCTCTTCACATCAGGTGGCTGAAGTATTACTTCCAATATTTCCAAGAACAGTATATCATCAATATTCCTTCATGACATTATCTCTAATACCAACTTTTGCTGAGTTTATCATTAATTCACACCATCACAAAATGCTCTTTACAGCCAATGTAGACAATCATTATAGTAACAGATGAATGGATAAAGAAAATGTAGTATATACATACAACTTCCCTGTAGCTCAGCTGGTCAAGAATCCACCTGCAATGGGGGAGACCTATTTTCGATCCTTGGGTTAGGAAGATCCTTTGGAGGAGGGCATAGCAAGCCACTCTAGTATACTTTCCTGGAGAATCCCCATGGACAGAGGAACCTGGCAGACTATAGTCCATTGGTTTGCAAAGAGCCGGACACCACTGAGCAACTAAGCACACAAAAAGAAGGAAATCCTGCTTTTTGTAACAATATGAATGAAACTGAAGAACTTTATGCTAACTGAGATAAGCCAGATACAGAAAGACAATACTACATGATACCACTTCTATGAGGAATCTAAAATAGAAACATAGAGGTGAATGGCAATTGCCAGAGGTTGGGGGAAGTGGGAAATGGTAAGTTTAGTCAAAGGTTACAAAGTTTTAATCATGGAAGGTAATAAAGTCCTGGATATTTACTGTACAACATAGTGTCTATAGTTAACAGCAGTGTATGCTATACTTAAAAATTTGCTAAAATGGTAGCACTTAAGTGTATCTATCATAAAGTATTAGTAATAATAACTATTATTATCATTATTACAAATAAAGAGAATGGGAGGAAAGTTTTGGAAATGACAGATATGTTTATTGCTCCAATTGTAGTGATGTGTTCACAGAATATAAACAAAAAAAGTGTCCTGATTATGCACTTAGAAATTTACTATCCTATATATATATATATATACACACACCCTCACTCCCAGAAGTCTATGAATAGATTAATTTGGAAAGAGATCAGCTGATTTCAGATGGGTTCATTTGTGCATCTGAGGTCAGCTGAAACCTCAGCTTTGGTTGGGTTAGTCCTGAATGTCCTTAGCTCAGAAAAGTTTTCTCTGTTCCATAAAGTATCTCATCTTCTAGAAGATTTTAAGAAAGGAAAAATTTTTTTAATTGGAGAATTGATAATATAATCTGATGTTGTGTGTGAGCAATACCTGGGGAATATAGAATGAAGAAATATATCTGAAACTGTTCCTACAGTTATTACAGAAATTGGCCATGACAGCAATTTTTCATCTATAGTTAAAATTATCAATAAAGTTTGACTTGAAACAAATTTACATAACATACATGTGGCTATCAGTGAAAGTGATGAAAGTTACACATAAATAACAATAAAAAAATCAAGAGTGAAATGCAACTTAGATTCACCTCAGTATAAGGAAGAATTTTGCATTAGGTTTTCCAAGAAGAGAAATAAGCTGCTTCATGAAGTGATTTTTTCCATCATTGCTGCTATTTATATGCTCTAAGATATCAATAGTAGTTGCTTTAGAGTGGATTTTAAAACTTAGAATAAATTGGCCAAAACAAGGAATCATAAATATTATTTGTAGAATTAAAACTAAGTTGATAGGCAACAATCACAAAAATGAGACTGTTCATAAAGCACCCATAGTTATACATAAATTCAGATTAGAAATAACCTTGAAACTAATATCAATTAGCATATTATGATGCAAATTGTTATAGTGTATCATTTACTTGTCTGGAAAAGTTGAGTTTTAGTCTAGCCTGAGTCATAAATTGTCATATGTATTTTTGTCATTTGGTGTGTTACTTGATCTGTTTCCCTTAACTATATGTAAAAGAACAGTCTGCTGATCTAAGTGATGTGAAGGACAGAGTTGTGCAGAAGGCTGCATTAAAAATATTTTAGGCATAGGAAGTAAGTGTGAAGGCTGTTAGGTAAGGATGTGTCTGGGCTGTTAAACGAACAGAAGTTGTGTGTTGGAGCAGCTTGAGAGGGGAAGAATGTGAAGGTGAGAAGTAGTTTAGATCAATGCTTAGAGGACATTGCGAAGACTGGATTGTTACAGGGAGGAGGATCCAGAACAATAACAGATCATTCAGTTTCAATTCCAGCGTGGTGGTGAGATTGTGAGCATACAAGTGAAAGCAGGGAGGTCAGTATGAATCACAGTAGTCCAGCCAGAACTAATGAGGATGCTGTTGGTGAAGTGTGAGATGAAGTCGCTCAGCTGTGTCCAACTCTTTGCAACCCCATGGACTGTAGCCCACCAGGTTCCTCTATCCATGGGATTTTCCAGTCAAGAATACTGGAATGGGTTGCTATTTCCTTCTCCATGGGATCTTCCTGAGCAGGGATCAAACTCGGATCTCCCACATTGCAGGTAGATCTTTTACCATATGAACCACCATTGAATCCCACTGGTGAAGTGTAAGACATGATTTCAAGTAAGTTGTACTTCACTGATGGGATTCTCTGTGCATGTGATGGAGACAAGTCAGTGATAACATTTATTGTATCTTACATTTTCTGTTTCCCCCTCTGTGAGAAGGACCATGTGATAAATTTCATTATCATCTAACTTGTTTTATCAAATATAAAAATATATATTTGATATGTTAGGTATTCCAGTAACTAAGGTTAAATTTTATTTTATATGTCAATATATTTTTACAGAGATGAGTGAGGGGTCTGTTTATTTTTTTATGCAATTGAGGTTTTGTGGTTCTTCATTAAATTGCATTGTGTAACAATAAATAATGCAGGTAGTTAAAATGAAATTGGTTAATGAATTTTTATGTGATAAACACAAATATTTTAATACTAGATGACTGATATACTCACACACATGTACATGCATATATCCAAGAATTTTATGCTTAAATGATGACACTATTTATACAAAATTTAAAATGCAACCAAGTAGAATCAATTGGAATTTGTGACTAGGACACAGGTGACATTATTGTGCAGGAATTATTTGAAGACCTTTGATGCTTTATTTAACAGATATTTATTACCAGCAGTAGAGAGGCAAATGCATTTCAACATATCCATGGTAACCACATGGGAGACAGACAATCATTTTTTATAGAAAAGTTATCAAATTTATTTTGCATAAGCACCAACATGCAAACATGCATGCGTGCTAAGTCACTTCAGTCGTGTCCAACTCTATGTAACCGAATGGACTGAAGCCTGGGTGCTTGTTAAAAGCTGGGAATACAAATAACAAATATTCAGACTCAAATTTTTGTGTACAGTTTGGAATTTGCCTGTTAAAGTGTACTCCAGGTGATTCTGATATGCTTGGTTTTCAGATTAAACTTTGAGAAACATAAATATACCACGTACAAATAATGCAAAGTGTTAAGAAAAAAAAAGTGGTGGAACCCTGGAAAAAAAAACATACTAATATTCAAAATGTAAAAAGAGAAGTAGACAAAAACAAAAGTGAAGACTGGCTTTAACTGTCATTCGAATGTCACCTTCATTATGTTTTCCCTGGGTCCTTTATAAGAAAATTCAACCATCAAATCTCTCCAAGGCACTTGTTAATCTCAATTTACTTTTAAAGTTTAAACGTTTTATAACAGATGTTATATAACGCTAACAGTGTGTTTCTTTAAATATTAATGCTAGGTTCCCTCCCCACAACTGTGCTCTGTGAGAGTAGGTTATTTGCCTGTTCATTGCATTATTCCCAGTACCAAGAATAGGATCTGGTATAAACTAGACTCTCACTATTTAATTTTTGAAAACATGAAGTAGAATGAAAAGCAATGTTTTGTCTAGAAGGATTCTATCTTTCTGGAATTGATAGCATTTGAATCCACCTGTGATTAAAGCGAATGGCCATACACAAGGGCTGCTTTTCAAACTGAAGCTAAAGAATAAAAGCAGAAGAGAGCAAGATAAGCAGTGTTTGTAGATATAAACTCAGATGGTTTGCTGCCTATTATACTGAATAAATTAGGAATAAACTCATGAATGGCTTGGGATTTATACATATAGATATTTTGGTAAGCCAAGTTCCAAAATGGACCAAGTTCATGCCTTAATCCCTGGAATGTGCTTTTGATAAGATGCTGTTCTTACAATGTTTCCTATAAAACTAAAATTACTAATCATAACTAAAAAGGGAGATTCTCCAGACAAGCTGATCTAATTACAGGAGACCTTAAACAGAGACTTTTAAGATCTGGATGGGAAATGGCAACGAGAATACAAAAATTTTTAGTAGTTCAGCAAGTTGGAAATCAAGGGGATACATATGACAGGCTGACTGCATAAGATACTAAAGAAACAAAACAAATCTTCTAAAAAGCAGAGTAAAACCCCTTAATCTTGTGACACTTCTGAAGTCAAAACTTGACTGAGTGGGCACTTATTTCAAAAACATTGCCAGCTTCCTCAAAACACTACTCGATGGTTAAGCCAGATGGGGTAGGGAAGACTGGAGAGTTACAGTAAAATTCCCAATGGACAGAATTGAATCTCTTGTAATCTTTTGGGATAAAGGATACTGACTTGGAAAACTCTCAATCAAAAACTCAGGAGACCACATTTAGAAAAAAAGGCACATCAGAGTTATACAGATTCTTACCATAAATATAACAAAGACCAACTCATCTTAATTTCTGATTGGATTTAGATGACTAGCTTCTCCTATATTTGACTCACAGAGAAAAAGGTAAACTTTACTAAGTGGAAAATATCATCCAGAACCTCAGAATTATTAAACACTAACTGGCATAAAAATCTAAACAGGCTAAGAAAAAAAAAACTATGACCAATAATCAAGGAAAAAAAAACAGAAAATAGATGCAGTTACACCAATGATTCATATATTCAAATTAATAATTTAGTACTTGAAAATAACTGATTAACACGTTAAATAGCAAAAAAATAAATAGATTAAAAGTTAATAAAATTTATGAAATAATTAGAATCTATCATAAAAATTAGTTGGCACTGTAAAAAGAAAATAAAATATGATATCTAAAATCAAGACTAGTGGGTAGTTATAAATGGACACATTACAACAGGACATCAGTTACCTAGGAGAGAGTCAACAAAAAATACAAACTGAAGCACTGGGGAGTATTTGGGAAACAACAGAGCACAGATACTCAAATATTCAAAGACTAATGGTTAACCATTTTCTAAAAATTATGAAAGACAGGTACAAAAAATAATTTTACTTTTAACAGGATATACAAAAAATAAACTTTACCTAGGTTCTTACAGTAAACCTGCTGCAAAGCATAAAAAAGTAAATCATGAAAGTGAGCCAAAAGAAGAAAGATATCTTCTCTTCAAACAACTATAAGAATGGCAGCTTTCTTCTCAACACTAATGACAGAAGTCAGAGACAGCAGAATGACATCTTTATATTTCCAAATTGTAAGTACTGCCAACCTAGAATTTAATAACAAGTTAATATATCCTTATACTTCAAAATAAAAGGGAAATAAAGATGTTTGCAAAGACTGGGGGAAGTTGTCAGTAATAGGAACATAATTAAAAATAAAAGTCAAAATAAAAGCAAGTTCTTCAAGGAAGAAAAAGGTGATCTAAAATATGAACACAGAAACATAGAATGGCATTAAAATGTATTTTAAAATAATAGATGAATAAGGATAAATAATTGTTTAATGTACAAAACAAATATAGAAATGTTTTAGAGAGTTTAAAGTATATGTAAACCAAAGCTCCATGACAACATTAAGGCAAAAAGGAAATGGCTTTTACAGATTATAGAGTGCTAGCAGTATAGGGAAAATAGAAAAATGATAATTTTATTCGACTGTAATTTGATATTTACAAATATAAAATAATAAATGTTGGAGAGGGTGTGGAAAAAAGGGAATCCTTCTACACTGTTGGTGGAAATGTAAATTGGTATAGCCATTATGGAAAACAATATGGAAATTCCCTAAAAAACTAAAAACGGAGTTGCCATATGATTCAGCAATCACACTCCTGGGCACATATCCGAAAAAAAAACTCTAATTCAAAAAGATATATGCACTCCAATATCTGTAGTAGCACTAATTACAATATTCAAGACATAGAAGCAACCCAAATGTCAATCAATAGATTAACGGATAAAGATGTGGCATATATACAATGGAATATTTCTTATCAATATAAAAGAATAAAACAATGCCATTTGCAGCAACATGGGTGGACCTAGAGATTATCATACAAACTGAAGTAAGTCAGACAGAAAAAGACAAATATCATATGATACCACTTATATGTGGAATCTAAAATATGACACAAATGAACTTATTTACAAAACATAAACAGAGTCACAGACAGAAAAGAAACTTATGGTTACCAAATGGGAGGGGGTGAGAGAGGGACAAATGAGGAGTTTGAGATTAGCAGATTCAAACTACCACATATAAAAGAGATGAACAACAAGGACCTACTGTATAGCACAAGAAACTATTAGTATATTCAATATACTATATTAAATTATAATCAGAAAAAATCTGAAAAAGGATATATACATATATACATGAATCCCTTTGCTGTACACCACAAACTAACACAACATTGGAAATCAACTATATGTCAATAAAAATAAATTTAAAAATTTTTTTAAATAGGTTATCATGGATTATCTGGGTGGGCCAAGCAAGTATTAGTATAAATACAAAGTCCTCTAAAGTGAAAGAGGAAGGCAAAAGGAGAGGAAAGAATTAGACAGAAATTTGAAGATGCTACAGTACAGTCCTTGAGGAAAGAGCAAGTAGACAATAAATGAAGGTGGCCTCCAAAAGCTGGAAAAGGCAAGGAAACATTCTCCAATAGAGCTTCTAGGAGGATTGCAGCCAGGTCTACACCTCAATTTTAGTTCAGAAAGACCCATTTTCTAACACTGGATGTCTAGAACTGTAAGATAATATGTCAGTGTTGTTTTAAGCCACAAAATGTGTGGTAATTGGTTACACATACAATAAGAAAGTAATGCACTAAGTTCATTCTATAGAAAATTTGAAGTGGAAACTTCACTTTACTGGAAGTACCCTAGTCACCTACCTGTTTAAAACCATTATATGAGGCTGCTGCTGCTGCTAAGTCACTTCAGTCGTGTCCCACTGTGTGTGACCCCATAGATGGAAGCCCACCAGGGTCCCCCATCCCTGGGATTCTCCAGGCAAGAACACTGGAGTGGGTTGCCATTTCCTTCTCCAATGTGTGAAAGTGAAAAATGAAAGTGAAGTCTCTCAGTCGTGTACGACCCTTAGCTACCTCACGGACTGCAGCCTACCAGGCTGCTCCATCCATGGGATTTTCTAGGCAAGAGTACTGGAGTGGCTTGCCATTGTCTTCTCCGATTATATGAGGCAGTTCTCGCCAAAGAAGAAGGTTCACAACTTGAAGCATTTTAGATAATCCCTAATTTAAATATTCAAAATGGTCTAAATAGAAGTGGTTTTCCATAGTATGTAACCTATAAAAAAAAAGGCAGTACACAGTCCCTAATATTTAGAAATATTCTTTTGATGGAGTTTGGGCTGTATGAAAAGAAACACTTTAAACTGTGAAAAATATTCAAAATTGTAGAAACTGGAGTTGATAACCAACTGACTAAAAGAAGTGCCAATCAAAATTAAAACATGTCTAGCAACAGATTAAAAATTAAAATAAATATTTCTATGTATAGAGTATAATATTCAGTGAATGTTTAATACTCTGAATAAAAGAGCCCTCAAATTTTTCAGGTCTAGATTTGTAACTCTGTTAAATATAGTATATATTTATACTATATATTATACTACATTTAGTTAAATGTAGTATAAACTTTGTGTACTTTAGGTAATAAGTCTAAATGACATGAATCCAAAACCAACCAATATAATTAATATATATTAATAATTATTAAATTATTAATATATATTATGTCAATATAATTAATATATTTATTATATAATTATTATAATAAATAATTATATAATTAATATAAAATAATTAGCCTCCAATTAAAAAAAAAAGAAACTGAGGCATAGAGAAGTAATTTAACCTGGCAAAGACACACAGTCAGCAAGTGACAAAATTGCCCAAGGCTATATCCAGATTCCACGGAAATCCTGTTTTAAGGAACTTTTATGAAAAATAATAGTGTCCATTGAAAACATGCAATTTTCCCACTAGATATGCCATAAATATTATTAAAATAATTTTTAAAAAAATAAAAATATGAACATAAAAAATTGGAATTAAGAGAGGCAGATTTAGAGTCAGAAGAAGTATTAAGTAGTTATTTTCTTAACTGCCATAGTGTGTAGCCTCTAATGTATTTTCTACAGTTTATAATTAAAGAAATCATGATTTAGGTTTATTGCATAAGTGAAAGAAAAGTGAAGTTGCTCAGTCGTGTCCGATTCTTTGTAACCCCCATGAGGAGCTTACCAGGCTCCTTAGTCCATGCAAATTTTCCAAGCTGAGTACTGGAGTGGGTTGCCATTTCCTTCTCCAGGGTATCTTCCCGAACCAGGAATCAAACCCGGGTCTCCAGCATTGTAGGCAGACACTTTACCATTTGAGCCACCAGGGAAGCTTACTGCATAAAGCTGTAGTTATTAAAGTAGCATTTGGCACTAAAAACAATAAACTTTAGAAGGCATAATTGATATAAAACAAAGAAAAGTAGATTAATATAGGGAAGACAAAACACAGAGGAAATTTTCTTAAAAAGCTTAGCACAAAGAAACAAAAGCAAAAAGTGGCATATCAATAAGTAGATATGAGACAATCTTAACATTAAAGATATTTAGCTGAATATGCATATTTATATATATTTCAGAGACACACTCAGAATAAGATGGAGTAGCAGGGACTAGAAATCTATTTTGTGTATTTATCTATCATCTATCTAAGCCTGGCATGCTGTTGTCCATGGGGTCACAAAGAGTCGGACATAACTTTGTGACTGAACAACAACGTATGGGAAAAGAATCTTCAAAGGAGTGGATATGTGTATATGTATAACTGATTAACTTTTCTGTATGGCAGAAATTAACATGGCATTGTAAATCAACTATAACCCAATAAAAATTAACTAAAAGTTAAAAAAGTCTAAATGATTAAGTGAATAAAAATAGTCAAAATGTTCTGACGTCCATTAAACATCAAGGTCTTTGTATAATGTACTAGAGAATTGGTCAAGTTCGAACAAGAAGGTATAGACATTGTTGGCAGAAAACATTCAGCTCCATTCCAGCACCAGTAACTCTGGCAAGAGCTGGCAGTGTCCATGCAGGCTCACGATGCTTGAGCAGTCAACATTTAGCTGTTGCTGAAGTCATGTAAAAAGAGCTGCAGTTATATATTCTGGAAAAACCACATGAATAATATAGTTTACTCTCATGGCCTGGAAAAAAATTCAATGATGATGCTTAAAACTGAAATATCCTGCTATAGACTGCATAATTTTATAGAGGAGGCGGCATTATTAGTAAGTACATAGAGTGGTCATAAAATACATCAGGAAAAAAATGGCTTATTTAGTTCCACACTACAGTACTGTTTAGATTCCCAATGGTATGTAAAGAAGTGCAATCTGCCTGAAAGTTACAATGCCCAGATGTGACCTTCACAAATTTATTTTATTCTTCAGAGCAACTGTCTTAAATTTTTAACTACCCTACTTGTCAGCACACCTGCCTGTACATGGTTTGCCCCCAGAAGGCTTATTTCACTGATCAACTTGAGAAACATACAGTCTTTTTCATTGGAATGGGACATTTTTCCCCACTAAGGGACAATGCCAGTTTTATATAAATAATTGTTTGAATAGCAGGAAAATACTAACCAATTCTAACACTAGATTGAGTGCATCAGTATGATTTAACTAAGTAAAGAAACGTGAACAGAGATTTCACAGAAAAAATAAAAAAGACCATTTCTATTTCTGCAGACTACAAAGTTAAGATGTGGTAATTAACAGAAACACCTTATAAAAATGAATGAAAATGGCATAACTGAGAAAGAATATAGTGTTTATATTATACTTTATGTGGATAAGAAATATAAGCCGTGGACATCTGAGGTTAGTTAGAACTCAATGCAGTGTAGGTTTTTGTTTATCTGGATAAAACTGAAATGGAATGATTGCATCTAAGTGCTTTGAAATATCATTATTATAGAACTTGAAGTAATCATTTTAACACTTCAATTTTGTTGCTGAGCCAGACAGAAACAAACTCCCTTTTCCACTTATCTTTGAAAAATGCAAATATAGTGTTTCAATATGTCTCAAATGGCATGACCCCATCTTATTATTCAGTTTTCACAACTCATTAGGAGAACTGAGAGGAATAATGCCACAAAGAGTGGGAATGAGGGAAATTTTTCCATATGACTGTTTCTTTTTAAGTTTGAGAATAAAATGAACTCAAGAGATGTCCTCTTTCAAAGAAGTAATTTACATGAGCATTCAAAAGGGTAAGTGATAGAGTCACAGGTTTTTCTGTAAGATTTTATATTTTATTCTATGAGATGAAAAAGATGTATGCTTGATATATATATATGATAAATGTGTATATGTATCTGTTAATTGCTACAGGAGGTTTATGTATCAGTGACCTAAATTGTAAACAAAAATATAGTAATTGTATGTTATTAGCACCAACCACCTTGATACAGAATAGTTCAGTTCAGTCGCTCAGTCATGTCCAACTTTTTGGGACCCCATGAACCGCAGCTTGCGAGGCCTCCCTGTCCATCACAACTCCCGGAGTTCACCCAAACTCATGCCATTGAGTCAATGATGCCATCCAACCATTTCATCCTCTACCGTACCCTTCTCCTGCCCTCAATCTTTCCCAGCATCAAAGTATTGGGGTTTCAGCTTCAACATCAGTCCATCCAATGAACACCCAGGACTGATCTCCTTTAGGATAGACTGGTTGGATCTCCTTGCAGTCCAAGGAACTCCCAAGAGCCTTCTCCAACACCACAGTTCAAAAGCATCAATTCTTTAGCACTCAGCTTTCTTCACAGTCCAACTCTCACATCCATACATGACCACTGGAAATGGTGGTCATGACTAGACGGACCTTGGTTGACAAAGTAATATCTCTGCTTTTTAATATGTTTTTTAGGGTGGTCATAACTTTCCTTCAAGGAGTAAGCGTCTTTTAATTTCATGGCTGCAATCAGCATCCGCAGTGATTTTGGAGCAAAAAAATAAAGTCTGACACCGTTTCCACTGTTTCCCTATCTCTTTGCCATGAAGTGATGGGACCAGATGCCATGATCTTAGTATTCTGAATGTTGAGCTTTAAGTCAACTTCTTCAATCTCCTTTTCCACTTTCATCAAGAGGCTCTTTAGTTCTTCTTCACTTTCTGCCATAAGGGTATATTATCTGCATATCTCAGGTTACTGACATTTCTCCTGTTCTTGACATTTCTTGATATTTCCTGTTATTGATATTTCTGACCATTCAGGTATGATCTAAATCAAATCCCTTATGATTACACAGAGGAAGTAAGAAATAGATTTAAGGGCCTAACAGACAGAGTGCCTGATGAACTATGGATGGAGGTTCATGACACTGTACAAGAGACAGGGATCAAGACCATCGCCACGGAAAAGAAATGAAAAAAGGCAAAATGGCTGTCTGAGGAGGCCTTAAAAATAGCTGTGAAAAGAAGAGAAGCGAAATGCAAAGGAGAAAAGGAAAGATATAAGCATCTAAATGCAGTGTTCCAAAGAATAGCAAAGAGAGAAAAGAAAGCCTTCCTCAGTGATCAATGCAAAGAAATAAAGGAAAATAATAGAAAGGGAAAGACTATAGATCTCTTCAAGAAAATTAGAGGTACCAAGGGAACATTTCATGTGAAGATGGACTCAATGAAGAACAGAAATGGTATGGACCTAACAGCAGCAGAAGATATTAAGAAGAGGTGGCAAGAATACACAGAAGAACTGTATAAATAGATCTTCACGATACAGAAAAAGCAGCAGATAAATTCAGCCTCAGAGATGTTCTAACCAGGTTGTAATCCTGGAATTCAACTTTGCATGAAATCGTCTTCACCTGCTCTTCCTGCTGCTAAGTCACTTCAGTCGTGTCCAACTCTGTGTGATCCCCATAGAAGGAAGCCCACCAGGCTCCCCCGTCCCTGGGATTGTCCAGGCAAGAACACTGGAGTGGGTTGCCATTTCCTTCTCCAATGTGTGAAAAGTGAAAAGTGAAAGTGAAGTTGCTCAGTCGTGTCCGACCCATAGCGACCCCACGGACTGCAGCCTACCAGGCTCCTCCATCCATGGGATTTTCTAGGCAAGAGTACTGGAGTGGCTTGCCATTGCATTCTCTGATCTGCTCTTCCTAGGACTAGGGAAAAAAGTGAAAAGGTAGACTCATTACTCAGTGTTGTGATTATTGATAAATACAATACTTGGTAGAAAGTATAAATGGAAAATCTTAATATGCTAAACAAGCTATCCCTCTTGAAACTCTGGAGGAATTAGAAAAATTTTGAGAAATGTTTTGAATTGGTATGTGAAATGAGTGTAGAGGCTTTGTCCTGTGGGATGAAGTAAGCTATGGAAGGTAAGGTAAGAAAGGAACTGTTGGGCTTTGTTTTGTTTCTCTTCAGCATTTGTTGTGGGAAAATGAGTTTCCTTCAATACTAGCAGTAACTCCCCTGGAGTTACTCTCCCTGCAGTAACTCCCCTGAAGTTACTCTCCAGCAGTAACTCTCCCTAGAGAAGGTAATGGCAACGCACTCCAGCCAGTAGTCTTGCCTGGAGAATCCCATGGACAGAGGAGTCTGGCAGGCTACAGTCAATGGGGTCGCAAGAGCTGGACACGACTTAGTGACTAAACCACCACCACTAGCAGTAACTTAACTCTCCAGCACCAGAGTAATGCAGAGTAAAATCAGTGCTGTAGAAAAGCCCCGTGTGAGTGGAAGGTTGAGGAAATAGTGGGGTCAGCCAGATGAGGACATTTGATTCCCTCTCCAAAACCTCAAAACACTGTGACCTCAAGATTCTATTTAAGGAGCGCTTTTTTCCTAGATTTTGAGACTCGGAGGACAAAAATCTAATCTGAGCAGATATTTTGGAGAGTTTTAAATGATAAACTATTCTGATGTTTGGAAGTCTTTATTCTTCTCAGGTTCATATATCGTTCCATATCTCAAGAGTTTATCAAGCTGACCCAGCATATAGTCTGACCTAGCTCAATACTAAAAAAAATCTCATCAAGATAATTCATACCAATTTTCAGTTCAGTTCAGTTCAGTCGCTCAGTCATGCAGAGAGTCGGACACGACTGAGAGACTGAACTGAACTAAACTGGAAGATACAGAGACACTGTTGGTCATCACTGAAGGCAAAAAGGTAATTTGAAATTAAGAACTCACAGTGTCCAGATTCATATTATGTGAATGTCTCCCGTAACTTTAGAAAGTTTCTAGGAAACAAAGGGGAAAAAAATGAGGAAAAAAGCAAAAGAAATAGCAACAATAACTAAGTGCCCACTCTTGATATCTGAATATCTGCTAAAACCAATGGATTTTTTAAATATTCATGTTTTCCACAGATTTTCACTAAAAAGCTCGTTTCAATCATAGTATTTTTCTGTCCTGGGACATGAAGTGATTTTCTGATTTACCTCCTACTTCCAATTAACTATTCAAACTTAAATTCCATGATTACTTATTTATTATATTTTTTACTGGAGGATAATTATGTTATAATATTGTGGTGGTCTCTGCCATTTATCAACGTGAATCAGTCATAATTCAAGGATATATTTATATATCCCCTCCCTCTTGAGCCTCGCTCACTGCCCATTCCACCCATCTGTGTCATCACAGAGTGCCAGACTGGGCTCCCTTTGTTATACACCAGCTTCCTGCTAGTTACCAACTTTACACATGATAGTTTGTTTAAGTCAGTGCTACTTTCTCAATTTATGATAGTATCTCTTCCCCTGCTTTGTCCATAAGTTTGATCTCTACATCTGCATCTCTATTTCTTCTCTGTAAATAGATTCATCAGTACTATTTTTCTAGATTCTCTATATAGTGTGTTCAGTTCATTTCAGTCGCTCATCGTGTCCGACTCTTAGCGACCCCATGAACCACAGCACACCAGGCCTCCCTGTCCATCACCAACTCCCAGAGTTCACTCAAACTCATGTTCATCGAGTCGGTGATGCCATCCAGCCACCTCATTTTCTGTCTTCCCTGTCTTCTCCTACCCCCAATCCCTCCTAGCATCAGACTCTTTTCCAGTGAGTCAACTCGTCGCATGAGGTGGACAAAGTATTGGAGTTTCAGCTTTAGCATAAGTCCTTCCAATGAACATCAAGGATTGATCTCTTTTAGAATGGACTGGTTGGATTTCCGTGCAGTCCAAGAGAATCCCAAGAGTCCTCTCCAGCACCAGAGTTCAAAAGCATCAATTCTTCGGCGATCAGTTTTCTTCACAGTCCAACTCTCACATCCATACATGACCACGGGAAAAACCATAGCCTTGACTAGACAGACCTTGGTTGGCAAAGTAATGTCTCTGCTTTTTAATATGCTGTCTAGGCTGGTCATAACTTTCCTTCCAAGGAGTAAGCGTCTTTTAATTTCATGGCTGCAATCAGCATCCGAAGTGATTTTGGAGCCCAAAAAAATAAACTCTGACACTGTTTCCACTGTTTCCCCATCTATTTCCCATGAAGTGATGGGACCAGATGCCATGATTTTCCTTTTCTGAATGTTGAGCTTCAAGCCAACTTTTTCACTCTCCTCTTTCACTTTCATAAAAAGGCCTTTGAGTTCCTCTTCACTTTCTGCCATAAGGGTGGTGTCATCTGCATATCTGAGGTTCTTGATATTTCTCCCGGCAATCTTGATTCCAGCTTGTGCTTCTTCCAGCCCAGCGTTCCTCAAGATGTACTCAGGATAGAACTTAAATAAGCAGCATGACAATATACAACCTTGACATACTCCTTTTCCTATTTGGAACCATTCTGTTGCTCTATGTCCAGTTCTAACTGTTGCTTCCTGACTTGCATACAGGTTTCTCAAGAGGCAGGTCAGGTGGTCTGGGATTCCCATCTCTTTCAGAATGTTCCACAGTTTATTGTGATCAACACAATCAAAGGCTTTGGCATAGTCAATGAAGCAGAAATAGATGTTTTTCTGGAACTTTCTTGCTTTCTCCATGATCCAGTGGATGTTGGCAATTTGATCTCTGGTGCCTCTGCCTTTTCTAAATCCTGCTTGAACATCTGGGAGTTCACGGTTCACATATTACTGAAGCCTAGCTTGAAGAATTTTGAGCATGACTTTACTAGCGTGTGAGATGAGTGCAATTATGCAGTAGTTTGAGCATTCTTTGGCATTCCATTTCTTTGGAATTGGAATGAAGACTGACCTTTTCCTGTCCTGTGGCCATTGCTGAGTTTTCCAAATTTGCTGGCTTATTGAGTGCAGCACTTTCACAGCATAATCTTTCAGGATTTGAAATAGCTCAACTGGAATTCCATCACCTCCACTAGCTTTGTTCGTCGTGATGCTCTCTAAGGCCCACTTGACTTCACATTCCAAGATGTCTGGTTCCAGGTGAGTGATCACGCCATCGTGATTATCTTCGTCGTGAAGATCTTTTTTGTACAGTTCTTCTGTGTATTCTTGCCACCTCTTCTTAATATTTTCTAGTTCTGTTAGGTCCATATCATTTCTGTCCTTTATCGAGCCCATCTTTGCATGAAATGTTCCCTTGATATCTTTAATTTTCTTGAAAAGATCTCGTTTTTCCTATTCTGTTGTTTTCCTCTATTTCTTTGCATTGATCGCTGAGGAAGGCTTTCTTATCTCTCCTTGCTATTCTTTGGAACTCTGCATTCAGATGCTTATATCTTTCCTTTCCTCCTTTGCTTTTCGCTTCTCTTCTTTTCACAGCTATTTGTAAGGCCTTCTCAGACAGCCATTTTGCTTTTTTGCATTTCTTTTCCCTGGGGATGGTCTTGGTCCCTGTCCCCTGTACAATGTCACGAACCTCCGTCCAGAGTTCATCAGGCACTCTATCTATCAGATCTAGTCCCTTAAATCTATTTCTCACTTCCACTGTATAATCATAAGGGATTTGATTTAGGTCATATCTGAATGGTCTAGTGGTTTTCCCTACTTTCTTCAATTTAAGTCTGAATTTGGCAATAAGGAGTACATGATCTGAGCCACAGTCAGCTCCTGGTCTTGTTGTTGCTGACTGTATAGAGCTTCTCCATCTTTGGCTGCAAAGAATATAATCAATCTGATTTTGGTGTTGATCATCTGGTGATGTCCATGTGTAGAGTCTTCTCTTGTGTTGTTGGAAGAGGGTTTGCTATGACCAGTGCAATCTCTTGGCAAAACTCTATTAGCCTTTGATCTGCTTCATTCCGTGCTCCAAGGCCAAATTTGCCTGTTACTCCAGGTCTTTCTTGACTTCCTACTTTTGCATTCCAGTCCCCTATAATGAAAAGGACATCTTTTATTGGTGTTAGTTCTAAAAGGTCTTGTAGGTCTTCATAGAACTGTTCAACTTCGGCTTCTTCAGCATTACTGGTTGGGGCATAGACTTGGATTACTGTAATATTGAATGGTTTGCCTTGGAAACGAACAGAAATCATTCTGTCGTTTTTAAGATTGCATCCAAGTACTGCATTTCGGACTCTTTTGTTGACCATGACGGCTACTCCATTTCTTCTAAGGGATTCCTGCCCACAGTAGTAGATAGAATGGTCATCTGAGTTAAATTCATCCATTCCAGTCCATTTTAGTTCACTGATTCCTAGAATGTCGACGTTCACTCTTGCCATCTCCTGTTTGACCACTTCCAATTTGCCTTGATTAATGGGCCTAACATTCCAGGTTCCTATGCAATATTGCTCTTACAGCATCGGATCTTGCTTCTATCACCAGTCACATCCACAACTGTGTATTTGTTTCACTTTGGCTCCATCCCTTCATTCTTTCTGGAGTTAATTCTCCACTGATCTCCAGTAGCATACTGGGCAACTACCGACCTTGGGAATTTCTCATTCAGTATCCTCTCATTTTGCCCTTTGATACTGCTCATGGGGTTCTCAAGGCAAGTATACTGAAGTGGTTTGCCATTCCTTTCTCCAGTGGACCACATTCCACCAGACCTCTCCACCATGACCCTTCCATCTTGGGTGGCCCTACACGGCATGGCTTAGTTTCATTGAGTTAGACAGGGCTGTGGTCCATATGATCAGATCAACTAGTTTTTTGTGCTTATGATTTCAGTGTTTCTGCCTCTAATACCCCCTCCCAATACCTACTGTCTTATTTGGGTTTCACATACCTTGGTCGTGGAGTATCTCTTCACAGCTGTTCCAGCAAAGTGTAGCCGCTGTACCTTACCTTGGATGAGGGGTACGCTGGCTCTAGTGGCGCAGACGTGAGAGACACCGGTTTGGCACAACCCACCACGCACAGAAGTGCAGCCGAGAGGAGCTACCCCACACCCAAGCTCTGGGCGGTGGCCGAGAGGAGTTGTCCCACGTCCAAGCGGCGGTGGCTGCATGGGTACAGGAGGGCCGAGAGGAGCTACTCCACATATCAACTTTCCTCTGTATAATAGGCTCTCAGTTCATCCACTTCATAAGAAGTGACTCAATACTCTATCATGTGTAAAACAGATAACTAGTGGGAAACTGATATATAATACAGAGAGCCAATCTGATGTCTTGTGATGACCTGGAGAGGTGTGATGGGACGGGGGAAGGGGGCTCTAAAGCGAGAGGATGTGTGTGTGTGTTAGTTGCTTGGTCATGTCCAACTCTTTGTGACTCCATGGACTATAGCCCACCAATCTCCTCTGTCCGTGGAATTCTCCAGGCAAGAATACTGGAGTGGATTGCCATGCCCTTTTCCAGGGGATCTTCCTGAACCAGGGATTGAACCCCAGTCTCCTGCATTGTGGGAAGATTCTTTACCTTTTGAGCTACCCAATGAACACATATATATATATTTTATATGTATGTATATGTATAAACACGCACACATATATATATACATATAATTATGACTGTTTTTGTTGTATAGCAGAAGCCAGTACATTGTAACCATCCTCCAAACAATAAAAAAAGAAAAAATAATAATCCGTACTTTCCCTTAAATTTCTTGAAAGCTGCTTAGAACAACATATTATGTTTCTTTGAAGGCTTATTTTTTAAGAGAAGAGATTTGTAAGGCATTTCCTTAAGATCCTATGCAAACTATGCAAAATTATCTCCTTGCATATCTATCAGTTTTGCTTCATATATTATAAACCTCTTTTATGTTATGAACATTTAGGATTGTCACATCCTCTAAAAAATTCATGTCTTTAATCATTAGGAAACGATTTGCTTTATCTCTGGTAAACGTCTCTTCCTTGAAATCTATTTTAAAATTAACATTGGTCTTCCCTTGAAGCTAAGTTGATAAATAATCTGCCTGCAATGCAGGAGACGAGGATTCGATCCCTGAGTCAAGAAGCTCCTCTGGAGAAAGAATATCAACCCACTCCAGTATTCTTGCAGGGAGAACCCCATGGACAGAGGAGCCTGGCAGGCTACAGTCCATGGGGTCGCAAGAGTCAGACATGACTTAGCAACTAGATCACCACCACTCCGACTTTGCCTTTGAACTACTTATGTCTTTATATTTTATTCCTTTCTTCTTCAATTAAAAAATCTATGCCTTTAGGTTGGGGGGTTTAGACTATGTAAATTTAATACTGGGTTTCCCCAGTGGCTCAGCTGTAAAGAATCCACCTGAAATGCAGGATCCAGATAAGACATGGATTTGATCCCTGGGTGGGAAAAATCCCCTGGAGGAGGGCATGGCAACCCATTCCAGCATTCTTGCTTGGAGAATCGCATGGATAGAGGATCCTGGCAGGCTGAAGTCCACAGGGTTGTACAGTTTTTGAGAGGACTGAATCAACATAGCACACATGCACATTTAATTCCTACTGACATGGTTGGGTGTAAGTCTGGCATCTGTTGTCATTTTGTTTCAATTTTCCTTTTTTTTTCCTGCCTTCTTTGGAAATAATTATTTTTATGATTCCATTTTATTTATTTTCTTGGCTATGAGATATAGTCCTTTATGATTGCAGTGCTTTTCTCTGGGAATTAGAGTTACATATACTTATCAGTCTACCTCTAAGTGATAGGATACCACTTCAAATATAATACAAGAACCTTGCAAATAAATGCTTTGATTTCTCACTTCCTGTTGATATGTTATGCTGTTATGTTATTTATTTTTGGTTTACACCTTATATATATACATATATTTGGAGTAGGAAATGGCAATCCACTCCAGTATTCTTGCCTGGAAAATTCCATGGAAAGAGAAACCAGGCATGCTACAGTCCATGGGGTCACAATGAGTCAGACACAACTGATCACACACACATACATATCCGTATGTTTTAAATCTAACAGTGCACTGTTATTTTTATTTAAATGTCATTGCCTTATTTTAAAGTCAATTATCTTATATAGATTTAAATAATAAGAAAAATACTTCATAGGTTCACTAATATAGTTACCATTTCTGTTGCTCTGCTTATTTTTGTGTAGAACCATATTTACATTTGGTGGTATTTTCTTCCCACATGACTTCCTATTCATTTCTTATTGTGTGAGATTTCAGGGAATAAATTTTTCACTTTTCATATGTTTGAAACATTTATAAAAATTCTTTATTTTCAAAATATACTTGGTATGGTGTTCTAGGCTGACAATTATTTTTCTTTCAGATGTTTAAAGAAGTTGCTCTACTATCTTCACATTTTCATCATTTTAAATGAGAAATCTGTTGTCATCTTTATTTTTGATCCTCTTTTGTATGCAATGTGTCTTTTGCTCTGGCTGCTTTTAATATTTTCTACTTGTGAGTTAGTCATTTTTGGAGAAAACTTATATCTGCAAACATCAGCCACCTTTCTAGCTAAGGGACTTAAATTATATGTGTATTTGGTCACTAGAAGTTCCCCTACAGCTTACTGATGTTCTTTTGTTTCTTTTAAAAATCTCCATTTATCATTTGGGGTAACTTCTATCAGAATGTTTTAAAATTTATGAATATTTAACCTGCAATGTCTAAGCTGCCTTTAAGCTTACTGAGTTCATTTTCACGTTAAATCATGTAGTTTCATATCCAGAAGTTTGATTTAGGTCTTCTTTTTATATCATTCTTATCTTTACTTATCATATTCAACCTTTTATTTAACTTTTGAACATACAAATATAGTGTTTTATAACTACTAATTCTATCTTCTGTGCTATTTCTGAGCCAGTTTGTCTTAATGATTTTCTAGCCTCATTATGGCTTGATTTTTAATGCTTTTTTGCACACAAATCATTTATTATTGGGTACCAGACATTGTGAATATTTTGTTGATGAATACTAGATATTTCTGTATTCATATAAATATTCGTGAGCACTTACTTAACATTGCTATAAATGTTGATTATAGGTAAGTTAACATGCAAACAATTTGATGATTTTGGATTCTGCTTTTTTATATCGAATGAGAGTAAAAATGAATTCTTCTTTACTACTGATATAAAGCCTTTATGGGTACTCTAGCCATGACCTCATGAATTACATAGTTTTCCAGACTGGCTGGTTAGAATAAGCACTGTTCCAAACCCCACATGGAGAAGAATTGGCAACCCACTCCAGTACTCTTGCCTGGAAAATCCCATGGACAGAGGAGCCTGGGAGGCTACAGTCAATGGGGTCACAAAGAGTCGGATACGACTGAGCGACTTCACTTTCCTTTCCTTTGCAACTCCACATGAACACTGAGTTTCCTCTCATCTTTCCATTTGGTGTTTTCATTAGTCTTTGGTGGTTTCCTCAAACATATTCACAGATTAGTGTTCTTCTGAGAGCTCAGAGGAAATCTTCCACAGATCTCTGCAGTTCTCTATACAGGTCTCTCTTCACTAGCACTTGGCCTTGAAAATAGTAGCTGACTGGCTTTCCTTGGATTCTTAGCATCATCACTTGAACTCAGAAAGTTTGCTGGGATTTGCCAGGGTTCCCTTTCACTGTGCTATTTCCTGAAATTCTCTCCAGGCAGGAAACTGAGGCAATAGTAAATCTCAAATGTTTTGTCTCCTGTGCCTCAGGAATCATTGTCCTTTGTATTTGATGTTCAGTGTTTTGCAAACCATCACTCTATATATTGTCTGCTTTTCTTTTGTTGTTATTTCAGGTGAGAGAATAAACCTTGTCCTTTACAGCATTTGGCTACTTTATTTCACCTCTTCTTTTTCAAAAATAATTCAAGACAAAATAGAAAAGCAAAAAACTTTTCTCAAATCTTCTATAAAATGCCTATTCCAAAAATTATATCTATATTTACGTATCCCTCAAGTTTTTGGATCCTGTTGTCATTTTTCACTCCTTTTCCACTTTATGTCCACAGCCATCATTCCATTGACATCATTATTTCTTGGATCATCTTAGATACTACCTCTATTACTATTATATAATTGATATTAATTTACCCTTAACTTTCTTGAACCTTATAAATAACTGAAATAATTGACTACTGTTAAAAACAATGTATTCCCTTGACACTCTTTATACTTCTCTGACCATTCCATAGTATCTTTTGTGAATTCTTAAGAGTTTATCTGTCTTTGCCTAAATATTGCTAGTCCTCAGGTTTCTTTATTAGAACTTCATCTTTTGTCTCACTTTACAGTGAACACTGACAATTAATCTATTTATTATACAAGGAAAATTATCAAGTCTGCATTTATGTTCCATCCTTGTTTTTCACTTGCTGTTGCTAGTATAAGAACTGTGTGTGATTACTCTTACTTTTCCCTTTTTCTACTCACACATAGTTAATAACTGTGAAAATTTCACTCCTAAATTTCTGTTGAAATCACACATATATACTTCATATGGCTACTAAAATCCAACATCATTTCTTGAATTGCTTGATATAAATCTTCCTAATCAAAATTCCTTTCTCTGGCTTTATATTTTTTAACTGTTTCTCTACATTGTGGCCAATGTTCTCTTCCTATAATGGCTGTGTATTCCTTTCACTATTCTGCTTAAAATAATTCAGTGTCTCTTATTGTTTTTACGTAAACATCCAAATTTCTATATCTGGCTTACAAAACTCTGCATTCTATTCCTCATGTGTTAATCAAATCTCATCACTGACATCTTTTTTTCAATCTATATTCATTAAATTTAATGACTTTAAAGACATGTTTTATCTTGCCTTCATTCCTGTGCACTTATTTTTGATATGCCTGAAATACTCTTCACTGTCTCATGCTGTCATCTCTTATCTTGCAAATACCTATTTATGTTCCTTGTGGCAGACTACTCCTCAAAGCAATTCTCACTGATTCCCAAAATCCATGTGAATGTTTTTCTATGAGTTCATGTAATATCAGTTCAGTTCAGTTCAGTCGCTCAGTCGTGTCTGACTCTCTGCGACCCCATGAATCACAGCACGCCAGGCATCCCTATCCATCACCAACTCCTGGAGTTCACTCAAATTCATGTCTACAGAGTCGGTGATGCCATCCAGCCATCTCATTCTCTGTCGTCCCCTTCTCCTCCCGTCCCCAACCTTTCCCAGCATCAGTCTTTTCCAGTGAATCAACTCGTTGCATGAGGTGGCCAATATACTTGGCTTCAAATACCATATCATATATCACGTTTTCTTTCCTGTATGCCTTGTTTCCTTGAAGGTATTTATTTTATTTCATGTTATAAATATAGTATATGATACAGCATCTACAATATAGAAATCTCTCAATGAATATTTTTATTTATCCAAAAACATTAATTCAACATTTGCTATATGTCAAACATTGTTCAAGCACTTATGTTACTTCAATGACAAGGATCACTCCTTTACGAATTTACATACTGATGGGCTCCACAGACAACAATAACCATAATAAATAAGTATTGCAATATTATGTTTGAGCATGTTAAAAACACCAAGATGGAAAAATCAAACCAAAATTTCAAGCATGAAAAGATCAGGGAAAGAGAATGGATGAGAGATGAAGGGATTCCACACGGACCTCATTGAAAAGGTGAAAATTCAGGAAATATTTTGAGGATATGAGATATCTATGTATGCATGTAACTAAAGGAAAAATATTTGAGGGAGAAACAAAATTGGAAAACAAATGCTTACAATTTGAATGTTGCCTGTAGGTTTGAAAAACAGCAAGGAGCCCATAGTGGTTGAAGCAGAGAGAGCAAGGGAGGATATCAGAAAGGCAAAACGGATCACAGCATTAAAAGTCTTTGACTTTTACTCTGCATTAAATTCAAAAACATTGCAAAATTTTCAGCTGAGAAGGTACATAATCCTCTTCATGTGTTAAAGAATTACTCTGAAATTTTTGTAGAAAACAAACTTCACAGGTGTAAAAATAAATTTACGTTTCCATATTAGAAAGTATATTAGCTTCCTATTGCTGCTGTGACAAATAAACACAAAGTTAGTGGCTTAAAAAATGTAAATTTTTTATCCTATAGTTCTGGAGGTCAGAAATTGTAAACCAGTTTTACAAGTTAAAATCCATATGTTACAAGGGCTAGGGAAAGAAGTACGTGAAGGCTGTATATTGTCATCCTGCTTATTTAACTTATATGCAGAGTACAAGTACATCATTAGAAACACTGGGCTGGATGACGCACAAGCTGGAATCAAGACTGCCAGGAGAAATATCAATAACCTCAGATATGTAAATGACACCACACTTATGGCAGAAGGCGAAGAAGAACTAAAGAGCCACTGGTGAAAGTGAAAGATGAGAGTGAAAAAGTTGGTCTAAAACTCAACATTGAGAAAACGAAGATTATGGCATCTGGTCCCATCATGTCATGGCAAATAGATGGGGAAACACTGGATACAGTGAGAGACTTTATTTTGGGGGACTCTAAAATCACTGCAGATGGTGACTTGCAGCCATGAAATTAAAAGATGCTTGCTCCTTGGAAGAAAAGTTATGACCAACCTAGGCAGCGTATTACAAAGCAGACACATTATCCTGCCAACAAAGGTCCATCTCGTCAAAGCTATGGTTTTTCCAGTAGTGATGTGTAGATGTGAGAGTTGGACTATAAAGAAAGCTGAGCACCGAAGAATTGATGCTTTTGAACTGTGGTGTTGGAGAAGACTCTTGAGAGTCCCTTAGACTGCAAGGGGATCTAACCAGCCTATCCTAAAAGAAATCAGTCCTGAATATTCATTGGAGGACTGATGCTGAAGCTGAAACTCCAGTATTTTGGCCACTTTATGCAAAGAACTGACCTGAAGGCAGGAAGGAAGGGGATGACAGAGGTTGAGATGGTTGGATGGTATCACCAACTCAATGGACATGAGTCTGTATAAACTCTGGGAGTTGGAGATAAGCCTGGCATGCTGCATCCATGGGGTCGCAAAGAGCTGGACACAACTAAGTAAATGATCTGAACTGATATTTCTTTTGCAGACTCCAGAAGAGAATTTGTTTCTTGTCTATTTCCTAAATTGTAGAGGGTGCCCATCTTCCCTGGCTCATGGTCCTTTTTCAAACATCATTTTAACCTTTGCTTCCATCATCATCTCCGTCTGTGACTCTGATCTTCCTGCTTCCTCTTATAATAACTCTTATAGCTACCTTGGGCCAGCTCACATAATCCAGGATAATCTCTCCATCTCTCAATATTTAATTTAAGGACAAATTCAAAGTTTTTTTTGCCATGAAGGTAACATATTAACAGATTTTGGGAACAGGAAATTGACATCTTTGGTTGGGAGGCATTATTTTTCTTACAACAGGCTTACACACTAAACTAAGGAAGAGTTTGTGGGTGGGACCAGAGTTGTAAAGATGGATGCAATAGATAGATATCTAGATGTAGAAAGAGACATACTTTTTTATTACAGTAAAGCAAATATTTGGTATTTAAGTTTAGCATTTACATATGAATGCTTTTATATACTTTTTAAATATATAAACACCTTGCAACACTTCCTAGATTGTGTTATAAAACATTTCCAGGACTCCACAAAGCTCCCTCATTCCTTGTCCCAGTAAACAAAGTCCCTCAAAAAAACCCAAAAAATAAACAAAAAACCAAAACAAAATCCAATTCTGGCATATACCAACATAAATTAGTTTTGTCTATTTTGAAATTTATGTAAACAAAATCATATAGAAAATATTCTTCAGTTTTTTTAATTGAAAATTATATCTGGGAGATGCATCTATTTGATGGCTGAATATCATTCCACTTCATAAATATGTAATAATTTATCCATCGTATTCATAATACTCATATACAGACTTTTATGAATAAGTATGGTATGCACACTGGAAAAGACTCTGATGCTGGGAAGGGTTGGGGGTGGGAGGAGAAGGGGACGACCGAGAATTAGATGGCTGGATGGCATCACCGACTCTGTGGACATGAGTTTGAGTCAACTCCGGGAGTTGGTGATGGACAGGGAGGCCTGGCGTGCTGTGATTCATGGGGTCGCAGAGAGTCGGACACGACTGAGCGACTGAACTGAACTGAACTGAACTGATGGTATGCATATTCTCAACTAAAGATATAATTTGGGTGTCCCTTGCATATTAAAGCTATTAAAGACAAGAGAGTATGTAAAATCACCAAGTTCCTAAGTGTACATAGAAAAGAGAAAAAAAAAATCAAGAAACTTAAATCTAGAATATTCCATCATTAAGAAGCCTAAGGTCGAAAAAGGGGAAATAGAAAGATACCAGTGAAATAAGATGATCAACTAGTCCTTCAAGGTAGAGAAGAATTTTACAATGTTTAAAGAGTAACACATGTAGCTTTATGCTAAATAAAATGAAGGCAGAGAGTGTGTGAATTTTAGCTATGTTTATAATAGTTAAAGTGGAGTAATAGCAGCACAATCCTGATTGCGAACCTTGACTGAAGAGTGAGTTAGAAGAATTAAGACAGTGAGTATAATCAGTGGCAAGTAAAGAAATGTAGTAGCCTTCCACCATTTTGGATCTTGGCAGTTCTAACCAGTTAAGCAGTGTCCTCCAGTTTCCGTTGTACCCTGGTCACTTCCCTCCACTTTCTGTAGTGTTAACAGCAAATACTGGAATTTTCCATGTGACGGCTACATTTCCACTTAAGTGCTAAGTGTGTATTTTCATACTGAGTAAATAATAACTTGATCTGCACAGCTGGGCCCTCTAAATGCAACAACATACTGGGTAAATGTTCAGAATTAAACTCCTTGGGTTGGTTCCTACCAATTCAAGTTGGTTTCTGTTACTTGCAACCAAAAGATTCAAATGAATACAGTTTCCATGCAGCTTGGTACAGAAGAAGGGAAACATCTCTGATGTGCTTTCCTTGTGGAAGATTTTTGTTCAGATCACTCAGGTGGCAAAACAGAAAGCATCGTGTGCCCACAGGAGAACAGTCTGGAAGAAGAGATCAAGCCCTGAGCCTTTGGAGTGGGAGTATGACAGAGCTTCAAAGTACAAAGTACAGAGCTTCAAAGGGATGAAATTAGAGGATGAAAAGCAAAGGATGACAATATTTTGGGGCCTCCAATATTTACAGTTAACAACTAGGAATAAAAGCATGATATTAATTCTGATGAATTTAAGGAAAATATCAGTGAAGATATTTAACTTTGAAACTGATGATGACAACAGAAAGATCAAGAGCAATGTACATGATTACCATTGACTCCACTCTCACTCTTACCCTTCAATCCTCACAGTGGAGGGAGCATATATTAATGACTTAGTTATTATGAAAACTGATCTTTTAAGAAGAAAAGCCTAAACGATATTTCATGATCAGATAGAATGTAATTTCACATAGTAGAAGTTGGGTATTTCTAAAAGACCAATAAATTTAAGGCTATGGAAGAATGGCTATTGCTACCTCCCACTTAATAAGAGAAAAGGTTTGTGTCACTGTATCCTTGGAAATCTTCATGAATAGGCATTTCAGGGATGGCACTTAGCATAACAAACCACAGTTTCACACAGATAATTTTTAGAGAGAACATTTCTAGTTGGCAGAGGTCAGCTCCGTTTCTAAGCAGCAGATTTTTCTTGATTCACAAGAGGGACTACAATCTCTCTTTCCTAACAGCTACTACGATTCTCCTCCTGAGCTAATGATACAACTGTCTAGGATGAAGGAGAAGTAATGTTATAACATTTTAAGACCAATCCAGGGAAGATAACTAATGAAGACACTATAAAGTGAAAAAAAACAACAGAATTCCTTCTAAATGATTCTTTGGAGATGATCTCACTTGTTTCCTCTTAAAAGCTATCACTTAAAAGACAGCACTTAAAATATGTGATGATTCTTTTTTAAATACAGTAACATAAACAGCAAATACAATGAGACTGTGGGGTGAAATGTGCAGCAATGTCCCTGTGATATTGAATATGTGAAGTGAAGTCGCTCAGTCATGTCCGACTCTTTTTGACCCCATGGACTGTAGTCTACCAGGCTCCTCCATCCATGGCATTTTCCAGGCAAGAGTACTGGAGTGGGTTGCCATTTCCTTTTCCAGAGGATCTTCTTGACCTAGGGATCGAACCTGGGTCTCCTGCATTGTAGGCAGACGCTTTACCGTCTGAGCCACCAAGGAAATACCAATTGAATATGTGGAAAGTGACAAACCACATCACAGCTAGATTAAATCACACAGGAACAGAAACTAGAGGAAAGTCAGCAGAGATAAAATGATTTTCCACAAGCAGTATTAGTCAAGGAAACCAAGGAAAAGGAGTATGTATATATCAAACTGTCAGACTGAAAGGAAACAACATTGTTTAAAGTTTCCAATTTTAGTATGAGTTCCATGTGGCTCCAAATACCAAAGTCAGAGGAACCAGACAATTATGGAGTATGCGGAGAATTTGAAATGAAAACAATGTTGAGAGAAGTTCATTCTAAGGAGGTTCTTAAAAAGTTATCACTCACTTATATAAACATACATTCAGGGCAAATATCAAGAGAGGCGGTACATATTTTAAAAAGATAAAAGTTTAGAGAGTTGAGATAAATTTTCATCTTTGTGTTACTACTTCTTTTGTTATTTGTAAGAATTCTATGTGCCTGGAACAGAACAGACGATTTAAATCTTAACAAGTAAAACATTCATCAAAAATTCTGGAAACAAAAATACCAAAAAACTAAGACATGGCAAGGACAATTAAACTATACTGTTGGTCTTTAGTCGCTAATTCCTGCCTGACTCTTTGTGACCCCATGGACTGTAGCCTACCAAGGTCCTCTACCCGTTGGATTTCCCAGGCAAAGTACTGGAATGGGTTGCTTAATTTTTAAAAACTTATCATCATATTTATATATTTGGAAATATTTATGTGGTTATGTAATATTACTTAAAATGATTTTAAATGATCACATATATAATCATAAAAAGTCTGAAACAATACACTTTCACTGACTAAAAAATGATACATTCAAATACATCAGTTAAAGGTCTCCCAACCCTACCTCATTTCCCAAGCAAACACACATGTTGCATATTTGAAACAACACACTTCTAAACAATGTATAGGTCAAAAGAATAAGTCGTAATAAAATAATTTGGAATAAAATGACAGTAAAGTCAAAATGTGCAAGGAATAGGATAACTCAGAAGCATTCACAGAAAAAAGTTAACTGTGTTGGAGAGCACCTGAAGGTGCTGGGACAGTGGCATTCAGAGAGGGCATGGGAGTTCTGAGCCCTTCCCCATGCATCACCTGATGCATTTTTTCCATCTGGCTGTTGCTGGTTACATCCTTTTATTATAAATTGGTAATCTCATAATTAAAAGGTTTCTTGGAGTTCTGTGAGCTGCACGAGCAAAGTATTCAAAGCTTAAAACAAAGTCATGGTAACCTGATTTATAGCCAGTAGGTTAGGAATACATTTAACAACCTGGACTTGTGATTAGCGTCTGTGAAGTTTAAGGAAAGATCACTGGTATCACAAGTGATAACCTGGGTTTGCAACTGCCCTCGAAAGTAGCAGAGAGAATAAAGTCTCATGGAACAGAATCCGTGACCTGTGGAATCACTATTTCCTTGTAGACAGTGTCAGAACTGAGTTGAATTCTAGGTCACCCAGCTGGTGCTCAGAGCCTTGCTTAGTTTTGGTGTGGAGAATCTCTCTCTCCTGCTTGAACTGGATTTGGGATCTGGAAAAGCATATTTACACTTAACCTTAATTTAACCTATAAATGTGTTATTAAGCTTGGATTTTAGTAAATATGACTTTTTCATCATTATAAACATATTTGCCACTTTCCTGGATCATCATTTTTATTGTGTCTCACATCATCATAGGGTGAGTATTTTTGTTTTTGAAAGGTATCTTCATTCATATCTCATATATTTTTCTCCAAATAATACCTACCCTCCATGACTGAGCTCTTTCTTTCTGTTTGTCTGTCTTATTGTTTAAAACCCAGATTACATGTGAACTCTTCTCAAATCTCATGGAATCCTCTATCTCTTTTAGGCTTTTATTCATATTTTTACCTCTTTACTGTTATGTGCTATATTCAAATATAATTTTCAATTCACTTATATGTTTTCTGCCTTCGCTGTTATAGCTGTTAATTGATTAAGTATACTTTACATCAGAATAAGTTTAAAAATGCCAAGTGCGAAGCTCAATAAATTATTATTAAATGAGTAAAAAGATGCATGTAACATCTAGGTTAAAAAATATAACTCTACCAGAATCCAGAAGTCCCTGCCCTACCATTCCCCATATATTTCACCTTCTTTCTCCAATACAATTATTATACTAATGAGAAGGGCACTGACTCTTAGAAAAACATTAAAACTGAATCATACAAAATATTTTTGTACTATACTTTTTCATTTAAAATAATTTGAGATTTATCCAGGTTAGTTTATACCTGTAGTTTCTTATTTTTACTGATGTATAATATTCTCCTACATAAACACATCATCAGCTTTCTGCCTATGCTTTACTTTTGACAGAATTTGCTTTCAGGATTTATATATTATGGATGATGTACTGAGCATTGTTGTGCCCATCTTTTTTTTTTTGAGCAAAGATTTAGTGAGTGAAATTGCTGGGTCATAAAATAGATAATGATAAATAATCCTCTGAAGTCACTACCAATTTACACTCTGTGCTGGCAGTTATTGAGAATTCTTTCCTCTTTATATACCTGAGAAAACTTGCATCATCAGTCAGTCTTTTGAATACTTGTCATTTAGCTCATACACAGTTGTGTCTCATGAGGTTTTTGTTGGTATTTTCCTGATAGTAACAGTGAAGCAGGAGGTAGATGGGCCTCAGGCTGAACAGTTACTCCCCTGTAGAAAGAGACTCCATAAATGCAGTATGACAGAGGAAGGAGAATGGGCCCCGCCCAGATAAAAGACCACATATTCCTCATTATCAAAGTCAAGGAGACCCTCTCAACTGCACATACACAGAATCCTTGGAGGTCAAAAATGGAGAGGGCACCACTTCACAGTAAGTGATGTCATAGACCTCTTTGCTAGAACCCATCTTGTCTGAGAGAGGCATACACACACAAGAGAGGATACTGAGATATACCTAACACAGACTCAGAACCAGGTAAACCAAATGACTGGCCAAATGAAGCCCAGAAGAAATGTACCATAAAAGACATTCAGACTACTCCGAGGGTGTGACTCTCCTGAGCCTGCCTGTGGGTCTATCCACACTTCCTGTATTCACTTCTAATCAACACTTTACTTGCTTCATTACTTTCCATCTTTATGTGGAAATTTCTTTCTACACAGCTGGCAGGCCAGGGCCTTGTCATTGGTCACTGGGCCCTACTAGGATTTCTCGCTGCTACAGCCCTACCTCAATCTCTGTCCAGAAACCAAAGCCCGGCTTAAGTTGGGTGGTTTAAGCTGCTATAGGCTTAGTCCGCTAAGTCACAGTTTCATGTGTATTGGTCATTTGGATATCCTCTTTTGCAACATGCCTAATTAGTTTCCTTGCCAGTATTCCCACTGCATCATTCAATATTCATCTTTTTTTGTTTTGAAGTCCTTTGTCATTTATATGTATCACAAATATCTTCTTTACCTTCTTTTTTCATACTTTATTGATTTTTGAGAAAGAGTTCTTAATTTTAATTGTAGAGTACTTACTGATTTTATCTCTAATATGTGTATCTGTAAACAACCTGGGATATGATAGGATATGGGTACACAATTAATTCTTCATAATTTTCTGAAGAGGTTATCTTTTCTCTCGTTAGCAATGATATGAAACTATTAGTTGCTCAGTCGTGTCCAACTCTTTGTGATCCCATGGACTACATAGTCTGCCAGGCTCCTCTGTGCATGGAATTCTCCAGGCAAGAATAATGGAGTGGGCTGCCATTCCCTCCTCCAGGGCACCTTCCTAACCCTGGGATTGAACCTGGGTCTCCTGCACTGTGGGGAGATTATTTACTGTCTGAGCCACTAGGGAATATATTTTCCTTAGATCTAGAAACTAATATGTGTGGTTCTCTTTCTGTATATGTGCTTTTATGTGCTTTATGTGCTGGTCTATACTTTCTGTCATTTGTCCAGTATCACTCGGTATTAGACAATGTAAGTTAATACCTGTAATCATGTTATTTCATAGAGTAACTCCAATTTATTTTTTAAGAGTATATGACTATCATTTTTTATTTCCTTATAAGTTTTAAAATTAGCTTAATTAAATTACCTGTTGTAATTTATATATTGATTTCATTTAGGTGAAATAATAAATTAATTTGGAAAGTGATAGTGCTTTATTGAGTTTTCAAAGCAGTGAAAATGATGCACACCTCCATTTCTATTTCTTCTCTAACATTAATCAATAATATTGAGTTTTCCATATAGAAGTCTTCATATTTTTCATAATATTTATTTCAAGGTATTGAATGATTTTGCTATCATTATAAATGATTTCCTGTATATAGTTTTATTTATAAATGTTTGTTGCTGATTTCATTTAGTTTTTGTTTAAAAATATACATAATTTTGTGAAGTTTCTTTTCAAAATTATTTGGTATTTTTGGTAGTTTATATCTCCTGTTTTTAAACTCACTTCTCTTTGCTTTTCATGTGACAATATACTTATTCAATAATTTATATCCAATAGGTTCAAGATATTAAGTCTTTTCTTGATGTGTCTGTTGTTCTGCTGATTGTCATAAGTATCTTATTTACGTGTGAGGTTTTTAAAATTCTAAATTGTGAACTAATTTTTTCCAAGAACTTTATGTCTGAGGATGCTTTGAAGTCCTAGTTGAACCTGGATTCTTTCAAAAAGTATTTGCTTTTGGTTTGTTTCAAGCAACTGCAAGCATTACAATAAATCTATAACAACTACAAAACAACTTTCGTAGTTTGAAGTTTTTGGAACATTCATTCAGCTATACAATAACTTCATTAATTTTCTAACATGATTCAGATTTCTATGCTTCTCTTGGTTTTTGCTAATATAATACTTGTTAAAATGTTCATTTTCTGCATAAAATCAGCACTGATTAATTTTTTTCATGATTTATTTCCTGAATCAGATTTAACTAGATCAAAGAGAGTTGACACTGTCAGTCCCTTACATGCACACCAGCAGTTCATAGAAACGTGATTCTAAACAATGTGTTCTAAATGATGTTCTAAACCTGTTCTAAATGATGAATTGCTAACTTAATGAGTCAAATACTATATTCAGCATTATAATCTTACTTTTCCTTAATTAGTAAGATGGTTAAAATTTTTCCATATGTTCATTTTCTAAGTATATTTCCTCTTTGGTGAATGGTGTGCTTCTTTGAAATTATATTTACCTCTTTTTAGTACTTGTTTTTGTAAATTAAGATGTAGATAGTGTACCTTTTTCTGCAGGTCGTTTTAGAAATAAATGTACCATGTTGCACTATGATATCATACTTTCCCTTGAAAGTCTAAACCAACTTACATTTACAATGACTCATTTTTTAAAAACACTTTCTGCATTATTAAATTCTGAACATTAAATGTCAAGTCTTAAATAATTAGCATCAAATGTATTTTATTTTCCAATCTTGAGCCTATTTTAAAGGATTCATTTAGGTAAAAAGATGCTTTGTGGTTACAAACTAATCTTGAGTCCAAAAAATAATCTGTGAAATTTGGCTCTACCACTTAAAAGCTTTTAAAATTATAATTTTATTGATATCTAACCTTTAATTTCTTTTTTTAAAACAACAGTATATAATAATACTTGTTCAATCATTTGTTCAATAAATATTTATTAGACAGTGACTATGAGAGCCAAGCACTGTTATAAGCTCTTGGGAGTGAACAAAACACATAAAAGGCTTTTTTATTATAGTATTATATTTTACCAAACCTAGAAAGAATTAACAGATTATTATGTCATATGTCAAGTAATAAAGAGTATTGTAAAGGAAAATAATGCAAGGAAACAATAAAGAAAGCTATGGAAAGTATAATTTTAGTTTCAAAATCCAACCTTTCAAGAGGTAATGCTTGAGCAGGTATATAAATCAAGTGGGCTGTGACTCCTATAGGCAACTATCAGAGAAATAGCCTAGTGGAGGAAACAGAAATAGTAAGTGTAAATTCTCTGATGTGGAAAACTGATATTTCAGGAAAAGCAAAACAAAAACAAAACTACTTTGACTAGGTGATCAAGGAAAGCAATGTAAGAACTGAGGAAGGAGACACCTAGGTTTAATGATGCCTAACAAGTACTCTTGCCTAGAAAATCCCATGGATGGAGGAGCCTGGTAGGCTGCAGTCCGTGGGGTCGCTAAGGGTCGGACACGACTGAGCGACTTCACTTTCACTTTTCACTTTCACACATTGGAGAAGGAAATGGCAACCCACTCCAGTGTTCTTGCCTGGAGAATCCCAGGGACGGGGGAGCCTGGTGGGCTTCCATCTATGGGGTCACACAGAGTCGGACACGACTGAAGTGACTTAGCAGCAGCAGCAGCAGCAGCAACAATGATATACGGAGAAGGCAATGGCAAGCCACTCCAGTATTCTTGCCTAGAAAATCCCATGGATGGAGGAGCCTGGTAGGCTGCAGTCCGTGGGGTCGCTAAGGGTAGGACACGACTGAGCGACTTCACTTTCACTTTTCACGTTCACACATTGGAGAAGGAAATGGCAACCCACTCCAGTGTTCTTGCCTAGAGTACCCCAGGGACGGGGGAGCCTGGTGGGCTTCCGTCTGTGCGGTCGCACAGAGTCGGATGTGACTGAAGTGACTTAGCAAAAACAATGATATAATTTGGTGAAGTTCTCCTAAGAATTGTAAAAAGTATTACAAATAGAAATTATATGAGTAAGTGAATATTTAGTTAGAATGAAAAATTAAAAGTATTATAAATTTCAGAAAGATAAAATACCACAAGTTATTTTCCCACATGACACAAATAAAGCCTCCTTCTGTGCAACAACTTCAAGACTTCTTAGAATTTTTCATATATAGACATGCCTCAGATATATTGTGTGTTTTGTTCCAGATGACCTCAATAAGGTACATATTGCAGTAAACTGAGTCATATTTTATTTCCTCTTGCATGTTTGCTGCTGCTGCTGCTAAGTCACTTCAGTCGTGTCCGACTCTGTGTGACCCCATAGACGGCAGCCCACCAGGCTCCCCCGTCCCTGGGATTCTCCAGGCAAGAACACTGGAGTGGGTTGCCATTTCCTTCTCCAATGTGTGAAAGTGAAAAGTGAAAGTGAAGTCGCTCAGTCGTGTCCTACTCTTAGCGACCCCATGGACTGCAGCCCAGCAGGCTCCTCTGTCCATGGGATTCTCCAGGCAAGAGTACTGGAGTGCGGTGCCATTGCCTTCTCCGTCTTGCATGCTTAAGTATACACTAATAGTTTATTAAGTGTGCAACAGCATTATGCTTACAGAAACAGTGACTGTTCAGTTCAGTTCAGTTCAGTCGCTCAGTCGTGTCTGACTCTCCACGACCCCATGAATCATAGCACGCCAGGCCTCCGACTGTACTGTAATATAAAAATAATTTGCTAAAAAGTGCTAGTCATCATGAGCCTTCAGTGAGTTAATCTTTTTACTGGTGGAGGGTCTCACTTCAGTGTTGATGGCTGTTAAGTGATCAGGGTGGTTGTTCCTGAAGGCTGGAATGGTTGTGGCAATTTCTTAAAATAAGACAACAATGAAATTTGACACATCAACTGGCTTTTCCTTTCAGGAACATTTCTCCGTAGCATGTGTTTGATAGCATTTTATCCACAGAACTTTCTTCAAAACTACAGTAAATCCTTTAAAATCTTCCCTACACTTTTTAAAGTTCATGTAATAATCTAAAAATGTCCTAAAAACTTTGCTGTCATTTCAATAATCTTCACAGCATCTTCACCCAAAGTGGATTCCATCTCAAAAGACCACTTTCTTCACTCATCCATAAGAAGCACTTCCTCATCCATTTAAGTTTTATCATGATATGGCAGTAGTTTGGTTATATCTTCACTTTTAATTCCAATTATCTTGCTATTTCTACAACATCTGCCATGATATTTTTCTGGAGTCTTGAACCCCACAAAGCCATACATGAAGGGTGGAATCAATTTAAAAACTCTTGTTAATGTTGATATTTTGACTTCTTTCCATGAATCATGAAGGTTGATAATGGCATATAGAATATTGTCCAGAAGATTTTGCCTAGATCCATCAGAGAAATCATTATGCATGGCAGCTATAGCCTTACAAAATATATTCTTAAATGATAAAACTGAAAAGTAAAAGTTACTCAAAACTGAAAAGTAGAAGTTACAGAAAACTGAAAAGCAGAAGTTACTCAAAACCGACAAGCAGAATTTACTCTGGCCTGGAGAACTGCAAAACTGATGTTATGTTAGTAGGCATGAAAATACTGGTCTCACTGTACATCAGTATCATTTGTACATCACTCTCCTTGTACTGCAAGGAGATCCAACCAGTCCATTCTAACGGAGATCAATCCTGGGTGTTCATTGGAGGGACTGATGCTAAAGCTGAAACTGCAATACTTTGGCCACCTCATGCGACAACTTGACTCACTGGAAAAGACTCTGATGCTGGGAAAGTTTGGGGGCGGGAGGAGAAGGGGACGACGGAGAATGAGATGGCTGATGGCATCACCGACTCTGTGGACATGAGTTTGAGTGAACTCCGGGAGTTGGTGATGGACAGGGAGGCCTGGCATGCTGTGATTCATGGGGTCGCGGAGAGTCGGACATGACTGAGCGACTGAACTGAACTGAACTTGGGTGAACAGGTGCATTATCAATGAAGAAAAATATTTTGAAATGAATCTTTTTTTTTTTCCTTTCTTGGTAGTCATTCTCAACAGTGGGTTTACTATTCAGTAAACCAAGCTGTAAACAGATATGTAAACAGACTTTGTTGTTCCATTTATACAGCACAGACAGAGTCATTTTAACATGACTTTTAAGGGTCTTGAGACTTTCCAAATGGTAAGTGAACATTGATTTCAAGTAACTAGCTGCATTACCACTAACAAAAGGGTCAACCTGTCTTTGGAGGCTTTGAAGTCAGGCATTGACGTCTCTGTGCTAGCAATGAAAGTCTTAGATGGCATCCTGTTCAAACAGAAAGCTCTTTCATCTTCACTGAAAATCTGTTTTTTAGTATAGTCAATTCATTAATTATCTTCCGGATAGCCTGCTGCAGCTTTTACATGAGCACCTGCTGCTTCATGTACTACATTCATGTTAGAAAGACAGCTTCTTTCCTTAAGCCTCATGAACCAACCTGTTAGCTTCAGAGTTTTCTTCTTTACCTTCCTTAACTCCCTCAGGCTTCAGAGTGAAGGAGAATTAGGGCCTTGCTCTGGATGCTGCTCAGTCACTCAGTCGTGTCCGACTCTCTGTGACCCCACAGACGGCAGCCCACCAGGCTCCCCCGTCCCTGGGATTCTCCAGGCAAGAACACTGGAGTGGGTTGCCATGACTTCCTCCAGACAATCTTCCCAACCCAGGGATCGAACCCAGGTCTCGCACATTACATGCAGATTCTTTACTGTCTGAGCCACCAGGGAAGCAATTAAGGGAATATTGTGGTTGATTTGATCATCTATTCAGAACAATAAAATTTTCCCTGTATCAACAACAACGTTGCTTTGCTTTCTTATCATTTGTGTGTTCACTAGAGGAGGACTGTTAATCTCTTTCAAGAACTTCTCGTTTGTATTCATCACTTGGCTAACTGGTACAGAAGTCTAGCTTTTGGCCTGTCTTGTTTCTGGACATGCCCCTCTCACTAAACTTAATCCTTCATAGCTTTTGATTTGACTGACTCTCCCTCTCATTTGAAAACTTAAGACACCACTGCAGGGTTATTAAATTAGCCAAATTTTAACATTGTTGTGTCTCAGGTAGTAGGCAGGCTTGAGAAGAGGGAGAAAGATATGTCAGTCAGTCAGTGGAGCTGTCAGAAGAGGGGGCCCTGAGGAGAGGGAGAAGGATGTGGGAATGGTCAGTCAGTGGAGTAGTCAGATCACATTAAGCTTTATGTCTTATTATTGTGTGGTTCGTGGCACTCCAAAACAATCATAATAGTAACATCAAAGATCACAGAGAACCAGAGCAAATAGAATAATAATGAAGATATTTGAAATATTGCCAGAATTACCAAAATATAACACAAAGATGTGAAGTGAGCAAATAGTATTAGAAAAATGGTGCTAAAGTACTTGCTTGAGGCAGGGTTACCAAAAATCTTCAATTTGTAAAAAATGCACTCTGTTCTTGCCTGGAGAATCCCAGGGACGGGGGAGCCTGGTGGGCTGCCGTCTATGGGGTCACACAGGGTCGGACACGACTGAAGTGACTTAGCAGCAGCAGCAGCAGCACTATCTGCAAGGTAAATTAAAATAAAACACAATAAACTGAGATATGGTTGTGTTCATCCAGTCTTTAAGCTCATGACATGTAAGTCATGTCTTTCCTGTTGAAACAAAGTGAAAGTGAAGTCGCTCAGTTGTGTCCGACTCTTTGCGACCCCATGGACTGTAGCCCACCAGTCTCCTCCATCCCTGATTTTCCAGGCAAGAATACTGGAGTGGGTTGCCATTTCCTTCTCCAGAGGATCTTCCCAACCCAGGGATCGAACCTGGGTCTCCCACATTGTAGGCACACGCTTTACCAAGTTACCAACAAAACAATATACCCAAAACTTGCTTTAAAAAAGAAAAACTAGGAATGTTCTGACATATTTGACTATTCTTATTTAAAAGTCTCAGTTTAAAGACATCTGTTTTGTTCTCTATAAGTGGGATAATAAAAATTTTTTAAAAACTGGTTTTCCATGAAATAAGTGCTGACAGTAAAAGTTCATAATAAAAGAATCATCATATTTCTGAAGAAGTACACAAAATTAATTTGCTTCTGACTTTCAAAATTACTCTTTTGATCAGCCAAGTGATAGCTTTCTTTATAATATTTTCATCTTTGTTACTCTTGAAATTTTCCAGTCGGGGTATGTTGTGATCAATTTTTTCCTGCTCGTTAATTATCACTTTATTATCTATAGTTCTTGACTATAATGTTGCTTTTCATTACTTTTACTTTTTATGATTTTTTAACATTATAGTCTTTAATTGTAGTACAGAAAGTGAGTCTTTTCATATTTTCAAGTTGTTTTTGTTAACTTTTTATGGCTGTGTCTTCTTTATTTGGATAATGCTTTATTTTCATATTCAAATGTTGGTGTAATTGCTAATTATGGAATATATAAAAATTTGTATGAATTTATGACATATCAAGAGCTATAAAATTTTTACCACATTGTATTGAGTCATGTAATCAAATTTCTCTCATGCTATATAAGTTGATTTATTAATAAATAAATATTGGACTTTTTAGAAGTGGTATACTTATTTTTCAGCCAGTTTCACTGCATCAGGAGTAATACAGCATGCCATATTTTGGAACTACCAGTTTCTCTCAGAAGAATTGATAGATCAAATAAGCTAATATGCAAAGTCTAATTTTGGGGATTTTTGGAAGATGAAACTTCATATACAGAAATCCTGTTATTTGTTGTAATGTTACCAAGCTTATGACCTAACAAAGCATATTTTATGAACTGCAACAGAAAACCTCACCACATCTGTGGGGCACTCATATCAAAAATATGCAGACCAAAGAAACTTTCACTTTTATTAGGCACTGATAAAATTAAATCTTCCATGAACAATTTTACATATTATACATAATAATTTTTAAGAAAAAAATATGCAGACCAAAGACACTTTCACTTTTATTAGGCACTGATAGAATTAAATCTTCCATGAACAATTTTCATATTATACATAATGATTTTTAAGAGATTTCATAGCTGGACTCTGGCTTTATGCATTTAAATTTTTGTCTATTCGCCCACCCTATATATACTAAGTATTTTCATTTTCAGAGGCCCAAGTATCTGTCCTATTACATAGATTCTGATTCTGCAACCTTGGGTCAGGGTGCTAGGTGAGTCACTCTGATGAGCAGCAGGACATTTTCTCCTACATATTATTCCCTCAGAGGATGAGCAGGAACAGCTTAACTATATTTGGATGTATTTTTGAACCCAAACAAACAAAATTCCTTAAGTCAATTTCCTTTAACTAAATCCCAAAAATTCCCATGGCCACTAAAACACCAACAGGAGGAAAAGCTGTTTGAAGGGTAAGTCAAAGATGAAAGGAGACAGTAGTCCAACTTATTACTCTTTCAATATCTTTTGCAAATATTACTTTGTAAAGGATAAGAAAATGTTAATAAATTGGTAAAGACCCACTCATAATACCCTAAGGGTCTTGTGTAAGTGAGAAAATCTATAGCTTATACTTGATTAGTTTCACAGAAAACTGGCATCTGGCATGAATTGGAGGACAAATCCAGTGGTCAAATTATGTCAAAAGATGTAGGCAATGTTACGTGATTGCTGTTTTTGGTATTACATAATAAAATGCTTATAGAATGTTTAGAGAACTTTGTAGTAAGTGTTCAATAGAGGGAAGTAATTACCTTAATCATTATTATGAGATCATAAATAATATAATTACCATTTTAAAACATTTTTTAAATACAAATGCCTATGCATATTTTATATGTACATACCATCTGAGGTTATTGATATTTCTCCTGGCAATCTTGATTCCAGCTTATGCTTCATCAAGTTCAGTGTTTCTCATGATGTACTTGCATATAAGTTAAATAAGCAGAGTGACAATATATAGCATTTATGTACTCCTTTTCCTATTGATATTTCTCCTGGCAAGCTGGAATCAAGATTGCCAGGAGAAATATCAATAACCTCAGATGTGCAGATGACACCACCCTTATGGCAGAAAGTGAAGAGAACTAAAGAGCCTCTTGATGAAAGTGAAAGAGGAGAGTGAAAAAGTTGGCTTAAAGCTCAACATTCAGAAAATGAAGAACATGGCATCTAGTCCCATCACTTCATGGCAAATAGATGGGGAAACAGTGTCAGACTTATTTTTGAGGGCTCCAAAATCACTGCAGATGGTAACTGCAGCCATGAAATTAAAAGACACTTACTGCTTGAAGGAAAGTTATGACCAACCTAAAAAACATATTAAAAAGAAGAGATATTACTTTGCCAATAAAGGTCCATCTAGTCAAGCTTATGGTTTTTGCAGTGGTCATGTATGGATGTGAGAGTCGGACTGTGAAGAAAGCTGAGTGCCAAAGAATTGATGCTTTTGAACTGTGGTGCTGGAGAAGACTCTTGAGAGTCCCTTGGACTGAAAGGAGATACAACCAGTCCATCCTAAAGGAGACCAGTCCTGGGTGTTCACTGGAGGGACCGATGCTAAAGCTGAAACTCCAATACTTTGGCCACCTCACGCGAAGAGTTGACTCACTGGAAAAGACCCTGATGCTGGGAGCGATTGGGGGCGGGAGGAAAAGGGGACGACAGAGGATGAAATGACTGGATGGCATCACCTACTCGATGCACATGAGTTTGGGTGAACTTCAGGAGTTGGCGATGGACAGGGAGGCATGGTGAGTTGCGATTCATGGGGTTGCAAAGAGTCAGACATGACTGAGCGAGTGAACTCAACTGATGCTCTGTAATATGAGTTTTAAAGTATCTTTTCTCTTTCTCTCTGTCTCTTGCTCATAAATACATGCATGTACAGAGATAAAACATGTCACATAATTTTCAAAATGCCATTTTCTCATTGTATCCTCACATGGCAGAAAGAGAAGAGAAACAAACTCTCTAGTGTCTTTTGTAAAAACATTCATCCCATTCACTAGGGATCCATTCTTATCTAATTCTAATTACCCTTCAAAGGTCCCATCTCTTAATATAATTGCATTGGGTGGTGGATTTCAACATGAATTTTGGGGAAACACAACATTCAATCCATAACAGGTAATCCGCTCATCACTGCCCTCTCACCATGCTTCAGTTTAACTCTAAACTATCTTTTTTCCCCCAACAAACTTACATTTCTAACTTGTATCTGTAATGTACTAGATTTGAGAAAATGCTTAAAGATGAAGCATTGAAGGAACGGAGAAAAGTTTTTCCACAAAACAAAGAATTACTCAGAATGACTTACATGATGAAAGTTGATAATACACACCTAACTTGTTTAGTGCCCTACGTGTAAACTGATATAAGTTGAGTTCTGCCCATATAATATATAATTACATTTTGTGCCTTTCCATATTTGGATTTTTGGAAAAATTGAAAATGCAATATTCTCACATGAAAGATTAGACTATATATCAAACTCAAAATGATTTTCTGGTTTATGTCCTCTTGTGTGGGAAGGAACTGAGATATATTTAGAAACTGTCAATGTCTAATTAATTTAATAATTGTGCAAAAACAATATAATCAGGGAGAAGGAACAAGATGGCGGAGGAATAGGACGGCGAGACCACTCTCTCCCCCACAAATTCATCAAAAGAACATTTGAACGTGGAGTAAAGTCCACAAAACAACTTCTGAATACTGGCAGAGGACGTCAGGCACCCAGAAAAGCAGCCCAATGTCTTCGAAAGGAGGTAGGAAAAAACATAAAAGATAAAAAGAGAGACAAAATAAATAAGGGCGGAGCTCCGTCCCGGGAAGGGAGGCTTTAAAAAGAGAGAAGTTTCCAAACACCAGGAAACACTCTCACTGGCGAATCTGTGGCGAGCCTTGGAATATCAGAGGGCGACATAACCCTCTTTTTTTTTTAAGATTTTTTTTTAAAACCCACAGATTACCCGCCAAATAGTAACTCCTAGAGGAGAAGCAGCGCAGATGCCTGCATACGCCATTAGCAAGCGGGGGCTGGGCAGGGAGGAGCCAACTGAACTGCTTAGAGAGAGGACTGGGCTTGAATGCCGCGAGAACAATTTGAGAGAACTGGGGAGAGCAAAGCAGACTGGGATAGCTTCCCCACAAAAAGGCGGAAAGCTCTAACCTAAGACTCGGCCAGCCCCGCTCACAGAATAAAGGACTGAGCAGAGCGAGTGGGCTGTGGTCGGCCCATCCCCCATCCCCCGCCGAGACAGGCAGGGAGGTCAGCCAGAGCTGGAGGGAGCAACCGCGGCACCAGAAAGGCATCTGATACAAACTGCAGGCAGGCTTGTTGCTAATCAGAACTTCTTGGGCTCGGGCCGGTCGATATCCCCCTGAGAAGGTGCGCCGGTTGTACACCCAGAAAACTGAGTGGCAGAGGCTGGGGAGGCGATTAGTCGCAGAGGCCGTGCTCGCCAAACACCTGGTCCCCTGAGCTGTTCGGACCAGGGAAGGCACAAAACGCAGGCCCAACCAAGTCTGTGCCTTTGTGGAGTACCTGAGAACCTGAACTTGAGCCGCTCAGACCTGGGAAGTGCATACAACCCGGCGCCAGCCTCAGACAGTTCCCGGCAGAGCAACCTAGAGCCTGTGCAGTATAGACTGGGACAACACACGCGCTGTGAGCGGGGGCAAACCAAGTGTGACCGAGATGCAGTGAGCACTCCCCAGAGTGTTCCCCAGACGCCAGAGATATTCGTCTGCAGCGTTCCTCACTTCCCAGAACAGGACTGAACAACTGAGCCTTAAAAAGTGTCCACCCACTCCCTAGTATCAGGGCGGAAAATACACACTGAAGAGACCAGAAAACAGAAGCTAAAACAGAGGGAACCACCTTGGAAACAACAGACAGGGACGTCTAGAGGCTACTCCAAGAATAAGACCAAAAACCAGAGGCAAGAGGCTAAAGCCCGAATCCTGAGAACACCAGAGAACTCCTGACTCCAGGGAACATTAATCGATAGGAGCTCATTAAACGTCTCCATACCTACACTAAAACCAAGCACCAACCAAGGGTCAACAAGTTCCAGAGCAAGACATACCACACAAATTCTCCAGTAACACAGGAAACTAGCCCTGAGCTTCAATATATAGGCTGCCCAAAGTCACTCCAAACCCACTGACATCTCATAAGTCATTACTGGACACTTCATTGCACTCCAGAGAGAAGAAATCCAGCTCCACCCACCAGAACACCGACACAAGCTTCCCTAACCAGGGAACCTTGACAAGTCACCAGTCCAACCCCACACACAGCGAGGAAACTACAAAATAAAGAGAACTCCACAAATGGCCAGAAGAGGGAAAGGCCACCCCAAACAAAGCAATATAATCAAGATGAAGAGGCAGAGAAATACCCATCAAGTAAAGGAACAAGATAAATGCCCACCAACACAAACAAAAGAGGAAGATATAGGGAATCTACCTGATAAAGAATTTCAAATTTTGGTGGTGAAAATGATTCAAAATCTTGAAAGCAAAATGGAGTTACAGATAAATAACCTGGAGAAAAGGATTGAGAAGATGGAAGAAAGGTTTAATAAGGACTTAGAGGAAATAAAAAAGAGTCAATATACAATGAATAATGCAATAGATGAGATCAGAAACACTCTGGAGGGAACAAACAGTAGAATAACAGAGGCAGAAGACAGGATAAGCGAGCTAGAAGATAGAATTGTAGAAATAAATGAAACAGAGAGGAAAAAAGAAAAACAAATAAAAAGAAATGAGAACAACATTAGAGACCTCTGGGACAATGTTAAACGCTCCAACATTAAAATCATAGGAATCCCAGAAGAAGAAGACAAAAAGAAAGACCATGAGAGAATACTTGAGGAGATAATAGTTGAAAACTTCCCTAAAATAGGGAAAGAAATAATCATCCAAGTTCAAGAAACCCAGAGAGTCCCCAACAGGATAAACCCAAGGCAAAATACTCCAAGACACGTATTAATCAAATTAACAAAGATCAAACACAAAGAACAAATATTAAAAGCAGCAAGGGAAAAACAGCAAATAACACACAAGGGGATTCCCATAAGGATAACAGCCAATCTTTCAACAGAAACTCTTCAGGCCAGGAGGGAATGGCAAAACATGCTTAAAATGATGAAAGAAAATAACCTACAGCCCAGACTACTGTACCCAGCAAGGATCTCATTCAAATATGAAGGAGAAATCAAAGGCTTTACAGACAAGCAAAAGCTGAGAGGATTCAGCATCACCAAACCAGCTCTCCAACAAATGCTAAAGGATCTTTTCTAGACAGGAAACACAGAAAGGGTGTATAAACTTGAACCCAAAGCAATAAAGAAAATGGCTACGGGATCATACTTATCAATAATTACCTTAAATGTAAATGGGTTGAATGCCCCAACCAAAAGACAAAGGCTGGCTGAATGGATACAAAAACAAGACCCCCATATATGTTGTCTGCAAGAGACCCACCTCAAAACGAGGGACGCATACAGACTGAAAGTGAAGGGCTGGAAAAAGATACTCCATGCAAATAGAGACCAAAAGAAAGCAGGAGTAGCAATACTCATATCAGATAAAATAGACTTTAAAACAAAGGCTGTGAAAAGAGACAAAGAAGGAAACTACATAATGATCAAAGGATCAGTCCAAGATGAAGATATAACAATTATAAATATTTATGCACCCAACATAGGAGCACCGCAATATGTAAGACAATTACTAACAAGTATGAAAGGGGAAATTAACAACAATGCAATAATAGTGGGAGATTTTAATACCCCACTTACATCTATGGATAGATCAACTAAACAGAAAATCAACAAGGAAACACAAACTTTAAATGATACAATAGACCAGTTAGACCTAATAGATATCTATAGGACATTTCACCGCAAAACAATGAATTTCACCTTTTTCTCAAGCGCACACGGAACTTTTCCAGGATAGATCACATCCTGGGCCATAAATCTAGCCTTGGTAAATTCAAAAGAATTGAAATCATTCCAAGCATCTTGTCTGACCACAATGCAGTAAGATTAGATCTCAATAACGGGAGAAAAACTATTAAAAATGCCAACATATGGAGGCTGAACAACACGCTGCTGAATAATGAACAAATCATAGAAGAAATCAAAAGAGAAATCAAAATATGCCTAGAAATGAATGAAAAAAAAACACAACAACCTAAAACCTCTGGGACACTGTAAAAGCAGTGATAAGGGGGAAGTTCATAGCAATACAGGCACACCTCAAGAAACAAGAAAAAAGTCAACTAAATAATCTAACTCTACATCTAAAGAAACTAGAAAAGGAAGAAATGAAGAACCCCAGGGTTAGTAGAAGGAAAGAAATCGTAAAAATTAGGGCAGAGATAAATGCAAAAGAAACAAAAGAGACCATAGCAAAAATCAACAAAGCCAAAAGCTGGTTCTTTGAGAAGGTAAATAAAATTGACAAACCACTAGCCAGACTTATCAAGAAACAAAGGGAGAAGAACCAAATCAATAAAATTAGAAATGAAAATGGAGAGATCACAACTGACAACACAGAAATACAAAGGATTATTAGAGAATACCATCAGCAATTATATGGCAAAAAAATAAATAACCTGGAAGAAATGGACAAATTCCTAGAAAAGTACACCTTTCCAAAACTGAACTAGGAAGAAATAGAAAATCTGAACTGACCCATCAAAAGCACGGAACTAGAGGCTGTAATAGGAATCTTCAAGCAAACAAAAGCCCAGGTCCAGACGGCTTCACAGCGGAATTCTACCAGAAATTTAGAGAAGAGCTAACACTTATTCTACTCAAACTCTTCCAGAAAATTGCTGAGGAAGGGAAACTTCCAAACTCATTCTATGAGGCCACCATCACCCTAATCGCAAAACCTGGTAAAGACCCCATAAAAAAAGAAAACTACAGGCCAATATCACTGATGAACAGATGAACACTGATGCAAAAATCCTTAACAAAATTCTAGCAATCAGAATCCAACAACACATTAAGAAGATCATACATCATGACCAAGTGGGCTTTATCCCAAGAATGCAAGGATTCTTCAATATCTGCAAATCAATCAATGCAATACACCACATTAACAAACTGAAAAATAAAAATCATATGATTATCTCAATAGATGCAGAGAAAGTCTTCGACAAAATTCAACATCCATTTATGATAACAACCATCCAGAAAGTGGGAATAGAAGGGACATACCTCAACATAATAAAAGCTATATATGACAAACCCACAGCAAACATTATCCTCAATGGTGAAAAACTGAAAGCATTTCCCCTAAAGTCAGGAACAAGACAAGGGTGCCCACTCTCCCCACTACTATTCACATAGTTCTGGAAATTTTGGCCCCAGCAATCAGAGCAGAAAAAGACATAAAAGGAATCCAAATTGGAAAAGAAGAAGTAAAACTTTCACTGTTCGCTGATGACATGATCCTCTACACAGAAAACCCTAGAGACTCTACCAGAAAACTACTAGAGCTAATCAATGATTACAGTAACGTTGCAGGATATAAAATCAACACACAGAAATCCCTTGCATTCCTATACACTAATAATGAGAAAATAGAAAGAGAAATTAAGGAAACTATTCCATTCACTGTTGCAACGAAAAGAATTAAATACTTAGGAATATATCTACCTAAGGAAACAAAAGACTTGTACGTAGAAAACTATAAACCACTACTGAAAGTAATCAAAGAGGACACTAATAGGTGGAGAAATATACCATGTTCATGGATTGGAAGAATAAATATTGTAAAAATGAGTATACTACCCAAAGGAATTTATACATTCAATGCAATCCCTATCAAGCTACCACCAATATTTTTCACAGAACTAGAACAAATAATCTCACAATTTGTATGGAAATACAAAAAACCTCGAATAGCCAAAGCAATCTTGAGGAAGAAGAATGGAACTGGGGGAATCAACCTGCCGGACTTCAGACTCTACTACAAAGCCACAGTCATCAAGACAGTATGGTACTGGCATAAAGACAGAAATAGAGATCAATGGAACAAAATAGAAAGCCCAGAGATAAATCCACTCACCTATGGACACCTTATCTTTGACAAAGGAGGCAAGAATATAAAATGGAGAAAAGACAGTCTCTTCAACAAGTGGTGCTGGGTAAACTGGTCAGCCACTTGTAAAAGAATGAAACTCGGTCACTTTCTAACACCATACACAAAAATAAACCAAAATGGATTAGAGAGCTAAATGTAAGACCAGATTCTATAAAACTCCTAGAGGAGAACATAGGCAAAACACTCTCTGACATAAATCACAGCAGGATCCTCCATGACCCCTCTCCCAGATTATTGGAAATAAAATCAAAAATAAACAAATGGGACCTAATTAAAATCAAAAGCTTCTTCACAGCAAAGGAAACTATAAGCAAGGTGAAAAGACAGCCTTCAGATTTGAAGAAAATAATAGCAAATGAAGCAACTGATAAAGGATTATTCTCCAAAATATACAAGCAGCTCCTGCAGCTCAATTCCAGAAAACTGAATGACCCAATCAAAAAATGGGCCAAAGAACTAAACAGACATTTCTCCAAGGAAGACATAAACATGGCTAACAAACACATGAAAAAATGCTCAACATCCCTCATAATCAGAGAGATGCAAATCAAAACCACAATGAGATACCATTTCACACCAGTCAGAATGGCTGCTATCCAAAAGTCCACGTGCAATAAATGCTGGAGAGGATGTGGAGAGAAAGGAACCCTCTTACACTGTTGGTGGGAATGCAAACTAGTACAGCCACTATGGAGAACAGTGTGGAGATTCCTCAAAAAACTGGAAATAGAACTGCCATATGATCCAGCAATCGCACTCCTGGGCATACACACCGAGGAAACCAGAATTGAAAGAGACACATGTACTCCAATGTTCATTGCAGCACTGTTTATAATAGCCAGGACATGGAAGCAACCTAGATGTCCATCTGCAGACAAATGGATAAGAAAGCTTTGGTACATATACACAATGGAGTATTATTCAGCCATTAAAAGAATACATTTGAATCAGTTCTAATGTGGCGGATGAAAACTGGAGCCTATTATACAGAGTGAAGTAAGTCAGAAAGAAAAACACCATTACAGTATACTAACGCATATATACGGAATTTAGAAAGATGCAAATGATAACCCTGTATACGAGACAGCAAAAGAGACACAGATGTATAAAACAGTCTTTGGGACTCTGTGGGAGAGGGTGAGGGTGGGATGATTTGGGAGAATGGCATTGAAACAGGTGAGGGTGGGATGATTTGGGAGAATGGCATTGAAACACGTATGTTGTCATATGCGAAACGAATCACTAGTTCAGGGTCGATGCATGTTATAGGATGCTCGGGGCTGGCGTGTGGGGATGACCCAGAAGGAGGATAAAGGGAGGAGGGAGGTGGGAGGGCGGTTCAGGAGGGGGAACTTATGTAAACCTGGGACGGATTCATGTCAATGTATGGCAAAACCAACCAATAAAACATTGTAAAATAATTTGCCTCCAATAAAAAATAAATTAATTAAAAAAAAAAAAACAATATAATCAAATTTTCCACTTGGACTAAGCCAGGATAGAATTTTTTATCAAAATCTAACAAAAATAGAAAAGGTAAAGGAAAAGGGAATTACACGGAATTGTTACTGAAAATACAGCCCACAGAAAACAAATATTTAAAGAAATTTAAGCTTAATCCTGAAGTAAAGCCAATTTTTTTATAAATGATCATTTTTTCTACATTTCTATTTTATACCTATTCTGTTATGAGAATAAATTTCTTTTCAGAGGAAACCTAAGTCTGAAAACAAGTACTGAAAATTAAAATATGAGGTTTTAGTGTCAATGCACAGAAAGATGATGTACTTCAGCTTACACAAGTTGGGACCATGCAAAGTCAGACTCCTAAGTGAAAGAAGATTTGGACAATTTGGCCGGTTACCTCAAGAGGAAATAGGTAAGACTGGGTAAGACTGTTAAAGCCAAGGCTCTCAATACGAAAAAATAATCTCATAACAAATCAAGATTTCAAACTTAATCCTAATATAAGTATGAAGCAAAAAAAAAGTCATGATCTATGAAATATAGAATAATCAAATTTCTCCTTAACCTGTAACAAAACAGTGACTCTCCTGGAACCTGAACAAAAATCAACATAAACTTCAAAAGTAAGTTTTCCATAATCATGACTCCACGACAGTCACTCTTTCACACACACAAGCACCTGAAACAGATCCAATAAAATATGCTTATAGTAATTTTACAAAACTAAATTTATAACTGTTAATATGCAACTGATTTTTTGAACCTTGAAGAAGCTATTTCAAAAGTTCAGGCTGAGAAAAAGTGTAAAAAAGCTATTTTAAAATGTTGTATCTATATAAAATATCCTTTTTAAAAGTTTAAACAAAATGAATTTAAAAATAAAATAAAACAAAAAATAGAGTGAAATCACAGGAGTTTAACTGGTATAGGATTTTTTAAAAAATTATATTTGATTTTTCTCTATAGGATAATGTCAGATATTTTTAAAAAATCAACAGGATCTATACAAACAAATGATCAGTCTTTTAAATAGTTTCCATCATAAGGATATAAATGTATTTTTATTCTGACTTTACTGATTCAAGATAACTTGAATTTTATATATCTACATGAAACATCTTACCTGTTAAATTGTTACTGATAAAAATCTTTATTGTTCCATTGTCAGATATTTTTTAATGTGAATCCTTACATAGATTTCTGTCTACAAAATAAAGATATTTTATTTTACTACAAGTTTAACAGAAATAATATCTTGATGCCTTTTGCTAAATGTTAACTTGATCTTAAACAGCATTATAGCAAAGACTGCACCAAAAATAAGCATAGTAAAACTTATACTATCATTGATCAAGCACAACAGTCCATTTAGTCTCTTAATAAATGTTTAGTTAATGCCAGGCGATTTGCTACATTTTAGAGATTAAAAAAATAGGATCCTTGGGTATAGCGAATAATAGGAAATTACATATGGCATGAGAATCACTCCACAGGGAAATAGAGGTGTATGGAGCTGAGAGTTCAGAGAACTGACCTCTCAACAGAGAGGTATGAATAATTTTCCTTGAGGAACTAGCATGTATAATTTAAGAATAAGTGGGGATTAGACTGATGAAGGAATAAAAAAGGGGTAGATTTATCACATATAGAGGAAACATCATTTTTAAAGTCTTAAAGGTGATAAGATTTTTATATTCAAGGACCACTTTAATATTCCTACACTACAGATGTATGAAGCTGTCTAGAAGATAAATATACCTGGTATCCTACTTAGGAATAAAAATAATGAATTTCGACTTAATCCTCAGAGTTATTAGGAGAAGTCAATGGCAACCCACTCCAGTACTCTTGTCTGGAAAATCCCATGGACGGAGGAGCCTGGTAGGCTGCAGTCCATGGGTTTGCTAAGAGTTGGGCACGACTGAACGACTTCACTTTCACTTTTCACTTTCATGCATTGGAGAAGGAAATGGCAACCCACTCCAGTATTCTTGCCTGGAGAATCCCAGGGACAGAGGAGCCTACTGGACTGCTGTCTATAGGGTCTCACAGAGTCGGACATGACTGAAGCAACTTAGCAGCAGCAGCAGCTCAGTTATTGTGGTGGGAGGGTGGGCAATGAAAGCCCCAAAGCAGTAAAGGTATGTATCCAAACATGTGTCATGCTCCTCTAGAATTTCATATCCTGAAAGTACTTAATGAACATTTACAGTGCTGCCTTCCCAACATGACTCATTGGAAATGGTTGACTCATTGGAAAAGACCCTGATGCTGGAAAAGATTGAAGGCAGAGAAGACGAGGGAGACAGAGAATAAGATAGATGGATGGTATCACCTATTCAATGGACATGAACTTGGGCAAATTCCAGATGATGGTGAGAGACAGGGAAGCCTGGTGTGCTGCAGTCCCTAGGGTTGCAAACAGTAGGGCATGACTTGGTGACTCAACAACAACAACTTCCCAGCATTCCCTCCTTTGTTTAACTGGAGAACATCTCAACATCTCCCTGGGTATCTGCAAACTGTGTGATCTTCACACATCATTTCACTATATAAAACAATTTTTCCAGAGTGAGCCAGTTGACTAAAGTATAGGGTTCTCTCTCCCATACACAGTCACTGTACATTGGACAGTAAGTTATTGATTCAAGAATACTAAGGTAAATCCCAAAGGCCAGTAACTCTCTAAAAGCGAGGTTAAAATGGTATCTTTCAGGAATTGTGTTTTGCAACCCATAATGGAAGTTATTCTGTAGTAAATAATGAATGACTGTGACATAATGCTGCAATGAAAGAAAATGAAAGGGCCCTCCTTGACAAACTATGTCTCAGTTCTAGTTGTCCCTGAAACCCAACTGCACTTCTGGTCTTATACAATTTTCCTTCTTTGACATATCACTGTTATCACTGTTCACTTAATTTTTCCATGTGTAAAACTAATTTTAAGTCATTGTTTTGTTTTTATGAGGTTAAATTTGCATTTTATATACAAAGCACATCACAGTCACAATCATTGTCAAACTGAAATACTCACAGCAGAGTCACCAAATTGCTGATGCTTTTAAGAAGCTTGATAAGTAAAACAGAATTGAAAAATAAAGGTGATTTACCTAGATAGAGATGAACATTAAGGAATAAAGCAGAGTAGCAGGACAGCAATAAAATGAATGAAGATGAGTTGTGGTCGGCTATGGGCATGCCTGTTGTTATGAAACCTTGATCAGGAATAGTGATCCAATTAAAATAAACAGACAAATGAAAGACACACATTCACGGATTCAAATTCAATGCACCTCACTCAGCACAATCTCAAGATCATAGAGAAACATATAATAGAAATATATAAAGTGAAAACAGATTGAATGGCTATGCATATCTTCAGAAAACAGTGGAATAACATCTTTAAAGTGATTAAAGACAATAATTATCAAATTCATATTTCAATATTCAATAAACATACGTTTCAGGGAGAAATATTTTACAAGACCGAAAATAAAGTCATAGGAATAAAGAGCAACAGAACTGGTTAGTATCTGTGTAAATATAATAGAGTATTTTTCCTCTTAAGTTTTAAAAAAATTTATACAAGTTGAAAGAAAAACCACAAAACATGGTCAGGGAGTTTAATATATGGCATACAAAACACAACCACACCACAGCCATAAAACAGGTAGGAAGAAGGGATTTATGTGTTTGCAAGAAACAATTCCCAACTAATTTTATGAAGTTGATATTATTTGTCAGACACGACTGAAGCGACTTAGCAGCATCAGCAGCATCAGCAGTACCCAAACCAAAGACATTACAAAGAAATCAGTCTGCAGACCAAATTCCTTATGACATTAGAGAAAAAACATGCTTAATTTGATTCTCTATAAATAAAATCCAGCAGTATACAAAAAGGATAACAGATCTTGACCCTTCAGGTGGAGGGAGGCATTAAAATCCTGGAATGCAAGCCTGGTTAAATATTTTAAAATAGTCATAGAAATTCATCATTTTAAATAATTAAGTAGAAAAAAATCACAAATATCAGTAAATATATAAAAAACATGACAAATTTCAACATGCAATCATAATAAAAATCTAGCAAATAATTATAGAAGAACAATTTTTTACTGTTATATAAACACATCTTAAAAGACCCTAGTGTGAAGTGAAGTGAAATTCACTCAGTCGAGTCGGACTCTTTCTGAGCCCATGGTCTAAACAGTCCATGGAATTCTCCAGGCCAGAATACTGGAGTGGGTATCCCGTTCCCTTCTCCAGGGAATTTTCCCAAACCAGAGATAGAACTCCCACATTTCAGGCAGATTCCTTAGCAGCTGAGCCACAAGGGAAGCCCAAGAATACTGGAGTGGCTAGCCTATCCCTCCTCCAATGGATCTTCCAGTCCCAGGAATGGAAACGGGGTCTCCTGAATTGCAGGCAGATTCTTTACTAGCTGAGCTACCAGGGAAGCCCCTGGAAGACCCTAGGGGTGACCTTTCTTAATGGTGAAAAACAGAGTGATTTCTAAGTAAGACTGTGGATAATGGAAATATGTCAGTTTTCACCACTCTTCTCACCACTGTACTGAAAGCTCAATAAGGGCAGTAAGGTAAGAAAAATAAGTTACAGAAATATTTGAAGTTGAAAGGAAGAAATAAAAATATTATTCCCCATGGAAATAATCATTACTCAAGTGAACTGAAAACATAGATGCATGCGCTCATACACACACAACGTAAGTATACATAGCAGCTTTAATCATAATCATCAAAATTGGAAACAACCCAAATGTTCCTCATGTGAAGAATGGCTAAACTAGTTCTTCTACACAATGGAATACTATTTGGCTTAAAAAATAGAAACAAACTACTGAGGCACTCAACAAAAGGGATGAATAACAAACATGTTAAGTAAGTGACAGAAGCTAGACACAAAAGGCACATAAATTATGACTACGTTTATCTGACATTCAGGATGATCCCACAGTAGAGGAACTGAGAAAAGATCTGAGGTGAAGGGTGAAGGAATGGTATGACTACAAAAGGAAAACACAAGGAAATTTTAATTTGAGTGGCGTACAATGGAATTGTATCTTCAATGGGATGGTGATTATGTGACTCTCAAAACTCAAGAGACAGTAAATTTTTATATTTGCAAATTAGTAATTAGTATAGAGAAGTAATAAAAATATTCCATACTTTATCTAGGAAAAACTTATTACATCTTTTTTCTTCTTGTCAAAGACAAAGGCAAAGATTAATTAAATGAATCTTTAAAATTCCTATGGCAAGTGAATACAGCACATATTACTTTAAACTACTGTAGATATCAAAAGTCAAAATTTTAAATCTATACCACATATGATAATAAAATGACTTCTCTCTTTTTTCCTTTCTGTCCTGAGTCCCGTATCTTTCATAATCTTAACATTAGAGATGTTCTAATGTTAAACAGGCCAAGGCTTTGAGGGACATTCCTTAGATATTAAAAGGCCTGAGAATGCAAAATTAAAATTTAGAAATTTAAATCATAGCTGAATTAAAATAACTTGTCTTTTACCAGTGAAACAAACCTTAATATGCTGAAAATTCATACATTTAGTTTTTTTCTGTGGAAAAATCAACAGCAATAATAGGTATACTGTAGTTAGGTCCTTCTAAGTATTTCATGTCTTTGTTAGCTTGGGCTGCTAAAACAGAATACCATAAATTGAGTGGCTTAAACAACAGAGATTTATTTCTCACAGTTCCAGAGTCTAGAAGTCCAAGATCAAGATATCAGACAAACACTGTTTTTTGATTGTATTAATATAATGATTTGCCTGGACTAGTTATTTAAAGTCTGTCTCTCCTGAAGTATCTAGCAGTTTCTTTGCATTAAGATATGTGTCTATGCCTTCTTGTTTGCAAGCACAATTTGCAAAAATTTCAATTTATTACACAGTTTCCAAATCAGAAGTTTTAGCTCTAAGATTCTTAATTAAATATTACCAATATTTGTTGATGACAGTGATTCAGTATTTGGAGTCTGTGATACAAACTGCTGACAATACAAGTTGAGTTACTAAGTAGATACCGAAAGGTTCATTAGTGATGAGGCAGGTAGAAAATACAATCTTTCACATTTTAGTTCAACCTAAACTATTTTTTTGTAAATTTAGCACCCTGTTTAATATTTTCTTATATATTTACATGTTATATACATAATGCTATATGTTACATAATTTATGTCTATAAAATTAAGAAAATATTTTATATCAGATAATATCAGGTTATGAATGAAGTTATGATTTAAACTTATGGCAAATACACATTTATCACAGATTTCTCCAGTCAGAATACTGGAGTGGGCAGCTGTTCCTTCTTCAGGTGATCTTACCAATCCAGGGATCAAACCCAGGTCTCCTGCATTGCAGGCAGATTCTTTACCATCTGAGCCACCAGGGAAGCCCCCAAACTCAATACTATAACCTATCACTTTATGCATATACATCATGATTTTTAAATTTTAGCTTCAATATGCTAACCGAGGGGCTTCCCAGGTGGCATTAGCGGTAAAGAATCAGCCTGCCAATGCAGGAGATGCAAGAGACACAGGTTCGATCCTTGCGTTGGGAAGAACCTTTGGAGAAGAAAGTGACCACCAACTCCAGTATTCTTGCCTGGAAAATTTCATGGAGAGAGGAGCCTGGCAGGCTACAGTTCATGGAGAGTCTCAAAGAGTCAGGCATAACTGAGCACAAACACACACACATGCCAACTGAATTCAGCATAGCATTCATAATAATGCCAGATATTTTACAATGAACAGAAGAAATTTATAAAAGTTTTGAGCTTATGAAATGGACAAATGTATTAAACATTTCTGATAATTAACCATGTAAAGCATTTGATGACAATGTTGTTGTTGATCAGTTGCTCAGCTGTGTCTGACTCTTTGTGACCCCATGGACAACAGCACAGCAGGCTTCCCTGTTCCTCACTGTCTCCTGGAGTTCACTCAAACTGATGTCCATTGAGCTGATGATGCCATCCAATCATCTCATCCTTGCTGCCCCCTTTTCCTCCTGCCCTCAGTCTTTCCCAGCATCAGGGTCTTTTCACTGAGTCAGCTCTTAACATCAGGTGAACCAAGTATTGGAGCTTCAGCTTCAGCAAAATTTCTTCCAATGAATATTTATGGTTGATTTTCTTTAGGATTCACTGGTTTGATCTTCTTGCTGTGCAAGGGACTCTCAAGAGTCTTCTCCAGCACTACAGTTCTAAAGATTCAATTCTTTGATCCTCAGCCTTATTTATGGTCCAACTCTCATATCCATACATGACTACTGGAAAAAACCATAGCTTTGACTATACAGACATTTGTTGCCAAAATGATGTTTCTGCTTGCTGTCCAGGTTTGTCATAACTTTTCTTCCAAGAAGAAAGCATCTTAATTTCATGGCTGCAGTCACTATCTGCAGTGACTGCAGAGCCCAAGAAAATAAAGTCTGTCTTTAAAAAAATAAAGTCTGTCTTTTACAGAAGAAAACTGTTTCCATTTTTTCCCCATCTATTTGCCATGAAGTGATGGGACCAGATGCCATGATCTTCATCTTTTGAATATCGAGTTTAAGAAAGCTTTTTCACTCTCCTCTTTCACCTTCATCAAAAGGCTCTTTAGTTCCTCTTTGCTTTCCACTGTTAGGATGATATCATCTGCATATCTGAGGTTACTGGTATTTCTTTTAGCAATTCTGATTCCAGCTTGAGCTTCATCCAGTCCGGCATTTTGTATGATGTACTCTGCAAATAAGTTAAATAGGCAGGATGATAATATACAGCCTTGAAGTACACCTTTCCCAATTTTTGAACCAGTTTGTTGTTCCATGTCTGGTTCTGAATACTGCATCTTGACCTGTACACAGGTTTCTCAGGAGGCAGTTAAAGTGGTCTGGTATTCCCATCTCTTTATGAATTTTCCACAGTTTGTTGTGATCCACACTGTCAAAGGCATTAATGTAATCAATGAAGCAGAAGTAGAGATTTTTCTGGAATGTCCTTGTTTTTTCTATGATCCAGCAGATGTTGGTAATTTGATCTCTGGTCTCTCTGCTTTTTCTAAATCCAGCCGGTATATATCTGGAAGTTCCATTTTGATTCACATACTGATGAAGACAAGCTTTAAAGATTTTGAGCATTACCTTGCTAGCGTGTGAAGTGAGCACAATTATGTGGTAGTTTGAACTTTCTTTGGCATTGCCCTTCTTTGGGATCTGGATGAAAACTGACCTTTTCCAGTCCTGTGGCCACTTCTGAATTTTCCCAGTTTCCTGGATATTTAGTGCACCACTTTAACATCATCCTTTTTTTTCGAATTTGAAATAGCTCAGCTGGAATTCCATCCCCTACACTAGCTTTTTTCACAGTGATGCTTTCTAACGTCCACTGGACTCCACACTCCAGGATGTCTGGCTCTAGATGAGTAATCATACCATCGTAGTTATGTAGGTATTTAAGACCTTTTTGTACAGTTCTTCTGTGTATTCTTGCCACCACTTCTAAATATCTTCTGCTTTTGTTAGGTCCATACTATTTCTCTCCTTTGCATGGAATATTCCCTTGGTATCTCTAATTTTCCTGAAGAGATCTCTAGTCTTTCCCATTCTGTTGCTTTCCTCTATTTCTTTGCATTGCTCACTTAAGAAGACTTTCTTACCTCTCCTTGCTATTCTTTGGAACTCTGCATTCAGATGGGTATATTATTGATGACAATAACATAGTATCATTTAATTTATTTCATTATTATTGTCCCATTAGAGCCAAGACATGCTTAGCTTTACTTTTTGTGTGCTGCAAAGGTTTCTTGAGATTAAAAATAAGTGAAATTAATTTAGAATATACACTTGATCTAAATGTAAAATCATGCATCAAAGAATGATTTATTAAGATTTCCTATAGCTTTAGTCATCATTTTCAGGTCCAGTCTCCTTATACTAAGTACTAAATATGAAGGAAATGCGGATGCTTTTTCAGTAAATCTTTGCCTTATGGTTTTCATTTGGTTATGGATATCACTATATACATTATGATATGGATGATAAAGGCCAAAAATATACTGAACAAGTTATATGTTCATCAAACCTTTCACGGAAAAAAAATGCAGTAAATGTTTTAATTCCTAGCTATGCTTTCTTCAGACACAATGGTTCAGCCTGTTCTGCACATACAATTTGTAGATATACCCATCCTTCAGTTTCTCACATTTCCCATTACAACTGGCAGCTTGGTGATTTTCTGCACATTAACAAAAGTACAACTGGCTAGTACATTAAGACTAGTCAGGGTCAGTAGCATTAAATGTCTCTCAAACAATGATCTCCCACAGTGAGCAGACGCTTGGTACTTGTGCTGAATTATAGCCTATTTGCAATGCCCTTCATTGAAAGGGAAGTGTTAATTAGTTCTGAAAATTACTCAGAAAAGAGAGATATACAGTCAGAGAGTAATGTGAGTTGTATTTTATACTTAATCACATGTGAAAGATAATTCTTTTCATAAGTATCTCATTATACAAGCTAAAAGTAAAAAAATGTTGTCAAAAATTCACTTCATCTTGTTGCTCTTTTTCTCTGGTGTTAAGCATTTTTATTATAGTGTGTCTTGGTTTAGTTCCCTTCATGTTTCATGCACTATCATTTGGTATTATTTCAGCTCCTTAGAACTGTGGGGTTATAGTTTTTTATCAATTTTGGAAAAACTATTGACCTTAATTCTTCAAATATTTTCTGTCTTGTCCCTCTTTGGGGTCCATATTTTAAGTGTGTTAGGGTATCTGAAATTGTCTTACAGTTCACTGATGCTCTATTGGTTCTATTTTTAGTCTTTTTCCCCCATTTGTATTTCATTTTACTCGTTTTCTATTACTTTGTCTTCAAGCTCATTAATATTTTCTTCTACCTTTCTATTCCTCTCTAGTGCCTTCACAATCTATCTCTTATCACAGACACTAGTCTAGCGCTCATCTCTAGAAGTTTTTGTGATTCTTTTCTTCTTGTGTCTATATTTAACATGTATGCTCGTTCTTGTAGCTTTTTGAACACATGGAATCTGTGTTTTATTAACTAATTGAAGGTTATTTTTCACTATCATGTGTATTATTTTTGAGTCAGTTTCTACTGATTAATTATTCTCTTCCTAATGGATCATATTTTAAACTAATTTACAACTTTTCATTGGTTATAAGATGTCATGAAATTGCAGGGTGTTTTATATTTTCTCTCCACATTTCCTCTGCGTATATTTTCTATCCATATTTTGTCTATGCATATTCCTGAGCTTTGTTCTGGGATTCAGTTAACTGATAACTATCTGATATTTTCTGATCTTGCTTTCAAGTTTTGTTTGAAAGAATCAGAGAAGCATTTAATTTAGTGATAAGTGTGCCTCACATCTGAGACAATACATTCTGAATGAACTATTAATACTTTATGCTCCATGAATTATGTTTTTAACAGTAACGTGCAGGGAGAGGAGCATGAACAGGTGTAACATTTGGACATTAGTCTTTCTATTTCTTTTAGGTCTCCCCTTCTTCACTTTTCAGTGGTTTCCTCATCGGCATGAGTTGAACAGCACTCAGCTGAAGACTTGACAGGGACCCTCTCCACATTATCCGAGCTTTCTCTTTGTGTTGCTTTCTCCAGACTGGAACACTGCCCAGGATAAATTTGCTACCTCAGGATTCCTGGAGTCCCAGGTCCATATCATCAACTCTATAATCAATAAGTTATGCCCAGTTTCTGCCTCCAAGCTCCAAAGGAAACTCTCCTAAGGCAATAAACTGAGAAAACTGCAGGTCTTATCACATTTCATTCCTATCTGTATGGGTATACTATCCTTATCACAAGATTTCATATCTTGAAAACCACTGTCCCACATATGTAGTCTTTTAAAAAAAATGTTTTAGTCAGAAGACAACTTGTGATCTTGTTACTTTGTCTTGGCTAGAAGTGAAAGGTTCTTCCCATCTTATTATAAAGTAGGTAGAAAAATTAAATAAATATATAAATCAAGAGATCCAGTTCAAGGTGGCAACACAGCAACCTCTTGAACTTAACCCTTCCCAGAGACACAATGAATCTATAGCTACACATGAAGCAGTTCCCTCTGAAAGAAATCTGAAACAAGCTAAGTGATTTCTATTCATTGGGTAAATGAGAAAATACATCATTCACATTGATATGGATAGAAAAGTATGTGACACATCCACCATAAACTCTACCTTGTGATACAGCACCATGCAATACTGAGGAACTCCTTCTTAATTTGCAGTTTGTCCTGAGAGGAGTGAAGGGTTTGGACTCTATATATAACACCCCAACTTTTAAGATTCTAACCTTAGAGATGAGATCTCCAAACCACCTAACTCTGAAAGCTAATGGGACTTGCATCAGGAAAACCCACTACACAGTAGCTAACAAAGAAATAGTTCTTAACTGGTTTTGAGGAATCCCCATGGCTTTCCCCCCAAGGCTCAGCACAGAGAGATCAGGAGGAAAAAAAAAAAAACACTCATCTCTCAGTATTTCTCTCAAAGACACCTACTTGCCTTCTTAAAAAGCCACTGCCTAAAGATCAAGTTCTAATTTTGCACACATCTAGTGACTGACTGCAATCCTCAACAAAAACTAGAAAACACTGCAGAGACCACAGTCTTCTCACTTAAACTCATTCTAAATCACCAATATCTCATTGAGAGAAGCAGATGCACATATGTGTGCCCCAATTTATACATCTGACACTCGAGAGAGAGAGAGAGTGCACTAGAATCATGTTGCTGTGACAGTCAGTGTGGCTTCCATTAGAAGTCCCTCAGGACTCTAGCAAACAAAGAATTAAGGGTGCATGTACATCCTTCCCTACCTATGAACCAGGCCCAATGCAGATGGCACAGGCAAAAGCCCAATTCCAAGTTTCTCCATGGCAGCTCCTAATGACATACTTTCTAAGCTGCTGTCTGATGCTTCACCTTCTAATCAACCTGCATCTGGGTGCTGATTATGAGTACCTCTGGGACACTGCAGGTCTTGGCATACCTCAATTACTACCAGATATGAAGAACTAACTCACTGTAAAAGACCCCGATGCTGGCAAAGATTGAAGGCAGGAGGAGAAAGGGACGACAACAGAGGAAGAGATGGTTGGATGGCATCACCAACTTGATGGACATGAGTTTGAGCAAAACTGAGGTGCTGCAATCCACGGGTTCACAAAGAGTAGGACACAACTGAGTGACTGAACTGAACTAAAAACAAAGGTGGGTACTTGGACAATCAGGTTTGAGAGACAATCAAGAGCTAAGTCAACACTAAATGACCTCCTACGCAACGTAACTCTCTCAAGACTAGGAGAGGTGGCTATTTTATTGGATCTATAGAAATCAACGCAGGGAATTAAGGAAAATGAAGAAACTAAAGAAATATTTCAAGTGAATGAGTAAGATTAAAACCTAGAAAAAGACTTCAATGAAATAGAGGTAAGTGATTTACCTAATAAAGAACTCAAAATAATTGTCAGAAAGACATTCACTAAAGTTGACAGAAATGGATGGACAATGTGAGAATTTGAACAAATAGGAAATACAAGAAAATACCAAAGAAAAATCACAACGTACATAATATTGGCTTGACCAAAAAGTTCGTTTGAGATTTTCGTAACCAAATGAAAACTTAACCAAAAATGCCAAGTGAACTTTTTGGCCAACCAAATAGCTATACTAAAATATTCAATAGACGGGCTCACAAACAAACTAGATGAAGCAGAAAAAAAAGATCAGCAAACTTGAAGGCAAGAGGAGTAGAATTCATCCAATCAGAGGAACAACAACAAGAAAAAGGAGTGAAAAAGAGTAAGGATGACTTCAGGGACTTTTGGGTTATCAAGTGGAGCGACTGTTTTCCTTACAGGGATCCCGGAAGGAGAGAAGAGAGAAAGCAGAAGAAATTTCATCTGAGAAAATAATGACTGAAAATTTCCCTAAAAGATGAAATGTGGCATGCGTGTGCAGTCACTTCAGTGATGTCTGACTCTTTGCGACCCTAGGGATTGTAGCCACCAGGTTCCTCTGTCCATGGGGATTCTCCAGGCAAGAATACTGGAGTGAGTGGCAATGCCCTTCTCCAGGGGATCTTTCCTGACCCAGGGATCGAGCCTGCATCTCCTGCGACTCCTGCATTGGTAGGTGGATTCTTTATTGCTGAGCCACCAGGGAAGCCCCAGGGGAGAATAAAAATGTAGAGTTTAAGAATGCATTCAAAATTAGGCTATTATCAGTTTAAATATATTGTAATAACTAAAATGGTTATGGAAACGTCACACCCACATAGTCAGCCCACCAAAACAAAAGGAGCCATGCAGCCCTTTCAGAAGGAACCCCTCAAGCATATACCTAGAGTTATGAGAGGGGAGTGCACTGCTGGAATGAGCAATACACCTCCTACAAAGGGCCACCTCTCCACAACTGAGAAACATAAAAAACATACTAGATACATAAAAATACAAATAGCACCGTACAAAAAAGGAAGCAGCAGAGGAATTTGTTCCAGATTAGGGGACAAGATAAAATCCCAGAAGAACCAAGTGAAGATAGACAATCTACCCAAGAAAAAATTCAGAGTAATGATTGTAAGTATGATCAAAGAACTTTGGAAAAGAATGGATGCACAGAGTAATAATTCAAAGTTTTAAACAAAGAGTTAGGCCCGGCTCCCGGCGGCGCAGACGCGAGAGACGCCCGGCTCCCGGCGGCGCAGACGCGAGAGACGCCCGGCTCCTGGCGCAACCGACCACGTGCAGAATCGTGGCTGAGAGGAGCTGCCCCGCACCCAGGGTTAGGGCGGTGGCCGAGAGGAGCTGTACCACGTCCAGGAGGCGGTGGCTGCTTGGGCACCGGAGGGCCGAGAGGAGCTGATCCACATTCAAAGCAGGAGGGGCGGCCTTGAGGAGATACCCCTCGTCCGAGGGAACCCGGACAAGTCACCCGTCCAACCCCACACACAGCGAAGAAACTACATAATAAAGAGAACTCCACAAACTGCAAGAAGAGGGAAAGGCCACCCCAAGCAAAGCAATATAAGCAAGATGAAGAGGCAGAGAAATACCCAGCTAGTAAAGGAACAAGATAATTGCCCACCAACACAAACAAAAGAAGAAGATATAGGGAATCTACCTGATAAAGAATTTCAAATTTTGATGGTGAAAATGATTCAAAATCTTGAAAGCACAATGGAGTTACAGATAAATAACCTGGAGAAAAGGATTGAGAAGACGGAAGAAAGATTTAATAAGGACTTAGAAGAAATAAAAAAGAGTCAATATACAATGAATAATGCAATAGATGAGATCAGAAACACTCTGGAGGGAACAAACAATAGAATAACAGAGGCAGAAGACAGGATTAGCGAACTAGAAGATAAAATTGTAGAAATAAATGAAACAGAGAGGAAAAAAGAAAAACGAATTAAAAGAAATGAGGACAATATTAGAGACCTCTGGGACAATGTTAAACGCTCCAACATTCGAATCATAGGAGTCCCAGAAGAAGAAGACAAAAAGAAAGACCATGAGAGAATACTTGAGGAGATAATAGTTGAAAACTTCCCTAAAATAGGGAAAGAAATAATCACCCAAGTCCAAGAAACCCAGAGTCCCCAACAGGATAAACCCAAGGCGAAATACTCCAAGACACATATTAATCAAATTAACAAAGATCAAAGACAAAGAACAAATATTAAAAGCAGCAAGGGAAAAGCAGCTAATAACACATAAGGGGATTCCCATAAGGATAACAGCTGATATTTCAACAGAAACTCTTCAGGCCAGAAGGGAGTGGCAAGACATACTTAAAGTGATGAAAGAAAATACCCTACAGCCCAGATTACTATACCCAGCAAGGATCTCATTCAAATATGAAGGAGAAATCAAAAGCTTTACAGACAAGCAAAAGCTGAGGGAATTCAGCATCACCAAACCAGCTCTCCAACAAATACTAAAGGATCTTCTCTAGACAGGATACACAGAAAGAGTGTATAAACTTGAACCCAAAGTAATAAAGAAAATGGCTACGGGATCGTACTTATCAATAATTACCTTAAACGTAAATGGGTTGAAATTTTCAAAAAGGCTAGGAAACAATTCTCATAGCCATCAATAGTTCAGTGTTGAGTTCATGAATAGTTTTTAAAGTTTGGGACAAACTGTAGTATTTGCTATTTGAAGTACTATTTGTAATTGGCATATTACGATGTAACATTGGTCTTCATTTCCAACTTAAAACGCCTAAAAATGCCTAACAGATTTTTAGATTTGTGAATTTTAGTTGAAATGTATTTTACGATGTTACTAAACCTGCAGAAATATTGAAATATTTCAGAGAACTTATTCACTGTACATTTAATTTATTTTATTTATAAAAGTTATGAACTGTAGAAAGTTTTACTTGTTGGGTCAAATGCTTGTTGCTTCAAATGCTTGTTGCATTTGAAGTGCTAGTTACAAGAAAATCAAATACCTTCAATGTATAAATGCTATTAAGTTTTTAAAGGACTCTGGAGTATAAGTCAGTTTGTTTAAAGAAATTTAGTCTATTCAACCTGAATCAGCTCTGTCAAACATTAATTAAAAGCCTCATTTTAAAAAAATAAATAAATAAATAATGGTGGTGGGAGGGAGGGTTGGGAAGCTGGCTGGAGGTGGAGGTGGTGAAGTTTATAAATCTAATTAAAAATGAAGTTGCATTTCCATTTTCCAAATCCACCCATCCACCAGCGTACTGTGTCACTAGACATTATGTACGATTTTACTTGGCGACAGAAACCATTACATTTAAAAATTCATTACAGCAGGGTGAGTTAGACACATGATGGATGCAGCTTTAATTCTGCCATATATTATTACAGTTAAAATGTAAATGATGAAAAATATTTTGTGCTTATCAGCATTTATGTGGAAATGTGTTTTACAGTGATATATGATGTTATATTTCTATTATTGTGATAAAAAAAAAGCAATACAAAAAGACGAAGTGTTTATTAAAACATGAAAAAAAAAAGAAATAAATGGTTTTGCAGCACTGAAGAGATTATAGAAAGTAAATAAGCTAGATCAGACCTGTTTTATGTAGTAATTTTATAGTTTATTTTAATTATTTCAGTTGTAAAATATTGTTATACTGTTAATTAGTTCTGATTGTTCATATTAAACTATTGCAATGCAAAAAAATAAATAAAATTAAAACAAGAAAAAAAAAATAAACAAAGAGTTAGAAAATGTAAAGGAGAGCCAAACGGAGGTGAAAAATACACTAGAAAGAATCAATAGTAGGCTAAATGATTCAGAAGAATGGATCAGTGAGCTAGAAGAGGGAGCAATATAAACCACTGCTGCAGAATGGGAAAAAAGAAAAAAATGAAAGGAAATGTGGACAGTTTAAGAACCTCTGAAAAAACATCAAGCACACTAACATTCACATTACAGAGATCCCAGAATGAAGAGAGACACAGAAAGTGCCCCCAAATATTTGAAGAGATAATAGTTGGAAACCTCACTAACCCAGGAAAGTAAAGAGTAACTGAAGTCTAGGAAGCACAGAGGCTCCCAAATGGAATTAACTCAATAGAATACTACTCAGTCATATATACATATATGGTATATAGGTATACATATACATATACACCTCCCTGGTGGCTCAGACAGGCACCGTTTGGCAGCTAAGCTTTACATATATATATATAAAGCACTTTGTTGTACACCTGAAACACTATAAATCCACTATACTTCAATATTGAAAAATAAGTTGCATTTCTATACACTAACAACAAACTATTACAGAGAGAATTTAAAAACAATCCCACTTACAATAGCATCAATAACAATAAAATACTTAGAAGTAAATTTAGTCAAAGAGGTGAAAGATCTCTACACTAAATTCCATAAGACAACATTGAAAAAAACTGAAAAAGATATAAATGAAAAGATATTCCACTGTCATGGATTCAAAGAATTAATACTGGTACCATTTACTTATGCCCAAAGCAATCTACAAATTCAATGTAATCCCTTTTTAAACCCCAACGACATTTTTCACAGAAATATAAACAATTCTAAAACCTGTATTAGACCACAAAGCACCCTTAGTAGCCAAAGGAAACCCGAGAGGGAAGGAGGAAGCAAAAGATAGTCCCTTTAATGTATGGTGTTGGGAGAACTGAACAGCCACAGTGCAAAAGAATCAAAAACTATCTTTTATCATATACAAAAGTCAACTCAAAATGGATTGAAAATTTCAATAAAGCCCAAGAGTACAAAATTCATAGAAAAATATAAGGGAAAATTTTACAGCACTGGTTTGGACAATGATTTCTTGGATATGACACCAAAAATACAAGCAATAAAAGCAAAGTTAAACAAGGGGAATCGTATCAAACTAAAAAATTTATGTGTAGCAAAGTAAATAACCAAAAGAGTAAAAAGGCAAACTACACATTGGAAGAAATCTTTTGGAAACTATGTATCTGACAAGATATTAATATCCAACATACATAAGGAACTCATATAACTCAACAGCAAAAAACTTAACATACATCTCTCCAAAGAAAACTTACAAATGACCAATAAGTATATGAAAAGATGACCAATATCTCTAATAGTCATGGATACACAGATCAAAGTCACAAGGAGGTATCATCTCCCATCTGTCAGAATGACTACTGTCAAAAAAATCAAAGAAAACACACTTGTGAGAATGTGGATAAATTGGAAATTGGTGTGCATGTGGAGAAAATAGTATTTAGTGAAATGTAAAATATTGGAACTTCTATGTAAAAACAATATGGAGGTGTTTCAAAAAATTAAAAATAGAACTATCATATGATGCAGTAACCCTACTTCTCAGTACATACTCAAAGTAACTTAAATTAGGATTGTGAAGAGGCATATATGCTCCCATGTTCATTAAAGCATTTTTATAATTCCAAAATATGAAAACAACTCATATCTATCAACAGATAAATGAATGAATAAACTGTAGTATATACATAGAATGGAATACTAATCAGCCTTATGCAAGACGAAAATTTTGCTGTTTCCAATCATACCTTGACTTTGCATTATTGTAGCTTATATCGCCCTAACAAGGTCAGTTAAAACTATTTTCATACTTTTTGAAATGGGGAAGTATGTCTATAAAAACTTTAGTGCATTTTTTTCTCTACATTTTTCATTCAAATAACCTTAACATAAATTCAAAAAAATCAGAGAGGGTCAAATGATCTCCATCTATTGATCAAATTATTCACAGATATACCTGATCATTTAACCACATGTAGACATAACTTTCATTAAAATTAGTGATACTTAAATATACCATTTATTACTTGTAAAACCAAGAAAATTCAATAAAGCATTCTCGAGGGTAATAAATGGAAACTTCTAAACATTTATACAGATAGAATGTCTATATACTAAGTCATTATCTTTAAAGTAGCTGTTACAACAAAAAGATGTACTCCCTTGTAAGCAAAGAGGATGCCAGAAAAATAAAGCTGAAATTTCAGTTGTTTTCATTGGCTAATGTAAATTCTGACAATCATTCAGTTCAGTTCAGTCGCTCAGTCGTGTCCAACTCTTTGCAACCCCATGAATCACAGTATGCCAGGCCTCCCTGTCCATCACCAACTGCCGTAGTTCACTCAAACTCATGTCCATAAAGTCTGTGATGCCATCCAGCCATCTCATTCTCTGTCGTCCACTTCTCCTCCTGCCCCCAATCTTTCCCAGCATCAGAGTCTTTTCCAGTGAGTCAACTTGTAACATGAGGTGGGCAAAGTATTGCAGTTTCAGCTTTAGCATCAGTCCCTCCAAAGAACACCCAGGATTGATCTCCTTTAGAATGAATTGGTTGGATCTCCCTGCAGTCCAAGGGACTCTCAAGAGTCTTCTCCAGCACCACAGTTCAAAAGCATCAATTCTTCAGCGATCAGCCTTCTTCACAGTCCAACTCTCACATCCATACATGACCACGGGAAAAACCATAGCCTTGACTAGACAGACCTTTGTTGGCAAAGTAATGTCTCTGCTTTTTAACATGCTATCTAGGTTGGTCATAACTTTCCTTCCAAGGAGTAAGTGTCTTTTAATTTCCTGGCTGCAATCAGCATCCGCAGTGATTTTGGAGCCCCCCTCAAAAAAATAAAGTCTGACACTGTTTCCACTGTTTCCTCATCTATTTCCCATGAAGTGATAGGACCAGAGGCCATGATCTTTGTTTTCTGAATGTTGAGCTTCAAGCCAACCTTTTCATTCTCCTCTTTCACATCATTTGCTGATAAAAGATGCATATTTTTGCTAATTTAGGTCAATAACACATATAGATTGTGACTGATCTACCCTCATATTTCTTGTTGGCCTCTTGGGTATCACACACAAATGGACAAATTACAGACCATTTGTCTGCTCACAAGACAGGTCAGAGGTCAAGGACTGTTTTAGCAGAGAACATTATACCAGCTGTCTTCTCATAATCTCTTTCATAGTATTTTCATCTTTATTTAAAGATGTTTAAATAAAAGGCCTGTTCTTTGCTTCATGAAGGTATCATTTCCTGTTGACTGCAAGTTTTTAAGGTAAAACCAGATTTTGTTTCATAAAGTTTAATGAGGCTTCACCTTTTCAACTGCTGTGTGAGGGGAAAACAGGTCAATAGAAAATGGATGCAATTTATGTAAAGAAAGGTAATATGTTAATATTTCTCAGGTAAGTTACAGTAATTCTTTAAAGACATCAGTTACATTTTTTAAATGTGCTAAAGATTATTGCAGAATATTAAAATATAGTATAAACAACCTATCAAGGACGAGTCTGTTTCAGGTACTTTTGTTCCAATGAATAACAAAAAGGAAAAAATATGTAAGGTTATCATCTTAGTACATGGGAATATGTCAAAAATAACAAACATAAAGATTAAAATACAGTTTTGGTCAGAAGGAAGGATTATTGATGCTTAAAAATTATAAATTTTATAATGACTATAATATAAATGGAATTGCATTATATAATAATATAAACACTATTCTGTATAGCTCAAAAGTAGATTAAACTTATTAAATTTTATTGTTGCTTCATATATGAATAAAAAAATTAATTTCATAATCAAAGATAATCAAAGAATTTAAAGAAATCCTGACTCTACTTATTAATGTTTGAGTTGGCTTGCATTTAACAAATTCATTATGGCTCATTTTCAAAGTCTATTTGTTCCTGGTCAAAAATATTTTAATGAATATAGTTATTTATAAAGTTCTCTAAAATTACTGCATCTATATACGTGGAGTCTCTTCCGATGCTTAGTATAAGATTAACTCATTTTTTTCTTTCTTATTTTTGATTATGATGAGAAGTAAAGCTATCTTCAAAATATTTCTACTTACCTTGCTTAAATATATTTCCTTATTAGTAAGATTTAAGAAGCAATAACGCTAGATTGGACATAACTATTATTTCTAAAATGAGCCTGAATTTTATAACTTAGTCTAATTAATTTTTTTAAAGGACACAAAGTAGGGGGAAAGCCTTGTTCAAAATTGATTCTATATCTATTGTAGCAGATGGGCCACATTCTGGTCTATTTCAGAGTTATAAATCTTTTTATGGCTCCCCTGTTAACATTAAACCAAAGCCTATTTGGCAGATGATAAGACTCTTTCAAATGATATGAGTAAAATTCTCCTGCTTACCTGATCACTGATCAGTGGAAATGAGAACAGTATGTTCCATAGGTGTAATTAGGACAAGTTTAATTTGGTATCTTACCAAATAAAGCTGCCTATTTTTATTTTTTCAAGGCCAGATTGAGATTACTATGAGCATCTAAGCAAGCAACAGAAAGTAGTTATGATTTTAAAATATGTTTTCATATTACTGTAATTTTATAAAAGAAAATTAGGCTTGTGAGATAAGAATGGGAGTTCATTAAATACATGTCAGCAATGTGTCTATATGAGGAATAGAATTAATTTTAAGTAATTTATAACATTTTGGGTAATACAGGGAGAAATACATGAATTTTTTGCTCTTTTTCTCACTGTGACACATCAGGTATGCTATTCATCTGAGCTTCCTGCTCATCTATAAAATGAAGAGCTATTATAATGAAATCTATTCTCCATTTTTAAAAAGCTGTTCACAATACTCAAAATACATAAAGTAACAACAAAATCAGTAACAGCAGCAGCAGCCTGTTTAACTAATCAAACAGCAACCATCAATTATTCTACCTAGAGCAACTCTTAATATTTCATTTTTAATCCGAATAAAAACCCTAACTTAACAGAATAATATTCATTTTACAAAGTAGGAAGATTATCATTTTTCTATACACTTGAAGTGTATTTCTAGTATTGAGGATATAATGCACGTCCCAAAAATATTTATAACCTAGAAAAATAAATTGCTTCAGAGACTCTTTTGTGCCCTATACATGATACCACATTACACTCAATTATGTCTTCTGAGGCTCCTGCATGCTCTAAAGTTTTCTCAAATATTCTTTGTTTTTGAAGACCTTTACAATTTTGGTCAATACTGCTCATGTATTTTGTAGAATGTTTCTCAAATGGGATTTGTATGATCTTTTTTTTCTCATTTACCCTGGAAATATGGATTTTCAGAGATAGACCATAAAATATAAATGCCAGATAAATTTAAATTTAAAAAAGATAAATGCCATTTTTATATAATATCAAGGGTGTGCGTGTGCTTGGTTGCTAAGTCTTTTCGACCAAATGGACTGTAGCCCAACAGGCTCCTCTCTCCCTGGGATTCTCCAGGGAAGAATGCTGGAGTGGGCTGCTATTTTCTTCTCCAGTACATGCATGCATGCTAAGTCACTTCAGTGGTGTCCAACTCTGTGCAACCCTATGGACAACAGCCCACCAGGCTCCTCTGTCCACAGGATTCTCCAGGCAAGAATACTGGATTGGGTTGCCATTTCCTACTCCAATCTAATAAGCATCAGTTGAGTTCAGTTCAGTTCAGTCGCTCAGTCGTGTCCGACTCTCCGCAACCCCATGAATCACAGCAAGCCAGGCCTCCCTGTCCATCACCAACTCCCGGAGTTCACTCAAACTCATGTCCACAGAATCGGTGATGCCATCCAGCCATTTCATTCTCTGTCGTCCCCTTCTCCTCCCGCCCCCAACCTTCCCCAGCATCAGAGGAGGTGCATAAATCTTTTCCACTCAATGTCTTACTTTTCTTCCAAAAATATCCAGAAATGGAATCATTGTATCATAATTTTTTGAGGAACATTTTCACTTTCACACATTGGAGAAGGAAATGGCAACCCACTCCAGTGTTCTTGCCTGGAGAATCCCAGGGACGGGGGAGCCTGGTGGGCTTCCGTCTGTGGGGTAGCACAGAGTCAGACATGACTGAAGTGACTTAGCAGCAGCAGCAACAATGTTTTCCATTGAAACTACATCAAAGTACATTCTTATGAACAGAGGACAAGGGCTCCTGCCTTTTCCCTAGATCCTCAGCAACACTTGTTATTTCTAGTCTTTTTGATAATAATCATTGTAATAGGTGTAAGGTGACATCTTATTGTGGTTTCATTTGCATCTCACTGATTATTAGTGATGTTGAGCACCTTATTTATATATTGGCCATATGTACATATTCTTTGGGGAAAAAAAAAGTTTGGTTCAGTTCTGCTACCATTTTAAAAGTGTATTGTTTGTATATTTGCAATTGAGTTTCATGAGTTCTTTACATATTTTGGATATTAACCCCAGATATATGACTTTCAAACATTTTCTCCCATTAAGTAGATTGATAGTTTTATCAAAAGAAGCTGTTTAGTTTGATGCAGTCTCACTTAAACTTTTCTAAGAAAATTGATGATTTCATTTTTTTTTAATTATGAAAGTATGATAACACATTTACAGGAGACTTGGAAAATACAGAACAAACTAACTTACACTTCACTTTACATTATAGTTATTATTAACCAGATAAAATTTTAGTTGCAGTTTCAGTATCAAACTCTCAAAAATTAATAGAATGAATAGACAGAAAACTAGAAGGATACAGTAGACCTAAAAAGCATTATGGACCAATTCAATATATAACTAAGATTTATATAATTTTCATACAACAGTATAATACATTCTACTCAAGTTCTTATAAAGCAAGTTCTCTAATCCAGGAGACACTGGAACATATCCAGGGAACTAAAACAGGCTGTAAAAATGTCAAGCTCTAAAGGATAGAATTCATAAGAGTCTGTTCTCTTATCACTGTAGACTTATGTTAGAAATCAGTATCAAAAGATACTTGAAAACAACCCGTATATTTTCTTTTTTTTTTTATTGGAGGCTAAATATTTTACAATATTACGTTGGTTGGTTTTGCCATACATTGACATGAATCCTCCCCGGGCGTACATGAGTTCCCCCTCCCGAACCCCCATCCCACCTCCCTCCTCCCCTTATCCTCCCTCTGGGTCATACCTGCATACCAGCCCCGAGCATCCTATAATATGCATCGACCCTGAACTGGCGATTCGTTTCACATATGATAATATACGTTTCAAAGCCATTCTCCCAAACCATCCCACCCTCACCCTCTCGCACAGAGTCCCAAAGACTGTTTTATACATCTGTGTCTCTTTTGCTGTCTCGTATGCAGGGTGATCATTTGCATCTTTCTAAATTCCATATATATGCGTTAGTATATTATATTGGTATTTTTCCTTCTGGCTTACTTCACTCTGTATAATAGACTCTAGTTTCATCCACCTCATTAGAACTGGTTCAAATGCATTCTATTTAATGGCTGAGTAATACTCCATTGTGCATATGTAACAAAACTTTCTTATCCATTCCTCTGCAGATGGACATCTAGGTTGCTTCCATGTCCTGGCTATTATAAACAGTGCTGCAATGAACATTGGAGTACATGTGTCTCTTTCAATTCTGGTTTCCACGGTGTGTATGCCCAGGAGTGCGATTGCTGGGTCATATGGCAGTTCTATTTCCAGTTTTTTGAGGAATCTCCACACTGTTCTCCATAGTGGCTGTACTAGTTTGCATTCCCACCAACAGTGTAAGAGGGTTCCCTTCTCTCCACACCCTCTCCAGCATTTATTGTATGTAGACATTTGGATAGCAGCCATTCTGACTGGTGTGAAATGGTATCTCATTGTGGTTTTGATTTGCATTTCTCTGATTATGAGGGATGTTGAGCATTTTTTCATGTGTTTGTTAGCCATCTTTATGTCTTCTTTGGAGAAATGTCTGTTTAGTTCCTTGACCCAGTTTTTGATTGGGTCGTTTATTTTTCTGGAATTGAGCTGCAGGAGCTGCTTATATATTTTGGAGATTAATCCTTTATCAGTTGCTTCATTTGCTATTATTTTCTCCCATTCTGAAGTCTGTCTTTTCATCTTGCTTAGAGTTTCCTTTGCTGTGCAGAAGCTTCTGATTGTAATTAGGTCCCATTTGTTTATTTTTGATTTTATTTCCAATATTCTGGGAGGTTGGTCGTGGAGGATACTGCTGTGATTTATGTCAGAGGGTGTTTTGCCTATGTTCTCCTCTAGGAGTTTTATAGTTTCTGGTCTTACATTTAGCTGTCTAATCCATTTTGATTTTATTTTCGTATATGGGGTTAGGAAGTGTTCTAGTTTCAGTCTTTTACAACTGGCTGACCAGTTTTCCCAGCACCACTTGTTGAAGAGACTGTCTTTTCTCCATTTTACATTCTTGCCTCCTTTGTCAAAGATAAGGTGTCCATAGGTGAGTGGATTTATCTCTGGGCTTTCTATTTTGTTCCATTGATCTATATTTCTGTCTTTATGCCAGTACCATACTGTCTTGATGACTGTGGCTTTGTAGCAGAGCCTGAAGTCCGGCAGGTTGATTCCCCCAGTTCCATTCTTCTTCCTCAAGATTGCTTTGGCTATTCGAGGTTTTTTGTATTTCCATACAAATTGTGAGATTATTTGTTCTAGCTCTGTGAAAAATATCGTTGGTAGCTTGATAGGGATTGCATTGAATGTATAAATTACTTTGGGTAGTATACTCATTTTCAGAATATTTATTCTTCCAATCCACGAACACAGTATATTTCTCCATCTATTAGTGTCCTCTTTGGTTACTTTCAGTAGTGTTTTATAGTTTTCTATGTACAAGTCTTTTGTTTCTTTAGGTAGATATTCCTAAGTATTTATTTCTTTTCGTTGCAAAAGTGAATGGAATAGTTTCCTTAATTTCTCTATTTTCTCATTATTACTGTATAGGAATGCAAGGGATTTCTGTGTGTTGATTTTATATCCTCCAACTTTACTGTATTCATTGATTAGCTCTAGTAGTTTTCTGGTAGAATCTTTAGGGTTTTCTGTGTAGAGGATCATGTCATCAGCAAACAGTGAAAGTTTTACTTCTTCTTTTCCAATTTGGATTCCTTTTACGTCTTTTTCTGCTCTGAGTGCTGTGGCCAAAATTTCCAGAACTATGTTGAATAGTAGTGGTGAGAGTGGTCACCCTTGTCTTGTTCCTGACTTTAGGGGAAATGCTTTCAGTTTTTCACCATTGAGGATAATGTTTGCTGTGGGTTTGTCATATAGCTTTTATTATGTTGAGGTATGTCCCTTCTATTTCCACTTTCTGGAGAGTTTTTATCATAAATGGATGTTGAATTTTGTCAAAGGCTTTCTCTGCATCTATTGAGATAATCATGATTTTTATTTTTCTGTTTGTTAATGTGGTGTATTACGTTGATTGATATGCAGATATTGAAGAATCCTTGCATTCCTGGGATAAAGCCCCCTTGGTCATGATGTATGATCTTCTTAATGTGTTGTTGGATTCTGATTGCTATAATTTTGTTAAGGATTTTTGCATCTATGTTCATCAGTGATATTGGCCTGTAGTTTTCTTTTTTTGTGGGATCTTTACCAGGTTTTGGCATTAGGGTGATGGTGGCCTCATAGAATGAGTTTGGAAGTTTCCCTTCCTCAGCAATTTTCTGGAAGAGTTTGAGTAGAATAGGTGTTAGCTCTTCTTTAAATTTTTGGTAGAATTCAGCTGTGAAGCCGTCTGGACCTGGGCTTTTGTTTGCTGGAAGATTCCTGATTACAGCCTCTAGCTCCGTGCTTGTGATGGGTCTATTCAGATTTTCTATTTCTTCCTGGTTCAGTTTTGGAAAGATGTACTTTTCTAGGAATTTGTCCATTTCTTCCAGGTTATTTATTTTATTGCCATATAATTGCTGATAGTATTCTCTAATAATCCTTTGTATTTCTGTGTTGTCGGTTGTGATCTCTCCATTTTCATTTCTAATTTTATTGATTTGGTTCTTCTCCCTTTGTTTCTTGATGAGTCCGGCTAGTGGTTTGTCAATTTTATTTACCTTCTCAAAAAACCAGCTTTTGGCTTTGTTGATTTTTGCTATGGTCTCTTTTGTTTCTTTTGCATTTATCTCTGCTCTAATTTTTATGATTTCTTTCCTTCTACTAACCCTGGGGTTCTTCATTTCTTCCTTTTCTAGTTTCTTTACATGTAGATTTAGGTTATTTAGGTGACTTGTTTCTTGTTTCTTGAGGTGTGCTTATATTGCTATGAACCTTCCTCTTAGCGCTGCTTTTACAGTGTCCCAGAGGTTTTGGGTTGTTGTGTTTTCATTTTCCTTCATTTCTATGCATATTTTGATTTCTCTTTTGATTTGTTCTATGATTTGTTCATTATTTAGCAGCGTGTAGTTCATCCTCCATATGTTGGCATTTTTAATAGTTTTTCTCCTGTAATTGAGATCTAATCTTACTGCATTGTGGTCAGAAAAGATGCTTGGAATTAGTTCAATTTTTTTGAATTTACCAAGGCTAGATTTATGGCCCAGGATGTGATGTATCCTGCAAAAGGTTCCTTGTGTGCTGAGAAAAAGGTGAAATTCATTGTTTTCGGGTGAAATGTCCTATAGAGATCTATTAGGTCTAACTGGTCTATTGTATCATTTAAAGTTTGTGCTTCCTTGTTAATTTTATGTTTAGTTGATCTATCCATAGGTGCGAGTGGGGTATTAAAGTCTCCCACTATTATTGCGTTGTTGTTAATTTCCCCTTTCATACTTGTTAGTAATTGTCTTACATATTGCGGTGCTCCTATGTTGGGTGCATAAATATTTATAATTGTGATAACTTTTTCTTGGATTGATCCTTTGATCATTATGTAGTTTCCTTCTTTGTCTCTTTTCACAGCCTTTGTTTTAAAATCTATTTTATCTGATATGAGTATTGCTACCCCTGCTTTCTTTTGGTCTCTATTTGCGTGGAATATCTTTTTCCAGCCCTTCACTTTCAGTCTGAATGTGTCTCTCGTTTTGAGGTGGGTCTCTTGTAGACAACATATATGGGGGTCTTGTTTTTGTATCCATTTAGTCAGCCTTTGTCTTTTGGTTGGGGCATTCAACCCATTTACATTTAAATTGATTATTGATAACTATGATCCCATTGCCATTTTCTTTATTGTTTTGGGTTCGAGTTTATATACCCTTTCTGTCTTTCCTGCCTAGAGAAGATTCTTTAGTATTGTTGGAGAGCTGGTTTGGTGATGCTGAATTCTCTCAGCTTTTGTTTGTCTGTAAAGCTTTTGATATCTCCTACATATTTGAATGAGATCCTTGCTGGGTACAGGAATCTGGGCTGTAGGTTTCTTTCATCACTTTAAGTATGTCTTGCCATTCCCTCCTGGCCTGAAGAGTTTCTGTTGAAAGATCAGCTGTTATCCTTATGGGAATCCCCTTGTGTGTTACTTGCTGCTTTTCCCTTGCTGCTTTTAATATTTGTTCTTTGTGTTTGATCTTTGTTAATTTGATTAATATGTGTCTTGGAGTATTTCGCCTTGGGTTTATCCTGTTGGGGACTCTGGGTTTCTTGGACTTGGGTGATTATTTCCTTCCCCATTTTAGGGAAATTTTCAACTATTATCTCCTCAAGTATTCTCTCATGGTCTTTCTTTTTGTCTTCTTCTTCTGGGACTACTATGAATCGAATGTTGGGGTGTTTAGCATTGTCCCAGAGGTCTCTAATATTGTCCTCATTTCTTTTAATTCATTTTTCTTTTCCCCTCTCTGTTTCATTTATTTCTACAATTCTATTTTCTAGCTCACTTATCCTGTCTTCTGCCTCCGTTATTCTATTGTTTGTTCCCTCCAGAGTGTTTCTGATATCATCTATTGCATTATTCATTGTATATTGACACTTTTTATTTCCTCTAAATCTTTTTTAAACATTTCTTGCTTCTTCTCAATCCTTTTCTCCACTTTATTTATCTGTAACTCCATTTGCTTTCCAGACTTTGAATCATTTTCACAATTAAAATTTGAAATTCTTTATCAGGTAGGTTCCCTATATCTTCCTCTTCTGTTTGTGTTGGTGGGCATTTATCCTCTTCTTTTACCTGCTAGGTATTTCTGTGCCTCTTCATCTTGCTTATATTGCTTTGCTTGGGGTGGCCTTTCCGTCTTTCTGACAGTTTGTGGTGTTCTCTTTATTATGTAGTTTCCTGATTGTGTGTGGGGTTGGACGGGTGGCTTGTCAAGGTTCCCTGGTTAGGTAAGCTTGTGGCGGTGTTCCGGTGGGTGGAGCTGGATTTCTTCTCTCTGGACTGCAACAAAGTGTCCAGTAATGAGTTTGATGTCAATGGGTTGGAGTGGCTTTGGGCAGCCTGTATATTGAAGCTCAGGGCTATTCTCCTGTGTTGCTGGAGAATTTGCGTGGTATGTCTTTCACTGAAACTTGTTGACCCTTGGGTGGTGCCTGGTTTAAGTGTATGTATGGAGGCATTTGATGAGCTTCAATCAATTAATATTCCCTGGAACAGGAGATCTCTGGTGTTCTCAGGATTTGGATTTAAGCCTCTGCCTTTGGTTTTCAGTCTTATTCTTGCAGTAGGCTCAATACTTCTCCATCTGTTACTTCCAAGGCAGTTCCTTCTGTTAAAGCTCTTCTGTTTGCTGGTCTCTTCAGTGTCTAATTCCCGTCCTGACACCAGGGGGCAATGGTGGACACTTTTTCGGCTCACCTGTTCAGTCCTGCTGTGGGGAAGGAGGAACGCTGCTAACAAATATTACTGGCGTCTTTGGGGAGTGCTCGCAGTGTCTCGGCTACACAGGGATTGTCCGTGCTTTCGGCGTGTGTGCTTTCCCTGTTTATGCTGTTCAGGCTCTAGGTTGCTCTACCAGGAACTGTTAGAGGCTGGCGCCGGGTTGCAGGCACTTCCCAGGTCTGAGCAGATCAGGTTCAGTTTCTCAGGTAGTCCACAAAGGCGCAGACTTGTTGGACCTGCGTTTTGTGCCTTCCCGGTTCCGAGCAGCTCAGGTGACCAGGCATTCAGCGAGCGCGGTCGCTGCGACTTATTGCCTCCCCGGTCCCTGCTGCTCGGTTTTCTGTGTATACAACTGGCGCACCTTCTCAGGTGGATATCGACTGGTCCGAACCCAGGAAGTCTTTGTTAGCAATGAAGCCTGTCTGCAGCTTGGTATGGGAAGCCTCTCTGGGCCCGGGGTTGCCCCTTCTGGCTCTGGTTACCCTCCCCTGCCTGTCTCAGCGGGGGCTGGGGGATGGGCTGCCTGCAGCCGGCTTGCTCTGCTCAGTCCTTTGTTCTGTGAGCAGGGCTGGCGGAGTCTTAGGTTGGGGCTTTTCGCCTTTTCGCAGGCTTTTTGCCTTTTCGTGGGGGTTGCTATCCCACAGTCTGCTTAGCTGTCTTCCGTTAGCACCCTCAGATTGCTCTCAGGGTGTTCAGGCCCAGCACCTCTCTCTAAGCACTGCGGCCTGTGCCTCCTTGCCCAGCCCCCGCATGCTAGTGCGGGGTGTTGGCGTCTGTGCCGTTTCTCCACTGGTAGTTTCCTCTGGGCACTTAGTTTGTGGATTTTAATTATTTCTTTCTTTTTTCTCCCGGTTATGTGGCCCTCTGAGTTTCCAAGGCTCACCACAGACTCGCCTGTGTTTCCAGGTGTTTGGAAACTTCTTTTTTTTTTTTTTTAAGGCCTCCCTTCCCAGGACGGAGCTCTGTCTCTCCCTCTTTTGTCTCTCTTTTTATCTTTTATACTATTTCCTACCTCCTTTCTAATACAATGGGCTGTTTTTCTGGGTGCCTGATGTCCTCTGCTGGCATTCAGAAGTAGTTTTGTGGGATTCACTTAGCGTTCAAATGTTCTTTTGCTGATTTTGTGGGGGAGAAAGTGGTCGCCCCGTCCTATTCCTCTGCCATCTTCTGTTTGAACTTCAAGTTGGTGAACACCTTTAAGTTTATGTGCATCATGAAGCTGTAAACATCCTCTGCTTGGCTGTGTGATACTGGAGAGCCCATGAATTCATCAGTAGGGGTATTGAGAAGATCAGGGCTGATACAGTTTCTCAGTCTTCTTCCCACTGAGTTAAGCTCTGAACGAAGTCTGTCATGTCCCTCCCAGGTAGCAGATTATATATCTTAATTCTCTCTGTACCACAGTACTGTACTGGCTGGGAAGTGCCTCAGTGTTTTTCTTTTAGATAATGTGGGCTCTTCATTTTTGCAGAGAATCTATGAAAATATTCTAAGTGGTCTCTTCCTATCCTTGAACACCTCCACTTACTTTTTCCTGTTCCTGTCAAATTAATGCTTTTGAACTATGGTGCTGGAGAAGACTCGTGAGAGTCCCTTGGACAGCAAGGAGATCCAACCAGTCCATCCTGGGGGTGATCAGTCCTGGGTGTTTATTCAAAGGACTGATGTTGAAGCTGAAACTCCAATACTTTGGCCACGTGATGCAAAGAACTGACCCATTTGAAGAGACCCTGATGCTGGGAAAAATTGAAGGCACGAGAAGGGGACAACAGAGGACGAGATGGTTGGATGGCATTACCGACTTAATGGACATGAGTTGGGTAAACTCTGGGAGTTAGTAATGGGTATGGAGGCCTGGTGTGCTGCAGTCCATGGGATCGCAAATAGCTGGACACAACTTGAGCAACTGAACTGAACATACAATCCTACGTCTTTAATTAATATGAAATTAATCCTAGATGTAATCCTAGACTTCACTCCTACGTACTTAACTAAGAGTAACAGCATCAATTCTTCGGTGATCGGCTTTCTTCACAGTCCAACTCTCACATTCATACATGACCACTGGAAAAACCATAGCCTTGACTAGACAGACCTTGGTTGGCAAAGTAATGTCTCTGCTTTTTAATATACTATCAAGGTTGGTCATAACTTTCCTTCCAAGGAGCGTCTTTTAATTTCATGGCTGCAATCAGCACCTGCAGTGATTTTGGAGCCCAAAAAAATAAAGTCTGACACTGTTTCCACTGTTTTTCCATCTATTTCCCATGAAGTGATGGGACCAGATGCCATGATCTTTGTTTTCTGAATGGTGAGCTTCAAGCCAACCTTTTCACTCTCCTCTTTCACTTTCATCAAGAGGCTTTTGAGTTCCTCTTCACTTTCTGCCATAAGGGTAGTGTCATCTGCATATCTGAGGTTACTGATATTTCTACCGGCAATCTTGATTGCAGCTTGTGCTTCTTCCAGCCCAGCGTTCCTCATGATGTACTCTGCGCAAGGTGACAATATACAGCCTTGACGTACTCCTTTTCCTATTTGGAACCAGTCTGTTGTTCCATGTCCAGTTCTGACTGTTGCTTCCTGACCTGCATACAGGTTTCTCAAGAGGCAGGTCAGGTGGTCTGGTATTCCCATCTCTTTCAGAATGTTCCACAGTTTACTGTGATCCACACAGTCAAAGGCTTTGGCATAGTCAATGAAGCAGAAATAGATGTTTTTCTGGAACTCTCTTGCTTTCTCCATGATCCAGCGGATGTTGTGCTGGAGAAGACTCTTGAGAGTCCCTTGTAATGCAAGGAGATCCAACCAGTCCATTCTAAAGGAGATCGATCCTGGGTGTTCATTGGAAGGACTGATGCTAAAACTGAAACTGCAATACTTTGGCCACCTCATGCGACGAGTTGACTCACTGGAAAAGACTCTGATGCTGGGAAAGGTTGGGGGCGGGAGGAGAAGGGGACGACCAAGAATGAGATGGCTGGATGGCATCACTGACTCTGTGGACATGAGTTTGAGTGAACTCCGGGAGTTGGTGAGGGACAGGGAGGCCTCGCATGCTGTGATTCATGGGGTCACGGAGAGTAGGACACGACTGAGAGACTGAACTGAACCGAACTGAACTGAATGAAAACATATGTCCATATGAAGACATATAAAAGAATGTTCACAGTAGCTTCATATATGTAGATGAAAAAAGGAATCAATCCAAGTGTCTATCAGCAGTTCAAGCAAAAAATAAACTCTGTTATATTCAGATATCAGACTACTATTCAGAAATTTAAAGGAATGATATATATTATAATTTCAATGTATGTAAAAAATAATTAAATGAAGTGAAATAAGGTAAAATTATACTTTATTCTTTTCTAATGTTAGTTCTAGAAAATGTATACTAATCTATAGTGATATTAAAAATATATATACTGAATGGCTCCAGGATGGGACTATGAAAAGCATAGTAGAAATAATTTTTGGAGGTGATGGATATGTTCATTATCATGATTGTGGTTACAGTTTTCATGCTTGAAATTTAACAAATACTCACTTTAAATATGTGTAGTTTATTGTATGTCACTTATACTTCAATTAATAAAAATAAAAACAAAATCAACAGAGTGACTATTACTGGCTAATAATGAACAAACACTTATTTTGTGGGTGAAAAGTAAAAGTGAAAATCACTCACTTTAGTCTGACTCTATGTGACCCCATGAACTGTAGCATGCCAGGCTCCTCTGTCCATTGGATTATCCAACAAGAATACTGGAGTGGTTTGCCATGTCCTTCTACAGGGGATCTTTCTGACCCAGGGATAGAACCTGAGTCTCCCGCATTGCAGGCAGATTCTTTACCATCTGAGTCACCTGGGAATAGTGCAAATTGATAGATCTCCAAAGGGACGGGCAGAATCTTCAAACTTTAGTGCCTGCAAGCAATTTGATTCAGCCTGTGCATTTTCAAGATGTCTTTGATAAGAAGTTCTGTCAAGGGATCTGTGCTTAGAGCTGCTTCTACAGACATCTTGAAATAAAAGGTTAATAGCTGGTTTATGCCTTAATTTGGGCCTGAGAAATGCCTAAGGTTTGTATTTTAATTGCAACACAAACTCTAGACATCTACGGAATGAATCCAGATCTAAGATAAATAAGCATCCGATGAGGTTAACTATGAATTAAACTAACCTTCTAGACTTCATAGTTAATTATTTATAAATGAAAAATTAATGATTAAACTTTATTGGTGAACACAGTCAGACAGGAGAATGAGTGGACTGGAGAATAGATACTAATTAAATATCACTGAAATGGCTACCTGCACATAAAGTATGCAAGCTGAAATAACCCCAGAGATGACACCTTTTCTAAATGAATTGGTCCATTCTCTCTCAGTCACATCTGTCTTGACAGTAAGTTTACCACATAAGGAGCAAATTTGGGACATTCATGTCATCATGAGATATCCACTTTAGTGAAATCTATATAGATTTTTGTTCTGGGTAAAGCTCATTGTGTCTCATGAGTTTTAGTTTCATTTCAAATTCAAAACCACTGTTGCAGGTTGATTAGTGGACATATGACAGGGCTGATTAAGACATATGCTAAGAACATTTTCCAACCCGTTCTTTGGGTGTACTGGGTAAAGCTGATGTATTTTGGTTCACATTTAAATTTCCTTCAGCTTCTATGAATTAGGATAATAGTAAGACCTTGGAAATGGCAACCCACTCCAATGTTCTTGCCTGGAGAATCCCAGGGACGGGGGAGCCTGGTGGGCTGCCTTCTATGGGCTCGCACAGAGTTGGACACTACTAAAGCGACTTAGCAGCAGCAGCTAAGATCTGGGACTATTTATGTGTATGTATTTGGACTTTTCAGGTGGTGCAAGTGCTAAAGAACACACCTACCAATGCAGGAGACAAAGACAGCCAGATTCAATCTCTTGGTTTTGAAGATCCCCTGGAGGAGGGCATGGCAACTCACTCAAGTATTCTTGCACGGAGAATCACATGGACAGTGGAGCCTGGCAGCTATAGTTCATAGGGTCGCACAGTGTCAGACATGACTGAAGTGACTTAGCACACATGCATGCATGCATTCATTCATAATTGATATACTCATTCATTTCTTTAATTCAAAAAACTTTTCTCAAAATGCTTACCACATTCCAGGCACTGAGGGAATCATAATTGAATTAATACACTTGCAATATTTCAGGACTAAAGACAAAAATCTTATTTTTAAGATTATCATCAAAATCTTTCTCTTTTAGTTATCATGAATTTTAATATTATTTATATTATGTTATAAGGCACATTATTTTTAAATGCTCAGATGAAGGACTATAATTATGTTAGGCAATTTCATATAAGTGATAATATAAAAATAACTTTGCTGTGTCATTATTTAATACCATTTTATAACTTGATGAATTTTAATACTATATAATACATTTTTCTTTCCATTAATATGTTTTTCAAGCTAATTGATACTGTAAGTATTCAAAGATTTTAAAAGTGAATTGATAGTTGTCAGCTGCTCTAAGATAACTTTAACATGTAGAAATAACATTTTGAGTTTCAAAATTATCCTGCACACAATTTCTATGTGGGAGACTTCTTGAAATCAGATTATTCCGTGTATGGAGAGGTCAGATTCAGGTTTTGTAAAGGCATGAGAAATTGTCTAGGCAAGTAGTAAAATGTGAGTAAGTAATAAATGCTGGGACAAATCTTGCATTAAAATTAAAACTTCTTATACTTCCTTTTCTCTCTGGAAAAAGACTAGTTCTTTCAATAGTGTTTTTAATAAAATAAAGCTTAAATTTGGAGTCTTAAGTGTGGAACAATCTTAGTTGTTACAAATATGAGAAAATGCTGTTAGCAGAGTTTAATTTTATTTTTGCTAGAATACACAAAAAGAGATAGCATTTATTATTGTTTTGTTCATACATCATTTTAAGACCTCAGAGTTTTTGTGAGAATATATCACATTTTGTAAAAAATAAATATTATTTAATATAAACTATAGCCAGTATTGGCTTTTCTGATGGCTCAATGGTAAAGAATCTGCCTGCAATGCAAGAGATGCAGGTTTGGTCCCTGGGCTTGAAGATCGCTTGGGAAAGGAAGTGGCAACCCACTCCAATATTCTTGCCTGGGAAATCCCAGGTACAGAGGATCTGGTTGGCTACAGTCCATGGGGTTGAAAAAGAATCAGGCCTGACTTAGAGACTAAGAGACAATAGAGACAATAACAACAACACTTTTTGACAGCAGGAGAATGCACACCTAACCTAGGTACATTTAAAATCAAAATTATTTCAAACAGCTGCAGGTCTCAAAGAAATACATACATACACACATAAATACACAAACAAATTACTTTCTGGGGCTAAACATCTTCCCTGGCCCCTAGTATGCACTCTGAAAATTCTCAGGCCATATCATCCATCTCCAAAATTTTGATAACTACCTACAAGATAAAAACTTCCTAGATATGTGTTTATTGACCAAATTTCATTCTATTAGCCACACTTCAAGTCAGTCACCTGTAAAGCCAAACTCATTAAGCAATTTTCTCTCTACCTTGATTACCCCAGTGCAAATCTCATCTTTCTCTTATATTTTCTCTCATCAACTATCCAACCATCCAATGCAGAAGCCAAGACCTGAGACTCATTTTCAAAGTTCCCCAAACCCCAACCTCTGAACGTTCGTGAATTTGGCAATAGTGCCACTTACTCTGCCTGTTTCTCCTTTCACACTGTTGTGCTAATTTATTATTTACTTTTTAAAGTATAATATTCTTTTATGTAGTCACCTTACCCTGCTTCTCTCTCTTCTAATTTATCTGCTAAATATCTGAAAAACTGCTTCAAAATTAACTTTGATTATGTTATACCATTTATAAATTCCAATGGCACCCCACTCCAGTACTCTTGCCTGGAAAATCCCATGGACAGAGGAGCCTGGTAGGCTGCAGTCCGTGGGGTGGCGAAGAGTCGGACATGGCTGAGCGCCTTCACTTTCACTTTTCTCTTTCATGCATTGGAGAAGGAAACAGCAACCCACTCCAGTGTTCTTGCCTGGAGAATCCCAGGAACGGGGGGAGCCTGGTGGGCTTCCGTCTATGGGGTTGCACAGAGTCGGACACGACTGAAGCGACTTAGCAGCAGCAGCAGCAGCATGTTAAACCATTTATAAATCCCTTCATGTTTTCCTCTTACCTATAGGGTAACATGCAAATTTTCTCCTGATCTGATAAAAAAGACCTTCACTGATATAACCTTGCTCCTTTTCTTTTATTATTGTTACACTCTGTTTCTCTGTCTTCTGTTCAAATCAGCACAATATGTTATTTCATTGCACTTAACCTTTTCAGATGCTTTTGCATTTGTTTTGAAAAATTTTGACCTTTTTTCACTTCAGATAATGCTGCTGCTGCTAAGTCGCTTCAGTCGTGTCTGACTCTGTGTGACCCCATAGACGACAGCCCACCAGGCTCCTCTGTCCTTGGGATTCTCCAGACAAGAATACTGGAGTGGGTTGCCGTTTCCTTCTCCAATGCATGCATGCATGCTAAGTAACTTCAGTCGTGTCCAACTCTATGCGACCCCATGACAGCAGCCCACCAGGCTCCTCTTTCCACAGGAATCTCCAGGCAAGAATACTCGAGTGGGTTGCCATTTCCTATTCCCTCAGATAATACTAGTAGTACTTTAAAACTAAAAACCAAAATTTCCTATCTATACCATCTCTGAGGATATCAAAGACAGTTTACTATTACTTTCTTCTGCCAACAGAAGTACTTTTAGATAGCTCCGTTAATAGAACTAGCTACTTCATACTGTTTTGTTTATTTCACCCACAATTTCTGTGAACTTACACTTCAGTGCACTCAGCATAATGCAGAAAATTATTTTTCAATGTATGAATTAATTTGTATATCGTGCCTCAAATGAGTGGATAGTCAGTACTGGAAATACACAATACACAAAAGAGCAAATGTTCTTGCTCATTTAAAGCCCTTTATTCTTAATTGTAATCTAATGTACTAATTTTTAAAATGCCTTTATAGCAAATGAGATTTATGTTAGTTGGAAGCAGAAACAGAGACAATGAAAAAAATTACAACACAAAATTAATGAAAAATGTTAAGCCATGGATCAAAGAAAGGTCTCCAGTTTTGGAGTTTTAAATGTGACGGTAATGGCAAAGTAAAGAAAATAGCTGAACTAAGATGTACCTTATGACACTACTGGTTAAAAATGGTCTGCTCCAGTGTTCTTGCCTGGAGAATCCCAGGGACAGGGGAGCCTGGTGGGCTTCTGTCTATGGGTCACATAGTGTCGGACACTACTGAAGTGACTTAGCAGCAGCAGTAGCTGGAAAATTAGTGCTAAATATTACAAATGTACATAAGGGGTACAGGGGCTTCCCAGGTGTCACTAGTGGTAAAGAACCTGCCTGCCAGTGCACGAAATATAAGAGACGCAGGTTTGATCCCTGGAAGGCAGCTATACTCACAATATACCAACAACGGTGGTTTGGTCCCTGGATCAGGAAGGTCCCCTGGAAGATTTCAGGGCAACCCACTCCAGTATTCTTGCCTGGAGAATCCCATGGACAGAGAAGCCTGGTAGGTGACAGTCCATAGGACTGCAAAGAGTTGGACATGACTGAAGTGACTTACACACACATGCACATCTAAGGGACATAAGTCTGTTGTATCACAAACATGAGAACTTTTACACATGATGTTTCAGTAATATGAAAACATTTATGCTCTTGGTTAAACTTCCTGAAATTTACAGTGATTTTGAGAGATAAAACAATGATTGCATTTTAAATAAGTTTTAGAAAATTTAATTCAAATTTTGGAAATTCCTTACAGATAATGAAAGTTAAGTTTAACTTATTTTTTAAGGATTTATAACCAATTTACATCAGAAATATGTATTTAATCTTTTATACAGGTGGAATACATACTGAAGGAACATACTTTTATGCACATAAGAGATTCCCAGTTGGAGATTAGAATATTTCAACATGATATTGTATTAATACCTTATCATTTAGGTTTTATATTGACACCAGAAATGCATAATTTTAATAACAATGTGGTCAATGTTGTTGATTTATTCTGTGTGTATATAAATTCTGTCAGCTCAACATGACTGCTATTTCTTCTTTATCATCAAACATTTCAATTTAAAATTAATAAAGAACTTTTGGCTTAATCAACATTTTTAATTAAAATCGTAAAGTTACAGACATTTTACCTTTCTTTTTTTAGTCTTCTTATTTAAATTGGGTGGAAATTTACAATTATCTGATGCCCATGCTTCATCATACAGGCCAAAAATGATTATCTGTATATCAGGGATTAGAAAGCCAGCTCAAGAATACTGGATTGAAGAGTAGCTCTCCTCTCCCTGTTAAGGTTTTCCATTTTTAATTGAGTCCATGAAATACTAAAGGTAGAGGATGCTCTTGGAATCTAGACTTCCTGTACAAACCAACCCTGTAAATAACATGCACTGGTATATATGGAGTAAGAACCTTTTTGCAATTAGAGATAAAATATTAAAAGTAATACAATGAATAAATGCCACCATTAAAACTGAATCCTGAATTTCTACCTCCATTTCAGAGCTCTATTAATTTATTAGATTTAAATTTAATAAATAGAATATTCCTGTTAACTTATAGATAAACCTTTATTTTAAAACATCCTGAAAAATCTGGGCTGAAAACCCTATTTTGTGGTCTAAAACACTTTGCACCTTTTGTCATGCCTTTATATTTCTTACAATAACATGTTGAGTTTTTCCTAAAAGGTTGACTTTTTTTTTCCTAAAAGGTTGAGAAAACCTGTATGAATTTTAGTTCAGTCCATTCTTTAAATGTAATGTATTAGAAGGAAATGGCAACCCACTCCAGTGTTCCTGCCTGGAGAATCCCAGGGATGGGGGAGCCTGGTGGGCTTCCATCTATGGGGTCACACAGAGTCGGACACGACTGAAGTGACTTAGCAGCAGCAGCAGTAAAATACTGTATCCCTGCAATATTCCAAGACAGTGATACTATTATATCCATGGGATAGTCTGACAACTGGTTTTATGTACCATTTTTGTCATATTTCACATCTGCAAGTTTCTTTTTTAAAAGTGTTTTATATGCCAAGGGCAGCAACTATTGTCATCAGTCATTTCCCAGAGGTTAAGCTATCTGAATTTCAGTCATGTGAAAATACATTCCTGTGAGGGATGCAGACTAGGAAAGACTTCAGGAGGATTTCCATCCAGATTTGGAAATAAGAGGCTGCCGAGAGACTATTCATGTCACATCTCTCCTCTTACAAATTTTGTGAAAGTGATTCCTATCTTCGTTATTTCCCACGTCTACAAATATTTCTTCTCAAGAAGATAGCTGCCTGATATAAAGTAGAATACATCTAATAAAAATAAACATTACTTCTGATATAGTTTCAATGAAAGACTGAAATAATATTTACCATTTTAACTGTAATAATCTTGGAGTTAAGGCTAATAAAAGTTCTCAGAAGTATTACATTTCTAGTTTAAGCCAATTTTTTAGAATGTTTTTGCCCCCAAAATACCCTAAATCCTTTTAACCTTAATAGCATACATGCATGCTAAAAACAAAATTATCTGTAGGATGAAAATGAGACATGGACAGAAAATGATTCATTAAACTTGTTTTATTGTTTTAAGAGTGAAAGTTATTTTTCCAAGTTGTCCAGTTCTACCTTTAAAGTCAATAGCATTATTTGTGACAGAAATAAAACAGAACAACTGAGCAACTTCTCTGAAGCTACCATTGAGACTGACATATTTTCCAGAATTCCCTGACAGATATTAGAAGAGGTATTTGGTGATAGTACTAAGCCAAAATTCTAGAATAATGATAAACTGCATGGTATCCAGATATAGATTGTAAGTCACAGAAGAGGGATGTATTATTAAATTTGTTCAGCAGTGCTGAAATCAAGTTAAAGGGCGATTTTAACTATTGAGCAGTAAATATAAGTAGAGATTCAATCAAGTGAATAGTGAATCATTTGGTTGTTTTATACATGAATGGTGAGCTGAAGACATTTTTTAGGTAATTTTTATTTCAATAGAATCCAGATTCAGTGTGTGTGTGTTAGTTACTCAGTCGTGCCCAAATATTTGTGACCCCATGGACTATAGCCGGCCAAGCTCCTCTGTCCATGAATTCTCCAAGCAAATATATTGGAGTGGGTTGCCATTCCCTTCTCCAGGGACTTTTCCTGACCCAGAGATCGACCCCAGGTCTTCTGCATTGCAGGCTGATTCTTTACTGCCTGAACCACTAGGGAAGTCCCAGAATCCAGACCAGGGTCCAGTAAATCAAAATTTTGGAAGCTCATTAATTATTATAATAAAACAAAACAGAACCACTATACATGAACTGCTAGCTGTTTACCAGACAAGACAGAGTTAAAGGAAACAAATAATTATATACAAAATGGGTGTGTTCTTTTCAGTTAACTGCTAATTGTTTTTTCACTTGCGTTGGTACAAATTTTCTAGTCACTGTCTATAAAGTATTCCTCTTGTGTATGACACTAGACATTCTTTCTCTGGCATCAAGCAAACACATTCCTGTCTATTTTAATGTGTGTACCATTAGGTAAACAACCCAATACAATGAGATTATAAAACATAAAGATCTTATATTTTAATAATTTTCTTGTTAATTCTCAATTGAAATATCTTGTACTCACCAGGTCACAGAACAAGGTCACAACTCTCTTAACGTAATCCTACTTCCTGGAAGAATTCTAAAGCAAGACAGTGATGTAGGAGCATGTTTAGCTTCTGTATATGTGTGTGCTCAGTCTCATCTGACTCTTTCCAACTCCATGGACTGTAGCCTGCTAAGGTCCTCTGTCCATGGAATCTTCCAGGCAAGAATACTGAAGTGGGCTAGCATTTCCTATTCCAGTGTATCTTTCCAACCCTCGGATCAAATTCACATTTCTTGTGTCTCCTGCACTGGTGGGCAGATTCTTTACCATTGCGCCACCTGAGAAGCCCTTTAATTCTATGTCTCCACTGGCTTGAATATACTCATCAGTCAACTTCACCTCTTTTCCCAACTTGTTAGCTCAGGATTCTGACTCTTCCAGTATTAGAGTGGTTTGCTGGAATTGGCCAGAAGGGGAAAGGAGGAGTAATAAACTAAGGGAAAATCAAGCAAGAAAAAAAAAAAAACTTAAGCACGGCTTCCCTGGTGGCTCAGATAGTAAAGAATCCACCTGCAATGTGAGATACCTGGGTTTAATCCCTAGGTTGGGAAGATCACCTGGAGGAGGGCATGGCAATCTACTCCAGGTATTCTTGCCAGGGGAATCCACATGGACAGAGGAACCTGGTGAGCTACAGTCCACAGGGTAGCAAAGAGTCGGACAAGACTAAGTGACTAAGCACACAAGCATGAGAAAAGATCTTAACAAGGTTTCATCTTAAGCTCTATTTCTCTTTTAAGAGTTTCTTTAATCATGAATCAGTATTAAAAAGTTACCTTGTTGCTCAAAGCTATTTGCCTCCTTAATTGCTTAATTTGAGAAAGTAGATGAATACTATCCCTGTCTCATGTTTTCTCATGTTTATCATAGGTTAGTAAATCAGGCAATCTAACTTGGACTGTGAAGAAAGCTGAGCGTTGAAGAATTGATGATTTTGAACTGTGGTGTTGGAGAAGACTCTTGAGAATCCCTTGGACTACAAGGAGATCCAACCAGTCCACCCTAAAGAAAATCAGTCCTGAATATTCACTAGAAGATCTAATGCCAAAATTGAAACTCCAATACTTTGGCCACCTGATGCAAAGAGCTGACTCATTTGAAAAGACCCTGATGCTGGGAAAGATTGAAGTCAGGAGAAGAAAGGGACAACAGAGGATGAGATTGTTGGGTGGCATCACTGACTCAATGGACACGAATTTGAGTAAGGTCCAGGTGTTGGTGATGGACAGGGAGGCCTGGCATGCTGCAGTCCATGGGGTCACAAAGAGTCAGACACGACTGATCACATGAACTGAACTAACTGAACCCTAATCTTAACTTGTCTTCTATTAGAAGCATCTTTGTATTCTTGGTGGTTTAGTCGTATGGCTTTTATTGAATTACCTAACCTTTAGTAAAACCTTAACTTTACTGCTGTTGGTGTATATGCTTTTAAAAATATGGAAGATAAGAGTTTTTCTTTAATTTTTTCAGCCATTGTAATAGTTCACACTTTATTAAATATATATTTATTAATCAGTTGTTCATTTTAAGATTGGGAGAGTACATCATCAAAATATTAAAATGTTTATATACAGTATATATTAAACTGCTGGTATCTGGATATCAAAATATAAGCTGACAATGCTTTTAAAAGATTAGTTTTCTTTTTTTAAGCATATCAATTCTATAACTTTTTTAAAAAGCATGGCAGTGGCTTAGTCCCTAACCCTTGTCCAACTCTTGCGACCCCACGGACTATAGCCTGCCAGGCTCCTCTGTCAATGGGATTCTCCAGGCAAGAATACTGGAGTGGGTAGCTATTTCCTTCTCCATGGTATCTTCCAACCCAGGGATTGAACCTGAGTCTCTTACATTTCAGGCAGACTCTTTACCGAATTAGCTACAAGGGAAGCCCTTAAAAAAACCTAGAAACATTAAAAAGTCCAATTTTCTAAAAGTTCAAAATGACTTTCAGAAGTATACATGTGAGCCTTAGGTTTACTAAGAAATCGAAATATCCTTGTTAATTTGTACATGTAAATTACATTTTCACATAAAAAGTTTGCATATGCAATTATGGAGACTACATCAATATTCAATCTTAAATGTCAGAACCATTAACCCTCTCTCCCACAAACTATATTTCTATTAGACTGAGTATTTTAGTTAGTAAGGATTTTTAATATTTATCAAAACATGACAAATATATTAGAATGGAAGAATTAACAACAACTGTATTTAGATTTTTCCCACCACTAACATTTTAAGGAAAGTATATGGACTGCGGTCTGCTGTGGCAGTAATCTTTCAGAGAAATGAACAGAAAATCAGAATAAACTTTAATGTCAATGACATAAATGCTAAAATTAGCTTAATGAAATGAGTAAAATCGATATTCTAGTAGATTTACTCATTCTCTCCAATTTTATTTATTGAGCAACTACCAGGTTTTTATTGTGCTATAATGTGGACTCACAGAGATAAATAAAGTTAGTTTTCTTATGCTAAAATGTGTAATTCATAACATTGCAATCAAATAATTACAACAAAATGCTATAGTGATATATGAGGACATTAATGTAATTCTTTAGAATGCAGCAAATAACTTAGGTTAGTAAATAACAGGTGAATGAAACTTGGGCTAAGTCCTTAAATATTAAAGATTCAGATAGATAAACGGATGGATAGATAGGTAATAGAAGTGAATAGAAAATTCTAGGTTAAAAGAATAAATAAGCAAAAACAGAAAAACAACTTGGTGAGTTTGAGGAATAATTGTATTTCAGTTTTCTGATAATGCAGGACATATGGAGGTAACAGATGAAAAAATAATTAAGTCTAAAGAGGGACAAGTTATATTAGGTCATTTTTGTCAACAGATATATATTTCAGGCATCATTTTATGGGTGCCTAGAAGACAAAAACAACAGACTCATGTGATCATATGCATGCTTGGATGCAAGGATATTTTGAAGGGTCTTTGGGAAGAGAAGCAAAAGTGTCAATTAGGTGCCATGGGAGTGCTGAGAAATGGACACTGGGAGATGAAAATGTAGAAAGAGCTAGGGACTCTTTCCCTAATCACTTAGTCAACTATAGATTTTTATTGACATGATCATTTTGAATGGGGCTATAAAATATGATGCAATGCCTCTAGACGTAAAGTATAGAAGGTAGCTGCCAAAGTGTATACAGCTCTGAAAACAACTCTAACGCTCTCTCTTTTCACTCAGTTTGTTGCTGCATATCTGAGCCCTTCGATTGTGCATCTTCTTCATTCAACTACCTCATTTTGATTTTCTTTAACTCCAGACTCATTTTAACTGTTGCGCATATTCAATTTGATATTTTGTGAAAATTGTGTTTTGAAAATTTTCTGGTACCTTGTCCCAGTATTTCCTGATCAATGTTCCCAGAATTTTTACATCTTGCTTAGGTCCCGTATCATATTTGTTTTATATCACATGTGTGTGGAAATTATTTTATAGGAGGCTTAGCCTGATTTAAATTAGAAAATTAAGCAGCTCCTGCAGCTTAATTCCAGAAAACTAAGTGACCCAATCAAAAAATGGGCCAAAGAACTAAACAGACATTTCTCCAAAGAAGACATAAAGATGGCTAACAAACACATGAAAAAATGCTCAACATCCCTCATCATCAGAGAAATGCAAATCAAAACCACAATGAGATACCATTTCACACCAGTCAGAATGGCTGCTATCCAAAAGTCTACATGCAATAAATGCTGGAGAGGGTGTGGAGAGAAGGGAACCCTCTTACACTGTTGGTGGGAATGCAAACTAGTACAGCCACTATGGAGAACAGTGTGGAGATTCCTCAGAAAACTGGAAATAGAACTGCCATATGATCCAGCGATCGCACTCCTGGGCATACACACCGAGGAAACCAGAATTGAAAGAGACACGTGTACTCCAATGTTCATTGCAGCACTGTTTATAATAGCCAGGACATGGAAGCAACCTAGATGTCCATCTGCAGATGAATGGATAAGAAAGCTTTGGTACATATACACAATGGAGTATTTTTCAGCCATCAAAAAAAATGCATTTGAATCAGTTTTAATGAGGTGGATGAAATTGGAGCCAATTATACAGAGTGAAGTAAGCCAGAAAGAAGAACATCAATACTGTATATTAACGCATATATATGGAATTTAGAAAGATAGTAACCTGAACCCTGTATAAGAGACTGCAAAAGAGACATAGGCATTTAGAACAGTCTTTAGGTCTCTGTGGGAGAGGGTGAAGGTGGAATGATTGGGGAGAATGGAATTGTAGCATCTATATTATCATAAGTGACCAGTCCAGGTTCGACGCATAAATTTTCCTCTGTTCATTTCTTTGCATTTGTGCTTTTTCAATAAAAATACTTTTAACTGAAAAAAAAAATGAATTAGAAAATTAGAATTCCAAAATATTCATGGGTACTGTAATAATAATAAAAAATAATTCCTGTCATGAGTCACTGGTCAGCAATATTTTCATTCTCCTCTTTTGCCATCATGAGGTTACCATTCTGGTTCATTGCTGTTTTAAGTGTATTCTTTATGAATTTTTCTCAGATGTGGTATATGGTTGATATATTGTCTGCTCTTTGCCATACTCAGTATCTTTCTTTCATCCTGACAGATAAGGTTTCCCATTTTTCAGTCTTTTGTCTCAAATGACTGTTGATAGCATTCCAACTTCATGCTTACAACACTACAGTTCAGGGGTTATGGATCACTCTGTCCATAAGGGCCACTTGAGTGCAGGAGCTTGTAAATTTTCTATTTATTATTAGGCTTCAGGAATCTTGCTTATGTTTATTTCTGTTCCAGCCTGGAACACACTGAGCCCTTTCATTCCACAAATCCTGCTTTTTCTACAGCTCATCTAAATTTTCTGCTAGTGTTGAAGTACTGCCTCTTCTGTATTTCTGATATTTACACTTCCTAGAAACTTATATTTCATGAAAGGTCTCCTGACTCCACCACACAAATGTTTTCTTTCTTTTATCTCCTTGATACTTTCAAGTATCTCATGATTTTGATTCAATAATATACTAAATTTATTTCGAAGTTTCAAAATAATAGTAAAAGTTCAGTTCAGTCGCTCAGTCGTGTCCGACTTTCCGCGACCCCAGGAATCACAGAACGCCAGGCCTCCCTGTCCATCACCAAATCCCCAAGTTCACTCAAACTCATGTCCACAGAGTCGGTGATGCCATCCAGCCATCTCACTCTCGGTCGTCCCCTTCTCATCCCGCGCCCAACCTTTCCCAGCATCAGAGTCTTTTCCAGTGAGTCAACTCGTCGCATGAGGTGGCCAAAGTATTGCAGCTTCAGCTTTAGCATCAGTCCTTCCAATGAATAGCCAGTAAAAGTTACAGATCTCAAAAGATGCGAAGCAAAATTTCAGTTCAGTTCAATCACTCAGTCGTGTCCAACTCTCCGCGACCCCATGAATTACAGCATGCCAGGCCTCCCTGTCCATCACCAACTCCCGGAGTACACTCAAACTCATGTCCAGAGTCGGTGATGTCATGCAGCCATCTCATTCTCCGTCGTCCCCTTCTCCTCCCGCCCCCAACCTTTCCCAGCATCAGAGTCTTTTCCAGTGAGTTAACTCGTCGCATGAGGTGGCCAAAGTATTGCAGTTTCAGCTTTAGCATCAGTCCTTCCAATGAACACCCAGGATTGATCTCCTTTAGAATAGACTGGTTGGATCTCCTTGCAGTATAAGGGACTCTCAAGAGTCTTCTCCAACACCACAGTTCAAAAGCATCGATTCTTCGGCGATCAGCTTTCTTCACAGTCCAACTCTCACATCCATACATGACCACGGGAAAAACCATTGCCTTGACTAGACGGACCTTGGTTGGCAAAGTAATGTCTCTGATTTTTAATATACTATCAAGGTTGGTCATAACTTTCCTTCCAAGGAGCAAGCATCTTTTAATTTCATGGCTGCAATCAGCATCTGCAGTGATTTTGGAGCCCAAAAAAATAAAGTCTGACACTGTTTCCACTGTTTTTCCATCTATTTCCCATGAAGTGATGGGACCAGATGCCATGATCTTTGTTTTCTGAATGGTGAGCTTCAAGCCAACCTTTTCACTCTCCTCTTTCACTTTCATCAAGAGGCTTTTGAGTTCCTCTTCACTTTCTGCCATAAGGGTAGTGTCATCTGCATATCTGAGGTTACTGATATTTCTCCCAGCAATCTTGATTCCAGCTTGTGCTTCTTCCAGCCCAGCGTTCCTCATGATGTACTCTGCATAGAAGTTAAATAAGCAAGGTGACAATATACAACCTTGACGTACACCTTTTCCTATTTGGAACCAGTCTGTTGTTCTATGTCCAGTTCTAACTGTTGCTTCCTGACCTGCATACAGGTTTCTCAAGAGGCAGGTCAGGTGGTCTGGGATTCCCATCTCTTTCAGAATGTTCCACAGTTTATTGTTAGCCACACAGTCAAAGGCTTTGGCATAGTCAATGAAGCAGAAATAGATGTTTTTCTGAAACTCTTTTGCTTTCTCCATGATCCAGCGGATGTTGGCAATTTGATCTCTGGTGCCTCTGCCTTTTCTAAACCCTGCTTGAACATCTGGGAGTTCACGGTTTACATACTGCTGAAGCCTGGCTTGGAGAATTTTGAGCATGACTTTACTAGCGTGTGAGATGAATGCAATTGTGCGGTAGTTTGAGCATTCTTTGGCATTGCCGTTCTTTGGGATTGGAATGAAGACTGACCTCTTCCAGTCCTGTAGCCAGCGCTGAGTTTTCCAAATCTGCTAGCATATTGAGTGCAGCACTTTCACAGCACTGATATAAAAAGCCAAGCTTTCGAAATGCCATTTTTTATGAGAAATTATCTTACTATTTACAAAAAGAAAATATGAGAAGGGTTTTCTCATATAAGTTTACATAGGATAAATAAGATTTTGGTAATATTATAAATCATAATATTCATTGTTCACAGGGATATAGATTAATAATAAAATTATACTGATGGTGGCAGTTTAAATATGTGCAAACTTTCAAAGGGATATTAGGCAGTGTGTATACAAAACTTTTATATTGCACATATTTTTGACCCACTAATTTTTCTTCTAAAGATTCACATTTAGGGAATAAAATTAAACAGCAGCAAAGTTGTATGAAGAAGTGCTTATCTTAGCTTTGTTTATAAATGTAATATTTATAACATTTTTGTAATTTTTTATAATTTTTGTAATTAATTAATACTAAATAATAATGGTATTATTCTATTTTGAATAGGTCATTTATCTTCAGAACTTCCCCCTAAGTCAAGGAAATAATGCTTCAAATCACACAGTAAGTCAAAGGCAGGTAATACTTTCACTTTCGATGTGCAAACAGATAAGTTGCCATCACAGACTCCTCCCAAAATTGGCTCACTGGACAGTGCTGGGACAGCTACCACTACCTGCCGCTGGACACTAGATGCAAATCCACCACTGCCTGCAAGTTTGATTTTATTTCTGCCCGTAAAGAACTAAATGCTACAAGAATTGCCTTTCTGCCATGAATATCCAGGAAACTAGACAATATATATGAAATAATAATATCCAAATCTTGAGCAATAGGCAGTATAGCCCTGTGTTCTTAAGAAAAGGAAAAAACGTAGAGATTTATACAATTTCCTCAGTTTACTATCAGAGGTATTTTCTAGGTCACAGTGAGGGAGAGGGAACCCAACCCTACACAGGTCTGGGAAGAATTTGTGTTGCCATCAACCAGAGTAGAGGTACCTCTTAACAGAAGGCAATCAGTCATCAGAAAGGTCCTGCTTAGGATAGGACTGAATCAGCCCTAGATGAGGCCTTCTCTGAGAATGTCCAAAAAACCTTAAAACACACACACATGCACAAACACGCATACACAAACATGTGCACACACACACACACACACTGTAAATGATCAAATTAACTTGTGAGTAACTTATCTCATGCCAGAACAAAGTCTTAGCACTATTAAAAAGAAAATAACAAACTCTATGAGCAACAGAATAAAATTCATCATGCCCAGAAAAATTATGAAAGCAAAGCAAAGTAGGTGTATATGACCTGTATGATTTTTCAATAAATCAAAACAGATGCAGAAATGACAGAGATGATCTGTTTTCAGGAAAAATAGTTACAGTATTATAAACATTTCCAAGAACGGTAATGAAAACAGGATATAACTAGGAGAATAAATAAAGATACAGTTCAGTTCAGTTCAGTTCAGTCGCTCAGTCGTGTCCGACTCTCCACGACCCCATGAATCACAGCACGCCAGGCCAAATAAAGATACAAAGCATACTTAAATGGAACTTTTATGAATGAAAAATGCTATGTATAGAATTAAAATTCATTGGATGGACTTAATGGCAGAATAGATTACTGAAAACATCTGTGAAATTTAAGACGTAATTATAGATATTATCTAAAATAAACTAGAGAGGGAAAAAAGGCTGAGAAGATGGGCTTGATATTTAAGACAACATCAAACAGTACGCAGCATACCATTTGAGTTTTTTACATTCTAAAATGAACAAAATAAGACAAGGGGGGAAGACAAAATATATATATATAAAAAGTGTTTGCAAACTTGCTAAGTTATGAAAAATATAAACCATAGAAACCAGATGTTCAATAAACCCCAAACAGAATAAACCTAAAGAAAACAATGTCATGTTACATACTAATGAAATTTTTGAAAAACAATGTTTGGGAGAAAATCTTTTAGAGAAATCAAAGGAAAAAATTGAGATATCCGTACTATACTAAGCATACAAAGAATACTTAATGCTCAATTATTAATAATTAAAACTAAGAATAGTACCATTCATAATTTTATTGAATTTATATAGCAAATAAATCTGATCATCATGCCTGAAAGGCTCAGGAAACACTTGCCGTCATTTCTGAAATATCATCAGTATTTAACTTTATATCTAAGGGGCATTTTGGCATATTAAATTTTATCTGGTTACTATATAAAATTGCAATGCCTAATTATTAATTTACAACTAAGTATATAACAAGATGCAATGTTTTGTTCTACATTATCAGTTTATTGTCCACCTTTAGAAAATGTATAAAATGTTTCATAATGTTCTGAAAAACATATAGTCAATGTGCACAATTAGAAGATCAAAATTATTTTGTTCAAATATTTAATAGTATAAGGATAATCATTTTTTAAGGACTTTAATGTTCAAATTTATCATATTCAACACATATTACCCCATTCAGAAATGCCTTGCAGGCAGAAGCATAATTTCCATCTTTTGGTCAGAGCCTATTATACATCAAGAAATGTCCAGAGAATGCTATCACTTCCTTTGGCTACTCTCTTTGTTCTCTGATTATATGATTGAATAATTCACATTTTTTGCATTATATTTATTTTTTGTTTTACTAGCATATTTTGTTACATTATAATCATGTCTTTCAATATTGGGAGTTTTTCTCTCCTTTTATGATTACTTTGCTATTTGTTTTGTTTATAATGATTATTGTTCTTGTTAATCCTTTATAAACCAATACACTAATCTACAACGAACAATAATGGTAGCTAAGGACAGAGGTATAATTTGTTTTGTTTTCGTTTTGCAATATCTGAGGGGAGAACACTTTGAAAATTTGGGAAAGCTGATGACGACAATGTTCAAGTTAACAAAATATAACTCTGGTAAGCTGTTAGTCATTTAAATAATTTCATCAGGTAAGAGAATCAATCAAACAGATTCATTATTATAATTAATCTAAATTTTCGGTGTCTGTGGAAGTTCTTGAAATGTTGAACCCAAAATAACAAGGTAACATAAAGTAGAAAAGCTGATTTTAAAAGTGCATAATACTGTTTATAATAGCCAGGACATGGAAGCAACCTAGATGTCCATATGCAGATGAATGGATAAGAAAGCTTTGGTACATATACACAATGGAGTATTTTTCAGCCATCAAAAAGAATGCATTTGAATCAGTTCTAATGAGGTGGATTAAATTGGAGCCTATTATACAGACTGAAATAAGCCAGAAAGAAAAACATCAATACAGTATACTAACGCATATATATGGAATTTAGAAAGATGGTAACCTGAACCCTGTATACGAGACTGCAAAAGAGACATAGGTACATAGAACAGTCTTTGGGACTCTGTGGAAGAGGGTGAAGGTGGGATGATTTGGGAGAATGGCATTGTAGCATGTATATTATCATATGTGAAATGAATCACCAGTCCAGGTTCAACACATGATACAGGATGCTTGGGGCTGGTGCACGGGGATGACCTGGAGGGAGGATATGGGGAAGAGGGAGGTGGGAGGGGGGTTCAAGAAAGGGAACACATGTACACTCAGGGTGGATTCCTGTCAATGTATGGCAAAACCAACCAATATATTAATGTAAGGTAATTTGCCTCCAATAAAATAAAACAAAATAAAAAATAAAATATTCTTATCTAAAAAATAAAAATTAAAAAATAAAAGCACATAATACATTAACAGACTATACCTTATAAACATTATATATATATATATATATATATATAACAGAACAGCTGCAAGAATGAAAATGTAGGAATGGATGGAAAACATATATATACATATAATGGATGGAAAATAAATATATATATATATATATGTACTGAGTAGCTAAAATGTGTCAGATATTATCCTACATGAGAAATGACTTCTAAATAGGGTTGTTTTTTGTCCCCATTTTACATATGAGAAATGAGAGACTATGGAATTTACATCAGATTGTTCAACTGTTAGATGTGCATCTAGAATCTAAATTCAGGCAATTCCGTCCCAGATGTTACTATGCAATGTTACCTTAGTATGAAATCCAGGATCAGTAGTTACTTCCACAAGAGGAGAAGAAATGGATCTTCACCACCAACACTTTATTTTTTTTAACACTTTATTTTTTAATAATTAAGATATTGGACGAGTAAAAAATGCCATCCAGAATATAAATGTCTGAATTTAGATCCTGGATGCATAAATTACAGCTGAAAAACTACATGCAAGTTGCACAGATTCCCATCACTCACATAAAAGATGGCACTAGTAAGCGACCCTATCTCTATGTGCATTTTACGTGGAAAGAATTTATGTGTAAAGAATATAGAATAACATGTTGCACATTTGAGGTACTCAATGTCAGTGTCATAATTATTACCAGTCTCAACGTCTCTGGAAAAAAAAATTAGTGTCATGAATAAAGAGCAGAAACTAGTTTTCCATGCAAGTTAATAAATTTGTCAGTGCTTGAGATGCTTGATAAAATTCCAGGAGAAGACATAGGAAAGTAGAAATGTGATCCAAGAATACGAAATATCAAGTTTCAATTTACGGCTTTCATAGCTGTCTCTATAGCGGTGATGGATAAAGTCTAAGCAAAGTAAGACATCACCAGTGGAACAAGAATTGAGAGAAGGGGACAAAAAAGGGAGGATGTGTGGTACATCAGTGTTATCCTGACTTACTATATTATCATCTTGCTATTTATTATACTAAGCATCAGTTCAGTTCAGTCACTCAGTCGTGACCAACTCATTGCGACCCCGTGAATCACAGCATGCCAGGCCTCCCTGTCCATCACCAACTCCCGGAGTTCACTCAAACTTATGTCCATCGAGTCGGTGATGCCATCCAGCCATCTGATTCTCTGTCGTCCCCTTCTCCTCCCGCCCCCAATCCTTCCCAGCAACAGAGTCTTTTCCAGTGAGTCAACTCTTCGCATGAGGTGGCCAAAGTACTGGAGTTTCAGCTTTACCATCAGTCCTTCCAATGAACACCTAGGATAGATCTCCTTTAGAATGGACTGGTTGGATCTCCTTGCAGTCCAAGGGACTCTCAAGAGTCTTCTCTAGCAACACAGTTCAAAAGCATCAATTCTTCGGCGATCAGCTTTCTTCACAGTCCAACTCTCACATCCATACATGACCACTGGAAAAACCATAGCCTTGACTAGACAGACCTTGGTTGGCAAAGTAAAGTCTCTGCTTTTTAATATACTATCTAGGTTGGTCATAACTTTCCTTCCAAGTAGTAAGCGTCTTTTAATTTCCTGGCTGCAGTCAGCATCCGCAGTGATTTTGGAGCCCAAAAAAATAAAGTCTGACACTGTTTCCCCATCTAGCTATAGTCAAATACTAAAAAACACCATGAATATAAAAATAAGTTGTTAGTGCCTATATTCCTGTAGTCTTTTGATAAAACATAATAATTTAAACATTGTTTAAAATTATGCACAGTTCTAAGAAACCAGAGACATGAACAGATTCTTTGATATTGGACTCTGTGGGAGAGGGTGAGGGTGGGATGATTTGGGAGAATGACATTGAAACATGTATATTATCATATGTGAAACGAATCGCCAGTCCACGTTCATGGCATGATACAGGTTGCTCGGGGCTGGTGTACTGGGATGAACCAGAGGTATGGGATGGAGAGGGAGGTGGGAAGGGGGTTCAAGATGGGGAACACATGTATACCCGGGGCAGATTCATGTCAATATATGGCAAAACCAATATAATAATGTAAAGTAATTAGCCTCCAATTAAAATAAATAAATTTAAAAAATAAAGAAAGAAATTATTGATAAAATAATTGATAAATTTTAAAATAAAAGAACATATAAAGTTTTATATATTATTAAAGCTGAATTTGTAGTAGAGCCTGAAGTCCAGCAGGTTGATTCCCCCAGTTCCATTCTTCTTTCTCACGATTGCTTTGACTATTCAAGGTTTTCTGTATTTCCATACAATTTTTTTTTTGTTTGGATCTCGATCAGAAGGACTTGGGTCCCCCACGAGCGGTGTCGGGGAGTGGGTCTTCAGGCTCTACTACAAAGCCACAGTCATCAAGACAGTATAGTACTGGCATAAAGACAGAAATATAGATCAATGCAACAAAATAGAAAATCCAGGCATATATCCATGCACCTACGGACACCTTATCTTCGACAAAGGAGGCAAGAATATAAAATGGAGAAAAGGCAATCTCTTTAACAAGTGGTACTGGGAAAACTGGTCAACCACTTGTAAAAGAACGAAACTAGAACAATCCTTAATACCATACACAAAAATATACTCAAAATGGATTAAAGATCTAAATGTAAGACCAGAAACTATAAAACTCCTAGAGGAGATCATAGGCAAAACACTCTCTGACATAAATCACAGCAGGATCCTCCATGACCCACCTCCCAGAATAGTGGAAATAAAAGCAAAAATAAACAGATGGGACCTAATTAAAATCAAAAGCTTCTGCACAGCGAAGGAAACTATAAGCAAGGTGAAAAGACAGCCTTCAGAATGGGAGAAAACAATAGCAAATGAAGTAATTGACAAAGAATTAACCTCAAAAATATACAAGCAGCTCCTGCAGCTCAATTTCAGAAAAATAAATTATCCAATCAAAAAATGGGCCAAAGAACTAAACAAACATTTCTCCAAAGAAGACATAAAGATGGCTAACAAACACATGAAAAGATGCTCAACATCACTCATAATCAGAGAAATGCAAATCAAAACCACAATGAGGTTCCATTTCACGCCAGTCAGAATGGATGCTATCCAAAAGTCTACAAGCAATAAATTCTAGAGAGGGTGCGGAGAAAAGGGAACCCTCTTACACTGTTGGTGGGAATGGAAACTAGTACAGCCACTATGGAGAACAGTGTGGAGATTCCTTAAAATTCTGGAAATAGAACTGGCATACAACCCAGCAATTGCACTCCTGGGCATACACACCGAGGAAACCAGAATTGAAAGAGACACATAAACTCCAATGCTCATCGCAGCACTATTTATAATAGCCAGGACACGGAAACAACCTAGATGTCCACCTGCAGATGAATGGATAAGAAAGCTGTGATACATTTACACAATGGAGTATTCAGTTCAGTCAGTTCAGTCGCTCAGTCGTGTCCGACTCTCCGCGACCCCATGAATCACAGCACGCCAGGCCTCCCTGTCCATCACCAACTCCCGGAGTTCACTCAAACTCATGTCCACAGAGTCAGTGATGCCATCCAGCCATCTCATTCTCCGTCGTCCCCTTCTCCTCCCGCCCCCAACCTTTCCCACCATCAGAGTCTTTTCCAGTGAGTCAACTCATCGCATGAGGTGGCCAAAGTATTGCAGTTTCAGCTTTAGCATCAGTCCTTCCAATGAACACCCAGGATTGATCTCCTTTAGAATGGACTGGTTGGATCTCCTTGCAGTATAAGGGACTCTCAAGAGTCTTCTCCAACACCACAGTTCAAAAGTATCGATTCTTCAGTGATCAGCCTTCTTCACAGTCCAACTCTCACATCCATACATGACCACGGGAAAAACCATTGCCTTGACTAGACGGACCTTGGTTGGCAAAGTAATGTCTCTGCTTTTTAATATACTATCCAGGTTGGTCATAAATTTCCTTCCAAGGAGCAAGCGTCTTTTAATTTCATGGCTGCAATCAGCATCTGCAGTGATTTTGGAGCCCAAAAAAATAAAGTCTGACACTGTTTCCACTGTTTTTCCATCTATTTCCCATGAAGTGATGGGACCAGATGCCATGATCTTTGTTTTCTGAATGGTGAGCTTCAAGCCAACCTTTTCACTCTCCTCTTTCACTTTCATCAAGAGGCTTTTGAGTTCCTCTTCACTTTCTGCCATAAGGGTAGTGTCATCTGCATATCTGAGGTTATTGATATTTCTCCCAGCAATCTTTACCAGCTTGTGCTTCTTCCAGCCCAGCGTTCCTCATGATGTACTCTGCATAGAAGTTAAATAAGCAAGGTGACAATATACAACCTTGACGTACACCTTTTCCTATTTGGAACCAGTCTGTTGTTCCATGTACAGTTCTGACTGTTGCTTCCTGACCTGCATACAGGTTTCTCAAGAGGCAGGTCAGGTGGTCTGGGATTCCCATCTCTTTCAGAATGTTCCATAGTTTATTGTTAGCCACACAGTCAAAGGCTTTGGCATAGTCAATGAAGCAGAGATAGATGCTTTTCTGAAACTCTCTTGCTTTCTCCATGATCCAGCGGATGTTGGCAATTTGATCTCTGGTGCCTCTGCCTTTTCTAAACCCTGCTTCAGGCTCCTCTGTCCATGGGGATTCTCCAGGCAAGACCACTGGAATAGGTTGGCACACCGCCCACCAGAGGATCTTCCCTATCCAGGGATCGAAACTGCATCTCCTGCATTCTAGGAAGATTCTTTACTGTCTAAGCCACCAGGGAAGCCCATAATTACTGATAATTATTCAGCTCATATATCAGAAATTTTATCTGAAACTTTGCATAGATTTTCCTAATTATTTTTAAAATAAGATCAACAGGTATCTACTATTCATATTTCACTTTGTAGATATAGAAAATGATGTACAAAAAGTTAATTAACTTGCTCAACATCTTAAAGTCCGCAAATCTAAGAAGTATAGGATGTTTGATTTTAACCCAAATAGTCTAACTCCAAACTACCAGCAAAATGATGGGTAGAAAAAATTACAGAAAAAAAGTATCATGAAACAGGATAATATACACACTTAGACAAGACTATACTATCTTTGTGGCAGAAGCTGTGCAAGGAAATTGTTCTGGGAACTGAAATTTTCTACTTCTTGAGCTTGCATAGTTAAGAGAAGTGTGTTCACTCTGTAACACTTCACTGGTTTGAGTAAGTAGCATTTATACATTTGCAATTTTTATTTATTTTTTACATATATACTATATGTTCAGTTCAGTCGCTTAGTCGTGTCTGACTCTAATATACTAACCTTAATATTTATAAAGTATATATACTTAGATATATTTGCATTAGTAAGAAAGAAATGGCCAACCAGGTATGAGATTCAGCAAAAACAATATATAAAATTTACAAATTACCATGTATAATAAATATTGAAATATTTACTGAGTAAATATGATTACAAATTAAAAGTTTAATGGAAATTAGGGTAACTCACAAATGCCTATAAATATGTAAAAGTACCAACAGGAAATTTTACAAATGAAAAAGTCGGACTGCTTGTAAATAAAAAGTATAATATGTCCTACATTATATATTATAGATCAGAAAAAGATTAATGAACTTGAAAGAAGATATGAAAATTATGCAAACTTTGCAGAGAGACAGGAATATGGAAAATATGAAGACTTTCAAAATTATTAAGAATAGAATCAAAATATTACATATATTTCTACAAAATTTTGAATACTGACATTCTTCCATTCTTTCACATTTCTGAGTATTATAGGCTGAATGTGGCTTCCCTGATATCTCAGCTGGTAAAGAATCTGCCTGCAATGCAGGAGACCAGGGTTTGATCCCTGAGTTGGGAAGATCACCAGGAGTAGGGCATGGCAACACATGCCAATATTCTAGCCTGGAGAATCCCCATGGACAGAGGAGCCTGACGGTCCACAGCCCATGGGGTCACAAAGAGTCGGACATGACTGAGTGATTAAGCACAAGAACACAGACTGAATAATAGTTTTCTACAAATATTCATATCCTAATCATGAGAACATGTGAGTAGAGGAGAAGGAGACAATAGAGGATGAGATGACTGGCTGGCACCACTGACTCGATGGACAAGAGTATGAGCAAACTCTGGGAGATGGTGAAGGACAGGGAAGCCTGGCGTGCTGCAGTCCATGTCGCGAAGAGTCGAACACGGCTGAGCAACTGAACATCAAGAGAAAAGCTGGTGTTGTTTTAAACCACTTGTGTCTGTGACAGTTTGTTATAGCAGCAATGAAGAGCCAATACAGTAAGTCTGCTAATACATTTTCATTTAGGAACCTTTCTGGCCAGTGCAAAATCTAGATGGATCAATATATATCATCAGCATTCCAAATACTGCCCTTTTATTTTTTACTCCTGAGACTGCTAATACATTTCTATTTAACTAGCTTGTTTGGCCAACAAAAATCTCATCTCTGTCTCTCTCTCCATAACCATATCTTGTCTCTTTCTTTAAGATGAGGAGAAGACTGAAAGAACAGACTCTCAGGCCTCTTGCCTCAGCTTTAATAAGAGTACGTTCTGTCTTTTAAATATATATTAACTTCTCTCTTAACTGATCTACTGATATTATATAAACAACTCTCTAGATTACAGATACTCTGTAGTCTCTGTGCAAAACATTCTGGTCAATGGCCAGTGCCCTGATAAATACTTGTACCTAGCTGGCTACTCTTTAATATGCCCACACAGTTTTGGTCCTATCCCACCAATTCTGTGTTGCCCTACCTAGAGTTGGTTGTATTTTTCCAAAGTTGTGTTAGGTGCACTTGTTTTTCTGTATTAATTTATTTTCTGAAACAATTAAAGTTAATACAGGATGCTCGGGTCTGGTGTACTGGGATGAACTAGAGGGATGGGATGGGGAGGGAGGTGGGAGGGGGGTTCAAGATGGGGAACACATGTACACCCAGGGCAGATTCATGTCAACATATGGCAAAACCAATACAATAAAGAAATTAGCCTCCAAAAAAAAATTATATAAATCAGCAAAATATGAAGGTAAAAGTAAGTTGTTTCTAGAAAACATAAATAAGTTGTAAGCACTGAAAAAATTCAATAGAGGCAGGCCACTAAAAATATTGTTATTTAATTAGATATGAAAGTTGTGGATAAAACTGAAAGTTATCTAAGGAGGATTTTGCACTTGGCTGGCCTTGTAAGTACAAAAATTCATCTCATAATAACAATCACAAGTCCAGTTCCAGATGCTATATTTTGGTCCTCCAATAAAATTGTTTATTTTCTACCAACAGAGCGCTTGAAAGGCAAAAGCCCATGAGCAGGGCCATGACCTGGTTTGCAATTACTGACCTGAAAAGGATTCTTCCCTCCGACTTATATCATTAAAGAAAATCCGAAGTAGTTTCTTTACTTGAGAAAACAAAATGTTGTCAAATTTTAAAGTCTTACCATGATAAAAATTATATGTGAAATCTAACAAATAATATAAATGAATCTATATACAAAACAAAAACAGACTCACAGACATAGAAACAAACTTATAGTTACCAAGGAAAATGTGGAGGTAAATCATGAGTATGGAATTAACAAATAGCATCTATTATACACAAAGTAAATAAGAGCAAAAATTTACTGTGTATCACAGGGAACTATATTCAGTATTTTGTAATAACCTATAACAAAAAAGAATCTGAATACATATATAACTGAAAAAGATAAATACACAATAAAATTATTATTTACATTTATATAATTAGGCATACATCTTTTTCCTATAAATTTATGAATGTCAATTAAGTTCAATCTATAAGAGAATATGCCAGCTAACATCATTTACCCATATATTTAAGCCACTATAAACCATTTTTCTATGTACCCATTTAAATTTACTAATTTTGCCTGGATATAGAAAGAATAAGGGAAATTGGTGTATTTCCAAAGTTTCTCGAGTAAAAAGAATGTTATTCAAAATATGTAAATATTGACTAAAATACTGACTATAATATTATTTTATTTAAAAATAGCATGTAGATAGATGGAGAAATATACTGTGTTCGTGGATTGGATAAATAAATATTGTGAAAATGAGTATACTACCCAAAGTAATTTATACATTCAATGCAATCCCTATCAAGCTACCAACGATATATTTCACAGAGCTAGAACAAATAATTGCACAATTTGTATGGAAATACAAAAAACCTCGAATAGCCAAAGCAATCTTGAGGAAGAAGAATGGAACTGGGGGAATCAACCTGCCGGACTTCAGGCTCTACTACAAAGCCACAGTCATTAAGACAGTATGGTACTGGCATAAAGACAGAAATAGAGATCAATGGAACAAAACAGAAAGCCCAGAGATAAATCCACGCACCTATGGACACCATATCTTTGACAAAGGAGGCAAGAATATAAAATGGAGAAAAGACAGTCTCTTCAACAAGTGGTGCTGGGAAAACTGGTCAGCCACTGTAAAAGAATGAAACTAGAACACTTCCTAACACCATACACAAAAATAAACTCAAAATGGATTAAAGATCTAAATGTAAGACCAGAAACAATAAAACTCCTAGAGGAGAACATAGGCAAAACACTCTCCGACATAAATCACAGCAGGATTCTCCATGACCCACCTCCCAGAATATCGGAAATAAAAGCAAAAATAAACAAATGGGACCTAATTACAATCAAAAGCTTCTTCACAGCAAAGGAAACTATAAGCAAGGTGAAAAGACAGCCTTCAGAATGGGAGAAAATAGCAGCAAATGAAACAACTGACAAAGGATTAATCTCCAAAATATACAAGCAGCTCCTGCAGCTCAAGTCCAGAAAAATAAACGACCCAATCAAAAAATGGGCCAAAGAACTAAACAGACATTTCTCCAAAGAAGACAGAAAGATGGCTAACAAACACATGAAAAAATGTTCAACATCCCTCACAATCAGAGAAATGCAAATCAAAACCACAATGAGATACCATTTCACACCAGTCAGAATGGCTGCTATCCAAAAGACTACATGCAATAAATGCTGGAGAGGGTGTGGAGAGAAAGGAACCCTCTTACACTGTTGGTGGGAATGCAAACTAGTACAGCCATTATGGAGAACAGTGTGGAGATTCCTCAAAAAACTGGAAGTAGAACTGCCATATGATCCAGCAATCACACTCCTGGCATACACACCGAGGAAACCAGAATTGAAAGAGACACATGTACTCCAATGTTCATTGCAGCACTATTTATAATAGCCAGGACATGGAAGCAACCTAGATGTCCATCTGCAGATGAATGGATAAGAAAGCTTTGGTACATATACACAATGGAGTATTACTCAGCCATTAAAAAGAATGCATCTGAACCAGTTCTAATGAGGTGGATGAAACTAGAGCCTATTATACAGAGTGAAGTAAGCCAGAAAGAAAAACACCAATACAATATACTAACGCATATATATGGAATTTAGAAAGATGGTAACCTTAACCCTGTGTACGAGACAGCAAAAGAGACACAGGTGTATAGAACAGTCTTTGGGACTCTGTGGGAGAGGGCAAAGATGGGATGATTTGGGAGAATGACATTGAAACATGCATATTATCATATGTGAAACGAATCACCAGTACAGTTTTGACGCATGATACAGGATGCTTGCGTTGGTGTACGGGGATGACCCAGAGGGAAGATATGGGGAGGAGACAGGAGGGAGGGGGGTTCAAGAAAGGGAACACATGTACACCCGGGGTGGATTCATGTCAATGTATGGCAAAACCAACCAATAATTGTAAAGTAATTTGCCTCCAATAAAAAAATTTTAAAAAAATAAAAATAGCATGTAGTAATATTCAGAGTTTCTTTGGCTTTGCATATAATTGTTGCTGTTGTTTAGTCACTAAATCATGTTCAACTCTTATGACCCCATGGACAGTAGTCCTGTTAGGCTCCTCTGTCCATGGGATTTTTTTATAATTAGATATGCCTAAATTTTAATTGGCTTTCCTGGTGGCTCAGCGGTAAAGAATCCACCTGCCAATGCAGAAAACAAAAGGTTCAATCCCTGAGTCAGTAAGATCCCCTGGAAAAGGAAATGGCAACCCACTACAGTATTTTTGCATGGGAAATCCAAAGGACAGAAGAGTCTGCCTGGCTACAGTTCATGGAGTTGTAAAGAATCAGCCACAACTTAGAAACTAACAACAACAATTTTTAATTACAATAGTAAATTGAAAATAAAATTATAAAAAACAATGTGAACCAACTAGTTAGGAAAAAAAACAAAATAAAACTTAGTAATATCTCCAAATCAGGAGCCCATACTGTTACCTAAACCAAGAACTGTGACTGCTGTATACTGATGTATCAGGATTTCTTTTTTTTTTGTATATTCAGTTGTCAGGAAAGAGATCAATTTATCAGATTTCTCTCTTTTCTTTAAACTGCATCAGCTAAAATCTGCACTCAACATTTCTATCACTCTGCACTAATAAGACCTAGTAGCAGGGTATCAAGAGCTTACCTTTCAAACCTTTTATCTATTTAATTGTTTCCCAAATCAGCCAGTGACAATATCCAGATGACCATTACAGAATACCAGTCCCCTTAGCAGAATACTTTTGTGATGAAAGAGTATACATATATTTATGCTTTAAAATATACAAATATGTTGATAAGCTGCTTTGGAATAAACTTTTACAAATTAAATTTGTACTCCTGCAGCCTAATACAGAGTGCCCACATAACCACACTAGGAATACTCATCAATACTGTATATGGTCATTATTTTTTAAATTATTACTTGATAAGTAAAAGAAGATTTTGTCACAGAACATGTATTGCAAATATCTCTTTTCATTATGTGGTTTTTATTTTCCCACCTTTAGTGATACCTTTCTATGAACAAAGGTCATTTTTATTTTAAATATTTCAGAGCACTGTAGAGGCATAATTGACACATATTAAACAGAACACATTTAAAGTGCACACTTTGGTACAAATGGAAAAGCTGATTTCCTTTCTTGTCACTTAAAATTAGTTTGTACTTCTTAGAATTTTAGATAAATGGCATCATAAATTTGGTATATTTTTGTTCTTATTTATTTCAGTCAGGAGATCAATCCTGGGTGTTCATTGGAAGGACTGATGCTAAAGCTGAAACTCTAATACTTTGGCCACCTCACGCGACGAGTTGACTCACTTGAAAAGACTCTGATGCTAGGAAAGGTTGGGGGCGAGAGCAGAAGGGAACAACAGAGAATGAGATGGCTGGATGGCATCACCGACTCTGTGGACATGAGTTTGAGTGAACTCCGGGAGTTGGTGATGGACAGGGAGGCCTGGCGTGCTGTGATTCATGGGGTCGCAGAGTCGGACACGACTGAGCGACTGAACTGAATTATATTAAAGTCTATATACTGCATATCATGTATCAATAATTCATTTCTATTACTGCTGGATAGTATTCCTTGAGTGAACATTCCAGAAACTGACTATCCATTCATTTGTTGATTGATATTTGAGTTTTTTTCCAGTTTTGACTATTGAAAATAAACCTGTTAGGGATATTTATGTACATGTCATTTATGAATGTATACCTTCATTTCTCTTGTGGGAATATCTGGGTGTAGAAAAATGGCATAATGTAGTATGTAAATGATTCAATGTTAAGAATGTGCCATCCTGTTTTCCATTGGAGTTGTACTATATTGCCTTCTCTTCAACAATGAAGCAGAGCTGCTCATCCTCAGCAACACTCAGGTTCATTTAGGTTAGCTGTTGAACACTCTAAGAGGTATGAAGTGGTTTGAACTTACATTTCCCTAATGATTAATTATGTCAATAATCTCACTATGTGTTTATTTGACATCATTTAAAATGTCCGAATATTTTTCTCATTCTTTCATTGGGTTGGCTGTTTCCTTATTATTGACTGCGTTAGGCTGAGTAAGAGTTTCCAAAGTATGTCCACATAGTAATCTCCAGAACCTGAATATGTTTACTTATGTACTAATAGCAACACTGAAGAAATTATTTAAAATTCCTGAGATATGGATATTATGCTGGATTATCTGGGTGAACTTAAGGTAATCATGAGGGTTCTTAAGAGTCAGGCAGTTCAGAAGGAGAAAGAAGATGTAAAATACAAAATCAGAGGTCAGAGAAGATTGTATGCTGCATGCTTCAGAGATGGAGGTAGGGATTGTGATCCAAGGAATTCTTTCCTAGACCCACTAGTAGGGACCAGTCCTGCTGACACCCTGATTTTATTCCAGTAAAACTAACTTCGGTTTTCAGGCTCCAAAAGTATATGATAATATATTTACTTGCTTTGAGACAGGAAGTCTATGTCAATTCGTTACAGCATTACAGCAGAAAACTAATGACAGATGATGGCTCAGGGGGTGTGGTGCTGTAACAAGTACACAGAAACAGGCAAAAAGCTTTGAGATTAGGCAATGGGCAGAGACTATGAATTGGGGGGATCATGACAGAAAAGGTCTAGATTGCTTTGAATAGACTGTGAGTAGACAAGTGGATGTGAACACCTTTACCAAATACACATGGTCTTAACACAAAATCATCTTTAACAGAAACTTGGTAGAAATACAGGTTTGAAACATTGTTGGGGAAGGTTCAGATGGATATGAGGAAAACATTATTAGAAACGTGTAAAAGGAAGATCCTTGCATAGTGGCAGAATGCTCAGCTGAAGTGTGACCTTCAGTTATATAGAAAGAAAAACTTGTAAATGTTGTACTCTGAAATTTAGCTAAAGAGTTGGTGTGCACTCTATTGGTTTCATTTGCTACTGAAACAAATTACAGTAGAAAATATTTGTAGGAATGATAATTCTCATATTAATTTATTGTCTTTATCCTGAAGATTAACTTAGTAAGTAAACATCTACTTCTGCTTTATTGACTATGCCAATGCCTTTGACTGTGTGGATCACAATAAACTGTGGAAAATTTGTAAAGAGATTGGAATACAAGACCACCTGACCTGCAACCTGCCTCTTGAGAAATCTGTATGCAGGTCAGGAAGCAACAGTTAGAACTGGACATGGAACAACAGACTGGTTCCAAATCGGGAGAGAAATATATCAAGGCTGTATCTTGTCACGCTACTTATTTAACTTATATGCAGAGTACATCATGAGAAACGCTGGGCTGGAAGAAGCACAAGCTGCAATCAAGATTGCCGGGAAAAATATCAATAACCTCAGATATGCAAATGACACCACCCATATGGCAACAAGAAAGAAGAACTAAGGAGACTCATGGCATCTGGTCCCATCACTTCACGGCAAATAGATGGGGAAACAATGCAAACAGTGACAGACTTGACTTTGGGGGCTCCAAAATCACTGCAAATGGTGACTACAGCCATGAAATTAAAAGACGCTTGCTCCTTTGAAGAAAAGTTATGACCAACCTAGACAGCATATTAAAAAGCAGAGACATTACTTTGCCAACAAAAGTCCATCTAGTCAAAGCTATGGTTTTTCCAATAGTCATGTATGGATGTGAGAGTTGGGATTATAAAGTCTGAGAGCTGAAGAATTGATGCTTTAGAAATGCAATGTTGGAGAAGACTCTTCAGAGTCCCTTGGACTGCAAGGATATAAACCAGTTCATCCTAAAGGAGATCAGTCCTGGGTGTTCATCGGAAGGACTGATATTGAAGCTGAACTCCAGTACTTTGGCCACCTGATGTGAAGAAGTCACTCATTTGAAAAGACCCTGATGCTGGGAAAGATTGAGAGCAGAAGAAGAAGGGGATGACAGAGGATAAGATGGTTGGATGGCATCACCGACTTAATGGACATTGGTTTGGGTGGACTCCAGGAGTTGGTGGTGGACAGGGTGGCCTGGCATGCTTCAGTTCATGGGGTTGCAAAGAGTCGGACACGACTGAGTGACTGAACTTAACTGAACCATCTATGAGATGACAACTTTTACATATAATATATCCTTAGCCACCTCATCACCTCTGAACTGCAGACTTAAGTTACTGAATTGTTTACTACACATTTCTACTTGGATGCTTGTATTAGGCTTCCCACAGTTAACATGTCCAACACTGAGTTCTGCACATTCCCTCAAAACCTTTCATAGACTTCCTCATTTTTACTAAACATACAAAGCCAACTATTTTTATTCCAAGTTTGAACCCAGATGCTATCTTCCACACTTTATCCATGGGGTCGCAAAGAGTTGGACACAACTGACCGACTGAACTGAACTGAGCTGAAAGATTAACTTAAAATACAATGATGGGTGTCCTCAGTCACTTAGTTATGTCCTACTCTGCCACCTCAATGACTGTAGCCCTCCAGGCTGCTCTGTGTATGAAATTTTCTAGGCAAGAATATGGCAGTAGGTAGCCACTCCGTTCTCCAGAGAATTTTCTCCACCCAGCGATCAAATCCCTGTCTCTTGCATGTCCTGCATTGGGAGGTGTATTTTTTATTCCTGAGCCACCAGGAAAGCCCAAATAACATATGTTTTTTTACCAATAAAAACTAAAACAAAAAGTGCTTTAGAGGAAACTCTTAAATATATATATATATTTGCTTTTGTGAAGACTTACATAATTCTTTGTGTCCAGAGTACTCTGCTTACATAATACGAAGGACTTCTTTCTGGATCAAATGCACAGTTCTTAAATCTCATTCATATATTATTACAGCTTTCACTCTACTTTCTTCTTTTGTACTTACACATAAAATCAGGTCTGTTTTTAAAAGACAATAATTTTAAGTCTTTTCTTTTCAATTGATTTTTACCAAAGCTATTTTTTTATTTAATAAGGTTATAAAATCATATTAACAACATAGACCAAACTAGATCTGTATATACATGTTACAGTTGTTTCCCATCCAAGTAAAATAAATTTAAACAATGCAAACCTAACATAGCTGAATAATAATTACCATCTTGTACCATAATATATCTTCTGATTATACTTTTTACAAGTTAATAAGTGATTCCCCATCCTTTTTGCTTATTTGTTTCTTTGCAGTAACTTTTTGCTCTTAAAGTACTTAGAAAATCTATCTCAAAGCCTAACCACCAAGGAAATTACAGCATGCCTTATTGAATCTTATTTTAAATGACTATTGTGAGACAACATCACCTAGCAGTAGCAGAGGATAATTAACATCCTACGGTTTTCTATTATGCTTTCTGTACAGCATCTTGATTTTTCATTCTCATTGCATCCTCTGTAAGGAAATAGATACACACTTTTTTTTTTCTATTTTCTAGCAGTGGTATAGATATACTGAGTAGATTACAAATAAAATGTATGTACCATGGAAAAAAGTGGTTGTGTATATTTTTATTATATAAAAAGTAAATTTATGCCTGAGATACCTGAAAATGTTAACATACCTATAAAATTCAAAGTCTAGTGTAGCCTTAGAGATTATATCAGCCTTAGGATAAAATAAGAAATGTAATAAGATATGTTAAATCATACCAAAAGAATTAATCTATAAAGTAATGAGCTACATAATGGAAAAAAGGAATGAAGAAAAGAAGCAAATGAAACTCCATTCCCCAAGATGCAAAACTCATTTAAAAGATTGTATCATTTTATTTTTGATTCATATATATATATATATATTTTACTTCTCTTAGATTTTCTTGGTTCAAGTTTTATCTGGATAAGACTTCAAGGTAGGCATGAATATCATTTTGGTTTTTTATTTAGCTTGTATTTTCCTTGTATCGAAGTGAAAGTTTCTCAGTCGAGTCCGACTCTTTGCAACCCCATGGACTATACAGTCCAGGGAATTCGCTAGGCCAGAATACTGGAGTGGGAGGCCTTTCCCTTCTCCAGTGGACCTTCTCAACCCAGGGATCAAACCCAGGTCTTCCATATTACAGGCAGATTCTTCACCAGATGAGCCACAAGGGAAGCCCAAGAATATTGGAGTGGGTAGCCTATCCCTTCTCTAGCGGATCTTCCCAACCCAGGAATGGAACCCAGGTCTCCTGCAATGCAGGCAGATTCTTTACCAATTGAGCTATCAGGGAAGCCCCCATTTTCCTTGTATTAAGCCAAACTTTTCTAATTATAAAAGATAAAAAATAAGGACATACTTAAAATTATTTTACTCTGTTAAATATTCTTTATTCAACTCAGTAAAACTAACAGCAGATAACATATTTTAAGACCTATTAGATGTAAAGATTTCTGATTATATCTCTAAAACTAAAAACAAAAGCAAACAAATTTTTAAAAAAGAAGCAGACAATGGGAAAGGAGTTGGCAGCACACTGCAAATATCAGTAAAATTTTGGAAAGTATAAAGAAGGCAAACAGTGATCTAGGATATCAGATATTTTTAATTTTTAAAATAAAAATTAACTGCCTATACAGAAATAATGAGTTATCTATGAAACCCTGAAAATGATAGACAATTTGAGATTTGGATAATTTTTAAGTCTCAATATTAAAAATCTTAAAAAAAAAAAAAAAGCAAAATTAAGTATCTGGTTAAGGAGAAGGTTAATAACCAGAGTCCTTCTTCTAGTCCTTCATCAACTAATTTTCCTTCCCAACTGTTGGCATAAGTAAATAATTTACTCTCCAACACTGAAAAATAAAAATACCATATGTGAACTCTAGGCTCAGATGAGAATGATGAGGTGACCTATTAAAAATACATAGATTAGGTGAAAATTTATACAGTGGATTTTGACACCTTAAAGTTTTCTCTTCTGAATTTCTCTCAGAATAATAAAATCAAAGTTGATAGTCACCAAGATAGAATAGTGATGATTATGTTCTCAGGAAACTAATTAAGAGAAAAAATCTGTATCTGAGGTTTAGTGGATTATCCAACTGAAAGACACAATTTCCTGACCAATCATTTTATTTATTTTTAAAAATTTTTTAAATTTATTTTTATTTATTTATTTCAATTGGAGGCTAATTACTTTACAATGTGTGGTGGCTTCTGCCATACATTCACATGAATCCAGCCATGGGTGTACATGTGTTCCCATCCTGAACCCACCTCCCACCTCCCTCCCCATCCCATTCCTCAGGGTCATCCCAGTGCACCAGCCCTGAGCAATGTGTCTCATGCATCAAACCTGGACTGGCGATTTATTTCACATATGATAATATACATGTTTCAATGTTATTCTCTCAAATCATCCCACCCTGGCCTTCTCCCACAGAGTCCAAATGTCTGTTCTTTACATCTGTGTCTCTTTCGCTGTCTCTCATATAGGGTCATCGTTACCATCTTTCTAAATTCCACATACATGCGTTAATATAATATATTGGTGTTTTTCTTTCTGACTTACTTCACTATGTATAATAGGTTCCAGGTTCATCCACCTCATTAGAACTGATTCAAATGCATTCTTTTTAATGGCTGAGGAATACTCCATTGTGTATATGTACCACAGCTTTCTCATCCATTTATCTTTGATGGACATCGAGGTTTGCTTCCATGTCCTGGCGATTATAAACAGTGCTGCAATGAACATTGGGGTACACATGTCTCTTTCGATTCTGGTTTCCTTGGTGTGTATGCCCAGCAGTTCTATTTACAGTTTTTAAGGAATCTCCACACAGTTCTCCATAGTAGCTGTACCGGTCTGCATTCCCACCAACAGTGAAAGAGGATTCCTTTATCTCTGCTACTCTCCATCATTGTTTGTAGACTTTTTGATAGCAGCCATTCTGACCAGCGTGAGATGGTACCTCATTCTGGTTTTGATTTGCATTTCTCTGATAATGAGTGATGTTGAGCATCCTTTCATGTGTGTTTGTTCTCCATCTGTATGTCTTCTTTGGAGAAATGTCTGTTTAGTTCTCTTATATAGTAAGAATCATCAATGTCCAGAGAGCTTCCAAATAGATTACAATGTAGCTGTGCTTAGTCATTTAGTCGTTTCCAATTCTTTCACACTCCATGGACTGCAGCCCACCAGGCTCCTTTGTCCATTGGGATTCTCCAGGCAACAATACTGAAGTGGGTTGCCATGCCCTCCTCCAGGGGATCTTCCCAACCAAGGGATCAAACCCAGGTCTCCCACACTGCAGGTGGATTCTGTTACCATCTGAGCCACCAGAAAAGCCCAAGAATACCAGAGTAGGTAACCGATTATTTCTCCAGGGACCTTCCTGACCTAGGAATCAAACTGTGGTCTCATGCATTGCAGACAGATTCACCAGCTGAGCTATCAAACAGCTTACTAATGTGTAATTCATAAATATTCCAAGCAAATAAAGTTTCAGTTTGTTTCAGTTCAGTTCATTTCAGTTCAGTCGCTCAGTCATGACTGACTCTTTGCAACCCCATGATTCACAGCACGCCAAGCCTCCCTGTCCATCACCAATTCCTGGAGTTCACTCAAACTCATGTCCATCGAGTCGGTGATGCCATCCAGCCATCTCATTCTCTGTCGTCCCCTTCTCCTCCTATCCCCAATCCTTCCCAGCTGCAGAGTCTTTTCCAATGAGTCAGCTCGTTGCATGATCCTTTAGGCTAGAACAATTAGAAAGAAATAACTAAGAGGAAAAAACTAAAAAGATCAGATGTGTAATTAAAATACATTTTTCATTCCACAAGATCTCAAAGAACACAAAAACTTACTTCTTGCACATTTTTACTCACACAACAACAAAATATTTTTTCAACAAAATAGGGAACAACTAAGTGACTCAAGAAAACATAAAAAATTTAGGAAGACATGGCTTTTTGGAAAAATAGATCCAATTCAAGAAGGGGAAGAAAGACATCTACAAATGAAAGAAAAAATTCCCCGACCATTTAAAATCACATAGTGCAGACTTAGAAAACACTTAGTCTAGACTGAAAAGTTGACAATGGTATGCTGAAGGATGTTGGGGAGAGAAAAATGGAATTAGTATGTTACTTGAGGGTTTCCTTGATGATTCATTGGTAAGGAATCTCCCTGCCAATGCAAGAGAGAAGGATTCAATCCCTGAGTGGAGAAGTTATCCTAGAGAAGGAAATGCAACCTACTCCAATATTTTTGCCTGGGAAATTCCATGGACAGATGAGTCTTGTGGGCTACAATTCACAGGTTGAAAATGAGTCAGATACAACTTAGCAACTAAACAACAACGATAAATGTTGTTTGAGGAATTTTACCATATGATAGAGTTTTATTACCTATAGAATGTGTTTAATACATTAAAACATGAACAAAACTAAGAAATTTATTATTCCAGGGGAGAAAAAAATATTTTCTATGAAATGACATGCCATTCTACATGGCTCATCTGTGGGAAAACATTTTCACAAGTAAAATTATGTGAAAGCAGAATACTGATACAATAAAAATGTTTGATATAACTACACTACAAAGATGAAATTAGAAATGTAACCAAGCAGGACCCTATGGGGTTTTTCCTGTGACAGACACCCTCTCCCCGTATCTTCTGTTGGCCTCTTATTTATATAAAAGTTGTAGTCTTCCAGGCCTTCCCCAAGTCACAAAAGCCTGGCTTAAAAATTAACAACTGAAAGGATATAAACACATAGTGACGAAAGTAGTGATTGGGCCATGAGAACTAGTAACAATTTAAACAGTAAATCAGATATGTGTCAGTCACAGAATCTTTAGTTCCTCACTGAAGCACATAGATAACAGTATCTGATATACATTCCTGAGTTGTTTTACAGTTACAAAAGCCCCCACCAAATGGAAGAAGTTAACTACATAATGACCATGAATATGTAGCCCCTAGACTGGCTAGAGTCTGAAGACTATAATATTAAATCCTGTAACGCCACCCTGTTACCTCACCATCAACCACTGAGAAAACTGTACATGAGTTAATCACATATTCTCTGACTCCCTTCTCTCACCTTGCCTTTACAAATGTTTCCTTGAAACGAATGGAAAAGTTTGGATTTTTAAAAGCATGAGGTGTCTAGATTTCTTGTACAGTGCCTACAATAAACATTGCATTTTTCTGTACCACAATCCAGTGTCAGTAGCTTTACTGAATGAGGGCAAGCATACCCAATTTGGCTTTGTATGTGAACCGTGAACTTCCAGATGTTCAAGCAGGTTTTAGAAAAGGCAGAGGCACCACAGATCAAATTGCCAACATCTGCTGGATCATGGAGAAAGCAAAAGAGTTCCAGAAGAACATCTATTTCTGCTTCATTGACTATAACAAAGCCTTTGACTGTGTGGATCAAAATAAACTGTGGAAAATTCTGATAGAGATGGGAATACCAGACCACCTGACCTGCCTCTTGAGAAACCTGTATGCAGATCAGGAAGCTACAGTTAGAAATGGACATGGAACAACAGACTGGTTCCAAATAGGAAAGGGAGTGCGTCAAGGTTGTATATTGTTGCCCTGCTTATTTAAATTATATGCAGAGCACATCATGAGCAACGCTGGGCTGGAAGAAGCACAAGCTGGAATCAAGATTGCTGGGAGAAATATCAATAACCTCAGATATGCAGATGACACCACTCTTACGGCAGAAAGTGAAGAGGAACTCAAAAGCCTCTTGATGAAAGTGAAAGAGGAGAGTGAAAAGGTTGGCTTGAAGCTCAACATTCAGAAAACAAAGATCATGGCATCTGGTCCCATCACTTCATGGGAAATAGATGGGGAAACAGTGGAAGCAGTGTCAGACTTTATTTTTTGGGGCTCCAAAATCACTGCGGATGCTGATTGCAGCCATGAAATTAAAAGACACTTATTCCTTGGAAGGAAAGTTATGACCAACCTAGATAGCATATTAAAAAGCAAACACATTACTTTGCCAACAAAGGTCCGTCTAGTCAAGGCTATGGTTTTGCCCATGGTCATGTATGGATGTGAGAATTGGATTGTGAAGCAAGCTATTGCTGAAGAATTGATGCTTTTGAACTGTGGTGTTGGAGAAGACTCTTGAGAGTCCTTTGTACTGCAAGGAGATCCAACCAGTCCATTCTAGAGGAGATCAATCCTGGGTGTTCATTGGAGGGACTGATACTAAAACTGAATCACCTCATGCGACCAGTTGACTCACTGGAAAAGACTCTGAAGCTGGGAGGGATTGGGGGCAGGAGGAGAAGGGGACAACAGAGAACGAGATGGATGGATGGCATCACCAACTCGATGGACATGAGTTTGAGTGAACTCCGGGAGTTAGTGATGGACAGGGAGGCCTGGCCTGCTGTGATTCATGGGGTCGTGAAGAGTCAGACACGACTGAGCAACTGAACTGAACTGAACTGAACGGAACGGAAAGTTATGCAAGTTACTTGGTTGCTGCTGTAAGAGAGTACTGCCATCAGTTAAATCATCACTGATTCAACTATTTATAGCCCCAGAGGCTCAATGGTAAAGAACTTCCTTGCCAATGCAGGAGACACAGGTTCAATCCCTGGGTTGGGAAGATCCCTTGGAGAAACAAATGGCAATCCACTCCAGTATTCTCGTCTGAGAAATCCCACGGTCAGAGGAGCCTGGTGGGCTACAGTCCATAGGGTCACAAGTCAGATATGACAGTGACTACATCATCTAAACCAATAATAAGTTCTGTGAACTGTTCCCAAATTTTCCAAGTCCAATTAGCTATCACCTCCTGTGACAGGACAGAACAGTTGTGCTATCTTTTCTGCTTTGTAACGTGGGTAATACAAAAGTATCTTAAATTAGGAAGACTTTTTAAAGTTTCTCAGCAGGGGACTGACTGCCTGCACTCTTTGTTCGAGATTCTGCGGAAAAGTAGAACATTTCCTCTCTCAGCAATTGTTAGGAAACTGAAATAATATAATGAAGTACAAAGAACTGGAAAAAAAATCAAAAACAAAAACAAAGCCACTTAAAAGTGACAAACTTTCAGACAGAAGATAAAAATGTTTCCAATTAAAGAAAACAAATAGGAGATAAAGACATGAAAACAAACTTTTAAAAAAGCAAAAGAGGGACATTAAGAACACAAATTAACTTTAGTAACTGAAAATTTGGGTTTTAGAATTTATGATACAGTAGATAAAATAAAGTACAATATATTTATAGTAGATTCCCTAATTACTGACCAAAAATAGAAAGCAAGTAATATCTTAGTTTTAAAAGTAAAAATATTAATAGGTTTAAAACTTCAACTGAAGTGGGATTCTTGGAGTATTTTCCTCTCAGTAGACTGAGGATAATACTCCATTGTCTTATACCTTCAATGCAGTCAATAACATTCTCAGAAGAAAAAGTTTGGAATATAAACTAATATGAAAGGAAATGGTTAAGAGCTGGTTTTCTGCCCTTTCCTAGCTTCAGAAATGTCTTCAGATTTGATATTAGTCAAAGCCCCATTCAATATTAATTTGGGGGATTTACCTAGATACATGACACATGAAAATATATTTGAAACTGTATACCAATTTCATTACTGCAATGATATCTTATATTGATGAGATAGAGTTGTTTCAGAGGATGGAGGCTAATAATACTTGTGAGAGAGCTGAGTGAATCCCGTGACAGAAAGTTACATGTATCTGAGGGAACTGTGTGACTAGGTATATATGCTTAAATAACTCCCTAAGTTAAAGATTTCCCTGAGTGGAGGTAGTAACTCACATTCAGATCAACTTGTTTGTGATCAACAAGAAACTGGAGGACAAAAGTTGTTTCTTAGAATCATGACATATCATTTATTCTAATACAACAAATGCTGTTATTTCTTAACCTTTACCTTTTTTGAAACTTAGATAAAACTGGTGCTAGTTGAAATTCACAAGTTTAAATATTAATTTAATCCCAAAGAATTCTGTTAACAGAGTGGGATTAGAATAAAACACTAATATTAATAAATTAGTGTCCCTAACAAAGATCATGGCATCTGGTCCCATCACTTCATGGGAAATAGATGGGGAAACAGTGGAAACAGTGGCAGACTATTTTTTGGGCTCCAAAATCACTGCAGATGGTGACTGCAGCCATGAAATTTAAAGACACTTCCTCCTTGGAAGAAAAATTATGACCAACCTAGACAGAATATTAAAAAGCAGAGACATTACTTTGCCAACAAAGGTCCGTCTAATCAAGGCTGTGGTTTTGCCAGTGGTCATGTATGGATGTGAGAGTTGTACTATGAAGAAAGCTGAGCGCCGAAGAATTGATGCTTCTGAAATGTGGTGTTGGAGAAGACTCTTGAGAGTCCCTTGGACTGCAAGGAGATCCAACCAGTTCATTCTAAGGGAGATCAATCCTGGGTGTTCATTGGAGGGACTGATGCTGAGGCTGAAACTCCAATACTCTGGCCACCTCATGCGATGAGTTGACTCACTGGAAAAGACTGTGATGCTGGGAAGGACTGGGGGCGGAAGGAGAAGGGGACGACATTGAGTGAGATGGCTGGATGGCATCACCGATTCGATGGATATGAGTTTGAGTGAACTCCGGGAGTTGGTGATGGACAGGGAGGCCTGGAGTGCTGTGATTCATGGGGTCGCACACGACTGAGCGACTGAACTGAACTGAACTGAACGCATAATGAGTTTGGGTGTTGTTAGTCCATTATTACATCAAATAAACAGCGGAACAAGCAAAAGTTACAGACTTTTCTTGGATTCATCACAAAACTGAGTTTGCAGGAAAACCACTACCCTCAAATCTGAAGAAACAGGTGAATAAAGATATAGTCAAGATCTTACCTTGAGTAGAATGTGCTAGAGCAGTAAACTGGTAGGAACACAAAGGGCATAAAGCTGAATGTGGCATGGTTTAAAGGTATGAGCTTCAGCCATGGCAATTTGCTCTTCAACTTTCAGTGATATATGTGTATGTATGTATGTCAGCTAACTATCTATGTCTATATAACCATATTTACCAAAAATTCAACATAAACAGCTAAGAAAGATCCCCTGCAAGCTCTGGCACAAGGAGAGAAAACATAATCACTGTGAAATACACCAAGAAGATTCTCTACAAGAAAGGTTTATTTGACATGAGGTAAGGGACAGTGTCCAACCTCAATTTCTCTAGCTCTCATATTTAACCTAAGAGGAGGGGTTGGAGACAGGCAATACTTGTGACTATTACAGCCCAGGAACACTGGCTCACTGAAAGTCAGAAATTTAGAGAGCTGAAGAAATCCCACCCTTTATCACATATTCCCATAAGCCAAATAAAACTCAACGAAAATAATGTTGGATTAACTGAAAAAGTATTTAAGATGCACACACACACACATACACACACTCTGAGAGGAGGTCTTAAGGAAGTCCAAAGATTCAGGGGAGATAAAACACTAGACATCAGAATAATTTGAAACCCTTAGCATCTACAGCTATAGAAAATAGGAAAGAGCACAATCTTAGCTATATCACAATAAAGCCTCACAGTAAAGGTCTGTTTATCTAAGTTTCTATATATTACCTAATAATCATGTTTGCCTTTCAACTAAAAATTTTAAAAGCAAAAAATAATACTGCCTTGAATAGACAAATAAAGAATCTGGAACAGATCATATATGACAAAGATTTTAGAATTATCAGAAAAGGAATATATAGTAATTATGGTAAATATATTAAAGGTTGTAATAGGAAACATAGACAACAGACAAGAATGAGTTAGTAGTATAAGCAGAGAAATGAAAACTCAAAAAAAAAAAAAAGCAAAAAGAAAATGCTAAAAATCTAAAACCAAAAACAGAAATGAAATATGTCTTTGTTAGGCTCATTAATAGACTGAACCCACCAGAGGAAAATATCATTGAAGATAGTTATTGGTCAACAGAAACTCCCCAAACTGAAATACAAAGAGAAAAAAAAATAAAAAGAGGTCGTTAGACCATCCATGGACTGTGGAGTAACTTCAAAAGGCATAACATATGAATAACTGAAATGCAAGAAGGAGAATAGGAGAGACTAGAGTACAAATATATTTGAAGTGACAATGGCCAAAACTTTTGAAAAATCAATGATAACACAAAGTGACATGTCCAGGAAGCAAAGATAATAAAATATAACACGAATATTAACAAATCCACACCTACATATATCCTGTATATTATTACGGTTCTCCAGGTAAACAAAATCAATAGGATATAGATAAATAGATAAGAAAACATTCATTACAAGAATTGGCTCATGTGATTATGGCTGAAGTTCCACCCATAATTTTTATTCATTCTGTAACTCAGAATTATATTAATATCCTATTAGCATTACTCCAATACTAAAAATACAAAAAATAATGTGTAGTAAAGCAAATCTACAACAATATTTCTCATGAAAATAGGTGTACATGCCCTCAATAAGAAATCAGTAAGTTAAATTTTAAAAAGAATAGAAATATGTAGTATATTCAGTGGGCTCTTTTGAGCTAAGCAAAATTGGCTCAACATTTCAAAATCAATTACTTTAATCCTTCACATCTACAGAAAAGACAGAAAATCATACAATCATATCAAATGACACAGAAAATGCATGTAACAAAATCAAACACCATTTATGTCTAAAAGTAACATCAAACTAAGAATACTGGGGAACTGCCTCACATAACAACCCGTACCTACATCATATTTAATGTAAGAAACAGGATTCTCCCCATCCTTACCAATATCAGGAACAAGATAAAGATTTCCTGTCTCAAAATTCCTATTCAGCATTGTATTTGAAGTTCTAGGTAGTGTAATAATGCATGAAAAGGAAATAAAACCTACAGACTAGGAAGAAAAAAATAAAGGTGTCTTTGTAGATGATATAATCATTCATTTAGAATATCCCAAAGAATCAAACAAAAAACTCTTGTAACTAATAAGCAAGTATAACAAAGTTGTAGAATATAATATTGATATATAAAATTCAATTATTTCTCTATATATCACCAATGAACATTTGAAATTTGAAATGTAAAAGAACACAATTAACAATATAAGAAGTAATTTATACATTGATTGCAATCCCTATCAAGCTACCAACGATATTTTTCACAGAACTAGAACATATAATCTCACAATTTGTATGGAAATACAAAAAACCTTGAATAGCCAAAGCAATCTTGAGGAAGAAGAATGGAACTGGGGAAATTAACCTGCCGGACTTCAGGCTCTACTACAAAGCCACAGTCATCAAGACAGTACGGTACTGGCATAAAGACAGAAATATAGATCAATGGAAAAAAAACAGAAAGCCCAGAGATAAAATCCACGCACCTATGGACACCTTACCTTTGACAAAGGAGGCAAGAATATAAAATGGAGAAAAGACAGTCTCTTCAACAAGTGGTGCTGGGAAAACTGGTCAGCCATTGTAAAAGAATGAAACTAGAACACTTCCTAACCCCATACACCAAAATAAACCAAAATGGATTAGAGAGCTAAATGTAAGACCAGATTCTATAAAACTCCTAGAGGAGAACATAGGCAAAACACTCTCTGACATAAATCAGAGCAGGATCCTCCAAGACCCACCTCCCAGATTATTGGAAATAAAAGCAAAAATAAACAAATGAGACCTAATTACAATCAGAAGCTTCTGCACAGCAAAGGAAACTATAAGTAAGGTGAAAAGACAGCCTTCAGAATGGGAGAAAATAGCAGCAAATGAAGCAACTGATAAAGGATTAATCTCCAAAATATACAAGCAGCTCCTGCAGCTCAAGTCCAGAAAAATAAACGACCCAATCAAAAAATGGGCCAAAGAACTAAACAGACATTTCTCCAAAAAAGAAAGAAAGATGGCTAACAAACACATGAAAAAATGTTCAACATCCCTCATAATCAGAGAAATGCAAATCAAAACCACAATGAGATACCATTTCACACCAGTCAGAATGGCTGCTATCCAAAAGACTACATGCAATAAATGCTGGAGAGGGTGTGGAGACAAGGGAACCCTCTTACACTGTTGGTGGGAATGCAAACTAGTTCAGCCACTATGGAGAACAGTGTGGAGATTCCTCAAAATACTGGAAATAGAACTGCCATATGATCCAGCAATCGCACTCCTGGGCATACACACCGAGGAAACCAGAATTGAAAGAGACACATGTACTCCAATGTTCATCGCAGCACTGTTTATAATAGCGAGGACATGGAAGCAACCTAGATGTCCATCTGCAGATGAATGGATAAGAAAGCCCTGGTACATATACACAGTGGAGTATTACTCAGCCATTAAAAAGAAAGCATTTGAATCAGTTCTAATGAGGTGGATGAAACTGCAGCCTATTATACAGAGTGAAGTAAGCCAGAAAGAAAAACACCATTACAGTATACTAACACATATATATGGAATTTAGAAAGATGCAAATGATAACCCTGTATAGGAGACAACAATAGAGACACAGATGTATAGAACAGGCTTTGGGACTCTATGGGAGAGGGTGAGGGTGGGATGATTTGGGAGAATGGCATTGAAACATGTATGTTGTCATATGTGAAACGAATCACCAGTTCAGGGTTATTGCATGTTACAGGATGCTCGGGGCTGGTGTGCGGGGATGACCCAGAGGGAGGATAAAGGGAGGAGGGAGGTGGGAGGGGGGTTCAGGAGGGGGAACTCATGTACACCCGGGGCGGATTCATGTCTATGTATGGCAAAACCAACCAATATAATATTGTAAAATAATTAGCCTCCAATAAAAAAAAAATTAAAAAAAAATAAAGTTAAGTTTGAGACTCCATAAAAGTCTCAGCAAAAAAAAACAGAACAGTCTTTCAAATATTTTTATGTCCTAATCATTGGAATCTATCAGTATGCCAGGTTATGTAGCAAGAAGGAATTATAATTGCAAATGGAATTCAGGATTTTAATCAACAAATAATAAAATAGGGAAATTTTCCTGGATTATTCAAGTTGACCCAACTAAATTACAGAGGCCCTAAAAATGTTGAAGAGATAGATGGATGAGTCAAAGTCTGTGTCAGAGGGATATGATATAACAAAGACTGGACTAGACATTGTTGTTATCTGAAGACAGAAAGGTGCCATGAGTCAAGGAATACAGGCGTATCCAGAATCTGGAAAAAGCACTAGAACAGATTTTTCTTTTAGAACCTCCAGAATGAAATGCTGTCCTACTGATAACATCACTTTACCAAGTGATTTCCATTTCAGTATTCTGATCACTAATTCAAGATAACAGATTAGAAGAGCTTTAAGCCACCAAGTATGCAGTAGTTTTCCACACCAGTAGCAAACTAAACCAGAGTTTAGTACCAAGATGGGGCTGCTTAATATGTAAAGATGTGGGCTTGAAATCTTATTTATAATTTTATAATGAGAGGCTGAAAGGCATCTGAGGAGTATGACTGACAAAGCCCAGACTGCCTTCAACAGACTATTATCTTTAATGTAGATATTAAAGACTTTGCTAGTGGAGGCTTAGAAGGGTTTGAGGAACATGTCAGATAAAACATATGATCTCCAAAAATACCTAAAGTGTTCTTAACAAACTGTTACTAGAAATATAAATGAAAAAGATACTCCCAGGGAGGGCTGACATGAAAATGCTATTGAAAACTGGAAGGAAGGTAACCTGTTAAGTAGTGGCAGAAAGCTCAGTTGAAGTGTGTCCTGAATATGTAATTTGTAAAAACTGAACTGTACTATTTAACTGAGATTTCCAAGCAAAGTTCTAAAGGAAGGCCTAGATTCTTTTTACTGCTTGTAACAAAATGTGAGAAAAAAGAATGAATTTGAAGGAAGAACTTTTAAGTAAATTTTTTAAAAAGCCAGAATTTGGTTATTTGGAAAATTCTCAGTCTATCCAGATTGCAAAAATGCTATAATTAGGAGAGTCACTTTCAGGCCAATATGCTAAGAGTGTTTCTGGACAACTTTTGCTACTGCTGCAGAAAGATTAAAAGATTAGAGTATTCAATCACAGAGAAGATTCTTTGAAGAGATTAGGCATGTACAAATCTTCTCTGTTATCTCTGAAGAATCCAAGGATAGAGATAGGAATACCCAGAAAAGGCCAGTAGAGAAGATTCATGTTTCATGGAGTTACAAAGAAGACCTGCAAGGTTCATGAAAATACTATACTAGCAGAAATAGCATGAGCTTGGATTAAAGGGACAGAGTGAAAAGTAAAGAATTCTTCCAGATGATCTAAACTTTAAGCAAAAAAAAAAGAAAAAAACAGATTGATATGTATACTAACTTCTAAATACATGCTGCTGCTGCTGCTAAGTCACTTCAGTCATGTCCGACTCTGTGCGACCCCATAGATGGCAGGCCACCAGGCTCCCCTAGCTTCCACAAAAAAAGGAGGGTGACACTGAGAATTGGATCATCAATCACAGAGGATGAAGCCAATAGCCCAGAGGTCTTTGCTAGGAGTTGTAAAGAATTATTCCCAGACCCTTAAACCAAAAGATGTTTGTCTGGCTGGATTTAACAACCGCTAGGGGCTAGTGATAACTTCTTGGGAAATAGATGGGGAAACAGTTGAAACAGTGTCACACTTTATTTTTTGGGGCTCCAAAATCACTGCGGATGCTGACTGCAGCCATGAAATTAAAAGACGCTTGCTTCTTGGAAGGAAAGTTATGACCAGCCTAGATAGCATATTAAAAAGCAGAGATATTACTTTGCAACCAAGGTCCGTCTAGTCAAGGCTATGGTTTTTCCCGTGGTCGTGTATGGATGTGAGAGTTGGACTGTGAAGAAAGCTGATCGCCAAAGAATTGATGCTTTTGAACTGTGGTGCTGGAGAAGACTCTTGAGAGTCCCTTGGACTGTAAGGAGATCCAACCAGTCCATTCTAGAGGAGATCAATCCTGGATGTTCATTGGAAGGACTGATGCTAAAGCTGAAACTCCAATACTTTGGCCACCTCATGCAACGAGTTGACTCACTGGAAAAGACTCTGATGCTGGGAGCGATTGGGGGTATGAAGAGATGGGGACGACAGAGAATGAGGTGGCTGGATGGCATCACCGACTCGATGGACATGATTTTGAGTGAACTCCGGGAGTTGGTGATGGACAGGGAGGCCTGGCATGCTGTGGTTCATGGGGTCGCTAAGAGTCGGACACGACTGACTGACTGAACTGAACTGAACTGAACTGAGGGGCTAGTGACAACTTGAGAAATATAATGAAACAGTACTAGAATATAAACCAGTACTATAAAACAGTACAAGAATATTGTAAAATAAAAAAATAAATTAAAAAATAAATAAATAAAATGGTGAAAAAATAAATAAATAAAGTGAAATGTTGTCTTACCCAAAAAATAAAGCTGCATTAAAGAAAAAAAAAAAAAATACAGTGAATAACACATCTGTGTGCTATGTAAAAAAAAAAAAATGTATCTATTCTACCCTCAAGGAAGTAGAACAGAACCCTTATCCTTTAATTGTGAGCTCTATATATTTAGTTTCAAACAGTGCAGGATATATACAAAAAGGCAAGAAAAAAAAAAGTAACTTGAAAAAAATGTAACTTTACATTTACATTACCTCAGCTAGTTGATCAAAATTAGCATTCATAGTGATATGCGTATCCCTGATTTAAGATGATGAGTATGGCCTTTCAACCTCTTTGGTATCCCTCCCCAATATCTTTAATCTCAGTCTAATCATAAAAAAAAATCAGAAAAATCTCAATTGAGAGATATTTTATGAAATATCTAACTGCTGCTGCTGCTGCTAAGTCGCTTCAGTCGTGTCCGACTCTGTGTGACCCATCGACGGCAGCCGACCAGGCTCCGCCATCCCTGGGATTCTCCAGGCAAGAACACTGGAGTGGGTTGCCATTTCCTTCTCCAATGTGTGAAAGTGAAGTCGCTCAGTCGTGTCTGACTAGTAGCGACCCCATGGACTGCAGCCCACTAGGCTCCTCTGTCCATGGTATTTTCTAGGCAAGAGTACCGGAGTGGCTTGCCATTGCCTTCTCCGAAATATCTATTACTCATCAAATTAAAGACGTTATCAAAAACAGAGAAAGTGAGAAACTGTCAGAATCATGAGGCACTTAGGCAAACATATGACTAAACATAATATAGTATTCTGTATGGGATCCAGGAAAAAATAAGAACAGTAGGTAAAAACTAATGGAATCTGAATAAAGTATGGACTTTAGTTAATGATAATGTGTGAGTCTTGGTCCATTAATTGTAACAAATGTAGTATATTAGTATACGGTGTTAATAACAGGGGGAAATGGAAGCAGGTTATATGGAATCTCTTGTACTAAGTCACAATATTTCTTTAAATCAAAAATTGTCCAAAAAATAAAAAGTATTAAAAATAAGTAAAATGAGAACATAGTTTATTAGAAAGAGAAATTTAAGTTCTTTAAAAAACTAAGCAAATTCAAATAAATATATAAAGGATAAAATAAGAACTACATCACAAAATACACATTTGCAAATAAAAGAGAACACACAATTACTGTAATTAAGGAGAGACGGAAATGGTAGAGTAGGAGGACACTGGGTTCAGCTTCCTTCATGAACGCATCAAAATTACAACTACATACAGCCACTCTTGCTGAAATCAGCTTAGGGACTAGAAAGATGGTGCCTCTCTGATCAAAACTGTGAAGAATGACCCACACGGAGTCCTGTAGGAAGAGAGAAGTGATCTCGTTGGAACTCAAACCCCTAGAGGGGTACACAAAAGAGAAGGGGAGATATTATAGGCTTGAGGATCCTCCCTGAGGAGCAAAGGGTTTCAGCCACATATTAAGCACTCCAACTCTGGGACACCAAATACTGGGAAGACAAGCCCTCTTAAGCTGGTTTTAAAAATAGTAGGACTTACTAAAGAGCTCTAACAAACTGAGACTTTACTCAAGAACTGTGTCAAACAGACTTGGGGCTCTCACTCACTACTAGGAAATGGCTAGTGAAAACTGCCTGGGGCTCTGGTTGGCTGGCCAAAACTGCCCCAGTGTGTCCCCCAGGCTCTAATTCTGGTTCCTCTTGTTCTGGCACTATTCTTCAGTAAGGTGGAGCCTGCAATTGCCAATAAAAATGTGTATGCTGCTGCTGCTGCTGAGTCACTTCAGTCGTGTCCGACTCTGTGTGACCCCTTAGACGGAAGCCCACCAGGCTCCCCCGTCCCTGGGATTCTCCAGGCAAGAACACTGGAGTGGGTTGCCATTTCCTTCTCCAATGTGTGAAAGTGAAGTCGCTCAGTCGTGTCCGACCCTTAGCAATCCCACGGACTGCAGCCTACCAGGTTCCTCCATCCATGGGATTTTCTAGGCAAGAGTACTGGAGTGGCTTGCCATTGCCTTCTCCGAAAAATGTGTATACTTGGAGGGAATGGAGTTGGCTTAGAGCCCAAATCAGGACAAGGCAACCACTGCAAGCACAGGCTTCAATGCACACACTCAGGAGGAGTTAAACTAGCTCCAGGGAAGGGGTGATATTACAGGAGCACATTTTCCTGCACACGTTTGGGTGGACTGAAGTCAGCTCAGAAGTGTGGCATCAAGCCTTCTAGACCTCTAGCCAAGGCATGCAGACAAGGGAAAAAGTGAAAGCAGCAGCGAAAAGAGCCACAATCCCTCACGCCTTGGCATGCCCCAAATCAAAGCAGAAACTGCCAAAACACCCAAGAGAAGCCCAACTCTCAGGGTTCTTGCTCTAGCCCCTTGGGCCCTTAATCCACCTTCAGAGAGAAGCGACAGTCATTGAGGATAGGAGAAGGCGAGGTTTGACTTGGCTCTTCCTCTGTCACCTTCAGTTCCATCCCTACCTCCCACCAAGACTGCAAGCACACCTCAGTGAAGACAGACCCATGCTCATTTCAGATCCAGCTCTCACCAAAGCCACTGTACACATACAAACTGCAGACATTCTCGCATACAAGTATACACCTTTGAGACTGCTTTATCTAATTTCACAGAGACAGATAAAGTAAAACAAAGAGAAAAGACATGAATATGTTTCAAATGAAAGTACAAGGAAAAAAAGTGTTTAGAAATACCCTAATAAAACAGAGATAAATAATTTACCCAATAAAGAGATCAAAGCTCAATGTTAACTGAGCTAAGGAAAAGCATACATGAACACAATGAAAATTTTAACAAAGAACCAGAATCTATTAAAAAAAAAAAACAGAAGTAAAGAAGACAATTACTGAAATGAAAAATACACTAGGGGAATTAACAGGAAATTAGGTGACACAGAATTACATATAAATGATTTGGAAGACAGAATAATGGAAATCACCCAATCAGAAGACCAAAAGAATAATATTTTTAAAAAGGATAGTTTCAGGGACCTCTGGGGTAATGTTAAACATATTAACATGATATTATAGGGGTCTTACAAGGAGCACAGAGAGAGAAAAGGGTAGAAAATGTATCTGATGAAATTATGGCTAAAAACATACCAAATCTGAAGAAGGAAACATATTCAGATACAGGAATCACAGAGAGTCCCCAATAAGATGTACCCAAAGATGTAGCCAAATCCATACTCAGTTCAGTTCAGTTCAGTCGCTCAGCCATGTCTGACTCTTTGCGACCCCATGAATCACAGCACGCCAGGCCTCCCTGTCCATAACCAACTCCCGGAGTACACTCAAATTTATGTCCATCGAGTCGGTGATGCCATCCAGCCATCTCATTCTCTGTCGTCCCCGTCTCCTCCCACCCCCAATCCCTCCTAGCATCAGACTCTTTTCCAGTGAGTCAACTCATCGCATGAGGTGGCCAAAGTATTGGAGTTTCATCTTTAGCATCAATCCTTCCAATGAACATCCAGGATTGATCTCCTCTAGAATGGACTGGTTGGATCTCCTTGCAGTCCAAGGGAATCTCAAGAGTCTTCTCTAGCAACACAGTTCAAAAGCATCAATTCTTTGGCGATCAGCTTTCTTCACAGTCCAACTCTCACATCCATACATGACCACGGAAAAACCATAGCCTTGACTAGACGGACCTTTGTTGGCAAAGTAATGTCTCTGCTTTTTAATATGCTATCTAGGTTGGTCATAACTTTCCTTCCAAGGAGTAAGCGTCTTTTAATTTCATGGCTGCAATCAGCATCCATACTAACACATATCAAAATCAAAATGGCAAAAGACAAAGAAAAAATGTAAAGAAAGAGTCAGTTGCTCGGTCACGTCCAAATGTTTGGGACCCTACGGACTTTAAGCCCACCAGGCTCCTCTACCCATGGAATTCTCCAAGAATACTGCAGTGGGTAGCCATTCCCTTCTCCAAGGGGTATTCCAAACCCAGGGACCAAACTTGGTTCTCCTGCATTGCAGGCAGACTCTCTATAGTCTTGAGTTATCAGGATAGCCCACAGATGAGCTTCCCAGGTAGCACAGTGATAAAGAATCTGCCTGCCAGTGCAGGAGACTCCAGAGACTCAGGTTCGATCTCTGGGTCAGGAAGATCCCTTGGAGGGAGAAATGGCAACCCATTCCAGTATTCTTGCCTGAAAAACTCCATGGACAGAGGAGTCTGGCAACAATCTATAGTCAATGGGGTTGCAAAGTGTCAGACATGACTGAGTAACTGAGCAAGCAGCACAAAGAATCATATTGGAGTGATGGCAACCTTAGTGAGCTGCAACAAGGTCTGACATCCTTTGCAACTGCAAAGCCTAATCCCTTTCAAAAGATAAAGAGAGAATTTTAAAGGCAGCAAGAGAAAAAAAAAAAGCGGGGGTGGGGTCACAGCAAAGGGAATTCTCCTAAGGCTATCAGATATTTTTTAGCACAAACATTTCAGGCCAAAAGAGAGAGAAATGATATATTTACAACAATCAAAGAGGAAAAACCCTACAATACAGTACACCCAACCCAGCAAGAGAAGGAGCGATAAAAAGCAGCTCAGACAAGCAGAAATTAAGAGTTCATCAATACTAAGCTAACCTCACAAGAAGTGTTAAAGGGTTTTAAGTGAGAATGTAAAGTGAAGTAAAAGTCTCTCAGTTGTGTCCAACTCTTTGCGACCCCTTGGTCTATACATTCCGTGAAATTCTCCAAGAATACTGGAGTAGGTAGCCTTTCCCTTCTCCAGGGGATCTTTACAACCCAGGTCTCCTGCATTGCAGGAGGATTCTTTACCAGCTGAGACACAAGGGAAGCCCAAAGTGAGAAAATAAAGGCCAGAACAAAAAGCAAGAAATTATAGGAAGGGAAAAATCTCACTGGTGAAGGTAACTACTTAAATAAGCTGGCATGAAGACTGAACATAGAAAAATGACTAAATCAACTATAACTACAATAAACAGTTAAGAGATAGTATGAAGACGTAAAATATGACATCAAACACAACTACATGTCAAAGAACAACATTAAAACATTCTCTAACACCAAATACAAGATAAACATAAAATACATCAAAGACCTAAATATAAGACTTGAAGCCATAAAACTCCTGGAAGAAAATATAGGCACTATACTTTTGACATAGGTCTCAGCAAGGGAAACAAAAGCAATCAGGCAAGGGAAACAAAAACAATCATATAACAAATGTGATCATATTAAATGTAAAAACATTTGCACACTGAAGGAAACCATCAACTAAACAAAAAGACAACCAACTGAATGGGGGGAGATATGTAAATGATATGACCCATTAAGTGCCAAATACCCAAAATATAGAGAGAGCTCATTCAATTCAATATCAAAAAAAACCCAAACAACCCAATTAAAAGTAGGTAGGTGCATGAATAGTCATTTTCCAAAGAAGACATACTGGAGGCCAATAGGCACATGAAAAGATGCTCAACATAATTAACTATCAGGAAAACAGAAACCAAAACTACAATGAGATATCCTCTCACACCTGCCAGAATGGCTATCATCAAAAGGACAACAAATAGTAAATACTGGCCAGGATGTGTAGAAAATGGAGCTTTGTACACTGCTGGTGGGAATGTAAATTGGTGCTGCCACTATGGAGGCTTCTCAAATAATTAAAAGAGAATTACCATATGATCCAGTAATTCCACTTCTGGGTACATATCCAAAGAAAGCAGATACAAAAATTCAAAAAGTTACATACATCCCAGTGTTCATAGCAGCATTATTTAGAACAGCCAAGGCAGGAAACAATCTAAATAATCACCCACAGATAAATGGATAAAGATTTGCTATGTTTTTATATGTGGACATATATACATAAATGTATAGAATGTGTGTGTGTCTGTATATACATATGTATGCATGAGTGATCAGTCACTCACTCGTGTCCGACTCTTTGTGACCCAAGACTGTAGCCCAGCAGGCTGCTCTGTCCATGGAATTTTCCAGGCAAGGATACTGGAGTAGGTTGCCATTTCCTATTCCAGGGAATATTCCTAACCCAGGATTGAATCCACACCTCTAGTGTCTCCTGCATTGGCAGGTTGATTCTTTACCACTGCCCCTCCTTGGAAGCCCTGTATATAAATACACACACACACACACACACACACACACACACACTGTACATTATACAATATAATCCTGTTGTTGTTTAGTCGCCAAATCATGTATGACTCTTTTGTGATTCCATGGATTGTAGCCCTCCTGGATCCTTTGTCCATGGGATTTCTCAAGCAATAAAACTGGAGAGGTTGGCCATTTCCTTCTCCAGGGGATCTTCCAGACTCAGGGATCAAACCTGTATCTCCTGAATATCGGGGAGATTCTCTACTGCTGAGCCATCGTGTTGTCGTTGTTGTAGTTGTTCAGTGGCTAAGTCACGTCCAACTGTTTGCAACCCCATGGACTATGGCACCCCAGGGTTTCCTGTCCTTCACTATCTTTCGGAGTTTGCTCAAACTCATGTCCATTGAGTTGATGATGCCATCCAACCATCTCAACCTCTGCCCCTTTCTTCTCCTGCCCTCAATCTTTCCCAGTATCAGGGTCTTTTCCAATGAGTCATTTCTACAAAAATTAAATTTGAGCCACTAAGTCAATTCAAAAGTATAAATATTAATATTTTCTTATACATGCCCATAAATAAATTGGGAAATTATTACATGAGTATTACTGCTTAATATTCTTAAGTGGGCTTCCCTCACAGCTCAGTTGGTAAAGAATCTACCTACAATGCAAGAGACCCCTGTTTGATTCCTGGTCAGGAAGATCCACTGGAGAAGGAGTAGGCTATCCACCCCAGTAGTCTTGGGCTTCCCTTGTGGCTCAGCTGGTAAAGAATCCACCTGCAACAAGGGAGACCTGGGTTCAACCCCTGGGATGGGAAGATACCCTGGAGAAGGGAAAGGCTACACACTCCAGTATTCTGGCCTGGAGAATTCCATGGACTGTATAGTTCATGGGGTTGCAAAGAGCTGGACACAACTGAGTGACTTTCACTCACTAATATTCTTAAGAATAAGTTTAAGTAAATGTTTACATTAAAAAAGCTAAATAAACAGAAAAATATGTAACTAAATTCATTCACTTGGAACATATTTGTTACATTAGATGAAAGGCTTAATATGATTAAATATAAACTGTTCAAATGTAATATACAATAATATTTTACTTAATATTTAAAAATATTGTTTCAATTTAAAAAGACAAATTCAGAAAAAGTCAAGAAAATAAATGGCAGTTTTATTTGATATTATTAGATATTAAAACATAAAATAAGCTACACTATTCTTTTAAAAATACACTGATATAAAAGAACGTTGTAAATGGATCACTGGGACAGAACAGAGAACCCACTGGAAAAAGAAGAAGTGATGGATTTCAATTAATTGCATGAAATGAAAAACAATTCAAATTAGATTAATGATAATGGCATATTTGATATCTATATGGGAAATAACAAATATGAGAATCTATATCTCATACCATATAAAACAAATAGTCATGAGTTATAAAATCAAATGTGAAATAATTTAAATAAAAAATATGTAAAAGTGTACAATCGAGGGATCAGGAAGTCCTACCTAACAAAGACTGGAAATTAAATGTGTTAAATGTATAAACAAGGCTTCCCTGGTGGCTCAGCAGTAAAAAGTCCATTTGCTAATGCAGGAGATGTGGGTTTGATCCCTGGGTCAGGAACAAGTCAGTTCAATTCAGTCACTCAGTTGTGTCCAACTCTGCGACCCCATGGACTGCAGCACGCCAAGCTTCCCTGTCCATTACCAACTCCTGGAGTCTACTTAAACTCATGTCCATTGCGCTGGTGATGCCATCCAACCATCTCATCCTATGCAAAGTACTAACTTGAACATATCCTCCCCTTCAAACATTCAGCAAAGGGGTGAAGTTACTTTAAGAAGAAAAATTAAATGTTTATACATAAGATACTGACAAGGATGCGGGGTCAATGGATCTCTCATACATGATTGGTGAGTATGTAAAATGACGTAGCTAATCTGAAAAACAATTTGACAGCTTCTTATAATGTTATATATAGAGCTACCATATAATGCGACAAAAACACTCCCAAACATGTATACTAAAGAAATAAAAATTTATGTAATTACCCAAAATTAAAAACATATGTCTATAAATGTATCAATAAATGAACAAACTATGATATATCACAAAATAGGGTACTACATACCAATATCATATACCAAACTGTTGATCTATGACCAACCAAACTGCATTTGTTTCGAGGGCATTATGCCAAATTTTTTAAAAAGGCAATCTTAATACATTACATACTGTGATTTTACTTATAGAAAATTCTCAAGATGATGAAACTGTATCTGTAAAATATTTCAGTGACTGTCGAGTGTTCAGGTATGAGGAAAGGTGTGACTATAAAGAAGCAGCACAAGGGAGTTTCTTATTCATGAGTGTGTCATACAATAGTTCTATATCCTGATGGTGGTGGTGGATATAAAAATGTACACATGTGAAAAATCCTATAGCTACATAAAACACTAAAAAAAGAAAAAACTAGGCGCTTTTAAAAAATGGTGAAATTAAGATAAAGTCTGCACTTCAGCTAGCAGTATTGTATCAATATGGGATTGTTTATTTTGATGAAGATCCATGGTTTTGTAAGATGGTGTTAGATGGAGAAGCTGGGTTGGATACACAGGAACATTCCATACTAGAATACTAGGAGAATTTGCAACTCTATAATTCTAAAATTGTTTCTGAGTAAAAAAGAAAAAAAAAATTATACATGACCATATAAAAATAGTGTTTAAATTATGACAAAATATAAAGTCAATAAGAAAACATTTTTTCAAACAAAAAATATTTTTTAATCTTTTAAAAGATTAAAATGCTTTCTATAGCATTAAACAAAACAAGCACTCTAAGAACAGTAAAAGAGTAGACAATTCACAGGAGAACACGTGAATTTCCCCAAAAGTTAATGAAAAACTCAGATTGAGTTTTAGACAGAGGGAAGATAACTTAGGGAGACATTAAGGCAGTACTATCAGACTGGCCCAAATTGTAACAGAGAATCAGCTAAACAATGGAGACAAATTTGGGAGTCATGTTTGCTTTTTACCACATGTAATACTTTGGCCACCTGATGTGAAGAGCTGACTCACTGGAAAAGACCTTGATGCTGGGAGGGATTGGGGGCAGGAGGAGAAGGGGACAACAAAGGATAAGATGGCTGGATGGCATCACTGACTCGATGGACATGAGTTTGAGTGAACTTCGGGAGTTGGTGATGGACAGGGAGGCCTGGTGTGCTGCGATTCATGAGGTCACAAGGAGTTGGACATGACTGAGTGACTGAACTGAAATGAACTGCATTAATGACTTATAATATACTGTGGCTTAGCTTTAGCTTTGTTACATGAGAAAAGGAGTTGATAATTGTTCCATTTCCTATCTTGGTAATATTAATTATATGAGAAAATTCATGGGAAAACTTTTCTTTTTATCATACGCTGTAAATAGAATTCTGGGGGAAGTGGAGAATTCCTAAAAGAATTTTTACCTTAAGAATTAACTTTAAGTTTTAAAAAGTCATATATATAAATCAAGTATAAGACACTTAAAGGGGCTATAGGCTACAGGTAAATTAGCTTTAGGCTACACACACATATATACATACATACAGGAGGAGGAAATGGCAACCCCCTCCAGTATTCTTGACTGAAAAATTCCAGGACACACAGCCTGGAGGGCTACAGTCCAATAGGTCACAAAGAGTCAGAAACGACTGAGTAACTAAGCAAAAGTGTGTGTGCATGTACGCACACACACACACACACACACACTGCTAAGTCACTTCAGTGACTTCATATACACATATATATGTGTGTGTGTGTGTGTGTATAAATAAATAAATAAACAAACATTAATGGAGTACATGACCAATGGTAAATGGTAGACTTGACATCTTGAGCTTCCCAGGTGGCACAGTGGTAAAGAATTTGCCTGCCGATGCAGGAGATGAGGATTCAATCCCTGGACTGGGAGGATTCCTTGAAGAGGACATGGAAACCCACTCCCAGTATTCTTGCCTGGGAAATCCCATGGACAGAGAAGCCTGGCAGACTACAGTCAATGGGTTCACAGAGAGTCTGAAACGACTTAGTGACTGAGCACACATACACACAGACTTGACATCCTACCACCTCAGTTAGTGCTTAAGTACACAGGTATGGTGGGGTAGTAAGCCTTGGTCAAATGTACTATAATAAGGAAAATGTCTGATGTGTGTGCAGAACAGCGAAGAAGCTGAGATCTTTTGATTTAAATAGAGCAGTACACAACAATCACAGAAAGGTAACTGGAAAAAAGAACTCGCTTTTACTCAAAGTCACAAAGACTACAGAGAGCTTGGAACCCTGATGTGACACTGTCTGTAATATACCCACAACGGCTCCCTTTGGTTGCTATTGGATAGGAGAAATTAATAGAGCAAGGTCACAAGGGGAACCAATTACAGTACTGAAGTAATTCATCAGAGAAGTTACGAAGACTTGGCCAAAGTATCAATGGAGATTTTGAAAACTAATCAAAATCCACATAGGTATTTCAACTAGAATCCAAAGAATACCCTAGGATATTGAAAGTAAAGTGGGGAGAAACTGTGGAAGATAGCATCTCGGTTCCAACTTTGAAAAAAATAATTGACTTTGTACTTAGTAAAAATAAGAAAGTCTGTAAGAGGTTTTGAGGGAATGTGCAGACCTCAGTCGGAGAAGGCAATGGCAAGCCACTCCAGTACTCTTGCCTAGAAAATCCCATGGATGGAGGAGCCTGGTAGGCTGAAGTCCATGGGGTCGCTACGAGTCAGACATGACTGAGCGACTTCACTTTCACTTTTCACTTTCACACATTGGAGAAGGAAATGGCAACCCACTCCAGTGTTCTTGTTTGGAGAATCCCAGGGATGGGGGAGCCTGGTGGGCTACCGTCTATGGGGTCACACAGAGTCGGACACGACCGAAGTGACTTAGCAGCAGCAGCAGCAGCAGCAGACCTCAGTGTTGGACATGTTAACTCTGAGAAGCCTAATACAAGCATCCAAGTGGAAATGTATAGTAAACAATTCAGTAACTTAAGTCTGGAGTTCAGAGGTGATAAGGTGGCTAAAGATATATTATATGTAAAAGTTGTCATCTCATAGATGATTCAGTTCAGTTCAGTCGCTCAGTCATGTCCAACTCTTTGCAACCCCATTAACCACAGCATGCCAGGCCTCCCTGTCCACCACCAACTCCTGGAGTCCACACAAACCCACGTCTCTTGAGTTGGTGATGCCATCCAACCATCTAATCCTCTGTGGTCCCCTTCTCCTCCTGCCCTCAATCTTTCCCAGCATCAGGATGTTTTCAAATGAGTCAGCTCTTCACATCAGGTGTCCAAAATACTGGAGTTCAGCTTCAATATCAGTCCTTCCAATGAACACCCAGGACTGATCTCCTTTAGGATGGACTGGATAGATCTCCTTGCATTCCAAGAGACTCTCAAGAGTCTTCTCCAACACCACAGTTCAAAAGCATCAATTCTTCTGTGCTCAGTTTTCTTTATAGTCCAACTCTCACATCCATACATGACTACTGGAAAAACCATAGCCTTGACTAGACAGACCTTTTTTGGCAAAGTAATGTCTCTGCTTTTTAATATGCTGTCTAGTTTGGTCATAACTTTTCTTCCAAGGAGTATCTTTTAATTTCACGGCTGCAATCACCATCTGAAGTGATTTTGGAGCCCAAAGAAGAAAAGTCAGCCACTGTTTCCTCTGTTTCCCCATCTATTTGCCATGAAGTGAAGGGACCGGATGCCATGATCTTAGTTTTCTGAATGTTGAGCTTTAAGCCAACTTTTTCACTCTCCTCTTTCACTTTCATCAAGAGGCTCTTTAGTTCTTCTTCACTTTCTGCCATAAGGGTGGTATCAAATGCATATCTGAGGTTATTGATATTTCTCCCGGCAATCTTGATTCCAGCTTGTGCTTCCTCCAGCCCAGCGTTTCTCATGATGTACTCTGCATAGAAGTTAAATAAGCAAGGTGACAGTATACAGCCTTGATGTACTCCTTTTCCTCTTTGGAACCAGTCTCTTGTTCCATGTCCAGTTCTGACAGTTGCTTCCTGACCTGCATACAAATTTCTCAAGGGGCAGGTCAGGTGTTCTGGTATTCCCATCTCTTTTCAGAATTTTCCATAGTTTACTGTAATCCAAACAGTCAGAGGCTTTGGCATAGTCAATAAAGCAGAAATAGATGTTTTTCTAGATCCCTCTTGCTTTTTCAATGATGGATGTTGGCAGTGAATGTTTGCAATTTGATCTCTGGTTCCTCTGCCTTTTCTAAAATGCTCATAATTCTCCAAGCCAGGTTTCAGCAGTACGTGAACTGGAACTTCACGGTTCATGTACTACTGAAGCCTGGCTTGGAGAATTATGACCATTACTCTACTAGCGTATGAGATGAGTGAAATTGTGTGGCACTCTGAGCATTCTTTAGCATTGCCTTTTTTTGGGATTGGAATGAAAACTGACCTTTTCCAGTCCTGAGGCCACTGCTGAGTTTTCCATATTTGCTGGCTTATTGAGTGCAGCACTTTCACAGCATCATCTTTCAGGATCTGAAATAGCTCAACTGGAATCCCATCATCTCCACTAGTTTTATTTGATTTCACATTCTGGCACAGAGAGGATGTCTGGCTCCAGGTGAGTGACCACACCATCGTGATTATCTGGGCCATGAAGATCTTTATTGTACAGTTCTTCTGTGTATTCTTGCCACCTCTTCTTAATCTCTTCTGCTTCTGTTAGGTCCATACTATTTCTGTCCTTTATTGAGCCTATCTTTGCATGAAAAGTTCCCTTTGAATCTCTAATTTCGTTGAAGAGATCTCTAGTCTTTCCCATTCTATTCTTTTCCTTTACTTCTTTGCATTGATTGCTGAGGAAGGCCTTCTTATCTCTCTGGGCTAATCTTTTGAACTCTGCATTCAAACCAGTATTTCTTTCCTTTTCTCCTTTGCTTTTCCTTCTCTTCTTTTCACAGCTATTTGTAAGGCCTCCCCAGACAGCCATTTTGCTTTTTTGCATTTCTTTTTCTTGGGGATCATCTCGATTCCTGTCTTCTGTACAATGTCCTGAACCTCTGCCCATAGTTCATCAGGTACTCTATCAGAGCTAGTCCCTTATTATTATCTAGTCTGAGTCCCTATTTCTCACTTTCCCTGTATAATCATAAGGGATTTAATTTAGGTCATACCTTAATGGTCGAGTGGTTTTCCCCACTTTCTTTAATTGGTATTTGAATCTAAAAGGGATCACCAATAATCATACTGAAGAATGAAAGGGTCTATTCAGAGTTCTGAGTTAGAATATTTTTAGGCACCACGCAAGTTATAAATAACAAGGCTGACCCCAAGATCATATGTGATTGGTAAACACTCTTCATTTTCCTCCATCTACATCTATTAAATTATGATGGTTGGTAAAGTCTTGTGTACAAAATTAGAACTGCTAGAAAACAATTTTGTTTGCATGAAAAACTGCAAACTTAAAAGATAAATATAACATACCTCCCTTTTAGCGTCTCAAATAACATGCAACAGTCTTTGTGAAAATTATTCCTTTTAAAGACTCTTTTTTCATTGAAACTGTTGAAAATTAGTCTTTTTAATGTAAATACATTTTGAAAATAGCAAGACTTTCAGATTCTTTCCTATAAGCATACAGTAGTCTTTATGTTATGGGGAAAGATATACTGGGTTACAAATTTTTAATAATACCCATAATAAACTCTCTGTATATGGAAGAACGTCTTGATAAAAGTAACTAATGCATATCATGCCTATAATTATTTATTTTTCCCATTTTCTTTTGGATACTCCTTGGCCTTTATTAAAAAGCTTGTTTTGACTTTTCTGATGGAATTTTTCCCAATATCAGATCAGATGTTTTAAGAGACTTAAATTGAAGAAATGGCCTTTCCTGTATAGCACATCTAGTTTGCATTTATACAAGCAGGTCTACAACTTTCAATCTGGTTAAATATAGAGTTTCTCTTGGAAGAAACCAGGTATTAGAAGTTTTAAAATGTATTAGAATAAAACTGTTTATATTCTACTCAAGATTTTATAAAAATATCAATTTCCTATGAGAATTTTATTAATAATCACCAATTTTTGCCATTGTATCAATTGATAATAAAATATAGGATTTAAAATAAATAAATGCATTTAAAAATATAATTGTCCTTCAGGTAACAGTACAATGATTTGATATGAAATAAATATTTATGTGACATTTATTTAATTGGCTAATAGTTTCAGATCTGATGTGCAAAGTTAAATAATGCATATTGTTTGTTTCATGAAAACTGTTCTATTTCTTTAAACTTGGACATATTTCTTTATAAATACATGTAAAATCTCTGCCAAACAAGAAGCAGAATAAATCCAAGAATCTATTTCCTATAGGTAACAACCTCCTATTTACCTGTGCACTCTTCCCAGTTTTTAAAATCAGATTTTTGGTATGTATGTATCTACCATCCTTTAAATATGTTTAATCATACCCATACTAGACATTTCAGAGGAGGTAATATTTTAAAAGTCAATAATCTTATAAAAACATATTCAGATTCACTGGTTATCAGGAAGTTCCTAATTAAAATCACACCACTTATTTCTATATATTAAGCAGAACTTTGCTATGTGTATTTCTACCTGAATGGGCTGCTGCTCTATTTCCTAGGATCTTACTACCCATGACATGATTATTACCCTTCCTATTACTCATGATTAACGGCAGAGCTGCCATACTCCAGTTTTTCTAACCAAAAAGATATTTTAAGCTTCCACATAGCAAGCAGCAAGCTAAGATATCCTTAGGCATTTTCTGAAGAATTTTTATTAATATTTTTAATGTTTATAAATACATTTAAAAATTATCTTCTAAAGCTGAGAGTTAATGTCTGGGTTATCAGAAAAAAGAGTTTCCTGATTTCTGGTTCTTTATGTTTTATAACAATGACTTCCAAAAGATATATTTTTATATCAAGATGGAATAAATTTATTCACTGATTTAACTCAGCCCAACCTACCTAACAGAAGCAGAAGATATTAAGAAGAGGTGGCAAGAATACACAGAAGAACTGTACAAAAAAGATCTTCACGACCAAGATAGTCACGATAACATGATCACTGACCTAGATCCAGACATCCTGGAATGTGAGGTCAAATGGGCCTTAGAAAGCATCACTACGAACAAAGCTAGCGGAGGTGATGGAATTCCAGTTGGGCTATTTCAAATCTTGAAAGATGATGCTGTGAAAGTGCTGCACTCAATATGCCAGCAAATTTGGAAAACTCAGCAGTGGCCACAGGATTGGAAAAGGTCAGTCTTCATTCCAATCCCAAAGAAAGGCAATGCCAAAGAATGCTCAAACTACCGCCGCACAGTTGCACTCATCTCACACGCTAGTAAAGTCATGCTCAAAATTCTCCATGCCAGGCTTCAGCAATATGTGAACCGTGAACTCCCAGATGTTCAAGCAGGTTTTAGAAAAGGCAGAGGCACCAGAGATCAAATTGCCAACATCCGCTGGATCATGGAGAAAGCAAGAGCGTTCCAGAAAAACATCTATTTCTGCCTCACTGACTAGGCCAAAGCCTTTGACTGTGTGGATCACAATAAACTGTGGAACATTCTGAAAAGAGATGGGAATACCAGACCACCTGACCTGCCTCTTGAGAAACCTGTATGCAGGTCAGGAAGCAACAGTTAGAACTGGACATGGAACAACAGACTGGTTCCAAATAGGAAAAGGAGTACATCAAGGCTGTATACTGTCACCTTGCTTATTTAACTTATATGCAGAGTACATCTTGAGGAACGCTGGGCTGGAAGAAGCACAAGCTGGAATCAAGATTGCCGGGAGAAATATCAATAACCTCAGATATGCAGATGACACCACCCTTATGGCAGAAAGTGAAGAGGAACTCAAAAGCCTTCTTGATGAAAGTGAAAGAGGAGAGTGAAAAGGTTGGCTTGAAACTCAACATTCAGAAAACAAAGATCATGGCATCTGGTCCCATCACTTCCTGGGAAATAGATGGAAAAACAGTGGAAACAGTGTCAGACTCTATTTTTTTGGGCTCCAAAATCACTGCAGATGCTGATTGCAGCCATGAAATTAAAAGACGCTTACTCCTTGGAAGGAAAGTTATGACCAACCTTGATAGTGTATGTAAAGCAGAGACATTACTTTGCCAACCAAGGTCCGTCTAGTCAAGGCTGTGGTTTTTCCCGTGGTTATGTATGGATGTGAGAGTTGGACTGTGAAGAAAGCTGATTGCCGAAGAATTGATGCTTTTGAAGTGTGGTGCTGGAGAAGACTCTTGGGAGTCCCTTGGACTGCAAGGAGATCCTACCAGTCCATTCTAAAGGAGATCAATCCTGGGTGTTCCTTGGAAGGACTGATGCTAAAGCTGAAACTGCAATACTCATGCCACCTCATGCGACGAGTTGACTCACTGGAAAAGACTCTGATGCTGGGAAAGGTTGGGGGCGGGAGGAGAAGGGGACAACAGAGAATGAGATGGCTGGATGGCACCACCGACTCTGTGGACATGAGTCTGAGTGAACTCCGGGAGTTGGTGATGGACAGGGAGGCCTGGCGTGCTGTGATTCATGGGGTCGCGGAGACTCGGACACGACTGAGCAACTGAACTGAACTGAACTGAACAATTGTGGGAATAATAATACACACCTGAAAGTCCTTCCAAAACTTGGTTCCCTTTTATATCCACTTATGTCTTCTCTCCAACTCTAAGAAAATTTGCTGATTGATACTCCATGGTTTCTAAATTATAAAGGTTCGCCTTTTCTTTATTCAAAATTAGTATTCTGTCCATAAACTAGTGTATTGCCACATAAGCAGTAGAGTACTACTTTTCAGTATCAGAAACATTTCTGTCTGGTTAGTAACTTCTTTAACCTTTATATGCATTATTTTTTCTGAGGTACACTTGCTTTGTTACAAATAATCTTTCTTCAGAAAAGAAAAAAAGGGCAAAATGCAATCACATAGAGATTAAATAATATGCTACTAAAAAACCAACGGGTCAAAAGATTAAATCAAAGAGGAAATTAAAAAAATACCTCAATGCAAATGACAATGAAAACACAAAACATCTACGGGATGCAGCAAAAGCAGTTTTAAGAAGGAAGTTCATAGTGATATGGCCTTCCTCCAGAAAACAAGAAAATTCTCAAGTAAACAACCAAACCTACCACCTAAGAAAACTATAAGAAAAAAGAACAAATACAAACAAAGTTAGAAGAAGGGAAGAAATAATAAAGGGAAAGAATAAATAAAATGGAGTTTTAAATATAGAAAATATCAATAAAAGTGAGAGCTAATATTTTTTAAAAGATAAAATCAACAAACTTCTAGCTAGGCTCATCAAAAAGAAAAGAAAGAGAACTCAAAGAAACCAAGTAAGAAATGAAAGAGAACAAATTCCTGGTTACCAAATGGCAGAGGCATGATACAGGTAGGGAATTAAGAGATACAATCTACTATGCATAAAATAAATAAGCTACAAGGATATATTTTGCACCACAGAGAATATCCATGTGTGCTCATTTGCTCAGTTGTATCTGACTCTTTGTGACCCCATGGAGTGTAGCCCACCAGGCTCCTCTGTGCATGGAATTTTCCCATTAAGAATATTGGAGTGGGTTGCCATTTCCTACTCCAGGGGATCTTCTGACCCAGGGATCAAACTCGTGTTTCATATAGCCAATATTCAATAATAATTTTAATGAAGCATAATTTATAAAAATATTGAATCACTATGCTTTTTGATCTTCTAGGCACCCAATGCTATATTGCCAGCTTTTCAAAACTAATGTCAACTCACTTCTCCAAGTAATTGCCTTGGCAGGATTTCAGTTGAAGATGCATCTTGTACACATGGTACAACTTGTCCAGAGGAAAGAGACATTATTTTCCCTTAAACACTCTGAAAGCACAGCGTTATCACTAGACTACTTCTCTTTGATATCGTATCTCTCTGCTCAAAAGAACAAGGTGTTAAGATCTTGACGAATGACTCTAATCTTATCCTGAATAAGATTTTCCATTTTTCTAAATGTTATTTGATATAGCCATAAGGTCATGCATATGAAAAATCATTTTATCAGTCAACAGAAAAAAAATTATTGCCAATGTATCTACACAGTCATATATTTTTAAATGCTATTATTCAGATTTTTTACCTTTATTACTAGATTCTGCTTTTAATATGCATTGTTTCTAAAAATAAAATATTACTTAAAAACATGAATATTTACCATAAATTTGACTTACTCAAAAATTCTTTCACCTCTAAAAGTAGTTCCAAAGGAGGAACTTCCAAATAGCTTCATTTCTTAATGCTGATTTGATCTAATTTGTATTAACACTCTAATGTCATAATTATTGCTTTAATAAGCTATGTTTACTATCATTTTATTTTGATGGTTATAAATAATTTTATGATTAAAATATGTGCTTCCAATGAAAGCAAATTTCAAAGTAAAGTAAAGAAAATAACAGGAAAATGTATAAAAGATTCTGGCATGTCATCATTAGTAGAACTGGACTACAGAAAGAATTAACTAGATGAATGTAATGCATATTGCAAGAGCTATGAAAGATCTAAGATTTTACCCAACTTACCCAGCTAAGTTTCATGGATCTGGCAGAAAACATGAAACTCATGAGTCACAGTGAAAGGACTGTATTATTCACAGTATAGCAGACAGCATGAGTTTCAAGTCACACTGGTTACTCATTTGCCTCAAGTCCTATGACGATGATGAGGAAGTAGGTCCAGACAGATGTTGCACATGAAATAAGTATGTGTCACAGCTTAAGAAACCCCTATTTATATGGATGCTACTGGCAAACCTGAGCAAATTTTACCCTAGAAAGACATTTTCTATATTATACTGGTAAGGAAACAGAACTGCCTTCTACCCTAGAGGAACACAAAATCTCTCCTTCAAGGCTGAATGTTACACAAACATGCTTGGAAAGATACAGCTGGAACAACACAGATACAAGATTTACATAAATGGCATGGATAAATGTTTCCCAACATATATATATTTGTATAATCTACCTCTTGCTGAGATGATGCTCAAATTTAGAAACATTTTTTACTCAAGTAAGTTATTTTTACTTATTTATACATATAAAAAGAAACATCTAAAACAAACCTAGAGATAGCTCTTATTGCCATTAATCTTTCTCCAAAACATTTTTGAGCTGTTCTTCAGCGCTATGCATGAGGTTAGGTGCTGGAGATAAAAAGGTTGTTTCCAGTTTCAACTGTCTCTAAGTCTAGACCATTAATTACAGGGCAATAAGACCAGTTCTGTGAGAGAGATGTAATTAGTTGTGTTAGGAACAAAGAATAAAGGAAACTAATACAGACTGAAACTGAACAACAGATTATGTGAACCATCAAATTCAATGTTAATTGGGACTTCTATCAGTTTGGCCATTTCACTAGACATGCTTGGTCTTTGGAATAGTTTGAAATTGATCCTCTTGTAGAATATTAGTTAGATATCAGAAGAATTACATATAATTCAGTTTATCTTATGTAAGATAAAATGAATCAATCAAAACTAAGGAAATATTCAAATACTAAATTGAAATATTGTTCATCTTAATATAAGAAAGTATATTTTGACATTTTACTAACTAAATATACAGTATTATTTTTTTCTAACCTGCCTATTCAATTGTGGATGTGTGTAAGCATGCGTCCATTGGGGAGGGGATTGTTACCATTCTTCAATTGCAGTTTTACAAGTCAAGAGCCCTGACCTTCATGGAGCCAAATGAAAGGAAAAAGAAAATTGCCCACACAAGTTAAACCAAGTAGGACTGGCTTTACCTAGAGGCAGGCAAAGTCACTATTATGTATGCAACACTCAGACATAGCGCCAACTAGGTAATTAGCAAGATCTCAGTAACTGATTTAACGTTTTGAAGCCATTAATATGAGTGATCACCTGAATACCAGCCAGAGGGCTGGAGCTGGCTGATATCCCATGAAAAATTTGGAAAAAAAACAGATAATGTTTGTTTGAACATTCCTTTAATCCAGAAACCTTCATATTAGTGGTATTTCCTTTCCTAGAACTTACCTGTTTAGATAATTTGCCTCTTTTTTTTTACTATTACATGGCTTTACATGTCATTAGTGTTTAATGTCTTTCAAAATATGTATTGATATATTGTAATAACCCTTTAATGTTTATGAGTCACAATACATTTTCTCAATTTGTAAATTTACTACTCTTCTAAAAAAGTTTGTTACCTCCTAATGTAAAACATATCAAAATTTAATGTATTAAAGGTATCAATATTTTTTAGTGGCTTTTGCTTTCTTTGTAGTATATTATTTATAAAATCATTGCTTATTATGAGGTCTTAAAAATACACACTGATGTTTATTACAGCTATTTTAAATTTTGCCTTCATATCTAGGTATGTTTACCTGAGGTGAATTTCTATGTATGAGTACAAATAAACTAATTTCCTAGCACCATTCTCAGTCCATTCTTTCCACATCAATCTACAATGTCACTCTTTCCATACAGCTGCTGCTGCTGCTGCTAAGTCGCTTCAGTCGTGTCCGACTCTGTGCGACCCCCTAGATGGCAGCCGACCAGGCTCTGCTGACCCTGGGATTCTCCAGGCAAGAACACTGGAGTGGGTTGCCATTTCCTTCTCCATACAGCAGTCCTCCATAAATTTGTTAACAGTTTCTCTTCTTTTTATTCTATTATTTTGGCCTAGCTTGCAAGTATCACCAATCTTTTATAGAATTAAATTTTAAAATATAAAATTAATATATATTAGTGACAAATATTTCCATATTTTAATTTTATTTCAATATTAATAAATTGTTCTTGATCTTTTGTGTTCTCACATATTTCTCACATGGTTTTTAGATATAGAATACCAATTTTCTACCAAAACTTAGGTTTTTAAATCTTTGAATTTTTGTATTAATTTGGGGAAAACTAAAGGTTTAAAACTGTTATATTTTTATGGCATGACCATGGACATTCTGTTTATTAAGGATGATTTTAGTATCTTTCAATAAAGCTTTTTCATGTTACTTATAAAATCTTTCATATCCTTAACTACTTTTAATTCTACTAATTTTTTTGATATTGATTTTAAATTACATCTTAAAAAGTCACTATTAAATTCTTCTGATTAGTTTGACCTATAGTAATGACAAGTTAAATATGTATTACTTCAGTAAAACTAAAAATAATTTTAAGGATTAAAAACAAATTTTAACATCATCAAATTCTAAATGGTGATGGAGGTCATGGATATGGATATAGTCTCACTGTAAGCATGACCATAAATCTTTAGATTGAACTCTTACTCTAGTAAGTAGTTCTTTTTTCCTTTTTTGTTCTTTTGTTGGGCTGAAAGTGCAAGTTGCTCGATTGTGTATTTGACTCTTTGCGACCCCATGAGCTATACAGTCCACGGAATTCTACAGGCCAGAATACTGGAGTGGTAGCCTTTCCCTTATTAAAAAGCAGAGACATTACTTTGCCAACCAGGGTCCCATCTAGTCAAGGCTATGGTCATGTATGGATGTGAGAGTTGGACTGTGAAGAAAGCTGATCACCGAAGAATTGATGCTTTTGAACTGTGGTGCTGGGGAAGACACTTGAGGTCCCTTGGACTGCAAGGAGATCCAACCAGTCCATTCTAAAGGAGATCAATCCTGGGTGTTCATTGGAAGAACTGTTGCTAAAGCTGAAACTCCAATACTTCGGGCACCTCATGCGAAGAGTTGACTCACTAGAAAAGAGTCTGATGCTGGGAGAGGTTGGGGGAGGGAGGAGACGGGGACGACAGAGAATGAGATGGCTGGATGGCATCACCAACTCGATGGACATGAGTTTGGGTGAACTCCGGGAGTTGGTAATGTACAGGGAGGCCTGGCGTGCTGTGATTCATGGGGTCGCAAAGAGTCGGACACGACTGAGAGACTGAACTGAACTGAACTGAGCCTTTCCCTTCTCCAGGAGATCCTGGATAATTCTTGGTATTGTTTTCTGAAATAGGATTTGTAGTCTGTCTTTTCTAACAGTTTTATTCCTGTTTAGCTGCTAAGTCGTGTCTGAGTCAGACACGAATGAGCGACTGAACTCAACTGAAGTTTGTCTCTGTTTCTCTTCTTATTCTTTGAAGTGAATAAAAAAGTGATTGTTTTTCTTTTTAAGACAGTTAAAAATAATAAAGTTTACTCTATATCAAATAAATTTTAAAATTTTAAATCTGCAATTAAAACACATGCATATATGTATACATTCATGTACATTCACAGGTATATATATTAGACGCATGTTTCTTTTTGTCACATATATGATGATTAATGGGCTTCCCAAGTGTCTCAGCTGGTAAAGAACCCGCCTGCCAATGCAGGAGAACAAGAGATAGGCATTTGATCCCTGGGTGGGGAAGATCCCCTGGAGAAGAAACAGCAATGCACTACCATATTCTTGCCTGAAAAATTCCATGGACAGGGGAGCCTGGCAGGTTACAGTCCATGGGGTCTCAAAATATGACTGAATGTGCACACCTTCACACAATACAAACAATGCTTAATAAATAAATATGATGTTGATCTATAGATCAGCTATATACTCATATTCTGTGGCCATATATATATATATAAAATGCTCTCCTTAAAATATAAGCATATATAGAAAGGTGGTTGGTAGTTTTTTAATAACACAATTTGACTATCATGGAAAATGGTTTTTATCAAAATGTATTTAAGGAGCTTTTATCTTTCGTTTACAACAACCAACTCTCTGGAGTACACTGAATCACAAAAGGCACCAAATGGAACTGCATCTCTCCGCATATTGATGCATATGCTGGCTGTGGGTAAAGGAAAAGCTGAAACCATGTGTTGCAGACTAGGAGCCAGATGCCCCTTTGAGAGCAGATTTCTTTGCTCCCACATATTTGGGGACAAATTTACCAATCTGAAAATATGACTTTGACTAGATTATTAAACATACATGTCAACTAAAAGTAAATATAGTACAATACTGCCTACCACTGGTACTAAAACAATAATAATCATTTTTAGAAAGGCAAATTTCAGAATCTCTGACCCCATAACTAAAAGTCAAACTCCACTTGAATAAACGTTTTCTTAGTAAATTTGCATTTTAAAATCTATGAAAACAAGGCTTAGAAACCTAATTTTCTTCAGGAGATCAATTGGACTCTTTTTTTTAATCTCAGGATGATTTCACACAGTATTAATAGAAAGACAATAAAGTTGTAAACATAAAGGTACAGGATACACTATAAAACATCAAGAATTAAGAACACATTTTACTCAGTGTGATAAAACAGATGTGATATGATAATGTTGTGGTTTTTTCCCTTTCTGCATCACAGGAAATTTTCTACATATGTTCTTAGCTTCTTATACACAAATATTGGGAGAAATAAAATTTCAGTAAGTTTCTCAGCATACTTTCATATAACTCTAGCCTTGAGAGGCAAAGAAACATGCTATAAATTTAGAGAATGTTTGCTTCATTTTTCCTGCTGCTGCTGCTAAGTCACTTCAGTCGTGTCCGACTCTGTGTGACCCCATAGACGGAAACCCACCAGGCTCCCCCCGTCCCTGGGATTCTCCAGGCAAGAACACTGGAGTGGGTTGCCATTTCCTTCTCCATTTTTCCTAGAAACATTTAAATATACCATAACGTTATATCTGTAGTAATTTACTTAAAAACTTCTCTTCTCTTTCTCTTATGGCCAAACAGTTAGTTACCTTGTGGGATAGGCACTTAGGTTAGGTCTGAAGGTACCAAAAAGATTGGAGCATTGTTTTTCTAGCTATTTACATTCAAGGAAGACATCGCTATAACGTAAAATTCAATCCCCTAGGGCTTTCTGGGTCCTGAAGATATTTTATTTACACAGATAAATATTGGAATAAGGAGGAAATATTTTCAAAAGAGGAGGGAAACAGTTGGTCCCTACGCTTCTATAAGCAAAGAAAAGTTGTTAATTCTTCTCTTACTCTGGAATACCTAGCCACTCTCCTTGGAAAACTGACCAGTCTCTCATTGTGTTGCTTAGAGGAGTAAGAATAAGGGTAAAAGAGACCATCACACTCATTATACAAAGTGAAGTATTTAATACGAATTCCATCTTTGGGCCCAAACACCTCCTTTGTCTTTAAAAAACTAAACACAGCATTGCCATATGATCTAGCAATCCCACTCCTGTGCATATTATCTAGAGAAAACTCTAAATCAAAAAGATATATGCACCCATATGCTCATAACAATACCATTTATAATAACCAAGACAAGGAAGGAAACAAAATGTTCACTGACAGATATATGGACAAAGAAGATGTGACGTGTATATATATACAATGGAATATTAATCATCCATAAAAAAGACTGAAATATTGCAATTTCCAGCAACATGAATGGATCTAGAGATTATCATACTAAAGTAAAGTAAGTCAGGCAGAGAAGACCAAATATCATATTGCTTATATGTGGAATCTAAAAAATAATACAAATGAAGTTATTTAATAGACAAGAAACAGTCTAACAGGCATAGGAAACAAACTGAAGGCTACCAAAAGAGAAATGGGGCAAGAAGGAGTAAATTTGGAGTTTCAAATTAGCAATACAAACTGTTGTTGCTACATTGCTAAGTCATTCCTGACTCTGCATATCCATGGATTGTAGCCCAACAGGCTCTTCTGTCCATGGAGTTATTCCAGGCAAGAATACTGGAATGGGTTACCATTTCCTTCTCCAGGGGATATTCCTGTACTAGGAATAGAATATGGGTCTCCTGCACTGGCAGGGAGATTCTTTACCATTGAGCCACCAGGGAAACCCAAATACAAACTACTATATATAAAATAAGATTCTACTGTATAGCACAGAAAACTATATTCAATATCTTATAGTAAACTACAATGGAAAGGTAACTGAAAAAGAACATTGTTGTTGTTGTTATTGTTCAGTTGTGTCCGACTCTTTACAACACCATGGACTAAAAGCACACCAGGTTTCTCTGTCCTTCACCATCTACTGGAGCTTGCTCAAACTCACGTCCATTGAGTTGCTGGCACCATCCAACCACCTTATCCTCTGCTGCCCACTTCTCCTCCTACCCTCAATCTTTCCCAGCACCAAGATCTTTTCCAATGAGTCCACTCTTCACATCAAGTAGCCAAAGTATTGGAGCTTCACCTTCAGCATCAGTCCTTCCAATGATTTTCAGGGTTGATTTCCTTTACAGTTGACTGGTTTGATCTCCCTGGTGTCCAAGCGACTCTTGAGAGTCTTCTCCAGCACCACAGTTCAAAAGTATCAATTCTTCAGTGTTCAGCCTTCTTTGTGGTCCAACTCTCACATCCATACATGACTACCAGAAAAACCATACCTTTGAACTTACAGGCCACTGTAGGCAAAGTGATGTCTCTGCTTTTTAATACACTCTCTAGGTTTGTCATAGCTTTTCTTTCAAGGAACAGGCATCTTTTAATTTCATGACTGCCATCACTGTCTGCACTAATCATTGAGTCCAAGAAAATTAAGGAGGAGAAAAGGACAACAGAGGATGAGATAATTGAGTGGCATCACCGACTCAACAGACATGAGTTTGAGCAAGCTCCAGGAGTTGGTGATGGACAGGGAAGCCTGGCGTGCTGCAGTCCATGGGGTCGCAAAGAGTCGGACAGGACCGAGTGACTGAACTGAAGAAAATAAAATCTGCCACTGTTTCCATTTTTCCCCCACATATTTTCCATGAAGCGAAGAGGAAGTAAAGAGTTTCTTGATGAAGGTGGAAGAGGAGAGTGAAAAACAAAGTATATACATACACACAGATACATACTTGAATCATTTTGCTATACATCAGAAATTAACACAACATTGTAAGTCAGCTGAACTTCAATAAATAACAAAATACCTTATATATCCCAATTAGGGTAAAAAGTAATAAAAGATGAGAAAACCAACAAAAATATTTACAATTAATGAATAAAGAGAGCAAATAATTCTAAGGAATGGATCATAATCTTGTGAGTGCCAAGAACTGAAGAAGACCTCGATGCACTTTAGAAATATACTGTCTTCAAAAGAATGTCCCTAAAGCATTAGAAACATAGTTAAGTTTCTTAAACAGTAAATAAATGCATTTTAAAGGATGTACTAAGCCTAACAAAGTACTAAGGGGTTTGTAAATGTCCTTTATATTTAAAACAGACAATTATGAGTGCTCCAAACACCAAGTCAGTAAATCAGATTTAGATATGTATCCCAAGAGATTGTCGATAAATATTTTCTGATTTTCAAATAGAACTTTCAAATAGGACTTGAATAATAATAATGACAAAATATTAATGTATTATTCCTCAATTTTAATTGTTTGTGTTAGAAACTATGCTAAAAATCTCTACAGAAATTAGTTTTTATGTGTATACAGCAAATCTCTATTCTACAGATAATCATAGGTTTCATTCTTCAGGTCTGATCTATTCAATTTCCAACTCTCTCAACAGGATTTACCTGAACATCCTTTTATATAATACACTACATTGTTGTCTAGTTTAGCACTCCGTTTCTTTTCTCTGCTAACACTTACCAAAGTCTACTATGAATTAAATATTGTGATTTTTAATTGGATGTGATATATCCCCCCAAAGAATGTTAAGTTACAATAAGGAAAAAATATTATTTGACTTTTATTTCCAGTAGCTAATATTGTGTTTGTTCAGTATATGCTCACTACCATTTTTAAATGTATGAATACATGAATGATACCCAGAAGTACTGAAGAACTTCTCTATGATCCTTCATAGCAAAGAATGCAAGTCTAGCCTGTCTCACTGTAAAACCCATATCTTTATCATTACATAAAACGGCTTTGCCTAGATATTTTATAATCAAGATTCTTGGGTTTCAAATATGAGAATCATCTTAAACTGTTCCTTTCAGGTTTTTTTTCCATAGATTGTAAATATTTCGATTTTTCTAGAAGTTTTCTGTGCCATTTTGTGATGTGAAACTTTACTTAAACCACATCAGCTACTCACATGTTAACATTTAGCAAGATTCTCTCCACTGAGGTTGTTGAGTTTAAAATGAGAAACATTCTCTGAGAATCGTAGGGCAGTTGAAGTTGTCTTCACTGAGAGTGAAGTGAGAATGCATTAATTTATAGATCCTCTGTTTCTCTTTTCTTTGTGTATCTCCATTTTTACTGCCAAGTCATTACTCTAAGAGAGTGCAGAGGCAACATATGTTTGGCCTTGGCTGCCATCTTCCCTAGGGTGTTTTCTGTCAGATTTGAATGGTGACATGGAGGTCTGGCAATGGATGACTCTGGTACTTGGAAATAAGAGGAAATTATACAAATATTTTGTAACTAATTAAAAATCTGTAGTGTTGACATCTGCTTAATATACATAGTAATTCCAGAAGCTGATAACAGGCCACCTCTAAGTAGTAAGGGTCTGATGCAGCCTCTTTAAATAAAGTAATTATGAAGTGCACTGGCATGGATATAAACTGGAAAATCATCCAAATAAAGTCATAAAATGTACTGATTGGTACTGAGGATCAGAATGCAGTAAAAAGAAAAAAAAAAAAAAAACAGATTTAAAATACTGACCATTTTACAGTAGAAGAACTTTTCTACTCCAGAGCCTAAAAATGTACCTGAGTATTAAAAAAAAAAAAACCTATTGAATTTCAATTCTTCTTGCAATTTTAAAGTATCATGGATTGTATCTAGATTTAGACAAGCTACATCAGTGACTCTTAATTTATGTATTCAGTTAATATAAAAGAATAGTATCATTTTCAAACTAATAACTTAAGATTTCTACAAAAATGCAGAATAAAGACTCTTTTAAAACACTTAAGACGCTATATCAAAACCCTGTTATTTAAGTCAAAATACTGTAAAAATAAATGAAATTGGCTTTATGTGTACACATACATATTTTCATTTGTCTCTGACCACATATGGCTAAAAGGTTTTGCAAGGCCTTGGTCTATACCTAGGAATGGAACTGCTGAGTCGTACATACAGTAATCCTGGTTTAACATTTCTAGGAAGTGCCAAATTGTTTTCCAAAGTAACTACACTGCCTTCTCTCTCTCAGCCCACACATATGGGCTCATGAGTATGGGCAGAGAAGACTCAGTCCTGGTCTATACATGGCTCTGTATAACATGCAGTCACCTGAAAGTACGCAACTACAGCACTGTGGCCCCTCAATGGGCCATCTTTGAAGGAACAGTGAAGGGAAATTCTCCCAGTGGTCAAAACTTAAGAGGAGTGCACCTGGATGTTCACTCTCCTTGGAATGAGAAATGACGAAACATGCAATTATACCATGATTCATGAGCTGAGGCCAAAGAGAATCACCGATAGTAAAGGTATGCTAATTTAAGCCTCTTCAGTTCAGTTCTGTTCAGTTCAGTTCAGTCCAGTCACTCAGTCGTGTCCGACTCTTTGCGACCCCATGAATCACAACACGCCAGGCCTCCCTGTCCATCACCAACTCCCGGAGTTCACTCAAACTCATGTCCATCAACTCAGTGATGCCATCCAGCCTTCTCGTTCTCTGTCGTCCCCTTCTCCTCTCACCCCCAATCCCTCTCAGCATCAATCTTTTCCAGTGAGTCAACTCGTCACATGAGGTGGCCAAAGTATTGGAGTTTCAGCTTTAGCATCAGTCCTTCCAATGAACACCCAGGACTGATCTCCTTTAGAATGGACTGGTTGGATATCCCTGCAGTCCAAGGGACTCTCAAGAGTCTTCTCCAAAAGCACAGTTCAAAAGCATCAATTCTTCAGTGATCAGCTTTCTTCACAGTCCAACTCTCACATCCATACATGACCATGGGAAAAACCATAGCCTTGAGATGATGGACCTTGGTTAGCAAAGTAATCTCTCTGCTTTTTAATATGCTATCTAGGTTGGTCATAACTTTCCTTCTAAAGAGCAAGCGTCTTCTAATTTCATGGCTGCAGTCAGCATCCAGAGTGATTTTCGAGCCCAAAAAAATAAAGTCTGACACTCTTTCCACTGTTTCTCCATCTATTTCCCATGAAATGGGACCAGATGCCATGATCTTCGTTTTCTGAAAGTTGAGCTTCAAGCCAACCTTTTCACTCTCCTCTTTCACTTTCATCAAGAGGCTTTTGAGTTCCTCTTCACTTTCTGCCATAAGGGCAGTGTCATCTGCATATCTGAGGTTATTGATATTTCTCTCAGCAATCTTGATTCCAGCTTGTGCTTCTTCCAGCCCAGTGTTCCTCATGATGTACTCTGCATATAAGTTAAATAAGCAGGATGACAATATACAGACTTGACGTACTCCTTTTCCTATTTGGAACCAGTCTGGACATGTTGTTCCATGTCCAGTTCTAACTGTTGCTTCCTGACCTGCATATAGGTTTCTCAAGAGGCAGGTCAGGTGGTCTGTTACCCTCATCTCTTTCAGAATTTTCCATAGTTTATTGTGATCCACACAGTCAAAGGCTCTGGAATAGTCAGTAAAGCAGAGATAGATGTTTTTCTGGAACTCTCTTGCTTTTTACATGATCCAGCGGAGCCGTGTGGGGCCACCCAAGACGGGCAGGTCATGGTGGAGAGGTCTGACAGAATGTGGTCCACTGGAGAAGGGAATGGCAAACCACTTCAGTATACTTGCCTTGAGAACCCCATGAATGGTATGAAAAGGCAAAATGTTAGGATATTGAATGAGGAACTCCCCAGGTCGGTAAGTGCCAAATATGCTACTGGAGATCAGTGGAAAAATAAATCCAGATAGAATGAAGGGATGGAGCCAAAGCAAAATCAATACCCAGCTGTGGATGTTACTGGTGATAGAAGCAAGGTCCGATGCTGTAAAGAGCAATATTGCATAGGAACCTGGAATGTTAGGTCCATGAATCAAGGCACTTTGGAAGTGGTCAAACAGGAGATGGCAAGAGTAGACATAGACATTCTAAGAATTAGTGAATTAAAATGGACTAGAATGGGTGAATTTAACTCAGATGACCATTATTTCTACTACTGTGGGCAGGAATCCCTTAGAAGAAATGGAGTCGCCATCATGGTCAACAAAAGAGTCCGAAATGCAGTACTTGGATGCAATCTCAAAAATGACAGAATGATCTCTGTTCATTTCCAAAATAAACCATTCAGTATTACAGTAATCCTAGCTTATGCCCCAACCAGTAATGCTGAAAAAGCCGAAGTTGAATGGTTCTATGAAGACCTACAAGACCTTTTAGAACTAACACCCAAAAAAGATGTCCTTTTCATTATAGGGGACTGGCATGCAAAAGTAGGAAGTCAAGAAACACCTGGAGTAACAGGCAAATTTGGCCTTGGAGCACGAAATGAAGCAGGGCAAGCTAATAAGAGTTTTGCCAAGAGAACGCACTGGTCATAGCAAACACCCTCTTCCAACAACACAAGAGAAGACTCTACACGTGGACATCACCAGATGGTCAACACCGAAATCAGATTGATTATATTCTTTGCAGCCAAAGATGGAGAAGCTGTATACAGTTAGCAAAAACAAGACCAGGAGCTGACTGTGGCTCAGATCATGAACTCCTTATTGCCAAATTCAGGCTTAAATTGAAGAAAGTAGGGAAAACCACTAGACCATTCAGAAATTTAAGCCTCTTAGCTTAAGGTAATTTGTTAGACCATATGGATAACTAATACTTTAGGGACAGAGGGTGAGGAGTATCCTGTTAAATTACTGAATCATCTTTCCCTGTTTTCAGTAAATTTCTATATTTTCTTTTTAATTAAGATGTATTTAAAACATGCTGTGTTTCTCTTATATCAACATTCATTTTATTTATTTGCTATCACATATATTCTAGCTTGGTATTTATTTCTGAAATAATTTTGTTGTTTTATACCTTAATATTTTCTACCTGCTAAAGCTGAAACTGTAATACTTCAGCCACCTCATGTGAAAAGTTGACTCACTGGAAAAGACCCTTATGCTAGGAAGGATTGGGGGCAGAAGAAGGGGAAGACAGAGAATGAGATGGCTGGATGGCATCACCAACTCAAGGGACATGAGTTTGAGTGAACTCCAGGAGTCGGTGATGGACAGGGAAGCCTGGTGTGCTGTGATTCATGGGGTCGCAAAGAGTTGGACACGACTGAGTGACTGGACAGAACTGAACTTACGGTCCTCTTAAAAATCTTCTATATTCTCCAAATGACCTCACTGATGAATTCTTTTAAACCTGATTCTGTTTTTGATTTTTCATAGCTTCTATAATTTAAATATTATTTTACCATAATTAAAAATATTAAAATTCTCATTTGTTTTTGAGTATCCCATTTTGGCATATATTTATTCAGTTCAGTTGCTCAGTCATGTCCGACTCTTTGCGACCCCGTGAATCACAGCATGGCAGGCTTCCCTATCCATCACCAACTCCTGGAGTCCACCCAAACCCACGGCCTTTGAGTGGGTGATGCCATCCAACCATGACATCTTCTGTTGTCCCCTTTTCCTGCTGCCCTCAATATTTCCCAGCATCAGGGTCTTTTCAAATGAGTCAGCTCTTTGCATGAGGTGGCCAAAGTATTGGAGTTTCAGCTCAACATCAGTCCTTCCAATGATCACCCAGGACTGATATCATTTAGGATAGACTGGTTAGATCTCCCTCCAGTCCAAGGGACTCTCAAGAGTCTTCTCCAACACCACAGTTCAAAAGCATCAATTCTTTGGCGCTCAGCTTTCTTTATAGTCCAACTCTCACATCCATACATGACTACTGGAAAAACCTTAGTCTTGACTAGACAGATCTTTGTTGACAAAGTAATAGCTCTGCTTTTTAATACGGCTGTCTATTATTGTCTGGATATTAATCTTATTTATTTCATTTTTTAACATTGTTTTAGGGCATTCAATTTATGTTATGTTCTGTTGCTAAGGTTTAACTAAGAAGGTTTCCCAGTAGTTCTAAAATAGGTAGTGGGTCAGGATAGCTTTTTCTAATTTATGAACTCTATGTCTCTCTCTTCTACCGTTTTCTCAAAGTGTCTCTCAGCAGACTGTCTCCCCCTTTTCACATGAATTATCTCTTTCCAATGCTCCTATTACTTCAATTTGCATTGTACTTATAGAGGTTTCTTCTCACTGTTACTCTTTATCCTGGAAAGGATATTTGGTTGCTTAGTTTGGAAGTCTGTAGGGCCCAGAAAACAGCAATCTTTTAGTCATTCTCTGCTCATCAGATGAGCTATCACCCACAGTTGTTGCCATTGTTCAGTCACTAAGTTGGATCCAACTCTTTGTGATTCCATGGACTGCAGCACACCAGACTCCTCTGTCCTCCACTTTCTCTTAGAGTTTGCTCAAATTCATGCCCATTGAGTTGGTAATGCTACCTAACCATTTCATCCTCTGCCACTACCTTTTCCTTTTGTCCTTAATCTTTCCCAGCATCAGGGTCTTTTATAATGAGTTGGCTCTTCATATGAGGTAGCCAAAGTATTGGAGCCTCAGCCTCAGCATTAGGCCTTCCATTGTATATTCAGGGTTGACATCCTTTGGGACTGAATGATTCCATCTCCTTGCTGTCCAAGGACTCTCAAAAGTCTTCTCCAACTTCACAGTTCAAAAGCATCAGTTCTTTGTTGTTCAGCCTTCTTTATGGTCCAACTCTCACATTCATACATGACTACTGGAAAAACCATAGCTTTGACTAGACGGACCTTTGTTGGCAAAGTAATGTCTCTGCTTTTTAATACACTGTCTAGGTCTGCCATAGCTTTTCTTGCAAGGAGCAAGTGTCTTTTAATCTTTTGGCTGCATCCACAATGATTGTGGAGTCCAGGAAAATAAAATCTGGCACTGCTTTCACTTTTTCCCCTTCTATTTGTAGATCATTGGCCAAATTTGTCCTTCTCACCTATGGATCACAGCCCAAATTTGCTGCTATGCCCAGATCTGCCTGCCAAGACCTACTGCTGGCATCTGTTGGAAATAGTAGTTTTGTGACTTTTAGGACTATTGGAACTCGATCTGCCTTTCTTTCTTTTGGCTTCTTCCTGTACAACTGCTAATTACAAGTTGAAGACATGGTGGTCATTTTGTCTACCGAGTACTAATTTTGAGTTTATGATCACTATAGTGCTGATAAATACTTTCTGTGTGTATGAGGATTTGTGCCTGAAGTGTGTTTGATTTTGATACCTTAGTTTTCCTACATGTAACATTTTCTCTAACAAGTTTTCATAAACTTGAGGACTTAACACAACAGAATTTTATTCTATTACTGTTATGGAGGCCAGAAATCTGAAATTAAGATGTCAGCAGGGCTAGGCTCTCTTCAAACTCTGGAGGAAATTCTAGTCTTTGCTTTTTCTAACTTACTGTGGTGTCTGCATTCCTTGGCTTGTGACCACTCACTAGTAGCATTTTTACAGGATCTTTAAATTATCAACTATGTGAGAACATAGAAAATGTATCATCATATTTACTATTTGTCTCAGTTATAGTATTTTTAACACAGTAATCACTCAGGGAATATTGTTTAATAGGTAACATTAGACTATATGAGTATAATAATAGCCAAGTCTTAGAGAATATCACTACTAGAATCCAAGGAATTTCTAAATGAACACAGTGTCTATGGTGTGGTTATTTCTTTCACTAATGTAATTTCCCGAGTACCTGATCCAAGTCTTAATAGGATTATCCAATCGATATAGTCCATGTATCCCAACTACTTTGGGCAGAAAGAATGAGAGTACCTGATATGCATAAGAGCAAACCTATGGCAAATCCTAGGAGCTTCCTCACCTACTTCTCCAGGGAGATAAGAGTGATTTTAAACATGTCATGGAAAGAGAGCTGCTTAGAGTCTTCACTCAGTTAGTATACCTTATCACAATGAATTTTGCTTCCTCCATGCTTGCATTTGAACCATATACCGAGCTTTTCACCCAAATCATTATGGTGTTTTTAGAACTTAAAAAATATATTTTGCTAATACAGTCTCAATAAATTTGATATATCAGTCTAAGATATTCAGGTTGCAGTCAAAAGTTCTATTGTAATAATATCTTAACTTTTCCTTTGTTCACCTGTCTTACAAATAAGTGTGAAAGAAGACCCATAAGAGGTTCCTCCTATATGAATATGTCACAAAACTAACTTGGGTTACAGGCTTCTTAAATTTATGTTGCATGAATATCCTCCACAACATACTTCATTCCAAAATCTCCTGCCAAGATGTCTAGGAAAATATTCTGCAAAGAAAAGCACTGTATATTAACTACCTAGCAATTACAGCAAAAATAATCATGCACTGCTTATACTGTGTCTTCTTAATCTTTTATTTCCCTTTTTTTTCTCTTTCTGTGTTTCACTTCTGATCCAGGTTACAGCTCAGCGCAATATTAACATAATGAAGGTAATTAACTGTTATATTGAATATATACACTCTCTTCTATCTCAAAAAAGGTTTCACACTAATATTCTCAAATTCAATTCAATTCATTCAGTATTTATGAACTTCCATTGTGCTTACATGTAATATACAAAGCACTAGATACACAGAGAATTGACAACATAGCACCCACTCCCCTGAAACTTAAAGTATTTGAGTCATTACCTCAACTGCTTGAACATGTGTCTAATATACTAGGAGAAGGAATGAAAATAAATGAAAGACAAAACATGATCCCTTCCTGAGAACTGTATTTTGGCAACATGAGGTTGCTAAATGCAGCAAATTATGTCTTTCAAGAGCTTCTAATTTCCCATTCCTAAATGAACAGAGAATTAACAAGGTAGCAAACTGTTAGAATATTCAAACTGTGTGACGGCAATGACATTTTCAAATTAGCAAGTTATGGCTGTTTTTCAAAAGGGCATAATATTTAATATATATTATAATTTCTCAACAAGCAAAACATTTTTGAAGCCTAATGATGATGATATGTAACTCTGATTATTGATAACACACTTTATTTTTTATCTGACTTTAGGAAGAAAACATCTTTTAGCTGAAATTTTGCCAGTTGGAAGTAATAGTCATTGCTATAGAAGTAATGGCAATAAAACAATCACTTGAAAAATAAGGAAAGTTAGAAGAGTTATGTGAAGATGAAGTGTTAGCAACTCAGAGAGAAAAGATTTTTAATGTCCCTGTAGAGATCAAGCTTCAGTATATGACTGAATCATCTAGATTTTGAAACTAGATTTTGATGATAATAGTTTTATAGAAAATATAGATGTAGGAAATCAAGTTTGGCAGAAAAAAATCCCCTAATATCTCCCTGTATAATAGGTTTATTCCAATTTGGGGAACCATAAAATATTTTTCAATAATATCTCAGACTCTGGTGGGGAAATAATTCCAGCTATTCTCTGTATAAGAAGTAATACCATCTGAAGCTAAATTTCCTTTAGGATTTATGTGAAAGAGAGTTGTAAAAGGTATATTTTTTTAATTATTAAAATTACTACTTGAACATTTAAAGAATGATTTATTTGCTGAAAAAAATCATTAGTTTTTATCATTCCATAAGTAGGTTATCATTGTGCTACAGTATTTAAATAATGAAGCTATGTGCATTTCTATTAGGTGATCATAAGCTTTTCTTGAAATATCTTATTTTTATTTTATCTCAGTTACTCAAATCTATCCTCAAGTTACAATTCTAATTCTGGTGATGAGCCCCATAATTTAATCAGTTGCAAAGAGCTTTTAATAATTATCATTGTCAATGAAAGTACAGACTTTGGAGTGAGACCCATTATAAAACCAATTCTGAATTTAGAAAACATCTATTTTAATATCATTTTTGGGATGCCTTCAAACTTCTACTCATAGTACTTTCTTCAGTGAGAATTTTTTTCCAACTCCAACTACAGAGCTACTGTTGAGGCTACTAATTGGTAGCTACTGCATCTGCGGACACATCAGTAGGTGTTTGATCTGACTGGGGTCAGCCAGAATTCTTGTCTAGTTCTTTCAAGTTTAAACTAAAGGAAAAAGAATTCATATTTCCTGATGATAGAAATGGAAAAATGTGAGCCTAGAAGTTACTGGTGTTCACGACTCCTACTTGGCTGAAAAACTCAGCATAGTAGAATAAAACTAAAACACAAAGCAAAATAAACAGGAAAAAATAAAGTCCCGTTGGAATTGCACTGGCTGTAGTAACCTATATTCTTACCCTTCCCACAGGTGATTAGGTGAGCTAATAATTATGTTTTATTTATTTTTTCATTATATCAACAACAAAAATCACTTTTGGTTGGTTTTGTTCTTAACTGGTCAAGTTGAATTTATTTCTCTTGAAAAAAGTGTTGCCTATTATAACTTCAAGTCACACATGACTTGAAACAAAAACCTCCCTCACTTGTAAAATTATTACAGTTTTTCAGTCAGTAAAGTGGTTTCATTTTAAGTAACAAAAAATCTACGTCAAAGAGGACAAAATAATTTTGAATATTGGGTCACTGAAATTTTCAAAGTATGGCTACACTAACTGATAACCCAGCAACTCAATGATATCACCTAAACTACAGTTCCTTGTTCTTTCTCCTCTGCTCTTTGCAAGATCAGTTTCATGTGAAAATAGCTCCCCTCATGTTCGCTGGAGTAACATTCTCCTGTATTCACATAAGCAGTAAAAAAAAAAAAAAAAAAAACTACATCTTTACCTTCAAATTCCCAAAAAAAAAACCCCTGAATATCTCTGATTGAAATAATTTATATCAAAATAGCTAAAAGTTCACATACCATAACCAATCACTGGTCCACAATGAGATAAATATAAAAATTGGCAGCACGTACTTAGAAAATAATGTAGTAATCATTTAATATTGTGGAAATATAAAATTTTATGTTGAATGTAAAAAGGAATGGTTTAGGCTTGTGTCATATATATTTATATTTAGTTTCATGATTAATTTTTCTCATATATGTAAGTACAATCCTCTTGAAATGGATAGAAAAGACAGTCAAACTCTCCTGTCCCTCAGTGTTTCAGTTTAGCTTACAAACCAAGTTCAGAAAACCAAGTTCTGTGGTTTAGTGGATGGAGTATGTTATTGTCTTAACCTTGATCAACTGTTCCACCTATGTGCTTTTGTTTCTGGAGGAAGTATTAAAACATTATGATTAGGGAAATCACTTAGCCCTGAAAAATTAAGTATGAGTGTTAGTAATATTGATTGTTATACAGCAATCAACAACATCCTCATCAAACTGGCAAATCATCTGGTCAACACAATAAAAGTACAAGTCAACTTTTGATTGGTTCCAAAGTAATAGTATGGGGTCTTTGGTTGTCTAAAATTTCTAGATATTTTAAAATGTTTACTTCAGTTCAGTTCAGTCTCTCAGTCGTGTCCGACTCTTTGCAACCCCAAGAATCACAGCCGCCAGGCCTCCCTGTCCATCACCAACTCCTGGAGTTCACTCAAACTCATGTCCATCGAGTCGGTGATGCCATCCAGCCATCTCTTTCTCTGTCGTCACCTTCTCCTCCCACCCCCAATCCCTCCCAACATCAGTCTTTTCCAGTGAGTCAACTCATCGCATGAGGTGGCCAAAGTACTGGAGTTTCAGCTTTAGCATCAGTCCTTCCAATGAACACCCAGGATTGATCTCCTTTAGAATGGACTGGTTGGATCTCCTTGCAGTCCAAGCGACTCTCAAGAGTCTTCTCCAGAACAATAGTTCAAAAGCATCAATTCTTCGGTGATCAGCTTTCTTCACAGTCCAACTCTCACATCCATACATGACCACGGGAAAAACCATAGCCTTGACTACACAGAACTTTGTTGGCAAAGTAATGTCTCTGCTTTGTAATATGCTGTTTAGGTTGGTCATAACTTTCCTTCCAAGGAGTAAGCGTCTTTTAATTTCATGGCTGCAATTACTTCAGTGTACGGTAAAAAATGAGAGACACCACCCAGATCACCTCTCAAGGAAGCAGTTATTGCCCAGGCTTGCAATAGACAGACTCCTACTCTTGGTACTTTAGAGTTTGCCTCAACTACAAGGAACTAATCTACACAAGGGCACACCTTTGCAAGGCAGTCTCCATTCATGACCACTTAATAAGTGGAGATAAAAAAGGTTTCCATTTCAGTGCAAACGGAGTCATCACTTTAATGGCCTTGTATTGCTGCAAAGTTCTCCATAGTGTTGCCCAAGTCTGCACTGAATCTGCACTGATAAAGTGTACCATAACAAAATAAGGGACAGGCAATAATTTATTGATTTGTGACCTTTCTTGTAAGATACATAGTTTAAAACCCCTGAAGACTGTTCAAACTAACTATATGACAGCTCTTAGCAGCATGAACAAGCAATGCTAAGAGAGATAAAACTTTAGAATTGCTGTAGCAGACAAGGGAAGACATCATAACAGGATATATTATTCAAGACCAAGGGATTCACTAAATGATAATGCTCCAGTTTGAAGACCCAGAGGATTCACACTTACCAAAGCTATGAGGAATGGACTGGTGAGACACTGATTCAACAAGATTATGTAGTTCTCCTTTGTAAGACAATCTGAAGTTCGAAAGACTGATACAGAACTAAGCTTACTGGAAGCAACACAGACAGGAGGATCCTGAAACAATGGAGACAATATAGGACAGAGAATAACGCTTTAGTGCCAAGAGCTGGCACTGTATCCTTATGACTGGTTACAATATCCTAATGGCTGGCAGGGTCAGAGAGGTAGCCAAGGATTCTGAAATTACGGAGACAGTTCTATGGTTCATAGAAACAAAAAGATGGCCAGTTGACAAGGCCACTACCCAGGTACTACAATCACAGGAAACAGAATGGTAGAGTAAGTGGCTGCAGGAAGCCAACCTAATAAAAATGTTATAATCCCTTGCCAAGTTTCTGGTCTTGCGTTATTTTCAGATTCAGAATCTACTGACTGAAGAGGTGCCTATATCTTTGAGAAGAAACAGAAAGCAATACTATAGCAAACATAACCATTTATGAATAGCCAGTGTTTCCACAGAGAGACCTATAATCACCTGGGGCAAAAGCAAATTGACATTTAACCGTTAAGCTTCTAGGGAAAAAGGAAATTATCTAACAAGGAAACCTGTCAGACACAGAGACTCCTAAATCATCATTGTGGTTCCCCTTCTTAATGGCATACTAAGCAAGGTTCAGCTTACTGTGAATCTACTAGGATGCATGAATCCATTTAGCTATCATTCTACCAAACCTAAATGTACAATAACTAAATTCCAATTGTGACTGAAATACTTGACATGTGGCTTAATCCCCGCGTTGACTTTTGGTCTGTGTAGTAAGGTTTCTCATGGTGCAGAAGGAAAAATGAAGCCATGAAACTACCAATCTGCCAAGATGGTAAACAGACAGTAATGCAACCTGGACCAAACGATGCAAATTAATAAGGACCTGAAGGATGCAGATGCAATGGTCTCCATTATATATTCATTTAGTTTAACAGTCTGGCCCCTGAAGAAAATATATGGATCTTGGAGGGTGACTCTAGGCCCCAAATGCAGTGCTAGAAATGTAGTCTACCTATAACAGATTATTATGGCCTTGGACATAGAGATGCAACATTGATTTGGTAAGTGCTTTCTTCTTACTTATTATTATAGGAAAAGAAGATTAGAAATAGTTCATATTTACATGGAATACGATACAACACATATTTTCAGTTTTTCTCCAGAGCTATATTACCTCTTCTGTTCTCTACCATTTTATAGAACTAAAATGAACGGACCATTTGGATATCCCAACACATCACATTCTTTCATTCTCTCTCTCTTTAATCGCTAAGTCATGTCCGACTCTTGCAACCCCATGGACTGTAGCCTGCCAGGCTCCTTGATCCATGGGATTCTCCAGGCAAGAATACTGGAGTGAGTTGACATTTCTTTCTCCAGGATTGTCCTACTATACTATATTAATTAAGATGAACAATCAAGAAACACTTAGCACCTTTGAGGCCCTAGGAAGAGAAATGCATACCACAGAGTTAGAAATAAATCAAATGTAGATGTACAGCCAAAACATCATAGTTAGCAGAATCAGACAGCATTTCTCTACTAAAATTCCATAACCCTATAGATGATAGACATTTTAAAATTGGAATAAAATCATATTCTAAAAATTAATTTTCAAAATCAAATGCTTTGAAGAGATAAAATAAATAATTAGAAATTGCAGTATTTGCATAATTTGTTTTTGTTCTAAACAGAAACATTAATTTGATCAATGGTTTCTAAATGAGTCTGTATTAAAATATACAGTTTAATGACTCAGAGACTCAGACTCTTCTAACATTTAAATTTGATTGCTTGTGATATTAATCAATGTAGGAAATCAGCTTCAAATTCCATATAATTAGAATTGCTTGAAGGAATACATTGTTAGAATTAAAGATTATCCAGCAAGAAAATAATTAAACTGTTAAAATCTCTGGCAAAGAAAATTAGCATTGTAAATTATTTTAACTTTGCTGTCACTATATGATTAAATGACAGTTTTTGTGTATGGCTGAAATCATGGACCAATATTTGCAGAATATATATTTATAAAAACCCAATTACTGTCAGTTTTGATTAGCTATGTTAATCACAAAAAACTATAGTATAGTCAATAATATAAACCAAAAATATCGCTCAAATAGTTAATATGTGGCTTTCCAGATATTTTCTCTATAGATTCAAATTCCCAGTTATATCTTTCTACCATTAAGGTAAATTAAAACTCATTCACAATTTAATTTAAATAATTTCACCATTATTCCTACTTCAACTTCTTTACTGAGAAATATTTTCTCCATTTAATTACCTATCTTCAAACACATAGCACATATTACTTTTGCCAGTTATTAAAACAAAATTCCTTTTAATCTTTATGTTTAAAAACATGTTCTAATATCGCTGTTCTTCCATTATATTTTTAGTAGGAAAAGACCATCAAAATCTTTCAAAAGTCTGACTTAAAGTAAAAGGAAAGTAAATTGTAGTATTGAAAATCAAGAATACGCTATTTTCAATTACATCTAACTATTCAGCATTTAAATAAATCTTTCAGAAGGTAAATATTAATGGAATTCCTATGCATTAACTTTTTCAGAATACACTTAGAAATTTCTAACAGAACTGAGGATATATAAGTTTTTGAGGAGAATGCTTATCACATTGCTGCTGCTGCTGCTGCTGCTGCTGCTGCTAAGTCACTTCAGTCGTGTCCGACTCTGTGTGACCCCACAGATGGAAGCCCACCAGGCTCCCCCGTCCCTGGGATTCTCCAGGCAAGAACACTGGAGTGGGTTGCCATTTCCTTCTCAAATGTGTGAAAGTGAAAAGTGAAAGTGAAGTCGCTTATCACATTAGGTATTACAAAAATGTAAATGCACATTCCAAAAGCTATAGGAAGTATTTTAAAGTAATATGAATTGACTATGGTAAAAGTGCTTCCGTTTTAAATTGAATCATCTGTAGTATGTGATATTTAAACTATGAGATATTTGTTTGGAATGAGAACAAAGAGACATAATCACAAGAAATTGTACTGACCACTTGTAATGATCCCCTTAAAAAAGTTATAATTGTCTTACCAATTTCATTTTAACAAAATACAATTATAACTTTCAACAACAATAATAATGCTAGTTCCACTGCTAATGTCTTTCATTTTCTTCTGTTTTCTTACTTAAGGTAGGTAAAACTATGACTCTGGCCTCTCTGTGATATTTAACTCTGGGTATATTTAAATGTTAAATTTTTTTCCTTAATTTAAAATAAATTATGACTTCTGTCAACAAATGAATTACTTTTGTACTTCAACAAAATTCTTCTAGAATCTTTATGTCTGGCATGATATAAATTTTGATTTTTTGTTCTATATTGTGTTATCCCTTCACAAATGGGATACAAATAACTTAAAAGCATTATTTCATTCGAATTTTTGGATGATTTACTTTTAAAGAAACAATATAATTTTATACTGTTCTCAAATAGTGGTTACCTATATAGTGTTACAGAGGGCAAAAGAAATGGCAACAGTATATTCTTAGAATGGAGAAGGAAATGGCAACCCACTCCAGTGTTCTTGCCTGGAGAATCCCAGGGACGGGGGAGCCTGGTGGGCGGCCCTCTATGGGGTCGCACGGAGTCGGACATGACTGAGGTGACTTAGCAGCAGCAGCATATTCTTCAGTTCAGTTCAGTCACTCAGTCGTGTCCGACTCTCCGCGACCCTATGAATCACAGCACGCCAGGCCTCCCTGTCCATCACCAACTCCCAGAGTTCACTCAAACTCATGTCCACAGAGTCGGTGATGCCATCCAGCCATCTCTTTCTCGGTCGTCCCCTTCTCCTCCCGCCCTCAACCTTTCCCAGCATCAGAGTCTTTTCCAGTGAGTCAACTCGTCGCATGAGGTGGCCTAAGTATTGCAGTTTCAGCTTTAGCATCAGTCCTTCCAATGAACACCCAGGCTTGATCTCCTTTAGAATGGACTGGTTGGATCTCCTTGCAGTCCAAGGGACTCTCAAGAGTCTTCTCCAGCACCACAGTTCAAAAGCATCAATTCTTCAGCAATCAGCTTTCTTCACAGTCCAACTCTCACATCCATACATGACCACGGGAAAAACTATAGCCTTGACTAGAAGGACCTTGGTTGGCAAAGTAATGTCTCTGCTTTTTGTGACCAACCTAAATAGTATATCTGATTATCTCCTGTGTAAATGGAATTGCTCTTATTCTGCTCAAATGTTGTATTGTTCAGGTGAGATTTTCTCTCACCTCCTAGTATAAAATTACCATCAGCATCCTTTCTCCAACACCATTCTCCCCTCCAACTGGCTTTATTTTTCTCTATAGCAGTTATCGCTGAGGAAGGCTTTCATATCTCTACTTGCTATTCTTTGGAACTCTGCATTCAGATGCTTATATCTTTCCTTTTCTCCTTTGCTTTTCACTTCTCTTCTTTTCACAGCTATTTGTAAGGCCTCCTCAGACAGTCATTTTGCTTTTTTGCATTTCTTTTCCATGGGGATGGTCTTGGTCCCTGTCTCCTGTACAATGTCACGAACCTCCGTCCAGAGTTCATCAGGCACTCGATCTATCAGATCTTGTCCCTTAAATCTATTCCTCACTTCCACTGTATAATCATAAGGGATTTGATTTAGGTCATACCTGAATGGTCTAGTGGTTTTCCCTACTTTCTTCAATTTAAGTCTGAATTTGGCAATAAGGAGTTCATGACCTGAGCCACAGTCAGCTCCTGGTCTTGTTTTTGCTAACTGTATACAGCTTCTCCATCTTTGGCTGCAAAGAATATAATCAATCTGATTTCGGTGTTGACCATCTGGTGATGTCCATGTGTAGAGTCTTCTCTTGTGTTGTTGGAAGAGGGTGTTTCCTATGCCCAGTGCATTCTCTTGACAAAACTCTATTAGCCTTTGCCCTGCTTCATTCCGTGCTCCAAGGCCAAATTTGCCTGTTACTCCAGGTGTTTCTTGACGATTGCATCCAAGTACTGCATTTCAGACTCTTTTGTTGACCATGATGGCTACTCCATTTCTTCTAAAGGATTCCTGCCCACAGTAGTAGATAGAATGGTCATCTGAGTTAAATTCACCCATTCCAGTCCATTTTAATTCACCGATTCCTAGAATGTCTATGTTCACTCTTGCCATCTCCTGTTTGACCACTTCCAATTTGCCTTGATTCAAGGACCTAACATTCCAGGTTCCTATGCAATATTGCTCTTTACAGCACCGGACCTTGCTTCTATCACTGGTCACATCCACAACTGGGTATTGCCTTTGCTTTTGCTCCATCCCTTTATTCCTTCTAGAGTTATTTCTCCTCTGTTCTCCAGCATACTGGGCACCTACCGACCTGGGGAATTCCTCATTCACTATCCTATCATTTTGCCCTAGACGCAAGAGACACCGGCCCCGGTGGCGCAGACACGAGAGACGCTGGCCACGGGGCAACTGACCAGGCAAAGAGGCGGCTGTGAGGAGCTACCCTACGCCTAAGGCCAAGGCCGGCGGCCGAGAGGTGCTACCCAGTGTCCAGTAGTTGGTGGCTGCTTGGGCGCAGGAGGGCCTAGAGGAGATACTCCACATTCAAGGTCAGGAGGGGTGGCCTTGCGGAGATACCCCTCATCCAAGGCAAGGTGCACTGGCTGCGCTTTCTTGGAACAGCTGTGAAGAGATATCCCACACCCAAGGTAACAGAAACCCAAATAAGACGGTAGGTATTGCGAAGGGGCATCAGAGGGAAGACACACTGCAATCATAATCACAGGAAACTAGTCGATCTGATCACATGGACCACAGCCAAATGTGGTCCACTGGAGAAGGGAATGGCAAACCACTTCAGTATACTTGCCTTGAGAACCCCATGAACAGTATCAAAGCATATTCTTAGAAGGAGGTTTTTAGAAAAAGTTAGTTTATGGCTACCTTTTAAACATTTGTTGGAAATTCAAATTTTAGACACTTTTTTCTGACATTATCATTAATTATAGAAAAATAATATAACATTTGTTATACATATTATAACATGTTATACTATATATTATAATGTATATAAAATATGTCATTATATACACAACAAACTCAATAATGCTTCAATTATACAATTTAGGTGTTTCTAGGAAAATTTGAAGGATCTCTCAACTTTTGACACTATTTTTGTTGTTGTTAATGTTCATTATTTCCCTTTCTATAAATCCTGATACAACAACTTCCCTTACGGAATAAGCATCATTTTGAAGAACTTTCCTATTACAATTTGGACCATTATGATTCATTAAAATGTTCTTAATTGACTTACAAGTTAAACAAGGTAAAACAGTTCCAAACAACAAAATGCAAACAAATGAAAAAATATCCTTCAGTTCAGTCGCTCAGTTGTGTCCGACTCTTTGAGAACCCATGAATCACAGCACGCCAGGCCTCCCTGCCCATCACCAATTCCCGGAGTTCACTCAAACTCATGTCCATCAAGTCGGTGATGCCATCCAGCCATCTCATTCTCTGTCGTCCCCTTCTCCTCCTGCCCCCAATCCCTCCCAGCATCAGAGTCTTTTCCAGTGAGTCAACTCTTCGCATGAGGTGGCCAAAGTATTGGAGTTTCAGCTTTAGCATCAGTCCTTCCAATGAACACCCAGGACTGATCTCCCTTAGAATGGACTGGCTGAATCTCCTTGCAGTCCAAGGAACTCTCAAGAGTATTCTCCAACACCACAGTTCAAAAGCATCAATTCTTCGGCGATCAGTTTTATTCACATCTATACATGACCACTGGAAAAATCATAGCCTTTACTAGATGGACCTTGGTTGGCAAAGTAATGCCTCTGCTTTTTAATATGCTGTCCAGGTTGGTCATAACTTTCCTTCCAAGGAGTAAGCGTCTTTTAATTTTATGGCTTAAAAATATGTAAATGACACTTTGCCTCTGGAATAAAATAATTTAGAAGGAAAATTTGACCTACTTTTGTTGTGGTAATTTTTCTTTTATCATTATTTTTGAATTTTTGTTGGCCTGAAATAGTCACATAATTAAACTGTATTCCTAGAATAATTTGGATTAAATTTAGTACACAGATTCTAAAACATATATTGCTAAAAAGAGTAGTTTCAAATAATGAACAGGATTTATGGGAAAGGATAAAATTGGGAAGTTTTTCATAAATATTCTGCCAGTTTGGAATAATTTTATAGAGTTATAATAGGAAATACAAAATAAGTGTTTTAGAAATTAAACAAGTAAGGTTACTCAGTCGGTAAAGAATCTGCCTGCCTTGTAAATTCCATGGATGCAGGAGCCTGGTGGGCTACAGTCCATGTGGTTGCAAAGAGTCAACACGACTGAGCGACTTCTCACAACCATAAATGACTCCTGGGAAGACCGTAGCCTTGACAATAAGGACCTCTGTGGGCAAAGTAATATTTCTGCTTTTCAACATACTGTCTAGGTTTGTCATCACTTTCCTGCAAGGAAATAACTGTCTTCTGATTTCATGGCTGCAGTAACCATCTGCAGTTATTGTGGAGCCCAAGAAGAGGAAATTTTAGTGTAGCCTAAAATCAAATAAGTAAGTCACTTGATGAGTAATTTAGCTTCTGGCTTCTCAGCTACTTGGTCTTCCAAGAATATCATCCTATCAAAGGCTGCCTTTTTATTGACAAGTCTGTTGATTTCCTAATTAATATACAACTCTTGTACTGGTTATTACTACAGGAGATATAATTTTAATGTTTCTATGTTCAATAATTTTATCAACACTAAAATTTCCTACTGTTTGAATGACTCTAACTATAGGGAATATATAGGAATGTATATTCCTTAATAAATGCAGGAAAACATTATTAATGTTAACAAACCAAAGAAAATAGATGTTCCATATGCTATTTCATTTTACTTCCAAAGAAAAAGAGAACAAACAAAACAAAGAAAAATATTTAAAGTAATTCATAGATAAAGCAACCCAGCAGATGCTAGTTGTTTGGGGTTGAAAAAAACATACAGAAAGCAAATAATTACAAAACCCTCATATTCTAGTTTTTTTTTTTTTTTAATGCAGAATGTTGGATTATTACATCAAATTCTACATTTTATTGTGGTATTCTTCGATTCCTAAATGATTTTTTGGCAGACATTTGACCGATTTAGTGCTAAAAAGGTCTGTGTGTGTTGAAAAATGTAAATGTCATATATTCACATTACACAAGCACACCTGGACCCAAATTCCAGTTTCTAACATCTTTTTCCAAAGAGAGGAACCAAAGCCCCTTACAGACCTGGCTAATTCCAGAATTAAGCACGAAATACTTGATTAGCCTAGACTATCTTACAGCACAAGAAAGTAAGGAAATGCTTAAACACACACACCAACGAAGGAAAATACCCCAAAATCAACTGAAAGGGCTTCCAGTGGCCAAGCTACAATAATTTGAACACAAAAATACAAAAGAGTACTGGACAATAACACAAAGCTTAAAATACATCCACAAGTCTGTGTTTATATAAATAAATTATTGAATAAAACAATACAGGAGAAGAGACAAATCTCTCATATAAAAGAATCCAACATTTATACAGATGCTCCACCCACAAGAAGTGGAGCACAACTCCACACTTCTTAAGTGTGAGGTATGCATTGTGGTGTATTTTCAACCAGTATAATATGGAAAGGGAGAAAATATAACCTGACAAAGAAGAAATTGTATTTTTAGGTCTGTCATAGCTTTTCTTCCAAAGAGCAAGTGTCTTCTAATTACATGGATGCAGTCACCATCCACAGTGATTTTGGAGCACAAAGAAATAAACTCTGTCACTATTTCCAATTTTTCCCCACCTACTTGCCATGATGTTATAGGACTGGATGTCTTGATCACAGTTTTTTAAATGTTGAACTTTAAGCCAGCTTTTACACTCTCCTCTTTCATCAAGATGCTCTTCAGTTCCTCTTTGATTTCTGCCATTAGAGTAATATCACCTGCATATTTGAGGTTATTGCTATTTCTCCAGGCAATCTTGATCCAGTTTTTGATTCATCCAGCCTGGCATTTCCCATGATGCACTCTGCATATAAATTAAATAAGCAGGGTGACAATATACAGCTTTCATGTATTCCTTTTCCAATTTTTTGCATATAAATTAAATAATCAGGGTGACAATATACAGCCTTCATGTATTCCTTTTCCAATTTTTAACCTGTTGTTCCAAGTCTGGTTTTAAACGTTGCTTCTTGTCCTGCATACAGGTTTCTCAGGAGATAGGTAAGGTGGTCTGGCATTCCTATCTCTTGAATAATTCTCCACAGTTTGTTGTAATCCACACAGTTAAAAGCTTTAGTGTAGTCAATAAAGCAGAAGTAGATGTTTTACTTAACTCCCATGTTTCTCTATGATTCGGCAAAGGTTGGCAATTTGGTCTCTGCTTACCCTGTCTTTTCTAAATATCAGCTTGTACATCTGGAAGTTATCAGTTCACATACTGCTGAAGCCCAGCTTGAAATATTTTGAGCATTACCGTGCTAGCATGTAAAATGAGGGCAATTGCACTGTAGTTTGATCATTCTTGGCATTGTCCTTCTTTGGGACTGGACAATTTCCAGTCCTGTGGCCACTGATGAGTTTTCCAACTTTGCTAACATAATGACAGTGAAAGTCGCTAACCCTGTCCCTTGTCCAGGGGATCAACCCAACCCAGGGATCAAACGTCCACTTGACTTCACATACCAGGATGTCTGACTCTAGGTTAGAGACCATATCATCATCACTACAGTGTCAATAAGATCTTTCTTTGTACATTACTTCTCTGTATTTTTATCAGCTCTTCTTAATCTCTTCCACTCCTATTAGGTCCTTGCTGTTTCTGTCGTATTTTGTGCCCATATTTACAGGAAATGTTCCCTTGTTATCTCCAATTTCCTTGAAGAGATTTCTAGTCTTCCCCTTTCCATTGTTTTCCTCTATTTCTTTGCATTGATCACTTAAGATGGCTTTCTTATCTCTCCTTGCTATTCTCTGAAACTCTGTGTTCATTTGGGTGTATCTTTCCCTTTCTCTTTTGCACCATCTTATTTTCTCATCTATCTGCAAGGCCTCGTCAGACAATCACTTTGCCTTCTTGCTTTTTTTTCCTTTGGGATGGTTTTAGTCACCACTACCTGTACAATGTTATGAATCTCTATCCATAGCTCTTCAGGCACTCTGCCAGATCTAATCATTTGAATCTATTTATCACCTGCACTGTATAATCATAAGAGATTTAATATAGACTATACCTGAAAGGCCTAGTGGTTTTCCCTACTTTCTTCAATTTAAGCCTGTATTTTGCAATAAAGAACTGATGATCTGAGCCACAGTCAGCTCCAGGTTTTTTGGGATTTTTATGTTTTATTTTGCTGACTTTACAGAGCTTCTACGTTTTCGGCTGCAAAGAATATAATCAATCTGATTTTCATGTTGACCACCGGGTGATGTCCATGTGTAGAGTCGTCTCTAATATTATTGTTTGCTATGATCCGTTTGTTCTCTTGGCAAAACTCTGTTAGTCTTTGCCCTGCATCATTACGTACTCCTCAGAGAAGGCAATGGCAAGTCACTCCAGTACTCTTGCCTAGAAAATCCCATGGATGGAGCAACCTGGTAGGCTGCAGTCCGTGGGGTCGCTAAGGGTCAGACACGACTGAGCGACTTCACTTTCACTTTTCACTTTCACACATTGGAGAAGGAAATGGCAACCCACTCCAGTGTTCTTGCTTAGAGAATCCCAGGGACGGGGGAGCCTGGTGGGCTTCCATCTATGGGGTCACACAGAGTCGGACACGACTGAAGTAACAGCAGCAGCAGCAGGCCAAACTTGCCTGTTACTCCAGGTATCTCTTTGACTTCGTACCTTTGCATTCCATTTCCCTATGATGAAAAGAATGTCTCAAACTAGGGTCTTGAAAGTCTTCACAGAATCATTTAACTTCAGCTTCGTTGGCATTACTGGTTGGGGCATAGTCTTGGATTACTGTGATGGTGAATGCTTTGCCTTCGAAATGAATTGAGATAATTCTGTCATTTTTTTTTTTTTGGAGGCAAATTACTTTACATTAATATATTGGTTGGTTTTGCCATACATTGACACGAATCTGCCCCGGATGTACATGTGTCTCCCCGCTTGAACCCCCCTCCCCCCTCCCTCTTAAAAAATATCCTCCCTCCAGGTCATCCCCGTGCACCAGCCCCAAGCATCCTGTGTCATGCGTCGAACCTGGACTGGTGATTCATTTCACATATGATAATATACATGCTACAATGCCATTCTCTCAAATCATCCCACCTTCACCTTCTCCCACAGAGTCCCAAAGACTGTTCTATACACCTATGTCTCTTTTGCTGTCTCGTATACAGGGTTAAGGTTACCATCTTTCTAAATTCCATATATATGCGTTAGTGTGCTGTATTGATATTTTTCTTTCAGGCTGACTTCACTCTGTATAATAGGCTCCAATTTCATCCACCTCATTAGAACTGATTCAAATGCATTCTTTTTGATGGCTGAAAAATACTCCATTGTGTATATGTACCAAAGCTTTCTTATCCATTCATCTGCAGAAGGACATCTAGGTTGCTTCAATGTCCTCGCTATTATAAACAGTGCTGCGATGAACATTGGAGTACATGTGTCTCTTTCAATTCTGGTTTCCTCGGTGTATATGCCCAGGAGGGCGATTGCTGGATCATATGACAGTTCTATTTCCAGTTTTTTAAGGAATCCCCACACTGTTCTCCATAGTGGCTGAACTAGTTTGCATTCCCACCAACAGTGTAAGAGGGTTCCCTTTTCTCCACACCCTCTCCAGCATTTATTGCATGTAGACTTTTGAATAGCAGCCATTCTGACTGGTGTGAAATGGTATCTCATTGTGGTTTTGATTTGCATTTCTCTGTGAGGGATGCTGAGCGTTTTTTCATGTGTTTGTTAGCGATCTTTATGTCTTCTTTGAAGAAATGTCTGTTTAGTTCTTTGGCCCATTTTTTGATTGGGTCGTTTATTTTTCTGGACTTGAGCTGCAGGAGCTGCTTGTATATTTTGGAGATTAATTATTTTTAAGTTGTTTCATTTGCTATTAATTTCTCCCATTCTGAAGGCTGCCTTTTCACCTTGCTTAGTTTCCTTTGCTGTGCAGAAGCTTTTGATTGTAATTAGGTCCCATTTGTTTATTTTTGCTTTTATTTCCAATATTCTGGGAGGTGGGTCATGGAGGATCCTGCTGTGATTTATGTCGGAGAGTGTTTTGCCTATGTTCTCCTATAGGAGTTTTATAGTTTCTGGTCTTACATTTAGATCTTTAATCCGTTTTGAGTTTATTTTTGTGTATGGTGTTAGAAAGTGACCGAGTTTCATTCTTTTACAAGTGGCTGACCAGTTTTTCCAGCACCACTTATTGAAGAGACTGTCTTTTCTCCATTTTATATTCTTGCCTCCTTGGTAAAGATAAGGTGTCCATAGGTGCGTGGATTTACCTCTAGGCTTTCTATTTTGTTCCATTGATCTTTATTTCTGTCTTTATGCCAGTACCATACTGTCTTGATGACTGTGGCTTTGTAGTAGAGCCTGAAGTCCGGTAGGTTGATTCCCCCAGTTCCATTCTTCTTCCTCAAGATTGTTTTGGCTATTCGAGGTTTTTTGTATTTCCATACAAATTGTGAGATTATTTGTTCTAGTTCTGTGAAAAATATCGTTGGTAGCTTTATAGGGATTGCATTGAATGTATAAATTATTTTGGGTAGTATACTCATTTTCACAATATTTATTCTTCCAATCCACGAACATGGTATATTTCTCCATCTATTAGTGTCCTCTGATTACTTTCACTAGTGTTTTATAGTTTTCTATGTACAAGTCTTTTGTTTCCTTAGGTAGATATATTCCTAAGTACTTAATTCTTTTCGTTGCAACAGTGAATGGAATAGTTTCCTTAATTTCTCTACTTTCTCATTATTAGTGTATAGGAATGCAAGGGATTTCTGTGTGTTGGTTTTATATCCTGCAACTTTACTGTATTCATTGATTAGCTCTAGTAGTTTTCTGGTAGAGTCTCTAGGGTTTTCTGTGTAGAGGATCATGTCATCAGCGAATAGTGAAACTTTTACTTCTTCTTTTCCAATTTGGATTCTTTTTATGTATTTTTCTGCTCTGATTGCTGTAGCCAAACTTCCAGAACTATGTTGAATAGTAGTGATGAGAGTGGGCACTCTTGTCTTGTTCCTGACTTTAGGGGAAATGCTTTCAGTTTTTCACCATTAAGGATAATGTTTGCTGTGTGTTTGTCATATATAGCTTTTATTATGTTGAGGTTTGTCCCTTCTATTCCCACTTTCTGGAGGGTTTTTATCATAAATGGATGTTGAATTTTGTCATAGGCTTTCTCTGCATCTATTGCGATAATCATATGATTTTTATTTTTCAGTTTGCTAATGTGGTGTATTATGTTGATTGATTTGCAGATATTGAAGAATCCTTGCATTCCTGGGATAAAGCCCACTTGGTCATGATATATGATCTTCTTAATGTGTTGTTGGATTCTGATTGCTAGAATTTTGTTAAGGATTTTTGCATCTATGTTCATCAGTGACATTGGCCTGTAGTTTTCTTTTTGAGGGGAGTCTTTACCAGGTTTTGGGATTAGGGTGATTGTGGCCTCATAGAATGAGTTTAGAAGTTTCCCTTCCTCAGCAATTTTCTGGAAGAGTTTGAGCAGAATAGGTGTTAGCTCTTCTCTAAATTTTTGGTAGAATTCAGCTGTGAAGCCGTCTGGACCCGGGCTTTCATTTGCTGGAAGATTTCTGACTACAGCCTCTAATTCTGTGCTTGTGATGGGTCTGTTCAGATTTTCTATTTCTTCCTGGTTCAGTTTTAGAAGGTTGTACTTTTATAGGAATTTGTCCATTTCTTCCAAGTTATTCATTTTATTGCCATATAATTGCTGATAGTATTCTCTAATAATCCTTTGTATTTCTGTGTTGTTGGTTGAGATCTCTCCATTTTCATTTCTAATTTTATTGATTTGGTTCTTCTCCCTGTTTCTTGATGAGTCTGGCTAGTGGTTTGTCAATTTTATTTACCTTCTCAAAGAACCAGCTTTTGGCTTTGTTGATTTTTGCTATAGTTTCTTTTGTTTCTTTTGCATTTATTTCTGCCCTAATTTTTACGATTTCTTTCCTTCTACTAACCCTGGGGTTCTTCATTTCTTCCTTTTCTAGTTGCTTTAGATGTAGAGTTAGGTTATTTAGTTGACTTTTTTCTTGTTTTTTGAGGTGTGCCTTTATTGCTATGAACTTTCCCCTTAACGCTGATTTTACAGTGTCCCAGAGGTTTTGGGTTTTTGTGTTTTCATTTTCATTAATTTCTATGCATATTTTGATTTCTCTTTTGATTTCTTCTATGTTCATTATTCAGCAGCGTGTTGTTCAGCCTCCATATGTTGGCATTTTTAATCGTTTTTCTCCTGTAATTGAGGTCTAATCTTACTGAATTGTGGTCAGAAAACATGCTTGGAATGATTTCAATTTTTTTGAATTTACCAAGGCTAGATTTATGGCCCAGGATGTGATCTATCCTGCAAAAGATTCCATGTGCACTTGAGAAAAAGGTGAAATTCATTGTTTTGGGGTGAAATGTCCTATAGATATCTATTAGGTCTAACTGGTCTATTGTATCATTTAAAGTTTGTTTCTCCTTGGTAATTTTCTGTTTAGTTGATCTATCCATAGGTGTAAGTGGGGTATTAAAGTCTCCCACTATTATTGTGTTATTTTTAATTTCGCATTTCATATTTGTTAGTAATTGTCTTACATATTGTGGTGCTCCTATGTTGGGTGCATAAATATTTATAATTGTTATATATTCTTCTTGGATTGATCCTTTGATCATTATGTAGTTTCCTGCTTTGTCTCTTTTCACAGCCTTTGTTTTAAAATCTATTTTATCTGATATGAGTATTGCTACTCCTGCTTTCTTTTGGTCTCTGTTTGCATGGAATGTCTTTTTCCAGCCCTTCACTTTCAGTATGTTTGTGCCCCTCGTTTTGAGGTGGGTCTCTTGTAGACAACATATATGGGGGTCTTGTTTTTGTATCCATTCAGTCAGCCTTTGTCTTTTGGTTGGGGCATTCAACCCACTTACTTTTAAGGTGATTATTCATAAGTATGCTCCCGTTGCCATTTTCTTTATTGTTTCGGGTTCGAGTTTATATACCCTTTCTGTGTATCCTGTCTAGAGAAGATCCTTTAGTATTTGTTGGAGAGCTAGTTTGGTGATGCTGAATTCTCTCAGCTTTGCTTGTCTGTAAAGCTTTAGATTTCTCCTTCATATTTGAATGAGATCCTTGCTGGGTACAGGAATCTGGGCTGTAGGTTCCTTTCTTTCATCTCTTTAAGTATGTCTTGCCATTCCCTCCTGGCCTGAAGAGTCTCTATTGAAAGATCAGCTGTTATCCTTATGGGGATCCCCTTGTGAGTTATTTGTTGCTTTTCCCTTGCTGCTTTTAATATTTTTTCTTTGTGTTTGATCTTTGTTAATTTGATTAATAGGTGCCTTGTGGTATTTCACCTTGGGTTTATCCTGTTAGGGACTCTCTGGGTTTCGTGGATTTGGGTGATTATTTCCTTCCCCATTTTACGGAAAATTTCAACTATTATCTCCTCAAGTATTCTCTCATGGTCCTTCTTTTTGTCTTATTCTTCTGGGACTCCTATGATTCGAATGTTGGGGCGTTTAACACTGTCCCAGAGGTCTCTAATATTGTCCTCATTTATTTTCATTCATTTTTCTTTTTCCGTCTCTGTTTCATTTATTTCTACAATTCTATCTTCTAACTCGCTTAACCTGTCTTCTGCCTCCGTTATTCTACTGTTTGTTCCCTCAAGAGCGTTTCTGATCTCATCTATTACATTATTCATTGTATTTCCTCTAAATCCTTATTAAACATTTTTTCCTTATTCTCAATCCTTTTCTCTAATTTATCTGTAACTCCATTTTGCTTTCAAGATTTTGAATCATTTTCACAATTAAAATTCGAAATTCTTTATCAGGTAGGTTCCATATGTCTTCCTCTTTTGTTTGTGTTGGTGGGCATTTATCCTGTTCCTTTACTTGCTGGGTATATCTCTGCCTCTTCGTCTTGCTTATATTGCTGTGCTTGGGGTGGCCGTTCCATCCTCTGGCAGTTTGTGGAGTTCTCTTTATTATGTAGTTACCTCGTTGTGTGTGGGGTTGGATGGGTGACTTGTCAAGGTTTCCTTGTTTGGGAAGCTTGTGTCGGTGTTCTGGTGGGTGGAGCTGAATTTCTTCTCTCTGATCCGTGGGGAGGGAGGAACACTGCTAACAAATATCACTGGCGTCTGTGGGGAGTGCTCGCAGTGTCTCGACTACTCTGGGAATGCTCCCGCTCGTGGTGTGTGTGTTTTCCCTGTTTATGCTGCTCAGGCTCTGGGTTGCTCTGCTGGGAGCTGTCCGCGCCCAGTGCTGGGTTGCATGCACTTTCCAGGTCTGAGCGGCTCAGGTTCAGGTCCTTGGGTACTCCACAGAGGCGCAGACTTGGCTGGTTCTGTGTTTTGTGCCTTCCCCGGTCCGAGTAGCTCAGGTGACCAGGCGTTTGGCAAGCACGGTCGCTGGGACTTTTCGCCTCCCCAGTCCCTGCCACTCAGTTTTCTGCGTGCACAACCGGCGCACTTTCTCAGGCAGATATCGACCGGCCGGAACCCGAGAAGTCTTGGTTAGCAAGGAAGCCGACCTGCAGCCTGGTATGGGAAGCCTCTCTGGGGCCGCGGCTGCCCCTTCTGGCGCTGGCCACCCTCCCTGCCTGTCCCGGGGGGCTGGGGGATGGGTCGCCAGCAGCCAGCTCGCTCTGCTCTGTCCTTTGTTCTATGAGCGAGGCTGACGGAGTCTAAGTTTGGGGATTTTCGCTGCAGTCTGCTTAGCTCCTATTAGCCTTCTCAGCTTGCCCTCGGGGCATTCGCCCCGGTCCTCTCTCTAAGCACCGCCTCCCTGCCCAGCCCCCGCCTGCTAGTGGGGGGTGAGGGCGTCTGCGCCGCTTCTCCGCTGAGAGTTTCCTCTGGGCACTTAAGTCTGTGGGTTTTAATTATTTATGTCTTTTTTCTCCCAGTTATGTGGCCCTCTGAGGTTCCAAGGCTATCCACAGACTTGCCCGTGTTTCCAGGTGTTTGGAAACTTCTTTTTTTTTTTTTAAGCCTCCCTTCCCAGGACGGAGCTCCGTCCCTCCCTCTTTTGTCTCTCTTTTTATCTGTTATATTATTTCCTACCTCCTTTCGAAGACTATGGGCTGCTTTTCTGGGTGCCTGAGGTCCTCTGCCGGTATTCAGAAGTTGTTTTGTGGGATTCACTCAGCGTTCAAATGTTCTTTTGCTGATTTTGTGGGGGAGATAGTGGTCGCCCCATCCTATTCCTCCACCATCTTCCCGTGCTCCCCCAATTCTGTCATTTTTGAGATTGCACCTGAGTACAGCTTTTCAGACTCTTTTGTTGACTATGAGGTACTCCATTTCTTCTAGGGATGTTTTTCCATAGTAGTAGAAACAATGATTATCTGAATTAAACTTGCCCGTTCCTGTCCATTTTAGTTCACGGCTAAAATGCCAATGTTCACTCTGGCCATCTCCTGTTTCACCATGTCCTATTTACCTTGATTCATGAACATAAGATCCCAGGTTCCTATGCACTAGTGCTCTTTAGAGCATTTAAGTTATATACCCTTAATATGAGATAAAGGCATTTTCACTTAACTCTATGGTTTTTATCCCCCAAAACTATAAACTCAGTTTAATCATTAGAGAGTAAAAGATGGGACAAATTCCAATAGAGAGGCATCCAACAAAATATCTTGACAGTGGTACTCAAGGTAATCTTTAAAAACAGGAAGTCAGAAAAACTGTCACAGACAAGAAAAGCCTAAGGAAACTTTACAACTAAATGTCATATAGAATCCTAGACTGAACCCTGGAACACAAAACAGACTGAGAAAACAAGAAAATCTGAATTTAGTTGGTGATTATATATTAATCTAGGTTCTTTGGGACAATGTACCATATTCATATAGTGTGGTGATTTACACTATTATCAATATAAATGATGTGAGATATATGGGCGTTCTCAAAATATATCCATCCTTTTACTGCAAATCTAAAACTGTTCTGAAAAAACACTTAAGAAAATAGCAGGAAAAAAAAAACACTTCTACTTAATTAACCACATAAAATGATTTCTAAACCTTGTAATATTATGTCGTTCAGTTCAGTCACGCAGTTGTGTCCAACTCTTTGCAACCCCATGGACTGTAGCACACCAGGCCTCTCTGTCCATCACCAACTTCGGGAGTTTACTCAAACTCATGTCCATTGAGTTGGTAACGCCATCCAATCATCTCATCCTCTGTTGTCCCCTCCTCCCATCTTCAATCTCTCCCAGCATCAGGGTCTTTTCCAATGAGTCGGTTCTTCACATCAGGTGGCCAAAGTATTGGAGTATCAGCTTCAACATCAGTCCTTCCAATGGATATTCAGGACTGACTGCATTTAGGATAGACTGGTTGGATCACCTTGCAGTCCAAGACTCTCAAGAATCTTCTCCAACACCACAGTTCAAAAGCATCAATTCTTAAAAACTCAGCTTTCTTTATAGTCCAACTCTCACATCCATACATGACCACTGGAAAAACCATAGCCTTGACTAGACAGACTTTTGTTGGCAAAGTCTCTACTTTTTAATATGCTGTCTAGGTTGATCATAACTTTCCTCCCAAGTAGCAAGCGTCTTTTAATTTCATGCCTGCAGGCAGTCACCATCTGCAGTGATTTTGGAGCCCAAAAAATAAAGTTGGCCAGTTTCCGCTGTTTCCCCATCTATTTGCCATGAAGTAATGGGACCAGATGCCATGATCTTAGTTTTCTGAATGTTGAGTTTTACGCCAACTTTTTCACTCTCTTTCACTTTCATCAAGAGGCTCTTTAGTTCCTCTTAGCTTTCTGCCATAAGGATGGTGTCATCTGCATATCTGAGATTATTGATATTTCTCCCAGCAATCTTGACTCCAGCTTCATCCAGTCCAGCATTTCTCATGATGTACACTGCATGTAAGTTAAATAAGCAGGGTGACAATACACAGCCTTGACATATTCCTTTCCCAGTTTAGAACCAGTCTGTTGTTCCATGCCTAGTTCTAACTGTTGCTTCTTGACCTACATACAGATTTCTCAGGAGGCAGGTCCAGGTGGTCTGGTATTCCAATCTTTTTAACAATTTTCCATAGCTTGTTGTGATCCACACAGTCAAAGTCTTTGTTATAGTCGGTAAAGCAGAAATAGATTATTTTCTGGAACTCTCTCACTTTTTTGATGATCCAACGGATTTTGGCAATTTGATATCTGGTTCCTCTGCCTTTTCAAAATCCAGCCTTAACATCTGAAAGTTCACGGCTCACATACCCTTAAGTCTGGCTTGGAGAATTTTGAGCATTACTTTGGTAGCATGTGACATAAGTACAATTGTGCGCTAATTTGAACATTCTTTTTGGCATTGCCTTTTTTAGGACTGGAATGAAAACTGACTTTTTCCAGTCCTGTGTCCACTGCTGATTCTTCCAAATTTACTGGCATATTGTTATGCCATTAATAAATAATAAATACAATCATATTTTAATTAAAGTTCATATGGGGAATTAGAATAAAAATGCTGAAATTTAGCTATGATTTATATTCTCCATTTTCTTGTTAATAAAATAATTATGGTCAAATTATAAAATGATAGATTATATTCTTAATAAGTTGATATGATTTATCCCTTATTTTCCACCTGTTTGGCAAGAAAATCACATAAATCTTATAAACATGGAACATTCCAATTCAAATATTAGTTTACAAGAGAGGTATTTAGAACTAGTTACGGCAGAAAGTGAAGAGGAACTCAAAAGCCTCTTGATGAAGTGAAAGAGGAGAGTGAAAAGGTTCGCTTGAAGCTCAACATTCAGAAAACAAAGATCATGGCATCTGGTCCCATCACTTCATGGAAAATAGATGGAAAAACAGTGGAAACAGTGTCAGACTTTATTATTTTGGGCTCCAAAATCACTGCAGATGCTGATTGCAGCCAGGAAATTAAAAGACGCTTACTCCTTGGAAGGAAAGTTATGACCAACCTTGATAGTATATTAAAAAGCAGAGACATTACTTTGCCAACCAAGGTCCGTCTAGTCAAGGCTATGGTTTTTCCCGTGGTCATGTATGGATTTGAGAGTTGGACTGTGAAGAAAGCTGATCTCCGAAGAATTGATGCTTTTGAATTGTGGTACTAGAAAAGACTCTTGAGAGTCCCTTGGACTGCAAGGAGATCCAACCAATCCATTCTAAAGGAGATCAATCCTGGGTGTTCATTGGAAGGACTGATGCTAAAGCTGAAACTCCAATACTCTGGCCACCTCATGCGACGAGTTGACTCACTGGAAAAGACTCTGATGCTGGGAAAGGTTGGGGGCGGGAGGAGAAGGGGACGACGGACAATGAGATGGCTGGATGGCATCACCGACTCTGTGGACATGAGTTTGAGTGAACTCTGGGAGTTTTTGATGGACAGGGAGGACTGGCGTGCTGTGATTCATGGGGTCGCCGAGAGTCAGACACGACTGAGTGACTGAACTGAACTGAACATTAAATGGGAGTTCTGTAGTTCCCACTCTGGGTATCAGAACCACAATAAACAGCATGTGAGATTAAATTGTAAGTATTTGCATTATATAATAGTTATTTTCTAATACTGCACAAACAAAATATTTAAGCATACCAATTTTTCAATAAGTATAGTCTATCATAAATATCACAATATCATCTTAAAGCTCTTTAAAGTTTGCACATAACTGGCACTCACATGATCTCATTTGCTATAATTTTAACACTCTGAGATTCAGAGTAATTTCTGTAATACCCATTTTGTTGACAAAAAAACCATTGCCTAGAAATTAAGTGATAGGATTGAGTTACATATTTAGTAAGTGATAGTGTTTTGACTAAACCCAAATCTTCCAACTTAAAGTATTTTGAATCTTTCCTCTGTTCTACTTTATGTTTCCTTTGATATCTCACAGAAACTTGGGTAATCACTGTCAACAGCACAGTACATTAGGCACTCGTGGGATTCCACAGTGTGACTTTAATGAAAGCAAATGAAACTGGGCAGGTTTAGCTGGTAACATCATCATTTTTAATAGCATTTTGGAAAATTTAATAACTTTATATTTTGATCTTTGCATGTATAATTATGATCATTTCATGTTTATCTTCATTCTGTTTTTCTCTGGCTTCCCTTGTAGCTCAGCTGGTGAAGACTCTGCCCACAATGTGGGAGACCTAGGTTCGATGCCTGTGTTGGGAAGATGCCCTGGAGACAGGAAGGGCTACCCACTCCAGTATTCTGCTTTTTTCTATATGAACAAGACTAAATTTTATTCTGCTGCTGCTGCTGCTAAGTTATTTCAGTCGTGTCCGACTCTGTGTGACCCCACAGACGGAAGCCCACCAGGCTCCCCCGTCCCTGGGATTCTCCAGGCAAGAACACTGGAGTGGGTTGCCAGTTCCTTCTCCAATGTGTGAAAGTGAAAAGTGAAGTCGCTCAGTCGTTTCCGACCCTTAGCGACCCCACGGACTGCAGCCTACCAGGCTCCTCCATCCCTGGGATTTTCCAGGCAAGAGTACTGGAGTGGCTTGCCATTACCTTCTCCGAAATTTTATTCTATTACCATCTTAATTAAGAATTCCAATTCATTCTATATAACATTAATTATAAACTTCTTATACTATCTTCACATTTACAAGCATAGAATTTATTGACAAAATGTTAATATTCAAACTTTATTTCCCCTCACCTTCCTAAAAGCTTAATTTATAACATCTTTTTTCTAGATTTCTACTTATTTATTCTCCTATAATCAATAATCATCCACATAAGGCAAGTCCCTTTGTTCTCTGTTCCAAACTGTTTTTGCTAATTCTGACAGACAATTGTGGCATTTCCTTAGTGGAAGTTAGAGAGTGGTGGAGGTGAAGGAGAAATCTCTTTCTGCCACTGCTGGAAAGAAATGTTGATGCTTGCTATTACTCTTAACTGAAGTCTAGAAAATCACATATTCCTATATTCCTAAAACCCCTCAAGATGATTGTGGATGGTTCACTGTGTATTAAGTCGTTCAGTCATGCCGGATTCTTTGTGATCCCATGGGGTGTTTCCCACAAGACTCCTCCATCCATGTGATTCTCCAGGCAAGAATACTGGGTTGCCATTTCCTTCTCCAATGGTCACCGTGTCTTCCATGAAAGAATGCAATCCAGTATCTTTTTATTCAAAAAATTATTCCATTCGTTAAAGTAACTTTGATGTTACTGACTTTGTGATTCTTTTCTGAGGCTGCCTTCAGCCTTTCCCAGTCCCACCCCAGGGAGAGGAGGCATGGCGCCACCTTGAGGGTGCGCCCTTCAATTTAGGGGTGGAATTTGGCTTTGAGACAACAGTGATAGTTACAGGCCAAATCCTATTCTTCCATTAAAATTATCCCAAATGTAACCCTCAATAAGGAGGATCACCTCTCAGTCTAAGTCACTCGCTTTGATTGTTAGTTCCATAATTTCCACAGAATCACATTATCATACATTCCTATCTGGCTACATTTGCATGCTGCCTAATATAACCTGCCTTCTCACTTATTGCCAGAAAATTGAGAATATCCTTCATTTATCACAAATTCCTCTGATCTAACCAGGCACATAAACAACAATTTACTTACCATTAAATTCAATATTGAAGACAATCGCAATATTTGGGGAGTAAAATTAAAATAAAATTATCAATACACTGAAAAATAACTGTGGCAGGAATTTGGGTCTGGAAATCCCGAGCAAAGAACCAAATTTTTTAAAGCTAAAAATAACTACCTTTATCCCTAGTGTACCTTACTGCATATGCTCACCTGCTTTATTTTTTAAAAATACCATTTATTGTTTTTAGCATAGTATATACTTTAATTTCTCATTGAACCAGTCTATCATTGCCAGAATACACTTTCCATGACTACAATAATGGACTATATAACTACAATAAATATTAATTATTTTGTATCACTGCTATTTACGAGGTACCTAGAATTGTGTTCAGTACCCAGCAGATTCTCAATAATTAACATACATTAAATAAATTATTAATGAAAGAAAAGTTTCCTTTCTGATCTTTCCTTATTTATAGAAACCGCTGGACAACCAGCCCCAAATTGAAGCAATTGCCTTTATCCTTTCCCAATGCTTCCAGGGATTAAATCATAACTTTTCTATAATTTTTAGGTTGAACTTAAACACACACACACACAAGAGTAATTCTTCTTTTAGACTTACATCTCCTTGATTATCTATTAACTGGTCTATAAGAGATATGGTCTTTCTCAGCATGTAAGACATATCCTTGCACTAGTAGATGCTCCATTTTTTAAACTGTTTTCAAGACTTGCATGAAGGACACAGGCAAATCTAGCAGTCATTCTCAGGCAATTTTTTAGAATTTGTTTAAAACATTCATTTAGAAAACACCAGTGAGGAGAAAGAATCTATGCGAAATTAATTACAAGCTGACTTGAATTTTTAAGACACTGTATTTTGGATAATGAACCAAACATATAATTCTCATATGCATAATTAGAAATTGATTTATTGATATCCCTTATAATTACTTTTGGCAAAGAATAAAATGACCTTTAAAAGAGTTATTAACCAAAAACACAGGAAATGATTTCAATTTAGACATGCTTTTTATTTAGATTTATATTTAGAAATGGTCTGTATTTAGAGAAGTATACTTAGACAGACACCACCAATTCTGTACAGTAAAATGCAGGAATGTGTTTCTTACTAGTCTTGAAAAAAGATGGCGCATCCGCAAAAGTAAATGAGAACTCGTGTGTACAGATCTACACTGATATCAGCCTTTCTTCTGTTGAAATACAACTGCTTTACAATGTTGTGTTAGTTTCTGTTGTACAACAACATGAATCAGCCATATTCATACACATATCTACTCCCTCTTAATAAATTCAACAATATCATTATTTTTCAATTAGTCCCTCAGTACATTAGAATTCTGTTACATAAATGACAAAACATAACTCCTCTAACTACCCAAATAATGAGGGGACTTTCTATTATATATATTATTCAAAAATACTAATGTGATGCTTTCATTGTATGTTACATTTATTTCACTAAGTTATTTTAATGTAGGTGACACTTTATAAATCACCTATATGATATAAAACTTAGTAACTAAGTCAGATGACAAAATAAAACAGTGTTAAGATGTCTGATCTACTGGGAATGTATTATTGACTTTGTTTCAGTGGGACTATAAAATTAAAGGTAACTGAGCAATGAGGGGTTTATGGTCTTGTAGGGAATAACAAAGAAACCATAACACTTGTTAGCCTTAGCAGTAATTAAATAATTTGTCATTAAAGGGAATAATGATGAGAAGGCAGAGAAGAAAAAGTCATTGCAAAAAGAAATATTAGCTTCTGTATATTAAAAAGGAGAAAGGCAAAGGAAATATAAATTCAAAAAATGTGAGGAATGACCTTAACCTGGAGTTTAAATTCAATCTAAAAAAATCAAATACAATAGGATGTAATCTATGGAAGATTTGGGAGATGGAGAAAGAAAGAATGGTTCAAGTTGGGGCAAGCGCCATGGGGTTTCCATAGGCAAGAAATATCATTTCAGCCTCAGGCATTTTGAACCAACATCCAAGTAAAGAAAGAAAATCTAAGGTCACTTAGGTATATTATTAAAGTTTTGAGAAGGAACTGCCAAAAATTTCTGATGACTTGGGTATAAAGATACTGTCTAATATTTGTTATAAATTGGAGATTAGTATTGTGAAATGCAGGTTGCATCTCAATCTATAATTACATGCAGAGCTTGAGTGATGATAGTAAGCAGAAAATATTTTGAATAAGCACTTTTTAACTATATAATTAATAACTATAAATCTAGCAAGAAAATGTTACATTAATTATCATTATTAGATCTAGTTTCAAGATTATCTAGTAAATTTCTTTTTTAATTTTTAAAATTAACTTAAAACAAAATTAATTTATTTTTAATTGGAGGATGATTGCTTTACAATACTGTAAAGCAAAATACTGGCTTCTGCCATATATTAACATGAATCAGTCATAGGTATACATACATCCCCTCCCTCCCACCTCCCACCACATCCTACCCCTTAGGTTATTACAGAGTACCAAATTTGAGCTTCGTGCATCATACAGTAAATTTCTACTGGCTATCTAATTTTACATATGGCAGTATATATATTTGAATGCTACTCTCTCAATTCATCTTTTTTCCCGTATCCACAAGTCTATTCTCTACGTACATGTCTCCACTGCTGCTCTGCAAAGAGGTTCATCAGTACCATCTTTCAAGATTCCATATATATGTGTTAATATATGATATTTTTCCCTCTTTCTGAGTTACTTCACTCTGTATAATAGGTTATAGGTTCACCTACCGTCCTAGAACTGAGTCAAACACATTCCTTTCTTATGGCCAAGTAATATTCCACTGTATATATGTACCACTACTTCTTTATCCATTTATCTGTCAATGGGCATCAAGGATGCTTCCATGTCCTAGTTATTGTAAACAGTGCAGTAATGAACAGTGGGGTGCAGATGTCTTTTTCAAATATGGTTTCCTAAGGGTCTATGCCCTGTAGTGGGATTACTGGGTCATATGGTAGTTTTAATACTAGTTTATTTTTTTTAAGGCATTTCTATCACAATTGCCTCATCTCACATGCTAGTAAAGATATGCTCAAAATTCTCCAAGCCAGGCTTCAGCAATACGTGAACCGTGAACTTCCAGAGGTTTAAGCTGGTTTTAGAAAAGGCAGATGAACCAGAGATCAAATTGCCAACATCCGCTGGATCACAGAAAAATCAAGAGAGTTCCAGAAAAACATCAATTTCTGCCTCAATGACTATGCCAAAGCCTTTCACTGTGTGGATCACAATACACTGAGGAAAATTCTGAAAGAGATGGGAATACCAGACAACCTGATCTACCTCTTGAGAAACCTATATGCAGGGCAGGAAGCAACAGTTAGAACTGGGCATGCAACAACGGGCTGGTTGCAAATAGGAAAAGAAGTATGGTTGTATATTGTCACCCTACTTATTTAACTTATACGCAGAGTACATCATGAGAAACGATGGGCTGAAAGAAGCACAAGTTGGAATCAAGATTGCCAGGAGAAGTATCAATAACCTCAGATATGCAAATAACACCACCCTTATGGCAGAAAGTGAAGAGGAACTAAAAAGACTCTAGATGAAAGTGAAAGAGGAGAGTGAAAAGGTTGGCTTGAAGCTCAAAATACAGAAAACTAAGATCATGGCATCTGGTCCCAACACTTCATGGGAAATAGATGGAGAAACAGTGGAACAGTGTCAGACTTTAACTTTGGGGGCTCCAAAATCACTTCAGATGCTGCTTGCAGCCATGAAATTAAAAGACACTTACTCCTTGGAAGGAAAGTTATGACCAACCTAGATAGCATATTAAAAAGCAGAGACATTACTTTGCCAACAAAGGTCCGTCTAGTCAAGGCTATGATATTTCCAGTGGTCATGTATGGACATGAGAGTTGGACTGTGAAGAAAGCTGGTAGCCGAAGAATTGATGCTTTTGAACTGTGGTGCTGGAGAAGACCTTTGAGAGTCCCTTGGACTGCAAGGAGATCCAACCAGTCCATTCTAAAGGAGATCAATCCTGGGTGTTCATTGGAAGGACTGATGCTAAAGCTGAAACTGCAATACTTTGGCCACCTCATGCAATGAGTTGACTCACTGGAAAAGACTCTGATGCTTTGAGGGATTTGGGGACGGGAGGAGAAGGGGACGACAGAGAATGAGATGGCTGGATGGCATCACAGACTCGATGGACATGAGTTTGAGTGAACTCCGGGAGTTGGTGATAACCAGGGAGGGTGGCGTGCTGTGATTCATGGGGTTGCAAAGAGTCGGACACGACTGAGTGACTGAACTAAACTGAACTGAACAATATTCCTACCAACTATCCAAACTGTGCTAATAGTATCTACACCACTGCAGCCTAGAAGTGCATATATTAACCTTAGGTTAACAAGAATTGCTCTTCACTATGTACTACAGTATAAGTCATTCTTCTAATTGCCTTATATATGTAAAGGATCATCCTTGGAAGAACTCTGAAAAAATATTAATGTCCTTATTTTTCAGATAAGGAACCAGAGGCAGAAAAATATGGAGTGAATTGTCCAAAGGCACACAGAATCAAATGGAAGTTTAGGAAGTTTGGGTTTAGAACTCTGGTCTTAACCATTATATTTTATTGCCTCCTACTAAATTACGAGGGGGCTTCCCAGGTGGTGGCTCAATTGTAAAGAAACCGCCTGCCAAGCAGGAGGCACAGGTTTAATCCCTGGGTCTTGAAGATCCTATACAGAAGGAAATGACAACCCATCCCAGTATTCTTGTCTGGGAGATCCCATGGACAGAGCCGCCTGGTGGGCTACTAGGGGTTGCAAAGAGTCAAACACAATGTAACGACTAAACAACAAGTTACCAGGAGCACAAAGCATAGTATTTGCTTCAATTTTCTACTGGATTTCAGAATATACAAAAGATATAATGAGATATAGAATTATGAAGATTTAAGAGAAACACAGAAGAACTGTACAAAAAAGATCTTCACGAACAAGATAGTCATGATAACGTGATCACTGACCTAGAGCCAGACATCTTGGAATGTAAAGTCAAGTGGGCCTTAGAAAGCATCACTACGAACAAAGCTAGTGGAGGTGATGGAATTCCAGTTGAGCTATTTCAAATCTTGAAAGATGATGCTGTGAAAGTGCTGCACTCAGTATGCCAGCAAATTTGGAAAACTCAGCAGTGGCCACAGGACTGGAAAAGTTCAGTCTTCATTCCAATCCCAAAGAGCAATGCCAAAGAATGCTCAAACTACCGCACAATTGCACTCATCTCACACGCTAGAAAAGTCATGCTCAAAATTCTCCAAGCCAGGCTTCAGCAATATGTGAACCTTGAACTCCCAGATGTTCAAGAAGGTTTCAGAAAAGGCAGAGGCACCAGAGATCAAATTGCCAACATCCGCTGGATCATAGAGAAAGCAAGAGAGTTCCAGAAACCATCTATTTCTGCTTCATTGACTATGCCAAAGCCTTTGACTGTGTCGATCACAATAAACTGTGGAACATTCTGAAAAGAGATGGGAATACCAGACCACCTGACCTGCCTCTTGAGAAACCTGTATGCAGGTCAGGAAGCAACAGTCAGAACTGTACATGGAAGAACAGACTGGTTCCAAATAGGAAAAGGAGTACGTCAAGGCTGTATATTGTCACCTTGCTTATTTAACTTATATGCAGAATACATCATGAGGAACACTAGGCTTGAAGAAGCACAAGCTGGAATCAAGATTGCCGGGAGAAATATCAATAACCTCAGATATACAGATGACACTACCCTTATGGCAGAAAGTGAAGAGGAACTCAAAAGCCTCTTGATGAAAGTGAAAGAGGAGAGTGAAAAGTTTCGCTTGAAGCTCAACATTCAGAAAACAAAGATCATGGCATCTGGTCCCATCACTTCATGGGAAATAGATGGGAAAACAGTGGAAACAGTGTCAGACTTTATTTTTTTGGGTTCCAAAATCACTGCAGATGCTGACTGCAGCCAGGAAATTAAAAGACGCTTACTCCTTGGAAGGAAAGTTATGACCAACTAAGATAGTATATTAAAAAGCAGAGACATTACTTTGCCAACCAAGGTCCATCTAGTCAAGGCAATGGTTTTTCCTGTGGTCATGTATGGATGTGAGAGTTGGACTGTGAAGAAAGCTGATCGCTGAAGAATTGATGCTTTTGAACTGTGGTGCTGGAAAAGACTCTAGAGAGTCCCTTGGACTGCAAGGAGATCCAACCAGTCCATTCTAAAGATCAATCCTGGGTTCATTGAAAGGACTGATGCTAAAGCTGAAACTGCAATAATTTGGCCACCTCATGCGACGAGTTGACTCACTGGAAAAGACTCTGATGCTAGGAAAGTTTGGGGGCAGGAAGAGAAGTTGACGACAGACACTGAGATGGCTGGATGACATCACCAACTCTGTGGACATGAATTTGAGTGAACTCTGGGTGTTGGTGATGGATAGGGAGGCCAGGCATGCTATGATTCGTTGGGTCGCAAAGAGTCGGACACGACTGAGCGACTGAACTGAACTGAACTCATGTATTATTAAAATATTTCTAAATTTCCAGTTGGGCAAATCATTCCCACATTTAAATTGCAAATTTCTAATCAAGGTGATGTTAAGAGTTGACATATGAAAACCCAACTGCATATCAACATGATAACAATATGTGTATACACACATCCATATGCACGCACACAAACATAAAAACAATGCCCCTAAATAATGGAAATGAGCAAAACCAGATCTTAATAAAAATTGACTTATACAAAGAGTAAATAACCTGAATTGTGTGTTGTGTGTGTTTGTGGAAATGCAAATACATGGATAGTTCTATATACATAAACATACAACATAAAGCTTTCAATATATACTCCGAAAACTGGGAATATACTTTCAGTTCAGTTCAGTCACTCAGTCATGACTGACTCTTTGTGACCCCATGAATCACAGCACGCCAGGGCTCCCTGTCCATCACCAACTCCCAGAGTTCACTCAAACTCATGTCCATCGAGTCGGTGATGCCATCCAGCCATCTCATTCTCTGTCGTCCCCTTCTCCTCCCGCCCCCAATCCTTCCCAGCATCAGAGTCTTTTCCAGTGAGTCAACTCGTCGCATGAGGTGGCCAAAGTATTGGAGTTTCAGCTTTAGCATCAATCCTTCCAATGAACACCCAGGATTGATCTCCTTTAGAATGGACTGGTTGGATCTCCTTGCAGTCCAAGGGACTCTCTAGAGTCTTCTCCAGCACCACAGTTCAAAAGCATCAATTCTTTGGTGATCAGCTTTCTTCACAGTCCAACTCTCACATCCATACATGACCACGGGAAAAACCATAGCCTTGACTAGACGGACCTTGGTTGGCAAAGTAATGTCTCTGCTTTTTAATATACTATCTAGGTTGGTCATAACTTTCCTTCCAAAGAATAAGCGTCTTTTAATTTCATGGCTGCAATCAGCATCATGGATATGTGTGATGACACTGATGTTCACAAACACAGAACTTCAACTGAGGAGGTCCAGTACCATGCATTGGAAACCAAGCACAAGTGAAGAGCAAGAAATATAGGAAAGATATCCTGGAAAATATGAGCTGAACTTTTTTCCAAAACTGATGAAAAACAAATGTTTTCTTTGTCTTGTTCATACTCTACCATATTGGTCACTCCTCTCATTTGTCTTCTTCAGATGGAAAGCACACCAAATACCAAGCAAGAGGAACATAAATTTTTTTACACACAGGCATGATTAATGAAATAACAAAATATCCAGAATAAATATAAATATAAAAATCTTAAACTGGGAGAAAAGTTAAATATCAACCAAATTAGAATACAAGACTTTTAATCAGTAAAATAATAAGATTCAGCTAATACAATCAACCTTACAGACATTTAAAAATTTAACATAAAAGATTTTACCACATACTCATTATGTCATACTTGGCTCTAAGGAGGAAAAAAGTCTAAGAAAGTGTAAAAGTGAAAACTTTAACTGTATATGTAATGTTTTATACAATTAATTAAAATTATATAGCAAATATAACAAATTTATAATTCATTAATTTCAAGAGAAAAAAAATCCATTAGAATCAAAATAGATTAAAGACCTAAATGCAAGACCAGAAACAATAAAACACTTAGAGGAAAACTTAGGGTGAATACTCTTTGACATAAATCACAGCAAGATCCTCTATGACTGACTTTCTAAAGTAATGGAAATGAGAACAACAACAACAAAAAATGGAACTTAATTAAACTAAAAATCTTTTGCATAGCAAAGGAAACTATAAACAAGGTGAAAAGATAACCCTCAGAATGGGAAACAAAATAGCAAATGAAACAACTGACAAAGGATTAATCTCCAAACTATACAAGCAGCTCATGCAGCTCAGTATCAGAAAAACAACAACCCAATCAAAAAGTGGGCAGAAGACCTAAACAGACATTTCTACAAAGAAAATATGCAGTTGGCTAATAAAAACATGAAAAGATACTAAACACTGCTCATTATTATTAGAGAAATACAAGTCAAAACTACCATGAGGTATCACCTCAGACCATTTAGAACAACCATCATCAAAAAACCGATACAAATAATAAATGCTGGAGAGGGTGTGGAGCAAAGTGACCCCTCTTGCACTGTTGGTGGGAATGTAAACTGATATAGCCAGTATGGAAACCACAACATGGAGTTTTCTTAAAAAACTGAGAATAAAACTACCAAATGACCCAGCAATCCCACTACTGGGCACATACCCTGAGAAAACCTTAGCTGAAAAAGACATATGTACTCCAATGTACACTGCAGCACTATTTACAATAGCTAGGACATGGAAGCAATCCAGATGCTCATCAACAGATGTATGGATAAAGAAGTTGTGGTACATGTATACAGTGTATAAAAAGCAATGTATTTGAGTCAGTTTTAATGAGGTGGGTGAACCTAGAGCCTATGATACAAAGTAAAGTAAAAAAGAGAAAGAAAAATATTGCATATTAACATATATATGTGTATATATATATATGGAATCTAGGAAGATGATACTGACGAACATATTTGCAGAGCAGCAATGGAGATGCAGACATAGAGAACAGAATTGTGGATTCAGTAGCAGAAGGGGAGGGTGAAATGAACTGAGAATCATGGAAACATATAAAATAGACAGCCAGTAGAATTTGCTGTATGATGTGGGGAGCCCAAACAGGTACTCTGTGACAACCTACAGGGCTGGGATGGGGTAGGAGGTGGGAGGTTCAAGAAGAAGGGAATATACATATACCAATGGCTGATTCACATTGATGTATGGCAGAAACCAAATCAATATTGTAAAGTAATCATCCTCTAATTAAAAATAAAAAAATAAAATTCAGTTCAGTTCAGTTCAGTCGCTCAGTCGTGTCCGACTCTTTGCAACCCCATGAATCACAGCACACCAGGCCTCCCTGTCCATCACCAACTCCCGGAGTTCACTCAAACTCATGTCCATCGGTGACACTATCCAGCCATCTCATTCTCTGTTGTCCCCGTCTCCTCCCACCCTCAATCCCTCCCAGCATCAGAGTCTTTTCCAGTGAGTCAACTCGTTGCATGAGGTGGCCAAAGTATTGGAGTTTCAGCTTTAGCATCAGTCCTTCCAATGAACACCCAGGATTGATCTCCTTTAGAATGGACTGGTTGGATCTCCTTGCAGTCTAAGGGACTCTCAAGAGTCTTCTCCAGCACCACAGTTCAAAAGCATCAATTCTTCAGCAATCAGCTTTCTTCACAGTCCAACTCTCACGTCCATACATGACCACTGGAAATATCATAGCCTTGACTAGATGGACCTTGGTTGGCAAAGTAATGTCTCTGCTTTTTAATATACTATCTAGGTTGGTCATAACTTTCCTTCCAAGGAGTAAGCGTCTTTTAATTTCATGGCTGCAATCAGCATCTGCAGTGATTTTGGAGCCCCCAAAATAAAGTCTGACACTGTTTCCACTGTTTCCCCATCTATTTCCCATGAAGTGATGGGACCAGATGCCATGATCTCTGTTTTCTGAATGTTGAGCTTCAAGCCAACCTTTTAACTTTCCTCTTTCACTTTCATCAGTTAGATGTGTATTATTTTAGTCATAGCTTTGTTTTCTTTCCTTTTACTTTTTTACTGAAAAATCTCCAAAAAACAATGAGTGCACTAGTATATCATTCCTTCTTCACTCATATTTATTTTCCTTAAGCATAAAGTACTCTAACAGTCTAACTCTGCTGAGGATAGCAGTTCATAAATAATAACAGCAGCACTACTACTAATAATAAAATAAACAATGAGTAAAAAGGTCTCTAACAAATAGCTTGCATTTGCAACAAAAAAAAAATTGAAAAAAATTACATCATTGCTGCATTCTAGTTCAGAAATACAATAAAATTCTGTTGAACTCAAATTTTATCTTATGAAAAATGCTAATATTTTAAAAAATGAAAATATACATTCAAAGATTATGTTGACAAAGTTAATTTTAAAGGATTCAATTTGAGATCTTTGTACTTACTCTATCAAAAGACTTTCACTATACAAAAGAAATACTTTTCACTCATCTCAAACTGCATTGTACTGTTCTAGAGTATAAATATCTCTGGGGGGTACAAAACAATGACAACAGTTTCTTTAATAACTAATCAGTGCATTTTAAACACATATAGGTCTTTTCTGCTTTATACATTTCTTGTTAGAAGTGAAGCACATAGGCTGAAACAGGATATTTTGACCGATGAAAAGATATTTTGAATTTGGACATATGGGATAGAGTGTTGCGGCAGGAATATTGCTAATTTTTGCATAATAAATTCATCTCTTCCACTCCATGACTATTGATGAAGAATGCATTTCACAAGAGAGAGTTCCATGCCAGCAAAACATAATCGTAAGAAATATTTCATGCAAAAAGATGACTATTCCCTCCCATTTCTTAAGGTAAGCAATTTTTTCATCTAGTGTTAAAACTCATCCCTAAGCTAGGTCATTAGCTGGAAAGAAAAGCACCATTCACCAGCCAAGGCAGAAAAGATGAGTGAAACTAAATTCCTTCAAACATAACTGGATTGTTTTTCTCGGACAATTAAAGTTTTGAGATATATCAGTTAAAATCCACAGATACAACTTTTAAGCAATTGTAGACTGGGTATATGTTACTGAATAAGGAATTTAAAACCATGTTTACTGATTTTGTCTTGAAATATTCTAATTAAATGTAATCTTCATCTTATATCTCTTTCTTATCAACAAAAACTAAAATTATGTGCAACTGGCCACACCAATCATTTTTTATGACAAGATTCCTTGTTTTTTCATTGAATATATAGTATTTTGAAAAGGATGTTTAATTAAATCAATGGAGACTTTCTTCTGATTTTACCCTATAGTCTTACATTTTATTATATACCATAATTTAAAAACTGGAGTCCAATATATGTGTACAAACACACTTAGGAAACTAACCTAGTGATGCTTAATATCAATAATGTCTCTTTATGGATCCGTTGTCATCAATGGAAGTCATCATGTATTTCAGGGGGATGGATGATGGTGTGTTTTATTGGAAGCCCTAATAGCCAAAGAGCGACCTCAGGGGAAGGAGGCTACAATAATTTTATTTTCTTTGCTGACAATATCATGTCTTCTGGATATATGCTAAGGGGTTACACTCATTTGCAACAAATTTATAATGAGAATACAACTTTTATCATCTCATCTAGTCTTCCTCTCTGATACTCCTCTCCCTTCCTGGACAGCAAAGTTACAGACTGTCCTACTACCCAGCAGCCAATACTGCATACATTGTCCTCTACAGATAAGAAACTTTGGGTATTCCCATTCATTCACTACCCAGAAGTATGTGTGTGTGCTGGGTCACAGAGTTGAGCCCAATTCTGTGATCCTATGGATTACAGGGAGAAGGCAATGGCAAGCCACTCCAGTACTCTTGCCTAGAAAATCCCATGGATGGAGGAGCCTGGTAGGCTGCAGTCCGTGGGGTCGCTATGGGTCGGACACGACTGAGCGACTTCACTTTCACTTTTCACTTTCACACATTGGAAAAGGAAATGGCAACCCACTCCAGTGTTCTTGCCTGGAGAATCTCAGGGACGGGGGAGCCTGGTAGGCTTCCGTCTATGGGGTCACACAGAGTCGGACACGACTGAAGTGACTTAGCAGCAGCAGCAGCAGCAGCATGGATTACAGACCCAAGGCTCTAACATCTGCAGTGATTTTGGAGCCCAGAAAAATAGTCTGTAACTGTTTCCATTATTTCCCCATCTATTTGCCATGAAGTTATGGGACCAGATCTGTTTTCTGAATGTTGAGTTTAAACCAACTTTTTTACTCTCCTCTTTCACTTTTATCATGAGGCTCTTCAGTTCTTCTTTGCTTTCTGCTGTAAGGATGGTGTTATTTGCATATGTGAGTTTATTGATACTTGGCCCAAAAATCTTGACTCCAGCTTGTGCTTCATCCAGTCCAGCATTTCTCATGATGTACTCTGCATATAAGTTAAATACGCAGGGTGACAATATACAGTCTTGACGTATTCCTTTTCCGATTTGGAACCAATCTGTTGTTCTATGTCCAGTTCTAACTGTTGCTTCTTGACCTGTATACAGATTTCTCAAGAGGCCGGTCAGGTGGTCTGGTATTCCCATCTCTTTAACAATTTTCCACAGTTTGTTGTTATACACAGAGTCAAAGACTTTGGTGCGGTCAATAAAATAGAAGTAGATGTTTTTCCGGAACTCTCTCACTTTTTCGATGATCCAACAGATGTTGGCAATTTGATCTCTGGTTCCTCTGTCTTTTCTAAATCCAGCTTGAACACATGGTAGTTCATGGATCACATACTGTTGAAGCCTGGTTTAGAGAATTTTGAGCATTATTTTGCTAGCATGTGAGATGAATGCAATTGTGCAGTAGTTCGAACATTATTTGGCATTGCCTTTCTTCAGGACTGGAATGAAAACTTACCTTTTCCAGTCCTGTGGCCACTGCTGAGTTTTCCTAATTTGCTTACATATTGAATGCAGCACTTTCACAGATCATCAATCAGGATTTGAAATAGCTTAATTGCAATTTCATCACCCCCACTAGCTTTGTGCATAGTGATGTTTCCTAAGGCCCACTTGATTTCGCATTCTAGGATGTCTGGCTCTAGGTGAGTGAGAACACCATCATGGTTATCTGGGTCATGAAGATCTTTTTTGTACAGTTCTTCTGTGTATTCTTGCCACCTCTTTATATCATCTGCTTCTGTTAGGTCCACACAGTTTCTGTCCTTTATTGTGTCCAACTTTGCATGAAATGTTCCCTTGTTATCTCTTTTCTTGAAGAGATCTCTAGGTTTTCCCATTCTATTGTTTTCCTCTATTTCTTTGCACTGATCACTGAGGCAGGCTTTCTTATCTCTCCTTCCTATTCTTCAGAACTCTGAATTCAAGTGGGTATATCTTTCCTTTTCTCCTTTGTCTTTAGCTTCTCTTCTTTTCTCAACTATCTGTAAGGCCTCCTCAGACAACCATTTTGCCTTTTTGTACTTTTACTTGGGAATGGTCTTGATCACTGCCTCTTGTACAATGTCATGAACCTCTGTCCATAGTTCTTCAGACACTCTATCAGATCTAATCCCTTGAATCTATTTGTCACTTCCACTGTATAATCCTAAGGGATTTGATTGAGGTCATATCTGAATGGTCTAGTGGTTTTCCCTACTTTCTTCAACTGAAGTCTGAATTTGGCAATAAGGAGTTCATGATCTGATCCACAGTCAGCTCCCGGTCTTGATTTTGCTGACTTTATAGAGCTTCTTCATCTTTGTCTGCAAAGAATATAATCAATCTGATTTTAGTATTGACAGTCTGGTGATGTCCAGTAGAGTGATGTAGAGTCTTCCCACGTGTTATTGGAAGAGGGTGTTTGCTATGACCTGTGCGTTCTCTTGGCAAAACTCTGTTAGCCTTCACCTGCTTTGTTTTTTACTCCAAGGCCAAATTTGCCTGTTATTTCAGGTATCTCTTGACTTCCTCTTTTTGGATTCCAGTCCCCTATAATTAAAAGCACATCTTTTTGGGTGTTAGTTCTCTCAGGTCTATAGGTATTCATAGAACCATTCAGCTTCTTCAGCATTTCTGGTCTGGACATAGACTTGGATTTCTGTGATATTGAATGGTTTGCCTTGGAAACAAACAGAGATCATTCTGTCATTTTTGAGATTGCACCCAAGTACTGAATTTCAGACTCTCTTGTTGACTATGATGACTCTTCCTTTTCTTCTAAGGGATTCCTGCCCACAGTAGTAGATATAACAGTCATCTGAGTTACATTCACCCATTCCAGTCCATTTTAGTTCACTGATTCCTAAAATGTGGATGTTCACTCTTGCCATTTCCTGTTTGACCACTTCCAATTTGCCTTAATTCATGGACCTAATGTTCCAGGTTCCTATGCAATATTGCTCTTTATAGCATCAGAGTTAAATTCCATCTCTAGTCACATCCACAACTGGGTGTTGTTTTTGCTCTGGCTCCATCTTTTCATTCTTTCTGGAGTTAGTTCTCCACTGATCTTCCAGCACCTATTGGGTCCCTACTGACCTGGGGAGTTCATCATTCAGTGTCCTATCTTTTTGCCTTTTCATGCTAGATTCTCAAGGCAAGAATACTGAAGTGGTTTGCCATTCCCTTCTCCAGTGGACCACATTCTGTCAGAACTCTCCACGATGACTCACTCGTTCGTCTTGGGTGACCCTGCATAGCATGGTTCATAGTTTCATTGAGTTTGAGAAGGCTGTGATCCATGTGATCACTTTGGTTAGTTTTCTGTGACTGTGATTTTCATTCTGCCTGCACTCTGATAGACAAGGACAAGAGGATTATGGAAGCTTCCTAATGGGAGAGACTGACTGAGGGGGAAACTGGGTCTTGTTCTGAGGGGAGGGGTCATGCTCAATAAATCTTGAATCTAATTTTCTATTGATGGTCAGGACTATGTTCCCTCCCTGTTGTTTGTCCTGAGGTCAAACTATGATGGAGGTTATGAAAATAATGGTGACCTCCTTCAAAAGGTCCCATGCAAGCACTGCTGCACTCAGTGCCCCTGACCCCGCATCAGGCCACCATCAACCCAGAGACTCCTGGACATGCAAGGGCAAGGCTGGGTCAGTCTCTTGTGGGATCATTGCTACTTTCTCCTGGGTCCTGGTGTACACATGGTTTTGTTTGTGCCCTCCAATAGTCTGTTTCCCCAATCCTGTGTAAGATCTGGTGGCTCTATGGTGGAGTTAATGGTGACCTTCTCCAAAAGGGCTTATGCCATACCCAGGTCTGCTGCATCAAGAACCCCTGACCCTGCCTTAGGCCCCTGCTGACCTGTACCTCTGCAGGAGACACTCAGATACACTTCTGGCTCAGCCTCTGTGGGGTCTCTGGGTCCTGGTATGTGCAAGGTTTGTTTCAGCTCTCTGAGCATCTCTGGCGGGTAAGGGTTTTGATTCTAAATGCGATTTTGCCCCTCCTACCATCTTGCTGGGATATATATATATATATATATATATAAAGAAATACATAATAACAATATATATCAGGCTTCTCTGGTAGCTCAGATGGTAAAGCGTCTGCCTACAATGTGGGAGACCCAGGTTTGATCTCTGGATTGGGATGATCCCTGGAAAACGAAATGGCAGCCCATTCCAGTATTCATGCCTAGAAAATCCCATGGACCAAGGAGCCTGGTGGGCTACAGTCCATGGGGTCGCAAAGAGTCGGACACGACTGAGTGACTTCTTTATAATAACAATGATTCTGCCTCATGCCAGGGTTTTAGACCCCACTATTTCATTTTCCCCAATATTTAGGTATGTTTAACTGTCTATTGTTTACTTTTCTTTTTTAACTGATTCTGGTTCAAGTTTATGTTAATTAGTCTAAAGCTGAAAATTTCTGATCTGACTTTCAGACTTAGTTAAATCAGCAACTAAGAGATAACAATGTCATGCATTAACTCTGTGGACAGCTCTGTAAGTAGTCCATTTTTTTATACCGAAAATTTTAAGGAGCTCCTTCTTTTTCTTACGGTTTCATCTATGCAAGTGATTGAGCAATTGAATGAGATTCTAAAATAGTTAAACCAAACTGATCTACAAGTACCAGAGAACAGTGATTTTCTCCCTTCTGGAAATGAGAATAGTATAAGCCAATACTGGTGCTGCTGCTGCTAAGTCACTTCAGTCGTGTCCGACTCTGTGCGACCCCATAGACGGAAGCCCACCAGGCTCCCCCGTCCCTGGGATTCTTCAGGCAAGAACCCTGGAGTGGGTTGCCATTTCCTTCTCCAATGTGTGAAAGTGAAAAGTGAAAGTGAAGTCACTCAGTCATGTCCAACCCTTAGCGACCCCACGGACTGCAGCCTACCAGGCTCCTCCATCCATGGGATTTTCTAGGCAATAGTACTGGAGTGGCTTGCCATTGCCTTCACCGGAAGCCAATACTACATATAGCTAAAATGTCCAGTGGGATAGTACCATGACTGAATGACTGTTATGAGTTCTCTGTGGGCCCCTTCCTCAGTAAATACATAGATGTGTGTGTGTGTGTGTATGTACATATATATATATATATAATATATGACTGTGCTAGTATGTGGAGAAGGAAATGGCAACCCACTCCAGTGTTCTTGCCTGGAGAATCCCAGGGACGGGGGAGCCTGGTGGGCTTCCGTCTATGGGGTCACACAGAGTCGGACACGACTGAAGTGACTCAGCAGCAGCAGCAGCAGCAGCAGTGCTAGTATGAAGGTGAATATAAGCCAGGCAAGATTCATTGCTATAGATTTCTTATTCAGTTCAGTTCAGTCGCTCAGTCGTGTCCGACTCTCCGCGACCCCATGAATCACAGCACACCAGGCCTCCCATTCATTTTTATTTTAAAAGATATTAAAATGAAAACATTTTCCCAGGCCCCAAGAATACTGTAGAATCTGGGCACTATGCCACCTATACCTCACAGATAAGTTAGTCTTGGTGGGTAGACTGTTCTTCATGTAGTACAAAACACTAAGTTTCCTAACATAAGACCCATGCCAAGAATCTGCAACACTGATGACTGCAAAGAGTCAAATGAAATATCATGCAAGAAGATGAAATATAATGAAGAAAAATAATCTCACATAACATGAACTTTCAAACAAAAATCTTAGAGCTCGTAAGTATTCAAACAAAAATTACTATTTTTAACAGAAAATGCAAAAAATTAAGGATATTGAACATCAATAGATGGAAATATTATGCAGCATTCCCCAGAGGACCATGAATATAGTTGTTGACATCTAAAAGTATAAAGAGCAGAAACCCTGCAATGAATAAAGGAATTTATTAAATAATGTGGTAAATCTATAAAAGATGATACCCCAATGTGTCACACTTAGCATACTCCCTGGAGTACAGGTGGAATCTGTGACTTGCTTCTAAACAATACAACTTGACAAAGATAATGGGATGTTACTCCCATTATTTTTCTCATGTAAGACTCCTAGCCACTGGGGAGAGAGACATAGGGATAGAGGTATTCTATTGGACTTAAAGAAGTAAGCTTCCATATTGTAAAAGTATTCATGAAGATCTTTATGGCAGGGAATGGTGGGCAGCTTCCAAAACCTGGTGGAGCCCACAAGTCAACAATCAATAAGAAGAATTTGAGGACCTCAGTTAAAGAGTTATGAGGAAATGAAAATATTCAGGTGTTCAAATAAAAATTATCTCACACACAGTTAACAAACAGAACAAATATTAGATACAACATATCTGAAAAAAGATTTAGAGAGTTGGAGAATAAACATAAATAGACTGAAATGACGCATGCAGAAAAATAAATGTGGCTAGAATGAGTAGCTCCATCATATATTTAGAAGAAGTTATCAAGGAAGGGAATACTGACAATGAGGATAAAGGAACATTTGGAGACTACTTAAAGATAAAGGGAATATCATGATTAAATATTTTTAGCACCAAATAATGTTTGGATCCTCAGACTAAAAGCATCACCAGTTTACATTAGAAGAGCTGAGTAAATTTTAGAAAAATCATCAATTAGACATTGCATACTAAAGTGTGAAACATCAAGAAAAAGACAAATATGAAAATAAAAGAGAAAGACTGATCTGGAAAAGTACAACAATCAAATTAGCAGATATTTTATAAGCAGGAAGTAAGTCATAGCTTCAGAGTAAATGGAAAACATTGATAAATTGGCATTTAGTTACTCTCTACTGGCGCTCAAGTGAAAGGGTACACTGTCAACATTTTAGGGAAATGATGCAGAAATGTATTATCTAGAGACCCTCAGTGAATAGATTACTAAAGACTATCATTCATTACAATGAGAAATTAATGCAGCAAATAAATTAATCCAGGTATTTTTAAAGGGACAAGGGAAGCTAGGGTGAACAAAGAAATTTATATAGCAAATCAGAAAGTATGAATATTTATTGTAAACATCAAATAAGTAAATAAATAATGCAAATTTTCTATTCAAAGCAAACTAGAATTAAAAATATAGATATAAATAATACAGAAAAGTTTAAGTTTAAAGAAAAACCATTCCACTGATTTTATTTCTTATCCAAAAGAGGCCAAATATCCTAATTAATGTTAAGTGGAATTAATATATCCATGGTAAAATATTAAATGTGCTATGGAGAGAGTAACATGTATGTTTTATAAACCATTAAAGAAAAAATTCTATATGAAAAGGACTTTATCAATCCTATAAAACTAAGAAATTTTAAAAAGTAACAAAATGTACAGCAAATAAAAAACCCAATTTAATATGATAATAACTGCAATATATGTCTATAGTCACTGTAATCACATGTTCCGTTCCGTTCCATCGCTCAGTCGTGTCCGACTCTATGCGACCCCGTGGACTGTAGCCTACCAGGCTTCTCCGTCCATGGGATTCTCCAGGCAAGAATACTGGAGTGGGTTACCGTTTCCTTCTCCAGAGGATCTTCCCGACCCAGGGATCGAACCCGGTCTCCCGCATTGGAGGCAGACGCTTTAACCTCTGAGCCACCAGGGAAGCCCAATCACATGTTAATCTCATCTATTAAAAATGAGAGCACTTCTCTTGTAACTATGTACTGTTTTGGCTAATAAAACTAAGCACACCTTCACAGAATATGTAAAAACTAATGGATGAAGGAAGATACACCTGAAAAAGAGGAATCTCCCTCCCAAGAAAATTCTTATACCTCAAAATTTATAATTAAAAAATGAACTTAAGGCAAAAATATCAAGTAGAAAACGTATACTACAAAAAGTAAGGGTACACAAGCAATATTTTAAAAGAGTCATATACATCTAAGTGTCTTCACAGATGGCTCAGTGGTAGAGAATTGGTAGAGAATCTGCCTGCCAATGCAAGAGACACATTGAGTTTGATCCCTGGATTGGGAAGATACCCTCCAGGAGGAAATAGCAACCCACTCCAGTATTCTTGTCTGCAGAATCCCATGGAGAGGGGAGCCTGATGGGCTACAATCCAAAGGGTGGCAAAGAGTCAGACATGACTGAGCAATTGAGCATATACAAGTGCAATTAACATAAAGCAAAATTATGTAAAGAAAAATACAGATAAAACCCACAAACTTAAAAGAAATTCACAAATCCACAAATGTAATCCAAAATTAAAACATATCCTCCCAGCCCTAAATTATTTCATACATAAAGGACCAGTATGACATAATTTATATGTTATCATATGCCTAGAAACTGTATCAATAGATTTAGGAATATAATTTGGAATACTACTTTTGAGTTCCAACTTTATCAGATGATGGGAGTATACAATCTATAAAACATTTTTTTTGCATTTAACAAGAATAAGTAGAAATATTTTTTACAGATATACTTATGTAACACCAAAGTTTTAACTCTGGCCAATGTAAGTTTTCATATACTATAACAATTTAGGAAGAATAAAATTGAATAAGCTTTTAATTAAGGATAATAATTTCCAAATTTAACCTTGAATATTTAGTATCCAATACCATTCTCACAATATTATTTTTCTAATATTTTATTTTATTTTTTTAAATTTATTTATTTTAATTGGGGGCTAATTACTTTACATTATTGTATTAGTTTTGCCAATTTATTAACTAACATAATCAACTGCATTATCAATTACTTTAAAGGCAAAGATAATAGTAGTAGTGTTTTAGTGTTCTATAATCCTGCCATACATTAGACTTAACTTTTCAGGGAAAATTTAGGGCATTAACAAACAACATGCCAACATGTGAATAAAGCCCATGAGGTAAACTCTGAGACAAAAACATCCTAGTGGTAAACAAATGTTTATATCCCATGTGAATCATCAATTTCAGAGATAGAAAAGATATCTATGGAAGATAAATACCTTCCACCTAACTGCATATGGATTTTTTTCAGCAATACGGCATATTAAATAATAATGACTAGTCAGGATTCCTACTACACAAAGGAAAATTTAAAAGATAAACTCCAAAGAAATAACTGAAATTACTACCATTTGAATGATCCAGAACGTCTGTATGTTTAACAGAGAGATCCAAGCACCAAGGAAAAAGATGATATCATATATAATCATTTGTTAAAGTATTTTCAAAAAATTAGACAACAGAGCCAACCATATTTCAGGCAAAGTGGGTGTATTAGTTTTAATGTGAGAGTTGTAATAAAGCTGTCATATTATTGGGACACTAGGACATAAAGAGCTAAGCAAACGGTCCATGTAAGCAGTGTTCTTAATTCAGTGTTAGACTAAAGTAAACAAATAATTCTATTCACAGGGATAAAAAGATAATAACTGATGTGAAAATAATAAAAAGAAAGTGATAATGATATTATGTATTATTCTGCTAATTTTTATCAAGTGGTTAATTTATTTTCATATACGCTTACTAAATACTTCAAGATTTTTTACCCATGCATATATGGTCAATTAATTTATGATGAGTCAAGAATATACCATGGAGAAAGGACAGTCTCTTCAATAAATGGTACTGGGAAAACTAGTTACATGCAAAAGAATGAAACTGGATGACTATCTTACACCATACTCAAAAAATTAACTGAAAAGAAATTAAATACTTAAATGTAAGACCTGAAAACATAAAATTTCTAGAAGAAAGTGTAGACAATAAGCTTCTTCACCAGGCACTGATGATGATTTTTTGAATCTGATAACAAAAGCAAAAGCAACAACAAAATAAACAAAAACACAGTAGTACATTATTCTAAAAAGCTTCTGCACAGTGGAAAAAAAAAAAACATCAATTAAAGGAAAAAACAACCTGACCAATGAGAGAAAATTTCTGCTAATATCATATCTGGTAATGGGTTAATATCCAATATATATAAAGAATTCATACAATCCAAGAGCAAAACAACAGTAACAACAACAATTTGATTTAAAAAATATGTGTTTGGGGGACACTGTGATGAGGCCAAAGCTGTGGACATCCCCCACATGGACAAGGCGCTGAAGAAACTCAACAAGAATAAGAAATTGGTCAAGAAGCTGGCCAAGATCTATGATGCCTTTTTGGCATCCAAGTCTCTTATTAAGTAGATTCCACAAATCCTGGGTGTAGGCCTGAATAAGGCTGGCGAGTTCCCTTCCTTGCTGACCCAGAATAAGAATGTGGTGGCCAAACTTGATGAAGTCAAGTCCATGGCAGTGGTTGTTGGCCACATGACGATGACAGACAATGAGATTATGTACAATATCTACTTCACTGTCAACTTCCTGGTGCCACTGTTCAATAAAAATTGGCAGAATTTCCTCCAGGCTCTGTAAATTAAGAGCACCTTCAGCAAATCTCAGCATCTGTACTAAGGCGCAGTGTTTTAAGTACTAAACACCTATACTAAGGTACTAAGCTTAATAAACCATACTTGCACCATTAAAAAAAACAATAGAACTACCATGAAATAATCCAGCAATAACTCTGGGGTATTTATCCAAAGAAAATAAAAACACTAACTTAAAAAGATCTATGTGCCCACTACTGATTGCAGCAATATTTACAATAGCCAAGACCTAGCTCAGAGGAGGCAATGGTAACCCACTCCAGTACTCTTGCCTGGAAAATTCCATGGATGGAGGAGCCTGGTGGGCTGCAGTCCATGGGGTCACGAAGAGTCAGACACGACTGAGAGACTTCACTTTCACTTTTCACTTTCATGTATTGGAAAAGGAAATGGCAACCCACTCCAGCACTCTTGCCTGGAGAATCCCAGGGATGGCGGAGCCTGGTGGGCTGCCGCCTATGGGGTCGCACAGAGTCAGACAGGACTGAAGCGACTTAGCAGCTTTGCAGCAGCAGCAACAATCTAAGTCTCCATCAACAGAGGAATGGATAGACATTTTGACAACAATATAATATTAGTCATTAAAAAAGAATGAAATCTTGTGTTTGCAACAACATGGATAGACTCTAAGTGAAATAAATCAGAGAAACATAAGTGCTGTTTGATTTCATTTATATATGTAATCTAAAAACACAAATACAAACACACACACACAAAAACCAAGCTCACAGATACAGAGGACAGGCAAGTTATTGCCAGAGGATGGGGGTGGCGGTGGTGGGAGAAATATGTAAAGGGGATCAAAACTATAAACTCTTAGTTAAAAAGTAAATAAGTCATGGGGAATTAACGTACAGCATGATGACTATAGTTAACAATACTGCATTACCTATTCAAAAGATGCTAAAAAAGTAGTATTATCACAAGAAAAAAATTTTTGGTTAACTATGCAAGGTGACAAGGTCAACTAGACTTACTGTGCTGATTGTTTCACAATGTATACAAATATTGAACCATTATTTTGCATGCCTGAAACTAATGTTATATGCCAATTATTCCTCAATAAAAAATGAGGTTATAAACATTAAAAAGATGGATGTTTTTTTCCTCCAAAATCTAGCTGAAGAAGTTAAAGATCAGAAATTATTGCCTATGTTCACATGAGCATTCATTGAAAGAACTGAGATTCCAATCCAGGTACATGTGATTTCAAAGCCCCATTTGTCTGCAAGGATACCTGATACTTCTCCAGAGAAACTGATTAGTGATACAATGTAATATACAATCTAGTTACTGGATTTGAAAGAGACCAGGCAGGATTTAATCATCAGGTCTTATGAACTGTGTTAGTCTGATGAAAAACTGCTATTGTCTTTTCCAAAGTTTCTTTGAAACGTTTTCTAACAGGGAATAAGATGAGAGATAATAAATTAGTTAGTAACAAAAATTTCTAAAAATTGATTGAAAATGTTTATTTTAGTTCTTATTACTAATTTATTGACTGTCCTATATTAAAGGATTAGAAAGAAAAATAAGCATAAGAGAAAACCGTGTAGAAATATCAGTTGAAGATGTGAGTGATGGATTAGATAAGTGCACAGATTACTTTTATTTCAAGTTCTTTTACTTACCAGTGAGAAACAGACTGGTCCTTCTTAAGATTCCTAGTTTCTAAATTCTTAATTATTCATAATTGTACCAGTATGAAATATTTTATAGGCAAATAATATTAAAATGTTGAGTGTGACAGTATGTGGGTATCTCTCTATATACAGATTTTTACATTTCAACTCAAAACTGTTATATATCTACTGAGCATGAATAATTCACATGAGGGCTATAAGTCTATTTTCTTTGTATTTCCAACAATTTACTTCCTTTTGGTGACACTAATAAGTCAACATGGAGAGGGCCTGGCATCTTAGTTGCTCCTCTGAGAAAGGAAACCCTTCTAACTTTAAAGGACAATGTATTCATCTGGAATTCTTTTCATTTATTATTTAAATGCTCACTAGAACAATCCATAAATTCCTTTATTTGATAAAATATCAGGTTAAGAATAGCTGGGGAGTAATTTTTCACTTCAACTTGAATAATTGTGGGAAGACAGTATGACAGTAGTTTAAATGATACATCTAAATTACTGTCCTTTAGAGAACTGTAGGAGGAATTTAAATTACAAAACAGACAACAGCTAAGCAGAAGCCTCCCTCAGTTTATCTAAGGTCCTACTGAGAATTCACTTGTCATGTATCTCATGCTATTTTTCCAATGACAAACTATGATGCTGAGTTATACATTTTTCTTATAATTGCATTACTCTACAGGACTGTGAAATAATTAAAAGGACAAATAAATAATGCTATATGAAGCAAAAAAAGAAGGCAGTTCTTCTGAGTTTTTAAAAGAAAAATTCATGGTAATGCAGGAATTAGGTATGCACACAGGCAGGAAAAACACACAAAATCACCTTTGTTAAATACCACCGATTATAATAAATATCATACTTACCTCAGTACAATTTCAGTAGAGCAGTATAATAGTTATAACCGAAGACAGTAAACTATGAACCTTCCTCTGGATCTATCTCCTATCATATTCCTTCTGTGTTTTTTTTTTTCCCTTTGTTTCATACATCCAGATTTACCCAGATCACTAAAATCTTGGCTCACACTCACATAATCTCTACTTGAGATTGGCATATTCGTTTAAAAACTACTAAAAAAGAAACCCCATAGAAGACAAAAATAACAAACGAGGCACCTCCAATTTGTACATTTAGACTTAAATTTGTTTTGTTCATGTAAGATAAAGTCACATAACAAGCATATATACAGAGGAATACAACCGTGAAGTGGAGGCTGCTTTAACAGACTGATAGAAAACAGGCACAGATAAATGTGCAAATACTTCTCTTGGACATAGTCTATAATTTATCTGTGGACAAAGCTATTAAAACACACACACACACACATTCCAGCAATAGTTGTTAGCAGAAGTAGTGCCTAATTACCTTTTGTAATCTGTATGACATCTGCAATATAAGTATCAAAATAACACTATCCTGGCTGCTGCTGCTAAGTCACTTCAGTCGTGTCCGACTCTGTATGACCCCTTGATGGAAGCCCACCAGGCTCCCCCGTCCCTGGGATCCTCCAGGCAAGAACACGGGAGTGGGTTGCCATTTCCTTCTCCAATGTGTGAAAGTGAAAAGTGAAAGTGAAGTCGCTCAGTCATGTCCGACCCTTAGCAACCCCACGGACTGCAGCCTACCAGGCTCCTCCATCCATGGGATTTTCTAGGCAATAGTGGCTTGCCATTGCCTTCTCCGATCCTGGCTAAGAACTGTCTTTTAAGTCTCAGACTTGGATATTTATTTCAGATTGTTTTCTCTAATCAGCTTATTGACAATAAACACATATCCACATGTTCTATTATCCAACCATGAAGTGCATGAGGAGTGAAGCAGGCCCAAGACAAACAGCAAGAGCTGAAATCAGCAAAAGTCAGTTGCAGGAGAATAAAGCAGGGTAAATGCTCACTGCAGATCCCTTACTATTTGGGGAGAGAAAAAGATCTCAGGCAGCAAGCTTAGTAAACATCAAGGCCAGCATGTATACTATTGCTATCAAGAATCTTAAAGAATCTATAAGATTTGATGAGTGTAATGGTCAATCAGTAATTTACTTTCTATTTAACTTAAAGCAATCATGCTTATTCAAAATTATAAACAAAATTCTACATCATCCTAGATAATTTACATTTATCAGATTTTTTAAGGACTTTTTGGTATTCTTTTAGGTTCACAGTAAAATTGAGAGGAAGATACAGGGATCTGAACCTATATTGACACATTATCACCACCAATCATGGTTTACGTTAGGTTTCACTCTTGGTGTTATATTTTCTTGGCTTTGAACAACCGTAGGGGTGGCATATATCCACCATCATAGTATCATATACATTACTTCCACTGTCCTAAAAATCTTCTACAGTTCAGCTACTCATCCTTCTCTCCCCCTAATTCCTGGCAACCAATGATCTTTTTACCATTTACATAGTTTTGCCTTTTACAGAATGCCATATAGCAAGAAACATATAAGAGACTTTTTAAAAAATAGGCATACAGTTGATTTACAAGGTTTCCTTAGTTACAGGTATACAGTAAAATCAATCAGTTATACATACATATATATATATATATACACACACATACCCACTCTTTCCAAAATTCTTTTCCTGTATAGGCCACGCCAGAGAATACAAACTATTTTAATGGAAAAAATATTTTCCTACACTTTAGCTTCCTAATCCTATTCCTTTGAAGTCATTCTTAAAGCCAACCACTATCATGAATTTGGATACATAAGGCCATTTAAAATATGTGCCAAGTAGTTTCAGTCATGTCTGACTCTTTGTGAACCTATGACTCTATAGCCCATCAGGCTCCTCTATTCCATGGATTCTCCAGGAGTGGGTTGTCATTCCCTTCTCCAAGGGACCTTCCCGACACAGGGATTGAACCATACTCTCTTATGTCTCCTGCACTGGCAAGCAGTTTCTTTACCACTAGCATCACCTGGGAAGCCCCAAGGCATTTAATATGAATGTGTATAGATAGATATTGCACTCATCTCACACGATAGTAAAGATATGCTCAAAATTCTCCAAGCCAGGTTTCAGGAATACATGAATCATGAACTTCCAGATGTTCAAGCTGGTTTTAGAAGAGGCAGAGGAAGCAGAGATCAAATTGCCAACATCCGATGGATCATCGAAAAAGCAAGAGTTTCAGAAAAACATCTATTTCTTTCACTGTGTGGTTCACAATAAACTGTGGAAAATTCTGAAAGAGATGGGAATACCAGATCACCTGACCTGCCTCTTGAGAAACCTGTATGCAGGTCACGAAGCAACAGTTAGAACTGGACATGGAACAACAGACTGGTTCCAAATAGGAAAAGACGTACGTCAAGGCTGTATATTGTCACCCTGCTTATTTAACTTATATGCAGAGTACATCATGAGGAACGCTGGGCTGGAAAAAGCACAAGCTGAAATCAAGATTGCCGGGAGAAATATCAAGAACCTCAGATATGCAGATGACACCACCCTTATGGCAGCAAGTGAAGAGGAACTAAAAAGCCTCTTGATGAAAGTGAAAGAGGAGAGTGAAAAAGTTGGCTTAAAACTCAACATTCAGAAAACTAAGATCATGGCATCTGGTCCCATCAATTCATGGGAAATAGGTGGGGAAACAGTGGAAGCAATGTCAGACTTTATTTTTGGGGGCTCCAAAATCACTGCAGATGTTGACTGCAGCCAGGAAATTAAAAGACACTTACTTCCTGGAAGGCAAGTTATAACCAACCTAGATAGTATATTAAAAAGCAGAGACATTACTTTGCCAATAGAGGTCCATCTAGTCAAGGCTACGGTTTTTCCAGTGGTCATGTATGGATGTGAGAGTTGGGCTGTGAAGAAAGCTGAGTGCTGAAGAATTGATGCTTTTGAACTGTGGTGTTGGAGAAGACTCTTGAGATCTTGGACTGCAAGGAGATTCAACCAGTCCATCCTAAAGGAGATCAGTCCTTCATTGGAAGGACTGATGCTAAAGCTGAAACTCCAATACTTTGGCCACCTCATGTGAAGAGTTGACTCATTAGAAAATACTCTGATGCTGGGATGGATTGGGGGCAGGAGGAGAAGGGGAGGACAGAGGATGAGATGGCTGGATGGAATCACCGACTCGATGCGTATGAGTTTGGGTGAACTCCAGTAGTTGGTGATGGACAGGGAGGCCTGGTGTGCTGTGATTCATGGGGCTGCAAAAAGTCAGACACGACTAAGCGACTAAACTGAATAGATAGATAAACAGATTACATATTTAATACTTTAATTTTTAATTTCCCAAAACTATATTTTCTTGAAGCTTGTTTTCCATGGGACACTATTAGCTTTGAAAACTATCCATAGAGAATAAATACATAAAAATTTAACCAGTTCCATTCTAATGGATGGGGCTCCCCTGGTAGCTCAGTAATAAAGAATCTGCCTGCAATACAGGAGACCTGGGTTGGGAAAATACCCTGGAGGAGGGCACGGCAACCCACTCTAGTACTCCTGCCTAGAAAATACCATCGACAAAGGAGTCTGGCAGTCTGCAGTCCATAGGGTCACACAGACAGACATGCAGCAGCATACTAATGGATATTTCCTTTCCTTTTAAAGCTTTTTATGACTACCAAAAAAGTGAAATGCTTACTGTCATGTTTCCTTATTTAAATATATCAACTGTCTCTAGCATATCTTTGCAGTTCGAATCAGTATATGGAGATTTGCGGAGATTTGCACAACTGCAAAGTAACACTAAATATTTCAGCATCCAATGTAATTTTTTATTAATCAATGACATGTTTAGACTTTGCTTAATAGTTATTTTCTTATTATTCTACATTTTCAGTCAGAGAATAAGTCTTTCAGATGTTGTGTCTTACTTTACTATCAATGCTCAATTTATAGTGATTTTTTGACAAAAGTTCTAAAATATATTTTAAATTAATTGTATTCATTATATTGTTTAAATCCTCTGAATCCTTATAAAAATGACACCTTTATCAATGTCTACTTAAGTTCTTGTAAAATCTATCACCATCTTTTCATGGCTCTTACAGTTTTTGGAATTTCGACTCTGTATGTCTTTTTTCTTTTCATTTTTTAGGTAAAAAGAAGTTTGTAACAGCTGTGTCTTCTTCATTGGCTGTCTTATTTTATGGTTCTCCTCTGCATCTCTGTATCTCTATGAACTCCTTTCCACTTAAGTGCTATGAGTTTATATCTACTGGATTGTTAGAGCAACTTTCATTGATCCAAGTTCATTCTTACTAGTTAGTTCAGGAATTGTTCAATTTGTACTAATTCTCAAATGGTCCATTAGTTTAATGAACATTTCCCTAAACTTATTTTATGTAACACGTTGGTTTTAGTTAACAAGATTTCATTTTTCCCTTCATGATGGAAAGTAAAAAACTGTTCAATTTATCTATGGAGACTTGGTGTTTCTGCTAAAGATTTGGGAGCATAAAGAAAGACTGAAAAATATGTGACAAATTTAGCTAGACAATAATACTAATAATTATTTTCAATATTTTTACAACATTGTTGTTCAATATATAGTTTCTATAACTAGATATGATCATAAAACTGTTTCATATTAATTGCATTCTGGAAGATATTTTCATAAGTGTATTTATAAATGTGTGTCTTTATGAGAAAAATATAAATTGTATTCCTCAACTCCATATCTCTCCCCTTTAGCTTACTAGTGTGGCACTAGAAATTTTAGTTGAATATGCAGACAAGTGACTTTTAGTTATACTCCTCTCTATGAAGGCAAACTGGTCAACAAAATATTGTATCTATAAGTAAAAAGTAGATACCCAAATCAATCATTCACTGGATAGATTATCTAAAAATAATCTATTTGGTGATTTGTTTGGATATGTCTTTGATTTTGAATTTTCCACATATATTTTTCAGTTACTTATTATTTAGCCTTTACCCTTTATTAAGATTAGAGAAATAATTTTTCACATATGTATAAGTTTTATATTTGATAAAGCTGGGCATAATTAATGAGAAAATAATAAATTATGTTATAGGATGGGCTTTCCATCTGCCTGCCAATGCAGGAGACAGAGACGTAGGTTTGATCCCTGGATCAGGAAGATCCCCTAGAATAGTTAACGGCAACCACTCGTTTTCTTGCCTAGAAAATTCCATGGACAGAGGAGTCTGGCAGGCTACACTCTATAAGGTTGCAAAGAGTCAGACATGACTAAACACATATGCTGAATATGTCTTTGATTTTGAATGTTACACATACATTTTCAGTTATTACTTCGCCTTTACCCTTTATTAAGATGAGAGAAATAAATTTTCCTGTAAGTTTGATATTTGACAAATCTGGGCATAATTAATGAGAAAATAATAACATATTCTAGGTTCAAACCCTGGGTTGAGAAGATCCCCTGGAGAAGGGAATGGCAACCCACTTCAGTATTCCTGCCTGGTGAAGTCCATGGACAGAGGAGCCTGGCAGGCTACAGTCTATGGGGTCACAAAGGTCAGACATAACTGAGCAACTGGCACATACAAAATAGGGAAATAATTTTTTACACATGTATAAATTTCATATGACAAAACTAGACATAATTAATGAGAAGATAATTTATAAGTTTAGTGTATTTGGGAAAATATTAATTTAGATTATATTACTATATGCACAAAAACTTTCAATTAAACAAATGTGAAAACTAAGTTTACTAAACTCTAAGAGAATTCACAGAATTGAGAATCTTAATTTAGTTAAACCTTGATGTTAATTTAATCTAATTGATTCTAAAATATTTTGAATAGTTTCCCAAATATACTAAAACAAAGTCAATAAATACATAAATAATAAATAATATGTGGATACAACTATTTAAAGCACAGATAATAGCTCCTGAACTGAAACTATAATACCGAATGAGCTCTTAAAAGTGACCTAAAAGTTAGGAGGGACCTTACATACAAACTGCTAGCTGAAGGAAGTCCATCTGGAAAGGCTTTATATTGTATGATTCCAGTTACAAGGCATTCTGGAAAAGGAAAAACTATAAACAAAAGAACAAAGATTACCTTGATTTCAGAGCAGGGAAAGAAGGATGCACAGGTTGAGCACAGAGGGCAGTGAAACTACTCTATATGATACTGTCATTATTTGTCATATTTGTCATATATGTCATTATTTGTCAAAACTCAAGATAGTAGAACAGAGTAAACCCCTTAAAATGTTGGGATCGAGCTTGCCTACTCCTCTTCCCTCATCCATCTCTTTAAATTGTTACCAAGTCTTTTGAGGTCTAAGATTTTTCAACTCTTCTTTAGTTGCTCATGCTTTCATTTTCAAATCAAGAGTTCATTGTCAAATAGGAGGTCATAAAGATTTCCTATTTTTTTCTAACAGTGCAAAAAATTAGTTCTTATATTAAGTTGATACATTTTGAATTAATTCTTATATACAGAGTGATGTACTTATTTGAGTATCTCTTCACTAGTGAGTTTGGCTAAAGAGTCGTTAACTTCAATAACCTTTAAAGAAACAACTTGGTTTATTTATTCTATTGTTTTCTATCCTCTCTTTCACTCATCTCTACAGAAATATTTATTATTCATTTCCTTCTGATGACTTTGTCTTTATCTTAGCTTGTCTTTATATTTCTACCTCTTTAGGATAAAGGTGAGCTTATTTGAAATCTTTCTAATTAACATAGATATTTAGCTATAGATTCCTCTGAGCAGTTGTTTGCTGCATCCCAAGTTTTGGTATGATGTGTTTCCATTTTCATTCATTTCAAAATATAGTTTCTTTAACAATTCTTTTTTGACCTACTGCTTGGTTGAGAGTGTGCTGTTCAATTTCCACATATTTTTGAATTTTCTAGTTTCCTTTCTTTCTTTCCAGCTTTACTCCATTGCAGTCAAGACATGAAACCTTTTATGATTTAAATCTTTTTAAGTTTATGGAAAATTATTTGATGGCCTGACATATGCTTTACTCTGGAAAATGTTCCATGTGTACTTAAGAAGAATGTGAAATCTTCTGTTGCTAAGTGCAATGCTTCTATATATTATAAGGTCTAGTTGTTTTTAAAGTAGTGTTCAAGTTGTCTATTTCCTTAGAGACCTTCACTCAAGATGTTTTATGCATTAGTGACAGTGGGGTTTAAAGTCTCCAATTATTACTGAGAAGTATCTGTTTTACCCTTTAATTCTGTGAATGTTTATATATTCCAAGGGTCTACTGTTAGATGTGCATATGTTTATGCTTGATATCCCCTCTTGATGAATTGACTCATCAATATAAATGCACATCTTCTAAAACTTTTTTCCTTAAAATTGGTATTTTCTATTATTATTAGAGTCATCCCAGCTTATTTTCGATTACTATTTGTATGAAATGTCTCTTTGCACTCTCTCACTTTCTTCCTCTTTGTGTCTTTTGGTTGAATGGCAGTCTCTTATAAGCATCATTTGGTTGAAACATAGGAGTTGTTTTCTTCCATTTTTACAATATCTATAAATTAACTGGCAGGTTTCAGTTCGGTCGCTCAGTTGTGTCCGACTCATTGGGACCCCGTAAACTGTAGCATGCCAGGCTGCCCTGTCCATCACCAATTCCCAAACCTTGTTCAAACTCATGGCCATCGAGTTGGTGATGCCATCCAACCATCGCATCGTCTGTCGTCCCCTACTCTTCTGCCTTCAGTCTTTCCCAGCATTAGGGTCTTTTCCAAGGAGTCAGATCTTCACATCAGGTGGCCAAAGTATTGGAGTTTCACCTTCAGCATCAGTCCTTTCAATGAATATTCACAACTGATTTCCCTTAGGATTGACTGCTTTAATTACCCTGTAGTCCAAGGGATTCTCAAGAGTCTTCTCCAACACCACAGTTCAAAAGCATCAATTCTCTGGCACTCAACTTTTTTTATAGTCCAACTCTCACATCCATACATGACTACTGGAAAAACCGTATCTTTGACTAGACGGACTTTTGTTGTCAAAGTAATGTCTCTGCTTTTTAATATGTTGTCAAGGTTGGTCATAGCTTATATAAAGTAATTACTAATAATGGAATATTCACTTTTGCCATTTATTATTCTTATATAAATCTTACATCTAAATTTTTTTAATATTACCTTCTTTTGATTTTTAAAATTTTTTTCCAGTGTAACGTTTTAATCACCTCTTCATTTGCTTTGTATTTTTGAGTTAATTTCTTAGTGGTTAACATGGAGATTTTTAGTTCAAATTGTAACAGTTTATTTTGAATTGATGCCAAATTATCTATAATAAAATGCCTTAACTCTCCTATCTAACTCTGCTATCCCATTTATGTTGTTAGTTTTTATTTATCACCAATTATACCACTCTGTTTTTGTGCAGTAACATATTTATTGTTGTATGCACTTGCTTTAAAACAATGCAGGAAATAAAAAGTCATATATCAAAAAAAGTATACTACTGTTCATTTTAGTTTTAATATTTATAATTTTAGAGCAGTTTTAGGTTCATAGCAAAATGAAAAGTTACAGAGATTTCTCATATACCTCCTCCTTCCAAACATGCATAGACTCTGTCACAGCAACATCCAACAACAGAGTAGTACATTGTTACAAAGATGAACCTACACTGAAATATCATGATCACCGAAAGTCTATAGTTTACATTAGGATTCCCTCTTTTTTTTTTTTTTTCTTCATTGGTATCACAGTTTCTTTTTTTTTTTGTAATTAATTTATTTTTTATTGGAGGCAAATTATTTTACAATATTATATTGGTTGGTTTTGCCATACATTGATATGAATTTGCCCCGGGTTTACATAAGTTCCCCCTCCTGAACCCCCCTCCCACTTCCCTCCTCCCTTTATCCTCCCTCTGGGTCATCCCCACATGCCAGCCCTGAGCATCCTATAACATGCATTGACCCTGAACTAGTGATTCGTTTCACATATGACAACATACGTGTTTCAATGCCATTCTCCCAAATTAGGATCCCTCTTGTAATAAATTCTATGGGTTTGGAAAAATTTGTAATGCAGTGCATCTATCATTATGGTTTCATACAGAGTATTTTCACTGCCCTAAATATCTTCTGTGCTCTATTATTCATCCCCTAATCCCCAACCCTTGGTCTTTTCAATGTCTCCTTCGTTTTTCTTTTCCATACCATCATATACTTGGAATTACATAGTATGAAAGCCTTTTCAGATTGGATTCATAATACAGTATTATCCATTAAATGTTTTTCATGTCTTTGATAGACTGCTAGAGCACTTTGCTTTACTGATGAATAGTATACCACTGTCTGCATGTGCTGCAGTTTATTTATTCACCTCTGAAGGACACCTTTAATTGCTTCCAAGTTTAGCAACTATAAATAAAGCTGCTCTAAGTATCCATGTGCAGGTTTCTGTATGAACACATATTTTCAATTTCTTTGAATAAAAATATCATGGGGAACAAATCCTGGATTACACAGTAAGATATGTTTAATTTTGCAAGCAACTCAAATTATTTTCCAAAGTGTCTGTACCACTTTGCATTCCTACCCGTTCAGTGGTTGTTTTGGTGAAGGAACTGATTTCTGGAGCTTCCTAATCTGTTGTCTTCTATCATGTTATCTTTCCATACTATCCTCTCTCCCCCTTATCCCCCACCACCGTTGGATAACTCATCGTCTTAGGTTTTAAGGAACAAAACAGGCCAGTCCTCATCAGTGGGAATCTCTTAAGCATAAATCTCTTTTAGTTAGGAATATGCTTTGAAATTAGAAACAGAAATCCAAGAGTAGTTGGAGGGTTTGTAAAAGAAGTGTAAACTGTAAAGACCTATGACTAGCAGTGTTTCTGAAAATAAAAGGTTTCTTTTTACTTCAAAGCACTTTTCTTCCAACTAAGACCCAGAGTTGTCTGCCCATGAAAATGTGTAATTTTATAAAGGTTTTATAAGGCAGTGCAAATAATGATAAATAATAATGCAGAAGTAGCTGCAGAGTATTTAAGATAGCAAGTTCTTCTGTAATATAACTGGATACTAAACAAATAGCAAAGTGTCTCCTTTCTCTTTCAAACTTACTACTATTAAAAATAATTTTTCACCCAGAATTTACAAGTATATGCTTAGGTGTAAGTTTCTGTGTGAGAGTATATGACTGTGTGTGTGCACACGCATACGTGTGTGTGTGTACGTGTAAAAACAGGCTTTTCAAATGACAAAAGACCCCACCCACTCAGTCTCCTTACCTTCTTCGCACTTTAAAGAAATTCTTAAAATACCTGAGTAACTGTCTGAAAAATCTAGACATAATAGAAACTAGTTATGTAATTTTTATCTACTTAAAGAAACTAGCAAACAAAATAGGTACATGACTTACTCAAGATTACCAATGCATTAGGGCTTCCCTGGTGGCTCAGCTGGTAAAGAATCTGCCTGCAATGCAGGAGACCCTTGTTCAATTCCTGGGTCAGGAAGATCCCCTGGATAAGGGGACAGGCTACTCACTCCAGTATTCTTGAGCTTCTCTGGTTGCTCAGATGGTAAAGAATCCACCCGCAATGTGGGAGATCTGGGTTCAATCTCTAGGTTGGGAAGATCCCCTGAAGGAGGGCATGGCAACCCACTCAAGTAAATGCATTAAGAAATGAACAATGACTATATTGTCATTTTGGTTTTGTTGTTCTTGTCATAGCTCTTGGTTGGACTGATTAAAGGAAATTACATTGGAACACAAAGCTCAGTAATTTGAAATGATGGGAGCAGTGCTTTATTTATGATTTTATATGTATACAAAACAATTGATCAAAATATTAACTTCAGTCAAGGTTTTTTGGATTGCAGATAACAGAATTCAAGCTAATGTAAGGAAAGAAAGCATATGCTGAAACATCTTATGTAATTCATGTACAGCAGTCTCATAAACAGGAGGAACTAGAAATGCAGAACCCAGGCTATTCTCTTTTCCTGAATTTTATTTTTGCTTCTCTTTTTTGACTGCTTATTTATCTCCCCCTAGCATCCATTATTTAATTCTCCATGCACACAGAAGAACATAAGGAGGCCAAAGGGTCTGCTAGCAGCCCCACTAGATTTTATCCTTTGGTCCTGCAATTTATCCCACACCAATTTCAAATTTCCAAATGAAAGAATCTGGTTGGTCTGGTTCAGATGAAGTAATTCTCCTAGCCCATTAACTGCAGCTAGGGAGTTTGCTATAAGGTTTAAATAAGACAGTTCATTGAAAATTATAGTTTACAGTCTGGAAAAAGTAAACCCTGGGGAAAGTCAACCAATAGGCAAAGCACAGGATTTTCAGTGCAGTGAAAATGCTCTGCATGAAAGTATAATGATGTATATATGTCATTATCCATTTGCTAAACAGTTGTTATATAGAATATACAACATCAAGAGGAAACCCTAAGGTAAACTATGGACTTCGAGTGATTATGATGTGTCAATGTAGGTTCATCCGTCCTAAAAATGTACCAATCTGTTGAGTAGTTTTGATAACTGAAAAGCTATACATGCATGGGAGCAGGGGTTTTAGGGGAACTCTCTGAAACTTTCTCTCAAAATTGTTAAAGGCCTAAAACTGTTCTAAAATAATCTTTTAAATATAATTAAAAGTAAACATAAATCTTCATAATTATCTTCACTATCACCATCATAAAAACACTAATAATAAAGGATAATTCTTCTAAATTATGCATTGATTCTAAGGTAATGTGCAAACCAAGTATTATAACCAACTTGAAAAACACAAAAATCTAAAAGGTTAATACTCCAATGGAATACACCAAGAAGTGAACCTTGTAAAACATATTCAGAAAAAAATATCAATAATGATCAAATATAAACAATTTTAGTTTATCAAATTGATACCAGTTACCACTAGGATAATCAATCTGATTTCGGTGTTGACCATCTGGTGATGTCCATGTGTAGAGTCTTCTCTTGTGTTGTTGGAAAAGGGTATTTGCTATGACCAGTGCGTTCTCTTGAAAAAACTCTATTAGCCTTTGCCCTGCTTCATTCCGTGCTCCAAGGCCAAATTTGCCTGTTACTCCAGGTGTTTCTTGACTTCCTACTTTTGTATTCCAGTCCCCTATAATGAAAAGGACATCTTCTTTGGGTGTTAGTTCTAAAAGGTCTTGTAGGTCTTCATACAACCGTTCAACTTTGGCTTCTTCAGCGTTACTGGTTGGGGCATAGGCCTGGATTATTGTAATATTGAATGGTTTGCCTTGGAAACGAACAGAAATCATTCTGTCGTTTTTAAGATTGCATCCAAGTACTGCATTTCGGACTCTTCTGTTGACCGCGATGGCTACTCCATTTCTTCTAAGGGATTCCTGCCCACAGTAGTAGATATAATGGTCATCCGAGTTAAATTCACCCATTCCAATCCATTTTAATTCACTGATTCCTAGAATGTCTATGTTCACTCTTGCCATCTCCTGTTTGACCACTTCCAATTTGCCTTGATTCATGGACCTAACATTCCAGGTTCCTATGCAATATTGCTCTTTACAGCACCGGACCTTGCCTCTATCACCGGTCACATCCACAACTGGGTATTGGTTTTGCTTTTGCTCCTTCCCTTCAACCCTTCTATAGTTATTTCTCCATTGATCTCCAGTAGCATACTGGGCACCTACCGACCTGCGGAATTCCTCATTCAGTATCCTATCATTTTGCCCTTTGATACTGTTCATGGGGTTTTCAAGGCAAGTATACTGAAGTGGTTTGCCATTTCCTTCTCCAGTGGACCACATTCGGCTCTGGTCCATGTGATCAGATCAACTAGTTTCCTGTGATTATGATTTCAGTGTCTTCCCTCTGATGCCCCCTCGCAATACCTACTGTCTTATTTGGGTTTCTTTTACCTTGGGCGTGGGATATCGCTTCACAGATGCTCCAGCAAAGCGCAGCCACTGCACCTTACCTTGGACAAGGGGTATCTCCTCCAAGCCAGGCTTCAGCAATATGTGAACCGTGAACTCCCAGATGTTCAAGCAGGTTTTAGAAAAGGCAGAGGCACCAGAGATCAAATTGCCAACATCTGCTGGATCATGGAGAAAGCAAGAGAGTTCCAGAAACCATCTATTTCTGCTTCAATGACTATGCCAAAGCCTTTGACTGTGTGGATCACAATAAACTGTGGAACATTCTGAAAAGAGATGGGAATACCAGACCACCTGACCTGCCTCTTGAGAAACCTGTATGCAGGTCAGGAAGCAACAGTCAGAACTGGACATGGAACAACAGACTGGTTCCAAATAGGAAAAGGAGTACATCAAGGCTGTATACTGTCACCTTGCTTATTTAACTTATATGCAGAGTACATCATGAGGAACGCTGGGCTGGAAGAAGCACAAGCTGGAATCAAGATTGCCGGGAGAAATATCAATAACCTCAGATATGCAGATGACACCACCCTTATGGCAGAAAGTGAAGAGGAACTCAAAAGCCTCTTGATGAAAGTGAAAGAGGAGAGTGAAAAGGTTGGCTTGAAGCTCAACATTCAGAAAACAAAGATCATGGCATCTGGTCCCATCACTTCATGGGAAATAGATGGAAAAACAGTGGAAACAGTGTCAGACTTTGTTTTTTTGGGCTCCAAAATCACTGCAGATGCTGATTGCAGCCATGAAATTATAGACGCTTACTCCTTGGAAGGAAAGTTATGACCAACCTTGATAGTATATTGAAATGCAGAGACATTACTTTGCTAACAAAGGTCCGTCTAGTCAAGGCAATGGTTTTTTCCGTGGTCATGTATGGATGTGAGAGGTGGACTGTGAAGAAAGCTGATCACTGAAGAATTGATGCTTTTGAACTCTGGTGTTGGAGAAGACTCTTATCCAACCAGTCCATTCTGAAGGAGATCAGTCCTGGGTGTTCATTGGAAGGACTGATGCTAAAGCTGAAACTCCAATACTTTGGCCACTTCATGCGATGAGTTGACTCACTGGAAAAGACTCTGATGCTGGGTAAGGTTGGGGGCGGGAGGAGAAGGGGACGACAGACAATGAGATGGCTGGATGGCATCACCGACTCTGTGGACATGAGTTTGAGTGAACTCTGGGAGTTGGTGATGGACAGGGAGGCCTGGCGTGCTGTGATTCATGGGGTCGCGGAGCGTCGGACACGACTAAGTGACTGAACTGAACCACTAGGATAATATGTTTAATTATCTTAAATAATAAGTTCAATCTGACCTTTCTTTTTTAATGTCTGCTTTTGAATTTTGAATCATTACAGTCTTCAGAAAAGCTTTAGCAGAAGTGTTTGTTCTTAACTCAAAATAAGATCTGCATATTCTACATGTCATAGGCAATGTGCTACTTAAAAGTTTAAGGATTGCTAATTATTTGGGATGCTCATAAGAATGAGACTCAATGTGAAAGCCAGTGCTGCTGGCACTGAGGCAGTTTGAACAATTCTGAAGGATAAAACTGAAGGACTCAAGAGCATTTGCAGCCTAAGGGTATGGCACAAAGAAGCCACAGCGTTACCTTGCCTAGAAACCACAAAACAGTTTAAAGGATCATTGTGGGAGTAAGGAAAAGAGTGCTTAGAAGTGTTTGATTTTTAATATTTCTGAGTATACAAAGGATAAAAAGTACTGAAATGCAGAATTACCATATCTGAATCAGTTTAGTGTCTGTATTACAAAATCTCTTTGGGTTTTTATAACTGAAAACAGTAGTGGGAACATCAAGGGAAAAAGAGCATCACTTTTTTTCACATTAGAACATTCTGAAACTTTACAACTGAATATGTTTCTTCATTTATAATACAGAGACACATAGATATAGGGCCAAAGACTATCTAATGCCTTGCTTTCAAATTTAATGGCATATTTAATAAAATCACAACCAGTTAAACAAGCTATGAAATTTTGCTCCTCTGAATTGAATTAGTGCATCTCATTAATCCAGAGGGCTCAGTCATTATTAGTATTTGTGGCTTCAATCTTTTCAAATGAGTTGCTGGCACCATAGGCTCTGTCACCCAGAAGCCTTGTTAAAATGATTGCAGCTCAATAGTCCTCACATTGGAGTTGTTTACTGCCAACAGTTGCAATTAACTGTGGTCCCTGTTAGCCCAAGAGCAACAAAATTTTTAAATCAGAGCCTCAGCACTTTTCATTCTTATGGAACCCTTATTTCAATGTATTCACAAAGAGGTATATAGAAATATTGAACAAATCAAATCATAGTCATGTTTTAATGGGACTCTATTGCTGTATCCTTTCTGTAAGACTTCAACAACAGCAACAGAAAACATTAAATCCCAACCTCATTAATGTTAATATTTAATCAGCTGCAATTTTTATCTTAAAGAGGCAAAAGAAAAAATTTTTAGCTGAGAAAACAACGCTGGCATTTGACTGAGAAATACAGTATGCAAGACTTGATGCTAAGGACACGGTAGATCTAGTTCCCTATGTTTGCTACAGGAAAAAACTAAACAAAACTTGATGTGGGTCCAAGAGGCCAGCTTTATTTTCCTAGAGCAAGGCAAACCTAAATATCTCAAGCAGATCGTGTACCATTAACTTAATCTAACTTTTTGTTAGAAAAGATGCAGTATGTTTTATTTACCTTATTTCAGTTAATTCTAATTCAACATTGTGGAGTAGGCACTAATGCCCCATTTCAGATGAGAAAAACCAAGGGGCAGAGAAGTTAAATTAGTTGTTCAAAGTCAGATAACCAATTGATGGTGAAACTGTGACTTAAACCCAACTCTACCTGACTCTAAAATCACTGACCATATTTTTTTTAATGTCCAACTATTTTATATCAAACTTTTCTGTCAAAATAATCACATTTTTAAAAACCAGTGAATTTAGTATACTTAAAGAATTGTAAAACCATCATTGCATTTCACCAAGATCAAATTTTAAAACATTCCCAAATACTAAAAAGGATTTTTTGCCCACCACTCTCCAAGGTAACCATAACTTTATTTTCTATCTCTGTAGGTTTGTCTTTCCTGGTTAGTTTATATCAATGAAGTCATAAAATATGTATTCTTCTATGCCTGACTTCTTTCACTGAGCATTAATGCCTATGAAATTTTAAAGATTAATTTTTTTACTATTTAAATATTTTCAAAAACTGATATTCAAGAACTTTGAGTCAAAAAATAGTTACAATCTTTTATATATGCAGTTTATATGGGAATTTAAAATAATATATAGTGTATTTAAATATAGTTTTTACTTATTGTTTCTCTAATTATGTGCTTATGTGTACTCATATTGAAATGGAATGCACTTGACTGAAGTATACTAGAGAATAATACACTCTAGGAATATGAGAATTAATAGAATGAGCAAAAATTAGATAAAATAATCCGTTAAGAAGACTTCCCTAAAAGTTCAGAGGGTAAAGAATCTGCCTGCAATGCACGAAACCCTGGTTCAATTCCTGGGTCAGGAAGATCCACTGGAGAAGGGATAGACTACCCACTGCAGTATTTTTGGGCTTCCCTTTGTGGCTCAGCTCGTAAAGAATCTGTCCAAAATGCAGGAAACCTGGGTTCAACCTCTGGGCTGGGAAGATCACCTGGAGAAGGGAAAGGGTACCCACTCCAGTATTCTGGCTTAGAGAATTCCAAGGACTATGCATTCCATGGTATCACAAAGAGTCAGACACGACTGATAACTTTCATTTCACTTCACTTCAATCCATAAGAAGGTCAATCTGCTATAACACATGTGAAGGTCCATTCTAATTCTAAAATTCCGTATTTTCTCAAAAGACTTTTGTCATCAAGCCCTTAAAGTTATAAAATTTATAAAAATATATTTGAATAATAACAGCTTTTAATAAATATAACATTATTTTATTTGATATGTAGGTGGGTGAGACTAGAAGAAATGTAGGTTATACTGAAGATTGACCTTTATACTCATGTAATCATAATAAAGATGCAACTGTTTTAGTCAAAAATATTGGCTAACTATTCATTAAAAATTATGTGCAATAAAACCTGTTGGTTGCAAGGAAGGAGATGAATGTGCATACATGGGAGTATCCTGAGAAGTATCTAATATGGATTCTGAACCACGCAAATCAAAAGGACTGGCAAAACAAAACCCAGAAGAAATGCCCCATAAAAATAATTCAAACTACAAGGGTGCGACTCAGTGACTCTCTCTGAATCTGCCTTTGTACTGTGAATAGACAAAAGAGCTTTTCTCCTCCTAATACATACTGTTCTTGTTTCGCTACTTTCCGACTTTGTGGGAATTCTGTTTCTGCAAAACAAAAGGGCCAGGGCCTTGTCACTGACCACTGGTCTAATAGTTAGGATTTGGTGTTCACACTCCCACAACATGACCTCATTCTCTGGTCAGGAACTAAAGCCGTGCTTCAAGTTATCACAGACCAGAGATCAGTTGTTTCCAATTCTCAACTCAACAAAACTTCAATTACATAGAGGTTGTATTTCTGATAACTACAGTCAAAAAACAATTATTGTTAAATATAAAAAGATGGAAAACATTACTGATCAATAATATAACTACAGTTCAATGGAAAACAAAAATACAAAAGAAAATTTAAAAGAAGTATTCATTTTCAAAATCAAGAAAAATATGTCCACCAACACCAGAAAGAAAGAACAAGTTAGTCAAAATGAAACTTAGAGCTGTTGGAACAGAGGTAGCCAAGAACTGTTTAAAATGTCAAAGAAGCTCACTGTGAGAAACTGAAGATACAATTTCTCACGAACGAAACAAGACAGTGACAATTGCCTGAGATCAGGGCTAAAATTTAGGGAGAGTATGATAACACAGGCAAAGCCTTAAAACTTGACCTCAAATACTAATCAGGTGCTCTGAATATTTAGGCGTCCTGTGTTGTTGAATATTAATAGATTCAACTGTAAAACAATGTGACAGGAAAGGTATATCTTATGTATTCTGCAGGAGAGTGTATTAAACAACATAAAACAGTTTTGACTTGGCACAAAGGTTTTCAATAGACCTGTGATTATTCAGGTGCTCAGCTGAGCTAGAAGAACCCAGCTGCTAGATACCAGAGCAGCCAATTAAAGCAACAAGCCAAAAATTAGAGTTAAGCCTTTAATCACTAACTGCAATAGGATAAGCAAGAGTCTAAAACCAAAGGAGGTGCTGACTCTATCTAGGCCATCTTTCCCCATGGAATTCTACACCTAATCATATCATCAGGAGACTGAGCACAGAAGTGGAGGCAGGAGAGTTCCTATACAGTCCACGCTCCCTTCTTTATTTATTCTGACTTTACTGAGGTATTTACTTAGCAAATAAACTTGTACATGTAACATACATATGTGTTAATTTGATATACCATGCATACATTGTGAAATGATTACCACAAATAAGTCAATTACTATATCTATTACCACATATAGTTTGGTGTTTCTTTTCTTTTTTTGGTGAGTATGCCTAAACTAAAATTTACTCTTTTAGCAAGCCTCAAGTACATAATCGAAGAGTATTTACCATACTATACATACTGAGATTTCTGAGTAGAATGCGTCTGTGACATACTCTAGTAATTATAATTCTAACTTCACCGGGAATTCTGTTACTATTTATTTAATTATCCCAAACACATTTGAGAAATAAAATTCTGTGGGTTTTTTTCTTTTTCAGTTTCCTGTGTAGCACAACTGAAATGTTACAGCTGATGTTCACCTATAGAGCCATCTTCCTTTGTATAGGTTTTAACAAATATAAAGGTTTCCTTTATGGAAATAGCCTGTGAGCCGCATACTAGCTTTCTGTATAACTGCCGAGTGTCTTTACTCTATTTCACAGGATACTGTATTAATAACTTGCAACTACAACCTGAGCAGAGAAGAACCTGTGAAATTATATGACAACATCATTGGATATTGGAGAAGGCAATGGCACCCCACTCCAGTACTCTTGCCTGGAAAATCCCATGGACGGAGGAGCCTGGTAGGCTGCAGTCCATGGGGTCACAAAGAGTTGGACACAACTGAGCAACTTTCACTTTTCACTTTCATGCATTAGAGAAAGAAATGGCAACCCACTCCAGTGTTCTTGCCTGGAGAATCCAGGGACGGTGGAGCCTGGTGGGCTGCCCTCTATGGGGTCGCAGAGTCGGACACGACTGAAGCAGCACAGCATTGGATACAAATGCAAAGCTGTCCTCTGGAGATTCACAATGGGCACCAAAATCAGCAAAATGAAGGAACTCATTTGCATTTGTGGCTATTTCTTAGGTGTATACTGTGCATCATGTTAAGAGTTAGAACTGTGCAGAGTGACTAAGACTTCATTTATTCCAGATGTTTTTCAAAATATTTAAAGCAGCACATGTCCCTCAAAATGCTCTCTTCTAGTCTTTAGGAATGTAGTACCATTTCTTCTACATAATTAACTCATAAAGAGAACATGTTATATTTATTTTCCAAAATTAGGGAGAAGAGAGATTATGAGAGGTGTCATACAAAGATAAATAAATACCTTGTGTTTTGGTATAAATAAGGACCATTACAAGAGAAAATGGCTTGTTCCAAAACACTGAGCACTGCAATTCTATAAAACAAGGTTTTGTTTCCTTAAAACATTTTAAAAGATTCTGGATGCTATTTATGTGAGCTGTTACTTAGATACACGTACACTGTTTATTTAAAAGATGTATGCCACCTTCATTGCAATTTGTAGAGAAAAATGTTCATAGTCGACAGTGTTTTAGAATTTTCTCTACAAAGAAAGGTTAAAGAAAGGCGAATCCCCACCCCACCCTACAAACAACTCCTAAAGCAGTTATGCAGATTTTTAATAATTCACTTTAAGTTTGAGAAGCCTGAGTACTGATTAAAAATCTATGTGTGGTTGTCTAGGCCCAACTACAGTCTACAACAAAGGTTTTACTTGACAGGCCACATGGGAGAAAGCAAGTTATACACACCCACATCAGATTCGGTGCACAGCCAGCGCACAGAGTCTAAAAGAGAGTTGCATTCCAGGCCTCAGGGCCTTCTGTGTATTTGTACACACAGTCTTCCCTTACCCTTGGCACTTCCAGTCTGTACAGGTTCCGCCTGCTGACTGTACATCTATTTGCATCATTAGGCCAGCCACTTTAATTCCTAGGTCTCTTTACTGGCGTCTCACAGGCATCTTCGTGAGTGGGGGGGGTGGGGTGGGTACTGAAGACACTTTGCTGCTCCTAGCCTCTACTGTCTCCTTACCCCTGCCCCAGGGCCCTTAGAGGACAAGAGTCAGGAGTCCTGTGGAGTTCCCTGGACAGTGAGATGATAATGCACCCGCCCCTCACTTGGTGCACCTCCTATGCTCTTGACCGGGGGTAATGAACAGAGGTGAGTAGGCACCATCTCTGGATTTAGCATCTTGCTTATACTATCCAGTAAATTATTAAAGGATTTATAGTTACTTTGATTTTGTGTTTTCTTTAATTACCTAATTGAATACCTGAGAATTTAGCTCTCTCCAACTCAGCTGAGCTCTTGACAAAGTTATATATGCTTTCTTCAGAGGTTTTAAAAAGTCCTTCAAAATATGTCAGTCGCTTAGGAAAATTTTCTTTCTTCATGAAGCACACCCTGAGGCTCGCACCTCACTAAGTGAGGGATCACAAAACAGGAGAAGCCAGTGTTCCTGCTCCTGGGAGACTGGAGAAAAGTGAAGAAAAGGCTTTCCAAAGAGATGATTATAAACCCTGGAGAGTTCTCCAAGAATACAGGACAAAAGAGTACAGTAAAGGCAACACAATGCTATTCCAAAACTGGAATGGGGATAATTTAGTCCTGGAATATTTCAGTCCTATATGAAATAAATGCTGGCATGAAAGTGAAAGTGAAGTCACTCAGTCGTGTCCGACTCTTTGCAACCCCGTGGACTATAACCCACCAGGCTCCTCCGTCCATGGGATTCTCCAGGCAAGAATACAGGAGTGGGTTTGCCATTTCCTTCTCCAGGGGATCTTCCTGACCCAGGAATCAAACCCAGGTCTACTGCATTGCAGGCAGATGCTTTAACCTCTGAGCCACCAGGGAGATGAAGATGCCCCACCACCACCACCATTTGTACAAATGCTGATCACACTATCTCCGTGGATTGCCTGCCCTGTGATCTGAAATGCTTCTATAGAGATATTAATTCCTTCCATGAATACAGACTTTCCTCATTGATTATTTCAGTAAGGTAGGTCTTACTAAAATGCATGTGACTGGCTTTCATTTTATTTAACATGCAGACATGTTTAATTAAATGAATCAGTTAAAATAAGGAATTAAAATTATATTCTGGTGAGAAGATGGTATCTGGTAATAAGGCTAACTGATCATAGAAGGCTTGTTGGGATGGAGCTGTCTTGGAAGGGGAAGGGCCAGGAAGCCAAAACTTGGCCACTGACATCTGGAGAACAGTCAGGAAGCAAAAGCATAGGAGGCATACATGGCAGAGAGAGAAACCAAAGGGAATTCATTACCCCACAGTTTTAATAGTTGCCACATTGTCTGCAGCAAATAAAGTTGATGTAACATGTCAGTTAATATGGGGCTAAAGTCTGAAAGAATCACAGTATTCTCACAGGAGTTCAATTATTCAATGTCAAGTTTGCTCCAGTAGTGACTTGCAGCAACTCTCTCTCTCTCTAAATATATATATACACACACACACACATATACATATATATGCACATATAAATATTTAATTATGAGTAGCCATAAGGCTTACAATGAGAGCCACCCAAAATAACAATATTACACTGTGCCTTATTTTCCCTACTTACAAGGCAAACTCTCTAATTGATGACTCATAACCTGCTGGAATTCTCAGACTATTATGATCCAAGAAAGTTTTCTGGAGTTATATGTTTGGGTGCTTACATTGCCAACATTCACAACTCCTGTTACAGCTAGTGTATCTCGGCTCTCCAAGACACCCTGTCAAAATAATGAGATGGTGAAAATGCAAGACGTACATCTCAGTGTTCAAGACCCAAATCTGGCACTTGAGCTTCGCATGTGTCACAGAGAGAATATGTCTATAAAATGATTTTGATTTGACAGATATCTTCTATCTGCTTACCCATCACAATTTTAAAAGTCCACCCTAATGATATATTTAAAATTTCTAGGTCAAATAATACAATTTGGGATTATTCTACTGTGGACTCTAAGTAAATGTCTACAATTTACCTAATTACCAAAATATATTTAAGTAACAGGGAGAGAGGCAAATTTTTAACCATTACTGCACAGTTTAGGATCTACTGCAAGTCATAACAGTAGAGGCCAAATGATTACTACCGCAAACTTATTATCAAGAAATGCATTTCCATATAATTCAAAACATTTCTACTATTAGAATTATGTTTGTAATAGAGTACATATATTTCTTTTAATAGTCAAAATTTCCTCTGTCCTTACTCCTTTCCTAAAAAGTCTTAACAAAAAATCCTAGAGTCTACACTGCTTCCCTTCTAAGAATTAAAAATGTCCCTATGTTGGTCTTCATGCAGGCATCTGTTCTAAACTCCCTGTTTCTTTCATAATTTTCTGCCATCAAATTATTTCACTCCCCACATCTTTATGACCTATCGAAGTACTTACCTAGAAACCCCAAATCTTCCCCAGTACCTCTTTGAAAATTGATTTCAGTCTTCCAAAATTTCTTGAGTCAGGAATCTGTCTACTGTTGGTCTACATTTGCTCACTACTCTTTCAAAACTTTCCCTTTAAATTCAGGATTATATTCCTAGCACTTTGACTACCTCCTTGACTGTCACCTTCTAACAGCCAACATTTCAAAGTATCTCTGTTTTTAGCTTTTCTACCATATTTAATAACAATGCAGCACATCCCAGTCTTTTGAAAATTGTATTTCGTTCCCATTCCTATTCTCTGCTATATGGTGATATTCCAGCCTTTTAAGAAGATTCCCCTTTATTGACTGTTAATAAAGGATTAGGTCATTGTTACCAATACAGTTCTGACCACCGAAATGATGCAGCATATGTGCATTCTGTACTGTGCATTGTGCTGTAGTAAAAGTAAACAAAAATCCAATCATGGACCATTTATGCTACTTCCAAGTCTTTCCAAATGATCTTTTCTTTCATCTCTTTGAATGACTAAACCAGGTTTCTGCCTGTGCATTTCTTCCATGCTGATACTCCGGCTCACCAGCTACATCTGAAGCCAAATTGCGTATATTATTTTCTTTAGGTTACTAACCTTGGTATTCTCACTGAACTCTTGGATTGTTTATTTCCTCAAGTTTTGGCTTGCACTCAGGTACAGGCAAGGCAGTCTCCTTATACAGACTTGGTTACAGAGACCAAGGGGGGCTTTCCCTGGTGGCTCAGTGGTAAAGAATCTGTCTACAATGCAGGACACATAGGAGACGTGGGTTCGATCCTTGGGTCAGGATAATCCCCTGGAGCAGGAAATGGCAACCCTCTCCAGTTCTTGCCAGGATAAATCCCATGGACAAAGGAGCCTAGCAGGTTACAGCCCATGGAGTCAAAAAGAGTCAGACACAACTGAGTGCACACATTTACATACAGAGATCAAGAAAGTAAGGCATTTTTTGATATTGAAGTCTGGAAAAGTGCTATTTATCTACCTTAAGTGCACAGTCACAGTATCTATATACTTGCTCTACTATCTACGAATAGGAGGCCTCAAAGGAATTCCACCATATGTTGATAAACAGTGGGCATCTAATCTTATTGCAGTTGCTACACATAATGAATTGTTTTGCTCTCCTTGCTTTCAACATTTTTCTCTTTGTCTCTGGCTTTCAACCGGTTGTGCAATCTAGTTGTGAATCCCTTATAGTTATTCTCCGTGGTGTTTGTTGACTCTCTTAAGTATGTCGATTAATGTAGTCTTTGAATTTAAAATACTTTCAGTCATTATGCCTTGAAATATTTTTCTGTACCTCTCTTTCTCTCTTTTCCTCTGGTCTATTCATTATGGGTGTTCTGCCATGTTTACTGGTGCACAATAGTTCTTTGAAAAACTATCTTAAATTTTTACTACTCTTTACATTAAATTATCCCTTTTAACCTGTCTTCAAGTACAACTAATTGTTCTTTCTGCCAACTCTAATGTGCTAGAAAGTACCTATATGGTATTTTTCAGTTATTGAATGTTTTAATTTTAGAATTTTCGTTTTTTAATGTAATTTCTCATCTTTCTGATATCACTATATTGTCTCATTGCATCAAAGTTCCTTTAATTTTTTTTTTTATATCTAAAAAAGAATTTTATTAAAAAAGCACAAATGCAAAGAAATGAACAGAGGAAAATTTATGCGTCGAACCTGGACTGGTCACTTATGATAATATACATGCTACAATTCCATTCTCTCCAATCATGGTTTCTTTGAACATACTTATAATACTCTGGTACAATACTACTCATATTTCAAAAACATATTTGTAATAGGTGCTCTGATTTTCTTCTAAGTCCAACATCTGGAACAGAATATCCCTCTGGATAGTTTCCCTAATTAAAAAAAAAAAAACCCACAGATGTTTAGCTAGCAAAATGAGGGTTAAGAAATAGGAGTAGTATATTTGTGGAAACATATTTTAAAACCAGTTTCAGGATTTTCTTCTCAGCATACTTCATATATTCAGTCTTTTTTTGTTTTTATCATAAAAAGAATGAGTCAGAATAAATAGAAAACATATCCCACCATCTTCAATATTCTTTATAAAACTGTTCCTAGCAGACTTCCTCTAGTCTTTTGTTAATAATGCTGTATAAATTATTTTGTGACTAATGCTATGATCAAATATTATACTTATTTATATATATACACAGTATATTTTGGACCAAGCAGGCAAATAACTGGAAATAAACTGAAATGTATAAAATATATAATATGTAGATACATGAAATCTTTATATATTACAAATAAATAAAAGCCATGTGTTTTTTTGGTTTGGGGTTTTGCTTTTTTTTTTTTTTTTGAAACTTACCTTATCTGACATCTTCTCCATAAAAATTTGGGAAGTGGGTACTTTTCAGTTGTGCTTCATCATGTGCTGATGAGAAATTTTACATTCCATTCTCTGGTCCAGCGCATACCTTCAATCACAAAAGTTAGAGTCATTTCTCCCCACCAAGGTCAATATTTTTATTTGTACCTCAGTCCATCTATTCTTTATGATAAGTACTCTTCTATGAAATTCAATAGTTTCCGACAGGCTAGTCCTGTAATTTTTTTTCCAAATACTGAATCCAAGTAACTGTTATCTCATATTCAAATTAAAACTCCCCACTACATAAGTCTTATTATATTTACCGGCAAAATATTATGTGGGGACTCTGATCCTCTCCTGGTTTTCCAAGATGTTTAGTTTTTACAAAACAAAATGTAAAAAATAAAATATAGATATATTTTATATAAAAACAATAAAACAGCTCTACATTCGTCAGAACAGCATTAACTCTTGATTTCTCAAATCAAATCTGTATCCTCAATGAAAAGCATGAGCCCAAGAGGTGAAAAGTAAAAAATTAAATCTCATTAATATTGCATTTTAAAATGGCATTTAAAATTCTCTATCTGCATTTATATTAAGAAACATTCTTTTTATATGTCAGTGAGTATGCTTTCTAAATGCATTTATTTAAGCATTCCTCTTAATATTTCTGGTCTTATTTTAATAAAGCATACCTAATCAAGATATTTTATATTTAATCTAAATATTATAGATAAATCAGACTGCATTAATCATTCACATGCAATCAGATCATTAGAAATTTTAGAGCTACATAACTTGATTTATTGAGACATGTCAGCCACCAAAAGTAGCAAGTAATGAGATGAGTACAAATAATTTATGCTGGGTAAATTCTAATCACAGTTCTTAAAAAATTATTGTGTAGGAAAATGAACAGGCACAACTATGATGAAATAATCTCTTGCTAGAACAGTCTTGGAAGTATTTAAAATACTGAGATTTCATTTAAAATAATGTGTATAATTCTTCTTTAACAAAATACATTTTAAGTACTTTGGTCTCACAGTCAGAGAGGAAAAAAAACAAAGAACTCGTAAAATGATTTTATTTAAATTATCAATCTATTTTCCCAATAAAATGGCAAGGGAAATATTGAATTTAACAAATATAATGAAAGAGTATATACTTTTTGACCATAAGTAATATTTTTAACACCCTTTCTCTTAATTAGTAGTTGGGTGTCAATTTGCAGGGATAATTTCTAACTATAGATATGTCCATACATATAGATAGAAAGACAGATAGGCTTGGATATACACAGATAAAAATACATGTATTTTATTTGCAAATAATTATCATTAAAATATATATATATAATCAGTAACTATCACTTATGAAACTGAATATAAAAAAAGAAAATATTGAGAAATATTGACTGTGAGGGAAATTATCTTGCATTTTGTAACAGCATCTAATTTAAAATCCCAACTTTGTGACCTAAATCAACATTCTGACTTTTAATTAAACTTACACTAAATAATAAACTCGTCAGCATGTGATTCAAACTTACTATATTTCCTAGAAAGCACACATTATTCACTCTTATGAACAAATATGTGAAAAATGAAAGAAAATTGTGTGATTATTTAGAAATAAAACTAAAATGAATATGACTCATCTCAAAGCATGTCAATCAACTTTTTTACTGCATAATTACCACGTGAGCTGATAAAGGGGTTAAATGTAAAAGACATTTATTCCACTTTTTTTCACTTTAAAAACATTCTCTGACTTAGAAGATGAGAGTAAAAGGAATAAGATATTTGTAAAAAAAATTATAAAATGGTTTCAACTAGTATGGCTGTGGTTTTACATATTAAAGGTAGTATATGTAATAAAGCTGGTATATGTTTTCTCTCTTCCATGTGAATACAAGGCAAATAGGGGAAAGAATGTGGGAAATATGCATTATTTAAAGGATCACAAATTCCATTATCCTCATTTTCTGTCTCTTCTCAATCACCCATATCTTCTCTGCCATTATGATTAATTGTGCAGGAAAAAAAAAAGACTAAAAATGAATTAACCAGTTGTAGGTTTCTCAGTTACATGGAGAAGAAATCAGACAGTACTTAATATCAGAAAATATATCAATCAGACAATAAAGGAAAAACCTGTTTAAACTACTTTGTTATCCAGTTGATGAAATAAAACTATTGTTGAATTTTTCAATTATCAGTTAATAATGTTTTCCTCTGCTTACTTCATAATATTTTGAAAAGCAATAATTTTATAATATGGCTCTGTCATCAAACAGCAGAAATCGTAGCAGTGTTACTAATGAAAGATTGAAGGTGGGAGGAGAAGGGGTTGACAGGATGAGACGGGGTTGGATGGCATCACTGACTCAACGGACATGAGTTTGAGTAAACTCCGGGAGTTGGTGATAGACAGGGAGTTCTGGCATGCTACAGTCCATGGGGTGGCAAAGAGTCAGACATGACTGAGCAACTGAACTAAACTGAACTTAATGTTAAAGCAGTAAATAAATCTAACATTGTATGTTTTGTGTAGCAATTCCTAGTTTTAAAGACTTCACACGTTTTATACATTTCACAGTTTCTCAAAATTCTGTGAAACTAGGTAAAAAAAATAATTTGAGAAAATATGAGACACAATACTACTTATTTAACTATAATTAGGTAGTCAGACTACTAGACACTGCAGAAAATCTATTAAGACATGACAGTGAACACTACTTTTTATAGGAAAATGCTAATATTTATGGATTTCTCGCCAAGTTCTAGCACTGTTATGTGTACTTTATATGAGACAGATGGAACAGAAAAACCAATTCTGAAATATATGAAGTTTTTTGTAAGTATATGTTAAACCAAGTGACAATAACCATGAACAATATTTCAGAGAAGTGGAAAAATTTTATGGGTTGAAATCAGTAGTGAAATCTTTGTGGGAGAGTCACTTGATTTTGCAGAATATATGATGATTTGCATAAGTAAAGATCAAAGAAGAAACACTGTGGAAATAAAAGTTAAAAAAAATTACTGAGTACATGAGGGAGGGAGTGAATAAACTATTTGGGACATATGAGCTGTGGAGCAAAAAGAGAAAATACAAGGCATTAAGTACATAACTGGATTAAACATGTATTTATTATACACCACACCTGAAAAGAAAAAGTTCATTTATATAATGTGTAACTGATCTCATCTTTAAGACTTACTCAGGGAGCAGTAAAGATATTTAATTTTTCTCTAATCCATTAAATACATTTATCTTTAAAGATTAACCTTTGCACTGTTTATTCTCTCAAAGTCATATCTCTGTCTCTCTGCTCCTCCCAAAGTGTTATGAAATACTGATTCTTATGTCCTATTAGCAGCATTAAGAAAAAGAGGACCTCAAGGCCTCAGACTCCTCAGGTAGCCTGGTCTCTGTTGTGAAGTCACTGGAGTGATAAGAATGCAAGGATTCTTCAATATCCGCAAATCAATCAATGTAATACACAAAATTAACAAATTGAAAAATAAAAACCATATGATTATCTCAATAGATGCAGAGAAAGCCTTCGACAAATTCAACATCCATTTATGATAAAACCCCTCCAGAAGGCAGGAATAGAAGGAACATTCCTCAACATAATAAAAGCTATATATGACAAACCCATAGCAAACATTATCCTCAGTGGTGAAAAACTGAAAGCATTTCCCCTAAAGTCAGGAACAAGACAAGGGTGCCCACTCTCACCACTACTATTCAAGATAGTTTTGGAAGTTTTGGCCACAGCAATCAGAGCAGAAAGAGACATAAAAGGAATCCAAATTGGAAAAGAAGTAAAACTCTCACTCTTTGCTGATGACAAAATCCTCTACACAGAAAACCCTAAAGACTCTACCAGAAAATTACTAGAGCTAATCAATGAATATAGTAAAGCTTCAGAATATAAAATCAACACACAGAAATCCCTTGCATTCCTATACACTAATAATGAGAAAATAGAGAAATTAAGGAAACAATTCCATTCACTGTTGCAACAAAAAGAATAAAATACTTAGGAATATATCTACCTAAAGAAACAAAAGACCTATATATAGAAAACTATAAAACACGGGTGAAGGAAATCAAAGAGGACAATAATTGATGGAGATATACACCGTGTTCATAGATTGGAAGAATAAATATTGTGAAAATGAGTATACTACCCAAAGTAATTTATAGATTCAATGCAATCCCTATTAAGCTACCAACAGTATTCTTCACAGAGCTAGAACAAATAATTTCACAATTTGCATGGAAATACAAAAAACCTCGAATAGCCAAACAACCTTGAGAAAGAAGAATGGAACTGGGGGAATCAACCTGCCGGACTTCAGGCTCTACTACAAAGCCACAGTCATCAAGACAGTATGGTACTGGCATAAAGACAGAAATAGAGATCAATGGAACAAAACAGAAAGCCCAGAGATAAATCCATGCACCTATGGAGATCTTATCTTTGACAAAGGAGACAAGAATATAAAATGGAGAAAAGACAGTCTCTTTAACAAGTGGTGCTGGGAAAACTGGTCAACCACTTGTAAAAGAAACTAGAACACTCCCTAACACCACACACAAAAATAAACTCAAAATGGATTAAAGATCTAAACTTAAGACCAGAAACTATAAAACTCCTAGAGGAGAACATAGGCAAAACACTCTCCAACACAAATCACAGCAGGATCCTCCATCACCTGCCTCCCAGAATACTTGAAAAAAAAGCAAAAATAAACAAATGGGACCTAATTAGAATTAAAAGCTTCTTCACAGCAAAGGAAACTATAAGCAAGGTGAAAAGACAGCCTTCAGAATGGGAGAAAATAATAGCGTCTAAACAACAGACAAAGAATTAATCTCAAAAATATATAAGCAACTCCTGCAGCTCAATTCCAGAAAAATAAATGACCCAATCAAAAAATGGGCCAAAGAACTAAACAGACATTTCTCCAAAGAAGACACACAGATGACTAACAAACACATGAAAAGATGCTCAACATTACTCATAGAGAAATGCAAATTCAAACCACAATGAAGTACCATTTCACACCAGTCAGAATGGCTGCTATCCAAAGTCTACAAGCAATAAATGCTGGAGAGGGTGTGGAGAAAAGGGAACCCTCTTACACTGTTGGTGGGAATGCAAACTAGTACAGCCACTATGGAGAACAGTGTGGCGATTCCTTAAAAAACTGGAAATAGAACTGCCACATGACCCAGAAATCCCACACCTGGGCATACACACTGAGGAAACCAGAATTGAAAGAGAAACATGTACTCCAATGTTCATCGCAGCACTGTTTATAATAACCAGGACATGGAAGCAACCTATATGTCCATCTGCAGACGAATGAATAAGAAAGCTGTGGTTAATATAACAATGGAGTATTCAGTTCAGTTCAGTTGCTCAGTCGTGTCTGACTCTTTGCAACCCCATGAATCGCAGCCTGCCAGGCCTCCCTGTCCATCACCAAGTCCCGGAGTTTGCTCAAACTCAGGTCCATCGAGTCGGTGATGCCATCCAGCCATCTCATTCTCTGTCATCCCCTTCTCCTCCTGCCCCCAATCCCTTCCAGCATCAGAGTCTTTTCTAGTGAGTCAACTCTTCGCATAAGGTGGCCAATGGAGTATTACTCAGCAATTAAAAAGAATGCATTTGAATCCGTTCTAATGAGGTGGATGAAACTGGAGCCTATTATACAGTGAAGTAGGCCAGAAAGAAAAACACCAATGCAGTACACTAATGCATGTATATGGAATTTAGACAGATGGTAAAGATAACCCTGTATACAAGACAGCAAAATAGACACAGATGTATAGAACAGTCTTTTGGACTCTGTGGGAGAGGGCGACGGTGGGATCATTTGGGAGAATGGCACTGAAACATGTATATTATCATATGTGAATCGAATCGCCAGTCCAGGTTCAATGCATAATACAGGATGCTTGGGCTGGTGCACTGGGATGACCCAGAGGGATGATATGGTGAGGGAGGTGGGAGGGGGTTTCAAGATGGTGAACACATGTACACCCAGGGTGGGTTCGTGTCAATGTATGGCAAAACCAAAACAATATTGTAAAGTAAGTGGCCTCCAATTAAAATAAATAAATAAATAAATTCTGTGAACTGGTAAACAGTAAGTTATAAGTGATGTTAATAACAAGCCCTCTGCAGGGTTTACTGCTATAGTGTGAAATCTGGTTGTGTATCTCTATCCAAGTCTAATGTAATGCATGAGTAATTTAGTCTCACCTTAGCTTTCATCTGTTCTATGTATTACAGTTTCCCTGGTGGCTCAGACAGTAAAGAATCTGCCTGCAATGAAGACAGACCAAGGTTTGACCCCTGGGTCAGGAAGATCTCCTGGAGAAGGGACTGGCTACCCACTCCAGTATTCTTGCCTGGAGAATTCCATGGACAGAGAAGCCTGGTGGGCTACAGCAGGCTACAGTCCATGGAGTTCTATGTACTAATCTGTTCTAACCCACATTCCAGGAAGTCACTTTTTTAAATCTAATTCAATCCTCATTTTAGCAGACCTCATGGCACTTCAGGTGGTTTTCATTTCCACTAATCTCTGTAACATCAATTAGAAGTATCTCAGAAATTAACAGTCTAATTTATGCAAAAGGAGAAATTGATGGTGACTTCAGAAAATGAATTAATAGCTGCCTTTATATACACAATTATCTACTGTCAAATTTACTCTGACATAACTATGAGGAAGCTACTATTAAGAATAAAATGCTGTTTCTTTGTAGATCCAGGTTTAGGATGATGCAAAAATCTCTGTTCTCTGTGTCCCCTTCAAGTCATCTAAAACTATTCTTCTACCAAAATCAAGGGAGAGGAAAGCATACACTTTACAATGTCTTTCTTAATTTGGTCTCTGACTCCCCCACAAGGTCTTAGACCAGAAAGGACATAACTCCTCCCTCCCACTTCCTGTTTTTGAGAAATTTTCTTCTGTAAATATTTATATTATGTCATTAAACTAAATTCTAAGATATTAATTAGTAAATTTAGTGCAGTTGACCTTTGAAAAATGTGAGGATTAATCCACATATAATTTATGGACAGTCCTTTGTATCCATGTTTCCAAACAAGACCTTGTAATAAAGCAGTATTTACTACTGAAAAATACCCACATATAAGTAGACTCAGTTCAAACACATGTTGTTCACGGGTGACCTGTAAATACATCTTTATAGGTACAAACTTTCAAAAGTATGTCTTGCATCAAAGTCCTATTTATAATGTTAGTGTCAAATCAATAACAACTTCTTTCCTAGCTTAACAATACTATCAACTTCTTTACATCTGTCCATTTCTTCTTCCCCAATCTAAAGTATGTAGAGACCTTGAATTAATGGCAGAAATGTGTATACAAAATATAAATGATAAAAACACAATGATATATATTTAAAACAGCATTCCAGTTGTAAGATTTACCATTAACCAAGGGTAACCTGGGTGGAGGATATGCAGGATCTCTGTGTATATTTCTTCCAAATGTAGGTCAATCTACAATGATCTCAGAATAAAAACTAAAAAATTAAGAGGAAAATGAATTACAAATACTAAAAAAAAAAAAAAAGTGGAAGAATAAGGGAAACTTTACCTCAATATTAATTAGTGAATAGTAAATAGAAGTAGAATATGTATTTAAAATTTAGCTACTGAAGGAATTAAATCGACTAAAAATCCCCCAATTATCCTTTTCCACAATGAACTGAGCAATAAGTACCACTAAACTTTTGTTGATGAAATAATACTATCTTATGCAAAATTACTAAAAATCACACAAAAAATAGAAAATGAGTGAAAATATACTTCTTTTTAACAGTGAAACATCATCTTGATACAAGATCCTGATATTAACACCACAAAAAAGGAAAGTAACAAACTAATTCTAAGTGTAAAAAAACCTGCAAAAAATAAATTTAAATGTATTAAACATATAATAAACGAAAGTCAAGTTAGATGTATTCAAGAAATGAAAGGCAATTTACTAACGTAATAAAGAAGAAACACATTGCTAAATTTAACTTATATGCAGAGCACATCATGTGAAATGCCAGACTGGCTGAAGCACAAGCTGGAATCAAGATTGCTGGGAGAAATATCAATAATCTCAGATATGCAGATGAAACATCACTATGGCAGAAAGAGAAGAAGAACTAAAGAGCCTCTTAATGAAAGTGAAAGAGGAGAGTGAAAGAAGTTGGCTTAAAGCTCAACATTCAGAAAACTAAGACCATAGCATCCGGTCCCATCATTTCATGGCAAACAGATAGGGAAACAATGGAAACAGTGGCAGACTTTACTTTCTTGGGCTCCAAAACCACTGTAGATGGTGACTGAAGCCATGAAATTAAAAGATGCTTGCTCCTTGAAAGAAAAGTATGACCAATCTAGACAGCATATTAAAAAGCAGAGACATTAATTAATCAACAAAGGTCTGTCTAGTCAAGCCTATGGTTTTTCCAGTAGTCAGGTATGGATGTGAGAGTTGGACTATAAAGAAAGCTGAGGGCCAAAGAATTGATGCTTTTGAACTGTGGTGTTGGAGAAGACTCTTGAGAGTCCGTTGGACTGCAAGGAGATCCAACCAGTCCATCCTAAGGGAAATCACTCCTGAATATTCATTGGAAGGACTGATATTGAAGCTGAAACTTCAATACTTCGGCCCCCTGATGCAATGAACTGACTCACTGGAAAAGACCCTGATGCTGGGAAAGATTGAAGGCGGGAGGAGAAGGGGATGACAGAGGATGAGATGGTTGGATGGCATCACTGACACGATGGGCAGGAGTTTGAGTAGGCTCCGGGAGTTGGTAACGGACAAGGAGGCCTGGCATGCTGCAGTCCATGGGGTTGCAAAGAGTTAGACATGACTGAGAGACTGAACTGCCTGATAAACCTTAGCAACCCATGGGCTGCCCCAGAGGATTTTCCAGGCAAGAATACTGGAGTAGTTTGCCATTTCCTCCTCCAGGGGGATCAAAGCTGGGTCTCCTGCACTGTAAACAGATTCTTTACCCACTGAGCTACTAGGGAAGTCATAATTTGTGTTAAATACAAAAAGCCTATGATGTCCCAGGTGGCATAGTGGTAAAGAATCTACCTTCCAATGCAAAAGACGCACATTAAATCCCTGGTCAGGAAGTTACTCTGGAGAAGGAAATGACAATCAACACCAGTATTCTTGCTGGGGAAATCCCATGAACACAGAAGCCCAGTAGGCTTATGGTCCATGGGGTCTCAAAACAGTCAGATATAGCTAAGCACCTGACCACCAATAAAAAGCCTAGGGCAAAAATTTTACATTTGAGATGATAAATCTCTCAAGGAAGCATCATAACTAACTCTCTTCAAAATTTTAAGTGATCACAGTCATAAGGAAGAGAAAAAAAAATCTTAATGCTTATAGAGGTTATGAGTTTGCAGACTGAAACACTCTCTCAAAAATCTGTTGATAAATTACTATAATTAATAAGTTAAGTAAAATAGGAAAAAATAAAACTTTACATTTCTAAATGATAGCAACAAGCTGAAAGAATCTTTTAAAATTTCCACTTACGTCAAAATCTCCAATACATAAAAACAAATGTAAAAACATATTTTCAATACATTTAAACAAAAACATGACAAATCTCAAGATCACCAAGATGCCGCTGAATAAATTTGTAGACAAAAACTGCTTTTCGAGAACTCAAGAAAATAGTTAACCAGATGCATCAAACACGTGAACTCCCAACAATGAATATGCAGAACCCAAACTGGCAGGAAATTTGTGGCATTTTGCAACACTTTCCCAACCTCCTCCATACACCTTCTTGTGTGTGGCTGAAAGGAAACATCTCAAATCTCAACATCTGCCTTGAAACAGAAGGAAAAGGATGGGACCTCTTTTTTTGTAAGATTCTGAACTGTCTATGGGGGTGGTTAATGGATTTCTTTCTCATTTTCTTAACTAAAAACACTGATGAAAGTGGTGGCATAGTTTGAATATCAGACCCAGAGGTTGCTAAAAGCAACGGAAAGTATTGCTGGAGCTTCAGGGGGTCTGCAGTCCCCCTGAAACCTTGGAGTATGACATTATGGGCAGAGGCTGGTGATTAGTAAAGGTCTTTCTCTGACAAAGCCATTCCATAAAAACTGGGAGAAATGGATGCTTTTTTAAATTCCTAAATCACAAAAATATCATAAGGTAACATAAAAACTAAACATAGCTCAGTCAAAATAACAAAATACATCTCCAGAAAATAACCCTAAAGAAATTCAGGCTTCTAACTAACAAAGACTTGAAAATATTGTCTTAAATTGTCGATAACCAAAACAAAAATGCACACAGAGAAGTAAACAAAATTAAAATGATTTATAAACAAAATGAGAATATCAAAAGAGATGGAAATAATAAATAAAAAAAAAATTCTGAAGCTGTAAAGTACAAGAAATAAGTTAAAAATTTCTTAGAGGTGGTTTGATTGGACAGAAGAAAAAAATAGTGGATTTGGAGCTAGATTGTTTGAAATTATCAAGTCAGAGGAGCAAATAGAAAAAAATAATAAAGAAAAGTGAAAAGAGCCTAAGGGGACTATGGGACAGTGTCAAATGGAACAATACACATAGTATAGGATCCCAAAAAAGGAAGAAGAGAGAGAAAGAAGTACAGTCTATTGAAGAAATAACGGCCAAGAGCCCTGAATTTGAGGAAATCAATACACAAACACAAAAGACATATAACTACAAGGAGGATAAATTTAGTTCAACATCAAGAAATACTATAATCAAGCCTGTCAGAGTCAAATACAGAATATTTGAAGCAGCAACAGAAAAGTGAATCATCACATAAAAGTAATGTATATAAGATTATAAACAATTTCTCAGCAGAAATGCAGTAGGATTATGTATAAATACATACAGGGATGTGTGTGTGTGTGTTTATAGTGTAGGGGGAAAATTCTGTCAAAAATACTGTATCCAGAAAAACAGTGATTCAAAAATGAAGGGAAAAATTAAAACATTTTTTGATAAAAGCTGAAAGAGTCTCTTACCACTATATTTACTCTATGAGAAACGTTAAAGTCCTTCAAGTTGAAACCGATGGTATACCGTAATTTAAATCACATCAGAATATAAAGTTCTCAGGTAAATGTAAGTATACTCAGAAAAGTAAAATCTTTTATTACTTTAGTTTGGCTTGCAACACCATTTCCAATTATTTTATAAAACTTAAACGTCAAAGGCACTCAGTTCAGTTCAGTTCAGTTCAGTCGCTCAGTCGTGTCCGACTCTCTGCGACCCCATAAATCACAGCACGCCAGGCCTCCCTGTCCATCACCAACTCCCGGAGTACACTCAAACTCATGTCCACAGAGTCGGTGATGCCATCCAGCCATCTCCTTCTCCGTCGTCCCCTTCTCCTCCCGCCCCCAACCTTTCCCAGCATCAGAGTCTTTTCCAGTGAGTCAACTTGTCGCATGAGGTGGCCAAAGTATTGCAGTTTCAGCTTCAGCATCAGTCCCTCCAATGAACATTCAGGACTGATCTCCTCTAGAATGGACTGGTTGGATCTCCTTGCAGTATAAGGGACTCTCAAGAGTCTTCTCCACCACCACAGTTCAAAAGCATCAATTCTTCGGCGATCAGCTTTCTTCACAGTCCAACTCTCACATCCATACATGACCACGGGAAAAACCATCGCCTTGACTAGACGGACCTTGGTTGGCAAAGTAATGTCTCTGCTTTTTAATATACTATCAAGGTTGGTCATAACTTTCCTTCCAAGGAGCAAGCGTCTTTTAATTTCATGGCTGCAATCAGCATCTACAGTGATTTTGGAGCCCAAAATATAAAGTCTTACACTGTTTCCACTGTTTTTCCATCTATTTCCCATGAAGTGATGGGACGAGATGCCATGATCTTTGTTTTCTGAATGTTGAGCTTCAAGCCAACCTTTTCACTCTCCTCTTTCACTTTCATCAAGAGGCTTTTGAGTTCCTCTTCACTTTCTGCCATAAGGGTAGTGTCATCTGCATATCTGAGGTTATTGATATTTCTCCCGGCAATCTTGATTCCAGCTTGTGCTTCTTCCAGCCCAGCGTTCCTCATGATGTACTCTGCATAGAAGTTAAATAAGCAAGGTGACAATATACAACCTTGACGTACACCTTTTCCTATTTGGAACCAGTCTGTTGTTCCATGTCCAGTTCTAATTGTTGCTTCCTGACCTGCATACAGGTTTCTCAAGAGGCAGGTCAGGTGGTCTTGGATTCCCATCTCTTTCAGAATGTTCCACAGTTTATTGTGATCCACACAGTCAAAGGCTTTGGCATAGTCAATGAAGCAGAAATAGATGTTTTTCTGAAACTCTCTTGCTTTCTCCATGATCCAGCGGATGTTGGCAATTTGATCTCTGGTGCCTCTGCCTTTTCTACAAATGGGAATAAATCAGTATTAGTTACACAATACATGAAGATGTAATCTGTGGCATTAATAACATACAGAGAGTCAGTTGTAAAGGAGTATCTTTGTATGAAATTATTATCAGTTTAATATAGATTGTTACAATTTTAAGATGTTTTATTCCGGGAGTTGGTGATGGACAGGGAGGCCTGGCGCGCTGTGATTCATGGGGTGGTGGAGAGTCAGACACGACTGAGCGACTGAACTGAATTGATGTAATTCTCATGGAAACTATAAAGAAAATATCTATAGAATGAACATGAAAGGATGTTGAGAAAGGAATCAAAAATACAAAAATATTAACTATAAAGAAGAACCTGGAAAAAAAGGAGGTTAAAAAAAAAAGCTATGACATGAAGAAAACAATGAGCAAAATTCAATAGTAAGTTCTTCCTTATTAGTAATTATTTTAAATGTAAATAAATTTAACTCTAGAAAAAGATAAAGGCTGGCCAAATGGATAAAAAGCCTGATCCAACTACATGCTGTCTGCAAGCCTCATTTTAGATCTTAGAACATGTATAGGTTAAGAGTTACAGGACAGAAAAAGATACTTCCTGCAAATAGCTACCAAAGTAGGAATGGCTGTGCTAATGAAAATAAAGATAAAATTTAAGTCAAAAACTGTTACAAGAGACAAAGTAAAACATTATATTTACTATAAAAGGGACAGTTCAACAAGAATAAATCACAATTACCAATATATATGAACTAAACATTAGACTTTCTAAATAAATGAAGCAAACATTGACAGAATTGAAGGATGAAATAACTTGACAATAATCATAGGAAATGTAAATACCTCACTTTCAATAACAGAAAAAACTTAGATCAACAAATAAGTAGACAATTTGAACAGAAATATAGAACACTCTATCCATAAGCAGCACAATAAACATATTTCTAAAGTACATATGGAATATTTTCCAGGGTAGACCATTTTTAAGCCGTGAAAACAGGTCTTAGTAAGTTTGGAAAGACTGAAATCATACAAAGCATATTTTCAAATCATAATAGAATGAAACTAGAAATCAATAACTAAAGGAAACTTAGAAAATCCAAAAATAAGTGGAAATTAAAAACTGTTCACTTAAACAACCAAAAGATCAAGGAAGAGACTGGAAGGAATATAGAATATCTTCAGACAAATTAAGAAGATGAACTATCAACATTACAGGATGTGGCAAAAGCAGTGCTAAAAAGCAAAATTTATAGCTATGTTTATATAAAAAAGCCTCCAATCAACAACTGTATACCTCAACTAACTAGAAAAATAAAAACAAACTAAACCCAAAGCTAGCAGAAGTAAGGAAATAATAAAGATTAGAGCAGAGATAAATGAAATAGAGAACAGAAAATAAAAACAACAAAACCAAGGCTTTTCTCTTTGAAAAGTTCAACAAAATTGACAGTCTTTACCTAGATCAACTAAGAAAACAAAAGACTCAACTAAAAATTAGAAATGAAAGAGGTAATATTACAACTGATTTTAGAGCAATTAAGAAGGATTATAAAGAATACTGTGAACAAGTCTATACCAACATATCAGAAGACCAGATGAAATGGATCAATTAACAGAATCACACAATCTACTAAGACTGAATTATGGTGCTATTTTTTAAAAAAAGTGAAAAAACTTAACTAGTTAGAGGATTTAATCAGTAACCGAAAACTTCCAAACAAAGAAAAGTTTAGGACCAAATGACTTCTTAGTCAATTATTTCAAACACTTAAGTACAAACACCAATCATGGTCAAATTCTTCCAAAAAATTCAATATGAGAGAACTTTTCTAAACCCATTCTGTGAAGCCAGCACTATTGATTTCAAAGCCGGAAGAACACACTATGAGAAAACTAATGTCTAATTACCCTGGTGAATACTGATACAAAAATTCTCAACACATAGCTCAATATAGCTAAAAGGTAGAGCAACTCAACAGCCCATTGATGGATGAATATGTAAGCAAAATGTGATATATTTTGCAATAGAATATTACTTATCATCTACACGGAAGGAAATTCTGTGATATGCTACAACATGGGTGAATTCTGAGGTCATAATGCTTAGTGAAATAAACCAGTTACACACACACACCAAAAAAAAACACAAATCCTGTGTTACTTCATTAAATAAGATACTTAGACTAGTCAAAATCACAGAGATAGAATGACAGTTGTCAGGGGATGAAAGGAAGAGGAATGGGGAGTTACTGTTAATGGTATAAAGATTGAGATTTATAAGATAAAATTATTATGGAAATGGATGGAGCTGGTAGCACAACAGTATGAACATATTCAATACCATTGAACTATACACTTAAAAATCTTAGGTTTTACCACAATAAAAAAATTAGAAATAAATGAACAAGTATCTGCTATACAAAGAAACATGAACAAATTTCACAAAAGTATTATTTGGTAAATAAAGCAAGATATTGAGAATGCATACTTTAAGGCTCCACTTACATAATGTTTAGACAATCTATTGTGTTTAAGAACTCTTTTATCAGTGGGAAAAAAAATAAAGAAATGTAAGAAAGTGATTACTATAAAATTCTTCATTGTTAATTCTCAGGTGTAAAGAGGATAGTTAAGAAGGGGCATGAGAGCGTCTTCATGGATGCTGGCAATGTTATTTTTATTTATTTATTTTAACCTAAGTGGTGCTTGCATTGGTGATTGCTTTGTAATTTACTGCTCTGCAGCATGAGCATTTCAATTTGTACTATTTTTCGTATGTGTGATTCTTCTCAATGATCTCTTAGCAATTCACCATTTACTCTCTTTTAAATTTGTCAATAAGAAGAAATATCTCAAAATGCATATATAAGGAGAGAAGAGGTGGCTACTGAGGCAGTTACAGATGTGCCATTCACAGCTGGCTACCTAGAAAGCTGTTCTAGAGATCTCGACCCAGAGATCAAATTCTCATCTCCGACTTGGCAGGCATATTCTTTATCACTGAGCCACCAGGGAAGTGTTTTCATTTAATTGATTTAGCATTAACTGGATGAACTGAATTTGAAATTAAGTGATAATTATTGCATTTAAAGGAAGTGTCCCTTTTGACTCAGTAGTAAAGAAAGCAGTTCGATCCCAGGGTTGGAAAGATCCTTGGAGAAGGAAACAGAAGACTCGAAAGCCTAGAAACCCACTCTAGTCTTCTTAAATTCAGACTTAAATTGAAGAAAGTAGGGAAAACCACTAGACAATTCAGTTATGAACTAAATAAAATACCTTACAATTATACAGTGGAAGTGAGAAACAGATTCAAGGGATCAGATCTGATAGTGTCTGAAGAACTATGGACAGATATTTGTGACAATGTACAGGAGGCAGTGATCAAGACCATCCCAAGAAAAAGAAATGCAAAAAGGCAAAATGTTTGTCAAAGAAGGCCTTACAAATAGCTGATAAAAGAAAAGAGGCAAAAGGCAAAGGAAAAAAGAAAGATACACCCATTTGAATGCAGAGTTCCAAAGAATAGCAAGGAGAGGTAAGAAAGCCTTCCTCAGTGATCAGTGCAAAAAAAATAGAGGAAAACAATAGAATGGGAAAGACTAGAGATCTCTTCAAGAAAGTAAGAGATATCAAGCAAACAGCAAAGACATTATTTTGCCAAAAAAGGTCTGTCTAGCCAAGGCTATGGTTTTTCCAGTGGTCATGCTATGGATGTGAGAGTTGGACTGTAAAGAAAGCTGAGCACCAAAGAATTGATGCTTTTGAACTATGGTGTTGGAGAAGACTCTTGAGAATCCCTTGGACTGCAAGGAGATCCAATACTTTGGCCACTTGATGTGAACAACCAACTCTTTAGAAAAGACCCTAATGCTGAGAAAGATTGAAATGGGTGGAGAAGGGGACAACAGAGGATGAGATTGTTGGATGGCATCACCGACTTGATGGACATGAGTTTGAGCAAGCTCCAAGAGTTGATGACGGACAGTAAGGCCTGGTGTGCTGCAGTCCATGGGGTCGCAGAGTCGGACGCAACTGAGCGACTGAACTGAACTGAACCAGTCTTCTTGCCTGGGAAATCCTATGGACAGAACCTGGTGAGCATCCATGGGGTTTCAAAGGAGTCAGACATGAACTTAGCAACTCAACAACAACAACAGTTGCATTCAAAATGCCTTTTATACCTGTAAAAAACAAGGATAGCACTGTATGATTCAACAACAAAAATTGCATTTTAAAGGCCTTTTTATATCTATAAAAGATGAGATAGCACTGTATCAGTTTGCACATAAAAATATATAGCACACATTCTTGAGATGTCTCTTCCAGGGAAGATGTTTTTTACTAGTGTAACACTAGAAGCAACATTTTATTCATTTTTCTTGCATAGAAAGATCCATCTTAAAGTAGAATATAATTCAGAAACTACAAAGATATAAGCTGTTTCACTATCAGGGAACTTCTTGGGAAGAACAGAGGTAGTGAGGTAAAACACAGTGGCAGTTGATCAAAGCATGGTAGAGCTCAGTGACAGAAGGGACATCACAAGTATGTCGTCTCAGTGAATATGCACAGTGGTAGATGTTCTGACGACCACATCTGAAGCAAATGGAAGCTCTGACTCTTTGCATTGTAGAGCAAAGTTAGGGAAAATTATACACACATTAAGACTGACTATATTTTAAAAGTTTGATCTTTGATTTCAAAATAGAAGACTGTAATTAAACCGGATAAAAACGACCTAGCCAAAAAAAAAAGCAACCACTTTAATTTTTAAAATGCAGAAAAACTCTGGAAAGATTTAACAGAAAGAAGTAGAAAAATATAACAGTAAGTTTCAAACTATTTTAAGAATAAATTAGAAAACAAAGAAACTCACTACCTAGGGTATTAATGTATCATACAGAAATATGCTTAAGATCTGGGAAAAATAAAATATAATGTTCATATATTTGCAATAAATCTCAAGTCTTCCTCTGTTTTCCATAAGTTGTTCAGAAAGAGAACCATTCATTAAATTGTTAAAGATAACTGAGTCTTTCATGAATGCAAGTAAGGGTCCAAAACCCAGAATATTCACCTGATAAAGGCCAGTTTTTGAACACTGACTCAATGTTTAGGATGTAATTAAAAAGCCACCATGTTACATTTCAAACACCAATTATATGGCTTGGAGCAAGTGCCAAATGCTCAGTTTACCAAGAAAAAATGTCCATCTATTTAACCATATGATATTTCTACTGCTATAATCATTCTTTATAATTAAGGCTACATATTCACAGAAGAAATATATTTTAAAAGGAACTATATTACTTTGGAAGAAAAAAATTTAAGCCATTAATACTCATTAACACATTTTTTCCAGATTTTTTCTTTCAAATTGATGAGCTTCACTTTAGAGACACCAGATCTGTGGAATTAGATGTCAGACAGGTATGTATTTATGGGGACCTTATAAAAAGGCAAAATTATACGTCACCCACTGTATAAAGCAGTGCTAGGAAAGTCTTAAACAGCTATGGAGAGAAATGGCAAAATGGTGTCAAGAAAAGGCCAGTAAGAACAAACACTTGACTAACTTATTAATTGTTCCTGGGACTGACTCTACCTTATTTATTATTATCAGTGCCTCTGTGTTCCTCATTATTTGACTATTAAGTTTACAGAATTATGGAAATAGTTTTAAGATGATAGATACTGTTACACTGATTTACTATTATTTTTCTATATTATTACTTATTTAACATTTATTTATTTGTGATTTTTTAATAGACTTTTTTTTTAACAGCAATTTTAGGCTTACAGCAAAATTGAGCCAGAAAGTAAAAGAGTTTCCATACGCTCCCTCTTGTACCCTTTCCCCCACCCAGTATCCAGGCCCATATACAGGGCATCTCCCACTAGCAGCATCTGGCACTGGAGTAGCACATTTGTTGCAACTGATAAACCTATACTGACACATAGTTTCCATTAGGTGTTATTCTTAGTGAATATGTTCCTTGAGCTTTTTTTTTTTTTTTCCATTTCAGTACATTCTGTACTCTATTAAACCACACAATCTTGACAACTTGTCTCAAAGTTTCTTATTTAAAAAGAGCAGTTTTTCCATCATCAAAAAAAGTCCACAAGTATTAAATACTGGGGTGAGTATGGAGAAAAGAGAACCCTCCCAGACTCTTCACGGAAATATAACTTGGTGCAGCCACTAGGAGAACAGTATGGAGGTTCCTTAAGAAACTAAAAGCAGATCTACCATTTGATCCAGCAGTCCCACTCCTGGGCACACATCTGGAAAAAAAACATAATTCAGAAAAATATAAAACAAGCACTGCAACATTCACTGCAGCACTATTTACAATGGCCAATACATGGAAGCAACCTAAATGTCCATTAACAGATGATTGGATAAAGATGTGACACACATACACACACTGGAATATTGTTCAGCTTTAAGAAAGGATGAAAGAATGCCATTTGTAGAAACATAAATGGACCTAGAGATAATACTAATTGAAGTAAGTCAGAAAAACAAATATCACTTATATATGTTGAATTTAAATCATTACAAAAATGAATTTAACTGGTTGCCAACAAGGAAGAATGGGAGTAAGGGATAGCTGGGGAATCTGGAATCAACATGTACACACTGCTGTATTTAAAATGGATAACCAACAAGGTCCTACTGCACGGCACAGGGAACTCTGCTCAGTGTTATACGGCAGCCTTGGATAGGAGGGGTCTGGGGGAGAACAGATACATGTCTATGCATGGCTGAGTCTCTTTGCTGTCCAACTGAAACTATCACAGCGTTGTTAATCAGCTATATACTCCACTATAAAAAGTTTTTTAAAATGAACTTACACAACATACAAACTCACACAGGCAAGGAAAACAAATGCATGGTTATCAAAGGATAGGAGGAGTGGGAGAGAAATAAATTAGGATGTGTGATGGACAGATACACACTACCATATATAAAAATCATAAAATGGATAAACAAGTATTTGCTGCACAGCACAAAGAACTATGGTCAATATCTTGTAACCACCTATAATGCAAATGAACTGAAAAAATAATATATATTATGTATATATATAGTAATATATAACTGAATCACTATGCTATACACCTGAAACTAGCACAATCTTGTAGATCAGCTAAACTTCAATACCAAATAATCAAAAGAGCAGCTTTACCTGATGTATGTAATGGAGAGATTAAGAATTGGTAATCCAAGGTAGCAACTTGGCCCTCATATGATTTTGTGTATCACACTGTTAAAAAATTGTTAAAAAGTGATCCATCATTTGAGGACTGAAGAATTGGTAGATCAACATAAATTTTCACAAATTCAGTTTCTCTTGAGGGAAAAATAAAGGAAAAATCCGTCAACAGTAGGCCCACGTTACCATGAATTAAACAATGGGTTAGAGCTGAAACTATTCATAATTTATTTGTACATGCATTCTCCAGTTCCCCATGGTTCCCATTATTTTCCATATTGCTCATTGTTTTCAGTCACCCCATCATGTCTGACTCTTTGCAACCCCTGGACTGCAGCACACCAGGCCTCCCTGTCCCACACCATCTCCCAGAGTTTGCCCAAGTTCATGTCCATTGTATCAGTGATGCCATCCAGCCATCTCGTCCTATGATGCACTCTTCTTCTGTGCTCAACCTTTCCCAGCATCAGGGACTCTTCCAGTGAGTGAGATGTTCGTACCAGGTGATCAAAATACTGGAGCCTCAGCTTCATCATCAGTCCTTCCAATGACAATTCAGGGTTGATCTCCTTGCTGTCCAAGGGACTCTCAGGAGTCTTCTCAAGCACCACAGTTCAAAGGCATCGATTCTTTGGCGCCCCACACCTTCTTTACTGCCCTGTTCTCACAACTGCATGTGACCCTTGGAAGACCAGAGCCTTGAACATACGGACCTGTGTCAGCAGAGTAATGTCTCCGCTTTTCAACACACTCTAGGTTTGTCAGAGCTTTCCTGCCCAGAAGCAATTGTCTTCTGATTACATGGCTGCAGTCAACATCCACAGTGACTTTAGAGCCCAAGAAGAGGAAATGTTACTACTTCCACCTTTTCCCTTCTATTTGCCGTGAAGTAATAGGGTTGGATGCCATGATCTTACTTTTTTTTAAGCTGGCTCTCTCCCTCTCCTTTCACTCTCCTCCTTCACCCTCACCAAGAGTCTCTTTAGTTCCTCTCCTGATAAAGAAAATATCATATTTTCTATATACTTTATGATATTTTCTTTATCAATATTTATTTAAATTCATCTCTTCCAAAAATGGAACTACCATATGATCCAGTAATTTCATATCTAGATATATATATATCCAAAGAAAACAAAACCCCTATTCAAAGACATATGTGCATCCCCTACATTCATAGCAGCATTATTTACATTAGGACTTAAGAGGGCATTATGCTAAGTAAAACAAGTCATAGAGAGAAAGACAAATATTATATCACATTTATATGGAATCTAAAAAACTCAAGAAACACAGAAACAGAGATCAGATTTGTGATTACCAGAGACGGTGAAAGTTTTCAAAAGGTACAGACTTCCAGTTACAAATTCGAATTAACAATACCGTTTCGTATATTAGAAATCCGCTAAGAAAGTAAACCTTAACGTTCTCATAACAAGAAAAAAATTTTAATTATGTGAGGTGATGGATGCTTATGCAACTAATTGTGGTTATCATTTAGTAATACATACAAGTATCAAATCCTTCTGTTGTATACCTTAAAGTTTTATAATATTATGCCAATTATATCTCAATAAAACCAGAAAAAATGAGAAGTGAAATACTATCATTTTTTTACTAACACTTTATCATCTTAATTCATTTTGATCACCTTGTTACACATGATGGGCACCTTTCATACACTGTCACTTTCCAAAATATAAAGTACTTTGAGACTTCTTACTTAAAACAAAACGGATATAATCTGATCCTATGCAATAACCATGAGAAAGAGAATCTAACATTTTACAATTTATTTCTGTTTTGACACTATATAACTTAAATAGATTCACTGTGGAGGTTTTTTATATATTAATAATGGCAAGGGCTGTTATTATAGGAGGAATGAAATAGCAGAAATCAAATCTTTTACTCAGTGTTTGGTATGCAAGCCAAGTAGATAGGGCAAAGTTATGCTGGTGTTCTGGCTTCTGACAACTATTTCAAAGGCAATTCTCTCTTTCTAGTATGTTAAAGCTTGAGAACTTGCTTTCTCAGTACTTTTGACACCAAACAAAGCCAACATTGCAAGGAATGGAACTTCCATCAACAATTAGGATTAATTTAAATGGTAATCTACTAGCCATTTTGCTACAAATACATAATAAGTTACAGCTGAAAATAGAATACTTGTTTCCCTGTATACTCATTTTAGACTTCCAAACTGTAATTTACTAATAAATACATACTTGTAAGATTGTAAAATGTTCATTAAAAAACAAAAAGTCTGAGAGCTAAAGCTATTTAATATATTAAAATCCACAGTGGAAATTGAAATAAAAATTCAACTCAGAAAAGATAATATTTAATTTAGGGGAATATTTCAGTTTGATAAAATGAATTAATCAAGTTAATGCCCCTTTTTAAATATTGTAGGACCAAATTTTGTTTTATTTCAATCCTGGGAATGAGAGTCTTGAAGCTTTCATTAATTTCCAGAAGAAAATATATTTAATCAAAGTTTAAATATTTCTATGTGACACTATTGATGACATTTAAAAAATTAGAAAATTATAAAATAATAAAGTTGCACATGAAATGTTTATGACAAAAAGCTTAAAAAGATTTTATTTATTCCACTTTAGAAAGATGGAAAGATATAAGTGAAAAAATCTAAGTTTGTAATGGCATATGCAGTTACTAGTAATCATTTTTTAATAACTTCTATTTTAATAATATAGACATTTGCTTTAGATCCTCATAGGCTACACTTAAAATTCTAATTCCATTTCATTTTGATTATAAAACCCATAAATTATAACTAAAACTAGTAACCCATTTCAATTCAGGCTCCCTTCCTAAACTTCTCACTTGGGGAAACAACAAAAATAACAACAGAACCCACTAGATTATACTCTTGAGTTTTTCTTTCTTTTGAAATATATTTTTCACAAGTTTTACGAAGTCTTGTGAAGTAGCTGTCATCTGAACTGTTTCTTTATCCTTTGGTATTTGTGCCTGGAGAAAGAACTTAAAAAAAAATGATAAAAAAAGATTCTTCCAAAGATTTGGTATTTTTAAATACTCCCAATTCTCTCAAGGCTACAAATTACAGTTCCAATATTCAGTCCCTGGATCTACTGTCAAAAATATCCTTAAGTATTGAGAGACAGAATACAAAAACAGAATTTCCAGTTGTGTCTTTAAATTTTTTTCCATAATTAGTTTTTATGGACCTTGCCATCCTTCTGCTTTATTTTGTGGTAGCTAGCAACATTTTAGGTTTTTTTAATTAAATACTATAAGTGTAAATATGTGTGTGTGTATTTCATGAAAAGGAATTTGCTCCATCATCAATAATCCTTATATATGATGTTTGGCTATAGCTTCACCTACAAATTGATATATTTATCTTAGGTAATTGATCACTTGGAAAATAAACATTTTAAAAATACTATAAATAATTATTTGAAGCATGTTTGACCAACTCCAATACCTTCAAGTTGCAGGTAGGTGAAAACTGGACTCAAAAACTCTTTATAATGGAAGCAATGGTATGTAAGTGTGTTATCGTTATTGAGGGACTGGCATTAGCAGTTAAGAGTCCAGTGGCAAGAGTAAGTCAAAAGTCTCATAGGAGCAGCTGCAGAGGTGGCATCTGACTCTAGACACTGATACCCATTTCCTTCTGGGTTGTTTGTAGTTTCTTGACTTCAATGGACTATGTTAGTGAGATCTATTCCCCTCACAGTATAAGACCTCTGATGATGCCAAAACTCAGTGAGTAGTTTTGTGCATGCACACAGTACTCATGGAATGATAGTGGTTTTAGCAGAGCTCCCTTTGTCTCTCTTCCTCAGCCTTCTATTATGCTCCCTGCTTTTGTTGGTATCACATCCAGCCATTAAGCTCCAATAATTGCCACCAAGAGCTCTATTCCTTTTGACGCAATTGTTGGCCATGAGTTAAATTTATATCCTTTTGCAGGAATATTCTTGAGGCAATTTTTGTTCTGACCACAGGAAGTTTCTTCTTAACTGACCCCTTCCCTAGTTCTCTTAAGTAAATCAGCTGGCTTGTCATTTATTTTGCTCCTTTCATGGAACTACCAACTTTATCTTAACAGATTATCATCAAAATCCCCACCATGTTATTTTGGTTTTTAATACTGGGCTTCCCTGGAGGATTAGCAGTAAAGAATCTGCCCGCCAATGCAGAAGATGTGCGTTCGATCCCCAGGGTCAGGAAGATCCCCTGAAGAAGGAAATGGAAACCCACTCCAGTATTCTTGCCTATGAAATCACATGGACAGAGGACTCTGGCAGGCTACAATCCATGGGGTCCCAAAAGAATCAGGCACGACTAAGCAACTAAACAACAATAGCATCATTAGATTAGAGTTTTCCCAAACTATGTCCCAAATAAAGACAGTTTCTGAGAAGAGCTTTGGTGTTCTCTCTTCTTACAGTTTGTCTCTCTTCCTGAGTTAAAAAATAAAAACTGCATTTCTGCTATGGAGCTGGGAGTAGAAGAGAGGCTCACGTTTCTTGTAATGACTGCTCCATTTTAAGCAGGATGTGCAATACAGACAGTTACCTCTGATTTCTTCACCTTCCTCATTCAAGAATCTCTGCAACAAAAGCTAGGAAGAGGAAAACCAGAGCTATTCTCACCCTGCCTCATCTGGGTAAGAACCTTCACCCTACAAACTGAAGCTTAAAGAAAGGAGCCCTCAGTTTATCAGCTGCACCTGACTGAAGTTTAACCTCTGCAAATCCACCACTCTCCAGATAGCCTGTGGTGAAGTATGAAAAATGCTGGTAGCCTGATCCTCCCAGAGAGATATAACAGCCGTTAATGGGTTGCGGTAAGAACTGCACCCGAAGTGCCATGAGATCTAGATTTTTTGGGGGGAAAAAATCATTATCTCTATTCTTTTAGGAGAATTTGCAGAAAGTTTAAATGGTCATGTCTTTTACAATTTTCCTCTGTTACGGCTATTCTGCTGAGATGAGAGTGACAGTGCTTCTCACACAGCTATTCTAGAAGCAGTGCCTGCTGTGCTGTGCTTAGTTGCTCTGTCATGTCTGACTCTTTGCGACCCCTGTCCTTGGGGATTCTCCAGGCAATCATACTGCAGTGGGTTGCCATGCCCTCCTCCAGGGGATGTTCCCAAGACAGGGATCAAACCCAGGTCTCCCATATTGCAGGCAGATTCCTTACTGTCTGAGCCACCAGGGAAACCCCATTTTGACTTAAGTGTATCGTTGATATTTTGTCTAGAACTCTATATCATCTTGAAGCAGATCAAGACTTGCCATCCCAAAATATGCAACTTTGATATATCGATTATTCTGAGCTGAAGTCATTTGAAAGGCAGTAAATGTTAGGAGAGACTTTCTCTGATCTTTCTTGATCTGCCTAAACACAAATCCTCCAGAGGAAACTCAATTGTTATAAATCCCCTCCCCATAAGTTTCAGTCACCCAGGAAAACTGACTCTTGCTAATTTTAGAAGAGAAGACTAGCAGTGTACACCATACCCTGACAAACTTCAGTATGAACTGAACTCTCATACCTTCCATCTATTCTAGAAGCTCAACCAATTGTTTCTGAGAAAGCCCTTGCATCTGAGAAGAGCAGGAAAATTTTGAGCCAGGAGTTCCACATACATTTCCGAGGAACCTGGCATTTTGTTTCCATGTCAAAGCTGCCTTACCCGGCCCTACAAGTGTCGGGAAGGAGCCTGGAGTTGTGTTAAAAGCTGCTCCTCCCACTCTGCACAGCCCAGCGCTTGGAGGAAGGACCCCTTTGTCTATTTAATGTAGCACAGCGTTGCTTTTTGTGTATTTAATGCCGTGGGGGTGGGTAAGAGGTTTGGAAAATGGGTAACCCAGGCCCCTGGCTCTTCTCAAAAGTGAGTTTCCACCCGGCCTGGCCTGGCGCACAGAGCAGGTCCTCTGCACCCTCCCCCCACCCCTCAGGGCTCTCCAACATCACACTCCCACCTACTCCCCCCACTTCCAACAGGCGCCAGTCCACCCACACAGTTTCCTAAAAATCTTCTTTGTTCTGTGAGGGGGAGGGGGCAGGAAAAGAAAGGCAGCATGGAGGGTCCTACGAATTTGGGACTCCTCTTGCTTCAACTCTGCTCAGAGGGAATGGTCACAGACACCTCTTCCAGTCTCCTGCCTCCTTACCACTCACAACCTCAAGGACAGTCTTCTTGGCTCTTCTCTGTCGCAGGCACCACACAATACCGTTTTTATGCTTAGCTCCTAGTTGCCAACCAACTGTGAGCCCCCAGACTCCTCAGGATGATTCCCCGTAAAAGCAGGCGACCATCAACCCCCCGCCCCGAGTCTGCCCGCACGTGCGGGGTCCCATGCTTACCTTCGCTGGGCTTCTGGTTCCACCGCGACTTGGCGAGCTGGCTGAGCAGAAGCCTGAGGGTGCCAGGATTTCTTGAAAACCAGTGACGTAGCCACGCCACCTTCCAGAAAGTACAGAAGCCGTCCCAAGATGAGTGGGGCTGTTAAAACCCTGCCGCCATGGAAGCCGCCAAGGCCCCGGATAAAAGCTGAACACGCCCTTTCGGATCTGCGCACCTTGCGTCCTGCCCGCACTGACCTCCATCTCAGTGGCTTACGGAGGGCGACTTTCTAGCCTAGCAGGTGAAACTCATCTAGAAGATGGGCGGCCAGTTGAGTAACTTCTGTAGGCTGCTGGCCCCAGGCTGGGCAGGGCGAGCACCCATCACAAAGGCTCATCTGTAAGCAAGCAGGAGCCTCTCCGGAGACCAGCGGCCTTTGCGGGTTGCCTCTGCGTTTCCCTCGCTTCAGGGGTTCTGGGCTTCTGAGGTTCTGAGCCTGCAGCCTCTCCTTGCAGCCCCGAGGTTGCTTTATAACCACCCTGGAGCCCTCCCCCAAGCCACGGCCCAGATGGAAACAATGTAGCTTTTGCTGCAAAACAACTTTGAGAAAAACAGCCCTTAGAAAGGACCAAGTTATCTTTACAAAAAACCTTTTACTCTTCTCCTGCATCACCCTACAGTTCCCCTTGAGGTATTTGCTTATTTAATGGTTTCTTCTGAAACTCTGTGCATGCAGTTTTTTAAATATATATATATATATAAATTTGTCTATTCTGTTAATTTTTGCTTATTTCATAGACTCAGATATTGAATTTATGGTAGCAGAAAATGCCACCAGAAATAACGTAATTTTTAATATAAGGATTATTTTGAGCTGAAAGCAATTGAAAAGATACAAACTCCTTGCCTTCCCCTGTTTGCTTAAAAGCAGGACATACATTTTCAAAGCTGTCCCTCTTCCCCCTTGTATCAGAAAGGACAAAAGTTAATCACCCTATCTAGAGATACTATAAGCCTGGAGAAGACACCAGAGGACTCTACATAACAAACTTTAATTAGTCTTTATTGCAACCTTTGGAAATCTGAAATTGCTTTTCTCTGTCCTATCGTTGCTTCATAAGCGTATTCTTTATTGAAGATGCTTTATAAGCTGAAATTCTAAGCAGCTTTGGATATCTACCATCTATACATGAGGACCAGTTCAGTTCAGTTCAGTCGCTCAGTCATGTCCGATTCTGCAACGCCATGAACCGCAGCACGCTACATGTTAACAAACTTCTCTTTATTTTTCTCTTGTTAACCTGTTTTTATCACAGGGATCTCAGGCAAAAAACTCAGGAAGGTAGAAGAATTATTTTTCTTCCCCTACAGAATCGAGGAGGACAGCAGAAAAGTCTTTCCTCCGTTATGCTATGTACGAACAGACAAAAGTTATGTTTAAGCCACAACTGTTCTTTTAACATGCACAAATCACCCAACTCTGCCTAATTTAGTCAATTTGTAATTTAAAAAAAAAAAAAAGCTAACTAATGAACATCTGAATTGTAGGCTCTGCAAGGGAAACCAAAACCAAAGCAAACCAAAAGGGTACAGTAGAAGGAAACCTGAAAATCACCACCTTCATCCCCACCTATCTCAACACAGAAACAGACACAGACACACACAGTCACACTGTGCATACACAGAGACACATTAAAATACATAGAGTGTTACAGTATGTAGCATAAGGCATTAATGGAAACTTTCATTATGATAAATATTAGTCAATTTTAAGAAACATGATTTTAAATTTTCATTTTTTATTTGCCTGTTTAGTGGTAGTATTAACTTATCAGATCTTTCGTTCATAACTTTTTAAATGCATAATACTGCAACAGGAGAGTAGCAGTCAATAGCAAGCAATGCATAAATGCTGGAGATGCTGGGATCCTGAATAAGTTACTTGCCTAACTGGAGTAATAAAAAAATTTGTAATTGTTATCTTTCTAACACTAGCACCAAAATGATATTTTGCTAAAGTATTTCTAAATTTCCTTGGTCTGTTAATTTTTCGGGAAGCCATAACAAAATAACCAAAAACTGGGTGGCTAAACAATGTATTGTCTAATAGTTCTGAAGGACAGAAGTCCGAAATCAAAGTGTCAGCTGTGTTGGTTACTTCTGAGAGGTGTACGAGAGAATTTATTTCACAGAATCACATAAAAATGGCCATAAATAATGGCCATGTCTTTGCATTTTATATAGCTTTCATAGTGCACATCATTCAAATGATGAGTACAATGCCTAAAAATAAGCAATCCACAAAATTTTTAAGGAAGATTTTGCATAAAGAACTTGGTTATGGTACAATTTGCTAACAGTTTACTAAGGGGTTGAATATTGTGATAGCCTGTCAGTATCATGTTAACCATGAGTTGACCGTCTGCCATCTTTCAATTTCAGATCAGATTGGTGAATAATTATTTCCACAAGTACAATTCCTTTGAGAGGAAAGCTTAGGCATAGCACATGGAATTACAGTTTTCACTATATTCATTAGCATTAATATTCATTTACAAACACATACATGTATTTAGTCTTGTTCTGGTAGATTAACACTCTAAGAGGATTGAGTTATGAAAAGGTTGGGGCATGTTTAGTCAATACATTTCTCTCAGGGATAATTTGTTCTTTGTTAAATGAAGAACAATGACGGCAAGGGTACTCTATTTTCTTGTCTATTTCTACGTTTGTTTGTGGAGGGTCTTGCTATGGTTGACTAATGTTCTGCTGTGGTGCCATTTTTATTTGAGACTGAAATTTTAATTAGTCCTCTGAGTTTTAGCCAGTTGTCTTTTGGCAACTCAATGCACATGTCTCCAGTCACTGTCTATGACACCAACTTATGTCCTGAAACTCTTTCCTAATTAATCCACTTGCATAGCTTTAAATAATTAACTTATAACTAATGTGAGGCTCTATTTATAAAACATTTTGGTATTGTTACTGTGACTATTTGCTTTTAATCCTGTTGAATACAGCTCAAATGTATCACACTTCATCAGCATTAGTCTATTAAATATTATTTTGTATAATACTATTGTTATACTTGTTCATATAATTTTACTTTATGATAGTAACTAATATAGATTACTCCATAATGTCTCACATAAGGAAGGGACTTTTAAAGCACTTTACAAACAGTATTACTACTGTTAGTAGCAACTGATTTGAAACATATTATTACAACCTTTAAGAGAATAAAACTGCTAATTATAGTTTATAATTGATAATTTTTGGCTTACTTGAAGGTGCTCAAGTACAAGAAATTGTCAGCCTGTGGTTTAAAAAGTTTATTGAGATTATTGATATGATTGGTTCCCTAAGAAATGTAGATGATATTTTGTCAGTTTCAGTATGAAATAATACAATAATTGACTTACATTTCTATTGTTTGCTGAGTACTTGTTAAGAGGAAGATATGATTCTTCTAAGAGACATAATTAGTTGTGTTGGTCTCGAACCTGGGAGTAAATAAGTCATAGAAACAGAGCCAGGAGGGAATATCCGTATACTTACGTGATTGTAGAGGTTGAGGGTTGAGGACTGGCAAGTCCAAAACCATGGAGCAGCTGGAAACTCGTGGCCAAAAGCTGATATTGCTGTCCTGAGGATAAATAAATTCTTTACTAAAAATTAGGGTTTATTTAAAAATCTGAGTTTAATCCAAATGTATGCCATTGCCTTCCAAAGGTATATTAAAAGAACCAAGGGCTCATTAGGTATGTTCCTAAATTATGAACAGGGTAGAATGAGCTTACAGATTCCTTATTGTAGTTTCTGTTCACACTCCTTTGCTTTTTATCTCAAATATTTATTTTCCTGTGGATCCAAATGATGAGGAATAGGCCACAGAACTAATCAAGATGTCAGCAGTTTTAATAGCTAAGGATACTCTTATTTTGTAATTTTCTGAATAGGAAAAATTGGTTATACTTTATCCTAAGGGAAATCTCAGTTTTTCTATAACTATTTTAATCTGAGTGGATGAAGCCCACCATTATTAAAGATAATTACTTAAAGTCAGTTGACTATAGATGGTATCCACATCCACAAAATACTTTCACAATATTACCTAGATTAATGTCTAAAAGAATGACCGGATACTATATGATAGTCACATTATTTAATGACCTTGAGCAAGCTTCGGGAGATGGTGAAGGACAAGGAAGCCTGGCATGTTGCAGTCCATGGGGTCTCAAAGCATGGGACACAACCGAGCAACTGGACAACAGCAACGACAAATATGTTGGTTAAGAAGACACATTAAAGTAACCATCATCATTCCCTCCTTGTCAATTTGGCATTAATACACATATCCTTAAATGCACTACTCTTCAAAAGAAGACAACGACAAAGTCATAAGTCCACCTAACATGATGTACCTATCGTCAGTTCAGTTTGGTCGCTCAGTGGTGTCCGACTCTTTGCCACCCCAAGAATATCAGCACGCCAGGCCGCCCTGTCCATCACAAACTCATGGAGTTCACCCAGACTCATGTCCATTGAGTCAGTAATGCCATCCTACCATCTCATTCTCTGTTGTCCCCTTCTCCTCCTGCCCTCAATCTTTCCCAGTGTCAGAGTCTTTTCAAATGAGTCAGCTCTTCACATCAGATGGCCAAAATATTGGAGTTTCACCTTCAACCTCAGTCCTTCCAATGAAAGCCCAGGACTGATCTCCTTTAGAATGGACTGGTTGGATCTCCTTGCAGTCCAAGGGACTCTCAAGAGTCTTCTCCAACACCACAGTTCAAAAGCATCAATTCTTCGGCACTCAGCTTTCTTTATAGTCCAACTCTCACATACATACATGACCACTGGAAAAACCATAGCTTTGATTAGATGTACCATTGTTGGCAAAGTAATGTCTCGGCTTTTGAATATGCTGCCTATGTTGGTCATAACTTTCCTTCCAAGGAGTAAGTGTCTTTTAACTTCCTGGCTGCAATCAGCATCTGCAGTGATTTTGGAGCCCCCAAAAATAAAGTCTGACACTGTTTCCACTGTTTCCCCATCTATTTGCCATGAAGTGATGGGACCAGATGCCATGATCTTACTTTTCTGAATTTTGAGCTTTAAGCCAACTTTTTCACTCTCCTCTTTCACTTTCATCAAGAGGTTCTTTAGTTCTTCTTCACTTTCTGCCATAGGGTGATGTCATCTGCATATCTGAGGTTATTGATATTTCTCCCTGCAATCTTGACTCCAGCTTATGCTTCTTCCAGCCCAGCGTTCCTCATGATGTACTCTGCATATAAGTTAAATAAGCAGGGTGAGCACAATGCCAAAAACATTAAGTTAAAATTTCACCAAATGAAAAAATACTATAGAATACACAGTTGTAGAAAGCTACATTAAGTTATTTTACAACTGCCTCAAGCTTCAAAAAAAAAAAAAAACCCTATGCCATACCTAAGTTATCCCTCTCTCAAAATAATGCCATTTATGTTATAAACCATGAGCACCCCATCAAAAGATGGGAACTGCTTTTGTTAATTCATATATATATATATGACTGTATCACTTTGCTATACACCTGAAACAAATGTTTCACAATGTTTTTGGCACTGTGCTATTAAATTAAAAAAAGAAAAAAACCACTGGTGAGTATCTTCCTAGAGGTTTTTTTACATATAGATAAACTGATACAGAAATGAGTGTTTAATTTCACGTTGTTGGGCTCATAGAATAGCTGTGTGGTTGTCCAATACCCTTTTTTCTTCAAATAGTATGTCCAGGGACACCTTTTCCTGGCAATGTACTCAGATCAGCACCATGGCTGTGTCTGCACATGTCATAAATTATTTATCAAATCCCTTGTTGGGAAGATGCACAAACTGCCCCCCTGTCAAGGTCCCCAGAGCTCCCCTGGATCCAGGACACACGATCCTGTGCCTGGACGCTGGGGCAGTTTCCTCACTAGTCTTCCTGCTTCCAGGCCTTCCATGATGATGCAAACCCACACGGAGCTGGGACTGACTTGAAACCTGCCCAAGGATCATGTCACTTCTCAGCTTAAAACCCTAGAATTTCTTCCCTTCACTCTTAGAATAAATTCCAACTCCCTTACCATGGCTAGGAAGAGTGGCATTTTCACGCTGGGCCCTTGCATGTGGCTTCCACTGCTGCCAGTCCAAGATTATTCACTCTTACTTCAGGACTTCTGAGCTCATGGTTCTCTTGGATCCTTGCAAACTAGCTCTTCTGCCACTCAGGTCTCAGTTCAGAGAGCGCCTTCCTACTCCCCCCTCCACCCCTAATCAATGCCGACCGCTTGCCGCTGACAGTCATGGTCCCAAAGTTTGCTTTTTGTTTGCAACACTTTCACTATGTGAAACTGTTACACACTGATTTGTTTCCATGGTTGTTATTTGCCCATAAGGGCAGGGACTTTGTTCTTAGCACCTAGACTGGGAACCTGGTGATGCTGAGTCACCCTTGTTAAATAAACAACCCCACCAGGCAATCTCTAAGAAACACCAATGCTGTTAAAAATCCCTATTCTCCAGTCCTTGGGGTTTTTCTGTAATTCCCCTTTAAAATATCTCTGGTTATGGGACTTCCCTGGTGGCCCAATAGCTAAGACTGTGTGCTCCCAAGGCAGGGAACATGGGTTCAATCCCTGGTCAGGGAACTAGATCCTACATGCCACCTAAGAGTTCATGTGCTGCCACGAAGATCAAAGATCCAGACTTCCACAACTAAGATCCGGCACAGCCAAATAAATCAATAAATATTTTTTTAAAATAAAAATAATAATAAGCAGGGTGACAATATACAGCCTTGATGTACCCCTTTTCCTATTTGGAACCAGTCTGTTATTCCATGTCCAGTTCTAACTGTTGCTTCCTGCCTATATACAGGTTTCTCAAGAGGCAGGTCAGGCGGTCTGGTATTGCCATCTCTTTCAGAATTTTCCACAGTTTATTGTGATCCATACAGTCAAAGGCTTTGGCATAGTCAATAAAGCAGAAATAGGTGTTTTTCTGAAACTCTCTTGCTTTTTTGATGATCCAGCGGATGTTGGCAATTTGATCTCTGGTTCCTCTGCCTTTCCTAAAACCAGCTTGAACATCTGGAAGTTCATGGTTCGTGTATTGCTGAAGCCTGGCTTGAAGAATTTTAAGCATTATTTTACTACCGTGTGAGATGAGTGCAAATTTATGGTAGTTTGAGCATTCTTTGGCATTGCCTTTCTTTGGGATTGGAATGAAGACTAACCTTTTCCAGTCCTGTGGCCACTGCTGAGCTTTCCAAATTTGCTGACATATTGAGTGCAGCACATTCACAGCATTATCTTTTAGGATTTGAATAAGCTCAACTGGAATTCCATCACCTCCACTAGCTTTGTTCGTAGTGATGCTTTCTAAGGCCCACTTGACTTTGCATTCCAGAATGTCTGACTCTAGGTGAGTGATCACACCATCTTGATAATCTGGGTCGTGAAGATCTTTTTAGTACAGTTCTACTGTGTATTCTTGCCACTTCTTAATATTTTCTGTTTCTGTTAGGTCCACACGATTTCTGTCCTTTATTGAGCCCATCTTTGCATGAAATGTTCCCTTGGTATCTCTAATTTTCTTGAAGAGATCTCTAGTCTTTCCCATTCTATTGTTTTCCTCTATTTCTTTGCACTGATTGCTGAGAAAGGCTTTTCTTTCCTTGCTGTTCTTTGGAACTCTGCATTCAGATGCTTATATCTTTCCTTTTCTCCTCTGCTTTCACTTCTTTCTTTTCACAGCTATTTGTAAGGCCTCCTCAGACAGCCATTTTGCCTTTTTGTATTTCTTTTTCTTGGGGATGGTCTTGATCACTGCCTCCTGTACAATGTCACAAATCTCCGTCCATAGTTCATCAGGCACTCTCTGTCAGATCTAGTCCCTTAAATCTATTTCTCACTTCCACTGTATAATCATAACAGATTGGATTTAGGTCATATCTGAATGGTCTAGTAGTTTTCCCGATTTTCTTCAATTTAATTCTGCATTTGGCAGTAAGCTCTCATGCATACAACCAAAAATTTGTTACCCTTTTCCCCAGAATAGAATGCAAAGTTCTTGGATGATAGTCACTCTTCTTTATAATTCTGTATCATAAGTAATTTGATAAAAGTTTAAGTATTTTTAATATATCTTTTTTAATTGATAAGTAGACAAAAGAAGGAATAACATATTTGAAATTAATACTTTATGCACATATTCATAATGAAATTAATATCTACTCATAAAAATTACAGAATTATGTTCCTTATTTCCTCATTAGGTCATCTCATTGCAGATGGTATTTATAACTACCTTATTCTACTACTTACTCCATATGCACTTGGTTTTCAACAAGCACCTCAGCTAGTTATGACTCTGATTGTTGGGGTTACCCAACCATCATTACTGAAGGATAGTTCACTAGTCTGCCTGGATTGGGTTGCCTTAGTTGTCCCTTGCCTTGATTATGGACATTGTATTACTAAGAGATGCCCTGATTGATCCCTTAAAATTCAGACATACCCTGGATTATTTTAATCCCATTCCTCTCTTGAGTCAGAGGTTTGCAGAGCCCAAATTGAACAGAGGCACTCTTAATTTCCAATTCAGTGGAATCATCATGTGTTTTCTGGTGGAAGCATTCCTCCCATTGGAACTAAGACCTCTCAACCAGCAGAATGTAAAGTCACCAGGAGGAACCAAATTTTCTGTTAGTGGATCATGAAGAGTATAGTGATGATTCTGCTTCCTTTTCCACCTCTTGATTACTTGCCCACAAAATCCTGACTATGGGGAAAAGGGTACTGTATATGGGATACATATTTAAAGCATATACAGATGGAGGGCGTTGCCAAAGCCTTGCAATTGACACCCAGCTGATACATTTACCAATTTCAGTTTTTCAGTTTTGACAAATCTTTTGGGTCAATGTTATATCACTTTATGGCAAATAGATAGGGAAACAATGGAAACAGTGACATACTATTTTGGGGAGCTCCAAAATCACTGAAGATGGTGACTGCAGTCATGAAATTAAAAGACACTTGCTCTTTGGATGAAAAGCTATGACCAACCTAGACAGCATATTAAAAAGCAGAAACTGTATTTTGCCGACAATAATCCATGTAGTCAAAGCTATGGTTTTTCCATTAGTCATGTGTTGATGTCAGCGTTGGACCATAAAGAAGGCTGAGCGTCAAAGCAGTCACTGATGCTTTTGAACTGTGGTGTTGGAGAAGACTCTTGAGAATCCCTTGGACTGCAAGGAGATCACACCAGTCAGTCTTAAAGGAAATCAATCCTAAATACTCATTGGAAGGACTGATACTGTAGCTAAAGCTCCAATACTTTGGCCACCTAAAGCAAACAGCTGACTCATTGGAAAAGACCCTGATTATGGGCAAGATAGAAGGTGGGAGAAGGGGATGAAGAGGATGAGATGGTTGGATGGCATCAGCTACTCAATGGACATGAGTTTGAGCAAGCTCCAGAAGATGGTGAAGGACAGGAAAGCCTGGTGTGCTGCAGTCCATGGGTTCGCAAAGAGTCAGACATGGCTGAGTGACTGTACAACAACATGTTCTCAATGGGAGAAACTGGGTAAGGGACACAAGATAACTGTTCTATTTAGCAACCCAAGTTTAAACATAAAATTTCACAAAGTATAAATTCTCTCCTACTTGGTAGTATGAGGCAGGCAAAAAAGGGGACCTAAAGTCCTTACACCACTCTAGATCACTCTGAAGAAGAGTTGTGATATTATCTAGTATAGGATGCAAGGGAAAATCCTCATTCTGTTGCTTAAGTGTTGTGAGAACTTTAGCAGTTTACTCAGGTTAGTTCTTCTAGCCATCTGTTTCTTCATCCATCAATTGAAAGTAATAGTAGTTCCTACACCATATTGTTGTTACTGACATTATATCAGCTAACACATGGAAGAAAATTTAGAGCAGTGTCTGATACAGAATGATATCACTTATTAATATTATATCATATTGTAAACCCTCTACATTCCACAGATGAAAAATATGAAAAAGTACACAATGAGGCAGAACCTGTATACACTTAGTAATGAAGCATACTCACTTTTTTTTTAAATCAAAGTACAGTTATACATCATATTTTGCTTCTTTGCACTAACAAAACTTTTATGACCTCGGACAACTTTCTTATGATTTTTAGAAGTTAGTTTCATTGCTTCTGTCAAGCATGTTAGCAATACTTGTCTTGATGGATTGTTACATAAATGAGAACAAATATACTTCTATCTATAGGCAAATGGAGAAAGCAAGAGAGTTCCAGAAAAACATCTATTTCTGCTTCATTGACTGTGCCAAAGCCTTTGACTGTGTGGATCACAATAAACTGTGGAAATTCTGAAAGAAATGGGAATACCAGACCACCTGACCTGCCTGTTGAGAAACCTATATGCAGGTCAGGAAGCAACAGTTAGAACTGGTCATGGAACAACAGACTGGTTCCAAATAGGAAAAGGAGTACGTCAAGGTTGTATATTGTCACCCTGCTTATTTAACTTATATGCAGAGTACATGATGAGGAACTCTGGGCTGGAAGAAGCACAAGCTGGAATCAAGATTGCTGGGAGAAATATCAATAACCTCAGATATGCAGATGACACCACCCTTATGGCAGAAAGTGAAGAGGAACTCAAAGGCCTCTTGATGAAAGTGAAAGAGGAGAGTGAAAAGGTTGGCTTGAAGCTCACCATTCAGAAAACAAAGATCATGGCATCTAGTCCCATCACTTCATGGGAAATAGATGTGGAAACAGTGTCAGACTTTATTTTTTTGGGCTCCAAAATCACTGCAGATGCTGATTGCAGCCATGAAATTAAAAGACGCTTACTCCTTGGAAGGAAATTTATGACCAGCCTAGATAGCGTATTAAAAAGCAGAGACATTACTTTGCCAACAAAGGTCCGTCTAGTCAAGGCTATGGTTTTTCCTGTGGTCATGTATGGATGTGAGAGTTGGACTGTGAAGAAAGCTGATCGCCGAAGAATTGATGCTTCTGAACTGTGGTGTTTGAGAAGACTCTTGAGAGTCCCTTGTACTGCAAGGAGATCCAACCAGTCCATGCTAAAGGAGATCAATCCTGGGTGTTCATTGGAAGGACTTATGCTAAAGCTGAAACTGCAATACTTTGGCCACCTCATGCGACGAGTTGACTCACTGGAAAAGACTCTGATGCTGGGAGGGATTGGGGGTGGGAGGAGAAGGGGATGACAGAGAATGAGATGGCTGGATGCATCAACGACTCTGTGGACATGAGTTTGAGTGGACATGAGTTTGAGTGAACTCTGGGAGTTGGTGATGGTCAGGGAGGCCTGACGTGCTGTGGTTCATGGGGTCACAAAGAGTCAGACACGACTAAGCGACTGAACTAAACTGAAATGATAGGCACATAGAATATTAGGAAAATATATAGTCTTAAATAATACTACAATATATTGTTTACAGAACAAATTTACTGCAAGATGATTCTGTAGCCCATTGCATCCATCCTTGAGAAAACTTTTATTTAAAATAAGTAGTGAAATCATCGGAGAAGGCAATGGCAAGCCACTCCAGTACTATTGCCTAGAAAATCTCATGGATGGAGGAGCCTGGTAGGCTGCAGTCCGTGGGGTTGCTAAGGGTCGGACACGACTGAGCGACTTCACTTTCACTTTTCACTTTCCACTTTCACACATTGGAGAAGGAAATGGCAACCCACTCCAGTGTTCTTGCCTGGAGAATCCCAGGGACGGGGGAGCCTGGTGGGCTTCCGTCTATGGGGTCACACAGAGTCGGACACGACTGAAGTGACTTAGCAGCAGCAGTAGCAGCAGTGAAATCATAATTAACAGTATAATTTTATTGTTTTATGTTAGTATTGTTTTAAAATTTATTTTATTCATGGATGAGATATTTCAATGCAATGACATATATACACATAACTGTGAATTTTAGAATTGAAGTCACATCATAATCAGTTAACCCTGTTAAGGAGATCCATTTCTTCTCTTGAATAAAGAACTAGACATTTTTACTTAGACACATGGAAACACATTTAACTAGACAAATTACTTTGAGAATATTTCTGCACAATACATATAAAGAGCTTCTTATTGAAAAAATACATTAACATGGTATAAATGGTTTTATTCTCAAGTGTGCTGTGGTATTAAAGAATCAATTTACATTAATTTCTGTAGACAGATAAAAGGCATGTATCATTTATTTCTACATAGTTCATTATATAGAAATACAAATATTACTTTAAGCCAGTAATACCTGGCTTACTGCATACTATCTGAATGTGCCCAAAATAGCAATGAGATATTTTAACCTTTTGTTTTCTAAAAATGTAAGACATATTGTTACCAGATGTCCAGAAGCACCATCAAGCTAGTCTCAAACACCCAACAAATATTCAGCTTTGCATTGTTTAACTTATTACTGAAAATATGATAAACTAAGATACTTATATTCTGATCAATGATTAGGCTTTTTTCTTTCTTTTTTCAATATCATTATATTTAGGAATCTAGAGAGTAATGGATAACTGACCATATAGGGTGACGAATTCCCTTTGTTTTTCTTTTTTTTTTAATGTAGGAAGACAATAGAACCATTTGACTCCCACCATCAAAATCAATTACTTCTTGCTTATGACCTAATCCCATAACTACAATACATAATATTTGTACTTTTCCTCATTTCATTGTATATGCATATATAATTAAATGCTTATGAATATTATGTGTAACATTATATATAATATAAATACATATGGATAATGCATATAATAAATTATCAGTATTTTCACAACTAAGATTATGAAAGGTGTTAATCTGCATAGCTGTATTTCAAGCAGGCATTTTCCAAAATGAAATACATAATTGAATTATCAACAAAGAAGAAAATGTCCCCTAAGAGCATTAAATACCAGGAAAAAGACCTTATTAATCCAATCCAGTTCCCTCATTATAAAAATGATGATTCAAAATACTGCTTCTAACCATAGAAGTATTTTTTGGAATACTAATATGTATTTGGCATTTTAGAGTGCTAATAATAGAGAAACAAATAATAATGGAATGAGTAATTGTTACTAATGGTAATGCTCTTGAAAGTATTTTCAATTGTATAGAAAAGTTATATACAACACAGATATCCAGAAGAGCATATAGAATTATTGACCATGCTAAACTGAAACAACAAATTGTTTCTGTGTCTTGGTTCAGAAGAAACAAGGAGTCAACCATGCCTATAGAAAAATGAGGATCATTAGGTTTATTGTTTGGTTCTTTCAAAAGGCTGAAGTCACTTATAAGGAAATTTTATGTTATACATAACAGTTACTTTTTTGAAAATAGCTAGCTGAGTTGGGTCTTTGCATTCAAGCTAGTTTAACTGATATAAGCTATCATTTATAAAATCACAGTGGGTGTTCTCTAAGATTGGTAAACTGCTTAATACATTCTGTTCTCTTTACCAAAGACTGTGCTGTAAAGTGGGAGAGGACTCGCCATTGGGGAATTTCATTGCATTCCTCTTCAATAATGAAAAATATATAGAAATTATGTATGAAATGCATAGAAACTGTACGGTTATGCCTTGGGTAAATAACAATATTCATGTAAGTTTTTCCCAAAACTTATTTCCCAAAACAGAAAGTCAAAGAAATAGTGTACAAAAAGCTTTTTTGTTTTCAAAGATGATAAACATTACATAGTATGTTTTCCTCTTAATAAATAATGAAATGCATAAGTATATTAAAGGCTAGGAATTCTACAGTAGAGAATTCTATTGTAAATTATTGAAATAATTATTTTCTAAACTTACGTGGCAGTGGAATACATCATCCTTATGTTTGGCTTTATAAGTCAGCAAAAACAATTCTTTGTGTCACCATCATTGTATCTGATTATCTAAAAAAAGAACATATTTTGAAAAAAAAAGAATATTAATGGAATTTCATTAACTGCATTGATGGCAGTTCCTGGAAACTAGAGAGAGGTTAATTAACAATTTGTTGTTGTTTAGTCACTAAGTTGTGTCCAACTCTTGCAACTCAATGGACTGTAGCACACCAGGCTCCTCTGTCCATGGGATTTCCCAGGCAAGAATACTAGAGTGGGTTGTCATTTCCTTCACCAGGGGATCTTCCTGACCTAGGATTCAAACCTGCATCTCTTGAATTGGCAGGGTTCTTTACAACCAAGCCACCAGGGAAGCCCTAATTTACAACAAACATATACAAAAGAAGGTGTGGTACATATATAAAATGGAATAGTACTCAGCCATAAAAAGAATAAATAATACCATTTGAAGCAACATAAATGAACCTACAGCTTATCATACTAAGTGATGTAAGTGAGAGAGAGAAAGAAAAATACCATATGATACCTCTGATTTGTGGAATCTAAAAAATTATATAAATGCTATAAAGCTGCAGTCATCAAGACTGTATGGTACTGGCACAAAAACAGAAATATAGATCAATGGAACAAGACAGAAAGTCCAGAGATAAACTCAAGCACCTCTCAGTACCTTATCTTTGACAAAAGAGGCAAGAATATAGAATGGAGAGAACATAGTCTTTCAATAAGTGATGCTGGGAAAACTGGACAACTACATGTAAAATAATTAAATTAGAACACTTCCTAACACCATATACAAAAATAAACTCAAAATGGATTAAAGACCTAAGTGTAATACCAGAAACTATAAAACTCTTACAAGGAAACATAGAACACTTTTGACATAAACCACAATAAGATCCTCTGTGACTCACCTCCTAGAGTAATGGAAATAAAAATAAATGGGATCTAATTAAACTTAAAAGCTTCTGCACACCAAAAGAAATCATAAACAAGATGAATAGACAACCATCAGAATGGGAGAAAATAATTGCAAATGAAGCAACTGACAATGAATTATCTCCCTTGTGCCTCAGCTGGTAAAGAATCTGCCAGCAATGCAGGAGACCCAGGTTCTATCCCTGGGTTGGGAAGATCCCCTGGAGAAGGGAACGGCTACCCACTCCAGTATTCTTGCCTGGAGAATTCCATGGACAGAAGAACCTGGTGGGCTACAGTTCATGGGTCTCAGAGTCAGTTATGACTGAGCAACTAACACACACTCAGGCAGTTCAATAGCTTAAAAACAAACAGTCCAATCAAAAAAAAAAAAAATGGGACAGAGGACCTAATCAGACATTTCTCCAAAGAAAACATACAGATGGCTAATAAAGCCATGAAAAAATGCTCAACATCACTTACTGTAATATTAGAGATATGCACATCAAGACTACAGTAAGGTATCACATCACACCAGTCAGAATAGCCATCATCAAAAATATCTACAAACAATAAATCCTGGAAGGGATGTGGAGAAAAGGGAGCCCTCTTGCACTGTTGGTGGGAATATAAATTGATGCTGCCATTATGGAGAACAGTATGGAGATTTCTTTAAAACTAGAAATAAAACTACCATATGACTGTGCAATCCTACTACTGGGCATATACCCTGCGAAAACCACAATTCTAAAAGATACATGTACCCCAGTGTTCATTGCAGCAATATTTACAGTAACCAGGATATGGAAATAACTTAGAGATCCATTAATAAATGAATGGCTAAAGAAGTTATGGTACATATACACAATGGAATATTACTCAGCCATATAAAGGAATGAATTTGAGTCATTTCAAAGTGAGGTGGATGAACCTAGCTCTAGCCTGTTATACAGAGTGAAATTAGTCAGAAAGGGAGAAACAACTATATAAATGCATACAAATGGAATCTAGAAAAATGGTCATGACTAACCTATTTGAAGGGCAGCAGTAGAGATGTAGACATGGAGACCAGACTCGTGGACACAGTGGGGGAAGGAGAAGGTAGACGAACTGAGAGGGTAGCAATGAAACATTTATATAACCACGTATAAAATATAGTCAGTAGGTATTTGCTGTATGATGCTGGAGCTCAACCTGGTGCTCTGTGACTACCTAGAGGGGTGAAATGGGTTGGGATATGGGAGGGAGGTTCAAGAGATGGGGAACATATGTATACCTATGGCTGATTCCCATTGATGTATGGCAGAAACCAACATGACACTGTGAAGCAATTATCCCCCAGTTAAAAATAAATAAATTACAAATTATACTAATGAACTCATCTATGAAACAGAAATAGATTCACAGACATAGAGAACAGATTTTTGGTTGCCAAGAGGGAAGGGAGTGGAGAAGGGATGGATTGGGAGTTGGGATAAACAGATGCAAACTGTTAAGTATAGAATGGATAAACAAGATCTTACTGTACAGCGCAGGGAAGTGATATTAAATATCTTTTGAAATCTTATTAATAAATGTAAGGAAAATAGATGAATGATGATCCCAATTATCATAAACTTTAGTCTCTTTTTAAATTTTACTTCAACTCACAGTTAAGACAGTCATTTGAAAGAATTCCTGCAGTACCTACAAGCAAGAATATTGTTTTATCAATTATATGGCATATAACTAAGAGGTCATTGCTTATCATGATAATAAGCAATGATAATTAACAAATAAGGATAATTATTACTTTATGGCATGACTGTACTATTTTTGTAATTTTTAAAATTAACTTTATTGAGGAAAATTTACATATAAAAATGCACTGATTAGTTCTGACAGATGTATGCATTGGTCATCCACTACCATAATCAAGATAGAGAACATGTTAACATCCAAAAAAGCCCCCTAAGAGCCTAGTGAAATAAATTCTACTTTCAACATAGTCTCATTTAATCACTGACTAGAGAAAAAAAATTTAGGAAATTTAGTCTATAAATCAGATGTATTCAGAGTCTGTGTCTATTGCAATGGCAAAAATAAATAAAATGAAGTAAATTCTGGCAAAATGTCAAATTTTGGGTCTTTTGAATCTTTTGTGTCCACAGGGATGATTTGTTCATTTTCATAGACTGAAAATTCACTTAAAAGTGGCATCTGTAACTTTGCACAATTTTCTACTTGTGAGTATATTTTTCTCTCTTCATATCTGGAAGGTCAGGATCCAGGCAGATAAAGATTTTCAGAGCAAAATGTTAATGAAGTTAAAAAAAAAACTTAGCTAAGAAATTTAGATTTTGTTAAATGAGAAAGCATGTATATGGTAAAAATTCTTTAATGGGGAATAAGTAGATGAAGCATTTATACAAGTCACAGTTAATTGAAAATAAAAATCTCAAAATTTCCTTCTCTTTTTTTCTTGAAATATTTACATTATACTTTTTCCCTATCAAAGGAAAATTTAAGTACAATTTGCTATACCATTATATATTATAATTTCACGATTCCATTTTGTTGTTGTTCAGTCGCTAAGTCATGTCCGACTCTTTGTGACCCCATGGACTGCACCACTCCAGGCTTCTCTGTTCTTCACTATCTCCCAGAGCTTACCCAAACCCATGTCCATTGAGTCAGTGATGCTATCCAACCATCTCACCCTTTGCTGCCCCCTTATCTTTCTGCCCTCAGTCTTTCCCAGCATCAGGGTTTTTTCCAATGAGTCGACTCTTTACATCAGGTGGCCAAAATACATTTAGATAATCCAAACTTTAAACATATTTATAAATTAAATTGACCATTCCCACTCATGAGTAAGTTGCAGCTACACCTTTGACTCTAGGATCCTCTTTCATTTCTCATAACAAATTTATGTAACTTCATTGATGCTTGTTTTTCCCATATGTTATCACATAAATAATTAAATTTAATTGAGTGAAATATTTCACCTTGATTTTCTCTTCATCTAATAATGTTATAATATACTACCACATATTTTGACCACCAAATAAAAACTCATTTCAAGATTCATTTCAAGATTCACCAAGATAACGATGGTATCAGCTATTTCATGGAGGTGATGATAGTCATTTTAGATTAGCACTCTCAATAATATCTCTCAAGTAAAGAATCCACTGTTATAGAAGAATTATACTTTCTTGAGCACAAAGCGGTTGTTGTTTCAGTTGCTAAGTCCTGTCCGACTCCAGGGTATCTTCCCTATCCAGGAATAGAACCCACATCTCTTGCATCTCCTGCATTGGCAGGTGGGTTCCTTGCCATTGTGCCACCTGGAAAGCCTCAACAGTTTTACATCTGTTTAATAGCTAACCATACAATTTAAAGTCAAGAAAATATTTTCCATTAAGTAAAAACATTTAGACTGACTGCTTTCTTTTATATTTTATTTGGTTTCTCTAAAGTTTTAAAAATTACTTACTAGATTATAAATTTAATTAATATTCTGAACAACATTATTCAGTAATACAAAATTTACTTATGCTCATGTATGAATATTTACAAGTTGGGAATTGCTAAATTTGTCCAAATTTATTCTGACTTTTGCAGTAAATACAAAAATGTATCAAGTAGTTTGTTTTGTTATTGATAGCATTGTTTGTTCTTATTTAATATTGAAAGAAAATTGCATGTTTATCAAAAATCGTATCATACCAGTAGAATTGGACAACCTTGGTTTTATCAAAAACATAGCATATTTCTTAAAAATAAAAATCAGAAGGAAATTTAATTGAGCTTAGCATATATTTACTATTCAGTCATTTCTAAAAATTACACGACTGCTTGAAGATGCTCTCTTTGTTTGCTCATTGCCTGTCATTATGAATTAAGGATAGTATGGAGAAAGTCATAAAAGAGTTACCAAGATTTTATATTCAGCAAATGCAGAGAATTTCACATAAGTAAAGGTAACTGACGGAGAAGGCAATGGCAAGCCACTCCAGTACTCTTGCCTAGAAAATCCCATGGATGGAGGAGCCTGGTAGGCTGCAATCCGTGGGATCACTAAGGGTCAGACACGACTGAGCGACTTCACTTTCACTTTTCACTTTCACACATTGGAGAAGGATATGGCAGCCTGTGTTCTTGCCTGGAGAATCCCAGGGACGGGGGAGCCTGGTGGGCTTCCGTCTATGGGGTCACACAGAGTCGGACATGACTGAAGTGGCTAAGCAGCAGCAAAGGTAACTGAAGGAACCATTTTACTTTTTAATTTATGGCCTACTTCAGTTACCTTTAAGATATAATAAAATGAACTAGGTGAAGTAACATTTGTATTTCTTTACTAATAAAGGTTTGGAAGCAATATGCTTTCAGTGCAAAGTTGTTTAGGAGAATGGTTCTCAAATGGTATTTTATTCAAACATACGTTGCAAAAAGTGGTAAAAATACAACCTCCAAAATCTTCATTACCTGCTTCTGATACAGTGGAGATAAGATACAGGTATCTTTATGTTAAAACTTCCCCAGATATTGCCGATGTAAGTTGCTCCAAGACTGCTCTTGGGGTAGAATGGGTAGAGAATGTTTGTCTAAAGATATGATACGTACAGTCACATTTCCCAAGTAGGCAAATTAGGTGCAACCTTGTAATTGGAATAGTAAAAATAATAAAATTTTATATACTAAGAAACTTGAAGTATATTGCCATTTAACCAAGTGAGTTTTGTTTGTTTACATCTTCAGACCATCTTCTCTAGGTTTATTTTTACTTGCTTTGCAGGGCAATGAACTCTAGATAAACAGTTGCTTATTCTTAACTGATTCAACTACTTGAGAAATTTTTCAAAATTATTTTCACATAAACAATAACAGCTAGCCATTATTTGTATGATTCTGTGGGTGATTTGCAATGCTCTGATAAATATAAGTATCACTTCAGTCCACCCATCAGTCCTCTTAACTATACAGGCCCTTGAGAAAATATTTTACTTTTTCCAATGCATGGTTAATAAGAAAAGGACAGCTATTGATGTGAGTTTAACAGGATTAAGAGGAGAGCTGGTATTAGAGTGTAATTGAAATGTAAGTAATTGAAGGATAACAAAAATCACTGGTAAAGCCTTTTTATCACTTCAGTGAAGAGTTCAGTCTCGCCTTCAATTGCTTCCTATAATTTCTGTTTACAAGCCTTCATTCACTCTCACTCTCTCATAGGAAACATTTGTGATGTCAGAAATACAACCCGAGGTTACCACACTGTGACATTTTCAAACTCTTCAAGGTTTGTCAAGCACAGTAATTATGTTTAGTAGAAGTCTCTCCCCTCTCATACTCATGCTCCTTAATCATGTATGATTACACACACAGTGGAAATCTGTAAAGTGTTCAGGCTTGAAAAAAAAGACTGTGTTTAAATGCTGGCTTTAGGGCACAAAGGGATATCTGAGATTTTAAAAATAAGATAGTCATAATTTTGTAAGTTTTAGTTTTGTAAAACTATCATGAAACCTTAGAAAGGGACTTTCTTCATAGATTGCTTTAGCTCAAAATAATCTATTTGAAGACTCTAGTCAGTTAGTTCAGTTCAGTCGCTTGGTAGTGTCCCACTCTTTGCGACCCCATGAATCACAGCACAACAGCCCTCCCTGTCCATCACCAACTCCAGGAGTTTACCCAAACTCATGTCCATCCAGTCGGTGATGCCATCCAGCCATCTCATCCTCTGTCGTCCCCTTCTCCTCCTGCCCCCTATTCCTCCCAGCATCAGGTCTTTTCCAATGAGTCAACTCTTCCCATGAGGTGGCCAAAGCATTGGAGTTTCAGCTTTAGCATCAGTCCTTCCAATGAACACCCAGGACTGATCTCCTTTAGGATGGACTGGTTGGATCTCCTTGCAATCCAAGGGACTCTCAAGAGTCTTCTCCAACACCACAGTTCAAAAGCATCAATTCTTCGGCGATCAGCTTTCTTCACAGTCCAACTCTCACATCCATACATGACTACTGGAAAAACCATAGCCTTGACTAGCCTTGATATTACTTTCTTGGCAAACTAATGTCTCTGCTTTTTAATATGCTATCTAGGTTGGTCATAACTTTCCTTCCAAGGAGTAAGCGTCTTTTAATTTCATGGCTACAGTCACCATCTGAAGTGATTTTGGAGCCCCCCAAAAAATAAAGTCTGACACTGTTTCTGCTGTTTCCTCATCTATTTCCCATGAAGTGATGGGACCAGATGCCATGATCTTCGTTTTCTGAATGTTGAGCTTTAAGCCAACTTTTCCACTCTCCTCTTTCACTTTCATCAATAGGCTTTTTAGTTCCGCTTCACTTTCTGCCATAAGGATGGTGTCATCTGTATATCCGAGGTTATTGATATTTCTCCCAGCAATCTTGATTCCAGCTTTTGCTTCTTCCAGCCCAGTGTTCCTCATGATGGACTCTGCATATAATTTAAATAAGCAGTGTGACAATATACAGCCTTGATGTACCCCTTTTCCTATTTGGAACCAGTCTGTTGTTCCATGTCCAATTCTAACTGTTGCTTCCTGACCTGCATACAGGTTTCTCAAGAGGTATGTCAGGTGGTCTGGTATTCCCATCTCTTTCAGAATTTTCCACAGGTTATTGTGAACCACACAGTCAAAGGCTTTGGCATAGTCAGTAAACAGAAATACATGTTTTTCTGGAACCCTCTTGCATTTTCAATGATCCAACAGATGTTGGCAATTTTGTCTCTAAGCACATTTTAATTGAGTTCAGATAACTTTCTATAAATTATTTTTAAATATTTTACATTGTCTTTGACTGAATTCATCAGAATTATTTTTACATAGTGAAGTTAGCAATAGAGTATTATAAGTACTTCTAGCAGAAATTTGTCATGCTTTAAATACAAAATATGCCCTTCAGAAATATTTCAGTATTTCTAAAGTTTTGTTACAAATTAGAAATTAATTAGAAAAATAACTGATAGATTTTTATTCCTCTTAAAATTAGCAACTATAATCTCTGTTTTGAATAGTGTGTACATTGGGAATATAAAAATTTGAAGGCAGTTGGGTATGGAGCTTGCATTTGTGACAAGAACGTGAATGTGAAGTCACTCTGTCGTGTCCAACTCTTCGTGACCCTATGGACTGTAGCCTGCCAGGCTCCTCTGTCCATGGGGATTCCCCAGGCAAGACTACTGGAGTGGGTTGCTATTTCCTTCTCCAGTGATAAGAAACATAAGAGAATTTATAAAGCAAACAGCATCTGAGTGACATTTGTTCACTTTGTAAGCATTAGTTTCTAAAATTTAATGTAAACATATACAAAGTTATGCACAGATACAATTTAAAATTAAAGTATTTGGGAAATTACTTCGAAACAGTTATTTTACTGTCTGTTTTATTTTTAGTAATAAAAATAACCTATATAATGAAAATGTTATAATGTATACAAAGAATGCTTAAAACTCAACAATGAAAAAAATCCAGTGAAATAATGGACAAAACATCTGAACAATTTATCAAAACACAAAATGTACTCAATGTCACTTGTCGCTAAAGAAATGCACCCTAAAACAATAAAGTACTACCATATGCCTAAAAAATGCTGGAAAAAAAAAACACTTGACAGTTTCAACTCCTGGTGAGGATGATGAACAGTCAGAACTCTCACACTGATAGTTGGAATGCAAAACTGTACAACTGCTTGGGGAGACAGACTGGAAGTTTCTGATAAATCTTAAACATAATCTTAACATGCAGTCCAGCAATCTTGTTCCTGTGTTTACCCAACAGATTTGAAAACATATGTTCACACAAAAACCTGCCTGTGAATGTCTGTATCAGTTTTATTCATTACTGGCCCCGACTGGAAGCAAACAAGATGTGCTTCCAAGAGGACGGATATACAAATTGGAAACTGTTGTGCATCCATAGAATGGAATATTATTAATCAATAAAAAGAAATGAGCTTTCAAGGCACTGCTGCTGCTGCTGCTGCTAGGTCGCTTCAGTCGTGTCCGACTCTGTGCGACCCCATAGATGGCAGCCCACCAGGTTCCCCTGTCCCTGGGATTCTCCAGGCAAGAACACTGGAGTGGGTTGCCATTTCCTTCTCCAAGGCATGAAAGTGAAACGTGAAAGTGAAGTTGCTCAGTCATGTCCGACTCTTCGCGACCCCATGGACTGCAGTCTGCGAGGTTTCTCCGCCCTTGGGATTTTCCAGCCAAGAGTACTGGAGTGGGGTGCCATCACCTTCTCCGTTTCAAGGTACAAATAATGTATATTGCTAGTGGAAAGCAGCCGGTATGAAAAAACTACACACTATGATTCGATTTATATGACATTCTAGAAAACACAAAATGATCCAGGCAATAAAGACCATTGTTGCGCAGATTTGCAAGTGTAGTTTAAATAGATGAAGCACAGAGGATTTTTTAGGGCAGGAAAATTATTCTGTATGATACTATAATGATAAATTAATGATACTGTGCATGTCAAAGGCACTGTTTTTATAGCACAAAGAGTGAAGCTTAATGTAAGCAAATAAAGAAATGAAGTGGTCAGGAATTTCCAAGACTGAATACAGACTACCACAAAATAATCTAAATGTATTATAAACATGTGAAATAACCAAACTTCAGTCAGTCAGTCAGTTCAGTCGCTCAGTCTTGTCCGACTCTTTGCGACCCCATGAATCACAGCACGCCAGGCCTCCCTGTCCATCACCAACTCCCGGAGTTCACTCAGACTCATGTCCATCGAGTTGGTGATGCCATCCAGACATCTCATTCTCTGTCGTCCCCTTCTCCTCCTGCCCCCAATCCCTCCCAGCATCAGAGTCTTTTCTAGTGAGTCAGCTCTTCACATGAGGTGGCCAAAGTATTGGAGTTTCAGCTTTAGCATCAGTACTTCCAATGAACACCCAGGACTGATCTCCTTTAGAATGGACTGGTTGGATCTCCTTGCCGTCCAAGGGACTCTCAAGAGTCTTCCCCAACACCACAGTTCAAAAGCATCAATTCTTCAGCGATCAGTTTTCTTCACAGTCCAACTCTCACATCCATACATGACCACTGGAAAAACCAGAGCCTTGACTAGACGGACCATGGTTGGCAAAGTAATGTCTCTGCTTTTGAATATGCTATCTAGGTTGGTCATACGTTTCCTTACAAGGAATAAGCGTCTTTTAATTTCATGGCTGCAATCAGCATCTGCAGTAATTAACCAAACTTAAATGGCTAATAATTCTGTAAATGAGTAAAGCTGGTTAAGACTGAAAATGAATGAAACTGTACATAAACATTTTATTGTATTTGGTAAAGTTGTTTTACTATAAGAATATGACTTACTTCTGAAATCATTGTACATGAATATGTTCTAGAATTCAATAATTAAATAAACAGTGGCAGGTATTAGGATTTAGAGTTCTCACTGTTGGAGTGGGTAGTTTCAGACAAGTAGGGTGAGAGAACTAGAATGATCAATATGTTGGAGATATATGAACTCATGCTTAGCTTAATGCATACACAAATGAATACATAAAGAAGTATTCTGTTTTGGATGGAATCCTGGCATAGAAAAAAAAAAAATTAGGTAAAAACTAAACTGAAACTCCAATACTTTGGCCACCTCAATCGATGAGTTGACTCACTGGAAAAGACTCTGAAGCTGGGAGGGATTGGGGGCAGGAGGAGATGGGGATGACAGAGAATGAGATGGATTGATGGCATCACCAACTCAATGGACATGAGTTTGAGTGAACTCTAGGAGCTGGTGATGGACAGAGAGGCCTGGCGTGCTGTGATTCATGGGGTCGCAAAGAGTCGGACACAACTGAGCGACTGAACTTAAGGATATCTGAGTAATGTATGAAATTTAGTTAATACTAATGTATAAATATTAATTGTTGTTATTGTTTAGTCACTAAGTCATGCCTGACTCTTTGTAACCCCATGAACTGTGACCCACCAGGCTTCAATGTCTAAGAGATTCTCCAGGCAAGAATACTGGAGTTGGTTGCCTTTTTCCTTTTCCAGGGGATATTCCCAACCAGGGATCAAATCCAGGTCTCCTCATTGGCATAAGATATTTTTTTACTGCTGAGTCACCAGGGAAGCCATATTAATTCATTAGTTGTGATTAATTACCATACTAATGTAATATATTAATATAGGGAAAACTGAATATGTATTTTACAAGAAATATTTGTATTATCATTGCAACTTTTCTGTAAAAATAAATCTAAAATAAAAGTTTATTCTTAAAAATTTTAATCTCCACTTCAACCCACATGTTGTTACTTCCTGTTAGTAACAGATCTTCAAATTTTGGTGTATTCTTCCACTCATTTTTTTTTTCATTTCATATAGATTTAAGAAAACATCAATGCTTAATTCTTTTGTGAGAAAAATGTGTTTTTTAACTACAAGTATGTCAATTGTGACACCTGTATTTTTATACACTAAGCAATCTCATATTGTTTTCTTATAAATGTTTAGGCATAGAGTTTTAGTAGATGCATTTCCAGGAATCAAAACTTCAATTTTGATTCAAAAGTCAGAAATTTTAGTAACTTGCCCCAAAAGTTACCTTGCTTCTGCATGATTTTCACTGATGCATTGCTTATGTTGGCAGTTGCGCACTTACTATTTTGAAGATATGAAACCAGAGGAATGGGATGGAGAGGGAGGTGAGAGGGGGGTTCAAGATGGGGAATACATGTATACCTGGGGCAGATTCATGTCAATGTATGGCAAAACCAATGCAATATTTTAAAGTAATTAGCCTCCAATTAAAATAAATTAGAAAAAATGAAGTTAATGCTAGAATTAAAAAAAAAGAAATAGAGATAATTCCCTCGATATTGCTTTGTGGGCTTCCCTGGTGTCTCATGTATGGATGTGAGAGTTGGACTATAAAGAAAGCTGAGTGCCAATGAATTGATGCTTTTGAACTGTGGTGTTGGAGAATATTCTTGAGAGTCCCTTGGACTGCAAGGAGATCCAACCAGTCTATCCTAAAGGAGATCAGTCCAGGGTGTTCATTGGAAGGACTGATGTTGAAGTTGAAACTCCAATACTTTGGCCACCTGAGGCAAAGAGCTGACTCATTTGAAAAGACCCTGATGTTGGGAAAGATTGAGGACAGGAAGAGAAGGGGGCAACAGAGGATGAGATGGTTGGATGGCATTACCGACTCAATAGATATGGGTTTGGGTGGAAGTTGGTGATGGACAGGGAGGCCTGGCCTGCTGCAGTTCATGGGGTCACAAAGAGTCGGACACAACTGAGCGACTGAACTGAACTGGTGGCTTATAGGTCATTCCAGTGCAGGAGATGTGGGTTTGATCCCTAGGTTGATAAGATCCCTTGGAGAGGGAAATGACAACTAGCTTGAATATTCTTGCCTGGGAAATCCCATGGACAGAGGACCCTTTCTGGATATAGTCCGTGGGGTCACAAAGATTCGGATACAACTGAGCATAGCACTGCACACACACACACAATTGTTGGAGAGAGTAGTACCCTGGTCAATTAAAGAAGTGTGTCCGGAAGGAGGTGGTGAGCAATTCTTCAAAAGCTTCTGCTCATCTTATTTGAGTTCTGAGAATTATCATGTTGGAAGCATAGTTGATAGTGTTAATCTTGAGTGGGGTCATTTTGTGATAGTGATGGTGTGTTCAAGATAGGATTCATGTCAATGTATGGCAAAACCAACCAATATAATATTGTAAAATAATTAGCCTCCAATAAAAAAAAGATAGAATCAGATGAGAATAAGTAGACTGCAAATGTGGCTAACTATTGTGAAGATTATGATCTTAAAAAGAGCTGAGGAATATCTAATAGATGGGTTTTGATACAAGGTGAATAAAGTTTTTCTTTTTAAAGAAGAAATATTTTATATGTTTCTTGTTTATATTAGCATGATTGAATATAGAAAGCCAACAAAAGAGAGAAGAAATAATTGTAGAACAAATATCCCATGAGTGAGCATGTAGAAGAGATCGAATACATGATTGGAAGTCTTAATTTTGAAAAGAGATGAAACAGTTCATTCATCCTAATATAAAGGAAGATAGAGACTATGAAGAGAGATACTGACCATTGTTCTATCTGGTGACGTGTAGATAAGAGCATTCTCCTCTGCTTTTATTTTTCAGTGAAATAAGAAGCAAGGTCATATCTGAAATAAAAATGAAAGAGGGACATTGAAATTTGAGTAAAAATGGAAACATGTAAAGAAGTCATCAGATACTACTTGATAATAAACTATCTTGAGAAATGCAGTAGAGCTTCTTGAAGTTTCTGAGGGCCCTGGAGCGATGTGGTTAAAGCCTAAATGAGATTAGCCATCATATTTGGGTGTTTGTTTTATCCCAGTCATATTGACCTGTTTGCTCTTCATGTTGACCTGCTTGCTCTTCATGTGTAGACAGTAAGTTAGCATAGAGTTCAAAATAACCAGCATGAGATACTTGCCTTGCATTTAATGGAAGAATAAAGAGGCCAGAGAAATGAAAGTATGCATGAAAGTGATAACTGAAAGTTTTCAAGGAACACGAAGTATAATTATATGAGAAAGAAGAAAGATAATGAAGGTATGAGAGGAAAAAAGAAAATGTGACTAAAGTCAATGGACTGAAGGTCCTGAGAAAGTCAAAGCATTGTTATTAGTCACTAACAAAAGGGAACTGGAAAAACATAAGTAGTTGTATACAAACAGGGATAGTAAAAATCACCAATTTGCAGATAACATTATTATAAATAATAGTAAGTATTAAGGTGATGCAAAAATCTTAAAATGCCCTATATATCAGGATAGGAAGATGTTTACATTTTCACTCAATTGTAAAATTATTTAATTTAGAATTTTGGACATGAATCAAATTGTGTAGGTAAAAATAATGACTAATCACAAAACTGTCACTAGCAAAAAGTATGTAATTTCTAGCATTCCATCCAAAACATTAGTGAAATTTTGCTATAAAGAGATTATTCAAATAAAGTAGAAAATTATATAGATCCATCATCAGTTGCTTTAAGAATGACAGTTTTTAAAAACTTAAATTACAGTGTGTTTATGAATTATGGATAGACAATGTCCAACTTTTTGAAAGCAAAACTAATTTTCTTGTTAATGCCAATAATAAATATATCAAATGTCATGAATCTCACAGGGAAGGATGCTTACAGCTTTTCATTTTTTTAAGATTCACATCAATCAGATAACAATCAAAAATGCCAGTGTTTTAAGAAAAATAAATTTTATGTAGAACTCTACTATCAACCCTTTTAAACATTATTACGCTTGTTTTGAAATTTTAATTTATTTTTTGCTTAATTCATCCTGATTATGAGAAAGTTTAAAATAAATTTTTAATACAGAAAATACCAAGAATTAAATTACCATTAACATATTTTCTAATTATGTAAGTTAGATAATTTGGCAAATAATAATGGAGTAAGCTGTACATCTCAAATGAAAGTTAGAGTCTTACTTCACCTGTAAGGGATCCTTTCTTTCTTTATTTCTTCATTGCTTCTTTCATAAACTTTTCCTAGATATTCTATTAAATGGATTTCAGAAACTCTGGATGATTTCTTCATTCAGTAATGTCCATATCTCCAACAGTTTGGTGTTTCTTAATGAAAATTGTTGTGCCCTGAATGTATAGTCATTCTAATTATTATGAACAAATGCTCCAGTTATTATGGCTGCATAACAAATTACCTCATAATTCAGTGACATAAAATGATGATTTATTATACTCATGAATTTTGTAGGTCAGGAATTTGAACAAATCATGACAGGGATAGTTTGGCTGTGCTTCATAATATGTGAGACCTCAAATTGTATGACTCAAAGACTTCTGGTTAGGATTATTTGAAGTTTTGCATACTCACAAATGCTTGGAGGATGAAGCTTACCAGTGCCTTACATTAGTTGGGTCTGTTGAACTGAGTCCCTAAACTTTGCATCTCCATTTGGCCTGGACTTCTACACTACAGGATGGCTGGGCAACAGGCAAATATCCCAAGAGAGAGGTTCAGATGAAACCACATCATCTTTTATTACCTAATTTCAGAAGTTACACAATATCACTTCCAATATTCTATTTAATTTACAGAGGCAATAACAAAATCCCACTGAGTTCAAGGAGGTAAAATAGATTCATCTCTTGATGAGACCAGTAACATTCTGGAGTGGAACAAGAAATATAGATAGGGATAATTTTGTAAAATACAGTCTGCCACAACTAATCTCTTTTTATGAATTTATTGTCAAGGAGAGAAAATAATTGAGTTGGTAGAGTATAAGGGGTAAAAAAAGTTTTTATTAATTTGAAAGACAATAAGAGTTTTTATGCCAATCAGAATGATTCAGTTAGAAAAACCAATGATAGCGGAGAAAGGGTCTGCATGCAAGAATGAAGTTCTTAAAAACTAAACAGGATCTGATCTAGAACCAACAGACGGAGTTGGTCTTTGAGAGGGCCACTTCTTCCATCTTTCATTATAATGATAGAAAATACAGAGACTCTAGTTATAGTTATAGATGGGCATTACTTATTTAATAAACACTAATATTGGTCATGTATGGGTGTGAGAGTTGGACTATGAAGAAAGCTGTTCGCCGAAGAATTGATGCTTTTGAACTGTGGTGTTGGAGAAGACTCTTGAGAGTCCCTTGGACTGCAAGGAGATCCAACCAGTCCATTCTAAAGGAGATCAATCCTGGGTGTTCATTGGAAGGACTGATGCTAAAGCTGAAACTGCAATACTTTGGCCACCTCATGCGATGAGTTGACTCACTGGAAAAGTGTCTGATGCTGGGAAAGGTTGGGGGCGGGAGGAGAAGGGGACGACAGAGAATGAGATGGCTGGATGGCATCACCGACTCTGTGGACACGAGTTTGAGTGAACTCTGGGAGTTGGTGATGGACAGGGAGGCCTGGCATGCTGTGATTCATGGGGTCGCGGAGAGTCGGACACGACTGAGCCACTGAACTGAACTGAACTGAATATTGGTTTATTATATGTAAGACTTTGTTTTAAGTAGCCTACATATGTTAACTGAATCCTCACTATAGCCCTACAAAGTTTTATTTTTCCTGTACTATTTACAGATAAGGAAACGAAGGCACAGAAAAGAAAATTGATTTTCTCAAGGTCAGGCAGTTGATTATTGGGAGTTGGGATTCAAAGCCTACCAGCTGGATTCCAGAAAACATGCTGTTAAGGAAGCACTAGGCTAAATAGCCTCTTTTGGCAGACTTAGTTGAAAAATAATAAGTGAATTTCCTAAAGATTGTTTCTACTTTTATAAAAAAAAATGGTTGTCACAAAAGACCATCATGAACACACAGATGTAAAGAACAGATACCACCCAATATTTATTGGGGGAAATCTTATAAGCAGAAGAATTTTAGAAGTAACTCAACCCTCAGAACTCCCATTATTCTACAGCACAGGGTGGACAAGGGAGTTCCATACCCAGAGAGACCACGATTTACAGCAGAGAGGATCCTGGGGGAGCTGCAGAAAGAGCTTTACCAGAGAGAACTCCAGGATGATGAACAAACCTGTTCTAAACTGTGTTATATACTTACAGGTTAGCCTAAGCTGGACTAAAGAATTTGTATTTTCTCTAAGGAACAAGAATATTTCAAGGGAACCTAAAGAATGTTGGAGTTCATAGAACTCATATCTGAGTTCTACATACTGAAGGCTCTGGTAAAAGCCAGGAATGCTGTCATCAGCCTAAAACCTTCTTTTCTGCCCAGAAAAAAAATTTCTCCACTGACGTGCCAAAAGGCTAAGGGAATAATCCTCCATTGCATCTAGATTCATGTCATCAAAGATGATATTATCATTAGAAAACAGAAGTGAGACTTTATTAAAAAGTGGTTTGGGTATGGAAATTGTGAAACCAAGTTTATTCAGGAAACTTAGTGGTATAATTTATTAGTGCTGAATGAATACCAGTATAAGGCTGATTTTCACTAGTTTAAAGAGAGCAATTAACTTTGAGAGGTTTTCAGGTAATTACAGCTTTTTGAAAACAGTTTACTGAGCTTAATTAAAGTTAAGGCTTTGTCAACTTGATATAATGAATGAGAAAGTGTCAAAGGTATGTAAGGGAGTATTGCAACATAGGATCTAATATTTACAGACAAAGAAGAGAAAATATGAAGGGAGTGGTAAACAGTGAAAGAGAGAAACAGACACACAGACTTAGAGAATAAACATACGGTTACCAGAAGGGAATGGATAGTTAGGGAATTTCAAATTGACATATACACAATGCTATATTTAAAATCAATAACCAACAAGGACCTACTGTATAGCACAGGGAACTCTGCTTAACATTATGTAAAAACCTAAATGGGAAAAGATTTTGAAAAGAATAAATACATGTATATGTATAACTGAATCACTTTGCTGTACATCTAAAACAAATATAATATTGTTAATCCACTACACTCCAATATAAAACAAAAGTTTTAAATAAAATAAACGGAAAAAAAAGTAGCCTAGTGCCATTTAATCTTAAACTTCTGGCCAGTGAGGAGTTTTAATGAACAAAATTCCAAAGTTTTAACTTGTATTCGTTGACTCAAAAATCCCTTTATCAATGTTTCAAAGAAAATTTTAAGATATGCTCTTGGATAGCTTTTGATAAAGAGCTATTGCTATTTAATTATATTTTAAAAATAAATAGTTTGCTTTCAGATATAAAATTTTCCTTAAAAGGGGGGTGGTAGCAATCAGAAAAAAAAAATTGCATGACAGGGGCTGGAATCGTCTCAAAAGGTTTTGCATTCCACTTTTGGATACTTTAACTTATTTAATGTTCAAATAATTATAATATATAAGTTGTATTAATATCCTTATTTTACTCAGACAATCGAAGAAGTTGAACTTAAGTACCTACTGAAGAACATCAAACTAATTATTGACCATGACAATATCCAAAGCAGGAAGTCTAGATCCAGAAGTTATGTTCTTAGTCTCTATCCCAGCTGCTCCCCAAGATAGATTATTAAAGTAAATGAGGAATAGTTTTAATGATTTTTTTACTTAGAGCCTATCATATAAGCTCTGAATAGAGCATCATACAGAGAAACCAACAGAGGTTTTTTAATCATAATAATAATAGATATTTTGAAATTGTGAGCCCAGAATTATACTCTAAATTAATTTTAAGAAGTCATTTAGAGACTTGCCTAGTAGTCCAGTGGTTAAGAATCCACTTTTCAATACAGGGGACCTGGGTTCATTGGTTTGGGAACTAAGATCCTACATGTTGCAGGGCTACTGAGTCTGTTTACACAACTACTGAGCCCACATGCCACAGCAAAGATCTAATGAAACCAAATTAATTAATAAAAAAGTAATTAAACACTGTATTATTGGTTATAGAAACTTTTTTTCTCTTCTATTAACAGTATATTGAGTAAGTGAAAGTTGCTCAGTCATGTCTGACCCTTTGTGACCCCATGGACTATAGAGTGCATAGAATTCTTCAGGCCAGAATACTGGAGTAGGTAGCCTTTCCATTCTCCAGGGGATTTTTCCCAACCCAGGGATTGAACCCAGATCTCCCTAATTGCAGATCAGTTCTTTACCATTTGAGCCACCAGGGAAGCCCATATTGAGTAACATGAACTTATATTTCTTATGTAAATGTAATCTGCTTTTACACACGCCTCTAGAGATAGAATGTTTTATAAAAGATAACAAAAAAGAAACCTTGATCTATGGGTACATTTTGATGGATATAGTCTCCTAGGAATAGATATGTCTTTGAAAAGCACTACTGATAAAGGAAGTTGATAATTTTAATCCCTACAATGATATAGAGAACACAAAAATGTATTTCCTAAAAACATATATTTGTTAGGCAATATTATTTAGTGGAAAATATGATGGCTCTTTTGATACTTTTTAGCTGATTTACATACCCAGGTATTCCCTAAGAGATCAGAATCAACTTCGCTGTCTTATAAATGAGCAAACTGATTTTCTAGGAGGTTAAAAATCATTTTATAGAAATCACACTGAAGTTATCCCATCTAAATCTAGTTGCTTAACTCATTAATAAAGAGACCTCAGACTTGAGAAAAACACATGTTTAGATGTGTCAGCAAACATTCTGAATGTTACAAACACCATTTGGAGGCTAAAAGAAATAATTATGGGCTTAAAGACTAACAGGAAATGAGTCTGAAAAAAAATGTATAAGCTCCTTTTTACTTTATTAATATCGTATACCTATTGGCAATGTCTTGCATGAAATTCTGGGATTACATACTTTTATTTTGAAGACAGAGTAACTAGGAAGAGGATTTTAGTAAATGCATGATGGAAAAATGCTGCATTATTTACTACATATGTGGTGGCTCAGTGATCTGACTGCCAATGAGGGAGACACAGATTTGATCCCTGATCTGGGAAACTTCCCTGGAGTAGGAAATGGCAACCCATTCCAGTATTCTTGCCTGGGAAATTCCATGTACAGAGGAGCCTGGCAGACTATGGTCCATGAGGTTGCAAAGTCAGACACAATTAAAGACTCAACAACAACAAAAGTTCATGTTAGTAATGTTCAGTGATATCTGAGTTGGTATTACTTAGCGATAATAAAGTAAACAAGTAGAACTGAATATAAAAGAACTGCAAATGTACATAGCATTCTTGGGATCAAAATTCAAAGTTCTCAATTAAAAATCTCAATCAGCTGTATACACCCACTTCAGGGAAGCTTATGGTATTGACTTAGGCTAGTATTTAAATACAAAAGTAGGACTACAGTATAATTGTTATTGCAGAGCAAATTTGGAAAGATCTTACTTTTTAGGAGACTATGAATCAACAATTGCTTTATTATGGGCTTGAGTGTGATGTACTTTACACATTCAAACATTTCAAGTCAGAATTAGTAAAACTACAGATTTACTTGGAGTTATTTAGTGTGGCTGACTTTGGCAGAGTTTAAGAAGATTTATTTTTCTTGATGTTTTTGCTTTTATGTCCTTGGGTCATTCACAGCCTGCCTTGGAATAGTGTTCTAATCTTTCCAGTAAAATTTAGTCTCTCCTGATTAATTTTGTCTGGTATTCTTTTTCTCCCAGTATGCTCATATTTCTTTTTTTATCTTTTATCACTAAGGGAATACTCCTTCTATTTAACTGAGTTAGATGATGGGTTAAACACATTATTATCAAAAAAATTTAAAAATAAACCACAGGACAACTGATTGCTTCTTAGGAAAATGAGGAGAAAGAATAAAATTATAGGAATCTAACAGCTACATCTTCAGTGGAGCTCAGAAGAGCACATTTTGTTTATGACACTGGCAGTAATCCCAGACCTCTAAGCAGTTAGTGTACCTCTTTTGCACTTACTCTGGAGAGGAAGGACGTGACTTATTGAAGTTAGAGGATTCAACTTTGCAAATTAGTTGCTAGGTTGAAATTAAAAATCTAGTTTTTGGCTCACTACAGCAACCTTGATATCTTTCCTCTTGGAAGCAGAGGCTGTTTAAACTTCCCTCTTTTTGATGTTTGCAGCAGTCCTGAATTCAGAATAAGATGTCAGATGTTTGCCTGACAAGGAAACAAGACTAAGGATCCAATTCACCTCTGGAAACAACCTATTGAAGAGCTTACTCTGAGTTGTGAGCAGAGCTGTGTGCCTCTGCTTCTAGTAACTCCTTGTAGAATGACCTTCCTGCCAGAATTTCAGGGGTTTTGAGAGCATCAGTCTGTTACTATAATCATTAAATTCTTCCTCTGGAGTGCACTTCATATGAAGGATATTCAAGTGTAGGACAGACTCTCTATTCCTAATGACTTTGAAGTTGCAGCCTTATATTTTCAGATAAGGTAAAATAGAGACAAGGAGAAGTAAACAACAGTTTACTATGCAGAAGGGGTCTAACTTTGCTCAAGGCTATTTTCCTCTTAGAGGGAAATAGCAGAAGACCACAGATCTACAATACATAACATGGCACAGTACTAATTCAGTATGTTTTAACATATGTATACCGTAAAATCACTTGACCTTGATGACATCTACAAAATTCCACATCCTAGAAAGAGAGAGAAATGAAACCTAATTGGCCACTCACTCTATAATGTGCGTGTGTGTGTGCTTAGTCACTCAGTCATGTACGACTCCTTGAGATCCCATGGACTATAGCTGCCAGGTTCCTCTGTTATGTTATTCTCCAGGCAGGAATACTGCAGTGAGTTGCCATTCCATTTTTAGAGGATCTTCCTGACCAAGGGATCAAACCTGGGTCTCCTGCATTGCAGGTGGACTCTTTACTGTCTGAGCCACCAGGAAAGCCAACTAACCCTATTACTCACATAATAATTGTATCACTTCAAAGGCACTATGAATCCCTCTTGCCCACTGTATAAAACGTAAATTCTTCAATGTCTTGCATAAAACGCAATAAAATTTTATATGCTTTTTCTTCCTTCACCACTTTTTACACAGACCCTCTGCTCTAGGTAAACAGGTTAGAGATGTCACCCATCACGTTTCCCACCACCTACCCACTCCTGTCTCCTTTGTCTATTTCCCTCTCTCTCTAAGGCAACTTCATTCATTAAGTCCCACTCCACTACTTTTCTCTTTAGATTCTGATACTTGTAAGGTTTTTCTCATGCAATAAGGACAAGAATAGCCGACAATTGTACAAAATAATTACTTGTGGCTATTAAGTGTTGTGGACTTCCCCCATAGCTCATTTGGTAAAGAATCTGTGTGCAATGCAGGAGACCTTGGTTCGATTCCTGGGTGAGAAAGATTCCCCTAGAGAGGGGATAGACTACCCATTCCATTATTCTTAGGCTTCCCTGGTGACTCACACAGTAAAGAATCCACCTACAATGTGGGAGGCCTAAGTTTGATCCCTGGTTAAGAAGATCCTCTGAAGAAGGTATAGGCTACTCACTCCAGTATTCTTGGGCTTCCCTGGTGCCTCAGACCATAAAGAATCCACCTGCAATGCAGGAGACCTGAGTTAAATCCCTGGGTTGGAAAGATCCCCTAGAGGGTAAGGCAACTCACTCCAGTATTCCTGCCTGGAGAATCTCCATGGATAGAGGAGCCTGGTGGGCTACTGTCCATGGGGTCGCAAAGAGTGGGACATGACTGGGAGACTAAGCACAACACAGCACATTAAGTGTTGTATATGCATTGCTTCTTATAATACTAAAAATAACCCTAAATGTTAGGTATTACTTCTGAACTAGATTATAAACTTTCTGAGAGCCCTATGCATGCTCAGTAGATATTGAAGGAATAGTTTTCATTTTATGTATAAGAAAACATATGTTTAATAGGATCAGTTAATTTGGGAAGGCATACAATCAACTAGAGTGGAGTTTGTATGATTATAGGGAATGTGATGCTGGGGAAATCCTTTTAGTAAAAACATTCTTCACAAATAATCTCACTTTATCCTAAAATATTTCCGAAAATGGGAATTATTATCTTCATTTTATAGGTGAAGACACCAGCTCCAAAAGGCTTCTAATTATATAGAATCAAGATTTGTATGCAGAACAACCTTATCCCCAAATCCAAGTTATATTGACATTGATGTTTTACATCTCACAATATAAATAGGTAAAATATCCAATGATTCTTAAACTGGTCACTAAAAATCCACCATCTCATCTCTAGGTATTAATTCTGCCTTAGCATCCTGAGCAGAAGTTTGAAAAATCAGAGCACTTTTGAGATGATATAATACACTGACTGCAAAATAAACCATCAATCTGTTGCTTTGTGTGGCTTAGTGATTGAATCAAATCAGCTTAAGAGCTGATCGCATTGATAATGATAAAAGGAGTTACTATTCAGAGGAATATATTAAATAGCAAAAATCAACTTGGCAGCAACTCAGAGATATAATCTGGGTCTTTTCCAATAATATTTTGAGTACATTTCCTTGCATTATGTATGTTTTATGACAATTATCTTTCTTATTGTATCATTGGAATGAAAGACATTTCTTTCTGTTGCCATGATGCAAATTTCCTTAGTGAGAGATTAATTTGATTTGCTAGTTATATCCTTTTGTTAAGTGATGGCAAATGGTAAATTAGGCTTGGTAAGGAAATGGCAGTAAAATACATTGCATCTTATTCTATAGCTGAGATAATCAAGAACATATTGTTGAGAAAACAACTAAATCATAATGTTTAGAGGAGAAATATCTATCAGTAGTCATATGCTTTTTCAACTAGTTTTTCATTTGTAAAATTAAAGTCTCTGAATAATAACAGATGGAATCAGCAAAATATCTTCCATCCTCAATGATATAATTTCTGAAAACTGCCAATGAAAAAGTTCATAGACATAAATAACTCCATTTTTTTTTTAGAAAAATTTGTCCCATATTATCAGATACATATTCAAAGACTGTATATCAGCCAACATTCTGTCAGCTAGAAATCTCAGTTAATTGGCAAGAACATATTGCTGTGATTCATCATAAAATAGCCTAAAATGAAGAATTCATTGCACTTGAAGAAGTTGTAATGCATTCTTCTAAAATTGATATTAAAAATCAAAATTTTGTTTTGTAAAGTTGAACAGTTAAATATTTTCCCTGTGCTCATATTGTCTGAAATGGAATCTTATTTTCTCCGTATTATAGGAATCCATCCTCAAATGGCACAGTCCACCACAAAAATTAGCACTGGCTTGAATATCTATCTTCTTAAATCTTCAGTATATCCACTGCAAATTCAAGAATCCCATATATATATATTTATCTATAACCTCTGTTTTTCCTACTTATTGAAGCTATAAATATAATTAAACTAACACTATAAAAATTTGGGGTCTGAAGTCATCACTAGTAAGCTTTCTTCTATTTTTCTTTTCTTTTCTTTGTTTTTAGATATGTCACCTTCTACAAACTTCTTTAAGTGCTTAGACATGAATAGCTGAAAATTCAGTGGTGATCCCTGGGTTCCCCCAAGAGACATAGAATCACAGCATTTGGTTTATTCTAGTTTGCTCTAGTTATCAGAATACTTGAGTTGCCAAGTGTCATATTTCAAGGACACAGATATTCTGTTTAATTATTATGTGTCTTGGCATTGACAGACGTCTCAGTTTGACTCAAGTGAACCTGTGGCTCAAGTCAACCTATGACTCAAGGGAGGAAAAGGATCTCCGTTCTTAGTTTGATTATTTTACTCTCATGCTTAGACAATTATGATTAGTTCCTCACTAATTTTATATTCTGTAGCTTGTATTCCTTCTAAAACAATTTACACATGGATCTAATCATGTCAATTCTTTGATTTCCTGTACACTTCAGAAGCACTTGGCACCTTTCTCTGGTTTAGTCCTTATTATACTAACTACAGGTCCCATTGGTGGCTCAGACAGTAAAGCATCTGTCTACAATGCAGGAGACATGGGTTCGATCCCTGGGTGGGGAAGATTCCATGGAGAAGGAAATGGCAACCCACTCCAGTATTTTTGCCTATAAAATCTCATGGACAGAGGAGCCTGATGTCCATGGGGTTGTAAAGAGTCAGAAATTTCAATAAAGCATCTATTTCTGCTTTATTGACTATGCCTAAGCCTTTGACTGTGTGGATCACAACAAACTCTGGAAAATTCTTCAAGAGGTGGGAATACCAGACCACCTGACCTGCCTCTTGAGAAAACTATATGCAGGTGAGGAAGCAACAGTTAGAACTGGACATGGAACAACAGACTGGTTCCAAATAGGAAAAGGAGTATGTCAAGGCTGTATATTGTCACCCTGCTTATTTAACTTATATGCAGAGTACATCATGAGGAATGCTGGGCTGGAAGAAGCACAAGCTGGAATCAAGATTGCCGGGAGAAATATCAATAACCTCAGATAAGCAGATGACACCACCCTTATGGCAGAAAGTGAAGAGGAACTAAAAAGCCTCTTGATGAAAGTGAAAAAGGAGAGTGAAAAGGTTGGCTTGAAGCTCAACATTCAGAAAACGAAGATCATGGGATCTGGTCCCATCACTTCATGGGAAATAGATGGGGAAACAGTGGAAACAGTGTCAGACTTTATTTTTTTGGGCTCCAAAATCACTGCAGATGCTGATTGCAGCTACGAAATTAAAATCGCTTACTCCTTAGAAGGAAAGTTATGACCAACCTAGATAGCATATTAAAAAGCAGAGACATTACTTTGCCAACAATGGTATATCTAGTCATGGCTATGGTTTTTCCCGTGGTCATGTATGGATGTGAGAGTTGGACTGTGAAGAAAGCTGATCACCGAAGAATTGATGCTTTTGAACTGTGGTGTTGGAGAAAACTCTTGAGAGTCCCTTGGACTGCAAGGAGATGCAACCAGTCCATCCTAAAGGAGATCAGTCCTGGGTGTTCATTGGAAAAAGACTTATGCTGAAACTGACACTCCAATACTTTGGCCTCCTCATGTGAAGAGTTGACTCATTGGAAAAGACCCTGATGCTGGGAGGGACTGGGGGAGGAGGAGAAGGGGACAACAGGATGAGATGGCTGGATGGCATCACCGACTCGATGGACATGAGTTTGGGTAAACTCCAGGAGTTAGTGATGGACAGGGAGGCCTGGCCTGCTGCAATACACGGGGTCGCAAAGAGTTGGACATGACTGAGCGACTGAACTGAACTGATACTACCTATACCCAGAAACTTGAAATTTGAATTGTTATTTTATCTTTGTGTCTGTCTCCTGCCATGGTATGATAAATCATATCTTTCATGATTCATAATTGTTTATTGATATTGCGTATGGGGATTGAAGGGCTTTGCTGGTGGCTCAGATGATGAAGATTGTGCCTACAATGCAGGAGACCCGAATTCGGTATCTGGTTTGGGAAGGCCCTCTGGAGAAGTGAATGGCAACCTACTGCAGTATTCTTACCTAGGGAATCCCCTGGACAGAGGAGCAGGAGGGTTACAGTCAATGGGGTCGCAAAGAGTTGGATACAACTAAGTGACCAAGCACACACATGGTATTAAACGGTACCTATAAAACTACCAGTCTTTTTACTTGAGCAATGAAATAAATTATGGTACCATTTTCTAAGTTGAGCAAGATTAAAACCTGGGCCTATTTATTTTGGTTCAGTTCAGTTCAGTCGCTCAGTCATGTCTGACTCTCTGTGACCCCATGAATCACAGCATGCCAGGCCTCCCTGTCCATCACCAACTCCCAGAGTTCACTCAACTCATAAAGGAGATTTATTTTGGTAGGAGGTCTAAAATTCTAGTGTTCATGCTAAATTTATGCTGCCTACTAACACACAAGTGGAATGTGTTCAAAGTCAGATTAGGGTTGGATTATTCTTGGGATTGAGTCCTCCATTTAAGTACGTTTTTCTTAATTGTCTGCAAATAGTCAAAAACTTCTGTTTCCATGTAAAAATACAAATCAGTTGACTCAAAAAATGTGATTATATTTTTGTGTTGAAATTAGCAATGTACTCTGATTGTTCACCCTTTGAATTAGTTTATAGATTGAACAGAAATTTGGATTTTTACTGCATTGCCCTTTCATACATTTATTCATGTATTTATTTATTCAACAATACATGCAAATATAAATAAGATATGGCTCTGTGCAAAGACCTCATAGATTAATGCTACAGATCAACAGTTTCAATATAGAGGCTTATGCATTAAATAACAGAAGTGCTTTGGGAACATATAGAAATAATACTAATCAAGCAAGTGTTAGTAAAGGAAAAGCGGAAGTGGAAAGATTAATTAATCATAGGTTTTCCAAAGAGGACACCTGAGCTAAGTCTTAATAAAATGGGAAAAATAAAGACTTACATTTAGAGCAAAACGTGTACAACAGACTTAGAGGATTAAAATAATTCTAGGCACTTACAATATTTGTGTGACTGCTGCTGCTGCTGCTGCTGCTGCTAAGTCACTTCAGTCGTGTCCGACTCTGTGTGACCCCATAGACGGAAGCCCACCAGGCTCCCCCGTCCCTGGGATTCTCCAGGCAAGAACACTGGAGTGGGTTGTCATTTCCTTCTCCAATGTGTGAAAGTGAAAAGTGAAAGTGAAGTTGCTCAGTCGTGTCCAACCCTTAGCGACCCCACGGACTGCAGCCTACCAGGTTCCTCCATCCATGGGATTTTCTAGGCAAGAGTGCTGGAGTGGCTTGCCATTGCCTTCTCCGATTTGTGTGACTAGAATATAAAGCTGTGATGATGGGAAAGTCTCAATATCATTAATGATTCTTTTATATTGTGCCTAGCCATTTATATTCTATTCTGTATACAATGAGGAATCATAAAGATGCTGATCAGGAAGATATATGATCATATGTAATGTTAAGAAATGTTACTCTGGCTGCAGCTTCCCTGATAACTTCCCAATTGGTAAAGAATGCGCCTACAATGCAGGAGACTCTGGTTCCATTCCTGGGGATGGGGGGAAATCCCCTGGAGAATGGAAAGGCAACCCACTCCAGTATTCTGGCCTGGAGAAGTCCAAGGACTACAGTCCACGGGGTTGCAAAGAGTCCTATAGGACTAACTGACTTTCACTTTCTCTCTGGCCACAATGTGTAGAAAATGTAAAGTATATATGTTAGAGGTAAGATAGTTAATATAAAAAGTATTGAAATTATTAAGGTAAATTTTAAAATTAGAAATAAAATAGAGATGTGGGAGGTAATTAAAAGGTGTGAATCGGGAGTGATTATTTGGGTCAAGTAAATGAATAGAAAAATGGTGGTACCATTTATAGAGGGACAGATTGCAAATGGAGGATCAGATTTAGGGATGTCATTAAGGGCCAGCAGAAGGAGAATAATACAAGATAATTCAGTTCAGATATATTAAGTTTGAAATGCCTAGAAGATAGTGAGGTAAAGATGTATGTAGTTAAATATATCGGTCTAGAATTCAGAAATATAAATGAGGGTTTTGGGAATGATCAGTCTTCAGTTGTGGCATAACAACAAGAATACCCACTTCTACTGTTTAATATATGCTAAAAATAAAGAGGATAATTCATGATTCAAAATTCATTAATTTTTATTATGTATTATTCTGACTTCCCTGATAGCTCAGTTCATAAAGAATCTGACTGCAATACAGGAGACCCCGGTTTGATTCCTGAGTGTGGAAGATCTGCTGGAGAAGGGATAGGCTACCCACTCTAGTATTCTTGGGGTTCCCAAGAATGTATTATTCTAAATGTTTTCATGCATTTTCTAATTTTAAATTCACAGGTGTTCTATAAGGGTAGGGAGAGAGGTTGCTTACAATTGCCATTCTAAGGATGAATAAACGGAGACCCAAAGAAGTTAATTTCAAAGTTATATTAAACTAGTGCCAACAGAATTAGAAAGTGGATTCAGATTACCTGACTTTAAGCCCAGTCCTCTTTCGGAGTCATTAATTGCCTGTCATAGCCTTTGTCCATATTTTTGTGTTGTGATAGAAATTCAGCAGTGAATTTCATAATAATCTACTAACTATATAGTTTATAAACAAATTAATATTCTGATGTTAATCCTGAGATCAGAATCTATACGATTTACTAAATTCAGAATACAGTAATATCAACTGAAACACCCAGCTGTCTTTATGGATTTAATAAAGGCTATTTTGTTGGTAGGCTTCCCTGATAACTCAGTCAGTACAGAATCCGGCTGCAATGCAGGAGACCCCAATTCGATTCCTGGGTCAGGAAGATCCTCTGGAAAAGGGAAAGGCTATCCACTCCAGTATTCTTAGGCTCCACTTGTGGCTTAGCTGGTAAAGAACTGCCTTCAATGAGGGAAACCTGGGTTTGATCCCTGGGTTGGGAAGATCCCTTGAAGAAGAGAAAGGCTACCTGCTCCAGTATTCTGGCCTGGAGAATTCCTTAACTGAGTGACTTCCACTTTCAGTTTCATTTTGCTTGGTATTTTGATGCAAACTCACATATTACATAACTATTCTGCATATATTTCAACTTTTTTCAATAAGCCATCTAATGCATAACATTTGCAAATGTTTATAATTTCCACTAATAAGGCCCTTGGAATGGTGATTATTTAACATGTAAATGGCCTACTTGTTCTTGTTTGGAGGATGAATGTGGAAAAGATACTCAAATTTATTTTTAGTTGGCAATTATAAACAATGAAGAAAGTAGAAATTATTTCTAGACCACACTAGATGGTGTTCTTAATGATGGCCAATCATTAGGAACCTTGATTAATTTATTTTAATCTAATCATGAAAGTCCATGGAGTTGCAAAGAGTCAGACATGACTGAGCAACTGAACTGAACTAAATCATGAAAGGCATTTTGATAGGCACTGTGGGGTAACAATGATAAAGACGTTTCCTCCATTTGAAAGATGTGCATAGATTAACAGCAGAGATGGGAAAGGAAACAGTGGTACAAAATATTGTGCATATATAAAGTCCCAGTTGTAGTTTATATCAACATTTGGTTTAAAATTTATGAAGATGAATGGGGTAGTGGTGGAAACTTCATGAAATCATCACCAGTAAAACTGTGAAAGACAGTCTTCAGATATGGGAGCTATGGGATGAATACTGTGATGACTAAAGAAATCAGTTAAGCTGTCAGTCAAAATAGTTTATGGATAGGCATTGAAAATATGAAATCAACCAGAATCAGAGCCATAAATTTGACAATATATCCCAATTTACTCATGAGTGCCTGTGTGTAGTTTCTTTTCTATCAATGCTTTCACAGCAGTAATATCGTAAGAAGAGTTATAGCTTACTGTACTTCATATATTGTTTCTATCCTTCTTTTGTGACGAAGACAAATGTTAACTTTAGTGAATCTATATTACTTAATGGCAGACAACTATCAGTTCATTTCGTAGTACAGAATTGATAGAACATGCTCTCTGCGCCTTCAGTTCAGTTCAGTTCAATCTCTCAGTTGTGTCCTACTCTTTGCAACCCCATGGACTGCAGCAAGCCAGGCTTCCCTGTCCATCCTGGAGCTTGCTCAGACTCATGCCCATTGAATCAGTGATATCATTCAACCATCTTATCCTCTGTCATCCTCTTTTCCTCCTACCTTAAATCTTCCCCAGCATCAGGGTCTTTTCCATTGAGTCAGTTCTTTGCATCAGGTGACCAAAGTGTTGGTGTTTCAGCTTCAGTATCAGTCCTTCCAATGAATAGTCAGGTCTGATTTCCTTTAGAATGGACTGGTTGGATCTCCTTGGAGTCCAAGGGACTCTCAAGAGTCTTCTCCAACACCATAGTTCAAAAGCATCAATTCTTCGGCATTCAGTTTTCTTTCTAGTCCAACTCTCACATCCATATATGACTACTGGAAAAACCAAAGTTTTGACTAGACAGACCTTTGTTGGAAAAGTAATGTCTCTGTTTTTTAATATTCTAAGTTGATCATAGCTTTTCATTCAAGAAGTAAACATCTTTTAATTTCATGGCTGCAGTCACCGTCTGCAGTGATTTTGGAGACCCCCAAAAATAAAGTCTCTCACTGTTTACATTGCTTCTCCATCTATTTGCCATGAAGTGATGAGACCAGATGCCATGATCTTAGTTTTCTGAATGTTGAGCTTTAAGTCAACTTTTTCACTCTCCTCCTTCACTTTCATCAAGAGACTTTTTAGTTCTTCTTCACTTTCTGCCATAAGGGTGGTGTCATCTTCATGTCTGAGGTTATTGATATTTCTCCTGGCAATCTTGATTCCAGCTTGTGCTTCATTCAGTCCAGCATTTCGTATTATGTACTCTGCATATACGTTAAATAAGCAGGGTGACAACTCTGAGCCTTAAGTTTCACTTTTCTTGATCATACTACTTCCATAGTAACAGGCATTCAAAAATATCCACAACACATTTTTTACTAGGTAAATGACATAGTTGTAAATCATTTTCCAAGGCTGTGTTCAAAAGAACTAACATTAGCATGCATAATAATTATACTTTTCACCTGTTGAGAAAATAAACCCGATTGCCTTTCTTTCATTACAATGTATCATATTAAAGGAGCAAATTAGTTGATTTGAGAGCTTTAATACATTTTATACATCGTTCACTCTGTAATACTAAGTCATTAAAATTCTGTTTCTAATAATTGGTTAAGGTCAATAAAATTATTCAGAGAAGACCTCTGATTTTAGAACAATATAGTCAGTTCTTGTACTATAACTATTAAATAAATATATTTATTATTTTGACCATACATGGAATTTCCTCACATGTATTGAGATAATAAATTACATAAGAATATTTAATTGTAAGAATTCTATCATAACTCTGAGTATTTGGGGGAAATAAAAATATTAAGTAATGTGATTAAGTTAAATAGTGTAAATATTAAAACCATATGTATCCACATTAAGAAGTATTTTTCCAGTAAAGCTTACTGGCACATTCTTAAATGAATAACTGATTGTTGTTGTTTTTCCCGTATTTCAATTGGATTGGCAAACTCTTTCACACCTGTATCTATCACAAAGTACTTCCTTGAAAATTTATATAACTTAGCCTGAATGTGGTGTCTAAGTTTTAACATGGATTTTAAACACATTCCAGTTATAAACTTTAAAAATTTATTTTCCTTGCAAAATTAACAAATCCAAAATTGTGGAAAATTTTTCAACAGCATTTACTATAAACAGCTTTCATGTTGAAAATAGAGCAGAGAAATCAGATTACTGAGAGAAATGTCAGAATTTAAGATTAGATTTCACGGTACAATCATTGAAATCATGAGAGTAAATTAACTTGTGTAAAAAGCATAGAGTGTATAAAAGAGAGAAAAAGAAAATGAAAGAAAGGAAATAAAAGAAAGAAGGGAAGGAAGGAAGAAAAATAGATGAACAGTAGGAGGAAAATCTATGATGGACTGCTTTTCACTCCTTTTCTCAAGGGAATGAAAATCACAATGGTTCTCTTGTCTCCTACCTCAGGGTTATCCATTCACTTTCTGAATTTAGTAAGCCTATTCCCTCTCTCTGTTAGCGTATGAGTGATGGAGTATTGCTGCAAAACTGTAATGCCACATATCTAGCACCTTAAAGCAACGTATGTTCATCATCACACAATTTTGTGGATCAAGAGTCTAGGCACAGTTTAACTTGGCCCACTGCAACCTGAAATTCAGGTGTAAGCCAAGGACGCAGTCTCTTTTGCAATTTTACTTGTGAAGAAGGATGTACTTTCATACTCCCAGAGTTGCTAGCAGCATTCAGTTTCTTCTGGACTCTCAGAGAGCCACCATTTTTTTCTGTCTGTAAGTCAGAGGCCACCTATAGTGCTTTTCCCATATGGGCTTTCCCAAAAGAATTGCTGAAGGATGATTGAGATCATGATATATGTGAATGTATTGAGTATATATAAATATAAAAGTTATTTTATTTGTAAAATGATGATACATAAAAAAACATTGACATAGCCAAATAAAGAATTCAAATTTTTCTCTTTTATATTTCTGTGTGTGGGCTCAGTTGCTTGGTCATGTCTGATTCTTTGCAGCCCCATGGACTGTAACCTGCCAGGCTCCTCTGTCTATGGGGTTCTCCAGGCAAGAATACTAGAGTGGGTTGCCACTTCCTCCTCAAAGGGATCTTCCTGACCCAGAGACTGAACCTGCATCTCCTGCGTTAGCAGGCAGTTTCTTTACCACTAGCCCCACCTGGGAAACCCTCTATGTTTCTAGTAGAAAATAAAAAGTAAAATTTTGCTAAACCAAGTTATCCAAAGTCATTTCATCAGATCAAAATGACACATTAAAATTGTTTTACTCGTAGTGGAAAAGGATGAAAAAAACACAAACTCTTAACTAAAGTTCCTCTGTCTACATTGGTTATTTTTGAAATTCATATTGAGATAAGCAAGTGCTAAATCTTAATGAATTCATTTTCTGATAGACATCAATTTATAAAGAAATAAACCATAAAATCCAACATAATTGTAAATTTTTCTATTTCCAAAGCAAATTTATACTTTGTCATTTCAAATATCATTAGCTTATAAATAGATTTAGTAGTATAAGAATAGCATTTAATAAGTTTAAAATGCACATTTTATTTGTAAAATTAGAAGAAACTAAATGTTTGACAAAAAAAAATGAACACCTACTTCACTCCTAAATATTTATTTGTTTAAAATTGTGTCTTTTATTTTCAGTTTGTAAGATTTATACTCTTTTAGAGCATGGAACCCATTAATGCCAACCATGATTTTTTTTTCAATCCCTTTTCCCCTTCTAACTTGATGATGTGCTTTGTTTTCTTTAATTATGGCATGATGATCAGTTACTTGCACTATTTCTGTTATGAACTGAGTTAGCCTCTTGGCCTTTCCCAACTAATAATCTGTCTTTTCCCTCTCAAGTGTGTTTTCCCTCTATACAGAGTACTTAGGTGCTTACTTATTTATGTACTTATTTCTTGGGAAAATGTGGTCTATGTAACATGAATATGCCATCAACTTGTATAAGAAATTTATAAAACACTTTTATATATACTACTACTAAATACTAATAACTACATGATGCCACAAAGCAGTATGACACAAATTGGAGTAAATAGCATATTAAATAACCCGTAGTTTAGAGTCTAGATTTTTCTCTTTTTTTTTTTTGAGACATAGAATGTTATAAATTTATGCATAGAAAAGGCAGAGGAACCAGAGATTAAATTGCCAACATCCACTGGATCATTGAAAAAGCAAGAGAGTTCCAGAAAAACATCTATTTCTGCTTTATTGACTATGCCAGAGCCTTTGACTGCTTGGATCACAACAAACTGGAAAATTCTTCAAGTGATGGGAATACCAAACCACCTGACCTGCCTCTTGAGAAATCTGTATGCAGGTCAGGACGCTACAGTTGGAACTGGACATGGAACAACAGACTAGTTCCAAATAGGAAAAGGAGTATGTCAAGGCTGTATATTGTCACCCTGCTTATTTAACTCATATGCAGAGTTCATCATGAGAAACACTGGGCTGGATGAAACACAAGCTGGAATCAAAATTGCAGGGAGAAATATCAAAAACCTCAGATATGCAAAAACCACCCTTATGGCAGAAAGCAAACAAGAACTAAAAAGCCTCTTGATGAAAGTGAAAGAGGACAGTGAAAAGGTTAGCTTAAAACTCAACATTCAGAAAACTAAGGTCATGGCATCTGATCCCATCACTTCATGGCAATTAGATGGGGAAGCAATGAAAACAGTGCAAGACTTTATTTTGGGGGGCTCCAAAATCACTGCAGATGGCGGCTGTAGCCATGAAATTAAAAGATGCTTGCTCCTTGGAAGAAAAGTTATGACCAAACTAGACAGTGTATTAAAAAGCAGAGACATTACTTTTCCAACAAAGGTCTGTCTAGTCAAAGCTTTGGTTTTTCCAGTAGTCATGTATGGATATGGAGAAGAAAATGGCACGCCACTCCAGTACTCTTGCCTGGAAAATCCCATGGACGGAGGAACCTAGTAGGCTGCAGTCCATGGGGTCGTTAAGAGTCGGACCTGACTGAGCCACTTCACTTTCACTTTTCACTTTCATGCATTGGAGAAGGAAATGGCAATCCACTACAGTGTTCTTGCCTGGAGAATCCCAGGGACAGGGCAGCTTGGTGCGCTGCCATCTATGAGGTCGCACAGAGTCGGACATGACTGAAGTGACTTAGTAGCAGCAGCAGAAGCAGCATGTATGGATGTGAGAGTTGGACTATAAAGAAGGCTGAGCACCAAAGAATTGATGCTTTTGAACTGTGGTGTTGGAGAATACTCTTGAGAGTCCCTTGGTCTGCAAGGAGATCCAACCAGTCCATCCTGAAGGAAATCGGTCCTGAATATTCATTGGAAGGACTTATGTTGAAGCTGAAACTCCAATACTTTGGCCACCTCTGCAAAGAACTGACTCAATGGAAACGACCCTGATGCTGGGAAAGATTGAAGGCAGGAGGAGAAGGGGACAACAGAAGATGAGATATTTGGATGGTATCAGTGACTCAATGGACATGAGTTTGCGTAAACTCTGTGAGTTAGTTATGGACAGGGAGGCCTGGCATGCTGCAGTCAATGGGGTCTCAAAAAGTCAGACACGACCTTATGATTGAACTGAACTGAGGAATACTTTTTCCTTATTTTCCTCCTTTCAGATTAAACCTGAATAACATGTTTATAATAACATGCTCAACTTTATAAGTCATTTAAAACTTCTGCATTTTAGTCATTTTATAGTCTCTATACTCCTAAATAGTCTGTTAAGCAATTTTTTGGTGAGGTAACTGCTTTTATACACTCATGGACTTTTTTATGAATGGAAGGAACTCTTGATTCTAAGAGTTTACAAATTTTCCCTGTCAGTGTATTTCTACCCTTCCTATTTAACCTTTAATAAAGAATGATCAGTCCTGGGAAGGACTGATGCTAAAGCTGAAACTCCAATGCTTTGGCCACCTCATGTGATGAGTTGACTCACTGGAAATGACTCTGATTCTGGGAAGGATTGGGGGCAGGAGGAGAAGGGGATGACAGAGAATGAGATGGCTGGATGGCATCACCAACTTGATGGACATGAGTTTGAGTAAACTCCGGGATTTTGTGATGGACAGGGAGGCCTGGCGTGCAGTGATTCATGGGGTCGCAAAGAGTCGGACACGACTGAGCGACTGAACTGAACTGAAAGAATGTAATTAATGACTTAAATAGGACAAAAAGAATTTTGAACAGGTTGTACTTCCCTTTGATTGTATTTCGAATAGTATGAAGCATCTTGCTCTTAATTCAAGCTTAGAAGGTTTGCAGCTCTTCAGAGGAAAAATCTAAAGCTAGACTGCCCCTGAAGGGATGCTTAACAAAACAACAGCATGTCCTGGAGGAATATGTATAGCTAAACTGATAAGTAGGGCTTAACATTGTATTAATAAAGGGTTGTATATCAACATGTGTATACAAAATATATAATGTGTATGTATTTATATATGTGTACACCACTATGATACTTTAAGCAAAATGATAAATTGTTTTAGTAAACTCTCACCAGTTGCACTGATAATAGGTGTATAGTTTTGTTATTGATGTGAGGTTGAGGGCAAAGAACAGTTAGATTGGCATGGTATTTCCTCCTGATTCAGGATTTGTAGGGTCCTTAGAGAACATTGGTAACAACCTTTCAGACATACTTATTACAAAGTGAGATGCTCTGCATATTAATTACAGGATTTCACCAAAGAGAGTATAGAAAAAAACTAACACATTTAGAAAAAAACAAAATGGAGGGAAGCCAAAAATGCTTCGAGTGTGGGAGAGTCAAGCAAATGTCTTTGAATATAATGATTAAGATGCTCTTGAGCTGATGCAAGTTAAGTTGCTGACATTGCAAGGCAGAAATACTGATGAAATCAACTATACCACTCTTCTTTTAACCATTTACTAGTTCTCTAAGTATAAATTTAGGTTCTAAAAGGTGAGATTTTTATCAGTGTACACTAATACTGTTGAATATAAGACTAAGTGCTATTTATATTAAAATAGACATGCGAAGTTTTAAGAATAAAGAGTATTTTATAAAGAAATATTTGTAACTGTAAGGATACTGGATTTCATTGGAAATAAAATGGCTACTGTAGTGGGTAGCCATCCCGTTCTCCAGGGGATCTCCTGACCCAGGGATCAAATCAGGGTCTTCTGCATTTCATGCAGATTCTTTTACCATCTGAGCCCCCAGGGAAGCCCCAATTGTACTGAAAAAAGCCCTTAATTTTAAAAACTTAAAAACTATGAAATATAAATTATCAGTATGAAAAAATCAGCTTGGATATGTGTGAAAGATGACATTTTTACTTCAAGTTGAATACATAACACTTGTATATGTGTAAATGCATGGAAATGAGAGTGCTTCCTAGGTGGCACTAGTGGTAAAGAACACGTGGGCAAATACATGAAGCATAAGAGATGTGGGTTCGATCCCTGGGTCAGGAAGATCCAATGGAGGAGGCCATGACAACCTGCTCCAGTATTCTTGCCTGAGAAAACCCATGAACAGAGGAGCCTGGTGAGCTAAGGTCTATAGGGTCACGAAGAATTGGACATGACTGAGAAACTGAGCTTATATCTTTCCTTTTCTCCTTTGCTTTTCGCTTCTCTTCTTTTCACAGCTATTTGTAAGGCCTCCTCAGACAGCCATTTCGCTCTTCTGCATTTCTTTTCCATGGGGATGGTCTTGGTCCCTGTCTCCTCTACAATGTCACGAACCTCCGTCCAGAGTTCATCAGGCACTCTATCAATCAGATCTAGTCCCTTAAATCTATTTCTCACTTCCACTGTATAATCATAAGGGATTTTATTGAGGTCATATCTGAATATTTTCCCCACTTTCTTCAATTTAAGTCTGAATTTTGCAATAAGGAGTTCATGACCTGAGCCACAGTCAGCTCCTGGTCTTGTTTTCGCTAACTGTATACAGCTTCTCCATCTTTGGTTGCAAAGAATATAATCAATCTGATTTCGGTGTTGACCATCTGGTGATGTCCATGTGTAGAGTCTTCTCTTGTGTTGTTGGAAGAGGGTGTTTGTTATGACCAGTGCGTTCTCTTGACAAAACTCTATTAGCCTTTGCCCTGCTTCATTCCGTGCTCCAAGGCCAAATTTGCCAGTTACTCCAGGTGTTTCTTGACTTCCTACTTTTGCATTCCAGTCTCCTATAATGAAAAGGACATTTTTTTGGGGTGTTAGTTCTAAAAGGTCTTGTAGGTCTTCATAGAACCGATTAAGTTCGGCTTCTTCAAGGTTGTATATTGTCACCTTGCTTATTTAACTTATATGCAGAGTACATCATGAGGAATGCTGGGCTGGAAGAAGCACAAGCTGGAATCAAGATTGCTGGGAGAAATATCAATAACCTCAGATATGGAGATGACACCACCCTTATGGCAGAAAGTGAAGAGGAACTCAAAAGCCTCTTGATGAAAGTGAAAGAGGAGAGTGAAAAGGTTGGCTTGAAGCTCAACATTCAGAAAACAAAGATCATGGCATCTGGTCCCATCACTTCATGGGAAATCAATGGAAAAACAGTGGAAACAGTGTCAGACTTTATTTTTTTGGGCTCCAAAATCACTGCAGATGCTGATTGCAGCCATGAAATTAAAAGACGCTTGCTCCTTGGAAGGAAAGTTATGACCAACCTTGATGCTATATTAAAAAGCAGAGACATTACTTTGCCAACCAAGGTCCGTCTAGTCAAGGCAATGGTTTTTCCCGTGGTCATGTATGGATGTGAGAGTTGGACTGTGAAGAAAGCTGATCGCCGAAGAATCGATGCTTTTGAACTGTGGTGTTGGAGAAGACTCTTGAGAGTCCCTTAGACTGCAAGGAGATCCAACCAGTCCATTCTAAAGGAGATCAATCCTGGATGTTCATTGGAGGGACTGATGCTAAAGCTGAAACTGCAATACTTTGGCCACCTCATGCGACGAGTTGACTCACTGGAAAAGACTCTGATGCTGGGAAAGGTTGGGGGCGGGAGGAGAAGGGGACGACAGAGAATGAGATGGCTGGATGGCATCACCGACTCTGTGGACATGAGTTTGAGTGAACTCCGGGAGTTGGTGATGGACAGGGAGGCCTGGCGTGCTGTGGTTCATGGGGTCGCGGAGAGTCGGACACGACTGAGCGACTGAACTGAACTGAACTGAGAAACTGAGCCACTGAGCACACACCCATGGATACGGGAACAAAGATTCCTCTAGTTATCACTTTGATAATTGTTTTACACTGAATATTATTACATGTCAAGAGTTTTAGAATACCTAAGAACTAAGATTAGGAGGACTGTGTGACTAAGGTCTGCTTTTATGTGTAAAGATATCTTATCCTAATTCCTTAGATGTAATGAATCATTATTATCCAAATATAAGAAAACATATTTTCAATATATTTTGGAGTTTTTTTAATATATCAAAAGACATTTATATTTCACAATGTGTAATAAATCCTACAAAGAATATTTATATCTATTAAATAAATATTTTTATCAAATATAATGTATTTAACTTGTATTTACTTATCACTAAGTACTGTGACATCTAGTCATGGCAAATAGATGGGGAAACCATGGAAACTGTGAGAGACTTTATTTTCTTGGGCTCCAAAAATCACTGAAGATGGTGACTGTAGCCATGAAATTAAAAGATGCTTGCTCCTTGGATGAAAAGCTGTGAGAAAACTCAGTTCAGTTCAGTTTGGTTCAGTTCAGTCGCTCAGTCATGTCCAACTCTTTGTGACACCATGAATCGCATCACTCCAGGCCTCCCTGTCCATCACCAACTCCTGGAGTTTACTCAAACTCATGTCCATCGAGTTGGTGATGCCATCCAGCCATCTCATTCTCTGTCGTCCCCTTCTCCTCCTGCCCCCAATCCCTCCCAGCATCAGGGTCTTTTCCAATGAGTCAACTCTTCGCATGAGGTGGCCAAAATATTGCAGTTTCAGCTTTAGTATCAGTCCTTCCAATGAACACCCAGGACTGATTTCCTTTAGAATGGACTGGTTGGGTCTCCTTGCAGTCTAAGGGGCTCTCAAGAGTCTTCTCCAACACCACAGTTCAAAAGCATCAATTCTTTGGCGCTCAGCCTTCTTCACAGTCCAACTCTCACATCCATACATGACCACTGGAAAAACAATAGACTTGACTAGACAGAACTTGGTTGACAAAGTAATGTCTAGACAACATATTGAAAAGCAGAGACATTACTTTGCCAACAAAGGTCTTTCTAGTCAAAGCTATTCTTTCTTCAGTAATCAGGTACTGACTTTCCCTGATGCTGGGAAAGATCGAAGGCAGGAAGAGAAGGGGACAGCAGAGGATGAGATGTTTGGATGGCATCACTGACTCGATGTCCATCAGTTTGGGTAAGCTCCAAGAGTTGGTGATGGACAGGGAGGCCTGGAGTGCTGCAGTCCATGGGGTTGCAAAAAGTTGGACATGACTGAGCAACTGAACTGAACTGAAGTACTATGATACTCACTAAGTACTTATTAGATATGCAATAAAAAATAAGAGTAAAATGCCTGCCTCCTCCTTATTTTATGGGTTCTTGGATTTCCAGTGGAAAGATGAACATCCAAAAAGTATACTACAGAGTGATAATCCAGCAATATAAGCATTTACCAAATTCAGGAGAACATAAGAAAGCATCAATGTCTGATGAACTAAATTATGAACAGTTTCATCGAGGAGGCACTTAAAGGATGAACACCTTTTATTTAAAGTTGCACAAATACGTGAAAACAGACTAGAAAGTTTTATGAAGGACAGTGTGAGAGATGGGAAGGGCATTGCTCACAAAGAAGAGAGCATTTGCAAAGGATGAGAGTAGTTCTCATCCATATCAGACACAATGCACATCCGTTTTTAGGACAAATAATTTCTAACACTCTTTTTACTTTCTTTAAATTAAATTAACAGTGAAACTTCCTACACAGGTACTTTAAAATAATGAAAGTATAATTCCCAAAGATGACAATAATAGAGAATTTTTTAAAAAGTAATTTATAGTAGAACAATATACATTTCAATAGGCAAATACTCAAGGCTCAACTGTGTCTAGAGTATATTGTCTTAGGTGACACAGTTTTCCAAATGGGATCAGCTCTTAAGTTATAAGCATATATATATATTATGTCTGAGTACATAATGAGTAAGAAAGATTTTGGAGCCAACCTGTAATACAGTCTCTCTCTTTACCATTGGAAACAGAAAAGGTGGCTTGCCCAAACTCCCTCATAAATAATCTCAGACATCCTCGCAAACACACTTATCATTTGCAAGCAGAGGCATCTTTAGTTAGAAGCTACTTTAAAAAAAAAACTGCCTTACTTGTCTAGGATTGCTCAGGAAAATAACCTAGAAAGGGTACATTTCTTAAATTGTAAATTCCATATACTAGCCCCTTGGTTATTGGATGAGAACTCTATTGTATATTTTGTTGAAGTAGCTTGTCGGGATGCCTATATGATTTCCTGACTAAGAATCACTATTATAGAGGATGGAGTACTATAAGAATTCAAAAATTCACATCAGTTAAATTGAAATATGTTTCCATATTATATCATTCACCTGGCTCATGTGTAAAATTCAATGTTTCTCTTTCAATTCTGGTTTCCTCGGTGTGTATGCCCAGAAGTGGGATTGCTGGGTTGTATGGCAGTTCTATTTCCAGTTTTTTGAGGAATCTCCACACTGTTCTCCATAGTGGCTCTACTAGTTTGCATTCCCACCAACAGTGTAAGAGTGTTCCCTTTTATCCACACCCTCTCCAGCATTTATTGCTTGTAGACTTTTGGAGAAGGAAATGGCAACCCACTCCAGTATTCTCGCCTGGAGAATCCCAGCGATGGGGGAGCCTGGTGGGCTGCCGTCTATGGGATCGCACAGAGTCGGACACGACTGAAGCGACTTAGCAGCAGTAGCAGACTTTTGGATAGCAGCCATTCTGATTGGCGTGAAATGGTACCTCATTGTGGTTTTGATTTGCATTTCTCTGATTATGAGTGATGTTGAGCATCTTTTCATGTGTTTGTTAGCCATCTTTATGTCTTCTTTGGAGAAATGTCTGTTTAGTTCTTCGGCCCATTTTTTGATTGGGTAATTTATTTTTCTGAAATTGAGCTGCAGGAGCTGCTTGTATATTTTTGAGGTTAATTCTTTGTCAGTTACTTCATTTGCTATTATTTTCTCCCATTCTGAAGGCTGTCTTTTCACCTTGCTTATAGTTTCCTTTGCTGTGTAGAAACTTTTAATTTTAAATAGGTTCCATTTGTTTATTTTTGCTTTTATTTACAATATTCTGGGAGGTGGGTCATGGAGGATCCTGCTGTGATTTATGTCAGAGAGTGTTTTGCCTACATTCTCCTCTAGGAGTTTTATAGTTTCTGGTCTTACATTTAGCTCTCTAATCCATTTTGAGTTTATTTTGGTGTGTGGTGTTAGGAAGTGTTCTAGTTTCATTCTTTTACAAGTGGCTGACCAGTTTTCCCAACACCACTTGTTAAACGGACTGTCTATTCCTCCATTTTATATTCTTGCCTCCTTTGTCAAATATAAAGTGTCCATAGGTGCGTGGATTTATCTCTGGGCTTTCTATTTTGTTCCATTGATCTATATTTCTGTTTTTATGCCAGTACCATACTGTCTTGATGACTGTGGCTTTGTAGTAGAGCCTGAAGTCCGGCAGGTTAATTCCTCCAGATACCGTGTTCGTGAATTGGAAGAATAAATATTGTGAAAATGAGTATATTACCCAAAGTAATTTATACATTCAATGCAATCCCTATCAAGCTACCAATGATATTTTTCACAGAACTAGAACAAATAATCTCACAATTTGTATGGAAACACTTAAACTATTTTAGACCACTTCCATCACACCTAAAACATTTCCATCACTCTAATATCCCCTGAAAATACACCCTTGTCTCTAGAAATTTTCTTTTTTCTGAACATGTCGATAAATGAAATCATACTATACTCACTCTTTTGAGACTGGTTTTTTTCACATAGCATCTTGCTTTAGATTTTCATCCATTGTGTAGCATTTAGTTATATTAATCTAGTTTTTGTTTTAAATTGCTGACTAAAATTTCATAGAATATCACATTATTTACCTACTAAAAATAATCTTAAAATTCATATGTAACCACAGGGACCCCCAAATAACCAAAGCAATCTTGAGAATGGAGAACAAAATTGAAGTCATTATATACTCTGGCTTCAAAATATATTACAAAGCTATGGTGAAATAAAATCTTTTCTTAAACTTATTTTGAGTTTGTATACTGGCATATAAAAATAAAATAGATTTTTGTATCTTAGTCTTGAATTTTGAATCCTTTTAATATTCAAATATTATAGTCATTTTCCTGCAGATCCTTCATAATTTTCTACATGCAGAATATTTTTATCAAATATAGACTTTCTTCTCTTTTACTCCAGTTGTAATGCTATTTATTTTTTCATTCATTCATTCTTGCTTGTACTTCTTAGTTCTGAAAAATATTCTTTCAAAATTAAGTAAAATTTGATTGTAGATTTATTGTAGATAAGTTGAGGTTATTAGTGGTTTTTGAGAAGTTCTATTACAAATAAGTATTGGATTGAATCAGAATCTTTTTGTGCATCTATTGAGTTGATCATGTATTTCTTTTCTTTATTCTACAGTTTTGTTCAGATGCATGATCTTTTTTATGTGCTGTTGGATTTGAATGGCTAATTTTTGTTGATGACTTTTATCTCTTTATTTATAATAGATATTGGACATTATTTTCTTTTCTTATCATATCTTTGCCTGGCTTTGGCATTAAAGTATTACTAGCCTCCTAAAATGAGTGTGTTTCCATACACTTGTATACCCATAAATATAGAATTTATGAAGGGTTGGTAATATTTCTACTTTAAACGTATAATTAAATTCAACAATAAAGCAACTTTTGTTTACAGTTTTCTCTGTAGAAACATTTTAAATTATTAAAAATTTATTTATGTCAGCTGAACATTCTATTTATTCTTCAATCAGTTTTAATTTTTTTCATTTGAAGAATTTTTCCATTTTATCTAATTTGTGCAATTTGTTTGTATAAAGTTATTCACACTATTCCTATAGCATATTTTAAATTTCCTTGTGATGTCACTTATTTTTGCTGATTTTGATAACTTGTACTGTCTTGTTCTTCTAAAAATTTCTTGGTCAGTTTAGCTAACTTGTCGGTTTTATCTTTCCAAATATTAACTGTTGGTTTTATTCACATTCAGTATTGCTTTATTGCTTCTATGTTGTTGATTTCTATTCTAATCTGTACTATTTCCTTTTGTTTTCTTTGGATTTAGTTTATTTTTTTCTTGTTCTTAAGGTGAAAGCTAACTTTTTTGATTCAAGATCTTTTTTATTTGCCAGTAGATGTATTTTCACCTATAAATTTTTGTATATGCACTGATTTTAACTGCATCTATACATTTTAACTTTTTGTTTGCATTTTCATTTGATTCATAGTATCTCCTAAATCCACTTGCAATTTCTTCTTTGGATTTTTTAGAAATGTATTTTTATTTTCCAAATATTTAAAAAGTTACTTTTATTCATCTTTTAATAATTTCTAATTTGATTCTATTTGGGTTTTAAACAATTTTTTTGTACAGATTAAGGCCTTTTAAATGTCTGACTTAATATATGATATATCCTAGAAAATGTTTCATGTATGCTTGAACAAAATGTGCATGTTACTGATATTCTATGTTTTAGGAGCACCAGACAAGTCAACTTGGTTGATAGTGTTGTTTAAGTCTTTTATATTGCTACTGACTTTCTATCTAATTGTCCTATATATTGTTATAAATGGCACTTTGAATTTTACTTTTATTTTTATTGAATTAGTCATTTTTCCTATCCATCATTCCATAATTGCTTTCATGTATTTTGGGAATATTCTCTTTTAAAAAAGAATCCTGTTTTTATTTCTATTTGCTAAGCCTAGATTTCTAAGTAGCACTCCTAGGTCAAAATAGTTTATGCATCAGTCAGCCCAGAACTTGTGCTTAAACAGCTTGAGCCAGTAAGGGTTCTATCCTTTGTCAATAACCCTTTTTGAAAAAAATGGTATGTATTCGAGTTTCCAAGAGTGTACAAGTCTCCCTTGGCTTTCAGTTTCTATGTGTGCAGTATCTCTTATTTAGTCAAAAATCAGAGGAAGCTCCTGACTTTTATGAAGACTCGTGAGTATATGTGTACCATACTGCATGTGCACAGCTTCCCAGAATACCAGGGATATGTCAATATATGAGAGCTTATCAAAGCTGACTATGTCTATCAAATTTCCCAGATCTATCTGTGAAATTTTTGGCAAGCCTTCTAGTCTTTTGCAGGGCCTTTGGAATACTGCAGTTTAAGTTTAGTGAAATGTTGTCTATCCCAAATTATTTGTTATCACATGTCTTATGTCTGGACAGCTAGGATTTGGAATAACTACGAGTGTCCAGCATCTTTCAGTAACTTGTAATAATCTCTCCAAATTAACTTTTCTGCAGAAAGGTTCAGGGTAGCTGAGAATCTTTGATGTTGTCTTAGGGCTTCCAAGTCATGTAGTACATGCAAGAGAAGACAGGTAAAAGCTTTTTTTCTCTGTTGTAACCTAGAATCTTCTGCTCTGTCACAACTCTCTAGGTCAATCTCCCTAGAGATAAACATCACTGGAGTAATAATCAGAACATTGTGGATTCTGGAAAGCATGCCAGAAAGTATAAATGAATTACACTGAGGAAAAACAGCTACCAACATATCTGAACTTACATATTATATTTTTTAATGATTTGTGGAGCTTAAAGTTATTACTTTTACAAAAATTCCTGAAAATTTCAGTTCAGTTCAGTTGCTCAGTCATGTCCAACTTTTTGAACCTCATGAACCGCAGCGTGCAAGGCCTCCCTGTCCATCACCAATTCCTGGAGTCCACCAAAAACCCACGTTGATTGAGTTGGTGATGCCATGCAACAATCTCATTCTTGTAGTCCCCTTCTCCTCCTGCCCTCAATCGTCCCCAACATCAGGGTCTTTTCAAATGAGTCAGCTCTTTGCATCAGGTGGCCAAACTATTGGAGTTTCAGCTTCAACAAAAGTCCTTCCAATGAAACCCAGGACTGATCTCCTTTAGGATGGACTGTTTGGATCTCCTTGCAGTCCAAGGGATTCTCAAGAGTCTTCTCCAACACCACAGTTCAAAACCATCAATTCTTTGGCGCTCCGCTTTCTTTATATTCCAACTCTGACATCCACTGGAAAAAACATAGCCTTGATTAGACGGACCTTTGTTGACAAAGTAATATTTCTGTTTTTTAATATGTTGTCTAGGTTGGTTATAACTTTCCCTCCAAGGAGTAAGTGTCTTTTAATTTCATGGCTACAGTCACCATCTGCAGTGATTTTGGAGCCCCCCAAAATAAAGTCAGCCATTGTTTCCATTGTTTCCCCATCTATTTTCCATGAGGTGTTGGGACTGTATGCCATGATCTAGTTTTCTGAATGTTGAGCTTTAAACCAACTTTTTCACTCTCCTCCTTCACTTTCATCAAGAGGCTCTTTAGTTCTTCGCTTTCTGCCATAAAGGTGGTGTCATCTGCATATCTGAGGTTATTGATAGTTCTCCCGGCAATCTTGATTCCAGCTTGTGCTTCTTCCAGCCCAGCGTTCCTCATGATGTACTCTTCATATAAGTTAAATAAGTGGGGTGACAATATACAGCCTTGACATACTCCTTTTCTATTTGTTTGTTGTTCCATGTCCAATTCTAACTGTTGCTTCCTTACCTGCATACAGGTTTCTCAAGAGGCAGATCAGGTGGTCTGGTATTCCCATCTCTTTCAGAATTTTCCACAGTTTATTGTGATCCACACAAAGTCTTTGGCATAGTCAAAAAAGCAGAAATTGATGTTTTCCTGGAATTCTCTTGCTTTTTCAATGATCCAGCAGATGTTGGCAATTTGATCTCTGGTTCTTCTGCATTTTCTAAAACCAACTTGAATATCTGGAAGTTCTTGGTTCATGTACTGTTGAAGCCTGGCTTGGAGAATATTGAGCATTACTTTACTTTACTTTGCCAACAAAGGTCTGTCTAGTCAAGGCTATTGTTTTTCCAGTAGTTATGTATGAATGTGAGAGTTAGACTAAAAGAAACCTGAGCGCTGAAGAATTGATGTTTTTGAATTGTGATGTTGGAGAAGACTGTTGAGAGTCCGTTGGACTGCAAGGAGATCCAACCAGTCCATCCTAAAGGAGATCAATCCTGGGTGTTCATTGGAAGGACTGTTGTTGAAGCTGAAACTACATTTGGCCACCTGATGCGAAGAGCTGACTCATTTGAAAATATCCTAATGCTGGGAAAGATTGAGGGCAGGAGGAGAAGGGGACAACAGAGGATGAGATGGTTGCATGGCATCACCAACTCGATGGACATGGGTTTGGGTGAACTCCAGGAGTTGGTGATGGATAGGGAGGCCTGACATGCTGTGGTTCATGTGGTCACAAAGAATCAGAGATGACTAAATGAGTGAATTGAACTGAAATGAATGGTCTATGATTTTCCCTACTTTCTTTAATTTAATTCTGTATTTGGCTATAAGGAGTTCATGATCTGAGCCACAGTCAGCTCCCTGTCTTGCTTTTGTTGACTGTATAGAGCCTCTTCATCTTTGGCTGCAAAGAATATAGTCAATCTGATTTCAGTGTTGGCCATCTAGTGATGTCCATGTGTAGAGTCTTCACTTGTGTTTTTGGAAGAGGGTGTTTGCTATGACCACCAGTGCGTTCTCTTGGCAGAACTCTCTATTAGCCTTTGCCCTACTTCATTCTGTACTCCAAGGCCAAATTTGCCTGTTACTCCAGGTGTTTCTTGACTTCCTACTTTTGCATTCCAGTCCCATATAATGAAAAGGACATCTTTTTTGGGTGTTAGTTCTAGAAGGTCTTGGAGGTCTTCATAGAACTGTTCAACTTCAGCTTCTTCAGTGTTACTGGTTGGGGCATAGACTTGGATTACTGTAATATTGAATGGTTTGCCTTGGAAACAAACAGAGATCATTCTGTTGTTTTTGAACTTGCATCCAAGTACTACATTTTGGACTCTTTTGTTGAATATGATGGCTGCTCCATTTCACATAAGGAATTCCTGCCCACAGTAGTAGATATAATGGTCATCTGAGTTAAATTCACCCATTCCAGTCCATCTTAATTCACTGATTCCTAGAATGTCAATATTCACTCTTGCCATCTCCTGTTTGACCACTTCCAATTTACCTTGATTCCTGGACCTAACATTCCAGGTTCCTATGCAATAGTACTCTTTACAGATTGCTTCACCAAAGACACTGTGCATTTGGCAACCTGTTGGTTTCTGCCAATGGGAGTCACTAAGAGGAAAACACAGTGAAAGGAATGAAGTCCTACATTTTTTTAACCCTGGATTCTTCATATCTGATTGTCATTCTGGAAGTAGCTGTGCTCCACTATTGGCATATTTTCTATTTGATGGCCTCTTTTCTGAAAGAGCAGTTCTTTCTAGACTCCATAATACTAGTTTTCCCTTGTTCCTTTAACTCTAAGGACAATAACAACTTCTTACTGTTACATGTCATTTATCTATTTTGAATGGACCAAGATTCTACTTGCTTGTGGGAAGTAAACACAGGTGGCTCATGGAATATAATATTGTCACATTATCCAAATAATTACTGATCCTGGTTTGAGACTGAATGCGAACAAAGGTCAAGGGGAACTAAAAGGTTAGAGCTTTTAGTAGCCATAGCAACCATGTTGATCACAAAGATTATGGAGTGGGCTGAATACACACATACACACACAGACACACAGAAACACACACACGCAGAACAGAAGGTGTACAAATCCTGACTCAAGTATTGAAAGGAGAGTTTTAAATGTAGCAGGAATTACACAGTAAAGAGCATTTCAGGTAGCATTTACTTTTGGCTCAAAGTAAGAGAAAACTTGATAAAGAGTGTCTTAAACAAGTTGGGGTTTACTTTTCTCTCAAAAATGTGGAGTAAATTCAGTAACTCAATGTTATCAAAAAGCTGCTGTATCTGAGAATCTTAGTTTTTCACTCATAATTGCAACAGTGCTTTTAAGCATCCATTTCTCACTTTGCTTTTTAACATATATAAATAAATGATTGAAAAAGACCAGGTGAATCTGTCCTTTTTATGAAGGTTAAAAAATGCACAGTATGATGCTAATTGCACAAATTTTAGAAACAAACAATTGATGTATTTTCACACTATTAATGGTTACAAAGATGAAAAACGTAAGTAGGAAAAGTACATAATTATCATTGAGAATGACATGCAACAATTGTAGGAGAGTGTTTAATATATCTGTAATATATTTTTCCTTTAAAAGAGAGAAATCTGAAGAACGATGGCACAATTTTAATAAGCTGAAATTCAGTGGATGGTTAACTGTTATTTTCTGTATTTTCCATTATGTGGAATATGTTATGGTAAATGAAACAAAGCTTATTTGCTTTTGGTTTGTTTTGTCTCTAAATAAGTGATAGACTCAGGTTTAAAAAATAAAATTAGATTTCTTATTTTCAGAAAAATAGATGCTGGGAACAAGGAAATGTTTTCGTCTCAGTCCATCATGGCAGCAGAAATCAGGACTTGCTAAAGTCAGTGTTGAACAATCTATTGTCAGTGTTGGTAATTAATATGTATAGACTGAAGATACCCATGGGACCAATTCTTTGATCATCCTAGAGGACTTGGAAGGGTTTAGGAGATAGCACAAGCACAACCACTGCAAACTGTCTGGAAAACACTGATTCTGCATATATGTTTTTAAAAAAATCATTAGTAAATTTATAGGAATTAATTGTGAGTTTATATTCGCCGGCCACGGCAGTGCAGACGCCAGAGACACCGGCCCCCGGCGGCGCAGACGCCAGAGACGCCGGCTCGGTGGCGCAACCGACCAGGCAAAGATGTGCAGCTGAGAGGAGCTACCCCACGTCTGAGACCAGGGCCAGCGACCGAGAGGAGCTGCCCCACGTTCAAGGTCAGGGGCGGCCTTGAGGAGATACCCCTCATCCAAGGTAAGGTACAGCGGCTGCACTTTGCTGGAGCGGCTGTGAAGAGATTTTCCACGACCAAGGTAAGAGAAACCCAAATAAGACGGTAGGTATTGTGAGGGGGCATCAGAGGGCAGACACACTGAAATCATAATCACAGGAAACTAGTCGATCTGATCACATGGACCACAGCTGAATGTGGTCCACTGGAGAAGGGAATGGCAAACCACTTCAGTATACTTGCCTTGAGAACCCCATGAACAGTAACAAAGGGCAAAATGATAGGATACTGAATGAGGAATTGCCCAGGTCGGTAGGTGCCCAGTATGCTACTGGAAATCAGTGGAGAAATAACTCTAGAAGGAAGGAAGGGATGGAGCAAAAGCAAAACCAATACCCAGTTGTGGATGTGACCGGTGATAGAAGCAAGGTCCGGTGCTGTAAAGAGCAATATTGCATAGGAACCTGGAATGTTAGGTCCATGAATCAAGGCAAATTGGAAGTGGTCAAACAGGAGATGGCAAGAGTGAACATAGACATTCTAGGAATCGGTGAATTAAAATGGACTGGAATGGGTGAATTTAACTCAGATGACCATTATATCTATTTCTGTAGGCAGGAATCCCTTAGAAGAAATGGAGTAGCCATTATGGTCAACAAAAGAGTCCGAAATGCAGTACTTTGATGCAATCTTAAAAGTGACAGAATGATTTCTGTTCGTTTCCAAGGCAAACCATTCAATATTACAGTAATCCAGGCCTATGCCCCAACCAGTAACGCTGAAGAAGCCGAAGGTGAATGGTTGTATGAAGACCTACAAGACCTTTTAGAACTAACCCAAAAAAGATGTCCTTTTCATTATAGGGGACTGGAATGCAAAAGTAGGAAGTCAAGAAACACCTGGAGTAACTGGCAAATTTGGCCTTGGAGCACGGAATGAAGCAGGGCAAAGGCTAATAGAGTTTTGTCAAGAGAACGCACTGGTGATAGCAAACACCCTCTTCCAACAACACAAGAGAAGACTCTACACATGGACATCACCAGATGGTCAACACCGAAATCAGATTGATTATATTCTTTGCAGCCAAAGATGGAGAAGCTGTATAAAGTTAGCAAAAACAAAACCAGGAGCTGACTGTGGCTCAGGTCATGAACTCCTTATTGCCAAATTCAGACTTAAATTGAAGAAAGTAGGGAAAACCACTAGACCATTCAGGTATGACCTAAATCAAATCCCTTATGGTTATACAGTGGAAGTGAGGAATAGATTTAAGGGACTAGATCTGATAGATAGAGTGCCTGATGAACTCTGCACGAAGGTTCGTGACATTGTAAAGGAGACAGGGACCAAGACCATCCCCATGGAAAAGAAATGCAAAAAAGCAAAATGGCTGTCTGAGGAGGCCTTACAAATAGCTGTGAAAAGAAGAGAAGTGAAAAGCAAAGGAGAAAAGGAAAGATATAAGCATCTGAATGCAGAGTCCCAAAGAATAGCATGGAGAGATAAGAAAGCCTTCCTCAGTGATCAATGCAAAGAAATAGAGGAAAACAACAGAATAGGAAAAACAAGAGATCTCTTCAAGAAAATTAGAGATTCCAAGGGAACATTTCATGCAAAGATGGGCTCGATAAAGGACAGAAATGGTAGGGACCTAACAGAAGCAGAAGATATTAAGAAGTGGTGGCAAGAATACTCAGAAGAACTGTACAAAAAAGATCTTCATGAGCAAGATAGTCACGATAACGTGATCACTGACCTAGAGCCAGACATCTTGGAATGTAAAGTCAAGTGGGCCTTAGAAAGCATCACTATGAACAAAACTAGAGGGGGTGATGGAATTCCAGTTGAGCTATTTCAAATCTTGAAAGATGATACTGTGAAAGTGCTCACTCAATATGCCAGCAAATTTGGAAAACTCAGCCGTGGCCACAGGACTGGAAAAAGTGAGTCTTCATTCCAATCCCAAAGAAAGGGAATGCCAAAGAATGCTCAAACTACCACACAATTGCACTCATCTCACACACTAGTAAAGTCATGGTCAAAATTTTCCAAGCCAGGCTTCAGCAATATGTGAACCGTGAACTCCCAGATGTTCAAGCAAGTTTTAGAAAAGGCAGAGGTACCAGAGATCAAATTGCCAACATCCGCTGGGTCATGGAGAAAGCAAGAGAGTTCCAGAAAAACATCTATTTCTGCTTCATTGACTATGCCAAACCTTTGACTGTGTCGATCACAATAAACTGTGGACAATTCTGAAAGAGATGGGAATCCCAGACCACCTGACCTGCCTCTTGAGAAACCTGTATGCAGGTCAGGAAGCAACAGTCAGAACTGTACATGGAACAACCGACTGGTTCCAAATAGGAAAAGGAGTGCGTCAAGGCTGTATACTGTCACCATGCTTATTTAACTTATATGCAGAGTACATCATGAGGAACGCTGGGCTGGAAGAAGCACAAGCTGGAATCAAGATTGCTGGGAGAAATATCAATAATCTCAGATATGCAGATGACACTACCCTTATGGCAGAAAGTGAAGAGGAACTCAAAAGCCTCTTGATGAAAGTGAAAGAGGAGAGTGAAAAGGTTGGCTTGAAGCTCAACATTCAGAAAACAAAGATCATGACATCTGGTCTCATCACTTCATGGGAAATAGATGGAAAAACAGTGGAAATAGTGTCAGACTTTATTTTTGGGGGCTCCAAAATCACTGCAGATGCTGATTGCAGCCATGAAATTAAAAAACGCTTACTCCTTGGAAGGAAAGTTATGACCAACCTTGATAATATATTAAAAAGCAGAGACGTTTCTTTGCCAACAAAGGTCCGTCTAGTCAAGGCTATGGTTTTTCCCGTGGTCATGTATGGATGTGAGAGTTGGACTGTGAAGAAAGCTGATCGCTGAAGAATTGATGCTTTTGAACTGTGGTGTTGGAGAAGACTCTTGAGAGTCCCTTGGACTGCAAGGAGATCCAACCAGTCCATTCTAAGGGAGATCGATCTTGGATGTTCATTGGAAGGACTGATGCTAAAGCTGAAACTGCAATACTTTGGCCACCTCATGCGACGAGTTGACTCACTGGAAAAGACTCTGATGCTGGGAAAGGTTGGGGGCAGGGGGAGAAGGGGACGACCGAGAATGAGATGGCTGGATGGCATCACTGACTCTGTGGAAGTGAGTTTGAGTGAACTCTGGGAGTTGGTGATGGACAGAGGCCTGGCGCGCTGTGATTCATGGGGTCGGGGAGAGTCAACTGAACTGACCCCCCCCAAAAAAGTAAATATAGTGATCATCAATTTGAACAATTGAAGGAAAAAAATCTCTTTTTCTGTTTTTTACAAAAATACAGTTTTCTAGAACAAACAAAATAGTGTTCTCAAACTGGAGACCTAGAAATAATACGTAAAATAAGACAAAGCAAATGTTCAGGAGATAAGAACACATTAGAGATGGAAAGGGAAACCATTTCTTGAAGATTGCAAAGAAATTACACATAAGAATTAAAATTCAAAGAGAAGGCAGAGAAGCAGAATTGAAAGGGTAGAAAAGAAAATGAATAATGTAAACCTTATGCTATTTCCATTTTATAAATAGATAAATTAATAATTGATCAATATAGAGTAAAATTACAACAAATATTAAAATTATTTCTTAAGGAATATGCTAAAATAAATGAAACAGAAGTACTGTGCAAAGTCATAAGTTTTTATTTTCTGAGTGATGGAAGCATATAGTTATTAACAATTTAATTAAAAGAGAGACACCACTTTCAGACTCCCTCATGAACATTTGGATGTGATATGATAGCAGTAAGATACTTGAGGGAGTTCTTAAGAAAATATTTTTAGCAAGATATATTTAATCTATTTGGGTTGCTTACTGTGAATAACCAGGAATATGTAGACTTATCAGAGAGAGCATTGTGAAAACTGAAAATGTAAACTATGATTCCCAACCTTAAGTATGTTCTCTGAGCTTGCCCTACTGTTAGAATATCTTGTACTACAAATTCAAAATGTGTCCCAATGCACAAAAAGTGGCTTTTCGAAGTTTCATTTGACAGTTTGGAGCCTTCCCAAAGCAGATGCTTATATATCTGTGCGTGTATGATTTTTATTTCTCACTGATCATTAGTAATTCAGCCTCTTGTATCATTGCAACTTACAACCAATCCCCATTAGGAAGTAGATTATGTTGAAACAGATTCTACTCAAAACAACAATAATAAAAAAGCTTACATACTTTAAAAACATTATCATATAAAATATTTAGGGGCTTCCCTGGTGGTGCTAGTGGTAAAAAAACTGCCTGCCAATGCAAGAGACATAAGAGACACAGATTCAGTTCCTGGGTTGGGAAGATCACCTGGAGGGAGGCATGGCAACCTACTCCAGTATTCTTGCCTGGAGAAGACCTTGGACAGAGGAACCTGGCAGGCTGCAGTCTTAAGAGTCTCACGGATTTGGACACAACTGAAGCAACTTAGCATGCATGCATAAAATGTATGATACTCAAATAGTTAACCCACAAATATTTCCTGGAAAATACAAAGACTTGAATAAAGCAATAAAGAGATTTCTAGAATGAGAAGATTGAACATTATAAAGATATCACCTCATACTAAATTAGACATTAAAGCAGTTGCAATAAAACTCCATGTTGGATATTAACTATTAGCAAATGCAAATAGAAAACAGAACAGGAAAAGATAGCAAAAAAATCTTTGAAAAATAATTTTTACCATTTTCTACCAAACTGTGAAAACCTGACAGAATACTGGCCATCCTAGCTGCTGCTAGCAGGTAGTTTCAGTGCAATGGCTGAGATGCTGTCTTAAGATTTAGTAGAAATGGTACGTATAGAAGACTGACGACAATAAAGAAGGATAATGTTAATTGATCACTAGATCCAAAGACAATTGTGAACTACATGTTTCAGAAACCAGGACTTTTTTTTTTTCCCCATAGGAATACATCTAAGATTTACTCTCAGAGCATTGACAGTATGCCTTAAAGTTTGGCCCCCTAGGTTAACAGTGTACTCTTGAGAATATACATGTCTCAACTCAAGCACCACCTCTTTTTAGTCACATCATTTTGGAGATCCACAAATTGGGTTATCTGGATTCCTTTTCTTTAATTTAGCACACAAATATGCACCTATTTTAGCATGTATCCAACAGTAACATGTCTCTATTTGTCCTCATTTATCAAAACACACTGACATCTTGGGAAGCAAAGCCTATTTGTTTCAAAAATTACTCTCACTAATATATTCCACTTACTCCTTGGAAGAAAAGATAAGACCAACCTAGACAGCATATTAAAAGGCAGAGACATTACTTTACCAACAAAAGTCCATCTAGTCAAGGCTACAGTTTTTCCAGTAGTCATATACGGATGTGAGAGTTGGAGTATAAAGAAAGCTGAGCACCAAAGAATTGATGGTTTTCAACTGTGGTGTTGGAGAAGATTCTTGAGAGTCCCTTGGACTGCAAGGAGATCCAACCAGTCCATCCTAAAGGAGATCAGTCCTGAATAGTCATTGGAAGGACTGATGTTGAAGCTGAAGCTCTAATAATTTGGCCACCTGATGTGACAAACTGACTCATTTGAAAAGACCCTGATGCTGGGAAAGATTGAGGGAAGGAGGAGAAGAGGATGAGACGGTTGGATGGCATCACTGATTTAATGGACATGAATTTGAATAAAGTCCGGGAGTTGGTGACAGACAAGGAGGCCTGGCATGCTGCAGTCCATGGGGTGGCAAAGAATCGGACACGACTGAGCAACTGAACTGAAGTACTGTGACACTCACTAAGTACATATTAGACTGAACTGAACTGAATATATTCCAATGCCAGCATAGTGCAGAAATAAAGTAGAACCTAAATTAATTTGTATTTGTTAAACAAATACATAAATTGATGAACAGTAATGAATTATCATTTGCAGATTCTAATGATGGGTATGATATAAGCTTACATTTCATTCTTACAGTAAGATTTAATCATATTGTTATCACATTTTATAGAAGAGAAAACTTGATCATGCCAATAATAGCTCTTTAAAGTCATCTCAAGGTGATTTGTAATAAAACACATGATTTTTTAAAAAATTTGATAACGTAAACAGAGGAATTGAACAAAAATTTCCCTCAAACAGATTTTAAAATATTGGGTTGGCCAAAAGGTTCATTAAGGTTTTTCTGTAAGATGATACCAAATTTTGAACCAACTCAATATAAAAGAATTAAACAAACAATAAAGTAGAAATACCAAATTAATGGGAGTGAAAGATAATATTTTAAAAATAATATTGGAAATAGTGTCTTTAAATTTGAAATAAGTGAGTTAACTTAAATAATTATTTCATATCTTTTAAAAATAAAATTTAATTGAAGGTTACATTTTAAAATAGCAAATAGAATGCTATATGTCTCAAATTCTTGGGTGAAGGAGTATTAAAAATTAGAAATGATATCAATTATAAAGGAAAATAGAAACAATTTGACCAGATAGGTTTTATTATCTGCTCTATGTTTTTTTAAAGGAAAAAGTAACAGAGAGTAAAAAAGTATAATTGCAAACATGTTGGTGGAAAGTTGTTGAAAGAGGATTTATTTTATTTATATATAATAAAGTGTACAATGTAGATGTGTCAATAAGTTCTTGGAAAGAAACCATACCTGAAAAGCAGGCATGAATTTTAGGGCCATTGAAGAAAAATTTCAAGTGGAAGATGAGAACAAAAGCACAGAACTTCCATACTGTGTAGATGCGTGAAGTAAGCAAGAAATAATCCAAATCACCAAGTTACCAGTGTTAAATGAAATGCCAGGGCCCAATTTTTTAAAAAAAAAATCTTGTCTTCTTTGCTTAAGTAATAGTATCATGAAAAAAATATTATGAACCTTATAATTATAAACAACAAAATACACATATTGACAATTAACAAAAAGACAAATGAAAATCAGAAAATAAAAAATGAATAATTCTATAGGGAAAAGATATTAAGGAAAAAAATCCTATAAGGATACAAATATGTCAAGAATGAAGGATAAAATATCTTTAATTAAATATTAGAATGTACTTATGAGATTCTGCATTATATCACATATTATTTGTGGAATATAGGTAGGATGGATGAAACATTACCAGTTTTTTACATGTGGGTTCTTGAATACTATTCAAATATTCTGTGTATTTCAATAACCAGATAAATGAAACATAAAGACATTTCCCTGAAAATACAGATGCTGTTGCTATCAGTTCATTTATCATCTCAAGTTCTTGTAAGCAGTCAAAGCAAAAAATCTATATCTCTTGTGTGAACAATATTCCTTCTACCTCTGTCTACTTTTGGCTGGAGTGTCTGAAATTCATTTGAAAAATTGGTTTGTCAGTTTTACACTTCAATTCTGTGGGCTGCTGCTATAGAAGGACAGGTAATTTGCTCAGAGGAAGAATGGAATTTGTGGCAGTAGTTGTCATACTAATGGCTAATCCAGAAAACCACTGGTGCTTCAAACAAGAGTCTCTGATATATAAATAGGTAATCATTAAGAAATAGAGAACATACCATAAAATTTGTAATAAATATCATTTGATATCCTGAAAAATTATCTTATGGCTTTCACATGCTTCTTATATTTGTCTTAGATCAGATTCTCTAGAGAGTGTCCAGAGATAGAGCTTTATGTGTAGAAATCCTACTGAAAGTACCTGTGGGATCAACACATACAGAGTCACTAATGTGGGTGGGTTGAGTAGAGAGAAGAGCAGAACTGGGAAACATTGCAAAAAAGACCTCACAGATAGCATAGGGAGTTCTAGAGCTAGTGTGGCATTTTGTAGTTGTCCATCTCTGAGGGAATCATTCTAAGCTTCATATGTTACAAGCATCAGTCTTTGGATGAAGCAGCTTTTGAGAAAGGAGTGTGGCATGGGGTAAAGCAGCTCTCTTCTGCTAAAGACAGTATTTATGTAGGGACTTGGCTGAGGGATATTAGCATCACTCACTCTAAACAGCTGGGGAAGTGAGTATCTTAATACCAGAGGGAGTTTCTGGGTGGCACACCAATGCATCAACTTCAGTCCAAGTTTTGTGATTCATTAATTCATTTTCTTCATATAAGAAGTCCTGGAAATATTTTCTCCAATATTCTGGTCAGTCTATTTTCCTGAATAAACCTACAAGGAGAAAGAGACCTATACCTCTAAACCTGTTCTCAAGGCCACACATAGGATTTTTTTGTCTGCCTCTTGTATTATCCATTTTAAAATCTCTCTACCATAGGCCAACACTGCCGCTGGTTTAGGTGACTTCCCTAACTTCAGAACCTCACCCCTTGAACAGTCTGAACCTCTGATTATTAGACCCTACTCAGACCAGAGCTAAAACACTTGTTCATTTACTGTGGATATAAGATGAAGGCATTCCAAGAGATAAATACATTGACAGAATACCAAAGTTTCCCCTGCCCCTATTGTGTAGTAATAGTCATTTTTGGATCCTGGACTCCAAAATCACTGCAGATGGTGACTACAGCCATGAAATTAAAAGACGCTTGCTCCTTGGATGAAAAGCTATGACAAACCTAGGCAGCATACTAAAAAGCAGAGACATCACTTTGCCAATGGAAGTCCATGAAGTCAAAGCTATGGTTTTTCCAGTAGTAATGGAAGGATGTGGGAGATGGACCATAAAGAAGGTTGAGCACCAAAGAATTGATGCTTTTGAACTGTGGTGTTGGAGAAGACTCTTGAGAGTTCCTTGGACTGCAAGGAGATCAAACCACTGATCTCTGGAAATCAATCCTGAACACTCATTGGAAAAACTGATGCTGAAGTTGAAGCTCCAATACTTTGTCTACCTGATGTGAAGAGCTGACTCATTAGAAAAGACTCTAATGCTGGGACAGCTTGAAGGCAGGAGGAGAAGGGGGCAACAGAGAGCAAGATGGTTGGATGGCATCACTGACTCAACGGACATGAATTTGAACAAGCTCCGAGAGATGGTGAAGGACAAGGAAGCATGGTATGCTGCAGTCCATGGGGTTGCAGAGTTGGACGTGGCTGAGCAACTGAACAACTAAATAACAACATTGTGTAGTAAAAGCCTGCCTGCAAAGATGGTAATTTTCCCCCCTTGCTTGTAATGATCAAATGAAAGCTTAAAACTTAGAGGGTTGCTTGCTGTGCTCCTGGTGGAATAATTCTTTATCTGGGATTGAAATCTCTAAATCACCAGAGTTCATTGTTGCAGTGATATAAAGCACACATTCCCTGAAACAGATTTCTGAGTATGATGATAAACAGAGACAATCCTACTCCAATCCTTACTGCCTGTTTCCTGGGGAAATATCGTCATATCATTATCATTAATTCAGACTGTATACCATATCCTGGAGAATAGCACTCTATCTTTATTTACATGGCATCATCTCCAAAAGGACAGCTCAGTTGACCCTTCAATCACCGTTGGGTTCTGACTAATAGAATGAACAAATCCCAGATTCATATGTCTACTGCTGCTGCTGCTGCTAAGTCACTTCAGTCGTGTCCGACTCTGTGTGACCTTTTATTTTTTTTTTTTCTGAAAAATAGGTCTTTTACATTATGAGAGACCTTGTGTAACAGGGAATATTATAAAGGAGTCTCTGTCAGTGGATAGAGCTTTCTATGGGTCTTTGGTTAATGGTGCTAATTAAGTTCTTACAAGCAGAAAAGGCAAACTATCACTGGAATATGTGTTAGACTACTGCAAAATGATCATACAGTCCCTAAATAAAAGTGTGGTGGAAGCTGCTAGGATGGTTAGTCACACTTCCTTAGATTCAACTGGTAAGGCTGTGCTAAGTCTCTCAGTTGTGTCTGACTCTGTAACCCCATAAACTCTACCCCAACAGGCTCCTCTGTCCATGGGATTTCCCAGGCAAGAATACCAGAATGGTTGTCACTTCCTTTGGCAGGGAATCTTCTTGACCCAGAGATTGAACCTGCATCTCCTGCATTGGTCGACAGATTCTTTACCACTTGTGCCACCTGGGAAGCCCTGGTAAGGAGAGAAGTCAAATAAATTTAGACACTTTACTACTCATGATGTAGCAGATGACAAATGTTCCCTTTGACCCACAAATTCCACTGGGGCAATGTGGAGAGAGGTCCAGGTGGGTGCTGTGCACACAGCTGAACTGTATCATGACTGAGAAATAGCAAACTTCGAAATCGTCCACTCTTATAAAGAAGAATTGGCAAACCTGATCATCTTTCCTTCTAGAGTGAGACTTCATCCTTACCACCCTGTAATATAAGCAAATCCCTGAGGGGGGATTTATCTTCTGGAATATAAATGAATCTGAAAACTGAGTGCTAATACATGGGCAATGATACAAAAATAGGTTGTATTACATTCTCTTGGCCAACAATTCAGTTGCAAAAGTGTTTTCCTGCCAGTTTCTACTGTACTAGCTCTTTTTCCCCTGGTAAAGGACTCAACCATAGGGGTTAAGATAATTATCAAATATGTCTCTTCCAATGATACATTTACAGTTTGTGTCCCAAATGAATCCATTGTAGAGTTGTAATTGAATTGTCTCCTTTAATTACCTGGTTTCCATGCATCCTCCATCTATCTATATTAAAGGACTTCGAAGAACTATGAGTCTATGTATATCAATGTCGAGTTGGATACTACATCGTTGAAATACTTAAAATGCTTATTTTTCAAATGCATGGTTAACTAAACATAAGGTCATAGTTATCATTGCTGAAGTAATGGGAAAACATCACTATGTACACTTGTTATGTGTTCCACCTGGGAAAGCTCCACATGAGATTTGACTTCCTCAAAGCATTGCTAATTTTCAGATTTCCTAGGAAACTAATTTTGAATCAGGAACATAGTAGGAATACCTTAAACATCAAGATGGTTGGAAGTAGTCTTTTGTAGAAGGAAGATGTACTGGTTTCCTATGGCTGCCATAACAAATTACCATAAACTTATTGGCTTAAAACAACACAAGTTTATTCTTATATCAGTTCAGCTTTGTTCAGTTCAGACATCTGTCATATCAAATTTTTTGCAACCCCATGGATTGCAGCACACCAGGCTTCCCTTTCTATCACCAACTCCTGAAATTTGCTTAGGCTTATGTCCATTGAGTCGGTGATGCCATTCAACTACATCATCCTCTGTCACCCCATCTCTTCCTGGCCTAAATCTTTCCCAACATCAGTGTCTTTCCAAATGAGTCAGTTTTTTGCATCAGGTGGCCAAAATATTGGAGTTTCAGCTTCAGCATCAGTGCTTCCAATGAATAGTCAGGACTGATTTCCTTTAGGATGGACTGGTTGGACCTCCTTGCCATCCAAGGGACTCTCAAGATTCTTCTCCAACACCACAGTTCAAAAGCATTAATTCTTTGGTGCTCAGCTTTCAACTACTGGAAAAACCATAGCCTTAGTATATTAAAAAGCAGAGACATTACTTTGCCAACAAAGGTCCGTCTAGTCAAGGCAATGGTTTTTCCTGTGGTCATGTATGGATGTGAGAGTTGGACTGTGAAGAAAGCTGATTGCCAAAGAATTGATGCTTTTGAACTGTGGTGTTGGAGAAGACTCTTGAGAGTCCCTTGTACCGCAAGGAGATCCAATCAGTCCATTCTAAAGGAGATCAATCCTGGGTGTTCATTGGAAGGACTGATGCTAAAGCTGAAACTGCAATACTTTGGCCACCTCATGCGACGAGTTGACTCACTGGAAAAGACTCTGATGCTGGGAAGGGTTGGGGGCGGGAGGAGAAGGGGACGACGGAGAATGAGATGGCTGGATGGCATCACCGACTCTGTGGACATGAGTTTGAGTGAACTCCGGGAGTTGGTGATGGATAGGGAGGCCTGGCGTGCTGTGATTCATGGGGTCATGGAGAGTCGGACACGACTGAGAGACTGAACTGAACTGAAGTGAACTGACTAGACGGACCTTTGTCAGCAAGTGGTAATGTCTCTGTTTTTTAATATGCTGTCTAGTTTGGTCATACCTTTTCATCCAAGGAGCAAATGTCTTTTAATTTCATGTCTGCAATCACCATCTGCATTGATTTTGGAGCCCTCAAAAATAAAGTCTGTCACTGTTTCCATTGTTTCACGATCTATTTGCTTGAAATCCCCTTATGCTATTATTCATATATATATATATATATATATATATATATATATATATTTCTTGTAGTTCCTAAGAGGAGAAGTTCTAAAGTGGATCAGAAGGGCTACATTCTTTCTGAAGGGTCTAGGGGAGAATTGGTTTTCCTGCCTTTTATAGCTCTTGAAGGCCACCTGTATTCCCTTGTTCATGGCCTCGTTCTCCATCTTCAATGACAGAAATACAGCATCGTCAAATCTCTACTGTTACCACAATACTATCTGTGTCTGACCCTCTTATTGCCTTTTTATAAAGACCCTTGTGATTAAATTGACCTCACCCAGATAATCCAGAACAAGGTTCCCATCTCAAGATCCTTAACTTTATCACATCCACAAGGTTCCTTTTGCCATGGAAGGTACGGTATTTATAGGTATGGGGAATAAGGATGTGAACATCTTTGATGGGCCAGTGTTAAACCTTTCACAGCTCACCCTCTGTGATATCTCAGTGTCTAACATGAAGAATGGCTGGTAATTGATATTTTTTTGGCCATCCCTGGTAAGTCATGATGAGGAAAAGTGCGTGGTCTATGAAATAGCACAATTTCCTTATAGATGAAATAATAATGAATCTCAAATGTGGTTTAATGACACATAATTCTTTAAACTGGTGATATTTATTACTATTTTAGCAGAATAATGTTTATGTTTAATCATAAATGAAATGTTCATAATAAATTTAGTTGAATATGATATTTTCACATTGCATTTGTTGTAGACTTTTTTAATTTTTGAACTTACACAATAAAATCCTAAAATTTGTTACTTTTTTCATAAGTAATAAGTAGCTAATTTTACTTGAATTACTTTTTCTTATTAAATTGTGTCTCTTTTCTTGTGTATGATTTATAGAAGCCTTGTTATTTCTGAAAAATAGAGTAGATTATAAAATGAATATATTATTTAAACTTTAAAACTTAAAGTTACACAGAATTAGTTAAACAGAAGTAAATTTGGGAGTTGCTTGAAACTTTTGGTAAGTTTATCTTTTCCTATAATTACCCAGTTTTTAGTGTTTTTTTAATTTTTAAGTGTTGCAGATATTAATTTTTTGTTATTATAAATTAACCTATTATTATACTCTAGAAATATTTCAAATGGTGGCACTTCTACTGGTCCTTCAATTTCTTCAGTCTTTTGGTGGCAGACTATACTGTGACAGCAGAAACAGTGTTGTAGGTCCAGGCACCACCAGCTGCCATTTTCATGAAGGAATCACAATGCCAGATGCCCATAGCTTGTCTCTTCATCATGGATTTCCCACAGAAGGAGCAAGTGTATGCAGCATGCTGGTTAATTTCAATTTTCTTCAGCATTTTCCTGAGTGAGGCACTATAATGGGTCCCATATTTATCAACAGTTCTGACCTTCTTTGTTGTGTTAATCATCAATTCAGTTCAGTTCAGTCGCTCAGTCACGTCCAACTCTTTGCGACCCCATGAATCACAGCACGCCAGGCCTCCCTGTCCATCACCATCTCCCGGAGTTCACTCAAACTCATGTCCATCGAGTCGGTGATGCCATCCAGCCATCTCATTCTCTGTTGTCCCCGTCTCCTCCCACCCCCAATCCTTCCTAGCATCAGATTCTTTTCCAGTGAGTCAACTCGACGCATGAAGTGGCCAAAGTATTGCAGTTTCAGCTTTAGCATCAGTCCTTCCAATGAACACCCAGGATTGATCTCCTTTAGAATGGACTGGTTGGATCTCCTTGCAGTCCAAGGGACTCTCAAGAGTCTTCTCCAACACCACAGTTCAAAAGCATCAATTCTTCGGCGATCCGCTTTCTTCACAGTCCAACTCTCACATCCATACATGACCATGGGAAAAACCATAGCCTTGACTAGACAGACCTTTGTTGGCAAAGTAACGTCTCTGCTTTTTAATATATTATCAAGGTTGATCATAACTTTCCTTCCAAGGAGTAAGCGTCTTTTAATTTCCTGGCTGCAACCAGCATCTGCAGTGATTTTGGAGCCCCCAAAAATAAACTCTGACACTGTTTCCACTGTTTCCCCATCTATTTCCCATGAAGTGATGAGACCAGATGCCATGATCTTTGTTTTCTGAATGTTGATCATATCTTATCACAAATACTGAAGTTTTTAAAAGAAGGTGAAATACTTGGGCTCCGTAGGTAGCACTAGTGGTTAAGAACCCATCTGCCCATAAGGGATGCTGGTTGTATCCCTGGATGAGGAAGATACCCCAGGAGGGCATGGGAACCCACGCATGCCTGGAGAACTCATGGACAGAGGAGCCTGTCTGGCTACAATACACTGAGTTGCAAAAGAGTTGGACACAGCTGAAGCGACTGAGCATACAGGCAAGCAGGAACCAACACTTAAATGGAAAATCCATTTTAAAGAAGTTTCCAAAATATAGACACTACTTTTTGTAATCATTCTCTATTCTGTGCCGTTAAAGTATAGAGAATAGATTTTCCATGTGAGTGACCCAGGGAAGACTGTATTATTCTTTGTTTGCAGTTATGGTGAGGTGAGAAGTATACTAATAAAAGAAACACCAATACTTTGGCCACCTGATGTGAAGAACTGACTCATTTGAAAAGACCCTGATGCTAGGAAAGATTGAAGGCAGGAGGAGAAGGGGAGGACAGAGGATGAGATGGTTGGACGGCATCACTGACTCAACGGACATGAGTTTGAGTAAATTCCAGGAGTTGGTGATGGACAGGGAGGCCTGGCGTGCTGTGGTCCAAGGGGTTGCCAAAAAGTCAGACACGACTGAGTGACTAACCTGAGTTGAACTGAATACTAAGTGGATGGTCTGATATATTGGTATTGTTGATATCTTTGATTTGATCCCAAAAAGAAGGGAGCCTATAAATCCAGAAATTTTGATGAACTTTTGTGTTTATGCTTACAGTTTTAATTTTTGCAGCATTAACTTTAACTTACATGCACTAGAAATATTATTTTTTCTCTAACTTAAATTAAATCAGAGATTAAAGAGTTAATATAATTGAAAAGCCATGTCAGGGGGAAGAAATGACTACAATTTCTACAGTGTGATTAGGAGAATGATTAGACTTATAGGCACTGGGAAAATGATGGAAACACAAATTTAAAGTGAAATGAATACATTTACACTTGCCATAGTCTTACTGTCAATGAAGGAACATTATTCTCCTTATTTCATAAATGGGATGGTTCTATAAATAACTTTTCAAGCATGTAGCTTTGATGTTTCAGGCAAGAAATATAATGGAATTTAAAACTTGAATAGTTGAAAGACATATTTTTTAGACACAAAGTTCAACTTTTAAAACTGTTGCAGAGACTTACATTACAGAATATACATTATTTTATATCTACTTAGAAATTCATTCTAACTTGCATTTAGATAACTGAGGCTCATAATAATCTTAATATAACAAGTATTTAGCATTTAACACTATACAGCATCCATACCTTTTTCACATGTACTGATGTCTATGGCTTTGTTTTGTTTTGGGGCCAGTTCAATTCCATTGGTATTTGATAAATAGAAATATCAATAACCTCAGATATGCAGATGACACCACCCTTATGGCAGAAAGTGAAGAGGAACTAAATAGCCTCTTGATGAAAGTGAAAGAGGAGAGTGAAAAAGTTGGCTTAAAGCTCAACATTCAGAAAACTAAAATCATGGCATCTGGTCCCATCACTTCATGGAAAATAGATGGGGAAACAGTGGAAACAGTGTCAGACTTTATTTTTGGGGGCTCCAAAATCACTGCAGATGCTGATTGCAGCCAGGAAGTTAAAAGACACTTACTCCTTGGAAGGAAAGTTATGACCAACATAGATACCATATTTAAAAGCAGAGACATTACTTTGCCAACCAAGGTCCATCTAGTCAAGGCTATGGTTTTTCCAGTGGTCATGTATGGATGTGAGAGTTGGACTGAGAAGAAGGCTGAGCGTCGAAGAATTGATGCTTTTGAACTGTGGTGTTGGAGAAGACTCTTGAGAGTCCCTTGGAATGCAAGGAGATTCAACCAGTCCATCCTAAAAGAGATCAGTCCTGGGTGTTCATTGGAAGGACTGATGCTGAGGCTGAAACTCCTATACTTTGGCCACCTCATGTGAAGAATTGACTCACTGGAAAAGACCCTGATGCTGGGAGAGATTGGGGGCAGGGGGAGAAGGGGACAACAGAGGATGAAATGGCTGGATGGCATCACCAACACGATGCACATGAGTTTGGGTGAACTCTGGGAGTTGGTTATGGACAAGGAGGCCTGGCGTGCTGTGATTCATGGGGTCGCAGAGTCGGACATGATTGAGCGACTGAACTGAAGGTGTCACTCCTAACTTACAGTTATGCGAGAAAGTATGTGCTTGGCATCGTGGAAAGAAAGTGAAAGTGAAGTCGCTCAGTCGTGTCCCCGTGGACTCTGCGACCCCATAGACTGTAGCCTACCAGGCTTCTCCAGTCCTGGGATTTTCCAGGCAAGAATACTGGAGTGGGTTGCCATTTCCTTCTCCAGGAGCTCTTCCTGACCCAGGGATTGAACCCGGGTTTCCCGCATTGTGGGCTGATGCTTTACTGTCTGAGCCACCAGGGAAGACCAAAGTTTTGCATAAATAAACCAACTGGACAGCAATGAAAGATAAAGTTGACGACAAAATAATAACTGATATTTATTGAAATATTTATATTGTTCAAATACAAAATGCTTTATAAAGCCTATACCTTAAAATATTCAAAACTATAATGGACTTTCAATTCAAGCAGGCCTTGTATTCACTCTCTGATGTACCTCAGCCCAAGCTGTATTGCTTAGGACAGGTCACATATTTTCTCACACTTAACACACTGTATAATACTTGTTAAGCATTCAATAAATGCCCAAAGTTATATTACTATTATCTATTTTAGTATAGTTTTGTTAATGTTAGTGTTTATAGTAGTATCGCTTTCAGTTTTGATATGCTAATCTATCCAGGAGTTGAATGAGTTAAAGGAGACAAAGATGTATGACGGTTTTTCTTGGCAATGGTGGTTATACATTTCTAGTAGGACAGGTGAGATTTGTGTAAGCAGATAAGGTAGATGCACTTTATTAACCAGCTAATCATTTTGTGAGCATATCCTATATGCCAGGCATTATGTTAATTCCTGAGGAAATCCCAGTTCAGTGATGCATGATCATTTTGTTATCAAGGAATTTATAATCTGGGGATAGAATGAATAAATACAATAAGAATTTAAATGCATAGTCAGTTACTACAGGAGCACAGATTAAGTGTGTCTCTATACAGAGGGCTGGTCAGGGAATAAAGAAGCAAGAAGGATAGATGAGTTTACACTCAAGAAGAGAAGACAATCATATGATGAACAAATGAAGCCCAATAATCTAAAATAACTGGAATTAAGGCAGGAGATGCGTTTCAGAAAGAGTTTGGTTTGATAGATGTAGTTACTGCAAGATCTGAAATATTAGGGAGAAGAGAGTTTAGACATTGGAGTGATAGTGGGACTAAAGTAAACAAAAATTTAAAATATATATATCTGAGCATTAAACTATGAACATCTACAGTTTTAAAAATTCTTATCAAATTAATCCTCAAAGAGAAAGAAAAACCTATTTTGTAGCTCCCTAGTTTTACAAATCCCTTCAAGAGAAGACATCTGGAAATCATATCCATCTAAGGAGCTGGATATTTTCAGCAAAGTTGGCCTATGTTAAAGCATCAATAGGTATTTTCTTAAATCAACCTTCTCCTGGCCATTGTTTTACAGTCTGAATGCATTTTAGTAAATTAATCACTTAGCTAATAATCTCTCTGAAATGTAAAGTGGAACATTCTTATGTTCAGTGTTTCAAAAAAGGAAGTTGGTTGTTTTGCTTCATGAATATCAATACAGTTTGAACCTTTCAGCCTTGTGTCCCATGTGGGACAAGTGAACATTCTTCCTCTTTCACTTTGCATCCTTATATGTCAAAAGGACTTTAAAAAATAAATCTCTCATCACCATCATTAAACCACTGTGAACATCAACAGGGACTAAAACTATCGTAGACAATCTAAGGGCAGAAAAGTTTAGGGGACGCAGTTTTTCTGAAAGAATTTAGAATACAAATATCAATCAAGATCACATACTTTCTAGCATCTACATTAGCAGGATATAACTTTATCATGAAGTCAATTATATGACCTGAATAAATATAGCTTTGAAAGAGTAGGAAGAGTTTTCAGTTTTCTTAAAGCAATTAATATTCTAACTCACAAGTTTCAGTAATTTGACTTATAGGAAAACAGGAAAAGTAGGACCTTTGGTAATGCATGAAGAATTCCTTCTTTTACTGATGTTTTTATTCATTACAGTTTCTCTCCACACTGAGATACGGACAGATTTTTACATGCTTCTTACCTCATAAAGTGATTTTATTTCTTTTTATTTATTTATTTACATTATTGTATTGGTTTTGCCATACAGTGACATGAATCTGCCCCAGGTGTACATGTGTTCCCCATCTTGAACCCCCCTTCCATCTCCCTCCCCATCCCAACCCTCTGGTTGTTTCTGAAGCAATTGTATCCTGCTAACAAAAGTCCCATTTTAGTGGCTCATAGGAAACCATGGGCTATTCCCTGATGAACAGGAAAAGGCATAGGGAGAAGGGCTATGACTATAAAATTAAGGGGTATGTGGCAAAAATTTTACTTGGTTAAGCAGATGTATAATCTTATAAAAATTCCAAATGAAAAACATACAAAATCAGAAAAGAAGCTATATAAAATTCTTTATTTTGTGAAATTCAGTACATACTGGAAAATTTTATTGTAACATTGCATTTTGCTTAATATTTTTAAGATACTAGCACCAAAAATTATTTCATATGAACATCTCCCACCAATATATTTTTTCTATCATTACCATGATTAATTTTGATTATATTATTTCAGCTTGCAGCTGTCATAAAATACTTTATTTGAATTCAAATACAGAAATGTATACTACTGCCTAGAGAAATCATTCCAGCTATAAAACAAAAAGTGGTCCCAACACATTTTAGACTAAAGAACACTGAAGGAAAATAAATGCTTTTTTCATATATATAAAACTATGCTCTAAAACACGTGAATGACTTAAATGCACCTACCATGCAATATCCTTTCTAGTTTACTTTGTTTACAGGACTTGTACATTAGTCTTCTAAAATTGTTTTCTGTGTTTTTCAAAAAATACATATATTTGAAATTTGCAAACACATATAATTCCAAGTTAATTTCATGTTTTTACTTTTTCACCAAAAGGAATTAAAGTATGAGTTAGACTATCAGCTTACATACTGAAATGAATTGTGAGTTAAGATAGTATTATTTCCGCTCATATGCAGTGTTGTTAGAATTCTGATCTGTAGAAGTAGGTGGTCAGCTGCTCAGACAGATTCTTGGGAGACAACAGGAGGTAGGTCCTGGACTCAAGTTTAATAGCTCACCTAAGAATAATCAGATTGATCTGTAATCCAGAAGGGTATTTGAGTATTAAGATTAATTTTATTAGATATGCTTCTTTCCATAGTTTCAAATTGGATGACACCTGCTTCAACATTTAGTGGTTTAAGAATCCAATTAGTAAGTCACCGGACTCAGGGAGCATGATATTGAAACAGAGGAACTGGTTGAATTAGATCCTCCTATATAGTCTCTAATATATTAGAAAATAAGTGACCAGGACACTCATATCACTGTAGAGAATATTTATTTCCCCTGTACCATTGTGTATGCATGTGCACAAATTATTTGATTAAACCTTTATAATGCCCTTCATCTGTCAGTAAGATAAAATGTTCCTATCAAAGAGGAGCCTTTTCCTTTACCTTACTCAGTACTCTGGCACTTACACATAGAAAAAACCTGAAGTGCAATTCAACCTCCAATGTCCAGGGAAAGAGGAGTGTGTACAATACTGTTAACTTGCAGCTAATCTGTGGTAGCTTTGTGCTATCAAAGATTTTACCAGCTCTTGACCAAGATAGGAATGACATGTTATATTAGTAGTTTATTTTGTGTTCTTTAACCTCCTAAAACTCGTCTGGAGGCATTACAACTTTCTTTTATAGAAATGTGTGGATTGATAGTGTGTAACTGATTCAACAGATCACACAATTTGGTTTTGCTCTGTGACGAATGGTGCATTAGAACAAAAACAAAACAAACAATCCTCAGTAAACGTTAGCCTCAGCTTCCCTGAGGGCAAGTTATTCATTAGTTCTGGCTAATGGAATAAATGAATATAATCTATTCATTTCTAAATGTGATTTAAAAATTTTTCAATATTATCCTTTAAAAATGAAAGCAGATACATTCTTAATGAATTTTGTTAACAAAGTTGATTTCTTTGTGTGATTTGAAAGTGAATTCCTTTAATTTCTGGATTATAAGTAAAAGATCTCTATATTTGACACAACACAGTATGACTGGAAGTTAAGGATAATACCTGGAAGTTGAACTGAAACATGGTAGAAAAATCAGACAAATAAATATATGTTAGAAATAAAGTAAAAGGCATATAAACTGGAAATTAAATACTCTTGATGGAATAGAGAGTGGGTTTCTGTTTAGTTCCTTTGGATGAAGTTGATATATTTTGTCCTACTATATTCAGATACTTAGATTGCTGCTGCTGCTAAGTCACTTCAGTCGTGTCCGACTCTGTGTGACCCCATAGACGGAAGCCCACCAGGCTCCCCCGTCCCTGGGATTCTCCAGGCAAGAACACTGGAGTGGGTTGCCATTTCCTTCTCCAATGTGAAAGTAAAAAGTGAAAGTGAAGTCGCTCAGTCGTGTCCGACCCTTAGCGACCCCACGGACTGCAGCCTACCAGGCTCCTCCATCCATGGGATTTTCTAAGCAATAGTACTGGAGTGGCTTGCCATTGCCTTCTCCAGATACTTAGATTACTTTTCCTCAAAAGAAAATCAGCTGTTGAAACCATATTCTGGAGTAACTTGAACCTGCTTGAAATCGGGTTACACAATATTAAAGGTTTAAAGCATATGGAGAATCTTATGGCAGAACCAATACAATAATGTAAAGTAATTAGCCTACAATTAAAATAAATAAATTTAAAAAAATAAAACAAGGAAATAAAAGAGATATATTAGGCTCTCAAAAAAAAAAAAAAAGCATTTGGAGAAAAGTTAGAGAGACTTCTGTATTCAGACCTTCCAGCTCAAAATGAAAGTGATTAATAACTTCTGTCTTTTGCTTTGATTGTTGCATGTTTCAATCTTAGAGGGCTTCCCTGGTGACTCAGATGGCAAAGCATCTGCCTCTAATGCAGGAGGCCTGTGTTCATCCCTGGGTCAGGAAGATCTTCTGGAGAAGGGGATGGCTACCCACTCCAGTATTGTTGCCTGGGAAATCCCATGGACAGAGGAGCCTGGCAAGCTACAGTTCATGGGATTGCAAAGTCAGACTTGACTGAACAACTAACACTTCACTTCAATGTTAGAGAAATTTTAAGACAAGATCTTGAGGTATCATATCATTTCTCCATATGAAGTTGAGAAAATCTGCTTGTGGTATTGATTCTAGAATGATAACTGAATCACATGCTTAAGAGTTAGGCATATTGTTCTAAATATAATTTGACATTTAAAGTGGAGCTGACTAGAGTAAAAGCTAGGATTTATATTTCATTTTAAAAATAATTAGTGAACAAACGTTGTCAGGACAACTGTTGACTCAAAACTGATATCTTGATTCCAATAATACCTGGTTCCAAGATGTCAATAACATTCTCAGAAATAATAGAGTGAATACATATTTAATTTTATCAAAATGTTAAGTGCCAAAGAATGTTCAAACTATAGCACAATTGCACTCATCTTCCATGCTAGCAAAGTACTGCTCAAAATTCTCCAAGCCAGGCTTCAACAGAATGTGAACAGTGATCTTCCAGATGTTCAAGCTGGATTTAGAAAAGGCAGAGGAACCAGATATCAAATTGCAACATCCATTGGATCATCAAAAAAGTAAGAGAGTTCCAGAAAAACATCTACTTATGCTATATCGACATGCCAAAGCCTTTGACTGTGGAAAATTCTTCAAGAGATGGGAATACCAGACCACCTGACCTGCTTCCTGAGAAATATGTATACTGGTCTAGAAGCAACAATTCAAACTGGACATAGAACAACAGAAAATACGAAAAGGAGTATTTCAAGGCTATATATTGTCGCCCTGCTTATTTAACTTATATACAGAGTACATCATGTGAAATGCTTGCCTGGATGAAGCACAAGCTGGAATCAAGATTGCTGGGAGAAATATCAATAATCTCAGCTATGCAGATGACACCACCCTTATGGCAGAAAGCGAAGAAAAACTAAAGAGCCTCTTGATGAAAGTGAAAGAGGAGAGTGAAAAAGTTGGCTTAAAACTCAACATTCAGAAAACTAAGATCATGGCATCTGGTCCCATCACTTCATGGCAAATAGTTGGGGAAACAATGGAAACAGTGGGAAACTTTATTTTAGGTTGCTCAAAAATCACTTCAGATGGTGACTGAAGCCATGAAATTAAAAGATACTTGCCCCTTGGAAGAAAAGTTATGACCAATCTAGACAGCATGTTAAAAAGCAGAGACATTACTTTGCCAAAATAAGTCTATGTAGTCAAAGCTATGGTTTCTCCAGTGGTCATGTATGGATGTGAGAGTTGGACTATAAGGAAAGCTGAGCACCGAAGAATTGATGCTTTTGAACTGTGGTGTTGGAGAAGACTCTTAAGAGTCCCTTGGACTGTAAGGAGATCCAACCAGTCAGTCCTAAAGGAAATCAGTCCCTAATATTCATTAGAAGGACTGATGCTGAAGCTGAAACTCTGATACTTTGGCCACCTGATGCTAAGAAACGAGTCATTGGAAAAGACCCTGATGCTGGGAAAGATTGAAGGCAGGAGGAGGAAGGGATGACAGAAGATGAGATGGTTGGATGACATCACCAACTCGATGGACATGAGTTTGAGTGGACTCTGGGAGTTGGTGATGGACGGGGAGGCCTGGTGTGCTGCAGTCCATGGGGTTGCAAAGAGTTGGACACGACTGAGCGACTGAACTGAACTGAAAATGTTAAGTGTAGAATTTATTGCTGCATTGCTAAAACAACCATGAATATAATTAAGACCAAGTCTCTAAAGTAAAAAACCTCAATTTCTCATTAATTATCTAGATATTTAAGTCTCAGTTAATTTAAAAGCCTTTAAGTTTATGTGCCAAATGTAAACGATATAAAATGAAAGTTAGTCATTATCTGATTCTTGGGACCCCATGGACTCTAGCCCACCAAGCTCCTCTGTCAATGGAAAATTTCAGGCAAAAAACCCTGGAGTGGGTTGCCATTTCCTACTCCAGAAATGATATGATGTTGTGTATACAATGCTTGGAGAAGGAAATGGCGACCCACTCAGTGTTCTTGCCTGGAGAATCCCAGGGACGGGGGAGCCTGGTTGGCTGCCGTCTATGGGGTCGCACAGAGTCGGACACGACTGAAGTGACTTAGCAGCAGCAGCAGCAACATACAATGCTTTGGCTGCATTATTTGTAAACAGATGGTTTCTCATTAAATCTTTAACCTAGGGGCCACTCCAGAAGCCTGTGTTGCTGCCCTGGGTTTTTGGACTTTCGGCAAGCATTTGACTTCCTGCCCAGGCATTCAAACTTCCCTGTTTCTGATCTGTGGGAGGGCATGCTCCTTCATAGCACTTGTAACAGATCCTGAACCCTCACACCTGGCTGGATCCCCTGGGGGAGACACTGCTGCACTGTGACTCTAACTGAGGAATCAAATTGGGGTTGGTTTGATAGGTAATGTGATGCAGACTCCCAGTTTGGGACAAAGGGCCCCTGGCACCCAGGTGTTTTTCATTCTAAGACTTCTTTGCTGGCTCATAGAACTACCGAGTTCTCTCTAGATCCGCCTTCTTCCAGGAAAAACGGTCAGGGTATCCATGCTTTGACCCTGATTGTGACTTCCTCTGAGCCTCCCCTTCCTCAGTACACCCTAGCCCAATCTCTCCCTGCCCTTCCATCCAGACCCACACTTTCTCTCATACATGAACTACAGTGTGCATTTGGTGTGTTCAAAAACAAAAACATTTTAAAAAAACTTTTGGAACTATTTTGAATTCCATATCATGGTTTTGGTAGTATATCTTTGTGATTTTAAAACATTGTAAATTGTATACTGTGAGAGCACAGACAAGAGGCACCTTATTTAGGGAAAATTGGTGCCTGGTTTGAAGGACAAGCATTGGTGAATAAACAGAATGCAAAGTCATTCTAGAAAGAAAGCCTATCCAGCACAAAGACAGGAGACAAGAGAGTTTCCTATATTTAGGAAACTGCAATATTTGGCACATAGAAAATGCCTGGTAAATATTTGCTGCTATTATGGCTTTATTTTTATTAAAATTATTTTATTTCTACTGCTAGAGCACATGGGAGACAGAGAACTTAGAGTTCTAGCTAGAGCAATAGTTGAAGAGTAAATAACAGACTTTAAGAATAATGGACATTTCTACACAGATTTTGAAAACAGCTAAAAGGAAATGCATAGAGTAGTGAACTGACCCGGAGAAGGCAATGGCACCCCACTCCAGTACTCTTGCCTGGAAAATCCCATGGATGGAGGAGCCTGGTAGGCTGCAGTCCATGGGGTCGCTAAGAGTCAGACACGACTGAGGAACTTCACTTTTCACTTTCATGCATTGGAGAAGGAAATGGCAACCCACGTCAGTGTTCTTGCCTGGAGAATCCCAGGGACAGGGGAACCTGGTGGGCTGACGTCTATGGGGTTGCACAGAGTTGGACATGAATGAAGTGACTTAGTAGCTGCAGTAGCAGCAGTGAACTGACCACACTTACACTGTAGAAGATTGTGGTGGACTAGACAAAAATAGACTAGAACTGATTATTAGAAGTTTTATTGTAGCAATCTAAGAAAGAGACAATAATTCTAACAGCAACATAGAACATTGGGAGAAGGTATCTGTATTTTGGAAGATAAATTAGTGAAAGGTATTGACTTTTTTGTGGGAGATGACAGATGGTAAGGTAGAGGAAAGAATTAAGAATGAGTTTTGATATTCAGTTCAGTTCAGTTCAGTTCAGTCACTCAGTCGTGCCCTACTCTGCGACTCCATGAATATTCAGGCTTGTGTAAATGGGTACTTGATTCTGTTCCTATTAGTTATGGGTGCAGCCCAAGAAATATCATGGTTAGGGGAAAAGATTACATTTTTGTTTTGTTTATGCTTATTTTTAGGTGCCCAAGAGATCTCTAAGAGAAGATATCACATTTGTGGATATAAGTACAAATCTGGGGAGTCTTCAAATATAGAAAGCTCTTAAAGCCATGGATTTTCCAGCATCTATGTAAAGAATGCAGGAAAAAAGTAGCAAGACTGAGAGCTGACTTCCTCCTGAAAACCAATGTTTATTTATTGTCAAATCAATATAGAAACCACACAACTCACACAAACCCCATAGCTGAAAAATAGTAAAGGATGTCAATGTATGGCAAAACCAATACAATATTGTAACGTGATTAGCCTCCAATTAAAATTAAAAAAAAAACATTTTGAGGAATAAAAGGTGAGCATTTTCAAATATTGAAAATACAAGATAAGGACTAGAAAGTGTGCGCTGGAAATAGCAAAGAGAAGAAACTGTATTTTCCTTGGAAATGTTTGATTGAAAGATAGTATTGGAGTCTCGGTGTTGAAAGAATGGTTAGTGATGGAGGTTTGTGAATTCTTGATATATAAAGACTGGTTTTTATTGTTTGCAACATGTGGCTTTGCTGAGAGTATGTGAAAAAATAACAAAAGTAGGCATTAGTTTGATCAAGACATTCTTAACCCTAAAGAATGGGATTGTAGAAGTCTGGAGAAAAAGAAGCCTTTTTGTGTTGAAGACATAGGGATAGCTATTTGAAATCCATCTGTCAAGAAAAGGCACATTGGCACTAAGGCTGCCTCACATGCTAACAGAGGGTCTGTTGGCATAGTGTTCATAATTATCACTGTGGTGTTGATGAAAGGATATAGATTGAAATAAAGAGATGGAGAAGATGAAAAGTAGGAATAAGGCAGACCAAGGCCAGAACTCTGGAAAATCAATATTTACGGGGTGCACACAGAAAAATAAAACGATCCACTTTCTCTCATTGTGACCCTCACATTGAATAAGCCCACTCAGACTTATGGTTTCCAGTGAAAACACCAGAAAATCACAACTAATTTGCAGATTTTATTGTCTGGAGGGGTGGGAAGGAAGGGGAGGACATGCTTTATGTGAGCACGTGGATGATGTGTCTTCTGAGCATCCTCAACCTGAGAGAAGCATGGTGGGAATCTGATGATTCAGCTAGGGAGGGAACTGACTGATCCCAGTGATCCATCTCTGTAATCACACTCTCAGAAATCCTGTCAATGAGATTTAACCAAATGTAAATGGAGAAAGCGAGAGAGTTCCAGAAAACCATCTATTTCTGCTTCATTGACGATGCCAAAGCCTTTGACTGGGTGGATCACAATAAACTGTGGAAAATTCTGAAAGAGATGGGAATACCAGACCATCTGACCTGCCTCTTGAGAAACCTGTATGCAGATCATGAAGAAACAGTCAGAACTCTACATGGAACAACAGACTGGTTCCAAATAGGAAAAGGAGTACGTCAAGGCTGTATATTGTCACCTTGCTTATTTAACTTCTATGCAGAGTACATCATGAGGAACTCTGGGCTGGAAGAAGCACAAGCTGGAATCAAGATTGCCGGGAGAAATATCAATACCCTGAGATATGCAGATGACACCACCCTTATGGCAGAAAGTGAAGAGGAACTCAAAAGCCTCTTGATGAAAGTGAAAGAGGAGAGTGAAAAGGTTGGCTTGAAGCTCAACATTCAGAAAACAAAGATCACGGCATCTGGTCCCATCGCTTCATGGGAAATAGATGGAAAAACAGTGGAGACAGTGTCAGACTTTATTTTTTTGGGCTCCAAAATCACTGCAGATGCTGATTGCAGCCATGAAATTAAAAGACGCTTACTCCTTGGAAGAAAAGTTATGACCAACCTAGATAGTCTATTAAAAAGCAGAGACATTACTTTGCCAACCAAGGTCCATCTAGTCAAGGCTATGGTTTTTCCCGTGGTCATGTATGGATGTGAGAGTTGGACAATGAAGAAGGCTGATCGCCAAAGAATTGATGTTTTTGAACTGTGGTGCTGGAGAAGACTCTTGAGAGTCCCTTGGAATGCAAGGAGATCCAACTAGTCCATTCTAAAGGAGATCAATCCTGGGTGTTCATTGGAAGGACTGATGCTAAAGCTGAAACTGCAATACTTTGGCCACCTCATGCAATGAGTTGACTCACTGGAAAAGACTCTGATGCTGCGTAAGGTTGGGGGCGGGAGGCGAAGGGGACGACCGAGAATGAGATGGCTGGATGGCATCACCGACTCTATGGACGTGAGTTTGAGTGAACTCCAGGAGTTGGTGATGGACAGGGAGGCCTGGCGTGCTGTGATTCATGGGGTCGCAGAGAGTCGGACACGACTGAGTGACTGAACTGAACTGAACTGAACTGAATGTCACGACTGAGCGAATGAACTGAACTGAACTGAACTGAATCCCTATATTGGTATTCCCAGGGGGCTCAGTGGTAAAGAAGTTCATGCCAATGCAGGAGACATGAGTTTGATCCCTGGGTTGGGAAAATCCCCTGGGGGAAAAAAAGCAACTCACTCCAATATTTTTGCTAGGAAATCCCAAGGACAGAGGAATCTGGCAGGCTACAGTCCATGGGGTCACAAAAGAGTTGGACATGACTTAGCAGCGAAACAATAAATAGGAGAAAAAAAAAGACCCAGGGAAGGAAACCGAGAAGAAATGTTCAGAGAGACTGGGAGGAAACCAGGAGAAAATAACATGCAGAAGGTTAGAGGTCACCTTGGGTGCCATTTGATACTGGTTTAGAATAGCATTTTCCATGTAACTTAATCCATGTTAAAATAGTTCCCTCCTCCCCTTTTCAAATGGAATGCTTTCTCCAGCCCAGATAGCTCTTTGCTGACCTCTTCTGATAGTCATCTGTTACAACTCCTGCTATTTACTACTGTGAACTTAAGTGAAAAAGTGAGGTCGCTCAGGCGTGTCTGACTCTTTGCGACCCCGTGGACTGTAGCCTACCAGCTCCTCCGTCCGTGGGATTCTCCAGGCAACAGTACTGGAGTGGGTTGCCATTTCCTTCTCCATTAGCTCAACATTAAAAAGTCAGAACCTGACTATACTGATTTTTACCATTACAGGCCTGATATTGATATTCTGTCTTTCTAACTCATGTAATACTGTTCATGAATCTCAGTCACCTATGGTTGTACTGTGCTTAGTCGCTCAGTCATGTCCTACTCTTTGCGACCCCAGGGACTGTAGCCAGCCAAGCTCCTCTGTCCATGAGGATTCTACAGGCAAGAATTTTGGAGTGGATTGCTGTGCCCTCCTCCAAGGGACTTTCCGATCCAGGGATTGAACCCAGGTCTCCCATGTTGCAGGCAGATTCTTTACCATCTAAGCCACCAGGAAGCCCATGGTTGTGTGAATTCCTTCTATTTTAGATTAAAAATGAGCAGAACTTGAAATAGAAGAAATGGTTGTGCTAATTCCTTCTATTTCAAGTTCTGCTTATTTTAAATTTCTCATAGTATCTCCCACCAGGTTAACATCAGTGAAGCCTTGAGTGACACAAACATAGAAATTAGGATATTAGATGTCCAGGGGATCCAAAATTAATCTTATATAGGTATGTTATCTTTGAACTTGGAGAGAACTCTAGATATCTGAGTGCCCACTGAACTTCATCTACTCTAAAACTAACTTCTCATTTGTCTAATTCATAAAAATGTGATTATACCTTCAATCTATATTTAAGAATTTAAAACCTGAGTGATCTAATGTTAGTTACCCTTGTTACATACTTCCAGATGAAGATTTGGACAGTGATTGCATTTTTAATCATCAGTTTTTAATGCTAGGGCTTTAGTTATATAGGACCTCAATCATAGTTAATATATTTCTCTTTGTGAAGATTGACTTCCTTTTTTTTCATCTTTATTGAGATAAACTTAAAAAAAATAACATTGTATGAGTTTACAGTGTACAGTGTGGATGATTTGATATACTTATATATTTTGAAGTGATTATCACAATAATGTTAGTTAACACATAAGTCACATCAAAGGTAACCTCATATAGTTAACTTTTGTGTACCGCGGGAATATCTGAGATTTACTCTCTTAATAAATTTTATGTATACAACACAACATTGTAAACTAGCCATCATGTTGTGTATTAGATCCTGGAATTTATTCGACTTATAACTGAAAGTTCATACCATTTGACCAACAACTTCCCATTTCCCTTACCTATGCCCTGCCCCAGGCAACCATCAGTCTATTATGTTTCTGTATTTAAAAAAATGTTTTCACATATAAGTAAGAGTATGCAGTACTTGTTTATCTCTGACTTATTTCATTTTTAGTGTAATACCTTTAAGTTTCATCCACATCACAAATGGCAGGATTTTCCTCTTTTAGGGCTATATAATATTATATTACATATATCTATAATTATGCACAAACATTTCTTTATCCATTTGTTTATCAATAGTTTCTTAGGTTGTTTCCACGTCTTGGCTATTGTGAATAATGCTGCAATGAACATAGGTATGCACATATCTTTTCAAGATAGTAATTTCATTTCCTTCAGATGTATTCCCAGAAGTAGTATTGCTGATCCCACTGTAGCTCTATTTTTTAATTTTTGAGGAACATCTATGCTGTTTTCCATGGAAGCTGAATCAATTTACATTCCGACCAACAATGCACAAAGTTCCCTTTCCACCATATCATTGCCCGCATTTATTGCCTCTTCTCTTTGATAATAGCCATCCTAACAAGTGTGCAGTAGTTCTCATTATGATTTTGATTTGTATTTCCCTGCTGTGACTTGTGATGTTCATGCATTTTGGCCACTTGTGTGTCTTTTTTGGAACAATGTTTATTCAGGTTCTGTGCCCATTTTAAAATCAGATTGTTTAGTCTTTGATATTGAAGTGTATGAGTTCCTCATATTTTTGATATTATCTGACAGATGGTTTGAAATATTTTTTCCCATTCCATAGGTTACCTTTTCATCTTACTGATTTTTTTCTGTGCAGAAGTTTTTTAGTTTGATGTAGTCCCACTTTTTTGTTTTTGTTGTTGTTTCTTGTATACTTGGCCTCACTTCCAAGAACTCTTCACCAAGACCAGTGTCATGAATCTTCCCCCCACTTTTTATAGGAGTTTTATGATTTCAGGTCTTACATTTCAGCCTTTAATCCAATTATAGTTAATTTTTATGAGTGGTACAAGATAGGAGTCTAGTTAATTTTTTTATGTGTGAATATCCAATTTTACTAGCATCATTTATTGAAGAGACTGTCTTTATTCCACTGAGTATTTTTGGCTTCTTTGTTAAATAATAGTGAACTGTATATGCATAGATTTATTTTTGGGCTCTTGATTCTGTTCTGTTTGTCTATATGTCTATTTTTATGCCAATATCATATTGTTTTGAATACTATAACTTTGTAATATACTTTGAAATCAAGAAGTGTGATACTGCTAGCTTAATTCTTTTTTCCCCAAAATGCTTTAGATGACTGAGGTCTTTTTTAGTTCCATACAAATTTTAGGATTTTTTCCCTTTTACTGTGGAAAAAAAAAGCATTAGAATTTTGATAGATATGATCTTGGATCTATAGATTGCTTTGGGTAGTATGGTCATTTTAAACATATTAATTTTTCCAATCCATAACATGGATATCTTTCCAGTTATTTGTGCCTTCTTCATTACTCTCATAATGTCCTAGAGTTTTCAGTGTACATATTTTCATTCATTCTCCTGTTAAATTTACCATGACAGCTAAAAATGCTACAAAAGTGAGGGTTTGACACATTACATGTAAAATGGAAGATATATATTATTTTATGACCTGGAGGATTGTACAATGTGTTACTCTTAGAGTTCACAGTGGTTTCTTGATACAAGGGGAATGGAGCATGGCATTTGTAAGGGGCTCCTCAGCCATCTTTGTCAACTATCCAACTGCTAACTACCCTTTAGTTTATATAATCCTATTATTACAGCACGAGTAGAAACAAGTGTACATACTTTGAAAGGAATGGAATTGTTGAAAACAGGAACAAATTAATAGTAAGATTTTCAAGTTGGATAAGTTAACAATTTATCAGTATATATGATAAAAATTATACTTAAATACAGCAGGTCAGAAATGGCATTAAAATCCATCTTGATATATGTTGAGGAATTATGTTTCTAAAAATTTTAAAGTTCACATTTTAAAGTCATCTGAACAAGCGTTATATAATAAATAGAGTGATTAATGCTAAGACATATTGTGCAATAATTGGCTCCTCACTGCTTGATATGATTTCTTAAAAAAAAATTTTTTTTAAATTTATTTGGCTGCTTGGGTCTTAGTTGTGGCATGTGGGATCTAGTTCCCTGACCAGGGATTGAACCCAGGCCCCCTGCATTGGGAGCACAAAGTCTTACCACTGTACCACCAGGTAAGTCCCTTGATGTAGTTTCAAATTATTTTTTGGAGGTGGGCAGATGGAGGGAGAGACTTATGTATATATGCTCACACATCATTTGTAGTTTCTCCTCTCTTTAAATTTAAGTATTCAATTTTGTGTTTAATGCAGAAAGAGTGGACTATCTTGTGTATTGTAACATTTTCTAGCAGCATGCCTACGGCTTTCTGAGTATTCACAGTAAGGATGGTAATATACACGTACAGGAAAGGGAACAATCCTTACTGACAAATAGATTTATTTTTACCTTTGAGGATGACATTTGAAAACAGAATTTCTGGAAATATTCCACAAAGTTTGTTTAAACAAGCTAACAATAAAGTAAAATAAAGGTACCCAATACTTATTTTATGAAAAAGAGCTTTTTGTCTATTCTTATTCATCTATGGAGTAAAAGGCTGCACAAAATGTTGCTTAATGTCAGTATTCTGTGGGTGGCCATTACTGTGTGTTTTACTTCTTATTACTTTGATTTCTTATTTAAGTGTTATTTCAAAAAATAAACAAGATCTGGGTTTTCAAATACAATTTGTACTAATAATAGTAATAATGACAAGGATGATAATAAAAAAATGATAACTTTGTCACTTAATGGGCATTTAGTATAAAACAGACACTGCACAACTATAATTTATGATACCTTTTAAAATAAGAAAAAAAATGTTTTCTAGATCTGTGTGGTTTAAAAAATAAGTCTAACAATAGAAACAAGTAGTGATGACCTTATGAATTTTCATTGTTATGCATTTGAATCCTTACAATATAGTCACCATGTTCTACCACTTTCCCGTTACAGTTACAGTATTATTTTTCCTCAGCATCTCAATCTGGGTAAGTAATAAAATACATATTTTTACTACCTGTGGAAACAAAATACGAAAATTGCCTATTTTCCCCAGTAGTTCAAGAGGTTGTCCTTAATTTCCCATGGTCAGAAAATGAAATTTTCTTTTATCTAAAGGTTTATGTTTACAAAATCAAATTTTTTATGTTCTTCCTGATCTTCTTTATCAATTGATCAAAAGTTAATAAAGAGCTTTCCAATATTTAGTGATAATTATTGCTAATACTTAGTACTAATATTTAGGATTAACTTTGGTTAATCACTGTAGTTATTTTACATAAACTCATTTATTCAACTATGTATTAGTACAAGAACTCTGTGAATTCTCCATTTCACAGATACAGAATATGAGGCTTATAAAGTTTAAATACTTTGGTTGTCATTGCAGAGCTAGTAGGCAGATAATGTGAATATTTTGGCTCCAGAGAGTGTGTACTTTATAGTTATAGACTGTTATGGGGGAATGGGAACAAATCTGAACATAAAATCTTCTTATGTTCCTAAGCCTTCTACTACCCATCTCCTAAAAACGAGGGGAGGAAAGCTGTTATTATTGTTATAAGTATTGACTTTTGTTTACTGAAGTTATAAGAATAGTTTAAAGTAACTGTCACTTGTAAATATCCACTGATAGATAACCTTCATTCCCATTTCAGCATTAAACTTTAACTGGAAACAAGGGTGTTAATTGTTTTCTATTTTAAATTAAAATGTTGTCTAGTTTCATCTGAACCCTAAAAAATATTTTGACAGATCTAGTATTTTACGAGTCATTCAATTAAGGATTGACTATTGCTCTTGAAACATTATTATTTACTAAAAAAAAAAAAATCACAGCAGTGTGTTTCTTGTAGAAGAAAATAACCTCTTCAGCTAACTAGAAGGACAAAAAGCCAATGGAAGGAAGCCACTAAACTGTGTGCCTTATTTCCCCCTCTCAGCTCTTTACAGACATTTTTATCCTTCTTTTAAGTTATCAGAACGAGCAGAACAGATTTTTAAATAGTCTATCTCCAGCTGTCTCCTTGTTTGGGTCCCTGGATGATTTCTCTATGTGAAATGTCTTTCATCTTTTTTCAGGTGAAAGGTTTATTTGTAGATTTTCTACAAATGAAACCAACTAAAATCTCCAAAGCTCAAAAATTAAGCTTAGAATCTTTTTGAAGGAGGCTGACTCAACATAGGTGCTCAGCTGCAGAACACTCACTGAGGCTCTGCCACCCACCACTCAGACAGGGGGCAGGTACCAATTAAAAGGAAGCCAAGTGGGTAGACACATAAAGCAGTGAGGTATCTCTTTCCTTTACGTTGTGAAATAGATACAACCTAGCCAACTGAAGCTTTTTAGGTGAAACTACAGCACATCTTCATGGGTTGTCAGAAGATTTTGGCCCAGAACTAAGCACGTGTGACCAACTTTGCCTTTTGTTCCCTAGATTCTTCTTATTTCTCCTTTTCTGAACCAGCATACATCTCTGTTCCCATAAGACTTCTTCCAGGTTACCAATGAACCCATTTCCCCCTTCCTTTCTCATTATAAACTGTAATCAATAAAAAGATGATATATTCATTCATTCACGTTAGGATGAAAATTATGTACAAGGCTTAGTCTCTTTCATGGTAAGTTGTCATTTTCTATGGGATAATATTTAGGTTAAAGTTTGGCTTGAAGCTCAGCATTCAGAAAACTAAGATCATGGCATCTGGTCCCATCACTCATGGGAAATAGATGGGGAAACAGTGGAAACAGTGTCAGACTTTGTTTTTTTTGGGCTCCAAAATCACTGTGGATGCTGATTGCAGCCATGAAATTAAAAGACGCTTACTCCTTGGAAGGAAAGTTATGACCAACCTAGATAGTATATTAAAAAGCAGAGACATTACTTTGCCAACAAAGATCTGTCTAGTCAAGGCTATGGTTTTTCCAGTGGTCATGTATGGATGTGAGAGTTGGACTGTTAAGAAAGCTGGTGCTGGAGAAGACTCTTGAGAGTCCCTTGGACTGCAAGGAGATCCAACCAGTCCATTCTAAAGGAGATCAATCCTGGGTGTTCATTGGAAGGACTGATGCTAAAGCTGAAACTCCAATACTTTGGCCACCTCATGTGAAGAGTTGACTCACTGGAAAAGAGTCTGATGCTGGGAGGGATTGGGGGCGGGAGGAGAAGGGGACGACAGAGAGTGAGATGGCTGGATGGCATCACCGACTCGATGGACATGAGTTTGAGTGAACTCTGGGAGTTGGTGATGGACAGGGAGGCCTGGCATGCTGTGATTCATGGGGTCGCAAAGAGTCGGTCATGACTGAGCGACTGAACTGAACTGAATTGAAAGCATACTAATAATGGATTATTCCACTACACCAACGAAGTTGAAAAATATTTTGGAAACATTGTAAATTCCACAACATTTAAAATTATTAATTTATTCTATACATAAATTGCATACCTACATACATAATGCTAAGTAGTTGTGTGTGTGTGCATGTGTATATAATAGTGATGGTAATAGTGGTATGCAAAATGAGCATTTGGCAATTTATTTCAGTCAAAGCAATTCTTAATATTCTGATGAGGAAATACTAGGTGGTGCCTCCTTTAGTTACAGTTTCTCTCTATATGAATTTTCACTGACTTACATTTCTGTCAGCATGACATATCAGACATCCTAAATGACCTACTCACTGAAAGCAACTAAAACCGCTCAATAAAATATTTTTAAAATATTTAAAAATGGAAAGCTGATCTGGCAAGAAAATATGAAATTCTAGGAGGATAAAAACAAAGACAGCGGGAATCCTGGGACTTGAGCAGGAGGTGAGAATGTTCTGAAGGCTTTGCCCTGAGGGTACTGCCAAATGGTTGAGCAGCAATTATGCAGGGTCAGGTGATTGAAAGGACTTATAATACTCCATGGGATATATACTCACTAAGGTAAAATATACGGTACAGCAGGAGAAAGAAAAGCACAGGCAAATATCAGACAGGTCCAAGACTTACATATACAGCTCCCAGATCCTTTCTTAGTTACATAATTCACAGTTTGTCATCAGATTGTTAGTCACTACATGATGGGGAGACAGACTGTACCTAGGTCTTCAGTTCAGTTCAGTTCAGTCACTCAGTCATGTCCGACTCTTTGCTACCCCATGGACTGCAGCACGCCGAGCCTCCCTGTCCATTGCCAGCTCCCGGAGTTTACTCAAACTCATGTTCATTGAGTCGGTGATGCCATCCAACCATCTCATCTTCTGTCGTCCCCTAGGTCTTAGGGGCATCTTTATCTCATTGAAGGAGGAGGTCTTTTTATATTCTTCTGTTAGTGTAGCAAAAACTCCCCTGTATTACTGTGTTAAATAGTGGAATGCAAGAGAACAGAAATGAAGTGCAAACTATCAACCTGTTCATTTTTCTATAAACACTCCTGATAAGCTGGTGGAACTTGCCTTCTGGTTTGTCTCAAATCCTAGCACAAGAATACACTAATCATTATTCAGTACAAATTAGTCAAGTTTTGACCAAGAGACATACCAAGGCTCCAAGCATTCCTGGAAATAAACTTGAGTTTGCTACAGATTAGCTGAGATCAATTCTATACTTAAGGAGTTGTGATTTTAGAGGACTATGGAAAGTCTTCGGAGAAGGCAATGGCAAGCCACTCCAGTACTCTTGCCTAGAAAATCCCATGGATGGAGGAGCCTGGTAGGCTGCAGTCCGTGGGGTCGCTAAGGGTCGGACACGACTGAGCGACTTCACTTTCACTTTTCACTTTCACACATTGGAGAAGGAAATGGCAACCCACTCCAGTGTTCTTGCCTGGAGAATCCCAGGGACGGGGGACCCTGGTGGGTTTCTGTCTATGGGGTCACACAGAGTCGGACACGACTGAAGTGACGCAGCAGCAGCAGCATGGAAAGTCTTGGGCTAGGCAGATTTGTGGGGAATCTAATAGGAAACAATTTACATTTAGCTGGAACCTACATGTTACATTATCTTCTTAAATATGAAGTAGAAGTACACTGGACATACATAACAGAGGAACAAAAAATGTGTCTTAACTGGCCTTTGGAGGAATGGGGAAAGTCTTTGCTGGTGATTCATAATTTTACGACTCATTTGAATTTGTGGTTGAAACCTGGTGAAACACAAATTCATTTCTGGAGGAACAGAAATAATTCTTTATTAAAGATTCATTCCTTCCTACAGCAATCAAAAAGTAAATCTCACAGGCCCATGAGCTCTAGAATCACAAAGCACACAAGGAAGCAAAAAGCCATGAGAGTTAACCAGCAGAAACAGCAGGCAGCAAATACACACAAAATTAATATATTGCAGTTTATTGGAAATAAGTGTGTTTACTCTGTTTGAAGAAACAAAGTAGCTGTTTTAAAGATAAAATATAAGAAATAAAATGTCATGAAAAAGTGTCCATGTATGGGATAGCTGGGAGGGCAGCAAATGTCCTGGACCTGCTTCCCTGAGCATAGCTCTACCCTCTGACCCCCCCAAAAGCTGAACCTGGGGCCTCTGAGCCCCAGCACAGGATGCATTTTCTTGTAGAGATCCTCTGCACATAGTAGAAGCACATGTAGAGTGTCTAGAGGCAAAAAGGAGATAGAAAAAAGTGAAAAATAAACTAAGGGACTTGAAAAATTGTAAATCCTTAACACACATGGAATTTTGAAGAAAAAAGTTAGAGGATGGGGGAATTCTCTGTCTACAGGGGAAATGACAGAATAATCCAGAACTGATGAGAAAATTTTTAATATTTGAGCATCCCAAAGAATTTCAAGCAGAATAAACAATAGCAAATGTCATTTACAAAAATGTAGATAGCCAAAGTATATAGATATTTTCTATCTTATCAAAACACTTTCTACTAAACATATAGGTTATATATATTAATATATATGTATATATATATATATATATATGGGTCGCAAAGAGTTGGACATGACTGAGCAACTGAACTGATATGTGTGTGTGTATATATATATATACACACACATGGATTTTTCAGGTGATAGAAACTGCAAAATGAATTACTATTTCATTAGTCTTCAATTTTTAGAATCTTTTTTTAGACCATTTTCAATTTTTAGAATCTTTTTGCTTCCTATGCAATAATCACTTGTGAACAAAAACTAATATCCAGAGTTTGTTGAAGTAAAACTATTTTCATTGCTTCCTTATCAATATTTCACTTCTCAGTAGCAGGGTCAAAGACTCTTATTCTCACAGAGCTGGAGGAGGCAATGTATTTTTAAACTCACACAGAAGTGGAAATGACTTGTCATTTATCTTTCCCTCAGAACAGGTTATTCTGGAAAGGAAAGCAAGATTTCCCTAAATGCCTTAAAAGAGGTTAGATGGAAACCAAAGTCAGCTAAGGGTTGAGAGTAGGGTGCACTAGAAGAGGAAGGAAGGGATATTAAATGGAAATAATTTTGCCCAGGAGACAAACTCCTTTCAAATGTTGGCCTGGGGATTACTAGATCTGCAGTCTTTAAAATATGATAGTCACTGAGGTTTAAAGCTGAGCTTTCTGCGTTCTTAAGAATAAAGCTTGCAACACTATCCTAATATAATCTTTACATTGGTCAAATGATAGAATGCCTAATGTTAATGCCTCAATTTAGGAAAAGTTGATCTTTCCAATCAGTGCTGTATTTCTTAGCAGATAGTGTCACATAAGGACAAGGAATATAAATGATTTGTTTTGCATATTACATTTTTGCTCTTCAAACCACATACTGCCCATAGTACTATCACCACTTATTATTAATTTACTTTTCAAAAAGACAAAGGTACCGTGTATACTATACACAAAGCTGAAGTGATAGAGCCCTTTTTTCAACCCAAATAAATATATCACTGTCATTTAGCAATCCTTAGTGTTCAGTTGAATTTTTTTCCAGCACTACTAAGATGTTAAGGGAGGGTGAAAGGAGACAGCTTATTGATGTCCTGTGCATACATCTAAAAGCTACTTTAATGTTGCACATAAAAGGTCAAGCATAAAATTATTTGCTTGGAGCAGCTGTCCTCAGAGATTTGAATTAACATAGATGGAGATTACCACAGAAAAAAAGTTTAATTTTATTTTAATTGGATTAAGCTGGGTCCCATCCATTCTGAGAGGATGAGGTTACGAAAGACTAGAAACTGTCAGGTTGACAGAAAGGGATTAATTCATGGGCTAGCGTCAGGTTGTTGACTAATAACATATTGATCGTATCTATAAGATATGCACAGTGTCTGTCAGGAATAGAGACACTTTGGAATTGAAGATCCTAGCCTATCTGACATGATCAAAGTTAGATTAATATTAGTTAAGAGCTGCAAGGGAGCTGCGTATTGCCTTAGCAACTGGAGACATTTTCTACATGTGTCTGGGACTGACCATCATGAATAGTAGCAGTACTTGTTGGTTAGAGGGAAGTGACTGATTTGTGTGGCTGCTTCCCCCACTCCTTTCTGTCTTCAGTGTGTTCCAGCAGACATATTGAACTACCACGGTTTAATCCCAGTGGAACCTGCAGGTGGTATTGTCCTTGCATTGAGAAGTTATTAAATTCTTAAGGTCACCATAGAAAAGGTTCCATTAAATTGAGTTAATAAAAACATTGGGCAAAGGTTTGCAAAGAGCACAGATGTCAAAGCTTTGGGAATTGGAATGTCTCTTACGATATTAGGCTAAAAGAATAATTTAAATGACGCTATAGTATAAAGAAGGTAAAAATTCTGTATTCAATAAATATGAAATTTTCTCACCTAATACATGTGTGTATATGTGAATACTTGTATAAGACACTCATTTCTTTGAACATTTTGTTTGCCATTTCCTGAATGCATTTCTTTCTTTCTTTTCTTTTCTCAGTTGAGACCAACCTCAATTGTTTAAAAATGGAAATACCTGGAAAATAGCACCTGAGCATAAATCCCAGTGAATTTCTGGAAATTTTTGTATGTGTGAAAACTGATTTTTAAGGAAAAAAAGATGAAAGGAAGTGTGACACTTGATTTAGGGTGACTCTAATACTTGCCTGAATGGAGGAAGTGGGTTAGAAAAAGTCTTTAGCATTTAGTTTGAATGATGCAGCTGAGATTCTCTATTTATACAATCTATAAACAAAACTGCACTCATAGAACAATGTGTGTGGAAGTCCAACTATTCCTTATGCATCCCACTTACCTGTGGATTTACAATAGCCTGCTTCCACTGGAAGAGGAAACAGTGTATATTAGCATGGTAGCATTGTGATACTATTCCATCTGTCCAATTACAAAACTTTAATATTCTATTTTCAGGGAAAATTATAAGAGAAATCTCGTGGTGAGCACATGACTTTTTAGAATGAATCTGACAGAGGGTGAGATGGTTGGATGATATCACCGATTCAATGGACATGAGTTTGAGTAAACTCTGGGAGTTGGTGATGGAAAGGGAAGCCTGGGGTACTGTAGTCCATGGGGTCACAAAGAGTTGGACATGACTGTGTGACTGAACTGAACTACTGCTCTTTAATGATTGAAGCTGAATTTGGCTTCAGTATCCAACACTGAATTAAATCTTGGAAACAGAGTTTTGGGGTGAAGCAGAAAAGAATAGCTTGGTTGCTTTGCCAGGCAAAGGGGGCCACAATGGACTAGTGCCCTCAAAATTGTGTGTCCCAACAGAGAGAGGTAGTGAGAAGTTTTATATTAATGATTCAAAGAGGGCAGGATCAGCTCCTGGACATTTTTCTGACTGGTTGGTGGTGAGGTAAGTGGGAGTCAGCATTATCAACTTTCAGGTTCCAGCTGGCCTGTAACTTCTCTCACCTGGTGGGAGCTTTAGTATCTGCAAAACAGCTCAAAGATATAGTTCCCTTGATGGGAAACCAGGGCCATTGTTTCTCTAGACTCTCTTTCTCTCTTCTCTCATCCCCTCCCTTCCCTAATTAACAACTGCTTGAACCTGCTGGTTGGAACTTATAGCAGGTCAAGGAGGCTGAAAGAAGCCAGTTTCCTATAATCAAAGAAATGGGGATCACAGCAAGGTTTTTATGCCCAGGAGCCCCACAGGTCTAGCTCTGTATCAATGATCTACGCTAAAAATATATCCCTCCCTCCTTCCTGGGTGTCTTTGCAGAGAGCCACCTACCGACGGTGGTGGGGTGTTGGTGCAGGTTCACCTGCAGGCTCCCAGCATGCATTAGGGCGTGGACTCCAGCACTGGCGCAGGTTGCTCCTCCTCCACTGCTCGGCGAGGTGCTGCGCAGCGCACACTCTCTCCACCCTGGCCCAACAGCAGTCATCTGGAGGTGGTTCCAGGTAAGTCCAGGCCTCTGTTCCCATCTCCCTACTCCTTTTTGCACGTCCCTGTACACTTTCCCCTACTCTGCATTGCTGGTTTTGTAAAAATAAGGTGTTTTCAGTCATTGGCCACTTGGCTTTCTGTGCGTGGTACAGGAAACGCTTGTCTGGCTTGAGAGCTTTGGGCTGCAGACAGGCGACGAGCCCTAAATTGGGGAAGCTGTAGGGGCCTCATAGGTAAGGCCAGAGTGGGCAGTGCCACCCGGCTTGAGACCATCGAAAACAGGAGGCTTCAGAGAAATGAAATGGGACTTGAGGGTGGGGGAGGTGCAGTAAGGAGCCCTGAACATGGAGGGGTGGTGACCGGGTGGGGAGCCAAGATGAGGTCACAAGTCAGTGAAAACGGCAGCTGGTGTGCAGGGACTGCTGGTAGTCCTTGAGGGTTTGATGATGACGGATGTGACTGGACTCCGGGGACCTGTCTGGTGAGTGGATGGGGGCGCAGAACCTAGCTTGGGGCTATCGTGAATGACAGGGAACAGAGAAGCTGATGGTTAGATGGTGCCTGCCCAGCGTATTTGTACCCTGGCCCTCAGGCCATGATTGGGTAGCAGACATCTGGCTGCATTTGTGATGCTACTCCAGTTGTGGGAAGTGATGGAATCCTCAGGTTCCTACCTCTAGAATTCACTGCCCTGTGACTGGCAGATGACGCTAGATGGACTGTGGAGCGAGATGGAAGGGGCTGGTCCCCAGGGCTGTGGACCTCCAATGGCAGGGGTCACAGTCTGTTCAACCCTGAGCTGCAGGGCTTTGGGGTCAGCATACATTTTATCAGACTGGGGTCCAGTTTGAGCCGCTAGAGGTGAGTGCCCACCCTGGCCATCCTGTTTTACCTCAGCGAAGCTGTCTTGCCCCCTATACAACCTGCCCTAGGCTCCTTGCAAGCTGCCTCACAGTGTCAGGAGGGGCAGATACTGGTACTAGGAGTAAGCTCACCCTGCCAGGCACCCCCTTCCACCCCCATCAACACACACACAGGGCCTTGTGGACAAGGTGCTCTGAGGACACCGAATCCCACGGCCTGCACACATGCACCGGCTAATTCTTCACCAGCCAGGTGCCACCAGGGATTGACAGAAGTGCTAGACAGCAGGTGAATGCTATTTCTTAATTAAAATTGTATCTCTAGTTTTTCTGAGGCATGAGACTACCCAAACAGTCTATATATCCTAGACTTCATTGCATTCTTTAACTATGTAACTATATCTTCAATCAGGTCCAGCTACATCATTTCTGTGCAGGGATGTTGGGGGAAAGGATGTGTTTTAAAAAAGAGGGAAAAATCTATATTGAAGTTATTAATTTATTGTGTTTTCTTTTCTTTTTCTGTCTCAACTTATCACATTATTGTGTTGCTAATTAACATAGTTCTAAGTAAAGAAAATTAAAATTTTAATTATTAACATGAATTGTACTGTTCATATTTATTTTGTTCAATACCAGTTTTAAAAGCAAATGTAAGGGCATTTCGTGTGTATGAGGAATAACAGAAATTGTACAGTCCATATTTCATAGCTAATATATGCATATGTATTTTATTCCTACTAGAAGAGTAGAATACTTCACAAAACTTATTCATGTTTAATAAATGTTGGGGTGACTGTGGCAGTTTCTTCAGTAAGACAACAATACAACTTGCCACATCAGTTGTTTCTTCACCAGTAATATACCTGTAGCATGCAACACTGTTTAAAAGTGTTTTACCCACAATAGGACATCTTTCAAAACTGGAATCAATCCTCTCAAACCTGTCACTGCTTTATCAATTGAGTGTATGCAATGTTTTAAATAGTTTGTTGTACTTTAAACAGTCTTCACAGCATCTTCACCAAGTATTGACTGCATTTCAATACACCACTTTCTTTGCTCATGAGAAGCAACTCCTCATTCATTTAAGTTTTATCATGCTGCTGCTGTTGCTTCTGCTAAGTCGCTTCAGTCGTGTCCGACTCTGTGTGACCCCATAGATGGCAGCCCACCAGGCTCCACTGCCCCTGGGATTCTCCAGGCAAGAACACTGGAGTGGGTAGTTTTATCATGAGATGCAACAATTCAGTCACATCTTCGTGTTCCACTTGTAATTCCAGTTCTCTTGCTATTTCTACCACAGCTGTCCTTACTTTTTCCACTGAAGTCTTGAATCCCTAAAAGTAATTCCTGAGGATTGAAATTAACTTCTTCCAAATTCCTGTAAACACTGTTTGCTCTCTTCCAGTGACTCACATATGTTCTTAATTGTATTTACAATGTGAATAGCTTTCAGGATATTTTCAACTTATTTTTCCTGACACCATCAGAAGGTTCACTATATCTGGCAGCTATCAGTCAGTCAGTCAGTTCAGTCGCTCAATTGTGTCCGACTCTTTGCGACCCCATGAATCACAGCACGCCAGGCCTCCCGGTCCATCACCAACTCCCGGAGTTCACTCAAACTCATGTCCATCGAGTGGGTGATGCCATCCAGCCATCTCAGTCTCTGTCGTCCCCGTCTCCTCCCACCCCCAATCCCTCCCAGCATCAGACTCTTTTTCAGTGAGTCAGCTTGTCGCATGAGATGTCTGAAGTACTGGAGTTTCAGTTTTAGCATCAGTCCTTCCAGTGAACACCCAGGATTGATCTTCTCTAGAATGGACTGGTTGGATCTCCCTGCAGTCCAAGGGACTCTCAAGAGTCTTCTCCAGCACCACAGTTCAAAAGCATCAATTCTTCGGCGATCAGCTTTCTTCACAGTCCAACTCTCACATCCATACATGACCACGGGAAAAACCATAGCCTTTCAGCTATAGTCTTATGACTTGTATTTCTGAAATAATAAGACTTGAAAGTTGAAATTTACTCCTCAATCCATGGACTACAGAATGGATATTGTGCCAGCAGACATGAAAATAACCTTAATTGTGTACATCTTCATCAGAACTTTTGGATGGCAGAGTACACGGTCCTTGAGCAGTAATATTTTGAAAGAAATCTTTTTCCCAGAGGGCTTAAAATATTAAGTAAACAGTTTGTAAATAGATGTTCTGTCATTCAGGCTTCCTTGTTCATTTATAGAGCATCGGCAGAGTAGGTTTAGCATAATTCTTAAGGGCCTTAGGATTGTCAGAATGGTAAATGAGTACTAGTTTCAACTTATAGTCGCCAGTTGTATTAGCCCCTAATAAGAATCAGCCTGTCTTTTGAAGCCAGGCATTGACTTCTTATTGCTACAGAAGTCCAAGATGGCATCTTCTCCCAATAGAAGACTGTTTCGTCTACACCGAAACTCTGTTGTTTTATGTAATTAATTGATTATCTTAATTAGATCTTCTGAATAACTTGCTGCAGCTTCTACATCAGCACTTGCTGCTTCACTTTGCATTTTTATGTTATGGAGGTGGTGTTTTCCCTTAAACATCATGAACCACCCTCTGCTAGCTTTAATCTTTCCTTCTGCAGCTTCCTCACCTATCTCAGCCTTTATAGAATTGAAGAGATTTAGGACCTTTCTTTGAATTAAGTTTTGGTGTAAGGGAATGTTCTGGCTGGTTTGATCTTCTGTCTTGACAACTCAAACTTTTCTTTATATCAACAATCAGACTCTCAGTCTCTTATCATTTGTATATTTACTGGTGGAGCACTTTTACTTTCCTTCAATAACTTTTCCTTTGAAATCACAACTTGGTTAACTGTTTGGTGCAAGTCACCTAACATTTGGCCTTTCTCATGAAACAATTATTTCTAGCTTTTGACTTAAAGTGAGAGAAGTGTGACTCTTGCTTTCCCTTGAACACACAGAAGTTGTTGTAAGATTATTAACTGGCCTAATTTTAGTATTGTTTTGTCTCACAGAATAGGGAGGACTGAGGAGAGGGGAGAGGGGAGAACACATAACGTTTATAAGATTGTTTGTTGTTTTATTTAGGTGTGGTTCATGATGCCCCAAAATAATTATAATGGTAATGTCACTGATCAAAGGTCACCATACAAATATAATAAACAAAGTTTGAAATATTGCAAAAATTACCAAAATGTAGCACAGAGACATAAAGTTAGCAAATGCTATGGGAGATGGTACCAAAAGATTTATGCAGTGTAGGACTGCAATTTAGAAAAAAAAAAGAATAGAGAGCACAATAAAGTGATGCACCATAAAATGAGATATGCCTGTGCTTCATTTGACCTCCCACACCTAGAGGGTTTACCATAATTCTGTACAAATGGGATGCTGTTGTTTTGCATGTATGGGATACAGTATGTTTTGCATACTGTTCTATGCAAAAACTATCTGCAAATGATTAAGCAAGAAATGGCAGGCACACATTGTGTCTCCTTTGCTCTCATGTATACTCAGTTATTTTATGAGACTTCATTGACAAGACAAATGTTCAAGAAAAAAAATTAAGGCCTTCAAAACTGTGACAAAGTCATTAAAGTAAATGTGGGCTCTTCTGAAATTTCTTCTAAAACTACATTTATACTTGATCTGAATCCTGCAGTTATTTGTGCAGTGCAACAAAATATTTACATTTTTTATTTGCTGTATTTTTCATCTTTGTTGGCCAATTCCCTCTTTCTTTTTTTGGTCTCAACACATGCCATGCAAGATCTTAGTTCCCAGACCAGAAATCAAACCTGTGCTCTCTGCAGTGGAAGCATGGAGTCTTAACCACTGGACCACCAAGGGAGTCCCATCAGTTCCCTCTTTTGATCAGTTCCATTTTCATAAGCTGATGTCTGGGTTTATCACTAGGACACATAGTAGCAACACAACTACACACTTTGTAGTTTGTGAATGAACTGAGCAACAAATGTACAGTGACCGATCAGTGACAGATTTGGAAAAAGTGACATGATTACTCACTGAAAATGATAGCACCATGTATATTTACATAGAGATTTATGGAAAGAAGAGCTTGTGTGTTCAGGTTTGTGTGTTCCATATTTACTCATAGTTAATGTATTATATAATTTGAATAGTATCATCAGGGAGCTAGTGTTATTTAACGAAACAATGGTAACTGGTGAATGTGCATATTGGAACCAGAAATATGAGAACTTCCTATACTTATTGTATCATACTTTTTCATGGTGTCAAGCATCTAGAAGTGGCTTAGAGTTCTGGTTTAGGACTTCTCCTGAAGTGGCAGTTAAAATATCATCTTGGGCTCCAATCATGTGAAGACTTGCATGAGACTGGAGCATTAACTTGCAAGGTGACTCCCTTGTACACCTGGCAAGTTGGGGCTCTCTCTGACTCCAATGCTCAGTCATGTCCGACTCTTCGTGACCCCGAGGACTTTAGCCTGCCAGGCTCCTATGTTCCTGGGATTTTTCAGGCAAGAGTACTGGAGTGAGTTGCCATTTCCTTCTCCAGGGGATCTTCCCTACCCAGGGATCGAACCTGCATCTCCTGGGTCTCCTGCATTGCAGACAGATTCTTTACCCACTGAGCCATCGGGGAAGCCCAAGTCAGGGCTAATTATTGTCAGAAAGATCAGTTTCTCCTTAACCTGGACTTCTCCACAGGGCTGATTGAATGTCCTCATAACATGGCAGTGGCTATTCCAAGAGAAAGTGACCACAGACAAAGAGTAAGATGGAAGTCATATATCTTTCATGACGTAACATGAGAAGCCACACACCGTTGTTTCTTACTAATTGCAGTTCAGCAAGAGAGGGAAGTGTGGGTGGGAATGTTGAAATTATTAGGGACCATATTGGAAACTGAATATCACATATAGCAACACAGAACCTCAGAGATGGTAAGAGACAAAAACAAAAAAAAGAAGCCAAACAAGCCCAACTATAACTTGATGGACTGGACCAGAGGTTATTTTAATAATATTAACATTCCCCTAAAGATGATGCTGTGAAAGTGCTGCACTCAATATGCCAGCAAATTTGGAAAACTCAGCAGTGGCCACAGGACTGGAAAAGGTCAGTCTTCATTCCAATCCCAAAGAAAAGTAATGCCAAAGAATGCTCAAACTACCGCACAATTGCACTCATCTCACATGCTAGTAAAGTCATGCTCAAAATTCTCCAAGTCAGGCTTCAGCAATATATGAAGTGTGAACTTCCAATGTTCAAGCAGGTTTTAGAAAAGGCAGAGGCACCAGAGATCAAATCGCAAACATCCGCTGGATCATGGAGAAAGCAAGAGAGTTCCAGAAAAACATCTATTTCTCTTTCATTGACTATGCCAAAGTCTTTGACTGTGTGGATCACAATAAACTGTGGAAAATTCTGAAAGAGATGGGAATGCCAGACCACCTGACCTGCCTCTTGAGAAACCTGTATGCAGGTCAGGAAGCAACAGTTAGAACTGGACATGGAACAACAGACTGGTGCCAAATAGGAGGAGTACGTCAAGGCTGTATATTGTCACCTTGCTTATTTAACTTATATGCAGAGTACATGATGAGGAACGCTGGGTTGGAAGAAGCACAAGCTGGAATCAAGATTGCCGGGAGAAATATCAATAACCTCAGATATGCAGATGACACTACCCTTATGGCAGAAACTGAAGAGGAACTCAAAAGCCTCTTGATGAAAGTGAAAGAAGAGAGTGAAAAGGTTGGCTTGAAGCTCAACATTCAGAAAACAAAGATCATGGCATCTGGTCACATCACTTCATGGGAAATTGATGGGGAAACAGTGGAAACAGTGTCAGACTTTATTTTTTTGGGCTCCAAAATCACTGCAGATGCTGATTGCAGCCATGAAATTAAAATCGCTTACTCCTTTGAAGGAAAGTTATGACCAGCCTAGATAGTATATTAAAAAGCAGAGACATTACTTTGTCAACAAAGGTCCGTTTAGTCAAGGCTATGGTTTTTCCAGTGGTCATGTATGGATGTGAGAGTTGGACTATGAAGAAGGCTGATCACCGAAGAATTGATGCTTTTGAACTGTGGTGCTGGAGAAGACTCTTGAGAGTCCCTTGAACTTCAAGGAGATCCAACCAGTCCATTCTAAAGGAGATCAGTCCTGGGTGTTCATTGAAAGGACTGATGCTAAAGCTGGAAACTCCAATACTTTGGCCACCTCATGCGACTAGTTGACTCACTGGAAAAGACTCTGATGCTGGGAGGGATTGGGGGCGGGAGGAGAAAGGGACGACAGAGAGTGAGATGGCTGGATGGCATCACCGACTCAATGGACATGAGTTTGAGTGAACTCTGGGAGTTGGTGATGGACAGGGAGGCCTGGCCTGCTGTGATTCATGGGGTCGCAAGGAGTCAGACACGGCTGAGTGACTGAACTGAACTGAACTGAATGCTTTTAGGAGACAGAAACCTATTACACATATTTAGTAAGCTTCATTGGATATAATAACTTATACTCCCTGAATATATACATTAAATTTTAAGGTTCCTTAAATCCTGCATAGTCTCATTTACCTTAATGTGTATAGACTTTAAAATAGGGCTTCCCTGGTGGCTCACATGGTAAAGAATCTGCCTGCAATGCAGGAGAACAGGGTTTGATCCCTGGGTTGGGAAGATTCCCTGGAGAAAGGAATGACAACCCACTCCAGTATTTTTGCCTGGGAAATCCCATGAACAGAGGAGCCTTGTGGGCTACAGTCCAAGGGATCACAAAGAGTCACTAGATAGTCATCAAAGTTCTCAGCAATTGGGGAATAAAATCATGTCTAAAATCTTCCCTTTAGAATCAGTTCAGTTCAGTCGCTCAGTCGTGTCCGACTCTCCGCGACCCCATGAATCACAGCACGCCAGGCCTCCCTGTCCATCACCAACTCCCGGAGTTCACTCAAACTCATGTCCACAGAGTCGGTGATGCCATCCAGCCATCTCATTCTCCGTCGTCCCCTTCTCCTCCCGCCCCCAACCTTTCCTAGCATCAGAATCTTTTCCAGTGAGTCAACTCGTCGCATGAGGTGGCCAAAGTATTGGAGCTTCAGCTTTAGCATCAGTCCTTCCAATGAACACCCAGGACTGATCTCCTCTAGAATGGACCGGTTGGATCTCCTTGCAGTACAAGGGACTCTCAAGAGTCTTCTCCAACACCACAGTTCAAAAGCATCGATTCTTCGGCGATCAGCTTTCTTCACAGTCCAACTCTCACATCCATACATGACCACGGGAAAAACCATAGCCTTGACTAGATGGACCTTGGTTGGCAAAGTAATGTCTCTGCTTTTTAATATATTATCAAGGTTGGTCATAACTTTCCTTCCAAGGAGTAAGCGTCTTTTAATTTCATGGCTGCAATCAGCATCTGCAGTGATTTTGGAGCCCAAAAAAATAAAGTCTGACACTGTCTCCACTGTTTTTCCATCTATTTCCCATGAAGTGATGGGACCAGATGCCACGATCTTTGTTTTCTGAATGTTGAGCTTCAAGCCAACCTTTTCACTCTCCTCTTTCACTTTCATCAAGAGGCTTTTGAGTTCCTCTTCAGTTTCTGCCATAAGGGTAGTGTCATCTGCATATCTGAGGTTATTGATATTTCTCCCAGCAATCTTGATTCCAGCTTGTGCTTTTTCCAGCCCAGCTTTCCTCATGATGTACTCTGCATATAATACTGCTGATTTTACACTTCTCCATTTTGATAGGTTTTTCTGCAAGAGATATATTTAGGATTAAAAGCAAGAAAAGTTTTAAGGATATAGATATCTTTTTTCCTACAAAGATTGTATTTTATAAAACTTTACAAGCAGTCTATTTCCACATACAGTCACTTGCATTGGTTATTAGTATTGGTTTTTACTATAAAGTTTTGCAAAGTGAAAACTGTTTTGCTCTTGCCATTTAGTTTGCAATTGTTTTATTATTGGCAAATTTGAGTATTTTACCAATATATGTAACAACCTTTTAACATAAAAGGTTATGTTAAAAGCTTATTTTATAACTTGTCTAAAGCATTATTTTATTGGATCAAGACTATTTTCATTTTCTAATATATATTTCCATTACCTTTACATATTAAATAAGTATATGAAAACTGTCACTAGGGCATGGAAAAAGTTTTTGCTTTGTAGTTTTAGTTTATAGTGCTTTTAAGCTTGCAAAATGTGATTTTAGAACTTAATTTCCATGTAATAAAATTATTATATTTCAAGTTTTATCTTTAATATCATAGCTACAAACTTACCATTCAAGATTAATATATACTAATTTTACATCTAATTCTTATATTTTTTTATATTAAAAATTTTGATACAGGTGAATGAATACCAGTGTATGATTTCCCACTGGGATATAAATTTATAATTCTTTTTTATAAAATTCTAGCCAGTTTGTTTTACAAGTTAAACAATTTGTCTTTAATATTTTAGACTTTGGTATAGGCATGAATCTATCCAAACTGTCTTTTCTCTTCCAATGTCACACTTCTGTAATTGTTGTTAGCTTTATTTTTTTTTTAATTGGTGGTTTCCTAAATTAGTTTTGGGTTTAATACACCTAATGAGTATAATTGGCAACCATCTATTGCCACATCTGAGGAGTGCCGAAAGTGAAAATCAACAATACCTCTCTCAAAAATGTGTCACTGATCTTGAAATATTCAAAGCCAAATTCTTTCTTCAAAGTTCTTCTCTCCTTAAGATAAGCCCTTTCAAATGAAATTATATTATTTAGAAATATTGAAGTTTGCTTTTGTTTTAAAATTATATTGTTTTGTCAAATTATATTTCTAAGGATATATTCTCATGAATTTTAGTATAATTTAACATTTTTTGAGTGTACGAGAGCAGTTTTGTATATGAAACAATCTCTTAGAAAATGATAGCATTTAATGAGAATATTTAACTAGACATATACAGACATTCCTTCTGGATAACAATGAGCCTAGGAAAAAATGGAAAAATTAAGTTTTCATTAAAGATAAATAATTCTTTTAAAATTGAAAGATAATTTTTCAGGAAATTACTTTTTGGAAGTTTATAATATATGGGAATTCATTGTTAATTTCAGATGCACAAAACTTTTGCAATGTTTTAAAATATAATTTGGTAATTATGTTATCTTAAAAATATGATTTTTTACTGCTAAAACTAGTTGTTTTTGAAAACTTATTAACTCCCTGATGGTGTTCAAAAGGATGAAATAATAAAAAACGTGTCAGAGAAAAGTTATTTATTTCAGTATAAATGAAATGATCAATGCCTGATTATTTAAAAAAATTATGATCTAGATCACACCGATGGAATACAAGACTGCCTGCCAAGGCTTGCAGTTTTGGGAATAGTTTTGTGACTGTCTTTTTCAGACTAAACATGGCATCAGAATTGCCTAGATAAAACAGTTTTACCTCACAGTCAGGAGGTGATCCCTGAGGAAAGAAACTCTCCAACATTTTATGATTTTGCAGACCGATGTACAACTTTCCTGGTATATACTCTGTTACTCTCCTGCACTCCACACAAAAATATGATATTAATGATGCTGATCAGAGTTCAGCAACATGAGAAATTCAGTGCCCAGAAATATATAGGATGTAGGTACTGAATACAAACAGGGCAGTGGTATAGTTAGAAAAAGATCTCAGACATAGCACATCCTTATGTGTATACTGGAAGCATATTAATTTAAATGTAATTCATATTACATATATTACATACCAGAAGCTCCTTTCTAATCAGACTGAATGAAACTAAAGCCATTAAAGAATAAATAATATGGAATTACATTTAAATTAATATGAGCCATAACCTCTATCGACCCAGGAATTGAACCCAGGTTTCTGGCATTCTTTACTGACTGAGCTATAAGGGAAGCTCAGGATGCCTTGGAAAGGCAAAAAATTGTAACTAGTCCATTAAAATCTCTGAAAGGTAGAGGGATATTTTTAATGCATAAGAGCGTTAGGAAAAGAAAACGGAAATAATTCAAGATGGAGTTCATCCTAACAGTTTTTAAAGAAAAACTACAAAATTGCATAAAATTTCAGAGGAAAATTCTGCCTTACTCATCTTTGTCGTGGTGGCTTGGGGGAGAGAATTAGATAGAGGACGTGGCTCATATTAATTTAAATGCAGTTATATATTATTTATTCCTTAAAGGCTTTAGTTTCATTCACTCTGACTAGAAGGGAGCTTCTGTTTCCACACAATTCAGAGAATTTTAGAAAAATAGGATCCTGAGCAAGTCAGTTCACACACAAAATGGTCACTGATACCTAAAGAAAACTAAAGCTTACTCTTGAACTCTTTATCAAGAGTGGTTCTAAATGAATCCCCCACTTACTCTTTCCTTTTGTTACTATCTAGGTAGGCCCTGGAATGGGCTTCCCAGGTGGCGCTAGTGGTAAGGAACGCGACTGCCAATGCAGGAGATGTAAAAGATACAAGTTTGATCCCTGGGGCTGGAAGATCCCCTGGAGGAGAAAATGGCAACCCACTCCAGTATTTTTGCCTGGAGAATCCCATGGACAGAGGAGCCTGGCAGGCTGCAGTCGGTAGGGTCGTACAGAGTTGGACACTACTGAAACAACTTAGCACCCATCCCAGGCCCTAGGGTAAGTGCAAAAGCAAGGAGAGATATAGATGTCCTGCTGCTGCTGCTGCTAAGTCGCTTCAGTCGTGTCCGACTCTGCGACCCCATAGACGGCACCCCACTAGGCTCCCCCTTCCCTGGGATTCTCCAGGCAAGAACACTGGAGTGGGTTGCCATTTCCTTCTCCAATGCATGAAAGTGAAAAGTGAAAGTGAAGTCGCTCTGTCCTGTCTGATTCTTCGCAACCCCATGGACTGCAGCCTACCAGGCTCCTCCGTCGTGGGATTTCCTAGGCAAGAGTACTGGAGTGGCTTGCCATTGCCTTCTCCGATAGATGTCCTAGGCAGAAGAATTTGAAAACAAAAGGAATAGGGTGTGTCATCCTTTTTCTCCATAGCTTCTGGAGTTCTATTATAAGGGATGTTCCTGATATTTCTCTTGACCATCAGAGGCATCATGTAATTTATTAATGTCTGATTTCAAAACTGTCTTAAAAGCAAGTTTAAAATACTTTAAACTTATATTTCATTTTATATGTTGTCTTCTATTCAAAGTACATAAGAAGAATTCATCTCTATTAATTTACTTGAACTAAAGTGATAAATAGTCTGAAACGGGTTAAATGTTATTTCCCACATCACAAACCACGGAGGGAAAGACTTTTTAATTTCCAGATTTTCTGGCCCTTACTTCAATATGGCTGTTTTTGTTTGCTTACTTTATTTCCCATATTATTTTCTTTAAATATTCCTTTGATCCTTGTTTCGTGGAGGGAAGAGGAATGTATTTTTAAATAAAACGAGAAAAGAAAAACAGGCATTTTTCAAACATATATTTGTCAGTTGAATGTATTGTGTAAACTACTGTAACTTAATAAGTATGTTGCATAGAGAAGACAACTGTAGCACTTATTAAAGACAACATATGGCAGACTTAAAGCTCCAGGGTGACAACAAAAACATATGACTTCAGCTCATTATAAGTGTTTTCTAAGATCCTCCTAATTGCTGTAGTAATTAAAATTTACCAGTTTTTGTGAAGATGCCAAATGACTTATTACAATGGAGTCAATATATGCTTTGCATTATTAAGTTTACATAAAATATACACTCCTAGAATACTAAAGAATTGTTCTTTTTTTGTCTATATTTACAGCTATTATTTGTATCTATATCTATCCATTTGTATATAGACCTCTCTTTCATAAATCTATAAATAGACTTACATATACATATGTATATATTTATATGTTCCTATAAAGAAATCTTAGAACTTAATTCCATTTCCTTCAAAGTCACCATGTCTTACCTCATTTTTATTTTCTACACATTGTAACTCTGTCCTTCACTATTTTTTATTAGTAATACATACTATGTCGTGTTTGCAGTCTTCTTGATAGGATAATAATTAGCATTAAAAATTTATTAATTCAGATCAAATATACAGCTCAGCTTTCCAGATCACATAGTACTACTGGTAACACCACTCTGATTAAAAGAAATGTTTGCTGGATTAAAATACAAATTAAAATATTGTAATGTGTATTAATATTTTAATTCTGAAATCCCAAAGAACAGAGAAAAAAAGCTTCCCAAGAGAAATTGAGTTTTATTTAAATCATTCGTGTTGTTAGATATTTCAGGTTATTGGATACCCTTGAGAAAAGTTGTTTTAACAATATAATTTTAAATTCATGACAACATACCTCCTGTAAATTGCCTTTCAACTAAGGATTTAGTTTTTATTTGCTTAATCAATCCAAGCTTTATGAAACTCTTGAAGGGCTGTGAATAGCTAGAAACTATTTTTTAAGAGAAGAATATTTAATATTATAAGAAAATAATCTAAAATTTAAACAATAATTTCCTTAAAAATTATAGTTCAATATGGATCAGAAAAAATATAAACTATTTTAAAATGTAATGTAAAATGTATGTTAACCTGACCTTAATTATATATTTTTAAATACCCAGGTTGTATTAATTAGGGTTCAGCACAAGGAAATAGTCCATTTTAGGTTTTACTTTTTTTTCTGTTTTCAAATAAGAAGAGAAAGTGTTTTCAAAATCAGATCATCACTGGAAACGGTAAGTTTGAAAACATGTTGCCTTAGCTGCCATCTGTATATTTGAAAATTAGCAACAGGAAGCCACTGCCACATCTGCAGCTCAACATCAACAAAACAGTGAGTAGACCCATGAAATGCTGATTTAATTCAACAGACTCTTGATACAAATACAGTTTTGTTGGGACATTGAATGCTGAGTCTAGTGTAAGAGCTTCTATCTATAACTCAAAGATCTTGTTTCAAATGTCCATAATATTTTAGTCAGTGTTACCCAGGAACACAAAAACCAGTCTCAGAACTTAAAAGAGAGGGAATTTAATAAAGGCAGTTTTTAGATGCCAGGGGTGAATAGTAATTTCCCTCTCCAACTCTCAAGATTAAAGGGCAAGAAAGCACTGTTACTTTTCCCAGCGATAGACAAAATAAAGAGAAAACATCATCAGAGTCCAGAGCTATACACGAAAAAGGAACCACATGGACATTCCATTTTGGAGTAGTAGCTGTGGGAAAGTTAATTTGCTGCCAAAGATATAGCCTGAAGCACACAGAGAGGAAAAATACTGTGGTTCCTTCTCTCTTATGCCATTCAACAGTCTGACTTTGGCTTTCATTGGACAGAAATTTGGGGAAGCCAATTGAAATCCAACTTGGAACTACCTGATGGTTTAATTGGCAAAAATTAATTCTCATCAGTGAACCCAAATGAAAGGGAATTTGGAAAATAGTTTCAACTTTCCAGTCTGTTCTTTGTAGAAGGTCAACTTGAGCACTAAAAAGATGCTTCATGTCAGTTCATCATACACAACATATTTGACCTGTTCAACTACTCAATATCTGTGCATACATTTCCAGACAGCAGCATGCTTTAACTAACGTGAGCAAATGCATCTCTTAAATATGAAAAGATTATCATTACCCTCTTATAAAATGGAGAGACCTTCAAAGATATCAACTCGTAATTTCATTTCTGGGTGAGATTCATTCTTCCATTTATTTACAATTCCTCTTTGATAACAGCAATCTCAAGCCTATATTATAAAGCTATCACTCACATAACTTTTATATAAAGTGATAGAGGAGACAGGGAGAGAATGAAATTGGCATAAATGCATATATATTAAAACTGTGGATAAATATCTAACAATCACTGCTGGTGTTTACAAAACTTCCATTATCCTTCCACATTCTCTTTGCCATCAGGTGGCAATTCAGCTGCAGTAAAATGTGCAGTGACATAACGGTAATCTTGTCTGCCTGAATACTGTAGTAAGAGCATGCTATGCCAAGGCAGATTTTTTTTGTCTTATTTGTTGCTTTTTGTTTTGTTTGTTTTAGATTAAAATCCATTAAATTCGGAGCAACTTTTGAGAGGCTCATTTCTATGACCCATTAGATCTACTTTTTTACCACTCTTCCAACTTTGTTGCTGTTCAGTTGCTCAATAGTGCCCAAATCTTTGCAACCCCAGGGACTGCAGCACTTCCTGTACACTTCCTGTACATCACCATCTCCCGGAGCTTGCTCAAACTCATGTCCATTGAGTTGGCGATGCCATCCAACTATCTCTTCCTCTGTCATCCCTTTCTCCTCCTGCCTTCAATCTTTCCCAGCATCAGGGTCTTTTCTAATGAGTCAGCTCTTACCATCAGGTGCCCAAAGTTTTGGAGCTTCAGCATCAGTCCTTCCAATGAATTAACTTCCTTTAGGAAGGACTGGTTGGATCTCCTTGCAGTCCAAGGGACTCTCAAGAGTCTTCTCCAACACCACAGCTCAAAAGCACTAATTCTTCAGCCCTCAGCCTTCTTTATATTCTAACTCTTCCAACTTGATTATTTCTAAATGTCTGAACATCTTGCTACAGTGAACACAGGTATCGATGTCCTACGATAATTTCTCCTTGCCATAGACTGGGTGTCTAGATGTACCATTTAAAGTGTTTTCCAGTAGGAGGATACCTGTTACCTTGATTGGAGATATAATGATGCAATGCACTTCTCGTATATGATATTGCAATCTATGGGACTAGGTTCAAATATATTTTCTGCTTGCTTTCTTGCTTGAGTGAGGGAGAGTTAGTAATGCACTTGGAGCAAGTACATTATAAGCTATCTGTTCATAACTTTTGTATCTTCCACATGATACTGTACCTTGCATACATTTACCTCAGTATCTTGGTTGGCCATATAACATCTAGTTCATTATGGGAAGTTTGGATCATAAAAACATGTAATGTGTCATGATCAAGTATTCAATATTAGCAACGTTCAGTTGCAACTTCCATTTAAAATGAATCTCCAAATTATATTTTATCTTTTTCTTTAATATACTATTGGATGTGATTTGGTTAAATTTTTGTAGGATTGCAAATATCAAAGCTGATTCATTGGTAGTCAGTGAATTGACCATATTCATTTTCCTTTGCTCTTAAATATGTGATGTGTGAAAACAAATGTTGTTAAATTAAGCTGCCTGGTTTAAGGTATTTTGTCATAGCTTCCTTTTTTTTTTTGGTAATTAATTTATTTTTTATTGGAGGCAAATTATTTTACAATATTATATTGGTTGGTTTTGCCATACATTGATATGAATTCGCCCCGGGTTTACATAAGTTCCCCCTCCTCAACCCCCCTCCCACCTCCCTCCTCGCTTTATCCTCCCTCTGGGTCATCCCCGCATGCCAGCCCCGAGCATCCTATAACATGCATTGACCCTGAACTAGTGATTCGTTTCACATATGACAACATACGTGTTTCAATGCCATTCTCCCAAATCATCCCACCCTCACCCTCTCCCATAGAGTCCCATAGACTGTTCTATACATCTGTGTCTCTTTTGCTGTCTCGTATACAGGGTTATCATTTGCATCTTTCTAAATTCCATATATATGCGTTAGTATACTGTATTGGTGTTTTTCTTTCTGGCTTACTTCACTCTGTATAATAGGCTGCAGTTTCATCCACGTCATTAGAACTGATTCAAATGTATTCTTTTTAATGGCTGAATAATACTCCATTGTGTATATGTACCAAAGCTTTCTTATCCATTCGTCTGCAGATGGACATCTAGGTTGCTTCCATGTCCTGGCTATTATAAACAGTGCTGCAATGAACATTGTAGTACACGTGTCTCTTTCAATTCTGGTTTCCTCGGTGTGTATGCCCAGAAGTGCGATTGCTGGATCATATGGCAGTTCTATTTCCAATTTTTGGAGGAATCTCCACACTGTTCTCCATAGTGGCTGTACTAGTTTGCATTCCCACCAACAGTGTAAGAGGGTTCCTTTCTCTCCACATCCTCTCCAGCATTTATTGCATGTAGACTTTTGGATAGCAGCCATTCTGACTGGTGTGAAATGGTATCTCATTGTGGTTTTGATTTGCATCTCTCTGATTATGAGGGATGTTGAGCATTTTTTCATGTGTTTGTTAGCCATCTTTATGTCTTCTTTGGAGAAATGTCTGTTTAGTTCTTTGGCCCATTTTTTGATTGGGTCGTTTATTTTTCTGGAATTGAGCTGCAGGAGCTGCTTGTATAATTTGGAGATTAATCCTTTATCAGTTGCTTCATTTGCTATTATTTTCTCCCATTCTGAAGGCTGTCTTTTCACCTTACTTATAGTTTCCTTTGCTGTGCAGAAGCTTTTGATTTTAATTAGGTCCCATTTGTTTATTTTTGCTTTTATTTACAATATTCTGGGAGGTGGGTCATGGAGGATCCTGCTGTGATTTATGTCGGAGAGTGTTTTGCCTACGTTCTCCTCTAGGAGTTTTATAGTTTCTGGTCTTACATTTAGCTCTCTAATCCATTTTGAGTTTATTTTGGTGTATGGTGTCAGGAAGTGTTCTAGTTTCATTCTTTTACAAGTGGCTGACTAGTTTTCCCAGCACCACTTGTTAAAGAGACTGTCTTTTCTCCATTTTATATTCTTGCCTCCTTTGTCAAAGATGAGGTGTCCATAGATGCGTGGATTTATCTCTGGGCTTTCTATTTTGTTCCATTGATCTATATTTCTGTCTTTATGCCAGTACCATACTGTCTTGATGACTGTGGCTTTGTAGTAGAGCCTGAAGTCCGGCAGGTTGATTCCCCCAGTTTCATTCTTCTTCCTCAAGATTGCTTTGGCTATTCGAGGTTTTTTGTATTTCCATACAAACTGTGAGATTATTTGTTCTAGTTCTGTGAAAAAGATCATTGGTAGCTTGATAGGGATTGCATTGAATGTATAAATTACTTTGGGTGGTATACTCATTTTTACAATATTTATTCTTCCAATCCATGAACATGGTATATTTCTCCATCTATAAGTGTCCTCTTTGATTGCTTTCAGTAGTGTTTTATAGTTTTCTATGTACAAGTCTTTTGTTTCCTTAGGTAGATATATTCCTAAGTATTTAATTCTTTTCGTTGCAACAGTGAATGGAATAGTTTCCTTAATTTCTCTGTTTTCTCATTATTAGTGTATAGGAATGCAAGGGATTTCTGTTTGTTGATTTTATATCCTGCAAAATTACTGTAATCATTGATTAGCTCTAGTAGTTTTCTGGTAGAGTCTCTAGGGTTTTCTGTGTAGAGGATCATGTCATCAGCGAACAGTGAAAGTTTTACTTCTTCTTTTCCAATTTGGATTCCTTTTATGTCTTTTTCTGCTCTGATTGCTGTAGCCAAAACTTCCAGAACTATGTTGAATAGTTGTGGTGAGAATGGGCACCCTTGTCTTGTTCCTGACTTTAGGGGAAATGCTTTCAATTTTTCACCATTGAGGATAATGTTTGCTGTGTGTTTGTCATATATAGCTTTTATTATGTTGAGGTATGTCCCTTCTATTCCCACTTTCTGGAGGGTTTTTATCATAAATGGATGTTGAATTTTGTCAAAGGCTTTCTCTGCATCTATTGAGATAATCATATGATTTTTATTTTTCAGTTTGTTAATGTGGTGTATTACGTTGATTGATTTGCGGATATTGAAGAATCCTTGCATTCCTGGGATAAAGCCCACTTGGTCATGATGTATGATCTTCTTAATATGTTGTTGGATTCTGATTGCTAGAATTTTGTTAAGGATTTTTGCATCTATGTTCATCAGTGATATTGGCCTGTAGTTTTCTTTTTTTGTGGGATCTTTACCAGGTTTTGGGATTAGGGTGATGGTGGCCTCATAGAATGAGTTTGGAAGTTTCCCTTCCTCAGCAATTTTCTGGAAGAGTTTGAGTAGAATCGGTGTTAGCTCTTCTCTAAATTTTTGGTAGAATTCGGCTGTGAAGCCGTCTGGACCTGGGCTTTTGTTTGCTGGAAGATTCCTGATTACAGCCTCTAGTTCCGTGCTTGTGATGGGTCTGTTCAGATTTTCTATTTCTTCCTGGTTCAGTTTTGGAAAGTTGTACTTTTCTAGGAATTTGTCCATTTCTTCCAGGTTATTCATTTTATTGCCATATAATTGCTGATAGTATTCTCTAATAATCCTTTGTATTTCTGTGTTGTCAGTTGTGATCTCTCCATTTTCATTTCTAATTTTATTGATTTGGTTCTTCTCCCTTTGTTTCTTGATAAGTCTGGCTAGTGGTTTGTCAATTTTATTTACCTTCTCAAGGAACCAGCTTTTGGCTTTGTTGATTTTTGCTATGGTCTCTTTTGTTTCTTTTGCATTTATCTCTGCCCTAATTTTTACAATTTCTTTCCTTCTACTGACCCTGGGGTTCTTCATTTCTTCCTTTTCTAGTTGCTTTAGATGTAGAGTTAGGTTATTTAGTTGACTTTTTTCTTATTTCTTGAGTTGTGCCTGTATTGCTATGAACTTCCCCCTTAGCACAGCTTTTACAGTGTCCCAGAGGTTTTGGGTTGTTGTGTTTTCATTTTCATTCATTTCTATGCATATTTTGATTTCTCTTTTGATTTCTTCTATGATTTGTTCATTATTCAGCAGCGTGTTGTTCAGCCTCCATATGTTGGCATGTTTAATAGTTTTTCTCCTGTAATTGAGATCTAATCTTACTGCATTATGGTCAGAAAAGATGCATGGAATTATTTCAAGTTTTTTGAATTTACCGAGGCTAGATTTATGGCCCAGGATGTGATCTATCCTGGAAAAGGTTCCATGTGCACTTGAGAAAAAGGTGAAATTCATTGTTTTGGGGTGAAATGTCCTATAGATATCTATTAGGTCTAACTGGTCTATTGTATCATTGAAAGTTTGTGTTTCCTTGTTAATTTTCTTTTTAGTTGATCTATCCATAGATGTAAGTGGGGTATTAAAATCTCCCACTATTATTGCATTATTGTTAATTTCCCCTTTCATACTTTTTAGTAATTGTCTTACATATTGCGGTGCTCCTATGTTGGGTGCATAAATATTTATAATTGTCATATCTTCTTCTTGGATTGAGCCTTTGATCATTATGTAGTTTCCTTCTTTGTCTCTTTTCACAGCCTTTGTTTTAAAGTCTATTTTATCTGATATGAGTATTGCTACTCCTGCTTTCTTTTGGTCTCTATTTGCATGGAATATCTTTTTCCAGCCCTTCACTTTCAGTCTGTATGTGTCCCTCGTTTTGAGGTGGGTCTCTTGCAGACAACATATATGGGGGTCTTGTTTTTGTATCCATTCAGCCAGCCTTTGTCTTTTGGTTGGGGCATTCAACCCATTTACGTTTAAGGTAACTATTGATAAGTACAATCCCGTAGCCATTTTCTTTATTGCTTTGGGTTCGAGTTTATACACCCTTTCTGTGTTTCCTGTCTAGAAAAGATCCTTTAGCATTTGTTGGAGAGCTGGTTTGGTAATGCTGAATTCTCTCAGCTTTTGCTTGTCTGTAAAGCTTTTGATTTCTCCTTCATATTTGAATGAGATCCTTGCTGGGTACAGTAGTCTGGGCTGTAGGTTATTTTCTTTCATCACTTTAAGTATGTTTTTCATTCCCTCCTGGCCTGAAGAGTTTCTGTTGAAAGATCGGCTGTTATCCTTATGGGAATCCCCTTGTGTGTTATTTGCTGTTTTTCCCTTGCTGCTTTTAATATTTGCTCTTTGTGTTTGATCTTTGTTAATTTGATTAATATGTGTCTTGGAGTATTTTGCCTTGGGTTTATCCTGTTGGGGACTCTCTGGGTTTCTTGGACTTGGGTGATTATTTCTTTCCCTATTTTAGGGAAATTTTCAACTATTATCCCCTCAAGTATTCTTTCATGGTCTTTCTTCTTGTCTTCTTCTTCTGGGATTCCTATGATTCGAATGTTGGAGCGTTTAACATTGTCCCAGAGGTCTCTAATATTGTTCTCATTTCTTTTTATTTGTTTTTCTTTTTTCCTCTCTGTTTAATTTATTTCTACAATTCTATCTTCTAGCTCGCTTATCCTGTCTTCTGCCTCTGTTATTCTACTGTTTGTTCCTTCCAGAGTGTTTCTGATCTCATCTATTGCATTATTCATTGTATATTGACTCTTTTTTATTTCCTCTAAATCCTTATTAAACCTTTCTTCGTCATAGCTTCCTGAATGGAGTAGAACATGTAGCTTCTATGGGAAATAGTATAATAGTTCCTCAAATAATTAAACATACAATTATTTTATGATATAGCAATTCCACTTCTGGGTATATACACAGAAAAAAATAACACGGACTCTACAGATACACACACTAATATCAGCATTATTCACAATAGGCAAAAGATGGGAACAACACAAGTGACTTCTCCATTCCGCAGATGAATGGATAAACAACATGTAGTATATATACACAGTGGAATATTACTCAGCCTTAAAAATAAAGAACATTCTAATATGTGCTACATGGATGAAACTTGGATAAATTTTCCTCAAATAAGACAGTCACAAAAGGTGTGTAATTTCACTTATAGAAGGTACATATAAGCCTTATCCATAGAAAGAGAAAATAGAATGGTGGTTGTCTGAAGGTGAAGGGAGGAAAAATGGGGGTTTTGTATAATGAGTACAGAGTTTCAAGTTGAGAAGATAGAGAAATTCTGGACGTGAATGGTGGCAATAGTTGTTCAATGATGTTAATGTGTTTAATGCCAGTGAACTGTATGCTTAAAAATTGTTAAATGATAAACATTATGTTATAAATGTTATGCATGTGTGTGTGTGCAGTCAGTCATGTCTGACTTTTTCTAGTGCCATGAACTACCCAGGCTCCTCTGTACATGAAATTTTTCAGGCAAGAATACTAGATTGGTTGTCTTTTCCTCCTCCAAGGGATCTTCCTGACTCAGAGATCAAACCCATGTCTTGTGTCTCCTGCATTGGCAGGCAGATTTTTTTTTTTAACCACTGAACCACCAGTGAACCCTATGTTATGCATATGTTTCCACAAAAATATCCATAAGTAGATAATGAAAAAAAAAAGAATAGTAATAAGGTATAAAGGACCTGTGCATATTAAGTAATGGAGAAACTTGAAGTGAAAGTAATAAATTTGTAGCTATAATTGACAAATGGGCTTCCCTGGTAGCTTCTTTGCAGTGCAGGAGAACCAAGTTCGATCCCTGGTTCAGCAACACCCCCTGAAGAAGGGATTGGCTACCCACTCCAGTATTCTTGGCTGAAGAATTCCATGGACAGAGGAGCCTAGTGGGCTAAAGTCCATAGGGTCCCAAAGAATTGGGCTTTGGGAGAAAGCAAACAGGAGAAAGACCATTCATGATGAAGAGAGCAAAAAAAGTTTGAGAAGTTCAGAGAAAAAAGCCTTGCTTGAAGGCAGGCAACCACTAATCCAAGTCTACTTTCTATCTATGTAGTTACCTCTTTTGGACATCTCACATATGGAATTGAACACTATGTGGTCTTTTGTGACTGTCTTCCTTTCCTTACTGTAGCATGCTTAAATTTAACCCATGTAGTAACATGAGCATAATTTCATTTATTTTATAGCCACATGCATTGTGGGAATATACTTTTTTGTTCATATATTCATCAGATGACGGATATTTGGTTTGTTTCCACTGTTGTGCTATTATGAATAATATGCTATTATCAACATTTTGTGAGCATGTTTAAATTTCCTTGGCTATATACCTGGGAGTGAAATTGGCAGGTCATGTAGTAACTCTACATTTAGGATTTTGTTGATTTGCCAAACTGTTTTCCTAAGTGTTTTCATCATTTTACATTTTCAACAGCAGTTAATGGAGATTCCCAGTTCTCCAAATCATTGCTAATTCTTGCTCTTGTCTGTCCCATCTTTGTACGGTGGGAAGTAGTTTCTTGGTGTTTTGGTTTTAATATGTATTTTCCTAAACCACTAGACCATTCAGATATGAACTCAATCAAATCCCTTATGATTATACAGTGGAAGTGAGAAACAGATTTAAGGGACTAGATCTGATTGATAGAGTGCCTGATGAACTCTGGACGGAGGTTCGTGACATTGTACAGGAGACAGGGTCAAGACCATCCCCATGGAAAAGAAATGTAAAAGAGCGAAATGGCTGTCTGAGGAGGCCTTACAAATAGCTGTAAAAAGAAGAGAGGCAAAAAGCAAAGGAGAAAAGGAAAGATATAAGCATCTGAATGCAGAGTTCCAAAGAATAGCAAGGAGAGATAAGAAAGCCTTCCTCAGTGATCAATGCAAAGAAATAGAGGAAAACAACAGAATAGGAAAAACAAGAGACCTCTTCAAGAAAATTAGAGATTCCAAGGGAATATTTCATGCAAAGATGGGCGCGATAAAGGACAAAAATGGTATGGACCTAACAGAAGCAGAAGATATTAAGAAGAGGTGGCAGGAATACACAGAAGAACTGTACAGAAAAGATCTTCACGACCAAGATAGTCACGATAATGTGATCACCGACCTAGAGCCAGACATCTTGGAATGTGAAGTCAAGTGGGTCTTAGAAAGCATCACTACGAACAAAGCTAGTGGAGGTGATGGAATTCCAGTGGAGCTATTTCAAGTCTTGAAAGATGATGCTGTGAAAGTGCTGCACTCAATATGCCAGCAGATTTGGAAAACTCAGCAGTGGCCACAGGACTGGAAGAGGTCAGTCTTCATTCCAATCCCAAAGAAAGGCAATGCCAAAGAATGTTCAAACTACCACACAATTGCACTCATCTCACACGCTAGTAAAGTCATGCTCAAAATTCTCCAAGCCAGGCTTCAGCAGTATATAAACCGTGAACTCCCAGATGTTCAAGCAGGTTTTAGAAAAGGCAGAGGCACCAGAGATCAAATTGTCAACATCCGCTGGATCATGGAGAAAGCAAGAGAGTTTCAGAAAAACATCTATTTCTGCTTCATTGACTATGCCAAAGCCTTTGACTGTGTGGATCACAATAAACTGTGGAACATTCTGAAAGAGATGGGAATCCCAGACCACCTGACCTGCCTCTTGAGAAACCTGTATGCAGGTCAGGAAGCAACAGTTAGAACTGGACATGGAACAACCGACTGGTTCCAAATAGGAAAAGGTGTACGTCAAGGTTGTATATTGTCACCTTGCTTATTTAACTTATATGCAGAGTACATCATGAGGAATGCTGGGCTGGGAGAAGCACAAGCTGGAATCAAGATTGCCGGGAGAAATATCAATAACCTCAGATATGCAGATGACACCACCCTTATGGCAGAAAGTGAAGAGGAATTCAAAGGCCTCTTGATGAAAGTGAAAGAGGAGAGTGAAAAGGTTGGCTTGAAGCTCAACATTCAGAAAACAAAGTTCATGGCATCTGGTCCCATCACTTCATGGGAAATAGATGGAAAAACAGTGGAAACAGTGTCAGACTTTGTTTTTTTGGGCTCCAAAATCACTGCAGATGCTGATTGCAGCCATGAAATTAAAAGACGCTTGCTCCTTGGAAGGAAATTTATGACCAACCTTGATAGTATATTAAAAAGCAGAGACATTACTTTGCCAACCAAGGTCCGTCTAGTCAAGGCAATGGTTTTTCCCGTGGTCATGTATGGATGTGAGAGTTGGACTGTGAAGAAAGCTGATCGCCGAAGAATCGATGCTTTTGAACTGTGGTGTTGGAGAAGACTCTTGAGAGTCCCTTATACTGCAAGGAGATCCAACCAGTCCATTCTAAAGGAGATCAATCCTGGATGTTCATTGGAGGGACTGATGCTGAAGCTGAAACTCCAATACTTTGGCCACCTCATGCGACGAGTTGACTCACTGGAAAAGACTCTGATGCTGGGAAAGGTTGGTGGCGGGAGGAGAAGGGGACGACAGAGAATGAGATGGCTGGATGGCATCACCGACTCTGTGGACATGAGTTTGAGTGTACTCCGGGAGTTGGTGATGGACAGGGAGGCCTGGCGTGCTGTGATTCATGGGGTCGCGGAGAGTCGGACACGACTGAGCGACTGAACTGAACTGAACTGAATGATACATGAGCTGCTGAATGTATTTTCATGTGACTATTGGCTATTTAAATATTTTATCTGGAAAAATGTTTATCCACATCCTTTGTATATTTTTTAGTTGGGTCCTTTTATATTATTGAATGGTAAGTATTGTTTTATGTATTCTAGATACAGTTTCTTTGTCAGATACATTATGTGGAAATATATTCTCTCATTTCTAGTTGTTTTTAAAATTTTATTAATGGTGTCCTTTGAAGCACTAACATTTTGATTTTGGATGAACTTATCTGTTTTGAGGGTGGGGGAATTTGCAATTGGTCACTTGTATAAGATTTGCCTAACTTGAGATCACAGATATTTACTCCTATGTTTTTTTGAATAATTTTTCATATTTAACTGTTACACTTAGGCTGATTATCTATTTTGAGCTTGTGAAAGATGAGAAGCATGAGTTCAAGTTAATTATCTTCCATGAACAAAGCTAGTGGAGGTGATGGAATTCCAGTTGAGCTATTTCAAATCCTAAAAGATGATGCCATGAAATTGCTGCACTCAATATGCCAGCAAATTTGGAAAACTCAGCAGTGGCCATAGGACTGGAAAAGATCAGTTTTCATTCCAACCCAAAGAAAGGCAATGCCAAAGAGTGCTCAAACTATCACACAATTGCACTCATCTCACACTCTAGTAAAGTAATGCTCAAAATTCTCCAAGCCAGGCTTCAGCAATACATGAACCGTGAATTTCCAGATATTCAAACTGGATTTAGAAAAGGCAGAGGAACCAGATATCAAATTGCCAACATCTGCTGGACCATCAAAAAAGCAAGAGAGTTCCAGAAAAACATCTATTTCTCCTTTATTGACTATGCCAAATCCTTTGACTGTGCGGATCACAGTAAACTGTGGAAAATTCTGAAAAGAGATGGAAATACCAGACCACTTAACCTGCCTCATGAGAAATCTGTGTGCAGGTCAGGAAGCAACAGTTAAACAGGACATGGAACAACAGGCTGGTTCCAAATAGGAAAAGGAGTACATCAAGGCTGTATATCGTCACCCTGCTTATTTAACTTATATGCAGAATATATCATGAAGAACACTGGGCTGGTTGAAATACAAGCTGGAATCAAGATTGCAGGGAGAAAATATCAAAAGCCTCAGATATGCTGATGACACCACCTTTATGGCAGAAAGCAAAAAGGAACTAAAGAGCCTCTCAATGAAAGTGAAAGAGGAGAGTGAAAAAGTTGACTGATAACTCAGCATTCAGAAAACTAAGATCATGGCATCCGGTCCCATCACTTCATAGGAATTAGATGGGGAAACAGTGGAAACAGTGGCAGATTTTAATTTTGGGGGGCTCCAAAACCACTGCAGATGGTGACTGAAGCCATGAAATAAAAGACACTTGCTCCTTGGAAGAAAAGTTATGACCAACCTAGACAGTATATTAAAAAGCGGAGAGATTACTTTGCCTACAAATGCCCATCTAGTTAAGGCTATGGTTTTTCCAGTAGTCATGTATGGATGTGACGCCTGGACTATAAAGAAAGCTGAGTGCTGAAGATTGATGCTTTTGAACTGTGGTGTTGGAGAAGACTCTTGAGAACCCTTGGACTGCAAGGAGATCCAACCAGTCCATCCTAAAGGAAATCCGTCCTGAATGTTCATTGTGAAGGACTGATGCTGATGCTGAAACTCCAATAATTTGGCCACCTGACGGGAAGAAATGATTCTGCTACTGGGAAAAATTGAGGGCTGGAGAAGAAGGTGATGACAGAGGATAAGATGGTTGGATGGCATCACTGACTCAATGGACATTAGTTTGAGTAAACTCCTGGAGTTGGTAATTGGCTAGGGAGGCCTGGCGTGCTGCAGCCCATGGAGTCATAAAGAGTTGGACACGACTGAGCAACTGAATTGAACTGATCTACTTGTTCAGCACTGTTTGTTGAAAAAACTTTTTCCCCATTGAATTATCTTAATACCTCTGTCAAAAAGCAATAGATCCTAAATGTAGCTGTGTTTCTTGAACCCTAATTCTATTTCATGATCTGTGTCTATCTTATTGCCAATGCAACACTGTCTTTTTACTGTTAACTTTGTACTATTAAATGAAAGGTTTGAGTCCTCTAGCTTTGTTTGCTTTTTAAGATAGTTTTGGCTAATCTAGGTTCCTTGACTTTTTATGTAAATTTTAGGGTCAGTTTTTTACTTTCTACAGTTCCAGCAAGAATTATACAGTGATTGCTTTGAATCTATACATAACTTTGGAAGGTGTTATCATTTTAACAATGTTAAGTCTTTAAACATTGGATGTATTTTCATTTGTTTAGATCTTTACTTTCTCTCAATATGTTTGGAATTTTTTGAGTGTAAAAATCTTGTGTTTTTCTATCAAACTTATCCCTAGGTATTTCATTTTTGGTTGCTTTTATGAAAGTAATTGTTTCATTTTCAAATCATTGATTGCTAATATAAACACAGCTTATATTGTAGGTTGCTCTTACGTCCTACCATAGAGCTGAACTTCGTTATTAGTTCAGATAGTTGATTATATGTTAAGTAGAAGTGGCAAGGATGATATTCTTTTCTTGTTTCTGATTTTGGGAGGAAACATTCAGTCTTTACTAAATATGTTAGCAGTGAGTGATTTTTGGATAGATTTCTCAAGATAAGGGCATTCCCTTCTATTTCTAGTTAAATAGTTTTATCAAATAAGGGTGTAGGATTTTTTCAATGCTTTCCCCACGTTTGGATGATTATGTGATTTTATCATGTATTATATTAACATATAGTATTATACTGATTTTTAAAAAATCTTAAATCTACTTTGCATTTCTGAGATACACTCCACCATGTTTCATATGTTACTGGATTCAGTTTGTCAGTGTTTCATTGAGAATATAGTGTATTTCTAATTGTCAGGGAAATGGCTCTGAACTTTTGTCTTAGTTTTGGTTTCACAGTAACAGTAACCTCACATAATGTGTTCAGTTCAGTTCAGTCGCTCAGTCGTGTCCGACTCTTTGCGACCCCATGAATCACAGCACGCCAGGCCTCCCTGTCCATCACAAATTCCCGGAGTTCACTCAAACTCATATCCATCGAGTCGGTGATGCCATCCAGCCATCTCATTCTCTGTCATCCCCTTCTCCTCCCGCCCTCAATCCTTCCCAGCATCAAAGTCTTTTCCAGTGAGTCAACTTTTCGCATGAGGTGGCCAAAGTATTGGAGTTTCAGCTTTAGCATCAGTCCTTCCAATGAACACCCAGGATTGATCTCCTTTAGAATGGACTGGTTGGATCTCCCTGCAGTCCAAGGGACTCTCAAGAGTCTTCTCCAGCACCACAGTTCAAAAGCATCAATTCTTTGGTGCTCAGCTTTCTTCACAGTCCAACTCTCACATCCATACATGACCACTAGAAAAACCATAGCCTTGACTAGACGGACCTTGGTTGGCAAAGTAATGTCTCTGCTTTTTAATATACTCTCTAGGATGGTCATAACGTTCCTTTGGGAAGTGATATTTGCTTTTATGGAAGAGGTTGTGATTGGTATTGAATCTTTTGCAAACATTTGGAAGAATTTATCAGTAAAGTCCTCTGGGCCTGAGCATTTCTCTCTCTCCTCTTCTTTTAACTAATCGAATCTCTTTGATTGCTATAGATCTATTCAGATTATCTAAGGGTGGACAGAAGATTTGACTAGCTTGAAAAAACTGTTACAGACTCTGTTGTCTTAGAGTTCAATAGTTTCCCTTGGATAAACGGTTTCTATTTTGTTCTGTGGCTTTAGCTAAATACAATATTTTTGAAATGGTGGTTTTAGTTGTTTTATAATACATGTGAACTCCATGTTCCTCAAGCTGGCATTCCAGAAGGTAATCTGGGTCAGGGAAAAGTTGGTTGCACCTCATGGCTATTGTGAAGATAGAAAACATTGAGCCAGTTATATTTTATTGAAGAATTTTTATAGTAAAAGAATGTGATATTTTAAAAAAATCTAATAAAGAGAAGTATTAGATAATCATCAATGCAAAGATAAAATGTGTAACTCCTTTAATTCATCACAATCTAATTATTACAAAGGGAGAGAAGAATTAGATAAATAGTTGTGAGTTAAATGATAAAAATCCTCCTTATAAAATATTAAGATGAATCACAAATGTTTGACTACACAAACAATCCACAAATACTTGAATTATTCCAGTAAATAACTGAAGTTACAATATTACTTTTTTACAGGTAAACACTAACTTATCCAAAAGCTGAGGGCATCAGCTTTCTAAGGCAGATGATTAATGAAAGCAACTTTTGATTCCAGATTTAATAATTTATTTGCCTGTCAATGCTGTGATAAAGTCCCAGAAGCTCTTTGTAAAATTTGCCGTGAGATAGAGTTAGCAGGTGTTATTAAGAGGATATGCAAGTTTCTTTAGCAAAATGCCAAAAGTTTATTGTCAACCAACTGGGGAAGACCTATGAGATCCTTCCAGTGTACACAAAAGCAATGAATCCATAATTAAATTACAGTTAATCACAGATGGTTATTTTACAACAGGTGCTCAACTTTGAAAGTGTAGCTCTGGACTAGTTTTGTTCCAACATGATGTTTAATCCCTGTTGGTTATCTGGCAATATTTTATGGTTAGAAAATGTTTATTTCTGTGATGTTATTTCCTCTTTAATAAGTAAATAAAATATTATTTCATGTAAATTTGTGAGAATGTGCCCATTATTATTTTGATATTTTTTAAAACACAGAAAAAAATTTAAATATCATTATATTCACAAAATATTTCTTGATACTTAGAAATAACTTATTCAAAGATATTAGCAGGAGTATATGAAATGATAGCCAAATTTTAAGGATTCTACATTGTTCAAATTTAGAAAAATTTAATAACTCACATAGTCAGCAATAGTTTCATTGACACATATAGACATTCTTATCAGTTTCACTTTTAAAAGCATTAATAAAATAAGCAGAAATGATGTAACATTTAATTATTGGTACAGTAACCATCACAACATATTAAGGGAAGTAAGTGTATAGGTGATTTTTTTTACATATTTAAATTTAGCACTGCTGCTGCTGCTGCTGCTAAGTCACTTCAGTCGTATCCGACTCTGTGTGACCCCAGAGACGGCAGCCCACCAGGCTCCCCCATCCCTGAGATTCTCCAAGCAAGAACACTGGAGTGGGTTGCCATTTCCTTCTCCAATGCATGAGAGTAAAAAGTGAAAGTGAAGTCGCTCAGTCATCCGACTCTTAGGGACCCCATGGACTACAGCCTACCAGGCTCCTCTATCCGTAGGATTTTCCAGGCAACAGTACTGGAGTGGCTTGCCATTGCTGCTGCTGCTGCTGAGTCACTTCAGTCGTGTCCGACTCTGTGTGACCCCATAGACGGAAGCCCACCAGGTTCCCCCGTCCCTGGGATTCTCCAGGCAAGAACAATGGAGTGGGTTACCATTTCCTTCTCCAATGTGTGAAAGTGAAAAGTGAAAGTGAAGTCGCCCAGTCGTGTCCGACCCTTAGCGACCCCGTGGACTGCAGCCCACCAGGCTCCTCCATCCATGGGATTTTCTAGGCAATAGTACTGGAGTGGCTTGCCATTGCCTTCTCCGTGCCATTGCTAAAATTCTGTAAATGATAATTTTGCTGAGCAAAGCCAATCCCTCTTCCAAATATCGTAAATATAAAGCTGATCTGGATACATCTATTTTAGAGTCTAATTATTAATCATCTATTAAATGCAAGATGTTTGGCTTAGTGCAAGTTATAGTCAGCGTTCTCAGCTTTGGGGTATCATTATGGAACTATTAATATTCCATGTTCTTATAAGTAGCCACTAATTACCCATTTCTTTCATCTCTTTCTGTATGCCCCTCCTAACCCTCTGTTTGGAAAGAAGAGTTGCATACTCCTATGACTAATTGCTTTGGCATTGCATTCTGGCAATATTGTTTTCAATCTGTTATTTTCTGCAATGATCCAAATAGATATTTCTCCTACACACACACACACACACACACACACACTCAAAATGCCGTCTATAGCATCCCACTGTAGGAGAAAGACTCTCTTCAGCTTTTTATTTTTTTAAGAAAATTAGCATACCTCCTTTTGGGGGAAAAACAAACAAACATGAATTATAAAGTCTGTCAGAGCTGTAGTCTTAGAACTAAGGACACCATCACCACTTGTAGGACTTTAGTCAGACTCAAGTCAAGCAGAAACAAAGGAATTAAATCTGTGATCAAAATATAAAATTCAGAAACTCCAAAGATAAAACATTCACAGAATCAATAAAGACATTTGAAATCAAGACTCTGGCAAAGGAAGTGAAAAAGTCATTGTCTGTGTCAGTGTTTGGCTTCTGACCCCCTTTCCCAAAAAGAATATAAGTACTAGCAAACTGCACCATGAGCATTCCATTATATATGCAGTTTTTCTCACTTCCATTACCACTCAGCTTTCCAGATGTTCTTCTTTCTTCCTGCAATGACTTTTCCTTCCTTCTCCCTGCAACCTGTATGTCTCTCCCTATATTCTCTACCCCTAATTCAGGTAAGTAATACCTCTAATCCCTCAATTATGTCAGTTACAGGTTATATCAAGGAAGCATAACCAGATAACATCTACCCAAAATTCAACCATATGATTTTCTTATGTTCTTGGTACCTGTTATATACATGGTTACTGAATAACTCTTTTTAAATGAGCAAACACTGTGTAAAGCCCCAAAGGTCTGTTACTTATTTTTATTTTACATTGTACTATGTTTCATTTACAATGTTGTGTTTGTTTCAGGTTTATAGCAAAGTGATACAGTTATATATATATATACACACACACACACACGAATTAACAAAAGCAGTTCCCGTCTTTTGATGGGGTGCTTATGGTTTATAACATAAATGGCATTATTTTGACAGAGGGAGAACTTAGGTATGGCATTGGGTTTTTTTTTTCTTTTTGCAGGCTGAGGCATTTGTAAAATAACTTAATGTAGCTTTTTACCATTGTGTATTCTATAGTATTTTTTCATTTGGTGAAATTTTAACTCTTTTTGGCATTGTGCTTTGTACCATTTATTAAATAAAAATTAAAAAAATAATAAAAAAATGAGCAAACATATTATGCTAACTAGCAGCAATTTTGTGTCTTTTGTGATTTTTGAATAAATATATATCAATTGCTGCCTACTCTTAATTATAGAAAATTATAGAAGAGAAATACAAAGAACACTATGTTCTTAATTGTGAAATAACTGCCACTTTGAAAAAGTAAAGGCCTTTAATATATTTTTAATGTGTATTCACTACCAACTATGTTGTCAGTACAGAAGATGTGATTTACTTTTTAATCAGAGAAAATCACGGCTATTGCTCAACTGAATCTGTGACTGGTGTATAGAAATAAAAATATTATGTACATACACATTTGAATTGGATCCAAAGGTTGAAAAACCTTTGGATAGCTTATCTGACAAATATCTAGTAGCTACTTTATTACCTTGATCATTTCAAAAGCTATTTAGAATGGTCATTTCTTTTATGATAAGAATTCTTAATCTGATGTGTACATTTTATGATTTTAACAGTAAAAGACAAATATGGAGGCTTTAAGGGATTTAGGGCACAAAAATAGTCACCATACCTGAGCGAATTCCATACCTCAAATAAATCTTATATAAAAGCAAATATATAATGAGGTATAAAATTACCAATTTCACATGACCTACATTTTACAAACACCCCACTAACATGCTTTGAAGACAAAGGATGTATCTTCTAAAGAACTACTGTGACAACTGATTTCCTATTAATCAGAATTATGTTTGTATATTTACTGAATGTGTTTTCTAAGGAGTTCCCAACTTTTAAAATTACAACTGTTAGTCATCATGATATCTGAGCTATAAGAAGACCTACCCAAACATTTGTACTGACAAAATTATTGAGCTATAAATTAGTGAAATGCTTGCCTATATTTTGTAAAATGTTATAGTCAGTTGTGTATTTCAAATATTAATATGCTTACTAAAATTGCATTCAAATTTTTAAATGAAAAATACCATGCTTCATGCAATAGAAGCACAAAGACTGTTTAGACAGAACTTCTGTCCTCAGGTGTTGTCATGTGATTCAGTTCAGTTCAGTTCAGTTTAGTCGCTCAGTCGTGTCCGACTCTCCGCGACCCCATGAATCACAGCACGCCAGGCCTCCCTGTCCATCACCAACTCCCGGAGTTCACTCAAACTCATGTCCACAGAGTCGGTGATGCCATCCAGCCATCTCATTCTCCATCGTCCCCTTCTCCTCCCGCCCCCAACCTTTCCCAGCATCAGAGTCTTTTCCGGTGAGTCAACTCGTCGCATGAGGTGGCCCAAGTATTGCAGTTTCAGCCTCAGCATCAGTCCCTCCAATGACCACCCAGGATTGATCTCCTTTAGAATGGACTGGTTGGATCTCCTTGCAATATAAGGGACTCTCAAGAGTCTTCTCCAGCACCACAGTTCAAAAGCATCGATTCTTCGGCGATCAGCTTTCTTCACAGTCCAACTCTCACATCCATACATGACCACGGGAAAAAACATTGCCTTGACTAGACGGACCTTGGTTGGCAACGTAATGTCTCTGCTTTTTAATATACTATCAAGGTTGGTCATAACTTTCCTTCCAAGGAGCAAGCGTCTTTTAATTTCATGGCTGCAATCAGCATCTGCAGTGATTTTGGAGCCCCAAAAAATAAAGTCTGACACTGTTTCCACTGTACAGAAGCAGAAGATATTAAGAAGAGGTGGCAGGAATACACAGAAGAACTGTACAAAAAAGATCTTCACGACCAAGATAGTCACGATAACGTGATCACTGACCTAGAGACAGACATCTTGGAATGTGAAGTCAAGTGGGCCTTAGAAAGCATCACTACTAGCAAAGCTAGTGGAGGTGATGGAATTCCAGTTGAGCTATTTCAAGTCTTGAAAGATGATGCTGTGAAAGTGCTGCACTCAATATGCCAGCAGATTTGGAAAACTCAGCACTGGCCACAGGACTGGAAGAGGTCAGTCTTCATTCCAATCCCAAAGAAAGGCAATGCCAAAGAATGCTCAAACTACCGCACAATTGCACTCATCTCACACACTAGTAAAGTCATGCTCAAAATTCTCCAAGCCAGGCTTCAGCAGTATGTAAACCGTGAACTCCCAGATGTTCAAGCAGGTTTTAGAAAAGGCAGAGGCACCAGAGATCAAATTGCCAACATCCACTGGATCATGGAGAAAGCAAGAGAGTTCCAGAAAAACATCTATTTCTGCTTCATTGACTATGCCAAAGCCTTTGACTGTGTGGATCACAATAAACTGTGGAACATTCTGAAAGAGATGGGAATCCCAGACCACCTGACCTGCCTCTTGAGAAACCTGTATGCAGGTCAGGAAGCAACAGTTAGAACTGGACATGGAACAACAGACTGGTTCCAAGTAGGAAAAGGTGTACGTCAAGGTTGTATATTGTCACCTTGCTTATTTAACTTATATGCAGAGTACATCATGAGGAACGCTGGGCTGGAAGAAGCACAAGCTGGAATCAAGATTGCTAGGAGAAATATCAATAACCTCAGATATGCAGATGACACTACCCTTATGGCAGAAAGTGAAGAGGAACTCAAAAGCCTCTTGATGAAAGTGAAAGAGGAGAGTGAAAAGGTTGGCTTGAAGCTCAACATTCGGAAAACAAAGATCATGGCATCTGGTCCCATCACTTCATGGGAAATAGATGGAAAAACAGTGGAAACAGTGTCATGTGATTAAGCACTACAATATTCTCTCCATAGAACAAGTATGGTTACTAAATTAAAACAAAATTTCACTTTAATGGAATTTTGAACGCTAATATTTTGGATGTCGCTTTTGATGATAGTTGAGTTTATTCCCAGGTGGTTCAGATGGTAGAGAATCTGCCTGCAATGGGGGAGACTCAGGTTCTATCCCTGGGTCTGGAAGATCCCCTGGAGAAGGGCATGGCAACCCACTCCAGTATACTTGCCTGGAGAGTCCCATGGACAGAGGAGCCTGGTGGGCTACAGTCCATGGGGTCGCACAGAGTCAGACATGACTGACTTTCACTTTCTTTCATAGCTGAGTAGTTGGTCTTAACAAAGAAGATTCATGTTTCTTTTGAACAATGCCAAAATAAAAAGTTGTATATGTCTTTAATGTGGATGTGTTCACTTTTATACACAAGAAGGGTAAAGATATTGAGTTATAATCTCAGTGCCTGATTCTCCTTTACAGAAAACCTTGAGTATATAGAAATATTCCTTACTTGTGTCTTAATGGAAATCTCACAATTTTATGGCACAATGGACAAATGTTAAGCTGTGATATTTTACTAAAGGGAGAGAATCAATGCTAAACATTATGAAATTAGCGTGCACATGTAAATTTAGATATTCTCTTGAGAAATAAGATCAGGCTTGTGTTTTTTTATTAAATATTAATTTTCTGGTTTACATAATTATTGCCTCCTGCTGCTATAGAAAATGACTACCATTGTTGATTTATGGTGGCTGTTTCACTAAGGTATGTCTTGTAAAGGACATGTCTCTATTAAGGATTGGAGGAAAAAAAGGTAATCTGAGCAGGCCTTGGTTTTTAAGTAAATGATAAAAAATTTGTTTGGAAAGTGAAAGAATCTATTATGTTTTATTTGGGGAAATATTAAGTGACTTACCTGAGTTATGGGGAAGAGAGTGGAAAATGAAAAGGACAAGCGATTTCTTGCATAGACCACTACAAAATTAGAGGTAAAATAAATTGTCAAAGCAAACAGTTTTGGGAAACTTCAATTCAGTTAAACGTCAGTTCAGTGTTGTAAAGAATCATCTCAGGAAAATCTTGTAGGATGATGAAAAAAAAATATGGGAAATAAAGACAATCTGAGAGATAATATCTCCTGAGTCTAAAGAACAGCAGTATTATCCAGATAATTAATATATGTGAAGAAAATAAAACTCATAGAATAAGAAAAATTTTAAATGATAACAAGGAAAATTTATGCACAGGTATGTTTATAAAATACAAATACGAAGTTAAAAGTAGTCATTAAAAGCATATACTTATAAATGTTTCATAAAGTAGCATTAACATTGTTTTGAGATAAAATAACATTAAGAAACTTATTTATTAACCATAACACATGTTAAAAATATGCAACCGAACATATAATCTTTAAAAATGATTTTCTCAGCCATCAAAAAGAATGCATTTGAATCAGTTTTAATGAGGTGGATGAAATTGGAGCCAATTATACAGAGTGAAGTAAGCCAGAAAGAAGAACATCAATACTGTATATTAACGCATATATATGGAATTTAGAAAAATGGTAACCTGAACCCTGTATAAGAGACTGCAAAAGAGACATAGGCATTTAGAACAGTCTTTGGGACTCTGTGGGAGAGGGTGAAGGTGGAATGATTGGGGAGAATGGAATTGTAGCATGTATATTATCATAAGTGACCAGTCCAGGTTCGACGCATAAATTTTCCTCTGTTCATTTCTTTGCATTTGTGCTTTTTTAATAAAAATACTTTTAACTGTAAAGAAAAAAAAATTATAAAAAATAAATAAATAAATTTTGAGAAAAAAAATAAAATAAATTAAAAAAAATAAATAAAAATATGCAACTGAACATATAATCTTTAAAAATGATTTTCAATAACAAACTGGATATATGAGAGGTGGAAGAAATTGTTGGTTGACTGGTTTCTTCACTAACAAAACTGACATGCCAAAAGTGATTCTGACTAGGAATGAAAAATGTGATTCTTGAAATCATATCTGAGTGTTCTCAGAATTTAACAAGAAGCAGGAAATCAGGCATCTTCAGTTTATTTATCTAATCAGCAGAAAATGGTCACATTTTTACTATGTGTCAGGAAATTCACTAAATGCTGATTATATAATAGTGAATGAAAGATATAGCTTTGCTATAAACTGCAGAAAAAGAGCAGTATTTGGAGAAGACTAGAGTGACAAGATGTTTTGTATATTTGCTAAATTTTTCAGCATGAGTGATATTGAAGCATGTTTTATGCCTTTGAAAATCAGTTAGTCATGAGGGTGAAAATGCAGGACAGAATAGAAATTAACGCAGCAATGGAATCCATCTGTGACTTGAAGTTCATGGATACATTATACAAGTGAAGAGCCTGGTCTCAGATAGGATCAAAAGCATCTGTATTCTAACAGAAGCAAAGATCAAGCATATTTTACATGTAGAGATTTCATAGATGTTACTTTTAGAGCCCTACCTCTTACTAACATGGCTTGTCACTACTGATAACTGTCTTAGAACCAACAGGTCATGTAGTTCTAACATGGCTTACGAAGCATCTTTGTGTATTATGGTCTTACCTAGTGAAAGGGATTTTTATAGTGAGCTACAAATCTCCAAATGATTTTGTGTACATAGTGCTTAATTACTAATTAAAGCTGATATACGTTTTTTTGTTGTTGTTGTTGTTTATTTTTTATTGGAGGCTAATTATTTTACAATATTATATTGGTTGGTTTTGCCATACATTGACATGAATCCGCCCCGGGTGTATATGAGTTCCCCTTTCTGAACCCCCTCCCACCTCCCTCCTCTCTTTATCCTCCCTCTGGGTCATCCCCGCACACCAGCACCGCACCGAGCATCCTGTATCATGCATTGACCCTGAACTGGAGATTCGTTTCACATATGATAATATACATGTTTCAATGCCATTCTCCCAAATCAAGCTCATATATGTTTTATAAATGTTTAAAAATAACTTCCGTTTTAACTGAAGTAATGGATAGAAATTTGAAAAATATTCTACAGCTGATAAAAGTGAAAAAATAGAGAAGAAAACATTAAAACAGAGAATATTGTATAAGATCATAAATATGAGAACAAATTAAATATATATAAATGAGACAAACATGCCTATTTTTAAAATGACACTTAAAAAATATTCCTAAATTCAAATACACAACTTTCTAAAAATATAGTAACTGTAAATTTAATTAATAGATGGTCAAATATCTACTAAACTTATAAACTTAAATATCTATTAAACTATTTGAAAGCAGTTTGTCTTAGGAATAATTTGCAAGCAGCAGAATTCACTCAAACAAGCTTTCAAAGGAGATGTGGAATAATTACACTGATATAATGTCAAGCTATTACTTTTTAAAGCATATAATATTTTTAAAAACTAATCTTTTGGAAAATGACATTAAAAAAATAATGAAAAGCAGGTGTTAAATCACAGATTATACATGAAAATAATATATCACCATAGAAAGAAAATAGAAATAATTAAAAGATAATTATTTTCTATATAAACAAATGGTAATGAATTTGAAAATAGGTGTAATTTATTGAAGGGAAACCTACATTGCAAGAAGTAATAGGAAACCTGAATAAATGAATAATCTTGAAATATATGAAGTTTATAAAATTTAACCCCCTCTAAAGCACACTAGTTCCAATAATCTACACAGATGTTTGAGTATTCAAAAATTAATAGCATCTACGTTAGTGTAACTGATTCAGAGCAAAAGGAAGTAAAGAAAATCCCTCAGTCAATTTCAGAATGCTAATATAAGCTGTACACTGCAATTCAGCTCTGAGAGTACATGAAAAGCTATCTTCTAACGTTACTGAATAATGAACATGCAAAGATTAAAATGAAAGTTATCAGAGTAAAATCTGAAACATATTATCAGAATGATGTAACAGAACTATTAGAGACCTTTTTTTTTACAAACTCTACAAGGTTCAATCTAGAAAGAGGAAGATTCAATAGGATATCAAACATAAGCCTCCTTATTAATGAGTAAAATAAAAATTTGAATATTAATAGTGCACTTCAGAAAATATGAATCTTAACAGTGCACTGTTTATTAGCATAATTTACTAACCAAATTTAAACTATTTCACTCACATCCAACATCATATTTGGGGGTAAAATCTAAAAGTGGTTTCTTTTAAAATTAGAAGACAAAGCTTCCTAATGTCATCACTATTAAATACTATTTATTGTAGCACTGGTCAGTTCAGTTTGACAGTTGTCACTATTTGTGTAAATGGTATAATTATTGTGAAATTTTCTGCTTAACAAATGACTGAAGAAATAATAAGCTATATAATTAACCACGGACATTGTATAGTATAATAGAAAGTCCTATTCACAATAATACAGAGGAATTATTTAGTGTTGACTTTAATATTAAAGATATAGAATTTATTTGCAAGCTATATGCATTCTGAATTTCATATATGTACTATAATATAACAGCCTATACAAATAGATATATAGCATCTTCTGTATGAAGATACATATTTCTCCCTAATAAGCTGTGTTTACAATACAATTCTAATAAAAATTAATAAAACTTTAACTCCAACCTATATTTTTTGAGATTGCAGCTACTGAAGTTTAGATTGTTATATTTTATTTTGAAACAGAAACATGTGCCAATGTCCCAATAAATGTTTTCTATTCAAATTCAATATCTCCTTGCTACTCTTATGAAGTGTGGATAACCCTGAGAAATATAAAACATATCTCCTACTCTCAAAGAGTATAATATCTGGAATTAAATAGTTTTATATAATATCTAAATTATCCTCAACTGTTAAGTTTAAAATTTTGCAGAAGTTAAACTGATTGGAAAAGAATAATATTCACTTAAAGAGTTTTGGCAACTTAGAAAAGATAGACAAACTTAGATTCCCATGAGCTGTGTATAAATGTAAATGGAAAGATATAGAACTGTTGAAACAAAATATGTTGCTGTTGTTTCTCAGTCGCTAAGTCATGTTCGACCCATTGTGACTCTGTGGACCACAGCATATCAGGCATTCCCATTCTCCACTATCTCCCAAAGTTTGCTTAGATTCATGTCCATTGAGCTGGTGATTCTATCTGACCATCTCATTCTTTGCCATCCCCTTTACTTTTGCCTTCCATCTTTTCCAGCATCAGGGTCTTTTTCAAAAAGTCATTTTTTTGCATCAGGTAGCCAATGTATTGGAGCATCATCTTCAGCATCAATCCGCCCAATGAATATTCAAGGTTCATTTCCTTTAGGATTGACTGGTTTGATCTCCTTGCAATCCAAGGGACTCTCAAGAGTCTTCTCTAGCACCACAGTTCAAAAGCATAAATTCTTCAGTGCTCAGCCTTCTTGAAGGTTCAGCTCTCACATCATACATGACTACTGGGAACACCATAGCTTTTACTAAATAGACCTTTGTAGGCAAAATGATGCCTCTGTATTTTAATATACTGTATAGTTTTGTCATAGCTTCCCTTCCAAGGAGAAAGTATCTTTTAATTTCATGGCTGCAGTCTCCATCCACAGTGGATCACAAGAAAATAAAGTCTGTCATTGCTTTCATGTTTCCCCTTCTATTTGCCCCTGAAGTGGTGTACCAGATGCCATGATCTTAGTTTTTTAAATGCTGAGTTTCAAGTCAGCTTTTTCACTCTCCTCTTTCACCATCATCAAGAGGCTCTTTAGTTCCTCTCTGCTTTCTGCCATTAAAATGATATCATCTGGACATCTTATTGTTATTGAGGTTATTGTTATTTCTCCTGGAAATCTTGATTCCAGGTTGTATTCATCCAGCCCAGGATTTCACATGATGTACTCTGCATGAAACTTAAACAAGGTTCAATATACAACTTTATTGTACTCCTTTCCTAATTTTGAACCAATCTGTTGGTCCATGTAAGGTTCTAACTGTTGCTTCCTGTCCTGCATACAGATGTCTCAGGAGACAGGTAAGGTGGTCTGGTATTCCCATCTCTTTAACAATTTTCCACAGTTTTTTGTGATCCACATAGTTGAAGGCTTTAGCATAGTCAATGAAGCAGAAGTAGATGTTTTTCTGGAATTCCTTCATTTTCTCTATGATCCAAGAATGTTGGCAGCTTGATCTCTGGTTCTTATGTTTTTTCTAAACCCAGCTTTTACATCTGGAAGTTGTTGGGTCACATAGCCGAAGCCTAGCTTGAAGGATTTTGACCATAACCTTACTAGGATGTGAATGAAGTGAGTGTAAACTTTTTTTTAGAATTGCTGTTATTTTTCAGTCACTAAGTCATGTCTGAATCTTTATGACCTCATGGACTGAGGCACACCAGGCTTCTGGGTCCTCCACTTTCTCCTGGAGCTTGTACTAGCTCATCTCCACTGAGTTGATGATGCTGTCTAATCAACTCATCCTCTGTTGTCCCCTCTCCTTTTGCTTTAAATCTTTCCAAGAATTAGAGTTTTTTCCAGTGAATTGTCTCTTCTTCACATCAGGTGGACAAAATATTGAAGCTTCAGCATCAGTCTCTCCAATGAATATTCAGGGTTGATTTCTTTTAGGATTGACTGGTTTCATTTCCTTGCAGTCCAAGGAACACTCAAGAGTTTTTTCCAGCACCACAATGTGAAAGCATCAATTCTTTGGTGCTTGGTCTTCTGTTGGAGCTTCCCAGGTGGCTCAGTGGTAAAGAATCCACCTGCCAATTTGGGAGACTCAGGACACATAGGTTTGATCCCTGCATCTGGAAGATCCCCTGGAGGAGGAAATGACAACCCACTCCAATATTCTTGCCTGAAAAATTCCATGGCCAGAGGAGCCTGCCAGGCTGTACTCCATGAGATCACAGAGTCAGACGTGACTGAGCACACACACAGACTACTTTAAGCCCCAACTCTCACATTCATATGTGACTACTGGGAAGACCACAGCTTGACTATATGGACATTTGTTGGTAAAGTGATGACTCTGTGTTTTAAAATGCTTTCTAGGTTTGTCTTAGCTTTCATTCCAAAGACAAATGTCTTTTAATTTCATGACTGCAGTCTCTGTCCACAGTGATTTTGGAGACCAAGAAAAGAAAATCTCATTGCTTCTACTTTTTCCTTACCTTGAATTGAAGGGACCAGATGCCATGATCTTAGTTTTTTGAATGTTGACTTTCAAGCCAGATTTTTCACTCTCTTCTTTCAACTTCATCAAGAGGCCTTTAGTTCTTCTTTACTTTCTTCTTTTCTGCCATTAGAGTGGTATCATCTGCATTATCTGAGGTTTTTGATATTTCTTCTGGCAATTTTGATTCCCACATGTGATTCACCCAGCCCAGCATTTCACAAGATATACTCTATATAAGTCAAATAAGCAGGGTGACAGTATATGGCCTTGTACTCCTTTCCCAAGTTTGAACCATTCAGTTGCTCCATGTAAGGTTCTAAATGTTGCTTCTTGACCCACATACAGGTTTCTCAGGAGACAGGGGAGGTAGTCTAGTACTTCCATTTCTTTAAGAATTTTCCACACTTTATTGTGATCCACACAATCAAAGGCTTTAGCATAGTCAATGAAGCAGAATTAGACATTTTTCTGGAATTCCCTTGCTTTCTCCATGATCCAGCAAATGTTGGCAATTTGATCAGCTCGATCTAAATGAAAGGGAATTTTCAACCATTATAATCAATTTAAAAGGCAAAAGATTGAAGGTACTTTGTAATCTTTAAATTCTGTAATATTTAAATAAATTAAACAAAGGAATTAGAAATGGTATAAAAGGAAATATTACACAATTAGTTTTTCACTAAGATGAAATATGGGCTTCCCAGGTGGCTCATTGGTAAAGAATCCACCTTCTAATGCAGGAGATACAGGAGATGTGGGTTTGATCCTTGGGTTGAGAAGAAATGGCATGTATCCTTGCCAGAGAAATTCTATGGACAGAGGAGGCTGGTGGAGTGTAGTCCGTGGAATTGCAAAAGAGTTGGACAAAACACAGTGACTGAATAAGATGAATATAAACAGCTGACACATAAAATCATTCTTCACTTTCATTCTATGTGAGAGAAGTAATTATGAAATATTGTTTGAAGAACATGTAAATAATCCAATTCCAGAGATTTACTATCTCTTCTCTTTTGATTGGGCTTCGAAGATGGTGCAGTGGTAAAGAATCTGCCTACTGATGGAGGAGACTCAAGAGACTTGGGTTCAACCCCTGGGCCAGGAAGATCTCCTGGAGAAGGAAATGGAAACCCACTCTAGTGTTCTTGCCTGGAAAATTCCATGGGTGGAGGAGTCTGGCAGGCTACAGTCCATTGGATCTCAAAGAGTCGGACAGGACTGAGCACACCCACACACATACCTGCTTGCCCTGTAGGTTATGTCAAAGCATCAAATAGCTGTGTATCTGGGCCCTGTTGTCTTGTACCTGAAAATTTGCTATTCAGAGTTTTGATGGCATACTTTTAGCTTGCAGAGTTATTCTGCAAAAGAGCTTTATCGAATCCAATATATTGGAGACAATGAAAAAAGCTTCAACATAAGAGTTTAAACATGACAGTGTAATTGAAATACAAGCTCTGCTGCTAGGCAGCTGGACTCCATCTGGAAACTCATGTCTAGTTACCTTATTTAAGAATGCAGTATGTGAAAAGCAGATTTTAGGGATTTCCATATGTAGATTGGAGTAGCAAAAGTACCACAATGTGTCCACAGTCTTTGTATCTCAGGAAGCACTCCTATCTATTACCATTCTTTGGTGTTAAGGACTGTGTTTTTCCCCTGTCCTGTTATATTAATTAACTGAGAGGCATTGCGCACCCGTCTATGATGATCTTTTGTAGTCATACTTCCTTTTTGATACCAAACTGTTTTGTCATCATCTGTTGGCAGTTACTTCTCTTCTTGTCATTCAAAGTATCCTCTCTCCTAGGGCTCTCTGTACTAGTGAAGGAGATTGAAAATCTCTTTCCACCTGATTAGTGGTCATAGTTCTTCCAACATTATCAAAGCTGATACTGTACCAATGGCGTAGCACAGTTAGAGCAGTCTGTTCTCATTGCCGGCTAAAAGAGTGTGCATTATCTAAAGATAATTTTTAAAAATAGTAATAAAACATTGTGGAAATAAGACTGTTTTGATTGTTATGATGCTCAACAATGCTCAGCACAGTCATCCCTGTGTAGAGAGTCATTTCTGTCTATAAAGACCATTCCCCACACCTCCCCACTGGTGTGCCACCACGCAACCTCTAGGAATAATGTGTGCACTGACCTCTTGTTTTCTATTTATTTGAAGCTCCCTTATTTACTTATGCAGAAGGAGCTCCTTTTAAAGTGATCAGCATTTAAGTCAGTAATACATTTTACTCCAGAGACTGCTGCTTATTTACTGGAAGTTAAACCTACTTTCACCATCTAGCTGTTTAAGCATCCAACTTCTCACTAATGTAGATGCCCTTTAGCTGCCATGCAAGAATTTTAGGTGTACTTCAGACAAGGACATACTCTGACTCCTTGAGAATTATAAGACCTTTCCAGTTCTGGTTTAGGTCTTACCCTGGTACTGTGATGTGATTTCAGAGATCATTAGAAGTTACTCAGATAAACCTATACGGGTTTTTTGTTTTTGTTTTTTTGCTTTTTTTAAAAAAATACAACATATGCTGCTTTTCTTAGGTAGAATTCGGGTTTTTTAAGTGGTCCCCAACTGGAAAAAAGCATTTCTCTCACAACCCTAAAAATATAGAAATATGAACATGCGATTTTTAAGATGAAAAAAATGTAGGACTACTCTCTGAGATTAATCACAAATCTAGAATCTGTTTTGCTATATCTCACAAAAATATCAGTATTCTTCAGTTGCAAGTGACAGAAATTCAACTGTCTGACTAATATAAACCAAATGAGGGTTCACTGACTCACATAATTGGGAAATTCAAAGAGTGAAACTGAGTTCAAGACCAGCTGTGCACAGAGAGACACAAGCATGCTAACAACTGTCATCAGAGCTCTGTCTCTACATTTCTAACCTTTGCCCTCTTATGTGCTGACAACTTCCTTAGGAAAACTTTTCCTATGTCATGGAAAATATGCCTGCTGGTAGATCTAGGCCCAGATATCTTTTCCAGATAGTGATTCCAAAGTTAAGGCAGCTACCTGTCTTCCAATAAATAGTAAATTTCCCAGACAGAGTAGTGATTTTCCTTCTGTAGGTCATGGCCCCATTTCTGTAAAGGAAAAAAAATAAATCATTGTTAAGAGGATTGTAATCTAACTGTTAACACTAATCACAAGCGTATTCATGTGGCAGTGTGGTGGCATTACAGTGACAACCCCTTCAGATTGGAGCCATCCACTACCAGTGAGAAGTATTTCTTTTCCTGTTATCCCTTTTAATAGCTTCCTACTCTTTTTCTTGATAACGTTGACCAGTTTTCTGGTATATAACTAGTAGTGAAGTTGTTCATTTAATGCTATACTAGGATCTCAAAATAATAATTATATTTGTGTTCATCTGTCTACCTGGCACCCTGCATAATATCTCAGGTACAAAAGGTTCTTAAATAATAATACAAAGTAAATTAGTCAGGGTGGCGTTTCTTAAACTGATAAAAATTTGCTATCATCTGTAGAAAATGAAAAAAAATTTTTTTATATATTCAGTACACGTTTTGAAGCTCCTTTCTATACCTATTAAATCAGATCCTCACTTCTCCAATTTTGAGAGAATCCATCTTCATCCACTGATTCTAATGTATATATGACTATACCAATCTTCCTGTTTATAGTTACTGAAATATTGCTCTATATTGGCTATCTTACAGTGACTGTGTATGTGTGAGTGCACAGTCATGTCCGACTCTCTGTGACCCCATGGACTATAGCCCACCAAGTTCCTCTGTCCATAGAATTTTCCAGGCAAGAAGACTCGAGTGGTTTGCTAGGGGATCCTGGGTCAGGAGACCCAGGGATCAAACCTGCATTGCCTGTGTCTGCTGTGTTGGAAAGCAGATTCTTTACCACTGAGCCATCTGTGACTGTAGACTAACAATATTCTTCAATTTAATTTAAATATATAAGTATAAATGAGATTTGATTGTACAAAAGAAAATGAAAATTCCTCTGTAGCTATGTCAGTAACCAATTTAATAGAGTGACTCTCTAGAGTCATAAGATAATAAAGAACTATAGTCTTTTTTGCTCATAACATCCTGGCAGTTAATACTGACTACCCATCTTTCACTGTGTGTGGGAAATCAAAGTATGCTCTGTTGAAGCATAACTCTAAGATATTGAAAGAGTTCCTGTGGTCTCATATTAAATACTTTATCCAAGGTCTCTGAGTTGCTTCCATTCCCATTCCTATTACATTTCATATAAATAGAATGACCATATAATTTATCTTCTGAATTGGTACATGTTTAAGAATGAAAAGGGGCATCATTATGCTGTGATAGCAGACCTAACCAGGAGATTCTCAGGTCATTCTATATATGACAAAGAGGCAGAGCTAGAGGCATCCTAAGATTGTATAACATTCTGGGCTTGATCTTATCTTTTATTAGTTCATGACTTCTAATATACAACATAGACACTTCCCATTAAAAATTCAAGATGCACTTTTGATGATTCCAAATATCATAAATGTTAAATATCAAGAAATCTGTTATTTTCAGAGACATGGGGAAGGGAGATAAAGCAGTAGTATTTTAAGATATTTTCCTGGAAAAACAAAAGAAAAATAAAAATCTAAAATATTTGTAAATTGCCTATCATTAGAATCTAGTCAATTTTACAAATAATGTCATGTCCCTGGGAAAGAAGGGCAGGGAAGCAGGGAGAAATAAAAACTGTGTGTATATTTCAGTAGTCTCTAAAACTTATAATAGTCCTCTGTGGTAACAGACCAAAGTAAATTTACTTATTAATAATTCTTCACATTTAACTGGTGCTAAGTATATAAGTCGGAGAAGGCAATGGCAAGCCACTCCAGTACTCTTGCCTACAAAATCCCATGGATGGAGGATCCTGGTAGGCTGCAGTCCGTGGGGTCGCTAGGGGTCGGACACGACTGAGCGACTTTACTTTCACTTTTCCCTTTCACACATTGGAGAAGGAAATGGCAACCCACTCCAGTGTTCTTGCCTGGAGAATCCCAGGGATGGGGGAGCCTGGTGGGCTTCCGTCTATGGGGTCACACAGAGTCGGACATGACTGACGTGACTTAGCAGCAGCAGCAGCAAGTATATAAGTAGGAAATCAAGAAACACCTGGAGTAAGAGGCAAATTTGTCCTTGGAGGACAGAATGAAGCAGGGCAAAGGCTGATAGAGTTTTGCCAAGAGAACACACTGGTCATAGCAAACACACTCTTCAAACAACACAAGAGAAGACTCTACACATGAACATCACCAGATGGTCAACACTGAAATCAGATTGATTATATTCTTTGCGGCAAAAGATGGGGAAGATCTATACAGTCAACAAGAATAAGACCGGGAGCTGACTGTGGCTCAGATCATGAACTCCTTATTGCCAAATTCAGACTGAAATTGAATAAAGTAGGAAAAACCACTAGACCATTCAGGTCTGACCTAAGTCAAATCCCTTATGATTATACAGTGGAAATGAGAAATAGATTAAAGGGACTAGATCTGATAGACTGCCTGATGAACTATGGACAGAAGTTCATGACATTGTACAGAAGACAGGAATCAAGACCATCTCCAAGAAAAAGAAATGCAAACAAGCAAAATGGCTGTCTGAGGAGGTCTTAAAAATAGCTGTGAAAAGAAGAGAAGTGAAAAGCAAAAGAGAAAAGGAAAGATATACCCATCTGAATGCAGAGTTCCAAAGAAGAGCAAGGAGAGAGAAGAAAGCCTTCCTCAGCGATCCATGCAAAGAAATAGAGGAAAACAATAGAATGGGAATGACTAGAGATCTCTTCAAGAAAATAAGAGATACCAAGAGAACATTTCATGAAAAGATAGACTCAATAAAGGACAGAAATCATATGGACCTAACAGAAGCAGAAGATATTAAGAAGAGGTGGCAAGAATACACAGAAGAGCTATACAAAAAAGATCTTCATGACCCAGATTATCATGATGGTGTGATCACTCACCTAGAGCCAGACATCCTGGAATGTGAAGTCAAGAGGGCCTTAGGAAGCATCACTGCAAACAAAGCTAGTGGACGTGATGGAATTCCAGTTGAACTATTTCCAATCCTAAAAGATGATGCTGTGAAAGTGTTGCACTCAATACACCAGCAAATTTGGAAAACTCAGCAGTGGCCACAGGACTGGAAAAGGTCAGTTTTCATTCCAATCCCAAAGAAAGGGAATGCCAAAGAATGCTCAAACTACCACACAGTTCTACTCATCTCACATGCTAGTATAGTAATGCTCAAATTTCTCCAAGCCAGGCTTCAGAAATACATGAACTGTGAACTTCCAGATATTCAGGCTGGATTTAGAAAAGGCAGAGGAACCAGAGATCAAATTGCCAACATCCGTTGGATCATCAAAAAAGCAAGAGAGTTCCAAAAAACATCTATTTCTACTTTATTGACTATGCCAAAGCTTTAGACTGTGTGTATCACAATAAACTGTGGAAAATTCTGAAAGAGATGGGAATACCAGACTACCTGACCTGCCTCTTGAGAAACCTGTATGCAGGTGGAAGCAACAGTTATAAATGGACATAGAACAACAGACTGGTTCCAAATAGGAAAAGGAGTATGTCAAGCCTGTATATTGTCACCCTGCTTATTAAACTTATATGCAGAGTACATCATGAGAAACGCTGGGCTGGAAGAAGCACAAGCTGGATCAAGATTCTCAGGAGAAATATCAATAACCTCAGATATGCAGATGATACCACCCTTAGGGAAGAAAGTGAAGAAGAACTAAAGAGCCTCTTGATGAAAGTGAAAGAAGAGAGTGAAAAAGTTGGCTTAAAGCTCAACATTCAGAAAACTAAGATCATGGCACCTGGTCCCATCACTTCATGGCAAATAGATGGGGAAACAGTAAAAACAGTGGCTGACTTTATTTTTCTGGACTCCAAAATCACTGCAGATGGTGAGTGAAGCCATTAAACTAAAAGACGCTAACTTCTTGGAAGGAATATTAAAAAGCATAGACTTTGTCAACAAAGGTCCTTCTAGTCAAGGCTATGGTTTTTCCAGTAGTCATGTATGGATGTGAGAGTTGTACAGTGAAGAAAGCTGAGCACAGAAGAATTGATGCTTTTGAACTGTGGTGTTGGAGAATACTCTTGAGAGTCCCTTAGACTGCAAGGATATCAGTCCTGGGTGTTCATTGGAAAGACTGTTGTTGAAGCTGAAACTACAATACTTCGGCCACCTGATGTGAAGAGCTGACTCATTTGAAAAGACTCTGATGCTGGGAAAGATTGAGAGCAGGAGAAGAAGGGGACGACAGAGGAAGAGATGTTTAGATGGCATCACCGACTCAATGGACATGAGTTTTGGTAAACTCTGGGAGTTGGTGAAGGACAGGGAGTCCTGGCATGCTGCAGTTCATGGGGTTGCAAAGAGTCAGACATGACTGTGAGACTGAATTGAAGTATATAAATTGCGTAAATGAAAGTTAACATTATTCTGATGATTATGTCTTCCAAATTATGTATGTGATTATGTTAATCATTATTATTATTTCTATAAAATCCACTAAAATGCTTTAATATCTACTATAATAAAAAATAAATGGTAATGCAATGGCCATTGATGAAATATCAATTTAATAGTTATAGATTGCTAGTTGGTTTTTTAACTACTTGGGCTTTTATTTCATATAAGAAAACATCATTACTAAGATTTTAATGTCATTTTTTAAATGTGCTTTAAAATGAAATTATAGTAAAATGATCATTTGCATACATAAGACCATCAATAAAATATTTAGTACTATGACTATTGCATAGATAACATTTATTTAATTTAGTTATAATTATTTTCTTTTTCATTACCTGCTACTTCCAAAATTTAACAACAGCAACAAACAACAGATTAACCCAGAGAAGAATATATCCAAATAAAATATGCTTTTATTTTAAAGTGGCAATAAACTGCAAATTATAAAAAAGAGCCCTGAAATAAATGTTACTAACTATGTCCAATGCCATATGTTTATATGATGAAGAATTGACTTTACTTGGTTTCTAATCAATAAGTCTGTCATTTGATATTAGCATCAGAATTCTTAATGTGAATTCTGGTTGCCACTCTATTTTAAAACTGTGTTATTTTCCCTTTATGCTTCTCTGTAACCCAACAAAACACATATATGCCATGAAATGGATGAAACATCAAATTTTCTCATTCAAACCTGATGGTCTGGAAGTACAAATATTAAATATTTTAAAAGACATTTTAGGAATTTGGATATTGTTAATTTTAATGATAAAACAATACCTCATTCGTAGGGTTACCAGTTAAGCTGATACAAATTTGAATTTATATCAGGTTTGTATCAGATTTCCTCCAATGTCTTTATGAAGTTATAGCATAAATGGCAGAACTACCAATGTGAGATCATATCCAGGCATATTCTCACTAATTTATTGTCTAAGAGGTTGAAATGACAACATCATTCTCATATCTATGAAAAAAGAAAGATAAAAGGAATCATTTATGGCCTTTAAACACAAATGATATTTTTAAGGTATGACATAACTTCACAAGTATTTGTGGATTATCAGGACACCAAAGAGCCATCTCTTTGAAATACATATGTTTAGACATATTTCAGTTCAGTTCAGTTCAGTCACTCTGTCATGTCCGACTCTTTGCAACCCCATGAATCACAGCACGCCAGGCCTCCCTGTCCATCACCAACTCCCGGAGTTCACTCAAACTCATGTCCATCGAGTCAGTGATGCCATCCAGCCATCTCATTCTCTGTCGTCCCCTTCTCCTCCCGCCCCCAATCCCTCCCAGCATCAGACTCTTTTCCAGTGAGTCTTTTCCAGTTACTCATCGCATGAGGTGGCCAAAGTATTGGAGTTTCAGCTTTAGCATCAGTCCTTCCAATGAACACCCAGGATTGATCTCCTTTAGAATGGACTGGTTGGATATCCTTGCAGTCCAAAGTACTCTCAAGAGTCTTCTCCAGCACCACACTTCAAAAGCATCAATTCTTCAGCGATCAGCTTTCTTCACAGTTCAACTCTCACATCCATACATGACCATGGGAAAAACCATAGCCTTGACTAGACGGACCTTGGTTGGCAAAATAATGTCTCTGCTTTTTAATATGCTATCTACTTTTGTCATAATATTTGGACATCTATAAAGATATAAATTATGGTTGAAGAACCTTCCATTTTTGAAGTAAAATTCTTATCAGAACTTAAAAGCCTGTAAACATGTTTGCTTCTCACAATTGTAGCAACACTTTTCTAATCATTATACTGTTAAGAAGGAGCCTATATGTATGTGCATATGATTATCTACTCAATATATTCTGGTGCAATAGGTTAAATGCTGAACAGTGAAATCAGGAATATCTGAATAGATACGGCCTAAACAAGCTGAAGTTTAGATTCGTATATTTGGTGATAGCAATGGACCTGCTAAAGTTTCAACAAACCCAAATACAAGCAACATCTAGTCAATCTGAATGAAAAAGAATTTTGAGTAGAGGTTAATATTTACTGTAGAGCTTAATGTATATATTTGGTTCTTGATGTCAACTAATGTTCTAATTTTATTAGATAGGTGCTGTCTTTCACTTAAACTGTAGAAATAAACATTGAATTGAAATGGTTATATACTAATACTAAAATATGTCTAGTGCAAAACTTACTAATTTAATCTCCTTACTTTGTTGACTAAATAATAACTGATGAATATTTAGTTATTTAAAATTATCTTAAAAATATTTTGGAAAGTGAAAGTAGCTGAGTTGTGTCTGATTCTTTGCAACCCCATGGACTATACAGTCCATGGAATTCTCCAGGCCAGAATACTGGAGTGGGTTGCCATTGAAGTTAACTTTAATTGCTTTTACTAGTGGCAGTCAAAATCAAGCATAAATTTTTGTCAGAATGGAAGAGCAACAATTAAAATGAAAAATTATGGTAATATAGATGTCTATGTTTTTTCTTAGGTTTAGGAATTTTAACGTTATATTCAAACTAAAATCAAAGTTTAGGAAGGATAACTTAGAGCCAAACATTATGGTTTTTTTCCTTATTGGTCAAATAAAGCAAGTAGATTTTGTGTGCATATGACTTAATTAGCATGTAATTTGTTACTATTCAATATAATATATATGACAGTATTTTGGTGCGGTTTTCATTAGTCAACATGGGCTTCATAATAAAAATATCACCGATTGTACTTAAGCAACAGATTTATTGTTTCAGAATTCTGGAGGCTGGAAGTCCAAGATCCTGGCACTTGCATGGTCTGGTTGTGGTGAAAGCTCTATTTCTGGCTTGCACACTTTCTGACAGTGTCCTCACATGGTGGATAGTCAGCTGTCTGATGTTTTTCTTACAAGGGAATTGATCTCGTCATGAAGACCCACTCTCATGACTGCATCTAAACCTACTTACCTCGCAAAGAACCCATCCCCAAATACCATCATATCAGGTGTTAGGGCTTCAGCTTATGAATATGGGGAGAGCATAATTCAGAAAACAGCACTGTATATAATATATAAATTATATGTATGGAAGGAAATGGCAACCTACTCCAGTATCCTTGCCTGGAAAATCTCATGGAGAGAGGAGCCTAGTGGGTTGCAGTCCATGGGGTTGCAGAGTTGGGCACAACTGAGTGACTAACTCTTAAACTTACCATAGTGTTTATTCTCTGAATATAATACTTTTTGACTCAAGAAATTGCTGCTATTATTATAATAATAACAAGTGACAGTTGCAAACTTGGAGATTCCATGCAAATATTATGTTATGTTACTCCACTGCACTTAACAACAGAAATCACTTTTTCAGTTTAATATGTCTTCTAAGATTTTTGCCTGACAGTCTAGAGTATGTGGTACTGTTAAATTCTCTCTAAAGAAAAAGCAAATAGTGATTCCAATCCTGTGGCCACTTTTGAGTTTTCCAAATTTGCTGGCATATTGAGTGCAGCACTTTAACAGAATCATCTTTTAGAATTTGAATTAGCTCAACTGGAATTCTGTCACATCTACTACCTTTAATGCTTTAAGTAGTAACGCTTCCTAAGGTCCACTTGACTTCACACTCCAGGATATCTGGCTCTAGGTGAGTGACCACACTATCGTGGTTATCTGGGTCATTAAGACTTTTTATTTTTTACAGTTCTTCTATGTATTCTTGCCACCTCTTCTTAATCTCTTCTGCTTCTGTTAGTTCCTTGCTGTTTTTATCCTTTATTGTGCCTATCTTTGCATGAAAATTTCCCTTGGTATCTCAAATTTTCTTAGAGATCTCTAGTCTTTAGAAAACATTAAGTTGTGATAAATAGCTTCTGTATCATGAATATCCTTTGATTATAAAAAAAAAGTATATCCAAAATAATTGACTGAATTATTAAAATATATTCAGAATTAAACTTGGTAAGATCTCTTCAGCAGCAAAACAGTAAAAATGTTAAAACTAATGAGAATTTTTTTTTATTTTTAAAATTTTTTTATTGGAGGACAATTACTTTACAATATTATATTGGTTGGTTTTGCCATACATTGACATGATTTTAACATGAGTAAATCATGTTCTATAGCTAGTGTCAGGATGGTATTTATAAAAATGACAGTCTTCTATGATGTAATTGATAAACTTAATTCAGTTAAGTCACTGGGGTATTTTTTTTTAAAGTGATAAAATGGGCTCAAAGAATGTCTGCTATATTAAAGAAGTAAAACTAATCAGAAAAAACATTTTAATTAAAAATATTTTATATAAATATACACAGCAAAGAGTGCACATGTGACCCACACTTCTCTCACATACATCTTTTTTAAAATTATTTTTTGGTATGTCATTTGCTTTGGATTTTTTTTTTTCACTCATCCATCCCTCATGTCACTAGTTTTTGTTTCTTCTGTGGTCAATATGCTGTTAAAAATTCATTGATTTCTTTGCTGTGCAGAAGCTTTTGATTTTAATTAGGTCCCATTTGTTTATTTTTGCTTTTATTTCCAATATTCTGGGAGGTGGGTCATGGAGGATCCTGCTGTGATTTATGTCGGAGAGTGTTTCGCCTACGTTCTCCTCTAGGAGATTTATAGTTTCTGGTCTTACATTTAGCTCTTTAATCCATTTTTAGTTTATTTTTGTGTATGGTGTTAGGAAGTGTTCTAGTTTCGTTCTTTTACAAGTGGCTGACCAGTTTTCCCAGCACCACTTGTTAAAGAGACTGTCTTTTCTCCATTGTATATTCTTGCCTCCTTTGTCAAAGATAACGTGTCCATAGGTGCGTGGATTTATCTCTGGGCTTTCTACTTTGTTCCATTGATCTATATTTCTGTCTCTATGCCAGTACCATACTGTCTTGAAAAGACAGCCTTCAGAATGGGAGAAAATAATAGCAAATGAAGCAACTGATAAAGGATTAATCTCCAAAATATACAAGCAGCTCCTGCAGCTCAATTCCAGAAAAATAAATGACCCAATCAAAAAATGGGCCAAAGAACTAAACAGACATTTCTCCAAAGAAGACATAAAGATGACTAACAAACACATGAAAAAATGCTCAACATCCTTCATAATCAGAGAGATGCAAATCAAAACCAAAATGAGATACCATTTCACACCAGTCAGAATGGCTGCTATCCAAAAGTCCACATGCAATAAATGCTGGAGAGGATGTGGAGAGAAAGGAACCCTCCTACACTGTTGGTGGGAATGCAAACTAGTACAGCCACTATGGAGAACAGTGTGGAGATTCCTCAAAAAACTGGAACTAGAACTGCCATATGATCCAGCAATCACACTTCTGGGCATACACACCGAGGAAACCAGAATTGAAAGAGACACATGTCCTCCAATGTTCATTGCAGCACTGTTTATAATAGCCAGGACATGGAAGCAACCTAGATGTCCATCTGCAGATGAATGGAAAAGAAAGCTTTGGTACATATACACAATGGAGTATTATTCAGCCATTAAAAAGAATGCATTTGAATCAGTTATAATGAGGTGGATGAAACTGGAGCCTATTATACAGAGTGAAGTAAGCCAGAAAGAAAAACACCAATACAGTATACTAACGCATATATATGGAATTTAGAAAGATGCAAATGATAACCCTGTATACGAGACAGCAAAAGAGACACAGATGTATAGAACAGTCTTTGGGACTCTGTGGGAGAGGGTGAGGGTGGGATGATTGGGGAGAATGGCATTGAAACATGTATGTTGTCATATGTGAAACAAATCACTAGTTCAGGGTCGATGCATGTTATAGGATGCTCGGGGCTGGCATGCGGGGATGACCCAGAGGGAGGATAAAGGGAGGAGGGAGGTGGGAGGGGGGTTCAGGAGGGGGAACTTATGTAAACCCGGGGCGAATTCATGTCAATATATGGCAAAACCAACCAATATAATATTGTAAAATAATTTGCCTCCAATAAAAAATAAATTAATTACTTAAAAAAAATTCATTGATTTCTAATGTTTCAAATGGAATGTTTATTTTTTAAATATTTATTACTGTTTCTAATCTGAGAGTTGGACTGTGAAGAAAGCTGATCGCTGAAGAATTGATGTTTTTGAACTGTGGTGCTGGAGAAGACTCTTGAGAGTCCCTTGGACTGCAAAGAGATCCAACCAGTCCATTCTAAAGGAGATCAATCCTGGGTGTTCATTGGAAGGACTGATGCTAAAGCTGAAAGTCCAATACTTTGGCCACCTCATGTGATGAGTTGACTCACTGGAAAAGCGTCTGATGATGGGAGGAATTGGGGGTGGGAGGAGACAGGGATGACAGAGAATGAGATGGCTGGATAGTATCACCGACTCGATGGACATGAGTTTGAGTGAACTCTGGGAGTTGGTGATGGACAGGGAGGCCTGGCGTGCTGTGATTCATGGGGTCGCAAAGAGTCGGACATGACTGAGTGACTGAACTGAACTGAACTGAACTGACTCTTTTTTATCTATGTTACTGTTCTCTTTATATTTCTTAAGCATACATATCATAGTGATTTTAAAGCCCTGGTTTGTTAACTACAACATCTGTATAATGTTTAGGTTGGCTTTTTAAGTCCTTATTTTTTTTAAAATTTTTCTGCATTAGCTGTCCTCTTTGAATGTAATTTTTGGTTGTATGCAAGACATATAAAACATATGTTAACATAAACATAAAATAAATGTGTTGTCACATGTCAACAGTATGTGGAGGATCCAAATGATGTTCTATTCCATCAGAAATTGTCCTCCTTTCCTCAGAAAGAAAAATGGTGTGGAGACAAACCCTTAATGTTTAAAGTGATTCAGCTGTATGGGGTCTTAGTTACAGTTTTAGCGAGTTTCTGTCTCTCTTATCTAACCCTTGTTTCTAGGATTTGCCCTGGGAGAACTCTGATTCAGGGTCCGAGATTTACCTCCTCATCTCTGAAAGATGAGAGTACATTTAATTCTGTCCTTTATATGTCATTTCACAATTTTTAAGATGGGTACGTGTCATGTTTTGATGGCAGCACCTACATTACCAGACCTTTGTGTTCAGCTATTACTAGACAGTGAATACTTTTACTCTGCCTTTCTGAAACTCTTGGACTAAGTTTTTCTGTCTTCCAAATAATCCCTGAATTTAGTAAATATTCTTTGTAAGCCTGGCATATACTCAGAGGGAAAAAAAGAAACCCTCAATAAGTAGATAGTATCAGCTGACATCAAAATAATTCTCTAAAAATTTTGATCTTCTGCCCCTCATTATTTACATAGTGCTCCCTGATGCTTTTAATAATATAATTTTACAATGTTATCTAGCATTTTTCCCAAGCTGTGACTGCAGGCATTTCAGCTTGCCATCACATACTATGTTTTACTGAGGAAGAGCACTCACTTTCCTTAAAGGCCAAATGCAGTAATAAAACTCCAGGTTAATTAAGGAAAAGAAAGCCTATAGTCTATCAGTTATTTTCCTAAGTATTTCTTCCAGTCATTAAAAAGTGATTACAGGTTTCATGTGTTTATTTTGTCTTTGTTATCTTATTCTTTCTTCAGTATTAAATACCTTAATAGATAATGCTGTGCTCTTTGGAAAAACGACTCCTTGTATGTTTTGTTTGTATTGGACGCTGTGGTGATGTCACCCATTCTATAGACTTTTATTCCATGAGACTTAGACTCTTAATCCCCCAAATAAGTTAATCACACCTAGATAGGACTGTTCCAGGGTCTATTCATTAAAACTCCTCCATCATTTCTCACCAAATGTTTTCCTTTTCTTCCCTGCTTTTGTTGTTATCTTTAAAAAAAAGTTCATCTTGACCATGTCTAAATTTCAAAACTTCATAAAGTATAAAACCTACTCCAGTGTTTCTAAAAATTCACTGACAGAAATTTTTTCTTTTTTTATTAACTGTGTAAGCCCATCTTCCTGGTTAACATATTTCTGCGATGCTTATTTAGGCACAGTCATTTCTATTATTGAGCATAAAAGATGTGTTTTCTCTTTTTAGAAACTATTCTAGAACACAGGTTTTTTTTTTTTCTTTCTTAAATAAGGTGTTAAAATGTTGAAATTTTGCTCCTACAAAGAATTATTCGATAATAAAAAGAAAATTAATAAATCATGCTTAGAAAGCAGAAGACTACTACAGTTATTTAAGTTCAGTCTCAGATCTTCAGATCTTGCCACTTCTTGTACATAAGCCTTTGTCAAATTCTCTAATTATTTTATCACTTTGTATCTCTTAAGAATTGAAGGGAAAAGCTAATTTTTCAGTGAAAATTAATAGAAAATATAGTATTTCACAAAAGTTTTGATTAATATTTCCATTGTCATAAAAGAATATGCAAATAGCTACCAAACCTACTATTGCCAATATTAAGTATCACTATATTTTTAACCTTTAATAAATTTGAGATCTAAATTTGATATTGTAATTTTATTTCCTTTGTTTCAGTTAAATGTATTAATAATTTATTAGTTCTTTGCCACTCCTTTATGATTTTATGTGCATTTTTTCATTTTATTGAATTTACCTGATGTACTTGTGTGAGTTATTCAAATGTTAGAGCTTTACCTATCTTCTGGAGCTTATTTTTCCTTAGAAAAGTACTTTCCTTTTCTTTACAGAAAAGGAAAATCTTCTGTAAGTTTATATTTAAGAAACAATTGTGCTAGTGACATTAAGTAATACTATACTACTTTTATCCAACACTGAGTTTTTGTGTTTACCTGGATCTGACCCTGTCCTGTACCATTGATTTGTTTGTGCTGTTAATAGCAACATCTGTTTTTCATTTTAATTAGGAAATGGTCCATACTTATGGAAGAGACAGGGAATGTATCATAAAATTAATATTCAACACAAAGCATTATGTTTACTTTTTTAATATCTGGAAGGTAAACCACTATCATTACTCTTTTCCAGAACTTTCTTGGCTGGTGTCACCTTATTATTCATCTACTTGACCTTTATATCACTTCCTTTTTATTTCCAAGAAAATATAATGCTAGATTTTCAATTGAACATAAATACTGTCCATCTCTCTTATAATCAATAATGTTTTTTAGTAATGAGTGGTGATGTACAAGTATTGTGCAATTATTAACTCACTGTACTACTCTAATCTACATGTTTGAGTGGTTTTAAATTTTCTTAGTAATCTAGATATTGTTATGACTGTTACTTCAGACAATTCAAGTGGGATCTCCAAAGCTAATTCTCTGGGAATCTTAACTACACCATTGCTTTTACACAATAAAAGCCATAAATAAAACTTAATGGTTACTGAAATGCTCAGACACATAGTCAGTGTTATGTATAAACATGTTAGAGGAAGGTCCAGGGCATTGGAAATTCCTAAACATGGAAACCTAATAAAATTAATCTTATATAAAACCCAAAATCAATCTCTCAAGCTCTGTTTTTCATTTACTTTGATATTCCCTTCTGAACTTCTTTCCAATTTTCTCCTTAAAAAGAAATTAATTAGTCTTGCCAATGATTAGTTTTTACTGTATTTTTATATATATGGTAAGTTTTACTATAGTAAAGGTAATTAGAAATGACGTGTGAATTCTGTTTTTATTGAGACTTTTGTCCTGTATTTTTGGTGTCCAGATGTGCTTTCATTTTTCTCAGTCTTCTTTTAATTAGCAAAAAAGAAAAATATATTTTGTTCATAGGAATTATTTATTATTGTTACTGTTACATAACCAAGCTCTTGGTATTGTTCTTTCTCCCCACTTGATCCATACATATCTTTCCTAATTCATAGTCTTAATGCATGTGGTTTGATACAGTAGATTCACCTTCTGATAAATACCACATGGAGGAATAATGGCAATTGATAGAGGGACCTGTAAACTTTTCATTTTTTCTGTTCAAAACATGTGTATGCTGTTTCAGGTTATGAAGATCTATAAGACTATTCATAACTAAATACTACCAATTTTTAAGACTATTCAGGAACTAAGATGTTTATCTTAATGGTTTCATAGTTCTGGTTTGTAGAAATCCACATCATTTAAGGCAGCACCAACATTCTGCCAGCAACCATACTGAATCAGTTTTTCCTCTTTTCCTCTTTCCACCAACTTTCATACTTAAACCAATATCTCTATTCTATTCTCCTCTTTAAATTATGGGTTTTATTTTCTCGTGTGTGAGTGTTTTAGTTCTTCAGTCATGAGCGTTCTTTGCAACCCCAAGGACTATAGCCCACCAGGCTACTCTGTCAGTGGAATTCTCCAGGCAAGAACACTGGAGTGGGTTGCCATTCCCTTCTACAGGGGATCTTCCAGACTCAGTGATGGAATCCATGTCTCCTGCATTGCAGGCAGATTCTTTACTGTCTAGACACTAGGTTTTTTTTTTCTTTTTTGTCCCATCCCTGGTTTTCCCTCTTCTGCTTCTTTATTTCAGATTCCTTTGAGTATCATACCTTGTGGAACTAATCAATCCTTTTTCTTGACAATCTAGAAAACTTATTTGAAAGCAATTTCATATTAGGCCAGCAATTTTCAAAATGCAGTCTGTGGATACCCAGTGGTCCCTGCTTTGCTTTCAAGGAACCTGCAAATTAGAAACTATTACCATAATAATAGTGAGATGTTATTTCCCTTTTTCGTTATCTTGATGTTTATTAATACACTGATGATGAACAAGCAATGTGTAAAATTAGTAGCAGCATAGCATGAATCAAAGCAGTGTCAACAAATTCCTTTAGTACTAGCACTATAATACTAGTAGTGTTCTTTACTGCTGTGTTTTCTCAATAAAAAAGTTCCAGTATCACTTGAAAATGTCCTTGAAAAAGCAGTAATACTTATCAAAGTTAATCAATCTCAATTTCCAAGTGCATACTTTTTGAAAAATGGACAAAATGGAAGCTATTTGTAAAACTTATGCTGCATTCTAATTTAAATTATTTTCCTAATTAAAATAAGAACACTTGTGCAATTAAATTAAACACTGAATTTGAGGCTTTTTCATAGAACATAATTTTTACTTGAAAAAAATGATGGAAAGACAAGTGGTGATTATTTAGACTTGAGTATTATATTAATTAAATATTTTTGAAAATAAATAAATTAAGCCTACCACTTCAAGGAAAACAAGCAGTGACAATACGAATGGTAATATTTGAGCTTTCAAGATGTTATGGACTGAATGTGTCCTAGCAAAATGCATAGGTTGAAACCCTATGCCCCACTGTGATAGTAGTAGTAGACAGGCCTTGTGAAGTAATTGTTGTTTAGTTGCAAAGTTGTGTTCAACTCTTCTGCAACCCCATGGACTGTAGTCCACCAGGCTTCTCTGTTCATGGGCTTTTTCAGGCAGGACTACTGGAGTGGGTTGACATTTTCTTCTCTACGAAATCTTCCTGACCCAGGGATTAAACCCATGTCTCCTTCATTGATTGGCAGATTCTTTACCACTGAGCCACCAGAGAAACTCTTGTGAATAATTGGACATGATAATCTCATGTGCTTGGGAGTTACATTGGAAGCTGTGCCAGATACCACAGTCTAGTAGCACTGGCTTTGACACCAAACAATCTGAGGTTCAAATCCAGCTCCATCACTTCCTAATAATATTATCATGAGCAGTGTCTCTTACCTCCCCTCCACAGGCTTAGTCATTCTTGATTTAGCTTGTGAGTGTTTTTTATTCTTTTTAATTTATTTTTTAATTAAAGGATAATTGTTTTACAGAATTTTGTTGTTTTCTGTCAAACTGCAACATGAATCAGCTATCAGTGCAGTTCAGTTCAGTTCAGTCGCTCAGTCGTGTCCGACTCTTTGCGACCCCATGAACCACAGCACGCCAGGTCTCCCTGTCCATCACCAACTCCTGAAGTTCACTAAAACTCATGTCCATCGAGTCGGTGATGCCATCCAGCCGTCTCATTCTCTGTCGTCCCCGTCTCCTCCCACCCCCAATCCCTCCTCGCGTCAGAGTCTTTTCCAGTGAGTCAACTCGTCGCATGAGGTGGCCAAAGTATTGGAGTTTCAGCTTTAGCATCAGTCCTTCCAATGAACACCCAGGATTGATCTCCTTTAGAATGGACTGGTTGGATCTCCTTGCAGTCCCAGGGACTCTCAAGAGTCTTCTCCAGCACCACACTTCAAAAGCATCAATTCTTTGGCGATCAGCCTTCTTCACAGTCCAACTCTCACATCCATACATGACCATGGGAAAAACCATAGCCTTGACTAGACAGACCTTTGTTGGCAAAGTAATGTCTCTGCTTTTTAATATGCTATCTAGGCTGGTCATAACTTTCCTTCCAAGGAGTAAGCGTCTTTTAATTTCCTGGCTGCAATCAGCATCTGCAGTGATTTTGGAGCCCCCAAAAATAGAGTCTGACACTGTTTCCACTGTTTTTCCATCTATTTCCCATGAAGTGATGGGACCAGATGCCATGATCTTCATTTTCTGAATGTTAAGCTGCAAGCCAAACTTTTCACTCTCATAGGTACACATATATCCCCTCCCTTTGAACCTCTCCCCCATCTCCATCCCCATTCCAACCCTCTAGGATGACACAGAGCCCCTGTATGAGTTTTTTTAGCCATACAGCAAATTCCCATTGGTTATACATTTTACATATGGTAATGTAAGTTACCATGTTACTATTTCCATACATCTCATTCTCTCCTCCCTTTTCCCCATGTCCATAAGTCTATTCTTTATGTCGGTTTCTTCATTGCTGCCCTGAAAATAAATTCTTCAGTACCTTTTTTCTAGATTCTATGTATGTGTATTAGAGTGCTGTATTTATCTTTTTATTTCTGACTCACTTCACTGTATATAATAGGTTCTAGGTTCATCCACATAATCAGAACTGACTCAAATGCATTCCTTTTTATGGCTGAGTAATATTCCATTGTGTACATGTACCACACTTCTTTAATCATTCATCTGTTGAAGGACATCTAGGTTGTGTCCATGTTCTAGCTATTGTAAATAGTGCTGCAATGAACAATGGGACATGGTTTTTTTTTTCAATTTTGGTTTCCTCAGGGTATATGCCTCGGAGTGGGGTTGCTGGGTCATATGGTAGTAGTATTCCTAATTTTTAAAGGAGTATCCATACCATCTTCCATAGCGGCTGTATCAATTTCCATTCCCATCAACACTGCAAGAGCATTCCCTTTCCCCACACCCTCTCCAGCATTTATTGTTTGTAGACTTTTTGATGATGGCCATTCTGACCAGTGTGAGGTGATATTTCCGTGTAATTTTGATTTGCATTTCTCTAATAATGGGCCATGCTGAGCATCTTTTCATGTGTTTGTTAGCCATCTGTGTGTATTCTTTGGAGAAATGTTTGTTTAGGTCTTTTCCCCACTTTTTGACTGGGTTGTTTGTTTTTCTGGCATTGAGTTGCATGAGCTGCTTATGTATTTTGGAAATTAATCCTTTGTCAATTTCATTTGCTGTTATTTTCTCCCATTCTGAGGGTTGTCTTTTCACCTTGCTTTATATTTTCCTTTGCTGTGAAAAAGCTTTCAAGTTTAATCAGGTCCCACTTGTTTACTTTTGTTTTTATTTCCATTACTCTTGGAGGTGGGTCATAGAGGATCTTATTTTGATTTATGTCGTTGAGCATTCTGCCTATCTTTTCCTCTAAGAGTTTTATAGTTTCTGGTCTTACATTTAGGTCTTTAATCCATTTTGAGTTTATCTTTGTGCATGGTATTAGGAAGTGTTCTAATTTCATTCTTTTACGTATAGCTGTCCAGTTTTCTCAGCACACTTTATTGAAGAGGCTGTCTTTGTCCCATTGTATATTCTTGCCTCCTTTGTCAAAAATAAAGTACCCATAGGTGAATGGGTTTATTTCTGGGCTTTCAATCTTGTTCCATTGGTCTATGTTTCTGTTTTTTTCTGCCTTCTGTTTTCTGTCTTGATGACCATAGCTTTGTAGTATAGTCTGAAGTGAGGAAGGTTGATTCCTCCAGCTCCATTCTTCTTTCTCAAGACTGCTTTGGCTATTTGGGTTTTTTTGTGTTTCCATATGAATTGTGAAATTTTTTGTTCTAGTTATGTGAAAAATGCCATTGGTAATTTGATAGGGATTGCATTAAATCTGTAGATTACATTTGGTAGTATAGTCATTTTCACAATATTGATTCTTCCTACACAGGAATTTGAAAGAGCGCTCCATCTGTTTATGTCATCTTTGATTTCTCTCATTAGTATCTAATATTTTTGTGTGTACAGTTCTTTTGTTGCCTTAGGTAAGTTTATTCCTAGATATTTAATTCTTTTTTTTGAAGTGGTGAATGGGATTGATTGCTTAATTTCTCTTTTTGATTTTTTATCATTAGTATATAAATGCAAGTGGTTTCTGTGTACTGATTTTGTATCCTGCAACTTTCCTAAATTCACTGATTATCTCCAGTAATTTTCTGGTACTATATCTAGGGTTTTCTATGTACAGTATCATGTCATCTGCAAACAATGAGAGCTTTACTTCTTCTTTTCCAATATGGATTCCTTTTATTTCTTTTTCTTCTCTGATTGTTGTCGATAGGGCTTCTAGAACTATGTTGAAAAATAGTGGTGAAAGTGGACACCCTTGTCTTGTTCCTGATCTTAAGGGGAATGCTTTCACTTGTTCACCATTGAGAATAATGTTTGCTGTAGGCTTATCACATATGGTCTCTACTATGCTGAGGTAGGTTTCTTCTATGCCCATTTTTTGAAGAGTTTTAATCATAAATGTTTGCTGAATTTTGTCAAAGGCTTTTTTCTGCATCTATTAAGATGATCATATGGTTTTTATCTTTCAGTTTGTTAATATTGTGTATCACATTAATTAATTTGTGTATACTGAAGAATATTTGCATTCCTGGAATAAACCCAAATTGATCATGGTGTATGAGCTTTTTTCTGTGTTGCTGAATTCTGTTTGCTAAAATTTTGTTGAGGATTTTTGCATCTTTGTTCATTAGTGATATTGGCCTGTAGCTTTCATTTTTTGTGTTGTCTTTGTCTAGTTTTGGTATCAGGGTGATGGTGGCCTCATAGAATGAGTTTGGAAGTGTTCCTTCCTCTGCAATTTTTTGAAAGAGCTTTAGAAGGATAGGCATTAGCTCTTCTCTGAATGTTTGATAGAATTCTCCTGTGAAGCCATCTAGTCCTGGACTTTTGTTTTTTGGGAAATTTTTTTTCACACCTTCAATATCAGTGCTTGTAATTGGGTTATTGATAATTTATATTTCTTGCTGTTTCAGTCTTGAAAGATTGAACTTTTCTAAGACTCTGTCCATTTCTTTCAGGTTATCCATTTTATTGCCATAATATAATGTTGTTCTTCATAATAGTCTCTTATAATCTTTTGTATTTCTGCATTGTCTGTTGTAACCTCTCCTCTTTCATTTCTAATTTTGCTGATTTGATTCTTTTTTCTTGATGAGTCTGGCTAAAGGCTTGTCAGTTTTGTTTATCTTCTCAAAGAATCATCTTTTAGTTTTATTAATCTTTACTATTTTTTCTGTCATTTATTTTTCATTTATTTCTGCTTGGATCTTTATGATTTCTTTCCTTCTACTAATTTTGGGGGTATTCGTCTTTTTTGAGTAGTTTTAGGTATAAAGTTAGGTTATTTATTCAATGTTCTTCTTGTTTCTTTAGGTAAAATTGTATTGTTATAAACTTCCCTCTGAGGACTGTTACTGCTTTCACTGTAACCCATGTTTTGACTTGTCGTGTTTTCATTGTCATCTGTTTCTAGAAATTTTTGATTTCCCTTTTGATTTCTTTTTAGTCTCCTTTTGGTTATTTAGAAATGTGATATTTAATCTCCATGTGTTTTTATTTCTTACAGTTTTTTTCTTGTAATTGATATCTAGTCTCATAGCATTTTGGTCAGAGAAGATGCTTGAGATGATTTCAAATATTTTAAATTTAATGAGGTTTGATTTGTGACCCAAGATGTGGTCTTTCCTGGAGAATGTTCCATGTGCACTTGAGAAGAAGGTATAGTCTTCTCCATTTAGATGGAATGTCCTTAAGATATCAATGAAATCCATCTTATCTAGTGTATCATTAAAGACTTGAATTTCCTGATTAATTTTCTGTTTTGATGATCTGTCCATTGGTGTGAGTGGGGTCTCTTACTATTGTTGTGTTACTGTCAATTTCTGCTTTTATATCTGTTAGTGTTTGTCTTATGTTTTGAGGTGCTCCCATGTTTGGTGCATAGATGTTTACAGTTGTTATGTCTTCCTTTAGGATTGGTCCCTTAATCATTATGTAGTGTCCTTCCTTATCTCTTGCAAACTTCTTTATGTTAAGGTCTATTTTGTGTGATATTAGGATTGATACTCCAGCTTTCTTTTGCTTCCCATTTTCATGGAATATATTTTCCATCCTCTCACTTTCAGTCTATATGTGTTTTAGGGATGGAAGTGGGTTTCTTGTAAACAGTATATAAGTGGATTTTGTTTTTGAATCCATTCAGCCAGGTTGTGTCTTTTTGTTAGCTCATTTAATACATTGTCTTTTAAAGTAATTATTGACATATATGTTCCTAGTGCCATTTTCTTAATTGTTTGTGGTTGATTTTGTAGGTCTTTTTTTTTTCCTCTTGTATTTCTGGCCTATATGAAAAGCTTTTTATTTCCCCATGAATTTTGAATGAGATCCTTGCCAGGTACAGTAATCTCGGTTGTAGATTTTTCCCTTTCAGTACTTTAAATATATCCTGCCATTCCCTTCTGGCCTGCAGAGTTTCTACTGAAAGATCAGCTGTTAAGCATATGGGATTTCCCTTGTATGTTATTTGTTGCTTCTCCCTTGCTGCTTTTAATATTCTTTCTGTGTGTTTAGTCTTTGCTAGTTTGATTAGTATATGTCTTGGCGTGTTTCTCCTTGGGTTTATCCTGTATGGGACTCTTTGTACCTCTTGGATTTGATTGACTGTTTCCTTTTCCATGTTGGGGAAATTTTCAACTATAATCTATTCAGAAATTTTCTCATACCAATTGTTTTCCTCTTCTTCTTCTTGGACCCCTATAGTTCAAATGTTGGTGTGTTTGATATTGTCCCAGAGGTCTCTGAGATTATCCTCAGATCTTTTCATTCTTTTTCCTTTGTTCTGCTCTTCAGAAGTTATCTATCATTTTATCTTCCAGCTCACAATTTGTTCTTCTGCTTTGGATATTCTGCTGTTGATTCCTTCTACAGTATTTTTAATTTCAGTAAGGTGTTGTCTCTGCAGGTTTATTCTTTAATTCTTCTAGGTCTTTGTTAATTGATTCTTTCTTTTTATCCATTTTGTTTTCAAGGTTTTTGATCATCTTTACTATCATTATTCTGAATTCATTTTCAGGTAGTTTGCCTATTCCCCCTTTATTTATTTGTACTTCTTTGTTTCTAGTTTGTTCCTTTATTTGTGTAGTATTTCTCTGCCTTTTAATTATTCTTTTTAATTTATTGTGTTAAAAGGTCTTATTGAGGTTTCCTTTTCCCAGGCTTCAAGGTTGAATTCTTTCTTCCTTTTGATTTCTGCCCTCATAAGTTTGGTTCAGTGGTTTGTGTAAGCTTTATAAAGGGTTAGATTTTTGCTGAGTTTTTGTTTGTTTGCTTGTTTTTCCTCTGATGGGCAAGGCTGAGTGAGGTGATAATCCTGTCTGCTGGTGATCGGTTTTGTATTTTTATTTTGTTTAGATCACAGGCCAATAAGAAAACTGGCCTTCACAGGGTGCTACAGGTGGTTGTATGATGCCAGGTCTTGTATTGAAGTGGTTTCCTTTGTGTACATTCTCACTGTTTGATACCCCCTAGGGTTAGTTCTCTGGTAGTCTAGGGTCTTGGAGTCAGTGCCCCCACTCCAAAGGCTCAGGGCTTGATCTCGTGTGGTGGTCTCATGGGGCGCTTGGTCCAGCCCAACTTATCTCACAAATGGCCCTTTTGCCAGCTTTAGCTCTGCTTACCCTGCCTTCAGATGTGCTGGGAGTGGACCACATCCATCCTGAGAGGTGATTTATGGGTCCACAGAGTGAAGTATCATGAGCTCAGTATTGCCCATCTCCCAAAACCACAGACTGGAGGAGCTAAGCCACATTCTTGGTGTTTTGTGAGTGTTGTTTTGATGCACCTTTTCATTTTTCCAAGAAGGTCTAGAATTTGTGTAAAGTGAAAAACCAGACCCTAGAATTTGGCTGCTGTTGCTAACTGTACTTAATACTGGCATCCTGTGGACTCTGCCCAAACTGGCCTGTCAAGCAGCAGCCAGTCTCACATAGCAGATATTTGCCAGCTTTATTCAGGTCTGCCTAAACAGCAGATCTAGAGGAGGCATAGTTTCCATGCTGCTAGCCTCATTACCAACAGTGTCACATTCATGAGCTTTTCCTTCTCAATAGGCAAATGCTCTGTTTCTTACTTCCTGCTCTGTGACCCTCTGGAGCCCACCTTGTTCCTGCTATGATAAGATCTGGCCCCTGTGAGATCCAAAATCTTTCCAATAAATCCTCTTTCTAGGTTAGCCTGTATTGTTCTCTGTTTCTGGCAATCAATACTTCTAAAGTGATAGACTCTGCTTGCCCTCAACAGCTGCTTTGAATGTTCTGAGAAGGATGTTTCTCACTTTAAGGACCTGATTTATAGTGTCATAAAGAAGCTAGGCAAATCTGTAATAGATATCTTACAAGCTTCTGGTTAAGTACCCAAGAAGCAAAACAGGTTGGATTAAACAGAAGGGAGAAGAGATAATGGGTCTAAATTACTTGCTGAATTCTTATTTATCTGCTTATTGGGAAGAGTTCATAATGAAAGTGATAAGACGTTTTTACAAATATTGAAACAGTCTCTGGTAGTCACACATGTTTGGTCCTGCAGGGCTTAAGGATGCTTTATCACCTTAGTTAAATGAGAAATTTAGCAAATGTTCCTGAGTAGAGTGTAGCTGAATATAAGGCACACTAAAAGCTGAGCTATTAAATTTGATACATATGGATTTGTTTTTAATTAGCCTTTATAAATATCCACATTTATAGATGTTAACAGAATTAATTACTAGTTTGGGGCTGTCTAAAACTATTAAGAAAAAAGCTGATTAAATTACATTAAAAAATATACTAGCCACTCCTGTCTGTCTAGATTCTTGTGTCTCTGAAAACAAATCCATCTCATTCAAGACTGAAATTCAGTTTTGGCACATAAGAGGTATTCAGTAATATGTTCCTGAGTGGATTATAGACAAAGTTGAATAATAGAGTCCTGTTCAATTTATCAGTACAATTTATTTTCCCCTTAAGTATATCTCAAATTCATGTAGTGCTTTGGTTTTAATCAAATCACCTTTATCCAAAGTGGAATTCTGAAATACTTTTTTATTTCATTTGCCTCCAAACCTTTTTTATTTCTTACCAATCAGTTATCATTCAGTTCAGTTCAGTTGGTCAGCCGTGTCTGACTCTTTGCGACCCCATGAATCACAGCACGCCAGGCTACTATTCTGTTTTTCTTATACTCTTTTTGAATGACAAAGAAATTCTGTTTTCCTCACACTGTTTGGATGGCGAACTTTTTTCCTTTTTCCAGATTTTGATATAAACATCACTTTCTCATAACTTTGTCCATTTATATGAACATTACAGGTGAAAATTATATAATAATTTGTGTGATTATTGTCTGATGCTTGTCTTTTCACTGGAATTTAGATTTAATAAGGTCATGTCCATTTTTTCTTACCACTTAATCTAGATTCTGGCATAGTACTTTGTAAGTGTAAGAAACTATTGACTAAGAGAATCATTGAATGAATAATCCATCCATGTGCTTTTCTGAATTAAGCATTCTGAATAAATATTTTGAAAGGAAAAATTGACTATTTATTTGAATAAGAAAGTAAACTGCAGCAGGTTACTGAGTCCCATGTTTTCCATGCCTGGCTAAGGGTATGAACCAATTTTTCCTTGATTTGGGAAAGTTCAGTTCAGTTTCGTTGCTCAGTCGTGTCTGACTCTTTGAGACCCCATTGATTGCAGCACGCCAGGCCTCCCTGTCCATCACCAACTCCCGGGGTTCACCCAAACTCATGTCTTGAGTTGGTGATGCCGTCCAACCATCTCATCCTCTGTTGTCCCCTTCTCCCCCTACCCTCAGTCTTTCCCAGCATCAGGGTCTTTTCAAATGAGTCAGCTCTTCGCATAAGGTGGCTAAAGTAATGGAGTTTCAGCTTCAACATCAGTCCTTCCAATGAACACCCAGGACTGATCTCCTTTAGGATGGACTGGTTGGATCTCCTTGCAGTCCAAGGGACTCTCAAGCATCTTCTCCAACACCACAGTTCAAAGGCATCAATTCTTTGGCACTAAGCTTTCTTTATAGTCCAACTCTCACATCCATACATAACTACTGGAAAAACCATAGCCTTGACTAGATGGGCCTTGGTTGGCAAAGTAATGTCTCTGCTTTTTAATATGCTATCTAGGTTGGTCATAACTTTCCTTCCAAGGAGTAAGCGTCTTTTAATTTCGTGGCTGCAATTACCATCTGCTGTGATTTTGGAGCCCCCCAAAATAAAGTCAGTCACTGTTTCCACTGTTTCCCCATCTATTTGCCATGAAGTGATGGGACTGGATGCCATGATCTCAGTTTTCTGAATGTTGAGCTTTAAGCCAACTTTTTCACTCTCCTCTTTCACCTTCATCAAGAGCCGCTTTAGTTCTTCTCCACTTTCTGCCATAAGGGTGGTGTCATCTGCATATCTGAGGTTATTGATATTTCTCCTGGCAATCTTGATTCTAGCTTGTGCTTCTTCCAGTCCACCGTTTCTCATGATGTACTCTGCATATAAGTTAAATAAGCAGGGTGACTTGGGAAAACATGCTTTCAACTGGATGAACTGTTAATAGTTCCTCAATGACAGTGATTCATATTTTTGTTGTTGTTGTTTCTTTTCCCCCATGTATACCAAAGGGTTGGTATTGAGTTTGGGGGATAACTATTCCAAACAGAATGAATTTGGCAACAATTGTATGGGCCTAGATTTGTCACCAAGTTTCAAATCTTTTATAGTACTCTCTTCAAGATTCTTAAAATCTTCTCATAAAAATAAAGGGGAATATTGGATTCAGGCATTAAGGAGAGCCACATTTCAAATAGATAAAGTGATAATTATATGGTAGACTCTATAAAGAGCTGGCCCTCCCAGGTGGCTCACTGGTGAAGATCCTGCCTGCCAAGCAGGAGACACAGGTTCAATCTCAGGGTCCAGAAGATCTCCTGGCAAAGGAAATGACAACCTCTCCCAGTATTTCTGCCAGGGAAATCCCATGCACAGAGCAGCCTGGCCAGCTACAGTCCATGGGGTTGCAAAAGAGTTGGACACAACTTAGTGGCTCAGCAACAACAAAGAACTGCATGATAAATATGAATTCTACCCAAAGATGTTTTGGAGGGAAATTGCCTTAAACATGCATATGTTATTGAACAGAGTGCAAAAGTAGAATAAATATTTACTCTCTTTGACAGTCTCCTCACTTTTGCCCACAAGATTTGTCTCAAACTGTATTTGGGGAGGAGAAGATATCTTACACTGGTTTATACTCTTCTAAGTATCCAAATTAAAAGAAAAAAGGAATTGATGCAGATTAGATTAGAACTTAAACTGAGGGAAAAAAAGTAAAAGGACATTATGGAGCAATTGATAAAATGTAAATATGGAATGTGAATTATAGTATTGGATAAGTAGAATAAATTTTCTGGCTTTGATCATTATAGTGAGGTCAGGTTAGATTAAAGCCTTGTTTATAAGTATGAAAGAGAAATGGGCATGATGTCTTCAACTTTATTTCTCTCTCTCACTATTAGAAATAGATATGGATATTAATGTATACAGAGAGGAAAAAACAAGAGAAAAGAGGGGAGAAAAAGTGATGGAGGAGGAGAGAGAAGAGGAGAAGAGAAATGAGGAGATGAAAAGAGCACAGAACAGCACAAGGAGAAAACAAATGAGACAAAAACATAAGCAGTTGATATGGATAAAGGTTATGGATCTGGGTAAAGCGTATAAGTAATTGTATAATTCTTGAAAATTTTCCATAAATTTGAAATTATGTATATAATCAACAGGGAATGAAAATGCACAATAGAATATCAGTCCTATAATAGGCATGGTAATAAGTGGAAGCTGTTATTAAATAGGTTGTTACATGTGTCTTCTATTTATTTTTGCCCTTTTCATTAAAAATGAAATCATCACATGATATTTCTCATTCACCAAGTTTGGTTACTAATCTCAAAGCATGAAAGTTAAGATTGCTTAATTGCATGATTGCTTCTGTTCCTGAATTTCTGTTTCAGCATTTAAGACACTGTTAAATTAATGATTATATAATAAAATATAATAACTATATAAATAGTGTAACAAAATATTAAAAATAGATTTCTACATAATAGCAATAAGCATCTTATTATGAAAGTTTACATATACTTAAAATAATTTATTTTGATTAACTTCAAAATAATTGAATAACATGCAATGATTTTTTTGTTTTAACTTTAGGAATATATAGGCAGTTCCCACAGACTTCACATGTAATTCAGGCAAATTTAGCCGTCTTTGATAGTAGGTATATTTGCACATATACTCAAAGACACACAAATCTACCATTATAATTTCTAGACTTCGGAAATGAACAAAAGGCTTGCATGTAAGCAAATTATTTCTTGCTCTTACTTTTTGGTCTCAAAGTAATAAAACTCCTGATTTGGGAGATTATGTCTTCTTAAAGGATGTACTTGTCAATGTATATGCCAAATACGACTTCCATGACTCAACTTCCTCCCATATTATTTAGTATTTATTCTTAAAAAGGAATTTGAGAAGATTCAAGGTGGTTTTCCAAAATATGTCCTGAAGTATTCAACTCTACCACTGTGGTTAGCCTTCTTATGTTGCTCCCTTTTATTTCGAGTATACTTTTCTTTGGTTCCTTCTGGTCTAATGGTCTTTCATCCAAAGTTATCTTTCAAGTTTTCTTTCTCAAAGAAGCATGGATTTCAATGCTTGAAAAATTTCTTGGGCAGATTATGTACATCTCTGATATTTTGTACATATGACATAAAATTTAACTAGTCCTTGAATCTTGAACTTTAATGCTTCTTGTACTTCTTTATTTAAGGGAAATGACATAATAAGGCATAACAGTATCATTTAGGGCAAAACTCTTTATACGTTGAGTGATGATTGCTTTCTTTTAAAATATTAGCTCCTGAGTTAGAAAATGAAATATCTTGTATGATATACAGAAGCTATAACAGTTTAATAATAATAATATTTTTATATAATTTTCTACAAAATAGTTGAGGTTACACATACAAAAGCATGCATGATCTAACTCAGAGTGAACGTAGTTGAAACTAAGATGTTAATCCTTATAAAACAAGTGAAATAAAATAGCATATGTACACATATTTATGCATTTATATATTATATTATCCAAAAAATAGAGCAAACAATAAAGCAAGAAAGTGGGGAAAATAGGAGAAAAAGATAAGAAAATTAGAGGACCACTCCAGAAATAAGATCTGAATAATAGAGAAAAATCAAAATAAGGCAGTCACCAGAGGAATAATTCAAAAAATTATTTGGTAATTGAAGGCTTTGACTTTCTAAATTGGAGGGACCTGTTGAGTGACATGACTGTGTGCAAAGAAAGATCAATAGATTATGATGAAATTTTGTAAAACTAGAAATAGACAGAAGTCATTAATAAGTTTCTTAAAGTGGAAAAATTAGGTTCATAGATCAGAATCACAGAATGGCTTTGGAAATTTCAAGTGTAGTACAATGTAGATAACTCTCTCTGTCTCTCTGTTTATCTCCCTTTGTGTTTCTTTCTCACATTCTGATTATTCAGTTTAGTTCCATTATAACATAGGTTATTCAGTTTTGTTCCACAGAAAAGAAATGGAAGTCTTTCATATAATTGAACAATATAGATGAACCAGAATACAAGGAGAGAGAAAGAGACTAGATTTTGCTAACACCATTTGTTTAGGTAACATCACTGGTGCTTCTCTGTCATGCTGAGTCAGAATCAAGACCTATTCCATTACATTTGAGTTAAATTAATCAATGATACTGGTCTATTTTAAGCCATTTAGATTTCCTGTTAATTGAACACAAGATATTCCTAAGTTTTGTAAGAATATTTGTTTAGTACAACTCAACTTGAGTCAATGTTATGATGATCACAAAACAATAAAAATTAAAGTAACTACTAGAAAATTAGGGATGATAATTCCACTTCTCATACACTCTAGGCAGGTTTCATCAAAATATTTTTAAAAAATAGAGTGATGAAATGTGTGTTCTTAGGAACAAGCACATAAAATGATGGCTATGGCAAAAATAATATAAAATTCTGACATTTATTAGATTTGCTGCTGCTGCTTAGTCTCTTCAGTAGTGTCCGACTCTGTGTGACTCCATAGACAGCAGCCCAACAGGCTCCTCTGTCCCTGGGATTCTCCAGGCAAGAATACTGGAGTGGGTTGCCATTTGGCACTGGGATACATTTTTTTTTTTTTTTACAAGCAACATTTTTTAAATCCTCAAAGCAAATGAGAATAATAAATGTAGCAAAGTATTAATATTTATAAATATTAAAATAACTTGAATTCTATTCCTATAAAATAATCTTTCATAAAGTATTAATGTGTTTTGATATAGAAAATCTACTTTGTATAGCCACTGAGTCCAGGTTTAAGGCTAGATTGAAGTAACATGAGAAAGCAATTTTAAATTAATTAGGACTTCCTTGATAGCTCAGTTGGTAAAGAATGTGCCTGTAATGTAGGAGACTCTGATTCCATTACTGGGTTGGGAAGATCTGCTGGCGAAGGGATAGGCTACCCACTCCAGTATTCTTCGACTTCCCTTGTGGCCAGCTGGTAAAGAATCCATCTACAACGTGGTAGATGTGGGTTTGATCCCTGGGTTGGGAAGATCTCCTGGAGAATGGAAAGGCTACCCACACAAGAATTCTTGCCTAGAGATTTCCATGGACTGTATAGTCCATGGGGTCGCAAAGAGTCGGCCAACACTGAGCGACTTTCACTTTCACTGTTAGTACATACAGGTATCAGTTCAGTTCAGTTTAGTCATGTCCGACTCTTTGTGACGCCATGGCTTACAGCATGCCAGGCCTCCCTGTCCATCGCCAACTCCCAGAGTTCACTCAAACTTATGTCCAGTGAGTTGATGATGCCATCGAACCATCTCATCCTCTGTCATCCCCTTCTCCTCCTGCCTTCAATCTTACCTAGCATCAGGGTCTTTTCAAATGAGTCAGCTCTTCCCATGAAGTGGCTAAAGTATTAGAGTTTCAGCTTCAGCATCAGTCCTTCCAATGAATATTCAGGATTGATTTTATTAGGATGGACTGGTTGGATCTCCTTGCAGTCCAAGGGACTCTCAAGAATCTTCTCCAACTCCACAATTCAAAAACATCAATTCATTGGCACTCAGCTTTCATCACAGTCCAACTGTCACATCCATACATGACCACTGGAAAAACCATAGCCTTGACTAGAAGGACTTTTGTTGGCAAAGTAATGGCTCTGCTTTTTAATATGCTATCTAGGTTGGTCATAATTTCATGGCTGCAGTCACTATCTGCAGTGATTTTGGAGCCCCAAAATATAAAGTCTGACACTATTTTCACTGTTTCCCCATCTATTTCCCATGAAGTGATGGGACCAGATGCCATGATCTTAGTTTTCTGAATGCTGAGCTTTAAGCCAACCTTTTCACTCTCCTCTTTCACTTTCATCAAGAGGCTCTTTAGTTCCTCTTCACTTTCTGCCATAAGGATGGTGTCATTTGCATATCTGAGGTTATTGATATTTCTCCCATCAATCTTGATTCCAGCTTGTGCTTCTTCCAGCCCAGCATTTCTCATGATGGACTCTGCAAATAAGTTAAATAAGCAGGGTGAAAATATACAGCCTTGACGTACTCCTTTTCCTATTTGGAAACAATCTGTTGTTCCATGTCTAGTTCTAAGTGTTGCTTCCTGTCCTGCATACAGGTTTCTCAATGGGCAGGTCAGGTAGTCTGGTATTCCCATCTCTTTCAAAGTTTTCCACAGTTTATAGTTATCCACACTGTCAAAGGCTTTGGCATAGTCAATAAAGCAGAAGTAGATGTTTTTCTGGAACTCTCTTGCTCTTTTGATGATCCAGCAGATGTTGGCAATTTGATCTCTGGTTCCTCTGCCTTTTCTAAAACCAGCTTGAACATCTGGAAGTTCACAGTTCATGTATTGCAAAGCCTGGCTTAGAGAATTTTAAGCATTATTTTACTAGTGTGTAAGATGAGTGCTATTGTGCAGTAGTTTGAGCATTGTTTGGCATGGCCTTTCTTAGGGATTGGAATGAAAACTGACCTTTTCCAGTCCTGTGGCCACTGCTGAGTTTTCCAAATTTGCTGGCATATTGAGTGCAGCACTTTCACAGCATCATCTTTCAGGATTTGAAATAGCTCAACTGGAATTCCATCCCCTCCACTAGTTTTGTTTGTAGTGATGTTTCCTTAGGCCCACTTGACTTCATATTCCAGGATGTCTGGCTCTAGGTGAGTGATCACACCATTGTAATTATCTGGGTCATGAAGATCTTTTTTGTACAGTTCTTCTGTGTATTCTTGCCACCTTTTTAAAATATCTTCTGCTTCTGTTAGGTCCATAACATTTCTGTCCTTCATTGAGCCCATCATTGCATGAAATATTCCCTTGGTATCTCTAATTTTTTTGAAGAGATCTCTAGTCTTTCTCATTTTGTTGATTTCCTCTATTTCTTTTCATTGATTGCTGAGGAAGGCTTTCTTATCTCTCCTTGCTATTCTTTGGAACTCTGCATTCAGATGTTTATATATTTCCTTTTCTCCTTTGCTTTTCACTTCTCTTCTTTTCACAGTTATTTGTAAGGCCTCCTCAGACAGCCATTTTGCTTTTTTGCATTTCTTTTCCATGGGGTTGGTCTTATTCCCTGTCTCCTGTACAATGTCACAAACCTCCATCCGTAGATTATCTGGCACTCTATCAGATCTAGTCCCTTAAATCTGTTTCTCACTTCCACTGTATAGTCATAAGAGATTTGATTTAGGTCATACCTGAATGGTCTAGTGGTTTTCCCTACTTTCTTCAGTTTAAGTCTGAATTTGGCAATAAGGAGTACATGGGCTCAGCCACAGTCAGATCCTGGTCTTGTTTTTGCTGACTGTATAGAGCATCTCCATCTTTGGCTGCAAAGAATATAATCAATCTGATTTTGGTGTTGACCATTGGGGTGATGTCCATGTCATTGTAATCCACGGCTATGCCCCAACCAGTAATGCTGAAGAAGCTAAAGTTGAACGATTCGATGAACTACAAGACCTTTAGAACTAACACCCAAGAAAGATGTCCTTTTCATTATAGGGGACTGGAATGCAAATTAGAAGTCAAGAAAACACCTGGAGTAACAGGCAAATTTGGCCTTGGAGTACAGAATGAAGCAGGACAAAGTCTAATAGAGTTCTGCCAAGAGAACGCACTGGTCATAGCAAACACCCTCTTCCAACAACAAAAGAGAAGACTCTAAACACGGACATACAGGTATAGCTAAACAGAAATGTGTGCAAAATGGAATGAACTATTTTATGAGGCTATAAGATGAAAGTGCTTAGGTGTATATTGATTTCATTTTATCAAAATATTTTTTTTTTACAGTTAAAAGTATTTTTATTAAAAAAGCACAAATGCAAAGAAATAAACAGAGGAAAATTTATGCGTCGAACCTGGACTGGTCACTTATGATAATATACATGCTACAATTCCATTCTCCCCAATCATTCCACCTATCAAAATATTAAAGCAAACTTTCAAGTTATGCTACCTAGGATGGGCCAGGAGAATAATTGTACTTTAGAAATCTTTCAGTTGGAGAGTTTATTTGATGAACAGGCTGTGACACCTGTGATCATATAATTATTCTCATTGGGAAAGTCTTAGCAGGAGAGCCAACATGATCTTTGAGATCCTATAAAGCCAATTGCTATAGAGATTGTTTTCTTTATAGTATTTTATTTAACCCACACATCTATTTTAAGATATTGGTATTGTCTCATTTTCAGGTGGAGGAAATACAGATAAATGAAGTTAAGTGAATTTTCAAGCCCCTGAACCTGATTGGGAGAGCTGGTATTTAAACCCAGAATTTCTCTCTCTCTTTTTTTAAAGCATTATTCTTAGTTTTGGGCCAAGACAACTAGGCCAATCTTGTCAATATAAGAAATTATTTATCACAATATTAACTTTGCTGAAGAGTTCTGATAGTATCATATATAGTTAATATATGCCAACTAATATGCATTCCATATCCAAAGAATAATAAGAATCTTATATTTTCTTCTTACAAAGTATACCACACGTGAGCAGGTTAACATTTAAATTAAACACACACCACATCTGATTATATTAATTTTATTTCTGGAAATACCAAATGAATGTACCTGCTAGATATCCTGCCTTAATTCTGGAAATTATTTTTTAAATTATTTGTTAATCATAAATATCTCACATAGTGACCTCTCCAGATTGTCACATTCTAAGGTATCACAAGTGATTTGAGCAATTAAGAGTGTAGGATTAACAGAACTCATCCATTTTAAAATAACCAAATTCTAGTTTTATAAAGGAAAAACAAAAAACTGAACACATGCACAAAGAGAAAATCTCTAATTTCAAAAATTGCAGCTTAATTATCTGGCTACTAAAGATATCGTCTAAAAGAAACAAATGGTATGAATCATTGGCCTAATTATAGTAATGTCAGAGCTTGGGTTAGCTTGCAGCAACATTTATTCTCTGTGCCTGGTTCCATCTCTGTAATAATTACAGAGATTTGGCAACACCACTTATATAACCATTGACCATAAATTCAGTTAGACCAAACAGCTTTGGAAACTGATGGTAGGGCAGCTGACACTTTTAATTTACAGATCCTGTTATCATTAGACTGAAGTAGGTGGTGAGGTGAAAAGAGGGTCAGGGCTAAATCCTTCACATGTTGAAATTCTGCCCACAACCATAGTCGACAATTACCCTTCAGAAAATATTATTTAGACAGTCTTTTAGCAAGAGTGACATCTTCTGGCCCACATATGCAATTCAAACTGCTCCATATTTATAATCCTTTGCCATAGCCTAGCTTTATTTCTGCAAATGACAAATCAGCTGAGTTTATAATTATGAAGGACAATATTTAGCACAATAGAGTTCTCGTTCAGTTATTTTGAATTTCTAGTTTAAACAAAATGACTCCAAATTTCTTTGGGTTTCATGGTAACATTTTATTTGCAGTTTTTGTTTATATAATTTTTCTTTCCCAGAAATGCTTAATTTTTTTTGAAGTTTGAATACAACATCCTTATGGTTTAAAAATGTTCTGAGATTTTATTTTGAGCAGTTGATTTGTGATACTACAAAACAATTTTTTACGTTGAAATAATTCTATTGTAAAAATATATGCTCATGTTTCTTTGTTGTGTTATATTTTCAGTTAGTACTCAATAAAGAACAACTGTTCATTGTTATTTTGGTTAACTCTTCTCTTTTTCCTGGTATGTGTGTGTGTGTGTGTACATGTGTGTGCATATGTGGTTATTTTCTTCCAAATGAGTCAGTCTGGAAATATATATATAGTGCCATGTATTGCGAATCTTGTATATTTTGTATCTTTATCATTGACTGCTTTTATTTTTAGGATTTTCTTTAAATCAAGTGAATATTTGTGTGCATACATTTTGTATGTATAATGATTATTATATAGTTTATTTTAATTGATAAAATTACCTTTAGATTTCTAAATATAAAATTTATGTAAAAATATATAAACATTTAAAAAAGTAAACATTCATTATGTTAAAAATGAGAAATGACCACTGTTTACACCTTAGTATATATAATTCCAGAATTTATTTCTATGTAAAATTATAGACACAAGTATATATTAGGTTTTTTAGTACTTCTCATGGAGATCAATCCTGGGTGTTCATTGGAAGGACTGACGCTAAAGCTGAAGCTCCAATACTTTGGCCACCATATGCAACGAGTTGACTCACTGGAAAAGATTCTGATGCTGGGAGGGGTTGGGGGCAGGAGGAGAAGGGGACAAGAGAGAATGAGATGGCTGGATGGCATCACTGACTCAATGGATGTGGGTTTGGGAGGACTTCAGGAGTTGGTGATGGACAGGGAGGCCTGGCGTGCTGTGATTCATGGGGTCACAAAGAGTCGGACATGACTGAGTGACTGAACTGAACTATATAACAAGGATAGACTCACAGTGGTCTATAATTTATTTTTAATCTAAATGACACTATCGGAATAATAAACAGTAATATTATTTTTCTGTGATATTTATCTTAAGATTAACTCTGTAGAACGTGCAGTTGTCTTTTAAGCAGAACAGATACAAAGGCACATAGCTTAAGAGCATCTAAGCTTTTCTACTTTGATCATATCTTTGTCTGTCTTTAAAACAAAACATAGCATCTGAAAAATGTTAACTTGGATATATCACCTTCTTGAAATTGTGCTCATGTGCCCCTTCATTTCTGCTAATCTAAGAACTGATGCTTTTGAACTGTGGTGCTGGAGAAGACTCTTGAGAGTCCCTCGGACTGCAAGGAGATCCAACCAGTCCATTCTAAAGGAGATCAATCCTGGGTGTTCGTTGGAAGGACTGATGCTAAAGCTGAAAGTCCAATACTTTGGCCACCTCATGCGACGAGTTGACTCACTGGAAAAGACTCTGATGCTAGGAGGGATTGGGGGCGAGAGGAGACGGGGTTGACAGAGAATGAGATGGCTGGATGGCATCACCAACTCGATGGACATGAGTTTGAGTGAACTCCGGGAGTTGGCGATGGACAGGGAGGCCTGGCGGCTGTGATTCTTGGGGTTGCAAAGAGTCAGACACGACTGAGCAACTGAACTGAATTGAACTGAAACATCTTTCTGGAAACATCATTGCTAACTAAAGAAGCTTGATTGCCATCTGGCTCTGCAAGGATTCAGTCATCAGCCACAGGAGACCTTGACCTTTAACACACCCTGAGAGGAATTGAGTGCAGAGATAGGAATGAGGCACTTTGTGCTCTGGGAAAACTAGCAGAACAGCACTTCAGATAGATATTTTCAGGAGAAATGTTTTATGAATCTGTGTTCTTACATCTTTCAATAGTTAGAAAGCACTGAAACAAGTAACTAAGTTATCTGTTCTTCGTGACCAGCAGCAACCTTCTACAGAACTATATGCTTGGTTGCTTGTACCCCTTTGTCAAAATCACATGTATACTGACCTTCTCCTTACCTTTTCAGGGCAGTTTCTCAGAGTTATCTGAGAGGCTGTGTCTCAGGCTTAGTCCTCAGTAAGACATGGAATAAATTCAACTCACAGCGTTTACAATGAGTGTGGTTTCTTTTGGGCAGGGAAGTAGAAGATTAGTATTGTATCTTTAAGTCACTATTAATTATCTGATTCACTTAACCTCTTTTAGTCTCCATTTTCTTACTTCTGAAGTTCATAATACCTACTGCAGAAGGTTAATGCAGGAATAAATTTTAATATAGATGGAAAAGTGTTCTGTAAACTACTAAGCACCTTGAGTAGTAATAATTACTGTATTAATGGATTTCATATCTACCTACTTTTCCTCATTTAATCTTCCAAACTAATATTATGAAGCAAATAAATTTTCATTTTACAAGCATAAAAATTGAATAAGGCTAAATGGGGGAGAAGGAACAAGATGGCGGAGGAATAGGACAGAGAGACCACTCTCTCCCCTACAAATTCATCAAAATAACATTTGAACGTGGAGTAAAGACCACAAAACAACTTCTGAATGCTGGCAGAGGACATCAGGCACCCAGAAAAGCAGCCCATTGTCTTCGAACGGAGGTAGGAAAAAACATAAAAGTTAAAAAGAGAGACAAAAGAAGTAAGGACAGAGCTCCGTCCTGGGAAGGGAGGCTTTAAAAAGAGAAGTTTCCAAACACCAGGAAACAATCTCACTGGCTAGTCTGTGGCGAGCCTTGGAACCTCAGAGGGCCACATAACCGGGAGGAAAAAGAAAGAAATAATTAAAACCCACAGATTACCCACCAAATGGTAACTCCCAGCGGAGAAGCAGTGCAGACGCCTGCATATGCCATTAGCAAGCGGGGGCTGGACAAGGAGGAGGCAACTGAACTGCTTAGAGCGAGGACTGGGCTTGAATGTCTTGAAAACAATCTGAGAGAACTAACTGGAGATAGCAAAGGAGACTGGGATAGCTTCCCCATGAAAAGGCAGAAAGCCCTAACCTAGGCTCTGCCAGCTTCATTCAGAGAACAAAGGGCTGAGCAGAGCGAGCCAGCTGCGGTCGGCCCATCCCCCATCCCCTGCCGAGACAGGCAGGGAGGTCAGCCAGAGCCGGAGCGGGCAACCGTGGCCCCAGAAAGGCATCCAATACAAACAGCATGCAGGCTTGTTGCTAATCAAGACTTCTTGGGCTTGGGCTGGTCGATATCCCCCTGAGAAGGTGCGCCGGTTGTACACCCAGAAAACCAAGTTACAGGGACTGGGGAGGTGATAAATCGCAGCGACTGCACTCGCCAAACACCTGATCACCTGAGCTGCTCGGACAGGGGAAGGCACAAAATGCAGACCCAGCCAAGTCTGTGGCTTTGTGGAGTACCCGAGAAACTGAACTTGAGACGCTCAGACCTGGGAAGTGCATACAACCCAGTGCCGGTTTCGGACAGTTCCGAGCAGAGCAACCTAGAGCCTGTGCAGTGTAGACTGGGACAACACATGCGCTGTGAGCTGGGGCAAACCCAGTGTGGCTGAGACACTGCGAGCACTCCCCACAGACGCCAGAGATATTTGTCTGCAGTGTTCCTCCTTTCCCAGAACAGGACTGAACAACTAAGCCTTAAAAAGTGTCTATCTGTCCCCTAGTATCAGGGCGGAAATTAGACACTGAAGAGACCAGCAAACAGAAGCTAAAACAGAGGGAACCACCTTGGAAATGACAGATAGAGAAGTCTAGAAACTACTCCAAGAATAAGACCAAAAACCAGAGGCAAGAGGTTTAAGCCCGAATCCTGAGAACACCAGAGAACTCCTGACTCCAGGGAACATTAATCGATAGGAGCTCATCAAATGCCTCCTACACTAAACCTACACTAAAACCAAGCACCACCCAAGGTTCTACAAGTTCCAGAGCAAGATATACCATGCAAATTCTCCAGCAACACAGGAAAATAGCCCTGAGTTTCAATATACAGGCTGCCCAAAGTCACTCCAAACCCACTGACATCTCATAACTCATTACTGGACACTTCATTGCACTCAAGAGAGAAGAAATCCAGCTCCACCCACCAGAACACCGACACAAGCTTCCCTCACCAGGGAACCTTGACAAGTCACCCGTCCAAACCCACACACAGCGAGGAAACTACATAATAAAGAGAACTCCACAAACGGCCAGAAGAGGGAAAGGCCACCTGAAGCAAAGCAATATAAGCAAGACGAAGAGGCAGAGAAATACCCAGCAAATAAAGGAACAAGATAAATGCCCACCAACACAAACAAAAGAGGAGGATATAGGGAATCTACCTGATAAAGAATTTCAAATTTTGATGGTGAAATTGATTCAAAACTTGAAAGCAAAATGGAGTTACAGATAAATAACTTGGAGAAAAGGATTGAGAAGATGGAAGAAAGGTTTAACAAGGACTTAGAGGAAATAAAAAAGAGTCAATATACAATGAATAATGCAATAGATGAGATCAGAAACACTCTGGAGGGAACAAACAGTAGAATAACAGAGGCAGAAGACAGGATAAGTGAGCTAGAAGATAGAATTGTAGAAATAAATGAAACAGAGAGGAAAAAAGAAAAAAGAATTAAAAGAAATGAGAACAATATTAGAGACCTCTGGGACAATGTTAAATGCTCCAACATTCGAATCATAGGAGTCCCAGAAGAAGAAGACAAAAAGAAAGACCATGAGAGAATACTTGAGGAGATAATAGTTGAAAATTTCCTTAAAATGGGGAAAGAAATAATCACCCAAGTCCAAGAAACCCAGAGAGTCCCCAACAGGATAAACCCAAGGTGAAATACTCCAAGACACATATTAATCAAATTAACAAAATCAAACACAAAGAACAAATATTAAAAGCAGCAAGGGAAAAGCAGCAAATAACACACAAGTGGATTCCCATAAGGATAACAGTTGATCTTTCAACAGAAACTCTTCAGGCCAGGAGGGAATGGCAAGACATACTTAAAGTGATGAAAGAAAATAACCTACAGCCAGATTACTGTACCCAGCAAGGATCTCATTCAAATATGAAGGAGAAATCAAAAGCTTTACAGACAAGCAAAAGCTGAGAGAATTCAGCATCACCAAACCAGCTCTCCAACAAATGCTAAAGGATCTTCTCTAGTCTGGAAATACAGAAAGGGTGTATAAACTCGAACCCAAAGCAATAAAGAAAATGGCAATGGGATCATACTTATCAATAATTACCTTAAAGGTAAATGGGTTGAATGCCCCAACTAAAAGACAAGCCTGGCTGAATGGATACAAAAACAAGAACCCCATATGTGTTTTCTACAAGAGACCCACCTCAAAACGAGGGACACATACAGACTGAAAGTGAAGGGCTGGAAAAAGATATTCCATGCAAATAGAGACCAAAAGAAAGCAGGAGTAGCAATACTCATATCAGATAAAATAGACTTTAAAACAAAGGCTGTGAAAAGAGACAAAGAAGGAAACTACATAATGATCAAAGGATCAATCCAAGAAGAAGGTACAACTATTATAAATATTTATGCACCCAACATAGGAGCACCACAATATGTAAGACAATTACTAACAAGCATGATAGGGGATATTGACAAAAATTCAATAATAGTGGGAGATTTTAATACCCCACTTACATCTATGGATAGATCAACTAAACAGAAAATTAACAAGGAAACACAAACTTTAAATGATACAGTAGACCAGTTAGACCTAATAGATATCTATAGGACATTTCACCCCAAAACAATGAATTTCACCTTTTTCTCAAGCGCAGAAGATTTTCCAGGATAGATCACATCCTGGGCCATAAATCTAGCCTTGGTAAATTCAAAAAATTGAAATCATTCCAAGCATCTTTTCTGACCACAATGGAGTAAGATTAGATCTCAATTACGGGAGAAAAACCATTAAAAAAGCCAACATATGGAGGCTGAACAACACGCTGCTAAATAATGAACAAATCATAGAAGAAATCAAAAGAGAAATCAAAATATGCATAGAAATGAACGAAAATGAAAACACAACAACCCCAAACCTCTGGGACACTGTAAAAGCTGTGCTAAGGGGGAAGTTCATAGTGATACAGGCACACCTCAAGAAACAAGAAAAAAGTCAACTAAATAACCTAACCATACATCTAAAGAAACTAGAAAAGGAAGAAATGAAGAACCCAAGTGTTAGTAGAAGGAAACAAATCGTAAAAATTAGGGCAGAGATAAATGCAAAAGAAACAAAAGAGACCATAGCAAAAATCAACAAAGCCAAAAGCTGGTTCTTTGAGAAGGTAAATAAAATTGAAAAACCACTAGCCAGACTCATCAAGAAACAAAGGGAGAAGAACCAAATCCATAAAATTAGAAATGAAAATGGAGAGATCACAACAGACAACACAGAAATACAAAGGATTATTAGAGAATACTATCAGCAATTATATGGCAATAAAATGAATACCCTGGAAGAAATGGACAAATTCCTAGAAAAGTACAACTATCCAAAACTGAACCAGGAAGAAATAGAAAATCTGAACAGACCCATCACAAGCACGGAACTAGAGGCTGTAATCAGAAATCTTCCAACAAACAAAAGCCCAGATCCAGATAGTTTCACAGCTGAATTCTATCAAAAATTTAGAGAAGAGCTAACACCGATTCTACTCAAACTCTTCCAGAAATTTGCTGAGAAAGGGAAACTTCCAAACTCATTCTATGAGGCCACCATCACTCTAATCCCAAAACCTGGTAAAGAGCCCACAAAAAAGAAAACTACAGGCCAATATCACTGACGAACATAGATGCAAAAATCCTTAACAAAATTCTAGCAATCAGAATCCAACAACACATTAAGATCATACATCATGACCAAGTGGGCTTTATCCCAGGAATGCAAGGATTCTTCAATTACCGCAAATCAATCAACATAATACAGCACATTAACTGAAAAATAAAAATCATATGATTATCTCAAAAGATGCAGAGAAAGCCTTCGACAAAATTCAACATCCATTTATGATAAAAACCCTCCAGAAAGTGGGAATAGAAGGGTCATACCTCAACATAATAAAAGCTATATATGACAAACCCACAGCAAACATTATCCTCAACGGTGAAAACCTGAAGACATTTCCCCTAAATTCAGGAACAAGACAAGGGTGCCCACTCTCCCCACTACTATTCAACATAGTTCTGGAAGTTTTGGCTACAGCAATCAGAGCAGAAAAAGACATAAAAGGAATACAAATTGGAAAAGAAGAAGTAAAACTTTCACTGTTCGCTGATGACATGATCCTCTACACAGAAAACTCTAAAGACTCGACCAGAAAACTACTAGAGCTAATCAATGAATACAGTAAAGTTGCAGGATATAAGATCAACACACAGAAATCCCTTGTATTCCTATACACTAATAATGAGAAAATAGAGAAATTAAGGAAACTATTCCATTTACTGTTGCAACGAAAAGAATTAAATACTTAGGATCATATCTACCTAAGGAAACAAAAGACTTGTACATAGAAAACTATAAAACACTAGTGAAAGTAATCAAAGAGGACACTAATAGATGGAGAAATATACCGTGTTCATGGATTGGAAGAATAAATATTGTGAAAATGAGTATACTACCAAAAGTAATTTATACATTCAATGCAATCCCTATCAAGCTACCAACGATATTTTTCACAGAACTAGAAGAAATAATCTCACAATATGTATGGAAATACAAAAAACCTCGAATAGCCAAAGCAATCTTGAGGAAGAAGAAAGGACCTGGGGGAATTAACCTGCCAGACTTCAGGCTCTACTACAAAGCAACAGTCATCAAGACAGTATAGTACTGGCATAAAGACAGAAATATAGATAATGGAACAAAATAGAAAGCCCAAAGATAAATCCACGCACCTATGGACACTTTATCTTTGACAAAGGAGGCAAGAATATAAAATGGAGAAAAGACAGTCTATTTAACAAATGGTGCTGGGAAAACTAGTCAGCCACTTGTAAAAGAATGAAACTAGGACACTTCCTAACACCATACACCAAAATAAACTCAAAATGGATTAGAGAGCTAAATGTAAGACCAGAAACTATAAAACTCCTAGAAGAGAACGTAGGCAAAACACTCTCTGACATAAATCACAGCAGGATACTCTAATACCCACCTCCCAGAATATTGGAAATAAAAGCAAAAATAAACAAATGGGACCTAATTAAAATCAAAAGCTTCTGCACAGCAAAGGAAACTCTAAGCAAGGTGAAAAGAGTGCCTTCAGAATGGGAGAAAATAATAGCAAATGAAGCAACTGATAAAGGATTAATCTACAAAATATGCAAGCAGCTCCTGCAGCTCAATTCCAGAAAAATAAATGACCCAATCAAAAAATGGGCCAAAGAACTAAACAGACATTTCTCCAAAGAAGACATAAAGATGGCTAACAAACACATGAAAAAATGCTCAACATCCCTCATAATCAGAGAAATGCAAATCAAAACCACAATGAGATACCATTTCACACCAGTCAGAATGGATGCTATCCAAAAGTCTACATGCAATAAATGCTGGAGAGGATGTGGAGAGAAGGGAACCCTCTTACACTGTTGGTGGGAATGCAAACTAGTACAGCCACTATGGAGAACAGTGTGGAGATTCCTCAAAAAACTGGAACTAGAACTGCCATATGATCCAGCAATCGCACTCCTGGGCATACACACCGAGGAAAGCAGAACTGAAAGAGACACGTGTCCTCCAATGTTCATTGCAGCACTGTTTATAATAGCCAGGACATGGAAGCAACCTAGATGTCCATCTGCAGACGAATGGATAAGAAAGCTTTGGTACATATACACAATGAAGTATTACTCAGCCATTAAAAAGAATGCATTTGAACCAGTTCTAATGAGTAGGATGAAACTAGAGCCCATTATACAGAGTGAAGTAAGCCAGAAAGTAAAACACCAATACAATATACTAACGCATATATATGGAATTTAGAAATACGCAAATGATAACCCTGTATACGAGATAGCAAAAGAGACACAGATGTATAGAACAGTCTTTGGGACTCTGTGGGAGAGGGTGAGGGTGGGATGGTTTGGGAGAATGGCATTGAAACATGAATATTTTCATACGTGAAACGAGTCGCCAGTTCATGGTCGATGCATGTTACAGGATGCTCGGGGCTGGTATGCGGGTATAACCCAGAGGGAGGATAAAGGGAGAAGGGAGGTGGGAGGGGGGTTCGGAAGTGGGAACTCATGTATACCTGGGGTGGATTCATGTCAATGTATGACAAAACCAACCAATATAATATTGTAAAATAATTAGCCTCCAATAATAATTAAAATATAAATAAATAAGGCTAAATGACATGGCTAGATTAAAATGCAAGTGATGGAGCTGAGACTCGGAGTCAAGTAATTCTGTATCTGTGTCCAGAAAGCCATGAGGAAGAATCATATTTTAATATATTAATAAATTTATTCAGAAATATATAAGAAATAGTAAAATATAATTTAATCTTTTCAAAATTTATTCTTGAATAAATTAATATATTCTATACAAGGCAAAATGACTATAAAGAATTCACATTGTAAATTATACTTTTTATTTCACAGAAGATAGGAAAAGCGTCTGCCTCCAATGCGGGAGACCCTGGTACGAACCCTGGGTAGGGAAGTTCCCCTGGAGAAGGAAATGGTAACCCACTAAAGTATTCTTGCCCAGGGAATCCCACGGACGGAGAAGCCTAGTAGGCTACAGTCCACGGGGCCGCATAGAGTCGGACACGACTGAGCGATGGAACGGAAACGTTTCAACTATTTCTATTTTAAAGAGAACCCAATATCAAACTGCATAACATTTTGCTATATATAAACATCAGCTTGCTTTCAAATGATAAATACATACTTGTAATTCATACCAAAAACAAATAAAAACAATGGTAATATGATTCACGATTCACATATTGCTGAAGCCTAGTTTGGAGAATTTTGAGCATGACTTTACTAGCGTCTGAGATTAGTGCAATTGTGCGGTAGTTGGAGTATTCTTTCACATTCCCTTTCTTTCGGATTGGAATGAAGACTGACCTTTTGCAGTCCTGTGACCATTGCTGAGTTTTCCAAATTTGCTGGCATATTGAGTGCAGCACTTTCACAGCATCATCTTTCAAGATTTGAAGTAGCTCAACTGGAATTTCAACACGTCCACTAGCTTTGTTCGTCGTGATGCTCTCTAAGGCCCACTTGACTTCACATTCCAAGATGTCTGGTTCCAGGAGAGTGATCATGCCATCGTGATTATCTTGGTCATGAAAATCTTTTTTTGTACAGTTCTTCTGTGTATTATTGCCACGTCTTCTTAATATCTTCTGCTTCTGTTAGGTCCATACCATTTCTGTCCTTTATCGAGCCCATCTTTGCATGAAATGTTCCCTTGGAATCTCTAATTTTCTTGCAGAGATCTCTTGTTTTTCCTATTCTGTTGTTTTCCTCTATTTCTTGGCATTGATCACTGAGGAAGGCTTTCTTATCTCTCCTTGCTATTCTTTGGAACTCTGCATTCAGATGCTTATATCTTTCCTTTTCTCCTTTGCTTTTCACTTCTCTTCTTTTCACAGCTATTTGTAAGGCCTCCTCAGACAGCCATTTTCCTTTTTTGCATTTCTTTTCCATGGGGATGATCTTGGTCCCTGTCTCCTGTACAATGTCACGAACTTTCATCCAGAGTTCATCAGGCACTCTATCTATCAGATCTAGTCCCTTAAATCTATTCCTCACTTCCACTGTATAATCATAAGGGATTTGATTTAGGTCATATCTGAATGGTCTAGTGGTTTTCCCTACCTTCTTCAATTTAAGTCTGAATTTGGTAGTAAGGAGTTCATGATCTGAGCCACAGTCAGCTCCTGGTCATTTTTTTGCTAACTGTATAGAGATTCTCCACCTTTGGCTGCAAAGAATATCATCAATCTGATTTCGGTGTTGACCATCTGGTGATGTCCATGTGTGGAGTCTTCTCTTGTGTTGTTGGAAGAGGATGTTTGCTATCACCAGTGCGTTCTCTTGACAAAACTCTATTAGCCTTTGCCCTGCTTCATTCTGTGCTCCAATGCCAAATTTGCCTGTTACTCCAGGTGTTTCTTGACTTCCCACTTTTGCATTCGAGTCCCCTATAATGAAAAGGACATCTTTTTTGGGTGTTAGTTCTAAGAGGTCTTGTAGGTCTTCATGGAACTGTTGAACTTCGGCTTCTTCAGCATTACTGGTTGGGGCATAGACTTGGATTACTGTAATATTGAATGGTTTGCCTTGGAAACGAACAGAAATCATTCTGTCGTTTTTAAGATTGCATCCAAGTACTGCATTTCGGACTCTTTTGTTGACCATGGTGGCTACTCCATTTCTTCTAAGGGATTCCTGCCCACAGTAGTAGATATAATGGTCATCTGAGTTAAATTCACCCATTCCAGTCCATTTCAGTTCACTGATTCCTAGAATGTCGATGTTCACTCTTGCCATCTCCTGTTTGACCACTTCCAATTTGCCTTGATTCATGGACCTAACATTCCAGGTTCCTATGCAATATTGCTCTTTACAGCATCGGACCTTGCTTCTATCATCAGTCACATCCACAACTGGGTTTTTGTTTCGCTTTGGTTTTTCCCGTGGTCATGTATGGATGTGAGAGTTGGACTGTGAAGAAAGCTGATCGCCGAAGAATTGATGCTTTTGAACTGTGGTGCTGGAGACGACTCTTGAGAGTCCCTTGGACTGCAAGGCGATCCAGCCAGTCTTCTAAAGGAGATCAATCCTGGGTGTTCATTGGAAGGACTTATGCTAAAGCTGAAACTCCAATACTTTGGCCACCTCATGCGACGAGTTGCCTCACTGGAAAAGAGTCTGATGCTAGGAGGGATTGGGGGTAGGAGGAGACGGGGTCGACAATGAGATGGCTGGATGGCATCACCGACTTTATGGACATGACTTTGAGTGAAGTCCGAGAGTTGATGGATAGAGAGGCCTGGCGTGCTGTGGTTCATGGGGTCGCAAAGAGTCAAGACCCGACTGAGCGACTGAACTGAACTGAGCTGAATATGATTCAGTCTTCTCATACTAGTTGTAGTCAGATTTGTTTTTTCTCTGGGTAGTCAAGTGGAGAAATATCTAATAACTTAAGTGTTTGCAATTAATCATGGGATTTAGTTTATTGTATTTTGAGAACAATCCAAATTAATTTTGCATTTTTATAGGAGTAATAGTGTCAATCATTTTCTTCAGGTTGCATCTCCAGAGATTACTTAAGCAAACTATCCACAGTTTATAGCATTGTATTTGAGAGGGGTGATAAAAACCAACAACAATATGCTTTGATTTGTGACAAGCATACAATGTTGTCTTATCAATTAACTTTTAACTTTGATCACAGTATTCTCCAGGAAGAGAAACAATATCTTATGAAATTCCTCTCCTAATTTGGGTTTGGGCACCTGTGGGATGCAATGATATTTTTCTTGATTATAAAATGGATAACTTGTTTTCATGCTGGGAAAGACTGAGGGCAGGAAGAGAAGGGGTTGACAGAGTATGTGATGGTTGAATGGCATCAATGACTCAGTTGACTTGAGTAGGAGCAAACTCCCAGAGATAGTGAAGGCAGGGAAGCCTGGCATGCTGCAGTCCATGGGATTGGTCACAAACAGCTGTACACTAATTAGTGACTGAACAACAACAAAGTAACTGGGGTAATGTGATAGGTGATAAGTTGCTTGCTTTAGTCGTATCTGACTCTTTGTGACCATATGGACTGTAGTCCACCAGGCCCCTCTGTCTGTGGGATTCTCCAGGCAAGAATACTGGAGTGGGTTGCCATGTCCTTCTCCAGTGGATCTTCCAGGCCCAGGGATCGAATCCTGCATTTGCAGGTGGTTTCTTTACCAGTAGCACCACCTATGAGCAGATTATATGTATTTTTTTAATCTAAAATTTTAAACCTAATGTTTTGGGACATCAATGCTAACCTTCATGGTATATATTAATAGGAAGATTTAAAAAATATAAAATGGTACACTGAGTTAAAATGTGTCTTAGTGAAGAAAAACACACAACATACAGGTTGCAAGTTAAGTTTTATTCAAGGAATTTATGAAAGACTGTAGCCCAGGAGACAGCCTCTCAGATAGCTCTTGAGAAATTGCTCTGACAGGGTAAAGCCAAGGTTATTAAGGAGTTTGGTTTTTCCTTTCTTTTTCAGGGAAAAAAAAAAGATGTAGTCAAACATCAAATGATTGTTTTTTCACTCAGTTCAGTTCAGTTCAGTTGCTCAGTCGTGTCCGACTCTCCACGACCCCATGAATCACAGCATGCCAGGCCTCCCTGTCCATCACCAATTCCAGGAATGTACTCAAACTCACGTCCACAGAGTCGGTGATGCCATCCAGCCATCTCATTCTCGGTCATCCCCTTCTCCTCCTGCCCCCAACCTTTCCCAGCATCAGAGTCTTTTCCAGTGAGTCAACTCGTCGCATGAGGTGGCCAAAGTACTGCAGTTTCAGCTTTAGCATCAGTCCTTCCAATGAACACCCAGGATCGATCTCCGTCAGAATGGACTGGTTGGATCTCCTTGCGGTACAAGGGACTCTCAAGAGTCTTCTCCAACACCAGAGTTCAAAAGCATCAGTTCTTCGGCGATCAGCTTTCTTCACAGTCCAACTCTCACATCCATACATGACCACGGGAGAAACCATAGTCTTGACTAGACGGACCTTTGTTGGCAAAGTAATGTCTCTGCTTTTTAATATATTATCAAGGTTGGTCATAACTTTCCTTCCAAGGAGCAAGCGTCTTTTAGTTTCATGGCTGCAATCAGCATCTGCGGTGATTTTGGAGCCCAAAAAAATAAAGCCTGACACTGTTTCCACTGTTTCCCCATCTATTTCCCATGAAGTGATGGGACCAGATGCCATGATCTTTGTTTTCTGAATGTTAAACTTCAAGCCTCCCTTTTCACTCTCCTCTTTCACTTTCATCAAGAGGCTTTTGAGTTCCTCATCAATTTCTTCCATAAAGGTAGTGTCATCTGCATATCTGAGATTATTGATATTTCTCCTAGCAATCTTGATTCCAGTTTGTGCTTCTTCCAGGCCAGCATTCCTCATGAAGTACTCTGCATATAAGTTAAATAAGCAAAGTGACAATATACAGCCTTGACGCACTCCTTTTCCTATTTGGAACCAGTCTGTTGTTCCATGTCCAGTTCTGACTGTTTCTTCCTGACCTGCATACAAGTTTCTCAAGAGGCAGGTCAGGTGTTCTGGGATTCCCATCTCTTTCAGAATTTTCCACACTTTATTGTGATCCACACAGTCAAAGGCTTTGGCATACTCAATGAATCAGAAATAGATGTTTTTCTGGAACTCTCTTGCTTTCTCCATGATCCAGTGGATGTTGGCAATTTGATCTCTGGTGCCTCTGCCTTTTCTAAAACATGTTTGAACATCTGGGAGTTCACGGTTCACATATTGCTAAAGCCTGGCTTGGAGAATTTTGAGCATGACTTTACTAGTATGTGAGATGAGTGCAATTGTGCGGTAGTTTGAGCATTCTTTGGCATTGCCTTTCTTTGGGATTGGAATGAAGACTGACCTTTTCCAGTCCTGTGACTATTGCTGAGTTTTCCAAATTTGCTGGCATATTGAGTGAGCACTTTCACAGCATCATCTTTCAAGATTTGAAATAGCTCAACTGGAATTCCATCACCCCCACTACCTTTGTTCGTAGTGATGCTTTCTAAGGCCCACTTGACTTCACATTCCAAGATGTCTGGCTCTAGGTCAGTGATCACGTTCTCGTGACTATCTTGGTCATGAAGATCTTTTTTGTACAGTTCTTCTGTGTATTCTTGCCACCTCTTCTTAATATCTTCTGCTTCTGTTAGGTCCATACCATTTCTGTCCTTTATTGAGCCCATCTTTGCATGAAATGTTCCCTTGGAATCTCTAATTTTCTTGCAAAGATCTCTTGTTTTTCCTATTCTGTTGTTTTCCTCTATTTCTTGGCATTGATCACTGAGGAAGGCTTTCTTATCTCTCCTTGCTATTCTTTGGAACTCTGCATTCAGATGCTTATATCTTTCCTTTTCTCCTTAGCTTGTCGCTTCTCTTCTTTTCACAGCTATTTATTTGTAAGGCCTCCTCAGACAGCCCTTTTGCTTTTTTGCATTTCTTTTCCATGGGGATGGTCTTGGTCCCTGTCTCCTTTACAATGTCACGAACCTCCGTCCAGAGTTCATCAGGCACTCTATCTATCAGATGTAGTCCCTTAAATCTATTCCTCACTTCCACTGTATAATATAAGGGATTTGATTTAGGTCATACCTGAATGGTCTAGTGGTTTTCCCTACTTTCTTCATTTTAAGTCTGAATTTGGCAGTAAGAAGTTCATGATCTGAGCCACAGTCAGCTCCTGGTCTTGTTTTTGCTAACTGTATAGAGATTCTCCATCTTTGGCTGCAAAGAGTATCATCAATCTGATTTCGGTGTTGACCATCTGGTGATGTCCATGTGTGGAGTCTTCTCTTGTGTTGTTGGAAGAGGATGTTTGCTATCACTAGTGCGTTCTCTTGACAAAACTCTATTAGCCTTTGCCCTGCTTCATTCTGTGCTCCAATGCCAAATTTGCCTGTTACTCTAGGTGTTTCTTGACTTCCTACTTTTGCATTCCAGTCCCCTATGATGAAAAGGACATCTTTTTTGGGTGTTAGTTCTAAAAGATCTTGTAGGTCTTCATAGAACCGTGCATCTTCGGCTTTTTCAGCATTACTGGATGGGGCATAGACTTGGATTACTGTAATATTGAATGGTTTGCCTTGGAAACGAACAGAAATCATTCTGTCATTTTTAAGATTGCATCCAAGTACTGCATTTCGGACTCTTTTGTTGACCGTGATGGCTACTCCATTTCTTCTAAGGGATTCCTGCCCACAGTAGTAGTTATAATGGTCATCTGAGTTAAATTCACCCATTCCAGTCCATTTCAGTTCACTGATTCCTAGAATGTCGATGTTCACTCTTGCCATCTCCTGTTTGACCACTTCCAATTTGCCTTGATTCATGGACCTAACATTCCAGGTTCCTATGCAATATTGCTCTTTACAGCATCGGACCTTGCTTCTACCATCAGTCACATCCACAACTGGGTATTGGTTTTGCTTTGCTCCATCCCTTCATTCCTTCTAGAGTTACTTCTCCACTGATCTCCAGTAGCATACTGGGCACCTACCGACCTGGGGAATTCTTCATTCAGTATCCTATCATTTTACCCTTTCATACTGATCATGGGGTTCTCAAGGCAAGTATACTGAAGTGGTTTGCCATTCCCTTCTCCAGTGGACCACATTCGGCTGTGGTCCATGTGATCACATCAACTAGTTTCCTGTGATTATGATTTCAGTGTGTCTGCCCTCTGATGCCCCCTCGCAATACCTACCGTCTTATTTGGGTTTCTCTTACCTTGGTCGTGGAAAATCTCTTCACAGCCGCTCCAGCAAAGTGCAGCCACTGTACCTTACCTTGTACGAGGGGTATCTCCTCAAGGCCCCCCCTCCTGACCTTTAACGTGGAGTAGCTCTTCTCAGCCCTTCTGCACCAGCGCAGCCACCGCCTATTGGACGTGGGGCAGCTCCTCTCAGCCGCTGGCCCTGGCCTCAGACGTGGGGTAGCTCCTCTCCGCCGTGCCTCTTTGCCTGGTCGGTTGTGCCAGGGCCGGCATCTCTCGGGTCTGCGCCGCGGGGGCTGGCGTCTCTTCAGTCTGCGCCCCCGGGGCCGGCATCTCTCGCATCCTCGCCGCTGGGGCCGGCATCTCTCGCATCAAGTTAGTGATTTTTGTGCATTACTATGTATAGGAAGATGCAAGAATCTGGGTTAGTTGAAATTATTCCTTAGGTATACATCTTGATCTAAGACCAAAGCACTGAATACTTTCATTTTTCTTGTTTTTCTCTTTCCTGAATTTTCAACAGGGTGCACCAAGGTGCAGAGGAGGAGGGCATATGCAGTGGCTGATGTTTTGATCCTTTAAGAGCTGGAATGGCCAGAACATCCTTTATTTACTGTAATGGCAGGCACCAATCCCTGTCCACCAGATATTGAGATGGTTTAAAAGAATAGAAAACCTTATAACACAAGCATTCTTTTCTTGCTGCTCCCACAGGTGATTCGCTGGGCCATGTGTACCCTGTGTAAGCCCATTCTAATTGAAAATATATAGCAAGTATGCAGTTCACTTCAAATACTCTTTTGACTTAATTTTAAACTTTTGTTTTTGTAGCTTTTGTTTGATTTTCTACTAAAGTCTGTTCTTAAGTTCCTGGATTTTTAAAAATTATAAATAATGACGTCGATTTGCTCTGTTCAATGTATTGAAAGGATTTTACTTTAAGCATGCTTTCACTTAGATGGAAACATTTTATATTCACCAAGCAAGCTGGGTCTTGCTTTACATCAATGTTCTTGAATTAAATGCATAACTGTTTTCTACTATTACTAAATTCTCATTCACATGCTCAAACTGAGTTCAGAACCTTTGATATCAGTTCTTTTCTAATTAAACACAAATGCTATGTGGTCAGTAATATATTTACTTTCATAAATGGGTGTCGAATTTATGAAAAGTTTTTCTGCATCAAATGAGATGGTCATATGCTTTTTATTCCATTTGTTAATGTGGTATATCACATTGATTGATTTGTGGGTATTGAAAAATCCTTGCATCCATGAGATAAATCCCATTTGATACAGAGATTCATTTTGCTAGTATTTTGTTGAGGAATTTTATGTCTGTGTTCATCAACGATATTGGCCTGTAATTTTTTTTTGTTGTTGTTGTGTCCTTCGTTTTGGTGTCAGAGCAATGGTGGCTATATAGGATGAGTTCTGGAGTGTTCCTCCCGCTATAGTTTTTTTTTTTTGGGGGGGGGAGGGGGCATAATTTCAGAACAGATGTTAATTCTTCTCTCAATGTTTGCTCGGAATTTGCCTGTGAAGCCATCTGGCTTTTGTTTGTTGTGAGTTTTTAAATCACAGTTCAATTTCATTGCTTGTAATTGGTCTGTTCATATTTTCTTTTCCTGATTCAATCTTAAAATTTGTCCACTTTTTCTAGATTGTCCATTTTGTTGTATAGTTGCTTTGTAGTACTCTCTTGGGCTTCCCAGGTGGCACTAGCAGTAAAGAACTCACCAAACAATGCTAGAGACCAAAGAGACATGGTTTGATCCTTGGGTGGGGAAGTTCCCATGGAGCAGTGCATGGTAACCTACTCCAGTGTTCTTGTCTGGAGAATCGCCATGGAAAGAGGAGCCTGGCAGACCACAATTCAGAGGGTTGCAAAGAGTCAGACACAACTGAAGTGACTTAACACACTTTTATGGTTCTTTGTATTTCTGTGGTATTGGTTATAAATTCTCCATTTCATTTTTAATTTTATAATTTTTTGCGTGCTTGTTTGCTTGGTGAGTTTTCTCTGATGACTCAAATGGTAAAGAATCTGCCTGTAATGCAGAAGACCTGGGTTCAGTCCATAAGTTAGGAAGATCCCCTGGAGAAGGGAATGCAACCCACTCATTCTTGCCTGTAGAATCTCCATGGACAGAGGAGCCTGGCAGGCTATAGTCCATGGGGTCACAAAGAGTCTGAAGTGACTGAGTGACTAACACACTAGTTGCTCCGTCACGTCCAACTCTTTGCAAGCCTTTGGATTGTAGTCCTACAGGCTCCTCTCTCCGTGGGATTTTGCTGCAAGAATACTGGGGTGCGTTGCCATTTTCTTCCTCCAGGGGACCTTCTCTGACTCAGGGAGCAAACTCATGTCCCTCATGTCTCCTGCATTAAAGGTGGATTCTTTACCCACTGAGCCATCAGGGAAGCCCATTAATTTGATATCCCTCCATTTTTTCTTGATGAGTCTGGCTAAATGTGTATTAATTTTGTTTATCTTTTCAAAAAACAGTCTTTTAGTTTGACTGATCTTTTCTGTTGCATTTTTAGCCTCTATTTCACTTATTTCTGTCCTTATCATTATGGTTTCTTCCCTTCTACTGACTTTAGATTTTGTTTGTTCTTCTTTCTCTAGTTGCTTTAGGTGTAATTTTAGGTTGTTTTAGATTTTTCTTATTTCCTGAGGTAAGCTTGTAGCACTATAATTTTCCCTCTCAGAACTGCTTTTCGTGCAACCCATTGATTTTGGATCGTTGTGTTTTTGACTTACAAAACAATATGTATTCCGGAATGGTCTTGAACTTTGCTGATTCACTAGTATAGGGTAAAGTTTATGATTCATTCTTAACTTTCATGGAATCCATTAAATTGCAGATTCATGAGATTTATGTTTGTAATGCAAGGCCATTTGCAGCAAAACAGAAGTCATAGAACATAGGTCATCAGTTCAGTTCAGTCGCTCAGTCGTGTCCGACTCTGTGACCCCATGAATCACAGCATGCCAGGCCTCCCTGTCCATCATCAACTTCCGGAGTTGACTCAAACTCATGTCCATCGAGTCGGTGATGCCATCCAGCCATCTCATTCTCTGTTGTCCCCGTCTCCTCCTGCCCTCAACCCCTCCAAAAGTCAGAGTCTTTTCCAGTGAGTCAACTCGTCGCATGCGGTGGCCAAAGTATTGGAGTTTCAGCTTTAGCATCAGTCCTTCCAATGAACACCCAGGACTGATCTCCTTTAGAATGGATTGGTTGGATCTCCTTGCAGTCCAAGGGACTCTCAAGAGTCTTCCCCAGCACCACAGTTCAAAAGCATCAATTCTTCAGCAATCAGTTTTCTTCACAGTCCAATTCTCACATCCATACATGACCACAGGAAAAACCATACCCTTGACTAGATGGACCTTGGTTGGCAAAGTAATGTCTCTGCTTTATAATATGCTATCTAGGTTGGTCATAACTTTCCTTCCAAGGAGCAAGCGTCATTTAATTTCATGGCATCTGCAGTGATTTTGGGGCCCAAAAAAATAAAGTCTGACACTGTTTCCACTGTTACCCCATCTATTTCCCATGAAGTGATGGGACCAGATGCCATGATCTTCATTTTCTGAATGTTGAGCTTCAAGCCAACCTTTTCACTCTCCTCTTTCACTTTCATCAAGAGGCTTTTGAGTTCCTCTTCACTTTCTTCCATAAGGGTGGTGTAATCTGCATATCTGAGGTTATTGATATTTCTCCCGGCAATCTTGATTCCAGCTTGTGCTTCTTCCAGCCCAGCGTTCCTCATGATGTACTCTGCATATAAGTTAAATAAGCAAGGTGAAAAGATACAACCTTGACGTACTCCTTTTCCTATTTGGAACCAGTCTGTTGTTCCATGTCCAGTTCTAACTGTTCCTTCCTGACCTGCATACAGGTTTCTCAAGTGGCAGGTCAGGTGGTCTGGTATTCCCATCTCTTTCAGAATTTTCCACAGTTTATTGTGATCCACACAGTCAAAGGCTTTGGCATAGTCAATAAAGCAGAAATAGATGTTTTTCTGGAACTCTCTTGCTTTCTCCATGAAGCCTTTCCTTTTACCAAAATCTTCAACTCCTTGCTTTGTCTTAAAAATCAGGAAACTTTTCATAATGAGTCTTTGAATATAACAGAAGAGAATAATGCTCGTTAAATATTATTGTGGTAGCCCAATATTCTCATCACAACATAATCCAACCACTAGGCTTCACATGAGAGTTTAATGTTCTGATGCTCACTTATTCAAATTAAAGGTAAGAATCAGTTTAAAATGGTTATATTCTTGTTAAAACCATATATCAGTCAAAATTTAGTTACAAGCCAAAAACAAAAAAATCTCTGATTTAGCAGATAAACCCTTTACAATTAAAAAGATATTGGACAGTTTATTGAGTCACATGAAGGACTATGGAACAGTCATAGAGACAAAAAAAAAAAAAAGATGCTCAGATTCATAGTAATCTGCTATCCCAAGTATTAGCTCTTGCTGTAAAAACACTTGATACTGTTAGTAGGAGAGTCTGAATGTTGCCACTAGTCCACAAGCCCTTATTGCCTCTTGTTGCAACTGACACCATCCACAGAGACATCATTTGCATTACTTATGTTCTACTTCAATAATCATGTGTGGGTACATCTGATGATTATGAGTGGATTGCATATAATTAGTTTTAAGAGAGGCTAGAAAAATGAATATTTCCTATTTTTGTAGATTGCAGTGGAGCACAACTCTGTCTCTGACCAAAACTCAAAAAGAGAATTTCTCAATTAGGGAGCACCTTTAGATACAGGCTACAGAATGAGATAGCAGACTGTTCCAGATAAGAGTTATCTTTTGGATAACACAAGAAAGGCTGATATAGGTATCAGACTTTGATATGGTAGAAATTTAATTTGGTCAAATCACTGGGATTTTTATCTTTGTGTTTACATTATTGCACCTATAGGTTATAGCTTATATAACTTTATAGGTTATATATTGCACTATAGGTTATAGCTTATCCTATAGTGATTGATAGAGTACTTAATGCATTATAACAGAACCATAAAATATATTAAAAGCAGAGACATTACTTTGCCAACAAAGGTCCATCTAGTCAAGGCTATGGTTTTTCCAGTAGTCATGTAAGGATGTGAGAGTTAGACTATAAGGAAAGCTGAATGGTGAAAAATTGGTGCTTTTGAACTGTGGTGTTGGAGAAGACTCTTGAGAGTCCCCTGGACTGCGAGGAGATCCAACCAGTCAACCCTAAAGGAAGTCAGTCCTGAATATTCTTTGGAAGGACTGATGCTGAAGCTGACTCCAATGTTTTGGCCACCTGATGTGAAGAACTAACTCATTGAAAAAGACCCTGCTGCTGGGAAAGATTGAAGGCAGGAGGAGAAGGGGATCACAGAGGATGAGATGGTTGGATGGCATCAGTGACTTGATGGACATGAGTTTGAACAAGCTCCCAGAGTTGGTGATGGAGAGGGAGGTCTGGCATGCTGCAGTCCATGGGGTCGTAAAGAGTCAGACATGACTGAGCAACTGGACTGACTGACAAAATATGTGAGAATGGATTAGTGATTGAGTGATAATTATAAGAATACAGATTTAATGGTACGAATGGCCTGAGACCCATGATATGCAGTGGCAAAATATTTTGCAAAATTGCCTCATGCTGTATTTTGAAGAGATCATGTGCCTTCTCAGTATAGAGTGTGAATATTGGAGGCCTAGATGGGAAAAACAAGATTTGTATTGGGTGTTGGTTACCATTACCTTTATTCTAGATTTGGAAAGATATTGAAGAAAGAGATGAGTTCCAAAAAGAAATGGGCTGATTTGCTAGTAGAGAAGGAAAGAATTAGATAAATCTAAATTTGGGGGTCTTTGGGTAAGGTTTGAAAGATATGAATGGTTTAGAACCCAAATGGTAAGTCATGACATTTAAGCAGACTTTGAGAAAAAAGTTCCAATCAAGTATTTTATTTAAATTAAAAGAACCAAGGGTAAAGGTTATAATAATAGTGTGACCATTTTGGAGTTTTGGTTTTCATTCTCTGAAATAGAAGTATATTTGATGATTTTGAGTACAGGAGTACCATGGTATTATTTGTGCTTTTAAAACATTGTTTACTTTGTGATTGAAAAAAAGACCAAAGAGTCTAAAAAAAAGAAAAAGACTAAAGGAAGAAGCTAACACATCCATTGATGTTACCTTGTAATAATTTAGGCATGAGTTAATGACTGGGGTTTAAAAAAAAAACAAAACCACTAGTCCAATAACTAAATAATTATCTGCAATATATGATGCTTTGTGGTTAATTTGATTAGAAACAATTATCATAAGAAGTTCTGTTACCATTTTGCCATCACTCAGTGACCGCACAAAGTATTTTTGGTTTATGGTAACAGGCACTCTCAGTTAAGGACATGTACTAATGGATTTAAGTGCCTGGTAGAAATATATTCTTATTTCTCATCATGATTAGGAAAATATAACCACCAGAGTGACAAGTTTTAGAAAAAGTCAGACTTGAAAATTTTCCATGTGAAATTGTATCACAGAATTAATTTAAAATAGGACTGAGCTCTTTTCTCCTGGGGGCAAGAAAAATAGGAATGCAGGTTTAAAAGCTATTCTGCATTTCCAATTTCAAAGTTTCAAGTTTTATACCAAAAAAGTAACTTTTTGGTTAACTATCCTGTCTTTATTCTACATTTTAAAATAGTATATTGTTATTCATGTAACCTTCTGAAATTGCTAAGATACTTGCTAGCTTTTTACCCCAGTGATTTCTAATAGGAAATTTAAATACCACTGAGGCAAGAAAAAGAAACATTTAGGGGACTGTGCATTGCAGTGATTGATTACAGTGGCCAAAGCTAAGACTCTTAAATTAAGAGATACACATGTGTTCAGCCATTCATCTGAACAAAGAAAAAAAAATCTATAGAAAAGAAAACATTATAATTCAACAAAATGGCCATAGGTAGTTAAACCAATAATTTAAAAATACTATACTGGCAAATTTAGTTGTTATTTCTTAAGATAAAGAGACTCAATAGGTCTACAAGTTATTCTTAAGATCTGGGGATTTTAAACTTATAAAAAAAAGCTTAGGCTTATTTACCAATTTGAATCTATAGAACTTTATAGTTTATACACCAATGAATGTTAATGAAAAGCGAGGAGGTAAGCATGATGGTGAGTTGGCATTTTAGGTGATCTGAAATAATTCCTTCCTTTACATAAAAAACCTTTATTGAATGCTTCCCTGTGCCAACCACAGTTCTAATGATTGGGACTGACAAATTAGGAACCAACATCAGATAGTGATATGTGCAACTAAGAATCATGATGGGGAAAAAAAAAAGTTTTTGAGGAGACACTATTTGAGATGAGATCTGAGTGACAAGAGGAAGACAGAGATAGCTGAAGATTATGCCAATCAGAGACAGCAGCTATTTCAAATACCTTTAGAACAAACTTGGGTTTTCCAGGAAATAGGAAGAAGACCAGGATGACTAACTAGAATATAGTGGGCACAGGAGTAAAGCAGTATGAATCTGAGGATTAGTCCCAGGTCAGATAATACTGGATTTTACAACCCTGGCCAAGATGTTTAATTTTATTCTAATTAAAGTCACTGTATCTTAATGACGGTGACATGGTAAACATCTTTTGGGTCATAAAAGCACAAGAGTTCTAGAAAAACATCTGCTTTATTGACTATGCCAAAGCCTTTGACTGTGTGGATCACAACAAACTGGAAAATTCTTTAACAGATGGGAAAATCAGACCAGTTTACCTTCCTCCTGAGAAATCCGCATGCAGGTCAAGGAAGCAACAGTTAGAATTGCTCATAGAACAAAGGACTAGTTCCAAATTGGGAAAGGAGTACGTCAAAGCTGTATATTGTCATCCTGCTTATTAAACTTATATGTGGAGTACATCATGTGAAGTGCCAGACTGGATGAAGCACAAGCTGAAATCAAGACTGCAGGGATAGGCAGATAAAACCACCCTTATGGCAGAAAGTAAAGAGGAACTAAAGAGCTTCTTGATGAACGTGAAAGAGGAGAGTGAAAAAGCTGGCTTAAAACAACATTCAGAAAATGAAGATCATGGCATCTAGTTCTATCACTTCATGGCAAATAGATGGGGAAACTATAGAAAGTGACAGATTTTATTTTTGGGGGCTCCAAAATCACTGCAGATGGTGGCTGCAGCCATGAAATTAAAAGATGCTTGCTCCTTGAAAGAAAAGTTATGACCAAAGTAGACAACATATTAAAAAGCAGAGGTGTTACTTTGCTGACAAAGGTCTGTCTAGTCAAAGCTGTTGCTTTTCCAGTAGTCATGTATGGATGTGAGAGTTTGACTAAAAAAAAAATTGAGCACTTAAGAATTGATGCTTTGAACTGTGGTGTTGGAGAAGACTCAGAGTCACAGAGGTTACATCTGGTGACAAAATTGAATCCTGGTTCAAAATCCTAATCTGCTTTTGAATTCTAGGTTCTTACCAACCTGTTGCATTGCCAGGGTACAACCCTTTCACATTTTATTGTGGCTTATTCATGAAATATTCACCAGGTGTGTCTGGCTGGTGGAATATTGGATGTAGAGAATATAGAGTAAGTGTCTGTGATTTGTTGAATGAGATGTAAGCTAATTGAGAATGAGATTTTATTTTCATTTGCCATTTTTGGCCCCTGTGACAGTTTCTTTTATGTATCAGCTTTACTGGGCCACAGGATACTAAGATACTTACATATTGGGCGTGTCCTTGAGGATTTTTTGATGAGACTAACATTTAAATTGGAAGACTTAGTAAACCAGATTGTTTCTTCTAATGTGTGTGGGCCTCATCCAGTCAGTGGAAGGATGGGATAGAAAAAAAACGCTGACTGTCTCCTAAGTAAGAGGAAATTTTCCTGGCTAATGACCTTTGAACTGGAACATTATCTCTACCGATTTGGACTTGACATCCTCCATAATTATGAAAGCCAATTATAAATGGATAAAACCAACAACTCCTATTGGTTCTGTTTCTCTGGAAAACTGTAACTAATACAGCCTCCATAAAAGTATAAAAGTAAGAATTTGCTTGTGTTTGATCAATGGAGTTTATTAGATAGAAAGGGGTACTAAAGAACAAAGTTTTAGTAAACCACAGAGAAAATTCCTCCAGAAGATACAAGGAGATTATCAGATAGGATTATTCCAACACCATCTAGAGATGATTTGACAGGCAGTGCTTGAGTGATTCTAGGTAGACTATTATAACTTGGATGGCATATTCAGTTTCTACCTTCTGAGCAGTTCTGAAAGACATTTATGTCCCTAGAAGCTGGAAAGGCTTTTGATTTTTCAGAATTATTTGTAATATTTCCATGTGAGATGGAAAATTTGTGTCTATCAGACACATTGTATGTTTATTTGGAATACAAAATAGAATAAAATTAAATCAGTGGAAGCAAAAAGTGACTTTCTATGAAAGTTCAGTAAAATTGATAAAAGTTTAGTTTTACCAATTATGAAAAAGAAGAGATCTAAATTGTTATTGTTAAGAATAAAAATGTAGATATCATTATATTTGCTAAAGATGCTAAAAGTGCAAGAAAATATCAACAAATTTTAAGCCAATATAATTAAAATTAGAGGAAGTGGACACACTTTAGACCTTACAGGTTATTAAAATTCAGATAAAAAACCTGAATAAGGTTATGATAATTAATTGAATAATGTATAATAAATCTTCCCACAAGATAAACTCTAGTCACACTTGGCTTCACTGGAGAATTATATGAAATATTTTAAAAGGAAATAATATGAATTACATATGAATTCTTTCAAAAATAAGAGGATACATTTGCCAATTAATTTTAAAGGTCAGAATTACTTCAGTAGCAAAACCAGACACAGATGTTAGAAAAAAATGGAATTGCGGACTAAAATATTTCTGACTGTGGATGAAAAACTCAACTAAATTTTAATTATTTATCCAGCCATATATTGAGAAGATGATTGTTTTTGCTGAGTTGCTAAGTTTCCAGTTCTTTGCCAATCAATGAACTGCACCATGCCAGTCTTCTCTGTCCATCACTATCTCCCTGAGTTTGATTAAACTCATTTCCATTGAGTCAGTGATGCCATCTAAATATCTCATCCTCTGTCACCCCCTTCTCGACTTAACCTCAATTTTTCCCAGCATCAGGGTCTTTTCAAGTGAATCAGGTCTTTCTGTCAGATGGCCAATGTATTGGAGCTTTAGCTTCAGCATCAGTCCTTCCAAAGAATATTCAGGGTTGATTTCCTTTAGGATTAACTGGTTTGATCCCTTCTTTGTCCAAGGGGAATCTCAAGAGTCTTCTCCAGAACCACAGTTCAAAAGTGTCAGTTCTTTGGTGCTCAGCCTTCTTTATGGTCCAGCGCTCACATCCCTACATGACTACTGGAAAAAACCACAGCTTTGACTAGGCAGACCTCAGCAAAGTGATGTCTCTGTTTTTTAAAACACTGTCTAGGTTTGACATAGCTTTTATTCCAAGGAGCAAACGTCTTTTAATTCCATGGCCGTAGTCCCCATCTGCAGTGGTTTTGGAGCCCAAGAAAATGAAATTTTACAGTTCCACATTTTCTCCATCCTTTTGCCATGATGTGATAGGACAGATGCCATGATTTTGGTTTTTGAATACTGAGTTTTAAGCCAGCTTTTTCACTCTCCTCTTTTACTTTCATTAAGAGGGTCTTTAGTTCCTCTTCACTTACTGCCATTAAAGTGGTTTCATCTACATTATTGCTGCTGCTAAGTCACTTCAGTCATGTCCAACTCTGTGCGACCCCACAGATGGCAGCCCACCAGGCTTCCCCATCTCTGGGATTCTCCAGGGAAGAACACTGGAGTGGGTTGCCATTTCCTTCTCCAATGTGTGAAAGTGAAAATAGAAAGTGAAGTCACTCAGTCCTGTCCGACTCATAGCGACCCCATGGACTGCAGCCTACCAGGTTTCTCTGTCCATGGGATTTTCCAGGCAAGAGTACTGGAGTGGATTGCAATTGCCTTCTCCACTACATTATTGAGGTTGTTGATATTTCTCCTGGCAATTTTGATTCCAGCTTGTGATTCATCTATCTTGGCATTTCACATGATGTACTCTGAATATAAGTTAAATAAGCAGGTGAACAATATACAGCCTTGATGTACTCCTTTCCCAATTTGGAACCAGTCCTTTGTTCCATGAGTGGTTCTAACTGTTGCTTCTTGACCTGCATACAGGTTTCTCAGGAGTCAGGTAAGGTGGTCTGGTATTCCCATCTCTTAAATAATTTTCTGCAGTTTGTTGTGATGCACACAGTCAAAGGCTTTAGCATAGTGAAGCAGAAGTAGACAGTTTTCTTTTTTAAAAAGTTCACTTGCTGTTTCTATGATCTATGTTATGTTCACAACTTGATCTCTGGTTTCTCTGCCTTTTCTGAATCCCGTTTTTACATCTGGAAGTTCTTGGTTCACATGCCTTTGAAGCCTATCTTGAAGGATTTTGAGCCATTACCTTGGTAGCACGTGAAATGAGTGTAATTATTTGGTAGTTTGAACATTCTTTAGCATTGACCTTCTCTGGAATTGGAATGAAAACTGACCGTTTTCACTCCTGTGGCCACTGCTAAGTTTTCCAAATTTGCTGGTATATTGAGTGTAGCACTTTAAGAGTATCAACTTCTAGAATTTGAAATATCTCAGTTGGAATTCCATCACCTACACTAGTTTTGTTCATAGTAATGCTTCCCAAGGCCCTCTTAATGTCACCCTCCAAGATGTCTGGTTGTAGTTTAGTGACCCCACCATCATGGTTATCTGAGTCATTAAGAACTTTTTGTATAGTACTTCTGTGTATTCTTGCCACCTCTTCTTAATCTCTTCTACTTCTGTTAGGTCCATAGAGTTTCTGTCCTTTATTGTGTCAATCTTTGCATGAAATGTTCCCTTGGTATCTCTAATTTTCTTGAAGAGATCTCTAGTCTTTCCTATTGTATTGTTTTTCTCAATATCTTTGCATTGTTCACTTCAGAAGGCATTCTTATCTCTTTGTACTCTTCTCTGGAGCTCTGCATTCAGTTGGGTGAAAGTTCCCTTTCTTCTTTGCCTTTCACTTCTCTTCTTTTCTCAGCTATTTGTAAGGTCTCCTCAGACTACCTTTTTGCCTTCTTAAATTTCTTTTTCTTGATAATGGTTTTGGTCACCGCCTCCCTTACAGTGCTACAAACCTCTGTCCATAGTTCTTCAGGCGCTCTATCAGTTCTAATTCCTTGAATCTGTTTGTCACTTCTACTGTATAATCATTGGAGAAGAAAATGGCAACCCACTCCAGTACTCTTGCCTGGAAAATCCCATGGACTGAGAAGCCTGGTAGGATACAGTCCATGAGGTTGAAAAGAGTCAGACATGACTGAGTGACTTCACTCTTCACTCACTGTATAATCATAAGGGATTTAATTTAGGTCATACCTGAAAGGTTGATTATATTCTTTGAAGTTGAAAATGGAGAAGATCTATACAGACAGGAGAAACAAAATCAGGAGCTGACTTTGGCTCAGACTATGAACTCCTTATTGCAAAATTCAGACTTAAATAGGAGAAAGTAGGGAAAGCCACTGGACCATTCAGATAGGACCTAAATCAAATTCCTTATGATTATACAGTGGAAGTGAAAAAGAGATTCAAGGGATTAGATCTTATAGAGAGAGTGCCTGAAGAACTATGGACCAGAGGTTCTTGACATTGTACAGCAGGCAGTGATCAAAAAAAAGAAAAAGAAATGCTAAAAGGCAAAATGGTTGTCTGAGGAGGCTTTACAAATATCTGAGAAGAGAAGAGAAAGGCAAAGGAGAAAAGGAGAGATATATCCATCTGAATGCAGAGTTCCAAAGAATAGCAAGGAGAGATAAGAAAGCCTTCCTATGTAATCAATGTCAAGAAATAGACTAAAAAATACAATGGGAAGGACTAGAGATCGCTTCAAGAAATTTGAGATACCAGGGTAATATTTCATACAAAGATGGGCACAATAAAGGACAGAAACTATGTGGACCTAACCAAAGCAGAAGATATCAAGAAGAGGTGGCAAGAACACACAGAAGAGGTATACAAAAAAAGATATTAATGACCCAGATAACCAAGACTGAGTGATCACTTACTTAGAGCCAGATATACTTGAGTGGGAAGTCAGGTGGGCCTTAGTGAGTATCACTGCAAACAAAGTTAGTAGAGGTGATAGAATTCCAGCTGATCTATTTCAAATCCTAAAAGATGATGCTGTGAAAGTGCTGCATGTATTATGCCAGCAAATTTGGAAAACTCAGCAGTGGCCACAGGACTGGAAAAGGTCAGTTTTCATTCCAATCCCAAAGAAGGTCAATTCCAAAGAATGTTCAAACTACCATACATTTGCACTCATCTCACACACTAGCAAAATAATGCTCAAAATTCTCCAAGCAAGGCTTCAACAGTACATGAACCAAGAACTTCCAGATGTGCGAGCTAGATTTAGAAAGACTGAGGAACAGAGATCAAATTGCCAGCATCCACTGGATCATTAGGAAAGCAAGAGAATTCCAGAAAAACATCTTTGTCTGCTTCATTGACTATTCCAAAGCCTTTGACTGTGTAGATCACAACAAACTGTGGAAAATTCTTCAAGAGATGGGAATACCAAACTACCTTACCTGCCTGCTGAGAATTTGTATATGCAGGTCAAGAAGCAACAGTTAGAACTGCTCATGGAACAAAGGACTGGTTCCAAATTGGGAAAGGAGTACGTCAAGGCTGTATATTATCACCATGCTTATTTAAGTTGTAAACAGAGTACATCATGTGAAATGTCAGGTTGGATGAAGTACAAGCTGAAATAAAGATTACAGGGAGAAATATCAATAACCTCAGATATGCATATGGCATCACCTTTATGGTAGAAATCAAAGAGGAACTAAAGGCATTGTAGCATGTATATTATCATATGTGAAATGAATCACCAGTCCAGGTTTGATGCATGATACAGGATGCTTGGGGCTGGTGCACGGGGATGACGTGGAGGGAGGATATGGGGTAGAGGGAGGTGGGAGGGGGGTTCAGGAGGGGAAACACATGTACGCCCGGGGCAGATTCGTGTTAATGTATGGCAAAACCAACCAATATATTAATGTAATTTGCCTCCAATAAAATAATAATAATAATAAAAAAAGAACCTCTTGATGAAAGTGAAAGAGGAGAGTGAAAAAGCTGGCTTAAAACTCAACATTCAAAACACGAAGGTTATGGCATCTGGTTCTATCACTTCATGGCAAATAGATGGGGAAACAATGCAAACAGTGGCAGAGATTATTTTCTTGGGCTCCAAAATCACTGTGGATGATGACTTCAGCCATGAAATTCAAAGACACTTGCTCCTTCGAAGTAAAGCTATGACCAACCTAGACTGCACATTAAAAAGCAGAGACATTACTTTGCCAACAAGGTCCATCTAGTCAAACTATGGTTTTTCCAGTACTCAGGTATTGATATGAAAGTTGGACCATAAAGAAAGCTGACTGCTGAAGAATTGCTGCTTTTGAACTGTGGTGTTGGAGAAGACTCTTGAGAATGCCTTGGACTGCAAGGAGATCAAACCAGTCAATCCTAAAGGAAATCAATCCAGAATATTCATTGGAAGGACTGATACTGAAGCTGAAGCTCTGGTACTTTGGCCACCAGTTGTGAAGAACTGAGTCCCTAAAAAGGGTCTTTGTTGGAGAAGATTGAAGGCAGGAGAAGGGATGACAGAGGATGAGATATTTGGATGACATCTCTGACTTGATGGACGTGAGTTTGACCAAGCCCTGGGAGTTGGTGATAGACAGGGAAGCCTGGTGTGTTGCACTCCATGGGGTCACAGAAAGTTCTATATGACTAAACAACTGAACAGAATGACCTCATGCTTTTCCCTAGTTTATTCAATTTAAGTCTGAATTTTCTAATAAGGAGCTCATGATCTGAGCCACAGTCAGCTCCTTGTTTTTGCTGATTGCATAGAGCTTCTCCATCTTTTGCTAAAAAGAATATTATCACTCTGATTTCAGTATTCACCTCCTGGTAATGTTCATATGTAGAGTCATCTCATGTTGTTTAATAAGGGTGTTTGCTATGACTGGTGTGTTCTCTTGGCAAAATCTTTTAGCTTTTGCCCTGATTTATTTGATACTCCAAGACCAAACTTCTTGTTTCTCCAGGTATCTCTTGACTTCCTACTTTTGCATTCCAGTCCCCTATGGTGAAAAAGATATTGTTTTTTATGTTCTTTTTTTAGAAGATCTTGTATTTCTTCATAGAACCATTCAATTTTCAACTTTTTCAGTGTTAGTGGTTGGAGTGTAGACTTGGGTTACTGTGATGTTGAATGGTTTGTCGTGGCAATGAACCGAGATCATTCTGTTAGCTTTGAGATAGCACACAAGTACTGCATTCCGGATTCTTTTGTTGATTATGAGGGCTACTCCATTCCTTCTAAGGGATTCTTGCCCAAAGTAGTAGATATAATAGTCATCTCACGTAAATTCTCCCATTCCCATCCATTTTAGTTCACTGATTCCTAAAATGTCAGTGTTCACTCTTGCCATCTCCTATTTGACCATATTCTATTTACCTTGATTCATGGACCTAACATTCAGGGTTCTTATGCGGTATTGTCCTTTATAGCATCAGACTTTACTTTCACCACCAGACACATCCACAACCAGGCATCGTTTCCACCTTGGCTCAACCTCTTAATTCTTTCTGGAGCTACTTCTTTGCTCTTCTCCAGTAGTGTATTATACCTACCAATCTGGGGGTGGGGCTCATCTTCCAGTTTCATAATTTGTTGCCTTTTCATGGGATTCTCAAGACAAGAATACTGAAGTTGTTTGTCATTCCTTTCTCCAGTGGACCAAATTTTACTGAGAATGAAAATTAAATGTTCATTTCAATAGATGGCAGAAAAAAGAATGGTTTTAAACAAAATTTATTGTTTATTTGTGAATGCAAAAACTCTTTGGAAAGTGGAAATAGAAAAACACTTACTCCACCATCTAAAGCTATATCTGAAAAAAACTGAAGCTAATGTAATAATTTTAAAGACTAACAGATTTATCCCCAAAATCAGTAATAAAGGAAGGATGTCTTCTCTCACCATTGCCAGTTAGCATTCTACTGGAAATATTTTCCAGTTGAATAAGGTAAGACAAGGAAGTGAAAGGTTAGAACATAGAATATCAACAGGTCAATAGATAAATGTATTTTAATGATTGTCAGAAAAATAAAAACCTATTGATAATATGCAACAAATTAATGAGATTCTGAAACATTATGATATGTGAAAAATGACAGACATTAAAAAAAACAGTGAATCCTCTATGATTCCAGTTGTATAAATTTGTAGAGCAATGAAACCCAATCTGTGGTGATTGCTATAGGCTGAATATTTGTTGTTTAGTCGGTAAATCATATCTGATTTTTTGCGACCTCTGGACTATAGCCTCCCAGGCTTCTCTGTCTATGGCATTTTCCAGGCAAGAATACTGGAGTGGGTTGCCATTTCCTTCTCCAGGGGACCTTTCAGACCCAAAGATTGAAACCACATCTGCTTGGCAGGCAGATTATTTACGACTGAGCCACCTGGGAAGACCCAGACTGTTTATGTTCCCTTAAAACTTATGTTGAAACCTTATCCCCAGTGATGGTATTTGCAGGTGGGGGCTTGAGTAAATTTATGAGTAAATTGAATTATCATTGTATATGAGAAATAGCATAAATTGTTATGACCAGGAAAGAAGCATGCTTATGTATATTTGAATATACCTGTTGAATATAAATGAGATATGGAGCCAAGGAAGTCTACATTTTTTACCACATCTAATTCAGAGATACAAATGATCACAGACAATGTAATTTTGAAGACTTATTGTATGCATACAAGTCTTGTCCTTTCCATACCTCCTCTCTTTTAAATTAATGACTTTTATGAATTTAGTTTTATAAATTCCTCAGTTTGGACTCATTAATTTACAAACAAGTTTGTAAGCTGAGTTGAGAAGTAGTTATTGATTGCATCTTATTTGTTTGATTATTATCTCAGTCATTTGTTAAACTGTTCCAGTGGATAGAAAGCACACATATATGTCTGTGGATTGGTTTGTATAAAGACTCTGAGAAATGGTTGAAATTGCATGAGTATGCCAATGTCTTTGTATGCAAGCAGGGAAAATCCTTGGGTACAGCACAGATTATCATGCCAATTAGTTACCTAAATCTGGAATGGTTATGGCCGTTATGTTCACTGAACTGTATTCAGTTGGCAGAAGTTAATCTATGGGGAGAAAGTCTAAATATCAACAAAATGTGTTTCTGGTTAGATAATAAAACTTTGGTGGAGCTGTTCAGTTGGCAGTTTTCCAACTTGAATCTGTCTCACACCTGCTGCATCTGTTTGTTTTTTGTGGTCTCTGTTTTACACCCTCTCATATTTAGAAAAGGTAAACTATTCCAGTAATCTAATTGCCAATGCTGACTTCTTGATTTAGTTGAAGAAATTTCAGTGAATAATGCCAGGGTTTCTCATATAAAGCAAAATCTTTGCCAGGACATGCTATGCAGTTAAAAATGTTACATTTCTTTCTTTTTTTTGGTAGACAAAAGTTATCCTGTCTAAGGAAGCTTGTAAGAAAAAAAGCTTAAACCTGATTCAGTGGGTCCAAATGTTAAAACTCAGCAGGTCTGAAATTCAAAGGAAACTAAACCATTTAGGGTATAGATTCAACATTTTTTTTTTTTTTTGGTCTTTGGGGTATATTTTAAACGATATAAAATAAGGAACTCAAGGGAGCATTCAATTGATATTTTATTACCTCAAATAAATACTTTATTTAAAATTATTAGCAATAATAAAATATCTACACTTTGTCCAAGTCAAAGTAATTACAGTATAAGAATGTATGATGGGAGAGAATAAAACCACAAGAGACATAAGAAAGTAATTCTTTATAATTTTCTGAATTTGCCATACCATGATTACTCACTGTAATCTATACTCTCCTCCCTGGTTAAAATAGTGCTTTGAGAGTTTATAATAGGAAAAATAAACAGTATAAAATTGGAACCAAATTCATATCCTATCTCTGTCATTTAACATCTTTGTGAAATTAAATAACAATATCTTCATCTGTGAACCAGTGGTAATTATATTTATTTCATAGGATTATTTGGAAAAGAAAAAATGAAACGTATCTATCAAATTTGTGTCCATGGAGTCAGTGGTACTGTCCAATCTTCTTATCCTCTATCGCCCCCTTATCCTGCCTTCAATTTTTCCCAGTATTAGGGTCTTTTCAAATGAGTTGGCTCCTCAACATGAGTTTGCACAAACTTTGAGAGATAATGAAAGACAGGAAAGCCTGGTACACTGCAGTCCATGGGGTCACAAAGAGTTGGCATGACTTAGCAACTCAACAACAACAACAGCTTCCCAAAGTAAATGTTTGTGCTCACCTTTATTTTTCTTCCCCTACATAGGAAAATCTAGAAAAAAATTTAATGTATATCTTCCTTAATAAAATGATGTCATAAAATTCTCTCTACTTATTGCTTGGATGAAACACTTTTAGTAGAGAGAATTATGGTTTCAAGGCTCCAAAATCACTGTGTCTCTTAAAACTAATTCTTTTAATCTTTTTCTCTGGACTTTTTTGTATCTTCTTTATTTTTTAAAAAATTTATTTATTTTAATTGGAGGCTAATTACATTATTGTTTTGGTTTTGCCATACATTGACATGATTCTACCCCAGGTGTACATGTGTTCCCCATCTTGTTCATCAATGAATTAGATGCCTATTAAGCTCTTAAATGTGCTTCTCCAGATCTCATTCTTTAAAAATATAGTTCCAAAGGGAAAAAGAATAAAAAAAATAAGCCCAAGAAAAATTATTATACAATTTCTTATTTCTTTTTACCCTTGCCCTATTTCCAGTCCTAGAATAATGAATCTTTCAACATTAAGTGAGCACCTAGAGTGTGGTAAATTTTAATGTTGAGGGCTAAAGATAAAAAATTTGAATGGAACGTGCCATATGATTTTACAGTGTTCCAAATCTAGATGAAATATGGCACATTAGTATCAGTACAAAATGGTTAAGTGGGGTATAGATTTCTGTGGGGTGTTAGAAGCATAGAAGAGGGAGCATAGACGAGGTGAAGGTATTTTTTTTTTTTTTGCAGAAGATAATTCTGTGCCACAAAATAAAATATTTCTTGAAGGAAATGTAAGATTGAGAGGGAAATATATGCCACACAGATGATGAAACAGTTTGAACCAAGTGTGCATAGACTTCATTCACTTCATTGTACAGCAGAAACTAACACAACATTGTAAAGCAATTATATTCCAAACAAGTTATATATATATTTGCAGTGGGAACTGTTATTGCTGTGGTATCGTTAGATTTGTATGTTTGACCTGTATTGTGTCCTTTATGTGCAATTGAGAAAACTGAGTGTGCAGAGTACCTAACCTTATTTTACAGACAAGACATCTCAAGTTCAGAATGTTTAAGGGAATCAACTAAGACTATTCATCACACAAACTGAAGATCCAGACTCTAAGCCCTTCTTTTTAAACAACCTATGTCTACTTTTACAGCTGACCAAAAAGACCACTGATTTCATCTATACAGATTCAACAAAATATGTATGTCTATCAAGATCATGTATACATATAGTTTGAAATTTTGTTTAGATAATTGCATTTACTTTTGAGAAGCTGTAATATTTCTGACCCAGTTTCAGCTTTGTCTTAAATGACTACATTTGAGTTTAGAGAATGGAGCAAAATTGGGAATTACCCTTCTGTGTGATAGCATTTGAACAGCAGCTGACTGCATGCTGCAAGGTAAGGGAAGTAGTTGTCAACAAGATTTAAAGTTACTGTCAAGTTTATACAGCCACACTGGAAAGGTTACAGGAGGAGCATGATTTTGTTGAAATTAAGTACCAATGACTATTGGACCATGGATATGCACATTAGTTATCATTAATGCTTGACACCTGCATCTTCTTTGAGATGTTTAAGTTATTTTTCTTGTCAGAAACAAAGTGCCCTATGGTATGATCCTCATCAATTTTCTTTAAAACTTGAGTACATATTTGTGTCTGTGAACCTCAGTCAGCAAGACTATATTCTCCTTTTAACTATTTTATTTATTGAAAATCACAAAGCAGTGAGCTGCTGAATGAGAAAATACTTGGGATTTCCTTCAGAGTGAAATTATTTGATGTAGAATGACAATAGAAATGAAAATATATAGATACCTTCCTGAGACACACTGAAGAAGTGTTGATAAATAGGCTTCATGTGTTAAATCATGTTGGTCTCCACCTTGATGTTAGAATAATGGATTTAGTAGGTGCTAGAAGACTGGTGACGGAGAAAGCAATGGCAAGCCACTCCAGTACTCTTGCCTAGAAAATCCCATGGATAGAGGAGCCTGATAGGCTGCAGTCCGTGGGTCGCTAAGGGTCGGACACGACTGAGCGACTTCACCTTCACTTTTCACTTTCACACATTGGAGAAGGAAATGGCAACCCACTCCAGCTCCAGTGTTCTTGCCTGGAGAATCCCAGGGGTGGGGGAGTCTGGTGGGCTTCCATCTATGGAGTCACACAGAGTCGGACACGACTGAAGTGACTTAGCAGCAGCAGCAGAAGACTGGTGAAACTATGAATAGTTAGAAAGAAATAGAAGATTCAGACTTCCATAAATAAATTCTTATCACTTAAAATATGCCAAGAAATTTTAGATTTGGAGGTGAAAAGAGTTATGGTATACTGTTAAACTTCAAGGAGTTCACAGTTCAGTAGTTGTAAAAGGACCATATTTCTCTTTTTGAGAGAAGTTGGTATTTCTTGTACAAAAGTAATCAGATTATTGTGCTAATTTTCATAAATGAAATAGAATGTTACAGTTCTGAAGTAATTATATCATAAATTAATTTCTAAGACATGCATATGATCAAATTTTTCATTGTGGTGATTATTGACTTATAGCCCAGGATTTGTGAAATCAGATACATAGATATATTGATTTCTGGAAAATTTTCAGAATGTTTTATTTTTTCAAAATATCTCATTTATAGGAAGGCATATCTCTTCCCAGCTTGTCACTGGTTTTAGTATCAATTTATAAATTTTATCCTCCTTGGTAGGACTCAGCAATGTTCCTTAGTCTTGTTTAACTAGATAGAAACTATCTTTATTTGTCCAATATATGTATTTTTATCGTGTATGTTTTTGTATCTTTCTCCATGTCTGGTTTACGTTTTCCAAAGTGTCAGCCTCAGTAATTATAGAAATTTTAGTCAGTATGAAATATATCTATTATTTGAACATGCTTTACATGAAGAGAGTAGTTTTGTCCAAATATCTGGGATAGTATCTAGCACATAGTATGTACTCAACTAGTTGAGAGACTAGAATTATAATAAAACATTACTCTGAAGTTCTACCTATGCAACACTCTTCTTAGAGTACTAGAATATTGAAATGAATTGAGAAAGAATTCAAACTTCTCGTACTTCTTTAAAAATAACGAGAGCATAGATAATGTTGGAGTAATCGAATTATGTCAACAAACTAGTTTCCATCTCTCTTTTGATGCATACAGTGGTCTTAAAGGTGTGAGTATCCATATAAAAGGTGAATGATGCAAATTTGCCCCTCAACTATCTGTAAAGTGCTTCAGTTCAGTTCAGTCGCTCAGTCGTCTCTGACTCTTTGTGACCCCATGGACTGCAGCACGCCAGGCTTCCCTGTCCATCACCAGCTCCCAAAGCTTGTTCAAACTTGTGTCCATCGAGTCAGTGATGCCATCCAACTATCTCATCCTCTGTCGTCCCCTTCTCCTCCTACCTTCAATTTTTCCCAGCATCAGGGTCTTTTCTAGTGAGCCGGTTCTTCACATCAGGTGACCAAAGTATTGGAGCTTCAGCATCAGTCCTTCAAGTGAATAGTCAGGACCAATTTCCTTTAGGATTGACTGGTTGGATCTCTTTGCAGTTCAAGGGACTCTCAGGATTCTTCTCCAACACCACAGTTCAAAAACTCATTTCATACCCACCATTATGGGTGAGTATACCCACTTTAATAAAAAAGGCAATAACAAGTGTCAGTGAAAATAAGAAACTGGGACCCTCATATATTGTTGGTAGGGGTATAAAATCATGCAACCACTTTGGAAAAAACTTTGGCAATTGTTTAATATGTTAAGTAAGGTTTTACCCTAAGATCTTAGCAATTATAATATGTCATGAGAGAAATAAAAATGTATGTATCACAAAGACTGGTTTGCAAATGTTCATAACAGTGTTATTCATAATAACCAAAAGTGCAAGCTATCCAAATACCTCCAGTTGGAAGCATGGATAAATACCATGTGAACTATTTATACAGTGGATTTATATTTGACAATAAAATGGATGAAATTATAGGCACATGTCAAAATGGATGAATTTTAATAACACTATGCTAAGTGAAAAAAGCTGACCACAAGAGATCATATATTTTATGATGCACTGTATATGAAATGTCCAGAAAAGACAAATCTATAGAAAAGAAAGAAAACTAATGTTGGCCTAGTCTGAAATGGGAATAAGAGGGGACTATAAATGGGCATTGTGTTTATTTTGGGAGTATGGAAATGTTCTAAATTCAGATTATGAGGATAGCAGCATGACTTTGGATATTTATTAAGAATTATTAAATTGTATGATTAAAATGGGTCAGTTTTATGTTTTCTTACTACTTGAGTCTGACTCTTTGAGATCCCGTGGACTGGAGTCTGCCAGTTCCTCTGTTCATGGAATTTTCAAGACAAGATTACTGGAGTGGGTTGCCATTTCATATTCGAGGGGACTTCTTGACCCAGAGATCGAACCTGTGTCTCTTGCATCTCTTGCATTGGCAGGCAGATTCTTTACCACTGTGCCATCCACAATAGCAACTTATACCTCAGTGAAGCCTTAAAAATTAGATGCCAGTTACCTCCTCAATTTCCTACCTGTAATTAATTCATTATTTTTGTACTATTTTAGTATAGTCACTTCCTTAACTTTCCTCATTACCATTCTATGACAATTTAGTTCATGTGTGTGTGTGTGCATGGATCTCTGTGTGTCTTCTGTGTGTGTGTTTTAGGTTATGGCTAAAATGTACTTTTATACTCTTGTTTTAAGGTGTTCTAGAAAACACTGATTTAAGTTAGATATACACAATTTCTAAAACTTTATAAAATTTATAGGAAGCAAGAAGGAAAAAGGAAATATTATCAGTATGGAAAGACAAAATTAGTATGTTCAAAAATCCTGAAAAGTTGATAAAAGCAGTTTATGAAGGTTGTCATTATGAACTGCTGCTTCTAGTTCTTTATTATACTGAGTGCAATCTGGTTTAAATGTCACTCATCTACAAAGACCAAAAACAATCTCTACTTACATTTGCATATGAATACAGGATTGTGGCAAGATATAACTGCTCAAGAAATGCTCTTTCTAAAATTTATTTTTTTTCTTTAATGACCCAAAGTATATAAAAGACATGATCTGCCAAAATTCTCTATGTTCATCAGCATCACAATGCAATGAGCAAAGGTAATAGTTCAATCTTAGATGGACCTTTATTGTCTTCAAGATCATAATCAGTTATATTTAGTAGTTAGGATTGTAAAATCATAACAAATACAATGAAATAATTGTATGCATCATTGATCTTGAGGGAGAAATCTCTGTGAGAACTCAACATATGGGGTACGAATCAGTTGATCTCATGGCTTCCATGATTCTTGATCTGGCATTTTCATTTTCGATTTCAACTGTTTCATATTTTATTTCTACAGAGTATAACACTGATTTAACAGGAGAGCCTAATTTTGCTGCAGTTAAAAGAAGTCTTTATTCATACTATTTACTTATAATTAATAAACACTTGAATTATTGGTCTCAATTGTAATACACTATTTTTTATGTAAGTGTGTATCTCAGCCTCAGGGAGAAAAAAATAATGTTTAGCAAATAACTACTGGCTGATTTTGGTTTTTGGAAGTAATTTTGAGAATATCTAATTGCTAAGGAAGTGGGTGACTTAGTTGGCATGCACTGTTTTAAACAGTGCTTTGCAAAAGATTCCAAAGTAAATAGTACTGAAAAAATATGCTCATGATATTAATTAAATTATTGTCCCCTGAAATAATGCTTAATAACAAAAATATGAATATTCATAATCCTTTTGAAAAAAACTATGAACTGGAGGGGCAATTCAGGGAGACATTCTAAAGAATAGCATTAAATGTTTCATGTTTCCTGCTGTTCAGGTTATATTTCTGACTTTTCCTTTTAATTGCAAGTTTTTAAAGCAGAGAATTGAAAATATAGAAATGACCCAGTTTGGAGACATATACAAATGCTTCTTTATTTCAATGAGCAATTTAAGACATAAGGAAAAATAGCTGGCATTTAAAGAATAAAAATACTTTCCAATATAGCTAAAATCGCCTCACCGAGACTCTTTTATATAGCTTGAAAATCATATCATCATAAGATGCTTTGTACTGTCTCTAGTGTTATTTTTAACAGGGAAAAGACTATGTTTGGGCATTTATTAACTTGAGAATTATTTTTAGAGCCACCGAGTCATTGCTTCTGTCTGTTTTAATGATAGTCTAGTTGAATTTATATTATAAACTAGAAATATCTGATATATAGCTTTTTAAATGAGTGATCTTAGTGTCAAGGGGTTATTAAATCAGATCATAAAAAGATGAATGAAAGTTAAAATGACATAAATTCTTAAGTTTTTAATTGCCATAAAAATCTCAAATCTATAGAAAGAGTTACTGCTGTGAGCCAAGCACTCTCTGGGACAAATGTGTGAGATCTTTTTTATCAATCACTCTCAGTCAAAGTTTAAGAGCGATAATATCTGTGGAAAAATATTTTGTAAGTATATGTAAAATAATATGATGTATGTTTTGGCCATTATTTAAAGAAAAAGACATGGAATAATATATATTTATTATGTTATTGTATAATGCAATTAAAGGAACTTCATTTATTTTTGTTGCTTGTCTTGTTTTCTATACCACTTTGCAACACTTGCTTAAGGTTTCTTCCCTTGGCATCATTCTTTTACATCATTACAGTGCATCAATTCAGTCATTTCATCTTTAAATATTTAATTTCCCATGATTCTATATTTTACTCTTAACTCTCTTTCTTATGGTTGGTGATTTTGTATTTTCGCCTCTCTTTTGTTTTCAACCTTCCCGTGCCTTCATATTTAATTGTTTTTGACATAAACAGTGTTCTTTTTTTTTATCCTGAAAACCTCTCCATTTACATGAAGTATTTAGTCCATTTACCTTTAATAGTAAGTAATGATATGACCACTTTTATAAATATCATCTTGCCATTTGTTTTCTGTATGCTTCATTTGTTGTCTTTTCCTCTCTTGCTTATTTCCTGTCTTGCTTTAGCTGGAGTGAGTTATTTTTAGTTTTCGTAGTCTGTTTTATTTTCTCTATTAACTGTTTTTTTTTTTTACCTCTTTTTACTAATTGCATGAGAAATTACAACATGTAGTCTTAAGTTATCACAATCTGTCTTCGAATTATAGTCTTCTCCACAAATAATGGAAAAACATTACAAAAGTGCAATTCTACTTATTCTTACCATAGTTTGCATTCTTAACTTCTAAAAAAAATTTACACGTTCTAAACTCAAATGTACATTATGTTATTTTTTGCTTTAAACAGTCTTTTAAAGAAAATATGTATTTTATGTATACACAGCATTGATATAATGAAGATTTTAAAATGTCCTTTTATATTTACTCTTATTTTTGTGCTTTTTCATGCCCTTCTATTCCTTAGACCCTGCTTTGATCTGTAATATTTCTCTTCATTTTTAGAACTGTTTGTTGTACTTATATCATAGATCAGCTAGAAGTGATGCCTGTCAGCTTTTCAGTTCAGTTCAGTTCAGTCGCTCAGTCGTGTCCGACTCTCCGCAACCCCATGAATCACAGCACGCCAGGCCTCCCTGTCCATCACCAACTCCCGGAGTTCACTCAAACTCATGTCCACAGAGTCGGTGATGCCATCCAGCCATCTCATTCTCGGTCGTCCTCTTCTCCTCCTGCCCCCAACCCTTCCAAGCATCAGAGTCTTTTCCAGTGAGTCAACTCGTTGCATGAGGTGGCCAAAGTATTGCAGTTTCAATTTTAGCATCAGTCCTTCCAATGACCACCCAGGATCGATCTCCCTTAGAATGGACTGGTTGGATATCCTTGCGGTACAAGGGACTGTCAAGAGTCTTCTCCAACACCACAGTTCAAAAGCATCAATTCTTCGGAGATCGGTGGCAGGAAATTTCTTTAGTTTATTTTCATATTTGAATAATAATATTAGAGTTTATAATTTTAGTTGGACATTTTTGTTTTGGAGTTTTCCCACTTCTTTCCATTTTCCATTATGCAGTTTCCAGAGATTGTGTAAAAAGATATTTAAATATTTGCCGGACATCTTCAGTAGAATCATCTGAATTTGGAGATTTCTTTTGGGGAAGTTTCAAATTATAAATTAAATGTCATTAATGGTTTTAATATTATCTAGGTCCCCATCTTGGTGGACTTTTGATAGTCTGTGGTTTTTTTGAGAAATTGGCCTGTTTCTTCTGAATTTCAGTGGACAGTTGCTCATAGAATTCCTTTTTTACTTTTTCAGTGATTATGAGATCTCCTGTTTTGCTCTTCATGTTGGAGGTATGTCTTTCCTCTTTTTATATTTTTCATTCTTTCTAAAAGTTAGTCAGTTTTATGGTTTTGAACAACCAGCTTTGCACTTCATTGATAGTTTCTATTTTTTTCTTCAATTTTATTTATGTTTGCTTTTATTAAGGTTATTTCTTTCCTTTTACTTGCTTTGCAGTTTTTTTGCTCTTCTTTTTCTAGTTTTTTGAAGGTTGGAAGTTAGATTATTGATTCAACAATTTTCTTCTTTCCTAGTATAAGCCCGTAGTGCTATAAATTTTCCTCTCAGCTCTGCTTTAGCTGCCTCTCAAATATTTTGTTATATTGTTTTTTATTTTAATTCTGTTCTACCTTTTTGTCCTATTTAGTATTGTTCTCTTGGATCCATCACTTATTTTTGCCATGTGCTATTTAATTTACAAATGATTTGACAATTGCCTGTTTTTTTTCAATAATCAATTTATAGTTTGATTTCATTAGTGTCAGAAAACTACTTTGTGTAATTTTACTCTTTTAAATTTGTTAAGATTTGTCTTATAACCTAAAAGATTTTCTATCATGGTGAATGTTTACTGGGTGCTTGAAGGAGATGTTTATTCTGCTATCATTGAGTAAGGTGATCTAAATATGTTAAATAAATCCTTTGGTTTACTGTCTTGTTTCCATCTATATCTTTCCTCATTTTCTTTCTATTTAAATTATGAGTTCTAGTAACAGCCCTAGCTATAACTGTTTATTTATTTATCCTTTCAGGTCTATCAATATTTGTCTCATCCAAAGCTCTGTTGCTTGATGTGTACATATTTAATAGTGTTATATATTCCTATTTTGTGGTTATTTATTGTTACAGAATATTTGTCTTTGTCTCCAGTAAAGTTCTATTTTTGGAAGCTATTTTATCTGCTGTGAATATAGCTTTCTTGCTTTCTGAAGCATCTTTTTGCTTGGGCTAGCCTTTTCTATCTTTCTGCCTTCTACCTATCCATGCCATTAAATTTTAAATGTACTTCTTATAGAGGACATTTAGTTGGGACCTATTTTTTATCAACTCTTAATCTGTGTTGCATAATTTATATCTTTAAATCATTTATATTCAACATTCATATACTAGTGCTTACTACTGTATTTTTTTTTATGCTTGCTTTTCTCTTTTTCTTTTTTTGCCTTCGTGTGCATTATCTTACGTATTTCAAAAGTTATTATTTCATATTGATTTATTTATAATGTGTTTGAGCATGTCATTTTCCATAGTTTTCTTAGGAGTGACTCTAAATGTTTTAAACCACATGTTACTGTCAGTCTACTGCCATAAGCATTTTACCACGTCAGAGAAAGGCTTTTTTTATTTAGCCCCCTTTATCTTTCTTAATTTTAAATAGTTTTGTCATGAGTATTTGTTAGTATTATACTTTATACTTGAATTTTTACATATATTTACAAACACATAAGAAGGATAATCTATTTCATTTAATCATATTTATATCCTTTCCATTTTTCCTTCTTTCTTAATACTCCAAGGTTGTTTCATTTATCATTTCTTTTTTTTTTTTTTGAAGAATGTCTTTCAGTCATTCCTTTAGTGACACATTCTATTAATTTTTCTATAGGTAATAATGTCTTTATTTCTTCATCTTTTCTGACAAATAGTTCTCCTGGATATAAAATTTATAGTGGGTAGTTTTTTCTTTCAGCAGCTGAAAAAAATGTGCCACTTTCTATTCCCTTCATGATTTCAGATAAGAAATTCAATCTTCATTTAAATCAGTATTTCCCTAGAGTTAACGTTTAATTTCTCTTTGGCTCTTTTCAAGGTTTTCCTTGACATTAGTACTTATAAGTTAAATTATAATATAGTTTAGCATCCATTTCTTTGGATTTACCCTTCCTGGTATTTACCCAGTTTCCTTGATTTGTGGGTTCATGATTTTTGCCAAATTTAGTGAGTTTTAAACTATTAATTCTTTTGACTATTCTTTCAACCCCACTGCCGTTCTCCTGGCACTTTTAAACTCTGATTAATACAAATATTTTATCTTTTATTATTGACCTACAATTCTGTTGGGCTTCCCTGGTGGTTTAGCTGGTAAAGAATCTGCCTGCAACGTGGGAGACCTGGGTTCAATCCCTGGGTTGGGAAGATCCCCTGAAGAAGGGAATGGCTGCCCACTCTAATATTCTGGCCTGGAGAATTCCATGGACTATATATGCCATGGGGTCACAAAGAGTCGGACATGAATGTGTGACTTTCACTTTCACTTCCCTGTGTTGGGTTCTTTCTTCCCTTCCCCTCCCTCACTTTCTCCTTTGTCCCTCATGCCTCCACTCTTTCTTTCTCCTGTTATTGAGATTAGGTGAATTCTCTTGATATTTTCCCCACAAGTTTTCTGCAATCTACTCTTGAGCTCATCTATCAAATTTCTAATTTTTGTTATTTTGGTTTTCAGTAACATTTCACTTCTTTTTAATAGCATTTGCTTTTTTGCTTAACTTTTCTGTTTTTAATTCATTTTAAGAAAATTTGTAATTACCTATTGAAAGTTTGTGATGGCTTCTTTAAAATCCTTATTAGATAATTCCAACATCTTGGTGGGGTCATGAACTAATTACCTTTTCTCACTCAAGTTTTTATTGTCCTGATTCTTATGAAGATGGGTGAGTTTTTGTTGTGGTGGTGTTCTAGACTTTTGAGCTACTATTGTAAGAAACTCTTGGTCCTATTGAAAAATTTTATTTGGCAGGAAGTCACTTTGTTTAAATTTTCCATATAGATTCTAGCCAATTTTGTGGGCTGTTGTTTCAGTGATGATTTCATTTTCTGTATTCGAGATACTATTTGGTCTGTTTGGTTTATCTCATGCTAGTGGAGCTCACTGTTGCTCCTGTCGCTGCTTCTTGAGGAAATGGGATACCCTTCACTAGCTGGGCTATCTAGTGCTTCCAGCTGAGAGAAAATAATCTCCAGTCCATGGAACAAAGAGCACTTCTGGTCAGGGCATTGTTGTATCAAATCCCTCTTGTGGGTACTGTTGAACCATGCAGGATCTCTGGGTGCATGAGGGAAGTATCAGGTCCAATGAGAGAAAAAGAACATTTCTTCTAGTGGTATGTTGTTAGCATGCTCCCAGTTGATCTTACTTGCCAGTTCTTCCTTGCTTGCCTGATGTTGTCAATTGGATTCCTGTTTGATCTTGGTGGGAAATGGGAGGTGAATCTACTTGGACTGCCTTCTGTTGATAGTTTGGGAGTTAGGAAATGCCAAACTCAGTAAGATTTTCCTGTTGAGTGGGGAATTGTAAGAAATTTTGTGCTATGTTTTTCTTTTCCCAGTTCTGGTGTTCCTAACGAATATGCCCTTCTTTAACCTATCAGAATTTATCTTCGTCTATTGCCCAGGGTTTATGAGTATACTTAGCAAAGAGAAGCAGGGAGAGATAAGTCTGGATCATAAGTCTCTATTATTTATTTGGAACCTATATTTTATACGAAACACTAGGATAGGCCTTTTCTTTTTCCAAGACTACATTTATAATTTAGTAGAAAACAAATACAACTAATATTTGAGTATAATGATCTGTGATCTGTGATAAAGGCATTATGAAGTATTTTCAAAGTTCATAGTGTAAAAACTTAATATCTTCAGTTGGGATAGGTCGAGACTCTTTAGAATAAATTACCTTAAAAGGAAGAACTAAAGTTAGGTTTTACTCAGATAAAATAGAAAGTGAAACAGAGAATATCATGTGAAAAAGTTTGAATGCAGTAGAGCAGGATAAGTGAAAGGAAATATAAATGGTAAATTCAAAATTAATGGAGTACAAGTGTTAGTTGCTCAGTCATGCTGACTCTTTGCGACCCCATGGACTCTAGCCTGCCCATGTTGATAAAACCCCTCTGTTGATGAAGTTCTCCAGGCAAGAATACTGGACTGGGTAGCTATTCCCTTCTAAAGGGAAACTTCCTGAACCAGAGATCGAACTTCCCTCTCCCACATTGCAGGCAGATTCTTTACTGTCTGAGCCACCATGTTTAAAGAGGATAGTAGTTGGTGCAGACAATGGATATCCTTGAAATAGTAGGAAGCTAGTGAATTTAAGCAAGGGAATACATATTTTGCAGTATCACCCTGAATGTCATGTCAGCTACTGAAACAGGAAGAAAAAAGGAAATTGAATAGAAATAGTTGATAATAGTACTTTGTTTTGTATTAAGAAATTTAGGTCCTAATAGATAGTTGGGAATATTTAGTTACTTTGTAACACAGTCATCAAAAACTTCATCATGAGAGAATGCTTCTTCTGAGCCAGAATTGATTCCATATCATTAGCATTTTGAATCACCATTCCCTTTCCTTTGTCCATATGAAAACACCCACTCAGCCCAGCTGCATTTTTCAGTATGGTAGACAATCCTGAGCCAGCACTAGGACATGGTATCTGGATAAACAATTAACAACACTGTTCTAAACATGACTAAGCATTTAATTTAAATTTAATGAAATAGTCTATGTTAAATCTGATCATAAATATTAATTGGCCTGAAGAAAGCATTTTACTAAATAAAAAGGTAAGATCAACAAAATGACACTAAGAATACATGAACTTGGATGTTCAGAAGGATAAATATTTATCAATAACACTATGTGTAGGGCGTATTCTCTTTTTCAATTTTACAGTAAATGTCTATTTTTTAAAAAATTCTGGCCAAAGAGTTTTCATGCTCTTCCAGAATTAATTGACAATTAAAGAGATTGCAGACACAGAGCAGGTCAAAAACAATCTATATTTGTTTAATGGACACTGCTTGGTTCGTCAGTTAAGTTCATTCACTCAGTCCTGTCTGACTCCTTGTGACCCCATGGACTGCAGCACGCCAGGCTTCCCTGTCCATCACTAACTCCTAGAGTTTATTCAAGCTCATGTCCATTGGGTCAGTGATGCCATCCATCTATCTCATCTTCTGTCATCCCCTTCTCCTCCTGCCTTCAATCTTTTGCAGCATCAGGGTCTCTTCCAGTGAGTCAGTTATATGAATCAGGTGGCCAAAGTATTGGAGTTTCAGCTTTAGTATCAGTCCTTCCAATGAATATTCAGGACTGATTTCCTTCAGGATGGACTGGTTGGATCTCCTTGCTGTCCAAGGGACTCTCAAGAGTTGTCTCCAACACCACAGTTCAAAAGCATCAATTCTTTGATGCTCAGTTTTCTTTATAGTCCAACTTTCACATCCATACATGACTACTGGAAAAACCAAAGGTTTGGCTAGATGGATCTTTGTTGGCAAAGTAATGTCTCTGCTTTTTAATATGCTGTCTAGGTTGGTCATATCTTTTCTTCCAAGTAGCAAGCGTCTTTTAATTTCATGGCTGCAGTCATCATCTGCAGTGATTTTGAGGCCCCCCAAAATAAAGTCTGTCACTTCCATTGCTTGGCTCATACCAGTTGATTTTTTAACTGTAAATCAAGGGTAAAATCTACTTATATTACACGAATTGTCTAGAAAGGTTCCAAGAGAAAAACAAGGCAGAGAAAGGAATAAAACTGATGCTATGCAACTAATATTTGTGATCATTCATTATTTTTAAAGGTATGTTGTTGTTCAATCACTCAGTCATGCAAGACTCTTTGCAACCCCATGGACTACAGCATGTTTTATTTATAACATTTAATTTAATTTTATATAAAACAATTGCTCTTAATTTATAGGTCAGGAATTATGTTGGTATCACACAACTATTAGCGCACATTGTTATATGATGATTTGGACCTACATTCTAATCTAACTCTAAAACTCTTACCTTCTCTTTTTTACCACACCATATGACTCCCCTCACACATAGATAGATAGGTAGATAGATACATGACAGACAAATAGATATTTCAAATTTTAAAAGACAAATGAATATACATTACTTATTAATTTCTTGTAACATATTTCTAGAAGCATCTTCTAAGGAAAGATGTTCATAATTATAAATCATCATAGAATAAGTAGGATAAGAGGGAAGGGATTAAATTAAAACACACTTATTTTATTTATCATTTATTCCCTCTGCTGTATTTTGTCAACTAATATAACAAACATGTACATTACTATGAATGAAATTATAAGATGGGAAGAGTATCAACATATATGAAGAATATATATATTATACCAATACAGCGAGATGTCACAATAGAAATCTTGGAAGGGAGAAATCAAAGTGCAGTGACATATTAGGTTTCATGGACAAGATTCAGGTTAAGTTTGACCTTGATGTGGAAGTAAGAAATGAATAGATAAAGAAAGGAGAAAATTCATATCTCTGGATTTATGCATAGAACTAGAAATATATATAGTTGGAATGGATAATCCAATTCTGCAGAGTCACAGACTGAAGTGTATGATCTCCTCTTTTTATTTTTCTTAAATCTACAGCCACTTGACTGAATGGTTTTCAGGCTCATCTTGCCTCAGTCTATGTCCATACATGGGCAGGAGGACTCTTAGGTGTTCTGGGCCTACAACTTTGAACTGAGGTGATAGACAGATTTACAATAGTTCTATTCCAGTGTTACTGAGTCCAAGCTCATTCTGTTCAACACAGTACAGGCCAATAAATCAGGAGACAGCAAGGAATAATTACTTTTATTTGGAAAGCCAGGAGTCTGGTTCTCTAGAGTCCTAGAAAGCCATCTTACCAGAGTTTATAAGCTAGTTTCTTTTACAGAACAGAAATAGGAGGAATTGAGGAGGAAAAGTTAAGAATGGCTATAAGTTTTACAAATATTTCCTGGTTTTGCCACACTCTGGGAAAGTGAAAGTGAAAGTCGCTTAGTTATGTCTGACTTTTTGCAACCTCATGGACTATACAGTGCATGGAATTCTCCAGGCCAGAATACTGGAGTGAGTAGCCTTTCCCATCTCCAGGGAAAATTCCAAACCCAGGGATTGAACCCAGGTTTCCGGCATTGCAGGCAGATTCTTTACCAGCTGAGGGGTGTGTTAATTCCTTTTTTCCTGCAGCCATTCAGGATGGATGTTTCCTTGTGAACTAAACAAAGATACTTTAGTAGGATTCAGGCAGAGCGACCAGGGTTCCTTGAGAAGGCCATTATGCTTGCATGCAACTTTAGGCAACATTTAGTGATAGTTCTGTGTGCTAAGTTGCTTAAGTCCTGGCCAACTCTTTGCAACACTAGCCCGACAGGCATCTGTGTCCATGGGATTCTCCAGGCAAGAATACTGGAGTGGGTTGCCATACACTTCTCCAGGGTATCCGCCCAACTCAGGGATCAAACCAATGGCGGGTTCTTTACCACTAGTGCAACCTGGGAAGCAACTTGTAACACAAGCAACAGAAAGCAGTTGTTTTTCAGTCACTCAGTCATGTCCAGCTATTTCTGACCCCAAGGACTGTAGCACGCCAGGCTTCCCTGTACTTCCCCATCTCCCGAAACTTGCTAAAATTCATGTATATTGAGTCAGTGATGCCATCCAATCATTTTGTCCTCTGTTGTCTCCGTCTTCTCCTACTTTCAATCTTTCCCAGCAACAGGGTCTTTTCTAATGAGTTAGGACTTCACATCAGGTGGCCAAACTTTTGGAGCTTAAGCTTCAGCATAAGTCCTTCCAATGAATATTTAGGATTGACTTTTATCTCCTTGTAGTCCAAGAGACTCTCAAGAGTCTTGTCCAACACCACAGTTCAAAAGCATCAGTTCTTCAGTGCTTAACTTTCTTTATGATCCAATTCTCACATCCATTCATGACTATTGGACAAACTATAGCTTTGACTAGACAGAACTTTCTTGGCAAAATAAGGTTCTGCTTTTTAAATATGCTTTCTAAGTTTGTCACAGCTTTTCTTCCAAGGAGCAAGTGTCTTTTAATTTCATGGCTGCAGTCACCATCTGCAGTGATTTTGGAGCCCAAGAAAACAAAGTCTGTCACTGTTTCCATTGTTTCCCCATATATTTGCCGTGAAGTAATTGGACTAGATGCCATGATCTTAGTTTTGTCAATGTTGAATTTTGAGCTACCTTTTTCACTCTCCTCTTTCACCTTCATCAAGAGGTTCTTTAGTTCCTCTTTGCTTTCTGCCATAAGGGTGGTGCCATCTGCATATCTGAGGTTATTGACATTTCTGCCTTAACAGAAAGCAGAGGTTGAAATAAAAGAAGCAGATCTAATATGGAGGCAGATTTGTTTTTCCCTGCTACACCAAGTCCTTGCTATTAAAGTATATGTGGGCTTCCTTGTGTTGTATTTTATTTTGATAATGAAATTTTTTATAGTATATATAAATTAGTTTCATCTTAGTAAATGATCTAATAATTAATGCTCTGAAGATATGCTACTTGTCTTATTTTTATGTATATTTCTGTCTGAAGCTCTTCTCTAGGATCTAACCAAGCTACTGTGTACATCTATCTCCTCATAGGGCTCTCAAATGTTGACTTGCAGGTTAAGAAAAAAATTGTGAGTCATTTATTTTTTTTTTCTAATCACCTTGTGATCCTGTCACAATATATATCATAATATATAACCTGCATGCCTGTCAGAATATGTAACTCTCTCACACTTTCTGTTTTCAATTAGATTTAACTATTATGGTTATTCCCTAGCTATGTTATATGTATCTTAAGACAGAGTTCTATCTGTGGGTATGGGCATCCTTTCAGCATTGTTGTTGTTCAGTTGCTATGTTCTGTCCGACTCTGTGACCCGATGGATTGCAGCACATCACTATCTCCCGTGGTTTGTTCAAACTCATGTCCATTGAGCTGGTGATGCCATCTAACCTTCTCATCCTTTGCTGCCCCTGTCGAGTCCAGCTCAACAAGCAGGGTTTCCAAAAGTGCAATACAGCGAGAGAATGAGAAAGGAGACACTAGAATTCAGAGAAAAGCAAGGATCAGGGGACCAACACCGCTCCAAGGTGAAGGTGCTGAAACTGAATCCAGCTTTATTATGCTTTCAGCTGTGAATGAAAGAATATGCAGGGAGTTAAACTATAAGTCATGTGGCCTTCAGGGGCAAAGAACAAAATGATCATTAACCATTGAGTAATTAGGAAACAGTAATCAATAACAAATCAGTAACTAAGACTAATATTCTTATCTATAGATTTTCCACCAGATATGTAAAACATGTGATTCTGAGATGCCAGTTGAGAAACAGTCCGGTGTCGGTTTTCAGACCCCAGGATCATATCTTGTTTTCATGATTATGAACTGTTCCCTCTGGACTTGTTCCAAGAGTCTCATGCCTTATAGCATCCAGTTTATCAAAAATTATAAATTTCTTTTGTGGCCCTTGCTGAGGCCTGCTTTTCTTTTATTCTTCCTGTCACCTACACGGCCCCTTCTCCTCCTGCCCTCAGTCTTTCTCAGCATCAGGGTCTTTTCCAATGTGTTGGCTGTTCACATCAGGTGGCCAAGGTATTGGAGCTTCAGCATCACTCCTTCCAATGAATTTTCAGTGTTGATTTCCTTTAGGATTGACTGGTTTGATCTCCTTGCAGTTCAATGGACTCTCAAGAGCCTTTTCCAGCACCACAGTTTGAAAGCATCAATTCTTCGGTGTGTGTAACTTATAATACAATATAGAATTGAATGTACCTTCAGCAAAAAATTTTTATGGTTGAGTAAGTTATTATTGTTATTTTCCAAATGAAGAAACAGATTCAAAGAAGTGGAAGAATCCAAATGTAGATCTAGCCCTGTCTCCAGAATCTGGGTTACACTTTATGACACTGTCTTGCATGTTACAGTTGAGTCTCCCATTTGCCCAGTTTCAGAAACTTACTCAAATGTTGGAAGAATATAGTATTTCATCTGCAGGTTTTCTATTTGCCCTAGAGACAACAGTTATCAAGCAAGTTACTAAGAGGCCCACATGCTATTATAAGAAAGAGTATTTATCCAAGTGAAAGAGATGATGGCATTTGTCAAGCAATGTATATGGGATAGATAGAGGCATTTTGGAACTGTCAAGAGCCATTTTCTAGTGTTTCTTTTTAAGTCATTTAGTGATCTTACACTGATAGCTTGAAATTGGCTATGGTGCCATTATATATCAACAGATATTGGCAAAGATTTAAATTTGAACATTTTCTTTTCAGAAAGCTGGTTGTTAAGCATGTAACTCCAGAAAGAATGAAGGGATAGAGCCAAAGCAAAAACAATACCCAGTTGTGGATGTGACTGGCGATAGAAGCAAGGTCCAATGCTGAAAAGAGCAATATTGCATAGGAACCTGGAATGTTAGGTCCATGAATCAAGGCAAATTGGAAGTGGTCAAACAGGAGATGGCAAGAGTGAACATCGACATTATAGGAATCAGTGAACTAAAATGGACTGGAATGAGTGAGTTTAACTCAGATGACCATTATATCTACTACTGTGGGCAGAAATCCCTTAGAAGAAATGGAGTAGCCATTATGGTCAACAGAAGAGTCCGAAATGCAGTACTTGGATGCAATCTCAAAAATGACAGAATGATCTCTGTTTGTTTCCAAGGCAAACCATTCAATATTACAGTAATCAAAGACTACGCCCCAACCAGTGATGCTGAAGAAGCTGAAGTTGAAAGGTTCTAGAAGACCTACAAGACCTTTTAGAACTAACACCCAAAAAAGATGTCCTTTTCATTATAGGGGACTGGAATGCAAAAGTAGGAAGTCAAGAAACACCAGGAATAACACGCAAAATGGCCTTGGAGTAGAGAATGAAGCAGGGCAAAGGCTAATAGAGTTTTGCCGAGAGAATGCACTAGTCATAGCAAACACCCTCTTCCAATGACACAAGAGAAGACTCTACACATGGACATCACCAGATGATCAACAGCGAAATCAGAATGATTATATTCTTTGCAGCCAAAGATGGAGAAGCTCTATACAGTTAGCAAAAACAAGACCAGGACTTCATCCCAATCCCAAAGAAAGGCAATGCCAAAGAATGCTCAAACTACCGCACAATTGCACTCATCTCACACGCTAGTAAAGTCATGCTTAAAATTCTTCAAGTCAGGCTTCAGCAATACGTGAATCGTGAACTTCCAGATGTTCAAACTGGTCTTAGAAAATGCATAGGAACCAGAGATCAAATTGCCAACATCTGCTGGATCATGAAAAAAGCAAGAGAGTTCCAGGAAAACATCTATTTCTGCTTCATTGACTATACCAAAACCTTTGACTGTGTGGATCACAATAGACTGTGGAAAATTCTGAACGAGATGGGAATACAAGACCACATGACCTGTTGCTTGAGAAACCTGTATGCAGGTCAGTAAGAAAGAGTTAGAACTGGACATGGAACAACAGAATGGTTCCAAATAGGAAAAGGAGTATGTCAAGGTTGTATATTGTCCCCCTGCTTATTTAACTTATTTGCCGAGTACATCATGAGGAATGCTGGGCTGGAAGAAGCACAAGTGGAATCAAGATTGCTGGGAGAAATATCAATAACCTCAGATATGCAGATGAAACCACCCTTATGGCAGAAAGTGAAGAGGAACTAAAAAGCCTCTTGATGAAACTGAAAGAGGAGAGTGAAAAAGTTGGCTTGTAGCTCAACATTGAGAAAACAAGATCATGGCATCTGGTCCCATCATTTCATGGGAAATAGATGGGGAAACAGTGGAAAAAGTGTCAAACTTTATTTTTTGGGGCTCCAAAATCACTGCACATGCTGATTGCAGCCATGAAATTTAAAGATGCTACTCCTTAGAAGGAAGGTTATGACCAACCTAGATAGCATATTAAAAAGCAGAGACATTACTTTGCCAACCAAGGTCCATCTAGTCAAGGCTATGGTTTTTCCCGTGGTCATGTATGGATGTGAGAGTTGGACTGTGAAGAAGGCTGATTGCCAAAGAATTGATGCTTTTGAATTGTGGTGTTGATGACTCTTGAGAGTCCCTTGGACTGCAAGGAGATCCAACCAGTCCATTCTAAAGATCAGTCCTGGGTGTTCTTTGGAAGGACTGATGCTAAAGCTGAAAATCCAATATTTTGGTCACTTCATGCAAAGTGTTGACTCATTGCAAAAGACCCTGATACTGCTAGGGATTGGGGGCAGGAGGAGAAGGGGACGACAGAGAATGAGATGGCTGGATGGCATCACCAACTCGATGGACATGAGTTTGAGTGAACTCCGGGAGTTGGTGATGGACAGGGAGATCTGGTGTGCTGTGATTCATGGGGTCGCAAAGAGTCGGACATGACTTAGCGACTGAACTGAACTGAACTGAAGCATGTTCTAGTACATCACAATACAAAAGATTTGTTACGGTAAATTTTCAGTAGACTAATGGAGAGTGTATAGAGCTTCTCCATCTTTGGCCACAAAGAATATAATCACTCTGATTTCGCTGTTGACCATCTGGTGATGTCCATGTGTAGAGTATTCTCTTGTATTTTTGGAAGAGGGTATTTGCTATGCCTAGTGCGTTCTCTTGGCAAAACTTCATTAGCCTTTGCCCTGATTCATTCTGTACTTCAAGGCCAAGTTTACATGTTACTCCAGGTGTTTCTTGACTTCCTACTTTTGCATTCCAGTCCCCTATAATGAAAAGGACATCTTTTTTGGTGTCAATTCTAAAAGGTCTTGTAGGTCTTCATAGAACCGTTCAATTTCAGCTTCTTCAGCATTACTGGTCAGGACGTAGGCTTGGATCACCGTGATATTGAATGGTTTTCCTTGGAAACGAACAGAGATCATGCTGTCGTTTTTGAGATTGCATCCAAGTACTGCAGTTTGGACTTTTTTGTTGACCCTGATGGCTACTCCATTTCTCCTAAGGGATTCCTGCCCACAGTAGTAGATATAATGGTCATCTGAGTTAAAATCACCCTTTCCAGTCCATTTTAGTTCACTGATTCCTAGAATGTCGACGTTCACTCTTGCCATCTCCTGTTTGACCACTTCCAATTTGCCTTGATTCATGGACCTAACATTCCAGTTTCCTATGCAATATTGCTCTTTTCAGCATCGGACCTTGCTTCTATCACCAGCCACATCCACAACTGGGTATTGTTTTTGCTTTGGCTCCATCCCTTCATTCTTTCTGGAGTTATTTCTCCACTGATCTCCAGTAGCATATTGGGCACTTACCGAACTGGGGAGTTCCTCTTTCAGTATCCTATCATTTTGCCTTTTCATACTATTCATGGGGTTGTCAAGGCAAGAATACTGAAGCGGTTTGCCATTCTCTTCTCCATTGGACTGCTAGGCTACAGAAATATGTGAACCATGAACTTGTAGATGTTCAAGCTGGTTTTAGAAACGGCAGAGGAACCAGAAATCAACTGGATCATCAAAAGAACAAGAGAGTTCCAGAAAAGCATCTACTTCTGCTTTATTGACTATGCCAAAGCCTTTGACTGTGTGGATAACTATAAACTGTGGAAAATTCTGAAAGAGGTGGGAATACCAGACCACTTGACCTGCCTCTTCACAAACATATATGCAGGAAAGGAAGCAACAGTTAGAACTGGACATGGAACAACAGACTGGTTCCTAATAGGAATAGGAGTATGTCAAGGCTGTATATGTCACCCTGCTTATTTAACTTATATGCAGAGTACATCATGAGAAACGCTGGGCTGGAGGAAGCACAAGCTGGAATCAAGATTGCCGGGAGAAATATCAATAACCTCAGATATGCAGATGACACCACCCTTATGGCGGAAAGTGAAGAGGAACTAGAAGACCTCTTGATGAAAGTGAAAGAGGAGAGTGAAAAAGTTGGCTTAAAACTCAACATTCAGAAAATGAAGATCATGGCATCTGGTCCCATCACTTCATGGGAAAGAGATGGGGAAACATTGGAACAGTGTCAGACTTTATTTTTCTGGGCTCCAAAATCACTGTGGATGCTGATTGCAGTCATGAAATTAAAAAATGCTCACTCTTTGGAAGGAAAGTTATGACCAACCTAGATAGCATATTAAAAAGTAGAGATACTTCCAATCAACGAACACGGTATATTTCTCCATCTTTTAGTGTCCTCTCTGATTTCTTTCACCAGTTTTATAGTTTTCTGTATATAGGACTTTTGTTTCTTTATTTAGATATATTCCTAAGTATTTTATTCTTTTCTTTGCAATGGTGAAAGTAATTTTTAATTTCTCTTTCCATTTTCTCATTATTAGTTTATAGGAATACAAGGGATTTCTGTGTGTTGATTTTATATCCTGCAACTTTGCTATATTTATTGATTCAGTTCAGTTCAGTTCAGTTCAGTTCAGTTCAGTCGCTCAGTCGTTTCCGACTCTTTGCGACCCCATGAGTCACAGCACGCCAGGCCTCTCTGTCCATCACCAACTCCTGGAGTTCACTCAAACTCATGTCCACAGAGTCAGTGATGCCATCCAGCCATCTCATTCTCGGTCGTCCCCTTCTCCTCCCACCCCCAACCTTTCCCAGCATCAGAGTCTTTTCCAGTGAGTCAACTCGTCGCATGAGGTGGCCAAAGTATTGCAGTTTCAGCTTTAGCATCAGTCCTTCCAATGACCACCCAGGATCGATCTCCCTTAGAATGGACTGGTTGGATCTCCTTGCGGTACAAGGGACTCTCAAGAGTCTTCTCCAACACCACAGTTCAAAAGCATCAATTCTTCGATTAGCTCTAGTGATTTTCTGGTAGAGTCTTTAGGGTATTCTGTGTCAAGGATCATGTCATCTGCAACAGTGAGAGTTTTGCTTCTTCTTTTCCAGTTTGGATTCCTTTGATGTCTTTTTCTGCTGATTCAGTTCAGTTCAGATCAGTCGCTCAGTCGTGTCCAACTCTTTGCGACCCCATGAATCACAGCACACCAGGCCTCCCTGTCCATCACCAACTCCCGGAGTTCACTCAAACTCACCTCCATCGAGTCGGTGATGCCATCCAGGCATCTCATTCTCTGTCTTCCCCTTCTCCTCCAGCCCCCAATTCTTCCCAGCATCAGAGTTTTTTCCAGTGAGTCAACTCATCACAGGAGGTGGCCAAAGTATGCTGTGGCCAAAGCTTCCAAAACTATGTTGAATAGTAGTGGTGAGAGTGGGCACCCTTGTCTTGTTCCTGACTTTAGGGGAAGAGCTTTCAATTTTTCACCTTTGAGGATAATGCTTGCTGTGTGTTTGTCATATATAGCTTTTATTATGTTGAGGGGTGTTCCTTCTATTCCTGCCTTCCGGAGGGTTTTTGTCATAAATGGATGTTGAATTTTGTCAAAAGTTTTTTCTGCATCTATTGAGATTATCATATGGTTTTTATTTTTCATTTTGTTAACGTGTATTACATTGATCGGTTATAGGATATTGAAGAATCCTTGTATTTCTGGGACAAAGCCTACTTGGTCATGATGTATGATCTTTTTAATGTGTTGTTGGATTCTGATTGCTAGAATTTTGTTAAGGATTTTTGCATCTATGTTCATCAGTGATATTAGCCTGTAGTTTTCTTTTTTTGTGGCATCTTTGTCAGGTTTTGGTATTAGGGTGATGGTGGCCTCATAGAATGTGTTGGAAGTTTACCTTCCTCTGCAATTTTCTGGAAGAGTTTGGGTAGGATAAGTGTTAGCTCTTCTCTAAATATTTGGTAGAATTCAGCTGTGAAGCCCTCTGGACCTGGGCTTTTGTTTGCTCGAAGATTTCTGATTACAGCCTCAATTTCCATGCTTGTGATGGGTCTGTTGAGATTTTCTATTTCTTCCTGGTTCAGTTTTGGAAAGTTGTACTTTTCTAAGAATTTGTTCATTTCTTCAAAGGTGTCCATTTTATTGGCATATAATTGCTGATAGTAGTCTCATGATCCTTAGTATTTCTGTGTTGTCTGTTGTGATCTCTCCATTTTCATTTCTAATTTTTTTGATTCAGTTTTTCTCCCTTTGTTTCTTGATGAGTCTGACTAGTGGTTTGTCAATTTTATTTACCCATTCAAAGAACCAGCTTTTGGTTTTGTTGATTTTTGCTGTGGTCTCTTTTGTTTCTTTTGCATTTATTTCTGCCCTAGTTTTTAAGATTTCTTTCCTTCTACTAACCCTAGGGTTCTTCATTTCTTCCTTTTCTAGTTGCTTTAGGTGTAGAGTTAGGTTATTTAGTTGACTTTTTTCTTATTGAGGTATGCCTGTATTGCTATGAACCTTCCCCTTAGCACTACTTTTACAGTGTCCCACAGTTTTATGTTGTATTTTCATTCATTTCTATGCATATTTTGATTTCTTTTTTGATTTCTTCTATGATTTGTTGGTTATTCAGCAATGTGTTGTTCAGCCTCCATATGTTGGAATTTTTAATAGTTTTTCTCCTGTAACTGAGATCTAGTCTTACTGCATTCTGGTCAGAAAAGATGCTTGGAATGATTTTGATTTTTTTGAATTTACCAAGGCTAGATTTATGGCCCAGGACGTGATCTATCCTGGAGAAGGTTCCATGTGCGCTTGGGGAAAAGGTGAAATTCATTGTTTTGGGGTGAAATGTCCTATAGTTATCAATTAGGTCTAACTGGTCTATTGTATCATTTAACGTTTGTGTTTCCTTGTTAATTTTCTGTTTAGTTGACCTATCCATAGGTGTGAGTGGGGTATTAAAGTCTCCCACTATTATTGTGTTATTGTTAATTTCTCCTTTCATAATTGTTAGCATTTGTCTTACATATTACGGTGCTTCTATATTGGGTACATATATATTTATAATTGTTATATTTTCTTCTTGTATTGATCCTTTGATCATTATGTAGTTTCCTTTTTTGTCTCTTTTCACAGCCTTTGTTTTAAAGTCTATTTTATCTGATATGAGTATTATTACTCCTGCTTTGTTTTGGTCTCTATTTGCATGGAATATCTTTTTCCAGCCCTTCACTTTCAGTCTGTATGTGTCCCTCATTTTTAAAATGAGTATATTACCCGAAGTAATTTATAGGTTCAGTGCAATCCCTATTAAGCTATCAATGTTATTTTTCACAGAGTTAGAACAAAAAATTTCACAATTTGTATGGAAATATAAAAAACCTCAAATAGCCAAAGCAATCTTGAGAAAGAAGAATGGAATTGGAGGACTTCAGGCACTACTACAAAGACACAGTCATCAGGACAGTATGGTACTGGCATAAAGACAGAAATAGAGATCAATGGAACAAAATAGAAAGCCCAGAGATAAATCCACACACCTATGGACTCCTTATCTTTGACAAAGGAGGCAAGAATATTCAATGGAGAAAAGACAATCTCTTTAACAAGTGGTGCTGGGAAAACTGGTCAACCACTTGTAAAAGAATGAAACTAGAACACTTCCTAACACCATACAAAAAAACTCAAAATGGATTAAAGATCTAAATTTAAGACCAGAAACTATAAAACTCCTAGAGGAGAACGTAGGCAAAACACTCTCTGACATAAATCACAGCTGCATCCTCCATGACCCACCTCCCGGAATATTGGAAATAAAATAAAAAATAAACAAATGGGACCTAATTAAAGTTAAAAACTTCTGCACAGCAAAGGAAACTATAAGCAAGGTAAAAAAGACAGCCTTCAGAATGGGAGAAAATAATAACAAATGAAGCAATTGACAAAGGATTAATCTCAAAAATATACAAGCAACTCCTGCAGCTCAATCCCAGAAAAATAAACGACCCAATCAAAAAATGGGCCAAAGAACTAAACAGACATTTCTCCAAAGAAGGCATACAGATGGCTAACAAACACATGAAAAGTTGCTCAATATCACACATAATCAGAGAAATGCAAATCAAAACCACAATGAGGTACCATTTCACGCCAGTCAGAATGGCTGCTATCCAAATTCTACAAGCAATAAATGCTGGAGAGGGTGTGGAGAAAAGGAACCATCTTGCACTGTTGGTGGGAATGCAAACTAGTACAACCACTGTGGAGAACAGTGTGGAGATTCCTTAAAACACTGGAAATAGAACTGCCATACGACCCAGCAATCGTACTCCTGGGCATATACACCGAGGAAACCAGAATTGAAAGTGACACATGTACTCCAATATTCATCGCAGCACTGTTTATAATAACCAGGACATGGAAGCAACCTAGATGTCCATCTGCAGACGAATGGATAAGAAAGCTTTGGTACATATACACAATGGAATATTACTCAGCAATTAAAGAGAATACATTTGAATCAGTTCTAATGAGGTGGATGAAACTGGAGCCTATTATACAGAGTGAAGTAAGCCAGAAAGAAAAACACCAATACAGTATACTAACGCATATATATGGTATTTAGAAAGATGATAATGATAACCCTGTATATGAGACGGCAAAAGAGACACAGATGTATAGAACAGTCTTTTGGACTCTGTGGGAGAGGGCGAGGGTAGGATGACTTGGGAGCATGGCATTGAACCATGTATATTATATGTGAAACGAATTGCCAGTCCAGGTTTGATGCATGATACAGGATGCTCCGGGCTGGTGCGCTGGGATGAACCAGAGGGATGGGATGGGGAAAGAGGTGGGAGGGGCGTTCAAGATTGGGAACACATGTATACCCAGGCAGATTCATGTCAATGTACGGCAAAACCAATACAATATTGTAAAATTATTAGCCTCCAAATAAAATAAATAAATTTAAAAAATAAAAGCAGGGATATCGCTTTGCCAACAAAGGTCTGTCTAGTCAATGCTATAGTTTTTCTGGTGGTCATTTATGGATGTGAGAGTTGGACTGTGAAGAAAGCTGAGCGCTGAAGAATTGATGCTTTTGAACTGTGGTGTTGGAGAAGACTCTTGAGAGTCCCTTGGACTGCAAGGAGGTCCAACCATTCCATCCTAAAGGAGATCAGTCCTGGGTGTTCATTGAAATGACTGATGCTAAAGCTGAAACTCCAATAATTTGGCCACCTCATGCAAAGAGTTGACTCATTGGAAAAGACCCTGATACTGTGAGGGATTGGGGGCGGGAAGAGAAGGGGACGACAGAGGACGAGATGGCTGGATGGCATCACCGACTCAATGGACATCAGTTTGAGTGAACTCCAAGAGTTGGTGATGGACAGGGAGGCCTAGCGTGCTGTGATTCATGGGGTGGCAGAGTCGCACATGACTGAGTGACTGAACTGAACTGAACTGAACTGCTCTTTATTCTGAATAGTTTATTATTTTTCAGTTCAGTTCAGTTCAGTCACTCAGTCATGTGAGACTCTTTGTGACCCCATGAATCACAGCATGCCAGGCCTTCCTGTCCATCACCAACTCCCGGAGTTCACTCAAACTCAAGTGCATCGAGTCGGTGATGCCATCCAGCCATCTCATTCTCTGTCTTCCCCGTCTCTTCCCGCCCCCAATCCCTCCCAGCATCAGAGTCTTTTCCAGTGAGTCAACTCGTCGCATGAGGTGGCCAAAGTATTGCAATTTCAGCTTTAGCATCAGTCCCTCAAAAGAACACCCAGGATTGATCTCCTTTAGGATGGACTGGTTGGATCTCCTTGCAGTCCAAGGGACTCTCAAGAGTCTTCTCCAACACCACAATTCAAAAGCATCAATTCTTCAGCGATCAGCATTTTTCATAGTCCAACTCTCACATCCATACATGACCACTGGAAAAACCATAGCCTTGACTAGACGGACCTTGGTTGGCAAAGTAATGTCTTTGCTTTTCAATATGCTATCTAGGTTGGTCATAACTTTCCTTCCAAGGAGTAAGCGTCTTTTAATTTCATGGCTGCAATCAGCATCTGCAGTGATTTTGGAGCCCCCCAAAATAAAGTCTGACACTGTTTCCATGTTTCCCCATCTATTTCCCATGAAGTGATGGGACCAGATGCCATGATCTTTGTTTTCTGAATGTTGAGCTTTAAGCCAACCTTTTCACTCTCCTCTTTCACTTTCATCAAGAGGCCTTTGAGTTCCTCTTCACTTTCTGCCATAAGGGTGGTGTCATCTGCATATCTGAGGTTATTGATATTTCTCCCAGCAATCTTGATTCCAGCTTGTGCTTCTTCCAGCCCAGCATTCCTCATGATGTACTCTGCATATATATTAAATAAGCGGGTGTCAATATACAGGCTTGACATACTCCTTTTCCTATTTGGAACCAGTCTGTTGTTCCATGTCCAGTTCTAACTGTTGCTTCCTGATCTGCATACAGGTTTCTCAAGAGGCAGGTCAGGTGGTCTGGTATTCCCATGTCTTTCAGAATTTTCCACAGTTTATTGTGATCCATACAGTCAAAGGTTTTGGCATAGTCAATGAAGGAGAAATAGATGTTTTTCTGGAACTCTCTTGCTTTCTCCATGATCCAGCAGATGTTGGCAGTTTAATCTCTGGTGCCTCTGCCTTTCCTAAAACCTGCTTGAACATTTGGAAGTTCACGGTTCATGTATTGTGAAGCCTGATTTGGAGAATTTTGAGCATGACTTTACTAGTGTGTGAGATGATTGCAACTGTGTGATAAGAAATTTCAGTTTCACATATTTACATTTCCAGTGCTTTTATTTCCTTTATACCTTTTGGTAAATCCAGATTTCCATTGGATATTATTTTTCTTTCATCTGGAGAACTTCCTTTAGCAATTGTCATAGTTCAAATCTCCTGATTATGAATTCTTTCAATATTGTCTGCGTAAAATGTAATTTATTTTTGGATGATATTTTTTCTGGTACAGATTCAAGATTGACAGATTTTTTTCCCCTTCATTATGATTTTAAAGATAATTGTATCATTGTTCTCTGACTTGTGTTGTTGACAATAAGAAATATGATGTCATATTTATCTTTGTTCTTCTGTACCTAATAGGTTAAATTTTCTTCCTTTTAAGAATTTTTCTTTATTGCTGATTTTAAACCACTTATTTATATTTTGTATTAGTGTATATATATATATATATATATATATATGTATTTTTACATTTCTAATGTTTGGTATGGATGTATGTTCAGAGTTTTCATCATGTTGGTTAATGCTAACCAATTATCTTCGCATTTTTCGTCCCCACACCTATGTACTTCTTTCTCAGAGATTCATTACTTTCATGTTAGGCTGTTAGTTGTCATAAATCTCACTGATGCTTTGCAAATTTTATTTTCAGACATATTCTGTCTTTCATTTTGTATCGTAATTACTGCCATATCTTGAAGTTCATTAATTTTTCTTTTACAGTGTCTCTTTTGCTATTAATTTCTTTCTACAACTTTTTCATCTGCAGACATAGATTTTATCTCCAGATGTTTGTCTTGTGTTTTTTTTTATAGCCTCAATGTCTCTACTTAGGCATACTCAATCTTCTATCTTCTTGACCATATGAAATACAGTTACAGTTTAATAAGTCTTTCAACTGTATCATTTCTTGATAAATAATGTTTTACATTTCTCCTCTTTACATATTTTCTACTACTTTGCATTCCTAGTAATTTTTGATTGCATGTCAAACTTCATGAATTTTTGGTAACCTTATGGAGCTGAGAATATTTTTTAATTTCTTACTAATATTAGCTTTGTTAGGTAGGACCAGAGTAGCATTTTGTTTAAGGCTAATTTTTACCCACCACTAAGACAAAACTGGGTTTGGGTGGATTCTGGGAGTTGGTGATGGACAGGGAGGCCTGGCATGCTGTGGTTCATGGGGTCACAAAGAGTCAGACACGACTGAGTGACTGAACTGAGACAAAACCATTTTGAGTAATCTTGATGTCCTGTGAACAAGGTTTCTCTCTCTCTCAACTTTCTGTCTTTGTCTCTATCTGTCTTCATCTCTTTCCCTCTTTTCTTTGTTAGGAACATGAACTTTCTCTGTTCTTATGTTAATCCTGAGAATTGTAACATCTAATCATTTTGAGGTGTTATTTCTACAACCTCATAAACATTCAGTGATCACTATTTAGCACAAAACTCAAGGATACCCTCTACAAATTTATTGAAATCTATCCCTGTATAGCTCATTTCTCTCTCATTATCTGCCCTGTAAAGTATATTTGTCTTAGTCTACCTTTTCTCCAAGATCATCTCTTCAACAAAAGTAGTTCCCTGAGCTCTTTCTGGGTATGTTCTTCTCTTTTAAATACTTTAAAAATTTAATTTATTTAAAAATTTCTTACATATAGATTTTACATTCACCTGAAGATTTATTATTGGTTAATTCAGCCTTGAAATTAAAAATTGCTTGCTCCTGGAAGAAAGGCTATGACAAATGTAGACAGCATATTAAAAACCAGAGATATCATTTTGCCAACAAAGGCCCAAATATTCAAAGCTATGGTTTTTCCAGTAGTCATGTATGGATGTGAAAGTTGAACTGTGAAAAAGGCTGAGTACTTAAAAATTGATGCTTTTGAACTGTGATGTCGGAGACTTCTTGGACTGCACGGAGATCTAACCAGTTCATCATAAAGGAAATCAACCCTGAATATTTATTAGAAGGACTGATGCTGGCTGAAGCTGAAGTGCCAATACTTTGGCCCCAGATGCAAAGTCCCAACTCATTAGAAAAGACCCTGATGCTAGGAAAGATTGAAGGCAGGAGGTGAGGGGATGACAGAAGATGAGATGGTTGGCTGGCATCCCCGACTCAATGGACATGAGTTTGAGCAAATTTTGGAGATGGTGAAGGACAGGGAAGCCTGGCATGCTACGGTCCATGGGGTCACAAAGAGTGGGACATGACTGAGCTACTGAGCAACAACAACAGTACTTTCTGTCACATAATCTAAGTAGCTGTGATAAGTACTAAAAATGCCATTTTAAAAATTTATATTGTTCACAAACTTTGTGATTTTTATCAATGGCTTTAAATAATGAAGTACTTGTGATCTTGGCTTTGAAATGCAAACCTTATAATCTTAATAAGTTATCATATTGCCTTTTGAACTTTAATTTATATTTCCATAACTATGTTAGTTCTTGCTAGAGGTTTTCTTCACTGTTTATGTCTTTTAATTCAACATTTCAGTCTCATTCTCTGTTTCTCTGTCTTCTCACTCTTGTGAAAAATCATTCTAACATTTACACAATTATTTCCATTAGGTCTCTAGACCTCCAGAACAAAACTGTAATGTATAAATGTGTTTTCAAACTACTGTGATATGATTCTATGTTTGATATCACAAAGCATGTGAAAATCTTTTTTAATTTTAAATTTTATTTCCCCTAATTGCATCTGTCTAATTTGCAGGAATTTCCCTGTCTAAAATCCAGCAGCTAGGCTTTTTTTTTTTTTTAAACAAATTCCTTTCTTTACTAGAATTATGAAAATCCATTGCTTACCTTTTTTGAAGTTGCAAAAGTTTTATTTCCTTTATGTGATTCATTAACCTCATTCAGGTCTTGAATCCATAAAGATATATAATTTTAGTTTTCTTTGTTTTTGTGCCTCTGGTCCACTTTGATAATTTTAAAAATTTAAGTAAATATACTTTTTTCACATTTTATTAATTATTGATCTGTGTTTGGAGAAGTGAGTGTCACAAAAAATGAACTGACACAACTATATTGACTGAGATTCATGGTTTATCATGCATTTTATTAGTGAAGAACACACTTAGGTGTGTGGATGTCAGTCAAGTCCATAAGGCAGACAGCAAATCTTTAAAACAAGTATGGTAAGGATTTTGAAATGACCCTGATTTTATATCGCTTAATATGTAAAACCTTTTCATCTTTCATTTTTTTCATTTTTTTCTTTTCCTATACTTTCTTGTTCAATTGTAAGGACTGTGATTTAAGATGTCCACATTTCAACTGATAGAGATCTCAAGAATTTTTTGCTAAAATTATTTATTTCACTTGGAGTACTGCACTTAATCTCCAGTGTCCCACCCATCCTCCTAAAACGTTTACTTTAAAAATAAGTAATGATCTATGTAAATAATCTTCACACATCTAAAACTGACTCTGGATATTTTTAGTATGACCCTTAGACTGACTCTTCTCTGATACCTCCTTCCTGACATTTACTTCTAGATTATACAAAAACTTCTACTACACTTACCCAGTGAGAGCGTTATACCTATTTCACAAGCTGAGATTTTATAATTAAAATTTAAGACACAGTAAAGTGACTGATATAAATAAATCCAAAGGATTAAAATTAAGTATTTACTGGGCAAGTTGATTTTATAGGAAAAGTTTACACTTGCATTTTCTATTTAGGAGAAACTCAGAAGGAAATGGCAACCCACTCCAGTGTTCTTGCCTGGAGAATCCCAGGGACGGGCGAGCCTGGTGGGCTTCCGTCTATGGGGTCACACAGAGTCGGACACGACTGAAGTGACTCAGCAGCAGCAGCAGCAGCATTTTACAAAAGTGAGCATATTTTTATATACTGTTTTTCTCATTGATTATTGTTTCTTGTTAAGTTACTGAGTAGAACTCTTCCCATTTATCAGGTTTATCTGGGCATTAATGTGGAATATTTGACATGTGCCAAATATGTTAATGAAAATGATCACTGAAACAGCATTTCTCCAAGCTGTAAAATACAGGACACATAAAAACTGATTAGTTGCCATGACAGAATGAACACTTGAGAATTACTTTTCCTTGCATATCATTTAAAAAATCAATTAGATGAATGTTAGAGATCAATATTATTAGTGCAGGAAACCAAAGGAAAAGCACAATTCTACCAGGTATTGTCTCCTAAATTTTTTCTTTTTGGACTGACAATCTTGGGCAAAGTCACTTAGAAAAAGATGTAATAAAGGTCACCTTCAGCTGCAAGAATTGCCCTTTTGCTTCTTTTCAGGAGCATGATGCTATCAAATCCAATATACAGTGAAAAGGTACATCCTTGGATGACTGTGTTATTTTATAAATAAAATCTGAAAATTGCTTTTTGACAATAAGCCCCCAAAAGAAGTATTTTATTGAGGTTTTCCTTTTTCTCTTACAATTTATTATTGAATTTTTGGTTGTTCATAAAATGTCAAACCTAGCATTTGGTATTATTTTGAGACATATGAGTGCCACAGAGCAAGGTATTGAATCTGTATTTAAATGTCCCTGATATGAATTAATTCCATAATTTTATATGTTTTTGAGAAGCTCAAGATAACTTTTTTGCCTTTATTATGAAACTCTATACAGAAAGTAAATATGTGACTTTTTTATAAGAAGTACCATTATAAGAAACTGTATAGAAAGAATCTCACAAGGTGTTTTGAGCAAAGCTTATATTTAAGTTTTGAATCATTATCTAACGGTTGGTTCTGTAGTTGATTTTTAAGTGTTATGCTCTTTTGATCAAAGATACTATAAATTATTTTTAAGCAACTTAAAAGTTAATAATCAAGGGATATAAATCTCTTACTGTAATATTGTTATAACAAGTTATGGTCTAATTTCAAAATTTGTAAACATGGCAAGCTACTTTTTGAGATTATCTCACTTCTCTATAGTTCTATCTGTTGTTTTTATAAGAAATGATTGTTATAATTTTTAAAAGATATCAACATAATGTCAGTGTCCATTGAAAGTCCCCTATCCTTATGTTATCTTTTCCCATAGTCTTATATCATATATGTACTATATACTTTCTTTATAATGCTTATATGTTTTTCCTTTTATGTATAAGTTACTTGTTAATTTTTCCTTTAATAGTTTTTATTGAACTATGCTGACTCTCAAATTAGTTTGGGTATACAAAATAGTGATTTGACATTTATATACATTATGAATTGATCACCATGGTTAAACTCAGTAAACATCTATTACCATACAAAGTAGTTAGAATGTTACTTATTGACTGTATCCTCTATTCTATATACTACAACTCTTTGATTTATTTTTTATGTAACTAGAAATATGTTTCTCTTAATCCCATTCATCTGTTGCTGCACCCCTGTACCCAATCCTCTTTTCCACCACTCTGGCAAACGCCAGTTTGTGCTCTGTATCTGTGACTGTTTATATTTGGCTTTGATTGGTCATTTATTTTTTAGATTCCACATATAAGTGAAATAATGTAATATCTGTCTTTTTCTGTCTGACTTATTTCCCTTAGGATAATATCTATAGGTTCATCCATGTGTCATATTCTATATTTTTATTTGTTTTTGTGCCTATTGGATTTCTTTCTTACTATTCACTTTGCTGAAAGCAGCTTGAAGAAGATGGATCTAGTTCTTTTTCTCTATATCTTTTCGATTACCTAGCACAGTCAGTCATGTGACAAATACCTATGGAATGGACAGGTTGATAGATGAAGTATCCAATTCTTATACATAATGTGAAAAGTCTCTATGCTCAGAGATCAGACTCACCTTCCAATATAAACATTAACTTTTCTAGTTTCTGTGTAATATTCAAGAAAGAAAACGCATGAGCCATTTGTAAATTTTTGCCTTTTTTTAAAGAGTCATCCATGTTCCACATGCTATCATAACATTCAACATCTACTTCTGTCGGTTCATCCATAGATGTATTCTAATTCCAAACGTTGCTTTCTTAGCAATACATTATTTCTGTCCCTTTGTGTTTAAAAATATATGGTATTATCTTATATCGTCATTCTCAAACATATTGCACTGTTTCCAGATTATTCAATCATTTCATAATCATTTTTATTTACATACTGTGTGGCATACATTGACAAAATGAATTAAAGTATCTTTTACAATGGCAGTAGAAAAATGCTGTCAGTGATTAGACTTTAATGTGATAAGGGCTATTGTAGTGGTAGTTATAGGACATAACCGTAGGGTAATAACATTTATATCAAAACTGATTCAGATAAATCTTCCTAAGAAAGTAACGTATTAAGTTTATGGAACAAGTGGGGGTAAAGAAAAATAAGGAGGATTTACAAACAGAAGTAATATTTTGAACACACAGAAGAGTACAGCACACTTCGTTTTGCTTAAAGATTATGGGTTGGCCACAGTTGGTAGGGGCAACTGCTCAGTGGTAGAGAACCTGCTTGCCAGTGCAAGAGACACAGAAGACACAGGTTCAATCCATGGGTCAGGAAGATACCCTGGAGAAGAAAATAGCAACCCACTCCAGTATTCTTGCCTGGGAAAATTCCATGAACAGAGGAGTCTAGCGGACTGCAGTCCAGGGGATTGCATGCAGAGTTGGTAGCCAGGGATGGGCAGCACTATGAAATGCCCATTGGTAAGGCTGTTTGGTAGCAGAATTTTCTCCTCACAAATAACTCATACTCAATATCATTCATAACATATATTTTTATACGTTGGATCCAATCTTATGATCAGATCTTATAAATTCTCTCTTTCAGTGGATTTAATAAATTTCCCTTCTCTTTATTCCTTCAGGTACTTGATTGCTTCAGGCCTCCTTTACTCCAGAAGGAGTACAATAATCACCCACCTTTTCTTTCTGCCTTGTATTGTGACATCACAGCTATCCTACAATTACCATACTGTCTTCTCAGAATTCTGTTCTCAGCCATTATTCTTCCAGGTTGTACCTCTAAGCATGACAATTCCACTCTTAGAGAATGAAGAATAGGTTTCTTTTCCACTAAGAAAGGGTAGAGTAAAATTTGGATGGTACTTAAGATTATTGAAAACGGTAGATGGAAAGGTTGATGTTGTTTGCATCAATGAAGTAGGAGGACGTGGTCTTGAGACAGTTTGAGGAGAAAGGGAAACATTTGGAAAATGTTCTGAGTTAAACTTTTTGAACTGTGGTGCTGGAGAAGACTCTTGAGAGTCCCTTGGACTGCAAGGAGATCCAACCAGTCCATTCTAAAGGAGATCAATCGTGGGTGTTCATTGGAAGGACTGATGCTGAAACTGAAACTCCAATACTTTGGCCACCTCATGCGATGACTTGACACACTGGAAAAGACTCTGATGCTGGGAAAGGTTGGGGGCGGGAGGAGAAGGGGATGACAGAGAATGAGATGGCTGGATGGCATCACCGACTCTGTGGACATGAGTTTGGGTGAACTCTGGGAGTTGGTGATAGACAGGGAGGCCTGGCGTGCTGTGATTCATGGGGTCGCAGAGAGTCGAACACGACTGAGAGACTGAACTGAACTGAACTGAACTGGAAGATACAGAGACACTGTTGGTCATCACTGAGGGCATAAAGGTAATTTGAAATTAAGAACTCACAGTGTCCAGATTATATTATGTGAATGTCTCCCGTAACTTTGGAAAGTTGCTAGGAACCAAAGGGAAAAAAAAATGAGGAAAAAAGCAAAAGAAATAGCAACAATAACTAAGTGCCCACTCTTTATATCTGAATATCTGCTAAAACCAATGGATTTTTAAAATATTCATGTTTTCCACAGATTTTCACTAAAAAGCTCTTGTTTCAATCATAGTATTTTTCTGTGCTGGGACATGAAGTGATTTTCTGATTTACCTTCTACTTCCAATTAACTATTCAAACTTAAATTCCATGATTATTTATTTATTATATTTTTTATTGGAGGATAATTATGTTACAATATTGTGGTGGTCTCTGCCATTTATCAATATGAATCAGTCATAATTCAAGGATATATTTATATATCCCCTCCCTCTTGAGCCTCCCTCACTGCCCATTTCACCCATCTATGTCATCACAGAGTGCCAGACTGGGCTCCCTTTGTTATACACCAGCTTCCTGCTAGTTATCCACTTTACACATGATAGTGTGTATAAGTCAGTGCTACTTTCTCAATTTATGCTAGTTTATGCTAGTATCTCTTCCCCTGCTTTGTCCATAAGTTTGTTCTCTACATCTGCATCTCTATTTCTTCTCTGTAAATAGATTCATCAGTACTATTTTTCTAGATTCTCTATATGTGTGTTAATATATGATATTTGTTTTTCTCTTTCTGACTTACTTTGCTCTTTATAACAGTTTCTAGGTTTATCCACCTCACTAGAACTGACTCAAATGCATTCCTTTTTAAAAAAAATTTTATTGGAGGCTAATTATTTTACAATATTATATTGGTTGGTTTTGTCATACATTGACATGAATCCGCCCCGGGTGTACATGAGTTCCCCCTCCCGAACCCCCCTCCCACCTCTCTCCTCGCCTTATCCTCCCTCTGGGTCATCTCCGCATACCAGCCCCGAGCATCCTGTATCATGCATCGACCCTGAACTGGCGATTCGTTTCACATATGATAATATACATGTTTCAATGCCATTCTCCCAAACCATCCCACCCTCACCCTCTCCCACAGAGTCCCAAAGACTGTTTTATACTTCTGTATCTCTTTTGCTGTCTCATATACAGGGTTATCATTTGCATCTTTCTAAATTCCATATATATGCTTTAGTATATTGTATTGGTGTTTTACTTTCTGGCTTACTTCACTCTGTATAATAGGCTCTAGTTTCATCCACCTCATTAGAACTGGTTCAAATGCATTCTTTTTAATGGCTGAGTAATACTCCATTGTGTATATGTGCCAAAGCTTTCTTATCCATTCGTCTGCAGATGGACATCTAGGTTGCTTCCATGTCCTGGCTATTATAAACAGTGTTGCAATGAATATTGGAGTACATGTGTCTCTTTCAATTCTGGTTTCCTCGGTGTGTATGCCCAGGAGTGTGATTGCTGGATCATATGGCAGTTCTATTTCCAGTTTTTTGAGGAATCTCCACACTGTTCTCCATAGTGGCTGTACTAGTTTGCATTCCCACCAACAGTGTAAGAGGGTTCCCTTCTCTCCACACCCTCTCCAGCATTTATTGCATGTAGACTTTTGGATAGCAGCCATTCTGACTGGTGTGAAATGGTATCTCATTGTGGTTTTTATTTGCATTTCTCTGATTTTGAGGGATGTTGAGCATTTTTTCATGTGTTTGTTAGCCATCTTTATGTCTTCCTTGGAGAAATATCTGTTTAATTCTTTGGCCCATTTTTTGATTGGGTCATTTATTTTTCTGGAATTGAGCTGCAGGAGTTGCTTGTATATTTTGGAGATTAATCCTTTATCAGTTGCTTCATTTCCTATTATTTTTTCCGATTCTGAAGGCTGTCTTTTCACCTTGCTTATAGTTTCCTTTGCTGTGCAGAAGTTTTTGATTTTAATTAGGTCAGATTTGTATATTTTTGCTTTTATTTCCAATATTCTGGGATGTGGGTCTTGGAGGATCCTGCTGTGATTTATGTCAGAGAGTGTTTTGCCTATGTTCTCCTATAGGAGTTTTATAGTTTCTGAACTTACATTTAGGTCTCTAATCCATTTTGAGTTTATTTTGGTGTATGGTGCTAGGAAGTGTTCTAGTTTCATTCTTTTACAAGTGGCTGACCAGTTTTCCCAGCACCATTTGTTAAAGAGACTGTCTTTTCTCCATTTTATATTCTTGCCTCCTTTGTCAAAGATAAGGTGTCCATAGGTATGGATTTATGCCTAGGATTTCTATTTTGTTCCATTGATCTATATTTCTGTCTTTATGCCAGTACCATACTGTCTTGATGACTGTGGCTTTGTGGTAGAGCCTGAAGTCCAGCAGGTTAATTCCCCCAGTTGCATTTTTCTTCTTCAAGATTGCTTTGGCTATTCGAGGTTTTTTTTTTTTTTCCATACAAATTGTGAGATTATTTGTTCTAGTTCTGTGAAAAATATCATTGGTAGCTTGATAGTGATTGCATTGAATGTATAAATTACTTTGGGTAGTATACTCATTTTTACAATATTTATTCTTCCAATCCACAAACACGGTCTATTTCTCCATCTATTAGTGTCCTCTTTGATTACTTTCACAAGTGTTTTATAGTTTTCTATGTACAAGTCTTTTGTTTCCTTAGGTAGATATATTCCTAAGTATTTAATTCTTTTCATTGCAACAGTGAACGGAATCAGTATCAGTATCAGTTCAATCGCTCAGTCGTGTCCGACTCTTAGTGACGCCATGAACCACAACATGCCAGGCCTCTCTGTTCATCACCAACTCCCAGAGTTCACTCAAACTCATGTCCATCGAGTCGGTGATGCCCTCCAGCCATCTCATTCTCTGTCGTCCCCATCTCCTCCTACCCCCATTCGCTCCCAGCATCAGAGTCTTTTCCAGTGAGTCAACTCGTCGCATGAGGTGGCCAAAGTATTGCAGTTTCAGCTTTAACATAAGTCCTTCCAATGAACACCCAGGATTGATCTCCTCTAGAATGGACTGGTTGGATCTCCTTGCAGTACAAGGGACTCTCAAGAGTCTTCTCCAGCACCACAGTTCAAAAGCATCAATTCTTTGGCGATCAGCTTTCTTCATAGTCCAACTCTCACATCCATACATGACCACAGGAAAAATCATAGCCGTGACTAGACGGACCTTGGTTGGCAAAGCAATGTCTCTGCTTTTCAATATGCTATCTAGGCTGGTCATAACTTTTCTTCCAAAGAGTAAGCGTCTTTTAATTTCATGGCTGCAATCAGCATCCGCAGTGATTTTGGAGCCCAAAAAATAAAGTCTGACATGGTTTCCACTGTTTCCCCATCTATTTCCCAAGAAGTGATGGGACCAGATGCCATGATCTTCGTTTTCTGAATGTTGTGCTTCAAGCCAACCTTTTCACTCTCCTCTTTCACTTTCATCAAGAGGCCTTTGAGTTCCTCTTCACTTTCTGCCATAAGGGTGGTGTCATCTGCCTATCTGAGGTTATTGATATTTCTGCTGGCAATCTTGATGCCAGCTTTTGCTTCTTCCAGCCCAGCGTTCCTCATGATGTACTCTGCATATAAGTTAAATATACAATATACAACCTTGACGTACTCCTTTTCCTATTTGGAACCAGTCTGTTGTTCCATGTCCAGTTCTGACTATTGCTTCCTGACCTGCATACAGGTTTCTCAAGAGGCAGGTCAGGTGGTCTGGGATTCCCATCTCTTTCAGAATGTTCCACAGTTTATTGTGATCCACACAGTCAAAGGCCTTGGCATAGTCAATGAAGCAGAAATAGTTGTTTTTCTGGAACTCTCTTGCTTTCTCCATAATCCAGCGGATGTTGGCAATTTGATCTCTGGTGCCTCTGCCTTTTCTAAAACCTGATTGAACATCTGGAAGTTCACGATTCACTTATTGCTGAAGCCTAGCTTGGAGTATTTTCAGCATGACTTTACTAGCGTGTGAGATGAGTGCAATTGTGCGGTAGTTTGAGCATTCTGTGGCATTGCCTTTCTTTGGGATTGGAATGAAGACTTACCTTTTCCAGTCCTGTGGCCATTGCTGAGTTTTCCAAATCTGCTGACATATTGAGTGCAGCACTTTCACAGCATCATCTTTCAGGATTTGAAATAGCTCAATTGGGTTTCCATCACCTCCACTAGCTTTGTTCATCATGATGCTTTCTAAGGCCCACTTGACTTCACATTCCAAGATGTCTGGTTCCAGGTGAGTGATCACGCCATCGTGATTATCTTCATTGTGAAGATCTTTTTTGTACAGTTCTTCTGTGTATTCCTGCCACCTCTTCTTAATATCTTCTGCTTCTATTAGGTCCATACCATTTCTGTCCTTTATCGAGCCCATCTTTGCATGAAATGTTCCCTTGATATCTCTAATTTTCTTGAAAAAAATCTCTTGTTTTTCCTATTCTGTTGTTTTCCTCTGTTTCTTTGCATTGATTGCTGAGGAAGGCTTTCTTTATCTCTCCTTGCTATTCTTTGGAACTCTGCATTCAGATGCTTATATCTTTCCTTTTCTCCTTTACTTTTCACTTCTTTTCACAGCTATTTGTAAGGCCTCCTCAGACAGCCATTTTGCTTTTTTGCATTTCTTTTCCATGGGGATGATCTTGGTCCCTGTCTCCTGTACAATGTCACAAACCTCCGTCCAGAGTTCATCAGGCACTCTATCTATCAGATCTAGACCTATTTCTTACCTCCACTGTATAATCATAAGGGAGTTGATTTAGGTCATATCTGAATGGTCTAGCGGTTTTCCCTACTTTCTTCAATTTATGTCTGAATTTGGCAATAAGGAAGGAGTTCATGATCTGAGCCACAGTCAGCTCCTGGTCTTGTTTTTGCTAACTGTATAGAGCTTCTCCATCTTTGGCTGCAAAGAATATAATCAATCTGATTTCGGTGTTGACCATCTGGTGATGTCCATGTGTAGAGTCTTCTCTTGTGTTGTTGGAAGAGGGTGTTTGCTATGATCAGTGTGTTCTCTTGACAAAACTGTATTAGCCTTTGCCCTGCTTCATTTCGTGCTCCAATGCCAAATTTGCCTGTTACTCTAGGTGTTTCTTGACTTCCTACTTTGGCATTCCAGTCCCCTATAATTAAAAGCACATTTTTTGGGGGGTGTTAGTTCTAAAATGTCTTGTAGGTCTTCATAGAATTGTTCAACTTCGGCTTCTTCAGTATTACTGGTTGGGGCATAGACTTGGATTACTGTAATAGAGAATGGTTTGCCTTGGAAACGAACAGAAATCATTCTGTTGTTTTTAAGATTGCATCCAAGTACTGCATTTTGGACTCTTTTGTTGACCATGATGGCTACTCCATTTCTTCTAAGGGATTCCTGCCCACAGTAGTAGATATAATGGTCATCTGAGTTAAATTCACCCATTCCAGTCCATTATAGTTCACTGATTCCTAGAATGTCGACGTTCACTCTTGCCATCACCTGTTTGACCACTTCCAATTTGCCTTGATTCATGGACCTAACATTCCAGGTTCCTATGCAATATTGCTCTTTACAACATCGGACCTTGCTTCTAGCATCAGTCCCATCCACAACTGGGTATTTGTTTTTTTTGACTCCATCCCTTCATTCTTTCTGGAGTTATTTCTCCACTGATCTAAAGTAGCATACTGGGCACCTACCGACCTAGGGAATTCGTCATTCACTTTCCTATCATTTTGCCTTTTGATACTGTTCGTAGGGTTCTCAAGGCAAGTATACTGAAGTGGTTTGCCATTCCCTTCTCCAGTGGACCACATTCTGTCAGACCTCTCCACCATGACCCGTCTGTCTTGGGTGGCCCCACACGGCATGGCTTAGCTTCATTGAGTTAGACAGGACTGTAGTCCTTATAATCAGATCAACTAGTTTTTTGTGATTATGATTTCAATGTGTCTGCCCTCTAATGCCCCCCCCAATACCTATCCTCTTATTTGGGTTTCACTTACCTTGGTCCTGGAGTATCTCTTCACAGCTGCTCCAGCAAAGTGTAGCTGCTGTACCTTACCTTGGACGAGGGGTATCTCCTCAAGGCCGCCCCTCCTGACCTTGAATGTGGAGTAGCTCCTCTCGGCCCTCCTGTGCCCAAGCAGACACTGCCTCTTGGACGTGGGACAGCTCCTCTCGGCCACCGCCCTAACCTTGGGGGTGGGGTAGCTCCTCTTGGCCACGATTCTGCACGTGGTCGGTTGTGCCGGAGCCAGCGTCTCTCGCGTCTGCGCCGCCAGAGCCGGTGTCTCTTGCGTCTGCGCCACCTAGTTTTCTTAATTTCTCTTTCTATTTTCTCATTATTAGTGTATAGGAATGCAAGTGATTTCTGTGTGTTGATTTTATATCCTGCAACTTTACTGTATTCATTGAATAGCTCTAGTAGTTTTCTGGTAGAATCTTTAGGGTTTTCTGTGTAGAGGATCATGTCATCAGTGAACAGTGAAAGTTTTACTTCTTCTTTTCCAGTTTGTATTCCTTTTATGTCTTTTTCTGCTCTGATTGCTGTAGCCAAAACTTCCAGAACTATGTTGAATAGTAGTGGTGAGAGTGGGCACCCTTGTCCTGTTCCTGACTTTAGGGGAAATGCTTTCAGTTTTTCACCGTTGAGGATAATGTTTGCTGAGGGTTTGTCATATATAGCTTTTATTATGTTGAGGTATGACCCTTCTATTCCCACTTTCTGGAGGGTTTTTATCATAAATGGATGTTGAATTTTGTCGAAGGCTTTCTCTGCGTGTATTGAGATAATCATATGATTTTTATTTTTCAGTTTGTTAATGTGGTGTATTACATTGATTGATTTGTGGATATTGAAGAAACCTTTCATTCCTGGGATAAAGCCCACTTGGTCATGATGTATGATCTTCTCATGTGTTGTTGGATTCTGATTGCTAGAATTTTGTTAAGGATATTTGCATCTATGTTCTTCAGTGATATTGGCCTGTAGCTTTCTTTTTTTGTGGGATCTTTACCAGGTTTTGGGATTAGGGTGATGATGGCCTCATAGAATGAGTTTGGAAGTTTCCCTTCCTCTGCAACTTTCTGGAAGAGTTTGAGTAGAATAGGTGTTAGCTCTTCTCTAAATTTTTGGTAGAATTCAGCTGTAAAGCCGTCTGGACCTGGGCTTTTGTTTGCTGGAAGATTTCTGATTACAGCCTCTAATTCCGTGCTTGTGATGGGTCTTTTCAGATTTTCTATTTCTTCCTGGTTCAGTTTTGGAAAGGTGTACTTTTCTAGGAATTTGTCCATTTCTTCCAGGTTATTCATTTTATTGCCATATAATTGCTAATAGTAATCTCTAATAATCCTTAGTATTTCTGTGTTGTCTGTTGTGATCTCTCCATTTTCATTTCTAATTTTATGGATTTGGTTCTTCTCCCTTTGTTTCTTGATGAGTCTGGCTAGTGGTTTTTCAATTTTATTTACCTTTTCAAAGAACCAGCTTTTGGCTTTGTTGATTTTTGCTATGGTCTCTTTTGTTTCTTTTGCATTTATCTCTGCCCTAATTTTTATGATTTTTTTCCTTCTACTGACCCTGGGGTTCTTCATTTCTTCCTTTTCTAGTTTTTTAGATGTAGGGTTAGGTTATTTAGTTGACTTTTTTCTTGTTTCTTGAGGTGTGCCTGTATCATTATGAACTTCCCCCTTAGCACAGCTTTTACACTGTCCCAGAGGTTTTGGGTTGTTGTGTTTTCATTTTCATTCATTTCTATGCATATTTTGATTTCTCTTTTGATTTCATCTATGATTTGTTCATTATTCAGCAGCATGTTGTTCAGTCTCCATATGCTGGCGTTTTTAATAGTTTTTCTCCCATAATTGAGATCTAATCTTACTGCATTGTGGTCAGAAAAGATGCTTGGAATGATTTCATTTTTTTTGAATTTACCAAGGCTAGATTTATGGCGCAGGATGTGATCTATCCTGGAAAAGGTTCCGTGTGCGCTTGAGAAAAAGGTGAAATTCATTGTTTTGGGGTGAAATGTCCTATAGATCTTTATTAGGTCTAATTGGTCTATTGTATCATTTAAAGTTTGTGTTTCCTTGTTAATTTTCTGTTTAGTTGACCTATCCATAGATGTAAGTGGGGTATTAAAATCTCCCACTATTATTGCATTGTTGTTAATTTCCCCTTTCATACTTGTTAGTAATTGTCTTACATTTTGTGGTGCTCCTATTTTGGGTGCATAAATATTTATAATTGTGATATCTTCTTCTTGGATTGATCCTTTGATCGTTATGTAGTTTCCTTCTTTGTCTCTTTTCACAGCCTTTGTTTTAAAGTCTATTTTATCTGATATGAGTATTGCTACCCCTGCTTTCTTTTGGTCTTTATTTGCATGGAATATCTTTTTCCAGCCCTTCACTTTCAGTCTGTATGTGTCCCTTGTTTTGAGGTGGGTCTCTTGTAGACAACATATATGGGGGTCTCGTTTTTGTATCCATTCAGCCAGCCTTTGTCTTTTGGTTGGGGCATTCAACCCATTGACGTTTAAGGTAATTATTGTTAAGTATGATCCCATTGCCATTTTCTTTATTGCTTTGGGTTCGAGTTTATACACCCTTTCTGTTTTTCCTGTCTAAAGAAGATCCTTTAGCATTTGTTGAAGAGCTGGTTTGGTGATGCTGAATTCTCTCAGCTTTTGCTTGTCTGTAGTAAAGAGCAGTATTGCATAGGAACCTGGAATGTTAGGTCCATGAATCAAGGCAAATTGGAAGTGGTCAAACAGGAGATGGCAAGAGTGAACATAGACATTCTAGGAATCAGTGAATTAAAATGGACTGGAATGGGTGAATTTAACTCGGATGACCATTATATCTACTACTGTGGGCAGGAATCCCTTAAAAGAAATGGAGTAGCCATCATGGTCAACAAAAGAGTCCGAAATGCAGTACTTGGATGCAATCTTAAAAATGACAGAATGATTTCTGTTCGTTTCCAAGGCAAACCATTCTCTATTACAATAATCCAGGCCTATGCCCCGACCAGTAATGCTGAAGAAGCCGAAGTTAATCGGTTCTATGAAGACCTAAAAGACCTTTTAGAACTAACACCCAAAACAGATGTCCTTTTCATCATAGGGGACTGGAATGCAAAAGTAGGAAGTCAAGAAACACCTGGAGTAACAGGCAAATTTGGCCTTGGAACACAGAATGAAGCAGGGCAAAGGCTAATAGAGTTTTGTCAAGAGAATGCACTGGTCATAGCAAACACCCTCTTCCAACAACACAAGAGAAGACTCTACACATGGACATCTCCAGATGGTCAACACCGAAATCAGATTGATTATATTCTTTGCAAACAAAGATGTTGAAGCTGTATACAGTTAGCGAAAACAAGACCAGGAGCTGACTGTGGCTCAGATCATGAACTCCTTATTGCCAAATTCAGAATTAAATTGAAGAAAGTAGGGAAAACCACTAGACCATTCAGATATGACCTCAATCAAATCCCTTATGATTATGCAGTGGAAGTGAGAAATAGATTTAAGGGACTAGATCTGATTGATAGAGTGCCTGATGAACTCTGGACGGAGGTTCGTGACATTGTACAGGAGACAGGGACCAAGACCATCCCCATGGAAAAGAAATGCAAAAGAGCGAAATGGCTGTCTGAGGAGGCCTTACAAATAGCTGTGAAAGGAAGAGAGGCGAAAAACAAAGGAGAAAAGGAAAGATATAAGCATCTGAATGCAGAGTTCCAAAGAATAGCAAGGAGAGATAAGAAAGCCTTCCTCAGTGATCAATGCCAAGAAATAGAGGAAAACAACAGAATAGGAAAAACAAGAGAGCTCTTCAAGAAAATTAGAGATTCCAAGGGAACATTTCATGCAAAGATGGGCTCGATAAAGGACAGAAATGGTATGGACCTAACAGAAGCAGAAGATATTAAGAAGAGGTGGCAGGAATATACAGAAGAACTGTAGAAAAAAGATCTTCACGACCAAGATAGTCACGATAATGTGATCACTGACCTAGAGCCAGACATCTTGGAATGTGAAGTCAAGGGGGCCTTAGAAAGCATCACTAGGAACAAAGCTAGTGGAGGTGATGGAATTCCAGTTGAGCTATTTCAAGTCTTGAAAGATGATGCTGTGAAAGTGCTGCACACAATATGCCAGCAGATATGGAAAACTCAGCAGTGGCCACAGGACTGGAAAAGATCAGTCTTCATTCCAATCCCAAAGAAAGGCAATGCCACAGAATGCTCAAACTACCGCACAATTGCACTCATCTCACACGCTAGTAAAGTCATGCTCAAAATTCTCCAAGCCAGACTTCAGCAGTATGTAAACCGTGAACTCCCAGATGTTCAAGCAGGTTTTAGAAAAGGCAGAGGCACCAGAGATCAAATTGCCAACATCCGCTGGATCATGGAGAAAGCAAGAGAGTTTCAGAAAAGCATCTATTTCTGCTTCATTGACTATGCCAAAGCCTTTGACTGTGTGGATCACAATAAACTGTGGAAAATTCTGAAAGAGATGGGAATCCCAGACCACCTGACCTGCCTCTTGAGAAACCTGTATGCAGGTCAGGAAGCAACAGTTAGAACTGGACATGGAACAACCGACTGGTTCCAAATAGGAAAAGGTGTACGTCAAGGTTGTATATTGTCACCTTGCTTATTTAACTTCTATGCAGAGTACATCATGAGGAACGCTGGGCTGGAAGAAGCACAAGCTGGAATCAAGATTGCTGGGAGAAATATCAATAACCTCAGATATGCAGATGACACCACCCTTATGGCAGAAAGTGAAGAGGAACTCAAAAGCCTCTTGATGAAAGTGAAAGAGGAGAGTGAAAAGGTTGGCTTGAAGCACAACATTCAGAAAACAAAGATCATGGCATCTGGTCCTATCCCTTCATGTGAAATAGATGGAAAAACAGTGGAAACAGTGTCAGACTTTATTTTTTTGGGCTCCAAAATCACTGCAGATGCTGATTGCAGCCATGAAATTAAAAGACGCTTGCTCTTTGGAAGGAAAGTTATGACCAACCTTGATAGTATATTAAAAAGCAGAGACATTACTTTGCCAACCAAGGTCCGTCTAGTCAAGGCAATGGTTTTTCCCTTGGTCATGTATGGATGTGAGAGTTGGACTGTGAAGAAAGCTGATCGCCGAAGAATCGATGCTTTTGAACTGTGGTGTTGGAGAAGACTCTTGAGAGTCCCTTATACTGCAAGGAGATCCAACCAGTCTATTCTAAAGGAGATCAATTCTGGATGTTCATTGGATGGACTGATGCTGAAGCTGAAACTGCAATACTTTGGCCACCTCATGCGGCGAGTTGACTCACTGGAAAAGACTCTGATGCTGGGAAAGGTTGGGGGCGGGAGGAGAAGGGGACGACAGAGAATGAGATGGCTGGATGCCATCACCGACTCTGTGGACATGAGTTTGAGTGTACTCCTGGAGTTGGTGAGGGACAGGGAGGCCTGGCGTGCTATGAATCATAGGGTCGTGGAGAGTCGGACACGACTGAGCGACTGAACTGAACTGAACTGAAAGCTTTTGATTTCTCCTTCATATTTGAATGAGATCATTGCTGAGTCCAGTAATCTGGGTTAGGTTATTTTCCTTGATTACTTTAAGTATATCTTGCCATTCCCTCCTGGCCTGAAGAGTTTCTGTTGAAAGATCAGCTGTTATCCTTATGGTAATCCCCTTGTGTGTTATTTGCTGTTTTTTCCCTTGCTGCTTTTAAAATTTGTTCTTTGTGTTTGATCTTTGTTAATTTGATTAATATGTGTCTTGGGGTACTTCGCCTTGGTTTTATCCTGTTAGGGACTCTTGGGTTTCTTGGACTTGGCTGATTATCTCTTTCCCATTTTAGGGAAATTTTCAACTATTATCTCCTCAAGTATTCTCTCATGGTCTTTCTTTTTGTCTTCTTCTTCTGGGACTCCTATGATTCGAATGTTGCGGCATTTAACATTGTCCCAGAGGTCTCTAATATTGTCCTCAATTCTTTTAATTCTTTTTTCTTTCTTCCTCTCTGTTTCATTTATTTCTACAATTCTATCTTCTAGCTCACTTATCGTGTCTTCTGCCTCTGTTATTCTACTGTTTGTTCCCTCCAGAGTGTTTCTGATCTCATCTATTGCATTATTCATTGTACGTTGACTCTTTTTTATTTCCTCTAAGTCCTTGTTAAACCTTTCTTCCATCTTCTCAATCCTTTTCTCCAAGTTATTTATCTGTAACTCCATTTTGCTTTCAAGATTTTGCATCATTTTCACCATCAAATTTTGAAATTCTTTATCAGGTAGATTCCCTTTATCTTCCTCTTTTGTTTGTGCTGGTGGGCATTTATTTTGTTCCTTTACTTGCTGGGTATTTCTCTGCCTCTTCATCTTGCTTATATTGCTTTGCTTCAGGTGGCCTTTCCCTCTTCTGGCCGTTTGTGGAGTTCTCTTTATTATGTAGTTTCCTCGCTGTGTGTGGGGTTGGATGGGTGACTTGTCAAGGTTCCCTGGTGAGGGAAGCTTGTGTCGGTGTTCTGGTGGATGGAGCTGGATTTCTTCTCTCTGGAGTGCAATGAAGTGTCCAGTAATGAGTTATGAGATGTCAGTGGGTTTGGAGTGACTTTGGGCAGCCTGTATATTGAAGCTCAGGGCTATTTTCCTGTGTTGCTGGAGAATTTTCGTGATATGTCTTGTTCTCGAACTTGTCGACCCTTGGGTGGTTCTTGGTTTTAGTGTAGGTATGGAGGCATTTGATGAGCTCCTATCGATTAATGTTCCCTGGAGTCAGAAGTTCTCTGGTGTTCTCAAGATTCGGGCTTAAGCCTCTTGCCTCTGGATTTTGGTTTTATTCCATGAGTAGTGTCTAGACTTCTCTATCTGTCATTTCCAAGGTGGTTCCCTCTGTTTTAGCTTCTGTTTGCTGGTCTTTTCAGTGTCTAATATCCGCCCTGACACTAGGGGGCGGGTGGACAGTTTTTAAGGCTCAGTTGTTCAGTCCTGTTCTGGGAAGGGAGGAACGCTGCAGACAAATATCTCTGGCGTCTGTGCTTGCAGTGTCTCAGCCACACTGGGTTTGCCCCCGCTCACAGTGCGTGTGTTGTCCCAGTCTGCACTGCGCAGGCTCTAGGTTCCTCTACTGGGAACTTTCTGAGGCCGGTGCTGGGTTGTATGCACTTCCCAGGTCTGAGCGTCTCAAGTTCAGTTTCTCAGGTACTCCAAAAAGGCGCAGACTTGGCTGGGTCTGCGTTTTGTGCCTTCCCAGGTCCGAGCAGCTCAGGTGACCAGGTGTTTGGCGAGTGCAGTCACCAAACTTATCGCCTCCCCAGTCCCTCCCACTCGGTTTTCTGGGTATACAACCGGTGCACCTTCTCAGGCGGATATCGACCAGCCCGAGTCCAAGAAGTCTTGATTAGCAATGAGCCTGCCTGCAGTTTGTATTGGATGCATTTCTGGGGCCGCAGTTGCCCCCTCCAGCGCTGGCTGCCCTCCCTACCTGTCTCTGTGTGGGATAGGGGATGGGCCGTCTGCAGCCGGCTCCCTCTGCTCAGCCTTTTGTTCTGTGAGTGGGGCTGGCAGAGTCTTAGGTTAGAACTTTCTGCCTTTTCGTGGAGAAGCTATCCCAGTCTGCTTTGCTATCCCCTGTTAGATCTCTCAGATTGTTCTCGCAGCATTCAAGCCAGTCCTCTCTCTAAGCAGTTCAGCCGGCTCCTCCCTGCCCAGCCCCCGCTTGCTAATGGTGTATGCAAGCGTCTGCACTGCTTCTCCCCTGGGAGTTACCGTTTGGCGTGTAATCTGTGGGTTTTAATTATTTCTTTCTTTTTTCCTCCTGGTTATGTGGCCCTCTGAGTTTCCAAGGCTCGCCACAGACTAGCCAGTGAGAGTGTTTCCTGGTGTTTGGAAACTTCTCTCTTTTTAAAGCCTCCCTTCCCAGGACAGAGCTCCGTCCTTACCTCTTTTGTCTCTCTTTTTATCTTTTTGTTTTTTCTTAACTCCTTTCGAAGATAATGGGCTGCTTTTCTGGGTGCCTGATGTCCTCTGCCAGCATTCACAAGTTGTTTTGTGGACTTTACTCTGCGTTCAAATGTTCTTTTGATGAATTTGTGGGGGAGAGAGTGGTCTCGCTGTCCTATTCCTCTGCCATCTTGTTCCTTCTCCGCATTCCTTTTTTATGACTGAGTAATAGACTGATGCTAAAGATGAAACTGCAATACTTTGGCCACCTCATGAGATGAGTTGACTCACTGGAAAAGACTCTGATGCTGGGAAAACTTGGGGGCGGGAGGAGAAGGGGACGACCGAGAATGAGATGGCTGGATGTCATCACCAACTCTGTGGACATGAGTTTGAGTGAACTCCGGGAGTTGGTGATGGACAGGGAGGACTGGCGTGCTGTGATTCATGGGGTCGCAGAGAGTCGGACATGACTGAGCGACTGAACTGAACTGAATAGTCTATTGTTGGAGAAGGAAATGGCAACCCCCTCTAGTATTATTTCTCTTGGAAATCCCATGGACAGAAGGCTAGAGTCCTTGGGACTGCAGAGTCAGGAATGGCTGAGCATGCACACACGCACACACACATAATATTCCATTATATATGTGTATCACAACTTCTTTATCCATTCATCTGGCAGTGAACGTCAAAGTTTCTACCATGACTTGGCTATTGTAAAGGGTGCTTCATTGAACATTGTGGTATATATATATTTTTTTGAATTGTGGTTTTATCAGGATATATCCCCAGTAGTTGAATTGCTGGGTCATATGGTAGTTTTATTCCTAGTTTGTTAAGGAATCTCCATACTGTTCTTCATAGTGGCTATACCAATTTACATTCCCACCGAATTCAGTGATTATTAATACCTACTGTGGGTCAGACACAGGTTTTGAACTATGCCTAAGACAGTAAAGAATCTTCCTGCAATGCAGGAGATCCAGGTCAGGAAGATCCCCTGGAGAAGGAAATGGTAACAACTCTCCACTATTTTTGCTGGGAAATACATGGACAGAGGAGTCTGGTGAGCTACAGTCCATGGGGTCACAAACAGTTGGCATGACTGAGCAATGAACTTCAGGTGTGTTAGGCACAGTGCTAGTCCCGCTATACAAAGGTAATTAAAAATAACTCATACAATTTATAGTTTAGTACAGGTGTTGGAGTACGTACAAAAATTGGAAATCACAATAGATAAAGAACTACAAAGGAGGGATACATAGTGATATTAAATTTTATAATGAAGCACTTGACATAACAAGACAATGAGGCCTTCCCTGAGAAAGTGAAAGCTTAGCTGAGATAGGAGTGATAAAAGTGGAATCTATTAGGTTGGGAGAGGATGAAAAACGATGCTTGGCAAAAGGAATTTTATAGATATAGGTTATGGTACTCAGGAAATGAAAAAGTCATAGAAACATGGAGAAGAAGTTGGAATACCTCAAGAGAAAGCAGAAGAGATAAAGAAGAGATCCTTTGGATCATTGAAGACAAGAAGATTGGGATAAAAGTTTATATAGGGATGAATTAATTTAAATATCTTTAGACTAAATTAAAGAGGGATATGAACCTGTCAGTGATTTTAAAACAAATGTTTATTGTGAATGTGTGGCTATTAGTATGCAGGTAAGGATGAGTGTGAGATATGATAATTTTATATTCTAAATAGTTAACCAGTACAGGAATGATCAGAGACAGGAAAAGTGGATGCAGATGTATCTATTAGAAGGTTAATAAGTAAGATTAGGCTAAATTTAATCTTGATTCTAAGTCCAGTTTTAAAAGGCCTAATCCAGTTTGTTTGCATTCAAATGACTAATATTGACATAGACTAAGTCATGTCTGACTCCTCGCGACCCCATTAACTGCAGCACACCGGGTTTCCCTGTCCTTCAGTATCTCTAGGAGTTTGCTCAAACTCATGTCCATTAGGTCAGTGATGCCATCCAACTACCTCATCCTCTGTCAAATCCTTCTCTTTCCCAGCATCCAGGTCTTTTCCAATGCATTGGCTCTTCACAAGGTGGCCAAAGTATTGAGCTTCAGCTTCAGCATCAGTCAGTCCAATCAATGAATATTCAGGGTTGATTTCCTTAAGGATTGCCTGATTTGATCACCTTGCAGTCCAAGGGTCTTTCAAGATTCTTCTCCAGCACCACAGTTTGAAAGCATGGATTCTTTGGTGCTCAGGCTTCTTTATGGTCCAGGCTTCTCACCTCCATATATGACTACTGGAAAAACCATAGCTTGATTATATGAACTATTGAAGGCAAAGTTATGGCTCTGCTTTTTAATATGCTGCCTAGGTTGGTCATAGGTTTCCATGTAAAGAACAAGCTTCTTTTAATTTCATGGCTGCAGTAACTGTCCAGAGTGGTTTTGGAAATGAAGAAAATTAAATCTGTCACTGTACCCATTTTTAACACATCTATTTGATGCAAGTGGAAGAGGAATGTGAAAAGTTAGCTTAAAACTCATCATTTAAAAAACTAAGATCATGGCATCCAGTCCTATCACTTCATGGCAAATAGATGGGGAAACAGTGGAAACAGTGGCTGACTTTATTTTTGGGGGCTCCAAAATCACTGCAGGTGGTGACTGCAGCCATGAAATTAAAAGATGCTTACTCCTTGGGGGAAAAATTATGCCCAACCTAGACAGCATAATAAAAAGCAGAGACATTATTTTGGCAACAATGGTCCATCTGGTCAAGACTATGGTTTTTTCAGTAGTCATGTATGGATGTGAGAGTTGGACTGTAAGAAAGCTGAGCCATGAAGAATTAACACATTTGAACTGTGGTGTTGGAAAAGACTCTTGAGAGTCCCTTGGACTGCAAGGATATCCAACCAGTCCATCCTAAAGAAAATTAGTCCTGAATATTCATTGGAAGGACTGATGCTGAAGCTGAAATTACAATACTTTGGCCACTGGATACGAAGAACTGACTCATTTGAAAAGACCCTGATGCTGGGAAAGATTGAAGGTGGGAGGAGAAGGAGACAACAGAGGATGAGATGGTTGGATGCATCACCGACTCAATGGACATGAGTTTGAGTAAATTCCAGGGAGTTGGTGATGGACAGGAAGCCCTAGCATGCTGCAGACAATGGGGTCACAAAGAGTTGGACATGACTGAGCGACAGAACTGAAATGAATTTATCATGAAGTGATAAGACCAGATGCCATGATCTTAGTTTTTTTAATGTTGATTTTCAAGCCAATTTTTCCACTCTCTGTTTACACCCTCATGGGCTGCGAGGCACAGGCATGGCAGTGCCGCACAGGAGTGGCGAGAGGAGATACCCCACATACAAGATCAGGAGCAGCTGCCCAGAGGAGATACCCCAAGTCCAAGGTCAGGAGCGGTGGCTGAGGAACATTTAATGCAAAGATGGGTCATTAAAGGACAGAAATGGTAGGGACCTAACATAAGCAGAAGATATTAAGAAGAGGTGGCAAGAATACACAGAACTGTAAAAGAATATCTTCACAACCCAGATAATCACCATGGTGTGATCACTCACCTAGAGCCAGACATCCTGGAGAGTGAAGTCAAGTGGGCCTTAGGAACCATCACTATGAATAAAGCTAGTGGAGGTGATGGAATTCCACTTGAGCTATTTCAAATCCTGAAAGATGATGCTGTGAAAGTGCTCACTCAATATGCCAGCAAATTTGGAAAACTCAGCTGTGGCCACAGGACTGGAAAAGGTCAGTCTTCATTCCAATCCCAAGGAAAGGGAATGCCAAAGAATATTCAAACTGCTGCATAAGCATGCTCATCTCACACACTAGCAAAGTCATGCTCAAAATTCTTCAAGCCAGGCTTCAACAATACATGAACCGTGAACTTCCAGGTGGTCAAGCTGGTTTTAGAAAAGTCAGAGGAAACAGAGATCAGATTGCCAACATCTGCTGGATCATTGAAGAAGCAAGAAAGTTCCAGAAAAACATCTATTTCTGCTCTATTGAGTATTCCAAAGCCTTTGACTGTGTGGATCACAATAAACTGTGGAAAATTCTGAAAGAGATGGCAATACCAGACCGCCTGACCTGCCTCTTGAGAATTCCGTATGTGGGACAGGAAGCAACATTTAAAACTGGCCATGGAACAACAGTCTGTTTCCAAATAGGAAAAGGAGTACATCAAGGCTGTATATTGTCACCCAGCTTAATTAACTTATATGCAGAGTACATTATGAGAAACGCTGGGCTGGAAGAAGCACAAGCTGGAATCAAGATTGCGGGGAGAAATATCATTAACTTCAGATATGCAGATGAGACCAACCTTATGGCAGAAAGTGAAGAAGAACTAAAGAGCCTATTGATGAAAGAGAAAGAGGAGAGTGAAAAAGTTGGCTTAAAGCTCAACATTGTGAAAACTAAGATCATGGAATCTGGTCCCATCACTTCATGGCAAATAGATGGGGAAACAGTGGAAACAGTGGCTGACTTCATTTTTTGGGGCTCCAAAATCACTGTGGATGGTGATTACAGACATGAAATTAAAAGGCACTTACTCCTTGGAAGGAAAGTTATGACCAACGTAGACAGCATATTAAGAAGCAGATACATTACTTCGGCAACAATGGTCCATCTAGTCAAGGCTATGGTTTTTCCAGTAGTCGTATATTGATGTGAGAGATGGATTTAAAGAAAGCTGAGCACCAAAGAATTGTTGCTTTTGAACTGTCGTGTTAGAAAATACTCTTGAGTGTCCCTTGAACTGCAAGGAGATTCAACCAGTATCCTATAACAGATCAGTCCTGGGTGTTCATTGGAAGGACTGATGTTGAAGCTGAAACTCCAATACTTTGGCCACCTGGTGCCAAGAGCTGACTCATTAGAAAAGACCCTGATTCTGGGAAAGATTGAGGGCAGGAGAAGAAGGGAATGACAAATGATGAGATGGTTGGATGGCATCACCGACTTAATGGACATGAGTTTGGGTAAATTCCGGTAGTTGGTGATGGACAGGAAGGCTTGGCTTGCTGCAGTTCAGTTCAGTTCAGTCGTTTAGTCGTGTCTGACTCTCTGCGACCCCATGAATCACAGCACGCCAGGCTTCCCTGTCCATCACCAACTCCCAGAGTTCACTCAAACTCATGTCCATAGAGTCGGTGATGTCATCTAGCCATCTCATTCTCTGCCGTCCCCTTCTCCTCCTGCCCCCAACCTTTCCCATCATCAGAGTCTTTTCCAGTGTGTCAACTCGACACATCAGGTGGCCAAAGTATTGCAGTTTCAGCTTCAGCATCAGTCCTTCCAATGAACACCCAGGATTGATATCCTTTAGAATGGACTGGTTGGATCTCCTTGCAGTCCAAAGGACTCTCAAGAGTCTTCTCCAGCACCACAGTTCAAAAGCATCAATTCTTCGGCGATCAGCTTTCTTCACAGTCCAACTCTCACATCCATACATGACCATGGGAAAAACCATAGCCTTGACTAGATGGACCTTGGTTGGCAAAATAATTTCTTTGCTTTTTAATATACTATCTAGGTTGGTCATAACTTTCCTTCCAAGGAGTAAGCGTCTTTTAATTTCATGGCTGCAATCAGCATCTGCAGTGATTTTGGAGCCCAAAAAAAATAAAATCTGACATGTTTCCACTGTTTCCCCATCTATTTCACATGAAGGGATGGGACCAGATGCCATGATCTTTGTTTTCTGAATGTTGAGCTTCAAGCCAACCTTTTCACTCTCCTCTTTCACTTTCATCAAGAGGCTTTTGAGTTCCTCTTCACTTTCTTCCATAAGGGTGGTGTCATCTGCATATCTGAGGTTATTGATATTTCTCCCAGCAATCCTGATTCCAATTTGTGCTTCTTCCAGCCCAGCGTTCCTCATGATGTACTCTGCAAAATAAGAACTGAGCTTACACCCTCATAAAGCTGATCATTTACTATTCCTCTTTGCTTTCTGCATTAGGGTGGTATCATCTGCATATCTGAGGTTGTTGATATTTTTCCTGGCAAACTTGCTTTCAACTTGTGATATATCCAGAATGGCAATTTGCATGATGTACTCTGTATATATATGAGCATGACAATATACAGCCTTGATGTACTGCTTTCCTAATTTTTAACCAGTCCATTGTTCTATGTCTGGTTTTAACTTTTGCTTCCTGACCTATATACAGGTTTTTCAGGATGCAGATAAGATGGTCTGGTATCCCCATCTCTTTAAGAATTTTCCAGTTTGTTATGATCCACACAGTCAAAGTCTTCAGCATAGTCAATGAAGCAGAAGTAGATGTTCTTCTGGAGTTTCCTTTCTTTCTCTATGATACAGCAGATTTCAGCAACTTGATCTCTGTTTCCTCTGCCTTTTCCAAATCCAGCTTGTATATCTGGAAATTCTTGGTTCATGCACTGCTGATGTGTAGCTTGAAGGATTTTGAACACTACCTTGCTAGCATGTGTGGGTTTCCCTGGTCGCTTAGTCAGTAAAGAATCCCCCTGCACTTCAGGAGGCCTGGGTTCAATCCCTGGGTTGGGAAGACCCCCTGGAAGAGGGCATGGCAACCCATTCCAATATTCTTGCCTGGAGAATCCCCAGGGACAGAGGAGCCTGCAGTGCATAGAGTCGCAAAGAGTCAGAAAGGACTGAACGACTAAGCACACACACACCTTGCTAGCATGTGTAATGAGTGCAATTGTATGGTAGTCTGAACATTCGCTGGCATTGCCCTTAATTGGGATTGGAATGAGCATTGATTTTTTTCCAGCCTTGTGGCCACTGCTTTGTGTTCCAAATTTGCTTACATACTGAGTCAGCACTTTTTCAGCATCATCTTTTAGGATTTGAAATAGCTCAGCGGAATCCCATCACCTCCACTAGCTTTGTTCATAGAAATGCTTCCTAAGGCCCACTTGACTTCACACTCCAGGATGTATGGCTCTAGTTGAATGACCACACCATTGTGGTTATCCAGGTCATTAAGACCTTTTTTTGTATAATTCTTTTTAATTAATTTTTAAATTTATTTGTTGTAATTGGAGGTTAATTAATTTACATTATTGTATTGGTTTTGCCATACATTGACACGAATCCGCCCTGGGTGTACATGTGTTCCCCATCTTGAACCCCCTCCCACCTCCCTCCTCATATCATCCCTCTGGGTCATCCCAGTGCACCAGCCCTGAGCACCCAGTATCATGCATCGAACCTGGACTGGTGATTCCTTTCACATATGATGATATAAATGTTTCAATGCCATTCTCCCAAATCATCCCACACTTGCCCTCTCCCACAGAGTCCAGACTCTTCTATACATCTGTGTATAAGACTGTTCTATACATCTGTGTCTCTTTTGTATTCTTGCCATCTCTTTTTAATCTCTTCTGCTTCTGTTAGGTCCTTGCTGTTTCTTTCCTTAATTATGCCCATCTTTGTATGAAATCTTCCCTTGATATCTCCAAATTTCTTGAAGAGATCTCTAGTCTTTTCCATTTTATTGTTTTTCTCTATTTCTTTTCATTGTTCACAGAAGAAGACTTTCTTATCTCTCCTTGCTATTCTCTGGAACTGTGCTTTCAGTTGGTATCTTTCCCTTTATCCTTTTCCTTTTGCTTCTCTTCTTTACTCAGTTAATTTTAAGACTTCCTCAGACAACCACTTTGCCTTGTTGCATTTCTTTTTCTTAGAGATGTTTTTGCTCACTACCTCCTGTACAATGTTATAAACCTCCAACCATAATTTTTCAGACACTCTGTCTCTCACATCTAATCCCTTGAATCTATTTGTCACCTCCAGTGTATAATCAAAGGAATTCAATTTAGGTCATACCTGAATGGCCTAGTGGTTTTCCCTGTTTTCTTCAAGTCTGAATTTTGCAATATGGAGCTTGTGATCAGAACCATAGTCAGCGCCTGGTCTTGTTTTTGCTGATTGTACAGACCTTCTTCATCTTTGGCTGCAAAGAATATAATCAATCTGTTTTCGGTATTGAACATCTGGTGATTTCCATGTGTAGAGTCAATTCTTTTATTGTTGGTAGAGTGCATTTACTATGATCCTGTGTGTTCTCTTGGCAAAACTTTGTTAGACCTTGCCCTGCTTTAGTTTGTACTCTAAGGCCAAACTTGCCTGCCACTCCAGGTATCTCTTGACTTCCTACTTTTGCATTGCAATGCTCTATGATAAAAAGGACATCTTTTTTTGGTGTTAGTTCTAGAAGGTTTTGTATGTATTTGTAGAACTGATCACCTTCAGCATTGGTGGTAGTGGCATAGACTAGAATTACTGTGATGTTGGATGGCTTGCCTTGGAGATGAATGAAGATCATTCTCTTGTTTTTGAGGTTGCACCCAAGTACTGCATCTCCAACTCTTTTGTAGACAAAGGGTTACTCCATTTCTTCTAAGGGATTTTTGCCCACAGTAGTAGATATAATGTTCATCTGAATTAAATTCTCCTTTTCCAGTCGTAGTTCACTGATTCCTAAAATGTCGATGCTCACTCTTGCCATCTCCTGCTTTACCACCTCCATTCAAATGACTTATGCTGACTTAGATTCACTTGGTAGGACTGGTGAAGACAGCAAAGATGCTTGATTTATTTGAATGTTAAAATCTGCTGAAAACATGGATGGGGCTAAAGGTAAGGGAGATATCCAGAATTCAGTTTCAGGCTATACTTCTGCCTTGGGTCTTTCCTACTGCGTATTATCCTTCCCCCTGCCGTAAAAGTTGTAATTCTCAAACACTGCTAAGTTTTGGAAGTTTTCATAATAAAATCATTTAAAAATATCCTTCCCTATTTTATTTTATTTTTTTTCTTTCTCACCATTTTTATTTATTTATTTTTAATGTATTTATTTTAATTGGAGGCTAATTACTTTACATTATTGTATTGGTTTTGCCACACGTTGACATGAATCTGCCCTGGGTGTACATGTGCTCCCCATTTTGAACCCCCTTCCCATCTCCCTCCCCGTCCCATCCCTCTGGGTCATCCCAGTGCACCAGCCCCGAGCACCCAGTATCATGCATCGAACCTGGACTGGTGATTCCTTTCACATATGATAATATAAATGTTTCAATGCCATTCTCCCAAATCATCCCACCCTCTCCCTCTCCCACAGAGAGCAAAAGACTGTTCAATACAAGTGTCTCTTTTGCTGTCTCGTATACAGGGTTATAGTTATCATCTTTCTAACTTCCATATACATGTATTAGTATACTGTATTGGTGTTTTTCTTTCTGGCTTACTTCACTCTGTATAATAGGCTCCAGTTTCACCCACCTCATTAGAACTGATTCCTTTTCTTAAGCGTAATATATTTGTTTACTTCTTCTGGCTTAATTCATGCTGTTCTTTATCACCTTTGTCCTTCTCAGTTGTTCATATCTATCAAGGCTCTAATGCCTGACTCAAATATCAACTTTAATTGTTATGTTACATGTGACTTATTTACACAGATATACTGTTATCACTCCACATCCATTCCGTGAACCATGGAGTTTTATAGCCGCAATAGAACAATTTCTTGTAATGTTTTATGGCTTGGTTTTTAACTCTCTGTGTCCTTCTCTAAAACTTTACAATTAATCATGTAATCTAGAAGACCAAGGACAATTTTCATTTCTTAATTAATAGAAATAGTGAGCTGTTAATATGTATCTTTTATGTATTACACTCTGCTATTTATTTAATTATACTATTATAATTAAACTATATTTAATTATAACTGTATTTTATAGTCTGATTTATTTTTTAGTCCAAAAATAAGAATTTTAAAATTTAAGGAGTTTCAGTGGGTTTTTCGAGTGAAAATTGATATGGATGCTAATGTATGACAGAAAAAAAGACAATATTATAAAGGAATTATACTTCAATTAATAGTAGATAAGTTAAAAAATTGATATAGGAAGGAACTGAGATTTGATCTTGTTTTTCTCTGCATTTCAAATCTGACCTGTTTTAAGTGGAACAACGAATAAGATAAAACTTTAAACCAGTGTCCATTTATCTAGGAGAAACAAATAGTATCAATCAGTATTTTATTCATTGTGAATAATGAATCTGTGATAAATTGCTATAGGGATAGCTTACAATGTAATAAATTATTTGGAAAGATCAGTTTTAAATATGTGTGTGAATTTGCCCCTTCAAAATTTAAAATAAAAAATGTATAAATACAGAAGAGAACAACAACAAAATCTGCAGGGCTTTTAACAAAGACATTCTAATTTATTTTCCCTGTCATTAAGATTCAGTAAGACTGTAGTGGGGCCCTAGAATCCACATTTTTAACATTAATTCCAATTGCTTATTGTATAATTAGTCATAAACAGTATTTTGAGGACCATTGTTCTAAAATTAGAAGAGTATGAAAGTGTTTTAGTAACTGTGTGTGTTAAGAGTGAGAAATAGTTTCACTGTTCTGTTACTGGCAATCTGACTATCATCAGCAGTTGAGAATGTCTATACAGTTTACAGATTTCACAAAAAGAATACTTAAAGGAAAAAAAAAAGAGGGCATACATTGAAAGACTGTGTCATCCTTTATTCTCCAAGATTCTGTCTAGAACTTGACAGACTTACTTATCTATCTAGGACTTTGAAAGGAGCACAAGTATTTATCTCCACAAAACTTCAATAACAGAAATAGACTGTAACCTTTGTGAGATGCCTCAGGAGACATGACCATATAAGATTTCCTCCTCCTTTATTGCTCAACAAGTAAAAATGCAGTCTTTAGAAGCTTTACTGTGTCTATTACTGATACAGAAAAGTTTTCCACTATTTCAGAGTACATATAGTATATAAGTACAATTTCTGGAACCAGGGAATTATTTGTATAAAGATTTCCTTCCTTAATAATGAAGAGTGTTTATAATTATGCATGTAAAATATATTGCAATATATTTTACAATATAGCTATTGTAATAGATATACATCAGTAATATCTATTCATTTACTGATTTACTATGAGTAGGTGTAAATAAGCCTGACATTATTTAACTTATATTTTTGCACAGGATGGTATGAAGGTAATTAAAAATTATCTGTTGAGTTTTGATATTCCTGACCATTAATATATCAGTTCTTTCATTAATTTTTATAAAAATATATTAGATATCGATATGGGAAGTTAAAATTTTCTTTATATCCTTTTTTCCCTTTTCATAGATTGATTTATGTTCTCTTACAACAAGCTAAAATATAAATCTGTCATTTATCCATTAATGGTAATGCAGTATACATACTAAGTTTATGTCTTCAATGCTTGAATGATTGAATGTAAGTATATAAACACACTTATTATTTGAAAATGTACTTAAAAATAAAATTTTGCCTTAAAGGCAATGTACTTTAAAAGCACTTTAGTGTTTGCACTGTCTTTGTGTGGGATTCTTATTAAAAGTTTTTAAGTTCTGAAGCCCATATAATTAAAACTATATCACAGAATATGAAATACATTATATCTGTCAAAAAAGGAGATAGTATTCATTAAAGATTTTGTGTTCTGGGATCAGTTGTTTTTTTGCTGTTGTTTTTCATGTTTTTAATTTTCTTTTAATGTTTCAATGTCTTTGATTGTCTTATGTTTGTATAAAAATTTGCATACTAAACTCTCTCTTTGAAACAATGTTTAATACTAAGCGGAACAACCACCAGTGACTAGATTGATAGATTGGCATTGGGGAGCTACTAAGATTGCCCAACCAGTCCATTCTAAAGGAGATCAGTCCTGGGTGTTCATTGGAAGGACTGATGCTAAAGTTGAAACTCCAATACTTTGGCCACCTCATGTGAAGAGTTGACTCACTGGAAAAGACTCTGATGCTGGGAGGGACTGGGGGCAGGAGGTGAAGGGGATGACAGAATGAGATGGCTGGATGGCATTGCTGACTTGATGGACATGAGCTTGAGTGAACTCAGGGAGTTGGTGATGGACAGGGAGACCTAGCATGATGTGATTCATGGGGTCGCAAAGATTTGGACATGACTGAGCGACTGAACTGAACTGAAGACTGAACATTAGTAGAAAAGAAAGAACTGAGAATACAAAACAAAGAACACTAACAGTATCTCGAAGGCAAGAGAAAACCGAATGACAGAAAAAAAAAAAGTAACACAAAGTGAGTGGGATAATTTAATGAGATACATTGACAGAGGTAAGAACATATACTAAGTTAGCCTTGACATACCCCTTAGCTTGGCTAAGTTTTACCCTTTATTTTTTCCCCAGACTACAGACCCCTGACTTTCCTCTTAGAGCCTTTAAGCTTGCAGTTATAAATTATTTCTTCTGTTCCTTTAAGAGGTAAATCTTCTCCTAGCCTCTTGCCAGTTCTACTTTAGAACTTGTCTTTCTGGATCATCTGAAAACCAAGCCTTTGTAATGTAATCATCGAGAAAGATAGTGCCTTTATCTCCCAGTCACTGTGGGCAGGTAGGAATCTAACTTCTGTAAGTGCCAAACAGCAAGCACAGATGGTCTAATCACTTTGACCAACCTCTCCCATACTGTCCTCCAGCACTTTCCACTGGTTCCAAAACCCTCCCAGTGTTTGTTTCAGTGAGATTGATTCAGTCTCTCTCTCTTCTTGACATTATTGCAGTAGTCTTGAATAAGGTGTTCTTGACTGTTTAACTTATCTGCTGCAAATTTTCTTTGACAAATTTTACCAATAGTATAAATGACAGACTCTGACTTTTTGAAATGGAATACATAGGGACATATTTATTTTTTTAATTTTCTCCTTTCTCCTGGAGGTCCTGCCTCTCTTCTCTTCTGTAAATTTAGTATATATTAATATGTCTTATTTCTTTTCCATGGGGATGGTCTTGGTCCCTGTCTCCTGTACAATGTCATGAACCCCTGTCCATAGTTCATCAGGCACTCTATCTATCAGATCTAGTCCCTTAAACCTATTACTCACTTCCACTGTATAATCATAAGGGATTTGATTTAGGTCATACCTGAATGGTCTAGTGGTTTTCCCTACTTTCTTCAATTTAAGACTGAATGTGGCAATAAGGAGTTCATGACCTGAGCCACAGTCAGCTCCTGGTCTCGTTTTTGCTAACTGTATAGAGCTTCTCTATCTTTGGCTGCAAAGAATGCAATCAATCTGATTTTGGTGTTGACCATCTGGTGATGTTCATGTGTAGAGTCTTCTCTTGTGTTGTTGGAAGAGGGTGTTTGCTATGTCCAGTGTGTTCTCTTGGCAAGACTCTATTAGCCTTTGCCCTCCTTCATTCCGTGCTCCAAGGCCACATTTGCCTGTAACTCCAGGTGTTTCTTGACTTCCTACTTTTGCATTCTAGTCCCCTATGATGAAAAGTACATCTGTTTTGGGTGTTAGTTCTAAAAGGTCTTGTAGGTCTTCATAGAACCGTTCAACTTTGGCTTCTTCAGCGTTAAGAGAATAGGAGCATAGGCTTGGATTACTGGTTGGAGCATAGGCTTGGATTACTGTAATATTGAATGGTTTGCCTTGGAAACGAACAGAAATCATTCTGTCGTTTTTAAGATTGCATCCAAGTACTGCATTTTGGACTCTTTTGTTGACCATGATGGCTACTCCATTTCTTCTAAGGGATTCCTGCCCACAGTAGTAGATATAATGGCCATCTGAGTTAAATTCACCCATTCCAGTCCATTTTAGTTCACTGATTTCTAGAATGTCTACATTCACTCTTGTCATCTCCTGTTTGACCACTTCCAATTTGCCTTGATTCATGGACCTAACATTCCAGGTTCCTATGCAATATTGCTCTTTACAGCATTGGACCTTGCTTCTATCATCAGTCACATCCACTACTGGGTATTGGTTGCACTTTGGCTCCATCCCTTCATTCTTTCTGGAGTTATTTCTCCACTGATCTCCAGTAGCATACTGGGCACCTACCGACCTGGGGAATTCCTCATTCAGTATCCTATCATTTTGCCTTTTGATACTGATCATGGGGTTCTTAAGGCAAGTATACTGAAGTGGTTTTCTTTTCCCTTTTCCAGTGGACCATCCCCATGGAAAAGAAATGCCAAAAAGCAAAATGTCTGTCTGAGGAGGCCTTACAAATAGCTGTGAAAAGAAGAGAAGTGAAAAGCAAAGGAGAAAAGGAAAGATATAAGCATCTGAATGCAGAGTTCCAAAGAATAGCAAGGAGTGATAAGAAAGCCTTCCTCAGTGATCAATGCAAAGAAATAGATGAAAACAACAGAATAGAAAAAACAAGAGATCTCTTCAAGAAAATTAGAGATATCAAGGGAACATTTCACGCAAAGATGGGCTCGATAAAGGACAGAAATGGTACGGACCTAACAGAAGCAGAAGATATTAGGAAGAGTTGGCAAGAATACACAAAAGAACTGTACAAAAAAGATCTTCAAGACCAAGATAATCACGATGGCGTGATCACTCACCTGGAGCCAGATATCTTGGAATGTGAAGTCAAGTGGGCCTTAGAAAGCATCACTACAAACAAAGCTAGTGGAGGTGATGGAATTCCAATTGAGCTATTTCAAATCCTGAAAGATGATGTTGTGAAAGTGCTGCACTCAATATGCCAGCAAATTTGGAAAACTCAGCCGTGGCCACAGGACTGGAAAAGATCAGTCTTCATTCCAATCCCAAAGAAAGGGAATGCCAAAGAATGCTCAAACTACCACACAATTGCACTCATCTCACACACTGGTAAAGTCATGCTCAAAATTCTCCAAGCCAGGCTTCAGCAATATGTGAACCACGAACTTCCAGATGTTCAAGCAGGTTCTAGAAAAGGCAGAGGCACCAGAGATCAAATTTCCAACCTCCACTGGATCATGGAGAAAGCAAGAGAGTTCCAGAAAAACATCTATTTCTGCTTCATTGACTATGCGAAAGCCTTTGACTATGTGGATCACAATAAACTGTGGAAAATTCTGAAAAGAGATGGGAATCCCAGTCCACCTGACCTGCCTCTTGAGAAACCTGTTTGCAGGTCAGGAAGCAACAGTTAGATCTGGACATGGAACAACAGACTCGTTCCAAATAGGAAAAAGAGTACGTCAGGGTTTTATATTGTCACTCTGCTTATTTTACTTATATGCGGAGTACATCATGAGGAATGCTGGGCTGGAAGAAGCACAAGCTGGAATCAAGATTGCTGGGAGAAATATCAATAACCTCAGATATGCAGATGATATCACTCTTATGGCAGAAAGTGAAGAGGAACTCAAAAGCCTCTTGATGAAAGTGAAAGAGGAGAGTGAAAATTTTGGCCTGAAACTCAACATTGTGAAAACGAAGATCATGGCATCTGGTCCCATCAATTCATGGAAAATAGATGGAGAAACTGAAAACAATGTCAGACTTTATTTTTTGGGGCTCCAAAATCACTGTGGATGCTGATTGCAGCCATGAAATTAAAAGATGCTTACTCGTTGGAAGGAAAGTTATGACCAACCTATACAGACATTAAAAAGCAGAGACATTACTTTCTGACAAAGGTCCATCTAGTCAAGGCTATGGTTTTTCCAGTAGTCATGTATGGATGTGAGAATTGGACTGTGAAGAAAGCTGATCGCCAATAAATTGATGCTTTTGAACTGTGGTGCTGGAGAAGACTCTTGAGAGTCCCTTGGACTGCAAGGGGATCCAACCGGTCCATTCTAAAGGAGATCAGTCCTGGGTGTTCATTGGAAGGACTGATGCTAAAGCTGAAACTCCAATACTTTGGCCACCTGATGTGAAGAGCTGACTCATTGGAAAAGACTCTGATGCTGAGAGGGATTGGGGGCAGGAGGAGAAGGGGATGACCGAGAATGAGATGGCTGGATCTCATCACCAATCTGTTGACATGAGTTTGAGTGTACTCCGGGTGTTGGTGATGGACAGGGAGGCCTGGCATGCTGTGATTCATGGGGTCACAAAGAGTCAGACACGACCGAGTAATTGAAGTGAACTGAACTGAAATATGTCTTATAAAAGTCACTTAAAAATGATTGGTTCAGTTATGCCAGACAATTCTGCTTGAAATCCAAGATGGGCCTTTGGAATTCTCCTTTTGACATTCTAGCATTGCTGACAAGGTTTTTTTTTTGGTAAACATTCTTTTCTAAGGTAATGGAAGTAGCAGTAATATTAAATAAAGTCTCAATAATTGCTTCTATTTTTAAAATCATGAAAGGTACGTGTGTATATATATATTATAATTATAATATTTTTTATATTCTTCCATACTGTATTGATTAATAAAAAATTCCTTATTAAATCCACATGCAAAATAACCTTACTATGCCTAATTGCCCTTTTTCCAGATATCTTTGAAGCAGACTGTTCTTTCTAACCCTTTGTGTATATTTTTCCTTCCTAATCCATTGCTTTTAACTGTCCTTTATATATTTCTCAGTGTTTCCCCAAGGTCAATGTTTTCTTAAGAACAGGCCCTGTAATCCCTAGGAAATCAGTACTCCCTGAAGTTTGATTTTCATCCTGACTAGCTATACTAAGACTCAAACTGTGATATTTGTTAAGCAGTGGGCCTGCCCCAGTATACCCTGGTGAGTTGAGCTTAAAAGCTATTTGTTAGCTTAGTTAAAATGCAGTAACGATTTGGTATATATAATTTCTGTTAAATATATGTAATTCTTTGAAAACTAAGTATGAAGATTAAAACTAATTTGCATTAATATATTCTAAATTATTAGACGGTTGTTTACTTCCCTTTAGAACTAATGTGTGGTTAATGTAAATGCTTAAGTATTCTAAGTTATTTAGGTAAAAAAAATTTTAAATATCAAAGTCATATCTTCCAAGAATGAAGAAAAACATAAATAAAAATTCTGCAAATCTAGCTTAATTTTTAGTCCTTTCAAAAAGATCAGCTCATTAAAATGAATATGCGATTAGTATAAATAATTTATTTTAAAATTATATTACCCCTTATTATCAACTTCCATTGATATCTTAATCCTATATGTTTAAATTCTATTTTCTTCAGTCTATTCTCATCATACAGTTGGAACTTTATCTTAATGAGCTATTTTTATGTTTGCAAGTTTATTAAATTTTCTCATTTCTTATAGTTCCATTATATTCTATTAAAAAAGCTTTAGCTTAACATAGACAGACATTACTGACTTTTCTACACAGTTTAATTATTCTATTTATTTTAGGTGTTATTTTTTAGAAGCATCCATTATTTTTATTAACTTTGTATTTTATTATATTTTTAAAAATTTCTCCTAGATTTATGTTTATAACTTCACGTGAAGTTCAAACTGATGAAAATCATTACTTAAAATATTATCATTGCTGAGTTTATGAAATGACACCAGTTCTTCATCAAAATATTCTCTGTGAGCAATTGTTTAGTCACTCAGTTGTGTCCACCTCTTGTTACTCCATGGACTGTAGACTACCAGTCTCCTCTGTCCATGGGATTTCCCAGGTAAGAATACTGGAGTTGGTAGTCCTTTCCTTCTCTAGGGGATCTTCGTGACCCAAGGATCTAACTCACATCTCCTGCTTGGCAGGCAGATTCTTTACCACTCAGCCACCTGGGAATAACTTTGTGAGCAATTGTGGTCAGAAAAACACTCTTAATTTGCAATTTAGATTGTAAGTACTAAGATGTCCCTGAAAAAATAGAGAAAATCTTAGAGACTCTGGAAAATTTGTTGAGACATTTAAACAAAACAGAAAAAGATAATTTTATAATTATAATAGTTATAATGATATGATTAAGCACAATTTAAGGCTCACTCTATGCTGAGGTTTCTGGCAGACAACCCTACGGAGTCCTGGCCTTCAAATTAAAACTCTACACTTCATTTTCTCACTGAAATTAAGTGAAGTGAAAGTTGCTCAGTCGTGTCTGACTCTTTGTGACCCCATGGAGTGTAGCCCACCAGGCACCTCTGTCCTTGAAATTCTCCAGGCAATTATACTGGAGTGGGTTGCCATTTCCTCCTCTAGGGGATCTTCCTGACCCAGGGATGGAACCCACATCTCCTGAAGCTCCTGCATTGCAGGCGGATTCTTTCCCCTGAGCCACCAGGGAAGTCCTCACTTTATGCTGAGAACTCTTATAAGAGCTTTACATAGTTCATTTAATCTTCCAAATAACACTTACCCTTCCCATTATGAAAATGTAAAAACTGAGGAACAGAGAGTTAGCTTCATACCTATACAGTATTAAAATGAGAAACATATCTATTATAAAGAATGGGTGGTAATTCTAAGAGATAAATGATACCCTTATTAAAAGAGAAAAACCCATCAAAATTTCAATATATTTAGTTGATTTTGTTCAAGTTTAAGGGTTCTACTCTTGGAGAAGGAAATGGCAACCCACTCCAGTATTCTTGCCTGGAGAATCCCATGGACGGAGGAGCCTGGCAGGCTATATTCCATGGGGTTGCAACTAAGCTCAGTTGGATACAATTGAGCAACTAAAAAGCAGCAGCAAGGGTTCTACTAATTGCATCTGAATTAAAAATTACTTTCCTACATTTTCCATTTTCATTATTTTATAAAAATCATCCCACAGTTATCAGGCTGGATAGTAAATGTTTCTTTAAAAGCAACATGATGTAACAATATAGCAGGATTTGTTAGCCAATAAGAACACTGTTCAAATATGTTCTATTGATTTTGAATTAATTCAGTGGCTTATACAAGTTTCCAAGGTCTTGTATCATATCATTATTCTCTGTTAAATAAAAGTATTTAACTTTATTAAGTTGTTATGAATTTTAAATAAAATGATTTTATGTAAACTAACTACCATAGATAAGGTAATTTATAAAAGTTACTTACCTGTTTCTCCCCCTCCTTACCTGAAATAGTAATACTTTCTTTTATATATTGGTAAGATCATATGGCTAATTTTAACCATGGGGCTATGAACACAAGTCAGGTATGCTATTGAAGCTTAGACAATTAATGATTAAAATGTCTACTTGAAAGTCCTTTTGATTTCACATCCAGCTGTCAGCTAGGTGCCACCAAGGCAGTCTTTTTTTTATTATTATTGGAGGCTAATTATTTTACAATATTATATTGGTTGGTTTTGCCATACATTGACATGAATCCGTCCCAGGTGTACATGAGTTCCCTTTCCTGAACCCCCCTCCCACCTCTCTCCTCCCCTTATCCTCCCTCTGGGTCATCCCCGTGCACCATCCCCGAGCATCCTGTATCATGCATCGAACCTGGACTGGTGATTCGTTTCACATATGATAATATCTGGGCATACACACTGAGGAAACCAGAATTGAAAGAGACACATGTACTCCAATGTTCATTGCAGCACTGTTTATAATAGTGAGGACATGGAAGCAACCTAGATGTCCATCTGCAGACGAATGGATAAGAAAGCTTTGGTACATATACACAATGGAGTATTACCCAGCCATTAAAAAGAATGCATTTGAATCAGTTCTAATGAGGTGGATGAAACTGGAGCCTATTATACAGAGTGAAGTAAGCCAGAAAGAAAACACCAAGGCAGTCTTAAACATCCATATTGAAGATCCTAGAATAACCAACTATAAAGAAGGGAAGAAAGATTCTAGCAATGTATACTACATGTGACAGTAGGAAGGTTGTCTGCTCCCTGAGCCACAGCCACTGAATAACAATGACAGTTATGTAAATGCAGCTTTATTTTGTTAAACAAGATTTGGAATTCTTTTGTCACCAAGCATCTAACTAATATACCAAATCCATGCACAGCAAATATAGAGAGAATGACTGAACTCCCTCTGCTTCTCAGTGAACAATTCAGGGAAAGATACACTGAATGACTTAGTTTGAACCAGAATATGCATCACTCCACTCCCTACTCCCTGGAAGAGAATACCAAATCAACTTTGACTTATTGCATAGAAGATCCATAGGAAATGTATAGATAAGAAGAAAAGAAGACCTTAAAAATAGAAGATGGACAACTAATCCTATTTGTGTCAATCATCATGGAGTTGGGGACCTCAAGCCTGAATCTCAGATGATTTGCTGCTATTAAAACTTGTCTACTGTGAATATTCCTTTGATTGCTATATAAAATATGCAAGCTATAAATTCTAGCTGTAGGCTTAAACTTATTGTCATGGTGAATAGCATTGTATATATGCATATATGTATGTATAGGGCTTCCCAGGTGGCAATAGTGGTAAAAAGCCCACTTGCCAATGGAGAAGATGTGAGACTCGGGTTTGATCCCTGGGTCAGGAAGATCCCCCGGAAAAGGGCATGGCAACCCACTCCATACTCTTGTCTGAAGATTCCTGTAGACAGAGGAGCCTGGTGGGCTGTAGTCCATAGGGTTGCAAAGAGTTGGACTTGACTGAAAGAACTTCACCCAGAACATCAAGCATGTATATATGTATAAGTATGAATCTTTGGTCACCTATATATTAATTGTCCCCTATTTTACCTGTGTTGATTGTTTTCAATGGTATCTATGTAGAGAAGTTAAATTTAATCAAAGTAAAGGTCATGATATTCAATCAGCCTGCTCAGCCTGTATGGGGCACTTTAAATCAAAGTGGGACTGTCAAATTTAATTAAACCCAGATGTCTTATATACTTTGGTATTTACACAATGCCATACCTATGGGCTTGATTTTCCTTCCTTGAGTATTGAACTTATTTTCTGTTTTTAGTTTGTTTAGCTACAACATTTGGTCCTGGATAGAAGCCAGCCATTATAGTATTTGTTTCTGAGGTATAAACCTTTATCAAGATAATTACAAATGTTATAGGTTCTGAAAATTCTGTAAAATTCAGTAATATGTTTCATATCTTCCCAGGAGCAATCCAAAAATGGAAAGAAAACTATTTAAAAATGATATATTTCAACACTATACAGAGCTGACAAAAATTAATCACAAGAGAGTTTTCAAGCTGAATATTAGGTATTGGTCTTTGCATAGAAGTCTGACTCTATGAACATCTAGAAGATGTTCTCATGAGTACTATCTCATCCAATTTTCCTAACTCTATAAAGTATGTACTATTTGCTTGATTTTACCAATGAGGAAACTGAAACCAAGAAACACTAAGTAACTTATTCATATTTATATATTTAGTCATTGTGTTCATATCAGATATTTTGTTGCTGTATGCAGGCTCTTTTTAGTTGCAGTAAGCAGGGGCTACTCTTAGGTGCATGGGCTACTCTTAGGTGCATGGGCTTCTCATTGTGGTGGCTTTTCTTGTTCCAGAGCATGGACTCTAGATACAGACTTCAGTAGTTGCAGCACATGGGCTCAGTATTTGTGGCTCCCAAGCTCTAGAGCACAGACTCAGTAGTTGTGGTACATGGGCCCAGTTGCCCTGGGGCATGTGACATCTTAATTCCTGGACCAGGAATCCAACTCATGTCCCTTGCATTGACAGACTCCCAATCACTGGACCACTAGGGAAGTTCCCAAGTATGTCTTTTTAAAATGATTTTAGATAATTCTATAAATGTTAGGTTCATGAAAGGGTATGAAATATGAGGATATTATATGTTAAGACATTTGTTTCCTCAAAGATAGTTTTAATATCACCACTATTTGATGGGGAGATTACTGAATTCATTTGTTGTACATACATTTAATGAAATATGTTTTTCTATTTTAATGTATTAAAATAAGTGTCTTATTGAACATGGATTTTGAATGATTCTTGAGTGATACTGAAACTTTACTCAGCCCTATAACTGTAATTTGTTAGCAGATATTTAGGCAATGCATTGTAGAATGACTTTTGATTTTAGTAATTTGCTAAAGGAAGAAAATAATCTTGAGAAAAATGAGCAAAATCCATCAGATATGTAGTTACAGTTTAAAGATATTATTGATCTTTTCACTTGAATTCTCTGTAGAAGAATAATTATCATGTAGTGATGATTATTTCATAGTACTAAATGTCAGAGGTAACATTAAGATTTAGGCCCTTTCTATTTAGTCTGTTCTCTACTTAGGTATTCAAATATAAATTTTGTTCATGTTCTTCAAAGGACCTATTATATTTTAAATTTAAATTAGCTTTGTGAGACTTTCAAACATTTCATGGACATTTTTTGATTAGCTTATTTTTTATTCCTTAAAGAGAAATGATTTCTGTAATGTACTAACTGGTTTTTAATAACTTCACTTGATGATAAAATTACCTAATAGTATAAGTTGTATATTTTATTATTACTGGATACAGAATCATTAGGGCACTGAAATTCATTAGCAGATTATGTGGGAAGAAATATTATAGTACACTAAAATATTATAAAGACAGTGAAGTGAAGTGAAGTCGCCCAGTCGTGTCCGACTCTTAGTGACCCTATGGACTGCAGCCCACCAGGCTCCTCCACCCATGGGATTTTCCAGGCAAGAGTACTGGAGTGGGGTGCCATTGCCTTCTCCCAATATAAAGACAGTACTAGGTTTAAATTCTATCTCTGATCCTATATTATAGCTCCTTTTCTTCAACTGGAAAGCAGGGATATACATTCAAGATCATATGGATATTCTGAGGCTTAAAAAAGGACACAAACACACACACACACACACACACACCCCACCACCACCCACTCCCACCCCAAAGACTTGATGGTTATTCTGAGGCTTAAAAGAAATTACACACACCCACCTGCCCCAAAGGTCTGACAAGGAGATAAGCAATTATAGTTAACCAAATGGATAAGTGAGATAGTATCAGGCTCTGCATTTCAAGCTCTGCATTACTAGCCTAAAAGGTAGATTAATTATGACAGAGCCATGATGGAGAACCTACTTTAACTGAGGAAGAAGGGGTCTAAGTAGATGTGACATTGTTGTTGCAGAATAGGATAATATAGAGAGTTAATGGATATTTGAGGAGAGAGGAATACACTTTGTGTGAGTGGGAGCACCAACAAACTCAGAATGTGTGATAGAATTTCAAGTCTATTTTATGTTTAGAAGTTGTGCTAATAACATTAAAGTGTATCCAGTTCTCAGAGCTGTAAGCTTTATCCACATGAATTCAGCTCTATGGATGCAAGTTTGTAGAGTAAGTGGATACTTGGGTTTAACCACAGCGGCTATTACTGTTTCTTCTTTCAGTTTAGTTCAGTCGCTCAGTCGCATCCAAATCTTTGCGACCCCATGAATCGCAGCATGCCAGGCCTCCCTGTCCATCATCAACTCCTGTAGTTCACCCAAACTCATGTTCATCGACTCGGTGATGCCATCCACCATCTCATCCTCTGTCATTCCCTTCTCCTCCTGCCCCCAATCCCTCCCAGCATCAGAGTCTTTTCCGGTGAGTCAACTCTTCGCAGGAGGTGGCCAAAGTATTGGAGTTTCAGCCTCAGCATCAGTTTCTTCTTTAGGTGAATGTAAAGGAGAAAGCCCAAGAACTGTTTGAGTCACTGTGCTATACATCTTAAAATTATAAAGTGCTGTATATCAATTATATTTTAATAAAACTGGAAAAAAGAGAGGCATTTAAAAGACAGTGTTTACAAGGGATAAAATCTAATTGATATGTTTTAGGAAGTTAGTGATTACAAAGAAAGAGGTCAAAGTATAAGCAGTTTCCTTGAAGAGGAATAAGTGAAATTTGAATAAATGAAATTATTTTCTGAAGAAGTAAGTGTCCCTCTAGTTCAAGATCTGCTTGGTAATCTGAACAACAAAACTTGTCTGTATAGGAAACAAAAGTAATAAGTAGTCCTTGATTTGTATAGAGATTACCAGATTCTTAGAATGAAAGATTGTGTGTGTGTATACGTGTGTGTGTGTATGTATATATGGCTTCAGATTGGTAATTAATTGCCAAATGATACTTGGCAAGTTAAAAACATTCAAGATTATGCTGGGCTGGAAAGGCAGGTATGCAAAGATGTTTGGAAGAGAAGATTTGCTTGCGTCATAAGTTAACTGCTAAATTTAGTTATTTCCTTGTTCAGTGTTTTGCGTCTCTTCTAGAGAATGCACACAATATGTTCTGCTTATATTTAACTGGTACACCTGAGCATCTTAGAAGGGCAAGAGATTAAAAAGTAACAAAATGGAGATTTTAGAAAAAAAATAATACAAAGTTGAAAAGAGGGGAAATGAAATTGACAGGAAAAATAAATAGAAAAGAAAATAATATGATGAAGGCATGAACAGGAGTAGAGAAATTTGTAAAATCTAAGAGAAGAAGGATGAAATAAAATCTAATATAGGCTAGGTAAATACAAAAGAAAACAGGGAAGTATGTTATTGTGAAAGTACAGTGAGAGTTAAGTGGGCATGTTTTTCTGCCTAAAGGAACAATGATTATTTTTATGTGGTTTAGATAATATATTAGTGTGAATAATAAGGTTAACTCTCTTAGAAGCAGGGACATACTTTTATGTCATTGCAAGAGACTGGAATATTGTGTAAGAGATAATACACACATATGCACACAATCTTAATTTTTAAAAAATTTTAGTTTGAATTACTAGTGAAAGCTCAGTTGTTATAACCTCACGTAGTCTAGTAGCACCTGCAACACCAGTAAAAGCTTATGTCTCTTAAATTCTTAAACTCTGCTCTGACCTCAGCAGCTTGGATTATATTTTAGTGTAAAGAGACCATGTCATCTGGGATATAGTTAGTTTTATCTCATTTTAAAAACCAGAGTCACCTCAAGATGACATTTCTTCTTTCCTTTGACCCATTCCCTTTTGCTTTCTCAAAACCACAAATATCAAAGAAAACACTGAAATCTCCTTCCTTTGTGTTATCCAACTTGCTTTCTTGGTACTGTTCAAAAAAATGACCTTGGAATTATAAAAAGTTTAAAATGGTTTGGAGAAAACTTTCCAGCTGATGTTGCTTGATATGTTCTTAAACCAACATGTTGCTGAGACCTGACCTAATTGAAAACTCCACAGGCTCAAATTTGTGTGTGATGAAATAAATTAAATGACCCCAGAAATACCCAAATGTATCCTACTGGTTCTCTAAAATGAAACACACACACACACAAGCCAAGCATTTCATGCACTGACACTAACTTTGGTGACTAATTCCTTCCTTGTTACTTGATATTCCAACTGTGTTGTTGTTGTTCACTCACTAAATTATGTCTGACTCTTTGTGACCCAATGAACTGAAGCTCTCCAGTCTTCCCTGTCCTTCACTATCACCCAGAGTTTGCTCAAATTCATGTCCGTTGAACTGGCGATGCTGTCTAACCATCTCATCTTCTGTCAACACCTTTTCCTCTTGCCCTCAATCTTTCCCAGCATCAGGATCTTTTCCAGTGACTCAGCTCTTCACATCAGGTGATCAAATTATTGGAGCTTTAGCTTCAGCGTCAATCCTTCCAATGAATATTCAGGGTTGATTTTCTTTAGGATTGACTGATTTGATCTCCTTGCAGTCAAAGGGAGCCTCAAGAGTCTTTTCTAGTACCACAATTTGAAAGCATCAGTTCTTCGGCACTCAGCATTCTTTAATGGTCCAACTTTCACATCCATATATAACAACTGGAAAAACCATAGTTTTGATTATTCAGACCTTTGTTGGCAAAGTGATATCACTGATTTTTAATATACTGTTTAGGTTTGTCATCTAGGTTTGCACTCATCTCACATGCTATCAAAGTTATTCTAAAATTCTTCAAGCCAGGTTTCAACAGTATGTGAACTGTGAACTTCAATATGTTCAAGGTGGATTTAAAAAAGGCAGAGGAACCAGAAATCAAATTGTCAACAACCATTGGATCATCAAGAAAGCAAGAGTGTTCCAGAAAAGCATCTGCTGCTGCTGCTGCTGCTGCTAAGTTGCTTCAGTCGTGTCTGACTCTGTGCGACCCCATGGACTGCAGCCCACCAGGCTCCTCCATCCATGGGATTTTCCAGGCAAGAGTACTGGAGTGGGTTGCCATTGCCTTATCCAAAAAGCATCTACTTCTGCTTTATTGATTTATGCCAAAGCCTTTGACTGTGTGGGTCACAGCAAACTGGAAAATTCTTAAAGAGATGGGAATACCAGACCACGTTACCTGTCTTCTGAGAAATCTGTATGCAGGTCAGGAAGCAACATAGAACTGGACATGGAACAACAGACTGGTTCCAAATTGGGAAAGGAGTACATCAAAGCTGTATATTGTCACCTTGCTTATTTAACTTATATGCAGAGTAGATCATGAGAAACGATGGGCTGGATGAAGCACAAGCTGGAATCAAGATTAGCAGAAGGAGTATCAATAACCTCAGATATGCAGATGACACCACACTTATGGCAGAAAGTGAAGAAGAACAAAAGAGCTTCTTGATGAAAGTGAAAGAGGAGAGTGAAAAAGCTGGCTTAAAGCTCAACATTCAGAAAACTAAGATCATGGCATCTGGTCCCATCACTTCATGGCAAGTGGATGGGGAAGCAATCGAAACAGTGACAGACTTTATTTTCTTGGGCTCCAAAATCACTGCAGATGGTCACTGCAACCATGAAATTAAAGGACACTTGCTCCTTGGAAGAAAAGTTATGACCAGCCCAGACAGCATATTAAAAAGCAGAGACATTACTTTGCCAGCAAAGTCCATATAGTCAAAGCTATGGTTTTTTCAATAGTCATGTATGGATGTGAGAGTTAGACTATAAAGAGAGCTGAGCACTGAAGAATTGATGCTTTTGAACTGTGGTGTTGGAGAAGACTCTTGAGAACCCCTTGGAGTCAAGGAGATCCAACCAGTCCATCCTAAAGGAAATCAGTCCTGAATATTCTTTGGAAGGACTGATGTTGAAGCTGAAACTCCAATATTTTGGCCACCTGATATGAAGAGTTGACTCATTTGAAAAGACCCTGATGCTGGGAAAGATTGAAGGTGTGAGGAAATGGGGACAACAGAGGTTGAGATGGTTGGATAGCATCACCAACTCAACGGACATGAGTCTGAGTAAACTCCAGGAGTTGGTGATGGATAGGGAGGCCTGGTGTGCTGCAGTCCATGGGGTTGCAAAGAGTCGGACATGACTGAGTGACTGAACTGAACTTAACTGGTATTTGTCATAGTTTTCTTTCCAAGGAGAAAGCATCTTTTAATTTCATGGCTGCAGTCACTATCTGCAATGATTTTGGAGCCCAAGAAATTAAAATCTGTCACTGTTTACACTTTAACCTTTCTATTTGCCATGAAATGGTAAGACTAGATGCCATGATCTTAGGTTTTTGAATGTTGAGTTTTAAGCAGACTTTTTGCTTTTACCCTCATCAAAAGGTCCTATAGTCCTTTTCCTTTTCTACCGTTAGAGTAGTATTATCTGCATATCTGAAGTTGTTGATATTTTCTTGGTAATCTTGATTCCAGATTTTTATTTCATCTAGCCTGGCATTTCCCATTATGTGCTCTGCATATAACTTAAATAAGCAGGGTGTCAACATACAGCCTTGTTGTTGTTCTTCCCCAAATTTGAGCCATTCTGTTGTTTCATGTCCAGTTCTAACTGTTGCTTCTTGTCTTGCATACAAGTTTCTCACGAGACAAATAAGGTGGTCTGGTATTCCCATCACTTTGTGGATTTTCCACAGTTTGTTGTTATCCACACAGTCAAAGGCTTTAGTGTAGTCAATGAAGCAGATGTTTTTCTAGAAGTCCCTGGCTTTCTCTGTGATCTAAGGAATGTTGGCACTTTGATCTCTGGTTCTTTTGCCTTTTCTAAACCCAGCATATACATCTGGAATTTCTTGGTTCACATACTGCTGAAGCCTAGCTTGAAAGATTTTGAGTATTACCTTGCTAGAATGTGAAAATAGTGCAGTCGTATGGTAGTTTGAACATTCTTTGTCATTACCTCTCTTTGGGATTAGAATTAGAGAAGGTGAATAAGTCATTTCATGTTATTTGAAGTGCTAGACAAGATATCTTATCTTAAACAGCAATGGAAGGTTTGTCATAGAGCATTAGTTCTCAATTCACAAATGCTACAGTTATTCATCAGCAACTACTCCTTAAGTTTCTACTATAAATAGGTACTCTTATAGGTCCTTGAGATATGGCTCTGAGCAGTAGAAATATCCCACTGCTGCAGACCTTATATTCACACATTAAATTTGATTTAAACAGAACACTAGTCCAAGTAAAGAAATGGCAGAAGGAGTAATGAGAAGAAGCTCCTTGGTACTATATACTATGAATGGTTTTATTTTCTCATCAAAAGAGTAAATCTAATGAACCCCCACAAAAACAATGGTAGGAGAGAAAAAATGTTAGTTGTACTGACAAAAATCTCTCTCAGAAAGGATTAGTGCACCTGTGCAGTGCTTGTTATATTCGGGATCACGAACAGTCAGAACTATAGAATGCTATTGATTAAATTTGCAGTTAAAATTAAAATATGAACTTGAGAGACGTTTCAGACACTAGAAATTCTATATTAGAATAGTAGCTCTCCCAAAACTGAAGAGAAATGAGTAAATCCATCTATGCTCTAGATTGGTGTGAACTCAGAAAACAATTAGAACTGAGGTATTATAAATAAAAGAGGATTCTTTTCAGAAAAGATTGTCATATTTATTCTTAAAGTTTCTCCTCATTAATGAAATAGCTGATAAAGGGCCACAGAATCTCATAAAAAGAGCTAATTATATCCTAATTTATGTCCTGATAGACATAAAATTCTCACAAGTACTCCCTCCATGAAAGTAAAGAAAACCTCAGAAGATGCTAATCAACGTAAGTCAGGTGACCATTGTTGAAATGACACTTCTGAAAATTGCATCCATTTGAGTTGTAACTCCTTTACTTTAAGTATACAAACAAATAAGTAAATGAATGAGAAAAACATTATTAGCTTAATAATATTACTTGGACATGGCACTGGGAAGTCACACACCAAAGTGAAAAAGATTCAAATCTGAGGTCAGAGAAAATGAGATGGCATAGAATGGCCTCACTTCCCTTTTCAACATGGTGATTATAGATCAATGTATGAACTATATGAAAGGCAATCATATGAAAAAAAAGATGTAATTTAAAACATTTAAATGAGGATAGAAATCTATGTGAAAAGAATTAGAATATTAAAATCAATTAGAAAGTGCCTTAAAAACCATAAATCACATGCTCTGGTGTTTTTTACACATAAAGAAGAAAAATAAAAAATAAGCCATTTTCAGAATTGCCCATCAATATTTTAGTGTAAAATACCTTTATTTCCACCCAGTAAAATTACTTTTCATTGATGATATGAAATCTTCTGCTACTAATTTGATTACTGTAAAAAAGCACAGTAAATTAAATTTTAGACTTAATGCTCATGAATTAAATTCTTCCTCTATTTATTATATAATTATTGAAAATATTACATTTTCTTTATCATTACTATGAAAAGTGCCAAAGATATGTTGATTCAAAATAAAAATTATTCAGTATACACTAAATTTCTATCCAAAATCTAAAGAAAACAGATGTCTTTTATTAGTCTTTTTGTAGCTATACATCAGTGTTTATGTCATGAGTGCTGACATCATAGAAATAAATCGTGTCTTATCTGACAATGTTTTTGTCAAAATCATTTTAGCTAAAGTAGAAAGCAGAGTCATGCACGTACATGCATTGAGAGATTTTTCATGGCATATTATAATAGTTAGTATTCACTTCTCACCAAAATAATATGAAAAGTTAACCATGGTTATATTTTCAGAGAAAAGTGAATACTGTTTTCACTAAGGATGGGAATACTGATAAGGTTATAGATCATCTTAAGAGAAATTGAAGAGTAGTGGGATTTATCATGTATATTTAATTCACGTCTTGTCCTTTATTAACATTATTTTACCTGTCATCTGGAAAATAGAATGGCTTTAAAAAAATTCTACATCACCTCCTTAGTCCAAACATTTTATACTTGGAGCTACTTGCATTTATAAAAGCTATATTTTTAAAGAAATTTCTTGTCCATTTTGTTGTATTGTGCATAGGATGAATTGTTTTATCCAATTTCCTTACCTGAAAATTGTTTTCTTTGTAAATGAAACCCTTTAAACTAATGTTAAATGATATTTTATGCAGTTTATTCAATATTTTACTCTAAGAAAATTTGGTATTAGAATTTTATCGTGGAGCCACAATTTAATTTTGAATTACATTTGGCACATTACATATGAATGATATTAATCTCTAAAAAGATAAATTACTTTCCCAGTAAGGAGTATAATAGAATACAAATCCTTATCTCCAAAATCAAAGCTCTTTGTACATCCTATTCCATTTCTGGAGGAGTAATCAAAATCAGACTAATGTACTCCTACTAAGAAATAAAAATAATACAATTTAAAGTAATGAAGAAGAAAACAGTCTGGTTCCTCAAAGGATTAAAAATAGAACTTCCATATGATCTAACAATCACTTCTGGTATAGATCTCAAGAAAACTAAGACACTAATTTTTAAAGATATGTGCATCCCAATGTTCATTGCAGATAAATTTTTTATAATAGCCAAGATATGGAAGCAAACTAACTATCTATCAGCAGATGAATGAATAAAGAAAACCTATTCAGTTCAGTTCAAGTCAGTCGCTCAGTCATGTCCGAGTCTTTGTGACAAATCACAGCATGCCAGGCCTCCCTGTCCATCACCAATTCCTGGAGTTCACTCAAACTTATGTCCATCGAGTTGGTGATGCCACCCAGACATCTCATTCTCTGTCGTCCCCTTCTCCTCCCGCCCCCAATCTTTCCCAGCATCATTTTATATTCATACATATATATACACACATAATGTTATATAATGTTTATTGAAAATGGAAATTATTTATAATATGCTATATTTCTTGAATTGAATATTATGCTGTGCTAAGTCACTCAGTAGTGTTCAACTCTTTGTGACCCCATGGACTGTAGTCTGCCAGGCTCCTCTGTCCATGGAGATTCTTCAGACAGGAGTATTGGAGTGGGTTACCATGCCCTCCTACTGGGGATCTTCCAAACCCAGAGATTGAATCCAGGTCTCCCACACTGCAGGCAGATTCTTTTCTGTCTGAGCCACCAGGGAAGTCTGAAATGAATATTACTCATGCATTAAAAGAAAAAAAAAATTTCTTTTTCTGACAACATAAATGAACCTGAAGGGTATTATACTTAATGAAATTAGCCAAACAGGGAAAGACAAATACTGCATATTTTCATTTATATATGGAATCTATAAATTAAGACAAATGAAGGAATATAACAAAACAGAAACAGGCTCATGACAGAGAACAAACTAATGGTTAGCAGAGGGGAGAGATGGGAGGAGAAGGGCATTATAGGGGAAGGGGATTAAGAACTACAAACTGGTAGGTATAATATAAATATATACAAGGATGTAATATACAGCACTTAGAATATAACCAACATTTTCTAATAATATCATTCAGTTGTTAAGTCATGTCTGACTCTCTGTGATCCCATAGAATGCAGTATGCCGGGCTCCCCTGTCTTTTACTATCTACTGGTGGTTGCTCAGATTCAGTCCACTGAGTCGGTGATACCATCCAACCATCTCATCCCCTGTCGCCCCCTTCTGTTCCTGCTTTTGGTCTTTCCCAGCATCAGGGTCTTTTCCAATGACTTGGTTTATTGCATAGGGTGGCCAAATTATTGGCGCTTCAGCTTCAGCCTCAGTCTTTCCAATGAGTATTCCGGGTTGATTTTTTCTTTTTAGAATTGACTGATTTTATCTCCTTGCAGCCCAAAGGGACTTTCCAGACTCTTATCCAACACGATAATCAGAAAGCATCAATTCTTTGGCACTCAACCTTCTTTATAAAGACTTCATAAAAATATAGAATCACTAGGTTGTGCACTTGAAACTAATATTGTAAGTCAGCTATACTTCACTTCTAAAAATAAACATGAAGCAAGGGGAAGAAAACAAGAAACAACCACATGACACTGCAGGGTTGATGAGAAAAATAAGACTTGAGGGTAAAAAATCTTGGAGAAAGCTTTGGGAAAGCTCTCAAAGAAATGAACCAAAATCCTGCAGTTACTTTTTCCTTCAGACCATTCCATATCCATTATCTTTAGCAAGCATCAAAACAAGGTTCAGTTCAGTAGAGTTGCTCAGTTGTGTTGGACTCTTTGTCACCCCATGTAATGCAGAACTCCAGGCTTCCCTGTCCATCACCAGCTCCTGTCCATTGAGTTGGTGATACCATCCAACCATCTCATCCTCTGTCGTCCCCTTCTCCTCCTGCCTTTAATCTTTCCCAGTATCAGGGTCTTTTCCAATGAGTCAGTTTTTCACATCAGGTGGCCAAAGTATGAGAGCTTCAGTTTCAGCATGAGTCCTTCCAGTGAATATTCAGGACTGATTTCCTTTACAATTGACAGGTTTGATCTTCTAGCAATCCAAGGGACTCTCAAGAGTCTTCTCCAGTACCACAGTTCAAAAGCATTGGTGCTTAGCCACTCAGCTTTCTTTATGGTCCAACTCTCACATCCATGCAAGACTACTGGAAAAACCATAGCTTTGGCTAGATAGACCTCAGTTGGCAAAGTTATGTCTCTGCTTTTTAATAAGGTATCTATGTTGGTCATAGCTTGGAGCAGGCATCTTTTAGTCTCGTGGCTGCAGTCACTATCTGCAGTGATTTTGGAGCCCAAGAAAATCTGTCTGTCCCTGTTTCCACTGTTTCTCCATCTATTTCCCAGGAAGTGATGGGACCAGGTGCCATGATCTTAGTTTTCTGAATGTGGAGCTTCAAGCCAACTTTTTCACTCTCCTCTTTTACTTTCATCAAGAGGCTTTTTAGTTCCTCTTCACTTTCTGCCATAAGGGTGGTGTTATCTGCCTATCTGAGGTTATTGATATTTCTCCCTGTAATCTTGATTCCAGCTTGTACTTCATCCAGCCTGGACTTTCACATGATGTACTCTGCATATAAATTAAATAAGCAGGGTGGCAATGTATAGTCTTGACATACTCCTTTCCCAGTTTTGAACCAGTCTGTTTTTCTGTGTCTGGTTCTAATTGTTGCTTCTGATCTACATGCAGATTTTTCTGGAGGCAGGAAGGTGGTCTGGTGTTCCCATCTCTTTAAGAGCCAAACAAGGTTAAGCAAGAATTGCAAATGCAAAGGAAGATACAATGACCTGATTACCATGTTCTGCTTTTTTTTCCCTTGCAAGCTTGTTCTGATATCTAAAGAAATCAGCCAGAGGCAAACAATGGACACAGAAGATCTCACAAATGCAGAAATGTTTAGCCAGTTTTACGTTTCTGGTGATTGAAGTTTGGAAATTGTGTTATAATTTGTAAACTGGTATGAGTTTTGATACAGTTCCAGTATTCTTGGATGGTGAATCCCATGGACAGAGGAGTCCATGAAGTCACAAGAGTTGGACACAACTTAGTGACTAAACCAACCAACCATGAATTGTGATACATTCAACAAACTTGTTTTAAGCCCTGTGAATGCACAGAGAAAGAAATGATTTCAACTGGAGAGTGTTGAGGAGTAGATAATTTGAAAGGTTTCTGGTAAATGAGAAGTCATTAAACCATTTTCCTATGTTCCCATATTCACCCATATGAAGTTAGATATTCTCTCTTAAGTGAGTATAAAGTATTTAGCTTGCACTTCTATTACATCACCTGTATTAATACATTTTAATTATGCTTTACACATCTGAATCTCCTCTCCCACCAACTTTTACTAGCCTGTGCTCATGTACAGTAGAGATCTAATTTTATTCATTTATTTCATGATGTAAGACAACTTATGTCACCAATATGCTCTTGAATAAGTGAAGAAGCTATTTGTGAGTCCTACAGTAGCCAAAAGACTTCATAGAAGTTTGAGATCTAGGCCAATTCTTATATGATATTCAGGTAGAAGGTACTCAAAAGGTAGGGGCACTTCCAAGGAAAGAAAATCTCAAGTGCAAAAATGCCTAAGTGTAATGTGTATGGTAAATCTTAAAAATAATTCACACAAATCTGAGCAAAGTTTGAGTTTCCAATATGGCTATAACACTAAGTGTTTTGAAAAAAAAAAAAATGAGATTAGGAGATTGTCACATTACCTGATTCCAAGGCCAAGAAATTTTGACGTTTTCCTGAAGACTTTCTTAGGAATTTCTAATGTCATTAAAATTTTTGAGGAAAACATAATTGGGATAAAATAGACTTTAGTCAACTGATATAGCTGTGTAGTAAACTGGTCTTGCCTGTTACCTGGGAAGTCTTTAAGAGAATCTGTGTTTTCTTTGTTGTAAATGTATGCATCCACTAAACAATATACTCAGCATTAAGGAAACTCCTTGTATTTTTTAAACAAAATATTTCTATGTTGATATTCCAGCAACTAATATTACTTTAAGAAGAATTATCTGTTCAGTAACAAATTACATTTTCTGGCAGGTTCGATACTGTTTTCATGTCACAAAAGAAGCACCACCCAGAAAATAGCACCATTATTATCTTGTAACTGACCAGTAATATATATGTAATTATTGTTGTTTTTTCTCTAAATATATGTATTATCTTGGTGGCTTCTGCAATGTTAGTGAGATCTGTCAGTTGCAAAAAATTCATTACTGACATTTCAAAAAGCACACAGTCAAATATTCCCTGTGTCTCTAATTAAAGAAATAAACATATCACTCAATATAAAGTTTACATTTGAAGCAAACTTATATTTAGAATAATTTTAGATTATTTAAAAAGTTAAGAAATTACACTAATGTTTAAGTATTGCCTTTGTTTGAAAATCCTATACCTATTTTTAGGCAGTTTGTTGAAGAAAAAATATACATAGTTTTCTACCTTTTTAAAATTAAAGTGTTATTTTTCTAATGATCTGACAACCCACATAAATTCTGAACTGCTTTTATGGTGCTTTTCCATTAGTTTTTTGTTGCTTGCTAATTACTTTTCTTGCCCAATTTCATTTGCAGTTTGAATAAATAAACTGTTACTTTCTGCCTGCAGGTTACTAAAGGAATAGTCAATATGCAGCTGTAATAAAATCATAAATTTCTTTGAACAGGCAATTTCCAACTTATACTTCCACAGAGGGTTTTTAAATCTCTATTGTTAGAGAAACAACTTTATGAAAACCTCAAAGTTTTATGCTAATTTATGAAGTTTGGATTCAACGAAGATGGAAACAAAATGATTGATCATTATAATTTGATATTGCAAAGAATAATCTGACAGTAAAGTGTAACTTTTTTCACATTTAATTGATATATTTGTTGTGAAGTTGCTAAGTTGTGTCCAGCTCTTTGCGACCCCATGGACTATAGCGCTCCAGGCTCCTCTGTCCTCCACTATCTCTTGGAGTTTGCTGAAATTTGTGTCTATTGAGTAAGTGATGCTATCTAACCACCTCATCCTCTGCTGCCCCCTTCTCCTTTTGCCTTCAATCTTTCCCAGCATCAGGATCTTTTCCAATGAGTCATGCTTTGCATGAGGTGGCCGAAGTATTAGAGCTTCAGCCTCATCAACAGTCTTACCAATGAATATTCAGAGTTGATTTCCTTTAGGATTGACTAGTTTGATCTCTTTGCAGTCCAAGGTACTCTCAAGAGTCTTCTCTGACACCACAGTTCAAAAGCATCAATTATTTGGCATTCCGCCTTTTTATGTTCCATCCCTCACATCCTTACATGACTACTGATAAAACCATAGCTTTGAGAATATAAACCTTTGTCAGCAAAATGATGTCTCTGCTTTTAAATATGCTGTCTAGGTCCTTCCATGAAACTTTCCTTCCAAGGAGCAAGTGTCTTTTAATTTCATGGTTGCAGTCACCATCCCTATTGATTTTGGAGCCCAAGAAAATAAAGTCTAAATCTGTCACTGCTTAAACATTTTCCCATTCTTTTTGTCATGAAGTGATGGGACCAGATGCCATGTTCTTAGTTTTGTAGTGTTGAGTTTTAAGCCAGCTATTTCACTCTTTTATTTCATCCTCATCAGGAAGGTCTTTAGTACCACTTTATTTTTTTCTGTCATTACAGTGGTATCATCTGCATATCTGAGATTGTTAATATTTCTTCCAACAATCTTTATTCCAACTTGTGATTCATCCAGTTTGGCATTTCACATGATATACTCTGCATATAAATTAAAATAAATTGTATGACACTATATAGCCTTGTCGGCAGCGCAGACACAAGAGACGCTGGCCCTGGCGGCGCAGACGCAAGAGACGCTCGCCCGACCACGCAAAGAGGTGCGGCCGAGAGGAGCTACCCCAAGCCTGAGGCCAGGGCCAGCAGCTAAGAGGAGCTACCCCACGTCCAATAGGCAGTGGCTGTGCGGGCACAGGAGGGCCGAGAGGAGCTATTCCACTTTCAAGGTCAGGAGGGGCGGCCTTGAGGAGATAACCCTTGTCCAAGGTAAGGTGCAGCGGCTGCGCTTTGCTGGAGCAGCTGTGAAGAGATATCCCACGACCAAGGTAAGAGAAACCCAAATAAGACGATAGGTATTGCGAGGGGGCATCAGAGGGCAGACACACTGAAATCATAATCACGGGAAACTAGTCGATCTGATCGCATGGACCACAGCCGAATGTGGTCCACTGGAGAAGGGAATGGCAAACCACTTCAGGATACTTGCCTTGAGAACCCCATGAACAGTATCAAAGGGGAAAATGATAGGATACTGAATGAGGAATTCCCCAGTTCGGTAGGTGCCCAGTATGCTACTGGAGATCAGTGGAGAAATAACTCTAGAAGGAAGGAAGGGTGGAGCAAGAGCAAAACCAATACCCAGTTGTGGATGTGACTGGTGATAGAAGCAAGGTCCGGTACTGTAAAGAGCAATATTGCATAGGGACTTGAAATGTTAGGTCCATGAATCAAGGCAAATTGAAAGTGGTCAAACAGGAGATGGCAAGAGTGAACATAGACATTCTAGGAATCAGTGAACTAAAATGGACTGGAATGGGTGAATTTAACTCAGATGACCATTATATCTATTACTGTGGGCAGGAATCCCTTAGAAGAAATGGAGTAGCCATCATAGTCAACAAAAGAGTCTGAAATGCAGTTCTTGGATGCAATCTTAAAAACAACAGAATGATTTCTGTTCGTTTCCAAGGCAAACGATTCAATATTACAGTAATCCAAGTCTATGCCCCAACCAGTAATGCTGAAGAAGCTGAAGTTAAACGGTTCTATGAAGACCTACAAGACCTTTTAGAACTAACACCCAAAACAGATGTCCTTTTCATCATAGGGGACTGGAATGCAAAAGTAGGAAGTCAAGAAACACCTGGAGTAACAGGCAAATTTGGCCTTGGAGCATGGAATGAAGCAGGGCAAAGGCTAATAGAGTTTTGTCAAGAGAATGCACTGGTCATAGCAAACGCCCTCTTCCAACAACACAAGAGAAGACTCTACACATGGACATCACTAGATGGTCAACACCGAAATCAGATTGATTATATTCTTTGCAGCCAAAGATGGAGAAGCTGTATACAGTTAGCAAAAACAAGACCAGGAGCTGACTGTGGCTCAGGTCATGAACTCCTTATTGCCAAATTCAGACTTAAATTGAAGAAAGTAGGGAAAACCACTAGACCATTCAGGTATGACCTAAATCAAATCCCTTATGATTATACAGTGGAGGTAAGAAATAGGTCTAGATCTGATAGATAGAGTGCCTGATGAACTCTGGACGGAGGTTCGTGACATTGTACAGGAGACAGGGACCAAGATCATCCCCATGGAAAAGAAATGCAAAAGAGCGAAATGGCTGTCTGAGGAGGCCTTACAAATAGCTGTGAAAAGAAGAGAAGCAAAAAGCAAAGGAGAAAAGGAAAGATATAAGCATCTGAATGCAGAGTTCCAAAGAATAGCAAGGAGAGATAAGAAAGCCTTCCTCGGCGATCAATAAGAAAGCCTTCCTTGGCGATCAATGCAAAGAAATAGAGGAAAACCTCAGAATAGGAAAAACAAGAGATCTCTTCAAGAAAATTAGAGATATCAAGGGAACATTTCATGCAAAGATGGGCTCGATAAAGGACAGGAATGGTATGGACCTAACAGAAGCAGAAGATATTAAGAAGAGGTGGCAAGAATACACAGAAGAACTGTACAAAAAAGATTTTCATGAACAAGATAGTTACGATACTTGATCACTCACCTAGAGCCAGACATCTTGGAATGTGAAGTCAAGTGGGCCTTAGAAAGCATCACGACAAACAAAGCTAGTGGAGGTGATGGAATTCCAGTTGAGCTACTTCAAATCTTGAAAAATGATGCAGTGAAAGTGCTGCACTCAATATGCCAGCAAATTTGGAAAACTCAGCCTTGGCCACAGGACTGGAAAAGTTCAGTCTTCATTCCAATCCCAAAGAAAGGCAATGCCAAAGAATGCTCAAACTACCGCACAATTGCATTCATCTCAAACGCTAGTAAAATCATGCTCAAAATTCTCCAAGCCAGGCTTCAGCAATATATGAATTGTGAACTCCCAGATGTTCAAGCAGGTTTTAGAAAAGGCAGAGGCACCAGAGATCAAATTGCCAACATCCGCTGGATCATGGAGAAAGCAAGAGAGTTCCAGAAAAACATCTATTTCTGCTTTATTGACTATGCCAAAGCCTTTGACTGTGTGGATCACAATAAACTGTGGAAAATTCTGAAAGAGATGGGAATACCAGACCACCTGACCTGCCTCTTGAGAAACCTGTATGCAGGTCAGGAAGAAACAGTCAGAACTGGACATGGAACAACAGACTGGTTCCAAATAGGAAAAGGAGTACATCAAGGCTGTATATTGTCACCTTGCTTATTTAACTTATATGCAGAGTACATCATGAGGAGCGCTGGGCTGGAAGAAGCACAAGCTGGAATCAAGATTGCCGGGAGAAATATCAATAACCTCAGATAAGCAGATGACACCACCCTTATGGCAGAAAGTGAAGAGGAACTCAAAAGCCTCTTGATGAAAGTGAAAGAGGAGAGTGAAAAGGTTGGCTTGAAGCTCAACATTCAGAAAACAAAGATCATGGCATCTGGTCCCATCCCTTCATGGGAAATAGATGGGGAAACAGTGGAAACAGTGTCAGACTTTATTTTTTGGGGCCCCAAAATCACTGCGGATGCTGATTGCAGCCATGAAATTAAAAGATGCTTACTCCTTGGAAGGAAAGTTATGACCAACCTAGATAGTATATTAAAAAGCAGAGACATTACTTTGCCAACCAAGGTCCATCTAGTCAAGGCTGTGGTTTTTCCCTTGGTCATGTATGGATGTGAGAGTTGGACTGTGAAGAAAGCTGATCACCTACGAATTGATGCTTTTGTATTGTGATACTGGAGAAGACTCTTGAGAGTCCCTTGTACTGCAAGGAGATCCAACCAATCCATTCTAAAGGAGATCAATCCTGGGTGTTCATTGGAAGGACTGATGCTAAAGCTGAAATTCCAATACTTTGGCCACCTCATGCGACGAGTTGACTTACTGGAAAAGACTCTGATGCTGGGAAAGTTTGGGGGCGGGTGGAGAAGGGGACGACAGAGAATGAGATGGGTGGTTGGCATCACCGACTCTATGGACATGAGTTTGAGTAAACTCCAGAAGTTGATGATGGACAGGGAGGCCTGGCGTGCTGTGATTCATGGGGTCGCAGAGAGTCGGACATGACTGAGCGACTGAATTGAACTGAACTGATAGTAATATTATATCATAGGAAAGAACTCTCTGAGAAAATAGGTTTAATATTGATATCACCCCACTGAATTACCATTCAGCCTATCTTCCTTTAAATATTATCCTCAAAAGTCTTGGATATCTTCTAGGCAAAGAGTTACTGAACTCAATCTCTGAGAATTCTAATTTGGATTCTAGTTGCCAAAGATACTGTATTGAACATGGCGATGTTTCTTTCCTCTTGGTGCTTAAATTCTAGTGAGAGAAAAACTAAACTAAATAAACAATAAATAGTTAAACAAGTAAAAAGCAAGTTCACTTCTAAAGGTAATTAAGTGATATTAAGAAAATAGGTAAATGGAAAAGAGGGTTACTGGGTGGCTATTTTAGGTCAAGCGGTTGGGGAAGACCTCTTTTAGGTAACTTTTAAGCTGGACTTGAATGATCAGGAGGAGTCAGCCTTGCAGAAAATTGGGAAGAAGTAAGGCAAAATGCCAAGGTGAATATAGAGTAAATGTAAGTACATCTGTCCCAGTTGTTTAACAATACTACCTTCTCTAGGTCACTGAGTCATTCACACCTCTCTCGGAGAGATACACCAGTGCTAGTAACCAACCATGCACCCACACAACCTTATAGTCATAGCTCTGAATTAATATAATCTATTTTGGAGATTAGGATTGTAGGTGGGGAGGGTGGCTCTATCACTCACTGAAGACTAAAAGTGATAAGAAATCACAAGCCACCATGGCTACTTCTACTGAATGGTCATAACATTCCCAAATTTGGGATAACTTCTAAAAAAGGATATTGTTGATCATAGGGGAAAAGAAAAAAAGAGCAAAGAATTAATGCAAATTCACAACTACTGGCAACACAATTCAAAAAGTATACCTTATACTCAAGAACAACATAAGCAAATGTTTCCCACTTGCACAGATAAGTGGAAAATCTGAGAATATGTTCATGGGAACTAAAATAACTCAACTTAGTTGTGAAAGTGAAAGTGTTAATAGCTCCATATCTAGCTCTTTGTGATCCCATGAATTGCAGCTTGCCAGGTTCCTCTGTCCATGGAATACTCCAGGCAAGAATACTGGAGTGGGTAGCCATTCCCTTCTCCAGGGGTTCTTCCCAACCCAGGGATCAAACCTGGGTCTTCCACATTGCAGTCAGATTCTTTACTGTCTGAGACATCAGGGTAGCTACAACTTAGTAGCACAAGACATATAAAGACTACCAAGATAAGACATAACATAGACTTGAGAAATATCACTGAATATATTTTAAAAAACAATTATTGGCGCATAGTTGATTTACAATGTTGTGTTAATGTTAGGTGTACAGTAAAGTGAATCAGTTATATATATACCTATATCCGCTCTTTTTTTTTTTTTTTAAGATTCTTTTCCCATATAGGGCATTGCACAGTATTGAGTAGAGTTCCCTGAGTTATACAGCAGGTTCTTCTTAGTTATCTATTTTATATATAGTAGTGATTGAATATTTTTATACCAAGTAGTTGAACTTTCATTTGTATGAGATTGAGAATTACTAAAGGTTATTTGAGAATGGCAATGACCAATCTAGAAACTTGGTACAGAACAGAGATTAGAAGCAGAGAGGTCAGTTAGAAAGCTACTATAATAATTAAATTAAGAACTAACGACTTTGAACTTAAGTAATGGATTAATCTGTCAATGATCACCTTTCAAAATGCTCAATGTCCACAGTTGACAAGAATGCAGTAAAATAGGCACTGTAGAATATTGCTGGTAGCAATGGAATTTGTACTCTTCTGAGGTACAATGGAGAGGGATTGGATTAAACAGACAGAGGAGATGAGGTAAAAGAGACCAGAAGACTAATAGATACCAAGGATGAGAAAAGAGAATAGATATATTGAAGATGACTATGAGGTTTCAAGTCTGCTTATGCAAGGTGGCCAGACTATTAACAGAAATGAGGTAACAAGAGGAGATGACAGGAAAGAGAAGAACGTACTCAACAGATCATGAGGACCTGCATCGATTCCTCAAGATACTGCTTAACCTAGGAAAAATTCACTTGAATTTAGTATCTATATTTACATATGTAAAATGATGTAAGGATGGTTCAATACCTGCAAATCAATCAATGTGATACACCACAATAATAAAAAGGATAAAAATCACACGATCAGAAAAAACATTTGACAAAATTCAACATCCATTCATGATTGAAAATAAAAAACTCTCATCAAATTGTATAGAGGGAACATATCTCAGCACAGTAAAGGTCATGTATGATACAATCACAGCTAATATCACCTCAATGCTGAAAAGCTGAAAGCATTTCCTCTAAAACTGGGAACAAAATAAGGATGCCCACTCGTAGCACTTCTAAATAGATGGTACTAGAAGTTCTAGCCATGATAATCAGATAACAAAAAGAAATTAAAACTATTCAAATTAAAGGAAGGGCAGGGCAAAAATGGGGCTTCCCCGGTGGCTCAGCAGTGAAGAATCCGCCTGCAGTGCAGAAAATTCAGGAGATGAAGATTCGATCCCTGGGGAAGGAAGTTCACTGGAGTAGGAAATGGCAACCCAGTATTCTTGCCTGGAAAATTCCACGAACAGAGGATCCTGGCAGGTTGCAGTCCATGGGGTCACAAAGAGACACAACTTAGCGACTAAACGACAAAAACAAGGACAAAAATGACACTACTTGCAGATGACACGATACTCTACGTAGAGAACCCTAAAGTCTCCACCCAAAAGCTATTAGAACTAAAGAATGAATTCAGTAAGGTTGCAGGATACAAGACTAATATACAGAAATATGCTAGTTTACTGTACACTAATAATGAACTACCAGAAAGAGAAAGCAAGCAATCTTGTTTAAAACTGTGATAATAAAATACTTAGGAATAAACTTAATCAAGGAGGTTAAAGACCTATACTTTGAAAACTATAAAACATTGCCGGGAGCCAGCGAGGGAAATCCTACCCGTGGCAAAGGTCAACTGGGGAAGAGGCCTGACGGGCAAAGGCTAATCAGGGCTCGAGGAACCCCCTGGACTTACCTGAGCATCTACCCCAAAGAAAACTGGAGTCTGACTGCTTTACTATCTTACGCCTCTTACCAAGTCCTCTAATACTTACAGGGGCTTCCCCCCAACCACATTTCTCTGAAAACATTAATTCAGAGCTGTAGTTTAAAAGTTCTCCTCGGCTTAATAGGAGTGTTCCAATCCAAGCCCCTCTGATAGCTTTCTAACTTGCATGACAAGTTTGTCCGGGCTCTTACAACTATGAGTGTGACTGTTTATAGCCTCCTAGCTATGCAAGGACAGAAAGCCTAATATTCTAAAATACAGGAATCTGTTGAAGAAGTTAAAATCATTAGAATAGTACTAGAAAAGATTTCATTGTTGAATCAATGCTTGCTGCAGTTTCCTCTATTGTATCCTTGGAAATATATTAATCCTTTGATTTAACCACATCAGATCTTAAGTTAATAAATTCCTTTCTTGCAGCTCACTACACCGGTGCCTTATAGGAATGTAACTTTGTTATGTGTCTACCACCTAACTTTAGGAAAGTCACCTTAAAAGAAAAGTCTTTTACTTGCTAACTAACCTATTGTCAGGAGAGAGGGCCATAAAACTGTTAGCAGGCCCCCTGGCCAGAAGATGATGTAAATCACCTAAAACTTTTATCACACAAAAATAAGCCCTGATCCTGATAAGGGTCAAGACTGCTGACCCCACGTGATTTTGGTGTGAATCTATACCTCCCTTTCTCTGTTTCTTATGCGCATAACTTAGGGTATAAAAGCAGCACTGGAAAATAAAGTTTTGGGCCTTGCTCACTGAAGCTTGGTCTCCCCGTGTCGTTCTTTCTCTTTTTCCATCCTTTTCTCTATTCTTCTTTTTCTGGTTGAGATCCTTGGAGCGCTGGGCCCTCTGAGTTTACTTATCTGCCTGGGCTTCTAAGACCCACTCGAGGGGGTGCCCTGGTGGGGTGCCTCCAGTGATTCGAGAGGGCGCCTGCGGCCTACGTAAACAGAGCAAGCCCCGTGCTGGGGTTTTATTGGTTTCCAGCGTAAACCAAGTAATCATCAGCCCCTGTCTCTCTCTCTCTCTCTCTAACGCCGACGCCGTTCATCCCGAGGATACCCTGGGTCATATCGGGGCTGGACCCCGATAAGTGGCGCCCGAACCAGGCTTCCGAGGGTAAGTCTCCCCCATTGTCCAGTTTTCGGGACGGCTAAGGATCCCACTTAGGGTTTCCGGAACCCCCCTGCATAAGATAGGTAGGGTGAGTAAAAGTGGAAGGGTTTACACTTTCTTTAAGAGACTAAAACTTCAGACACGGGTAACAGTAAGTCAAAAGGATGACAACTCTTTATATGAGTCATTTTACAACTATTAAAGAAAAGAGGAATTAAAGTCAAAAAAGGTAAATTACTTTTGTTCAAGACCAGTGTCCTTGGTTTCTGGAAGAGGGCACTGTTAATTTAGATACCTGGGAAAAGGTGGGAAAACAGCTAAAAATTTACTATACTTCTGCACCTCCTCAAGATGAGGAAGATTTAGATAAGATAATAGATCAATACCATTCTGATGAGGATGAATACCTTTTAGCTATTGATACTCCTAAAAGCTTAAAAAAAAAAAAATCCTCAAATAAACTGTCCTCAAAATCTAAACCACAGAAAGGCTCTCCCAAACTAGAGACCAAATATGTGGGACATTCTCGTCCCCCTTTGCCTCCCCGCCCCCCCTTATAGGGGCGAGAGACCACCGCTGGAAGTTCCCCAGAGAAGAGTTCTCTCTAGCCCCGGAGATGAGTTTGATCCACACCTTGAGAGGCTTTTACAAGATCTTAGGGCTATTAATGCCACTATGGAGGACATGGGGGCCTTAAAGCCAGGGCTCCCCTCCCCAGTAGCTGTTCCAGAGGGATATAATACAATTGTAATTGATTTACAAGACTGCTTTTTCACTATTCCCTTAAACGCCATGGATAAAAAGCGATTTGCTTTTAGCCTGCCGTCAGAAAATTTTAAACAGCCCTATTTGAGGTTTCAATGGAAAGTGTTACCTCAGGGAATAAAAAATAGCCCCACCTTATGTCAAAAATTTGTTAATACCGCTATACAAGATATTAGGGCTAAATATGAGCAGGTATATATGATTCATTATATAGATGATATTTTAATAGCTCATCCAGATAGAGCTCATTTACAAACTGTCCTCCAAGAGTTAACTCAGGTGTTATCAGCTAGAGGCTTAAAAATTGCCCCGGAAAAAATTCAAACCAACCCACCCATAACTTATTTAGGAAGGATTATACATTCAGAAACAGTGACTCGTGCCCCACTACAATTAAGAAAAGATCATCTTGTTACTCTTAATGACTTTCAAAGACTTTTAGGTGATATTAACTGGATTCGGCCTTACTTAAAATTAACCACTACTGAGCTAAAACCTCTCTTTAACATTTTGCGCGGGGATCCCGACCCAGCTTCAAAAAGGCAATTAACTACTGAGGCTCAAGAAGCCTTGCTTACAGTGAAAAACGCCCTATCTAATAGTTATGTAAAACAAATAGATTTAGCAGCCACTTGGCAATTCTTTTGCTTAGCTACCCCCATTGCACCTAGGGGAGTCTTATGGCAAAACGGCCCCTTACAATGGGTCCATCTTCCTGCTCAAGCAAAAAAGATAGTGGCTTCTAATCCGGGGCTGATAGCTACTTTGATATTAAAAGGAAGAAGGCGGAGCATTGAACTATTTGGTAAAGAGCCATCAGAGATTGCAATTCCATATAACAAAGAACAGATTGATGCTCTTTTAATGTTTGATAAAGATTGGCAAATTGCTATAGGAAACTATTTCGGTCAAATTTTACGTCATTTACCCTCACATGTTTTGTTAAATTTTATATCTAGACACCCGGTTATCTTCCCTGTTAGGTGCAGACAACTCCCCATTCCAGGCGCTCAGCTAGCCTTTACTGACGGGTCAGCTAATGGCAGAGCCTCTATAGTTACAAAAAATCAACATAAGGTTCTACAAACACAGGAGACTTCAGCTCAAAGAGCTAAACCCACAGCTGTTATAGAAGCCTTTGTCATGTTTGCAAAAGAAGATTTCAACCTTTTTTCTGACTCTCATTATGTAGTCAGATTATTCCCACATATTGAGACTGCAGTTCTGCCTGAAAATAAAACCACAATATTTCATTTACTAACTAAATTACAGCAACAAATTTGGAAGCAAAACCAACCATTTTTTATTGGCCACATTCGAGCTCATTCTGGGCTGCCTGGCCCTTTAAATGCTTTCAATGATTTGGCAGATGCATTGACCAAGATTACAGTGGCCTCTGCTTTTGAAGAGGCCCAAACTTCTCACTCACTGCACCATCAAAATGCTATGGCTTTAAGATATCATTTTCAGATTCCTCGAGAATCTGCTTGGGAGATTGTTCGTTCTTGTTCATGTTGTCCCACTACTACAAATAGTTTGCATATGAGAGTTAACCCTCGCGGTCTCAAACCTAATATACTTTGGCAGACATGGCCCAGAACATATTACTCAGGGAATGTTGGCAGGAATTGATGAATTTGGGGCCGATGAAGACCAAATGCAGGTAAAATTGGGTTTCTAAAAAAGTACTCGAGGTACTCAGGGGCCAGCTTGCCTGTCAATGGACCAGACCCAGCGGCCGCAACTGGGACACTTTTGTCCCTGGTCTCCTCCTGATGCAGACAACTGGCCAGAGTGCCCCGACCTGTAAGAAACAAGAGACTTTAAAGTCTGTCTGTCTGGATTTATGTATGTCTCAGTGTATGTCTTTTGTTTTTTGTTTCTTGTTTATTTTACAATATTGCTGAAGCTGTGAGCTCTAATTTAATTGGCCTAAAAAATAAATAAGCGCTTACAAATCAGACAATTCTAAGTACAAGAAAAATTAACCTGAGTTTCAGAGTCACGTGAACTGGTAAATATTAAATATTAAATATCTAGTATTAATGTTTGTTTGCTAATCCAATATAGACATGTCTAAGAGTCATTAACATTAAGCATATTTTCATTGTACCTAGGTTTATTATAAGTTAAATATTGTTATATTATTATATCTGTCATAAGTTTGTTGGCAAAAAAGGTACCTCTAAAAAAATAAATAAATAAATAAATAAATAAAAAATAAAAAAGTAAATGAGAGATGAGCTTTTAGATAAACTATTAAGATTAAAAATGTCTGTCTAAAACAGTTTCTCTAGATTTTGGTAACCTGAATTTCTAAGGTTGTGCTAAATTAAGTAACAAAAATTTATTGAATAGCTAGGTCATTTCCAAATAAAATAAGATTCTGAAACATTCACTACTGAATATTAACTTACAAAAAAATCTAAAGATTTTAGACTATTAATAAATAATGTTTGATGCCATCCTGAGATGTTAGCTAAATTTTTTAAGTTATCACTGATATTTATGTTCACCAATCTATAGAATGCTAATATAAAGGTCAATTCTTGGTTGCTTAAGGGAAGTAAGATGGGTGTGTTCAGTAAAGAAGGTATGAAGAATGAAGTTACACTTTATGAAGGAAAAAGGTAGTAGGTCTGACTTACAGTTGGCTGTTCCAGGATGGGAGAAAAAATGGGTACAGAAAGTGATAAAAAGGTTTTGTGGAAAGTGGACCCCAAGGAAAGAGTTTTGTGTATAAATAAACGTTTTCTTGAGATTTTAAACTGCATTTGACAATAGATTTAAGTTTTATGGTCTGTTCCATATTTTCCTCTGAAATCCTATATTGTTACTATGGCTGAGTGAATAGCTATTATTTCATAGTGCCCTATAATCCCATCTGACTGAATGCTCTAAACCTTTCTGATATTTGTTGACAAAACTTTCTAAATCAATCTGATAAAGCACTTTTGGCTTCTAGCTAACTTTGGGATGCTTCAGAGGGCCCCTGAAACATCCCAAAGCGAGATATTAGAGTAATTGGGTTCAACTTCCATGATTAAATTACATAGAAAGTATTGTCAAGTAAATAATAAATCTCGGCTATATTGTATGGTAGATGTTACTAATACAGATATCCTAGAAACAATTTATACATAAATTCTGATATATTCAGGTAAAATGTTGCCATAATTCTGATTACTATCTTAAAGTGTTATCACAGCACTAACCAAGTTTCTTGTAAAAATTCTTCCTCTTCCAGAAGATTTATGGAAAGGACTTTAGGATAAATATAAGTTTCTGAACTGGGTAAGAAATTAAAAGATTCTAGTGGGAAACCTAATGACTGTAAAAAGGTTATCAAAAGGACCGAATGAACTGGCAAATATGCTTATAACTTTTATGGTTTCTGAAACATTACTGGTTTGAATCTGTGTTTTCCAGATCTTAGGAAACCTTCCCCTCAAACTAATTATGATTTAACAGTAATTTGGTAAAATGGTATTTATTAAACAAATTAAAGCATTTAACATTTTTATCTGACCCCTTCAGAGACTGGAAACTCTTAGGCTTCCAGTAACTTTATCACATAAATTAGAAAGGTTATCTCACTAAAAAATAAGGGAGGAATTCACTTAGATCTGTTAGGAGAAATCTGTGATAAGCCTTTGGGATGACTTTCCTAGCCCTGAAAGGTTTTTATTTTAAAGTTAAGTTTGAGACTCCATAAAAGTTTCAGCAAAGCAAAAAAAAAAAAAAAAAAATAAAGTCTATGGTTATATATATAATCAGGTCAAGTTTATTGAGAACAGATCTATTTTGTAAACAAGTCTTAATTTGGTTATATTTGATAAAAATGAGAGTAAAAAAAAAAAGATGTTTCAATGAATGTTGAGTTCAAGTTTGTTAATGGAAGTCTGTATCTACTAAGACTCATCTCCTGAATGGATCTTTGCTGTTATGTGATATTAATATAAAATTTAATTGAATTCTTAAAGAACACCCTAAGTTTGTTTCTGAAGCTTATCTCAGTAGATTACTTCATCTTTGGATGAAGATCAGATGTCTCATGACCTGCAACCAGGACAAAAAAAAAAAAAGAGACATAATTTAAGGGACTGTCTCCAACCTGGATGGAAGGACTTTTTTCAGAAGAAACTACACTACACCAGGATGAGAAGACGATGACATCAGAGGTAGACAGCTTGCCCAAGACGCTGGACCTGATTCGTATGATCATTTATAATGTTTTCCTGACTTCTTAGACCTCTAATATTAAGTTTTGTAAATTGATAAATTAAGTTTCTAGTTTCGTTAATTAAGGTCTAGTGTTTACTAAGACTCACTGCTGAGACAGTTCGATAAAGGTCAGATGCTCCATAATGTACAAGCAGGAGATTAACACCAGGCTATAGTCATTTAACAAATGAAGTCAGGTGACTTGGGGTATACCAAGCTTTATCTAATAAAAGTTCTTGACTGATAATTCTTATTTTACTAATAACTGCTAGCTATGGCTATATTATTTTCTATGTCACTTGTTTCACTGAGCCTGTGATATAATGCTGATATGCAGTTCCATATGAGATCAGTAATTGTAATAGTGTGACTCTGGGTATGAGAAAAAGCAACAAGAGGGAATATTTTCCTGGATCAGGAAGCTAGTAAGACAGTGGTCCAGAGTATGACTTCCAATTCTTGCATCTTCTCATACCTAGAAAAACACTGATGTCATTAATGGTGACATCTGCTTTGGTTATTAAAAAAAAAAAAAAAATTTTTTACAATTAAAAGTCAAAATAAAGTAGCTATGGTTCAAACATCCTGGGAAATAACTATTTCCCAGATATCCTAAAAAATGATATTATGGGTGTGATTTCAGATTAGACGCTGTAACCTAATGTAGAACTTAATTCTCCTGTAATGCATTTTTGCTTCTGTACTTTGCTTGCCGCTACTGCCCCCATTACTCTAATTTGACCAAAGAATATTTTTGCTTACCATCTCCCTATGTTTTTCTCTTTACTAATCACTCTGAGAAAATTAATATATGTATGAATTATTCAGGCGGGCCTAATGTAGTGTCTTGTAAACAATGTATGCTCTCATCTTGTCTGACTCCCCAATACAATGTCTGCTCTTTTGTGATATTACAATGACCACCCTATCTAATGGTGCCTGTAACTATAACTACTTATTGGTATGATAACTATGGTCTTACTGTGCTACAGCAACTACAAGATTTAATGTGACCGCGACGATTTGTGGGCTTGCTTATCCTAGGAATTTCAGCTTTAGTAGTAGCAATCACTTCTGTTACTGCAGCAGCAGAGTCATTGACTCAACAAGTACATACTGCTCAATATGTTGACAGTATGTCCAAAGATGTTTCTTTAATGCTAGCTACACAGGAAGTTATAGATAGGAAGCTAGAAATAAGGGTAAATGCCCTAGAAGAGGCGATGATGTATATTGGGACTGAATTACAGGCTTTAAAAGTAAAATTGGCATTGTCCTGTCATGCTGACTATCGGTGGATATGTGTTACACCCCTAAGAGTAAATGACACAGATTATGACTGGGAGAAAATTAAAAACCACATTTTGGGGATTTGGAACAGTTCCAGCATTAGTTTAGATTTAGGAAAACTTCATAATCAGATAAAGACCTTGGAACACTCCCGACTAGATTTTACTGCCGCAGGAGTAGCAAATGACTTTTTTCATACTTTCTCTAACTTCATTTCTGGAAAAAACATTCTATCTACTGTTTTCAGCTATATTGCTGTGGCTGCTGTAATTTTGCTTCTCATTATAATTCTTCCTTGTATTGTCAGAGCTCGCAGCTAAACTACATCTGGCTATTTTAAGAAATAAAAAAGGGGGAGATGCCGGGAGCCAGCGAGGGAAATCCTACCCGTGGCAAAGGTCAACTGGGGAAGAGGCCTGACGGGCAAAGGCTAATCAGGGCTCGAGGAACCCCCTGGACTTACCTGAGCATCTACCCCAAAGAAAACTGGAGTCTGACTGCTTTACTATCTTACGCCTCTTACCAAGTCCTCTAATACTTACAGGGGCTTCCCCCCAACCACATTTCTCTGAAAACATTAATTCAGAGCTGTAGTTTAAAAGTTCTCCTCGGCTTAATAGGAGTGTTCCAATCCAAGCCCCTCTGATAGCTTTCTAACTTGCATGACAAGTTTGTCCGGGCTCTTACAACTATGAGTGTGACTGTTTATAGCCTCCTAGCTATGCAAGGACAGAAAGCCTAATATTCTAAAATACAGGAATCTGTTGAAGAAGTTAAAATCATTAGAATAGTACTAGAAAAGATTTCATTGTTGAATCAATGCTTGCTGCAGTTTCCTCTATTGTATCCTTGGAAATATATTAATCCTTTGATTTAACCACATCAGATCTTAAGTTAATAAATTCCTTTCTTGCAGCTCACTACACCGGTGCCTTATAGGAATGTAACTTTGTTATGTGTCTACCACCTAACTTTAGGAAAGTCACCTTAAAAGAAAAGTCTTTTACTTGCTAACTAACCTATTGTCAGGAGAGAGGGCCATAAAACTGTTAGCAGGCCCCCTGGCCAGAAGATGATGTAAATCACCTAAAACTTTTATCACACAAAAATAAGCCCTGATCCTGATAAGGGTCAAGACTGCTGACCCCACGTGATTTTGGTGTGAATCTATACCTCCCTTTCTCTGTTTCTTATGCGCATAACTTAGGGTATAAAAGCAGCACTGGAAAATAAAGTTTTGGGCCTTGCTCACTGAAGCTTGGTCTCCCCGTGTCGTTCTTTCTCTTTTTCCATCCTTTTCTCTATTCTTCTTTTTCTGGTTGAGATCCTTGGAGCGCTGGGCCCTCTGAGTTTACTTATCTGCCTGGGCTTCTAAGACCCACTCGAGGGGGTGCCCTGGTGGGGTGCCTCCAGTGATTCGAGAGGGCGCCTGCGGCCTACGTAAACAGAGCAAGCCCCGTGCTGGGGTTTTATTGGTTTCCAGCGTAAACCAAGTAATCATCAGCCCCTGTCTCTCTCTCTCTCTCTCTAACGCCGACGCCGTTCATCCCGAGGATACCCTGGGTCATATCGGGGCTGGACCCCGATAAAACATGGATAAAGGAAATTTGTAGAGGATACAAAGAAATAGATATTCTGTGGTCATAAATTGGACAAATTAATACTGTTAAAATAACCATACTATCCAAAGCAATCTATAGATTTAATAAAATCTCTATCATAATAACCAGGACATTTTTAACTAACTAGAATAATTGGAAAATTTATACAGAACTGCAAAAGACCCCGAATTGCCAAAGCAATCTGGAGAAAAAAGAACAAAGATACAGGTATCACCTTCTCAGACTTCAAACTATATGAAAAAGTTTTGAAATCAAAATAATGGTATTGTCACAAAAACAGACACATAGATCAATGGAACAGAATAGAGAGCTAGGAAATAAATCCACACACTTAAGGTCAATAAATCTACAACAAAGATTTAAGACTATACAGTGGGAAAAAAGATAGTCTCAGTGCTGGGAAAACTGGACAGCTACATGTAAAGAAATGAGATTAGAACATTTCCTCACACTTTATCCAAGAATAAACTCAAAATGATTTAAAGATCTAAATGTAAGACCTAAACTGGAAAAGACTCTGATGCTGGGAGGGATTGGGGGTGGGAGGAGAAGAGGACGACAGAGAATGAGATGGCTGGATGGCATCACTGACTCAATGGACATGAGTTTGAGTGAACTCCGGGAGTTGGTGATGGACAGGGAGGCCTAGCGTGCTGTGATTCATGGGGTCGTGGAGAGTCAGACACGACTGAGTGACTGAACTGAACTGAACTGAACCGATATAGCCTTGTCATTCTCCTTTCCCAATTTTGAACCAGTCGTTCCATGTTCCGTCTGAGGATTGCTTCTTGACCTGCTTACAGGTTTCTCAGGAGGCAGCTAAGGTGGTCTGGTATTCCCATCTCTTTAAGAATTTTCCACAGGTTTTTTGTGGTCTACATAGTTAAAGGCTTTAGTGTAGTCAGTGAAGCAGATGTAGATGTTTTTCTGGAACTCCTTTGCTTTCTCCAAGATCCAGTGAATGTTGACAGTTAGATCTCTGGTTCCTCTACCTCTTCTAAACCCAGCTGATACATCTGGAAGTTCTTGGTTTACATACTGTTGAAGACTTGCTTGAAGGATTTTGAACATAACTTTGCAAGCATGTAAAATGAGTGCAGTTGTACAATAGTTTGAGCATTCATTGAGATTTCACTTCTTTGGAATTGAAATGAAAACTGACTTTTTCTAGTCCTGTGACCACTGCTGAGTTTTCCAAATTTGCCTGTATATTGAGTGCAGCACTTTAACAACATCATCTTTTAGGGTTTTAAATAGCTCAGCTATTCAGCTGAAATATGCTTCTCAAATTCAGAGAACAGGGGAATCAGTTTTCATAGTGATCATTCTGAATATTATTGGTATGTCATGTAACTTGAAGGTTTGATCAACTTAGCTAATTTTAATAGTTGGTACTCAAACTTCATTTGTTTTTGTTTTGTTTTCTATCTTTGTTCCAATGCAACAATAAACTAGCAAGCATATCCACTATTGCCAATAATTTCAACCTTTGGTTTTTCTTTAATAAAATTCTAAGTAAGTTTTAAAACTCATGTCTATATTTATAACTGAATTTTCCTATGGCTGAGATAAAAAATAATAAATATATAAAGTCTAATTTGCAACATAAGAGACATGTAGTGCTACATTAGTAATAAAATTATAATCCTTTAAGAAAGTTGCATTATTATTTGTACTTGTGATATTTTAGTGATATTTCCTTTTTAATATTCTACTTCACAAAAGGATACATATGTCACAAGTATACTTTAGCATAAATGTGAAATATTCAATAACATGGTGAAGTATATTTAATTTAAAAAAAATTGTAAAGCACAAACTCACAAATGAAATTTGATTTTTGAAACTATGGGCATATATTATGATTATGTTCATATTTATTTCTAATATTTTATTAAAAACTGCTTTCTTGAAATACAGAGGTAAATTCCAGATAATCAACTTCCCTGAAATAATTCTAAGGAATGACTCTTGTTCTCTGAATCTCTAAGGGTCAGATAAAGGACACGTTTTAACTCTTTAAGTCAGTGGGTGATTTCTCCTCAGGTAAATTCTCTATTAGATGGGACATGAAGGTGATAATGTCCTAGACATTCTCCCTTATTCAGTAGTTTGGGAATATTTCATCAACCTCTGCTAGGACTCCCGACTGATTCTGATTTTTAATAACAATAAAGTGCATATAAGTTCAGCAATTTCCATTTACATGGTAAGAAAGAATAAAGAGGCTTTCCAGAACCTATTAGTGCAGGAAGATGTTTATGGAGAAGGGTCATACTCCTGAGGTCATTGTTCTAAAAACTTTCAGATAATTAGGCTAAAATTTGCATAAAATCAGAAATTTGGGATGCTCATCTGAAATGAGCTGTTTGAGGTCATTTGTACAGTTTTACTCTGATGAGCATCAAGGGGCTCCAGCCATGAGCTGTAGTATTTTATTGATTGTAAAAAATAGAAATTGACCCAAAGCAGAAAATGCCATATACATAAAATAAAGAAATTTAGAGAGGTTTTGACACATAGGATGGGAGGTAGAAATAAAAATTAAAAGACTTCAGAGAAAAGGGAATAATTGCAGTAAGTCTATTATGGAGATAAATGTATCTGACAGTGGAAAAATAAAGCTTATTGAATTTAAATTAACTCAGCAATTCTGTATAAATTAGTAATGATTATGAACTATAGAATAACTTGTAAATGCTTTATAAATTTCAAATATGTAAAATATCTGATAGGTAACATAAATTTCTATGTAGAACCTTCAAAACTGCTTTAATAATTTTCTGATACCTATTTGAATTTAGGAAGAAAATTGAAATATAAACAATTAGTATACAAAAAAGTTTAAAAAGTATTGTTGTTCCAAATAAATTAAAATTATTCTCTACAAATTTCAAATTAAGATAAAATTTCTAAAAATTTTTACTTATTAGATGCTAGAAGAAAGGTATTATACATTATAAAAATGTATATATTAATACAAAAATATATTTCCTGAAACCTTTTAGTATACTAAAATAAGAACACAAACAAGAAAGTATATCTTGGAAAGTGTTGTGAAGATATGTAGGTTAAACACTATCATCTTGTGAAAAATATTGTTTTAAATTTATTTTTGAAAACAATTAAAATTTATAAACTTTTTTTTTGTTTTCTTAGAGTTAAGAAGTGTCAAGAAAAAGTGGGGGAAATTAACTGGCCTGGTTCTGCTGTGGCACGTCATTTCATTAGTAACGAATATTTCTGTAGACTTGGAAAAAAAACTGAAGATCTTTCCTGTTAACCATGGGCCTGGACAACATCATTATATACCAGAAATAACATTGTCTCTTTACATATTATGGGAAGTTGTTTAGAGTTGTTGTAGTTAGAATAGTAACTTCCCCAAAATGCTCACATTCTAATCCTCAGAATCTGAGAAACATTAGGTTTTTGGTAAGAAGGAATTAAGGTTGCAGATCAATTAAGTTGCCAATCAGGAGATTTTAACCTAAGTAGGTTAATTTGGATTATCCTTGTGACATCAATGTAACTACAAGTATCCTTAAAAGTGAAAGAGGGAGGCAGAAGAGAACAATCAAAGGGAGATGTGATTAAAGAGGGAAGGTCAGAGAGAAACAACATTAATGACTTTAAAGATGGAAGAAAGGGGGTCAGGAACCATCAAATGTGGGAGGGCTCTAGAAGATAGAAAAGTCAAGAAAATGAACTTTTTTCTGAGAACCTCCAGAATGAAACACAACTCTGCTAACACTTGGATTTTAGACCAGCAAGACTTGTGTCAAGTTTTGAACCTACAGAACTGTAAGATTCTATTTTTCTGTTATTTTAAGTTAGTGAATTTGCGGTAGCAACATAGTTGATAGATTGTACAACTTTTATTTTGAAATGCAACACATACATAAAACATAAAAGCTCAATTGAATATTTAATTATAGTGTTACTACTACTCAGGTCAAGAAATCTAAAATTGCTAGGCCTCTGCTCCTCCCAGACTCATCTTTTGTTCCTTTATGGTCACGTTTCTCTTCTTTTTTTCTTGTAGAATATAATCATCATTCCTAATCTTTTGTTAGATTTTGACTTACTTTGAAATTTTGTGTAAATAGAGTTTACTCACTTTGTAATTTTTTTCTCTGTCTCAAGTCCTTTCATTCAATATAGTTTTATAATACATTTTTACTCTGTGCATTTTATTATGTACTATTTTCTGGTTTAACAGGATGTGATAATTTATCAATTCACTGTCAAAGGATAATAAGGTTTTCCTTTGGAAAAAATAAGATTAAGATTGCCAATAAGATTGTTGGGGGTAACAATCTTCTACAGCCCCTTTTAAACAATAGTTTAAATAATAGTGCATATATTTATGAATTATGCTGAGATATTTAGTCAGGAGTAAAGTTAAATCCATTGACAACACTCTCTCCTATAAATAATAACATAGGTAATACTTTTCTGCTATCTGAATATTTTAATTCTTTTTAATTTTCAAGTCATTATGCATTATATTCCTATTTGTGGTTTTATTTGCATTTACACTGATTGAAAAGAATCTGATGCTGGGAGGGATTGGGGGTAGGAGGAGACGGGGACGACAGAGAATGAGATGGCTGGATGGCATCACTGACTCGATGGACATGAGTTTGAGTGAACTCCAGGAGTTGGTGATGGACAGGGAGGCCTGGCGTGCTGTGGTTCATGGGGTCGCAAAGAGTTGGACACAACTGAGCGACTGAACTGAACTGAACATTTCTTGGATATCATGGAGTTCTTCAGTTTGTGACTCACTGTGATATTTTTATCAAAAACTTTAGAGCCAGTGTTTTTTTTTGAATATCACATCTGACTTACATTTTTTCTCCTCTTCTTATGGGAATATGACCACACATAAGTTGAATCTTAGATTCATTCCTCATGTATATTTAAACGATTTTATATTTTTTTGTTCTTTGTATTTTCTAAGCTTCAGCTTGTATATTTTCTATTAAGCTATCACTGCTGCGACAGACATTTCTTTTTCTGTGTCTAGGCTGCTGTTACACATATTATTGATACATTTCCTTTCTCAAATATGGAATTTTTATTTATTCTTTTTCACAGATAGTTCTTTTGTAAAAATTTCTACCTTGTCTGCTTTGGAGGGGCTTATTGATTATAGTTTTTTACAATTCTAATTTTAACATCTAGAAAACTCATGGCTCTGTTTATGTTTTCTGTATTGTCTCTTATTTTTTTCGGCTCTTTGGTTCTGTTTCCTGGCATATCAGACATTATATTTGACTATAAAGATGCTGTACAATATTAACAGTCTAGAGAAGTGATTTACTTTTCCATCTTGCAGCAGTTATGAGGTCACCTGGATTCAAACAGGTATTTAGATAAATCAAGTCTGAACTTTGTATTGCATTCATTTTTCTGTGTTAATCCCTCAAAAGTGAACAGCAAGTTTTCTTAGATCATCATATGATGTTTTTTTGTTGTTGTTTAAACTATAGCCTACTAATTTGTCACCATATTTCTAAATTTTTATGCATTTAGTGATTTTAAAAGATATCTTGTTTTACTTTTATTACATTGGTTATATATTAATAGTTCCTGGTATTCCTGAGTTTACCTCTCTCCTCAGAACATGCATTATTAAACTATATTTTCTCTTTCTATGTCCCTGTTTCCTTATATGTATTATTGAATATGTGTGCAGACATATATAGACCAAATGTGTGTATTTGATGATGTTCCATGACTTTATACAGATTCTTGAAATAGGCGCTTAAAGTATTTTTGCAGCATAGGCATAAATCCTTATGAGCATACATTATAAATCATACATGGAAGATTGCTCAATTTACTCAAAATATGTATAAATATTTTATATAGCACAAATTTTAAATGTATGATTTTCAAATTATGTAAATTATAATTATTTTCCAAAAGATTTAATAATTTCTTAATAGTCCTGAACTCTATGGTATAATATATTTGGACTAAGAAAGAATATTGCTCTATTAAAATTTGGGAAGATCCCTTATTCAATGTAAAATATAAGAGAGCTTGAAAAGCAGACATTCTAGTTTAATCATCTATTTACTAAGCAAGTACTGAAGAGCTATTGTACAGGAGACATATTATATATGCTAGTAATTCCTTGTCTAAGAAAAGAGATAAAAACTTTGTCTTTAAAAACTTTGAAGTTTAGGTAGTAAAGTTACAGTACCTATATTTTGCTAGTTTATTGATGCAATTGGATATTTATTCATATCACATTTTCGTGAGTTAGAGAAATCAACTTTAGAATTGTCAGGTGATGTTAGATTGACTTCATGGTCCTAATTCACCATGGAGCTTTTATTCCAGTGTTTTGCCTGCTTTCTTTTTTAATGCTCAGGTTCTCAAAGTCTCAAAACTGGATCATAAGAAAAAATGACAGCTCCAGCTGACTTGGCATGCATAAATTGGAAATTAATAAGAAATTTAATTTTATCTAATATTTGATAAAATGCTAAATATTTTATCTGATATCATTTGAAGTTTGAACTTAAAAAAAGTAGTGAGAATACAGTGACTATGCTGTGGTGTTTCATGATATAGAGTAGAATTATTATAAAGTTTGTAAATACTAAATACTAGAGTGTATATATAAATAATCATACAGACAGTTTCTTTAAATATTCCACTCAGATGCTTAATATTCTTTAGAGGTTAGTTTCCTAAACCATGTGCATTACGGTAATTCACAGAGGCAGTATGTACGAGCTGTGAATAACGGTATTGTATAAAATGCCTTCTAATCTGTAATTGTTAATAGGCCTCCAGTGACTACCAGCTCAGGATTTAAGAATTGAATGTCTCATCAAGAATAATTCACAACCAGTCAATGTTCTGCTGATGTAATAACATGACCTTGATCTCTGTACCAGATCATGATTGCAAAATAATTAATTCTATTCCTTAGTCCACATTAGTAGTGATGGATGACATCATTTATCAAGACATTGGGAAGTTATTTAGGAAAATTTCTTATCATGTCCTTAACCCCTTTGCTACCTATAGTAAAGTCAGATATGTAAGGTTGGTTTTTGCTATGTCTGGAAGGAGATTTATAATCATTGTTTTGTGCTGCCTGCATAATATATAAGCCTTGGGAGTATTCTAGCTATGTGCTTTCATTTCTGCTCTAACTCTAATATTAGAAAACATTGATTTAATGTGCACTTGGTATGCCTGGAGATCTCAGGTCAGGGTCACCCATGACCTTACAATTCAGCCACAATGGGCTTTGATTTATGGTAGAACTTAGAATTTTTACTATTTGAACGTAGTTTTCCTAGGTGATTAACCTATTACAATTCAACAGGCAGTCCTCTGTGAAGCAGAAATCTTGAATTAATTTCCACTCTTCTGACCAGGCTCTATCGCAAATTTTGGTGTAGCATTTTGTTCCTTTAATACTCACATGTATTATAAAAGAGAGTGCATGCCTGTCCACATTTTTCATATAATACCAAATCCAGGAAAATGAAATCTAAAGAAAACATCACTACGGTGGTGGTTTAGTCACTAAGTGTGTCCAACTCTTGTGACCCCATGGACTGTAGCCCACCGAGGCTCCTCTGTCCATGGTATTCTCCAGGCAGAATACTGGAGTGGGTTGCCATTTCCTTCTCCAGGGGATCTTCCCAGCCTGGGAATTGAACCCAAGTCTCCTCTATTGCAGGCAGATTCTTTGTTCACTGAGCTATGAGGGATCTGAACATCACTATGCTGCTGCTGCTGCTAAGTCGCTTCAGTTGTGTCCGACTCTGTGCGACCCCATAGAAGGCAGCCCACCAGGCTCCCCCATCCCTGGGATTCTCCAGGCAAGAACAGTGGAGTGGGTTGCCATTTCCTTCTCCAATGCATGAAAGTGAAAGTGAAGTCGCTCAGTCGGGTCCGACTCTTAGCGACCCCATGGACTGCAACCCACCAGGCTCCTCCATCCATGGGATTTTCCAGGCGAGAGTACTGGATTGGGGTGCCATTGCCTTCTCCGAAACATCACTATAAGAAAGTTAGTAATCGTGAACATTGAGATCATTGTGGCAGGCATTGTACAGTGTTTGAGGGTCTAGGAATGACTATGTTCCAAAGCTGAATTCATTTTCCTTCTGATTATGCATGACCCTGAAAACTGACTATGTGTCCTCTCTCTTTCATGACTTCTTAATATATGGGTATAATTTTAAGTTTTTGGGGCACTAGATACATTCCGTAGGATTGCCTAGTGCATTTTTACAAAGAATCCAAGCCATGCTTGCCAAATTACATCACTCCCTCCTTTTAATTTATCTCTTTATAAGGGCAAGAAAAACAGTGGGTTTTGATAATGTTTCCCCATCTCAAGGAACATAAATATCATTCTTATTTATTCATTTATTTGTTCTCCTTTATCCCAGTTTCTCATACTGATTCCCTTTTACCACAGGCAAGGGATTTAATCTATGTACTGTTACCATTGTTACCTTTAATTTATGTAAATATTCTTTGGTTACATGTACTATTCTGCTCTTTTTTCAATTGATAGTACATTTTTAGTTTAGATCTTCTTTTCCATGTGTACATTTGCTTTGTTGTTTCTAATTGTTCGTGGTACTTGAGGGTGTTTAATATATAATACCTATTATCTGGTTAAGCAATACACATCCAATACTCTATAAATTACCATTACCAAAAATACTATTGAAGTGAACATCTCCACAGGCCTCCACATGATTGAGACGTCTTTGAGATAAACATCCAGGAGCACAATTGCCAGATCATATCTTTGGTAACTCATTTGGCTGAATATCCAGAATGGTTGCACCATGCATTCCCACAAGAGCAAGGTGTAAATGTTCCTCTACTTCTGTATCCTAGATGAATATTTGCATTGCACAGCTTCCTAATTTTGTCTCTCTTTGTTCCAAACTGATATTCCGTATTGCTCATCTTTTATTCTGATAAAGATTAAATTAAAAATCACTTTATAGTTTTATTATAATTTGCTCTCTGGAGGTTGTCTCATTATGTTCTCCAGCTAATTTTCTTTTGGGCTATCTGGTTTGGTTGTTGTTGTTTTGGCTAATGTGCTCCTATTATGGGGCTTCCCCAGTGGCTCAGTGGGAAAGAATCCGCTTGCAGTGCTGGAACCACAGGAGACATGGGTTCGATCCCTGGGTTGGCAAGATCACCTGGAGGAGGGCATGGCAACCCGCTCCAGTGTTCTTGCCTAGAGAATTCCATGGACAGAGGAGCCTGGCGGGCTACTGTCCAGGGGGTCACAAAGAGTCGGAGATGACTGAAGTGACTTGGCAAGCAGGCACACTCCCATTATATTCTACTCTGTGTATACCTTTGCCCAAGATCTTTTTCTCTGAGCAGAAATCTTTAATATTGATGTTATCAAACACTTTTAATTTATCTGATCCCTTGTATTTTTCTTATTTTAAGAAGACCTTTCTAATGCTGAGGTCCATTCCATTTGCAATCATCCAAACAAGGTCAAACTGTAATTATTACACTTGAATTAGTGTCTTTATCATTGCACTTGAATCCCTATGTTTTGTTAGTGTTCTGTTTGTTGTTGGTGTTGTTTTTCTTCAGTGGGATTTATTAATATGTACTTCTGAGGCCAAGGACTGTGTCATAATTTTATACCCAGTGTCTAGTACAGTATCTATCATATGGTTGGTGTTAGTCCCTCATTCGTGTCCAACTGTTTGTGACCCCTTTGTTTGTAGCCTACCTGGCTCCTCTGTCTGTGGAATTTTCCAGGCAAGAATACTGGAGTGGGTTGTTGTTTCCTTCTCCAGGGGATCTTCCTGACCCAGGGCTTGAACCCAGAGAATCTGCATTGCAGGCAGATTCTTTCCCATCTGAGCTACCAGGGAAATCCTTTGTAGCTCCATCATATAGTAGTTTCTTAATAAATACTTATTAAAATTATGCATTTAGATTCAAAGTACTGGAAAATGGACAAATGATCAAGGGGAAAAATACAAAGTGAGGTAGTTATTAGTAGCATGCAAAGATAGAGTCTGTGTGAAATCTTGCCCTCAGTATACCCTCCAGTCATGTTCACAGAGTTAGTTCATCAATATTTTCTTTCTTGGTCATTCATCCAAACTTGTTTCCTCTCATCATCACTTACTGTACTTTTCCACTCCCTCTTATACAGGAATGGCTTCTACTTTGAGTAGTAAAATGATGTCCAGGGTGACCAAATAATCCTGCCTACCTTCATGTTACCTTGTAGAAAACATAATTCAAATCAGCCTTAAAGGGATAACTTCTTGTTTTTCGTCTTAAGCATCATTTAAAATTTTCTCAGTTCTTTCCTTCCATCATTTACTTCATGATAAAAAGAATGGATATTCAATTTTTAGGGAGAGAGAGATATGTGTGTTCAAATTACAAATCTCCTATAAACTAGAAATACAAGCCTAGACTGTTTCTTTAAATAATCTTACCTTCAGTTTTTTTTTTTTTTTTCCCTTCTTGAATCTGCTCTAGTAAAGGGATTCATTCAAAGCCTGGGCATATAATGAGAGCTCAGTGTTAGTTTCTACTCATCAAGGTAAATTGATGACATTAAAAGATACTTTTCAAGATGAAATCACGATGAACCTAATGCCATCTTTTCTCCTCTGAGAGATACTTCTAATATGTGTGAATTATAGGTGTCTCATACACAAAGTTCATTAAAAACTGAAAACTGCACAGTTATAAAACCTTTAACTGATCAAAAAGTTAGTTTGGCTCATATAACGACACTGGATAACATATATCTTTACTATTTACTCCACATATTGGTTGTAGTTCTTCAAAAGTTCCAGTATGAGGTGCATTTAGACTACTCTTGTTTGCAAATACTTAGAAGTTGAGAATGCAGACATTAAATGACCTTATGGCATAATTTGCTTATAAGATTGCTAGAAGGAGACAGTTATGGTAACAATTTTTTATGTTAACATTCGCACATTTTCTCTAAAAGCAGAGCAGACTTGTTGTTAATTGTTAACCACGGAAGTGCATGCATGTTTCAGGAACAACATTTTATTCTTCAGATATTTCTCCCCACCACTTTACTTTTATTCAAAGCAAGAAAATAAGAGACTACCTAAACAGAGGCTACCATGTTTGATTTTATTTAATTATTGATCATATTTTTAACTGTACTTAAAAATAATTTTATTGATAAAATGTTATATCAAAAATAACTTTAGCCAGTTATACACTTTATTTTCTAGATGAACATCTTTTCTTCTTCTTTTTTCTTTTTTTATTATTTTTTAATTTTTAAAATTTTTATTGGAGCCTAATTATTTTACAATATTGGTTGGTTTTGCCATACACTGACATGAATCCACCCCGGGTGTACATGAGTTCCCCCTCCCGAATCCCCCTCCCACCTCCCTTCTCCCCTTATCCTCCCTCTGGTTCATCCCCGCATACCAGCCCTGAGCATCCTGTAACATGCATCGACCCTGAACTGGCGATTCATTTCACATATGATAATATACATGTTTCAATGCCATTCACCCAAACCATCCCACCCTCACCCTCTCCCACAGAGTCCCAAAGACTGTTTTATACATCAGTGCCTCTTTTGCTGTCTCGTATACAGGGTTATCATTTGCATCTTTCTAAATTCCATATATATGCGTTAGTATATTGTATTGATGTTTTTCTTTCTGGCTTACTTCACTCTGTATAATAGGCTCTAGTTTCATCCACCTCACTAGAACTGGTTCAAACGCATTCTTTTTAATGGCTGAGTAATACTCCATTGTGTATATGTACCAAAGCTTTCTTATCCATTCGTCTGCAGATGGACATCTAGGTTGCTTCCATGTCCTGGATATTATGAACAATGCTGCAATGAACATTGGAGTACATGTGTCTCTTTCAATTCTGGTTTCCTCGGTGTGTATGCCCAGGAGTGCGATTGCTGGATCATATGGCAGTTCTATTTCCAGGTTTTTGAGAAATCTCCACACTGTTCTCCATAGTGGCTGGACTAGTTTGCATTCCCACCAACAGTGTAAGAGGGTTCCCTTCTCTCTACACCTCTCCAACATTTATTGCATGTAGACTTTTGGGTAGCAGCCATTCTGACTGGTGTGAAATGGTATCTCATTGTGGTTTTGATTTGCATTTCTCTGATTATGAGGGATGTTGAGCATTTTTTCATGTGTTTGTTAGCCATCTTTATGTCTTCTTTGGAGAAATGTCTGTTTAGTTCTTTGGCCCATTTTTTGATTGGGTCATTTATTTTTCTGGAATTGAGCTGCAGGAGCTGCTTGTATATTTTGGAGATTAATCCTTTATCAGTTGCTTCATTTGCTATTATTTTTTCCCATTCTGAAGGCTGTCTTTTCACCTTGCTTAGAGTTTCCTTTGCTGTGCAGAAGCTTTTGATTTTAATTAGGTCCCATTTGTTTATATTTGCTTTTATTTCCGATATTCTGGGATGTGGGTCTTGGAGGATCCTGCTGTGATTTATGTCAGAGTGTGTTTTGCCTACGTTCTCCTCTAGGAGTTTTATAGTTTCTGGTCTTATATTTAGCTCTCTAATCCATTTTAGGTTTGTTTTGGTGTATGGTGTTAGGAAGTGTTCTAGTTTCATTCTTTTACAAGTGGCTGACCAGTTTTCCCAGCTTTTCTATTTCAAATGAATCTTTACCCTCAGCATGGAACTATTCCATGATATTTCTCACCCGTGTTCCTCCAGCTTCTGTCCCTGTACTCTGCTCTATAAAACAAAAAGTCTTCAAGGCGTCATCTATGCTCTAATTATAGTGTCTCTAATTTAATTATTTACAAGCTTCTTTTATTCATTTCTATTATCCTGTCAAACCTGCACTTGTCAAGGTCACAAAAAATATATAAGTTGGTAAATCCAATCATAAATTTTCAGTACTATTGGCAGTATTGTTCAAATTTCAGCTCTATTGGGTAAAGTTTCTATAAACTAGAAACAGACATTTTCTTTAAATATTCTTATTGTTTATTCTTATTGTTTTGTTTTCTTAAATGAGAGGATAGAAGATCACTCCTTGCTGTGGAATACTGTTTCTTCACATGGCCTACTTCCAAAGTCCTTTCCTTGGGAAGAAGAAAAGATGTCATTTCTTTTTGTTGGCTTTCTACTTCCCAAAGTCCTTTCTTAGTTCTATTATTTCTCCTTATTAACCTTTTCTCTTTCTACACACAACTCCTGTGATTTAATTCAATCCTGTACATTTAAATATATGTATACTCTGAAGTTTACAGAATTTATAGTTCTAGCACAGCTCCAAGAACAGTTAATATTTACCTCTGCTTTCTTTCTTAGTCTGAGTATCTCCAGAGTGTCTCAAAACCAACACATCTAGAACTAAGCTTGTTTCTTTCTCTTCTGAACCTACAGTCTTCCTGATCTCTCTAAATAGTGATTGCATTGTCATATTGGGCAAAATCTTGAATCTTCTTGACTCATTGAAATCATGAGTAACTAAATGAGAGCTTTTAACTACAACAAGATTAATGATTAGAGTACAGTTTATGTCTATCCTTTGTTTTCTTTTAATCTTTTCATCAATCACTGAAGTTTTCGTATATATGGAAGTAACATGTGGGAACTGAAAACATACAGAGCCTGCTTTATATTACCTAAACATCAAACACAAAGAGACCCCTTTGAAGGAACTTGCAATATCAATCTAGAGACCAGCTGTCCATAAATGCAGACAGTGACATATAACAGAGAAAATGGAAAATGGCAGAACAGAGTCATCGACAGAAACAGGCAAGTGATAGGAACCTTTGAGAAGACTCAAGGGAGAATGATAGATTGGGTTACATACTTAAGACCTTCTTAAAGCATTCTGACAAGATGGATACTCTTTTCCTTAAATAGCAGTATAGCCAATATTCAGTCCTATAAATTCATTCAGTCAAACATTTAACAAACATTCATTAAACAAACACTATGCAGCAAGTATTATCTTAATTTCTGAGTCCCTCTTTTCATTGATCTTACATATTATTTGATTTTTTTTTCATAGAAACATGATACCACAGTGTGATCAAAGTAGGGAAATGGATGTCACTATAAGTGTGATAAACACCAATAATAAATAGATATAAGTAATGTATGCATTGTATTTATTGAATAAAACAACTATCAAAGGACATAGTTTACCAATAGAGAAAAACTAATTAGTGAATGGAAATGACTTATGTCATTAAAATAAGCAAAAACTCCCAAACTGGAAGTTGTTGAATAACTTTTTACAGCTTGACGGGGGAGCCTGGTGGGCTTCCGTCTAGGGGGTCACACAGAGTCGGACACGACTGAAGTGACTCAGCAGCAGCAGCAGCAGCATTTTAATATTTAGACTCAATTAATATATTGTTTTTATTAGTAAAATAGATATTGTGATAGCATTTAAAATATATTATGATAACATTTAAAATATTTTAATTCTCCCAAATTTGACAAATTACAGTACAAAAAGAATAGGATCACAAAAATAAAAGGGATTGTCTTAGTCATCCCATTGTGTGTTAAAATAATATCATTATTGCTTGATGCTGATTTGCTAAATATTTTCTACCTATTTATTTATTGTGTTAATATAGTTTTCAATAAAAAAGTAAAGAATTATAAAAATATTCAGATGTCTACTAACCCGTTTGGATGTTGGAGGATAGGTTTTCTCATATCAGGAGTAACAGAAAACTGTTTAGAACCATATGCTCAATGTATTATTTGCATTTGTATATGCAAAAACAAGTAGTTTACTTGTTCACATTTCATAGGTAAGTAGGTTTTAGCTGAAAGACACTAATATGGGAGGTATAAAAATGAATAATGAAGAGTACCTCATTACTTGAAAATCTTCCTGTTTTTCGACTTGCCTTACTGTTGAACATACATAATTATATTCTTTCTTCTGTTTATCTCAGTTTTATTATGGAACTATTGAGCAGGAACCCTGTCAATGTTTGACTTATTGCATACCTGAAATGTTGTTGATGCACAATGAGGCAATGAGTAATCTGTTCCCTGTAAAGAAGTTAAACACATTTAGATGTATTAAATTTTCATTATTCTTAGTGCTTTGCTAAGTGTAAACAAGGGATGGGGTCCAGGCAGCAAAATTCTGTTACTGATAATGTTACAGTAACTGTTACAAAATAAGTACAGTGCTTGAGAATAAGAATGGAAAAATTTTTATAGGCATTTACCATTGTCATGACGCCGAAGTGGATAATCAGTCAAATTGTCTCTGCAACAGGGCATATGGGTTGAGATACTGTTCATCTCTTATTTTGGGTCACATGTGGTTCAGTTCAGTTCAGTCGCTCAGTCCTGTCCGACTCTCCGCGACCCCATGAATCACAGCACGCCAGACCTCCCTGTCCATCACCAACTTCCGGAGTTCACTCAAACTCATGTCCACAGAGTCGGTGATGCCATCCAGCCATCTCATTCTCTGTCGTCGTTCCCCTTCTCCTCCCGCCCGCAACCTTTCCCAGCATCAGAGTCTTTTCCAGTGAGTCAACTCGTCGCATGAGGTTGCCAAAGTATTGCAGTTTCAGCTTTAGCATGTGGTAACATGCTATAATACTTTTTAAAACTGTCACCTAAAATGAATACAGACCTGAGAAAATGAACGATTATTAGGTTTAGTGTTTCTAAAGAAGTGTGTTCAATTACTGAGTAATTAATGATAGAAACAAAGGTTGTTTGTTTGGAAATGCTAGATGAATTTATGGCAATGAAAATAGCTTGAATCCCATTTTCTAGTGGTGCCCATGGTGTGAAAAATTCAGGAAATAGTGAATGGTATGAATAGTGCATAGAGAAGAGGAGAGAGAGGGCAGAGAAAAGGGGAAAAAGAGAGGGAGACAGAGCTATCGATCCAGGGAACACAACGCAGAGTAAATACCAAAAAATTTACACGTGAGTATATCTTATTCAAGCAGACAACCAAAGACAAAGAGAAAATCTTGAAATAAACAAAATAAAAAAAAACACCCTAAAACTTTAAAATAGAAGGACATTGATAGGAATTGCAATGAGTTTATTAGAAACTAAGCAAGCAATAAGAAAGCTGAATGAAATATTTAAAGTGTTAAAAATTTAAGAAACAAAAATGCACCTACAAATCTATATCCAGAAATTTATCCTTTAAAAATGAAGGGGATATAAAGACTTTATCAGAAAAACAAATAACAAGAAATTCATAAACTACAGACATGCCCTTCGAGAAAAAATAAAGTAAGTTCTTCATGGAGAAGAAAATGATAGAGTTTTGAAACTCAGATTCTCACTGTTGCTGCTGCTAAGTCACTTCAGTCGTGTCTGACTTTGTGTAATCCCATAGACAGCAGCCCACCAGGATCCCCCGTCCCTGGGATTCTCCAGGCAAGAACACTGGAGTGGGTTGCCATTTCCTTCTCCAATGCATGAAAATGAAAAGTGAAAGTGAAGTCGCTTAGTTGTGTCCAACTCTTAGGGACCCCATGGACTGCAGCCCACCAGGCTCCTCCATCCATGGGAAAGATATTTGTAAACAATAAAGTGAAGCAAAACCCCATTAGTGGTATTGTAAAATGAAATAATTTATACTGTAGATATAATTGAAATCACAAAATAAAACATGACTAATTTTTAAACTGAATAATACTAGACCTTTGAAATGGATACTTTTCTATAAAATATAATCAATAATATCAATAGTATTCATTTTATGATATCTTCTCTTTTAAAAAAGAAAAAAAATCTGTCTACTCAACATCACCTTTCAAACAAGTAACTAGTTATGCTGTAATATGGATGTGATATATCCTTCAAAGCAGAAAGAATATGAAACTGATCAAAATGTAATGGTGATAATAAATCTAATTAGTGACAACTTCTTTTTATTGGATAATACAAGAAATAGTTAATGATATGAACAATTAAATATTTTATTAAAATTTAATTAATCTTATTTTTTTTGTTTTAATGCCAAACTTCGATATGATATCATAATGATATTTGAAGGTATGATACTTTGAATAAGCAAAAATAAAAATGTCAACTATATGTGTTTGTTCAAATTGGTACAAAGTCTTTGAAGATGTGTACATGGTTTGGATCATTAAACACTTCAACTATATATCTTTAACAAAATATGCTGAGATTTACTAGATTGAAAAATTTTGAATTGATTATCTCACATTATTTTGAACAATAGGAAAAGATAAAATGAATAGATTAGTTTCATTTTAATATTTGCACATTTAAGTGACAATTGTCTGTAGCATACTAAAAATGTAGAGTTCATATCACCTAGAATATATAACCCTATACATTCAGTAAATCATTCCAAAAGAGTTCCATTATTTCTTTAAATCTATATATCTAGCAGAAAAGGAAGCATGAAATGTTAAAACAAAGAAAAAGTTCATTTAAAAAAAATAAGCCAGAAAGAAAAACACCAATACAGTATACTAATGGGTATATATGGAATTTAGAAAGATGGTAATGATAACCCTGTATGCGAGACAGCAAAAGAGACACAGATGTATAGAACAGTCTTTTGGACTCTGTGAGAGAGGGCGAGGGTGGGATGATTTGGGAGAAGGGCATTGAAACATGTATATTATTATATGTGAAGTGAATCGCCAGTCCAGGTTCGATGCATGATACCGGGTGCTCGGGGCTGGTGCCCTGGAATGACCCAGAGGGATGGGATGACGAGGGAGGTGGAAGGGGGGTTCAGGATGGGGAACACGTGTATACCCGGGGCAGATTCATGTCAATGTATGGCAAAACCAATACAATATTGTAAAGTAATTAGCCTCCAATTAAAATAAATAAATTTATATTTAAAAAACATAAAGAAGAACAAATCCTAAAGAAAACACTGACATAGTTAATTATATTAAAATAAAAAAATTATGTGCATCAAAACTTCAAAACAAAATGAAAAGATGAGTTATCTGCTAAAAAATAGATATGGGAAAATTATAACCAATAAAGAAGTAGTATCCAGAAAATATAAAAATGCCTGTATATGGATAAGAAACAGATGCCTAAAAAGAATGGACATTTGACTCAAATGGAAATGCTAAACCTCATTAATTTATATGGAAAATACAAATTTAATCTTAAAAACATTGAATTGATACATGTATCTCTGGCTTTCTCATTTTACCTGCTGTGTAATAAAAACATTGACCAAAAAACCCAAACAAATATTGACTTACATGCAATAAAGTTTTTTAATACATTGCAAGACAATGGCCTGGTGGACAAAGACTTTGTTTAATGAAGAAGAGAACATTACCTAATTCACTGTAACAATTTAAACTCATTAATAAACTTATTTTTACATTTATATTATACTTTGTGAAAAAAATATTATGAATACAATTATTAGCATCTCTATCTTATGTAATTTTATCCTCCATTTCCTCGTCTCCCAAATTAATCATCCTATTGTTTTACTTTGAATAAATAAGACATTTGTTTATAAAATTAATGCAGTAAATTAGGGCTCCTCCTATGTGTTTGTATGTTTATGTTTTTGAAGGTGCTGGAAATTTATTAAAGCCTGTGCAAAAAAACCACATTTCAGTAGAGTGCATTTTACATTTTAACAGAAATGTACAACTGAAAGCATATGTGTCTAAACTATATTAGAAAATAAAATTTATTTTTAAAGTTATTAAATATAGACTAGATATCATTGTATTTTTTCAAACAAATTATATTAAATGTATAAATATTATCAAGTGAAGTTTGATAAATTATTTTAATATTGAAGACTTCCCCAAAGGTAAAAAATTTAGCAGTACCCGTGGTCATGTATGGATGTGAGAGTTGGACTGTGAAAAAAGCTGATCGCCGAAGAATTGATGCTTTTGAACTGTGGTGTTGGAGAAGACTCTTGAGAGTCCCTTGTACTGCAAGGAGATCCAACCATTCCATTCTAAGGGAGATCGATCCTGGGTGTTCATTGGAAGGACTGATGCTAAAGCTGAAACTGCAATACTTTGGCCACCTCATGCGACGAGTTGACTCACTGGAAAAGACTCTGATGCTGGGAAAGGTTGGGGGTGGGAGGAGAAGGGAACAACCGAGAATGAGATGGCTGGATGGCATCACTGACTCGATGGACATGAGTTTGAGTGAACTCCGGGAGTTGGTGATGGACAGGGAGGCCTGGCGTGCTGTGCTTCATGGGGTCGCGGAGAGTCGGACACGACTGAGCGACTGAACTGAACTGAACTGAACTGAATCCAACCATAGATTTTGTCAAGTTAGCACTATAAACTAGTTGGTGATATCTTTAATCTGTATTATAACTTTAATTTTTTGAAAAAAACACATGAAATAATGGGATTTTATTTTATGACATAAACAAAATGAAAATTTATTTTAAAAACTTTTTAAAAGGATGATTTTAAAGCTTGTTAAAAGCTTTTCAAAAGGATGACTTAGCTGACAAAATGTAACAGGAAAATCCTGAGTCAAAACCAAAAAGGAGGTTAAATTGTAAGAAATTATAATCATAACCATTCTTGCTATCACACACAGCACGTATTATGTGTCAGACACTATATTGAAGACTTTCCACATATTCTTTCACCCTTTGTGCAATCCTCTAACTTATGCACTGTCAGTATCTCTATTTTTTACATGTGGAAGCAAGGTGCAGAGGCTACAGAGAGTGTGGATAAATTGTTGAAGGCTACACAGCCTGAAATTAGAGCTATTAATACCATCTTTTAAAAAAACTCTTTGGCAATTCTTGTAAGAATTTGTTACTTGCATTTAAGTTGCCAAAGTTTTGACAAATAATGGTCTATCATCTATTTAATAACTAGAATTTCTAAAATAAATCTCTTTTCTCTCATTATAATAATGGGAATTTATGTTTCTCCTTCTATTCTGATTGGTCTGGTTAAAATTTTATCAGTTTTATTGATTATTTAAAAAAACAGCTTGGTTTCACTGATGTTTTTTATAATGTTTTATTTTTAATTTCATTTATTCCTCCTCTGTATTACATTTTTCTTTGATTTGGGCTTACTTTGTTGTTCCTTTTTCTAATTTTGTAAATTGGAAGAATTATCATTGATTTAATCATTACTCTTTCTTAAGGATTTAATGATAAAAATTTATATTAACAGCATTTAAATTGCATCCCATAAACTTCTTGATATATTTTGTTTTAATTGATTCTTTTTGTTCAAACTTGCCCCACATTTCTTCTTTTTATGTTAATAGGAAGTGTTTTGATTAATTTCAATATATTTGAATATTGTCCAGATACTTTAAAAACATTGATATCTATTTTAATTCTATTTTGATTTTTCCTATTCCTGAGCCCAGGATATGGTCAGTTTTGGTAAATATTCTGTGTGTGCTTTAGATGCTTATATATCCTCAGGTTGTTGGATGGACTATTTTATATATGTTGCTAGGTTGAGCAAAATGATATTGTTAAGATTTCTGTTATCTTAATGATTTAATTATTTTCATTACTAAAATCTTCAATTATAATTTCAATTCATTTCTCCTATATTGTTTTCAGATTTTGTGTTGTACATTTAAAACCTATATAAATTAAGTTCGTAAATGTTTTGGATCACGAGGTTCTGTTGAGAAATCAATCCATTTATACTTATGAAGTGCCTTATTTATATCATCTGTTACTTGCTTTGAAATTTACTTTGTTGTGGCCTAGTGGTTAAAGCAATGGGCTTGAAATTTACTTTGATTTTTATGGCTATTCCAAAGCTCTAACTCAATGAAACTACAAGCCATGCCAGTAGGGCCACCCAAAATGAACAGGTCATGGTGGAGAGTTCTGACACAACGTGGTCCATTGGAGGAGGAAATGGCAAACCACTTCAGTATTTTTGCCTTGAAAACCCCATGAACAGTATGAAAAGGCAAAAAGAGAGGATAATGAAAGATGAACTCCTCAGGTGGGTAGGTGCCCAATATACTAATGGAGATCAGAGGAGAAGAAAGAATGGAGAGATAGAGCCAAAGCAACAACAACACCCAGTTGTGGCTGTGACTGGTGATGGAAGTAAAGTCCAATGCTCTAAAGAGCAATATTGCATAGGATCCTGGCATCTTAGGTATATGAATCAAGGCAAATTGAAAGTGGTCAAACGATATGGCAAGAGTGAACACCCACATTTTAGGAAACAGTTAGCTAAAATGGACTGGAATGGATGAATTTCACTCCGATGACCATTGTATCTACTACCGTGGGCAAGAATCCCTTCAGAGAAATGGAATAGCTATGATAGGAAACAAAAGAGTCTGAAGTGCAGCACTTGGATGCAATCTCAAAAACAACAGAACGTTCTCTGTTCATTTCCAAGGCAAACCAGTCAGTATTACAGAAATCCAAGTCTATGCCCTGGACAGTAATTCTGAAGAAGCTGAAGTTGAATGGTTCTATGAAGACCTGCAAGACCTTCTAGAACTAACACCCAAAAAAGATATCCTTTCCATTATATGGGACTGGAATGCAAAAGTAGGAAGTCAAGAGATACCTGGAATAACAGGCAAATTAGACTTTGGAGTACAGAATGAAGCAGGGCAAAGGCTGACAGAGTTTTGCCAAGAGTTTGCACTGGTCATAGCAAACACCCTCTTCCAACAACACAAGAGAAGACTCTACACATGGACATCACCAACAGCGAAATCAGATTGTTTATATTCTTTGCAGCCAAAGATGGAGAAACTCTATACAGTCAGCAAAAACAAGACTGGGAGCTGACTGTGGCTCAGATCATGAACTCCTTATTGCCAAATTCAGACTTAAATTGAAGAAAGTGGGGAAAACCACTAGACCATTCAGGTATGACCTAAATCAAATCACTTACGAGTATACAGTGGAAGTGAGAAATAGATTTAAGGGACTAGATCTGATAGAGTGCCTGATTAATTATGAAGGGAGGTTCAGAGACTGTACAGGACACAGTAAGCAAGACCATCCACAAGAAAAAAATGCAAAGAAGCAAAATGGCTGTCTGAGAAGGCCTTACAAATAGCTGTGAAAAGAAGAGAAGCGAAAAGGAAAGGAGAAAAGGAAAGATATACCCATTTGAACTCAGAGTTCCAAAGAATAGGAAGGAGAGATCAGAAAGCCTTCCTCAGTGATCAATGCAAAGAAATAGAGGAAAACAATGAATGGAAAAGACTAGAGATCTCTTCAAGAACTTTAGAGATAGCAAGGGAACATTTCATGCACAGTTGGGCACAATAAAGGACACAAATGGTATGGACCTAACAGACACAGAAGATATTAAGAAGAGGTGCAACAATATGCAGAATAACTGTACAAAAAAAGATCTTCATGACCCAGATAACCATGATGATGTGATCACTCACCTAGAGCCAGACATCCTAGAGTGCAAAGTCAAGTGGGCCTTAGGAAGCGTCACTACGAACAAAGCTGGAGGAGATAATGGAATTCCAGTTGAGCTGTTTAAAATATTAAAAGATGAAGCTGTGAAAGTGGTGCACTCTATATGCCAGCATATTTGGAAAACTAAGCAGTGGCCACAGGACTGGAAAAGGTCAGTTTTCATTCCCATCCCAAAGAAAGGCAGTGTCAAAGAATGCTCAAGCTATTGCCCAATTGTATTCATCTCACATATTAGCAAAGTAATGCTCAAATTTCTCCATGCCAAGCTTCATAATACATGAACCATGAACTTCCAGATGTTCAAGCTGGATTTAGAAAAGCCAGAAATCAAATTGCCAAGATCCGTTGGATCACTGAAAAACAAGAGAGTTCCAGAAAAACATCTACTTCTGCTTTATTGACTATGACAAAGCTTTTGACTATGTGAATCACAACAAACTGTGGAAAATTCTGAAAGAGATGGGAATACCAGACCACTTGACCTGCCTCTTGAGAAATCTGTATGCCTGTCAGGAAGCAACAGTTAGAACTGGACATGGAACAACAGACTGGTTCCAAATAGGAAAGGGAGTACGTCAAGGCTGTATATTGTCACCCTGCTTATTTAACTTATATGCAGTGTACATCATGAGAAACACTGGACTGGATGAAGCACAAGCTGGAATCAAGATTGCTGGCGGAAATACCAACAACCTCAGATAGACAGATGACATTACACTTATGGAAGAAAGTGAAGAGGAACTAAAGAACCTCTTGATGAAAGTGAAAGAGGAGAGTGAAAAGTTGGCATAAAACTCAACATTCAGAAAACTAAGATCAGGGCGTCTAGTCCCATCACTTCAAGACAAATAGATTGTCACTGTTTTCACTGTTTCCCAGACTTTATTTTTTTGGGCTCCAAAATCACTGCAAATTGTGACTGTATCCATGAAATGAAAAGTGGTTTGCTCCTTGAAAGAAAAGTTATGATCAACCTAGACAGCATATTAAAAAGCAGAGACATTGCTTTGCCAGCAAAGTTCCATCTAGTCAAAGCTATGTTTTATCCAGTAGTCATGAATGGGTGTGAGAATTGGACTATAAAGAAAGCTGAGTGCCTAAGAATTGATGCTTTTGAACTGTGGTGTTGGAGAAGACTTGAGAGTCCCTTAGACTACAAGGACTGCCACCAGTCCATCCTAAAGATCAGTCCTGGGTGTTCATTGGAAGGACTGATGCTGAATCTTAAACTCCAATACTTTGGCCACCTGATGTGAAGAACTGACTCATTTGAAAAGTCCCTCATGCTGGGAAAGATTAAGGCGGGAGGAGAAGGGGAAGATAGAAGATGAGATAGTTGGATGGCATCACTGACTCAATTTACATGAGTTTGAGTAAACTCTGGGTGTTGGTGATGGACAGAGAAGCCTGGTGTACTGCAGTCCATGTGTTTGCAAAGAATCGGACATGACTGAGTGACTAAACTGAAAGCTTTATTGATATGTGTTAGCACAATATATATTTTATCTTGTCAACAACAAATTGGCACTTGTCATCTACCTCTACCATGGTTACATCAAGTTGTGCTGCAGCTGCTGATTTTCAACACCCCCATGAAAGGAGTTCATTATGGAGAACAGAAATGAGGCACTGTTTGCTTTAGAAAAACTAGCAAAACTGGTCTTCCAATAGTTAGATATTTTTGGAGCTGATTTTATAAGCCCAGTTCTTGTATCTCTTCATATCTAGAAAAACACTATAATCATCCATGATAACTGCTCCTTGTGACTAGCACAAACTTTCTGCAAAAAACATGTGCTTGGTTACATGTTTTCCACCTTCACCAAAATCACACGTGTACTGACCTTCCCCCTAGCTCTTTGGATCAATTTCTCAAAGCTATCTAGGTTGATGTTTCCCAGGCTGTAGTCATTTTGCCCATAATAAAACTTAACTTGTGACTCTCATGTTGGTTGCTTAACACTCTGTTGTTTAATTCTACAATAAGAATTTTCCAGTTTTTCCTTCTGTTGATATGGTGGTGGTCTTGTTGCATGCATATTCTTGTCTGATTCTTTGAGATGCCATGGACTATAGCCTGCAAGGCTCCTCTGTCCATGGAATTTTCAAGGCAAGAGTACTGTAATGGGTTGCCATTTCCTTCTCCAGGGATCTATCTTCCTGACCCAGGGATTGAACCCCCATCTCTGGCGTCAATAGCATTGGCAGGCAGATTCTTTACCACTCGCACCACCTGGGAAGTCCTTCTGTTATTGACTTCTAACTTCTTCCATTGTGGTTGTTATTCAGTTGCTCAGTTCTGTATAGCTATTTGAGACCATGGATTGCAGCATGCCAGGCTTCCCTATGTTCACCATCTCCTGGAACTTGCTCAAACTCATCTCCATTGAGTTACAGCCATCTTATCTTATGTCGTCCCCTTCTCCTCCTGCCTTCAATCTTTGGCAGCATCAGAATCTTTTCTAATGAGTCAGTACTTTGTATCAGGGGGCCAAAGTATTGGAGCTTCAGCTTCAACAACAGTCCTTCAAACAAATATTCAGGACTGATTTCCTTTAGTGTTGACTGGTTTGATCTCCATGCAGTCCAAGGGATTAGCAAGAGTCTTCTCCAACACCACCACTCAAAAACATCAATTCATTGGCACTCAGCCTTATGGTCCAACTCTCACATCTGTACATGACTACTTGAAAAACTATAACTTTGAGTATATGGACCTTTGTCAGGAAAGTGATATCTCTGGTTTTTAATATGCTATCTAGGTTTGTCCTAGTTTTTCTTCCAAGGAGCAAGCATCTTTTAATTTAATGACTGCAGACACAATCTGCAGTGATTTTGGAGTCCAAGAAAATAAAGTCTTTCATTGTTTCCATTATTTTCCCATCTATTTGCCATGAAGTGATGGGACCAGATGTGATGATCTTAGTTTTCTGAATGTTGAGTTTTAAGACACCTTTTTCACTCTACTCTTTCACCTTCATCAAGGGGCTCTTTGGTTTCTCTTTGCTTTCTGTCATAATGGTGGTGTCATCTGTGTATCTGAAGTTATTGATATTTCTTGATTCCAGCTTGTGATTCATTGAGCCCAACATTTCACATGATGTACCCTGCATATAGGTTAAATAAGCAGGTTGACAATATACAACCTTGACATACTCCTTTCCCAATTTGGAACCAGTTTGTTGTTCCATGTCCAGGTCTGTCTGTTGCTTCTTGATCTGTATACAGGTTTTTCAGGAGGCAGGTAAGGTGGTGTGGTATTCCCATCTCTTGAAGAACTTCCCACAGTTTGTTGTGATTTACACAGTCAAAGGCTTTAGCACTGTTGATGAAGAAGAAGATGATATTTTTCTGGAAGTCTCTTTCTTTTTCAATGATCCAATGGATGTTGACAATTTGATCTCTGGTTCCTTTGCATTTGCTAAATCCAGCTTGAACATCTGGGACCTCTCGGTTCACATACTATTGAAACCTAACTTGGAGAATTTTGCAAGAATAATTTTTGGTGGCTTAAACTATGATCTATCCTGAAAAAATGTCCTGAGTGTACTTGAGAAAATGTGTACTTTGTTGTTTCAGGATGAATGTTCTGCACATCCCTGTTAAATATAGTTTGTGCATTGCATCAAGTACTTGATTGCTTTACTTCTTTCTGTTTGTTCTATCCATTATTGAGAGTGCGTTATTGATGCCTCTATTATTTTACAGTTCTCTATTATTTCCTTAATTCTCTCAATTTTTGGCTTATATGTTTTATTGGTCTCTTCAGTTCAGTTCAGTCACTCAGTCGTGTCCGACTCTTTGCGACCCCATGAATCACAGCATGCAGGCCTCCCTGTCCATCACCAACTCCCGGAGTTCACTCAAACTCATGTCCATCGAGTCGGTGATGCCATCCAGCCATCTCATCCTCTGTCGTCCCCTTCTCCTCCTGCCCCCAATCCCTCCCAGCATCAGAGTCTTTTCCAGTGAGTCAACTCTTCGCATGAGGTGGCCAAAGTATTGGTCTCTTTATTGGTATGTAAATACTGATATTTCATTTCTTTCTTCTGTATTGAATCTTATAATACATAATATATATTTTATAATACATAATGTTTTAAATGTATAATGTCTCTTCACCTCTTATGAAGATGGAGGAAAAAGAGGACCACTCATTTATTTTTTTAGTGAAGGATAATTGCTTTAGAATTTTGTTGTTTTATATCAACCTTAACATGAATCAGCCATAGGTATACATATATACCCTTCATTTTGAACCTTCCTCCCATCTCCCATCCCATTTACCCCTCAAGATTGATACAGATCCCATGATTGAGTTTCCTGAGCCATATAGCCAATTCCTTTTGGCTATGCGTTTTACATACGGTAATGTAAGTTTCCATGTTACTCTTTTCCTATATCTCACCCTCTCCTACCCTCTCCTTATGTCTGTAAGTCTATTCTCTATGCCTGTTTCTCCATTGCTGGCCTGAAAATAAATCTTCAGTACCATTTTTCTAGATTCCATATATATGTGCTAGAGTATGATATTTATCTTTCTCTTTCTGACCCACTTCACTCTGTGTAATAGGTTTTATGTTCATCCGCCTCATCAGAACTGACTCAAATGCATTCCTTTTCATGGGTGAGCAGTAGTCTATTGGCCACCTCATGCGAAGAGTTGACTCATTGGAAAAGACCCTGATGTTGGGAGGGATTGGGGGCAGGAGGAGAAGGGGACGACAGAGGATGAGATGGCTGGATGGCATCACTGACTCGATGGACACGAGTTTGAGTAAACTCCGGGAGTTGATAGACAGGGAGGCCTGGCGTGCTGCGATCCATGGGGTCACAAAGAGTCGGACACGACTGAGCAACTGAACTGAACTGAACTGAATATTCTATTGTGTATATTTACCACTACTTCATCCATTCATCTGTCAATGGACATCCAGGTTGCTTTCATGTTCTAGCTATTGTAAATAGCACTGCAGTGAACAATGGGATACATGTGTCATTTTCAGTTTTGGTTTCCTCAGGAGTGGGATTGTTGGGTCATATGGTGGTTTTATTCCTAGTTTTTAAAGGAATCTCCATATCATCTTCCATAGTGGCTGCATCATTTTCCCTTCCCACCAGCAGTGCAAGAGCGTTCCCTTTTCTCCACAAGCTCTCCAGGATTTATTGTTTGTAGACTTTCTGATGATGGCCATTTTGACCAGTGTGAGGTGATATCTCCTTGTAGTTTTAATCTGCATTTCTCTAATAATGAGCGATGTTGAGCATATTTTCATGTGTTTATTAGCCATCTGTATGTCTTTTTTGGATAAATGTCTGTTTAAATCTTTTTCTCACTTTTTGATTGGGTTGTTTGTTTTTCTGGCATTGAGTTGTATGTGCTGCATGTATATTTTGGAAATTAATCCTTTATCAGTTGTTTAATTTGCTATAATTTTCTCCCATTCTGAGGGTTGTCTTTTCACCTTACTTAGAGTTTCCTTTGTTGTGAAAGTTTTCAAGTTTAATCAGGTCCCACTTGTTTACTTTTGTTTTTATTTCCATTAGTCTAGGAGGTGGTTCAGGGAGAATCTTGTTCTGATTTATGTCATCGCATGTTCTGCCTGTTTTCCTCTAACAGTTTTATAGCTTCTGGTCTTATATTTATCTTTATTTATTTGATTTTTTTCTTTTTAGTGCTCTAGTGAAGTGAAAGTCATGTCCGACTCTTTGCAACCCCATGGACTGCATAGTCCATGGAATTCTCCAGGCCAGAATAATGCAGTGGGTAGCCTTTCCCTTCTGCAGGGGATCTTCCCAACCCAGGGATCAAACCCGGGTCTCCCTCATTGCAGGTGGATTCTTTACCAGCTGAGTCACAAGGGAAGCCCTGGTCTTATATTTGTCTTTAATCCATTTTCAGTTTATCTTCGTGTGTGGTGTTAGGAAGTGTTCTGGTTTCATTCTTTTACATGTAGCTGTCCAGTTTTCCCAGCACCTTTTATTGAAGAAGCTGTCTTTGTCTCATTGTATATTCTCGCCTCATTTGTCAAAAATCAGGTATCCATAGGTGCATGGGTTTATTTCTGGGCTTCAATCTTGTTTCATTGGTCTATGTTTCTGTTTTTGTGCCTTCTATTTTTCTGTCTTGATGACCATAGCTTTGTAGTATAATCTGAGGTCAGGAAGGTTGATTCATCCAGCTCCATTCTTCTTTCTCAAGGCTGCTTTGGCTATTCGGGGACATTTGTGTTTCCATATGAATCTTGAAATTTTTTGTTCTAGTTATATGGAAAATGCCATTGGTAATTTGATAGGGGTCACAATGAATCGCTACACAATGAATAGCGATTCATTGTGTAGTATAGTAATTTTCAAAATATTGATTCTTCCTACCCTGGAGCATGGAATATCTCTTCATCTGCTTATGTTGTCTTTGATTTCTTTCATCAGTGTCTTATAATTTTCTGTGTACAGTTCTTTTGTTGCCTTATGTAAGTTTATTCCTGGATATTTAATTATTTTTATTGCAATGATGAATGGGATTGATTCCTTAATTTCTCTTTCTGGTTTTTCATTGTTAGTATATAGAAATGCAAGTGATTTCTGTGTATTGATTTTGTATCCTGCAACTTTGCTAAATTCAGTGATTAGTTCTAGTAATTTTCTGATACTATCTTTAGGGTTTTCTATGTACAGTGTCATGTTATCTGTAAACAGTGAGAGTTTAATGTTTTCTTTTCCTATCTGGATTCCTTTTATTTCTTTTTCTTCTACAATTGCTGTAGCTAGGACTTCCAGAACTATATTGAATAATAGTGGTGAGAGTGGGCACCCTTGTCTTGTTTCTGATCTTAGGGGGAATGCTTTCAGTTTTTCACCATTGAGAATAATGTTTGCTGTAGGCTTATCATATATGGCCTTTACTATGTTGAGGTAGATTCCTTCTATGTGCATTTGGCCACCTCATGAATCGAGTTGACTCACTGGAAAAGAGTCTGATGCTAGGAAGGATTGGGGGTGGGAGGAGACGGGGACGACAGAGAACGAGATGGCTGGATGGCATCACCGACTCGATGGACATGAGTTTGAGTGAATTCTCGGAGTTGGTGATGGACAGGGAGGCCTGGCGTGCTGTGATTCATGGGGTCGCAAAGAGTCGGACATGACTGAGCGACTGAACTGAACTGAACTGAATCACAAATGGATGCTGAATTTTATCAAAGTTTTTTTCTGCATCTCTTGAGATGATCATATGGTTTTTATGTTTCAATTTGTTAATATGGTGTATCACATTGATTTGTGTATACTGAAGAATCTTTGCATTCCTGGAATAAACCCAAATTGATTACGGTGTATGAGCTTTTTGATATGTTGCTGAATTCTTTTTGCTAAAATTTTGTTGAGGATTTTTGCGTCTATGTTCATCAGTGATACTGGCCTGTAGTTTTCTTTTTTTGTGTTATCTTTGTCTGGTTTTGGTATCAGGGTGATGGGGTGGCCTTGTAGAATAAGTTTGGAAGTGTTCCTTCTTCTGCAATTTTTTGAAAGAGTTTTAGAAGGATAGGCATTAGCTCTTTTCTAAATGTTTGATAGAATTTTCCTGTGAAGCCATCTGGTCCTGGGCTTTTGTTGTTTGGGAGATTTTTTTTTTAATCACAGCTTCAATTTCAGTGCTTATAATTGTATAAAATAAAATTTTATTAAAATTAGTTTATTTAATAAACTGATTTAATTACACTGAAGAAAATAAAGATTAATTTTGAAAATTTAAAGTAGATTTTAAAAGCAACCTATTATTTCTGTAAGTGGGTATATCTTTAATTTACTGCTGTTTTAATTTACTTCTATTCTAACTTCTGTGTGATTAATGCCATGCCATATAAAATTATTGCATTCCTAGCACCAACTATGTATACAAGGAAATCCCAGTTAAAAAGGTGATTCATCATGGATTCTTTTTTCACAGCTGTGATGCTAAAGAATACAAAATGATTTTTTTTTTTTTGTCTAAAGCACACAAAAAGACAGGTTATATATATATGTAAAACTTAGTATGGAAGTAATTTGCTGGTAGACTGGATGTGGTGTGTGAGAGGAAAAGGAAATGATTCAGACCAAGTATAAATGTGTAATTGAATTAAATGAGGAATATTGAAGAACAAAGAATTTGGGGAGCATAAATAACAGTGTTTTTGCTTTGTAGTGTACTGTTAGTTGCTTCAGTCATATCCAACTCTATGCATTCCCATGGACTGTAGTCTGCCAGGCTTTCTGTCCATGGGATTCTCCAAGCAAGAATACTAGAATGGATTGCCATTCCCCTCTCTAGAGGATCCTTCCAACCCAGGGATTGAACCAGGGTCTCCTGTGTTGCAGGCAGTTTCTTTACCATTTGAGCTACAGGGAAGACCTATTTTTGCTTTGGACAGCTTGATTGACTATCCATGTGGGAGGGAATTGTTAGGGAGACAATTGAATTTAAAGGTCTGCAGTTCAAGAAGATATTGGGTTTGAAGATTAAAAAAAAATTAGAACTTGTCATCTTTCATTTTTAATGCCAGTGTACTAGATGAAATTACTGAAGGAATGTTTGTAAACAAAGAAGAAATTAGAACCTAGGAGGAAACATAGACTAGTCTCTGGAGGCCAGATGAAAACACCTGCTCTCAAGCATGGAACTAGAGGCTGTAATCAGAAATTTTCCAGCAAACAAAAGCCCAGGTCCAGACGGCTTCATAGCTGAATTCTACCAAAAATTTAGAGAAGAGCTAACACCTATTTACTCAAACTCTTGCAGAAAATTGCTGAGGAAGGGAAACTTCCAAACGCATTCTATGAGGCCACCATCACCCTAATCCCAAAACCTGGTAAATATCCCACAAAAAAAGAAAACTACAGGCCAATATCACTGATGCAAAAATCCTTAAGAAAATTCTAGCAATCAGAATCCAACAACACATTAAGAAGATCATACATCATGACCAAGTGGGTTTTATCCCAGGAATGCAAGGATTCTTTAATATCCGCAAATCAATCAATGTAATACACCACATTAACAAACTGAAAAATAAAAATCATATGATTATCTCAATAGATGCAGAGAAAGCTTTCCACAAAATTCAACATCCATTTATAATAAAAACCCTCCAGAAAGTGGGAATAGAAGGGACATATCTCAACATAATAAAAGCTATATATGACAAACCCACAGCAAACATTAACCTCAATGGTGAAAAACTAAAAGCATTTCCCCTAAATTCAGGAACAAGACAAGGGTGCCCACTCTCCCCACTACTATTCAACATAGTTCTTGAAGTTTTGGCTAGAGCAATCAGAGCAGAAAAAGACATAAAAGGAATACAAATTGGAAAAGAAGAAGAAAAACTTTCACTGTTCACTGATGACATGATCCTCTACACAGAAAACCCTAGAGACTCTACCAGAAAACTACTAGAGCTAATCAATGAATACAGTAAAGTGGCAGGATATAAAATCAACACACAGAAATCCCTTGCATTCCAATACACTAATAATGAGAAAATAGAAAGAAATTAAGGAAACTATTCCATTTACTGTTGCAACGAAAAGAATTAAATACTTAGGAATATATCTACCTAAGGAAACAAAAGACTTGTACATAGAACACTATAAAACACTAGTGAAAGTAATCAAAGAGGACACTAATAGATGGAGAAATAGACCGTGTTCATGGATTGGAAGAATAAATATTATGAAAATGAGTATACTACCCAAAGTAATTTATACATTCAATGCAATCCCTATCTTGCTACCAACGATATTTTACACAGAACTAGAACAAATAATCTCACAATTTGTATTGAAATACAAAAAGCCTCGAATAGCCAAAGCAATCTTGAGGAAGAAGAATGGAACTGGGGGAATTAACCTGCCGGACTTCAGGCTCTACTACAAAGCCACAGTCATCAAGACAGTATGGTACTGGCATAAAGACAGAAATATAGATCAATGGAACAAAATAGAAAGCCCAGAGATAAATCCACACACCTATGGACACCTTATCTTTGACAAAGGAGGCAAGAATATAAAATGGACAAAAGACAGTCTCTTTAACAAGTGGTGCTTGGAAAACTGGTTAGCCACTTGTAAAAGAATGAAATTAGAACACTTCCTAACACCATACACCAAAATAAACTCAAAATGGATTAGAGAGCTAAATGTAAGACCAGATTCTATAAAACTCCTAGAGGAGAACGTAGGCAAAACACACTCCGACATAAAGCACAGCAGGATCCTCAAAGACTCACCTCCCAGAATATTGAAAATAAAAGCAAATATAAACAAATGGGACCTAATTAAAATCAAAAGCTTCTGCACAACAAAGGAAACTCTAAGCAAGGTGAAAAGACAACCTTCAGAATGGGAGAAAATAATAGCAAATGAAGCAACTGATAAAGGATTAATCTCCAAAATATACAAGCAGCTCCTGCAGCTCAATTCCAGAAAAATAAATGACCCAATCAAAAAATGGGCCAAAGAACTAAACAGACATTTCTCCAAAGAAGACATAAAGATGGCTAACAAACACATGAAAACATGCTCAACATCTCTCATCATCAGAGAATTGCAAATCAAAACCACAATGAGATACCATTTCACACCAGTCAGAATGACTGCTATCCAAAAGTCTACATGCAATAAATGTTGGAGAGGGTGTGGAGAAAAGGGAACCCTCTTACACTGTTGGTGGGAATGCAAACTAGTCCAGCCACTATGGAGAACAATATGGAGATTTCTCAAAAAACTGGAAATAGAACTGCCATATGATCCAGCAATCGCACTCCTGGGCATACACACTGAGGAAACCAGAATTGAAAGAGACACATGTACTCCAATGTTCATTGCAGCACTGTTTATAATAGCTAGGACATGGAAGCAACCTAGATGTCCATCTGCAGTCGAATGGATAAGAAAGCTTTGGTATATATACACAATGGAGTATTACTCAGCCATTAAAAAGAATGCATTTGAATCAGTTCTAATGACGTGGATGAAACTGGAGCCTATTATACAGAGTGAAGTAAGCCAGAAAGAAAAACACCAATACAGTATACTAACGCATATATATGGAATTTAGAAAGATGCAAATGATAACCCTGTATTAAGTTCAGTTCAGTTCAGTTCAGTCGCTCAGTCATGTCCGACTCTCTGCGACCCCATGAATTACAGCACGCCAGGCCTCCCTGTCCATCACCAACTCCCGGAGTACACTCAAACTCATGTCCACAGAGTCGGTGATGCCATCCAGCCATCTCATTCTCCGTCGTCCCCTTCTCTTCCCGCCCCCAACCTTTCCCAGCATCAGAGTCTTTTCCAGTGAGTCAACTTGTCGCATGAGGTGGCCAAAGTATTGCAGTTTCAGCTTTAGCATCAGTCCCTCCAATGAGCATCCAGGATTGATCTCCTTTAGAATAGACTGGTTGGATCTCCTTGCAGTCCAAGGGACTCTCAAGAGTCTTCTCCAACACCACAGTTCAAAAGCATCGATTCTTCGGCGATCAGCTTTCTTCACAGTCCAACTCTCACATCCATACATGACCACGGGAAAAACCATTGCCTTTACTAGATGGATCTTGGTTGGCAAAGTAATGTCTCTGCCTTTTAATATATTATCAAAGTTGGTCATAACTTTCCTTCCAAGGAGCAAGCGTCTTTTAATTTCATGGCTGCACTCAGCATCAGCAGTGATTTTGGAGCCCAAAAAAATAAAGTCTGACACTATTTCCACTGTTTTTACATCTATTTCCCATGAAGTGATGGGACCAGATGCCATGATCTTTGTTTTCTGAATGTTGAGCTTCAAGCCAACCTTTTCACTCTCCTCTTTCACTTTCATCAAGAGGCTTTTGAGTTCCTCTTCACTTTCTGCCATAAGGGTAGTGTCATCTGCATATCTGAGGTTATTGATATTTCTCCCAGCAATCTTGATTCCAGCTTGTGCTTCTTCCAGCCCAGCGCTCCTCATGATGGACTCTGCATATAAGTTAAATAAGCAAGTTGACAATATACAACCTTGACGTACACCTTTTCCTATTTGGAACCAGTCTGTTGTTCCATGTCCAGTTCTAACTGTTGCTTCCTGACCTGCATACAGGTTTCTCAAGAGGTAGGTCAGGTGGTCTGGGATTCCCATCTCTTTCAGAATGTTCCACAGTTTATTGTGATCGACACAGTCAAAGGCTTTGGCATAGTCAATGCAGCAGAAATAGATGTTTTTCTGGAACTCTCTTGCTTTCTCCATGATCCAGCGGATGTTGGCAATTTGATATCTGGTGCCTGTATTAGAGACAGCAAAAGAGACACAGATATATAGAACAGTCTTTGGGTCTCTGTGGGAGAGGGTGAGGGTGGGATGGTTTGGGAGAATGGCATTGAAACATGTATGTTTTCATATGTGAAACGAATCACCAGTTCAGGGTCGATGCATCTTACAGGATGCTCGGGGCTGGTATGCGGGGATGACCCAGAGGGAGGATAAAGGGAGGAGGGAGGTTGGAGGGGTGTTTAGGAAGGGGAACTCATGTACACCTGGGCAGATTCATGTCAATATATGGCAAAACCAACCAATGTAATATTGTAAAATAATTAGCCTCCAATAAAAACAAAAAAGAAAACTCCTACTATGTTTCCAGTTTCTAGTGTGTAAGGTGTGTGAGAATATACCCTGTCAAAAATGCTTTCAGGGCACCATTAAGGTTTAATCAGGGAAAAAAGGGAAATGAAAAAAAAATTAGAAAAATTACATGTAGGAGATTTTATTAATAATTCACTGTGCATTCAAGACAGTGACAGTGAATTCAAGACAGCACAGAGTAAGAGTTTCTTCAGTGAGGTGGGATATGTGACTGAACCAGAATAGGAGAACGACAGGGCTATATGGGAATGAGAAACCAGGCAATGAAATATAACAGTTGAGTCTTGTGATTCTTATGGTGACAGTATATAAGCAGAGATGTCTTGTATGTTGAGAATATTCTTGATGACCTATTTATGGAAAGGGTCTGATCTTTCTATACAGTAGTGAGGAAAGAGGGAAGAGGCTTTATCACTCAGAAATAGCGGGTCTCCTTTTCAGTGACAGCAATGACAGTGACAGGACTATGAGAAGCTATATGGACAAATCACATTTTCTCCACTGGTGATGATGTTGTCTAGGCAGATGGAGGGTGATAGAATCAGGACCATGTGAGTCTCTCCGTATCACTTTTGGTGAATCTGCCAAGGTTCATAGCTGTGTATTCTTACCAAAATGCTGAGCTCTGAAAGCCTCAGATTAAATCAGGCTATTATACTGTCAAAATTATTATTAAAATTTGCTCAATAATTTTCTTAGTAGAGCCCCATGGAATACACAATTTAAAATTTCAAATATATTGAATTTCAGTGATGTGACTAAGGAGCACAGAGTATATAAACAGCATGGTCAAGATGTTGCAAAGATGTTGAGCATTCTGTAGGACACCCCATTGTTTTTTCTTAAAGATCTAAATGTTTAATTGGCAACCTAAGCTTATATTATAGCATCATGAAACTATTGTCTGATACTGCTCTTTTCTCTTTTACCTCCTTTGATGTTTTAAAAAAGGATATGAAAGTAAGCATACCTCCACTCATATGTAATACCTATTAAAAATATTTGTGCTAATATATTCTTAGCAATTGTTTGGGGTTTCCCTGGTGGTTCAGATGGTAAAGAATCTCCCTGCAGTGCGAGAGACCCAGGTTTGATCCCTGGGTTGGGAAGATTTCCAGGAGAAGGGCATGGCAACCCACTCCATTATTCTTGCCTGAAGAATTCCTAGATGGAGGAGCCTCATGGGCTACAGTCCTTGGGGTTGCAAAAAGTCGTGCTGAAAAGGTGGTGTTTAAAAATCAAGATTTGTAGGAAAGTAAATTATAGTCTTATTGGGCTATATGATTGACTCTAAGCCCGGAATGGTCAGTATTTCCTCTCTATCTTGTTATCCAAGGCTGGATTACTTTCAAGAGCAAGCATAAATCTACATAATACTCTTGCTATAGGTTCACTTGCATTCAATTATTTCCTGTTATAGTAAGCAAGAAGAGAAAAGGGATACTAAGCTTAGAGACTGGTGATAAAACAATCAAAATCAAGATGAACTTAGTGAAGCATATAGAAATCAATAATGTTATCAGTGCTTACTATTACAATTAAGTGTAATTTAAGATTTTTAGACTCAAGTTATAGTTTAAATCTAATATACATGACCTAGGGGCATACCATTAATTGATTGATCCATTTTTTATATACTCATAAATTGTCTCAGGACAGTATAACACAACTAAGCAAGTTAAATTATACACATGTGATACTACAGTCAATGATAATGTTTGATGGATGCGTGTGTGAAGATAGGTGAAAATTTGTCACTAATAGTAATGTTTAAAACTAGCACTGCCATTGTATTATTTTCATAATTAAAACCCAGAAAATTAAAATGATAATTACTGATAGTGCATATTTATCTCAGTAAAACTTGTACTGCAATTACATTTTTACAAATCTAGCTTCAGAAATGCCCTTGTTATAATGCACTATGGTCTTCATCTATTTTTTCCATTAACAGACAGTAAACTTGCATATTCAAAGCTCTCTTTAATAATGTATGTTATCTACAAACACTGAAGTTTCTTTGTGAGTAATAGCATATAATAAGATTCTTGACAGGATTCAAAACATACCACTAAATTTTGATTTCAATGAGCAGCATGTTCAAATCCCAAGGCTGGGACATTGTAACTCTAATTTATAGAGAAGATATACAATATAGTGTATTTTCCCACTGGAGAAGAGAATGGCAAACCACTTCAGTATTCTTGCCTTGAGAACCCCATGAACAGTAAGAAAAGGCAAAAAGATAGGACACTGAAAGATGAACTCCCCAGGTTTGTATGTACCCAATATGCTACTGGAGATCAGTGGATACTTTATTTTTTGGGGCTCCAAAATCACTGCCGATGGTCACTGCAGTCATGAAATTAAAGGACACTTGCTCCTTGGAAGAAAAGTTATGACCAACCTAGACAGCATATTAAAAAACAGAGACATTACTTTTCCAACAAAGGTTCATCTAGTCAAAACTATGGTTTATCCAGTAGTCATGTATGGATGTGAGAGTTGGACTATAAAGAAAGCTGAGCATTGAAGAATTGATACTTTTGAACTGTGGTGTTGGAGAAGACTCTTGAGAGTCCCTTGGACTGCAAGGAAATTCAACCAGTGCATCCTAAAGGAAATCAGTCCTGGGTGATCATTGGAAGGACTGATGCTGATGCTGAAACTCCAAAACTTTGGCCACCTGATGTGAAGAGCTGACTCATCTGAAAAGACCCTGATGCTGGGAAAGATTGAAGGCAGGAGGAGAAGGGGATGACAGAGGATGAGATGGTAGGATGGCATCACCAATTCAGAGGACATGGGTTTGAGTAGACTCCAGGAGTTGGTGATGGACAGGGAGGCCTGGCATGCTGCAGTCCATGGGTTCACAAAGAGCTGGACAAGACTGAGCAACTGAACTGTACTGTTAGGGTAGTTTCAATGAGTATCATATTCATCAGTAATTTGTGCTCTGAATATATTTCTAGATATGCTTTGATAGTAGATATATTGTTCTCACATTTGCTTTTGATAATACTAGGCAAAGAGCAGCTACTCTTAATAAATACATTTGCACAGAATGCAGTAAATTCCTTACAGGACCCCTATACCTTTTTGCCATAGTATAAATCATGATTTGTCACTGCTAGGCATATATCTGCATACACAATGATTTACAATTTTACATGTCAGTATTTACAAAAAATCTTTATTTGGCTTGATCCCTTTGCTCAAAAGGTTGAAAGTGTTTTAATGCCAAGCCAAATTTTCTGAGTTCATTGGAGAAAATACAACTGGAGAAACTGTGACTTACTGTAAGCAGGCAGTCTTTAACTCTGGAGCATGATTTTCTCCTGGAAATATTAATAACTGGTCCTCATATATTAGAGAAATATTTTAAACATTTTGTAGTTATGGAATGAGAGAAATGAATGAGTATAGCATGGAGCATATAAAGAAAGTAAAATACATCAATCTAAAATCTGAAAAAATAAGCCAATTTTGGCATTTAAAAGAATTAATGAAAAATAGATGTGAGTTTAGCCATGTGTGCATGCTAAGTCACTTCAGTTGTTTCTGACTGTTTGTGCCCCTATGGACAGTAGGCTGCCAGGCTCCTCTGTCCATTAGATTCTCCAGGCAACGTTACTGAAATGTGTTGCCATTCCCCCTTTGGGGAGACCTTCTCAACCCAGTAATCAAACCTGTGTCTCTTACGTCTCTTCCATTGGCAGGCAGATTCTTTACTACTGGCACTACCTGGGATGCCCAATTTAGTCATAGTAGACATAATTATTTGATAAATTTTAAAACACCCTGTCTTCTGAAAATATAAACGAATAGTAGCAAAATAAGACATAGGAGATAATGAATCCTAAAAGTCATCATTTATTGGAAAATAGGTATTTTTATAACTAATTTCATAAGCTTATTGGTACAACTAATATCCAACTATTTTGACCATAACTATTTTGTAAAGGTGAAGTCTTATAACACCAAATATTAATAATAAGAACATTGTACTACTTAGTAGGAACATTTTCATTGAAGATTTGAATTGAATGTTGTTAACAATTAGCCAATATAATACACTAAGGTTCAATTTATGTTGTATTCATTTATGGTAACTTACTCTTTCTGATATTGCTAATTGTAAACCTCTTGAATAAACCTGATTAGTGAAGTTGCATGTTACCTATTTAAATAACCACAACAATTTTAACTCAAAGTAAATAATAGCTTTGGGCAACAATAAAATGTGACAGATGGCCCTGTTCATTTGAACACTGTAAGTAAGAGCAGAATCACTCATGGAAAATCATGATTGGTGGAATGAATAAGTGGTAATTGCTTCACATTAAATAAACAAAAGACACTATCATATATTAATATATTCACAGTTTATTACAGTTTAGACAGTTATTCTAATCAGCACTGACAGCAATTGAATAGATTGGTTGCACCCAAAGGTGCTGTTTATTAATTTATCTTAACAAATAATGATATTGTGTCAAGGTAAATTATGTTTCTTCATGTTTCAAGTTTTTATATTGAAACTTAATTTGAACAGAATGCCTACTCATTTGTCCTTTTTAAATGTAAAATTACCTTAGATCAATATTTTAAATAGTTCTGTTTTTGAATGAATTTTTAAATAATAGAATAAAAGATGCTATTTGAGCTGTTAGTCAAACAGTCAAATTTTATTGAGAAATTCATATTTAGTTTTTCTGTAAACTAGGAGTAATAATATTTCCCATGTGACATTTAGGGTGTTTGCACATGTAAATATGGTAGAATAGGAGAATAGTGATAGTTTTAAAAACAGTGTAATGATAATGATACAAGAAATTTAATTTAAGATAAAGGAATTTTTTTTGGATGAGGACCATTTTTAATGGTTTTTATTATATTTGTTACATTATTGTTTCTCTTTTATGTTTTGGCATTTTGGCTGCAAGTCACGTGGAATCTTCCCTCCCCAACTAGGGATCGAACCTGTGCCCCTGCATTGGAAGGTGAAGTCTTTACCATTGAACCTCCCAGAAAATCCCTAAAATAAAGAACTTTTAAGCACTGGAGTGGCCAGCGGTTGAGAGGAGATACCCCATGTCCAAGGTCAGGAGTGGTGACTTAGAGGAGATACCCCACTTCCAAGGTAAGGAGCAGTGGATATGCTTTGCTAGAGCAGCCCTGAAGACACACAAGAGATACCCCACATCCAAGGTAAGAGAAACCCCACTAACATGGTAGGTGCTGAGAGAGGGCATCAGAGGGCAGACAGACTGAGATCACAATCACAGAAATCTAGTCAGTCTAATCAAATTGAACACAGCCTTGTCTAACTCAATGAAACTAGGCCATGCTGTGAAGGGCCACCCAAGATGGACAGGTAATGGTGGATAGTTCTGACAAAATGTAATCTACTAAAGAAGGGAATGTCAAACCACTGCAGTATTCTTGCCTTGAGAACCCCATGAACTGTATGAAAATGCAAAAACATAAGACACTGAAAGATGAACTCCCCAGGTCTGTAGGTGCCCAATATGCCAATGGAGATCAGTGGAGAAATAATTCCAGGAAAAATGAAGGGACAGAGCCAAAGCAACAACACTACCCAGCTGTGGTTGTGACCGGTGATAGAAGCAAGGTCTGATGCTGTAAAGAGCAATATTTCATAGGAACCTGGAAAGTTAGATCCATGAATCAGGGCAAATTGGAAGTGGTCAAACAGGAGATGGCAAGAGTGAACATCGACATTCTAGGAATCAGTGAACTAAAATGGACTGGAATGGATGAATTTAACTCTACTGCTGCTGCTGCGTCACTTCAGTCGTGTCCGACTCTGTGCGACCCCATAGACGGAAGCCCACCAGGGTCCCCCTTCCCTGGGATTCTCCAGGCAAGAACACTGGAGTGGGTTGCCATTTCCTTCTCCAATGTGTGAAAGTGAAAAGTGAAAGTAAAGTCGCTCAGTCGTGTCTGACCCTTAGCGACCCCATGGACTGCAGCCTACCAGGCTCCTCCGTCCATGAGATTTTCTAGGCAAGAGTACTGGAGTGGCTTGCCATTGTCTTCTCCGGAATTTAACTCAGATGACCATTATATCTACTACTGTAGGGAGGAATCCCTTAAAAGAAATGGAGTAGCCATCATAGTCAACAAAAGAGTCTGAAATGCAGTACTTGGATGCAATCTCAAAAATGACAGAATGATTTCTGTTCATTTCCAAGGCAAACCATTCAATGTCATGGTAAACCAAGTCTATGCCCTGACCAGTAACTTTGAAGAAGCTGAAGTTGAATGGTTCTATGAAGACCTACAAGACCTTTTAGAACTAACACCCCCAAAAAAGATGTCCTTTTCATTATAGAGGACTGGAATGCCAAAGTAGGAAGTCAAGAAACACCTGGAGTAACAGGCAAATTTGGCCTTGGAGTAAAGAATGAAGCAGGGCAAAGGCTAAGAAAGTTCAGGTAAGAAAATGCACTGGTCAAGGCAAACACTCTCTTCCAAAAAAACAAGAGAAGACTCTACTCATGAACATCACCAAATGGTCAACATAGAAATCAGATTGATTATATTCTTTGCAGCCAAAGATGGAGAAGCTCTATACAGTTAGCAAAAACAAGACTGGGAGCTGACTGTGGCTCAGATCATGAACTCCATATTGCCAAATTCAGACGTAAATTGAAGAAAGTATGGAAAACCACTAGACTTTTCAGTTATGACCTATATTAAGTCCCTTATGATTATACAGTGGAAATGACAAATAGATTTAATGGACTAGATCTGATAGAGTGCTGGATGAACTATGGATGGAGATTTGTGACATTGTACAGGAGACAGGGATCAAGACCATCCCCAAGAAAAAGAAATGCAAAAAATTAAAATGGCTGTCTGAGGAGGCCTTACAAATAGCTGTGAAAAGAAGAGAAGTGAAAAGCAAAGGAGAAAAGGAAAGATATACCCCTTTGAATGCAGAGTTCCAAAGAATAGCAAGGAAAGATAAGTAATCCTTCCTCAGAGATCAGTGCCAAGAAACAGAGGAAAACAAAAGAATGGGAAAGACAAGAGATCTCTTCAAGAAAATTAGAGATACCAAGGGAACATTTCATTCAAAGATGGGCTCAATAAAGGACAGAAATTGTATGAACTTAAGAGAAGCAGAAGATATTAAGAAAAGGTGGCAACAATATGCAGAATAACTGTACAAAAAAAGATCTTCATGACTCAGATAGCCATGATGGTGTGATCACTCACTTAGAGCCAGACATCCTGGAGTGCAAAGTCAAGTGGCCTTTGGAAGTATCACTACAAACAAAGCTACTGGAGGTGATGGAATTCCAGTTGAGCTATTTCAAATCCTGAAAGATGATGCTGCAAAAGTGTTGCACTTAATATGCCACCAAATGTAGAAATCTCAGCAGTGGCCACAGGACTGGAAAAGGTCAGTTTTCATTCCAATCCCAGAGAAAGGCAATGCCAAAGAATGTTCAAACTACAGTACAAATGCACTCACCTCACACGCTAGCAAAGTAATGCTCAAAATTCTCCAAGCCAGGCTTCAACAGTATGTGAAACAGGAACTTCCAGATGTTCGAGCTAGATTTAGAAAATGCAGAGGAACCAGAGATCAAATTTCCAAGATCTGTTGGATTGAAAAAGCAAGAGAGTTCCAGAACAACATCTACTTCTGCTTTATTGACTATGCCAAAGCCTTTGATTCTGTGGATCACAACAAACTGAAAATTCTTCAAGTGATGAGAATACCAGACCACCTGACCTGCCTCCAGAGAAATCTGTATGTATATCAGAAGCAACAATTAGAACCACACATGGAACAACAGACTTGTTCCAAATTGGGAAAGGAGTACTCCAAGGTTGTATATTGTCACCCTGCTTATTTAACTTATATGCAGTGTGCATCATGGGAAATGCCATGCTGGATGAAACACAAGCTGGTTTCAAGATTGCTGGAAGAAGTATCAATAACCTCCGATATGCAGATTACACCACCCTTATGGCAGAAAGCAAAGAAAAACTAAAGAGCCCCTTGATGAAAGTGAAAGAGGAACATGAAAAAGTTGGCTGAAAACAGGATTCAGAAAACGAAGACCATGGCATCTGGTCCCATCACTGCATGGCAATAGATAGGGAAAAAGTGCAAACAGTGACAGACTATTTTTGGGGATCCAAAATCACTGCAGTAGATGACTGCAGCCATGAAATTAAAAGATGCTAGCTCCTTGGAAGAAAAGCTATGGCCTACCTAGACAGTATATTAGAAAGCAGAGACATTACTTTGCCCACAAAGATCCATCTAGTCAAAGCTATTGTTTTTCCATTAGTCATGTATGGATGTAATACTTTGGTTATAAAGAAAGCTGACTGCTGAAGAATTGATGCTTTTGAACTGTGGTGTTGGAGAAGACTTTTGAGAGTCTCTTGGACTGCAAGGAAATCCAACCAGTTCATCCTAAAATAAATTGGTCCAAATATTCATTGGAGGGACTGATACTGAAGCTGAAACTCCAATATTGTGGCCACCTGATGCAAAGAACCGACTCATTGGAAAAGATCCTGATGCTGGTGAAGATTCAAGGTGGGAGGATAAGAGGGTGACAGAGGATGAGATGGTTGGATGGCATCCCCAACTCAATGGACATGAGTTTGAGTAAACTCTGGGAGTTGGTGATGGGCAGGGAGGCCTGGCGTGCTGAGGTCCAAGGGATTGCAAAGAATCAGACGTGACTGAGCAGCTGAACTGAACTGAACTATTGTATATTTTGGAAAAGGAAATGGCAACCCACTATTTTCCTGGAGAATCCTATGGACAGAGCAGGCTGGCCAAAGTGATGGCAAGGAGTTGGATATGACTGGGTGACTAAACAACAGCATCACATGTAAAGTTATATGTAGCATCATATACTACCATTATATGTAGCAAGGATCCTGCCAAACATTGTGGTCTACCCAAATTATATTTGCTTTTCCTTGCCTTTGTTCTGTACACACACTGCTAAGAATAATTCCTCTTTCCATTTCCTAATGTAGCCAATCTTTTTTTAATGTGATTTGGTATGAATACTTAATATGTGATCTATCTTGACAAAATTTTAAGTGTACAATAGACTTGTTAACTAAAGCCACAATGTTTGATAGCAGAACTCTAGAATTTATATAACTGAAACTTCATACCCACTGAACAACATCATCTCATTTCCCTCACCCCTCATCCTCTAGCATTGACTGTTTTACTATCTGGTTTTATGAATCCAACCATTTTTGTTACTATAATACATACAAGTGGAACCATATGGTATTTGTCCTGGTGTGAATGGTTTACTTAGCGTGATATTCTGCAGGTTCATCCATGTTTTCATTATGGCAGTATTTTGTTAAGAGTGAATATTCAGTTTTATGTCTATACCATATCTTGACTATTTAATGAATATTCTGTAAGAAATATGAGTGAAGTTACCTTTTTCTATCTTCAATTCTTTTAGATATATATTTAAAAGTGGGATTGCTGGATCATATGCTAATTCTATTTTAGTTCTTTTAGAAATTTACAATTATAATGTCAATGGAAAAAGCTCTTTGCATGGAAACAATGTGATCTGATTTATATTTTGAATGCTTAATTTTTTTGCTTATGGAGGACTGATTTGCTTGAATAAAGATAATGGAGATAATATAGATAACTGTGTTCCAGACAGTAGATTTATTTATGCATCATAGATGCTTTTGCAACTGCTACATTATGAGACAAAATGCTAAAGAAAGATCAGATATGATTCTTTTTCAGAAATTACAGATTTACAATTTACTGATCAACTCAATTGGAGTTTGTTTATATTCTATACCAATCTATTCTTTAATTAAAATATACAGCTATCTATGAGTGATTTACATTGTTGACTAAATATCCTCATATTTGAATATAACATATTCCAAAGAACACAGCTGTTACATGCCAATGTATATGTGAAAAGGCATCTGCACAATTAATTTAAATTTTTAAATTTGACTACAAAGAAAATATCTGAAGTATTAAAATTAAATGTTAATGATCATCAGGCTAGGGAATAGCAAAATCTTGTAGGTCATAAGGCAAGTGCAATATAAATAATTCACATCATTTCATTAATATGAATTTTCTGGGTTATTGATATATTCTGCTCTCCATTTTGCTTATTTCTGCTCTATCAAAATTATATATAACTATTGGTTCCCTGAGTATGTTGAAAGGGCGGTATCTTTTGAATTTAGATAGACACCAAAGAAAAAAATTGAAAGTTATCTTGTTATGGAGCTATTTCTACTGACATTTCACCACAGTCCAGAATTTTTCAATTTTGAATGGATACACATTAGCAAATTTCACAGTCATCTTTAATTGCCGTATGAATTGGAATATTTTTTCTAATTGACTAACAAGTTCTCTTTATGTAGGATGATAAACCAGAGGAGAGAAGTATAATCAGAAGTTTATAATATAGATAGTGGTATGATCTACCTTTATGTGTGCTTAGTCACTCAGTCGTGTCTGACCCTTTATGACTCCATAAACTGTAGCCTGCCAGGATCCTCTGTCCATGGGGCTTCTCCAGGCAAGAATACTGGAGTGGATTGCCATGCCCTCCTTCCTACCTTTATATCAGATATGTATAGTTTTCTTTCAATCATCTGAACCTAGAAAAGAATGTGTGACCTTAAGACGTCCTAGATTACAGAACTCACTTTTTAGTATAAAAGATGAAAATACTACATATTTGCTTAATCAAGCATTCCAACTTTTGAGCAGAGCCATGGGGCCAGATTCAGAAAGGAAAAAAAAATCAAAACAAAACATATATCTTGAATCCAACATTAGTGGTAAAATCCCAAAATAGAAACAGTGAAGAATTTGAACACTTTATGTAATTAGTCATGAGTGGAACTCACTGATTGATTGCCAGGCTTTAGGAACTCACATAAGGTTTTCAGATTGTACAAGGTGGAACACTTTACATTAATCAAGTAACCCTAATAGTGATTCTGTTAGGTCATTATGTCATCCTTATTTTATAAGTGAAGAAAAAGAGGTATAGAATGTTTACAATTTGCCAAACTAATAGGCAGTGAGTATGTATAAAATGGGCTGTTAGGGTTCACAGTTTTCCCTTTTAATCACTACACTACGCTGCCTTCTTCACCCATATAAAAATAAATGTTTTCCAAAGCTATTAATACACATTTCAAAGATTCTAACATTTTACTCACTAATGAATTCCTCAAGGCTTTAGTGAAGTAGACCTATGGATGTTCCTATAAGGGGATTTAGATGCAAAGTGAGTGATTTGCAGATTATAACTCCACTCTAACTTCTTTATTTTTATATATCTCTATTCGGAGATTATTTTCATCCCTGTTGGTTTGCAGTCAGTCATCAGAATAAGCTATTCATCCATCGTTTGCTTGGTTGATTTTTCTGGGACTGAATCTCAAGAGTGGCCAATGATTATATATTGTAAATCCCTTAATATAATGACACTCTTGAAATTCTCTTCAGTTAAAGGTTACTTATTGATTTTTAGTTGGCATGGCAGGATCCATGAGAGGCAAAATGACCAGGGCAAACTGAATACTGTAAACAACAGGGTCAGGGTGAAAATTAGAAGCATCTCATGTGCAGGAATCAAGTAGCAGCTAAGATCACATGATGGGTAAGCTGCTAATCTTCTACTTATGAATAATTTTGATAATCAAATAAGACTAGGCTTAGAAAATGGAACCTGTATTTGAAATCATAGAATCATGAGTATTGAATTAATTCCTAAGTCAATTAAGTTCACAGATTCAGAAGACCTAGAGTAATAAGACAAATACATTCCCAGAATCTTCTTCCTGGCATTCTCCAAAGAGAAAGGACTAACTGTACAATCAGAAACTGAAACCCTGAGATTTTCTGAGTATTTTTCAACAGTGACTCTAAATTTTTGTTAATCTGGAGATTAGAACATGCTCTTATTTTCTTAATTACAGTGGAGGCTATAGCACCGAGCAGTGAATGATGGCTTGAATGGAATTCATCTCATGATAAGCCTACTTGGACTCTAAAACTAATCTATTGTTATTTCAAACATTTACTAGATCTGTAGCTAAGGAATAAATATGTTCTACAATCATAATATTTCCCATATTGTCATTTGACCAAAGAAGTAAAGTTTATTATGAGGAAGTCCAAATGGAAATTCCTGCAAACATGTGTTTATTTCCTAATATGGTAGTTAGAACACAGATTCTTGAATCAGAATACACAGGTTAAAATCACCGTTCTAACACTGAATGGCTTTGTGACCTTATTCAAATATCTTAATAATTTTGGCCTATAAATTCCATGTATGTACTTGAATATTGTATATTTTAAATAATTTCTGTATATTTTGTAGAGCACTTATAATGATGTCTGCACATAGTAATTATATATTAGTGTTTAGTCAATCTATCAATCAAAATCACAGCTTTGGAAAAATTCAAGAAACATTATTCAACTATCTAAAATTTTTTATTGGAGTATAACTGTTAGATGTGTGTACACACATCTCCTCTTCCTTGGATTTCCTTTCCATTTAGGTTACCACCGACCACTGAGTAGAGTTTCCTGTGCTATACAGTCAATTCTCATTAGTTATCTATTTTACACATAGTTATCTAGATATGACAATCCCAATCAACCATCTGAAATTTCTAATCAAAATAATAAATATTTCTCTCACATCCCCTTATAGTTATCAATTATTTCAGAAGGATGAAGATGATGGGACTTGGAAAATGAGTGGATTATCACATTTTTAATCAAATAGTGACTTTAGTTATCACTGCTATTTTAAATATGTTCTCTTCAAATGAATGAATGAATGAATAAGTAAAAGCCTTGGTGAGTGACATATTGTTTTTGATTTTGTGACTTTTAAAAAAAGTTCTATCGAGAAATTATCCCAATCTGGCAAGAACAGCACTACTCTACATACAGTGTCTTACCTTAGTGTTAAGTTGTTTTTTGAATTCTGAACAACCATTTGGTCTTAATGGAACTTGACCATCTTATAGTAAAAAAAGGACTTCGGCCAATTCGCTATACCAAATGATATCCTCTTATGGCATTGGTATTCTCCTCCCAGTAGTACCTGAATAGGAGAGGATAAGTATTTTAGATGCTATGTTAGAAGAGAAGAGACTGTTCTCATGAAAGTTCTGATGTCTACAGTATTTGTGTAGTAACTGAGCATTAAGTAGATTTGGAAATCTTGAGATATTCACCTACAGTAACATGAGTCTGCACGTTATTTTATACACCACTGAAAAAAGTCATCAAATGCTTGGTAGGCTTTTCAAAGATTTGAAGGCAACACATATTTTGTATAGTACATCTCTGACTCATTTCAAAGCTAGGGAAGCTATAGAAGGTTAGCATTGAATCAGCCCAGAAAGCTTTCTGGATGATGTAAAGTGCCATGTATACAACTGTACTGTCGGTCCATTATAATCCCATTGGTCTAGTGTTGCTCAAGTGTCTATTGCAAAGGTAAGTTTGGCTTAACTTTATGGCAAAGCTCATTAAAATGGCATAAAATTTTCTTAGGATAAAATTCTCAATGTACCCCAAGGATTGGAAGAAAAAAATCTATGCTATCTTAATAGTTTTTTAAAAAATTGTTATATTATTGTTGGACAATAATATAAGCTAAAATGTATAACTGTGAAATATGAGATGATTATCCAAACTTACTGCACATGGTGACTTGGGAGTTAATAAGTTTTATTAGCAATAAATTTAGACATTCCCAGCAGTATTTTATTTTAAGATTAGGGTAGCACATATGAGATTATTTCAAGCAGTCTAGACAGTTACAAGAAATTTGCATTAGTTAAGTTGATTCATACTCTCCACATGCCTGTGCTGCCCTTCGTGTCTCGTCTCAAAACACATATGTGACTTTGTCATTAATCTTTATGACCACTGGTCTAAGGAGAAAAATACCCAAGCCTAGTTTATGGATAATGCTATACTGTTTCCTTGACCTGCTATACTGTTTCTGTGTACTGATTAAAAGTGTACTACAACCACATTGAAATCCTGCTTTTGTGTAATTCTAAATTATTGGAAAAAAGTAAATCCTCTTAGTAGTCAGATCCTCAACTGGCACAATCACATTTTCAATGTTTACCTCAAAAGAAGGCCTGAGATGAAATATCTATGAATAATGCTTTGATAAGATAATCAGACATTTAGAAGAAGTAAATGAATGGATTAAAAAGGAGTTTGCGAAGGCATATATTAATGAATCTCCTAATTTATGACCAGGAAGTGTAAATATTCATGTTTTGTTGAATGGTCAGCAAAAGGTCTCAAAGCAGAGAAAACTTGTAATAACACAAGATGATCTAGATTATTCATTTTGTGATGTGATTTCAGTCTTCTTCCCCAGGTGGCAAAGAAAAGAAACTCTGAATGCAAGACTGGAGACTGCAGAATCTCAATGGTGTACGGCCATCCTGTTAGTAAGACTGGCTTGGTTATTGCAGACTCTTACTCTCCAGTTCCATCAATTTCATCACTGGTCATAGACCTAGTGGAAGATGATCATATTGGAATCTTTACCATTCTAAAGAGGGCAGAGACGTATTTGCACCAACATAGAGAGTTGTTGCTTTTTTTTTTTGGTATTTTTTTTTTTAAGAAATAGAAGAAAACAATAGAATGGGAAAGACTAGAGATCTCTTCAAGAACATTAGAGATGCCATTTCATGCAGAGATGGGCTCAAAAAAGGACAGAAATAGTATGGACGTAACAGAAGCAGAAGAAATTAAGAAGAGGTGGCAAGAATACACAGAACTATACAAAAAAGATCTTCATGACCCAGATAATCACAATGGTGTGTTCACACACTTAGAGCCAGACATCCTGGAGTGCAAAGTCAAGTGGGCTTAGGAAGCGTCACTAAGAACAAAGCTAGTGGAGGTAGTGGAATTCCAGTTGAGCTATTTCAAATCTTAAAAGATGAAATTGTGAAAGTGGTACACTCAAAATGCCATCAAATTTGGAAAACTTAGCAGTGGCCACAGGACTGGAAAAGGTCAGTTTTCATCCCCATCCCAATAGGCCCATCACTTCATGGCAAATAGATGGGGAAACAATGGCAGACATTATTTTTTTGAGCTCCAAAATCACTGCAGAATGTGACTGCAGCCATGAAACTAAAAGATGCTTACTCCTGGGAAGGAAAGTTGTGACTAACCTGGACAGCATATTAAAAAGCAGAGACATTACTCTGCCAACAACGTTCTTTCTAGTCAAGGCTATGGTTTTTCCAGTAGTCATGAATTGATGTGAAAGTTGGACTATAAATAAAGCTGAGCACCGAAGAATTGATGGTTTTGAACTTGTGGTGTTGGAGAAGACTCTTGAGAATCCCTTGGACTGAAAGGAGATACAGCAAGTCCATCATAAAGGAGATCAGTCCTGAGTGTTCATTGGAAGAACTGATGTTGAAGCTGAAACTCCAGTACTTTGGCCACATGATGTGAAGAGCTGACTCATTGGAAAAGACCCTGATGCTAGGAAAGATTGAATGTGGGAGGAGAAGGGGACAACAGAGGATGAGATGGTTGGATGACATCACTGACTCAGTGGACATGAATTTGGGTAAACTCTGGGAGTTGGTGATGGATAGGGAGGCCTAGTGTGCTGCAATCCATGGGGTCACAAAGAGCTGGACATGACTGAGTGACTGAACTGAACTGAACTGAGACAGTTGTTGAGGATTATACTGCCCCCCTTACCCCTGTAGGATTTCTGTCCTTATATTTGCAAAATATCACATATACTCACTGACATCCCACCAACACTGCTTCTGAGTGAAGAACTTACTTTACTATAATGAAAGAAAAAAGTACAAGTAATTGGTTTTATATATTGATATTTCATGGCCCTGATATTGGCAGACTATATTAAAATCTTTTAATTTCTCTTAAAATATGATTCAGAATTCTGGTGTAGTCTATATAAACCTACATTATCTGGTTTTTGCCTTCTTTTTTAAGTTTTTTTTTTCCAATTTTTATTGGAGTGCAGTTGATTTACAATGGTGTATTAGTTTCAGTTCAGTTCAGTTCAGTTCAGTCGCTCAGTCGTGTCCGACTCTCCGCGGCCCCATGAATCACAACACGACAGGCCTCCCTGTCCATCACCAACTCCCGGAGCTCAACCAAACTCATGTCCATCAAGTCGGTGATGCCATCCAGCCATCTCATTCTCTGTCGTCCCCTTCTCCTCCGGCCCCCAACCTTTCCCAGCATCAGATTCTTTTCCAGTGAGTCAACTCGTCACATGAGTTGGCCTAAGTATTGCAGTTTCAGCTTTAGCATCAGTCCTTCCAATGAACACCCAGGATTGATCTCCCTTAAAATGGACTGGTTGGATCTCCTTGCAGTCCAAGGGAATCTCAAGAGTCTTCTCTAGCAACACAGTTCAAAAGCATCAATTCTTCGGTGCTCAGCTTTCTTCACAGTCCAACTCTCACATCCATACATGACCATGGGAAAAACCATAGCCTTGACTAGACGGACTTTGGTTGGCAAAGTAATGTCTCTGCTTTTTAATATACTATCTAGGTTGGTCATAACTTTCCTTTCAAGGAGTAAGTGTCTTTTAATTCCATGGCTGCAATCAGCATCTACAGTGATTTTTGAGCCCCAAAAAATAAAGTCTGACACTGTTTCCACTGTTTTTCATCTATTTCCCATGAAGTGATGGGACCAGATGCCATGATCTTTGTTTTCTGAATGTTGAGCTTCAAGCCAACCATTTCACTCTCCTCTTCCACTTTCATCAAGAGGTTTTTGAGTTCCTCTTCACTTTCTGCTATAAGAGTGGTGTCATCTGCATATGCCAGCAATCTTGATTCCAGCTTGTGCTTCTTCCAGCCCAGCGTTCCTCATGATGTACTCTGCATATAAGTTAAATAAGTATTAGTTTCAGGTTACATCAAATTGATTCAGTCAGTTATACATATGACTACAGTTATAGCCATTCTTTTATAGATTCTTTTCCCATATAGGCTATTACAGAGTATTGAGTAAAGTTCCCTGTGCTATACAATAGGTCATTATTAGTTATCTATTTTGTTTATATTAGTTTATATATGTCAATCCAAATCTCCCAATTTTTCCCTCCCCACCTCTTTCCCCCTTGGTAACCATATATTTGTTTTCTACATCTGCAATTCCATTTCTGTTTTGTAAATAAATTCTTTGTAAATAGGTTCATTTTTACCATTGTTTTTAGATTCCACATATAAGTGATATCATATGACAATTGTCTTTTCTGTCTGACTTACTTCACTAAGTATGACAATCTCTAGGCCTATTTATGTTGTTGCAAATGGCATTGTTTTATTATTTTTCATGGTTTCTGTCTTTCTCAAACCCTATCCTCCAAATACTCTTTCCTCAATTCACAGTGATCCATCCAAACAGACTCTTTTTGTGCTTTCCCTGGTACCTACCTCATCTAACATCAAAACCCTTGTATGAGGTGTTCCTGAGCCTGTAATTCTCTCTACTTCCCCTTCATTCCTTAGATAGCTCAAATTTAATCATTATTTAGATGTCAGATGAAATGATGTTATCACAAAGAAAACTCCCCTTACTTCATAGACTGCATTAGGGCTCTTTTTCCTTTCTGTACATTTTCTTCTTTATTATCACAATATAATTAGTTGTTTGATAACTATTTCTTATGTATCTCACTTTGGAATTCAGCCTGTAAGTCATAGATCATTTTTTATGTATCTATTTCTAAATTCATATTATTTAACAATGTATTTATACATAATAGGTACTCAAAATATTTGTTGAATAAATGACCAAATGAGTAATTTATTTCATTGAAAGGATGGCTGGATGGCATCACCGACTCTGTGGACATGAGTTTGAGTGAACTCCGGGAGTTGGTGATGGACGGAGGCCTGGTGTGCTGTGATTCATGGGGTCACGGAGAGTCAGACACGACTGAGCGACTGAACTGAACTGAAGTTAATTTCTCATAACTGTAGTCTTATAGTGAATGAAAAAGAGAAAGGATGTTCTTCCTGTCACTTCTTCATTCTTTCATGACAGCATGGTGATGAGTTATGCGGAGAGAACCCTTATTCTAACATCTCTTAGTATACAGGCTCATATCTGTGCTCCATGTAACTTCATCTAACACTAATTGATACACTAACAGTAGTCTGCCCCATGGAGAGAACCCTAAGCATTTCAAAAACATTGTATGTTCTATTTTCTGTCTACATCATCAAATTATTTGTGATCTCTTTGATTTTTATGAGAGCATTTTTAAGTTATGGCATGTAGGATATTTGTAATAAACAAATTATATGCTAGTAATGTGTTCCTAATGAGATAGTAATAAGATAGAGTGCCTGATGAACTCTAGATGGAGGTTCATGACATTGTACAGGAGACAGGGACCAAGACCATCCCCATGGAAAAGAAATGCAAAAAAGCAAAATGGCTGTCTGAGGAGGCCTTACAAATAGCTGTGAAAAGAAGAGAAGCAAAAAGCAAAGGAGAAAAGGAAAGATATAAGCATCTGAATGCAGAGTTCCAAAGAATAGCAAGGAGAGATAAGAAAGCCTTCCTCAATGATCAGTGCAAAGAAATAGAGGAAAACAACAGAATAGGAAAAACAAGAGATCTCTTCAAGAAAATTAGAGATTCCAAGGGAGCATTTCATGCAAAGATGGTCTTGATAAAGGACAGAAATGGTATGGACCTAACAGAAGCAGAAGATATTAAGAAGAGGTGGCAAGAATACACAGAAGAACTGTACAAAAAAGATCTTCACGACCAAGATAGTCACGATAATGTGATCACTGACCTAGAGCCAGACATCTTGGAATGTGAAGTCAAGTGGGCCTTAGAAAGCATCACTACGAACAAAGCTAGTGGAGGTGATGGAATTCCAGTTGAGCTATTTCAAATCCTGAAAGATGATGCTGTGAAAGTGCTGCACTCAATATGTCAGCAAATTTGGAAAACTCAGCAGTGGCCACAGGACTGGAAAAGGTCAGTCTTCATTCCAATCCCAAAGAAAGGCAATGCCAAAGAATGCTCAAACTACCACACAATTGCACTCATCTCAAACACTAGTAAAGTCATGCTCAAAATTCCCCAAGCCAGGCTTCAGCAATATGCGAACTGTGAACTCCCAGATGTTCAAGCAGGTTTTAGAAAAGGCAGAAGCACCAGAGATCAAATTGCCAACATCCGCTGGATCATGGAGAAAGCAAGAGAGTTCCAGAAAAGCATCTATTTCTGCTTCATTGACTATGCCAAAGCCTTTGACTGTGTGGATCACAATAAACTGTGGAAAATTCTGAAAGAAATGGGAATCCCAGACCCCCTGACCTGCCTCTTGAGAAACCTGTATGCAGGTCAGGAAGCAACATTCAGAACTGTACATGGAACAACAGACTGGTTCCAAATAGGAAAAGGAGTACGTCAAGGCTGTATATTGTCACCTTGCTTATTTAACTTATATGCAGAGTACATCATGAGGAACACTGGGCTGGAAGAAGCACAAGCTGGAATCAAGATCACTGGGAGAAATATCAATAACCTCAGATATGCAGATGACACTACCCTTATGGCAGAAAGTGAAGAGGAACTAAAAAGCCTCTTGATGAAAGTGGAAGAAGAGAGTATAAAGGTTGGCTTGAAGCTCAACATTCAGAAGACAAAGATCATGGCATCTGGTCCAATCATTTCATGGGAAATACATGGAAAAACAGTGGAAACAGTGTCAGACTTTATTTTTTTGGGCTCCAAAATCACTGCAGATGCTGATTGCAGCCATGAAATTAAAAGACACTTACTCCTTGGAAGGAAAGTTATGACCAGCCTAGATAGCATATTAAAAAGCAGAGACATTACTTTGCCAACCAAGCTCCGTCTAGTCCAGGCTATGGTTTTTCCCGTGGTCATGTATGGATGTGAGAGTTGGACTGTGAAGAACGCTGATCACCGAAAAATTGATGCTTTTGAACTGTGGTGCTGGAGAAGACTCTTGAGAGTCCCTTGGACTGCAAGGAGATCCAACCAGTCTATTCTAAAGGAGATCAATCCTGGGTGTTCATTGGAAGGACTGATGCTAAAGCTGAAGCTCCAATACCTTGGCCACCTCATGTGATGAGTTGCCTCACTGGAAAAGACTCTGATGCTGGGAAAGGTTGGGGGCCGGAGGAGAAGGGGACGACAGAGAATGAGATGGCTGGATGGCATCACCGACTCTGTGGACTTGAGTTTGAGTGAACTCTGGGAGTTGGTGATGGACAGGGAAGCCTGGCGTGCTGTGATTCATGGGGTCGTGGAGAGTCGGACATGACTGAGCGACTGAACTGAACTGAAAGTAAGCATGTGGCATCTGAGAGGAGATTATACTTCAGGAGACATTCTAAGTATATTTTGCAATTGTCTTGACGAGATCTACAGGAGTTTTTAAACCTATTTCATCAAGAAGAAACAAGAGATAGGATATTGCTTATTGAGCTAAGGAAAATGTTGGTGTTAAAAAGAAATAGATATTTATGAGTGATTATAAAAATATTTATTAAATGAGTTATGGTTTTAGAGAAGTTATTAAAAGGGCATTTTCCAGGAATGATTTTTAGATAAGTAAACTAAAACATGAAAGTGATCATATAACATGATATAGTATTAGTTCAGTTCAGTTCAGTCACTCAGTCATTTCTGACAATTAACGACCCCATGAACTGCAGCACGCCAGGCCTCCCTGTCTATCACCAACTTCTGGAGCCCACCCAAACTCATGTCCATTGAGTTAGTGATGCCATTCAACCATCTCATCCTCTGTCGTAACAGTCTCCTCCTGCCCTCAAACTTTCCCATCATCAGGGTCTTTTCCAATGAGTCAATTCTTAGCATCAGGTGGCCAAAATATTGGAGTTTCAGCTTCAATATCAGTCCTTCCAATGAACACCCAGGACTGATCTCCTTTAGGATGGACTAGTTGGATATCCTTGCAGTCGAAGGGACTGTCAAGAGTCTTCTCCAAAACCACAGTTCAAAACCATAAATTCTTCGTCGCTCAGCCTACTTTATAGTCCAACACTCACATCCATACATGGAAAAATCATAGCCTTGACTAGACAGATCTTTGTTGACAAAGTAATGTCTCTGCTTTTTAATATGCTGTCTCGGTTGGTCACTACTTTTCTTCCAAAGAGTAAGCGTTTTTTAATTTCATGGCTGAAATCACCATTTGCAGTGATTTTGGAGACCCCCAAAACAAAGTCAGCCACTGTTTCTACTTTTTCCCCATCTATTTGCCATGAAGTGATGGGGCTGGATGCCATGATTTTAGTTTTCTGAATGTTGAGCTGTAAGCCAACTTTTTCACTCTCCTCTTTCACTTTCATCAAGAGACACTTTAGCTTCTGCTTCACTTTCTGCCATAAGGGTGGTGTCATCTGCATATCTGAGGTTATTGATATTTCTCCTGGAAATATTGATTCCAGCTTCTGCTTCATCTAGCCCAGCATTTCTCATGATGTACTCTGCATATAAGTTAAATAAGCAGGGTGACATATACAGCCTTGACGTACTCCTTTTACTATTTGGAACCAGTTTGTTGTTCCATGTTCAGATCTAATTGTTGCTTCCTGACCTGCATACAGGTTTCTCAAGAGGCAGGTCAGTATATTATAACCTATTCCAACCTTGAGTGTTAGCTTTTTTTAATTCATTCATAAACCTATTTAAAATCCTAAAAGATGATGCTGTGAAAGTGCTGCACTCAGTATGTCAGAAAATTTGGAAAACACAGCAGTGGCCACAGGACTGGAAAAGGTCAGTTTTCATTCCCATCCCAAAGAAAGGCAATGCCAAAGAATGCTCAAACTACCGCACTATTGCCCTCATCTCACATGCTAGTAAAGTAATGCTCAAAAATCTCAAAGCCGGGCCTCAGCAATACATGAACCATGAACTTCCAGATGTTCAACTGGTTTTATAAAAGGCAAAGGAACCAGAGATCGAATTGCTAACATTTGCTGGATCATTGAAAAAGCAAGAGAATTCCAGAAAAATATCTACATCTGCTTTATTGACTATGTCAAACTTTTGACTGTGTGGATCACAATAAACTGGAAAATTCTGAATGAGATGGGAATACCAGACCACCTGACCTGCCTTTTGAGAAACCGATATGCAGGTCAGGAAGCAACAGTTAGAACTGGATTTGGAACAACAGACTGGTTCCAAATAGGAAAAGGAGTATGTCAAGGCTGTATATTGTCACCCTGCTTATTTAACTTATATGCAGAATACATCATGAGAAAGCTTGGCTGGATGAAGCACAAGCTGGAATCAAGATTGCCAGGGGAAATATCAACAACCTCAGATATGCAGATAACACCAACCTTATGGCCGAAAGTGAAGAAGAACTAAAGAGCCTCTTGATGAAAGTGAAAGAGGAGAGTGAAAAAGTTGGCTTAAAGCTCAACATTCAGAAAACTAAGATCATGGCATCTGGTCCCATCACTTCATGGCAAATAGATGGAGAAACAGTGGAGACAGTGGCTGACTTTATTTTTCTGGGCTTCAGAATCACTGCAGATGGTGATTGCAGCCATGAAATTAAAAGATGCTTACTCCTTGGAAGGGAAGTTATGACCAGCCTAGACAGCATATTAAAAAGCAGAGACATTACTTTGTCAACAAAGGTCTGTCTAGTCAAGGCTATGGTTTTTCCAGTAGTCATGTATGGATGTGAGAGTTGGACTGTAAAGAAAGCTGAGCACTGAAGAATTGATGTTTTTGAGCTATGGTGTTGGAGAAGACTCTTGAGAGTCCCTTGGATTGCAAGGAGTTTCAATCAGTCCATCCAGCAGAGATCATTCCTATGTGCTCATTGGTAGAACTGATGTTGAAGCTGAAATTCCAGTACTTTGGCCACTGATGTGAAGAGCTGACTCTGATGCTGGGAAAGATTCAGGGCAGGAGTAGAAGGAGAGGATGGCAGATGAGATGGTTGGATGACATCACTGTGTCAATGAACTTGGGTTTGGGTAGACTCTGGCAGTTGATGAAGGACAGGGAGGTCTGGCTTGCTGTGGTTCATGGGGTTGCAAAGAGTCAGACACGACTGAGTGACTGAATTGAACTGAAACGTATTATCCACACTTTCATTGTTTCATACATTTAGCAGATATAAACAATTTGGGAGTTAATTGTGGTCAAAGGAAGAATTAAACAAAAGACTAATAAGGGAAAATTCTCGTACTGAAGAAAATTTTAATTTGCTTTGAGGAGTTATCAGAGCAAATATTTATATAGAAGAGGAAATTTCCACTGAGACTGAACTTGCTGTTAAGGGAGTGATTATAGAGACTACCGGAGAAGGCAATGGCAAGCCACTCCAGTACTATTGCCTAGAAAATCCCATGGATGGAGGAGCCTGGTAGGCTGCAGTCCGTGGGGTTGCTAAGGGTCGGACACGACTGAGCGACTTCACTTTCACTTTTCATTTTCACACGTTGGAGAAGGAAATGGCAACCCACTCCAGTGTTCTTGCCTGGAGAATCCCAGGGACGGGGGAGCCTGGTGGGCTTCCGTCTATGGGGTCACACAGAGTCGGACACGACTGAAGTGCCTTAGCAGCAGCATAGAGACTACAGGACAAATTTGTACTATGTGCTCATGTGCTCAGTCATGTCCAACTCTTTGCAACCTCATGGACTGTAACCTGTCAGGCTCTTCTGTCCATGGAACTTTCCAAGGAAGAATACTGGAGTGGGTTGCCATTTCCTTCTCCAGGGGATCTTCACAATCCAGGAATTGAACTTGATTCTCCTGCATCACTGTCCTACCTGGGAAGCCACAGAATACATTTGGAGAATAGCCGATAAGACTCTTGAGAGTCCCTTATACTGCAAAGAGATCCAACCAGTCCATTCTAAAGGAGATCAATCCTGGATGTTCATTGGAGGGACTGATGCTAAAGCTGAAACTGCAATACTTTGGCCACCTCATGCGACGAGTTGACTCACTGGAAAAAACTCTGATGCTGGGAAAGGTTGGGGGCGGGAGGAGAAGGGGACGACGGAGAATGAGATGGCTGGATGGCATCACCGACTCTATGGACATGAGTTTGAGTGTACTCTGGGAGTTGGTGATGGACAGGGAGGCCTGGTGTGCTGTGATTCATGGGGTCGTGGAGAGTCGGACACGACTGAGCGACTGATCTGATCTGATTGATAATGTACAGAGGTGACTATTGGCAATAATTGAGGTCCAAAAATAGAGATTGATCATGGCTATCCCATCATAATGCCAAGACATTTATGTTTTATTAAATAAGCAATGAGAAGAAATTGGAAGATTTCAGAAAGGAGATGTAATTGGTAATGAGGAGTGCTGATTTAGTAAAAGACAAGATCATAAGAAGTGAGTACAATTTGAGGACTGGTGTAGTATTTCATATGATGGTGTAATCACCCACCTAGAGACAGACATCCTGGAGTTTGAAGTCAAGTGGTCCTTAGGAAGAATCACTATGAACAAAGCTAACAGAGGTTATGGAATTCCAGTTGAGCTATTTCAAATCCTAAAAATGATGCTGTGATAGTGCTGCACTCAATATGCCAGCAAATTTGGAAAACTCAGCAGTGACCAAAGGACTGGAAGAGGTCAGTTTTCACTCCCATCCCAAAGAAAGGCAATGCCAAAGAATGCTCAAACTACTGTACAATTGCACTCATCTCACACGCTAGCAAAGTAATGCTCAAAATTCTCCAAGCCAGGCTTCAGCAGTATGTGAACTTCCAGATGTTCAAGCTGAATTTAGAAAAGTCAGAGGAACCAGGGAAAATATTGCCAATATCTGTTGGATCATTGAAAAAGCAAGAAATTTCCAGAAAATCATCTACTCCTGCTTTATTGACTATGCCAAAGTGTTTGACAGTGTAGATCACAAAAAACTGTTGAAAGTTCTTCAAGAGATGGGAATACCTGACAGCCTGACCTACATCCTGAGAAATCTGTATGCAGGTCAATAAGCAACAGTTAGAACTGGACGTGGAACAACAGACTGGTTCCAAATTGGGAAATGAATATGACAAGGCTGTATGTTGTCACCCTGCTTATTTAACTTATATGCAGAGTACATCATACTTTGGGCTGGATGAAGCACAAACTGGAATCAAGATTTCCAGGAGAAATATCGATAACTTCAGATATGCAGATGGCACCATCCTTATGGCAGAAAGCTAAGAAGAACTAAAGAATCTCTTGATGAAAGTGAACGAGGAGAGTGGAAAAAGTTGGCTGAAAACTCAACATTCAGAAAACTAAGATCATGGCATCCAGTCTTGTCACTTCATGGCAAGTAGATGGGGGAACAAGGGAAACAGTAATATGTTTATTTTAGGGGGGTTCCAAAATCACTGCAGACGGTGACTTCAACCATGAAATTAAAAGATGCTTGCCCTTTGGAAGAAAAACTATGACAAACTAGACAGCATATTAAAAAGCAAAGACATTACTTTGCTGACAAAGGTCTGTCTAGTCAAAGCTATGTTTTTTCCAGTAGTCATATATGTATGTGAGACTTGAGCTATAAAGAAAGCTGAGCACCAAAGAATTGATACTTTTGAATTATGGTGTTGGAGAAGACTCTTGAGAGTCCTTTGGACTGGAAGGAGATCCAACCAGTCATCCTAAAGGTAATCATTCCTGAATATTCATTGGAAGGACTGATGCTGAAGCTGAAACTCCAGTACTTGGAGTTTATCCACCTGATGTGAAGAACTGACTCATTTGAAAATACCCTGATGCTAGCAAAGATTGAAGGTGGGAGGAGAAGGGGACAGCAGAGGATTAGGTGGTTGGATGGCATCATCAACTTGATGGGCATGAGTTTGAGCAAGCTTCAGGTGTTCATGCTGGACATGAAGGCCTGACTTGCTGTAGTCCATGGGGTCACAATGAGTTGGACATGACTGAACTGATAATAGTTCAGATGAAAAAATTTCTGAGTATTCTAACATTGGATTATTCAAGAAGATAAAGATTCTAAACTTATTCATAAGGAGAGGACCAATAGAGTTTAGTATCTGATTTGGAGGCCATAGTAATTTGCATGGGGAGTGATGAAAGAAGTAATTCTGAATAAATCCAAGATGCAAGTGACCAAATAGAGATATTTTGGTAAACAGATATTTTGAACAAATGTAGAATAAAACAGTGAATATTTTGACTGGTTGGTGGTTTTGTTTATTTGGGAGCTAGAAGAGGAGGGCAATGGGGAAATACACATGATAGATTTAGAGATGGATATGAATTTTAATGAATTTTGTAAAGATAAATACTTTCCCCAAACATATGGTAATTTGATAAAACATTCAGCTTTTATTTATTTATTCATTTTTATAATTGAATCTTTTTCTTTTTCCTTGTTTTTGAAGTATCTCCCAGGTGAGAGGGCAAAGATTCATGGTTCATGTATAATTTATTTTCAGAAGTTGTAAGGGAGAACTAGCACTTATAGAAAGTATTCTTAAAACTCACAAGGGAGCTACAGATGTATGTGTCTTAAGGAATAGTCAGAAAATTAAACTTTTATTCTTTGGTGCCATCATTTGGCAGTCCTGCCAGGAAGGCACAACTATGGTTTTTCTCCTTCAAATCAGTCTTGTTTTAATAAGACTGAAATACAAACAGAAGTGAGGAGGACTAGATAACTGTAACTAGCTATTTTTGAAAAAGATTAATACAGTAAGATTTCTTCTAATACAAATTTAAGTATAATTTAGAGAGCATTCTTGCATTGTACCATCCATCATAGCACTGAATTTTGAAAAATAAAAATTAAAAACACATTTGTAATCTTATCTAACTTCATGTTCCATTGTGTTCATCTAGGAGAGTTGCTAAAAGGGGAAGGAATTTGTTTTTCAAATTCAAACACATTTTATGGTAGCAAAAAAACCAAATGCATATTATAATGGAAGTCTGCAAGTATTTTCTTTAATAATCTAAGATCAGTTAATTGAAAAATTAAAACACATTGGTAACTGTGTGTCTTACTAGAAGGAGAGCAAACATTTGCTAATCTTTCATTTTGGTACACATTCTAAATTTTTTCATTTTATCTCAGTTATCACAAGGACTATTAATAAAGAAATTATTGTTTCAATCATTCAAATGAGGAAACAAATTTTCACAGAATTTATATGCTGTAGGTCCCTCAGCTAGTAAGTAGTAGGTAGAGTTTGAATTTGTATGATACTTAATTCTATGTCATGTCCAATACACAAATAGAAAATGAAAAAAAAAAAAGACTTTGAAAGGTAATTCCCCAAGCAAATATTTTAAAATTTTGCCTCTGTATTTATAAATGCATCATCCTATCTCCTGTAATCTTTCAAGGGTCCATTCTTTATCTCTTTTCTTGACTTGATCACTTGTGTTTATTTCAGGATTTTGTTCAAACATTTTTTTCTCTTCTCTCCTATACATGCAGTCCCTCCTTCTTCCCTGGATTCTGTGTTAACAGCTGGAAAATCTGTGTTAACAGCTGAAAAGCTTGTCAGTGTTTGAAGCTGACTTGAAACTAAAAATGTAACAAGTTTCTTGACCATAAACTTTTCTAACTATTTCATCACCTCCTTCCCTTTTCAATCAGTTTCTCTACAATATGGTAAAGAATCTGCTGTCATTGTGGGACACCTGGGTTTGATCCCTGCCTCTGGAAGATCCCCTGGAGAAGGAAATGGCAACCCACTCCAGTATTTTTGCTTGGAGAATCCCAAGGACAGAGGAGCCTGGCAGGCTACAGTCCATGGGGTCACAGAGTCAGATCTGACTGAGTGACTAACAGTTTCAGTTTCTCTACAGTATAAATGACCATCTCTGTGTTCACTTTCTCACTTTCATTATACCCTAAACATTTAAGAATTTAGTTTTCACTTGAAGCATTCAAATAAAACTAGTTTCTTTGTTGGTATAAAATATGCACTGAATTTTTCAGTTTTATTCTAACTTAACCAGTATAAAGCACTTGACCCAATTGACTAATTATCTCTTGAATTTTCTCTTTAACTTCTCTCCTACTGATCCTCTACCTTAATTATTGCTCCTCTCTTTGATTGTTTGTTTTTGGCCTCCCTGTGTCACGTGGGATCTTAGTTTCCTAACCAGGGATCAAACTGGGTTCTCTGCAATGGAAGTGTGGCGTCTTAACCACTTGACAGCTAGGGAAGTTCAACTCTCTGATTGTCATACATTAAATATTTTCTTCTTCAGGCCATGCATATGTGTTGATATATTTTTCTTTCTGACTTACTTCACTCTGTATAACAGGCTTTCGGTTCATCACTTCATTAGGACTGACTCAAATTCATTCCTTTCTATGGCTGAGTAATATTCCATTGTATAAATGTACCACAATTCTTTATCCATTCATCTGGGATGGATATCTAGGTTGCTTCTGTGTCATAGATAGTGTAAATAGTGTTACAGTGAACATTGGGGTACATGTGTCTTTTTGAATTATTGTTTTCTCAGAGTATATGCCCAGTAGTGGGATTGCTGGGTGATATGGTAGTTTTATTCATAGTTTTTTTTAAGGAATCTCCATTCCGTTCTCTATAGTGGCTGTATCAATTTACATTCTTACTAACAGTGCAATAGTTGTTTGTAGATTTTTTATGGTGGCTGTTCTGACTGCTGTGAGGTGATACTTCATTGTAATATTTGCATTTCTCTAATAATGATTGATGTTGAGCATCTTTTCATGTGTTTCTTCACACCATATTTTAAGACAGAGTGCTCATAATTCTTATTACAATTGTAAGCTTTAATAATTTCATAATTATAAATTACATAATTTGAAAAATATTTGCGAGTTTATTTAAATTTCTTTTACATTGAGTTTATTGAATTTTAAGTAATAAAATTTTAGGTTTTCTTTTTAGCTGCTTTGAAGAGGTCAGATATTCACTGAAACAAAAAATATATAATTACAGATTTATTATTTGAAACTCACAAAACTAGTTGTTTCACTCTCTGTGGTTAAAGATGGAAATGCTGACCAAATAGCTTTATGTGAGTTCCATTCTTATTTACCTATTAGACTCCTTGAAATTCTTCTGTTAGAAGTCATCCAGGCATATAAAAATCAACATGCCCATATCTTTCTTACTTGATTCTTCCTCATACCAGATCTCCTCAAATCTGTTTCCCTTATCTCAAAGGATAGAATCTATTTATGTAAGCTAGAGATCTTTTTCTCCTTCAACTCTTAATACCCAATAAGCCACAAGTTCTGACTACTCTTCTCTTTACACAATTGTGTATATCACCTCCTTTGCTGTCAGTAATACTGATGATGTAATTCAGAGACTCAATAGATTGTCAGTATAATTCAGTAGGCTTTAAACTAGTCTTCCCATATTTTATAACTTCTAAATGTCATATTGTAAAATGTGGACAGCATAGTATTAAATCTGAATATAAACATATGCACAAACACACAATTTATAGATTTTCAAGTTCAGGTAAAGCCCAGTTGGTCAGAACAGACTAGTGTTCCAACAAAACACTCCAGCACAAGAATGGTAGATTTTTTTTTGAATCATTATTAACTTCATTTGTCACTCTTTATAGACATTGGTCCACTTTTACTTAAAAAGTAGGGAGTATCTACTTACACTTAACTTTCTATAGAATGATTTTTTACCGTAAACCAGAGTAACATACACAAGGGAAATAGTGACTGAAATCATGGCCCAAGATGTCCCCCTAATGTTTTTGTGTATATGATTACAAGTGTCTATAACTCGACAAAGCTAGTTCCTTCTTATATGTATATTAGTATGTTTAATATCCACACTTGACCATTCAGATCACCAAACTTTCAGAAGAGATTAAAATAATAGCTATCATCTGTCAATCAGATGAAATTCCAAATCTGAGTGACTGTGTAAGCACATTCATAGTTAATAGCTGCTTGAAGTTAAAAACCTTTTCCCGTTTCAGAGATATTTACATTAAGACATTTAGGAATGGTTCATAGTATATAACAGCCCAAATATCACTTTTAACCTGTCCTGTGTAAGGAAGTTAAACATTTCAAATTCAGCGCATTTTCCCAACATAAATAACACAAACTATTCTAAATGTTATTTATTATAGTGCATATTTCCAAATAGTAAATGGAATGAAACTATATTAAACGGTTATATCATCATACTTGAGGAGATTATGGAATATATATCATAAAAGTCACCTCACATCAATATTATATAATTCACTCTAAAAGAACATCACAGGCACACACACAAGAGAACAAAATTTGATTTTTTATAAATTTAAAGTGTACTATCTAGTTTAAACTACACTAAAAGATTTACTTTAATGAAACAGCCAATTCCAAACACTCTTTCTTTCCAAGTTTGGCATAAGGAAAGTTCAATCCATTCAAATCTTCTGGTTTGTCATCCTGTAAATGATGCTATCATTTCCAGGATCCATGTTCCAAATAGTATAACAGGTGACAATCAGAGTCAAGGCCAAGCCGATCATTATCCAAAGTACCAGGCTGAAAACCACTGGATATTCAAAATTATGTTTATAGGCAAGGTTATAGGGAGTTGAGGGGTCCATCACTTGTTTTGTCTCAAGGGTAATCTTTGTCTTCCTCATAAGGGGTGTGTCAAATAATCTGATAGTCACTAACTCTTCCACTGCATTCCCACCATGATTGTACATGTCATCTTCATACTTTTGCAGAGCATCAACAAGGATCTTAGAGGCATCTCTAAATTGTTCAGAGTCTTCCCTATAACTTTTTCCAATTTCTTCCAGACCTGGTAGCTCCAGTGAGTATAAATCAGGAGAATGATCCTTGGCTAGATGCTTATATCGGGACAACAAACTTGAAATATCATGCAGCACTTGCAGTTCAGAAAGAAAAAGGAGATCAACTTCATTATTCCTACTCAGAGAATTGAGGGGAAGTGAAGTGAGAGCAGAGGTTTCTTGAAACAGTCGATTGTGGAGCTGTCTGAGCATGACTGAGAGAGAGATCTTTGAAAACCAAGTTTGCTTTCCCCACCATGTACACTCTTTCCTCACTGGGAGCCAACTGCAAAACCACCAGAGTTTCTTCAAAAATAAAGAGTGAATGGAATTTGCCACGCTGTCAAGACTAAAAAGAACTGCATTCTCCAAAGGATATGAAATGACACTGCTTGGGGGTAGAGCAAGATTGTCCATTCTTTTCACCATCACCATAACAGTAGCCTGAGGATGGTGAAATAGGTTACCTACTGCAAGGCCCAGCCAAGAAAGGTCTTCTTTCACAGATCCTTGTGCTGTCCTAATACTGTACAGTCCAAACAACAGGGAAGATGCACGAGGCAGGACCCAGATGCCAACAATGGGAGTCTCACAAACTTGCGATGAGGTCTAGGGCAGCCACAGCCAGATAGCAGGGTCACAAGGAGGTACATCACCGAAGTTTACGGAGCCAGACACAACGAGGTCATATAAACATAAGGGTCCATATAGAAATGACAGTCATCAAGTTCCATTTGCTGCTTACATCTGGCGTAGAGAGAGCAGATGCCCTCAGGAAGCTGCCATTGATATTGGCAACACCTTATTTCACTCCGTGCAGGAAACACAAAACAGACACAACTCCCTGTGCCCTCCAAGAGCCTCCATGTGTATTTGTTGAATGAATGAACTCAGGGTGACTGAAAAGCCCACTGAATACGTGTATCTCGGCTCCCCACTCTCCTCCCAACTAGGGGATTTTGGGAGCAAGTGGCAGTGAAATCAAATACTGAAAGAAAGCATTTGCTCCTAAGAAAACACAAGCAGGGAGGCCAGGATTGGTGTGAAGGTAAGGGAGTCAGGTTTTGTCCCCACACTGACCAAGATAGGGATCTGCCAAGAAGGTGACAATTTATCCCTGCTTTCTCTGAGGGAGGCTCACGCCACAGCTCAACTTGTCCACAAATGTCAACCAGCCTGATCCCTCTCCTGGCTGTGCTTGGAATTACCTGGGGAGCTTTAAAAACTGCTGATGCCTCTAGAATAATAGATTTTTTAAAAAATACATTTTTATGAAGATGAGTTACATTGATCAAGTGTTCATTGTTCTCTGGCAGTCTTCTTTGATAGCAGCGCTATTTTACTTGGAATGTAAACCTTACTCTCTTCAGTGAAGTCTAAATTTCTTTAGGGAGGGCCCATTTTATATTTATTTTCTTATTCCTACCATCTTATATAATATTTACTGTTATACAGTTATTCACCGAAGAATTGATGCTTTTGAACTGTGGTGTTGGAGAAGACTCTTGAGAGTCCCTTGGACTGCAAAGAGATCCAACCAGTCCATTCTAAAGGAAATCAGTCCTGGGTGTTCATTGGAAGGACTGATGCTGAAGCTCCAATACTTTGGCCACCTCATGCGAAGTGTTGACTCACTGGAAAAGACTCTGATGCTGGGAAGGATTGAGGGTGGGAGGAGAAGGGAACGACGGAGAATGAGATGGCTGGATGGCATCACCGACTCAATGGAGGTGAGTTTGAGTGAACTCCGGGGGTTGGTGATGGACAGGGAGGCCTGGCAAACTGTGATTCATGGGGTCACAAAGAGTTGGACATGACTGAGCGACTGAACTGAACTGTTCAAAAATGAATGGGAGAATAAGAAAATGAACATAGACATTAATAAAGGAACAAATAAATGACTATCAAACTGTTTAGGAAAGAGTTTTCAATACCAGTACAGCCCCCAAAAGGTAGTTTGCATGGTACTTTTCATTGATTTCTATATGGCACATTCTGTCAATACCATAATCATAAGTTGCTTTTGGTACTTTGTTGATTCATTAAGTAAAATATTTTATTCCCAGTGAATTTTTAAAAGAGCATAAAAGTGTTAACTGTGATAGAAGACGTGTATTGTAGCTAAGTCAGTAAAGAATCTGCCTGCAAGGCAGGAGACCTGTGTTCGATTCCTGGGTCGGGAAGATCCCCTGGAGAAAGAAATGGCAACCCACTCCAGTATATTTGACTGGAGAATCCCATGGACAGAGGAGCCTGGTGGGCTACAGTCCATAGGGTTGCAAAGAGTCATCTACTACTTAGTGACTAAACTACCGCCACCACTTCTTATGTTAAGAAGCATGGGGCACTTTCAATATGAAGTGAAATATTTTATTCCCAGAGGATTTTTAAAAGAGCATAAAAGTGTTAACTAAGATAGAAGATTTGAATTTCTTGTTAAGAAGCATTGGGCACTTTCAATATTTAAGTAAACATTTTTACAAAATTAGAGTTAAATCATTTGAAAAAGAAATTGGAACTTAATATGATGTACATGGAGATTCCTGGTAGCTCAGCTGGCAAAGAATCCACTTGCAATGCAGGAGACCCAGGTTCGATTCCTGGGTCAGGAAGATCTGCTGGAGAAGGGATAGGCTACCCACTCCAGTATTCTTGGGCTTCCCTGGTGGTCAGCTGGTAAAGAATCCGCCTGTAATGCAAGAGACCTGGATTTGATCTCTGGATTGGGAAGATCCCCGGGAAAAGGGAACTGGTTACCCACTCCAGTATTCTGGCCTGGAGAATTCCATGGACTGTATAGCCCATGAAGTAGCAAAGAATCTGACACAACTTAGCAGCTTTCACTTTTCATGATGTACATGATCGATAGAATCTACTTTGATGCTGTTCTGATTAGACAGCCTTGCTGTGGTCCTGTTGCTGGGTGGCAGCTTGATTGGTTGCTGTGTGATAGACGTTGTGATGCTCAACTCTGTTAGTCAGTCATATAACTGGAGATAAAGATAAATTCAGGACTCTATTTAGCTCTGTGACCTTCGCTGGTAATGAATCCTGTAGCCTCATTAGTTGCGATTTAAAGCTTTTTAAAATCAATTGCCTTTTTTTAATGAAGTTTTTGCTTGCTTGAAAATCAGAACAATGGTAAATACTTCAACAAACTTAACAAAAATTTATTACAGGCTAGTTGTGACCTTGAAGAGATTTTTTTTCCAATTGTAATAGCATGTATTATATAGAATGCATAGGAAGGAGTTTATTTTAATTATTATAATAATTCTTTATATGTTAAAAATTTATTATATTGCAATCTCGTGTACTTCACTATGATACATTAAAATCTCTTCTAAATCACTTATGCTCGTAGTCAGGATTTTACATTTTCATTTGTTCAGCTTATTTGACCATGTGATTGTCATATTGCTCCAGGCACAGAAGCAACCACTCTGACACTAATGTTTTTTAAACTACATTACATTATACATATGCCTAACAGAAGTATGAATCAATGCCAGCACTGCAAAGGAAAAAAATTCATGAAATGTAATGTTACATAGAAGAATAATTTACTCTGGAGGAAACCAGGGTTTTAATTTCCATAGTTTGAACTTCTATTTTTACCTGTGCACAAAAACAAGTTGAAATATTTATTCATTGGATCAATTGCATAGTGTGTATATATAGATAAAGATAGTCATAATTTTTTCAGCCATAGTTTGTGTCTTTGTGTATGGGCTATTCTATAGCTGCTAGATTATTATGTTTCATAATTATGTTGGTGCATATTTTTTCTCTTTAACTGCAGAAGGCATTCACTTTCATTATTCAGAGTGCATATACCTGGGTTGTTTTTATGAGAGTAAGATGAATTTTCAATGCATCATTCATAAACCAGAGTTACCAAGATATCATTCCTTTAGAGCTATGAAATGAGATAAACTTTAGGATGAATTTAAAACTTCGGTGCATGAAAAAGTCTCTGTATCTCACTGGATCGTTATAATAATTAAATGAGAAAATGTCTCTGAATCAATTAAGACAATGCTAACTCAGATAATCAGTGTATTAGGAAGTTTGATAAAAATAAGTTATTTGTATAGTGAAATAATGTTGACTAATTTCGTCCACTTTTTAACCAAAAATATAATTTTTATAAAAATATTCCATTAAGTTTGGATTAATCTGGGACTACCTTGGTGGTACAGTGGATAAAGATCCACCTGCCAATGCAGGGAACACGGGTTCAGTCCCTGTGCAAAGAAGATTTTACATGCCATGGACAACTAAGACCATGTGCCACAAGTCCTGAGCCCATGCTCTAGAGCCCATGCCCTGCAACAAGATAGTAACTCCCACTCACTGCAACTAGAGAAAGCCTGCACACAGTGACAAAGACCCAACACAGCCAAAAATGAAATCTAGAGGAATTTGAAAGTCAGAATAAAAGCATACAATTAACTGGACATTAATATCCAGATAAATTATCTAGTTGGATTTTACCCCCATATTGGCTCAACATATCCCAAGTTATTTATTATGAACTCATTTATTTTCCTTTAAATGGCTTGCCATTGAAAATATTTCTATATATCCATTTGTTGAAAAAATTTTATCAAATACCATCACTTTCAATTTCAGTCCCAATACCAAAACATTAGCACTTTAAAAAGGAAAGAAAACTACTAAACTTTCAGGGTATTTAAGCTACAGAGAATTTCAGGAATATTCAACTCTTCATTCCCATTTTAGTATGAGGAAATTGAGGCAGAGTGGGATAGGTGGTATATGTAATATCTCTTGCTTATTCAAATTTTAATACATCCGCGGGATCATGGAGAAAGCAAGAGAGTTTCAGAAAAACATCTATTTCTGCTTCATTGACTATGCCAAAGCCTTTGACTGTGTCGATCACAATAAACTGTGGAACATTCTGAAAGAGATGGGAATCCCAGACCACCTGACCTGCCTCTTGAGAAACCTGTATGCAGGTCAGGAAGCAACAGTTAGAACTGGACATGGAACAACAGACTGGTTCCAAATAGGAAAAGGTGTACGTCAAGGTTGTATATTGTCACCTTGCTTATTTAACTTATATGCAGAGTACATCATGAGGAACGCTGGGCTGGAAGAAGCACAAGCTGGAATCAAGATTGCCAGGAGAAATATCAGTAACCTCAGATATGCAGATGACACTACCCTTATGGCAGAAAGTGAAGAGGAACTCAAAAGCCTCTTGATGAAAGTGAAAGAGGAGAGTGAAAATGTTGGCTTGAAGCTCAACATTCAGAAAACAAAGATCATGGCATCTGGTCCCATCACTTCATGGGAAATAGATGGAAAAACAGTGGAAACAGTGTCAGACTTTATTTTTTGGGCTCCAAAATCACTGCAGATGCTGATTGCAGCCATGAAATTAAAAGATGCTTGCTCCTTGGAAGGAAAGTTATGACCAACCTTGATAGTATATTAAAAAGCAGAGACATTACTTTGCCAACAAAGGTCCGTCTAGTCAAGGCAATGGTTTTTCCCGTGGTCAAGTATGGATGTGAGAGTTGGACTGTGAAGAAAGCTGATCGCCGAAGAATCGATGCTTTTGAACTGTGGTGTTGGAGAAGACTCTTGAGAGTCCCTTATACTGCAAGGAGATCCAACCAGTCCATTCTAAAGGAGATCAATCCTGGATGTTCATTGGAGGGACTGATGCTGAAGCTGAAACTGCAATACTTTGGCCACCTCATGCGACAAGTTGACTCACTGGAAAAGACTCTGATGCTGGGAAAGGTTGGGGGCAGGAGGAGAAGGGGACGACAGAGAATGAGATGGCTAGATGGCATCACCGACTCTGTGGACATGAGTTTGAGTGTACTCCGGGAGTTGGTGATGGACAGGGAGGCCTGGCGTGCTGTGATTCATGGGGTCGGGGAGAGTCGGACACGACTGAGCGACTGAACTGACTGAATCAGTGCTATAAATAGATATGGACTTCAGAAGCAGACACTCTTTCTTCAATAGGTAGGAAGGAGGGAAAGAAGTGAGGGAAGAGAAAAATAGGTCTAGCAGATGGGAGAAAAACAAATGGAATTACAAAGCCAATCACATAAGGCAAGGAGAGAAAGGAGCTATGTATGTTATGGTCCCCAAACACATTTATCTAGGAAGCTCAGACTATCACAACATTCAGACTTAAACGTACATTTTAAAGCAGACTATGAGTTTTAAAAATTTACAAATAATACAGTATTCTTGTATGTGAGAGATGGCTAGCAAAAACAAACCAGAAAGCAACCTTCTTCTGTTCTCTGTGTGCAAAAGTCTTCTAGATAGTGGTGTTTGTTTGTTTCATTAGTCATAATCCATATCAGTATTTTATTGTTTATAACAATTGAGATGATTATTTAAATAATCAAAAGTGTATAAAATAAACTTCAACAGAGCATTGGTATTTACACACTCCTTAAAACATTCAGTCCAGTAACTCAGTTGTGTCCGATTCTGCAAAGCCATGGACTGCAGCACGCCAGGCCTCCCTGTCCATCACCAACACTGGAGTCTACTCAAACTCATGTCCATTGAGTCGGTGATGCCATCCAACCATCTCATCCTCTGTTGTCCCCTCCTCCTCCTGACTTCAATCTTTCCCAGCATCAGGGTCTTTTCCAGTGTCAGTTCTTCACATCAGGTGGCCAAATTATTGGAGTTTCAGCTTCAGCATGAGTCCTTCCAATGAATATTCAGGACTGATTTACTTTAGGATGGACTGGTTGAATCTCCTTGCAGTCCAAGGGTCTCTCAAGAGTCTTTTGCAACACCAGTTCAAAAGCATCAGTTCTTCGGCACTCAGCTTTCTTTATGGTCCAACTCTTATATCCATACATGACTACTGGAAAAAAACATAGTTTTGATTAGACAGACCTTTGTTGGCAAAGAAATGTCTCCAGTTTTTAATATGCTATCTAGATTTATTATAGCTTTTCCTCCAAGGACCGAACATCTTTCAATTTTGTGGCTGTAGTCACCATCTGCAGTGATTTTGGAGCCCCCCAAAATAAAGTCTGTCACTGTTTCCACTGTTTCCCCATCTATTTGCCATGAAATGATGGGACCAGATGCCATGATCTGAGTTTTTAACGTTGAGTTTTAAGCCAGCTTTTTCATGCTCCTCTTTGACTTTCATCAAAAGTCTCATTAGTTCTCTTTCTGCCATAAGGGTGGTGTCACTGCATATCTGAGGTTATTGATATTTCTCCCAGAAATCTTGATTCCAGCTTGTGATTCATCCAGCCTCACATTTTGTATGATGTGTTCTGCATGTAAGTTAAATAAGCAGGGTGACAATATACAGCCTTGACATACTCCTTTCCCAATTTGGAACCAGTCCGTTGTTCCATGTCTGGTTCTAACTGTTGCTTCTTGACCTGCATACAGGTTTTGCAAGAGGCAGGTAACGTGTTCTGGTATTCCCATCACTTGAAGAATTTTCCAAAATTTGTCGTGATCCACACAGTCAAAGGCTTTGATGTAGTCAATAAAGCAGAAATAGATGTTTTTTTTTTTTTTTTCTGAAATTCTCTTGTTTTTTTGATGAGCCAACAGATGTTGGTAATTTGATCTCTGGTTCCTTTGTTTTTTCTAAATCCAGCTTAAATATCTGGAAGTTCACGATTCATGTACTGTTGAAGCCTGACCTGGAGAATTTTTAGTATTACTTTGCTAGTGTGTGAAATGAGTGCAGTTGTGCGGTAGTTTGAACATTATTTGGCATTAAAATGGTTAATTTTTTGATGATAGGGATTTTCCTCAACAAACGTATAGCAATCATTATGCCTTCAATTCTGTTAGCCATGTTGTACCTTTCAAGACAGTTTTGTTAACATCATTGCCAAGCTTTCTAGAATTTGAATCCTGGCTCAGGCATGTGGAATTACTACATTCTCTCTTGTCATGTTTTGTGATGACTTTTGTCCTAAGCTCTTTTGGTGTATGCAAAGAGAATGGAGTTAGAGCGGTTGGCCAGAAATTCACAGATTTCCTTTGAGAAGGATGATGAGATACTCATTTGTCCAATCTCCTCTTTTATTTTTTATTGAAGTTCAGTTGATTTATAGTATGATATTAGTTTCACATGCATAGCAAAGTGACTTGGTGATACATATAAATATGTATGTATTCTTACTCATTTGAAAATTCTTTTTCATTAGAGTTTATTACAAGATATTGAATATAGTTCCTTCTGCTATACACTATTCTAGTCTTTTGTTTTATGTATGATAGTGGGCATCTGTTAAACTGATACTCCCAATTTACTCCTTCCATCCTCTTCCCCTTGGTAACCATAAGTTTGTTTTCTATCTGTGAGTCTGTTTCTTTTTTGTATATAAGTTCATTTGTACTGTATTTTAGATTCCACATATAAGTGATATCATATATTATTTGTCTTTGTCTGACTTACTTCATTTAGTATGATAACTTCTAGGGCTATCCATGTTGCTTCAAATGGCATTATTTAGTTCTTTTTATGACTGAGTAGTATTCTATCATGTGTGTGTATATTAAATAATGTACTAGATATAACATATCTTTTGACTGACACTTAGTTTTGCTTCCATGTCTTGGCTATTGTAAATAGTATTTCTGTGAGTACTGGGGTACACGTATCCAATTTCAAATTAGGGCTTTCATATTTTTCAGATATATGCCTAGAAGTGGGATTAGTGGATTTTACAGCAATTCTATTTTTAGTTTTTTAAGGACCTTTGATAATATTTTCATAGTAGCGGCACCAATTTGCATTCCCACTAGCAGTGTAGGAGGGTTTCCTTTTCTCCTCATGTTCTCTACCATTTATTATTTATAGACTTTGATGGTGGCCATCTGACCACATTAGGTGATACCTCATTGTAGTTTTTATTTGCTTTTGTCTAATAATTAGTGATGTTGACCATCTTATCATGTACCCATTGACCATCTGTATGTCTTTTGAAAAATGTCAGTTTAGGTTTTCTGCTCTTTTTTTTTTTTGGATTAGGTTTTTGCTTTCCTGTTATTAAACTGTATGACCTGTTTGTGTATTTTTGAAATTAAAAGCCCTTTCAGTCACATTATTTGCAAATATTTTCTCCAGCTCATAGGTTTTTCTTTTCAGTTTATTTATAATGTTTTTTGGGCTTCCCTTGTGGCTCAGCTGGTAAAGAATCCACCTGTAATGCGGGAGACCTGGGTGTGATTCCTGGGTTGGGAAGATCCCCTGAAGAAGGAAAAGGCTACCCACTCCAGTGTTCTGGCCTGGAGAATTCCATGGACTGTATAGTCCATGGGGTCCACAAAGAGTCAGACACAAAGAGTCGGACTGAGCGACTTCACTTCATTTCATGACGTTCTTTGCTCTGCAAAAGTTGTTAAGTTTGGCTAGGTCCCATTTATTTCTGCTTTTATGTCTGTCTTTGTGGTGACTGGCCTAAGGAAACAATCCTACAATGGTGTTATATCTTGTATTTAAGTCTTCAAGGTCTATTCCCCTCTTGACATGAGAGGTAACAGTGGGTAAAGAGACCATTGAAATTTGTCAGGAATCTGAGTTAAGGATTATGCATTATAGGTAATCCCTGAAACTATGTATTTATAGTGCATGGCTCCATAGTCACAGAAGCTACAGTAAGGATACGAAGTTCATATTGCTCACCACATGACAGGCCAATAAATCAAGGGACAAGTTGTTGGGGCAAGAAATAGTGATTTTATTCAGAAAGCCATAAGACCAAGAAGATGATGAATTAGTGTCCCTAAGAACCATCTTACTGGGATCTGGATACTAGTTTTTTTTTGTTTTTTCTTCTTTTTATAGAACAAGCAGGGGAGAGGTGAGGAGGAGGTAAACTATAAAGGCCAATATATTTTGCACGTATCTCCTGGTTTTGGCCAGACTCTATATGGTTTGTGTTCATTTCTTCTATTCTGCAGCCATTCAAAATTCAGTTCAGTTCAGTCACTCAGTTGTGTCCAACTCTTTGCGACCCAATGAATCGCAGAACACCAGGCCTCCCTGTCCATCACCAACTCCAAAGTCTACCTAAACCCATGTCCATTGAGTTGGTGATGCCATCCAACCATCTCAACCTCTGTCATCCCCTTCTTCTCCTGCCCTCAGTCTTTCCCAGCATCAGTAAAAGATTGACCTTTTCCAAAGGTCAGCGCTTTGTATCAGGTGGCCAAAGTATTGGAGTTTCAGCTTCAACATCAGTCCTTCCAGTGAACACCCAGGACTGATCTCCTTTAGGATGGACTGGTTAGAACTCCTTGCAGTCCAAGGGACTCTCAAGAGTCTTCTCCAACACCACAGTTCAAAAGCATCAATTCTTCGGAGCTCAGCTTTCTTTATAGTCAAACTCTTACATCCATACTGGCTACTGGAAAAACCATAGCCTTGACTAGACAGACCTTTGTGGACAAAGTAATATCTCTGCTTTTTAATATGCTGTCTAGGTTGGTCATAACTTTGCTTTCAAGGAGTAAGCGTCTTTTAATTTCCTGGCTGCAATCACCATCTGCAGTGATTTTTGGAGCCCCAAATAATAAAGTCAGCCACTGTTCCCGCTTTTTCCCCGTCTATATGCCATGAAGTGATGCGACCAGATGCCATGATCTTAGTTTTCTGATTGTTGAACTTTAAGCCAACTTTTTCACTCTTCTCTTTCACTTTCATCAAAAGGCTCTTTAGTTACGCTGAATCAAAACGTTTCTTGTGAGCTGAACAAAGGCATTGAAAGGAGGGTCCCTGGGGATGGACCACTGTGTATTCTTTAAACTATAGTCAATGTTCCTTTGGGTTAGTGATTAACTTGTAGCAAAAAACAACAGAACACAAAAAGTTAAAGAAACATCTAATATAGAGTCAGATTGATTCTTCACTATTATAGCTGTGCAACTTTCTGGCATATAAAATATATATATTTTTTGTATCATAAATATGTGCCAACTTTGGTATAATAACTCACATACTTCATCTAGAGAACTCATCTATTCTGGGTCAAAGATCATTTAAGTATTACAAGAAAGTACTTTCACTATTCTCCAGATCCTTCACTTCTCTTATTCCGTTGGGTGCTTCAGTTCTTTACATCAGTATAAACTTTGAGAGAAGACAAGATTTCTAGTTTTAATGAATCTAATTAGGAAATCTGTATCTTTGTATACTCAGTATTCCCCCAAAAGTTTTAAAGTATTATTTATGACATTGTTAAAATCAGCAAAGTAAATTTGAAACTAGACACTTCATATGAGGCTTAAACAGTACAAGGGCTTCTCTGGTGGCTCAGATGATAAAGAATCTGCCTACAATGCAGGAGACCTGGGTTGAATCCCTGGGTTCGGAAGATCCCCCAGAGGAGGGAATGGCAACCCACTCCAGTATTCTTGCCTGTGGTCTCTCTAAAATGGCCAGGTATTATTGTAGCCCCTTTTGAGGAATTTTGTTTATATAATCATTTCTTTCTCAATGCTGCATAGATATTTAATACAAAAAATTCATATATCCAGTTGTATAATTTAAATTAGTCAAAAGTAGATATTTAATGAGATATCTATTGAGTTATCTAGTGAGATATCTCTACTAGGGAACCTATAGAAAGACTAAATATTGCAGTTGAACATGCTCTTAAGAACTGATAATCTTCAGTTAAAAGCAAAGTAGAAACAATCATCTCATATTTAAAACAGTAAATAAAAGAGGGCTTACAGTTTCTATACTATTGATAAAATTTACTCATCAGTTTAAATAGAAAATTGTGTTAGCATTTTATGCTAAAATAATGTTGGTCGTGCATTTGACATGTACTAGATTATTCATATTGAAGTTTGAGGGCTCTTACTACGGTCAGTTAATTGAACACCCCCACCGAGGTCTTTTCCATTTTTAGGTCTTTAGACCTGCTTTTCTTCTGGCAGAAATACTCTTCCACTTATCTTCATATATGCCTCCTTTTGAATGTTAAGAATAGACTTACTAAATGTAATCTCTGACTATCTTACTTAGCTAAAGTATCTTCCTCTCTTCAGTCATAAAGTCACTCTGTGTTCATGTTAGTGTTTATTGGACCTGAAATTAACTTACTTATTCAGTTGTTCATAATTTTTTTTCTGTCTCTTCCCAATAAAATGTTAGTTCCAGGAAGTCAGAGAGTTTGTATAATTTGTTTCCAGTTAAATTTCCCCAATACCTAAAATAACATTCAGTACATAATAAAGAAATAAAATAGAAAAATGCACAAACTAATTCCTGGAGTTTTCTGGAGTTTCATGTATTCTCTTATGTTAAGTGTTTTTCATATGTTGATATGACACAAATTTGATAGTTTTTCTGAGATGGAATTCATTCATTTCATCTCCAATGAAAGGGGGCTACAAGAATACCTATAGATAATACAGTACTCAGTTTTGCTATTACTGAAGGACCTATGCATGAAATCAGTTCAAGTTCCAATTTGTTCACCCAAAGGCTTGCAGTCAAAAATACCCTTTCATAATATTATTATACCATTTACAATCCATTGACTGTTTGTTTCAGTTGCCAACTGTTTTCATTCCTGGATTTAACTGTGAACCATTTTAGAAAATATGACAATTCAGACACATTCCAAGACATTATGATTCAATATGTCTTATATGGGATTGAATGTCTGTATTTCAAAACTTCACAAGTGATTCACAAGTGACTTCACAAGTGACTCACAAGTGACTTCACAAGTGACTCACAAGTGACTCACAAGTGACTTCACAAGTGCCTACTGCACTAGGCATTATTTTTCTTTATTCATTTTTTAGAGTGGGTTAAAATAGTAAAAATGGAAAAAATGAAATGATATGTAAATAAAGTAAATAGTGAAGGAATATAAATTGAGCAGTTCACACACTGGTAAATTATCCCTTGAATAAAAAGTAGTTAATTGATTTTGCGTGTCTCCTACTTTCCTAGCCTTTTGTACTATATAGAAAATACTAGGGATAAGTGACAAAGAGAAGAGAAGGAAAAAAAATGAAAGACCATATTAGTGAATTAACTGGAGTCAATGAATGCTTCTTTTTGGCAGTGAAATATATTTCTTACTTTGTGTTCCAGTAAACTCACAGTTTCCAAAATTGCATTTCAAAGTCATTGAACTAATTTCTTCTTCGGTAATAAGACCCTGCTATGTTCCCAGTTAATTTACTTGATTATTTTATAATGAAGGCCAGGAGTCCTTGTCTTTCAAATTTATTTCTATGTGCAAATTCTATAATTTCAGAAGGATACTTAAAACATAGGAAAAACTTGCTTATTCATTCATTTACTTTAGCCTAAAGGAGTAATCTTAATATTCTTATTTATCTAATGTACAATTAATGTTAAATATCCTGAGACATATAATGAGATCTTGGCTCAAGTTTCCCATATTTTCACCCTCCCTCCCCTCAGAATCTCTCTTGGGTAAATTCACTTGTGTGAATTCACTAAATAGTTTTCCATTGCCAACCTGATCTATTATGCTTTCGCTGTAAGCCAGTATTTTATTTTCCCTGTAATGTATGCATAGAAACCTTGCAATTGTGCCATGTTAATTTTTCATACACATGGCTTAACCCAACTCTTTTTATTTAACATTCCTAATTCATTAGTGTTTGAAAGAGAGAAATGTATAGTTAGGGAGGAAGAAAGTAGCAAAGATGAAGACCATTTCAGTAAATTTTACTATCTTCAGTTCAGTTCAGTCACTCAGTCGTGACCGACTCTTTGCGACCCCATGAATCACAGCACGCCAGGCCTCCCTGTCCATCACCAACTCCCGGAGTTCACTTAAACTCATGTCCATCGAGTCGGTGATGCCATCCAGCCATCTCATTCTCTGTCGTCCCCTTCTCTTCCCACCCCCAATCCTTCCCAGCATCAGACTCTTTTCCAGTGAGTCAGCTCGTCGCATGAGGTGGCCAAAATACTGGAGTTTCAGCTTTAGCATCAGTCCTTCCAATGAACACCCAGGATCGATCTCCTTCAGTCTTGAATCAAAGTACTTCTGCCCATTCGGGTTAATGTATTTCTACCCCATGTTTGTTCAAAATTAGATTATTCCCACTTTGTTAGTCTTTTGTAAACCAAAATATTTTAGCTTTTAAAAATCTGTTTTAGAAGTAATTCAGTTCTTTTCTAAAGAAAGTTTAAAATGTTGATGTTTTTCTCTCTAGATTATCCCTACTAATAGTTTAGTTTGATTCTCTTAAGCAAATGTTCATTGTCCTTTTGTGTACCTAACAACATACTAAATAATTAATATGCAGCAATGAATATAATGAAATCCCTGTTCCAAAGAAACTTACTGTAAGTGAGAAATATAGATATGTAAACTCATTAATTCAGTTCAATAGAATGTTTAAAAAAGATATATGTTCACATAACATGGAGGCAGAGAAGTAGAAGAAGGGAAACTATTTAATGTTGAAGTTAACTAGTTAATTTCTTCAACTAGAATGTTGAAGAAATGAATGAGCAAGAAGAAAGCAAAGAACTTATAAATAGTCATAGAATAAATAATCATGGGGAAATGATGAGATAAGAAAAGACATGTGCCATACAAGTGAATGAGGAAAGAGTTTTAATGAAGGGGGGATATAGTTCAATAGGGTCAAATATCATAGAGAATTTCTGCATGACAGGGCTGTCTAGGTTCTTAGGTTTGTGGCAAAATGAATGCAATGGATAACTCTTTACAACCTAAAGAACTATCTCCCAAATGGTGGAGAGAGACATCATGTTCCAAGTTAGGGAAAGAGTAAGACATCAGAGGTAAAATGTAGGATCATAGATGTTGACTAATCTTTCAAAAAGCTGAGTCAACCCATGAATGGTATGCTTTGTCTTAAGGCTGAGACTCAGAATCCAGAGTCTATCATGCTTCAGGAGAAATTACATTGTAATTCCCTCCTGAAATGGTCCCCAAACTTCAATGAAAATATTTATGTACATAAGTGGATTGTTCTGATGGTCTTGGGAAAAGAAGGAGAGGTTAATGAGAAAGAAGAGAGGCCTGACAAACTTTAGCTCTTTGCTGCCTAACATGGGGAGAAAGCATCCTTCTATTATGTTGATTAGCAACCGAAGATCCAGACAAAGGAAAGAGTTTGTCTGCAGCAGACAAACTCTTAGGGCAGCAGGAAAGGATTCCTGATCCAGAAAGAGGGGAAACCTTTAAGACAAACAGCAAATAAAATGATTTGCTTTATTTGTTGTTGTCTGTTATTCAGTCACTAAGTTGGGTCTGACACTTTGGGATCCCATGGACTACAGCACACCAGGCTTCCTTGTGCTTCACCGTCACCTGAAGTTAACTCAAACTCATGTCCATTGTGTCGATGATGCCATCCAACCATCTTATACTCTGCTGCCCCCTTCTCCTTTTGCCTTCAGTGTTTCCCAGAATCAGGGTCTTTTCCAACGAGTCAGCTCTTCGCATCAGATGGCCAAAGTATTGGAGGTTCAGTGTCAGTCCTTCCAGTGAATATTCAGGGTTGATTTTCTTCAGGATTGACTGGTTGGATCTTCTTGCAGTCCAAGGGACACTTGAAAAACTTTCAGCACCACAATTTGAAAACATCAGTTCTTTGGTCCTCAGCTTTGTTTATGGTTCGAATCTCACATCCGTACATGGCTATTGGAAAAACCATAGCTTTGACTAGAAGGACATTTGTCAGCAAAGTAATGTCTTTGCTTTCTAATATGCTACCTATGTTTGCTATAGCTTTTCTTCAAAGGAGCGAATGTCTGTCAATTTCTTCTCTGCAGTCACCATCTGCAGTGATTTTGGAGTCCACAAAAATAAAATCTGCCATTGTTTCCACATTTTCCTCTTCTATTTGCCATGAAGTAATGGGACCAGATGGCATGATCTTCATTTTTTGAATGTTGAGTTTTAAGCCAGCTTTTTCACTCTCCTCTTTCACACTCATCAAGAGGCTTTTTGTTTCTCTTTGCTTTCTGCCACGAGAGTGATATCCTCTGCATATCTGAGGTTGTTGAAATTTCTCCCAGCAATCTTGATTCCAACTTGTTTTTCATCCAGCCTGACATTCCACATGATGTACTTTTCATAGAAGTTAAGTGTACAGCCTTGAGGTATTTCTTTCCCAACTTTGAAACAGTTGTTCCATGTCTGGTTCTAACTATTGTTTCTTGACCAGCGTACAAGATTCTGAGGAGACAGATAAGGTGGTCTGGTGTTCCTATCTCTTTAAGAATTTTCCATAGTTTGTTGTAATCTACACAGTCAAAGACTTTAGCATAGTCAATGAAGCAGAAGTAGATATTTTTCTGAAATTCCCTTGTTTTCTCTGTGATCCAAATTAATTGGCTTAATTTGATGGCTGATAATTATCATGGAGAAAGCAAGAGAGTTCCAGAAAAGCATCTATTTCTGCTTCATTGACTATGCCAAAGCCTTTGACTGTGTGGATCACAATAAACTGTGGAAAATTCTGAAAGAAATGGGAATCCCAGACCACCTGACCTGCCTCTTGAGAAACCTGTATGCAGGTCAGGAAGCAACAGTCAGAACTGTACATGGAACAACAGACTGGTTCCAAATAGGAAAAGGAGTACGTCAAGGCTGTATATTGTCACCCTGCTTATTTAACTTATATGCAAAGTACATCATGAGGAACACTGGGCTGGAAGAAGCATGAGCTGGAATCAAGAATGCTGGCAGAAATATCAATAACCTCAGATATGCAGATGACACTACCCTTATGGCAGAAAGTGAAGAGGAACTCAAAGGCCTTTTGATGAAAGTGAAAGAGGAGAGTGAAAAGTTTGGCTTGAAGCTCAACATTCAGAAAACAAAGATCATGGCATCCGGTCCCATCACTTCATGGGAAATAGATGAAAAACAGTGGAAACAGTGTCAGACTTTATTTTTTTGGCCTCCAAAATCACTGCGGATGCTGATTGAAGCCATGAAATTAAAAGACGCTTACTCCTTGGAAGGAAAGTTATGACCAACCTAGATAGCATATTAAAAAGCAGAGACATTACTTTGCCAACCAAGGTCCGTCTAGTCAAGGCTATGGTTTTTCCCGTGGTCATGTATGGATGTGAGAGTTGGACTGTGAAGAAAGCTGAGCGCCGAAGAATTGATGCTTTTGAACTTTGGAGACTCTTGAGAGTCCCTTGGACTGAAAGGAGATCCAACCAGTCCATTCTAAAGGAGATCAGTCCTGGGTGTTCATTGGAAGGACTGATGCTAAAGCTGAAACTCCAATACTTTGGCCACCTCATGCAACAAGCTGACTCACTGGAAAAGAGTCTGATGCTGTGAAGGATTGGGGGCAGGAGGAGAAGGGAACGACAGAGAATGAGATGGCTGGATGGCATCACCGACTTGATGGACATGAGTTTGAGTGAACTCCAGGAGTTGGTGATGGACAGGGAGGCCTGGCGTGCTGTGATTCATGGGGTCGCGGAGAGTTGGACATGACTGAGCGACTAAACTGAACTGAGCATATTCTTTAAAAGCATATACTGGAAAATCATGTTTCCTCAGTGCATGAAGGAAATCATAATGATGTGAAGAATCTTTGACATAAAATGAAAATAAATCTTTATATTAGAGTGCATAGAACTAACAATGTTGGGGGAGAAAAATGTATAGTTTAAAAATCTTAGATTAGAAAGTTTGTGCAATAACTTGATGTAAACAGAGAAGGTAGGACACTGTAATTTCTTGAAAAAACTGGTACTAGAATTGCTAGGTAACTTAAATGAGTCTCATCATTCATTAGGAGAATTTCTTTAAACAAGGCCCATTAATTAAGATGTCATTGAACACAGAAAAACAAAATAAATTAAAGGTGATGTGGGCAATGGATAAAAGTTAAGCTAGGCTAAAAACGCACCTTAATAAAAGAGAGAAAATATAAAGTAAAAGAGATGGATAATAAAAGAAAAATAATCTTAATGCAGATAGTTTAGAATAAACATGAAATCACAATACTTTTAGACAAAGCATTGATGAAAGTATTCTAATCTATAATTGTGACTCACCATTTATTGATTTGAGTAGTAACAACTTTAAATACACTAAGGAAGTAAAAGAATGTGTGTTTTGGCTCTCATTACTTTTTTATTCCAGAAAGTGAGATAATAAATAAATGTCCACATGCATAATTAGAAGGCAAATATATTAATGATTCGAAGATGTTGACAGTGAATACTAAGAATATTAATTTATGGAAAGGGGTGAATTTGAGAAAAGAAATTTCTTTCAGACTGAAAGAATTCAAGAATTCAATAGAGTCAGCTGAGAGAAGGAGACAGAAATTATAGCATAAGATTGTAAATCTCATAATGCAGTCAGATGAATATAAGAGACAATTCATCATTAGCATATTTCTATGTACAACATACACTTTAAACTAAACTCTTAGGAAGAAATATTTCCTTGGGATGCCAGGATAAATTAGACTTTTAGATAAAGCAGAAGAAAGAATACCTTTTTTATTTCTCATCAGCTAAATATTGGAATTCCTCCACTTATTAGGGTCACTAAACAGATCTAAAAGGGAAAAATTAATTAAATAAAATTATGGCTCAGTGGAAAGAAAGTTAGTACCCTGGTAGTGGAGTCAGATTAAAATGTCTACAGAAATTAATCATGGAAAATACTCCTCTACTTCCTTTATTGGGTAAATTAGAAGGCTGCAAGATTAAGGGAGCTCCAGAATAAAATAGTTTTATAGTTTTTCTGGACTGTGATGTAAAGTTCCCTGCTGCTCTGGCTCAGGTTATATGACCTAGAATATCCAGTGTTGCTGGAGGAATCCATAGAAGCTAGAAGTTCTTTGTGAATTCTTTGGCAAGCCATGATAGAAGTCACAATTCTGATTTCTATGGTTTTGGAAATAGAACATATCTTCTGTTTCAAAAAAGTACTATTTAAATAGCAGTTCCTGGTATGCTTCTGGGACCCATTAGAAACTAAGAATCTGGCCAGAGGACACTGGCCAACTGTAAAATTAACTGACTTTCTTAAGGTGGATATTTTCTGAATCAGTATATCATAAGGCTTAATAGATACAAAACATACAACTCTCCAATAATAAGAGTGTATTTGGCTTTGATCTTAATCAATTTTAGACTCATGAGTAAATTATACAAAGAAGTGAACCAAGAAAACCATTTCACTGACTTTGGTTGTGCTAATGCCTCTCTTTCAACTCAATGCTTTTTGCTCGGTGGAAGTTTTCATGTGACTAGTAGGCAGGGAGAGAAAGCAAAAAGCAAAAAACAGCCCTGATTTAGAGATATATATATTTGCCTGAAATGTAGGAATTTGCTAAAAATGAAATATTGTCATACTGGAGCTTCACTTGTTACTGAGTCCAAACTCACTTTCTGCTTGCTGCATGACAAGTCAATGCATCCGAGAGAAGGGGTTGAACCAAGGAAGAGACTTTATTCAGTAAGCTGACTGACCGAGAAGATGGCAGGCTAGCACCTCAAAATAACCATCTTTTCTGGGTCTAGATGCCAGGTTCTTTTATAGATTAGAGATGGGGGGAGATGAGGAAGCAAAGTAGAAATATCATTAATCTTACAAACATCTCCTAGAATGGCAAGACTCAGGCAAGAGATGTGTTAATTTCTTCCCTCTTGCCATCTACAGGTGGATAGGGTTCTGAACAAAGGCACTTTAACAGTCAGGCAGAGGGGCTGGATTCCCTGAGGCAGGCATTCTGTATAATTATAATAACAAAAATACTGAATATTTAGTCAAAGAAACAGTTCCAACATACAGTCAAAACTGGTTCTTCTCTGCAACACACTCAGTGTTCCTAAGGAACAGCGAGGAGTGGAAATCATTCAAATGGACAGAGAAACACACAAGCAGAGCATGTGCTACTGTGTATGGAGGAAGACGTAGCCTGAGATAAAATCAGTTCAGTTCAGTTCAGTCGCACAGTTGTGTCCGACTCTTTGAGACCCCATGAACCACAGCACACCAGGCCTCCCTGTCCATCACCAACTCCCAGAGTTCACCCAAACCCATGTCCATTGAGTTGGTGATTCAATCCAAACTTCTTATCCTCTGTCTTCCCCTTCTCCTCCTGCCTGCAATCTTTCCCAGCATCAGGATATTTTCAAATGAGTCAGCTCTTTGCATCAGGTGGTCAAAGTATTGGAGTTTCAGCTTCAACATCAGTCCCTCCAATGAACACCCAGGACTGATCTCCTTTAGGGTGGACTGGTTGGATCTCCTTGTAGTCCAAGGGACTCTCAAGAGTCTTCTCCAACACCACAGTTCAAAAGCATCAATTCTTCTGCGCTCAGCTTTCCTTATAGTTAAACTCTCACATCCATACATGACTACTGGAAAAACCATAGCCTTGACTAGATAGACTTTTGTTGACAAAGTAATGTCTCTGCTTTTTAATACGTCTGTCTAGGTTACATCAATACAAATTCAAGGGCAATAATAAATGGCTTGGCTGATGGATCAGGCTTCTGAAGGGCATATAACTCTAACTATAAAAATCATACACAAAGATGATAAATGAATTTACCCATGGAAATGAGTTGGTAGATATTTTTGTCTCACTATCAAATCCCACCAGAGAGCATCCACTCCAGAAGAAGCCTTCTACAACCAGGTATATGAGATGTGTTTCTCAGTGGCCTTCCGTTAACCTCTATTCTTAGTTATACTGATGTTTTGCAAGAGGCTGCTAATGTAGTAGGCAATGGCAATCCACTCTAGTACTCTTGCCTGGAAAATCCCATGGGCGGCGGAGCCTGGTGGGTTGCCGTCTATGGGGTCACACAGAGTCAGACAAGACTGAGGCGGCTTAGCAGCAGCAGCAGCTAATGGAGTAGCATGGTAGCAAGGATAGAGGCCATGTAAATGTTCAATAGGATGGCTTCTCTGACACCAAGACTGATTTGACTACTGTTGCTGTTGAGTGTTCATCTGGTTGGTAGCAACGAATGATGCCAGTTCTTTCATAGGATACCATCTTGTGAAAAGAACAGCCTGTGATTTAGTGGAAAGTTAATTATGTCTATTTCCTTCAATCCTGGAGGATTCAGTGATTCATCTTTATTGGAATTGACATTTGCTCTGATACTATTCTCTGCCTACAATATCTCTGCTAAAGTCACTGGCTTAGAGAATTCCTGCCTTACCTTCATGGGATAACATATGATAAAATTACTAATCAAAGGAGACATCTCATAATGAAGAAGATGCAAAACTAAGCATAACCACAGGATCCAGTGATCCTGTCCATCACCATTCAGAAGCACTCATTCTAATAAAATAGTGAAATAGTCTGTTAAAGACTCAAGTTCTAGGTGAGGTATGACACACTCTGTGAGATTAGATTGCAGTTCTCATAATGCAGTTTGTACATGGAACAAACAACAGATATGTGTTTTTAATATGAGAATACACAAGTTTGGGGAAAACTGGCCAAACTAAGATTATCTCCTTGCATTGTCACTCTCTCTAGGAAAGAAAACTTATTTGTGCCTCTCATTTGCCAAATCATGGATCTCATTGGACTAAAGTTCTTGAGCAAGACTTTATTTCTCTGGGGAGACTGTAAGAACACAGTAAATTTTAGTGAAACTGAAAATATTACCTAACAACTGACTAAGTACTACCAGGCACTTATTGACCAGCAGACTAAGAAAGGAATTACTCTTCTGAAAGAGTTAATTGAATGAATGGAACTAATGTTGCTGCAATGTAATTGGTACCACCATGAATAGATTAAAAATTCAGTGAATTCATGAAGGTTTCTATGTTATTCTTTGTCTGATGATAACAATGAGCTGGCATGCACAAGGTAACTCAGAGCTTGTACCTTACAGATTAGTATAGCTGATGTACTGAAAAAATTAAACAAAAACCTAAAAAGGGATGCTGAGTATCAATTAGAATGTTGAGACAAATTGAAATAGTAGAGACTGTAGTTTGTTCCAATAACCATGGCATTTTAGTTTGTCTTTGAGAGATTTTACATCTTAAAGCCCATGTGGCAGAGATTGTGATAGGTATTTTTGCTGCCTGATCATATCTTTTCAGCTTACTATGATTTTAGATGCAATTGCTGCTGGTTCAGTAATGTCAGTTTCTTCCACATTAAAATAAATAGTGTGGACTTTTCCAATTTTTTCTTCAGTATCTTCTCCAAAACCACAAGATACCAATTCATCTAATACCCCAGAAAAACCCAGAAGTGATGGGGTAAAAGAGCACTGCTGGGGTTAAACCTCAGTTAATGGGCAGAAGAAGCTGGTAGATGAAAGTTCTAACCTTGTATCTTTTGGAAGAAAATATTGGAAATGATTCTATATACTGCTTTAGGAAACTCAAGAAATTTAGCCCCAAATATTTAAAGCAAATGTTTCAACTGTTATTGTTTAGTTGCTAAGTCATGTCTGATTCTTTTGTGAACTCATTGACTGTAGCCCACCAGGCTCCCCTGTCCATGGGATTTTCCAGGCAAGAATACTTGAGTGGGTTGCCAGTTCCTTCTTTCTCCAGGGATCTTCCTGACCCAAAGATTGAACCCACGTCTCCTGCATTGGCAGGCATATTTTTTAACATTGAACTACCTTGGAAGCCCAAATATTTCAACATTGTATGCCATTATTTTTGCTTTTCTTTATTAGCTGTATCAATTTGCTTACTTTCTACTCTGTCTTTGAAATCATCTTTCAAATAAACTACCTACATCCCAGTCATTGTGCTAGGCTCTATTCTGGTGGAATCCAAACTCAGATGGCAGAGAATGTCTTATTTGTGCCTGTGTTTATAATTTTTTTAAGTCAATTCCTGGTATATGGTAGTACTCAATGATTCTTTATTTTCAAATAGACAGGATTATTAACCATAGGGGAAACAAATATTTAAGCAACAATTTAATCTGACTAGAATGGAAATAACAGTGGAAACATTGTCTGTATGTGTCCTTAATTTTTTTTCTAAACAGAGCAGAAATTAGAAGGATATAAAACTAAGATGTACATAATTAGATGATAGATAATGAGTACTGAACTGGAGATCCCCCCCCACTCCCCAAAATTAATAAGAGAAAAAGAAAAGGCAGTAACAGTCCTAAAGAGTTGGAAAAAATAATGATTAAAATGTTACTCTTTCAATCCATCTCCTCACCACGACTCTCTAATTCCTATTTGATTCATATGCCTGTGTAATTCTTCTGTTCCTATGCACATCATTTTGCTGTTACTGATTTTGTTTTCCCTTGCAATGTGACTATCATAGCTCTAGTTTTATGTCAATTTCTAGTTCCATATCACAACTAGACTGTCTGAACTACAAATCCTAATTTACAAAAAAGAAAGTCTCCTTGGTGTGTTGTGGCTATAACAGTGGGGTCCTGTACTGTGCTTCTCACTCAGCAGCACTTAAAAAAGTAGAATCCCACAAACACATTAGCATTTCTCTAAAAAAATTATATATGTATACACACATACATACATGAAGAAAATGATTGCTGAAGATTTTGAACAGCAAAATAATACTTTTCAATTTTAATAGTGTATCTTTATCTATAAAGTGTTAAATAATACAGGAAGAACTAAAGAACCTCTTGATGAAAGTGAAAGAGGAGAGTGAAAAAGTTGGCTTAAAGCTCAACATTCAGAAAACTAAAATCATGGCATCTGGTCCCATCACTTCATGGAAAATAGATGGGGAAACAGTGGCTGACTTTATATTTCTGGGATCCAAAATCACTTCAGATGGTGATTGAAGCCATGAAATTAAAAGTTGCTTACTCCTTAGAAGGAAAGTTATGACCAACCTAGACAGCATATTAAAAAGCAGAGTCATTACTTTGTCAACAAAGGTCCATCTAGTCAAGGTTATGGTTTATCCAGTAATCATATATGGATGTGAGAGTTGGACTATAAAGAAGTCTGAGCACCGAAGAATTGATGCTTTTGAACTATGGTGTTGGAGAAGACTCTTGAGAGTACCATGGACTGTGAGTAGATCCAACCAGTCTATCCTAATGGAGATCATTCCTGGGTGTTCATTGGTAGGACTGATGTTGAAGCTGAAACTCCAATACTTTGGCCACCTGATAGGAAGAGCTGACTCATTTGGAAAGACCCTGATGCTGGGAAATATTGAGTGCAGGAGGACAAGTGGACAACAGAGGATGAGATGGTTGCATGGCATCACCAACTCAATGGACATGGGTTTGTGTGGACTCTGGGAGTTGGTGCTGTACAGGGAGGCCTGGCGTGCTGCGGTTCATGGGGTTGCAAAGGGTTCATGGGGTTGCAAAGAGTCAAACATGACTGAGTGACTGAACTGATACTGAATATATGATTTTCTTTTCTTTTTTTAATTTATTTATTTATTTTTTTTATTTTACAATATTATATTGGTTGGTTTTGCCATACATTGATATGAATTTGCCCCGGGTTTACATAAGTTCCCCCTCCTGAACCCCCCTCCCACCTCCCTCCTCCCTTCATCCTCCCTCTGGGTCATCCCCGCATGCCAGCCCCGAGCATCCTATAACATGCATTGACCCTGAACTAGTGATTCGTTTCACATATGACAGCATACGTGTTTCAATGCCATTCTCCCAAATCATCCCACCCTCACCCTCTCCCATAGAGTCCCAAAGACTGTTCTATACATCTGTGTCTCTTTTGCTGTCTCGTATACAGGGTTATCATTTGCATCTTTCTAAATTCCATATATATGTGTTAGTATACTGTATTGGTGTTTTTCTTTCTGGCTTACTTCACTCTGTATAATAGGCTCCAGTTTCATCCACCTCATTAGAACTGATTCAAATGTATTCTTTTTAATGGCTGAATAATACTCCATTGTGTATATGTACCAAAGCTTTCTTATCCATTCGTCTGCAGATGGACATCTAGGTTGCTTCCATGTCCTGGCTATTATAAACAGTGCTGCAATGAACATTGGAGTACACGTGTCTCTTTCAATTCTGGTTTCCTCGGTGTGTATGCCCAGGAGTGCGATTGCTGGATCATATGGCAGTTCTATTTCCAGTTTTTTGAGGAATCTCCATACTGTTCTCCATAGTGGCTGTACTAGTTTGCATTCCCACCAACAGTGTAAGAGGGTTCCTTTCTCTCCACACCCTCTCCAGCATTTATTGCATGTAGACTTTTGGATAGCAGCCATTCTGACTGGTGTGAAATGGTATCTCATTGTGGTTTTGATTTGCATCTCTCTGATTATGAGGGATGTTGAGCATTTTTTCATGTGTTTGTTAGCCATCTTTATGTCTTCTTTGGAGAAATGTCTGTTTAGTTCTTTGGCCCATTTTTTGATTGGGTCATTTATTTTTCTGGAATTGAGCTGCAGGAGCTGCTTGTATAATTTGGAGATTAATCCTTTATCAGTTGCTTCATTTGCTATTATTTTCTCCCATTCTGAAGGCTGTCTTTTCACCTTGCTTATAGTTTCCTTTGCTGTGCAGAAGCTTTTGATTTTAATTAGGTCCCATTTGTATATTTTTGCTTTTATTTCCAATATTCTGGGAGGTGGGTCATGGAGGATCCTGCTGTGATTTATGTCGGAGAGTGTTTTGCCTACGTTCTCCTCTAGGAGTTTTATAGTTTCTGGTCTTACATTTAGCTCTCTAATCCATTTTGAGTTTATTTTGGTGTATGGTGTTAGGAAGTGTTCTAGTTTCATTCTTTTACAAGTGGCTGACCAGTTGTCCCAGCACCACTTGTTAAAGAGACTGTCTTTTCTCCATTTTATATTCTTGCCTCCTTTGTCAAAGATGAGGTGTCCATAGATGCGTGGATTTATCTCTGGGCTTTCTATTTTGTTCCATTGATCTATATTTCTGTCTTTATGCCAGTACCATACTGTCTTGATGACTATGGCTTTGTAGTAGAGCCTGAAGTCGGGCAGGTTAATTCCCCCAGTTCCATTTTTCTTCCTCAAGATTGCTTTGGCTATTCGAGGTTTTTTGTATTTCCATACAAATTGTGAGATTATTTGTTCTAGTTCTGTGAAAAATATCTTTGGTAGCTTGATAGGGATTGCATTGAATGTATAAATTACTTTGGGTAGTATACTCATTTTTACAATATTTATTCTTCCAATCCATGAACATGGTATATTTCTCCATCTATTAGTGTCCTCTTTGATTGCTTTCAGTAGTGTTTTATAGTTTTCTATGTACAAGTCTTTTGTTTCCTTAGGTAGATATATTCCTAAGTATTTAATTCTTTTCGTTGCAACAGTGAATGGAATAGTTTCCATAATTTCTCTTTCTATTTTCTCATTATTAGTGTATAGGAATGCAAGGGATTTCTGTGTGTTGATTTTATATCCTGCAACATTACTGTAATCATTGATTAGCTCTAGTAGTTTTCTGGTAGAGTCTCTAGGGTTTTCTGTGTAGAGGATCATGTCATCAGCGAACAGTGAAAGTTTTACTTCTTCTTTTCCAATTTGTATTCCTTTTATGTCTTTTTCTGCTCTGATTGCTGTAGCCAAAACTTCCAGAACTATGTTGAATAGTAGTGGTGAGAGTGGGCACCCTTGTCTTGTTCCTGACTTTAGGGGAAATGTTTTCAGTTTTTCACCATTGAGGATAATGTTTGCTGTGGGTTTGTCATATATAGCTTTTATTATGTTGAGGTATGTCCCTTCTATTCCCACTTTCTGGAGGGTTTTTATCATAAATGGATGAATGGATGTTGAATTTTGTCGAAGGCTTTCTCTGCATGTATTGAGATAATCATATGATTTTTATTTTTCAGTTTGTTAATGTGGTGTATTACGTTGACTGATTTGCGGATATTGAAGAATCCTTGCATTCCTGGGATAAAGCCCACTTGGTCATGATGTATGATCTTCTTAATATGCTGTTGGATTCTGATTGCTAGAATTTTGTTAAGGATTTTTGCATCTATGTTCATCAGTGATATTGGCCTGTAGTTTTCTTTTTTTGTGGGGTCTTTACCAGGTTTTGGGATTAGGGTGATGGTGGCCTCATAGAATGAGTTTGGAAGTTTCCCTTCCTCAGCAATTTTCTGGAAGAGTTTGAGTAGAATAGGTGTTAGCTCTTCTCTAAATTTTTGGTAGAATTCAGCTGTGAAGCCGTCTGGACCTGGGCTTTTGTTTGCTGGGAGATTTTTGATTACAGTTTCAATTTCCGTGCTTGTGATGGGTCTGTTCAGATTTTCTATTTCTTCCTGGTCCAGTTTTGGAAAGTTGTATTTTTCTAGGAATTTGTCCATTTCTTCCAGGTTATTCATTTTATTGCCATATAATTCCTGATAGTATTCTCTAATAATCCTTTGTATTTCTGTGTTGTCAGTTGTGATCTCTCCATTTTCATTTCTAATTTTATTGATTTGGTTCTTCTCCCTTTGTTTCTTGATAAGTCTGGCTAGTGGTTTGTCAATTTTATTTACCTTCTCAAAGAACCAGCTTTTGGCTTTGTTGATTTTTGCTATAGTCTCTTTTGTTTCTTTTGCATTTATCTCTACCCTAATTTTTACAATTTCTTTCCTTCTACTGACCCTGGGGTTCTTCATTTCTTCCTTTTCTAGTTGCTTTAGATGTAGAGTTAGGTTATTTTTGACTTTTTTCTTGTTTCTTGAGGTGTGCCTGTATTGCTATGAACTTCCCCCTTAGCACTGCTTTTACAGTGTCCCAGAGGTTTTGGGTTGTTGTGTTTTCATTTTCATTCATTTCTATGCATCTTTTGATTTCTTCTATGATTTGTTCGTTGTTCAGCAGCGTGTTGTTCAGCCTCCATATGTTGGCATGTTTAATAGTTTTTCTCCCATAATTGAGATCTAATTTTACTGCATTGTGGTGAGAAAAGATGCATGGAATGCTTTCAACTTTTTTGAATTTACCAAGGCTAGATTTATGGCCCAGGATGTGATCTATCCTGGAAAAGGTTCCATGTGCACTTGAGAAAAAGGTGAAATTCATTTTTTTGGGGTGAAATGTCCTATAGATATCAATTAGGTCTAACTGGTCTATTGTATCATTTAAAGATTGTGTTTCCTTGTTAATTTTCTGTTTAGTTGATCTATCCATAGATGTAAGTGGGGTATTAAAATCTCCCACTATTATTGCATTATTGTTAATTTCCCCTTTCATACTTGTTAGTAATTGTCTTACATATTGCGGTGCTCCTATGTTGGGTGCATAAATATTTATAATTGTTATATCTTCATCCTGGATTGATCCTTTGATCGTTATGTAGTTTCCTTCTTTGTCTCTTTTCACAGCCTTTGTTTTAAAGTCTATTTTATCTGATATGAGTATTGCTACTCCTGCTTTCTTTTGGTCTCTATTTGCATGGAATATCTTTTTCCAGCCCTTCACTTTCAGTCTGTATGTGTCCCTCGTTTTGAGGTGAGTCTCTTGCAGACAACATATATGGGGGTCTTGTTTTTGTATCCATTCAGCCAGCCTTTGTCTTTTGGTTGGGGCATTCAACCCATTTACGTTTAAGGTAATTATTGATAAGTACGATCCCGTAGCCATTTTCTTTATTGCTTTGGGTTCGAGTTTATACACCCTTTCTGTTTTTCCTGTCTAGAAAAGATCCTTTAGCATTTGTTGGAGAGCTGGTTTGGTAATGCTGAATTCTCTCAGCTTTTGCTTGTCTGTAAAGCTTTTGATTTCTCCTTCATATTTGAATGAGATCCTTGCTGGGTACAGTAGTCTGGGCTGTAGGTTATTTTCTTTCATCACTTTAAGTATGTCTTGCCATTCCCTCCTGGCCTGAAGAGTTTCTGTTGAAAGATCAGCTGTTATCCTTATGGGAATCCCCTTGTGTGTTATTTGCTGTTTTTCCCTTGCTGCTTTTAATATTTGTTCTTTGTGTTTGATCTTTGTTAATTTGATTAATATGTGTCTAGGAGTATTTCGCCTTGGGTTTATCCTGTTGGGGACTCTCTGGGTTTCTTGGACTTGGGTGATTGTTTCTTTCCCTATTTTAGGGAAGTTTTCAACTATTATCTCCTCAAGTATTCTTTCATGGTCTTTCTTATTGTCTTCTTCTTCTGGGATTCCTATGATTTGAATGTTGGAGCGTTTAACATTGTCCCAGAGGTCTCTAATATTGTTCTCATTTCTTTTAATTTGTTTTCCTTTTTTCCTCTCTGTTTCATTTATTTCTACAATTCTATCTTCTAGTTCGCTTATCCTGTCTTCTGCCTCTGTTATTCTACTGTTTGTTCCCTCCAGAGTGTTTCTGATCTCATCTATTGTATTATTCATTGTATATTGACTCTTTTTTATTTCCTCTAAGTCCTTATTAAACCTTTCTTCCATCTTCTCAATCCTTTTCTCCAGGTTATTTATCTGTAACTCCATTTTGCTTTCAAGATTTTGAATCATTTTCACCACCAAAATTCGAAATTCTTTTTCATGTAGATTCCCTATATCTTCCTCTTTTGTTTGTGTTGGTGGGCATTTATCTTGTTCCTTTACTTGCTGGGTATTTCTCTGCTTCTTCATCTTGCTTATAATGCTTTGCTTGGGGTGGCCTTTCCCTCTTCTGGCCGTTTGTGGAGTTCTCTTTATTATGTAGTTTCCTTGCTGTGTGTGGGGTTGGACAGGTGACTTGTCAAGGTTCCCTGGTTATGGAAGCCTGTGTCGGTGTTCTGGTGGATGGAGCTGGATTTCTTCTCTCTGGAGTGCAATGAAGTGTCCAGTAATGAGTTATGAGATGTCAGTGGGTTTGGAGTGACTTTGGGCAGCCTGTATATTGAAGCTCAGGGCTAGTTTCCTGTGTTACTGGAGAATTTGTGTGGTATGTCTTGCTCTGTAACTTGTTGACCCTTGGGTGGTGCTTGGTTTTAGCGTAGGTATGGAGACGTTTGATGAGCTCCTATCGATTAATGTTTCCTGGAGTCAGGACTTCTCTGGTGTTCTCAGGATTCGGGCTTAAGCCTCTTGCCTCTGGTTTTTGGTCTTATTCTTGGAGTAGTCTCTAGACGTCCCTATCTGTCATTTCCAAGGTGGTTCCGTCTGTTTTAGCTTCTGTCTGCTGGTCTCTTCAGTGTCTAATTTCCGCCCTGATTCTAGGGTGCGGGTGGACACTTTTTAAGGCTCAGTTGTTCAGTCCTATTCTGGGAAGGGAGGAAAGCTGCAGTCGATTATCTCTGGCGTCTGTGGGGAGTGCTCGCAGTGTCTCGGCCACACTGGGTTTACCCCCACTCACAGCACGTATGCTGTCCCAGTCTACACTGCGCAGGCTCTAGGTTGCTCTGCCGGGAACTGTCTGAGGCCGGCGCCGGGTTGTATGCACTTCCCAGGTCTGAGCGGCTCAAGTTCAGGTTCTTAGGTACTCTACAAAGGCGCAGACTTGGTTGGGCCTGCGTTTTGTGCCTTCCCCGGTCCGAGCAGCTCAGGGGACCAGGTATTTGGCGAGCGCGGTCTCTGCGACTTATTGCCTCCCCAGTCCCCACCACTCAGTTTTCTGGGTGTACAACCGGCGCACCTTCTCAGGGGGATATCGACCGGCCCGAGCCCAAGAAGTCCTGATTAGCAACAAGCCTGTCTGCAGTTTGTATCAGATGCCTTTCTGGGGCCGCGGTTGCCCGCTCCGGTTCTGGCTGCGCTCCCTGCCTGTCTCGGCGGGGGATGGGGGATGGGCCAGCCGCAGCCGGCTCACTCTGCTCAGTCCTTTATTCTGTGAGCGGGGCTGGCCGAGTCATAGGTTAGAGCTTTCCGCCTTTTCGTGGGGAAGCTATCCCACAGTCTGCTTTGCTCTCCCCAGTTCTCTCAAATTGTTCTCGCGGCATTCAAGCCCAGTCCTCTCTCTAAGCAGTTCAGCCGGCTCCTCCCCGCCCAGCCCCCGCTGCTAATGGCGTATGCAGGCATCTGCGCTGCTTCTCCACTTGGAGTTACCGTTTGGCGGGTAATCTGTGGGTTTTAAAAAAATCTTAAAAAAAAAAGAGGGTTATGTGGCCCTCTGAGCTTCCAAGGCTCGCCACAGATTCGCCAGTGAGAATGTTTCCTGGTGTTTGGAAACTTCTCTCTTTTTAAAGCCTCCCTTCCCGGGACGGAGCTCCGTCCTTACTTCTTTTGTCTCGCTTTTTATCTTTTATGTTTTTTCCTACCTCCTTTCGAAGACAATGGGCTGCTTTTCTGGGTGCCTGACGTCCTCTGCCAGCATTCAGAAGTTGTTTTGTGGACTTTACTCACCTTCAAATGTTCTTTTGATGAATTTGTGGAGGAGAGAGTGGTCTTGCCGTCCTATTCCTCCGCCATCTTGTTCCTCCCCCTGAATATATGATTTTCTTTTACAAGGCATTATATAAAGCAAGTAAGAGAAAATATGAATTTCATAGTTTAAGAAGTTTTTGCTTGGAATCTTGTTCAGTCACTAAGTTGTGCCCAAATCTTTGTGACCCAATGGACTGCAGCATACCAGCCTCCCTGTCCTTCACTATCACCTGGAGTTTGTTCAAACTCATGTCCATTGAGTCAGATATGTCATCCAACCATCTTGTCCTCTGTCATCCCCTTCTCCTCCTGTCCTCAATCTTTCCCAGCATCAGGGTCTTTTCCAGCAAGTCAGCTCTTCACATCAGGTGGCCAAAGTATTGGAGATGCAGCTTCAGCATCAGTCCTTCCAATGAACACCCAGGACTGATCTCCTTTAGAATGGACTGGTTGGATCTCCTTGCAGTCCAAGGGATTCTCAAGAGTCTTCTCCAGCACCACAGTTCAAAAGCATCAGTTCTTCAGTGCTCGGCCTTCTTTATGGTCCAACTGTCACTTCCATGCATGACTACTGGAAAAATCATAGTTTGACTATACAAACTTTTGTTGGCATAGTGATGTCTATGCTTTTTAATATGCTGTCTAGGTTTGTCAGAGCTCTTCTTCCAAGGAGCAAGCTTCTTTTAATTTCTTGGCTTCAGTCATCATCCACAGTGATTTTGGAGTCCAAGAAAAATTCTGCCACGGTTTCCATTTTCCCCCATCTATTTGCTATGAAGTGGTGGGACCAGATGCCATGATCGTCATTTTTTGAATGTTGATTTTTAAGCCAGGTTTTTTCACTCTCCTCTTTCACCCTTATCAAGAGACTTCTTTTTGCTTTCTCTGTCATTAGAGTGGTATCATTTTCATATCTGAAGTTGTTGATATTTCTCTTGGCAATCTTGATTCCAGCTTGTGATTCATCCAGGCTGGCATTTCATGTGATGTACTCTGCATAGAAGTTAAATAAGCAGGGTGACAATATACAGCCTTGATGTACTCCTTTCCCAATTTGAACCAGTTTGTTGTTCCATGTCCAGTTCATAACTATTGCTACTTTACCTGACACAGGTTATTCTGGAGGTAGGTAGGGCAGTCTTGTATTCCTGTCTCTTGAAGAATTTTCCACAGGTTGTTGCAACCCACACCATCAAACTTTTAGCATAGTCAATGAAGCAGAAGTAGATGTTTTTCTGGAATTCCTTTGCTTTTTTCTGTGATCCAACAAATGTTGGCAATTTGATCTCTGGTTCCTCTGCCTTTTCTAAATCCAGCTTGTACATTTGAAAGCTCTGATTTCATGTACTGTTAAAACATACCTTCAAGGATTTTGAGCATTTACTTGCTAGCATGTGAAATGAGTGCAATTGTACTGTAGTTTGAACATTCTTTGTAATTACTCTTCTTTTGGATTGCAGTGAAAACTGTTCTTTCCCAATCCTGCAGCTGGAATCTTTTGTACCACAAGGAGATCCAACCAATCCATTCTAAGGGAGATCGATCCTGGGTGTTCATTGGAAGGACTGATGCTAAAGCTGAAACTGCAATACTTTGGCCACCTCATGCGAAGAGTTGACTCACTGGAAAAGACTCTGATGCTGGGAAGAGTTGGGAGCAGGAGGAGAAGGGGATGACCGAGAATGAGATGGCTGGATGGCATCACCTACTCTGTGGACATGAGTTTGAGTGGACTCCGGGAGTTGGTGATGGACAGGGAGGCCTGGCATGCTGTGATTCATGGGGTCACGGAGAGTCGGACATGACTGAGCAACTGAACTGAAGTAAATTGTATTAAATGTTTGTAATATTTCATGGATATTATAAATACTATTAATGTGAGCCATCATCTTTGGTATGGTATTTTAAAGGAAATCCAGAAAATTTGATGTAAGTTTAATGCTTAAGAACATATTAATAGTTACATATGATATATATTTTTTAATTTATATGTGAAGAAAATATATAAGCAGTTGCCAATATTAAGCTAGAATTTAAAAACCTGCCTAAAAGACTGTTGAATTCCTTGAGCTTTTCTTGGCCTAAAACAGATTATTATTAAGCAAAATTGTATATGATTTACAGTGGTGCTGAAACATTCAAAATTCCTTTGTTGAAAATTGGCTTATCATTGTTTCACAGCTACAGATTTTCCTGTTTATATTTCTGGCAGGTCAAGAGATTCCATATTTTATTATTCTCTTTTTTGCTGAGCAAGAATGACTGGTTAAGGGTGCTAGAAAGAAAATGTTTCCCTTCTGGAATTTAATTAGTTTGACTTTAACTCAAAAAGGATTCTGCTAGCTGTCAGCTCATATTTGGATCTCTACCTAATTAAAGCTCCTAGGAAGCCTATTAAAATTGTTCAAAAGCCAAGCCCCCTTTTAAAATTCTCCAACTTTGCCATTCAAGGAGTGATGGTGATATTATTGCTCATATATCTTGTTTATTGCATTTGTATTGAAAATGAGCTGGAATATGTAATCTATTTAATTCTGTCCATTTTTTTTTCTTTTTGTAAAATGCTTTGAAATGCATCAACTTTTGACATGCAGCACTTTTATTAAGCTGGTAGATATATTGATAAAATGGATGTAAGAACAATTTAAAGTCCCCTTTTCTGATACAGTTGCCAAGATATTCCATTTCTGAATGTTTTGATTTTCAGAGCACTAGTTATTATACTTGTAAAAGTCCTGTTAAATTAGAAAATGGAAATTATTTACCTGATTTTTCTTATTCAAGCCACTATGAATTTAATTTGTTTCTGCTGAACTCAGAGACATGGCAGTATCTAGAGTGGGATTTTTAAATTTGATACTTGTTAAGGAAATAAAATGATTTACTGTCCATGATATTTGTGTATTTTTAGAGAATGGAGTTTGTCCTCTAATTGAAGTCTCTGGTTCCCCCATAAGAAATAGTGTGACAATATCCATAGAAAAATAAAAACATAGTTCTAGGTAAATTCATTTACTAGTTCTACTCTGTGTTGTGGAATCTGCTTCTTAGCTGGGGAACTGATTGTGAGTCTTGGTCTTTATACATGCACATGCTCAAAGATCAACATACCAAAGCTATTAATTGACTTCTATGAGAAGCTTTTCTTTCTCCAATATTTTCTGCAGGATGATAGGTATGGCTTTTAGATACTGCAGCTCTCTTTCCCTTTGAACTGGCCACATGGGCTGCATTGTGTCTGGAAAGCAAGTCAGCTCCAAACTCATAAACTAACACATTGAAGAAGGAGGTTATAAAACCCTTGTTGGCAGGAAGAATTTATTTCTATTTAGAGTGACACCTGGAAACCAGTGCTTAATGTTTTAGCGACAGAAATGCCAATATAATTTTTGGAAAAGACAATCAAACTGTCCCTGGGAATGTGGGCCAAAATTTTTACTTGTTTATAACTGCATGTAAATCAATGCTTTATTTCTAGGGTCGTGACAAGTACAAGTGACAGCTTCATAAACGTTGGTTAATAAAATGGCCTTTCCTCTATGGCATCACCAAATGAGTATATCATATTTCATTTTAGAGTTTGTATGAAGTATAGGATAGACTTCTAATTTGAGTGCTAAATTTGGGAGTCAATGGTTATAAATTACATAGCAATATTTATATGTATATAATTTTTTGAGAAGAGAGAATCTTCTTTAGGTTCTCAGTAAAACCTTTATTATTTAGAACTTGTTATTTTTTTAGAGCATTATTTCTTTGCATTAAAAGCTCTCTTCTCAATTCCTTAATTGCATAGAGATAATATGTATTTTATTCACCAAATAAAAAAATGGCAGAGGCTAGTGATCATAGGGATGACTGAAAACAGAAACTTAATCTTTATCCTCTCCCTGCCATATCACCCTAACCTTTTATTCTGTGAATTAGGTTGTACCAGAAGCTCTGAGCTTAACTCTTTAAAGACTTTCATCCAGTAAAAGGAAAAAAAAAATTTTTTTTTCCCTCCTATATCCACTTAAAAATAAAAATCCCAGAGAAGGTTTCTATTAGCCCAGTCTCAACCATGTACATGTTGTGCAAGAATGTCTAGGGGGGTTGATATGTGGAGACAAACACTGATCAGAAAAAAAAAATAATCATAAATGTTCTAAACACGGTCCAATACAAATTGATTGACTATTTGAATGATGAAAGTAAGAGAAGGAATTTGTCATCCTAAAGGATTCAAATTGCTAAAATTAGCAAAGTTCAAACAGTCTAAAAGAATATGTGCAAGACAAAGATACAGATATCTACCCAGAGTTGGCAACTCAGATCTGGAAATCGGATTGTAGTTATCAACATAAAAATTGCTTCTAGTAACATAAATAGGAGTGACATGTAAAAGAATACACAGGCTGATAATACGAGAACATATAGCATAATAATGGAGAAAGAAATGGCAACCCACTCCAGTGATTTTGCCTGGATAATACCATCGACAGGGGAACCTGGTGGGCTATAGTCCATGGATTGCAAAAGAGTTGGACATGACTGAGAGACTAAATAACAACAACACAACATGTGAAGATTAGCAACGGAGAACATAAATAGTTAAAGAGATGAGAGAATCAAGAAAGTGACTTTTCATCAACAAAAGTCAAGGGTGAAGTGAGTTTCTGGAAAGCAAAACCAGAAAGAGGGGCCAAATACTACCTAAAGATCATTCTCTATACTTAAAGACTAAAGAAAGCTTGTTTGATTTGTTTACTAGAGAGTTTTTAAAAAGGTTATTTTGTTACTGAATATGGGGGGGAAATCCAGACTGGAGTGAATAAATATTTTTTAAGAGCAATATGTGTATATGGTGATGGTAAAGGATTTTTTTTTCCCTTTAAATTATAGAGTTATCAAGAAAGCCTGGGAGGAAATTTTAAAATATATTAGGGTAGAGAAACTAGTGAGTAGAAGAGAGAAGATTTCAGTCAAAAGTAAGGAACTAAATGTTAAAGTACAGCAAATTCTGGAAGAGAAAAACAAAGAATTCAATCAATAGAACAGATTAAAAATATTAGAATTGAAAAGTATGGCTGTTCTTTTCCTCAAAAATTTAAAAAGTACAGTATTTTAAGTTAATAATCAACAAATACTGAGAAAAGTGTGAAACCATAATCTAGAAAAATAGTATCTCAAACAGAATGAAATAAATGTACAAAAAGCTACATGGACATCAAAGGCAGGGAGAGAAGACAGACCAGCTATAAAAGAATCCCAGAAGACATAATCTGGGAGTGCAGGAAATGAAACATTACTTTAGAAGTGAATATTTAACACACCTAAGATTAAGGAACAAAAGTTAAAAAAATTACAGATTATAACTATAACAGCAACAACAAAATTATACTAAGGAAGAATATCAGCAGAAAGTTTAAGAAATAAAACTAGAAAGGAAATAAGGATGTAGCAAAAAAGTAACATTATTAAAATAGTTTATAGCAGTATTATTTCAGTTCAGTTCAGTTCATTTCAGTCCCTCAGTCGTGTCCAACTCTTTGCGACCCTATGAATCACAACACACCAGGCCTCCCTGTCCATCACAACTCCCGGAGTTCACTCAAACTCATGTCCATCAAGTTGGTGATGCCATCCAGCCATCTCATTCTCTGTCATCCCCTTCTCCTCCCGCCCTCAAATCCTCCCAGCATCAGAGTCTTTTCCAGTGAGTCAACTCTTCGCATGAGGTGGCCAAAGTATTGCAGTTTCAGCTTTAGCATCAGTCCTTCCAATGATCACCCAGGATTGATATCCTATAGAATGGACTGGTTGGATCTCCTTGCAGTATAAGGGACTCTCAAGAGTCTTCTCCAGCACCACAGTTCAAAAGCATCAATTCTTCGACGATCAGCTTTCTTCACAGTCCAACTCTCACATCCATACATGACTACAGGAAAAACCATAGCCTTGACTAGATGGACCTTTGTTGGCAAAGTAATGTCTCTGCTTTTTAATATACTATCTAGTATTATTTGAATCTAGGCTAAATTTTATAATATTATTTTTCAGAAAGGACTGAATAAGTTATTGTTCATTTTAATGAAATTTTCTTTATGTTACTACATAGTAATCATAGGAATTTTACTTCTCGGAATTTTTAATGATAATTAAATGTAACCACAAAAATGAAAAAAAAAAAAAAAAAGAAACCTACATGTTAGTTTAATTGACAAATATAAAAACTAAACAACCCAATACAGGAAATGATAATTGATGTTTCCATAAAACACAGTGTTGACAACTATTTTAAATTATTGTAACTCAAATGATAAAAAGGAAACAGTTTATACATATACATTATAACTATTATAAAATATAAAGGAATAAAACTATTTTCAGTAAAACTGAAGACAAGAAAGTATATTACTAAGCCTGTTATACTTATTTTCATTAGTACGATTAAGCACTATAGGGTAATTTTGTGGGTTTATATATTTTTTCTTTAGTTATATAAATTTGTTGTTTTGTTTTCAAGTTTAACTTTTTCTTAATTTATTTTTAATTGAAGGAAAATTCCAATATTGTGTTGCTTTTTGGCATACATCAACATGGATGAGTTATAGGTGTTCATATATCCCTTCCCTCCAACCTCCCACCACATCCAACCCCTCTTGGTTGTCACAGAGCACTGGTTTGAGTTCCATGAGTCAAACAGCTATTCCCACTGGCTATCTATTTTCCATATGTTAGTGTATATGCTTCCATGCCAACTCTCCATTTTTCTCCCCTCTCCTTCCTAACTACACTCCACACAAGTCTGTTCTCTATGTCTGCATCTCCATTGCTGCCCTGTAAATAGGTTTATCAGTATAATCTTTCTAGATTCCATAAATAGGTATTAATATATGACATTTGTTTTTCTCTTTCTGATTTTGTTCTTCACTCACGCAGTCATTTCCTCCTCTTTGTGAACCCATGAACTGCCACACGCCGGGTTTCCCTGTTCTTTACCATCTCTTGGAGCTTGCTCAAATTCATGTCCATTGAGTTGGTGACGCCATCCAACCATCCACTCCTCTGTTGTTCTCTCTTCCTCCTGCCTTCAATCTTTCTCAGCATCAGGGTCTTTTCTAATGAGTTAGCTCTTTGCATCAGGTGGCCAAAGTAATGGAGCTTCAGCTTCAACATCAGTCCTTCCAAAGAAAATTAGGGACTGATTTCCTTCAAGATGGACTGGTTGGATCTCCTTGCAGTACAAGGGACTCTCAAGAGTTTTCTCCAACACCAGTTCAGGGCATCAGTTCTTTAGTGCTCACTCTTCTTTATGGTCCAACTCTCACATCCATACATGACTACTGGAAAAATCATAGATTTGACTAGATGTTGGCAAAAAGTGATGTCTCTACTTTTTCATGCACTGTCTAGGTTTGTCATAACTTTTCTTCCAAGGAACAAGCATCTTTTAATTTCATGGCTACAATCACCATCTGCAGTGATTTTAGAGCCAAAGAAAATAGTCTCTCACTGTTTCCACTGTTTCCCCATCTATTTGCCATGAAGTGTTGGGACTGGATGCCATGATCTTAGTTTTTTGAATGTTCAGTTTAAGCCAGCTTTTTCCACTCTTCTCTTTCACCTTCATCAAGAGCTCTTTAGTTCCTTTTCACTTTCAGCCATAGGGGTGGTATCATCTGCATATCTGTGGTTATTGATATTTCCCCTGGCAATCTTAATTCCAGGTTGTGCTTCATCCAGCCTGGCGTTCCATAGATATACTCTCCATGTAAGATAAATAAGTAGGGTGACAATATACAGCATGGATGTATTCCTTTCCCATTTTGGAACTAGTCTGTTGTTCCATGTACAGTTCTAATTGTTGCTTCTTGAACTGCATACAGATTTCTCAGGAGGCAGATAAGGTGGTTTGATATTCCCATCTCTTTCAGAATTTTCCGCAGTTTGTTGTGATCCACACAGTCAAAGGCTTTAGCATTGTCAGTGATGCAGAAGTAGATATTTTTATGGAACTCTTTTGTATTTTCTATGATCCAGGTTCCTCTGCCTTTTCTAAAAACAGCTTGAATGCTGGAAGTTCTTGGTTCATGTGCTATTGAAGCCTGCCTTGGAGAATTTTAATCATTACTTTCCTAGCGTGCAAAATGAGTGCAATTTTGCAGTAGTATGAATGTTATTTGGCATTGCCATTCTTCGGGGTTGCAATGGAAACTGACCTTTTCCAGTCCTGTGGCCAATGTGGAGTTATCCAAATTCATTGGTATATTGAGTGTAGCACTTTAACAGCATCATCCTTTAGGATTTGAAATAGCTCAACTGAAATCCATCACCTCCACTAGCTTTGTTTGTAGTGATGCTTCCTAAGGCCCACCTGACTTTGTACTCCAGGATATCTGGCCCTAGGTGAGTGATCACACCATTACGGTTATCTGGGTCATTAAGATAATTTTTTTTATAGGTCTTCTGTATATTCTTACCACCTATTCTTGATATCTTCTGCTTCTGTTAGATCCATACCATTTCTGTCCTTTTTTGTGTCCATCTTTGCATGCAGTGCCCTTGGTATCCCTAATTTTCTTGAGGAGATATCTAGTGTTTCCCATCCTGTTGTTTTCCTGTTTCTTTGCATTGATCACTGACAAAGGCTTTCTTATCTCTTCTTGCTGTTCTTTGGAACTTTGGATTCAGATGGATATATCTTTCCTTTTCTCCTTAGCCTTTACCTTCCCTTCTTTTCTCAGATATTTGTAAGGCCTCTCAGAACCATTTTGCCTTTTTAAATTTCTTTTTCTTGGGGATCGTTTTGATCACCACCTCTGTACAATGCTTTGAACCTATCAACATTTCTTCAGATTTGTTATCAGATCTAATCTCTTGAATCTGTTTGTCACTTCCACCGTATAATCATAAGCGATTTGATTTAGGTCATACCTGAATGACTGAGTGGTTTCTGTTACTTTCTTCAATTTAAGTCTGAATTTTGCAATAAGGAGTTCATGATCTGAGCCACAGTCAGTTCCTGGTCTTCTTTATGATAACTGTATAGAGCTTTTCCACCTTCAGCTGCAAAGAGTATAATCAATCTCATTTCACTACTGGCCATCTGGTGATGTTCATGTGTAGAGTCATTTCTTGTGTTGTTGGAAGAGAGTGGCAGCTATGACCAGTGTGTTCTCTTGGCAACACTCTGATAGCCTTTGTCCTGCTTCATTTTGTACTCGAAGGCCATAGTTACCTCTACTCTAGGTATCTCTTGATGCCCTACTTTTGCATCCCAGAACCTATGATGAAAAGGATTTCTTTTTGGTGTTTGTTCTAGATAGTATGGAGGTCTTCATAGAACCATTCGACTTCAGCTTCTTTGGCATTACTGGTTGGGGGATAGACTCGGAATACTATGATATTGAATGGTTTGCCTTGGAAATGAACAGAGATCATTCGGAGGCTCAGAGGTTAAAGCATCTGCCTGCAATGCAGAGACCTGGGTTCGATCCCTGAGGCGGGAAGATCCCCTGGAGAAGGAAATGACAACTCACTCAAGTATTCTTGCCTGGAGAATCCCATGGACAGAGGAGCCTGGTGGGCTACAGTCCATGGGGTCACAAAGAGTCAGACGACTGAGTGACTTCACTTTCACTGCATTTCAGATTCTTTTGTTGACTCTGATGGCTACAGTCCATTTCTTCTAAGCGATTCATGTCTACAGTAGTAGATATAATGGTCATCTGAATTAAATTTGCCCAATCGGATCCATTTTAGTTCACTGATTTTTAAAATGTTGATATTCACTCTTAACATTCCAGGTTCCTATGCAATATTGTTTTTACAGCATTGGACTTTACTTCCACCACCAGACACATCTACAACTATGTGTTGTTTTTGCTCTGGCTCAGTCTCTTCATTCCTCTGGACCCATTTCTCGACTCTTCTCCAGTATAATATTGGGCACCTTCTGACATGGGGAGTTTATCTTTCATTGTCATGTTTTTTTTTTTTTTTTCCCTTTTCATACTGTTCATGGGGTTTTCAAGGCAAGAATACTGAAGTGGTTTGCCATTCCCTTTTCAAGTGGAGACTTCTTGTCAGAACTGTCCACCACGACCCATCCAACTTGGGTGGCCCTACATGGGATGGCTCACAGTTTCATTGAGTTAGACAAGGCTGAGATCCATGTGATCAGTTTGGTTAGTTGTTTCTGATTGTGGTTTCATTCTGTCTTCTCTCTAATACATGAGGATAAGAGACTGTGGAAGCTTCCTAATGGGAGGGACTCAGTTTACTTCAGTCTCTCAGTCGTGTCCGACTTTTTGAGACTCCATGAATCACAGCACGCCAGGCCTCCCTGTCCATCACCAATTCCCGGAGTTCACTCAAACTCATGTCCATCAAGTAGGTGATGCCATCCAGCCATCTCATTCTCTGTTGTCCGCTTCCCCTCCCGCCCCCAATCCTTCCCAGCATCAGTCTTTTCCAGTGAGTCAACTCTTCGCATGAGGTGGCCAAAGTATTGCAGTTTCAGCTTTAGCATCAGTCCTTCCAATGAACACCCAGGACTGATCTCCTTTAGAATGGACTGGTTGGATCTCCTTGCAGTCCAAGGGACTCTCAAGAGTCTTCTCCAGCACCACAGTTCAAAAGCATCAATTCTTTGGCGACCAGCTTTCTTCACAGTCAAATTCTCACATCCATACAAGACCACTGGAGAAACCATAGCCTTAACTAGACAGACCTTTGTTGGCAAAGTAATGTTTCTGCTTTTTAATATGCTATCTAGGTGGGTGATAACTTTTCTTCCAAGGAAAAGTATCTTTTAATTTCATGACGGCAATCAGCATCCGCAGTGATTTCGGAGCCCAAAAAAATAAAGTCTGACACTGTTTCCAGTGTTTCTCCATCTATTTCCCATGAAGTGATGGGACCAGATGCCATGATCTTAGTTTTCTGAATGTGGAGCTTCAAGTCAACATTTTCACTTTCCTCTTTCACTTTCATCAAGAGGCTTTTGAGTTCCTCTTTGCTTTCTGCCATAAGGGTAGTGTCATCTGCATGTCTGTTGATATTTCTCCTGGAAATCTTGATTCCAGCCTATGCTTCTCCCAGCCCAGCATTCTTCATGATGTAATCTGCATATAAGTTAAATAAGCAGGGTGACAATATACAGCCTTCACGTACTCCTTTTCCTAATGGAACCAGTCTGTTGTTCCATGTCCAGTTCTAATTGTTGCTTATGACCTGCATATAGGTTTCTCAAGAAGCAGGTCAGGTGGTCTGGTATTCCCATCTCTTTCAGAATTTTCCACAGTTTATTGTGATCCACACAGTCAAAGGCTTTGGCACAGTCATATAAGGAAAACAGATGCTTTTCTGGAACTCTCTTGCTTTTTCCATGATCCACCGGATGTTGGCAATTTGATTTCTGGTTCCTCTGCCTTTTCTAAAAACAGCTTGAACATCTGGAAGTTCACAGTTCATGTATTGCTGAAGCCTGGCTTGGAGAATTTTGAGCATGACTTTACTAGTGTTTGAGATGAGTGCAATTGTGTGGTAGTTTGAGCATTCTTTGGCATTGCCTTTCTTTGGGATTAGAATGAAGACTGACCTTTTCCAGTCCTTGGCCACTGCTGAGTTATCCAATTCATTTGTATATTGAGTGTAGCACTTTAACAGCATCATCTTTCAGGATTTGAAATAGCTCCACTGGAATTCCATCACCTCCACTAGCTTTGTTCGTAGTGATGCTTTCTAAGGCCCACTTGACTTCACATTCCAAGATATCTGTCTCTAGGTGAGTGATCACACCATCATGATTATCTTGGTCGTGAAGATCTTTTTTGTACAGTTCTTCCGTTTGTTCTTGCCACCTCTTCTTAATATCTTCTGCTTCTGTTTGGTCCATACCATTTCTGTCCTTTTTTTTTTTATGTAATTAATTTATTTTTTATTGGAGGCAAATTATTTTACAATATTATATTGGTTGGTTTTGCCATACATTGATATGAATTTGCCCCGGGTTTACATAAGTTCCCCCTCCTGAACCCCCCTCCCACCTCCCTCCTCCCTTCATCCTCCCTCTGGGTCATCCCCGCATGCCAGCCCCGAGCATCCTATAACATGCATTGACCCTGAACTAGTGATTCGTTTCACATATGACAGCATACGTGTTTCAATGCCATTCTCCCAAATCATCCCACCCTCACCCTCTCCCATAGAGTCCCAAAGACTGTTCTATACATCTGTGTCTCTTTTGCTGTCTCGTATACAGGGTTATCATTTGCATCTTTCTAAATTCCATATATATGTGTTAGTATACTGTATTGGTGTTTTTCTTTCTGGCTTACTTCACTCTGTATAATAGGCTCCAGTTTCATCCACCTCATTAGAACTGATTCAAATGTATTCTTTTTAATGGCTGAATAATACTCCATTGTGTATATGTACCAAAGCTTTCTTATCCATTCGTCTGCAGATGGACATCTAGGTTGCTTCCATGTCCTGGCTATTATAAACAGTGCTGCAATGAACATTGGAGTACACGTGTCTCTTTCAATTCTGGTTTCCTCGGTGTGTATGCCCAGGAGTGCGATTGCTGGATCATATGGCAGTTCTATTTCCAGTTTTTTGAGGAATCTCCATACTGTTCTCCATAGTGGCTGTACTAGTTTGCATTCCCACCAACAGTGTAAGAGGGTTCCTTTCTCTCCACACCCTCTCCAGCATTTATTGCATGTAGACTTTTGGATAGCAGCCATTCTGACTGGTGTGAAATGGTATCTCATTGTGGTTTTGATTTGCATCTCTCTGATTATGAGGGATGTTGAGCATTTTTTCATGTGTTTGTTAGCCATCTTTATGTCTTCTTTGGAGAAATGTCTGTTTAGTTCTTTGGCCCATTTTTTGATTGGGTCATTTATTTTTCTGGAATTGAGCTGCAGGAGCTGCTTGTATAATTTGGAGATTAATCCTTTATCAGTTGCTTCATTTGCTATTATTTTCTCCCATTCTGAAGGCTGTCTTTTCACCTTGCTTATAGTTTCCTTTGCTGTGCAGAAGCTTTTGATTTTAATTAGGTCCCATTTGTATATTTTTGCTTTTATTTCCAATATTCTGGGAGGTGGGTCATGGAGGATCCTGCTGTGATTTATGTCGGAGAGTGTTTTGCCTACGTTCTCCTCTAGGAGTTTTATAGTTTCTGGTCTTACATTTAGCTCTCTAATCCATTTTGAGTTTATTTTGGTGTATGGTGTTAGGAAGTGTTCTAGTTTCATTCTTTTACAAGTGGCTGACCAGTTGTCCCAGCACCACTTGTTAAAGAGACTGTCTTTTCTCCATTTTATATTCTTGCCTCCTTTGTCAAAGATGAGGTGTCCATAGATGCGTGGATTTATCTCTGGGCTTTCTATTTTGTTCCATTGATCTATATTTCTGTCTTTATGCCAGTACCATACTGTCTTGATGACTGTGGCTTTGTAGTAGAGCCTGAAGTCGGGCAGGTTAATTCCCCCAGTTCCATTTTTCTTCCTCAAGATTGTTTTGGCTATTCGAGGTTTTTTGTAACAGACCCATCACAAGCACGGAAATTGAAACTGTAATCAAAAATCTCCCAGCAAACAAAAGCCCAGGTCCAGACGGCTTCACAGCTGAATTCTACCAAAAATTTAGAGAAGAGCTAACACCTATTCTACTCAAACTCTTCCAGAAAATTGCTGAGGAAGGGAAACTTCCAAACTCATTCTATGAGGCCACCATCACCCTAATCCCAAAACCTGGTAAAGACCCCACAAAAAAAGAAAACTACAGGCCAATATCACTGATGAACATAGATGCAAAAATCCTTAACAAAATTCTAGCAATCAGAATCCAACAGCATATTAAGAAGATCATGCATCATGACCAAGTGGGCTTTATCCCAGGAATGCAAGGATTCTTCAATATCCTCAAATCAGTCAACGTAATACACCACATTAACAAACTGAAAAATAAAAATCATTTCTGTCCTTTATCGAGCCCATCTTTGCACGAAATGTTCCCTTGGAATCTCTAATTTTCTTGAAGAGATCTGTAGTCTTTCCCATTCTGTTGTTTTCCTCTATTTCTTTGCATTGATCGCCGAGGAAGGCTTTCTTATCTCTCCTTGCTATTCTTTGTAACTCTGCATTCAGTTGCTTATATCTTTCCTTTTCTCCTTTGCTTTTCACTTCTCTTCTTTTCACAGCTATTTGTAAGGCCTCCCCTGACAGCCATTTTGATTTTTTGCATTTCTTTTCCATGGGGATGGTCTTGGTCCCTTTCTCCTGTACAATGTCATGAACCTCTGTCCATCGTTCATCAGGCATTCTATCTATCAGATCTAGTCCCTTAAATCTATTTCTCACTTCTACTGTATAGTCATAAGGGATTTGATTTAGGTCATATCTGAATGGTCTAGTGGTTTTCCCTACTTTCTTCAATTTAAGTCTGAATTTGGCAGTAAGGAGTTCATGATCTGAACCACAGTCAACTCCTGGTCTTGTTTTTGCTAACTGTATAGAGCTTCTCCATCTTTGACTGCAAAGAATATAATCAATCTGTTTTCGGTGTTGACCATCTGGTGATGTCCATGTGTAAAGTCTTCTCTTGTGTTGTTGAAAGAGGGCAAATGGATCTGGCTCTGGTGGGCGGGGCTATGTTCAATAAATCTTTAATCCAATTTTCATCTGATGAGTGGGTCTGTGTTACCTCCCTGTAGTTTGGCCTGAGGCCACCTCCTTCAGAAGAATTCATTCCAGCTCTCTGCAGCTCCCAGGACTGTTGTATTCAATTCCCCTGCCCTGTAATAGGCCACTGTAGACCCACGCCTCCACCAAAGACTCCCAGACAGTCACAGGCAAGTCTGGTTCAGTCTCTTGTGATATCACTGTTACTTTCTCCTGGATCCTGGTGCACACAAGGTTTTGTTGTGCCTGCCAAGAGTCCGTTTTCTCAGTCCAGAGGGTCTGTAATCAAATCCCACTGGCCTTCAAATTCCCTGGGCATTCTCAATCCTTTTGCTGATCCCAAGGTTGGGAAATCTGTTGTGGGCCTTAGAACTTTTGCAACAGTGCAAGAACTTCTTTGGTGTAATTGTTCTCCAGTTTGTGGGTTGTCTGCTCAGTGGATCTGTGGTGAAGCTAATGGTGACCTCCTCTAGGAGGACTTACCCCACATGCTGCACCTCCCAGGTCTGCTCTAGTCAGAGCCCCGTCCCTATGGCAGGCCGCTGCTGACCTGTCTCCCCACAAGAGGCACTCACACACTCAAAGGCAAGTCTGGCTCAGTGTCTTGTGGGGGTCACTCTTCCTTTCCCTGGGCCCTGGTGCACACGAGATTTTGTTTGCACTCTCTGAGAGTCTCCAGTGGGTATGAGGTTTGATTCTAAACATGATTTTGCTGCACCTACTGTTTTGTTGGGTCTTCTCTTTTGCCCCTGGATGTGGGCTATCGTTTTTTGGTGGGATCCAACATTCTCCTGTTGATGGTTGTGCAGGAGCTAATTGTGATTTTGGTGTTCTCACAGGAGAAGGTGAGGACACATCCTTCTACTCTGCCATCATACATAACGACTTTCTGAATTACTTCACTCTGCATAATAGGTTCAAGGTTTATCCACCTCACTGGCACTGACTCAAATGCATTGCTTTTTATGGCAGAGTAATATTCCACTGTATGTTAGTTCTGTAAATTTTTACTTCCTGAATTTTGAATTTTTAAAATTAGATCTGTATACAATTAAAATGGCTCAGTGGTAAAGAATAAGCCTGCTTATTCAAGTGATGCAGGCTCGATTCTTGTGTCAGGAAGATCCCCTGGAGAAGGAAATGGCAACCCACTCCAGTATTCTTGCCTGTGAAAACCCATGGAAAGAGGAAACTGTGGGCCACAATCCATAGGGTTGCAAAGAGTTGGACTCACCTTAGCAACTAAACAATAGAATATTTTAGTTTTCTTAATGATTGGATATACTTTTCATTATTAATTATCATTACCTTTGGGGATAGTCCTCCTTTTGAAATTTCCTTTACTTGTAATTAAAAGAGTAATACTAGTTTTTTCATGCATATTATCTGCACATTATATTGTTTTTCATGATTTAATTTTAAATCCATTAACATCTTTACTGTTAAGCAGTTTCTTTAGTCAGGATGTTATAAGGTTATGCAATGTTACGGGGCCTGACAATCTGTCTTTTAACTGAAGTATGGAGTACTTAATGCAGTTACACTTAATGTGAGAATTGAGATTACTGGTATTAGATTATTATTTTACCCTTTGCTTTCTGTTTTGTCTGGGTTTGTTTCTTTTCCCCTGTTTTCCTGTCTTAAATTAATTAAGCATTTTTAAAATTATTCAATTTAATCCTGTGTTTTCATCTTTTTAGCCAGTGTTAGTTTCAAGTGGTTAAACTAGAGATTTAAATGTGCTTTGAATGTACATCATTAACTTATAATAGACTACCTTAAAATGATGTTATAACTTAATAAAAATTCTAATATCTTTATCAGAGTCGTTTTCCATTTATCCTCATTTTGTGCTCCTATTTTAATGTATTTTACCTCTCCATAATTTAAAAACCTCACAATATATTGGTATTTTTCCTTAACCAGTCAAGAAATTAACTCTTTCAAAATATAACAATTAAAGGTGTATTATATTTGAATACATAGTTACATTTCTGTAACTATACATGTCTTTCTGGATATCTGGGCTTTTTCTTCAAGCTTAAGAACTTCCTTTAGAGTCTCCTGTAGTAAAAGCTCATGGAGATAAATTCTCTCAGTTTTTTATTGTCTGAAAATATGTCTATTTTATCTCTTCTTTTTTTGTGGCTCTCCTAATATTACAATATAATTTATATACTTTTCTGAATGTTTTGGCAAACATATATAGTTATATAACAAGGGCCATAATGAAAATGTAGAACAGTTCTATGGCTCCTCAAATTTTCCTAGTGCCTATTTATAGTCAAGCATCCCTCAGTCCCAGCCCCAGGCAATTCAGAGTCTGTTTTTTGTCCCTATAGATTTGCATTTTCCAAAAATTAATGTAAATGGACTCATGCAGTAAGTGGACTTTTGAGTCTAGCTTTTATCCTTTAGTACTATATATTTGTTATTCAGTCAAATTGTCCTTTGTATCAAGAGTTTGTATTTTATTATTTGGTGAGTAGTGTTCTATTTTATGGATAATACTTTTCTTATCAATCCATAAGAGATCAATTGTGAATAATATGATATAAATGCTATCATGCATGTCCTTATATGAATATAATTTGTCATTTTGCTTGGATAAGTGAATAAGATTCCCGAGTCTTATGATAAATATGTTTTATTTTATTATCCTGTGTTGCTTTAGTCGTGTCCAACTTTTTATGATCCCTGAGGACTACTGCCCATCAGGCTCCTCTGTCCATGGGATTCTCCAGGCAAGAACACTGGAGTGGCTTGCTATTTCCTTCTCAAGGGGATCTTCCCAACCCAGGGATTGAAACCACATCTCCTGCTTTGGCGGGCAGATTCTTTACTTTATGAGGCACTCTGGCAACTCACTCCAGTACTCTTGCCTGGAAAATCCCATGGGTGGAAGAGCCTGGTAGGCTGTAGTCCATGGGGTCACTGAGTCGGACACGACTGAGTGACTTCACTTTCACTTTTCAATTTCATGCATTGGAGAAGGAAATGGCAACCCACTCCAGTATTCTTGCCTGGAAAATCCCGGGGATGGGGGAGCCTGGTGGGCTGCCGTCTATGGGGTCGCACAGAGTTGGACACAACTAAAGCGACTTAGCAGCAGCAGCATAAAGTATTTTCCAAATTAAATGAAGTATTTCACATTCCCACCAATAATGTTCCAAGGCACAATGCTATTCTACACCCATACCAGCATTCTCACCAGCAGCTGGTATTGTCAAATTTTAAAAAAATTGAATTTTAGTCACTCTAGTTGGTATGCTGTAATATTAATATTTAGTGGTTTTAAGTTTTTCTAAAACCAAATAATATTGAGAATTTCTTCATGTGTTATTTGCCAAAAGTATATTTTCTTTGTTGCTTTATCTATCCAAATATTTTGCCAAATTTAAGTTTGGATATTTATATTCCAGTTACTGAGTTAGAAATTTATTGATATACTGTAGATACAATCACTTTAGGAGATGTATCATTTCTAAATATTCTGTACATATATGAGACTGGTGGTTTCATTCTGTAAAGAGAGTCTTTTAAATAGCAAATGCTTTTATATTCAGAGTCTAATTTTTCTTTTTCTTGTTTTCTTTATTTGGGTTGTATTTTTGAAGTTGTGTCTGCTGAATCCTTGCCTAATTTAAGATAAAAAATTTTTTCTACTTCCAGGACTTATAAAGACTTAAGTTTTACTTCTAGATCTAGGATCAATTTATAGTTTAATTTTTTCTTCCAAATGAATCAATAAAAATATTTACGTATTACACAGGATGTTTACATAAGAATTTTTAGCAGTGTTTTAATAATATCAAAAATTGTGAAGCAATTAAAATAAGTAATAAGGATGAATTTCCCAAGCATATTTTGGAAAAAATATATGAAAGGGAGATTTTGTTGTTATTCAGTTGCTTAGTTATGTCAGACTCCTTGTAACCCTAAGGATTTCAGCTTGCCAGGCTTCACTGTCCTTCACTATCTTCCAGAGTTTGCAGCAACTCACATTCACTGAGTCAATGGTACCTTTCAGCCACCTCATTTTCTGTCACCTGCTGGTCGTCAATCCCTCAATCTTTCCCAGATCAGGGTCTATTACAATTAGTCAGCTTTTTACATCAGGTGGCCAAAGTATTGGAGCTTCAGCATCAGTCCTTCCAAAGAATATTCAGGACTGATTTCCTTTGCAATAGACTGGTTTGATCTCCTTGCTGTCCAAGGGACTCTCAAGAGTCTTCTCCAACACCACAGTTCAAAAGCATAAATTCTTTGGTACACAGCTTTCTTTATAGTCCAACACTCACAATCATACATGACTACTGGAAAAACTGTAGCCTTGACTATATGGACCTTCATCAGCAAGGTAGTGTCTCTGCGCTAAGTTTGTCATAGCTTTTCTGCCAAGGATCAAGTGTCTTTTAATTTCCTGGTTGCACTCGCCATCTGCAGTGATTTTGGAGCCCAAGAAAATAAAGTCTGTCACTGTTTCCATTGTTTCCCCTTCTATTTGCCATTAAGTGATAGGACAAGATGCCATAATCTTAGTTTTTTGAATATTGAGTTTTAAGCCAGTGTTTTCACTCTCCTCCTTCACCTTTATCAAGAGGCTCTTTAGTTTCTCTGGTATTGCCATCTCTTCAAGAATTTTCCACAATTTGTTGTGATCCACACAGTCATAGAGAATTAAAATATTCTAAACATCTCTATATATCAATAAAAATACAGATAAATGGAATCAGGAGTCTAGCTGTTAATTAAGGGTACTATTTTATTTTGAAGATAAGAGAGTAGAATAAAATAGGAAATGTTTACACAAAGATTACAACTATATTGGAAATGTTTGTTGCTTAATATCTTTCATGGATGTAGAGACTCATTATACTGCTTTATAAAATTTTAAGTGATACAAGTTTTTTCTTTTAAGTGATTTAAAATTTGTAAGTTTAAGTGGTATAAGGCATTAAAAAGAAATTAATAATATTATATGCATTTTAACAATTATAAAGTTAGCTTTCATCAGTATCTCTTTTTTTAGTTCAAGTACAATATTCTAGAAAAAAGTTTAGAAATTAAAGTAAAAATAAAGCAAACTTATAAAAGGTGTTAATAATTTCTCATATTTTGTCATCCAAGAAACCTAAACCTAAATATCTATAAAGCATATGGAAATTAATTTGGATGAAAATTCAATGTCTCTTTTATATGTAACTAGTATCTAAATATTTTTAGTAATTAAAAAATATATATTGTCTTAAAATTCTCTTGACACTGTTTATTAATGATTGATATTCAGTTCAGTTCACTCAGTCGTGTCTGACTATTTGCCACAAGATGAACTGCAGCATGCCAGGCTTCCATTTCCATCACGAGCTCCCAGAATTGTTCAAACTCATGTCCATGGAGATGGTGATGCCATCCAACCATCTCATCCTCTGTCGTCTCTTTCTCCTCCTGCCTTTGGTCTTTCTCAGCATCAGGAACTTTTTCCAGTGAGTCAGCTCTTCGCATCAGGTGGCCAAAGTATTGGAGCTTCAGGTTCAACATCAGTCCTTCCAAAGGATATTAAGGGTTGGGTGATGGACAGGGAGGCCTGGCGTGCTGTGATTCATGGGGTCCTAGAGAATCAGACACGACTGAGTGACTGAACGGAACTGAACTGAACTGAAGAAGTTGGATCTCCTTGCAGTCCAAGGGACTCTCAAGAGTATCCTACACCACAGTTCAAAAAGCTTCAATTCTTCAGGGCGTCAACTTCCTTTACCGTCCAACTCTCACATCCATACCTGACTACTGGAAAAACCATAGCTTTGACTAGACGGACTTATTTTGGCAAAGTAACATCTCTTCTTTTTAATGTTGTTTAGCTTGGTCATAGCTTTTCACCCAAGGAGCAAGCGTCTTTTAATTTCATGGCAGCAGTTGCTGTCCACAGTCATTTTGGAGCCCAAGAAAATAAAACTCTGCCACTGTTTCCATTGTTTCCCCATCAATTTGCCATGAAATATGGGACCACATGCCATGATCTTCGTTTTGGATGTTGAGTTTTAAGACAGTTTTTTCAAGCTCCTCTTTTACTTCCATCAAGAAACTCTTCAGTTCCTCTTTGTTTTCTGCCATAAGGGTGGTATCATCTGCATATCTGATGTCATTGATGTTTCTCTGGGAAATCTTGATTCCAGCTTGTGCTTCATCCAACCGGACATTTTGCATGTTGTACTCTGCATATAAGTTAAATAAACAGGCTGACGATGTATCGATTTGATGTACTCCTTTCCCAGTTTGAAATCAGTCCATTGTTCCATGTCCGGTTCTAACTGTTGCTTTTTGACTTGCATACAGATATTTCAGGAGGCATACACATTTTTAAAAGGTCATCTGGTATTCCCATCTCATGAAGAATTTTCCAGTTTGTTGTGATAGACACAGTAAAAGGCTTTGGCATAATCAATAAAGCAGAAGTAGATGTTTTTCTCGGAGAAGGCAATGGCGAGCCACTCCAGTACTCTTGCCTAGAAAATCCCATGGATGAAGGAGCCTAGTAGGCTGCAGTCCATGGGGTCACTAAGGGTCGGACACGACTGAGCGACTTCACTTTCACTTTTCACTTTCACACATTGGAGAAGGAAATGGCAGCCCACTCCAGTGTTCTTGCCTGGAGAATCCCGGGGATGGGGGACCCTGGTGGGCTTCTGTCTATGGGGTCACGCAGAGTCGGACACGACTGAAGTGACGCAGCAGCAGCTGATGTTTTTCTGGAACTCTCTTGCTTTTTCTATGATTCAACAGATGTTGGCAATTTGATCTCTGATTCCTCTACCTTTTCTAAACTTATCTTGAACTTCTAGGAGTTCTTTGTTCAGGTACTAAACCTGGCTTGGAGAATTTTGAGGATTACTTTGCTAGTATGTGAGATGAGTGCAATTGTGTAGTAGTTCAAACATTCTTTGGCATTGCTTGAGTTCAGCTCTTTAACAGCATCATCTTTTAAGATTTTAAATGGCTCAACTGGAATTCTATCACCTCCACTAGCTTTGTTCGTAGTGATGCTTCCAAAGGCCCACTTACTTCACACTCCAGGATGTTCCTAGATGAGTGATCATACCATCATGGTTATCCGGGTCATTAAGTTCTTTTCTGTATAGTGCTGTGTATTCTTGCCACGTCTTCTTAATATCTTCTGCGTCCCTTAGGTCCATACTGTTTCTGTTCTTTCTTTGCATGAAATGTTCCCTTGATATCTCTAATTTTATTGAAAAGATTCCTAGTCTTTCCCATTGCTTTTTGGTTTCTTTGCATTGATCACTGACGAGACTTTCTTATCTCCTTGCTATTCTTTCGAACTCTGCATTCAGATGGGTATATGTTTCCGTTTCTCCTTTGCCTTTAACTTCTTTTCTCAGCTATTTTTATGTCCTGTTCAGAAAACCATTTTGCCTTTATATTTCTTGGGGATTGTCTTGATCACCACCTCCTGTACAATATCACAAACCTGCATCATAGTTCTTCGGACACTCTATCAAATCTAATCTCTTGAATCTATTTGTCACTTACATTGTATAATTGTAAGGGGTTTGATTTAGGTCATACCTGAATGGTTTTTGTTTCCCCTACTTTCTTCAGTTTAAGTCTGAATTTTGCAATAAGGAGTTCATGATCTGAATCACTGTCAGCTCCTGGTCTTGTTTTTGCTGACTGTATAGGCTTCTCCATCTTAGGCTGCAAAGAAAATAATCAGTCTGATTTCAGTATTGACCATCTGGTGACATCCATATGTAGAGTTGTCTCTTCAGTTGTTTTAAGAGGATGGATGCTATGACAAGTGTGTCCTCTGGGCAACACTCTGTTAGCCTTTGTCCTGCTTCATTTTGTACTCCAAGGCCAAATTTTCCTGTTGCTCCATGTATTTCTTGATATTCTACTGTTTCATTCTAGTCCCCTATGATATAAAGGACATTTTTTTTGGTGTTAGTTCTAGAAAGTCTTATAGGTCTTCATAGTACCATTCAACTTCACCTTCTTTGGCATTACTGGTTGGGACATAGACTTGGATTACTGTGATATTGAATGGTTTGCATTGGAAATGAACAGAGATCATTCTGTTGTTTTTGAGATTGTACCCAAATATTGCATTTCAGATTCTTTTATTGACATGAGGGCTACTCCATTTCTTCTAAGGGATTCTTGCCCACAGTAGTAGATATAGTGGTCATCTGAATTAAATTCGCCCATTCCGGTCCATTTTAGTTCATTGATTCTTAAAATGTTGATGTTCACTTATTCACTCTTGCTGTCTCCTGTTTGACCACTTCCAATTTAACTTGATTCATGGACTTAACATCCCAGGTTCCTATGCAATATTGCTTTTTATAGCATTGGACTTTACTTCCATCATCAGTCATATTCACGACTGGGTGTTGTTTCCACTTTGGCTCTGTCCCTTCATTTTTTCTTGAGTTATATCTCTACTCTTCTCCAGTAGCATATTGGGCACCTACTGACCTGGGGAGTTTATCTTTCATTTTCATATCTTTTTGCCTTTTCATACTGTTCATGGGGTTTTCAAGGCAAGAATACTGAAGTGGTTTGCTATTCCCTTCTCCAATGGACCACTTTTTGTCAGAACTGTCCACCATGACCTGTCCATCTTGGGTGACCCTACAGGGAATGGCTCATAGTTTCATTGAGTTAGACAAGGCCGTGATCCATGTGATCAGTTGGTTAGTTGTCTCTGATTGTTGTTTTTTTTCTGTCTGCCCTCTGTTGAATGAGGATAAGAGGCTTGTGGAAGCTTTTGTTGTAAAATTAAATTTAAAATTATGAGCACTTGTTATTATGAGTGAGAATGACATTAATTTAATAGCACTATATTCTGAGTTTTATTTTCAATGAGACATAAGTGACTTCAGGTGTTTTATTGATAATTGTAATCTAAATGTACTTTTGTTACTGAAGACATTTAATCCTGCAAGTATTTATAAGAAATAAATGAACAGATATTTTAATTTACTAGAAAGAGTCAGCCAATGAGAGACTTGTCACAACCCAGCCAGTGAAAAACCATTGACCTTTTGTTCACTATAGCCCTCCCATCTTACCTCTTCACTCTATAAAATAGTTCTCTTTATTTCTACTGGACACTTGCACTTGGCTTACCAGAGTTAATGATCCTCCTAATTGGAATTCTTTCTGGATTGTGAAAAAACATATTTTTCTTTTTTGTTGAAGAAATAACTGTTTTAAACATGTTTTAAACATGTTGTGCTTAGTCACTCAGTCATGTCTGACTCTTTGTTACCCCACGCTGTGCAGCCATGCCAGGCTCCTCTGTCCATGGGGAGTCTCCAGGCAAATGATACTAGAGTGTGTCGCCATGCCCTCCTCCAGGGGGTCTTCCCAACCCAGGGATTAAACCCTGGTCTCCTGCATTGCAGGTGGATTCTTTCCCATCTGAGTCACCAGGAAAACCCTTTAAACATGGTAAAGCATTTAAATTATCAACAAAAGTCATCTTTTCCATGGCCAAATTAGTGATATAACTTCATACAAACATAATAGTCCTTCAATTAGATCTCCTAAGTTGAGAGTGGGCTGGCCAGAGGGAGTTAAAAATAGATAAGCTAATGACAGCTGTACCTTGATTGCACTTTGTTTTATCAATTAATGATAGCAACTAGGATAATTGAATCATCACAGAGTAATGATCATCTGAGTCTATCACTGTTGTAGTTTCTTAGAACTGTAAGGTTTTCCTACACCTATAAGTAAATACTTTTATGTGTAGCTACAAGTACATGTTTTAAAATAATTAAGTATCAAAATGAGAGTAATTTAATTTTTAGACTTGATATTTGAGATGTAGACAAACATCTTTTTACAACCATTTTTTAAATTGAATTATTGGTAATTTCAGTTCAGTTCAGTCACTCAGTCACGTCCGACTCTTTGCAACCCCATGGACTGCAGCACGCCAGGCCTCCCTGTCCAACACCAACTCCCAGAGTTTATTCAGACTCATGTCCATTGAGTCAGTGATGCCATCCAGCCATCTCATCCTCTGTTGTCCCCTTCTTCTCCTGCCTTCAATCTTTCCCAGCATCAGGGTCTTTTCAAATGAGTCAGTTCTTCGCATCAGGTGGTCAAAGTATTGGAGTTTCAGCTTCAGCATCAGTCCTTCCAATGAATAGTCAGGAATGATTTCCTTTAGGATGGACTGGTTGGATCTCCTTGCAGTCCAAGGGACTCTCAAGGATCTTCTCCAACACGAGTTCAAAAGCATCAATTCTTTGGTGCTCAGCTTTCTTACAGTCCAACTCTCACATCCATACATGACTACTGAAAAATCATAGCTTTGACTAGATGGACCTTTGTTGACAATTTACCTTGTGTTAATATGTGTATCTAAGTGATTGATGTTCTTTTCCATTATAGGTTGTTATAAAATATTGAATATAGCTTCCTATGCTATTCAGTAGGTCCTTGTTTATTTTATATATAGTAGTAGTATGTACGGAGAAGGAAATGGCAACCCACTCCAATATTCTTGCCTAGAGAATCCTGTGGGTAAAGGAGCCTGGTGGGCTACCCTCTATAGGGTCGCACAGAGTCGGACACAACTGAAGTGACTTAGCGTGCATGAATGCATGCATTGGAGAAGGAAATGGGAACCCACTCCAGAATTCTTGCCTGGAGAATCCCAGGGACAAAGGAGCCTGGTGGGCTGCCATCTGTGGGGTCACACAGAGTCAGACATGACTGAAGCGACTTAGCAGCAGCAGCAGCAGCAGCAGAAGTATGTATATTCTAATCCCAGGCTTCCCAGGTAGCTCAGTGGTAAAGAATCTGCCTGCAATGCAGGAGACACAGGTTTGATTCCTGGGTGAGGAAGATCCCCTTGAGAAGGAAAGGACAATCCATTCCAGTATTCTTTCCTGGGAAATCCGATGGACAGAGGAGCCTGGTGGGCTACAGTCCATGGGGTCGCAGAGACAGACAGGAGGTAGCAACTGAGCAAGTATACTCGCATATAGTGAAGTGAAGTCGCTCAGTCGTATCCGACTCTTTGCGACCCCACGGACTGTAGCCTACCAGGCTCCTCCGTCCGTGGGATTCTCCAGGCAAGAGTACTGGAGTGGGTTGCCATTTCCTTCTCCAGGAGATCTTCCCAACCCACGGATCGAACCTGGGTCTCCCGCATTGGAGGCAGACGCTTTACCATCTGAGCCACCAGGGAAGCACTCTAATCCCAAATCCTAATATATCTCCCCCACCCCTTGCTGTCCCTTTGGTAATCAGAAGTTTGTCTTAAATGTCTGTGAGTCTAGTTTTGTTTTGTAAATAGGTTCATTTGTATCATTTAAAAAATATATTTCATTTATAAGTGATATCACAATATTTGTCTCTCACTGTCTGACATACTTAATAGGATAATCTCTAAATCCATCCATGTTCCTGCAAATGACATCATTGCATTATTTTATGGCTGAGTAATATTCTAGTGTGTGTGTGTGTGTGTGTGTGCGCGTGCATGTGTGTGTACACATTTTCTTTATCCATTCACAAGTTGATGAACATTTAGGCTGCTTCCATGTTTTAACTATTGGAAATAATGCTTCAATGAATATGGGGGTGCATGTATTTTAAAAGTTTATTTTTAATTGGAGGATAATTGCTTTATAATTTTATATTGGTTTCTGCCATACAACTATATGAATCAGCCATAAGTATGCATATATCCCCTCTCCCTTGAGCCCCCCTCCCACTACCCCGATCCCACCCCTCTAGGTAATCAAAGAGCACTGGGCTGAACTCCATGTGCTCCACAGCAACTTCCCACTAGCTATCTATTTTACAAATGGTAGTGCAACGGCAAGCCACTCCAGTACTCTTGCCTAGAAAATCCCATGGATGGAGGAGCCTGATAGGCTGCAGTCCATGGGGTCACTAAGGGTCGGACACGATTGAGCGACTTCACTTTCACTTTTCACTTTCACACATTGGAGAAGGAAATGGCAACCCACTCCAGTGTTCTTGCCTGGAGAATCCCAGGGACGGGGGAGCCTGGTGGGCTTCTGTCTATGGGGTCACACAGAGTCGGACACGACTGAAGTGACTTAGCAGCAGCAGTGTATACATATCAGAGCAATGCTCTCAGTTCATCCCACCTCTCCTTCCCCCTGCTGTGTCCAGAAGTCCATTCTCTATGTCTGCATTTATATTCCTGCCACAAGTAGGTTTATCACTGTTATTTTTCTAGATTCTATATTTTTAATTTAAAGTCGCTCAGTCGTGTCCGATTCTTTGTGATCCCATGGACTATACAGTCCATGGAATTCTCTAGGCCACAATACTGGAGTGGGTAGCCCTTCCCTTCTCCAGGGGATCTTCCCAACCCAGGGATCGAACCGGGGTCTCCCGCATTACAGGGGGATTCTTTTACTAACTGAGCTGTCAGGGAAGCCAAAAATCTGACACTTGTAGTTTGTTTCCTCCTGCCGCTTAAGAAAGAGATAAACAGTGTGACACCTGCAGCCTGTTTCCTCTGTTTGGAGACCCCTGGCCTTCCTGCCTGTTGCCCTCTCGGTCCCCCCTTTTCTTTTAGGAGAACTGTGTTGCCTAAGCAAAGGGGCATCGTCTCTAAATTGGTGAGGCAACATATTCTCCTAACCCTCATATTGAGGGTCTCTGATCCAGGGGCCCCGGGTAGTAGTTGGAGGAGCAGCTGGAGGAAGCTGCCCCAGTGGCAGGAGTTTGAGCAACCATTTCTAAATTAAAAGCCTTCATGCACCTAGAAACAAATACAGCTACACAGTTACAGATGCAGGGAGCAAACAGCAAGAGCAGAACAATCAGCAACGTTAAGTCACATTATGTCCATGGTTAAGGTACACAGTGTGGCACCAGTCCACTTCAGGGTTGTTAGATGCCATCAATAGTATATTATATTTGCTTTTCTCTTTCTAATTTACTTCAATCTGTATAACAGGCTCTAGGTTAACCCACCTCATTTCAACTGATTCAAATTTGTTCCTTTTTTTGTCTGAATAATATTTCATTGTGTGCATATATATATATATGTGTGTGTGTGTGTGTGTGTATACCACAACATATTTATCCTTTCATCTTTTGATGGACATCTAAGTTGCTTCCAAGCCCTGGCTAATGTAAATATTGCTGCATTGAATATTGGGGTACATGTGTCTTTTGAATTATGGTTGTCTCAGATTGTATGCCCAGTAGGCTTTTGCACAGCAAAGGAAACTATAAGCAAGATTAAAAGACAGTGCTAAAATGGAAGAAAATAATTGCAAATAAAGAAACTGACAAAGAATTAATCTCAAAAATATACAAGTACTTCATGCAGCTAAATATTAGAAAAACAAATAACCCAGTCAAAAAATGGGCAGAAGTCCTAAACAGATATTTTCTTCAAAGAAGACAAACAAATGACCAATAAACACATGAAAAGATGCTCAGTATTACTCATTACTGAAGGAATGAAAATCAAAACTACAATGACAAATGCAAATCAAAACTAACATGACATATCACCCCACACTAGTCAGAATGGTGTTGTTCAGTTGCTCTGTGGTGTCCGACTCTTTACATCCCCATGAACTGCAGCATGCCAGACTTCCCTGTCCTTCACTATCTCCCAGAGTTTGCTCAAAGTCATGTTCATTGAGTCAGTGATGCTATCTAGCCATCTCATCCTCTGCTGCCCCCTTCTCCTCTTGCCCTCATTCTTTCCTGGCATCAGGGTCTTTTCCAGTGAGTAGGTTTTTCATATCAGGTGGCCAGAGGATTGGAGCTTCAGGTTCAGCATTACTCCTTCCAATGAATATTCAGGGTTGATTTCCTTTAGGATTGAGTAGTAAGAATGGCATCATCAAAATATCTACAAACAATAAATCCTGGAGAGGATGTGGGGAAAAGGGACCCCTCTTGCACTGTTGGTGGGAATATAAATCGATACAGTGACTATGGATAACAGTATAGAGATTCCTTAAAAAAAAAAAAAAAAGGAATAAAACTACCATATGCCCCTGCAGGTATCTTTTTGAATTATCGTTGTCTCTGTAACTGGATCTTCCCAGGTGGTAAAGAATTCACTTCTCAGTGGTAAAGAATCCACCTGCCAATCCAGGAGATGTAGGAGTCTTGGGTTTGATCCCTAGGTTTGAGAAGAACCCTTGCAGATTTCTTCTTAAAGCAGTCAACTTGTCAGATTAAAAATAAAAATTATATTAATAAAAAAGTTATATTAAAAAAACTTACTTGAAAACCCTGAATGTATAGATTGAAATGTTAACTACTGCTGTGATAATATGATTTTCTTCAGAAAACTACAGGAAAGTAGAACAATGCAGATAGATATCAATTATGAGCAAATTTAAATTTAGTCACTATTTACTTCCTTAGGTCTCCCTCTCAATTTAGTTATAGATCAGTTAAAGTGTCATATAAGGCTGTCAATAATTAGAAAAATGTTACTGAGAAAAATTCCCATGTTATGATCATTTTAAGGTATATCTGTTTTTATTCCTTTGAAGATTTTCACTTATTTTTATTATTTTTTGTGATAATAATCTAGAAAATTTTACTTATTGTAATTAATTAGCATGACATATTTGGTATGCCATTTTTATTACAGGTTTTTTGAGTAATAATTCATATATCATAAAGTTCATCCACTTAAAGTGTATAATGGTTTAAAATGTATTAACATATTCAGTGGATATTGTATATTCAATACATATGTGTAGTATATTTTCAATAATATTCAATTAGATAAATCAAATAAATCAATTTTAGCTATTTTACATATTTCAAAATATTATGATCACTTATAGGAACATGAAAGTGAGAAAAATCTTAAGCTTTGAACAGTACTCTTTAGCAAATTCAATTTTCTGTTAACAAGTGACAGGATTGATAGAGGGTCAAGTGTTTGGGTCTTATGAATGTGTAGTTGGAACATGAAAATTAAGTGGAGATGATTATGATTCAGAATACACATGCATCTGAAAATACTTTTAAGCACACACAAATTCTAAAGGAAATTGTGTATGGACTATATTGAAGTTATTAAAGGTGGTTGTTATATACAACAAATAACAATTATTTAGTAGGTACTTTGATATTTTGACATTTCTGTACACCTGTGAGATCACCACCAAAAGCAAGATTATTAACATAGCCATTAGCCTCAAAACTTTCTTTGCATGCTTTTGTAATTACCCCCTCGAGGTTCTCCTATTCTGATGACTGATCTGCTTTCTGCATTTTCTAGCATTTTCATAAATATAATCCAGAAAGTTTGGAGATTTTAAGACTGCTGTGAAATGTGCCAAATTGTATCAGGACATACACATCTCAATAGTTCATTAAACTCAGAGCTCAGCTTTATATAGCAAAAGGGCACATAGCCAGTCATAGGAAAAATGACTACATTAGGTGATGACCAAGGAAGCCATACACGTTTCCATATTCTTTTTCTTCTGGAATCTCAAAGAATGTGTTTTCTCTTTGGCTGTGAATTAAAGGAATATGTGCTCAGTACTCTTCCCTAGAGAAGCCTACAACTGAAACTCAGAATCATAACAATGAAACCAATTAAATATCAACAATCTTGATATTTATGTAAACGGTCCTGACAGTCTGTTACAGCATGGTCCTTTGCTCCATTTGTACACAACGAAGTCCTCAATCACTAACATAAAATACCTTCTGAAGTCTAGATACTCTGAGGTTCACCAAAGTTAATATCTTGGGTCTAGGTTCTCTTGGAGACATGAAGCTCTAAGAAACAAGACTTTCTGTGTTAATCTTTTTCTCATGAATACCTACTCTCTTTTGCTTGACTTCTTTTCTTAAGTATATTGACCTTCATCAATATTATTGTATTTATTCCTATTTCTTTCTATTTTATTACTATAAAGCATTCTATCATATAGTTTCCCTGGTCCAGTGGGTAAAGAATCTGCCTGCAGTGCAGGAGATGTGGGTTCAATTCCTGAGTCAGGAAGATCCCCTGGAGAAGGAAATGGCAACCCAGTATTTTTCCCTGGAGCATTCCTATGGACAGAGGAGCCCAGCTGGCTACAGCTCATGAAGTCACAAATAGTCAGACATGACTGAACGACTAACACACACATTCTGACATATAAATATACAGAAATGTTTCAGTTGTTGATGCATATTTGGTTAATTTCCTATTTTTTATTAAAAATAATGCTTCTATGAATATTTGTGTACAGCTTTATCATTTATACATGCTTTAATTTTATTTAATAAATATAATAAAAATAAATATAATAGAAGTAAAATAGATGTCATATAATAGGCATATCTTTAACTATATAAATAACTTCAAAATATTTTTTCAAAGTAGTTCCACGATTTTGCCTCTCTTCCCTGGTGGCTCAGAAGGTAAAGTGTCTGCTTGCAATGCAGGAGACCCGGGTTTGATCTCTGAATCAGGAAGATCCCTTGGAGAAGGAAATGGCAACCCACTCCAGTACTCTTGCCTGGAAAATTCCAAGGATGGAGGCTACAGTCTCCATGGGGTTGCAAAGAGTTGGACATGACTGAGAGACTTAACTTTCTTTCTTTCTTTGCACCATTTTATATTTCTACTAACATTTTATATTTCTACTAACAGATTTACGGTTGCTTCATATTCTTACCAACACTATGTATTGTTGTTGATATTTAGTCTCTAAGTAATGTCCCACTCTTTTACGATCCTATAGACTATAGCCAGCCAGACACCTCTGTCCTTGGGATTTCTCAGGCAAGAATACTGGAGTGGGTTGCCATTTCCTTCTCCAGGGGATCGTCCCAACCCAGGGATCAAACGTGCATCTCCTGCGTTAGCAATTCTTTACCACTGAGCCACCTGGGAAGCCTTGGTCGTATGCTTTTAGTCATTTAATATGTGCGTGTGCTCAGTCGTGTATGACTCTTTGCAACTCCATGGACCTCCAGGTTCCTCTGTCCATGGAATTTTCCAGGCAAGAATACTGCAATGGGTGGCCATTTCCTATTCCAGTAGAATCTTCCTGACCCAAGAATTGAACCTGTGTCCCTTGCATCTTCTGGATTGGTGGGCAGATTCTTTACCACTAGGCCACCTTATTTTTAACTTGCATTTTTATAGTAAAGAATAATGTTGATTATAGTTTCATGAGCTTAATTAACTTCTTTGGTGAAATAACTTTATTATTTTTATTGCTTGCATTTTATTAATTTTTTAAAGAAGAAAGCCAAGCATAGTTAATTAAGCACTTTCTGTTAACCAAATACTGGAACAGATGTTTTACATTTATATGTTAATTTTCTGCCCACTTACACCAGCTCCTGGGAACAACTAATATACTTAATGTCTTAATGAATGTGCCCTTTCTGGAGATATCATATAAATGGAATCATACAATATATGGTCCTTTATATCTGGCTTAATTAGTTTAATTTTTTAAAGGAGTGTCCATGTTGTAGCATATAAAAGTACTTTATTCATTTTATATCTGAAATAATATTCTGTGGTGTGTATATAACACATTTTTGCTTATGCATTCATTGAATGATAGACATTTGGATTGTTTCCCTTCCTTGGCTATTGTGAATGATGTGTCCGTGGTGATTTCTGTATAAACTTTTCAAGGATGTATGTTTTCATTTCTTATCAGTATATACCTAGAAGTAAACTTTTAAAATAACTGCCTAACTATTTCCCAAATAGGCTGTGCCATTTTACATCCCTATCAGCAATGTATGAACACTTTTTGTGTTCATACACATGTTCACCAACATTTATTATTGTCCATTTTTTTCTTCTTTAAATTTTCCCTCCCACTGTGTGTTAGTGGTATCTCATTGTGGTTCTTAATTGAATTTTCCTTTTAGTTAAATTTCATGAGCTTACTGGCCATTTGTATGTTTTCTTTAGAGAAAACTCTATTCAAACAATTTCTGCCTTTTGAACTTCTGTTGTTGTTTATTGTTGAGTTGTAAAATACTTCTTGATATATCCTGCTTACTACTTCCTTAATAGTATTTGATTAGTATTTCTCCCATTATATGGCTTCCCCTCCACTCACTTTCTCAGTAGTGTCACTGTCAGCAAAACAATTTTAATTTTGATAAGATCTAACTATTTATTGTTCTTGTGTTGCTTGTGTTTTTTTGTCATATCTGAGAAATTATTGCCTAATGGTTCAAACTCCGGGTTGGGAAGGTCCCCTGAAGAAGGAAATGGCAACCCACTCCAGTATACTTGCTTGGGAAATCCCATGGACAGAGGAGACTTGCAGGCTATAGTTCATGGAGTTGCAAAAGAGACACAATTTACAGATTAAACAACAGTAACCCCAGATTAGGAAGATTTATACATGTGTTTTCTTTTACTATTTCTATAGTTTTAATTGTTCAATTTATGTCAGTAATTGATTTTTTTTTTGTATTTAGAGCAAGGGGGGAATTAAACTTTCATTAATTTTGCATCCAGACTTTTCAGCACAATTTATTCAAAAGACTACCCTTTCCTCACTTGTCTTGACACCCATGCCAATTCTTAAAACTTTCACCATAAAGGTTTATTTCTGGACTCTCAATTTTATCCCATGGATTTATATGTCAGTGCTTAACCAGTTCCACACTGTCGTGGTTAATCTATCTTTGTAGTACAGTTTGAGATTGAGATGTATGAGTCATGTATTATTTGACATTTCTCAAGATTATTTGTGCTATAATAGGTGATTTGGCTTCTCATATGAAATTTAGGATCAGCAAAAAGCCAGCTGGAATTTATAGGGATTGTGTTGGACATATATACAATTTGAGAATAATGATATTCTAATAATATTAAATCTTCCAATTCATGAATGTGACATCTTTTCATTTACATAGATTTTCTTTAATTTCTTCCAATGGTGTATTACAGCTTTTAGTGCATTTACTTTGACAAATGCAAATCTTGCACTTGATTTGTTAAATTTACCTTTTTTAATTTTTTAAAACATTTTCAGATTGTTCATTATTATTCTACAAAAATAAAACTGACTTTTTTGTATCAATATTGTGTTCTAACACCTAGCTCAATTATTCCATGAACTCTAATTCTGTGTGTGCATGTGTCTGAATTTTTAGGATGTACTATATAAAATATTTTGTCATCTTCAAATTGAGGCAGTTTTTCTTCTATTTAATTTGGGTGTCTTTATATATCTATTATTTATTTCTTTTCCTTGCCTAATTCCCCTGGCTGAAACTCCTTTTATCTCAGTTTTGAATAGACTGTTGAGTTTTTATCACGTTCCTGATTTGAGGAAAGCTTAATCTTTCATGATTAAGAATGATGTTAGTTGTAGGATTTTCATAGATGCCCTTATAAGTAACTTATTTTTACTTCTACTTTTTTTCAGCCCTTTTATCATAAAACAATGTAGGGTTTTGTGAAGTCAACAATTATTGTGAAGATAATTTTTTGTTATTTTTTTCTGTTAAGATGGTATATTGTTGTTTTTCATTCACTAAGTTGTGTCCAACTCTTTGTGACCCCATAGACTGTAGTCTGCCAGTTTCCTCTGTCCTCCATAATTTCCTGGAGTTTACTCAAAATCATGTCCATTGAGTTTGGTAATGCTATCTAACCATGTAATACTTGGCTGACTAATTCTCCTCCTTCCCTCAGTCATTTCCAGAATCAAGATCTTTGCCAATGGGATGGCTCTTTACATCAGGTAGCCAATGTATTCGAGTTTTAGCTTCAACATCAGTCCTTCCAATGAATATTCAGTGTTGATTTTTTTAGGATTTACAGGTTTGATCTCCTTGCTGTCCAAGGGACTGTCAAGAGTCTTCTCCAACACTACCATTAAAAAGCATACATTCTTTGGCACTCAGCCTTTATGGTCCAACTCTCACATCTGTATTTGGCTACTGGAAAAACCATAGCTTTGACTATACAGACCTTTGTCAGCAAAGTAATGTCTCTGTTTTTTAATATGCTGTCTAGGTTTGTAATAGTGTCCAAGGAGCAAGCATCTTTTAATTTCATGGCAACAGTCACCTTCCACAGTAATTATGGAGTCCAAGAAAATAAAATCTCTCAGTTTCCAATTTTTCCCCTTCTATTTACCGTGAAGTTATGAGACTGGGTGCCGTGATGTTAGTTTTATGACTGTTGAGTTTAAACCAGCTTTTTCACTCTCCTCTTTCACTTTCATTAACAAACTCTTTAGTTCCTCTTTAATTTCTGTCATTAAAGTGGTATCATCTGCTTATCTGAGGTTTTTGATATTTCTCCCAGCAATCCTGATTCCAGTCTGTGAGTCATCCAGCCTGATATTTCTCATGATGTACTCTGCATAGAAGTTAAATGAGCAGGGTGACAATATGTAGCCTTATTGTGCTCCTTTCCCAATTTTGAATCAGTCAGTTGTTCAATGTCCTAACAGTTGCTTCTTGATCTACATACACATTTTTAAGGAGACAGATAAGATTATCTGATATTCCTGTCTTTAAGAATGGTCCACAGTTTGTTGTGATCTACACAGTCAAAGGCTTTAGCATAGTCAGTGAAGCCAATGTTTTTATGAATTCCCTCGTTTTCTCCATGATCCACTACCTTTGTTCATAGTAGTGCTTCTTAAGGCCCACTTTACTCACATTTCACGTTGTCCGGCTCTAGGTGAGCAACCACACCACCTTGGCTATCCAGGTCATTAGTACCTTTTCTGTATCGTCGTTCTGTGCATTTTTGCCACCTCTTCTTAACCTTTTTTACTTATGGTAGATCCTTTACCGTTTTTGTCCTTAATCATGCCCATCTGTGCATGAAACTTTACCTTGCTATCTCCAATGTTCTTGAAAAGGTCTCTAGTCTTTCCCATGCTATTATTTTCCTCTATTTCTTTTCACTGTTCATTTAAGAAGGCCTTATCTCTCCTTGCTATTCTCTGGAACTCTGCAATTCAGTTGGGTATGTCTTTCCCATTCTCCCTTACCTTTTACTTCTCTCCTTTCCATAACTATTTGTAAAGCTTCCTTAGACAAAAACTTTGCCTTCTTGCATTTATTTTTCTTTGGAATGGTTTTGGCCATTGCCTCCTATACAGTGTTATGAACCTCCATCCATAGTTCTTCAGGCACTCTGTCTACCAGATCTAATTCCTTGAATATATTCATCTCCATGGCATAATCATAAGGGATTTGGTTTAGGTCCTACCTGAATTGCCTAGTGGTTTTCTCTACTTTCTTCAGTTGAAGCTTGAATTTTGTAATAAGAAGCTCATGATCTGAACCACAGTCAGTTTCAGGTCTTGTTTTTAATGACTATAAAGAGCTTCACCATCTTTGGCTGCTAAGAACTTAATCAATCTGATTTTGGTATTAACCATCTGATGAAGTCAATGTGCAGCGTATACTCTTGGGTTGTTGGAAGAGGGTGTTTGCTATGACCAGTGTGCCCTCTTTACAAAACTCTATTAGCCTTTGCCCTGCTTCATTTTATAGGCCAAGGACAAACTTCCCTGTTAGTTCAGGTATCTATTGACTTATGGGAAATAGATGGGGAAACAGTAGAAACAGTGTCAGACTTTATTTTTTGGGGCTCCAAAATCACTGCAGATGCTGATTGCAGCCATGAAATTAAAAGATGCTTACTCCTTGGAAGGAAAGTTATGACCAGCCTAGATAGCATATTAAAAAGCAGAGACATAACTTTGCAAACCAAGGTCCGTCTAGTCAAGGCTATGGTTTTTCCTGTGGTCATGTATGGATGTGAGAGTTGGACTGTGAAGAAAGCTGATCACCGAAGAATTGATGCTTTTGAACTGTGGTGTTGGAGAAGACTCTTGAGAGTCCCTTGGACTGCAAGGAGATCCAACTAGTCCATTCTAGAGGAGATCAATCCTGGGTGTTCATTGGAAGGACTGATGCTAAAGCTGAAACTCCAATACTTTGGCCACCTCATGCAATGTGTTGACTCACTGGAAAAGAGTCTGATGCTGGGAGGGATTGGGGGTAGGAGGAGACGGGGACGACAGAGAATGAGATGGCTGGATGGCATCACCAACTCTATGGACATGAGTTTGAGTGAACTCCGGGAGTTGGTGATGGACAGGGAGGCCTGGCGTGCTGTGGTTCATGGGGTCGCAAAGAGTCGGACACGACTGAGCAACTGAACTGAACTGAACTGATTGACTTCTTACTTTTTCATTTCAATCCCCTATTATGAAAAGGATGTCTTTTTTTGTTAGTTCTAGGAGGTGTTGTAGGTCTTCATAGAACTGGTCAACTTCAGCTTCTTTGGCATTAGTGGTTGAGGCATGGACTTAGATTACTGTGCTGTTGAATAGTTTGCCTTGGAAATGAACTGAGATAATTATGACATTTTCAGATTGCACCCAAGTCCTGAATTTCACTCTTTTGTTGACTGTGAGAGCTACTCCATTTCTTCTGTGGGATTCATTTCTGCAATAGTATTAGATATAATGTTCATTGGAATTAAATTCGCCCTTTTCATTCATTTTAGTTCACTGATTCCTAAGATGTTGATGTTCAGTCTATCTCCTTCTTGATCACATCCAATTAATCTAGATTCATGGACCTAACATTCCAAGTTTATATTCAATATTGTTCTTTACAGCATCAGACTACATTCATGACAGTTGAGCTTCATTTATGCTTTGGCTCAGCTGGTTTATTCTTTGGAACTATTAGTAATTGCCCTCCATTCTTCCATAGTAGTTATTGGACACTTTCCTACTGGGGGTTTCATCTTCTGGTGTCATATCTTTTTTTGTTTTCATATTGTTCATGGGGGTTTTCCAGGCAAGAATAATGGAGTGGGTTTCCATTTCCTTCTCCACTGGAGTATGCTTTGTTAGAACTCTTGACTATGACCCATCCATCTTGCATGGCTTTGCATGGCATGGTTCATAGCTTAATTGAATAATGAAAGCCCCTTCATCACAGCAAGTCTGTGATCCATGAAGGGGAAAAACAGTACATTACATTGACTGGTTTTTATTATGTTGAACAAAAAAACTTAGTAATATTCTGAATTCAGTTTGCTAATACTGTGTTGTGATTTTGCTTCTGTATTTATAAAATGTGTTGGTTAGTAGTTTATTTTCTTGTGATAGCATTGTCTGGTTTTGGTGTGAGGAAATACTGGCCTCATAGAATGGTTTGGAATGAGTTCCTTCCTCTTTTCTAAGTTAGGAATATTTTGTAAAGCTTTATTGTAAATTATTTTTTAAGCATTTGGTAAAAGTCTCTTATGAAGCTATTTTGGTATGGATTTTGTGAGAAATTTTTTGATCAGTAATTCAATCTATATTCCTTTAATAGGTCTATTTAGATTTTCTGTCTTTTAAGTCAATTTTATTGCTTTTCAACAAACTTATTTCATCTAGATTATCTAATTTGTTGGTGTACAATTGTTTACAGTGTTCCCTTTTAATCTTTAATCAACCTCAGATATCAGGTTTGATGGTGTAGTTCCTCTTTCATTCTTGGATTTAATAACAGATATTAAACATGTTTAACGCAATGACTTTTGGGTCAAATTCTCACTTGAGGATATGAAGAGTTGAAAAGAATACTACTCCAATTATTCTAAGGGAAAAAGCTGCAACTTCATGAATTTCTTTGATCCCTTTGGAGAGCTGAGGTAGTATTAGAAAAGTTTTTCAATTCAGATGTTTCCTTCACCCATTTAAATTTCTGGATTCCACATTTTCCTTCACTTTTCATCCAATAATTTCTTACTCTATTGACAGTTCTTCATTGAATTTAAATTTCAAAATGTTATTCTGAGTTTATATGCTGTCCACAGAAACAGATACATGCAACATTACCTATCACAATCAAAATCAAAACTTCTGAAACTAGGATACCACCTTCAATCAACTCTACTAGCCTCAATCATCTCTGCCAACTCAATCTATTTGTCATATGGAAATTAAGTTTAAATCTAAAAGCCTAAAACATATGTACTAATATTAGGTTTAGAATGTTTGAGAATGTTAGGTTTTTAACTTGCAAAATAATGCATTATCTTAATTCTCTATTTTCTCTCATAGGGATGAATAATAAGAAATAATTCCTATGTTTTGAACATTCATCAGTAATAACCAAACTGTCTTTATCTAAATATACAAAGGTAGAAATAAATTTTTAAAAGAGAGTAAACAGTAATTCAGTTAAAATAAATACAACATTTAACAGAATAAATGGCTAAATAAATACTTTTTTAAAGGTGAAAACATCGCCAAATATCTGCAATTCAGCATTTCTTTAAGTTACAAGTTGGCAGACACTGGCAAAAATTTATTTCTCAGATCTAAAACATAATTTTAGAAGTATAAATATATAAGTGGAATGCACTAATACCTGTGAACATTTTCTCAGCTGTGCAATGATATATATTGAAGGATTCTAATATTATTTTCAAATACTCAAAAGCCAGACAAAATCACGGATACTGATAATGCCCTGCCTTAAGCCAACCTTTGCACTCAGGCTCAGCTTTTGTTTTGGTCTGTAATAGTCCACAGCTCTTCCTTTTTCTGAAGGATTACCCTTAGCTGAATGGTAGCTTCATTTTCCGGGAGGTAAAATACACTCTGTCCAAGGTGCAGTTTTTCCTCCAGAGTTCATCATGGAATTTTGATGAAGCCTGTCTCATTCCAACTAAAATTATAAATTCTTGTCCTACTTCCCTACTCCCTATTTCTTGAGGTTACAGTTTCAATAAATTATGTGCACTTGAATCTCCATCTCAGGCCCTGACCTAAAATAAGTAAATTTGCCTCTTCCATTTCTAAATATCCAGAAAATAAAAGTCGATTTAACCAACTTTGAACAATCATTCTGCTTGCTCCAGAGAGTCTTGGCCAAAGATATTAATGATAGTGTAATACTATAAAGATAGAAGCAAAGAAGGGCAGATATTCTCCAGATTCAATTAAGTCACTCTTTCTCCATTAGCGAGATAAGTAAACTTAATTCAAGTACAAATTATGCTTCACTTCATTGATAAATTAATAATTTTATTGCTAACCCACTTCATTGTTGTGACTCTGTGACTCTAATAAAGTACTAGCTTTCTGAATATAGAATGCCAATTTTCAACACTTTTGAAAGAAAATATTTCTACATTAATTTTTAAAAACCAGGGTGAAGTAATAACAAAGCAAACATATTTCTCTTCTTCAGTGTAACAAAAATAATAAGAATGAAGCTAACACATGTAAATTCTGTTTCTATTCCTAGTAAAGCTACAGATCAATTGCCAATCTTTGGAATTTAGCATTTTATTTGTAAAATAAATGAAGGGTATTGGTTTGACTTAATTTCAACAAATATTTATTCAGTGTATATTGTATGTTGTTGTGGTCTTTTGACTTCAAGATTAACTATGGTAAGGAAAACAGGTATTGAACCAAGATCAATATAAATTCTGTAATAGAGATATTTTTTAAAATTCAAGAGGAATCGAGTCAAATGGGAGAATTAATATCGATTGAAGGTCAATTGAAACTTCCATGGGGCTGATATCTGAGGTGAATATTGATGAATGTGTTAAACCTCAATGGAAGGAGGAGGGAAAACACAGGATTAAATAACAATGAAGCAAATGTAGGTAGACATTAAAGGACATGGGATATTCAGGTATATTTTCACAAGGTAAATATAATAAAAATATGAATTTGTGTGTACTATTACTTGTACATACTAAATTATATGAAACATTTCGCTATATTTAATATTTTATTAAAACTCAAATTTATAGCATGATTACTACTGTCATTAAAAAATAACATGGAGTATCATCTGATTCACATACTTATTTCATCATTATTTCCAACAATTTATGAGCTGGTCTATTTCTAGAAAACTGTACTTTTTAAAATTTGTTTTGAAAGAGACAACAAAACAAACAATGAACCAGTTATTTCAAAGCTTCCTAGATTATTCCTGATTTCAGGTGTGGGCATAGCGTACAGAAGCTTTGTCAGAAATAGTGCACTAGCCATGCAAATTAAAATGCTCACTTTATCATTGTAATTGAAAATGACAATGATATACTTGAAATCTGTCTTTCCATGACAAGAAAGCATTTTTATAAACACTATAAAAGCAAATGTATAGTCAAAATCTTTTTGTTGCACTGCTCTATAAATTTCTAATGCTTTTAAGTAAGGCTTTATTTAGTTTCACAGAAAGTTCCATATTTCAGCAAAATGTTTTTGGAAAAGTTTAAGCTAATAATAAGCCAAAAGTTATAATATAATATTATAATATAATATTAATGAAAATGCCCCAAGCCAAAGAACAGTAAAGGAGAGATTAATATGTTTAAAAGATAATACAAAAATGATGCTATCTTATTAATTCAGACATTGCTACAGTGTTTGAGCTCCAGTGCTAGGTGCTTTGGCCAGAATTATACATTTTGACAGAGGACAAAATTTTATCATTAATACAACTGTGACAAAATTTAGACTAGAAAAATAGACATCCAGTACATTGTCTCAACTTGTTTTGTTAAATAATGACCCTATTCCGTTTTCATTTTCAGAAATGATCTAACCTAGTTTCACTGTAATAATATTCATGTTTTCCACTTATGTTTTATTGTAAAATTTTAATATATATTGATCTTATATATTGATGTTATACTAAATGATGTGATATACCATATATATGCATTAATATATAATGTATAACTGTACCATATCTAACATCAATTGCATTAACAATACTATATATTGTAGCTACCCAGGTGGCACTAGTGGTAAAGAACCTACTGGCCAATGTAGGAGACGTGAGATGTGGGTTTGATCGCTGGTTCAGGAAGATCCCCTGGAGGAGGGCATGGCAACCCTCTCCAGTATTCTTGTCTGGAGAATCCCATGGACAGAGAAGCCTAGCAGGGCACAATCTATAGGGTCACAAAGAGCCAGGCACAACTGAAGTGACTTCAGTTCAGTCGCTCAGTCGTGTCCGACTCTCCGTGACCCCATGAATCACAGCACGCCAGGCCTCCCTGTCCATCACCAACTCCCGGAGTTCACTCAAACTCATGTCCACAGAGTCAGTGATGCCATCCAGCCATCTCATTACAGTCGTCCCCTTCTCCTCCCGCCCCCAACCTTTCCCAGCATCAGAGTCTTTTCCAGTGAGTCAACTCGTCGCATGAGGTGGCCAAAGTATTGCAGTTTCAGCTTTAGCATCAGTCCCTCCAATGAACATCCAGGATTGATCTCCTCTAGAATGGACTGGTTGGATCTCCTTGCAGTATAAGGGACTCTCAAGAGTCTTCTCCAACACCACAGTTCAAAAACATCGATTCTTCGGCGGTCAGCCTTCTTCACAGTCCAACTCTCACATCCATACATGACCACGGGAAAAACCATTGCCTTGACTAGACGGACCTTGGTTGGCAAAGTAATGTCTCTGCTTTTTAATATACTATCAAGGTTGGTCATAACTGTCCTTCCAAGAAGCAAGCGTCTTTTAATTTCATGGCTGCAATCAGCATCTGCAGTGATTTTGGAGCCCAAAAAAATAAAGTCTGACACTGTTTCCACTGTTTTTCCATCTATTTCCCATGAAGTGATGGGACCAGATGCCATGATCTTTGTTTTCTGAATGTTGAGCTTCAAGCCAACCTTTTCACTCTCCTCTTTCACTTTCATCAAGAGGCTTTTGAGTTTCTCTTCACTTTCTGCCATAAGGGTAGTGTCATCTGCATATCTGAGGTTATTGATATTTCTCCTGGCAATCTTGATTCCAGCTTGTGCTTCTTCCAGCCCAGCGTTCCTCATGATGTACCCTGCATATAATTTAAATAAGCAAGGTGACAATATACAACCTTGACGTACACCTTTTCCTATTTGGAACCAGTCTGTTGTTCCATGTCCAGTTCTAACAGTTGCTTCCTGACCTGCATACAGGTTTCTCAAGAGGCAGGTCAGGTGGTCTGGTATGCCCATCTCTTTCAGAATGTTCCACAGTTTATTGTGATCGACACAGTCAAAGGCTTTGGCATAGTCAATGAAGCAGAAATAGATGTTTTTCTGAAACTCTCTTGCTTTCTCCATGATCCAGCAGATGTTGGCAATTTGATCTCTGGTGCCTCTGCCTTTTCTAAAACCTGCTTGAACATCTGGGAGTTCACGGTTTACATACTGCTGAAGCCTGGCTTGGAGAATTTTGAGCATGACTTTACTAGCGTGTGAGATGAGTGCAATTGTGCGGTAGTTTGAGCATTCTTTGGCATTGCCTTTCTTTGGGATTGGAATGAAGACTGACCTCTTCCAGTCCTGTGGCCACTGCTGAGTTTTCCAAATTTGCTGGCATATTGAGTGCAGCACTTTCACAGCATCATCTTTCAAGACTTGAAATAGCTCAACTGGAATTCCATCACCTCCACTAGCTTTGTTCGTAGTGATGCTTTCTAAGGCCCACTTGACTTCACATTCCAAGATGTCTGGCTCTAGGTCAGTGATCACGTTATCGTGACTATCTTGGTCGTGAAGATCTTTTTTGTACAGTTCTTCTGTGTATTCCTGCCACCTCTTCTTAATATCTTCTGCTTCTGTTAGGTCCATACCATTTCTGTCCTTTATCGAGCCCATCTTTGCATGAAATGTTCCCTTGGAATCTCTAATTTTCTTGAAGAGCTCTCTTGTTTTTCCTATTCTGTTGTTTTCCTCTATTTCTTGGCATTGATCACTGAGGAAGGCTTTCTTATCTCTCCTTGCTATTCTTTGGAACTCTGCATTCAGATGCTTATATCTTTCCTTTTCTCCTTTGCTTTTCGCCTCTCTTCTTTTCACTGCTATTTGTAAGGCCTCCTCAGACAGCCATTTCGCTCTTTTGCATTTCTTTTCCATGGGGATGGTCTTGGTCCCTGTCTCCTTTACAATGTCACGAACCTCCGTCCAGAGTTCATCAGGCACTCTATCAATCAGATCTAGTCCCTTAAATCTATTTCTCACTTCCACTGTATAATCATAAGGGATTTGATTGAGGTCATATCTGAATGGTCTAGTGGTTTTCCCTACTTTCTTCAATTTAAGTCTGAACTTCGCAATAAGGAGTTCATGATCTGAGCCACAGTCAGCTCCTGGTCTTGTTTTCGCTAACTGTATACAGCTTCTCCATCTTTGGTTGCAAAGAATATAATCAATCTGATTTCGGTGTTGACCATCTGGTGATGTCCATGTGTAGAGTCTTCTCTTGTGCTGTTGGAAGAAGTGACTTAGCACACAGTATATATAATTTCTATTACATAATATTTATTACATCTATTAAAGGGACCAACATAGACATCTTAAAACAAATACAACTGGTTAAACATAAAACTAATATGGTTGAAAGCAAATATTCCTGAGTTAACTGTTGTTGTTTTTCAGTTACTCAGTTGTGTCGAACAGTTTGCCACCCTATTGACTTCAGCATTCCAGGCTTCCCTGTCCTACACCATCTCTCGGAGCTTGCTCACACTCATGTCCATTGAGTTGGTGATGCCATCCAAACATCTCATCCTCTGTCATCCACTTCTCCTGCCTTCAATCTTTCCCAGCATCAGGGCCTTATCTAATGAGTTGGCTCTTTGCATCAGGTAGCCAAAATATTGGAACTTTAGCATCAATTCTTCCAATGAATATTCAGTACTGATTTCTTTTAGGTTAACTGGTTTGATCGCCTTGCAGTCCAAGGGACTCTCAAGTGTCTTCTCCAACACCACAGTTCAAAAGCATCAATTCTGCAGCGCTCAGCCTTCTTTATGGTCCAACTCTCACATCCATACCTGACTACTGGAAAAATCATACCTTTGACTAGATGAACCTTTGTTGGCAAAGGAATGTCTCTGCTTTTTAATAATGGTGTCAGAAGACAGTTATGAGAAGTTATTTATGAAAATTTCTATAAAACACATATACTCATTTATGTTAAATGGGTAAGTCTTGCTTTAACTAAGTCAGTTTATCCTTGTAAACCTCTATATTGTTATGTCAATAGAAGGTGACACAAATTCCAACATACTCTTTGTCACCTCATGACCAACTCTCATTTATTGAACACGACCAAACTGAAAGAGAATATTATTTAATCTATTATTGTTTGAGTGGTAAATACTTTAAACTCATAGACAAAAATAATTATTACAAAAAAATTTATTTGGTTTTATAGAAACCATTACTTTTACAGGCAGTACAAGTCATGTGTACAACATACATTTATGTTTCAGTATAGCCACCACTCTAGCAGAGTCAGTAGTATTTTCTTCCTATTCCATTTGCTCAGAGCATGAATAAATCAAAGCTTTCCTTATTTGTGGTCATACATACTTCAACTTAAGGATTTTTTTTAATCTATTGTGAGATATGCTCTACTGAACTTGATTACAATAAAAGTGAGAATTTATAACTTCTGTTGATTTTTAATTTGTAACACTTTATTATATTTGTTATCATTAACAAGTAAACACTAACATAGTAAATTAATTTTAACAAGTTTAATAAATGTCAGACACTCCATTGTTTATCAATTAATTCAAAAATAATTTTCATATTATTACTTTATGATATCTGTTTAATATAGAGAAAACTCTTAGAATTTCTGATTTCATGTTCTTTTATATATACATGAGGGGGGTGCCAATCTCCAGATAAAAACACAGTGATTTTAGAAAGTTATGGAACATGAAACAACAATTTTAGGACTTAGATAATAGAAGGTATTGGTTTTTGCCTATAATAGTATCTACCTATATACCTCATTTGCTGCATTCTACTTTTATAAGAAATAATATGCTATTTAAAATGGAATATAATCATTTAGAAATAATATGCTATTGCATACTGTTATGCCCTGAGTCCGGTCCCCCCATACTGGTAGAATAAGACACTGGCAGCAATGCAAAAGCAAGAATGGGGTTTATTTCTAGCTCGAGCTAGGGCTCATGCCTCCTCCAACGCAGTGGAGTAGGACAAGAGCCCTGAACCCAGGTCACAGAGGTTTCTATAGTCTCAGATTACATAAGCACCTATTTTTGTTCAAAAGATCGAGCTGGCAGAAGCTCATTGGCCAGTTCATGTGCACGCAGAAGCTCATTGGCCAGTTCATGCACTGGGTTTTTCTGGGGGATTTCCCTTTTTCCTCTGACTGGCCCGATTTTTGGCGCTGGCGGGACTTTTCTAGGGAGGAGTTTCTTATTTTTGGTGCCAGCAGGATCTTCTTAGGGAGGAGTTTCTGTGAACTTAGCCTCCACCCTGTCTCCAGGAAATCGAAACTTAGGCCTAAGCAAGGTCTCAGGCCTATCCTGGCTACTCAGATGTTAGGGCTCCTAACAATACGTTGATTTAAAAATGAATATTATAAGAATACTTATCTACTGGAAGCAGATACTTTAAGATAGAATTCATGGTTAAATCTCTATGCTATTTTTCAAGAAACCAAAGTAACTAGAAACAGAAAGTAGAGAACTAGAAACAGCAAGAAGGAGATATTTACAGAAAATAAAAGAAAAAGAAAACTTTTTCTGTAGAAAATTTAGGAAAGAAAGACAGTATAAACTGAAAAAGTACTGTAAAAGTTATTGAAAAAAGGGCAACAAAATATTAGAAAAATATTAGAATAACAAATAATTGAAGAGTTGAGTTGGATAAAGTAAAATATATTAAATAGAAAAATAATTGTAAAATATTGTGAATATAATTATAGTTGCACATTACACTTATTCTGAATATTTTTTAAAAATTTTACTTTCTTTTGGCTGTGTGTGGTCTTTGTTGCTGCGCAGGCTTTTCTTTAGTTGGAGTGAGTTGGGGTTACTCTCACTGTAGTTGCAATATGTGGGCTTCTCATTGTGGTGGCTTCTCTTGTTGCAGAGCACAGCCTCTGGATTGCAGAAGGCTTCAGTTATTGCAGCTTGTGGCCTCAGTAGTTCTGGTTCCCAGGCTCTAGAGCACAGGGTCAATACTTGCAGTACAGTCTTAGTTGTTCAGTGACATATGGGATATTCCCAGATCAGGCATCCAACCAGTGTCTCCTGCATCGGCAGGCAAATTCTTTTTTAGCAGTTTAATAATCAAAATAATATAACTCAAGTGCCATAGTCTCATTTATTATGTTAGGATGTTAGTAGACTCTAGAGTAGAGGATGCAATGAGAAGGAATATGTGAAAGTGTTTTAAATAAAAAAGTGATATGAATGTAACTGCAATCAACATGACTCAAAATTTATCAGATAAAACAGTGTAATAAAAATATATAACTAGGAAGCTATTAGAATAGGTAATTGTTTCTTATCCCTATGACTTAATACAGGCATCCCTAGGTATCCATAAAGGATTAATTCCCAGGACCACAGCAGATACCAAATTCCATTGAATGCTCAAGTCCCTAATGTAAAATGACTAGTCCAGTTGGGCCTCTGTATCTGAAGGATCTGTATTCACTGATATTTGATGAGCTCATGATATGCTCATCAAAATGAGAAATTATTATTTCTTTAAGATAATCTTTTATTTCATTTTTGTTTGCTTATTTGTAGAACCATAATTTATTTTAATCCTCTTCTAAAAGGACCTCTCTTTTCAACCAGCAACACCCTGATTGGTAAATCTACAGGAAATCATTAATCCTTAGTTATTTTTAAAGCAATTTCCAGAGGAATTGGAAATCTATGTCAGAAGTCATTTCACATTGAAAGTATTCCAATGAGGTAAAAATGCAGGGACTTATCAATTATACAATTCTTGCTGGTAAGACAGAACATGCTGTGTTCATGTAAATATATATGAGAAAATTGTTGTAGGGTATGTATTGACAGTATGCTAGAATTGCACCAATTTCTTGTAAATTAAAAACGCAATAGAACAAATGAGGGTTATCAGATCTTGTTAGTATATTTATGAATGCAAAAACATTACTGCTACAATATTGTGCTCTATTGTCAACATCTTTTTCAGTATTGATGGATAAGAATAAGCATTATCACTGATTTAAATGATAAAAAATTATTGAAATCTGTTATCTGAAAACTAATGATTGCCTTCAGTATTTTAGGTATTAAGGTAATATCAATCCTTTATTTTATTTTGAAAAGTTTTTAGCATCTAAGAAAGAGTGTTTCCTTGCTTTTGCTTGGAATTGTTAACATCCCGTAGTCCTGTAGGCATAACATACATAAAAGTTACTCAAAAGAAGCAAGGGGAAGAGCAGAAAGTTAGAGTAAAATCTATTTTCAGTTCAGTTCAGTTCATTTCATTTCAGTCGCTCAGTCGTGTCCGACTCTCCGCGACCCCATGAATCACAGCACGCCAGGCCTCCCTGTCCATCACCAAATCCCGGAGTTCACTCAAACTTTACTTAAAGACATATACATATAATGCATAAACAGTGAACTAATTAGTATCATATATGTTCAGTTCAGTTCAGTCGCTCAGTCGTGTCCGACTCTTTGCGACCCCATGAATCACAGCACGCCAAGTCTCCCTGTCCATCACCAACTCCCGGAGTTCACACAAACTCATGTCCATCAAGTCTGTGATGCCATCCAGCCATCTCATTCTCTGTCGTCCCCTTCTCCTCCTGCCCCAAATCCTTCCCAGCATCAGACTCTTTTCCAGTGAGTCAGTGAGTCAGCTCGTCGCATGAAGTGGCCAAAGTATTGGAGTTTCAGCTTTAGCATCATTCCTTCCAATGATATGAGGAGTTAAAAAATTGAAATCTATCATTTTGGAATTTAATATATACTTCCAAAAGTTGCAATCCTGAGTTATACATAAAATACAAAAAATATCAAATCTTAACTGAAAGTCCTAAGTAATGAAATAAAGGCAAGTTCTGTCATTTCTAACTTATTTTAATTTTTAAATTATTTCCCAGACTTTAACATTTTAAAATTAATTTTATTGGAGTACAGTTGATATAAATGATTTAAATCCTTTCTTACTTACTAATATTTTTAAAAAATCAAGATGAACATAACCAAGATAAATGTAATTAGAACCATAGCGTTTGTTGCATTTCTACCTTTAAGAAGTCTTCAATGATAAGCAGCTAAAGTGCTCATTTTTAAACAATCCTCCCATTTGAGACCCATTAATTAGTGGTCTGTTTTTATCAACTTGCCTTGAATTCTGAGCAAAGATTTGCATTGTTTTTCTAAGCCCTCAGAGAAAACAGAGGAAATGCTAAATCCAAGGGTTCTACTATTTGACACAGAACTTATTCTTCAGGGTAGCTGCTGAAAATAACACTCACCCAAAGATGCTTCCCCTGTAGCTCCAGGAAGTTTATTTATGGCATAAATAGCATAATAGTGATTATATATAATAACCTAGCTATGATTACCTTAAAAAGGTAATGTTTGTTATTGAAAACTAAGAGAAAAAGAGATCAATCAGAGAAGTCTCAGGCTTGGAATTAAAAACAAATGCCAGATAAATCTACCCTCACAAACCAGATGCTGTAATCATTGCCCTGACGCAAGATCTAAGATGAAAACTTTTCAAAAACTATAGCTATCTAACCAACCCTATATAAGCTTTACTTATCAGCTTAGAAGAAAAGACACCAGCAAATAACAACAAAAAGAACCCAAGCCAGAACCAGGGTTAGCAATGTTTTGAGTATCCTTGCTGGTACCAAATAAACGTTTGCAAGTATTTACAGTGGACTGCAAATGTATTATCATCCCCTTAATTTGTCTTCCCTCCTTAGTTTCTGATTTCAGCTTGAAAATGCCCCTCAAATCTGTCCAATTTAATTGTTTGCTCTTAACCTCATTTGGGCCATTTTGCTTGTTGGTTGATTTTAATGAGAATCCTCTGTTCAGGCCTCAAGGTATAATTTAACCCTCTTGTGGTGACTATGTTCAGATCCCTCTCCTCTTCATGTTAACCTCAGTTCCACATTAGTAAGTGAATTTGACTTTCTTTAGCACCACCTGAAAAGTTAAAAGTGAAAGTGAGAAGTGAAAGAGGAGAGTTAAAAAGTTGGCTGAAAATTCAACATTCAGAAAACTAAGATCACGGCATCCGGTCCCGTCACTTCATGGCATATAGATGGGGAAACAATGGAAACAGTGACAGACTTTATTTTGGGGGGCTCTAAAATCACTGCAGATGGTGACTGCACCATGAAATTAAAAGATGCTTGCTGCTTGGAAGAAAAGTTATGACAAACCTAGATAGCATATTGAAAAACAGACGCATTCCAGTAGTCCTGTATGGATGTGAGAGTTGGACCAAAAAGAAAGCTGAGCGTCAAAGAATTGATGCTTGTGAACTGTGGTGTTAGAGAAGACTCTTGAGAGTCCCTTGGACTGCAAGTAGATCCAACCAGTCAATTGTAAAGGAAATCAGTCCTGAATATTCATTGGAAGGACTGATGTTGAAACTCCAATACTTGAGCCACCTCACGTGAAGAACTGACTCATTTTAAAAGACCCTGATACTGGGAAAGATTGAAGGCAGGAAGAGAAGGGGACAACAGAGGATGAGATGGTTGGCTAGCATTACTGACTTGATGGACATGAGTTTGGGTAAACTCTAGGAGTTGGTGATGGACAGGGAAGCCTGACATGCTGCAGACCATGGTGTCACAAAGAGTCAGACACAACTGAGCCACTGAACTGAACTGAGCATCACTTGTATAAAGAGGACAGTTCCTGAATTCTCTTACATTTCTATCTAAGTCATACTCACTGCCACTAAGAATAAACAGGGCAGAACTTCTTGCCTGTATTTTAACAACTCCTGAATTTATAGACATTCCTCTTCTAGCTTTTCACAGCTTTCCTACTTCCCTTTTTGTGGCTACTAAATGAATTCCCCCTAACTTGTCATCTCAAATCTGAAAACCTTCTATTGAAGGAGGCAGAAGGGAAATCGCTGAAAGTTTAGAACACCCGTCTTTGATCCAGAGACATTTACCAAGGGAGATCTTTGACTTAGCCATTGAAAGCCTTGAAAAAGTTAAAAGTCTGAAAAAATAAGGGGTGATTGAAGAGAAGAAAGTATTTAAATGAGAAATTAATATCAAAGATACTTTAGAAACCCCATGCATTTGGAAATTAAATGTCCTCTTTTAAATGATGGGTATAACAAAGAAAATTAGAAAATATTTGTAACAATATATTATCAGAATTTGTTGCATGCAACTGAAGCTACTCAATGTAACTAAATATTATATAAAATCTTGAATAAAGTATGAAAACAAATAATGGACACTAGCATAAAATTTTGTGAAATTTGAAAATCTGTAGTTAATAATACTTCCTGTTTTTAAAATAACAGTATTTTTTTATATTCTAGACTTTCAGCAGTAATACAATTAGCTCATAATTCTTAGGTTTTCTGCTAATTTTATTTCAGGGCCAGAAACTGTGGAAGGGGGAATGCCCTAAAAATTAGTGTTGTCCCTTACGTCAAAAGTGAAACAGAACTCACAGTGTAACAAAGTAAATGCAAAATGTGGAAGGTCATGACTATTAAAATATATATCATACAGTCAAAGTAGATATTTTAGAAAAAACTGCTCATTTCCATGTGTATCACTGCAACTCACTTCTGTGTAGAGGTACTATCTTCTATTTATGAAATGATAGCTCCTTCAATATTCATAAACCGATCAATTCAGTCACTCAGTTGTGTCCATCACCATCTCCAGGACCTTACTCAAACTCATGTCCTTCTAGTCGGTGATGCCATCCAACCATCTCATTCTCTATTGTCTCCTTCTCCTCCAGCCTTCAATCTTTCCCAGCATCAGGGTATTTTTCAATGAATTATAAACTGAAACATGTCAATAATTGCTTTCCTAATGATTCTATTATATACATGCTTGCATTTAAATAAACATATCTATCGAGCTTCCTTTGGTACCTTAGTTTTTAATTGTCTGTTATTATCTCCACTATCAAACTCAGCAGAAATGTCAGCGTTTAGACACATGTTGTCATACTTACAATGTCAAGTCATTGTAAAACTATGCTTCTGGATACTATATATCAACTTTTAACTTCCATTATTACCCACATAGGACTATGATAACAACAGAATCAACATTTTTTGAAGATTTATTTAAGAAAAGAAATGCACATAGAACTTCAAAGTGTTTTTGTAAAGATAAGAGCTGATATGATTCATTCTTATAATGGTTTTATTTCCAGAATACAAAGTAGATCATCACTTTCCTCTCAGCATTCAAAACTGGGATGAAAAAAGAAGACAACCATTAAGAGGTATGTGTTTTTTTAAATGATTAAAGTTATGATATTTGGTATTTTTTCTCTATTGGCTTAAAAAAAGCAGAATTAAATTCTCTTAGCACAACTGTTCAAATAAATTTAGATTTTATTGACATTTAGTGATTAACAATTTGAATATATATATATACACACATTTGTGAATCACTTTGCTGTACATCAGAAATATATATATGTGTGTGGGTGTGCTCATATTTCTATTTTTTCCCTAGATCAGTCGTGGATGATTCCCTTCTAAGAATTTGTCTATTTATTCTAGGTTGATCATTTTATTGGTGTATATTTGCTTTTATTTTGTTACCATTCGTTTTTATAGGTCTGTTTTCTCCCTTTTATCTTTTGTTCTCTCCTCCCGTGATTTGATGACAAACTTCACTGTTCTGTTTGGATTCCTTCTTTGTGTTGGATTCCTTCTTTGTGTGTGTGTGTGTGTGTATCTATCACAGTTATCATGAGGTCTTGATAACAGCAATCTATATATAAGCAAGACTGTTTTAAGTTGCTGGTCTTTTAATTTCAAATGCATTTCCAATATCCTGCATTTGTACTCTCCTCACAATTGTTGGTTTTAATATTATATTTGTGTTTGGATGATTTCCTGCCTTTAGTGTGTTTGCCTTTCAGTTCAGTTCAGTTCAGTCACTCAGTCGTGTCCGACTTTCCACGACCCCATGAATCACAGCACGCCAGGCCTCCCTGTCCATCACCAACTCCCGGAGTTCACTCAAACTCATGTCCACAGAGTCGGTGATGCCATCCAGCCATCTCATTCTCCGTCGTCCCCTTCTCCTCCCGCCCACAAACTTTCCCAGCATCAGAGTCTTTTCCAGTGAGTCAACTCGTCGCATGAGGTGGCCAAAGTATTGCAGTTTCAGCTTTAGCATCAGTCCCTCCAATGAACATCCAGGATTGATCTCCTCTAGAATGGGCTGGTTGGATCTCCTTGCAGTATAAGGGACTCTCAAGAGTCTTCTCCAACACCACAGTTCAAAAGCATCGATTCTTCGGCGGTCAGCCTTCTTCACAGTCCAACTCTCACATCCATACATGACCACGGGAAAAACCATTGCCTTGACTAGACGGACCTTGGTTGGCAAAGTAATGTCTCTGCTTTTTAATATACTATCAAGGTTGGTCATAACTTTCCTTCCAAGGAGCAAGCGTCTTTTAATTTCATGGCTGCAAACAGCATCTGCAGTGATTTTGGAGCCCAAAAAAATAAAGTCTGACACTGTTCCCACTGTTTTTCCATCTATTTCCCATGAAGTGATGGGACCAGATGCCATGATCTTTGTTTTCTGAATGTTGAGCTTAAAGCCAACCTTTTCACTCTCCTCTTTCACTTTCATCAAGAGGCCTTTGAGTTCCTCTTCACTTTCTGCCATAAGGGTAGTGTCATCTGCATATCTGAGGTTATTGATATTTCTCCCAGCAATCTTGATTCCAGCTTGTGCTTCTTCCAGCCCAGCGTTCCTCATGATGTACTCTGCATATAAGTTAAATAAGCAAGGTGACAATATACAACCTTGACGTACACCTTTTCCTATTTGGAACCAGTCTGTTGTTCCATGTCCAGTTCTAACATTTGCTTCCTGACCTGCATACAGGTTTCTCAAGAGGCAGGTCAGGTGGTCTGGGATTCCCATCTCTTTCAGAATGTTCCACAGTTTATTGTGATCGACACAGTCAAAGGCTTTGGCATAGTCAATAAAGCAGAAATAGATGTTTTTCTGAAACTCTCTTGCTTTCTCCATGATCCAGCAGATGTTGGCAATTTGATCTCTGGTGCCTCTGCCTTTTCTAAAACCTGCTTGAACATCTGGGAGTTCACGGTTTACATACTGCTGAAGCCTGGCTTGGAGAATTTTGAGCATGACTTTACTAGCGTGTGAGATGAGTGCAATTGTGCGGTAGTTTGAGCATTCTTTGGCATTGCCTTTCTTTGGGATTGGAATGAAGACTGACCTCTTCCAGTCCTGTGGCCACTGCTGAGTTTTCCAAATTCGCTGGCATATTGAGTGCAGCACTTTCACAGCATCATCTTTCAAGACTTGAAATAGCTCAACTGGAATTCCATCACCTCCACTAGCTTTGTTCGTAGTGATGCTTTCTAAGGCCCACTTGACTTCACATTCCAAGATGTCTGGCTCTAGGTCAGTGATCACGTTATCGTGACTATCTTGGTCGTGAAGATCTTTTTTGTACAGTTCTTCTGTGTATTCCTGCCACCTCTTCTTAATATCTTCTGCTTCTGTTTGCCTTTACCAGTGAGCTTTTCCATTTGTAATTGTTGTTTCTAGTTTTGATCTTTTCTTATCTAGAGAAGTTCCTTTAGCATTTGTTGATCTCTGGTGCTAAGTTCTCTTAGCTTTTGCTTGTCTGTCCGAATAAGAGCCTTGGTAACAGAATATTCTTGGTTATAGGTTCTCCCCACTCATTGCTTCCCTGGTAGCTCAGCTGGTAAAGAATCCGAGCACAATGCAACAGACCCCAGTTCAATTCCTCTGTCAGGAAGATCTTCCGGAGAACGGATAGGCTACCCACTCCAGTATTCTGGCCTGGAAAATTCCATGGACTGTATAGGGTCACAAAGAGTTGGACACAACTGAACAACTGTCACTTTCATCACTGTAGATATGTCATGCTACTCTCTTCTGTAGAGTTTCTGCTGAAAAATCAGCTTATGAGAATTCTCTTGTATGCTATTTGCTGCTTTTCCCTTGTTGTTTTTAATATTTTCTTCTTTATTTAATTTTTGTCAATTTGATTACTATATTTCTCTGTGTGTTCTTCTTCAGTTTATCCTAGCTGGGATTCTATTTTTTCTGGACTTGGGTGACTATTTTCTATCTCATGTTAGGGAAGTTTTCAGCTATTATCTCTTGAACTATTTTCTCAAGTTCTTTCTCTTCCCCTGCGGCCCCAATAATAAGAATGTTGGTGTATTTAATATACTCCTAGAGAGAAAAAGTCCTTTTAAATAGAGGATATTCCGGGTATATTTTGCAATGTTTATTTTTATAGCTTATTTGCCAGAGTCACAAGATCATTCTGGATATTTAGTCTGCGAACCTGATGGGGGGGAACCGATGGGGTTCCAACATCCAGCATTTATCAAAATGATCATTAGTATCTCTACCAGTTTTTGGATCCAGTGGTTTCATCTCTGTGTAATCAAATCTTGGCTGTGGCTCTGAATTTGCTTATTCCTTCCAGATTTTGGATGGTGATTTGCCTTTGCAAACTCAGTTTTTTTATGGTTTTTAAAAATTAATTGACTTTTCCTTTGTTCAGTGCTTTACTTTTATAAGGAAAAGAGTGAGGTCTTTAAAATGTCAGCATTGAAATAAAATTATTTTTTGATACATTGTTTCATTCTCTTATTTTTGTGCTTTATTCTGAGATTTTTTTGACCTATAATACAATTCAAGCATTCCTTTAATTTGTCTCATCTGTCATATAAATCCATATTGTATCTTAATGTTAACATTTGTTTTCGAGTTATAATATTTACATTGATTTCTTCCTTTTATCCTTATTTCTGCACCTTGTCACTTAAAAACATTAACCATATCACATTTATTTGAAAGTTTATATCTGACAGCTCTAATATCTAGATAAACTTTGCTCCCATCAGAATAATTTTCTTTTTCTATTTGTTTCATATCAATTCTTGTTATTTTCACATATCTTTGTTAAATACCAGATATTAAGTTTTAAAACAGCATGATGATTTTAGTCTCTCTATTATGTTACTTTCCTTTATAAGGAATTTACTCTTCTTGCTTTTTGAAGGTAAATTAGATAAAGGAAACTAACCAGTTAGGGACTGAGTTGATTGGAGAGTTTGCTGATCACTACATTATTGCCACCACTAAGGTCTCTTTCTTCCAATGCCTTAAGAATCATCTTTGTCTTCTTTATATAGAGAATTCCAATTCTTTGGACCCAGCTCGATAGACTAAATGCTCTGACATAGTTTTTTCTCCTCAGCATCTATTTTAGAATTGACAAGTAAGGGAAAAGTTAGAATTTGTCTAGACTTCTAATCATTCCTCAGTCTTGTTACCTCACATCTGTGCTATCTTCTGAGCTTCAATTAGATGATTTTGATCTATTTTGTTTAAGTGTAGGTTTTGTTATTATCCTTTCTGGAAGAGTTGTTTTCAGATAAGCTATTCTTCCATTGCCAGGAGCAGAATTTCTGTAGTATTTATTATAGAAACTTGTGTTTAATAGTTTTATTCAGTGAAAAACACATAAATAAAATAATATGTAAATGGTTCTGTGTAAAATTATAAAGTTTTGTCAAGATGATAAATTTTGGAAATAGAAATCTATACTATATAAATATCAATGGAGAAAAGATTGTTTAAATTGTCATCAGGTCTTGAGATCTACAAATACATAATGTGTCAGAGTGTAAACTTCATAGACAGAAGCTATTTTTTTAATGTGGAAGTTACATAAAAACTGGGACATCACTATTGTTGCAGCAGCAAAAAAATATTTTCAGTCCTTAGATATGATCTTTAAAATTCATCTTTTTTTAACTTGTACATTTTCCTTTTTCTAGGACATTAGCACTGATTTTCAAAGCAACTATGATTCTTAAAAATTTCTCTAGAAATATTTCCAGGAAGTTCTAGGAATATCTCAAAGTGTTCAGGATGTAAGGCAACTTAGACTTCCTTGTTGTAAATGTTTGCAAAAAACATACTTTTGTATTATTGGAAAAATATATAATTTAAGCCATTAGGCTTATGACAATTCATCCTGAAAAAAATCTCATCTCTAATTTTTAGTCAGTGTAAATGATGGTAAAATAATGTAAATAATAGTATAGTAATTGTCATAAAAATCAGAATGAACTTCTAATATCTCAACACTTCTTTCTTCCATATTCTAATGATGATGGACTTGTCTTTCTGATTACAAAGTAGATGTTTTTATTGGTTCATTCTCTAAATATTGAATCATAAAAATGAGTGTTGGTGACTTGTTAGCACTGGTATGTGGAATTATATGAATGACTTTTATTACATATGAAAAATATCCCTGGCATTGACTTCTGTCATTTACTTCTGCTTTTCTTTCTCCTTTAACAACTCCCAGCACTTACTTAACATTCTGAATGATAGAAATTTGCTTTTGATTCCTTAAGTAAAGTGCATTGGTCAGGATAATTCATATTCTTTCTCTTTGAATATCCACTGACCAAGTCTTTATCTCAGAGGATTGGTAATACAATAATATTACAAATTATTTTTTATGATGTGAAACATGTTTTTTCTAGCCTGCAGCAATTTCCATTTGTTATTTCAAATTACCAATTTTTCACTTTCATGCAAAAAATTTTCTATCCTTATTTTAATTAATATATTAAAACAAAAGTTCCGTTTTGTATAAAATGCAAGAAGTGTTTTCTATTCCAGTTATCTATCTTCCCATCCTCTTCAACATGGTTCATTGTAAAAATAGAAATATGAATCATTTTTCTTTAAAAAAAAGTTCTCAGAAAGAGTACTGGGATTGAATGCCTGGAGAAAGCCCAAAGGGGCTACACTGTGGTCCCACTGCAACTGGGGATATGTGCATTTTGAGCTCAGGTCTGCACAGAAGTAGCATTATTAATGCTTTGCAAAGCAACCTAATTCTCAGAGTGCTCACAGTGGCCATAGCTGTGCCTCTAAGAGCTCTGGGAGAGTGAAAGTGTCAGTGGGTTGTCCAAACACAGATGTGGGTCTGTAATCTGGGTCAAGTCCTAGCAGCAGTGTGTCTTCAGATTTCTACCACTGATGGATATGTGAGCACAGCACCTGCTTGAGATTCAAGCAGATTACTGGTGCTCCCATGGCTCGGGCAGGTACAGAGTTAGCAGGTGTGGGTTTTGTGGGTGTGTACATATAAAAACAAAGCTCGGTCCTGAGGTGATTCCCATAGATTTTATAGTTTGCCCAGATGCACAACTAAATGAGGTTTGGGTGTCAGACTTTGGCGAATCTGCTAAGGTGACTTTCTGAGCACAGTGCCTGAGGGACATTTGGTCCTATTGCCAATGTTTTCACCACTGAGACATGGCTAAAGGCAGTGCCAACAATAGTGTACTTTGTGAACATGCACAACAGCGGGCAGGTGACACCACAGAGCATACTGCCTGATGGACAGCTCCTATGGAGAAGTATTCAATGGCTCCTTTTCTAGCAGGAGTGCTCCAGTCCTGCCTACCTCGCAGATCCAGAACCATTTCTGGAGGAGGGCTTCTACTCCAACAACTAGGGGGCACATCCTTCCCCAGCAGGGCTGTGACAACCACAGAACAAAGAGGAGGCCCCACAGTAGAAAAGTGTTTATCCTAAATTCATAGAGTCACAGACCAATAAGTAAAATAAAGAAGCAGAGGAACTCCCAGTGAAAACAATAAAACAGACATCTACAATCTATTAGACCTTGAGTTTAAAAAGAAGGCAATAGGAATACTAAAGAAATTAAGAAAGTTTATTGATACAAATGCAGATCACTATAACAAAGAACTGTAAACCATAGTAGCAGCCAATCAAAATTGGAAAACTCATTTGCTGAGATAAAAACTGAGCTAAAGACAATAAATACCAAACTAAATAATGTGGAAGAACAAATAAATGATCTGGAAGATAGAATAATGGGAATCACCCGGTCAGGATAGCAAATAGAAAAACAAATAGGAAAAAGTGAAAGCAATATATGAGAACTATGGGATCATATTGGAGAAGGCAATGGCAAGCCACTCCAGTACTGTTGCCTAGAAAATCCCATGACGGAGGAGCCTGGTGGGCTGCAGTCCATGGGGCCTCGAAGAGTCAGACGCAACTAAGCGACTTCACTTTCACTTTTCACTTTCACACATTGGAGAAGGAAATGGCAACCCACTCCAGTGTTCTTGCCTGGAGAATCCCAGGGACGTAGGAGCCTGGTGGGCTGCCGTCTATGGAGTCGCACAGAGTCAGACACGACTGAAGTGACTTAGCAGCAGCAGCAGCAGCAGTAGCAGCAGCAGCATGAGATCATATGAAGTCTGCCAATCTTCACATGACAGGGAATCTAGAGGAAGAAAAAGAGAAAAAGAGATTGTAAATGAATTTAAAGGAAATATGACTGAAAACTTCCCAAAATGAAAGAAGGAAACAGATAATCAGGAACAGAAAAAACAGAAGGTACCAAACAAGATGAAACCAAACAAGGTTTATACCAGGACATATTATACTTAAAATGACAAAAATTAAAGAGCAAATTCTAAATGCAGCAATACAGAAACAGAATTAATCACAAGAGAACCCCCCCATAAGGTTATCAGGTGATTTCTTTTCAGAAATGTTGTAGGCATTTGTAACATTGAGGGAATGCCAAGATATATTCAAAATCTTGAAAGGGAAAATCCTGCAACCTAGGATACTCTACTAAACAAGATTATCATATAGAATAGAAGGAGAGAGAAATCATTTCTCAGACAAGTAAAAACTAAAAGAATACAGCAAAATTAAACCTAATCTAAAAGAAATATTGAAGTATCTTCTAAATAGAAAAGAAGCTAGATCCTGTATGGAAGAGAATATAACAGTTGTAAAGTAATCAATTAAATAAGCCAGTACAGACATTTAAAAATTTTTTAAAAATGTGAAATCCATAATAGCTACAATTAATAACAAAAGCATAAACATGAAGATGTACACAGGACATTAAAATCATAAAATGTGGGGGAGAAGAATAAGAAAAAGTAGATTTTTTTTTTCAAATGTGTTTGAGCCTATATAAATGCTAGTCTAAAGCAAGCAGATATTGTCATGGGTTAACATACTTGAAAAACAGGGTAGCCACAAATCAAAAACATACAATAGTCTCACAAAACTAAACAGAAGAGAACTTAAGCATAATACAAAAGAAAGCCATCAAACCACAAAAGAAAAATAAAAAGAAATAAAGGCAAAATACAAAATTGACTGGAAAACATGGTTTAAAATTGCAGTAAATGGATATCTGTCAATAAAGTGGAGAAAAAGCAAACAAGACCCAACATTAGTAGAAGGAAAAAAATCATAAAAATCAGAGCAGAAATAAATGAAATTGAGACAAAAAGAGAGAGAGAGAGAAAAAAAAAAGGATCCATTAAAGTAAAAACTAATTCTTTGAAAAGCTAAAAATAACAGTTAAACATTTAGCCTGATTGATCAGGAGATATAGGGAGATGGGCAAATCAATAAAATTAGACTTGAAAAAGGAGAAAGTATAACCAACACAGACAAATATAAAGGATCATGAGCAATTATACCCCAGTAAAATGGACAACCTAGAAGAAAGAGACAAACTACCAAGACTTAACCAGGAACAAATAGAAAATATGAACAAATTTCCAGTACTGAAACTGAATCAGTATTATAAAAACTCCCTATAAACAAAAGTCTAGAACCAGATGGCTTCACTGGTGAATTCTGTCAAACATTTAGGGAAGAGTTAACACCTATATTTCTGAAACTATTCCAAACGATTCCAGGGGACAGAAAATGCAAACTCATTCTATGAGGCCACCATCACCCTGATACCAAATCGCACAAAGATACCACGCAAAAATTATAGACCAAAATTGCTCTTGAACATAGATGTAAACATTCTCAACAAAGTACTAGCATGCTCACTTCAAGAATATATTAAAATCATTAAAATGAGCATACACCATGATCAAGTGGGATTTACCCCAGTGATACAAGGACTTTCCCTTATCTGCAAATCAATCAGTGTGATACACCATATTAACAAATTGAAAAAATAAAAATGTATGAGGCAATGGCAAGCCACTCCAGTACTCTTGCCTAGAAAATCCCATGGATGGAGGAGCCTGGTAGGCTGCAGTCCATGGGGTCGCTAAGGGTCGGACACGACTGAGCGACTTCACTTTTACTTTTCACTTTCACACATTGGAGAAGGAAATGGCAACCCACTCCAGTGTTCTTGCCTGGAGAATCCCAGGGACGCGGGAGCCTGGTGGGCTTCCATCTATGGGGTCACACAGAGTCGGACACGACTGAAGTGACTTAGCAGCAGCAGCAGCATGATCATCTCAATAAACGCAGAAAAAACTTTTGATAAAATTCAACTCCCATTTATGACAAAAACTCTCCATAAGGTGGACAATGTAGGAACATACCTCAACATACTACAGACCATATGTTAGGAACCCGTAGCTAACATCGTACTCAACGGTAAAAAGCTGAAAGCAGTCAAAAATCAGGAATGAGATAAGGATGCCTATTCTTATCACTCTTATTCAACACAGTTTTGGATGCCATAGCCATAATAATCAGAGAAGAAAAACAAATCTGATTTGGAAAGAAAGAATTAACACTATCACTGTTCGCAGATGACATGATACTATACATGGAAAATCGTAAAGAATTTTCTTTAGCTACAAGAAAACTACTAGAGCTCATCAATGAATTTGGTAAAGTTGCTGAATACAAAATTAATATACAGAAATGTGTTGAAGTTTTATACATTAACAATGAAATATCAAAAATAAATTAAGAAAGCAATCCCATTACCATCACATAATAAAGAAGAAAATACCTAGGAATAACCCTAAGAGGGCAAAAAAATCTGTACTCTGAAAACTATAAGATAATGATGAAATAAAGGTGACACAAATAGATGAAAAGATATACAGTGTTTTTGGATTGGAATAATCAGTATTGTTTTTTCAGTTCAGTTCAGTCACTCAGTCGTGTCCGACTCTTTGCGACCCCATGAGTCACAGCACGTCAGGCCTCCCTGTCCATGTTTTTTTATTTTATCTTATTTTTAATTTATTTTAATTGGAGGCTAATTACATTATCGTATTGGTTTTGCTATACATTGACATGAATCTGCCACGGGTGTACGTGTTCCCCATCTTGAACCCCCCTCCCACCTCCCTCCCCATCCCATCCCTTTGGTTCATCCCAATACACCAGCCCCGAGCATCCTGTATTATGCATTGAACCTGGACTGGTGATTTATTTCATATAATATACATGTTTCTATGCCATTCTCCCAATTCATCCCACCCTCACCCTCTCCCACAGAGTTCAAAAGACAGTTCTATACATTTGTGTCTATTTTGGTGTCTCGTATACATTTAGAAAACAAAGATCATGGCATCTGGTTCCATCACTTCATGGGAAATAGATGGAAAAACAGTGGAAACAGTGTCGGACTTTATTTTTTTGGTCTCCAAAATCACTGCAGATGCTGATTGCAGCCAGGAAATCAAAAGACGCTTATTCCTTGGAAGGAAAGTTATGACCAATCTGGATAGTATATTAAAAAGCAGAGACATTACTTTGCCAACCAAGGTCCGTCTAGTCAAGGCTATGGTTTTTCCTGTGGTCATGTACGGATGTGAGAGTTGGACTGTGAAGAAAGCTGATCACCGAAGAATTGATGCTTTTGAACTGTGGTGTTGGAGAAAACTCTTGAGAGTCCCTTGGACTGCAAGGAGATCCAACCAGTCCATTCTAAAGGAGATCAATCCTGGGTGTTCATTGGAAGGACTGATGCTGAAGCTGAAACTGCAATACTTTGGCCACCTCATGCGACGAGTTGACTCACTGGAAAAGACTCTGATGCTGGGAAAGTTTGGGGGCGGGAGGAGAAGGGGACGACAGAGAATGAGATGGCTGGATGGCATCACCGACTCTGTGGACATGAGTTTGAGTGAACTCCGGGAGTTCGTGATGGACAGGGAGTCCTGGCGTGCTGTGATTCATGGGGTGGCAAAGAGTCGGACACGACTGAGCGACTGAACTGAACTGATACAGGGTTATCGTTATCATCTTTCTAAATTCCATATATATGCATTAGTATACTGTATTGGTGATTTTGTTTCTGGCTTAGTTCACTCTGTATAATAGGCTCCAGTTCATCCACCTCATTAGCACTGATTCAAATGTATTCTTTTTAATTGCTGATAATACTCCATTGTGTATATGTACCACAGCTTTCTTATCCATTTGTCTGCAGATGGACATCTAGGTTGCTTCCAGGTCCTGGCTATTATAAACAGTGCTGCAATGAACATTGTAGTACATGTGTCTCTTTCAATTCTGGTTTCCTTGGTGTGTATGCCCAGGAGTGGGATTGCTGGGTCGTATGGCAGTTCTATTTCCAGTTTTTTAAGGAATCTCCACACTGTCCTCCATAGTGGTTGTACTAGTTTGCATTCCCACCAACAGTGTAAGAGGGTTCCCTTCTCTCCACACCCTCTCCAGCATTTATTGCATGTAGACTTTTGGATAGCAGCCATTCTGACTGGTGTGAAATGGTATCTCATTGTGGTTTTGATTTGCATTTCTCTGATTTTGAGTGATGTTGAGCATCTTTTCATGTATTGTGGTGGCTCAGAGGTTAAAGTGTCTGCCTCCAATGCGGGAGACCCGGGTTTGATCCCTGGGTTGGGAAGATCCCTGGAGAAGGAAATGGCAACCCAATCCAGTACTCTTGCCTGGAGAATCCCACAGACAGAGGAGCCTGGTAGGCTACAGTCCACATGCTTGCAAATAGTCGGACACGACTGAGCAACTTCACTTCACTGAAGGCAAACTACAGATTCATTGTAATCTCTATCAAATTACAAATGACATTTTTTCACAGAACTGGAACAACAACAAAAAACCCAAAAATGTTTAAATTTGATGTTTGTTGTTTAGTCACCAAGTTGTGTCTGACACTTTTGCAATCCCATGGACTGTAACATGCCAGTTCCTCTGTCCACAGGATTTTCTAGGCAAGAATACTGGAGTAGATTGCCATTTCCTTCTCCAAATTTTCAATTCATATGAAAACACAAAAGACCCCTTGTAGTGAAAACAACCTTAAGAACGAAGAATAGTGTTGGAGATATCACGCTTTCTGACTTCAGACTATACTACAGTCATTAAAGAACATGGTGCTTGCACAAAAACAGAAATATAGGTTAATGGATCCAGACAGAAAGCCGAGAAATAATCAAATGCACTTATGGTTGATTAATCTATGACAAAGAAGGCAAGACCTTAGAATGGAGAAAAGACAGATATTTCAACAAGTGGTGCTAGGAAAACTGGACAGTTACATGTAAAAGTATGAAATTAGAACCTTCTATAACTCCATACAATCTGATAAAGATTTAATTTTTTTAATGACTGAGTGCAAACTTCTTCTCAGTCACTTAAAAAAGCATGAATTAATGACATGTGCAGCAACATGGATGGACCTAGAGGTTATCATGCTAAGTGAAGTAAATCAGAAAAAGAAACATGTTGTATGTTATCACCTAAATGTGGAATCTAAAGAAATGCTACAAATGAACTTATTTACAAAACAGAAATAGGTTCATAGATACAGCAAACAAACTTATGGTTACCAAAGGGAAAAGGCATGGGAGGAATAAATTGGGAATTTCAGATTAACAGATACATATATAAGACAGATAAACAACAATGATCTCCTGTATAGCACAGAGAATTAATAACCTATAATGCAAAAGAATCTGAATCACTTTGCCATACACCTGAATCACTAAAAATAAAAATATATCAATTAAATAAAAGAAAATAAATAGAAAAATTTTCTTAGAATCTTGAAAAGACAAAAAATATAGAGTGGCAGACCAGACAGTAAAAATAAGAGCCTATCATATGCTGCCTACAAGAGACCCATTTTAGGGTGAAGGACACATACAGATTGAAAGTGAGGGGATGGAAAAAAAAATATTTCATGCAAATGGAAATGACCAGAAAGCAGGGATAATAATACCCATAACAGTCTAAATAGACTTTAAAACAAGGATGTAAAGAAATAAATAAAATTATATAATGATAAAAGAATCAATACAAAAGGTATATTAAACTCATTAACATATATGCACCAAATATAGGATCACCTAAATATATAAAACAAATACTAATATTAATAAAGGAAGAATTTGATAGGAATAGTATAATAGTAGGAGATTTCAGTATTCCATCGACATCACTAGGTAGATCTTCCAGGCTGAAAATTAACAAAGCAACAGAGATTCTAAATGACAGAGTAAAACAGTCTTAATTGATATTTTCAGGATATTACATCGAATAAAACCCAGGGTACATGTTCTTTTCAAGTGTACATGGAACATCCCATAGGGTAAACCACATACTAGGATAGAAAATAAGCCTCAACAAATGTAAGAGGACATGAATTATTTCAGGCATCTCTTCTGACCACAATGTCATGAAACTAGAATTCAAATACTGAAAGAAAATGAGAAAGCAATGATTACTTGGAAACTAAATAATATTCTACCAAAAAATGATTTGGTGTATCAAGAGATAGTTAAATTTCTTGAGACACATGGCAATGAAAACATACCCATGCAAAATCTATGGGATGCAACATAAGCAGTTCTAAGAAGAAAATTCATAGTGATACAGCCTTCCTCAAAAACCAAGAAAAATTTCAAATAAGTACCCTAACCTACTACCTAAAATAATTATAAAAATAAGAAAAAAGAAAACGTAAAGTTAGTAAAAGGAAGTAACTAACAAAGATCAGAGAGGACATAAATAAAATAAAGATTGAAAAACTAGAAAAGCTCAATAAAAAATAACCTGTTTTTTGAAAAGGATAAATGAAATTGACAAATCTCTGGCCATGTTTACCAAGAAGAAAAGAGAAAGGACTCAAAAAAAAAAAAAAAAAAAAAGAAATGAAAGTGGAGAAATAACCACTATAAAAACCCATAAGAGAATACTATGAACAATTATATGTCGATAAACTTGACTACCTGGAAGAAATGGAAAGGTTTCTAAAAACACAGAATCCACAAACTGCATCAAGAAGAAACAGATCATTTGAACAGACCAATCATTAGAATTGATATAGAATCCATTAAAAACAAAAACAAGCAAACAAAAATAACAGTTCCACGCAAGGGAAAGTTCAGTACCAGATGACCTCACTGGGGAACTCTACCACACATACAAAGAGGAAGCTGTACCAGTTCTTCTTAAATTCATCCAAAATATTGAAGAGGAAGGAACACTCCCAAAGTCATTCTATGAAGCCACTATCATCCTAATAGCAAAACCAGACAAAGACACTACCAAAAAAGAAAATTATAACCCATTACGTTTGATGAATATAGATGCAAAAAACCTCAACAAAATATTAGCAAATTGAATCCAACAACACATAAAAAGGATCATAAACCATGATCAAGTTGGATTCATCCCACATTTACAAGGATGTTTCAACATATGAAAATAGTCAATATGATACACAACATTAATTAAAGAAAAGACAGAGCTACATGATCATCTCAGTAGATGGAGAAAAAGTTTTTGATAATATTCAACATCCATTCATGATAAAACACTTATCAAACTGGGTATAGAGAGAACATTATCTCAAGATAATAAAAGTTATTTATGACAAACCCACAACCAACATAACATGTAATGTGAAAATCTGAAACCCTTCCCACTAAAATATGGAAGAGCACAAAGATGCCCACTCCCATCACTGCCTTTCAACATACTGATGCCTAGCCACAGACAAGAGACAAGAAAAATTAGTGAAAATAATCCAAATTGTCAGGAAAGAGGTAAAATTTTCATTATATGCAGATGACATGATATAAAGAAAACCCTAAAGAACCCACACAAAAAGTACCAGAACAGATAAATTTAGCAAGGGAGCAGGATGCAAGATTAATGTACATAGATAGGTTGCATTTCTTTGCACAAACAATAACATAATCAAAAGGAAAGTAAAAAAACAAAAACCCTTTTAAAATTGCATCAAAAGATTAAATATTTTAGCATAAACCTGACCAAGACAATGAAAGACTTATATGCTAACAACTATAAAATATTGACAAAGGAAATTGAAAATGATTCAAAGAAATGGAAAGCTATCCCATGCTCTTGTATTAGAAAAATTAATTTTGTTAAAATGCCATACTACCCAAAGCAAACTACAGATTTAATGTGATTCCTATCAAATTTTTCATGACATTTTTCACTGAACTGGAACAAATAATACTAAAATTTATATGGAAGCACGAAAGACCCGGGATTGCCAGAATAATTCTGAGTGGAAAGAACAAAGCTGGAAGCATAACCTCTGATACTTCAGACAACACTATAAAGTTACAGTAATCAAAATTGCATGGTACTGGCACTGAAACAGACATATGGATCAGTGGAATAGAATAGAGAGCCCAGAAACAATTTCGTACACCTAATTTAGGCAATTAATCTTTAACTAAGGAGGTAAGAATATGTAATGGAAAAAAGTGATGTTGAGAAACCTGGATAGCTGTGTGCAAGTCAATTAAGTTAGAATACTCCCTCACACTGTACACAAAAAGAAACTCAAAGTAGCGTAAAGACTTATGTCATGATACCATAAAACTCCTAGAAGTGAACATATGCAAAACATTCTCTGACATAAATCATACCAATGTTTTCTTAGATCAGTCTCCCAAGGCAGAAAGAAATAAAAACAAAAGTAAACAAATGAAACTGAATCACACTTTCACATTTGTTAACAGCAAAGGAACCCATAAACAAAAAGACAGCCTATGGACTGGGAGAAAATATTTGCCAACAGTGTGATTGTAATGGGATTAATTTCCAAAATATACAAATAAATGATTCAATAACAACAGCAAAACAAATAACCCAATCAAAAAATGGGCAGAAGATCTAAATAGAAATTTCTCCAAAGAAGACATCCAGATTACCAACAGGCAGATGAAAAATGCTTAACATTCCTAATTATTCAGTTCAGTCAGTCGTATCAAATCAAAACTATGATGAGGACACACCTCATACTAGTCAGAATGGCCATCATTAGAAAGACTACAAATAGTAAATGCTGAGGGTGTCAAGAAAAGAGAACTCTTCATTATTGGTGCAACTTTAAATCTGTACAGCCAATTTGGAGAACAGTATAGAGGTTCCTTGAAAAACAACAACAACAAAAATAGTGTTTTCCTGTGATCCAACCATCACACTTCCGGGCATATATCAAAAAAATAAAACAAAGAGCCCTGTAATTTGGAAAGACATATGCATCCCAGTGTTGATAGCATGCTATTTTCAGTTCAAGACATGGAAGAAACATAAATACTCATCTGCAGATGAATGGATAGAGAAATGGTGGTTTATAGACACATGTGTATATATACCATATATACAATGAAATAGTAATCAGCCATAAAAAATAATTAAATAATGCCATTTGCACCAACATGGATGGACTTAGAGATTGTCATGCTAAGTGAATTAAGTCCATCAGAGAATGGCAAATATCGTGATATCACTTATGTATGGGATCTAAAATTTGGTATAAATTGTTTATAAAACAGAGACTCAGAGGCTTAGAAAATAAACTTATAGTTACTAAAAGGAAAGGGGGAAGGAAGGATAAATTAGGAGTTTGGAATTAGCAGATACAAACTACTATAAATAAAAAAAGATAAACAACAAGGTCCTAGTGTATAGCACAGAAATCATATTCAATATCTTATGATAAGCCATAACGTAAAGAATATAAATATGTATTTGTATAACACAATCACTTTGCTGGATACCAGAAATTAACAGAACATTGTAAACTAACTATACTTCAATAAAAACAAGATAAAAAAATTAAAAATTCTGTACTCTGTGAAAGACACTGTTAAGAAAATAGATGAGAAAATAGACAACATAAGAGAAAACATTTGTAAAAGACATATCTGATGAAGTATTTGTTTCCCAAATATATAGAGTGTTCAAAACTCTACAGTAAGGAAATAACATAATTTTCTAAATGGATAAAATTTGGCATGGACATTTAAAATAATATATAAAGATAGCAAATAAGCATGTAAAAAGGTGCTCAAAATCATTTGTAACTAAAGAATTGAAAATGAAAACAAGACACTATATATACTTATTAGAATGTCTCATGTACAAAAACTCACTATAGCGAATGTTGGTGAGAAGGTAGAGCTAGAAGAACTTTCATTATTTACTGGTAGGATTTAAAAATTGTAAGCTACTTTGGAAAAGAGTTTTATAGTTTCTTGCAAAGTTAAACATAATTTACCCCATGATTCGGTAATTGGGCTTTTCTGCAATTACTCAACTATTTTGAAAACATGTTCACAGAAAAATGCAAATGTTAATTGTAACTTTTTCCACATCATTGATATCTGGAATTAAACAAGATATCCTTTAATAGGTGAATGAATTAACAAACTGTGGTACAACTATACAATGGAGTATTATTCAGCATTAAACATGAAATAAGTGCAAATGAAACAACATGAATTATGTCAAATGCATATTGCTAAGTGAAAGGAACCAGTCTTAAATGTATACACAGTATATACTCCAATTTCATAAAATTCTGGAAAACGAAACAGTAGGGATCATAAAAAAAAAAATCAGTGACTACCAAATGTGTGGGTTAGGGAAGCAGGACTGAACACATGAAGCATAATGAATTATTTTTAGTATCTCTAATATACTGTTATTAGGGATACATGACACTATGCATTTGTAAATATCTATCAAGTTTTATAGCACAAAAATAAACCTTAATGAATGGAAAGTTTTAAAATATCATTTAAGAGATCTGATGACTCTAGCATAGACTATAGAATGTGACAAAATGAAGTAACTGTACAACAAATGTATGAAGCAGCCCCCTGAAGAAGGTTGAAGGAAAAAGTAACTTTGGAAATGAAAGAGAATTTGTAAGCTTAATGGCAGAAGAAACTATACAAGAATACTTTTCCATGGGAGTTGGATTAAAAGTTCTAATACTATTCTACATGTATACAGGAATTGAACAGTTAAGTAATGGATATGAGATGTAAGAAGTTTCTTACTGTTAGAGTTGGAAGTTACAAAAAAGCAAATGAAAGAGGGTAGAACAATCCATGCAGTGACTGATTAGAGTCAGATATCAGTATGAATTTATTTAGCTTTATGTAAATAAATTAGTAACACAGAAATATTTACAGATATATATATATATATATATATATATATATATGCACAGGCTAGTATACACACACAAGCACACACATTTATTTATGTATATCTGGTATATCAGCTGAGAGAATCTACAAGAATTGGAGCTTCAGTAATATACCAGTACCTAAAACTTAGTTTGCAATGCTATTCTCCAATAAGATGAATTTGAGTTCATTGGATAAATGGCTGATTCTTGGATGGGGGCAAGAATTATACAATATGAGACTGGAACATCTTTTAGTAAGTAAGGACACACGAAAAACCTAACAAAAAGCAAACAAACAAGAAAGAAACAATGATGGGAGTATGTTATAGGAACACAACGACCACTGTAAGAAATCTCAATAGCCAAAGCTGAAACAGCATCCATGAATGAATACTGATAAAAATACAGAGTAAATAAATGAATAGTGAGTAGAGACAAAACTCCCATACAGAAGAATTCCAAATAAATTATTTAGATAGCATGCCCTCAAGGAGATGGAGCATACCTTCCTACTCTTTATGCATGGATTGTACATAGTGACTTCCTTCCAAAGAGTATAATATGCAAAGGGGGAAAATATTAATAACTACAGAATGGGAAATCTGACAAACACTAACTTGCCCAGAGATAAGTCATGCTGTTAATATATACACTTGATATGATGTGATGAGAATGGCTCTTTACCTCTTTGGTCTTACTCCAAAAAGTATAAAACCTCATTCTAATAAAAAGTAAAACATCATTCAAATCTCAATTGAAGGATTTTTTTTTTAACAAAATATCTGACAAGTGCTTTTCAAAATTGTGAAGATCGTGAGAATAGAAGAGGGAAAAGAGAAGGAAGCTTCTTTAATGCTACAGCCAAGAAAAGTCTAAAGAGACATGAGAAGTCTATAATGTGGTAGTAATATATTTGATGAGATTCTGGAGCGGAAAAAAAGGCATTTAGTAAAAATAAAGGAAATATGAATACAGTGTGGTCTTCAGTTAATAGTAATGTGTCAACATTGATTCATTAATTGTAACATATGTACCATACTAATGTAAGATGCTAAAAATAGGGTGAACTGTGTTTAAGGCATGTTGGAATTCCCTGTATTATTTTTACTATTATTAAGGAAGTTTGATTTAGACAACATGTGATTCTCAGAAAGAAATACACTTCAGTTCACTGGTAGTATAATGACAAATCTCCATTAAGCAATTTTCCATTATATGGGAAAGCTAAAAACACGTACACAAAACATAAATTTGAATGCACAAAGTATCTAAAAATAATTAAAATATATGATAATATACATGTTTCAATGCTATTCTCCCATATCATCCCACCCTCGCCCTCTCCCACAGAGTCCAAAAGACTGTTCTATACATCTGTGTCTCTTTTGGTGTCTCGTATACAGGGTTATCATTATCATCTTTCTAAATTCCATATACATGCATTAGTATACTGTATTGGTGTTTTTCTTTCTGGCTTACTTCACCGTATAATAGGCTCCAGTTTCATCCACCTCATTAGAACGGATTCAAATGTATTCTTTTTAACCACTGAGTAATACTCCATTGTTTGTATGTACTGCAGCTTTCTTTCCTTAAATAAAAAATAAATAACAAAAAGACCTTGTCTCTGAATTATCCCTAAAACATTCCCTTTATATTTTCAATTTATTATTAGTAAATGGAGTAAGTGACTATGAAATTTGTGAGAACATATTTCGTACTAGAAACCCTGTAATAAACCCTGTAATAATGATGCCACTGTGCAGTCTTCTGCTACAGATGCCTCACTGTCCTTTCCTTTAAGCAAAATCATTAAGCAAAATTTGGCCCTTTGCAGAGTTTAGTTAAATCCAGTTTCAAGTAATACCTAGAGCTTAAACCAACCTACTTACACCCAGATGTCCCACATATGTGGGTACTTTTAAGGGTCCTACTGGTGAAGAAGCTAAAGAATGTTCAACCCCCTTGAAAATTGCACTAATTTCCCATGCTAGTAAGGTTATGCTCAAGATTCTTCAAGCTAGGCTTCAGCAGTGCTTGAATTGAGAAATTCCAGATTTACAAGCTGGGTTTAGAAAAGACAGAGAAGCAGAGATTGGAATGCTAACATTCATTAGATCATAGAGAAATCAAAGGAATTCCAGGAAAATATCCACTTCTGCTTCAATGACTACACAAAATGTATGGATCACAACAAACTGTGGAAAAATTTAAAGAAATGGGACTACCAGACCATCTTACCTGTCTCCTAAGAAGCCTGTATGTGGGTCAAGGAGCAACAGTTAGAACTTTATATGGAACAGTTGAAGATTCAAAATTGGGAAAGGAGTAATCCAAGGCTGTATATTGTCACCCTGATTATTTAACTTCTATGCAGAGTACATAATGTGAAATCCTGGCTGGAGGAATCACCAGCTGGAATCAAGATTGCCAGGAGAAATAATAGCAACCTCAGATCTGCAGATGACACCACTAAAGCAGAGAAGAACTAAAGAGCCTCTTGATGAAGGTGAAAAAGGAGAGTGAAAAAATTGGCTTAAAAGTCAACATTCAGAAAACTAAGACCATAGCATTCTGTCCCTTCACTTCATGGCAAACGTGGAGAAAAAGTTGAAGCAATGACAGATTTTCTCTTCTTGGGCTCCAAAATCACTGCAGATGGTTACTGCAGGCATGAAATTAGAAGACACTTGCTTCTTGGAAGGAAAGCAATGACAAACCTAGACAGTGTATTATAAAGCAAAGACATCACTTGGTAGACAAAGGTCTGTATAGTCAAAGCTATGATTTTTCCAATAGTCACGTACAGATGTGAGAGCAGGACTATAAAGAAGGCTGAGTGCTGAAGAACTGTGGTGCTGGAGAAGACTCTTGAGAGTCCCTGGGATAGCAAGGAAATCAAACCAGTCAATTCTAAAGGAAATCAATCCTGAATATTCACTGGAAGGACTGATGCTGGACCTCCAATACTTTGGCCACCTGATGCAAAGAGCTGACTCACTGGAAAAAGTTCTGATGATGGGAAAGATTGAGGGCAGGCAGAGAAGAGGATGACAGAGGATGAGATGGTTGGGTGGTATCACCATTTCAATGGATATGAACTTGGGCAAACTCCGGGAGATAGTGAGGGACAAGAAGACCTGGTGTGCTCCAGTCTATGGGGTTTTAAAGAGTTGAGCACGACTTATTGACTGACCAACAAAACAACTGATAAAGATGACTTTCCCTTAAGAAACATGTATCCCTTGTGGATTGCCAGATAGTTACCAGAATAATTGCTAAAGATTAAAAATATGAGAATTTAGATAATCTTTTAACATAAAAGAGTACATAGAGAGATATCAACTAACTTATGAATACAAAAACACCATTTATATTTAGAATTAACCTCAACTAGTGAGCAAGAGTTTTGTACACACTCCTGATATCAATGTGATTCTTGACTGGGCCTGAGGTTACTTAATAAATTTTAAATTAGGAATATGTTACACTGGGGCATCCCAGATGGCTAAAGGAGTAAAGAATACCCCTGCAATGCAAAGACACAAGAGATGCAGGCTCAATCCCTGGTCAGGAAGATCCCCTGGAAGAGGAAATGGCAATCTACTCCAGTATTCTTGCCTGCGAAATACCAAGGACAGAGGAGACTGGCAGGCTACAGTCCATGGTGTCACAAAGAATTGGACATAATTGAACACACAAACACATTTACATCAGTTAGATTAGACCATAAAGGACTGGAGCAGGCTCAAAACATTTGAAAATAAACACTTAAGCACAATTAAAGGTCGTTTCTATAATAATTAAATGTTGCTTAAATAGAAAACAAGCAATGCAAAAGATATATACCTGGCAAGGATATATGTTAGTATGTATGCATTAAAACTTCAAAAGAAAAAAATATCTTTGTTTCATTAGACAATGTACTATGAACCTGGTCTACTATTATAGCATATTCCATGAAGTCATAACATTTAATTATGTTACATTATTTTTTTTTCATCTCAGTTAAAAGAATACAATTTATCACATTTGTTTTAACATTAAATGGATTCAGTTCAGTTCTGTTAAGTTCAGTCACTCAGTTGTGTCTGACTCTTTGTGACCCCATGGACTGCATTAGATGGGTTAGCTTAGTTTAGATATAATTCTTCCAGTGAACAATAAGGTAGGACTATCAGGCTGAAAATTTAACCTAGCACCTTGCATTTGGTAAACCCAGTTGGCCTCTAAAGTCTCCCTCAGTCCAGCCGATCTTTCTATATGCACTTGCAGACTTAGTTGTTGTTTTTCTACTCACGGCATTTTTCAATTTAGAATGCATTAAAGGTCCTTCTAGTCAAGGCTATGGTTTTTCCAGTGGTCATGTATGGATGTGAGAGTTGGACTGTGAAGAAAGCTGATCACTGAAGAATTGATGCTTTTGAACTGTAGTGTTGGAGAAGACTCTTGAGAGTCCCTTGGACTGCAAGGAGATCCAACCAGTCCATTCTAAAGGGGATCGATCCTGGGTGTTCATTGGAAGGATTGATGCTAAAGCTCAAACTCCAATACTTTGGCCACCTCATGTGAAGAGTTGACTCCCTGGAAAAGACTCTGATGCTGGGAAGGATTGGGGGCGGGAGGAGAAGGGGATGACGGAGAATGAGATGGCTGGATGGCATCACCGACTCAATGGACATGAGTTTGAGTGAACTCCGGGAGTTGGTGATGGATAGGGAGGCCTGGCGTGCTGTAATTCATGGGGTCGCAAAGAGTCGGTCATGACTGAGCGACTGAACTGAACTGAAAAGGTAAATTAATAAGATTTAATTTTAGAAGATGCAAAGTTTTTATTAAAAAATCTCAGATATATTAATAACAGAATACAGAATTAATATGATGCAATTGTATTACAATTTTTCTTTGATGATTATATTATTCATGGGACTTCATTGTCTTTCAGGAGGTGATATATGATCAAGGCATGAAATGTATTCATGTTATTTTAGGAAACATCCAATATTCAATGAACTGTCCAGAATACAAATAACTAATACTGCTAGATCATTGTCCAATTTACTCTGTCAAATACTGAAGATTTGTTGTTGTTGTTAGTTACTCGGTTGTGTCTGATGGTTTGTGACGCAGTGAACAGTAGCCCATCAGGCTCCCCTACCATGGAATTTTCCAAGCAAGAATACTGGAGTGGGTTGCCATTCCCTTCTCCAAGGGATCTTCCTGACCCAGGGATTGAACCTGGGTCGCCTGCATTGCAGGCGGATTCTTTACCAGTTGAGCCACCAGAGAAGTCAAAATATATAAAATCAGGAATATTCTAATATTGTCATTGTTGATTTTGTTAAGCATTATCGACACCTTATTATAACATTATTGACATCACCATATACTCTTTGAAGCCTCAAATTAGTGCTACTTTAAGGGTGTCTATTTTATGAATTTCACTGCATGAACCTAAAGAAATAAAATGTTCTATGAAACTCATTTTGTTAAACTATATACTTTCATTTTTTTCTAAGTATTATTTCATATCTGCATTCATACATAGCAAAACAATCCCAAAATGTTTTGATTTCTATTCCAAACTTGCAGCTGAAGAGCATTTCTAAAAATGATGCATATAAAACATTTCCTCAAAACTAATGTTAACAGAAAAGACATTAAAAGTTGCCTCCGCAAATGAGGACGAGTATTGATTTTTATAAAATAGAGTTCTACTGTGCTTTTCATGTGTTCAGTCATTAGCTAGAGTATTTGGATTATACAGCTTTTATGATTCTTCCAGCACATACAGTCTGATTTAATTTTAGCATTCGCATTGATTGCAAGGGGTGTCAGAAAGGGCAGAGGGATGAATTGGGTTGACAGAGTTCAACATATGGCATCCAATTAGAGACACCAGAGAACGTCAGTACTTTCTTTATTCCTCTTATATAAAAAAAAAAGGAACTCTAATGCTATTTATTTTAGAAAGAAGACTACATCTAAGATTCCACTCAACAATGTTTATAGAATATCTCTTTTAAAAAGCATATTTCACCACAGTGGAATATATGAGTTATATAAACACTTTAAAAAATTTAAATGATAAGAAATATAGTGGTAAGAATACTGGATTAGCACCAGAAAATTCTATTTACTGTTTATATAGTAAACTTGGATTATTTACTTAAACTTTCTGTCCCTGTTTTTCATTGGTAAAATGAAAATGGCAGTCTCTCTCACCAAGTTTGTATTAGTTTCCTAGGGCTGCTGCAACACAGTACCACAAACTGAATGGCTTGAAACAACAGACTTCCACTGTCTTACAGTTCTGCAGGCTAGAAGGGTGAAATCAAGGTGTCCGTAGTGTCATTCTTTCTCTGAAACAAACTGGGGAGAATTTTTCCTTGCCTCTCTCCTGCTTCTGGTGGCTTGCAGGAATCCTAGGTGTTCTTTGACTTGTGGGTGGGTCACTCCAATCTATATCTCTGTTGATACATCCATTTTCCCTTTTGTACCTCTGTGTACCTCAGAGTACACACTTTCCCTGTGTACCTCTCTCTGTGTTTCCTCTGTGCTTTCTATAAAGATACCAGTCACTCTGAACTAAGGGCCCACCATCCTACTTCAGTATGTCTCCATCTTATGTGTGTGTTAAGTCGCTTGTCATGTCTGACTCTTTGTGACCCCATGGACTACAGCCTCCAGGCTCATCTGTCCATGGGATTCTCCAGGCAAGAATACTGGCTTGCCATGCCCTCCTCCTTGGGATCTTCCTGACCCAGGGATGGAACCCATATCTCTTATGACTCCTGCATTGGCAGGTGGCTTCTTTACCACTAGTGCCATCTGTTTGCAACAGTTTTACTTCCTAACAAGGCCACATTGTAAGATACTGGGGCTTAGAAGTTACAGCTGTAACAGAGTTGGAGTAGGATTTAAGGAAAATATGATAAAAATCTTCTTGCACAGTTTCTAGTAATAGTAGCTTCTCAGATATTTTTTAAAAGAAGAGTTGAGAAGAGGAAGTTTAAAACAAAATCATCTAAACCTTAACTCAAGCAAGAGCCTTATGGTTCCAATAATGACAAAGTCAGATCATAGAAAATAGTTGGTCAGCTAAGGGGTTAATCCTAGAGATTCAGTGCTCTGTGTTATAGACAAGGAACTCCTAGGTTAGCATTTATAGGACATACATTGGAGCAATCTGCATCTGTCTCACTTCAGGAAACTTTAAAAAAAATCAGATCTTAGACCTCCAACCATTCTGGTCCAATAGATTAAGGCAAAAGAAGTATTTTACAGAGTTAATGTTTTAAAAATATTTGTTTCTGATACCCAGCTAGGTTTGAGAACAACTAAGTAATCTGATTACCAAACAACTGTGTGTTAGTGGGTCTTATGTATTTTAGGTGAAGTTTTTCCATGTTAATTTCTTATTTTAACAAATTAATTCTGATTTCTTCCTAGATTTCTTGTCAATATTTGAATACTGTTTTCATGCCTTCTTTCTATGGAAGGATATAGTAGCAAGCTAAAGCAAAATAGTTTGTTTTGTAGCAAGAGTCAGAGAAAAGCAGTGACAGATAATCAGACTTTAACCAGAAAAAATAATTTTCAGAATTTGGATAAAAGAAAAATGTGAGGCAAAATTCTGAGAAGCATATAGTTTTACAGATTGCTTTCTTTGTTCTATGCCTATGGGAGATTGAAATGTCCCTACAGAAAATGTAGACAATTTGGAGAAGCTAAATATGTGCATATATAGATTGGGTGCCAGTGCATAGAGTTAAGAGGTTGAACACCATATAGTCAGGGACAAATCAAGAACTATGGGATCAGAAGTTCATGCAATTTGAGGGACCTTTAAAAATAATATATAATTGTGAATAGAAAATATATTCAACACTGAATATTTTTAAGATAAGTAAAAAGCATGAAATTTAAGCTTCTAAAATTCCAGTTAGAAACAAAGAGATCATAAAATTTAGAAAATATTTATATATTATCTAACAAACTTCTATACTTCTTGCCCAATATATTTGCATCAATAATACTCTAATTATAGACTAAAAAAAAATTGCCCATAATGTTATGTAAATAATCCAAAGTTTAAAGAGTTAAAAAGTGTTAGATTTTGACTTTAAATCCAGGCAATCTTGTTCTATAATACATACACTTGGTTTCTATGCAATCCTTCCCAAATAAGAGAAATGCTTTTCCTTATATGTATATGCTTGTGACTGCTTATAGTATTTCAGAAAGGATAAGACAGAAACTTGGAAAAGTGCCAACCACTGGGAAAGAGAACAAAGGACTAAGGAAAGGGATTGAGGCAGAGTTTTCACTGTTTACCCTTTACTTCCTTTTGAATTTCATGCTAGGCTTCAGTTTAGTTCAGTTCAGTCGCTCAGTCGTGTCCGACTCTTTGCGACCAAATAATAAAATACAAAAAATGGAAAAGCATATGGAAGAAAGGAAGAAACTAATGGAAAAGTTAAAAGTTTTTTTCAATCATGGCTATATTTCACTTCTCCAAGGAGAATATTTTATTGGCTTTAAGGTACTTTAAAAACATATTTATTGATATAGAAGAATGTACACATTTAAATGCTGAATTTTAGAAAAAAATCACAAAAATTTGTATAGCTCCTTGAGACTATTTAGAGAGAAAAACATGTATCTATATATTATATGCATTATATAATATATGGAATGATAGATATACTTTTTTAAATAATAGAGATGGCTATCATTATATCTATGATTGTGTGTTTTTAAAACTAGTTACCAAAAATAAAAATATGTACTTTGGCCACTTGATGTGAAAAACTGACTCATTTGTAAACATCCTGACACTGGGAAATATTGAAGGTGGGAGGAGAATGGGACTATAGAGGATGAGATGGTTGGATGGAATCACCGACTCAATGAACATGAGTTTGAGTAAACTCCGGGAGTTGGTGATGGATAGGGATGCCTGGCGGAGAAGGCAATGGCAAGCCACTCCAGTACTCTTGCCTAGAAAATCCCATGACGGAGGAGCCTGGTAGGTTGCAGTCCATGGGGTCGCCAGGAGTCGGACACGACTGAGCGACTTCACTTTCACTTTTCACTTTCATGCATTGGAGAAGGAAATGGCAACCCACTCCAGTGTTCTTGCCTGGAGTATCCCAGGGACGGGGGAGCCTGGTGGGCTGCCGTCTATGGGGTCGCACAGAGTCGGACACGACTGAAGCGACTTAGCAGCAGCAGCAGCAGCAGAGATGCCTGGCGTGCTGCAGTCCATGGGGTCGCAAAGAGTCGGACACGACTGTGCAACTGAACTGATCTGATTATTATAATAAATGTTTAAACAGTAATATGTTTGGCTTCAAAAATGTGGCAGTGAATTATATTTTAGGCAATTCTTAGTGCTTACATAGTTACTTTAGGAAAATAAAATACTTTTTATTCATGCTGCTGCTGCTGCTAAGTCACTTCAGTCTTGTCCGACTCTGTGTGACCCCATAGACGGAAGCCCACCAGGCTCCCCCGTCCCTGGGATTCTCCAGGCAAGAACACTGGAGTGGGTATAGTTAGTGTAATTAGGTTATATTCTGAGCCACAGGAAGTCAAGAAATAAGACTTTAATCATTCAAAGTATATATATTTTTAAATTCTGGAAGTCTTCTTGGAAAATTCTTTTATATGACACAAATCAACTCTGCAGATATATCAATAGTATTGTACAAATACATGCTATATTCTTCAGCATTCTGAAATAAATAACACCTGTTATCTGGCAATGCATAGTTCCAAGTCATCTATAACCCTGATCTTACTATTAATGTATTTGGATTAGATTGTGTTGATTTGATAACACCTGAGAGCCAAAGTACAGAGTCAGAGAGATCTAGTAACAATGACAAGTTTCAGCCTTTCATTGCTTTTGTGGAGTGTTTATGGAATTCTCAATGAGGAAGGTAAGAGTTGCATTTTTGATTAAATAAAAAATGCACATCAATATTTTTTGATGAAACACCAACAATTCAGCTAAACCTGATCAAGTTTCCTTCCTTCCAAGGAGGAAAATAAAACCAACAGAATAGAATAAAAGCCACAAATCTGAAATATGCCTGTGTGTGTGCTTAGCCACTTCAATCATGTCTTACTCTGTGGGACTCTATGGACTGAAGTCCACCTGACAGGATCCTCTGTCCTTGGGATTCTCCAGGCAAGAATACTGGAGTGGATTTCCATTGCCTCCTCCAGGGGATTTTCCCAACCCAGGGATTGAACCTGTGTCTCTAAGTCTCCTGCATTGGCAGGAAGGTTCTTCACCACTAGTGCCACCTCAGAAACCCAATCTGAAATATATGTATATCTAAATATATATACATTATATGTTGTATTATATGCTATATAAATATAATTTGTCAGGCCAAAGTCAAATTGACAAATATAAAATATTCGTAAGTTTAAAATGAATCAATAATGGACATAAAGATAATTAAGTCATTTTTAAATAAAACATTTGTAAACAATAAAAATGACTGACATTTGCTACATGATGACTACTTCCTAAACTCTGGAAATAATCTCAATTACTAAGTTTGATTTTTCTCAATAGTCAGTAACAATGTTATTCTCCAAAGCCTCCCTGGCGTTTTACTTTTATTATGCAGCTTTATCCACAGCACAATAATGGGTACTTCACTCAATCCACAGGCTCACCTATCTTTTTTTTTTTTAATTTCTGCTCACTGTACAGTCTTATAAGAAACACCTTATTTTCATGCAAGAATCAAAGGAAAAACTATTTGACAAACGTTACTTGAGTATTTTAAAAAGTATTTAAATTCAGGGCACAAAACAAAAAATAAGATATCAGTAGACTACCTTACAATACATACTCCCTTATTATATATAAATTTCCTCTAGAGATATTGTTTTGCCATAGGTGAAAAAAAAAAAATGAACAAAAATCAGAAAGCAAATTATGGGATAGGGGTTTTGTAATATCATGCTTGACTATTCATAGATTCCACATCAAAATCTTTAAATCTCTCCCTTATATGTAAATGTATAAATTATACATATATAAATATATGTAAATCTCTCCCTTAAAAATTTTAAGCCTTAAAACAACTTAGTAAATAGCAAACTATCCATTTTAGAGGACTTGATACCAGGACATGATCCAGTCAATTCAAAGCAAGAAGAAATGACATTTATAGGAGAATGTAGTTAGTAACTACTAAGTCCTAGCATTGTTATGAGACCATAAACAGCTTTGGGTGATTTCATTCAGTTCAGTTCAGTTCAGTTGCTCAGTCATATCCGACTCTTTGCAACCCCATGAATCGCAGCACGCCAGGCCTCCCTGTCCATCACCAACTCCCGGAGTTTACCCAAACTCATGTCCATTGAGTCGGTGATGCCATCCAGCCATCTCATCCTCTTCTGTCCCCTTCTCCTCCTCCCCCCAATCCCTCCCAGCATCAAGGTCTTTTCTAATGAGTCAACTCTTCACATGAGGTGGCCAAAGTATTGGAGTTTCAGCTTCAGCATCAGTCCTTCCAATGAACACCCAGGACTGATCTTTAGAATGGACTGGTTGGATCTCCTTGCAGTCCAAGGGACTCTCAAGAGTCTTCTCCAACACCACAGTTTGAAAGCATCATTTCTTCAGCACTCAGCTTTCTTCACAGTCCAACTCTCACATCCATACATAAACACTGGAAAATTAGGCCCCACATAATACACATCCACCTCAGTTTAATACAATAAAATATACTGATGTTTTAGTCAGATATTATGCCTGTGGATGTATCAGTTCTTCCAGATTCACTGGTAAAACATAAAACTACTATCATAATGTTCTTTTCTTCTATGTATTTGCTACATTCTTCTGTACCAGTGGGAGACTGAAATTGTGCCATTCTTGTTTTGTAAGCATGGAACAGAAAGCCTGATGAGGGATAGAAAAAGTGTGACTTGGTCACGATGGACTTTGAGGGGTTTTGTTACTGTGTGATAGAATTGAAAAGACCATAGTTTTTACAGGAGGTAGTTTTTATTTTGGATGGATTCTCTTTTATAATAACTAAATATCTAGGCTTCTGTAACAGATTTTACATGATTTCTGGGGTCATTAAGAGTGGAGGCATGCCACATTGTATGCATCTCTATTGTTGCTTTGATATATATACACACACATACACACACACATATATATGCAAATAGTTATACTTGTTAGTTTACATATTGCCTTCCACTGAACTGTGAACTCCAAAAGAACAGGAATCTTCCATTGGCTAAAATGAACATAGTCAGACCAACAGCAAACCTTCCAAAAAAAATAAAAGATGAATTAGATTCAACCAGTTACTAGCCCTCAAAAGATTAAGAATAATGATATGATTTTTAGAGGCAGTTCAGAATTTGTTTTCTAAAAAAGGAAAATTAACAGTGATTCTTAATGGTATATTTAGCACTTAAATTCAACAAAATGAACTTCTGCCTTTGTCTTATTAAAATTCTTTTTCACAATTATCAGTTATGAATCTGAAAAGCTAATGAATTAATTTCAACTTTCAGAATAGACTCATTTCACTTCTCAGTTGCAGAGGTGGAATTCATATCTTGGTAGAACTAATTTGAAGGCCTGTTTATATGTAGTTGCTCAAACGCCTTTTTAGTTATGTTGTGATTTTAACCAAAGTTATGCAACTTGAGATAGCTTAAAAAGTTTTAATCATGGAGTACTTTTGTTGATGAAATTTGCGTTTATGTGTTTACTAATAGTCTTTTTCAGTAATGCCATTTTTAGTGAAATTTTATCATGATGATATGAAAACTTACTAGAATAGCTTATAATGTGCTAAATTAGTTGAATAATATATCTGAAGAATTGGAAGAAATATTTTAAATCCATTTACCATCCTAAGTTTTTTCTTAATATTCAGGTTTTTATGTTAAAAATAATTGACTTTTTATCTAATTGTTTACAGATAGATTGTACAGAGTTCAGAATACAAGTTATTTTGGGTTCACCACTCTTTCTGCTATAGTCCAAACTCAACTTCAGTAGATTTGTAGATTTTCTTCTACAAGTAGCAATAGTAAGAAATAGACATGAAACAACTGACTGGTTCAAAATTGGGAAAGAAGTACTTCAAGGCTGTATATTGTCAGCCTGCTTGTATAACTTACATATAGAGTACATCATGTGAAATACCATGCAGTATGAATCACAAGCTTGACTCAAGATTGCCAGGAGAAATATCAACAACCTCAGATATGCAGATGATATCACTCTAATGGCAGAAAGCAAAGAGCAACTAAAGAGCCTCTTGGTGAAGGTGAAAGAGGAGAGTGAAAAAGTTGACTTGAAGCTCAACATTCAAAAAACTGAAATCATGCTCCAAAATTCTCAGGGGATGGTGACTGTAGCCATGAAACTAAAAGACATTTGCTGCTTGGAAGAATCACTATAATAAATCTAGTGTATTAAAAAGCAGAGACATCACTTTGTCTACAAAGATCCGTATAGTCAAAGCTTTGGTTTTTCCAGTAGTCGTGTATGGATGTGGAATTGGACCATCAAGGAGGATATGCTCTGAAGAATTGATGCTTTCAAATTGTGGTGCTGGGGAAGACTCTTGAGAGTCTCGTGGAAAGCAAGGAGATCAAACTGGTCAAAGCTAAAGGAAATGAACCTTAAATATTCAATGGAAAGACTGACGCTGAAACTCCAATACTTTGGCCACCTGATGTGAAGAGCTCACACATTGGAAAAGACTCTGATGATGAGAAAAATTGAGGGCAGGAGGATAAGGGGGCAACAGAGGATGAGATGGTTGGATAGCATCACCAAATCAATGGACATGAGTTTGAGCAAACTCTAGGAGACAGTGAAGGACAGGGAAGCCTGGCATGCTGCAGTTCATGAAGTTGCAAAGAGTCAGACACGACTTAGGGACGGAGCAACAGCTAAGATTATTTTCACTTACTAAAATTCAAAGTTTATGTGAGAAAAAACAGATTCAGTGGAAATAATAATTCCAATAACCTTGAGGTCTTATATACATGACCAGGTTTCATGTATTTAGGCAGGCACTACCTAAATTAGCCAGTTGATTTTGTCAGTGGCGTTGTGTCCTCTTGCTACTGTCACTCTCTAGCTATTGCTCCATGACTTGGTTTCAATTATTAATTAGAAGCTACAGGCTAGGAATTAGGTATTGAAAGATGAGAAAAATCTAATTTTGCAGAGGAAAAATGACAAGTAAAGGAAGCAATAATGATATAGAATATCCTAAAGAATTTATATGCTTCTCAAATATATCTTAGGCCCATCAATTTTTCAGTTTACTAATACCATTATTCTCCATGCAATATATGACGTACCTGAAACATTAAATTGTTGTTTAGCAATTTCATCTGTTCCTACCAACATTTTCCTGTACATTTTAGAGTTCTATTTTAAACAGACATATCTGAAAATCTGATGCAACTATACAACTCTCCAAATGGTATCTCATTGTTTTTGGATAAAGTTCTAAGTTATCACATGTATTATAAAGTTTTATATTATTTGGCCCTGTTTTCCTGTTTAACCGGAGAAGGCAATGGCAAGCCACTCCAGTACTTTCACCTGGAAAATCCCACAGACAGGGGAGCCCGGTAGGCTGCAATCCATGGGGTCGCTAAGAGTCCTACATGACTGAGCGACTTCACTTTCACTTTTCACTTTCATGCATTGGAGAAGGAAAGGGCAACCCACTCCAGTGTTCTTGCCTGGAGAATCCCAGGGACGGGGGAGCCTGGTGGGCTGCCGTCCATGGAGTCGCACAGAGTCGGACAAGACTGACACGACTTAGCAGCAGAGGCAGTAGCCTGTTTAACCGCATCCTCTGACACACACATATTTCTTTTCTGTACCCAAGCCACTTAGGCATTTTCTTTATTCTATGATTATGCAAAGTTTCTTCCTACCTCACAACCATGGCATGTGCTATTTCTCTGCTTCATACAATGATTGTGGTTTCTATAAAGTATTTCAGTTCAGTTCAGTCTCTCAGTCGTGACCAACTCTTTGCGACCCCGTGAATCACAGCACGCCAGGCCTCCCTGTCCATCACCAACTCCCGGAGTTCACTCAAACTCATGTCCATCGAGTCAGTGATGCCATCCAGCCATCTCATTCTCCATCGTCCCCTTCTCCTCCTGCCCTCAATCCCTCCCAGCACTAGAGTTTTTTCCAGAGAGTCAACTCTTCCCATGAGGTGGCTAGAGTATTGGAGTTTCAGGTTCAGCATCAGTCCTTCCAATGAACAGCCAGGACTGATCTCCTTTAGAATGGACTGGTTGGATCTCCTTGCAGTCCAAGGGACTCTCAAGAGTCTTCTCCAACACCACAGTTCAAAAGCATCAATTCTTCGGCGATCAGCTTTCTTCACAGTCCAACTCTCCCATCCATACATGACCACTGAACAAACCATAGCCTTGACTGGACGGACCTTGTTTGGCAAAGTAATGTTTCTGCTTTTGAATATGCTATCTAGGTTGGTCATAACTTTCCTTCCAAGGAGTAAGCGTCTTTTAATTTCATGGCTGCAATCAGCATCTGCAGTGATTTTGGAGCCCAAAAAAATAAACTCTGACACTGTTTCCACTGTTTCCCCATCTATTTCCCATGAAGGGATGGGACCAGATGCCATGATCTTTGTTTTCTGAATGTTGAGCTTCAAAGCCAACTTAATCACTCTCCTCTTTCACTATCATCAAGAGGCTTTTGAGTTCTTCTTTACTTTCTGCCATAAGGGTGGTGTCATCTGCATTTCTGAGGTTATTGATATTTCTCACAGCAATCTTGATTCCAGCTTGTGCTTCTTCCAGCCCAGCGTTCCTCATGATGTACTCTGCATATAAGTTAAATAAACAGGGTGACAATATACAACCTTGATGTACTCCTTTTCCTATTTGGAACAAGTCTGTTGTTCCATGTCCAGTCCTAACTGTTGCTTCCTGACCCGCATACAGGTTTCTCAAGAGGCAGGTCAGGTGGTCTGGTATGCCCATCTCTTTCAGAATTTTCCACAGTTTATTGTGATCCACACAGTCAAAGGCTTTGGCATAATCAATAAAGCAGAAATAGATGTTTTTCTGGAACTCTCTTGCTTTCTCCATGATCCAGCGGATGTTGGCAATTTGATCTCTGGTGCCTCTGCCTTTTCTAAAACCAGCTTGAACATCTAGAAGTTCATGGTTCACATATTGCTGAAGCCTGGCTTGGAGAATTTTGAGCATGACTTTACTAGCGTGTGAGATGAGTGCAATTGTGCAGTAGTTTGAGCATTCTTTGGCATTGCCTTTCTTTGGACTAGAATGAAGACTGACCTTTTCCAGTCCTGTGCCCACTGCTGAGTTTTCCAAATTAGCTGGCTTATTGAGTGCAGCACTTTCAAGCATCATCTTTCAGGATTTGAAATAGCTCAATTGGAATTACATCACCTCCACTAGCTTTGTTCGTAGTGATGCTCTCTAAGGCCCACTTGACTTCACAGTACAAGATGTCTGGCTCCAAGTGAGTGATCACGCCATTGTGATTATCTTGGTCATGAAATTCATTTTTGTACAGTTCTTCTGTGTATTCTTGCCACCTCACTTAATCTCTTCTGCTTCGGTTAGTTCCATACAATTTCTGTTCTTTATCGAGTCCATCTTAGCATGAAATGTTCCCTTGATATCTTTAATTTTCTTGAAGAGATCTATTGTTTTTCCTGTTCTGTTGTTTTCCTCTATTTCTTTGCATTTATCGCTGAGGAAGTCTTTCTTATTTCTCCTTGATATCCTTTGAAATTCTGCATTCAGATGCTTATATCTTTCCTTTTCTCCTTTGCTTTTTGCTTCTCTTCTTTTCACAGCTATTTGTAAGACCTCCCCTGACAGCCATTTTGCTTTTTTGAATTTCTTTTCCATGGGGATGGTCTTGGTCCCTGTCTCCTATACAATGTTACGATCCTCCATCCAGAGTTCATCAGGCACTCTATCTTTCAGATCTAGTCCCTTAAATCTATTTCTTACTTCCACTGTATAACCATAAGGGATTTGATTTAGGTCATATCTGAATGGTCTAGTGGTTTTCCCTACTTTCTTCAATTTCAGTCTGAATTTGGCAATAAGGAGTTCATGATCTGAGCCACAGTCAGCTCCTGGTCTTGTTTTTGCTAACTGTATACAGCTTCTCCATCTTTGGCTGCAAAGAATATAATCAATCTGATTTTGGTGTTGACCATCTGGTGATGTCCATGTGTAGAGTCTTCTCTTGTGTAAGACATTCAAAATACTAAATGCCATCAGAAAATATTCATTACATAGTGTTTTTGTTTTCTTATGAAAGAGGAGTGTGAAAAAGTTGACTTAAAGCTCAACATTCAGAAAACTAGGATCATTGCATCTGGTCCCATCACTTCATGGGAAATAGATGGGGAAACAGTGGAAACAGTGTCAGACTTTATTTTGTGGGTCTCCAAAATCACTGCAGATAGTGATTGCAGCCATGAAATAAAAGACGTTTACTCCTTGGAAGGAAAGTTATGACCAACCTACATAGCATATTAAAAAGCAGAGACATTACTTTGCCAACAAAGGTCTGTCTAGTCAAGGCTATGGTTTTTTCAGTGGTCATTTTTGGATGTGAGAGTTGGACTGTGAAGAAGGCTGAGCACTGAAGAACTGATGGTTTTGAACTGTGGTATTGGAGAAGACTCTTGAGAGTCCCTTGGACTGCAAAGAGATCCAACCAGTCCATCCTAAAGGAGATCAGTCCTGGGTGTTCATTGGAAGGACTGATGCTGAAGCTGAAACTCCAATACTTTGGCCACCTCATGGGAAGATTTGACTCATTGGATAAGACCCTGATGCTGGGAGGGATTGTGGGCAGGAGGAGAAGGGGACAACAGAGGATGCGATGGCTGGATGGCATCACCAACTCAATGGACATAAGTTTGGTTAGACTCTGGGAACTGGTGATGGGCAGGGAGGCCTGGCATGCGGTGATTCATGGCGTCACAAAGAGTCGGACATGACATGACTGAACGACTGAATTGAACATAGTATTATTGTTCTTTTCTGTAATATCATCATGGTACAGTCAAGGTCTTTTGAGTAATGATTTGGATAATAAATCAGTAATCAGAATGGGGCTAGAAAATTTGATATACAAGTTAAGGTATCTAACTACAGTTCCTTCTTTGGGAATTTTAATGTATTTTGGTTTGACTCATGTTCTGTTCTCTTTTTATATCCATTGTTTCTTTTAAAATTTTTAATCAACATCTTGTTTTCAGAGTTCCTACTAAATGCATTAAATGCATTATTCTAAATACATTACATGAGGACGTGAGTTTTTAAGTAATTACTTTTATAATTTTGAACTAAGTATGTATGCATGTCTAATTTATGAGTATCTAAAATATAACTTCTAGTCCTATTCTTCTCAGCCTGCTTATCTTTTAAAAATCTATTTAAATATAAGAATCTTGTTTTTCAGAATTAAATTCTAGTTGAAAAATCTTTTAGATTCTTTTTCACTCAGAGTATCTATATTCTGAAGCCATAACACTGCATCAGACTTTGTTTCAGATCTAATTTATGGTTAAGGGATATTACAGAGTTGTCTTGCTCTAGGAAACTAATGTGCAAGACTCAGTCTTCTCTGATAAGCTGCATGGTATTGAGAGTCAGCTGAAATAGAAAATGATGACCCTTATTAAGCTTAGTGTTTGAATAAAAACTGTGTCATGTAAGGTGTTTTTAACAATAATCAAATTGAAATTAAAAGAAAAATGTCAGATGCTATAAAATAATCTGAAAAAACAAACAAACAAAAAACAGGCACTTGGTATAGCATGAAAATTAAAAAAAATTTTAAATGCCCCCTAGAAAACCCCTAGAAAAATGATGTCTACTAATGTTTTTCAAGGCATTAATGAAAATGCCTTGAGCATAAATTTAAAACCAAGAGAAGCAAAGGCAGATGCTTTTCTTCCATCAGCTATGTGTTCCTTTCTCTCTTAGGAGCATCATCTTGTTTTAACACTAATATTGAATCACATAGGAGGCTTAAGTAAAATTAACTCATTTCCCTAAAGTTAGTTGAAGTGTAACACAGGGAACCAACTATAATTCTTTAACCAAGATTTTCACCTCAACAGTTACAGCTGTGCCTTTGCAGACTCCTAGAGTATCCTGAAAGATGTCTGTAGTTTATGTGCTATTGTAGAGAGTACTTTTGAAAACATCCTTCCAGTTTTATACAAAGGGATGAAGGATATTCTATAAGCAAAGAGTCACAATATGTTCCAGTCCCAACAAGAAAAGAGATTGGCAGCCTGGATTCTTCAACTTCAGTCAATTCCTGACAACTCCAGTATCAGAGTAACTTTCATGGCTCTAACACAGAAGATAACGCTTTGGAACTCCGAATAGCACAAAAATGACAGCCTCTCAAATATCTGGCAATGTTGCATTAAATCTTTACTAAAAGTAATTATTTTATCTCATTATTGTGCTTTAGTAATTTTCATGGATTTATTTCACCACTGGAAAAAATTGAAATATTCTTATTTATGGTTTTCTATCATTATTGGGATGTTACATTATTTTTTTGGCTTTCCTGATAGCCCAGTTGGTAAATAATCCACCTGCAATGCAGGAGACCCCAGCTCGATTCCTCACTGGAGAAGATCTCCTGGAGAAGGAATATTCTACCCACTCCAGTATTCTTGGGCTTCCCTTGTGGCTCAAATGGTAAAGAATCTGCCTGAAATGCGGGAGACCTGGGTTTGGAAGATGCCCTGGAGAAGGGAAAGGCTACCTACTCTGAATACTCCAGTATTCTGGCCTAGAGAATTCCATCGACTGTATAGTCCATGGGGTCACAAAGAGTCATACATAACTGAGTGAGTTCACATTATTTTTCCAACTAAGATCATTTTAAACTCAATAACTGATGGTAGTATTAAATTAAAATGAACATAGACTTTAATTTATTATCACAGTGATTTTCATTAATTTGCAGTATGCAATGACTTAAAAAAAGTAATTTTTTGGAAAATATTATGCTAAAGATTTAAGGCTTGGTTATGCCTTATTTGGGCTAGCCTGGTAGCTCAGCTGTTAAAGAATATGCCTGTGATGCAGGAGACCCTGGTTTGATTCCTGGATCAGGAAGATCACCTGGAGGAAAATGTGGCAACCCACTCCAGTATTCTTGCCTGGGGTATTCCAAGGACAGAGGAGCCTGATGGACTACAGTCCATGGGGTCGCACAGAGTCAGACACAACTGAGTGACTAAGCAGAGCACAACATGCCTTATTTAGAGTAAAAAAAAAAAGAATAAATTAGTGAGACTGTATATCTGTTTGTCAGTTTTTCTCCCATGAGTAACTTCCATGATTTAATAGTAATTTGTATTTCATTATCTTCTTTTTTGATTCTTCGGCTATTATCACTTTGCTGTTTTTAAGGACAGAATTAAGATTGTTTTTATAGAACATTATCTTAATAATTTTATCATATATCACATTTATATTCAAAAATTATAATGTGTTTCTTTGTACCAGTAAAATTTTATGAAATGATTACCATTTAAAATTATCTGTGGTATATATAATTGTGCTTTCAGTATGTTCAAATATATGTTAAATGACATTTGCTAAGTGAATTTGTTAAATTTATTATGAAAAATTTATTTTAGTATGACCATGGTTTCATTGGATGTAATCTAAATAATAAGTATTGTAGTATTCCCAGAAAAAAATAATAATTCAGAATATGATCAAATTTAAATATTGCTGATAGTCCAAGGTCTGAATTAAGTGGTAGAAATAGCAGAGAAATTCCTCTAAAAATAACTTTCAGAGGAATCATGGCATGCCTTTCATCTTCCATCTTACAAATGAAGATAATATCTAATAGGATTTGGCAGAAGGGTCAAGTCCAGGTAAAATTTATATAAAGCCATATTTTGATAGTTTCAAAGCAAGACTGTGATGTGTGAAAAAGGTTACCATGAGACCTTGACTTAAAAACAGACTCAGTACAAAATTACAAAGTTACGAAGTATAGTGCCCTGAAATCGCTTTCTGAATCTCTAAACATGGTTTAGAAATTGAGTATCTCTCAAAGTGACTCCTTAGCTCAGTTGGTAAAGAATCCACCTGCAATGCAGGAGACCCCGGTTTGATTCTTAGGTTGGGAGGAAATCCTGGGTTTTATTCCTTCAGGAGAAGGGATAGGCTACCCACTTCAGTAGTCTTGGGCTTCCAGTGTGGCTCAGCTAGTAAGAATCCACCTGCCATGTGAGAGACCCGAGTTCATTCCCTGGGTTGGGAAGATCCCCTGGAGAAGGGAAAGGCTACCCACTCCAGTATTCTGGCTTGGAGAATTCCATGGACTGTATAGTCCAGGAGGTTGCAGAGTCAGACACGACTGAGCTACTTTCACTTTCACAGTGACTCAGATCCTCAGGGTGAGAGTCAGATACAGTATTCCACTCTTACACATAGAATTTTAAGCAACCAAGTTTCTAACCATCTGTAATTTTATTATATTTTTATTTTTTAATTTATTTTTTTTATTTTACAATATTATATTGGTTGGTTTTGCCATACATTGACATGAATTCACCCCAGGTGTACATGAGTTCCCCCTCCTGAACCCCCCTCTCACCTCCCTCCTCCCTTTATCCTCCCTCTGGGTCCATCTGTAATTTTAAAAAGCATAGCTTCTCAGCACTGTGTCTTTTTGTTAATTAACAAAAGCAGATTTTACAGGTTTATACAAAATATGAAATTGAAAGAAGTTATTCAATAATTAGATAAAACTAAACTTCAAATCAGGAGACAAAGATATTAGTACCAGCTTCTCTTACAATGACTTGAAAAAGTACCAAGTATTATCAGTATTTATTCAATGTAGTTTAAAATACATGAGAATATTTAATTGATTGACTTGAAAATAAAGAAAGATATTGGTTAAATGTAACCAAATTTCCAAATGTAGCTGAAATTTCCAGTTGAGCTATTTCAAATCCTAAAAGATGATGCTGTGAAAGTGCTACACTCAATATGTCAGCAAATTTGGAAAATGCAGCAGTGGCCACAGGACTGGAAAAGGTCAGTTTTCATTCCAATGGCAAAGAAAGGCAATGCCAAAGAATGCTCAAACTACCACACAATTGCATTCATCTCACAAACTAGTAAAGTAATGCTGAAAATTCTCCAAGCCAGGCTTCAACAATACATGAACCGTGAACTTCCAGATGCTCAAGCTGGTTTTAGAAAAGGCAGAGGAACCAGAGATCAAATTGCCAACACCTGTTGGATCATCAAAAAAGCAAGAAAATTCCAGAAAAATATCTATTTCTGCTTTATTGACTATATTAAAGCCTTTGACTGTGTGGATCATCACAAACTGGAAAATTCTGAAAGAGATGGGAATACCAGACCACCTGACCTGTCTCTTGAGAAATCTGTATGCAGGTCAGGGAATAATGGTTAGAACTGGACATGGCAGTACCATACTGTCTTGATGACTGTGGCTTTGTAGTAGAGCCTGAATTCTGGCAGGTTAATTCCTCCAGTTCCATTTTTCTTCTTCAAGATTGCTTTGGCTATTCGAGGTTTTTTGTATTTCCATACAAACTGTAAGATTATTTGTTCTAGTTCTGTGAAAAATATCGTTGGTAGCTTGATAGGGATTGCATTGAATGTATAAATTACTTTGGGTAGTATACTCATTTTCACAATATTTATTCTTCCAATCCATGAACACGGTATATTTCTCCATCTGTTAGTGTCGTCTTTGATTACTTTCACTAGTGTTTTATAGTTTTCTATGTACAAGTCTTTTGTTTCCTTAGGTAAATATATTCCTAAGTATTCAATTCTTTTCGTTGCAACAGTGAATGGAATAGTTTCCTTAATTTCTCTTTCTATTTTCGCATTATTAGTGTAAAGGAATGCATGGGATTTCTGTGTGTTGATTTTATATCCTGCAACTTTACTGTATTCATTGATTAGCTCTAGTAGTTTTCTGGTAGAGTCTTTAGGGTTTTCTGTGTAGAGGATCATGTCATCAGCGAACAGTGAAAGTTTTACTTCTTCTTTTCCAATTTGTGTTCCTTTTATGTCTTTTTCTGCTCTGATTGCTGTAGCCAAAACTTCCAGCACTATGTTGAATAGTAGTGGTGAGAGTGGGCACCCTTGTCTTGTTCCTGACATTAGGGGAAATGCTTTCAGTTTTTCACCATTGAGGATAATGTTTGCGGTGGGTTTGTCGTATATAGCTTTTATTATGTTGAGATATGGAAAGAGACACATGTACTCCAATGTTCATTGCAGCACTGTTTATAATAGCCAGGACATGGAATCAACCTAGATGTCCATCTGCAGATGAATGGATAAGAAAGCTTTGGTACATATACACAATGGAGTATTTTTCAGCCATCAAAAAGAATGCATTTGAATCAGTTTTAATGAGGTGGATGAAATAGGAGCCAATTATACAGAGTGAAGTAAGCCAGAAAGAAAAAAAATCAATACAATATACTAACGCATATATATGGAATTTAGAAAGATGGTAACCTGAACCCTGTATGCTGCTGCTGCTAAGTCACTTCAGTCGTGCCCGACTCTGTGTGACCCCATAGACGGCAGCCCACCAGGCTCCCCCGTCCCTGGGATTCTCCAGGCAAGAACACTGGAGTGGGTTGCCATTTCCTTCTCCAATGTGTGAAAGTGAAAAGTGAAAGTGAAGTCACTCAGTCGTGTCCGACCCTTAGCGACCCCACGGACTGCAGCCTACCAGGCTCCTCCATCCATGGGATTTTCTAGGCAAGAGTACTGGAGTGGCTTGCCATTGCCTCGAGACTGCAAAAGAGACATAGGCATATAGAACAGTCTTTGGGACTCTGTGGGAGAGGGTGAAGGTGGGATGATTGGGGAGAACGGCATTGTAGCATGTATATTATCATAAGTGACCAGTCCAGGTTCGATGCATGATAGAGGATGCTTGGGGCTGGTGCACGGGGATGACATGGAGGGAGGATATGGGGAAGAGGGAGGTGGGAGGGGGGTTCAAGAAAGGGAACACGTGTACACCCGGGGCAGATTCATGTCAATGTATGGCAAAACCAACCAATATATTAATGTAAGGTAATTTGCTTCCAATAAAATAAATTAAAAAAAAAAAAAAAGAACTGGACATGGAACAACACACTGGTTCCAAGTAAGGAAAAGAGTACGTCAAGGCTGTATATTGTCACCCTGCTTATTTAACTTATATGCAGAGTACATCACGAGAAATGCTAGGCTGGATGAAACACAAGCTGGAATCAAGATTTCCAGGAGAAATATCAATAACTTCAGATACGCAGATGACACCACCCTTATGGCAGAAAGTGAAGAACTAAAACGCCTCTTGATGAAAGTGAAAGAGGAGAGTGAAAAAGTTGGCTTAAAGTTCAACATTCAGAAAACTAAGATCATGGCATTCTGTCCCAACATTTCATGGCAAATAGATGGGGAAACAGTGGCAGACTATTTTTGGGGGGCTCCAAAATCACTGCAGATGGTAACTGCAACCATGCAACTAGAGACTCTTGCTCCTTGGAAGGAAAGTTATGACCAACCTAGACAACATATTAAAAAGCAGAGACATTACTTTGCCAACAAAGGTCCATCTTGTCAAGGCTATGGTTTTTCCAGTAGTCATGTATGGATGTGAGAGTTGGACTATAAAGGAAGCTGAGGGCCAAAGAATTGATGCTTTTGAACTGTGGTCATGGAGTAGACTCTTGATCGTCCTTTGGACTTCAAGGAGTTTCAATCAGTCCATCCTAAAGGAAATCAGTCCTGAATATTCATTGGAAGGACTGATGTTGAAACTGAAAATCCAATTCTTTGGCCGCTTGATGTGAACAACTGACTCATTTGAAAAGACCCTGATGCTGGGAAAGATTGAAGGTGGGAGGAGAAGGGGACGATAGTGGATGAGATGGTTGGATGGCATCACCGACTCAATGGACATGACTTTCAGTAAACTCCGGGAGTTGGTGATGGACAGGGAGGCCTGGTGTGCTGCAATCCATGGGGTTGCAAAGAGTCAGACATGACTGAGCTACTGAAATTAACTGAACCAAATGTCCAAATAATATAATTTGTTGTAAAAGAGACTTGAAAACTTTTGGAAAGCTATTTTAAATTATTTTTATATTAACCTTAATAAGTTGAATAACAATTCCATAGCACAGATAGCCAATTATATTTTTTAAAAATAGAAGCCCACATAAAGGTCAAGCAAAGGCCATATGAACAATTTTGGAAAACAACTTCCCAAGATCTTATCCAGGTATTCCTATTATCAGTGGGTTTTCCAAATTTATCTTAGATTAGAAATCTCTTTGGTTTGCTTTACTTAACATCTTTTGCCTAATTTCTTAAAATTTGTTGTTCTAGTTTGTGATACTGACACCTTGTATGTTTTATGTATCACAGTCAGATATGGAAGAATACTAAATTTTGAATAGGAGATCCTAGCTTAGTTTTTGGTAGCTATATCATAAACATGAAAGAAAAATAAGGAGGAAATGTGGCATTGAGATATGCTCAAGATATTTATTTTGGAAAGTTAAATTATTACTCATACACTACTGCTGAAATACATAATTCAAGGGCTAGATAAAATGTGTATTTTGAAGCTGATTCAGCAGACTGATGCTAGCATAAAGCAGCTTTCCTGGGAGGTATCTATTAAAACCTAATCTGTATTCCTGAGCCAGCAGGAGATGAGTAGGCTGGAAAAATTTTGTTCTTTGTCCTGCAATTGGTGGGAGTCCAAAAAGAATTGCTTTTTATTATTTGGCAGCAGCTATCTGGCCAATTTAGAGAGTTACAAAAGGTGTTTAACAAGTTTACTTATTAAGGAGGAATCAATTCTATTCTATATGATTATGGTAAATGAATATTTTTGTAGTTTAAATTAGATTAAGTATACTAAATTAAGGAAATATTAATATATTCTGCTCATCCTTATAAACTAATAAAGTAGAAATTATGGTTTAGTGGTTAACTTTCTCATTATTCAAAATTGCCAACAATAAAAATATTTGCAAGGATTGCTTTCAACTCACTTCAGGAATTCCTAAATTTTATTTTATTTTTAATTGGAATGTAATTGCTTTACAATGTTATGTTGGTTTCTGCCATACAACAGTATGAATCAGCCATAAGTATACAGGAGATGGCAAAAGTGAATTCCAACATTCTAGGAATCAGCGAACTAAAATGCACTGGAATGGGTGAATTTAACTCAGATGACCATTATATCTACTACTGTGGGCAGGAATCCCTTAGAAGAAATGGAGGAGCCATCACAGTCAACAAAAGGGTCTGAAATGCAGTACTTGGATGCAATCTCAAAAACGACAGAATGATCCGTTTGTTTCCAAGGCAAACCATTCAATATGACAGTAATCCAAATCTATGCCCTGACCAGTAATGCTGAAGAAGCTGAAGTTAAACAGTTCTGTGAAGACCTACAAGACCTTTTAAAATGAACACCCAAAAAGATGTCCTTTTCATTATAGAGGAATGCAAAAGTAGGCAGCTTGGACATGAGTTTGGGTAAACTCCGGGAGTTAGTGTTGGACATGGAGGCCTGGCCTGCTGCAGGCCACAGGGTTGCAAAGAGTCAGACATGACTGAGTGACTGAACTGAAACATATGCTCCCTCTCTTCTGAACCTCCCTCCCACTGCTCTAGGTTGTCACAGAGCACCAGGTTGATCCTCTTGTGTTATACAGCAAATTCCCACTAGCTATATATTTTACATTTGGTAATGCATGTATTTCAATACTAATCTCTCAATCAGTCCCACCGTCTCTCATTTCCCCACTGTGTCTACAAGTCTGTTCTCTATGTCTAAGTTTCTCTATTCCTTCCCTGAAAATAGGTTCATCAGTAACATTTTTCTATATTCCATAGATATGTGTTAATATTTGTTTTGTTGTTGTTTAATCATTAAGTCATGTCTGACTCTTTGTGATCCCATGGACTGTAGCCCACCAGGCTTCTCTGTCCACGGGATTTCCTAGGCAAGAATATTGGAGTGGGTTGCATTTCCTTCTCCAAGGATCTTCCCAACCTAGGGATAGAACCTGCATCTCCCATATTGCAGGCAGATTCTTTACCACCGAACCACCTGGGAAGCCCATGCTTAAATATACAAATTCTGACATTTCACTGTGTATAATAGGCTCTAGGTTCTTCCATCTCACTAGAACTGACTCAAATCCATTCTTTTTTATGGTTGGGTAATATTCCACTGTGTATATGTACCACAACATCCTTATCCATTCATCTGTCAATGGACATCTAAGTTTCTTCCATGTCCTGGCTATTGTAAACAGTGCTGGAATGAACATTTGGGTACCTGTGTAATTTTAAATTATAGTTAAGAATTCCTACATTTCATTGTGGAACTATAGATTAGGGATCACTAAATGTTTTACTATTAAGGTTGAAGAGTAAATAATACAGATTTTCTATGCCATACAATGTCTATTGTGAGTATTCAATTCCACTCTGTTGTGTTAAAAGAACCATAGATGGTATGTAAACAGATATTCCAGTAGAGCTATTTACAAAAATATATAAAGGTCTGCACTGGTATGCAGGCCCTAATTTGCTGATCTTGATCTAGAAAAGTGATCAGGAAAGTTGACGTAGGAAATATGTTCCCTAAATTTTTATAACTTGAAATTAAGAGGTGTGTAGACTTTACATTAGAAATAGAACTGAACTGAATATAAATTGCTTGGCCCATTCTTTTATAGACTCCTTAGAAATAGGTCTCTACTGTCTGCACACATTTAAAATTGTGAAAAGTATAATACCAACTTTATCTTGTTGGTATTTACCTTTATTTCCAAAGGGAAACTCTTTTAAGAGTGTATGAAAATTTGGACAGTTACATACAACATAAACCAGAACTGCCCCAGGATAACCAGAATGTATGTTTACTCTCCTTAAGATAATTTGAAGTAACTTGATCTTCTACTAAAATGACCAAAGGATTTTTTTAATTGAAAGTTGAATTGGTTTACTAAGGTTGCAGTTCAAGGTCACTTTTTACAGGAATACTCTGTGTGTGTGTTTGTGTATTTAATATGGACACTAATAGTCTCTATTATTTTAGGAAATGTATTTTTATTTATATTTTTGAAAGTTCATTTTTTCAGTGTTTTTGTTATCTTTTCAGCAGTTTTAAGTGGGTATTTTGCATCTTCTTTGCCACTCTTCTCTATCAGTTGTTTTCCTTCTATAACTTTCTATAATATTTTAAAATCTGTGATGTATTTTGGACACAGCTTCCATTTAAACCTTCAGGTACTGCATTGTCTCTTTTTTATACCTAAATTAATTTTGCTATTCTTGGTTCATTTCATCTCTTATTTGGTCACAATCTTTTGTTATCTGGTCATATTTTTTGTGTGTGGTTATGGAATCCTTTCCTGCTTTCTTTCTAGTTATAATTTTTATTTGTATAACTGATCTTTCTTCACAGTTATAATTGCTTCATTAATATAAAAAGTGTTGTGGATTTGGGTCACAAATGTCTTATGTCACATTTTTGGGGGGGTGGGAGAATTTCTCTTCATCTTCAAACATATATTGCTGCTATTGTTTATTTCTTCCTACTTCTCTGCAATTTTTTCCTTATTAACAGTATATTTGATTGGAAGTAGTCTTTATGCTTTCTTGGGTCATTTACCTCTATTATTTCTGATACCTATATTAGCAATAAAGAATTCTGAGAAATGTATGAAGGACCAGTGTAGGTTGTTCAATTTTTCTGACATAAATCACAGCAGGATCCTCTATGACCCACCTCCCAGAGTATTGGAAATAAAAGCAAAAATAAACAAATGGGACCTAATTAAAATCAAAAGCTTCTGCACAGCAAAGGAAACTATAAGCAAGGTGAAAAGACAGCCTTCAGAATGGGAGAAAATAATAGCAAATGAAGCAACTGACAAAGAATTAATCTCAAAAATATACAAGCAACTCCTGCTGCTCAGTTTCAGAAAAATAAATGACCCAATCAAAAAATGGGCCAAAGAACTAAACAGACATTTCTCCAAAGAAGACATACAGATGGCTAACAAGCACATGAAAAGATGCTCAACATCACTCATAATCAGAGAAATGCAAATCAAAACCACAATGAGGTACCATCTCACGCCAGTCAGAATGACTGCTATCCAAAAGTCTACAAACAATAAATGCTGGAGAGGGTGTGGATAAAAGAGGGTGTTGGTGGGAATGCAAACTAGTACAGCCACTATGGAGAACAGTGTGGAGATTCCTTAAAAAACTGGAAATAGAACTGCCATATGACCCAGCAATTTCAGTATGATTTAATCAGCACCTCATGCATAGCTACAATGAGACCACTTCTTTATTAATGATGCTCCTGTGAGGCCAAGCCATCTGATTTTCAGTTTCTAACCCAACTAAGGAATATCCTAAGAGAGTCCTTGAATTTTCATAGGTTCTTCACCATTGACCTATGGACATCAAGGGATGCTACCCTTGCTTTCAAAGGAGGAATTCTCTCTTTTTCAGTGATAGTGTAGTGTAGTGTTAGTACAACAAATATGCACATTTGTGTTTCATATGCATGTTATATGCTCACTCTCATTCTGTTTGTCTCTGTTTCTATCTCTGTCTCCCTGTTTTGCTTACTGCCATACCTGTACCCCTGCCTGTTTGCTGTTAATCCTGTGCATACCAGCTCTCAATCAGAGTTGGGCCATCTCATTCTGGGTGTGAATATTTAATGTAATTTCTAAGATTTGTCCTATATTTGTCCTATTCAGACTCACTCAATATATTTTATTTCTTTAGTTTTCTCTGGTTACGCAGTTGTACTTAGATATTCTTGGCCACAAACATATGGTATTCAAGTATTTTTTAGCTTTAAAGAAAAAGTCTTTGGGAAGTCTCTCCACACATTCAGTGTCCAGAAGTGAATTGATTTGTGTGAATAGTATAGAAAATATACAGAGGAGGAAAGTTGAGGTTTTTAAAAATTGGTTTGCATTTTTTTGTTTGTTTTATATCTCTTCATTATGCTCTCAGGCTTTGAGGGGAAAAAGTTAACTTAGTTTGGAACTAGGATGTTGCTATGCACTTATCAGAAACAGGAGCATTGTTCTTTATACTGTAGAAATCAATACTATTGATAGAATATTTTATCTATATTATTCTACTTTTTCATATTTTAATATATTAAAATCTGAATCATTACTACTTTTGGTAAAATCTTAACATATAATTATAAGCATTTAATTTTTATTTCTTGTGGCATATAAAATAATGATGTGTTTTGCACTAGAGAGTATATAATAAAGTAGGAAGAAAATCATTAAGTTGACAATAAATATTGAATGAATGAACAAATTAATGAATAAATAGTTGAACTCCATTTAACCTTACAAAAATTGTTTAAAACTTGGTAGCTGTAAGCTCCCATCTTTGAGATCTTAGTAAAGAAAATTTATATAGCTTAAGTAATCCTGATAAGTATAACAGAGGCTATTTCTGAAGATAGGAAAGGTAAATCATCTGAATTTAAATTCACTACTAAAGGAAGAGAATGAAATTATATTTCTTTTCTAATATTAGTACTAAAGTGTTTAAATAGATAGAACTCAATGCTTGGTGTTCTGTAAATGAGAATGACACTACACCCTGAAATTTGCAGGAAAAAAATGACACTTCACTAACTCTATACACTTAAATAGAGGTGGATAGTGATGTCAATGAAACTTAAACATCAGAGTTTCTTACTATCTGGCATTCATTCCAATTTACCCCTCCTGAGATATTATTACTATATTTTTTTGAAAAATAAAATGATTTAATGGGCACCATGTGCCCATTTAAATTAAAATGATTTAATCCCCCCATTATAATAGTTTCAGTTCTTATGACAATCTATTCTTGCATTTAAAGAATCATTGTTTGATGTGAGAGTTGGACTGTAGAGAAGGCTGAGAGCCAAAGAATTGGTGCTTTTGAATTCTGGTGCTGGAGAAGACTCTTGAGAATCTCTTGGACAGCAAGGAGATCAAGTCAGTCCTAGAGGAAATCAACCCTGAATGTTCATTGCAACAACTGATGCTGAAGCTGAGGCTCCAGTACTTTGGCCACCTGTTACAAATAGCCAACTCATTGGAGGGGACTCTGTTGCTTGGAAAGATTGGCGAGGTGGCGGGGGGGGGGGTGGTTGGCAGAGGATGAGATGGTTAAATAGCATCACTGACTTAATGGACATGAATTTGAGCAGACTCCAGTAGATAGTGGAGGACAGAGGAGCCTGGCACACTGCAGTCCTTGGGCTCACAGAGAGTCAGACATGACTTAGCAACTGAATAGCAATAACAACCCATTGTTATAAACCTGAATCAAAATTTGAAATAAACATCATGCCTACTAAAGAAGAAAAGTGAAGTCAGCCTGAAAGAAAAACATCAATACAGCATGCTGCTGCTGCTGCTAAGTCACTTCAGTCGTGTCCGACTCTGTGTGACCCCATAGACGGCAGCCCACCAGGCTCCCCCATCCCTGGGATTCTCCAGGCAAGAACACTGGAGTGGGTTGCCATTTCCTTCTCCAATGTGTGAAAGTGAAAGTGAAGTTGCTCAGTCATGTCCGACCCTTAGCAACCCCACCGACTGCAGCCTACCAGGCTCCTCTGTCCATGGGATTTTCCAGGCAAGAGTACTGGAGTGGCTTGCCATTGCCTTCTCCGTCAATACAGCATACTAACGCATATATATGGAATTTAAAAGATGGTAACCTTAACCCTGTATACGAGACAGCAAAAGAGACTTGGTGTATAGAACAGTCTTTGGGACTCTGTGGGAGAGGGTGAAGGTGGGATGATTTGAGAGAATGGCATTGTAGCAAGTATATTATCATATGTGAAATGAATCACCAGTCCAGGTTCGATGCATGATACAGGATGCTTGGGGCTGGTGCATGGGGATGACCTGGAGGGAGGATATGGGGAAGAGGGAGTTGGGAGGGGGGTTCAAAAAGGGAAACACATGTACACCCGGGGCAGATTCGTGTCAATATATGGCAAAACCAACCAATATATTAATGTAAAGTAATTTGCCTCCAATAAAAAAAAAAGAAAAGAATCATTGTTTGCCTTTATAGTATGTCTTTATCATTATTATTTAATATCTGTCTACCAGAGAAAGTAAGATTTCTTCTTCTTTATCACTGTTTTATCCTAAGGGCCAGAAACAGTGTCTGGCCTAACAGGGATATCAAGTAATATTTTCAGGATGAATGATCATCATTTTAGATAAAGATCTTCCTTCTCTTCCATACACAATTTTCTATTTAGTCAAAAGCATCACAATTGCAGGTACACTGTGTTCTAAATATATTTTCTGTAGAATTGGAGGTAAAGCAGCTTATGACTGTTCAGCATAACAATGCATTAAAGATAACATTTGTTGCAGAGGCAGGATTACTCTGAGATACCTGTATTTGTAAACCCTTTACAGCAAGTAAGATGTATTTCTTCAGAGATCATTTCCTTAATAGGATTTCAGACAGCATTTGGAAGCAGCTAAAATAAATTGCTTTTAAACATTTGTGTCATATTACATTAAAAAAGGTTATAGATCAATATCCACCATGTACTATAATATATACCCTCACCCTATAATAGAATTAATCTTAGGTTAAAAAGAGAAATTCTTTTCTAATTGTCCCACCAACCCACTCTTCCTTTCCTTTTTGAAAATATGAGCTTTCCAAATGACATATGACTAGAAGAATCCGTTATAAGCATCCACTGTTGTGCCTGCTCTAAAGTAATTTGGTTCTGCATTAATAACTCCCACTTCACAATCTCTTGTAAGCTCAACTTAAATGCTTATGTCTTAAAAGAGATTGCGTATTTTATAAAGGAATGTTTGATCATCCAACTTTTCTGTGTTTCATCACATGGTATAAAGAGTTGGTACTGGACAAAGTTATAGAGAAGGTCTATCACAGTTTGCCCCACCATTCCTTCTCTGTACCTCTAGCTTACTATCAGTAGTAATAATATTTTATTTCAGAACCATAGATTCTTCAATATTCCCCTATCAAGTGCTAGTACACTCAGAATTCAGTGGAGAGAGCAGTCATATTAATAGATAATTACAATTCAGTGTAATCAGTTGTATATGAAAATTTAAAATTCTATGTATGGAAGAAGAAAGGCTATTCAGAAATACTTGACAGAGAAAAAAATGATATTTCAAATATTTTGGAATATGAGGATCCCACCTGTTAGAAAAATGGATGAGAGAATATTTTCACTGGACAAGGCCATTTGAGTTATGAAAAGAAGTTCAGGACTTCCCTGGTTGCACGATGGATAAGAATCCATCTGTTAATGCAGGGGACACCAGTTTGACCCCTGGTCCAGGAAGATTCCACATGCCACAGAGCAATTAAGTCCAGTTGCAACAACTACTAAGATCTCTCTCTAGAGCCGACAAGCCACAATTACCACAGTGCTGCAACTACTGAAGCCCGTGAGCCCACAGGCCTCAACTACTAATCCCACATGCTACACCTACTGAATCCCATGTGCCTAGAGCCTGTGCTTTGCAAGAGAAGCCATCACAATGAGAACCTCATGCACTGCCACTATGAGCAGCCCCTGCTTGTCGCAATTAGAGAAAGCCAGTGAGCAGTAACAAAGACTTAACACAACCCCACCCCCCAAAAAAAGAAGTGCAGAATCACTAAAAAAAAAAAATAATAATAATACAAAACTGAAAATAGAGGAGTTACCAGATCAAAAGAGGCCTTTTAAGACCTGGACTGTGAAGAAAGCTGATCGCTGAAGAATTGATGCTTTTGAACTGTGGTGTTGGAGAAGACTCTTGCGAGTCCCTTGGACTGCAAGGAGATCCAACCAGTCCATTCTAAAGGAGATCAATCCTGGGTGTTCACTGGAAGGACTGATGCTGAAGCTGAAACTCCAGTACTTTGGCCACCTCATGCGACGAGCTGACTCACTAGAAAAGACTCTGATGCTGGGAGGGATTGGGGGCGGGAGGAGAAGGGGAGGACAGAGAATGAGATGGCTGGATGGCATCACCGACTTGATGGACATGAGTTTGAGTGAATTCTGGTAGTTGGTGATGGACAGGGAGGCCTGGCGTGCTGTGATTCATGGGGTGGCAAAGAGTCGGACACGACTGAGCGACTGAACTGAACTGAAGGAGTTAATTACCTGTAGACAACAGAGAGACTGAAGAATCATGCAGGAATCAAAATGAAATATTTTATTTACTCATTAATTTGTTTATATTTTATGAAGGAATATATGACAGTTATGTGGAGAATATACTCAAATGATGAGGCCCAAGTTACAATATTCCACATTAGAAATGAGGAGGCCTACACTACCACTGGGCTATAAGAATGCAGAGGAGGAGGAGCAGAGTGCAGAGATGTGCTGGTAAATGTGCAAACTAGCTCAAAACAATGCCTGCTTTGTAGCATTGTTCTAATTCTGTGCTGTGCAATCGCCCCTACCATGGCCAATTACAAACTGCCTTACCAACTTCAAACTGTGTGATCACTGAAAGCAGAGTCGGGAAGAGGTGTACACAATCAGCTCTGCTGAGCTAGTATCAGCTAGCTTCAGAACAGCACTAGAGATATCTGAGGTACAATCAATAAAAGGTGGACATTGATGGAATGTAGTAGATAATGGAAAAATGCTTGTATATAAATCCAAGATTTCCATTTGGGGAAGAAAATGTGTCAATATTTTAAAGCTTGTATTTTATTCTCAGATGGCTTTGTTCTTGACTAAAAAGTAACAGAAACAACAGTAATAATGTTTGCACAAAGAAACCTTTCAAGTAAATATTTACATTTAAACTGACATCCTCAAAAACAGTATCTTAACTTAGAGGCTATAAACAATAATGTGAGGAAGTTTAGTAAAGCACACCTAATTGAAAGTTTAGCTGAGTTGCTTCATAAAACTGCTGCCTTTGCATTCGTTTTGTGTGGCCAACCAGGTCATGGGGCTTGAACTGACACTGGCCCCTGCCAAATAATGGACACAAAATCACAAGACACAAATGTAAGTTCCTGATATGATTTTCCCAAGATGCCCTTTTGATAAGCACTCTCCTGCCTCCTAGGCTTCCCTCATAGCTCAGTTGGTAAAGAATCTGCCTGCAGTGCAGGAGACCCTGGTTTGATACCTGGGTCAGGAAGATCCCCTGGAGAAGGGATAGGCTACCCACTGCAGTATTCTTGGGCTTCCCTTGTGGCTCAGCTGGTAAAGAATCAGCCTACAATGCAGGAGACCTGGGTTCAATCCCGGGGTTGGGAAGATCTCCTGAAGAAGGGAAGGATATATGCTCCAGTATTCTGGCCTAGAGAATTCCATGGACTGTATAGTCCATGTGGTCTCAAACAGTTGGACACAACTGAACAACTTTCACTTCACTCCTACCTCCCAGGACCTTCTCCTAGTCATTCCTTAGGTAAGACTTCTTAGGGAACTCACCTAAACCCCACACTTTTTGGTTTGAATTGACAAATCTACCCTTAACCCTGGTGGAACTAGTGGTAAAGAACCTGTCTACCAGTGCAGGAAACAGAAGAGATGTGGGTTTGATCCCTGTGTCAGTAAGATCTCCTGGAAGAGGCATGGCAATTCACACCAGGATTCTTGCCTGGAGAATCCCGTGGTTAGGGGAGTCTGGTGGGTTACAATCTATAGGGTTGCAAAGAGTCAGACACAACTGAAGTGACTTAGCATGCACCCTTGACCCAGGAGCTCGAAGGAACTCTACACACAGATCCTAATACAGGTATGTGCCCCAGGTTCTGCCTGTCTCTGACTGCACCTTGCCTTGATTGGTTCCTCCAAGTGTACAGAGTACCTCCTCCAGGACTTGCAAGTAATAAACCTCTATTTCACTTCTCCCTTTGCTCTCTTTATTGAACCATGTATTCTGTCACTCCTAGGCTCTATTTAATAAATTTTAATTTAATAGAGTCACAACATCAGTTGGGGAATGTTTGGTATTCAGGATAACAGAATTTAGGCAAACTTCAATGATTCAATTCAGATCAATAATCTTCAAACCATCCACCTCTAGTTATTAAGGATGTTAGTAAAGGTTAAATGCTTTATTTATTCAGGTTTTGAAGATTTTATATACTAGTTTACTTTGTGAAACTAAAGCAGAAACAGACTATACAGTATTTTCCAAAATTAAGTTAGAAAAAGGTTCTGTTTTTATTGAATATCTATATTGATGGGCCAGTGTTATGGGGAATAAAAATTTGATGCAGGCTATTCTGTTAATTGAATCAACATTCACTATATTACTAATTTCAAAATTCAGTAACTTACTTATTTTTAAGCTTCCCTGGAGGCTCAGCTGGTAAAGAATTTGCTTGCAGTGCAGGAGATCCAGGTTCTATCCCTGGGTCAGAAAGATCCCTGGAGAAGAAATGGCAACCCACTTTGGTATTCTTGCCTGGGAAACTTCACGAACAGAGAAGCCTGGCTGGCTACAGTCCATATGGTTGCAAGAGTCAGACATGACTTAGCAACTAAACCACCACCACCACCGCTTATTTTAAAATCATGAATAAGCATGGGATTTTATTGAACTAGCCTAGCAAAGTATCGGAGAAAGCAGTACTCTTGCCTGGAAAAGCCAATGGGCAGAGGAGCCTGATAGGCTGCAGTCCACGGGGTTGCTAAGAGTCGGACACGACTGAGCGGCTTCACTTTCACTTTTCACTTTCATGCATTGGAGAAGGAAATGGCAACCCACTCTGGTGTTCTTGCCTGGAGAATCCCAGGGACGGCGGAGCCTGGTGGGCTGCCATCTATGGGGTCACACAGAGTTGGACACGACTGAAGTGACTTAGCGACAGAAGCAGCAAAGTATAAAAATTTAGATGCTGAGTCCATATACTTTCTTGCAGGTCTACACGAAAACCAGTTGTTTGCCTTGTAATTTTTACTCTGGAAACTATATATATAATTAGTTATCCTAATGCAAATTTTGCCACTATCAAATGTATCCTCTTCAAGGAATCAGAGATGTCAGTTGTTGAAGGCATTTACTTTCCAGACCATGTTATAAGTGAACTGATAGATTGGTTTTGAAGGTATATACATTCAAAAACAAGTAACAAGGTGAAACATATGAAAATTTACTATTATTGGATTTTAAATGCTATCCTTGACAGTTGGATAGTACCTTGTCTGAAGAAATAATAAATTCAGAGAAGGATACGCGGACCCTTTTTTCCAGATGGAAAACAATAAGAGCAAAGAACCAATAATAGTTATGAGGCATACGCAAAGTAACTTATTAATATTTCCTCATCTAATTCTATAACACTCTTATGATGAGTTATATGCATTATTACTTCTATTTTTATATGAAGAAATTCAACTTGGGGAATTTAAATACTTGATATATGAATTGATTTCGGTCAGAATAATAAATGTTAATGTTCTTAAGCCATGTTTTCTATGTATATTCTTATCAAAAACAAAAAAAATAATCTGCATTTTTCTCTATATGAAAATACATATGTTCAATCAAGGATACACATTCTAAGAGAGAAATCTAACAAATTCTTAATGAATGAATGAATAAGCATTCCAATGTTTCTCAGCTCAAGTGGTATTTTTTGCCTATCCAATCCCAGTCTTTCCTTTTGACACATTCCTTTTTGAAAATTTATTCATTTTTAATTGAAGGATAATTGTTATACAATATTGTGTTGGCTTCTCCATACATCAACATGAATCACCCATAGATATACATATGTTCCCTCCTTCCTGAACCTCCCTCCCAACACATTCCTTTTCATTTCAACTATGTTGTAAATTCTGGTAGATAGATAGATAACCTATCTATCTCTCATGCTGTGATTATTACTTCTTTTTGTTGACTATTATAACTTTCCTAATACTTTTTCATGTTTTTCTGCTCTTGGCCTTATTTAATATATTCTTTGAGACTGTTAAATGCGGTGTTTTTTCATTTTTCAAAATTATTTAGGAGAAATATACTTTGCAAATATTCATAACAATAAAATACCATTAACAGTAAATGTGGGCAAATGTATGAACCTAAAGGAAATGGCTCTGCTTTAGGTAAAGCAAAGTGAGGTCAACCATGAAGATTATTCCAGAAGAACCTGTTATAATTGTTGAAAGAGGCAAATGTCTCCTAGCTTTATTTATCAGAAATGGAATTATAAGATTGTTTTTTGACTGCTGGTGTCCACTGATAGTTAAAAATGAAACATAGAAAGTCCTTTCACCTAAAAATAATTCTTCACAGCTGACTCAAATTTGAGGAATTATTTGCCTGGTTTATAAAGAAGCTCAGTGTACATATTCTAACACTTGTAAAGGTCCCCATTCCTATTACCCAGATAATTGAAGGCAATTCCTGCTATGAAATCTAGAACATATTTGCTTGAGATGAAAATTTCATGATGTTAAATAAATTCAACCAAAATTTACTAACTTGCTAAGAAAACTGAAGTCTTAGACTTAAATGGTTATCTTTTAACTAGATTTTTATGCACAATTTAAAAGAGTACAGTGTTAAAATATTACTTAAATAGTTCTGTTATATTTCCTGTTCCTGAAAGACATGGTTTTCTGTAATTCCTATTTGTACCTCCAGCCCATAGTAGATTCTCTATAAATGCTTGCTTGTTAAAGTATTGTATAGTTGAAATGAACATTTATGAGGTTTACGTAAATGAATGGTCTAAAGTATGTGAAAGATACAGATCTTGAAGTGAGAAAGCAACAGTTAGTACTATGTATTCTAGGGGACACTTTAAATGGCAACAATAGACACTAATAATTTGACTTTTTATCTCTGTTTATTGATTTCTGCTGGTAGCAAGTCTAATGGCAGTACAAAGTCATAAAGAGAATTTAGAGTAGGACACGGAGAACTACGACACTGTTTAGGAGACTCTCCATTTTAAATAGGCAATTTGTCAGCAACGTGACCTTTAAAATGGCTGTTTTATGTTGTTTTCTTGTTTGCCTTTTTAAGCAGTTCACCTAGAAATGGCATATTTTTTTTCAGGAAGAATCTATCTTTTCTTGACTAGAACATTATTCAGGAAAACTAATCTTAAGGCTACAAGGAAAACAAGATAATGAAAATAAAAATACGGGAATCATGTGTTAGATATTACACTGAGAGTTCTGAATTTGGCAACATAGTTACTAAATAATTTTCAGTTCAGTTCAGTAGCTCAGTCGTGACCAACTCTTTGCAACCCCTTGAATCACAGCACGCCAGGTCTCCCTGTCCAACACCAACTCCTGGAGTTCACTCAAACTCATGTCCATCGAGTCAGTGATGTGATCCAGCCATCTCATTCTCTGTTGTCCCCGTCTTCTCCCACGCCCAACCCTCCTAGCATCAGACTCTTTTCCAGTGAGTCAACTCATCGCATGAGGTGGCCAAAGTATTGGAGTTTCAGCTTTAGCATCAGTCTTTTTCCAGTGAACACCCAGGACTGGTCTCCTTTAGGATGGACTGGTTGGATCTCCTTGCAGTCCAAGGAACTCTCAAGAGTCTTCTCCAACACCACAGTTCAAAAGCATCAATTCTTCGGCGATCAGCTTTCTTCACAGTCCAACTCTCACATCCATACATGACCACAGGAAAAACCATAGCCTTGACTAGATAGACGTTTGTTAGCAAAGTAATGTTTCTGCTTTTGAATATGCTATCTAGGTTGGTCATAACTTTCCTTCCAAGGAGTAAGCATCTTTTAATTTCATGGCTGCAGTCAGCATCTGCAGTGATTTTGGAGCCCCCAAAAATAAAGTCTGACACTGTTTCCACTGTTTCCCCATCTATTTCCCATGAAGTGATGGGACCAGATGCCATGATCTTTGTTTTCTGAATGTTGAGCTCCAACCCAACCTTTCAGTCTCCTCTTTCACTTTCATCAAGAAGCTTTTTAGTTCCTCTTCACTTTCTGCCATAAAGGTGGTGTCATCTGCATATCTGAAGTTATTGATATTTCTCCTGGCAATCTTGATTCCACCTTGTGCTTCTTCCAGCCCAGCGTTCCTCATGATGTACTCTGCATAGAAGTTAAATAAGCAGGGTGACAATATACAACCTTGACGTACTCCTTTTCCTATTTGGAACCAGTCTGTTGTTCCATGTCCAGTTCTGACTGTTGTTTCCTGACCTGCCTACAGGTTTCTCAAGAGGCAGGTCAGATGGGCTGGTATTCCCTTCTTTTTCAGAATTTTCCACAGTTTATTGTGATCCACACAGTCAAAATTTTGGCCTAGTCAATGAAGCAGAAATAGATGTTTTTCTGAAACTTTCTTGCTTTCTCCATGATCCAGCGGATGTTGGCAATTTGATCTCTGGTGACTCTGCCTTTTCTAAAATCTGCTTGAACATCTGGAAGTTCACGGTTCACATATTGCTGAAGCCCGGCTTGGAGAATTTTGAACGTGACTTTACTAGTGTGTGAGATGAGTGCAATTGTGCAGTAGTTTGAGCATTATTTGGCATTGCCCATCTTTGGGATTGGAATGAAGACTGACCTTTTCCAGTCCTGTGGCCACTGCTGAGTTTTCCAAATTTGCTGGCATATTGAATGCAGGACTTTCACAGCATCATCTTTCAGGATTTGAAATAACTCAACTGAAATTCCATCACCTCCACTAGCTTTGTTCGTAGTGATGCTTTCTAAGGCCCACTTGACTTCACATTCCAAGATGTCTGGCTCTAGGTGAGTGATCACGCCATCGTGATTAGCAGACGGGAGAGACACCGGCTCCAGCAGCGCAGACCTGCTCCGGTGCAACCGACCATGGGCAGAAGCATGGCTGAGAGGAGCTACCCCATGCCCAACGTCAGGGGCGTCGGCTGAGAGGAGATCAGTCAGTTCAGTTCAGTTTAGTCGCTCAGTTGTGTCCAACTCTCTGCGACCCCATGAATCACAGCCCGCCAGGCCTCCCTGTCCATCACCAACTCCTGGAGTTCACTTAAACTCATGTCCACAGAGTCGGTGATGCCATTCAGCCATCTCATTCTCTGTTGTCCCCTTCTCCTCCCGCCCCCAACCTTTCCCAGCATCAGAGTCTTTTCCAGTGAGTCAACTCGTCTCATGAGGTGGCCAAAGTATTGGAGTTTCAGCTTCAGCATCAGTCCGTCCAATGAACATCCAGGATTGATCTCCTTTAGAATAGACTGGTTGGATCTCCTTGCAGTCCAAGGGACTCTCAAGAGTCTTCTCCAGCACCACAGTTCAAAAGCATCATTCTTTCGTGATCAGCTTTCTTCACAGTCCAACTCTCACATCCATACATGACCATGGGAAAAACCATAGCCTTGACTAGACAGACTTTGGTTGGCAAAGTAATGTCTCTGCTTTTGAATATACTATCAAGGTTGGTCATAACTTTCCTTCCAAGGGGTAAGCGTCTTTTAATTTCCTGGCTGCAATCAGCATCTGCAGTGATTTTGGAGCCCCAAAAATAAAGTCTGACACAGTTTCCACAGTTTCCCCATCTATTTCCCATAAAGTGATGGGACCAGATGCCATGATCTTTGTTTTCTGAATGTTGAGCTTCAAGCCAACCTTTTCACTCTCCTCTTTCACTTTCATCAAGAGGCTTTTGAGTTCCTCTTCACTTTCTGCCATAAGGGTAGTGTCATCAGCATATCTGAGACTATTGATATTTCTCCCAGCAATCTTGATTCCAGCTTGTGCTTCTTCCAGCCCAGCGTTCCTCATGATGTACTCTGCATAGAAGTTAAATAAGCAAGGTGACAATATACAGCCTTGACGTACTCCTTTTCCTATTTGGAACCAGTCTGTTGTTCCATGTACAGTTCTGACTGTTGCTTCCTGACCTGCATACAGGTTTCTCAAAAGGCAGGTCAGGTGGTCTGGTATGACCATTTCTTTTAGAATTTTCCACAGTTTATTGTTGCCCACACTGTCAAAGGCTTTGGCATATTCAATGAAGCAGAAATAGGTGTTTTTCTGGAACTCTCTTGCTTTCTCCATGATCTAGCGGATGTTGGCAATTTGATCTGGTGCTTCTGCCTTTTCTAAAACCTGCTTGAACATCTGGGAAAGAACCAAAAGGAAAGGAGAAAAGGAAAGATATAAGCATCTGAATGCAGAGTTCCAAAGAATAGCAAGGAGAGATAAGAAAGCCTTCCTCAGTGATCAATGCAAAGAAATAGAGTAAAACAACAGAATTGGAAAAACAGATCTATTCAAGAAGATCAGAGATTCCAAGGGACATTTCATGCAAAGATGGGCTCGATTAAGGACAGAAATGGTATGGACCTAACAGAGGCAGAAAATATTAAGAAGAGGTGGCAAGAAATAATTTTAGTTATATTTAAAATCTCTACTTGGTCTTAGAACAGATAAAATAAACCATATGCTTGATAGGGACTGCATACATAGTTAGTGATAGGATTAATTAAGATTATTCTTAGAATAAAACTCTATTCATTTTCTGAAAATAATACAACAGCAATGTACTACTTTTGAAATGGAGCCAGACCCTATGGGGCATTCCCAGGACAGACACCAGCCCCTCCAATATCCTCAGCCTTCCTTTTGTCTATAGAAAAAATTTAATCAAAGAATAAATTTAACCAGAGACATGAGGAAATGCAGACTCAAAGAAAAACAGTCCAACAAGACCAAATAATAATAGTTTAGTCATTAAATAAATAAAAGGAAATTTTGTTCTTTTTTTCAAAGACTATAAACAATATTCTGAACTGTTTTATAGGTACCAAAACCCTCACCAGGTGGAAGAAGTTAACCACATGATGACCAAACAGTAGCCATGACATAAGCTGCCACAATTCTGAAAACTTGCCTCAGAGAAATGGAAACAAATTGACCTTGGACCTGAAGATTAATTGTACCTAAAAACAATCAAGATGCTGCTGATTAGATTACTGTATAACTAATTTCAAGATGACTGTTAGAACTGACTGCTGTTTCTGCATGTAATCTCCTTCCCCCTGCCTATACACCCCTGCAACTCCCCTTTAAAAACTCTTGCTCACTGATTATTAGTGGACATAAGTCCACCCTCTCCCTCAGCTTTTGCCCTCCAGAATAAAGTACAATTGCCTTTCCACTAACCTTGGTTCTTGAGTATTGGCTTGTTAGTGACCAGCAGTTGGACCTGAGTTTCAATAACACTTTAGCTACATCTTTTCAATATGAACAAAATTATCTGGTGTTTTTATGCCTAAAATCATACGCATAATTTCTATTTTGTTAGTGTGTGTGGCATATTGCCATTAACTAAGCACACAAGCTATTCTGCCTCATTTTGGGGGGTATTCTTCATACAGATGGCCATACAAGAGTCTTTGGAAAATGTCTAAATGTCCAATCCACATTGCCAGTGCACCTCCTCACAAACCATCAAAGACTATCATTATTCAACACTGTGAAACATGTTACCATGGGAGTGCCTTTTAAAATAGATATTACAATGGCAATTTGATTTTTAAATTAGTCCATGCTTAATAGCTATAGGATAATTCATGCAGTTGTACTAATGAAGTATTCATAACTTTATATAAACACTGCAGAAATGAAAAATCAAGATTATCCTTCATCCATTTTAGGCAGTGGTCTGCAGCTTTTGACATTGCCATTTGGCCTAAGGACATTACTGAGGGGACAATGCTGTTGCTGCTCTGCTGCTGCTAAGTCACGTCAGTCATGTCCGACTCTGTGTGACCCCATAGACGGCAGCCCACCAGGCTCCCCTGTCCCTGGGATTCTCCAGACAAGAACACTGAACAGTAGAGTCACACACATCTATCTACTTTATCTATGTGCACAGAAAAAGCATTCTGGGTAGAGGTTTAAGTTCAGCACTTTTTTTACCTTTTAATTGCTTCTAAATTGCATGGTGACCTGGTCATATCAATAGCCAAATGTGTTTAACTGAAATCAGCATGGTTTGGGCAATATGTGCTGTGAAAAACTTTTTCCTTCATTTAAATATATGTGTGTGTGTCTATTTGAGTATGCTTGTGCGGTTACACCTGCTATTATAAAACCAGGTAGACCTAATAAAAGAGAAAAGCAAATGTATTCCTAGGGAAAAAAAAAAACAGCTAAATAATGAACACAGATAAATTTCATACAAACATTTCTCACGTTATACATGATTAAATAAGGACCAGGTTTTATAGTAAAAGTTTTGTTCAACAGAAACTATTTGCAATGCCAGATGTTCCACATGTCAGAAAAAGCATGAAAAGATACTGTGCAGTTAAGCATTGTATTTAAAATTTTAAGCTATATAGAAACATTTCACTAAAAGAAAATATACATTTGAGTATCTTAGGCTAGGCCACCATGAGCACAGTATCATAAAAACTTTAGCACCACATCGACCACTGTGAGTACCAAAGTATACAAATTATCATTCCCTTAGAAGACTTACTAAAAACTATTTCACAGTCAAATGCAGAATGTACACACTTCATCCTTACTTCAAAAGAGTACAATCACAAATCTCATGTTTCTAAGCCCCCCCCAAATTCCATCATTCAGAACCTTAAGTAGAGCTTTCAGTCCATCTTACCAGTTTACAATCTTTCCTATATCCATTTATACAGTTCTGTAAAACGAAATAAAAATTACAGGCAAAGGAATTAACACATTTTCTCCTTTCTTTAGTCTGCTCTTTATCCCAGTGAAACTCATTTTCAGAAAAGGAGTTGGGAACAGTGAGAAATGTAAATGCTTCCAAAATGAGAAAAGCCCAGAATATCCAGGTGGTCCAACACCTGACAAGAATACAGTGGTACTGTGATGAACTGGCCATCATGGGTAGCAGGTGTAATATGACTTTTGGCATCACATAGGAAGTTTAAATCAGCCTCTCTGCTCTTTAATTATTGATTTAGTGGGGAGTATAGAAGATAAAAAGTAATAAGTCCAGAGCATTTAGTTATAAATGAAGAGAACCATGAGAAAGAACTGTGATCATCAGCCAGTGAAGTGGGAAGAACAAAGAGACGGAAATTCTGGAGGTCAAATAAAGATGGACTTCATGAAGTTGGGACCTACGCTGCAGATAGGTCAAATAACACACAGACTGACAATTTACACTTGAATGTTTCCATATCTAGGTTATATCTGATTTGGCAAAAATCTTTTGGTGCGGTGCTGGAGGCAATTGGGCATTAGGAGTTAATGTGAAGAGGAAAGTAGAGAATCAGTATAGAGAAATCTTTCAAGGTGTTTTACGTTAGGAGCAGACATTTTGTACAATAGTTGCAGGAGGATCTATGTCAAGACATAATTTTTCTTGAAGATGAGGAATATGTTATTTGTAATGGTGATGGCGAGTATTAACAAGTTGAGAAAAAACTGATGATGTAGAGATATTAAGAGGGCAAAATTCTAGGAATATTCTTGAGCAGACCAGAAGTGTGCAGATCCAGCATTCAGATGGAAAGGTTCTCAATATCTTGCAGCGAGGGATATTTGCCAATTGAAAATGAGGATAGGTAGACAGTATGGGTTGTTGTTGTTCAGTCGCTCATTGTGTCTGACTCTTTGTGACCCCATGGACTGCAGCATGAAAGGCTTCCCTGTCCTTCAACATCTCCCAGAGCTTACTCAAATTCACATGCATTGCGTTTGTGAGCCATCCAACCATCTCATCCTGTACTGTCCCCTTCTCCTCCTGTCTTCTATCTTTCCCAGCATCAGGGTCTTTTCCAATGAGTTGGCTCTTTGCATCAGGTGGCCAAAGTATTGGAGTTTCAGCATCAGTCCTTCTAATGAATATTCAGGATTAATTTCCTTTAGGATTGACAGTTTTAATCTCTTTGCATTCCAAGGGACTCAAGAGTCTTCTCCAACACCAAAGTTCAAAAGCATAAGTTTTACAGTGCTCAACCTTCTTTCGGAGAAGGCAATGGCAAGCCACTCCAGTACTCTTGCCTAGAAAATCCCATGGATGGAGGAGCCTGGTAGGCTGCAGTCCGTGGGGTCGCTAAGAGTCGGACACGACTGAGCAACTTCAGTTTCACTTTTCACTTTCACACATTGGAGAAGGAAATGGCAACCCACTTCAGTGTTCTTGCCTGGAGAATCCCAGGGACGGGGGAGCCTAGTGGGCTTCCGTCTATGGGGTCACACAGAGTCGGACACAACTGAAGTGACTTAGCAGCAGCAGCAGTAGCAACCTTCTTTATCGTCCAACTGTCACATCCAAACTTGACTACTGAAAAACCATACCTTTGACTATATGGACTTTGTTGGCAAAGTAATGTCTCTGCTTTTTAATACGCTGTCTAGGTTGATCATAGTTTTTCTTCCAAGGAGCAAACATCTTTTAATTTTGTGGTTGCAGTCACCATCTGCAGTGATTTTGGAGCCCAAGAATATAAAGTCTGTCACTGTTTCCATTGTTTCTCCAACTATTTGCCATGAAGTGATGGACTGGTTTCCATAATGTTAGTTTTTTGAATGTTGCGTTTTAAGCCAGTTTTTTCACTTTCTTCTTTCACTTTCATCAAGAGGCTCTTTAGTTACTCTTCACTTTCTGCAATAAGGGTGGTGTTATCCACAATCTGAGGTTATTGATATTTTTTCCCAGCAATCTGATTTCAGCTTCTGCTTCATCCAGCCCAGCATTTCTCATGATGTATTCTGCATATAAATTAAATAAGTAGGGTGACAATACGCAGCCTTGATGTACTCCTTTCCCAATTTAGAACCAGTCTGTTATTCCATATTCGGTTCTGACTGTTGCTTCTTGACCCGCATATTGGTTTCTCAGGAGGCAGGTAAGGTGGTGTGGTATTCCCAGCTCTAAGAATTTTCCACAGTTTGTTGTGATCCACACAGTCAAAGGCTTTAGTGTAGTCAGTGAAGCAGATGTATATGCTTTTCTGGAATTCTTTTGCTTTTTCTATGATCCAACAGATGTTGGCAATTTGGTCTCTAGCTCCTCTGCCTTTTATAAATCCAACTTGAACATCTGGAAATTCTTGGTTCACATACTATTGAAGCCTGGCTTGGAGAATTTTGAGTAATACTTTTCTAGCATGTGAAATGAGTGCAACTGTGCAGTAGTTTGAATATTTTTTGTCATTGCCCTTTAGAATTGGAATGAAAACTGATCTTTTAAATCTTGTGCCAAATATGGAAAACTCAGCAATGGCCACAGGACTGGAAAAGATCAGACAGTATGGGTAAAAATGCAAATTGAGATTGCTTATAGGAGAGGGTGGAAACACTGATTTCTACTACTTTCCCCAATGTAATAAAAAGCAAGATCATAAATGTGAGGAGGAAGGAAGGCATACTGGATGTTTGAGGGGGAAAGTAAAGTAAAGAATGGTTCTCTTAGAGACTGAGAGAGTGAAATGTGAAATTCTTTCTTTGAATTTTCCCACTTGGATGGGAAAGTGTAACACCATTGCTGGACAGACTTAAGGTTTCAGCTGTGTTTAACTGCCAATAATTTAAAATGTGATCAAGCCTTATGATTGTATTGTTTCTGCAGCCAGACTTAGTTTCTTGGGTGTTGGGTGAAAGGTAGTAAAGCTGGATTTAATCAGGGATGAGATTTTTTAGATGGTGTAAGGAAATTGATTGATTGTGAGGCAATGACTGAGAAACTGACTAGACCATGAAATCTAAGTTGACGAAGTTCAGTTCAGTTCATGCATGAACTGAACTTTTGTGACCCCATGGACTGCAGCATGCCAGGCTTTGCTGTCCATCAGCAACTCCCGGAGCTTGCTCAAGCTCATGTCCCTCAAGTTGAAGTTGGTTAAGGAGGGAAAAAAAAGCACAAGGAGTTAAGGGGGAGTGAAAAATATAAAGAACACTAACCAGGAGGTTCTAGTGATGTCAAGAACTGTGAAGATTGTGAGATGGAATGATAGGAAGCTGTTGTCAGAGAATAGAAAACTGGAGAATAAGATCATGGGGTGAGCAGTGAATTAAACTAACAATGACTAGACTATGATCATAAAGTAGGTGACTAAAATAGTGTCTAGGAGAAGGTAATTGTAGAGGATGAGATCAAAAAAATAAAAGGACATAAAGGGAACATTTAGGTGATTCTGGAAAACACAAAGAAACATGACAAGAATGTCTGCAATTGACAATGTGCCCAATGAAGGAAAAAAGCATAAAACAGTGAACTCTGGAGTCAAGCTGGGCTCTTGGAGGTCAAGTTCAGCTTCTAAGACATGAGACAAGAAAACATAGCATAGAGGAAAGCAAACTGGATTGGAATTCAAGCTGGGGTTTCAGTACCAGCTCTAAATCAAATAGTTTATGTTCTTGGACAACATATCAATATTTCTGAGTCTCCAGAGTGTGATGTATTACATTGAGGCACTAGATTACATGATTACTAAGCCACCATTCAATGCTAAATACACTATAACTATAGCAACTATTTTTGTAAAATAGAGAAGGAAGAGTTGGTGAAAGAAGGTGAAGCAGGATAAATCCATTTGGAAAAGAGTTAAAATTATCTCTCTAATCTTCTTTACAAGATAGAAAAGAACATTGGAGCTTTGAGTCCACACCGAGTAATAATTGTAATCACTACAATAAACACCACTAAAAATTGGTAGAATTGGCTACATTACAGAACATCCCTCCTCCCATATATAAAATTGAGGTAATAATAGTAATAATATCAATTTAAAGTGTTCTGTGAGAGTTAAATGAGAAAACAATGACCAATTGTGGTTCCATAAGAATATTATATCAGCACTTCTCTCTCCTGCCATACATAATCATTTCCCTCTTCTACCATTAGTTGACACATATTTTTCCCATTAAAACAAAATAAATAATCTGAAAAGACTATATTTTTTATTATCCCAGTTATAAATATGACCTTATGGAAAAGGTAAAATTATGGAGACAGTAAAAACATCAGTGGTTGCCAAGGGTTAGTGGGGTGTTAGTCACTCAATTGTGTGCAACTCTTTACAATCACACGGACTGTAGCCTTTGCCCATGGAATTCTCTATGCAAGAATACTGGAGTGGATTGCCATTTTTTTTTTTCCCCAAGGGATCTTTCTGACCCAAGGATTGAACCTGGTCTTCTGCATTTCAGGCAGGTTCTTCTTCTTTTTAATTTATTTAGTTTAATTGGAGGATAATTACTTTACAATATTGTGATGATTTTTGCCATACATCAACATGAATCAGCCATGGGTGTATATGTGTTCCCCCATCCCAAACCCGCCTCTTACCTCCCTCCCCACCCTATCCTTCTGGGTTGTCCCAGAGCCCTGGCTTTGAGTGCCCAGCTTCATACATCAAATTTGCACTGGTCGTCTATTTTACATATCGTAATATACACTTTCAGTGCTGTTCTCTCAAATCATCCCGCCCTAACCTTCACCATCAGAGTCCAAAAGTTTGTTCTTTACATCTGTGCCTCTTGCTGGCCTGAATGTAGGATCGTCATTACCATCTTTACCATCTGAGCCACAGGTATAAATAGACAAAGCACAGAAGACTTTTAGGGCAGTGGATGTATTCTGTGTGATACTATAATGGTACGAGGCATGTCATTATACATTTGTCCAAACCTATAGAATGTATAGCACCAAGAGTGAATCCTAATATAAACAATGGACTTGGCTAATAATGATGTATCAGTGTTGGTTTGCTGATTGTAATAAATGTACCTCTCTTGTGTGGGATGTTGATAGTGAGGGACGTAGATAGTGGGGTATGTTGAGAGAGGAGGATGTTGAGAATGGGGGGAGGCTGTGCATGTGTGTAGGCTGGGGAAGATATGGGAAATCTCATTAACTTTCACTCAGTTTTGCTGTGAACTTAAAATTGCTCTAAAAATAAAGTTTATAAAAACAAGAACAAATAAAACCCAACTGATTAACAGTCTTGACAATCTCTTCCCCTTTGATGGATATACAACTCACCTAACATTTTTATTTCTAGCCCAACTTTCTTTTCTATATCTTTACTGAGATAATTTTTTGTTCCTATTTGCAGCAAAATTCCTTACACAGTTTTCTATACTTATTGTTTCCAAATAGTCTCCTCAATTTCTTTTTTAAACCAACCCCTAATGGAGGGATTTTCTTTCTTCTTGAAATTATTTTTTCTAAAAGTCATCAATAGTATTTATGTTTCTAAATCTAATGGCTTAAGTTTCTAGTGTTGCTGACCTTGCAGCAGCATTTAGTACAGTTGTTTATTCTCTTCTTAAAACATTTTGTTCTGTGGCTTCCTGGACACCACATTTTCATTGTCCTACCCTTATCAGTTCGGTTGACTATCCTCAGGCTCTTTGCTGATTCTCCCCACCCGCACCTTTTTCTTTTTTTGGTTTGTTTGCAAATTCTTTATATTTCCAGCTCTTGAGACAGTATTTCTGAGGGTTGAGGTTACCTCTAGTGGCAAAACTAAAGCCAGTTATTAAGCAGCCAGAATGTCACGGTAAATGAATACATAATCAATTCTCTTTTAGCACCTTCTGTGTTCTCTTACAGAAGTTGTAGATGTCTATTTAGTTTATCTGTTGTCTTAAGTAAGCTGCATTTACAACAATTATGTCATCTGCAGTTGTTTCAATCCTTCTATCTATGTTTGAAATGCTCTATGTGGAGTAAGTTCTGCTATGCTCTTTTGGCCAACAGCATTTTCACTCTTAGAACAGCACTTTATTCTTAGCACATGCTTTGCATGGCTTTTTTTATTTTGAAGGGTTGGAAAAGATCTTTCTAAATCCAAAAAAATCTAGTGGTCTTTCAGTTAGCATCAACATACACAGTGGAGTTTTTAGTGCCAGAGGTTTAAAGGAAGAGACTATATGAGGTCAGGATGTGCTAGTCCTGAAAATGCAATCTCTTCGTTAGTACCTGCTACAATGATTCTCAATGCTCTCCGGCACCTGCAACATCACGCTAGCATTTGAAACTCCGTGGAATCCTTGTTCCCGGTCAGCATTTGGTGGAGTTACCTTTAATTTTTCCACAAGCCTGGCTTGCTCACTAAGACTTTTGGTGTATTCCATTTTATACTGAATTTGATTAATTTCTGCCATCTCAGCTGCAAAGGGAGAAGGGAATGCTTCCCCACTCACACAGTGTGGACCAACTACTGCTTGCTTTTTAGCATTATCTGCTCCTGTGCTTCATACTAAATCCTTTAAACTTGCTTCCATATGCATGTGCTGGATTTAGAGTTACTTTTGTCTCCTTGGGCCTGGTGGAGGGTCACCGGCAAGTGCTGCTGCCCACAAGCTCCCGCCCACAGGTTCCCAGGCACTGGGGTAGGCACTGTCAGGGGCTGTTGGCCGCACACAGAAGCCCTCCCTAACTTTGAAAACTGATGTTCCCTGAGGTTTAGTCCATGTGTGTTTTCCCTTCTCTATTTATATTTACGATGTTTTATGTTCTTGGTGATCTCGTCTAGCCACATTTTAAATTTTCTTTGTAGGCTAATGGCTCCTATATTCCTAGCTCTTGTCCATTTCCTATTCTTGAACTTCAGTTATTGCAATTATTTCTCATCTCAAAATGTGCCGCACTTATAGTTTCCCACATTTCATTTAATGACAAGTCCATTCTTTAGGTGGCTCAAGCTAGAAATATTGAGATCATCTTTAATGTCATTTTTTTCTCACACTTGGCATTCAAACCAATATGAGTCTTTGGATTCCCTTTATAAATATACTTCAAACTGATTCTTCCCATCTATGAAGTCACAGTCTATACAAGAAAACAACCCTCCTTATAAGAAAAACTAAAAACTGAACCAACAGAACACACACACTGCTTTTGTAAGCATTTGTAACTATAAGTTAGAATCTGAGGAGGAACAAAGATCCTAAAGAAAAAGGAAAAACTGCACTGCATTCTATCCCTTAAGGAATTTGTCAACTTTAATGGAAGAATATGAAAATAGTTCAGATTTGCTAGCAATTGCATAGGTCCAGGGAGTAGAAGCAAAAAGCTGTTTAGGGCTCAGCAATTAGTGGGTATTTTGGAAGAATCAAGTTAATTGAAAGTTCTGGAGAAATTCTAGGAGTAAAGGAAAATTGGAGACAAGTTCTTCAGGATTATTGAAATTCAGTCACAAATTATATCAAACCTTGTTAGATCAAGGTTATCTACTCTTCTATAACTACCTGACAGGAATTCATAAAAAAAGAAGTTACATTTTTTTTCCTTTTTTGAGGAAAGTAGTATCATCCTGAATCTCTGCAAATTCAAATACAATCTCTGGAATTTAGCCGAAATGTAAGAGACATGCAAAAATAAAAAAAGATCCACAAAAGAAACAAACAAAACCAAAAGAAACAAACTAAAAAACAGGAGCAAATAGTCAAATCCTAGAGAAAAAATTGGAGTTAAATACACAGACTTTAATAAATATTACTGTGATTAATATGTTGGTGATAATGTATGACTAGATGGAGAATATCCTCAGAGAATAAAATCTGTACTGAAATATAAAATTCATATTTTAGAACTGAAAATTACAATATTTACAATAAATGACTTCAAATATATATTTAATCTTGTATTTAGCAAATACAAAACTAGTAAACTGGACTTTAGATGAGTAAAAATTTTCAGTGTAAAACACAGACAGAAAAGAATTACAAGAAACACCTAATGTGTGAGACTTGGGTAAAAGTTGTAATGTATGTATAAGGCAATCTTTGAATGGGATGAGTGAGAGAAGTGGCAGAAAGCAATATGAGAAAAATAGCTGGGAATTTTCACAACTGGAAAAAAAATATTAAACTACAAATTAAGGAAAATCTACAAAAACAAGAAGGAGATATAAAAGGACCTCTGCACCAAGTTACATCATTAAAAACTACTGAAAACCAGCAACAAACAAAATGTCTAAAATAAATGAGAAAAATAAAAACATAACACTGTTAGGAAGAGTGCTAACTTTTCAATCAGAAGGACAGTAACCAAAAGAAAACAGAATGATTTTTTTCAGAGACTTGAAAGAAAATACCTACCAACCCAGATTTTAAGTCTCTGGAAAATATCCTTCAAAATGATAGCTATGTGAAGATGTTTATAGAGAAAGTGAAAGACTGTTTTGCCTGTGAACTTAAAGAAAAGAAACATCAAAGGGAATTCCTAAAACAAAACCTAAATGATCACCCCAAAATATGGCAATGCAGGAAGAGAGACTAAAGGAGAGGAGATATTTGGGTAAATAAGAAGTAACAATGATACAAACAAGCTCAATTTTAAAGAGGTTTAAAATATATGCAAAATTAAAATACAGGAATATGATAAGATAACACATAAGAGGGAATGTATGGAATTAAAAATTTCTAAGTCTGGGCAGTGATAAAACTATAGGTCTAAAGAGAAAGTGAAAGTTGCTCAGTTGTGTCGAACTCTTTGCAATCCCATGAACCATAGCCTGCCAGGTTCCTCTGTCCATGTAATTCTCAAGAATACTGGAGTGGGTTGCCAACTCCTTCTCCAGGGGATAGAAAAGACTTTAGTAAATAAATTTGATTTTATAAATTCATTGTTTCTCAAACTTATGTGATTACGTTTCTTCCATCATTTAACATTACTGAAAATACTGTTCAGTGGAACATACTTGAGGAAATACTGATGCTACATTTACCAGGGTTGCTGTAAATCTATAGTCACCAGTGCCATTCATGGGAGGGAAAAAATAAATTTCTGAAAATTATGAAAGATGATGTTCAGGAAAAGCTCTTAGACCAATTTTGCAGTCTTGACTTTGTGTAGGGCGGGTGAATCTCTACTCTGTATCCCTTCAGCATAGATATCTTTCTGTATGATATGAATATTGACCTAATCATACATTGCTGTCTATACACTAATCTTAGTTTTTTTATCCACAAGTGCATGTAATATATGTTAGGTTTATATAAGTTTGCTGGATCACATATGTCTAATTCATTACTCTTTATTACAGAAGGAAATTTAAATAAAGCTTTCAAAATCAATGTAAGATATTTTGAAAAAAAAATGTACGTCTGTTCTTCCAAACATTACAGGCCAAATTTTTATCTAGATATAATTTCCTCTTCACCTAATTCAATTTTTGATTATATGGTTCTTTTAGAGTATGATTATACTAATTACAGAGATTATTCTTGAAAATCAGATTATGCTACTTCCACACTGTCTCAAATTAATATTAGTGATATAGCTATAACAATTTACTCAACAAGGTATTAGTAATTCAGTGTAAATTTCATAAGTAAGGACAGAGCATAATTCTATTATTTTAATTATCATGTGCTTCAAGAGGATAAGAGAAAATTCTTAATGTTTTTGGTTAACTTTTGAGAAATTAGGCAATTCAATAAGCTGCTTAATACTATTCATAGAAAGCACAACTAAACAAGTGGAACAAAAGCAAATTAAAAAGTTTCTGGATAGCAAAGGAAACTATCAACAAATAAAACAGCAACCTACTAAGTGGGTGAAAATATTTGCAAATCATATGTCTAACAAGGGGTTGATATCCAAAATATGTAAAGAATTTGTACAACTCAATAGCAGAAAAGGAGTCTGATTAAAAATAGGTAGAGGACCTGAGCAAACATTTTTCCACAGAAGACATATAGATGGCAAACAGGTACATGAAAAGATACTCAATCATCTTTTCATTAATGACGTTAATGAAATCATTAATCATCAGAGAAATGCAGATTAAAACCACAATGAGATACCTTCACACATGTTAGGATGGCTGTTATACAAGAAATAACAAGTATTGGTAAGGATGTGGAAAAAAGGGAATTCTTTGTGTGTTGTTGGTGTGACTATAACTTGGTACAGCCACTAGGGAAAACAGTATGGAGAATCCTCAAAAAAATAAAAAGATAAAAAATAGAACTACCATATAATCTAACAATTCTACTTCTGAGTATTTATCCAAAGAAAATGAAAACTCTTAACTCTTTGCAGCATTATTTACAATAGTCAAGATATGGAAACAGCCTAACTGTCCATGGATGAGTGGATGGATAAAGAAGATATGTTATAGACATACAAAGTAATGTAGTCAATCATTAAAAAAGAACAAAATTTTTCCATTTTGGATAATGCGGATGTTCCTCAAGGGCATTATGCTAAGTGAAATGTCAGAGAAATAAAAATGACAAATATCAACAATCTCTTTCATATGTGGAATATGAAAAAACAAGGCTCATAAATACAGAGAATAGATTTGTGGTTGCCATAGTTGAAAGGTGTGAGAAATGGGTAAAGGGACTCAAAAGATAAAATATAAAAAGTAAAATATAAACAATAACTTGGTCTTCACTACCAGGTTTGCAGGAGCTAATCCAGTATTAAATGAAGGTATATATTTTATTTACAGTGTTGTGTTTGTTTCAGCTGTATAGCAAAGTGATACAGTCATATATATATATATGAATTAACAAAAGCAGTTCCCGTCTTTTGATGGGATGCTCATGATTTATAACATAAATGGCATTATTTTGAGAGAGGGATAACTTAGGTATGGCATTGGGTTTTTTTTCTTTTTGCTGCTTGAGGCAGTTATAAAATAACTTAATGTAGCTTTTTACAACTGTGTATTCTATAGTATTTTTTTCATTTGGTGAAATTTTAACTGTTAATGTTTTTGGCATTGTGCTTTGTACCATTTATCAAATAAAACTTAAAAAAAATAAATGAAGGTATAATGAGTGATCTAGAATAAAAGCCAATCTCATTTTCTTTTCAACATTTGCTTTGAAAGATAATGGAGAAAATAAGGATCTCTTTCTTTGACATTCTGAAGACAGAAAGAATACCAAAATTAACCAACAATAATTGTGTTACCTTTGTAGTCAATTCAGAAAATATTTGCAAGCAAGTATGCAAGCTTCAGAAAATCATCAAGACAGAAACAATACACAGAAAACCATCTTATACCAGTAGAGTAAGGCCAAAGATAGCTAAGTAGGTGAAAAAAGCTACTTTATGCTACTATGCCCTAGTCACATACTGTCAAGCCCTTAGGGATTGAGATTCAACTACAGTTAAGACTAAATTGAGACTAAACCCACTACAAAGTCTTCATTTGTTTTTATGTTTCAAATTTAACTTTGGAAAGTAAGATTATTTGGGATAAACTATAAGGTATAAAGATAATAAAGGATTCAAATCTATCTATCTAATTTACTTAAAAAGGAAAATGCTTTAGTTTTTATATTTTGAATACAATTCTTGTATTTTGAAAATTCTTATATAGTGGTAATATACTTCCTTAAAGAGACTAAAACCACTTACCTAATAAAAACATTGAAAATACAACACTGAAAATTCTGACCTTTCTAGTACTTAGTTTCATTCAGTTAAGGATAATTATTAATGTTGTCCTGAATTTTTTGGTTTTGGTGCATTCAATAAGCAATCTTAGTCTCTGAGCAGAAAAACAAACCAGTTCAGCAAAATCTGTTTTTCCTTGAAAGGTTCTTTGATTTGCTTTCCCACAGATACATGGGAAAAAACTCAAAGCCCATTAATGCTGGCATTAATATACATTAGTCATTGGAGTAGACCATTTCCCAACTGGGCCTCACCACATTTCCAATGGACACCCAATTAATGACTGTCTAATTGACTCATCTGCAAATCTTACAAAGCAATACTTTTGCTAAGTAAATTGAACCTGCCATTGCAAAGTTCCACAAAATTGAAGGCATAATTAACTCTACTGAGGCATACTCGATCTTAGAAGCCCTGGGGATAATCAATAATTAGTTTCATTCTGAAATGGTTCGTTGCTATATCCATGGCACAAGGTTTCTAAATTACTTTTATTTTGATGATTGTTGCTTATTTAGATCAGAACAGAAAAACTGTAGCTAACTCAAGCTTTATAGCATAATAAACTTTCCAAAGTAACTTGAGATTAAAAACAATCAAAGTAAATGAAGCATCAAGTACTATTTATCTTCCAAAATATTAGTGCTTCCAAAAAAAAGGAGGCCAAACAACCACTCTTTATCCATCACATTCAATGTTATATAGCAGCAACATTTCATTTTACAAAACAAAGAAAATGAAGAGATCTGATTGGCTGATAAACATTCTAACTGTGACTTCCTAGAAACTTCATGGTCTAAAATTTATGAGCATCACCTCTTAATTAAGAGTAAGAATTATGAGCACAGAGACTAGAATCAGTAAAACTGATGGGGCTCAATATTTATGGTACCTATCAGTTAGCAAAAAGGGTAGAAGGAATTGAACACTCTGATAGTCTAATAAGAATTCCAAAACCAGAAATTCTAAACAAAGTAAATTCATAAAACTCAAAATATATGCTTAGCATACACTATGTAAATAGGCTTTCAAATACAATTTTCTGGCATCAAAACACCATTTTGCTTTAAAGTTAGAAAAACAAAAGTTAAATTATTGAAGCAATCTTTCTGTTCTAATTCAAGAAGTGATATAAGCAGCTTTATCTGTCAGCTTCCCAGATTAAGGAAGTGTGTCTAGCCCTTTGTACATTAGGTGACATCACATACTATTTTAGAGTCATTAAAAATTTATCCTAGATGTACGTGTCTGTGTGTTCAGACACTCAGTGGCACATAACTCATTGTGACCCCATGGACTGACTGTAGATCACCAGGCTTCTCTGTCCATGGCATTTTCCAGTTAGGAATACTGGAGTGGGTTGCCATTCCCTTCTCCAGGATTTAACTATGTGTAGTAATAAAGGAGTTCCAAAGAATAGCAAGGAGAGATAAGAAAGACTTCCTCAGTGATCAATGCAAAGAAATAGAGGAAAACAACAGAATAGGAAAAACAAGAGACCTCTTCAAGAAAATTAGAGATTCCAAGGGAACATTTCATGCAAAGATGGGCTCGATAAAGGACAGAAATGGTATGGTCCTAACAGAAGCAGAAGATATTAAGAAGAGGTGGCAGGAATACACAGAAGAACTGTACAAAAAAGATCTTCACGACCAAGATAGTCACGATAATGTGATCACTGACCTAGAGCCAGACATCTTGGAATGTGAAGTCAAGTGGGCCTTAGAAAGCATCACTACGAACAAAGCTAGTGGAGGTGATGGAATTCCAGTTGAGCTATTTCAAATCTTGAAAGATGATGCTGTGAAAGTGCTGCACTCAATATGCCAGCAAATTTGGAAAACTCAGCAGTGGCCAAAGGACTGGAAGAGGTCAGTCTTCTTTCCAATCCCAAAGAAAGGCAATGCCAAAGAATGCTCAAACTACCACACAATTGCACTCATCTCACACGCTAGTAAAGTCATGCTCAAAATTCTCCAAGCCAGGCTTCAGTAGTATGTGTACCGTGAACTCCCAGATGTTCAAGCATGTTTTAGAAAAGGCAGAGGCACCAGAGATCAAATTGCCAACATCCTCTGGATCATGAAGAAAGCAAGAGAGTTTCAGAAAAACATCTATTTCTGCTTCATTGACTATGCCAAAGCCTTTGACTGTGTCGATCACAATAAACTATGGAACATTCTGAAAGAGATGGGAATCCCAGACCACCTGACCTGCCTCTTGAGAAACCTGTATGCAGGTCAGGAAGCAACAGTTAGAACTGGACATGGAACAACAGACTGGTTCCAAATAGGAAAAGGTGTACGTCAAGGTTGTATATTGTCACCTTACTTATTTAACTTATATGCAGAGTACATCATGAGGAACGCTGGGCTGGAAGAAGCACAAGCTGGAATCAAGATTGCTGGGAGAAATATCAATAACCTCAGATATGTAGAGACACTACCCTTATGGCAGAAAGTGAAGAGGAACTCAAAAGCCTCTTGATGAAAGTGAAAGAGGAGAGTGAAAAGGTTGGCTTGAAGCTCAACATTCAGAAAACAAAGATCAGGGCATCTGGTCCCATCACTTCATGGAAAATAGATGGGGAAACAGTGGAAACAGTGTCAGACTTTGTTTTTTGGGGCTCCAAAATCACTGCAGATGCTGATTGCAGCCAGGAAATTAAAAGACGCTTGCTCCTTGGAAGGAAAGTTATGACCAACCTTGAGAGTATATTAAAAAGCAGAGACATTACTTTGCCAACAAAGGTCCGTCTAGTCAAGGCAATGGTTTTTCCCGTGGTCATGTATGGATGTGAGAGTTGGACTGTGAAGAAAGCTGATCTCTGAAGAATCGATGCTTTTGAACTGTGGTGTTGGAGAAGACTCTTGAGAGTCCCTTATACTGCAAGGAGATCCAACCAGTCCATTCTAAAGGAGATCAGTCCTAGATGTTCATTGGAGGGACTGATGCTAAAGCTGAAACTGCAATACTTTGGCCACCTCATGCGACGAGTTTACTCACTGGAAAAGACTCTGATGCTGGGAAAGGTTGGGGGCTGGAGGAGAAGGGGACGACGGAGAATGAGATGGCTGGATGGCATCACCGACTCTGTGGACATGAGTTTGAGTGTACTCCGGGAGTTGGTGATGGACAGGGAGGCCTGGTGTGCTGTGATTCATGGGGTCGCGGAGAGTCGGACACGACTGAGCGACTGAACTGAACTGAACTGAGTAATAAAGGAAATGTATACAAATTGTTTCTTAAGTCATAATCACTTTCCGTTTTAGTCCTGGTGACAATCTAATGTTAAAACAGAGTATGCACAGAGGTGTGACCAAGATGGTAGAGTAGGAAGACCCTGAGCTCACTCCTTCCTGAGGGAACACCAAAATTCCAACTGTTTACAGATAAATTATCAATGGGAATGACCTGAAAAATAGCAGAAAAAATCTTCTATGACTATAGACACACACACACACAACCAACCAAAACAAGATGGGTAGGGAAGACAGAGATGCAGAGTAGTTAAGACTTATGCCCCTGAGGAGGTAATCTACAATTGGGAGAATATAGAGGTTCTCTGTAAGAAGCAAGGTATCCAATCCCACATTAAGCTACACAGCCTGGGGTTACTATACCAGGAAGTCATATCCCCAGAACATCTGGCTTTGAAGGTGAGTGGGTATAGATACAGCAAAGCTGGAACACTGTAGGAAACAGAGACTCTGCTCTTAAAGAGACTCCACACACTCCAAGTCTCATTTCAAAGACAGTAATTTGAAAGAAGCCTGGGTTAGACCCTTTTGATAGAGCCTCACAGAGAGGCAGGAGGCAACTGTAACTGCCCCTGGGTATATAGACACAATGGCAGCTATTTCTGGGAGTTCATTCTACCAGGAGAACAATGGTACAGGCAAATGCCATTTGGGGGTCTCATCTAGCTTATTAGTAGTGGGGCTTACCCATCCATGAGTAAGCCAATGCCAGCCTCAACCACCACCCTCCCCAGGTCCCACAGCCAGTCATGTCAGGACCCTGGCTCAGCCACTACTGGGCCAGCAGCTACTGAAAAGCAAGGCAAAGCCTGGCAACCAACTGGGCTGAAGACCAAACCCACATACTTGTGTGCCCACATTTGTTGACCCTGCCACAACATAAAGGCCCACAGGGCCCACAAAGGGGACACCATTGTAGAAGATATCTCTGGTGTCTAGAGGGGAGTATGTTGCTGTCCCCCATAAAACATCTCTACATAAGACTATTGTCCAAGATCAGGAAATGTAACCAAGCTTCCTAATACATAGAAGTAAATAAAAACAATTAGGCAAAATGAGGAGGTAGAGGAATTAAGTTCAAAATAAAGGAAGAAGATTAAAACCTCAGAGGAAGAATTAAATGAAATGAAAATAAGCAATCAACCCAATAAAAAGTTCAAGGTAATGATCATAAATATACTCAATGAACTTGAGAAGAATTAATAAACACAGTGAGAATTTTAACAGCTAGAAAATATTATATAGAGAAGAATTAAACTAATGCTTACTACAAATGAAATAGAAAACACACGAGAAAAAAATCAACAGTAGATTAAAGAGGAACAGATGAACAAACTTCAAGATAGTAGTGTAAATCACCCAAGATGATCAACAACAAAAAAATTTTTTTAAATATGAAGAGAGTTTATAAGACCTCCATGACAATATCAAGTATACTAATATTCACATTATGGAAGTCCCAGAGGAGAAAAGGGAGAGGAGGAACAAAGACTTTATTTGAATAGTCAGTGTTAGTCACTCAGTGGTGTTTGATTCTTTGTGACCAAATGGACTGTAGCCCTCCAGGCTCCTCCATCTATGGGATTCTCCAGGCAAAAATACTGGAGTGGGTTGCCATTCCCCTCTCCAGGTGATCTTCACAATCTAGGGATTGAACATGGGTCTCCCACGTTGCACACAGATTATTTACCATCTGAGCCACCAAGGAAAGCCTGAATATTATTTGAATAGTATTAGTTAAAGTTTTCCATAGTCTAGGAAAGGAAAGGAAATAGACATTCAGATCCAGGAGGAACAGAAAGTCTGAAACAAAATGAACCCAAAGTGGCCATGCCAAGACATATAATAATTAAAAAGGCAAAAAGAGAAAATCTAAAAGCTAGAGAAAATCAACTAGCTACAAACATGTTATGTACACGCCCATAAGTGTATAAGCTGACTTTCCAGCAGAAACTTTACAGTCTGGAAGTAAATGGCACAATATATTCAAAGTGCTAAAAAGAAGAGAAAAAAGAACCCAAAAACTTACAACCAAGAATGGTCTACCCACCAAGGCTCTCACTCAGCTTTGAAGGACAGATAAAGAGTTTTACATATCATCAACAGCTAATAGAGTTTAGTACCACTAAACTGGCTTAATAAGAAATGTTAAAGGAACTTCTCTATATGGGAAAGAAAAGACCACAACTACAAAGATTACAAAAGAAAAAAATCTCATTGATAAAGACAAATGTACAATAAGGTTGATTAAGATCAAGCACCTATAAAGCAAGTAGGTACATAATATTCCATCCAAAAGCAGCAAAATAAATGTTCTTTTAAACTGTGCATGAAACATTCTCCAAGACGCATATAAGAAGATTGAAATCATATTATTTATAACAAGCATCTTTTCTGATCACAAAGATATGAAAACAGAAATAACAAGAAAAAACTGCAAAAACCACAAACACAAGGAAGCAAAACAATGTACTACTAAGTACCAGTGGGTCACAGAAGAAAGCAAAGAGGAAATTAAAAAATACTGGGAGACAAATGAAAATGGAAACAAAATCATGTAAAGTCTATGGGATACAGCAGTAACAGTTCTAAGATGGCAGTTTATAGCAATACAACCCTACCTCAGGAAAAAGAAAAATTCTCAAGCAATCTAAACTCACACCTATAAGAATTTGAAAAAGAAGAATAAACTAAACCCAAATTAGTATAAGGAATGAAATAATAAAAATCAGAGCAAAAATAGAGATTAAAAAATCACCAGAAAATATTCATGAATCTAAAAGCTGGTTCTTTGAGAAGATAAACAAAATTGATCAATCTTTAGCCAGATTCCTCAAGAAGAAAAGAGAGAGGGCCCAAATCAGTAAAATAAAAATGAAAGAAAAGTTACAATTGACACCAAATGATCATAAACAGTTACTATGAACAATCATATACTAGTAAATTGGACAACCTAAAAGAAATGGATATGTTCCTAGTAACATAAAATCTACCAAGACTGAATCAGGAAGAAATAGAAAATATGATCAGATCAATTATCAGAATTGAAATTGAATCACCAATCAAAATATTCCCAACAAAAAGTCCAGGACCATATAATTTCACAGGTGCTTCTATCAAACATTTAAAGAAGAATTAAGATCCATCCTTCTCAAACTATTCCAAAAATATTGAACAGAAAAGAATGCTTCTGAACTTACTGTATGAGGCCAGCACCACTATGATAACAAGCAAAGTCCAAGATGGTTCAGTATCCACAAATCAATCAGTGTAATGTACCGTGTTAACAAATTAAATAAAAGTGAGATCATCTTAATCAGAAAAAGTTTTTGACAAAATTCAACATATAAAAACCCCAATAAAGTGGGTAAAGTGGAAACACACTTCAACATAATAAAGGTCATATATATCAAACTCACACACTCAACGATGAAAAGCTGAAAGCAATTCCTTTAATATCAGAAATGAGAAGATTCTCACTCTTACCATTTCTACTCAACGTAGTACTGGGAGTTCTGTGCAGATAACAATCAAACAAGAAAGAAATAAAAGGAATCCCAACTGGAAAGGAAAAAAGTAAAACTTGTCACTGCAGATGACATGATACTATAAAAAGAATACCCTAAAAACGCCACCAAAAAGCTCTAAGAGCTCAATGAATTCATTAAAATGCCAATAAAAAATTGATAGAGAATTTGCTTGTGTTTCTATACACTAACAATGAATTGTTAAAAAAAAAAGAAATTAAGAAAACAATCTCATAAGAAAGAATAAAACACCTAGGAATAACTCTAACCAGGGAGGTAAGATCTATACTCAAAAAAATACATTGATGAAACAAATTACAGATGACACAAACAAATGAATAGTTATACTGTGCTCATGGATTACATAGATATTGTTTAAATGACTGTATTACAGAAGGTAATTCTCAGATTTAATGCAATCCCTATCAAAATATCTATGGCATTTTTCATATGACTAGAAGAAATAATTCTAAAATTCGTATGGAAACACAAAAGATTCCAAATAGCCAAAATAATCTTGAGGAGGAGAACAAAAACTGTAAGCATCACACATCCTGATTTCAAACTACACTATAAAGTCATGTACATCAATGAAAGAGAATAAAGAGCCCAGAAATAAACATACACCTATATGATTAATTAATCTATTGTAAAAGAGGCAAGAATATAAAATGTGGGAAAAACAGCCTCTTCAATAAATGGTGTTGTGAATACTCGCTACATTCAAAAAGAATCAAAATGGTCTTTCTCACACAATATGCAAAAATAAACTCAGAATTTATTAAAGACTTAAATGTTAGACCTAAAACTACTAGAAGAAAATGTAGGCAGTGAGCTTTTTGACATCAGTCTTAGAAATATCATTTTGGGTTTATCTCCTCAGGCAAGGGAAACAGAAGCAAAAAGAGACGCCATCAAACTAAAAAACTTTTGCACAACAAAGGGAAACCGCCTACAAAATGAAAAGGTAGTCTACTGAATGGGAGAAGATATTTTTAAACGATATATCCAAAGAACTCAGACAACTCAATAACAAAAAAAAAATTGATTAATAAATGGGCAGAGGATTTGAATAAGCATGAATCCAGAGAAGACATATAGATGGCTAATCTGGGAAGCACAAATCAAAATGGCAATGAGATAGCACCTCACAAAGAATGGCTATCATCAATAAAACTACCATATGACCCAGCAATATCACTTCTGGGCATATACCTGGAGCAAACCACAATTCCAAAGACACATGTACCCCAGTGTTCATTGCAGCACTGTACAAAAGCAAGGACATGGAAGCAACCTTGATGCCCATTGACAGATGAATTGATAAAGAAACTGTGGTGCATATATACAATGGAATACTCAGCCATAAAAAAGAACCAATTTGATTCAGTTGAACTGAGGTGAGTGAACCTAGAGCCTGTTATAGAGAGTGAAATTAGTCAGAAGAGAAAGACAAATATCATACAGTAATGCAAAATATGGAAAGTAGAAAAATGGTACTGATGGGCCTATTTGTAGAGCAGCAATAGACACACAGACATAGAGAATAGAACTGTGGACACAGCGGGGGAAGGAGAGGGTGGGATAAATTGAGAGAGTAGCATTGAAACATATATATTACCATATCTAAAATAGATAAATAGTGGGGATTTGCTGTATGACTCAGGGATCTCAACTTGGTGCTCTGTGACAACCTCTAGGGGTAGAAAGGGGTGGGAAGGAGCTTCAAGAGGGGGAGAACATATGTGTACCTATTGCTGAATCATGTTGATGTATGGCAGAAACTGACACATCATTGTAATGCATTTATCCTCCATTTAAAAATAATTAAAAAAAGACAACAAACAATAAGAGTTGGTGAGGATGTGGAGAAAAAGGTAACACTTGTGCGTTGTTGATGAGACTGTAAATTAGTGTAGCCAGTATAAAAAACAGAATGGGAATTTCTCAGAATATTTAAAACAAAATTGGCATATGATCCAGCAATTCCACCTCTGGTTATTTACTCAATGAAAACAAAAATACTAAATCAAAAATATATATGCACTCCATCTTCATTGTAGCAGTTTTTACAATAGCCATTTACACTTACATTGTAAGTGGCCATCAGTAAATGAATGGATAAAAAGGAGGTGGTGTGTATGTATATATATATGCATATTATGTATATATATATACACACACAGTGTATATAAACAATGAACTAGTACTCAGGCATAAAAAATTAAATCTTGCTTCTTGCCACAACATGTGTAGATCTATAAAACTTTGCACTAAGTGAAATAAATCAGACAGGAAAAGATAAATGATCTCACTTATATGTGGAATCTGAAAAAACAAAACAAAATAAAAACATTTATAGATATAGAGAATAGACAAGTGGTTTTCAGAAGGGAGAGGCATGATGGGGTGACATAAATATGTGAAAGGAATTAAGAGGTACAAACTTCAAATTATACAATAAATAAATCATGAGGATGTAATACACAGCATAAGGTATATGATTAATACAGTGACAGCTTTTTAAGGGGATGGAGAATTACTTGATTATTCTTATGATCATTTCATATTTTACACAAACATCAAATCCTTATGCTGTACAGCTGAAACAAACATAACATTGTGTATTAACTATATTTCACCTGAAAAAAAGTGTAAGCACACATAATCATTTCACCAATATATGCTAATAATAACTAGACCTAAAAATATCTGGACTAAATAATGTTAGTCCATGGAATTCTCCATACAAGAACACTGGAATGGGTAGTTATTCCCTTCTCTAGGGGATCTTCCCAACCCAGGGATCGAACCCAAGTCTCGTGTATTGCAGGCAGATTTTTTACCATCTGAGCCACCAGGGAAGCCCTAATGTTAGTGCAGTGGATTTAAAAGTATGCACTATATTGACTTTTACTCAATTATGAAAATATATAATTTATAATACTTCCATGTGACTGTCAGGATATTTAAGAGAATAGGAAATAGGGGGAGAAAGGTGTTTACACCATTCTATGTAGACAAATGTATAGCTTGAAGACAAAACTTTATCATAACAAGGAACTTTTCTTCTGAATGAATTAAAGAATTAAGTTTCTTGGACTTCCCTGGTGATCTAATGGTTAGGCTCTTCTGTCCATGGAATTCTCCAGGCAAGAACACTAGAATGGTTAGCCATTCCCTTCTCCAGGGGATCTTCCCAACCCAGGGATTGAACCCATGTCTCATGCATTGCAGGCAGATTCTTTATCATCTAAGCCACCAGGGAAACTCAATTAATTAATTTAAAAGAATTAATAATAGTGGAGACTCTATTTAATGTGTTCTGAAATTTATCTGGCTGTCTAATATATATATGGTCACAAAATAATCCAGTCTAATTTGGGTTTGTTGGCATGTTTGTGTCTACAGAAACCTTGGAACAATGAAATATAAAAGAAGCTAAAATTTTCTCTTAGTTAGTAATGCAGAAAATGATACCTTTAACAATTTACATGAGATAATATTATGATTTTAGTGTGTGTCTGAAAGTCAAGGGGAGAGAGAACCTGATGTGAAATATGTAAGGAGTCATCTATACTGGTTAAGAATTATGGCCCTGAAGTCAGACTCCATGAGTTTATGACACAGATTTCATTATTTACTAGTTTGTGTGATCCTGAACAATTTTAATGAATTTTTCTGTCATCTTATTTCCCATTTGTAAAATGCATTTATGATTAGTAATTAATTACAAATATGATTATTATAAGGGTTGTATAAGAAAATTCATGTAAATGTATGAAAGAAAAATGACAATTACTATTCTGATTGTTTGTAAAGATGAGGGCTTCCCTGGTGACTCAGTCGTAAAGGATCCACCAGCCAATACAGAAGATACAAGTTTAATCTCTGGTTGGGGAAGATACCCTGGAGAAGGAAATGGCAACCCATTCCAGTATTCTTGCCTGGGAAATCCCATGGACAGAGGAACCTGGTGGGCTACAATTTAATAGGTTTGGAAAAGAATTGGACATGACTTAGCAACTAAACAACAATAACAAATAATAACATTTATTGAGAACTTACTAGGTTCTAGAAGCTTTGCATATTTAATTCTCACAACTCTCCATGGGGTAAGTATTACAATACTTTGGCCACCTCATGTGAAGGGTTGACTCACTGAAACAGACTCTGATGCTGGGAGGGATTGGGGGCAGGAGGAGAAGGGGACGACAGAGAATGAGATGGCTGGATGGCATCAATGACTTGATGGACTTGAGTTTGAGTGAACTCCGGGAGTTGGTGATGGACAGGGAGGCCTGGCATGCTGCGATTCATGGGGTTGCAAAGAGTTGGACATGACTGAGCGACGGAACTGAACTGAAATGAATGAAAGGGAATCAAAGAGAAATAAAGTCAGTAACTTATGATCATATAAATAGCATTGTTGGGTTGAAGGTGTCTAGACTAGAATATTGTATGATTGAGCAATACAACTTGGCATCATAGGAAACCAAAATGGTTGCTGCACCCTGTTCTGAGAAGCTGGAATCTTTAAGTTGCAGAGCCTGGAGAGAGCGCCTACAGCACAGGTAATGAGAGTGATGTAGATTCAGTACAAGACACCCTTCATACCCATAGAGGAAAAAAGTGCTACTATGTACCATATATGGAAAATTGTTTTGTTTTTACATTCATATCTTACAAAAGTAAGATTTTGCATGCACAGGACAAAATAGACACAAGGATATACAGAATACAGAAAAAGTATCTGTTTCTGATAATGAAGATTGATCAGCCAATATTGCAGCCCTGAAATTAAAAGATGTTTACTCCTTGGAAGGAAAGTTATGATCCACCTACATAGCATATTAAAAAGCAGAGACATTACTTTGCCAACCAAAGTCTGTCTAGTCAAGGCTATGGTTTTTCCAGTGGTCATGTATGGATGTGAGAGTTGAACTGTGAAGAAAGCTGAACGCTGAAGAATTGATGCTTTTGAACTGTGGTGCTGGAGAAGACTCTTAAGAGTCCCTTGGTCAGCAAAGAGATCAAACCAGTCAATCCTAAAGGAAATCAACCCTGAATATTTATTGGAAGGACTGATACTGAAGCTCCAATACTTTGGTCACCTGATGCAAAGAGCTGGCTCATTAATAAGACCCTGATGCTAGGAAAGATTGAAGGCAGGAGGAAAAGGAGGCAACAGAGGATGAGATGGTTGGATGGCATCACCAACTCAATAAACATGAGTTTGAGCAAATTCCGGGAGACAGTGAAGGACAGGCAAGCCTGGTGTGCTGCAGTCCATGGAGTTGCAGAGTCGGACATGACCTAGTGACTGAAAAACAACAGCAAATAGTTATAAAAATGTTCTGTGACTAAAAATTAATATATTGATAAAATATAAGATGCTATTATTTAATTTGTGTAAATTTATAATCCCAGACTTAACTTGGGAGTATTATTGTAAGATCAACTTCCAGGGAGAATACATTCAAAACCTATAGTTTTCCAAAGAACATTTCAAATCTCTCTAAGCAACTTCTTTCATTTTAAATTTCTTTTAACTTCTTCCTATCCTGCTGTCATTTGTCCTTTCAGCATTTACATGTAGGACTGAGCATAACCTTTGAGCCAATGTAGAAATAACCAACAGTCCTCTTGATAGCACTGTTTTCCCATTGGAGATTCACATCTGTGAACATTTTCAATAATTTGTGGTGGTGGTTGGTGGTTTAGTCACTAAGTCATGTCTGACTCTTGTGACTCCATGGACTGTAGCCTGCCAGGCTCCTCTATGGGATTCTCCAGGCAAGAGTACTGGCGTGGGTTGCCATTGCCTTCTCCAGGGGATCTTCCTGACCCAGGGTCTCCTGCATTGCAGGCAGATTCTTTATTGACTGAGTTGTGAGGGAAGCCCCTCATAATTTGTAAATAAACCTTAAATCAAAGAACTTGATGAGGGATAAACTTTTGAGTTCAGTGTTTCTTTAAATAACAAATGTAAACTCTTGCAGAAAAAACACCGTTGGCTACAATTTTCCAAGTTAACTTTAAGAAACCCATTTTTATATCAAAATGAAGCAAAGGCGATATGAAGACAACACTATGCTGTGCTTGGAATACAGTATTTCTTGAAGATTAGACTGTGTATTTCAGCACAGTCTGTATTTTTCCTTTAAAAAACTCATTTCTGCCATCAGTCTATTTTGTGCTGGAGACTTTGAAAGCTAATTAAAGTCATATTGAATGTTTTGGACCAAAACTAAACAATGATAAATTTTCAGAATGTTTTTGTGTTCAAGCTTTAAAGCTTTCCAAGGAGAAAATCATCACCTCATAAACCCTCTCTTTTTGGCCCTCATTTCTAGAGTGGTAACATCCAGCACACTAAAGAAAATTGAGGATACAAAATCAGAAATTTAAACATGTAGACATAATATTTATATTTTTTCTGAAATATTTTCTAAGTCAAAATAAACTTGAACTTTTGCTAAATTTAAGACAGTGGTGATTTAATTTTATATTGCATCCACTATTTTAGAAAAACAGATTAAGTTTCAGACATCTCAATTGTATCACAGTTCTCTGAATTTCTTCTAATTTAAGTAAAATGATCAGACAAATCATCAGTGTCTCAGGGTGTATTAATAGCATAGTAAAAATAAAAATATCACACCCAAAATCTCTACAGGTCCCCTAAGTTAAATTAGTATTTTGATTCCAGGGAATAAATAAAATATTTTACATTTTGTCATGACCACACTTTTCCCCTTTATGATAGTTATTGAGCTATTTTTTCTTTGAATCTCCAAACTTTATTATTACCTGGCAGTCATTTGTGACTTAGCACTTAGCCATGCTTCCATTCATCTACTGCTACTACTTACCTGGAGTTGAGGGCAGTCAAGTGTAAGAAGAGGAGTTACCCATCTCACTTAAACTAGCCCCTAGTCATCATTGGCAGCTATCTCGGACTTTTAGCTTCCTATCAGTGCAACTAAGGAAATATATTTTTTCAGTTGACTTTTTTCTTAATACAAACTCTTTCTGCATGAAGCTATAAAAATGTTGGGGAATCCTCCTGCCCCAAAATATTACTTCTATAACTAGCTTAAATACCTTGCTTTTTGTTTCATAATTAGTCCTTTATCACCATATATATTACTTGTCAATTATTCCTTTTTTATTTATCTCCTCTTGCTTCAGCCATAAGGTTGGGCAATGTGTCATATATTGCCATCAAATTTCCTAATGGAAACATAGCTTGCAGAGTAAATGCCTCTGACTCTGTTACATCTTGCTTTATATTATCACATGTGAAATGAATCGCTAGTCCAGGTTCGATGCATGATACAGGATGCTCGGGGCTGGTGCACTGGGATGACCCAGAGGGATGATATGGGGAGGAAGGTGGGAGGGGTGTTCAAGATGGGGAACACATGTACACCCGGGGTGGATTCATGTCAATGTATGGCAAAACCAATACAATATTGTAGTTAGCCTCCAAATAAAGCAAATAAATTAAAAAAGAAAGAAAATATATACTATAAGCATGCAATGAAACACCCTATATTTTTTTTAGTCTTCTTTCTTCTCTCTGGCACTTTCTGTTCAATTCTTCATTTCCTGTTTCCAAGCACTCATTAATAGACAGAAAAGTAGACTTTAAATTCCTTCTCTATTTTTTCAAAACTTTCAGTCAATATGACCCTATTTTAGTCATATTTGTATCACAAGCACATAGAACAAATAATGTTCATTGCAGGCAGATGTGGTTATAAATTTTATATTTAAATTTGAAGCTGCATTTCATGCTCATTGTAACCTTGGTGAAAGTGCTGGTTTAGATTGATGCACAGAACAACTGATTTCATTCCTCCTCCATGTGCTGTTAGCCTGGAGTATTATAGATTCTTAATCCTAAAATCTGTAATGAACCATTCAAATCTTCAAGTTTCTTTTTAGTGTCCAAAATCTAAGATTGGCATGAAATTTACAAAAGTAAAGTAAAAAAAAATCAAGAGGGCAGAAATAAGTCCTTAAAAATGATGTTCATGTATTTTAGAAACATTTAAATATTCAAAGGCTAATTTTAAAAGTACAATATTTCTCAATTCTGCCAGCAAAAAGAACATTTTGATAACTAGTTTAATGATGTTGAAACAAAATCATAATATCTATATTTTTCAATAATTATCTGCCTGAAGTACCCATGTTATAGAAGACAGTTTCTAGCCAATGAAAATTTAAAAGCTCTAATAAAATTTTATTTAATTATCATCTTATAAGGCAAATGTATTTGATTTTATTGTACATAAATGAGTCTCCCTTTGCTCATTTAAGTCTTCATCATCTTTCAATTTAGAAGTAATATGATATCAGTAGTTCTTCTCTAATGTTGTATTTCAATAAACCTCAGATGCTTACTGCCATCAGATTAATTTGTACCAACAGTATAGCCAGTTTTAAAAGAGAACTAAAATTAGGTGGATTATTTGGAATATTGCCTTAATGTGGTAGGAGGAAAAACATGTTTGGAACATTTGAATATCAATTTGTAAGTTAGAATTCCCCATCATCATTTATTTCTATTTTCGTGTGTGTCTTCTTGAAAGTTGAAATAAAAATGCTAATGTATTTTTAAAGGTTAATAGTTGCCTAAGTGGTCCATAAAATAGAAACTTAAACATAGCAGCTTGCAAAATTTAATGAGAGGGCAAACACAAGTTCACCTTGTCTTTTTATCTTCCTTAGCTGTGTCGTCTAGAGACCTGTAAAGTGTTGGAAGATGATTATATCAACTGCAGGATTAAGTGACATAGGCCCTGAGCAGATTAAATGGTTCAACATCTATGCACTTGGGGATTTACGTGGCAGAGTGTGTGAGCTTCACTCAGAGGGCAAACACATATTCCTGATGTCTATGGTACCATGAGAATAACTATCAGGTTTGGATTTCCATCCATCATTTTTATATCTGAAGAAAGCCTGCCTCCAACCTAATGAATGCTGTAGAAACTGAAGTCAGTGGAGCCACTTGTCTTTATAACAATCAGTCAAGGCATTAAATCCATAAGAACAGAAACCTTATAATGAAACTAAGGCATACATTTTATTTTCCATTATTGTGCATGTTTGAGCATACAAAAATAATTTTATTAATAGTAATAATAGCCCACTTAGCTAAATATTTTAAAACATGAAAATATCAAAATTATGCCTGAAACACTACATTTTTATTTTACATTTTAATATAATTCTGGATTAGTGGTTCTCAGTTGGGGATGTGAGCCCCCAACCCCCAACTCAAGTAGAATTGCCAGTTTAAAATAAAAATATAGGATGCTTAGTTATGTTTGAATTTCAGATAATTTTTTTATAACTCTGATCTATGCAATATTTGAGATATGGTTAAATTTTTAAAAAGCAAACATTTTTGGTTATATGAAACTAATACTTAAGTTGGTATCTTGCACTTTATCTATGGGTCAGAGAGGACATTTGACAATGTCCAGAGAGACTTGGGGGCTTTCCTCAGTCGGTAAAGAATCTGCCTGTAATGCAAGAGACCCGGGTTTGATTCCTGGGTCGGGAAGACCCCCTGGAGAAGGAAATGGCAACCCACTCCAGTATTCTTACTTGGAAAATCCCATGGACAGAGGAGACTGGTGGGCTCCAGTCCAATGGGGTCAGAACAGTTAGATACAACTTAGTGGCTAAGCCACCACCACCAGAGAGACTTTTGTCACATCTGAAGAGGGAGGTGTTGCTGTCATCTTGTGTGTAGAGGTCATGTGTGCATGGTCAAACACTCAGTTGTGTCCAACTCTTTGTGACCCCATGGTCTGTAGCCAGCCAGGCTCCTCTGTCCATGAGATTTTTTAGGCAAGAATACTGGAGTAGGTTGCCATTTCCTACTCCAGGGTAGAGGCCAGGGATACTTCTAAACATCCTCTCATAATAAAGAAAAATATAGCCCCCAAGCTTTAGGATTGCACACATTGAGAAACCCTGCTGTAGATTATAACAGGGGATTTTTACCTAACCATTAAGACTAGTTCTTGCAATATTTGGAGTTTTAGGTTGCTCTGCTTTTTTTTATTTTTTATTTTTTTAGGTAATTAATTTATTTTTTATTGGAGGCAAATTATTTTACAATATTATATTGGTTGGTTTTGCCATATATTGATATGAATTTGCCCCGGGTTTACATAAGTTCCCCCTCCTGAACCTCCCTCCCACCTCCCTCCTCCCTTTATCCTCCCTCTGGGTCATCCCCGCATGCCAGCCCCGAGCATCCTATAACATGCATTGACCCTGATCTAGTGATTCGTTTCACATATGACAACATACGTGTTTCAATGCCATTCTCCAAAAGTCTACGTGCAATAAATGCTGGAGAGGATGTGGAGAGAAAGGAACCCTCTTACACTGTTGGTGGGAATGCAAACTAGTACAGCCACTATGGAGAACAGTGTGGAGATTCCTCAAAAAAGGTTGCTCTGCTTTTAGAGTAGATTCTAGGTACTTCTGGAAAGCAAGTAGCTATAAAGATAGTAATCAGTAGGTGATTAATTGTACAGAAGAGAAATAAATCATTGATAGTGATGTTCAGTGAAAGTTTGGAGAAGGCAATGTCAACCCACTACAGTACTCTTGCCTGGAAAATCCCATGGACGGAGGAGCCTGGTAGGCTGCAGTCCATGGAGTCACTAAGAGTCGGACACGACTGAGCGACTTCACTTTCACGCATTGGAGAAGGAAATGGCAACCCACTCCAGTGTTCTTGCCTGGAGAATCCCAGGGACAGCGGAGCCTGGTGGCTGCTGTCTGTGGGGTCGCACAGAGTTGGACACTACTGAAGCGACAGCAGCAGCAGCAATGAAAGTTGATGAATTTGGAGATAAATTGTATCTACTGAGAGCATGTGGGAGCATTGCAGAGTGGTATGGCTGCAGAAGGATTTCCTGGCCAACTAAAAAAATAAGAAATGAATATTATAGGATTATGAAGGGATTACTTTTATTATTAGTTAAACTTCCTTCTGTAAGACTGAGTTAAAATTTTGTTGATGAGAGAGAGAGAAAGGAAGTGAGAGGTTGGGGCTTTGTCAGTTTATATTCACAGACAAACTAAATAAGCACACATTAATGGAAGTAAATACTCAAAACAGAGAATTAGGGTGATATAGCAGTTCGTAACATGAAAAATTTCAAAGAATCCAATTAAACTATAAATATGAAAAAGAATTTAGTAGTTTTCTTGTTTAGACCTTTAATTTGCACATTAAAACATGAAGCTCATCAAGGTCAAATGATTCATTTAAGTGTATTCAAAATAAGAATCTGGATGCTTCTTGGAATCCAAGTCAATAGACATACTATTTTAAAGTAACACCAGTAGCACATAAGTAATATTGTTAGGAAAAAGAAATCCTTACTAATCTTTTACAAAATTTTAAATATCAAGCCCTTTCTGAAATCTCTACTGATATCTCCTACTACACTTTTAGTGATGCATTCATCTATATTCTGTTTCAAGGTATACACAACTGTATAGAGCATGTTTTCAGGAAATACTAATACATCAACTCAGTGTAGGATGCTCACAATAGTGTCTAGAGTCTGAATTATAATAATTAAATACTTATCTTTAAATCCAGGGGGAAAAGTGTATTTTTTGTGATTTTCATGAAAACACACATTTTTTTTTAAAATATTTATCTAAATTGCCAGAGACACTTGGAGTGTGAGAATAAAACCTCGTGTACACCAGGACCCAGGGAAAGGAGCAGTGTCCTCCAGAAGAGGCTGAGCCAGACCTGCCTTTGAGTGTTTGAGTGTCTCCTGTAGAGGCCTGGGTCACAGTGGCCTGTTGTGGGGACAGGCACTCTGTCTGCAACAGACCTGGGAGATGCAGTATATGGCATAAGCCTTCTTGAAGGAAGTAGTCATTAATTCTACTACAGAGCCACTGAGCAGATGACCCACAAACTGGAGAACAATTATACCAAAGAAGTTCTTGCACTGTTGCAAAAGTTCTAGGACCCAAACAGATTTCCCAACCTGTGGAACCAGCAAAGGGACTGAGAGTTCCCAGCAAATCTGACTTTGAAGGCCAATGGGATTTGATTACAGAACTGGAGAAACAAACTCTTGGAAGGCACAACAAAACCTTGTGCACACTAGGACCCAAGAGAAAAGAGCAGTAGCCCCACAAGAGACACACAGGCATCTTCAGTGGAGGCATGGATCAACAGTGCACCCCTACCATAGTTTGGCCTCAGACCAAGCTACAGGGATGGAACACAGCCCAACCCAGCAACAGACAATTGGATTAATACTGAGTTTGTCCTTGCCCATCAGAGCAAGATCCAGTTTTCCCCAGTACCTCCTACCACTCCTTTCACAAGCTACTATCTTCATCCATCAGAGGCAGACAGACTAACCAAACTGATCACATGGATCACAACTTTGTGTAACTAAATGAAACTATGAGCAATGCTGTGTAATGGATGAATCATGGTGGAGAGTTGTGACGAAATGTGGTCCACTGGAGAAGGGAATGACAAAACCCTTCAGCATGCTTGCCTTGAGAACCCCATGAGTAGTATGAAAAGGCAAAAAGATATGACACTGAATGATGGTCATTGGTACCCGAGGAGAAACAGATCCAGAGGAATGAAGAGGCTGACCCAGGTAATTATACCTGGCCCAATAAGTTAAGGTTAAAAATGCAGATTTCTTTACTTCTTGACTGTATATTAAATTAGCATTCAGGAACTAGATCCTAGATGCACTAGCTAATAACTGTGTACTGTAATCAGAAATAATGAATAAAATTAATAAAATGGCAAAAAGATATGGTGAAATGTAAGCCTAAATAGAAGGCATACATCAGTGATTAAACAGTAGAAGTTAACAAAATAGAAAAGTGTGTAAATGAGTTTTATTTAAAAAATAAAAAAACAGTTCTTTGGGAAGAAAAATAAAAATACCAAACATTTAAAATCTAATTGAGAAAAATGAGAAGAAATCCCAAACAAAAACACCAAAACAAAGCAAAACACATATCAGAAGAAGTTTGTAACAACAACAAAAGAGATAGGAGTAGAATTTTTTTTAACTCTAAGAGGTTGTTATGTAAAACTCCATGACTATCAACTTAAAAAGCTAAGTTAAATGCCAAACTTCAGCAATATGTGAACCGTGAAATTCTGGATGTTCAAGCAGGTTTTAGAAAAGGCACCAGAGATCAAATTGCCAACATCCGCTAGATCATGGAGAAAGCAAGACAGTTCCAGAAAAACATCTATTTCTGCTTCATTGACTATGCCAAAGCCTTCGAATGTGTAGATCACAATAAACTGTGGAAAATTCTGAAAGAGATGTGAATACCAGACCACCTGACCTGCCTCTTGAGAAACCTGTATGCAGGTCAGGAAGCAACAGTCAGAACTGGACATGGAACAACAGACTGGTTCCAAATAGGAAAAGGAGTACGTCAAGGTTGTGTATTGTCACCCTGCTTATTTAACTTATATGCGGAGTACATCATGAGGAATGCTGGGCTGGAAGAAGCACAAGCTGGAATCAAGACTGCTGGGAGAAATATCAATAACCTCAGATATGCTAATGACACCACGCTTATGGCAGAAAGGGAAGAGGAACTCAAAAGCCTCTTGATGAAAGTGAAAGAGGAGAGTGAAAATGTTGGCTTGAAGCTCAACATTCAGAAAACTAAGATCATGGCATCTGGTCCCATCACTTCCTGGGAAATAGATGGAAAAACAGTGGAAACAGTTTCAGACTTCATTTTTCTGGGATCCAAAATCACTGCAGATGCTGATTGCAGCCATGAAATTAAAAGACGCTTACTCCTTGGAAGGGACCTAGATAGTATACTAAAAAGCAGAGACATTACTTTACCAACAAATGTCCGTCTAGTCAAGGCTATGGTTTTTCCAGTGGTCAGGTATGGATGTTAGAGTTGGACTGTGAAGAAAACTGATCTCCGAAGAATTGATGCTCTTGAACTGTGGTGCTGGAGAAGACTGTTGAGAGTCGCTTGGACTGCAAGGAGATCCAACCAGTCCATTCTAAAGGAGATCGATCCTGGGTGTTCATTGGAAGGACTGATGCTAAAGCTGAAACTGCAATACTTTGGCCACCTCATGCGACGAGTTTACTCACTGGAAAAGACTCTGATGCTGGGAAGCATTGGGGGCGGGAGGAGAAGGGGATGACAGAGAATGAGATGGCTGGATGGCATCACCGACTCGATGGACATGAGTTTGAGTGAACTCTGGGAGTTGGTGATGGACAGGGAGGCCTGGTGTGCTGTGATTCATGGGGTCACAAAGAGTCAGACACGACTGAGCGACTGAACTGAACTGAAAGGAACAATTTCATTGAAAAGACATCCTTAATGAAACTGGCACCAAATGTCCTACGGATATGAGACTTTACACAGTTTTACACTGATTTCCCCACTTTTCTATATTTATACTTCAAGGAACAGTTTTTAAATTGAGCTAAAACTCTGAAAAGGAAGAGTAAGAGGAAGAAAGAACTGGAAAAAAAAACCATGAGAACAAGGAGAAATAGGAGGAAGATAAGAACATCAGGCAGGGAAGAAGAAAGAGGCAATAGAGAGGCAGAGAAGTGATGGAGGAAGAAGGAGGAAGAAATGAAATGACAACTATAAATCACTTCATAAGTAAGTCAGTAGTAATTCCTTATAAGTCAGAAACAAGGGACAAGAATAGTAACAGTCATACTTGTTAGCAAAGATGGATCTGGAAGTTCTAGGCAATGCATTAAGATAAGGAAAAATATTAAAAAAATTATGTGTACTAGAATAGAAGAAGTAAAGCAATTATTCTGAGAAGATCTAGTTGTCTAAATTGAAAATACGAAAAGGTTTACTATAAATTTATTAGTGACATTCAGTTCAGTCGCTTAGTCGTGTCCGACTCTTTAGCAATGGTAAAATCAATAATTATATATTAAAACTAATTCCTTTTTAATATACTGACATCTAATGCTTGTAGTAATATAACTGTAAGGAAAACAAGGGATACCATTTTCAACAAAATAGCAAAAAAAAAAACAATAGATTTAGGTTTAAATTTAATAAATATGCAAAAACATTAGGGATATAATAAAATATTTTTCAAACTCATTAAAAAGTCATATTCAAGAATGGAAATCAAACTATCATAAAGATGACAATGCTCTCTCAATTCAAGTTAAGCATTTATTAATCCTCTGTAATGCTAATTAAAATATCAAAGTCTTTTTCATGGGACTTAAAAAACTGATACTTTAATTTATGTAGAAAAGCAAGTGCCCAGAATGACAATTTTGAAGATGTATATATGGGGACTTTTGCTTTACCATATCTTAAGGTTTCACTGTGTCTGTCTATATACAGCGGCGCAGACGCGAGAGTCGCCGGGCCCAGCGGTGCAGACGCCAGAGACACCGGCCCCAGCGAAACGAACCACGCAAAGAGGCGCGGCCGAGAGGAGCTACCCCACACATGAGGCCAGGGCCGGCGGCCGAGAGGAGCTACCCCACGTCCACCAGGCGGTGGCTGCGCGGGCGCAGGAGGGCCAAGAGGAGCTAACCGCGTTCAAGGTCAGGGGGGTGGCCTTGAGGAGATACCCCTCGTCCAAGGTAAGGTGCAGCGGCTGCACTTTGCTGGAGCGGCTGTGAAGAGATTTTCCACGACCAAGGTAAGAGAAACCCAAATAAGACAGTAGGTGTTGCGAGGGGGCATCAGAGGGCAGACACACTGAAATCATAATCACAGGAAACTAGCCGATCTGATCACATGGACCACAGCCGAATGTGGTCCACTGGAGAAGAGAATGGCAAAACACTTCAGTATACTTGCCTTGAGAACCCCATAAACAGTATCAAAGGGCAAAATGATAGGATACTGAATGAGGAATTCCCCAGGTCGGTAGGTGCCCAGTATGCTACTGGAGATCAGTGGAGAAATAACTATCGAAGGAATAAAGGGATGGAGCAAAAGCAAAACCAATACCCAGTTGTGGATGTGACCAGTGATAGAAGCAAGGTCCGGTGCTGTAAAGAGCAATATTGCATAGGAACCTGGAATGTTAGGTCCATGAATCAAAGCAAATTGGAAGTGGTCAAACAGGAGATGGCAGGAGTGAACATAGACATTCTAGGAATCAGTGAATTAAAATGGACTGGAATGGGTGAACTTAACTCGGATGACCATTATATCTACTACTGTGGGCAGGAATCCCTTTGAAGAAATGGAGTAACTATCAGGGTAAACAAAAGAGTCTGAAATGCAGTACTTGGATGCAATCTTAAAAAGGACAGAATGATTTCTGCTCGTTTCCAAGGCAAACCATTCAATACTACAGTAATCCAGGCCTATGCCCCAACCAGTAATGCTGAAGAAGCCGAAGTTAATCGGTTCTATGAAGACCTACAAGACCTTTTAGAACTAACACCCAAAAAAGATGTCCTTTTCATTATAGGGGACTGGAATGCAAAAGTAGGAAGTCAAGAAACACCTGGAGTAACAGGCAAATTTGGCCTTGGAGCACGGAATGAAGCAGGGCAAAGGCTAATAGAGTTTTGTCAAGAGAATGCACTGCTCATAGCAAACACCCTCTTCCAACAACACAAGAGAAGACTCTACACATGGACATCACCAGATTGTCAACACCGAAATCAGATTGATTATATTCTTTGCAACCAAAGATGGAGAAGCTGTATACAGTTAGCGAAAACAAGACCAGGAGCTGACTGTGGCTCAGATCATGAACTCCTTATTGCAAAATTCAGACTTAAATTGAAGAAAGTAGGGAAAACCACTAGACCATTCAGATATGACCTAAATCAAATCCCTTATGATTATACAGTGGAAGTGAGAAATAGATTTAAGGGACTAGATCTGATTGATAGAGTGCCTGATGAACTCTGGACAGAGGTTCGTGACATTGTACAGGAGACAGGGACCAAGACCATCCATGGAAAAAAGATGCAAAAGAGCGAAATGGCTGTCTGAGGAGGCCTTACAAATAGTTGTGAAAAGAGAAGTGAAAAGCAAAGGAGAAAAGGAAAGATATAAGCATCTGAATGAAGAGTTCCAAAGAATAGCAAGGAGAGATAAGAGACTTCCTCAGTGATCAATGCCAAGAAATAGAGGGAAAAAACAGAATAGGAAAAACAAGAGACCTCTTCAAGAAAATTAAATATATCAAGGGAACATTTCATGCAAAGATGGGCTTGATAAAGGACAGAAATGGTATGGACCTAACATAAGCAGAAGATATTAAGAAGAGGTGGGAAGAATACACAGAAGAACTGTACAAAAAAGATCTTCACAACCAAGATAGTCACGATAACGTGATCACTGACCTAGAGCCAGACATCTTGGAATGTGAAGTCAAGTGGGCCTAAGAAAGCATCACTACGAACAAAGCTAGTGGAGGTGATGGAATTCCAGTTGAGCTATTTCAAGTCTTGAAAGATGATGCTGTGAAAGTGCTGCACTCAATATGCCAGCAAATTTGGAAAACTCAGTCGTGGCCACAGGACTGGAAAAGGTCAGTCTTCATTCCAAGCCCAAAGAAAGGCAATGCCAAAGAATGCTCAAACTACCACACAATCGCACTCATCTCACACGCTAGTAAAGTCATGCTCAAAATTCTCCAAGCCAGGTTTAAGCAATATGTGAACCGTGAACTCCCAGATGTTCAAGCAGGTTTTAGAAAAGGCAGAGGCACCAGAGATCAAATTGCCAACATCCACTGGATCATGGAAAAAGCAAGAGAGTTCCAGAAAAACATCTATTTCTGCTTCATTGACTATGCCAAAGCCTTTGACTGTGTCGATCACAATAAACTGTGGAACATTCTGAAAGAGATAGTAATCCCAGACTACCTGACCTGCCTCTTGAGAAACCTATATGCAGGTCAGGAAGCAACAGTCAGAACTGTACATGGAACAACAGACTGGTTCCAAATAGGAAAAGGAGTACGTCAAGGCTGTATATTGTCACCTTGCTTATTTAACTTCTATGCAGGGTACATCATGAGGAACGCTGGGCTGGAAGAAGCACAAGCTGGAATCAAGATTGCCAGGAGAAATATCAATAACCTCAGATATGCAGATGACACTACCCTTATGGCAGAAAGTGAAGAGGAACTCAAAAGCTTCTTGATGAAAGTGAAAGAAGAGAGTGAAAAGGTTAGCTTGAAGCTCAACATTCAGAAAACTATGATCATGGCATCTGGTCCCATCACTTCCTGAGAAATAGATGGGGAAACAGTGGAAACAGTGTCAGACTTTATTTTTTTGGGCTCCAAAATCACTGCAGATGCTGATTGCAGCCATGAAATTAAAAGACACTTGGCTCCTTGGAAGGAAAGTTATGACCAACGTTGATAATATATTAAAAAGCAGAGACATTACTTTGCCAACCAAGATCCGTCACGTCAAGGCTATGGTTTTTCCCGTGGTCATGTATGGATGTGAGAGTTGGACTGTGAAGAAAGCTGATCGCTGAAGAATCGATGCTTTTGAACTGTGGTGCTGGAGAAGACTCTTGAGAGTCCCTTGTACTGCAAGGAGATCCAACCAGTCCATTCTAAAGGAGATCAATCCTGGGTGTTTATTGGAAAGACTGATGCTAAAGCTGAAACTGCAATACTTTGGCCACCTCATGCGACGAGTTGACTCACTGGAAAAGACTCTGATGCTGGGAAAGGTTGGGGGCGGGAGGAGAAGGGGACGACTGTAATGAGATGGCTGGATGGCATCACTGACTCTGTGGACATGAGTTTGAGTGAACTCCGGGAGTTGGTGATGGACAGGGAGGCCTGGCGTGCTGTGATTCATGTGGTCGCGGAGAGTCAGACACGACTGAGCGACTGAACTGAACTGAACACATATATACATACACACATGCATACACACACACCATGTTGTGTATTTACATGATTATTAAGAAAGTATATAGTAGCTTTTTGTATACAGAGATAAAGTTTTTGAGAGAATAGGGAGTTTAGGAGCTTAGAAACAGACCAGTATGTATAGAAACTTGATTTATGCCAAACTGGCATCACAAGACTGAAAAATATGGACAAGTCCAATGTGATACTAAGGCAATTGGTTAGCCATATCAGAAATAATATAAGATTTCTACTAGATAAAATATAGAGATATCAATCTCAGAGCAAGTAACTTAAGGTAAAAGACAACTTAACTTTACAATGTGCAAAGATACATTGTATATAAACAAAAAATATGTACATTAAAATTTGCTACATATTTGGCAAAATATTTGACATTTAACCAAATATATATGTGTGTGTATATATATATATATATGGCTAATAGTTACATCGGGCTTCCCTGGTGGCTCAGAGGTTAATGTGTCTGCCTCCAATGCGGGAGACCCGGGTTCGATCCCTGGGTCGGGAAGATCCCCTGGAGAAGGAAATGGTAACCCACTCCAGTATTCTTGCCTGGAGAATCCCATGGATGGAGAAGCCTGGTAGGCTACAGTCCACGGGGTCGCAAAGAGTCGGACACGACTGAGCGACAGAACAGAACAGAACAGAATAGTTACATCAATATATGTTCAACAATCACTAGTAAGATACCAAACAAAACTATAAGCAACAACTACACACATATTGCAATGTTCAAAATTAAAAATCCTGATTATGACATTGTTAGCAAGACTATGGAGAAACTGGAGAAGTGAGACCCCAAAATATGAATATTATAATAACTTTGTCCAAATATGTAACTGGCTGTATGGGATAGAATCTAAAGAGCCTAAGAAAACAGTCTGAAAACAAAGAAAAATCCACTTTTAATAAACAAAAGTGCATGGGAATCTGTTGCTTCTAAAATAAGTGCATTTTCCAACTGCATTCACCTTGGGTAGCAAAAAGCTCAAGACTTACAGATTTGAGGCATCAGAAAACCAACTTCAAATCTAATACAACATCTGAAAATTGGAGTGATCCCTAGAGGTAAGAACTATTGAGTGAGTAATCATCAATGTTATCCAAATTCTTCTCTAAATACTAAAATATAAAGGTACAAGGGAGACTCCTGGAAGTCAATTTAAAAGAAATCAACAATGTGAAATTATAAAAATAGAGCAAATTAATATTGTGGGTGAGAAAACTTCAGTTTGAATCTAAGCAATTCAACTTCTAGAAAGAAATTCTGCAGAGGATCATAAGAAACTTAAGATTTCCTATAATTTATTATCTACAATGTCTAGTTTTAACCTAAGTTTATTTTATTAAAATGTAAATCACATTCAGGAAAAAAAAACAATCCATAACAACACTTTGGAGGAGGGTGTGATATGATACTAGATTGAGCAGATAGAGTTCAGAAGAGATATCAAAAAGTTAAGTAGATATATGTTTAAAGAATGAGTTGAAAATGTATCAAAAAAGTATACAAACATAAACTAAATCTTAAAACTGATGTTCTAAAGCTAATAAGTGAAATAATTGAAATGAAAATTTACCAGTTGGGTCAAATTTAGAATGGAGATGGCAGAAAAAACAGACATCTATACAAAAGATTAATAGAAATTATTGAATCCAATGAACAGAGATGAAAAGGATTAAAGGGAGTTCAGGAGAATCTCATAGACATATAAAACAATATGAAGCAGTTCAACATGCATATCATGAGAAATCCAGATGAAGAAAGAAGCAGAAAAAATGAAATGATGGACAAATAATAGCATTAAATATTTGGGTGTGGGGTAAACGGGAACAAAAAGCTATAAGATTTCTGTATACTATCTGCATGCTATCTGAAGTAATATAATATTAACTACATATATTGAGAAAAGTTAAAAGATTTATGTTGTTCTTCCTAGAATGATAATGTAAAGAGACACAGAAAGCCTGAATGATAAAGAAGTAGAAAATAAACAGACCAATAACTAGTAGGAGATCAAATCAGTAATCAAAAGCCTGCCAACAAAGAAAAATGTAGAGCCCGATCACTTCACAGGTTATTCTACAAAATATTTGAAAATTAATGCCAATAATAGATGAGAGGATGACTTGATATGGAAGTCAAGGCTTAACGGTCAGGGTCAAAGAGAGGGGATAAATTCCCCACCACAAATGAAGCTGAATCACACTCCAGCACAAGATAGATTACCAATAACAAAGATATTTAAGTGGCTGGGATGAGATCAGGTCGCAGGAAGAGAGATCTTCACATCTGTGCATTAAAAGATGGGGCAGGGAGGGGGTCCTGCCTGCTTACAGAAAGCCTATAGTTGGCAGGAGCACAGGCAAGACCAAATTTAGTTTTTCTCTCTTGGCTCTAGCCAGCAAGTGTATGGATTTGTTCCCAACCAGAGGGGAAAATGATATTACATGATAGCATTGCAGTCATAAATGTCAGTTGTAAGAGGTACAACCCACTACATGTGGACAGCCTGTCGTTGAATGATGCTACAAATAAAGGGCATGGAGTGAGCTGGACAACAAGGACCTGCCTTCCTTGGCCCTCTGTTCCCTCATCTATCTAAAATTGGGGTAGTGGTATATCACTTTCACACCACCTTTAAGAAATTAAGTAATCCAACTACTCCAAACATGTCTAGTTTGAGGTTTCCTCTTCTGTTTTATCAACACAATGATGAAAAAAGCCAACTATCACCTAGCCCACCTTCATACACTGATAAAATTTTTTTTCTGAGAGCCTCAGCACCTCTATTATAAGTTAGCCCTGGTTGTGATCCAACTAGAAAATACTAATTCATACTTAAAAAAAAAAAAGAAGAAAGAGGATTCTGCACTTTCCGATTAATTGCAGTTTTCTTAAATCTTGAATACTGCTACTCCATAAACAAGCAAAAGGTGTGACTTGAAGCAGAGGATGTAAATTAGGTAATGTCACTCTGTGCATCTGTATTTGGGGATTTTGGGCTAAAACTGAACATAATATTCCCTGATGAGGCAGTGGCTGGCTTACAGAACAGAACACACAGATTTATAAATACCTAGTTCAACAAAACAAGGGGGACATCATTATTCATTATAGATGAACTGAGGCCTTTGAGGTGGGGATACTGCTATTCAGAGGGCAACAAATGCAAGCCCAAAGACCCAGTGATGTTAGTAATAAAAGCTACTTCTGTAGACCTTTAAACAACTCAACCACCCTAGCAATTTTCATAGAACCTCAGCGTTTTAGAAGAGAGCTTAGATATCATTGAATTCCTCTTCCCCACCTTCTTTCACAGTTGAGAAAACTAAAGCTCAAAGAGACAAAGTGGTTTTCAGGTGAATCACTCAATATTCTAAATTGCAAGACACAGAAATGGACTTTAAACTGAGTGAGACAGAAAGGGAATGTATTGGTTAAGATAGAGCATTCTTGGGAATGCTCAACTTAGAACTGGGCCAAGCAGACAGAGTGTGAGCGTGTGTGTGCTCAGTCACGTCTGACTCTTTGCAACCCTATGAACTATAACGCGCCAGACTCCTCTCTCCCTGGGACTCTCCAGGCAAGAATACTGGGTGGGTTGCCATTTCCCCCTGTAGGGAAGCTTCCTAGCCCAGGGATCGAAGCTGCGTCTCTTGCATCTCTTGTATTGGCAGGCAGATTCTTTACCACTGCACCAAGAGGACGGAAACAATACAAAACTGTGACTTGAACTGGTTCTGAAATAGAAACCACTGCTGCTGTAACCAAATCCTTGGGAGCCATCTTCCTGCCCTTCCCCAAGTGTCACTAGTTCCTGAAACAGGCTGCTGTGGCCAGAACCTAGGGTCACAGCTGCACTCTAGCTGCAAGGCCATCTGAGAAAATCAATAGCTGGTCTTTGGGTATCTTTTACATCAAGAGAACATGTTGGCAAAGACATATTGTTTCTCCCCTGCTGCTCCCCAGCAAGACAGAAGGTGTTGAGAATTTCTCACCTGGGAAGTTTCAGACCCAGAAAGGTGTTCAGCCACTGTGCAGTCAAAACTAATAGCCAATGTCAGCTGTGTGAGGTTATTCAGTGGCAAGTGGCAAAACTGGCACTTACCCCTAGTTTGAAATTATTTCCTTCAACAAATATATCTATATATTTTTAATTTATTGGAGTATAATTGCTTTACAATGTTGTGTTGCTTTCTGCTGTATAACAACATGAATCAGCTATATGTAGACTTATATTCCCTTTGTCTTGAGCCTCCCTCCCACTTCCCCCTCATCCCACACCTTGAAGTCATCAGAAAGCACCAAGCTGAGCTCCCTGTACTACATGGCAGGTTCCCACTAGCCATCTATTTTACACATGGTAGTGTATATATGTCAGTCACAACCCTCAGTTCACCCCTCATTCCCCTTCCAATTAAGTCCACATGTCTATGTTGTTCTATTGAGGCACTGTATTAGAATCTAGGGACACAAAGTGATCAGAAGGACATGGTGGTTACCCACATGGGCCTTACTGACCAGTGTTAAAGACACACTGAATAAATAATCACAGAAATAATATGTAATTATAAATTAATTTTAAACTGTGACAAATTCTAAGAGGAAAATGTAAAAACAATAATAAAACATTTATGTCAGTTCAGTTCAGTCGCTCAGTCGTGTCTGACTCTTTGTGACCCCATGAATCACAGCATGCCAGGCCTCCCTGTCCATCACTAACTCCCGGAGTTCACACAAACCCATGTCCATCGAGTCGTTGATGCCATCCAGCCATCTCATTCTCTGTCGTCCCCTTCTCCTCCCGCCCCCAATCCCTCCCAGCACCAGAGTCTTTTCCAGTGAGTCAACTCTTCACATAAGGTGGCTAAATTATTGGAGTTTCAGCTTCAGCATCAGTCCTTCCAATGAACACCCAGGACTGTAGGAGAACTTGATTTTAGAGGCAGCTTCTATGGAAAGTAATATTTAAGCTAAGAACAAGTAAGAAGAACCAGAAGGAAGAAATTAATTGGTTAAAACAAAGGAACCCTGATGCTGGGAAAGACAGAAGGAAAAGAGGGCAACAGAAGATGAGATGGTTGGATGGCATCACCGATGCAATGGACATGAACTTGGGTAAACTCCAGGAGATGGTGAAGGACAGGGAGGCCTAGCATGGGGGTGCAAAGGGTTGGACATGACTGAGTGACTGAACAACAACAAATTTTCAAACTTCCAGAAACTTGAAGAGGAAGGCATTTTCAAATTAATTTTAGGAAACCAGTATTACTCTGATACCAAAACTAGACAAAGACACTAAAAATTACAGGCAAATATCCCTGATGCATAGAGATGGAAAAAATCCATAGTAAAATTCTAACAAAATGAATTAAACAACACATTAAAAGAATCATACACCATGAGTAACTGGGATTTATCCTTGGGATACAAGGGTAGTTCAAAATACACAAATTAGTAAATATTATATGCCACATAACAAATCATAGGCAACCTGCAGAATATGATGTTGTCACTAGGAGACAAAAAAAGACATTAATTCTACCCACCTAAGCTAATGACCATGATGACCATGCTCTCAGTTTCATAGACCATGAAGAGAATTATCTGGCCTCAAGGTGTTCAAAACGTCTGTAAACTCACTTTGTTACCAGAAGTGGCTTATGATATGCAGGTAAGAAAAGTGCCTGGTCCTGCCGAGATACTTTATGATTTATAGAATATATTTTTCAGCCTAAATTTTCTGTAGGCTGTTTCATCTCTTTGTTTAAGTGAGATCAAGATAAGTAAATAAACAAAAAGGAGAACAGAGCTCTCATACTTTTGGTTCCCTGTATCAATACCTTAGTAGCCATGTAAGTCGCTCAGTCATGTCTGATTCTTTGCGACCCCATGGACTGTAGCCCACCAGTCTCCTCTATCCAAGGAATTCTCCAGGTAAGAATACTGGAGTAGGTTGCCATATCCTTCTCCAGAGAATCTTCCTGACTATCACATGCATCGAACCCAGGTCTTCTCCATTGCAGGCAGATTCTTTACTGTCTGAGCCACCAGGAAAGCCCTAACTAGTTTTAATCCACTGTAAATACATATTGTCTATGTTATCTGTTTCTTTTTAAGAATTTATACAATAAATTATTGAAGCTCTGAGTTATTATGATTTCTCGACTGATTCTTCCTCCTGAGCTCATAACAAAAGACGAAACATTTCTTCTTAGATTAAAAGGAAAATACCAGAGAGAAATTCTTTTTTTCCCTTACTCCTCCCCCTCCCCCTTTCTTTTTCAGTTCAGTTCAGTTCGGTTGCTCAGTCGTGTCCTACTCTCCGTGACCCCATGAATCACAGCATGCCAGGCCTCCCTGTCCATCATCAACTCCCGGAGTTCACTCCAACTCATGTCCACAGAGTCGGTGATGCCATCCAGCCATCTCATTCTCTGTCATCCCCTTCTCCTCCCGCCCCCAACCTTTCCCAGCATCAGAGTCTTTTCCAGTGAGTCAACTCATCGCATGAGGTGGCCAAAGTATTGCAGTTTCAGCTTTAGCATCAGGCCTTCCAATGAACACCCAGGATTGATCTCCTTTAGAATGGACTGGTTGGATCTCCTTGCAGTCCAAGGGACTCTCAAGAGTCTTCTCCAGCACCACAGTTCAAAAGCATCAATTCTTCGGCCATCAATATAGATAGAATTATTCCTGTGGATGTAAGCATGAATTTGATTTAAAAGGCTTATTTTTTAAGTTTCTGGGCCACAAACAGTAAGAAAAAAGTAGAAATTGTTTACATAAAAAACAAAGAATAGAAACAGTCATATTGTTGAAAATTTAATCAAATTTAATAATTTGAATAATAGGAAACTTGAATAGGGTTGTAATGTGTCAATCTCTCTTCTTGCAAAGTATAAATAGCAACATTATGCGATACTTTATATAATTATCTCCATTACATACATAGAATATCTGAGAAGAGATTTTAGTTTTAACTTTTCAAATATTAAATAAATTTATAAATTCACATTAACTCAGTGAAAATTATAGTGGTCTTCTCCGGTGGCTCAGATGGTAGAGAATCTGACTGCAATGCAGGAGACCAGGTTTGATACCAGGGTTGTGGAGATGAGACATGCCTAATAAAATACTAACTGAAAACATAGAATAGAAGCTATGAAAACATGAGTATATGCATATATATGTGTGTGTGTATCTGTATACATAAACAAATTGTATACATAAGCGTATGTATATATACATGATATAAAATACAGACACACACACACACACATATATATGCAGAGAAAGAGAGAGCACACTTTGAGAAAGCTGTTCAGAGCAGGTATAACAGCAAACGTTAACATGTGTTTCCCATGATCATCTTTTAGTGAATTTCATGCAAAGACTTTTTCCACTTGGATCTACTGTCTTTATCTGTTGAAAAAGACTTTAAATAGCTATCCATTTTGAAATCCCCTGGGCTGCAAACCTATGTGCATCTCTTGTCATTTGTGAACATTCTTCTTCAGTTCAGTTCAGTTCAGTGGCTCAGTCGTGTCCGACTCTCCGCGACCCCATGAATCACAGGACGCCAGGCCTCCCTGTCCATCACCAACTCCCGGAGTTCACTCAAACTCATGTCCATCGAGTCGGTGATGCCATCCAGCCATCTCATTCTCTGTCATCCCCTTCTTCTCCTGCCCCCAATCCCTCCCAGCATCAGAGTCTTTTCTAGTGAGTCAACTCGTTGCATGAGGTGGCCAAAGTATTGCAGTTTCAGCTTTAGCATCACTCCTTCCAGTGAACACCCAGGACTGATCTCCTTTAGAATGGACTGGTTGGATCTCCTTGCAGTACAAGGGACTATCAAGAGTCTTCTCCAACACCACAGTTCAAAAGCATCAATTCTTCGGTGCTCAGCTTTCTTCACAGTCCAACTCTCACATCCATACATGACCACTGGAAAAACCATAGCTTGACTAGACGGACGTTTGTTGGCAAAGTAATGTCTCTGCTTTTGAATATGCTATCTAGGTTGGTCATAACTTTCCTTCCAAGGAGCAAGCGTCTTTTAATTTCATGGCTGCAATCAGCATCTGCAGTGATTTTGGATCCCAAAAAAATAAAGTCTGGTACTGTTTCCACTGTTTCCCCAACTATTTCCCAGGAAGTGATGGGACCAGATGCCATGATCTTTGTTTTCTGAATGTTGAGCTTCAAGCCAACCTTTTCACTCTCCTCTTTCACTTTCATCAAGAGGCTTTTGAGTTCTGCTTCACTTTCTGCCATAAGGGTAGTGTCATCTGCATATCTGAGGTTATTGATATTTCTCCCAGCAATCTTGATTCCAGCTTGTGCTTCTTCCAGCCCAGCGTTCCTCATGATGTACTCTGCATATAAGTTAAATAAGCAAGGTGACAATATACAGCCTTGACGTACTCCTTTTCCTATTTGGAACCAGTCTGTTGTTCCATGTCCAGTTCTAACTGTTGCTTCCTGACCTGCATACAGGTTTCTGAAGAGGCAGGACAGGTGGCCTGGTATGCCCATCTCTTTCAGAATTTTCCACAGTTTATTGTGATCCACACAGTCAAAGGCTTTGGCATAATCAATGAGGCAGAAATAGATGTTTTTCTGGAACTCTCTTGCTTTCTCCATGATCCAGGGGATGTTGGCAATTTGATCTCTGGTGCCTCTGCCTTTTCTAAAATCTGCTTGAACATCTGGGAGTTCACATATTGCTGAAGCCTGGCTTGGAGAATTTTGAGCATGACTTTACTGGCATGTGAGATGATTAAAATTGTGCAGTAGTTTCAGCATTCTTTGGCATTGCCTTTCTTTGGGATTGGAATGAAGACTGACCTTTTCCAGTCCTGTGGCCATTGCTGAGTTTTCCAAATTTGCTGGCATATTGAGTGCAGCACTTTCACAGCATCATCTTTCAAGATTTGAAATAGCTCAACTGGAATTCCATCACCTCCACTAGCTTTGTTCGTAGTGATGCTTTCTAAGGCCCACTTGACTTCACATTCCAAGATGTCTGGCTCTAGGTCAGTGATCACGTTATCGTGACTATCTTGGTCGCGAAGATCTTTTTTGTAGAGTTCTTCTGTGTATTCTTGCCACCTCTTCTTAATATCTTCTGCTTCTTAAATCTCCTTAAATAGCAGCTTTTGCAACTTACTTTCCTTAAGACTCTTGAGAGTCCTTTGGACTGCAAGATCCAACCAGTCCATTCTAAAGGAGATCGATCCTGGGTGTTCATTGGAAGGACTGATGCTAAAGCTGAAACTTCAATACTTTGGCCACCTCATGCGATGAGTTGACTCACTGGAAAAGAGTCTGATGCTGGGAGGGATTGGGGGTAGGAGGAGACAGGGACGACAGAGAATGAGATGGCTGGATGGTATCACCGACTCGATGGTCATGAGTTTGGGTGAACTCCTGGAGTTGGTGATGGACAGGGAGGCCTGGCGTGCTGTGATTCATGGGGTCACGGAGAATTGGACACGACTGAGTGAGTGAACTGAAATGAAATGAATACAATAGAGAAAAAATACAGAGAGAATAACAAAAGATAAAGAAACAAGAAAACACAATGTAGCCTAATCTTATGTTAGCTTACATTTATAACACAGCACTTCTTGGTGTCAAACTCTCTCTCTTTTTTGAATTTCAAGGCCTTTGATAATGTGAACTTTATTTGCAGACTATCACATTAATTATTGATGTTTTATAAATAATAAATGAAAGCAATAATATTGAAATAAAATGTATGAGACTATCTAGTTCTAAACTGATGAGAAACAAGTTTAAAAATTATTTGACCAAACAGGAATATTAGCAGGAAGAAAAAACTGCATAGAAAACTTCAAGTCAAATAAAATGGCAAGATTCACTTTTGTTTTCATTGAGACAAAAGGGCATATGGTGAAATAATGTATCTAAACTTTACAATTCCACTAGTCTTATTATGTATACCTGTCAACTAAAATCCTTATCAAAACTGAGAATTTTTACATCACCCCATAAAATTCACATTTCCCCATCCAATCAATCCCCAGCCCCAGTAGGCATCCACTCTCCAAATTCTATTTGTTAAATATTCATTTTTCCTTTTCTTGAACTTCACTAAAATGAAACAAAATAGTATGAACTCTTATACTAAACATTTTTTCAGTTTATTAATACTGTCAGAACAGTAGTACATTATCATGTTGGCCAAAAAGTTTGTTTGGATATTCACATTATGGAAAAACTTGAACAAACATTTTGGCCAACCCAATATTATGGAATAGTGTTCCATTGAGTAAACATATACCACAATTTGTTCATCCATCTCTTTAAGATAGAATTTGGGTAATTTTGAAATGTGTGACTTCTATGTGTAAAGCTGTATAAACATACTTATGCCAGACTTTTAATGGAAATATGCTTTCTCTTCTCTTGGGTAAATATTTAAATCAAATTACAAGCTCATGGGATAAGCATATACAAAAGTTTAAGACAGTGTCAAAGAGTATGTTTATTATTGATTTCTAGGAATGCTTTGTACATTTTAGTTACAAGTCTTTTGCCAATATATATTGTAGTTTTCTGTCTTTTCGTTGCATTAACAGTGACTTGTACACACAGGATTTTCAAGATAATTACATATTCTTAATCATTCCATTTTAACTGCTCTACTAACTTTCAAGTAAACTTAATTTTTGGTGGTTATTCAAAGGATGAAAATATCCATCATTATCTTTAACAGTCTTCATATAGTTAATATTTTTCATTACAATTAAACATAAGAACTCTATCATATATTTCCACTTAGCAACCCACAATTTTATTCTCCTGTTGTCATATATCTCATATCTAAAAATGCTTTAAACCCCAAAATACAGTGTTATAAACTTGTTTTAAGATGTCAATTTTCCTATTAAAAAGTCACAGTATGTCTTTACCAACATATTTCATTAGTGTCATTGTTCCCTTGATTTAAATATGTTCTTTATTTCTGGCTTCTTTCAAGGTTTTTCTATTTTCTCTTTAGTTTTAAACACCTAGACTCAATGTGCTTGTGTGTGGTTTTGTGTTTGTCCTTCTTGGGTTAGCTAAGTAAGCTTCTGGCTCTAAGCTGCTTGGCTCATGATTTCCCGAAATTGTGAATGTTTTCAGGTTTTATTTTTTTTCCTGTATGTATGTGTTTGTATATATGTGTGTGTGTGTGTGTTTTCACTTATTCTCTTACGCTTCTGTTTCCAGGACTCAAATATCATAGATGTTATACCAGTTGGTATTGTCCCAGACATTATTTAGACCTTTATAACCTCAGTCATAGCAAACACCCTCTTCCAAAAACACAAGAGAAGACTCTACACATGGACATCACCAGATGGTCAACACCAAATTCAGATTGATTATATTCTTTGCAGCCAAAGATGGAGAAGCTCTATACAATTAGCAAAAACAAGACCAGGAGCTGACTGTGGCTCAGATCATGAACTCCTTATGGCCAAATTCAGACTGAAATTGAAGAAAGTAGAGAAAACAACAAGACCATTCAGATACGACCTAAATCAAATCTTTTATGGTTATACAGTGGAAGTGAGAAATAGATTAGACATCTATAGAAATATGGAAATAGTCAGACATCTTGGAATGTGAAGTCAAGTGGATCTTAGAAAGCATCACTACGAACAAAGCTAGTGGAGGTGATGGAATACCAGTTGAGCTATTTCAAATCTTGAAAGATGATGCTGTGAAAGTGCTGCACTCAATATGCCAGCAAATTTGGAAAACTCAGCCATGGCCACAGGACTGAAAAAGGTCAGTCTTCATTCCAATCCCAAAGAAAGGCAATGCCAAAGAATGCTCAAACTACCGCACAATTGCACTCATCTCACACGCTAGAAAAGTCATGCTCAAAATTCTCTAAGCCAGGCTTCAGCAATATGTGAACCGTGAACTCCCAGATGTTCAAGCAGGTTTTAGAAAAGGCAGAGGCACCAGAGATCAAATTGCCAACATCCGCTGGATCATGGAGAAAGCAAGAGAGTTCCAGAAAAACATCTATTTCTGCCTCATTGATTATGCCAAAGCCTTTGACTGTGTGGATCACAATAAACTGTGAACAATTCTGAAAGAGATGGGAATACCAGACCACCTGTCCTGCCTCTTGAGAAACCTGTATGCAGGTTAGGAAGCAACAGTTAGAACTTGACATGGAACAACAGACTGGTTCCAAATAGGAAAAGGAGTACGTCAAGGCTGTATATTGTCACCCTGCTTATTTAACTTCTATGCAGAGTACATCATGAGGAACGCTGGGCTGGAAGAAGCACAAGCTGGAATCAAGATTGCCGGGAGAAATATTAATAACCTCAGATATGCAGATGACACCACCCTTATGGCAGAAAGTGAAGAAGAACTAAAGAGCCTCTTGATGAAAGTGAAAGAGGAGAGTGAAAATGTTGGCTTGAATCTCAACATTCAGAAAACTAAGATCATGGCATCTGGTCCCATCACTTCCTGGGAAATAGTTGGGGAAACAGTGGAAACAGTGTCAGACTTTAGTTTTTGGGGCTCCAAAATCACTGCAGATGCTGATTGCAGCCAGGAAATTACAATACGCTTACTCCTTGGACGGAAAGTTATGACCAATCTAGATAGTCTATTAAAAAGCAGAGACATTACTTTGCCAACCAAGGTCCATCTAGTCAAGCTATGGTTTTTCCAGTGGTCATGTATGGTTGAGATTTGGACTGTGAAGAAAGCTGATCGCCAAAGAATTAATGCTTTTGAACTGTGGTGTTGGAGAAGACTCTTGAGAGTCCCTTGGACTGCAAGGAAATCCAACCAGTCCATTCTAAAGGAGATCGATCCTGGGTATTCATTGGAAGGACTGATGCTAAAGCTGAAACTCCATACTTTGGCCACCTCATGCGATGTGTTGACTCACTGGAAAAGACTCTGATGCTGGGAGGGATTGGGGGCGGGAGGAGAAGGGGACGACAGAGAATGAGATGGCTGGATGGCATCACCGACTCTGTGGACATGAGTTTGAGTGAACTCCTGGAGTTGATGATGGACAGGGAGGCCTGGCATCCTGTGATTTGTGGGGTCGCAAAGAATCAGTCATGACCGAGCGACTCTACTGAACTGAACTGAACCTCAGTATTTGTCTTCTGCCACCTCCAACCTGGTGTAAAATCTATTAGGTGAAATTTTCATACAAGACTGCACTTTTTAGTTTTTGAATGTCTGTTTTTTTTCCCCCAGGCATTCCATTTCGCTGAGATTCCCGTTAGAATTCAGCTTTTTCTTTAAGCCTTGAACATAATTTAGCTGATTTAAAATTCTTGTCTGCTAATCTAATATCTAAGTCATCTGTAAACATATTTCATTTTTTCTTAAATATAAGAAATTCCTTTCCTTCCCATTTCAAATATTTGTGTGACACTGAACGTTTTGGTGTGGTGTGTATACTAAGTCATGTCTGACTCTTTGTGACCCTGTGGACTGTAGCCTGCCAGGTTCTTCTGTGTAGGAAATTTTCCAGGCAAGAATACTGTAGTGGGTTGCCATTACCTACTCAAGGCAATCTTCTCTACTCAAGGACTGAACCGACATCTCCTTCAACTTCTGCAGGAGGATTCTTTACTACTGTGCTCCCTGGGAAACCCTGAAATTTTTAGAATGAAACCTAATGTTTTAGAGATTTTTCAATTATGGCATCTTCTTCTGAAGTGTATTTTTATTGTAGTAGGCAGTAAAGTTAATGTTAACTTTCAGGTTTTGATTTTATCAGTTATTAGAAATCCCAAGATATTTACCAAGCTCTTCTGAGAAGCTCGGATTCCAAATTCTGCTTCCTTTGATGGCAAAAATGGAAATTTCTGCCTTTTTTTAAATGTCCCAAATGTTTTTCTACCAGGTTCTTTAGAGTTTCTCCCACTCACATGTAGGTATGTAGTTCAGAGGTCATTCAAGTAATTGAGATGCCTTTATCTGCAGATATTTGGTGCTCCACTTTTGTGGTTTCCTCCTTACATTATTCCTCACTTTTCAATTTCTAGCCACCCAGACAATCTCAAAGTTTATTTTCTGACACTTTAAGCCGAAAAGATTGTGCTTTACTGCTTGAGTTCTGGTTACCCATTTGTTTGGAGACAAGACAATGCTTTCAGGAAGAAAGCTACATAAAAGTAATATCACCCAGTATGGTTTTCTTTAAGGATTGTATTCTTTTCAATTTCTACCTGTTTTTCTCTACTGTCTGTTGCCTTCAAGCAAAATTTTCACTATAGTTTATATTTTTTATTCATGGAAAAATCTATATGAAACAATCTGTCTCCATTGCCAGAAATGACTCTCCATAGGAATTACTTTTTACTGTTTATTTCAACAACTCTCTTCCACGTGTATTTAACTCTGTTCTCAATTGTGTTGTTTTTGTAAGTTTTTTTTTTTTTTTTTCGTTATTCGGATGTTCAACGTAGTTGAACTTATCCTTGAAATGGCATGGTATACTAAATTAAGTGCACTTGCTGATTCCTGAGCTTCCCTTTTGGCTCAGACAGTAAAAGAATCTGCCTGCAATGTAAGAGACCTGGGTTCAATCACTGGGTTGGGAAGATCCCCTGGAGAAGGGAATGGCTACCCACTCCAGCCTTCTGGCCTAGAGAATTCCATGGATAGAGGAGCCTGGCAGGCTACAGTCCACGGGGTCACAGAGTCGGATATGACTGAGCAACTTTCACATTCAAGAAAGTGATTATTTAAGAAGGCCTACTTTAATACATTTTCACTGATTTTCAGAATTATTTCTAGTAACCAAAGGTATGATATTAAGCTGTTTGGAATTAAAATATCTGATATACCTTTTATGCTGTGTGATGGATTTTTAATAAATTAGGGGTTATACTAGTTTCACGTTAAGAATGTCTAATTGAAAATATTTCTACAGCATTAAAAAACTATTAGCTAATAATATAATTTATCTGATTGTAGAAATTAGACTCATAATTCACTGTTTAGTTAATACTTCTGATAGTTAATTCTCAGAATATGAACAATAAACACCTGCGATATTCTAGAAATAAAATATTCAAGATCACCAGCAGTTGAATTTTTGCACAGAGCAAAGTCTTATTAATAATCTCTAGCTGAATACATGATCCTTAATTGATGATATAAGATATTTTACTTTCTTTGCAATTGAATTAATCATGGATAGGAGAAAATTAATTCACTGAGTTTGATTCTAGTGCATGGCAATGGAAATGAAAGAAGTAAACTGTCTTTCACTGCCTTCAATCTTCCATGCTTAGCAGAAAACCAAGATTCCCATGCTCTCTACTATTAAGGTAAACATAAACCCTAGAGACTTGGAATTTCCAGACAATTCAAAAGCTATTCATTTTTAACATAGTCAATCATCTATATCAAATAATTTGGTTTATTTCACTTCATTCTCCTGAAATGTAACTTCCCCCATATTATGTGATTTATTCCACAATGCAGCTAAAGATTCTGATATGTTTATGCACATGAATGAAAGAATTCAAGATGAATGGCTATTATCCCTTTCTACTTTTCCTCTAACCTGCCCAATTATGAAGAAAATTAATCTGTTTTTAGGCTCAGCTATAATCCAGGACCAAGAAACTCCAGTGTATAGTACAGATTAGTGAAAACCAGGAATAATTTTCTTCCATTTGACCAAGGGTGAATCCATAGGACCTCATTTAATCTTGGAGATAAAGCTCATTTTCCAAATCTTCCACAGTAAAAGGCCAATCCAAATAACCACCTCTTACTATAAATCACAAATTTTCACTGTAAATACTGGAGTATTTTTTTCACTATAAATACTGGAGTCCTGTAAAACATACCAGAGATTTGCTCATAACTATATTCCTATGCCTAGTTCCTACTAGTTCTCATGAGAAGGGAAGTGAAGAAGTGAAAGTTGCTCAGTCGTGTCCAACTCTTTGTGATCCCATGGACTATACAGTCGATGGAACTCTCCAGGCCAGAATACTGGAGTGGGTAGCCATTCCCTTCTCTGGGAAATCTTTCCAATCCAGGAATCAAACCCAGGTCTCCCACAATGCAGGCAGATTCTTTTACCAGCTGAGCCACCAGGGAAGCCCAGTCCTCAATCCACCAAAACACTAACTCCTATTTCCAGTGTTACAAGCATGCAATTTGCTTCTTAGCAATAAATACTATGTTAAAGATCTTGATACTGCCAGCTCATCCTTACTTCCCTCTCTATCTGACGGAGACTATTATGACAACCTGGATTATTATGCTAGTTCGCTATAAATTGACTTGCAGACTTCTTAGATCCTCTTCTCTTGTAATAAGCCATTCAGCGTAATTCAATTCTCCACACCGTGTATGACATTAGCTTTTCTTCTTCCTTTTGGTAGCTTTTGTGATTGACACTTTTTTGCACATATTTTATGCTAGGAATTACAGTAGATAATTTATATGTTATCTCAGTTAATTCCCAAATAACTTCATGAGGCTGGTACAATAGTCTACTTATGTATCGAATGAGAGCATTGAAGTCACAGAAGTTAAATATTATGTCTGAAGTGAAGTGAAGTGAAGTGACGTTGTTCAGTTGTGTCCAATTCTGTGATCCCATGGACTGTAACCTACCAGGCTCCTCTGTCCATGGAATTTTCCAGGCAACTGTACTGGAGTGGGTTGCCATTTCCTTCTCCAGGGGGATCTTTCTGACCCAGGGATTGAACCCAGGTCTCCCACACTGCAGGCAGATGCCTTTACCCTCAGAGCCACAAGGGAAGCCCAAGAATATTATGTCTAATTATACCCAACTATGAAATAGTTGTTAAGATTTGAGCCCAGTCTGTCTCATTCTAAAACTTGTCTTTCCCCTATGTCATGAGACCTCTTATAACTCCTGTGCCACACGGTTAACATTAGATTTTGATTCCATGTTAGCCAGAAACATGAGGCAAAGAAGTGCCCTTTATGGAAGAGAGACAACACCAGATATTAACAATAGCATACAGAGTTTAGTGAGTCAAACATGATAAAATAGATGTGTCAAGGTTGATAAAACCTTATATATTTTTTATTTAGACAGGCCTATGTTTAAATCCTGACACTTATTAACTATTTGTCTTTGGTTGCTGCTGCTAAGTCACTTCAGTCGTGTCCGACTCTGTGCGACCCCATAGACGGCAGCCCACCAGGATCCCCCGTCCCTGGGATTCTCCAGGCAAGAACACTGGAGTGGGTTGCCATTTCCTTCTCTAATGCATGAAAGTGAAAAGTGAAAGTGAAGTCTCTCAGTCGTGTCCGACTCTTAGTGACCCCATGGACTGCAACCTACCAGGCTCTTCCACCCATGGGATTTTCCAGGCAAGTGTACTGGAGTGGGTTGCATTGGCTTCTCTGTCTTTGGTTAAGTTGCTTAATTATTTTTAATATTTTTGGTATGTTTGTTGTTTTATTTTTAATTTAGTGAAAACAACATAATCTACCTTACAGAATATCTGTGAACTAAAAATGCAAGTTTAAATTAGGTAGAGCAAGTAGAGAAATTAAGAGATCTCTTGATATTTTTTTTTTAATCCCAGGGAGAAACATCAAGGATTAGTAGGCAGTTAAAGTGCAGTACTGTCCCAAAGACCTGTGTGCTGAGGACTAACTTCTATGCCTTACAGAAGCACTAATATAAAACTGCCTAATTTACTCTTACTTTTCCTGAGAGAATAAGAAAACAAATATAAATCTTATTAAGTAACTAATGATTACAGTGAAAATCTGTAATTTTGACCTAAAAATGTTCCTTTATTGTTTATAACTGTGATATGGGGGTGGCCATAGAGAAAAAGCCAAACCAGCATTTTATCTGACACAATTCTCATGAGCCAAAGTTTATATACCTGGAAGTGAGTACCTTCCTCAGAACTTTGGAACTGAATCGTGAGAACTTCTTTAATCTCTATGGTAGAAAAAGTATGAAGTATAGGACATTCTAATGACAATGTCTCCAGTCATATGGAGGGAGCAAGTATGAGAAAACTCAACTAACATGTGGAAAGGAGAAGGTGATCCAATACTAAGTTCTGAATTCCTTTTTCTTGATTTGTAAACACTTATGATGCAATTCATCATTTCATTCTTCTGTGAACTTAACTTTTAGACACCATATATTTCTGGTATTACTGCTTCAACTCCAGATGTTCTTTGGTGAGTATGCCTGCTGTTTTCCCCATATGTCTTCCACGTTTTAAACATTGGTGCCCCAGGATTCAGTTCTAATGCAATTTTTCCTCTCAATTTATATTCATGCCTTTGATAATCTCATATTTTCACTTTAAATATTATATGTTAATGACTATTATAATAATATAATAACTTCCTAATTTAAACATATGAACTCCCCACCTGTGTATCATACTGTTTACGCACCACAATTACTTTAAAAACATATCATTTCCAAGGTGCTTCCCTCTGTTTTAGCTTCTGTTTGCTGGTCTCTTCAGTGTCTAATTTCTGCCCTGACACTAGGGGGAGGTGGTGGACGCTTTTTAAGGCTCACTTGTTCAGTCCTGTTCTGGGAAGGGAGGAAAACCTCGAATAGCCAAAGCAATCTTGAGGAAGAAGAATGGAACTGGGGGAATCAACCTGCTGGACTTCAGGCTCTACTACAAAGCCACATTCGTCAAGACAGTATGGTACTGGCAAAAAGACAGAAATATAGATCAATGGAACAAAATAGAAAGCCCAGAGATAAATCCATGCACCTATGGACATCTTATCTTTGACAAAGGAGGCAAGAATATAAAATGGAGAAAAGACAGTCTCTTTAACAAGTGATGCTGGGAAAACTGGTCAGCCACTTGTAAAAGAATGAAACTAGAGCACTTCCTAACACCATACACCAAAATAAACTCAAAATGGATTAAAGATCTAAATGTAAGACCAGAAACTATAAAACTCCTAGAGGAGAACATAGTCAAAACACTCTCCGACATAAATCACAGCAGGATCCTCCAAGACCCACCTCCCAGAATATTGGAAATAAAAGCAAAAATAAATGAATGGGACCTAATTAAAATCAAAAGCTTCTGCACAGCAAAGGAAACTCTAAGCAAGGTGAAAAGACAGCCTTCAGAATGGGAGAAAATAATAGCAAATGAAACAACTGACAAAGAATTAATCTCCAAAATATACAAACAGCTCCTGCAGCTCAATTCCAGAAAAATAAATGACCCAATCAAAAAATGGGCCAAAGAACTAAACAGACATTTCTCTAAAGAAGACATAAAGATGGCTAACAAACACATGAAAAAATGCTTAACATCCCTCATAATCAGAGAAATGCAAATCAAAACCACAATGAGATACCATTTCACACCAGTCAGAATGGAGGCTATCCAAAAGTCTACAAGCAATAAATGCTGGAGAGGGTGTGGAGAGAAGGGAACCCTGTTACACTGTTGGTGGGAATGCAAACTAGTACAGCCACTATGGAGAACAGTGTGGAGATTCCTCAAAAAACTGGAAATAGAACTGCCATATGACCCAGCAATCGCACTCCTGGGCATACACACCGAGGAAACCAGAATTGAAAGAGACACATGTACTCCAATGTTCATCGCAGCACTGTTTATAATAGCCAGGACATGGAAGCAACCTAGATGTCCATCTGCAGACGAATGGATAAGAAAGCCTTGGTACATATACACAATGGAGTATTACTCAGCCATTAAATAGAATGCATTTGAATCAGTTCTAATGAGGTGGTTGAAACTGGAGCCTATTATACAGAGTGAAGTAAGCCAGAAAGAAAAACACCAATACAGTATACTAACTCATATATATGGAATTTAGAAAGATGGTAATGATAACCCTGTATACGAGACAGCAAAAGAGACACAGGTGTATAGAACAGTCTTTTGGACTCAGTGGGAGAGGGCGAGGGTGGCATGATTTGGGAGAATGGCATTGAAACATGTATATTATCATATGTGAAACAAATCGCCAGTCCAGGTCTGACACATGATCCAGGATGCTCGGGGAAGGTGCATGGGGATGACCGAGAGGGAAGATAAGGGGAGGAGGGAGGTGGGAGGGGGGTTCAGGAAGGGGAACTCATGTACACCCGGGGCAGATTCATGTCAATGTATAGCAAAACCAACCAATATAATATTGTAAAATAGTTAGCCTGCAATAAAAAAAAAAAAAGCATATCAAACTTAACATGAATAGAACTAGATTCCATGATCTCTCCTCCACCCCCAAATTGGTTCATCTGTACTTTTCTGGATCAGAGTCAATTACAACCCTACTTTTCCAGTTCATCAAACCAAAAGCCTAAGAATTAACTATGATTCATTTAAAAAAAATCTTATACCTTATCTCCTTTAACAGTAAAATGCATTAGTTCTATAGTCAACATATAACCAAGCTCCAATCACTTCAAACCTATATTATGACTCTTGTCCAATTGTCTGTCTTCTCAATTAATTCAGGGATTTATGGTATGGCTCTGACATTTCCTGTTTTGGCCTCGTCCCCATAGTTTAATCATGTGTGCCTGCTAAGTCACTTCAGTGATGGCCGACTCTTTGCAGACCCCATGAACTGTAGCCTCCCCAGGCCCCTCTGTCCATGGAACTCTCCAGGAGAGAGTACTTGTATACATTGCCATTTCCTCCTCCAGGTATCTTCCTGACCCAGGGATCAAACCTGAATTTCTTAGTTTCCTGCATAGGGGTTGGGTTATTCACTACTAGTGACACCTGGGAAACTCTTATGGTTCAGTTAGAGTTAAGCATAAACCAGACAATTGTGTTCTTTGTTACAATGACTTCCCATCTTGCTTAGAGAAAAGGCCTGTCTAGTCACTCTGTCTTAGTAACACTGGTCTTGATATTCTGGCATTTGAGAGAAGAACTGACGGGAGTGAGAAAAAAAGACATCCTGTTACCTGCCAGAAAAGCATTCAAGGCAAATGCAAAGGTCTTGAGATAAAATCATGTGTTTTTGCCTAGAAGTCAACAAGACAATGGAATCTGGACTCACATAAACCTAGTGTTCAATTTATGTCTCTGTAACTTACCAATTCTGTGACCTTAGGCAAAATTACAGAAATGGCAAATGGTAGGGAGTCAAAATGACACTAGAATGCTATTTCTGAATTCACTTATTTTATAAATATTATTGAGTACCTTTCTACGAGCCAATTGTAAACCAAATGTTCTAGACACTAAGAATAAAGCAGTGAATGAAGGAATAAAAGTTATTGTCAACCATGTAGCACATTACAGTGATGGGGAGAGACATTAAACACATTAAATAAGTAATGGAGGACAAGGAAGGCTGAACAGTGTGAGTGGTATTTGTTGTATATTGGCAGTTAAAGATGGGAGTAATATTTGAACTCAGGCTTGCTGCTGCTAAGTTGCTTCAGTCGTGTCTGACTCTGAGCGACCCCATAGACGGCAGCCCACCAGGCTCCCCTGTCCCTGGAATTCTCCAGGCAAGAACACTGCAGTGGGTTGCCATTTCCTTCTCCAGTGCATGAAAGTGAAAAGTGAAAGTGAATTCACTCATTCGTGTCCAACTCTTAGCGACCCCATGGACTGCAGCCTACCAGGCTCCTCCGCCCATGGGATTTTCCAGGCAAGAGTACTGGAGTGGGGTGCCATTGCCTTCTCCTACATAAGTCTAAATTTTATGTTTTTCATAACCTTGTAATATTGACCTTTCAGTCTTGATATCCCTTGTGTTTTTAAGAATGCACACAACATAGTAGGACAGTGGTTGGTTAAAAACTTGCTTGTTAAAACGAGTTGCCTCCTGACATGATTACATTGAGAAGTACAAATACAGGGAGGATTTGAGATGGAAGAAGGAACTTGGAGAATCAGCTTTACTGGATGAGTAGGTATAGTAATGCCACTGGCATTTCCCAGAGGGAAGTAAAGGAAATCTAGTCAGTTTATTATTATTATTTTTAATAAATAAATGAGATCATTCCCTAAAGAAATTATTTTTCTTTCCCTTCCATGAGTTTGGTTATCAAGGAGTCTTGATTAAAAGATAAATGAAGATGCATCATGTTGGCAAACCAATTTTTTAAAACGTAATATCTTAAATTTTATTTTCAGGAACATTTATTAGAGCCCCATGGTGGTAACTTTAAAGAAAATAAAATATTTTATCCTATTTTATCCTAACACGATCATATCATGTTAATTAAAAAAAGGTTCAGTTCAGTTCAGTCGCTCAGTCGTGTCCGACTCTTTGTGACCCCATGAATCACAGCACGCCAGGCCTCCCTTGTCCATCACCAACTCCCGGAGTTCACTCAAACTCATGTCCATCGAGTCGGTGATGCCATCCAGCCATCTCATTCTCTGTCGTCCCCTTCTCCTCCCGTCCCCAATCCCTCCCAGCATCAGAGTCTTTTCCAGTGAGTCAACCCATCACATGAGGTGGCCAAAGTATTGGAGTTTCAGCTTTAGCATCAGTCCTTCCAATGAACACCCAGGATCGATCTCCTTTAGAATGGACTGATTGGATCTCCTTGCAGTCCAAGGGACTCCCAAGAGTCTTCTCCAGCACCACAGTTCAAAAGCATCAATTCTTTGGCGATCAGCCTTCTTCACAGTCCGACTCTCATATCTATACATGACCACTGGAAAAACCATAGCCTTGACTAGACGGACATTTGTTGGCAAAGTAATGTCTCTGCTTTTTAATATGCTATCTAGGTTGGTCATAGCTTTCCTTCCAAGGAGCAAGCATCTTTTAATTTTATGGCTGCAATCAGCATCCACAGTGATTTTTCAGTTCAGTTCAGTTCAGACGCTTAGTCATGTCCGACTCTTTGTGACCCCATGAGCCACAGCACGCCAGGCCTCCCTGTCCATCACCAACTCCCGGAATTCACTCAAACTCATGTCCATCGAGTCGGTGATGCCATCCAGCCATCTCATTCAATGTTGTCCCCATCTCCTCCTACCCCCAATCCCTCCTAGCATCAGACTCTTTTCAGTGAGTCAACTCGTCGCATGAGGTGGCCAAAGTATTGGACTTTCAGCTTTAGCATCAGTCCTTCCAATGAACACTCCCCAAAATAAAGTCTGACACTGTTTCCCCATCTATTTCCCATGAAGTGATGGGACCAGATGCCATGATCTTAGTTTTCTGAATGTTGAGATTCAAGCCAACCTTTTCACTCTCTTCTTTCACTTTCATCAAGAGGCTTTTGAGTTCTGCTTCACTTTCTGCCATAAGGGTGGTGTCATCTGCATATCTGAGGTGATTGATATTTCTCCCAGCAATCTTGATTCCAGCTTGTGCTTCTTCCAGCCCAGCGTTCCTCATGATGTACTCTGCATAGAAGTTAAATAAGCAGGGTGACAATATACAGCCTTGACGTACTCCTTTTCCTATTTGGAACCAGTCTGTTGTTCCATGTCCAGTTCTAACTGTTGCTTCCTGACCCGCATACAGGTTTCTCAAGAGGCAGGTCAGGTGGTCTGGTATTCCCTTCTTTTTCAGAATTTTCCACAGTTTATTATGATCCACACAGTCAAAGTTACATTTTTATATTTAAAATGGACTTATTATATGGTATTTGTATTTATGGTTATAGTCGTAGAATATAAAACATTTTGTATTCTGCTTTTATTATTCCACTTTATAGTTGGTTCAGTTCAGTTCAGTTCAGTTCAGTTGCTCAGTCATGTCCGACTCTCCGTGACCCCATGAATCACAGCACGCCAGGCCTTCCTGTCCATCACCAACTCCCGGAGTTCACTCAAACTCATGTCCACAGAGTCGGTGATGCCATCCAGCCATCTCATTCTCCGTCGTCCCCTTCTCCTCCCGCCCCCAACCTTTCCCAGCATCAGAGTCTTTTCCAGTGGGTACAAATTAATCCATTGACTAATGGTATCATAGTAACAGCTGCACTTTTTTTTTTTTTGAAGACTTAGATATCTTTCTCAGTGACAACTCTCCTTTTCCTACTGACCACCATTTTATAATCTAACAGCAATTAACTCCTTATTCCCATTACAATTTGTTCATATAATCTCAATAAGGGATGCTAATTTGGGAAGAAACCTGGATGCAAATTCATCTCCCTGTGTACTTCTCTTTTGCATATGACTTTTTAACATGCTATTTCACAGTTTTCATTAAACAAAGCCACCACGTATAACATGCATTTTCTTCCACCTTAGAATAATTGTTTTTCATTTTTTCCTTATTTATTACCTGTAATTTTTACATGGTCAATACTTGCATTTGACATTGTCAATTAACTCACACAGTTTAGTGGACAGTATTTTCCCTTGATAGCATCCAAGGTATGATTTGTACACAAGAAGAGTTTTGCAAACTGCTTCCCATTATGAAAACAGTCAAAAGTGTCTCTGCATGACCATGAAAGCTAAAAGTATCTCAGTCACATCCAACTATTTGTGACTGCATGGACTATAGCCCATTCAGGCTCCTCTGTACATGGAATTCTCCAGGCAAGATACTGGAGAGGGTTACCATTTCCTACTCCAGGAGATCTTTCCAACCCAGGGATTGAACCCTGGTCTCCTGAATTGCAGGTAGAGTCTTCACTGTCTGGGCCAACAGGGAAGTCCAAGTATAATTAAGTTGTTTAAAGCAAATGACTGCAATCTCACTATTTTGAGTCCTCCTCTGTTATATGACATACACAAATTTAATTTTGCCCAATTCTTTTCCTTGTAATATTAATGCTGTGGGACAGCTTACCTTTTAAAATATTAATAAAAATGATAATTTTTCTTTTTTGTTTTTTCTATCTGTGAGATGACAGATGTTAACTAAGCTTATTATGGTAATCACTTCACTATATGATTATGATTATGCTGTACATTTAAATTTATATAGTGGTGTATGTCAATTATATATAAATAAAATGGAAGTAAATACATTATAATTACAATTAAGTTTCAAATTATTATTTAAGTAATGAGCAAAACCTGGACTCAATACACATGTTGAGTAAAACCATATTGATCCAGCTGAACAAAGCAGAAGACATAAGTCACTTCTGAATAAAGTCAATTGTTTAGAACATTTTGATAAATTCATGTAATCTTGCTAAATCTAAACCAATATTCTACTGTAATGAGAAATTTAACAAGAGAATCTAAATGGTATGAAAACTAAATTTAGATTCTATGATTATAGTTTTTAGATTTCATAATTTTAGTGAGATTTTAAACTTCACAGTAGTGTCAAAACATCCCTTAAGCTGTTACTTTAGAGAAGCAATTCACTTGAGATAAAAAAGAATTTTTTTCCTTAACGCTAAATTATATAACATCCCTACTCATTCTATGAAGTAACCAAATCCAGCACTTGTATAAGAAAAAGACATATGTAAGTCCCTCCAGAAACTATTAGAGAACCCTTACCAGTTAAATGAATTGTGTGGATTCAATTACTCTACCAGTCACATTTCATGAATGCTCTATCAATATCCCTCACTCAGTGACATTTTTACATGAGGAGAAGGATTTTAGGAACTTGGATAAAGGAAAAAAATAAAATAGTCTAGAGCTACAAAACTGGTATCTAACCCATATGCTATTTATCTACTTATATATTATAGAGAAAATGTGTGTTTTCTTAAAGATTTCTATACAATATGGATGTATGCATATGCCCAAACTCAAATTATATACCTTAGACACATAGAGATTATACACGTCTACCACTTATACCACTTGTACCTCAATAAGAGCTGCTCCTGGGTGGCAGATCAGCTCCAGGGCAGCCAGTGGCAGCGGTGAGGCTGGGATGACTTCTGCTCCTGAGAGTCTTCCAACATCAGCTCCAGCCGTCCCAAGACTCACTTCCTAGCCTCTCCAGCAGGGCCTTTACCTCAATACCTGGCTGCACACTGACCAACACCTGATGGCCAATAAACGTTTAAATGCTCAATGAGATCTAACAGTGGGACATTCAGGGCACTGGGCATATCATCCAGCTACACTGAGCAGATGAAGGGCATGTCCCAGAGTTAGGGCCTGACAAAACGTGGTCCATAGGAGAAGGGAATGGCAAACCACTTTAGTATTTTTGCCTTGAGGACACCATAAACAGTGTGAAAAGGCAAAAAGATATGACACGGAAAGATGAACTCTCCCAGTCAGTAGATGCCCAATATACTACTGGGGAAGAGTGGAGAAATAGCTACAGAAAGAATGAAGAGGCTAAACCAAAGCAGAAACGATTCCCAGTTGTGGTTGTATCTGGTGGAGAAAGTAAAATCTGATGCTATAACGAACAATATTGCATAAGAACCTGGAATATTAAGTCCAAGAATCAAGGTAAATTGAATATGGTCAAACAGGTGATGACAAGAGTGAACATTGACATTTTAGGAGTCAGTGAATTAAAATGGACAGGAATGGGCAAATTTAATTCAGATGACCGTTATAACCATTACTGTGGATGAGAATCCCTTAGAAGAAATGGAGTAGTGCTCATAGTCAACAAGAATCTGAAATGTAGTACTTGGTTGCAATCTCAAAAATGACAGAATGATCTTGATTCATACCCAAGGCAAGCCATTCAGCATCACACTACTCCAAGTCTATGCCCCAAACACTAATGCTGAAGAAGCTGAAGTTGAAAGGATCTATGAAGCCCTATAAGATCTTCTAGAACTAACACCAAAAAAAAAAAAAGATGTCTTTTTCATCATGGGGGACTGGAATGCAAAAGGAAGTCAAGAGATATCTGGAATAACAGCCAAGTTTGGCCTTGGAGTACAAAATTAAGCAGGACAAAGGTTAATAGAATTTTGCTAGGAGAATGCACTGGTCATAGTAAAAACTCAGTTCCAACAACACAAGAGACAATTCTACACATGGACATCATCAGATGATCAGTACTGAAATCCGATTGATTATATTCTTTGCTTCCCTGGTGGCTCAGCTGGTAAAGAATCTGCCTGCAATGCGGGAGACCTGGGTTCAATCCCTGGGTTGGGAAGATCCAGTGGAGAAGGGAAAGGCTACCCACTCCAGTATTCTGACCTGGAGATATCCATGGACTGTATAGTCCATGCATTGCAAAGAGTTGGACATGAATGAGTGACTTTCACTCATTCACTCATATTCTTTGCAGCCAAATTTGGAGAAAGTATACAGTCAGCAATAACAAGACCTGGAGCTGACTATAGCTCAGATCATCAGCTCCTTATTGCCAAATTCAGATTTAATTTGAAGAAAGTACAGAAAACCACTAGACCATTCAGATATGACCTAAATCAAATCCCTCATGATTATACAGTGGAGGTGATGAATAGATTCAAGGGACTAGATCTGGTAGACAGAGTGCGTGAAGACTACAGACAGGTTTGTAACATTTTACAGGAGGTGGTATCCAAAACCATCCCCAAGAAAAAGAAATGCAAGAAGGCAAAGTGGCTGTCTGAGCAGGCCTTACAAATGGCTGAGAAAAGAAGAGAAGTGAAAGGCAAAGGAGAAAAGGAAAGATATTTCCAATGAATGCAGAGTTCCAGAGAATAGCAAGGAGAGATAAGAAAGCCTTCTTAAGTGAAAAATGCAAATAAATAAAGGTAAACAATAGAATGGGAAAGATTAGAGATCTCTTCAAGAAAATTGTAGATACCAAGGGAACATTTCATGCAGATAGAGGCACAATAAAGGAGAAAAATGGCAAGTAACTAACAGAGGCAAAGAGATTAAGAAGAGGTGGCAAGAATACACAGAACTGTACAAAAAAACTCTTAATGACCCAGATCACCATGGGGGTGTGCTCACTCACCGAGAGCCAGACATCCTGGACTGCAAAGTCAAGTGAGCCTTAGGAATCATCACTACGAACAAAGCTAGTGGAGGAGATGGAATTCTGCTGAGCTATTTCATATCCCAAAGATGATACTGTCAAAGTGCTGCACTCAATATGCCAACAAATTTAGAAACTCCACAGTGGCCACAGGACTGGAAAAGGTCAGTTTTCATTCCAATCCCAAAGAAGGCCAATGCCAAAGAATGTTCAAATTACCATACAATTGCACTCATTTCACATGCCAGCGAGAATTATGCTCAAAATCCTTCAAACTAGGCTTCAGCAGTATGGGAACCGAGAACTTCCACATGTACAAGCTGGATTTAGAAATTGCAGAGGATCTAGAGGTCAAACTGCCAACATATGCTGGATCATAGAAAAAGCAAGGGAATTCCAAGCAAACATTTACTTCTGTTTCATTGAGTATGCTAAAGCCTTTGACTGTGTGGATTACTACAAACTGTGGAAAATTCTGAATGAGATGGGAATACCAGACCACCTTACCTGCCTCCTGAGAAACCTGTATGCAGGTCAAGAAGCAACAGCTAGACTGGAGATGAAACAATGGACTGGTTCCATATTGGGAAAGGAGAACATCAAGGCTGTATATTGTCAACCTGTTTATTTAACTTATATGCAGAGTACATCATGTGAAACGCCGGGCTTGATGAATCACAAGCTGGAATAAAGATGTCTGGGAGAAATATCAATAACCTCAGATATGCAGATGATACCACCCTAATGGCAGAAAGTGAAGAGGAACTAAAGAGCCTCTTGATGAAAGTGAAAGACGAGAGTGGAAAAGGTGTCTTAAAATGAAACATTCAAAAAACTAAGATCATAGTGCCTGGTCCTATCCCTTCTTGGCAAATAGATGGGGAAAATATGGAAATAGTGTCAGGTTTCATTTTCATGGGCTCCAAAATCATTGTAGATGGTAACTGCAGCCACAAAATTAAAAGATGCTTGTTCCTTGGAAGAATAGCAATGAAAAACCTAGACAGTGTTTTACTTTGCCAACAAAGATCAGCCTATATAACATATTAAAAAGCAGAGACATTACTTTGCCAACAAAAGTCCATCTAGTCAAAGCTATGGTTTTCCCAGTCATCATGTATGGATGTTAGAGTTGGACCATAAAGAAAACTGAGCACTGAAGAATTAATGCTTTCGAACTGTATTTTTGGAAAAGACACTTGAGAGTCCCTTGGACTGCAAGGAGATCAATCCAGTCAATCCTAAAGGAAATCGACCCTGAATATTCATTGAAATGTCTGGTGCTGAAACTCCAATATTTTGGCCACCTGATGCTAAGAGCTGACTCATTGGAAAAGACCTGATGCTGGGAAAGATTGAGGGCAAGAGGAGAAGGGGACAACAGAGGATGAGATGGATGGATGGCATCACTGACTCAATGAACATGCTGCTGCTGCTGCTGAGTCACTTTAGTCGTGTCCGACTCTGTGTGACCCCATAGACGGAAGCCCACCAGGCTCCCCCGTCCCTGAGATTCTCCAGGCAAGAACACTGGAGTGGGTTGCCATTTCCTTCTCCAATGTGTGAAAGGGAAAAGTGAAAGTAAAGTCGCTTAGTCATGTCTGACCCCTAGCGACCCCACGGACTACAGCCTACCAGGCTCCTCCATCCATGGGATTTTCTAGGCAAGAGTACTGGAGTGGCTTGCCATTGCCTTCTCTTTGAGCAAACTCCAGGAGATAGTGAAGGACAGGGATGCCTAGCATTCTGCAGTCCATGGAGTCACAAAGAGTCAGACACGACTTAACTACTGAACAACAGCAGCAACAATACCTCAATAAAATTGTTAAAAAATTTTTAAACATTAAAGATACTACATAAATTTCAGTAATAATCATACAGTAGTAGTAATATTAACATGGTATTAGTGTAATTGATAAAAATTCATTGTCTGTAAATTCATCTTATCAACACTGTTTTTTTATTCCTACCAGTAAGACATACACACATACACACACACACACACACACACACACACACACACACACACACATATATAATCTTATTTTAAAGACCCTCCAAACTGATGCTGGGAAGGTTAGGGGGCGGGAGGAGAAGGGGACAACAGAGAATGAGATGGCTGGATGGCATCACTGACTCGATGGACATGAGTTTGAGTGAACTCTGGGAGTTGGTAATGGACAGGGAGGCCTGGCGTGCTGTGATTCATGGGGTCACAAAGAGTCGGACACGACTGAGTTACTGAACTGAACTGAAACTGTAGGCTAACCAGTAGCATCCTTATACCTGAGAAATCACCTAAGAAAACCATTCAGTTCCTCCTCTGGGATTTTGACACTCCATGACTCCACAGAACAAAGAGTTTCAAGCTCTAAAGGATGTTTCCACTTGTATCCCATGGTTCCTCCTTTAGGCTATATCCTAGGTATCTGGGATCCCAAAAGTCCTTGTCTAAATAACTCTACTCCCAGTGCCTATTCACTTCTAATATTCAAATCACTAGGCATAAAGTAGGTACTTGCATGAGTATCTGACAGAGCTGGGACTGTAGAAACAGGGCAGCCATAGCCATGCACATAAATATGGATATGCACACAGTGGTCAAGATAGAGTGAGGAGTTGGAAGACAAGGACAGCACATTTGAGACAGGGAACTGGTTGTCCTTCTGTTGTCATACCCTGGTGAAAAAATCTTGAGTCTGAAGTTATATATTTTAACCTGGCCTTCTCCTAGATGTGAAGAAATGTTTGCCAAAGTCAGAAGGTTTGAATTTTTCATTATTTAGAAATACAGGGTGTGAGCCTTTATTGGCACTCTTGCCCTGAGCTCTGCAAACACAGATCTCAATTCTGATTGTCTGTAATTGGAGAGTCACAGCCCAGTTTGTCAATACTGAAGTGATGATATTGTTCATTTCACTGGGGGAACAAATGAAAACAGAAGCTGGGGAACAGTGAGGTAATGTCCAGAATTCATCAAAAGTGTCTGAGTCATCAGCAAAAGTGCAGGCATCATTTGACTTAAAATTCTACACTGATCTATATATCTGTGTCTCTTTTGCTGTCTCGTATACAGGGTTAAGGTTATCATCTTTCTAAATTCCATATATATGCGTTAGTATACTGTATTGATGTTTTTCTTTCTGGCTTACTTCACTCTGTATAATAGGCTCCAGTTTCATCCACCTCATTAGAACTGATTCAAATGCATTCTTCCGACGCATGATACAGGATGCTTGGGGCTGGTGCATGGGGATGACCTGGAAGGAGGATATGGGGAAGAGGGAGGTGGAAGGGGGTTCAAGAAAGGGAACACATGTACACTCGGGGCGGATTCGTGTCAATGTATGGCAAAACCAACCAATATATTAATGTAAGGTAATTTGCCTCCAATAAAATTAAAAAACAATCTACACTGAATGTACCAAATAATCTATTTTCACTCTGCTTAAGAAAATCTGCTGCTTTTTAAAATAAACATATTTTGTAATTTTAATGATTTAAATTTGTTATGTGTGATTTTTTCCCACAAGTTACTAAGAGTCTATCACCAAATTAAAATTTATTTTTAAAAGTTCCACATGTGGAGGTGTTCATGGGAGAGGGAAAAATAGACTGAGAATGGTGAACAAAAATCCTTCCTACAAGTGATTGAAATTCTGCTCCACACTCACTCTACAGAGGTAAATTTTTGCTATGAATGTTTGGTTTTGAAATGTTTTCCCTTGTGTTTAAAACATTTATTAAAAAGTTGTTTATCCTCAATAAAATGTATAGGCTACAGGCTAGATACAGCTATAAGGCTGGAAAAAATGTGTTGGGATTCTGCCAATGTTCTCTAAATTCATGTGCTCATAAACTAACTTCTGGAAAATAGGAAATTAATAAATCCAGGCTTAAGAGAAATAAGGAAGCCAAGTTCTTTGAACATAATATAGATCACATAGGCTCATGTTTATTTTGTGTACTTGTCTCCCCCTTCCTTCTCTATTGGCCCCAGAGCTCTCCTGCACCAGGCAGCCATAGTCCCCTGGATTCTGCCCAGGACTTTGCCCTTTGTTGTGGACCATCACCATTCCCCAAATATTCCTCAGAGTTTGTGTTAATTGCTACACATAGTTCTTAGAGCCATCAAACGTTTGATACTCTTCTGAACTATCAAATTTTAGAATTTAAAAACAGTCTGCAGTCTGTATGAGCTTACCTCATAAAAATCAGAAATCCTTATTATATTTCCCCAGAACATCTCAATAGCTTAATCAGGCCCTGTGGTTGACCCTGTTGTCTGCCCCTACTGCTGATTTCCTTCTTCATTATACTGAACACTAGGAACATTTATGTAACAAGTGGGAAATGAATGTTGTCCATTTAATCTCTTTGTATCACGTTGTGGTTCATTTGCTTATCACCAGGGAGGATGGCTGAAGTGAGCTACCACCACTAAATCCCCAAAATGTTGCTAAATAATTAAACAATGCTATTCTGAAAACTGTTTAGGTATATTTAAGAAGTGTTACTATTTTCAATGCCTTATTTCTGAAACCCCTTGTGAATTAGATATACACAAAATGGACTTACCAAGTGTTATATTATTGAAGATGAGCTACAAATTGGGTTTTAAATTTTCTATTAATGAACAGAAGGTAGAAAATATCATTCTGAAACACAGAAAAAGTGTCCCCTAAAAATACCTAACACCCAGTCTCCAGTTTCTGCAGTGATTTTTTTAATATCCAAAACAAAGCAGGAAAATCTACCATTCCTCGTGAAGTACTAACACCAGTATGTAAGATGACTTCCCAAACAAAAATGGTAATGGTTCAATTACCCTGTTAGTAGCTTCTTAAGACTCAATTTTCAGATTATTCAAGCTGGTATAGCAGTGCTGTTGTGTGCTTCTTTCCTACCTCTGGACCTTGGAATTTTCATGGCCTCTATTTCATTCCTCAAGTAGAGCAAGGAAAGTCCTCTTAAAGTGAAAGTGAAGTTGTGTCCGACTCTTTGTGACCCCATGGACTGTAGCCTACCAGTCTCCTCCCTCCATGGGATTTTCCAGGCAAGAATACTGGAGTGGGTTGCCATTTCCTTCTCCAGGGGATCTTCCCAACCCAGGGATTGAACCTGGGTCTCCTGCATTATAGGCAGACGCTTTACCTGTAAATAAATATGATCTTTTCACAAATTAGGAGAATGCACCATTTTTTCCTTCAACTCTGCTCGTTTATTAATTTCTTTCTTCAATAAACACTACATGATTATCTATAAGCACTGTTCTAGACACACAGCAAACAAAATAAAAACCCCTGCCCTCATGGAGTTTACATTCCAAACGGATGGGTAGCAGTGGAGGTGGGAATGAAATGCATAACAAACCCATAAGTGAAATATACAGTTCATCAGATGGTAAAAATATTGCTAAAAACATGGCAAAGAAAAGTATAAAGTGCTATTGTGGGTAAGGCTAAAATTTGAAATATTGTGGTCAGGAAAGGCCTTGTTGAGATAGTAACATTTTAAAGAGTAAGCGGAGATCAGGTTAAGAATATAGCTATTGAAGCTCAGAGATGAAAGGTAAGATCACAGAAGTAAGTAGGAGCCAGACAGGGTAGACCATTGTAAAAATTTTGGTACTCACCTTGATAAGAAGTCAGTGGATGATTTTGAGCAAGGAGTGGCTTTGTTACTGAGTCAAACTTGGGTCTACTCACCAGTCTGTGTAATAAAGTCAACCTGCTGCTGCTGCTGCTAAGTCACTTCAGTCATGTCTGACTCTGTGTGACCCCATAGACGGAAGCCCACCAGGCTCCCCCATCCCTGGGATTCTCCAGGCAAGAACACTGGAGTGGGGTGCCATTTCCTTCTCCAATGTGTGAAAGTGAAAAGTGAACGTGAAGTCGCTCAGTCGATCTACCAGCACCTAATTGTAGTGTAAGAAAGTGCAGCATTTATTGCAGGGCATCAAGCAAAAAGTCCACCGCAGCTAATGCTCAAAAAAATTAAACTCCTAGATGAGCTTCAGGGAGGCATTTTTAAAGACAAGATGAGGGAGTGGAGTCATAGAGTTTGTGATCAGTTTGTGCACAAATCTCTGATTGGTGGTTGGTGAGGTAACAGGGAAGTGTCACAGGAGTTAACAAGATCAATCTCAGTCTCCAGGAAGGGAGCTATGTGCTCATGGTCATCAGGTAATTTATTTCATTTGGGGGTGATTTTTTGCATATGTAAAGGAACTCATGAAGTCTGCATCAGATGCTATTATCTGGGTACTTCACTAGGGAGCTATAGCTGAGGTTATGCGGGAGGGAGGTCCCTCCAGGGAAGGCCCCATAGTGTCCTGCTTGGTTACAGCTTGATTTTATGTGTATTTCAAATGAATCATATGGGTTGTTGCTTTGAAAACAAGCTAATGTAAGAGGCAAGATAGACACAGAGAGACTAGAAGAGATGTTATCAAAATAATCAAAGTGAGGGGTCACTTGCCTTGGATTAAGTGATAGCAATGGAAGAGTAGGATATAGTCTAGCTGATGTGATAAATGGATGAATTGTATATGGGGTGGGCAAGAAGGAGATAATTTGGCAGACTTGGGGTGATAGAAATGGGGGAAATGGAATTTTCATAAACCAAGTTGAAGAAAATTGCATGAGGAACAGGTGGTACTGGGAGAAAAATTCAGTAACACAAAATATGTGCTTCACAGGTGGTGCAGTAGTAAGGAAGCTGCCTGCCAATGCAGGAGATACAAGAGATGTGAGTTTAATCCCTGAGTTGGGAAGATCCCCTGGCATAAGAAATGGCAACCCACTCCAGTATTCTTGCCTGGAAAATGCCATGGACACAGAAGCCTCATGGGCTACAGTCCATGGGTTTGCAAGGAGTCGGACACAACTAAGCAACTGAGCACAGCACAACGCATAGTAAGGGAATGTTATACTTGAAATGCCTATTGATCATGCAAGTAGAGATGCCAAATAGGCAGCTAAAATCACAATGTGAAGTTCAGGGTAAAAGATCTGTTCTATCTATATAATTTTGAGAGTTCTCAATATGTGGATGTTATATGTAGTTATGAAACTGAATAAGATCACCAGGAAAGGGTGCAAGACAGAATTTTCTTGCTAGTCTTCAAACAGAAAAGTTTAACTCTAGCAAGGAAATGAAGGAAAAAAAAAAAAAAACTGGAAAAGAGATACTAGGAAAAAGCCACAATAGGGAATATAGACTCTGTAAAGCAGAGTGTTTGAAGTGCTTCAAAATAGGGTGTTTTCAATGCTGCTGAGAGATCAAATAAATGAGGACTTCAAAGTGACCATAGGATTGAATACCATGGAGATTGATGAGCCTGTCAAGAACTGTTTACGTGTAGCAATGGGGGCAAAAACCTAATTAAAGTGGTTGTAAGAAAGAATGAGACGGCTTCCCTGGTGGCTCAGTGGTAAAGAATCTGCCTGCCAATGTTGGAGACATATGTTCGATCCTTGGTCTGGAAAGAACCCACATGCTGCAGAGCAACTAACCACACAGCACAACTAATGAGAGCCTGTGCTTTAGAATCTTCAAGGCACAACTACTGAGCCCATTTGCCACAAATACTGAAGACGCACACTCTAGAGCTCATGCTCCACAACAAGAGAAACCACCACAAGAAGAAGTCTGTGCAATGTAACTACAGAGAAGTCCCCACTCAACACAACTAGAGAAAAACCTGTGCAACACTGAAGATCCAGCACAACCAAAAATAAAGAAATAGTTTTTTAAAAAAGAAATAATGGTGGTGGTGGGGATTACACCTTGACCAATTCTGAGGATTGCACTAATAAAAGAAAGCAGTTACCTGTACAAGATGTTGAATAGAGAAGATTTTTGTTACCAAAGAAGAAATTTAAACATGTTTGAATGCTGATGTAAATTATCCAACATAGAGAAATAATAATGATGCAAGTGAGGTGACAGTAGATGATAAGATGTCCCTGAATAGGCAGGATGATGCAGTAACAAATGGAACTGTTGGCCTTAGGTAGAAGCATAATCTGAAGACTTGGCCAGTGGCTCAGTGGTAAAAGAATCTGCCTGCAATGCAGGAGATGCAGATTCAATTCCTTAATTGGGAAGATCCCCTGGAGAAGGAAATGGCAACCAATTCCAGTATTCTTGCCTGGGAAATCCTGGACAAAGGAGCCTGGGAGACTTCAGGCCATGAGGTCTCAAAATAGTTGGACACAACTGAGTGACTAAACAATAGAAATGGAAGGAGAGTATTTAGATGTTGACACAGGTAAGTACATGTGATGGTGGGAACGTGTGAAGGCATTTTTAAAGTTACTTCTACCCTAACTTTAAAATAGAATCTACATAATCGGTGGAAAGTAACAAAGGGGGAGAAGGTACTGAACTATGAAATAGTCATCCACAGAATGGAAGAGTTAATGGACTAAGGTCCATTTGAAGTTGGTGGTCTTAATGTTAAGAAAGAACAGATAGAATGGCTGAGTATATGTGTGTTTTCTCTAGTTACATTCATCTGTGATGGCAGAGGTTTAAAATAGTCAAAATTATTTTTCCATAGTTAGGACTTTGCCAGGAAAGTTATAAAAATGGAGAGACTGCCAATGAGTTTGAGTATAATAATTTAGGGTAAAAAAGGAGCAAAACTAAAGACTTGAGGGGAATACAGATGGAATAAATTATTTGTCCTGATAGGGTCAAACAATCCTTGTCAGACTGTGAGAGGAAGTCATCTGGTAAAATAGTGGATGTGAATCTATGTGCTAGAATTCAAGATTATGGAAAAGTGTGATTATTGTTAATGATGTATTGAGGAATACAGGCTTCCCAGGTGGTGTTAATGGTAAAGAACCTGCCTGCCAGTGTAGGAGAGATAGAGACATGGGTTCTATGCCTGGCTACAAAAGATTCCCTGGAGGAGGACATGGCAACCCACTCCAGTACTCTTGCCTGGAGAATCGCATGGATGGAGGAGCCTGGCAGGTTACAGTCCATAGGGCTGCAAAGAGTCAGACACAACTGAAGTGACTTAGCATGTACACACATGCATAGACAGGATATAGTCTGATAAGAGATTCAAAGTGAAGTGACCTCATATCCCACTCTAGGAGACAGGTTCCCAAAAGAAAATTAGCCAATTAACCATATGGGAATTAGAAAACTTTCTTTTTACAATAACTGGAGTAAATGGGAAACATACTGCAATAGCCGAGGAAAAAATGATAAAATCTTGTGTTCCATAAATAAAAGTGAATATGAAAAGATAATAAAAATATATATTTAAAATATACTTGATGCAGCTAGGTAACAGACTCGGTATGGTTGAATAAAAGACGATGAATAATCTGTTCAATTTGGGGCATCCTGAGTTGGAAATGCCTATGGTACATCTATATGGTAACCAGTATACAGCCTGAAACATGTATCTGGAGCTCAAATGGATGATAAAACATTGGGAATCACTGGTGATAACAAACCATAGAAAGTCATGGAAAATCCTTAAGTGAACCATGGGCTTTGAGACTTTAGAAAAGAAAAACAGTCCAACAGAAACTTTGTTTAAATAATTCATATTATTAAGATAGTATCATTAGCAGCAATGGTGGTAGTGATGTACAAGTAACAAAAATAAAATACTAATTATAAGGAAGAGCTAAACCAGAAGCTATTGTCCCACAAGTTTACTAAACAACATGTCTTGTATTTTATGCAATTGTGTACATTTTAATGTCAAGCACATTGCCTGACTTCAAACAGGCAAGCAAAAGAGGTGTTGAGTGAAGAAAACCTGAATATTTTCCTGAAAGAATTAGCCAAAGATGTGAATAACTGAAACAGCTTGAATAAAGTTCAGGAATCTTTTACCTCACCCTTGGTCCCAAAGTTTTGCCATTTTATGCTTAGAGTAGTTTAATGATTTGTATATAACTCAGATCTTTCCTATTTTCTTAAAGCTAATCACAGGATGATCAGAATTAGGAGAATTGTCAGGGGAACTGGACAAGAAGATCAGCATAAAGACAATAAAAGTGTCAAACCCACCATTTTCTGGTTGTAACCATGGTAACTAAGCCTGCGTATCTAGTGTGTTCTAGGAACTGTCCTTCTTCCTCATGCTGCTGCTGCTGCTGCTGTTGCTAAGTCACTTCAGTCGTGTCCGACTCTGTGTGATCCCATAGACGGAAGCCCACCAGGCTCCCCTGTCCCTGGGATTCTCCAGGCAAGAACACTGGAGTGGGTTGCCATTTCCTTCTCCAATGTGTGAAAGTGGAAAGTGAAAAGTGAAAGCGAAGTCGCTCAGTCGTGTCTGACCCTTAGCGACCCCATTTACTGCAGCCTACCAGGCTCTTCCATCCATGGGATTTTCTAGGCAAGAGTACTGGAGTGGCTTGCCATTGCCTTCTCCATCTTCCTCATGCTACAATTCCATAACTTTGTAAATCCCAATGGTGAATATAGATTAGGTTCAAGCTGAACTATCAACACATGGATTTCACAGATGGGGAAATGAAATTTAGGTAAGTCATTAGTTGTAAAGAGCTAGGTAAATAATAAATTATAGAGCCTTGATTTTTTTTATTATATTCTTTAAAGTGAAAGCCCAAGTTTTATCTGTAGAATATGTCATTTAGAACTAAGCAATATGCTTAAAATATACCCAATTTTTAGTGATTTACACTTTTCCTGATTTCTTCTCAAACCATATACCTAGCAACTCTTTTTTTTTTACTTTACATTAATATATTGATTTTGCCATACACTGACACGAATCCGCCCCAGGTATACATGTATTCCCCTTCTTGAACCCCCCTCCCACCTCCCTCTTCCCCATATCCTCCCTCCAGGTCATCCCTGTGCACCAGCCCCAAGTATCCTGTATCATGCGTCGAACCTGGACTGGTGATTCATTTCACATATGATAATATACATGCTACAATGCCATTCTCCCAAATCATCCCACCTTCACCCTCTCCCACAGAGTCCCAAAGACTGTTCTATGCACCTATGTCTCTTTTGCTGTCTCACAACTCTGTTGGCAAAAAAGGCATTTAGTCTCAAAGGGTATAAGCCATATGCAAATTTTATAAGCTCCGTTATAACAAATCATTTTAGAAAAAAATGCTGCATTTATGCAATGGGATTTGTCATACAAAATATGCCCACAATAGAGTGTAATAAGCTAACATCAATAATTTGGGAAATATACACTTTGAGTCAGTGGTTCATGTTTCCATAGTTTATATGATGTTGCCACAATTCAGAACAACATGTGAAATAAGTTTTATTTAAACTATACTATGAATTTGCATGCTGGCAAAATGTGTGGGTACATGGCTGTATATTGTGATAACTTTTGTTATTTTTCATAACATATGGTATTTATCAGACTTTAAATAATTTTTAAGAACCTTAAAAGTGTAGTTAACTGGGACACATTTTAAACTGTTTTTGACTTAGAGATATTTGACAAACTAAAAACAGAAAAGTGTCACTCACTATAACAATACTAAAATAAAATAACCATGACTATATATTTTAAGTTTTTTTTCCACTAAAATATTTTAACAGCAGCTACATCAAACTTGCTTGTATTTTAGACAACTACCTTTAAAATGAAAGAATATTTTATACCTCTTATAATCTTCACTCTTAATGATAGCTGATAAATAATATGCTTTACATTTATATATACTTGAAAGGTATATTTTCATTAGACAAAATTGTATTGAAATTTATTTTTTATATATAAAGATTTCTAAAGTGAAGTTTGCTATTCATTTGGCACTTGTTTTATAATCATTCTTAAAATTCAATGGAAAAATCTCTAAACCTTTCCACACAACAAAATTCTGCTCCAAAAAGTGCTGTTTTGGTTCTGATAAATTATTTTGCAGGCTTCTAAAACCTGGAGAAAAATATCCAAGGGGATTACCCAAAGTCAGGAGATTAAGTATTACCTACCTACATTTAATATCTAGGGGAATAATAGATAAGTTCTATTTTTTATACTCACTATAGTTTGGTTAATTTTCTGATATCGTATTTTAAAATGGTGACATTTCTTTTCTGATTTCTATCAGGCCAATCCAGATAGTCTAATCTATCCAAAAGGTATTTAAGGCTAATGGGTAACAACTAGATAGGCTATGAAATCGAATAGGGAAAAAAAGAGATCTGAAAGGGGCTCAAATTTGATAGATGCTGGAATAAAAACTTCTTTAAAATCTGAAATGTGCGGAGAGTTGATGGTTAAATGGACCAGATTTTATAAATGTGTATAGAGATAAGATTGAACACAGTGGGGGAACATTGTATTTTTCTTTTTATTGTGGTCCTTATTAAAAAGAAAATAGCAAAGGTTGTTACCTGGTAAAATATATCAAACCCTTGTGCCTCTAAGTTTTTAAACTTGATAAGGAGGATGAAAAAGAATATGTCAGTGATGAAATGAATCTTGAACTTTGGCAATGAAGGTAAATGTGATGCTTTGAATGAACAGACATCTTGTTTGACTAGAAATAATCATGGTTACAATTTCTTGTCAAACATGTTAGTTTTTTGCTGTCAGAGAATGCTATTCCATTTCTGATATTTCGACATCAGTCTTTTGCTATTACAAAACCAATGCCGTTGGCTGTCAGGACTTCACAGTTTCAATTGGCAGACTTATCTGTCTTCCGCAGGATTAGACAGAAATGTTTCTCATTCAGAGGCCGCTCCTGTGCAAGACAGCAGCAGCCCCAGGAAATTTGAGTACATTAGCTTCAAAGGACCTGTCTGCCACCCTTCTGACAGTCTGCTCTGCAAAGTACCTTCCAATCTCCTGCTCCCTGGGCAGTTTTCTCTGCATGTGAAGTATATATTCTTGGCATTACATAAAAACTTCAGAAATTTTTATGTTTTAATGTTATTTACACAAATACAAGAACAAGCCATAGATTTTTCAATCAATTGGCGTTAGTCATTTCCAGTAAATGGCATAAAAGCCATGGGGAAATATGAAAGACAATGTGTCTTAGATAAAACTAATGTCAGTGAGATAGATCAAAATAGGGTGAATGAGAATTTTACTCCAATGGCCTGTAACTTTAAAATAATCTTCTCTTTAAAGAAAATGTTAACTAGTGATTTCAGTCATTATTTAATATAGAGGAGCTGTCAGAGAGTCATGGTACTTATTTGGGGGGAAAAAAGCAATAATTATCTCTGTTTTTTCCTAAAGGGTGCAAATAGTTTCTAAGGATCACACCTGCATTTTCCCTTCCTATTTTGCCATTTTACCTCCTCAGCCCCTCCCTCCTTCTCCCAAAAGATCAGTGAAGCTGTTAGAGGTCAAGGGTGTGCCTGTGTGTTTCCTATTCCCAATAGACTACATCTCTTGGTATTTATATGCTTCTAAAATTTTATTAAGGGCTTTATAATCTAGTCATTGAATATTTTATTATTCCATAAACTCTACAAACATCTCTACTCAAAAAATCCAACCTTTTCTCTAAGCATGGGAACATAGCCTGTAATATTGAAAAATGTCAGTGACCACAACTGGATTTGACTCTTTGCTTTGGTGGAGACAGAGTCTATAGAGACTCTTTCTTTAATTCTCATTTTTATCATGCTATATTGGTTAATTTTAGGATCTATCTGTTCTTTTTATTATTTTTGCTGTTATATTTTGTTTGTTTTGGCCACCACACTTTCAGAAGGATTCCAGCTGATTAATAAGTAGTATATCTCACTATCTCACTCAATGTCTTTGCAAGAAACAAATTCGGAGTTTTTTCCCCCCTTATTTAGATAAAATTTAAATAGCTTTTGAAGGCATAACCATAAAAAGCAGTTCTTGGAAGAATGATAATCAGAATCCCCAACAGTAAAAAAAAAAAAAGATTATTTTGCATCTTACATACTGCTTCAAAGAGAAGAAAAGATAGTGTTTTTAATTTAAAACACAATTTAATAGCATAGGTATAATACAATCCATGGTTTTTGTAGCCCAAAGTAAATGAAAACCTAACTACTTTTAATTTGATCAATGGAAATAGCTATATTGGATAATTGTTATTTAATTCTGATTTATTTCTCACGAGGGCTCAAGAAAATATAAACCGCAAACATGTGATCTATCTCCAAGGGGCTTCCTTCATGTTAACAGATTATTATTAAGTACCTTGCCCTCACACATATTTGTAGTTATCCTCACTAAAACACAGTTACCGATTATATTAGGCTTTTCTCATAAGAATTTTCTTTCCAATTTTATAATTATCTTTAGTGCTGTTCTCTGGCAAAGTTTTCCATATCTGAGATAAGCAGCAGAATCTAAAGTGAAAGCAACACCGTGCTGTCATTGGCTTATTGTCCACTATGAAGTTTTCATATCTTCCTCCATTATATAACATGGATCCAGGTAACTTATTTAGAAAGAATTTATTGAGCTTCTACTAGGAATTAAGAAGTCTGTCCATTTGGTAAGGAACTCAAAATCTGTGAATGCAGGAGGACATGAAATGTCTAATTTTAATAAGGGTTATGTCAAAATACTGTTAGGAATTAATGGGAACACAGAAAGAGACCAATTCAGTATGATGGGGTTTGCAAAGATTTACACAAAGTGCTACCTTAAAGGAAATATATCATTGGATTTAAAAAGCCATTTCTTCTTTGTATGAGTGCAATTCTTTTAAAATGTAACTCCTCTTTTTCTGATGGTGTGTGTGAGTATATGTAGACAGAAAATGTTATTGGACAAAAGATCAAGGAAAATTATTTTTTCTTTTTGGACCATAAACTACATATTATATTAATAGTATTTTAAGAAGAATGACTTTTTCCTGAGGCTTTTGCACACCCTTTCTACTCCTAGATAAACAATCAAGGAATCAGGTACCTATCCAGTTAACAGGGCAGTGGGATTTCATGCAGCAAATATTCAGGGAGTGTGATACAGCTAGCCATTTTACTTGTGTCCCTGAACTTACTATAAACACTTACTTATATCCATCATCAATTAAAAAAACATGAATAAATTAGAGGTGCTTCATTCTTATAATTATCTGAATGTTCTATGCTTGAATATAAACAAGTTCTAATCCCCCCCAAATTTAAATACCTTAACTCTGAAAATAATAGGCATGTTGCTAAGCTTGCTATTTTTTGGTAATCATGGATGTTCATTGCCTTAGATTTACATAATTCTGACTCATTTGTTTTAGAAATCGACATTGCTGTACAATGAAGTCTTTGAGTAGGATAGAATAAACCTGAAAAGAAAGCACTGTTCTATATAATATTATCATAGAGATGATCTAGTTTCATTTCTCATATTATGATCCAACTTTTTCTTCCCTAAGTGTCATTCTCCAACTAGTGAAGTGGCCTATTCTCTAATATTTAGTGTCTAAGTTGTTTCTTATTAGAAATTGTATGGCTTAAAGCTGACACTTTGCTGATAGTAGTATGCTTTTTCCTACATTTCATATCATTAAAAATTATGCATTCCTCAACAATGGCATATCCCAGTTGAGTCATATCAATGTAAATAAAAATGCAAAGAGGTAAAGTCGATAATATTACCAAAAAATTGGTGTTTAGGGTGTAATGTGGAGATTCATACTGCACAGATGTTCTGCAGAAATGAGATCTGCACCTCAATTGAGTGAAAGTATTACCTGTTTTATTGCTCTGCCTATGTACAGCAGGCAAGGGTAGAGAGACTGTGACCTTGAATGCATCACAGAACATGATATTTCAGAATTAAAAAAAACAAAACAAAACACAACACTGCTCAACGGCAAGTATATTCAAGCAGTAAAAAAAACAAGGTAATTTAAAAGTTAAAAAAATTAACAAGCATAGCAATATGTAGTGTTTAGATCTGGGGTCACAGCTGTGAATACATAAATTTACTCAAGATAAAAGAAGTAAAAGACAATATATTTTATTTTTTCAGTGAGACTGAGGATTCAAGAACACAGAAGTCCCAACAATTTCTACAATTACTCACAGTGTATTGTCCATTGTACATGGGAGGGCCACTCAAAGACATTTGATTTTGTGTGGTTTATAGCCAAACTACTTTCTTCCTGAATATGCCTGTGCATGTATCTATCATCTACATCTACTTAAAGTTTAGATAACTCAATTCCTAATGTTTTGAAAATAATAGAAATAGTAGTTACTAATTAATTTCAAAATGGACAAAGGTAATTTCTAGTAAAAATTTGAGCAGAATCACTACCACTACCACCATACACACACACAGACACTGGCATTTCCCTAAACAAAGGAGAGTCGCCTTCCTAAATTCCCTGTTTTATTTCAGCTTGGCATATAAAGAGATTAGGTCTTAAAGAGAAACATTCCCTTCAATTTGGGATTTCCTTCAGTTATGGATATAAGGTCTGTCACCAATAGACATACATAACTGACATTTTTATATCACAGTATAGGTACATATTGCAAAATGAAAAATGGAACACATGTCTCCTCAAGCAGAGATCAGAGTTTTTCCTCCTCTCAAAAGCCTTATCTCAAAAACAGTAGTTGTCCAGGAGAATCTCAGCACATCTCACACATTTCCTATATTGGTGAACAAAGATAATCAGAAACCTGTCATGTCATCAGAATATGCAATGTAGTTTACCATGATGCATTGCAATGGAACATTAAAAACTCTTGCTAGCCACATATCAAAAGGCAAAATGATAGGATACTGAATGAGGAATTCCCCAGGTCGGTAGGTGCCCAGTATGCTACTGGAGATCAGTGGAGAAATAACTCCAGAAAGAATGAAGGGATGGAGCCAAAGCGAAACAAATATCCAGTTGTGGATGTGACCAGTGATAGAAGCAAGGTCTGATGCTGTAAAGAGCAATATTGCATAGGAACCTGGAATGTTAAGTCCATGAATCAAGGCAAATTGGAAGTGGTCAAACAGGAGATGGCAAGAGTGAACGTCGACATTCTAGGAATCAGTGAACTAAAATGGACTGCAATGGGTGAATTTAACTCAGATGACCATTATATCTACTATTGTGGGCAGGAATCCCTTAGAAGAAATGGAGTAGCCATCATGGTCAACAAGAGTCCAAAATGCAGTACTTGGATGCAATCACAAAAATGACAGAATGATCTCTGTTTGTTTCCAAGGCAAACCATTCAATATTACAGTAATCCAAGCCTATGCCCCAACCGGTAATGCTAAAGAAGCCAAAGTTGAACGGTTCTATGAAGACCTACAAGACCTTTTAGAACTAACACCCAAAAAAGATGTCCTTTTCATTATAGGGGACTGGAATGCAAAAGTAGGAAGTCAAGAAACACCTGGAGTAACAGGCAAATTTGGCCTTGGAGCACGGAATGAAGCAGGGCAAAGGCTAATAGAGTTTTGCCAAGAGAACGCATTAGTCATGTCAAACACCCTCTTTCAACAACAAAAGAGAAGACTCTACACATGGACATCACCAGACGGTGAACACTGAAATCAGATTGATTATATTCTTTGCAGCCAAAAATGGAGAAGCTCTATACAGTTAGCAAAAAACAAGACCAGGAGCTGACTGTGGCTCAGATCATGAACTCCTTATTGCCAAATTCAGACTTAAATTGAAGAAAGTAGGGAAAACCACTAGACCATTCAGATATGACCTCAATCAAATCCCTTGTGATTATACAGTGGAAGTAAGAAATAGAATTAAGGGACTAGATCTGATCGATAGAGTGCCTGATGAACTCTGGACGGAGGTTCGTGACATTGTACAGGAGACAGGGACCAAGACCATCCCCATGGAAAAGAAATGCAAAAAAGCATCTGAGGAGACCTTACAAATAGCTGTGAAAAGAAGAGAAGAGAAAAGCAAAGGAGAGAAGGAAAGATATAAGCATCTGAATGCAGAGTTCCAAAGAAAGCAAGGAGAGATAAGAAAGCCTTCCTCAGTGATCAATGCAAAGAAATAGAGGAAAACAACAGAATAGGAAAAACAAGAGATCTTTTCAAGAAAATTAAAGCTATCAAGGGAACATTCCATGCAAAGATGGGCCCAATAAAGGACAGAAAAGGCATGGACCTAACAGAAACAGAAGATATTAAAAAGAGGTGGCAAGAATTCACAGAAGAATTGTACAAAAAAGATCTTCACGACCCAGATAATCACGATGGCATGATCACTCACCTGGAGCCAGATATCTTGGAATGTGAAGTCAAGTGGGCCTTAGAGAGCATCACTATGAACAAAGATAATGGAGGTGATGGAATTCCAATTGAGCTATTTCAAATCCTCAAAGATGATGCTGTGAAAGTGTTGCACTCAATATGCCAGCAAATTTGGAAAACTCAGCAGCGGCCACAGGACTGGAAAAGGTCAGTCTTCATTCCAATTCCAAAGAAAGGGAATGCTAAAGAATGCTCCAACTACCTCACAATTGCACTCATCTCACATGCTAGTAAAGTGATGCTCAAAATTCTCCAAGCCAGGCTTCAACAATATTGAACACTAACTTCCAGATGTTCAAGCAGGTTTCAGAAAAGGCAGAGGCACCAGAGATCAAATTGCCAACATTCGCTGGATCATGGAGAAAATGAGAGTTCCAGAAAAAATCTATTTCTGCTTCATTGACTATGCCAAAGCCTTTGACTGTGTGGATCACAATAAACTGTGGAACATTCTGAAAGAGATGGGAATCCCAGACCACCTGACCTGCCTCTTGAGAAACCCGTATGCAGGACAAGAAGCAACAGTTAGAACTGGACATGGAACAACAGACTGGTTCCAAGTAGGAAAAGGAGTACGTCAAGGCTGTATATTGTCACCCTGCCTATTTAACTTCTATGCAGAGTACATCATGAGTAACGCTGGGCTGGAAGAAGCAGAAGCTGGAATCAAGATTGCTGGGAGAAATATCAATAACCTCAGATATGCAGATGACACCACCCTTATGGCAGAAAGTGAAGAGGAACTCAAAGGCCTCTTGATGAAAGTGAAAGAGGAGAGTGAAAAGTTTGGCTTGAAGATCAACATTCAGAAAATGAAGATCATGGCATCTCGTCCCATCATTTCATGGGAAATAGATGGGGAAACAGTGGAAACAGTATCAGACTTTATTTTTTTGGGCTCCAAAGTCACTGCGGATGCTGATTGCAGTCAAGAAATTAAAAGACGCTTACTCCTTTGAAGGAAAGTTATGACCAACCTAGATAGCATATTAAAAAGCAGAGACATTATTTTGCCAACAAAGGTCCGTTTAGTCAAGGCTATGGTTTTTCCAGTGGTCATGTATGTATGTGAGAGTTGGACTGTGAAGAAAGCTGATCAAAGAATAATTGATGTTTTGAACTGTGGTGTTGGAGAAGACTCTTGAGAGTCCCTTGGACTGCAAGGAAATCCAACCAGTCCATTCAAAAGGAGATTGATCCTGGGTGTTCATTGGAGGGACTGATGCTAAAGCTGAAACTCCAATACTTTGGCCACCTCATGCGATGAGTTGATTCACTGGAAAAGAGTCTGATGCTAGGAGGGTTGGGCGTGGGAGAAGACGGGGACGACAGAGAATGAGATGGCTGGATGGCATCACCGACTCGATGGACATGAGTTTGAGTGAACTCCGGGAGTTGGTAATGGACAAGGAGGCTTGGCGTGCATGGCGTCGTAAAGAGTCAGACACGACTGAGCAACTGAACTTACCTGAGTCACATATATTCACCTATAAATGTAGAATTTGAAAGAAGGCCACTATTCTCTCTTATCATATTGAAAAAGTAATCTTCATATTCTAGAACAATAAATTTGTAAAAATTTGTGAAAATTCAGCATTTTCAAAACATAAATATTGGCGTAGTCACAACAGGTTAAAGAAATTTCATGTGAAGACTAGTTTGATAAAATAAATTTTGAAAAGATGTATCTCTTCATACTATCAGCCATATATTACCTGACAAGAAATATTTTTATCCTTTAGTTCAGTCGCTCAGTACTGTTCGACTCTTTGTGACCCCATGAATCACAGCACGCCAGGCCTGCCTGTCCATCACCAACTCCCGGAGTTCACTCAAACTCATGTCCATTGAGACGGTGATGTCATCCAGCCATCTCATTCTCTGTCGTCCCCTTCTCCTCCCGCCCCCAATCCCTCCCAGCATCAGAGTCTTTTCCAGTGAATCAACTCATCGCATGAGGTGGCCAAAGTATTGGAGTTTCAGCTTTAGCATCAGTCCTTCCATTGAACACCCAGGACTGATCTCCTTTATAATGGACTGGTTGGATCTCCTTGCAGTCCAAGGGACTCTCAAGAGTCTTATTCAACACCACAGTTCAAAAGCATCTATTCTTTGGCCCTCAGCTTCCTTTATAGTCCAACTCTCACATCCACACATGACTTCCGGAAAAACCATAGCATTGACTAGATGGACCTTTGTTGGCAAAGTAATGTCTCTGTTTTTTAATATGTTATGTAGGTTGGTCATAACTTTCCTTCCAAGGAGTAAGCATAGTTCTGTTAAAACAGCATGTTATAAAGCAGAGATGATACAATATACTAACGCATATATATGGAATTTAGAAAGATGCAAATGATAACCCTGTATATGAGACAGCAAAAGAGACACAGATGTATAAAACAGACTTTGGGACTCTGTGGGAGAGGGTGAGGGTGGGATGGTTTGGGAGAATGGCATTGAAACATTTATATTATCATATGTGAAATGAATCGCTAATTCAGGGTCGATGCATGTTACAGGATGCTTGGGGCTGGTATGCGGGTATGACCCAGAGGGAGGATAAGGGGAGGAGGGAGGGGGGTTTGGGAGGGGGAACTCATGTACACCCAGGGCGGATTCAGGTCAATGTATGTCAAAACCAACCAATATAATATTGTAAAATAATTAGCCTCCAATAAAAATAAAAAAAAAAAGCAGAGACATTACTTCGTCCACAAAGGTCCATCTAGTGATGGCCATGGTTTTTCCAGTAGTAATATATGGATGTGAGAGTTGGACTTTAAAGAAAGCTGAGCTCCAAGGAATTGATGCTTTTGAACTGTGGTGTTGGAGAAGACTCTTGAGAGTCCCTTGGCATCAGGAGATCCAACCAGTCCATCCTAAAGGAAATCAATCCTGAATATTCATTGGAAAGACTGATGTTGAAGCTGAAACTCCAATACTTTGGCCACTTGATGCGAAGAACTGACTCATTTGAAAAGACCCTGATGCTGGGAAAGATTGCAGGCAGGAGGAGAAGGGGACGACAGAAGATGAGATGGTTGGATGGCATCACCGACTCAAAGGACATGAATTTGGGTAAACTCCGGGTTTGGTGATGGACAGGGAGGCATGGCATGCTGCGGTTCATGTGGTAGCAACGAGTTGGACACAGCTGAGTGACTGAACTGAGCTGATTAAAACTTTATATACTAACTTTTATTTATAGAACATACATATATATATATATATATATATATATATACAAGATACTATGAGGATCACATAAAATGTAATCAAAACAGGGCACTTGGAATAGACCTAGAGTTAAGTATGATTTTAGGAACTAGAGAAGCAATTTCCAAAAGGCTTAAGTTCATTGGATAGACATTTATGTAGAATGATCCTGAAAAATACGTCTGAATAGAGTGCCAGACTTTGAAGACAAGTTTTATATGTAAGCCTGTAAAGACATAACAACCAGAGAAAATATGTAGATGGTAAATCTCTATGAAGATAACTACCTATTTGTAAGACTTATTAATTGGAAAAATGCAACAATTCTAAATATGTGTCCCAGAAACTCTTTCTGAGTGACACAGGAGAAGAACTCTGGACAAGGAGGATGGCTGAAACCTTTCCACAGATATTTGAGGAGTTCCCTGGGATCACTCAGCCCTAGTGAGGAAAGTCTTATTATTAGAATTAGTAAATATGCAAGGACCCCAATTTGAGATAGTTTTTCTTTATATGTTATTCCTAGTACAAAAACAACTATGTTTATCTTTATGCAGAGGTAGCTTTCTGTTTTGTTCTGCTTTCAGTTCAGTTCAGTCACTCAGTCGTGTCCGACTCTCCGCGACCCCATGAATCACAGCACGCCAGGCCTCCCTGTCCATCACCAACTCCCAGAGTACACTCAAACTCATGTTCACAGAGTCGGTGATGCCATCCAGCCATCTCATTCTCCGTCGTCCCCTTCTCCTCCCGCCCCCAACCTTTCCCAGCATTAGAGTCTTTTCCAGTGAGTCAACTCGCCGCATGAGGTGGCCAAAGTATTGCAGTTTCAGCTTTAGCATCAGTCCCTCCAATGAACACCCAGGATTGATCTCCTTTAAGGGAATGAATATATTTTCCTATCTAAGTCAACTAATAACAGGGTAAACTATAGAGAACACTGATTTTCAATACCAAACATCAAAGCAGTGATCTCTGAGAGTAACAATCTAGGTGAAGCCTATAATTGTCCCAGCTCACTACTTTAAGAGATTTTTCCAGTTCACAGTACAATAAACTGAAGTTGTTCAGTCATGTCAGACTCTTTGCGACCCCATGGACTGTAACCTACCATGCTCCTCCGTCCATGGGATTTTTCCAGGCAAGAGTACTGGAGTGGGTTGTCATTTCCTTCTCCAGAGGATCTTCCCAACCCAGGGATCGAACCTGGGTCTCCCGCATTGTAGGCAGATGCTTTCCCATCTGAGCCACAAGGGGAGTCAACAGTACAATGGGGAGCAATTAATTCATAGCCCAGGGAACTCCTTGAATTAAGTTGAGCGTCTGAGGAGACCAAAGCAGCTAGACGTGCTTGTGCTCAGTCACTCAGTTGTGTCTAACTGTTTGCGATCCCATTGACTGTAGCCTGCCAGGTTCCTTGTCCTTCTCCTGGCAAGAATATTGGGGTGGGTTGCCATTTCCTTCTCCAAAGGATCTTCTGCAACCAGGGATCGAACCCACATCTCTTGTACCTCCTACACTGACAGGTTGGTTCTTTACCACTGAGCCAAGTCAGAACAATATTCAAGTCTGGGGAATGTATCAAGGCTGTATATTGTCACCTTGCTTATTTAACTTATATGCAGAGTACATCATGAGGAATGCTGGGCTGGAAGCACAAGCTGGAATCAAGATTGCTGGGAGAAATATCAATAATCTCAGATATGCTGATTACACTACCCTTATGGCAGAAAGTGAAGAGGAACTCAAAAGCCTCTTGATGAAAATGAAAGAGGAGAGTGAAAAGTTTGGCTTGAAGCTCAACATTCAGAAAACAAAGATCATGGCATCTGGTCCCATCACTTTATGGGAAATAGATGGAAAAACAGTGGAAACAGTGTCAGACTTTATTTTTTGGGCTCCCAAATCACTGCAGATGCTGATTGCAGCCAGGAAATTAAAAGACTCTTACTCCTTGGAAGGAAAGTTATGACCAACCTTGATAATATATTAAAAAGCAGAGACATTACTTTGCCAACCAAGGTCCAACTAGTCAAGGCTATGGTTTTTCCCGTGGTCATGTATGGATGTGAGAGTTGGACTGTGAAGAAAGCTGATCACCGAAGAATTGATGTTTTTGAACTGTGGTGCTGGAGAAGACTCTTGAGAGTCCCTTGGACCGCAAGGAGATCCAACCAGTCCATTCTAAGGGAGATCGATCCTGGGTGTTCATTGGAAAGACTGATGCTAAAGCTGAAACTGCAATACTTTGGCCACCTCATGCGACGAGTTGACTCACTGGAAAAGACGCTGATGCTGGGAAAGGTTGGGGGCGGGAGGAGAAGGGGGCGACAGAGAATGAGATGGCTGAATGGCATCACCGATTCTGTGGACATGAGTTTGAGTAAACTCCGGGAGTTGGTGATGGACAGGGAGGCCTGGCGTGCTGTGATTCATGGGGTCGCGGAGAGTCAAACACGACTGAGCGACTGAACTGGGGAATGTATCACAATTACTTATTAAATAAAACTTTAATAAATTGAATTTTTAAAAAATTAAGCCAAAGACTTAGAAAAGGTATTTGCAATAATATAGTATTCTGGCCTGGAGAGTTCCATGGACTTAATAGTTCATAGGGTCACAAAGAGTCAGACACAACTGAGTGACTTTCACTTCACTTCACTTCACCTAACAAAAGACTTATATGCAGAATACATAAAAAAATTATATGACTCAATAGGAAAGTCAGATAAGTCAATTTAAAAATAGGTAAAATATTTGAACAGGCACTTCAGAAAAAAAATAAAATCAAATAGAAAACAAACATGTAGAAAGCTTCTTAAATTGTCATTAGAGTAACCAAATCAGAAGGACAACAATAGAATTTTAAGCTAATGGAGGTAATGGAACTCTAGCTGAGCTATTTCAAATCTTAAATGTGGATGCTGTCAAAGTGCTACACTCAGTATGCCAGCAAATTTGGAAAAATCATTGGTGGTCACAGAACTGGAAAAGGTCAGTTTTCATTCCAATCCCAAAGAAAGGCAAATGTCAAAGAACGTATAAACTACCACACAATTGCACTCATTCCACATGCTAGTAAGGTAATACTCAAAATCCTTCAAGCTCGGCTCAAAAAGTACATGAACTGAAAACTTCCAAGTGTACAAGGTGGATTTAGAAAAGGCAGAGGAACCAGAGATCAAATTGTCAACAAATGTTGGATCATTAAAAAAGCAAGAGAGTTCAGAAAAACATCTACTTATGCTTTATCAAAGACTTTGACTGTGTGGATCACAGAAAACTGTGGAAAATTCTTAAAGAGATGGGAATACCAGACCACCTGAACTGCCTCCTGAGAAATCTGTATGCAAGTCAAGGGGCAGCAGTCAGAACTGGACACAGAACAATGGACTGGTTCCAAATTGGGAAAAGGGTATATCAAGGCTGCATATTTTCACCCTGCTTATTTAAATTATTTGCAGAGTACATCATGGGAAATGCTGGGCTGGATGAAGCACAAGCTGGAATCAAGAATAACTTCAGATATGCAGAGGATACCATCCTAATGGCAGACAGTGAAGAGAAACTAAAGAATCTCTTGATGAAGGTGAAAGAGGAGAGTAAAAAAGCTGGCTTAAAACTCAACATTCAAAAAACTAAAATTATGACTTTTGGTCCCATCACTTCATTGCAAATAGATGGGGGAGAAATAGGAACAGTGACAGATTTTATTTTCAATGACTCCAAAATCACTGCAGATGGTGACTATATCCATGAAATTAAAGATGCTTACTCCTTGGAAGAAAATTTATGACCAACCTAGACAGCATATTAAAAGCAGAGACATCCCTTTGCTGACAGAGGTCTCTGTAGTGAAAGCTATGGTTTTTCCAGTAGTCATGTACGGATGTGAGAGTTGCACCATAAAGAGGCTGAGCACTGAAGAATTGATGCTTTAGAACTGTGGCGCTGAAGAAGACTCTTGAGAGCCCCTTGGACAGCAAGGAGATCAAACCAGTCAATCCTAAAGGAAATCAATCCTGAATATTCTTTGGAAGGACTTATGCTGAAGCTTCTATAGTACTTTGGCTACCTGATGCAAAGAGTTGACTCCCTGGAAAAGACCCTGATGCTGGGTAATAATGTGGATAGGAGAAGAAGCGGGCAACAGAGGAAGAGGTGGTGGATAGAATCATTGATTCAGTGGACATGAATTTGAGTAAACTCTGGAGGATAGTGAAGGACAGGGAAGCCTGGTGTGCTGCAGTCCATGTGATCACAAAGATTCAGATATGACTGAGTGAGTGAACAACACCCAGTGGTTAGAGCTCCCTGCTTCCACTGGGAACTAAGATCACACATGCTGTGTGGCATGGCTGAAACAATAAAAAATAAAAGTACTAAACTGGAAACAATTAAAATTTTCGACAACTCTGACACATCTAACAAAGATGATGTATAATTATAAAATGGTGTGTTAAGCAAATATAGAGATTGATCTGCAGCTACATACAATAATAACACAGAATATTCTCACAGATAAACAGAAGAGGATATATTTTGATTCCATGCACATGAATATCAAGATATATATTCTTTGAGTTTTACACTTAATATCAAATTTGCTGACTGTTAAATTTCAGTAGTTATTAATTTTATTAATTTGGAAGAATTATTCTACTAGAACAGGACATTATGAAAACAATAAATGGAATCATAAAATTTGACCTATGATCATTGTTAAGTACCAATGAGAACAGAATGTTGTTTAAACAAATATGCTTTAATGTATAGGGAAATTTACTGCTAAGCAGGAGATTCCTGAATAACTGAAGAAGAAAGAGAAGGAGATGGAGGAGAAGAGGAAGATGGAAGGAGATAAAAGAATGGGTAGAAAGGAAGGAAGGAAAAAAAAAATAAAACTCAAAGCACCCAAATATTATATATGAAACAATCCTGACTTAAAGTATATTCCTCTGATTCTAAAATTGTTGTTTAGTCGCTCAGTTTTGTCTGTTTTCCGACCTCATGGACTGTAAACCGTCAGGTTCCTCTGTGCATGGGATTTCCCAGGCAAGGACACTGGAGTGGGTTGCCATTTCCTTCTCCAGGGGATATTCCCCAACCCAGGTATTGAACCCATGTTTCCTGCATTGCAGGTGGATTCTTTACTGCTGAGCCACGAGGGAAGCCCAATTAGAAAATACATATTATAAATTCTTTAGAGATATCATGCCCTTATATAGAACATACAAAATAATTAATTATTTCTTTCCTCTCAAAGTCTTAAATATGATTCTTTCATTCTTATGCACAGACATGTTTTTGTCATTTTAGCATTTATTCTTTGAAATATATTACAGTTACAATTATAGTTTGGTAATTGTAACAAACTAGATGTTTCCTTGAAATCCTTATGAATGAACAATTCTAACATTGTAGTTAGGATGAAAAAAGATCATAGCACTTCTTAAATAAATCATAATTTTTTTCAACAAGTCTAGAAACGAAATGTTATTATGCTTGACAATCTATCCCTTCTGCCACAAATAAAACACAACTTATATTCTTATATGCATTCTAAATTTCCTACAGCTTGCCTAAATAACACCTGGACACAAAATGAATTTTTAAACTTCAGTCCTTCAGTTGTTACTGTTTCATGCCTTGAATACCTTTCTTATCCTTTTCATCATATTTAATTTCTATTTATTATGCTATGTTTAGTTCAAGTGCTATGATCTCTAAGAAGTCTTCATTGATTCCTCCTGTCAGAATGAAATACTTTTTCCTCTGGCTTCACTCAACATCCTACATGTGTCCTGGTTCAGTACTTTTATTAATTTTCTTTAATTATTTTATTTATTTATATCTCTATATCTGTCTTGCCTAATATTTTCAAAGACAGTGGGACCTATCATCTCTGACCAATGTGTATCCATTACTCACACAGCATCCAGAATGATGTTTCTCAAATGGACTTTGTATTTCAGAACACTTTTAGATTCAAAACAAAAATGAGCAGAAAATATGGGAAGCTGGTTCACAAATAACCCATACCCCCATAATATACAGCTTCTCCTACTATCCACATAGCACACAGAGAGGTACATTTGTTATAATCTATGAAACTACACTGATGCACCATTATCACCCAAAGGCCATATATGTTTACAATAATCTTCACTCCTGATATTGTATACTCTATGGGTTTTAATGAATGTGGAAAGATATATTTTACCACTAGAGAACAATATAAAAATAGTTTCACTACTGTAATAATCCTCTGTACTCAGCTTATTCATTCCTCCCTTCTTTCCCCTAAATGCTTGATCACCTTTTTTCACTGCCTTCATAGTTTTGCCTTTTACAGAATGTTATATCTTTGGAATCATATGGTAGGTATCTGTTTCAGAATGATTTATTTCACTTAGTAATATCCATCTAAATTTACTCCATGTTTTTTCATAGCTTCACAGCTCATTTAGTTCACTGATGGATATAATAGTCCATTGTCTGGATATTCCAGAGTTTATTTATCCATTCCTCCAGTGAAGGGAATCTCATTGTTTCTGAGTATTTGCAACTATGAATAAAGCTACTACAAACCACCACAGGCAGGTATTTACGTGGACATACATTTTCACTTCATTTGGGTAAATATGGAAGAGTTTGATTGCTAGATCATATAGTTAGAGTATGTTTTGTGATAAAGTGCCAGAGTTTTCCAAATGACTATCATTTTTCATTCTCACAATCAATGAATGAGCATTCCTGTTGCTCTGCATACTGCAAATGTTTGGTGTTGTCAGAGTTTTTGATTGTAGACATAGTAAAAGGTAGGCTGTTTTAATTTGCAATCCCCTCACGACATATGATATTGAGCATCTTTCCAAATGCTTATATTTATCATCTGTAAGTCTTTGTTGAGGTATCTGTTCAGATAATTTGTCTATTTAATTGGACTGTTCATTTTCTTATTGCTGAATTTTGAGTTCTTTAAACAATTTGAATTAGTCTTTTATCAAATATTTCTTTTGCAAATATTTTCTCCCAGTCTGTGGCTTGTATTCTCATTTTCTTGACATTGTCTTTCCTAGCACATTTTTTTTTTACTTTTAATGAAGTCCAGCTTATTTATTATTTCCTTCATAGATTTTGTCTTTATTATTGTCTCTAAAAAATCATTACAAAATAAAAGTTATTTAGATTTTCTATGTTATTTTCTACAGGTTTTGTAACTTTTCATCTTACATTTAGGTTTATAGGCATTTGAGGGTTAATATTTTTAAGGGTATAATCTCTGTGTATTATTTTTTCCCCTTGCATGTAGATGTCTATTTCATCCAACAGCTTTTATTAAAGTGATTGTATTCTTCACATTTTATTGTATTTGCTTTTTTTGTCTACTTTCGGTTAACTGTATTTGTGTGGGTCTATGTTTGGGCTCTTTATTCTGCTCCATTGATGTATTATGTCTATTCTTTCACTGATATCACACTCTTTTGGTACTGTATCTTTATAGTAAGTCTAGAAATTGGATGACTCCAGGTCTTCAACTTTGTTTTTCACTTTTAATTATCATGTTAGCCACCCTGGGTCTTTTGCCTCTCCATATAAACTTTAGTATAAGTTTGTTGATACCTATAAATTAACTTGCTGGAATTTTGATTGGGATCACATTGTATAGAGAATGGTTGAGAAGGACTAACATTTTGGCAATATTGAATCTTCACACATATGAACAAAGAATATCTCCCATTTATTTGGTTCTTCTTTGATTTAGTTTACCACAGGTTTTTAGTTTTCTTCACATATATCTTACACATATTTTGTTAGACTTGTACCTAAGTATTTCATTTTGGGGAATGCTATTATAAATCGTACTATGTTTCAAATTTCAAGATTACAATTGTCCATTGTTGGTATATAGGAAAGTAATTGACTTTTATGTATTGAGCTTGTATCTGCAGCATAATATGATCATCCATTAGTTCTAGGATGTATTTGTTGTAGATTAATGCAGGTTTTCTAAGATAAACTTGTCATCTTTGAAGATAGTCTTATGTCTTTCTTCCCAGTAGATGTAGCTTTTATTTCCTTTTGTTTTCTTAATGAATTAACTAAAACTTTCAGTACATTTGAACAGGAGTGGTAAGAGGAGACATCTTTGTCTTATTTTGATCTTAGTGAGATAGCTTCTAGTTTCTTATTAAGTATGATGTTGGCTGTAGGTTTTTTACAGATATTTTTATCAAATTGAGAAAGTTTCCCTAGATTTCTGAAAGATTTTGTCATGAATAGATGTATTCTGTCAAATGCTTTTTCCATACCTGTTGATATAATCATATGATTTTTCTTCTTTAGACTGTTGATGTAATAGATTGAATTAATTGACTTTTTAAATGTTGAACTATCCTAACAAAATTGCAATAAATCTCACTTGACAATGGTGTATAATTTTTAACATAGTTTTGGGTTCAATTGTGTAATATTTTGTTGATGATTTTTGCATCTATGTTTATGAGAGATATTAGTCTGTAGTTTTCCTCTACTGTTTTTTGATTTTGGTATTAGGATACTGCCAACTTGATAACATGAATTAGGATGGATGGCCTCTGCTTCTGTCTTTTGGAAAAGATTGCATGTAATTAGTAAAACTTCTTCCCTAAGTGTTTGGTAGAATTAATCTGTGAATTCCTTTGGGTCTGAAGTTTTCTGTCTCTAAGATATTATTTCAATTCAGTGTCTTTAGTAGGTATCAGCATAATCAGATTGTCTATTTCTTCTTGTGTGAGTTTTGAGAGTTTGTATCTTTTAAGAAATTGATTTAATCTTTTCCCAAATTAGTGGACATAGATTTTCTCATAGTATTGCTTAGAATCCTTTTAATATTCATGGGCTCTGTAGTGATGTCTCCGCTTTCATTTCTGATACTAATAAATTATGTTCTCTATATTAGATAGCCTTCCTAGAGTCTTACTGACTCTATTGATCTTTCAAAGAACCAGCTTTTGGTTTTATTGATTTTCTTTTTTGACTTCCTGTTTTCAGTCTCACTGATGCTGCTCTAATTTTTGTTATTTTTTTTTATTCTTCACTTGGACTTAATATGCTCTCTTTTTATAGAGTCCTAAGGTAGTCAATTTATTATTTTTAAAATAGAATATTAGCAATTAATGTATGAAAATTATATCAGGAGTGACTGAGACATGATTTGAGGATCTCCATGTGCTGCTAAACACCCTAAATTAAAACTGCTGAATAGTTGTTGATTCACTAAAATGAAGGAATCATTCTGAGAACTGGATTTTTTTTTCTGGATGAAAGAAAATATAACTTTCTCTATTAAAATGTGTCCCATAATTCAAATGCATATATAGGACAATTTTACCATCTAATCCAACTTTGTCAACAAAGGTCTGTATAGTCAAAGCTATGGTTTTTCCAGTAGTCATGTATGGATGTGAGAGTTGGATCATAAAAAAGGCTGAACACTGAAGAATTGATGCTTTTGAATTTTAGTACTGGAGAAAACTCTTGAGAGTCCCTTGGACTACAAGGAGGTCAAACCAGTCTATCCTAAAGGAAATCAACCCTTAATATTCATTGGAAGGACTAATGCTGAGGCTGAAGCTCCAATACTTTGGCCACCTGATGCAAAGAGCTGACTCATTGGAAAAGATCCTGATGCTGGGAAGATTGAGGTCAGGAGGTGAAGTGGGTATCAGTGAATGAGATGGTTGGATGGCATCAGGAATTCAATCAATACGAGTTTAAGCAACTCCAGGAGATAGTAAAGAACAGGGAAGACTGGCATGCTGAAGTCTACGGGGTTGCAAAGATTTGGACATGACTGAATAACAGACTGGTTCCAAATAGGAAAAGGAGTATGTCAAGATTGTATATCGTCACCCTGCTTATTTAACTTCTATGCAGAGTACATCATGAGAAATGCTGGGCTGGAAGAAGCACAAGTGGAATCAAGATTGCTGGGAGAAATACCAATAACCTCCGATATGCAAATGACACCACCCTTATGGCAGAAAGTGAAAAGGAACTAAAAAGAGATGAAAGAGAAAGAGGAGAGTGAAAAAGTTGGCTTAAAACTCAACATTCAGAAAACGAAGATCATGGCATCTGGTCCCATCACTTCATGGGAAATAGATGGGGAAACAGTGGAAACAGTGTCAGACTTTATTTTTTTAGGCTCCAAAATCACTGCGGATGCTGATTGCAGCCATGAAATTAAAAGACGCTTACTCCTTGGAAGGAAAGTTATGACCAATATAGATAGCATATTAAAAAGCAGAGACATTACTTTGCCAACCAAGGTCCGTCTAGTCAAGGCTATGGTTTTTCCAGTGGTCATGTATGGATGTAAGAGTTGGACTGTGAAGAACGCTGCTTGCTGAAGAATTGATGCTTTTGAACTGTGGTGCTGGAGAAGACTCTTGAGAGTCCCTTGGACTGCAAGGAGATCCAACCAGTCCATTCTAAAGGAAATCAGTCCTGGGTGTTCATTGGAAGGACTGATGCTAAAGCTGAAACTGCAATACTTTGGCCACCTAATGCAAAGAGTTGACTCATTGGAAAAGACCCTGATGGTGGGAGGGATTGGGGGCAGGAGGAGAAGGGGACGACAGAGGATGAAAGCTGGATGGCATCACCGACTCAATGGACATGAGTTTGGGTAAACCCTGGGAGTTGGTGATGGACAGGGAGGCCTGGCGTGCTGCGATTCATGGGGTCGAAAAGAGTCAGACAGGACTGAGTGACTGAACTGAACAACTGTATGTCAGCCTGTCATACTGTCACTTAGTGTACTATCCACTACTACTAAGGAAAAAGAGGAAGAAAGAAAAAATTGAGTAATTTGAAATATTCAGAGTTGCCACAGTCCAGGTTTATATAGCTTATTTAAGGCTGGGATGAGAATTAGAAACTCCTTCCATATACTTTTCAAGCACTTTATCAGGATTTTTTACTAGGCAGATTACCCAAAGTTCTTTAGAAATCTTATTTTTATGGGAGTAGCCACAGTCTTTCCATTCCGTTCCGTTCCATCACTCAGTCGTGTCCGACTCTTTGCGACCCCATGGACTGTAGCCTACCAGGCTTCTCCGTCCATGGGATTCTCCAGGCAAGAATACTGGAGTGGGTTACCATTTCCTTCTACACGGGATCTTCCCGACCCAGGGACTGAACCCAGGTCTCCCGCATTGGAGGCATATGCTTTAACCTCTGAGCCACCAGGGAAGCGAATGAGTTCAATTATTGAACATGTAATATTATGCAGGGCCCTGCTGAAACTTGGAGTTTCTAGACCAAGGTCTGCATGCCTTCAGTGGCCAATGTCCACTCAATTTCCCCTGGATAATTCGAACAAATCAACCAAGTTTGTGTAATAATTCCCTTCTCTGAGTGTTGCTTTAATGATAAAAAGAGATTCTCTACTAAAGAAAAATCTTAGCTTCTGAATAGCTGTGCTTCATCCCTGATGTTTTAGTCTTTAGGAACAATGGCACCAAATTTAACCAAGTTAAATTTTGCAGGGAGGTGATACAAACATTCTGTAAGGGGATCTTTTGGTGTGATAGTGAAAACGGAACTTTCAGATTATGAATAGTTGGTCTATGGAAGAAACAGCAATATCCATTGACTACTAATCAAAAGGAGATACTACATCCTATGGAACAGAACTTAAAACCCCTATGTGGGATCACTATTAAGCATTTAATGGCCATTTCATTATGTTGTTATTCCAGTATCTTCCCAATGATTAGTATGTGTTGAGGGCAGTGATGACAGTTAAGAGGCCTTAAACTTGAGTCCCTTGATCTGAAATGAAGTTGCATAGATAGCATGACTGTGAATAAGATATTCTGTAAATCCTTAACATTGGGTGGTACTTGAAAAATTGTTGCAGACAGAAAAGGAAAATCCATTTTGTGTACACCTGTTTATTACATGGGACCTCCCTGGTGGTTCAGTGATAAAGAATCTGCCTTCTGATGCAGGAGATTCACATTTGATCCCTGGGTTGGGAAGATCCCCTGGAGAAGGGAATGGCAAACCACTCCAGTATTCTTGCCTGGAGAATTCCATGGACAGAGGAGACTGGGTGGGCTACAATCCACAGGGTCGTAAAAGAGTCAGACATGACTTAGTGACTAAAACAAGAACACTTATTACAATGAGAATAAAGCATCATCCCCTTTTTGATGGAAGAGTCCTCGTATAATCATCCTAACATCAGGAAGTTTGCTGGCCTTCCCCAGGAGTGATATGGTATCACTGGCCTCTGGTATTTGTATGCTGAGCACTTGGCAGAATTAATAATCAGATTAGCCTTGGTAAGAGGAAGCCCAGGATTTTGAGTACATAGTCTCTGCCATCCCTCTGGCCATGCCATTCTGTATAAGAGTTTTTAGATCAAGTACCATGTTGATTAAAGAAAGATCCTGATTTACAACTGTAAAATAACTTCCTCCATTTGCTTTAGATGCCCTTTAATGTGTGTTCATGTTGGATAAACAAGTGTTCTTGCTTTCTGCCTGTTCCAAGAGGTCTTTCTGCATAACTGTCCCAGACATTCTTGTCACTACATCTGCAAACCTCATTCTTTAACAATCCCAGAAACAGGGAGGAGAACCCAGGACCTGTCTTCCACAGAAGCCAGCTTTCTCAGGCACAGAGCAAGCTAGAAAAGGGGAAGGAGAGATTGGAGGATGATGTGGCATGTCTGGAGGATTTAAACAAGAAGAATCAGAAAAGCAAGTGTTTGCATTTTTTTTTACCCCAAGGCTAACCTCTACTTCTGTTTAGTTCAGGCTATACTAAATTATATCTCAGTAAGATTAATGGCGGCGCAGACGCGACGCCAGAGGCGCCGGCCCCGGCGGCGCAGACGCGACGCCAGAGGCGCCGGCCCCGGCGGCGCAGACGCGACGCCAGAGGCGCCGGCCCCGGCGGCGCAGACGCGACGCCAGAGGCGCCGGCCCCGGCGGCGCAGACGCGACGCCAGAGGCGCCGGCCCCGGCGGCGCAGACGCGACGCCAGAGGCGCCGGCCCCGGCGGCGCAGACGCGACGCCAGAGGCGCCGGCCCCGGCGGCGCAGACGCGACGCCAGAGGCGCCGGTCCCGGCGCAACGAGCGATGCAAAGAGGTGCGGCCGTGAGGAGCTACCCCAAGCCTGAGGCCAGGGCCGGCGGCTGAGAGGAGCTACCCCACGTCCACCAGGCGGTGGCTGCGCGGGCGCAGGAGGGCCTAGAGGAGCTACTCTGCGTTCAAGGTCAGGAGGGGCGGCCTTGAGGAGATACCCCTCGTCCAAGGTAAGGTACAGCAGCTGCACTTTGCTGGAGCAGCTGTGAAGAGATACTCCAGGACCAAGGTAAGTGAAACCCAAATAAGAGGATAGGTATTGGGAGGGGGCACCAGAGGGCGGACAGACTGAAATCATAATCACAGGAAACTAGCTGATCTGATCACATGGACCACAGCCGAATGTGGTCCACTGGAGAAGGGAATGGCAAACCACTTCAGTATACTTGCCTTGAGAACCCCATGAACAGTAACAAAGGGCAAAAATGATAGGATACTGAATGAGGAATTCCCCAGGTTAGTAGGTGCCCAGTATGCTACTGGAGCTCAGTGGAGAAATAACTATAGAAGGAATAAAGGGATGGAGCAAAAGCAAAACCAATACCCAGTTGTGGATGTGACCAGTGATAGAAGCAAGGTCCGGTGCTGTAAAGAGCAGTATTGCATAGGAACCTGGAATGTTAGGTCCATGAATCAAGGCAAATTGGAAGTGGTAAAACAGGAGATGACAAGAGTGAATGTTGACATTCTAGGAATCAGTGAATTAAAATGGACTGGAATGGGTGAATTTAACTCAGATGACCATTATAACTACTACTGTGGGCAGGAATCCCTTAGAAGAAATGGAGTAGCCATCATGGTCAACAAAAGAGTCCAAAATGCAGTACTTGGATGCAATCTTAAAAATGACAGGATGATTTCTGTTCTTTTCCAAGGCAAACCATTCAATATTACAGTAATCCAGGCCTATGCCCCAACCAGTAATGCTGAAGAAGCCAAAGTTAATCAGTTCTATGAAGACCTACAAGACCGTTTAGAACTAACACCCAAAAAAGATGTCCTTTTCATTCAAGAGGACTGGAATGCAAAAGTAGGAAGTCAAGAAACACCTGGAGTAACTGGCAAATTTGGCCTTGGAGCACGGAATGAAGCAGGGCAAGAGCTAATAGAGTTTTGTCAAGAGAACGCACTGGTCATAGCAAACACCCTCTTCCAACAACACAAGAGAAGACTCTACACATGGACATCACCAGATGGTCAACACCGAAATCAGATTGATTATATTCTTTGCAACCAAAGATGGAGAAGCTGTATACAGTTAGCAAAAACAAGACCAGGAGCTGACTGTGGCTCAGATCATGAACTCCTTATTGCGAAGTTCAGACTTAAATTGAAGAAAGTAGGGAAAACCACTAGACCATTCAGATATGACCTCAATCAAATCCCTTATGATTATACAGTGGAAGTGAGAAATAGATTTAAGGGACTAGATCTGATTGATAGAGTGCCTGATGAACTCTGGACGGAGGTTCGTGACATTGTACAGGAGACAGGGACCAAGACCATCCCCATGGAAAAGAAATGCAAAAGAGCGAAATGGCTGTCTGAGAAGGCCTTACAAATAGCTGTGAAAAGAAGAAAGGTGAAAAGCAAAGGAGAAAAGGAAAGATATAAGCATCTGAATGCAGAGTTCCAAAGAATAGCAAGGAGAGATAAGAAAGACTTCCTCAGTGATCAATGCAAAGAAATAGAGGAAAACAACAGAATAGGAAAAACAAGAGACCTCTTCAAGAAAATTAGAGATTCCAAGGGAACATTTCATGCAAAGATGGGCTCGATAAAGGACAGAAATGGTATGGACCTAACAGAAGCAGAAGATATTAAGAAGAGGTGGCAGGAATACACAGAAGAACTGTACAAAAAAGATCTTCACGACCAAGATAGTCACGATAATGTGATCACTGACCTAGAGCCAGACATCTTGGAATGTGAAGTCAAGTGGGCCTTAGAAAGCATCACTACTAACAAAGCTAGTGGAGGTGATGGAATTCCAGTTGAGCTATTTCAAGTCTTGAAAGATGATGCTGTGAAAGTGCTTCACTCAATATGCCAGCAGATTTGGAAAACTCAGCAGTGGCCACAGGACTGGAAGAGGTCAGTCTTCATTCCAATCCCAAAGAAAGGCAATGCCAAAGAATGCTCAAACTACCGCACAATTGCACTCATCTCACACGCTAGGAAAGTCATGCTCAAAATTCTCCAAGCCAGGCTTCAGCAGTATGTAAACCGTGAACTCCCAGATGTTCAAGCAGGTTTTAGAAAAGGCAGAGGCACCAGAGATCAAATTGCCAACATCCGCTGGATCATGGAGAAAGCAAGAGAGTTTCAGAAAAGCATCTATTTCTGCTTCATTGACTATGCCAAAGCCTTTGACTGTGTGGATCACAATAAACTGTGGAACATTCTGAAGTACGTCAAGGTTGTATATTGTCACCTTGCTTATTTAACTTATATGCAGAGTACATCATGAGGAACGCTGGGCTGGAAGAAGCACAAGCTGGAATCAAGATTGCTGGGAGAAATATCAATAACCTCAGATATGCAGATGACACTACCCTTATGGCAGAAAGTGAAGAGGAACTCAAAAGCCTCTTGATGAAAGTGAAAGAGGAGAGTGAAAAGGTTGGCTTGAAGCTCAACATTCAGAAAACAAAGATCATGGCATCTGGTCCCATCACTTCATGGGAAGTAGATGGAAAAACAGTGGAAACAGTGTCAGACTTTGTTTTTTTGGGCTCCAAAATCACTGCAGATGCTGATTGCAGCCATGAAATTAAAAGACGCTTGCTCCTTGGAAGGAAAGTTATGACCAACCTTGATAGTATATTAAAAAGCAGAGACATTACTTTGCCAACCAAGGTCCGTCTAGTCAAGGCAATGGTTTTTCCCGTGGTCATGTATGGATGTGAGAGTTTGACTGTGAAGAAGGCTGATCGCCGAAGAATCGATGCTTTTGAACTGTGGTGCTGGAGAAGACTCTTGAGAGTCCCTTATATTGCAAGGAGATCCAACCAGTCCATTCTAGAGGAGATCAATCCTGGATGTTCATTGGAGGGACTGATGCTAAAGCTGAAACTGCAATACTTTGGCCACCTCATGCGATGAGTTGACTCACTGGAAAAGACTCTGATGCTGGAAAAGGTTGGGGGCGAGAGGAGAAGGGGACGACAGAGAATGAGATGGCTGGATGGCATCACCGACTCTGTGGACATGAGTTTGAGTGTACTCCGGGAGTTGGTGATGGACAGGGAGGCCTGGCGTGCTGTGATTCATGGGGTCGCGGAGAGTCGGACACGACTGAGCGACTGAACTGAACTGAAGATTAACAGGGTGGAATATCAGTCCAGTTTATCCCCTTCTTGCTTCAAGTTCAGTGCTCTTCTTTCTTCTCTACAGTTATCATCTAAATAACTCAGCTTTAGAACACTTTATATCTCAATCTATATATTTATTTGTAACAGAATCATACTATTACCTCTGACTTAAAACATTTTAGATTCTTCACAAAAGGTTTTTAGGAAAAAAAATAAGTTCTTTAAGGTATTCTGTGTTTTCTTAAGTGATTAAAAAAAAAAAAATCACTACCGCCTTCCCTGAAGAATTCACTCATTTATTTGTTTATTTTAGTTAATATTATCTACTAGTTGAGGATTTCTAGGACTTTTACAATGATACAAATCTAGGCACTTTACTGTAGAGATCTTTAGATGTAAAGACGTAAAGATCTTTAGTGTAAACATTCCTAAGACGTTGAGTGTTTATCAAAGTGGTTCTCAAAGGACTGCACATTAGAAAAAGTGGATAGCAAAGAAAACTGAAAACAAAACCAACAAAACAACCGAGCTTCTCCACTCCACCCCCGCAAAAAAAAAAAACAAAAACAAAAAACAACACCTCTTGAAATGGAATTAGGCCCCAATATTTCTTTAATACCTACCTGGATATGTTACTGTTTGACATTATTGGTTCACTTAAAATCCTTCAAATTCTCTAGTTCTTAAGCTGCTGCTGCTGCTAAGTCACTTCAGTCGTGTCCGACTCTGTGTGATCCCATAGACGGCAGCCCACCAGACTCCCCCGTCCCTGGGATTCTCCAGGCAAGAACACTGGAGTGGGTTGCCATTTCCTTCTCCAATGCATGAAAGTGAAGTCGCTCAGTCGTGTTAGACACTGTGCGACCACATGGACTCAGGCTACCAGGCTCCTCCGTCCATGGGATTTTCTAGGCAAGAGTACTGGAGTGGCTTGCCAGTGCCTTCTCCGAGTTCTTAAGCTAGCCATCTCAATTCACAAAATTATTTTAAAATTTATTTTCTATAAATATATTGTATGCTGCTGCTGCGCTAAGTCACTTCAGTCGTGTCGGACTCTGTGTGACCCCATAGACGGGCAGCCCACCAGGCTCCCTCGTCCCTGGGATTCTCCAGGCAAGAACACTGGAGTGGGTTTCCATTTCCTTCTCCAATGCAGGAAAGTGAAAAGTGAAAGTGAAGTCGCTCAGTCGTGTCCGACTCTGTGCGACCCCATAGACGGGCAGCCCACCAGGTTCCCCAGTCCCTGGGATTCTCCAGGCAAGACTACTGGAGTGGGTTGCCATTTCCTTTTCCAGAAATATATTGTATACTTTTGCCAAAATTGTGATGTTCCTAAATTGTAGTCTTTATTTATTTAATTGGAGGTTAATTACTTTACAATATTGTAGTGGTTTTCACCATACATTGACATGAATCAGCCATGGGTGTACATGTGTCCCCCATCCTGAACCCTCCTCCCACCTCCTTCCCCATCCTATCCCTCAGGGTGTCTCAGTGTACCAGCTTTGAGAGCCCTGTTTCATGCATCAAACTTGGACTGGTGATCTATTTCACATATAGTAATATACATGCTTAAATGCTATTCCCTCAAATCATCCCACCCTCACTTTCTCCCACAGAATCCAAAAGTCTGTCCTTTATACCTGTGTCTCTGTTGCTGTCTCACATATAGGGTGATCGTTACCATCTTTATAAATTCCATATATATGTGTTAATATACTGTATTGGTGTTTTCCTTTCTGACTTACTTCACTCTGTATAATAGGTTCCAATTTCACCCACCTCATTAGAACTGATTCAAATGTGTTCTTTTTAATGGCTGAAGGTGGCTCAGAGGTTAAAGCGTCTGCCTCCAATGCGGGAGACCGGGGTTCGATCCCTGGGTCGGGAAGATCCCCTGGAGAAGGAAACGGTAACCCAATCCAGTATTGTTGCCTGGAGAATCCCATGGACGGAGAAGCCTGGTAGGCTACAGTCCACGGGGTCGCATAGAGTCGGACACGACTGAGCGATGGAACGGAACAGATGTATATGTACCATAGCTTCCTTATCCATTCGTCTGCAGATGGACATATAGGTTGCTTCCGTGTTCTAACTATTGTAAAAAGTGCTGTAATGAACATTGGGATATATGTGTCTCTTTCAATTCTGGTTTCCTCAGTGTATATGCCCAGCAGTGGGATTGCTGGGTCATATGGCAGTTCTATTTCCAGTTTTTAGAGGAATCTCCACAATGTTATCCATAGTGGTTGTATTACTTTGCATTCCCACCAACAGTGTAAGAGGGTTCCCTTTTCTCCACACCCTCTCCAGCATTTATTGCTTGTAGACTTTTTGATAGCAGCCATTCTGACCAGCATGTGATGGTACCTCACTGTGATTTTGATTTGCATTTCTCTGATAATTTGTGATGTTGAGCATCTTTTCATGTGTTTGTTAGCCATCTGTGTGTCTTCTTTGGAGAAATGTCTATTTAGTTCTTTGGCCCATTTTTTGATTGGGTTGTTTATTTTTCTGGTATTAAGCTGCATGAGCTGCTTGTATATTTTTGAGATTAATTGTCAGTTGCTTCGTTTGCTATTATTTTCTCCCATTCTGAAGGTTGTCTTTTCACCTTGCTTATAATTTCCTTCGTTGTGCAAAAGCTTTTAAGTTTAATTAGGTCGCATTTGTTTATTTTTTTTTTTTTAATTTCCATTTCTCTGGGAGGTGGGTTGTAGAGGATCCTGCTGTGATTTATGACAGAGAGTGTTTTGCCTACATTTTCCTCTAAGAGTTTTGTAGTTTCTGGTCTTACCTTTAGATATTTAATCCATTTTGAGTTTATTTCTGTGTATGGTATAGAAAGTGTTCTAGTTTCATTCTTTTACAAGTGGTTGACCAGTTTTCCCAGCACCACTTGTTAAAGAGATTGTATTTTCGCCATTGCATATTCTTGCCTCCTTTGTCAAAGATAAGGTCCATAGTGCATTGATTTATCTCTGGGCTTTCTATTTTGTTCCGTTGATCTACATTTCTGTCTTTGTGCCAGTACTATATTGTCTTGTTAACTATAGCTTTGTAGTATAGTCTGAAGTCAGGCAGGTCGATTCCTCCAGTTCCATTGTTCTTTCTCAAGATTGCTTAGGCTATTCGAGGTTTTTTGTATTTCCATACAAGTTGTAAAATTATTTGTTCTAGTTCTCTGAAAAATACCATTGGTAGCTTGATAGGGATTGCATTGAATCTATAGATTGCTTTGGGTAGTATACTCATTTTCACTATATTGAGTCTTCCAATCCATGAACTTGGTATATTTCTTCGTCCATTAGTGTCCTCTTTGATTTCTTTCATCAGTGTTTTATAGTTTTCTATATATATAGGTCTTTTGTTTCTTTAGGTAGATTTATTCCTAAGTATTTTATTCTTTTTGTCACAATGTTGAATGGAATTGTTTCCTTAATTTCTCTTTCTCTTTTCTCATTTTTAGTGTATAAGAATTCAAGGGATTTCTGTATATTAATTTTATATCCTGCAACTTTACTATATTCATTGATTAGCTCTAGTAATTTTCTGTTGCCTAAATTGTATTCTTCATTGTGTCATACAGGTCACTGAATCTTTAATTTTTCAAACTCATCTTCTTGCTTTCATATATCCTCATGTTATTCCTGCAAATAAAAATAATGACAGTTATATAGAAATAAGAATTTACTTCTGGGTGATGGAGATAATTTTTTTAATTAAGTTTGCTGACAGAGTTTTTATTTGAAATTTATGATAAAAATAATTATAAATTTGAACTAAAGTGTCAGTCTTAGATAATTCTTTTTCCTTAGATATACTGACAATTCAGTTCAGTTCAGTCACTCAGTCGTGTCCAAGTCTGCGATCCCATGGACTGCAGCAGTCCAGGCCTCCCTATCTATCACCAACTCCCAGACTTTACCCAAACTCATCTCCACTGAGGTGGTGATGCCATCGAACCATCTAATCCTCTGTCATCCCCTTCTCCTCCCGCCTTCAATATTTTCCAGCATCAGGGTGTTTTCGAGTGAGTCAACTCTTTGCATTGGTGGCCAAAGTATTGGAGTTTCAGCTTCAACATCAATCCTTCCAATGAATATTCAGGGCTGATCTCCTTTGGGATGGACTGGTTGGATCTCCTTGCAGTCCAGGTGACTCTCAAAAGTTTGCTCCAACACGACAGTTCAAAAGCATCAATTCTTCAGCACTCATCTTTCCTTGTGGTCCAACTGTCACATCCATACATGACTACTGGAAAAACCATAGCCTTAACTAGATGGACCTTTGTTGGCAAAGTAATTTCTCTGCTTTTTAATATGCTGTCATAACTTTTCTTTCAAGGAGTAAGCATCTTTTAATTTCATGGCTGCAGTCACCATCTGCAGCGATTTTGGAGCCCCCCAAAATAAAGTGTGCCACTGTTTCCACTCTTTCCCCATCTATTTGCCATGAAGTGATGGGACCAGATGCCATGATCTTCGTTTTCTGAATGTTGAGGTTTAAGCCATCTTTTTCACTCTCCTCTTTCACTTTCATCAAGAGGCTCTTTAGTTCTTCGCTTTCTGCCATAATTGTAATGTCATCTGGATATCTGGTTATTGATATTTCTCCCTGCAATCTTGATTCCAGCTTGTGCTTCCTCCAGCCCAACATTTCTCATGATGTACTCTGCATATAAGTTAAATAAGCAGGGTGACAATATACAGCCTTCATGTACTCCTTTTCCTATTTGGAACCAGTCTGTTTTCCCATGTCCAGGTCTAACTGTTGCTTCCTAACCTGCATACAGATATCTCAAAAGGCAGGTCAGGTGGTCTGGTATTCCCATCTCTTTCAGAATTTTCCAAAATTTGTTGTGATCCACACTGTTATATTAACAATTAAAGTTTCCTAATTCTCTATTGAGTAATACAGTTAAAAATGATAAAAGTTTAATTTTTAGGTTAAAAAGTTTTATAATAACTTGAGAAACTCTTCATATTATAATGGTTCTTTTTTTACAAAAGAAAATGGAATGCAGAGTAGCACACCTACACAAAATCACCAAGTTTGCACAAGTTTAATATAAATTATTACAGAAATTCTAATGAGGTGATAAATTTCCTAAAGACTCTCAAGGTTTTGATAGAACTACTTGTTAAGGATTTGTGAAAACATTTTGACAAATATATCCCAATCAGAACAATTTACTGATGTCATTTGACTAACACCCACCATCTATCAATGCTCTCCTTTCAGTAAAGAAGTTGTTTCACTAAATGTAGATAATCCTTTAAACACTGATCTCTGAGATACTTAAACTCTTCCAGTGAACTTTTTTTCACCCTTCCTTACCAACTCACTCCTATGACCATATATTGGATCTAATTATTATTGATAACTACAAACTTTGAACATATAGGTTTTAAATATCTAACATTTAAGGCACCATCTCCTGTTTTTCCCATCTCATGCTTTTTAGTAGGCTAACTTCAGCAATCCTCCAACCTTACCAGAATGTATATATCAGTATGTAGAGATCTGTCTTCCATTGATCCAATTCTTATGTTCTCCATTCTCTTTCCTACTTTTACTGAATCTTCTATCTCAACTCCCATGCCATCATCCCCCACCTTTGTACTCACTTTACAGAAAAAAACAATATTTGATTAAATACCATTTTCCTACACTTCTGTTTATATAGTTAAGCCTGCTAAAGTGGTAAAAAGCATGCTTACTGCTCTTACTTTAAATATATGGTGGTCTAATCTCAGATTGTTCCTTAGGACTGTCTTGCAGTCCTACTATATTTCCTCATTTTACTCACTCTCCCAGAGGATTAATTCAAATGTCTTATCTCTTTTCAAATACCTCCTACCATCCTCATTTTAGTTCTTAGTTCACTAGGAAGCCAAAAGAGTTTAGGACACATGAAATCTAAACCTAACACAGCTACCTATCTGTATGAGTATAATACCTCCATTCTGTTACTATAAATTGACTGTCTTTCATCTAATCTAAAACCATATACTTAAGTTGTACTCTGCACTCATCCTATATCATGCTCTCAAGGGTTTTGTTCCTGAAAGTTTTTCCCATGATATCCCAAATTATTTTTAATCCCCACCCTCTGAATATTGTCATCAGCATTTAATCTTGCAATTATTGTATTGTCTCTAAAATATTCTGTCTTGACCCCTCTTCCCTCCAGTGACCAGTCCGTTACATTATTTCTTTTCTCTATTTCTCACACACATACACAAGCAGAAAGAATTTCTCTAGTATTTAAATCTATTTCATTCTCTTCTCTCTTGAATCACTCCGGTCTGGCTTTCACCTACCATTTCATAGACCCTGCATTTGTAAAGATCACAATGATGTCCATTGCTAAATCCAACACTCGGTTGCTCATCCATTGCTCATAGAACAGTGGCAAGTAAGACTTTATTCAAGAATATTGCAACAGAGAAAACACACTACACTGTTTCACTAAAAAGAAAGACAGGAGGATTTTTAAGCACTAGGACGAGCTAGTGGAAAATTACTGACAGACTTTGAGGGGGTGAGATGGATCAATTGGATGTGCCTAGTATGCTGAGTCATTCCTGAGTTTGAAATTTTTTTTTTCCTGTGACATCTGTATTTGTTAATTGAAGATAAATCTACTATATCCTTTGATGTTTACATTTCAAAGAGATATTTTCCAGGTTTTTGACAAAGAATCAATTCCTGGGTTGTAATATTGGAAAAATATTGGGAGGAGACTTACGTATGTATATATATAATGATGGCACTGGAGAAGGGAATGGCACAATACACACTCCAGTATTCTTGCCTGGAGAATCCCATGGACAGAGGAGCCTGGAGGGCTTACAGTCCATGGGGTTTCTAAGAGTTGGACATGTCTGAGCAACTAACACACACACACACGGCGGTGCTAGTGGTAAAGAACCTGACTGGCAATACAGAAGACATGAGAGACTCAGGCAGGATCCTGGGGTCGGGAAGATCCCCTGAAGGAGGAAATGGCAACCCGCTCCGGTATTCTTGCCAGGAGAATTCTATGGACATAGGAGCCTGGCAGGCTACAGTACATAGGGTAACAAAGAGTCAGACAGGACTGAAGCAACTTAGCACTGATATATATTTATTAGATAATAGCTACAGTCCATGGGGTCACAGAGTTGGACATGACTGAAATGACTTAGTATAGCATAGATATATATTACATATTCCAATGAGGTATATAAAGGAAATATAATGGAAACTTTTCTATATTAAATATTCTAAGAAAGGAGAGACCAGGGTTTTCTGTCAGAAAGCAACTTGTCTAAAGGTTAGTCAAGCTGAGGGAAATATAAAGATCATTTTGGTTAGTTGTTATTACACTATTGACATGAGGAGGAATAATTTTTACCTTGGTTATCTATTGAGAGATTTTGACACTCCCTTGCCCAATTTTCATGGTGAAAGAACTATTGAAGGATTTCAGACACTCAGACATTGAGCTCTGAGTTATGATGTTGTTGTGTAATCACTAAGTTGTATCTGATTCTTTTGAGACCCCATATTCTGCAAGGAGATCCAACCAGTCCATTCTAAAGGAGATCAATCCTGGGTGTTCATTGGAAGGACTGATGCTAAAGCTGAAACTCCAATACTTTGGCCACCTCATGCGACGAGTTGACTCACTGGAAAAGACTCTGATGCTGGGAAAGGTTGGGGGCGGGAGGAGAAGGGGACGACAGAGAATGAGATGGCTGGATGGCATCACTGACCCTGTGGACATGAGTTTGAGTAAACCCCGGGAGTTGGTGATGGACAGGGAGGCCTGGCGTGCTGTGATTCATGGGGTCGCGGAGAGTTGGACACGACTGAGCGACTGAACTGAACTTAACTGAATAACTAGTATCTGTTCCAATTTTGAGAAAAGTGGTAGAACAGGACCTTTATTTTTCTCACTAAACTTTCTGCTATAGGATCCCGGGAAAAGAGGCCACCATGACCTTTTGAGACACTGCTCTAAAAAGTTTAAAGGAAAAAGGATCTAAGCAGCACAACAGGTAAACTATAGTGGACCTCATGCTGGGCTACCCTGATGACCTTTTCAGAGCTGAATGGCTTGTTCCATCAGTGGCTGGAATTGCTGCTGAATGACACCCCTCAGCTCTCAGCTTGTCTTGCAAGCTGTCCTCAGCTCAAAGATCCATTTTGCACAAGACCAGTGTCTCTGTCCAAGGCTAGCTTTCATTCAGTGACTGCAAGGAAATCAAATCTATCAACCTTCAATGAAATCAACACTGAATATTCATTGGAAGGACCGACGCTGAAGCTCCAATAATTTGGCCACCTGATGTGAACAGCCCATTCATTAGAAAATACCCTGATGCTGGGAAAGATTGAAGGCAGGAGTAGAAGGGGATGACACAAGATGGTTGGATGGCATCACTGACTCAATGGATGTGAATTTGAGCAAATTCTGGGAGATGGTGAAGGACAGGGAAGCCTGATGTGGTGCAGTCCATGGGGTCACAAAGAGTTGGACATGATTGAGTGACTAAACAACAAAAACAGTCTCTCTATCCAAAGCTAGCTTTCATTCAATGACTAATCTACAGAAGAGCATAAAGTTCCAGCCCTCATATATCAACTTGTGACACACCCAAGCCCCACACATTTTAGGATAATTTCAATGGACTATTCTAACTTCAACACTCATATAGGATGAATGACTCCATTATAGTCCAATTTCTCCTTCTGCTCTTTCTTGTTCTTTTTCTTTTCCATATGAGTAACCATCCTGTGAATATGTTCCAATAAATTTCTCATATGCTAATTGTCACCTAAGGATCTATATTCCAGAGGGCTCACCTTTCAGCATTGCTAGATTTTCATCGGTTTTTCATATCCAACTCTTCCAATGTTTGCCATGTAGCACATAATAATAATCATCAGAGTACTGTTTTAATTATAGCTTTGCTCTGTTTAATTACCTATCCTGAATAATCATTGTTCATAAGATTGTGTTCAAATTCCTTAGTTAAAATTGAAGTTTTAGGCAGTCTGGCGACAGTTTTAAAAGCCACCTTCAAAATCCACTATTTTATGACAATGTCTTCTTTTACATTTTATTTTAATGCTCAACATCTATTCTTATATATCAAGATCATCCCTCCCATGCTCTTGTATGATGATTACATGAGGAATACACTCAAACCTATACCTTTCCAGATCCTGTTCCATCTTCTATTAAGTCTCAAATTTTTATTAACCCTCTGTTTCTTATTACCTAATAGTCTTTCCTCATTTACTTACAATGGACTGCAAGGAGATCCAACCAGTCCATCCCAAAGGGCAGTCCTGGGTGTTCATTGGAAGGACTGATGTTGAAGCTGAAACTCCAAAACTTTGGCCGCCTGATGCAAAGAAATGACTCATTTGAAAAGACCCAGATCCTGGGAAAGATTGAGGGCAGGAGGAGAAGGGGATGACAGCGGATGAGATGGTTGGATGGCATCACCGACTCAATGGACACGAGTTTGGTTAAACTCTGGGAGTTGGTGATGGACAGGGAGGCCTGGTGTGTTGTGATTCATGGGGTCACAAAGAGTCGGACACAATTGAGTGACTGAACTGAATGATTGTCATCTTTACTATTCATTAACTCACTATGAGAAACAAGAACTGAATATCTTGTATACAACTGCTTCATGAGATGGAAGGTAAAACATAAAAATAGCTCAGTCAAGGAATATGAAAACTCCTAAAAATAACATAATTTTGTCATTAACAATTTTAATTAGCTTATGGTTTTTACCATCACTTCAAATTTTTTATCTGCATAAATCTTAAGCTTCCTAATGTATTAATAATTACCTTAGGTACAGTAAGGAATATGAGCTCCCTCTCTCAATCTCTTTGCCTTACTCTCTTCATTCTTATGAAATCACAGCGATCCAGAAATATGCATACAGAAATTGCTTGTTAAATTGAACTGACAGAATATAAATTAGTTTGGATAATATATGTATGTTTTATTAGGGAAGAAGGAAATAATCCTATAAAACAGCCCTGAAGAAATTTTCATATATTAAAAAATTAAAATTAAAAATAACTATGAAACATGCCTAAAGGCTCCTTTATGATATAGAGCTAAAAATTAGAACCAGACCAATATAACAACAGTCAAAACCTATTTTGATAAAGTTTGCAAGGTAGGGAACAAGATGACTATCACCAAATATGAATATGTTTTATACTTTGGATATAATTTCTTAGAATGTTAGATGACATTTTAAGTTTTTCAATAAAAAATAACCACAATATCTGAGTGTTATCAATAAACCATATTCTAAAATCCCACTAGAGAGTAATGTAAATATAAGATGACAAAGCATAAGGCAACAAATTTCCCTAGTGCTTACTTCACAAATCATCATGCATGTTTAATATGAAACCACTCATTTATGAAATAAACATTATTTTCTTACCATTTCTACAATAACACTGTGGAAAAAAGTAAATTTGTTTATGAAGAAAAACAACAAAAGAAAGAAAAAGTAAAGGGAGAATAATCAGGGGAAGGAAAGAGGGAAAGAAGGAAATAAGATAAAGAAAGAAGAGAAGAAATACCATTGTAGAGGATTGACCAGAGCTATAATTTCCCCAGGATGCCAGGAATATTATTTAACTTGATGAATGCATTCAATGACATATACCAGTGCTATTTGAGGGTAATTTGTTATGATGAATACAAGGAAGAACTGAAGGAATTCACATTTTTGTTTTATTCTTCTATGCCTGCTGACAACTTTTATGCCTCACCTCTTCTGTTTCCCTGTGTGCGATATAACTGGATAAGTTGATAAGATGTCTAGGTGCCTCTTCCTTAGGTATGGCGGGGGAGTGGGGGTGGGTATTTAAGCCATGCAAGCCCCACCTTAGGCACATACCCTCACTGACCCACCCTCTATCCACGATAAAAAAACAGACCAGTTTCCTTTCCTTGTTGGCTCAAGCCATTCAGGGCCTGCTTAAGAAGCCTGCCCTGCTCTCCAGAGTTGTCAATTATATAAATAACAACTCTTCATACTCTCTTGGTGTGTGTGTTGCATCATTAGTTTCAACATATGGACCAAATTTTTGGTAGGAGTCCATCTACCTCTATGTGTGAATATTACATGCTGCCACAAATAAAGTCATATTTTTCTTGAAAACATTCATGGCAAATATGCTCAAAATCAACCATTATATTCTAATTTTATAGTAAATAAAATGAGAACATTACACCTGAAGGAAAGTTACATGCTCAAAATAGCCTGAAGTTTAAATTCCCCTTCAGGTCCTCCCCACCATTCTATGCAAAACAAAGAACTCTCTCACCTGAAGGAAAAAAAAAAAATGGGCAATAAGGTTGATCATGCCAAACTCCCAGCTGGTCCTGGCCAGAGTCCGATCTTCAGAATTCCTTGCCCCAGAGATAACTACTCTGAACAACTTTGGAGAACAGGCCCCCTTAAGACAGTAGATTTCCACATCTATGCCTATCTTTACTTACTCTTTTCTTGGGTTAGTGCAGCAGCTCACTAGTCTGCCTGCTGCCCCTTCTCACCTCATTAAAGGTGATCTATTCCTATAATGTGCCGGTCTCTTTCATTTTTCTGAAACTCTCTTTCTCTAACTCCCTTACCCTACACCACCTAGGGTTAGAAATTCAGAAATTTTGTGATGTTTACCCACCTTGAATCATTAACAACTGATTTACTTGCTATTTATTTTTGCTAGTCTAATAATACCTAATAATATTGGGGAATTACTATGTGACAAAGACTGTACTAAGAACTATCTAATTTAACCCTGTGATAATATTACTGTGTGGTAAATAATGACAGTGTTAGCAGTTCAATCGTGTCTGACTCTTTGCGACTCTATGGACTGTAGCCCGCTAGGCTCCTCTGTTCATGGAGTTCTCCAGGCAAGGATATTGGAGTGGGTAGTCATTCCGTTCTCCAGGTGATCTCCCTTACTCAGGAAATGAACCCAGGTCTCCTGCATTGCAGGTGAATTCTTCATCATCTGAGCCACTAGGGAAGCCCAGTAAATAATGATAGTATTTTCATTTGCTGATGAGAAATTAAACAATAAAAAGTTCATGAATTTGTTCAAATACACCATGATGAGACATTTGATTCACCCAAGTATACCAAGCTGGTTTAAGCCTTGTCTTCCTGACTTCAGAATACACGCTTTTAAATCACTCTACTTTATTGCTTCTCCATCAAGAAACAGTCAATGCAATAAAAATCCAGAAAATATAGTTCCAGGAATATTTATGAAGCCAAATATTCATGTTAGAAAATTGATATTTTCCAAAGTATCAAAGGCTAGATGTACTGTTTTACTTATAATTACACAACTGAAATAGAGTTAAAAGCAAACTTTAATGAAATTAACAGATACAATGGTGCTTATCCTATTGCTAGGTAGTTAGAAAAGGGAAACAGTGCCCAAAATGGTGGTCAGCAATAGGAGAACGTACTCACACTCCTTTCACTAACTGGACCCGAGTTCATGATTCATTTGCATGACATCCCCCTCTCACCCCTTTCCTAATTGATCTTGGGCTCATGCTCATTTGCATGGGGCACAACCAATCAAGCCTCAGGAACTTCCAAAGAGGAAGTAAGAAAAGTGAGAAAATAAAGAAAGAAGCTGAAATGGGTCAAGACCACTCCTATAGGGGCTGGTCCACTTGCTCTCACATCTCAAGAGTGTACTGCTTGCTTAATAATTCCTGCCTGCTTGAGCTGTCCTCAACTGTCATTTCAATTCTTTGCTACAATGAGATATGAACCAAGGGAAAAGAACAGACCCAACACTATGTTTTAAAAGTTTTCAAAGAGTTGACAAATATGAGGGTCGCAGTGATCATCCTGCTTGTCAAAAAATACATACATTTTGTTGTAAGGAGGGCTACCTAACCTTGACCCACTTCATAATTGGATTATTCTAATTTTTGCCTTTAGTGTAACCAACAATACTAATTCCAGTTTTCTACATAATTATCTGTATTCACACTGTTTTAAATGCATTATCTTGTTGGATTCATAAATTAAAAAAGAACTTAGGTTTAACTCACAGCAAGGATGTATTTTATTTCTAATTTGTGTTAACCAACAGGTCTTTTGATGTCTTACTAATGTGGAATTAATTTGCATTTACTGATTTTAAATCACTTTGATATGCAGGTTAAGTGTTTCCAGGATTCTCCATCATTACTCATAAATATGTTTTAAATTTCACTTGTAGATATTTTAGGTATATTTGCAACATCATCCAACACAAATTCATTTTTATAGTTATGCTGGATTGTTATACCAATTATATTTATGTAGATTCATTTTTTTGTTTGCTTGTGTGCTCAGTAGAATACTTGAGTAGGTTGTCATTTCCTCCTCCAAGGGATCTTCCCTAACCAGGGACTGAACCTGAATCTCTTCTATCTCCTGTATTGGCAGGCAGATTCTTTATCACTTGTAGCATTTCGGAAGCCCATGTAGATACACATTATAATTCAAATTATGCACATCCTTTAGTATAAGGAAACCAGAAGTCAAAACTGATACAAGGTGAGGGTATATTAAGGTCACTATATTTGTTCCTGCTATGAATTGTTATAAGATGCTTTCTTTTTCTATCATGTGTCATTTTGCTTTTATAATTACTGAAAACCATATTTTCTGTGATATCACTTGCATCTCTAGTAATCTCTGTATTATATTTGCACAGTTTGTTCTCTTGATGTGCCTTTGCATAAAAAATACAATTTTTCAAATCAGGCAGAAATTAAATTCAGGCTTTAGAAATAACATCTGTGACTACACATTTAAAAAGCTTTATTAGACATTTGAAAACATGCTTTACTTTGAAAGTAGAAAATAAACCTGGAGATTTCAGATACTTTTGAAAGTATGTCTACATTATTTTAAACTAATGAAAAGCCTTGTTATTAAGAAACAGAGAAAATTCATAAAAAGGGTGTAATCTGAATCTATTTTCCAGAAAGCTTTAATACTGACCTCTTTTCTCTCATTATTCCTGGATGTTTTTATTTTATTGTATTTTAAGATTCTGTCCTCTAAAGATTATATGGGTTTGAGATGCCCAAGATCACATAACCATGATAAAGAAAGGAGCCGAAGAATTAAGTTAAACAGGAACAACAACAACAAAATAATTGAGAGTTAACAATCTCAATGGCATTTATCTAGAATTATATTTTTCTATCTCAGACACATCCATCATTTATGTTTCCCAATTCTATACACATACATGAAATTAGAGAGGTAAATGATAGATATAAAGCCCACATATTTCTGTATCTATCATTTAAAAGTTCTAATTAATGGTAACTTTTTGAAATTAAGGAAACTATATAAATAAATGCTTAGTACTTCTCCCACTGTACAAAAGTGGGTTTACAAATATTGAGGAGCTATTTACTATGCCTGTAAGAATTTAGATGATTTAATATTTGCCTAAATATTTGGCCTTGGTAATTCAATTTATCATTAATTTAATATCATTAAATTTAATTAATTATATCATTAATTTAATTTTTCATAGTTGAAAACAGGGGAAATGACAAAGCATTCCTGCAACTGACATAGATAGGAAAGCCTAGAAGGGCAATGGATTCAGGATGCCTCAGTTCAGTTCAATTGTTCAGTCCTGTCCGACTCTTTGCGACACCATGAATCACAGAACGCCAGGCCTCCCTGTCCATCACCAACTCCCGGAGTTCACTCAAACTCATGTCCATCGAGTCGGTGATGCAATCCAGCCATCTCATTCTCTGTCTTCACTTTCTCCTCCTGCCCCCAATCCCTCCCAGCATCAGAGACTTTTCCAGTGAGTCAACTCGTTGCATGAGGTGGCCAAAGTACTAGAGTTTCAGCTTTAGCATCAGTCCTTCCAATGAACACCCCAGACTGATGTCCTTTAGAATGGACTGGTTGGATCTCCTTGCAGTCCAAGGACTCTCAAGAGTCTTCTCCAACACGACAGTTCAAAAGCATCAATTCTTTGGCGATCAGCTTTCTTCACAGTCCAACTCTCACATCGATACATGACCACTGGAAAAACCAAAGCCTTGACTAGATGGACCTTGGTTGGCAAAGTAATATCTCTGCTTTTTGATATGTTATGTAGGTTGGTCCGGAGAAGGCAATGGCAAGCCTCTCCAGTACTATTGCCTAGAAAATCCCATGGATGGAGGAGCCTGGTTGGCTGTAGTCTGTGGGGTCGCTAAGGGTCGGACACGACTGAGCGACTTCACTTTCACTTTTCACTTTCACACATTGGAGAAGGAAATGGCAACCCACTCCAGTGTTCTTGCCTGGAGAATCCCAGGGATGGGGGAGCCTGGTGGGCTTCCGTCTATGGGGTCACACAGAGTTGGACACGACTGAAGTGACTTAGCAGCAGCAGCAGCAGCATGTAGGTTGGTCATAACTTTTCTTACAAGGAGTGAGCGTCTTTTAAATTCACGGCTGCAATCAGTATCCACAGTGATTTTGGAGCCCCCAAAAATAAAGTCTGACACTGTTTCCACTGTTTCCCCATTTATTTCCCATGAAGTGATGGGACCAGATGCCATGATCTTTGTTTTCTGAATGTTGAGCTTCAAGCCAACCTTTTCACTCTCCTCTTTCACTTTCATCAAGAGGCTTTTGAGTTCCTCTGCACTTTCTGCCATAAGGGTGGTGTCATCTGCATATCTGAGGTTGATATTTCTCCCAGCAATCTTGATTCCAGCTTGTGCTTCCTCCAGCCTAGCGTTCCTCATGATGTACTCTGCATATAAGTTAAATAAGCAGGCTGACAATATACAACCTTGACGTACTCCTTTTCCTATTTGGAACCAGTTTGTTGTTCCATGTCCAGTTCTGACTGTTGCTTCCTGACCTGCATACAGGTTTCTCAAGAGGCAGGTCAGGTGGTCTGGGATTCCCATCTCTTTCAGAATGTTCCACAGTTTATTGTGATCCACACAGTCAAAGGCTTTGGCATAGTCAATGAAGCAGAAATAAATATTTTTCTGGAACTCTCTTGCTTTCTCCATGATCCAGCAGATGTTTGCAATTTGATTTCTGGTGCCTCTGCCTTTTCTGAAACCTGCTTGAACATCTGGAAGTTCAAGGTTCACATATTGCTGAAGCCTGGCTTGGAGAATTTTGAGTGTGACTTTACTAGCGTGTGAGATGAGTGCAATTGTGAGGTAGTTTGAGCATTCTTTGGCATTGCCTTTCTTTGGGATTGGAATGAAGACTGACCTTTTCCAGTCCTCTGGCCACTGCTGAGTTTTCCAAATTTGTTGGCATATTGAGTGCAGCACTTTCACAGCATCATCTTTCAGGATTTGAAATAGCTCAACTGGAATTCCATCACCTCCACTAGCTTTGTTTGTAGTGATGCTTCTAAGGCCCACTTGACTTCACATTCCAAGATATCTGGCTCTAGATGAGTGATCACGTCATCGTGATTGTCTTCGTCATGAAGATCTTTTTTGTACAGTTCTTCTGTGTATTCTTGCCACCTCTTCTTAGCTGCATTAATGTGTGCTCCAAGACCTGGAGCTCTGGACTGTTCTGCAGAACTTGATGTTCCATAAACGGTCATGGACTGTCTTACCTAATTCTACACTAGATAGCTCCTATTGTTGGAGCAGTATTTGAGTATGTGTTGTAGGATAACTTTGACTAATCTTGACTACCTGTTATATTTTAAGGCATATAAATGAACACAATCAGCCTTATTTTCAGTGAAATGAAGTTAACAATAAACACTATGATTGACAATGAATGCATGGGATTTGACTAAGCTAAAGCTAGGTGTCTATGCCAGTTCTGTCTCAAATTACCTAACTTTGCATATTATGTCATATTGGGCCCTCCTAGAAGAATATTACAAGACAGATTTAGACTTGCATGGTTATTGAAGAAATCGCCTTAAAGGATAAAAAGAAAGGAAGCAGGAATAAACAAGAATCGACTCATATCATGATGCAGATCTGATGCCTGTGAAGAGAGTGAAAGATAAGTCCCAGAGAGATTTGAGCTTCAGTGTAGGTATGAGAAAGTCCAGAGTGGATGATGGGGAGCCTCAAACAAATATGGCCAATTAGAGGAGTCCCATAGGAAGGTAAAAATAATTGGGTTCTAAGTCGGACACGACTGAGCGACTGAACTGAACTGAACTGAACCACCTCTTCTTCAACAGGGTCAGTTACTTCTGCTGACCTGGTGAATCTTCTCTGCTGCTAGTCCCAGGATACAAGGGGTCCAAACTACAGTGGCATCAGCCAGAGCTTGTATTTCACTGGGACCCTATCTGTTGCCTCTGGCAAGAAAATACTCCTATGGTGACCATGACTCCTAATCTGATGTAGTTCAGAATTGCAAAGCAAGAAATACAAAGTCTCCCACTGGAACGTCAGGAACAATGATATGTGGGACCGTTTCTGCTTCTATTTCTTATTCCTTAACTCCTGTATCTTTCTTTTATGGGGCACAGAAACACAGGTCCTGCTTTAGTGCATATACTGGGTCCTGAAGGATGACACCAAATAGTTGTGGAGCACTTTGCCCCTGAGCAGGCACTTCATCTGTGCCTTTGATAGGACAATCCATCTAGGTTTAGTGTTCATAGATGGTGCAGTACACGATACGATCAGTGGATCTCCTGAAAATTAGTCCATCCCTGCATTTTTTCACTGTGAAATGAATCCTCTTGTCAGATGCTAGCTTGTGTGTGATTTAACACCTGTGAGTCAGGCAATTTGTTAGCTCCAGAATAGTGATGCTGGCTGAGATTCCGTGGGTGAAAAAGAAAGTCCCGTATCTGGAATATATTTCTATCCTTTTAAAGACAAGGAGCTAACCCTGAAGGAAAAAAGAATACCAATATGGTCAACTTATTGTCAAAAACAGGTCGCTCTCGTAAAGAATAGAACCTAGTGTTTCAGAATTGGTCTTTATGGCTATTAGGTTGTATTAATATATTTGATAACAATAGTAACTACATTATCCTTCGGAAGTACTAATCCATGCCATTAGTAACATCAGTTCAGTTCAGTCACTCCATCATATCCGACTCTTTGCAACCCCAAGAATTGCAGCACGCCAGGCCTCCCTGTCCACCACCAACTCCCAGAGTTCACTCAAACTCATATGCATTGAGTCAGTGATGCCATCCAGCCATCTCATTCTGTCGTCCCCTTCTCCTCCTGCCTCCAATCCCTCCCAACATTAGAGTGTTTTCCAATGAGTCAACTCTTCACATGAGGTGGCCAAAGCATTGGAGTTTCAGCATCAGTCCTTCCAATGAACACCCAGGATTGATCTCCATTAGGGTGGACTGGTTGGATCTCCTTGCAGTCCAAGGGACTCTCAAGAGTCTTCTCCAGCACCACAGTTCAAAGCCATCAATTCTTCGGTGCTCAGCTTTCTTCACAGTCCAACTCTCACATCCATATATGACCACTGGAAAAACAAATAGCTTGACTAGATGGACCTCCAGGCAAAGTAGTGTCTCTGTTTCTTAATGCTATCTAGGTTGGTCATAACTTTCCTTCCAAGGAGTAAGCGTCTTTTAATTTCATGGCTGCAAACACCATCTGCAGTGATTTTGGAGCCCAGAAAATAAAGTCTGACACTGTTTCCACTGTTTCGCCAGCTATTTCCTATGAAGTGATGGGACCAGATGCCATGATCTTTGTTTTCCGAATGTTGAGCTTGAAGCCAACCTTTTCACTCTCTTCTTTCACTTTCAAGAGGCTTTTGAGTTCCTCTTCACTTTCTGCCATAAGGGTAGTGTCATCTGCATATCTGAGGTTATTGATATTTCTCCCAGCAATCTTGATTCCAGCTTGTGCTTCCTCCAGCCCAACATTTCTCATGATGTACTCTGCATATAAGTTAAATAAGCAGGGTGACAATATACAACCTTGACGTACTCCTTTTCCTATTTGGAACCAGTCTGTTGTTCCATGTCCAGTTCTAACTGTTGCTTCCTGACCTGCATACAGGTTTCTCAAGAGGCAGGTCAGGTGGTCTGGTATGCCCATCTCTTTCAGAATGTTCCACAGTTTATTGTGATCCACACAGTCAAAGGCTTTGGCATAATCAATAAAGCAGAAACAGATGTATTTCTGGAACTCTTGCTTTCTCCATGATCCAGCGGATGTTGGCAATTTGATCTCTGGTGCCTCTGCCTTTTCTAAAACCAGCTTGAAAATCTGGAAGTGCATGGTTCACATACTGCTGAAGCCTGGCCTGGAGAATTTTGAGCATGATTTTCCTAGCGTGTGAGATGAGTGCAATTGTGCGGTAGTTTGAACATTCTTTGGCATTTCCTTTCTTTGAGATTGGAATGAAAACTGACCTTTTCCAGTCCTGTGGCCACTGCTGAGTTTTCCAAGTTTGCTGGCATAATGAGTGCAGCACTTTCAGTGCATCATCTTTCAGGATTTGAAATAGCTCAAGTGGAATTCCATCACCTCCACTAGCTTTATTCGTAGTGATGTTTTCTGAGGCCCACTTGACTTTACATTCCAGGATGTCTGGCTCTAGATGAGTGATCACACCATCGTGATTATCTGGGTCGTGAAGATCTCTTTTGTACAGTTCTTCTGTGTATTCTTGCCACCTCTTCTTAATATATTCTGCTTCTCTGCCATTTATTGAGCCCACTTTTGCATGAAATGTTCCCTTGGAATCTCTAATTTTCTTGAAGAGATCTCTAGTCTTTCCTATTCTGTTGTTTTCCTCTATTTCTTTGCACTGATCACTGAGGAAGGCTTTCTTATCACTCCTTGCTATTCTTTGGAACTCTGCATTCAGATACTTATATCTTTCCTTTTCTCTTCTCTTCTTTTCACTGATATTTGTAAGCCCTCCTCAGACAGACATTTTGCTTTTTTGCATTTCTTTTTCATGGGGTTAGTAACATAAGTGGTCTTTTTCTCCACCACGGTGATCACTCCATTTTTTTAATGGGTTGCTCTTGTTCAGTGGCCCTTCCATGGTGAATGCCTCCTAGTATTAACATTTGATACAAAAATCTTTACATCTGCATCCACTCCCATATGCCCATACACATGCCTACCTAGATGGTTTTTGTCTCTGATCTTCTAGTCCTTCTATTCACATGCCCCTGATCAGCTAGCCAAGCCATTAGCCATTGCCCAGAAAATGCATATATTCTCATAATGGTTTCATGCTCCTTCCATACATAGCATGTGTCCAGGTGCCCTGCCTTAGCTGTACCCATTAGGAAAATTTTCTTTCTCTACTCTTTTAGGATGTTCACTGAGTGTATCTCTATGCAGCCTTTTCCCACTTTGACTTACAGTCACATTTCAAGTTGACCTACCCATATAGGAGACTTGGGCATTTTCTTCCTCTTCCAGCTGACTATGCCATGTTCTGTATGAAGTTGAAAGTTATATCACTCAGTCGTGTCTGACTCTTTGCAACCCCATGTACTGTAGCCTACCAGGATCCTCCGTCTATGGGATTTTCCAGGCAAGAGTACTAGAGTGGGTTGCCATTTCCTCCTCCCGACCCAGGAATTGAACCCAGGTTTCCCACATTGTAGGCAGATGCTTTACCATCTGAGCCACCAAGGAAGTCCATATTCTGAATATTGTCATAAAATTCTAAGAGAAATCCTTCATCTGCTCTCAATATGTTGATTCCATTCTCTTTTTTATGGTTAGTTTTATACCTATCTTCCCTAAACTTGATCAAAAACGTTGGGAAATACAATAAAGTGATATTTTAGACTAAGATTTGTACACAAATCTCAGCTCCACCCCATTCTTAGCATTTCAGTTTGAATCACTTTCTTCATCTGTCAAAAATGCCTTCTAATAAGCAGCTTCTAAAATGACATCTCGTGAATATGCCTGCTGTTGTTAACATTCTTGTACAACTCCCTGATTGTATCTAATGGCTTTCTTCAAAGGACTAGAATATGAAAAAAAGTGATGGGACTAATTTACAAAATGACTGGGACTTCCATCTTGCTGGCCCTCTTTTATTCCCTTCCCTTCCTCACTTTCTCTCAAGAAAGCCAGATGTTCCATTGTGCTCTGCCACATGGCAAGGAGCTGATGTCTTTGGCTAATTGCCAGTATAGTCCTGAGACCTGTCATTAACCACCTGAGCATTTCTGGATGCCACTTCTTCCCTAGTTGAGCCTTGAGATGACTGCAGTCAACTCCTTTACTGCAACTCTAAGAAATCCTCATTCAGAATCATATAGCTGAAATGTACCCACATTCCTCATTTACATAAACTACGACATAATAAATACTGCTTCAAGCTGCTAAATTTTAGTGTAATTCATTGGATAACTAATACAATGTCTATCAAATAAATTGTTTAAATGATTAAATTAGTAAATTATATAGCACAAAACACCTCTGTTTTTATTGATTTAACACAGATTTTTAAAATCCCATGTATTATACTGGAATATACTTGCTTGCATAGACTGTTATCCCTAAAAAGCTATATAAAGAGTATTATATGTATGTTACTTTGTTATAACATATAACCTCAAATATAACATAAGTTATGTACATTTGTTGTACATTTCTTAGACTATCAGTGAATGAGATAAAAAAATGCTTAATACTTGTCTGAACATTTTTGTCTCAGAGTTCAGTAACTCAAAGCCTGCAAAATTAGTTTCATAAGGCCATATTGTGAATATAATATTTAGTTCTTGTGTTTCTGCAGTACAGGGTTCAAGCATTCTTTATAAAGAAAATAGAAAGCGTCAATAAAAGCTATTATTGTAATTATTATTTTCTAGAGGTATTAAAAAATATTCTATTTTTTATTCAGTCCTGCATCACTACTTAAGATAGACAATGGTTGTAAAGATAGGTTTTCACAAATTGACATAGGGTGGGCACTCAAGCATATGTCAGTATATTTGCTTAATGAATTATATTTGAATGTCGAAATTAATTTGCTTTTAAATGGTATGCTCTTTCAAGTTAGCAAGTTACCAATCTTTTCATCAAGGAAACTGTGATACTAGATGACTATTCATTCAAAACTAAAATTCACTGCTAAAAATCTTTTGCTCCCTATCATTCATTATTTGGTAACTGTACTGGACTCAGGCTTCCCTGGTGGCTCAGTGGTAAGGAATGGGCCTGCCAATGCAGTAGATGCAGGAGACGTGGCTCTGATCCCTGGGTTGGGAAGATCTCCTGGAGAAACAAATAAATGGCAACCCATGTCCATATTCTTGCCTTTGAAATCCCACGGAAAGAGGAGCCTGGCAGGCTATATAGTCCATGGGGTTACAAAAGAGTTAGACATAATTTAGCAACTAAACAGTAACAAAAAATTCTTCCTGAAGTCTTCTTGAGATTCATATTACAGGTACTCTGATTTCAAATCAAAACATTCTATTATTGTTTCTTTTATGAACAAATCCAAGCAAATAATATACTTTATATGCTCAATAACGTGTTTTCTTTAGAGACCTTTTCTAAAACATGCATATAACAAATTAGAAGGCATTGGAAGAAACGTTTATTTGTTCAAAGGTGCTTTTCTTCCGTCACTAAGGCTATGACCTTAAGTAAGTTGAGTTACATTATCTCTCTTACCTCAGACTTCTCATCTGTAAAATGAGGATAATAATCGCAACTTATATTGTTGTGAGAATTAAATGAGCAGATACATGTAAACTGGTTAGAACAGTGCTAAGTAGATAGAATGTAGTCAGTATACATTATATCCTACAGTTGTTTGTACTATTATGATTATTATTCTTAAGAAATAGGAAACACTTACTAATGTATGTAAATATGAAATCTATTTCAAACAGATCTCATGTTAACAATTGTATATCAGCTGAAAAGAGCACCTCCTGGTTTTTAGTTTGCTAAATGATCAGTTTGTTATTTCTTTCTGATTATGAAATAAATACAGCTATACTGTGGAAAAAATAGAAAAATAAAAAAGTATTAGTGATATAACAGCAGTTTCTCCCAAATTTGTTAAATCTTAATTATATTTTAATACTTTTTGATTGATTTTACTTATAAAATTAATTTATATATTACATTGTACACATAATGAATTAAACTAAATTTTATCAAAATTTAGTCATATTTTCAGAATATGTTGCAATAAAGAGAGGAACTTCTTATGATATGTATTGTATGAAACACATGAACTGAGGACAATATCATGAATTATCCTATTTCATGGCATTCAGTTCTCAAATTCAGTACAAAATTCATATGAAGAAAAATTACTAACTTTTGTGTGACTGTATTCTTTGAAAACCTTGTGTCTTTAAGGAAATAATTACTGTCATTTCAAATATTTACAAAACAACATTTAAAGTGTTTTCAGTGTGTACTCAATTGGCACAGATTATTTTCTAAGTGCTGCTGCTGGTGCTGCTGCTAAGTCACTTCAGTCGTGTCTGACTCTGTGTGACCCCATAGACGGAAGCCCAGCAGGCTCCCCCGTCCCTGGGATTCTCCAGGCAAGAACACTGGAGTGGGGTGCCATTTCCTTCTCCAGTGTGTGAAAGTGAAAAGTCAAAGCGAAGTCGCTCAGTCGTGTCCGACCCTCAGCAACCCCACGGACTGCAGCCTACCAGGCTCCTCCATCCATGGGATTCTCCAGGCAAGAGCACTGGGAAATACAAATTGTTTGATTCTAAGTAAATAACACTCAAATAAGAATTCTTTATATAAACACAAATGCCAGATGTTTGAAGAGGCTGATAATCCCTCAAAAAGCAAACATTAAATTATGAAAAATCATTAAAGTTATTTTCTTGGGAGTGATCTTAGATTTTCTCCTTTAATGCTACACTGATAATTGTTTTTGAATAAACATTTGCTATTCAAAGTAGACATTAATGCTCAATTTTACTCTGTAAAATATGTCTTTTATAGGAGTATAAATATTTTCTGAGCTCACTGGTAACTTCCACTTAAAATGGAAGTCCTATTTCTTTTGGCTGTTGGGCCCTGCTATGTTCTGTGTGCTACCAAACACCAAAATAATTAGGATGTCCAGTGTCCCCCTGCTTGAGCAGCACTGTACCAATATTGCTCGGAAATATATGGAACTTTAAGCACTGGAATAAAGGGGAATGTAGGTGGGAATTTTCAAATATTTAAACAATACATTCATGTTGTACATGGTAATGGTATTATAAGTGGTTTCCCTGTGGGTGGTGATTTAGTCACTGTCATGTCTCAGTCTTACAACCCCACGGACTATAGCCCCAAAGTCTCTTTTATCTATGGGATTTCCCAGGCAGGAATGCTGGAATGGGTTGCCGTTTCCTTCTTCTGACCCCAGGGATCGAGCTCAGGTCTCCTGCATTGCAGGTAGTCTCCTGAGCCACAAGAGTTTCTCTGTATCCTTTTACAAAGGGACTTTTGGTTCCTCCCACTGCTAGATGGAATCCTTGTTGCTAAGCCCAGAATCTGGGGAAACTTGGTTCAGTTTTCCTAGCCATGGCCACAGACTTGTGTGATAGTCTAGTTAAGATCAGTAAAGCTGCCTAGCTGACCTGAGGCTGATCACAGAAGCAAAAGTCTGCCTCTTGATATTAGCTAAGTGCATCTCTCTCTGTTCAGCAGAATGAACCAACCAAGCTGTAGACTTGTGAGCTAAATAAATATTCATTGCTTTAGGTATCTAAATAAATGCTTATTGCTTTATTGGAGTGATTTGTTACACAACAATGCCCTGATACAACTATTTTATATAAAAAGCTTTATATTTAAAAGATTATTACGTACAGCCTATTTTTCTTATAATTGTGATTTCTCTTTGGAAGCATATTTTCAATATTTGTAAAATAGTTCCACTTTGTTGATCTTTAGCAGTTCAGTTTGATTATATACTTTTAGTTTCTATAGTATTTTAATGACAACAAAATTTGTCTATTTCATGTTTTATAGTGTATCTAAGTTTTACTATTAGATCTTCCCTTCAAAAGAAAATGGACCTTGTTAGGAAAGTTAATTGCCAGTCACTTGTGAACTATAGAAGGGCCTGCATATGAAATGAATTCAAGGACAATGTAACCAGACACTACAGCAAGCTCTAGGCTCCTTTAAATCAGAGGTTCTCCATCAGGAGAGTGATGTGTTTGACCCACAGGAGACATTTGACAACATTTGGGGACACTTTTCATTTTCTCAACTAGGGTCTCTAGTGAGTAAGTGATTCAGCTAAGCATCTTCAATGTAGAAAACTTCATGGAGACCAGATGACTGAAAGAGAATAACCAAGTAAAAAATGAGTAACTGATAAAGTCAGAAATGCACTGAATGATGAGGTTTGTTGGGTAAGACCTTTATAAGAACTGTGGATTGGATTTGATGTAAGAAAGAGAGTTTTGGAGGGCACTGAGTTTGGCCACCTCATGAGACGAGTTGACTCACTGGAAAAGACTCTGATGCTGGGAAGGGTTGGGGGCGGGAGGAGAAGGCGACGACGGAGAATGAGATGGCTGGATGGCATCACCGATTCTGTGGACATGAGTTTGAGTGAACTCCGGGAGTTGGTGATGGACAGGGAGGCCTGGCGTGCTGTGATTCATGGGGTCGCGGAGAGTCGGACACGACTGAGCGACTGAACTGAACTGAACTGAACTGAGTAGATAGTATATTAAAAAGCAGAGACATTACTTTGCCAACCAAGGTCCCTCTAGTCAAGGCTGTGGTTTTTCCATTGGTCATGTATGGATGTGAGAGTTGGACTGTGAAGAAAGCTGGTAGCCGAAGAATGGATGCTTTTGAAGTATGTTGTTGGAGAAGACTCTTGAGAGTCCCTTGGACTGCAAGGAGATCCAACCAGTCCATTCTAAAGGAGATCATTCCTGGGTGTTCATTGGAAGGACTGATGCTAAAGCTGAAACTCTAATACTTTGGCCACCTCATGCGACGAGTTGACTCACGGGAAAAGACTCTGATGCTGGGAGGTTTGGGAGTGGGAGGAGAAGGGGACAACAAAGAAGGGGATGGCTGGATGGCATCACCGACTCTATGGACATGAGTTTGAGTGAACTCCGGGAGTTGGTGATGGACAGGGAGGCCTGGCGTGCTGTGATTCATGGGGTCGCAAAGAGTTGGACAGGACTGAGCAACTGAACTGAGCAGAAGAATGATATGATTTAATTTCTGTTTAAACAACATGATTTTGTGAGCTCTGTTGAAAAGAGCCAATCAGAAAGACAGACCTGCTAAGAGGCAATTCCAGTTGTCTAGGTCAGAGAATGATGATTTGGTTTGGGCCAGTGTGGAATGAGTAGAAGTAGTAGAAATGATGAATTATATTCTCAATGTAGAGTTGATGGGATTTCCTGTCATAATCAGAGGAAAAATAATAATTAAGAATGATTCCAAGATCATAAAATTCAAAGAAAATATAAATTAATTATTTGAACTATGATGAACTGAATTTAAATTCAATATAGCAAACACTTGTTTTTTGTTTTTATAGAATATATTTATGTGACAGCCATGGGTAGTTTTCTGTAGGAAGGCAGAGTAAATACAAATAGAAGTTGAGCAGTATTTGTAGAATTCATTCTTGGATTGAGGGTTTTTTTCTTTTCCCTAGCCTCCCATAAGCAGGTTGGCATTTTAATGATAGTACATTTAATAACAGAGAAATTAATGAATACAGTAAACCCTAAAAGGTAGCGTTTGTTGGGAATCTAGAAGCAGGGTAGCAATTTTTATTACCCATACATTCTTATCTGAGTCCATTTTTTTTTTAACATGTTTGGATTCCAGGGGAAAATAGCATACTCCTAGTCATGCACTATTTTGCACATTCAGTGAACATATTTATCATAACTCACAGTCCCTATCTTTCCACTGTATGTTTATTCAAATGCTCTTTAATATTCTCAAATAACATTTTCCCTCAGTTCAGTCGCTCAGAAGTGTCCGACTCTCCACTACCCCATGAATCACAGAATGCCAGGCCTCCCTGTCCATCACCAACTCCCGGAGTTCACTCAAACTCATGTCCATGGAGTCGGTGATGCGATCCAGCCATCTCATTCTCTGTCGTCCCCTTCTCCTCCCGCCCCCAACCTTTCCCAGCATCAGAGTCTTTTCCCGTGAGTCAACTCGTCACATGAAGTGGCCAAAGTATTGGAGTTTCAGCTTCAGCATCAGTCCTTCCAATGAACACCCAGGATTGATCTCCTTGCAGTCCAAGGGACTCTCAAGAGTCTTCTCCAGCACCACAGTTCAAAAGCATCAATTCCTCGGCGATCAGCTTTCTTCACAGTCCAACTCTCACATCCATACATGACCACGGGAAAAACCATAGCCTTGACTAGACGGACCTTGGTTGGCAAAGTAATGTCTCTGCTTTTTAATATGCTATCTAGGTTGGTCATAACTTTCCTTCCAAGGAGTAAGCGTCTTTTAATTTCATGGCTGCAATCAGCATCTTCAGTGATTTGGGAGCCCCAAAAAATAAAGTCTGACACTGTTTCCACTGTTTTCCCATCTATTTCCCATGAAGTGATGGGACCAGATGCCATGATCTTCGTTTTCTGAATGTTGAGCTTCAAGCCAACATTTTCACTCTCCTCTTTCACTTTCATCAAGAGGCTTTTGAGTTCCTCTTTACTTTCTGACATAAGGGTGGTGTCATCTGCATATCTGAGGTTATTAATATTTCTCCCGGCAATCTTGATTCCAGCTTGTGCTTCTTCCAGCCCAGCGTTCCTCATGATGTACTCTGCATATAAGTTAGATAAGCCAGGTGACAATATACAGCCTTGACATACTCCTTTTCCTATTTGGAACCAGTCTGTTGTTCCATGTACAGTTCTGACTGTTGCTTCCTGACCTGCATACAGGTTTCTAAAGAGGCAGGTCAGGTGGTTTGGCATTCCCATCTCTTTCAGAATTTTTCACAGTTTATTGTGATCCACACAGTCAAAGGCTTTGGCATAGTCATTGAAGCAGAAATAGATGTTTTTCTGGAACTCTCTTGCTTTCTCCATGATCCAGCGGATGTTGGCAATTTGATCTCTGGTGCCTCAGTCTTTTCTAAAATCTGCTTGAACATCTGGGAGTTCACGGTTCACACATTATCTATCCCTACCTATCAGTAAAACAGATATACCTACAGGATAGGTATAGTCCTTTTCTTGTTTTGTGTCTCTTGAATATCTGAAACTATCTCACTGATGGCAGAGTAGCCACTGACGTGCTGTGTCCTAGTCTCACATAGATATTTTGTTTAAATTGCATAAGCATAGTACAGCTGGTTTCCCAAAGAAAGCAGATATTTCACTTACAAGTTGTTGGTCCTTTAATGGACCAGAACCTGGTGGTCCGGAGTCGACCGATGAGAAAGTAAAGGAGGGAGAAAGAGGCTGATATTCCTTGGTTTACGCAGAAAGCCAATAAAGCCCCTGGCACGGGGCTTGCTCTGTTCAGGAAGGCCTCAGGCGTCCTCTCGATGGGGTGAAGGCACAGAGTGCCTTCTCGAGAGGGTCTTAGAAGCCCGGGCTGGAAAGTGAACACAGAGAGCCTCTACACTCCAGGAATTAGCCTGAAAAAGACAGACAGACAGAGAGGGAGAGAGAAAGAGAGCGCGCAAGACATGGGGACCAAAGCTTGATGGAGCAAAGGTGTTTTATTCAACATTGTGTAGGTGTTTATACTATAGTTACTCTCAGCAAAGATAAAGATTAAATTCCAGACTACAAAACATAGGTAATCCATATTAAAGAGTGAGAGTTGTAAATAATCACTTTTACCATATAGTTCATAAAAAGGAAGAGGGTACTTATCACAGTATGGAAAAACTAATGAAGGAAATGCCTGGAATCCTCAGCCCCTGGGAGAGGCTTGCCTCTCCTCTTAATTCCTGAATATTCAGGAATTAATAAGGAACAGAGAATTCCAGACAGATCCAAAAAAGCACACAGGAAACCTCCTGTTAGATGTTTCCTGACACCAAGTGATAGTTTAAATAGCATACATTTATGTATTAAGTGGACATGAGTTTGAGCAAGCTCCAGGAGATAGTGAAGGACAGGGAAGCCTGGTGTGCTGCAGTCAATGGGGTCTTTAAGAGTCAGATATGATTGAGTGATTGAACAACAACAACAAAATGTGTTAAATGAACAATAAAATGTGTTAAATGAACAACAAAATGTATTAAATACTATTATTCATCAGGTAAAAGCCATAGAGGATAATATGTCTTAAATGAAAGTTTATTATTATTGAACAAGAGAAAAAATAGTGTTAATGTTAATGAGGAATGCATAATAATAAGGTATAAAAATTCAAATTTCATTTTGAAAGTTTGCTGGGATATTTGTGTAAAACTTAAACTCCTTGAACACTTGTCCGTGCTGTCCAATTAAATACACTAGCTGTAAGGCCCTTTAGTTTTAAAATTTAAAAGATAAGAGGATAGCAAAGGGATTTTGAATCCAGTTATATTTTGGTGGCTGCTTACCCAGCCAGAGGCAGAACAGTCCACTCTGTATTATAGTAGGTTCTACAAAAGTACAGAGCACTCACTCAAGACTTGCTTCCCCACACCACTTCTATCTTAGAGAGTTCATTTTGAAGTTGCAAATATTTGCACAGACCAACAAGTTATATAGGTATCACACACTTTAAATACATGTAAGCCCTATATCAGTCTAAAGTTAAAATGACTGATGTTAAATAAATATTAAGCAAAATTTAAAAGTGAATATTTTCAATTTGAAAAATGCTATGAAAGCAGTTTCAGAATTCCTCTGAATAATGACACTGTTTTCAATATTTGTAATATCCAATTATCCCAGGTAGTAAGTCAATGAAAATAAGCAAATGCTTTGGTGGTGGTTCTGTGTCAGAACTCAACTACGGTTCAAAATTAAGCACAATTACCCTATATATAATAAAGAAAAGATGGCTTTAAGATAAATGAAATATAAATTAACTTTGCATAATTTCAAATAGTGTATTGCTTCCCTTATTTCATGTTTTTACATTTGGAAATGATTTTTAGCTATACAACAATCAAATTATACATTATTGAGAGTAAATTTTGTAGTTCCAAGCATTAGAAATTTATCTTCATCATACTAAATTCATTTAGAAATTTAGGAATGTTGATGTCTCTATTATATGACTATATTACATTTGACTAATATTCTATTTTGATATGCTGAGATAATATTGATATAATTATCACTTGTTGAAAGCTTCAATATGCTTAGCTGTTTATTAGGTCAACATTATCTCAGATAATTTGAAAAGTTAAAAATTTTATATTATAAAAATGGCATCATATAATCACATTGATAAAATTAAACAAATATAATACTGAATATATTGTATATTAGCAAAATCTTGTGTACCATCAAGATCTAAAGAGGTATGTCAGTAAAATTATTAAATAGGTACTCATTATAGTAGCTATTCTATCTCAGTCTGAATTGATACCAATAATATACCTTTCCATAGACAGAATTCATGAACTATGATATAACTACTAAAAGGATATAATTTAAAGCACATGACATGGAGACAGATTCAAATGTAGAATTTTCTAAGGGAACTATACAAGAAAACATTTTAATGTATATAGACACTAGCGAGAAAGTCAGTAACATAATATCACTAACACCCTAGTGGAAAAAGATTTCTACGTTTCCTCTTCTTCTATTAGTTGCATGAACATATATGGGAGTTTACACCCTCAGATTTGAAAAGTGGGAGTTATGTGTATGCGTGCTGATTCTTATGTATTCACACAGAATATTAAGCTTTCATTGTCTAAGGTCTTTTGAAAATGGAAGAATCTGATTTGTCCAAACAATCCTCCCAGGCAAAATGTTGCAATTATTTTTAATCTTCCTTTCAGTGGAGAAACAAGAATGTGCTTAGTATTAAAAGAAATCATTAGCTCAGCTTTAACCTTACTAAGGATAGCAATTACTATCATGAAGTTTGAAACTTGCTTGTGACAAGATAATAGATCAGTCCCTGTCCTCCTGTCTTTGCCAGTCACTTTCTCAGGACCCCCCTATTTAATGCCCTGCCCTGTCTCTATCTCTAACCTACTTCCTATCTGTAGGAAACAAACTCCTTACATATTAAAAATAACACACACACACACACACACACACACTTCTAATCTTACCTCCTACATCTATCTTCTCAGTCCTCTACTCTCTTATTCAATAAAATTAATAAATTTGTCTACATTTATTTTTAATAATTCCTTTCACTACCTTCACTACTAACACCTCAGTCTAACAGCCATTTTTGATATTCTCAGTTCAGTTGCTCAGTCATGGCCAACTCTTTGTGACACCATGGACTGCAGCACGCCAGGAGGTAAGATAGTCTCTTAACTTTTCTTATTTCAAAATCCGCTTCCCATAGTCTGTTCTCTTCATAGCAACCGGTGACCGTATGTATTTTGAGCACAACGTTATCTCCATGTCTACTTCCTAGGTTCAGTGACCTTGTTTGCAGTTTTTCAGACAAACCAGATCCCCTCCTGCAGGGATTATTAAATTGGGCATCACAAATAGAGAGGAGATTCCTGGCCACACTTCATCTGAATTTTCTTCCTTTTCTATTACCTGAGAGACCCCACTCCTATCCTTTTCTTCAGCCCTCCTTTTCTTTAATTTCCCTTTTCTAATGTCCCTACCTAATGATGGCTTCACTTTCCTAGGGCCTCCTATCTCTCAGGAATCCAATGCAGCAGCCAAAAAAGTGGCATTTTTGCCTTGCATCTTCCTTTTTCTGATTGTATTTTCTGTTGTTGAATATCTTTTAAAATTCTTATTATTGCTGAATATCTTAAAAACAATGTCTACTAACTGCAAAGATATATTTCCAAATCACCAATTTTTGCAATTTTCTCCTGATATCTGAGGTGCTTTGCCCAATAAAGGTCATATTTACTATTCTGGCATTTTCAGGGGCCTCAGGATCTGTATCAGTGTAGTATATGTAGGCTTAATAAATCTTTTCCAAAAAAATCAGAGGGTTTTTAATTTTTTATTCATGTATTTACTTAGTTGAATTGCTTGAATTTTGTTCATATTATTTTGCTGCCCATGAAGGGAGGTGGGTCATGCATAAAAACCCAGTTTGCTGGCTCTTTGCACTTAGGCCCTCTATGGGATAACAGTATAGGGAAAGTTGCCCTGTACCTAGAGTGGCTCTTGGTCCAAATTGGGCACCCTGTTGGATCTTAGATGGTGATACCGGACCAGGCCTCTGAGAACTTGGGATTTTTAAAACTAACACCTACAGGGACAGGGAGCATGTCCAGCCATTTCTGAACCTCAGTGTTGAGGAGCGGGAAGCAGTGGAAGGCATGGATATATTGTCATAGAGGCCAGAGGGGCTGGGATAATCAGCTTAGCCAGTGAAGCAGTGAATCTTCACGCTTGTTTGTTTCCATTTCTTATTTTCCCTGATGTAATAGCACAAATACTTGCATGTGGGGAATTTCTTCCCTGCTTCTTCCCAGAGAAGCACTAATTGTAGGAGTATATAGAGCTGTTCAAAGGCCACAGTTCCTCAGCATTTTACTGTGAAACCATAAATATCAACTGATCCTTTCCAACCACTAAAAGGATGTTTTTGTTTTTTTTTTTTTTTTGCCGTGGCATCAACCAATTGGGCTAAATTCTGGGCTGGGGCTTTTTGGTGATTTTAGAAACTGAGTGAAACCTTTCTCTTCTCTCACAGAATGTTGCACTTTAGGACAAGAACAGACAAGTTTGTTTTTCTTTTTCCCCTCCATTTGATATCAGTACAAGTTTTAGACATCACAAACTGATTTGGTTGTAAATGGAGAAATGGTTCCAAAGCAAAATGAAACAAACAAAAAAACCTGAAGGACAAACAGAGAACCCCAAATAAACCCTCTCATTTTATCTCAGGTTTTTACATATCACAAGAATCATTAACTCAACCCTCATGTGACCTGACCCTTTGGAGAGCTGTTGGATCCAGGAAAATGACACAGGAGACTCAAAACAACATAATTACCACAGCAAGGGTGATGGTACCTGGTGCACAGTGTCCAAAAATAACCCTGCACAAACCCCTTAAGGAAATCCTAAGAGGTACTGTGGCTATACGTTGTTATAATAAAATATCATCTTTCTGTTAGTCGTGGATTCATAACTGTAATCAGATTATTTATTCAAAATGCACACTGGAGTAGTTTCTTTAGGGATAGACAAAAACTTTCCCATCCTTTAAAATTAGAAATACAAGAAAAACAAAACGCAATAGATGCCCACCAACACTAACGATCACAAAAACAAACTCACAAATCTGGTAAAAACCCAGCAACCTCCTCTAACAGGGTACCCCAGTCAAATACAAAACAACTCGGCTTATTCCAGAGGGGAAAAAAAGCCACGAATGGAGAGAAATAAAGCTATCGGCTGTATAAGCTGAAGCGACTTACCCTGCTGCATGGAGCCTAAAACCTCTCATGTCGATTCCTTGCTTCAGCTGCCAAACACTGGGTCAGCTGGTGTCATTTTAGGGAATTTTAAAGGGAAGATCCTCAGGACAAGTGGTCCCAGCTGCTGCTAGAGCTGCACCTACCATAGGCATAGGCCCCTATTTTTCTCTCCACCCAAAATATTTCTCCTCTCTCTCTTCTCCTTTGTTTATTGGCTAGTAAATGACCTCAGTCATCTGCTTGAGGCTCTTCCTTAGGTCACCTATTCCTGACTTCCAAAGACTGATTCCCCTCTTAAATACTCTGATGATACATTGCATATATGTAGGTATGTAGTTGCACAATTATTTGTTTAATACTTTGGTTCATCTCAACTTCTCCAGTTAGATTGTATACCCCATGAAAATGTGTCACATAGTTGGTGCTTCATATTTGTTGCAAAATAAATGACCCCTAGTCCGAAGAAATAATGAATTTGAATTTGATACTGCTTCTCTGGTTGTAGATTCTTTTAAACTTTTAAGGTTAACTATTGAGTTAATTAAACCTTTCTTTGTCCTCTGTCAATATGTTAACATAGGTAATGCTCTGCCTCCTTGAACATAGCTGAATTCTCTAGGGCGTAATTTATTCCTGCTCTGCCAGCTGAAATACAGACTCTATGACCTTCTCTTTCCCCTAGTGACTTGGACATTTATTTAGTCATTTATGGTTATTTAAGTGTCAGATTATATTATTTTTGATATTTGTCCCATAAGACATTGCCAAATATACCTCAGGATTACATTTCTAAAAGAAAGGCAGAAGCATTTACAAAAGTAGGAGAAATACAAATTGAAAGCACATTACAAAAATCTCATTTCTATTTTCTCTACTACAAAACCATTTCTACTGCAAAACAAAATGATTGCTAAAGTTGCATTTCTAAGTGAATATACATTTTTGCTTAACTTTTAAAAAAATAACAGAGACAACTAATATGTGTTTGACCTTCTAATAAATAATATTGTTTTATTGTACCATTATGTAGTCATCAATGAAATCTACTATAGAATAAAAAAGGTAACATGAAATACTAAGAAAGCATATTAAAATCTAATAAAATATATTCACAAATCATAGCAAATTTCCTTCAGAGTAATCAGATGGCTTAAAATATTCTTAACATTTAATGTACACTGGATACTCAACTAAATTTCTTATCTTTGCTGAAATATCTAACAACACATCAAGGTAATATGATAATTCCTGAAATAAACTAAGGCAAACCCTTATGTGCAGTCAGTATTATAAGAATTGTTGAGAATTTCTTTTATAAGGATTAGCTTTAGGAAATGTTATTTGTGAAAATAGGTGTAGCCTATAACAGTTTTCTAGGAAACTTTAAAGACCTAAGGGGGATCTCTCTAATCCCCTAGTTCACTCCCATCATGCTGCAAATAAAAGAGGGAAAACCTGAGAGGTTATGGGTCATGCTGTCTCTGGACAATGATCTCTCAAACTGCAGAGGTGATAGTTGGGTGTGGGGGAGCAGTAATGTGAGCCAGCACTGCCTGACCTATTATCCTTGTAGTTTTATAATTCAGTAGGGCTGAGGGAGTAAAACCAGCTGGAACTGATGTCTCACTTCATCTGAGCATGATGTGACTGCCCACTGAAATGTCAGAAAAAAGAAAATGATATTAAAAAAAAAAATCCATTGTGTGTGTCCTTACAAAGAAAGTTTCAGGTATACTTCAGTTTGAAGGAAAAACAAATATTTACAGATTACTAGTCCTGCTACATATACTAGTGAATAATTACTTCATATAAAAAAATTACTAATAGCTATGTTTTGTATTTTAACAAATGTATATCGAATCCATACTGAGGGCCACTGTAAAGAAAAAAATTGTAACTACGACCTTATGGTATGCAGACTTATAGTATTATCCCAAATTTTCCAAAAGGAAATGAGGCTTCCCTAAATGAAATAATCTCTCAGAGATCACATTGCCAGCAAGCAGTATAAATACAGAAAACCCCAGAATATTTTAAGGGATTATAATGTAGGATAGATGTATTGACTCTTTCACAATGACTAGAATATAGCAGAAGTAATGTGATAGCGCCTCAGAGACTAGATCATACAAACACAGTGGCTTCCATCTTGCATGTTTGTTCCCTGCTTACTCTTTGGCTCATTACCACTCAGGAAAGTCAGCTGCTATGTTGTAAGCTCCTCAGTAGAGACTAATGTGGCCAGTTGCTGAGAGAAACTCTGCTTAACAGTCAGTAAGAAGCTGAAGTTGTCAGTTCTATAGCCTGAGGTTCTCACTACAGGATTTGGTGCTTGTGAGTCACTGAACTCTGCCAAAATTCACATGAAAGAGATTGGAAGCAAGTCTTCTCCTAGTCAATCTTCAGGATAGACCAACTGACAGCTTGACTGAACACTATTGAGAGACCCTGAGTCAGAACACACTGCCAAGCATTCTTGACATTCCTTACCTATAGAAATGGAGAGATATGTGTTGACTTAAGCTACTCAGTTTTGGCATAATTAATTAAGCATCAATAGAAGACTAATACAGGACATTAATTTGATTCCATATAAACTTCTTAAATGTATGAGTACTTATAAACTGGTAAACTATAATATTATCAAGAAAAATTTATCTACTTCTATTTTTAAAGTTATCAAAAAAGATGCTATGATAGCTACAAACATCAGAGATTATATACACCTCCCCAGTAAGAGTCATAAAGTCTAGAAAGGCTAGTATGAGGAGGCTTAAGTCTTCCAGCATTCAAAAAACATAAAAATTTTTTTTCTTGCCAATAAGGACTCTCTTTCTTAACCTAATACCAATTCATTATTAATCTAAAAAGACATCCAACTTATCCTTCTTTCTCACATCAAGGGTGAGAAAAATAAAGTGTGAATAAGGGAAAAATAAATCCTCATATTCCCATAAATGAAACAATGCCCTTGAATTATTTTTTCTTTTTTATGGCCATGCCTTGTGGTTTGTGGGATCTTAGTTCCCTGACCAAGGATCAAACCTAGGCCCATATCAGTGAAAACACTGAGTCCTAACCACTGGACAGCCAGGGAATTCCCATCCATGAGATTTAGTTACTAAATATATGGTAGGCAAGAGGATCAGAGAAAGCCATTCACTGAAGAAACTGAATGGCTGAGCTGGATGCAATGTTAAGAGAATTTTGAAGGCCAGATTCCTTCAAGGTAGTAAATCTTGTTGCTGACAACTTGTCTCCTGGGGACAAGAGCCTATTTTTGTCCTAATGCCTAGGACCTAGCATAGGGCTTCCCAGGTGGTGCTAGTGCTAAAGAACCCTCCTGCCAATGCAGGAGACATAAGACACATGTTTGATCCCTGGATTGGGAAGATGCCCTGAAGAAGGGTATGACAACCCACTCCAGTATTCTTGACTGGAGAATCTCATGGACAGAGGAGCCTGGTGGGCTACAGCCCATAGGGTCACCAAGAGTGACCCTACTGAAGTGACTTAGCATGCATACAGTATAAGGTTGAGTCCACTTGTAAATATTTCACTGAAATGTTGACCTCTGAACACATCCCAGTGTGATAAACTTCTGTGCTAGAGTGCAATATTCACGCATTCAAAAACTAGCAAAGGGACAACACCTATAATGACAATGGCCTAGCTCAGTAAGTTGCACTGATGACTCACAGAAGGATAGTAAGAAATCAAAGTTATAGGAGACAGTAGGAAGAAGACGACTGAGGGCTTTATTTGCCAGCTTGTAAAAAATTGTCTCCTACAGTGGAAGAGCAGTTGGAGCCTAGAAGCAGACTCAGAATCTAACAGAGCTACAGATCCCCAGAGATTCCAACCAAGGCTGTCTATTATGCTAACATCAGTGTTTTGATTACAGAAACCTAGGATCCTAAGATTGGGAATGGATCTATTGCATATATTAATATTATTCTAAGTAAGCAGATCTATCAGAGGATTATGTTTCAAAGGAGGGCTGGGAGGAAATGCCATCCTCCAAGCCATCAGAAATGTGCTAATAAAAGGTACCTCAACATCACTAAAAAAATTTCAGCGGTGGCTGTTTTCTTCAGGCTATAGTATTAATAGAAGTAGTGGTCACAGTCCTGATTACATTAATATCAATGGAAATATGGAGTCCTGAAATAATGGAGAACAGGTTTTGCTACACAACCTCTAGAAGTCAGAAGCCACAATTACTAAAGAAACTTGCAAGGTTGGAAGAGAAGTCGGTGGACTCTGACTTACATGAAATTACACTCTTAGTACACTATAGAGCCAAATGGTACAGCTTACTAAGGTTCTTGAGAACATCTATAATCAGAAAAAAGAATAAGGAATCAGGATACCTAAGGTGATTATTGTCCCTCAAGTCATGATTTCCAGGTCAATTTCTAGATATTAGCCAAATTTTAGGTCCAGAACCGTTGACAGAAAAGGTGGTCACTTTCCTAGGAGGAAAGACCCTGCAACACTGCAGTAGATATATACTTTAATGATTGCACAAGTTCTTTCCTTAAAGACCTATAGATATTACTGGAGTGACTGAACATTGGGTAAAGGAGAATATTCAGAATTTTTAAGGGACTAAACCTAGATAGCATATTAAAAAGCAGAGACATTACTTTGCCAACCAAGGTCCGTCTAGTCAAGGCTATGGTTTTTCCCGTGGTCATGTATGGATGTGAGAGTTGGACTGTGAAGAAAGCTGATCGCTGAAGAATTGATGCTTTTGAACTGTGGTGCTGGAGAAGACTCTTGAGAGTCCCTTAGACGGCAAGGAGATCCAACCAGTCCATTCTAAAGGAGATCAATCCTGGGTATTCATTGCAAGGACTGATGCTAAAGCTGAAACTGCAATACTTTGGCCACCTCATGCGACAAGTTGACTCACTGGAGAAGACTCTGATGCTGGGAAAGTTTGGGGGCTGGAGGAGAAGGGGATGACAGAGAATGAGATGGCTGGATGGCATCACCGACTCGATGGACATGAGTTTGAGTGAACTCCGGGAGTTGGTGATGGACAGGGAGGCCTGGCGTGCTGTGATTCGTGGGGTCTCAAAGAGTCGGACACGACTGAGCGACTGAACTGAACTGAGCTGAAATTGATATTGCTACCCATAGATCCAAATTCTTTTTGCAACTCTCCCTAATGCAATTAAGACTTAGGAGAAAAAAATATTAGATGGACTTCTTGGTAAAACTTAATGCACAAAAGACTCATTAGGTCCATAGCCTCATCCATTGGTCATCTCTCCAGCCCCAAAATATAATTTGGTTCGATGTACTTAGCAGTTGGAAGAATCTCCATGTTGGGTCTTTGGTGTTATAATGTAAGGACTATCATAGATGAGGAAGGCCATGTAGAAATCTCAGAATTTGCTTCAACCCCTAGATAAAATAGCAAGTTAAGAAAAATATTGCATCCCAAAAGTGATGGTGTGGATTAGTACTATCATTAAAGACCTAAAGGATGCAGGGGTGGTGGTTCCATTCATATATCTAAGCATTTATTTTTCCACCTTCATCCCTGCAGAAAATACAGAGACTTGAAGAATGCCTTTAGAATATCACAGGCTTCCTCAGTTGTAGCTAGACTGACATATAAGTTATCATTGCTTGAGAAAATAATAGGTCATACAAAGCTGTCACACAGTATTTAATTTGGCAAATGTGTTCTTTTTAGATTCCAATTAGAAAAGAAAATCAAAAAGTTTGCAACCATGTGGGATAGAAAACATTTATTTATAGTTTTGCCTCAGGGACATGTTAAGTCCTCTGTCATGATGTAGTCTGAACAGACCTTAAGGTCCTGGTTGTTTTTCAGTTGTTAAGTCATGTCTGACTCTGTGTTCCCATGGGCTGCAGCATGCCAGCCTCCTCTGTCCTCCACTGTGTACCAGTGAAAAGTGAAAGTGAAAGTCACTCAGTAGTGTCTGACTCTTTTCGAACCCTTGGACTGTAGTCTATGGAATTCTCCAGGCCAGAATACCGGAGTGGTTAGCCTTTCCCTTCTCCAGGGTTCTTTTCAACCCAGGGATCAAACCCAGGTCTCCCGCATTGCAGGCAGATTCTTTACCAGCTGAGCCACAAGGGAAGCCCACTGTATATCAGAGTTTAATCAAATTCATGTCCATTGAGTTGGTGATGATATATAACCATCTCATCTTCTGCCACTTCCTTCTCCTTTTGCCTTCAATCTTTACCAGAACCGGGGTCTTTTCTAATGTCCTAGGTATCTCACTAAATATTATACGAATACATTACATACTAATTGATGACATCATGATGATTAGACAGGACAAACTGGAGGTAGCTAATATGCTAAAAGCCTTGGGAAGACACATGTGCTCCAGAAGGTGGAAGGAAAATTCTATGAAAATTTAGAAACCTATGACTCCACTTCATTTTTATCCATTAATCAAGAACATTCCAGAACATTTCCTTCAAAGTCAAAGACAAATAGCTGCAGATTTCATTCCCTACTACAAAGAAGGAAACGCAGCATCTGCTAGGCATCTTTGGGTTATGTCTATGAATAATGAATCTGACTAATACATTGGAAATCTTATGGAAGACTACTGACACTAAACGGGGCATAGATCAGGAGAGATTTCTGCAGCAGGTTCACATTTAGTGCAAGTATTCCTGCCACATGGGTCATACAATCAGCCAGACTCCGTGACATTAGACGTGTCAGTGGTAGCAAAAGATGCAGGTAATAAAAATGTGCTCCAGTGAAAGAATCACAATACATACTCCTAGGTGTCCTCATTAAAGAGTTATACACTTTTTAAAATAAATGTACATTTTATGTTATGTGGATCTTTTTGATATAGAAGGTTTGATCACGGAGTACCATGTGAGAATGAGAGTAGACTGCCTATTATGAACTGGTTCTGTCAGACGCACCAAAACGTAGGGCAGGGTGGGTTCAGAAACAATCCACTGTAAGATAGAAAAAGCACATCTGGGAGAAAACCTGAGCAGGAATAGAGAGCACATGCGTTACATTAGCAGATATTACAGACCTCCATGTTTCCAATTACAATTGCACCAATGATCGAGAAAGCATAGCATGCCTTCAATAAGCTGTTGGTATAGATCTGCACTTCAAGGACACTGCAAGTGAGGGCTCAAAAGAGAGGAACTTGTTCTTGAAACCAGAGATATCTTTGTCATAATATTAGCAGAAAGCTTCCTGAAATTCTATCCTTCTTCTATGTGTAAATAAGAACATGTGAGTGATAAACTTGGTTATCCAGGTAAGGAGATTTCCAAGGAAAATATTACCTGGTTTCCTCCTTCCTATAGGACAATATGAGAAGAGAAGCATAAACTGATGGAAGAACTGATAAACTTGAGGGAACCAGTACTTAACTATTGCAAATTCTCAGCCTTTCCATATATCAAAAGATGCTAGAATTAAGAAATAGCTTCTAAGCATTATTAGAAGAAAGTGGAGTTAAGATAAGCCATTGTCTAGAGAAAACACTGAGGAAGTGACTATATGTTTTGTGAAAATCTTAGAAAGATCAATATATCAGAGTATTCAGTCATACAGAGGACCTATTAAAGAGACAAAAGTGTGCCTTATAAAGCTTTTCTAACAATGGGGCCTCTGGGAAAAATAATCACGTGTGTCTCAGCCTTCTCAGCAGGAGTTTGAGGTAAGAAGTGTTCTTCTCAAAGAGCTCAGTGGATGTGGCTTTTGTCTAATGGAGTGAACCCTAATAGAATCTGCAGAAGATCCACAAGTTTTTGAGAAAGTTATTTTAGCCAAAAAAGAAAAAGAAACACACAAAGCACAACCCTGAAAACTTGACTGAAAAAGATGTGAGACTGCAAAATGAGAAGGAGTTGTTGGACTCCTAAGATTCTAACATCAGGATGCCGATAAAACTATTCAGCTACTTATGCATGCTACTTTTCATAATAATAAAAGGATGATTCAGAGTGGAACCAAGACTCACAGTGAACTATCCCCAGGCCTTTAAGACCTAATCAAGGAATATCCAGCTTTTGTCCAGCTGTACAACAGAATTGCCATGGGCTGATGACTTATTTGTAGCACTCATGTCCCCATTTTTGAACAAGAAACTCTATAAATGTTTCCCTATGCCTGTCTTAAGATTGTATTTTGAACGTGGAGAGAATATAACTTGTTTCTATAGTTTTATATCTATGGAACGAGAAGAACTAACCCAGCCTTATCCACTCTTAACACCTAATTTGTTAGTGTTCTTCAGTTGCTCAGTCATGTCTGACACTTTGCAACCCCATGGACTGCTGCACACCAGGCTTCCCTGTCCTTCACCATCTCTCAGAGCTTTCTCAAACTCATGTCTATTGAGTCAGTGATGCCATCCAACTATCTTGCTCTCTGTCAACCCCTTCTCTTGCCTTCAACCTTTTCCAGTTTCAGGGTCTTTTCTAATGAGTGAACTCTTCCCATCAGGTGGCCAAAGTATTGGAGCTTCAGCTTCAGCATCAGTCCTTCCAATGAATATTCAGAACTGATTTCCTTTAGGATTGACTGGTTGGATCTCCTTGCAGTCCAAGGGACTCACAAGAGTCTTCTCTAACACCGTAGCTGATTTAGATGATGGCATTAGAGCAGATGCTATCATGGGATGAGGTGGTTGTAAACTCTGTATTGTTCAGATGGGAGGGTCAGAGGGTGGATTATAGTAGCCACGTTCTAGGATGACCTCCAATTATAATTTATCACACTTGTGCCCACACCTGTGGGTAGAATTTATAACTTGCTTCGAGTTGATGAAATACTGCAAAGGTAATGGGATATCACTTCTATGGTTACATTGCATAAAATTATCATCTATCTTGCTAGGAGACTCTTACTCCCTTACTGGATTTGATGAAACAAACTGCTGTGCTTTAAGCTGTCCTATGGAGAGACCCATACAGAAAAAGCAAAATAATTCCAGAAACAAATCTACTTCTGCTTTATTGACTACACCAAAGCCTTTGACCATTTGGATCACAACAAACTGGAAAATTCTTCAAGAGACTGGAATACCAGACCACCTTACCTGCCTTCTGAGAAATCTGTAGGCAGGTCAAGAAGCAATAGTTAGAATCAGACATGGAACAACAGACTGGTTGCAAATTGGGAAAGGAATATGTCAAGGCTGTATATTGTCACCCTACTTATTTAACTTATATGCAGAGTATATGATGCAAAATGCCAGGCTGGAAAAGCACAAGCTGGAATCAAGATTGCTGGGAGAAATATCAATAACCTCAGATATGCAGATGACACCACCCTTATGGCAGAAAGCGAAGAAGAACTAAAGAGCCTCTTGATGAAAGTGAAAGAGGAAAGCAAAAAGTTGACTTAAAACTCAGCATTCAGAAAACTAAGATCATGGCATCTGATCCTATCACTTCATAGCAAATAGATGGGGAAACAATGGAAACAGTAACAGACTTTATATTCCCGGGTTCCAAGATCACTGCAGATGGTGACTGCAGCCATGAAATTAAAAGATGCTTTCTGCTTGGAAGAAAAGCTCTGACTAACCTAGATAGCATATTAAAAAGCAGAGAGATTACTTTGCTGACAAAGGTCCATCAAGTCAAAGCTATGGTTTCTCCAGTAGTCATGTATGGATGTGAGAGCTGGACCACAAAGAAAGCTGAGCACCAAAGAACTGATGTTTTTGAACTGTGGTGTTGAAGACTCTTAAGAGTCCCTTGGACTTCAAGGAGATCAAACCAGTCCATCCTAAAATAAATGTCCTGAATATTCATTGGAAGGACTGGTGCTAAAGCTGAAACTCCAATACTTTGGCCATCTAATCCAAAGAACTGACTCATTGTAAAAGACCCTGATACTGGGAATGACTGAAGGCAGGAGCCAAAGGGGATTACAGAGGATGAGGTTGTTGGATGGCATCACTGACTCAATAGACATGAGTTAGAGCAAGCTTCAGGAGTTCGTGATGGATTGAGAAACCTGGCATGCTGCAGTCCATGGGGTCACAAAGTGTTAGACACAACTGAGCAACTGAACTGATGGAGAGACCCATGTGGCAAGGAAGTAGCGGAAGCCTTCAACTCACTCCCAGTAGGAAATGAAACAGTCATTTAAACCATAGGAGGTGATTCTACCAACAACCATACGTGCTAGGAAGTGGACATTTCCTTAGCTGAGCCTTGACATGAGACTGTAGACCTGGCTGACACTTATTTTGCAGACTTTTGAGCCCTAAAGCAATGGCCTTGATGCAGATGACTCAGGTAAGTGATGCCCAGACTCACAGAAACTGTAAGATAACATGTTGTTGTGAGCTATGAAGTTGGTGGTAAGCATTTCATTTTTCTTTTATAATTATTTGCTATTTAACATATTACACATAAAACTGTTTTGTATGATATATTTTAAAAGTGTAAAAAGTTTTTTTTTTTTTTTTAACAAGATAATAGACATTTCGTCTGAAGTAAAAAAGGTTTTTTTTGCTAATCGTGCAGTTTATCCTTTTGGTAAACATTTGGTCTAATAAAGAGACAGATTTGTATTCAAGGAGACTCTGGTTTTTGTGTTCTTTTTTTTTTTAAATTAGTACTTTGTTTAAAAAAAAATCACACAAAATTCATGTGTTTCTTAGAAAAGCAAAATTAACCAAGCTATGACCACTTGTCCCAAAGTGGTTCATGGTTCACTCTTTGGACTAAAGGAGCATGGAATCTGCCCACAAGATAGAGACGAATTCAAGATGTGTCAAAGGATTCATGACACTTCTTTATGTGAAGATAACCAATAATCAGCCCTCTCTGTATTTTTTCTAATTTTTCCTGCTTACAACTTTCCCTTACTAATCTTATTTGGCTTTAAACTGACTCCTCACCATTTACCTGTGAACCACATCCCCAGAGAGATATATCTAGGACCCTAGGAAATATGGGCTTTTTTCCTTCTTCCTGAGGGCAGTACTTCTGATGAGCAACTAATTGTGATGGAGCAGCTATTTTGCTTGGTTTTTACTGAGTGGATTTATTGTTTCAATATTGTGCTCTTATCTGATAAATCTCTCATGGAAAAGGGGATGGAATTTCTATTTAATTCTCAGAAATGCTGTGAGGAAAGACACATTCCACCTGACTTTGAAGGGGCTGTGATAACCAAGATGCAAGAGCTGTAATTCAGTTCCATGGATTGCTTAGAAATAAACTTTTTTTTTTTTACAGTTTCATTAATGTCTAAAACAATACTTGATACCAATAACATATTTATTGATTAAATTAATAAGGTGGAAGGACCATAGCTGGTCTCTAACCCCTTGGCACTTGCATTCACAGTAGCTGTATCAAGGTGTGGCTTGGAAAGAATCTTTAAGTCTTTATCAAATCTCTCCCTAAAACATCCTATATAAGCAAACAATCCAATTAAAAATAATACAACTTCAAGACAAGTCCTAAATGTTTCCTTTGAACCTAATCCCTAAACACCTCTTATACAGAAAGGTGACCCCATTCTCTATGTGGAGGCTTTAGTTGCCCTAACATTCTAGGGTATTAATACTTGCCTTCAGTGCAGTGTCCTCTGCTCAGTGTTCAGGGTTTTGAATTGAGATAAAAATGCTGGTGACACTCATTCTTAATAAGGTAGTTCTGAATTTGTGTGTTTTCACTTTATATAGGAAATTATTTTGAGAGAAGTTCAGTCAGAGAAGTTAATGTTTGCAATACAACTAAAAATTTGTTGAGAATAAAATTTTAGACATCAGTGAAAGTCTGATGGGAGAGGACTGGGTACTTGTCTATTTAGTCATATATTTATACCATATTTTACCTACAGAACACAAAGAGAAATTATAAAAAAATATATACTTGAACTTTCTCCACAAGAATTTAAATGTTGCAGATGATATACATGTGCCCAACAAACTTATGGAGAAATGTTCAACATTGCTCATTATTAGAGAAATGCAAATCAAAACTACAATGAGGTATCATCTCACAATGATCAGAATAGCCATCATCAAAAAAATCTACATACAATGAATGCTGGTGAAGGTGTGGAAAAAAGGGAACCCTCCCACACATTTGGTGGGATTGTAACTTGATGCAGCCACTATGGAGAACAGTATGGATGTTTCTTTAAAAACTAGGAATAAAACTATCATATGACCCAGCAATCCCACTACTGGGCATACCTCCTGAGAAAATCTAATTGAAAAAGTGACATGTAACTCAATGTTCATTGCAGCACTATTTACAATAGCTAGAACATGGAAGCAACCTAAATGTCCACCGACAGTTAAATAGATGAAGAAATTATGACACATAGATACAATGGAATATTATTCAACCATAAAAAGGAACAGAATTGAGTCAGTTGAACTGTGGTGGATGAATCTAGAGCCTGTTATAGAGAGCAAAATAAATCAGAAATAGAAAAATAAATATCATATAATAATGCATATATATATGGAATCTATATAATGCATATATATACATATATATGGAATCTAGAAAAATGGTACTGATGAACCTATTTTCAGGATAGGAAGAGAGGTGTAGACACAGAGAGCAGACTTCTAGACATAGCAGGCACAGCAGGGGAAGGAGAGTGAGACAAATTGAGAGAGTAGAATTTGAAACATATATATTCATCATGTGTAAAATAGATAGTTAGTGGAGAGTTGTTTAACATGAGGAGCTCAACCCAGTGCTTTGTAACAACCTAGAGGGGTGGGAAGGGGTGGGGAGGGTGGGTGGGAAGTTCAAGAGGGAGGGAAATTATGTATACCAATGGTTAATTCATGTTGTTGTATGGTAGAAACTAGTACAGCATTATAAAACAATTATCCTCCAATTTAAAAAAATTAAAAAGAATTTAAATGTTGAGAAAGAGATGAGATGGAGGCATAAAATAAACATAAACATCTTTATATTATATAGTCATATGAAAAACAACTTGGGATAAAAGAGGGGTCCAAGTTCTGGGGAGTTGGGTTCATCCAAAGTGAAATTAGTTGGTTCATGATATGATGTGGAAGGGGAATGTAGTGTCCTAGACTTGCAGGTGCTCAATGAAAGTTCCAAGGAAATTTATTTGAACTCTAGTAATCACTTACTCAGGTTAAGTGGGAGAAAATAGCCAGAGATATAATGAAGAAGCAGCAGTTGTAAAATTGTGGCAGTAATGATTTTAAAAAATGTGTTTCATCTAGAAAGTGAAGATGAGTAGTTAGAAGTCTCATTAGGTATCATTATTTCATTAGAGACTGTCATCTCCTTCTACTATATTTCATTTCACCAATATTGAATTATAAATTATTTAATATATCTTATTAATATACCTTATCACAGAAAATTTCATCGAAAGTCTGTGCCCTTCCCCTTTTTAGTGGCTATAAAGCACACAATTATTCTACCAACTAATGCTATAACAAAAATATGTATTAAAATAGAAATACATAAACCATAATGCACAGAAGGCTTTAATTCATGTTCACAACTTTTCTTTTTCTTTAAGTATAGATGGTTATATTGCCATTTTATGCATTTGCCCCCTTTTTATCTTACTCATTGAAGGTTACAGGGAACATGTTTGGCCATTTTATATTGTCGATGAGGTCACTAACCCTCTCCCCAAATGGTTGACTTGGCATCACATGAAACAGTACATAAGGTCAAAAGGTAAGCCTACAGCCAGTAAGCAACAGGAAAAAGCTATTGAACTCTGTGGTCACAAATCATATGCTACATAACACAGTTATAGATGACCTAGACAAAGGACTTCCCATTGCTGTGAAAAAGGGGAAAGGCAGAAACAGAAATTTAAATAGAAGTGGTATCACAAGGAGTGAAAGAGAAATGTTGCCTTAAAAATATCCATCACACTCCAGGCTTGTGATATTTCTGGGAGTCTGTGATCAGATTAAGTAGCCAAAATTCAGTTTCTTAGGGAAAAATCCTCAGTGACTTGACCTTGTCCTATGTTCATTGCCTGCATATGACCTGTATATTTTAATGTATTGCATTTATAATAGAATACATAGGCTGAACTGGAATGACCTAGTGGTCCCAAACACATATGTGTATAAGAATCTTTCTGTCTTTGAAACCACATTCACTTCTCTACTGTATAAATATTAATTAAATAGCGGCAGAATTTGTGGAGCAAAAAGAGATCTTCCAGAACTATCTTCCAGTATAGTTTAAGACCTTCACTTCATGGAGAGAAATAGCAAAGAGAATTTAAGGGATTTGTACTAGATACAGAACATTCATAACCTAGATCTCAGTTCAGTGGTATTTATTGTTTGGCAGTTACATCCTTGTAGAGAGCAAAAAAGGCTGTCACTGTATGTTTTGATAAACTAGAACATCTATAAAATCACCATCTTAGGTAGAATAGAATGTTATAATCAATCATAGAGTTGACATTTTTCATTTGCGCTCCAGTTATATGAGAAACCCTCTGCATTTTGAAATTTTCGCACAATGTGAGTTCTGCATGGCCAAAGCATATGTCTCAGGTTTTCTATCCATAGATATTTATGAAAGACTTGAATGTTCAAGTGAGCAAACCAAGGAGTCAGTCATGTTTCCCAAAATTTACTGTCAAGTACACTGCTAAAAGTACCAGTTTTTCAAGGGTATATGTTGTAGAACACCTGCTATAAATTGTCAAGAGCTATTGCAATGCCAAAGATGGTAGTGTTTCCTTCAAGGAACTTTGAGATCATGATTGAGTGTTGTTGCTAGTTTCTACCTCTGGGATTTCCATAGGGTTTCTCACAGTTTCCATGAGATATTCAGTGTCATTTAGCAGCTCTTCTCTCTTCCCTATTTGTGTGATGAAGGTCAAAGAACTGTACATAGAGTACAGTTTTTCAATCTCTACTTTGAGACAACTGTGCCACACACTGTGGAGAACAAAGATGTAAACATGTTCATGGCTCCTGGGAGCACACACACTGCTAAAAATATAAGATACACAAATTAGTAGCAATTAGATGGATCATGTTCAAGGTTGTAATAATTGCAGAAAGAAAAAAATGTCTCAAGAGTTTAGAGAAGGGAGAGCATATTAACACTAGTTGTGAGTCTAACAATTTGGAGTGGAACGGCAGTTCTCTGAAATTTTAATGTGGAGTACAGATTACTGGGCTCTACCACCAGGGATCTTAGTACTTGTAACTGTGTTAGGACTCATAAAGTTGTATTTCTGTCAAGACTCCAGCTGATTCTAAGGAAGTTGGTATACTAACTCTACCTGTTTCCCACATTGCAGGCAGATTCTGTACCATCTGAGCCACCAGGGAAGCCCCCAAGAAACAACAGGATCAGAAAAATTTTAGGAAGAGTGTAAGCCTTAATGATAATGCTTCTTATTTTTTCCCAAGGTTTCTTTGACTATTATTGGTTGTAATTTCCTGTTTGCTTATCTCTTTTCTAAATGTTGCATGAGTTTAAGTTTCCCAGTGTCACGTGGTTTCATCCAAAATGATGTTTCATATCTCAGGGAAGTTTAGGAGGAGCTTAGAGCCAGAAGTTGTAATACAAGAGGAAAACCAGAATGCCAGATGATGGAATAAAAACAGTCTAAACAATATTCTGTCCATAAAATAACAACTTCATTTCTATTTCTCTTTCCCTTACTTGATGCTAGTGCGAATTCTGATTACCTGACAGCAAGGAGATCAAACCAGTCAATCCAAAAGGAAATCAACCCTGAAGATTCATTGGAAGAACTGATGCTGAAGCTTTAGCTCCCCTGATGTGAAGAGCTGCTGCTGCTGCTGCTAAATCGCTTCAGTCGTGTCCGACCCTGTGCAACCCTATAGACAGCAACCCACCAGGCACCTCTGTCCATGGGATTTTCCAGGCAAGAGTATTGGAGTCGGGTGCCATTGCCTTCTCCCACGTGAAGAGCTAACTCATTGGAAAAGAGCCTGATGCTGGGAAAGACTGGGGGCAAGAGGAGAAGGGGGTGACAGAGGATGAGATGGTTGGATGGCGTCATTGACTCAATGGACATGAGTTTGAGCAAATTCCGGAAGATAGTGAAGGACAGGGAAGCCTGGCATGCTGCTGTCCATGGAGGTGCTGGGGAGCAAGTCACATGGCTGCTCTAGCTTCAACTGGACAAAGAAATCTTACCATTTGCTCAAAAGGAGAGCCAGCATATTTGCGAACAGCCTGTCAAAGGGACCACTGTAAAAGCCTCTTAGATGATCTTTGTGACTCCACATTTCTCTAGAATCCATTCTAACCTATGGTCAGATTAATCTACGTAAAGTATAGTGAAGTGAATGTCATTCAGTTGTGTCAGACTCTTAGCAACCCCATGGATTACAGCCATGGAATTCTTCAGGTCATAATACTTGATTGGTAGACTTTTCCTTCTCCAGGGGATCTTCCCAACCCAGGAATTGAATCCAGGTCTCCTGCATTGTGGGTGGTTCTTTACCAGTTGAGCCACCAAGAAAGCCCAAGAACGCTGGAGTGGGTGGCCTACCCCTTCTCCAGCTGATCGTCCCCACCCAGGAATTGAACCAGGGTCTCCTACATTGCAGGCAGATTCTTTACCAACTGAGCTATCAGGGAAGCCCACTTAAAGTGTGACTATGGTTATTTTGTTCTTTCCTAGAACATTCTGTTTCCCTCCTGTATTTTTAATAAGCTACAAAATTCTCAGAGCATATTTGAGACCTCCCACACTGTGATCTGTCTTCAATTTAATGACTAAGACTTATCTTACATGAAGCCTGTGGTTCAAACAATTTGTATACTCCACAATTATGGTTTTTTTTTTTTACTAATTCCATTTTCTTATGCTGTCTAGAAACCTGAATTCAGACTTAATTAGCAGTTATTAGGCACTGATTTATATGTCAGACAAATTTCTTGTACAGTAATTATTTTATTATATCTACTTTTCTACTTTTCAAAGTTCTAGAAGTTCTTGAATTTTCATTTTAAGTGGTATCTACTCCAAGAAGCTTTCCCTGATGTTCCCAATATGTTGTGATCTTTAGCTGCTCATAATCCTTAAGGTCTTTGGATAAAGCTTTAACAGCACATACTCTGCCTTTTATTACAAATACCTGACCTTTAACTAATCTTCAAACGGAAAATGCAGAATTTTTTGAGCTAGGAATTGATCTACTTTTAAGTCATCTTCTGTGCAGCACTGTGTAAATAATAGCTATTATTAAATACATCTCTAATTGTATTGTTAAATATACATAACAGCACCTGGACATCAATCTATGATATATTTAACCATGGAAATTAATTTGTGTGTGTGTGTGTGTGTGTGGTGCGTTTATCTTTTGGGGATTCCTTAAAGCAGCATTACTGGGTGACCATTAACATTTTCCCAATATAATCAAATATGTAAGCTAGGAAATGGGGTTTCCCAGTAGCTCAGATGGTAAAGAAACTGCCTGCAATGTGGGAGACCTGGGCTTGATCTCTGGGTGGGGAAGAGCCACTGGAGGAGGAAATAGCAACCAACTCCAGTATTCTTGGAGAGGCAAGAGGAGCCTTGTGGACAGAGGAGGCTTGTGAGCTACAGTCCATGGGGTTGCAAAGAGTTGAACAAGACTGAGCAACTAACACACATAAGCTAGGAATTATAGTTCTGAGTAGAAATACAAACACATGCAGATAGTAGGCTATAATGATGTCTAATTTTCATTTGTATGCAGGTTTTTGAGTTGTTGGGAACAACGTAGAACTGAGGGTATGTTTAGCATAGTTTTTCCAAGTTTGATGTGAGACTATTCTTTGCAGCCCACCTGACAAATCCTTCATTTGTGCTTCCAAATAGTTAACCACTGTGCTAACAACAAAAGGACAGTCAGCCACCAGATGGGAAATTATTTCAACTCAGTGTTACATTTATTCATAACATTTAGTTTTAACATAAAGCGGAAATGGCCACAGAGGATTTTATTTTACTGCCTATGAGGAACTCCTCTGTTTTTTTGAGGGTTATATTTTTCCCTTGATATATTTCAGGCATATTTCACCACTTAACGGGCTTTCAGTAGCTCATTCAAAGTCCTTGCCATTCCCCCTTTTCAGGCACCTATTATTGAGGTTATCACTGGTAATAGCAGTCAGATTAATATATAATTCTCATGTGTGTAATATAACAAATGAGATAGACTCACAGTTTGAGGGTCATGCTGTTTTAGAGTTGATGGTGTGACTTATATATTCTCCCTAAAGTGTAATATCTATATTTACAGAAGGAACATCATTCGGTTTTTATTGAATAGAGAAGTTCTCTCGCCAAGGAGACTTGTATGACATCTCAGACCTCATATAAAATTTTATATTCTCTTAGGATATAGCATTATATTTTGATGTACTATTCCATAGTATCATCCTAAAACAAAGTGAATTAGTAATGATTTATTTTATATCATCTAGATAAGCTTATTTATATACAGAAACTATGTCGAGATGATGAATTTCTGTTAATCCAAGTGTGCTAACTATAGCAGCATCCACCATGTCTAAGCAGCATTCATTACCAAGCCAAGAAAGCTGTGCTAGAGTCAGAGCTGGTGCTATGCTTACAGAGATAAAATGGGGGAAAAAATACTGTGAAAGATATGAAAGACAGAGATCCACACTCACACACTCTCCTTTGCTCCTGTGAAAATCTCCATTTATCCACATTGATAGGATCTTATCTTTACACCCAGGAAATAGTTGCTAGATTTAGGGGTGGCTACTTGTTACACACAGCACTTCTGATTTGCTTAAACTCATTGGAGGGAAAAAATAAGCAGATTCTTTTTGGGGTTGAAAAACACAAAATGTGAAATTTGATAGTTTCCTAAGTTTCCAACCATGTTAACTAAGCCAGTAAGTTATAAGAAAGAATAAAACTCATTAACAAAGAGAAGCAAAGATGAGAAACAGGTAAATTTCTTTCAGCATCTGAGTTGCTAAATTTCATTGTTCCCAAGGATCAGCTGCACCTTTTCCTACAAATGATTTGGTTGTAAATTATTCTATGGATTACATGAGCTAATAAATTTCCCTTTGTCAAGCTAGTTAAATAGAGTCCAATTACTCACAAAAAAGCACTTTTTGCACCAAGCAAAAATAGTAGGACTGGAAGAACCTGGATGGGGCTGGAAGCTATAAAAATAGCACTGGATTTACATTGATACTAAAGAATCAACTAGATGAGAGAGACTGTTATGAACAATAAAGAGAAAGGGTAGTGTAATGGTTTGGACTGTTGTTTAATGATAGTCCCCCTCCATTATGGGTAAATTATAGATCACTTTGATCAAAGAAGTGTGAGTAGATATGTTGTAACCACAGATTTTTAATTTTCTTTTCTTCCTTAGGTTCATGGTGAGAAGATTTTGCTCTATCTAGTCTACTGGTCCATGAACAATATAGAAAGAGTGGACCAGACTTGAACTCAACCTAAAGCTGAAGCAGAGGCACCCCAATAATATGCATATCATTAATGAGAAAACAAAAGCTGGTTGTTTTAAGCTGCAGAGTTTGTATCTAGCTGAAACAGAGCACTTATTTTTGATAGCTCAAAACTCTCCAAGTCAGGCTTCAACAGTATGTGAACCATGAACTTCCAGATGTTCAAGCTGGGTTTAGAAAAGGCAGAGGAAACAGAGATCAAGTCTCCAACATCCATTGGATCATTGAAAAAGCAAGAGAGTTCCAGAAAACATCTACTTCTGCTTTATTGATTATGGCAAACCCTTTGACTGTGTGGACCACAACAAACTCTGGGAAATTCTTCAAGAGATGGGAATACCAGACCACCTGACCTGCCTCTTGAGAAATCTGTATCCAGTTAGAACTGGACATGGAACAACAGACTGGTTCCAAATAGTAAAAGGAGTACATCAAGGTTGTATATTGTCACCCTGCTTATTTAACTTATATGCAGAGTACGTCATGAAAAATTCTGGGCTAGATAAAGCACAAGCTGGAATCAATATTGCCCAGAGAAATATCGATAACCTCAGATATGCAGATGACACAACCATTATGGCAGAAATCGAAGAAGAACTAAAGAGCCTCTTGATGAAAGTGAAAAAAGAGAGTGAAAAAGTTGGCTTAAAACTCAACATTCTGAAAACTAAGATCATGGCATCTGGTCCCATCACTTCATGGCAAATAGATGGGGAAACAGTGTCAGACTTTATTTTTTGGGGCTCCAAAATCACTGCAAATGTTGAATGCAGTCATGAAATTAAAAGATGCAGACTCCTTGGAGGAAAAGTTATGACCAACCTAGATAGCATATTAAAAAGGAGAGACATTACTTTACCAGCAAAAGTCTGTCTAGTCAAAACTATGGTTTTTTCAGTAGTCATGTATGGATATGAGAGTTGGACTGTGAAGAAATCTGTGTGCCCAATAATTGATGCTTTTGAACTGTGGTGTTGGAGAAGACCCTTGAGAGTCCCTTGGACTACAAGGAGATCCAACCAGTCCATCCTAAAGGAAATCCATCCTGAATATTCATTGGAAGGATTGATGCTGATGCTGTAACTCCAATACTTTGGCTACCTGATGTGAAGAACCGACTCATTTGAAAAGACCCTGATGCTGGGAAAGATTCAGGGCAGGAGGAGAAGGGGACAACAGAGAATGAGATGGTTGGATGGCATCACCGACTCAATGGACATGAGTTTCTGTAAACTCCAGGAGTTGGTAATTGGCTGGAATGCTGCAGTTCATGGGGTGGCAAAGAGTCAGACACGACTGAGTGACTGAACTGAACTGAACTATTAAACAAGGCTTAATGGTTACTGGAGAAGGAAATGGCAACCCAATCCAGTACTCTTGCCTGGAAAATCCCATGGATGGAGGAGCCTGGTAGGCTGCAGTCCATGGGGTCGCTAGGAGTTGGACACGACTGAGCGACTTCACTTTCATTTTCATGCATTGGAGAAGGAAATGGCAACCCACTCCAGTGGTTACCAGTGGCTCTGAGGTAAAAGAATCTGCATGCCACTGCAGGAGATGCGAGTTGCATCTCTGAGTCAGAAAGATACCCTGGAGGAGGAAATGGCAACCCACTGCAGTATTCTTACCTGGAAAATCCCATGGACAGAGGAGCCTGGTGGGCTATAATCCATGGGGTCACAAACAGTTGAACATGACTTAGTGACTGAGCATCAACTATTAAACATGGAGAATGATTTTTAGAATTAAAAGGCAAAGTAAGCACAAGAATGAGTAGTTTCAAGATGAAGTTTCAAGAAGTAAATATTAGTTGGCTGATACTTATAGAAAATAGAAGAAACATTACAATATACAGGAAAGAAAGTATATGTGATACATAGTAGAGATAATAGAATTATATGAATGGAGAGAAGAATGGGAGTCAGAAAGGATACTGCTTTGAGAAAAAGATCATGGGATAAGCTAAAATACTTTAGAAACAGCATACAATAGATGCAGGAAGGAAGGGACATGGGAAATATATGACACAGTATGAGACAAACAAAACAATGTAGAACTGAGGGTATATTTAGCAACAACCAGCCACATCCTTTCCCCTTTTAGTATTAAAAAACCCTGAATTCTAACTCAGATTAAATGGTTCTTTGGGACACTATTCTATCATCTCATCAGTTTAGTTCAGTTCAGTTCAGTTGCTCAGTCGTGTCCAACTCTTTGAGACCCCATGAATCACAGCACACCAGGTCTCCCTGTCTATCACCAACTCTCAGAGTTCACTCAAACTCGTGTCCATCGAGTCGGTGATGCCATCCAGCCATCTCATTCTCTGTTGACCCCTTCTCCTCCTGCCCCCAATCCCTCCCAGAATCAGAGTCTTTTCCAGTGAGTCAGCTCGTCGCATGAGGTGGCCGAAGTATTGGAGTTTCAGCTTTAGCATCAGCCCTTCCAGTGAACCCCCAGGACTGATCTCCTTTAGAATGGACTTGTTGAATCTCCTTGCAGTCCAGGGGACTCTCAAGAGTCTTCTCCAACACCACAGTTCAAAGCATCAATTCTTCAACCATCAGCTTTCTTAACAGTCCAACTCTCACATCCATACATGACCACTGGAAAAACCATAGCCTTGTCTAGACGGACCTTGGTTGGCAAAGTAATGTCTAGATGGACCTTGGTTGGCAAAGTAATGTCTCATGGCTGCAATCAGCATCCGCAGTGATTTTGGAGCCCCCAAAAATGAAATCTGGCACTGTTTCCACTGTTTCCCCTTCCATTTCCCATGAAGTGATGGGACCAGATGCCATGATCTTAGTTTTTGGAATGTTGAGTTTTAAGCCAACTTTTTCACTCTGTTCTTTCACTTTCGTTAAGAGACTTTTTAGTTCCTCTTCACTTTCTGCCATAAGGGTAATGTCATCTGTATATCTGAGGTTATTGATATTTCTCCGGGCAATCTTGATTCCAGCTTGTGCTTCTTCCAGCCCAGAATTTTTCATGAAGTACTCTGCATATAAGTTAAATAAGCAGGGTGACAATATGCAACCTTGATGTACTCCTTTTCCTATTTGCAACCAGTCTGTTGTTCCATGTCCAGTTCTTTTCATAGGTCTACTTAATTTCTGTATAAAGTCACTATAGCTGGCCACATCACCACATTTTTTGGTTTATTTGTCTGTTCTGTGGTGAGCAGTACAAGTTTGGACCCAGTGGCAAAGAGAGATTATTATTGCTCAAATTTAGTCTTAGAACTTTTAGGATCTAGACAAAGATTGTATTCATGCGTTTATTTTTCATCAGTAAACTAATATACCAGGAAAGCAGCTAGGTGTTATATTTTGTTGGCCCCTTTTGAACACATCAACCATTCATTCTTTCACTCACTGGTTCATTAATTCTTATATTTATTCAACAATGTTTACCAAGAACCTATTCAATGCTAACCTTTTTTAGGAGCTGAAAATAAACAGACAAATATGACAAGTCTGTTTAAAGGGAGCTCCCAGTCTTGTCAGTGAATCAGATAAGTAAATGATGGTGATAAAGTATAATATTAAATTCAGTACAGGAGTTGTGTGATATGGAAGACTAGATAAAGATAGCTTCAGTTCAGTCACTCAATCATGTCCAACTTTTGGTCTGCAGTATGCCAGGCTTCCCTGTCTATCACCAATTTCCAGAGCTTACTCAAACTTATGTGATGCCATCCAATCTTCTTATCCTCTGTTGTCCTCTTCTCCTCCTGCCTTCAATCTTTCCCAGCATCTTGACCCAGGTAAAAAAAATGGGAGGATAAATGGTATATTATCTTTCTGGTTGTAAGTATAAAGTTTAAGAAAATAATATGGAAATTTATTGATTCAAATAATTGGCTCAAAACAGAGGTCACTATGGCCTGAAACATAAATATATTTAGAAGCTCTGCTTATCTTAGGTCTGTATTTCCATATCTCTCTGCCTGGTAACCCTTTAGAGACTGACTTTAGTCTTCACATAGTTGAGGTTACTTGACCAGGAAAAATGGACACTAGAAACTCCAAGATTACCTGATCCTTTGAGCCAGGATAGCTACAATAATTATTATCCAAACCAAGACACCTTTCAGTGTGAAAAGAGTACTATTATAACTAGGCTAGGAAACGAGGTATAAACCAGATGGAACATTCCTTGGAAATCTGGAATGTTTGTTTACCCTGTTTATAACCATTTTCTTAAAGGAACAGAAGCCTTCTGCCCTACTATCCTGATATTAATATTTTGTGAAACTTATAATGGGCTAATATGGATTATGCACCTATTCTGAAGACAGTTACTGGGATAAAGAAAATGAAGCACATGATTGGATAGTCTATTCCCTTCCCTCATATTTTTTCCTACCCCATACCACTCTCATGGCATCAGACCTCCTTCTGAGTAAGAAAATCCATCACCTTTTACATTTTAGTTGGGAAACAGCTATTTTTGGCTCTGTCTTTAAAGGACTGTGGTAATTTCTTATATTTAGAATAGAACACTTATGATACATACCTTTTCATGGAAGAGCCTAATAAGCTATTATTATGAAAGACCTGCTCCCTAACGGCAGTGAAGGTGAGCAGGAACAAAAGGGATAAAGATGTCAGAATACTTCATTGTGTCACACACACACACAAACACACAGACATTTGTATTTGGTCTCTTGATGTCAAACCTTCGTTTCAAATGATTTTATCAGCCTGATTTATTTATATGAATAGAGCCAAAAATAACCATTGATTCTCATATGATTTACTTTCTAGAAGTCAAAATAAAGGATTAGATAAATATACTAAGTGAAGTTGAGGTTGACAATATTACTTTTTTCTTAAAGATAAATGAGAGTTGTGATTAGAATAATTTATCAATTGCTGACACATTCATCCAAAGTAGTAATTAGGTCAATGCAAACATATTTTTAATACAATTTGCTTACATGTGCACAGTTTTTCTGCTCTTACCTTTAGTATTAAAGAAAAGCTCTCATTATCAAAGCACTGATAGTCACTTGCCCTGCCACCTACAAAGGAAAGATGTACACCAGCTAAATTGGAGATCAAGTCTGCCTACCACATTCTGAGCATTTTCGGAATTTACTATTATTTTGTTTTTCAGTCACCAAGTCATGTCTGACTCTTCGTGATGCCTTGGACTACAGCATACCAGACTTCCCTTTCCCTCACTATCTCCCAGAGCTTGCTCAGGTTCATGTCCATTGAATCAGTGAAGCCATCCAGGCCTCTCATCCTTTGTTACCCTCTTCTCCTTCTGCCTTCGCTCTTTCTCAGTATCAGGGTCTTTTCCAATGAGTCAGATGTTCACATCAAGTGGCCAAAGTATTAGAGCTTCAGCTTAGCATCAGTCCTTCCAAAGAGTATTCAGGGCTGATTTCCTTTAAGATTGAACACCACAGTTTGAAAGCATCAATTCTTCAGTGCTCAGCCTCCTTTATTGCCCAGCTCTCACAACCGTATGTGGCTACTGGAAACACCATAGCCTTGACTATATGGACCTTTGTCAGTAAAATGTCTAGGTTTGGCCTCGCTTTCCTGCCAAGAAGAAATTGTTTTCTAATTTCATGGCTGCAGAAATCTGTCACTGCTTCCACCTTTTCCCCTTCTATTTATCATGCTGTGATGGGACCAAATGACATAATCTCAGTTTTTCAAATAATTTTTGATATAGAGTTTTAAGCTGGCTTTTTCACTCTCCTCTTTCATCCTCATCAAGAGGCTCTTTAGTTTCACTTCACTTTAGAGAGGTATCATCTGCATATCTAAGGTTGTTGATATTTCTCCCAGCAATCTTAATTCCAGCTTGTAACTCATCCAGCCTGGCATTTCACATGATGTTCTTCATGTAAAACTTAAATATCCAGGGTGACAATAAACAGCCTTGTCATATGCCTTTCTCAATACTGAACCAGTCAGTTGTTCCATACAGGATTCTAACTGTTGCTTCTTGACCTGCATAAGGGTTTCTCAAGAGACATGTAAGATGGTCTTGTGTTCCCATCTTTTTAAGTCTTTTCTACATTTTGTTATGATCCACAGTCAAAGGTTTTAGTGTAGTCAATGAAACAGAGGTAGTTGTTAGAAAAAGTAGATTCATACTATGACAAAATAATATATTTACTTTTATTAGGGAAGGTCTTCTGGTGGAAATGAATCTATAAACCTTAGACTAAATAGAACTAATGTAAATGGTTATGGAAAACTGACTTTTACACTAAAAGAAGCAAAATAGAAAGCAAGTTTTGTAATTGTGGCAGTTATTTGTATTTATAAATGCTTTATATTAAACAAAAAGATCATAATCCAGCAGACACACTCATGCCAAGAGAAAATTTCTTGTAAACTAGAGTGTACTTTTATTGGGTGCAGGTTTGATAATGGAGATAGGGGTAAGATGTGATCACTTACTTGAAATGCTTTGTTCCTGCCTTTCTCCCCTAACTAAGAATCCTACCAAAGAATCTCAAATTTCCATCAGTTGAACTCTCCTGGTTTTCTAAAGTTCTCCATGATAGCTCTAAAATGATAGTTAATTGCTGCACTTTTGTAATAGTTACTCATTGAGAATGCCTAAATACTCCAGACCTGGGCAGAGCTGGGATAATAGTGAGAGGAGTGAAGCACTTATTTCAGTTCACAAAATTTGAGGAGGTGTCCAGAAGCCTCGTAATCAAAGTAATAAAATTTATTATAATTAAAAAACTAGAAATGAATACCAAGAGCATACAATAAACAAAATATCAAACTTAAATAAAGGCAGGAACTTTCCCTGAAATGGAACAACCTTGCCTCAAATGTCATCCCTTCTCCCAGACCTGGCCATAAATCTTTTTCTAGAATTCCCCACACACTAGTAATTGTGATATGGAGCAAGTCACTTTATTTCTTGAGACTCAGCTATGTCTTAGTAAAATAAATATTAGTAAATTTTCCTCAAACTCCTTGGTATTTTTGAAGGAACTAAGTAAGAGAATGTTCTCAGTGTCATTATCACAACACACAGGACACAGAGAGTTATACATTACTCAAACTTAGCATTTATTATATATTTCTTAAATTCAACAATACATTAAAGAAAACATCTCTGAGACACTAGGCTCATGACAGCACTGAAACTGCAGTCTAAATCAAACAAACATTATGCCTTCCCTCAAAGGATTGAGAGATCAGTCAGTTCAGTTCAGTCGCTCAGTCATGTCCGATTATTGGTGAACCCATGAGCCGCAGCACGCCAGGCCTCCCTGTCCATCACCAACTCCCAGAGTCCACCCAAACCGATGTCCATTGAGTTGGTGATGCCATTCAACCATCTCATCCTCGGTCGTCCCCTTTTCCTGCTGCCCCCAATCTTTCCCAGCATGAGGGTCTTTTCAAATGAGTCAGCTCTTCACATCAGATGGCCAAAGTATTGGAGTTTCAGCTTCAATATCAGTCATTCCCATGAACGCCCAGGACTGATCTCCCTTGGGATGGATTGGTTGGATCTCCATGCAGTTCAAGGGACTCTCAAAAATCTCCAACACCACAGTTCAAAAACATCAATTCTTCGGTGATCAGCTTTCTTCACAGTCCAACTCTCACATCCATACCTGACCACGGGAAAAACCATTACCTTGACTAGATGGACTTTTGTTGGCAAAGTAATGGCTCTGCTTTTTAATATGCTGCCTAGGTAGGTCATAAATTTCTTTCCAAGGTGTAAACGTCTTTTAATTTCATGTTTGCAGTCACCATCTGCAGTGATTTTGGAGCCCAGAAAAATAAAGTCAGTCACTGTTTCCACTGTTTCCCCATCTATTTTTCATGAACTGATGGAACGGGATGCCACAATCCTAGTTTTCTGAATGTAGAGCTTTAAGCCAACTTTTTTGCTTTCCTCTTTCACTTTCATCAAGAGGCTCTTTAGTTCTTCACTTTTGCCATAAGGGTGGTGTCATCTGTATATCTGAGGTTATTGATATTTCTCCTGGCAATCTTGATTCCAGCTTGTGATTCCTCCAGCCCAGAGTTTCTCATGATGTACACTGCATATAAGTTAAATAAGTAGGGTGACAATATACAGCCTTGATGTACTCCCTTGCCTATTTGGAACCAATCTGTTGTATGTCCAGTTCTAACTGTTGCTTCCTGACGTGCATAGACATTTCTCAAGAGGCAGGTCAGGTGGCCTGGTATTCCCACCTCTTTCAGAATTTTCCACAGTATATTGTGATCCACACAGTCAAAGACTTTGGCATAATCAGTAAAGCAAAAATGGATGTTTCTCTAGAACTTTCTTGCTTTTTTGATGATCCAGCAGATGCTTGCAAGTTGATCTCTGGTTCCTCTGCCTTTTCTAAAACCAGGTTGAACATCTGGAAGTTCATGATTCACATATTGCTGAAGCCTGGCATGGAGAATTTTAACCATTACTTTACTAGCATGTGAGATGAGTGCAGTTGTGCGGTAGTTTGAGAAATATCAATAATCTCAGATATGCAGATGACACTACCCTTATGGCAGAAAGTGAAGAAGACCTCAAAAGCCTCTTGATGAAAGTGAAAGAGGAGAGTGAAAAGGTTGGCTTGAAGCTCAACATTCAGAAAACAAAGATCCTGGCATCTGGTCCCATCACTTCATGGGAAATAGATGGAAAAACAGTGGAAACAGTGTCAGACTTTATTTTTTTGGGCTCCAAAATCACTGCAGATGCTGATTGCAGCCATGAAATTAAAAGACTCTTACTCCTTGGAAGGAAAGTTATGACCAACCTTGATAATATATTAAAAAGCAGAGACATTACTTTGCCAACCAAGGTCCGTCTAGTCAAGGCTATGGTTTTTCTCGTGGTCATGTATGGATGTGAGAGTTGGACTATGAAGAAAGCTGATCACCGAAGAATTGATGCTTTTGAACTGTGGTGTTGGAGAAGACTCTTGAGAGTCCCTTGTACCGCAAGGAGATCCAACCAGTCCATTCTAAAGGAGATCGATCCTGGGGGTTCATTGGAGGGACTGATGCTGAAGCTGAAACTGCAATACTTTGGCCACCTCATGCGACAAGTTGACTCACTGGAAAAGACTCTGATGCTGGGAAAGGTTGGGGGCGGGAGAAGAAGGGGACAACAGAGAATGAGATGGCTGGATGGCATCACCGACTCTGTGGACATGAGTTTGAGTGAGCTCCTGGAGTTGGTGATGGACAGGGAGGCCTGGCGTTCTGTGATTCATGGGGTCGCGGAGAGTCGGACACGACTGAGCGACTGAAATGAACTGAAGTGAACTTGAGCTTTCTTTGGCATTGCCTTTTTGGGATTGGAATGAAAACTGACTTTTTCCAGTCCTGTGGCCACTGCTGAGTTTTCCAAATTTGCTGACATATTGAGTGCAGCACTTTTACAGCATCATGTTTCAGGATTTGAAATAGCTCAACTGGAATTTCATCACCTCCACTAGCTTTGAACGTTGTGATGTTCCCTAAGGATCACTTGACTTCACATTCCAGGATGTCTGGCTCTAGGTGAGTGATCACACCATGGTAATTATCTGGGTCATGAAGATATTTTTGTACAGCTCTTCTGTGTATTCTTGCCACCTCTTCTTAATATCTTCTGCTTCTGTTAAGTCCCTACAATTTCTGTCCTTTATTGAGCCCATCTTTGCATAAAATGTTCCCTTGTATCTAAATTTTTTTGAAGAGATCTCTGGTCTTTCCCATTCTATAGTTTTCCTCTATTTCTTTGCATTGATCTCTGAGGAAGAGTTTCTCATCTCTCCTTGCTATTCTTTGGAACTCTTCATTCAAATCGGTATGTCTTTCCTTTTCTCCTTTGCTTTTCACTTCCCTTCTTTTCACAGCTATTTGTAAGGCCTCCTCAGACAGTCATTTTGCTTTTTTGCATTTCTTTTTCTTGGGGATGGTCTTGATCCTTGTCTCCTGTACAATGTCACGATCCTCCGTCCATAGTTCATCAGGCACTCTCCCTATCAGATCTAGTCCTTTAAATGTATTTGTCACTTCCACTGTATAGTCATAAGAGATTTGATTCAGGTCATACCTGAATGGTCTAGTGGTTTTCCCTACTTTCTTCAATTTCAGTCTGAATTTGGCAATAAGGAGTTCATGATCTGAGCCACAGTCAGCTCCCTGTCTTGTTTTTGATAGCTGTATAGAGCTTCTTCATCTTTGGCTGCAAAGAATAAAATCAATCTGATTTCAATGGCAACCATCTGGTGATGTTCATGTGCAGAGTCTTATCTTGTGTTGTTGGGAGATGGTGTTTGCTATGACCAGTGTGTTCTTTTGGCAGAACTCTATTATCATTTGCCCTGCTTCATTCTGTACTCCAAGGCCAAATTTGCCTGTTACTCCATGTGTTTTTTGACTTCCTACTTTTGCATTCCAGTTCCCTATAATGAAAAGGACATCTTTTTTGGGTGTTGGTTCCAAAAGGTCTTGTAGGTCTTCATAGAACCATTCAACTTTGGCTTTTGAGCTTTACTGGTTGGGGCAAAGACTTGGATTACTGTGATATTGAATGGTTTGCCTTGGAAATGAATAGAGATCATTCTGTCATTTTTGAGATAGTTATCATTTAAATATTTATGAAAATTCATTTAAAGCAATAATGATCTATTTGATAAATACCAAGTCATCATTTTTCTTGTTTCACTTGATCACTACCTGTTAAAACATGCATTTTTACATTTGACAATCTGGCATATGTTAATTTTATCAAGTATTAATTAATTATTCCACATAACTCAAAATACCGAATGATTTTAATAATTTTTATGAATTTATAACTTGTATCACCTACTCACATATTTGGTTCATAGATCTTGGCTTATCCATTTTTTTCTCACATCAATTTTCATATTTCCTAATCCATTTAATTCTGTTTTATGTGTCTCCATTTTCTCCCACCTTGTTCTTTATCCTGATTACCTATGCATATTGTTCCAGATCTCCTAGATACTACCCTTAATTAAATATGAACTAAGATGATGGCATCTGGTCCCATCACTTCATGGCAAATAGATGGGGAAACAGTGGTAACAGTGGAAGACTTTATTTTGGGGAGCTCCAAAATCCCTGCTGATGGTGATTGCAGCCATGAAATTAAAAGACACTGACTCCTTGGAGGAAAAGTTATGATCAACCTAGACAGAATATTAAAAAGCAGAGACACTACTCTGCCAACAAAGATCTGTCTAGTCAAGGTTATGGTTTTTCAAGTAGTCATGTATGGATGTGAGAGTTGGACTATAAAGAAAGCTGAGCGCTGAAGAATTGATGCTTTTGAACTGTGGTGTTGGAGAAAACTCTTGAGAGTCCCTTGGACTACAAGGAGATCCAACCAGTCCATCCTAAAGGAAATAAGTCCTGAATATTCATTGGAAGGACTGATGTTGAAGCTGAAACTCCTATACTTTGGCCACCTGAAGAAAAGAACTGACTCACTTGAAAAGACCCTGATGGTGGGAAATATTGAAGGTGGGAGAAGGGGATGACAGAGGATGAGATGGTTGGTTGGCATCATCGACTCAATGGACATGATTTTGTGTGAATTCCTGCAGTTGGTGATGGACAGGGAGACTGAGGTGCTGCAGTCCATGGGGTCGCAGAGTCGGACACAACTGAGTGACTGAACTGAACTGAATTAAATATGAAACTCTGTTACTTTCCTACTTTAAATGCTTAAATGAATATCTAATGCCAACACAAAATTGCTGTTATATGCAGATGACATGATGTTATATAAAAAACCCTAAAGACTCCACACAAAGCTTAGAACCGTTAAACAAATTCATCAAGGTAGCAGTATACAAGATTAACAAACAGAAGTCAGTTGCATTGCTTTACACTACCAATGAAATATCAGAAAGGGGATATAAAAAAACATTTTTAAAGTTGCATCCAAATGTGTACAATACTTAGGAATAAGCCTCACAAAGGAGTTGAAAGACTTAAATGATGAGAACTATAAAATTAATACTAAAATGCTACAATAATCAAAACAGCATGATATTGTCACAAAAACTCACATACAGATCAATAGTGAGCACAGAAATAAACCCACGCATCCATAGTCAAATAATCTTCAACAATGAAAACAAAAATATGCAATGGGAAAAAGCCTCTTTAGCAAGTGGTATTGAGAAATTTGGACAGCTGTGTGTAAATCACTGAAGGTAGAACACATTCTCACACCATACACAAAAATAAACTCAAAATTGCTTAAAGACTTAAATATAAGACATGACACCATAAAATTCCTAGAAGAGAATATAGGCTAAACATTATCTGACATAAATTGTAGCAATGTTTTCTTGTCAGTCTCCCAAGGCAAAATAAATAAAAGTAAAATAAACAAATTGGACCTAATCAAACTTACAAGCTTTTGTACAGCAAAGGAAACTGAAACAAAAAGACAACCTATGGACTGGTAGAATATATTTGCAAATAATATAAGACAAGGGCTATGTTTCCAAAATATACAAACCATTGATGAAATTCAGAAAAACAAAAAACTGCAACAAAAAATGAGTAGAAGACCTACATAGACATTTCTCCAAGAAAAACATAAGGATGACCAACAAGCACATGAAAAGATTTTCAACATCACTAATTACTAGAGAAATGCAAATCAAAGTTACAATAAGGTAACACATCATACTGGTCAAAATGGACAACATTAAAACATCTGCAAATATCAAATGCATGAGAGGGTTTAGAGAAAAAAGAACTCTTCTACACTGTTGGTGGAAATGTAAGTTGGTTCAGCTACTATGGAAATGATAGGGATGTTTATCACAGTACTCAAAATAGAGTTCATCCAGCAATCTCACTTTGGAGCATATATCCAGAAAAAAACTGTAATTCAAAAAGATACAGTCACCTCTATGTTCATAACATCACTAATCGTAAGAGCCAAGATTTGGAAACAACCTAATTACTTATCAACAGATGAAAGAATAAAGAAAAAGTAGTGCAATAGAATAGTATTCAACCATAAAAAAGGAAAATGCCACTTGCATTATTAAGCTTTTGCTTTCTTAAGAATTTGTCCATTTCGTCTAGATTATTTGATATGTTGGCACACAATTCATCATAGTATTACATTAATTTTCCAAATATTTCTGTAAGGTTGCTAATAACCTTTTATTTTATTCTAGACTTTAATAATTGCATCATTTTTATTTTTTGCTTGCTTCTTACTTTGTTAAACTACATCCTTACAATGACTTCCAGTGTGGAAACATTTGGCAGAACATACATTCCAGGGAAGGGGCAAGGGTAAGGAGCCTCTGATTGCCTGGGATCAGCTTGCAGATCAACCAGCAGTCACATCCTCAATGACATCCTCCTAACAAGATTTCAGTGACTTACATGGGATGTTTCCAATTCACTGATCAACAGAAAGATAAGATATTATTGATCTCAATGTTACCTGCCTCCTAAGAAATCTATATGCAGGTCAAGGAGCAACAGTTAGAACTGGACATGGACAACAAACTGGTTCCCAACTGGGAATGGAGTACATCAAGGCTGTATAATATCACCCTGTGTGTTTAACTTATATGCAGAGTACATCATGCAAAATGCTGGGCTAGATGAAAGAATAGCAAGGAGAGATAAGAAAGACTTCCTCAGTGATCAATGCAAAGAAATAGAGGAAAACAACAGAATAGGAAAAACAAGAGATCTCTTCAAGAAAATTAGAGATTCCAAGGGAATATTTCATGCAAAGATGGTCTTGATAAAGGACAGAAATGATATGGACCTAACAGAAGCAGAAGATATTAAGAAGAGGTGGCAGGAATACACAGAAAAACTGTACAAAAAAGATCTTCACGACCAAGATAGTCACGATAACGTGATCACTGACCTAGAGCCAGACATCTTGGAATGTGAAGTCAAGTGGGCCTTAGAAAGCATCACTATGAACAAAGCTAGTGGAGGTGATGGAATTCCAGTTGAGCTATTTCAAATCTTGAAAGATGATGCTGTGAAAGTGCTGCACTCAATATGCCAGCAGATTTGGAAAACTCAGCGCTGGCCACAGGACTGGAAGAGGTCAGTCTTCATTCCAATCCCAAAGAAAGGCAATGCCAAAGAATGTTCAAACTACCGCACAATTGCACTCATCTCACACGCTAGTAAAGTCATGCTCAAAATTCTCCAAGACAGGCTTCAGCAGTATGTAAACCGTGAATTCCCAGATGTTCAAGCAGGTTTTAGAAAAGGCAGAGGCACCAGAGATCAAATTGCCAACAACCGCTGGATCATGGAGAAAGCAAGAGAGTTTCAGAAAAGCATCTATTTCTGCTTCATTGACTATGCCAAAGCCTTTGACTGTGTGGATCACAATAAACTGTGGAACATTCTGAAAGAGATGGGAATCCCAGACCACCTGACCTGCCTCTTGAGAAACCTGTATGCAGGTCAGGAAGCAACAGTTAGAACTGGACATGGAACTACAGACTGGTTCCAAATAGGAAAAGGTGTACGTCAAGGTTGTATATTGTCACCCTGCTTATTTAACTTCTATGCAGAGTACATCATGAGGAACGCTGGGCTGGAAGAAGCACAAGCTGGAATCAAGATTGCTGGGAGAAATATCAATAACCTCAGATATGCAGATGACACTACCCTTATGGCAGAAAGTGAAGAGGAACTCAAAAGCCTCTTGATGAAAGTGAAAGAGGAGAGTGAACAGGTTGGCTTGAAGCTTAACATTCAGAAAACAAAGATCCTGGCATCTGGTCCCATCACTTCATGGGAAATAGATGGAAAAACAGTGGAAACAGTGTCAGACTTTATTTTTTTGGGCTCCAAAATCACTGCAGATGCTGATTGCAGCCATGAAATTAAAAGACGCTTGCTCCTTGAAAGGAAAGTTATGACCAACCTTGATAGTATATTAAAAAGCAGAGACATTACTTTGCCAACCAAGGTCCGTCTAGTCAAGGCAATGGTTTTTCCCATGGTCATGTATGGATGTGAGAGTTGGACTGTGAAGAAAGCTGATCGCCGAAGAATCGATGCTTTTGAACTGTGGTGTTGGAGAAGACTCTTGAGAGTCCCTTATACTGCAAGGAGATCCAACCAGTCCATTCTAAAGGAGATCAATCCTGGATGTTCATTGGAGGGACTGATGCTAAAGCTGAAACTGCAATACTTTGGCCACCTCATGCGACGAGTTGACTCGCTGGGAAAGGTTGAGGGCGTAAGGAGAAGGGGACGACGGAGAATGAGATGGCTGGATGGCATCACCGACTCTGTGGACATGAGTTTGAGTGAACTCCGGGAGTTGGTGATGGACAGGGAGGCCTGGCATGCTGTAATTCATGGGGTCGCGGAGAGTTGGACACGACTGAGCGACTGAACTGAACTGAACTGAACTGAGATGAAAGACAAGCTAGAATCACGATTGCCGGGAGAAATATCAATAAGCTCAGATACACAGATGACACCACCCTTATGGCAGAAAGTGAAGAAGAACTAAAGAGCCTCCTGATGAAATAAAAGAGGAGAGTGCAAAAGTTGCCGTAAAACTCAACATTCAGAAAACTAAGATCATAGCATCTGGTCCCATCACCTCATGGCAAATAGATGCGGAAACAATGGAAATAGTGACAGACTTGATTTTCTTAGGCTCCAAAATCACTGCAGATGGTGACTGCAGCCATTAAATTAGAAGATGTTTGCTCCTTGTAAGAAAAAGTAATGCCAACCTAGACTGTGAAGAAAGCTGATCGCCGAAGAATCGATGCTTTTGAACTGTGGTGTTGGAGAAGACTCTTGAGAGTCCCTTGGACTGCAAGGAGATCCAGTCAGTCCATTCTAAAGGAGATCAGTCCTGGGTGTTCACTGGAAGGACTGATGCTAAAGCTGAAACTGCAATACTTAGGCCACCTCATGCAACGAGTTGACTCACTGGAAAAGACTCTGATGCTGGGAAAGGTTGGGGGCGGGAGGAGAAGGGGATGACAGAGAATGAGATAGCTGTATGGCATCACTGACTCTGTGGACATGAGTTTGAGTGAACTCCGGGAGTTGGTGGTGGACAGGGAGGCCTGGCGTGCTGTGATTCATGGGGTCGTGGAGAGTCAGACATGACTAAGTGACTGAACTGAACTGAGACATCTTATTAAAAAACAGAGACATTACTTTGCCAATAAAGGTTCATCTAGTCGAGGCTATGTTTTTTCCAGTAGTCATGTATGGAAATGAGAGTTGGAGTATAAAGAAAGCTGAGCGCTAAAGAATTGATGCTTTTGAACTGTGGCGTTGGAAAAGAGGCTTGAGAGTCCTTTGGACTGCAAGAAGATTGAATCAATCCTAAAGGAAATAAGTCCTGAATATTCTTTGGAAGGACTGATACTGAAGCTGAAACTCCAATACTTTGGCCACCTGATGCGAAGAACTGACTCATTGAAAAGACCCTGATGCTGGGAAAGATTGAAGGCAGGAAAAGGGGAGGACAGAGGATGAGATGGTTGGATGGCATCACTGACTCAACGGACATGAGTTTCAGCAAGCTCTGGGAGTTGGTGTTGGACAGGGAAGCCAGGCATGCTTCAGTTCATGGGGTCAGAGAGTCAGACATGACTGAGCAACTGAACTGAACTGAATGTTATAGTTGAAGAAATTAAGGTTGAGAATAGTTAGAAAATTTTGTATGAGTTATAGGCTACAGTTTTACTTTGTTGTTGGTGTTCTGTCACTCAGTCATGTCCAATTCTTTGCAACCCCATGGACTGCAGCACACTAGGCTTCCCTGTCCCTCGCTATCTCCTGGAGTTTGCTCAAACTCATGTCAATTGAGTCAATGATGCCATTTAACCATCTCATCCTCTGTCATCACCTTCTCCTTTTGCCCTCAGTCTTTCCCAGCATCAGGGTCTTTTCCAATGAGATGGGTCTTTGTATCACATGGCTAAAGTATTGAAGCTTCAGTTTCAACATCAGTCCTTCCAATGAATATTTAGTGTTGATTTCCTTTAGGGTTGACTAGTTTTATCTCCTTCTGTGAATCTCAAGAGTCTTCTCCAGCACCACAGTTCAAAAGTTTTACATAGAGACTATTAAAATTACAGGATGCTTGGGGCTGGTGCATGGGGATGACCTGGAGGGAGGATATGGGGAAGAGGGAGGTGGGAGGGGGGTTCAAGAGGGGAAACACATGTACACTCGGGGCAGATTTGTGTCAATGTATGGCAAAACCAACCAATATATTAATGTAAAGTAATATGCCTCCAATAAAAAATAAAATAAAATGTAGAGAAAAAAATAGTATTGTATGGGTGCATAATTCTGAAAACAATAAATATTTTAGCACTGGCACAGTATTGATATAGACACTGAAAATGTACCTGTGTGTATAGATTGAAATTCAGTCTTCCCAATGTTCACCTAAGGTAAAATAATTGCAGTAGAAATCACCAGAAGGAAAATTTCATAAAAAGGTATATTTTACTGGATCAGCCAAGAGTTAAATGCCTACGTAAATATATGTGTGCATAAATATCTATGTTTTGTGTACATGATCAGTTGTGTCTGACTCTTTGCAACTCTTTTGACTGTAGAGCACCAGGTTTGTCTGTCCAATAGGATTTTTCAGGCAAGAATACTGGAGCACGTTGCGATTTCCTCCTCCAGGCGATCTTTCTAACCCAGGAGTTGAAGCAGTGTCTCCTGCAGCTCTAGAATTGTAGGTGAATCCTTTTCCTGCTGAGCCTTTTCCTGCTGAAGCCCCAAGCGTGTATATATATATATAATGTGTGCGTGTGGATATTATTACTGTTAAAACTGCATCAGTTCAATTATTACTTCAAATATTGGTCCTCCTCTATTAAATCGTTTTTCTCATTCAACTCCAATTATGGATTTTTTTTAACAGCATGTTTCTAATATATCTTACTATTTTGTAAATTTCCATCATTTTTATCTCTATGCTTCAGTAATAAAGTTTTCTTCTGACACAGTTGAATACTTTTTCCTTCAGGTATAATTCATCTACTGTTAAACTTTAATTTTTAATTTGTTATATTTATTAACATTGCTATCTGCTTGTAAACCTCTTCATATTTCCTAGTTATCTGCAATTTTTTCTTCTTAATTAATCACATTTAAAGATCATTATCAGATTACACTAATATCTAAATCTATTGTAAGTCTGTTTTGTTTCCTTTTCTTTCTCTTGATACATGGTCAGTCCTTGTTCTCTTGTGTGCTTCATTCAGTTCATTTCAGTTCAGTTGCTCAGTTGAATCTGACTCTGTGCAACCCCATGTACTGAAGCATACCAGGCCTCCCTATCCATCACCAACGCCCAGAACTTACTCAAACTCATGTCCATCAAGTCGGTGATGCCATCCAACCATCTCATCCTGTCATCCCCTTCTCCTCCCGCCCTAAATCTTCCCCAGCATCAGGATCTTTTCAAATGCGTCAGTTATTTACATCAGGTGGCCAAAGTATTGGAGTTTCAGCTTTTAGTATCAGTCTTTCCAATGAATATTCAGGACTAATTTTCTTTAGGATTGACTGGTTGGATCTCCTTGTAATCCAAGGGACTCTCAAGAGTTTTCTCCAACAACACAGTTCAAAAGCATCACTTTTTGGTGTGCAGGTTTATAGTCCAACTCTCACATCCATAAATGACTACTGGCAAAACTGTAGCTTTGTCTTGACAGGCCTTTATCAACAAAGTAATGTCTTGGCTTTTTAATATGCTTTCTTGTTTGGTCATAGCTTTTCTTCCAAGAAGCAAGGGTCTTTCAATTCCATGACTGCAGTTATCATCTGCAGTGATTTTGGAACCCAAGAAAATCAAGTCTGTCACTGTTTTCATTGTTTTCCCATCTATTTGCCAGGAAGTGATGGGATCAGAGGCCATGATCTTAGTTTTCTGAATATTGAGATTTAAGCCAACTTTTTGCTTTCATCTTTCACTTTCATCAAGAGGCTGTTTAGTTCTTCTCTGCTGTCATCTGTGTATCTGAGGTTATTGACAATTCTCCCTGCAATTGTAATTCCAGCTTCTGCTTCACCAGTCAGTCATTTCGGGTGATGTACTCTGCATATAAGTTAAATAAGCAGGGTGACAATATACAGCCTTGACATACTCCTTACCCGATTTGGAACCAGTCTGTTGTTCCATGTCCAGTTCTAACTGTTGCTTCTTGACCTGCATACAGATTTCTCAGGAGACAGGTCAAGTGGTGTGGTATTCCCATCTCTTGAAGAATTTTCCACAGTTTGTTGTGATCCACACAGTCAAAGGCTTTGGCATGGTCAATAAAGAAAAACTGATGCTAAAGCTGAAACTGCAATACTTTGGCCACCTCATGCGACGAGTTGACTCACTGGAAAAGACTCTGATGCTGGGAAAGGTTGGGGGCGGGAGGAGAAGGGGACGACGGAGAATGAGATGGCTGGATGCCATCACCGACTCTGTGGACATGAGTTTGAGTGTACTCCGGGAGTTGGTGATGGACAGGGAGGCCTGGCATGCTGTGGTTCATGGGGTCGCGGAGAGTCGGACACGACTGAGTGACTGAACTGACTGACTGACTGACTGACTGGAATGTTCTTGCTTTTTTGATGATTCAACTGATGTTGGCCATTTGATATCTGGTTCCTCTGCCTTTTCTAAATCCAGCTTGAACATCTGGAAGTTCACATTTCATGTACTGTTGAAGCCTGGCTTGGAGAATTTTGAGCATTACTTTTCTAGCGTGTGAGATGAGTGCAATCATGCAGTAGTTTGAACATTCTTTAGCATTGCCTTTCTTTGGGAATTGAATGAGACTGATCTTTTCCAGTTCTGTGGTCACTGCTGAGTATTCCAAATGTGCTGGCATATTGAGTGCACCACTTTCACAGGATCATCTTTTAGTTTTTTTTTTTTTTTTACTTTACAATATTGAATTGGTATTGACATACATTTTTTTATTTTTATTTTTTTCCTGTTTTTTTTTTTTTAATTTGTTTTATTGGAGGCAAATTACTTTTACATTAATATATTGGTTGGTTTTCCATACATTGACACAAATCTGCCCCGGGTGTACATGTGTTCCCTTTCTTGACCTCCCCTCCCACCTCCCTCTTCCCCATATCCTCCCTCCAGGTCATCCTCGTGCAGCTGCCCCAAGCATCCTGTATCATGCGTCGAACCTGGACTGGTGATTCATTTCACATAAATAATATACATGCTACAATGCTGTTCTCCCCCATCATCCCACCTTCACCTTCTCCCACAGAGTCCCAAAGACTGTTCTATATACCTATGTCTCTTTTGCAGTCTTGTATACAGGGTTATCATTACCATCTTTCTAAATTCCATATATGTGCATTAGTATACTGTATTGATGTTTTTCTTTCTGGCTTACTTCACTCTGTATAATAGGCTCCAATTTCATCCACCTCATTAGAACTGATTCAAATGCATTCTTTTTAATGGCTGAAAAAATACTCCATTGTGTATATGTACCAAAGCTTTCTTATCCATTCATCTGCAGATGGACATCTAGGTTTCTTCCATGTCCTGGCTATTATAAACAGTGCTGCAATGAACATTGGAGTACATGTGTCTCTTTCAATTCTGGTTTCCTCGGTGTGTATGCCCAGGAGTGCGATTGCTGGATCATATGGCAGTTCTATTTCCAGTTTTTTGAGGAATCTCTACACTGTTCTCCATAGTAGCTGTAATAGTTTGCATTCCCACCAACAGTGTTAGAGGGTTCCCTTTTCTCCACACCCTCTCCAGCATTTATTGCATGTAGACTTTTGGATAGCAGCCATTCTGACTGGTGTGAAATGGTATCTCATTGTGGTTTTGATTTGCATTTCTCTGATTATGAGGGATGTTGAGCATTTTTTTTCATGTGTTTGTTAGCCTTCTGTATGTCTTCTTTGGAGAAATGTCTGTTTAGTTCTTTGGCCCATTTTTTGATTGGGTCACTTATTTTTCTGGAATTGAGCTGAAGGAGCTGCTTGCATATTTTGGAGATTAATCCTTTATCAGTTGCTTCATTTGTTATTATTTTCTCCCATCCTGAATGCTGTCTTTTCACCTTACTTATAGTTTCCTTTGCTGTGCAGAAGGTTTTGATTTTAGTTAGGTCCCATTTGTTTATTTTTGCTTTTATTTCCAATATTCTGGGAGGTGGGTCTTGGAGGATCCTGCTGTGATTTATGTCGGAGAGTGTTTTGCCTATGTTCTCCTCTAGGAGTTTTATAGAATCTGGTCTTACATTTAGCTCTCTAATCCATTTTGAGTTTATTTTGGTGTATGGTGTTAGGAAGTGTTCTAGTTTCATTCTTTTACAAGTGGCTGACCAGGTTTCCCAGCACCACTTGTTAAAGAGACTGTCTTTTCTCCATTTTATATTCTTGCCTCCTTTGTCAAAGATAAGTGGTCCATAGGTGCGTGAATTTATCTCTGGGCTTTCTATTTTGTTCCATTGATCTATATTTCTGCCTTTATGCCAGTACCATACTGTCTTGATGACTGTGGCTTTGTAGTAGAGCCTGAAGTCTGGCAGGTTAATTCCTCCAGTTCCATTCTTCTTCTTCAAGATTGCTTTGGCTATTCGAGGTTTTTTGTATTTCCATACAAACTGTGAGATTATTTGTTCTAGTTCTGTGAAAAATATCGTTGGTAGCTTGATAGGGATTGCATTGAATGTATAAATTACTTTGGGTAGTATACTCATTTTCACAATATTTATTCTTCCAATCCACGAACACGGTCTATTTCTCCATCTATTAGTGCCCTCTTTGATTACTTTCACTAGTGCTTTATAGTTTTCTATGTACAAGTCTTTTGTTTCCTTAGGTAGATATATTCCTAAGTATTTAATTCTTTTCGTTGCAACAGTGAATGGAATAGTTTCCTTAATTTCTCTTTCTATTTTCTCATTCTTAGTGTATAGGAATGCAAGCGATTTCTGTGTGTTGATTTTATATCCTGACTTTACTGTATTCATTGATTAGCTCTAGTAGTTTTCTGTAGAGTCTTTAGGGTTTTCTGTGTAGAGGATCATATCATCAGCAAATAGTGAAAGTTTTACTTCTTCTTTTCCAATTTGTATTCCTTTTATGTCTTTTTCTACTGTAATTGCTGTAGCTAAAACTTCCAGAACTATGTTGAATAGTAGTGGTGAGAGTGGGCACCCTTGTCTTGTTCCTGACTTTAGGGGAAATGTTTTCAGTTTTTCACCATTGAGGTTAATGTTTGCTGTGGGTTTGTCATATATAGCTTTTATTATGTTGAGATATGTCCCTTCTATTCCCACTTTCTGGAGGGTTTTTATCATAAATGGATGTTGTATTTTGTCAAAGGTTTTCTCTGCATCTATTGAGATAATCATAAGATTTTTATTTTTCAGTTTGTTAATGTGGTGTATTACGTTGATTGATTTGTGGATATTGAAGAATCCTTGCATTCCTGGGACAAAGCCCCCTTGGTCATGATGTATGATCTTCTTAATGTGTTGTTGGATTCTGATTGCTAGGATTTTGTTAAGGATTTTTGCATCTATGTTCATCAGTGATATTGGCCTGTAGTTTTCTTTTTTTGTGGAGTCTTTACCAGGTTTTGGGATTAGGGTGATGGTGGCCTCATAGAATGAGTTTGAAAGTTTCCTTTCCTCAGCAATTTTCTGGAAGAGTGTGAGTAGAATAGGTGTTAGCTCTTCTCTAAATTTTTGGTAGAATTCAGCTGTGAGCCGTCTGGACCTGGGCTTTTGTCTGCTGGAAGATTTCTGATTACTTCCTCTATTTCCTTGCTTGTGATGGGTCTGTTCAGATTTTCTTCGTGGTTCAGTTTTGGCAAGGTGTACCTTGGAAGGAAAATTATGACCAACCTTGATAGTATATTAAAAAGCAGAGATATTACTTTGCTAACCAAGGTCCTTCTAGTCAAGGCTATGGTTTTTCTCGTGGTCATGTATGGAGGTGAGAGTTGGACTGTGAAGAAAGCTGATCGCCGAAGAATTGATGCTTTTGAATTGTGGTGCTGGAGAAGACTCTTGAGAGTCCCTTGGACTGCAAGGAGATCCAACCAGTCCATTCTAAAGGAGATCAATCCTGGGTGTTCATTGGAAGGACTGATGCTGAAGCTGAAACTGCAATACTTTGGCCACCTCATGCGATGAGTTGACTCTCTGGAAAAGACTCTGATTCTAGGAAATGTTGGGGGCGGGAGCAGAAGGGGACGACAGAGAATGAGATGGCTGGATGGCATCACTGACTCTGTGGACATGAGTTTGAGTGAGCTCCGGGAGTTGGTGATGGACAGGGAGGCCTGGCGTGCTGTGATTCTTGGGGTCGCGGAGAGTCAGACACGACTGAGCGACTGAACTGAACTGAACTTTTCTAGGAATTTGTCCATTTCTTCCAAGTGATTCATTTTATTGCCATATAATTGCTGATAGTATTCTCTAATAATCCTTTGTATTTCTGTGTTGTCAGTTGTGATCTCTCCATTTTCATTTTTAATTTTATTGACTAGGTTCTTCTCCCTTTGTTTCTTGATGAGTCTGGCTAGTGGTTTGTCAATTTTCTTTACCTTCTCAAAGAAGCAGCTGTTGGCTTTGTTGATTTTTGCTATGGTTTCGTTTTTTTGCATTTATCTCTGCCCTAATTTTTGCGGTTTCTTTCCTTCTGCTAACCCTGGGGTTCTTCATTTCTTCCTTTTCTAGTTTCTTTAGATGTAGAGTTAGGTTATTTAGTTGACCTTTTTCTTGTTTCTTGAGGTGTGCCTGTATTGCTATGAACTTCCCCCTTAACCCTGCTTTTACAGTGTCCCAGAGGTTTTGGGTTGTTGTGTTTTTATTTTCATTAATTTCTATGCATATTTTTATTTCTCTTTTGATTTCTTCTGTGATTTGTTCATTATTCAGCAGCATGTTCAGCCTCCATATGTTGGCATTTTTAATGGTTTTTCTCCCGTAATTGAGATCTAATCTTACTGCATTGTGGTCAGAAAAGATGCTTGGAATGATTTTAATTTTTTTGAATTTACCAAGGCTAGATTTATGGCCCAGGATGTGATCTATCCTGGAAAAGGTTCCGTGTGCGCTTGAGAAAAAGGTGAAATTCATTGTTTTGGGGTAAAATGTCCTATAGAGATCTATTAAGTCTAACTGGTCTATTGTATCATTTAAAGTTTGTGTTTCCTTGTTAATTTTCTGTTTAGTTGATCTATCCATAGATGTAAGTAGGGTATTAAAGTATACCACCATTATTGTGTTACTGTTAATTTCCCCTTTCATACTTGTTAGTAATTGTCTTACATATTGCGGTGCTCCTATGTTGGGTGCATAAATAATTATAATTGTTATATCTTCATCTTGGATTGATCCTTTGATCATTATGTAGTTTCCTTCTTTGTCTCTTTTCACAGCCTTTGTTTTAAAATCTATTCTATCTGATATGAGTATTGCTACTCCTGCTTTCTTTTAGTCTCTATTTGCATGGAATATCTTTTTCCAGCCTTTCACTTTCAGTCTGTATGTGTCCCTCGTTTTGAGGTGGGTCTCTTGTAGACAACATATATGGGGGTCTTGTTTTTGTATCCATTCAGCCAGCCTTTGTCTTTTAGTTGGGGCATTCAACCCATTTACGTTTAAGGTGATTATTGATAAGTATGATCCCGTTGCCATTTTCTTTATTGTTTTGGGTTCGAGTTTATATACCCTTTCTGTGTTTCCTGTCTAGAGAAGATCCTTTAGTATTTGTTGGAGAGATTGTTTTGTGATGCTGAATTCTCTCAGCTTTTGCTTGTCTGTAATATGATTCGAATGTTGGGGCGTTTAATATTGTCCCATATGTCTCTAATATTGTCCTCATTTCTTTTAATTCTTTTTTCTTTTTCTGTCTCTGTTTCATTTATTTCTACAATTCTATCTTCTAGCTTGCTTATCCTGTCTTCTGCCTCCGTTATTCTACTGTTTGTGCCCTCGAGAGTGTTTCTGATCTCATCTATTGCATTATTCATTGTATATTGACTCTTATTTATTTCCTCTAATTCTTTATTAAACATTTCTTGCATCTTCTCAATCCTTTTCTCCAGTTTATTTATCTGTAACTCCATTTTGCTTTCCAGATTTTGAATCATTTTCACAATTAAAATTTGAAATTCTTTATCGGGTAGCTTCCAAATATCTTCCTCTTTTGTTTGTGTTGGTGGGTACTTATCCTGTTCCTTTACTTGCTGGGTATTTCTCTGCCTCTTCATCTTGCTTATATTGCTGTGTTCGGGGTGGCCTTTCCGTCTTCTGGCAGTTTGTGGAGTTCTCTTTATTATGTAGTTACCTCGTTGTGTGTGGGGTTGGATGGGTGACTTGTCAAGGTTCCCTAGTTAGGGAAGCTTGTGTCAATGTTCTGGTGGGTGGAGGTGGATTTCTTCTCTCTGGAGTGCAATGAAGCGTCCAGTAATGAGTTTGAGATGTCGGTGGGTTTGGAGTGGCTTTGGGCAGCCTGTATATTGAACACAGCTATTCTCCTGTGTTGCTGGATAGTTTGCATCGTATGTCTTTCACTGAAGCTTGTTGACCCTTGGGTGGTGCCTGGTTTCAGTGTATGTATGGAGGCATTTGATGAGTACCTATCAATCAATGTTCTCTGGAAGAGGAGATCTCTGGTGTTCTCAGGATTTGGTCTTAAGCCTCTGCCTCTGGTTTTCAGTCTTATTCTTGCAGTAGGCTCAAGACTTCTCCCTCTGTTACTTCCAAGGCAGTTCCATCTGTTGAAAAAGCTCTTCTGTTTTCTGGTCTCCTCAGTGTCTAATTCCCGTCCTGACACCAGGATGCGGTGGTGGACACTTTTTTTTTTTCCCAGCTCACCTGTTCAGTCCTGCTGTGGGGAGGGAGGAACGCAGCTAACAAATATCCCTGGCATCTGTGGGGAGTGCTCGCACTCTCTCGGCTACACTGGGAATGCTCCCGCTGGAGGCGTGTGTGTTTTCCCTGTTTATGCTGCTTAGGCTCTAGGTTGCTCTGCTGGGAGCTGTCCGTGGCTGTTGCTGGGTTGCATGCACTTCCCAGGTCTGAGCAGCTCAGGTTCAGGTCCTTGGGTACTCCACAAAGGTGCAGACTTGGCTGGGCCTGCGTTTTGTGTCTTCCCCGGTCCAAGCAGCTCAGGTGACCAGGTGTTTGGCGAGCGCGGTCGCTGAAACTTATCGCCTTCCCTGTCCCTGCTGCTCGGTTTTCTGGGAGTACAACTAGCGCATTTTCTCAGGCGGATATCGATCGGCCCAAACCCAAGAAGTCCTGGCCAGCAAGGGAGCCTGCCTGCAGCTTGGCACGGGAAGCCTCTCTGGGGCTGTGGCTGCCCACGCCCTGGTGCTGGCCACCCTCCCCGCCCGAGTCGGCGGGGATTGGGGGATGGGCCGCCCACTGCTTTCTTGCTCTGCTCAGGGCCCTGTTCTTGGATGGGGCTGGCGGAGTCCTGGGTTGGGGCTTTTCACAGGTTTTTCTTGGCCTTTTCATTTTTTAGCTGCAGGTCTGCTTTGCTATTTTAAGTTCCCACCCTCAGTTTGCCCTGGGGCATTCAAGCCCGGTTCTCCCTTTAAACGCTGCTGCCAGCGCCTCCCTGTCCAGCCCCCACCTGCTAGTGGGGGGCGCGGGCGTCTGCGCCTCTTCTCCGCTGAGAGTTTTGTCTGGGCACTTATTCTGCGAGTTTTAATTATTTATGTCTTTTGTCTCCCAGTTATGCAGCCCTCTGAGGTTCCGCTCGCCAGTGGTTCCAGGTGTTTGGAAACTTGTCTCTCTCTCTTTTTTTTTTTTAAGCCTCCCTTCCCCGGACGGAGCTCTGTCCCTCCCTCTTTTGTCTCTCTTTTTATCTTTTATACTATTTACTACCTCCTTTCAACGACTATGGGCTGCTTTTCTGAGTGCCTGATGTCTCCAAGGGAACATTTCATGCAAAGATGGGCTCGATAAAGGACAGAAATGGTATGGACCTAACAGAAGCAGAAGATATTAAGAAGAGGTGGCAGGAATACACAGAAGAACTGTACAAAAAAAGATCTTCACGACCAAGATAGTCACGATAACGTGATCATTGACCTAGAGCCAGTCATCTTGGAATGTGAAGTCAAGTGGGCCTTAGAAAGCATCACTACTAACAAAGCTAGTGGAGGTGATGGAATTCCAGTTGAGCTATTTCAAGTCTTGAAAGATGATGCTGTGAAAGTGCTGCACTCAATATGCCAGCAGATTTGGAAAACTCAGCAGTGGCCACAGGACTGGAAGAGGTCAGTCTTCATTCCAGTCCCAAAGAAAGGCAATGCCAAAGAATGCTCAAACTACCGCACAATTGCACTCATCTCACACGCTAGTAAAGTCATGCTCAAAATTCTCCAAGCCAGGCTTCAGCAGTATGTAAACCGTGAATTCCCAGATGTTCAAGCAGGTTTTAGAAAAGGCAGAGGCACCAGAGATCAAATTGCCAACAACCGCTGGATCATGGAGAAAGCAAGAGAGTTCCAGAAAAACATCTATTTCTGCTTCATTGACTATGCCAAAGCCTTTGACTGTGTGGATCACAATAAACTGTGGAACATTCTGAAAGAGATGGGCATACCAGACCACCTGACCTGCTTCTTGAGAAACCTGTATGCAGGTCAGGAAGCAACAGTTAGAACCGGACATGGAACAACAGACTGGTTCTAAATAGGAAAAGGTGTACGTCAAGGTTGTATATTGTCACCTTGCTTATTTAACTTATATGCAGAGTACATCATGAGGAACACTGGGCTGGAAGAAGCACAAGCTGGAATCAAGATTGCTGGGAGAAATATCAATAACCTCAGATATGCAGATGACACTACCCTTATGGCAGAAAGTGAAGAGGAACTCAAAAGCCTCTTGATGAAAGTGAAAGAGGAGAGTGAAAAGGTTGGCTTGAAGCTCAACATTCAGAAAACAAAGATCATGACATCTGGTCCCATCACTTCATGGGAAATAGATGGAAAAACAGTGGAAACAGTGTCAGACTTTATATTTTTGGGCTCCAAAATCACTGCGGATGCTGATTGCAGCCATGAAATTAAAAGACGCTTGCTCCTTGGAAGGAAAGTTATGACCAACCTTGATAGTATATTAAAAAAGCAGAGACATTACTTTGCCAACCAAGGTCCATCTAGTCAAGGCAATGGTTTTTCCCGTGGTCATGTATGGATGTGAGAGTTGGACTGTGAAGAAAGCTGATCGCCAAAGAATCGATGCTTTTAAACTGTGGTGTTGGAGAAGACTCTTGAGAGTCCCTTATACTGCAAGGAGGTCCAACCAGTCCATTCTAAAGGAGATCAATCCTGGATGTTCATTGGAGGGACTGATGCTAAAGCTGAAACTGCAATACTTTGGCCACCTTATGCGACGAGTTGACTCACTGGAAAAGACTCTGATGCTGGGAAAGGTTGGGGGCGGGAGGAAAAGGGGACGACGGAGAATGAGATGGCTGGATGGCATCACCGACTCTGTGGACATGAGTTTGAGTGTACTCCGGGAGTTAGTGATGGACAGGGAGGCCTGGCGTGCTGTGATTCATGGGGTTGCGGAGAGTTGGACACGACTGAGCGACTGAACTGAACTGAACTGAACTCATGTCCTCTGCTGGTATTCAGAAGTTGTTTTGTGGGATTTACTCAGCATTCAAATGTTCTTTTGCTGATTTTGTCGGGGAGAAAGTGGTCGCCCCGTCCTCTTCCTCTGCCATCTTCCGCTGTTTTCTGGTTTTGCCATATATTGACATGAATCTGCCCCGGGTGTACATGTGTTCCCCATCTTGAAACCCCCTCCCACTTCCCTTCCCGTATCATCCCTCTGGGTCATCCCAGTGCACCAACCCCGAGCATCCTGTATCATCCATCGAACCTGGACTGGCGATTCGTTTCACATATGATAATATACATGTTTCAATGCCATTCTCCCAAATCATCCCACCCTCGCCCTTTCCCACAGAGTCCAAAAGACTGTTCTGTACATCTGTGTCTCTTTTGCTGTCTCATATATAGGGTTATTGTTACCATCTTCCTAAATTCCATCTATATGTGTTAGTATACTGTATTGATGTTTTTCTTTCCGTCTTACTTCACTCTGTATAATAGGCTCCAGTTTCATCCACCTCATTAGAACTTGTTAAAATGTTTTCTTTTTAATTGCTGGGTAATACTCCATTGTGTATATGTACCAAAGCTTTCTTATCCATTTGTCTACAGATGGGCATCTAGGTTGCTTCCATGTTCTGGTCATTATAAACAGTGCTGCGATGAATACTGGAGTACATGTGTCTCTTTCAATTCTGGTTTCCTCGGTGTGTATGCCCAGGAGTGTGATTGCTGGGTTGTATGGCAGTTGTATTTCCAGTTTTTTAAGGAATCTCCACACTGTTCTCCATAGTGGGTGTACTAGTTTGCATTCCCACCAATAGTGTAAGAGGGTTCCCTTTTCTCCACACCCTCTCCAGCATTTATAGCTTGTAGACATTTGGATAGCAGCCATTCTGACTGGCATGAAATGATACCTCATTGTGGTTTTGATTTGCATTTCTCTGATTATGAGTGATGTTGAGCATCTTTTCACGTGTTTGTTAGAGATCTGTATGTCTTCTTTGGAGAAATGTCTGTCTAGTTCTTTGGCCCATTTTTTGATTGGGTCGTTTATTTTTCTGGGATTGAGCTTCAGGAGTATATTTTTGAGATTAATTCTTTGTCGGTTGCTTCATTTGCTATTATTTTCTCCCATTCTGAAGCCTGTCTTTTCCCCTTGCTTATAGTTTCCTTTGCTGTGCAGAAGCTTTTAATTTTAATTAGGTCCCATTTGTTTATTTTTGCTTTTATTTCCAATGTTCTGGGAGGTGGGTCATGAAAGATCCTGCTGTGATTTATGTCGAAGAGTGCTTTGCCTATGTTCTCCTCTAGGAGTTTTATAGTTTCTGGTCTTACATTTAGATCTTTAATCCATTTTGAGTTTATTTTTGTGTGTGGTGTTAGGGAGTGTTCTAGTTTCATTCTTTTACAAGTGGCTGACCAGTTTTCCCAGCATCATTTGTTAAAGAGACTGTCTTTTCTCCATTGTATATTCTTGCCTTCTTTGTCAAAGGTAAGGTGTCCATAGGTGCGTGGATTTATCTCTGGGCTTTCTATTTTGTTCCATTGATCTATATTTCTGTCTTTAAGCCAATACCATACTGTCTTGATGACTGTGGCTTTGTAGTATAGCCTGAAGTCTGGCAGGTTGATTTCTCTAGTTCCATTCTTCTTCTTCAAGATTGCTTTGGCTATTCGAGTTTTTTTGTATTTCCATACAAATTGTGAAACTATTTGTTCTAGCTCTGTGAAAAATACTGTGGACAGCATCATCCTTTAGGGTTTGAAATAGCTCAACTGGAATTACATCACTTCCACTAGCTTTGTTTATAGTTATGCTTCCTAAGGCCCACTGAACTTCATATGCCAGAATATCTGGCACTAGGTGATTGATGACATCATCATGGTTATCTGGGTCATGAAGATCTTTTTTGTACAGTTCTTCTGTGTATTCTTGCCACCTCTACTTAATATCTTTTGCTTCTGTTAGGTCTATTCCATCTCTGTCCTTTATTGTGCCCATCTTTGCATGAAATTTTCCCTAGATATTGTTAATTTTCTTGAAAAGATCTCTAGTCTTTCTCATTCTGTTGTTTTCCTCTATTTCTTTGCATTGATCACTGACGAAGGCTTTCTTATTTCTCCTTGCTATTCTTTGGAACTCTGCATTTTAAGGGTATATCTTTCCTTTTGTCCTTTGCCTTTCACTTCTCTTTTTTTCTCAGCTGTTTGTAAGTCCTCCTCAGCCTACCATTTTGCTTTTTTACCTTTCTTTTTCTTGGGGATGGTCTTGATCACCTTCCCCTGTACAATGTCACAAACATCCAACCATAGTTCTTCAGGCACTCTACTTTTCAGATCTGGTCCCTTGAATCTATTTGCCACTTTCACTGTATAATCATAAGGGCTTTGATTTAGGTTATACTTCAATGGTCTAGTGGCTTTCCCTACTTTCTTCAACTTAATTCTGAATTTGGCAATAAGGAGTTCATGATCTGAGCCACAGTCAGCTCCCTGTCTTGTTTTTTGCTGACTGTAAAGAGCTTCTCCATCTTTCACTCCAAAGAATATAATCAATCTGATTTTGGTATTGACCATCTGATGATGTCTATGTGTAGAGTCTTCTCTTGTGTTGTTGGAAGAGGGTGTTTGCTATGACTAGTGTGTTCTCTTGGCAAAATTCTATTAGCCTTTGACCTGCTTTGTTTTGTACTCCATAGCCAAATTTCCCTGTTACTCCAGGTATCTCTTGGCTTCCTACTTTTGCATTCCAGTCCACTATAGTGAAAAGGATATCTTTCTTGGTAGTTGATTCTAGAAGGACTTGTAGGTCTTCATAGAACCATTCAACTTCAGATTCTTGAGCGTTACTGGTTGGGGTATAGACTTGGATTACTGTAATACTGAATGGTTTGCCTTGGAAAGGAACAGCGATCATTCTGCTATTTTTCAGATTGCATCCAAGTACTGCATTTTGGATTCTTTTGTTGACTATGATGGTTACTCCATTTCTTCCAAGTGATTTTTGCCCAGAGTAATAGATATAATGGTCATCTGAGTTAAATTTACCCTTTCCAGTCACTGATTCCTAAAATGTTGATGTTCACTTTTGCCATCTCCTGTTTGACCACTTCCAATTTGCCTTGATTCATGGACCTAACATTCCAGGTTCCTATGCAATATTGCTCTTTACAGCATCAGACTTTAGTTCTATCTCCAGTCACATCCACAACTGGGTGTTGTTTTTGCTTTGGCTCTGTCTCTTCATTCTTCCTGGATTTATTTCTCCACTGATCTCCATTAGTATATTGGGCCCCTACTGACCTGAAGAGTTCACCCTTCAGCGTCTTATCTTTTTACCTTTTCATACTATTCATGGGATTCTAGGACAAGAATACTAAGTGGTTTTCCATTCGCATCTTCAGTGGACCACGTTTTGTAATTACTATCATTTTTTAAATTTAGTGATCAATAGTAATGCTGAAATAACATAGAGAAAATTTGTTTCTCTAGACGATGTTACTTATTCCAAAAACGTTTATCTCTTCTTTTGGTAGGACAAATACACTGGGATTCAGTTCATTTCAGTTCAGTCTCTCAGTCATGTCCAACACTTTGTGACCCCATGGACTGCAGCATGCCACGCTTCACTATCCATCCGTCACCAACTCCCAGGGCCTGCTCAAACTCATGTGAATCAAGTCGGTGATGCCATCCAACCATCTCATCCTCTGTCATCCTCTTCGCCTCCTGCCTTCAATCTTTCCCAGCATCAGGGTCTTTTCCAATAAGTCAGTTGTTTGCATTAGTTGGCCAAATTATTGGAGCTTCAGTTTCAGTTTTCCATCAGTCCTACCAATGAATACTCAGAATCACTGGTTTCCTTTAGGATTGACTGGTTTGATTCCCTTGTGTCTGAGTTTTAGACCCATGGGTTCTTGCACTCTCTGTAGTTTGACACGGCTTTCAAACAGATTTTGAAAAATATTTTCCCTAGTTGCTTTTGGTGGAAATTTTGGTTGACAGAAATTACTCTGCCATTGTTGGAAGCTGTTTTATTGTAGTTGTTGTTCTTTAATTGAATATATAGAAGAGGTGCCTTTATTCACCAACTTATGTGTTGGGGCCACACATAAATATACAACCTTTCTAAAGTCATTTGAAAAGACCCTGATGCTAGGAAAGATTGAAGGCAGGAGGAGAAGGGGACGACAGAGGATGAGATGGTTGGGTGGGATCACCAACTCAGTGGACATGAGTTTGGATAAAGTTTGGGAGTTGGTGATGGACAGGGAGGCCTGCTGTGCTCCAATTCATGGGGTCACAAAGAGTCAGACATGACTGAACAACTGAACTGAACTGAAAGTCATTTGAATTTATTATTCTTGAAAGAAAAAAAATCATTCAGTTAAATATGTTTGGCACTTAAACAGAACTTGATGAAATAGCTGTACAGAGTTAATCTTGGGGGTAAGAGGAAAATACAAGCATGTCTGAGGAAAGCTATTCACTACAATGGCTAAATTATGATTTAAAGATTTTATCTTAATGAAAAGTTGCTTGTATAGGATCATATTCAAGGCATTTTCATGGTGAGGACATGGGTAATGTATTTCCTAGTGTGGAGTTAAACCCTGAGGCAGTTCACCAGCATACAAAGAAGGAACCAGACATAGGGATCAGGCAATCTCAAGCCACATGTCAGATAAGATTGTAAAATCTATAAGCATTCTATTCTTAAATTTGTGGATCCAGAGATCCACCTGATGAACAGAGAAAAGAAGTTGAATATTCTAGGCAACAGTTCAAATTGAAAGTCAAGTGGACTGTGGCAGGAAGAATTCTTCTGGGAGAAGGTAGGAGAAATTGATATCAAAGATCGAATATAGGGCTGAAATAAACTAGGTCAAGTGCTGGGAATATATTTGGGATTGATTTAGGATTGAGTAAGGAACATTGAAAAGCAGAGATATTACTTTGCCAACAAAGGTCCGTCTAATCAAGGCTATGGCTTTTCCAGTGGTCATGTATGGATGTGAGGGTTGAACTGTGAGGAAAGATGAGCGCCGAAGAATTGATGCTTTTGAACTCTGGTGTTGGAGAAGACTCTTGAGTGTCCCTTGGACTGCAAGGAGATGCAACCAGTCTATCCTAAAGGAGATCAGTCCTGGGTCTTCATTGGAAGGACTGACGCTGAAGCCGAAATTCCAATACTTTGGCCATCTGATGCGAAGAGTTGACTCATTGGAAAAGACCCTGATGCTGGGAAAGATTGAAGGCGGAGGGAGAAGGGGACGACAGAGGATGAGATGGCTGGATGGCATCACTGACTCGATGGACATGAGTTTGAGTGAACTCCGGGAGTTGGTGATGAACAGGGGGGCCTGGCGTGCTGTGATTCATGGGGTAGCAAAGAGTCGGACATGACTGAGCAACTGAACTGAACTGAAGGAACACTGTGTGTCCCTGATAAATCAGTTGGTGAAGAATCCGCTTGCAATGCAGAAGACCCTGGTTCGATTCCTGGGTTGGGAAGATCCCCTGGAGAAGGGAAAGGCTACCCACTACAGTATTCTGGCCTGGAGAATTCCATGGATTGTAAAGTCCACGGGATCACAAAGAGTCAGACATGATTGAGTGACTTTCACTTTCACTTTCAAGGAACATCAGTGGCTCTAACAAGGAAGAGTTAAGTGATGGAGTTGAGAGTGAAAGAATCAAATCTAACATTGACAACCAGTGTTGAGAAAATAAAATGAAACCTAGCAGAAACCTGAGAAAGTAGTTTCCCCTGGCATGAAGCAGAATAAAGTGGAACAATGTGCAAACCTGGGGCATTAGATAATCATGTTGAGATAAAAAGTCATTGAGAAACTGCTGAGACTGGGCAGAGATAAATACTAAGAAAGAATCCAACATCCAAATCTCTGGATGACAGGAACTGATTTATCTTGGATAGCTACAGTAGGTTTTTGCTTCTTTCCCTATGTCTTATCTCTCTCTTAACATTAAGTGTCATGTTCCTATTGTTCTCTTATTAAAATGCTTTTAGTAAGCTTTATTGTCTATAACTGAAATATACCACGTGTTTTACAGCTATGATGGTATAGCTTACTTCCACTTTGATACTTCCACAACCCACCTCACACTGTAGATTACTGTCTATACCCTGAAAAGAAGGAAGTGACTGTCTCGTTCATTTCTACATATTTATGTCTTCTTTCTCAGCATTGGATACAAGAGCAGTGCTTAAAAACTATTTATTTATAAGCAATTCAAATTCACCTGTGGGCAGGCTTAAGCAGGTCTCTAATCCAACATTTTCAGAGATGAAGATATGATTGAGATAAACAGGTGTCTATTTGGGATTGTTAGGATTGCAGTCCAGGAAACATAGATTCAAGAAGCACTTGAATTGTTCCTCTAGACTACAAAATGGAGAAAATTTATAAAGGTCAAATATTACAACCAAATTACATAGTTGTTTATCAAGAATTATGATTGGAGCTGGAAAGTAGTAAGGGTACTTGTTAAAGAATTGGTTGGAATTTAAAATGGTTATGATTGCAAGTGGGAAACTTGAGGCCACAAGACTGAAGTTAGCAGATGTTGGTCTAAAAAAAATGGCTGGTGGTGTTTTGGGGAGGTTGTGGCTAAGCAGAGTTCAGAAAGTTCAAGTTCTCAGTAGTGCAAAAACATGTCGGAGACCAGATCTTTAAAGGCTGCCCGATTCCACTTCGTGTGTGTGAACTATGATTATTTCATTATAATTTCAATCTGTTGTCATCAAGGTGGGACAAGAGGAGCAGATCAGATTATTACTCCAAACAGAAAATAAAAATAGCAATAAATTATGAGCAATAAATTGGAATGGAGAGAGACACTGTTATATGTATACTCTTGTCCTAAGAAGTATCCTCTTCAGTTGAGGAAAATTCCCCTTTACCTCAGGGCTTCCCTTGTAGCTCAGACGGTAAAGCATCTGCCTGCACTGGAGGAGACCTGGGTTTGATCTCTGGGTCAGGAAGATCCCCTGGAGAAGGAAATGGCAACCCACTCCAGTATTCTTGCCTGGAGAATTTTATGGACAGAGGAGCCTGGCAGGCTACAGTCCATGGGGTTGCAGAGAGTCAGACATGACTGAGTGACTAACACATGCACATCTCTTTACCCCACCTAGTAATCCAGACCATGCAAATGAACACTGGCAATCAACAGGCAGCAGATGTTGCAGCCAGATGGCTGATAACTTGGAAGTTGTTAACTTGTACTCAGGTGGTTATATTTCTTTACAAGTGTTCTGCAGTCAGTCCTTTTTTGTTTTACTTAGTATTGAGTGGGCAGTTAAATACTTTATGCTATTATTTTAATTAAGGGTGTACTTTAATAAAAAATAAGGATTAAACCAACTTAGTTCAAGCCTTCAAACCTTAAGCCAAATCACTGACCTTGCAAAAACCAAATTTATTAAGAAATAAACTGATTACTGAATATTTCAGCAAAACATTTTCGTTTGACACATTCTCTGGTACAAAAGCAAGAAAAATTAAATGTAAAATCAACAGGTAAATCTACGAATAAAAACTTCAAGGTTATTATATAAAAAGGGAGGTTACAGTGATACTAATTATGAATACAGTGATACTAAGTATGAATGTTGTAGTATAAGTCCTCCAAGGTTACCTTCCCAGTGTGTCTTTTATTTTCCATATGTGTCTTTCCCATAAGATACACAGAGTAATTCTTCAAGAGCACCCTGAAGCACTATGTCAACAAGCATAACATGATCAGTAGAGAAGAAATAATAGCAAGCCACAAAGGCATAGCAATTGGAGATGGTTTCTCATTCTGAAGAAACAATAGGCTGAACCCAAAGCTAAGAGGGAAGGAAAGGCTGCTGGCTACAGCTATTGACTTTTTGTATCTTTTTTAGAAATAGCTATCACTAACACAGGATAACATCATCTATACTGTGAACATGTGAAGTAATGCCACAAACAATGGCACCTTTGAATATATTCTGTTGGTGTATCAATCTTGGAGTTTATTAAAACTTTGGTCTCCAAAGAGAAAATTTTATTATCACAAAGGAATATGTGTGCTTGGTTGTTCAGTCATGTCCAACTCTTTGTTACCTAATGGACTGTAGAGCCTGTCAGGCTCCTCTGTCTGTGGGGATTCTCCAGACAAGGATATTACAATAGATTGCCATGCCCTCCTCCAGGGGATCTTCCTAACCCAGGGATCAAGTCGGGGTCTCCCACATTGCAGTTGGATTTTTTTTACCGTCTGAGCCACCAGGGAAGCCCACAAAGGAATATAAATTTAAATAAATACTTCCCAAAGGATAGCAGGCTTATTTTATTTTTAATTATTTTATTTGGCCCACAATCTCACATTTTCTCCCACAAATGCTAATAATACAATGATGTGGTGAAAGAACAGTGGCTTTCAAATTAAAATTCCAGACAAGTTTCAACAATTATCAATCAGGTATCATAATTCTCATTTTATGAATGAGGAAAAAGGATTTCACTGTCCTTTCCTGAAAAAAAAAAAAACAAAAAACAAAAATTGGAACTGGGGGTGGGTGGGTGTGAAGAAGATGGTCTTTGAATTTTTGGATATATCAGATTGTCTTATATTTATTGATTATATATATATATATATATATATATATACATATATACTGTGACATAGAAACAAGAATTCTATACACTCTGGATTTCTCACCTACAAATTCAAATCAATTATTCTTGCCAAGATCACAGATAAACTTTTTACTACTAAACCAAATGATCCATTTAATCCTCATCTTACATGGTCTGGTGTTTCCTTCATTTTCACTTCCTTACTAGTTTTTAAAAAATGATCTTTTTTGAATGGATAAAGATGTGGAACATATATACAATGAAATATTACTGAGTCTTAAAAAATGAATTATATAATGCCATTTGCAGAAACATGGATATACTTAGAGATTATCATAATGTGAAGACAAATATCATATGATATCATTTGTGCTACTGCTGCTGCTAAGTCGCTTCAGTCGTGTCCTACTCTGTGCAACCCCATAGACGGCAGCCCACCAGGCTCCCCCATCCCTGGGATTCTCCAGGCAAGAACACTGGAGTGGGTTGCCATTTCCTTCTCCAATGCATGAAAGTGAAAAGTGAAGTCGCTCAGTCGCTCAGTCGTGTCCGACTCTTAGCGACCCCAGGGACTGCAGCTTACCAGGCTCCTCCATCCATGGGATTTTCCAGGCAAGAGTACTGGAGTGGGGTGCCATTGCCTTCTCCAGATATCATTTATATGATGATCTAAAAATAAAAATGATAGAAATGAATTTACAAAACAGAAACAGATTTACAGACATGAAAAACAAACTTATGGTTACCAAAAGATTGACGGGAGGGATAATTAGGAGTTTGGGATTAATGGATATACATTACTACACATAAAATAGATAGCCAACAAGAACCAACTGTATAGCACAGGGAATATTCTATTCAATATCTTATAATGGCCTATAATGGAAAAGAATCTGAAAAAGAATATATATGTATGAATATGCATAAGAATATATATCTGATTCACTTTGCTATATGTCTGAAACTGAAACAAAATTGTAAATAAAATATATTTCAATTAAAAAAAAATCTCTTGGTAAAGTTTGGCATTTCAGACTCTTGGTTTTATTCCTTTTCTCCTAACTGCTTCTTCTTAGGCAGGATGCTGTGGTTGTCAAGATGGGCCTCATTAAGAAGTTAAAATTTGAGCTAAATCATTAACAGGATAAAGATGCTTGCTAAGAAGATGTCTATAGGAAAAACAATCCTGAAATTAGAAACAGTTAGAGCAAAGTCTCTAAGATAAGAGTATATCTGTGCGTTAGTATACTGTATTGGTGTTTTTCTAAAAAAAAAAAAAAGGAAAGAAAAGAGTATATCTGTACTTTTCAAAAAAGTAGCAAAGATATAAGTGTTGCTGAAGTTGAATCAAGGAGGGGAAGGACTGTAGAAGGTGAAGGCAGAGAGGTCCTAGGTCACCATATTATGTAGACTCTTGTTTGCTATGTAAGACGATTTACTCTCCATGAAATAAGAACCTATTGAAAAGTTTTAATCAGGTGAATTACACAACTGACTTACTTGTTTGAAAGTTCACTTTGGGTTTTTTTGTTTGTTTGTTTTTTTGTCTCTGCTTTTTATTTTATTTTTCTATTCTTTTTAATTGGAGGCTAATTATTTCACAATATTATATTGGTTGGTTTTGCCATATATTGACATGAATCCGCCCCGGGTGCACATGAATTCCCCCTCCTGGTTTTTTTTTAAGAAGAGACTTTACAAGGACAAAGTAAAAGAAAGGATTCTAGTTGGGATGCAATGCGACAATGCAGATGAGAGTTGAAGGTGTTTCTACCATGAATGTAGCAGTGGAGAAGATGAGAAATGCCAGGATTATAGGAATATTTTGAAGGGAGAACCAACAAGATTGTCCAATGACTTGAATGTGGATATGGAAGCCACAGAGTCTTAACAACGTCTTTAGCTTTTTGTTGGTCTGAGCCACTGAGAAATTGACATCAACTGAGATAGTGAAGGATGTAACTAAAGGAGATTTATGTGGTAGTGGCTGGTTAGGGGAAGGGACAGATTAGAAATTACACTTTGAATATTTTGAATAAAAAACTATTGAAAACCCACATGAAGATATTGAGGAAGTTGAATATATATTTAGAGTTCAGAAGAGAAGTTCAGACTGGAGATTCTAATTGGTGATAAACAGTATATAAATGAGATTGAAAAGCATTTACCGGCAATGTAGGAGACACGGGGTCGATCCCTGAGTTGGGAATATCCCCTGGAGAAGGAAATGGCCATCCACTCCAGTACTCTTGCCTGGAAAATTCCATGGATCAAGGAGCCTGGTAGGCTACAGTCCATGGGGTCGCAAAGAGTCAGACACGACTGAGCAACTTCAGTTTTCACTTTTCAAATGAGATTGAAAGCTCATGGCTTTCGGTCTTAGGAATGTGAATATAAATTGAGAAGAGAACGAATAATGGAATCCTGAGTAGCACTAGTATTAGGAAGGAGAAAAGAGAAGAAAACAAAAGAGATGAGAAAGAGTAATCAATGAGGTAGGAGAAAATGAAGAAAACATGAGTTTTTAGAATCCAAATGAAGAAATATTATTGAAACTGAAGAGATAATCAGTTACGTCAAATGTTGCTGATTGGCCAGGCAAAATGAAGACTGAGCCTTGACCATACAATGTATAATGTATAGCAATTACAATGGTAAACATAGTTTCCATAGGTGTCATGAAAGTTTGATCAGATGGTTTAAGGTAGAATGGGAAAAGAATTGGAGACAGAAGGCATAGACAATTCTTTTCAGGAATTTTGGTGCAAAAGGGAACAGTGAAAAAGTGGTAGCTGTTTATAAAGAATTGTTGTTTAGAATTTTGTTTGTTTGCAGTGTGAGATAATATGCATAAAACAATCCTGTCATATTAATTCTCAAGCTTCTCCCACTCCCATAATTTTTTTCTCACTACCTCCTCACCACTTTATAGATCCTATCAGTTACTTGTTCTTTCTACCTCCTTAATATAATTCAAATAAGGTAATTTCTCCTAAATCTTGTTGTCCACTGTGTCTCCTTAGCCCATAGGATTACTCTAACACTATGAATGTAATCACTTCCCCTATATCTTCCAGGTTTACCTTCTTTGTGTTCTATCTCCAAACTACTCTTTCTCGAAGGAAAATCTAATTCTGCTAATTTTTGCTTAAAAGCCTACAATGACTATTCATCATCTGCTTAATAAAATCCAATGTCTTTCTTTAAAAAAAAATTGTGTTGGAGTATAGTTGATTTATAGTGTTGTGTTAGTTTCAGGTGTACAGCAAAGTGAATCAGTTAGACAAAGACATATATCCACTGTTTTCTTAAGATTCTTTTCCCATATATGTCATTAAAGAGCATTGAGCATAGCTCCCTGTGCTATACATCAGGTTCTTATTATTTATTTTATGTATAATAGTGTGTGTATATCTAGTTCCTTTCATTCAGCACATCAGACCTTTTAAAATCTGGCTCATTTTTATCTTCAATTCACCCTATACTTAATCTTATTAGTAACTTGAGGGCAGGGATTTTTCTGCTTGTTCAGTATGGTATTTTAAGAACATCAGACAATATCTAGCTTGAATTAATAAAAAATGGGTAACTGGATTATTTGTTGAATGAACTCTTATCTCACTGCTTTTACAATGCCTAACACATTGTAAGGATTCAATGGTGGCTGACTTAAAGAAATGGAAATGACTCCTCATATGCTTGTGTTCTTCAGATTTCTGTTTGCATACAAACGAACTAGGGGCACTAGTTTCATTCTCTCTCAATTTCCCGTCTTTAATAACCCCATGTACACTGAAGGATTGTCTTTGTGTTCACTTTTATTGGATGCATGATCTAAATTGGTCAACTGAAAATTATGTAAACAGAAAATGGAAATGAGTTGTAGGGTTTTTGCCTCCTATGCCCTTGGCTGTAAGAATGAATATGAACTGCTTCCTATTTTACACACTGAAGACAAGGTCAGGTTTATTGGCTCTAAACTTTTAAAATCATGTCATGAGTTATGTAATCTGTATAATAAAAATCATAACTAGCTTCCTCTCAGGTTTATACTCTATTAAACAGTTTATAGTAGTGCAAAATTTCATCTCCATTTTTTTAGTCAAATCTGTGTTTTACTGGGTGCAAAATTTTATATATACGATATACAAATGTCCTTAATAATGACATTTTCCTTAACAAAATGTCATTATTAAGGAAATGACAATTGTAAAGAAAGAAGCAGGTGTTCTTTTCACACATAATGCCTAAGGAGTTATAGTAACTGGTAAGGTCTACTGGTCTGCTGGTAAGAAGGGGACCTTCTTCTTGCAGCTCAAATACTGCAAGTGTCTGAGAGTAGCTGTCTGCTTTCACAAATGCTTCAGTTGGTTGAAGTATGCATACTGCTTTAACTAACATGTGAGCTGAAAGTGTGGATTTAAAAAGCAGGCTATCATTTTTTACTTAACAAATACATCTTATCACATCCCAAAATATGTTTTACATAGTCACACAGCAAACTCTAAAGCATGACTGTCTTCTTCCTTCTCAAGTAATACAATTCGTTGTGAAGGGACAATTACAAAACTTCTCAATAAATTTACATAGAAATGTAAATTGCCACAACAGTATATTAAGAAAGATTGTAAATGGCTCTTTAGAATAATATTTTCAGTAGCTGATTGTGAAAATCAATCCAACAAAAGAAATGAAAAGCTTTTCTTATATAACTTAAGAGCCAATCACTTGTGATTTATTAGGCATAGGGTTATTAACTTACAACCAGAGTAAATGGACCCATTTAATTTTCAGAGCAGTGATGCTTCAGCTGGCTACTAGAGCAGACTCTCAGCAGGCAATTAATTGACATCCCATGGAACTGAAAATCTTTCACAGATCTAAAATCTAGGAAAAAAAAAAAGTTTAGAGGTACAAAATATTTTATTGAATTTTATAGAGACAAATGTATGCAAATGGTGCATTTTTCATTTAAAGGAAATGAGATGTTCGAAGGAAAAAATTTAGCAATTGTATATAATATACACCTAAACAGTTGATACAGCTTCCATAATTTAAATTGCTTTGGCATATTTTCAGAATTTTTTCTTTAAAGAAAATAAAAGGAGAGAAAAGAAGATGATGTTTTGCAAATAAAATTGGGTGAATAAATATAAATATACTGGTATTCTGAAATTTCATGTTTGTAAGGATTCAGATGAGTATATCTTTCTTTTTCTCCTTTGTTTTTCACTTCTCTTCCTTTCACAACTATTTGTAAGGCCTCCTCAGACAGCCATTTTGCTTTTTTGCATTCCTTTTTCTTGGGGATGGTCTTGATTCCTGTCTCCTGTACAATGTAATGAACCTCCATCCATAGTTCATCAGGCACTCTGTCTATCAGATCTAGTCCCTTAAATCTATTTCTCACTTCCACTGTATAATTGTTAGGGATTTGATTTAGGTCATAGCTGAGTGGTCTAGTGGTTTTCCCTACTTTCTTCCATTTAAGTCTGAATTTGGCAATAAGGAGTTCATGATCTGAGCCACAGTCAGATCCCAGTCTTGTTTTTGCTGCCTGTATAGAGCTTCTCCATCTTTGGCTGCAAAGAATATAATCAATCTGATTTCGGTGTTGACCATCTGGTGATGTCCATGTGTAGAGTCTTCTCTTGTATTGTTGAAAGAGGGTGTTTGCTATGACCAGTGCGTTCTCATGGCAAAACTCTATTAGTCTTTGCCCTGCTTCATTCCGTGCTCCAAGGCCAAATTTGCCTGTTACTCCAGGTGTTTCTTGACTTCCTACTTTTGCATTCCAGTCCTCCATATTGAAAAGGACATCTTTTTTGGGTGTTAGTTCTAGAAGGTCTGGTAGGTCTTCATAGAACAGTGCAACTTCGGCTTCTTCAGCTTTACTGGTTGGGTCATAGGCTTGGATTACTGTAATATTGAATGGTTTCCCTTGGAGACAAACAGAGATCCTTCTGTCATTTTTGAGATTGCATCCAAGTACAGCATTTCGGACTCTTTGGTTGAGCATTATGGCTACTCCATTTCTTCTAAGGGATTCCTGCCCAGAGTATTAGATATAATGGTCATCTGGGTTAAATTCACCCTTTCCAGTCCATTTTAGTTCACTGATTCCTAGAATGTCGACCTTCACTCTTGCCATCTCCTGTTTGACCACATCCAATTTGCCTTGATTCATGGACTTACCATTCCAGGTTCCTATGCAATATTGCTCTTTATAGCATTGGACATTTCTTCCATCATCAGTCACATCTACAACTGGATATTGTTTTTGTTTTGGCTTCATCCCTTCATTCTTTCTGGATTTATTTCTCCACTGATCTCCAGTAGTATGTTGGGCACCTACTGACATGGGGAGTTCCTCATTCAGTATCTTATCATTTTGCCTTGTGATACTGTTCATGGGGTTCTCAAGGCAAGTATACTGAAGTGGTTTGCCATTCCCTTCTCCAGTGCACCACATTCTGTCAGACATTAAAAAGCAGAGATATCACTTTACCAACAAAGGTCCGTCTAGTCAAGGCTATGATTTTTCCAGTAATCATGTATGGATGTGATAGTTGGACTATAGAGAATCTGAGTTGCAAAGAATTGATGCTTTTGAACTGTGGTGTCAGAGAAAACTCTTGAGAGTCCTTTGGACTGCCAGGAGATCAAACCAGTCCATCCTAAAGGAAATCAGTCCTGAATAGTCATTGGAAGGACTGATGTTGAAGTTGAAACCCTAATTCTTTGGCCACTTGATGCGAAGAACTGACTAATTTGACAAGACCCTTATATTGGGAAAGTTTGATGGCAGGAGGAGAAGGGGATGACAGAAGATCAGATGGTTGGATGGCATCACTGACTCAATAGACATGAGTTTGATTAAACTCCAGGAGTTGCTAATGTAAAGGGAGGCCTGGCATGCTTCAGTCCATGGGGTCACAAAGAGTTGGACATTATTGAGTGACTAAATTTAACTGCAGCTTTCAGATTGGGATACAAAGTACCCATTTGGTAAGGCCCTTTCCTCATCCACTTTTCACTCATAGGGCAGTCTCTATCTTAGGCAGGGTGACCAAGAAATCTGGGTTCCCAATTGCCTATTACCAGAACCCACTTGTAAGGCAGAAGTTGTATGCTGGGAAAGGCAAGCTGAGAAGTCAGGGGTACTACACCTTTTTGGTTCCTGGTTATAGAGTAGAGAAAGAAACTAGCCATGACCCCCTCCTCCAGTGCAATAGTCCAGAGGTTCTGCCTTGATAAGTGGTAAACAGTAGGAGTGGCAGTTCTACAACTTGACTGAGGTGGATTACTTTATTTGGAACAGAGTGTGAAGGAATATTTGTCTTTAGGCATTGTCCAAAAAAAAAAAAAAAAGATATCTGAGTGGTGGGAAATTATTAGAAGGCAATAGCACAATGAAACTAATCAACAAAAGTAACACAAATACACAGTCTTTGACCAATCAATCACTGGTTGAACATTAAACTATTTTGACCTAGAGTGGTTCCTAGGAAGCCAAGTTTAAAACTAAAAATTAGGGGAGAAAAAAAAGCAATGGCATCTGAGGCTTCACATTGCAAAGAGAATAGACTTCATAAAATTAGCTCATCCAAGTCATTAAATATGCTAACATAAAATAGTCACATCAAGAATTCCTGGTAGGAAGAGGGGGTGACATTGAACCCAGCATTGCTACTAAATGTTATCTGAAACATCCAGTTTTCAAGAAAAAAATTATGAAAGAAACAGGATTATGTGTACCTTACACAGGGAGGAAAAAGAAAGCAATAGAAATTGCTTTGGGGGAGCCAGATTTTAGACTTTGCAGATAAAGACTACAAAGCACCTATCATAAATATGTTCAAAGAATGAAATGGAACTGTATCTACAGAATTAAAAGAAAATATCTTGGTAGTGAGTCATCAAGTAGAAATGTCAATAAATAGGTTGATTTTTTAACTACTTTTATTAACTATTTTAACTATATATTTTAACTATTAAAATGAACAACATGGATATACTGGAGTTGAAATTACAATAATAGAGATGAGAACTTCACTAAAAGGGCAGATTTGAACTGGCAGGACAAAGAACAAGCAAAAAATGAAGGCAGATTATTAGAACATACAGGGAAAAACCGAAAGAAAAAATATGCAGAAAGATAAATAGAATCTCAGAGACCTTTAGAACACAATTAAGAATAACAAAATATGCCTAATGGAAATACGAGAAGAAAAGGTGAAAAAGAAAAAGGCATAAAAATTATTAAAACAAATAATGGCTGAAAGCTTTCCAAAAAGAAGGAAAATATAAATCTTCATATTTATGAAGCTCAACAAATCCCAAGTAGGATAAATTTTAAAACATCCATATCTAGACATATCATAGTCAGAATGTTGACAGTTAATGACAATTAGATTAGATCTCATAGACAGAGTGCCTGAAGAACTATGGACAGAGGTTCGTGACATTGTACAAGAGGCAGTAATCAATACCATCGCCAAGAAAAAGAAATGAAAAAAGGTGAAATGGTTGTCTGAGGACACCTTACAAATAGCTGAGAAAAGAAGAGAAACTAAAGGAAAAGGAGAAAAGGAAAGATATACCCATCTGAATGCAGAGTTCCAAAGAATAGCAAGGAGAGATAAGAAAGCATTCTTCAGTGATCAGTGCAAAAAAATAAGAGGAAAATAATAGATGGGAAAGACTAGAGACCTCTTCAAGAAAATTAGAGATATCAAGGTAACATTTCATGCAAAGATGGGCATAAAAAAGGATAGAAATGGTTTGGACCTAACAGAAGAAGAAGATATTAAGAAGAGATGGCAAGAATACACAGAAGAACTATACAAAAATTATCTTCATGATCCAGATAACTTCGATGGTGTGATCACGCACCTAGAGCCAGAACTCAAAGTCAAGTGGGCCTTAGGAAGCATCACTACGAACAAAGCTAGTGGAGGTGATGAAATTCCAGTGGAGCTATTTCAAATCCTAAAGGATGATGCTGTGAAAGTGCCGCACTCAATATGCCACCAAATGTGGAAAATTCAGCAGTGGCCACAAGACTGGAAAAGGTCCATTTTCATTCCAATCTCAAAGAAACACAATGCCAAAGAATGTTCAAACTACTGCACAATTACACTCATCTCACAAACTAGCAAAGTAATGCTCAAAATTCTCCAAGCCAAGCTTCAGCAATACGTGAACCATGAACTTCCAGATGTTCAAGCTGGTTTTAGGAAAGGCAGAGGAACCAGAGATCAAATTGCTAGCATCCATTGAATCATCAAAAATGTAAGAGAGTTCCACGAAAACATCTAGTTCTGCTTTATTGACTATGCCAAAGTCTTAGACTATGTGGATCACAACAAAATGTGGAAAATTCTATAGATATGGGAATACCAGACCACCTGACCTGCCTCCTGAGAAATCTGTATGCTGGTCAAGAAGCAACATTTAAAACTGGACATGGAAAAATAGACTGGTTCTGAATCGGGAAAGAAGTATGTCAAGGCTGTATATTGTCATGATGTTTATTTAACTTATATGCGGTGTATATCATGTGAAATGTCAGGTTGGATGTAGCACAAGCTGGAATCAAGATTGCTGGGATAAATATCAGTAACAGATATGCAGATGACACTACCCTTATGGCACAAAGTGAAGAAGAACTAAAGAGTCTCTTATGAAAGTGAAAGAGGAAAGCGAAAAATTTGGCTTAAAGCTCAATATTCTGAAAACAAGATCATGGCATCCAGTCCCATCACTTCATGACAAATGGATGGTGAAACAGTGGAAACAGTGGCAGATTTTATTTTTTGGGCTCCTAAATCACTGCAGATGGTGACTGCAGCCATGAAATTAAAAGAAGCTTGCTCATTGGAAGGAAAGCTGTGACTAATCTAGACAGCATATTAAAAAACAGAGACATTACTTTGCCAACAAAGATCCATCTAGTCAAAGTTATGGTGTTTCCAGTAGTCATGTATGGATATGAGAGTTGTACTATCGAGAATGCTGAGCACAAAGAAATAATGTTTTTGTGTCATGGAACGTTTGATTTTAAGGAATCCTATATGTTGTTTTCTGTTTCTCAAGGGCCTTCCGTTCCTTATCAGTTCCTGGAAAACAGGAACGAGCAGAGCTGCACCCAGTTCTCAGGACTGAGGTCATGAGATGGAATGCATATGTGGATTCTTTCAGTAACCTTTTGTTTTTCTGTAAAACTACTTAGTAATGTTCCTATTTCCAATACCTGGATTGTCTTCTGGCCCTGCGACGACTGTTATTCCCCTGGTTACTGTTGTTATGGCCCCATGACAGTGTTATTCCCTTAGTTACTGTTGCTATGGCCCCATGACAGTGTTATTCCCTTAGTTACTGTTGTTATGGCCCCATGACAGTGCTATTCCCTTAGTTACTATTGCTATGCATTTGGTTTCGGTGTTTTTGATCAACTTGGCCATCTGAGGAGAAGACCTGACTCATTGGAAAAGACTCTGATTCTGTGAAAGATTGAAGGCAGGAGGGGAAAGGGATGACAGGGGATGAGGCGGGTGGATGGCATCACTGACTGGATGGACATGAGTTTGAGTAAGTTCTGGGAGTTAGTGATGGACAGGGAGGTCTGCAGTCCATGGGGTTGCAAAGAGTTGGACATGACTGAGCGACTGACATGAACTCCATGACAATGAGAAAATCTTAAAAGTGGCAAGAGAAAAACAATATACAATGTGAATAAGAGTAATCATTGATTTCTTATCAGAAACTGTAGAAACCAAAAGGCAATAGTATGGCATAATCAAGGTCCTTAAATAAAAGAGCAAGAATCTTTTATGCAGCAACATCATCTCAAAATGAAAGTAAAATAAAACAGACGGGGAGAATTTGTTCCTAGTAAATGTGCTTTATAAAAAACCCTAAAAGAATGTATTTGGTTTAAAAGGAAGTGTCACCAGACAGTAATTGTAGTTGATATAAAGACTGCCAGTAAAGATTAATTACATAGGATTACATAGTAACTATGAGAGACAATATAGTTACATATTTCTTCTGTTTTCTTGTTTTCATTGATCTTTAAAAATAATATCATAAACAATATCTATATAATGAAAATTTGGTACTGTAGCGTATAGAGATGTATCCTCTTTGACAAAAAATGGACAAAGGAGTGAGGGAGTGGCATCGTGGTAAAGAATCCACCTGCCAAGGCAGGAGACATAGGAGATGCAGGAAACACGAGTTTGATCCCTGGGTTGGGAAGATTCCCCTGGAGAAGGAAATGGCAACTCACTCCAGTATTCTTTGCCTGGAAAATTCCACGAATGGAGGAGCCTGGTGGGTTACAGTTCATGGGGTCACAAAGAGTCGGACAGGACTGAGCATACATTCACACATGGGGCAACATAAGCTACAGTGAAGCAAGAAAGTGACATCAGATGGTAACACCACTCAGCAGGAACAAGTGAAGAGTAACAGAAATGGTAAATAAAATAGCCAATTTAAAAGAAACAAGTATATTTTTCTCCTCTTTCTCTTAATTTCTCCAAGAAACCTTAAATATTATAAAACAGTGATTATAATACTGTATTGTTGGATTAATAACATATGTAGACATAAGATATTTGACAATGCTAACACAAAGGCAGGGAAGCGAAGGAAACTATCAGTTCAGTTCAGTTCAGTTCAGTTCAGTTCAGTCGCTCAGTCGTGTCCGACTCTCCGCGACCCCATGAATCACAGCACGCCAGGCCTCCCTGTCCATCACCAACTCCCGGAGTACACTCAAACTCATGTCCACAGAGTCGGTGATGCCATCCAGCCATCTCATTCTCCGTCGTCCCCTTCTCCTCCCGCCCCCAACCTTTCCCAGCATCAGAGTCTTTTCCAGTGAGTATAGTGAAGCCAATTGTCTATGTGCTGTGCTGTGCTTAGTTGCTCAGTCATGTCCGACTCTTTGCAACCCCATGGACAATAGCCCACCAGGCTCCTCTGTCCATGGGGATTCTCCAGGCAAGAATACTGAAGTGGGCTATTGCAAATATTTGTGTAAATCTCAAGTAGATTTGGATAAACTGAGATGTATGCTGTAATCCAGTAGATCAGTCTCACAGTAGATCAGCCAGTAAAAAAATAACTCCAAAAACATATGCTAGAAAGAGAAAAGTATCCACTTGGCCAACATTAGTTCAAGTGCTGACATTTGACCTAAACTATGGACTGTGAAGAAAGCTGATCACCGAAGAATTGATGCTTTTGAAATGTGGTGCTGGAGAAGACTCTTGAGAGTCCCTTGGACTGCAAGGAGATCCAACCAGTCCATTCTAAAGGAGATTGATCCTGGGTGTTCATTGGAAAGACTGATGCTAAAGCTGAAACTCCAATACTTTGGCCACCTCATGCGATGAGTTGACTCACTGGAAAAGACTCTGATGCTGGGAAAGTTTGGGGACGGGAGGAGAAGGGGACGACAGAGAATGAGATGGCTGGATGGCATCACCGGCTCTATGGACATGAGTTTGAGTGAACTCCGGGAGTTGGTGATGGACAGGGAGGCCTGGCGTGCTGTGATTCATGGGGTCGCAAAGAGTCGGACATGACTGGGTGACTGAACTGAACTGAACTGAATGGTTCAATGACTTTGGCAAACACAACAAGCTCTACACCAATTTTATTTTTCCCCCTGTTTCCACAGTATATTAAATTATAGCTGAGAAATAGCTAAACTAGCTGAGGGCTCTATTTTCCAGCTTCCCTTTACTCTTGGATGGGTGTGGCCATGTCTAGCTTTTATCAATGGACTCTAAGGAGAAAGCCCCAGTCTCCTAGGAAGTAGACATAATTCCTTCTGTTCTATTTACCCTTTTACTGGCTGAAGACAGATTTCCAACAACCTTTAAGTTCTTGTAGAACTGAAAAATGGGAAATACTCAGAATCTCCAAATCACTATTTTGAGAAGAACTTCTCATATCCTGCAATAGTTACCCTTGACTCAGATGTGAGTGACACACTTCTACTGTATTTGGAGCTATTAATGATTTTGTGTTTATTCTTTTTTAATAGCAGTTTAGTCAACCCTAACTGAAATAGTTCCTGACTATAGTTTCAACAGATTCTATTCAACAGCTAAGAGCTTCTCCTTTCAAAAGAAAATCAGAATTTAATTTTATAAGGAAAAAGAATGTTGGTTGTGGGCATATGGTAGAATAGTATCCACCATTCTAGATATTAGGTACTGTGATAAGTAATTTTTATGTACATTATACATAATTGCATGCAATTTATTAAAATTATTTGCATATATCATCATGCACCAAATACTATAAAGGTGATCATTATCATCTCATTTGTTAAGAGAAGGCAGCTAAAAATAGTTAAATACTTTCAACATTGGAGTTTAATTCAAAATATTTCTAGCTCTGAAAAAAGTTTTTAACCACTACTTCACCCCACATGAACTGAATTGCTTTTGATAATCTGTAAGATTCTGATTTTAGCATAAATTGACTTGAAATGTTAGTAATTGTTTTTGATATTTTATTTCACTCATTCTATATGATACCATTCAAAAGACACTTTTCATTATATTAAAATAAGCTAAAACTTCTATTTCATGGCAAGTAATTCACTTTTTCTCAATACATTTAATTTTCTCTAAGACCTATCATCTAATTAAAAACCAACTATTAAAGCTAATAAAAAAATAAAGATCTGAGATAATATTTTCTTTGAATTTGCCTGGCAGAATTTCATTCAATATGAGCAATTAAAAACCGTACTTTGTGCCAAGTTATATCTGAAGATATATGCTTTTCATTGTAGGGTTTATTAACACTCTATGATCCCATAAATGTAATGCTGTGGCTTGGACCAGAGCTAATCATGAGAATTGTGATGATTGCCTACCTAACCAGTATGTTTATCTTTTAAATATAATTGATTTCATCATTATGGAAAAAATAAAAATTTAGCAGCCATCTGTGACACTCCTCACTTTCTTTCACACTCCACAGACAAACTACTAGGACATCCTGTTGGTTCTAATTTCAGAATGAAATCTGAACCTGACTTCCTCCTCTTGCACTGCTAGCACTCTCCTGGAGACACGTTCATCCCTCCCTCTGAGGCCTGCAGCAGCTCCTCACTGCTCTCCCTGCTTCCATCTTTGTCCTTCTATTTCTCTCAACACAACAATCAGAGCTGTCCTTTTAAAATACAAACCAAAACAATTCGGTTTTCTCTGCAAATCCAATCCAGGGCTCTTACTAGCTCACTGACAGCGTAATTATAAGTTCTTAAAATGGTTTTATTGATCCTACACAATTAGCCCACCTCCCCATCTCCTACACTTTTCTTTCTTGCTTCCAGCAAGCCACACTCATCAAATGTTTGAAATACACTCCTTCCCGCCTTAAGGCCTTCACATTGTCACTGCCTCTACTTCAAGTGGACTTCCCCCAGGTATTCACAATGCTTGTCCTTGCTTTCTCAGCTTCAAGTCATTGCTCAAATGGTACAGGGTTACTAAGGTTTACCCTACTAATTTATGTAAAATTCATCTCACACTCAAGGGACACTCCTCTGATGATCCATCTCAATCGGTCAGGCTTTTTTTCCTGTAGCATTTCCTACATTATACAGTTTATTTCTTCTTTTATTTATTGCTTCTCATCACAGTAAAAATATAAGCTACACAATGATAGGGATGTCTGTTTCATTTATTTTTGACAAAAATAGTGCTTAATACAGAATTGACTCTCAATATTTATCTGATGGGGCTTCCCAGGTAGCATTTGATCCTAGAGTCAGGAAGATACCTTGGAAAAGGAAATGGAAACACACTCCAGTATTCCTGCCTGGTAAATCCCATGGACAGAGGAGCCTGGCAGGCTACAGTCCATGGGGCTGCAGGGAGTCAGACATGACTGAGCACTCACACACACACACACACACACACACACACACACACACACGTTTATTTGATAAAGAATGAATCTGGTACTTTAAATAACAAGTGTTTTCTCTCAAGTGGCATACATAGTAAGCCTTAATGTCATTTTTTCTAATAGCTTTTGATTTGTTTGATGAAGGTTCTAAAATAGAATTTTAATATAATGGCATCTCATTCTAATACAAAAGGGAGAAGTATGTTGCCCATATATCAGTCACTTTGAGTGATTAATCAAAGTCTGAACATTTATGATCCTGAAAATTTTCAGTGTTTCCTGGAGAGAAAACAAAGGAAGGAAATTAACTTTAGTCAACTGCTTTAAATTTATTGTAGTTGAACATTAAGCACTTATGCATATGCTATTTCTTTCTTTTAAAAAATTTGTGATTATATTTTTTATTAATTTTAAATGAATTACCCAAGAGTGCATAGCTGAAATCTCCATGAAGCTTTTAAGATTCTAAATTCTATGTTCTTTTAGTGTAAGAAAAATGTAGAATTACCATGTAAAGTAAGTTCATCAGACTTTCATGGCATAAAATAGGTTCAAAATAAAAATCTGGAATATGATAGTAATAATACTACAGAATTAAATATTTTAGGAATTTTAAAAGATGAATATTCATAAAATAAGAAACTGACATACTACTTTAGCAATCAACTTACTTAAAATATTCAGGTCGTATTTTCATTTCTTTCTGCAATATCTAACCTCACCAGGATATCCTCTACAACAGAGTGAGCTTTGAAGTTCACAAAATTTGATTCAACATAGGCATATCGACCTGACTTCAAAGGGATTTACACCGCTGAAGAATTTCACTGAGTTCAAGAAAGAAAGGAGAATCTCAACTTCCAGTGAATTCTAACGTCAGTGTACCTGGTACCTTCAACAAAGTTAGATACATCTGGATATCAAAAACTGGGATTTGAAAGTACAGTTTAATCCACACAGAGTATTTCTTTTAAATTTCCTGTTTGGTGAATGTATATTGTGATGTGACAACAACAAAACCAATAGTTGGGAGCTTAGCATTTTGGAGATAAATCTTTGCTGAAAAACCTATTTCTAGGTAAGAAACAACATTGGCATAAGCTTATTTTTTTCTTGCTTTTTCATTTGTGCAGTGCTGATTTGCTAATTTAACATGCTTCACAAAAGCTTTTTCTAAAACTCTCCTTGTTTTTCATAATCATGAGTTGGGACTTTATTTCATTTAATACAAACTTCCAGCCTGAAAATTACTATAATTACTTTCTGAAGTTTTCTTCAGTGTGTCTTGATGTTTTATTCTTCTCTTTCTTGTGGCCACAGCATAATCCCTCCAGGCACCACTACTTCCCTCTCCCCACTCTAGTATAGTCCTGTTAACACTTATAGCTATGGAAATGTTACTTATTCTAAAAGGCCCACTCAATTTTTTTAACTATTTTGCTATGTTTTCTGTTATTCCTGAGATTATATATTTTAGCATCTAAACATTCACCTGTGTGAATAAAGAATATAGCTCATTTGTATCTCCCAATTAATCCTTGTCTCTGATTCCAGTGAAGAAAAAAAATTACTCATTTTGAGTCAAACTGTTACACTGAATGTTGACACACCTTTCCCCATCATATATAATATATATACGGGTGAGCAAAAAGTGATGACTGTTTATAATTATCAAAGCCATATTCTTGAAGGGTAAATACTCTGCAACAACAATGCATACACCTTTTTTAAAACAGAATTATTTTAAAATCATTCTATCCTATAACCCTCATAATAATGCTATTGATGTTCAGGTTTTATGTAAGTGAAGTATTTGAAAAATTATTATTTTATGTGAAGTTAGAGAGATTGATATCCAGTAATAGAAATTTTAATAACTAATTTTATTCCTCTATTTTTATAGATAAGTGAGTATGCTAACCTATACGGAATGTGCTATTATAATCTCCATGCTGTTAATGAGGACATTAAGATTTAGAGAGATGAAATCACTCACCCATGCTTACAGAGTGAGAGTCAATATTCAAATCCAGGTCTTTTCTTTTTAGAACAAAATTCTTCACTACTATACTTACTAGAATTTAGAATGAAGGGATCTTCAGTTCAGTTCAGTTCAGTTCAGTCGCTCAGTTCTGTCTGACTCTCCACGACCCCATGAATCACAGCACGCCAGGCCTCCCTGTCCATCACCAACTCCTGGAGTTCACTCAAACTCATGTCCACAGAGTTGGTGATGCCATCCAGCCATCTCATTCTCGGTCGTCCTCTTCTCCTCCCGCCCCCAACCTTTCCTAGCATCAGAGTCTTTTCCAGTGAGTCAACTCGTCTCATGAGGTGGCCAAAGTATTGCAGTTTCAGCTTTAGCATCAGTCCTTCAAGTGAACACCCAGGATTGATCTCCTTTAGAATGGACTGGTTGGATCTCCTTGCAGTCCAAGGGACTCTCAAGAGTCTTCTCCAACACCGCAGTTCAAAAGCATCAATTCTTCGGCGATCAGCTTTCTCCACAGTCCAACTCTCACATCCATAATGACCATGGGAAAAACCATAGCCTTGACTAGACGGACCTTTGTTGGCAAAGTAATGTCTCTTCTTTTTAATGTATTATCAAGGTTGATCATAACTTTCCTTCCAAGGAGTAAACTTCTTTTAATTTCACGGCTGCAATCAGCATCTTCAGTGATTTTTGAGCCCAAAAAAATAAAGTCTGACACTGTTTCCACTGTTTTTCCATCTACTTCCCATGAAGTGATGGGACCAGATGCCATGATCTTTGTTTTCTGAATGTTGAGCTTCAAGCCAACCTTTTCATTCTCCTCTTTCACTTTCATCAAGAGGCTTTTTAGTTCCTTTTCACTTTCTGCCATAAGGGTAGTGCCATCTGCATATCTGAGATTATTGATATTTCTCCCAGCAATCTTGATTCCAGCTTGTGCTTCTTCCAGCCCAGCGTTTCTCATGATGTACTCTGCATATAAGTTAAATAAGCAAGGTGACAATATACAGCCTTAACGTACTCCCTTTCCTATTTGGAACCAGTCGGTTGTTCCATGTCCAGTTCTGACTGTTGCTTCCTGACCTGCATACAGGTTTCTCAAGAAGCAGGTCAGGTGGTCTGGGATTCCCATCTCTTTCAGACTTTTCCACAGTTTATTGTGATCCACACAGTCAAAGGCTTTGGCATAGTCAATGAAGTAGAAATAGATGTTTTTCTGGAATTCTCTTGCTTTCTCCATGATCCAGCGAATGTTGGCAATTTGATCTCTGGTGCCTCTGCCTTTTCTAAAACCTGCTTGAACATCTGGAATTTCATGGTTCACATATTGCTGAAGCCTGGCTTGGAGAATTTTGAGCATAACTTTACTAGCGTGTAAGATGAGTGCAATTGTGCGGTAGTTTGAGCATTCTTTGGCATTGCCTTTCTTTGGGATTGGAATGAAGACTAACCTTTTCCAGTCCTGTGGCCACTGCTGAGTTTTCCACATTTGCTGTCATATTGAGTGCAGCACTTTCACAGCATCATCTTTCAGGATTTGAAATAGCTCAACTGGAATTCCATCACCTCCACTAGCTTTGTTCATAGTGATGCTTTCTAAGGCCCACTTGACTTCACATTCCAAGATGTCTGGCTCTAGGTGAGTGATCATGCCATCATGGTTATCTTGGTCGTGAAGATCTTCCTTGTACAGTTCTTCTGTGTATTCTTGTCAACTCTTCTTAATATCTTCTGCTTCTGTTAGGTCCATACCATTTCTGTCCTTTATTGAGCTCTTCTTTGCATGAAATATTCCCTTGGTATCTCCAATTTTCATGTAGAGATCTTTTATCTTTCCTATTCTGTTGTTTTCCTCTATTTCTTTGCTTTCTTATCTCTCCTTGCTATTCTTTGGAACTCTGCATTCAGATGCTTATAACTTTCCTTTTCTCCTTTGCTTTTGACAAACCACTTCTGTATACTTGCCTTGAGAACCCCATGAACAGTATCAAAAGGCAAAATGATAGGATACTGAATGAGGAATTCCCCAGGTCTGTAGGTGCCCAGAATGCTACTGGAGATCAGTAGAAAAATAACTCCAGAAAGAATGAAGAGATGGAGCCAAAGCAAAACCAGTATCCAGTTGTGGATGTGACTGGTGATAGAAGCAAGTTCCGATGCTGTAAAGAGCAATATTGCATAGGAACCTGGAATGTTAGGTCCACGGATCAAGGCAAATTGGAAGTGGTCAAATAGGAGATGGCAAGGGTGAATGTAGACATTCTAGGAATCAGTGAACTAAAATGGACTGGAATGTGTGAATTTAACTCAGATGACCATTATATCTACTATTGTGGGCAGGAATCCCTTAGAAGAAATGGTAGCCATCATGGTCAACAAAAGAGTCCTAAATGCAGTACTTGGATGCAAACTCAAAAACGACAGAGTGATTTCTGTTCGTTTCCAAGGCAAACAATTCAATATTACAGTAATCCAAGCCTATGCCCCAACCAGTAACGCTCAAGAAGCCGAAGTTGAATGGTTCTATGAGGACATTTGAGACCTTTTGGAACCAACACCCAAAAAAGATGTCCTTTTCATTATAGGGGACTGGAATGCAAAAGTAGGAAGTCAAGAAACACCTGGAATAACAGGCAAATTTGGCCTTGGAGCACGGAATGAAGCAGGGCAAAGGCTAATAGAGTTTTGCCATGAGAACGCACTGGTCATAGCAAACACCCTCTTCCAACAACACAAGAGAAGACTCTACACATGGACATCACCAGATGGTCAACACCGAAATCAGATTGATTATATTCTTTGCAGCCAAAGATGGAGAAGCTCTATACAGTCAGCAAAAACAAGTCCAGGAGCTAACTGTGGCTCAGATCATGAACTCCTTATTGCCAAATCAGACTTAAATTGAAGAAAGTAGGGAAGAGCACTAGACCATTCAGATATGACCTAAATCTAATCCCTTATGATTATACAGTGGAAGTGAGAAATAGATTTATGGGACTAGATCTGATAGAGTGCCTGATGAACTCTGGGTTGAGGTTTGTGACATTGTACAGGAGACAGGCACCTTGACCATTCCCATGGAATAGAAATGCAAAAAAGCAAAATGGCTGTCTGAGGAGAACTTACAAATAGCTGTGAAAGAAAAATTACCTACCACCAAATATATTTCTGCTAGCGTAAAAGACAAAATTGTGACATCTAGAGTTAGTAAAAAATCGTAAATTGATGAATACAAAGGAAATCCACTAATGTTCCATTACTTAGAGAAAGTAGTCAATACAAACACCTTTATGGTGAATGAGGTAGAGAAAGTGGGAAACTTAAGTCTTAGATATTAGGCTTAGCCCAATGGGTCAATAGTGAAATCATTCATCAAGATAGAGATTATAGGAAAATAAAAAGATAAATGGACAGATAATCATTTGGACCATGTTGACTTTGAAGATCCCAGAGGCAAAGGTAGACAGCAAGTATATGAGACTACAGGGCTTTCCAGGTGGTACAGTGGTAAAGAATCTGCCTTCCCATGCAGGGAGACATGGGCTTGATCCTGAGTTGGAAAGATCCCCTGGAATAGGAAATGGCAACCTTCTCTAGTATTCTTTCCTGGAAGATCCCATGCAAGCCCATCCCTGGTGGGCTGCAGTTCATGGGGTTGCAAAAGAGTCAGTTGTGACTGAGCACAGCAGAGAGTACTCAGCATATGAGACTACAGCTCAGAGAGCTGTAAGCTAGTGTTTTTGTTTGAATAATGAGCACTGAAAACTCAGACAATGAAAAAATCTCCCAAGATCAATGCAGTGAGATAACAAAATGGGCAAGAACAGAATTGTAGAAATAGCAGTATTTAAAGAATGTGAAGAGGAAGAGGAGAAGGCTAAGAAGGATACTAAAGGGGACCTACTAGAAGTTTGTGTAGCGGAAACAAAAGAGGACAAATTTTTCAGGAAGGAAGTGACAGATATTGTAAAACAAAAAAGGGGTCAAACAAGACATACTGAAGTGAAGGTAGCAATTTATAAATAATTGAGACATTGTTGTTGACTTTAAAGCAGTTTCAGTTTAAAGTTTGGGGTTTGGGATAGAAGAGGTATTATGTAGACAGATGATTGCTTTCAGTTGACAATGGAGTGGGACGTGAGGAAGTGAAGATATTCAATGGGACTTATATTTGAGAATATTTCCTTTTAACAGAAGAAAAAAGGGCCCTGTTAGACACTAGAAGGTAAATTTTAAATATGAAAATGACTAAAGCTTCCCAGGTGGCTCACTGGTAAAGAATCTGCCTTCCATGAAGGAGATGTTGATTCAATCCCTGGGTCAGGAATATCCTTTTCTGAGGAAAATGGCACTCCAGTATTCTTGCTGGGAAATCCCATGAACAGAGGAGCCTGGCAGGCTATAGTCCATGGGGTCTCAAGAGTTGGACAGGACTTAGCAACTAAACGACAACAAAAGCACTTATGCAAAGATTGTAGGGGTGTATCTAATAAAGAGAAATTTCAAATATGAGTGGGAGAGAAACAAAACTACAGTTGGAGCATGGCTCTGTCCCTAGATACATGAAAGTGAGTACGATCCAATTTATATTTTAACATCAGCTTAAATTTTTGGAAATGGAATTAAAAAGATATACTGCTGACTTTAATTTATTTTTTCAGTGTCCTGTGATTCATATAAGATTTCAGAATTGAAATGTAGTTCAAATAAGGTAATTCAAAATAATTACACAATTGATGGGATTAATGGACTGTGACTATAGAGCAGCATAATTTATTTAGCTCAACACTTTTAAACCTTGTCATCAATGTGACAGCATATACTTGTTCTTTCCAAATAATGTTTGATTAAAGCATTTTACAATCCCAATCACCATCACTGTGTGACATTCCATGGCCAGGAGGGTGTTATACTATATTAATTCACACATAGAGGCACTGATGACACTTAGCCTTCAATGTCAATGAATATTGTGCATTTCATGCTCTGTCATGTCTCATTGCATTAATAGCCATATGTGTGACAAGGTTCATAATCTATGGCTATTTTATAACATTTTTAAATGCACTTGTCACAAATGGAGTAGCCAAGAACTTCATTAAGCAATTCTGTTTCCAGAAAGTGTGTGTCTCCAGAAGCAGGTTGTCACTTGAAGTGATATAAGTCACTTTTATCTGTGTAAGGTTGAAAAGGCACATGTAATTTTAGTAACTCTTGACTTACATCACATTCTGATCAGGGCTCTCATTTACCATTGTCACTTTTCTTTCTATGGGGTGGATATGTTTAGCCCTACAGCTTAACTTTGCAAGTTTCCATTTTACATATGTAAAAGAGAGCTAATAATAGGCTTACCAAAAAACTTACATTATATAAGATAATGCATAAAGACCCTAGAACCTGGTAAATAATATACTCTAAAATATTTTTATTTTCATATTACAAATAAAAAAATAGGATGGTGACAATATTTTGAAATCACAAGGAGCTAGATAAAAAGCTCTAAAATTGGTCATTTAAATATTCTGGACTCACCATAACTTTATGAGTGTGTATTTTATTCTCTCTAGACTGAGATTTTAGAAACTTATAGAAAACAAAGTTTTATAGATTCCTATTTTGTTGATGATTGACTTTACTAAGCAGTTCTTCCTAGATCTATGGTTTCCTAAAACTTGTGACAGAGAGGGCAACATGCAGCAACAGCCCAGACAATGGCTACTTTCTGTCCATCTTTTATTAGTTGTCTTGAAATTCCTTTCCTAAGAATATGAGACTATGTGATTGCTAAAATTTCAAGTGAAAAATCACTTTATTGATGAAATTCAAGAGTTCTTGTTATATTTGTGTGCATGCGTAGGTGCTCAGTCTTCTTTGACTCTTTGTGATCTCATGGACTATAGCCTGCCAGGGTCCTCTGTCCATGAGATTTTCTAGGCAAAAATATTGAAGTGGGTTGCCATTTCCTCCTCTAGGGGATATTCCCCACCCAGGGATCAAATCCATGTTTCCTGAATCTCCTGTACTGGCAGGTGGATTCTTCACCACTGAGCCACCTGAGAAGCCCCTCTTGTTATACTTGCTCTTAGGCAAAAATTGTAAAGTTTTAAAATGTCTATGATTGTAGGCAAGGAATACCAACTTCTGGATGCTTCAGACAGATATTTTTTCAATAAGGCCAAGAATTCTGTTTAGGTTCCAACATAGAAAACAAAAGAATTGGCACTGGACTTTCTCCCTCAGAAAATGGCCAAGTATTGGAGGACAAGACCCAGATTATTGTGTAAGAGAAAGTGTGTAATAAATTGAAACATTTGAACTACACAAAATATTAGCAGAGATTAGAAGACTCAGTAAAAAATTTAAAAAATTGGTGTCAGTTTCTACATTATGGTGCTTGCTCTCACCAAGAGGTCAGGCTTGATGAGTTCAGGAGGTCAAAGTATAAGAAGATTTTGCCCAGGTGCTTTATCAGGTGACTGAGAGCCTCCCTGTCTATACAGCAAAGATTCCTTGGGGGGAAGCCTCTTACTCCGCTTCATTCTGGAGAAAGTTTTGGTCTTAATACTTCAATGACTAGATTTGAGTCAAGAAAGTCAAAATGGCAACAAAAATAACAACTCTTCCAAAGGACCCAAGGAGCCAGGTCAAGCAAGTGTTGGCAGATTGTTAAATATAATACACATTATTATTATACACAGCAGTGAAACAGAACTGCTGAAAACCTGCCTATGAAAATAAGGGATTATTTAGGGGATATTCAAGTGCAATAAACACACACAAATGCCCCATGAGATTTGGTGACTAAGGAACCCATGATTTTTCCACTTAAAATATCAGTAGATAAATTTACAGAGAGAATAATCAGTGGTGAAACAAAGATTAGTAGTCTAGAATATCCAGTGCAACAACTATCTCAAACAACAGTGCAAAAGTAAAGAAATCTTAAGACAAAACTAAAGAAATCCTAAGACAAAAATAAAAGAGACTAAAGAATAAATTCAAGAGATCTCATACATAGGAAAAGAAAGAAAGAAGATGAAGCTGAATTGTTCTATGAAGACCTACAAGACCTTCTAGAACTAACACCCACAAAAGATTTTTTTTTTCATTATAGTGGATTGGGATGCAAAAGTAGGAAGTCAGGAAATACCTGGAGTGACAGGGAAATTTGGCCTTGGAATATAAAACAAAGCCAGTCAAAGGCTAACAGAGTTTTGCCGAGAGAACATACTGGTTATAACAAACACCCTCTTCCAAATACACAAATGATAAACCTACACAGGGACATCACCAAATGTTCAATACCAAAATCAGATTGATTACATTCCTTACAGCTGAAGATGGAGAATGTATATACAGTCAGCTGAAAAAAGACCAGGAGCTGACTGTTGTTCAGATCATGAACTCCTGATTGCCAAATTCAGACTTAAATTGAAGAAAGTAGGGAAAACCACTAAACCATTCAGGTATGACCTAAACCAAATCCCTTATGATTATATAGTGGAAGTGACAAATAGATTCAAGGGATTAGATCTGATAGACAGAGTGCCTAAAGAGCTATGGAAGGAGCTTTGTGGCATTGTATAGGAGGCAGTGATCAAGACCATCCCCAAGGAAAAGAAATGCAAATAGGCAAAATAATTGTTTGAGGAGACCTTACTAATAACTGAGAAAAGAAGAGAAGTGAAAGGAAAAGGAGAAAAGGAGAGATATACCCATCTGAGCACAGCATTCCAAAGAATAGCAAGGAGACATGAGAAAGCCTTCCTCATTGATCAATGCAAAGAAATAGAGGAAAACAATAGAATGGGAAAGACTAGAGATCTCTTCAAGAAAATTAGAGATACCAAGGGAACATTTCATGCAAAAGTGGGCAAAACAGAAATGGAATGGACCTAACAGAGGCAGAAAATATTAAGAAGAGGTGGCAAGAATACACAGAAGAACTATACAAAAAAGATCTTCATGACCCAGATAACCACAATGATGTGATCAATCACCTAGAGCCAGACATCCTGGAATTCAAAGTCAAGTCGGCCCCCAAACAAAGCTAGTGGAAGTGATGGAATTCCAGTTGACCAATTTCAATCCTAAAAGATGATGCTGTGAAAGTGCTGCACTCAATATGCCAACAAATCTGGAAAACTCAGCAGAGGCCACAGGACTGGAAAAGGTCAGTTTTCATTTCAATCTCAAAGAAGGGCACTGTCAAAGAATGTTCAAACTACTGTACAATTGCACTCTTCTCACACACTAGCAAGATAATGCCCAAAATTCTCCAAGCCAGGCTTCAACAATATGTGAACTGTAAACTTCCAGATGTTCAAGCTAAATTTAGAAAGGCAGAGGAACAAGAAATCAATTGCAAACATCCATTGGATCATAGAGAAAGCAAGAGAATTCCAGAACAACATCTGTTTTATCAACTATGCCAAAGCCTTTGACTGTGTGGATCACAACAAGCTGTGGAAAATTCTGAAAGAGATGGGAATTCCAGACCACCTGATCTGCCTCCTGAGAAATCTGTATGAGGTCAAGAAGCAACCATTAGAACTGGACATGGAGCAACAAACTGGTTCCAAATTGGGAAAGGAGTATATCAAGGCTGTGTATTGTCATGCTGCTTATTTAACTTATATGCACAGTACATCATGCGAAACGCTGGACTGGATGAAGCACAAGCTGGAATCAAGATTTCCAGGAGAAATATCAACTTCAGATATGCAGATAACACCACCCTTATGGCAGAAAGGGAAGAACTAAAGAGCTTCTTGATGAAAGTGAAAGAGGAGAGTGAAAAAGTTGGCTTAAAACTCAACATTCTGAAAACTAAGATCATGCCATCGCTTCATGGCAACTAGATGGGGAAACAATGGAAAGAGTGAGCGACTTTAATTTTGGCGGCTCCAAAATCACTGCAGATGGTGACTGCACCCATGAAATTAAAAGATGCTTGCTCCTTGGAAGAAAAGCTATGACCAACCTAGACAGTGTATTAAAAAACAGAGATATTACTTTGCCATCAAGGGTCCATCCAGTCACAATTATTGTTTTTCATGTTTTCATGTATGGATGTGAGAGTTGGACTATAAAGAAAGCTGATTGCTGAAGAATTGATGCTTTTGAACTGTGGTGCTGGAGAAGACTCTTGAGAGTCCCTTGGACTGAAAGGAGATTAAGCCAGCTGATCCTAAAGGAAATCAGTCCTGAATATTCATTGGAAGGACTGATACTGAAGCTGAATCTTCAATACTTTGACGACTTGATACAAAGAACTGACTCATTGGAAAAGACACTGATGCCTGGAGAGATTGAAGGCAGGAGTAGAAGGGAACGACAGAGGATGAGATGGTTGGGTGGCATCACCAACTCAACGGACATGAGTTTGAGCAAGCTCCAGGAGAGTTGATGGACAAGGAAGTCTGGCGTGCTTCAGTCCATGAGGTCGCAAAGAGCCGGACACAACTGGAGTGTCTGAACTGAACTGAACATATATAGGAACTTCAGAAGGAAAGTAAAAAGACTAATAAGGGTGAGGCAATAATTAAGCAAATACTCAAAGCAAAACCATCAACCAGAAAAACAGTTTATAGGTTTAAAGGGCTCTCTGAGTTTCAGGTTAGTTGCACAACAATGCAACATCTAACTAAAAGTGTTAAAGAGAAAATGTCATAAGTTTCCAGACAAAAGAAAAACAATTTATATATAAAGGAAATACGGAAAAATATTTCAGGGCATGAAAAAATTCTGAGTAATTCTCAGTCATACTAAAAATTTGAGAAAAATATTTGAAAGAAGTTTCTAATCAAATACCAAATGAAAAATAGTAAAGAGTTCAAGCTGAGAAAAGAAGAAATAAGGCAAGAAGAAAGCAAAGAATCTTGTGAAATATACTTTTATTTATGGATAGACTGCATAGAAATGAGGACTATTAACGCTAAAAAAAACCTTTATTTTGAAATAAAGGAAAGTTGCTAATAAGGAAAATTCCAGATAGAATGTCTCCATAACAAGAAAATATTGGGAGCGAGTGAAGAGGAAGAGAAATAAAACAATTACAATAGTGTCTCCAGAGTGGAAAAAGGGAGTGGTAAAATCAAAAGAGAAAGGATGAAAATACTAGAGATAGAATATTGGAAAGATCTTATTTGTGTTCAAAGAAATAGAATGGAATTTGAGCAACTTACATTGAGAAATATTTGGTACAGGGTGCTTGATTACAAGATCCCAGAAAGGAAATGTAACAATTAATAGATGAAAATTGACAATAGAAATTCTTTATTAGAAAGGGAAAGAAAATGAAATGAACAGCTTGAACAAAGAAGCAGATAAAATGAAACTGAACAAATAATAAAATAAGTAATAAATACGAAGGAAAATAATAAAATCATTAAATATAATGCTAACAGACTAAATATTTCCATTGAAATAGATAAACAATCATTGAAGTCAAAAAAATATAGCTTAGATGATGCTTACAATAAAACATCCTAAGCATGGTGAAAAATGAAAGATAAAATTAAGAAATGAACAAATGATACAGGATGCTTGGGACTGGTGCACAGGGATGACCCAGAGGGAGAATAAGGAGAAGAAGGAGGTGGGAGGGGGTTTCAGGAAGGGGAACTCATGTATACCAGGGGCTATGATTCATGTCAATGTATGGCAAAACCAACCAATACAATATTGTAAAATAATTAGCCTCCAATAAAAATTTAAAAAAAAGAAATGAACAAATAAATAACAGGCATATATGTCAAGGTTGTATATTGTCACCCTGCTTATTTAACTTATATGCAGAGTACATCATGAGGAACGCTGGGCTGGAAGAAGCACAAGCTGGAATCAAGATTGCTGGGAGAAATATCAATAACCTCAGATATGCAGATGACACCACCCTTATGGCAGAAAGTGAAGAGGAACTCAAAAGCCTCTTGATGAAAGTGAAAGAGGAGAGTGAAAATGTTGGCTTGAAGCTCAACATTCAGAAAACGAAGATCATGGTATCTGGTCCCATCACTTCATGGGAAATAGATGGGAAAACAGTGGAAGCAGTGTCAGACTTTATTTTTTGGGGCTCCAAAATCACTGCAGATGCTGGTTGCAGCCATGAAATGAAAAGACGCTTACTCCTTGGAAGGAAAGTTATGACCAACCTAGATAGCATATTAAAAAGCAGAGACATTACTTTGCCAACCAAGGTCCGTCTAGTCAAGGCTATGGTTTTTCCCGTGGTCATGTATGGATGTGAGAGTTGGACTGTGAAGAAAGCTGATCGCCGAAGAATTGATGCTTTTGAACTGTGGTGCCTGAGAAGACTCTTGAGAGTCCCTTGGACTGCAAGGAGATCCAACCAGTCCATTCTAAAGGAGATCAATCCTGGGTGTTCATTGGAAGGACTGATGCTAAAGCTGAAACTCCAATACTTTGGCCACCTTATGCGACGAGTTGACTCACTGGAAAAGAGTCTGATGCTGGGAGGGATTGGGAGCGGGAGGAGAAGGGGACGACAGAGAATGAGATGGCTGGATGGTATCACCAACTCGATGGACATGAATTTGAGTGAACTCTGGTAGTTGGTGATGGACAGGGAGGCCTGGCGTGCTGTGATTCATGGGGTTGCAAAGAGTCGGACACAACTGAACGACTGAACTGAACTGAACTGAACTGATATGCAAACAAAAGGAAAGAAAGAATGGCAATATTAAAATTAGCCAAGGTAGACAATCTTAAAAGATATAAAAACAATAAACAAAATAAAGGAGACACTGGGTAATAAAAAGGCAGGCTTATGAAGGTAATATGAGTCACACATCTAAGTAACAGCATATAAAAAACAAAAAATCATATTTAGAAATGAATGAACTTGATAAAAGTACAGTTATATAGAAATTATCACTATAACCCTCCCCAAATTGTATAGATATAATAATGACTTGGATGGTTATAAATCAGTTGTAGAACTCAGATGTTTCCTCTTTACAAGAGCAGGTAAAATATACATAAAGGGCTCAGAAAAATAGATGTGATTTGCTTGTATTTGTAGTCTTGTATTATACGATTCCAGAAAGTTTCGTTTTTAGTCTACTTGGCAACTAGTGATAATTAAATTTAGAAATTATTTGTCCCAGAAAAAAACAACCTTGAGATTATTTTCAGCTTATCTTTCTTGCTTATATTTAAGAAAGTCATGAACCAAGCAAAAGCAAACAAACGAGCAGGAAGAATTGGTCTATTGTAGTTTCACATTAGCAATATTCATGTCAGTGATCTAGTATTAATGATGAAACTTACTATAAGGAAGGAACAGGATAGTTACATTCTTTAATGAAGGAGACTAGGAGAAGAGAGTTAGAAAGTTGTTTACTGCTCTTTTGACTTTGCTTTTAGTTTATACGGGATGTATTTCCCCTGTTGAGAGAAAACTTGCAAAAGCTCCAGTGTTTGATGTAAGGTATCTGAACTCCAAAGAGAATGTAATCTTTGCGGCAAGTGATCCAAAAGAAGTCCTCATGGAATTTAAGCAAGCTCAGAAAAAGGTAACCACATCAGCAGGATGTTTCTCTAGAAATGAAACACTTTTAAGAACAAACAGTAAAGAACATAGTCCTAGTTTATTCAGTTTTTATGGCTGGGGTGTACTAATCATTTCTGTATTTCTAATAATTTTTGGATGGTCAGAGTGATTTCCTCTTCAAATATATAAAAGCACAATTAGATAAATGCTTGATTTCAAACCCTAGAGTCAAATTGTATCTTTTACATAACTGAATATATAGTTTCTAATACCTAAGGGATTTTTATTATTAGGAGAAAATTCATTATGTTTACTACTGAAAAATCTATATTTAATGTAAAGATATATATACAATTTTAATATCCAGCAATAAAGTTATAATATTAAACCAGCTATTAAATATACTTAAATATAATGATCTGCTGCAAATTTCTTTAGCAATATTTGTTAAAAGTAATTAATATTAATACACAAGGTAATTATAATAGATATTTAGATATAATGTGAAATAATCAGTGTATTGAAAACTATACCAATTATTTATGCTTAATGACTAGAAATTAAAACGCTGATTAGTTGACAGAATTTTTAGTTTTATATGGTTTTATGTGGTCAATTCAGAAAAATAAAAAAGACTGACAAGGAAACTGATTCATTTTTTATCTAGCAAATCAATTATCTTAATTCATTGTAAATATACAAGATTGAGGGAATTCCCTGATAGCCCAGTGATTAGGATTCCATGCTTTTGAGCTTTTACTAAGGGGGTTAGGGGAACTAAGATCTCATAAGATGAGTGGCATGGCCAAAAACAAAACATTGAGTATCAAAGATAATTCATTTGTCTAATTCATTACTCATCACCCAAGAATTTATATACATTTAGAAGCAATTTATATTTTTACACTGAGCCCACTTGTATCAGTTTGAATTTTTTCAGAGACATTTACAATAAACATTATTGTGATATAGGGAAAAGAACATGGGTTTTATGTTTTAACAGATCTAGTTTATAAATCCAGTTTCACACAAATATTCCTATAGCTGTGTAACTTTCAGAAAGTTCTTGATCTTTCTGATAACAGTTTCCTCAGTGAAGGGGAAAATGCTGTGTTGGTTACATTGCAGTAAAATTAGATAAAATCATTGAAAATATCCAAACAGCCTGTTTCAGGGATACCTCAGGTACTCAAAAAAAAAAAAAAAAAAAATTTCCTAGCAAGAGCTGAAATTCTGGCTGAAGTTAAATCACTCTTTTACTATTTGTAATTATACATCCAGTTTTAGGTAAAGAATGATTCCCAAAGGGAAAACTGAAGTATTATTCTCCTTTGAGCATTTATTACACCATGTCTTGTTCTACTGGAGAGTAATTTGTCATTATTCTTAACCTGAATCAATGTAGTAGTCATTATTACTATTATATTTTAATTTTGGGTTTTGCAGTTGGTGCTGTGGTACAGAATCTCCCCACATGCAGGAGATGAAGTTTCGATCCTTGAATTGGGAAGACGGTCTAGAGGAGGAAATAGCAAACTATTCCAGTATTCCTGCCTGGAAAATTCCATGGACAGAGGAGACTGGCAGGCAATAGTCCAGGGAATGTGAAAGAGTTAGACACAACTGAGCAAGTGTGCACACATACATACACAAATACACACATTTTCATCTTATAGATAGAAAAGTTAAGACATTATATAGTCAAATAAGTGATGGTCTGAAACCTTAACTCAGAAAGCCCAAATAATGCAAAAAGATAAAAATCGACCAGGTACTTCCCTGGTGATCCAGTGGTTAAGAATTCAGTTGCTAATGCAGTGAGCATAGGTTGCATTCCTCATATGGGAAGATTCCACATGCCTTAAGGCAGCTGAGCTAATACACCACAACTATTGAATCCAAACGCCCAGAGTCCGTGCTCCACAAGAGCAGTCACCTCAATGAGAAATCTGTGTATGTCAATGAAGACCCCACTTGCAGCCAAAAATAAATAGATACAATTTTTTTTTAACTATAAAGAATTTTTAAAAAAATCTGAGACCATATATATTTAATAAACTAAATAAAAGGAAAAGTAATAAAAAATGAGAGCGATGAAGAGAAAGCAGGATGAGCTGCAAGTGAAATTATTTTTAGAATACATCAAAATAATTATAAATAATTATAAAATTTACCTTGGAGACATTGAAAACAGTAAGGAAAAGGATTTTTGGGGTGAAAAGTAGAAACAGTGATAGAAAAGAAAATAGAAACTTTCCATGAAGGCAGTGCAAGTGTACAATAACAAAAATTATGAGAAATGCAGAAAACGTGTTTTAAAAATTATAAATTCTAATTTATACCTAATCTCAGAAGTGAAAATTTAAAAGTCAAAAAAGCACAGTAATTACATTTTATATATTGCGTTTATCCTCACAATAACCATATGAACAATAAACAAACATACTTACATTTTTAGGTTAAATGATGTCAAATTGATGACAGCAATAAGATTTCAATAAAAAGCAGAGAGATTACATTACTAACAAAGGTCCATCTAGTCAAATCTATGCTTTTTCCAGTAGTCATGTATGGCTGTGAGAGTTGGACTATAAAGAAAGCTGAGTGCTGAAGAACTGATGCTTTTTAACTGTGGTGTTGGAGAAGATTCTTGAGAGTCCCTTGGACTGCAAGGAGATCCAACCAGTCCATTCTAAAGGAGATCAGTCCTGGGCGTTCATTGGAAGGACTGATGCTAAAGCTGAAACTCCAATACTTTGGCCACCTCATGTGACGAGTTGACTCACTGGAAAAGACTGATGCTGCGAGGGATTGGGGGAGGGAGGAGAAGGGGACAACAGAGAATGAGATGGCTGGATGGCGTCACCGACTCGATGGACATGAGTTTGAGTGAACTCTGGGAGTTGGTGATAGACAGGGAGGCCTGGCGTTCTGTGATTCATGGGGTTGCAAAGAGTCGGACACAACTGAGCGACTGAACTGAACTGAACTGACCTGAGGGTAAGGCTTTGGGGCTTGCCTTATAGCTCAGTTGGTAAAGAATCCACCTGCAATGCAGGAGACCCTGGTTCATTGCCTGGGTCAGTAAGATCTGCTGAAAAAAGGATAAGCTACCCAACCCAGTATCCTTGGGCTTCCCTAGTGGTTAAACTGGTTAAGAATCTCCTTGCAGTGTGGGAGACCTGGGTTTGATGCTTGGGTTGGGAAGATCCTCTGGAGAAGGGTAAGGCTACCCACTTCAGAATTCTGGCCTGGAGAATTCCATGCACTGTGTAGTACATGGGGTCACAGATAGTTGGACATGACTGAGCAACTTTCACTTTTCTTTCAGGGTAAGGCTTCATTAAGCAGCACGGTGAGGACACATACTTAATGGGGATTATGGATCTTAATGGATGATGAAAATATTATAATACTGATTTCTGGTGATATTAGTACAATTTGGTAAATTTATTTCAAAAGCTATTGACATGTTTGCATAATATGACATGTAAAATATGCTTCAATAAAGTTTTAAAAAATGTTAAATTTATACAAATAATAAGAAAATTACTAACGTTCCAAGAAACACAAACGAGCAACAGATGTACAAAGCAGTAAAGAGGAAATACAGATATATTTGAAAATATAATTTTTCAAATATATTAATAATAAAATATTTAGGTTAAATTTGCTTAAAGAAGATTGCCTCCCAATCCTTCGAAGACCTTATTAAGAAAGGGAAATGTACCTAATCAAAGAGGAGAGGAAAGAATCACTCGTTTTCTCTATTTCAGGCAATATATATGACATCCAGATGGCTGAGGAGGCAAATGTTCTCCCGACAGAGGGATAGCAGTTATAGCTGAAGTTTGTGGTGTTTAATTGTCTCAAAACACTGAGACAGTGGGCAGGGCACAAATTTTAAAAGAATAATATAGCCTGAGGATATGATGTAAACTGATTAGAACATATTAAGTCTCCAGGTTCAAGATCAGGAGGGGCAGCCAGGAGGAGATACCCCTCGTCCAAGGTAAAGTACAGTGGCTGTGCTTTGCTGGAGCAGCTGTGAAGAGATACCCCACGACCAAGGTAGTTCCGTTCAGTCGCTCAGTCATGTCCGACTCTTTGCGACCCCATGAATCACACACGCCAGACCTCCGTCCATCACCAACGCCCGGAGTTCACTCAAACTCATGTCCATCTAGTAGGTGATGCCATCCAGTCATCTCATTCTCTGTCGTCCCCTTCTCCTCCCGCCCCCAATCCTTCCAGCATCAGAGTCTTTTCCAGTGAGTCAACTCGTCGCATGAGGTGGCCAAAGTATTGGAGTTTCAGCTTTAGCATCAGGACTTCCAATGAACACCCAGGATTGATCTCCTCTAGAACGGACTGCTTGGATCTCCTTGTAGTCCAAGGGACTCTCAAGAGTCTTCTCCAGCACCAAAGTTCAAAAGCATCATTTCTTCGGCGATCAGTTTTCTTCACAGTCCAACTCTCACATCCATACATGACAACGAGAAAAAACATAGCCTTGACTAGACGGACCTTGGTTGGCAAAGTAATGTCTCTGCTTTTTAATATGCTATCTAGGTTGGTCATAACTTTCCTTCCAAGGAGTAAACGTCTTTTAATTTCATGGCTGCAATCACCATCTGCAGTGATTTTGGAGCCCAAAAAAATAAAGTCTGACACTGCTTCCACTTTTCCCCATCTATTTCCCATGAAGTGATGGGACCAGATGCCATGATCTTCGTTTTCTGAATGTTGAGCTTCAAGCCAACCTTTTCACTCTCCTCTTTCACTTTCATCAAGAGGCTTTTGAGTTCCTCTTCACTTTCTGCCATAAGGGTGGTGTCATCTGCATATCTGAGGTTATTGATATTTCTCCCAGCAATCTTGATTCCAGCTTATGCTTCTTCCAGCAAGCATTCCTCATGATGTACTCTGCATATAAGTTAAATAAGCAGGGTGACAATATACAGCCTTGACGTACTCCTTTACCTATTTGGAACCAGTCTGTTCCATGTCAAGTTCAAACTATTGCTTCCTAACCTGCATACAGGTTTCTCAAGAGGCAGGTCAGTTGGTCTGGGATTCCCATCTCTTTCAGAATGTTCCACAGGTTATTGTGATCCACACAGTCAAAGGCTTTGGCATAGTCAATGAAGCAGAAATAGATGTTTTTCTGGAACTCTCTTGCTTTCTCCATGATCCAGCGGATGTTGGCAATTTGAGCTCTGGTGTCTCTGCTTTTTCTAAAACCTGCTTGAACATCTGGAAGTTCACGGTTCACATATTGCTGAAGCCTGTCTTGGAGAATTTTGAGCGTGACTTTACTAGTGTATGAGATGAGTGCAATTGTGCGGAAGTTGAGCATTCTTTGGCATTGCCTTTCTTTGAGATTGGAATGAACTGATCTTTTCCAGTCTTGTGGCCACTGCTGAGTTTTCCAAATTTGCTGTCATACTGAGTGCAGCATTTTCACAGCATCATCTTTCAGGATTTGAAATAGCTCAATTGAATTTCGTCACCTCCACTAGCTTTGTTCGTAGCGATGCTCTCTAAGGCCCACTTAACTTCACATTTCAAGATGTCTGGCTCCAGGTGAGTGATCAGGCAATCGTGATTATCTTCGTCATGAAGATCTTTTTTGTACAGTTCTTCTATGTATTCTTGCCACCACTTCTTAATATCTTCTGCTTCTGTTAGGTCCATACGATTTCTGTCCTTTATCGAGCCCATCTTTGCATGAAATTTTCCCTTGATATCTCTAATTTTCATGAAGAGATCTCTTGGTTTTCCTATTCTTTGTTTTCCTCTATTTCTTTGCACTGATCGCTGAAGAAGGCTTTCTTATCTCTCCTTGCTATTCTTTGGAACTCGGCACAGATGCTTATATCTTTTCTTTTGTCCTTTGTTTTTCGCTTCTCTTCTTTTTATAGCTATTTGTAAGGCCTCCTCAGAAAGCCATTTTGCTTTTTGCATTTCTTTTCCATGGGGATGGTCTTGATCCCTGTCTCCTGTACAATGTCATGAACCTCCATCCATAGTCCATCAGGCACTCTATCTATCAGATCTAGTCCCTTAAATCTATTTCTTACTTCCACTGTATAATCATAAGTGATTTGATTAGGTCATACCTGAATGGTCTGGTGGTTTTCCCTACTTTCTTCAGTTTAAGTCTGAATTTGGCACCACAGCCTTGTCTAATTCAATGACCAAGATAAGAGAAACCCAAATAAGACTGTAGGTATTGCGAGAGAGCATCAGAGGCAGACACACTGAAATCATAATCACAGAAAACTAGTCAATCTGATCACACAGACCACAGCCTTTAGTAACTCAATGAAACTAAGCCATGCCATGTGGGGCCACCCAAGACAGGGGGTCATGGTGGATAGGTCTGACAGAATGTGTTCCACTGGAGAAGGGAATGGAAAGCCACTTCAGTATTCTTGCCTTGAGAACCCCATGAACAGTATCAAAAGGCAAAATGATCGGATACTGAATGAAGAATTCCCCAAGTCGGTAGGTGCCCAGTATGCTCTTGGAGATCAGTGGAGAAATAACTCCAGAAATAATGAAGGGATGGAGCCAAAGCGAAACAAATACCCAGTTGTGGATGTGACTGGTGATAGAAGCAAGGTCCAATGCTGTAAGAGCAATATTGCATAGGAACCTGGAATGTTAAGTCCATGAATCAAGGCAAATTGGAAGTGGTCAAACAGGAGATGGCAAGAGTGAATGTCAGCATTCTAGGAATCAGTGAACTAAAATGGACTGGAATGGGTGAATTTAATTCAGATGACCATTATATCTACTACTGTGGGCAGGAATCCCTTAGAAGAAATGGAGTAGCCATCCTGGTCAACAAAAGATTCCAAAATGCAGTACTTGGATGCAATCTCAAAAATGACAGAATGATCTCTGTTTGTTTCCAAGGCAAACCATTCAATATTACAGTAATCCAAGCCTATGCCCCAACCAGTAACACTCAAGAAACTGAGTTGAATGGTTCTCTGAAGCCCTACAAGACCTTTTAGAACCAACATCCAAAAAACATGTCCTTTTCATTATAGGGAACCGGAATGCAAAAGTAGGAAGTCAAGAAACACCTGGAGTAACAGTCCAATTTGGCTTTGGAGCACAGAATGAAGAAAGGCAAAGTCTAATAGAGTTTTGCCAAGAGAATGCACTGGTCATAGCAAACACCCTCTTCCAACAACACAAGAGAAGACTCTACACACGGACATCACCAGATGGTCAACACTGAAATCAAATTGATTATACTCTTTTCAGCCAAAGATAGAGAAGCTCTATACAGTTAGCCAAAACAAGACCAGGAGCTGACTGTGGCTCAGATCATGAACTCCTTATTGCCAAATTCAGACTTAAATTGAAGAAAGTAGGAAAAAGCACTAGATCATTCAGATATGATCTAAACTAAATCCCTTATGTTTATACAGTGGAAGTGAGAAATAGATTTAAGGGACTAGATCTGATAGAGTGCGTGATGAACTATGGATGGAGGTTCGAGACATTGTAAAGGATACAGGGACCAAGACCTTCCCCATGGAAAAAAATGTAAAAAAGCAAAACGTCTCTCTGAGGAGCCCTTACAAATAGCTGTGAAAAGAAGAGAAGTGAAAAGCAAAGGGGAAAAGGAAAGATATAAGTCTCTGAATGCAGAGTTCCAAAGAATAGCAAGGAGAGATAAGAAAGAATTCTTCAGCGATCAGTGCAAAGAAATAGAGGAAAACAACAGAATAGGAAAGGCTAGAGATCTCTTCAAGAAAATAAGAGATACCAAGGGATCATTTCATGCAAAGATGGACTTGATAAAAGACAGAAATCGTATGGACCTAACAGAAGCAGAAGATATTAAGAAGAGTTGACAAGAATACACAGAAGAACTGTACAAAAAAGATCTTCACGACCAAGATAATCACATTGGTGTGTCACTGACCTAGAGCCAGACATCTTGGAATGTGAAGTCAAGTGGGCCTTAGAGAGCATCACTACAAACAAAGCTAGTGGAGGTGATGGAATTCCAGTTGAGCTATTTCAAATCCTGAAAGATGATGCTGTGAAAGTGCTGCACTCAATATGCCAGCAAATTTGGAAAACTCAGCAGTGGCCACAGGACTGGAAAAGGTCAGTCTTCATTCCAATCCCAAAGAAAGGCAATGCCAAAGAATGCTCAAACTACCGCACAATTGCACTCATTTCACACGCTAGTAAAGTCACGCTCAATATTCTCCAAGCCAGGCTTCAGCAATACGTCAAGTGTGAACTTCCAGATGTTCCAACTGGTTTTAGAAAGGCAGAAAACCAGAGCTCAAATTACCAACATCCGCTGGATCATGGAGAAAGCAAGAGAGTTCCAGAAAAACATCTATTTCTGCTTCATTGACTATGCCAAAGCCTTTGACTGTGTGGATCACAATAACTTGTGGAAAATTCTGAAAGAGATGGGAATACCAGACCACCTGACCTGCCTCTTTAGAAACTTGTATGCAGGTCAGGAAGCAACAGTTAGAACTGGACATGGAAAAACCGACTGGTTCCAAATAGGAAAAGGAGTACGTCAAGGCTGTATATTGTTACCCTGCTTATTTAACTTCTATGCAGAGTACATCATGAGGAATGCTAGGCTGGAAGAAGCATAGGCTGGAATCAAGATTGCTGGGAGAAATATCAATAACTTCAGATATACAGATGACGCCACCCTTATGGCAGAAAGTGAAGAGGAACTAAAAAGCCTCTTGATGAAAATGAAAGAGGAGAGTGAAAAGGTTGGCTTGAAGCTCAACATTCAGAAAGCGAAGATCATGGCATCTGGTCCCATCACTTCATGGGAAATAGATGGGGAAACAGTGGAAGCAGTGCCAGATTTTATTTTTTTGGGGGGTCCAAAATCACTGCGGATGCTGATTGCAGCCATGAAATTAAAAGACACTTACTCCTTGGAAGGAAAGTTATGACCAACCTAGATAGCATATTAAAAAGCAGAGACATTACTTTGCTAACCAAAGTCTGTCTAGTCAATACTATGATTTTTCCCGTTGTCATGTATGGATGTGAGAGTTGGACTGTGTAGAAGGCTGATCGCTGAAGAATTGATGCTTTTGAACTGTGTTGCTGGAGAAGAGTCTTGAGAGTCTCTTGGACTGCAAGGAGATCCAACCAGTTCATTCTAAAGATCAGTCCTGTGTGTTCATTGGAAGGACTGATGCTAAAACTGAAGCTGCAATGACAACTCTATACCCCGGTGCCTCTTTTGCCTTCTGAGATGGCCCACAATCTATGGAGTGTGTTTCTTTCCTGAATAAACCTTCTTTCCCTTTACTGCGTTTCACTCTTGAATTCTTTCCTGCAAGAAGCCAAAAAGCCACACTTGGCAGCTGTCCCAGGGACTCTAACATAACCTAGGATGTGACCATCCTCTTGCATCCTACTTTTTCCTGCAACAATACTAGAGAGAGTGATTCTTGAGCTCCACCTCAGACAGCTGGGTGAGGTTGAGAATTAATGAAACACTAAAAAACAGGCATGAGCTATGTAAACTGTCATATCAAAACTGACTAGGTACTTTCCTAGTTGATCTACTACAGTGATTGAAGAATGAGAAGATATTTTAGAACAAATAGCTACAACTAAAGTCTGTCATATATTCACATTTTACACACAGTACAATGTCTAAATCCAGCTATTTACACTATAGACAGGTCACATGATTTATATTGAACACATAGAGGCATAAATCACTCTAGAGGAGCATCTATGGCAAAATGATGGCATCTTCACACAAAATGACTTATGCATGAAAGTGCCTTCCCCCCAGAATGGATATTGTCTCAGCCACCTCTTAATCAGTGGGAAGACATCCTGAACATATCCTTATCATAGCACTTTTAAGCTGATAATGAAATGTGCTATTTGTGTATATTTAAGCACTCTTCTGTTCTGTGGTCAGTCATATCCATCTCTTTGTGACCCTATATACTGTAGCCTGACAGGCTACTCTGTCCATGGGATTTCCCAGGCAAGAATACTGGAGTGTGTTGCCATTTCGTCCTGCAGAAATATTCCCCACCCAGAGATCAAACCTGTGTCTCCTGCATCTGCTAGCCACTGAACAGGTATATTTAAGCACTAAACCTACTAAACTGTACGATCATTGAGGGCACATGTATCTTATTCAGTCCTTTAATTTTGTCCTTCCAGCAACTATCACAGTAATGTAGTAGGTGGTCAACAAATATTTATAACATAAATTAATCTTTAACTTGGTAGTGTAGTTATGAAGCACTGAATTTTACCATGAATGTGAATCTCAGGATTGAGGTATGTTGATAAACAGCCTGAAATCCCTTTTGTATTTCTTTTTCTTGAAAGGTTATCTATCCTTTGCCAGCTATCCAATTACCAGTTATAATGAAGCACGCTTACACAGCTTGCTTCCAGGCAAATATTTGTATGCTAAATCTGTGAACTAGACAGTATTCAACCTTTGCCAACATGTGATCAGTGTTTTAAATAAAGGAAATATAAATGTGCTTGAGTATTCTCACTAAATATTTATAAATTTGGGAGCTTTAAAATTCATCTAAATAAAGTCAGTCTTATTGATTTACAAAGATACAATCATCTGTTTTGGCACTCATATTTTTGCAAATTTATAATACATTGTACCTTTTGTATATTTGTCTTGAGCTATCCAATGAATGACTTTTTCCTAAAGCTTTTCAAGTTACTACAAAACATTTCCATTATCCTGAACTGAAGTTACACATTTTTCAGTCAAAAATTTAGCATGAGAGTAAAAAATGTTACTGATATCAAAATTTAAGTTAAATTTTGCACTTTACCTACTGAAAGTTAAAATTCTTCTCTAACATAATTTTATAAAAGTTGAGTAGATTAGAAACAACTAAAATCACAGTTTTATTCACATTATATGAAGTGTGATACAAAATAATTATCATTTTAATCCATAATATTTCAAATTTTTTGCATTTTTAATAATATTTTTTTCTTTTGCTCTTTTAATAGGTCATATAAATAGAATAGCTTATAATTTTAGTGGCTAATTTTCTCATTGATGCATTTTGCATTTTTCTCATTGATGCTTTTTGCAATTTTCTCATTGATGCTTTTTGCATTTTTACATCATTCAAGGACAATGTGATAAATGTTAAGAACTACAACATGAAAACTGAAATAGGCTAAATTGTGAAGTAAAATAAGATTAAAAGCAAGAATAGGTTAAAACAGAAAGAGAAAAATTGTAGATTATAAAAATGTCTAAAATTGAAGTAGAGGAGAATGATGAAGTAGCATGAGGAGGAGGCAATATTTTAGGTTAAAGGACAGGAGCTTGTGTAGATGAAACTCCCATAGCAATGAGCACACATAGTACCCACACAGCCAGATTATACATATCATAATCCACTAAACAATATGAGGGCTCCTTGGAGAAATGGCTGAATCCAGGTGTTAGGTAGTTAGAATAGGAAAAAGGAGTCCAAAATTGTGGTGGTTATAAAACAAAAAGGGGGAAAGCCTGCAAAAATGTAACAAAAGAAAATTCACAGATGGGAGTGAGAACTTCAGGTGAAACAAACATGCTCCCTTCTTGGCCAGACCAATTTGCATAGGGCAGAGTCACTGGGGAGGAGACAAGATGAATAAAAAGAGGAAGCCAAGATGGACTGATGCCTCTCCTTTGGGGTCAGCCCACCCTCACTCCTCAAGGGTGTATTATCCTTTGCTTAATAAAACTGAGCTGTAACTGAGCTGTAACACTGGTCTACCATTTCAAATCTTTGTTGCAGTGAGACAGAACTGAGTAAATTACACACTACCCTGACACAGAGGTAGAACAGGGAGATTATAAAATACCTGGAACGTTCATTGAGCCAGAAAAAAAAAAAAAAAAGAAAACTGCTTAAAGAAAAATGGAAAATAAGCCAAGATGGTCCCTGTGGGGCTTTTGGGTGTACAAGACTTTTTGTTCTTTTTTGTTTCTTGTAGGCAATATTCCAGCTTCCATGACCTTCCCTGACTTCTAAAGGGTAGATTCAAACAGTTGCTAATCAAGGAAGGAGTAGCCAAGAAGCCACCTGAGGCAAGATTAATGGGACCAAAAAAGTCCATCAGGAGACCGCCAGAGACAAAATTAGAGGAGCAGAGGCCCTGAACACACCCTAATCATATCAGCAACCTCACCCTTGAACTATTGCTATAAAGTTATTCTGAAGTTTTATGTTCCCCTGGCTTGGGACATATAGTTATCAAGGGAAGGTACCTGCTTTGTCCCCCTTTGCTATTCTTTTGTACTTCACTCACAATTCTGTCTCCAAGATTCAATTATTCAATTCAGCACCAATGCAGAGGCCAAGTTTTCAGCATCAAAAGGCCAAAGTAACCAGTTTAAAGAGGATTTCTCTAACTGGTCAACTCTCTGAGACAATATCAGTAACAAAATTGAAATCATTATGTATTTAATTAAAAAAGATTTGTGTATCCACAGTGAAATAAATGAATAAACTGAGAATTTGTTGAGTAATGAGTTATTCCTAAGTATGTCTCCACAAAACATGTAAAAGTCACAAAGGGAAAAAAAAATGTTCACAAATGGAGAAAACCACAAGCCATGACTGTTAATGAAAAGATTAAAGAGAACAGCACAGTACTAAGTAACTGGAACCTGTGTATAACTGATAAAATGCAATGAGAAGCATACATGTCATTCGTCTAGTATTCTTATCAATGAAGCATCATCTCAATCTAGCTATGAGAAAATATGAGGCAAAACCAAAGCAAGGTTGTGCTAAGTTGCTTCAGTCATGTCCAACTCTGTGTGACTATGTGGACTGTAGGCAGCTAGGCTCTCTGTCCATGGGATTCTCCAGGCAAGAATACTGAAGTGGGTTGCCATGCCCTCCTTCAGGGCATCTTCCTTACCCAGGTATCAAACCCATGTCTCTTGCATCTCCTGCATTGGCAGATGGATTCTTTACCACTAGTGCCACCTAGGAAGCCCACAAAGCAGATATCCATAGCCAAAAGAGACTTCGTAAATAGGCCCATCTTCAAAATTAAAAGTGGTAGTGTACAGCAGTCTCCTTTGAATTTCTATAAAGAACTGATGTGAACCTTCAAATTTTGAAGCTTATAGGTCAAAATAAGACTAAAGAACCATTTCTGACTGAAGGAGTCTGTAAAGACCTGATAACTAAAAAGCATGACTCTCAATTGTATCCTTTTGTATAAAGGACATTATTGGGATAATTGGCAAAGTTTCCATGGGATCTGAAGATTAAATGTAGTAATGTAAGTACTGATTAGTGTTAATTTTCTGATTTTGATAATCATATTGTGGTTCTGTAAAAAATTACCCACAACATATTCATAGTGAGAGGCCATCAGTTTGGCAATTTGTTTTCAGACAATTTAGTAAAGAAGGTTATTTGTATTATATCAGTACCTGCTACATTTTTATCAGTTTGAAATAGTTTTTAACATTACATTAAAAAACAAAAATGACATGAAGGAAATTTATGTGATCATAGAACTATTAGATATCTTGATTGTGTATATATTTGTTCAATTTCAGTGAACTGTACATTTAAAATGAGTACATTTCATGGTACACAACTTGCACAAAAAATAGGTTAAAAAATGCATTGTCATGTTTGAGAATAATAAAAATATCTTTATTGAAAGTAAAAATGGTAGACTTCTCTGGTGATCCAGTGGTTAAAACCCCATGCTTCCTATGAAAGGGGCACGGGTTTGATCCCTGGTCAAGGAACTAAGATCACACATGCCACACAACATGGTCAAAGAGTAAAAAAAATAAATTAAAAATAAACAAATGAAAATAAAAATGAAACTATGATGAGACTTCAATTCTGTGCTTTGACATAAGAAATATGGCATAAGAACACTAAGGCTAGCTGAGGGCAGAAGACAAACATCTCATATTGGACAAGAAATTAATCTTGCCATCCACTCATGATGTCTAAAGCTGCAATTGTGTTTTCCATATATAAAAGATGATGAAAGAGCTCTGATGGTCTGAACAAGTTGTGAACACATAGGATCAAAACCTGAAGGTCTACCACCCATAGCCACAAGCAAAATTTCTAACTAAAGAACTATACATTAAACAAGACCAGAGTTTGCCTAAAGCCCAGACATCATATAGAGAGAGGCTTGCTCAACAGATTATCTCTTAAATATGAAATGCCAATTACAAAAGAATATCTGCTTCCATGAAATATGTTCAACACATTGAACAAATTGTCAAAAGAAGAGAGAAGATAATAGAGCAATCTGAAAAAGACCATAAAGCAATTCTGTAATCTTTACATAAATAAATAATGAAATAATATTTATAAATAATGAGAATTTATTCAACATGAAAGGGCAGTTATGAAATTGAATATAAGATAAATTTTCATAGGAACTTCAGAAATTTAAAAATATAGTAAAAATGTCTATATAGGTTAAATTTGATAACAACTAAAAGAATTTAACAACTGGATATAGCTTAAGAGAATTATTGATTATAATGATGAAAATCTCTAAAAGTACAGCATAGAAAAGTTAAATAATGAATGATAGTAAAGAAACACTAAAAATATGGACAATAAGCAAGAAGTTTCAACATATTCGAATAAAGGAAAGACAAGTGATATTTGAGGAGCTAATGATAGTGTGTTGTGTGTGTGCCTTTCTCAGAATTTATCAGAGAAAAATCACATATGTTGAAAAATTACATGAATTAAAAAATTCACAAAATATACAGCAGATTTTTTCTAGTATCTAGACATATTATGGCATCACTGACTCTGTGGACATGAGTTTGAGTGAACTCTGGGAGTTAGTGATGGACAGGGAGGCCTGGCGTGCCATGATTCATGGGGTCGCGGAGAGTCAGACACGACTGAGTGACTGAACTGAACTGAACTGAGACATATTATAGTAAAACTGCTAAACATGAGGAATTAAAGAAAACAACCCAAATCACCAGAAAATAAAGGTAGATGCCATAAGAAAATTACTGGGAAAATAGAACTATAGGCACAATATGAACTATAAATTACTGTTGAGTACATACAAAATAAAGACATTTTAAGACATTTAGGCTCACAAATTATCCCGTCAACAAAAGGAAAATTGAAGCCAGAAGAAAGAAGTGCGATTCAAGGAAAAAACAATGAGAAAATAATTCATTAAAACATGAAAGTGAGAGTCACTCACTCTGTCCAACTCTTTGTGACCCCATGGACTATACAGTTCACGGAATTCTCCAGAATACTGGAGTGGGTAGCCTTTCCTTTCTCCAGGGGATCTTCCCAGCCCAGGGATCGAACCCAGGTCTCCCACATTGCTGGTGGATTCTTCACCGGCTGAGCCACAAGGGAAGCCCAAGAATCGTGGAGTGGGTAACCTATCCATTTTTCAGGGAATCTTCTTGACCCGGGAATTGAACCAGGGTCTCCTGCATTGCAGGTGGATTCTTTATCAACTGAGCTATCAGGGAAGCATTAAAACATAGTGAGGAACAAAATAATAAGGCAAAATCATTCATTAAATTGAAAAGAGAACAAACATAGATTTTGAAAAGACAAAACTGTCAAACTACTTATAGTGCTAAAATTAAGACATAATGTTTAATGAAATAATATTGGTGATAAAAAGAAGTTATATATAGATACAATTACATTTAAAATATGACAGTTGTATAAATTTAAGCATTTTAAAATATATAAAGAAAAGTTTTTTCTTCAAAATTAAGCAATATGATAATATAAATAAGAAGAAATAGTAAATCTGGAGAGGTTAAAAGCCATTAAAGAAGCTGAAACAGTATTAAGTTCCCACAAATAAGGCACCATATCAAGATAATTTTAAATCCTCACTAAGTACCAATTATATTGTGTTCTCTTTTCCTCTTTAGTGATGCATCCTTGACTTATAAAAGGAGAAAGGTAAACCTGTATCTTGTTTACATTTTGAAACTGTAAAAGTATTCCAATTATTAGAAATTAAAAACATCACTGGAAAAAATATAAGCTGAAGATGTAAAAATATTTTTGAAATGACAGATTCATAAGGAAAAATTATTAGTCTCTTATCTGAAGTTCAAAAGTAAGCCCCATTCTAGTATGCCAGAAATAATTTCTGTGTTTTATCATTCATGATTAAACAACTATTCTCCTTGTGAAATCGTTTAGTCAGTTCTCAAATTAACATTTAGTGTTTCCTATATTTTCTTAGGAAAAAAGAAAAAAATTGAGCACCATTAATTTTCTAGGCAAGAATACTGGAGTGGGTAGCTGCTTCCTTCTCCTGGGAGTCCCAGAAGGGCCCTTTTTTCTACTGTTAACAAGAAACATTCTCAAATATAATTCCCACTGAGCATCTTCACTTCCTCACTTCCCATTCCATCAATTGAAAGCAATCATCTGTCTACCTAAGACCTCTTCATCCATCTCAAACCCCAAGCATTAAACTGAAACTGCTTTAGCTAAAGTTAACAATACTTTCTCAGTTATTTATAAAGAGTTACCTTCTCTTCTGTGTGTCTTGTCTGACCCTTTTTGTGTTTTACGATATCTATCACTCCCTTCTTGAAAAATTTCTCCTCTTTGGTTTCCATTATGAAAATAAAAGTGAAAATCACTCAGTTAGGTGGGTCCCACTCTTTATGACCACATGGCCTGTCACTCACCAGGTTCCTCTGTTCATAGAATTCTCTAGGCAAGAATATTAGAGTGGGTAGCTGTTCCCTTCTCCAGGGGATCTTCGCAGCCCAGGGATAGAACCTAGGTCTCCCGCATTGCTGGCAGATTCTTTACCATTTGAACCACTAGGGAAGCCCAGTAACTATTTACTTGCACTTAAAGATCAAAATATAACTCATAAGCAAAGATTTATGTTTTAAAAATCTTTAAAAATATACTTTCTATACAAAACACCAACCACTAGGATTAACTGTTTAGTTCAGCTCATCTGACCTGTAATTTAAAATGCATTGATGTGCTAGGATTTCAATTATTAAATGCACTTCATAAAATAGTATTACAAACATCTGGGAAAAAAATCAACAGATCAGATGTGATGTTTTGTTTTATGTTTCTTGTGTTCCTACTTAGACACTATTCTTATTTTTTTTTGACTGCATAGCTTGCAGGTTGGAAATCTTAGTTCCCTGAGCAGGGATTGAATCTAGGCCATGGCAGTAAAAGCACTGAGTCTTAACCAGGAGGCTCTCTTTAAACACTTTTCAGACAACACTACAACTATTGGCTTATTTTTGACAGTGTGTGTCAACATAAGTCTCTTTTTCTGTTCAAAGGCAGAGTATTTAATCCAGTTGGCCATTTGAATAAATTGACTGTACTTATCACAGGCTTGTGTCTAAATCTAGTGCTTTGTGAAATTGAGTACCCATTTCATCTTCTAACTAGAATTTAACTAGAATACAAAGCCTCTTCAAGTCACAATTCAAACCACTTTCTGTGGACTATGGTTCCAATGTCACTTCAGAGTTCAAAACCTTTGAGAATTTTGGTTTCTTCCACATGAGTTCTCCCACTGGCCAGTGGATGGCTTGTTAGTCCAGTTTTCCAAGTGTATTCTAATGAAGACCAGTTCTCTGCCTATGTAGTCCAGGAGTAAGTGCAGGACTTCATGCAAAACTTATGGGGACTGCTTTCTGAGAACAACCACTCTCCACAATCTCTCCAGTACTTTCTAGTTTCCTAGGGCCCCTTTCTCATTATTCCATTCTGAAGGCTGTAGCTTATTACCCCACCAATACGCCTTTCTATTATTGCACTTGCATTTGAGATCAAGCAACAGGAGAGCAGAGAAGAAAAACACTAAAAGGTTTCACCCCCCACCCTTGGGGCCACAGTTTCATTGATTAGAGATGAAGTTTCCCTCCTTAAGAATTTTGGCTCCTTGGAAATCATGCAGACAGGGCTGCCTTTGCCAACCCAGGATGGCTGGGGGCCTGGGGAAGGAGAGCACTGAGAAAAGAGAAGAATGGAAAAATGAAGTTTTTCTATGCTCTTTCAGCTAGAACTATCTTGCTTTTTAGGCTCTGTTCCCATCTATGCCCCAGTGGCCATGTCTATGTTTCAGACTATGTTGAGCTTAGGCTGGAGCATACCAAAGTAAACAAAAACAAAGCATACCAAAGCAAAAACAAATATACACTTACCTCTGTTTGCCCCCTCCCCCAAAACTGACCTACTTCTTTTTCTTTTCAGACCTTCCAAAAGCTGTTCTGGGCATTTGGTCCAGGTTTTATATCTTCAGGAGTTACTGGCAGGGGGGCATCTTCCATAGTTGAGTGCTTTCTTGACTAACACTTGGAAATGACAGATATATTGACAAAGCAAAGTAGTTTCTTGGAAAGGGGCACTGGAGCAGACAGCAACAGCATAACGAAACCCAGAAGAACTGTTCTGTCACTTGACTTGCAGACTCAGGGTTTAAGGAGATAGGGTTAGTCTTTTGGGTTGCCTCTGGCTGATCATCTTTTGCTTTGTGCTCAGTTGTGTCGGATACTTTGCAGCCCCATGGACTGTAACCCACCAGGCTCCTCTGTCTATGAGATTTTCCAGGCAAGGATACTGAAGCATGTTTCCATTTCCACTTCCAAGAGACTTTCCTGACCTGGGGATTGAAACCATATCTCTTATGCCTCCTGCATCAAGAAGGCTCTTTATCACTAGCACCACCCAGGAAACTGCCATGTGCTGCTACACGTGCTCACTTGCTCAGTCTTATCCAACTCTTTAAGGCCCCATGTACCATAAACCTCCAGGCTTTGCTGGCCATGGAATTTCCCAGGCAAGATACCGGAACAGGTTGCCATTACCTCCTCCGAGGGATTTTCCTAATCCAGGGATAGAAGTCACTCTCTCTTGCATCTCCTGCATTGACAGGTTGATTTTTTACCATTTGTGCCACCTGGGAGAATGATCATCTTTCCTGTTCCTGTATTTGGTCCAGTTCAAGGCCATTCTTGACAGTATATCCATCTCTTAGTCATGATGGTTTCTGTCTCAGATGTTTCTGGGAGGTTGGCAGGACTTAGATGGGCTGGTGTCTCTTCCCGTATTTTGACTCCTCCCCAGTTCTTCTGGTTGGCTACAGGCTGTCAGTTCTGTGTTTATTATCAGGACTTGTGGGATAATTCCCTGAAGTTGGCCAGGGCAGGTGTTTTTAGTTAATCATTCCCAAACAACTCCCCTGAAAACTTCGTACTCAAGATTGTTGTTGTTGTTCAGTCACTCAGCCGTGTCTGACTCTTTGCGACCCCATGGACTGTAGTATGCCAGGCTTCCTTGTCCTTAACCATCTCCCGGAGCTTGCTCAAACTCATGTCCATTGAGTTGGTAATGCCATCCAACCATCTTGTACCCTGTCGTTCCCTTCCTCTCCTGGCTTCAATCTTTCCCAGCATCATGGTCTTTTACAATGAGTTGGCTCTTCGCATCAGGTGGCCAAAGTATTGGAGTTTCAACTTCAGCATCAGTCCTTCCAAAGAATATTCAGGATTGATTTTCTTTAGGATGGACTGGTTGGATCTCCTTCCAGTCCAAGGGACTCTCAAGAGTCTTCTCCAACACCACAGTTCAAAAGCATCAATTCTTCAGTGCTCAGCCTTCTTTTATGGTCCGACTCTCACATTCATACATGACTACTGGAAAAACCATAGCTTTGACTATATGGACTTTGCTGACAAAGTAATGTCTCTGCTTTTTAATACAATGTCTAGGTTTGTCATAGTTTTTTTTCTAAGGAGCAAGCGCTTAATTTCATGGCTGCAGTCAACATCTGCAGTGATTTTGGAGCCCAAGAAAATAAAGTCTGACACTGTTTCCATTTTCCCCCCATGTATTTGCCATGAAACAATAGGACCGGATGCCTTGATCTTAGTTTTTTGAATCCTGAGTTTTAAGCCAGCTCTTTCACTCTTCTCTTTCACCTTCATCAAGAGGCTCTTTAGTTCCTCTTTGTTTTCTGCCATAAGGGTGGTGTCATCTGCATATATTGATACCCAAGATACTTCTTGAGAATTAGGGTGAGGGTCCCTTTCTTCTGTAACTACTTCCTCCTGGGAGTGAGTGCCATCCTGCCTCATAGACAAGTCTCTCTTTACTTCATCAGTACCCACCCTTTTTGGCACCAGGTACTCATATTATGAAAGATGACTTTTCCACAAACAGGGGACAGGGTGGGGGTTGAGGTTGTTTCAGTGCATTACATTTAATGTGCGCTTTATTTCTATCATTATTTAGCCAGCTCCACCTCAAATCATCAGGAGGTTGGGGACTCCTGCTCTATCTGATCTAAGTTGAGATATTTCATGCCCCAGATTAGCTTCCACCATATAGTCATAGGTGTTACTTCGTATCTGCCTACAATGCAGGAGACTTGGGTTCAATCCCTGGGTTGGAAGATCCACTGGAAGAGCGAATGGCAACTGGCTTCACTATTCCTGCCTGGAGAATTCCACGGACAGAGGGGTCTGGCAGGCTATAGTCCATGGGGTTGCAAAGAGTCAGACAGGATTGAACGACTCACACTTTCATAGAGTAATACTTTAGCCTGAAACTGTTGGATCCTGTCAGAAATAAACTTCATGAGCAGTTGAAATAGACAGTGGTCAAACAGGAGGACTAACAGGATGGTAACCAACAGGCCCTGGAAATGAAAGGCAAAATTTGGGTAGAGGGTTGCAGGGTATGTGACTTTCTTCTGACTAGTTGTTGGAGAGCTAACAGGATTGTGCTCCAGGAATCTTGTCCTTAGCCGGAAGTTACCTTTGTCCACCTGGGTGGGGACCTTAGTTCCCACAAAATTACTCAGAAGTTGTTAAGTATATTCCTTGAGGCCTAACCAGAATCCTTGCCCCCAAGGCTGCACTATTGTTTCTTGACTGCTTCTCCCTTTTCTCTGCATCCCCACCTTTCCCTTATTATCAACTGTTTGAATCTGACCTTTGAAACTCAGTGGAAGGTCAAGGAAACTGAAAGAAGCCTGTTTCCTGTGAACAAGAAACAAGGGACACAGAAAGGATTTGTACCTGGGAGCCCCACAGAGTCCTGCTCAGTTTCAAGGCCAGAAGAGGTGCTGACAGTGACGGTACAGAAGGAAGATGATGAATGTTATTTGTGGCCTCAAATGAGACTAGCTACAGTGGTGGGCACTGCTGTTTGTCCCACTGACTTTTCTAAATTTCCACCATGGATTTTCTTTTGGAATAAAATGGAGAAAGCCTCTTCACTTGTCTCTATTACTGTGTTAGAGAAGGGGCCTTCAGGTTATTTTCTTAGTGGTCTGATATGAGGGATCTAAGCACATTGTTATCAGGCTCTTTTCTGATTGAGATTGTTATGCTTGTCCATTTACCTTCAAAACTGGGCAAGAGGAAGCCAAAAAGAGCTCATATGGATCATGTGAGGCCAAAAAATTTTCCCCCTTACCCTAAAGAGTAATAAGAGCATTACCTCCTTCTCATGAAAGGGCCAATTACAGCTGTCACTGAAGGAAAGCTACAGAGCTCAAAATAGCCTGGAGTTAAAACTCCCCACCATTCTATACAGAATAAAGAACTTTTGCCCCCAAAGAAAGGAATGGATATTAAGATTGATTACGTTCAGCTCATAGCCAATTCCAGTCTCCGGCTGGTCTCAGGACTTCCTTGCCCCAGTTGTTGAAAGGTAACTAATCAAAAATAATCATGAGGAAAAACAGATCCCCTCAAAATGATGTATCTCCGCATATATATGTTTTCTATATATACCTACTCTCTTCTTGACTTAGCGCAGCAGTCCACTAATCTGACTGCTGCCCCTTCTCACCTCATTAAAGGTGATCTGTTCCTGTAAAGTGCTGGTTCTTTTTCAGACCCTCACCGTCTGTAACTCCCTTACCTTACAGTCACGATATTATGACCCATTTTGTTTGGGCATGTCATTTTGAGGAAGAGTTATTCCTCTACCTGTAATATTACTGACAGCTTGTCCTCTCTGTACACTGATGCTGAATCCAGTCCTGGAGACAGAGGTTGGGGTGAAGTAGGAAAGAATATCTTTATTATTTTGCCTGGCAAAGGGAGACACACGAGGCTTCTGCCTCAAAAAACTGTGTGTCTTAACCCTAGAGAACTTAAGGAGTGTTTTTATAACAGTGGGTCAAAGGTGGGTTCCCTGACAAGATTAGGGTGTTAGCAGGACCTGCAGGTTCCTAATCTCAGGTGGTCCCTCTCCTAATCTTAATGAGCTCCTTCTTCCCTTTCATCTTGTGTCAGGTGATTTCTTAGCTGCTTGTTCCCTGATTAACAAGTGTTCAAATCAGCCCTTTGGAACTTAGAGATTCACAGAGGCTGGAGTCTCGCTTCCAAGAAATAGGGTACATAAAGGCCTCTATGTCTGGGAGCCCCACAGGCCCCACTCGGTTTCAATAATTCAGGGGAGCCTGGAGAGCTAAGTCAATGGGGTCACAAAGAGTTGGACACAACTGATTAATACTTTCATTTTCAGGGTATAGGTATTTGGATTATGCAGTATGACCTATGGAATATACTTACCACCATGTTTGACACGTACATGCTCTTGTGAAGTATTTTCTTCTTCTTATTTTCCATGATAGATCATTAGCATGGTTATAGGTCTCTGTTTTCCTCAGAACACACAGACTATGTGCTTACCCAATGTTATTAATACTGGTGGCTACTTTAACTTTGAAAAACACCCTTTGTTGGCCTCCTATACACTTGCTTCAACTTCCTAAAATCCGTCACCTACTTTCTATCCTCTTTCTCTTTGTTTCTGTAAAAGTTCTCAGAATTTTTTGCATCAGTTCAGTTCAGTCGCTCAGTCGTGTCCGACTCTTTGTGATCCCATGAATCACAGCACGCCAGGTCTCCCTGTCCATCATCAGTTCCCGGAGTTCATTCAAACTCGTGTCCATAGAGTCAGTGATGCCATCCAGCCATCTCATTCTCTGTCATCCCCTTCTCCTCCCGCCCTCAATCCCTCCCAGCATCAGAGTCTTTTCCAGTGAGTCAACTCATCGCATGAGGTGGCCAAAGTATTGCAGTTTCAGCTTTAGCATCAGTCCTTCCAGTGAACACCCAGGATTGATCTGCTTTATAATGGACTGGTTGGATCTCTTTGCAGTCCAAGGGACTCTCAGAATCTTCTCCAGCACCACAGTTCAAAAGCATCAATTCTTCAGCGATCAGCTTTCTTCACAGTCTAACTCTCACATCCATACATGACAACTGGAAAAAACACAGCCTTGACTAGATGGACCTTTGTTGGCAAAGTAATGTCTCTGCTTTTTAATATGCTATCTAGGTTGGTCATAACTTTCCTTCCAAGGAGCAAGCGTCTTTTAATTTCATGGCTGCAACCAGCATCTGCAGTGATTTTGGAGACCAAAAATTAAAGTCTGACACTCTTTCCACTGTTTCCCCATCTATTTCCCATGAAGTGATGGGACCAGATGCCATGATCTTTGTTTTCTGAATGTTGAGCTTCAAGCCAACATTTTCACTCTCCTCTTTCACTTTCATCAAGAGGCTTTTGAGTTCCTCTTCACTTTCTGCCATAAGGGTGGTGTCATCTGCATATCTGAGGTTATTGATATTTCTCCCGGCAATCTTGGTTCCAGCTTCTGCTTCTTCCAGCCCAGTGTTCCTCATGATGTACTCTGCATATAAGTTAAATAAGCAGGGTGACAATATACAACCTTGATGTACTCCTTTTCCTATTTGGAACCAGTCTGTTGTTCCATGTACAGTTCTAACAGTTGCTTCCTAACCTGCATACAGGTTTCTCAAGAGGCAGGTCAGGTGGTCTGGTATTCCCACCTCTTTCAGAATTTTCCACAGTTTATTGTGATCCACACAGTCAAAGGCTTTGGCATAGTCAATGAAGCAGAAATAGATGTTTTTCTGGAACTCTCTTGCTTTCTCCATGATCCAGCGAATGTTGGCAATTTGAGCTCTGGTGCCTCTGCCTTTTCTAAAACCTACTTGAACATCTGGGAGTTCACGGTTCACATATTGCTGAAGCCTGGCTTGGAGAATTTTCAGCATGACTTTACTAGCTTGTGAAATGAATACAATTGTGTGGTAGTTTGAGCATTATTTGGCATTGCCTTTCTTTGGGATTGAAATGAAGACTGACCTTTTCCAGTCCTGTGGCCACTGCTGAGTTTTCCAAGTTTGCTGGCATATTGCGTGCAGCACTTTCACAGCATCATCTTTCAGGATTTGAAATAGCTCAACTGGAATTCCATCACTTCCACTAGCTTTGTTCATAGTGATGCTTTCTAAGGCCCACTTGACTTCACATTCCAAGATGTCTGGCTCTAGGTGAGTGATCACACCATCGTGATTATCTTGGTCGTGAAGATCTTTTTTATAGAGTTCTTCTGTGTATTCTTGCCACCTCTTCTTAATATCTTCTGCTTCTGTTAGGTCCATACCATTTCTGTCCTTTATCGAGCCCATCTTTGCATGAAATGTTCCCTTGGTATCTCTAATTTTCTTGAAGAGATCTCTTGTTTTTCCTATTCTGTTGTTTTCCTCCATTTCTTTACATTGATTACTGAGAAAGGCTTTCTTATCTCTCCTTGCTATTCTTTGGAACTCTGCATTCAGATGCCTATATCTTTCCTTTTCCCCTTTGCTTTTCTCTTCTCTCCTTTTCACAGCTATTTGTAAGGCCTCCTCAGACAGCCACTTTGCTTTTTTTGCATTTCTTTTCCATGGGGATGGTCTTGGTCCCTGTCTCCTGTACAATGTCACGATCCTCCGTCGAGAGTTCATCAGGCACTCGATTACCGCTATAGACTTTTAGCTACTCCCATTGGCTCCAGTAGTGCCCCTTTCATGCCTTCTCAACGCTGACAGCAGACGAACTCTCTAAGTTCAAATACATTCATATCACTAAGATTGCTCAAAGACTTTCCAGAACCATCTTTATACATTTTTTTTAAATCATGGTAGATACAATTCATTATGATCTAAAACCTGTCTACATCTTTCAACAGGTCAGTACCTTGAAGATCTGTTTTCTGGGCACAATGAAATAATGGCATTGCTATTTTTTTTCAGATAACATTGACAATCATTCCCGTAAAATTAGTCAGTGTATGAAAATGGCAACTAGGAGCTCATTTGCCAATGGAAAAATTATCAAGCTAATATCTCTAACCAGTTTCTGAAAACTATAATAAAATATATTTAAAAGCTTAGATTTATAAAAATTGATATTACTAGGGTGCACACTAATTAAAATATCTCCATTGCTAAACTATCAATATGTTTGTAATCAAGCAGTTGACTTTTATGTGATACATACATTGTTTGTATGTCAGGCCATAAATGTTAAGATTTACAATACAGCAAGGCAAAGCTAAACCAAATAAATGAATTTTTGTTAGAACAAAATTCATTAAAAATATTCGATTAAAAAAACAAACAAAGTGATTCCACCAAAAAAAAAAAAAATGTACTCCCAAATGAGAAAGAAAATTGAAGAGTGAAAAACTTTGAGGAAAGAGAAGGAGGTAGGCTTGATGTAGAAATAGGTTGTTAAGAGCTGTCTAAGTTTATGGTGAGGGTTTTTGTATGACCACATCTTCAATTTTCTTGATGTACTGGTAGCAGTTCTAGCAAACTTAAACTCTGGATAATATGGTAACTTTATCAACTTTTCGAGGAAATACCAAATGTTTTCCACAGGGGCTGCACCATTTTATGTTCCTACCAGCAGTAAATTGATAATTCTAGTTTCTAAATATCTTTGTTAAAACTTGTCAGTTTCCTTTAAAAAAAAATAATTGCCTTCCTAGTGGGTATAAAGTGGTATTTCATTATGGTTTTAACACTTTTCCTAATGATTAATGATGCTGAGTATCTTTTTCTAGTGCTTATTGACTATTTGTGTATCTTTGGAAAAATGTCTAAGCTTACTAATTTTTAAATTGGGTTATTTGTCTTTTGTGTTGAATTATAAGAATTGTTTATATATGTGTACTATCCCATTGTCAATTATATGAATTGCAAATATTGGCTCCCTTTCTGGGGTTACTTTTTCACTTTTTTGATGGTTTCCTTTGAGCCCAAAGTTTTTAATTTCAGTAAAGTTCAACTTACTTGTATTTTCCTTTGTGGCTTGTGCTTTTGATGTCATAATTAAGAAGTCCTTGTCTAGTCCAAAGTCCAATAAAATTACATCTATTTTTCCTCCCACGAGTTTTCTAGTTTTAGCTCTTATATTTAGGTTTCTGATTCATTTTAAGTTAATATTTATATTTTGTGTGAGATATGGGTCCAAATTCATTGTTTTGAATATGGATATCCAGTCATGCCTCATGACTATTTGTAGGAAAGACTATTCTTTTCCCATTGAATGATCTTGGCATCCTGACTGAAAATCAATTGACCACAGATATATGGATTTATAACAGCATTACTCATAATAACCAAATGGTATAAATAACACCAATGTCCATTAACTGGTGAATAAAGTAAACATTTTATATCCATACAGTGTAATATTATATAGACATGGGATAATATTCAGCTTTGAAAACGAAGGAAATCCTGACTTTTACAACAATATGAATGAAACTAGAGGACATTATGCTAAGTGAAATACACCACATACAGAAAGACAAATATTGTATGGTCTCTGTTATAAGATGAATCTAAACTAGTCAAATTCATAGAAGCAGATAGCAGAATGGCAGTTGCCAGGGCCTGGGATGGGGGAAATAGGGACAGGTGATCAAAGGATATGAATTTTCCATTATACAAGATGATTAAATTCTGGAGGTGTAATGTAGAGCAGTGTGAATATGGCTAACAATATTTTAATTGCATACTTTGTATACTTTAAATTTGGTGTGTCGATCACATGCACACAAAAAACAATTGCAACTCTATAAGGTAATGGATATGTTAATTAGCTGGATCATGGGGATTAGTCCAAAAGGTATACATATTATAAAATTTTCTTATGCTTTAAATATATACAATTTTTATTTGTAAATTATAGCTCAATAAAGATGGAAAAATACGTGCAAATACTTAGACCTGGATACTACCACATAACAGAGGCTCAATAAGCTTTTTCTTTTTCTTTTGCAAAAAGCAATTTATACAATAAGCTTGTTGTAAATCTTCTTTTGTCCAATTACATGTTATAGTTCATTATGATGCCACAGGTCCATGCTCAGAAAAACATTATTAAAAACACAAAAAACACAAAATTAAAGAAAGAAGTCAGAGATAGAAGATCACATATTGTATGATTTCATTTATATGAAATATCCAGAATAGGCAGATACCTAGAGACAGAAACAGAGTGGTGATTATCAGAGACTGTAGGGAAGATGATGAGAGAATCTACTTAACGGATTTTCATTTGAGGTGATGAAAAAGCCCTGGAACTAGATAGTGGTAATGGTTGCACAACATTCAGGCCACTGAATTTTACACTTTTAAATGGGTTAAATGGTATATCTTGTATGTATTTTACCACAGTAAAGGAGCTAAATTCATTGGATTCGAACAGAAATAAACTTTAATAAAGTGGTTATAAGACCACTAAAAATAAACCAATTTTTTTGTGTGTGTAAAAAAAGAATGAATATAGATATATGCTACAACATGGGTGAACCTTTAAAACAAAGTGAAGGAAGCTGGTCACAAGGAACAACAGAATCTAAGATTCCATTTATATTAAACAACAAACACATACACTCATGCAAATTACAGAGACAAAAAGTAAATTATCAATAGTTATTGCCTAAGTTTGAGGAGATGAGGGCTCAGGAGTTGGAGGCTAAGTAGTACAAGTTTTCTTTCTGAGGTAATGAACATGTTCAAGACAGTGACAGAGAATATTACAGGCTGCATAATGGAGTGTAACTGCTTCTCTTAGGACAAGAAGCAGTGAAGATGTATGTTCCCTGTTTATATTCAATGTGGTTTTTAAAATATCTACACATAAATCTGACATTCTACCAATTATATTTTAGAATGTAACTGGCAACTTCCCACACAATATTTTGCATTTTAGTTCATAAATATAACATTTTTCTTATTTAAATTTTGACAGTTTTTAACTGAAAGATATATTTGTTCTATGAAATTTAGTCATAAAAATAACAGAACTATTGATATTTTACTGAGAAATCATGAAGAGGAAACAGTTATGCCACAGAAACCTGTGTGTGTACTTCCCCAGATATAGCCTAGTTTGCTTTGTTCCTGTAACTGTGAATAATCCTCTCTCTCCCCCATCACCACCATCTTTTACATCTGCAAAATATATTTCCATATTTCGAGGCATATTTTATCTTTTGTACTTATCTGAGACAAAATTCCCCTGAGTTGTATAAATCTGCCTAATCTGGATTAGGTGTATATCCTACATTCTCCTTTTACCTCTGTCGTGGCTATGAGAGTATAGTACTGAGTTGTTTATTTATTTGTCTTTATTTCATATACTACTTAAATCCCCTGAGGGCAGGAATAATATCTAAATCATTTCTGAATCCCTACATCTAGCAGAGCACCTAGCCCTTGGTAGCACTCTAAAACATTCAGAGTGAAGGAAGGAAGGAATCCAAACTGAGCAATTATCTGTAACAAGCCTGTGGCTCAGGAGAAAGGCTAAAGCTGCTGATACATATTTATAAATCTTCTGAGTAGAGCAGGTAGTTGAAGCTTTATGAGTGGATGAGATCACTCCCAGAGAATGTAAATAGCACGAGTTCTCAAATCTAGCTGCACTTTCAAATTACCTGCTGCTGCTATTGCTAAGTCGCTTCAGTCGTGTCCTACTCTGTGTGACCCCATAGATGGAAGCCCACCAGACTCCCCCGTCCCTGAGATTCTCCAGGCAAGAACACTGGAGTCGGTTGCCATTTCCTTCTCCAATGCATGAAAGTGAAAAGTGTAAGTGAAGTCGCTCAGTCGTGTCCAACCCTCAGCGACCCCATGGACTGCAGCCTTCCAGGCTCCTCTGTCCATGGGATTTTCCAGGCAAGAGTACTGGAGTGGGGTGCCATTGCCTTCTGTGTCAAATTACCTAGTGAGCTTTTAAAAAAATAAAAACACCCAGGATCCACCCCAGGAATTCTGAAGCAACATCTCTGTGGGTGGAGCCAAACAATCCTGTTTCCTAAACCTTCCCAGGTGATTCTAATGCAAAGTCAGAGTTAAATACTGGTCAGTCAGTCAGTTCAGTCGCTCAGTCGTGTCCGACTCTCCACGACCCCATGAATCACAGCACACCAGGCCTCCCTGTCCATCACCAACTCCTGGAGTTAAAAAAAAAAAAAAAAAAAGAATTAAGACATCACCTGAATGTAAAAGACATCACCTTCAGGATTAAAAAATGTCTAAAGATCAGGATAAGAAAAAGTATAAACAAAAAATGAACAAAGAGTATAAAATTTTAAATCAAACAAGCAGATAAATAAGAAACTGAGAAAGATGATTCAAAAAAGTAAGAGATCCGAAAGCTGTATTGTCTCAGAAGCCCGGAGATGAGGGAGTCCCAAGAAGGAAGAGTTGTGTATAAAGTGTAAAATGCCAGACAGATTCCCTGGACATTAAAAACTAAAATACAGGAAGAAAGAGAGACAGACTTAGGAGTTAAATGGCAATTTCTATTAAAGCTATTTAGGTAGTCAGTGACTGCAGCCATGAAATCAAAAAATGTTTGCACCTTGGAAGAAAAGCTATGACAAAACTAGACGGCATATTAAAAAGCAGAGACATTACTTTGCCAGAAAGATCCATATAGTCAAAGCTATGGTTTTTCAAGTAGTCATGTATGGATGTGAGAACTGGACCATAAAACAGGCTGAGCACCAAAGAATGGATGCTTTCAAACTGTGGTGCTGGAGAAGATGCTTGAGTCCCTTGGACTGCAAGGAGATCAAACCAGTCAATCCTAAAGGAAATCAACCATGAATATTCGTTGGAAGGACTGATGCTGAAACTCCAATACTTTGGCCACCTAATATGAAGAGCTGACTCATTGGAAAAGACCGTGATGCTGGGAAAATTTGTCAGGAGGTGAAGGGAAAGACAGAGGATGAAATGGTTGGATGGCATCACCGACTCAATGGATATGACGTCCAGGAGATGGTGTAGGACAGGGAAGCCTGGAGTGTTGCACTCTATGGGGTCTCAAAGAGTCAGACATAACTGAGTGACTGAACAACGACAACTAGGTAGTTGGGTGCCAAGAAAAGAACCCAAATTATAATAAATTCAAGAATAAATTAAACACAGAAACTACAAATTTCCCTAAAAATTATAAGAAATACTTATTATAAAGTATTTTCAAGGAATTGTCAATGTGTATTGTATTTTTAAGGTATAATATTCTTTATTATTCCATACTACTCTATAAATGTTCACAATAAAAATATCCTGTAATCCTAAAAATATAATGTATTTCTCCAAGTAGTATGAATCACCTATGTAATCAGAGACTATAGTGTATGTAGGGAAACAGTTGTAAAGCTGTGGGAAGGGAACAAAGAGAAGGGAACTAATCTATTTCTTATTATTCTACTGAAAAAGACAAAAAAAGCTGCTTTGCATGTATTTTTATCAGATAAAGACTATCTGTCACCTTATTTGCTATTACCTCGATTGTAAATACCAGGATTTTCCTAATCATGAGACAGGAGACAGATGTGCACCCCTCTCCGGTGTAAAGCAATTGGAGATTCATTCCCTCAAGTGATGGCCTCTACCTATACACCTTTTCAGTAAAATTCATCTTGGCTAAGGGAGGCGTGTGCACACATGGTAGGATCCTGAGATTTAATACCAGGGAAGCCCAGAAGAAATGTCCCAAAAATGTAATTCAAGCTGCCACAAGGACGTGACTCAGGGACTCTCTCTCTCTGAGTCTGCCCATGTGTCTATCCACATATACCGTATATTTTTCCCACTTAATAAGTACTTTACTTGTTCCACTACTTTAGATCTTTGTGGAAATTCTTTTCTGCAAAGCCAAAGGGCCAGGGCCCTTGTCACTGACCACTGACCTAGTGGCAAGGATTCGGTGCTTTAACTGCCACAACCTGACCCCAAACTCTGAGAACGCAAGTCTCACTTCAAGCTATTGCAGGCCAGTGCTACCCAAGATCAATCAGGATATTTTATTGCTATTATTGACTCTAAAACTAAGATAATGCAAATAAGAAAGTGCAGTAAATTGTCAACTTCTAACTGATAAAAAAGTAATTGATAAAAAAGTAAGTCAAGATATAGACTTAAAACTAATGTGTATCCCGAAGAAGATACTATCAGATCCCAATAAAACTCTATTCAAACAACTTTCAAAACCTGTCTTAAGGCACAGGATGCGAATTACAATTGTTTAGAGTTAATACATGTTTAAATTTTGTACATTACTTTGCACAAAATTAGAAACTCAAAGAGTATAATTTGATGAATTTATTAATTAGATTCAATAATGAGATAGGTAGGCATATTTTATAGACCTAATATGACTCCCAATCTTTTGATTTAGAAAGTATCATTTTATCTTTCTTATGTCACACATTAAATGTACAATGCCTTCATTTTTTCATCTTTAGGCAATGGAATGTTATACTAAGTTTTGTGGGCTCTTTACCAAAACATGAGGTCCAGTGCTGAAATCTTTCAGACTTACATCTAAATTTTAACTGTATATCATGAATTTCTGAGTTTCCGAAGAGAGGATAGCTGCAGTTTTCTTATGATTTTTCAACAAAATCAATCTTTCTCTTTTATTTAGTCTCTACTACTTGGAATGAAAATTCAGCTATATGTAAACTATCCAGTTATGAACACCAAGGAAGGTTTAAATAAGTAGTAATATAAATAGACTCTCAACTCCAAAAACTAATTAGATACTTGGCTTTGGGTTCTCACTCTTGGTGAAAAAAAAAATCCCTCTCTCTCCACACCCCCTGCCCCCACTTATATCCCTTTATAGATATCATTCACTTGTTTACTCTCCTCTACAGTTGAGCTTCTAGGCAGGAGCTACTTCTTATTTATCTCTTTCTATTCTCTTTAATGGTGGAGAGTTCTAACCAAATGTAGTCCATTGGAGAAGGGAATGGCAAACCACTTCAGTATTCTTGCCTTGAGAATCCCATGAACAGTATGAAAAGGCAAAAAGATAGGACAGTGAAAGATGCACTCTCCAGGTTGGTAGGTGCCCAATATAGTGCTAGAGATCAGAGGAGAAGAAAGAATGAAGAGACAGAGCCAAAGCAACAACAAAACCCAGTTGTGGATGTGACTGATGATGGAAGTAAAGTCTAATGCTGTAAAGAGCAATGTTGCATAGGAATCTGGAATGTTAGGTCCATGAATCAAGGAGATGGCAAGAGTGAACGTCGACATTTTAGGAATCAGTGAATTAAAACGGACTGAAATGGGTGAATTTAACTCAGATGACCATTATAGCTACTACTGTGGGCAAGAATCCCTTAGAAGAAATGGAGTAGTCATGATAGTCAACAAAAGAATCCAAAATAGAGTACTTGGATGCAATCTCAAAAACGATAGAATGATCTCTATTTGTTTCCAAGGCAAACCATTCACTATCACAGTAACCCAAGTCTATGCCCTGACCAGTAATGCTGAAGAAGCTGAACTTGAATGGTTTTATTAAGACCTACAAGACCTTCTAGAACTTACAGCCAAAAAAGATGTTCTTTTCATTATGGGGCCCTGGAATGCAAAAGTAGGAAGTCAGAAATACCTGGAGTAACAGGTAAATTTGGCCTTGGAATACAGAATGAAACAGGACAAAGGATAATAGAGTTTTGCCAAGAGAATGCACTGGTCACAGCAAGCACCCTCTTCCAACAACACAAGAGAAGCCTCTAAACATGGACATCACCAGATGGTCAATACCAAAATCAGATTAATCAATCAATCAAAAAATATAATCATATTCTTTGCAGCCAAAGATGGAGAAGCTCTGTACAATCAGCAAAAATAAGACCGGGAGCTGACTGTGGCTCAGATCATGAACTCCTTATTGTCAAATTCAGACTTAAATTGAAGAAAGTAGGGAAAACCACTAGACCACTCATGTATGACCTAAATCAAATCCCTTATGATTATACAGTGGAAGTGACAAATAGATTCAAGGGATTAGATCTGATAGGCAGAGTGCCTGAAGAACTATGGATGGAGGTTTGTGACATTGTACAGGAGGCAGTGATCAACATCATCCCCTAGAAAAAGTAATGTAAGAAGGCAAAATGGTTGTCTGAGGAGGCCTTACAAATAGTTGAGAAAAGAAGAGAAGCTAAAGCAAAGAAGAAAAGGAAAGACTTGAATGCAGAGTTCCAAAGAATAGCGAGGAGGATAAGAAAGCCTTCCTCGGTGATCAATGCAAAGAAATAGAGGAAAACAGTAGAGTGGGAAAGACTAGAGATCTCTTCAAAAAATCAGAGATACCAAGGGAACATTTCATGCGAAGATGGGAACAATATAAGACAGAAATGGTATAGACCTAACAGAAGCAGAAGATATTAAGAAGAGGTGGCAAGAATACACAGAAGAACTCTACAAAAATGGTCTTTACGATCGAGATAATCACGATGGTGTGATCACTCACCTAGAGCCAGACATCCTGGAATGCAAATTCAAGTGGGCCTTAGGAAGCTTCACTACAAACAAAGACAGTGAAGGTGATGGAATTCCAGTTGAGCTATTTGAAATCCTAAAAGATGGAGGGGCGGTTCTAAGATGGCAGAGGAATAAGACATGGAGATCACTTTCTCCCCCACAAATTAATTGAAGGAACATTTGAACTCTGAGCAATTTCCACAAAACAACTTCTGAACTCTGGCAGAGGACACCAGGCACCCTGAAAGGCAGGCCATTGTCTTCAAAAGGAGGTAGGACAAAATATAAAAGATAAAAAGAGAGACAGAAGAGTTAGAGATGGAGACCCATCCCAGGCAGGAGTCATAAAAGAGGATAAGTTTCCAAACACTAGGAAATCCTCTCACCAGTGGGTCTGTGGGGAGTTTTGGAATCTCAGAGGTCAACATAACCAGGAGGAAAAATAAATAAATAAACCCCAGATTACGTGACTAACAGCAACTCCCAGCGGAGAAGTAGCCCAGAGGCTTGCATCCGACACCAGCAAGTCGGGGCTGAACAGGGAGGCGTGGACCCCAGAGATTGCTTGGGGCAATCTCGACCCTAGAGATGACATTCTCCACCAAACCGTGAGCAGGCCCCCAGTTGCTAACCAACTCTTCCTGGGATCCTGGATGGTTGACATCTGCCAGGAGGGTCGCAACCAGAGATCAGCTCTCCAGAAGAGACACATGGCACACCTGAGATGGCGCTCCCACTGCGCACCCAGGAAACTGAGCGGCTGGGATGGGTGAGGCAATAAGACGCACCGCACCTGGGAAGTGTGAGCTCGCCAAGCACCTGGTCGCCTGAGCTGCTCAGACATGTGAGGGCACAAAACACAGGCCCAATTGAGTTTGCACCTTTGTGGAGTACCCAGGAACCTGAACCTGAGTGGCTTAGACCTGGGAAGTGCATGCAACCCAGGGCCTGCTTTAGACGGTTCCCCTGCTGAGAAATCTGGAGCCTGAGCAGTGTAGACTGGAAAAGGACACACGTCGTGAGCGGGGACAAAGCCAATGTGGCTGAGACACTGTGAGCACTGCCCACACACACCAGTGATATTTGTTTGCAGTGTTCCTCCCTTTCCATAGCACGACTGAACAAGTGAGCCTAAATAAGTGACCACCTTCGCCCCCTTGTGTCAGGGCAGAAATTAGACACTGAAGAGACTTGCAAACAGAAGAAGACAAAATAAACAGAGGGAACCGCTTTGGAAACAACAGGTGCAACATATTAAAGCCCTGTCGTTAGCACCAACTACATTGGAAGGGGCCTATAGATCTTGAGAAGTATAAGCTGGAACAAGGAACTATCTGAAACTGAACTGACACCACACTGCCCACAACAGCTCCAGAGAAATTCCTAGATATATTTTTATTATCAGTTTTTAAATTAACATTTTTAAAAATTTTAAGTCCTTTATTACTCCTTTAATTTTCATTTATATAACCTACTATTACCTTGCAAAAAGAGACCCTATTTTTAAAGCAATCTTTGTATATATATTTTTTATAACTTTTGTGATTTTGTTTTGTTTTTTAATATTGTATTTTTGAGAGTCTAACTTCTACTCTAGATTTTTAATCTTTGTTTTTTGGTATTTGTTATCAATTTTCTATCTTTAAGAATCCAATCTTCAGTATCCATTTTTACTTAGAAGTGTGATTACAGTCTTGATTGCCCTGTTTCCCGTTTGACTCTCCTTTTTCTCCCCTAGGTCACCTCTATCTCCTTCCTCCCCTTTCTCTTCTCTACCCAACTCTGTGAATATTTTTAGGTATTCTGGTCTGTGGAGAACACTTAGGGAACTGATTACTGGCTAAATCTGTCTCTCTCCTTTTGACCCTCTCTATTCTCCTTCTTGTCACCTCTGTCTCCTTCCTCCCTCTTCTCTTCTCTGTGTAACTCCGTGAAACTCTCTGGGTGTTTCAGACTGTGGAGAGCACATAGGGAAGTGATTAATGGCTAGATTGCTCTCTCCCCTTTTGATTCCCCCTCTTCTCCTCCTGGTCACCTCTATCTTCCTCCTCCCTCTTCTCTTCTCCATGTAACTCAGAGAACCTTTCTGGGTGTCCACCATTGTGGAGAATCTTTTCTCCATTAACCTAGATGTTTTATCATCGGTGCTGCATGGATGGAGAAGTCTTGAGGCTACTGTAAGAATAAGACTGAAAACCAGAGGCAGGAGGCTTAAGTTCAAAACCTGAGAACACCAGAGAACTCCGGAGTCCAGGGAACATTAATCTATAAGAGCTCATCAAAAGCCTCCATACCTACACTGAAACCAAGGACCACACAAGAGCCAACAAGTTCCAGAACAAGACATACCATGCAAACACTCCAGCAACACACGAACATAGCCCTGAGCTTCAATATACAGGCTGCTCAAAGTCACACCAAACCCATTGACATCTCAAAACTCACTACTGGACATTCATTGCACTCCAGAGAGAAGAAATCCAACTCCACCCACCAGAACACCAACACAAGCTTCGCTAACTGGGAAGCCTTGATGAGCCACCCATCCAACCCCACCCACAGTGAGGAACCTCCACATAAAGAGGAACCACAAAGTGCCAGAATACGGAAAGGCCACCCTAAACACACCAATATAAACAAGCTGAAAAAGCAGAGAAACACTCAGCAGATAAAAGGAAAGGATAAATGCCCACTGACCCAAACAAAAGAGGAAGAGTTAGGAAATCTACCCGATAAAGAATTCCGAATAATGATAGTGAATTTTCCAAAATCTTGAAAACAAAATGGAGTTACAGATAAATACCCTGGAGACAAGGATTGAGAAGATGTAAGAAATATTTAACAAGGACCTAGAAGAAATAAAAAAGAGTCAATATATAATGAATAATGCAATAAATGAGAACAAAAACACTCTGGAGGGAACCAACAGTAGAATTACGGAGGCAGAAGATAGGATAAGTGAGGTAGGAGATAGAATGGTGGAAATAAATGAAGCAGAGAGGAAAAAAAGAATTAAAAGAAATGAGGACAACCTTAGAGACCTCTGGGACAATGTCAAATGCCCCAACATTTGAATCATAGGAGTCCCAGGAGAAGACAAAAAGAAAGGCCATAAGAAAATACTTGAGGAGATAATAGTTGAAAGCTTCCCTAAAATGGAGAAGGAAATAGCCACCCAAGTCCAAGAAACCTAGAGAGTCCGAAACAGGATAAACCCAAGGTGAAAAACCCCAAGACACATATTAATCCCAGTAACAAACATCAATCACAAACAACAAATATTAAAAGCAGCAAGGGAAAAACAACAAATAACACACAAGGGGATTCCCATCAGGATAACAGCTGATCTTTAAATAGAAACTCTTTAGGCCATAAGGGAATGGCAGGACATACTTAAAGTGATGAAAGAAAATAACCTGCAGCCCAGATTACTGTACCCAGCAAGGATGTCATTCAAATATGAAGGAGAAATCAAAAGCTTTACAGACAAGCAAAACCTGAGAGAATTCAGCACCACCAAACCAGCTCTCCAACAAATGCTAAAGGATCTTCTCTAGACAGGAAACACAGAAAGAGTGTATAAACCTGAACCCAAAACAATAAAGTAAATGGCAATGAGATGATACTTATCAATAATTACTTAAATGTAAATGGGATGAATGCCCCAACCAAAAGACAAAGACTGGCTGAATGGATAAAAAAACAAGACCCCTATATATGCTGTCTACAAGAGACCCATCTCCAAACAAGGGACACATACAGACTGAAAGTGAACGGCTGGAAAAGATATTTCACACAAATGGAGACCAAAAGAAAGCAGGAGTAGCAATACTCATATCAGATAAAATAGACTTTGAAATAAAAGCCGTGAAATGAGACAAACAAGGACACTACATAATGATCAAAGGATCAATCCAAAAAGAAGATATAACAGTTATAAATGTATATGCACCCAACATAGGAGCACTGCAACATGTAAGACAAATGTTAACAAAAATGAAAGGGGAAATTAACAATAACACCACAGTAATAGTGGGAGACTTTAATACCCCACTTGCACCTATGGATAGATCAACTAAACAGAAAATTAGCAAGGAAACACAAACTTTAAATGATACAATGAATCAGTTAGACGTAATTGATATCTATAAGACATTTCACCCTAAAACAACAAATTTTTCTCATGTGCACAAGAAATCTTCTCCAGGATAGATCACATTCTGGGCCATAAATCTAGCCTTGGTAAATTCAAAAAAACTGAAAATTTTACAAGCATCTTTTCTGATCACAATGAAGCAAGATTAAATGTAAACTACACGAAAAAACTATTAAAAATTCCAACATATGGAGGCTAAAAAACACGCTTCTGCATAACCAACAAATCACAGAAGAAATCAAAAAAGAAATAAAAATATGCATTGAAAAGAATGAAAATGAACATACAGCAACCCAAAACCTATGGGACAGTGTAAAAGCAGTGCTAAGGGGACGGTTCATAGCAATACGGGATTACCTCAAGAAACAAGAAAAAAGTCAAATAAATAACCTAACTCTACACCTAAAGCAACTAGAAAAGGAAGAAATGAAGAACCCCAGGGTTAGTAGAAGGAAAGAAATCTTAAAAATTAGGGCAGAAATAAATGCAAAACAAACAAAAGCGACCATAGTAAGAATCAACAAAGCTGAAAGCTGGTCCTTTGAGAAGATAAATAAGACAAACCATTAGCCACACTCATCAAGAAACAAAAGGAGAAGAATCAAATCAACAAAATTAGAAATGAAAATGGAGAAATCACAACAGACAACACAGAAACACAAAGGATCATAAGAGGAGACTACTATCAGAAACTATATACTAATAAAATGGACAACTTGGAAGAAATGGACAAATTCCTAGAAAAGTATAACTTTCCAAAACGGAACCAGGAAGAAATAGAAAAGCTTAACAGACCCATCAAAAGCATGGAAATTGAAACTGTAATCAGAAATCTTCCAGCAAACAAAAGCCCAGGACCAGATGGCTTCACAGCTGAATTCTACAAAGAATTTAGAGAACAGTTAACACCTATCCTACTCAAACTCTTCCAGAAAATTACAGAGGGAGGTAAATTTCCAAACTCATTCTATGAGTCCAGCATCACCCTAATACCAAACACTTATGAAAGAAATCAAAGATGACACTAATAGATGGAAAAATATACCAAATTCATGGATCAGAAGAATCAATATAGTGAAAATGAGTATACTACCCAAAGCAATCTATAGATTCAGTACACTCGCTATCAAGCTACCAATGGTATTTTTCAAAGAACTAGAACAAATAATTTCACAGTTTGTATGGAAATACAAAAAACCTCGAATAGCCAAAGCAATCTTGATAGAGAAGAATGGAACTGGAGGATTGAGCCTGACTGACTTCAGGCTATACTACAAAGCCACAGTCATCAAGGCAGTATGGTACTGGCACAAAGACAGAAATATAGATCAATGGAACAAAATAGAAAACCCAGAGATAAATCCACACACCTATGGACACCTTATCTTTGACAAAGGAGACAAGAATATTCAATGGAGAAAAGACAATCTCTTTAACAAGTGGTGCTGGGAAAACTGGTCAACCACTTGTAAAAGAATGAAACTAGAACACTTTCTAACACCATACACAAAAATAAACTCAAAATGGATTAAAGATCTAAACATATGACCAGAAACTATTAAACTCCTAGAGGAAAACATAGGCAAAACACTCTCTGACATAAACTACAGTAGGATCTTCTATGACCCACCTCCCAGAATATTGGAAATAAAAGCAAAAATAAGCAAATGGGACCTAATTAAAGGTAAAATCTTTTGCACAATGAAGGAAACTATAAGCAAGGTGGAAAGACTGCTTTTAAAATGGGAGAAAATAATAGCAACAAAACAACTGACAAATAATCACAAAAATATCCAACAAACTCCTGCAGCTCAATTCCAGAAAAATAAACCACCCAATCAAAAAATGGGCCAAAGAACTAAACAAACATTTCTCCAAAAAAGAAATACAGAAGGCTAACAAACACATGAAAAGATGTTCAACATCACTCATAATCAGAGAAATGCAAATCAAAACCACAATGAAGTACCATCTCAAGCCGGACAGAATGGCTACTATCCAAAAGTCTACAAGCAATAAATGGTGGAGAGGGTGTGGAGAAAAGGGAACCCTCTTACACTGTTGGTGGGAATGCAAACTAGTACAGCCACTATGAGGAACAGTGTGGAGATTCCTTAAAAAACTGGAAATAGAACTGCCATATGACCCAGCAATCTCACTGTTGGGAATACACACTGAGAAAACCAGAATTGAAAGTGACACGTATAGCCCAATGTTCATCGCAGCAGTGTTTATAATAGCCAGGACATGAAAGCAACCTAGATGTCCATCGGCAGACAAATGGATAAGAAAGCTGTGGTACATAAATGCAATGGAATATTACTCAGACATTAAAAAGGATACATTTGAATCAGTTCTAATGAGGTGGATGAAACTGGAATGTATCAAACGGAGTGAAGTCAGTCAGAAAGACAAATAGCAATATAGTATACAAACGTGTATATATGGAATTTAGAAAGATGGTAACGATGACCCTATATGCGAGACAGCAAAAGAGACACAGCTGTATAGAACAGTTTTTGGACTCTGTGGAAGAAGGTGAGGGTGGGATGATTTGAGAGAATAGCATTGAAACATGTATATTATCATATGTGAAACAGATTGCCACTCCAGGTTAGATGCATGAGACAGGGTGCTCAGGGCTGGTGCACTGGGATGACCCTGAGGGATAGGATGGGGAGGGAGGTGGGAGGGGAGTTCAGGATGGGGAACACATGTACACCCATGGCTAATTCATGTCAATGTATGGCAGAAACCACTACAATATTTTTAAGTAATCAGCATACAATTAAAATAAAAAGAAAAAAATAATAAAATTTATTTGAACCCCACCCCCGCCAAAAAATAAAGAAATCCTAAAAGATGATGCTGTGAAAGTGCTGCTCTCAATATGCCAGCAAATTTGGAAAACTCAGCAGTGGCTACAGGACTGGAAAGGGTCAGTTATCATTCTGATTCCAAAGAAAGTCAATGCTAAAGAATGCTCAAACTACCACAAAATTTCACTCATCTCACGCGCTAGCAAAGTAATGCTCAATATTCTTCAAGTCAGGCTTCAACAGTACTTGAACTGTGAACTTCAAGATGCTCAAGCTGGATTTAGAAAAGGCAGAAGAACCAGAGATCAAATTGCCAACATGTGTTGGATCATCGATAAAGCAAGAGAGTTCCGAAAAACATGTACCTCTGCTTTATTGACTATGCCAAAGCCTTTGACAGTGTGGATCATAACAAACTGTGGAAAATTAAAGAGATGGGAATACCAGACCACCTGACCTGCCTCTTGAGAAACCTGTATGCAGGTCAAGAAGCAACAGTTAGAACTGAATGTGGAACAACATGGCTCCAAATCGGGAAAGGAGTACGTCAAGGCTGTATATTGTCACACTGCTTATTTAACATATGCAGAGTACATCAAGAGAAATGCTGGGCTGGATGAAACACAAGCTGGAATCAAGATTGCTGGGAGAAACATCAAAAACCTCAGATACACAGATGACACTACACTTATGGCTGAGTGTGAAGAAGAACTAAAGAGCCTCTTGATGAAAGTGAAAGAGGAGAGTGAAAAAGTTGGCTTAAAGCTCAACATTTAGAAAACTAAGATCATGGCCTCTGGTCACATCACTTTATGGCAAATAGATGGAGAAGCAATGGAAACAGTGGCTGACTTCAATTTTTTGGGTACCAAAATCACTGCAGATGGTGACTGCAGCCACGAAATTAAAAGATGATTGCTTATTGGAAGAAAAGGTATGACCAATATAGACAGCATATTAAAAAGCAGAGACATTACTTTGGCAACCAAGGTCTGTCTCACCAAAGCTATGGGTTTTCCAGTAATTGTGTATGGATGTGAGAGTTGGAGTACCAAGAAAGCTGAGTGCTGAAGAATTGATGCTTTTGAACTGTGGTGTTGGAGAAGACTCTTGAGAGTTCCTTGGACCACAAGGAGATCCAACAAGTCCATCCTAAAGGAAATCCGTCCTGAATATTCACGGGAAAGACTGATGCTGAAGTTGAAACTCCAATACTTTGCCCACCTTATGTGAAGAACTGACTCATTTGAAAAGACTCTGACACTCGGAAATATTGAAGGTGGGAGGAGAAGGGAATAACAGAGGATGAAACGGTTGTATGGTATCACTGACTGGACATCATGGCACTGGACATCATGACACTGGACATGAGTTTGAGTAAACTCTGGGGCGTGGTGTGCTGTAGTCCATGGGGTAGCAAAGAGTCGGACACGACTGAGAGACTGAGCTGAACTGAATTATTTTTAATCTCATTCCAGTAGGAATGCAGTCCAGTAGCAATGGTTAGTGACAATAACGTGACTAAACTAAACCCAGTTATCACCATACTTAAACCTTTAGTGCAATTTAATAGTTCAATTTTATTGACTCACTTTCTACATTTGGCTTCTGAGGCACCACCCTGTCTCTTTTCCAACCACATATTTGATTCCTCTACATCTCATAATGTACAGGTTTTGGTACATCAAATTGCCTATTCAAAATTCCCTCGGATGTTTGCATGCATGCTAAGTTGCTTCAGTCGTGTTCAGCTCTTTGTGACCCCATGGACGGTATCCTGCCAAGTTCCTCTGTTCATGGAATTTTCCAGGCAAGAATACCAGAGTGGGTTGCCATTCTCTCCTCCAGGATATCTTCCCAACCTAGGGATGCAACCCACATCTCATGTCTCCTACATTGGCAGATGGATTCTTCACCACTAGCACCACCTGGGAAGCCCAAATAAAGGAATGTTTAGCTTGAAGTTTAGCGTGCTTAAATAATGTAACAGGTTCAAAACCAATCTCTTGATTCTCTCACCACTAATAAAGAACGGTCTTTCTTTAAAAAATTTTCCCTTACTTTAGGAGCTCAAAGTAAATATCCTGATATCATCTGTGGCTTATTTGTTTCTCACATACTTCACATCCAACTCAGAAGTAAGTTGTATACCATCAGATTATATCCAGTACCAATCTTTCCACACCAACTTTTAAGATACTATTATAGTTCAACCAACCATCATTTCTTGCTTCTTTCATTGTATTACCTTCTTAGTCTGTTTCTCTACATTCACTCTTTATTCCTTAAAGTGTTTTTAATGTTTTTCATTTACTTGAAACCCTTTAAAACCCTCTTATATTAAAGTAAAATCCAGTGTCTTTATAATTGCCTATAAAAACCTACATAATCTGGTCCCCCATTACACTTTATGGCTTATATCTTTTGTACTTTTCCTTGTTCATTCTACTCCAACTAAACACTCTTTCCTCTGCTGATATTTTCCAAATATACATGCTTTCCATCAGGAAAGTCCAAGAATGTACCTGGACCTGAATGCACATCGTTTCTCTTGGATACTCAGCGTATTTCTGTATTTTTTCTCCCTCAGACATTGGCACCTAAGTCTTAGCAACTCTCATGCAGACAACCAAACAGCATCAACTTCTCATCTTACCTTTCATTCTTACCAGTTCTCACCAGACCATTTGTTTGATCCTGCCTTGGAAATATGAAGGTATAGAAATTATCAGCAGTGCTTTTGCTGGTCATCTTTTCTTTGACATTTTGTTTGTATTCCTCTTCAATAGTTGCTTGACTCAGCGTCTTTCTGTCTTCTCTACACAATGAAAAGACAAATTAACTGAGAATAGAAAAAATTAATTAAATCATATAAATTCCAAATCTATTCCAAAATATACTTATATTATAGAAAATACTCATTTTGGAAAGAGATTTATGGTGACTGGGCAGTTTCATGACATCTAGGCAGGGCTAATATTCCAGAAAGGAGCTAAGATTTTTGCATCCAGTCACAGTTTGTAACTGGTTTCTAATCACCCATCTGCAAGCTACACGGAGCACATCGGAGCATCACCTGTGCAGGAGACTGACTTTGGGACTGATTCTGAGAAAAGAGAAAGAAGCATGCCTTAGCCTCAATTCTGAGTTCATAACAATTTCTCAAGAATCTCATCAACAATCTATACACTACAGTTTTAAGAAAGGTAAACATGTTAAGATAAGTGGATAACTCTTGATAACCCCAAACACATTATCTTGCTGTATTTGTGTGGAACTCTCTATATACCATGGGCTGTGTGAAGAGGTTCTTCCTCAGGACAACATATTCACAGGACTCTGGAGGACCCAGTGGGACTTAGGGGAGCCTGAGGACTGGGGAAGAGGCTTCCTTTTTGTTTCAGTTGGAGACAAACTTATAACACACAGTACATAGTGCTGTAGTCTTCTCCTATCCTCTGGCACAACACTTCATTCTGTCTTCAACTTTATTCTGGAAGCCATCCTTTTCCTGCAAATGATGTTCTGCAGCTACAATATTTGGTGGATAATCAAAATTCAAAAGATCAGTTAACAATGAGTTGAATCTCCAAACAACATTCCTCAATGTCCTCCTGGAATCCCAGCCAGTGCTGTCAATCGAATGTTCTCTCAATAAACCTAGACATATTTCACCTGTCTCTGTGATGTTGGAATGCTATAACCTGGTGAAGCATCTCACTGTGGGAGGCACCACATTATATGCATCAGGAACTTCAATTTCACACAATTTTTCTACCTTGGTAGTAACCCTCATCTATCAAAAAACCACAAAACAGCAACAACAAATCCTGGGGTTTACAGTTAGCTGAAAGCAATAAATCTTGGTTGGATGAAGAAAATGAATTTTATACCTACAAGGTAAATTAGTTTCAACCTCTGTAACAAGTATCCTGTCTCTCACAGAAACCTGATGGGTGAAGTCAGAGGCTGTGTCTATGCTTGGGACTCCTTAAGATGATTATCCTGATTCAGTTGGCTTGCCAGCATCAGCATTATGGCTACCTTACTCTGGTCACCATGAGACAGGCGAGGCAGAATATGGGACAGGAAGTGGCCAGGCGCACAGTAGGACCAGAGTAGTGAGGAAGAGACTCAGCTACTCCCTTTTTCCTTGGCAGTCTTTTTTAAAAGCTGAAAGAAGCTAATCTCCACACACACCTCCCAGCCCCCAAATTGACTGGAATCCCAGAAATCGGTAGATATAGATAGCAATTAAAGAGTCAAACTCAGAGAAATATTTGGTAGTACCTAAATCAATAAAATTAACTATTCTGTGAAACTTACTGATTCTACAATTAAAATTCTGTAGTGAAAACTGAAGTATGTAGTGGCTTAATAAAGTCCACTTTTCCTGTGACTGTCACTGTTCAAAGTGACCCCTATGATCCCTGACTCTGGATATTCACATCATTGTGTAGTTCTCTCTGATATTGTGTCATAATTGGCTTGTGTGACCTATAAAATATGACAGAAGTGATGTACAATTTAGAAGTTTAAAGCATAATAGAAATTATGGCATTTACCTCTTGCTCTGTCTTAGATTATGTGGCTAGGGGGAAGCCTGCTGCTATGTCATGAGGTCACTTGGTATACTATGAAGAGATCCACTTACACCTTATGCCAAAGGCCCTATGAGTGACCCATCTTATGAGAAGACCCTTTATCTCCTCTCATGATGAGGTCTTTCATGAGAGGCCATGTGACTAACCAGTCAACAAGTTATTCATGAATTCCTAACTCACAGAAACTGTAAGATACTAATTTTTACTGTTTTAGTCCTTCATTTAGGGAATTGATTTTTTGGAGATTAATTTTTTGTGTAATAATGGGTAACTGGGATTTCCCAGGTGGCTCAGATGGTAAAGAATCTGTCTGGAAGGTGGGAGACCTGGTTTTGATCCCTTGGTTGGGAAGTTTAGCAGAGAAGGAAATGGCAACCCATTCTAGTATTCTTGACTGGAGAATTCCCTGGACAGAGGAGCCTGGTGAGCTATAGTCCATGGGGCCACAAAGAGTTGGACACGACTGAGTAACACAAATACAATGGTTAACTAGTATACTTTTCAAAATTAATGTCTTAAGTGCTAGTTTAGTGTATATCTGAATAACCTAAAAATTTGATGATTCTCCAGCATATAAACTTAGTGATTGCCTCCCACTGTAGAGGCTCCAAAAGGGCAGACACTCACTTTTCCAACATTTTCAATACTGAACACTGTACCTACATGTTAGATAAGCTCATTCAATTTCACCTGGGACTTTGAGTCAAAAGTTATTAATACAGTCAATCAAAGGTGATATAAAACAAATTCTAATAATAGCTTTAGAGACTATAGCAACTTCAAGCACCCTGGTGTGCCAGAGGCCACAGAACCAGTAGCCATACCCACTGCCTAGTGCTAGTGGCAGTCAAAGTTACAATTTCCAGTGTTCAGCTGTAGAAACAGGAGTCTTCACCCAACTGATTCAGTGGTGAAATTTGGCTGTGGCTTACACTTTCACTTTTCTTTTATTGTTGCCAGTTTTCCAAGCATGATAATCTAGAATTCCAGCAAATTTATTCATATATCAGTTGAGGTAACTGTAGCTGCTTGAATAAACCACTCAAAGCCTCAGTGGTTTAAAATATAGAAGTTTATTTCTCATCAAGTCACTAAACTTCGAGGCTTTTTAGTTAGTAGATGGCTTGGATTGTTTCCATCTTGATACTCTGTCACTCCCTAAGACTGTCAGCATCTGCAATAAAAGCAAGAACAAATAGGAATGAAGAAGTTACTCTATTTTAAAGTCATTCTTTGAAACAACGCGCATCACTTATCCTCACCTTCTTAGATGAGACCCAGACACCAGACCCACATGGATTCACGGGTGAAGGGTGATATTGTACATAATTTGCAGCAATTTCTTAGCAACAATTCTTTTCAACAGAATAGAAAATACAGAACCTGTGTCATAATTATCCATTTTTGTGACATTGTGCTATGAGTGTGTTACAATGAGTTTACTTGTTTGTTTTGCTTAAATCTGCCAGAGGTAGATTGTTTGCAACTGGGAATTCTTCCTAATATAGCTGTATTCTCATTACTTGATCAAAATCAACCTATAATTGGACCAGTTAGTATAAATTACATTGAATTAACTCTTTTTATGTTATTGACTTTCTTATTTTAATAATAAATGGATTATTTATCAATAAATAGCTCATGAAACCCACTCTCATCTGTGACACTAAACAGATGACTGTTTTAGTGACTCTATAACACTAAAAAAGTTGCAAGCCTCTGTTTGTGGTGTATACATTTAGAAACAAGGAAGGTCTCATAGTTATAAACAATTTGTCACTTATGGCAACATTATATTTGAAAAATCCCTAGAAGAAACTTATTTATTTTACTTCCATTAATCAACAATACCAATACCCAACACATAGGCATACATTTTTTTCAGAAATTATTTCAAATAAATGGAGACAATTTTCCCAGAAATAGTTGAGAATTATTTAATATTATATATTATATTTCCTTAGTCATATAAATAATTATAGTTATATAATGTTTTATTGCTATGGAGAATCTCTACAAGTAATAAATACAGATTAAAATTGTATTATTGTTCTTTAAATTTATTATATTGGAAAAAAGTTATTGTTAGGAGAACAAAAAGAAAAGACGTAGATTTGGAGAAAATTTTTGCAAACACATAGCTGATAAAGTGCTGGTATTAAAAACATATAAATGTCTCTTAAAACTCAAGAATTATAAAACAACCCAATTGAGAACTGGTCAAAAGTTCTAAAATGACATCTCACCAAAGAAGATATACAGACAGCAATAAGCTTATGAAAAGATGCTCAAGTTTGCTAATTATTAGAGAAATCAAATCAAATCTACAATGAGATATCACCTCAGACCAGTTAGAACAGCCATCATTCAGTTCAGTTCAGTTGCTCAGTCTTGTCCAACTCTCCGCAACCCCATGAATCACAGCACGCCAGGCCTCCCTGTCCATCACCAACTCCCGGAGTTCATTAAAAGTCTACAAATAATAAATGCTGTAGAGGATGTGGAGGAAAAGGAACCTTCATGTATTATTGATGGGAATGTAAATTGGTACAGTCACTTTGGAGAATAGAATGGAGATTCCCTAAAAAACTAATCATAGTTACCATATGATCCTGAAATCCCCTTCCTGGCCATGTATCAGGAGAAAACTCTAATTTCAGACTATACATGACATTTCATTTAGATTAAAACCCTCCAAGTCCAACCATTTTGCTGCAAATGACAAAATGTCACTCGTTATTATGGCTGAGTAGTATTCCATTGTATATATGTACCACATCTTCTTTATCCATTTATCTGTTGATGGACACTTAGATTGCTTCCATATATTGGCAATTGTAAACAGTTGCTGCTATGAAAATTTGGATGTGTGTATCTTTTAAAATTGGTGTTTTTGGTTATTTTCAGATATTTACTCACCAAATACTCCAATTTACTCCAAATTACGCTGAAGTAGAATTTCTGGGTCATGTGCTAGTTTTGTTTTTAGATTTTTGAGAAACCTCCATACTGTTTTCCACAGTGGCTGCACCAACTTACCTTCTTTCCAACAGTGCATGGGGGTTTCTTTTTCTCCACATCCTTGCCAAACATATCTCATGATGGTTTGGGTTTGTATTTCCCTGATGATTAGACATGTTGAGCATCGTTTCAAGTGTCTGTTGGCCCTCTGAACATCCTTTTTGGAAAAATGTCTATTAAGATCTGCCTATTTTTTCCCCCACGTTGCACAGTATGCACAACTTCCCCAACCAGGGATCAAATCCATGCCCTCTGCAGCAGAAGTATGGAGTCCCAACCACTGGACTGATGGAAAAGTCCTGCCCATTTTTTAAAATCAGGTTTATTTTTTTAAATGTAGAATTTATGAGCTGTTTATATTGTTGGATATTTAACTCCTTAAAAGTCATATCGTTTGCAAATATTTTCTCCCATTCTGTGGTTGTCCTTTTGCATTTTTTGATTCCTGAAAATCTATTTTTTAAATTTCTGAATAAGGATGGCTATCTCAAAAAGAATACTTTTCAATTTAACATAAACTTCACCTACAAATTTCAGAAATTTTTTATTCATAAATTAAGCAAATATTTTTCAGTCCTCTAATATGTATGAAGCCCTCTACTAGTCATTACAAAGATAACATAAGGTAAAGATAAACATGGCACTTGCTTCATAGAATTTAAAATCTGGTTAACAAAAAAAGTAGCTTTTCCTTATTATCCATTTGGAATGAATCAAGTTTTTAAGTAACAGAAATCACAGATACAGTGAAAAAAACACATAGGGCTTATTCACCTCATATGCAGACATTTCAGATGAAAGCAATTGCTGCCATTTCTTTGGGAGTTAAATAAGGTGGACCTATAACCATGGTCGTTGTCGTTGGCTTTTACTTGTGTCTCCCACGATCATAAGATGCTTAATGCAGCAGTTCATTATAAAGGAGTCTTATTGTACTTATTTCAGTGGAAAGATGAAAGAAGGAACAAGATGACATCTATGTAAGAAAAGCAAAAGTTCTATAAGAAGCTCACAATGTACTTCTATTTACATGTAAATTGGTCTAAACCTGGATTATATTGTCAGTATTGGCTAAAAGATGATCAAGAGGATTGCATGAGCCAAATAGAAGACCTTTCAACACAGGACTGGAAAATTACTAAGTATTATTTTCCAGTGCAAATGACCAATACAGAGAATTCCAAACCAGCTTGCAAAGAACACATTTAGAGATAATTCTCAATTCTGTTGGAAAACAAAGCATTAAATTTTATAAAGCATACATAAAACATTTGGCAATTTATTAATCCATATTTTGTTTGAAAGTTGTTTTAAAGGTAAAATGGTATATGTGTATGTATGCATATACATATATATGTATATATGGATAATATCCATTGTCCAATTTATTGTGCTTCCCTGGTGGCTCAGATGGTAAAAGAATCAGCCTGCAATGCAGGAGACCTGGGCACAATCCCTGGGTCATGAGGATCCCCTGGAGAAGGGTTGGCTACCCACTCCAGTATTCTTGCCTGGAGAATTTTATGGACGGAGGAGCCTGGTAGGCTACAGGCCATAGGGTAGCAAAGAGTCAGATATGACTAAATGACTAACAATATATATGTTAAGCATGTACTGACAATCAACTATATATTGGTGGTAGTATTTGATATCATGAACATAAGAATAAATAAGAGATGACTAGGTTCATTAAGTACTTCATAGTATAGTAAGGAAAGAGACACGAAAACAGATAATTATAAGACAATGTGATGTGATCTGTACAAAGTTAAATCTTCTAGTATAATGTGTCATATTCAAATAGTATTAGAATATTATAAAGTCTTTGGTTAATATGCCACTGGTGTTAATCCTTAACCTGGAAACCTCAGCAAGACTCATCTGGAAGAAGCTATTTTGGGGACTAGAAAGCAACTGAGCACAGTTTCAGGAGTTTTTTCTGATCCTAATACATAGAGGGGAATTAATACTTTAAACATGATAATATCACATATATTTATAGAAGCTCTTCTTTTCACTCTCTCATCAGGTAGAAATGACTTCAATTTAAGAAACTGTCTGGGACTAAAGGAAGCTAAATGGACTTGATAACTAAATTCAATTTATGATCTTGGATTGGATACTGAGACAGTTAATGATATTTAAATAAGTCCTGTAGGTTTTTTTTAACAATATTGTATCAGTGCTGATTTCTTGGTTTAGAGAATCATACTGTGGCTATGTAAGACTTTGACATTTTGGGAGACAAGGTCAGGTGTATAAGAATCTGCTGACTACTTTTGTAACTTTTTTGTTGTCTGAATTTATTTCAAAATGAAGAATTAAAAAAACTAAATGATAAAAGTATAGTACAAATTATAAAAGTAGTTTGATAATGTATTTCTGTTTCCCTAAGCTAGAAATATATCCTATAATTATATAAGTATTAGAATTTAACTATCCATATATTATTCTCTAAAGTGTACCTTTTATGTCATAGGGTCAGTATAAAAGAAAATTTAAGACAATACAGTATTTGTAGTTGCTGATGAAAATAACACTGTTTTTCTAAGTTTAGCCACCATGGTTGTCTTTTTCAAAGAAACCACAGATAACTTACTATTGATATTTTTTTTTGTACTTCTAACTCCAATAAAATATGCCAGATTCAGTTTAGCACTGAAACCTTCTGATGGTGCTTTCAGTTTTCTGTGGTTTCTATACTAAGACTATACCCTAACATTTCAGAAACTCACAGTTATTAACATCAAATCACCTTAGGAGACTTTGTGGGAATCTCAGAGAATTATGTCAACTAGATCCATCAAACTGGACAAGAAGAATAGGCAATGACCTGAAGTCATTCTAGCTTTTAATGATATATGCTGCAGATTGACGTATTATCTGGGACTACTATTTGTCTTACACAATCTGTAAGAAAACTCTGGTTTTGTCTTTTTCAGTGGACAGATGAAAAGATGAACAAAAATTAAAAGTTATATATATTATAGTACAAGTATAGGAAGAAGAGGTAATTATACTTGCTTTATACAAATCTGAGAAGGCATATTAATATTATGAAATATTTCTCACTAAAAATAATATTTTCATCATCAAAGTGCAATTTAACATTGCAAGATAGAAAATCCAGTACAGTCATTTACATTAACTTTTAAACGTTGAAAAATCTAGTTTCAAAGTATCAGCTAATTAGTTAGTCAATTGATGAATATCCAGGATTTTAGTTGAAAATCAAAGAGATGATTTTTTATCAAAGATGACAGCAAATCTTTTGCCACTCCTCCTGTCAAGAAATAGCATCTATCTCCTTATTTCTTTTTGTCTGACCTTATTACTTGCTTTAAATAACAGAATCTGGTAGTAGTGATGCCACAACTTCTAAAGTTGTACCTAAAGAGATTTGTGGTTTCTACTTTAATCACTTGCAATACTCCATTTTAAAATCTAATTGGAATTCTGTGAAAAATCCAATCTATAGAGAGAGATCCTCTTTACTAATAGGGAAAGAGACACTATTAGTAGCTATTACTAAAGCTACAGGGAGGGGCCACACACAGGTGTGAACTGTGGATTTTTGCTGTACAGTCTCAACTGAGTTCCCAGCCAACAGCCATTACTAAACTGTAAGACATGCGAGTTAGTCACCTTGGATGTTTCAATGGAGCTTCCAGGTGATTGCAGCCCCAGTCAATGCCACATGTAACAGAAGATCCACCCAATATGTTCAGACAAATCATAAAATCGTGAAAGATAATAAATGGCTGTTGTTGGTTTAAATGTTGAGATTATTATTCAGCAACAGATAACCAAAATAGAGTGTATTAACCACTTTGTTGGGGTATACAATTTCTGTGATCATAGTGGCAGCTCTGAATTTAGTTGGGAACCTCTATTATACTGCCATGTCAATTTTATTCCTCTGAATCTTAAAGCATTTTTCATAGTTTTTTTTTAAATATAAAATGCATTTTTACGATCCATTTATTTCGGTTCAAAAAATATTTGTTGAATCTTGTTCTTGCTACTTAGTTTAGTGAAATAGGAAACACTAAAAAATTATAAGATGTAGCTCATGTCATAAAAAGTCTTGTTATTATTATTACACAGAAATATATATGCAAAAAAAATTAAGAAGGAGTAAAGAGAAGGTTGGGCCTCCCTTGTGGCTCAGCTGGTAAAGAATCTGCCTGCAATGCGGGAGACCTGGGTTAGATTCCTGGGTTGGGAAGATCCCCTGGAGATTGGAACAGCTGCCCACTCCAGTATTCTGGCCTGGAATATTCCATGGACTGTATATTCCATTGGTCACAAGGAGTCAGACACAGCTGAGTGACTTTCACTTTTCACTTTCAAAGAGGAGATTGTCAGAATTGTCAGCTGGTGCCAAAAACAAATTTAAATGGGACTGAAATATTTCTGAAAGACTTTTGGGATGAAGAAAACAAGCATTCAATCTTATAAAATATGGAGAACTTGAACAGTAAAGAAAAGAAGGGTGAATGTACTCCAGAAATGATGGCAAATAAGAGATAGTGAAGAAACAAAGTTCACTAAAGCAGAATATAAATGTCAGATAATAATAGGATGAAATAGCCAAAAATGAAACTGATTTGTGTTTAAGAATAACATACCATTCAATTTGTTCAAATATTTTTCTCTTTTGTTCATAGATAAATATGTTTTTGAACATACAGAAAATAAATGTTTCTGTTGGCTATAACTACAAATTTCCTCTCATGCAAATGAGCATGACAGATTTTGCATTTAAAATTCAAGGAGCAAAATTTCATAATTTTGTACAAGTCTGTTTGCAATGCATAGATTCCTGATGGCAGAAATAGAGATTACTAGTTAGAATAGGAAGTGAAGTACGTAAATGATGATGAAGTGCAAATGTGCTGAAATCATATTAAAAGTTCTCACCTTCCTTTTTAGCTCCATTTTCTATATCCTTGACTAAAGAATATTTATCCTCCATCTGCAAAACTCATCTTCTGGTATTGTGTGGCAAAGCAAAAGGAAAACTCATGAGCACTGATCAAGGTCATAGACATTCAGGAGCCAACCAAATTACCACCAACCATCAGAAATATGAAAGATATTTCAGTTCAATTGCTGCACACTTACTTGTGATGCTGCTGTCCCTCAGAATCCTGGTGAAGAATTTTAGCTATTTTAGGAAAATAAAATTCTTATCTGAATAGGTGTATTCTTTTTATTTCAACTTATATACTGATTAAACCAAGGATGACAGGTAAACAAAACCGTTTATTATATAATCAAGGCTTTGAATTTAAAAATAAAAATAAATGGCATATAGACTCTATATTTGCTATTTAACACTCTTTTAGCAATTTCAAAAACATATTAGAACTATATTATCTCAGTCAAAACTGCAAGTGTTCTTATTTTCTTAGTAAAAAAGGATCACATTAATCATCTTTTTATCCATTAATCATTTACCCTTACTGCTATTGTAGGAGGCACTGGGGCACAAAAATGAGATATGCTCCATGTGCATTATACTCATTAGTCTTATTTCTAATAGCCTAGCTCTGTCTCTTAACAGTTAAGAAACATTAACACACTTCACTTTTCAATGCAAAAATGCAAGCACATGATTTTTTAGGTTGTCTGAACACTGAAAAAAAAAGTGTATTCATTAGACTCATATCTAGAGACTTTGCTTCATATATATTTATTCTTTAATCCACCACACACTTACTGAGTACTTATTTTGCAAACATACTGCTAAATGCTGAACATATAAAGATGATTAAGTTCTTGTACTCAAGGAGCTTTTATGGTCTAATAAAAATGCAGTAATGCAAATAAGCATTACTTTACTAGCGTGTGAGATGAGTGCAATGGTGTGATAGTTTGAGCATTCTTTGGCATTGCCTTTCTTTGGGATTGGAATGAAAACTGATCTTTTTCAGTCCTGTGGCCATTGCTGAGTTTTCCAAATTTGTTGGCATATTGAGTGCAGCACTTTCACAGCATCATCTTTCAGGATTTGAAATAGCTCAACTGGAATTCCATCACCACCACTAGCTTTGTTGATAGTGATGCTTTCTAAGGCCCCCTTGACTTTGCACTCCAGGATGTCTGGCTCTAGGTGAGTGATCACACCATCGTGATTATCTAGGTTGTGAAGCTCTTTTTTGTACAGTTCCCCTGTGTATTCTTGCCACCTCTTCTTAATATCTTCTGCTTCTGATAGGTTCGTACAATTTCTGTCCTTTATCGAGCCCATCTTTGCATGAACTGCTCCCTTGGTATCTCTAATTTTCTTGAAGATATCTCTAGTCTTTCCCATTCTGTTGTTTCCCTCTATTTCTTTGCATTCATTGCTGAGGAAGGCTTTCTTATCTCTCCTTGCTGTTCTTTGGAACTCTGCATTCAGATGCTTATATCTTTCCTTTTCTCCTTTGCTTTTTGCTTCTCTTCTTTTCACAGCTATTGGTAAGGCCTTCTCAGATAGCCATTTTGCTTTTTTGCATTTCTTTTCAATGTGGATGGTCTTGATCCCTCTCTCCTGTACAATGTCATGAACCTCCGTCCATAGTTCATCAGGCACTCTATCTATCAGATCTAGTCCCTTAAATCTATTTCTCACTTCCACTTCCTTATAGCCATAAGGAATTTGATTTAGGTCATACCTGAATGATCTAGTGGTTTTCCCTACTTTCTTCAATTTCAGTCTGAATTTGGCAATAAGGACTCATCTCACACGCTAGTAAAGTAATGCTTAAAATTCTCCAAGCCAGGCTTCAGCAGTATGTAAACCGTGAACTCCCAGATGTTCAAGCAGGTTTTAGAAAAAGCAGAGGCACCAGAGATCAAATTGCCAACATCTGCTGGATCATGGAGAAAGCAAGAGAGTTTCAGAAAAACATCTATTTCTGCTTCATTGACTATGCCAAAGCCTTTGACTGTGTCGATCACAATAAACTGTGGAACATTCTGAAAGAGATGGGAATACCAGACCACCTGACCTGCCTCTTGAGAAACCTGTATGCAGGTCAGGAAGCAACTGTTAGAACTGGACATGGAAAAACAGACTGGTTCCAAATAGGAAAAGGTGTACGTCAAGGTTGTATATTGTCACCTTGCTTATTTAACTTATATGCAGAGTACATCATGAGGAACGCTGGGCTGGAAGAAGCACAAGCTGGAATCAAGATTGCCGGGATAAATATCAATAACCTCAGATATGCAGGTGACACCACCCTTATGGCAGAAAGTGAAGAGGAACTCAAAAGCCTCTTGATGAAAGTGAAGGAGGAGAGTGAAAAGTTTGTCTTGAAGCTCAACATTCAGAAAACAAAGATCATGACATCTGGTCCCATCACTTCACGGGAAATAGATGGAAAAACAGTGGAAACAGTGTCAGACTTTATTTTTTTGGGCTCCAAAATCACTGCAGATGCTGGTTGCAGCCATGAATTTAAAAGACGCTTGCTCCTTGGAAGGAAAGTTATGACCAACCTTGATAGTATATTAAAAAGCAGAGACATTACTTTGCCAACCAAGGTCCGTCTAGTCAAGGCAATGGTTTTTCCCGTGGTCATGTATGGATGTGAGAGTTGGACTGTGAAGGAAGCTGATCGCCGAAGAATCGATGCTTTTGAACTGTGGTGTTGGAGAAGACTCTTGAGAGTCCCTTGGACTGCAAGGAGATCCAACCAGTCCATTCTAAAGGAGATCAATCCTGGATGTTCATTGGAAGGACTGATGCTAAAGCTGAAACTGCAATACTTTGGCCACCTCATGCGACGAGTTGACTCACTGGAAAAGACTCTGATGCTGGGAAAGGTTGGGGGCAGGAGGAGAAGGGGACGACGGAGAATGAGATGGCTGGATGGCATCACCGACTCTGTGGACATGAGTTTGAGTGATCTCCAGGAGTTGGTGATGGACAGGGAGGCCTGGCATGCAGCGATTCATGGGGTCACAAAGAGTCGGACACGACTGAGCGACTGAGTTGAGCTGAACTGAACGGAATCCCAGGGATAGGGAAGCCTGATGGGCTGCCGTCTATGGGGTCGCACAGAGTTGGACACGACTGAAGTGACTTAGCGGAACTGATTGCAAATAAATATAGCAATAAGATATCAAATGTTCAACAACACAAAATTTAGATAGGAATAAGTAGTTCTTGGTAATCATGGAGAGTTAGAAGATGCTTTATAAAAAAGGTGGTCCTTGATCTGAATTTTGAAGGCTAATCAGCAGGTAAACAAGCATGGTAGGTGATTCAAAAACCAAGACATACTACTGTCAGGGTGATTTGCGATTGTTTTGATAAGATGTAAAATTAAAAAAATTTTGTGCATGTGTATCTGAATGTATAAATGTGCACATAGATCTATGTCTCATTGCATAATGGGTTATCATTCCAGTTTGAAAAGAAACGAGAAGAAGCTGGTGTTGTTTGTGGATTCACTAAATATCATGAGTTTATTAATTTTTTAAAAAATCTTTGTAGATTCACAGATATGACCAGTATATTGTAAAGTAATTAGCCTCCAATTAAAATAAATAAATTAATTTAGAAGAAAAAAAGACGTGTCTTGATGGTTTCTTCGTTTTTTTTTTAGGGTTTTTACGTTCATTCTTGGACATAAACCCATTATCTTTACCACGTTCTCATGTTTGGAAAATAAGGATGAGGATATCCACATCCCAAAAGCGATCAAGAAAAATGCTAGAAAGACTACATTTTTTAAATCTGAATATTTTTAGACCTGATTTAGTGGGAGAAATATATTCAGGCAGATGCATGACAAGTGTATTATCTAGAAGTTCACTAATGATATGGGAACAGGAGCAAGGGACTGTAAAAACTACATATAAGAAAAATAATGATGGACAAATTTTCTATTAATAAACTTAAAAGTATAATTATAAAGTCAGAAACAACAATTATATCATCAGATGTCTTTATAACAATGCATAGACTTTGGATGTTAAACATGAAATTATACGAAATGTGAAATAGCTTCTTAATGCTTTGTGCATGTGTGCTAAGACGCTTCAGTTGTATCCAACTCATTGAGACCCTATGGACTATAGCCCACTAAGCTCCTCTGTCCATGGTGTTTTCCAGGCAAGAATACTGGAGTTGGTTGTCATGCCCTGCTCCAGGTGGCATCTTCCCAACCCAGGGGTCAAACCTGCCTCTCTTACATCTCTTGCATTGGCAGGTGGGTTCTTTACCACTAGTGCCACCTGGGAAGCCCCTTAAGTGCCTTGGCAGTTTTCAAAACTAGCCAGAAGCAACAAAAAGAAATATATAATTTAAAAGAAAGGTAAGAAGAAGTCCTGATGCTGCTGCTGCTGCTGCTAAGTCGCTTCAGTTGTGTCCGACTCTGTGCAACCCCACAGACGGCAGCCCACCAGGCTCCCCCGTCCCTGGGATTCTCCAGGCAAGAACACTGGAGTGGGTTGCCATTTCCTTCATCGCCTTCTCCAAGAAGAAGTCCTAGTATTGTATAAAAACAAAGTATACTCAGTGAAAATAGTAAAAAAGATAATTAAAGTACAATGGAATACATTTGGATGAAATGAATGGGAAAAATTTTATTTTTGTATAAACATACAAACTATGTATGTAAGGCATACAAACTATCCCTTATGCTTTTGTAAAAATATACAATGCAATGGAATGAAGGAAAGAGATCCATGCCTTGCTAATTCACAGTATATAATAGTCATACACAAAATATCTTCAATAGGAAATCATCTGCTACACATGTCATTCAGTTAAAACAAAGCTTTTGATAAGTTCTTGGCTTGACTTCATGACAATTTACCTCTAAAAAGTAGTCATGGGGAGAAAAAGCAGAATTTAGGAAAATGGAATGATCTGTCAGTTAAAATTTTGCTCTTTAAAGTGATGGGCTTTTTTTTTTTTTACATGCATACTGTTTTATTTATTTATGGCTATGCTGAGTCTTCATTGCTTCAAGTGGACTTTCTCTAGTTGCAAAGAGTGGGGACTACTACCTAGTTGCAATGCTTCTCTTGTTGCAGAGCATGTGCTTTAGTGTGCATGGGCTTCAGTAGTTGCAACAAGGGCTCATTAGTTATGGCTCGTGGGCCCTAGAGCATGCACACTCATTAGTTGTGGCATGCAGGGTTAGTTGCTCTGTGGCATGTGGAATCTTCCTGGACTAGGGATCAAACCCATGTCCCGTGCACTGGCAGGGAGATTCTTATCCACTGTACCACCAGAGAAGTCCTTTAAAGTAATGTGTTGAACCAGGAAATATTTCTCATTCTGTTAGGTTACTAGTGCTGTAATGAAAAGGGCAATTCTAGAGGCTAGAGTTCTAAGACCGAAGTGTCAGTAGGCTTGATTTCTTGTGAGACCTAAGATTTCTTCCCGCTTTCCATGTCCTCACACGGGTATCCCTCAGTTTGTGTTGTCTTGTGTGTAATCTTCTTCTTATAAGGACGCAAGTCATGTTGGATTAGGACACATCTGAATGACCCCTTTTAAACTTACCTCTTTAAAGGCCATATCTCCAAATATGGTCATCTTCTAAGGTAGTGGAAGTAAGGGTGATGATATACTAATTTGGGAGTGACACAATTCAATCCGTAATACTCATCTTAGGAAGCAGGTTAAGAAAATAGAAAAAGAACAGCAAATGCCCAAATGTTAGACCTGAGAATTTTTTCTCCGTCATAAAACCTCTCCCAGTGGTTCTGTCTTCAGTCACAGTGTAGATCAAAATTTGGGAAGGTTCTAATGCAAAGATCTAATTATTGTGGGTAAGCAGGTGACAAACCCAATGTTGTTTGGTGCCTTTTTAGACATATAATTCGATTATATTATGTTGATTATATTAGTACAAGCTTAAAGGTTCAATAGCAACAAAAAAAGCTTCCCCAGTGGCTCAGACTATAAAGAATCTGCCTGTAAAGCAGGAGACCCGCATTTTATCCCTGGGTAGGGAAGATCCCCTGGAGAAAGAATGGCAACCCACACCAGTATTCTTGCCTGGAGGATCCCACATACAGAAGAGCCTGGCAGGCAAAGAGTCAGACATGACTGAGCAACTAACAATTTCACTTTCAAAGATTCAACATTGGTAAGAGAGAATGTCGATCATGTGCCAGCTTTGGTTGGCAATGGTCATCAGATGAATAATAATGGTGTTAAGAGACCACTTCCAAGCTCCAGAGAGAAAAGGCTCACAATGTATTGCCCATGCTTGCTATGGAAAAGGTAAGGGAGAATAACTCTGAATGTTCTATATATGTGCCTTTCTCATATAATAGGAAATCTCTTAGTTTCTAAGAAAATTATAGTTTTCAATCATATGACCTCCTACAGTACTCAATTTTGGCTGCTGGTATCTTAATCTTACCGTCTTAACTACAATAATGCCCACATTATAAATGTGACTAGTATTTTTCTTTATTTCACAAGCAGGTTTTTTCACTGCTTATTATGTGGAATCATGCTTTAGCAGCATTTTTTTGTGTTTTTTTTCTACCGTCTCCAGATTCAAATCTGTCCTTTTGTTTCTTTGGCACCCTCCTGCCCTTACTGTCATGTCTTTTTTTTACATGCTTTCTCTCTTTTTTTTTTTTTTTAATTATTAAAAAAATTTTTTTTTCTTTGATAGTTATTTTTTTTATTTTTTCAAAAACAATTTTAGGAATATTTACTTAAAAACAACCTTATCTTAAAATGGAGTAACTTTGGTTTTATGAGCAGGAAGCAAAGTACAGAATCAAAAATGCATTACAGGAGCATTAAGTTCTACATTAGGTCACAGCATCTAATCTGAAATCACACCCATAATATCATTTTTCAGGATATCTGGGAAATAGTTATTTCCCAGGGTGTCTGAACCATAGCTACTCTATTTTGACTTTTAATTGTAAAAAAAAAATTTTTTTAAATAGCCAAAGCAGGTTTCACCATTAATGACATCAGTGTTTTTCTAGGTATGAGAAGATGCAAGAATTGGAACTCACAAAACCTTTTTCTGAAAAGATCTAACTATCTGAAGGCCTGTTCTGCCAGTTTTTTTCTTTTTTTCAGAGCACAGAGTGCCTCATTCCTGATTTTCACCCTGGACTTCCTTCAGGGGTTGTTGAAGGTCAGCAGCTTGCAATGGTCATGATGTAATCTTTGTAGAGACAGCTGGCAAGTACCAACTTCCAGTCAGCAGGGTCCCTTCATAGCCACATATCTGACCATGTGACACCATTTCATGGCCATTGTGTCCTGCGATGCTGGGAAGGCTCATTCCCAGATCTAGGGAATTGATGGGCCACTCAGTGTGCTAAAATTGGACCAGGCCTTGCAAGTAGCAAAAGTCTCTGGACCACTGTCTTACTAACCTCCTGGTCCAGGAAAATATTTCCTCTTGTTGCTTTTTCCCATACCCAGAGTCACATTATTATGATTATTGATCTCATATGGAACTGTCAGTTCAGCATTATATCACAGGCTCAGTGAAACAAGTGACATAGAAAATAATAAACCATAGCTAGCAGTTATTAGTAAAATAAGAATTATAAGCCAAGAACTTTCATTAGATAAAGCCTGGTATACCCCAAGTCACCTGACTTCATTTGTTAAATGATTATAGTCTGGTGTTAATCTCCTGATTGCACATTATGGAGCATCCGACCTTTATCTGAAGATTGGTTACTGAGATAAGCCTTAGAAACTAACCTAGAGTGTCCTTTTTAATAACTTAATTAGATCTTTTAGCAGTATCACGTAACAAGGAACTGTCTCAGCAGTGAGTCTTAGTAAACACTAGACATTAACAAAACTAGAAACTTAATTTAACAATTTACAAAACTTAATATTCCGTGATTTTTCATCATTAAGGCCCTGTAGCCAGGGAGGCTTTAACCCATCAAATAAAAAATGAGGTTTGTCAGGGAGCTGGGAAAAGCCAAGCAGCCATCTTGGATTTCCCATAACCCTGATTCTGATTTCCAGCTATTGTTTTTAATTTTCAAATTTAGAAGCAGACTGTTGCCATGGTTTAAGGACATTAGGATGGCACAAGTTTAACAGAGTTTTTGCAGAAGGAGAATGAGTTTTTACATGTCTACAAACCCGACAATTGGATTAATTTCTAAAACTAGCATAGGATCAGGCCTATGGTAGAAAAGCATTTGATTTATATGCAGAGGGCTAAGAAGTCAAGAAAACATTATAAATGATCATATGAATCAGGTCCAGCATCTTGGGCAAGCTGTCTACCTCTGATGTCGTCGTCTTCTCATCCTGGTGTAGTGTAGTTTCTTCTGAAAATAGTTCTTCCATCCAGGTTGGAGACAGTCCTTTATATTATGTCCTTTTTTTTTTTTAGTCCTGGTTGCAGGTCACGAGGCATCTGATCTTCATCCAAAGATAGATCACTGAGATAAGCTTCAGAAACAAACTTAAGGTGTTCTTTAAGAATTCAATTAAATTTGAGTCTTACTACTCCATTGGTAGACCACCATTAACAAACTGGGATTTAACATTTATTGAAACATCCTTTTCTCCCTAAAATCACCCTCATTTTTACCAAATATAACCAAATTAAGACATTTAAAAAATAGATCTGTTCTCAATAAACTTGACCTGATTATTTATATAACCATAGACCCCTTTTTTTTTTTTTGCTGAGACTTTTATGGAGTCTCAAACTTTATTTTTTTTAATTTATTTTTATTGGAGGCTAATTATTTTACAATATTATATTGGTTGGTTTTGACATACATTGACATGAATCCACCCCGGGTGTACATGAGTTCCCCCTCCCGAACCCCCCTCCCACCTCCCTTCTCCCCTTATCCTCCCTCTGGGTCATCCCCACATACCAGCCCCAAGCATCCTGTAACATGCATGGACCCTGAACTGGCGATTCATTTCACATATGATAATATACATGTTTCAATGCCATTCTCCCAAACCATCCCACCCTCACCCTCTCCCACAGAGTCCCAAAGAGAGAATTTTAAAAAGTAATTTGTAAGTACTTCAAAAGTGTCAAGATCCTGAAAGACAAAGCAAAGCTAAGGATCTGTTGAAGGACTGCTGGACGCTAAGAAGTAACACTTAAATTCAACATTGAATCTTGGGTAGGAGGATGAATCTTAGAACAGAAAAATGAACTTACGAAACCATAGTAAATAAGCTTTTGATATATTGACAGAAATATATACTAAACATACAGAATAGAGATCCCAACACACTGACATATGCAGGTATGGAACCTGGAAGAAGTCAGAGTTCGCAGGTCAAATGCTACTGCTGCTGCTGCTAAGTCGCTTCAGTCGTGTCTGACTCTGTGCGACCCCATAGAAGGCAACCCACCAGGCTCCCACATCCCTGGATTCTCCAGGCAAGAACACTGGAGTGGGTTGCCATTTCCTTCTCCAATGTATGAAAGTGAAAAGTGAAAGTGAAGTTGCTCAGTCGTGTCCGACTCTTAGCGACCCCATGGACTGCAGCCCACCAGGCTCCTCCATCCATGGGATTTTCCAGGCAACAGTACTAGAGTGGGGTACCACTGCCTTCTCCAAGCAGGTCAAATGAGTGACAAGTAAGTTAGAAAAAGTAATTAACTATGTTAAAAAAAGAATGAAACTATTTCCCTACCTCATTTACATATAGGATTATCCATCCATATTAACACTATTTACAATAGCAAAAACTTAGAATAAAGTTAAGAGGGTAACAATGGAAAAGAGGATAAATAACGTCACACACACACACCCCTACAACTAATATAAAACAGTCAAAGCAAATGAACTAGAACCACATTGATATTGCATTAATGGAAGTGAAAAATAAGTTTGACAGAAGACATATCACATGATTTTGGATGTGGGAGAATGGCATTGAAACACGTATGTTGTCATATGTGAAACGAATCACTAGTTCAGGGTCAATGCATGTTATAGGATGCTCGGGGCTGGCATGCGGGGATGACCCAGAGGGAGGATAAAGGGAGGAGGGAGGTGGGAGGGGGGTTCAGGAGGGGGAACTTATGTAAACCCGGGGCGAATTCATGACAATGTATGGCAAAACCAACCAAAAAAAAAAAAATTCAAAAATATATAGTAATATATATAGGTGCAATAAAATTACAGTACAAAATAGACACTGAGTATAAGATTAAAAATGGTGGTTACTTCAGTTGAACTAAAAATAAATAATTGTGTGAAATGCCAGGCTGGATGAAGCAGAGGATGGAGTCAAGATTGCCAGGAGAAATATCTCAGATACACAGATGACACCACACTTATGGCAGAAAGTAAAGAACTAAAGAGCTTCTTGATGAAGGTGAAAGAGGAGAGTGAAACAATTGGCTTAAAACACAACATTCAGAAAACTAAGATCATGGAATCCGGTCCCATCACTTCACAGCAAATAGATGGGGAAACAATGGAAACAGTAAGAGACTTTATTTTGGGGGGCTCCAAAATCACAGAAGATGGTGACTGCAGCCATGAAATTAAAAGATGCTTGCTTCTTGGAAAAAAAGCTATGACCAGCCTAGACAGCATATTAAAAAGCAGAGACATTACTTGCCAGCAAAGTTCATATAGTCAAAGCTATAATTTTTCCAGTAGTCATGTATGGATGTGAGAGTTGGACTATAAAGAAAGCTGAGCACCAAAGAATAGATGCTTTTGAATGGTGGTGTTGGAGAAGACTCTTGAGAATCCCTTGGACTGCGAGGAGATTCAACCAGTCCATCCTAAAGGAAATAAGTCCTGGATATTCATTGGAAGGGCTGATGCTGAAACTACAATACTTTGGTCACCTGATGCGAAGAACTGACTCTTTTGAAAAGACCCTGATGCTGGGAAAGATTGAGGGCAGGAGGAGAAGGGGACGACAGAGGATGAGTTGGTTGGATAGCATCACCGTTTCAATGGACATGAGTTTGAGTAAGCTCTGGGAGTTGGTGAAGGACGGGAAAGGCTGGTGTGCTGCAGTCCATGGAGTTGCAAAGAGTTGTATACGACTGAGCAACTCAACTGAACTGAACTGAACTGTGTGACATCCACATCATTTATTGCCCTGTCCATTGGTGGGCACACTGCATTTTGTTTGACTGGTCCTTTCTAAATCCCTTTGCCAATTTATTATCTAATATGCTGTTTGCCAGGCAATATGAAAATACTTTTACTTAACAGATTAGTCAGGTTCATTTGCACTTAATGACTGATAGTTTTTTGTGTTAACCATTTTATGTAGTTTATATTCATTATGTGATTTATTTAGTCTTTATTTTTATATGTAGGAGGGGTTTTAGTTTCATTCCAACATTTTCTTTTACATTAATAACTATATATAAAGTAAAAGACTTTTTTCCTTTCATATATGTTGATATCCTCCTATGATCAACAAGGAAATTAGTCATTAACCAGTTCTTTCCACCCTCCCCCCTTTCCTATAGCATCTGATATATAATAATAAATTTTAGCTTCAATAACTTAAAAACAATCAAAAAGTTTATTCTACCTTTCATACTGATCGCTATCTTCTTATTTTTTATGAATATACTTTTTCTACATCATCAGAGTGTGTAAGTTTGCCATAATTTACTCTTTTATAATCATTATTATAACCACTTTTTTCTATAAACATTGCTTACTCTTGGTTCTGAAGGAAAATGTTTCTTTTATGTTTATCAACATATTCATGCCAATGTTTATGATGTCATTTGGTAATCTAATTTAACTCTTTAATAGATTCCTCAAGAAACATCTGTGAAAATAATGTTTCCTAAGGTAATGATTGTGCCAGTATTATACACTTGTATTTTTATAACAGTGCACAGTCTTTTTATTTGAAAGTCAGCTATTTGGATATAAAGTATTTGGTTCACATTTTCTTTCCTAGAATATTAAATGTGTTATTGTCCTCTGGCATAAAATTATTATCTAAATGTCTAATAATAATTTGATTTCCTTCACTTACAAGTGGGTTTTCCTAGAGACCCAAAGGATATTTTCCTTTTATTAAAATCTAGTAGTTTTATCAGAATGTTTGTGTTTACTATTCCATGTGCATTTTTTCAGATGTATAGTATACTATTTCAATATTTCATTATGAAACTATTTTTATGAAAAATTAAACTTGAGAAATTTCAGGGATCTATTTTAAATGCAAATTTTAATTGTACACTTTAAAATTTAGTAATTTTTCTGTGCTATTAATTTTATTTACTTCTTTGGGAACTTGTAATAAAGGTAATTTATACAGTTGTAAATCAAAATAAATTGATCCAACAAGTAATATGAAATATAGGATTAACCAAAATAATAAGGCCTAGAAATTACCTACCAAATCTGACTTCTTTTTCCACCTTTCTACTGAAGCTTTGCAAAACTCTCTCATGACTTTCTCATCCCTATATCTACTGGCTTCTTTTGAGTTATCATTTTGGATTATTTCATACCTGATGAATTTGCTTCTGTTGATTACCTCTTTCTTAGGCTGTGTTTTAGTTTGGATTCTTTGATCTTTCCTAATCCTTTTTTCTATTTCTCAATTATTCTTTTTACTCTCTCTTATTACTTCTTAAGCAATTGACTTCCTAGAGTTCAGCCTTTTTTCATTTTTCTTTTCTGCTACACATGTCTGTAGGGATAGCATCTGCTCTCCAGTCTTTTGGTGGATACCATTGAAGATTTTCTAAATTCTATTTCATACTCTAATTTGTATTTTCAGCTGCTTACTGATTATTATTGTTCTGATAATACCTCAAACCTAATATGTTCATAATGAATTTCATTATCCTCCTCAAATGGCAAGCCTGCTTTTCTTATTCTGTTTGCATCAGAATAAATTTTCAATTATCTTATGAATTTGAATTGTGGTACAGGAGAAGACTCTTGGCTCCCGTGGACAGCAAGGAGATCAAGCCAGTCAATTCTAAAGGAAATCAATCCTGAATATTCATTGGAAGTATTGATGAAGCTGAAGCTCCAATACTTTGGCCACCTGATGTGAAGAGCTGATTCATTGGGAAAGACCCTGATACTAGGAAAGGTTGAAGGCTGGAGGAGAAGGAGATGACAGAGGAAGAGATGGTTAGATGGCAATAATAACTCAATGAACATGAGAGCATGAAACTGTAGGAGACTGTGAAAGACAGGGAAGCCTGTGTGCTTCAGTCCATGGGATCGCAAAGTGTCAGACAAGATCTAGTGACCAAAAACAGTAAAACAACAACAACAACAATCTTATGAATCATTGCTTGTATACACTTTTTCCTTCACATCTGGGTTCTTTCTGCATTACCTAAATATTGCTTCCTACATACATTTACTAGAAACTGCACTACCCCTACATTTAATTGAAGCTTTTTCAAACCACCAGCCTCCTAACTGGTGTCCCTGTTTGATGTGTCTACTACCTCCAAACTGCATATTCTCCACAAATAATCAGAACCTCACTTTAAAACATACAATTCAGTGTAGCATTCTCCTTTTTAAAAACACTCGATGGCTCCTTAGTTCATATAGCAATAGTTCATTTTATCATCACATCAGCAATGGCTCTTTATTATTTTTCTCTGTGAAGATGTCCATACATAGGAAAAATTACTTTAGCCAAAGCAGGGATGTGAGTGGTAGTGGGTAAAGGACCTAGTTTTGCCTGCTGAATCCTTTTATTCACTGCATTCTGGACCACCTCTGATGAATCTTGAGAATTCAAGATCAGTCAGTTCAGTTCAGTCGTTCAGTCATGTCTGACTCTTTGTGACTCCATGGACTGCAGCACATCAGCCTTCCCTGTCTATCACCAACTCCCAGAGCCTACTTAAATCTCATGTACAACGTGTCACTGATGCCATCCAACCATCTCAACCTCTGTCATCCCCTTATTCACCTGCCTTCAATCTTTCCCAGCATCAAGGTCTTTTCAAATGAGTCAGTTCTTTGCATCGGGTGGCCAAAGTATTGGAGTTTCAGCTTCAGCATTAGTCCTTCAAATGAATATCCAGGACTTATTTCCTTTAGGATTGACAGGTTGGATCTCCTTGCAGTCCAAGGAACTCTCAAGCATCTTCTCCAACACCACAGTTCAAAAGCATCAGTTCTTTGGTGCTCAGCTTTCTTTATAGTCCAACTCTCACATCCATACATGACTACTGGAAAAACCATAGCTTTCAGTAGATGCAGCTTTGTTGGTTAAGTAATGTCTCTGCTTTTCAATATGCTGTCTAGATTGGTCATAGTTTTTCTTCCAAGGAGCAAGTATCTTTTAATTTCATGGCTGCAGTTACTGTCATCTGTGATTTTGGGGCCCCCCAAAATGAAGTCTCTCACTGTTTTCATTGTTTCCCCATCTATTTGCATTGAAGTGATAGGATCAAGTAGATGTTTTTCTGGAACTCTCTTGCTTTCTCAATGATCCAGCAAATGTTGGCAATTTGATCTCTGGTTCCTCTGCCTTTTCTAAAAAATTTCCTGTTAAAAAGCCTCAGACTTCTCGGCGTTTTATTGAAGACCCTAAATGGGCTATGCCTATCTACTTTTTTTTTTAATACTCCCATATCATTTATCCTAAATTTTGCAATCCTAACTACTCAAAGTTCACTGAATGTAGCATTTATTCATTTGTTTTCTTTCATCGCTTTCTATGCTTAATAACTTGAATTCATCCTTCAAGTATTTCTTTTTCTTTGAATGAATCTCTCAAAACAAAACTAATTTTACTTCTATGCATTATCTCTGAGAGCAGTTTGCATAAATGTTTCCCATAACACTGATCATGCTTTTCTATCATATATCTTTCCTTTTATGTCCTTCTAACATAATATAAACTCTTGAAAATACAAGGTCTATGTCTTAGTCTACCTATATATTCCCAATTCCTCATAGTATAAAATATAAAAACATTCAGTTCAGTTCAGTTCAGTTCAGTTCAGTCACTCAGTCGTGTCCGACTCTCCGCGACCCCATGAATCACAGCACGCCAGGCCTCCCTGTCCATCACCAACTCCCGGAGTTCACACAAACTCATGTCCACAGAGTCGGTGATGCCATCCAGCCATCTCATTCTCGGTCGTCCCCTTCTCCTCCCGCCCCCAACCTTTCCCAGCATCAAGTGCATATGGTTTATTATTTACACTGAGTCTAATTTTCTATTCATTATACTCTGATATCAAGCCTCAGTGGTCATCCCAGGCTGAGAGTCCCTTTCATATTCATTGCATGTTAGTCGCTCAGTCTTGTCCAACTCTTTGTGACCCTGTGGACTGTAGCCTGCCAGGCTTCTCTGTCCATGAAATTCTTCAAGCAAGAATACTAGAGTGGATTGCCATTCCTTTCTCCAGAGGAACTTCCCAACGCAGGGGTGGAACCCTGGTCTCCTGCATCGCAGGCAGATTCTTTACCGTTTGAGCTACAGGGAAGTCCTTCATATTCATTGCTATGTAGTGTTTTAAAAAGATGCTGCAGTAGTAGTATCCTTCATCCCACGTGTTCTTCCAGTATAGGATTTGACAAGCTACAGACTATTAAGCAAATCAGTCTAGACTTATATCACCTTGTTCATATTTTACTTCCCTCAAGCTAGGAATTTTTTTTTTTACCTTTTTAACAATTATAAAATAATGAAGAATACATGACAGATTGTGTGGGGGACACAGAGCCTAAAATATTTATTTGCCCCTTTCCAGAAACTTTGCCAAACTCTGTCATAGAAACTTTACACATCTTTCAAGTGTGGTATTTAATTGCCTCCCCCTTAAATCTATGGATTTATGACTTACTTACAAGTGATAGAATGTGATGGGTATGACACTGCATGATCCCCAAGCCCCAAGGCAAAGTAAGAAAAGACAATGCATTGCTCACCTTGCTTACTGAAACACTCATGCTTATGTCCTGAGATTGCCACATGGAAAGGAAGCCTGAACTACCTCACATGGAGAAACTACATGCAGAATCTATGTGCCTGTGTGAAGAAAGAGAAATATCCAATCAGCTCCCAACCACAACATTGTAACTACAGCCACTATCTGACCACAGCTGCAAGAGAGACTCAAACAAGAACCACTCATCAAAGCTCTTCCCAAATTTCAATCTTAGGTTTTTGTTATTGTTTGTTTTTATTGAAAATAAAGAATGATATAAGATCTCAGGAACTAGAACCAAGATCCCAGAGAACAACAGTCAGAGTAGTAATTATCCATAATGAAGAAACTGGTACTATGTGCTTATGCAAATTGAGAGAATGGACTACATTGTTACATGCCGTATGATTCTGTCTTTATAAAGTCCAAGAACAAGAGAAAGATAATTTCTGCTGTTCTAACATAGGATGGTGATGACCTTTGGAAAAGGGGAGTAACTCAAACGGGATACAAGAAGAACATCTGGGTTGCTGGTAATATTTTGTTTCTTGATCTGAGTGGTGATTACATGGTTGTACACTTTTGAAAATTCATCGAGTTGCATTCCTATGACTTGTAAACTGTGTTTAATATTACACTTCACTTTTGATGGTGCCTATTTTTAGGCATCAAGTACTTGCAGTTATATATTAATATTCAGTGAAATATGCCTTGGTATCGAGATGGTGAAGAAATTAAAGAATATGAAAAGGTTAGAGAGAGAAGGAACATAAAAGATCACAGAATACAACCATAATTTTGCATCTGACATATCAACGTGGTATCACATACAAAGTCATGGTGCAATTTAGAAACTGAATTAAATGGTTTTATGGTTCTTTATTTAGGTTTCTTTTCACAGTATAAAAAGTTACAAAATAAAGATATGTTGCTTATTCTTGAATTTATTGCATTATGAAAATGATTTATGAAAATTATTGTCAACTCCTCTACCACCATCTTTAGGTTATGAACATATATATAACTTGTATTTATACTTCTAGTTCTTATAAAAACATCATGGCTAAGTTTTATTCACTGCTGACCCAGCAAGTTTCTGGCAGATTTGACCTCAGAAGACCCTTTTAATCTTAGAGACCTTGTAAGTGTCTATACTTGCAATATCCTCTAACTCTGCTAAAAAGTCAGTCTCTGGGTTGTTTCCCATTAAAGAGGTGTAAAAGCTTAGATTTCAGCCTGTTCACTCTCTGCAGGCATCAAGTCTTTATTAGGTATTTTTCCTAGCACATAAGCCAGGACTTCATCAAACTGCATCCCACTGGGTACAAAGACTGTTCTTAAGTTTCTGGAGAGAAATATCTTTTGCAATGACTCCTCTGTCCTTTTTCTGATTTCTAGGTCACTTTCAACTTGTTCTTTATAATATGTGGAGATTAATCAGTCAGCTTTTCTGATGACCATATACTGTTAATCAGAACAGCTTCAGCACACTGCTGCTCTGGGCTCGTCTGTTAGCTGCTCACTGTTCCTTTGACTACATGCCCTTTCTTATCATCAAGAGGTTATTTAGCATTTTATGATGTTTTTACATTGGAACTTGGCAGTTTAGTTTTTCTACCTTTATGATTTTGATTTTTTTCTGACTAAAAGCAATATATAGGCAGCATTAAAAGATTGAACAGGAAATCATTGTAATAACAATATAAAAATGATCATAGTAATAGTTAACATTTATTTGCAGGTTACTCTGGAGTACTGTACTATTTTTTTACACATATTAATATACACTCATATTTTATCTAACTCCACAATATCTTAGGGAGGTAGGCACAAATATGGTAAATGGAAGACAAGTTAAACTACTTCAAAATCCTATGGCTAACAAATGACTGAACTGGGAGTCAAATCTAGATCTTCTGTATACGAAGCCCCAGATCTCTCTTAAATCTACTGCTCAAAAAATAACCATTGTTTACATTTTAGAGTTTTTCTGTCATGTAATAAACATATAGAGCTCAATAATTTTCTATATAATTGGGATCATTCTTTACATAAAACTTATACCCTGCTACTAACACCTAGTACTTAACAATTTTCTCATTTGATTAAAGTTTAAAATATCTGAAATCTGTTTTTTCTGGGTTGTACAGTATTAATAACAATTTTTCAATGTTACAATGTAACAGCTCTACGGGATAATGATAGACAGGAAAGCCTGACATACTGCAGTCCATGGGGTGACAAAGAGTCAGACATGACTTAGCAACTGAACAGCAACAACAGCTATTCATTTCTCATATACATTACATGAGGTAAACAGCTCAACTGTACTCTGCTGGGCTCTGCTTTGGATGATCTAGTCTTAGCTTCAAGTGTCTTCTTAACCAGAATTGGAGCTGGAGAAGAAACTTTTATCTGGAAAAAAAGTGCTCATGGAGGAACACTAGAACAAGAGGAGCCCAGTTAAGTCACTCAACTGCAGCTAAACCCATGTTCAGATACGTGAAAAGTCACAAATGTTTATATCAAATTGGCAAAAGTATACCACATGGCAAAACCCAAAGACAGTGGTAGCAGGGAGCACAGCAAAGGCAGGAAGGGAACGAATGATTATAATACAACCCAAATAATATAACCCACCAGAGTATTCATTTCCATTCTTCAGGCAAATATACATTCACCCCCTCCTCAAAGCATTGAGATGTCTTTTCTTGAAGTTAAAATAGTAACAAAGCCTAAGATCTTGGGATTCAAGAGCTTCTATTGAATCAAAGAATGTTCAGTTAAAAAGACAGATTATCTGTTCCCCCTACATACACAAAGAACAGTGAGGGGACAAGAACAGGATAATCATAATGAATATTCACATGGAAACAGAAAAAAATACATATTCCCAGTAATCACTGGTTCTTAGAAATCCTGAAACCCCACTGGGCAAATGTGAGATTGGCCCTAACCTAGGGAATATTTCTTGTCTAGGCTCCAGCTCTGTCCCATAGAATTAATAATTCTGTCCCTGGTACTCCAAGGCACTTAACTCTGTGTTTGGGAATATTTTCCTTAGTGTAGTTTAGAGGTTTTGTGATGTACCCTCTTTGCCATTGAGCAATTTTTCCTTCTTACAGAGGGCTGAGGGAACAAGAGAACTTTTACAGCTAGAAAATTTACAGTCCTTTTAACCAAGATATATAACATTTTGATGATAAATCTCTCTCAAAAACTGCTGTTTTTCACCTCTTTAATTCTAGTCAGCATTACAAAATAGCAAAGTCTCAATACTTATTGACATATATCTGTCACAAAAGACTTAACTGATATTCTTTGTGTTTATCAGGTTTCTAAGAATATACAGAAGAACTGTTCAAAAAGATCTTCACAACCCAGTTAATTACGATGGTATGATCACTAACCTAGAGCCAGACATCCTGGAATGTGAAGTCAAGTGGGTCTTAGGAAGCATCACTACGAACAAAGCTAGTGGAGGTGATGGAATTCCAGTTGAGCTATTTCAAATTCTGAAAGATGATGCTGTGAAAGTGCTGCATGCAATATACCAGCAAATTTGGAAAACTCAGCAGTGGCCAGAGGACTGGAAAAGGTCAGTCTTCATTCCAATCCCAAAGAAAGGCAATGCCAAAGAATGCTCAAACTACCACACAATTGTACTCATCTCACACGCTAGTAAAATTATGCTCAAAATTCTCCAAGCCAGGCTTCAGCAATATGTGAACCATGAACTTCCAGATGTTCAAGCTGGTTTTAGAAAAGGCAGAGGCACCAGAGATCAAATCGCCAACATCCGCTGGATCATGGAGAAAGCAAGAGAGTTCCAGAAAAACATCTATTTCTGCTTCATTGACTATGCCAAAGCCTTTGACTGTGTCGATCACAATAAACTGTGGAAAATTCTGAAAGATATGGGAATACCAGACCACCTGACCTGCCTCTTGAGAAACCTGTGTGCAGGTCAGGAAGGAACAGTTAGAACTGGACATGGAACAACAGACTGGTTCCAAATAGGAAAAGGAGTACGTCAAGGCTGTTTATTGTCACCTGCTTATTTAACTTATATGCAGAGTACATCATGAGAAACGCTGGGCTGGATAAAACACAAGCTGGAATCAAGATTGCTGGGAGAAATATCAATAACCCAAGATATGCAGATGATACCACCCTTATGGCAGAAAATGAAGAAGAACTAAAGAGCCTCTTGATGAAGGTGAAAGAGGAGAGTGAAAAAGTTGGCTTAAAACTCAACATTCAGAAAACTAAGATTATGGCATCTGGTCCCATCTCTTCATGGCAAATAAATGGGGAAACAATGGAAACAGTGTCAGACTTTATTTTTTTGGGCTCCAAAATCACTGCGGGTGGTGACTACAGTCATGAAATTAAAAGACACTTACTCCTTGGAAGGAACTTATAACCAACCTAGACAGCATATTAAAAAGCAGAGTCATTACTTTGCCAACAAATGTCCATCTAGTCAAGGCTATGGTTTTTCCAGTAGTCATGTATGGATGTGAGAGTTGGACTATAAAGAAAGCTGAGCGCTGACAAATTGATGCTTTTGAACTGTGGTGTTGGAGCAGACTCTTGAGAGTCCCTTGGACTGCAAGGAACTCCAACCTGTCCATCCTAAAGGATATCAGTTCTGGGTGTTCATTGGAAGGTCTGATGTTGAAGCTGAAACTTCAATACTTTGCCCACCTGATGCAAAGAACTGACTTATTTGAAAAGACCCTGAGGCTGGGAAAGATTGAAGGCAGGAGGAGAAGCGGATGACAGAGGATGAGATGGTTGGATGGCATCCAACCTGCAGTGTGAAGAAAGAATGGGGAAGAGTCCAAAGTAGATGGGAAAAGACAGTTTGTAGGCCAACAGTAGAATTTAGATAGTAGAAGATTATAGATTGGAATAGAGTAGTGGCACCGAATAAGGAGACACGCAGATTTAAAAGGTTTAACAGAATAGACAAGTACTGGTAGTGAATTTGATATGTGAGTGAGGAAGAAGGAAATGTCATAACTGATTCAGAGAAACTCAGAAATTTGTTTTGTGCAACTGGATACATGTGATAGAAATCACTGAAACAGGAGCTGTTTTCTTTATAAAATAACTAGTTAGTTCTTAAACGTGTTGAATAGTATGTGCCCTTAAAACATTCAAGTGGCGATGTGGAGTATGTGTGCATGTGTGGTAAGTTGCTTCAGTCGTGTCCGACCCTGCGACCCTGTTGACTGTAGCCCACCAGGCTCCTCTGTCCATGGGATTCTCCAGGCAAGAATACTGGAGTGGGTTGTCATTTCCTTCTCCAGAGGATCTTCCCAACCCAGGGATTGAACCTGTGTCTCCTGCATTGCTTGCAGATTCTTTACCCCTGAACCACTGGAGAAGCCCAAAGTGGAGTATACAGTTGGATATTTGAAAGTTAGAAAATAAATCTTGATTAGAAATATAGATTAATGAGCCTTTAAGCTAAATTTGGACACAGATGAATTTTTAAAGGCACTTACCCTGTTTTGTGAGCATTTAGATTCTCTTTTCTTTTAATAATAAAAAATTCATAGTTGTCAGCTCTTTCATGTATATAGAACTTTTCTTTGTGCAAGAAGTTTGTAATCTCTTGGAAGATGGGAAATTTACTTCCAGTGTCCAGAATAGTGGCTTATACTTGGTAAGAGTTTGCTAAAACTTAGTGAGTAATTTAATATTGCAAGTAGAATCATCTATCTAGCATTTTGGTTGGAGTATTCTTACTGTTTCTATGATTTCAAATATGGCTTTTAAAGTTGCTGTTTCAACTCTCAGCCATGTATGTCTCCATTCATTTTTGCCTGGTTGTTTCCTTGTTCAACTATTTACATAGAAAAGACCATTTATAAACAGTTGTGCTCTCATTTCTCTGCACACTTAAGACCAAAAGAGTATATTTTCATAAATATTTTCTACACAACTTTGTTCCTTGTGTTTACATTGAAACTAAGTTGTGGTGAAGTGGGAGATGGGAGAGTCTATCCAGTATCCACATACCTGATCAATTTCAATTTTTGATACAATGGTAGTTAGTTTCTTTAGGGTGGGTTGGGTTTTTTTTCCCCCTGAGCCTACAGAAAAGACTTTTGGAAAATATTAAGAATGGATTATATGAATACAAAATTTGATCAGCTCTATGGGGGCTGGTATTTCAGTTTTCATGAATACTTCAAAAGAACTAGGGGAATATTAAGATATGTCATCCCTGACCCACTTAAAGTTTTTCATATATAGTGTGTTCCATTTATAAAGCAGAAGTGTCTGTTGGATGACTAACACAAAAACAGATTTAATTCAAAGGGCAGTAGGAATTTCTTAGCTTACTGTTTATTGTCACAGCTGCAGTATGAACCAATACATTCAGGGCCTCTACCCCATATATACAAAGAGAAGTCCAAAAGGAGCTAGCCAAGCAGACAGGAGTTATGCTAAACTGGCCTCAGCTGCAGGTCTCTTTCTTCATATCTTCCCACAGCAGAATGGCCCTTCCCTGCCAAGACTAGAGCAATCATTTCTCATGCAAATTATACATTTCTGAATGCCAGAGAATGGAAAAACAATGACACCTGGAACCACAGTCTACTCACCAAACACCCATTATAAAATGAGATCATGTTTGAAAATATGCAGGTGTTGATCTCCAACAGCTTTTTACAGGGAAGTAATGCATTTGGGCAAGGAGCCACAGGTGCTTTTTATAGGTGTTTTCCTTTTTATTTTTTAACCATCTAGTGGCATATTAGGCTGAGAAAGACTATTATCAGGGTTTCATTGTCATATAAATCCTCTTTTGTGGAACAAGAAATTGTAATAGGATGGAATTTTGACACACAAATACAGAAGGATGACACTTACAAAATACTGGGTTGGCCAAAAAGGTAGTTTGGGTTTTTCCATAAGATGGTGTGGTAAAGACCAAACAAATTTTTTGGCTGACCCAAAGTTCATGTTGCTAAAATAAATTCTTATACAGTCGATTCAGTTATTGTAAACTCTCTGCTTCTTGAGAGATCTGGGGGAAAAAAATCAGGCTAATAAAATAACTGAGCTTACTGTCTGTAAACAATATTTTTACATTGGGTTATGTGTAAGTCCACTTTAAGCTAGGTATCTATATTAGCCAGTTATTTCCCCAATCTGCTGGCTTCAGCCCTTTGCCAAGTCTCTAGAATGCCTTCAAGCCATGCCTAATGCCACCATTGCACATCTCAAATGGAATTCTCCAACGTCCAGATATTCTGCTAGGCATCCCTTGTTTTCTCCCCAGTGCACAGATTCCAGGAGCTGGTGTGCTCATACACTTGGGACTATATCTCCTCTTTTGAACCTCCAGAATGCTAAAGCTTCCTGTTGGTCCATACCATCTTAAAGCAGGGACAGGAGAGAGGAGAGAATGTGTAGACGAGAAGAACAGGATTCTCTTTGGTACTGTACTCTTTTAGAGGGTTCCCCAATCATTTCAGAGATAGGTAAAACTTCTCTTTCAGAGTTTTTATTATATTCCTTTTTCTCCCTGGGGCTTCCCTGATAGCTCAGTTGGTAAAGAATTTGACTGCAATGCAGATGACCCTGGTTTGATTCCTGGGTCAGGAAGATATGCTGGAGAACGGATAGGCCACCGACTCCAGGACGCTTGGGATTCCATTGTGGTTCAGCTGGTAAAGAACCCACTTGCAATGTGGGACAACTGGGTTCAATCCCTGGGTTGGGAAGACCCTATGGAGAAGGGAAAGGCTACCCACTCCAGTATTCTGGCATGGAGAATTCCATGGAGTATGGACTATGGAATTCTCCATGAGGAACTTTCACTTTCACTTTCTCTCCCTGGGACCCAGATATTAGTCCAAGATAGCTAGCATGAACTTTAATAGCAGCTGGCATTTTTCTCCAAATTTTCTCTGAGGATGTCTTTTGTTATATGCTTTAGATAGTCATCCCAGATTACTTCTTTATTTAAGACAATTCCTTCATTCAGTTCAGTTCAGTTCAATCGCTCTGTCGTGTCCGACTCTTTGTGACCCCATGAATCACAGCACACCAGGCCTCCTTGTCCATCACCTACTCCTGGAATTCACTCAAACTCACATCCATCGAGTCGGTGATGCCATCCAACCATCTCATTCCCTGTCATCCACTTCTCCTGCTGCCCCCAATCCCTCCAAGCATCAGAGTCTTTTCCAGTGAGTCAACTCTTCGCATCAGGTGGCCAAAGTACTGGAGTTTCAGCTTTAGCATCAGGCCTTCCAATGAACACCCAGGACTGATCTCCTTTAAAATGGACTGATTGGATCTCCTTGCAGTCCAAGGGACTCTCAAGAGTCTTCTCTGACACCATAGTTCAAAAGCATCAATTCTTCAGCGCTCAGTTTTCTTCACAGTCCAACTCTCACATCCATACATGACCACTGGAAAAACCATAGCCTTGACTAGACGGACCTTGGTTGGAAAAGTAATATCTCTGCTTTTTAACATGCTATCTAGGTTGGTCATAACTTTCCTTCCAAGGAGTAAGCATCTTTTAATTTCATGGCTGCAATCAGCATCTGCAGTGATTTTGGGGCCCCAAAACATAAAGTCTGACACTGTTTCCACTGTTTTTCCATCTATTTCCCATGAAGTGATGGGACCAGATGCCATGATCTCAGTTTTCTGAATGTTGGGCTTCAAGCCAACTTTTTCACTCTCCTCTTTCACTTTCATCAAGAGGCTTTTGAGTTCCTCTTCACTTTCTGCCATAAGGGTGGTGTCATCTGCTTATCTGAGGTTATTGATATTTCTCCCGGCAATCTTGATTCCAGCTGGTGCTTCTTCTAGCCCAGCATTCCTCATGATGTACTCTGCAAATAAATTAAATCAGCAGGGTGACAATATACAGCCTTGATGTACTCCTTTTCCTATTTGCAACCAGTCTGTTGTTCCATGTCCAGTTCTAACTGTTGTTTCCTGATCTGCATACAGATTTCTCAAGAGGCCGGTCAGGTGGTCTGGTATTCCCATCTCTTTCAGAATGTTCCAGAGTTTATTGGGATCCACACAGTCAAAGGCTTTGGCATAGTCAATAAAGCAGAAATAGATGTTTTTCTGGAACTCTCTTTTTCGATGATCCAGCAGATGTTGGCAATTTGATCTCTGGTTCCTCTGCCTTTTGTAAAACCAGCTTGAACATCTGGAAGTTCACAGTTCATGTATTGCTGAAGCCTGGCTTGGAGAATTTGAGCATGACTTTACTAAGAATAGCAAGGAGAGATAAGAAAGCCTTCCTTAGCTATCAATGCAAAGAAATAGAGGAAAACAACAGAATAGGAAAGACTAGAGATCTCTTCAAGAAAATTAGAGATACCAAGGGAACATTTCATGCAAAGATGGGCTTGATAAAGGGCAGAAATGGTATGGACCTAACAGAAGCAGAAGATATTAAGAAGAGGTGGCAAGAATACACAGAACTGTATAAAAAAGATCTTCACGACCAAGATAATCACGATGGTGTGATAATTCACCTAGAGCCAGACATCTTGGAATGTGAAGTCAAGTGGGCCTTAGGAAGCATCACTAAGAACAAAGTTAGTGGAGGTGATGGAATTCCAGTGAGTTATTTCAAATCCTGAAAAATGATGCTGCAAAAGTGCTGCACTCAATATGCTAGCAAATTTGGAAAACTCAGCAGTGGCCACAGGACTGGAAAAATTCAGTTTTCATTCCAATCCAAAGAAAGACAATGCCAAAGAATTCCTTCATTAGCTGTCCCTTAATTCCCTGAATATATGCTTCACTGTGGCCATCCTGCCAGTTTGCCTGTTCTAAAATCCAACATCTATTCATAAATCAACAAATATTTATTGCAGCTCTATCACTGACTAGATACTACACAAGTAGGTTTTTAATAAAAACTTTATCCCTAGTTTTTATTTGCTTCAAAATTACTATCCTGTGTGACTGTTAGAATCCAAAAATAATCTATTTAACTATGTTTTTGCAAAATACTAAACACAAAAAGGAAAGACTTGCAATTTTGTGTATGTGTGGGAGTACATGTTGTTGATATTTTCTGAGTGTTAACTGATCACAAAACTTCTCTTAACCTCCCCAGTCTGCCAGCTTTCTTTTTTCCAGGGAATGTGGAACCAAATAGTATACTTAAACTTTAAAAATATTCTCGATAGCCTCATCAAACCTCTAATATATTCCATGCTATCACCTTTATTGCAGGTGGTGAGTGATGAACCTTGATTTGGAGTACTGGTTTCAGACTTTCTTTAAATATTTTTCATGGGCAACCTGAAATTTCACCGCAGTATGTGATAGTACTTCACACCTCAATCTGAGACAAAAGGGAACATTGTGTTATGTGCTACTGGAGTCACTTTTTTCACTCTCTTCTTTTTCAGGATAACTCAGTTCAAGCAGTTGTCTACAAGGGCCAAGCTAAGTTGTGGCAAAGTTGAGTCTTCCTTCTGTAGCAGATGCACTCAGAATCCACTGAGGAAATAAAACAGATTGACTACATTTCTCACTAACTCCTTTCTTACCACTGTGTCTCCTGCAACATTTTCTTGGAATAATATTAAGATGTCTTTCTTTCATCAATGTAATTAAATTTCTACCTTTTAGTCCCCCTCTTATTCTTCTTGTGGTCAGTGTTGAGAAATAGCATAGATGTTGGTTCCCAGGGGAAAGGAAAAGATTTAAAAAAAAAAGAAGAATAGGAAAACAGAGATCCACGGGATTCAAATATTATGACCTAAAAGTGAAAAGACTCTGATGCTCGGAAGGATTGGGGGTGGGAGAAGAAGGGGACAACAGAGAATGAGATGGCTGGATGGCATCACCGACTCTGTGGACATGAGTTTGAGTGAACTCCGGGAGTTGGTGATGGACAGGGAGGCCTGGCGTGCTGTGATTCATGGGGTTGGAAAGAGTCGGACATGACTGAGCGACTGAACTGAACTGAATTGAAGCTTGTGAACTAATCTGCAGTTTAATGTTTGTTATCAGTATTTTTTCCGTCTTCTTTTAAATCCTTTTTACATCAATTCCCTTTTCCAACTCATCACCTCATGATGAAAGGATTATTATAGATGAAAGCCTTCAAAAGTATCTCATGCAGATACAGCATGTATCTTCTGCCTCAGGAGCCTTTACAAACTTATTTAAAATCTTTAAAATATTATCAACTCCACACCTTTCATATTAGTAACTAGGCAAAAATAAAAACTATACACTAGAGAAAACAGCATTTCACAGAAACCAGCAGGTGTATAATAGATCAAAAATCTATTTTCTCCTTTAAATGAAGTGATTTCTCTGTGAAGACCTTTATTAAACTTGGCATAAAGAAGAAATCTATGAAAATCATTCTCTTCTCTAAAATATTTTCAAAAGTACATCAGAATAAAAATCATATCCCAATATTCTCTATTTAAAGTGCCCATTGAGCTAGGGGCCTAGATATCGTTAAAGTATTCCTCATGGCATCTTTAGAGATTAGATACATTTCTAAAGCTTTAATTCAGGCCTTTAGGTTGGAATACTTCCAAAAGAGCAAGTAGTTATTCTAGGATTATTACAGAGTTTGAAATAGGGTTACATGAAGAAGTATTTATTAGATTATTTTTTCTTCTCAAGAGGTATCATTTTCACAGTGATCTAGTTAATGGTACACCAGCAGATTAAAAAAATTGATATACATCCACAGAGAAAACCTTATAATAAATATCATAAAAATAGAAATTCACTTTTAGATAAGCACTTATAATTTAGAAAGCATTTTCACATTTTTAATTTTGCATTCTCAAAGTTAGTGTTCAGAGCTAAATTTCAGAGCTCATATCATCATCCTCACTTTAGAGACAAAAAGAATACAGTTCAAAGAAGGTAAGATTTGCCCAATATCGCACAACTACTTAATGACATAGCTGGGACTTCATCCCAGATTTCTAACTCTTTTGGTACCATTTCAAAGACTCTTTTGCTGTAGTAATAGTTGCCTTAGGTACAATTCTCCTTAACTGATTAGGAAAGAAGCTAAACAAACATAATACATTTATTCAACAATGAAGTAATCAATTGTCTACAACACACAGATAAAAAAGATATATGTGTCATTATAAAACTTTTGAAACCTTTGAAATGGGCAAAAAGAATGTATGTCCTTTCAACAGAAAGCAGAATATTCTCTAGCAAATCCTTCTAAGTTTCTAATTTTATATATGTCTGAACCATCTCCTGGATTGGATCTGACAGTTCTGTAAGATGTAGAAAACTGACAGTAATGAAAATAATTCTTGCCTATAGAGATCCAATTTGGCCCATAGAGATTATTTCCATCCTATTGATATTCATCAGTTTTGCACCTATTGGAAAATTCATTTTCATATTTCAATGGCCTATATGTATGTCTGTATTTTGGAGTCATTTTTGGATCTACAGTCCTCTGCTCTACCAGATTAGCTATTGAAGGGTTCACGGAGTTACCTTTGAAACAGTTTTAGCTTTAACTGGTTCCCTCATTAACTGAGTTAAATAAAAACATTTGATACATGTTCATTTTTCATTTGTAGGAGAGTCATAATTTTACTTTTGAAAATGTTCTTATCAAATGAAACTAAATGTTTCTTATAAGAAATTATCATACAATAAGTGTTGAAATATAGGTAAAGTAGTAAATGACAAATAATACAAATTTATGAACAAAGGGATTTACAAACATAAATAAACAGTACTGTAGGGCTGAGGAATAATGGTTTATCTTCAACTTGAAAATGAAAAGAGAAAAACCACAAAAGTTAAAGAAACATAACAGTGAACCAGGTTTAAACATAAATTGTACAATTAATAGAGATAAAGCAAGCAGTCTCTTTTGGGGTAATGAATCATCATTCTTCACATGCATGCTCAGTTGTGCCTGACTCCTTGCAACCCCATGGACTGTAGCCCGCCAGGCTCCTCTGTCTATGGAATTTTACAGGTAAGGGTACTGGGATGGGTTGCCTTTCCTACTCCAGGGTATCTTCAAGATCCAGGGATCAAACCTTTGTCTCCTGCATTGGCAGGTGGATTCTTTACCACTGTGCCACCTGGGAAGCCATCATCATTCTTTAGCATCATGATAAACTGAAACAAATGGCTTTTATACTACCTAGGCTGCAATATGATAGGCAGATGAAGTGGGAAATTGCATAAGATTTGGTTGATTCAATCTTTTTGGCTTAACTGGATATATATCCAGCCTCTAGGAGATTCTTTTCTTAATTATTTCAGCTAAATTTCATATTTGTAAAGACTACATATTCATTAAGAATATAAGTTTTCTACTTCATATCAGTAGTTATCTCAATACTAAACAAAGATTACTGCCAAGAAAATCCATTTCATAGATATTTGATGAATTTAAAGAATACTTGAGCTCATGCTGGTGGTTTCTTCTGAAATATTCTCCCCTTCAGAAATTCCATTTATCTGAGGGTATTATTGCAAAGACACTCAAAATTTTCTCCTACTTGAAACTTTCTGTCTGAATCAGACAACCACTTTTTCCATTTCTCTTATAGCATTTCACATCTCTCTATAGCCTTGGTTTCATTTTGCTCTGTAGTGTGTAGCTATTGGTAGTTTAGATCATCACATTCTCCCCTCCTAGAATCTTGTCTCCTTGATGTCGAGACCCTGATTTATAATATATCTGTATAACTCTCAAATGCTTGCCATGATGCTGGTACAGATATCTGTTGGATAAGTTCATAAAAAATAGTTCACTTGGCACTGAAAATGCTTGAGAGACCAAAATATATATTTTGAACATAAAGAAAAATATCTTTTCTAAATAGTGTATTTTCATGAGACAATAATCTGTAATTAATTCAGAATTAGTTTTGAAATTTACTATTTTAATACAAAAAATTATCTGAGCCACCGGTGAGGCAGTCTGTACCAAAGTTATATAAATATGGGAAATTTATAGGAGCTATAAATAAACATACCTCTATCCACAACATTAACAAATAGTGAATAAGAAAATGATATTATGGAAGGAAGGACAACAAGGAACTTTATAGTCACAGACATTGCTTTGTAGCAGCATTGTGATTTACTAAGCTCTGCTCTTATCAATAATATCCTCTATAGTATGCATGTGACTGCATAATATTCCAAAATAAGTAAATATGACTGTGGCAGAGCTTTTTATATATTTCAGGAAATTGATAGATTTTCATATCATCTATGGATCTGTAAATTATCATTCTGATGATAAATAAAAATTTTTTCATATATAATTATTTTCAGACATTGTCAAATGACACAACATGACAGCTGTGTTAGTGATTCTTTTTTTTTTTTTTATTGGAGGCAAATTATTTTACAATATTATATTGGTTGGCTTTGCCATACATTGATATGAATTTGCCCCGGGTTTATATAAGTTCCCCCTCCTGAACCCCCCTCCCACCTCCCTCCTCCCTTTATCCTCCCTCTGGGTCATCCCTGCATGCCAGCCCCAAGCATCCTATAACATGCATTGACCCTGAACTAGTGATTCGTTTCACATATGACAACATACGTGTTTCAATGCCATTCTCCCAAATCATCCCACCCTCACCCTATCCCATAGAGTCCCAAAGACTGTTCTATACATCTGTGTCTCTTTTGCTGTCTCGTATACAGGGTTATCATTTGCATCTTTCTAAATTCCATATATATGTGTTAGTATACTGTATTGGTGTTTTTCTTTCTGGCTTACTTCACTCTGTATAATAGGCTCAGCCATTAAAATATTATTCAGCCATTAAAAAGAATACATTTGAATCAGTTCTAATGAGGTGGATGAAACTGGAGCCTATTATACAGAGTGAAGTTAGTGATTCTTAAAACCAAATAAATAATTTGGGCAAAAATATCCTTGGATGTGGGGCATCCCAGGTGGCATAGTGATAAAAAATCAGCCTGCCAATGAAGGACATGCAAGAGATGTGGTTTTGATTCCTGGGCTGGAAAGATCCCTTGGAGTTGGAAATGGAAAACTATTCCAGTGATCTTGCCTGTAAAATTTCATAGACCGAGGAGTCTGGCAGGCTATAGCTATGGAATTACAAAGAGTTGGACATTACTGAGCACATACACTCACACACATTCGAGCATGTGACGTACAAAGGAATCATCCAGTGAATGTGTGAGGCAGGGTAGCAACTGGAAGACTGTGTGGTCTGAGGGAAGCCCACAGTCATACTGGTATTAACCAAGGGAATCTGGGGGTGAGGGGGAGTGAAAATAATGGGATTGATTTCATGTCAGGTTGATTCAAGCGCTAGTGGGAATGGGGGAATGCTAGATTCACAGAAATAGAGCCACTGATATGACAATTTTTAAAAGTTACTTGCTTTAAGTGATCCTATAGGTTGAATTGTGTGACCCCAAACGTTATGGTGAAGTCCTAACCCCCAATACCTGTCAATGATATTTTATATAGGAACAGAGTTATCACAACGTTAATTGGTTAAGTTAAAATGAGTACTGGAGTAGTACTGAATCTAATATGATTGATGTTTTTATAAAAAGAGGAAAATGTAGACAAGGACATAGAAAACAGCTGTGTGATGTTGGAGGCATAAAATTGGAGTGATGCATCTACAGGCCAGTCAGAAGGGCTGGTAGGTTTCTGGAAGGATGAGGGCTAGGGAGCCTCCTCTTCCAGAATCTTTGGAGGGAGCATGATTGGTGGTGCTGGTGGTAAAGAACCCAACTGCCAGTGCAGGAAATGTAAGCGACTCAAGTTCCATCCCTGGGTCAGGAAGATCCCATGGAGGAAGTCATGGCAACCCACTCCAATATTCTTGCCTGTGAATCCTATGGACAGAAGATCCTGGAGGGTTACTGTCCATAGGGTTGCAAAGAGTCGGACACGACTGAATTGACTTAACATGCAAGGTTCTGCCAAGAGTTCAATTTCAGACTTCTGACCTCCAGAGCTATAAGAGAATAAATTTCCATTGTTTTAAACCATATGGTTTATGGTACTGGTACAGTAATACTAAGAAACTAATACAAAGATTTTTTTTTAGGTACTAAAGTAACAAAGACTATTTTAAATAGTTACTTTAATGTACTTACCTTGGTGATCATAATAACTGGATTCTATGTGGCATAATGCCATTAGAAAAAAAAAACACTGAACTCTTGTGGTATATGATTGTCATAAAATCTGTATAAAATCTGTTTAATTGATGGTAGTAGTAATTATCATGTATCAAAGTCATGATCTTTAATTTCCTCCACAACCTTAGAATGTTAGGCAATATTATCCTCCTTTTACAGAAGATGAATATAGGGCACAATGGGTTAGGAATTATCACAATGAGAATAGCTACAATTTAAATCCAGGTCTATTTGATTCCATGCAGTACAGTTTGAATAAAGCCTCTAGTCGTCTAATAAATCGGCACGCAAAATAAATAATTTAACTGATTTTTCTTAATTGAATTGACTATGTATTTGAACATTTAAAGTTTCATCCTTTAACAAACCAGTGAAAAGTAACTTGTTCAAACATCACAAACATGTATCTGAATTCTTTTATTCCATCGATCAGCGTAACACAATTAGCAGAAAACATATATATATAGTATTTCTTCTCTTACCCACTACTTCCCCATGTGTTTACTGCATGTCCTTCACTTCTTAAAAATGGAATAACTCTTCCTTTTCTTTCTAAGGATGGCATATCATATTGATGAAAATGAGAATGAGCTTTGATGTGTCCCTATGACTGTAGTGGTTCCCTTGCACCTTCAGAACCTGTTTCTTCATTATAAAATGAGGATCATAATACTTACTGTGTAGCATTGCTATGCAGATCAGCTGCTTAGCATAATGGCAGGCACATACACTGTTACTATTACAATTATGCCTTCAATAGTATACTTAGAACTAAGAAAATTTGTTGATTATATGAAATTGACCAAAATATATTGTTATATAATTTTAACCATCAGCTGCCTAATTTCTATCATCAAAAGAAATTTTAAAAAGATGCAGAAATCAAAGAAGGCATCTTCTTTCTTATATTATTTAAAGAATCTCTTACATTCAAAATACAAAATAATAGTTGTGAAACGCTAATCTTTACAATAAGAAAGAATTGGTAAAGTTTCAAGTTATATTTTTTTCAAGAAAAAATATGACTATACAAGCAGATTTAGTGTCAAGCTGCTTCCAAATTTTCTGTGATAAAACATAATAGTTACATATCTCCCATCTGAACCATTTTTGCATTACAATGGGAACCAAATTGTAAAAATAAAAAGTATTTACTTGGATTTTTTGTGTTGCAGATGTGGTCTATCCAAATGATTGAATACTCCCCAAAAAATTGAAAAGGAAAACGATGATGGGGTTAAAGGTGACCCAATGTTTATATTTTCTTTATTTAAAAATTATATCTAACATTGTAGCACTGTTTATAATAGCCAGGACATGGAAGCACCCTAGATGTCCATCTGCAGATGAATGGATAAGAAAGCTTTGGTACATATACACAATGGAGTGTTACTCAGCCATTAAAAAGAATGCATTTGAATCAGTTCTAATGAGGTGGATGAAACTAGAGCCTATTATACAGAGTGAAGTAAGCCAGAAAGAAAAACACCAATACAGTATACTAACGCATATACATGGAATTTAGAAAGATGGTAATGATAACCCTGTATACGAGACAGCAAAAGAGACACAGATGTATAGAACAGTCTTTGGGACTCTGTGGGAGAGGGTGAGGGTGGGATGATTTGGGAGAATGGCATTGAAACATGTATGTTGTCATATGTGAAACGAATCGCCAGTTCAGGGTCGATGCATGTTACAGCATGCTCGGGGCTGGCATGCAGGGATGACCCAGAGGGAGGATAAAGGGAGGAGGGAGGTGGGAGGGAGGTTCAGGAAGGGGAACTCATGTACACCCGCGGCGGATTCATGTCAATGTATAGCAAAACCAACCAATATAATATTGTAAAATATTTAGCCTCCAATAAAAAAAAGGAAAAATAAAATAAAGCTAAAAATTAACAAATTAATTCTGAAACTTTTTGTCATCGTTAGGATTAATGACAGTGAAATAGCAAAGTGTATGATTGAGAGTGTAGGCTCTGGAATCAGAGTTTGGGGTTATTAGCCCATCTTCACTGCTCACTGGTCATGAGAACTTCAGCAAGCCATGTGGCCATGCATTCCTCAGTTTCCTTATGTGCAAAGCATAAATATGAATATTATTAATCTCATAGAGTAACCAAAATTATTATATGGATGCACGTAAAATGTTTTAGGACAATGCCTAATACATAGATAATTGTTAGTCACTCAATCATATCCAACTCTTTGTGACTCCATGGATAGTAGCCTAGATAATTGTTAGTCACTCAATCATATCCAACTCTTTGTGACTCCATGGATAGTAGCCCACCAGGCTCCTCTGTCCATGGGATTTTCCAAACAAGAAAACTGGAGTGAGTTGCTGTTCCCTTCTTCAAGGAATCTTCCTGACCCAGGGATGGAACCTGGGTCTCCTTCAGTGCATGCAGTTTCTTTATGATCTGAGCCACCAGGGAAGCCCTAAACTTTCATTTAATGTTTATAATTCTTATTACTATTAAACATTACAGTGTATCATATGCAGAAATAATAACTGAAAGATATTATAAAATAAATAATTAAAATAGCTATGTGTATTGAACACTTATCCTGAGCCAGTCCCTATAATGATTACATTTCATGGATATATTATTCCAAAAACATTAATAGCTTAATTTTACAGACAGTGGAACCAAGGTATGTGTAGAGGAGCTGTCTGTTGCTTGCATACTCAAACAACTGGGAGAGCCAGGATTACTTTTCTTGTCCCTCACCTGTGCACCAGATATGGAGAGGGGCCCACAGGATGCCAGAGAAGGAAATGGTACCCTACCCTAGTACTCTTGCCTGGAAAATCCAATGGATGGAGGGGCCTGGTGGGCTGCAGTCCATGGGGTCGCTAAGAGTCAGACACAACTGAGCAACTTCACTTTCAATTTTCACTTTCATGCACTGGAAAAGGAAATGGCAATCCACTCCAGTGTTCTTGCCTGGGGAATCCCAGGGATGGTGGAGCCTAGTGGGCTGCCATCTATGGGGTTGCAAAGAGTCGGACACGACTGAAGCAACTTAGCAGCGGAAGCAACAGCAGCCACAGGATGCAACAACCTTCAGGCCTCTCTCCTGCCTCCAGTAGCACATAGGGTTTTCACTTTGAGAGTGGTTCTACTATTCTTTGTTTCACTGAAAAAGGGATTGCCAATCTCCTGAATCTAACACCTGATGATATGAGGGGGAACTGTTGCAATAACAGAAATAAAGTGCACAATGAATGTAATGAGCTTGAATCATCCTGAAACCATCCGCACCACCCACTGGTCTGTGGAAAAGCCAGGTCATTGTGCCAAAAAGGTTGTGAATGTCTGCTCTAAAAGAAGAGACTGAAGTAGTGACTTCAGTGAAATCACTTGTGAAAATGATTTATTGAGGGAAAGGTCCGTCCAGTCAAGGCTATGGTTTTTCCCGTGGTCATGTATGGATGTGAGAGTTGGACTGTGAAGAAAGCTGATCGCCAAAGAATTGATGCTTTTGAACTGTGGTGTTGGAGAAGACTCTTGAGAGTCCCTTGGACTGCAAGGAGATCCAACCAGTCCATTCTAAAGGAGATCAATCCTGGGTGTTCATTGGAAGGACTGATGCTAAAGCTGAAACTCCAATACTTTGGCCACCTCTTGCGATGAGTTGACTCACTGGAAAAGACTCTGATGCTGGGAAAGGTTGGGGGCGGGAGGAGAAGGGGACGACAGCGAATGAGATGGCTGGATGGCATCACCGACTCTGTGGACATGAGTTTGAGTGAACTCCAGGAATTGGTGATGGACAGGGAAGCCTGGCGTGCTGTGATTCATGGGGTCGCAAAGAGTTGGACACGACTGAGCGACTGAACTGAACTGAACTGATCTTCTAGGAGAAAAGGAGAGAGAGACGCAAGGTAGGGCAAGCAAAGAGAGTTAAACAAGGATGTGGTGTCAGCTGGCAACCAGCTTCATCCTGGAGGATCAGTTGTACCACACAGTTGGTCCTGATTGTGGCAAGGGGGCCAAGGCTTTGTACCCTGTGTCAGCCTGGCAGTAGCCTCTGACAGTCCTATGAGCTGGAGATCAGGGGGCACATGAATTTCCGAACAATGGAGCTCCCATTTCTCCAAAGCCAATATGCTGTACAAGGGGCATCTGTGAGCCCTTAGAAACCACCACTCCCAGCATCTGGGGAAACGGTGCACCAGAGAAGGGAGAAGCATATAGTATTGTCATCTGCTTCTTGTTGCAAGGTCTTTTTTCTTCATGGAGACGCAACCTCTCCTTTAAATAGTTCTATATCTGAACTCAGGATCAAATCTAGAAATTCGGCAAAGGATTTTGATTCTATATTGGGCAGCATTCTGCCTGTCATCGTTTATACATACAGATTTATCTCCTACTTTTTGAAAGTTTGCATTATGCCAGTTCACTTTTACAAAAGAACTCCATTAGGACCTGTTTTCATTACCGGAAAGAAATTTTCACATTTACGAAAAAAAGTGAAAAGCAAAAACAGCGCTCAGTGTTTGTTTTGCAGGGAGCTTTTATAGAAGCAGGGCGCCTTCAGTAGCAAGAGTGGTACCACCAAGCCCCTTCCCTGAGACTATACTCTGCATCTCAGCAGAGCTTTGAACTGCACGAGCATTTGTGCTTTATCTCAATTCATTTCATGTATTCGTTAGCAAGATGTGCCCTAAGGTGACTGCTTCTTCACTATATGCCATTTCAGCTTAGGGAAGGTTTCCAAGGAACTCTCTACTTTCAGATAGTAGGTAGAACCTGTTTATATTCAGTTCATTTGCTAGCAGCCATCTATTTTGACCTGAGGATGTAATGTTCCACTTGTATTTCCACAGATCACGGCAAACCAGATGCCCCTGGCTGCTAGTCTGACCTTGCCGCTCATGTTAATGATTATATCCCCATTCTGCTGGCACTGAAGTGTCACCACCTGACTTTTGCTATATGGGGTTCCTATTATCCCACTGATACAAGGCAGCATGTCCTTTTCAGCCCTGAGGAGAAAGGGTGACCGCTGCTGAGTTCTCAGTGATGCTGGTGTCCTCCTTATAAGCACATATCTTTTCATCTTTAGAAATCACCATCTTGTGGGTTTTCAATTTTTATAGTGGACCCAATCTAGTATGCCCAATTCTTTGAGGGTTTTCTTTTTAATCCTTTATTCTAATCTGTCACAGAGTTCTAGCTTCCTTATTTCAATTAGTGTGGTCCATTTAATTTTCCAAGAATTGAAGGGCCAACCAATAGTGTATTTGGAACACTTTCCAAACCTCTTGCAGGACGTTAAATCTTGTGTCATGGGAAAATATTCTCACATCAAAAAACCTCCATTTTTCAGTCTCTTGTCTGCTCTCTTTGTTCCAGCCCTCTCAGAATACATTCCTGGCATATTTTCCTTTTTCCTGCTGATACATGTGAGCTGGGTCTTACAGCTTATTTGGCATATAATCCATCTCCTCCTGTAGAAGGCCAAGCTCTTTCATAGTCAGGCCTTGCTTAATGCTGGCCTGATTAGCATGGCTCAATACTAAGTACAATAAATAGGGGTCAGCTTCCCTACAGTGATTTTTGCATTTTAAGCATAAATGCTATTTACTTAAATGAACATTTTTACCCAGTATTTGTCTAACTGAAAAATGGCTTCACTTGAAAATGTGGCACATTATTCTCTAATTATGCATGATGAAGAAGGTAGGTAGGGCAGGTCCCAAGGAGGGCAAGTGTGGTTTTGTAAGGCATTTGCTTCATTTGAGGACTCTCCATAGGTGGGAAGTCAAGTCAGCTGATATCGAGGTGACAAGATGAATTGAGGGTTCAAGATTCTCAAGTGCATCAGGCTAGATATCCCCTCTCAAATCTCAGGATCACTCTTTGTTAATTAAGGCTCTGCCTTTGGCACTGGACTCTTGTCTGTACTAAAGTTCCACCTTCTTTACAAATCTCCCAATCTTACAATTTGGTCCTGTACCTGCTCTTCACTGCTGCCCCTCCTCTGGTTGTGAGCAATAAAGAATATCCAAATGAGCCTCCAAGGAAGCTTCCTGACCCTCATGAGACTATTTATAGTTTAAGTCTCTAATTTTCTCTCTTCTGTACATCAATGGAACTTAGCAACAAACATGAAGTTCCACAGTTTTGTTAATTACTATTTATATTATATCTTCGCTATGTTAGAATTACTGCACCAGCCAGAGAATTACCTTCCATAAACAGCCTGTTCTAAGAAATTAGTGAAAGTCTGAGCAGTCACTATTACAGTCCCTCAGGCCCTACTAATATTTTTCCTACTTTATTATTGTTATTGTTTAATGATCAAGTCATGTCCTACTCTTTATAACCCTATGGACTATAGCCCACCAGACTCTTTTTTCTATGGGATTCTCCAGGAAAGAATACTAAAGTGGGTTGCCATTTCCTTCTCCAGGAGATCTTCCCTACCCAGGGACTGAACCCTTCTCTCCTGCATTGGCAGGTAGATTCTTAGAACTGAGACACCAAAGAAGCTACCCCCCCATTCCTATCTTATTGGGATCTTATTGTCTCCCTGCTAGCAAATGACTCACCTTCAGAACCGTATCCTTATAATCTGTTTCTAGAATACATTTTGGCATCATCTTATGTAGGATTCCAATAAGCAGAGCCTTAGAGCATTTTTGTTTTCAAAGTGATATATTAAAGATATACCCTCAGGAGGAGAGTAAGGTACCATGCTAAGGCAGGGTGCATTACCTTTGCATCCCAGAGTCCATTTGTCATTGGGATCTTGCTATGGTGTAAAATTCCTCAGAGAGGCAGATCCAGTTCAAGTGAGGGCAATACTCTGGCAGATGCAGGGGATTATGAGCCATTAGTCAACAGTTGAGGAGAGATGTACTGGTCCAGTGAAGGAGATCTTGGGAGAACACGGACAGCATCCTCTATGCCATTTCTGAGACAGAATTTCAAGCCATGCTTGCAAAGCATAATGCCCTCTACTAATTTGGGGACTTTTCCTCCATTTGCATGCTACCTACTTGGCTCTGCTTATCCCCCATCCCTCTCTCTGTATTTTACTCTCCATTGTTCCATACAGTCAACTCAATTATAAGCTGCTGCTGCTGCTGCTAAGTCGCTTCAGTCATGTCTGACTCTGTGTGACCCCATAGACAGCAGCCCACCAGTCTCCCCTGTCCCTGGGATTCTCCAGGCAAGAACACTGGAGTGGGCTGTCATTTCCTTCTCCAGTGCATGAAAGTGAACAGTGAAAAGTGAAAGTGAAGTCGCTCAGTCTTGTCCAACTCTTAGTGACCTCATGGACTGCAGCCTACCAGGCTCCTCCATCCATGGGATTTTCCAGGCAAGAGTACTGGAGTGGGTTGCCATTGCCTTCTCCCAATTATAAGCTACTGTAGTGCAAAATATTTCATCTTATTTATTTTTAAATTTAAGAAATTAAATTACATATCTAAGGAAATTTTCAGCTTCAGTTATAGATTTTGACCCTCCGCCCCTCAAATTTCTCCTTATTTGGCTGTCAGGGGCATGGCTGAGGCCAGCCTTCCTGCTCTCAGCCTGCACCACCAAAACTGTGCTCATGTATGAGTTCTTAGTCAATGCTTTCCATTTTGAGTAGGCTTTCTGAAGACATAAAATTGAATAAAAAAATTGCAAAAGGATCCCTTGCTAGATTACCAATATGAATTAACTTAGTCCTTCATTCTTAAATGTAAAATTTCCATTTATGATTTTAAGAAAACCAAGAGCATATTAGAAACAGCATTGGAAAAAGCAAAGGCCTATTGAAACAACAGTGAAAGCATGGTAAGCTGAAAGATCTGCCCAGACAGATTTCAGAAGACATGCAGATTTTCAGAAGGCATTAATAGTTTAAGGTGAGCAGTATAAAGGGGAATTTACACTTCAACGGTGATCACAGAACTCTATCTTTTGAACATACAACAGTAACAAAGAATTAGTTATGAAGGATAATACATCAGTTTCATAGACTTCCATCAACAAGGCAATACTTTTGCATAGTGACATCCGTCCTTACCTCTGGAAACGGACGTACCAGGAAAGGAGGTTGGGGACTGGAGAAAGAAGACAAATTTACCTGTTAATCTTGGTAGTTGAGGGCCATAATATTATATTTTGAGAAACTACATATTTTTTCCTCTTAAATTGGAAACAACTCTGTTACATACATGTGTTATGATTGAAAACAAACCAATCACTTGTTAAATTAGTAAATCTGAGGGAGAGAAAATACAAACTATTATGTGAATTTGATCTGTGAAATTCTGGTAACAAAATGTATCAGCTCAAATGTCCAAAGGTTAATGCGAAGAAATCCTATAATATTTTAGAAGATTACAGTAAAAAACTACACTGCAACTGCCTTCAAATAACGAGTTAGAAATATGATTTTCTGTTCTTAAAGTATGTGATCAGACTATTAACATCTATGCATGGAGAAAATTCTTTTCCAAGGAACCACACAGAAACCATCAGTAAAGTGTTCCACATTATGTGATTATATTTTGCTAACTTAATAGGCTGTAAGTAAAGGTAGTGAAAATATTTCCCCATGTTTCCCCACATAGTGAAAATGTAGTCCCTATACCTAAATTTAGGCCACACTAGATTTCAAATTAGGCTGCATATCAATGAATGCCTCTGTAGAAATATTATATCAAAAGAGTATAATTAGCATTGTAATTTACATTTTTTATTCAGCCAAGAAGTTCCCCATACACAGTTCCTCATTCTAAAACTTCTTTCCTTTATATTACATCTTTGGAATCCTATTTTTTTTCTTTAAAATTCTGCTCAAGCTTCATTTTCTTTTTAAAACTGTCTGTACTTCCACCATCTCAGTCTCAAGTAGGATTGACTTAGACTTTTTTCAATGCATTCATTGCAGTTGAATTACCTTTATTATAGTACTTATAAAAACCATGTTGCAAAGGTCATTTACTAATTTGGAATCTATATGTGTTAGTGATTTCTTTGAGGATAGGTATCCTTTCTTATTCAATTTTACCAGCAACTTGCACAATACCAAGAACTTTTGAGTCAGTACCCAACAATTATTTTTTGAATGAATGAATGTATGAATAGTTTTTGTTAGAACTTAGATGAATATCTAAAACACTATTTCATGATTTCCAGAGTTCAGGTGCAGGTAGTATTCAGAAAAGCAAAGTCTTATACTGTGGGAGTACATGTGCTATTTTACGCCTTTTTTGTTATCTCCATTTGAAAAGTCTTAAAATTCCCTTAGTATATTCTCAGATTACTTACTTGAACAAAACTTAATTGCAAACCTAATGAATAACCTACTTTTGCATTCCAGTACCCTATAATGAAAAGGACATCTTTTTGGGGTGTTAGTTCTAGAACGTCCTGTAGGTCTTCATAGAACCATTCAATTTCAGCTTCTTCAGCATTACTGGTCGGGGCATAGACTTGGATTACTGTAATATTGAGCGGTTTGCCTTGGAAACAAACAGAGATCATTCTGTCGTTTTTGATGAAGATGATGCTGTGAAAGTGCTGCACTCAATATGCCAGCAAATTTGGAAATTTCAGTAGTGGCCACAGGACTGGAAAAGGTCAGTTTTCATTCCCAACCCAAAGAAATGCAATGCCAAAGAATGTTCAAATCACCTCACAATTAAATCTCACTGTAGGAGACAGGAGCAATAAAAGAAAAGCAGGCCCTGGCAAGGGTCGCAAAGGAAATTTATAAGTATTGATAAACTGGATGCTATAAGGCATGAGACTCTTGGAACAAGCCCAGAGGGAATAGTTCATAATCTTGAAAACAAGATATGATCCTGGGGTTGGAAAACTGACCCCAGACTTTTTCAACTGGCGTCTCAGAGTCACATGTTTCACGTATCTGGTGGAAAATCTATAGAAAGGCATATTAGTCTTAGTTACTGATTTGTTATTAATTACTGTTTCCTAATTACTCAATGGTTAATGATCATTTTGTTCTTTGTCCCTGAAGCCCACATGAGTTATAGTTTAACTCCCCGTTTATTCTTTCATTCATGGCTGAAAGTATAATAAAGCTGACTTGACTCAGTTTCAATACCTTCACCTTGGAACAGTGTTGGTCCACTGATCCTCGCTTTTCTCTAAATTCGTGTCTCGTTTCTCATTCTATTGCCATATCACACTTTCGAAAATGCTGCTTGTCAAGCTGGTCTCAACATCTCACATGCTAGCAAAGTAATGCTCAAAATTCTCAAAGCCTGGCTTCACCAGTACGTGATCTGTGAAATTCCAGATGTTCAAGCTGGATTTAGAAAAGGCAAAAAAAAAAACAAAAAAAAAAACCAGAGATCAAATTGTCAACATCTGTTGGATCATTGAGAAAGCAAAAGAGTTCCAGAAAAACATCTGCTTTTGTTTTATTGATTATGCCAAAATCTTTGACTGTGTGGATCACAACAAACTGGAAAATTCTTCAAGAGATGGGAATATCAGACCACCTGACCTGCCTCCTGTGAGATCTGTATGCAAGTCAAGAAGCTACAGTTTGAAATGGATATGGAACAACAGACTGGTTCCAAATTGGGAAAGGTGTACAAGACTGCATATTGTAACCCTGCTTATTTAACTTATATGCAGAGTACATCATGCAAAATACTTGGCTAGATGAAGCACAAGCTGGAATCAAGATCACTGGAAGAAATTTCAGTAACCTCAGATATGCAGATGACACCACCCTTAAGGCAGAAAGCGAAGAACTAAAGAGCCTCTTGATGAAATTGAAAGAGGAGAGTAAAAAAGTTGACTTAAAACTCAACGTTCAGGAAACTAAGATCATGACATCTGGTTCCATAACTTCATGGCAAATAGATGGGGAAACAGTGGAAATAGTTAGAGACTTTATTCTGGGGGACTCCAAAATCACAGAAGATGGTGACTGCAGCCATGACATTTTAAGAAGCTTACTTCTTGGAAGAAAAGTTATGACCAACCTAGACAGAGTATTAAAAAGCAGACATTACTTTGCCAACAAAGGTCTGTCTAGTCAAGGCTATGGTTTTTCCAATGGTCATGTATGGATGTGAGAGTTGGACTATAAAGAAAGCTGAATGCTGAAGAATTGATGCTTTTGAACAGTGGTTTAGAGAAAACTCTCGAGAGACCCCTGGACTTCAAAGAGATCAAACCAGTCAATCCTAAAGAAAATCAGTCCTGAATGCTCATTGGAAGGACTGATGCAGAAGCTGAAACTCCAATACTTTGGGCACCTGATGCGAAGAACTGACTCATTGGAAAAGACCCTGGTGCTGGGAAAGACTGAAGGTGGGAGGAGAAGGGGATGACAAAGGATGAGATGGTTGGATGGAATCACTGACACAATGGACATACGTTTGAGTAAGCCCCAGGAGTTGGTGATGCACAGGGAGGCCTGGTGTGCTGCAGTCCATAGAGTCAAAACGAATTGAACACAAATGAGGGACTGAACTGAACTGAATGAATAACCACCATGATTTCTGATTACTACTGGGAGAAATAAAGGAAATGGCCAAATACATTGTCTTCCATATAATTTAAATTGTTTCAATAGGCTCTAAGATAAAATTAACAATAATGATACTTCCTGAAGCAGGCACCATCCATGCCAACTTCACCTTCCCTCACCTTTCAACCAGAAATGTTGTTAGAAAAATGACTTTGAGTCGATTAGAAAATTTCAATCGGTAAGCATTTGTATCATGTTTACAGACCTATGAAATAATTGTCAATGTATATTTTTCAAATTTTCACTGATTTCAAATTTCACAGATCTTGCATCCAACTTTCTCACTAACCTGAAAGTCTGCAGTATCTGAACATGATTTCTCAAGGATGTTGTATAGACCCATCTTTATGAGGCATCACCTGTATGGTAAGTCAACTTTTTATCAAGTTGGGAAGCTTATTAGCATCTAGGGAATAAAAGATAGACTTTTCAAAAGGTTGAACTCTACAACAGTGCAGTCAATTGTAGCTGGTAGGTTTTTGTTACTCTTTAACTGTCAACTCACTTAATTCTTCAAATGAGAAAAGTCTGTTCCTAAGCCCGTAATATAAAAATTAGATGCCTGGAAATTTTTATTTCTATTTTGAAGGTACAACTTATCATCCAAATCATATTTGTTATAAATGTTTTCTTAGCAATTTACTTGTCACAAATGTCTATTGTACTGACAAACTGCGGGGAATAGTGTGTGTTTATTCTCATATACTTATGAATTTATAAAGAGATGCAGTGACAATAAAGGTAAAAAATATTATGACTTCCAAACCTCCAGATGGTGAGATTTGTTGTGTTATAATCCACATTCCAAGGTCTGAACTAAATTCAAACTTTAGAAAGAGAAATACATTATAATTTTATCACAGCGTGAGCACATAACTGACTTGGAATTAGCCAACCATTGAAAGATTTACAGAAAATTGTTGCTTTCATGTGTGTGTAACAGTTGGGAAAGTGAGTTGGGAAGAGAAGTCAGTATGAGAATATTTTTAATGTAATACATCTTAAAAGAGATGGAAAGAAATTTTAGAAATAGAAAAGTTTGAATGTATATTGCCTTACATAGTTGTGAGAGGTGAGATAAACACAGTACATATTCATATCTCATTTCAAAATCTGATATTTCTTAAAATTTCATATTATCTCTGGATGGTCATCCTTTGCTATTATATGAAAGTAACCATTATGTCAATCATAATATCATAGAAAATGTTCAAAGCAATCTGTATGTCCCAACATTCATTTTTTTCATGTATTCATTAGTTCATGCAGCATATATTTATTATTGACTATTGTTCCCTATTTTTTGCAAGTCTTTTTGGGTGTCCCTGATGACTCACACAGTAAAAAATCTGCTTACAATGTGGGAGACTTGAGTTAGATCCCTGGGTCAGGAAGATCTCCTGGAGAATGAATGGCCATTCTAGTATTCTTGCCTGGAGAATTCCATAGACAGAGGAGCCTGGCAGGTTACAGTCTATATGAGATCACAAAGAGTCAAACATGACTCAGTGACTAACACTTTCACTGTTTTCATTTTGTGCAAGTCACTGTGATAGGGATTTATCCTCACTTTGAAAAACTTCATTGAGGCTAATATTCTGGAAATTCTTTTCTATTATTTTTCAATATTTTTACTTTATGGCTGCAAATGGCCCATTACAAACAATGACAAATAAAACATTGTCTACATCAAGTATCATCAATCAGCCTTTCATTTGCCTAATGTTTACTGAAAATAACATTTTTATGAAATTTATCTTTCTAACGCCTGAAAATAATTTTTATTCATAACTTCAGTAATCAAAATAATACCTTCCATTACGATATCTTAAATCTCTGATTTTTAAACTTAAATAAAATTGGGTGAATCATATTCGCAAAGGTAAATCATCTCACAAATACTTTAAATTTAATACCTTCTAACACATAAATTGCACTCATCTCATGTGATAGTAAAGTCATGGTCAAAATTCTCCAAGCCAGGCTTCAGCAATATGTGAACCATGAACTCCCAGATGTTCAAGCTGGTTTAGAAAAGGCAGAGGAAACAGAGATCAAATGGCCAATATCTGCTGGATCATTGAAAAAACAAGAGAGTTCGAGAAAAACATCTATTTCTGCTTTATTGACTATGCCAAAGTCTTTGACTGTGTGGATCACAACAAACTCTGGAAAATTCTGAAAGAGATGGGAATACCAGACCACCTGACCTGCCTCTTGAGAAACCTGTATGCAGGTCAGGAAGCAGCAGTTAGAACTGGACATGGAACAACAGATTGGTTCCAAATAGGAAAAGGAGTCGTCAATGCTGTATATTTTCACCCTGCTTATTTAACTTATATGCAGAGTACATCATGAGGAACGCTGGGCTGGAAGAAGCACAAGCTGGAATCAAGATTGCTGGAAGAAATATCCATAACCTCAGATATGCAGATGATACCACCATTAAGGTGGAAAGTGAAGAGGAACTCAAAAGCCTCTTGATGAAAGTGAAAGAGGAGAGTGAAAAGGTTGACTTGAAGCTCAACATTCAGAAAACAAAGATCATGGCATCTGGTCCCATCACTTCATGGGAAATAGATGGGGAAACCGTGGAAACAGTGTCGGACTTTATTTTCTGGGGCTCCAAAATCACTGCAGATGCTGGTTGCAGCCATGAAATTAAAAGATGCTTACACCTTGGAAGGAAAGTTATGATCAACCTAGATAGCATGTTAAAAAACAGAGACATTACTTTGCCAACAAAGGTCCGTCTAGTCAAGGCTATGGTTTTTCCAGTGGTCATGTATGGATGTGAGAGTTGGACTGTGAAGAAAGCTGATTGCCGAAGAATTGATGTTTTTGAGCTGTGGTGTTGGAGAAGACTCTTGAGAGTCCCTTGGACTGCAAGGAGATCCAATCAGTCCTTTCTGCAGGAGATCAATCCTGGGTATTCATTGGAAGGACTGATGCTAAAGCTGAAACTCCAATACTTTGGCCACCTTATGCAAAGATTTGACTCACTGGAAAAGACTCTGATGCTGGGAGGGATTGGGGCCAGGAGGAGAAGGGGACAACAGAGAATAAGATGGCTGGATGGCATCACCGACTCTGTGGACATGAGTTTGAGTGAACTCCGGGAGTTAGTGGTGGACAGGGAGGCTTGTATGCTGTGATTCATGGGGTTACAAAGAGTCAGACATGACTGAGCGACTGAACTGAACTGAACTGAACATTTAAATGTCTTTTTTGTGTTATGTTGGCATAAAGAAAAACAAATAGATCAATAAAACAGAATAGGGCAGTCAGAAGTAGACTCACATCTATAGATAATTTGTTATTTATTTATTTATAAAGTTGAAAGCAGTCCAAAAGTGAAATCGACATCCTTGGAGAAGACAAAACACAAACCCAAATAACTCAATATCTATATTGAAAATAAAGTGCACTTTTATTTATTAAATGAACAAATGTCTTATGGTATGTTGCTTCTGAGTCAAGAGGTAACATGGACCACAATATGGTACAAAGGTCCTGATCAATTTCTCTAAAGAATTTTGAACCTTTCAGTTTCATTAGAAAATCAAATTCTTATACACTAATAACACTACTCATTCCTACTTATTATTCACCTCCTGACTGTCAGAGACCATGTGAGACATTTTTCATTGATCATGTTATTTTTCTTTGTAATACTCCATAAGATAGTGTCAGATTGATCATAGGACCTAGTTTCTAAATAACTTGCCTGCAGTCACCGGAAAATCCCCTGGAGAAGGAAATGGCAACAACTCCAGTATTCCTGTTTGGGAAATCCCATGAACAGAGGAGCTTGGGAGGCTCTAGTCCATGGGGTTGCAAAAGAGTTGGACATGACTTGGTGATTAAACAACAGTCACACCAGTAAATGATTGAGCATTGATTTAATCTAGGACTATCTGAAGCAAATTCCAGTACTGTAGTTCACTAAGGAAAATTTTAATATATACAATGCACTTAAATATAGCATATAACACATTAAGAGACATGAAATCACAAGATGTTTTATTAATTCAAACATACATCTAAGATAGCATAAAAGTTATGGAACTAGCTAGAGTTTGAGCTCTAAAGATGCCATTCCCCATTAATGCCAAATTAAGTCAACAAGTTTACTGATATCTGAGAATGAAAAGTCTCAACAGCAGAGATTTTTTTTCCCCAATAATAGGAGAAATATTAAACTTATTGGAACAGAAATTATTTCATTTCAAGAAAAGTTAAAATAATTGTACAATATACATGCCTCAGTTTACTCAATTTAGTTGAAAAATTTGAGTCAGTTTTTATTTAATCACTTCACAATAGTCATTTAGAGCATATTCTGTTTTGGGAAAAAGATGATGAAAACTTTTGTCAGAAAGATGGGTGCATTAGCAATGGAATAATCAAATAATCAAATAAAAATTCAAGGGAATAATCATTATATAGAAAGAAAAAATGGTCACTTGGGCTCCCACAGTCTCTGGACCTAAGTAATTGATCTATAAGCTACATATTTTCAGGAAGAGCAGCAGAAAGTAAGATGAAAGAGCAGTTACTCTGAGTTTGCATGAGTTAGAGAAGAAAGATATGAGAAGGCACTGATTGCTTGAAGCTTAGAGATCATAAATGCAAAGGAATAAGCTTGAAGTTTTGAACAAGTTTCAAAATTATTTTGTGTTCTAAATTAAAGAAAGATTCAAAATTACAGTCCTGCCTGTCTAACACAGTTTTTCAACCTAGGCGGTAGTAACATTTTGGTCTGAATAATTTACTGTGGAGAGCTACCCTGTATATTGTGGGAATTTTAGCAGCATTCCTGGTGTCTACATATTAGATGCCAATGGCACCCTTCTCCAAGCTGTGACAACCAAAACTGAAAACATTGTTAATGTCTTCTGGTGAGAAAAATCATCCTCAATTTAGAACCACTGGTCTAATATGCTGGTTTGCCTTTCTAAAACACAAAGTATTTAGAACTAAATCTCATACACTAGTTATAAAGGAACACTTAAATTTCTCTCCCTTTTCTGGTGAGAAGTTGAGTTTTTTTTTGCCTGATGATACTAATGTTGCTGGATGTGAGCTGCAGAACTTGTCGCATTTATTTGCTAAGAATTTATATTTATCAGATAATGAAAGTAATGTATTAATTTTATACAGTATTCTCATCACTAGAGCCACATTAACTATCTTATCTAAATTTAAATGACTTTTTTATTAAAATGATGATACAAATGATGATATATTTTCTTAAAATGAATATTAATATGTTAGCCCTACACTTGAAATTAAAGATGGTACATGAACCTTCATATAAAAAGGTACTTCTCTGGTGGTCCAGTGGTTAAGACTTTGTGCTTCCACTGCACAGGTTAGGTCCTTGGTCAAGAAACTAAGATCCCACACACCATGTGGAAGGACCAGAAAAAAATTTTATTTACCGTCATCCAAGTAAATTTAGTATGTGATACTGAAATTAAAGACTGTAGGCCTGGAGACTGGCTGATGCATTCAAGGGGGGATGCCTACTGCAGTTTATTCATTGATGTAGTTATTTAGTTGTTAAGTCATGTCTGACTCTTTTGTTGCCCCATAGACTGTGGCCCACCAGGTTCCGTCCATGGGATTTCCCAGGCAAGAATACTGGAGTGGGTTGCCATTTCCTTCTCCAGGGAATCTTCCTCATCCAGGACTGAACTCGTATCTCCTGCTTGTCAGGCAGATTCTTTACCACTGAGCCACCTGGGAAGCCCTATTGATCTGGTTAGCCAATACCTATTTAATGATACTTTGTGTAATGCATTGTTTCTGAGAAAACAAAGGATCCACTAGCCAAAATCTGTCATGGAATTTATGTCCTAGTTGAGGGAGAAAATAATGAACTAATAAACAAATATAGAACAATACAAGGTTAAGTAGATAAGTTATTTGTAGGAAATAAAGCATATCAAGGACTAGAGAATTTTATGTGGGATGATCAAGGAAATCCTCTCTCCACAGATGATTCTACAAACAGAACTCAATACAATAAGGGAATGGGGTTCATGGAGAACTGGGAGAATTCTAAGCAAAGAAGAAACACAGTGCAAATTTTGGAGTCAGAATCAATCTAGGTTATTGAAAAATCATCAGGAAAACTAGTGAGACCAAATTAAGGAAGTAAACCAGAAACTTACATGAGTGGAGAGGTTGGAGAGATCATACAGAGTCACTGAAGTGAGGTTAAAATTTGTTTTTCTGTGGAATAATAAAGAAGACACAGCAGAATCTGAGCAAGAGTGTGTGATCTGATTTACATTTATAAATGATCAGACTGCCTGCTTTGTAGAAAAGTGTCTGTAGAAGGAAAGGAATTGAAACAATGAGAATTATTAGGAAGGCACTGAAATTTCATTGTCCAGGGAAAACGAGATGGCTTGGATAGGGACAGAAGAACTGGGGCAGAATAAGCAGATTCAGGAAATATTCTTCCAGAAAGATGGAGCGAACAGAACCTGCTGAAGAACTAAATGCACGGTATGCTTGAAAGTTTTCAAGAACAATATGAAAGGATTTGGGATTGAATGACAATTTGAAAATCAGTATCATTTTCTAAAATGGGGACAACTGGAGAAGAAACCTGTAGGTGTAAGAGTGAGATCAAATGTCTTTTCAGACACATCAAGTTTGAGATGACCTTTATACATTAAACTAGCATTATGTTAACTGCAGACTCATCAGATATGTTTTTCCTCTTCATTACCTCTCAGTCACTTTTGAAAGTATCTTTTTTCCTCTTAATAGCAGGGTGTTTAACTACATCAGCTTTCCTACTTATCTCCAACTTATTTATTTCTTATCTGCTAGCTTTGCCATAGAAAATATGTGTCTTGATTGGTGTTTATCAGAGCTAGTTTGTTTTTTTTTTTTTTCCTTTACCATGTTATCTGGAGCTTCCTTAGTGGCTCAGTGGTAAATAATCCACCTGCCAATGCAGGAGACACAGTTTCGATCCCTGGGTCAGGAAAATCCCCTGAAGAAGAAAATGACAACCCACTCCAGTATTCTTGCCTGGGAATTCCCATGGACAGAGGAGTCTGGAGGGTTACAGTTCATGAGGTTGAAAAGAGTTGGACACAATTTAGTGACTAAAACAACCACCACCATATTATCTATCTAAGCCTGGGCAGCTCAAAAAAAAAAAAAAAAAGAAAAAAAAAAGATCAGTGAAAAAAAGCAAGACATGAGTAAATTAAATTTCAGAAGTCTATTTTTTCCTCAGGCAACTGGTGAACATTGACAAATATTGTTTTAAAACACAAATGTTAAAGTTGAACAATACAAACTTTAAAAATTTAATTGTGACACAGATTATATGTACAATTTGTGGGATCTCTTCTTAAAAGTTTGACATGGTAAGGAATAAAAATTGTTCCCTGAATGTTTAAAAATGTAGTAAATCTAAGTTTGAAGATTATTGGTATGTAAATTCACTGGGGAAGAAAAAGAGCTGTAAAAGATGGCTTCATAGTAAAAGTACCAGCTATAATTTTTTACTGTCATTAATTGGTATTCCACATTACTATTTTTTGATTCTTTGATTGAAAAGTGAACCAAAATCAAAGACTAGGTCTATATTTATAAAGTTTTTCTTGAAATATGTTACAACAGGCCATGTAAAATCTTTCTGGGGCACAACCTTTTTAAGATGACATGTGAATTGCAAACATTATTTCAGCCAAGAAAGGTAGTATTATAATTTTTATTATCCATTTATATCACAGGAATGATAATCGTTTTTTGAGCAGATTCTGAAGACACTCTAGGTAAAATAAATTGAGAGAGGGGAAAGATCAGAATAGTGGAATATTCCTGGTTCTAACGTTTAAGTGGGAAAACTGAAGGCAGTTTAATGATTTATAAGAGAGGAGGAAAAGAAGAGTTTGTTGTTGTTTTGCTGGGTGCTCAGTTCAGTTCAGTTCAGTCACTCAGTAGTGTCCGACTCTTTGCAACCCCATGAACCACAGCACACCAGGCATCCCTGTCCATCACCAACTCCCGGAGTCTACCCAAACCCATGTCCATTGAGTTGGTGATGCTATCCAACCATCGCATCCTCTGTTGTCCCCTTCTCCTCCTGCCCTCAATCTTTCCCAGCATCAGGGTCTTTTCAAATGAGTCAACTCTTCGCATCAGGTGGTCAAAGTATTGGAGTTTCAGCTTCAATATCAGTCCTTCCAATGAACACCCAGGATCGATCTCCTTTAGGATGGACTGGTTGGATCTCCTTGCAGTCCAAGGGACTCCCAAAAGTCTTCTCCAACACCACAGTTCAAAAGCATCAATTATTCTGTGCTCAGCATTCTTTATAGTCCAAGTCTCACATCCATACATGATTACTGGAAAAACCATAGCCTTGACTAGATGGACATCTGTTGACAAAGTAATGTCTCTGCTTTTTAACATGCTGTCTAGGTTGGTCATAACTTTCCTTCCAAGGAGTAAGCGTCTTTTAATTTCATGGCTGCAATCACCATCTGCAATGATTTTGGAGCCCAGAAAAATAATGTCAGCCACTGTTTCCACTGTTTTCCCATCTATTTGCCATGCTCAGTCCTGTTCAAACCTTTGCAACCCCATGGACTGTAGCCTGCTAGACTTCTCTGTCCATGGAATTTCCCCGGCAAGAATACTGGAATGGGTTGCATTTCCTACTGCAGGGGATCTTACCAACCCAGGGATCCAACCCACAGTGCACTCTCACGTCTCCTTCATTGACAAGGGATTTCTTTACCAATTTCTTGTGCCACTTGGGAGGCTCCATGAAGACAGTAGAGATGGTTAAAGGAACAGCAAGACAGGGCCCTGACTCACGTTTGATTTGGGATCAGTCCCTATTTTCTACACTGCTCTGGCTTCTTATTAAAGGAACATTCTATGTAGTGTGAAAACTCATATTTTCAGGACCATTACTGTCCTATGGAATTTGTTTTCATGCTCATGAAAAAAAGAAAATAAAAACTACAAATGAAACAAAGTTCTTAATAAGCTGGATAAGTGAATTCTATCATACTTCAGGCAAGAAAAGTAAATTCTATTATTTCATCATGCTAAAAGAAATATTAGTGGCTCCTGGGGTTCAGTAAAAGGACATAACCTGTTTTAGCCTCTAGGTCATTTGATAATTTTAAGTGACCTGTGGAGACTGAAAATGTTTTTGCTGCTTTCTATCTCTGTGACAGCAGGAATGGGTAAAGATGATTAAGAAGAGCCTTTATGTATGAAAATAACCATAAATGAATATAAAAGAGCAATTTATATTCATATCTCAAGAAACAACTGACAAGAATGTTCTGATTATAACATTTAAAATTACGAAAATTAACTAAATTTACTAAATTCTTAGGTACTTGGTCAATTTTTAATTTGTCCTCTAATATTAGATTCCAAAAATAGCTAACAGCTAAATGGTGGTCAAATAAAACTTGTAAAGTTAGAATGTTTACTAAATCTTACATTGAAGCACATTAATGAATGATAAATTTATGGAAAGTACAATAACAAATGAAATCCTTAAAAAAGATCCAAAATATTTAGTATTTTTGTTTTTCCATAACTGAATTTAAGTTCTAACTCTAACTTTTAATTATCCAAGAAGTTGAAAAGTACATTAATTCTTGTCAGGGCAAAGTAAGCCAATCTAATTGTATTCATTTCTGTTCTGAAAACAGAATAGTTTTCATCAAGTTTCATATACTTTTTGTATTAGATCTAAGCTCTGGAAGGTTTAAAAGCATCCGTGGAGTTCTGGTGGTGATGTTATTGGTGGTGGTAAAGCTTCTAGTCCTTAATCATCACTATCTATTATTTTTTTTTAAATACCATTCTTGGTGGCCCCAGGTGTCAGCATCTCCATCCTGAGAGTCCACTAACTCTTGCCCAGCATCTGTTTACTGTTGGTCACATCTTTGAATTGTGATTTCTTTACCAATACAGTGACACTATTCCAATAGGCCAACTTTTCTTCAGGCATATCATAGTCCCTGCAGACAAGAGAAATTCACTTCTCTCCTTTCCAAAGCATTTAGACTCAGCAGCTAAAGAATGAGGAGTTTTTCAGCTCTTGGAACATTCCTCATGTCCAGTAAATTCCTATTTACCCAACTAAAGCCCAGTTGTAGTGTAAGAGCCCGATAGTTAAGTTTTGGTTGTAATGTTAATGCAAGCTTTTGATTTCAAAGATATCCATTTTGAATAAACAAGTTGCCGGCATAATGACAGAGCTACTAGCTAAACAACTAGTTAAGAAACAAGGCTGCTCACACCCATGAAACACCCCTTTCAGAAAACTCCAGGTACCCCAGATAACTGACCACTTGAGTGACACCTTACCCTCATTCTTGTTCTTACATGTTTGAATTCACCAGTGAAGAGCAAATGCATGAAACCTTAGGTCCCCACCCATGATGTTAATAAAGGCAGAAGCCAAAGTACATGCTTTTCTCTTCCTTTCTCCCTCTCTTCCCCCCTGCAACCTCATTGTGTGACCCAGGGCTGCTGTGTATTCTTCAGTAATAAACCTTGAGTAATAAACCTTGGATTTTCAGTTTCCTGATGGCTGTTGCCAAGGTAAGTCTAATGATCATAATAAAAAATCACAAGGGCTCAATATTGTCACAACATTGGCTCCATTCAGGGAAATTTCTGTGGGTGCCGGCTACAAGTAGTATGGGCCTATGTGAGTGCCTAGGCTTTCCTAGCCAATAACATCACTACCAATAGGCTGAGACCAATGCAAAACACCAGGCCTAACTAACTGGTCATTAGCCCCAGAGATTCTGTCCTGCTATACCTTGTCTGTGTTCTTCCATCTCCAGACACAGGAAACTATATGTACTCTGTGACCCTCCAAAGCTTCTAAAATCCCCATAAAAATCCTTTGGCACCAGCAAGAGATGGAGTAGTCGTCTCCCCAACTTTTCCTGTGCCAAAGTATATTACAAATAATAGTTGAACTTGGATTTGAATCTCAGAATAAATTTTTATCTTTCTGAATGACAGATCCAGAAGCTTCAGCAAATTCAACAGGCTGTCTCAGTGACTTAACACAACAATTTCATTATACATTATGATTTTGTGAATCAGAAATTCAAACAGAAAGCGGTTGGCAAGTTTTCTACTCATTGTACCAATGACTAACTGGGGTTGTTCCTTATTTTTACCTTGTAGCTGGGCTCTTGTAGAGGTTCAGAAAGGCTTCATACAGATGCTAAATACTTTGGCAAGGACAGTTGGAAAACTGGACTCAAATGAACCTGTTTCTTTTTCCACATAGACTCAAGGCCAATCCACTTGGTTTTGTCCACAGGGAAGATGGAGTTCTTACATGAAGGATATCTTTGTGTCCATGGTAGATCTTTTTTGACTCAGAAGTTATTTTGAAGGGCTTAAGTTCCAAACATTTTAAAATATAATTTAAAATTATATTCTATTAAATTTTTGTGTCATTTAATTTTGGTTTATTTCTTCTGGGCTCCATATATAATCTGTAGGAATTTGACATTTTCAAATTTACTAAGGTTTTCTTTATTGCCTAGCATATGATAAAAATTATAGTCAAAAACTGATTAAATGTAGTTTCTGTGTAGCTAAAACGATCATGTATTCTGAAACTGTTCAACTCAATGATCTATATATGCTAATTCATTATGTAGTTAATTATAAGTTACTTATACCAAGCTGTGTTACAATTAGCAATTATGATATTTGCTTATTTTTTACATTTTAGTTCATTTTTGGCACTATATATATTGAATACAGGGGAGCACAGATTTAAATATTGCTATATCTTCCTCTTAAGTTGACATTTTTCATCATTATTAAAACTTCTCTCAACATATTCCTTGCCTTAAAGTCCTCTTTGTCTGATCTTAATGTCACCACACCAAATACCTATTAAGAAGATAACAATTAAATTCTTACCTCTGTAACTTCTGGGCATCAGTCAAGAGAAGTCTTAATAACTGTAGCATGTGAAACAATTATGATTAATATTTAAACATATTTTTACTAACCTGAGAGAGTCTTAGACTAGGTCTAAAAATATCTATTGAATTATTTTCCTGACTACTAAAGGACTCTTTTTGCAAAAAATATAGCATGTATTTATATTTAAATTTATTGGTGATCACACTAATGCAAATCATTGATTCTAAAATGGCTGCCTATTTTGTTTATGGGAAACTTTGAGCATTTTATTAGAACAGGCAAAATTTTGTTTTAAAATACAAAATGAAAAATAGTGCCTTGTAGTTCCTAAAGCAGTTTTTTGAATGTGAGGCAAAATTTTATATGCCACTTATTACTTGATTTTACTTGTTTGTTTTTGTTTCTGTTTCAGCTACCCATGGTTAGAGAATAGTTAAGTTTAGGAAAAATGACTAAGAAGATAATGTAAGTGAAGGGAGTCACTATTTTTTTCGATGAGATATTCCTGGAGGTGACATCAATACTCTGAAACTATTAGGCAGTTACAAGGTTTGGTTAACAAAACATTGCTTTCACCTGAATACCTGTAAGCCCCACACATATTGTTACTATGTGTTTAAATATTGCTGTTTAAGTATTAGCAAAATACTATGAGTTTAAATATTGCTATTGAAGCAACTTATAAATCCTGTTAAAAGAAATAATTTATAATAGCTTGTAATAATTTATAATTTTTAAATGCAAAATACTATGAGTTTAAATATTGCTATTGAAGCAACTTATAAAATTATTGATTCTATAAATGTACTCCTGTAACTGCCCAATATTTTTAAATGCAAAATACTATGAGTTTAAATATTGCTATTGAAGCAACTTATAAATCCTGTTAAAAGAAATAATTTATAATAGCTTGTAATAATCATATATTTTATTGATCAAAAAATTTCACTAAAAGTGAAATTACTCTAAGTTAAGGATTCATGATTTTTATTTTATTTTATTTTTATTTGAAATTACTTCTTAAAATCTAAAAGGTAAATTTTGCTAAAATTATTGATTCTATAAATGTACTCCTGTAACTGCCCAATATTTTAAAATGCAACAACTTTATAGCTAAATCATTAGACTAAATTCATGTGAGATATCTGTATGGTACAATTCTTTAAGTGTTTGTGAAGTATGGCTTCCCACTTATTTGTAAACATTACATAAAAACAAGCATAGCAAAATATGCTCAGTTAATAAAAGATATTTGGTCATGATGCTAAAAAATACTAAAGAAAGAAAAGTTAAATGCTTTGTTTGAATGTAAAAAATAACAGAAAAAATTTTGGCAATTAATTCATTGAACTTATATAAAATATGTAACACCATCAACAACAATAATAACTAATAGTATAGAGTCTGCTTATATGCCAGGTACCTTGCTAACCTTCATATGTGCATTATCCCCTTGAATCATTGTAACAAATGGATGAAATTAGTAGTGTTTTCACTAATTTTTACATGGAAACTAGGCATAAAAGTTTATTCAAAGACCATATAGCTAGTAACCAATACATTTGGTATTGAACTTATGAAGACTATCACTAGAACCTATGTTCTTATTCATTTTGCTGATGAAACAATATAAATAGGAAATAGTGATAGTGAGAGAAGAGAAGACATAAAGGATATAAGGCTGGTAGACCAACTCATGGGCAAACTAAAGGGATACTGCACCTTGGGAAGAAAAAAAATTGACTTAAATTTGTAATTCAAGAGCAAACAAAGTTTCAAGCAAAACTTTAAACTTCAGGATATAATTAGCCTAAATTGTTTCATGAGGATTGACAATAAAAATGGTATGAGTACATTACAGTAAGAGGAATTCTTAATATAGCCTAAGTTTGTAAGCTTGATAGGAATTGTTTAGATTACCATCAGGGTTTAGAGCCAATTAAACTATAGAAGCAAAACATGATTATTAAGTCTCTTGTAATCAAAATTTTAGGGCAATTTTAAGCTGTAAACTTGATGCAGTCCTCACTTTCACTACATTATTGGAAGTGAAGAGGAATAAAAATGATGAATAAACTTCCTTTTTAACAATATGCATATTTTAGTGTATCCCTCAGCAAATCCATACTGTAGAAGATGTTTTGTGTGTGTTTGTATGTGTGTGTGTTTGTTAAGTTTCTTCAGTTGTGTCCAACTCTTTGTAACCCCATCGACTGCAGCATGCCAGAAACCTGCCAGGCTCCTCTGTCCATGGGATTCTCCAGGGAAGAATACTGGAGTGGATTGCCATGCCCTCCTTCAGGGGATCTTCCTTACCCAGGAATCAAATCTGAGTCTCTTATGTATTCTGCATTGGCAGGCAGGTCCTTTACCACTAGCACCACCTGGGCAGCCAGAAACTGCTTTAGGAAGGTAAATAAAAGTAGGTTTGCATCTGCAATTGTTGTTGTTGTTCAGTCCCTTAGTCATGTCCGACTCTTTGCAACCCCATGGACTGCAGCATGCCAGGCTTCTCTGTCCTTCACCATCTCCAGGAGGCTGCTCAAACTCATGTCCATTGAGTCGGTGATGCCATCCAACCTGCTTGTCCTCAGTTGTCCCCTTCTTCTCCCACCTTCAATCTTTCCAAGGATCAGGGTCTTTTCGAATGGTTGTCCCTTTGCATCAGGTGGCCAAAGTATTGGAGTTTCAGTATCAGCATCAGTCCTTCCAATCAATATTCAGGGTTGATTTCCTTTAGAATTGACTGGTTTGTTCTCTTCATATCCAAGGGACTATCATGAGTCTTCTCCAACACCCCAGCTCAAAAGTGTCAATGCTTCGGAGCTCAGTATACTTTATGGTCCAACTCTCACATCCGTACATGACTACTGTAAAAACCATAGCTTTGACTAGATGAACCTTTGTGGGCAAAGTAATGTCTCTGCTTTTCAATAAGCTGTTTAAGTTGGCCATAACTTTTCTTCCAATGAGTAAGCATCTTTTAAATTCAGGGCTGCAGTCACCATCCGCAGTGATTTTGAGCCCCCCAAAATAAAGTTTCTAACTATTTCCATTGTTTCCCATCTATTTGCCATGGGATGATGGGACCAGATGCCATGATCTTAGTTTTCTGAATGTTGAGCTTCAAGCCAACTTTTTCATTCTACTCTTTAAAGTTTTTCAAAAGGCACTTTACTTCGTCTTCACTTTCTGCTATAGGGTGGTGTCATTTGTGTATCTGAGACTATTGATATTTCTCCTGGCAATCTTAATTCCAGTTTGTGCTCTATCCAGACCACCATTTTTCATGATGTACTCTGCATATAAGTTAAATAAGCATGGTGACAATATACAGCCTTGTGGTACTCCTTTCTGGATTTGGAACCAGTCTGCTGTTCCATATCCAGTTCTAAGTGTTGCTTCTTGACCTGCATACAGATTTCTCAGGAGGCAGGTCAGGTGGTCTGGTATTCCCATCTCTTGAAGAATTTTTTCACAGTTTGTTGTGATCCACACAGTCAAAGGCTTTGGCATAGTCAATAAAGCAGAAGTAGATGTTTTTCTGGAACTCTCTTGCTTTATCAATGATTCAGTGGATACTGGCAATTTGATCTCTGGTTGAACATCTGGAATTTCACTGCTGATGTACTATTGAAGCCAGACGTGAAGAATTTTGAGCATTACTTTGCTAGCACGTGAGATGAGTGCAATTGTGCGGTAGTTGGAACATTCTTTGGCATTGCCTTTCTTCAGAACTGGAATGAAAACTGACCTTTTCCAGTCCTGTGGCCACTACTGAGTTTTCCAAATTTGTTGGCACATTAGAGCAGCACTTTCACAGCATCATCTGTTAGGATTTTGAAATAGCTCTACTGGAATTCCATTTTTCTCCACTAGCTTTGTTCGTAGTGATGCTTCCTAAGGCCCACTTGACTTCACATGCCAGAATGTCTGGCTCTAGGTGAGTGACCACACTGTCATGGTTATCTGGGTCATGGCTATCTGAAGATCTTTTTTGTATAGTTTTTCTGTATATTCTTGTCAACTCTTCTTAATATCTTTTGTTTCTGTTAGGTCTATACAATTTCTGTCTTACATTGTGCCCATCTTTGCATAAAACGTTCCCTTGGTATCTCTAATTTTTTTGAAGAGATCTCTAGTCTTTCCTGTTCTATTGTTTTCCTCTATTTCTTTACCATGATCACTGAGGAAGGCTTTCCTATCTCTCCTTGCTATTCTCTGGAACTCTACCTTCAAATGGTTATATTTTTCCTTAGAAAACCAGTTGAGCTATTTCACATCCTAAAAGATGATGCTGTTACAGTGCTGCAGTCAATATGCCATCAAATTTGGAAAACTTATCAGTGGCCACTAGAGTGGAAAAGGTCAGTTTCATTCCAATCCCAAAGAAGGGCAATGCCAAAGCATGTTTCAAGTACCACATTTGCAATGCTGAGCCCTAAATGGCTCTGAGTAGGAACAAGCCTGTGACTGTAGTACATTTTAAGTCACTTCAGTCTTGTCTGACTCTGTGTGACCCTATGGACTATAGCCCACCAGGCTCCTTTGTCCGTGGAATCTCCCGACAAGAACATTGGAGTGGATTGCTATGCTCTCCTCCAGGGGATCTTTCCAACTCAGATATCAAACCTGTGTCTCTACGTCTCCTGCATTGGCAGGTGGGTTCTTTAACATTAGAAGGACGGGCATAATCTTGCATGGTGTTTCCTTACTCAGGAAAACTGACAAAGCAGCTCAAAACTTATAGCCTGTCCCTTTCTACTTTGCTGAACTTCTTGGCAACTCTTAACTCCCTTTCCCAGAGCTTTCCCCACACCCAAACAAGACTGCATTGTTCTTTCTTAGTGAATTTGTATACAACATTCTAAGATGAATGCACTGGATTTACAGCATATTTAAGTGAGGGAGCACTACATTATCCTCTTCTTTAAATGTAACTCAAGGTCCTTGCAATTCTGCATGCATTCAATCAAATATATTAGCATTCTGTAGGTAAAGAAATATCTTCTCTCTAACCTGACCTCTATTTTCAATCAATTTCAAAGCTTTAAATGACTGAAGTTTGAAATAAATGATTAAATATGCATGTGACAAAATGCGTGTGGAAAGAATAAATGACAGACTCATAGTGTTGCACTGAAAGTTCAAACAGAATTATCATGTTAAGAGGCATATCTCCAGTAAAGCAATAATAATCTAAGAAGGGTTTCTATTTCACACAACTTCAGGGAGCAACACAAAACACAATATAAATATTAACCACTGGATATAAATATAATATAAATATAACCACTGTCATGTGCAACATGACAGTTCATGACCCTGTTGAAAAGACTTTTCCATTAGAGGACAAAGTTCATATTTAGCTTTTGCCATTTTTCTGAGTGGTGATATATTTTCATGATTCCAAATTACAAAAATGTACCTAATTGTTTTCTTTTTCCTACTTACCTCTCAGTGTTTTTAATGATTTACTTTTACCTCCTTGCCATTTCCATTTTGCCTTCTACTCTGCCTAACCAAGTGCTATACATTTTTAATGCCAGCTCATCTCAATTCCTTAATTAAATTCTCTGATTATTCTATACAGTGTTAATCTTATGTGATCCTTGTAAATTTCAAAGTTGAGTTTTAATAATGGGAATTTTTGTCCCAAGTAATAAGTAGATTACCATTCAGTATTGCTGGTACCTAGGCATTATCATCGGAGAAAGCAGTGGCACCCCACTCCAGTACTCTTGCCTGGAAAATCCCATGGACGGAGGAGCCTGGTGGCTGCAGTCCATGGGGTTGCTACCAGTCGGACAGAACTGAGCGACTTCACTTTCACTTTTCACTTTCATGAAATGGAGAAGGAAATGGCAACCCACTCCAGTATTCTTGCCTGGAGAATCCCAGGGACAGGGGAGCCTGGTGGGCTGCCATCTATTGGGTCGCACAGAGTTGGACACGACTGAAGCGACTTAGCAGCAGCAGACATTATCATATATCTCTTATCTATCAGATATATGAACCAAGTTATTGGTACATGTGTGCAGACCCAATTTCAGCCTGAACTTTTCCCCAAACTGTGTCCTTGTGTTGGAGTTAATCATTACAAGTCAGTTTTCCTACCCAGTATGCCAGATTATAGGGGGAATTAGAGCTCAAACCTTAACAATAATTAATTTTGCTGAATTTCCATTGCTCTACACAAGTCGCATTATTTTCCAAAACAGTAAGTAATTCTTGGTCACCTTCCAAATAAACTGCACTCTTGCCTTGGTTTATACAGCAATTCAGTTCAGTTCAGTTCAGTCGCTCAGTCGTGTCCGACTCTCCGCGACCCCATGAATCACAGCACGCCAGGCCTCCCTGTCTATCACCAACTCTCGGAGTTCACTCAAACTCATGTCCACACAGTCGGTGATGCCATCCAGACATCTCATTCTCTGTCGTCCCCTTCTCCTCCCGCCCCCAACCTTTCCCAGCATCAGAGTCCTTTCCAGTGAGTCAACTCATCGCATGAGGTGGCCAAAGTATTGCAGTTTCAGCTTTAACATCAGTCCTTCCAATGAACACCCAGGATTGATCTCCTTTAGAATGGACTGGTTGGATCTCCTTGCAGTCCAAGGGACTCTCAAGAGTCTTCTCCAACACCACAGTTCAAAAGCATTGATTCTTCGGTGATCAGCTTTCTTCACAGTCCAACTCTCACATCCATACATGACCACGGGAAAAACCATAGCCTTGACTAGATTACCTACCTGCAAAAATTAGTAAATCTTAATAGCATTCCAAAAATATTTTTTTTACATGTAGAAGTGATTTACATCCTTGTCTCAAATAATTTAAATGGATTTTTAATCTACATGATATCTGGTCAGAAATATAAGAATCACAGGGTGTTTCCATTATATGACAATTTCTGTGCATTGAAAGGTATCAAATTTTCAGCCCTTAACCTGTAAATGGCAATAGTGCCCCTCCCCCACAGTTTTTTGTGACAAAGAATAGCACTCCATACAAACTTCAATATTTCTCTATAAGCTCCCACTGAGAATCATATCTGTTAGACTGGAAATTAAGGCAAGAGCCAAATCATGGTGAGCTTGTAATATACGTAAAGGACTTGAAGTTTATCTTTAGGATAATAAGAAACCATTGAAAATATTTAAGCCAGAGAGTAACATGGCAGCATTTTTGTTTCAAAAAATATAATTGCTCTATTATGTACAGAATGAACTGGGAGGTGTTTCTGTGTCAAATTGAAGACCTTAAATAGTCCAGTGTCTTGAAATAAGCTATGTAGAAATTACATTAATAAAGACTGATTCTAAGGGAGTAGAAAAGGAAATGAACACATAAAGGATAAATGGTCAGTGTAGGGAAAAGCTAGAGAAGAATTGAGTTTGGAGTTCAGTCTTGTACATCTCATTTTCCTCTCTGAATTTAAGCTGTTACCTATGCCAATATTTCTACCTTTACAGATTTTTTTCTCAATTTTCTAATTTTTCTTGAAGTTAGTTTTTGTCACTAGGAAAAAAAGAGATTTCACATACAAAAATTATCTACACTCAGAAATTTTATTAATAAACTTACCACTTAAAAATTTGAAGTTCTCTTTCAGTAGTCTTTGGGAGATTTAAATTTTTTTTATGGATGCCATATTAATGGAGATTAACAAGGTCATTACTTTGTATTTCCAAGTATTTGGCACTAGAATTTCTAACCAAGTTATAATACTTAACACATTTAAACTTTTTAAAATAAAGTATTCATTTTTTCTTTCTCAGATTCCTGCTTTACTTTCATGTATATAAAGAGATATAAAAATTCAGCTTAGAGGAAAGTAATATAAATATTAGATAGGATAGAGTTCTTGTATTAATATATTTTCAGTGTACACTAGAATCATACAGGTTGCCTCTTAAGAACATATATTTCTGGGCCCCATTCTTTAAAAAGAATTCCTTTTTAAAAACAATACAGTGAGAATTTTTATATAATGAAAGAATTCCATTTAAGCTAGATATCAATGGACTTAAATGTAGAAGCAGCTTGGTCAATGCTATTAAGTGACCGATCTGTCCAAGACAGTGTCCTTCTAAACGTTCACTTGTACAGGACATTCTCTTACATGCATAACCATAAATCTCAGATGAATAAAAAGTAGTCAGAAGAATTCTTAGAAGTCACATGTATCCCAAAGACCACAATGGTTATCCCCAGTCACTATAACAATAGCTGCCTGGGCCATGAATGTGCAGAATCAAAATTTCTGGTTCAGTAAGTCTGGAGGGGAGTTCAGGAATGGGATTTACTTATTGTTTATTTCTTTGTTTATTAGTAAGAAATTTGGTTAATGCAGGTATTAAGAATACAGTTTGAGAAATAGTGCTATTTCCAAGGAACAATGAGTGAACTCCAGGAGTTGGTAATGGACAGGGAGACCTGGTGTGCTGTGATTCATGGGGTCGTGGAGAGTTGGACACGACTGAGCAACTGAACTGAACTGAACTGAACTGATTCTTTCCTTGATATGTAAAACAGAATAGAATTAGTTGTTTCCAAGCCTACAAATATACTAATTCTCTACATTGTAGAATATTATGTGGAAAAATTACCCATGTGCCAAAATTACATTTAACCCAGACTGTCTCAATAAAGTACACTCTGATACTCTTTCCTGGAGCAGGGTTGAGGGATTGGTAGCAGTTAGCTACGGGATGCAAACAGCTAATTCAGTAATTAACTGCCTTGACTGTGTATAAAAATCACCTAAGTAATTTAATAACATCATTTTACTCAAGTCACATCCTAGACTATTTAAATAATAATATCTGGAGGTGAGGCCAAGGCATTTTTAAAAATATTCTAGGTAATTTCGATGGGTAGCCAAGATTGAGAATCACTCATTAAATGAATTGTTTAATGATTAGCCCAAACTGGGTTTTACCTCTCAGTACAGCTGAGAGGTAAAAGAACAGCACTATTCAAGTGCCCTACAGTGATGGTTAATTTTATGTGTCAAGTTGCAAGGACGAAGGGATGCCCAGACAGCTGGTAAAACATTTTTTGTATCTGTGTCTGTAAGGTGTTTCTGAAAGAGATTAGCATTTAAATGAATAGAGTTGGTGAAGAAAATGGGTATCATTTAATTAGCTGAGGCTCAGAATAGAACTAAAATGCAGAAGAAGGGTGAGTTTGCTTTTCCTGTCTCAGCTGGGATATCCATCTTCTGTTCTCAGACATCAGTACTCTTGATTCTCAATTCTCAGATTTGGACTAAATTACATCAGTGGCTTTCCTGTTTCCTCATCTTGCAGATGGTAAATCATGATGCATCATGGCTTCCATGATCACATAAGCCAACTCATAATTAATTAATGCACTTTCTCATTATTAATTAATTAATGATCTTTCTCTGAAGAACCCTAACACCCCTGTGAATCTTACATGTAGCCTTCTGAATCAAATGCTAGTGGCCTGGACACTATTTGTGTGTCAACTTTCTGATAGTAATAATCACCTAACATGAATTCATTTTCAGAGTGAAAAAACAGTTTTGAAGAACCAGCTTTATTAACCTTACAGATGATAAACTTCATTTCAAACTTTCTTATCACTGAATCAACTTATTCATAATTTCCAATGCATATAAATTTCTCCATTTGTCCCAGGGCCACTGTAATCATCTTAAATTTTTCAATTTTATGATTCAACTGGAAAAGACAAATCTGCATTTCACTTTTGGCCTTATACAGCCCACCATTTCACAACTAAATGCAAGAAAAAATAGTTGTAAGTGGGACCATTTGGAACCAACATAATCACATGGAATTTTAAATTTAAAAACAGTAACAATTTTCAAAAGAGGTCTTTTACTGGAGAAATAAACTTGCAAGGATTTTTTGTTAGACATTTTTCCTGAATTTTTAAAATGTCATTTTCAACAGCAAACACTCATTGTTTCTAGAACTGAGACCGTAGGAAAGAATAGGTACAGAAATATTGTCTGGTTCTTTAAACAAGAACAATGCCTTCATAAACCAACGTTTTTTAATGTCTGACAAATAAGTAGTAATTCTATCCTGAAATGAGCTAATACCGACAGAAAATACATCTATGATTTCTCACTGATGTATCTTAGTAGTTGTAGTAGTTTCCTAGTGTTCCTATTGCGTATTATCACAGACTTGGTGGCTTAAAATAATGAAAATTTATTCACTCACAGTTTTGGAATCCAGAAATCTGAATCGAGATATTGGAAGGGTTGGTTCTTTCTGGAGTCTCTGATGCAGAATCCCTTTTACACTTCTTAGTTGCTGGTAGCTTTGGCACTCCTTGGCATATTTTGTATTGTCGACACAGCCTTCCAATTTATACACCCATCTTTATTTATGGTTCTATACCTGGTGTTTCTGTATGTCTTTTCCCTTTCTGTCACTTACAAGGAATCCTGTTGCTGAAACAGGGCCCACCATAATCCAGAATGATCTCACTGGGCTTCTTTCCTTAATTACATCTGCAAATATAATCCCATTCTGAGGTTTCAGGTGGAGAAAGAACTTGGGGAAGACCCTATTCAACCAACTACTGTACTGATATATTTTATCTATTATTCTTTTGCATATATATACATTTCATATATACATAACCCATCACAAGCACGGAAATTGAAACTGTAATCAAAAATCTCCCAGCAAACAAAAGCCCAGGTCCAGACGGCTTTACAGCTGAATTCTACCAAAAATTTAGAGAAGAGCTAACACCTATTCTACTCAAACTCTTCCAGAAAATAGCTGAGGAAGGGAAACTTCCAAACTCATTATATGAGGCCACCATCACCCTAATCCCAAAACCTGGTAAAGACCGCACAAAAAAAGAAAACTACAGGCCAATATCACTGATGAACATAGATGCAAAAATCCTTAACAAAATTCTAGCAATCAGAATCCAACAACACATTAAGAAGATCATACATCATGACCAAGTGGGCTTTATCCCAGGAATGCAAGGATTCTTCAATATCCGCAAATCAATCAACGTAATACACCACATTAACAAACTGAAAAATAAAAATCATATGATTATCTCAATAGATGCAGAGAAAGCCTTCGACAAAATTCAACATCCATTTTTGATAAAAACCCTCCAGAAGGTGGGAATAGAAGGGACATACCTCAACATAATAAAAGCTATATATGACAAACCCACAGCAAACATTATCCTCAATGGTGAAAAACTGAAAGCATTTCCCCTAATGTCAGGAACAAGACAAGGGTGCCCACTCTCACCACTACTATTCAACATAGTTCTGGAAGTTTTGGCCACAGCAATCAGAGCAGAAAAAGACATAAAAGGAATCCAAATTGGAAAAGAAGAAGTAAAGCTTTCACTGTTCGCTGATGACATGATCCTCTACACAGAAAACCCTAAAGACTCTACCAGAAAACTACTAGAGCTAATCAATGATTACAGTAAAGTTGCAGGATATAAAATCAACACACAGAAATCCCTTGCATTCCTATACACTAATAATGAGAAAATAGAAAGAGAAATTAAGGAAACTATTCCATTCACTGTTGCAACGAAAAGAATTAAATACTTAGGAATATATCTACCTAAGGAAACAAAAGACTTGTACATAGAAAACTATAAAACACTAGTGAAAGTAATCAAAGAGGACACGAATAGATGGAGAAATATACCGTGTTCGTGGATTGGAAGAATAAATATTGTAAAAATGAGTATACTACCCAAAGTAATTTATACATTCAATGCAATCCCTATCAAGCTACCAACAATATTTTTCACAGAACTAGAACAAATAATCTCACAATTTGTATGGAAATACAAAAAACCTCGAATAGCCAAAGCAATCTTGAGGAAGAAGAATGGAACTGGGGGAATTAACTTGCCAGACTTCAGGCTCTATTACAAAGCCACAGTCATCAAGACAGTATGGTACTGGCATAAAGACAGAAATATGGATCAATGGAACAAAATAGAAAGCTCAGAGATAAACCCACGCTCCTATGGACACCTTATCTTCGACAAAGGAGGCAAGAATATAAAATGGAGAAAAGACAGTCTCTTTAACAAGTGGTGCTGGGAAACCTGGTCAGCCACTTGTAAAAGAATGAAACTAGAACACTTCCTAACACCATACACCAAAATAAACTCAAAATGGATTAAAGATCTAAATGTAAGACCAGAAACTATAAAACTCCTAGAGGAGAACGTAGGCAAAACACTCTCCGACATAAATCACAGCAGGATCCTCCAAGACCCACCTCCCAGAATATTGGAAATAAAAGCAAAAATAAACAAACGGGACCTAATTAAAATCAAAAGCTTCTGCACAGCAAAGGAAACTCTAAGCAAGGTGAAAAGACAGCCTTCAGAATGGGAGAAAATAATGGCAAATGAAGCAACTGATAAAGGATTAATCTCCAAAATATACAAGCAGCTCCTGCAGCTTAATTCCAGAAAACTAAGTGACCCAATCAAAAAATGGGCCAAAGAACTAAACAGACATTTCTCCAAAGAAGACATAAAGATGGCTAACAAACACATGAAAAAATGCTCAACATCCCTCATCATCAGAGAAATGCAAATCAAAACCACAATGAGATACCATTTCACACCAGTCAGAATGGCTGCTATCCAAAAGTCTACATGCAATAAGTGCTGGAGAGGGTGTGGAGAGAAGGGAACCCTCTTACACTGTTGGTGGGAATGCAAACTAGTACAGCCACTATGGAGAACAGTGTGGAGATTCCTCAGAAAACTGGAAATAGAACTGCCATATGATCCAGCGATCGCACTCCTGGGCATACACACCGAGGAAACCAGAATTGAAAGAGACACATGTACTCCAATGTTCATTGCAGCACTGTTTATAATAGCCAGGACATGGAAGCAACCTAGATGTCCATCTGCAGACGAATGGATAAGAAAGCTTTGGTACATATACACAATGGAGTATTTCTCAGCCATCAAAAAGAATGCATTTGAATCAGTTTTAATGAGGTGGATGAAATTGGAGCCAATTATACAGAGTGAAGTAAGCCAGAAAGAAGAACATCAATACTGTATATTAACGCATATATATAGAATTTAGAAAGATGGTAACCTGAACCCTGTATAAGAGACTGCAAAAGAGACATAGGCATTTAGAACAGTCTTTGGGACTCTGTGGGAGAGGGTGAAGGTGGAATGATTGGGGAGAATGGAATTGTAGCATCTATATTATCATAAGTGACCAGTCCAGGTTCGACTCATAAATTTTCCTCTGTTCAAAAAAAAAATAAAATAGATAACCAAGGGAAAAAAAAAAAAGTTATGAACTGTAGAAAGTTTTACTTGTTGGGTCAAATGCTTGTTGCTTCAAATGCTTGTTGCATTTGAAGTGCTAGTTACAAGAAAATCAAATACCTTCAATGTATAAATGCTATTAAGTTTTTAAAGGACTCTGGAGTATAAGTAAGTTTGTTTAAAGAAATTTAGTCTGTTCAACTTGAAAAAAATAAATAAAATTGGAAAAAAAAAATAAAAATAACGTAAAATATATATAAAAAAAAAGATATTAAAATATCTATCCCATTTCCATATTGAAAGCAATTTTAGAGAGTCATTTCATTAAAATTTCCCAGACATTTCAACATAATTTTTATAGATACAAGGTTTCAATAACATTTTACTATAAATTATGTAATCATAATAATAAACATTGGCAAAAACCTGTTTGAGGAAACATAGCTGACTCTTGGTAGGTATTCAGTTCAACAGCTGGACAAAGATGTATGGTCATATTGAAGAGTAGCTTAGTTACTAATTTTCAGAATTGGAGGTACATTAATCAGTATGACTTGTAGAGAGAATGGAGAATGAAGCTTTAGTTAGTGAAGCTTTAAGTTATCTGGAGGTTAGTTAGTCATAATTTCTTATCTACCAGGAAATAAAATGGTTCTTCTTCTCCATCTTGTGAATTCTTTAATAATTTATCATGCTACTAAATATAATTTTTTCCATCTGTTTTGCTCTTTGTGACCATACTTCTATTACATTTTCTACTAGACTAAATGCCCCTTAGGAGAGGAAGTGTGTCTTGTTCATCTTTGTATTTTTCTCAGTTTCTTGGGACATAGGCCTTATACACACACTGTGTTTTGCTGAATGAATGAATGATGCTCTAAAAGAAACAGGAATTTTCTTATCAAGTAAAATCCTATCTATCCTTTGAGAAAATGTGGAAAGTATGTCAGATTTCATTTTCTTGGGCTCCAAAATCAATGTGGCAGGGCCATGCTCAGTGAATCTTTAATACAATTTTCTGTTGATGGGTGGAGTTATGTTCCTTCCCTGTTGTTTGACCTGAGACCAAACTATGGTGAGGGATGAGAAAAATGGCAACCTCCTTCATAATATCCCATGCACACACTTCTGCACTCAGTGCCCTGGACCAGGCAGCAGGCCATTGCTGACCTATGTCTCCACTGGAGACTCCTGGACACTCACAGGCAAGACTGGGTCAGTCTCTTCTAGAGTCACTGCTCCTTTCTCCTGGGTCCTGGTTCACACAAAATTTGATTATACCCTCCAAGAGTCTGTTTCCCGGTCCTCTGTTCTGGCAGTTCTATGTGGGATTAATGGTTACCTCCTCCAAGAGGGCTTATGCCACACCTAGGTCTGCTGTACCCAGAGCCCCTGTACCTGTGGCAGGCCACTGCTGACCTACACCTCCACAGGAGACATTCAAAAACTCAAAGACAGGCCTGGCTCAGTCTCTGTGAGATTCTCCAGGCAAGAATACTGGGGTGGGTAGCCATTCCCTTTCCAGAGGATCTTCCCAACCCAGGAATCAAACCCAGGTCTTCTGCATTGCAGGTGGACTCTTAACCATCTAAGCCACCAGGGAAGCCTCCATACTGAAAGTGAGTGAAGTTGCTCAGTCATGTCTGACTCTTTGCAATCCCATGGACTATAGACTCCCAGGCTCCTCCATCCATGAAATTTTCCAGCCAAGTGTAGTGAAGTAGATTGCCAATTCTTTCTCCAGGGGATCTCCCCAACCCAGGGACCAAGCCCAGGTCTCCCGTATTGCAGGCAATAGCCTTACTGAAAGTGAACCTTTTCATAAATCCAGCTAGATTATTTCTAAAAACTCTAGAGAAATGATGATGTAATTTGGCATGTATCAATAAGGTATTGGCTTCAGAAAAAATTTGGCAGAAAAACTGATAGTGAGTCAACTTTGGAAAGATATATGAGAATTCTACCTCATGTAAAAAGGGAGCGTCATGAAAAGAAATTTCAGACAGAGAAAATGTACCATCAAAAAGACAAACCAAAAACCCCACCAAGGTATGAAATGCAAGTGTGCTCAGGTACTTTATGTTATAACTATATTATTTTCTGTCTAGATTTTAACACCTAAGAACATCCTATTTTTCCTGCCTGAGTAAACATGATGTTCAGCATCCTTCTTAAAATGCATTATGGGTTATCCTTGTATTGATTTAGTTTGCCATATCAATGTCATGGTTATGGGGAATCTCACTAAAGGTCACACATTATATCTGGCAAAAATATTCCAGAAGAGCAGTGTTTCACACTCCCCAAAGAACTTAATAAAAAGTTTTGTAAATTGTTATTTGACCACCATAAGAAACGAACAACAAATCTCCGGTTTTATCAAAGCTCTCAGGAACCTATTTTCTTGAATGATAATCGAATGACTGTCTTTTAAATATAACAAAGATAGGAAAACAGTAAACTCTACATTCAGTCTGTCCATGAAATTCTGAACTGGCTCTCTACCAGACATCTTCTCCTAGAAGATTCATCTTCTATTTCCTAAAAAGGCAACCATCTATTTGGGCCGCATGTCACCAGATACACAGTGAGACATCTCAGATACCTTCAAAGGAAGGCTCTCTGATTCTTCTCAGTGCTTCTATTATGTTCCACAAGCACAGCTCTTCCATGCCTGTGGCAGGTTCTCTTGGTTGAGGGACCAAGTCCCCATTTCCAAGTTTCTTCTTGACTTTCAGCCAGGGGTGGCCAAAAGACACAGCTCTGGATTATGAGACACAAGTGAAAAACTGTTGTGGTGAGTCTAGGAATGTATTTGTTCTGTTTGGTGCAAACGTTGCTTTTTTCCTCTAGCTCTCTGTCTTTATCCTGCCTCAATTGCTAATGTGATGACATCTGTGGCAGTCATCTTGTGACCATGAGGGAGAAAACCTGAAAACTAAATACAACATTCCTACTATTATCAAGCTACTAGTTCAATGCCAGCAAGTAACTAGTTCCAGAATTTTCTCATTATGTAAAACAAACCCCAATTTTTAAAGCCATTGTAACAGGGTATTCTATCACTTCCAATCAAAGGCATTCTGCTGCTAAGTCACTTCAGTCGTGTCCGACTCTGTGTGACCCCACAGACGAAAGCCCACCAGGCTGCCCCGTCCCTGGGAGTCTCCAGGCAAGAACACTGGAGTGGGTGCCGTTTCCTTCTCCAATGTGTGAAAGTGAAAAGTGAAAGTGAAGTCGCTCAGTCGTGTCCGACTCTTAGCGACCCCATGGACTGCAGGCCACCAGATTCCTCCATCTATGGGATTTTCCAGGCGAGAGTACTGGTGTGGCTTGCCATTGCCTTCTCCGAAAGGCATTCTAAGCTTTTTTAAATACTACTGACCCTCAATTAATTAGATTAGTTAGAACAATTTCTAGAGAGATGAGGAGTAAACAGAGCTAATATTCTCCAAGGCATGTAATGATTTAGATTTTCTAATTCAAAGGCCAACAAAGAGAAAAAGAGAATCTTTATAAGAATTTATATAACTTGGCCATTGCTGAGTACAAAGGGAATATTACATTCTAGTCATAAATTGACCAATTCAATGAATACAGCCTATGCCTACTTTAGCCACTTCAGTACATTTGTTTATTTACAGGACACTTCACCAACATTAAGTACCTAGGGAAATAGAAAAACAGTGGAAACAGTGTCAGACTTTATTTTCTTGGGCTCCAAAATCGCTGCAGATGATGATTGCAGCCAGGAAATTAAAAGACGCTTACTCCTTGGAAGGAAAGTTATGACCAACCTAGATAGTATACTAAAAAGCAGAAAAATTACTTTGCCAGCAAAGGTCCGTCTAGTCAAGGCTATGGTTTTTCCCGTGGTCATGTATGGATGTGAGAGTTGGACTGTGAAGAAAGCTGACTGCCGAAGAATTGATGCTCTTGAACTGTGGTGTTGGAGAAGACTCTTGAGAGTCCCTTGGACTGCAAGGAGATCCAACGAGTCCATTCTAAAGGAGATCAATGCTGGGTGTTCATTGGAAGGACTGATGCTAAAGCTGAAACTGCAATACTTTGGCCACCTCATGGGACGAGTTGACTCACTGGAAAAGACTGATGCTGGGAAAGGTTGGGGGCGGGAGAAGAAGGGGACGACAGAGAATGAGATGTCTGGATGGCATCACCGACTCTGTGGACATGAGTTTGGGTAAACTCCGGGAGTTGGTGATGGACAGGGAGGCCTGGCGTGCTGTGATTCGTGGGGTCGCGGAGAGTTGGACAAAACTGAGCGACTGAACTGAACTGAACTGAAGGTCAGTCTTGGAAGGACTGATGCTAAAGCTGAAACTCCAATACTTTGGCCACCTCATTCGATAAGTTGACTCACTGGAAAAGAGTCTGATGCTAGGAGGGATTGGGGGTGGGAGGAGACGGCGACGACAGACAATGAGGTGGCTGGATGGCATCACCAACTCAATGGATATGAGTTTGAGTGAACTCCGGGAGTGGTGATGGACAGGGAGTCCTGGCGTGCTGTGATTCATGGGGTCGCAAAGATTCGGACACGACTGAGCAACTGAACTGAACTGAACTGAATGGTCAGTCTTCATTCCAATCCCAAAGAAAGGAAATGCCAAAGAATGTTCAAACTACCGCACAAATGCACTCATCTCACATGCTAGGAAAGTCATGCTCAAAATTCTCCAAGCCAGGCACCAGCAATATGTGAACCGTGAACTTCCAGATGTTCAAACAGGTTTTAGAAAAGGCAGAGGAACCAGAGATCAAATTGCCAATATCCGCTGGATCATGGAGAAAGCAAGAGAGTTCCAGAAAAACATCTATTTCTGCTTCATTGACTATGCCAAAGCCTTTGACTTTGTCGATCAAAATAAACTGTGGAACATTCTGAAAGAGATGGGAATCCCAGACCAACTGACCTGCCTCTTGAGAAACCTGTATGCAGGTCAGGAAGCAACAGTTAGACATGGAACAACAGACTGGTTCCAAGTAGGAAAAGGAGTGCGTCAAGGTTGTATATTGTCACCCTGCTTATTTAACTTATATGCAGGGTATATCATGAGGAACGCTGGGCTGGAAGAAGCACAAGCTGGAATCAAGATTGCTGGGAGAAATATCAATAACCTCAGATATGCAGATGACACCACCCTTATGTCAGAAAGTGAAGAGGAACTCAAAAGCCTCTTGATGAAAGTGAAAGAGGAGAGTGAAAAGGTTGGCTTGAAGCTCAGAAAATAAAGATCATGTCATCTGGTCCCATCACTTCATGGGAAATAGATGGGGAAACAGTGGAAACAGTGTCAGACTTTACTTTTTTGGGCTCCAAAATCACTGCAGATGGTGATTGCAGCCATGAAATTAAAAGACGCTGACTCCTTGGGAGGAAAGTTATGACTAACCTAGTTAGCATATTAAAAAGCAGAGCCATTACTTTGCCAGCAAAGGTCTGTCTAGTCAAGGCTATGGTTTTTCCCATGGTCATGTATGGATGTGAGAGTTGGACTGTGAAGAAAACTGATCGCTGAAGTATTGATGCTTTTGAACTGTGGTGTTGGAGAAGACTCTTGAGAGTCCCTTGGACTGCAAGGAGATCCAACCAGTCCATTCTAGAGGAGATCAATCCTGGGTGTTCATTGGAAGGACTGATGCTAAAGCTGAAACTCTAATACTTTGGCCATCTCATGCGAAGAGCTGACTCACTGGAAAAGACTCTGATGTTGGGAGGGATTGGGGGTTGGAGGAGACGGGGACGACAGAGAATGAGATGGCTGGATGGCATCACCAGCTCGATGGACATGAGTTTGAGTGAACTCCGGGAATTGGTGATGGACAGGGAGGCCTGGCGTGCTGTGATTCATGGGGTCGCAAATAGTCGGACACGACTGAACTGAACTGAAGTGAGCATTTATGTATTTGTCCATTTTCAAATTTTTATTGCTGCTGCTGCTGCTAAGTCACTTCAGTCGTGTCTGACTCTGTGCGACTCCATAGATGGCAGCCCATCCGGCTCCCCCGTCCCTGGTATTCTCCAGGCAAGAACATTGGAGTGGGTTGCCGTTTCCTTCTCCAAAAATATAAATTACACAGAGTAAACTTTTAGGGAAAGAATAATATTATAGGATATGAATAGATTTTCAGATTGTAAATTATTGTTGACATGCCCAAATAATTTTTGCAATCCAATAGGTCAACATTTTAATCTTACTTTTATTTTGATAGTTTCTTTAAATCTTGACTTCCAAAGACATACAAAGAAAAGTAGAATCTGATATCCCAAAGATTATCCTATGAGACTATATATATATTCAAGTAAACACTTGAATGCAAGGGCTTTTAAATTGAGTTTACATTAAATTACTCTGCCTTCAAGTCAATAGAAACTGTATTTGACAAAGTTTCATTATTAATATTATTAATACATATTTGAAAAATTAATAATATACATTGAAAATTAATGGTCACTCCTAAGAGTATCATTCAAAAAATTGTGTGTGGTTTCCTCAATGTGTACAGATTTATTTGTGCAATAAAATTCTTTGTCACTTTTATCTAAATGACTTTGTCACTTTTATTTAAATTCTTTAACAAAAATATTTAAATATTTTATTACTTATGATATCCCCATCTAAAAGAGAACACTGGCCAATAGGCTTCATAATTTTTTGGAAGCATCTAAAGTAGTGATCAAAGAGCCTTAAACCAAAAGATTTCTCTCATTTTTCAATTAAATTATATTTTAAAATAAATTTAATATTACTGATTGCCGGGAGCCAGCGAGGGAAATCCTCCCCGTGGCAAAGGTCAATTGGGGAAGAGGCCTGACGGGCAAAGGCTAATCAGGACTCGAGGAACCCCCTGGACTTACCTGAGCATCTACCCCAAAGAAAACCGGAGTCTGACTATCTTACTCCTCTTACCAAGTCCTCTAATACTTACAGGGGCTTCCCCCAACCACCTTTCTCTGAAAACATTAATTCAGATCTGTAGTTTAAAAGTTCTCCTCGGCTTAATAGGAGTGTTCCAATCCAAGCCCCTCTGATAGCTTTCTAACTTGCATGACAAGTTTGTCCGGGCTCTTACAACTATGAGTGTGACTGTTTATAGCCTCCCAGCCATGCAAGGACAGAAAGCCTGATATTCTAAAATACAGGAATCTGTTGAAGAAGTTAAAATCATTAGAATAATACTAAAAAAGATTTCATTGTTGAATCAATGCTTGCTGCAAAGTTTCCTCTATCTATTGTATCCTTGGAAATATATTAATCACATATAGAGAATATAAGTAGTAGCCTTTGATTTAACCACATCAGATCTTAAGTTAATAAATTGCTTTCTTGTAACTCACTACACCTGTGCCTTATAGGAATGTAACTTAGTCATGTGTCTAGCACCTGACTTTAGGAAAATCACCTTAAAAGAATATAAGACTTTTTCTAGTTAACTAACCTTTGTTAGGAGAGAGGGCCATAAACTGTTAGCAGGCCCCCTGGCCAGAAGATGATGTAAACCACCCAAAACTTTTGTATATCACGAGACATACAAAAATGAGCCCTGATCCTGATAAGGGTCAAGACTGCTGACCCCGCGTGATTTTGGCGTGACTCTATACCTCTCTTTCTCTATTTTCTTTCTCTATTTTTTATGTGCACAACTTAGGGTATAAAAACAGCACTGGAAAATAAAGTTTTGGGCCTTGCTCACTGAAGCTTGGTCTCCCCATGTCGTTCTTTCTCTTTTTCCGTCCTTTTCTCTATTCTCCTTTTTCTGGTTGAGATCCTTGGAGCGCTGGGTCCTCTGCGTTTACTTATCTGCCTGGGCTTCTAAGACCCACTCGAGGGGGTGCCCTGGTGGGGTACCTCCAGTGATTCGAGAGGACGCCTGCGGCCTATGTAAACAGAGCAAACCCCGTGCTGGGGTTTTATTGGTTTCCTGCGTAAACCAAGGAATCATCAGCCCCTGTCTCTCTCTCTCTCTCTCTCTGACGCCGATGCCGTTCATCCCGAGGATACCCTGGGCCATATCGAGGCTGGCCTCCAATAATTGATAATTAGGCTTTTTGTGTTGCTGGCCTAAATAAGTTAAAATTCCTACTCAAGGACCATGCAACTTCACTGGTATGACTTATGGAAACACAGTGCACTTTTTTCATGTAAGAAAGATCTTGATAGTCTGCTCCTAATTTTAGCAAAACCTTTAGGACAGGATCTTATTTTAATGAAAAAAATGACTTTTTAGACTTCTTTCATGATCAACTGAGATCTCTGTTGCAACCACTTACCAAAACTATACTTAAAAGCAAAGAATCACAAGTTGTGGATCATTTTCATCAAAGTACAGAAATAAGACATTTTGTCAAAATTGGCATTTTTCAACTTGTGTAAGGAGTATCAAAATTTTCTATCAGCATTTTTTGAGGATTTGTTTTCACACACAAAAAAACCCATAAAATTTGAAAATATTGGTCAAAATTGGTATAGAACAGAGCTTACAAGATAAGAATTATTTTTTGACACAGCTATCACACATATAACAGATGACCTCATTGTTCCACAATGTTAGAAAACTCATCCAATTTCATATTGAAGGGATCTGTTACATTTTTTCATAGGATGCATAAAAATTGTATGATAATAATAATTCAATGATAAAAATTTCTTTACAGAGGTATCACTTTAAAATTCATTTTCTGTCCCAAGTCAAATGTGACCACTTTGATCCAGATCAACTTGTCCATTTTAAATTACTGGGTTTCAGCATCCACTGTCTCAAGGAGCAGTGTTAGAAAAATTACTAAATAAATAACAATAAGACTCAAAAAAAAAAAAAAAAATAGAGGGAAAGTATCTTCTGGACCCTGCTTTCAAAACCTGGGAACCAATAGGAAAACAGAAAGTATCCATGACAAAGGAAAGATTTGGTAAAATCATGAGCTGAAGTTGAATATGAAAACCCTCCCCCTCCCCTCTTAGAGTGTTTTACATACAGGTGAGTTACATGAGAAACCAGCAAAGACAAATGTGTGACCAGTGAAATAAGTAGAAGGCATTAGCAAAATGAAAATGCAAACCACTTTCAGATATCCCTATACACGTTGTTGGAGAAGGCAATGGCAAGCCACTCCAGTATTATTGCCTAGAAAATCCCATGGATGGAGGAGCCTGGTAGGCTGCAGTCCATGGGGTCGCTAAGGGTCGGACACGACTGAGCAACTTCACTTTCACTTTTCACTTTCACACATTGGAGAAGGAAATGGCAACCCACTCCAGTGTTCTTGCCTGGAGAGTCCCAGGGACAGGGGGGCCTGGTGGGCTTCCGTCTATGGGGTCACACAGAGTCGGACACGACTGAAGTGACTTAGCAGCAGCAGCATACACATTGTACATTCATGTTAACAGCACCTTCATTTGTAATAACTAAAAAATGAAAATAACACAAATGGCCATCAACAGGTAAGTGGACAAACTGTAGATAGTCAAACAATGTAATATTATTCAGCAATAAAACAGAATAAACAATTTATTTACACAACAATGTGGCTAAATCTCACAAAATTACAGTGAATGACAGAGGCCAGACAAAGAAGAGTATTTACATCCTGTATGGTACCATTTATATTTATTTTAGAAAATGCAAAGTAAGTGGCAGAGTGTAGAACAATGATTTCCTGGGGACAGAGGGTAAGGCATGGTTAGGGCCAAGAGGGAGTGACTAGACAGGTTATGAGGAAACATTGGTTCAGTTCAGTCACTCAGTCATGTCTGACTGTGAATGCATGGACTGCAGCACATCAGCCTTCTCTGTCCATCACCAACACCTTGAACTTACTCAAACTCACGTCCACTGAGTCGGTGATGCCATCCTACCATCTCATCCTCTGTTGACCCCTTCTCCTCCTGCCTTCAATCGTTCCCAGCATCAGGGTCTTTTCAAATGAGTCAGCTCTTCGCATCAGGTGGCCAAAGTATTGGAGCTTCAGCTTCAGCATCACTCCTACCAATGAATATTCAAGACTGATTTCCTTTAGGATGGGCTGGTTGGATCTCCTTGCTGTCCAAGGGACTCTCAAGAGTGTTCTCCAATACCACAGTTCAAAAGCATCAATTCTTCAGCACTCAGCTTTCTTTATAGCCCAACTCTTGCATCCATACATGACTACTGGAAAAACCATAGCCTTGACTAGATGGACCTTTTATGTCAAAGTAATGTCTCTGCTTTTAATATGCTGTCTAGGCTGGTCATAACTATTCTTCCAAGGAGCAAGCATCTTTTAATTTAATGGCTGCAGTCACCATCAGCAGTGAGTTTGGAGCCCAAAAATGTAAAATGTGCCACTGTTTCCCCATTTATTTGCCATGAAGTGATGGGATCAGATGCCATGATCTCAGTTTTCTGAAAGTTGAGTTTTAAAGCCAACTTTTTCACTCTCTCCTTTCACTTTCATCAAGGGGCTCTTTAGTTCTTCTTCACTTTCTGCAATGAGGGTAATGTCATCTGAATATCTGAAGTTATTGATATTTCTCCTAGCAATCTTGATTCCAGCTTGTGTTTCCTTCAGCCCAGGGTTTCTCAGGATGTACTCTGCATATAAGTTAAATAAGCAGGGTGACAATGTACAGCCCTGAGGTACTCCTTTCCCAGTTTGGAACCAGTTTGTTGTTCCATGTCCAGTTCTAACTGTTGCTTCTTGACTTGCATACAGATTTCTCAGGAGACAGGTAAGGTGGTCTGGTATTCCCATTTCTTGAAGAATTTCCCACAGTGTCTTGTGATCTACACAGTCAAAGACTTTGGCATAGTCAATAAAGCAGAAGTAGACATTTTTCTGGAACTCTATTGCTTTTTTGATGATACAACGGATGTTGTCAATTTGATCTCTGGTTCTTCTGCTTTTTCTAAATCCATTTTGAATATCTGGAAGTTCATAGTTCACATAATGTTGAAGCCTAGTTTGGAGAATTTTGAGCATTAATTTGCTAGCATGTGAGATGAGTGCAATTGTGTGGTAGTTTGTGCATTCTTTGGCACTGCCTTTCTTTGGGATTGGAATGAAAACTGACCTTTTCCAGTCCTGTGGCCATATTGCTGAGTATTCCTTATTTGCTGGCATATTCATTGTAGCACTTTCAAAGTGTCATCTTTTAGGATTTGCAATAACTCAACTGGAATTCCATCACTTCCACTAGCTTTGTTTGTAATGATGTTTCCTAGGGCCAATTTGACTTTGCATTACAGGATATCTGGTTCTAGATGAGGGATCACACCATCGTGGTTATCTGGGTCATGAAGATCTTTTTTGTATAATTCTTCTGTGTATTCTTGCCACCTCTTCTTAATATCTTCTGCTTCTGTTAGGTCCATTCCATTTCTGTCCTTTATTGTGCCCATCTTTCCATGAAATATTCCCTTGGTATCTCTAATTTCTTGAAGACATCTCTGGTCTTTCCCGTACTACTGTTTTCCTCTATTTCCTTGCATTGATCACTGAGGGAGGAAACTGTTAGCCTTAATGGATATGTTATCTTGAATATGGTAATGAATGAATATATATATGCTAAAATTTATCAAATTATATACTTTATATATGTGCTATTTATCATATGGCATCACCCCAATAAAGATTTTTTTAAAAAAACAAACCAAATAGGAGAGTTAAGGTCTACATTGTCAGAGTGGTAAATTCTTCTGAAGGACTGAAATTTTTATTGCCCAATTTAAATTCTTTCCATCACTTTGGAATCTTGGTTTTATGCTCATTCTTTTTAATTGTGTAAAAATGTTCCTTATAATCTCAATTCATATGAGCTTGCAGCACAATTAAATGTCATATGCAAACCAAATTACAGCAAGAACTTGAAGATTTTGTCAATATCACAAGATAAAACACAGAATGCAAGCAGGTATAAAAGGCATAATTTTGCACATAAAGCAAAGCACAGTAGTAATTTCCTAAATGAAACTCTAAAGACTATGTCACATGACTTTCCTGAAATGAATGACCAAATCACTGAGAGCTATCAGGACTTCCCTGGTGTCTCAGACTGTAAAGAATCTGCTTAAAATGAAAGAGACCTGGGTTCAGTCCCTGGGTTGGGAAGATCTCCTGGAGGAGGACACGACAATCCACTCTAGTATTCTTGCCTGGAGAATTCCATGGACAGAGAAGCCTGGTGGGCTGCAGTCCATGGGATCCCAGAAAGTTGAACACAACTGAATGATTTTCACAAGGACAAGGACATTGGAACATACTACCCAAAACCTTCCTGATAGTAAAATTGTGTGATTTCTTATAATGCCAGGTGATATTTCTGGAGCTATAAGCATTTATTATTAATGTAATTATTATTTTGCCAAAGTTACTTTGCTTAGTAAAAAATAAAGAACCAAAACTCTGCTTTTTAAAAATAAATATAGCTCCCATAAGCTCTGGGGGATCTGAATGAAAAACATTTTTCCTAAACTTCTTTAATAAAATGTATTAATATCAGAAATAGTTTACTATCATTCTTCATGCTTGACCACTCAGTCACATCAGACTCTACAACCCCATGGACTGTTAGCCTGCCAGACTTCTCTCTCCACACGATTCTCCAGTCAAGAATACTGGCATGGGTTGCCACTTCCTCCTGCAGGGGATCTTCCCCACCCAGGGATCAAACCCATGTCTTTTGAGGCTTCTGCACTGGCAGGTGAATTCTTTACTACTGAGGCACCTGGGAATCCCTGCTCACTATCAGGAATGCTTATTATGTGTCAAACATTGTTCTAAGTACTATCCAGATACTAATTCTCCCAATCCTCATAAAAACTCTATGAGGTAGATAATACTGCCATTCTACTTTTAACAAGTGCAAAAATTTTGGATCAGGGAGTTGAGGTTGTTATAAATTGAACTGTGTCCCACCCCAGTTCATATGTTGAAGTCCTAATCCCCCAATTCCTCAGAATGTGTGCTTATTTAGAAATAGGGTTGTTACAGAAGTAATTAGTTCATTTAATATGGTGCTGTACTGGAGTAGGGGAAGCCCCTAATTCAATATGACTGATATAGTTGTAAAACGGGAAATTGGAAGAAAGACACACACACAAGAGGAATGCCATGTGACGATGAAGCAAAGATCTGAGTGATGTCGCAGAAGCTGCTGCTGCTGCTAAGTCGCTTCAGTCGTGTCTGACTCTGTGCGACCCCACAGATGGCAGCCCACCAGGCTCTGCCATCCCTGGGATTCTCCAGGCAAGAACACTGCAGTGGGTTGCCATTTCCTTCTCCAATGCATGAAAGTGAAAAGGGAAAGTGAAGTCGCTCAATCGTGTCTGACTCTTAGCGAACCCATGGACTGCAGCCTACCAGGCTCCTCCGTCCATGGGATTTTCCAGGCAAGAGTATTGGAGTGGGGTGCCATCACCTTCTCCAGTTGCAGAAGCTAAGGGATGCCAAAGATTGCCAGCAAACCAGCAGAACATAGGAGACAGGCATGGAGCAGATTAGCCTTCACAGATCTCAGAAGGAACTAACTGTAGCAACACTTTAATCTCAGACATTTTTTTCCAAAAACCCCAAGACAATAAATTTCTATTGCTTAATCCTCTGTTTGTGGTACTTTGTTGTAACAGCTCTGGTAAATTTAGACAGGGATAGAATCCAGATATCTTGCTCCAGAGTATGCATTATGTTATATATTCCCAGCAAGGATCAATTACACTAATTCTACATCAGAAAGGAGATATGGATTTTCAGGGGGGACAGATCAGAGGGAGTAAACTGTGGAGCTGGTGATACAGAGTCCAAGTGTGCTAAATGAAGGAGTGGCTGGAGGCTTCATGTAAATTGGAGATGGAGTAGGAGGAAGGAGGAGAAGAGGAGCCTAGAGGGAAGTAAGGAAAATTGCACTGAGAGAGTAAAAATTAACTTACAGAAACTTCATTTGTTTTTCAAATGTATCTAAGAGTTTGTACCTAAATCCTGGTGTGAAAAGTCCAAGAAACAGGTGAAAGAACAACATTCACTTCTAAACCAAGAGGATGACTAGAATTACAGCAAATTGCTTCTGTTACAGAATAGCTATCATAAATAACCTCAAGTATGTCTGGTTTAAAATTTCAGGCCAATTGACCTGAAAAAGTGAATGACTTCCTTGAATATTCTACATTCAGAAAATAACTTGCTCTAAGAAATTCTGATGGGTCAAAAACAAAACAAGCAAACTCCCAAGAAACTACTGTTAACGGTTAGTATTGCCAAAAAGAAATAGAAAACTAATTCAGCTCTTTTGTTGCTTTGTTTGTTGTTTGTTTTCTTTTGGTTGAAGACTTATTTTATTTTCTGGGAAGTGCTTGGGAGCTTTTCTTTGCAAGATAAACCAATCCAGTCTCAGCATTTACTGGCACAACTCTGAAAGGAATTCAGGTAACTAAGCTTCTCTAGTTCCACATCATTGAGCTCTAGAATGTTCTTGCACCAGGCAGAACCACAGTGGAGAGATTAGGAATGATGAATATGGATGTTGTTCATGGGCTATAATGTTGTGCAGTGTTAACTCCTAGCTGGATTAATGAAGTATACAGAGCCTAGTTCAGGTGGTCGCCACCACACGACTGAATGAAGATACATCATGGACTACTCTAGCCTTATGAATCTAATGCTGGTGGGATACGGCAGGAAACCATTATGCTCCTAACTCTTCTGGGTAACCTTTACATACCAAGACATTATCATTTGAAAGTATGCATTTGTTGGTAAAAAGTCTGGAGGACAAAAGCTCTCCCTCTCTCAGAATGTTGCTGCTTTCTATGCTGCGCATTCTAAGATCAATCCTTCCTTTCACAACTCTAAATTCAGTAAAAACTTTTTCTCACTTTTCCACTCTAGTGTTGACATTTATCCACATAGTTGTAATGTAGTCTTTTATCCATGATGTAGTGAAATTTTACCAGGTTTTATCTATTTATCATTCTATCTGTCTATCTGTTGTCTTTTATCTTCCTTGGTGTTTAGTGAAGTCTTTCAATTTGAGAACAAATATTATCTTCAGCTATAGACAATTTCTATAATATATTTTTGAATATTGGCTCTATTTCTCCTTTTGGAATTGCTCTTAGACTGGATTTATCCTTTTCAAATCTTTCTGTGTACATCCTCTATATTTTAGGCTTGAAATATTTCCCATCTGTTTGATTTTTTTAAGCATGGGAAATTTCCTAGTTTCCATTTTTCAGTTTGCTAATTAGCTCTTCAGATGAACTTATTTTATTATCATTCAGCCTTAATTTAGTTGTTCTTTTTCTTATAGAATTTTTTTCTTTCCAATGTTTCTATGTAATTAAAATTGTGACATATTGTTTCATAGATTAAACACACTTTTTTACTCCTGTAAATATATTATCTTTTTAAGGTTTCCTGTGTTTATTCTCATGTTTCATAAGATATTACTTCTGCTTACTGAATTTAGTGTCACTATTTCACAGCGTTATGTTTTTTAAAATTGGTGATTTTGGCTTATCTTTCTGAGATTCTTCAATGGTGGTCCTGTGATTACAACTTTTTTAGTGGCATGAGATATTCTTATTCTAAGCTTTAAGAACTGAATTAGTTCCAAGTCAAAATACCTACTTATATATTTTCTTCTTGGAATATAAGTAGACATTATTCATTAATGTTATCAACCACGTTGATTATATTCTTCACATCTGAAAATCAATTTCTTTGAAAAGGAACATAAAGCAAATATAGAAGTCATTTACTTATGTTTGCAGAGCTTTGGCAAGATGAATGAAGGAAAATAGCACAAAGTCACACATAAAGGTTAGGAAACAAGGAGGGTTTACTGGTGACTGTCTCAGGTCAGTTTCTCTAGAAGCAGAGTTTGAGATGAAGATTCTGGTATTTTGAGAGTGTGCTTTCAGAAGAATGGGAGAAAAAGAAGAGGAATAGGACATGGAGAGAAAATTAAAAGAGAATGTGGTCCTCACTGGAGACAAGATTCATCCTGGTGCCATGGGGATCTCTGAAACATGTTAAAACTCAGAATTTCTCCTAACTTGAGGCAAGAGAGATAACCTTCTGTACCCTATGCCATTCATTCATTAGCCTCTTGCTGACCCAGCAGTAAGGAGTGGCTAGCATAATTATTTATCCAGCCAAGACATTTCTCTATAGAGGGTTCCCCTGTGAATTCTCTGTAAGCATCATTCAGTTGGAATGTTCATGAATTTTACAGGCTAGGTGTTACACTGGTAGCAGCTTGAAATCAGTCATGATGAGAGATTTTACATAATAGAAATTGGCAAGTATTACAAGTCAGAGATTTTTTTTTTTCTAAAGAGCCATTTTACCTGCACCCAACTGATATGGTGGAAGAATAAAATCGCCCTTGATAGGGATTAAGGTGGTGCATGAAAAATAACCTAAAATTCACTCCTGGCACTACTCAGATTTACTTCTTTCATTTCCGAAGAGTCTAGTTGGTCGACCATATTCTGAGAAAACATTAAGGAAAGCTTTGTGGGATAAAATACAGGTGCTACTTCAGGTTTTGGTCATGAAACTTAACTGATATTAATTTTCTCTCTTCTCTAACATACGCTCAAGATTTCCTTTCCTTTATACAGCACTTCTTTCCGTGTGGTTAAGTGGCCTGTCCAGTTATCATGCTCTCATGAGGATACGGTTGCTTTATTTGCTCATTTACAGTTAACACTGGACACAGGAATAATAAGAGATGCTCTAGTAGATTACCTGGGTACTAAACATAAATCTCCAAACCCCCATTATATGGCATCAGTCCTTCCTCTGGACCACTGGTAAATTCTTTGTACTCTTTGATCTACTGAAATTAGTTTACCAAAGAGTAGAATTTTTAACTGCATATTTATGGGAACTCTTAATTGTGTCCCCTGGCAGAACCCAGGATCTCTGGGAAACTGTTGAAATTCATGGGGTGAGGAGATATAAACATCACACATAAGTCACTGGGAGTAATGGTAAAAGGGACCAGTCCTACATCCACTCCTTGTATTCTACCTATTGATGACATGACATCCAACAATATATAATGGCTATTTGTTGAAAATATGTTGCAGCCTGTGGAATGTCCAGACCATCTAGGTCCTTTTGAATTACATGATAACAGGGAACAAGAGAATGAACATAGGCTTCCGACAAGACTACTGTCAATCTCATATAAATACAAGTTATTTCTGATACTCCTTCTAGATGGATAATGAAATGATAGAATTTTTCAGATCAGTAGTTACCCTACTTACACACAACCACATTAATAAAGATACCACATGAAGCACAGCAAGAACAATTGGGGCTTCCACTTGGTTATGGTGGCCCATTTTCTTCTGCCATTTCACTTTAGTCTTCACCTGACAAGAAAATTAAATGCAAATGTAAGAGGAACATTAACACGGAATCTTTAAGTATTTGTGTAGCATCAGTTAGAGCCTGTGAATGGCATTAATCATTGCCATTCTTTCTATGATTGGATACTACTTTTATTTACCATCTTGGGGAGAAGGGACAATTTCAGGGGCTTTCACTTTGGTTTTCCTACTGCAATGGATCTTACTCTACTGGACAACCAATTTGTAGGAGTTTTACAACTGCTAATTATTTCTACTGTGGTTATTACAATTAGGAACCCCAAAGATAACTACACAGACTTTGGATCTAGGACTCCATTTATAAAGAGACCTCCAGCGCCCTGGTTGATCTTGGAGAAAATGATGCTTTCTCTCACCAAGCTTAGGTACTCAGATGCCATTCATATCCTGTTTCGCACCTTTTTTCTAACAGACAAATGCTACCATCAAATTTAATCTAATCTAGGATCCTATTTTTTTCACTGTCATTGTGGGGTCCAGTTTTGTAACAGCAACTCCTACCTTCAGGCCTTTCTTACAAAATATAACTGCCATACACTTTTGGTTATTTTACAAAGTGAGAAATATAAACAGCTCATGGGTATCTAGCATTGCTACTTTTCTAAATATGTTTATATCTTCCTCTAGTCTTCCTTCTCAGGCTATTCTGGAATCTCTATTTATATACCCAACAGTTTTTGTAAACTCATTATAAATGGAAATGAAGATTTATTCTGAGGAGGACAGGCATTTCTTCTAAGAAATCTGCTTGAAGTCCTTTCATAATATTCAAAAAGCAATGGGGGAAGGTATAATCACTTCTTCAACTGATAAGAAGAACATTTCTATAGACTAGAGTTCAGGAAAATCTGGGAATTCAATATTACTTGTTTGAAAATTAAAATACTCTGTGTCTCCATTAAATACACATTCACCGAAAATGAACAGCTTTGCTTTACATGTAATTAAGACCTTCTTCCCAATTGTAGAAGCCTTTTGGGAACCATACTACTCTCATGATACTTCATGAATCTTCATCATGTATGTTAAGCTTGATATAGTTGACAGCATGCACAATTGAGGACAGTACAGCTTCCTTTTAAATCTATAGACAGTGGATGTTTTGCAGTACTCCAGGTGCCAGCACTCAATGAAACATTGACTAAACAAACAAACCAACAAATCATGGAAGAAAAACTAGGGTAGGAATATTTTTAGGAATAGTACATTAATCTTAAATAAAAAATTTCAGGTTTTTTGTTATTATATCTTGATTGAGTTTTGATACATTTTCAATAAATCCAAGGAAGTTTTCTTCAACTTCACATTCTAACTTCACAATTTTGTCAAATCCACATAACCTTGTATAGATAAGAGTGTTCAATTCTCAGCATAACTCTTCTTAACTTTTATATGTTTTCCCCCTTAGAAGAGGTGTTATAAAAGACTGATTACAGAAGGCAATAAAACAGTATGATTTCTATTTTACTTTCTTAAGACAATTCTGGAAAGTTATGACCAACCTAGACAGCATATTAAAAAGCAGAGACATTACTTTGCCAACAAACTTCCATCTAGTCAAGGCTATGGTTTTTCCAGTAGTCATGTATGGATGTGAGACTTGGACTATAAAGAATGCTGAGCACAGAATAATTGATGCTTTTGAACTGTGGTGTTGGAGAAGAGTTTTGGGAGTCCCTTGGACTGCAAGGAGATCCAACCAGTCCATTCTAAAGGAGACCAATCCTGGGTGTTCATTGGAAAGACTGATGCTAAAGCTGAAACTCCAATAATTTGGCCACCTCATGCGACGAGTTGACTCACTGGAAAAGACTCTGATGCTGGGAGGGGTTGGGGGCAGGAGGAGACGGGGATGACAGAGAATGAGATGGCTGGATGGCACACTGACTCGATGGACATGAGTCTGAGTGAACTCCGGGAGTTGGTGATGGACAGGGAGGCCTGGCGTGCTGTGGTTCATGGGGTCGCAAAGAGTCGGACACAACTGAGCGACTGAACTGAACTGAACTGAAGACAGTTCCAAGTAGAGAGGAGTTACAATGTCTGACTTGTAGCCCTCCAAAGACAAGATCAATCCAAAATCTTTAACATGATCTCTTCTTTCAACCAAGTGTCAGTCCTATTCTTACATGAAATTGAATAACATTGAAGCTGTTCTAGAACCAGGGTCTTGCTTTAGTCTCCACGGTTTCTGAATGCTGTCCTGATACTAGTAAAACAAGAATATCTCAACCACTCGGTCTCAAGAATCCCAGTCAGTTCAGTCGCTCAGTCGTGTCCGACTCTTTGCGACACCATGGACTGCAGCACGCCAGGCTTCCCTGTCCATCACCAACTCCCAGTTTACTCAAACTCATGTCCATTGAGTCAGTGATGCCAGCCAACCATCTCATCCTCTGTCATCCACTTCTTCTCCTGCCGTCAATCTTTCCCAGCATTTTTTCCCAGGGTCTTTTCAAGTGAGTCAGTTCTTTGCATCAGGCAATCAAAGTATTGGAGTTTCAGCATCAGCATCAGTCCTTCCAATGAATATTCAGGACTGATTTCCTTTAGCACTGACTGGTTGGATCTCCTTTCAGTCTATTAACTATTTACACACTTTCAGCTCAGTTCAGTTCAGTCGCTCAGTCGTGTCCGACTCTTTGCGACCCCATGAATCACAGCATGCCAGGCCTCCCTGTCCATCACCAACTCCTGGAGTTCACTCAAACTCATGTCCATCAAGTAGGTGATGCCATCCAGCCATCTCATTCTCTGTCGGCCCCATCTCCTCCTGCCCCCAATACTTCCCAGCATCAGAGTCTTTTCCAGTGAGTCAACTCGTCGCATGAGGTGGCCAAAGTATTGCAGTTTCAACTTTAGCATCAGTCCTTCCAATGAACACCCAGGAGTGATCTCCTTTAGAATGGACTGGTTGGATCTTTTTGCAGTCCAAGGGACTCTCAAGAGTCTTCTCCAACACCACACTTTCAGTTCAGTTCATTTCAGTCGCTCAGTCGTGTCCGACTCTCCGCGACCCCATGAATCACAGCACGCCAGGCCTCCCTGTCCATCACCAACTCCCGGAGTACACTCAAACTCATGTCCATAGAGTCGGTGATGCCATCCAGCCATCTCATTCTCCGTCGTCCCCTTCTCCTCCCGCCCCCAACCTTTCCCAGCATCAGAGTCTTTTCCAGTGAGTCAACTCGTCGCATGAGGTGGCCAAAGTATTGCAGTTTCAGCTTTAGCATCAGTCCCTCCAATGAACATCCAGGATTGATCTCCTCTAGAATGTACTGGTTGGATCTCCTTGCAGTATAAGGGACTCTCAAGAGTCTTCTCCAACACCACAGTTCAAAAGCATCGATTTTTCGGCGATCAGCTTTCTTCACAGTCCAACTCTCACATCCATACATGACCACGGGCATGGAGAAAGCAAGAGAGTTCCAGAAAAACATCTATTTCTGCTTCATTGACTATGCCAAAGCCTTTGACTGTGTGGATCACAATAAACTGTGGAACATTCTGAAAGAGATGGGAATCCCAGACCACCTGACCTGCCTCTTGAGAAACCTGTATGCAGGTCAGGAAGCAACAGTTAGAACTGGACATGGAACAACAGACTGGTTCCAAATAGGAAAAGGGGTACGTCAAGGTTGTATATTGTCACCTTGCTTATTTAACTTATATGCAGAGTACATCATGAGGAACGCTGGGCTGGAAGAAGCACAAGCTGGAATCAAGATTGCTGGGAGAAATATCAATAACCTCAGATATGCAGATGACACTACCCTTATGGCAGAAAGTGAAGAGGAACTCAAAAGCCTCTTGATGGAAGTGAAAGAGGAGAGTGAAAATGTTGGCTTGAAGCTCAACATTCAGAAAACAAAGATCATGGCATCTGGTCCCATCACTTCATGGGAAATAGATGGAAAAACAGTGGAAACAGTGTCAGACTTTATTTTTTGGGGCTCCAAAATCACTGCAGATGCTGATTGCAGCCATGTAATTAAAAGACGCTTGCTCCTTGGAAGGAAAGTTCAGTCGCTTAGTCCTAGTTTATAAAAACTCATTTAGTATTTTTCAAATTTTATTCCATAGACTAGTTTTCCCACAAATTGATGGTGGTTTTACTGTTCTTGTCTTTTAAAACATGATTTCCAAGAGTAAATTTTGGGGGATATGATTGGCTTAATAAAGCTACTTTTGTTTTATTTTTATTGCAGCAACTATCAAATATTACTATGACAAATAATAGAAAGAAATGAATTACCTATTTCTTTCTTTAACTAAAGAAATTAAACTTTCTTGGACATACAGCTGGCAATGGTTTAACTGTGAATAAAGGGGAATAGTATCTATACTAGCAAATTGTTTAGTCTTAAATTGTAGCTGTACTGTAAATTCTCAAATTACTTATAAGGTCTTCTCCCACATGAAAAAAAGAATTCTTATTGAGTATAATTTAAAAGCTGCCTCTCCTAGCAGAACAAAAAGAGGAATTATGACCAGCTAAATTTACTTAAACTGTTCTAAGTACTTCTATGTCATTGCCTATGTAAGGAAATTTTAAATTCAGAAATATCATAATTATACAAATACTCACCTTTTGTCTGACCTTCTATTTCTAGCTTTATATAATATAAAAAGTTTATATACTGCCACATCTGCTCAATCAAATAACTTTTAAGCACACCCATGTGCTTTCTGCCATAAGGGGGGTGTCATCTGCATATCTGAGGTTATTGATATTTCTCCCGGCAATCTTGAATCCAGCTTGTGCTTCTTCCAGCCCAGTGTTCCTCATGATGTAATCTGCATATAAGTTAAACAAGCAGGGTGACAATATACAGCCTTGATGTACTCCTTTTCCTATTTGGAACCAGTCTGTTGTTCCATGTAAAGTTCTAACTGTTGCTTCCTGACCTGCATACAGGTTTCTCAAGAGGCATGTCAGGTGGTCTGGTGTTCCCATCTCTTTCAGAATGTTCCACAGTTTATTGTGATCGACAAAGTCAAAGGCTTTGGCATAGTCAATGAAGCAGAAATAGATGTTTTTCTGAAACTCTCTTGCTTTCTCCATGATCCAGCGGATGTTGGCAATTTGATCTCTGGTGCCTCTGCCTTTTCTAAAACCTGCTTGAACATCTGGGAGTTCACGGTTCACATATTGCTGAAGCCTGGCTTGGAGAATTTTAAGCATGACTTTCCTAGCGTATGAGATGAGTGCAATTCTGCGGTAGTTTGAACATTTTTTAGCATTCCCTTTCTTTGGGATTGGAATGAAGACTGATCTTTTCCAGTCCTGTGGCCACTGCTGAGTTTTCCAAATTTGCTGGCATATTGAGTGCAGCACTTTCACAGCATCATCTTTCAAGATTTGAAATAGCTCAACTGGATTTCCATCACCTCCACTAGCTTTGTTCCTAGTGATGCTTTCTAAGGCCTATTTGACTTCACATTCGAAGATGTCTGACTCTAGGTCAGTGATCACGTTATCGTGACTATCTTGGTCGTGAAGATCGAACACCGTCTTCCAACAACACAAGAGAAGACTCTACACATGGACATCACCAGATGGTCAACACCGAAATCAGATTAATTATATTCTTTGCAGCCAAAGATGGAGAAGCTATATACAGTTAGCAAAAACAAGACCAGGAGCTGACTGTGACTCAGATCATGAACTCCTTACTGCCAAATTCAGACTTAGATTGAAGAAAGTAGGGAAAACCACTAGACCATTCAGTTATGACCTCAATCAAATCCCTTATGATTATACAGTGGAAGTGAGGAATAGATTTAAGGGACTAGATCTGATAGATAGAGTGCCTGATGAACTCTGGACGGAGGTTCGTGACATTGTACAGGAGACAGGGACCAAGACCATCCCCATGGAAAATAAATGCAAAAAAGCAAAATGGCTGTCTGAGGAGGCCTTACAAATAGCTGTGAAAAGAAGAGAAGCAAAAAGTAAAGGAGAAAAGGAAAGATATAAGCATCTGAATGCAGAGTTCCAAAGAATAGCAAGGAGAGATAAGAAAACCTTCCTCAGTGATCAAGGCAAAGAAATAGAGGAAAACAATAGAATAGGAAAAACAAGAGATCACTTTAAGAAAATTAGAGATTCCAAGGGAACATTTCATGCAAAGATGGGCTTGATAAAGGACAGAAATGGTATGGACCTAACAGAAGCAGACGATATAAAGAAGAGGTGGCAAGCAGAAAGAGAAGAGGAACTCAAAAGCCTCTTGATGAAAGTGAAAGAGGAGAGTGAAAAGGTTGGCTTGAAGCTCAACATTCAGAAAACAAAGATCATGGCATCTGGTCCCATCACTTCATGGGAAATAGATGGAAAAACAGTGGAGACAGTGTCAGATTTTATTTTGGGGGCTCCAAAATCACTGCAGATGCTGATTGCAGCCATGAAATTAAAAGACGTTTACTCCTCGGAAGGAAAGTTATGACCAACCTTGATAGTATATTAAAAAGCACGGACATTACTTTGCCAACCAAGGTCCGTCTAGTCAAGGCTATGGTTTTTCCCGTGGTCATGTATTAATGTGAGAGTTGGACTATGAAGAAGGCTCATCACCGAAGAATTGATGCTTTTGAACTGTGGTGCTGGAGAAGACTCTTGAGAGTCCCTTGGACTGCAAGGAGATCCAACCAGTCCATTCTAAAGGAGATCAATCCTGGGTGTTCATTGGAAGGACTGATGCTAAAGCTGAAACTGCAATACTTTGGCCAGCTCAAGAGACGAGTTGATTCACTGGAAAAGACTCTGATGCTGGGAAAGGTTGGGGGCGGGAGGAGATGGGGCCGACAGAGAATGAGATGGCTGGATGGCATCACCGACTTGATGGACATGAGTTTGAGTGAACTCCGGGAGTTGTTGATGGACAGGGAGGCCTGGCGTGCTGTGATTCATGGGGTCGCAGAGAGTTGGACACGACTGAGCGACTGAACTAAACTGAACTGATGCACGATTTTTAAATAAAGCATATATGAGTGCTCTAAATAACTCTTTTTAGTAGTTCTGAATATTGAGGAATTAGCTTGTATATTTCAATTGCTAAAGAAAAATGAAAAAAATAACTTAATGAAATTTAATTTTCTAGATGGGAAAGAAAGCTTATGTGTGAAAATATCTTCAAATATGAAATAAATTAAATTCTCATGTAGAATGGCCTAATTTATAAATAAAAATATTTTTCACAATTAAACCATAATAAAGAAGTTCATATATATATTATGGAATATGATGTGTTATAGCTAACATTTATTCATGACCAAGTTTTCTGTATTGTACCACACATAGAGAAAATGACCTTGTTTCTTTTAAGACGATTAGCACATAGATACCAATTATTCACTGAAGCCATGTAGAAAGGCATGATTTATGAGAATTGGTTTCAAATATTTCCATACACTGATTCCATAAGTGAACAGAATGTGGATAGTGGGAGTGTTTTGGTCCCACAGGAAATGAAGGAAATAAGAAGAAAAACATGATCAAAATAAAAAGAATCCATCATGCTAAACTGGTAAAATTCATGTCGTTAGATAAAATAACCTCTAATATATATATATTTATCCAAAGAGTGGGAGTATGCCTGCAGATGAGAAATCCACAGTAGTGGTCAGAGAACACTAAATAGAGATGATAAGTTTTTTATTTTTTATTTCCCAAACCTTGACCTCATGTGCTCTACTTCTTTCTTTAACTTAGAGTTTACATGAGGAGACCTTTGCTGAGTTTCTGATCAAAATAACACTTAATGCACTCTACATTATTGAAATCTAGTGGTTACTCTGAGACATTTTCAAACCTATGAGTTAACAAAATAGAGGCAAGATACTCCTGTATGGCTTGTAGTAATAAGAGTGTAAAGCAGCCTCCTGTGGCTTGGTTTTCTAAGATAGTGTTGGCTTTTCCCTCATGCCATCCTGCATTCATCTCTCTGATTGTCAATAGGCGCTGATAGAAGTTTTATATTATTATCAGCATTTTCAACTATATTTCTCATTGATTCAAAATTAAAGTGATTTAAATGGATTATAATCTTGTTAGCATTATACTATTGCTCCAAAACTTGTATAAACAAATAAAAGCTTTTATTCTCTCTCTCCATCCCCGTTTATTTTTATGGGTTTTTAAAATAATATATTATCAATGTGATGTAGGGGTTGTACATTGATAGGAAAAATGGTATATTCCAATATATTATTTTAATTTGATATTCAGTTCAGTTCAGTTCAGTCACTCAGTCATGTCCGACTCTTTGCGACCCCATGAATCACAGCACGCCAGGCCTCCCTGTCCATCACCAACTCCCAGAGTTCACTCAAACTCATGTCCATTGAGTCGGTGATGCCATCCAGCCATCTCATTCTCTGTCGTCCCCGTCTCCTCCCACCCCCAATCCCTCCTAGCATCAGACTCTTTTCCAGTGAGTCAACTTATCGCATGAGGTGGCCAAATTTGATATTGCTTAAAGCTAAACTTTTGCCAGGCATTCATGAGCTTGGATAACTTTAAACTATGAAGTAAATGATGGGTTTCAAATAAAAGTGTAAATGTGAGGTTAAAAAAGCCTTCCTCAGTGATCAGTGCAAAGAAATAAAGGAAAACAATAGAATAGGAAAAACAAGAGATCTTTTCAAGAAAATTAGAGATATCAAGGGAACGTTTCATGCAAAGATGGGCTCCATAAAGGACAAAAATGGTATGGAACTAACAGAAGCAGACGATATTAAGAAGAGGTGGCAAGAATATACAGAAGAACTGTACAAAAAAGATCTTCACGACAAAGATAATCACGATGGCGTGATCACTAACCTGGAGCCAGACATCTTGGAATGTGAAGTCAAGTGGGCCTTAGAGAGCATCACTACGAACAAAGCTAGTGGAGGTGATGGAATTTCAATTGAGCTATTTCAAATCGTGAAAGATGATGCTGTGAAAGTGCTGCACTCAGTATGCCAGCAGATTTGGAAAACTCAGCAATGGCCACAGGACTGGAAAAGGTCAGTCTTCATTCCAATCCCAAAGAAAGAAAATGCCAAAGAGTGCTCAAACTACTGCACAATTGCACTCATCTCACACGCTAGGAAAGTCATGCTCAAAATTCTCCAAGCCAGGCTTCAGCAATATATGAACCGTGAACTTTCAGATGTTCAAGCAGGTTTTAGAAAAGGCAGAGGCACCAGAGATCAAATTGCCAACATCCTCTGGATCATGGAAAAAGCAAGAGAGTTACAGAAAAACATCTATTTCTGCTTCATTGACTATGCCAAAGCCTTTGACTGTGTGGATCACAATAAACTGTGGAACATTCTGAAAGAGATGGGAATACCAGACCACTTGACTTGCCTCTTGAGAAACCTGTACGCAGGTCAGGAAGCAACAGTTAGAACTGTACATGGAACAACAGACTGGTTCCAAATAGGAAAAGGAGTACGTTAAGGTTGTATATCGTCATCCTGCTTATTTAACTTATATGCAGAGCACATCATGAGGGATGCTGGGCTGGAAGAAGCACAAGCTGGATTCAAGATTGCTGGGAGAAATATCAATAACCTCAGATATGCAGATGACACCACCCTTCTGGCAGAAAGTGAAGAGGAACTCAAAAGTCTCTTGATGAAAGTGAAAGAGAAGAGTGAAAAAGTTGGCTTGAAGCTCAACATTCAGAAAACGAAGATCATGGCATCTGGTCCCATCCCTTCATGGGAAATAGATGGGGAAACAGTGGAAACAGTGTCGGACTTTATGTTTTTGGGCTCCAAAATCACTGCAGATGCTTACTGCAGCCATGAAATTAAAAGACTCCTTGGAAGGAAAGTTATGACCAACCTAGACAGCATATTAAAAAACAGAGACATTATTTTGCCAACCAAGGTCCGTCTCGTCAAGGCTTTGGTTTTTCCCATGGTCATGTATGGATGTGAGAGTTGGACTATGAAGAAAGCTGATCGCTGAAGAATTGATGTTTTTGAACTGTGGTGCTGGAGAAGACTCTTGAGAGTCCCTTGGACTGCAAGGAGATCCAACCAGTCCATTCTAAAGGAGATCAATCCTGGGTGTTCACTGGAAGGACTGATGCTAAAGCTGAAAATGCAATACTTTGGCCACCTCATGTGAAAAGTTGACTCACTTGAAAAGAGACTGATGCTGGGAGCGATTGGGGGTGGGAGGAGAAGGGGATGACAGATAATGAGATGGCTGTATGGCATCAATGACTCGATGGACATGAGTTTGAGTGAACTCCGGGAGCTGGTGATGGACAGGGTGGCCTGGCATGCTGAGTCAGATACGACTGAGCAACTGAACTCAACTGAACGGTTATAAAATAGGATATATATTTGGGGATAAAGATAAAACTTATTCTAAGTATTGATAAAAATTTAGCTTTTGCAAAGTGAATTAAGTGCAAAGTATTCAATTTATTCAGAAAATTTGGCTTCAAAACCCAAATCAGCTATTTGATACGGGTCCTCAGCAAACCACTAACGTGCCTGTGGTTAAGTTTCAGTTCAGTTCAGTTCAGTCCCTGAGTCGTTTCTGACTCTTTGTGACCCCATGAATCACAACACGGCAGGCCTCCCTGTCCGTCACCAACTCCCGGAGTTCACACAAACTCATGTCCATCGAGTCGGTGATGCCATCCAACCATCTCATCCTCTGTTGTCCCCTTCTCCTCCTGCCCCCCAATCCCTCCCAGCATCAGGGTCTTTTCCAATGAGTCAACTCTTCGCGTCAGGTGGCCAAAGAATTGTAGTTTCAGCTTCAGCACCAGTCCTTCCAATGAACACCCAGGACTGATCTCCTTTAGGACTGACTGATTGGATCTCCTTGCAGTCCAAGGAACTCACAAGCGTCTTCTCTAACTCCACAGTTCAAAAGCATCAATTCTTCAGCGCTCAGCTTTCTTCACAGTCCAACTCTCACATCCATACATGACTACTTGAAAAACCATAGTCTTGACTAGATGGACGTTTGTTGGCAAAGTAATGTCTTTGCTTTTTAACATGCTGTCTAGGTTGGTCATAACCTTCCTTCCAAGGAGTAAGCGTCTTTTAATTCATAGCTGCAATTACCATCTGCAGTGATTATGGAGGCCTCAAAAATAAAGTCTGACACTGTTTTCACTGTTTCCCTGTCTATTTCGATGAAGTGATGGGTCCAGATGCTATGATCTTAGTTTTCTGAATGTTGAGCTTCAAGCCAAGTTTGTCACTCTCCTCTTTCACTTTCATCAAGGGGCTCTTTAGTTCCTCTTCACTTTCTGCCATAAGGTTGGTGTCTTTTGCATATCTGAGGTTATTGATACTCTCCCAGCAATCTTGACTCCACTTGCGCTTCCTCCAGCCCAGCGTTTCTCATGATGTACTCTGCATATAAGTTAAATAAGCAGGGTGACAAAATACAGCCTTGATGTACTCCTTTTCCTATTTGGAACCAGTTTGTTGTTCCATGTCCAGTTCTAATTGTTGGTCCCTGACCTGCACACAGATTTCTCAGGAGGCAGGTCAGGTAGTCTGGTATTCCAGTTTCTTCCAAAATTTTCCACAGTTTATTGTGATTTACATAGTCAAAGGCCTTGACATAGTTAGTAAAGCAAAATTGATGTTTTTCTGGAACTCTTTTGCTTTTTCAATGATCCAGCGGATGTTGGCAATTTGATCTCTGGTGCCTCTGCCTTTTCTAAAACCAGCTTGAACATCTGGAAGTTCACCGTTCACATATTGCTGAAGCCTGGCTTGGAAAATTTTGAGCATGACTTTCCTAGTGTGTGAGATGAGTGCGATTGTGTGGTAGTTTGAACATTCTTTGGCATTTCCTTTCTTTGGGATTGGAATGAAGATTGACCTTTTCCAGTCCTGTGGCCACTGCTGAATTTTCCAAATTTGCTGGCATATTGAGTGCAGCATTTTCACAGCATCATCTTTCAGGATTTGAAATAGCTCAACTGGAATTCCATCACCTCCACTAGCTTTGTTCGTAGTTATGCTTTCTAAGGCTCACTTGACTTCATATTCCAAGATGTCTACTCTAGGTGAGTGATCACACCATCGTGATTATCTGGGTCGTGAAGATCTTTTTTGTACAGATCTTCTTTGTATTGTTGCCACCACTTCTTAATATCTTCTGCTTCTGTTAGGTCCATATCATTTCTGTCCTTTATTGAACCCATTTTTGCATGAAATGTTCCCTTGGCTTCTCTAATTTTCTTGACGAGATCTCTAGTCTTTCACATTCTGTTTTTTTCCTCTATTTCTTTGCATTGATCGCTGAGGAAAGCTTTCTTATCTCTCCTTGCTATTCTTTGGAACTCTGCATTCAGATGCTTATATTTTTCCTTTTCTCCTATGTTTTTTACTTCTCTTCTTCTTTCTTCCTTGTCTAACTCAATGAAACTAAGACATGCTGTGTGGCACCACCCAAGATTGACGGGTCATGGTGGAGAGGCCTGACAGAATATGGTCCACTGGAGAAGAGAATGGCAAACCACTTCAGTATTCTTACCTTAGGAACCCAATGGACATTATAAAAAGGCAAAATGATGGAATAATGAAAGATGGACTCCCCAGTTCGGTAAGTGCCCAATATGCTACTGGAGATCAGTGGAGAAATAACTCCAGAAAGAATGAAGGGATGGAGCCAAAGCAAAACCAATACCCAGTTGTGAATGTGACTGGTCATAGAAGCAAGGTTTGATGCTGTAAAGAGCAATATTGCATAGGAAATTGGGATGCTAGGTCTATGAATCAAGGCAATTTGGAAGTGGTCACACAGTAGATGGCAAAAGTGAACATCGACATTCTAGAAATCAACGAACTAAAATGGACTGAAATGGGTGAATTAAACTCAGATGACCATTATATCTACTACTGTGGGCAGGAATCCATTAGAAGAAATTGAGTAGCCATCATGGTCAACAAAAGAGTCCGAAATGCAATGCTTGGATGCAATCTCAAAAATGACAGAATGATCTCTGTTCGATTCCAAGGCAAACCTTCAATATCACGGTAATCCAAGCCTGTGCCCCAACCAGTAATGCTGAAAAAGCTGAAGTTGAACAGTTCTATGGAGACCTACAAGACCTTCTAGAACTAACACCCAAAAAAGATGTCCTTTTCATTATAGGGGGCTGGAATGCAAAAGTAAGAAGTCAAGAACCACCGGGAAAAACAGACAAATTTGGCCTTGGAGTATGGAATGAAGCAGGGCAAATGCCAGTAGAGTTTTGCCAAGAGAATGCACTGGTCATAGCAAACACCTTCTTCCAACAACACAAAAGAAGACTCTACACATGGACATCACCAGATGGCCAACACCGAAATCAGACTGATTATATTCTGTGCAGCCAAAGATGGAGAAGCTCTATACAGTCAGGAAAAACAAGACTGGGAACTGACTATGGCTCCGTTCATGAACTCCTTATTGCCAAATTCAGACTTAAATTGAAGAAAGTGGGGAAACCACTAGACCATTCAGATATGACCTAAATCAAATCCCTTATGATTATACAGTGGAAGTGAGAAATAGATTTATGGGACTAGATCTCATAGATAGGGTGCCTGATGAACTATGGATGGAGGTTCATGCCTTTGTACAGGAGACTTGGATCAAGACCACCCCCATGGAAAAGAAATGCAAAAAAGCAAAATGGCTGTTTGAGGAGGCCTTACAAATAGCTGTGGTTAAGTTTAGCTGTCTACAAAAATGAAGATAATATGCTTGCCTGACTTGCTTTTATGTGCTCAGTAGAGAAAATAAATGCAAAGTCACTCAGTATATTCTTAAAAATAATAAGCTACAACTAGTTATGGGCTTTGATTAATGCTTTAGATGAACTAATTCTATAGTTTTCTTGTGCAAAAAGTCTGAGATGCATTTTAAAAATTGACATGATAAGTGAAATGAATCTATATATTTATCACAGAGTGTCTCAATAAATCAAATGACAATTGTGGAATGATAGAGTCCCTATTTCATTGGGACAATTTCCTTCAGACTGTTGATTTTTAAAGTAATAAATTACTCCTTAGACAAAAGATGGAGTTAAAACTTTGGAATCTCCCTAATTGCATAAGCATTGCAGGTTCCTGGGGGTGATGTTGTTAGTAGAAATAATCTTAAATTCATTTTACTTCATTTAGGAAAATTCTGAAAACTTGTACTATTTTTCCAAAATATTTCTAGACAAGATTGTTGGGGAGTGAGTTAGGCTAAGATGCAGGTTACTTGTCACTTTAGTAAGGGAACTTGAACCAATTAGCAGAAATGAGAAAATCTTTAGTTTACCTTAAATATCCTTTCTCAAATGAAGGGATGCTCCTAGTAAATAAAATTACTTTTTACTAGGTATACACATTTTAAAGTATTAAATATAAATTGACATATTTTACCCTTTTGACAGTAAATAAAATTTGGTTTTTTCCTATTCTGTTAATATCAACTTTTAAAATACATGTATATTGGGGAGACGCCCAGCTCCGGCGGCGCAGGCGCAGACGCGGGAGACGCCCGGCTCCGGCGCAACCGACCACGTGCAGAATCGTGGCTGAGATGAGCTACCCCACGCCCAGGGTTAGGGCCGTGGCCGAGAGGAGCTGTACCACGTTCAGGAGGCGGTGGCTGCTTGGGCACCGGAGGGCCGAGAGGAGCTGATCTACATTCAAAGCAGGAGGCGCAGCCTTGAGGAGATACCCCTCGTCCAAGGTAAGGTACAGCGGCTGCACCTTGCCGGAGCAGCTGGGAAGAGATACTCCACGACCAAGTGGAATATAAGAATCCAGTGTTCTGGGGAGGAAGGAACAAGATGGCGGAGGGATAAGATGGCAAGACCACTTTTTCCCCCACAAATTCATCAAAAGAACATTTGAACGTGTAGTCAAGTCCACAAAACAACTTCTGAATACTGGCAGAGGACATCAGGCTCCCAGAAAAGCAGCCCATTGTCTTCTAAAGGAGAGAGAAGAAATCCAGCTCCACCCACCAGAACACCGACACATGCTTCCTTAACCAGGGAACCCGGACAAGTCACCCGTCCAACCCCACACAGCGAAGAAACTATGTAATAAAGAGAACTCCACAAACTGCAAGAAGAGGGAAAGGCCACCCCAAGCAAAGCAATATAAGCAAGATGAAGAGGCAGAGAAATACCCAGCAAGGAAAGGCACAAGATAATTGCCCACCAACACAAACAAAAGAAGAAGATATAGGGAATTTACCTGATAAAGAATTTCAAATTTTGATGGTGAAAATGATTCAAAATCTTGAAAGCAAAATGGAGTTACAGATAAATAACCTGGAGAAAAGGATTGAGAAGATGGAAGAAAGATTTAATAAGGACTTAGAAGAAATAAAAAAGAGTCAATATACAATGAATAATGCAATAGATGAGATCAGAAACACTCTGGAGGGAACAAACAGTAGAATAACAGAGGCAGAAGACAGGATAAGCGAACTAGAAGATAGAATTGTAGAAATAAATGAAACAGAGAGGAAAAAAGAAAAACGAATTAAAAGAAATGAGGACAATATTAGAGACCTCTGGGACAATGTTAAACGCTCCAACATTCGAATCATAGGAGTCCCAGAAGAAGACAAAAAGAAAGACCATGAGAGAATACTTGAGGAGATAATAGTTGAAAACTTCCCTAAAATGGGGAAAGAAATAATCACCCAAGTCCAAGAAACCCAGAGAGTCCCCAACAGGATAAACCCAAGGCGAAATACTCCAAGACACATATTAATCAAATTAACAAAGATCAAACACAAAGAACAAATATTAAAAGCAGCAAGGGAAAAGCAGCAAATAACGCATAAGGGGATTCCCATAAGGATAACAGCTGATCTTTCAACAGAAACTCTTCAGGCCAGAAGGGAGTAGCAAGACATACTTAAAGTGATGAAAGAAAATACCCTACAGCCCAGATTACTATACCCAGCAAGGGTCTCATTCAAATATGAAGGAGAAATCAAAAGCTTTACAGACAAGCAAAAGCTGAGGGAATTCAGCATCACCAAACCAGCTCTCCAACAAATGCTAAAGGATCTTCTGTAGACAGGATACACAGAAAGAGTGTATAAACTTGAACCCAAAGCAATAAAGAAAATGGCTACGGGATCGTACTTATCAATAATTACCTTAAACGTAAATGGGTTGAAATTTTCAAAAAGGCTAGGAAACAATTCTCATAGCCATCAATAGTTCAGTGTTGAGTTCATGAATAGTTTTTAAGTTTGGGACAAACTGTAGTATTTGCTATTTGAAGTACTATTTGTAACTGGCATATTACGATGTAACATTGGTCTTCATTTCCATCTTAAAACGCCTAAAAATGCCTAACAGGTTTTTAGATTTGTGAATTTTAGTTGAAATGTATTTTACGATGTTATTAAACCTGCAGAAATATTGAAATATTTCAGAGAACTTATTCACTGTACATTTAATTTATTTTATTTATAAAAGTTATGAACTGTAGAAAGTTTTACTTGTTGGGTCAAATGCTTGTTGCTTCAAATGCTTGTTGCATTTGAAGTGCTAGTTACAAGAAAATCAAATACCTTCAATGTATAAATGCTATTAAGTTTTTAAAGGACTCTGGAGTATAAGTAAGTTTGTTTAAAGAAATTTAGACTGTTCAACTTGAAAAAAATAAATAAATAAAATTGGAAAAAAAAATACATGTATATTTTATTTAATAGTATGTCAGCCTGAATGAATCATTTTAAAGTATTAAAATTCAATTCAGCATGAAAAAACAGAATAAAATTATTCTACATTGATTCTCCAGTTTCACAAGACTGTAGCTTCATCTTAGACTCTTTTCTAGCTTGCATTATCCTTACACAGCCAGCAACTTAAGTAGTATCTACACTTTTTCAAACTTGCTCACAACTGAGTTGTCAGTAATCAATTTAATTTCAGTGATAAAGTACATGTGCTTTATTATTATTGCTTTCTTTTCAATCAAAGAAGAAAGATTAGACGGGAAGATGGCGGAGGAATAGGACGGGGCGGCCACTTTCTCCCCCACAAAATCAACAAAAGAACGTTTGAACGCTGAGTAAATCCCACAAAAAAACTTCTGAATACCGGCAGAGGACATCAGGCACTCAGAAAAGTAGCCCATAGTCTACGAAAGGAGGTAGGAAATAAATAAAAAGAGAGACAAAAGAGGGAGGGATGGAGCTCCCTCCCAGGAAAGGAGGCTTAAAAAAAAGAAAGAGAAGTTTCCAAACACCTGGAAACACTGGCAAGTGGAATCTCAGAGGGCTGCATAACTGGGAGACAAAAGACATAAATAATTAAAACTCACAGACTAAGTGCCCAGAGGAAACTCTCAGTGGAGAAGCGGCGCAGATGCCCGCACCCCTCACTAACAGGAGGGGGCTGGGCAGGGAGGCGCCGGCAGTGGTGCTTAGAGGGAGAACTGGCAGCAGCGCTTAGAGGGAGAACCGGGCTTGAACGCCCCAGGGCAAACTGAGGGCTCGAACTTAAGATACCAAAAAGGCAAAAAGGCTAGGAAAAGCCCCAAGCCAGGACTCTGCCAGCCCAGCCCACAGAACGGGGCGCTGAGCAGAGCAAGCCGGCAGCGGGCGGCCCATTCCTCAGCCCTCGCCGACGCAGGCGGGGAGGGCAGCCAATGCCGGGGCAGGGGCAGCTGTGGCCCCAGAGAGGCTTCCTGTGCCAAGCTGCAGGCAGGCTTCCTTGCTGGCCAGGACTTCTTGGGTTCGGGGCGGTCGATATCTGCCTGAGAAAGTGCACCAGTTGTACTCTCAGAAAACCGAGCGGCAGGGACTGGGAAGGCGATAAGTCGCCGCGACCGTGCTTGCAAAACGCCTGATCACCTGAGCTGCTAGAACCAGGGAAGGCACAAAACGCAGGCCCAGCCAAGTCTGTGCCTTTGTTGAGTACCCAAGGACCTGAATCTGAGCTGCTCAGACCTGGGAAGTGCATGCAACCCAGCGCCAGCCGCAGACAGCTCGCAGCAGAGCAAACTAAAGCCTAAGCAGCATAAACAGGGAAAGCACTCACGCCTAGAGAGGGAGCATTCCCAGTGTAGCCGAGACACTGTGAGCACTCCCCACAGACACCAGGGATATTTGCTAGCTGTTCCTCCCTCCCCATAGCAGGAATGAATAGGTGAGCGGGGGAAAAAAAAAAAAAGTGTCCACCACCACATCCTGGTGTCAGGACGGGAATTAGACACTGAGGAGACCAGAAAACAGAAGAGCTTTTTCAACAGAAGGAATTGCCTTGAAGTAACAGAGGGAGAAACCTTGAACCTACTGCAAGAATAAGACTGAAAACCAGAGGCAGGGCTTAAGGTCAAATCCTGAGAACACCAGAGATCTCCTGTTCCAGGGAACATTAATTGATAGGTGCTCATCAAATGTCTCCATACATACACTGAAACCAGGCACCACCCAAGGGTCAACAAGTTTCAGAGAAAGACATACCACGCAAACTATCCAGCAACACAGGAGAATAGAACTGAGCTTCAATATACAGACTGCCCAAAGCCACCCCAAACCCACTGACATCTCAAACTCATTACTGGACACTTCATTGCACTCCAGAGAGAAGAAATCCAGCTCCACCCACCAAAACATTGACACAAGCTTCCCTAACCAGGGAACCTTGGCAAGTCACGCATCCAACCCCACACACAACGAGGTAACTACATAATAAAGAGAACTCCACAAACTACCAGAAGACGGAAAGGCAACACTGAACACAGCAATATAAGCAAGATGAAGAGGCAGAGAAATACCCAACAAGTAAAGGAACAGGATAAATGCCCACCAACACAAACAAAAGAGGAAGATATAGGGAACCTACCTGATAAGGAATTTCGAATTTTAATTGTGAAAATGATTCAAAATCTGGAAAGCAAAATGGAGTTAAAGATAAATAAACTGGAGAAAAGGATTGAGAAGATGGAAGAAATGTTCAATACGGAATTAGAGGAAATAAACAAGAGTCAATATATAACGAATAATACAATAGATGAGATCAGAAACATTCTTGAGGGCACAAATAGTAGAATAAAGGAGGCAGAAGACAGGATAAGCGAGCTAGAAGATAGAACTGTAGAAATAAATGAAACAGAGATGGAAAAAGAAAAAAGAATAAAAAAAAAATGAGGACAATATTAGAGACATATGGGACAATATTAAACGCCCCAACATTCGAATCATAGGAGTCCCAGAAGAAGAAGACAAAAAGAAAGACCATGAGAGAATACTTGAGGAGATAATAGTTGAAAATTTCCCTAAAATGGGGAAGGAAATAATCACCCAAGTCCAAGAAACACAGAGAGTCGCTAACAGGATAAATCCAAGGCAAAATACCCCTAGGCACATATTAATCAAATTAACAAAGATCAAACACAAAGAACAAATATTAAAAGCAGCAAGGGAAAAACAACAAATAACACACAAGGGGATCCCCACAAGGATAACAGCTGATCTTTCAGCAGAAACTCTACAGGCCAGGAGGGAATGGCAAGACATACTTAAAGTGATGAAAGAAAACAACCTACAGCCCAGACTACTGTACCCAGCAAGTATCTCATTCAAATATGAAGGAGAAATCAAAAGCTTTACAGACAAGCAAAAGCTGAGTGAATTCAGCACCACCAAACCAGCTCTCCAACAAATGCTAAAGGATCTTCTCTAGACTGGAAACACAGAAACGGTATATAAACTTGAAACCAAAACAATAAAGAAAATGGCAACGGAATCATACTTATCAATAATCACCTTAAACGTAAATGGGTTGAATGCCCCAACCAAAAGACAAAGGCTGGCTGAATGGATACAAAAACAAGACCCCCATATATGTTGTCTACAAGAGACCCACCTCAAATCGAGGGACACATACAGACTGAAAGTGAAGGGCTGGAAAAAGATATTCCATGCAAATAGAGACCAAAAGAAAGCAGGAGTAGCAATACTCATATCAGATAAAATAGATTTTAAAACAAAGGCTGTGAAAAGAGACAAAGAAGGAAACTACATAATGATCAAAGGATCAATCCAAGAAGAAGATATAACAATTACAAATATTTATGAACCCAACATAGGAGCACTGCAATATGTAAGACAATTACTAACAAGTATGAAAGGGGAATTTAACAGTAACACAATAATAGTGGGAGACTTTAATACCCCACTTACATCTATGGATAGATCAACTAAATAGAAAATTAACAAGGAAACACAAACTTTAAATGATACAATAGACCAGTTAGACCTAATAGATCTCTATAGGACATTTCACCCAAAACAATGAATTTCACCTTTTTCTCAAGTGCACATGAAACCTTTTCCAGGATAGATCACATCCTGGGCCATAAATCTAGCCTTGGTAAATTCAAAAAAATTGAAATCATTCAAAGCATCTTTTCTGCCCACAATGCAGTAAGATTAGATCTCTATTATGGGAGAAAAACTATCAAAAATGCCAACATATAGAGGCTGAACAACACGCTGCTGAATAATGAACAAATCATAGAAGATATCAAAAGAGAAATCAAAATATGCATAGAAATGAATGAAAATGAAAACACAACAACCCCAAAACTTCTGGGACACTGTAAAAGCAGTGCTAAGGGGGAAGTTCACAGCAATACAGGCACACCTCAAGAAACAAGAAAAAAGTCAACTAAATAACCTAACTCTATATCTAAAGAAACTAGAAAAGGAAGAAATGAAAAACCCCAGGGTTAGTAGAAGGACAGAAATCGTAAAAATTAGGGCAGAGATAAATGCAAAAGAAACAAAAGAGACCATAGCAAAAATCAACAAAACCAAAAGCTGGTTCTTTGAGAAGGCAAATAAAATTGACAAACCACTAGCCAGACTCATCAAGAAACAAAGGGAGAAGAACCAAATCAATAAAATTAGAAATGAAAATGGAGAGATCACAACTGACAACACAGAAATACAAAGGATTATTAGAGAATAGTATCAGCAATTATATGGCAATAAAATGAATAACTTGGAAGAAATGGACAAATTCCTAGAAAAGTACACCTTGCCAAAACTGAACCGGGAAGAAATAGAAAATCTGAAGAGACCCATCACAAGCACGGAAATAGAGGAAGTAATTGGAAATCTTCCAGCAAACAAAAGCCCAGGTCCAGATGGCTCCACAGCTGAATTCTACCAAAAATTTAGTGAAGAGCTAACACCTATTCTACTCAAACTCTTCCAGAAAATTGCTGAGGAAGGAAAACTTCCAAACTCATTCTATGAGGCAACCATCACCCTAATCCCAAAACGTGGTAAAGATCCCACAAAAAAAGAAAACTACAGGCCAATATCACTGATGAACATAGATGCAAAAATCCTTAACAAAATTCTAGCAATCAGAATCCAACAACACATTAAGAAGATCATACATCATGACCAAGTGGGCTTTATCCCAGGAATGCAAGGATTCTTCAATATCCGCAAATCAATCAACGTAATACACCACATTAACAAACTGAAAAATAAAAATCATATGATTATCTCAATAGATGCAGAGAAAGACTTAGACAAAATTCAACATCCATTTATGATAAAAACCCTCCAGAAAGTGGGAGTAGAAGGGACATAACTCAACATAATAAAAGCTATATATGACAAACCCACAGCAAACATTATCCTCAATGGTGAAAAACTGAAAGCATTTCCCCTAATGTCAGGAACAAGACAAGGGTGCCCACTCTCACCACTACTATTCAACATAGTGCTGGAAGTTTTGGCTACAGCAATCAGAGCAGAAAAAGACATAAAAGGAACACAAATTGGAAAAGAAGAAGTAAAACTTTCACTGTTCGCTGATGACATGATCTTCTACACAGAAAACCCTAAAGACTCTACCAGAAAACTACTAGAGCTAATCAATGAATACAGTAAAGTTTCAGGATATAAAATCAACACACAGAAATCCCTTGCATTCCTATACACTAATAATGAGAAAATAGAAAGAGAAATCAAGGAAACTATTCCATTTATTGTTGCAACAAAAAGAATTAAATACTTAGGAATATATCTACCTAAGGAAACAAAAGACTTGTACATAGAAAACTATAAAACACTAGTGAAAGTAATCAAAGAGGAAACTAATAGATGGAGAAATATACCGTGTTCGTGGATTGGAAGAATAAATATTGTGAAAATGAGTATACTACCCAAAGTAATTTATACATTCAATGCAATCCCTATCAAGCTACCAACGATGTTTTTCACAGAGCTAGAGCAAATAATCTCACAATTTGTATGGAAATACAAAAAACCTCGAATAGCCAAAGCAATCTTGATGAAGAAGAATGGAACTGGAGGAATTAACCTGCCAGACTTCAGGCTCTACTATAAAGCCACAGTCATCAAGACAGTATGGTATTGGCATAAAGACAGAAATATAGATCAATGGAACAAAATAGAAAGCCCAGAGATAAATCCATGCACCTATGGGCACCTTATCTTTGACAAAGGAGGCAAGAATATAAAATGGAGAAAAGACAGTCTCTTTAACAAGTGGTGCTGGGAAAACTGGTCAGCCACTTGTAAAAGAATGAAACCAGAACACTTCCTAACACCATACTCCAAAATAAACTCAAAATGGATTAGAGAGCTAAATGTAAGACCAGATACTATAAAACTCCTAGAGGAGAACGTAGGCAAAACACTCTCCGACATAAATCACAGCAGGATCTTCCAAGACCCACCTCCCAGAATATAGGAAATAAAAGCAAAAATAAACAAATGGGACCTAATTAAAATCAAAAGCTTCTGCACAGCAAAGGAAACTCTAAGCAAGGTGAAAAGACAGCCTTCAGAATGGGAGAAAATAATAGCAAATGAAGCAACTGATAAATCTCCAAAATATACAAGCAGCTCCTGCAGCTCAATTCCAGAAAAATAAGTGACCCAATCAAAAAATGGACCAAAGAACTAAACAGACATTTCTCCAAAGAAGACATAAAGATGGCTAACAAACACATGAAAAAATGCTCAACATCCCTCATCATCAGAGAAATGCAAATGAAAACCACAATGAGATACCATTTCACACCAGTCAGAATGGCTGCTATCCAAAAGTCTACACGCAATAAATGCTGGAGAGGGTGTGGAGAAAAGGGAACCCTCTTACACTGTTGGTGGGAATGCAAACTAGAACAGCCACTATGGAGAACAGTGTGGAGATTCCTCAAAAAACTGAAAATAGAACTACCATATGATCCAGCAATTGCACTCCTGGGCATACACACCGAGGAAACCAGAACTGAAAGAGACACATGTACTCCAATGTTCATTGCAGCACTGTTTATAATAGGCAGGATATGGAAGCAACCTAGGTGTCCATCTGCAGATGAATGGATAAGAAAGCTTTGGTACATATACACAATGGAGTATTTTTCAGCCATCAAAAAGAATGCATTTGAATCAGTTTTAATGAGGTGGATGAAATTGGAGCCAATTATACAGAGTGAAGTAAGTCAGAAAGAAAAACATCAATACAGTATACTAACGCATATATATGGAATTTAGAAAGATGGTAACCTGAACCCTGTATACGAGACTTCAAAAGAGACATAGGCATATAGAACAGTCTTTAGGACTCTGTGGGAGAGGGTGAAGGTGGGATGATTGGGGAGAACGGCATTGTAGCATGTATTTTATCATAAGTGACCAGTCCAGGTTTGACGCATAATATAGGATGTTTGGGGCTGGTACATGGGGATGACCTGGAGGGAGTATATGGGGAAGAGGGAGGAAGGAGGGGGGTTCAAGAAAGGGAACAAATGTACCCCCAGGGCGGATTCATGTCAATGTATGGCAAAACCAACCAATATAGTAATGTAAGATAATTTGCCTCCAATAAAATGAATTAAAAAAAAAAAAAAGAAAGATTAACGTGCACTCTCAATACTTTGGGCACCTGATGCAAAGAACTGACTCACTGGAAAAGACCTTGATTCTGGGAAAGACTGAAGGCAGGAGGAGAAGGGGATGACAGAGGATGAGATGGTTTGAGGGCATCACCAACTCGATGAATATGAATTTGAGCAAGCTCCAGGAGTTGGTTTTGGACAGGGAAGCCTGGTATGCTGTAGTCCGTGGGGACACGACTGAGTGATGGAACTGATTGACTGAGTGACTGAACTGTTTGACTCAGTGTTATTTTATCTACACCAAACCTCAGAATGCAGTTCCATTACAAGTCAGTATGCTAGAACATATCTGCACACAAGTGCAAAAATGTGGTATTTACCTTAATATATAAGGAACTGAATATTTCCACCCTTTTTGTGTGAGATGTTAATATTTCAAACTGCCTATTTCCTATCTGCTCAATACAGAATCCTATATTGATAGAAACACTTAAGCAGGTTTTTGTTCAACCTGAACCAATATTGGAGGCATGACATTGCAGCACATTTAAAGCAAAATATAAGTGGAATGGTCACCCCAGTAGATGTAGAGATATGAAGTGTGGAAAGAAGTTCATGTTGTGCCTGTTCCCAGAAATATTCTTTATCCTGTGTTTCTGGCTAACTTCTTACCATTCAGTTGTAAGAAGAAATACGTCTTCTACAAAAAGTCTTCCCAAGGCCTCTCTTAATTTTTTATTAATAAATTTTATTATAATCTGTAATGCTACATTTGTTCTAGTAGGCATTTTTGTATCTATCTTCAACAAATTATAAGCTTCGTCATGTCATCTTAACATATAACTATTCACTATAGTTCATTTAACTCTTACAAGAGCCATATACATTCTAATCAGACAATAAATATTTTTGAACAAATAAATACAGCATTTTGGGGCTATATGGAACATCTGAGAGGCTTTAACTAGCTTCTCAAGAGTCTGGGCTCTTGAGTTAACTCTAACTATGTCAAGATATAGATACTGAGTTCAGTGAGTTAAGCTGAAGAATATTGTAGAGGAATTCTAATATTAGTTGAGAGATCTGTCTCCTTTTGACAGACAAAGGTTGATTCAGGGTGTGAGAATGTGACCAGCGTATCCTTCTGAAAGACTGACTTTTTATTTGACAGACTATGTCCTTCAAATGAATTGAAAACGGAACCCAAGAGAACGATTTCCTTATTTAGCCTTGTAGTCTTCCCTCTTTTTATTCTTGGAAACAGGGATATATGAGATTGTAAAAGGATAAGAGTGTATGAGTCTTTACTGAATTCAAAGGGGCATCTTTAGATTTCTAAGAATAGAAGGCTTCAACAGAAGTTCTTAGAGTACTTACTATGTGTCAGTATTCAAAACCAGCAAACTTCTACCAACAGTACCACTTTGACTTTAATGTAACATAAAAGCTGTTTTGCATGAGAAATTACACTGTTGCAACCAATATTATAATTAGGATAGAAAGCAGACGCATTAGATTCACATTTAGGAACAAGCTAGAGAGGATTAATTACAGTCTATTAAAATTCTAAGTTCATCATCATTTAAATTTTTTTCACTTGATGCCAGAATGCAAGCATTCCAACACATTTGTGGGATGAATCTAGCATGCCCTAATTTACCATGCTGAACCCATTCAAACTTAAGGACCCAAATGTGTTATAAAGCATAATTACTTGAGAGCTAAATCTTAAGCAAGACAGAAATCTGAATTAAAATTGGCAAGGATCACATGTAGACAGAAAATAAAATCATGGAGAATCTATATAAACAAAGATTTGTCTTTAAGTAGTCCAAAATCACAAAATTATAAGAATCATGTTGCCTACTATAGTTTAAAGTGGCTTCTTGTGAATTAATTTTAAGGCATTGAAAGGCATACCTACTTTCAAATGTTTAAACGTTGGTTTTATATTAGCTGTTGCATGTCACAGTTGAGTTTCATCTTAATCTTCTAATCAGGCATGCAAATGAAATGATTCTGCAAGACTATTTTAATAATATGAATTCTTGATGCCACTTTTTGATTTTTATTAGACTAATTAATATAATTGCATACAATACCATTTGTGACATAAATTCCAAGTAACAAGCTGTCATTCAAATATAATGTGATAAAACATTTTGGTTAATCTCATCCAAAACCACAGTCTTAGATTTCAGAGCTCCATTTGCCTTTTTTAATAGATCAATGCTCTTTCACAGGTAATCATGAAATCTTCGATGTGAAATACAATGTGATCAAAACAAATGGGGTCAAAACTGACAGTGATAAATAATACTTCCTCATCAAGAGAGCTCTTTTGAAATAAAACCTTTGGCAATACTTCTCAGGTTAGGTTTTGAAAATTCTGATTATTTATTTGCAAACAGAGTATAGGGGGGCAAATTAAACCTATTCTATCCTTCTAAGCTAAATTTACTGCATTAAGTTAAAAAAAAAAGGGAAAAAAAACTGTGACAGAAGCACTTCATTACTTTCTTACTTTAATACTCAGCCTAATTTATCCTGGATTAATTATAGCTGGATGATCAGCTAATTAGGAATAGTCATTATCATTTTCATAGGCTCTTTGTAGAGTATTATGTCTGAGTGATTTAATATTCATTGCTTTATGAATACACTCTTGCAAGTAAGACACAATCAGAGCCATAGGAAGATGAAATTAAATGTCATTTCATGACCATGAAAATCACTTTATTTTTTTAACTAGAGTTTTAGGCCTGAATAAATTCATATATGTTAGAGTCAAAAGAATAAAAAGCAGCTTTATTCTTCAAAACCACATTTCTGTATTGATGTATAATTTTCTGGTTTTCTATATAGTTCTCACCACACATTTTTTTTTTTCTGAATGTTAGGACTTTTACTTTTATGCTAAATTTATCATGGATATAATTATTGGATTGACCAAAAACTTCCTTCAGTTTTTAAGTAAAAATAAAAGATACATTTTCATAAAGAACTTTATTGAAAAATATATTCACCATTTTATTCAGTTACTTTCTGCCATTTTCCAGGCAAATTCATAAGTCCATCGTCCCAAAACTTTTAATCTTTTTGATTAAAGAACTGTTCCACGTGCTTTGTATAGTCTTCTAAAAAATTGAAATTTTTTCAATTAACAAGAATTTTGTAAAGATCAAAATATTAAAAAATGGGAATCCAAAATTGTAATGTCTGGTGAATACAGAGAATGAATCAGAACTTCCCAGCTAAGCTATAACAGTTTTTGCCTGATCATCAAAGAAACATACAGTCTTGTATTCTCCTGATGGAAGATCATGCATTTTCTGTTGACACTGTTACCAAAACGTCAGTCTGGGTGCCAGATGCACAGTGAGGCCAAACAATATCCAATCATCAGAGTTTGGAACAGGGAAAGTTTCATTGAGGGCAATGCAAGCAGATGGATGGTTCATGCCTTAAAAAAAAAGCCAAACTCCCCAAAAGCCTTCAGCAAAGACCTTTTCTAGGAAAGATGAGGGAGGGGTGTGGATAATTATTGGAAAGTTCTTGGTGTCCAATCCTTTGTTCTTGAGGTCACGTTATGGTCAGTTAATGATGCTTTAAAAAATCTCTACCAACCAAATGTTATTTTGTTCTGACGAAAAAGGGCAAGGTCACAAGGCATGACTTTTACCTTCCGAAATTCAGGTCCTGGTGAAGAGGACCCCACACCCTGCCCAACTGTCATAGCTGAGGGAGCCAAGTGCCCAGGACCCAACTGCCCTCAGGTTCCTCAGGCCCCCGAAATAGCGAGGTCCGGGTCTCACACATTGGGTCCTATGCAGATGGCTGCTCCATTAAGTAGCAGAGGTGGAGGTGGGGGAGAGGATCACTGCCCCCTCAAGGCTTGGGCCCGGCTAGTAGGTGCCTTTGGTGAGGGCTCTGGATCCAGCTGGACACAGGCCAGTTTCCCTAATCATCTGCTGGTCCAATGCCCATAAGCTGGAGAGCACTAAGGAAAAGGCTGAAATTCTTCTCTTACCTCATTCTCTGCCTGATGACAGTCACTCCACCGCTGACAGCCGGCTGAAGTGAAGGGAGCAGTAATGGTCCTTCACTGACAGTCCTCACTTGGGCAGCTGACCAATGTGCAGCACTGACCAGGGGCTGAGTGACCGTTAGTGATCTTGCAACAACCATTGCCTGGTGCTGGAGCAGAGCAAACGCTGCGTGCTAAGGGTTGCACATGGCAGCACTCTATTACATAATTCCAGATGCTTTTCCTCTCGTGTTGCTTTCGGCTGGTCTAGTTGGGAGCAGTACTTGTTGAAATCAACTGTTCGTCTTTCAGAAAGGACCTCATAATAGAATACTTCCTTCCAATCCCGCCATACACACAATATTACCTTCTTTGAATGAAAATCAGCCTTTGGTGTGTTTGGTGGTAGGTCATTTCATTTGCCCCAGTATCATCCTACATTATTGCACAGTATCCACTTTTCATTTCCTGTCACAATTTACTTTAAAAATGGACATTTTTGTTATGTTTAAGAATCGCATGCGGAAATGTGGTCAAGAAGGTTTTCTTTGCTTGTGTGAAATGCACACGTCAAAGTGATTAACATAACCAAGCTGATGCAGATAATTTTCAATATTTAATTTGGATGTTTTGAGTTTGTCAGCTTTCCCCAACATGGTATAACCTTGATTGTTCTCAGTTAATGTCTCAATTCAGTGGTTATCAATTTCAAATGGCCTATCTGACTGTGGAGCAACATCCAATGAGAAATCTCTAGCATGAAATTTTGCAAACCACTTCTGACATTTTCGATCAATCACAGCACCTTCTCTATTCACTGCACAAATCTTGTGTTGTGTTTCAGTTGCATTTTTACCTTTCTTGAAATAATAAAACATAATATGCTAAAAATACTGATTTTTTTCTTCCATCCTCAATATTGCAATGGCTACACAAAAGTTTACCTAGTTTGAAAAGTGCTTTTCAAATGCACTCTGATATGGCAGCTGTTACAAGACAATCTAAGCAAACTGTTTTTAATAAAGTTAAAGATGACTAAGCACTACTAGTGGTCTTCCCAGGTGGCACTAGTGGTAAAGAACCTGTCTGCCAATGCAGGAGACTTAAGAGATGCGGGTTTTATCCCTGGGTCAGGAAGATCACCTGGAGGAGGGCAGGGCCACCCACTCCAGTGTTCTTGGCTGGAGAATCCCCATGGACAGAGGAACCTGGTGGGCTATAGTCCATAGGGTCTCACAGAATCAGACACAACTGAAGCAACTTAGCAGGCATGCATGCAAGCACTATTAGAGCCATCTTATGGAAATATTCCAAAGGAAATTTTTGGTGAACCCAATATGTTATTGAAGAAAGAATTTTAAGTGTTAGAAAAATTTAGTTTGACATCTACCTTCACTATACAGCAAAGGTAAAATCCTTAGTTGCACGCAGTAATCTCATTTTAAAGTGAGTCAAATAGTTTTTCCTCTATCTTGGCAGGTGTGATTTTAAATTTCAAAAGAAAAAGTGGATCTAAAATATAGCCTGTAAATGGACTCTATGCACATTATATCATTTGTCCCACATTCTGAAGTTCAGACTACTATTTTATATATCAATATAAAAGAAGATTTATACTCTTTGTTAATATGATTGGTGTTATCTTAGATTCACAAAAAGGCTACTTAAAGTAGACTCTAATGTGAACATTTCTGTGGGAGAATAAGTAAGAATCAGGTGATAGAGAATGAAAATCACATTCACATTAATTTTGATCTGGGAGATTTCAAATATATTTTTTTTTCCCCAATAGACAAGGATTTTTTGGTTTTTTTAAAATAAAGATGGACATTATAATAAGCAAACATTGTGATGTGCCGCAAGTATTTTTGTAATTCAAAAAAGACTAGGTTTCCCATGGTCAACATCTGCTTTCACCTGCAGGCCAATTTCTGCTCAACATCACAATAAGAATATACACATGTGCACATTACAGATGGCATTTTAAAACACTGATTAAAAAAAAGTGTAGGTATTGCTTGAAGGTTTGAGAGAGAGAAAAGACAAAATAATATCAACACTAAACATTTTTTGAAAAATTTTAAACATCAAACTATTCTATAACTTTCCCTATTTTACAATGAAAATATTATTGAAAAATTCCCTCACCTATGATTTCCTGCTACATAGTGATTTCACCCTCTTATCTTCCAGTTTAGCTTTGTTTTAGCTCCTCCACTTTTCATCTCTCTTCTCAGAATAAAATTATCAGATGAAAGCTCTTTCTTTGGAACTATCCATATTTAAATTTGAAAGAATTCTAAACAAAATTTATTATTAGAGTTCTTGGATAAACATGACAGAACATATACATTTTTCTCCTTGCCTAGAACTAATTCATAGAAATAATATGGGTGAAAGTAGCTAAAACAATATTAATGCCAGAAAAACAGAACTGAAGGTGAAAAGCATAAAGGATGGTGAGGAACAAATTTCAAGAGTCAAAGAAGCAATCCCCAAAATATAATTAATAATCACCAAACTTTAAGGGTCTAATTGCATAACTTTGAAATAAACCAAAACTTTTAGAAATGAAAGAACAAATTGATAAAACTACAAACATAGTGGTAAATTTTAACATAATTCTCTTCTAAATCAACAGGTTGAGTAAATTAATAATAATTACTTAAATATAAGATTTAATGAAACAAGTTTGGTGTAATTGAAATATATAGATTGTTCTGCCAAGCAAAAGAAAAAAAGCACAATAGTTACAAGTTGAATGGAAAAATATAGCTCACAGTGTTACTAAAAGCAAACATGTATGAATCATCTTCACTAACCAAAATAAATTAGAAATGAATTGTAGCAATACAAGTGGCTCAGCTGGTAAAGAAATACAAATTTTACTATGTATCAAAGCAGGAAAAGAGTAAAACTTACAGTTATTAAAAGTGAATCACAGTTGAAGTAATACATACCATGACACTTGAGTTAAGGATAAACTGATACTAAGAGGAACATGCACTGCTTAAACAAAACTATTAAAAAACATGATGCATCCAAAGTACATGAAACAAGCTTTCAATTCCAGAGGCCAGAGAAGACTATTAAATGCAAATTAATATTAAAAGAGCTCTATTGCTTTTTGAAAGAAATGGTATAGCTAAAAGTATTAATTAATGACATGGAAAAACTGCCTGTAATTTAGAAATAATGAAGAAATCAAAAGCTTTTTAATTTCTATTGTGGTTAAAAACACATAACATAAAATCTGCCTTCTCAACTATTTTTAAATGTATTAAACATACATTAGTAGCATTAAACATATTAACACTGATGAAATGTCACTAGAACTTTTTCTTCTGACAAAACTCAAATGCTATCTATATTCATTAACTCCCCTCACCCCCCTTTCTCCACCTCTGGCTATCCAATTTGGATGCATTTTATTCTTTTTCTGCCTACATGTTCTGGCTGGCACTTTCAAAACTACATTGAATAGGAATGGCAAGAGGAGGCCTCCTTCTCTTGTTTCTGAACTTAAAGGAAAAGATCGCAGTCTTTTATCAATGAGTAAGTTAGCCATAGGCTTTGATACACAAGTGTAACTCATTTTATTGCACTTGCTTTCTGGTGATTCATGGACATTGTACTTTTTTTGCAAATTGAAGGTGTAGGCAATCCTGCATTGAACAGATCTATCTGCACCATATTTCCAATAACATTTGCTTACTCTGTATTTCTGTGTCACTTTTGGTAATGCTCATTATATTTCAAGCTTTATTAATATTATCACTGTTATTATGTGATCTATGATCAGTAATCTTTGATGTTACTATTGTAATTGTTTGGGGCACCATGAACTGCACCTATTTAAGATGACTAAATTGATTACTTTTGTGAGTGTTCTAACTGTTCCACCAACCAGCCATTCTCTCAAATCTCTCTCATCAGACCTCCCTATTCCCCGAGACACAACAATATTGAAAGTGGCCAATTAATATTCCTACAATAGCCTTTAAGTGTTAAAAGAAGAGTCGTATCTCTTTCACTTTAAATCAAAAGCTAGATAAAATTAAACTTAGTGAAGAAGACATGTTGAAAGCCAAAACAGGCTAAAAATAAGGGCTCTTAGTGTTGTAAGAGTTGTGAATGCAAAGGAAAAGTTCTTGAAGGAAATTAAAAATGCTACTGCAGTGAACACACAAATGATAAGAAGCCTTCTTGCTGATATGGAGAAAGTTTTAGTGGTCTGTTTAGAAGATTAAACCAGATACAATATCCCCTTAAACCATGAGAATCCAGAGCAAAGTTCTAGCCTTCTTAGTTCTATGAAGGTTTAAAGAAGTAAAGAAGCTGCAAAAGAAAAAGCAGAGGTTACTTCATGAGCTTTTTTTTGTATTTTTTTTTAATTGGAGGCAAATTACTTTACATTAATATATTGGTTGGTTTTGCCATACATTGACACGAATCTGCCACAGGTGTACATGTGTTTCCCCTCTTGAACCCCCCTCCCACCTTCCTCTTCCCCATATCCTCCCTCCAGGTCATCCCCGTGCACCAGCCCCAAGCATCCTGTATCATGCATCGAACCTGGACTGGTGATTCATTTCACATGTGATAATATACATGCTCTGTTCCATTCCGTCGCTCAGTGGTGTCCGACTCTTTGCGACCCCGTGGACTGTAGCCTACCAGGCTTCTCCGTCCATGGGATTCTCCAGGCAAGGATACTGGAGTGGGTTACCATTTCCTTCTCCAGGGGATCTTCCCGACCCAGGGATCGAACCCGGGTCTCCCGCATTGGAGGCAGACGCTTTAACCTCTGAGCCACCAGGGAAGCCCAATATACATGCTACATGAGCTTTAATGGAGACATCATCTCCTTTACATAAAAGTGCAAGATGAAGCACCAAGTGCTGATGTAGAAGCTGCAGGAAGTTGTACAGAAATTCTAGCTAAGGTCATTAACAGAGGTAGTTAAACTAAACAACATATTTTCAATGTAGATGAAATAGTCTTCTCTTGGAAGAAGATGCCATCCATGACTTTTATAGTTATCAAGAAGTCAATGCTTGGTTTCAAAACTTCAAAGGAGAGACTAATTCTCTTGGTAGGAACTAATGCAGCTGGTGACTTTAAGCTGAAGTCAATGCTCATTTGCCATTCCAAAAATCCTAGGGCTTTTAAGAATTATGCTATATTTACTCTGCCTGTGCTAATAAGAATCACACAACTCAGGAAGCGAGCACACACACACACACACAGAGTTTATAAATGGAGCAACAAAGTCTGAATAACAGCATATCCGTCTATAACATGGTTTACTGAATATTTCAACTCCAGCATTGAGGCCTACTACTCAGAAAGAAAGATTCTTTCTAAAATATTGTTGCTCATTGACAATACACCTGATGACTCAGGAGCTCTGATGGATACATACAATGAGGTTACTGTTGTTTACATACCTGCTAATACAACATCTATTCTGTAGCCTTTTGATTAAGAAGTAATTTCTTTCAAGTCTTCTTGTTTAAGGAATACATTTTGTAAGCTATAGCTGCCATGAATAGTGATTCCTCTGATAAATCTGGGGAAAGTAAATAGAAAAGTTTCTGGAAAAGAGTCAGCATTATAAATGTCATTAAAAACATTTGTGATTTATGGGAAGAGGTCAAAATATCAATATAAACAGGGTTTGAAAGAAGTTAATTCCAATCTACATGGCTGACTTTGAGGAGTTCAAAACTATAGTGGAGGAAGTAACCGCAGATGTGGTAGAAATAGCAAGAAAACTAGAGTTAGAAGTGGACCCTGAAGAAGTGGCTGAATTGCTGCAATCTCATGATAAAATTTTAATGGATGAGGAGTTGTTTCTAATGGATGAACAAAGAAAGTAGTTTCTTGAGTTGAAATATACTGCTGGTGACAAGGTTGTGAAGATTATTGAAATGACAACAAATGATTTAGAATATTAAATAAAATAGGTTGATAAAGCAGTGGCAGAGTTTGAGAGGATTGACTCCAATTCTGAATGAAATACTATTGTGGTTAAAATGCTATCAAGCAGTGTTAACATGCCACAGAGCAGAAATCATTCACAAAAGAGTCAATTAATGCATCAAACTTCAGTGCTGTCATATTTTAAGAAATTTCCACAGACACCCCAGTCTTCAGCAACCATGGTCAATCTGCAATCATCTATACTGAGGCAAGACAATTCAGCAAAAAGATTATGACTCACTGAAGTGAGTGTGTTTTATCCATGAAGTATTTTTTACTTAAGGTAGATACATTGTTTCTTAGACATAATGTTATTACACACTTAATAGACTACAGTATAGTGTAAATATAACTTTATATATATATGTAATTTTTTTGAATCAAATAATCTATTACTCACTTTATTGTGGTGGTCTGAAGTCAAACCTGTATTATCACTGAGGTATGCCTGTATGGACTTTATTACATTGAGGTAATCTCGTAGTCCGAGTTTTTTAGTGTTTATATCATGAAAGGGTGTTGAATGCATTTCCACATCAATTGACATGATCAAATTTTTTTTCCGTCTGTTAATATGATGTATTGCATTGATTGATTTTCATATGTTGAAACACCCTTGCACTTCAGGAACTAGTCTCACTTGGTGAAGGTGTATAATTCTTTCAGTATACTGTTGAATTCAGTTCGCTAATATTTTGCTGAGAACTTAAAAATAATTTTTAAAGTGGAATATAGTTGCTTTACAATATTTTGTTAGTTTTTGCAATATAGTAGAGTGAATCAGTTTTACATATACATATATCCCTATTATTTTAGAATTTAATCATTTGCATTTGTGGAACTTACTGACACGGAATTACTTTCTATTGACATTTTTCTAATATTTTCGTGTCTTACAGATTTTCTGTCCTTCACTTCCTTTTTCTTTTATATTTAAAAAAATTTTATTGACGGAAAATTGCTTTACAGAATTTTGTTGTTTTCTTTCAAACCTCAACACAAATCAGCCATAGGTATACATATATCCCCTTCCTTTTGAACCTCCCTCTGTCTCCCACCCCATCCCACCCATCTAGGTTGATACAGAGCCCTTGTTTGAGTTTCTTGAGCCATACAGCAAATTCCCGTTGGCTATCTATTTTACATATGGTAATGTGTAAGTTTCCATTTTACTCTCTCCATACAACTCACCCTGTCCTCCCCTCTCCCCATGTCCATAAGTCTATTCTCTACGTCATTTTCTCCACTGCAGCCCTGTAAATAAATTCTTCAGTACCATTTTTCTTGATTCCATATTTGTGTGTTCAGTTCACTTCAGTCGCTCAGTCGTGTTTGACTCTTTGAGACCCCATGAACCACAGCACGCCAGGCCTCCCTGTCCATCACCGGCTGCCGGAGTTCACTCAAACTCGTGTCCATCGAGTCGGTGATGCCATCCAGCCATCTCATCCTCTGTCGTCCCCTACTCCTCCTGCCCCCAATCCCTCCCAGCATCAGAGATTTTTCCAATGAGTCAACTCTTCGCATGAGGTGGCCAAAGTATTGAAATTTCAGCTTTAACATCAGTCCTTCAAATGAACACCCAGGATTGATCTCCTTTAGAATGGACTGGTTGGATCTCCTTGCAGTCCAAGTGACTCTCAAGAGTCTTCTCCAGCACCACAGTTCAAAACATCAGTTCTTCAGCGATCAACTTTCTTCACAGTCCAACTCTCACATCCATACATGACCACTGGAAAAACCATAGCCTTGACTAGACGGACCTTGGTTGGCAAAGTAATGTCTCTGCTTTTTGATATGCTATCTAGGTTGGTCATAACTTTCCTTCCAAGGAGTAAGCATCTTTTAATTTCATAGCTGCAATCGGCATCAGCAGTGATTTTGGAGCCCAGAAAAATAAAGTCTGACACTGTTTCCACTGTTTCCCCATCTATTTCCCATGAAATGATGGGACCAGATGCCATGATCTTAGTTTTCTGAATGTTGAGCTTCAAGCCAACTTTGTCACTCTCCTCTTTCACTTTCATCAGGAGGCTTTTGAGTTCCTCTTCACTTTCTGCCATAAGGGTGGTGTTATAGGGCGCCTTACATGTGCTCACAACAAGATGGCGCCTGACAGATGTCAGGAGGGCGCGGCCCCAGAAGACCACAAAAAATTCTGATTGGCTCCTGAACACCTCCCCTTGCATGCTTTAATGTGATTGGAAAGCCTCTTTCAAAAACCCCACGCTTGCCTATATATACGAGAAGCTTACACCAATAAAACAGAACTGCCTTGACAGAACCCCCACTGCGTCTGAGTGTCTCTCTCTGGGCGAGGGAGGCTGTGGGGCGGGCGGTCTGCTCACCTCTTCTTTGGGGCTTGCTCCTTCAGACCTAGACCCCCGGAGGGGCTAATCCCGGGTGGCTCTCTTGCCAAGACCGAGGCTCCCCTCAATCTCTGGCTTCAGTCTTGGAGCACTACAGGGCGGGAGAAGGGAAAGGGAGAGAGGGGATTCCACGTTTGGCGCTGGAAGGACCCACATGGTGTCATCTGCATATCTGAGGTTACTGATATTTCTCCCGGTAATCTTGATTCCAGCTGTACTTCTTCCAGCCCAACATTTCTCATGATGTACTCTGCATATAAGTTTTGTCTCCTTCCGTCCGTTCCGTTCCGTTCAGTCGCTTAGTCATGTCCGACTCTTTGCGACCCCGTGGACTGTAGTCTACCAGGCTTCTCCGTCCATGGGATTCTCCAGGCAAGAATACTGGAGTGGGTTACCATTTCCTTCTCCAGGGGATCTTCCCGACCCAGGGATCAAACCCGGCTCTCCCGCATTGGAGGCAGACGCTTTAACCTCTGAGTAGGTAAGTTTATTCCTAGACGTTTAATTATTTTTGTTGCAATCATGAATGGGATAGATTCCTTAATTTCTTTTCTGATTTCTCATTGTTGGTATATAGAAATGCAACTGATTTCTGTGTATTGATTTTATATCCTGCAAAATTTGCTAAATCCACAGATTAACTCTAGTAATTTTCTGATACTATCTTTAGGGTTTTCTATGTACAGTATCATGTCTTCTGAAAACAGTGAGAACTTTACTTCTTTTCCAATCTGGATTCCTTTTATTTCTTTCTCTTCTCTGATTGCTGTATTCAGGACTTCTAGAAGTATGTTGAATAATAACGTGAAAGTGGACATCCTTGTCTTTTTCCTGATATTAGGGGGAATGCTTTCAGGTTTTCACCATTGAGAATAATGTTTGCTGTAGGCTTAACATATATGGCCTTTACTTTGTTGAGGTAGTTTCCTTCTATGCCCATTTTTTGAAGAGTTTGGATCATAAATGTGTGCTAAATTTTGTCAAAGAAATTTTCTGCATCTATTGAGATGATCATACAATTTTTATCTTTCAACTTGTTAATATGGTGTATCACATTGATTAAATTGCATATATTGAAGAATCCTTGCATTCTTGGAATAAACCCAATTTTTTCATGGTGTATGAGCTTTTTGATGTGCATCTGAATTCTGTTTGCTAAAATTTTGTTGAGATTTTTGCATCTGTATTCATCAGTGATTCTGGCCTGTAGTTTTCTTTTTGTGTTGTCTTTGTCTGGTTTTGGCATCAGGGTGATTGATGGTGGCTTCATAGAATGAGGTTGGAAGTTTTCCTTCCTTTGCAATTTTTTGAGCAAGTTTTAGGAGGATATGGATTAGCTTGTCTCTCACCAACTCTGTGGACATGAGTTTGAGTGAACTCCGGGAGTTGGTGATGGACAGGGAGGCCTGGCGTGCTGTGATTCATGGGGTCGCAAAGAGTCGGACACGACTGAGCGACTGAACTGAACTGAACTGAACTGAAATGTTTGATAGAATTCTCCTTTGAAGCCATCTGGTCTTGGGCTTTTGTTTCTTGGGAGATTTTTTTATCACAGCTTCACTTTCAGTGCTTGTAATTGGATTATTCATAATTTCTATTTCTTCCTGGTTCAGTCTTGGAAGATTAAACTTTTCTAAGAATATGTCCATTTCTTCCAGGTTATCCATTTTATTGCCATATAGTTGTTCATAATACTCTCTTATAATCCTTTGTATTTCTGCATTGTATATTCTAACTCTTATTCATTTCTAATTTTGTTGATTTGATACTTCTCTCTTTTTTTCTGCATCCCATAGGTTTTGAGTTGTCATGTTTTCATTGTCATTTGTTTCTAGATTTTTTTTTTTATTTTCCTTTTGATTTCTTCAATACCCTGTTGGCTATTTACAAATGTGTTGTTTAATCTCCATGTGTTTATGTTTCTTACAGTTTTTTCTTGTAATTGATATCTAGTCTCATAGCAGTGGTCAGAGAAGATGCTTGAAATGATTTCAATTTTCTTAAACTTACTGAGGTTTGATTTGTGACCCAAGATGTGGTCTATCCTGGAGAATGTCCCATGTGCACTTGAGAAGATGTATTCTTCTCCATTTGGATGGTATGTCCTGAAAATACGAATGAGATCCATCTCATCTAATGCATCATTTAAGACTTGTGTTTCCTTATTAATTTTCTGTTTTGATGATCTGTCCATTAGTGTGAGTAGGGTGTTAAAGTCACCTACTGTTATTATGTTACCATCAATTTCTCCTTTTATTTCTGTTAGTGTTTGTCTTATGTATTGAGGTGCTCCTGTGTTGGATGCATAGATATTTACAATTGTTATTTCTTCCTCTTGGATTGATCCCTTAATCATGATGTAGTGTCCTTCCTTATCTCTTGTATTGTTCTTCAAGGTTTATTTTGTCTGAATATATTTTTCCATTCTCTCACTTTCAGTCGATATGTGTCTTTAGGTCTGAAGTGGGTTTCTTGTAGACAGTATATATATGGGTCTTTTGGTATCCATTCAGCCAGTCTGTGTCTATTGGTTGGAACATTTAATCCATTTACATTTAAAGTAATTATTGATATATATGTTCCTATTTCCATTTTCTTAATTGTTTTGGGTTAATTTTGTAAATCTTTGTTCTCTTGTATTTCTTGACTATGTAACATTTGTTTTACTTTAACATTTGTTGTAAAGCTGGTTTGGTGGTACTGAATTCTCTTAACTTTTGCTCATCTGAAAAGCTTTTTATTTCTCCATCAATTTTTAATAAGATCCTTGCTGAACACTGTAATCTTGGTTGTAGATTTGTCCCTTTCAATACTTTAAATATATTCTGTCATTCCCTTTTGGCCTGCAGAGTTCCTGATGAAATATCAGCTGTTAAGCATATGGGGTTTCCCTTGTATGTTAATTGTTGCTTCTCCCTTGCTGCTTTTAATATTCTTTCTTAGTGTTTAGTCTTTGTTAGTTTGATTAGTGTGTGTCTTGGTGTATTCCTCCTTGGGTTTACCTGTATGTGACTCTTTGTGCCTCTTAGATTTGATTGACTATTTCCTTTTTCATGTTGGGGAAATTTTCAACTATAATCTTTTCAAAAAAATTTCTCATACACTTCCCTTTTCTCTTCTTCTTCTGGGACCCCTATAATTTAAATGGTGCATTTAGTATTGCCCAGAGGTCTCTGAGAATATCCTCAGTGCTTTTCATTATTTTTACTTTATTCTGCTCTTCAGAAGTTATTTCCACCATCTTATCTTCCAGCTCACTGATTCGTTCTTCTGCTTCAGATATTCTGCTATTGATTCCTTCTGGAATATTTTTAATTTTAGTAATTGTGTTGTCTCTGTATGTTTATTCTTTAATTCTTTAGGTCTTTGTTAATTGATTCTTTAATTTTCTCCATTCTGTTTTCTAGGTTTTGATCATAATAACTATCATTATTTTGAATTATTTTTCAGGTAGTTTGCCTATTTCCTCTTCATTTACTTGGACTTCTCTGTTTCTAGTATGTTCCTTCATTTGTGTAGTATTTCTCTGCCTTTTAATTATTATTATTTTTAGCTTATTGTGTTTGACGTCTCTGTTTCCCAGGTTTCAAGGTTGAATTCTTTCTTCCTTTTGGTCTCTGCCCTCCTAAGGTTGTTCCAGCAGTTTGTGTAATCTCCGTATAGGATGAGATTTGTGTTAGCTTTTGCTTGTTTGTTTAGTTTTCCTCTGATGGGAAAAGCTGAATGAAGTGGTAATCCTGTCTGCTGATGATTGCATTTGTATTTTCATTGTTTGTTGTTTAGATGAGGCATCCTGCACAGGGTGTTACTGGTGGTTGGGTGATGCCAGGTCTTGTATTCAGGTGGCTTCCTTTGTGTGAGTTCTCACTATTTGATACTTCCTAGGGTTAGTCCATTCTAGAGGAGATCAATCCTGGGTGTTCATTGGAAGGACTGATGCTAAAGCTGAAACTCCAATACTTTGGCCACCTCATGTGACGAGTTGACTCACTGGAAAAGAGTCTGATGCTAGGAGGGATTGGGGGTGGGAGGAGACGGGGACAACAGAGAATGAGATGGCTGGATGGCATCACCGACTCGATGGACATGAGTTTGAGTAAACTCCGGGAGTTGGTAATGGACAGGAAGGCCTGGCGTGCTGTGATTCATGGGGTCTTAAAGAATCAGACACGACTGAGCAACTGAACTGAACTGAACTGAATGGGTTAGTTCTCTGGTAGCCTAAGGTCTTGGAGTAAGTGCTCCCACTCCAAAGGCTCAGGGCTTGATCTCTCATCAGGAACAAAGATGAGATTAAAACAAATATCCAAAAATGAAAAACCAAAGATGAACTCCAGACAAATGGCATTTACAAAATCAGGCAAATAATTAAATTAATGGAATATACACATACAGATACACACCCATGAACAGAGTAAATCAGTCCAACAAAAATAAAGTACAACAGATTGACCGGCATACAAAGGAAATAAAAAATTATATTTACCAGTTAAGAACAAAACTAACTAAAGCACAAACTGGAAAACAAAACTAAAGCAAGGTGCCAAGTGGGGAATAAAGCTATGAAAACAAAACTAACAAATATGTTGAGAGGAAAGGAAGGAAAGAAAAGAAAGAAAGACTAGATATTCAAAGTTAGAGGTAGATAAAGAAGATTTATCTGAGATTTATGTGAGAGTTGGACTGTGAAGAAAGCTGATCGCTGAAGAATTGATGTTTTTGAACTGTGGTGTTGGAGAAGACTCTTGAGAGTCCCTTAGACTGCAAGGAGATCCAACCAGTCCATTCTAAAGGAGATCAATCCTGGGTGTTCATTGGAAGGACTGATACTGAAGCTGAAACTGCAATACTTTGGCCACCTCATGCGACGAGTTGACTCACTGGAAAAGACTCTGATGCTGGGAAAGGTTGCGGGCGGGAGGAGAAGGGGACGACCGAGAATGAGATGGCTGGATGGCATCACCGACTCTGTGGACATGAGTTTGAGTGTACTCCGGGAGTTGGTGATGGACAGGGAGGCCTGGCGTGCTGTAATTCATGGGGTCGCAGAGAGTCGGACACGACTGAGCGACTGAACTGAACTGAACTGAAAGAAGATTTATACACATTAAAGAATAACTGCAAAGGGAAAAGAACAGTAGGAAACATAAACAAAGGAATAAAAGTAGAAAAATAATACTAGGCTTAAGAAACTAAAATTAAAAAGAGAGAAAAAGTAAAAATGAAAACTCCCCAGAACTGTAAAAGCCCAACGTATAGGCAGAGGTTTATAACAACAATAAAAAATATGACAGATAAAAAAAAGAAAAAAAAAAGCTCAAAATCTTAATCAGATTTAATAGTGCCAATAAGAGGGCTTCCTTCATAGCTCAGTTGGTAAAGAATCCACCTGCAATGCAGGAGACTCCAGTTCGATTCCTTGGTCAGGAAGATCCGCTGGAGAAGAGATAAGCTACACACTCCAGTATTATTTGGCTTCCTTTGTGGCTCAGTTGGTATAGAATTCACCTGCAATGTGGGAGACGTGTGTTCGATTCCTGGGTTGGGAAGATCCCCTGGAAAAGGGAAAGGCTACACACTCCAGTATTCTTGCCTGGAGATCTCCATGAGGTTGCAATAAAGTTGATAACTACAACAGAGGGGGATGGGGGAAGAAAAAAATACAAAAGAATCTACAAAACAAGTCAAAACATAAGAATAATACATGTTTTTCTTGAGTCACTGCTGTCACAGTCCTTTCCCTTGCTGGAAGTCACAGTCCACCTCACCTCCCTAGGATGCCCTCCAACATGGTGCTGATCTCTGGACCTGCTGTGGGGGCAGCTCAGATTCTAATCTGGTCCTACTCCTGGGTGTTCTTGCCTCAAGTGTCCACAACTATCAGAACTAGTGCGTTTTCTTTTCTGGGAGCTCTCAATGACCTTTTACATATTCCATCAACACAGTCTGCCTAGTTGATTGTGTGGACTTAATCTTCAGCTTGTACAGCTTGTCTGAACGTTTGGATTTTCTCCCTTAGTCACACTGCCCCTAGGTTTCAATTGTGGTTTTATTTCCACCCATGCTTGTGGGTTGTCCACTGGGGTTTGCTCCTGAGGCTGCGCTGGAGGACTTGGGTTTGCCCCTGTGAGGGCCAGGTGTGGAGGTGGTGCAGCTGTTTGGGTTTCAGGGGTTCTGGCAAAACCAGGTACTCAGGGGAGTTGGTGGCTAGTGCAGCTGGAAATACAGTGCTCTAGAAGGGGATGGCAACCAGTATTGGCCAATACGCTCCAGTATGCTTGCCTGGAGAAAACCCCTCCCTGACGGAGAAGCCTGGCAGGTCACAGTCTACAGGGTCACAAATAGTCTGGACACTACCAAAGCAATCCTGCATGCATAGATACAAGACTTTTTTTGCCTGTGGCAGCTCCGCCCCAGTGAGACTTGAGAGTGAAGGTAGCACAGCCGCTTGGCTTGCGGGGACGCTGGTGGCACGAAGTGTGCAGGGACACAGACTGCTTCTGCCACAGGAGTTACGGCTCTATTAGAGTCTTTTTTTGAGCCTCCTGTAGCTGGTGATCAGAAGGCCTCTTTGGTCAGTCTTTCTTTGTAGCTCTGTCCATTCAGGAACATAGAGGCCCCCCCTGGCTAGGGTCCTACTCTGTAGATTGGTGCTTCAGGCACTTAAAGGGGCACCCTGTGTGGGGTCCTACTCTGTAGTTCAGTGCGTCAGGTGTTTGATGGACCAGCCTCTCTATTGTTCAGCTGCCAATGCTGGCGTGCAGCGGGCAGACAGGCTATGGTGACAGTTCCACCCACTACGTGTGACTCAGCAGCATTGCCTTGCTTCCATGGCTGCCTGGTTTTCCTCCACAGGCATTTCCCAACACAATCTCCTCCCTCACATCCTGGCGATATGTTTCTCTGAAGTCAACAGCAGCCCTCACCTGCGATTGCTCCACAATCCCTAAACTCCAGCTCCCAGTCACTGCACCTTCCAGGGGACCTGCATCCCTGTCTAAGGTATGTAGGCTGTGGCAAGGACTGTCTGATTCTCATTCCATTTAGGCTGCCACAGATCAGCTGCTTCACTCAGCCTTAAATGTTTCTCCTCTGACTCAGATTATTGCCCCGATGTGGAGATCAGACCCCTGCTTCCGTTCCCCCACCTGCTGAGGGCAGGTCCAGTCCTACTAACACTCTTGCTTTTCCCCTAGTTCCTTCATCCTACCAAGTTGTGTGTGGGTCTAAATATTTTTTTCTGCTGGTCAGGTACTCCTGTCCACTCTCAACTGGAGTTCTGCATGCACGCCTGTGTCTGAAGGTGCATTCCTGATGTGTCCGTGGAAAGAGATGTACTCCACATCCACCTACTCCTCCACCATCACTTCTCTCCTTCACTTCCTTTCTCACTGCCTTCTTTTATGTTTCCTTGCCTATTTTTTAGTGATGAGCTTTGAATCTCTCCTCATTTCGTGTATACAAGTACTTTCTTTGCAATTACCATTGCAATTATTAAAATATAAAACCTCCTAAAAGTATTATGCTCTATTCTGAATTGATGATAGTTTCAATCACACATAAAAACTTGACCTTTTTATAGATTTAGTCTTCTTTTCATGTTATTGACATCACAAACTACATAGTTACATATCATAAACCTATTAAAATATATATATAATTATTTTTGGTTTTGTGATTTAAATTCTATACAAGAATTAAAAAGTGGAACTTGTAAAATAGTGCAGGTTACTATAGTTTGTTCATGCATTTCCTTTGTCCATGTTGTTGTATTCTTAATTTTATTTAATGAAAAATATTTCAGACCCTACAAGGCTTCGTTTTCCCTTACGTTCTTATAACAAACTGCCTCTCACTGAAATACTCTGAGAATATATCTAGTCTTTGAAAACTAAGAGTCCAACAAGTTAAAATATTCATTTTTGTAGTATTTCTTCCCTGCCAAGTGGCTTTAAAAAAACAATGAAAAACATAAACCTACAAAAATTTTATTATTGTAGAATTGTCATGCGTGCATGCTCAGTGGCTTAAGTTGTGTCCCAGTCTTTGCGATTCCAAGGACTGTAGCCCACCAGGCTACTCTGTCCATGGGATTTTCCTGGCAAGAATACTAGAGTGGGTTGCCATGCCCTCCTCCAGGGGATCTTCTCGACCCAAGGATTGAACCCACATCTCCTGCATTGCAGGCAGATTCTTTATCACTGAGTCACCGGGCAAGCCCATAATTGTCATATTTGTAATTAAATTTTGTTCTAATTTTAAAACTTAATCTATTTTTAATCTAATTTTAAAACTTAATCTATTAACAGCATCATAGGCTTTTGAGAAGGAATTGAAGGAGAAAAGCACTGGTTTAGAAGTTTAACTGATAGAAACACAAACAAAATGATCAATATTCACACTTAGAATAGTAAAGCTTGGGAAGGGGAAATCCTTACAGTACTACAGGTTTGATGTTTGTTTTCTTCTAGATAGAATGTCTGATAGCTGTCAAGTTTTGCATCTGGCAGGGATTTAAAAAGAAGGGCCAAGAAATACTTTAACCTTGCTGCTGCTGCTGCTGCTAAGTCGCTTCAGTCGTGTCCGACTCTGTGCGACCCCATAGACGGCAGCCCACCAGGCTCCCCCGTCCCTGGAATTCTCCAGGCAAGAACACTGGAGTGGGTTGCCATTTCCTTCTCCAGTGCATGAAAGTGAAAAGCGAAAGTGAAGTCGCGACCCCATGGACTGCAGCCCACCAGGCTCCTCCGTCCATGGGATTTTCTAGGCAAGAGTACTGGAGTGGGGTGCATTGCCTTCTCCGACTTTAACCTTAGAGATTAACTTTACAAATAGAGAAATGATAGCATACTGTAGAAAGTTTGGTGGTAGGGGGAGATAAATCAATGGAAAATGTTAACTCTGTGCTACTATGTTTTTATTGGTGCATATTAATTTTTGTGTTTATAGTCTTCTGTGGAAAAGAAGAATGCCCTTGGGGCACTGCAATTTGTGTAAGTTAATTGGATTTTTTCAATATAGTATTCAGAGGACAATATCTTGAAAATAAAATAAATTTTTATTTAGAATAGGCATCTTCCAAGTAGAAAATTAAAAGTATATAATTGAAATATAAAACTGCCATGAATAAATACACAAAAATAACCACAGAAAAATGTTAATCTTTTTTTTTTGTGTGTGAATTTCTGGCTTAAAGATGAATGTATATGACTTTGATCTGGACTAGTAGAGTATCTACGTGTTTGATCGAAATATCCAAATATTTTTTTTTAATTTACAAATTTTGTCACTTTCACTTGATCTAAATAAAATAATTAGGCTTTGAGATAATTCACAAAAGTGTAAAATAGTTGACTTCTGTGTTTTAGACATGTTTGGGAAAGAATTTGCCTTTAATGGACTATATTAGCTAAAATTAAAGGGAGAGATTAGCAATACACTCAGATCTCTAAGTCTAAGCCTCTAAGAAACCTCAGAATAAATACAAAGACCTAAATAAGTAAAAGGATTGAAAATTATATACCATGCTAATGCTAATTTTAAAATATCCTGTAGTGGCTTATTAATATCAGAATAAAATGAAGTTTCAGAAGAAACTGTAATATCATGGATAAGTAAAGCATTTTATAACAATAACAAATAAACATAATAATCCTGAATGTTTATGTGCCTCATAATATAGTTTCAAAACATAGGAAGCAAAACTGATAAAACTGCAGTGTAAATGCAAAGACCCACAATTATAGTCAAATTTCAACACCCTTCTTTCACTAGGTAAAAAGCAAGAGAGAAATTCAATAAAGGTTATACCCTTCTGCACTAGTATCCAGCAGGATCTAATAGACATCTGTACAAAGCATTATCTAACACTGGAAGAATAAACATTCTTTACAAATGCAATGAACCATTTGCTAACATAGACCATTTTCTGTTCTGGGTCATAAAACAAGCTCTATAAATTGAAAGTGATTCAAGGGATATGAAATGTTATCTGACAACAATGGAATAAAATTACAAATTAATAACAACAATAGAATTGGAAAATGCTTGAATATTTGGAAACCAAAAAATTCTATATAGTCCATAAGTCTAAAAGTAACTGGAAAAGGAAATTTAAAAAATATTATGAGGGGAATGGAAATGAATGCACAACATATCAAAATATGAGATATGTAGCTAAAGTATATAAAGAAATATTTATAGCATTAAAAACATGTATTAGAAAAGAAAGATCGTTAACCTCAAATTAGTAACTTTGGGGTAACTTCAGAAACTAGAAAAAGAAGAGCAAATGAAGCCCAAAATAATCAGAATGAAAGAAAGAAGAGCAGAAATCAATGAAATAAAACACAGATAGTATAGAGAAAATCAACAAAACCAAAATATAATTCTTTCAGAAGATCAATAAAATTAACAAAACTTTTTCGGTACCAATCCAAAAATGATGGACAATGACACAGATAACCCATGTCAGGAATGAGAGGTTGTCACTACAAATGATACAGGTATTAAATGTACAATAAAATAATTACAATAAAAGAAAAATTATGAACAACTTTATGATAATAAATTCCACAACTTAGGTTAAATGAACAAATTGCTTGAAAAATACAAGTTACTAAAGCTTACTCAAGCAGAAATCAGTTACCTGACTAGGCAATGGCTAATATAGAAATTGAATTTGTTTAATATCCAAAGCTATGGTTTTTCCAGTAGTCATGTATGGATGTGAGAGTTGGACTATAAAGAAAGCTGAGCACTGAAGAATTGATGCTTTTGAATTGTGGTGTTGGAGAAGACTCTTGAGAGTCCCTTGGACTGCAAGGAGATCCAGCCAGTCCATCTGGACTGAATATTCATTGGGCGAACTGATGGGGAAGCTGAAACTCCATTACTTTGGCCACCTGATAAGAATGGGCTCATTTGAAAAGACCCTGAAGCTGGGAAAGATTAAAGGTGGGAGGAGAAGGGGACGACAGAGGATGAGATAGTTGGATGGCATCATTGACTCAATGGACATGAGTTTGAGTAAGCTCTGGGTGTTTGTGATGGGCAGGGAAGCCTGGCATGCTGCAGTCCATGGGGCTGCAGAGTCGAACATGACTGAGTGACTGAACTGAACTGAATATTCAAAAAGCTCCAGACTCAGATTTGTTTGTTGTAGAATTTTCCCAAATGTTTAGAAATAATACTAAATCTAGACAAATTCTTCCATAAAATTGAAGAGGAGGTTATACTTCTAATCACATTACAGGAAAAGAAATCTATAGGCCAATACTCCTTACTACCAATAGATAGAATGTTCTTAAAGTGTTGGCAAATTAAACCCAACTGCATATTTTAAAATATAATATATTATGATCAAGCAAGATTTTTTTCAGGATACAGGATTATCCTTGCATTCAAAAACCAATAAATGTAATTAAGACATTAAAAATTTCACAGTTCAACAGACAAGTCCCTCTGTGACCATGAAGGAAAAGGACAAAAGCAATTTAAATCCTCAGTAACATATGAACATAGTGAGAAATATGAATATTGTTCAAATCACAAAAATGAGCAAACTTCTCTCTACAACAGCTAATATGTGTGACTGCAGTTTCTTTACCAGTTTACAGATACAACTTTGTTTCATTCATCCCAAATTATAGATAAAAAAATTTTAAGATACCCAAAGACTTGCCCCTACTTATTGGAATTTAAAAAATAATTACCATAATGCCAATAAAAATTGCTTTAAGAGAGATTAATATGGAAACAACATCTTCATATTTTTCCTTCTAATGTTCTGAAAAATTTATTTACTATGTATAGTACTCAGAATAGGCTAAATATTAAAATGTTAAAACACAATAGACACATTTCCCTCTCACATTCAATCAGCCAGGACCATTCAAAATGCTCTGCTAACATCAAATGAGATCTCTAAAGGCCTCACTGTATGTTGTTATTACAGTCAGCTAAAAGTAAAAACAAAGCATGGAGGACCATATGTAGGAAATACTTAGTGCCATGCTATGGAGTCCTACATGTCACTTCCATTTATATTCTTCTAGTTAGAGAATGCTGTTTTCACATCCATCCTTAACTACCAGTGAGTCTGAAAAATGAAGCACAGCTATTAAGCAGAAAAAAAGATGAAATGGGTTTTGCTTATCGACTTGGCAATGCCAGGGATGCTATGGATTTTTAAAAAATATTTAACTGAAACATATATTCAGAAAAATACACATAACATGTGTGAAAATTTTAATGATAAAGGGATTACTCATGTCACCAGCTCCCCAGTTTAAACAAAAAGCAATGTCAGTTATGCCTTCTGTTTATTCCTTCAATATTATAACATTCTCCCTCCTCAAAACATTGGCTTCTGCAGTAATGTTTTCCTGTTTGTTTTTAATATGGCAGTGCCTATTAATGTGTTCTAGACAATATAACTTTGTCCAATTTTGAACTTTATATAAACGTCATTGATGTTTTGTCGTTAAGTTGTGTACAACTCCTTGTGACCCTATAGACTCTAGACCACTAGGCTTCTGTGTTTGTGGGATTTTTCAGGCAAGAATACTGGAATGGGTTGCCATTTCCTTCTCCAAGGGATCTTCCTGCCTCAGGAATCAAACCCACATCTGCTTGACAGGTGGATTCTTTACCACTGAGCACATGTGAAGCCATATATGTTTATACATATGGATTTTTATTTTTATGAAATTCATGCATGTTTCAGTGTACTCTATGTCACATTAACAATATAGCCCATTTTATATCATTCTATTGATCAATTGTTATTGCTCCTGGTTTGGGACAGTTATAAACAAAATGGCTATGGACTTTTTGTACCTGCCTTCTGGTGCATAGTGAAAAGTTTCCCTACCCAGGAAAGGAACAGATGAACCATGTTCAATAGAACATAATGAACTATTTATATTAAACTTTACTAAGTAATGGGCTTCCTTGGTGGCTCAGATGGTAAAGAATCTGTTTGCAATGCAGGAAACCTGGGTTCAATCCCTGGGTCAGAAAGATCCCCTGGAGAAGGGAATGGCAATCCACTCCAGTATCCTTGCCTGGAGAATTCCACGGACAGAGGAGCCTGGCCGTCAATGAGGTCACATAGAGTTGGACACAATTGAGCAACTAACACTTTCACTTTACTAAATAATACCATGCTAGTTTTACAAAATAGTTGTAATGCTTTATGCTCTCATCATGGTACTCAGGGTATGAGACTTCACATTTTGCCATATCATTGAGAATGGTATCATTAGATTTTCTTTTTAACTTGTAGATCTAATGCATGCATCAGTTCAGTTCAGTTCAGTCGCTCAGTCATGTCCAACTCTTTGCGACCCCATGAATCACAGCATGCCAGGCCTCCCTGTCTATCACCAACTCCCGGAGTTCACTCAAACTCATGTCCATCGAGTCGGTGATGCCATCCAGCCATCTCATTCTCTGTCGTCCCCTTCTCCTCCCGTCCCCAACCTTTCCCAGCATCAGAGTCTTTTCCAGTGAGTCAACTCGTCGCTTGAGGTGGCCAAAGTATTGCAGTTTCAGCTTTAGCATCACTCCTTCCAATGAACACCCAGGATTGAGCTCCTTTAGAATGGACTGGTTGGATCTCCTTGCAGTATCAGGGACTCTCAAGAGTCTTCTCCAGCACCACAGTTCAAAAGCATCAATTCTTCGGCGATCAGCCTTCTTCACAGTCCAACTCTCACATCCATACATGACCATGGGAAAAACCATAGCCTTGACTAGAATTCTATTACCCTCTCCCACTCCCTAAGGAAGTGTTATCTACCTTATTGTTGATGTCACAGCCTTAAATTAATCATCTATCACAGCACATAGATCCTCTGGAGAAAGGCATGGCAATCCACTCCAATGTTCTTGCCTGGAGAATCCCATGGACAAAGAAGACTGGTGGGCTACAGTCTATGGGTTGTCAAAAGAGTCAGACATGACTGAAGCAACTTAACATGCACATAGCATATTACAGATATTATTAATTATAACAATTTGAAAACTCCTGTAATATTATTAATTCCTTAATAAATATTCGATAAATGACAGTATCATATCTCCTCAATTTGAAGGCCAGAATTAGGGAAACTGATACTAGTTTTTCAGTTCTGGGTTATGCAGCATAAGATGCAGCAGCTGAAAGTGTGTGAAACTAGAGAGTACTGAGGAGTTTGCCTTAATTTTTAACTTTCAGGTCACAAGGAAAATAAGTATACTCAGGTTATTTTTAGCGAAGTGGTTTATTAGTAGATAAAGACAGAATGTAAGGAAGGAAACAAAGAAAGCCTGTCAAGAGCCAAATAGTTCTCAAGGAGAATTAAAGCTATAGCCGCTGCTCTTTCGGATTCAACAGCATTGTAGTAGATCAGCAATAATTTCACTAGCTCAGCTGTGGCTCTGGTGACCCAACCCATTTGTCTAGTGGACACCTAGTGCTTACTACTCTAGTGACTTCCTGACCCAGCTCCTCTTACCTCTGATTTTTCTAAATTTGTTACTCTCCATATACTTCCTTTGCTTCTACTCTGGGTTTTTCGCTAATCTGTTTCTGAATTATCTATGCTCTTTTTTTGTACCTATATTCTACATTTTTTGAGATCATAATATTTTACTGAACTTTTTCCTAATTGGTAAAACACTTTTTACTAGGTCACTGTATATGTTACTGGACTTCTTGCACCTACCCTATAGTTGGTTCTCTTTTACTGCATTATAGTAGCAAATTCAATCAGTTTTGGTGACTGTAGCAAGATCATGAAGCACTAAGTAGGCAAAATTGGGCATAATTTCTATATATATGATAATGAAATGTGGTTATATTAAATAACATTATTCTGGATATTATTGGGGGATGAAAGGTTTAGATTTCTGCAACTACTCTTTAACGGATTAGCAAAGATATATGTGATAGAGAATGCTAATAGTTGTCAAATAAGGAGGTGATATGCAGAGTTGTTTCTGTTGTTCAGTCGCTAAGTCATGTCTGATCCTTTGTGACACCATGGACTCTAGCACTCCTGGCTTCCCTGTCCTTGACTATCTCCTGGGATTTGCTCAAACTCATGTCCTCTGAGTCAGTGATGCCATCCAAACATCTCATCCCATGTCACCACCTTCTCCTCCTGCCCTCAGTCTTTCCCAGCATCAGGGTCTTTTCCAATGAGTCAGCTCTTTGCATAAGAATATTGGAGCTTCTTCAGCTTCAGCATCCCTCCTTCCAATGAATATTCAGGTTGATTTCCTATGGGATTGACTAGTTTGATCTCCTTGCCATCCAAGGGACTCTCAAGAGTCTTCTCCAATACCACAGTTCAAAAGCATCAATTCTTAGGTACTCACCTTCCTTTATAGTCCAACTCTCATATCCACACATGACTACTGGAAAAACCATAGCTTTGACTATAAGGACCTTTTTCAGCAAAGTGATGTCCCTGCTTTTTAACATGCTGTCTAGGTTTGTCATGCTATTCTTCCAAGAAGCAAATGTCTTTTAATTTTGTGGCTGCAGTCACTGTTTGCATTGATTTGGGAGTCCAATAAAATGAACTCTGAAACTATGTCCACATTGTCCCAGTCTATTTGCTATTACACAGTTTCCAAATTCTCTCATCTATTTGATGGCCAGTGAAAGAGTAAACATTCGGTGAAGACCAGCAGTGGGACAGCCAGACATGTCATCTGGCTACTCTGAGTGGCTGAAGGGTATGTCTCTGCTAGTTAGGGCCTGACAAAAGATGGTCCATTGGAGAAGGGAATGGCAAATCATTTCATTATTCTTGCCTTAAGAACCCCATGAACAGTATGAAAAGGCAAGAAAATGACACTGAAAAATGAACCTCCAGCTTGGTAGGTATACTACTGGGGTAGAGAGGAGAAATAGTTACAGAAACAATGAAGAGGCTGAGCTAAAGCAAAAATGATGCCCAGCTCTGGTTGTATCTGGTGGTAAAAGTAAAGTCTGATGCTGTAAAGAACAATATTGCATAGGAACATGGAATATTAGGTTCATGAATCAAGGTAAATTAAAACTGGTCAAACAGGAGATGGCAAGAGTGAACACTGACATTTTAGGAATCAGTGAACTAAAACGGATGGAATGAGCAAATTTAATTCAGATGACCATTATATCTACTACTGTGGGCAAGAATCCCTTAGAAGAACTGGAGTAGCCCTCATAGTCAACAAAAGAATCTGAAATGCAGTACTTGGGTGCAATCTCAAAAATGACAGGATGACCTTTTTCATTTCCAAGGCAAACCATACAACATCACAGTAATCCAAGTCTATGCCCCCAACCTTTAATACTGAAGAAGCTGAAGTTGAATAATTCTGTGAAGATCTACAAGATTTTCTAGAACTAACATTAAAAAAAAAGAGATGTATTTTCATTATAGGGATTGGAATGCAAAAGTAGGACATCAAGAGATACCTGGAATAACAGCAAGTTTGGCCTTGGAGTACAACATGAAGCAGGAAAAAGGCTAACAGAGTTTTTTCCAAGCAAACACACTGGATCATAGTAAACACCCTCTTCCAGCAACACAAGATATGACTCCATACATACATGGACATTACCAGATGGTCAGTACTGAAATCAGATTGAATATATTCTTTGTAGCTGAAGATGGAGAAGCTCTATACAGTCAGCAAAATCAAGACCTGCAGCTGACTGTAGCTCACCTCATCAGCTCCTTATTGCAAAATTCAGGTTCAAATTGAAGAAAGTAGAGAAAACCACTAGTCCAATCAGGTATGACCTAAATCAAATCCCTTATGATATGCAGAGAGAGGGGTTATTGTTCTATTCGTTTTCCTGTATGTTTGAAATTTTGCATAATAAAGTTGAAAGAAAAATAGAGAAAGCCAAGAAAAGATGACTAAACTGGATGCTTTTCATGCAGTGTTTTATAAAGGTTGTGCTCTATGTTTTATGACATAAATGAGAAGAAATTAAAAATGTAAAGTTATTGCTGTGGCTTTATACTGTCTTATATGATTTTGGATCATTCCGTTATTCTCTGTAAATATTGAATATTTATTGTCTGTTCAGGATGTTGCCAGAGTTAAGGTATTAATGTCTCCATAATTCTCTGAAATTTTTAGATGAGAAATGCTATGCAATTGAAATGTATTGTTATAATGGTAATTATCATTATTAACCTTCATGGTACCTCATATTTGAAAGTACTTGGTAGCCATTTTTGTTAGTCATTATTAACATCTATGTAGAATGCACTTCAGATTGATTAATCACATTATTGACCTGACTACTCAATTTATGTTCAGGATTTGCCTGTACGTTCAGTTACAATTTATTGTTATAAGACATCTGCTTGCTTTTTAAAACCAGAGATTTTCAAAAGTTATCTCTGAGATCAAAGTGCTGTCAAATAATTCCATTTTGTTCTCTACCAGATTTTTGAAGATAGAGTTATTATTTTTATGGTCCTTTAGAGACCATACAATTAAGTTTGTGTAGAAAATTGCCAAATTATATTCAAATTTTATTCATATCTTTCAAATCTATTGGCTCTTTTGCTATCCTTAAAGTGGTGGACCTACATTAGTCATTTATTAAGTCCTTGATTATTGCTTTTATACAAAGTCAAAAAATAAAAGAGCATGTCTTTGGTGTAAGAGAGTTGGGTATAATATTTGAATCCACCATTATCTGAACATAGCTCTGTAAATCAGCCTTGTTAGTTTTCTTATCTATAAAAAAGAGAAAATCATTGCTTCATAATTTGCCTTGGTGATTTAAAGAACTGTTCATTATGAATTATTATTACAGTATCTGACACATAAGTACTTAGTAATTAGTTCAAAACCAATTTACCATATTTCTATTTTCTTAATCCAAATTTGTGATAGGGTGCTCTCTTTTTAAAAATAAATCTGAGAAAATCACTTTTATTAATTAATTAATAATTCCCATTTTCTTTTTTTTTAATTTTATTGGAGGCCAATAACTTTAATATATTGGTTGGTTTTGCCATACATTGACATGAATCCGTCCCAGGGGTACATGTGTTCCCTTTCTTGAACCCCCCCTCCCACCTCCTTCCTCCCCATATCCTCCCTCAAGGTCATCCCTGTGCACCAGCCCCAAGTATCCTGTATCATGCATCGAACCTGGACTGGTGATTCGTTTCACATATGATAATATACATGTTTCAATGCCATTCTCCCAAATCATCCCATCTTTACCCTCTCCCACAGAGTCCCAAAGACTGTTCTATATGCCTATGTCTCTTTTGCAGTCTCTTATACAGGGTTCAGGTTACCATCTTTCTAAATTCCATATATATGCATTAGTATACTGTATTGATGTTTTTCTTTCTGGCTTACTTCACTCTGTATAATAGGTTCCAGTTTCATCCACCTCATTAGAACTGATTCAAATGCATTCTTTTCGATGGCTGAAAAATACTCCATTGTGTTTATGTACCAAAGCTTTCTTATCCACGCATCTGCAGATGGACATCTAGGTTGCTTCCATGTCCTCACTATTATAAACAGTGCTGCAATGAACATTGGGGTACATGTGTTTCTTTCAATTCTGGTTTCCTCAGTGTGTACACCCAAGAGTGCGATTGCTGCATCATATGGCAGTTATATTTCCAGGTTTTTGAGGAATCTCCACACTGTTCTCCATAGTGGCTGTACTAGTTTGCATTCCCACCAACAGTGTAAGAGGGTTCCCTTTTCTCCACACCCTCTCCAGCATTTATTGCATGCAGACTTTTGGATAGCAGCCATTCTGACTGGTGTGAAATGGTATCTCATTGTGGTTTTGATTTGCATTTCTCTGATGATGAGGGATGTTGAGCATTTTTTCATGTGTTTGTTAGCCATCTTTATGTCTTCTTTGGAGAAATGTCTGTTTAGTTCTTTGGCCCATTTTTTGATTGCGTCCTTTATTTTTCTGGAATTGAGCTGAAGGAGCTGCTTGTATATTTTGGAGATTAATTCTTTGTCAGTTGTTTCATTTGCTATTATTTTCTCCCATTCTGAAGGCTGTCTTTTCACCTTGCTTAGAGTTTCCTTTGCTGTGCAGAAGCTTTTGATTTTAATTAGGTCCCATTTGTTTATTTTTGCTTTTATTTCCAATATTCTGGGAGGTGGGTCTTGGAGGATCCTGCTGTGGTTTATGTCGGAGAGTGTTTTGCCTATGTTCTCCTCTAGGAGTTTTGTAGTTTCTGGCTTTACATTTAGCGCTCTAATCCATTTTGAGTTTATTTTTGTGTATGGTGTTAGGAAGTGTTCTGGTTTCATTCTTTTACAAGTGGCTGACCAGTTTCCCCAGCACCACTTGTTAAAGAGACTGTCTTTTCTCCATTCTATATTCTTGCCTCCTTTGTCAAAGATAAGGTGTCCTCAATAGATTCAGAGAAAGCCTTCGACAAAATTCAACATCCATTTATGATAAATACCCTCCAGAAAGTGGGAATAGAAGGGACATACCTCAACATAATAAAAGCTATATATGACAAACCCACAGCAAACATTATCCTCAATGGTGAAAAACTGAAAGCATTTCCTCTAAAGTCAGGAACAAGACAAGGGTGTCCACTCTCACCACTACTATTCAACATAGTGCTGGAAGTTTTGGCCACAGTAATCAGAGCAGACAAAGACATAAAAGGAATACAAATTGGAAAAGAAGAAGTAAAACTTTCACTGTTTGCTGATGACATGATCCTCTACACAGAAAACCCTAAAGACTCTACCAGAAAACTACTAGAGCTAATCAATGAATACAGTAAAGTTGCAGAATATAAAATCAACACACAGAAATCCCTTGCATTCCTATACACTAATAATGAGAAAATAGAAAGAGAAATTAAGGAAACTATTCCATTCATTGTTGCAACAAAAAGAATTAAATACTTAGGAATATATCTACCTAAGGAAACAAAAGACTTGTACATAGAAAACTATGAAACACTGGTGAGAGTAATCAAAGAGGACACTGATAGATGGAGAAATATACCATGTTCATGGATTGGAAGATTAAATATTGTGAAAATGAGTATACTACCCAAAGTAATTTATACATTCAATGCAATCCCTATCAAGCTACCAACGATGTTTTTCACAGAGCTAGAGCAAATAATCTCACAATTTGTATGGAAATACAAAACACCTCGAATAGCCAAAGCAATCTTGAGAAAGAAAAATGGAACTGGGGGAATTAACCTGCCGGACTTCAGGCTCTACTACATCTAAGCTGTATGGAACTAAATATCACTGGCCACCTTCTTGAGCAGTCATCCTAGGAACTATCCATTTTCCTAAGCACTAGATACCTTGTAAAAGCTTTGCACCTGCCACGTGTACAGAACTGCCATGATGTTCTTTGCAAAACCTTATTTAGCCAGCAAAGTTTAACTCAAATGCCACCCTTCGGCAAAAGCTTTCCCTGATATATTTTTTCCTTCATTTTTGTCTCATAGCAACTTGGCCCCATTCATCCCTTGAATTTCTATAAGTACATATCTCTTTCTTCCTTTCCCTCTCTCTTCGGACTATGAACTCCTCAAGCAAGGATAAGGTTATATTATACTGATCTTCCTTTACCAAATGAAATAGCAGTCAATACCTAATTTCTCCAGTATTTATCGAAAGGGTACACTTCAGATAGCATCACTGTCTTCAATTGTCTCAAAATATCTGTTTCATCCTCATGAGATGATGCTATTTTCTTTTCTATGTTACCTGGAATTTCTGGAGAAGGTAATGGCAACCCACTCCAGTACTCTTGCCTGGAGAATCCCATGGACGGAGGAGCCTGGTAGGCTGCAGTCCATGGGGTTGCTAAGAGTCGGACACGACTGAGCAACTTCACTTCACTCACCTGGAATTTCTAACAATGATTCTATTGACCAAAATGGAGGTGTTTTCTTAAAAATGTGCTACTTGGTTAAAATGTGCTACTTGTTTTAAAATGTTGCTGAAAGGTCAATTTTATTTCTTATTTTTTCCCAGTCACAAGTTAGTTTGTCAGATTGTGACCTTAAAAGATGTAGAGAAATTTTCTCTGAATTTAGAACAACCTATAGAACAAAATTGAGCAACTGAACTGAACTGAACTGATAGAACAAAATAATTATTTAATTGGGAGAAAAGAAGAAATCTAAGAAAATTCAGTGCATATATTTTGGGTATAGCAAAATAAAGAACTTTTCAGGGCTGTGGGTCAATGTCAATTAAAACGCTTATGTTGCTATAATGCATTAGTGAGTTTTTATTATGTACAAGTGTTACAAGCATGGGCTTTGGAGTAACCTAAAATTCTATTTCTAATATTTACTATATCTGTGAGTTGAATCAAGGTAACTGACTAATGAGTGTCAGTTTTCTCATCCACAAAATGTGTGTAAAATTATACCATTCTTATATAATTGTTGTGAGAGTTAAATAAGATGTGCAAAGTATTTATTGCACAGGCAGGTACAAAATAAGAGTGCATCATGGTAGGAATAAGTAATAATATAATTATTATCTCACCATGAAGCAAGTGTGATTCCTTACATATAATGATATCAAATCTCAAGAAATGTAAATTACTTGCCTAAAATGCAAAGCTGATATTAATTGAAGGGGCATATGACTCAAATTTAAGCTTTCTGATTCTCAAATTTTCTGATGATTCCCAAGGCCAAGGATCTGAGAAAAGTGGAAATGAAAGAGTAACTCTAAAACAAAATCTCCGTTTCCTAGATATTGCTGAAGTTATGTAAAAATTGATGCTACCTAAAAAAAACACATTCTGTCAGACCTCTCCACCATGACCCGTCCATCCTGGGTGGCCACATGGCATGACTATACAGTGGAAGAGAGAAATAGATTTAAGGGACTAGATCTGATAGACAGAGTGCCTGATGAACTATGGATGGAGGTTCATGACACTGTACAGGAGACCGGAATCAAGACTATCCCAAAGAAAAAGAAATGCAAAAAAGCAAAATGACTGTCTGAGGAGGCCTTACAAAGAGCTGTGAAAACAAGGGAAGCAAAAAGCAAAGAAGAAAAGGAAAGATATAAGCATCTGAATGCAGAGTTCCAAAGAATAGCAAGGAGAGATAAGAAAGCCTTCCTCATCAATCAATGCAAAGAAATACAGGAAAACAACATAATGGGAAAGACTAGAGCTCTCTTCAAGAAAATTAGAGATGCCAAGGGAATATTTTATGGAAAGATGGGCTCAATAAAGGACAGAAATGGTATGGATCTAACAGAAGCAGAAGATATTAAGAAGAGGTGGCAAGAACACACAGAAGAACTGTACAAAAAAGATTTTCATGACCCAGATAATCACGATGGCGTGATCACCCTCCTAGAACCAGACATCCTAGAATGTGAAGTCAAGTGGGCCTTAGGAGCATCACTAAGAACAAAGCTAGTGGAGGTGATGGAATTCCAGATGAGCTATTTCAAATCCTGAAAGATGATGCTGTGAAAGTGCTGCACTCAATATGCCAGCAAATTTGGAAAACTCAGCAGTGACCACAGGACTGGGAAAGGTCAGCTTTCATTTTAATCCCCCAAAAAAGCAATGCCAAAGAATGCTCAAACGACCGAACAATTGCACTCATTTCACACGCTAGTAAAGTGATGCTTAAAATTCTCCAAGCCATGCTTTAGCAAACTTCCAGAACCGTGAACTTTCAGGTGTTCAAGTTGGTTTTAGAAAAGGCAGAGGAACCAGAGATCAAATTGCCATCTGCTGGATCATTGAAAAAGCAAGAGAGTTCCAGAAAAACATCTATTTCTGCTTCATTGACTATACCAAAGCCTTTGACTGTGTGGATCACAATAAACTGTGGAAAATTCTGAAAGAGATGGGAATACCAGACCACCTGACCTGCCTCTTGAGAAACCTGTATGCAGGTCAGGAAGCAACAGTCAGAACTGGACATGGAACAACAGACTGGTTCCAAATAGGAAAAGGAGTACGTCAAGGGTGTATATTGTCACCCTACTTATTTAACTTATATTCAGAGTACATCATGAGAAATGCTGGGCCTGAGGAAGCACAAGCTGGTATCAAGATTGCTTGAGAAATATCAATAACCTCAGATATTCAGATGACATCACCCTTATGGCAGAAAGTGAAGAACTAAAGAGCCTCTTGATGAAGGTAAAAGAGGAGAGAGAAAAAGTTGGCTTAAAGCTCAACATTCAGAAAACTAAGATCATGGCATCCGGTCCCATCACTTCATGGCAAATAGATGGGGAAACAGTGGAAACAGTGGCTGACTTTATTTTGGGGGGCTCCAAAATCATTGCAGATAGTGATTGTGCCATGAAATTAAAAGACGCTTGCTCCTTGGAAGGAAAGTTTTGACCAACCTTGACAGCATATTAAAAAGCAGAGACATTACTTTGTTAACAAAGGTCCATCTAGTCCAGGCTATGGTTTTTCCAGTAGTCATGTATGGATGTGAGAGTTGGACTATAAAGAAAGCTGAGTGCCGACGAATTGATGCTTTTGAACTATGAAGTTGCAGAAGACTCTTGAGAGTTCCTTGGACTGCAAGGAGAACCAACCAGTCCATCCTAAAGGAGATCAATCTTGGGTGTTCATTGGAAGGACTGATTTTGAGGCAGAAACTCCAATAATTTGGGCCCTTGATGCGAAGAGCTGACTCATTGGAAAAGACCTTGATGCTGGATTGAGCACAGGAGGAGAAGGGGACAATAGAGGATGAGACGGTTGGATGGCATCACTGACTCAATGGGCATGGATTTGGGTGGACTCCAGGAATTGGTGATGGACAGGGAGGCCTGGCGTGCTGTGTTTCATGGGGTCGCAGAGCATCAGACACGACTGAGCGACTGAACTGAACTGAAAAAAACACAAATTACAGGGCACCATACTAAGCATGGTTATGGAAAGACAAAAAAACCTAAATTAAATTAAAATTTTTTAATAACTAATGTCAAGAAAAAACAAAGTTCATATAATGTACTAGCAGAATAAGTCCATAATGGCAAAATAAGTATAATGAAAATGTTTCTATAAGTACATCAAAATTATTTTTCAATTGAATGTAGTAAAAGATTTTATGAAAAAATAAAGCAAATATCCTAATTGTTATAGAAAATAGGAAAAAGATAAGGAGGAATATTCTAAAGAACATGACTCTTCTTCCACATTCCTTTTTTCCTTGGATCATTACCATTTACCTCCCAACCATCTATCTTTATTCACATTCTGTCATTTTTCATATTGCTTCTTAAAATCCTAGCAACACATGTCCTATTTGCTTTACTTTCTTAGCTGTGAAGACAAGTGACAAAATCCTTTTAGATATGTCCAGATCATTTTATTTTTTATTTATTTATTTATTTTTTGAACAGAGGAAAATTTATGCGTCGAACCTGGACTGGTCACTTATGATAATATACATGCTACAATTCCATTCTTCCCAATCATTCCACCTTCACCCTCTCCCACAGAGTCCCAAAGACTGTTCTAAATGTCTATGTCTCTTTAGCAGTCTCTTATACAGGGTTCCGGAGAAGGCAATGGCAAGCCACTCCAGTACTATTGCCTAGAAAATCCCATGGATGGAGGAGCCTGGTAGGCTGCAGTCCGTGGGGTCGCTAAGGGTCAGACACGACTGAGCGACTTCACTTTCACTTTTCACTTTCACACATTGGAGAAGGAAATGGCAACCCACTCCAGTGTTCTTGCCTGGAGAATCCCAGGGATGGGGGAGCCTAGTGGGCTTCCGTCTATGGGGTCACACAGAGTCGGACACGACTGAAGTGACGCAGCAGCAGCAGCAGCATACAGGGTTCAGGTTACCATTTTTCTAAATTCCATATATATGCGTTAATATACAGTATTGATGTTCTTCTTTCTGGCTTACTTCACTCTGTATAATTGGCTCCAATTTCATCCACCTCATTAAAACTGATTCAAATGCATTCTTTTTGATGGCTGAGAAATACTCCATTGTGTATATGTACCAAAGCTTTCTTATCCATTCGTCTGCAGATGGACATCTAGGTTGCTTCCATGTCCTGGCTATTATAAACAGTGCTGCAATGAACATTGGAGTACATGTGTCTCTTTCAATTCTGGTTTCCTCGGTGTGTATGCCCAGGAGTGCGATCGCTGGATCATATGGCAGTTCTATTTCCAGTTTTCTGAGGAATCTCCACACTGTTCTCCATAGTGGCTGTACTAGTTTGCATTCCCACCAACAGTGTAAGAGGGTTCCCTTCTCTCCACACCCTCTCCAGCACTTATTGCATGTAGACTTTTGGATAGCAGCCATTCTGACTGGTGTGAAATGGTATCTCATTGTGGTTTTGATTTGCATTTCTCTGATGATGAGGGATGTTGAGCATTTTTTCATGTGTTTGTTAGCCATCTTTATGTCTTCTTTGGAGAAATGTCTGTTTAGTTCTTTGGCCCATTTTTTGATTGGGTCACTTAGTTTTCTGGAATTAAGCTGCAGGAGCTGCTTGTATAATTTGGAGATTAATCCTTTATCAGTTGCTTCATTTGCCATTATTTTCTCCCATTCTGAAGGCTGTCTTTTCACCTTGCTTAGAGTTTCCTTTGCTGTGCAGAAGCTTTTGATTTTAATTAGGTCCCATTTGTTTATTTTTGCTTTTATTTCCAATATTCTGGGAGGTGGGTCTTGGAGGATCCTGCTGTGATTTATGTCGGAGAGTGTTTTGCCTACGTTCTCCTCTAGGAGTTTTATAGTTTCTGGTCTTACATTTAGATCTTTAATCCATTTTGAGTTTATTTTGGTGTATGGTGTTAGGAAGTGTTCTAGTTTCATTCTTTTACAAGTGGCTGACCAGTTTTCCCAGTACCACTTGTTAAAGAGACTGTCTTTTCTCCATTTTATATTCTTGCCTCCTTTGTCGAAGATAAGGTGTCCATAGGAGCGTGGGTTTATCTCTGGGCTTTCTATTTTGTTCCATTGATCTATATTTCTGTCTTTATGCCAGTACCATACTGTCTTGATGACTGTGGCTTTGTAATAGAGCCTGAAGTCTGGCAGGTTAATTCCCCCAGTTCCATTCTTCTTCCTCAAAATTGCTTTAGCTATCCATTTTATTTAAAAAGGACCAATTACAACAGTCACTTTAAATATACTAACTGAATACATTTATTGATACTACTGTATAACAAGAATATTTTGTAGATGCATAGCTTTCCATTTCAGTTGTGAAAATTTAAGCATTATAAAATGAGTAACTCACTAACTTGCAGTGTTAATGAAGGTAAATTTTCAGGCTTGCCAATAAAGAACAGAGATTAAATTACTTGTCCCCATCAAAGCATCAATCAGGAGAAAGCCATTCAGATAATCTCAGATATAGTAAATCTATAAACATAATCCTTAGAAGAAAAATATGAATAATCTGACATAATATATCACTCTATTAATTATGTTAATTTATAATAATTAAGAAACATCCTATTTTAAAGCAAAACTGTAACAATTCTGGGCAATTTACTAATTTCTTTTTCCATTCTTCACCTAAGATTTTGTCGAAGAAAGGAAAAATCATATTGTTAGACTCAAAATTAATGTCTTAATTCCATCTCTAGTATGGTTTTGGAAAATACTTTCTTTGAGTAGTCTTAAATTTGTCAATCTGATTAATTGCTTAGATTATCATGTTCCAATCAGTCTGCTAAATACCAAGGACAAAATGTTAAATAAGCCCTGCATCATTCAATGAGAATTTTACAGTCTCCTGGAGAGAAAAAATAAAAATATAATTGAAATCAAATATGTTAAACGTTCAGTTCAGTTCAGTTAGTTCAGTTGCTCAGTCATGTCCGACTCTTTGCGACCCCATGAATCACAGCACGCCAGGCCTCCCTGTCCATCACGAACTCCTGGAGTTCACTCAAACTCATGTCCATAGAGTCGGTTATGCTACCCAGACATCTCATTCTCTGTCGTCCCCTTCTCCTCCCGCCCCCAATCCTTCCCAGTGTCAGAGTCTTTTCCAGTGAGTCAACTCGTCGCATGAGGTGGCCAAAGTATTGCAGTTTCAGCTTTAGCATCAGTCCTTCCAATGAACACCCAGGATTGATCTCCTTTAGAATGGACTGGTTCGATCTCCTTGCAGTCCAAGGGACTCTCAAGAGTCTTCTCCAACACCACAGTTCAAAAGCATCAATTCTCTGGTGATCAGCTTTCTTCACAGTCCAACTCTCACATCCACAAATGACCACCGGAAAAACCATAGCCTTGACTAGATGGACCTTTGTTGGCAAAGTAATGTCTCTGCTTTTTAATATACTATCTAGGTTGGTCATAACTTTCCTTCCAAGGAGTAAGCGTCTTTTAATTTCATGGCTGCAATCTGCATCCGCAGTGATTTTGGAGCCCAAAAAAATAAAGTCTGACACTGTTTCCACTGTTTTTCCATCTATTTCCCATGAAGTGATGGGACCAGATGCCATGATCTTTGTTTTCTGAATGTTGAGCTTCAAGCCAACCTTTTCACTCTCCTCTTTCACTTTCAACAAGAGGCTTTTGAGTTCCTCTTCACTTTCTGCCATAAGGGTAGTGTCATCTGCATATCTGAGATTATTGATATTTCTCCCAGCAATCTTGATTCCAGCCTGTGCTTCTTCCAGTCCAGCGTTCCTCATGAGGTACTCTGCATATAAGTTAAATAAGCAAGGTGACAATATACAGCCTTGATGTACTCCTTTTCCTATTTGCAACCAGTCTGTTGTTTCATGTATAGTTCTGACTGTTGCTTCCTGACCTGCATACAGGTTTCTCAAGAGGCAGATCAGGTGGTCTGGTATTCCCATCTCTTTCAGAATTTTCCACAGTTTATTGTGTTAAATATTAGAGATACACAAATGCACTAGTGTAAACCTCATTATCTCTTATCTGGAAAACTGGTAGCATGTAATAATTGTTCCTTCTGCCTCTGATATTCTCCCACCCACCAACTATTTTCTCTCTTTTGCACATGACTCCAGAATAGTCTATATAAGACAAATTTGATTTTGTTAAGACCTCAGAGGCTCTCTATTATAAACAGAATGCAACCTGAGCTCTTTAGCAGGATACCAGAGACTTCCCTAATATAGATGTGTTTTTCTCTACGTTCATCTCTATCACCTACTACCGATTTTTTGCTGATAGATTAATTACAAACATCATCTGCAGTATGGCTTTCTGGCTTCCTGTATCTGGCATGTCCTTTACATACTTTTCCTAACTAATTTTTACTTCTCCTTCATGATTCAGTCAGGGTTTATTTCTTCTAAGAAAACTTGCTAAACTAAGGATTCTTCCTTTGCCTTTTTATAATACACTATGCTAATCTCTATTTTACCACTTTCCATATTTTTTGGTTATATTACATGCAAAGTATAAAATCCTTGTGATGAAAATGGTCCTTTTCCAACCCTTCTAGTGTATCCTCCTGCCTTGCAGACTTAGGTATGTTTCTGGATTCAGATTAGATTCTGCCACACTTTAAACTGTATTTTAATGAAATTTAAATGCAGATAAAGTAGAATCCAGGGCTTTCCTGGTGGCACAGTGGTAAAGAATCTGCCTGCCAAGCAGGAGAGGCAAGTTCAGTCCCTGGGTCGGGAAGATGCCCAGGAGAAAGAAATGGCAACCCACTCAAGTATTCTTGCCTGGGAAATCCCATGGACAGAGGAGGCTGGCAGGCTACAGTCCATGCGGCTGCAAAAGAGTTGGATATGACTAAGCGACCACACAACAACAACAAAAGTAGAAACCATCTTTATGTTTCTTTCACTATTTTCTCCTGGCAAGCAAGAAGTTATGGTGCAGCAGTGTTCTCAGGTCCAGTTCTTTATCTTTGCAAGTATTGAAATGTAATTTTGGAAGAGACAGGAGCCAGACTTAAAATTCCTGTATCCAGATACTGATTCCAAAGAATTGAGACGCAGTTATGAGGATTTTAGTGGCTTCCTGATCCCACATTCCTGATCTCAGAATCATGTGTGTGTGTGCTCAGTTGAATGTGTTCAAACCCAAGTATCCCAGGGCCGACTCCCTATTCACCACATTTCTGATCTTAGGATAATGAACAGCTCTCTCTCAGATCAGTTCTGCACTTTATTGGGGATCATTTCAGGAGACCCAGCCTGGAGTCCAAACTTCCAATGACTTTTTAAGTGCCTGGCTCCCTATATTCAATTTCTCTTTTTGAATAGAATGCCTAGAGTTGTTTCTGTTTTCTATTCTACTCCTTGACAGAGTTTTATACCAAAAATGGCTGAGGACAACAACATATTCTCAAGAAAGGGAACCTTGGATCAGTTATCTGGCTACATTAAATTTAAAAGCAATGAAAATGGGGTATAACTGAAGAATGGATGGTGGTGGTCCAAAGAAAGCAGGGTAAGTCAGTAACTTAAGTTATTTGAACATCTACTGATAAAACATCTATTGTTTCTTGAAGTGAAGCCTAACTGATACACTCTCCTAAAGGCAAAGATTCTCATCACCATCTTGTAGACACAACTCCTAACACATAGCCTGACACATAGTTGCATGGCACATAAGTGTATGAAATGAGTGATATAGTCTGCCTAAGTTATGATAGTATCTCCATGAATGAACTTATATTTGACTTTGATATTGAAGCATTTCAGTCATATTTCAGACAAAAGAGACAGTGTGTTCACAGGAATAAAGGCTTTTAAAGAAAAAGCATGCTAGAGTGCCTGATGATCTCTGGACGGAGGTTCGCGACATTGTAAAGGAGACAGGGACCAAGACCATCCCCATGGAAAAGAAAGGCAAAAAAGCAAAATGGCTGTCTGAGGAGGCCTTACAAATAGCTGTGAAAAGAAGAGAAGCGAAAAGCAAAGGAGAAAAGGTAAGATATAAGCATCTGAATGCAGAGTTCCAAAGAATAGCAAGGAGAGATAAGAAAGCCTTCCTCAGCGATCAATGCAAAGAAATAGAGGAAAATAACAGAATAGGAAAAACAAGAGATCTCTTCAAGAAAATTAGAGATTTCAAGGGAACATTTCATGCAAAGATGGGCTCGATAAAGGACAGAAATGGTATGGACCTAATAGAAGCAGAAGATATTAAGAAGAGGTGGCAAGAATACACAGAAGAACTGTACAAAAAAGATCTTCACGACCAAGATAGTCACGATAACGTGATCAATTACCTAGAACCAGACATCTTGGAATGTGAAGTCAAGTGGGCCTTAGAAAGCATCACTACGAACAAAGCTAGTGGAGGTGATGGAATTCCAGTTGAGCTATTTCAAATCTTGAAAGATGATGCTGTGAAAGTGCTGCACTCAATATGCCAGCGAATTTGGAAAACTCAGCAGTGGCCACAGGACTGGAAAAAGTCAGTCTTCATTCCAATCCCAAAGAAAGGCAATGCCAAAGAATGCTCAAACTACCTCACAATTGCACTCATCTCACACGCTAGGAAAGTCATGCTCAAAATTCTCCAAGCCAGGCTTCAGCAATATGTGAACCGTGAACTCCCAGATGTTCAAGCAGATTTTAGAAAAGGCAGAGGCGCCAGAGATCAAATTGCCAACATCTGCTGGATCATGGAGAAAGCAAAAGAGTTCCTGAAAAACATCTATTTCTGCTTCATTGACTATGCCAAAGCCTTTGACTGTGTCGATCACAATAAACTGTGGAAAATTCTGAAAGAGATGGGGATCCCAGACCACCTGACCTGCCTCTTGAGAAACCTGTATGCAGGTCAGGAAGCAACAGTCAGAACTGTACATGGAACAACAGACTGGTTCCAAATAGGAAAGTGAGTACATCAAGGCTGTATATTGTCACCTTGCTTATTTAACTTATATGCAGAGTACATCATGAGGAACGCTGGGCTGGAAGAAGCACAAGCTGGAATCAAGATTTCTGGGAGAAATATCAATAATCTCAGATATGCAGATGACACTACCCTTATGGCAGAAAGTGAAGAGGAACTCAAAAGCCTCTTGTTGAAAGTGAAAGAGGAGAGTGAAAAGGTTGGCTTGAAGCTCAACATTCAGAAAACAAAGATCATGGCATCTGGTCCCATCACTTCATGGGAAATAGATGGAAAAACAGTGGAAACAGTGTCAGACTTTATTTTTTTGGGCTCCAAAATCACTGCGGATGCTGATTGCAGCCATGAAATTAAAAGACGCTTACTCCTTGGAAGGAAAGTTATGACCAACCTTGATAATATATTGAAAAGCAGAGACATTATTTTGCCAACCAAGGTCCGTCTAGTCAAGGCTATGGTTTTTCCCGTGGTCATGTATGGATGTGAGAGTTGGACTGTGAAGAAAGCTGATCGCCGAAGAATTGATGCTTTTGAAATGTGGTGTTGGAGAAGACTCTTGAGAGTCCTTTGTACCGCCAGGAGATCCAACCAGTCCATTCTAAAGGAGATCAATCCTGGGTGTTCATTGGAAGGACTGATGCTAAAGCTGAAGCTGCAATACTTTGGCCACCTCATGCGACGAGTTGACTCACTGGAAAAGACTCTGATTCTGGGAAAGTTGGGGGCGGGAGGAGAAGGGGACGACCGAAAGTGAGATGGCTGTATGGGATCACCGACTCTGTAGACATGAGTTTGAGTGAACTCCGGGATTTGGTGATGGACAGGGAGGCCTGGCGTGCTGTGATTCATGGGGTCGCAGAGAGTCGGACACGACTGAGAGACTGAACTGAACTGAACTGAACTGAAGTAGTACGTAACTCAATAACTATATCAGCAGGCTTTTGAAAGATATGGTGAGAGATTATACTAGACAAATTCTGAAGGAATTTTTCTGAAAAAACAAAATTTTGAAATACATGGTGTATCATTCCAAATCCAGTGCCACTCTTAACAATTTTCATTATTTTTTTCCCAGAACTAACTTTTAGAAACTAGTCTGTTATTTCCCATCCTATATTGGAAAAAAAATTAAACTGTAATAACATTATTATACCTCTGTTATCCATTCCAGAGCAGTGCTATCTTTCACCTGTTATCATTTTATTTCAATAAATATAAAACAAACACAATTGAAAATGATACTTTTCTCCTAAAATAAATCTTCTTTAGCAATCACTTGTAATTTATGTTTCTTAGAGATAAAATATCTGTATCTATTTTTACCTTGTGTTTTTGAATTACTAAATCAGAAAGGATCACTTCTTTTTATAATTTGATCTTTTCTCAAATGTACTTTCAACATAGCTATTTTAAAAGTCAGATAGGGAATTAATTTTCACACACCTACTTTCACCTGTTAATCATAACAATCAACATTTCCATAGACTAGAATATTCATCTAAATTTAGATAAAGTTATTTTTTTAATTAAGATGATTATTTTACAGAAAAGATCTAGAAATGAATATTCTTTTTTCTACAAACAAAAATGTTCTAAATTCCTGGTTCTTCCACATGTAAAATACTAGATATAGTACAAAATGGGACATGTCTTCATCGTTACTGCATCAAACCAGTACTACTCAGGAATCTATGATCTGGCATTCTTTAGATAGTAAAATTTGCTCTTTAGTAACAGGGCTTATGAAATTTTAATGTGTACTCCCTTTGGAATTTATTTCATGCCATTTTCTCAGTCATTTATTCAATAAATATTTCTTGAGTGCCTACCATATGCTTGGAAATATCAACAAATAAAGCAAAGACCTTTGCCATAGGGAGCTAACCTTCTAATATGGGGAGACAAAAAATATGCAATAAAATAAATTGTTACGAGTCCTAATAACCACTGCTTAGGATTAAGCAACAGATCTGTGAAAAGTGCCTTAGTTCTTGGAGTCTAATATATGATGTCTACTCAAGTTGTAAATACAATTGCCCCTGCTTTCTGTACTATAAATTCAACATATAAATAATAGTCACATTAATAAGCAGAGATACAAAAAGGAGCAGGATGGCTCAGAACTAGCAGGAACTAGTAAACATTATATCTTATCAATAGCAGTCATCTTTATCAGACACTACATGCCAGGCATTATTGTATATGAATTTCATTCTTTAGCAAAACATTTTCATAAAAATAAAGCTCAATTATAGAATTCAATAATATAGCCAATTTATAATGTAGCTAATTTACAGAAAAAGAAACCAAAACAGAGATGATTCCAATATTAAAGAGTTGTAGAAGCAGCTTGATGTAGCTAGAACCCATTCTTACAGGTAGTAGACTTAATTGTGACTAGAATGTAGTAATATATCTATATAAATAACAACTGTGCTAATTATAAAGAGACACTGGGTGCTATGGAGGAATGAAAAAGGTGAAGAAACTGCTGCAGTGCACATCCAAATGCTCTTTAGAAGAGTACAAGCCTTAAACAAGGAAATTAAAATTCTGTTCTCAAGACCATTTGAATGTAGATGGTGCCTCAGGCTAACTTGATGTGATGAGAACTATTTGATTAATCTAATTAACTCTCTATTCTAATTTACTTATCAATCAAATTTCTGATTATTATTTGGAGCTTCAAGTTTAACACCAAGAAAGAAGGCACTGACCATGTCAACGTGAGTTTTATGATGTATATATGACATTTGTGCTTCCTTTGATATATGATAAGCTTGATTCTAGTTTTAGTCATCTGTCTCATAATCTTGGCTAAAAACTGAGTATGTCATGAACTCTTTGACACTCAAAGTTCTATGCTAAAAGTCTTATATGCTCTAAATATTTTTACCACAAATATTTATTGAATTTATTATCTCTAAGTATTTAGTGTGTCATTTGTCATGATATATCATTTCAATAGAATTTTTATTTTGAAAAACAGTTTATCATATATTTGTTAAAATTTGCATTTAGGATGATCACTTAAACTAATGTTTTCTCAAAACAAACTTTGCTTTATACCTTTTATATTAGTTTCCTGTGACAAATGTTACAAACTACCACATACTTGGTGACTTAAAAAAACAGACACATATTCTCTCACCATTCCAGGGACCAGAAGTCTAGAATCAGTACCCCTGGGACAATCAAGGTGTCAGTGGGACCATGCTCCCTCTGGGAGCTGTAGGGAAAAGTCCATTCCTTGCTTCTTTCAGTTTCTGGTAGTAGCCAGGATTCTGTTTCATTCTTTTGATGAACACAATTCTTATGTGAGGATGAAGATCTTTGCTCTGTTCCAAAAGCATATATAGACTGTAAGCCTTTACAATGATACTCTATAAATTATGATTCACATTTATAATATTTGGAAAGTGCTGAGGGTGTTTTTAATTTTAATATGAATTTTGCTATTATCAGTGCCCATTTTAATAAAGTAAAATATTGTTAACCACTGCTCCCAGGTAATGACTAAGCAGGATAAGGATACTAATGCTGGCCCTTTCCTGTAAGTAGGGAACTATTCAATTAATTTGGCTTCTTGTTGGTCTGGAAAAACTTTTCTGGGCACTTGTTACAGGCCAAATTGCATTCCCCATAAATTCAGATGTTGAAGTCCTTGAACACAGTACTTCAAAACCTGACTGTATTTGGACATAGGGCCTTTGAAGAGATAATTAAGGTAAAATTAGGTCATAAGTGTTGTCCCTAATCTAAAATGACTGGAATCTCTATAAGAAGACAATAGGGCATAGGAACAGAGGAAAGATCATGTGAAGATACAGGAAGAAGACTGCCATATACAAGTCAAGGAAAGAGCCTTCAGAATAAGCTAACCTACTGACACCTTGATCTTGAATTTCTAGCCTTCAGAACTGTGAAGAAATAAATTATGCTATTTAATCCAGTCAACCTCTAGTAATTTGTTAGTCGTGTCTGACTCTTTGCAACCCCAAGGACTGTAGCCCCCCAGGCTCCTCTGTCCATGGAATTCTCCTGGCAAGAATACTAGACTGGGTAGCCATTCCCTTCTCCAGGGTATCCTCCTGACCCAGGGATCTAACCCAGTTCTTCCTCACTGCAGGCAGATTGTTTACCATTTGAGTCACCAGGGAAGCCCCAGTACTTTGTTATGGCAGCCTAGAAATCTAATATAAAACTATTCTGCAGTTCAGTAATCTTCCTGATCCTTTCCCTTCTGTCTCCTTTTCCACAGGTGTAAGACCTGAATCATGGCCAGAAATATCATCCCAACAGCTTCTGTTACCTCTCACTTAATTCTTCACAGATTTTTCCTCTAATATAACTTTTGCATTTATAAGTCCATTTTAATTCTGTTCTTCATTGAAATCAAACTAACACAATTTTCTAAATAAAAAAGAGTAAAACAGTATCTCTAGTTCCTGTAATAGAGACATTAACTTATCATTGTTCAAGTGTTCTTGTTATATAACTTCAATTAAATTCTCATATTTATTTATTCTAAATATTTATGACAAAAATTGCTGTATAAATCCGATTAAAAATCCATTTCAATGTATAAACTTATTTTTGAAACATTATTTCTTGCAAAAGTCTAAAGAAATTAAGAATATATTTTTATCTATAAATTTACATTTATTGGCTTGCATTTTATGATAGCTCCCATGTCAGTCATCATCTTTAAAATAACTGAAAGAGATGACATTGAATAGCAATAAAAACACCTGTTCAAGAAGCAATTAAGTTGAACAGATTCACTTTTTTTTCCTACTTCAGGGGATCGTCTCAACCCAGGATTCAAACCAGTGTCTCCTGCATTGGCAGGCAGATTCGTTACCACCACACCACCTGGGGGAAGCCCACAAAGGAAATATATATGTTTAGTCACTTCAGTTGTGTCAGACTCTTTGCATCCCCGTGGACTGTAGCCTGCCGGGCTCCTCTGTCCACGGGATTTTCTTGGCAAGAATACTGGAGTGGGTGCCATGCCCTCCTCCAGGATATCTTCCTAACTCATAGATCAAACCCACGTCTCCTGCAAGTTTCCTACATCTTAGATAAATTCTTTACCAATAAACCATATAGCAGGCATTAATTATCAGTAAACTGAGAAATCATAGAAGACATTTTATCACTGTAAATCTTTTAATGTTCTCTAAAATATTTTCAGTATAGTGTTACTAATGGAAAAATTCAACCAGAAAGATAAGGTTTATGAATATTCTATTTTTAAAATATTTATGCTAGGACAAATTAGTAACTTTGAAAAATACCCCAACTTTTCAGCTATAGATATTTTTTACAAGCATGTAATTTTATTCTTTGAATGAGATTATGACCTGGCTGGATGGTATCACCCATGCAGTGGACATGAACTTGAGCAAACTCGGGGAGATGGTGAGGGACAGGGAAGTCTGGTGTGCTGAAGTCCCTAGGGTTGCAAAGAATTGTACATGACTGGGTGACTAGACAACAACAACTACATGATCCTATTAGTGTATTTTCACATTTATTACAAAAGGTGCCAAAAGGAAAACTTAATGTGGACATACTCGTACCACATTCGCATTCAATTATTTCCCAAATGAGAACTTTCTCTCTGCCACCAAATATCCATGCTTACCTGCAACTGCAATTATGACCTTCTTTCCCACTAAGACCCAAAAGACAGATGCACCATTTTGTCTTTAGATGGTCTCCTCTCATTCATTCTGGCTCCTTCTCTTCCTCACTATGGGGAGAGAGTAAATTAGCCAGGATGGCATGGTCAGGCTCTCTCCCCACACGTTTTATAAATAATGACTATGTAACAGCTGAGATGATTTATAGCACTGCACACGCACGTCATGAGGTTTATGTAACAGCTGAGATCACTTATAGCACTGCACTGTGCCTCACAAGGTACTTTGTGCTGTAGGTATATATGAACTCCACCCAAGAAAGCTGTGGCATTTTACTGCTGCCTCATGGCTGGGTCCATTGAGTCAGCCATGAGAGGAGAGAATAAACATGTCTGCAGTTCCTATGGCTCTTCAAGTCTCCTACCAACCTCTTAGATCACACTTTGCCTATCCTGGATTCAGTGAACAGTATGAAGAGCGATACAATTTGTGTCACAAACAGGATCAGCAAGATACTCACTATCTATTTTTTTCAAATACTTCCTTTCTATTCTTCTCTACTGTCTCTTCTTTTAATATTTTAAAATGTTTAAATATCTTCCATTAAAAATATCATCCTCTCAAATCCTTTTCAAAAACAGCTATTTCCTCTCTTCACAAAATTGCAAAAGAGTACTACCTACCAGGGATAAGCAAAATTTTCTATAAAAAGCTAGTGTGTAAACATTGTGAACATATGGTCTCTGTTTCAACTACTCCTCTTCTCTGACATTTTAGGGTGAAGATTTAGAGACAATAGAAAGTCAAATGAATGTGATTGTGTTCCAATGAAGCTTTACTTATGGATGCTGATATTTAGATTTAATACAATTTTCACATTTCATACATAAGATATTCTTTTGGTTCCTTAAACTTTAAATAAATGTCTTTTCTATGCACTGAATTTTTCAAGCCAAAACTCTAAGAGCTATTTCCTTTCTTTCTCACACAGCTCTTCCCATTGGTTAATCAGGAAGTTTGTTTCAAGTATTCCTACAAAAGACTCCATGAACCCATGTTCACCTGTCTAAGCCACTACATGCATCTTAATCCAAGTCCTTATTGTTTCTTACTTCCAACTGCTCTCTTGCCCCCATAATTCAATGTTCATTCAGCAATTAGATTGCTTTTTTAAAACATAAAAATATTATATCATTCCCTGACTTAAAACTCTCCAATAAATCCTCATTACATTTGGAATAAAATCAACATGCTTTGCACTGGCTGCTAAAACCACAGGTGACCTGGTCCCTGACTTATTATAACTCATCTACCATCATTTCATTACTCTCTGTCACAATATTGGTTGTCTTTACTGTTCTTTCAATATGACAACTTGCTCCCACCTTAGAGTATTTCTGCTTGGTTTTCCCTCTCCCTTAAATTCTTTCTCCTGATATTTATAAGACTAGCTCCAGGTATCAAGCTTAAAAATCATCTCTGCATTGGGATCTGTGCTGGCCAAAATCTGCCAATCTAATGTAGCTAACTCATATACTGAATAGCACCTATGGCTATCAGATAAGATTCTTGTTCACACATAAATTTTTACCAGCACATAGACCAGTATTGGATTTGATTTTTAGTTTATCATCTATACTAGGATAACTTGGGATTATAAGAAGGAACTATTACTAGTTATACTAAGATAAAGTGAAACATGAAACTTGCTTAGTTCTATCTGACTCTTTGTGACCCCATGGACTGTATAGTCCAAGGAATTCTCCAGGCCAGAATACTGGAGTAGGTAGCTTTTTCCTTCTCCAGGGGATTTTTCCCAACCCAGGGATCAAACTCTAGGATAACTTGGGAGTATAAGAAGGAACTATTACTAGTTATACTAAGATAAAGTGAAATGAAAAGTGAAAGTTGCTCAGCTATGTCTGACTCTTTGTGACCCCATGGACTATATAGTCCATGGAATTCTCCAGGCCAAAATACTGGAGTAGGTAGCCTTTCCCTTCTCCAGGGGATTTTTCCCAACTCAGGGATCAAGCCCAGGCCTCCCGCATTGCAGGAGGGTTTTTTTACCAGTTGAGCCACCAGGGAAGCCCAAGAATACCGGAGGGGGTAGCCTATTCCTTCTCCAGCAAATCTTCCCAACACAGGAATTGAACTGGGGTCTCCTGCACTGCAGGTGGATTCTTTACCAGCCGAGCTACCAGAGAAAAGACATGAAACAAGACTGTCCCAAACAAAGGAATATAATAATCACTCTACAAAGGCCTGACATAAAGTGGAGTGACAGCAAATGTTTTGAACAAATAATCTCTCCTGCCCATTTGCTTGAAGAAACTACACATTCTGCTAAAAAGGAATTTAAATTATTCTGATCATAGTATATAATGAAGTTTCATTTTATGGGAAATAAGCAGATTGTGTTTTCATTTGTTTATAAACACAATCCTTGTTATAATATTAGTTATAACACTATAACGGAGAAGGCAATGGCAACCCACTCCAGTACTCTTGCCTGAAAAATCCCATGGATGGAGGAGTCTGGTAGGCTGCAGTCCATGGGGTCGCTAAGAGTTGGACACAACTGAGCAACTTCACTTTAACTTTTCACCTTCATGCATTGGAGAAGAAAATGGCAACCCACTCCAGTGTTCTTGCCTGGAGAATCCCAGGGATGGGGGAGCCTGGTGGGCTGTCATCTATGGTGTCGCACAGAGTCAGACACGACTTAAGAGACTTAGCAGAAGCAATGACACTATAAAGAAAGAAAAAAAGATTAAAGAAATTCTTAACTACCAATTCTTTGTCTTATAAAAAATAGGCTTTGATATTGAAATTTTGACATGCAGAAATTCACTCCATTACAAATAAATAATATTAATAACGTCATTTATATCAGTTAAGAATGATATACAGAAGTTTGAAGTGTTTGAATTTAACATTTATTCTGCTAAACTTCCAATTATCAGTTGATATATTCAGTTATCTTCTTTGATAAACATTTTAAGTGGTTTTTTATATTTCAGTGGGTCTTCCCAGGTGGTTCAATGGTGAAGAATCCACCTATCAATGCAGGAGACATGGGTTCAATCCCTGAGTCAGAAAGAACCCCTGGAGAAGGAAATGGCAATTAACTCCAGTATTCTTACCTGGGAAATACATTGAACAGAGGAGTCTGGCAGGCTACAGTACATGGGGTCACAAAAGTGTCAGACACAACTTAGCAAAAAAACAACAGCAATATTTCAATAAAACATACATTGATCATAAAAATTTTTACACTCTTTTTGTGGTGATTTTCCTTTTTTCTTCCATCCTCTAGAGATACACTTTATTTAAAAATTATATAAAAACTTTGGTTGAAAATTAGCTTTACAAAATCATTAATACAACTGAGAAAAGCAAAAACTGAGAAAGAAACCCAGAGGTTTTGTTTTATTTTTCATGGTCTGTTTCTTGAATAGGCATGCTGCTGCTTCATTGTTAAATAGCTCAATTTTTCCGTGCCTCTCAGTCACATCTAGATTTATACATTTTTGCACTTTACATTTGTTTCACCCTGGTAGTTATTAAAATTTTAAAACCCAGGTGGTAATAGCCAAACTCTATAATTCATGAGATGGAATTCTTTTCCCCTTTCCTACTAAAGCTGTAATTTTTTTAAAAATGCATATTTTCACAATTATTTTTCATTATTAACTTATAATTATAACCTAAACTCATACTTATATAATATGGAGCAATATAGGATAAATTTAAGGAAAATATTTAACAGTATTTCCAAAACAAACAAAAGTATCTATTAATGCTAATCTCACCTGGGTTCTTCACAAAGTGGAGCCTGAGGCATGTGGCTTTTTTGTCACTACTTTACTGGAGAGTCCCATCCCAGGAAACTAGAATGAAGGACAAATGGAGTGAGACGGTGGATAAAAAGAGATGCATTATTTAGTTAGAGCCCCCTGTGACTGACTGTTTCCTCCTGTGGGATCATCACCCTAAAGCATCCTATAAACTAAATTGCAGTCCTGGTTATTAAGGGCAAGAAAAAGAATAGATTTTACCCAGTAATTTCTAATTATATGCAGTTGTTCCCAAATCTTCCTAGTCAGAGGTTTGCCCCATGGATACTTAGTTCTTTGCATGCTAACCACAGCAACACCAGTAGGTAAACCTTAGTGGAAGGTTATGGGCTCACAGGCAAAGTGATGTCCAGCCTCATATGTTAGGTTTTGGTGGAAGCATACATTACCCCTGTCATCATAGCCACAATTCGAATGGGACACAGGTAAAATCAAGAAGTGACTTGATTTTCTTTTTTTGGAATATTTTTAATGTTTTCAAAATTTTATCTTTAAAAACATATTTTGAAAATAATGAGTAACTAAAGGGACTTTGCTTATCTGATATAAAATACATAAAACTATAATTTAAGACTACTATCAGCAACTATATGCCAATAAAATGGACAACTTGGAAGAAATAGATGAATTCTTAGAAAGCATAACCTTTTAAAATTGAACCAGGAAGAAATAGAAAATCTTAACAGACCCATCACAAGCACGAAAATTGAAACTATAATAAAAAATCTTCCAACAAACAAAAGCTTAGGACCAGATGGATTCACAGCTGAATTCTACCAAAAATTTAGAGAAGAAAGGCAATGGCAAGCCACTCCAGTACTCTTGCCTAGAAAATCCCATGGACGGAAGATCCTGGTAGGCTGCAGTCCATGGGGTCGCTACGAGTCAGACATGACTGAGCGACTTCACTTTCACTTTTCACTTTCACACATTGGAGAAGGAAATGGCAACCCACTCCAGTGTTCTTGCCTGGAGAATCCCAGGGACGGGGGAGCCTGGTGGGCTGCCGTCTATGGGGTCACACAGAGTCGGACACGACTGAAGTGACTTAGCAGCAGCAGCAGCAACACCTATCCTACTCAAAAAAAATTGCAGAGGAAGGTAAACTTCCAAACGTATTCTATGGGGCCACCATCACACTAATACCAAAACCAAAGATGCCACACACACACACACACATACAAAAATTACAGGCCAATATCACTGATGAACATAGATGCAAAAATCCTTATAAAAAATCTAGCAAAAAGAATCCAATAACATATTAAAAAGATCATACATCATGACCAAGTAGGCTTTATCCCAGGGATGCAAGAATTCGTCAATATTCTCAAATCACTCAACGTGATACACCACATTAACAACCTGAAAAATAAAAACCATATGATTATATCAATAGATGAGGAGAAAGATCTTTGACAAAACTCAACATCCATTTATGATAAAAACCCTCCAGAAAACAAGCATAGAAGGAACATACCTCCACATAATAAAAGTCATATATGATAAACCCATAGCAAACATTATCCTCAATGGTGAAAAACTGAAAGCATTTCCCCTAAAGTCAGGAACAAGACAAGGGTGCCCACTCTCACCACTACTATTCAATATAATTTTGGAAGTTTTAGCCACAGCAATCAGAGCAGAAAAGAAATAAAAGGAATCCAGATTGGAAAAGAAGCAAAACTCTCACTCTTTACAGATGACATGATCCTTTACATAGGAAACCCTAAAGACACCACCAGAAAATTACTAAAGCTAATCAATGAATATAGTAAAATTGCAGGATATAAAATTAACACACAGAAATCTCTTTCATTCCTATACACTAACAATGAGAAAACAGAAAGAGAAATTAAGGAAACTATTCCATTCACCATTGTGACTAAATGAATAAAATACTTGGGAATAAACCTACCTAAAGAAACAAAAGACCTATGGATAGAAAACTTTAAAACACTGATGAAAGAAATCAAAGATTACACAAATTGATGGAGAAATATACCCTGTTCATGGATCAGAAGAACCAATATAGTGAAAATGAGTCTGCAACCCAAGGCAATCTACAGATTCAATGCAATTCCTATCAAGCTACCAACGATATTTTTCAGAAAACTAGAACAAATAATTTCACAATTTGTGTGTAAATACAAAAAACCTTGAATAACCAAAGCAATCTTGAGAAAGAAGAATAGAACTGGAGGAATCAACCTACCTGAATTCAGACTATACTACAAAGCTACATCATTAAGACAGTATGGTACTAGCACAAAGACAGAAATATAGATCAATGGAACAAGATAGAAAGCCCAGAGATAAATCCATGCACCTATGGACACCTTATCTTTGACAAAGGAAGCAAGAATATACAATGGAGAAAAGACAATCTCTTTAACACGTGGTGCTGGGAAAACTGGTCAACCACTTTTAAAAGAGTGAAACTAGAACACTTTCTAACACCATACACAAAAATAAACTCAAAACGGATTAAAGATCTAAATGTAAGACCAGAAACTATAAAACTCCTAGAGGAAAACATAGGCAAAATACTCTTTGACATAAATCACAGCAGGATCCTCTATGACCCAACTCCCAGAGTAATGGAAATAAAAGCAAAAATAAACAAATGGGACCTAATTAAACTTAAAAGCTTTTGCACAACAAAGGAAACTATAAGCAAGGTGAAAAGACAGCCTTCAGAATGGGAGAAAATAATAGCAAACAAAGAAACTGACAAAGAGTTAATCTCAAAAATATACAAGCAGCTTCTGCAGCCCAATTCCAGAGAAATAAACGACCCAATCAAAAAATGGGTCAAAGAACTAAGCAGATATTTCTCCAAAGAAGACAAACAGATGGTTAACAAACACATGAAAAGATGCTCAACATCACTCAATATCAGAGAAATGCAAATCAAAACCACAATGAGGTACCATTTCATGCCAGTCAGAATGGCTGCTATCAAAAAGTCTACAAACAATAAATGCTGGAGAGGGTGCAGAGAAAAAGGAACCCTCTTACACTGTTGGTGAGAATGCAAACGAGTACAGCTACTGTGGAGAACAGTGTGGAGATTCCTTAAAGAAATGGAAATAGAACTGGCATACAGCCCAGCAATCCCACTGCTGGGCATACACAACAAGGAAACCAGAATTGAAAGAGACACGTGTTCCCCAATGTTCATCGCAACACTGTTTACAATAGCTAGGACATGGAAGCAACCTAGATGTCCATCAGCAGATGAATGGATAAGAAAGCTTTGGTATATATACACAATGGAATATTACTCAGCTATTAAAAAGAATGCATTTGAATCAGTTCTAATGAGTTGGATGAAACTGGAGCCTATTATACAGAGTGAAGTAAGTCAGAAAGAAAAACATCGATACAGTATATTAATGCATATGAAATTTAGAAAGATGGTAAAGATGCAAGACAGCAAAAGAAAAACAGATGTAAAGAGCAGACTTTTGGACTCTGTGGGAGAAGGTGAGGGTGGGATGATTTGAGAGAATAACATTGAAACATGTATATATTCAGTTCAGTTCAGTTCAGTTCAGTTCAGTCGCTCAGTCGTGTCCGACTCTCCGCGACCCCATGAATCACAGCATGCCAGGCCTCCCTGTCTATCACCAACTCCCGGAGTTCACTCAAACTCATGTCCACAGAGTCGGTGATGCCATCCAGCCATCTCAGTCTCTGTCGTCCCCTTCTCCTCCCACCCACAACCTTTCCCAGCATCAGAGTCTTTTCCAGTGAGTCAACTCGTCGCATGAGGTGGCCAAAGTATTGCAGTTTCAGCTTTAGCATCAGTCCTTCCAATGAACACCCAGGATTGATCTCCTTTAGAATGGACTGGTTGGATCTCCTTGCAGTCCAAGGGACTCTCAAGAGTCTTCTCCAACACCACAGTTCAAAAGCATCAATTCTTTGGCGATCAGCTTTCTTCACAGTCCAACTCTCACATCCATACATGACCACAGGAAAAACCATAGCCTTGACTGGACCGACCTTGGTTGGCAAAGTAATGTCTCTGCTTTTCAATATATTATCAAGGTTGGTCATAACTTTCCTTCCTATGCTACCGTATGTTAAATAGATCACCAGTCTAGGTTCAATGCATGAGACAGGGAACTCAGGCCTGGTGCACTGGGATGACTCTGAGGAATGGGATGGGGAGGGAAGTGGGAAGGATGTTCAGGATGAAGGACACATGTAAACACATGGCTGATTCATGTCAATGTATGGCATAAACCACTACAATATTGTGAAGTAATTAGCCTCCAATTAAAATAAATTAATTAATTTAAAAAAGAGTATATTATTGACGTGACACAGGAACTGAATAGAAAGTACTGAAGGAGATTTAAGTATATAATAAATTCACATGATAAAGAAAATTTTCAAGTGCAAGTTAAAAATATGTTATTAAAGTTATCACGTGTTTAAAACTTGCTAACCTAAGGAGAATTAGTTTGAGCTTTTAATTTACAGCAAAGTTAATTTCACATAAACTATAGATTTAAAAATAGGGGAAGAAAGAAACCACAAAAGTATTTTTAAAAATGGGGTAAATATTTATAATGTTTTGATTTATAATAAGAAATATATGTTTGATCTTTGACCCTTTTTATGGCATGTGTGCTGACCCCACAGACTATAGCCAACCAGACTCCTCTGTCCATGGGATTCTCCATGCAAGAATACTGGAGTGGGTTGCCATGCCCTCGTTTATGGGATCCTCCTGACTCAGGGATCAAAGCCACATCTTTTACATCTCCTGTACTGGTAGGAAGGTCTCTTACCACTAGTGCGACCTGGCCACTCTTTTTTTGTGCCTTGCCCTATACATGTTTTCCATGTATCTGCTCCTGAATTATCTCCTTTCATAAGTAACCAGTGATCTAGTGAGTAAACTGGTTCCCCGAGTCCTGAAGCCACTCTCACAAATTAGCCAAACTCAAGAAGGTTGTTGGAATTTCTAATCTATATCCTGGATCAGTTAGAAGTCCAGGCGACAACCTTGAATTTCAGCTGACATCTGATGGGGGAATGGGGACAGTTTTGTAAATTGTAGAATCTGAATCTAATTCTGGGTAGGTAGTATTAGAATTGAGTTGAATTATAGGACTTTCAGCTAGTGTCAGAGAACTAATTGTTGGGCATGGGAACACCCACCACCACCACATATTGGAACTGTGATCAGAACATAGTTATATATATATGTGTTTATGTGTGTGTATATATAAAGTCTCAGGAGAGAGAAACAAAACAGACTGATTAATTGAATGACATTAAAAATTGATCCTTAACCTCAAACCATCAGAAACAAAAGCATATATTAAGGAAAATATTTGATTTGCATTATAAAACATTCTTGCTCTGAACATATAAATAATTATTTTTTAAATAATAAATATTTAAAATGTTCTCAAAGAAAAGTGAAAAATGAACTTGGTAAATTCTCAAAAACACTTTACAAATGTCTAATAAACATGATAATATGTTCACTATCACTTAAAGAAAATAATTGCAAATTACAAGCAATAAATCTATTTTTCTAAACACAAACATAAAACAGAAAATAATGAAATATGAAATTGCAATGGAAAAGTACTCTAACAATATTTCTGAAGTTGAGTTTTAAAATATGTATATCAAAATGACTTAAATTCAATCCTTGAAATATATGGGAACAAATATAAAAAAGTGGTACATTCAGCTGGCATGTGTTAACCTGACAACATCATTTATATAAAAATATCACTTATTCTCCTTAATTGCACATTTGTTCTGCTTGATACATGAATATTGGTAGTTGAAAAGTTTTAATTTTTGCCTCTTTTCATAAGGATACTTATTGTGGTGCTCTGTATTTAAAAAGGTAAACAAATTGTATATGTAATAATAAATACTGGTAAAAATAAATTCTAATATATACCAAAATATATTATAATGCAGTTATTAATAACATGTTATAGATCAATAATAATCACATAATAGCTATACATAACATTTTGTTAAGAAAGCTGTAAAATGGTATTTTGTAAATGCAAGGAGATCCAACCAGTCCATTCTAAAGGAGATCAATCCTGGGTGTTCATTGGAAGGACTGATGCTAAAGCTGAAACTGCAATACTTTGGCCACCTCATGCGACGAGTTGACTCACTGGAAAAAACTCTGATGCTGGGAAAGGTTGGGGGCGGGAGGAGAAGGGGACGACAGAGACTGAGATGGCTGGATGGCATCACCGACTCTATGGACATGAGTTTGAGTGAACTCCGGGAGTTGGTGATGGACAGGGAGGCCTCGCGTGCTGTGATTCATGGGGTCACAGAGAGTCAGACATGACTGAGTGACTGAACTGAACTGAACTGAAATGCAGTTCATACATACACAATACAAAGTAAGGAAAAATGTACACCATCATATTATGACTTGTTAGAGATCAAAGGATGATGGTGAGGTTCATTTCTTATTTTTTTGTTCATATTGTTTAAAATCTCTGCAGTACACTTCTTTTTAAATATTTAAAAGATCTTTTAAAATTTTCTGATACTGATTCCCAACAGAATAACAATAATAATGTGATGGTTAAAATGGCCACATAATTTTAGGGCTAGAAGAAATCATCAATTCCAGTATTAAATAAAGTGTGTGCATGTGTCCTTAGTCTATCATTATTCATGTCTGACTCATTGTGACTCCATGGACTGTAGCCCTCCAGTCTCCTCTGTTCCTAGGATATTTTAGGAAAGAATACTGGAGTTGGTTTCTGGTTTCCTTCTCCAAGGGATCTTCCTGACCCAGGGATTGAACCTGGGTCTCCTGCATTGGCAGGTGGATTCTTTACCACTGAACGACCTGGGAATTCCCCAAAACAAAGTGAACTCCTTATTGGCAAATTCAGACTTAAATAGAAGAAAATGAGGAAAAACACTAACCATTCAAGTATGACCTAAATCAAATTCCTTATGATTATAGAGTGGAAGTGAGAAATAGATTTAAGGGACTAGATCTGATGGACAGTGTGCCTGAAGAACTATGGATGAAGGTTCATGACATTGTACAGGAGACAGGGATCAATATCATCCCAAAGAAAAAGAAATGCAAAAAAGCAAAATGGCTGTTTGAAGAGGCCTTACAAAGAGCTGTGAAAAGAAGGGAAGTGAAAAGCAAAGGAGAAAAGGAAAGATATACCCATTTGAATGCAGAGTTGCAAGGAATAGCAAGGAGAGATACGAAAACCTTCCTCAGCGATCAGTGCAAAGAAATAGAGGAAAACAGTAGAGTGAAAAAGACTAGAGATCTCTTCAAAAAAATTAGAGATGCCGAAGGAATAATTTATGCAAAGATAGACTTAATAAAGGACAGAAATGGTACAGACCTAACAGAAGCAGAAGATATTAAGAAAAGGTGGCAAGAATACACAGAAGAAATGTACAAAAATATCTCCATGACCCAGATAAACATGATAGTGTGATCACTAGAACCAGAAATCATGGAATGTGAAGTCAAGTGGGCCTTAGGAAGCATCACTACCAACAAAGTTAGTGGAGGTGATGGAATTCCAGTAGAGCTATTTCAGTCCTGAAAGATGATGCTGGGACAGTGTGAAAGATGCTGCTGCTCTCAATATGCCAGCAAATTTGGAAAACTCAACAGTGGCCACAGGACTGGGAAAGGTCAGTTTTCATTCCAAACCCAAAGAAAGGCAATGCCAAAATATGCTCAAACTATCGCACATTTGCACTCATTTCACACTCTAGTAAAATGATGCTTAAAATTCTCCAAGCCAGGCTTCAGCAATACATGAACCGTGAACTTCCAGATGTTCAAGCTGGTTTTAGAAAAGGAAGAGGAACCAGAGATCAAATTGCCAACATTCGCTGGATCATCGAAAAAGCAAGAGTGTGCCAGAAAAACATCTATTTCTGCTTTATTGACTATGCCAAAATCTTTGACTGTGTGGATCACAATAAACTGTGGAAAATTCTGAAAGAGATGGGAATACCAGACCACCTGACCTGCCTCTTGAGAAACCTGTATGCAGGTCAGGAAGCAACAGTTAGAACTGGACTTGGATCAACACACTGTTTCCAAATATGAAATGGAGTATGTCAAGCCCGTATTGGAGAAGGCAATGGCAACCCACTCCAGCACTCTTGCCTGGAAAATCCCATGGACAGAGGAGCCTGGTAGTCTGCAGTCCATGGGGACGCTAAGAGACAGACACAACTGAGCGACTTCATTTTCACTTTTCACTTTCATGCATTGGAGAAGGAAATGGCAACCTACTCCAGTGTTCTTGCCTCGAGAATCCCAGGGAAGGGGGAGCCAGGTGGGCTGCAGTCTATGGGGTCACACGGAGTCAGACACGACTGAAGCGTCTTAGCAGGAGCAGAAAGGCTCTATATTATCACCCTGCTTATTTAACTTATATGCAGAGTACATCACGAGAAATGCTGGGCACGATGAAACACAAGCTGGAATCAAGTTTGCCAGGAGAAATATCAATAACCTCAGATATTCAGATGACCCCACCCTTATGGCAGAAAGTGAAGAAGAACTAAAGTGCCTTTTGATGAAAGTGAAAGAGGAGAGTGAAAAAGTTGGCTTAAAGCTCAACATTCAAAAACTAAGACCATGGCATATGGTTCCATCAGTTCATGGCAAATAGATGGGGAAACAGTGGAAACAATGATTGATTTATTATTTTGGGCTCCAAAATCAATGCAGATGGTGATTGCAGCCATGAAATTAAAAGATACTTATTTCTTGGAAGAAAAGTTATGACCAACCTAGGCAGCATATTAAAAAGCAGAGACATTACTTTGTCAAAAAAGGTCCTCCCAGTCAAGGCTATGGTTTTTCCAGTAGTCATGCATGGATGTGAGAGTTGGACTATAAAGAAAGCTGAGCACCGAAGAATTGATGCTTTTGAACTGTGATTTTGGAGAAGACTCTTGAGAGTCCCTTGGACTGCAAGGAGATCCAACCAGTCCATCCTAAAGGAGATCAGTCCTTGGTGTTCATTGGAAGGACTGATGTTGAAGCTGAAGCTCCAATACTTTGGCCATCTCATGTGAAGAATTGACTCACTGGAAAGGACTCTGATGCTGGGAGGGATTGGGGGCAGGAGGAGATGGGGACAACAGAGAATGAGATGGCTGGATGGCATCACCGACTCAATGGACATGAGTCTGGGTGAGCTCCGGGAGTTGGTGATGGATAGGGAGGCTTGGCGTGCTGTGGTTCATGGGGTTCCAAAGAGTCGGACATGACTGAGTGACTGAACTGAACTGAATTATAAAGGAGATCCCTGTTTATGCTGAATATCTTGCATTTGTCCTTTGAAACCCACTCTATGCATCTCTGTGCCACAGACTATAAAGACTATCAGTAAGCTTCTGTGCCTCTAGTCACTGGTTGTGTTCTACCAATGGATAGCATCACAGGATGTCAAAGAAATACAATATGTCCTAAAGTGATTTGGTTACAGAACTCTTTACTTAAACATGATCTTGTCCAGTTAAAATTCCTAAGTAATTTTAGTCTAGTCTAGCATTATCCACATAAAATGATTAAACTGGAACAAAACCCTGGTAGCTCAGATGGTACAGAATCCGCCTGCAATGCAGGAGATCTGGGTTCAATCCCTGAGTCAGGAAGATTTCTTGGAGAAGGCAATAGCTACCCACTCTAATATTCTTGCCTGAAGAATCCCATGAACAGAGGAGCCTGGTGGGCTACAGTCCATGGGGTCACAAAGAGTCGGACAGGACTGAACAACTAACACTTTCACTTTACTTCAAACACCCAAGTTAGGTTTCATCAGAGCAATAGAGCTACAGTGAATGACAGAAAATAAGAGCCTTATAGTTACCTGATTTTACATAGTTGGCAGAGAAGTCTATCGAATGCTGCTGCTTTTGCATCTGGTGACAGTCTTAAAGCTGCTAAAAGACAGCTGAACTGGCAGCTAAAACAAATAGCTAGGTGCCTGTGAAGTGAGGGAGAACAAGTCAAACTGAAACCAATGCAAACAAAGTGAAATTGGCATTTTGTCTTCACCATCTTCAATTTTGATGATTCAGTGACTTGCATAAACTGATGTTCTAAGCAAGTGGTAAATTTACCTAGTTCATGACCATTGGATTGGGTCATATGCTAATTTGGGGGTAATTATATTTTTAATATTTAAAAGTATATATAAGAACAAAGAATAAAAGAAACAATACAATTTTAGCTATAAATTTGATCTGAAAACAAATAGCATTATTTGTAAACAGGTGGAAATTTCACAAATCTCACTAGCTAGAACTTACCTTTATTAAGCATAATAACAAAACTTCTTTATCCTTAATGAGATTTAAATAGCTGCCAATGTAAATCCTGTACTCCACCGCTAAAAATATTCACCTTCAAATCTAAGTAACAGATAAATCTGAACATTAGTATTCAGATCATTTTTCTTCAGAAATTAAGTGTGCAGTTAAATTAATATGGTTCTCACTAAGATAATGAAACTTCATTAAAATATGTGTTATATTTTTTCAGGAAAAGAGAAACCTGTATGTACAACATTTATCTATAATTTAAAATGATTCCACAAAACAACTGAATTTCATTGAATATTTTTTGGATGTCATTTTTACTCATTATTTAAGACAAAATTATGATTTTCAGTTTAAATAAGCTCTGATGTAACAGAATACTTCATATTTAAGATATTGTTCCTTGGGAAATATAACTGATCACTAAATACTTACTATATACCTGGTACTATGTCAGATATATTACCAAATTTTCCTATTTAAGTTTTTATCAATGTAATACATTTTATCAATGTAATATCTCATAAAAATTTGGTCACACATCTGTAAAGAGGGTATAGAAATACTGTGCTAATATTTTAATGATGTGACCCCCCTTTAATCCCTAAATTATCTTTCCAATTCTTCAAATTGATGTAGCAAAGGCAATTGGCTTTGAGGTAGAAAATTCTGATTTCATATTTATGAAGTAATTTATGAAATAATATTCACCCATCCTCACCATTTGTACAATATTTTCCAAGTTGTTTAACTTCTAACATATTTAACTTTTTATATTAAAACAATCACAATAAAAATCCATTCTACTCAATAGTGGCAAAGAAATAGATGAGCAAATAAATAGTACAGATTCTTTTATAGGCTTTATAAAAATGTTTTATATGAGACAAGTGGTCACATTATTATTATTATCAGAATGATCATGATTATTGATTTGTTTGGTATAACTTTCTTTCTTTTATTTCTTCCAAACTTGTAACATCCAATAAATATACTGTAGGTATTCTGCTTCCATATGGAGTACTAAGCATCTAAAAGACAGATCCTTTGGAATGTAAACTATACTCAGAGTGATTCTAAAATTAATCTGGAGAAACAAAACACGCAGAATAGCCAACATAATATTGAAGGACAAGAACAAATTTGAGGACACATACTATCCAGCTTCAATGCTTACTATAAAGCTTCAGTGAGCAAGACAGTGTGGTATTGGTGAAAAAATAGACAAATGGATCAATGGAACAGAATAGAGAGTTCAGAAATAGACCCACATAAATACAGCCAACTGATCTTTGACAAAGCAGCAAAAGTAATACAATGGAACAAAAATAGTCTTTTCAACAAATAGCACTAGGACTACTGGACAGTCACATGCCAAAAAAATAAAAAGAATATAAACAAAAACCTTAGAATCTTCACAAAAATTAACTCAAAATGGATCACATATTAATACTTTAATGAAAAATGATAAACTATAAAACTCTTAAGTACATAACATAAGAGAAAACCTATTAAATAGATAATCTTGAGTTTAGCAGGAACATTTTAGGTAAAATACCAAAGGCATAATCCAAGAACAAACAATTTATAAGCTGGATTTTATTAATATTAAAAATTTCTGCTCTGACAAAGAAAATGTCAAGAGAATAAGAAGACAATTTACAAACTGGGAGAAAATATTTTCTAAAGACACATATGATAAAAGACTATTATTAAAAATTATGAAGTACTCTTAAAGCTCAACAATAAGTAAACAATTTTAAAAATGGGCCAAAGACCTTAACAGATACCTTACCAAAGAAGATGTATATGCATGGCAAATAAGTATATGAAAAGATGCTCCGTACCATACGGCTTCAGAAATTTTCAAGTTAAAACAATGAGATATCACTCCACAATTACTAGAATGACCAAAATCTAGGACACTGACAACACATACTAACAAGAATGTGGAGCAACAGCAAGTCTCATTCATTACTAGTGAGAATGCAAAATGATAAGAGCCACTTTGGAAGACAGTATTTGGTACTTTCTTACATAACTAGACAAAGTCTTTCCATATAATCTAATAATAACACTCCTTGGTATTTACTCAAAGAAGTTGAAAACATGTATCCATATAAAACTGCAATAGATGTTTATAGCAACTTTATTCATAATTGCCAAAACTTAAAGCAATCAAAATATCTTTCAGTAGGAGAATGGATAAATAAACAGAGGTACATGCAGACAATCAAATGTTATTCAGCACTAAAACAAATCCATGTAAAGAAATGAAATAACTTTAAATTTATACTACTAAGTGAAAGAATTCAATCTGAAAAGGTTACATGTTATATGATTCCTTGTATATGACACTATAGAAAATGTAAAACTGTGCAGACAGTGAAAAGATCAGTGTTTGCTAGGGCCTGGTGGTGGTAGGAGGAGGTAGGAATATATAAGCAGAGCACAGTGGATTTTTAGAGCAATGAAAATATTCTGTGTGATAACATAATGATCCCTGAGTCAGGAAGATCCTCTGAGAAGGAAATGGCAACACACTTCAGTATTCTTGTTTGGGAAATCCCATGGACAGAGGAGCCTGGCGGGCTATAGCCCACGGGGTTACAAAAGAATTGCTTAGTGACTAAACAGCAACAAAACAAAATAAAACAAAAAGTGAAATGAAAAAAATATATACAAAATAAAATAATTCACCACATGGGCTTAAATACAAGAGTTATATGAAAGAGGAAATAGTCAATAATTAATATGAAAAATAAATCAATAGAAATTATCCAATCTAAAGATGAGAGAAAAGAATACAAACCATCAGTACCTTTCGGAAAATACCAAAGTTCTAAAAAACAGATCATTGGAGTCTCAGGAAGAAAAGAGAGAGGATGGAGTAGAAACAAGTCTTCGAAGCTATAATGACAAAAACTTCCAAAATCTGGTGAGATATATACATTCATAGATTCTAAATCTCAGCAAATTTCAAATAGCATAAATATAGAGAACATTATCTCAAGGTATCTTAGAGTCAAACTACTGAAACCACTGATATAAAGGAAATTTGAAAGAATTCATAGAAAGATTACCTATTACATAAAGAAAAAAATTAGCAAGACTATAAAATTCTTAAAAGAGGCTATAGAAGCAGAGAGGGAAATAATATTGCTAAAGGATGACATAATAATCTTTCAACCCAAAATTCTAAATCAACTGAAAATATTATTTAAGAATGAAGATAAAATTTAAAAAAATTATAAAGAAGGAAAACTAAGAAATATTTTGCTGACAGAAGAGGACTATGGAAATGCTACAGGGTATTTTTTTAGGATGATAGACAGTGATACCACAAGAAACCATTTATCTTCAGAAATGAATGAAGAGCATTAAGAATGACAACTATCTGTGGAAATATTTTTCAAAAACAATTTTGTGTCCTAAATGTTTTAAAATAAAAAAAATTGTTAACATCTAAAATGAAAAATATCTTGTAGGTATAATGATATGACAACTATATCATAAAGGATAGGGAGGAAAATGAACAGAACTTTATGGTCATAAAGTTTCTACATTTCGCATAAAGTAGCACACCATTAACTCAAAATACTGAAAAGACTAAGGATAAATACTTTAATCTCAGAGCATTTGAGATAACAGGTAAAAAGATAATAGATAAAACAAATTCCATAATATATTTAAATTGAGAGAGGGATAACTTAGGTATGGCATTGGGTTTTTTTTTTTTTCTTTTTGCAGCCTTAGGCAGTTGTAAAATAACTTAATGTAGCTTTTTACAACTGTGTATTCTATAGTATTTTTTCATTTGATGAAATTTTAACTGTTAATGTTTTTGGCATTGTGCTTTGTACCATTTATTAAATAAAAAATAAAAATAAATAAAAAAAATAAAAGAAGGGTCAGGCTCAGTGATACAGTTAAGAATCAACAGTATACAGATGTAGCTGAAGTTATGGGAACACATGAGATCATGTTTAAAAAGTCGGTAGGAGAAAAAAAGAAAATTAGCAGGTAAAGAAAGAGCAGAGGAAACTAAGAATGGATAGTTGGAGAAATAAAAGAAAACCACAAAGGAAGAAAAGTCCTGAAAGCTAAGGGAAGAGATAGTATCAGGTGTATATGACAATCCAGATGCAAACTAGTACATATAGAATGGATAAATAACAAGGTCCTACTGTATAGCACAGGAAACTATATTCAATATCTTGTGATAAACCATAGTGAAGAATAATATCAAAAAAGACAAATGTATATATGTATAACTGAGTCATTTTGCTACACAGCAGAAATTAATGTAATGTTGTAAATCAACTATATTTCAATAATTTTTTTTAAATAAGAGAGTATATGATAATCCATGATGTCAAAAGTTCTGGAAAGAATGATGAAAATTTATCTACCAGATCTGGTGATTAACAACAGCTCAATAATGACCTTATAATTGGAGCCAGGACATCAGATTGATGTGAGAAAATGAGAACAAATATGCAATGTGGGGGGGGGGAATGAGTTGAATGTAAACCACTCTTAAATAGATTAAAATGATTTTACCCCCCCCAAAAAAAGATGATTGTTCAATATAAAAATCATTTTTGCAAAATAAAGAGACAAATTCATCAGGAAGATATAATATTCATAAATGTGCTTTTGCCTAATAATGGAGCCTGTAAGTACACAAACATTGCTGTAGAAATTGACACAACTGAAGTCAGAAATACAATTCCACAAATAAAATAGATGCTAGCGTCTTGCTCACAGAAATTGATAGAATAACAATAATAAAAATAATCAAGCAATAAAAATCTCTATTATCCACACTTATTTAATATTTATGAAAGCCTTTTCCCAAAAAATAAAGTAAGACTCTTACTTAAAACCATATACAAAAATTAACTCAAAATGGAGACATGCCCTAAAAGTAAGACCTAAAACTATAAAATTCTTAGAATAAAATGTAGCACAAAAGCTCCCTGACATTGAATTTGGCAATATCATCTTGGATGTGACACCAAGGCACAGACAATAAAAGAAAAAATAAGCAAATTGAATTTCATGAAAGTTTTTGAAAATGCTATCAACAGACACTATCAACAGAACAAAAAGGCAGCTCAACAGAATGAGAGAAATTTGCAAATCATAGATCTGTTAAGGGATTAATATTCAGAATGTATAGGAAATTCCTAAAACTCAATAATAAAACAAACAATTCAACTCAAAAATGATCGAATGATTAGAACAGCCATTTCTCTAAAGATATTGAGATGTTCAACACATTCATGAAAAGAAGATTATCATCATTAATCATTCAGTTCAGTTCAGTTCAGTTCAGTTGCTCAGTCGTGTACGACTCTTTGTGACCCCATGAATCATAGCACACCAGGCCTCCCTGTTCATCACCAACTCATGGAGTTCACTCAAACTCATGTCCATCGAGTCGGTGATGCCATCCAGCCATCTCATTCTCTGTCGTCCACGTCTCCTCCCACCCACAATCCCTCCCAGCATCAGACTCTTCCTGTGAGTCAACTCATTGCATGAGGTGGCCAAAGTATTGGAGCTTCAGCTTTAGCATTAGAGAAATGCAAATCAAAACTACAATGAGATAATATTGCATACTCACTGGAATGGCTGCTATCAAAAAACCAGACAAACAAACAGAAACAGAAAATAGCAAGCATTAGAGAAGGTATAAAGAAATTGGAATACTGTACACTATTGGTGGGAATTTAAGAGGATATAGCCACTGTGAAAACAGTCTAGTGTTTCCTCAAAAAAAAAAAAAAAAAAAGAAATAGAATTAACATATGATTTGACAATCTTACTTCTGGGAACACCCTCAAAAGAACTGAGACCAAGATCTCAAAGAGATATTTGTAGGCCCTTATTCATAACTTGAGAAGCCTGTATGCAGGTCCGGAAGTAACAGTTAGAACTGAACATGGAACAACAGACTGATTTCAAATAGGAAAAGAAGTACATCAAGGTTGTATATTGTCACCCTGCTTATTTAACTTATATGCAGAGTACATCATGAGGAACGCTAGGCGGGAAGAAGCACAAGCTGAAATCAAGATTGCTGAGAGAAATATCAATAACCTCAGATATGCAGCTGATACCACCCTTAAGGCAGAAAGTGAAGAGGAACTAAAAAGCCTCTTGATGAAAGTGAAAGAGGAGAGTGAAAAAGTCGGCTTAAAGCTCAACATTCAGAAAACGAAGATCATGGCATCTGGTCCCATGACTTCACGGGAAATAGATGGAGAAACAGTGGAAACAGTGGCTGACTTTATATTTTTGGGCTCCAAAATCACTGCAGATGGTGACTTCAGCTGTGAAATTAAAAGACTCTTACTCCTTGGAAGGAAAGTTATGACCAACCTAGATAGCATATTAAAAAGCAGAGACATTACTTTGCCAACAAAGGTCCATCTAATAAAGACTATGGTTTTTCCAGGAGTAATGTATGGATGTGAGAGTTGGACTGTGAAGAAAGCCGATCGCCGAAGAATTGATGCTTTTGAACTGTGGTGCTGGAGAAGACTCTTGAAAGTCCCTTGGACTGCAAGGAGATCCAACCAATCCATTCTAAAGGAGATCAATCCTGGGTGTTCATTGGAAGGACTGATGCTAAAGCTGAAACTCCAATCCTTTGGCCACCTCATGAGAAGAATTGACTCACTGGAAAAGACTCTGATGTTGGGAGGAATTGGGGGCAGGAGGAGATGGGGACGACAGAGAATGAGATGGCTGGATGGCATCACCGTCTCGATGGACATGAATTTGAGTGAACTCCGGGAGTTGGTGATGGACAGGGAGGCCTGGCATGCTGTGATTCATGGGGTCACAAAGAGTTGGACACGACTGAGCGACTGAACTGAACTGAACTGATTCATAACAGCATTATTAATAACAGTTAAAAGACAGAAGCAACCCAAGTCCCCATTAACAGATGAATGGATAAGCAAATATGGTATATATGTTCAATGGGATATTATCCAGGCTTAAAAAGGAAGAAAAGTCTGACACATGTAACCACATGAACAAACACTGAAGACGCTATCTTAGTGAAATAAGCCAGTCATAAAAAAAACGAATACTGTATGATTTCACTTACAGATGGTACTTAGAATAGTCAAAATCATACAGACAGAAAGTAGAATGGTGGTTGTCAGGGACTGGAGGGAGTGGGGATAGAGAGTTACTGGGTAATGGGTATAGAGTTTCAGTTTTACAAAACGAGCTCTGAAGATAGACGATAATGATGGTTGTACAATAAATGACTCTTTTATGTCACTGAACTATGCATTTAAAAATGGTTAGGATAGTAAAGTTTACATTATGTGTATTTTACAACAATTAAAAAATTGGAAATAAGCATATGATACTTTTATAAATTTTCATTTTTTCAAAGTTTTTCTATTTCATTTAAGCTTTCAAAATGTTGGCATAAGGTTATTTTAATAATGTTCTAATGTCTACAAAATAAAGTAGAAAATCATATAGTCCTATATCTATTAAAAAATATTCTTTTTCAAAAACACTCCCATTGAGAAAATTCTAGGTTTAAATTGTTCCACTCTATCACACAGGGGCTTCCCTGGTGGCTCAGATAATAAAGAGTCTTCCTGCAGTTCAGGAAACCAGGGTACAATCCCTGGGTCGGGAAGATCCCACTGGAGAAGGAAAGGCAACCCACTCCAGTATTTTTGCCTGGAGAATCCCATAGACAGAAGAGTAGTCTACAGTTCATGGGGTCGCAAAGAGTCAGACAGGACTGAGCCACATTCACTCTATCACACATTCAAGGAATAAATAATGCAAAATTTATACAAGATCTTTCTAAAAACAGAGGGTGAGGAAATACTTTCTGTCTTTTAAATCAACATAATATGATATGAAAATCAGACCAAGTAGAGCAGTGAGGAAAGCAAAGAAACCCGAAATTTATACAGATTAAGAGAGGAAAAATTAAAACTGTTTATATTTGTAAATGATAATTATTGAATAGTAGGCTGTCCTAAGGAATCAGCAAAATTATTTTAAGACTAAGCAAATTTAGTGTGTGTATGTAGATTTTTGTAACAGGTTGCAGGTTGCTTAATTTTTGATGGGTTGATAAATCAATGTAGAAAGAAAAGTTTTTCAATATATGGCATTGGGACACTGGGTATCCATATTGAAATATTACACCAATCCTTATTTCACCCACATAAAAAAATTAAATCAGAAATATCATAAATCTAAATAAAACACCTACAAGTAGAATATTTCTAAAATAAAACAGAAAAATGTCTTTGAAACTTGAGGTAGTGTTGGGGGAGGTCACCAAGAAGATGTGACCACTAGTTTAATCCAGGAGCTGGACCCAGGTAATTGAGGCCTTCCTATTCCCTCTTCTGATCCTTGAAATGTGCTTTCTGCTTGTCATTCCTGCTCCAGGAAACTCTCCCAAAATTATAGCCTTGAAATAATAATGTGTTGATGAGACTGTTTGGGCTGTATATGTGACTTAACCTGATTAAGGCCTCTAAATAATCTTTTAAGATTCTGGCCATCTGGTGCAATCTACTCTTCATGTGGCTACCCATAACAAGCCTCATAGTAAGTTCCCTTAGCTATTAAACCTGTTACCTACAAATCCAAAACGGTCTTCCTCTTTCTTTGGTCTCTTCTTGCCCTCCATGAATGAAGATCAGTTGTAGATTTCATCCTGGAAGTTCCCAAGGAGGTTGCAAACCCACAAGTAGGCAATGTTTTCTTAGATAAAACACAAAATGTACAAACCATAAAACATTAATAAGATTGATTTCATTAATTTAAAAAACTGTTTTAGAAATACAATTAAAAATTGTTTCAGAAATACAATTAAGAAAGTTAAAATGGAAGCCACTAGATGGGAGAAATATTCCCTAAACTTTTATCTGACAAAATACTTCAGCCCAGAATATATGAAGAGCTCAGGTTCAATAATACGAAAACAACTCAGTGAAAAATGCAATAATGATTTGTAAAGAAATATAGAAATATTTATATAGAAAATATAAATATATATATTTATATAATATTATGTATGTATATAATATATAGCATATATTTATGTTATATATGTTATTTCATAAAATATAATATAATATATCTTTATATAAATAAAAAGAAATACAGAAAATATAGAAAAATATAAATGCTTGTCCAATAAGAACATAACAACGCACTGAAGGATGAGAAATTTCAAATTCAGGAGTTTTACCTACCCCCCTTTTCAAATGTACACACACACAGACATGCACACACACCTATGCATTAGTGTTTACTAACCATGTACATGTAGGCTACTTATTTTACACTTACCAGAATCACTAGATTTTTTTTTAAGACAACACTAACAAGTATTGGTGAGGATAAAGAGTAAATGGAACTGGCATTTCATATCTTACTTCAATATATCTTGTTTCTGGAGGGAATTAAAAATTGTATTATTGTCACAGGAAATTCTTTGGCAACATTGCAAAGAGCTAGACATTCATCATCCTTATACTCATCCTTTCCATTCGAAGTATTTACCCAAGAGATATGAAAACATGTCTACTTGTAAAGGAGTGTATATAACAAAGAATGGAATATTACTCAGTAATACCAAAAAAGTCCTGATTATTTATATCTGCATGGATTCATAAAGCATGGATGAATCTTAACAAAGCCTATTGAAGGAATCCAACCATGAAAGAGTACATATGATTTCAATCTTACAAAACTCTAGAAAATACAACATAAATCTACAGTGACAGAAGGCAAATCCTTGGTTGCCTGGAACCAGGAGCAAAGGAAGGAATAGATGCAATGGGGCTTGGCAATGTTTTGAGTGTAATGTTCTGTACCTTGATTGAGGCAATGGTTTCTCAAATGTATGTAACTATAAAAACAGTCATTAAAATTTCACTTTAGTAGATACCTATTGTATGCAAATTATATCACAGTATTGTTGATTAAATGTAAAAATGTAAATGCATACTGTAAAACCTACAAGTTTGAGAATACATAGCATGAAGAATATAGTGCTTAGAAGTCACCCAAATAACCTAATGTCTTGATGAACTGAACAGAATGAAACAGTACCTGCATTCACTTGGTGAAGGAACTTAAAATGTCCTTGCTTGTCTGCTTACCACAAAGGTGTTATGATGAAGCACTGATGCAGTAAACCAAGGGCCACCAAAATGCTCTGCTTTACTTTAAGTTTTTTTTTTTCTCTTGTTAATAACAGGAAGTAGAAAGATATAAGGTATAAGTTTTTTGATCTTTTTAACAAAGAGAAATTAGCTGAAGAAATAAAGAGCATAAACTATTAAGTAGGTTGCAACAGATTCCCTGAAAAATAATTTTTTTAAAAGCATAGAATCTACCCTCTAAAAGGGATGCAGAAAACTACAAATGAATAAAATATTTATTTTTTAAAAAAAAATTATGTTAATTGAAGGCTAATTACTTTACATTACCGTATTGGTTTTGCCATACATTGACATGAATCTGCCCCGGGTGTACATGTGTTCCCCATCTTGAACCCCCCTCCCACCTCCCTTCCCATCCCATCCCTCTGGTTTATCCCAGTACACCAGCCCCGAGCATCCTGTATCATGCACCCAACGTGGACTGGCCCAAACAGGATAAACCCAAGGCAAAATACCCCAAGACACATAATAATCAAATTAACAAAAATCAAACATAAACTATTTAAAAATCAAACTCTATACCATTAAAACACTTTATGTTGCAAGTGTAGACAATATATGATAAAGTTATGCAAAATACCTAGCTTTGAAATAATAGAATGCTACACTAGAAACCTTAAAAATCTTCCAAATGTATTAACATCATATCCCAATAAGAAATTTGCTTGTTATTCATTTTTGCAAAATGTACTTTTTCTGTCATCGTATCTATGTTCTTTTCTTTTCCATGTGTCATCTATAACTGATATTTGAAAAAGTCTGCCCTATGAACAAGCTCAACATTAACAAGAAGACACTATTGTCTTCTTGCTCTGGAAGTTGGTGATCTATTTTTTTGGTTCTAAAATCCTGCTCCTTTCAAAGCCATTCAATTGTCAAAGAAATAATTCTTTGTTCCACTCAGGTGTAGAGTACCTATGTCTGGTTGGGAATCGTTGAAAAGATAACAAAAAAATTTTTCACAGGAAACATAGAAAATGATAGATTTTCTCTGATATAAAAGATATATAATTTAGCAAGAATTAAATTTTTGAAATTTTTTCATCTTCGTGCTGTTAAAGTACAATATACATAGTGAGGAGTTATATACTTTCTGTTAAAATATAATTAAGAAGTATATTTGACAACTGTACTTTACATTTACATATATTGCATATCATATTACAAATAATATTTTTAAAATTATGCTTTTAAGATAGAATGAGGAAAAACTGATAACTTTCATTAATTTATTTTTAACATTTATATATACATTGATAACAATTTCCTGGTTAACCAAAATTTTTATAGATAATCAGATTCATCATAGAGCAAATGTTTTATTCCACAGAAAGTGGCTAACATGGACTACAAAACTAATGAGCTCAATTTGAAAGATGAAGAAAACTTAAACCATTTGAATCTCGGTGGTTCTCTTTCATAGTAGACATGCCTCTATTATAGTTCTGTTAAGCCTGAAAAGGAAGAAAGCACAGTGGTTGAGAGTACCAGATTTGAGATCAGATGAATGCATCATTTGCTAGCTATGAGACCCTGAGAAAGCATTTTTATTTCTTCAAACCTCAGTTTCTTCATCTGTAGGATAGAAATAATTATAGGCACCCCACGGGACCTGCAAGGATTCAGTATCATCATATAGGAAAGTGTTTGGCAAAGTGACTGCCATGTAGTAAATTCTTAATAAATGATGGTTTTAATTCAAAAATTAGTCTTTCTACAGAGTTGAAAATTGGTTGTAATTCACACTTCTCTAAAATTTTGAACTTCAGTGTCAGAAGGAAGACCCTGGAGGAAGTGCTTTTACTAATGAATTAAGAAAAATTTGGTAGCATTTTATAACCTACTCAAGATAAATCAATGTTTTGAGAAAATATTAATATACAATTATATTTGAAAGAAGGAGCCATTTATCCTTCAATAGTCTTCTGAACTTTTTAACTTTATTGAAATATTTAGGAACAAAATCAACTTCAGCATATATCCTATTTTTAAATCTAGTTTCGTGTTCAGAATGTCTTTCTATGAATTAATTATAAACCCAGTTGGTTCTATCAGATATTGTGATGAGAAAATTTGAGAAATATATGTAGGTTATACCTCTAAATGGAAGCATGTCATTTGTCTCTGCTTTATATAGTTTAGTGAATGAACAAGAACTTTATGTTCTTTTACTGGGCCTGCCTAATTGTATCTTTTTACAAATCATATCATCATTTTCTGGGGACAAACCTATGCCACTAAAGAACAATGCCACTACTTCGTCTTTTTCATAAAAGCAAGCAAAAATATTAGAAATCAGTTTACTCTTCAGAAAGAAAGTTTAAATAAATTACATTCCTTCTATCACAGAATCCTATCTAGTCATTAAAAGAGATGATGCTATGTTTTAATATGTGAAAGTTGCTCAGTTGTGCCTGACTCTTTGCGACCCCAAGGACTATACAGTCCATGGAATTCTCCAGGCCAAAATACTGGAGTGGGTAGCCTTTCCCTTCTCCAGTGGATCTTCCTAATCCAGAGATGGAACCCAGCTCTTGCCACATTGCAGGAGGATTCTTTACCAGCTGAGCCACCAGGGAAGCCCAAAAAAAGAGATGAAATAGAATTATATTTACTGATATGGTTATAATCCCAAGCTAAACAGTTGGCTGAAAAAAGTATTATATAGCAGTATTAAACATATATAGAAAGGTTGATTAGATGATTGATAGATTGATAAATGTAAAATACATCATTTTTCTCAGATTTTGTGAAAATGAGTCCAAATGCAGGAATATAAGAAGTTCAAAGACAGAGTGGATACAGTTATAATCTTGGAAAAAGAAGAAACACAGATTCATAATTAGTGCAGTTTGTTTAGTGTTTTGTTTTGTTTTACCTAGTACCATTTGAATAAATCCTTGAATACACAGGGATTCAGTTCAGTTCAGTCCCTCAGTCATATCTGACACTTTGCGACCCCATGAACAGCAGCATGCCAGGCCTCCCTGTTCATCACCAACTCCCAGAGTTTACCCAAACTCATGTCCATCGAGACGGTGATGCCATCCAGCCATCTCATCCTCTGTCGTCCCCTTCTCCTCCTGCCCCCAATCTCTCCCAGCATCAGGGTCTTTTCCAATGAGTCAACTTTTCGCATGAGGTGGCCAATGTATTGGAGTTTCAGCTTCAACATCAGTCCTTCCAGTGAGCACCCAGGATTGATCTCCTTTAGGATGGACTGGTTGGATCTCCTTGCAGTCCAACAGACTCTCAAGAGTCTTCTCCAACACCACAGTTCAAAAGCATCAATTCTTCGGCACTCAGCTTTCACATATGCCTTAATAAGAAACACAAACTATCATCAGTTTTTTGAGCTGGCCCTCTAGCCTGAGAAATGAGCTCTACACAGATCTGTGGGAGATTGCCATCCAGGTCTAGTGCTCTCCTCCATGCTAAATCTGACTATTTCACTTAAAAATATAGCAATATTTTTTTTCTACAAGGGATACTTTTACATCTAAGCTTTGAGGCACATTTGGATTTGCTGGGCCTCCTTTTTATTATCACGATGACTTCAGATAAATTCTCCAAATAATTCTAGCATTCATCTGGTACAGATCTTAATGATTCTCTATCTTCAGCAGGAGATTGCTTAAGCCAACTTTGTTCCTGAAACAAAATTCTTTACACTTTGAGAAATGTTTATAAATCTTTATCTTAACAACAAACCCACCATGGTCCCTGGAAAACTATCTGAATTATTCTCTGCTTTGTGGGTAGATTGTTCCAAAGATATCTTTACGGTAAGGTTGCATGACCTACTAGTTTTTTCATTGGTCAAAACTATAGACTTGCCAGACTAATACTCAGTTCTGAGCTCTGCTTCATATTTTCTTGTGTCTTCTTTCTTATGTGGGATTCTCAGGCATTTTCAAGCTTGCCTGTGTACAACACAGGACTGAGAAGAAAACTGTGATAAACTTCTCAACTATTAGTCCCTTTTAACATTGGTCTTCTCATTTTTTCTTTTCTTCTTTTTTTTGCCACACTGCATCTCATGGAATCTTAGTTCCCTGACTAGGGATCAAACCTGGGCTGTCAGCAGTGGAAGCATGAAGTCATAATCCCTGAACCACCAGGTAATTCCCAGGTTATCTCACACAACATAAGTAGGATATATACTTTATGGACTGAATTGTGTCTCCTTCCAAATTCACGTGTTGAAGTCCTTAAGCTCTAAGACATAATGTGACGATATTTGGAGATGGTATATAAAGAGCTGATTTAATTAAAATGAAGTCATTCAGGTAAGCTCTAATTCAATATGACTTATGTCCTTTTAAGAAGAGGAAATTAGATAGAAAAAAATGATATGAAGACATAAAGAGAATACAACTATGTGTAAGCCATGGAGAGAGGCCTAAAATGATTTTTCCCTCATATTCCTCAGAGGGAACCAACCTATTAGTGAAGTAAGTCAGAGAAAGACAGATATCATATGATATTAGTTATATGTGGAATCTAGAAAAAAAATGATCTAAATGAACTTATTTATAAAACAAAAATAGACTCACAGACATAGAAAACAAACTTAAGGTTACCAAAGCAGGAAGGATGAGGGAGGGATAAATTGGGAATTTGGGATTAACAGATAGCATACTACTATGTATAAAATAAACAAGGACCTACTGTATAGCACAGGAAACTATAGAACTACATTCAATATATTTTGTAAAAGAATCTGGAAAAGAATATATATATATAAAGAATATGCATGTATTTGTGTTTATATAACTGAATCATATTGCTGTACATCTGAAACATTGTGGATCAACTATACTTCCATAAAACAAAAGAAGGAACCAACCCTGTGACACTTTGACCTTGGACTTCTAGCCATTAGTAATATGAGATAATAAATTTCTGTTGCTTAACAAATAGACTCATAAAGAGGAGGTCAGATTTGTAGTTATGAAAAGCAAGGTGGTGGGGTTAGGGGAGGGGGAAATTGGATGAAGGCAATCAAAAGGTACAAACTTCCATTTATAAGACAAATAAGTACTTGAACCATAATGTACACCATGATAAATATAACTAACTTTGCTGTATGTTATATATAAAAGTGTTGAGAGTAAATTCTAAGGATTCTCATTATAGGAAAAGAACATTTCTATTTCTTTAATTTTGTACCTATATGAGATGATGGATGTTCATTAATCTTATTGTTAAAATCACTTTGTGATAGACATAAATATAAATCATTATGTTGTACACTTTAAAATCATACATTGCTGTATGTCAGTTATATCAGTAAAACTGGGGAAAATGTATTCACCATCAGACTTACAAAGGAACTTAAAAGAACTGGAGTAGTGCATGGTAAATGTTATAAGAAATATAGACATAGTGATGGAGTTTATGCCAAACTTTTTACTTGCTTATATTTTCCTTCTTGAAGTAATTAATAACATTATTCAGTACGAGATGTTATAGCATTGGGAATGCTGAGGGTAAAAAAAGTTATGTAGGCAAAAAAAGATGGACCAGAGTACAAATGAAATTCTCCCAAATCTGAGTCTATGTAAGTGAATGCTAATGATGAAAGTCTCTAGAATCTGAGACAAAAAATAAAATTGTCCATACAAAAAAATAATTTTGTTACTTAAGCTGTTTAGCCTGTTGGAACTTGTTATGCAGTCCTGAGAAACTAATACAGATATGTCTTTTTAGGACAGAAATGCCAGGGGTGTGTTGAGATCTGAAACAATATTTCTGCTTAATTTGCATGTAGGTTTACTATGGTCTAGAAGTCTTTTGTTCGCTCACTTCAACCATGGACATATTAATTAAGTGGCAAAGTCTTTTAAAATTGGATTGACTGTTATTTTTTGCAATTTTTTCATCTTCACTTCTAGACATCTTGTTTTTTCCCATGTTTTCCTTCATAAAAATTATTTGTGGTATAAGATCTATGTAGCTACTTAGCCTTTTTTCACTGTTCTCAATTGTGTTACAGGGATAAAATAATAGGATTAACAATTGAAGTAGGATTAACATTTGCAGTAGGTGTCAAAGAAGAAGTCTGGCTGATTGACTCAATACTTTGAAAATCAGTTTCAACAAGTGGTGAAGAAATTTAATTTAGCAGAGTCAGTGAGCTGTATGACTTAATAGAAAACAGTTTGGATTATAAATTTTGTAACCCTTGAGAGCCTGCGAAGATGTTTCAGCAGTTACATTGCTATGAGCTTTATAGGAGAATCTTTGATTATCTGGCTTATGTTGTGAGCACTGGATTTTGCTAGGTCCCAGAGGGCAATTATTTTGGATTTCAGTGTAAATTGATAATGACCAGAAGGTAACAACTTTCCCTCAGCAAATTTTTGAAGTCTTTGTCTTTATCTTGCTCACTGCTCCTTAGCCCACTAAACTGAGTTCATGAATGTTCTACAAGTCCTACTCTGAACTAATGGCCAGATAAATAATTAATATTTGTATGGTGCCCTGGAAAGGTAGAGAGAACTCTGACTGATCGCCAACCATTGAAGGGAAGATGATTTATTCTGGCCTCACCTGTACTACATTGACATCCTGGTTTCTAAAAGTTGAAATTGATTTTTAAGAATTAATTATCTCCATATCAACACTGTGCAGACCCAAACAAAGTATTTTTGTGATTTAGAATCATTTCTGAGCTGCTAGTTTACAATCTCTGATTTAGAGGAAACAAGAGGTTCTGGGAAGAAAAGCACTTATTTCAAATGCTGGCTTTGCCTCAGAATATATATGCTTGGGCAACCGTACCTGAATTTCATCATGTGGTAAAAGGAAATCATCTGCGCTATCTACATCTTAAAACTACTCTAATTTGGTATTGTGTTCTTTTGAGAAATAAATAATAATTCTGACTGAGTGGTGACAAGGTAAATAATCTGGGGGAGCAAGTTCATCAGAGAACAGCTGAGCCTCTAGTTAGTAAAAGCAATAAAGAACCATGGTACCTACACCAACACCAACACTGCTAAAAAGTGCTTTGATTCTTTTGTAGGGCATACATTTTGTTGTTTCCTTAATCTCTTGATTTTCTGAAAATCATAGTTAATGATGGACTCATAATTTTGTACAATGTTATCTTGCTTCCCAAGCCATGTAATTGGTTAAGGGATGGGCATGAGACCACACTGAACTGAAGAGCCCATTCACTAGGATTCTGAAATTGGGAAATAAAGAATATTTCTCTTGAAGTAAATGTCCAGAGCTGTTAAAAGTTAGGTGCTAGCCTTTAGTCTAAAAAGGCCGAAGAGAGCACTAGCAAGGAAAGGGAGAAGAATGAGAGAAATACATGAAGTACTGAGGCACATGCTAGAGAATAGATGGTGTTTGTCACCTCAGTGTCTACTCCAATAGAATTAAGTAGACAGGAAACACATATACATGCATGAACAATATAATTTAAACAATATATTTACAACTTCCAAGTGCACAACGTTTGGTATATATCAGCACAATCTCTTCCTCTGTCTTCCCCTTAAAAAAACCTCTTCCATACAGAACCCATTCCATATGCTTTAGGCATGGTTGACACTGACCCTCCACTACTGCCCAAAAGGGAAAGCACATGACCCAGGTGCTTAATCTTAATGAGAAGATTTCATACATCTGCCAAAGTCATTTTGATTCAGGGATGGTTCCAGATTCAGGATTGTTTCAGGACATAAACTGAGCCATGCAGAATCAGGATATTTACTGAGATTTGATATAGGGATAGAGAACCATATGGATATTGTTATAAAGCTACAAGAATTAATCTTTACTTACATGTAGATCTAGTTTGGAAATGACACAGTGTGAAGCTCGACAAAATAACGGAGAAAGAAACGTCTTCATTTAAATCTCTGAATGTAACTGTTTCTAAAGCTGTATTTGTTATATAGCATGAATCAACAGGTTTTATCTTAAACTAGTTTGAGTCAAGTCTCTATTACATGCAATAAACAAGTATTTGTTATACAAAAATTATTTTAAGAAACATGGAAAAATCTATACAGGTGTTTGTTTGCTTTTTAATATTTTCCTTTGACCCTAAAAATGTCTCCAGATTGAATTTTCAAAGTATTCAGAATGCTGAAGTATGTTCTAAAATTTTTCATCCATTGCTGTCAGGAGAAAAATACTGGTTCAATGTATTTGAAACATTGACTCTGCCTTCTCACATTGCCACTCCAAACGACACATGTTCTATGTAAAAGAAATAAACTTGCAATGAAATTGGACTTTAGAGAAAACATTATCCCACTCTACCAAACAGATCCTTTTATAAAGAAATTATAAAGCCATCATGGTGAATTCAAAATGCCAGCTTCTCCATGAAGAGTTATTAATTAACCTATGAGTCAAGAACATTCATTTGTACAGTGTCTATTAATATCTGCCATGTACTGCATGACACTCTGAAGATATAAAGAAGAAGAAACACAAGTCCTGGACCCAGGGCACTTACAGTAAAATAAGAAAAGTATAAAAATAAATAATTGCAACACAGTATAGTATAAACTATAATGGATGTCTACAGAGGCTGCTTCAGAGCAAAGTGTTTCACCATCCTGCAGTGCAGTGTGTGTGTGTGTGTGTGTGTGTGTGTGTGTGAAAGAGAGAGAGAAACAATGAGCAAGTCTTTCCATGTATCATTTTCTCCATAGTTGCAAATAGCTGTACATTTCCATAAATTTTATTCATTCTTGATCACCAAATGGTAAAATATTCCCTGCTAAGCTGCTTCAGTTGTGTCTGACACTTTGTGACCCTGTGGACTGTAGCCCTGCAGGCCTTTCTGTCCATGGGGATTCTCCAGGCAAGAATACTGGAGTGGGTTGTCATGACCTCTCCAAGAACCTAGAAGTCCAAAAATAACCAGAGAACATATGTTCTAAACCTGGTTATTCACTAGGTTCTTTTTATTGTCTAAGTTAAAATTAATAGGCTGAGATTCAATAGATATGTTTTAGGATTTTAAATGTATTAGAACTAAGATTTAAATATTGAGTGATTATTTCTGTAGAAAGTTAGAGTCATAGTTACCATTATTACCAAATACTAAAAGATAGTCTTATTTTTAGAAGGAAAATTTTAAAATCCAAATAAAATCAACATTTTAAGAAAACAATTTTTCAAGCACTGCTTTACCTTCAAGTAAGTAATAAAAAAGTATTAAACAATTCCCATGGACTTCCCAGGTGGCTCAGTGGTAAAGAACTCATCTGCCAATGCAAGAGATACAGGTTCAATACGTGCATCAGCAATATCCTCTGGAAAAGGAATGGCAACATACTCCAGTATTCTTGCCTGGGAAATGTCATGGACAGAGGAGGCTGGCAGACTACAGTCCATGGGTCGCAAGAGTTGAACGTGACTTAGCACTAAACAACAACAGTGGGAATTAAATAGCAATTAGCAAGTGATGAACAAAGGGTATTTGTTGAGACCTGAGCCCCACTGGAAAGCCCGTGGATTTCCTGAGTAGTATCTGGCCTAATGTTCTGATTTCAAGGAAATCAGGAACATTCCGAAGATTAGGACCATCTGACCACTGTGTCACAGGCAGTTTCTCCTTCTTCCAAGAGAGGTGAGAGTTCTTTTCTAAAGCATGAATGATAGCAAGCATCAGTAAGTGGAGCCTGATGCTCCTTGGCCTCAGGCCAAGAAAAGAAAAATTGTCCCTCCAAGATGAAGTGGCAGGGAAATTTATACCCCAGAATGTGCCACCTATTTGATTTCTTCATCTGGCAATTCTGCTTTAGCAAATTATGCTGTTGGAATATGTCCTCCTTGCTAATAGAGTATCAGTGTGCAGAATGTTTAAAACCTGTGAATATGCTGTCTGGGGTACATCTCACTGCACCTGTCAGAAAGCTCCATCTGTTTCATGCCACCGCAGGCAGTGACCAGTTCCTCTAAGCTCCCAACACACCAGTTTCTTCTTGCCTGCCTTACAGCATTTCTCTTTCCCTCACTCACCTAGTTAATTTCATGTGGCTCTGATGAGTCCTTCCCCCATTTTCATCTGACCATGTAGCTTCTCTACTTGCTGTCCTAAAATTATCTTTTTAAAAATCCCATCCAATTCAGAATAGCCTCATTAAAGAATTTAGGACAATTTTCTAAAGGTATTTTACAGAAAGAAACAGGAAGGAATATGAATATTAGGTTTAACAGGCAATGCTTTTAATTCTCCTATTGCATGCTTCACTAGCACACAGAGCCCCAAAAGCTATAGGCAAAAACATAAATTGTTTAAATAACAAAACTCTAACATCAGATGGCATGAAAGCAGACACTACCCTATCTCTTAGAAGCCATGTACAGACAGCTGAACTGCCTATAAATATAATGCTAGAATTATAACCATGAGCAGTTGTCATTGTCTAGAGATAAGGAGTACAGAGTTCTGTTTTTTGGCTTTGCCTCTGACAAATCACACACAATTAACCTCTGTGAAACATTACTTGGTACCTTTCTATTTCACAGTACTGTTTTGAACATTTGGATGAATATATATTAGTAAAGCTTTGTTTATTAGGTGGCTACAGTCTAAAACATGGAGACTAGAAAATGTAACAATACATGCCCAGGTGTGATAATCGAATATACGGCATTGTTGGTAGCTTTTAGATGGTATATTTTTATTGCAAAAACTCTTTTAGGTGTTGTGGTTATTTGGGATTTTTTTTTTTTTAGTTATTTGTTATTAGAGCAATTCCTTTAGAAATGACTGTATTCCGACTAACATCGCATTAATACTAGAAATGTCCTGCTGAATTTGAATAAATATAGCAGGAAAATAATTTTTTTGCCTCAAAAGAACAAGCACTGATTTACTCCTGTATTTAAATACAACTATTGATATAAATTACTTGGGCAGAAAACATATGTTACATTTAAAACATGTTACATTTCTTACATGTGGAAATCTGAGCAGAATTAACTTGAACCTTTCTTCTAGGTTAACTTTTATTCTTCAAAATTATAACTGGTTTCTTTCAACATGTACTTTCAAGGTTACTGGATACAAAAGTGAGACTTTAGTATTATAGTTTCTTCAACACTAGAAGATGTAGGGGTTGGGGGAAATATGTTTATTTTAAAATACAAAATTTTAATTAAAGGTAGCCACAAAAGCTTTACTTAGAAATTTGCAGAACCTTATTCAATGTTGCCACCTAGAGGAAAGCTTTAAAATAGCAGTGAAAGGGTAAGATTAAAAGGATTCTTGCTATGATTAAATATTCAGTCTACAATACAGATGCAAAATTATCTACTTAGACTTTATAGGGCATCTGACTTTTAAAAATTATTCACATGAATGCCTAAAAACTTCAACTAGAGTATGCACATCTCACTTCAGTTGTGTCCGACTTTGTGTGACCCCATAGACGGAAGCCCACCAGGCTCCCCTGTCCCTGGGATTCTCCAGGCAAGAACACTGGAGTGGGTTGCCATCTCCTTCTCCAATGTGTGAAAGTGGAAAGTGAAAAGTGAAAGTGAAGTTGCTCAGTCGCGTCCGACCCTTAGCGACCCCACGGACTGCAGCCTACCAGGCTCCTCCATCCATGGAATTTTCTAGGCAAGAGTACTGGAGTGGCTTGCCATTGCCTTCTCCGAGTCACCCACTAGATATTTATTAAAGACATGCTCAGTTGCGAAGTCGAGTCCTACTCTTTTCGACCCCATGGACTGTCGCCCACCGGGCTCAGACTTTGTCCATGGGATTTCCTAGGCAAGAATACTGGAGTGGGTTGCCATTTCCTTCTCCATTTAAGACATATTAACTGATTATTCCCGGAGAGGGCAATGGCACCCTACTCCAGTACTCTTGCCTGGAAAGTCCCATGGATGGAGGAGCCTGGTGGGCTGCAGTCCATGGGGTCGCTACAAGTCGGACAGGACTGAGCGACTTCACTTTCATTTTTCACTTTCATGCATTGGAGAAGGAAATGGCAACCCACTCCAGTGTTCTTGCCTAGAGAATCCCAGGGACGGGGGAGCCTGGTGGGCTGCCGTCTATGGGGTCGCACAGAGTCGAACACGACTGAAGCGACTTAGCAGCAGCTGATTATTATTGTGTCTATTAGGCACTGTTCCAGGTGTTGAAGATACAAAGATGACAAAGACGTATATGTCAAGTACACTCAAGAAGTCCACATTCTAGACGATGGAATCAATGAACAAATGGAAAATTCCAATAGTGTGATAAAGGTTGTGATAGAAGTGACCAAACTGTTTTGAAGAAAATGAGCCAAACATCACACTCCAGTGGATAAGAAAGCATCAGTGAGGAATGTGTGATGGAAGTGATTGCTGAGCTTGGTCTGTTATTGTAATAATTTTGAAACAATTTAGATTTTCCCCTTCTGCTTCTATTAAAATAAAGGGAAAAAACAAATACTCAAAAAATAGCAGTTATTACATCTACTGGTGTGTACATAAAATGGAGATTATGTTCGCTGAAATAAGCTATTTCATAGCTTATATTGATATTTTCTTACCTCAAACTTCCTTTCAGTAGCCTTTAACAAATTTCCTATAGAGTTTTCTTCATGGAGCAATCCTGGGGAAAAATACGTTGTCACTTCTCCTGCTCATATTCTAGGTTTGGACAATACAATCGAATTAAAGATACTGGGTTGATTGGCAGAAGATGTCTTTCTCAGCTGCTTCACAAATAGCAAAGGAAAATCCTCCTAAAATCAGTATGGTGTCTATATTCATCTCCATCATGAGCAAAATTTTGTCCTAATAAAAATTTGTGCAAAATTCCCATTTATATTACCCTGAAGTGAAAGTTGCTCAGTCGTGTCCAACTCTTTGCAACCCCATAGACTATACAGTTCATGGAATTCTCTAGGCCAGAATATTGGAATGGGTAGCCTTTCCCTTCTCCAGGAGATCTCCCCAATTCAGGGATGGAACCCAGGTCTCCCGCATTGCAGGCGGATTCTTTACCAGCTGAACCACAAGGGAAGCCCACTATTACCCTAGTTTCCACATAAATAACCTCTGGGACAGTTCCTATCTAAATTAAACGTATTACTATTGTTATGGTTATGTGTATATGAGATGTATCTATAAAGCAGTAAAATAATGTGGCGTGTGAGCTGGTTATATGCATTCTGCCTAAAAATTTTGCTATCCCTCCATTACCCAAGGAAGATTTTGATTTGCTCTTAACGATAATAATTTCTCCAAAATGTCACTGCAGGATTTTTAAATAAAAATTACTATTATCATTACCACTATTGGAAATAGAATTATTTCAGTCAGTGAAAATGGAAATAGCATCACTGATTGAAGAAATTATACAGGTAGATAAGTATTTAAAATCACCATAGAAAACAGCTCAAATAGCGAGGACATGGAAGCAACCTAGATGTCCATCTGCAGACGAATGGATAAGAAAGCTTTGGTACATATACACCATGTAATATTACTCAGCCATTAAAATGAATGCATTTGAATCAGTTCTAATGAGGTGGATGAAACTGGAGCCTATTATACAGAGTGAAGTAAGCCAGAAAGAAAAACATCAATACAGTATACTAACGCATATATATGGGATTTAGAAAGAGGGTAACCTTAACCCTGTATACGAAACAGCAAAAGAGACACAGGTGTATAGAACAGTCTTTGGGACTCTGTGGGAGAGGGTAAGGGTGGGATGATTTGGGAGAATGGCATTGAAACATGTATATTATCATATGTGAAATGAATCACCAGTCCAGGTTCGACGTATGTTACAGGATGCTCGGGGCTGGTGCACAGGGATGACCCAGAGTGGGGATATGGGGAGGAGGGAGGTGGAAGGGGGGTTCAGGAGGGGGAACACATATACACCCGGGGCGGATTCATGTCAATGTATGGCAAAACCAACCAATATAATATTGTAAAGTAATTAGCCTCCAATAAAAAGTTTTAAAAAAAAGAAAACAAACAGCTCAAAGCAAAGCAATTTTCACTCAAATTTGAATTTGATAGAGAACAAAAAGAAAACAGAGTGATGAATTATGATTTTATTTTTGTAGAATAAGAGGAAAACTCCAAATCTAAATAAAACAGTTCATAATATTTCCTGATAAAATGTCATCCAGGTGTGCTAATTGGAGTACAAGAGTCAAGAGTTGGTTATTTTTTTAATGTTACTTACCAAACTTCTGTTCAAGTTAGAACAGTAATTACAGACTTAATTGTACGTCAGCAAGCAATGCTCCTCTTGGGGCAGCACCTCCAAATGAGTGTGAATAGGGTGGTTTTTTAAATTCCAGACTTTGCTTGTCTTCCATGTGATTGCATCATTCTTTCCAGAAACATTCACTGTGGAGATAGGTTGCACTTCAGTTTTATACAATAAATTGTATAAACAATTTAACCTTAAAAGCCAGTTCACACTGAACCAGAAATTAAAAAAATCTTCAGAATAATATCTATCACTTTTCTAATGAGGAATCAAAGTTCTAAGATTGAACGGGTGATAAAATCTGATGGCTTTGAAAGTTTTTAGTTCAGTAAAGATTTTAAAAGAGGAACTGATGAGGGGTTCATTTATTTTTATGTTGCCAACACAAGATGAAAGGTAGACACATACATATAGACAGAAAGATAGATAGACCAACCATGATTTTATATAATAAAAAAAATTTTTGACACCAAAAGTCAAAGATATGTTATCTTAAATAAGGTTATTACACAATATTAGATAAATTGATCTTCATTTAGTACTCACTACATTCCTTTTATTTTCTATTACTTTCACCACAGATTGGCAAAAACTTTATTACCAATAGGTTCTGGTCTGTGTCAGACCCATAATTATTTCAACTCTAATTCTTCCCTGGTAAAAGTTTATTCAATGTTTCTGCTTAAATGTCACTTGTGTTTATAACTGCTTCTATTTTTAATTCATGGAAGATGTTTAAGTTTTTTAAATTACAGCTTAAATTTATTGTAACTATTTCCCGTGTTTGGTATGCAGAAGATTAATTTAAGTATCAGTTGAAAGCTGAACTGTCTAAAGTTAAAATCCTCAAACTTCAGTTTATCCATTTGAAAAATGTTGTTTCTCATTCAGTGAGAAAGAAGATTATGCAATGTGGACACAGAGCAAAATAATGTAATTTCAAGATTATGCCGTATCCTCAAGAAGGACAAATGACATATCCTCAAGATTACAGTTTAATAAGGAAGACAACAATATATCTTAGAGCTTTATATAGATAAATGTAATAAGATTTAAGAAGTAGTTTGTGTGTGGGGGGTGGGGGGTGTATGCATGCACTCAGTCACTTAGTCATGTCCTCTGTGACCCCCTGGACTGTAACTCACTAGGCTCCTGTGTCCATGGGTTCCTGGCAAGAATACTGGAGTCGGCTGCCATTTCCTACTGACCCAGGGATCAAATGTGTGTCCCTTGTATCTTCTGCATTGGCAAGTGGGTTCTTTACCATGGTGCCACCTGGGAAGCCCTAAGAAACAGCTTGAATATTAATTCTGATTCAAAATTATGTAATTAAAATTGCACAAAACAAACATAACAATGTGGACAACAACTTAAGACACTTGGAATAGTCTTACAAAGTTTTGTTACCAGTCAAAGGCAAAGCATAAACACCTTTCATGGTCCTTCTTTCTTCCCCCGTTTCTGCCATGGACACGGGAACAATTCTCCTTAGATTCCAAGGCCATCCCCTTTCCTGCCCTATATTTATAGCTCACTATGCTTTTGAAGTGTCTTATGCACACAAAATCACCACTTCTGCTCTTGGGCTTTCAGAGTTGCTGACAGCATTTCCTGATACTCACAAAGTTCCTGTTCCTACATCAGCTCACCAGAGCCCACTGTATTCTCACTCCTCTTAAAAGTCAGTTACTTGGGCCTCAAAATCCTGACGTCTACTTAACCAAAGTCTTCAGAAATTCAACAAAGTGGCTCATTTCGATATTTATATATATTATGTATTTATTACATTATATGTAATGTAATACAATTATATTATATTGTACAATTACAATTGTAAATACAATTGCATTTACAATTAAATACATTAAATACATTGTATTAATGTATTCATTACATACAATTAAATACATGGTATTTACAATGTAAATACAATTACATTATATTATACAAGGTATATTTGAGCTGCTTAAAAATAAAAATAAATAAATGTACCAGTCCCCTGGGTCAGAAAGATCCCCTGGAAAAGGAAATGGCAACCCACTCCAATATTTTTGCCTGTGAAATCCCATGGACAGAGGAGTCTGGCAGGTTACAGTCCATGGGGTTGCAAAAGAGTTGGACATAATTTAGTAACTAAACAACAACAGTTAGTAGCATACCTCCTTAATTCAACAAGATTGAGCTGATTATAAGTTGATTTGAAGCACTTCCTTGGACCCAATTGCCCTCCTTTCAGAATGAGTCTTTTTCAAGTAATAATCTGATTTCTTGTTCAAGTAGCTGTTTTGTAGTTATACCTTGCACATCCTCCAGACTAGTAAGAGACTAGATAAACACAGCTTAGGTTACAGAAAAGAACCCTGATTATTTTAACAGAGTGCAGTTATACCCATAATCAGGTGATTTTCCCAAAGAAAATCATTAATTCAGCAAATATTTCCTTTAAGTTTTATGTCTGAAAAGCACTGCATGAGTCTTTATAATTCAGTGTTTTTCATATATTAGCAAGTGAACAAATTACCATAAAGCTAAGAATTAATTGGAGACAACTGCATCTAAGCATTAGAGCCAGAGGGACCTCAGGGACTATGTAGTCTTTATTCTGTGGGTAAGAAAGCTGAAACACTGAATGGTTTAATGATTCAGAGAGCTGCACCCTTATTGGGGATTAGTGAAGTGTTCTGGGGGATTTCTTGTCTAGTCAACCCAAACTGAGAGCCAATGGAGTAATTTGGGGAATTTCTACATTAAACTAGAAAATCAATTGCCTATGGTATATTAGCTAGCATCTTGAGTAAAATATAATCCTTATGTTCAAGTGAGTTATCAAATCAATTTTGAACCCACTCCAGACTCCTTGGCCTCAAAGCTGCTGCAGTCAGTACTGTAATAGCATAACTTCTGTATTAGTCAGAATGCAAATGACCATTTGAAAATTATTCATTCTTAATGGAAATGGCAAAATGTTGAAAGTTATTCTATACATTACACATGCACAGAATTTTATTGCAATTTTGTCTAACTGAAGCTTTAGGTAAGGCTATTTCTTCTTTTCTCTTGAAATCTCTAAGTCAATAAGCTTCACACTAAATAATACTCATGTATCATTTTCAGATCACCTTCTGGTACTTGGTATGTTGCTGGGTGACAATGGAGTCAAAGGTATGGCACCATTCAGAGAGGTGCTTCAGTGCCATGAACAGTAGCTTCTTCATTAATATACAGACAAATGCATATCATCAGGTGACGATGTTGTACACACTATACTGGCATTGAGAAGTGAATTTGAATTAGATAATCCCCAGCTCACTTGCAGCTTTGTTATAAGTTTCTCAGAGAATGCTATAGCATAAATCAACATTTTCCAGCCTAGAACAAATTTAAGCATGTATTCCTCATTGATGCTTCAATAAAATTTCTTTACTGATATATTGGATTGCTCTAGCACCTACACCTTTTGTTTTATGCCATCATAATAAAAAATTTATATTATACCTATATAACCAATAATTTGCTATATATCTACACAGCATCAGTATACTCAATAGTAATGTTTTAACACACATATACACACATCGTATCCATACAGGAAAAACAAATTCTAATGAAGTTGGGTTAATAAATAAATGTGATAATCGTTTTGGGGAATAGAAATGTCCCAGAGAATGTTTTCTTTACTCTAGGCTACACTGGCATAGAATGAAAAGGCCTCCGTTTCTTTGTAAAAGAAAATCACTAGCTTTAAATAAAGACCATTCCACAATGAGAAGTCAATCCCTTGAGTGCTCTCCACAAAGTCAAGCACTCATGGCTGAGGGGTTGGTAGATTCCAAGTCAGCATCATGCAGAAGTTACTGACCTTTCATTCCGCACACAAAAAACTTTCACCTGGTTTCCTAACTCCATGGCTTTCAGAAGTGAATGCTTGAGTACCCTTCTTTGTGTCTTAGCTGCAACCAGAATCATTATTTGCCTCTCAAATATAGCTTTTAGACTGATTGGAAAGATAGTATGGAATACTCTAGATATTTTCATTGTGATAGCTAAGAACCAGTTGGCAAGTGCCCTTTTAAACTGCTTTTTGCTGTACTTAAAATTTTGAGATGTTTCCTCTTAAAGAATATCTACAGAAAAAATGAAGTATCATATTTAAGTTTATGAAGCACAAAACAATCACTCAATAAATGTTAGTGAATTAACTAATTATCATGTACATATTGTCAAGCTAGGCTCTCAGCAGAATAGAATGCCATTTAGGAGACATGGGCAAAAGAAAATAGAATTAATATTACAAAACAAAATAAGTACATTAAGTAGTGCTATTTGCTCTGTGAAAGAAAATAGATAAAGTAGTTTGAAAGATTGAACAGCATGAAGGATTTGAGTTGTACTTTCCATAAAAGAAGACTATCACTAAAGAAGGAAATAGAGGTGAGAAAATAGAAGGGCTTTTTGATGGTCAGAGAACATCTTTAGATAGATCATATGACACCATTAAAAGATTTTCAACGAAAATTTGAGATGTGATCAGAGTTTGGTTTTAGGAAGATCATTTTCTCAGTGGTATGCAGAGAGGAGTAGACAAAAGAAAAATTAGAAATGCATCTTAGAAACCCTTGCAGCATTCCAGCTCTCCAGAAACTAAGACCTAAACCAGAGACAGTGTAATCAGAAATGTGGATGAGATGAACACATCCAAAGTTGTTGGTTAATGACATTGTGAGAAATCAGTGAAAATTTCAAATGACATTTTAAGTCTGGCTAATTTAGAACAAAAAGAAACTATGAAAAGCAATGTAAAAAAGTTATTACAGTTGTAAACTCTGGAATAAAAAATATTTGAGTTTGAATTGCAGCTTCACTGCTGATCAACTTTGTGATCTCAGGGAACTTACATGACATTTCTGTGTTGCAATTTCCCCATCTGTAAAAGAGGACTAATCAAGCACCTACTATAAAGAGATGGCATGAACACAAAATAAGACTACATATGCAAGTAATATTGCTTTTCACATTATAAGTATTAGACACTATTATTAGCAATGTTTTAATGTTTCAAACATTATATATGTTGACTTTGGAGTAACATATTAATATCAAATAAACAATAAGAATTGTGGCATTGGAGCTCTGGAGGGAAGCAGACAGGAGATGTAGAATAGTGTTATCTGAGCCTATAAACATTTGAATCTTAGAATTAACTAGAGAAAAATTATAGGAGTCTCACTTTCTAGTCTCTGAGGTCAAACTCGGATCCATTAAGTGAGTCCGTGGTACCTTGCAATGCATATAAATTTGGGTTTCACCATGTCACAGTTGATTTGGTGTCTAACCCAAACTTCATCAATCAGTTTTTATTTTTATTTTTTTACTTTACATTATTGTATTCCCCATCCATCCCTCTGGTTCATCCCAGTACACCAGCCCTGAGCATCCCGTATCATGCATCAAACCTGGACTTGCGATTCGTTTCACATATGATAATATACATGTTTCAATGCCATTCTCCCAAATCATCCCACCCTCGCCCTTTCCCACAGAGTCCAAAAGACTGTTCTATACATCTGTGTCTCTTTTGCTGTCTCGTATACAGGTTTATCGTTATCATCTTTCTAAATCCCATATATATGCGTTAGTATACTGTATTGGTGTTTTTCTTTCTGGCTTACTTCACTCTGTATCATAGGCTCCAGTTTCATCCACCTTATTAGAACTGATTCAAGTGTATTCTTTTTAATTGCTGAGTAGTACTCCATTGTGTGTATGTACCAAAGCTTTCTTATCCATTCATCTGCAGATAGATATCTAGGTTTCTTCCAGGTCCTGGCTATTATAAATAGTGTTGCAATGAACATTGGAGTACATGTGTCTCTTTCAATTCTGGTTTCCTTGGTGTGTATGCCCAGGAGTGTGATTGCTGGGTCGTATGGCAGCTCTACTTCCAGTTTTTTAAGGAATCTCCACACTGTTCTCCATTGTGGTTGTACTAGTTTGCATTCCCATCAACAGTGTAAGAGGGTTCCCTTTTCTCCACACCCTCTCCAGCATTTATTGGTTGTAGACTTTTGTATCTCTTTAACAAGTGGTGCTGGGAAAACTGGTCAACCACTTGTAAAAGAATGAAACTAGAACACTTCTTAACACCATACACAAAAATAAACTCAAAATGGATTAAAGATCTAAATGTAAGACCAGAAACTATAAAACTCAAAGAGAACATAGGCAAAACACTCTCCGACATAAATAACAGCAGGATCCTCCATGACCCACCTCCCAGAATATTGGAAGTAAAAGCAAAAATAAACAAATGGGACCTAATTAAAATCAAAAGCTTCTGCACAACAAAGGAAACTATAAGCAAGGTGAAAAGACAGCCTTCAGAATGGGAGGAAATAATAGCAAATGAAGCAACTGACAAAGGATTAATCTCAAAAATATACAAGCAACTCCTGCAGCTCAATTCCAGAAAAATAAATGACCCAATCAAAAAATGGGCCAAAGAACTAAACAGACATTTCTCCAAGGAAGGCATACAGATGGCTAACAAACACATGAAAAGATGCTCAACATCACTCATAATCAGAGAAATGCAAATCAAAACCACAATGAGGTACCATTTCACATTAATCAGTTTTAAATTTTATTTGTTTTTATTATTTTTGTCTGTGCTTGGTCTTCTTTGCTGCATGTGGGCTTTCTCTAGTTATAATGAGCGGGGTCTGTGCTTTAGTTGTAGTGCACGTGCTTCTCATTGCAGTGGCTTCTTTTGTTATGGACCACAGACTCTAGGCATATGGGCTTCAGTAGTTGTGGCACATGGGCTCTGTAGCTGCTGCTTCCAGCTCTAGAACACAGACTCAATAGTTGTGGCGCACAGGCTTAGTTGCTCCATGGCATGTGGAATCTTCCCAGACCGTGGATCAAACTTGTGTCTCTTGCATTGGCATGTATATTCTTAACCACTGAACCACCAGTGAAGTCCCATCAATCAGAGTTTTAAAACAAAAATTTTAAATTGGTTTGAGATTGGAGAAATCTTTGAAAATTATTGTCGGCTGTATAGGAGTTCAACTAATGATAGAAAAGTATATAAATTTTCAAAAGTGGAAGAATATTGTAATCTGAGAGCTATAAATCGTTAAGCTTGATGTTTATCCTCAGGAAGTTTTAGAAAAGATAATTAAATAGAGGAAAATTGAGTCTATAAACACGGCGATCATTAGGAGCCTGTATGGGTTTACTAAGAAAAAATACCAAAAACATAATTAGAGAGTTTTAGTGACACTGTCCAGGGAGTTTACAAAGATTTCATAAGTTTGAAGGTTTGAAACGATCCACTAGAACCTACAAGATGTAGTCATGTAAGACTTTAGTATAAAGGCAGAGGTAACAGCTCAACAAGAAAAAGATAGTGCAGATAAGCACCAGGGCTCTAAAAGAATCCCCTGTGCAAGCTCCAAGTTGATTCTCACTAACAAACCTCTCCAGAGTGATCCTTCAAGATGTGTGCAGTGAATCTCGACCTCAGGAGATCTGAATTCATCAGGAGATAAGATTCTTATTAGAACATTTTATGCCTCTCTGGTCACATAGCCAAGTGAAGTTGGCTAACTGGTTGTACCAGTTGTACAATCAGTAAACAAATTGGTTCTAGAAGTTACCAAAATACAATAGTTTCAGATTTTAAATCTCAATGCCCCATTGAAGGAGGAAACAACAGAACAGGCTACATCTTGAAAGCAGGACTCCATCTTGGGCCGGACAGCGAACTTTGAGCTATATGCCCAGTATCTATGGAAACGACATACCAACTGGAAAACCAGACACCCCACTCCCATGGAAGAGCTCCAGGGCTCATACCTAAACTTTTCTTCTGCTAGAAGAATGCCATAATTATCTGTGTAACCGAATAGAATCATAAATCCTATTATGCTAATTGGGGTATGACCACAGGCCTATTGATAATTGTTCACTGTTAACTACCTAGGCTTAAGGCATATGAATCACGGATTTAAGGCATATGAATCACGAGGTTGATTGTATCTTTCTTTTCCTTTGTTCAGACTAGTTTCAGAGCATTTGTGGAGGTGGGTTTGAGCACTTAGGGTATATAAGGTTTTCATAAAAACTGGTCGGGGTCCTTGGCTAAGAGGAGACTCTGCCTTGGGCCCACCAGTGTAATAAACTGCACTCCACTATCTGCATTGTCCTTCTGAGTGAGTTTGTTACCAGGAACATGTGTCTACAACATTTGGTGCATTGGCTGGGAAACTCCTCACTTTGAGGAGACAAGTCCCATTTGGGACTACTCCAAGGCCTTGTGGCTTGAATCTTCTAGAGGGGGGAAGGCGCCTCACCTTTCTGAAAGGATTCTGCTTCTCACCACCCGGACCTTTCATATTAGCAGGTAGTGGATGGCAGCAAGGGATCTGAATACTCAGGTGAGGATAACCCACCTGGCAGCGTGAAAGAGGGGGCCTGATCACCCCCTGGGAGGGACTAGAAGGCGTGCGGACCTACAGGAGTCTGGAATAGGCAGGTGGCAGCAATTGCTTGATATACAGATTGACGAGTGTGTTAGGGCTTAGGAAGGAAATTCGTGAAGGTCATTTAGGAGGTGGTGTCCACGCAGTCTTGGGGAAAATTATTACCAAGCAATCGCCAGGAGATTTTTAGGAGAAGTAGCTTGGTCTTTGTGTGCTCATATTCTGCCCTCCCCAAGGAGGTGTCCCATCTGCTGTGAAATTCTTGACCCCCTTGGAATTGTCAGTCTAGAAGGAGGGGGATACATAAGTATGAATTGGCTTTTCCGGAGACGGCCTGGGACGTGTGATATTTAACCCATTTATGTTTTCATCTGGACCTGATCAAGCCCACCAAGGCAGAACAGATTTTAAAAGTTAAGGGAGAAACAGTCTTGGATCATGTGGTGTTCTGGTTCTGCTGTGTTGACTGGCAGGTGAAGACATGCTGATCCCCCTTCTCCCTCTGGGATCTGGCGGGTAAAGCTCTTCTCACCCCAATTAGGAGGGAGGCAGAATGGCAATTTAAGTGTTTCATTGAGTGGAAATATCAGAAGTACATAGGGTACTGAGAACTGCATAGACAGAATGAAAAGGTAAAGTAGGAGAAGGTCCGAGAAGGCAAGCAAGATGGAGGGGAAGTGAATCTAATGCAACTGTATCGGAGTGCATGATTGAAAATTCAAAGAAGGAATTTGGAGGAGACTATGGGGTGAAGATGACACCTAACTGCCTCCACAAACTCTGTGAAGTCGAATGGCCCCCTATGGGAGTAGGATGGACACCAGAGAATACCATGAACGTAAAAATAGTGGAAGCAGTCTATACAGTAGTCACAGGAGAGCCAGGACACCTGGATCAATATCCATATATTGACTCAGGGCTAGGGTTAGCTCAAGACCCTCCTACTTGGACAAGGTTCTGTATCCAGAGGGAAAGGGGAAAATATTAATGGTACAAAAATTGACTGATGATAAAAAAAGAAATTCTACAGGATTTGGATGGGGTTGACCTTCACCTTCCCCCATACTGGATAATGACGTGCCTGCCTCCCAGTGCTCCACCAGGACCAGAGGCTGCCTTAATGCCCGATCCAGGGTCAGGTGAAGTTCCTGCAGCAGCCGCTGCTCTTTCACCAGCTCTCCTGGAGATGGTAGAGCCACCGTTTCAGCAGACTCCGATCCCAGCAATGGAGACCTCTGGTCAACACCCCCAGAATTCCACCTCAGCCAAACTTCCTAGGCTGTATCCACCTCTCCTGATGAGTACTGATGGGAAGGGGGAAGAAAACACAGGAATTAGACTAAGACTGTGCTCCGCCAAGGAACAGGGGAAAGAACCCCACTACAGATGCAGCCTCTGATTCAGGAGGCATGTGGGCACTACCATCAGCCCCCTGTAGCCTATTATTACCAGCCGTTTTCCTCTACAGATATATTAAACTGGCAGAGACACACTCCACTGTACTCAGGGGAGCCAAAATCCATGATCAAGCTAATGAAGACTATTTTTCAAACCCACCACCCTACATGGGATGACATAATCCAACTACTAGTCTCTCTTTTCAGCACTGAGGAAAGACACAGGATCCTAACTGAGAACTAAAAATGGTTAAGCGAAATGGCACCTGAGGGTACTGCAAACCTGCAGCGGTGGGAAGAGCTAGCCACTCCCAATGAGAGGCCCAATGAGCTAGCCACTCCCAATGAGAGGGACTGTAACACAAAGGAAGGGAGGGGCCACATGGAGAGATATCGGGAGGCTATTTTACAAGGTCTCAAGAGGGGGCCCCGAAAACCTCTGAGTATGGCAAAAACCCTCCGAAGTGATTCAAAGGGAAAGTGAATCGCCCTCTGAGTTCTACGAAAGATTGTGCGAGGCCTGTAGACTTTATACGCCAATAGATCCAGAGGCTGCTGGGTCTCAGATGGTGATAAATTGAGACTTTGTGTCTCAAGCCTACCATGAAAATGTCAGGTGGGGGGACACCAAGTGACTCATGAATTTTTATATACCCCTTAATGCAAAGTACCTTTGTTGGAAAGAGACTTGCTGTCTAAATTGGGGCACAAGTGACCTTTCCCCTCCATGAAAGACCGACTCTTTGAGTTGGCTCAACCACCTATTTACTTTTCTTCTCACAAACCCCTCAAGATGAATGGAGGTTGCATGGTCTGCTGGAAGGGAAACCGGAAGGGCTAAACAGTTGAGAGAGAGAGAGAGTTAACTCAACAATTCCCTGAGGTCTGGGTGGAAGACAAACGCCCCCCCCCCCCCCCGAGCTTGCAAAACAAGTCCCACTGATAATAGAACTCAGTTCAGTTCAGTTGCTCAGTCGTGTCCGACTCTTTGTGACCCCATGAATCACAGAACGCCAGGCCTCCCTGTCCATCACCAAACCCAGTACAATTACATCAGCACCCATCTTGGGCCTGCCAGACCTTGCTAAGCCATTTACTCTTTACGTGACTGAAAAGACAAGGTGGCTATGGGAGTGTTGTCCCAGACTATGCAGACACAGGACAGACCCGTGGCTTATCTCCTGAAACTGCTGGACAATGTTGCCACTGGGTGGCTGGGATGCTTATGGGCAGTTGCTGCAGTTGCCTTACTGGTCCGGGAGAAAGCTGACTTTGGGCCAAGATTTGATCTTAAAAGTCCCACATGAGGTCAACACTCTCCTGCGAGGGGACCCCCATAAATGGCTGTCAACATCCTGGATTACTCAATACCAGGTACTGTTACGTGAGAACCCCCATGTTACTATTGAGCCTTGTTAGGCCCTGAATCCGACCACTCTCCTTCCTGTGGGAGAAGGTGGACCCTCACATGATTGCAAGGAAATATGCCAGCAGACATGACTTGAGAGACTAGCCAAACCCGGACCCAGATTTGGTCCTGTACACCAATGGCACCAGCCTGGTGAAACAAGGACAACGACTGTCAGGATATGCAGTAGTCATGGAAGAAACCATCGTTGAGGCTAGTTCTCTGCCATCACACTGGTCTGCTCAATGGGCTGAACTATATGCTCTAATCCAGGACTTCCAGCTGTCAAAAGGTAAGAAGACAAACATTCACACAGACTTCAGGTATGCTTTTGCCACACTGCATGTACACAGAGCTCTGTATAAAGAGAGAGGCCTTTTGACAGCTAGTGAAAAAGGTATTAAAAATAAGGAAAAAATTAAGACCCTATTAGATGCTTCCTGGGAACCAGAAAGGGTTGCAGTCATACACTGCTGAGGACATCAAAAAGAGGATACCCCGCAGGGTCGATGCATGTTACAGGATGCTCGGGGCTGGTGTGTGGGGATGACCCAGAGGGAGGATAAAGGGAGGAGGGAGGTGGGAGGGGGGTGCTGATGTAATTGTACTGGGTTTGGTGATGGAGAGGGAGGCCTGGCGTTCTGTGATTCATGGGGTTGCAAAGAGTCGGACACGACTGAGCAACTGAACTCAGGAGGGGGAACTCATGAACCCGGGGCGGATTCATGTCAATGTATGGCAAAACCAACCAATATAATATTGTAAAATAATTAGCCTCCAATAAAAAATTAATTAATTAATTTACAAAAAAAGAGGATACCCCCAGGTTCAGGGAAAAGACTGGCAGATAAGACCGCTAAACAAGCAGCCAAGGGCTTGGGGGTGACAAGTGAAACCCCTTTTAAAGCTCTTGTATTGGTGGAGCTGCCTGAGCTAACGTTGGACGCTCCAAAATACACTGAAGCCCAAAACCAACTAGCCAAACCGGAAGGGGCCATCAAGACTGAAAAAGGATGGTTGGAATTGCCAAGTGGCAAACTATTGGTACCGGAGGAGCTGGCACCCACTCTGGTAAGCCAAACATACCAAGCTACCCACCTAGGCCATGATAAACTGGAAGAACTAATTTGAAAATATTTTTTGGTTCCCCGCCTCTCTTCCCTGTGCACAACAAAATCTGAGAAGTGCACTGCCTGCTCACAGGTCAATGTTGCCTCTCCACACAGACAGAAACCTCTGGGGATTCAGCTAAAAGGCACGCTGCCCTTTGAACACCTGGAAATGGACTTCACTGAAATGAAACCTCACCGACACTGCCATTACCTCCTGGTCATGGTATGTACATTCTCGGGATGGGTAGAAGCTTTTCCTACCCAGACTGAAAGAGCAGCAAAAGTAGCCCAGTGCCTGCTTAAGGAGATAGTTACCAGATTTGGATTTCCTACCAGCATTGGATCGGACAATGGCCCAGCTTTCATAGCTGATTTAGTATAACAAGTAATCAAAACCTTAAACATCAAGTGGAAATTACATACAGCATATAGTCCCCAGAGTTTTGGGACAGTGGAAGGAACCAACCTGACACTTAAAGAGACTCTTCAAGTGGATCATAGAGACTGACTGCTCCTGGGTGGACTTGTTTCCGAGGGCTCTGCTCAGACTCAGGATTACCCCACAATCCCATGGCTATTCTCAGTATGAAATTGTGTATGGGAGGCCCCCTCCCACAGTAAAACAGTGTCAACAAATTTGCCTCAGGTAAGGGGAGATGGAACAACTGAGTAAGGTAGTAAATCAGGTAACTAAGTTTGTACAAGAAAGTGTGCCGTTCCCCCTTGGGGAATAGATTCACGAATTTGTGCCCAGGGAACAGGTGTGAGTCAAGGACTGGAAACACAATTCCTTGGCCCGGCATTGGAAGGGTTCATATACTGTTATTCTAACCACTTCTACAGCAGTTAAAGTTGCAGGTGTCACTCCCTGGATCCACCACACGAGGATGAAGAGAACATACCATGCAGACGCAGAAAACGCTGAATGGACTGTGCAGAGGGACCCCACTGATCCTCGAGAGACTAAGATCATCCTTAAGAAGAAGAAGGAAAAGAAGATCCTGGAGAGCCCCTTCAGGATGAAGCCACATAATCAACTCCTGCTGCTTGACATCATCAACGTGATTTTGAATTTAACTTCCGTTTCAACTCGATGTTTTCATCTCATGGGCACATTCCTTTGCGAACTTCCACAACACTTCCACTGGGTATGTGGGGCTATGCCTCTGTCTGTGATGGATGGATTTCCTTGGTGGGTGTCATTGCTCCACCAAGGAGATTTTAAACCACTCTGCTCTTTACTGGGACGACAAAAAGATAATTTTTTTTCTCTTGTCAATCATAATCTCTCCTTGCTCTCTTGGGAGAAAGCCAGAACTACAGTCAATAGACTCGGATCATGGGGTTGCATTTGATGTAAACACCAGTTTCATTGGAGTAACAAAAGCCTATACCTCATATTTAAAGAACAAAAGGAAAAAAGCTCCCTGACCAACAAGGGAGGACAGGCCTCTAGGTGTGTTGAACAATTCTATCAAGTCTGGGATGAATATTTCTGGATGACCCCAGAAAAGGGTCAATTAATTACTCCCACCACTCTATTTTGGGAACAAAAAGAACAAAGGGTAAGATTTGGTGACCTCCATTAGATCGAAAAGAACTAAAATATATGGGGTACCTATTTTCTGAACAATGTAAATGAACATTTGAGGTCACATACCACCCCAACCAGTCCATCCATTGGCCAGGCTCTGATTGGAAGTATAACCCTGGAATCCGCTGGATGGTGCCCAACAGAACACAGTGGTTTTGTGGGCCTAACCTTTAGCCTTGGTTACCAATCGGCTGCTTAGGCCACTGCACACTGGAATTCACTTTTGCCTATGGCAGCATAAAGCCTAACCTACAACAAGCCCTGGTAAATCTACCTTGTTTACATGCTAGGTGGACAAGGTCTGTGTTTCAATGGTGTGATTATATATTGCTGCCTTATTCTTACCTTCTATAGGGACAATATATATTATGATTAAGCTGAAACTCCAATACTTTGGCCACCTCATGCGACAAGTTGACTCACTGGAAAAGTCTCTGATGCTGGGAAAGGTTGGGGGCGGGAGGAGAAGGGGACGACAGGGGATGAGATGGCTGGATGGCATCACCGACTCTGTGGACATGAGTTTGAGTGAACTCCGGGAGTTGGTGATGGACAGGGAGGCCTGGCGTGCTGTGATTCATGGGGTCGCGGAGAGTCGGACACGACTGAGCGACTGAACTGAAGGTAGAGGCCTTGACTAATTTCACAAAACAGGCCCTCCTAGATGGCTAAAGCCTAGATGGCTAAAGCCATCCAAGCCTTAAATGAAAACAAATCCAAATGAGAAAAGTGGTAATTCAAAATAGAATGGCTTTGGACATGCTCATACCTGCTCAAGGAGGGAACTGTGCTATAATGAAGGTTGAATGTTGTGTATATATTCCTGATATATCTGGCAATGTATCAGCTGCTTTAGATGACATGAAAAAACCAGGTAAAAGCAATGTCAAATGAAAACATTCCTTTCTGGACTTCGGTCCTATCTTGGGTGAAGGGTGATTGGCAGAAAACTATATTTACCATTGTTACAGTTGCCTTAATTGTTCTGCTTTGTGGACCCTGCATTTTACAATGTATTATGAACTTTGTAACTCAAAGGTCGGTGTTCTCCCCAAATTGGCGGTCAGAGAGCCAGGGTGTAATATATCTCTGTGAGTGATGCTCATACTATGAGTTAAGAGCATCAAGAGAGGGGAATGAAGCAGGAAACAGAACAGGCTCCATCTTGAAAGTAGGATTCCAACTTGGGCTGGACTGTGGACTTTGAGCTATATGCCCAGTATCTATGGAAATGACATACCAACTGGAAAACCAGACCTCCCTCCTCCACCCCCAACCCCCCAGCCATGGAAGAGCCCCAGGGCTCATACCTAGACTCTCCTAGCCTAAAAGAATACTCTAATTATCTGTGTAACTGAATAGAATCCTAAATTCTATTATGCTAATTGGGGTATGACCACAGGCCTATTGATAATTGTCCACTGTTAACTACCTAGGCTTAAGGCACACAAATCACGGATCTAAGGCATATGAATCACGAGGTTGATTGTATCTTTCTTTTCCTTTGTTCAGACTAGTTTCAGAGCATCTGGGGAGGTGGGTTTGAGCCCGTACACTTAAGGTATATAAGGTTTTCACAAAAACTGGTCAGGGTCCTTGGCTAAGAGGAGACTCTGTCTTGGGCTCGCCAGTGTAATAAACTGCACTCCACTATCTGCATTGTCTTTCTGAGTGAGTTTGTTTCCCAGAACGCGTGGCTACAACACCATCACAAGTAAGAATTAAAGCCAGATATCCAGGCATCTCCAAAGATAAGACTAGAGTTTTCCTGCTGCTGCTGCTGCTGCTAAGTTTCCAGTCATCTGCAAATCAACTCTATCCAACACACAGATCACAGAAGTTCATATATGTGAACTATTCTAATTTCAATGAGAAATTTTATCTTGTATTATATGAACTGTTTTAAGCAAAAGAGAAAAATAGATGACTGTATGATTAGGTTGATTTGTAGTTGGAGAAAGAACTTACTGATATAATGTAATGCCAGTGAAAGAACTCCGTAGAGTATCTTTCCCACAAGGGAGACCCTTCCCAGGGAACAGCGAGACCATTCACGTTCGGATGCAAACAGCAAGAGGTTTATTCAGATACACAGGTACCTGGGGCGACAAAGTCTCTCGGTGGACTTGCGCGCCCAACGGCTGGAGCAGGGGGTTTTTATGGGGTCGGGATGCAGAAAGCGCGGGTACAGAAGCGAGAAGCTTGGTTACAGGGTTTTCATTGGTTGGTTTAAAAGAAAACCAAATGGCGGGGACAGGTTCCAGGATACATGAGCACCTATTCCTGTTCAAAAGATCAAGCTGGCAGAAGCTCATTGGCCAGTTTATACATGCACGGAAGTTCATTGGCCAGCTTATACGCGCGCGGTTTTTTTAGAGGGGGGGGGGCCTCCCTCTTTTACTGATTGGCTCGACTTTTGGCGCCGGCGGGACTTTTCTTGGGAGGAGTTTTTTTTAATTCTTGGCGCCGGCGGGATCTTCTTAGGGAGGAGTCTGTGACTCAAGGTTGTGTGTCGCAATCCCCTCCTCCCTCTAGGGGCTTTTTTAGACCTGGCCCAAGATAGTCAAATTATGGATCTCTCATTCCCCCATTTCTCTTGTAAATAAGAATGGAATCTTCCATTCGAGGGTTTAAGCCATCTCTATTCATAATCACCTTGTCTTATTTGGTGATATTGCTCAGTTAGGACCAAGGCTTGCACAACTGACAGCCTGTCTCTAATGAACTGCATTAGCCGGTTGAAAATGCATGGGCCAAATAATAGTATGAGCAGGATAATGATTAGAGGGCCCATGATGGAGGAGAGTAGGGTCGTGAGCCAGGGAGAGCGATTGAACCAGCTTTCAAACCATCCCTGTTCAGTCTCGAATAATTTTTGTCTCTGTTTGAGCCTTTCTCTTAGCTTAGCCATATTGTCTCTCACTAGCCCGGTATGGTCCGCATAGAAGCAGCATTCTTCCTTTAGGGCTGCACAAAGCCCTCCTTCCTGCAAAAATAGGATATCTAACCCTCTCCTGTTTTGCAAAACTACTTCGGAGAGGGAGGTAAGTGACTTTTCTAGAGCGCTTACAGATTCTTCTAATGCTCTGATGTCCGTGTGCATGGCGGCCTGGAGCCGTCCGAACTGACTAGTTTCTATGAGTGCTGCCGTCCCCGTGCCTAATCCTGCCGCTATTCCTCCCACTCCGAGCAGCACGGCCAGGGTGATGGAAACAGGCTCTCTCTTATACCGAGACCTTTTTTCAAAATAGTTATAGACATACTCAGAACTATGGTAAGTTATTTTAGGCCATAACTCAACCAAGACACAGTAATCAGTGGTTCTGTTAAGCACTGCGGCAGAGACACATGGGGTTAGCCCGGTGCTGCAAGCCCAATAGGTCCCATTAGGGGCTTCTAGGTAGTAGGTGCCTCTGGTTACCTTTTTGGTGATGTTGCATAGGGCCTGGTGGGTTTTAGGAACAGTCCCGAGGCAAAGTCCTTTCCCAGATACTTGGGACAAGGTTAGTTTGTGTTGAGTGCCAGAAGCACATCGGCCGGAGACCTGGGTATGATTGGAGTAGTTGGAGTAGTTGCCCCCGACTGCTATACCCTCGTAATAAGGGGGGCTAGACACTAAGCATAGCCAGCACTCTTGGGTCCTGTCAGGGTCAGAGGCGTTAAGGGCGAGGTAGGCTCCCTGTACCAGGTTGAATAATCGAACCCTAGCTTCTGGTGTAGGGGTCTCTGATGGTCCTGACAGAGGTGTCAACTGACTAGGTGAGGGGGTGTTACTTTTAATTTCTGAGCTATTTTTAGGGACTTGGGGGTTAGGAGCTGTCAGGACGGTGTTGGGTCCGACAGCAGCAGTGGGGCCTTGTGTTTTTATGGTTTGGAGGATGGTTATGATACCCCCGTAGAAGGGGCCCCACCAGGTGGGGCCTGCATTGGTCTGAATTCCCCAGCTGAGCCCCGAAGCCCAATGGAGTTTTTTTGCTGTTTCTTGGTTGAACGTTATCTTAACTTGGGCATATTTATCTTTTCCGTCTGGGCCTGGGGAATATGCACCCTCGTCGGGGGCCTTTAGTGCAAACGAAAAGGTAATTCCATCCCTGTTTCCAACGTCCCACTTACGGTTGCCATCATTAGAGGTCACGCAGGACCAAGAACTACACCAATAATGTTGCATGCCCCCGCAAGTTTTCCAGTTTTTCAGGTACCCTGGGCATGCCCAAAACCCGTCGGCCTGCAGAAGTCCCCCAGTCCCATCTATCTGTACAATGTCTTTGAAGTTGAAATACAGATCTGGCCACCAAGTGTTGGGGGGGTGAATCTCGGTGGTTGAGTTGAGTACCTCGCCAGTTAGCCCATCTAGAAGTTTCCAGGTTATTTGTTTTGGGGTATGGGGGTTAGCAGGGGATACAGGTGACAGGGAACTCAAGATTATAAGGATTATAGTTATATAATTTTTGAAAGTCTTATCTTGAGTGGATTTTGAGAGCGTTGAAGCTTCCATCGGGGCGGTCCGTCCGGGCTGTCTTGGCTGGTGTCGGCGGAGCCTGATGACGGGGCACGCTTAACGTGCGAGGAGTGGATCCAAGCAGCGATGCCGTCTACCTTCAGGGCTGTTGGCGTGGTTAAAAGGACTGTATACGGTCCTTTCCACCGGGGTTCTAGGTTTGCGGTCTGATGTCTGCGGACCCAGACGGAATCTCCGATCTGGAATGGGTGTGGAACCACTGGCTTTTTCAGCTGTTCCTGGTAAGCTGCGGCCAACGGTTTCCAAACCTCTCTTTGCACGATCTGGAGTGCCTGTAAATGAGCTTTTAAGGAAGGGTTGTTAGCGTGGTTTGCAATGTGGGGGTCAAGGAGGGTGGCGACTGGTGGTGGAGCCCCGTATAATATTTCGAACGGTGTCAGACCATGGGACCCTGGGGTGTTTCTGGCCCGATATAGGGCCAGAGGCAGTAGGAACACCCAGTCTCTAGAGCCAGTTGCAAGCGTTAATTTGGACAAAGTCTCCTTGATGGTTCTGTTCATCCGTTCTACCTGTCCTGAACTCTGGGGTCTATAAGCACAATGTAATTTCCAATTGATCCCCAGTAGCTTAGCCACCAGCTGACTTACCTGGGAGACGAAGGCCGGCCCATTGTCTGTCCCCAGCGTTTGGGGCATCCCGTACCTGGGGAAGATCTCTTCCAGCAATTTTTTGGTGACTGTCTTGGCTGTTTCTTGCTTCGTAGGGAAGGCCTCTACCCAACCGGAGAAAGTGTCCACGAATACTAAGAGATATTTGTAACCATATAGTCCTGGTTTTATCTCTGTGAAATCAATTTCCCAATGAGTACCCGGTCGGTGTCCTCGCGCCCGGGCCCCGGCTCCATATTGGACTTTCCCAGCATTGACCTGAGCGCAAGCCCTGCAGTTGTCTGCTATTTATTGTAGGAGATTGTCTCTTCCTAACAAATAGTGGGTGTTTTCTTCTCTATTCAAGAGGGTCTTTGTTTTTCGGGGGCTGAGGTGGGTCAGTCCATGTAAACGATTTAATAATTCTAAAGTCTGTTTTTTTGGCATTACAGGTTTTTCTTTATAAATCCAGTACCCTTGTGTTGGTTCATAGGAAGCCCCCATTTTTCTCAGTAAGTCCGTATCCTCCTTAGTATACTGGAAGGGGCAGCGCACGGGAGCAGTACCAGCAGTTTTTGAGGTCAGGGGAAGGGTTTGCGAGGCTTTCGGCGATTTACATGAGGCTGCCTCTCGGGCGGCCTGGTCAGCCATTCTGTTACCGCGTGCCTCAGGATTGTCTCCCTTTTGGTGTCCCGGGCAATGGATGATACTGAGTTTTTGGGGAAGGAACAGGGCTTTTAGCAGAGCCAGGATTTCAGTCTTATTTTTAATCTCTTTTCCCTCAGAGGTCAGGAGCCCTCTTCGCCGATAGATTTCTCCGTGGATATGGGCTGTGGCGAACGCATACCGGCTATCCGTATATACGTTAAGCCTCTTACCTGCTGCCATCTGGAGAGCCTTGGTCAGGGCGATAAGCTCGGCCCTTTGGGCGGAGGTTCCTGGCGGTAGAGCCTCTGCCCAGATTACCTCTGTTTCTGTAGTCACGGCCGCTCCTGCTCTTCTTTCCCCATTGTCCATGAAGCTACTGCCATCAGTGTACCAGGTGATATCTGCGTCTGGGAGTGGTCGATCTGACAGGTCTGGCCTGGTTCCGTGGGTTTCCGCGAGGATCTGGTGACAGTCGTGCAGCTCTGGTTCTTCCGGGAGTGGGAGCAGGGTGGCAGGGTTGAGTGCCACGACGGGACCAAAGTGAACTCGGTCCGTGTCCAGAAGCATAGCCTGATAGTGGGTCATTCGGGAGTTGGACAGCCAACGGTCTGGTGGCTGTCTGATAAGGGCTTCAACCGCGTGTGGGGCAAAGATGGTTAAGGGCTGCCCCATGGTCAGCTTGTGGGCGTCCTTGATGAGGACCGCAATAGCTGCCACCATGCGCAAACAGGGTGGCCAGCCTGAAGCCACGGGGTCTAGCTTTTTCGAGAGGTAGGCTACAGGGCGTTTCCAGGGTCCTATATCCTGGACTAGGACCCCTTTTGCGTAGCCTTGTCTCTCATCTACAAACAGTCCAAAGGGCTTGGTCAGGTTTGGGAGCCCGAGAGCTGGGGAAGTCAATAGGGCTCTCTTGACATTTTTGAAGGCCACGGAATGTTCCTCCCGCCAGTCAAAGAAGGCTCCTTGTTTTGTAAGGGGGTACAGAGGTGCGACCATCTCGGCAAAGCCTGGTATCCAGAGGCGACAGAACCCTGCAGCCCCCAGGAATTCCCGCAATTGGCGGGGGCTTTTGGGGGCAGGGATGTTCATAATGGTCTGTTTACGAGCTTCTGTCAGCCACCTCTGTCCCTCTTTGATCTGGTATCCCAGATAGGTGACCTGTTGTTGACAGATTTGGGCCTTTTTCGCCGAAGCCCGATATCCTAGAGTCCCCAGGGTTTCAAGGAGGGCAGACGTACCTTCTTTGCAGCTTTTCTCCGTCTTTGCCGCTAACAGAAGATCATCTACGTACTGTAGTAGGATGAGAGCTGGATGTTGGACTCTGAAGTCAGCCAGGTCCCGATGCAGGGCCTCGTCAAAGAGAGTTGGGCTGTTTTTGAACCCTTGTGGGAGTCGGGTCCATGTCAACTGGCCGGATATCCCCTGCTCGGGGTCTCTCCATTCGAAGGCAAAGAGGAGTTGGCTATTTGGGTGCAGTCTTAGGCAAAAGAAGGCATCTTTGAGATCTAGCACCGTATACCAGGTATGTGACGGAGGCAACCCACTTAGTAGATTGTATGGGTTAGGGACTGTGGGGTGAATGTTTTCCACCCTCTTGTTGACTTCCCTCAAGTCCTGGACTGGCCTGTAGTCTCCTGACCCCGGCTTTTTTACAGGGAGGAGAGGGGTGTTCCATGGCGACTGGCAGGAGATCAGAATCCCCTGATCCAAAAGTCTCTTAATGTGCGGCCTAATTCCTTGGTACGCTTCTTGGGACATGGGGTATTGTCTAATCGACACAGGGGAGGCTGTGGCCTTTAGGGGTATTATCAGTGGTGACTGTCGGACGGCTAGCCCCATTCCCCCGGTCTCGGCCCAAGCTAGTGGAAATTTTTGCAGCCAGGGGGTGATGGCAGCAAGGTCTTTGGTCTTGTCGGGTCCTGCTTCCTCGTAAAGTTTGTATTCATCTTCTAACTTTAGGGTCAGGACATGAAGGGGTTGTCCTTGGGGCCCGGTAACATGGGCCCCTGTCTCTTTAAAATGTACTTGTGCCCTTAGTTTTGTAAGGAGGTCTCGGCCCAACAGGGGGTAAGGACAGTCAGGTACGTGCAAAAAGGAATGAGTTACCTCTCCGGTAGCCAGATGTACCTTCCGGTCCGTGGTCCACCGATACCGCTTGCCCCCTGTGGCTCCTTGGACCCAGGCCGACTTGTTGCTCAGAGGTCCCGTCGGATGAGTCAACACGGAGTGTTGTGCGCCGGTGTCCACCAGGAAGGTGACAGGTTGCCCCCCAACGTCAAGGGTTATCCTAGGCTCAGGGGGGGGCTCCTGGCCCTGACTTTCCTAATCTTCTAGGGTCAAGAGGGACGTCTGGGGCTTTGGTCGGCGGGCCCCCTTTGGTCGCCTTGGGCAGTCCTTGACCCAGTGACCCTTTTCTTTACAGTAGGCACATTGGTCTTTTTCCACTCGGGGCCCCTTCTTGTCTCCCCCTAACTTATCCTGTCGCTGCTCTGATACTACGGTGGCTAGCAATTTGCTGAATTCTTTATTTCTCTTGCGATCTCTCGCATTTTCTCTCTTTTCTGCTTCTTTTCTAAGCCTCTCGTCTCTCTCTTCTGCCTCTCTTTTTAGTCTTTCATCTCTCTCTTCTCGAGTCTCCCTCTTATTGAAAATGCGTTCTGCCTCTTTTACTAAGTCTTGTAAGGAACTTTCTTTGAGGTTGTCTAGCCTCTCAAGTTTCTTTCTAATGTCTGGTGCAGATTGCCAAATAAAGGACATAGAGAGGTTACACCCTGGGTCTTCAGGATCGTAAGGAGTATATATACGATAGGCTTCTTTAAGCCGTTCCAGGAATGCGGAAGGGGACTCCTCAGGACCCTGAATAACCTGTTTTACCTGGGCCAAATTGGTGGGGCGCCTTGCTGCCCCATGGAGACCCGCTATGAGCAACTGGCGATAGAGACGTAGGTGGTTCCTACCTTCAGCTGTGGAGAAATCCCAGTCGGGACGTTCCAGAGGGAAGGCGGAATTAATCTCGTTAGGCAGTTGCGTGGGACGGCCATTTTCGCCTAGGACGTTTTTTCGAGCTTCCAGGAAGACCTTTTGCCTCTCTTCAGTGGTCAGCAGCGTTTGTAGCAGTTGCTGGCAGTCGTCCCAAGTGGGTTGGTGAGTAACTAGGATGGACTCAATCAAAGAGGTTAACATGGAGGGATCTTTGGAGAAAGGGGGGTTGTTATTCTTCCAGTTGTAAAGGTCGGAAGCAGAAAAGGGCCAGTATTGGGCCTGGCCGTTGGACCCCGTTCGCAGGGGAAGGGCCTGGGAGGTGGAATCTGGAGGTGGCTCTCTGCGGACTCTTAGTCGTCCGGCCACCGGGGACGGTGCTGGCGCGACTGGGGCAGGAGCCGCCGCTGCGGCTTCCCTTGTTGGGGCTGGGTCTCGGTAGGGTGGGGGGTCCTCGGCCAACAGATCTATGAGTAGGTCATCTCCCGGCGGCAACACAGTGGTTGCTGTAGGTTTTTCTTTTTTAACCTTTTCCCGTGGAGACTTAGTTAGGGCGGGATATAGGGACGAGTGGGTAGGCGGTTGGGCCGAAGCAGGGAGGGGGAGAGGTGGAAGGGCAGGGGCCGATGGGGGAAGGGGGCGCTTGGGATTGACGAAGGGCTTGACCCATGGCGGAGGGTCGTAGGCCAGGGCTTCCCAAGTCACGATGTATGCCACTTGGTCGGGATGACCAGGGGGCCCGGGATCCATCACTCTTGCCTTTACCTGGAAAATAGTATCAAGGTCAAAGGTCCCATCCTGTGGCCAGCCCACATTGAAGGAGGGCCACTCGGACGAGCAAAAGGTTGTCCATTTCTTTTTTCGGACTTCTACTGACTGGTTATGGGCGATGTCTTGGACATCTTTCCAATGCTGTAAAGTAAGACTCAGGGGGGTGGTTAGAGATTGACCCATTTTTTCTAGTACGAGTACTCCTGTTATAAGACAAACAAACACGACACAGAGACTAATACACCAAAATCGCACGGCACGGTTTTTGCGCAAAACTGAAAACAAAAGCTCGGATGGAGGCGTAGATGAGGGTCCGGATCCCTCGCCTCCCTGAAGTTTCACGTACCCCTCGGACAAGGGCGGAGCCCCGAAAAGTCCGACTCTGGTCGTGAACTGAGACGGATGAGCACCGAAAAATCGGGCTCCAGTTAGCCTTGGAACGTCTTCCAGGCTTGCGGAGGGAAGTTCGAGCTCGTCAGCTCCTTTCTGACTCCGCCAGATACAGATTGTTTCAGCTGAAACTCAAGTCGCACCACAACAGACACACAGAAAGTACGAAAACATAAAACAGTAAAACATAAAACGCTGGCCAGCTTACCTCCCGACGAGGGGTCGATGGTCCCTGGGCGAGGGGGGGTCTCCGGATCCCGGACGAGCCCCCAAATGAAAGAACTCCGTAGAGTATCTTTCCCACAAGGAAGACCCTTCCCAGGGAACAGCGAGACCATTCACGTTCGGATGCAAACAGCAAGAGGTTTATTCAGATACACAGGTACCTGGGGCGACAAAGTCTCTCGGTGGACTTGCGCGCCCAACGGCTGGAGCAGGGGGTTTTTATGGGGTCGGGATGCAGAAAGCGCGGGTACAGAAGCGAGAAGCTTGGTTACAGGGTTTTCATTGGTTGGTTTAAAAGAAAACCAAATGGCGGGGACAGGTTCCAGGATACATGAGCACCTATTCCTGTTCAAAAGATCAAGCTGGCAGAAGCTCATTGGCCAGTTTATACATGCACGGAAGTTCATTGGCCAGCTTATACGCGCGCGGTTTTTTTAGAGGGGGGGGGGCCTCCCTCTTTTACTGATTGGCTCGACTTTTGGCGCCGGCGGGACTTTTCTTGGGAGGAGTTTTTTTTAATTCTTGGCGCCGGCGGGATCTTCTTAGGGAGGAGTCTGTGACTCAAGGTTGTGTGTCGCAATCCCCTCCTCCCTCTAGGGGCTTTTTTAGACCTGGCCCAAGATAGTCAAATTATGGATCTCTCACCAGTATGAATTTATATTTTCTTTAACGTGAGGCACATGGATCATATTTTTATATGTTTAAGTCGCATTTGTGTCTCTTCTCTGTGAAGTCCCTATAGTTTTTGCAGGGCTAGATGAACTGTAACAGGCAGGAGAATAAAGGGGTAATTTATCCATGCAGTGAGAAAAGCCCAGAAGAAGGCAATGTTTGTATGATGCAAAAAGTCACAAATTGGTGTATATTTTAATAGCATTAAGTGAGTAAAAGAAGTAGTAGTGAGAAGTGAGGCTGGAGAGGATGATGAGAATCTTATCATTGTAAACCACAAATTGGCACTTGCCATAGGTCCTTGCCACCTACACTACAAGGATTAAATCATGTTCTGCTGCACTGCTGATCTGCACTGCTGATCAGGGTGAAGAGCAGAAATGAGGTACTCTGTACTCCCAGAAAACTGGCAGAAGAGGTCTTCAGATAGTTCGATATTCTCAAGAGCTGACTGTAAGAACCCAATTCTTGAATCTCCTCACATCTAGAAAAGCATTCCATTCCGTTCCATTCAGTCGCTCAGTTGTGTCCGACTCTTTGCGACCCCGTGGACTGTAGCCTACCAGGCTTCTCCAGGCAAGAATACTGGAGTGGGTTACCATTTCCTTCTCCAGGGGATCTTCCCGACCCAGGGATCGAACCTGGGTCTCCCGAATTGGAGGCAGACGCTTTAACCTCTGAGCCACCAGGGAAAAGCATTAAAACATTAAAATCCTTCGTGGTGATGACTGTTTCTTATGACTAGCAGAAGCTTCACAAGACTAGCAGAAACTTTCTAAAAAGTAAATATGCTTGATTGCATGTACTCCCCCTTTACCAGAATCACATGTATACTGTTCTTCCCCCCTACCTCTTTGGAACAGTTTGTCAGAGCTATCTGAGGTATTATCTCCCAGGGTTCAGTCCTCACATTGCCCCAAATAAAACTTTACTCACAACTCTCACGTTGTGCATTATAGTTGACATGTTATTAACTTGACCTTAGATTTATTCTAGATCTTTAAGTATCAGAAACACCTGACATTCTTTTAAAGTAGTGCCTCAGGATGCTCACTTTAGGATTTTAATTCTACAAGATTAATGTGAGAACCACATGCCTAGGACAAATAGTGATCTAACTGAAATCAATCTGAAAATCAATTTAATGAACCATAATGCCAGTGCTTTGAGGTTTTTTGTTTGTTTGCTTTTAATTAAACACAAAAATAGAAGAGAAAAGAACAGGGGTTGAGAATAGAGGGGAAGATACTGAAAGCGAAAAAAGCAGAGAGATAAAACTCAAAAAGAGAATATCAAAATGCATTGCAGATTACAATTTAGACTTCCTAAGTATGTTTATACATACAGTGAGTATTTATTTGCATGTGCTGGTGTTCCAGGAGGTGATGGGAAAATACAAAATGTAATTTTTGCTCTAAGTCATGGTCAGAAAGTTTGAAAATCACTGCCTTAGGCTAGGTGGTACTGTTGAAGGATTTTAAGCAGATGAATGGCATGATCAGATTGAATTTTAGATTTATCCCTTTAAAAGCCTACAGGGAAGAGAGCTTCCTTTTCAACAAATTGTATGCAGGCAAGATCTGAAAACCTCATTTGAATATATCTAAAGCAAAATCCTTTTATTTGATATGCAAATGAATGTGCATATTTTTAAAATAGAAAAATAGCAAGTTATCAGGAGGATCTTTCTTTATGGAACATTTCATTTATTAATTTACACAAGTATCTACATTATTTTCAGCACTTTTGTAAGTGCTAAACACACTAGTAAATGAAACAAAGTCCTTGCCCTTGTTAGGCTTGTAGTCTAGTCAGAAGTGCCACACAGCAGTAAACTCTGGCAGATTTTGTTTCCCAAAGATGACAGCAACAATATTTCCCATCTTGTATTCTCATCAAACAACATCATTTTAATACTTCTCCCATCAATTAGTGCATCTATGCTGATGCTGGGAAGGATTGGGGGGCGGGAGAAGAAGTGGACGACAGAGAATGAGATGGCTGGATGGCATCACCAACTAGATAGACATGAGTTTGAGTGAACTCTGGGAGCTGGTGATGGACAGGGAGGCCTGGCGTGCTGTGATTCATGGGGTTGCAAAGAGTCAGACACGACTCAGCGACTGAACTGAACTGAACTGATGCTCATTTCTCTTGAAAATGGGCAAGCTTTTATAATTATCTGAGTCAATTAAGTGTGCTGGAAAACTCTTGAGGTTTTTAATATAATGGAAACAATCAGACTGAAGCAGCTATGCTGTGAGTAAGCTGAAACTAGCCACACTGAGAGTTCATGTGAAGAGGTCATGAGACAACATGGAAGAAAAGAGGATATCCAGCCAGTCCCTAGATGCATCCCCACTCTTTCAAGCTGCATCCACTGTGCTCTGCAATTGCACGGGAGAACCACAGTCAGGATAACTCAGCAGTCATCAACACCTTATTTGAATATATCTATTCAAATTATGTATTCAAATCCTGATGCATCAACACCATGAGGGGTAATAAAGTAAAAATACTTGTCTTGAGCTACTAAGTTTTGGGGTAATTTGTTAAACAGCAATCAATAAAGGGAACACTGACAAAAAACAAATATAGTTCCAGTCAAATGGTGGTTAATTGCTAAGAAAAATAAATAAGTGTAGCTCATAGAAGGATAGTAAATAAAGGAAAGAAAAGTAGCAGGCTACCCAAGCTGGTCACAAAAGGCCTTACTGATAAAGTGATAAAGAGGGAAGAAAGCAGAGGAACAGCTCTGCAGAGATATGGGGAAGAAGAACTGCAGAGACAGAAAACAGAAGACAGTAGGTGTCAAGACTGAAGTACAGAATGCTTGGTATGGACAAGGAACCCTAGAGCAGGTGAATGACAGAGTGGGGAGATGAGATCATAGAGAAGGGAGAGGATGGGGAAGGGAGAAAAGAAACCTAAATAATGAGTGCTATAGGGTTTTATTTTTTAGAATTTTTATTTTCACCCTGGATGAGATGGGAAGGTTTAGAATGGTTTTGAAAAGAGATTTGACTTTTCTTAAAGGATCTTTCTGGCTTCTGTGGTGGAGATTAGAAGGAGTGTAGAAGAAGCTACAAATTAAAAATAAGAGGCTTAATTCTCTCTGTTGAAAATAGAGCCGCCCCCCCCCATCCCTTTTCTTAGAGAACTTGTAAATTCTTTCACTGTCTCTTTGAAATGTATGTAAATCTTTTCAAAATCTAAATAAGTCTCCTGCCAGCTTTACAACCTAGGAATGTCTTTCTCAAGGGCCTGAGAGCCATTTCTTTGAAATGTAATCATTAAAAATGATAGCACCCCTATCTCCCAGGTTCTGCAGGAAAGCACAAGTCTAACTTCTGTGGGGTCCTTGCTCCAAGTTGTAAAACAGGCTCTTGCCATAAGAATATGAGAAGGTTTTACATCTGCTTTGGATAAAACCAATTCTCTAACACAAAAGGTCACTCATTTTACCAAATGAATTTAGAATGAACTGTGTGTGACAAATTTTGCTGGCAGGTGCTCTTACTTGAGAATTAGTTATTTATCTTGAAAACATGTATGTTTCTGCAGGTTGTATCTGCTTCATTGTATAAAAGGGAGATATTTCTTCTGTCTTTGCAACCTCCTAGTGGTCGCCTGTGATGTACATCAAACTCTGGTTTAATGCTTATTCAGTAATAAAATTGTTTATTTTCTACCTTTGTGAAGAGACTTCTAGGCAGGAAGAATATTTTCTTTTTGATATATCCCCCCGAAAAGGACAAGGGCAGAAACAAAGAAAATAGTTAAGAAATCGATGTGATACTCCAGCAGATAAGTAATGGAGACTGGCAGCACCTGAAGCAAGGGACTGAAATATGAGTCCCTTCTAAACGATTCTAAACCTTCCCATCTCATCCAGGGTGAAAATAAAAATTCTAAAAATAAAACCCTATAGCACTCATTATTTAGGTTTCTTTTCTCCCTTCCCCATCCTCTCCCTTCTCTATGATCTCATCTCCCCACTCTGTCATTCACCTGCTCTAGGGTTCCTTGTCCATACCAAGCATTCTGTACTTCAGTCTTGACACCTACTGTCTTCTGTTTTCTGTCTCTGCAGTTCTTCTTCCCCATATCTCTGCAGAGCTGTTCCTCTGCTTTCTTCCCTCTTTATCACTTTATCAGTAAGGCCTTTTGTGACCAGCTTGGGTAGCCTGCTACTTTTCTTTCCTTTATTTCCTATCCTTCTATGAGCTACACTTATTTATTTTTCTTAGCAATTAACCACCATCTGATTAAGTATGTTTATGTTTTTTTTTCAGTGTTCCCTTTTCCTGATGGTGGGGGCTTGGTATTTTTTGCAACTAACAATAAGTAGCCAAAGTTATTCTTTCTCTTATCCTTTCATTCATTTAACTAAAATGTATCTAGTTCTTTGTTATCTGCCAGATATGAACTTAGACTCTAGCAGAAATTAAAATAATAATGATACTATTTGTCACATCTCAAACTGCATAGCTTTTAATTCTTCTAGCTTCTCAGTCAGTGTGCAAGATGCAGAGCCAATTTATTCAATTTTATGTGGATTTTTGGAGTATTTTTGTTGTAGCCACGCATTCCAGGAAACACATTCACTCAGAAGGACTATGCAAATAGTGGAGTGCAGTTTATTACACTGGTGGGCCCAAGGCAGAGTCTCCTCTTAGCCAAGGACCCTGACCAGTTTTTGTGAAAACCTTATATATCCTAAGTGTATGTGCCCAAACCCACCTCCCCAAATTCTCTGAAATTAGTCTGAACAAAGGAAAAGAAAGATACAATCAAAGTTAACTCGTGATTCGTATGCCTGAAGCCTAGGTAGTTAACAGTGGACAATTACGATAGGCCTGTGGTCATACCCCAATTAGCATAATAGAATTTATGATTCTATTCATTTACACAGATAATTAGGGTATTCTTTTAGGCGAGGGAGAGTCCAGGTATGAGCCCTGGGGCTCTTCCATCTAGGGGGTCTTGTTTTCCAGTTGGTATGTTGTTTCCATGGATACTGGGCATATAGCTCAAAGTCCACAGTCCGGCCCAAGATGGAGTCCGACTTTCAAGATGGAGCCGGTTCTGTCTGTTTCCTCCTTCATTTTCTTTTGTAGGTTATCAACTCAAAGAAAAATTTCAATATGAACAGAATAGTCAATACTAAAGTAAATGAAACCATATACATATGACAATAAAAGTGACAATAATATTAAAATAATGAAATAAGGTCTAAAGTCCGCTTATTAAAATTTGTGTTCCTGCTATTTATATAGTATTTTTGGCAGTATTTCTTCTTGATATAGAGGGAGAGATGAAAGAGAAAAGAGGAGAAACTAAAATATCCGGCATTTTTCCCAAAGTAGGAAAAAACAGGAATAATTTGTAATTTCCAATTTGTTTCAAACTTTCTATCCAATATTTCAGAGATGAGTCATAGGGAGGATTTGTGTACTAAAATTTTAAAGGGTTGAGGGGAACTTGTGCCCATTATTTGGAATTCAGAAGAATCTGTGTTTTTATCTAAAAGTAAAATCCAATTAAAATGAATACTAATAAGATTATTAAGTGAGCTTCATTGAAACCTATTGCTATCCAAGAAATACTTGAGCATTTTGTTTAGCATAATGATCATTCCAGAGTTTCTGTGAACACGCTTTTGATTGGTGACAGTCCAACAAAACTGAACTTTTTTCAAACAAGGCAGTTTAATATTCTGAGAACAGGGAGACAAAAATATCCAAATTTTCTTCACTGACTTCTGCACCAACACTGGGATCAGTTCTTGGCAGGTTGAATTGTGCCAGACATAAGGGAGTGATTTTTTTATCTCCCTAGCTAGTTTTTATTTTATTAGCATAAAACATTAAGAAATATGATCTCTAAAGAAAAGTTAAAGTAAACATTTGTATAGGTGTATGACTGCGTTATCCTTGCCCAGTCCTATCAGATCCTTTGCAACCCCATGAACTGCAGACTTCCAGGATCCTCTATCCTTGGAATTCTCCAGGTAAGAATACTGAATTGGGTTGCCATTTTCTCCTCCAGGAGAGCTACCTGATCAAACCCGCCTCTCCTTGGTCCCCTGCACTGGCAGTGGATTCTTTAACATTGAGCTGCCTGGGAATCCCAAACATCTACCTAGCTAAACCCAAATGATAAATAATTCAAAAATGCCATTTTGACCTAGGAAAATCTCCCAGTGAGGAAATTAGTTTGAGTTGCTAAATTGTGTAGAAGGGCTGTCTACACCAGTTGAATCCACTCAATCATTGTTCAACTTCTTGGCTTTATGTTGATAGAGCTAAAATAAGTCCTTCAGTTAAGGGCAACACTTTGGAATAGAAAGAAATCAGTATTTGAAACTAGAATAATTAGGTCCTTGGTTTCTAGACATGTAAACATAGGCAAGTGAGGTAACATTAAACTGAGTCTCTCTTCCTGTTCAAACTTGAAATAATGATAACACTTCCTACATTGTAACACTTAGTATGAGTCGTATGAAAAGGTGCAATCATAAGAACCTTGAAAACAGTAACCTATTTTTAAAATTAAGGCATAGTGGTTCACAGGGTCGCAAAGAGTCGGACACGACTGAGCGACTGAACTGAACTGAACTGAATATTTCAATTATTGAAATATTGATTTTAAATGTACAAATAATTTTCTACTTCTTCTTATTTGGCCTTTAGGGATGTCACAATAATTTATAAAATCATTTAAAATGTTTCAGTAATTCAAGTAACAAAAACACTCATTCCTTTTAGAAAAAAGAACCAGGTAAATGAAGGTCAGTGTTAATAGTAATAAAGCATGAATTATTAACAACAGATAGCTAATGCCTACATCCTAGTTTATGATAAACTCATGTGGAAAAATTAATAAGTAATATATTATAAACTTAGCACTTAGTGATCATGCCTTTGCTTAAAGGGACTGACAAAGTAAACTCTCTGCCTTAGGAGGAGGGATGTATTGAAGAAGGTAGAAGCCATATTCACAATCCTCACCTCATTCATTTATTCAATAAAATATTTATTGAGTTCCTCTTTGTGGCGAGACAAGAGGAAACCCTGATAGAATGCTTTATGTCTGAAAAGAATGAAAAATTGGAAAAAAGTGGAAGATGCATTTATATGTATACATTCATTCAGTAAAAATGGATTGAATCTGGGACCATTCCAGGCAGAAGGAACATAGCAATAAATAAGATAAGCATTATACTTGCCATTTCAGAATTTAGAAAGTGATTATTAAACAAATATTTACAGTAAATAAAGATGATTGTTGTGATTAAGAAAAGCAGAATAATATGGGAACATAAACCTAAACTTAGTCAGTGAAGTCAAAGACAAGAACTGAAGTGTGATTCACCTGAAGTGTAATTAGGTAAGGTGAGAGGGAAGAGTGTCCTCCGAAGAGAACACTTATGCAAATTTTGAAGGAGGGTCTTCTCTTCCCCCTCCCAACTGAGACTAAGAAAATTTCTTCATTAAATGTCACCCTAGCACCTTGCACTTCTATAACACTCACATATTTGCAATTATTTATTTTAATGCCTATGTTATTAATCATTTTGTAATTTCCTCAAGGGGAGGGAAAGTGCTTCATTTATCACTGTATCCCACCTCTTAGGACAGGGGTGGTTATTTAAAGGAGCTTGATAAATAAAGACTAAATAAAATTTAGTTAATGAAAGAAGTTTAGTGAAGCTAGATGTGAGAACAATAAAAGTAGTTTGGGGAGAAATGAGATTGGAAATATGGCCAAAGGCCAATCTTTATTCTAATTTATGGGAAAGCCATTGAACTATTTTATGAAGAGCACTAAGCTGATTACAGTTGTGGGTTTTGGAAGATTACTCTGGCTAGAGAATAAAGAAAAGTTTGGAGAAAATCTCACCAGCAGAAAAAGATACCAGTTAGGAGATATGTAATACTTCTTGTGATTGATAATGGTGACCTGGTTTAAGCTGTAATGGTAGATCTGAAGAGTAGTGAGTGGACTCTGGAAATATTTAGAAAGCTTAAAAAAAAAAAAAAAAGGCCAAAGTTATGGATATCCTTACTTCAATTCTGCCTTTGTCAGTCTATTTATACCACAAAAATAAACTGAATATCTAATACAAACACAATTGTGAAGACATAAACTCACATACTAATTCAGTTCAGTTCAGTTCAGTCGCTCAGTCGTGTCTGACTCTTTGCGACCCCATGAACCACAGCATGCCAGGACTCCCTGTCCATCACCAACTCCTGGAGTTCACTCAAACTCATGTCCATCGAGTGGGTGATGCCATCCAGCTATCTCGTTCTCTGTCGTCCCCGTCTCCTCCTACCCCCAATCCCTCCCAACATCAGACTCTTTTCCAGTGAGTCAACTCGTCGCATGAGGTGACCAAAGTATTGGAGTTTCAGCTTTAGCATAAGTCCTTCCAAAGAACACCCAGGATTGATCTCCTTTAGAATGGACTGGTTGGATCCCCTTGCAGTCCAAGGGACTCTCAAGAGTCTTCTCCAACACCACAGTTCAAAAGCATCAATTCTTTGGCGATCAGCTTTCTTCACAGTCCAACTCTCACATTCATACATGACCACGGGAAAAACCATAGCCTTGACTAGATGGACCTTGGTTGGCAAAGTAATGTCTCTGCTTTTTAATATGCTATCTAGGCTGGTTATAACTTTCCTTCCAAGGAGTAAACCTCTTTTAATTTCATGGCTGCAGTCAGCATCTGCAGTGATTTTGGAGCCCCAAAAAATAAAGTCTGACACTGTTTCCACTGTTTCCCCATCTATTTCCCATGAAGTGATGGGACCAGACGCCATGATCTTCGTTTTCTGAATATTGAGCTTCAAGCCAACCTTTTCACTCTCCTCTTTCACTTTCATCAAGAGGCCTTTGTGTTCCTCTTCACTTTCTGCCATAAGGGTAGTGTCATCTGCATATCTTAAGTTATTGATATTTCTCCCGGCAATCTTGATTCCAGCTTGTGCTTCTTTCAGCCCAGCGTTCCTCATGATGTACTCTGCATATAAGTTAAAGAAGCAGGGTGACAATATACAACCTTGATGTACTCCTTTTCCTATTTGGAACCAGTCTGTTGTTCCATGTTCAGTTCTAACCGTTGCTTCCTGACCTGCATACAGGTTTCTCAAGAGGCAGGTCAGGTGGTCTGGGATCCCCATCTCTTTCAGAATTTTCCACGGTTTATTGTGATCCACACAGTCAAAGGCTTTGGCATAGTCAATGAAGCAGAAATAGATGCTCTTCTGGAACTCTCTTGCTTTCTCCGTGATCCAGCGGATGTTGGCAATTTGATCTCTGGTGCCTCTGCCTTTTCTAAAACCTGCTTGAACATCTGGAAGTTCACGGTTCACATATTGCTGAAGCCTGTCTTGGAGAATTTTGAGCATGACTTTACTAGCGTGTGAGATGAGTGCAATTGTGTGGTAGTTTGAGCATTCTTCGGCATTCCCTTTCTTTGGGATTGGAATGAAGACTGACCTTTTCCAGTCCTGTGGCCATTGCTGAGTTTTCCAAATTTGCTGGCATATTGAGTGCAGTACTTTCACAGCATCATCTTTCAGGATTTGAAAGAGCTCAATTGGAATTCCATCACCTCCACTAGCTTTGTTCATCGTGATGCTCTCTAAGGCCCACTTGACTTCACATTCCAAGATGTCTGGTTCCAGGTGAGTGACCAAAAACTAGTTGAATTACTAATAAATTATTATAATTTCACAATATAAATGCTATAACAGAATAAGTACCAAAAACAAATAAAAACAGAAGCATAAGGAAACTAACATTTATTCAGCAAATATTGATTGATATCCATCATGTACCAAGTACCATATCTGAACCTGCCTTCAAGAAATTTATAGTAACATGAGAAACTCAGACTGGAATAGTAGTTAAAATGTTAAAAACAGCTAGCATTTACTGAGTTCTTACTCAAAGTCAGTCACAAGGTTAAATACTTTTCTTGCTTATCTTGTTTATCCCTCCTGACAAACCCATGATAACAATGATTATTCTTACTGTCTCCTTTGTTGGTTTATCTTCTTCTCCACTATTGTTTAAGATCAAATGTACTAGGACTCAGTCTTTGGCCCTCTTCTCTTTGGTACATCTATACTTATACCCAAGGTGACTTTATTCTTTCCAGTGATTTAAATACTTCTATATGTTGTGACTCCCACATTTATATCTGCTACTCAGACCTCTTGCCCAAATTCCAAACTTTATCAGCTACCTGCTGGGTATCTTCTCATAAGTCCAAAAGGAAGTGATAATACTGTCCCAAACCTTCTTCATTATCAAGCTTTCCTATTTCAGTGGATGGTACTGTCCCCTTAGAGTGACTTTCGGTCATCTTTGATCCCTCTCTTACTATTATATTTTATAGCCAATCTTGTCAGGGATTCCTATAGTTGAGTCTTCAAAAGATATTCAGAATCTTACTGTTTTTCACCTCCTGCATGCTTCAGCCTTGATCTGAGCCACTATTATTTCTTACCTTAAAAACAGTTAATAGCTTCCTAGTTGGAATCTTAACCTTCACCTACCATTTCTTCCTTCCTTTTATAGGCTATTCACACCAGAAAAACACTGTAGCTTCACTTTCTTCAGGAAAAATCACAGTATTCTGAATGGCTTATGTACAGGATCAAATACTGTCTTCCAAAAGTGTATGTCTATTTATAACCACAGAATGTGATCTTACTTAGAAAACATCTTTGTAGATAAAATCAAGTTAAGGTAAAGTCATAGCATGTTAGAATGGACTCTAATCCAATGATTTGTATCATAAGAAGAAGGAAAGTTGGACACAAAAACACACATGGAGAATACCATGTGACTATGGAGGCAGAGACTAGAGTGATATAGTGATAAACCAATGAATACCAAGGATAAAGACTGTTGGCAACAATCAGAAGCTAGGAAGAGGCAGAAGATTCTTCCCTACATCCTTGAAAGAAAGCATGGTGCTGCTGACACATCCATTTTGCAATTCTAGTCTTCAGAACTATGAGAGATTAAATTTTGCGTTGTTTTAAGCTTTAAATTTTGTGTTGTGTTGTTTAAATTACTTGATCAGAGGTAATTTGTGATGGTAACTGTGGGAACTAATGCAACTTAGAAGGTCCTGTGTGGTCTTCACTTCCCATCCTCCAACCTTATCTCTCACTGCCTTTCTTCTTGCTTACTCTATTGTAGTCACCCAGCCTCCCTACTTACTTCATATACAGAATAGACATCATGGCACCTTAGGTCCATTGCACTGCCTGACACATCCTCCTGGAATACTTTTCTGTTAAGTGTCTGGACGGATAACTCCCTTATCTCTTTCAAGCCACTGACCAGCCAGAAGGGTTTTGATGAAGCTTATTTCATCACTTTGTTTTATTTATTTTTGAAAGTTATTTTATTGAAATATAGTTGATTTACAATGTAGTATTAGATTCTGCTGTATAGCAAAGTGATTCAGAGATATATATGAGAAGGAAATGGCAACCCACTCCAGTATTATTGCCTGAAGAATTCTATGCACAGAGGAGCCTGGTGGGCTACAGTCCATGGGTCGCAAAGAGTTAGACACTATTGAGCAACTACTAAACACACACACACACACACACACACATATATACACACACATATGTGTGTGGCGGTTATATATATGTGGCTTCCCGGTGGCTCAGACAGTAAAGAATCTTCCTGCAATGCAGGAGTCTCAGATTCAATCCCTGGGTTGAGAAGATCCCCTGAAAAAAGAAATGGCTACCCACTCCAGTATTCTTGTCTAGAGAATTCTATAGACAGAGGAACCTGGAGGACTACAGTCCATTGAGTCACAAAGAGTCGGACATGACTGAGCAAATAACACTTTCACTGTTTTCATGTGTGTGTGTATACACAATATACATTTTTTTCATATTGTTTTCCATTATGATTTATCAATGGATTTGAATATAGTTTCCTGTGCTGTATAATAGGACTTTGTTGGTTCTCTATTCTATATATAATAGTTTGCATCTGCTAATCTCAAACTCCTAATCTATTCTTACCCCACAACCACCTTGGCAATCACAAGTCTGTTCTCTATGTCTGTGAGTCTGTTTCTGTTTCATAGATAAGTTCATTTGTATCATATTTTAGATTACACACATAAGTGATATTATATGGTTTTTGTATTTCTGTGTCTGACTTACTTCACTTAGTATGATAATCTCTAGGTCCATCCATGTTGTTGCAAATGGCATTATTTCATTCTTTTTTATGGCTAAGTAGTATCTCATAGTATATATGTACCATATCTTCTTTATCTTTTCATCTGTTGATGTATGTTTAGATTGTCTCCATATCTTGACTATTGTGAATAGTGCTGCCAACAACATAGTATATATCTTCTTTAATTATACTTTTGTATGAACACATGCTCAGGCTTCCCAGGTGGCTCAGTGCTTAAAGAATCTGCCTGCAATAAAGGAGACACAGGAGACACAGGCTCCATCCCTGGGTTGGGAAGATCCACTGGAGAAGAGCATGGCAACCCACTCCAGTATTCTTGCCTGGAGAATTCTATGGATTGACGAACTTGGAGGACTACAGTCCATAGGGTTGCAAAGAGTCAGACACAACTGATGTGACTAAGCATGTACACAAGCACGCATGGATATATGCCCAGGAGTGAGATTGCTGGATCATACGGCAACCTTCTTTTTACCTTTTTGAAGATCCTCCATACTGCTTTCCATAGTGACTGCACCAATTTACATTCCCACCAGTAGTATAAGAAGGTTCCTTTTCCTCCACATCCTCTCCAGTATTTGTCATTTGTAGACTTTTAAATGATGGCCATTCTGACCAGTTGAGCAATTTACTTTATTTTATCCTGTGTGTTTCTATTTTTATTTTTTGAAATTGGGGTATAGTTGGTTTATAATATTGCATTAGTATCTGCTGTGTAACGTGTCTGACTCTTTGCAACCCCATGGGCTTTACAGTCCATGGAATTCTGCAGGCCAGAATACTGGAATGGGTAGCCGTTCCATTCTCCAGGGGATCTTCCCAACTCAGGGATTGAACACAGGGCTCCAACATTGCAGGTGGATTATTTACCAGCTGAGCCAACAGGGAAGCCCAATAATACTGGAGTGGGTAACCGATCTGTTCTCCAGCGAATCTTTCTAAACCAGGAATCAAACCGGGGTCTCCTACATTGCAGGTAGATTCTTTACCAACTGAACTAGGACATGTGAAGTGTTGGACTGGATGAATCACAACTTGAAATTAAGATTGCCAGGAGAAATATATACAACCCCAGATATGCAGATGATACCACTCTAATTGCAGAAAGCAAAAAGAAACTAAAGAGCCACTTGATGAAGGTGAAAGAGGAGAGTGAAAAAAGCTGGCCTAAAATGAAACATTCAAAAAACTGAGATCATGGCATTAGGTCCCAACACTTCATGAAAAATAGATGGGGGAAAAGTGGAAACAGTGACAGATTTTATATTCTTGAGCTCCAAAATCACTGCAGATGGTGACCATAGCCACAAAATTAGAAGATGCTTGCTTCTTGGAAGAAAAGCTATGACCAACCGAGCAGAGTAGTGAAAAACAGAGACATCACTTTGACGACAAAGGCCTGGTTTTCCAGTAGTCGTGTACAGATATGATGTGAGAGTTGGACCATAAACAAGGCTGAGTGCCAAATAATTTATTCTTTCAAATCGTGGTGCTGGAGAAGACATTTGAGAGTCCCCTGGACAGCAAGGAGATCAAACCAGTCAATCCTAAAGGAAATCAATCCTATGTATTTATTGGAAGGACTGACAGTAATGCTGAAGCTCCAATACTTTGGCCACCTGATGCAAAGAACCAGCTCACTGGAAAAGACCCTGATGCAGGAAAAACTGAGGGCAGGAGGAGGAGGAGTTATAGATGACGAGATGGTTAGATAGCATTACAGACTCAGTGGATGTGAATTTGAGGAAACTCCAGGAGATAGTGAAAGACAGAAAAGTCGGGTATGCTGTAGTCCATGGGGTCACAAAGAGTCAAACATGACTTAGTCACTGGACAACAATACTTTCTCCAGTAGTTCACATTTTGTATTATAGTAGACAAATATCCATGCCATAAATACTTTCCAACTAACTGATCTCCTAATAAGTGGTGTATGCATGCTCAGTTGCTTCAGTTATGTCCGACTTTTTATGACCCTATGGACTATAGCCTGCCAGGCTCCTCTGTCCATGGGATTCTCCAGGCAAGATTACTGGAGTGGGTTGCCACACCCTTCTCCAGCGGATCTCCCGGGTTCAGGGATAGAACAGACATCTTCTGTGTCTTCGGAATTGCAGGTGGATTCTTTACTGCTGAGCCACTGGGGAAGTCCCATAATGAGTAAACAATATTCTAAATACTACATTCTTAGTACAACAATGGACTAAAACCTTAAGTTCCTTAACTACTTAAAAAATAAATCTTACCCATTTTTGACAAGATTATGGAAGTTTATTAGCAACTTTTTGCTTTATCATCTCCAATCTAATTATAAAACCAACAAGAAAGAAGCCGTGAAACATGGACAGTGCAGAATACAATATTCCACTGGGAAAAATAAGGTATAGTCTTCTGATAGGAGAGATAAAGATATTGAAGAAATTATCAAATACTGAACAAAGAAACAACTAAAATATATCAAATAAATACATTTGTTTAAATGAGAAAACTAGTGAAAGCATATAGAGCAGTCTCCTTTATTCATGATTTTCTTGCTTTCAGTTTCCCTCAGTCAATCACAGTTTGAAAATATTAAATTAAAAATTCCAGAAATAAGCAATGCATAAGTTTTAAATTGCACTATCCAGCTCCATCCAGCCCAGGATGTGAATCATCCCTTTGTCAAGTGTTTCCTGCCTCTTAGTAACTTAAAGATACCTTAGTTATCATATCAACTTTCAAGTTGCATAAGTGCTTATGTCCAAGTAACACTTTAATAATGGTACCAAAGCACAGGATTAATAATGCTGGCAATTCCCATATTATAAAGAGAAGACATAAAGTTCTTCTTTTAAGTAAAAAGAAGAAGATTCTTAATTTATGTTTGCTAAGATATACAATAAGAATAAATTTTCTATTTGTGAAATTGTGAAAAAGTAAAAACGAAATTGGTACTAGTCTTGCTGTGGTACCACAAACTGAAAAAATTATGCTCAGTGCATAAGTGCTTGGTTAAGGTGAAAAAGGCATTAAACTTGTACAATAAGATATTTTGAGAGAGAGAGACCACATAGTTTTATTAGCACATAGTTATAATTTTTCTATTTTATTGTTATTGTTTTCAGTCTCTTACTGTGCCTTAGACTTTGTCATTGGTATGTAAGCATGCATAGGAAAAAGCATGCTTGTATAGGGTTTGGTACTATCTGTCTCTGATTTCGGATATCCACTGTGGGTCTTGGAAACTATCTCCCGTGGATAAACAGGCACTACTGTAACAGTAAAATTTAAAAGTGGGAACTGGAGTAACAGTCTTAAAAAAAAAAAAAAAAACATTTAGGAAACTTGGAATAGCAGCAAAAATCACTACAGAGAAGCAATTTAAAATGAAAACTTGTAGTTTGCCTAACTCAGATCCACTTTATCCTTTAATTAATTACATGCTCTTCAAAATGATAAAATAATGATCTCAGAGTACCCAAATAATTGATGCTCTTGAATTGCATGGAATAGGAAGATTACATTTTTTATTCTTTTACCCTCTTCTGAAATTGGTGTAATGCTTGTAAAAAGATATTCACTTGACAGTTCTAAACATGTAAGCCCTCCATTAACCCAGAAAGCAAGTATGGAATGCAAAGGAGATTCCAACAGTTTCACATCAGCTGTATGCATGCTAAATACAGTTCCTTTTGGACCACTTGTAAAGTGAGAGGCTCATTCAGTTCAGAGATCATTCAGCCCTTTTTCCATTGCTAGTATGTTCAGGGAGGAAGCTAATTAACCAGAAATTTGTTAAATTATTTCAGCTCAGAGAGACCCTCCAGAGATGTGTTCCTCAGTATAATGGCGAATTTATTTCAAGTGTGATGTTGGTTGAGGAATATTAACTTGCTTCACCCAAGTTAATAAAATAAATTGATTATTTATCAGTCCAATATTCTTATTTAACCTTAAATGATATATCTCTATTTTCATGGTAGACGACTTCATTTCTGTATAATCTATGCATGGCCTAAACATATGGTATAGGAAAAAGAGGCACTCTAACCTGAAAGCTGTTGTTCAACTATTTTAAAACATTACATATTTAAAAGTTTTAATTAACATCCATGAACTACTATGGAGACCTGAAAAATGCAATACATATTTGACAATGATATCAAAGAATATATCACATATTTTATAAGCCTTATTTAAAAAAATATTTAATATAAAAAAGACAATTTTGAAAAGATAAGCACCAAATCCATTACACATTAATATTTCGCAGCACAATGTTCCCAGATTTTAAAACATGTCCTTGAAAACAGTTCACACTGCTATTAGTAAGGCACAGACTGTAGGAAATTTCATAAAACTTAGGGATGGAGATTCACAGATAAGAAAATTACTCAGTGGTCCTTCTTTGTCTCTTTTCACAGCCTTTCTTTAAAGTCTATTTTATCTGATATGGTTATTGTTACTCCTGCTTTCTTTTGGTCTCTATTTGTGTGGAATATCTTTTTCCAGCCCTTCACTTTCAGTCTGTATGTGTCCCTTGTTTCAAGGTGGGTCTCTTGAAGACAACATATATAGGGGTCTTGTTTTTGTATCCATTCAGCCAGTCTTTCTCTTTTGGATGGGGCATTCAAACCATTACATCTTGATCAAAGGATCAATCCAAGAAGAAGATATAACAATTATAAATATATATGCACCCAACATAGGAGCACTGCAATATGTAAGACAAATGCTAACAAGTATGAAAGACAAAATTAACATTAACACAATAATAGTGGGAGACTTTAATACCCTATTTACACCTATGGATAGATCAACTAAACAGAAAATTAACAAGGAAACACAAACTTTCAGTAATACAATAGACCAGTTAGACCTAATTGATATCTATAGGACATTTCACCCCAAAACAATGAATTTCAACTTTTTCTGAAGGACACATGGAACCTTCTCCAAGACATATCACATTCTGGGTCATAAATATAGCCTTGGTAAATTGAAAAACATTGAAATCATTCCAAGCATATATTCTGAGCACAATGCAGTAAGATTAGATCTCAATTACAGGAGAAAAACTATTAAAAATTCCAGCATATGGAGGCTGAACAACACGTTGCTGAATAACCAACAAATCACAGAAGAAATCAAAAAAGAAATCAAAATATGCATAGAAATGAATGAAAATGAAAACACAACAACCCAAAATCTGTGGGACAGTGTAAAAGCAGTGCTAAGGGGAAGGTTCATAGCAATACAGGCATACCTCAAGAAACAAGAAAAAAGTCAACTAAATAACCTAACTCTACACCTAGAGCAACTAGAAAAGGAAGAAATGAAGAACCCCAGGGTTAGTAGAAGGAAAGAAATCTTAAAAATTAGGGCAGAAATAAATGCAAAAGAAAAGAGACCATAGCAAAAATCAACAAAGCCAAAGGCTAGTTCTTTGAGAGGATAAATAAAATGGACAAACCACTAGCCAGATTAATCAAGAAACAAAGGGAGAAAAATTAAATAAATAAAATTAGAAATGAAAATGGAGAGATCACAACAGACAACACAGAAATACAAAGGATCATAAGAGACTACTATCAGCAACTATATGCCAATAAAATGGACAACTTGGAAGAAATGGACAAATTCTTAGAAAAGCACAACTTTCCAAAACTGAACCAGGAAGAAATAGAAAATCTTAATAGACCCATCACAAGCACGGAAATTGAAACTGTAATCAGAAATCTTCCAGCAAACAAAAGCCCAGGTCTACACGGCTTCACAGGAGAATTCTACCAAAATTTTAGAGCAGAGCTAGCACCTATCCTACTCAAACTCTTCCAGAAAATTGCAGAGGAAGGTAAACTTCCAAACATAGTCCATGAGGCCACCATCACCCTAATACCAAAACCTGACAAAGATGCCACAAAAAAAGAAAACTACAGGCCAATATAACTGATAAACACAGATGCAAAAATCCTTTAAAAAATTCTAGCAAACAGAATCCAACAACACATTAAAAAGATCATACATCATGACCAAGTGGGCTTTATCCCAGGAATGAAAGGATTCTTCAATATCTGCAAATCAATCAATGTAATACACCACATTAACAAACTGAAAAATAAAAACCATATGATTATCTCAATAGATGCAGAGAAAGCCTTTGACAAAAATCAACATCCATTTTTGATAAAAACCCTCCAGAAAGCAGGAATAGAAGGAATATACCTCAACATAATAAAAGCTTTATATGACAAACCCACAGCAAACATTATCCTCAATGGTGAAAAATTGAAAGCATTTCCCCTAAAATCAGGAACAAGACAAGGGTTCCCACTCTCACCAATACTATTCAACATAGTTTTGGAAGTTTTGGTCACAGCAATCAGAGCAGAAAAGAAATAAAAGGAATCCAAATTGGAAAAGAAGTAAAACTCACTGTTTGCAGACGGCATGATCCTCTACCTAGAAAAACCTAAAGACTCCACCAGAAAATTACTGCTGCTACCTAAGCAATGAATATAGTAAAGTCACAGGATACAAAATCAATGCACAGAAATCCCTTGCATTCCTATACACTAATCATGAGAAAATAGAAAGAGAAATTAAGGAAACAATTCCATTCACTAGTGCAACAAAAAGAATAAAATACTAAGGAGTATATTTACCTAAAGAAACAAAAAACCTATATATAGAAAACTATAAAACACTGTTGAAAGAAATCAAAGATGACACTAATAGATGGAGAAACATACTGTGTTCATGGATCAGAAGAATCAGTATGGTGAAAATGAGTATATTACTCAAAACAAACTATAGATTCAATGCAATCCCTATCAAGCTACCAACAGTATTTTTCACAGAGCTAGAACAAATAACTTCACAATTTGTATGGAAATACAAAAAATCTCGAATAGCCAAAGCAATCATGAAAAGAAGAATAAAACTGGAGGAATCAACCTGCCTGACTTCAGGCTCTACTACAAAGCCACAGTCATCAAGACAGTATGGTACTGGCACAGAAACAGAAATATAGATCAATGGAACAAAATAGAAAGCCCAGAGATAAATCCACACACCTATGGACACTTTATCTTTGACAAAAGAGGCAAGAATATACAGTGGGGAAAAAACAATCTCTTTAACCAGTGGTGCTGGGAAAACTGGTCAACCACTTGTAAAAGAATGAAACTAAAACAGTTTCTAACACCATACACAAAAATAAACTCAAAATGGATTAAAGATCTAAACGTAAGACCAGAAACTATAAAACCCCTAGAGGAAAACATAGGCAAAACACTCTCTGACATAAATCAAAGCAGGATCCTCCATGACCCACCTCCTAGAATATTGGAAATAAAAGCAAAAATAAACAAATGGGACCTAATTAAACTTAAAAGCTTCTGCACAACAAAGGAAACTATAAGTAAGGTGAAAAGACAACCTTCAGAATGGGATAAAATAATAGCAAATGAAACAAATGACAAAGAATTAATCTCAAAAATATACAAGCAACTTCTGCAGCTCAATTCCAGAGAAATAAATGACCCAATCAAAAAATGGGCCAAAGAAATAAACAGACATTCTCCAAAGAAGACATACAGATGGCTAACAAACACATGAAAAGATGCTCAACATCACTCATTATCAGAGAAAGGCAAATCAAAACCACAATGAGGTACTATTTCACACCAATCAGAATGGCTGCCATCCAAAAGTCTACAAGCAATAAATGCTGGAGAGGGTGTGGAGAGAAGGGAACCCTCTTACACTGTTAGTGGGAATGCAAACTAGTACAGCCACTATGGAGAACAGTGTGGAGATTCCTTAAAAAACTGGAAATAGAACTGCCATATGGCCCAACAATCCCACTGCTGGGCATACACTCTGAGTAAACCAGAAATGAAAGAGATACGTGTACCCCAGTGTTCACTGCAACACTGTAAATAATAGCCAGGATATGGAAGCAACCTAGATGTCCATCTGCAGATGAATGGATAAGAAAGCTGTGGTACATATATACAATGGAGTATTACTCAGCAATTAAAAGAATACATTTGAATCAGTTCTAATGAGGTGGATGAATCCGGAGCCTATTATACAGAGTGAAGTAAACCAGAAAGAAAAACACCAATACAGTATACTAACGTATATGTATGGAATTTAGAAAGATGGTAATGATGACCCTATATGCGAGACAGCAAAAGAGACAAAGATGTATAGAACAGTCTTTTGGACTCTGTGGGAGAGGGCGAGGGTGGGATGATTTGGGAGAATGGCATTGAAACATGTAAATTATCATATTGAAACGAATTGCCAATCCAGGTTCGATGCATGATACAGGATACTCGGGGCTGGTGAACTAGGATGACCCGGAGGAATGGTATGGGGAGGGAGGTGGGAGAGGTTTCAGGGTGGGGAACACATGTACACCCATGGCGCATTCATGTCAATGTATGGCAAAACCAATACAATATTGTAAAGTAATTAGCCTCTAATTAAAATAAATAAATTAAAAAAAATTTTTTTAAATAAATAAAACTCAAAAGAGAGTATGGCATGCCCTTTCAACATTGTATGAGGGATTCTTTAGTTATTTAATAAAGTTTATCTGTGTTGACTTTTATTTTTAGACTCTTCATTTAGAATATAAACATTCAGAGTTACAGGTTAACTTGTGGATTTGTGTCTGATAGAAAAAAATCCCAAGGTTTATGCTTTTATTGTCATTAGGAAATAAAGTAGTTAAACTTTTAATCATATTTTAACACTACGTTTCTTTAAAATGTCTACAAATTGACAGCTTCTCAATATGATTTTGTTCTACCATATGATCTTAGTTGTTATATCATGAATTAATAATTTAAATAAGACTGTTGACATGTGTCTTTTTTTAAGAATCATATTTTAACTACTTGAAAATTTTATTTTGGAAATTAAATAGAACTTTCAGAATAAAGATACTTGAGTTATACCTTTTCCTAATCACCTTCCTAGTTGAATGATCCTGAGCAAGCTGCTTAATTTCTTAATCTCACTTTCCTTATCATCTTAAAGAATATAATATAAACCAAAATAATTCCCAAAGCACAGAATTTAGCACAAGTTGAAAATAAGCTATAACAAATTACCAATATTTTGATACTTCAAATTTTATACCTTATATCAGAACTTCCAAACTTTGAAGAACTGTATATCATCTTCACATTTAATTTCTTTACAACTATTTACTTTAAGTATAATAATTATTTTAGATGATTAATCTACAATAAATGGAAACTAATCTCAAAAAATAATCAGACCAAGATCAATAAGAACACAGAAAACTTGAGCAACACTAGTAGAACAATTGGACCTAGCACATGTACAGAACACTCTATCCATAGCAGAGTGCCTATTTCCCTCACGTGCGCATAATACCTTCTCCAGGATAGGACATATTGTTAGGAGCCCTAACATCTGAGTAGCCAGGATAGGCCTGAGACCTTGCTTAGGCCTAAGTTTCAATTTCCTGGAGACAGGGTGGAGGCTAAGTTCACAGAAACTCCTCCCTAAGAAGATCCCGCCGGCGCCAAAATTAATAAACTCCTCCCTAGAAAAATCCCACGGCGCCAAAATTGGGCCAATCAGAAGAAAAAGGGAAATCCCCCAGAGAAAACCCCGCGCACGTATAAACTGGCCAATGAGCTTCCACGCGTGCATGAACTGGCCAATGAGCTTCTGCCAGCTTGATCTTTTGAACAGAAATAGGTTCTTATGCAACCTGAGACTATAAAAACCGCTGTGACCTGGGCTCGGGGCTCTTGTCCCACTCCACTGCGTTGGAGGAGGCATGAGCCCTAGCTCGAGCTAGAAATAAACCCCATTCTTGCTTTTGCATTGCTGTGAGTGTCTTATTCTACCAGTATGGGGGGACCGGACTCAGGGCATAACAATATGTTAGGACACAACCAGTTTTAATAAATGATAAAGGACTAAAATTTCACTAAGTATGTTTTCTAATCACAATGGAATAAAATTAGAAATAAACAGCAGAATAAAAAGTGGGAAATCCACATATGTGGAACTTAAATAATACACTCTTAACAGAGATTAATTTAATTTGTTAATTAAATAAAATAAATTTAAATAATTTAAATAAAATTAAAATTAAAAATAATTTAAGACAGTTGAAAATGAAAAGCAAAACCATACAAAAACTTATGGGATGCAGAGAAAGCAGTGCTAAGAGGAAAATTTATAACTGTTTATGCTTACATTAAAAACAGCAATCATGAATCAAAAACTTAACCTTACTTCTTAAAGAAGAAGATAAAGAAAAACAAAGTAAATTGAAAGATAACTGAAAGAAGTAAATGGTAAAGATTAGAGCAGAGATAAAATATAGAATGGGAAATGATAGATCAATAAAGTCAAGAGTTGATTCTTTGAAATGATCAACAAAATAGACAAATCTTTAGCTAGATTAAGGTATGAAAAAGAGAAACTCAAGTAATATCATAAATGAGCAAGAGTACATTACTATTGATTTGAAAGAAAAAGGAGTATTTGAAAGTATTTATGAAAAATTTTATGCCAATAAATTGCACAACCTAGATGAAATGGATCCATTCGTATGGATGGAACACAATCTACCAAGACTGAATCATGAAGGAAAAGAAAATATGATCAGAGCTAAAAAGAAATTGAATCAGTAATCAAAACCTTCCAATAAAAAGAAGCTGAGAACCAGACAGCTTAACTGATAGATTCTTCCAAATATCTAAAAATTACCACCAATCAAAGTTGGAGGTCTCACACTTCCCAATTTCAGAATTTACCACAAAGCTACAGTAATAAAGAAGTGTAATATTGACCTAAAGACAGGCATATATACTAATGGAGTAGAATAGAGAGCCCAGAAATACAGCCCTCACAGATATAGTCAAGTGATTTTCAACAAGGTATCTGAAACCATTAAAAGGGGAAAAGGCAGTCTTTTCAACTCAAGTTTGGAAAATTTGGATTTGTATATGCAAACACGAAGTTGGACTCTTACTTTACACCACATATAAAATTTTAACTCAAAATGGATAAGAGACCTAAATATAGGACCTAAGACTATAAAACTCTCATAAAAAAACACAGGACAGAAGCTTCATGCCGGTTGATTTGGCAATGGTTTCTTTGTTATGACACTAAAAGCACAGGTAACAAAGGAAAAAATAGATTAACTGGGCTACATCAGAATTAAAAATTTCTGCACATAGCAGCAGCAGCACATAAAAGTACATAATCAACAGAGTGAAAAGGCAATCCATGCAACAGGAGAAAAGATTTGCAAATCATATATTTATTAAGGGGTTAATATTAAGAATATATAAAACACTCTTAAAACAACATCAAAACACAAATAGCGCGATTCAAAAATGAGCAAAGGTCTTGAATAAACATTTCTCCAAAGATACACAAATGGTCAACAAATGTACAAAAAAAATGTTCAACATCCCTAATTATTAGGAAATTGTTAATAAAGACCACATTGAGATATCACTCCACATCCATTCTGCTGCTGCTGCTAAGTTACTTCAGTCGTGTCCGACTCTGTGTGACCCCATAGACGGAAGCCCACCAGGCTCCCCCGTCCCTGGGATTCTCCAGGCAAGAACACTGGAGTGGGGTGCCATTTTCTTCTCCAATGCATGAAAGTGAAAAGGGAAAGTGAAGTTGCTCAGTTGTGTCCAACCCTTAGCGACCCCACGGACTGCAGCCTACCAGGTTCCTCCATCCATGGGATTTTCTAGGCAATAGTACTGGAGTGGCTTGCCATTGCCTTCTCCGCCACATGCATTAGATAGGCCATTATCTAAAAACCTGAAAAATAACAAGAATTGGCAATATTTGGATTTGGAGAACTTGGAGCCCTTATGTACTGCTGATTGGGATGTAAAATGATACAAATGCAATGGAAGATAGTCTGACAATTTCTCAAAAACTTAAAAATAAAATTATCATGTGATCTAACAATCCCAGTCTGATTATATACCCTAAAGAAATGAAAGCAGGAACTTAATGACAAAACTTCACTTAATATGCTCATAGCTTCTTCTACAACATGTTAGGTAAAGAAAAACATTTTATGGTGAATACAAAAAATCAGTACAAACTTGGTTACTACTGGTAAAGATTAACTATGTATCATATATATGCAATAGGCAGTTCAGTTCAGTTCAGTTCAGTCCCACAGTTGTGATCAACTCTTTGTGATCCCATGGACTGCAGCACGCCAGGCCTCCCTGTCCATTAACAACTCCAGGAGTTTACTCAAACTCATGTCCATTGTGTTCGTGATGCCATCCAACCATCTCATCCTCCGTCATCCCCTTACCCCTCTACCTTCAATCTTTCCCAACATCAGGGTCTTGGATCAGGTGGCCAAAGTACTGGAGTTTCAGCTTCAGCATCAGTCCTTCCAATGAATATTCAGGACTGATTTCCTTTAGGATTGACTGCTTGGAGCTCCTTGCAGTCCAAGAGACTCTCAAGAGTCTTCTCCAAAACCACAGTTCAAAAGCATCAATACTTTGGTGCTCAGTTTTCTTTATAGTCCAACTCTCACATCCATACATGGCTACTGGAAAAACCATAGCTTTGACTAGATGGACTGTTGTTGGCAAAGTAAAGTCTGCTTTTTAATATGCTGTCTAGGTTGGTCATAACTCTTCTTCCAAGGAGCAAACAAGGAGCAATAAGCAATACCAAAATCTAAAATGCATATAATAATTTTTAGACTATATAAAATGCCTTTACTTATAAAGTGATTGCATTGTTATTGGGCATTATATTAAAACATACAGCCTGAGTAGAGGTTTTGAGTTAGATAAATGTGAGCACAAATCCAAGTTCTGCTGTCTATTAACATAATTCAGTGCAAGTAACTTAACATGGCTTCAGTTTCCTGGCTTGTAAGCAAGGGGAATGGTCTCTACCTTCAATAAGTTGTTTATTTGTTATTGTATGCATTAATTCATTTAACCATTCAACACATTTTTTGATCGCTTGCAGTATGCCAAGCCTCATTCCTGCCATAGGACTATAGGAATGCTGTCGTGGGCTTTGAAACGAGACCACGAGGAAATTACTAAACAAAGAAATTTGTAATGTATCAGGTAGTAATCACTGCCTGAAAAATAAAAGAAAAAAACATACATATTAAAAAGTACTTAGGGCATTGTACTATTTCAGATCACAACAAACTGTGGAAAATTCTTCAACAAATGGGAATACCAGACCAACTGACTTGCCTCCCGAGAAATCAGTATGCAGGTCAAGAAGAACAGTTAGAACTGGACATGGAACAACAGATTGGTTCCAAATTGGGAAAGGAATATGTCAAGGCTGTATATTGTCACCCTGCTTATTTAACTTATATGCAGGGTACATCATGAGAAATGCTGGACTGGATGAAGCACAAGCTGGAATCAAGATTGCCAGGAGAAATATTAATAACCTCAGACATGCAGATGACACCACCCTTATGACAGAAAGCAAAGAAAAACTAAAGAACTTCTTGATGAAAGTGAAAAAGTTGGCTTAAAACTCAACATTCAGAAAACTAAGATCATGGGATCTGGTCCCATCACTTCATGGCAAATAGATGGGGAAACAGTAGAAACAGTGTCAGACTTTATTTTCTTGGGCTCCAAAATCACTGCAGATGGTGACTGAAGACATCAAATTAAAAGACGCTTGCTCCTTGGATGAAAAGCTATGACCAACTTAGCATATTTAAAAGCAGAGACATTACTTTGCCAGAAAGGTCCATCCTGTCAAAGCTATGGCTTTTCCAGTAGTCGTGTATGGATGTGAAAGTTGGACTAAAAAGAAAGCTGAGCACCAAAGAATTGATGCTTCTGAACTGTGTTGGAGAAGACTCTTGAGATTCTCTTGGACTGTAAGGAGCTCCAACCAGTCAATCCTAAATAAAATCCATCCTGAATATACATTGGAAGGACTGATGCTGAAGCTGAAACTCCAGTACTTTGGCCACCTGATGTGAAGAACTGACTTATTTGAAAAGACCCTGATGCTGGGAAAGATTGAATGCAGGAGAAGGGGACGACTGAGGATGAGATGGTTGGATGGCATCACCGACTCAATGGGTATGACTTTGAGTAATTCCAGGAGTTGGTGATGGACAGGGAAACCTGGCATGCTGCAGTCCATGGGGTCGCAAAGAGTCGGACACAACTGAGTGACTGAAGTGAACTGAACTGACAATTTGAGCTAACGTCAGAAAAGCATGCCTGAAAGGGTGAGAGAAACCTAAAGGTAATGAGATCTACCCTTGTGAAACCATCTAAGGAAAAGTATTCTAAACTCAAATGTACATGTGAGATAAACCTAAGATAAATCCAGGAATAATGCAGGTGTGTGAACAGCAAGCAATAGGAGGCAAGAGGAGATGGGCAAGCTAGAGACAGATGATTCGGAGATATGAAAAACATGATAATAATTCTGAATATAATTCTGAGTGGAACTGGAAACCATAAGAGAGTTGTAAGCAGAAAAGTGATCAAGACTTCAGTTGTAACAACACCCTGGTGGTAGGTGGAGAACACACTACAGCAGTGGCAAGGTTAGAAATAGGGGAACAAGTTGGAGGTATTACTCTAATCCAGATGATAGTGATTTCTACAAGTCTGGAGTTAAAAAAAAAGCAGTAAAAAGTAGGAAGATTATGGATATATGTCAGAAGAGGAATTAACTGAAGAACTGGATGTGACTTGTGAAAGAGAGGAATTAAGAATGACTATAAGGCTTATGCTCTGTTGAAGGCTGAATTAACAACCTCTCAAATCTTGGAATATTTCTGTGCCAAAAGAGATTTTGCAGAGAGATTATGTTAATGATTTTGAGATGGGGAGATTATTCATGATTAGTTGGGCAGGGCCAATTAATCAGAAAGATTCTTTTAGGAGGGATTCAAGGGGAGTCAGTGTGAGGAAGAAGACCATGTAATTATAGAAGCAGAAAGTGAAAATGCTTTGTAATGCAGGACCAAAATCCAAGGGATAAAGAAAACCTTTAGAAGCTGGAAAAAGTAAGGAAATGGATTAACCCCTAGAGCTTCCAGGAGAAAAAAAAAAGAACAAAACAACAGCAATAAGAACAAAAGAAAAAAAAGCAGCAACACAAAAAAGACAGCTCTACCATCGTTTTGAGCTTAGATCAGTAAGACTCATTTCATTCTTTTAATCTCAGGAACGGTAAGCAAATGTGTGCTTCTTTGGGGAAATTCTCTGGTGGTTCAGATGGTAAAGTGTCTGCCTGCAATGCAGGAGACCCGGGTTCAATCCCTGGGTTGGGAAGATCCTCTGAAGAAGGAAATGGCAACCCACTCCAGTACTCATAGCTGGAAAATTCCACGGATGGAGAAGCCTGGCAGGCTACAGTCCATGGGGTTGCAAAGAGTTGGACACGACTGAGCAACTTAACTTTCTTTAAGCCAGGAAATTTGTAGTAATTTTATAATAGCAGCAATAAGAAACTACAGTGTAGTTCAAGCAACTAAAAATTTAGAGGGGATGGAAGAAGATAAGAAAGAGTGAGTTTAGACCCACTTTTGGAAAAGTCTATTTTTGAACATGTTACATTTGAGATGACTTTTAGATATCAAAGTGGAGATGTCAAGTAAGATGTTAAACATAGCTACAGTATAGGATAATGTTCCTTGCTGGATAAATAAATTTGGAAGTAGTTAGCATATATGTTAGGTATTGAATCCTTGGGTCTGAGAAAAATCACCTAGACTGTGAGTATAGTTGGAAAAAATGTATCAAAATGCCAAAACCAGATATTCTTTAAAGCTTAGAGACAGAAAACAGGATAATTCAGAAAACAGTAGCTAAAGACTTGGAACAAAAGGCTAGTATCTGAAAACCAGGTAAGGAAAATATTTTAAGGAAAAGTGAATAATTATATGTGTCAAATACTGCTAATAGACTAAAGAAAGGGCTGAAAATTGACCACTGAATTTAGCAACGTGGTGCTCACTGATAAATTTTATAAGAACCAAAGCTGTGTATTTTTTAATTAAAGCTGTTCTGGTGAAGGTAAGGAGCAAAGACAAATTGGTTTGGGCTCAGGAGAAAACAGGACAGAGAAAATGGAGGCATTAGTTGAAATACAGTATTGTTAAATGCGCAAAAAGGAATGGAATCAAGTTTACAAGTCAAGGAAAGTAACCTAGGTAAGAACATGGGAAGTTCATATGTTGTAAGAATTAGTGAGCTAATACAAGTGGAATGCCCATATATTTGCAAAAACTAGTTGCTTGGTGAAATGTATTATTATTAATATTATAATCTTATTAACATATCTAGTAATCTGCAAAAACCCAAAGAGTGGGATTGGGTGGGAGGGAAGTTCAAGAAAGAGGGGGTATATGTATACCTATGGCTGATTCATGTTGATATATGACATAAACCAATACAATATTGTAAAGCAATTATCCTCCAATTAAATATAAATAAATTAAATTTAAAAAGTAATCCTTCCCATAATAATGAGTTGCATCAGTGTTGTGTTTATTTTACAAATAGACACTAATTTAAGTTAGATGGATGTCCTAAGTGCACTACACAAACTCACTTTCCAATATATTTTACAGTGTGGACAGTGTGGCATAATGGAAAAACTGTCACGCAATATAGAGAACTTGGATTTGAGAAATATTTTTGTCAATTACTAGTAATATCGTTTTAATAACTCAATGATTACTTCAGTTCTTCATGTATAGAATAGAGCTAATGATATCTCTCCTACACAACATTGCTAAGGCGACTAAAGATCCTGAACATGAAAAATTTTTGTAACTGCTTGACAGTTATAAAAAGATATCATAAAACTGGGACAAATCTCTTTCTCAGAGTACCATCCTTAAAGGAAATGAGTCTGGAGTTTGACTTTTATTAAAGACTGAAAGCTGCAAACAGGTAGAGAAAGTGATTCAAATATAAGAAACATCATGAAAGCAATTATTTGACATTCTAAAGAAAACTGTATATATGGATGAGACAAAAAGAAAAGTAACATAGAAAGGCATGAAAAGCCAAACCTAAGTCTTTATTTTTAGTATTTGAGAAAAGGAGAGATGGAGGAGGAGACAGCAATTGTGATAGAAATGTCATTCCTGAAATATTAGTGTTACATATGTTATAGTAATATGGGTAAAAGAAACCAAGGGCCACGTAGATGATAATAAATTCAAAGAGGATGGGGTACATTATAGAAGTTCAGTCAGCTATCAATCACATTGACAATTATTTAAATTGTCACTAGAAAATGCTATTTCTTTCATTGTCTTAATTAGTATTCTTCCTTTGGTGATCTCACTTCCTAGTACTTTAAATATTCCCAAAAGACAGAAAAACATGAGACACAGCAGGGCTCTCCCCATCCCCCAACACCAAAACAGGAAGGCATGGATCTTCTAAAGATCTGTATCAGAATTTTTGCTAATGGTGCCAACCACAGGGTTACTGTGAGGATCAAAAGGTGAGATCCATGTGACATGGGTTAGCATAATGGTTGTTCTATAGTAAGAACTCAATAAAAGTAGACTATGACTCATATTGTTTTCTTGAAATAGATTTTTACTTCTCTCAAAAATAATAATAGTTTTGGGCCTAGACATGTTTTATTAATATGAGAAGATAATTTGATGTCTGTTTATTTCATCATTATATTTTAGGGTTGAACATATTTTTTAATTTCCCTTACTTCCACAAATAAAAGTTTCACGTATGTCCTGCTTGTGGTATTATGCTGTTAAAGCTATGATTGTATTGTGTCAATAGTATTCTATAATATTGAGAGTGTTGTATGTACCATCTGATGAGAATATATTTCATTAACAAACATTATTCTAAATCTTGGAGACTTAGTTGCAAAAGTAAAGTCTTCTTTAAAAGAGTTTTAACTGTTCTGATAGCTTATATTAATTATTTCCCTAGGTACTTAAACTAATTCATTTGTAGTAACTACTATGAAATTTTTTTCTTAATGTGTTAAGTATCTCAGTTGTGTTTCTCAGTGTATTATAAATAAGAGAAAGCTTTTCTTCTAGAAATGACCCTAGAAAGTGATTGAGAAATTCCCATCAGAAGAGAGAAAAAGCATAAAACTGATCACAATTACTAAAAGCAAATTTAAGGATGCTGGAAAATGACTAAAGTCAGACAACAACTTGAGCGGTGCTTACTAGAAAAAGAAATTCCTTATCCATTGGATAAAAAACGAATCCAGTAACATTCTTGCATAGAAGTGTTCCCACCTCATCAGTTTGGTGAAATCACCTTTTTACCTGCTTCAGGTAGGGGACTTGTATCAGAGTGGCTAGAAGAGCAAGTAGAAATTCAGACGGAATTTCTCTTGAAGCAAGAAAATTAGAAAAGAACTAGACAATAAACTCTTTAAGTATTGTTGGCTGACAGCTGAACTAAGAGTGTTCAAGAGATCCCAGAGAGCTCAGGGAAACTGAAAGCCTGCACAGTGTGAACTTTGCAAATAATCCTCAATTCACACAGAACTGGGATCGTAGAAATGAAAAATTTCCTGACTGGAGGTACCTGAGCATAATTTCTGTTGGAATCATTGACTAATCTATAAACTATACAGACACTGGGAGAGCACAAGGAAATCAAGCTTAAAAAAATTGAGCAGAGACATCAGTACTCACATACCATGATGAACACATATTTCACAATGTGAATGCAGTTACAAAAAGAATGGTCTTCAGGAAAACAGAGAGAGTCCAGAATGGCTATAATGTATTATCTATTATGCATAATTATCAGCCATGCTCTTTATGGACTACACAAAGAAACAGAAAATTGTGAATAGTAATCAAGAGTTTAAAAATAGCCAATAGAAACTGACTTCAAATAGGTTCAGATGTGGGTTTCCCAGGTGGCCATAGTGGTATAGAACATGCCTACTAATGCAGCAGATCTGGGTTCAATCCCTGGATTGGGAAGATTTCCTGGAGGAGGGCATGGCAACCCACTCCAGTGTTTTGCCTGTATAATCCCCATGGACAGAGGAGCCTGGTGGGCCACAGTCCACAGGGTTGCAGAGTTGAACATGACTGAAGCAACTTAGCATGCATACATGTGGGTTCAGATGTGAGATTTAGAGACTTTGAAGGAATAATTCCTTTATTCAAAGAATTAAAGGAATACATATTCAAATAATCAAATTACTAAATTATTTATTTCAAAAAATTAAATATGTTAAGAATAATTGAAAAAAAAAAGAATAATTGAAATTATCAAATCAATAAGGAGTCTTAGTGGAATATTAAGGAATCTTACTGAACAATAAGGAATCTTAACAAAAATTCTAGGACTGAAAAAGTTAATAGTGAAAATTAAAACTTCTCTGTTTAACAGCAGATTTGTGAAGACAGAAGAATTAGTGAACTTGAAGATAAAGGTCTTCAAATCCAAAGAAAGGAGAAAAATACTTTGAAAAAAGTGAACAGATATTTAGAAGTATGCAGGACAATAGAAAGTATTAGAAAATGTGTATAATTGAAGTTCCAGGAGAAAAAGAGAAATATAGAGGATCAGAAAAATGTTTGAAGTAATAGGGACCCAAAACTCAAAATTTGACCAGAAATGTTAACTTACAGATCCAACAGTATCAATAAACCTTCAGTTAGTATAAGTGAACCACACCTAGACGCAACAAGGTCTAACAGCTGAAAGCTAACAGAGATAAATCTTGAAAGTTGTATCATATACATCATAATGATACAATTAATGGCTGATTTCTCATCAGATACAATGGAGGCAAAAGGACACTGAAATAACACATTCAGAATGCTGAGGGGAAAAGACTTACTATTTAAGAATTTAATATACTGTGAAATTCTCTTTTATAAATGAATGTGAAATAAAGGCATTTCTAATTAATAAAAATTGAGATAGTGCTAATACAAATGGACTGCAAAATGTACTTATAGAAGTCCATCAGATTGAAAGAGAATGCCACCAGATTGTAATTCAAGTCAATAGAAGGAATGAAGAACAGTAGAAATATTATAAGACGACATTAGAAATGTTATAATGTATATAAATATAATACAAATAAATATTTTTTGTATATTACTCATCTATAAATTTCTTGGCAAACATTTATTACTGAAGTAAAAACTGTAACATCTTGTTACTGAGTATATAGCATAAACATGTAATGTATATGATAAAGATAGAACAAAGGAGGATGTGGTACAAAATTTTTACATTTTATGAAAAACAAGTTAGCAAAACTTGAAGTGCCTTTGATAAACACTAAAATAAAACTAAAAATCCTCTTGATGAAAGTGAAAGAGGAGAGTGAAAAAGTTGGCTTAAAGCTCAACATTCAGAAAACTAAGATCATGGCATCTGGTCCCATCACTTCATGGGAAATAAACGGGGAAACAGTGGAAACAGTGTCAGATTTTATTTTGGGGGGCTCCAAAATCACTGTGGATGCTGATTGCAGCCATGAAATTAAAAGACGCTTACTCCTTGGAAGGAAAATTATGACCAACCTATATAGTATATTAAAAAGCAGAGACATTACTTTGCCAACAAAGGTCCGTCCAGTCAAGGCTATGGTTTTTCCAGTGGTCATGTATGGATGTGAGAGTTGGACTGTGATAAAAGCTGATCACCAAAGAATTGATGCTTTTGAACTGTGGTGTTGGAGAAGACTCTTGAGAGTCCCTTGATCAGTCCTGGGTGTTCATTGGAAGGACTGATGCTAAAGTTGAAACTCCAATACTCTGGCCACCTCCTGTGAAGAGTTGACTTACTGGAAAAGACTCTGATGCTGGGAGGGATTGGGGGCAGGAGGAGAAAGGGACGACAAAGAATGAAATGGCTGGATGGCATCACCGACTCTATGGACATGAGTTTGAGTGAACTCCGGGAGTTGGTGATAGCGAGGCCTGGCGTTCTGTGATTCATGGGGTCGCAAAGAGTTGGACACGACTGAGCGACTGAACTGAACTGAACTGAAAATAATGTTGCAAAGAAATTGAATGTGGTGTTCATTATGTGACTGTATACATTGGTCAAAACTCGATTAGTTGCACAATTAAAAATAGATTTTTTGTATGTAAATTATTTCAATGAAGCCGACTTTCAAAAAAGTAATTGGGAGATTGGGATTGACATATATATATTATTTATACTATGCATAGAATAAATAACTAATGAAAACCTTTTATATAGCACAAGGAACTCTAATCAATGCTCTGTGGTGATCTAAATGGAAAGGAAATCCAAAAAAGAGGGTATATATGTATACATATAGCTGATTCACTTTGTTATATAGCAGAAAATAATACATCTTGTAAAGCACCTATCAGTTCAGTTCAGTTCAGTTCAGTCACTCAGTCGTGTCCGACTCTCCGCGACCCCATGAATCACAGCATGCCAGGCCTCCCTGTCCATCACCAGCTCCCGGAGTTCACTCAAACTCATGTCCACAGAGTCGGTGATGCCATCCAGCCATCTCATTCTCTGTCGTCCCCTTCTCCTCCCGCCCCCAACATTTCCTAGCATCAGGGTCTTTTCCAGTGAGTCAACTCGTCGCATGAGGTGGCCAAAGTATTGGAGTTTCAGCTTTAGCATCAGTCCTTCCAATGAACGCCCAGGATTGATCTCCCTTAGAATGGACTGGTTGGATCTCCTTGCGGTACAAGGGACTCTCAAGAGTCTTCTCCAGCACCACAGTTCAAAAGCATCAATTCTTCGGCGATCAGCTTTCTTCACAGTCCAACTCTCACATCCATACATGAACACGGGAAAAACCATAGCCTTGACTAGATGGACCTTGGTTGGCAAAGTAATGTCTCTGCTTTTTAATATATTATCAAGGTTGGTCATAACTTTCCTTCCAAGGAGGAAACTCCCAGAACTCCGTGAACTCCCAGATATTCAAGCAGGTTTTAGAAAAGGCAGAGGAACCAGAGATCAAATTGCCAACATCCGCTGGATCATGGAGAAAGCAAGAGAGTTCCAGAAGAGCATCTATTTCTGCTTCATTGACTATGCCAAAGCCTTTGACTTTGTGGATCACAATAAACTGTGGAAAATTCTGAAAGAGATGGGAATACCAGACCACCTGACCTGCCTCTTGAGAAACCTGTATGCAGGTCAGGAAACAACGGTTAGAACTGGACATGGAACAACAGACTGGTTCAAATAGGAAAAGGAGTGCGTCAAGGCTGTATATTGTCACCTTGCTTATTTAACTTATATGCAGAGTACATCATGAGGAATGCTGGGCTGGAAGAAGCACAAGCTGGAATCAAGATTGCTGGGAGAAATATCAATAATCTCAGATATGCTGATGACACCACCCTTATGGCAGAAAGTGAAGAGGAACTCAAAAGCCTCTTGATGAAAGTGAAAGAGGAGAGTGAAAAGGTTGTCTTGAAGCTCAACATTCAGAAAACAAAGATCATGGCATCTGGTCCCATCACTTCATGGGAAGTAGATGGAAAAACAATGGAAACAGTGTCAGACTTTATTTTTTTGTGCTCCAAAATCACTGCAGATGCTGATTGTAGCCATGAAATTAAAAGCACCTATACTCTAATAAATTTTTTAAAAAGAAGGAGAAAAAAGAGGACCAAAAACAGTTTTCCCAGAGTTTTCTACAAATCAGGATGTCTTTTTTAAATAAAAACAATCATAGGAGCAACTCAAAATTGCCTGAAGTTTGGGGAAATTTAGAAAGCTGTGAATGTTAAACATTTTCAGAACAGTAAAAAAAAATATATATATATTTTCTTTCCATACTGAATTGCATACTAAAAAGTAGGAAGTTAAAGAAAGAGCATTTTAAAAAAAACTAATGGGTGAAATTTGGGAATCCAATCTAGGCAAATAAAATATATCCCTAATTCATCTAATATCAGAATGTCCTGAACATTTTCTTTTTTACTGAACACATAATTTATATGAAATATGATGGCAAAAGATTGTAAGAAAAGCATCAAGGAGAGTGACAATGTTAACGCTTTGACCTCTGTGATAGCACTGAAGATTTTAATCTGAAACTACAACTTTCATATAAATCTGAATTTAGCAACTGTTCAAATTAAATAATTTAGGAAATGCAATGCTTTTTAAAGCAGCATTTCCCCAAAGCAGCACCCATGGCTTTGTTACAGTGAATCACCAAATGGTAAAAATGTCAAGCTCTTTCCATGAGTGCATCTTTCCTCAACCTGGTAAGGTATTCATAGCACAGATTTTTTTCAGAGATATTTTATTGTTTTTCTACTTTTCATCAGGGTTGGGTTGCCATGGCAATAAAGTAGGCTATCTTGCTGGATTTCACCTTTGCTGTCTTGCTTCATATGGTTCTCTCTCCTCAGAGCAAACATGGTGGATGCTGCACACATACAGATGTCTGATTTTGTATTTCCTCCTTGAGTGTGCTTGGCAGCTACTCTCCTGAGACAGCTGAAGCAGCACTTCACAAACTGGCATTCATCCTTCTCTCTAATGGCTACCATCATATGTCTCACTTGTTTTGTGATCTCTCTTTTAAAAAGGACACAGCTTCTCTTGAAAACAGAAGACTTTTAACATTTCAATTAACTTGGTTGTCAGATCAGTATGCCCTTGTTTAATACATGCTCTGTTTAAAAGTACCCATCATTAAGTTGTAAAAGAAAAAAAAATCAAAAGAGCATATAGGCTTATCACAAATACAGGTAGACTGTTATTTAGTGTATAAACACATTAACTTTCAGTCTCTTTCTATTTATTGGGTTAGCCAAGAATCTCAGTCAGGTTTTTCTGTAATATCATATAGGAAAACCTGAATGAACTTTTTGGGCAACCCAATATTTGTAGCAATTAAAAAAATTTTCCAACCATCTAAATGTCAAAGTGATTCCTGACAAAGGATGCATTAGTTTTTGAAGTGGACTTTCCTCCCTGACAATTTTTTCCCTTATTTTCTACCTATTTCTGATTTCTCAAGTTCAATTCTACCATGTTTATTTGTATTTGATAGCCAGTGGTGCCCAATAAAATTTACTCATCAGGTGGTTTTTGGTTTGGAATTCTATTTAAATAAAATTTATTAATCCTATAACTTATAGTTCAAAATATGATTTTATATATATTAATAATATGTATTTAAGCAAAATTTGCAAAATAAAAGCTTGCAAATATTTTTAAAGATTTCAGAGTTCTATTTTCTGATTATCTGTAATTATGTGACTATTGTCAGCCCTATAGGCTTTCTAGGTAGCTCAGCTGGTAAAGTTGAGAAGGCAATGGCACCCCACTCCAATACTCTTGCCTGGAAAATCCCAAGGACAGAGGAGCCTGGTAGGCTGCAGTCCATGGGGTCACGAAGAGTTGGACACAACTGAGTGACTTCACTTTCCGTTTTCACTTTAATGCATTGGAGAAGGAAATGGCAACCCACTCCACTTTTCTTGCCTGGAGAATCCCAGGGACGCTGGAGCCTGGTGGGCTGCCATCTATGGGGTCGCACAGAGTTGGTCACAACTGAAGCGACTTAGCAGCAGCAGCCGCAGCAGGTAAAGAGTCCACCTACAGTGCTGGAGACCTGGGTTAGATCTGGAGTTGGAAAGATCTCCTGGAGAAGGGCATTGCAAACTGCTCCAGTATTCTTGCTTGGAGAATTCCATGGATAAAGGAGCCTCATGGGCTACAGTTCATGGGTCTCAAAGAGTCAGACATGACTAAGTGACTAAGCACAGCACTGTCAGTCCTGTCTAGATAATAATATCTACTAAATCATTATTACAGATCTCAGATTTTAAATATTACTGTTCTAAAATTGATTTCTTATTTTGGTAGCCATTTTTCCTACCCAGGTGCATAGAATGTTTTCCCAATGTTTTTAGATAATCAACATTGTATATTATTGGATTATAAGATTTTTACTGGCCTGTATGATTTCCTTATCCTCCTTTGTCTATTTCCTTTGCAGAAGCCCTCTACTCACTTATGTTTCTGAGTGTCTCTCCATCATGGCACCCATTCCCAACTACAAGAAGTCTATGATCCAAGTTGGTCAAAAATACCATCTACCTGGCCCCTAGTGATCGCTCCATGGATAAGCATATTATCACTTCAGAGCTAGGAAATTCTTAAAGAAAAATCTCTTCCTGCGTGGGATTGTAGACATGAAGTAGTTAGCAGCTATCTTGCTCATAACATAGCATGCTTCTCTATGGAATAATGCTAAATAGAGATAAGTTGAGCCAAAAGAGAAAGCTATGAAGACAACTTTATGCATATCTGAAACTATCTTCATACATAAATATTTCATTTATATGTCCTAATATAAGCCATTATTCTAAGTTTGGCTCAAACATCACTTCCGCGGAGGTCTTATCTGCCTACAGTAACTAAAATAGCATCTTTAAGAAGCTATCAGTTACTCCTTCACTTCATACTTTCATAATAAGCATAACAAACTGAATTATCTTATTTACTTCACTGTTTATAGTCTCTTTTCCCCATAAGAATATAAGCTCCGCTATGGCACCACCAAGACCTGGAGCTGACTGTGGCTCCAATAATGAATGCCTTAATGCAAAATTCAGGCTTAAATTGATGAAAGTAGGGAAAACCACTAGACCATCCAGGTATGACCTAAGTCAAATCTCATGATTATACAGTGGAGGTGATGGAAAGATTTAAAGGATTCAACCTGGTAGACAAAGTGCCTGGAGAATTATGGATGAAGGTTAATAATATTGTACAGTTCAGTTCAGTTCAATTCAGTCGCTCAGTCATGTCCGACTCTCCATGACCCCATGAATCACAGCACGCCAGGCCTCCCTGCCCATCACCAACTCCCGGAGTTCACTCAAACTCATGTCCACAGAGTCGGTGATGCCATCCAGCCATCTCATTCTCTGTAGGTGGTGACTAAAATCATTCTAAAGCAGAGGAAATGCAAGAAGTCAAAATTGTTGTCTGAGGAGGCCTTACAAATAGCTGAGATTTAGAAAAGGCAGAGGAACCAGAGATCAAACTGCCAACATCTGTTGGATCATAGAAAAAGTAAGGGAATTTCAGAAAAAACATCTACTTCTGCTTCATTGACTATGCTAAAGCCTTTAACTGTGTGGATCACAACAAACTTTGGGAAATTCTTAAAGAGATGGGAATAATGGACCACCTTACCTGCCTCATAAGAAACCTGTATGCAGGTCAAGAAGGTACAGTTAGAATGAGACATGGAGCAATGAACTGATTCAAAATTGGGAAAGGAGTATGTCAAGGTTGTATACTGTCACTCTGCTTATTTAACTTATATGTAGAGTATATCACATGAAATGCTAAGCTGGATGAATCACAAACTGGAATCAAGGTTACAGGAAGAAGTATCAACAGCCTCAGATATGCAGATGAGCAAATAGCAAATGCTTTCTAATGGCAGAAAGCAAAGAGGAACTAAAGAGACTCTTGAGAAAGGTGAAAGAGGAGAGGGGAAAAGCTTGCTTAAATCTCAACATTCAAAAATCTAAGATCATGGCATCCAGTACCATAACTTCATGGCAAATAGATGGGGAAAAAGTGGAAACCATGACAGATTTTGTTTTTGTGGATTCCAAAATCACTGTGGACAGTAACTGCAGCCATGAAATTATAAGACACTTGCTCCTTGGAAGCAAAGTTATGACAAAGATAGACATCATATTAAAAAGCAGAGACATCTCTTTGCCAATAAAAGCCCATATATTCAAAGCTATGTTTTTTTTCCAGTAGTCATATATGGATGTGAGAGTTGGACCATAAAGAAGGCTGAGTGCTGAAGAACTGATGCTTTTGAACGGTGGTGCTAGAGAAGACTCCGAAGAGTCCCTTGGACAGTAAGGAGATCAAACCAGGCAATCCTAAGGAAAACCAACCCTGAATATTCATTGGAAGGATTGATGCTGAAGCTGAAGCTCTAATACTTCTGGAACCTTGTGTGAAGAGCCAACTCATTAGAAAAGACCTTGGTGCTGGGAAAGACTGAGGGCGGAAGGAGAAAGGGGCAACAGAGAAGGACATGGTTTGATGGTATCACTGAGTCAATGGACAGGAATTTGAGCAAATTCTGGGAGATAGTGGAGGACAGGGAAGCCCAATGTGCTGCAGTCTATAGGGTCCCAAAATATCTGGCACACCTTAGAGACTGAACTACAACAACAATGGAAGAATCATTGTCTTGTTCACCATAATAATTCTAGAGACTAGCACCATGCCTAGTTTTTAAAAAATGTTTGTTGAATAGATGAATAAATGAATTAACTAATGAATTAAGCTAGTTTGAGTTCCTGTCAATAGAAACTGAAAGAACCTAATACATACTTTTTTTCCAGATTATGAAAATAACATAAAAATCTAGATATTAATGATTCTATTTTCTTAACTTTTGTGATAACATCTTCACATTTTCATAGCATCTGTCTTATTATAGGCACTCGAATGGGTTCTCAAAAGAGACTACTAACAGGATTTCCTGCTCCTTAGTCTAATCTTTTATTTCAGTTTTCACACTGTCACCAGAGTGATCTTTGTGTGTGTGTGCACACTCAGTTGCTCAATCGTGTCTGACTCTTTATGACCTCCTGCACTGTAGCTCACTAGGCTCCTCTGTCCATGGGATTTCCCAGGCAAGAATACTGAGTGGGTTGCCATTTTCTTCTTTAAGGTATCTTCCTGGCCCAGAGATCAAACCTGTGTCTCCTGCATTGGCAGGCAAGTTCTTTACTGCTGAGTCACATGGGATCTTTAGGAGAAAATTACTATGTTAAGTGTATATCCTGAGTGTCAGAACATCTCCAATGTTGAGGTGCTTTAAACAAGACCACATCTCTGCTAGCTTCCACAAATCCATAGGAAACATTTAAGGGATGCAAGAACTCCATGTCCTCTAAATAGAATCTTCCCTTCTTCAAATTCCACATGCCCTTTGGCAAGAGTGAACAAGAGACCACAGAACTTTATGGTCTTTACAAGACTCACCCCTTTTCAACCAATTCTCACAAACTTACCTTCATCATTTTTGAAAGCATCATTTCATTTTGTAGTTTATCTGTTTCAAGACAGGCATCACAAGACATCTAGAACACTTAATTCAGTCTTTATTGTCTGGATTCTAAACAACATGATGTCTACATATGGGCAGAGGGGCAACTCTCCTATCCCAACTCCATCCTAAATATTCTTTAAATAAATTTCCTGCTTTATTTTTCTTCTTAGCTTCTGTATATTTTATACATTCTCTTTCCCTTTTATGAGGATTGAATATTAAGTTCCCTTTCATCTCTTCTCAATTTCTGTAATCCTGCCACTAGCTTTCCTATAACAGTTAAAGGCACCAGTCTGAGGCTGGGCCAACCATGGTATATCATTTTCCTTTCCATAAGAAATGGCTATGTGTGGTATTCAGTGTAATGATTTTCCAAAGATGCCCATTTCCTAATTCTGGAAATTGGGAATGTGCTATGTTATGTGACAGAGGGGAATTAAGGTAGCAAGTTCCAGGAGCTGGTGATGGAGAGGGAGGCCTGGCATGCTGCAGTCCGTGGGGTCGCAAAGAGTTGGACATGACTTAGAGACTAAGCTGAACTGAACAGAATGGCTGTATTAATTACCTTTCTTGTGATGATTATCTCACAATGTATAGACGAATCAAATCATCAAGTTGTATTCTTTGTGTGCGTGAGTACAGTCCGTGCTAACTCACTTCAATCCTGTCCAACCCTTTGCAAATCTATGGACCATAGCCCACCAAGGATTCTGTCAATGGGATTCTCCAGGTGAGAATACTGGAGCACAGGTTGCCATGACTGCCTTCTCTGGATCTTCCTGACCCAGGGGTCAAACCTGCATTTCTTACATTGAAAATGGCAGGTCAGTTCTTTACCGCTAGTGCCACTAATTTTGTTTTTAATTGTTGATTATGCCTTAATAAAACTTAAACAAAAATAAGAAGGAATTGGAAGAGAGACCAGAGCTCTCTTTCTCCATCATGTGGATATAACCATCTCCAAGCCAAAAAGAGAGTCTTCACAAGGGAGCTGAATCATTTGGCACATTAATCATGGATTTTCAGCTTCCAGAACCATGAAAAATGCATGTCTGCTATTAAATAAATAAACAAGTATATACACTATTTAAAAACTCAGCAGTGACAGAGGGCTTCATAGGAGCTCAGTGGAAAAGAAACGACTTGCCAATGCAGGAGACATGGGTTCAGTCCCCGGGTCAGGAAGATCCCCTGGAGAAGGAGCAGCAAAGATAGAAGGAGAAGCCCTCTACTCCTTGTAAAGTGAGTTATCAGTAGTACCACTATCACTAGAATGGAGGACTTCAGGGAGTATCCTGATATAACTGACTGGACATCAAGGGATGATGCGTACCTAAACTACTTGTCAGGGAGCAGCTAGAGAGACCCTCATTTCGATGGGTTTTACAATTGTCTCCATTCTATCCACAAAGAATATTTATAGATATATTCTAAGTTAAGAAAAGAAAGCAAACAAACACCCAGGGATATTGGTTTACATCTTTAACTACCCTAAAGTCTATAAGCTTTTTCCTGGAGGGAAAAAAAAGTAAAAGGACTTCTGTAATGCTTATGTAATGCTGCTTTTAAGTAAATTTAAAATAAAAACTTTGAATTAGTCTGCATGGGATGCCATAACAAAATATCGTAGGCTGGGTGATTCAAACAACAAAAATTTATTTCTCACTATTCTGGAGGCTGGAAGTGAAATATCAAGCTGATATCAGTGTTGGTTTTCAGTAATATTTTACTTCATTGACTTGTTGCAAGCTTCCTTTTCATTGTCTTCACATGGCCTTTCCATTGTGCATTCATACTCTTGGTGTCTTTTACTCTTCTTACAAGGACACGAGTTCTATTGAATTAGAACCCCATCCTTATGACCTGATTTAATTTTGAGTGTGTCTTTAAAGGTTCTATTTCAAAATATAATTGTATTGAGGATTAGGACTTCAAATATGAATTTAGGGAAGAATAATTCACTCTATAATAAACAATTAAAACATAAGTTAAAAAATTTAGTTGAAAGTTTTTTTAGTTGAAAGCTTAAAAACTACCTTTAATATGAAGCTAAAAAAACCCCTAAATCTCAGCTTTAGATTGACATTTTACAGATGTCTTTAAATGCCAAATATTTTCTTGTTCACTAATTTTGGGCTGTAATGAGTGAAGCAATGTGCTAGTCACTTTTGGTTAAATCTTGGAAACAAATTTAGAAAACTAAATTTATGAAGAAGATTTTCAAAAACTGAAATGTTGCACAGGCAGGTGCAGGTGATATGAATTAGCAAATGTAAAGCAGAGACTAGGACCATTATGTGTGAAAATGTCTGAAAGAAAAGGGAAAATTTTGAAGTTTAGGAAAAGGCAAGTTTAATACCTTTTTCTGATGAACAGGCAAGGACAACTTTGCTGAGTTGGTTATTTTCTTTTAACATCAATTGAGACATTATGATAAATTCTTATTTATACATATGTCGTAGTGGGTGACAATCAAGAAAGCCTTCTGAAGAATCATATATTATTGTGTCCCTGTCTACAAAAATCATAAGCAATAATCCTGTGAGTTGTGGCACTGAAAAAATTTTATATATCACTTTCTACTAAATTAGAACTAAATTATGTTGATTTGTGTTAATCAACAGACTCATATAATACTATTGACACAAGATAATATTGATTACATGAATTTCATATTAATGGCTGTAGACTGAATTTTGCCCACTAAAATGTAAAAGCCAAGAGAACAATAATATTTTTCTGTTTTAATTTTATTTGTAGTTGCTGTATCCAAGCACTTAAATCCACATCTAACAAATTTGAAGTGCTTAGTGCATATTTGTTGAGTGGAATATTTATTTAATTTATAGATAAGTACTATTGGAAATAAGATTTTATTGTGTTGTAAATATCATCCCAAAAGAAATTAGTAGAACTTCAAGCAATGATCTAACAGTGATATGGCATGTGTTGATGAAAGAAAAAGAAATATCAGGAGAGAAGGAAAAGACAAGATAAAACTAAGAAAAAAAATGGAAAAAAATCAGTAGCATCAAATAATGAGATGGAGACATCTTTGTAAAAAGCAGTATATTGTGGGAGATAAGGTAAGGTGTTAGGAAAGCAGCCTGATGTTGCAACAGATATCTCCCCAAGATAGCTCTTGTGTCTTGTTTTAGTTATTAGTTCCTATCTTGGAAAATTCTGTAAGACTTTTCTCTGCGTTGAAACAAGTAGAAAACAACATAATTCATATATAGCCATGTTGCTGGAACTTAATATCTAGAAGGAAAGTAGTGAGAGAAGTGTCATTGAAGAAGTGAGGGGAAAGCCAAATTTTTTTGATAGGATTTAACCAAATAATCCAATCAATGCAAACCGACATTCACTCCTCTATTCATTCATTCAGTTCACTCGCTCAGTCGTGTCCAACTCTTTTTGACCCCATGAACTGCAGCACACCAGGCCTCCCTGTCCATCACCACCTCCCGAGTTTACCCAAACGCAAGTCCATTGAGTTGGTGATGCCATCCAACCATCTCATCCTGTCATCCTCTTCTCCTCCTGCCTTCAATCTTTCCCAACATCAGGGTCTTTTCCAGTGAGTCAGCTCTTTGCATCAGGTGGCCAAAATACTGGAGTTTCAGCGTCAATATCAGTGTTCCTTCCAAGGAACACCCCGGGCCAATTTCCATTTGGATGGACTGGTTGGATCTCCTTGCAGTCCAAGGGACCCTCAAGAGTCTTCTCCAACACCACAGTCCAAAAGCATCGATTCTTTGGCGCTCAGCCCTCTTTATAGTCCAACTCTTACATCCACACATGACTACTGGAAAAACTATAGCCTTGACTAGACAGACCTTTGTTGACAAAAGTAATGTCTCTGCTTTTTAATGCTGCTGCTGCTTTTTTATGCTGTCTAGGTTGGTCACAACTTTCCTTCCAAGGAATAAGCGTTTTTTAATTTCATGGCTGCAATCACCATCTGCAGTGATTTTGGAGCCCAAAAAAATAAAGTCTGACACTGTTTCCACTGCTTCCCCATCTATTTCCCATGAAATGATGGGACCGGATGCCATGATCTCAGTTTTCTGAATGTTAAGCTTTAAGCCAACTCTTTCACTCTCCTCTTTCAGTTTCATCAAGAGGCTCCTTAGTTCCTCTTCATTTTCTGCCATAAGGGTGGTGTCATCTACATATCTGAGGATATTGATATTTCTCCTAGCAATCTTGATTCCAGCTTGTGCTTCATCCTGCAAAGCATTTCTCATGATGTACTCTGCATATAAGTTAAATAAGCAGGGTGACAATATACAGCCTTGATGTATTCCTTTTCCTATTTGGAACCAGTCTGTTGTTCCATGTCCAGTTTTAACTGTTGCTTCCTGACCTGCATACAGGTTTCTCAAGAGGCAGGTCAGGTGGTCTGGTATTCCCATCTCTTTCAAAATTTTCCACAGTTTATTGTGATCTACACAGTCAAAGGCTTTGGCAAGTTAATAAAGCAGAAATATATGTTTTTCTGGAACTCTCTTGTGTTTTCCATGATCCAGCGAATGTTGGCAATTTGATTGCTGGTTCCTCTGCCTTTTCTAAAATCATCTTGAACATCTGGAAGCTCACAGTTCATGTATTGTTGAAGCCTGACTTTGAGAATTTTGAGCATTACTTTACTAGTTTGTGTACATTAATAATTTTAAATTTTACATTACAGATACATGCTGCTATTTTATTTTATTGCCCAAGGCAATAGACATTTATCCTATATTAATATCATAATTACTATTAATAATCAAATTATGTACACTGAAGATAAACTGCAGACTCACTGACTATCTAGCAAGTCTGTTTTCTCCATGGTTTATCTTGCACCCCGCACTATGTCTCATAATGCTATCATCCTTCTCAGCTGCCTGTGTGAACTACTAGACAATTCCATGATGTAGTAGTCATGTCTGTTTTGTCCCCACTGTAAAACCTGTCATGGAAAAGTGATCATCACAAATTGCATTTTTAATAACTAAGTTGGATTTCCCAGGTGGGCTAGTGGTAGAGAACCCGCCTAGCAATGTGGGCAACCTAAGAGATGCCAGTTCCATCCTGGAGTTGGGAAGATACCAGGAGGAGAGCATGAAAATCCATTCTAGTATTCTTGCCTGGAGAGTCCCAAGGACAGAGGAGCCTGGCAGCCTACAGTTCACAGGGTCACAAAGGTTCAAACATGACTGAAGTGACTTAGTACTCACACATATAATAGCTATGCGATCAAGGAATTGAATGACCATTTTGAGAGCTCTGCTTAATGCTAATGCTGTAGTAAGACTGTGGATGGTCAAAACAATCATACATTTTCTTGGGGTATCAGTGAGTCACAAAGAACCAATTGCATGGCTTAAAGAATCAAAAGAAAATGTAAGAATATTAGAATATGAACATAGATTATATTGTCTCTTCAGACAACAAACACGGAGTTGCTGTCAGGTTACTAGGACTACCATTGCATTCATGAGTAGCGTTCTGCTCTTATGCAGCTAAGAAGAAAGTTTTACTCCTTTGTATCTTTAAAGAATTCACGATTTGCTGAGATCATGTGAGTGTGCCTGTGGTCCCTATGACTTGAAAGATTAACAATTAAGATTAGTAAATATCAAGTGTTTTATTTAGTTTAGTGTGAAAATGAAAGTTGCTCAGTCATGTCCAGCTGTTTGTGACCCCATGGACTATAGAGTCCATGGAATTCTCCAGGCCAGAATACTGGAGTGGGTAGCATTTCCCTACTGCAGGGGATCTTCCCAACTCAGATATCAAACCCAGGTCTCCTGCATTGCAGGCAGATTTTTTACCAGCTGAGCCATCAGGGAAGCTCTAGTTTCTTTTATTGTTATATATATATATATTTGATGCCATTTTAAGCTATGTGTGTCTGCTCAAGACTTAGATAGCTTTTTCATATAAATATAATATTTACCTTGAAATTTCTTTTTTGTAATAAAATAGTTCTTGTACTCTTACTGGCAAGCTAAGTGTTTGATACACTTGTAACTAATTATAGAACAGTGCTCCTAGTAAGACATATTAGAAATTCTTTTATATAAATAACACGATAGATTTCTAAAGGTGGACTTCAGATATTAAAAATTTTTTTAAATGCCGTTAAACATCAGATTTATGCTTTGGGATTGCCCAATGGATGAGCTATTTTACTACAAAATGATTTTGATACTCCAGTAATTCATTCTTCACCTACTCCTTGGAGTAGATGCTTCCTTAATTCACAATACAGTAAACAATGTAACAGAGAAGGTCTTGAGTAATTTCAGTCTATGCTGTTCTTTCAGACTGACTTTTAATTGCTAGTTTATTAAAAAGCAGAGACATTACTTTGCCAACCAAGGTCCGTCTAGTCAAGGCTATGGTTTTTCCCGTGGTCATGTATGGATGTGAGAGTTGGACTGTGAAGAAAGCTGATCGCTGAAGAATTGATGCTTTTGAACTGTGGTGTTGGAGAAGATTCTTGAGAGTCCCTTGGACTGCCAGGAGATCCAACCAGTCCATTCTAAAGGAGATCAGTCCTGGGTGTTCATTGGAAAGAGTGATGCTAAAGCTGAAAGTGCAATACTTTGGCCACCTCATGTGATGAGTTGACTCACTGGAAAAGACTCTGATGCTGGGAAAGGTTGGGGGTGGGAGGAGAAGGGGACAACAGAGAATAAGATGGCTGGATGGCATCACCAACTCGATGCACATGAGTCTGAGTGAAGTCCTGGAGTTGGTGATGGACAGGGAGGCCTGGCGTGCTGTGATTCATGAGGTCGCAGAGAGTCGGACACGACTGAGCGACTCAACTGAAGTGAACTGAACATTTATTGATTAAATTTATTGGTATGAAACCGTATATCCTTAATATATAATAACACATTTCACTATAAGAATAGCAGGATATAGTTTTTTTACTAGTTAGTATGTATAGTACTGATACATGCTTACCTCATTTAATCTTCTCATGTTCTAGAAGGAGTTGTTATTGGCTCCATTTTGCAGACATTTTAATAAATACTTTGAGAAAAATGTCATACCTTAAACATGGAATTCAAATTCATCTGATTCTGAAGTCTTGTTCTTAATCACTATTATATACTATCCACCTTAAAGCTTTTAAAATACTTCAGGGTTCATAAAAAGAATTTTTCTGTATTAAATCCCTTTTAAAAATATTTACATTTGGGATTATTCCATGTTAATTTTTCTTCAAGCAGTGATTACCTGCATGATTGAAACTATTTAGAATTTTTTAGTTTCTAACTAACTTTTCCATAATGTAATAGATTCAGTTTTATATTCTTCAGAGCTCTTTAAGAATTTTCTCAAAATGTCCTGAAATCTAGAAGTTTGAAAAAAATTTTGATAATATACCATTTCCTAAATATTCACAATGCACATGGTTTTAAAAATCAATGGATCTTATAGTAAGAAAATATTTAATTTTGTTTATCTCAGCCTTCCAACTTTGTTTTTGTTGAAATTTATTGAATTTCTTGAAATTGTTAGGTAATATTTTCTTAGATGTAATAACAAATGTGTGCTAAATTTGTTTATTTAAGGGTGAAAAGGAAGGGGAAGAAAGCCTTGTAAACCCATGTAAAATGTAACTTTCTAAAAATGCATGGCTACTTATTTTCAAATGGAGATATATGTAACTTTTCTATTAAGACTTCATGTGATGAATGATGTATGGATATAAAATAGTTATTACTCCTCTTTTAAAATCATATTTTCTCCTCTTTATCTAAAATGACATGGATGTGAGGTGACCATGTGAGTTAAATTACCAAAGGCATTACATACCATAAGTAGAATCGAGTGTTATGAAACAAACCCATAAGGATATTTTGCTCTGCACTCTCTTACCAGCTCCAATATCTCTCTCTGTTGCTTCTCTTCTGCCCTTTCCCAAATCGATTCATTTCTATGCAAATGCTTGCCTCTCTGTATGGAGGCTATGTGATAAGAAACCAGACTTTTTCTATAGACAGGCTGCTTATTGAGTAATTCATCCATCATTTACTCAAACAGAAAATCTATGACTACCATCATTTATTCATTCACAATGGTTTTTTCCCACCTGACGCAAGGACACTATTTTAATTTTGCTTTAGAGCTAGTGGGCACATCTCTGCTCTATTATGGTCAGAGGCACTGCTTTGCATGTAATGTTCCAGGGGCAATATTCCTTCAAAAATTTCTAAATTTTCTTTTCCCACAGAATGCCATTCTTCTTCCATGCTCTGTTATTTGCCCAATCTTAGCCATCTTTTTGAAGATGTAGCTTCCTTGGATGCTATAACACATTTTTTATTCTTTTAATCTATATCAGACTAGCTGACACTTAAGTTCATTTTTGTTTTGTAGTTTTCCTGAAACAGATGATAAATACCTTGACCACAGTTACTACTTCTAACATGTGATCTCAACACTACAATATTCTCAGCCCACAATAGATATCCATTAAAAATTTGCTGAATTGGAATTATTGAGGTTATTAAGAGAGATAAACTACAGCGGGAGAAGGATCACCTCAGTGAGAGGAAAGAGCCAAAGTAAAACAGTGAAGATCTGTTAAATTCATGAAGTTACATTATCTCATAAATGTATGACTTCAAAGAATGTGAGAGTTTCTGGTTGTACATTCTATTAGGAGCCTGTGTAAGAATCTTGCAATCCTATGGACTGCATGCAGCCTGCCAGACTCTCTTGTCCATGGAATTCTCCAGGCAAGGATACCGGAGTGGGTTCCCATGCCCTCCTCCAGGGGATCTTCCTGACCCAGGGATCAGACCCATGTCTCCTGAATTGGCAGGTGGATCCTTTGCCATCTGTGCCACCTATATTCAGTTCAGTTCAGTTCAGTTGCTCAGTCGTTTTCGACTCTTTGCGACCCCATGAATCACAGCACGCCAGGCCTCCCTGTCCATCACCAACTCCCGGAGTTCACTCAAACTCATGTCCACAGAGTCGGTGATACCATCCAGCCATCTCATTCTCCGTCGTCCCCTTCTCCTCCCGCCCCCAACCTTTCCTAGTATCAGAGTCTTTTCCACCTATATTAGGAGGCTGGAAAGTTTCTAAACAGGAGGAGCAAATGAAACATTTAACTATATTTGTATTTCAATCACACAGTTCAATCACAAAATTCTATGCCTTACAAAATACATATATAAAATAAAACATAATATGAAGCCCCATATTAGCAGTCTAGAAAGTTTCTAAATAGAAGGTACAGGTGAAATATTAAAATATATTGTATTTCAATCACACAATTCTATGCCTTACAAGAAATAGCCTTCTTTTGTTTTGTTTTACATCTCAGATTCCAGTAACTAATTCCAGTAATTAATGATGCTTTCAAATCAGTTCTTTTTAAAATGGTCACAACCTAATTCTTTAAACATCTAAAGCAGTGTGTCAGACAGTTTTATTTTGTGGTTAATGGCATATTTTAAAAAATAGCAGTTTAAACATCTTTTCTGTGTATCTTAAAGCTATGTCTAAAGAGATTAATGAATTACAAATCTAGTTAAGTAAGTAAGCATTATTGCTTATTTCTTCTACACATATTAAGCTAGGCATTGGGTATGAAAAAGTAAACACAGAAATATGGTCCCTACCTTCTGGAGATTATAATTCTGTAGTGAATATATGTAATAAATGATCCCCCATTCCAGAACAAAGATTGCTGATCCCATGGGTGGCAACTAAGACACCAAATAAATATTAAAAAAATAAAAACAAATGATAAATCAAGGAAGAAGAAGGCAATAAAAAAAGAAATATATAAACAGAAAGAAAACCAAGGAAAAATAATAACCAGTCAACAATATGATTACAAACTATAACAAATCCAATGAAAAGAGAGTGAAGTGCTAAAAGATTAAATAGGAGGACACTGTTTTGGGTTGTTTTTTTCTTAAGAGACATATTTTAAGAGGTGCCATTTAAGCTAAGACTTAAAAGATAAGAAAGAACCATTTTATGAATGAAGGAACATTCCAAACTGAAGGGAGAAAAGAATCATGTTAAAGAGAACCTAAATCAGGAAAGGATTTTTAGTATATAAAGCAAAGGGGAATAAGGAACAGAATAAGGCTAGAGAAACAGACAGAAGCCAAATTTTATGAGGATAATAAGCTAGGATAAGTACAATAGGAGCCATTAAAAACTTCTGAGCAGGGAAGGAATGATGTTAGCTTAAGTTTTAAAAAGATAACTAGTTGCCGTGTGGAGAGTATTAGAAAGGAACAAGTATAGAAATACTTCATTTTCTTGAATGCTTTCTCCATATGGAGAGAGTTCCCAGTGACAGTCATAAGGCCTTATACTTCAGATTCAGCATCCATAAATCAAATTTCAAACAAGAGCCAATTAACCCCTTCCAGTTCTGCCTCTGCTTTAGCACCCAGTTGATACCTCTATTAATGTCATGATGGGCAACGGTAGAGTAGAACTCTTGTTTCCCTAAATTTTATTCTTTCTTTTTTTTGTAATATCACCCTTTACTCAATTATCTTCATACTTCTGTATATTTCTATTCTTTATCCTCTGAGTACCCTTTGCTGACACCTTAAATATTGCTGTTTGTCCACCTCAACCCACTTTTGCCATGTTCATTCTCAGTGTCTGTTTTTCTCTGAGTATATGCATCTATTTCCATGGCTTTAAATTTTCTTATATTTATTCATTGAAATACAGCCAAGTACCAGGAAATATTCTAGGCAATATGGACATAATTAACTAAGCATTCATTTAAATCTATCTGTCCATGTACCTATCTATCAGCTATCTATCTACCTATCTATTTAATCTTTTCTTCTATTGCTGCTTTTCAAATCTAAATCTCTAGCCCAAAACTCTCTCATTAGAGGTTCTGTCCACTGGGTTTCAGACTCAGACATCCAACTTTTGTTAAGTTTGCCTAAATATCAGATAGATACTGCTTAACTCAAAATACCCAAACAAAAATTTTCCTTTCTCTTACACTTGCTCTTCCTTAATATTTTCCATCTCTGCAGTTGGTACAGCCAAATATTTAGATCCCAAGAAGACATTTTTCTTTCCTCCCTCTCTTTCACTCTTCAGTCTCCAATATTTTAAATCCAAAATTAATTTTGAAGTTAATTCAAGCCTCCATCATCTATCGCTGTTCTATTGCTATAATTTCCAGAATTGTCTTATGGATTCCAATTTCTTTTCCTTTAATCAGACTTCTACATCACTACCAGAGGGCTCTATCTAAAAGGCAAATCTGACTATTCTATTCCTCCTCTTAAAACTATTATCTCATCATAATAATCAAGTAACTTAGCATGACATAGGTTATCTGACCACCACCTCACACTCCTCTCTACCTCTAGTCTTATTTCTTGCCAACTGTCCTCAGGCATTTTATGTTCAATATTTTCTCTTAATGTTGCCTGATCTTTGGGTTTTTTGCTTTCCTTCAGCCATTCTCTATCTGAAGAACAATTTAACATGGTTTAAGGCAAATTCTTCCAAGAATGCTTTTTTGAAGCTGAGTTTGGATTAGATGATTCTCCTTTGTGCATCTATTTATTTATCCATTCATTTGTTCACTTATAACATCCTTTACTTACTCTTCTGTCTGCTTGTACTTGACACATGACCATATGTTATTTTTCTTGATAGGACTTGAGGGCATGAGAGGGAAGAAATCACGTCTTATTTATATTCCACTTTCTAGCACTAATTTAGTGTCTTGTACAACATATGTTTATTCAGTGAGTGAATAATTTACATCTTCTCTTTCACACTTAAATAGTTCAAATATCCATGCACACTTTATTATAATGATAATGATATATTTAAATTGCACCTTTAAATTTATGAAATACTTTTACATTTATCCTATTTGATACAAATCACTCTATACAGAGCATTAATAGGTTTTGATATTCTCATTTTTAATCACAGGGAAAGTTGAAGTTCAGAGAGATTTATTCAAGGTCAAACAGATACTGATGGAACTATCACTCTGAACATAAATTCTTCCAACAGACCACACTGCCTACCTACTGGAGCAGGGACACCTCCTCCTTGATTCCCTTTTTCTGAAATGTGCTAGACACATTACCTGCCCCAGGAGAGACTAAACTGGTGAACACAGACAATTCTGTTCAACTGAACCTGACCTTTCCCCCTTGATCTCCAGACCTGTCTTTCTAGCTACCTGCTTAATCTCTCTCTCATTAGATGTGCCATATCACTTCAGAAGCAACAAGTTTAAATTAAAATATATCTTTGCACTGCTCCCACACTCTGAATCCCACCCAAATCAGTTTGTCCTTCATATTTCATGATTTCTGTCAATGCTATTTTGTCTTCAGGATTTGGAAATTAATATTACAGCTGTATCTAGCTATTCATCTCTTGAAAATAAGCCTCTTTACTGATAAATTGTCATTATTTATTGAAAATCTGCCAGACTATCATTCATCCCTTCAGGGCCTTACTGAACAGAGACATTTTAGAGAATTAAATATGGCATACTGAAAATAGTACTCTCCCCCTGGCATAATTAGATTTAAGCATAAAAATATTTCAGTGACAACCTAAACTGATAAAAGGTGAAAATCTCTAATAATGAAGAGATTATTTACATTATTTCAATGACTTCTCAAGTGAAAAGTATGTTACTTTTATCTTTCATCTTGCTCTTATTTTAGTTAATTTTCTTTATAATGACGAGGACAATAATGCCATTTGTTTATTCCTGATTTTCCTCCATGCCTGTAAGTTTTTTAGCTAAATTAATGGAACCAAGGCAAAAGAGATTCCCTTCTGGATTTACCAAGTTTTGTAGTGGTGAGGTCCGTTCTTATGTAATTATTAAAATAAAATGTCTTTCAAAAACCAGACAGCGTAAACTAAGTTCAAAATAAAAACCAAGTAACCCACTCAGTGGGTACACCCACAGCAGTGTGTACGTGCTGAATTGCTTCAGTTCGTGTCTGACTCTTTGTCACCCTATAGACCATAGCTCACCAGATTCCTCTGTCAGTGGGATTTCCCAGGCAAGAAAACAGTAGTGAGTTGCCACGCCCTCCTCCAAGGGATCTTCCCAAACCAGGGAGGAACCCGTGTCTCTTCTGTCTCAGCATCGGCAGGCAGGTTCTTTACCACTAGCGACACCTGGGAAGCCCAACCTACCCAGTAAGGCACACCTAAAATATATTGTGTAAGTAAAGGCATAAACTATATTAATCAAATTGTTCTTATTTGGTCTTTCAATGAGATTTTAGAAATGAAATGTGAAAATTATCCTAGTGGCTAAAATTGAAAAGAGAAAGCTGAAGATCCTAGGGCAGGGTTTCTAATAACACTGGTTGGATAGACGTTGTAATGTAGCATACAGATACCAGTTCATGAAAGAACTTGTTGCCCCAATTATTGGGAGGGCTGTCATTGATAGGCTTTAGCCATCAGTCCCATCAGAGATTTCCTCAGCTGCATGGTGGCCTGCATCCAGTGCTTCCTAGGAAACTCACTGTCAATTTAACTGATCAATAACAAGAGGGCCTGGCTCCTAACAGAACTGAAAGGCCGTTCTTGTTCCTGAGTGATTACTCCAATATGATTCTGATCATCTGAAGCTTTGTTGGTTCTGCATCACCAATCTTATATCCTCACCTTCCTTTTCATAGGTATTGCTTCCTAGCAAATATCCTGCATGCTAAACTGTTGGTTTCCTCCATCCCAACTCAACTTGGAACATAGGCTCCAAGGAATTTGTGAGTCTTTTCAGTTTAAACATACACTTTAAATTTTGTAAGTATAAGTGAGTTTTCCTGTTTCACATATACTTACACATATATTTCCTAGGTTGCCTTTGTATCAAAAAATATAAGTACCATCGTTGTAGTGTATTGAGGATCATCCAATTACTAAGAAAAGATGAAACGTGACTAGTTTTAGGCTTTGAATTAATTCTAACAAATTTTGCACAATGACTAATGCACACATATCACCCATTCAAAATCTCTCACATTATGAATGGGCAAAAATGAACATAAATCAATGAATGCTTAAAAGGCAAAAAGAACCCTGCAAGGGTAAAAAGAAAAATGATAAACCTTGAAAAAACAGATGACTATTTTTTGTGACCAGGATACTCTTTCAGGCCAACATTTTTATTTTTATAATTTTTTAAAAGGGTAGATGAAACATGTCAATGTAATGATACTCTCTGAAAAAAAAAATTTAAAGGATTGTGATGCACTTTTGAAACTGTGTGTGTGAGCTCTTGCCTAGAGCCCTGCTGAATCTTTTTTCAAATTCATAAAGAAAGTCTCTCAGGATATTTCACAGTGTGAGTATACACAGCCTTCTTTCCCTTACAGGTCATTATTGAATATCGTGCTGGGTTTGAGTACAGGGCTGGTGAGTGGTTTCTCTCCCTGCTTCATCTGTAAATGTATGAGGGGTTCAAGCTTTGGAATCTTAAATGTCCATGAGGGCTCAAAAGGTACCTGGTGATTGATTTGCACTACAGGACAGAGCTAACACAAGAATTGCAGTCGAGTTCAGCAGGATTACAATCAGAGTCCTTGGCAAAAGTCATAAAGTATGAGTTAGACCATCATGTGGCTATGAGCACCTGCTGCAGTTTTTTATGACTCATTACTGGGTAAGGCTTTTGTGTTTCCCTTTTTAAATTTTGTAATTAAAAGCAATTTCTTCAAAAGGAAAAGTTTAACAGCAAAAGAACATATCAACTAAGTTCTGACTAAAGAATGAAAACCAACATTGGATAAGTGAAACTATAAGGAGGAATATGCTGTATGTCTAATTAGTTCACAGCCTTATAAGTTGAGATACATCATAGGAGGAATTTTGTTTAGACCAAAGCTTCTTCCTTTTAATGATGGTATACTTTTCAATCATTAAAATATTAAAGTCCTAGAAAATGTTACACCACACACACGGTTCACTTTATATAGTTAAGAAATCTCTGGGGGAAAATAGGTTTTAAATTCACATTGTTTTAACAACATTTCCTTCCTATTATGCTCACTGTAAGAAAAATTAAGAATACAAAAAATATAAAAAAGTGAATTAAAATCATTGAGAACTTTACTACACAAGAAAGTACAACCCAGACTATTGAAAATGAACTAGTAGACCCTGAGGTAGCCTAAATCCATTAAAAATATTATAAAAAGTAAAGGAAATTTTGAATTGTTGAAAGCCAACAAAAATTTAGTTTGACTAAATTTAAAGTAAATCAACCACATTTTTTCAGAGTTACCTCACATTATTTTGTAAATTCTTTTACTGTTGTTATTTAGTCACTAAGTCACATCTGCCTTTTGTGACCCCCTAGAATGTAGCCCACCAGTTTCCTCTGTCCTTGGGATTTTCCAGGCAAGAATACTGAAGTAAGTTGCCATTTCCTTCTCCAGGGAATCTTTGCAACCCAGGGATTGAACCTGTGTCTCCTGCACTGGCGGGTGAATTCTTTACCACTGAGCTACCAGGGAATCACTTTGTTTATTTAATAGCAGCAAACATAGGTAGGTAAATAAAGTTGCCTCAGAGAAATGATTTAAACTGAAACCAATGCTAATCATAACCAGATAATATAAATTATTCTAAGGGCTTTGGTGCAAACATTTAAATTCAAAATCAAACACTATTGACATTTCAGTCATATTTGAAGTTTATTAAAATCTTTATAGAGCTTAGCTACTTTTACCAGGCATATTTCTTGCCAAGTTTTGGTCCTTAATATTGGTCAGGAGAGGGGAGACTATGAGAACTCCCTGCCCAAAGCTAAGTCTTGAAAAATTATATTCAAACCTTCTATCCCTGATAGTTGTGTGTTTCATTCCTAATATTGAAAGTAGTTTTATGGAATATTTTTTAAAATTTTAGCTTTGCTTTTTACCCTCATGGATGGTTTGTATTTACACAAATGAATATTCTGAAGTTTAATCTTTAAAAAGTCAACTAATTAAATTTATAATTATAAAAACAGTTCATTTTTATGTTTTTAAGTTTAAAGTTTACTTTAAGTTTATTTTCAAGCTCAGATTATTTACCTTATTCTACTTAAAAGACTAGAAAATTCTCAAATTATTTTAAAGTGCTTTCAATAATTCCTGCTACTGCTACTGCTGCTGCTAAGTCACTTCAGTCGTGTCCAACTCTGTGTGACCCCACAGACGGAAGCCCACCAGGCTCCCCCGTCCCTGGGATTCTCCAGGCAAGAACACTGGAGTGGGTTGCCATTTCCTTCTCCAGTGTGTGAAAAATGAAAGTGAAGTCGCTCAGTCGAGTCCGACCCTTAGCGACCCCACGGACTGCAGCCTACCAGGCTCCTCCATCCATGGGATTTTCCAGGCAAGAGTACTGGAGTGGCTTGCCATTGCCTTCTCCGTTCAGTTCAGTTCAGTTCAGTTCAGTCGCTCAGTCGTGTCCGACTCTCCGCGACCCCATGAATCACAGCACGCCAGGCCTTCCTGTCCATCACCAACTCCCGGAGTTCACTCAAACTCATGTCCATCGAGTCGGTGATGCCATCCAGCCATCTCATTCTCCGTCGTCCCCTTCTCCTCCCGCCCCCAACCTTTCCCAGCATCAGAGTCTTTTCCAGTGAGTCAACTCGTCGCATGAGGTGGCCAAAGTATTGCAGTTTCAGCTTTAGCATCAGTCCCTCCAATGAACATCCAGGATTGATCTCCTCTAGAATGGACTGGTTGGATCTCCTTGCAGTATAAGGGACTCTCAAGAGTCTTCTCCAACACCACAGTTCAAAAGCATCGATTCTTCGGCGATCAGCCTTCTTCACAGTCCAACTCTCACATCCATACATGACCACGGGAAAAACCATTGCCTTGACTAGACGGACCTTGGTTGGCAAAGTAATGTCTCTGCTTTTTAATATACTATCAAGGTTGGTCATAACTTTCCTTCCAAGGAGCAAGCGTCTTTTAATTTCATGGCTGCAATCAGCATCTGCAGTGATTTTGCCGTTACTTATAATTAAAGTTCATGTTTTATAGTTGGGATAGTCAGACTTATAAATAAGAATGTTTCAGACCTATGTTAGGCACTTTTCTGGTAGAGAGAGGGTAACCTGATTTGTCACTAAGGAACTGAAGGAAATTAATCTCAAGCCAATGACTGTTTTTGGTATCAATAGTTGGCCCCTATGCTCAGTAGCGTGTATTTAAAAGGTACTCTCAACTTGGGAAGTAAAGAGGCCAAAAGCCCAAATGCAAAATGGTATTAAAAATATAAAATAGTAAAGTAAGTCAATAATTTACACTTGAGAACAACTTTAAACAAAATCCAAACCAAAAGTAGAAAACTTAAAAAATGTAACTCCTAGAGGCCTAATATCCACGATGTGCAAAGTAATTAAATTTTAAAAAGCATAGTATAGGCTTTATTTTGCTATAGCCACCATAATATATAACAGGATTTCCTAGATAATTTTACCAAAGTAATAATTTCACCTCTAAAACATTCATAAAATTGATGATCTGAGTACCTAACAGTTGTGAAAAGTATTTTCATAATTCTTTAGTATGAAAAGCAACATTAAAAAAAAGTGGATCACCAAAATATTTTATTTCAAATCTATGTTATACCTGATCAAATATGTATTTGGAAACATTCATATTCTAGAGGTTTCTGAATTTCATTTTCCTGTTTTTTTTTAAATTTTTATGAGCAACTTACTAGATTTTAAATCTATACCATTTTAACATTTATTACAACTATTTAGAATCCATGCATAATTTATTTACAATACTGTACATCAAATGGTTATATCTGAATATTACACAAAAGTTTCACACAACTATAACATGGAAAGACATGTGAAACACATTATATAGGGTTTTTAATTTTTCAGGTACAGAATTTTGCAAAAATTATTTTGGTTTATAAGTGTTATGCAAACAGTAGCTTGAAATAACACTGACAAAACCATGCAAATGAGTGGGATTTCAAAATGAAAAAGTAAAAATATCTAGCTAAAAGCTAAAATAGTATATAGTTTAAATACTACCAAGTAGCAATGGGAGTTTATAAAACAGGAAAAAAGAAAAGGTATTCTTTAAATGTCTTTATCCCCATTTAAGCTTAGTCATAAACATTTTAGTATTTTAAACCACAGTTAAATTTTTAAAACTTATTTTCTTATATTTTCATTTTCTTGCTACAATTTCCCAGCAATGCTTTTTTATAAAGCTAATAAAGTATAAAGTAAATTAGAATTCTCTTAAATATTATTTTTAAAAAACGAATCAGGTTTCAACAGCAACCAAAATAGTATAAGCCCAAAATGACTGGTTCATTAGACAACTTAGTATGAAAATAAAGGGCTTTAAAATGAAAGAATATAGTTGGCCCTCTGTGATTCTAGCTTTCCAATTCTCTTCAAAACTAAGGGGACCAATAGCAAATATGCACCTAATTTTTACTAAAGAGTATCAATACTATGAGTTTTAGCTCTTAAATGTTTTCTTATTTGATTTTAAGTCTTTCTGGAATTGAAGAAAATGCTTTGCCTCCTTTCCTACTATAATTCCTCAAATTTCAAAGGTCAAGTTTTCAGACCTACCGTGTTTACATATCAGCATTTTATCCATGTCCCTGGATTCATCAAAATCTATGGCTCCCACCTGGCTTGAACTCTTGCTTGAATTTTGTATTTCTTTTTTATCTGGAGAGCCAGCATGGAGATCTTGGCCTGTGAGGTCACAGGTTTTTGTTCTCTTGCTCAGTCACGTCCCACTCTTTGAGACCCCATGAACTGCAGCATGCCAGGCTTCCCTGGCCTTCATCATCTCCTGGAGCTTGCTCAAACTCATGTCCACTGAGTCAGTGATAAGACCCAACCATCTCATCCTCTGTCAACCCCTTCTCTTCCTGCCTTCAATCTTTCCCAGCATCTGTGTTTTGGAGTAAGCAGAATAAGCTGGATAGCAGAGTCAGGTCTATTCCTGGGCCCAGCCCAAATTGAAGAAATGAATGAAGGCCCATCGGAATCTTGCCAAGTACAGGGATGCAGAGTCTATCCCTGGGTGGCAAAGGCTGGCTCTTGGCTTTCTTTTCCCCTCAGTCAACCACTCCAGAGACAGTTTACTGTTCAGGTCTGACAAAGGGGAAGAAAACTAGCAACATATTTCTGGAGATGAGCAGAAAGGATTTGCTACCCATGAGCAAATTTTTTCTATTTGAATGGAAGGAAGCTGTGTTATTTCATACACTTCCTGAGAGTACACAACTCTTGGGATAATAAAATGATATTTGGCTCAATTTGAGATATTTCTTTGTTTTCTACTAGGATGAATGTACAATGTGTTTCCTCAGAAACCAGTATTTCTCACTTCCCTGACCCTGATGCTATAGGAAACAAGATAATAAATATGGCTGTCAGGATAGCCTTGCCTAAAACAGTCCATACTGAGTTTCTCTCTTTTTTGAATAGACTACAAATTCAACACAGGTAACTTCTAGGAGACAGGTAGACTCAAAGAGGATAATAATATTGTTTTTAAATTAGGTTTGAGATTCTCATAGTTTGGGTTGGTTAATTTCTGGGAATTTTTTACTTTGAATTGTGATAAATTATTATGAAGATTACATACAGTATTGATGCAACAGCACCAGCAGATAACATAAAACCAGAGTCACAGCTTTTGGAAAGCCTCTTATTAATGGCTTCTTTTTATCATCATCTTCTAAAATAGAATCTCGCTTGCATATTAACAAAGAAATAGTCCTTACAAATATGCTTCCTCCCACTTTTCTTGAAACATGTGTCTCTTTTGGTATATCTTTCATTTGTATATTTTTGATAGATTATAGATAAATATTCTCTTTTATCAGAAAAAACAAATAGCCCAGGCTTAATGATAAATAGCAACTGACAATGCATCTCTGGGTAAAAGAGACTCCATGGAGTTGGAACTAACTTGGAAAATATACATCCCTTTTAACAAAGGACCCACCATACAGCTCTAGACAACTCTTTTCATGTTGAAATACAAACTCAGCATTGTCAAAGATTTGGATCTTTATGTAAAATGTCCCCATTTTAAATCAATAGTTCAAATTTTTGAAGAACTATATTCAGGTTAAACCAAACACATCAGTAAGATTTAGTGAAACTAGTTTGCTATCGAGTATCTTTTGATTCAATGTTCCACCACCTTTCTAACATGCATTATCTTAATGCCAGGAGGGCCTACTTACCTGAGTTTGTCAAACTCTGTAGTATTCATTTCCCTTATGGACTTCCCTGATGGTTCAGCAGGTAAAGAATCCACCTGCAGTTCAAGAAACACAGCAGGTACAGGTTCAATCCCTGGATCGGGAAGATCCCTTGGATATGGAAATGACAACCACTCCAGCATTCTTGTCTGAAAAATCCCATGAACACAGGGTCCTGGTGAGTTATAGTCCAATTCGTCACAGAGTCAGACATAATTGAGTGACTAAGCACACGCATGTATTTTTCTATGTTAGGATTTCAGTTTCCATGCTTTTTCTACTAAAACCCAAACTTTCTCTCAGTGTAGAAAATCATTATAAGCTAATATAAACAATCTTACACCTCATTATCAACAATTGGAAAGTTCTTCCCTCATTCTCTGATTGACTAATTTTAATTTCCCTCCCTTCAATGCCAAATGTCATCTCCTCTGTAAAAATTTTCTAAATCAACATTAATAAATGTCCTTCTTATAACCTCAAACATAGCATGTTTCCATGAAACTAATATGCCCTGTTCAGCATGCTAGTCCAGGGAGAAATAAAAGCATGTGGAGCAGACCTGAGCTCAACTTCATCTTGGAACCAAATCGGTTTCAATGCAGGCAAGATGAGATTACTCCAATAAATCTGTAGAAAGATGACTGAGGAAAATTATTTTACATTTCTGGGTAATTTGCTGTGCAACAGAATTATGGCAATAACTAACTAGTATACCTTATATAATGGTTAAGTGATCTTTTGACAGCATTGTGCTTCGGGATATGGGAACAATAAAAGAGAAGTCTAATTTTCAGAGAAGACCAAAAAGGAGGCTAAAGATAGTTTCCTCTTAATAATTTTACTTGAAAGTACTCTGAGAAGAAACACCTGCTCATTTTGATTAAACATATAAATAATCCTGTAAGTCCATGAGGACTTACTGCTCTGAAAGGAGTATTTGCAATTAAAGAAAATCTGACAATCATTACTCACTTTCCATCTTGAACAAACACCTTTAAAAGTATGTAATTTCATTCATTCAACACACATTTTTGACCCCCACAAAAACACTATATATAAAATGAAATAAAGAGATTCAGACCTATTTTGTTGTGGGGTATGAAGGAGGTCATGAGTTCAGTTAAACAATGTTCATGACTAGATGTTGAATATGCTTTGGCTGTATGAATTGAGAGCATAGAATGTGACTGGATATCTTTAGTAATCAAGTAGCAGCTGAAAGCAAACATTGGATATCATCCTCCAGGAAGAATCTATAAAGGAGAGGAAGATAAACCTGAGTATAAAACTCTGGATAACACTGATATTTAAACATAGAGCAAAGGAAAGTGAATGCATAAACAGGAATGAGGACTGCCAGAGAAATAAAAGGAAATTATGGAATAATTAGTGCCATGAAAACCAAAGAAGGAAAGAATTTCAATTAGGAATGGTCAACTGTGTCAAATATTTAAGAGAGCATGGCTATAACAAAGTCAAACTTACACTGATTTGGAATTAAGAATTCATAGATGGTTTCATAATCAAAATTTCAGAAGAAAAAACTTAACAAGTGATATTACAGTGGGCTGAAGACTGAATGGATTGTTTAATAGAAAAACTTCCACTGGAGGTGGCTTTTCTGTAAGTTTGACTATGAATGGAACTGGGATTAAAATGCATGCATCTGACTCCTGCTTTACCCTCACTTATTCATGAATAATCTATTAAGTTACCTTTAATGTCTTGATACATAATTACAATTTTTGTTTCTATATTTTTAAAAAGAATTTTTATATAGTTAATAGTAAGAAGGGCAATGCCGAAGAATGTTCAAACTACTGCACAATTGTACTCATTTCACATGCTAGCAAGTTACTGCTCAAAAATCTTTAAGCTAGGCTCTAAAAGCACACGAACTGAGAAATTCCAGAAGTACAAGCTGGATTTAGAAAATGCAGAGATCTGAGAGATCAAATTGCCAATATCCATTGGATTATAGAGAACGCAAGGCAATTCCAAGAAACATTGACTTCTGCTTCATTGACTGCATTAGCCTTTGACTGTGTGGTTTAAAACAAACCGTGGAAAATTCTTAAACAGATGGGAATATCAGACCACCTTATCTTCCTCCTGAGAAACTTGTATTCAGGTGCAGAAGCAATCGTTAGAATCAGACATGGAACAACAGACTGGTTCAAAATTGGGGAAGGAATACATTAAGGCTGTACATTGTCAATCTGCTTATTCAACTTATATGCAGAGTACATCATGTGAAATGCCAGGCAGGATGAATCACAAGCTGGAATCAAGATTGGTGAGAGAAATATCAATAACCACAGATACACAAATGAAACCACGCTAATGGCAGAAAATTAAGAGGAACTAAGGAGATCCAAATAGGAAACAGAGTACGTCAAGGTTGTATATTGTCACCCTGCTTATTTAACTTATATGCAGAGTACATCATGAGGAATGCTGGGCTGGAAGAAGCACAAGCTGGAATCAAGATTGCTGGGAGTAATATCAATAACCTCAGATATGCACATGACACCACCCTTACGGCAGAAAGTGAAGAGGAACTCAAAGGCCTCTTGATGAAAGTGAAAGAGGAGAGTGAAAAGTTTGGCTTGAAGCTCAACATTCAGAAAACAAAGATCATGGCATCTGGTCCCATCACTTCATGGGAAATAGATGGGGAAACAGTGGAAACAGTGTCAGAATTTATTTTGGGGGGCTCCAAAATCACTCTGGATGCTGATTGCAACCATGAAATTAAAAGATGCTTACTCCTTGGAAGGAAAGTTATGACCAGCCTAGATAGCATATTAAAAAGCAGAGACATTACTTTGCCAACCAAGGTCCGTCTAGTCAAGGCTATGGTTTTTCCCTTGGTCATGTATGGATGTGAGAGTTGGACTGTGAAGAAAGCTGATCGCCGAAGAATTGATGCTTTTGAACTGTGGTGTTGGAGAAGACTCTTGAGAGTCCCTTGGACTGCAAGGAGATCCAAGCAGTCCATTCTAGAGGAGATCAATCCTGGGTGTTCATTGGAAGGACTTATGCTAAAGCTGAAACTGCAATACTTTGGCCACCTCATGCGACGAGTTGACTCACTGGAAAAGACTTTGATGCTGGGAGCGATTAGGGGTAGGAGGAGACGGGGACGACAGAGAATGAGGTGGCTGGATGGCATCACCGACTCGATGGACATGAGTTTGAGTGAACTCCGGGAGTTGGTGATGGACAGCGAGGCCTGGCGTGCTGCAGTTCATGGGGTCGCAAAGAGTCGGACACGACTGAGCGACTGCACTGAACTGACTGAAGGAGATCCAACAAGTCCATTCTAAAGGAGATCAATCCTGGGTGTTCATTGGAAGGACTGATGCTAAAGCTGAAACTGCAATACTTTGGCCACCTCATGTGACGGGTTGACTCACTAGAAAATACTCTGATACTGGGAAAGGTTGGGGGTGGGAGGAGATGGGGACAACAGAGAATGAGATGGCTGGATGGCATCACCGACTCTGTGGACATGAGTTTGAGTGACCTATGGGAGTTGGTGATAGACAGGGAGGCCTGGTGTGCTGTGATTCATGGGGTCGTGGAGAGTCGGACATGACTGAGTGACTGAACTGAACTGAACTGAACTGAAAAAGCCTTTGACTGTGTGGATCACAATAAACGGTGGAAAATTCTGAAAGAGATGGGAATACCAGACCACCTGACCTGCCTCTTGAGAAACCTGTATGCAGGTCAGGAAGCAACAGTTAGAAATGGACATGGAACAACAGACTGGTTCCAAATAGGAAAAGGAGTACATCAAGGTTGTATATTGTCATCCTGCTTATTTAACTTATATGCAGAGTACATCTTGAGGAACACTGGGCTGGAAGAAGCACAAGCTGGGATCAAGATTGCCAGGAGAAATATCAATAACCTCAAATATGCAGATGACACTACCCTTATGGCAGAAAGTGAAGAGGAACTCAAAAGCCTCTAGATGAAAGTGAAAGAGCAGAGTTAAAAGGTTGGTTTGAGCTCAACATTCAAAAAACGAAGATCATGGCATCTGGTCCCATCACTTCATGGGAAATAGATGGGGAAACACTGGAAGCAGTGTCAGACTTTATTTGGGGGGACTCCAAAATCACTGTGGATGCTGATCGCAGCCATGAAATTAAAAGATCCTTACTCCTTGGAAGGAAAGTTATGACTAACCTTGATAGTATATTAAAAAGCAGAGACATTACTTTGACAACAAAGTTCCGTCTAGTCAAGGCTATGGATTTTCCAGTGGTCATGTATGGATGTGAGAGTTGGACTGTGAGGAAAGCTATCGCCGAAGAATTGATGCTTTTGAACTGTGGTGTTGGAGAAGACTCTTGAGAGTCCCTTGGACTGCCAGAAGATCCAACCAGTCCATTCTAAAGGAGATCAATCCTGGGTGTTCATTGGAAGGACTGATGCTAAAGCTGAAACTCCAATACTTTGGCCACCTCATGCGACGAGTTGACTCACTGGAAAATACTCTGATGCTGAGAGGGATTGGGGGCAGGAGGATAAGGGGATGATAGAGAATGAGATGGTTGGATGGCATTACCAACTCGATGGACATGAGTCTGAGTGAACTCCGGGAGTTGGTGATGGACAGGGAGGCCTGGTGTGCTGTAATTCATGGGGTCGCAAAGAGTCGGACACAACTGAGCGACTGAACTGAACTGAAATGAAAGAGCCTTTTGGTGAAGGTGATAGACTAGATTGAAAAAACTGGCTTAAAACTCAACATGCAATAAAACTAAGGTCATGGCATCCAGTCCCACCTTTTTATTGCAAATAAATTGGGAAACAATGGGAACAGTGACAGACTTTATTTTGGGGGGCTCCAAAATTACTGCGGACAGTGACTGCAGCCATGAAATTAAAAGATGCTTGCTCCTTGGAAGATAAACTATAACCAACCTAGATAGCATGTTAAAAAGCAGAGACATCACTTTGCCAACAAAGGTTCATATAGTCAAAGCTATGATTTTTCCAGTAGTCTTGTATGAATGTGAGTGTTGGACCATAAAGAGGGCTGTGTGACAAAGAATTGATGCTTCAAACTGCAGTGCTGGAGAACTCTTGAGGGTCCCTTGGACTACAAGGAGATAAAACCAGTCAATCCTGAAGGATATCATCCCTGAATATTCCTTGGAAGAACATTTGCTGAAGCTCAAGCTCCAATACTTTGGCCACCTGATGCGAGGAGCTGACTAATTGGAAAAGACCCTGATGCTGGAAAAGATTGAGGGCAGGAGGAGAAGGGGATGACAGAGGATGAGATGGTTGGGTGACATCATTGACTCAATGGACTTGAGTTTGAATAAACTCCAGGAGATAGTGAAGGACAGGGAAAATTTGCTTGTTGCAGTCCATGAGGTCGCAAAGATAAGACATGACTGAGCAACTGAAGACAAGAATCCATTTCCCAGTACCATTTGTTAAAGAGACTATCCTTTCTCCATTGTGTATTTTTGGCACTCTTATCAAAGGTCAGTCAACCATGTATGCATGGATTAATTTCTGGACTGTCTATTCTGTTTCATTGGTCTGTATGTCTTTCTATATGCTGCCGCTGCTGCTGCTAAGTTGCTTCAGTCATGTCCAACTCTGTGCGACTCCATAGACTAATGCCATACTATTTCAGTTTTTATAGCTTGAAATCAGGAAATGTGATGTCTCCAGCTTTGCTCTTCTTTTTAAGATTTTCTTTGCTATTCAGAATCTCTGTGGTTCCATATGAAGTTTAGGAATTTTTTTCTATTTCTGTTAAAAAAAAACTACCATTGGGATTTTAATAGGGAGTGAATTAAGTCTGGACCACTGAATAGTATGGACATTTCAATAATATGGTTTTATATTCCATGAACACAAGATCTCATTCCATTTTTGCATCTTCTTTAATTTCTTTCATCAGTGTTTTGTACTTTTCAAATCTTTATTGATACTTCCTTAAGTTCATTCCTAAGCATTTTATTCTTTTTGGTGGTATTATTAATGAAATTGCTTTCCTAGTTTCCTTTTCAGAGGGTTCATTTTTATCCAATATTCTACTGATTTTTGTATGTTGATTTTGTATCCTGCAACTTGACTGAATTAGTTTATTAGTTCTAACCTTTTCTCTGTGTGTGCAGTCTTTAGGTTTTTCTACGTAATAGAGCATGTTATCTGCAAACAGGGACAATTTTACTCCTTCCCTTACAACTTAGTTTCATTTTGTTTCTTTTTCTGTCTAGGACTGCTATGTGAATAGATGTGTCAAGAGTGCTCATCTGATCTTAGAGAAAAAGTTTTCAGTTTTTCACCATTGTTTATAATATTAGCTGTAAGTTTTTAATATATTAGCTTTATTAATAGAGCATTTTAAAAGCACACTTAGAATACTTAGAAAAAGAAAATTTGAAATACTCCTAAATAATCCTCTGGTTATTAGTCATTAACAACCTGCACATTTTAATCCCAAAATACAACCAATCATTGTATGACCATTTATTTTGTCTTTTTTAAACTCAAAGACAAAAGCAAGATTTTAAAACACAGATAAGAGACACCAGTCCCAAGTTAACTAAAAATGGAAATGAAAACTGCTCTTCAAAAGGTCTTATATTACAAAGTTACTAACAGGTGCAAATATGAAAGTAAGCAGTTTTCTGGCATCATTCATTTCGGTTTAATACTATATTAGTTAAATATTCCTTATAAAATCTTTTAGGTAGAATTTTCTTTTTGGAAGTATTGATGGCTGTGTCCATTTTCTATTGCTTTATAAACAAATTACTACAAACTTAGCCACTTAAAAATATACTTTTATTATCTTACATTTTCTGTGGGTCATGAGTCAGTGCTCAACTGAGTCCTCTGTCCAGGGTCTTATGAAGCTGCAATCCAGGTGTATGCAGGGGCTGCAGTGTCATCAGATGATCAACTGAAAGTCTGTTTTCAACATATCTACAAAGATTAAATCATGTTATTTTTGATTATTTATGTTTTTTAGGAATTTATAAAAATCTTCCATAAACTTTAAATATTACAATTATTATCGTTATTAATGATAGAGAAACAACACAAACATCATGTTCAAAATCACTTAACTCTTTGAATTTGTGTGTCTTTGCTTCTTTATTTCATCATTTTATTCTTTAGTCATTAAAGTTTTGTCATCACTTTATATTCTCAGTCTAATTTCCTACTCTACTTTGAAGTTATTCAAGTGATATAATTTCCACTACTTCTTGGGAAACTATTTGGCAATGTGAACCTCATGTGGAGGAATTTTTCTCCTTATTCTGCCTGGTTTTCCCTTTGCTCTGTTTCATTTCATTACATCTCTGTACCTTACTGAAATACCATATTGCAGGCTTTTATCTAATTTTCAATGCACTGTCATCTTCTCATCTTTTTTTAGTTCTACTGCTTATCAAGCAGTTCTTTCCCATTGAATCACTTTGCTTTGGCATCTATGTGCCAGGTGTATGGTACTAACTTGCAATGCTACCAGATGAATCTTGTTTAATTTCCTTTTTAACCTTGCTTTAAATTTGTAGAAGAACACATGTTCAAAATACATTGAACAGCAGGAGTAAAACACCTTTCTTTGCAGAGAATAATAGAAAGCACATATAGATCCTATTTTATTTATACATAAACATGGTGTTGCTCTTCTACAGGTGGTTGTCTGCAGGTGATTACCAAGAGGAAAGCACTAGAAGGTAATGGAAATTAATGCACTCAGCACAGCAGGAAACATTTAGCCTTTTAGATATACTTTAGGAAGAATCTCTTAATGGATGCGCTTGTAAAATGTGATTCTGAACAGCAAAGCAAAAGCCAGCATTACAGTATTGAGTCAGTATCCCACTTGATGCATCCGAACGCTGAAATCCAAGAGTTCAGTTCAGTTCATTTGCTCAGTTGTGTCGGACCCTTTGAGGCCCCATGGACTGCAGCACGCCAGGCTTCCCCATCCATCACCACCTCCCAGAGCATGCTCAAACTCATGTCCATCAAGTCAGTGATGCCATCCAACCATCTCATCCTCTGTCATCCCCTTCTCCTGCCTTCAATCTTTCCAGGCATCGGGATCTTTTCCAATGAGTCAGCTCTTCCCACCAGATAGCCAAAGTATTGAAATTTCAGCTTCAGCCTTAGTCCTTCCAATGAATATTCAGGACTGATTTCCTTTAGGATGGACTGGTTTGATCTCCTCGCAGTCCAAGTTACTCTCAAGAGTCTTCTCCAACACCACACTTCAAAAGCATCAATTTTTTGGCGCTCAACTTTCTTTATGGTCCAAATCTCACATCCTTACATGACTACTAGAAAAACCATAGCTTTGACTAGATGGACCTTTGTTGGTAAATTAATGTCTCTGCTTTTTAATATGCTGTCTAGGTTGGTCATAGCTTTTCTCCCAAGGAGCAAGCATCTTTTAATTTCATGACTGAAGTCACCATCTACCCTAATTTTGAAGCCCAAGAAAATAAAGTCTCTCACTGTTTCCATTGTTTCCCCATCTATTTGCAGTGAAGTGATGGGATCATATGCCATGATCTTCATTTATTGAATGCTGAGTTTTAACAGGCATCTAACAGACATAGCTCTAACAGACATTTAACAGAAATCTAACAGACATAACTCTAACTCTTAAAAATCACAAAACTCCTTTTATAAATTTCCAAACACAGGGAAGAATATTCTCTGGAAGAATAAGAAAATTTTCTCTGTGTGTTTTCATCTGAAATGTATTTTATATAGTATTAGTCTTAGAAAAATGCCTTTATGACACCCATTTGACTAGGTTAAACATTTAGCAATACATAGCTATCTGATATAAATTCCTTTTTGTTTAAACCTGAATATTTTTAAAGTTTACAATAATAACAAGAACTAAATCATATCTTCTTTTTCATAAAGGCAAGAGTTTAAATATAATGTCTGGTGCCAACAATCAGGTAAAGAGGTCAAAATAGAAAAAATATATATATAGTGTGTATGTTTTCTCTAGTGCCTGTTAATAATATCAAGGATGTTATCATCAGTTTGGTTAGGAATATATTATAGTATAGTGAAATCTAATAGATTTACATCCAAGAAAATAAATGCTCTCTGTCATGACTTTGACTAGTTTATCCAGGTCTGTTTAAATACTTCCTGTGACTCAGATTCGCTTACTTCACAAAGGTGTTTCTTATAGTGTTAGGTTGTTCTATTTATATATCTTATAAATGTTTTATTTTTATAGAGAATTAGTTTGCTTCTTTAAAAGATTCATTGACCCTAATTTCATCTTAGAACTATTAGTTATATATCTATTTCTTACACATTACCTTTCTACAAATGTTTAAAAATTATTTTAACAAAATAAATGTTCAAGTTAAATGTCTAAACTTTTCTTCAGTAATTTCTAGTAAGCTCTTCTGTATGCAATCTGCTGGACAGTACCCTGATTATATGAGTAGAGCTTAAAATCATGCACAGCTGCATAAGCTAAGATTACATAGACATTTTTTTCTGTTTTTGTTTGTCAACTAAAACCTTATTTTATTGTCTGATATAAAGCTCTCAAGATAGTCTTTGGATTATGAAATTTATATTTGACATTTTTGTAACTTTTGTGCTGAGTTTATTTAATTATTAGTTGTAACTACTAGTGCCAAGTACTACCCTAGGTGCTGGAGATGTATTGCTGAACATAAACACTCTGATCACAATGACCATAATAGCCCTAGAAACAGTTCAGTTCAGTTCAGTTCAGTCGCTCAGTCGTGTCCGACTCTCCGCGACCCCATGAATCACAGCACGCCAGGCCTCCCTGTCCATCACCAACTCCCGGAGTACACTCAAACTCATGTCCACAGAGTCGGTGATGCCATCCAGCCACCTCATTCTCTGTCGTCCCCTTCTCCTCCTGCCCCCAACATTTCCCAGCATCAGAGTCTTTTCCAGTGAGTCAACTCATTGCATGAGGTGGCCAAAGTATTGGAGTTTCAGCTTTAGCATCAGTCCTTCCAATGAACACCCAGGATTGATCTTTAGAATGGACTGGTTGGATCTCCTTGCAGTCCAAGGGACTCTCAAGAGTCTTCTCCAACACCACAGTTCAAAAGCATCAATTCTTCAGCGATCAGCTTTCTTCACAGTGCAACTCTCACATCCATACATGACCATGGGAAAAACCATAGCCTTGACTAGACGGACCTTGGTTGGCAAAGTAATGTCTATGCTTTTTAATATACTATCAAGGTTGGTCATAACTTTCCTTCCAAGGAGTAAGTGTCTTTTAATTTCATGGCTGCAATCAAGTTAGACACTAATAAAATAATCACAACAATAAATGTATAAGAGATAAATACCCAAATGAGAAAATCTAGTTTATTGCATACATTTATAGTTATTTTTCTTGTTAGATTTGTTCCCTACATCCACTTTGAGGATGTTTTTGAATCTACATTGTTTTATCCAATACGTTAGTTTTCCTATTAGCTTTGTGTCATCTGAAATATTAATAAGCACATGCATTCCTATATGTCTTTAGGCAAATCACTTACTCATATGTAGTTAAGATAATCACTTTATTTGAAAAATAAAATCAGCTTGAGAATTAGTTTTCATATCTAGTTAAACTAAGATAATCACATTGTCCCAACTTTCAACAGAAGTCTATGATAAGGAACAGGTGAGATATTTTACCTGAAAGCTCTTTGTCAACTATAAAATGCTATACAGCGTCAGGCATTATTATTATTCATCTGAATTAATACACCAAAGCCCAAAGATCCTCATTTACAGAATTAAAGCCTGCATTTTTTGTCTAATCAGTTGAAATGTACCCAGTTGTGTTAGTATTTGGTCCAAGTTTCTCCATTTTGTTTTTAAAGATATTGTGGCAAAAAGTGAAGTGGCTTGCTGAAATCGAGGTATAAAATGTATATATTTCCCTGAATTTTCCATTTCATTGCTTTATCATTCGTTCAGTTTCTAGGTTAATCAAAACCAATACACATCATTTTGGACCTCTTCTTTCATACTCTTCTCAGCAGTATCACAACTTGTCAATCAATGGGAAAAATGCCTGCCAGCTTTTAACTTACTCCAGTTTCTCTTTTCACTTATCTGTACTTTAATGTTTTTAAATTTTTTATGCAAATAGATAAGCATAGAACACGTTTCTTCTTTTTAGACTCTTAAATTTTGTTTTCAATTTCAAACATAATTTCTTTTTATCTTTATTAAATAGTGACTGCAGGTGAATTTTTCTTAAAGAGCAAGACGTACGGTATCACACTGAGAAGATATGAGGATTAAACACAACTTTTAAATAAACTTTTATCTGTCTAGTTTTTTCTGCTGGAAAAGGCAAGTTACATAAGGTGATTTTATCAATTTTTAATAAAAATTTATTTCTGACTTATCCTATAGCACCTACCATAACAATTAACTCAAAAAGTTAATATTCTTTGCTAATGATCATCCCTTGGAGAGCAAAAAATATGAAAGAAACTAACATGTATTTTGACAAATGTCAAAGTTATGTTGACATATGTTTGAGTCATTGTCTCACTCAAAACTAAAACTATAGCATTAACTAGAATGTTTATGCTCTTTTAGCTGTGAAAGTGAAAGTGTTAGCTGCTCAGTCATGTCTGACTCTTTGCCATCCATGGATTATAGCCCTCCAGGCTCCTCTGTCCATGGAATTCTCCAGGGAAGAATACTGGAATGGATTGCTATTCCCTTCTCCAGGAGCAAACAGGTGTGTCCTACATTGGCAGGTGAGTTCTATACTGTCTGAAACACCAGGGAAGCTCTTTTAGTTGGGGAGTATTAAATTACTCTAGATAAGTAAATGAACCAGTCAAAACTTTGGAAACTAATGACAAATTCCGAAGTCCATATTTTATGTAAATTGACATTTGGTGAATCTTTATCATAGTGTGACTTGTATATGTACACACACAATTATACTTAATGCTTCACATGTAATTTTACCACTAGTTTAAAAATGCATTCACTCATTCTCCTCCTAAATATTTACTGATGGCCTACAATGCTCCACATACTATTTTAGGCATTTAGGAATATAGCATAAAACAAACTAGAAAGCAAACAAATAAAACTCCCTGCCCTGATGGAGCTTACATTCCATCAGAGAGACACAGATAATCATAAATTAACAAAATTAATTAGAAAAATATATATATTCAAAAGTGATCAATTCTGTAAAGAAAAATAGAGCAGGTTGAGGAGGTGGAGGGTGTGTGAAGTGAGAAGGAGCAGGTTGTAATTTTAGTTATGACAGAATAAAGGAAGATCACCACTGACCTCATTAAGAAAGTGACATTTGAGCAAAACCTTAAAGAGTGTGAGACAGTTAGCAACATGGATGATAGGAAGCAGCTAGAGCAGAGGCCCTAAGGGAGGGACATCTTTCCCTTGAGGAGAGAGACTAGTATGACTAGAGTGCAGTGGGAGTGGGGAGCAGTAGAAGTGGGGTTAGAGACTTGCCTGGGGAGCAAAGTCACAGAAGTCCTTTCAGAACATTGAAAGAACTTTGGCTTTTACTCTGAGGGGTATGGGGAGTTATCAAGGAATCATTATAAACAAAGGATAGATACATTTTTTTGGAGAAGGAAATGGCAACCCACTCCAGTACTCTTGCCTGGAAAATTTATGGATGTAGGAGCCTGGTAGGCTACAGTCAATGGGATTGCAAAGAGTTGGAAACTCTTGAGCAACTTCACTGACTAGATTCATTTTTATTTCTACTGCAAAGGATACTCTGCCTTAAAACAAATTTAAGTGGATAGGAGCACAATAGTACAGTCCATTGCAATAATTCTAAAGATGGAGAGTGGTGACTTATAATAGGATAAAACCAGTATGGAGGAGGATCTGAAGTAACCATGGTCTAAGTGTTCTAAAAAAATTCAAATGCAGTAAAAAGTAAAAATAGTAGTATAATGAACCTCATATATCCATAACTGATAAAAAATAAACAACAGACAACACCGAAATACAAAGGATCATAAGAGACTACTATCAGCAATTATATGCCAATAAAATGGACAACTTGGAAGAAATGGACAAATTCTTAGAAAAGTACAACTTTCCAAAACTGAACCAGGAAGAAATAGAAAATCTTAATAGACCCATCACAAGCACGGAAATTGAAACTGTAATCAGAAATCTTCCAGCAAAAAAAAGCCCAGGTCCAGAGACCTTAAAAGCTGAATTCTACCAAAATTTAGAGAAGAGCTAACACTTATCCTACTAAAACTCTTCCAGAAAATTGCAGAGGAAGGTAAACTTCCAAACTCATTCTATGAGGCCACCATCACCTTAATACCAAAACCAGACAAAGATGCCACAAAAAAAGAGAACTACAGGCCAATAACACTGATGAACATAGATGAAAAACCCTTAACAAAATTCTAGCAATCAGAATCCAACAACACATTAAAAAGATCATACATCATGACCAAGTGGGCTTTATCCCAGGAATGCAAGGATTCTTCAATATCCACAAATCAATCATTGTAATACACCACATTAACAAACTGAAAAATAAAAACCATATGATTATCTCAAGAGATTCAGAGAAAGCCTTCAACAAAATTCAACATCCACTTATGATCAAAACCCTCCAGAAGGCGGGAATAGAAGGAACATTCCTCAACACAATAAAAGCTATATATGACAAACCCACAGCAAACATTATTCTCAATGGTGAAAAATTGAAAGCGTTTCCCCTAAATTCAGGAACAAGACAAGGGTGCCCACTCTCACCACTACTCTTCAACATAGTTCTGGAAGTTTTGGCCCCAGCAATCACAGCAGAAAAAGACATAAAATGAATACAAATTGGAAAAGAAGTAAAACTCTCACTGTTTGCAGGTGACATGATCCTCTACACAGAAAACTCTAAAGACTCTACCAGAAAATTACTAGAGCTAATCAATGAATATAGTAAAGTAGCAGGATGTAAAATCAACACACAAAAATCCCTTGCATTCCTATTCACTAATAATGAGAAAATAGAAAGAGAAATTAAGGAAACAATTCCATTCACTGTTGCAACAAGAAGAATAAAATACTTAGGAATGTATGTACCTAAAGAAACAAAAGGCCTATATATAGAAAACTATAAAACACTGGTGAAAGAAATCAGAGAGGACACTAATAGATGGAGAAATACACCGTGTTCGTGGATTGGAAGAATAAATATTGTGAAAATTAATATATTACCCAAAGTAATTTATAAGTTCAATGCAATCCCTATAAAGCTACCAATAGTATTTTTCACATAGCTAGAACGAATAATCTTACAATTTGGATGGAAATACGAAAAACCTCGAATAGCCAAAGCAATCTTGAGAAAGAAGAATGGAACTAGGGGAATCAATCTGCTGGACTTCAGGCTCTACTACAAAGCCAGTCATCAAGACAGTATGGTACTGGCATAAAGACAGAAATATAGATCAAAGGAACAAAGTAGAAAGCCCAGAGATAAATCCACGCACCTATGGACACCTTATCTTTGACAAAAGAGGCAAGAATATACAGCGGAGAAAAGACAATCTCTTTAACAAGTGGTGCTGGGAAAACTGGTCAACCACTTTCATAAAAGAATGAAAGTAGAACACTTCCTAACACCATACACAAAAATAAACTCAAAATGGATTAAAGATCTAAATGTAAGACCAGAAACTATAAAACTCCTAGAGGAGAACATAGGCAAAACACTCTCCGACATAAATAACAGCAGGATCCTCCATGACCCACCTCCCAGAACATTGGAAATAAAAGCAAAAATAAACAAATGGGACCTAATTAAAATTAAAATCTTCTGCACAGCAAAGGAAACTATAAGCAAGGTGAAAAGACAGCCTTCAGAATGGGAGAAAATAATAGCAAATGAAACAACTGACAAAGAATTAATCTCCAAAATATACAAGCAACCCCTGCAGCTCAATTCCAGAAAAATAAATGACCCAATCAAAAAATGGGCCAAAGAACTAAACAGACATTTCTCCAAAAAAGACATACAGATGGCTAACAGACACATGAAAAGATGCTCAACATCACTCATAATCAGAGAAATGCAAATCAAAACCACAATGAGGTACCATTTCACACCAGTCAGAATGGCTGCTATTCAAAAGTCTACATGCAATAAATGCTGGAGAGGGTGTGGAGAAAAGGGAACCCTCTTACACTGTTGGTGGGAATGCAAACTAGTACAGCCACTATGGAGAACAGTGTGGAGATTCCTTAAAAAACTGGAAATATAGCTGTCATACGACCCAGCAATCGCACTGCTGGGCATACACACTGAGGAAACCAGAATTGAAAGAGACACATGTACTCCAGTGTTCATCACAGCACTGTTTATAATAGCGAGGACATGGAAGCAACCTAGATGTCCATCTGCAAACGAATGGCTAAGAAAGCTTTGGTACATTTACACAATGGAGTATTACTCAGCAATTACAACGAATACATTTGAATCAGTTCTAATGAGGTGGATGAAACTGAAGCCTATTATACAGAGTGAAGTAAGCCAGAAAGAAAAACACCAATACAGTATACTAACGCATATATATGGAATTTAGAAGGATGATAACGATAACCCTGTATACGAGATAGCAAAAGAGACACAGATGTATAGAACAATCTTTTGGACTCTGTGGGAGAGGGTGAGGGTGGGATGATTTGGGAGAATGGCATTGAAACATGTATATTATCACATGTGAAACGAATCGCCAGTCCAAGTTCGATGCATGATACAGGATGCTCGGGACTGGTGTACAGGGATGAACCAGAGGGATGGGATGGGGAAGGTTTGGGAGGGGGTTCAAGATGGGGAACATATGTACACCCAGGGCAGATTCATGTCAATGTATGGCAAAACCAATACAACAATGTAAAGTAATTAGCCTCCTATTAAAATAAATAAATTTCAAAAAAAGATTTAGTCATATTTTTCTTTATCTCTCTTTATCAATTTCTTCCTTGCAAAGTATTTTAGAGCAATTCCTAAATATCTCATATTTCCACCCTCACCAAGTGATTTAATATGAATTCCCAAAGCTACAGAGTTCTCAGGACTAGCAAAAGTGATGATATTCCTTAGTATCCTCTAATATCATAATCAGGTTTCTAAAATCAAACTTATTCAGTTGTTTTAAAATATATTTATATAATTGCTCTCTTGAAATCAAGATCTAAATAAGTTTCTTACATGGATTTTGTTTTATTGTGTCTCTTAGATCTCATTATTGTAGAGTAGATGCCACAACTTACTTTAAGTGAGTCTCTAGTAGTAAGCATATAGTTAGATCATACTTTTCAAAAATACATCCTGCAAATTTCTACCTTTTAATAGTTTAATCCATTTAAAGTAATTAGACATAAGGAAGAATTTCTGCCTTGTTGTTATTTGTTTTGGATGTGTCTTTGTCATTGTTTTCCATTTCCTCTCTTAGTGCCTTATTTGTGTTTATTTGATTCTTTGTAGTATACAATTTTTATTCTGTTTTTGTTTCCTTTTCCTTTTGTTAGTTATGTTCTTATTGGTTTCCCTGGGGACTACAATTAATCTTTTAAACAAAGAAAGGTTAATGAATGGAAAAGTTAAAGGTTAAGAGAGATTTTTAACTGTAGGTTTTATTTTAGGTCAAGTTATACATTCACATAATTCAAACAGCTAAATAATTCCAAAGCTTTCACATAAATGTAATTGTCCCCTGCATATATATCACCCCTCCATTTTTCAACATTCAGAAACTTTAGAATCAATTATTTTAGCTGATTTTTTTGGTTTCCTCTTGACTTGTGTTTGCATTTGCCTCCTTTGTCTACCTTGGGTTATCTCTCTCCACTATTATCCTTATTACTCTTTTCTTTCCTTTTACATCTCCTCCCATGTCTCTTTAATCTTAGTACTTTCCTTTTTAAAAACAAGCTAAGCCCAAGGGAAAACTTCCGGGTAGCTCAGTTGGTAGAGAATCTGCCTGCAATGCAGGAGACACCAGTTCCATTCCTGGGTCAGGAATATCTGTTAGAGAATGGATAGGCTCCCCACCCCAGTATTCTCAGGCTTCCATTGTGGCTCATCTGGTAATGAATCCGCCTGCAATGTGGGAGACCTGGGTTTGATTACTGGTTAGGGAAGATACCTTAGAGAAGGAGGACGGCTACCCAATCCTGTGTTCTGGCCTGGAGAATTCCAAGGAGTCCAACAAAGAGTTGGACATGACTGAGAGACTTTCACTTGACTTTACTTCACTCCCTTACTTTCTTTTCCTTCTCCATTTCCTCTTCATCTTCTTCATTCTTCTTTCTATGTCCTATCTTTTTGCTCATTGTCTCTCTCAGTTCAGTTCAGTTCAGTCGCTCAGTCGTGTCTGGCTCTTTGCGACCCCATGAATCACAGCACGTCAGGCCTCCCTGTCCATCACCAACTCCTGGAGTTCACTCAAACTCATGTGCATAGAGTCGGTGATGCCATCCAGACATCTCATTCTCTGTCGTCCCCTTCTTCTCCCACCCCCAATCCTTCCCAGCATCAGAGTCTTTTCCAGTGAGTCAACTCGTCACATGAGGTGGCCAAAGTACTGCAGTTTCAGTTTTAGCATCAGTCCTTCCAATGAACACCCAGGATTGATCTCCTTTAGAATGGACTGGTTGGATCTCCTTGCAGTCCAAGGGACTCTCAAGAGTCTTCTCCAGCACCACAGTTCAAAAGCATCAATTCTTCGGCGATCAGCTTTCTTCACAGTCCAACTCTCACATCCATACATGACCACTGGAAAAACCATAACCTTGACAAGATGGACCTTGGTTGGCAAAGTAATGTCTCTGCTTTTTAATATGCTATCTAGGTTGGTCATAACTTTCCTTCCAAGGAGTAAGCGTCTTTTAATTTCATGGCTGCAATCAACCTCCGCAGTGATTTTGGAGCCCAAAAAAATAAAGTCTGACACTGTTTCCACTGTTTTTCCATCTGTTTCCCATGAAGTGATGGGATCAGATGCCATGATCTTTGTTTTCTGGATGTTGAGCTTCAAGCCAACCTTTTCACACTCCTCTTTCACTTTCATCAAGAGACTTTTGAGTTCCTCTTCACTTTCTGACATAAGGGTGGTATCATCTGCATATCTGAGGTTATTGATATTTCTCCCAGCAATCTTGATTCTAGCTTGTGCTTCTTCCAGCCCAGCGTTCCTCATGATGTACTCTGCATAGAAGTTAAATAAGCAAGGTGACAATATACAGCCTTGACGTACTCCTTTTCCTATTTGGAACCAGTCTGTTGTTCCATGTCCAGTTCTAACTGTTGCTTCCTGACCTGCATACAGGTTTCTCAAGAGGCAGGTCAGGTGGTCTGGGATTCCCATCTCTTTCAGAATGTTCCACAGTTTATTGTGATCCACACAGTCAAAGGCTTTGGCATAGTCAATGAAGCAGAAATAGATGTTTTTCTGGAACTCTCTTGCTTTCTCCATCATCTAACAGATGTTTGCAATTTGATCTCTGGTGCCTCTGCCTTTTCTAAAGCCTTCTTGAACATCTGGGAGGTCACAGTGCACATATTGCTGAAGCCTGGCTCAGATATGGCCAAATAAATTATTAAAACGTTATAGATGTTGCACTTCTTTAAAAAAGATTTTCAGGTGGGATTTTTATATTTGAGTCGTTAGCCAAACAATTATAGTTTTATTTCTAAGGAGGAAAAACTGGGTTTTTTGAATGTCACAATATTATTTGGTTTTCTTCACCATCAGTATTATTTGATAGAAATAATAAATGATCCAAATAGAATATATTTCTAATTAGCTTAAAGATTTCTGAGAATAAGAGACCTATTTTACTTAATAAGTGTTTCCTAAGGTGTACTCCGGGAGTTGGTGATGGACAGGGAGGCCTGGCGTGCTGTGATTCATGGGGTCGCGGAGAGTCGGACACAACTGAGCAACTGAACTGAACTGAACTGAAGGTCAACCACTCTGCCTTATTCATCTGTTACTGCAGTAACTAAGATTGTTCCTGGTAGGTATCAGCTACTCAAAACTTTTATGTAACTGTTTTCATAATCTTCCTAGTGAGTGTGAGCAGACCACAGTGGTAGCACACTGACAAACTCTGGATGTGTTAATTTAAACAATTATAACATTACTTTTCTTTGCATTTGATTATCTTCTATGTCCAACTTTTATCTTCAAAATAAATTTATATTAAAAAATAACACCACCATTAAGCTCTATGGTATATGTTGTTCTTATGCTCCATTGCATACTTGATAGGGCAGTCACATTTACTTAGTAAAATATGTGACAGATCCTTCTGCTACACTCAAGGGCTAGAAAAAGTGGTTATAAAATAGTGTGACAAGTGCTACAAGAAACAAAGAAAAAAGCCACTAAATTTTCTGGTGGAGTCTTAAGTAGTTTCAGAGAAGTGGTGAGTTTGAGTCTAAAAGTATGAGTGGTAGAGTCATTTCAGTGTGTTCTGATACTCAACACAATCCTTATAATAAACAGTTGTAAGATAAAGTCATAAATTTCAGTGAAACAAGTAATATATTAAAAAATGCTCCCTACTTTATTTGAGTGTACGGTGTAAAGAATATGAATAGCACGAAACATGCCATCTAGAGACAAGAAAAATTTGAACAATTTAAACAATTCAAACTGAGCCCACTCAATCTGGGAACATTTAATTCAGAATCTTCACATACTTTTCTTTTGTTTAAATCATTATTAAGAAATATCCGCCAGCTTATCACATGTGATTTTTAAGCCTCAGTGGCATTCGGTTTGATGCAGGCATATCACTTCTGGGATTATATTAATTTAAGCAGTAGTACCTGTTAGTGAGCATATGATTGCCCACAATACAGAAGGATTTATTCTTATTATCGATTTGTTGGCAAATATATTGGATGAAAATCCCCTGATATTGCTGGTAGCTGTGCAATCCAAATTTTATTGGATTTGTGAGCCATTTTCCTCTGTGTTTAAACTTATGATATCTTTCTATAAATAGAAAAAATGCAGCTGTTAACTACAAAAGAACATCTACTATTATTCAGGTGTACCCTGGGCTTGTGTCTCTGATGATCAGTTATAACAGCTGTTCCGACTCCTTTTTAATTTTGTTTTGTCTTTTCCAAACTAGTAAATAGAAGATAAAGTATAAAGTGATTATAATTTATCTAAGATAATCCCTTGACCTCCTGAAGATCAAAAGAGTTACATAGTAGGCTTTGTTATTTTTAGTCAAATTATAAAATTTTCTTTCAAAGATACATTGGTGTCTTTGAAAACAGGGTGATTGGATAAAAATTTACTGTACATTTAGTTTCAAACAAGAGCAAATATATGTATGTGCAAGCTAAGTCTCTATGAAATATATATATATATATATATATATTTAATATGCCATAGTATATTTAAGCTAATTTTACCTTCAGAACAGTCAAATACTCATAAAATTTGTTTTAGCAAATCCTGTAATATACATTTTTATAGCCTACTGTTAATGTGTAGCATCTGATATTTCACCCCTGGTGGTAGAATTTTTATTCAAAATTAATGGCCCAAAGTTGTCAAAACTTAAAGCTGCTAGCATTTACAATTTGGTGATCATGGTATTAGAAATAGAATTTACTTAACCTTTGAGGTGTCCTTGGACATATAGATTAAGTCCACAGAAATGTCAATCCTTGGACCTCATGAGAAAATACTGTATTTCAGGGTGAACCAATAACTTCAAAAAGAAAAGAAAACATACCACAGCACAATAACAATTGTTGCATCTTAGTCTTTTAAAGAAGAAAATTATATACATACGTATATTTTACATTAGTTTCTAATGGCATGTTTTAACAGTTAAAGGTGGTGGTAGCAATTTTTTCTCTAGGCTAGATTTATTTTTATATTTCACTATTTTTCCCTTTAGGCATCAGAAGACAGAAACTTGAGAATAGGAGGAGTATCTAGCATGGAAAGTGACTTCAGTGGTCACTCAGAAAGTAGGAACTTAAATATTTGAGGCCATGGACTCAAAATAAGCACACAAAAATAGAAGACAAGAAATGAGATGTAGCCATAACTGTACACTTGTGTATATTTTCAAGTATATTTCTAAACATACAGCAACATTTCAAATAATTAAAATGATATATATGCAATCCATTTTCCCCTGATTGTATTTAAGCTAAAATAAAGCACTGGTTTAGATACTTGTCCCAGTTCTACCACCATATGCCTATCTAAGTCTTGACAAGTAATTGAACCTCTCTGACTCTCAGGTTACTCAGGCTCAATTCAACTTGGTGAATATGAATTGCTTTCATTTTAGGTGTCAGTCCTTTTGTTCAACACTGAGAGCCCAAAGATGAAATTGCTTGTACTTGAGTTACTGCAATTCCCAATGCCAATCTTAAACCACTCAATAATTTATTGATTATCCACATTGCTCCAAAGTGATCTCTTATATTATAAATATTCTCAAAGTTTTTTAAATGTTTCAGTAACACCATGTGGCTCTCATAAAAACTCAGTTCCCTAGAAATGTATACTATTTTTATGGTGGGTCTTTCTTTGCTTCTCTGTACCCATTTTTTTAATTCCTCCTCACTAAATCTCACCAATAATAATCCCCTTCTGCTCAGAAATACTTCCTCTATTCTCTGTTTTGTTCTTCTTGTAGTATGTGTACCCTTTTGACCTAAATCAGCATCTTTGATCTCTTCTGCTTATTCCTAACTTCTGTTAATCCTCCGTATTTCAGTATTTAAGTCTCTCTTCCTTCAGACAAAAGCCTCCTCTGATCCCACTGATATATTGTGGAATTTATCATGTGATATCTTAAATCTATTTATGAATATGCTCATCAACTACACTAAAGATTCCAGAGTATTGATTGAATGTGAATTATTGAATCAGATTTCCTAGTTTCAAATTCAACAATCACAATACTGTGTAATACTAGGCAAGTTATTTAACCTCCTCCATCTTCAGATAAATTTTGTGTTCAATGGGAATTGATTATTAGTACCTAGCTCTTGGAAATGTTACAAGGGTTAGAAAACAAACCTAAAACTAAGTACAGAAAAAATTAAAATCAAATCAATGCATGTGAAATGCTACACCCAGAGCCTGACATAAGTGAATTGAAAGTGTCCCAGTTGTGTCTGACTTTTTGCAACCCCATGGACTGTAGTTCATGAAATTCTCTAGGCCAGAATACTGGAGTGGGTAGTCTTTCCCTTCTCCAGAGAATCTTCCCAACCCAGGGATCGAACTCAGGTCTCCCACACTGCAGGCAGATTCTTAATCTGCTGAGCCACAAGGGAAGCCCAAGAATACTGGAATGGGTAACCTATCCCTTCTCCAGGGGATCTTCCTGACCTAGGAATTGAACAGGGATCCCCTGCATTGCTGGCGGATTCTTTACTAACTGAGCTATCAGGGAAGCCTGACACATCATAAGTGCTTAATATATGTAATTTATCATTTTATAGGTGATGGACAGGGAGGCCTGGTGTGCTGTGATTCATGGGGTCGCAAGGAGTCGGACACGACTGAGCGACTGAACTGAACTGAACTGAAGGTCATCTCATCTCTGTTTCTCTGGTACACATTACCTGACATATCCATTTACTAACATATTAATTAAGTGGATATTAACTGTGCATCACTGTGTCAAGTATTATGTAATTATAGGACATACACATATAAGAAGTATGTATGATAAATGAATGAAGTAATCAATGAAAGAATGAACAAAGACAAATTCTATCCCCATTCATATAAACTGCTTGCTATCTAGTAGAGGGAAAACCATGCAAGTGAAGAATATAACAGAGAATATGTATCAATTCTAGTTCAGTGCAAGAAGTTAAATCTTTTCAAAGTATGTCAAGCAGAAAGGAATCTTAATTCAGGGAATTTGTAGCTTAAAAATTTGTTGAACACGCTAACAGTGGAAGCCAGAATCAGCCTGGCTGATTAAATTCCTGAATTTAAGGACATATCACCAAAGTTGTTATCCAAGGGAAATTAAGCTGCTCATGGCTGTCAGACTATCTCTCATTCACATAATATTGGTGACTCACACAATTGCATTCATCTCACAGGCTAGAAGAGTAATGCTCAAAATTCTTCAAGTCAGGCTTCAACAGTATGTGAACTGTGAAATTCCAGATGTTGAAGCTGGTTTTAGAAGAGGCGGAGGAACCAGAGATCAAACTGCCAATATACAATGGATTATCAAAAAAGTAAGGGTTCCAGAAAAACATCTATTTCTGCTTTATTGACTATGCCAAAGCCTTTGACTGTGTGGATCACAATAAACTGTGGAAAATTCTGAAAAAGATGGGAATACCAGACCACCTGACCTGCCTCTTGAGAAACCTGTATGCAGGTCAGGAAGCTACAGTTAGAACTGGACATGGAACAACAAACTGGTTCCAAATAGGAAAAGGAGTACATCAAGGCTGTATATTGTCATCCTGCTTATTTAACTTATATGCAGAGTACATCATGAGGAACGCTGGGCTGGAAGAAGCACAAGCTGGAATCAAGATTGCCAGGAGAAATATCAATAACCTCAGATATGCAGATGACACCACCCTTATGGCAGAAAGTAAAGAAGAACTTTACTTTCAGGCTCTTTAAGCCTCTTGATGAAAGTGAAAGAGGAGAGTGAAAATGTTGGCTTAAAGCTCAACATTCAGAAAACTAAGATCATGGCATCTGGCCCCATCACGTCATAGCAAATAGATGGGGAGACAGTGGAAGCAGTGGCAGACTTTATTTTTTAGGGCTCCAAAATCATTGTAGATGATGACTTCAGCCATTAAATTAAAAGACACTTACTCCTTGGAAGGAAAATTATGACCAACATAGACAGCATATTAAAAATCAGAGACATTAATTTGCCAACAAAAGTCCATCTAGTCAAGGCTATGGTTTTTCCAGTAGTCATGTATGGATGTGGGTGTTGAACTATAAAGAAAGCTGAACTCTGAAGAATTGATGCTTTTGAACTGTGGTGTTGGAAAAGACTGTTGAGAGTCCCTTGGACTGAAAGGAGATCAAACCAGTCCATCCTAAAGGAGATCAGTCTTGGGTGTTCATTGGAAGGACTGATGTTGAAGCTGAAACTCCAACACTTTGGCTAACTGATGCGAAGAACTGACTCACTGGAAAAGACCCTTGTGCCTGGAAAGACTGACGGCAGGAGGAGAAGGGGCTGACAGAGGATGAGTTGTTTGGATGGCATCATGGCATGCTCAATGTACTTGAGTTTGGGTCAACTCTGGGATTGGTGATGGACAGGGAGCATGCTACATTCCGTGGGGTCACAAACAGTTGGAGATGACTGAGTGACTGAACTGAACTGAACTGCATGGATGGGAAACTGAGTGTGGTTTTCTTACCTGCCTTTATGCTCTCAGTCTCCATGACTTTGTTTACTATGCAAGCAAGAAAATGACTTTTTCTTGTCTTTCTCTAAGTCATATTTTAGACCCTCTTGGCCAAGTCTGTGAAATATACTTTTCACTTCCCAACCTCTCCAACTACAAAATATACATGCATTTTGTTGGAAAACATTTTACTTTTAAAAGTCTCTAATTTAACATTTATTCTTGATACTCTCATTAAAAAAAAAATAATCCTACCATTGCAAAGTCAGTAGCAGTCACTTCATAGACTCACAGAATTATTCTAGATCTATCTAGTAGTCCAGTGATGGAGTTACAGTTTAAGGATTTTATGAAGCACAGAGTAGAATATGTCAGGCAGGTCAGGATGGAGTGTTTAGGTTCAACTGGACTTACTCAAAGAAGAGCTCTGGAGAAGAAAGTGATAAGCAGTTCAGTTCAGCTCAGTAGCTCAGTCGTGTCCAACTCTGCGACCCCATGAATAACAGCATGCCAGGCCTCCCTGTCCATCACCAACTCCCAGAGTTCACTCAAACTCATGTGCATAGAGTCGGTGATGCCATCCAGCCGTCTCATTCTCTGTCGTTCCCTTCTCCTCCTGCCCCCAATCCTTCCCAGCATCAGAGTCTTTTCCAGTGACTCAAATCATTGCATGAGGTGGCCAAAGTATTGGAGTTTCAGCTTTAGCATCAGTCCTTCCAATGACCACCCAGGATTGATCTCCTTTAGAATGGACTGGTTGGATCTCCTGGCAGTCCAAGGGACTCTCAAGAGTCTTCTCCAACACCACAGTTCAAAAGCATCAATTCTCTGGTGATCAGCTTTCTTCACAGTCCAACTCTCACACCCATACATGACCACTGGAAAAACCATAGCCTTGACTAGACAGACCTTGGTTGGCAAAGTAATGTCTCTGCTTTTTAATATACTATCTAGGTTGGTCATAACTTTCCTTCCAAGGAGTAAGTGTCTTTTAATTTCCTGGCTGCAATCAGCATCTGCAGTGATTTTGGAGACCAAAAAAATAAAGTCTGACACTGTTTCCAGTGTTTCCCCATCTATTTCACATGAAGTGATAGGACCGGATACCATGATCTTCTTTTTCTGAATGTTGAGCTTCAAGCCAACATTTTCACTCTCCTCTTTCACTTTCATCAAGAGGCTTTTTAGTTCTTCTTCAATTTCTGCCATAAGGGTGGTGTCATCTGCATATCTGAGGTTATTGATATTTCTCCCAGCAATCTTGATTCCAGCTTGTGCTTCTTCCAGCCCAGCGTTCCTCATGATGTACTCTGCATATAAGTTAAATAAGCGGGGTGACAATATACAACCTTGACGTACTGCTTTTCCTATTTGGAACCAGTCCGTTGTTCCATGTCCAGTTCTAACTGTAGCTTCCTGACCTGCATACAGGTTTCTCAAGAGGCAGGTCAGGTGGTCTGGGATTCCCATCTCTTTCAGTATTTTCCACAGTTTATTGTGATCCACACAGTCAAAGGCTTTGGCATAGTCAATGAAGCAGAAATAGATGTTTTTCTGGAACTCTCTTGCTTTCTCCATGATCCAGCGGATATTGGAAATTTGATCTCTAGTGCCTCTGCCTTTTCTAAAACCTGCTTGAACATCTGGAAGTTCACGGTTCACATATTGCTGAAGCCTGGCTTGGAGAATTTTGAGCATGACTTTATTAGCGTGTGAGATGAGTGCAATTGTGTGGTAGTTTGAGAATTCTTTGGCATTCCGTTTCTTTGGGATTGGAATGAAGACTGACCTTTTCCAGTTAGAATAATGTAAAATGTCGTCTTACATTTCAGGACTTCTCTTACAAGGAGAAAACTCCCTGGTGGAGATATTTTCTTATTTGGAAGTGTTATGTTTGTGAAACACTATTAACAGAGTATTAGTGGAAAAAAAGCTCAGTGCAGAACATAAGAACAATTTAGTCTATTCTTGCCAAGTAGTTTTGGGCTTCTGGTTGGACTTCTATGCATTGATATCCCTGCAAAAGATGAGTGTGTCTTCCACACTCACCAAGTACTAGACTTTAAAGCTCTTTCTTAAAGCATGTTTTCCATTTATACTATTCTCAGACAAAACCAGAACTAGGAATGATAACTTGAAAACATCAGATTTTTTCCATTTCTTATTATTTCAAAATCAAACAAATTTTCATCATGGGAAAATAGGTAATCTTGTTTATTTTGTAGACATAAAAGACAGTTCTACGAAGGTAAACATGATTAAATCCAGTTTATTTTTGTTATCTACATTATTGTTGGTTTTACTAGGAAAGAGATTTCATTACTTAAAAATGTTTTCTTTCATTTGCATTTCACATAATAATAGTATTAATTGGCATTCTATAGTCTCCAAAGAGTTAAGAAATCCAGTTTTAATTCACCATAACTCTAGATTAGTTGTAGTAGAGCTGTGGTCTATTGTAGGAAACAGGTATGTAATTCATTAAAAGCTACTTTACTATAGAAAGCAGCAAATTAATTGTCAAAATAACTACCTAGCATTTTTTCCTATCTGGCTAATTTGTAACTATCTTGGCCCTCTCAGCTCCTGAATTTTATTATCTCCTTAGCCACAGTGAAAGATACAAAAGTTATTAGAAATTACCTCTTAATATTAAAAGTTCTGATAATATTTTCTAACTACACTCAGTGTTTTGAGAAAGTTTATCTTTCCATTTATTTGTGGCCTTCTTTTTGTTTCTTTCAGCAAAAAAAACAAAACCAAAAACTTAAAACTAGTTTTTCTTTCCACAGAAGTGGAACATTTCTCATTAAGAATAATCCTAAGCATATTGTAGTTTATATTAGCAGATTTTAATATAAAGTTGTTTGAAATTAGATATTTTTACCAGGGGATCCAAGAAAAATTAAAGAGGGAAAATCTTCCTAAAGCATCAGTTTATCTTATCAAGAGTAATCTATAAGATTTATTTTATATTAAAATTGGATAAATTAGAAAATTCAGAGCTCATATGAAAATTTTTTCATAAAATATAAGAAAAGGTATTTTGTGTTTGTATACTAATCATCTATTGATATAGCGTGACTTATTCAAAGCTTGAAGCTTAAATTGACAAACATATATTACTTCAGAGTTTCTGAGGGTCAAAATTCTGGGTAGTTCTTGTTCAAGTTTCTCATTGGCTGTAGTCAGACTGTTGGCCAAGACTGTCATCATTTAGGGCTTAAGGATCTGCTTCAAAGTTCACTCACACAGATGTTGACAAGAGGCTTTGGTCATCCACCACATAGCCCTGTAGTGTGATGAGAGGCATGTCGGCATGAGGGGGAGTTGCCCAAGAAGGAAGTCAGAGTGTCTTATAATGTGCTTCTAAGGTGATATTTATTTTCTTCTGAAGTATTCCATTTTTTACACAGACCGACCTTGGTACGGTATGAGTGAGAACTAAATAAGGGTGTGAAAACCATGAGGCAGGGATCATCAAAGGCCATCTTGGAAATTGGATACTACAGCCTTGCTTGGTGACTTGAGCATCCTCTGCTACCATATGGAGGACTAAAAGAAGTCTGAGAAGCACTGAACTATGAAATTTTATTTCTATAGAGTCTTAAGGCATTAAAAAAAACCCTGTATTTGTAAATAATTTCACAATTTTTTAAAGAATATATATAAATATATAATATATAAGAATATATTATATATATTAGTGTAGTCTTTATTCTTAAGAGGTAAAATTTACTTACTAGAGAATATATATATATACACATTCTCATTCCAACACTCAAGCAAGTAAATCTTACCTCTAAGGAAGTAAAGACTACACTAATCTGGAGGATGAAATCATTTTGCTGTTTTAACCCCAGCTAAGCTCCAACTTTAATAAAGCCACATAAGTATATCCATTTTGCCACTGAGCAGGACAACCAATCAACTGATCTCAATCAACCTACAAAATCATAAGAAATTATAAATACTTGCTATTAAAAGTCAGTACTTTTTTTGGAGTTTTTTTATCACAGAAATACATAACTGAAACAGATATTGGTAATATGTAAAAGTAGGGTGCTGGCATTAACAAATGTAAAGTATGTGGCATTGGCTTTGGGAGTAAGCAGCAAAGGCCTGGCTAGAAGAGTAGTGAAAAACTGCTGTGGGAAACTCAACAATAGTGAACCTAACTTAAGTCCTTATAGAAAAGTAACGACAATAGTAAACACCCAAGGCCATGGGCCTAGAAGTTGCTGTCCTTGGTTTAGCCGATTAGCCACCCAGGAATCATTGTCAACTGTGAAGTGAAGTAGAGGAGGTGGTGACCAAACCATCCTTAAGAAAAAGAAATGCAAGAGAGCAAAGTGGTTGTCTGAGAAGGCCTTATAAACAGTTGAGAAAAGAAGAGACATGAAAGGCAAAGGGGAAAGGGAAAGATATATGCAACTGAATGCAGAGTTCCAGGAACAACAAGGGAGGTAAGAAAGGCTTATTAAGTGAACAATGCAAAGAAATAGAGGAAAACAGTAGATTGAGTAAGACTAGAAATCTCTTTAAGAAAATTGGAGATACCAAGGGAACTTTTCATGAAAAGATAGGCACAATAAAGGACAAAAACATCAAGGACCTAACAGAAGCAGACGATATTAAGAAAAAGTGGCAAGAATACAGAGAAGAACTGTACCAAAAAGTTCTTAATGACCCAGATAATCATGATGGTGTGGTCACTCACCTAGAGTCAGACATCCTGGAGTGTATACTCAATTGTGCCTTAGGAAGTATTACGAAGAACAAAGCTAGTGGAGGTGATGGAATTCCAGTTGAGCTATTTCATATCCTAAAAGATGATGCTGTGAAAGTGCTGCACTCATTATGCCAGCAAATTTGGAAAACTCAGCAGTGGTCACAGGACTGGAAAAGATCAGTTTTCATTCCAGTCCCAAGAAGGCAATGCCAAAGAATGTCAAATTACCATACAACTGCACTCATTTCTTATGCTAGAAAGATTAAGCTCAAAATACTTCAAGCTAGGCTTCAGCACTATGGGAACTGAGAACTTCCTGGTGTACAAGCTGGGTTTAGAAAAGGCAGAGGAAGCAGAGATCAAATTGCCAACATACTCTGGACCAGAGAAAGAGCAAGGGAATTCCAAAAACATCTACTTCTGTTTCTATGACTACACTAAAGCCTTTGACAGCATGGATTAAAAACAACTGTGGAATATTCTTAAAGAGATGGGACTATCAGACCACTTTACCTGCCTCCTGAGAAACCAGTATTCAGGACAAGAAGCAATACTCGGAACTGGACATGGAACAACTGACTGGTTCCAAATTGGGAAAGGAGTACATCAAGGCTGTATATTGTCACCCTGATTATTTAACATCTAGGCAGAGTACATCACGCAAAATTTTTGGTTGGATGAATCACAAGCTGGAATCAAGATTGCTGGGAGAAATATCAATAACTTCAGATAAGCAGATGCTACCACTTTAATGGCAGGAAGTGAAGAGGCACTAAATAGCCTCTTGATGAATGTGAAAGAGGAGAGTGAAAAAGCTGGATTAAAATTCAACATTCAAAAAACTAAGATCATGGCATCCAGTCCCATCACTTCATGACAAATAGATGGGAAAAATGTGGAAACTGTCAGATTTCATTTTCTTGGGCTCCAAAATCAATGCAGACAGTGACTGCAGCCATGAAATTAAAAGACAGTTGCTTTTAGAGCTCCTTAGGGTTTCCCTTATGGTTCAGCTGGTAAAGAATCCACCTTCAATGTGGGAGACCTGGGTTCAATCCCTGGGTCGGGAAGATCCCCTGGAAAAGGGAAAGGCTACCCACTCCAGTATTCTGGCCTGGAGAACTCTGGGGGGATGGGGGGGTCACAAAGAGTTGGGCACGACTGAGTGACATTTATTTTGTTCCTTAGAAGAATAGCTATGACAAACCTAGTTCAGTTCAGTTCAGTCGCTCAGTCATGTGCAACACTTTATGAACCCATGACCTACAGCACGCCAGGCATCCTGTCCATCACCAACTTCCAGAGCTTTCTCAAACTCATGTCTATTGAGTCAGTGATGCTATCCAACGATCTCATCCTCTGTCATCCCCTTCTCCTCCTGCCCTCAATCTTCCTCAGCATCAGGATCTTTTCTAATAAGTCAGTTCTTCCCATATGGTGGCCAAAGTATTGGAGCTTCAGCTTCAGTATCAGTCCTTACAATGAATATTCATGGTTGACTTCCTTTCCGTTCCGTTCCGTTGCTCAGTCGTGTCTGACTCTATGCAACCCCGTGGACTGTAGCCTGCTAGGCTTCTCCGTCCATGGGATTCTCCAGGCAAGAATACTGGAGTGGGTTACTGTTTCCTTCTCCAGGGGATCTTCCCGACCCAGGGATCGAACCCGGGTCTCCCGCATTGGAGGCAGACGCTTTAACTTCTGAGCCACCAGGGAGCCACTTCCTTTAGGACTGCTTTAATCTCCTTGCTGTCCAAGGGACTCTCAATAGTCTTCTGGCTTAATCTCCTTGCTGTCCAAGTGACTTTCAAGAGTCTTCTCCAACACCACAGTTCAAAAGCATCAATTCTTTGACACTCAGCTTTCTTTATGGTCCAACTCTCCCATCCATGCATGACTACAGGAAAATCATAGCTTTGATTATGGACCTTTGTCAGTAAATTAATGTCTCTGCTTTTTAATATGCTGCCTAAGTTGGACTGCAAGGAGATCCAACCAGTTCTTTCTAAAGGAGATCAATCCTGGGTGTTCATTGGAAGGACTGATGCTAAAGCTGAAACTTCAATACTTTGGCCATCTCATGCGACGAGTTGACTCACTGGAAAAGACTCTGATGCTGGGAGGGATTGGGGGCGGGAGGAGACGGGGACGACAGAGAATGAGATGGCTGGATGGCATCACCGACTCGACGGGCATGAGTTTGAGTGAACTCCGGGAATTGGTGATGGACAGGGAGGCCTGGCATGCTGTGATTCATGGGGTCCAAAGAGTCGGAAACGACCGAGCGACTGAACTGAACTGAACTGAGGTTGGTCATAGCTTTTCTTCCAAGGAGCAAGTGTCTTTTAATTTCATGGCTGCAATCAGCATCTGCAGTGATTTTGGAGCACAAGAAAATTAAATCTGTCACTGTTTTTATTGTTTCTCCATCTATTTGCCATGAAGTGATTGTGAGTGCAGCCATGAAATTAAAAGATGCTTACTTCTTGGAAAGAAGGTTATGACCAACATAGACAGCATATTAAAAAGTAGAGACATTACTTTGTCAACAAAGTTCCATCTACTCAAGGCTACAGTTTTTCCAGTAGTCATGTATGGATGTGAGAGTTGGACTATAAAGAAAGCTGAGCACCGAAGAATTGATGCTTTTGAATTGTGGTGTTGGAGAAGACTCTTGAGAGTCCCTTGGACTGCAAGGAGATCCAACCCATCCATCCTAAAGGAAATCAGTTCTGGGTGTTCACTGGAAGGACTGATGGTGAAGCTGAAACTCCAGTATTTTGTCCACCTGATACCTGACTCATTTGAAAAAACCCTGATGTTGGGAAAGATTGAAGGCAGGAATAGAAGGGGACAACAGAGTATGAGATGGTTAGATGGCATTACCAACTCAGTGGACATGAGTTTGAGTAAACTCCGTCAGTTGGTGATGTATAGGGAGGCCTGGCATGCTGCGGTTCATGGGGTCACAAAGAGTTGAACATGACTGAGTGACTGAACTAAACTGAACTGTTGGGACTGGATGTCATGATCTTCATTTTTTGAATATTGAGTTTTAAGCAGCCTTTTCAAACTCTCCTCTTTCACTTTCATCAAGAGGCTCTTTACTTCCTCTTTGCTTTCTGCCATAAGAGTGGTGCCATCTGCGTATCTGCAGTTATTGATATTTCTCCCAGCAATCTTGATTCCAGCTTGTACTTCATCCAGCCTGGTATTTCGCATGATGTACTCTGCATAGAAGTTAAATAAGCAGGGTGACAATATACAGCCTTAACATTCTCCTTTCCCAATTTGGAACCAGTCTACTGTTCCATGTCTGGTTCTAACTGTTGCTTCCTGACATGCATATAGATTTCTGAGGGGGCAGGTAAGGTGGTCTGGTATTTCCATCTCTTTGAGTACTTTCCACAGTTTTTTGTAATCCACAGGGTCAAAAGTTTGGCACAGTCAAAGAAGTAGAAGTATATTTTTTTGAATTCTCTATGACAAACCTAGACTTTGTTTTAAAAAACAGAGACATCACTTTGCTAACAAAGATTCATACAGTCAAAGCTATGGTTTTTCCAGTTGTCATATATGGAAGTGAGAGTTGAACCATAAAGAAGGCTGAGTTCTGAAATGCTGCTTTTGAACTGTGCTACTGGAGAAGTCTCTTGAGAGTTTCATAGACAGCAAGGAGTTCAAAGCAGTCAATCTTAAAGGAAATCAACCCTGACTGTTCATTGGAAGACTGGTGCTGATGTTGAATCTTCAATACTCTAGCCACCTGATGCAAAGAGCTGGGTCATTGGAAAAGACCCTAATTCTGGGAAAGATTGATGGCAAAAGAAGGGGGCGCCAGAGGCTGAAATGGCTGGAAGACGTCGTTGACTCAATGGACATGAATTTGGGCAAACTCAGTTAGATAGTGAAGAACAGTGTTGAGAAACAGGAAGAGGTGCCTGAGGAGAATGTCCTCACCAGAGGCCTTGGTGGAGGGCCGGCCTCGCTTAGCATGTCTCCAACGTTTTCACAAACAACTTGCCCTTTGAAACTGTTTCATTCGGCCCTTAACAACCCTCAGCATGCAGCGCAAGAAACACTCCTTAGCCCAAGTAACACTTTCTTTGTTCTTCTTTATTTAGTGTTAGAAATACTCCCTTCGCATGTAGTCCTTGAGTTAATTGGAAGCCATGCTGGTAACCTTGATTGATAGCTGACATGAAGCTTAGGAAACTGATTAATGTTTAGAAGAGGAGCCAGCACGTCTGGTAAAGCTATGTAAATCTAAGTTTATCAACACTCCACAGGTGTCCTGGTTTTTGTCATGCTGATGTAGCTGTTAGTCTTACTTCCTTGTAAAACTATATAATAAAGCTTGTAAAATAAAGCAAATTGTTAGTTTCCTAGAAGGCTGTCCATGTCCCTTTTTCAGAGGCATCTCCGCCAAGCTCTACAAACAGGAATCCTGGCGTCATGCAGTTCATGAGATCACAAAAAGTCGGACATGACTTAGCAACTGAACAACAACATCATACAACAATAGTGACCTTGGTAACTTCTAAGATAAAACATCTTCTTAATGACCTTGCAATTCTGGCTTAGGAATCAAACAGACATTCAGACAGGATGTTGAAAGTGCCAACTGGCTTCTTATAGTTGCCTAAGATGGACTTCCCTGGTAACTCAGCTGGTAAAGAATCTGCCAGCAATGCAGGAGACCCTGGTTCAGTTCCTGGGTTTGGAAGATCCTCTGGAAAAGGGGCAGGCTACCCACTCCAGTATTTTTGGCTTCCCTGGTGGCTCAAATGGTAAAGAATCCATCTGCAATGCAGGAAACCTGGGTTTGATACCTGGTTTGGGACAATACCCTGGAGGAGGGCATGGCAACCCCCAACAATATTCTTCCCTGGAGAATCCCCATGGTCAGAGGAGCCTGGTGGACTGCAGTCCATGGGGTCGCAAAGAGTCAGACTTGACTTAGCAACTAAGCACAGCACAGTGCAGTTGCCTAAGATATGGTTTTATAGGAAAGAGATGAATGAAAGAAGAAACTGATTTCAAGCAGAGCTTAAAGAAATTATTTTTAGCAGAAAACTGGCTGAGTTAGAATATAAAATTGATTTTCATGCCCAGCTTATCCAGTGGATAAAAAGTTTTCAATTAAGAAAAGACCAGAAGTGAAAATGAAATGCAGGGTACTAATTCTGAAACAGATGGGATACCAGACCACCTGACCTGCCTCTTGAGAAACCTGTATGCAGGTCAGGAAGCTACAGTTAGCTTGGACATGGAACAACAGACTGGTTCCAAATAGGAAAAGGAGTACGTCAAGGTTGTATATTGTCACCCTGCTTATTTAATTTATATGCAGAGTACATCATGAGGAACGCTGGGCTGGAAGAAGCACAAGCTGGAATCAAGATTGCCAGGAGAAATATCAATAACCTCAGATATGCAGATGACACCACCCTTATGGCAAAAAGTGAAGAGGAACTAAAAAGCCTCTTGATGAAAGTGAAAGAGGAGAGTGAAAATGTTGGCTTGAAGCTCAGCATTCAGAAAAAGAAGATCATGGCATCTGGTCCCATCACTTCATGGGAAATAGATGGGGAAACAGTGTCAGACTTTATTTTGGGGGGCTCCAAAATCACTGCGGATGCTGATTGCAGCCATGAAATTAAAAGATGCTTACACCTTGGAAGGAAAGTTATGACCAACCTTGATAGTATATTAAAAAGTATAGACATTACTTTGCCAACCAAGGTCCGTCTAGTCAAGGCTATGGTTTTACCAGTGGTCATGTATGGATGTGAAAGTTGGACTGTGAAGAAAGCTGATCGCTGAAGAATTGATGCTTTTGAACTGTGGTGTTGGAGAAGACTCTTGAGAGTCCCTTGGACTGCAAGGAGATCCAACCAATCCATTCTGAAGGAGATTGATCATGGGTGTTCATTGGAAGGACTGATGCTAAAGCTGAAACTGCAATACTTTGGCCACCTCATGCATCGAGTTGACTCACTGGAAAAGACTCTGATGCTGGGAAGGATTGGGGGCAGGAGTAGAAGGGGACGACCAAGAATGAGATGGCTGGATGGCATCACCGACTCGATGGACTTGAGTTTGAGTGACCTCCCGGAGTTGGTGACGGATAGGGAAGCCTGGTGTGCTGTGATTTATGGGGTCGCAAAGAGTCAGTCACGACTGAGTGACTGAACTGACTGAATAGTAAAATGTGTCTTCAAAGTAAAGATCAAGTCAAGGTTATAACTGTAAGACCCTTTGCGAGAACCTAATAAATACTGAATGTTTCTCTTCTCAGACCTTCTTAGCCAGACCAAAAGTTCCTAAAAATTTATGAATGTTGTCTCAATGCACGCCAACCCATAGTTCAAAGAAGAAAGAGATCTGCCTTGAAAAATATGTCTCTGAGTCTTTTGTTTAATGGAATGTACTGTAATTACTATATAGACAGTCCTCACAATTTTCACATAAATTTTTATATAGAAAACAAATCAGCTTAGACTAAAAGGGATAGAAACGTTTCAATAATTTGGGCAAACAACTTTCTACAGCAGGAAACTAGCTTAGAAACATACTAAGCTACAAGCAAAGGTAATTGTTTACTAAAAGGCGGGGGAGTTTTGTGGGTGGGGTGGGTCAGAAGGAGCCATTTCCAAACAGAAGTGGGCCTAATCCAGAACATTTCCCTGCCCCTGGAGCAGGGAAACTGGTGGCATGCACCTGACTGGATTCCAGAATTTCTATGTGTTTTTACTTCCTGTGTCTAGCATGATGGTCTTCTTTCTATCTCACCATTTTATGAACGTGTATAGAGGTATGGCTGGTAATTTACCTTTCCAGTTTAATAGGTCTCTGCACCCAACAACTGAACCCAAGTAACTGCACCTAGGGATCACAGTGAGCATTATTTAGATGTGGACTCTTTAACTTCCCTTGTGGCTCAGATGGTAAAAAATCTGCCTGCAATACAGGAGAACTGGGTTCAGTCCCTGGGTCAGGAAAACTTCATGGAGAAGGAAATAGCTACCCACTCCAGTATTCTCGCCTGGAAAATCCTATGGACAGAGAAACCTGCTAGGCTACAGTCCATGGGGTCGCAGAGTTGGATTTGATTGAGCAGCAACAGCAGCGGCAGCATATCCTTGAACTTCAGGGTTAGGTGTGATGACATAATGGGATAAGATGTTTGAGTCTTGGGAAGAGCTTGAATTTATTTTGCATGTGAGAGGAAGAGATCATCAGGGATCAGAGAAATTGTGGTAAAATGTTAAATGAGCCTCAGCTCCCAAATGTTCCAGCCCTTGTGTAGTCCCCTCTCACATTGAACCTAGGCTTGGTTCTGTGACTTGCTTTGTTTAATGGGACATTTGCAAATGTGATGCAAGCAGAGGATTCATAAGCATTTGTGTATTGTTGCTTGTCCTTTTGGAATGCTCCTATTAGGAATTTAGTCACCCAGCTACAAAGGTAGTACCGAGCAGACTGATGAATCATCTAGAGATCACATGGAGGTAAACCCTAAAGGATGAGAAACCAACTTGGACCTTCCAGCCCAGACATACACTGGCTAAATACAGCCACATGAATTATATCAGTTATATCACATGGAGCAGTAAAACTACCCAGATGAGTCCAGGCAACACACAGGTGGCCAGAAATGATTAATTTGTGTTTCAGTCAGTCAGTTCAGTCGCTCAGTCATTCCGACTCTGCAACCCCATGAATCACAGCATGCCAGGCCTCCCTGTCCACCACCAACTCCCAGAGTTCACTCAAACTCATGTCCATCGAGTCCATGATACCATCTAGCCATCTCATTCTTTGTTGTCCCCTTCTCCTCCTGCCTCCAATTTAGTCTTAAGATTTTGGAGTGGCCTATTACTGCGCAATAGATAACTGAAACAGAATCTTAAAATGGAAGTCTTGTTATTTTCCAATATATCCGTTCCGTTCCGTCGCTCAGTCGTGTCCGACTCTTTGCGACCCGGTGGACTGTAGCCTAACCAGGCTTCTCCATCCACGGGATTCTCCAGGCAAGAATACTGGAGTGGGTTACCGTTTCCTTCTCCAGGGGATCTTCCCGACCCAGGGATCGAACCCGAGTCTCCTGCACTGGAGGCAGACGCTTTAACCTCTGAGCCACCAGGGAAGCCCATTTTCACTCTACTCTAAACTATTAATAATTAAAGAAATAAAATGGAACTTCCCTGGTGATCCAGTGGGGGGACATGGGTTTGATCCCTAGTTGGGGAACAGAGATCCCACATGTCACACGGCAACTAATCTCGGGGGCCATAGGAGCTCTTATACTTCAAGGAAGGATCCTGCATGACACAACAATGACATCACATGCCACAATTATGACCTGATGCAGCCAAATAAAAGAAATAAATAAAAACTTTTTAAAAAAGAAGTAAAATTAGGCAAGTTCTTTTTGTTTTTTTTTTCTGCTAAGGTATAAGAGAGTACAAGTAATTCCTAATGCTCTAAGCAGAATTTTTCTTCATAAATTAATTGATAAATGGAATATTTGATATGCAATTTTTTTTTTTTGCTAGATTCACATTGAATTTAAACCTATATACCTAATATAGGTGATCATCACAATACTAACAGTTGTGAGACAATGTTAGTTAATTAACAAAATGTGTTGGGAATCCTGCCAAAAAACCAGTGCCTGACTAATAACTTTAATCATTTTCAGTTTAAATTGTACTGACTTATGAAATCTCATTAGAAATTTATTGTAATTTTTTTGTTTGAAAATTCTAAGTATAACATCACTCAATGTTGAAAATGATACTAAAAAGCCAAAACAATTGCATGTTTTAGAATTTATATCAATTTCATTTAAGGATATTAAAAATATTAAAAGCTATTTACTTTGATCTTATCAGATGGACACTTGATTTTACATAAGTTCAGTTTTAACAAAAGAGTTATTTGAACTGTTCTAGTTTATTGGTCAGCCTAGCTGAATAATACATCCCAGAAAAATATAAGACTCTATGAGAAAAATATATCTGTTCAGTAAAAAATCCCTGGAAAATTTATTTTCAAAATCTGTAAAGTAATGTGACCCTCCAAATAGGTGATTCAGAGAATGTTTGGTACACATCCTGAGGTGTAAAACTCTATGATTTCTGATAAAAACTTGCTTAAACAAAAACATATTCAAAATTTTACATTTTTAAAGTTAGTTTTTATGAAAACAAGCATTTTAAATTATTAATATAATATTATGGTGGTTGCCATTGATATAAACACTTGAGTTGCCTATTGTTACTTTCCAAAAAATTTAGTTAACCTTAAATTTACTTTTAATTACAAATAATTTTTTAAAAATAATATGTAAATAAAAATCATGAGACAGTTAAACAAGAACAGAATTTCTTGAAAAATCTGAATCTGGACACTCTGAATCTGAAAAAAAACATATCAATGGATATGCTGAGTATATATGTGAGTGCTTTAAATTTGTGATATGTACAGATGTCTGAATTCTCATCTCTAAATTGAGAATAACATTACCTTGTCTGTAATTACTTATGGTAGCTAATGTGAAAGGAGAAATGAAAGAGTTTTGTATAACAGAAAAGTTCATTGTTCTTCAAAATTAAAATATTATTACCATTACATATGATGAAACACCTTAGTGACTATTTCAGAAATGTGACTTGTTTGAATATTTTATAGGCCTCTACAAATAGTGGTAAGTAAATAATTTTCTCTCATATGGCAGTTTACGTTATTCTTAGAAAAGAGGGAGGCAATATTCAATGGAAAAAGAAGAATCAGACCTGTTGATGTCAAAGAGCTCTGATGCATTAATCCTTGGGAAGTTTATAACACTTTTGAAACTTCATTTCACATATATAAGAAAGGAACGCAGAAGTCATAAATATAAAGCATATCCAGCACCTGCTACAGAGTAGGTATTCACTCAACGGTTGTAAACACTTCTTCATTTGCCCTTCTGCATGAGATTTTGAGGTTCAGTTTCATTATAGTTGTCTTTAATTGTATTTTGAGGTTAAAAGATACGTGTAGCTCATTCAGGTGGAGATGTTAGCCTCAAGAAATTAACATTTTAGATTTCTTTAAATATTTTAATATATTTGAAGATGATCAATTCAACTCCTAGCAGTTCTTCAGGACTCAATAAATTTCCTCTTAGCCTTCCCTAATGCCTAAGGTTATGTTAAGTATCTTTTTTAATATTCTCATATAATCCTCATATGATTCTGGGTTTATTCTCCTAAGAACACTTTTTATGCTGCACTGTAATTGAGTCATCCTGCAGTATCCTGGTCCTAGAACCAATCCCCAGCAGATATCAAAATAAAAGGGTGCTCATCTCATGCTCAGTTGCTCAGTCATGTCCGACTCTTTGCTCTGCCAAGGACAGTAGCCCGCGAGGCTCCTCTGCCCGTGGGATTTTCCCAGAGAAGTGTACTCAAGTCCCTTATATAAAATGGCATATTATTTAAGTATAACCTGTGTACATTATCTGTATGCTTCAAATCATTTCTAGACTACTTATAATACCTAATACAAGGCAAATTTTATGTAAATAGTTGTAAATATATTGTAAATACTGTGCAAATAGTGGCCAGTTTGTGGCAAGTTCAAGTTTTGCTTTTTGGAACTTTCTGAAATTTGTTTTCAAGTATTTTTGATTGCAATTGGCTGAATTCACAGATGCAAACCACAAAGATATGGAGAGCAAACTGTACTTTTTTCTTTCCCTATTTCTCTTTAACTGTAAACTCATACATTTTATGCATCACTGTACTCTAGTGTCTAGAAAAGAGAAATACATGTTTGTTAAATTCATGGGCTGGTTAAATTATTTTATCAGGGTTGTTTGCATCTCTGCATGAAGTCCAACATCCCTTCTATTTGCAACCAGTTTCAGTCTGTGCAAGGTAAACTTATTCAACCTCATTCTTTCCTACCTGAAGTGGTCAGGGCTTCTTTGGACTAATTTTAGACAACCTTTGTTTGAATTTTGATATAACAATCACTAGCTGTGTAAATTTCGGGGTGGTACCTAACTTGTTTGTGTGTTACTTTCCTCCTATGTAAAAAGACTATAAATAATAATAATTTCTAGTCATAGGCTTCTGTAAAAATTAAATGGTTTATGGGAGAATGGATACACATATATGTGTGACTGAGTCTCTTCGTTGTTTACCTGAAACTATCACAACATTGTTAATACCGGGAGGCCTGGCGTGCTGTGATTCATGGTGTCACAAAGAGTCAGACATGACTGAGTGACTGAACTGAATTGAACAATACAAAGTAAAATGTTAAAAAAATGAGTTACATCGATAAATGAGCTAGTACACTTAGGATGCTGCTGCTGCTGCTAAGTCACTTCAGTCGTGTCTGACTCTGTGTGACCCCGTAGACGGAAGCCCACCAGGTTCCCCCCGTCCCTGGGATTCTCCAGGCAAGAACACTGGAGTGGGTTGCCATTTCCTTCTCCAATGTGTGAAAGTGAAGTCGCTCAGTCGTGTCCGACCCTTAGCGACCCCACGGACTGCAGCCTACCAGGCTCCTCCATCCATGGGATTTTCTAGGCAATAGTACTTAGGATGCTGCCTGGTCCTAAATAAGTTGGCTATATCTACTCTCACATGCTCTTTCAATGTCACTGATCTTAGTCTAAGTTAAATATAAGTGGGACAATTTTAAAATAAATGACTTAGTTTTTTTATAAATCATTTAATCCTAAAGTAATGACAATGGATATATTTTGGCAAGAGATTCAATGTTTTCAGCTTTTCTTATGCACATATGTATGTGTCTGTATATCTGTATATAGGTACAGGTAAGCACTTTTTACTCAAGGATGTGGGAAATAGTATGCATGCTTGCATGCTATGTTGCTTCAGTGGTGTCCAACTCTTTGAGATCCTATGGGCTGTAGCTCTTCAGCTTCCTCTGTCCATGGGATTCTCCAGGCTGCATGCCCTCTTCCAGAGGATCTTCCTGATCCAGGGATCAAACCCACGTTTCTTTTTTTCTCCTGCATTGGCAGGCAGATTCTTTACCACTAGCACCACCTGGGAAGCCCTGTGTAGGCATGTTGAAAACTAGTATTTCATAGTTGCAAGGCAATAGTCATAGAAGTCCTCTAAGAAACTGATTTAAAACATAGTTTTGTTTTAAATAGTTTTGCTACTATGCTTTCTATTCTTTTTATTTTTAAATAACACCTTCTGTACATGCAAAGTAAAGTAGATAACTGAAGCCACTATCTATACATTCTAGATTTTTAAAAATTCTTTTGTTTCAGTTCTCTAGATCTGCTTTCCCATGCAGTAGCCACAAAGCACATGCAACTATTGGAAAAGTTAAAATAATATGTGGCTGGTATGAGTTGAGATGTGCTGTAAGAGTAAGGTAAATAGAATTTTAAAGAGAATAATAAAAAAAAAGTAAAGTATATTGCTAATAAGTTTTATAATGATTAGATATTAAAACATTTCAATATATTATGTTAAACAAGTATATTATTAAAATCAATTTTAATTTTTATATATTTGTTAACATGACTACTACTAACATTTGGAAATATGTATATCGTTCATATTACATTTCTATTGGATATCACTGATCTAGCTAGATTAAATGAAAATAGTTTATTTTTTAATTTTGTTGGTTGAGAGAGAGGAAACTCTTTAATTATCCATTTTACCTTGTGAATATAAATACAATATGAAATACTGTTCAGTTCAGTTCAGTCGCTCAGTCGTGACCGACTCTTTGCGACCCCATGAATCACAGCACGCCAGGCCTCCCTGTCCATCACCAATTCCCGGAGTTCACTCAAACTCATGTCCATTGAGTCAGTGATGCCATCCAGCCATCTCATTCTCTGTCGTCCCCTTCTCCTCCCACCCCCAATCCTTCCCAGCATCAGAGTCTTTTCCAGTGAGTCAACTCGATGCATGAGGTGGCCAAAGTATTGGAGTTTCAGCTTTAGCATCAGTCCTTCCAATGAACACCCAGGATTGATCTCCTTTAGAATGAAATACTCTATTTCTTTCTAAATCTAATGTTTGACAAAAAAATTAAATAATTATGTTTTTAAGCTGTACTAAGTCTAAAAGAAAAAGCTGTCCAACCAAGATATTTTTATAATTATTTTGTCCAGCCTAATAGACATTTCTCAGAGTTTTACTCTGAATTTTTCCCCTAATTTCTAGCCCAAGCTGATATCAGTAAATAGTTCAATTCAGTTCATTTCAGTCATTCAGTTGTGTCTGACTCTTTGCAACTCCATGGATTGCAGTACATATATATGAAGTGAAGGGAAAAGAAAAGCTCTTCCTTACATAAGAATTATAGCTAATAAATGTAGAAGAGTTAGAAAAATTACAACTGGTAAATCTTTATAATGAGAATTTATTCAGGCAAGGATGAATCATTAGTGAATACTAAAAATGCCTGGGTAAAATTTTGCCGAGGACAAAGATATTTAAATTGGTATAAATGTGGCAAAACACTTCTTCCTTATGAAGGGAAAATTAGTAATTTTACAATGGAGAATCCCACCAAAACATCACCTTACCCAAGTGATTGAATGTAACATCACCAGTAATGCAAGGGATCAATATCATGTTGTTATGATGTAAAAATAAACACAAAATCACCTCTTTGCCAAAATGTAAAAATTGAATTTAATCTTGAGAAAATGTCAGCTAACCCCAAATTAGAAACACTACAAAAGAACTAGCTTGTACTTTTCAAAATCTTAAAAGTCAGCAAAGACAAGAGAAGGCTGAGGAACTTTTGAAAAAACCCAAGAGACATCTCAACTATATGCAGTATGTGATCCTGGAGTAGATCCTGAATAGGGAGAAAAACCTTAATATTTCTTTTTTTGGCTATGAAGTGTGCTATTGAGATAACTGTTGAAATGCGAAGTCTATGGATTTGTTGATAGTATTGTATCAGTGTTGATTTTCAGATTTTAATGAACTGTGATTACATACAACGGTATATGTGATCAGGAAATACTGAAGCATTCAAGCATAATGGCTAAAATGGCAATTTTCTCTCATTGGTTCAGATGGAAAACACACACACACACCATCAGTTCAGTTCAGTTCAGTCGCTCAGTCGTGTCCGACTCTCCGCGACCCCATGAATCACAGCATGCCAGGCCTCCCTGTCCATCACCAACTCCCAGAGTTCACTCAAACTCATGTCCACAGAGTCCGTGATGCCATCCAACCATCTCATTCTCCGTCGTCCCCTTCTCCTCCCGCCCCCAACCTTTCCCAGCATCAGAGTATTTTCCAGTGAGTCAACTTGTCGCATGAGGTGGCCAAAGTATTGGAGTTTCAGCTTTAGCATCAGTCCTTCCAATGAACACCCAGGATCGATCTCCCTTAGAATGGACTGGTTGGATCTCCTTGCGGTACAAGGGACTCAAGAGTCTTCTCCAACACCACAGTTCAAAAGCATCAATTCTTCGGCGATCAGCTTTCTTCACAGTCCAACTCTCACATCCATACATGACCACGGGAAAAACCATAGCCTTGACTACACGGACCTTGGTTGGCAAAGTAATGTCGACTGAGCGACTGAACTGAACTGAACTGATATGCTTATTATTTTCAGTCTTATAACTTTTTAATAGTTTGTACATTTATTTAGATTTTTTCTATTCATTCTATTATCATTGTATAGCTCTCACCACATATGTTTAAACATATTATGTTCTAAACATTTATGCAAGTTAAAAAATTGTAAATAGTATTGTATTCTTAATTCTGTTGACCATTTATTCATTATTAATTGTTGTTGTTCAGTCATAAGTTAGGTCTGACTGTTTGTGACCCTATGGACTGCAGTATGCCAGGCTTCTCTGTCCTTCACTGTTTCCTGGAGTTTACTCAAACTCATGTCCATTGAGTCAGTGATGCTTTCCAGCCATCACTGTTAATAGAAATATAACTGATTTTTGCATGTTTATCTTAATTTCGGTGGCCTTGCTGAATTCATTATTTATAGAAGCTGTTTTGGTAGATTCCTTGGAATCTCCTATGTAAATAAACATAGTCATCTGCAAATAAGAATAATTTCTTCCTTTATGATTTATAATGCCTTTTCTTCTCTTGCTTTGTTGAAATGGCTACAACCTTTAGCAGTATGTTAAACGAGAGTAGTGATAGTGGGCATCCTTGCCTTGTTTCTGATTTTAAGTGTAAAATTTTCTCTTTCACCAGTCAGCATATTAGTTGTGAATTGTCACTAAATCAAGTTGAAGATTTTTCCTTTATTCATATTTTCTAAAATATTTTTTATCATGAGTGGATTTTGAGTTTTTTCTGCATTGATTTATCTGTCCATCTGATTTTTCCTTTTTAGCCCCTTTAGTATGTTGTATCACAGTGCTTGATTTTTGAATGTTGAGCCAGCCTTGCAACCTTGAAATAAATCCCACTTTGCCATCACAAACTCTCTAGCTATCTTTTGCCCTCTTCTTCCCCCATGGCTATATTTAAAACAGATAACCAACAAGGATCTACTGTATACCATGTGGAGCTCTGTTCAATGTTATGTGGCAGCCTGGATGGGAGGGGAGTTTGGGGAAAATGAGTACATCTTTATGACATATATGTATGATTGAGTTCCTTCACTATTCACCTGAAACTATCACAGTATTGTTAATCAGCTATACTTCAATAGAAAATAGAAATTTAAACGAAAAGAAAAAGAACAAATAGTCAAGTAAAAGCATATTACCTCTAAAAAAAAAAATCCCACTTGGTCTCATAGATATTGACTTTTATATCTTACTAAATACTATTTGCTAATACACTATTGAGAGTTTTTGCATATATATTTATGAGAAATACAGGATTGTGGTTCTATTTTTTGTATTCTTTTTGTTTGGTTTTGATAGAGTAATATGATGTCCAAAAATTGAATTGGGAAATATTCACTTTTTTGGGGGAAGAGATTGTGTAGAAACAATGTTAGTTTTTCTTTAAATATTTGTTAGCTTTTCATTTTCTTTTTTAAAATTCTACATATAAGCAATGTAAAATGATGTTTGTCTTTCTGTGTTTGACTTCACTCGGAATGACAATCTCTAGGTCCATCTATTTCACTGCAAATGGCGTGGTTTTATTCTTCTTTATGGTTGAGTATTATATATGGAATCCATAAAATGGTACAAATAAACTTATTTACAAAACAGAAGTAGAGTCACAGATGCATAAAACAAATTTATGGTTGCCAAGGGATAAGGGGATGAGAGGAATAAATTAGAAATTTGAGGACTGACATATACACACTATTATATATAAAATAGATAACTAGTAAGGACCTACTGTATAGCACTCCATACTTTGCAATGTATATATAATTTCATATATAAATTATATATGAAAAAATCTAAAAAAAACAGTGGATATATGCATATGTATTACTGATTCACTTTGCTGTACACCTGAAACTAACAACATTGTAAATCAACTATACTACAATAAAATTTTTTGTATACACAAGATGTGTTTATTTTCTATTATTTTTCTGCATAGATTTTTATCCATCCATACTTTTAGTTAATTTACTTTTTAAAATAAAAATACTATTAGCTGGCTAAATATATATAAATATATAGAAAAACCTAAATTAGAAAATTATGAGATTGACCAAATGTTATCTCCCTAGCTATATACTTCCCTACACACTTTAGTAGTTTTTATTAAGGTATACTTAACTTGATTCTTAATTTAGTGCCTGTCAAGATTTAAAATTGTGCTAACAATGATTTTGTGCATTTGGACAGAACATTTACATTTTCTTTATGGACTCCTTAGAGCAATCCTGAAGGAGGTAAAAATGAATGGAAGCTGAGGTACCTTAATATTACGCAGTTTGCTGAGGCTCCTTCATGTTAAATTACTTGTTTATTAGTGGTAGAGCTGGATCAAGATTTTAATTCTAGAATCCTGTTCAATACTCTTGATGTCCGTAAGATTATAAGCATAAATTATCCATACGTTTTTGCTTGGAGTTCATTTATTTGGCCCCTGCTTTGTTTGTTTGGGATCATGTTAATTAATAATGTGTTGGTGCAATGCTGCACACTTGATAAAAGAGTAATTATTCTGCTATATGTATATGCCGCTATTTGGTAGAGTATGATTAAAATGTCAGTTAGTTGAACTGGGTTGATTGTGTAGTTCTCAGTGTTCTATAGTTTTACTGATCTTTCTTGTTCTATCAATTAAAGAAAAATACTGAAATGTTTTGGAGGAGGAAATGACAACCCACTCTAGTATTCTTGTCAGGGAAGTCCCATGGACAGAGGACCCTGGAGGGCTACAGTCCAGGGGGTTTCAAAAAGTCAGACATGACTGAGCACACACACACACTACCCCATTGAAATGTCTATAATTGTGCATTTGCATGTTTGTCCTTTAGGTCATTTATTTATTTATGCTTCATGTATTTAAAATTTCTATTACTGGTTTCAGGGTATGTCTTCTAATGAATTGATAGTTCAGTTATTTTAATGTCTCCCTTTATCATTGGTAACATTCCTGATATTAATATACCAATTCCAACTTTCTTATGACTAGTGTTTCCATCATATATTATTTTCTACCTTTTTATTCTTAACCTGTTTTCATCTTTACATTTAAAATTGGTTCCCTGTAAATAGCATGTAGTTGGTTTTTACTTTTTCAAAGGTCAGAACAGAAATAAATGAAAAAGAAGGAGACAATAGCAAAAATCAATAAAACTAAAAGTTGGTTCTTTGAGAAGATAAACAAAATTGACAAACCATTAGTCAGACTCATCAAGAAAAAAAGGGAGAAGACTCTAATCAATAAAATTGGAAATGAAAAAGGAGAAGAAGGAGAATTAAGCAGACAATGGAGAAATGCAATACAAACGATCATAAGAAACTACAATGAGCGACTATATGCCAAAAAAGTGGACAACTGGAAGAAATGGAGAAATTCTTAGAAAAGTACAACCTTCTAAGACTGAACCAGAAAGAAACAGAAAACATGAACAAATCAATCACAAGCACTGAAATTAAAACTATGATCAAAAATCTTCCAAGAACCAAAGTCTAGGGCCTGATGGCTTCACAGGCAATTCTACAAAACATTTAGAGAATGTCAGAATCCCAGGAATGGGGGAGTCTGGTGGGCTGCCGTCTATGGGGTCGCACAGAGTCGGACATGATTGAAGTGACTTAGCAGCAGCAACAGCAGCAACATCTGTCATGGCTGAACTCTTTCAGAAAATTGCGGAAGGAAAACTCCCAAATTCATTCTACAAGGTGACCATCACCCTAATTTATTTTTAATTGGAGGATAATCACTTTACAATGTTGTGGTTTCTGCTGTACTACAATGTGAACGTTATAAGTATACACATATCCTTTCCCTCTTGAACCTCCCTCCTCCCCTCCCCTCCTATCTCTCTAAGTCATCATAGAGCACCAGCTGAGCTCCCTGTGTCATATAGCAGTTTCTCAACTATTTTATACATGGTAGTTTATATCTGTCAGTACTACTCTCTCAATTTGTCCCATCCTCCCTTTCTTCCACTGTGTCCACAAGTCCATTCTCTATTTCTGCATCTCTATTCTTGCCCTGAAAATAATTTCATCAGTACCATTTTTCTAGATTCCATATATAGATGCTAATAAACATCTTTTTTTTTTCTCTCTCTCTTTCTGATTTGTTTACATTGTATGACAGAATCTAGATAGAGATCTCCAGTGAAATCATCTGGCCCTGGAGATTTTTTTAAGGAGTTTTATAATTATAAATCCAATTTCCTTAATAGCTATCAGGCTATTGAAATTATCTATTTTATATTTGGTGAGTTGTAAATTGTGTTTTTCAAAAACAAGTCTATGTTGCCTAAGTTGTCAAACAGAGTTGTTTATGCTGTTGCTCAGTCGCTAAGTCAGGTCTGACTTTGCGACTCCAAGGACTGGAACATGTCAGGCTCCCCTGTTCTTCCCTACCTCCCAGATTTTGCTCAAACTCAGGTCCATTGACTTGGTGATGCCATTTAATCATCTCAGAATTGCCAACCCCTCCTCCCTTTGCCTTCAGTTTTTCCCAGCATTAGGGTCTTTTCCAATGAGTCTTCTCATCACATCAAGTGGCCAAAGTATTGGAGCTTCAACTTCAGCATCAGTTTATGTAATAAATATTCAAATTTGATTTCCTTTAGGATTGACTGGTTTAATGTCCTTGCTGTCTAAGGGACTCTCAAGAGTCTTCACCAACACCACAATTCAAAACCATCAATTCTTCAGGCTCAACCTTCTTTATGGTCTAACTGTCACATTCGTACATGACTACTGGATAAACCATAGCTTTGACTATATGGATCTGTGCCAAAAAGTGATAAAACTGGATGCCACAATCTTAGTTTTTGAATATTGAGTTTTAAACCAGCTTTTTCACTCTCCTTTCACCCTCATCAAGACTCTTTTTAGTTCCTCTTCACTATCTGCCATTAGAGTGGCACAGTTTATAGTACTCCCTTATTCTATCCTTTGATTGCCTACAGGATCTGTTTCATTCATCATTTCTGATATTAGTAATTTGTGTCTTTTGTTTCATTGTTAGCATTGTTATAATTTCTTGATTTTATTGATATTTTCATAAACTAGCTCTTTAGTTAATTTATTTTCTCTAATGACTTTGACTTCTTTTATATTTTTTATTATTTTCTTCCATTTGCTGGCTTTCAATTTATTTAGCTTTTCTTTTTTTCTAAATTCTTGAAGTGGACATTTACATTATTGAATTTAGAGTTTTACCTCTCAGCACTCAGTTTTGTCACATGATTTTTGATGTATTTTATTTTTATTTTCATTCAGTTCAATGTATTTTTTAAATTTTCCTTGGGACTTTCATTTCAACCCATGAATTATTAAATGTGTTTGTTTCCAAGTAATTGTACATTTCTCTGTTATCTCTTTGTTATTCTAGTTTGTTTCCATTGAGTTCAGAGAATATACTCTATAATTTCAATATTTTTAAATTTGTTGAGGTTTATTTTGTGGATGAAGACATGATCAACTTTCCATAGACACTTAAAAAGAATGTATATTTTGTTGTTGTTTGGGTGCTCTACAAATGTTGATTTGAATGTGTTGTGTGGTGGTGGTATTCATTTTTTCTATATTCTTTATGATATTCTATTTATTCTATTGGTCCAGTCTACAAATATAGTCATAATTTGTCTATTTCTCCTTCAGTTATCAGTTTTTGCTTCACGTACTTTTTCAGATCTGTTGTTTGATGCATACACCCTTAAAATTACAGGTCTTCTTGTTTGACATTCTTATTATATAATGATCTTCTCTGTCTCCAGAGACTTACCTTGCTCTTATGTTTACTTTATTTGATATAAATATAACCACTCCTGCTTTCCTTTAATTAAATGTTTGCATAAAATATCTTTATTTTTTAAAACACCCTGTAAATTTGAAATGATTTTCTTATAGACAAAACAGAGTGCTTTCTAATCTATTCTGTCAATCTATGCTCTCCTTAGTCATCACTCACCGCCTCAAACCCCAGCAACCTCTGATCTTTTGATCAGTCTATTATATTAATTTTCTATTTCTGTATACATTTGAAAACTTTTTTTTACAAAAATTAAAGAAATAAAGAGGAAAAATATAATATCTACATTGACATATTTTGTTTATCGGAGCCTGTACACTTGATGAATAATAAGTGAATAAAATAACATAAAATAAAATATCTATATGCTCAAAATATTTCTTTTGGTATTTTAAGGTTAAACTTTATAATTTGGGGGGGGTGGGCTATGTTGACATCATTAAGCCTATATGATAAACTTGGAACTTCAAAATATGAAATATCAGCAATGAGAAGCAAATTGTTTTTACATAAAAAAAAACTCTCTTGTTCCTTAGTTTACTTTACACTCCCATAATTTTTAAGGGTGGGGAATGTCAGTATGACAACACAGTTAAGATATATTTAATACAAAATGAAATTGTCTGCTTTTGGTTTCTTTTATTAAAGTTTCATATTAATGGCCTGTCATCCTAAGATATATGCTTAAAAATGACACACTATAGATTTGAACTTTGGATAAACTCACATTATGGGACATTTTATTATTTATTTATAGTTTTTCCTGCCCTTCCAAAGCGACAAACTTCCTTCAGGCATATTTAGGGATTTTAAAAGAGGTATATATTAGAAACTAGAAACTGATCAGTCATGTTAATTTAAAGCTCTCATTTTACAGATAAAATCATTTAGTTCCCATAGAGGATGTCTGTATGATTGCCTGAATGACATCCTCTCCCTTAGATTTCCCGGGAAATACATTTCACCTGTTTCATCCACATGATTTCTATTTTGATCTTCTTCATTTATTTTCAGTTTACCCCTGGTGACAGTTGATTGTTCTAGAAGTTGGCATCTTTACAAAGATTGTTAGAGTTTGATAAGGTCTAAGTTATAAAATTGTTAGCAGCTATGCCTTCTATCATTTAGGAAAAAACTCATTGACAACAAGAGAAAAAGCTAAAACTGATGGGGAGAAACAGATGAGAGACCCCTCAGGACTCAAGTGTCCAACCCCTGAACCTCTGCCCAATCCTTGTTTATTCAAATAAATACCCCAACATCCTCCAAATAAATGTCTTCTTTTCCTTTGGCTAATTTATTAATAAGCAAATGTCACTGCAACATAAAGAACCCCAATTAACAGTGCTATGAAGATTAAAAAACTTATCCAAAGCTTAAAAACCAGTTCAAATTTGCTTTGAAACACAATATTCTCTCAGCCTAGTAATAGGAACTAATAATTCTTGTTAGAAACAGACTGCAATATATCATCTTTTTTTTTTTTAATTTGTTACACATTTCATATATATTTATGACCATTACTTTGCACTGTCTTTATTAGAAATTTGTCTCAAGTAATAAAATATGCTATATGCTATATTTTTGAAGTGAACTGAAAGTCACTCAATCACGTCTGACACTTTGTTGCCCCATGGATGATACAGTCCATGGAATTCTTCAGGCCAGAACACTGGAATGGGTAGCCTTTCTCTTCTCCAGGGGATCTTCTCAACTCAGGGATTGAACCCAGGTCTCCCTCCTTGCAGACAGATTCTTTACCAGCTGAGCTACAAGGGAAGCCCAAGAATACTGGAGTGGATAGCTTTTCCCTTCTCCGGTGGATCTTCCCGACCCAGGAATCAAATCAGGTTCTCCTGCATTGCAGACAGATTCTCTACTGACTGAGTTATCAGGGAAACTATATTTGTAACTTCTAACAAAACTGGGCATTTCTTACAGTGGAAATAACTTTATGTCTTGGATTTGCTTTAAAATACTGTAGAACAAAAAATGGGGGGCGGCAATATATAAAACAAGATTAGCAAAACAACAATGACTGTTAAAGCTGAGACATGACTAAATGAACTGCATTATACAATTTGTTCTTTTTTGTGCATGTTGGAAAAATTTCATTATACAAAATTATAAGACAAAGTATATTATAATTATAGGTTCTCATTGAATAATGGCAATATCTAGCCCCTACCCCACCCCACCCCACACACACTCATAGCTCAGTTTGGGGAAAAAATAGGAGGAAATGAGAATAATCAAGAAAGGTAGGGGTCATACTTGCTAACTCTGGTACATCTGCTTTCTGAATTATGAGTGACAAAAAATTTTAAAGTTCAAATCTCTGAATAACTAGCTCCAAATTCTATCCACTTTTCTCATGTCTTTCACCATTTGACAATTTCACCATTTGGGAATTTCTATGGCATATTTTTATTGCATTTTATTTCAGTTTCACTTTTTGACTCACACTTTTATAGGCATAGAAAATGAAAACATGTTACTTGTAAAAATGGGATTATCACTTTTACTTTGATATCTTTTAAGTTTACAGGTTTTCTCAGCTTCTTTGTTGTAGCTAAATTTAAATGAAACTAGGGACGTTCTCATACTGTATTCACTGGGGGAAAATATGTACAAATGCATATATAATATATTTTCTTTGTTCTTCAATGTTTTATTTTGCTTTTAAAAAATGGAAATAAAACCCCAAATGCTAATTGTAGGTTTCAATCTAGGATATAATTTAAATATCCACCATTCAGATCATCTGACTGAATAGCAGACTATATTGATTTTATTTATTTATATATTATATTTTTTTTTCTGTATACGTGTTAAGTAACTATGTATTGCTTTTATAATTAGAAAAATATATAAAAATTTGATTTCTGCAGTGTATTCTAATCTGGGTAGCAAGATCATTTTCGTTGGGATAGAAAATAATCCAAACAGAGCTGAGATGAAATGAAATCATTATAGAAAGGACAGAAATTCACCTTTCTTCAAGGAGAGAGAAGACAAAATTCAAAGGAAGCCCATAAGAATGACCACGTAAAGCCAATTAAAGAATTCCTCAAATGTCCATGATAAAAGAAACTAATAACTTTATTTAAAAGGACCCTTTTTTACAAAACTCTCTAAAAATTACACAAATATGCAAACACACATGTATCAGTATGTATATACATATATCTATAATGAGGAAATTATGTTTCATGTATCTGTATAACACAAACATATTGAAAGATGTGCAAAGCTATTTGTTACTTAGGATATGAACAAGATGAGAAGGTAAGTAAAAGTAAACAGTTGGTTGAAAAGGGACGCACAGAAATAGAGAAAATAAATAAGAACAAAAGAAGAGGTTTTTATAAAACAACACTTATATATGACTCCACTTATGCAAATTTACACATTTGTGTATATGTTGAGAGAATCTTGCTAAAGAATGATCACTCCATCTTTAACAGTGGTGTTGTTTGTTGGTGGAACTTCACTAATTTTTTTGTCTTTTTTTGTTTTTAAAGTTAGTATTTCACATGTATATAATAAAAATTACATTATTTTCTTTTTTAAAAAACAAAGCACATGGAGTCTGAAGTCAGAATATCTGGATCTTTATCCCAGCTCGTTGTGTGTATTAGACAAACTGGCATATCAGGCTGAACTGAATCTAACTCTTCCAGTTTTTCCTTCGGTAAATCACTGCAGATGCTGATTGCAGCCATGAAATTAAAAGACGCTTGCTCCTTGGAAGGAAAGTTATGACCAACCTTGATAGTATATTAAAAAGCAGAGACATTACTTTGCCAACTAAGGTCCGTCTAGTCAAGGCAATGGTTTTTCCCATGGTCATGTATGGATGTGAGAGTTGGACTGTGAAGAAGGCTGATCGCCGAAGAATCGATGCTTTTGAACTGTGGTGCTGGAGAAGACTCTTGAGAGTCCCTTATACTGCAAGGAGATCCAACCAGTCCATTCTAGAGGAGATCAATCCTGGATGTTCATTGGAGGGACTGATGCTAAAGCTGAAGCTGCAATACTTTGGCCACCTCATGCGACGAGTTGACTCACTGGAAAAGACTCTGATGCTGGGAAAGGTTGGGGGCGGGAGGAGAAGGGGACGACAGAGAATGAGATGGCTGGATGGCATCACCGACTCTGTGGACATGAGTTTGAGTGTACTCCGGGAGTTGGTGATGGATAGGGAGGCCTGGCGTGCTGTGATTCATGGGGTCGCGGAGAGTCGGACACGACTGAGCGACTGAACTGAAGTAATATCATCAACATGGGTTCAGTGAGAAAACTGAATGATATGATTCACATATATATCAGTACTGCATGCTGAAAGTAATCAGTAAATATTAACTATCATCATTATTTTAAGATGGAAAAGAACTTTTGTTAAGTGCGAAAAACCCAGTAGAGTTGGCTGCATATGTGTCAGGCATTAAGGCAGAGGTTAGTTAGTTATTCAGACTGGTCTTCATGATTGTGTTAGTTTTCTGTTGCTGCATAATAAGTTACCCAAACTGTGGGCTTAACAGCCCATTCTGTTCACCACAGTTAGGTAGGTGAAAAGTTCAAACAGTGAGGTTGGACTTTCTGCTTAGCATTTCAAATCAAAGCCAAAATTAAGGTTTTAGTCAAACTTCATGTTCACCTGGAGCTCAGGGTTCTCTTCTAAGCTTATATGGCTGTGGCCGGATTCAGTTTCTTGCAGTAATGTGACAGAGGTCCCAGGTTTCCTTGCTGGATCAGCAAATGACTCCTCTAATCTCCTAGAGGGTTCTCACATTCCTTGCACACAGCTCCCTTCATCTTCAAACCCAGCAATAGAGAACGTTCCTAACATCAAAATCTTTCTTCAGGAAGAACTTAGTTTCTCTTAAAGGCTCACTTGATAGATCAGATCTCAGATAACTTTGCTTCTGTGCTGTAAGGGCTTCCCAGGTTATGCTAGTGTTAAAGAATCCATCTGCCGATGCAGGAGACTTAAAAGATGTGGGTTCGATCCCTGGGTCTGGAAGATCCCCTGAAAGAGGAAATGGCAACCTGTTTCAGTATTCTTGCATGGAGAATCCCATGGACAGAGGAGCCTGGCAGGATATAGTCCACGGGGTCACACAGAGTTGGACAGGACTAAAGTGACATATAAAATAACCTAATCATGAAAGTAATTATCCCATCATATCTACAAAATCCTTGTGCAGAGAAAGAGGAGCTTGGGGGCTGCGTTAAAATTTTACCTAACACAAGGATGTTTCATTATCTTAGACTATTTTATTTATTTGAAAGTCAGATATTCAGATTGTCTATTCTAGTAATTTTTTTGGTGGGATCTACACCATTTAGTAAGGTTTGGTTTGGGTTTTATTAGCCTAATGATAGTCTTTTGAGAGTACACTTGGTTACATTGATTATGTCAGTTTAATATGAGAGATATGTGGGAGAAAAGGTAGTTACTTCTATCTAAGCTTAATTGTATGCCTTATATGTTGGATTACATTATCATCATTTAAGATTACATAAACTGGTACTCCAGTTCCAACAATAATCTCAAGAAACAACAATTTTCCATATTTCAACATAATTTTACTTCTATATGTTCTGCCTTCTCTTTCTCACTTCTTCTACAAAAAAAGATGCAGATGAAGAGGGGCAATATTAAAAGATAAATTTATATTAACAATGACAAATATAAGCCTAGTATAGAGAAATGAAAGTAAAAGGCCACACAGGGCTTGAAAATAAAATAATTTTACCCTATGAAATTTAAATACTACATAATCAGAGCAGATATATGTTCTTGTAAAATAAACTAAGATAGGAACATCATTTTTCCCTTCATTATTTGAAACTCTTTAAACATTTTAACATCTCAAATCTGGATCATCTTACAATTGATGGATACATTTAAAGTAAATTATGTCTTTTCAGAAAAAAAAGAGCAGTTAATATATTGATAAAAAGCCTTACAATAAATAGAGAAAATACTAAATAACTCCTAGCCAGCAAGACTAAAGCATTAACAAAACTAAAGAAAAAAGTACCATTTAACAAACTCTCTGCCTCACTTTATTTGTACCTTTCTGCTCTCAGCCCCATGGAGAACTATGAATGTGGCCCTTAGCCAATTATTCCCAGGAGGCAGACGTGCCTCAATCTGAGAATTTTAAATTGGTTAAATTATCATTCTGAAAATAACATTGTCTCCAGTAAGACTGAATAAAGCCAAGACAAAAGTCAGACATAAAATATGACTTTACCAAGTAAATGCCCCTCAGCATGTTCCCCTGGTGACCACAGCCCAAATATTCTGACTCCTCAAACTTTGACATATTTCTTATATGTTCTGTGTTACATATTTATTACAGAAAATGATACTGAACATCCAAAATTTTTAATCAGTTAGGTAAAACCAGGTTTCAGGCTTTGTCTAGCAATAGCACCCCAAATTCATGTTTAATAAATATTTATTACAGGTTCATTATGATGAAAAATTAATTATATATCTAAATTCATAATGTATGAAAATTTACTCATTTATTGAACAAATATTTATTGAGAGACCTATTATGTGTTAATTGTCTCAAACACTGAGGAAGCAAAGGTGAACAAATCAGTAATCTGCTCCCATGGAATTGATAGCCTAGTGAGGGAGACAGACAACACACAAGTCTAAATTTGCCATGTCAGGACACTGGGAGGAAAGAGGAAAGAGGAGTGAATAGTCAAGGAAGGGGCCCTCTGATAAAATGACATTAATAGAGGAATCTTTACTGGAGTGATTTATGTTATTTGGTCTTATTTTTTTTTCCTTCTTCCTCTTTCTACTTCTTATTTCCAAGTAAGTGAAAATGAGAATATTCAGAGGATTGACTTATTGCAAACTAACTTCAGAGTTTATACCTAAAGACTGGCATCCTGTCTATGCATACTAGCAAGACCAAATCAAGTATTAAATCCAGAGACAAACACACAATCTATTTATCTATGGCAAGCAGGTTCACTCAAAGTTTGAGATGTAACTTAATTATTCCTTAAGAACATAAAATTTGCTGAGTTTAAAGCTGTTGTGCTATTCTTTCTAAAACTGTACTTTTAAACAACTTCTATCTCTCTTGGTAACTTCAGGCAGAAAGGTTGTTTTTAACATTATTCCTTTCTCTTTAAACTTGTGAAGGTGATTGTTTGCCTTTAGCAAACGTTTATTCTTATTAGTCTTTCCAGCCTGCTTAATGAGCATCACCTCTCACCGTTTGGCTTCTGTAGCTCAGATACTTTATTCTGAAAGTGTTGCTTTCATGTGAAAAAGTATACTCTGTAGCTGTAACTATAACTATAGAAATGATATGTACAGTGAAAATAAGTCTAAATGAGTATTTCCCACAGAGAATGTTAGAGTGCATAATGGTATTTTATTCTGTTTTTATTTCAACTTTGTGTATATGAAATGTACTTTGGTAGTGAGCTTCTATTATACTGCCTTCTTTTCAAAATAGCATTTCAGAAATTTGAATTTTTCTCTTTCCTAGAAATAATGTAATTACTAACTTTATGGAAAAAGTTGATTTCCACACCCTTATAATGACATTAATGAAATTGATTATTTTCTTAAAAAGTTAAAAAGAGATGAAAGTCAAACATAGAAGTATTATGGCCTGAAATACGTCTGTCTGCATGTTTTTGTCCCCTAGGGGCATTAGATTAAACTAGTATGTCTAAATTCAGAGTCAGCTGTTAGAGACTGGGAACTTTACACCTAGATGGGAAAAAAAAAAAAGCCTGGGAAAATTATAGCCAATAGGCAACACTAATTGTGGATATAACACTAGAAGTTTATCTGAGATCTAAGCTCCTTAAGGAAGTATGAAGTATTTTCAAAACACTTTAAATATTTTAAAAGATCACCCCAAAAAAGAGAAAGCATAGGTACAGCTTCATATTTGAAACAGCAGTGCCACCTTGTGACAAGCTATTTCAACATAATTCTGTTCCTTGTTTCCTTATTCCTAACCAATTCTGTTTACTTATGCCATATAATGATATATGAGAAAAATAATGCACTTTGATTTCCTTCAGTCAGTTCAGTTGCTCAGTCATGTCTGACTCTTTGTCATCCCATGGACTGCAGCATGCCAGGCCTCCCTGTCATCACCAATTCCTGGGGTTTAATCAAACTCATGTCCATTGAGTTGATGATGCAACCCAACTATCTCATCCTCTGTCCTCCCCTTCTCCTCCCCCATTCAATCTTCCCCAGCATCAGGGTATTTTCAAATGAGTCAGTTATTTGCATCAGGTGGCCAATTATTGGAGTTTCAGCTTCAGCATCAGTCGTTTTACTGAATATTCAGGACTGAATTCCTTTAGGATGAACTGGTTGGATCTCCTTGCAGTCCAAAGGACTCTCAAGGGTCTTCTCCAACACCACAGTTCAAAAGCATCAATTCTTCGGTGCTCAGCTTTCTTTATAGCTCAACACTCACATTCATACATAACTACTGGAAAAACCATGGCTTTGACTAGATGAACCTTTGTTGAAAAGTAGTATCTCTGCTTTTTAATATGCTATCTAGATTGGTCATAACTTTCCTTCCAAGGAGTAAGCGTCTTTTAATTTCATGGCTGCAGTCACCGTCTGCAGTGATTTTGGAGCCCAGAAAAATAATAAAGTCTGATACTGTTTCCCCTGTTTCCCCATCTATTTCCAATGAAGTGATGGGACCAGCTGCCATGATCTTAGTTTTCTGAATGTTGACTTTTAAGCCAACTTTTAAACTCTCCTCTTTCACTTTCATCAAGAGGAAGCCAACTTTTTCACTTCCCTCTTTCACTTTCATCAAGAGGCTTTTCAGTTCCTTTTCACTTTCTGCCATAACGGTAGTCTCATCTGCATATCTGAGGATATTGATATTTCTTCTGGCAGTCTTGAAGCCAGCTTGTGCTTCCTCCAGCCCAGAGTTTTTCATGATGTATTCTGCGTATAATTAAATAAGCAGGGTGACAATATACACCCTTGACATGCTCCTTTTCCTATTTGGAAACAGCCTGTTCTTCCATGTCCAGTTTTAACTGTTGCTTCCTTACCTGCATACAGGTTTCTCAAGAGGCAGGTCAGGTGATCTGGTATTCCTATTTCTTTCAGAATTTTCCACAGTTTATTCTGACCACACAGTCAAAAGCTTTAGCATAGTCAATAAAGCAGAAATAGATATTTTTCGGGAAATCTCTAGCTTTTCCCATAATCCAGCGGATGTTGGCAATTTGATCTCTGATGCATCTGCTTTTTCTAAAATCAGCTTGAACATCTGGAAGTTCACGGTTCATATATTGCTGAAGCCTGGCTTGGAGAATTTTGAGCATGATTGTACTAGAATGTGAGATGAGTGCAATTGTGTGGTGGTTTGAGCATTCTTTGGCATTCCTTTCGTTGGGACTGGAAAGAAACTGACATTTTCCAGTCCTGTGGACATTGCTGAATTTTCCAAATTTGCTGGCATATTGAGTGCAGCACTTTCTCTTTTTTTAAAAATTATTTATTTATTTATTGGAGGCTAATTATATTACAATATTATATTGGTTGGTTTTGCCATACATTGACATGAATCCGCCCCGGGTGTACATGAGTTCCCCTTTCTGAACCCCCTTCCAACCTCCCTCCTCCATTTATCCTCCCTCTGGGTCATCCCTGCATACCAGCCGCGAGCATCCTATACCATGCATCGACCCTGAACTGGTGATTCGTTTCACATATGACAACATACATGTTTCAATGCCATTCTCCCAAATCATCACAGCCTCACCCTCTCCCACAGAGTCCCAAAGACTGTTTTATACATCTGTGTCTCTTTTGCTGTCTTGTATACAGGGTTATCGCTTGCATCTTTCTAATTCCTTATATATGCGTTAGTATACTGTATTGGTGGTTTTCATTCTGGCTTACTTCACTCTGCATAATAGGCTCTAGTTTCACCCACCTCATTAGAACTGGTTCAAATGCATTCTTTTTAATGGCTAGGTAATACTCCATTGTGTATATGTACCAAAGCTTTCTTATCCATTCGTCTACAAATGGACCTCTAGGTTGCTTCCATGTCCTGGCTATTATAAACAGTGCTGCAATGAACATTGGAGTACATGTGTCTCTTTCAATTCTGGTTTCCTCGGTGTGTATGCCCAGGAGTGTGATTGCTGGATCATATGGCAGTTCTATTTCCAGGTTATTGAGGAATCTCCACACTGTTCTCCATAGTGGCTGTACTAGTTTGCATTCCCACCAACAGTGTAAGAGGGTTCCCTTCTCTCCACACCCTCTCCAGCATTTATTGCATGTAGACTTTTGGATAGCAGCCATTCTGACTGGTGTGAAATGGTATCTCATTGTGGTTTTGATTTGCATTTCTCTGATTAAGAGGGATGTTGAGCATTTTTTCATGTGTTTGTTAGCCATCTTTATGTCTTCTTTGGAGAAATGTCTGTTTAGTTCTTTGGCCCAGTTTTTGATTGGGTCATTTATTTTTCTGGAATTGAGCTGAAGGAGCTGCTTGTATATTTTTGACGTTAATCCTTTATCAGTTGCTTCCTTTGCTATTACTTTCTCCCATTCTGAAGGCTGTCTTTTCACCTTGCTTATAGTTTCCTTTGCTGTGCAGAAGCTTTTGATTTTAATTAGGTCCCATTTGTTTAATTTTGCTTTTATTCCCAATATTCTGGGAGGTGGGTCTTGGAGGATCCTGCTGTGATTTATGTCGGAGAGTGTTTTTCCTATGTTCTCCTCTAGGAGTTTTATAGAATCTGGTCTTATATTTAGCTCTCTAATACATTTTGAGTTTAGTTTTGTGTATGGTGTTAGGAAGTGTTCTACTTTCATTCTTTTACAAGTGGCTGACCAGTTTTCCCAGCACCACTTTTTAAAGAGACTGTCTTTTCTCCATTTTAAATTCTTGCCTCCTTTGTCAAAGATAAGGTGTCCATAGGTGCGTGGATTTATCTCTGAGCTTTCTATTTTGTTCCATTGATCTATATTTCTGTCTTTATGCCAGTACCATACTGTCTTGATGACTGTGGCTTTGTAGTAGAGCCTGAAGTCCGGCAGGTTAATTTCCCCTGTTCCATTCTTCTTCCTCAAGATTGTTTTGGCTATTCGAGGTTTTTTGTATTTCCATACAAATTGTGAGATTATTTGTTCTAGTTCTGTGAAAAATATCGTTGGTAGCTTGATAGGGATTCCATTGAATGTATAAATTACTTTGGGTAGTATACTCATTTTTACAATATTTATTTTTCCAATCCACGAACACGGCATATTTCTCCATCTATTAGTGTCCTCTTTGATTACTTTCACTAGTGTTTTATAGTTTTCTATGTACAAGTCTTCTGTTTCCTTAGGTAGGTATACTCCTAAGAATTTAATTCTTTTCGTTACAACAGTGAATGGAATAGTTTCCTTAATTTCTCTTTCTATTTTCGCATTATTAGTGTATAGGAATGCAAGGGATTTCTATGTGTTGATTTTATATCCTTCAACTTTACTATAATCAATGATTAGCTCTAGTAGTTTTCTGGTAGAGTCTTTAGGGTTTTCTGTGTAGACGATCATGCTATCAGAGAACAGTGAAAGTTTTACTTCTTATTTCCAATTTGTATTCCTTTTATGTCTTTTTCTGCTCTGATTGCTGTGGCCAAAACTTCCAGAACTATGTTGAATAGTAGGGGTGAGAGTGGGCACCCTTGTCTTGTTCCTGACTTTAGGGGAAATGATTTCAGTTTTTCACCATTGAGGATAATATTTGCTGTGGGTTTGTCATATATAGCTTTAATTATAATAGAGTTTTGTAAAGAGAACATACTGGTCATAGCAAACACCCTCTTCCAACAACACAAAAGAAGACTCTACACATGGACATCACTAGATGGTCAACACCGAAATCAGATTGATTATATTCTTTGCAGCCAAACATGGAGAAGCTCTATACAGTCAGCAAAAACAAGACCAGGAGCTGATTGTGGCTCAGATCATGAACTCCTTATTGCCAAATTCACACTTAAATTGAAGAAAGTAGGGAAAACCACTAGACCATTCAGATATGACCTAAATCTAATCCCTTATGATTATACAGTGGAAGTGAGAAATAGATTTAAGGACTAGATCTAATAGATACAGTGCCTGATGAAATCTGAATGGAGGTTCGTGACATTGTACAGGAGACAGGGACCAAGACCATCCCCATGGAAAAGAAATGCAAAAGAGCGAAATGGCTGTCTGAGGAGGCCTTACAAATAGCTCTGAAAAGAAGAGAAGCAAAAAGCAAAGGAGAAAAGGAAAGATATAAGCATCTGAATGCAGAGTTCCAAAGAATAGCAAGGAGAGATAAGAAAGCCTTCCTCAGCGATCAATGCAAAGAAATAGAGGAAAACAACAGAATAGGAAAAACAAGAGACCTCTTCAAGAAAATTAGAGATTCCAAGGGAACATTTCATGCAAAGATGGGCTCGATAAAGGACAGAAATGGTATGGACCTAACAGAAGCAGAAGATATTAAGAAGAGGTGGCAAGAATACACAGAAAAACTGTACAAAAAAGATCTTCACGACCAAGATAGTCACGATAATGTGATCACTGACCTAGAGCCAGATATCTTGGAATGTGAAGTCAAGTGGGCCTTAGAAAGCATCACTACCAACAAAGCTAGTGGAGGTGATGGAATTCCAGTTGAGCTGTATCAAAACTTGAAAGATGATGCTGTGAAAGTGCTGTACTCAATATGCCAGTGAATTTGGAAAACTCACCAGTGGACACAGGACTGGAAAAGGTCAGTCTTCTTTCCAATCCCAAAGAAAAGCAATGCCAAAGAATGCTCAAACTACCGCACAATTGCACTCGTCTCACACACTAATAAAGTCATGCTCAAAATTCTCCAAGCCAGGCTTCAGCAATATGTGAACTGTGAACTTCCAGATGTTCAAGCAGGTTTTAGCAAAGGCAGAGGAACCAAAAAGCAAATTGCCAACATCCGCTGGATCATGGAGAAAGCAAGAGAGTTCCAGAAAAACATCTATTTCTGCTTCATTGACTATGCCAAAGCCTTTGACTGTGTGGATCACAATAAAATGTGGAACATTCTGAAAGAGATGGGAATGCCAGACCACCTGACCTGCCTCTTGAGAAACCTGTATGCAGGTCAGGAAGCAACAGTTAGAACTGGACATGGAACAACAGACTGGTTCCAAATAGGAAAAGGAGTGTGTCAAGGCTGTATATTGTCACCTTGCTTATTTAACTTATATGCAGAGTACATCATGAGGAACGCTGGGCTGGAAGAAGCACAAGCTGGAATCAAGATTGCTGGGAGAAATATCAATGACCTCAGATAAGCAGTTGACACTACCCTTATGGCAGAAAGTGAAGAGGAACTCAAAAGCCTCTTGATGAAAGTGAAAGAGGAGAGTGAAAATGTTGGCTTGAAGCTCAACATTCAGAAAACAAAGATCATGGCATCTGGTCCCATCACGTCATGGGAAATAGATGGAAAAACAGTGGAAACAGTGTCAGACTTTATTTTTTTGGGCTCCAAAATCACTGCAGATGCTGATTTCAGCCGTGAAATTAAAAGACGCTTACTCTTGGAAGGAAAATTATGACCAACCTAGATAGTATATTAAAAAGCAGAGACATTACTTTGCCAACAAAGTCCATATAGTCAAAGCTATGGTTTTTCCCATGGTCATGTATGGATGTGAGAGTTGGACTGTGAAGAAAGCTGATTGCCAAAGAATTGATGCTTTTGAACTGTGGTGTTGGAGAAGACTCTTGAGAGTCCCTTGGACTGCAAGGAGATCCAACCAGTCCATTCTAAAGGAGATCAATCCTGGGTGTTCATTGGAAGGACTGACGCTAAAGCTGAAACTGCAATACTTTGGCCACCTCATGCGACTAGTTGACTCACTGGAAAAGACTCTGATGCTGGGAAAGGTTGGGGGCGGGAGGAGAAGGGGACGACAGAGAATGAGATGGCTGGATGGCATCACCGACTCTGTGGACATGAGTTTGAGTGAACTCAGGGAGTTGGTGATGGACAGGGAGGCCTGGAGTGCTGTGATTCATGGTGTCCCGGAGAGTCGGACACGACTGAGCGACTGAACTGAACTTTACTGATGTTGAGGTATGTCCCTTCTAGTCACACTTCTGGAGGGTTTTTATCATAAATAGATGTTGAATTTTGTTGAAGGCTTTCTCTGCATCTGTTGAGATAATCATATGATTTTTATTTTTCAGTTTGTTAATGTGGTGTATTATGTTGATTGATTTGCGGATATTGAAGAATCCTTGCATTCCTGGGATAAAGCCCACTTGGTCATGATGTATGATCTTCTTAATGTGTTGTTGGATTCTGATTGCTGGAATTTTGTTAAGGATTTTTGCATCTATGTTCATCAGTGATATTGGCCTGTAGTTTTCTTTTTTTGTGGGGTCTTTACCAGGTTTTGCGATTAGGGTGATGGTGGCCTCATAGAATGAGTTTGGAAGTTTCCCTTCCTCAGCAATTTTCTGGAAGAGTTTGAGTAGAATAGGTGTTAGCTCTTCTCTAAATTTTTGGTAGAATTCAGCTGTGAAGCCGTCTGGACCTGGGCTTTTGTTTGCTGGAAGATTTCCAATTACTTCCTCTATTTCCGTGCTTGTGATGGGTCTGTTTAGATTTTCTATTTCTTCCTGGTTCAGTTTTGGAAAGTTGTACTTTTCTAGGAATTTGTCCATTTCTTCCAGGTTATTCATTTTATTGCCATATAATTGCTGATAGTATTCTCTAATAATCCTTTGTATTTCTGTGTTGTCAGTTGTGATCTCTCCATTTTCATTTCTAATTTTATTGATTTGGTTCTTCTCCCTTTGTTTCTTGATGAGTCTGGCTAGTGGTTTGTCAATTTTATTTACCTTCTCAAAGAACCAGCTTTTGGCTTTGTTGATTTTTGCTATGGTCTCTTTTGTTTCTTTTACATTTATCTCTGCCCTAATTTTTACGAATTCTTTCCTTCTACTGACCCTAGGGTTCTTCATTTCTTCCTTTTCTAGTTGCTTTAGATGTAGAGTTAGGTTATTTAGCTGACTTTTTTTCTTGTTTCTTGAGGTGTGCCTGTATTGCTATGAGCTTCCCCCTTAGCACTGCTTTTACAGTGTCCCAGAGGTTTTGGGTTGTTGTGTTTTCATTTTCATTCATTTCTATGCATATTTTGATTTCTCTTTTGATTTCTTCTATGATTTGTTCATTATTCAGCAGCGTGTTGTTCAGCCTCCATATGTTGGCATTTTTAATAGTTTTTCTCCTGTGATTGAGATCTAATCTTACTGCATTGTGGTCAGAAAAGATGCTTGAAATGATTTCAATTTTTTTGAAATTACCAAGGCTAGATTTATGGCCCAGGATGTGATCTATCCTGGAAAAGGTTCCGTGTGCACTTGAGGAAAAGGTGAAATTCATTGTTTTGGGGTGAATTGTCCTATAGAGATCGATTAGGTCTAACTGGTCTATTGTATCATTTAAAGTTTGTGTTTCCTTGTTAATTTTCAGTTTGGTTGATCTATCCATAGATGTAAGTGGAGTATTAAAATCTACTATTATTGCATTGTTGTTAATTTCCCATTTCATACTTGTTAGTAATTGTCTTACATATTGCGGTGCTCCTATGTTGGGTGCATAAATATTTATAATTGGTATATCTTCTTCTTTGATTGATCCTTTGATCATTATGTAGTTTCCTTCTTTGTCTCTTTTCACAGACTTTGTTTTAAAGTCTATTTTATCTGATATGAGTATTGCTACTCCTGCTTTCTTTAGGTCTCTATTTGCATGGAATATCTTTTTCCAGCCTTCACTTTCAGTCTGTATGTGTCCCTCATTTTGAGGTGGGTCTCTTGTAGACAACTTATATGGGGTTCTTATTTTTGTATCCATTCAGCCAGCCTTTGTCTTTTAGTTGGGGCATTCAACCCATTTACGTATAAGGCAATTATTGATAAGTATGATCCCGTAGCCATTTTCTTTATTGCTTTGGGTTCGAGTTTATACACCCTTTCTGTGTTTCCTGTTTAGAGAAGATCCTTTAGCATTTGTTGGAGAGCTGGTTTGGTGATGCTGAATTCCCTCAGCTTTTGCTTGTCTGTAAAGCTTTTGATTTCTCCTTCATATTTCAATGAGATCTTTGCTAGGTACAGTAATCTAGGCTGTAGGTTATTTTCTTTCATCACTTTAAGTATGTCATGCCATTGCCTCCTGGCTTGAAGAGTTTCTCCTGAAAGATCAGCTGTTATCCTTATGGGAATCCCCTTGTGTGTTATTTGCTGCTTTTCCCTTGCTGCTTTTAAAATTTGTTCTTTTTGTTTGATCTTTGTTAATTTGATTAATACGTGTCTTGCAATATTTTGCCTTGGGCTGATCCTGTTGGGGACTCTCTGGGTTTCTTGGACTTGGGTGATTATTTCTTTCCCTATTTTAGGGAAGTTTTCAACTATTATCTCCTCAAGTATTCTCTCATGGTCTTTCTTTTTGTCTTCTTCTTCTGGGACTCCTATGATTCGAATGTTGGAGCATTTAACATTGTCCCAGAGGTCTCTAATATTGTCCTCATTTCCTTTAATTCGTTTTTCTTTTTTCCTCTCTGTTTCATTTATTTCTACAATTCTATCTTCTAGCTCGCTTATCCTGTCTTCTGCCTCTGTTATTCTACTGTTTTTTCGCTCCAGAGTGTTTCTAATATCATCTATTGCATTATTCATTGTATATTGACTCTCTTTTATTTCCTCTAAGTCCTTATTAAACCTTTCTTCCATTTCTCAATCCTTTTCTCCAGGTTATTTATCTGTAACTCCATTTTGCTTTCAAGATTTTGAATCATTTTCACCACCAAAATTCGAAATTCTTTATCAGGTAGATTCCCTATATCTTCCTCTTTTGTTTGTGTTGGTGGGCATTTATCTTGTTCCTTTACTTGCTGGGTATTTCTCTGCCTCTTCATCTTGCTTATATTGCTTTGCTTGGGGTGGCCTTTCCCTCTTCTGGCCATTTGTGGAGTTCTCTTTATTATGTAGTTTCCTCACTGTGTGTGGGGTTGGACGGGTGACTTGTCAAGGTTCCCTGGTTAGGGAAGCTTGTGTCGGTGTTCTGGTGGGTGGAGCTGGATTTCTTCTCTCTGAAGTGCAATAAAGTGTCCAGTAATGAGTTATGAGATGTCAGTGGATTTGGAGTGACTTTGGGCAGCCTGTATATTGAAACTGAGGGCTATTTTCCTGTGTTGCTGGAGAATTTGTGTGGTATGTCTTGTTCTGGAACTTGTTGACCCTTGGGTGGTGCTTGGTTTCAGTGTAGGTATGGAGGCGTTTGATGAGCTCCTATCGATTAATGTTCCCTGGAGTCAGGAGTTCTCTGGTGTTCTCAGGATTCGGGCTTAAGCCTCTTGCCTCTGGTTTTTGGTCTTATTCTTGGAGTAGCCTCTATACTTCTCTATCTGTCATTTCCAAGGTGATTCCCTCTGTTTTAGCTTCTGTTTGCTGGTCTCTTCAGTGTCTAATTTCCAGCCTGACACTAGGGTGCGGGTGACACTTTTTAAAGGCTCAGTTGTTCAGTCCTGTTCTGGGAAGGGAGGAACACTGCAGACAAATATCTCTGGCGTCTGTGGGGAGTGCTCGCAGCGTCTCAGCCACACTGGGTTTGCCCCCGCTCACAGGGTGTGTGTTGTCCCAGTCTACACTGCACAGGCTCTAGGTTGCTCTGCCGGGAACTGTCCGCAGCCGGCGCTGGGTTGTATGCACTTCCCAGGTCTGAGCGGCTCAAGTTCAGGTTCTCGGGTACTCCACAAAGGCGCAGACTTGGTTAGGCCTGCGTTTTGTGCCTTCCCCGGTCCAATCAGCTCAGGTGACCAGGTGTTTGGCGAGCACAGTCGCTGCGACTTATCGCTTCCCCAGTCCCTGCCACTTGGTTTTCTGGGTGTACAACCGGCGCACCTTCTCGGGTGGATATCGACTGGCCCGAGCCCAAGAAGCCTTGACTAGCAATGAAGCCTGCCTGCAGTTTGGTATCGGATGCCTTTCTGGGGCCGCGGTTGCCCCCTCCGGCTCTGGCTGACCTCCCTGCCTGTCTTGGTGGGGGGATGGGCCGACCGCAGTCAGCTCGTTGTGCTCAGCCCTGGCGGAGTCTTATGTTAGAGCTTTTCACCTTTTTGTGGGGAAACTATCCAAGTCTGCTTTGCTATCCCCAGTTCTCTCAGATTGCTCTCACGGCATTCAAGCCCAGTCCTCTCTCTAAGCAGTTCAGCCAGCTCCTCCCTGCCCAGCCCCTGCTTGCTAATGGCGTATGCAGGCGTCTGCGCTGCTTCTCCGCTGGGGGTTACTGTTTGGCGGGTAATCTGTGGGTTTTAAAAAATCTTAAAAAAAAAAAAGAGGGTTATGTGGCTCTCTGAGGTTCCAAGGCTCGCCACAGATTCGCCAGTGAGAGTGTTCCCTGGTGTTTGGAAACTTCTCTCTTTTTAAAGCTTCCCTTCCCGGGACGGAGCTCTGTCCTTACTTCTTTTGTCTCTCTTTTTATCTTTTATGTTTTTTCCTACCTGCTTTCGAAGACAATGGGCTGCTTTTTTGAGTGCCTGATGTCCTCTGCCAGATTTCAAAAGTTGTTTTGTGGACTTTACTCCACGTTCAAATATTCTTTTGATGAATTTTTCCTCTACCATCTTGTTCTTTCTCCCTGAGTGCAGCACTTTCACAGCATCATCTTTCAGGATTTGAAATAGCTCACTTGGAATTCCATCACCTCCACTAGCTTTGTTCATAGTGATGCTTTCTAAGGCCCACTTGACTTTACATTCCAAGATGTCTGGCTCTAGGTGAGTGATCACACCATCGTGATTATCTTGGTCATGAAGATCTTTTTTGTACAGTTCTTCTGTGTATTCTTGCCACCTCTTCTTAATATTTTCTGCTTCTGTTCAGTTCAGTTCAGTTGCTCAGTCATGTCCGACTCTCCGAGACACCATGAATCACAGCACGCCAGGCCTCCCTGTCCATCACCAACCCCCGGAGTACACTCAAACTCATGTCCACAGAGTCGGTGATGCCATCCAGCCATCTCATTCTCCGTCGTCCCCTTCTCCTCCCGCCCCCAACCTTGCCCAGCATCAGAGTCTTTTCCAGTGAGTCAACTCGTCGCATGAGGTGGCCAAAGTATTGCAGTTTCAGCTTTAGCATCAGTCCTTCCAATGAACACCCAGGATTGATCTCCTTTAGAATGGACTGGTTGGATCTCCTTGCAGTCCAAGGGACTCTCAAGAGTCTTCTCCAACACCACAGTTCAAAAATATCAATTCTTTGGCGATCAGCTTTCTTCACAGTCCAACTCTCACATCCATACATGACCACGGGAAAAAACCATAGCCTTGACTAGACGGACTTTGTTGGCAAAGTAATGTCTCTGCTTTTTAATATACTATCAAATTTGGTCATAACTTTCCTTCCAAGGAGTAAGCGTCTTTTAATTTCATGGCTGCAATCAGCACCTGCAGTGATTTTGGAGCCCAAAAAATAAAGTCTGACACTGTTTCCACTGTTTTTCCATCTATTTCCCATGAAGTGATGGGACCAGATGCCACAATAAACTGTGGAAAGTTCTGAAAGAGATGGGAATAACAGACCACCTGACCTGTCTCTTGAGAAACCTGTATGCAGGTCAGGAAGCAACAGTCAGAACGGTACATGGAACAACAGACTGGTTCCAAATAGGAAAAGGAGTACGTCAAGGCTGTATATTGTCACCTTGCTTATTTAACTTATATGCAGAGTACATCATGAGGAATGCTGGGCTGGAAGAAGCACAAGCTAGAATCAAGATTGCTGGGAGAAATATCAATAACCTCAGATATGCAGATGACACTACCCTTATGGCAGAAAGTGAAGAGGAACTCAAAAGCCTCTTGATGAAAGTGAAAGAGGGAGTGAAAAGGTTGGCTTGAAGCTCAACATTCAGAAAACGAAGATCATGGCATCTGCTTCTGTTAGGTCTATACAATTTCTGTCCTTTATCAAGTCCATCTTTGCATGAAATGTTCCCTTGGTATCTCTAATTTTCTTGAAGAGATCTCTTTTCTTTCCTATTCTGTTGGTTTCCTCTATTTCTTTGCACTGATCACTGAGGAAGGCTTTCTTATCTCTCTTGCTATTCTTTGGAACTCTGCATTCAGATGCTTATATCTTTCCTTTTCTCCTTTGCTTTTGGCTTCTCTTTCTTTCACAGATATTTGTAAGGCCTCCTCAGATAGCCATTTTGCTTTTTTGCATTTCTTTTCCTGTCTCCTGTACAATGTCACGAACCTCTCTCCATATTTCATCAGGCACTCTAGCTATTAGATCTAGTCCTTAAATCTATTTCTCACTTCCACTGTATAATCATAAGGGATTTGATTTAGGTCATATCTGAATGGTCTAGTGGCTTTCCCTACTTTCTTCAATTTAAGTCTGAATTTGGCAATAAGGAGTTCATGATCTGAGCCACAGTAAGCTCCTGGTCTTGTTTTTACTAACTGTATAGAGCTTCTCCATGTTTGGCTGCAAAGAATATAATCAATCTGATTTCGATGTTGGCCATTTGGTGATGTCCATGTGTAGAGTCTTCTCTTGTGTTGTTGGAAGAGGGTGTTTGCTATGACCAGTGCGTTCTCTTGGCAAAACTCTATTAGCCTTTGCCCTGCTTCATTCCGTGCTCCAAGGCCAAATTTGCCTGTTACTCCAGATGTTTCTTGACTTCCTACTTTTGCATTCCAGTCCCCTATCATGAAAAGGACATCTTTTTTGGGTGTTAGTTCTAAAAGGTCTTGGAGGTCTTCATAGAACTGTTCAACTTTGGCTTCTTCAGTGTTACTGGTTGCAGCATAGGCCTGGATTACTGTAATATTGAATGGTTTGCCTTGGAAACTAACAGAAATCATTCTGTCGTTTTTAAGATTTAATCCAAGTACTGCATTTTGGACTCTTGTTGACCATGATGGCTACTCCATTTCTTCTAAGGGATTCCTGCCCACAGTAGTAAATATAATGGTCATCTGAGTTAAATTCACCCATTCCAGTCCATTTTAGTTCACTGATTCCTAGAATGTCTACGTTCACTCTTTCCATCTCCTGTTTGATCACTTCCAATTTGCCCTGATTCATGGACCTAACATTCCAGGTTCGTATGCAATATTGCTCTTTATAGCATCGGACCTTGCTTCTATCACCAGTCACATCCACAACTGGGTATTGGTTTTGCTTTGGCTCCATCCCCTCATTCTTTCTGGAGTTATTTCTCCACTGATCTCCAATAGCATATTGGGCACATACCGACCTGGGGATTTTACCATTCAGTGTCCTATCAGTTTGCCTTTTCATGGGGTTCTCAAGGCAAGAATACTGAAGTGTTTTGCCATTCTTTTCTCCCATTCTGTTAGACCTCTCCGCCATGACCCGCCCGTCTTGGGTGGCCCCACACAGCATGGCTTAGTTTCATTGAGTTAGACAAAGCTGTGGTCCGTGTGATCAGATCAACTAGTTTTCTGTGATTATGATTTCAGTGTGTCTGCCCTCTGATGCCCACTCACAATATCTACTGTCTTATTTGGGTTTCTCTTAATTTTGTCGTGGGGTATCTCTTCATGGCTGTTCCAGCAAAGCACAGCCACTGCTCCTTACCTTGAATGAGGGATGTCTCCTCACGGCCGCCCCTCCTGACCTTAAACGTAGAGTAGTTCCTCTGGCCATCTTGTGCCTGCACAGCCACCGCCACTTGGATGTGGGGTTGCTCCTTTCGGCCGCTGCCCCTGGCCTCGGGGGAGGGGTAGCTCCTCTCGGCCACGCTTCTGCACATGGTCTTGTTGATGTTTCTTCCACCTATCTTGATTCCAGCTTGTAACTCATTCAGCCCAGCATTTCTCATGATGTGCTCAGTGTATGGGTTAAACAAATACTCTAACCCTATCCCTGACCCTAACCAACCTGTCACTCTGTGAGAGCAGACAGCCTTGTAATTCTCCTTCCTTGATCTTGAACCACTAAGTTGTTCTATACAGAGTTCTAACCGTTGCTTCTTGACCCCCATACAGGTTTCTCAGGAGACAGATAAGATGGTTTGGTATTTCTATCTCTTTAAGAGCTTTCCATAGTTTGTCACAATCCACACAGTCAAAGGCTTTAGCATAGTTGAGGAAACAGAGAGAGATATTTTTCTGAAATCCTCTTGCTTTCTCTATAATCCACTGAATGCTGGCAATTTGATCTCTAGTTCTTCTTTTATAAACCCAGTTTGGACATCTGGAAGTTCTTGGTTCACGTAATGCTGAAGTCTAGCATGCCAGATTTTAAGCATGACCTTACTAGCATGGGAGATGAGTGCAACTGTCTGATCTGAGCACATTCTTTGATACTACCCTTCTTGGGAATTGGGATGAGGATTGAACTTTTTACGATCCTGCAGCCAGCCTGCAGCCAGATTTGCTGGGTCTTCCAGATTTGCTGACATAATAATGCAAAACCTTGATGGCATCCTCCTTTAGACATCTGAATAGTTCTGCTGGAATTTCATTGCATCCACTAGCTTTATTAACAGCAGTATTTCTTATCGCCCACTTGACTTCGCACTCCAGAATGTCTGGCTCTGGGTGACTACACACCATCGTAGTAATCTGGTTCATTAAGATATTTTTTATACAGTTTTTCTGTGTATTCTTTCCATCTCTTCTTGATCTCATCAGCATCTACTAGATGTCTACCATTTTTATCCTTTACTGTGCTCATCTTTGGGAGGAATGCTCCCTTGACATTTCCAATTTTCCTGAAGAAATCTCTAGTCTTTCCCCTTTTGTTGTTTTCTTCTATTAAACACTGTTCATCTTTTGGACTCTGTGGGAGAGGGCGAGGGTGGGATGATTTGGGAGAATGGCATTGAAATTATATTATCATATGTGAAACGAATCACCAGTCCAGGTTCGATGCATGATACAGGATGCTCGGGGCTGGTGTACTGGAATGACCCAGAGGCATGATATGGGGAGGGAGGTGGGAGGGGGATTCAAGAAGGGGAACACATGTACACCCGGAGTGGATTCATGTCAATGTATGGCAAAACCAATACAATATTGTAAAGTAATTAGCCTCCAATTAAAATTTTAAAAATTAAAAAAAAAAAAAACACTGTTCACCGAAGAACACCTTCTTGTCTCTTCTAGCTATTCTTTGAAACTATACATTTATTTGGATGTACTTTTCCCTCACTCCCTTGTTTTTTGCTTCCCTTTGTTCTTCTGCTATTTGTAAAGCCTTCTCAGATAGCCACTTTGACTTCTTGCTTTTCTTTTTCTTTGGGATGATTTTGTTCACCTTCTCCTTTACAACATAATGGACATCTGTCCATAGTTCTTCAGGCACATTGTTACCTAGATCTAGTCCCTTGAATCTGTTCACTATCTCTACCATGAATTCACATGGGGTTTGTTTCAAGTCAGACCTGGCTAGCTTAGTGTTTTTCCTGGTTTTCTTTAGTTTAAGCCTGAATTTTGCTATGAGAAGCTGAGTCACATTCAGCTCCAGTACTTGTTTTTGCTAACTGCATACAGCTTCTCCATCTTTGGCTACAAAGAATGTAATTAGTTTAATTTCTGTATTGACCATTTGGTGATGCTCACATGTAAAGTAATCTCTTGTGTTGCTGAAAAAGAGTATTTGCTATGATTAGTGAATTCTCTTGGCAGAAATTTTGAAAGTCATATTTATTGTAATTGGATGTATTCACGACACAGCAGAAAATCACTTAAAGTTGTTATAAACCATGCAGAACCACTTCCTTGTGATAGTTTGTTGAACATTTAAAGGAAATTATAGAACCTAAGCTATCTATTTCAATTCAGTTAGCAATTCTGTGAAGCAATTCTGTGGATAAAAGCCACAACATTGTAAAACAACTATATTCCAATAAAAATTAATTTTAAAAAATCTAAATGCTACAGTACCATCAAAAATTTTCACAATTAAATTAAAATATATAAAAACTACCTTGCCTTCAAACACTAATCTCCTTGTAAACATACATTTCTTTTACAAAATCATGTACACTCTATAATGACCAAATTATGTATATTTTCTTCAAAATGCTTTTATATTCTGATTCAATTTAAGCTCTAGATTTCTAAACATGGCATTTGAAATTGTTTATCCTCCCCATATGATTCTCAGAGAGGAGGTTTCCAGTTGCACCACTCTAAGGATACTACAAAGGTCATCAATGGCAAGGTAACCAGTTGTCTATCCAACACTTCTGCCCCTGTATGTTTCCTGTGACTCTTTTCCTTATTTTAGTTCGTTTTTATTACACTAAGACCTAGGTCTCCATACTGATTTCTCATCCTTCTTAAAATTTCTTCTTCCAAACTTTCAGTTTCCATTCCCGTCTTTTCCATTGCTTTTTTCTTCTTTTTCTTACCTTCATTTCATCTCTTTTCACTTTATAAATATAAGAAGAACTCCACATGAGGCCTCAACTACCATTTGTATATTGAAGATTGCAATACATATAGCAAATATTTTTCTAATAAAGCCTGAATCTGTATGTTTAGTTGTGCACTGAACAAAACTACCTAGAAACTCATGTGTTCAAATCTGAATGATTACCTTTATCCCATTTCATTCACCTCTAATTCTTTATTCTTTTTCAATTCTTTTTTTCAACACTTCTCCAGTTCTCCATTCATATTCACCATGTTCTCTGTTTTAGTGATAGCACCATCTATCTTCTAAAGTAAGAAATTTTAGAGACTATTCTTAAATCGTTCTTCTTTACCATCTATATTGTCTTAATCAGGAAACATTCTTAATTCTACTTCCCGAACACTATAAGGACTATTTTCTTAATTTCTATATTCACAATACGGCCTGTATTCAGTTTCTCCCCATCTTTCACTAGCAACATCTTGACTAGTTTCCCAACCTCATCAAAATCATCTCCCTCACTAAAAACAAACTTTCTTCTCTTTTCTTTTGCACAAAATTACCTTGTTATAGGTATAGTAAATACATAGCAAACGTAATAGACTCTCCAGAATCAACACAAATAAAGTGATATTCTCTTCTTCTTGCTCATATATTACGAAACATTTAACAGTGAGTGTTTACCTAATCAGATGTCATGTAATTGGTGACAGAAACACAAACACTAGTTTCTCTGGGAGCATGTCTAGTTTCTAATACTGTGGCCTATAATTCTTCTATATTTATCCTTCATGTTCATACTCTAAGAATTCCACTCTTTTGTATCTTACAAACATCACTATCAGAGTAACACTTGTCTCATAAAATGAGCTCAAAATTATTCCCTCTTCTTTTATTTTTTTTTTTTTTGGAAAGAGTTTGAGAAAGACTGGTATACTTCTTTTAGTGTTTAGTGGAATTCACCAGTTAAGTCATCTGGTCCTGAGCTTCAGTTCAGTTCATTTCAGTCGCTCAGTTGTGTCCCCGTGGACTGTTTGCAACCCCATGAATCACAGCACGCCAGGCCTCCCTGTCCATCACCAACTCCTGGAGTTCACCCAAACTCACCTCCATCGAGTCGGTGATGCCATCAAGCCACCTCATTCTCTGTTGTCCCCTTCTCTTCTTGCCCCCAATCCCTCCCAGCATCAGAGTATTTCCCAGTGAGTCAACTCTTCACATGAGGTGGCCAAAGTATTGGAGTTTCAGTTTTAGCGTCAGCCCTTCCAATGAACACCCAGGACTGATCTCCTTTAGAATGGTCTTGAGCTTAGATTTTCTATTTATTTTTTATCCAGTCTTGATAGATTGTGTTTCTAGAAATGTATTGCTTTCTTCTAGGTTACCTAATTTCTTGGCATATAATTGTTCATTTCATTTTTTGTGATCCTTTTGATTTTATGGTATCAGTTGTAAAATCTTCTTTTATTTCTGCTTTTATTTGTATTCTCTCCTTTTTCTTATTTTAGATAAAAGTTTGTGAATTTTATCTTTTCAAAAACCCAGGTTAGTTTCATTGATCTTTCTATTCTTTTTCTATTCTCTATGTCATTTATTTTTGTTCTAATCTTTATTATTTTATTCCTTCTTCCCACTGTGAGTTGATTTTTTTCCTCCTTTTCCAGTTCCTTGAAGCATGAGGCTAAATTGTTTATTTGCTATATTTATTCTTTCTTAATGTAAGCAATTATTACCATAATTTTCTCTGAGAATTGCTTTTGCTATATCCTGTGTTTTAGTATGTTACATGCCATTCTCATCTGATTTTTTATTGAGGTAACATTGGTTTATATATAAAGTTTCATATGCATAACATCATATTTCTACATATATATACATACTCTCCAATACAATCACCACTGAAAATTGATTTTCCATCCATCACCATACAGTTGATCCCACTTACTCATTTCACACTCCACCCTAACTCTCTCTGTATCTACATGATTGTTGTTGGTTTCTTTGTTCATATATTTTCTTTTTCAATTCATGAGCACAGAATATCTTTCCATGTATTTGTGTCTTTTTCAATTTATTTCAACAATGTCTTTAGTTTTCAGTGTTTAAGTCTCATTTCCTTGGTTAAATTGATTCCTAGATATTTTTTGTTGTGGTTGCAAATGGGATTGTCTCTAGATTTCTCTTTCTATTATTTCATTTTCATCATATATAAATACAACAGATTGTGTATATTGGCTTTATATCCTGCTACTTTACTGTATTCATTTATCATTTCCAATACTTTTGGGTGAAGTCTTTAGGGTTTTCTACATATTAAATCATTTCATCTGCAAATAGTGACAATTTTGCTTCTTTACTTTCAGCTTGCATGTCTTTTATTTCTTTTTTTTGCTTAATCACTCTGATTAGGATTTCCAATACTATGTTGAATAGCAGTGGTGATAGCAGGCATCCTTGTCTTGTTTCTAATTTTAGAGGGGTAGCTTTCCATTTTTCACCATTTACTATGATGCTAGCTCTGGGTTTCTCATATATGTCCTTTATTATTTTGAAGTATCCCTTCTATACCAACATTATTGTTTTTTTCTTAAATTGGAAATGGGTGTTGAATCTTGTCAAATGTTTTTTATATATCTACTTTTTATCTGATTATATTATTTTCATCCTTCATTTTGTCAATGTGGTGTATCACATTGATTGATTTATGAATGTTAAACTATATTTGCATCCCTGGAATGAACCCCACTTGACCATGGAGTATGATTCTTTTAGTGTATTGTCAAATTCATTTTACTAATATTTTGTTGAAAAATTTTACATCCATTTTTATCAGAGATATTGGCCTGTAGTTTTCTCTTTTTTGTATTGTCTGGGTACTATTGGCCTTGCAAAACAAGTTAGGAGGTATTCCCTTCTCTTAATTTTTGAAGTGGTTTGAGAAAAACAGGTATTAGATCTTCTTTGAGTATTTGGTAGAATTCAATTCTGAAGTCATCCGGCCCCAGAATTTTGTTTTGGGGGAGTTTTTTGATTACTATTTCAATCTCTGAACTAGTGATTGGTCTATTCAGAGTCTCTTGTAGCTTGGTGTGACTTAGTTTGTCACTCAGTTGTGCCTAAGTCTTTGCAACCCCTTGGACTGTAGCCCACCAGGGCCCCCTGCCCATGGAATTCTCCAGGAAAGAATACTGGAGTGACTAGCCATTCCCTTCTCCAGGGAATCTTCCTGACCCAGGGATCAAACTTGACTCTCCTGCATTGTAGACAGAGTTTTCATCACTGAGCCTCTATTTCTTCCCACTTCAGTCTTGGAAGATTGTATGGTTCTAAGAATATGTCTATTTCTTCTAGGTTGTCTATTTGCTGATTTTATTTATCAGACCCTTCTCTCTTTTTTTCTTATTGAGTCTAGCTAACAGTTTGTTGGTTTTGTTTATCTTCAAAGAACCAGCTCTTAGCTTCTTTGATTTCTTTTTTTTTTTTTTTTTAGTTTCGATATCAATTACTTATTATTTGATCTTTATTACTTCCGTCCTCCTATTAACTCTGGGCTTCATTGTTCTTTTTCCAGTTCCTTTAGGGGTAAGGTTAGATTGTTTATTTGAGATTTTTCTTACTTCTTGAAGAAGACCTGCATTGCTGTAAAACTTCCTTCTCAATACTACTTTTTCTCAATACTTCCTTCTCAGTACTACTTCCTTCTCAATACTACTTATTCCATCAATTTTGGTATGTCATATTTTCATTTGTCTTCAGGTAATTTTCAATTTCCCCCTTGATTTTATTTTCATTGATCCAAAGTTTATTCAATATCATGTTCATTATCCACATATTTATGATTTTTCTAGTTTTCTTCTTATAGTTAATTTCTAGTTTCATTCCATTTTCATAGGAAATGATGTTTGATATGATTTCAGTTTTGTTAAATTTATTGAGACTTGTTTTGTGTCCCAACATATCGTCTGTCCTTGAGAAAGCTCCATGTGAACTCCAGAAAATGTGTACTCTGCTGTATTTGAATGGAATGTTCTGTATAAATCTTTCAAATATATCTAGTCTAATGTTTCATTTAAAGCTGTTGCTTGTTAAATTCTATCTGGATGATCTGTTCAATGATGTAAGTAGGGTGTTAAAGTCCCCTACTATCATTGTATTACCATCAGTTTCTCTCTTAGGTCTGTTAATATATGTTTTTTATATATTTGTACTCCTGTGTTAGGTACATATATTAATGATTGTTATATATCTCTTGGTGAAGCATCCCCTTTATTTTTTTATACTGTCCATATTGTCTCTTATTACTTTTTTTTAATAGAAATATATTTTGTCTGATATGAGTAAAGCTACACTAACTTTCTTTCAGCTGCTTTTCGTTTGGAATATTATTTTCCATCCCTTCACTTTAGCCTATGTCTGTCTTGGGTGATAAATTGTGTCTCCTGGAGGCAGCATATGTTGGGTTGTGTTTTTCAATCTATCCAGTTATTTTGTATCTTTTGATTTCCAAATATGATACATTTACAATTAAGGTAATTATTGACAGGTGAGAACTTACTGCTGTCATTTTATCTTTTGTATTTTGGTTGCTCTATATCACCATTGTTTCTTTTTTTATTGTAGGGGGGATAAAAAATTATCAAATTTTTAAGATAACTCATTGGACAAGATCATGATGCTGGAAAATATTGAAGGCCAAAGGAGAATGGGGCCACAGAGGATGAGAGAGTTGGATGGCATCGCTGACTCAATGGACATGAGTTTGAGTAAACTCTGGGAGTTTGTGATGGACAGGGAAGCCTGGAATACTGCAGTCCATGGGGTCACAGAGTATCAGACACGACTGAGCTATTGAATTGAACTGAACTCATCACGCATTAAATAATTCTGATCATCAGTTCCCCAGTGTATACACATTAATATCTTTCAGTTCAGTTCAGTCACTCAGTCGTATCCAACACTTTGCGACCCCATGAATCACAGCACGCCAGGCCTCCCTCTCCATCACCAACTCCCGGAGTTCACTCAAACTCATGTCCACAGAGTCGGTGATGCCATCCAGCCATCTTATTCTCTGTCGTCCCCTTCTCCTCCCACCCCGAAACCCTCCCAGCATCAGAGTATTTTCCAGTGAGTCACTCGTCACATGAGGTGGCCAAAGTATTGCAGTTTCAGCTTTGGCATCAGTCCTTCCAATAAATACCCAGGACTGATCTCCTTTAGAAAGGACTGGTTGGATCTCCTTGCAGTCCAAGGGACTCTCAAGAGTCTTCTCCAGCACCACAGTTCAAAAGCATCAATTTTTCAGCAATCAGCTCTCTTCACACTCCAACTCTCACATCCATACATGACCACAGGAAAAAACATAGCCTTGACTAGACTGACCTTTGTTGGCAAAGTAATGTCTCTGCTTTTTAATATACTATCTAGGTTGGTCATAACTTTCCTTCCAAGGAGTAAGCATCTTTTAATTTCCTGGCTGCAATCAGTATCCGCAGTTATTTTGGAGCCCAAAAAAATAAAGTCTGACACTGTTTCCACTGTTTCCCCATCTATTTCCCATGAAGTGATGGGACCAGATTCTATGATCTTGGTTTTCTGAATGTTGAGTTCAAGCCAACCTTTTCACTTTCCTCTTTCACTTTCATCAAGAGGCTTTTGAGTTCCTCTTCACTTTCTGCCATAAGGGTGGTGTCATCTGCATATCTGAAGTTATTGATATTTCTCTTGGCAATCTTGATTCCAGCTTGTTCTTCTTCCAGCCCAGCATTCCTCATGATGTACTCTGCATATAAGTTAAATAAGCAGGGGGAGAACATACAACCTTGACGTACTCATTTCCCTATTTGGAACCAGTCTGTTGTTTCATGTCCAGTTCTAACTGTTGCTTCCTGACCTGCATACAGGTTTCTCAAGAGGCAGGTCAGGTGGTCTGGGATTCCCATTTCTTTCAGAATTTTCCACAGTTTATTGTGATCCACACAGTCAAAGGCTTTGGCATAGTCAATGAAGCAGAAATAGATGTTTTTCAGGAACTCGCTTGCTTTCTCCATGATCCAGCGGATATTGGCAATAAGATCTCTGGAGCCTCTGCCTTTTTTAAAACCTGCTTGAACATCTGGAAGTTCACGGTTCACATATTGGTGAAGCTTGGCTTGGAGAATTTTGAGCATGACTTTACTAGCGTGTGAGATGAGTGCAATTGTGTGGTACTTTGAGCATTCTTTGGCATTGCCTTTCTTTGGGATTGGAATGAAGACTGACCTTTTCCAGTCCTGTGGCCACTGCTGAGTTTTCCAAATTTGCTGGCATATTGAGTGCAGCACTTTCACAGCATCATCTTTCAGGATTTGAAATAGCTCAACTGGAATTCCATCACCTCCACTAGCTTTGTTCGTAGTGATGCTTTCTAAGGCCCACTTGACTTCACATTCCAAGATGTCTGACTCTAGGTCAGTGATCACGCCATCGTGATTATCTTGGTCATGAAGATCTTTTTTGTACAGTTCTTCTGTGTATTCTTGACACCTCTTCTTAATATCTTCTGCTTCTGTTAGGTCCACACCATTTCTGTCCTTTATCGAGCCCATATTTGCGTGAAATATTCCCTTGGTATCTCTAATTTTCTTGAAGAGATCTCTTGTCTTTCTTATTCTGTTGGTTTCCTCTATTTCTTTGCATTGATCACTGAGGACAGCTTTCTTATCTCTCCTTGCTATTCTTTGGAACTCTGCATTCAGATGCTTATATCTTTCCTTTTCTCTTTTGCTTTTTGCTTCTTTTCTTTTCACAGCTATTTGTAAGGCCTCCTCAGACAGCCATTTTGCTTTTTTGCATTTCTTTTCCATGGGGATGGTCTTGGTCCCTGTCTCCTGTACAATGTCACAAACCTCTGTCCATAGTTCATCAGGCACTCTATCTATCAGATCTAGTATCTAATATCTTTAGGCAACATAAATTGGGACTGTGTGGACTTCATTTGTTTACTGAAGATAGTAACGATTATCTCTTGCAATAAAGATTGACACAATTAAAAACTAGATTTCTAGTCAAATCACTATACTTTAAAAAAAATAACACCTGACTGAGTTACCAAAGCTGAACAAACATTAACTTAATTTTCCCAGATTTTCCCTTTGACTTCATAAAGATTCTCCACAGAAGCACTGCCTAGGAGCTTCCTCTCATGCCTTGCAGTATTTTTTTTTTTTTTTTTTTAGCTTTTTACTTTATATTGGAGTTTAGCCAATTAACAAAGTTGTGATAGTTTCAGATGGACAGCGAAGGGATTGTCAATGATCATTGACCATATATGTGCCCATATTCATACATATCTGATATGTAGATATACGATATAGATTATACATATATATATGTGTGTATACACACACACACATAACAATTTAAGATGAACAAGGAACCTGAATAAACATTTTTCCTAAAAAAAGCATACAAATGATACATACGTATATGATAGTTGTTCACCATCACTAATCCTCAGGGATATGCCAAACAAAACCATAATGAAATATTACATCAGAACTTTCAGAATGGCTGCCATCAAAAAGGAAAGAAATAGCAAATATTCACAAGAATGGGGAGAAAAGGAAACCCTGTACATTGCTGTTAAAAATATCAATTGGTATAGCCATTATGGAAAACAGTATGAAGTTTCTCAAAAAATTAAAACTAGCATTACCATATGATCTGAGCTTCCCTGGTGACTCAGACAGTAAAGAATCTTCCTGCAATGCAGGAGACCTGGGTTCAATCCCTGGGTTTGGAAGATATCCTGGAGGAGGGCATGGCAACTCACTCCAGTATTCTTGCCTGGAGAATCCCCATAGACAAAGGAGTCTGGAGTGCTACAGTCCATGATGCCACAAAGAGTTGGACACGACTGAGAAACAAAGCATACACATGATCTAGGTATCCTGCTGTGTATATATCTGAAAGAAATAAAGTCAGTATGTTGAACTGATGTCTGCACTTTTATGTTCATTGCAGCATACTTACTACAGAAAAGATATAGAAATAACTTAAATGTCATTAAGTGTCCCTCACTGGATGAATGGATAAGAAAAGATGATATATCTATATATAATGAACTACTTTCAGCCATAAATAATGAAATAGGGCCATTTGTGATGACATGAATGAAACTGGAGGACGTTATACTAAATTGAAATAAACCATACAAACAGAAGCAAAACTGTGTGATCTCGCCTGTATGTGGAATCTTTTTTTTTTTTTTTTTTTAAGGTGGAACCCATAGAAGCAAAGAGAATATGGATCCAAGGAGCTAGCTGGTGGTGGTGGGGGGAGGGGGGCAAATGAGAAGGTGTTGGTATACTCTTCCGATTATAGATGAATAAATTCTGGGGCTGTAACGTATAGCATGGTGGCTATGGTTAATAATACTGTATTGTATACTTAAAATTTGCTAAAAAAAAAAAAAAGTAAATCAAGAACTTTACCACACTCAATAAAGAAAAAATGAACTATGTTAGGTGAGAGAGGTATTAATTTACTTAATTGGGGTAATTATTTCTTTAAGGATCAACACAATTCTACTCTATTCCTGGACCAAATACTTTGTTATTGCTGACTCAGTTTGAGAGTGGTGACTTAATTTAAGTCTCAATGGGGTTTCAAAGCCTTAGTTTACATGATCCTGGTTAGGCCCTCAAAATATGGGCCAGATATCATCTAGGGTTTTCTTGCCCTTTGAGAGCTACCTAAGACTTTATAAATTACCCGTGCTCACTCAATTTGGAATCCTGAAGTTTTCTGTTGTCAAGATTTCTGTTGATGTATGGTACGGAGAGAATGAGTTTATGTCCTCATGGTCATCTCACAAAGTTTTACTGGCCTCTAACTCTTTTCCATCTTCAATCCCTGATTTTATATCTTTTCCTGGGGAAAAAAGATCCCATTCATTCAAGTAAAGATAGAAAACCATGTTTATCCTCTTGAGGTCTTGTCTCAGAATCTCACTTTATCTGCCAATGGTTTTTCATATCTTATTAAAGAGGAAGCTTTTTATCTATGTGATAATTCAGATGCCAGATACTAAAATAATATATTTTCACTTTCTAATAATTGTCCACAACAGTTAGAACTGGACATGGAACAACAGACTGGTTCCAAACAGGAAAAGGAGTACGTCAAGGCTGTATATTGTCACCCTGCTTATTTAACTTATATGCAGAGTACATCATGAGAAATGCTGGGCTGGAGTAAGCACAGGCTGGAATCAAGTTTGCCGGGAGAAATATCAATAACCTCAGATATGCAGATGACACCACCCTTATGACACAAAGTAAAGAAGAACTAAAGAGCCTCTTGATGAAAGTAAAAGAGGAGAATGAAAAAGTTGGCTTAAAGCTCAACATTCGAAAAACTAAGATCATGGCATCTGATCCCACCACTTCATGGCAAATAGATGGGGAAACAGTGGACACAGTGGCTGACTTTATTTTTGGGGGCTCAAAAATCACTGCAGATGGTGACTGCAGCCATGAAGTTAAAAGACTCTTACTCCTTGGAAAGAAAGTGATGACCAATCTAGACAGCATATTGAAAAGCAGAAACATTACTTTGTCAACAAAGGTCCATCTAGACAAGGCTATGGTTTTTCCAGTGGTCATGTATGGATGTGTGAGTTGGACTGTGAAGAAAGCTGATCGTGGAAGAATTGATGCTTTTGAACTGTGGTGTTGGAGAAGACTCTTGAGAGTCCCTTGGAGGGAGATCCAACCAGTCCATCCTAAAGGAGATCAGTCCTGGGTGTTCATTGGTGGGACTGATGTTGAAGCTGAAACTCCAATACTTTGGCCACCTGATGCAAAGAGTTGACTCATTTGAGAAGACCCTGATACTGGGAATGATTGAGGGCAGGAGAAGGGGACGACAGAGGATGAGATAGTTGGATGGCATCACCGACTCAATGGACATGGGTTTGGGTGAACTCCGGGTTTGGTGAAGGACAGGGAGGCCTGGCGTGCTGCAGTTCATGGGGTAGCAAAGAGTCGGACACAACTGAATGACTGAAATGAACTGAACTGAACTCAACTTCTACAATTTAGGAATTTATTTGTTAGCTTAAAGTGGCTCCATGGATAGCAGTCCCTTTCAAGTACCTTAAATATCATCTTGTCCAGTATCCTGAGACATGTAGAGGAAAATGTCTTTCCCAGGATCATACTGATAGTATCAGAGCCATCGTGCAACTAGAGCCTCTCAATTCTCATGCCAGTGTTCTTTTTATCACTCCATGCTGCACTAATATTTCAAACAAATGAAATCATTATTTAGGTAAACTACTAAAAGAATTTTCTCATTTATTCAAATGATAAATACTCAAACTACTTAATAAGAAGATCTTAAATTTATATTTTACTTTGACTATTGAAATTGATAGTAACCACTCATGGAGCAGATATTCTTTATGACTTTACATTAGAAAAGCAGTTATGTATGCTTGTAATTTACTGCTCTTTCAAAGTATAGTTCAACATGCCACAGCAATACAATTAGTAAATTAACCAGTGTTGTAAAGTCATTTGTTATAGTATTTGAATTTTTAATTCAGATTATAGGTAAATTTAATTTTATAAAATAAAGCACTTAGAAATGTTTAAGTAGAGAGACACCATTGAAGCAATTAAATTAAATTGCTTGTATCTACTCAATTTATGCAAATGCATTATTTACTTACTCTTTCTAGTCAATATAAGGTTTATTGGATAATAACTATAATTTATTGAATATTAAAAGTGGCAGGCACTGTGCCCTATTTATATACATGCTGTTTCTGTAACTTCCCTGTGAGTTAGGTGTTAGGTGTTATTTATCACTACTGCCTAGGAACACAAAGGTGCATGCAGAAAGGTTAAGTAAATTGCCCACAGACACACAACAAAGTAGCAGTTATTGAATCCAGATCCAAATCTGTCTCACCTAAAACCTTTCACACTTTTAGGGATGTGAAAATCGATTATTCACAGTTATCAATTTTTTTTTTTTTACTTTTTATATCTATTTCTATGTAGATTATTTTTCAGAGGTTGAATGTTAGTATCTAATGAAGAACTACAATTTTTCAATTCATTTCAGTTCAGTTCAGTCGCTCAGTCATGTCCGACTCTCTGCGACCCCATGAATCACAGCACACCAGACCTCCCTGTCCATCACCAACTCCCGCAGTTCACTCAAACTCATGTCCATAGAGTCGGTGATGCCATCCAGCCATCTTATTCTCTGTCGTCCCCTTCTCCTCCCGCCCCCAACCCTTCCCAGCATCAGAGTCTTTTCCAGTGAGTCAACTCGTCACATGAGGTGGCCAAAGTATTGCAGTTTCAGCTTTAGCATCAGTCCCTCCAATGAACACCCAGGACTGATCTCCTTTAGAATGGACTGGTTGGATCTCCTTGCGGTATAAGGGACTCTCAAGAGTCTTCTCCAGCACCACAGTTCAAAAGCATCAATTCTTCTGTGCTCAGCTTTCTTCACAGTCCAACTCTCACATGCATACATGACCACGGGAAAAACCATTGCCTTGACTAGACGGACCTTGGTTGGCAAAGTAATGTCCCTGCTTTTTAATATACTATCAAGTTTGGTCATAACTTTCCTTCCAAGGAGCAAGTGTCTTTTAATTTCCTGGCTGCAATCAGCATCTGCAGTGATTTTGGAGCCCAAAAAAATAAAGTCTGATACTGTTTCCACTGTTTTTCCATCTATTTCCCATGAAGTGATGGGACCAGATGCCATGATCTTTGTTTTCTGAATGTTGAGCTTCAAGCCAACATTTTCACTCTCCTCTTTCACTTTCATCAAGAGGCTTTTGAGTTCCTCTTCACTTTCTGCCGTAAGGGTAGTGTCATCTGCATAATTACTCATCAGATAATTCATTAAAGCCTATTTTGTGTCAGCATGTTTGGTGCTAAAGACCTAATGTATGCTTAGATGCAAATAAGTACTTGAATAACTAAGAAGATTTTTTCCTCCTTACTTTTTATGAGCTTTCATCAAATTATATATTTATTAAAATAGGTAAAATGCTTATTTTATTAAAATATTTATAAATATTTTATATATATTTATAAAATAGATAAATATTTATTTTATTAAATATTTATTAAAATAGATAAAATACTACTAATGCAGTAATAAATTTTGAAAACATTTTTCTAAACACCCAAAATATTCTCCCCCCTTAGAATCTTTGCCAGTGCCTCATTTAAACTTTTTCCTCCAAAATCTCTGGAATAGAGAGTGCAGCTTTGCGTGACCTGTAAATGGGCTCACTTTCCCAATATATTGAACATATTTTCTTAGCTTTGTGAACTGTCCCTAACATACTCACTCATACTTGCACAGTATTCATCTTTAAACAACAAAATCTAGGACAGGGATGGTAGGAAGATTCACCCTAATTGGCAATTTGTCAGCATTTTTCTAGGTGACAAGCAATGGTTGAACTTGATGGCAATAAGAACACAGAAGTACCTGACCTAGCAGCATGTAAAGCATTCACATAGCACAGATGATTTAACTCTGTGACCAGCCAATACTTTCAGCATAAATCTTCTTTTTTTCTCAAACTAAACCTCTCATTTTTAAAGTTTAAAACATGTATTAAAATACAGATTTGACTTTAATAATCTAACAAGGATGAACTAAATGATATAAACCAAAATGTAATATGACTTCAATTAATTTGGTGCAAGATAGAAGATACAGAACAACAGCACCTTCTTGGACATACTTTAATTTACACCTTAACTAGATTTCAGAGTAATCCTAGGCTTGTGGAATGGTCTAGGTCCTACACGAATAACTCCATATTGGCTTGTGCACCTACTTCTACTTCAAATACAAGATGATGTAAGATATTATCTGATACATGAGAGAGAGAGAGAATACAATATCCTTATAAAGATAATTCTAAAAGTCCCGAACTTTTACTCTCCTGTGCATATATCAGTCAATTCTGAAGGTTGGGAGAGATTAGAGCTGAACATGCAAAAAGGAGAAATTCAAGACAGTGAACCTGATTTTCCCCATAGTCCAAAGGAAATAAAAAACACAGAACAGACAAACCCTAACACAGAATTTCTGCCTGGACACAGCTTATTCCTAAAGATTAAGACCATCAAGTCTACTTTTTCTAGGAGTGCCTATTTCTTCAAAGTACCATAGTGCACATATCTAACACTCATTATCCAACTCTGTCTGCCATGTTGGTCAAGCTCTACGATGTGTTTTTCTTATGTAGACCAAAGCAGAACTGCCTAGGTTTTAACCTGAGATGGATCAGACAAATTACATATGTGCTTTTGGCTTCAGGAACAGCAAATAGAGGGGAAAAAATGGAGAAAACCTGTATTTATATTTTCAAAATGAAAAACATTGAGGTGAAAGTGAAGTTGCTCAGTCATGTCCGACTCTTTGCGACCCTCATCCATGGTATTTTCCAGGCAGTAATACTGGAATGTGTTGTCATTTCCTTCTTCAGGAGAGCTTCCTGACCCAGGGATTGAACCCCAGTCTCCCACATTGCAGGCAGATGTTTTACCCTCTGAACCACCAGGAAAGCCACATTGAATTATCATAATACAAAACTCAGAACTTTGTTAGAATTCCTTGCATTAGAAGAAAAATTAGTATTTTCTCTGTTTCCTTTTTAAAACTATTATTTAAAAGGAGTGTTGGTTCTAAATGGTTTCAGCAATTAGTGACTACTAAGTTTGAATCTAGCACTGATTTTGGCTTGGTACTCTAATTCAAATGACCATTGATGTTTAGAAATGCATGTGAAGTGAAAAGATTTATTTTTTTCTAGGAAAAAAGTTCCTGTCTATCTTGTCTCTCTCCTTCTCTGTGTTGTATACATTGTCTTGGTTTCCAAATTTAGCACTATAATACATCCCTCTCATATGCACATTTTCTGTTTCCCATCTTCCCAATATGGTTTCATTAATAAAACCCAAATTTACTGTTATTAATATTATGTCTATGTAAACACTTTTCATTCTGAGCCAAGTACTATGACAACATTCCATGACCTTTCTTCGACAAGAGTTTTTACTTTTCCAAAAGTTATTTTTAATTTATTTTATCTGCCTGGTATTCTTCAAACACCTATCTTATTTTCTTATTTCTGGTTTTAATTCCTCATTTCTGTGGCATTCCTCAAATACCTGATTATGTCTTCCAAAACTGCTAACAGTTCTCTAAAATGCTTATCAATCAATGCTTTTCAAATTATTCACAGGGTCAAACAGTTTATTTTATTTTTCTAAAAGACTTTTCTCATAATGAACTAGTATCATATTTTCTGGAGTCTGCTTGAGGACTACACTCTTGTAAATTTCTTATTATATTAAGAATTCCCTTAGTCTCTCTTCTATATTAATTTTCTCTATTACAGAAAAATTGTTTTCCTCTTTCTGGGTTTAATTCCTCATTTCTATTTAAAAAAACCATATGGCATTAGATAGTTTTAGATTTTTTTTACATATGATAAATATCGATGAATGTGGAAGTGTTAGTTACTCAGGCTGTCCAACTCTTTGTGACCCATGGACTATAGCCCACCAGGCTAATCTGTTCCTGGAATTCTCCAGGCAAAAATACTGAAGTGGGTTGCCATTTCCTTCCTCAGGGTATATTCTGACCCAGGGATTAAACCCATGTGTCCTGTATTTCAGGCAGATTCTTTACGGTCTGAGCCACCAAGAAAGCCCAAATATCTATTCTCTCCCACAAGACATAGCTGATGATATGGATGGCCACAAAATTCTAAGTTGTAAATCATTTTCCTAAGGATTTTAAAGAAATTTTTCTACTATGTTCAAGCTTTCAGAGTTATTGTTAATCAGTGAAGTTCAGTCACTCAGTCATGTCTGACTCTATGCGACCCCGTGAACCGCAGCACGCCAGGCCTCCCTGTCCTTCACCAACTCCCGGAGTCACCTAAACCCATGTCCATTGAGTCAGGGATGCCATCCAACCGCCTCATCCTCTGTCGTCCCCTTCTCCTCCTGCCCTCAAACTTTCCCAGTATCAGGGTCTTCTCAAATGAGTCAACTCTTTGCATCAGGTGGCCAAAGCATTGGAGTTTCAGCTTCAATATCAGTCCCACCAACGAACACCCAGGACTGATCTCCTTTAGGATGGACTGGTTGGATCTCCCTCCAAGGGACTCTCAAGAGTCTTCTCCAACACCACAGTTCAAAAGCATCAATTCTTCCGCGATCAGCTTTCTTCACAGTCCAACTCTCACATCCATACATGACCACTGGAAAAACCATAGCCTTGTCTAGACGGACCTTTGTTGACAAAGTAATGTCTCTGCTTTTCAATAACCTGTCTAGGTTAGTCATAATTTTCCTTCCAAGGAGTAAGCATCTTTTAATTTCATGGCTGCAATCTCCATCTTCAGTGATTTTGGAGCCCAGAAAAATAAAGTCTGACACTGTTTCCACTGTTTCCCCATCTATTTGCCATGAAGTGAGGGGACTGGATGCCATGATCTTAGTTTTCTGAATGTTGAGCTTTAAGCCAGCTTTTTCGCTCTCCTCTTTCACTTTCATCAAGAGGCTCTTTAGTTCTTCTTTACTTTGTGCCATAAGGGTGGTGTCATCTGCATATCTGAGGTTATTGATATTTCTCCTGGCAATCTTGATTCCAGCTTTTGCTTCTTCCAGCCCAGCGTTTCTCATGATGTACTCTGCATATAAGTTAAATAAGCAGGGTGACTATATACAGCCTCAATTTCCTATTTAGAACCAGTCTGCTGTTCCATGTCCAGTTCTAACTGTTGCTTGCTGACCTGCATACTGGTTTCTCAAGAGGCAGGTCAGGTGGTCTGGTATTCCCATTTCTTTCGGAATTTTCCACAGTTTATTGTGATCCACACAGTGAAAGGCCTTGGCATAGTCAATGAAGCAGAAATAGATGTTTTTCTGGCACTCTTTTGCTTTTTCCAGGATCCATCGGATGTTGGCAATTTGGTCTCTGGTTCCTCTGCATTCTCTAAAGTCAGCTTGACCATCTAAGTTTTCTATACAGCTAATATTGGGCTTCCCTGATAGCTTAGAATGGAAAGAATCTGCCTGCAATGCGGGAGACCTGGGTTCAATCCCTGGGTTGGGAAGATCCTCTGGAGCGGGGCATGGCAACCCACTCCAGTATTCTTGACTAGAGAATATCCATGGACAGTGCAACCTGGCAGGCTGCAGTCCATGCGGTCACAGAGTCGGACATGACTGAGCGACTAAGAACAGAACATAGCTAATATTAATTTACCTCTTCCTGTACTCAACTTCTATATTAGCCTGTTTATTTCTCAAAGCAAATTTATGGAAAGGTACTCTTATCCCTAATGACAGATGAGGAAATTGAGGTCTAAAGAAATAAAGAAGATTGTCTTAGGTTACTTAGCAAATAAATTGTTTAGTTAAAATCTGAATCTACACCCTATTGACTGTCTTGTACTGACCCTTGGGTACTAAACTTATTCCAATCCACCATATGCAAACTAGTCATTCTCTTTCTCTGGAATTTTTTAGAATCACCTTTTCCCCTTTAATTTTTTGAAATATTACAATATGCATTGCTTCCAACATTTCATTTTTATTCTACATATTCATATCCTTGAGCTCATAATTGCCTCCTTTCTGTTTACTGTATAGTCTCTTTAAAAAAAAATCTTTATTATAATTAAAGGTCGAAATTCCTAGTATTCCAGCATCATCCATTTATAATAATTTCAAAGATACATTCAATCAAGATGTTCAGACAAAACAGAGAAAAGCCTGAGATACTAACAGCAGCTCTTCAGTCCCCATATTTCTACACTGGGAATTAGTATCTAGCTGGTTCCAAATAGGAAGAGGAGTACATCAAGGTTGTATATTGTCACCTTGCTTATTTAATTTGTATGCAGAGTACATTATGAGGAACGCTGGGCTGGAAGAAACACAAGCTGGAATCAAGATTGCCGGGAGAAATATCAATAACCTCAGATATGCAGATGACACCACCCTTATGGCAGAAAGTGGAGAGGAACTCAAAGGCCTCTTGATGAAAGTGAAAGAGGAGAGTGAAAAGGTTGGCTTGAAGTTCAACATTCTGAAAACGAAGATCATGGCATCTGGTCCCATCACTTCATGGGAAATAGATGGGGAAACAGTGGAAACAGTGTCAGACTTTATTTTTTGGGGCTCCAAAATCACTGCAGATGCTGATTGCAGCCATGAAATTAAAAGACGCTTACTCCTTGGAAGGAAAGTTATGGCCAACCTAGATAGTGTATTAAAAAGCAGAGATATTACTTTTCCAACCAAGGTCCGTCTAGTCAAGGCTGTGGTTTTTCCCGTGGTCATGTATGGATGTGAGAGTTGGACTGTGAAGAAAGCTGATCGCCGAAGAATTGATGCTTTTGAACTGTGGTGCTGGAGAAGACTCTTGAGAGTCCCTTGGACTGCAAGGAGATCCAACCAGTCCACTCTGAAGGAGATCGAACCTGAGTGTTCATTGGAAGCACTGATGCTAAAGCTGAAACTCCAATACTTTGGCCACCTCATGTGATGAGTTGACTCACTGGAAAAGACTCTGATGCTGGGAAGGATTGGGGGCGGGAGGAGACGGGGACGACAGAGAATGAGGTGGCTGGATGGCATCACCGACTCTATGGACATGAGTTTGAGTGAACTCCGGGAGTTGGTGATGGACAGGGAGGCCTGGCGTGCTATGATTCATGGGGTCGCAAAGAGTCGGACATGACTGAGCGACTGAACTGAACTGAACTGAGAACATTAGATCAGATTTTGTAACTTAAGTTTCATGGGGTTTACCTCAGACAATAGGAGCAGTTAAGGTATAAAAAATTTCCATTTATATCTCAGAGAACTGTATAACTTACAAGATACACACCATACCTCATAGTGAGAGGGTAACAGGCAAGAAGGCCAGGGGTCTCCAAATGGAGGAAATAGCCTGAAAGCGTCAGACATTTTTATCTCTCTTAAGCGGCAGGAGGAAACAAACTAGCAATATTTTTTTTCTACTGTAAGAATAGGTTAGCATAAGAATGGCCATCTTAGAGGCCGGAAAAACCATTTTTACTGAGTACCTGACTTGAGGGAAGAAGAATTAGATAAAACCTGGAAGACAAGTTAATCTTAAGTACCAGGAAGGCAAGTTAATCTTAAACACCAAGAATGTGGGCGGCTTCGACACTGAAAATTAGGTAAACAGGTCTGATAAACTTATCTCCTTAAGACCCCAGGAGAGAGATAGGCACAGCTGTGTGTGTGTGTAAAGAAAATTCCTGTGAGTTAGGTAATTTAGAAATATCATGATTTGAAAATGCTATATAACCCCTTGGCTCTGAGTGCTCGGGGTCCTTGTTGAAACCCGCTGCATCAGGTGGACACTTGGACCCCAGCTAGCTGGAAATAAACCTCGCTGTGTGTCTTGCATTATCGTGAGTGTCCTCTGTTCCTTTGAGGGAAGGGCGACTCCGGACTCTAACATTACTCTATACAAATTTAAAAGGAGGTTTCTCTTAAAATACTGTGTTGCCATAATGACACCTGGTTTCACCTGAAGTTAACTATTCCCAAACCTTGAGTTAACCAATGCATTTTTCTCATGGAACTGTTGGTCTTAAGTTATGTTGATGTACTGTGCATTTACCCCAGACTCTGTCTTCAAGTCGGCTCCGCCTAATGGCTCAGAACCTACTTGACAAAGCAGTATGTTATACTCAGACATTGTTCCCCTAATCTATGTAAATGAAACTATTCATATGGTAATCTTCCCTTCTACAAGATTCAAGTTAATCCGTTTACAGCCAACAGATGAATTATCCCAAAATGCATCTTATGTGTGAGGGTCCTCTTGAGCCATTCCTTTCTTTCTTTACCAGACGGCTTGTGACTATATAACATCCAGCTGAAGACTAGGAGGGAGGTACTCTTTCTGCCCCCTTCTGAAGCCTATGTCAGAAGATTTCTCTATCTCGTTTATACTTTAATAAAACTTTATTACACAAAAGCTCTGAGCTATCAAGCCTCTTCTCTGGCCCCGCATTGAATTCTTCTCCTCCAGAGGCCAAGAATCCTGGCATCTTTTTGTTCAGCAACAACCTTTCAATAGATTCTAGGTTCTATTTATTATAACCATTAGCCAGGAGCACTCTGTCTATATATATATATATCAAGGGCATTTCAGAGATAAATTTTCTTCCCCCGGCCAATACCAATAGTACATTTTCCCAGAAGTACAGTATCAAGGAGAGTAGATCAGGTCACTTGTCCTTTATTCTTTCTCCCAGGGCATCTGACAGTAAAGAGAATGAATAAACTGCAGGTTCAGTTCAGTTCAGTTCAGTTCAGTCGCTCAGTCGTGTCCAACTCTTAACGACTCCATGAACCACAGCAAGCCAGGCCTCCCTGTCCATCACCAACTCCCGGAGTTAACCCAAACTCATGTCCATCGAGTCGGTGATGCCATCCAGCCAACTCATTCTCTGTCGTCCCCGTCTCCTCTTACCCCCAATCGCTCCCAGAATCAGAGTCTTTTCCAGTGAGTCAACACGTCGCATGAGGTGGCCAAAGTATTGGAGCTTCAGCTTTAGCATAAGTCCTTCCAGTGAACACCCAGGATTGATCTCTAGAATGGACTGGTTGGATCTCCTTGCAGTCCAAGGGACTCTCAAGAGTCTTCTCCAACACCACAGTTCAAAAGCATCAATTCTTCAGCAATCAGCCTTCCTCACAGTCCAACTCTCACATCCATACATGACCACGGGAAAAACCATAGCCTTGACTAGACGGACCTTGATTGGCAAGGTAATGTCCCTGCTCTTTAATATTCTATCTAGGCTGGTCATAATTTTCCTTCCAAGGAGCAAGCGTCTTTTAATTTCATGGCTGCAATCAGCATCTGCAGTGATTTTGGAGCCCCAAAAAATAAAGTCTGACACTGTTTCCACTGTTTCCCCATCTATTTCCCATGAAGTGATGGGACCAGATGCCATGATCTTCGTTTTCAGAATGTTGAACTTCAAGCCAACCTTTTCACTCTCCTCCTTCACTTTCATCAAGAGGCTTTTGAGTTCCTCTTCACTTTCTGCCATAAGGGTAGTGTCATCTGCACGTCTGAGGTTATTGATATTTCTTCTGGCAATCTTGATTACAGCTTGTGCTTCTTCCAGCCCAGCGTGCTCTCACAATATAGGATACGGTTTTTGTATATTTTCAAGGCTCACCACATCATGATAGCTCACTGTTCAAATAAAGGAGTATTTGATTAGAACTTTAAGGTCAGAGACTTCCATATTTCCAAGTGGTTTGGCCATGCACAAAGTCTGTTGGTAATATTTCCACTATGCTTCTGCTGCTGCTAAGTGGCTTCAGTCATGTCTGACTCTGTGTGACCCCATAGATGGAAGCCCACCAGGCTCCCCCGTCCCTGGGTTTCTCCAGGCAAGAACACCGGAGTGGGTTGCCATTTCCTTCTCCAATTCCTCTATAAAGTGAAGTGAAGTCACTCAGTCGTGTCCGACTCTTTGCGACCCCATGGACTGTAGCCCACCAGGCTTCTCCGTCCATGGGATTCTCCAGGCAAGAATACTGGAGTGGGTTGCCATTTCCTTCTCCAGGTGATCTTTCTGACCCAGGGATCGAATCCAGGTCTCCCAATGCATTGCAGGCAGATGTTTTAACCTCTGAGCCACCAGGGAATGAGTCCAAATTCTACTCTACTGAAATTTTTATGCTAGACATTATAGTTTATTTTTAGGCTGGAAATCTCAGTTTTTATTAGAGATGAAGGGGATTATTTCCTATAGCTTTTGCTCTTATTACTTTCTCTTTTCATTAAGGAGGGGCTTGGAGTAGAGATATCTTTACTCTGTGATCTTCAAATGTAAGAAAATGAAAAAATTTTAAAGACCTTATACTACTATAACTAAACCTTCTATGATTTGAAGAAGTTTCCTAAAACAAAATTTGCTTCAAACTCATGGTTTTCATGTTCTTTGAAAGAATCCATTTAAAAAATTTTAGAATTAACAAAGACCCTATATAAACTTAGAAAATATGCAAAAAGTTTTTGAAAACCTAGTTGTTATATTTTGTGATAGTTGTTTTGGATTCTGAAAGTATATAATTGCTACTGGTAAACATAACAGTTAATAAAGGAAAAACAAACTAAGATTTATTTTCAGCTATTTTAAGTCAGTAACTACAGTGTTAAATTATATGTGTAGCAATAAGGAACTTAATTAATTTTAAGGACACACTGAAAATATTGTATTCTACTATAGGTTTCTTCTTTTTTCCATATTTTAGATTAGCCTTTTAAACTTTGAATTAACAAGAGAATCAGATGCAAAACTTTCTGAGGGTATAGAGAATTAACAGTTCTACTAAATGATAGGTCTTCCAGAGCAAAAGCCATACCTTATCTCTTTAACCCTCATAATTATCATCCTACCTTGCTGGTGGTAGTTAAGTTTTCAAGCGGGTGTGCACTGTACTTATGTCAGCAATGTGATAAAAATATTTAAACTATATTTTATTGACACATTTTCCAATTAATTAGTATATGTCAATTAAAATATTGCCACTTTCTTCATAAGCACCATCTCATTTATTTCTAAGAAATCTAAAGATTCCTTTAAATGAATTAAAAGACAACAAGTTATTAGAAGGGGAATAGCAAATCTTCAGCAAAATAACAATTGGCAATAAAAAAATATATCTCAGTCAAATTAAATTATAGAGAGTATTTACATTGATAGAATATAAGTTCCTAAGATAAATGGTGCAGAATTCCTAAAGTAACACTTGGTTCTTATAAAATGTACTACCAGGAAACAGAGGTTCCATTTTATATCTCATTGCATCTGTACCAAGCAATCACCTTTAACAAAGTCCCAACATCCCTCTTCAATTTCAATATGACATTTTATTCTCAGGTTAATAGATATTAATAATGTATACAATCATAGAATATCAAATATATCAAGACACTAAATATATAGAAGGTAATTAATTGGCTTCTATTGCATTAGGACACCATCCCAGGCCCCAAATTTGACCAGATATAAGATCTTTAGAGTCATTCAGTCTCCTACTACACCACAGATTATCCGAGCAAGCCTCTCAGTGAGTGTTATACCTGAATATTCTTCCAGACTTATTTCCTCTTTCACAGGATTTCACAGCAATAAAATGTTGGAAACTAATAGGTTCTATCATACAAAGCAATGTCACTGTGAAAGACCTCAGGTTCAGATAAGAATAGTTACTAAATGCTAATAATAATCACAGTACTGAAGTAAAGGATATTTCAAAATATAAGCATTGATGCATCTAAATTGTACTGCTAACCTTGGAAATACATAAGTGTAACTAAGTGAAGCAACAAGTCAATTCTCAGTAGAAGTATTCATATGCAGGCAGGGAAGGTGGCTTGGAGCAGTGTTAGGTGCCAGAGTAAGTCCAAAGGGACAATTCCAGACAGTAAAATAAGGAGACAAAGAATACATGGGATGATTGAAATAATTCTAACAGCTATATAATTTCTAACACTGAATAATGGAAACATTGAGAATTCTAAAATGTTTCTGCTTGGCTATAGTGTATGTTCCATTCTATTTTGCTGTTAAGTTTCTATGATCTTAATCTGCAGTATATATTTGTTGTTCTAAGAATAAGAGAAGACTATGGAGTTGTATCTTGGAATTCAGCCTATAAATTTAATGTCCATAAAAATCCATGAGTCCAGTATACCCAATCAGAAACGTCTTGTGGTAGGATATGCGACATTATCAGAAGCTGTAATACAGTTAAAAGTCAACCATAAAAAAGAATCGAGAGAGCTAAGACCTCTCTCTTTCCCCCCAAATTAGGAAATATTGAAAAAATAACTCATAAGGAGATAAAGGCAAAACTTGATCAAACAGTTAAAGGAAAGGAGTGAGTCTATAATGTTTCTGTCTCTCAGCTGGTTTTTGGTCAAGTTCCTACAGTTTGATTGCTAAAGCCTGGATAAGAAAAATATGTATATAAACTGAAATTCTTTGAGATATATTTGAATTTAGAGGCAACACTGATTTGAGACTTAAGACAATATAGTGTTTCAGGAAAGAGATTCTTCCCAAATAAAACAAGACTTTGGCACATCAAGAACTCTATTAATGGCTTTGACCTGGAAGTGTAACTTCAACAATATGGTCTTTTCACAAGAAGACTTACTAGCAGCAGAGAAAGGACTGGTGGTCTATATTAGTCAAAAGGTAATTTCACATGGTAGCATAAAAGGCCTCTAGGAAGCCATAATGTAAAGGAGGAAAGTGGCAAGTTCCCACACAGTTCAAAAGAATACAGTCATGTTTGAGATATGGCATCACATCTTCCAGATAGAGAATCTATAAGAATTTGAGGGCAAGCTGTCCGTGTCACAGTAAGTAAGTGTAGTCAGAGTTTCAGACATACCATGAAACACATGAGTCTTGGGACACATCTCCACTGAGCTCAGGGAGTTAACTGAGGAAACAAAGATACAGGTTAAAGAACCCATTATAGTCACCAAATCTGCACTTTCAGGAAAAATAACAAATGAGTTGATTATGAGTTCATGATATGGTGATATATTAAAATATCATGGAAGTTGATGACCCTTGAAATGAGGGGTCATGTGTGTGCCAGCAAAGTGATATGGCAAGTCCAGAAAAGAGAATTTTGGAGAGACTGCAAGAGCAAAAAGAAACATAAGTATTAGCATGAATGCTTGGATTTTGAGTGACAAAAACAATCAAGAAAAATTTGTTACCTTGATGACTGGTAAGTAAGGGATACAGATAGCTTTGGACTGGAATTAAAAGCTCAAAAAACCTCAAGATATTTTCTGTCTTAATCTCTTGGCTCTGCATTCCAATGTCTTGGCTTAATTCTCAGACAGGTTTACCCCATCCAGTGGCAAAGCTTTCGAACGCAGTGTGTTCAAAGCTTACTTTCCACCCAACTGGCAAACTGAGAGAAAAAAGTAAGCATCTTTTTCCCAACAGGTTAAGCCAAAGACTCAAGACTGAATCCTCGATTAGTATGATTTGGTTATAAACCCAGCCCTGAACCAAACATTACAACAAGGGAATGGAATGCCCTGATTGTTTCAGCACAGATCACATGCTATCCCTGTAGGTGAGAAATAAGGCTAATTGTGCCTTACAGGATGGATGAAACATGGTTTCTATGTGGTTCATTAACAGGAAAGCTATGTACTGTTATCAATAAAGGAGGAGATTCTTTACAGGGATAAACAATAAATATTCATCACATGAACATGTTGAAATCTCCAAATTCATGTGGATAATATCTTAGAAGATATTTTCACTTAAAGTTATTGCTAATTGTAATAATTAATTAAAAAGGAAACTAATCTTAGAATTATGGTAGCGGAAAGTGTGCATGTACATGTATGTTGTCCTATACGTTGCTAATTTCGTCTACCATATTTGTCCTGAAATATCCAGGATAAAATCTGAGTTTGGTTTTTGCTTGTACTCTCCTTTAATACTTTTTATTTAGGTAAATATTTTCAATTCTGTAGTTTTTCAATGTTTAGAAATATACACCCATGTCTTTTGTCATATGACTTTGGGATGCCTCCTAAGAAAGTACATAGAGTATAGTTTCTCACTCAGTTGGTACTAGTCACTCAAAGCCACTAACAGAACTCTTGGGTTTATATATAGTCTTCCTTTAACCAACAGAATATTTTCAGACTGAAGCAAGCAAAGCCTTTATGTGTTTTTTCATGATTAGACTTGGTCTCTGTATTTCTGCCTTGCACCATGAAAATAACATACCTTGAGTAGCCACTGATTGAAGAAAATGGATCAGACATCCCTTCAACTCACAGCCTGAAGTCAAGCCCAGGTAAACTGTAGCATAAATCAGAGCTGTCAAGTAACCTGCAAGAAAAATAAGCATTTGTTGTTCTAAATTCCTGAGATTTTGAGGTCCTTGATTTATGCAGCATTTTTGCAGCTAAAAGAGTAAATATGCAATGTTTATTACTTGTGAGTTACATTTCCCTAATTTTCAGCATAATATGTCATAAAATCAGGCTGTTAAAACTAGTAAGAAATTTTGACATATTACAGATTATTTCATAATATTATTTAAAATAATTTAATTTTATTAAACATCTCAAAAACATTTCTCAAATAAGGCATTTAAATTAAACATAAAAATATAGCATTTTAATATTTCTTCCTGTACTTTAAGTTTAAAAGCAACATATTATGCTCCTGTGGATCTTTTCACGATATGCTGGACAAGGAGGGAGAATGCGAGGACAGGCAACCCAGCACCCAAAAATCCCACTGTAACTCCAAGAGAGAAGCCTCATTATGATATTTTTACACATTGATATTCCACATAAGATTGCAATTTTAAGAGTGGCAGGGAAAGGAGATTCTTCTGATAAGTTAAAAAAACAAATTTGACCACATAGTCATCTTCCCAAGAAAATTACAAATTTCCCCTTTACTCCTAAGAGTAACTTATGTGTATACAAATTAAACCCACATATAAATAGCTAAAAAATATTATGCTAAATTACACATTATAAGGAAATATCCTTTTTCTCTTCAGCCCTAGTAATCACATTATAAAAAGTGTCTTTCCTATCACCCTTTAACCATGCCATTACCAGAATATATTCCATGTCATATAGATAGATAAAAGTCACCCAGTTGTGTCTATCTCTTTGCCACCCCATGGACTATACAGTCCATTGAATTCTCTAGGCCAGAATACTGGAGTGGGTAGCCTTTCTCTTCTCCAGGGGATCTTCCCAACACAGGGCTCAAACACCCGTCTCCCACATTGCAGGCAGATTCTTTACCAGCTGAGCCACAACAGAAGCCCATTACCAGAATATGTCCCATGTCAGATAGATAGAATATGTCCCATGTTACATGTTGTCAACTTAAAAGATCCAAGCTTCGTGTAAAGGGTACTCTTGAAAGAGGAAATGAGATATTCTATAATTTTGCACTTATAAGAGTTTACACCTGTGGAATATTACTGCTAAATAGAAAATAGACATACTCCCATGCAACTTTTCAGCAGATGTGTAAGTAGAAATTATTAGTACAGATTTTGTCACTCAGAGAATTCTTTAGTCTTAAGTTGAAAATTATAGAATAGGCAGTGACTGATATTCAGTTACATTCAGAAAACAAAGATCATGGCATCTGGTCCCATCACTTCATGGGAAATAGATGGAAAAACAGTGGAAACAATGTCAGACTTTATTTTCTGGGGCTCCAAAATCACTGCAGATGCTGATTGAAGCCATGAAATTAAAAGACACTTACTCCTTGGAAGGAAAGTTATGACCAACCTTGATAATATACTAAAAAGCAGAGACATTACTTTGCCAACCAAGGTCCGTCTAGTCAAGGCTATGGTTTTTCCCGTGGTCATGTATGGATGTGAGAGCTGGACTGTGAAGAAAGCTGATCGCCAAAGAATTGATGCTTTTGAACTGTGGTGTTGGAGAAGATTCTTGAGAGTCCCTTGTACCGCAAGGAGATGCAACCAGTCCATTCGAAGGGAGGTCGATCCTGGGTGTTCATTGGAAGGACTGATGCTAAAGCTGAAACTGCAATACTTTGGCCACCTCATGCGACGAGTTGACTCACTGGAAAAGATTCTGATGCTGGGAAAAGTTGGGGGAGGGAGGAGAAGGGGACGACCGGGAATGAGATGGCTGGATGGCATCACCGACTCTGTGGACATGAGTTTGAGTGAACTCCGGGAGTTGGTGATGGACAGGGAGGCCTGGCGTGCTGTGATTCATGGGGTCGTGGAGAGTTGGACACGACTGAGCGACTGAACTGAACTGAACTGAATTGATATTCAGTGATTAGAAGACTGCTCAGAGTCTACTACATGTCTTCCCCAATATGATATCATTACCAATGCAGTCACACCTCTGAGTTAAGACATTTCCAGGAAATTTTAAAATAACTATTAAAATAACTCAGTTAATATAAATTATAGTAAACCATTAACATCTATAAAATTTTTGAGGCAATAAAAGGGATACATTTGATCCTCTCTGAAGACTCATTTCATCTTGTCTTTTGGTAGGTCACTAAGATTGACTCCACAGGTCTGAGTGAGCTCAGTGGAAGAACGGGTAATACCAGAGACTGAATTCATAAGGTAGCTTTTAAGAAAGCCACTTATTTGTTGTTCCCTCCTCATATTTGTGTCATTTGTGGGAATGGCAGTCTCTGTCTACTGAAGCACTTTCAGTGGGTACCCAGTCCACATGTGCTAGCTAAAGCACCATTCTCTGTGGAATAATGAAAGCTCTGAGGTATTATATCTCTTTGTAACATTTCCCAGTAAACCCTCTTTTACATTTACTATAATGAAGTTGTGGGTTTCCCAGGTGGCACTAGTGGTAAAGAAACTGCCTGCCAGTGCAGGAGACATGAGATGTGGGTTCGATCCTAGGTTGGGAAGATCCTCTGGAGGAGGGTATGGCAACCAACTTCAGTATTCTTGCCTAGAGAATCCCATGGACAGAGGAGCCTGGCAGACTACAGTCCGCAGGGTTGTAAAGAGTCGGACATGACTGAAATGACTTAGCATACATGCAGGCAAAATGAAATTGTATCTCCTTTGAATGACAGATATATTACTTTTTGAGATCAGTTAACAAAAAGAAAAAAAAAGTTTTAATGGAAGAATTTGGGAGAGTAAAATTGTAAAATCTTGGAATGCTATTCTTGTGAGATCTCCCTGACCAAATATTGCATATGGGTAGGAAAGTTCAATCCAAAAAAGATTTTAGGTCAAACAGAAGCCAAGTCAATAAAACAAAATCTGAAGAGTAATTAGTGAGAGAAGGAAAACAAAGAGTAGAATCACAGAGACCAAAGGAAGAGAGGATGAGAGATTGTCTCTCCATATTGAGTAGTGTTGTCAAATAGAAAAAGATGAGGACAGTGAAGTACATTGTATGAGTAACATAAATATTTTTTATTATGTTGACAAGCAGATTAAATGAAGTGACGATGGAAACTGATGAGTAAGGAGATGAAAAATGACTAGTACTGAGGATGTTGAGACTGTGTGATGAAAATTCCAAAGTTTGACTAGAAAGAGACAAATTGAGGTCATGAATTTTTTTTAGTTGAAAGATTCTAATACGATATATGTAATCTGAGGGGACTAATATGTCAATAAAAGAAAGACTGTTAAATCAGAAAAGAAAGATAACCTAAGCAGCAAAGTCCTCAAAACGGTAAAAATGGAGGGAGCGGAATTTGGTAAAATGCACTTTGTTCATTATGACAGGAGGAAAGAAGAGAAAGATGGGGCCAAGTATAGACAGATTTGTGAGTAAAAAGAGGAGAGAATTTCCAAGTTATGGCTTCTATTTTCTTATTCAATTATGAAAATAAAACACCTGAGAGTTATAAGACGACCTAGCCGAGAGCCTTAATAAATCCCACACTGAGAGTCAAGGTAAAGAAGAATAAACAACTAAAGGAACAGAAAAAAAAAAAAAACTGAGTATAGGGAGTCATGAGAGCCCTATGAAAACATCCGTTCATATTAGGGATTAAGAGATGGAAAAAAAGTCATACAACATCATCATGCTAAAGCTATTCGACAGAGAAAGAAAGAAATGAATACAGAGAAAGTAGAAGATTCCAGTGAGCTCAAGATAATTAGTCAAGGCAATGGTTTTTCCCATGGTCATGTATGGATGTGAGAGTTGGACTGTGAAGAAGGCTGATCGCTGAAGAATCGATGCTTTTGAACTGTGGTGTTGGAGAAGACTCTTGAGAGTCCCTTATACTGCAAGGAGATCCAACCAGTCCATTCTAAAGGAGATCAATCCTGGATGTTCATTGGAGGGACTGATGCTAAAGCTGAAGCTGCAATACTTTGGCCACCTCATGCGACGAGTTGACTCACTGGAAAAGACTCTGATGCTGGGAAAGGTTGGGGGCGGGAGGAGAAGGGGACGACGGAGAATGAGATGGCTGGATGGCATCACCGACTCTGTGGACATGAGTTTGAGTGTACTCCGGGAGTTGGTGATGGACAGGGAGGCCTGGCGTGCTGTGGTTCATGGGGTCGCGGAGAGTCAGACACGACTGAGCGACTGAACTGAACTGAACTGAGTAATTTTCTTTTATGTTTTAACTTATGAACTATGAAAGAGCCTTATATTGTAAAAAATATACAAATGTTATGACTTTGTATGCAAACCATCATTAAATTAGCTACCCTTAACTAATGGTTAGAAACACCCTATGTAAGAAATATAAACCTGGATTAGAGATATGTAGCTGGGCAAGTGGTATTAATGGTAACAAATTTTTCATCATGCTTTTCTGAGTTCTTAGAAATTCCTTTGACAAATAGCTTAAAGAGAATCTTCTAAAATGTAACAAAATGTTGATTGTAATTACAGTTATTAAGTATATGTGTTTATATCCTTTTTTGAGTTTTCCAGTTTGAATACTTTTTATAGCTTTTAATGAATTATGAGAAGTTATATATTACACACATAGAAGAAACAAAACACATTTTATTTCTCTGGGTGTATGTATTTAATCCAATTCAAATTTTATAATTTAGAATCAGCATGAATTGCAATAAATGGATCTTCAGCAGAGTTACTAATAGAAAAATGAGCTTGGCCGTTACTGGAAACACTGATTTGAATCCCTGTACAACTGTTACCACTTTTATCTCCAGAAATAACATCACAATATGTACCAGCAGGAAGACCAGTTTGCAAAGTTGCAGATAATGCACTGTAAAAATAAAATTTAAGGTTTAATATGAATCCAACACAATTAAAAGCAAGAATACAGACTCGCTAAAATAGTTTAACTGTGTGCTATAGAACTTTAAGCCGGAGAAGGCAATGGCAAGCCACTCCAGTACTATTGCCTAGAAAATCCCATGGATGGAGGAGCCTGGTAGGCTGCAGTCCGTGGGGTCGCTAAGGGTCAGACACGACTGAGCGACTGACTTCACTTTCAGTTTTCACTTTCACACATTGGAGAAGGAAATGGCAACCCACTCCAGTGTTCTTGCCGGGAGAATCCCAGGGAGGGGGAGCCTGGTGGGCTGCCGTCTATGGGGTCACACAGAGTCGGACACGACTGAAGTGACTTAGCAGCAGCAGCATAGAACTTTAAGCAGTCAAGGTCTCGATGAAAATAAAATTCAAACATAAAGATTTCTCCAGTGGCTGGAACTAGTTTTCTCAGGGTCAACAAAATTCTTATAGAAGATTTAGGAATTTCCTAGTCAATAGTAAATATTATACAAAAAATAAAGTTGAAGAGTATCAGTGAAGATTTGAATGACCTGCTTCACTTAGAGAAAATAATTTTAAATTACTTTAAATGTATCCTCATCTGAACTTAAGAAAATACTGATTATTTTCAAAAACTTAAATTTGGTTATTTCCTCAAAAAAATCTCTGTTTTCAAGAGGTTAAAATAAATTTAGGCTGGAGATAAAAATAATCTTGCATTTCTATAAAGAAGTATATAATTTTAAAATATAAAGCTGTCCCATAAATATGTTTCTTCCCTCTCCCTGATAGCTCAATTGGTAAAGAATCTTCCCACAATGCAGAAGATGTGGGAGACACAGGTTTGATGCCTGGGTCAGGAAGATCACCTGGACAAGAAAATGGCAATCCACTCTGGTATTCTTGCCTGTAAAATCTCATGGACAGAGAAGCTTGGCATGCTACCGTCCATATGGTCACAGAGGCAGACAGGACCTAGCACGCATACACATATGACAAAAGATAAAAAAAAAAAAAAAGGACTAGTGATGGATTCTTGGGGAAGATAAGTATATACTTTATTTATTTATTATTATTATTTTTTGCCAGCAAAATATCATTTGGGCAAAGAGTGAGCTAAACATGGGTGGAATCTAGTTTGGACTAAAACATTACAAGTGCTTGCAAAGATGCCTTCTGAGCTATAATTCCATATGTGAGGGAAACAGTATAATGGAGGCAGAGACTATAAGTTTCACAAATGAAAGCCAGTAATGAGATGTCTCAGAACTAAAAGTAAGAAGTCTCTCTCCTGAGGTAAATCAATGACCATAATATACATATTCATTATAAATATGTATATGCTTTAAAAAGTATTAATTGTCACAGAGAGATGGGAATGTGAAAAACAAGACTAAAGAACTATGTACTAAAGTAGGTGAAAAAAGAGAGGAAAAAAAGACATTTCAGATCTGAGGCAGTATTTTTCCATTATTGATTTTAAAAGTTTTATAAGACATTCTTCTATGGACTTCATGACTTTTATTTTAATGACTTTGTATATTTTGGGGTCTTCTCTGGTGGCTCAGATAGTAAAGAATCTGCCTGCAGTGCAGGAGACCTGGGTTCAACCCCTGGGTCAGGAAGATCTCCTAGAGGAGGAAATGGCTACCCACTCCAGTATTCTTGCCTGGAGAATCAAATAGACAGAGGAGCCTGGTGGGCTACGGTCCATGGGGTCACAAAGAGTTGGACATGACTGAGTGACTAAAACATCTATATTTTATGTGAGGTGTATATGTAAGCAGTACACATGCCTCACATCTGCCCATGATGTGAAGAGTACACAAAAAATGACTCCACTTAGAGAAGAAAGCTGTTATGAACAGAAGAGATAAAAAAAAAAAAAAAAATCAGTCATCATCATTCTTCTTCGGACCCTTTTCTAATCATTATGTTTTCTTAATCTGCCATCTAAAGAATTTTTCAGATGTGAAACAGTAAATGAGCAGGAAAAGAATAAACCAAGAACATATTAGCATAAAATATTATTTCTAACTGATCTACTTACTGGTCATCATTGTTAAAGACAATGAATCCTTTGTTTCCTCTTCCAAAAGCTACTTGGTTGCTGCCGTTATCCCACCAGTTTGTAAAAGGTTGACCATCAACTACATTACGGAACATAACCATATTCCTAAAAACAAAAAAGGATGTGAAATGCTGATGATACTTCAACAATTTAAAACAAAACAATGGATTTCCCTGTTGGCTCAGTAGTGGAGTATCTGTCTGCCAAAGCATGAGAAACGGGTCTGATCCCTAAAGATCCCACATGCCACGGAGCAACGAAGCCCATGCACCACAAATGCTGGGCCTGTGCTCTAGACCTTGGGAACTGCAACTACCGAGTCTGCAAATACCCTAGAGCCCATGCTCCACAAGAGGAGCCACCTCAGTGAGAAACTTCCACACCACAGTTAAGAGTAGCCCCGCTCACTACAGGGAGAGAAAAGCCTGCATAGCAGCAAAGACCCAGCTCAGTCAAAAACCAATAAATAAATAAAAGCATTTTTAAAATGATAAGAAAGTTTATTATTAGAGAAAGTGTCCCAATAAGTATTCCTACCTTATTTGACGCCATCGATGTTCACAGACCCAGTCATTGCCACAAGTAGTATCTGCATTAATAGTGACTGCTTTAATTACTCCATTATTATTTGGTGGCCCGATCCAATCATTAACATCCTCAATTAGTAAAAAAAAAATCAATTTTAAAAGCTCACATTTTTAACATTACATTTGTCCTTATTTAGGACATCAAACCAAATCCATCCTATTTGTGTTTTTGTAGTGGCTTCACTTAGAATTCAACTTGTTCAGGATTTTTACTAAGTATATCTTCTCCCTAACTTCTCATTGCCTAGTGCCATATTTCAAACAAGAGTATGATTATTTTAGTCTCTCGTTTTTTTCCAAGGAATTGTAATGACTTCTTAATATCACTATAGGCAGTGTGATGTTATTGAAATGGCAAGGACTTTAGTGTTGGAAAATGCAGGACTAGAAGATAGGTTCCATTAGTACTAGCTCAAAGACTTAGTTAATATACATAACTTCTATGCCTCATTTTCCTCTTCTGTAAAATGAAGATATTATTAGTTACTATAAAAATTAAATAAGGTATGTAAAAATCTTTATACATGATAATTGCTAATAAATGAATGTTTCTTTCATCTTTTTTCAGTAAAAGTTCTAATCAAAATATCAAAATACTCTTTACTAAATTGACCAAATTTTATTACTGTGCTTTTCTAATTGGTACTTTCAAGATAATCATAGGAAAAAGTAGATTATGCCTAGGAAGGTTATCAATATCTGTCTTAAATCATATGGTATGATAAGTGATGGACAAGCTAAGAGTTGTTAGCATGCAGAAGTGATGAAGAAGACTTTATAGGAAAAGGGGAAATGAACATATGCCATGACTCCTGCCATCAGAAATAAGACTCATTAGTGGAAATTATAAGAAATTTATTCAATATAAAGGGAAATATCCTAAATATTTAGGACAGCTAAAGCTATCTAAGAATAGAATGAGTTGCTGTACAAAGTAGTAGTGGACTTCTCAATTTGTAAAGAACCCACTAGAAACTAGAGGAATATCTATCTGGTTCAGAGTGAAGAGAATTTTCTACTTCAGGTATGAAGTTGCTGTATGATGCTGCATTTGAAATCTTCAGTTTGAAAAGAAAACTTCCCACTAACTTTCCAAATAACTTAAGTTCTTATTTCTCAGTTTCTTTTTAAAATGTTTACTCAGATTAATTTCTTTACCATACTGCTCAAATTTTTCTGATTTTTAGCATTTTCAGAATAGTTAGCAAATTTCTCTTTAATAAATGTATTTTCCTTCCTGCTATACTTTCCCTACTGAACTTTGGCTCAACTAGATAATGCCTTTGCATTCCACAAAACTTTCTTTAAAAGGTATTTAACAAATACTTATATTGCTCATACCATGAGCAGGTACTGTTTTAAATTTCTTTGAAGTGTTAATTTGTAATCTTCATATCAACTCTATGAAGCAGGTACTTATGAGTACACATATTATTCATTGTATCCTTATTTTTAAGTGATATTTTTTAGAGTGGGTGGGCAAGAGGGTATTTGTCTCATACTTTGAAATAGCTTACATACTCTTTATCAACAGAGATCATTCATTTTTATCTTTTTTAATATCCACTGCATTGTTACAAAAACCTGCCTCAGGTTTTCACTTAATAAATATTTGATAAAATAAATAGTGAATGTTATAGCATTATGTGAAATTATAACAACATTAACTTCTTTTTCTTGAGAAGAAGATATTTTGGACAACACCAAAACTTACTTTTCCATTCACAAAATGTCTTGTCCAACGGTAGCTTGACATTACTCGTGTAAATCCATAGGGATGAGCGAGCATAAATCCAACTCCCATTTTGTACAGTCTAAAAGGCACAAAATTATCGTATTATAAAAGAAAATAATACTTTTAATACCATTAAAATGGCACATTTAAAAATGGGGAACTTTGTTTCTTACCTAGGATCCCAGAATGTAAGAATAGATGCTCCCCCAGCTCCATGCCCTCGCTGATTGTCATGGTTATCAATAAAGACTAGTGCCCTGTCAGAAGGCATGAAACCCCAGCCTTCTCCCCAGTTCCTATTAAAAAAAGAATATCTTAAGAACATATATATGTATTCTTTTACAATAACTTTAGAATAATCAAAATGTGCATTTCTTTCAGTATTGCACTCTTTAATGAAATTCTCTCTCTCTAGTTAAATGATTATTCTGTAGGGTTTTAAAATTTTTTAATTTTTTAAATTAATTTATTTTAATTATAGAATAAACTGAGCTTTTTAAAATTACAAACTATATATATATATATAATCTACAAATACATTCCATGCATGTATATATGTAGAAATTACTTGAATTACATTCATGTTATAGGAATTTTGCTTTAAAACTTTTATTAGAAGTTTTAATGTATTATAATTTAGATGGACTTCAGAAGGGCCAACATACATATCATTTTATGTTGAATTGCAAATTGGATTAAATAAGCTTCAATATTATATGGTTATAAACATTTTAATATTTGAAATTAATTAATATATGTAAAGTCCATAGAATGGCCACATTGTAGGAACTTCATAAATTATAGAATCACTTTAACAAGAACCTGGCTTTCAGAAATTATGTGCAAATATTAATTAAATCTAGTACAGTCACACAAAGCATAAATTACAATCTCTAGATTGGTGTTGGGTCCCTAAAAATGCTTCCTTGTGATTGATATTCTAAATAATAAAGATGGTCACTTGGAATGTAGGGATATACAGCACTTATTATTAGTAAATTAATCCTTGAAATTTGTCTAAATAAGAAGGCATTACGAAGAAAACTCATGTTGGGGTAACATCACAAAAAAAATCTGTTAAATAATTCAAAGGATAAAGCATATTTTGTTTACTTTAAGTAAGCCATCTTCTCACCACTCCACTTGCGAATAACTGTTCCTAGTTTTGCACCATATTTAAATTCTGTCACACGGCCATTTCCAAAGTACTGACTGCTTGTAATTGCCTCACCACCCAGATCAATTACCTTGTAGAAATGAAGAAGAAAATAACAATTTAAATAAGAATTTTAAAGAATTTTAACTAAGTTAAAATTATATAAAAAATAGCTTTATACTATTTTATATTATATGAAATGTGCCAAATGGTTTTCCTTATATCAAGATTCTCATTTTTCTTCGCTAAAATATATCTATCCTACAATAGCAAAAGTAACATAACAAAGTAACTTGAACTATGAGAATGCTGACCTAATTTAGACTTGCACATAAATGATAAGACTAGTTCATACTTGTACAGCACTTAATATCTGGCTGGTAATATTTCTTGCTACTTGATAAATATTACCTCTTCAAATCTCCAAAGAAAACAAAGACATAACTATTATCATTATTCCTTTCGATAACTTCTGAAAAAATTGTTGCTCAGAGAGGTTAATGAATCAGCCTAAACAAACACAGCTAATGGTGATCTAGCCAAAATTTAGAGTCAGATATCCTGTCTTAAGACAACTGTATTATTATCTGTCTTCTATAATGGCCTCTGGGGAAATGATACATGATATGGAGATTTTTGCAACCTAAATAAATTTTGTCATTTGGATAACAAACCTCTTGTGATAGAGTTAGATGTACTGTCCCTGAATAAAAGGAGGTTAAGGAACATTCTTCTATGTAAATGACTCAGCCATTAACCTAAAGAAACTGCATTTAAATAAAATCTGCCATTTATTTTCTGATGAATTATTTTCTAAAGAATAATAAATTGTCATATTTTATATGGACATATATATATATACACATATATACATTGACATACCTCCTGGTAAATGAAAGGTTTACTTCCTGAAGGAAACCACTTTGTGTTTAGATTATGCAGTTTATCCAAAACTGCCTTTATGTCTCCAGGCCACATGTGCTTAGAAGCATCAATTCGGAACCCTGCTACACCAATGTCAATGAGATGGTTTAGATAGTTAGCAATCGTGGAGCGCACATAATCTTTCTCCAGTGCAAGATCAAGAAGACCAACGAGACGACAATCCCTGACCTATGGAGGTAAAAATTTTGTGATTGATACATAAAACATCACCTTCACTTGAGAATCCATTCAATTATTCATTCATTTATTCATTAATAGATATTTCAACAGTGATTTCTTTGCACCAGTCTCTGGGGATATTGACATTCTAGTACTGACAAACCTTTGAAATATTTTTCATTATAAAAATGGAGAAAATGGAGAAAAAGTGGATGAGTTTTTCCATTTTGAAAAATTAAATTGGGGAAAATGTTTTGAATGTTGATATGAGATTCTGAAGTCAGACTTGGAATGCTGTTTTCCTAAACACTCTAAACATTTAAAATGGAGATCAGTGAGCTATATATGGATAATAAAAGGTATAGATCAATATTTTGCTAATTACCTGAGAAGCATCATTATAGCTCTCAATATCTCCACTTCCAGTTTTACATTTTCCATCATTAAAATCCCAACCAGAGTATGGGACTGCTGGAAAATCCTCACTTCCAGGGTTGAAGTAACTTCCACAAGTACTGCTTGTTCCTGCACTCACACCATTTCCAGTCATATGATTAATTACAGCATCCACATAAATGCGGACCTGAAAGGCAAAATTTCCATTTCAGTTTGACTTACAGAGAGATAGAAATTTATATTATTATTAATTAGATTGTACAGCACATTGATAACACTCCAAAATACTTCTTTGTTATTTTATAATTTATCTTACAAGAAAAACAGTCAAGTGTGAAAAGAAATTGTGAATTGAAGCCCTATAAGCATTTTAGGCACGTGGAAAATGTTTATACATATAATAAATTAAGAGAACCCCAAACTAATAGAGCTGTGATAAAAATGCAAAGAGACTTTTTTTGGCAGTAGCTGGAATCAGTTGAGGCAAGAGAAATAATTAGTTGTCTAAATTTCCATAGGTCATCCTAAGAAATAAGAAGCCAGACTCTACTATCTATTTAGGATCAGAAGAATAAAGGTAGATATTATCTCTCATCTCCTTCATGGATCACAGCCACGTTGTGGCAAAAAGGGTCTTGTGTAACTCAATGAAGCTATGAGTGATGCCATGAAGGGCCACCAAGATGGATCGGTCATAGTGAAAAGTTCTGACAAAATGTGGCCCACTGGAGTAGGGAACGTAAATCCACTCCAGTGTTCTTGCTGAAAGAACTCCATGAACAACACAAAGAGGCAAAAAGTTATAGCACTGGAATATGAGGACCCCAGGTCAGAAGGTGTCCAATATGCCACTGGGAAGAGTGGAGGGTAATTACTAATTGCTCCAAAAGAATGAAGTGGTTGTGCCAAAGTGGATCAATGCTCAGTTGTGGATGTGCTTGGTGGTAAAAGTAAGATCCCATGCTGTAAAGCACAATACTGCATAAGAACCTGGAAAGTTAGAGCCATAATCAAGGTAAATTGGACTTGGTCAAGCAAGAGATAGCAAGAGTAAACATCAACATCTTGCTGCTGCTGCTGCTGCTAAGTCACTTCAGTCGTGACCGACTGTGTGACCCCATAGACAGAAGCCCACCAGGCTCCCCCTTCCCTGGGATTCTCCAGGCAAGAACACTGGAGTGGGTTGCCATTTCCTTCTCCATCAACATCTTAGGCATCAGTGAATTAAAATGGACAGGAATGTGCAAATTTAATTCAGATGACCATTACATCTACTACTATGGGCAGGAATCCCTTAGAAGAGATGGAGTAGTCCTCATAGTCAAGAAAAGAGTCTGAAATGCACTACTTGGATACAATCTGAGAAACAACAGAATAATCTCAGTTTGTTTCCAAGGCAAACCATTCAACATCACAGTAATCCAGTCTAAGGCCCAGCCACTGAAGCTGAAGGACCTAAAGTTGACTGGTTCTACAAAGACCTACAAGACCTCCTAGAACTAACACCCAAAAAATGATATCCTTTTCATATGGGATTGAAATGCAAAAGTAGGAAATCAAGCGATATCCTGAGTAACAGGCAAGATGGCTATAGATTCTTTGTAGCTGAAGATGGAATAGCTCCACATAGCCAGCAAAAACAAGACCTGGAGCTGACTGTGGCTGACATGAAGTCCTTATTGCAAAATTCATGCTTAAATTAACAAAAGTAGGAAAAACCACTTGGCCATTTAGGTATGACCTTAATCAAATTCCTTATGATTATACAGTAGAGGTAATGAATAAATTCAAGGAATTCTATCTGATAGAATGCCTGAAGAACTATGGACAGAGGTTTGTATCATTGTTTAGGAGGCAGTGACCAAAACCGTCCCAAAGGGGAGAAATAAAAAAACCAAAAAGAAGCAAGAAGGCAGTATAGTTGTCTGAGCAGGCTTTAGAAATAGTTGAGGAAAGAAAAGAAGCAAAAAGCAAGGGAGAAAGGGAAAGATATATCCAACTGAATGCTGAGTTCCAGAGAACAGCAAGGAGATTAGAAGGCCTTCTAAAATGAACAGTGCAAAAAAGGAGAGGAAAATAGTACTCTTCAAGAAAACTGGAGATACCAAGCAAACAGTTCATGCAAAGATAGGCTTGACAAAGGACAGAAATGATAAGGATTTAACAGAGGCAGACTAGATTAAGAAGAGGAGGCAAGAATACACAGAAGAACTATTAAAAAAAAGGTCTTAATGACCCAGATAACCAGGATGGTGTGGTCACTCACCTAGAGCCAGACATCTTTGAGTGTGAAGTCAAGTGGGCTTTAGGAGGTATTACTACAAAGAAAGCTAGTGGAGGTGTTGGAATTGCAGTTGATTTATTTAAAATCCTAAAATAAGATGCTATTAAAGTTCCACACTAAATATGTCAGCAAATTTTGAAAACTCAGCAGTGGACACAAGACTGGAAAAGGTCAAGTTTCATCCCAATCCTAAAGAAGAGCAGTGCCAAAGAATGTTCAAACTACAGTACAATTGCTCTCATTTTACATGCCAACAAGGTTATGTTCAAATGCTTCAAGTTAGGCTTCAGCAGTATGTGAACCAAGAACTTCCAGATGTAAAACCTGGATTTTAGAAAAGGCAGAGAAACCAGAGATCAAATTACCAACTCTCATTAGATCACAGAGAAAGCAAGGAAATTCCAGAAAAACATCTGCTTTATTGACTATGCCAAAGCCTTTGACTGTGTGGATCATAACAAACTATGGAAAATGCTTAGAGAGATGGGACTAACAGACCACCTAACCCATCTTCTGAGAAAACTAAGTGCGGGTCAAGAAGCAACAGTTAGAATCTTACATGGAACCACTAAATGGTTCAAAATGGGGAAAGGAGTAAGACAAGGCTGTATACGGTCACTCTGTTTATTTAACTTCTATGCAGAGTATATCATGCGAAATACTGGGCTGGATGAATCAAAAGCTGTATTCAAGGATGTCTGAAGAAATATCTTGACTTGACTAGACGGACCTTGGTTGGCAAAGTAATGTCTCTGCTTTTTAATATACTATCTAGGTTGGTCATAACTTTCCTTCCAAGGAATAAGCGTCTTTTAATTTCATGGCTGCAATCAGCATCCGCAGTGAGTTTGGAGCCCCAAAAAATAAAAGTCTGACACTGTTTCCACTGTTTTTCCATCTATTTCCCAGGAAGTGATGGGACCAGATGCCATGATCTTTGTTTTCTGAATGTTGAGCTTCAAGCCAACCTTTTCACTCTCCTCTTTCACTTTCATCAAGAGGCTTTTGAGTTCCTCTTCACTTTCTGCCATGAGGGTAGTGTCATCTGCATATCTGAGGTTATTGATATTTCTCCCAGCAATCTTGATTCCAGCTTGTGCTTCTCCCAGCCCAGCGTTCCTCATGATGTACTCTGCATATAAGTTAATAAGCAAGGTGACAATATACAGCCTTGATGTACTCCTTTTCCTATTTGGAACCAGTCTGTTGTTCCATATACAGTTCTGACTGTTGCTTCTCAATATGCAGATGATACCACTCTAATGGCAGAAAGTGAAAAGGAACTAAAGAACCTGTTGATGAAAGTGAAAGAGAAGAGTGAAAAACCTGGCTTAAAACTCAACATTCAAAAAACTAAGATCATGGTATCTGGTCTCATCACTTCATGTCAAATAGTAGGGGGAAAAGTAGAAGCAGTGACAGATTTTATTTTTCATTGTGGATGGTGACTGCAACAATGAAATTAAAAAATGCTTCTTTGATGAATGATTGGTTCTGAGGTCCCTGCCACACTCCAGCAATATTAGTGTGGCTGCTTTAAAAAAAAGAAAGAAAAAACCTGTGTGTCTGGTCACTTATTTCTCTAAAATTATCTCATTGCCTGGGATTCAATCTTCTCTCAATATACTTGTTCTAGAACATTACGTACACAGCAAATGTAAACAGATTTGAAGAAGAAACAGGAAAGACAGTTAATATTAAAGAAAAATGTATATTTTGTCTTCATGTTTAACCTTTTTTTTAAGTTGCATGAATGGAAAAAACAAATAAATCCTGTCTACAGGGTCTGTAAAACTATCTTGTCTGTTTAAGTTTCTTGCTCATACCTCATGCAAACTAGAACTTAGTGTGGTACTTGGCCATATTCAAACACCTAAGAGTCATGCAACTGATACTTTGGTTTGAAGCACCTAATCCTTCCTTTCAAAGTAGACACAACCATACTGCATTCTTCCTGAGGATTTTGTCTATCAGTATGTTGCCATGAATTACCTCTACCACCTTTCCTCTTAAGAATCAAAACCAGCTTGATTTGGCAATCTTCTCTTTTCCAAACAAAATAGAGATGAAATACTTAAATTTCCTCAGTGTTTGTAGATATTGCTTTGTGCATTCCATTTAAAACCGTAATCTAGTTTGTAAAAGAGATGGTGACATATGTCAATAAGGCTTCAATGACCAAAAAAAAAAATGCTTGGAAGGAAAGTTGTGACAAATCTAGACAGTGTATTAAAAAGCAAAGACATCACTTTGCTGACAAAAGTCAGTATAGTCAAAGTTAAGCTTTTTATCAGTAGTCATGTATGGATGTGAGAGTTGAACCATAAAGAAGACTGAGCGCCAAAGCAATGATGCTTTCAATCTGTGGTGCTGGAGAAGATTCTTGACAGTCCCTTGAACTGCAAGGAGACCAAAGCAGTCAATCCTAAAGGAAATCAATACTGAATATTCACTGGAAGGACTGATGCTGAAGCTGAAGCTCCAATACTTTGGTCATGTGATACGAAGAGCCGACTCATTGGAAAAGACCATGATGTGGGGAAGATTGAAGGCAAAAGGAGAAGAGGACAGAAGAGGATGAGATGGTTAAATAGCACCACTGACTCAGTGGACATGAATTTGAGCAAATTACAGGAGATAGTGAAGGACAGGGAAGCCTGGCGTGCTGCAGTTCATGAGGTCACAAACAATTGGACACAGCTTGCTGACTGAACAACAATTGTCTCTCATTATGCTCCTCATCAAAGAGAAAATAATTACAAACCATCATAGTACTTGTGGGAAGGAATATCCAAGAATTATGGGTGGCCATACAATTCCCATAAAAGAAACAGCAAAAGTTGTAAGTGGAACTTCTAATTCCTCACTGGAAAAATGTTCCCCCAAAATGTGTACAACCATAAGGGTTGAAAGTTGATGTTCTGTTTTATAAAATAAAACTTAAATATACATTAGTTGAAGTATGTGGCCTTAAACTTTTAATTACATCTTCTTTAGTGGATAAATGGTACATATACAAGTAGTTATAATAATTAAACATAAGGTAACAATTGCATTTTAATTTGTAGCTAAAGCATGAGGTAAATTTTATATGTATGAAAATTGTTCTTCTTAAAAGGAACAAGAGACAAGAGAGAGAAATTATTTTTCTATATCATATGTTTAAAGGAAACTTTAAGCCACTTACACCAACGTTGTTACATCTAGTCACCATGTCTTTGAATTCATTTTCATTTCCTGATCTTGTACATAACTTGTAGCTAACTGGTTGGTATCTTTCCCACCAAGGTCTTGAAGGGTCAGTAATCACAGCATTTTCATTGGGTGGGGAGACCTACAAATAAAACAATGTTAATAAGTATCAATTTATGACTCACTTTATATCACTGAATACTCTATAAACTAATCAATAGTCTAAAATTATTTCTGAATCTTTGGCAGCTACATTTTTTTACAATTGGTTGAAAATATTAACATTGCATTGGAAATATCCTGCTGAAAAAAATTTCTTAGAAATAAAACGTAAAGTCACTGACAATTTCAAATTTTTTTCTTCCTCAGAAAACTGTTTTACTTAAAGTACTTAACTGTGAACTAAAATGTTGTCCCAGCTTTCAGACACAGAGCATACTACCATTTACTCTCAACACAGCAAAGTCTGCAATTGATACAATGAACAATACTCACCTGAACTCCTCCAAATCCTTTGGGGGCTAAGTATCGCTCACATTCAAGAGCAACATCAACCCAGCGCCATTCAAACAGATGAACAATGGATGTCCGTCCAGATTTGGTGTGTGGGTCATACTGAGCCCAGCAGAATCCAATCGCTGAAAGTAACAGAAAAAACTTCATTTTGCTTTGAAGTTGTCAGTGTTCTTTCCAGCAACTATTTATATTACTATAAGAAGTATATATTACAAAGTAAATGTTAAATGAACAAACACTTGAGCACAAACTGTTTATTCATAATCTGAAAAGAAATATTGATTATAATTTAAACAGATGAAGAACATCCATAAAATCTCCCAAGAATACCATCTAAATGAGCTTTAATAACAATGCTTTCTTTATCGTGGGAATACTAACCTTTTAAACATCTGGCATTAAATATATATAAAGTGTGTAATCATGTATTATTTAACTAGGATTAGACCTTATATCTACAGTCCTTCACTAATAGAAGGAAAATAACAACTAGAGTCACCTGAACTCACAGTCAAAATATTTCCCTATCTATTGCAAACATTTGCAGTGTTTCCATTTCAAAATGAACAAAATATTCAGTTCAGTTTTGGCTTTACCCCCAACCAAAATTTTTCATTATTGAAGTTTATGCATTAAGAAATTAAGTTTCATTATGACATTTTATTCTGAGGTTAATAAGAGATATTAATTATACATACAATCATAGTATATCAGATAAATCAAGAGACTAAATAAAGAGGAGTTATTCTGTGGCTTCTTTTCCATTAGGACATCATCACAGGACTCAAGTTTGACCAAGCATAAGATCTTTAAGCTTTTTCACTCCAGGAGTGCACACAGAGCATCTGAGCAAACCCCTTAGTTAAAGCGTTGTATCAAAACATCTATTCTGATGTTCTGGATTTTTTTCAAAACTATAGATTTCACCATCAAAAACAGTGTCACTGTCAAAAACTTTGGATTCAGATAAGGTAAGTAATTAAATGCTAATGATCACAGTACTGAGGTAAAGCATATTTCACAATATAAGTATTGGTGCATTTACATTCTATTTCTAATCTTAAAAATACATTAGGGCAACAAGTCAATTCTTAGTAGGAAATATGGCGATTGAGTAGGGGGCTTTCAACTGCATTAGGGGTCAAAGTGAGCCTGGAGTGATGATTCTAGATAATCAAAAAAGAAACAAAGAATAGATCTGATGATTGAAATAATTCTAACAGCTCTCTAATTTCTAACAGAAAATGATAAAAATCATTGGGAATTCTAAAGTGTTTCTGCTTGGCTACAGGGGATGTTTCATTCTCTTTTAGTGTTAAGATTCTATGATCTTCATCTGCAATAGTACAGTTGTTTGTTCTGAGAATAAGAGAAGACAGAGGAGTTTTATCTTGGAATTCAGGAAAATTTAATGTCCATAAAATCCATACACCCAACATTTCAAGTCAGAAATATTTTGTGGTGGGATTAACATGATCAGAAGTTGTAATAACAATAACATTCAACTAATAAAAACAAAAAAAAGAACTGAGATACAAGATTTCTCTCTTTCCCAAGAAATTAGGAAATCTGAAGAAAGGACTCATGAAAAAAATAAAGGCAAAACTTGATCAAATGATTAAGGGTAAGGAGTGATTCTGAATAATATAAATGCCTCTATCTCTAAGATGGATAGTGGTCAAGTTCCCATAGATTGACTGGTAAAGTCTAGAGAAAGAAACTATGCATGTGAATTGAAATTCTTTCTAATATAAATAAATTAAAAGGTGATGATGATTGGATATTTAAGCAATATAGTGTTGCAGGAAAGAGATTCCTAGTAGACTAAACAAGACTGGCTAAAAAGCTCTATTTTGGCTTTGGTGTGGAAGCGTGGTTTCAACAGCATAGTCTTTTAACAAGGAAACTTAGCATCAGCAGGAAAGGGGCTGGTGGTCTATATTAGTTAAGAGGTAGTTCCACATGGTAGCTTAACAGGCATCAAGGAAGCCATAATGCAAACAAGGAAAGTTGCAGGTTGTCACATAGTTCAGAAGAAAACAATTTTGTTTGAGATATTGTATCACATCTTCCAGGTAGAGAATCTTGAAGGCTTTGAGGGCAAGCTGTCAGTGCCACAGTAAATAGATAGTCAGAGTTTGAGACATATGAAACATATGAATCTTCAGACACATCTTCACTGAGACCAGAGTGTTGCTATGCATACCTAATTGAGCAAACAAAGATATTGGTTAAAGAATCCATTTTATTCAGCAAATTTGCACTGTTAGGGAAAATAAATGAATTAATTTTGAGTCTAGGATATAGTGAAAAATTAAGATCATATGGAGTTGATCACCATTGAAATGAGGGGTTATGTGTGTGCCAGCAAAGTGATATGACAAGTGAGTCCAGAAAAGAGAATTTTGGAGAGATACTATAGAGCAAAAAGAAGCATAGGAATTAATAGGAATGCTTTGGATTTGAAGTGATAAAAACAATCAAGTAAAGTATGTTAGTTTTGTGACTAGAAAGTAAGGGATACAGATAGCTTTGGACTGGAATTAAAAACTCAAAAAACCTTAAGACATTTTTTGTTTCTATCTCTTGGCTCTGCATGCCTATGTCTTGGCTTAATTATCAGGCAGGCTTTTGCCACACAGTGGCAAAACTGTTCAAATGCAAAGTTTACTTCCCACCAGTCTGGCAAACTCAGAGAAAAAAACAAACACCTCTTTCTCAACAGTTTAAGCCAAAGACTCAAGACTGATTCTTAATTGGTTTCTGACTTGGTTTATAAACCCATCCCTGAACAGAATATTATGACAAGGAAATGGATTGTCTTGATTGTCCCATCCTAGATCATATGCCTACCACTGCATGTGAAAAATAAGGCTAACTATGCATTAACATACAGAGCTTCCCTGGTGGCTCAGACAATAAAGAATCCGCCTGTGATGCAGGGGACCTGGGATCAATTCCTGGGTCAAGAAGATCCCCTGGAGAAGGGAATGGCAACCCACTCCAGGATTCTTGCCTGGAGAATTCCATGGACAGAGGAGTCTGGTGGGCTACAGTCTATGGGGTAGCAAAGAGTCAGACACAACTGAATGACTAACACTTTCACTTTCATGCCTTAACAGAATGGGGGAAATATGGTCTATGTGTGATTTCTTAACAGGAAAGCTATGTGCTATTACCAATAAAGGAGGAGAAGATGCTTGACAGGAATAAATATTGATCACATTGCACATGTTGAAATCTTCTGGTTCATGTGGATAATATCCTAGAAGATATTATCACTAAAAGTCATTGCTAACTATGGAAATCTTCTGATTCATGTGGATAATATCCTAGAAGATATTATCACTAAAAATCATTGCTAAATATGGAAGCTATATAATCAGAATTATGGTAATGGAAAGTATCATGGATATATAAGTATGCTAATACATTGGTGATATAGTATACAATATTTGTCATGAAGTGCCTATGATAAAAGCTGAGTTTGGTTTTTGTTTGATATTTCATATATATACTTGCCTTTGTTATTTTTGTCCTGTATTATTATTCCAAATTCTGAAGGTTTTTTTTCCATATGACTTTGAGATTCTTCCTATTAAATTATATAGAGTATATTTTTTTACTCAAATGACATTATCCTCAAAGACACTAAATAAAGCTCTTAGGCTGATCCACATGTCTTCCTTTAATCAATGGAATATTTTCACACTGAAGCAAGCAACAGCTTTGTGTCCTTTCATGATTAGACTTGGTCCCTGTATTTCTGTCTTGAACCATAAAGAGAATATACCTTGAATAGCCACTGATTAAAGAAAATGGATCAGATGTGACTTTAACTGACAGCCTGAAGTCAAATCCAGGTAAACTGCAGCATGAAACAGAGATATCTCAAACTGCAGACCTCAGAGCAAGAAATATAAGCGTTTGTTGTTTTAACTGCCTGAAATTTTGAGTTTATTGATTATGCAGCACTATTAAAACTGAAAACTTTTTATACTATTTGTGAGTTACATTCTACTTATTTTCAACATTATACGTTGCTGTATAAAAATAGTGCTGTAAAAAATAGTAAGAAGATTTTGACATATTACAGATTATTTCATAATACAGGCTTCCCAGGTGGCGCTAGTGGTAAAGAATCCACATGCAAATGCTGACATGCAAGAGACAAGCATTAGCTCCCTGGGTTGGGAAGATCTCCTGGAGTAGGAAATGGCAGTTCAGTTCAGTTCAGTCGCTCAGTCGTGTCCGACTCTTCGTGACCCCATGAATCACAGCACGCCAGGCCTCCCTGTACATCACCAACTCCTGGAGTTCACTCAAACTCATGTCCATCGAGTCGGTGATGCCATCCAGCCATCTCATTCTCATCCCCTTCTCCTCCCCCAAACCCTCCCACCCCCAAACCCTCCCAGCATCAGTCTTTTCCCGTGAGTCAACTCGTCGCATGAGGTAGCCAAAGTATTGGAGTTACAGCTTTAGCATCAATCCTTCCAATGAACACCCAGGATTGATCTCCTTTAGAATGGACTGGTTGGATCTCCTTGCAGTCCAAGGGACTCTCAAGAGTCTTCTCCAACACCACAGTGCAAAAGCATCATTTCTTGGGCGATCAGTTTTCTTCACAGTCCAACTCTCACATCCATACATGACCACTGGAAAAACCATAGCCTTGACTAGACGGACCTCGGTTGGCAAAGTAATGTCTCTGCTTTTTAATACACTATCCAGGTTGGTCATAACCTTCCTTCCAAGGAGTAAGCGTCTTTTAATTTCATGACTGCAATCAGCATCTTCAGTGATTTTGGAGCCCAGAAAAATAATCTGACACTGTTTCCATTGTTTCCCCATCTATTTCCCATGAAATGATGGGACCAGATGCCATGATCTTTGTTTTCTGAATGTTGAGCTTCAAGCCAACCTTTTCACTCTCCTCTTTCACTTTCATCAAGAGGCCTTTGAGTTCCTCTTCACTTTCTGCCATAAGGGTGTTGTCATCTGCATATCTGAGGTTATTGATATTTCTCCTGGCAACTGCTCCAATATTCTTGCTTGAGAAACCCCATGGACAGAGGAGCCTGACAGACTCCATGGAGCTGCAAAGACCTGGACATGACTGAGCACACATACATACATTTCATAAATGACTTCACAAAAATTTAACCATTAAACCTCTCAGAAATGGCCTTCCCTTGTGGTTTAGTTGGTAACGAATACGTCTGCAATGCGGGAGACCTGGGTTCAATCCCTGGGTTGGGAAGATCCCCTGGAGAAGGAAATAGCTACCTACTCCAGTATTCTGGCCTGGAGAATTCCATGGATTATACAGTCCATGGGATTGCAAACAGTCAGACACAACTGACTCACTTTCACTTTGGGCTTCCCTAGTAGCTCAGATGGTAAAGCATTTGCCTGCAATGCAGGAGACCCAGGTTTGATCCCTGGGTCAGGAAGATCCCCTGTAGAAGCAAATGGCAACCCACTCCAGTATTCTTGCCTGGAGAATTTCATGGACAGAGGAACCTGGCAGGCTACAGTCCATGGAGTTGCAGAGAGTTGGACATGACTGAGTGACTAACACACACACTCTCAAAAATATTTCCCATGTAAGGTATTGAAATTAAATATAAAAATATAATATTTTAAAGGTTTCTTCCTGTGCTTAAGTTTAAAAACAACATATCATGCTCCTATAGATGTTTTCAAGCTGCCCAGCACAAGGAGGGAGAATGTGAGGACAGGCAATCCAGCCCCTAAACATCCCTTTGCAACTCCATACAGAGTAGCCTCATTGCTATATTTTTCTTTTGGTATTTCACATAATGTTTTAATTTTAGAAAGGGCAGAGCAAGGAGATTATTCTGATAAGTTAAAACACAAATTTGTAACCTAATTGACTATATAATCATCTTAAATAGAAAATTACAAATTTTCCCCTCACTCCTAAAGGTAATTTGTTTATATATACACTAATTAAATCCACATGTAAATAGCTAACAAAATAACAAAATAACTATGCTACTGATTCATCACAGAGGAAATTTTCCTTTCCTACACAGTCTAAATAGCCACATTATAAAAAGTAGGCATTTTCCCTATCACCCCTTTAACCAAGCCTTTACTAGAATATGTGCCACGTTAAACATTGTTAATTTAAAAGATTCTAGCTGCATGTGAAGGGTACTCTTGAGAGAGGAAGTGAGATATTCTGTCATTTGCATTCATAAGAGTCTCCATCTGTGGAATATATATGTTACTGCTAAATAGAAAATAAACATACTTCCAAGCAACTTTTCAGCTGATGTGTAAGTAGAAATGATAATTACAGATTTTGTCACTCAAGGCATTCTTTAGTCTTAAGTGCAAAATGATAGAGTAGGCAGAGACTGATATTTAGTGGTTGGAAGACTGCTCAGAGTCTACTTACATATCTTCCCCATTATGATATTACTACCAATGCAGTCATACTTCTGAGTTAAGATTATTTCCAGGAGATTCTTAAAATAACTGTTAAAATTTAATTCAGTTAATATAAACATTCAGTTCAGTTCAGTTCAGTCTCTCAGTCATGTCCGACTCTCCGCGACCCCATGAATCACAGCACGCCAGGCCTCCCTGTCCATCACCAACTCCCGGAGCACACTCAAACTCATGTCCACAGAGTCGGCGATGCCATCCAGCCATCTCATTCTCTGTCGTCCCCTTCTCCTCCCGCCCCCAACCTTTCCCAGCATCAGAGTCTTTTCCAGTGAGTCAACTCGTCGCATGAGGTGGCCAAAGTATTGCAGTTTCAGCTTTAGCGTCAGTCCCTCCAATGAACATCCAGGATTGATCTCCTTTAGAATGGACTGGTTGGATCTCCTTGCAGTATAAGGGACTCTCAAGAGTCTTCTCCAACACCACAGTTCAAAAGCATCGATTCTTCAGTGATCAGCTTTCTTCACAGTCCAACTCTCACATCCATACATGACCATGGGAAAAACCATTGCCTTGACTAGACGGACCTTGGTTGGCAAAGTAATGTCTCTGCTTTTTAATATACTATCAAGGTTGGTCATAACTTTCATTCCAAGGAGCAAGCGTCTTTTAATTTCATGGCTGCAATCAGCATCTGCAGTGATTTTGGAGCCCAAAAAAATCAAGTCTGACACTGTTTCCACTGTTTTTCCATCTATTTCCCATGAAGTGATGGGACCAGATGCCATGATCTTTGTTTTCTGAATGTTGAGCTTAAAGCCAACCTTTTCACTCTCCTCTTTCACTTTCAACAAGAGGCTTTTGAGTTCCTCTTCACTTTCTGTCATAAGGGTAGTATCATCTGCATATCTGAGGTTATTGATATTTCTCCCAGCAATCTTGATTCCAGCTTGTGCTTCTTCCAGCCCAGCGTTCCTCATGATGTACTCTGCATATAAGTTAAATAAGCAAGGTGACAATATACTACCTTGACGTACACCTTTTCCTATTTGGAACCAGTCTGTTGTTCCATGTCCAGTTCTAACTGTTGCTTCCTGACCTGCATACAGGTTTCTCAAGAGGCAGGTCAGGTGGTCCGGGATTCCCATCTCTTTCAGAATGTTCCACAGTTTATTGTGATCGACACAGTCAAAGGCTTTGGCATAGTCAATGAAGCAGAAATAGATGTTTTTCTGAAACTCTCTTGCTTTCTCCATGATCCAGTGGATGTTGGCAATTTGATCTCTGGTGCCTCTGCCTTTTCTAAAACCTGCTTGAACATCTGGAAGTTCACGGTTTACATACTGCTGAAGCCTGGCTTGGAGAATTTTGAGCATGACTTGACTAGCGTGTGAGATGAGTGCAATTGTGCGGTAGTTTGAGCATTCTTTGGCATTGCCTTTCTTTGGGATTGGAATGAAGACTGACCTCTTCCAGTCCTGTGGCCACTGCTGAGTATTAAGCCTTTAAAGCTATGGTTTTTCCAGTAGTCATGTATGGATGTGAATGTTAGACTATAAAGAAAGCTGAGCACCGAAAATTGATGCTTTTGAACTGTGGTGTTGGAGAAGACTCTTGAGAGTCCCTTGGACAGCAAGGAGATCAATCCAGTCAATCCTAATGGAGATCATTCCTGAATATTCATTGGCAGGACTGATGCAGAAGCTGAAACTCCAATACTTTGGCCACCTAATGTGAAGAACTGACTCATTGGAAAAGGCCCTAATGCTGGGCAAGATTGAAGGCAGGAGGAGAAGGGGATGACAGAGGATTAGATGGTTGGATGGCATTACTGACTCAATGGACAGTTTGAGCAAGCTCCAGGAGTTGGTGATGGACAGGGAAGCCTGGCATGCTACAATCCATGGGGTCACAAAGAGTCAGACATAACTGAGCGACTGAACCTAATTCTTGTGAGTTCTGCATGACCAAATGTTGCGTAAGGGTAGGAAGGTTTCAAAGGGAGATAAAATCAAAGACAATCATGGGCCATAGATAAGAATTCCAAAGCAAATTAGTATTAGAGAGCGCTTTGAATATTTATTAAAATGTCAGTAGTAAAGAATAGAGAAAATGTATGAAAAGAAACCATAATCGAGGTTCTTTATTATTCATATTCTTTATTAAATTTTTTTTCTTTGACACAAAATGCTCATTACACTTTTTAAAACACAAAGAACAAAGAAGGTGATTTATTTTTCCTTGCTCAATTATTTTTTATTTTTTAAGGAATAGCTAACAGAAGGCTCTGGCTTCTCTCTGCCACTTCACTCACTAGAGGGGGCAGTCTTCTGATTAGTTTGGAAGAAAATATTGGACACATATAGCCTAGTTCCTTCTCTTTCTCTTGGCAATGATTTTTACATATTGATAAATATATTCTGCATTTTTCTTCTGGAGTCACTCTGCCTTTCTAGGGGCCCTGCTCCAGTTCAGCCTGTTGAGTATAAATGTCTATTTAATTCTCAAGTTCACTATTAAGACTGCCATTTGCCCACTGATAAAAACTTACAGAGTGAAGTAAGTCAGAAATAAAAACAACAATACAGTATATTAACGCATATATATGGACTTCAGAAAGATGGTAACGATGACCCTATATGCGAGACAGCAAGAGACACAGATGTAAAGAACAGACTGTTGGACACTGTGGGAGAAGGTGAGGGTGGGATGATTTGAGAGAATAGCATTGAAACATATATATTACCATATGCGAAATAGATCACCAGTCCAGGTTCAATGCATGAGGCAGGGTGCTCAGGGCCAGTGCACTAGGATGACCCTGAGTTATGAGATGGGGAGGGAGGTGGGAGGGAGGGTCAGGATGGGGGATACATGTACACCCATGGCAGATTCATGTGAATGTATGGCAAAAAGCACCATAATATTGTAAAGTAATTAGCCTCCATTTAAAATAAAAAATAAATAAATTTTAAAAAGAAAAAAGAAATACTGTCCTCCGTCCATGAAATTCTTCAGGCAAGAATACTGGAGTGGGTAACCCTTTCCTTCTCCAGGGGATCTTCCCAACTCAGGGCCTCCTGCATTGCAGGTAGGTTCTTTACTGTCTAGTCAACATGGAAGCTCTCTCTTATATTATTAGCTTTTAAATAAAGTCAATGTTTTGGTTTCAATCTTCCTTACACTTTTCTTTGGTTTTTTCAATAAATTTCAACCCAGAAACTGGGACCATTTGGTAAATTTAAAACTAAACCTCTATGAAATGAAACTATATTTACCAAAATATGCTTTTCTCAGAAAACTTTGTATTTAGATATTAGTCACTTTTATTTTCCTTCCCTTTGTTGACTGTTTATTTATTTTTTATTACTTTCTTAAATACAGTATCTTTATTTAAGGTGAAGATAAATACTGTAGTTTAAATATATGTATGGGAGTATATTTTCTCAATTCACAACATTATACATTTTAATCCGTTTACCTTAAGATCTTAAAAACAAAATATAATCACGTAAGAACAAATTAGAGATACACTAGAGAAACATCCCCACCTATAATTTGATATTCTGCTAAAAATAAAAGTCAAACATATACCTCTATTTCTTTTTAGTCAATTTTCCTAAGCATATCTTTTCTAGCATAATTTTTGCCCTGCTTTCTTTCATGCTGCTGCTGCTGCTAAGTCACTTCAGTCGTGTCCGATTCTGTGTGACCCCATAGATGGCAGCCCACCAGGCTCCCCCGTCCCTGGGATTCTCCAGGCAAGAACACTGGAGTGGGTTGCCATTTCCTTCTCCAATGTGTGAAAGTGGAAAGTGGAAAGTGAAAAATGAAAGTGAAGTTGCTCAGTCGTGACAGACCCCTAGCGACACCACGGACTGCAGCCCACCAGGCTCCTCCATCCATGGGATTTTCTAGGCAAGAGTACTGAGGTGGCTTGCCATTGCCACTAATAATGTACTAAAAACAACTTTACAGGGCAATTCATTGTTATTTTACATTAATAGAATACAGAAAATTCCATAAGTTATTTTGAAAAAATTAACATTCCTTTGTTGTTTAATATTTAGGCGATTTTCAGGGAAGTGACACAAACACCACAGCCAGAAACATATCTGTGCATATAGTTTTCAAAAATATCTCCAATAAAACTGCTTTCTGTAAAGGATACCAGCAAAGAATGAGGGCACTGGGTATCATCACTGTGGAAAAATGTCTTCAATTATACCACAATGAGCAAAAACTGGTATTTTTTTATGGAAATATTTTAAAGTATCCAAGAGTAGAGGAAATAATTTATACTCCTCTTCTAAGACTACCAACCAGTGCCGGTCTCCTTTCACTTATCCTCCCGTTTTATTTATTTATTTATTTTTATTTTTATTGGAGGCTAATTATTTTACAATATTATATTGATTGGTTTTGCTATACATTGACATGAATCCGCCCTGGGTGTACATGAGTTCCCCCTCCCTAACCCCTCTCCCACCTCCCTTCTCCCCTTATCCTCCCTCTGGGTCATCCCCACATACCAGCCCTGAGCATCCTATAACATGCATCGACCCTGAACTGGTGATTCGTTTCACATATGATAATATACATGTTTCAATGCCATTCTCCCAAACCATCCCACCCTCACCCTCTCCCACAGAGTTCCAAAGACTGTTTTATACATCTGTGTTTCTTTTGCTGTCTCGTATACAGGGTTATCGTTTGCATCTTTCTAAATTCCATATATATGCGTTAGTATAATGTATTGGTGTTTTCCTTTCTAGCTTACTTCACTCTGTATAATAGGCTCTAGTTTCATCCACCTCATTAGAACTGGTTCAAATGCATTCTTTTTGATGACTAGGTAACACTCCATTGTGTATATGTACCAAAGCTTTCTTATCCATTCGTCTGCAGATGGACCTCTAGGTTGCTTCCATGTCCTGGCTATTATAAACAGTGCTGCAATGAACATTGGAGTACATGTGTCTCTTTCAATTCTGGTTTCCTCAGTGTGTATGCCCAGCAGTGCGATTGCTGGGTCATATGGCAGCTCTACTGCCATTTTTTTGAGGAATCTCCACACTGTTCTCCATAGTGGCTGTACTAGTTTGCATTCCCACCAACAGTGTAAGAGGGTTCCCTTCTCTTCACACCCTCTCTAGCATTTATTGCATGTAGACTTTTGGATAGCAGCCATTCTGACTGGTGTGAAATGGTATCTCATTGTGGTTTTGATTTGCATTTCTCTGATTAAGAGGGATGTTGAGCATTTTTTCATGTGTTTGTTAGCCATCTTTATGTCTTCTTTGGAGAAATGTCTGTTTAGTTCTTTGGCCCATTTTTTGATTGGGTCATTTATTTTTCTGGAATTGAGCTGAAGGAGCTGCTTGTATATTTTGGAGATTAATCCTTTATCAGTTGCTTCATTTGCTATTATTTTCTCCCATTCCGAAGGCTGTCTTTTCACCTTGCTTTTAGTTTTCTTTGCTGTGCAGAAGCTTTTGATTTTAATTAGGTCCCATTTGTTTATTTTTGCTTTTATTCCCAATATTCTGGGAGGTGGGTCTTGGAGGATCCTGTTGTGATTTATGTCAGAGAGTGTTTTGCCTACATTCTCCTCTAGGAGTTTTATAGTTTCTGGTCTTACATTTAGCTCTCTAATCCATTTTGAGTTTATTTTTGTGTATGGTGTTAGGAAGTGTTCTAGTTTCATTCTTTTACAAGTGGCTGACCAGTTTTCCCAGCACCACTTGTTAAAGAGACTGTCTTTTCTCCATCTTATATTCTTGCCTCCTTTGTCAAAGATAAGGTGTCCATAGGTGCATGGATTTATCTCTGCACTCTATTTTGTTCCATTGATCTATATTTCTGTCTGAACTGACCTGAACTGAATACTGTCTTGATGACTGTGGCTTTGTAGTAGAGCCTGAAGTCTGGCAGGTTAATTCCCTCTGTTCCATTTTTCTTCCTCCAGATTGCTTCGGCTATTAGAGACTTTTTGTATTTCCATACAAATTGTGAGATTATTTGTTCTAGGGGCTGTTTATTTTTTAAAAAAACAAAAAATGGATACCAATTTCTTCATTGATTTAGTAACTTTAGAATATAAGGCAGAAAATACCCTGTAACAAATAATGCTTTTCCTTCTCAGGTGAAAAAAATTAATTTATTTTCACTGAAGGAGAATTTTGTTGGATGAAATTTATTAATACTCATTATAGTACAGGAAAACATTTTATAATTGAGCTGTCTTCTACAAAGCCAGGAATATTTCTGAAGCCGTTAGTTTCTGGCATATTGAGGGGCTTTTCAAAATTTTATATTAAGCTTGAAGTGTCCCTGGACTGACAGCTAAATCAAGGGATAGTCCTATTATTTCCATCCCCAGTGATATAAAAATAGTAAGTAGGAAGTAGGCTGTCATTCAAAATCAAATATTTTAACACATGACAATAGACACTTGTAGTGAGGACTGACAAATACAGATTTACACAAACTGGAAAGGTTCATATATTGGCAGACCTATGTGCTAGTGGACTACAGTATAATTTAATTTCATTTAAACTGCACAGCTGAGGGCTGGAAGGAGGAGTATGCAAACCATAAAAGTAATGTAAACTAAAACTTAACAAACTAATTCTGATTTTATCAACTAAGGACTGATAGTTCCTAGAATTTCCCCATGGTAACATATAATTATCTTGCGTAGGTAGAGATATTATATATATTTGGAAATGCTATTGTTGGTATTAATACATCAAACCTAATAGGAAAGACTTGAGGGGAAATGTATTAGTCTCTTTCTCCTTATCCAAACTATTTTCCAATAGTATCTTATAAATCTCCCTTTACAGCCTCAGTAATCAACTGACCTATTTATCACCACATAGTCTCTTTCATTCCTCTGTGCTTCTTTCGCATTTTTTCTTCTTGGAATACTCCTTCCTCTTTTATCCTCCTTTTAAAACCTCCTTATCTAATTATCAAGACCTTCCTTCTCCACAAAGCTTTCTCAGACCATCTCAGAACATGCATCATTTCCCTCCTTTGAAGTCAAACAGTCTATTTGTTGTTGTTCAGTTCTAGCTCTTTACGGCCTTAAGGACTGCAGCACTCCAGGCTCCCCTGTCCTTCACTATCTCCCAGAGTTGACTCAAATTCATGTCCATTGAGTCAGTGATGCTGTCTAACCATCTATCCTCTGCCAGCCCCTTCTCCTTTTGCCTTCAATCTCTCCAAGCATCAGGTCTTTTGCAATGAGTTGGCTCTTTGCATATGGTGGACAAATTATCGGAGCTTCAGCTTCAGCGTTAGTCCTACCAATGAACATTCAGGGTTGATTTCCTTTAGGATTGACTGGCTTGATCTTCTTGCTGTCCAAGGGACTCTCAAGAACCTTTTCCAGCACCATATTTTGAAAGCATCAATTCTTCAGGACTCAGCCTTCTTTATGGTCCAATTTTCACATCCATATTGGAAAACCCATAGCTTTGACTATACAGAGCTTTGCCAGCAAAGTGACATCTCTGCTTTTTAATACGTTGCCTAGATTCGATAACGTTCCTTTCAACGAGCAAGCATCTTTAATCTCAGGGCAGCAGTCATGGTCAACAGTGATTTTTGGAGCCCAAGAAAAAAAAATCTATCACTGCCTTAACTTTAACCCACTCCAGTGTTCCTGCCTGGAGAGTCCCAGGGATGGGGGAGCCTGGTGGGCTTCCGTCTATGGGGTCACACAGAGTTGGACACTATTGAAGTGACTTGGTAGCAGCAGCAGCAGCAGCCTTAACTTTGACTTTTTCCTCTTCTATTCATCATGAAGTGATTAGACCAGATGCCATGATCTTAGTTTTTTGAATTTTTAATTTTAAACCAACTTTTCACTCTCCTCACTCACCCTCATCAAGAGGCTCTTTAGTTCCTCTTTACTTTCTGCCACTAGAATGGTATCACCTGCATATCTGAGGTTGTTAATATTTCTCTCAGCAATCTTGATTCTAGCTTCTGATTCATCCACCCAGCATTCCCATGGTGTGGCACCATTGACTTGATGGACTTGAGTTTGAGAGAGTTTGAGTAAGCTCCAGGAGTAGGTGATGGACAGGGAAGCCTGGTGTGCTGCAGTCCATGAGGCCGCAAAGAGCTGAACTGAGCTGAACTCTGCATATAAGATAAATAAACAGGGTGACAATATACAGCCTTGTCATAAGCCTTTCCTAGTTTCTAACCATTTAGTTGTTCCATGTTTTGTTCTAATTATTGCTTCCTGACCCACACACAGGTTTCTCAGAAGACATGTAAGGTGGTCTGGTATTCCCATCTCTTTAAGAATTTTCCAGTTGGTTGTGATCCACACAGTCAAAGGTTTACTTCAACGAAGCAGTTTTCCTAGAATTACATCCTTTTTCTATGATCCAACAAATGTTGGCAATTTGATCTCTGGTTCCTCTGTCTTTTCTAAATCAAGTCTGTACATCTGGAAGTTCTCAGTTCACATACTGCTGAAACCTACCTTGAAGGATTTTAGCATAACCTTTCAAGTATATGACGTGAGTGGAATTGTATGGTAATTTGAACATGCTTTATCTTTGCTTTTGGGATTGGAATGAAAACTGACTTTTTCCAGTACTGTAGCCACTACTGGGTTTTCCAAATTTGCTGACATATTGAGTGCAGCACTTTAACAGCATCATCTTTGAGCATTTTAAATACCTCAGCTGGAATTATATCCCCTCCACTAGCTTTGTTCATAGTAAAGCTTCCCAAGGCCCACTTAACCACTCTCTAGAATGTCTGACTCTAGGTGAGTGACCACACCATCATGCTTATCTGAGTCACTATTCTACCTAAAAACAAATTATGTGAGTGGCTCAATAAAATGGTTTTGTATAATTCATTTGTGTATTCTTGCCACCTCTCCTTAATCTCTTCTGCTTCTGTTAGGTCCTTACACTTTCTGCCCTTTAATGTGCCCATCTGTTCCGTCCGTTCCATCGCTCAGTTGTGTCCGACTCTTTGCGAGCCAGTGGACAGTAGCCTACCAGGCTTCTCCGTCCATGGGATTCTCCAGGCAAGAATACTGGAGTGGGTTACCGTTTCCTTCTCCAGGGGATCTTGCCAACCCAGGGATCGAACCCGGGTCTCCCGCATTGGAGGCAGACGCTTTAACCTCTGAGCCACCAGGGAAGCCCATACTTGCATGAAATGCTCCCTTGATAACTCCAGTTTTCTTGAAGAGATATCTAGTCTTTCACATTCTATTGTTTCCCTCTATTTGTTTGCATTGTTCATTTTAAGAAGGCCTTCTTATCTCTCCTTGCTGTTCCCTGGAACTCTGCATTCAGTTGGGTATATCTTTCCCTTTCTCCCTTGCCTTTCACTTCTCTTCTTTCCTTAGCTATTTGTACAGCCTTCTCAGACAACCACTTTGCCTTCTTGCAATTTTTTTTTTTTAGTGTGGTTTTGGTCATTGCCTCCTGTGAAACATTATGAACCATCATCTATAGTTCTTCAGGCACTCTGTCTAGCAGATCAAATCCCTTGAATCTGTTCATCACCTACACTGTATAATCACAACAAATTTGAATTAGGTCTGGTTTTTCCTGACTTTGTAGAGCTTCTCCATCTTTGGATACAAAGAATGCAATCAATCTGATTTTGGTATTGATCATTTGTTCACATTCATATCTTTTCTGGGGTTGTTGGAAAGGGTTTTTTGGTATGACCACGGTGTTCTCTTGACAAAACTCTGTTAGCCTTTGCCCAGTTTCATTTTGTATTCCAAGGCCAAACTTGCTTGTTATTCCAGGTATATCTTGACTTCCTACTTTTGCATTCTAATCCCTTATGTTATAAAGGACATCTTTTATTTTTGGTGTTAGTTCTAGAAGGTCTGGTATGTCTTTGCAGAACGAGTCAACTTCAGCTTTTTCAGCATTAGTAATTGGGGTATAAACTTGGCTTACTGTGATGTTGAATTGTTTGCCTTGGAAATGAAATGAGATCATTCTGTCATTTTTGAGTTGCACCCAAGCACTACATTTTGGACTCTTTCGTTGCCTATGAGGGCTACTCCATTGTTTCTAAGAGATTCTTGCCCACAATAGTAGATATAATGGCCATATGAATTAAATTCTTCTATCCTGTCCATTTCAGTTCATTGATTACTGATGTTGATGTTGAATCATGCCATCTCCTGCTTGACCACATCCAATTTACCCTGGTTCATCAACCTAACATTCCATATTCTTATGCAATATTGTTCTTTATAGCATTGGATTTACTTTCACTGCCAGACACATCCACAAAGAACATCATTTCTGCTTTGTCTTAGCCACTTCATTCTTTCTGGAGCAATTAATAATTGCCCTCCACTCTTCCCCAGTAGCATATTGGACACCTTCCAACCTGGGAGCCTCATTTCCGGTTTTGTAATTTTTGCCTCTCCATACCGTTCATGGGGTTCTCCAGCCAGGAATACTGGAATGGTTTGCCATTTCCTCTGCCAGTGGACCCGGAGAAGGCAATGGGAAGCCATTCCAGTAATATTGCCTAGAAAATCCCATGGATGGAGGAGCCTGGTAGGCTGCAGTACATGGGGTCGTGAAAGGTCGGACACAACTGAATGACTTCACTTTCATTTTTCACTTTCACACATTGGAGAAGGAAATGGCAACCCACTCCAGTGTTCTTGCCTGGAGAATCCCAGGGATGGGGGAGCCTAGTGGGCTTCCGTCTATGGGGTCACACAGAGTCGGACACGACTGAAGTGACTTAGCAGCGCCAGTAGACCAGGTTTTATCAGAATTCTTCACTATGACTCATCCATCTCGGGTGGCACTGCATGGCATGGCTCATAGCTTCATTGAGTTATGCAAGCCTCTCACCATGACAAGGTTGTGTATGTTCCATGGAGCAGCAAACAATACATTACCTATATTTTATTGTGCAATGTTAAGTATTTCCCTCTATTTTTGTAAATGTGTGATGCAGTTCTATTTTGTTTTTCAAACTACAGTGGTACATAAACATGGATAACAAGCTTTAAAGTAACTAAAGAGTTCTATGAACTCAACAAATACACATTGGCTTGATTGATATGCACTTGCATTAAAACATAGAGTTTACTTAATCTTTACTAGTGGCCCTACAGCACATAGAAGATAATGTACAAAGCTAAGTCTGACATTTCTGATAGAGGCATTCCTACAAGTCCTATGATCTAGAACTGAATTAGAAATACTAAAATGAAAACAGAGATTTCCTGTCAATGAACATTTAGCTAATGACACAGACTGACTCTGGCAAGATTTCAAATTAGAGTTGCACTTTACTTTCTGCTCCAATTCCAGTGCTTTGTGATTTTCTTATTTGAGTTAGATTTTAGGAGAGTTCATGTTGCCTGACATCAGCATAAAGATAAAGACCACAGCTTCTTAGCCATTAAAAAGAATGAAATAATGCCACCTGCAGCTATATGGATGGACCTAGAGAGTGTCATGGGTTTTCCTGGTGGCTCAGTGGTAAAGAATCCACCTGTAATGCAGGAACTGCAGGAGATGTGGGTTTGATCCCTGTAATGGGAAGGTCCCCTGAAGGAGTGCATGGCAACCCACTCCAGGATAATCCCATGGACAGAGGAGCCTGGTGGGCTACAGTTTACAGGGTCACAAAGAGTCAGACATGACTGAAGCGACTTAGCATGCACACACACAGAGAGTATCATACTGAGTGAAGTAAGTCAGATAGAGAAGGAGAAATATTGTGATATACCATATATGTGGAATCTAAAATGAGATGATACAAGTGAGCTTAAAAACAGACTCACAGACTTTGAGAATGAACTTGTAGTTGCTGAGGGAAAGAATGGGGGAAGAGATAGTTAGGGAGTTTGGGATGGACATATAGACACTGCTATATTTAAAATGGATAACCAACAAGGACCTACTGTATAACACATGAACTATGCTCAATGTTATGTGGCAGCCTAGATGGCAGGGAGTTCAGGGAGAATGGATACATGTACATGTATGACTGAGTTCCTTTGCTGTTCACCTGAAACTATCACAACATTGTTTATTAATTAGCTATACCCTAGTACAAAATAGCAACAATTTTTAAAAAGAATAAAAACCACATATTTAGTGAGAAATTGACGAAATATGCATTTATCCAGAAATAATGGTTAGTGTCGCAAAGAGTCGGACACGACTGAGCGACTGAACTGAACTGAACTGAATGGTTAGTATATTATGTTAATTCAATTCAGTTCAGTTCACTCAGTCGTGTCCAATTCTTTGTGACTCCATAGACTGCAGCATGCCAGACTTCCCTGTCTATCACGAACTCCCAGAGCTTGCTCAAACTCATGTCCATCAAGTGGGTGATGCCATCCAACCATCTCATCCTCTGTCATCCCCTTCTCCTCCTGCCTTCAATCTTTCCCAGCGTCAGGGTCTTTTCTAAGGAGTCAGTTTTTTGCATCAGGTGGCCAAAGTATTGGAGCTTCAGCTTCAGTATATAATTTCTCATTTAATACACCAGGCTAAAAAAGTAGATATTATTTTAATTTTACAGGTGAGGAAACTAAAGTTCAAAGAAGTGTTTCCAAAATGCCCATTAATTGAATTGATGAAAATATAAGCATTTCATGACAAAAAATTCCTTTAAAAATATCCCTCCCCCAAATGGGTTGCATTTTGCAATTACAGACAAATAATAAATATTACCTTTCATTCTAGTGTAAATGGTGCTTTTTGTACCTAAACTCTTCCAACACACTTATTTCTAACTAAAAACAAATTATCTGAGTGGCTGTTAGCCATACTTCACTTTTTCTCCAGTGTTCATGTGCAAGGACAAAAAGAGCAAACAGGTTACATATTTGCCCATCTGTTCAATTTCTTGTGAAAGACCTTTGAAGGTTTCTGTTTTTAAAAATATATCACTTTCCCTTCTGCTTTTTTAAAGTATTATTTTTATTGGAATTCAATTTCTTCTAAAACTTTATAATTTTCTGAAACAAACTGTAAGCTGCATTTGATAAATCTAGATTTGTTTTCTCTTTATCTCTAGATTTTTAAAAAGAGGCTTGCAAAGGGAAACAAAAGAAGACAAAGATTAAATCAATTAAACCAGCCCTAAATAAAGGCCCTGAATTTTTGCCAGTTACTTTCAGATTGGAAGGAAGGAATTTGTTTGATACAGTCATAAGCAAAAGGCAAATGTTCTAAAAAGTTTGGTTTAAATAAAGATTTTTCTATCTTTGAAAAAACCTTATGACTTATTGCTTGATACCACAGAATGAATAATCTCTTTGGTTTATTGAACATAGAACATAAATGTCTTTAGGAAGCCTTTATCATATATTGGTCCAGCATCTAGATGCACTCTATTTGAGTTTCCTTCTTTTGCATGTGAAAAGTGAAAGAGTTAGTTGCTCAGTCATTTCCATCTCTTTGTGACTCCATGAACTATAGCCCGCCAGGCTCCTCTGTCCATGGCATTTCCAGGGAAGAATACTGGAGTGGGTTGCCATTCCCTTTTCCAAGGGATCTTCCTGACCCAAGGATCGAACTCGGGTATCCCACATTGCAGTCAGATTCTTTACTATCTGAAACACCATTTAAGTCTTTAAAGTCATTTCAAATAATATTTTTTCTCAGTGCTGCAAGACAGGGGTCCATTTTCATCCTTTTTCATGAAGAAAATCATTTTTTCCAGCATCATTTATTGAAGAGTCTATCTTTTCCATACTGACTGGTGTTGGCACCCTTGTCAAAGATCGTTTGACCATATATGTGAGGGTTTATATCTAGGCTCTGTTCCATTGGCCTATGTGCCTTATTTTTGTGCCAATACTGTATTATATTGATTACTATAGTTTTGAAATTTAGTCTGAAATAAGGAAGAGTGATGCCTAAAATTTTTTTTTTGTCTTTCTCAAGATTTTCCTCAGATATTCAAAGTATATGGTGATATCATATCAATTTTAAGATTGCTTTTTATTTCTGTGAAAACTGCCATTGGAATTTTGACAGGGATTGCATTGAACCTGTAGATCACTTTTGGTGATATGCAAATTTTAACAATGTTAATCCTTCCAACCCAAGAACAGAGGATAACTACTTGTTTATGTCTTCTTCAGTGTCTTTCCTCAGTCTTACAGTTTCCAGCCAACAGATCTTTCACTACCCTGACTAATTAAGTGTTTTATTATTTTTGGTGCTGTTGAAAATGGGATTGTTTTCTTAATTTCTCTGATGGTTTGTTGTTATTATAATGATTTTTTTTTCATGTTGATCTTGTATCCTGCAAATTTACTGAGTTTGTTTATTAATTCTAACAGATATCTTTCTGGAGTATTTAAGAATTTCCATATATAATATCTTGTCATCTACAAACGGAGACAATTTTACATCTTCCTTTCCAATTTAAATGCCTTTTATGTCTCTGTCTTGCCTAATGTGTTCCTATACTTCTTTGAATAGAAATGGCAAGAATGGACATCCTTGTGAGGTTCCTGATTTTAAAGAAAAAACTCTCAGACTTTCACATTTGAGTATGATGTTATCTGTGGGCTTGTCATGTATGATTTTTATTATGTTGAGCTTGTTGTTTAGCTGTCAAGTCGTGTTCAACTGTTTCATGACCCTGGACTGTAGCCCCCTAGACACTTCTGTCCATGAGCATTGTCAGCAAAAATTTGGAGTTGGTTGCCATTTCCTTCTGGAAGGGATACTATTGATTGAACCCTCATCTCCAGCATTGGTAGGTGGATTCTTTACCAAAGAGCCATCAAGGAAGCCCTATGTTGAGTTACGTTCCTTCTATGCTTCATTTGTTGAGAGGATACTGAATTTTGTCAAATACACATATATCACATTCCTTGCTGTTTTGCAAATATTGCACTTTTCAAAAATTGAAGGTCTATGAGCAAGTTTATAAGTATCGATTTTTCAACACCATGTGTTCATTTTTGTCTCTCTGATACATTTTAGCAATTCTCACAATATTTCAAACTTTTTCATTATGATTATATTTATTATGATGATCTGTGATCAGTGATCTTTCAGGGTTTTACTTCAAAAAGATTATGATTCACTGATGGCTCAGATGAGAGCCTCTTTTAGCAATAAAGTATTAATATTTTTTAATTAAGGTAAGTACACTTTTAAATGTATAATTTGATTGCATACCTAACAGACTACAGTATAAAGATAACTTTTATATGTACAGGGAAACCAAAGAATTTGTATGAATTGCTTTAAGATATTCTCATCATTATGGTGATCTGGTACTGAGCTTATAATATTTTTATTGAGATCCTGTGACACTTATGACCTGAGAAGTCAGGGTAATCAGGAATTAATTAAATTTGGGAAAAAGCAGGAAGAGGATGAGAGGCACATGTCTATTCCAAGGCCTTATCCTTAAGAAGTTTCTACTTCTCAAAAATTGACATAGTTTTCTTTCCTCTTTCATTATCTCAATTTATTTTACAAATAGTTACCCTCATAGATCAGTTGGTAAAGAACCCGCCTGCAATTCAGGAGACCCCGGTTCAATTTCTGGGTTGGGAAATTTGCTGGAGAAGGGATAGGCTACTCACTCCAGGATTCTTGGGTTTCCTTTGTGGCTCAGCTGGTAAAGAATCTGCCTGCAATGTGGGAGACCTGGTTCGATCCCTAGGTTGGGAAGATCCCTTGCAGAAGAGAAAGGCTCCAGTATTCTGGCCTAGAGAATTCCATGGACACAGTCCATGGGTCCCAAAGATTTGGACACGACTGAGGGACTTTCACTTTCACAGAATAATAGTCATAGCATTTAAGTCAAACTACAAACTTCCAGGCCTAAAATTACTAAATTTTTGAAATATTTTGTATAATTTCTCAACTCCTTGTGATAACCTATAGAACTATACATTAGCTAGTATGAAATCAGCTCTCCAGCCTCAGTTTTTTTCTTTCTCTTGCCAATACCACACCTTCAGTCATGCTGGACTTTCCTCATTTTCTTGAATATGACATGTTATTTTTCACTTTGGAGACATTTTTGAATATTTGCCCCCACTTTTCTTCAAATGCTCTTAACCCAGGTTTTAGTTCAGCTGGCTCCTGCTCTTTATGAAGTGAAGTGAAAGTTGATCAGTCATGTCCAACTCTTTGCGACCCATGGACTTTACACTCCAGGGAATTCTCTAGGCTAGAATACTGGAGTGGGTAGGCTTTCCCTTCTTCAGGGGATCTTCCCAACCCAGAGATTGAACCCAGGTCTCCCACGTTGCAGGCAAATTCTTTACCAGCTGAGCCACAAGGGAAGCCATGTTCTTTTAAGCAGTCCCATAAGTCAGTGACTGGCATCACCAGTCATTCAGTTCAGCAAACCAGAAATCTGGTTTCATCTATTGAAGCCCTGTTCTTTTGTCATTCAGGTCCAATTCAGCATCACATTCATATGTTACCACCTCATGCGACGAGTTGACTTACTGGAAAAGACTCTGATGCTGGGAAAGGTTGGGGGCGGGAGGAGAAGGGGACGACGGAGAATGAGATGGCTGGATGGCATCACCGACTCTGTGGACATGAGTTTGAGTGAACTCCGGGAGTTGGTGATGGACAGGGAGGCCTGGCTGCTGTGATTCATGGGGTCGCGGAGAGTCGGACACGACTGAGCGACTGAACTGAACTGAACTGAACTATTTCTTGACTGTGTTCTTTTCTCTCCACTGCCACTATCAAGCCATCCTTTTCTTAAATGACTAAAGTCTCTTATTTTACTAATATTATTATATACAAAACACCACAGACTTACAATTTAAAGTCAGACTTTATTGTTTATAACAAATGCATTGCAGGAAGGATGCAAGGAGACTAATCACAAGCCAGGGCCTGGGAACAACTCATAGCAGTTTTGTAACATATCAGAATCACCTGCTTCCTTTTATATAAAATTGTATCCAGAGGACCCTTTTAAGAGAGGAGTTGAGTAACCATGATAATAAGGTCTATACCCACCCAGGGAAGGGAAAGGAAGATGAACATTGTGAACTTAAGGTTGCAAACTTCAAAAAGGATATTTGAAAGGCATTCTGTTATTGATAACAGTATTTGACAGGAAAGATACTTGTCTAGAGTTTAAAGATCTTGTCCAGGAAAATAAAACATGAAGGATATCTACTGAAATTGTTACTATTAGAATACCTGACTAACAGAACTTCTATTCTTTTGATTATGGAGGGACTCATTAAAATATCAGCATCTACTTTAGCCCATTCTCTAATCACTGTATTCTCTATATGCATATGGAGTGATGCTTTCAAATTAGAAAATCACCACAAGCACCACCACCTTTCCAAAATCCAGCAGTGGATTACCACTTACCTTAGGATAAAAGGCCAAAATTCTTGACGGGATGGTTACATCTGTTTGCATCTGAAGCCTCATTTCTCAGACTCTTCTCTTTATTTTCCTCTAGCCATACTAATCTTTAGTTACTCAAACTCACCCAGCTCCTTCCCCCAGCTAGGAAATTCTGTCTCTTCTACTTGGAATGCTCTTTTCTCACCTCTTTCCCTAACTCAAATTTATCATTCAAATTTCAGTTCAAAGGCAACTTCTACAATGATATTTATCCAGGATTAGGTCAAATTCCCCTCTTATTGTCATGACTTTCTATACTTTCCTTCTTACCACTCACCATAATACTATGAGATAGTATTCTATTTTGGTCTTTATTGAATCCTTAGTCTCAGAACAGAGTCTGGTACATATTTTTAAAGAACTCAATCTGAAAGTAAAGTCTCTCAGTCCTGTGCAATTCTTTGCGACCCCATGCACTATACAGTCCATGGAATTCTCCAGGCCAGAATACTGGAGTGGGTAGCCATTCCCTTCTCCAGGTGATCTTCCCAACCCAGGGATTGAACCCAGGTCTCCTGCAATGCAGGCAGATTCTTTACTAGCTGAGCCACAACAGAAGCCCAAGAATCCTGGAGTGGACAGCCTATCCCTTCTCCAGTGGATCTTCCCAATCCAGAAATCAAATCGGGGTCTCCTGAATTTCAGGCAGATTTTTTACCAACTGAGCTATCAGGGAATCCAGTAAATCAGTTGAGGAAGTAAAACAGTACAAATAGGATACAAGTTGTTTCGAAACATAGGTAAGAAAAATGAAGAGGATACAAGAAAGGAAGTGCAAGGAATTAAGAAATATTTTGAATAAAAGTTAGTAGATTTAAGGTTTATAAGGGGGGGACAGGGCAAGTTAAGAGAAAGGGAAAAAAAATCAAGAAAATATCACAGGTCTCTAAGTGGTGAAACAGAGCAGCAGAGAGTATCAAAAGGTTTGCTGAAGACAAAAATTGAAGGTCACATTTTGGATATGTCAGGTATGAGATGTCTGAAATATTGAGGTAGAGATGTGAAACATCTGTTGTAAATGTGAAGCTGAAGAAGAGATCTGGTTGACAGATTCAGGTCTCTATACCAAAGCATGTGTTTTAAATCCATGGAAATGATTGCAATCACATAGAGAGAGGTTAGAGAGACAGAGAATTAGATCCAACTGAATTCTTAGGTGAAACAGAAGCTAATCCAATAAAAAAAATTCTGAAAAAGAACAATCAGTAAGAGAGAAGGAAAATAAGGAAGGAGTAGAATCATAGAGGGAAAAGGCAATGGCACCCCACTCCAGTACTCTTGCCTGGAAAATCCCATGGGCGGAGGAGCCTGGTAGGCTGCAGTCCATGGGGTCGCGAAGAGTTGGACACGACTGAGTGACTTCACTTTCCCTTTTCACTTTCATGCATTGGAGAAGGAAATGGCAGCCCACTCCAGTGTTCTTGCCTGGAGAATCTCAGGGACGGGGGAGCCGGGTGGACTGCCGTCTATGGGGTCACACAGAGTCGGACACGACTGAAGTGACTTAGCAGCAGCAGCAGCGGAATCATAGAGACCAAAGGAAGAGAGGAAGTGAGAGTGTCTCTCCATATTGAATAGTGTAGTGAAACAGAGCAAGATGAGGATAAAGGAGTACATGGTATTAGTAAAAATATTTTTGATTATGTTGACAACAGCAGATTAAACAAAGTAAAGATGGAAACTGGAGTAAGGAGATGAAAAATGACTGGTGTTGAGGATGTTGAGACTGTGTCATGAAAACTTAGGAGTTTGACAAGGAAGAGAAAAATTGAGAGTCATGGATTTTATTTAGCTGAGAGAGGGGACTGATCTGTCAGAAAAAAAGAAAGACTGTTAAGTTAGAAGAAAAGGGATAATCTAAGAAATAAAGTCCTTCAAAAGGTGAAAATGGAGGGCATGGACTTTGGTAAAATGAAGTGCTCTATGCTCATTATGATAGGATGAAAGAAGTAAATGATAGGGGCAAGTATAGATACAAGATTTATGGGTGAGAACAGAGTTTCCAAGATATGGCTTCTATTTTCTTATTCAATCATGAAAATAAAACAACTGAGAGTTATAGGAATACCTAGATGAGAGACTTAATAAATTCCAAATTTACAATCAAAGTGAAGGAGAATAAATAGCTAAAAGATCAGGAAGAAAATCTGAGTATAGGGTGCCATGAAAGCCCTGCCTAAACATACATCCATATTAGGGGTTAAGAGATGGAACAAAAGCCATACAACATCATCATGTTAAAGCTATTGGAAAGAGAAAGAAAAAGAAGAAAGAATATAAAGTAGGAGAAGATACCTGTGAGCTCAAGAGAATTAAGAATTATCGATTACATAATTTGTTTCTTTTATTTTTTAGCTTCTTAACCATGAAAGGGTCTTTATATTGTGAAACATACCCAAGTGTTATACCTATATGACTGTATGGGGATCATCATTAAATCAGTTATGCTGTGCTGCTGTTAGAAACATTTTATGTAAGAAATACAGATGTGGATTAGAGACACGTAGCTGGGCAAACGGTGTTAATGGCAATAAACATATTTTCAACATGCCTTTTTGAGTTCTTAGAAATTCTTTTGACAGATAACTTAATGAGAATCTTCTAAAATGAAACAAAATGTTGATTGTACTTATAATTATCATTTTTTATGCTTTTCTGTGTTGTTCAAGTTGATTATTACAGCTTTTACCAAAATTAATGAATTATGAAAAGTTATATATTGCATATATAATAAAAAACTATTTCTCTGGATATATATATATATTTATTTAAATTTTATAATTTAGATTCAGCATGAATTGCAATAAATGGATCCTCAGCAGAGTTACTAATAGAAAAATAAGCATTACCATCACAAGAAACATTGATTTCAATTCCTGTACAATTGTCACCAATTTTATCTCCAGAAATAACATCACAATATGTACCAGAAGGAAGACCAGTTTGCAAAGTTGCAGATAATGCCCTGTAAAATGAAATTTAAGATTTAACTTGAATTCTCCACAAGTAAAATCAAGATTAGAGACTGTCTCTAAAATAGTTTGTGTGCTATAGAACTCTAAGCAGTCAAGATCTCAATTAACATAAAATTCAAACACAAAGACCTCTTCAGTGGATATAACTAGTTTTATCAGAGCCAACAAAATTCTTATAGAGGACTTCAGAGTTTACTAGTCAATAATAAATTTTATAGGAAAAAAAATAAGGTTGAAGAGTATCAGTGAAGATTTGAGTGACTTGTGTCCCTTAGAGAAAATTATTATCTTTGGTAAACACAAATATTTTTAATTTGCCTTTGTCTGAACTTAGGAAGATACTTATTACTTTCAAGAATTTAAATTTGATTATTTCTTCAAAATTTTTTTCAAGAAGTTAAAATAAATTGAGGTTGCAGATAAAAATAATCTCACATTTCTATGAAGAAGTATACAGTTTCAAAATATAAAGATGTCTCATAAACTTGTTTCTCCCATCTACAAAAGACAGACATCAAAGGACTAGCAATGAATTCTTGGGGAAGAAAAGAATATACTTTATTTATTTTTTTGTCAGTGAAATATATGTTGGCCTAGAGTAAGCTAAGAAGAGTGGAAGTTGGCCTTGGATTAACTGCTTGCAAAGAGGTCTTCTGAGCTATAGTTCTATATACAAGGGAAACAGTATGCTGGAGGTAGAGAATTATAAGTATCATAAATGAAAATCAGTATGAGATGTCTCAGAAATAAAACTCAAAAATCTCCTGAGGTGATTAAATGACCTTTATATGTACTATATGTATTCATTATATATATGCTTTAAAAAATATTTGTTACAAAGAGACAGGAAAGTGAAAAAGAAGACCAAAAATCCAGATAGTAGAGTAGGTGAAAAAAAGTTATAGAAAAAGATATTTCAGACTAGAGGGAACATTTTTCCATTATTGATTTAAAATCTCTATAAGATATTCTTCTAGAAATTTCACAAAGTTTTTATTAACTATGCTGTGTATTTTATATGAGGGGTATATACATGTGCACCATATCTACCAAAGATGTGCAAGAGTGCACAAAAAGTAATTCCACTTAGAAAAGAAAGTACTTATAAACAGAGGTCAAAAGAATAAGAGTCATCATCAACATTTTTCTTCTAGCCTTTTTTAATCATTATGTTTTCTTAATCTGCCATGTAAAGAATTTTTCAAGATGAAAAAAGTAAATGAGCAGGAAAAGAATAAACCAAGAATATTAGCATAAAATATCATTTTTTACTGATATTTACTTACCAGTCATCATTGTTGAAAACAATGAATCCTTTGTTTCCTCTTCCAAAAGCTACTTGGTTACTACCATTATCCCACCAGTTTGTAAAAGGTTGGCCATCAACCACATTACGGAATATAACCATGTTCCTAAAAAGAAAGAGCATGTGAAATAATGATGAATGCTTCAACAGTGTAAAACAAAATGTTAAGAAAGTTTATTATTAGAGGATACATCTAAATAAGTTTTCCTACCTTATTTGACGCCATCGATGTTCACAGACCCAGCCATTGCCACAAGTAGTATCTGGATTAATAGTAACTTCCTTAATTACTCCATTATTATTTGGTGGCCCAATCCAATCATTAACATCCTCAATTAGCAAAAAAAAAAAAAATCAATTTTAAAAGCTCATATTTAAAATTTTTTTTTTTTAATTTGGGGAAAACTGCTTTACAATGTTGTGTTGGCTTCTGCTGCATAAAAATGTGAATCAGCCACAAGTACATACACACCTCCTGAATGCCCTACCCTCCAATACCACCCTTCCACATTAGCCGTGGGTTGAGCTCCCTGAATAATGCAGCAACTTCCCACTAGCTATCTATTTTACATATGGTGATGTATGTTTCAATGTTACTCTCAATTTTTCCCCCCTCCTTCCCTTGCTGTGTCCACAAGTCTGTTCTCTGTCTAAGTCTCTTCCTACCCTGAAAATAGGTTCAAACATACCATTTTTCTAGATTCCACATATATTCATTAATATATTTATTTTTCTCTGACTTACTTCACTGTATATAACAGACTTTAGGTTCATCCATCTCAGTTCAACTGACTCAAATTCATTCCTTTTTATGTCTGAGCAATATTCTATTGGGCATATGTACCACAACTTTATCCATTCATCTGTCACTGAACATCTAAGTTGCTTCCATGTCCTGGCTATTGTAAATAGAGCTGCTATGAACATTGGGGTACATGTGTCTTTTTGAATAATGGTTTTCTCAGGGTATATGCCCAATAGTGGAATTGCTGGGTCATATGATAATTTTATTCCAAATTTTTAAAGAAATCTCTATACTGTTCTCCATAGTTACTGTATCAATTTACATTCCTACCAACAGTGCAAGCAGGTTCCCTTTTCTCCACATCCTCTCCTGCATTCAATTATAGATCTTTTGGTGATGGCCATTCTGACTGATGTGAAGTGATACCTCATTGTAGTTTTGATTTGCATTTCTTTAATAATGAACGATGCTGAGCATCTTTTCATGTGTTTACTGGTCATCTGTATGTGTTCTCTAGAGAAATGTCTGTTTAGGTCTTCTGTCCCCACCCCCCTTTTTTTTAATTGAGTTATTTGTTCTTCTGATATTGAGCTTCATGAGCTGCTTGTGTATTTTAGAGATTAATCTCTCTCAGTTGCTTCATTTGCTATTATTTTCTCCCATTCTGAGGGTTGTCTTTTCATCTTGTTTATAGTTTCCTTTGCTGTGCAAAAGCTTTTAAGTTTGATTAGGTGCCATTTGTTTATTTTTGTTTTTATTTCCATTACTCTAGGAGGTGGGTCAAAGAGGATCTTGCTGTGATTTATGTCAGAGTGCTCTGCCTACGTTTTCCTCCAAGAGTTTTATAGTTTCTAGCCTTACATTTAGGTCTTTACTCCATTATTATTTTATTTTTGTATATGGTGTTAGGAAGTGGCCTAATTTCATTCTTTTACATGTAGTTATCCAATGTTCCCAGCATCACTTATTGATAAAAGCTTACATTTTTAACATTACATGTGTCCTTATTTTTACCATCTGAGCCACTCATTTAGTACACCAAACCCAGTCTGTTCTATTTGTGTCTTTGTAGTGTCTTCATTTACTATCCAACTTGCTCAGTATTTTTATTGATTTTCTCTTATCCCTAACTTCTCATTCTCTACTGCCATATTTCAAACAAGGAAATGATTTTTTTTAACCCTCTCATTATCTTTCCAAGGAATTACAATGACTTTTCAGTATCACTATTGGAAGTGAGTATAATGTCATTGAAATGGCAAGGACTTTGTTGCTAGAAAAAGGAAGACTAAAAGACTTGGTCTTAGGTTCTCTTACTAAGAATAAGTAACAGGTTCTGTTACTGCTAACAAGGAAAACTTAGTTAATATACATAACTTCTGTGCCTCACTTTCCTCTTCTATAAAATGAAGATACGACTTAGTTTCTATAAAAATTGAATAAAATATGTAAAAATGCCATACAGATGATAATTGCTAAATAGATATTATTTTATTTCATTCCCCTTTTTTCAATAAATATATTTATCAAAATATAACAATATCCTTTACTAAACTGACCAAATTTCTGACTGGTAGTTTCAAAGATAATCAAAGGAAAAGACAGATCATGTCAAGGAACGTTATCAATGTCTATCTTAAATCATATGGCATGATGAATGATGGACAAAACAAGAGTTTTTAGCATGCAGAAGTCTTGGAAAAGCCATGCAAATGTTATGGAAAAGGGGAAATGAACATATGCCATGACTCCTGACATCAGAAATAAATAAAAAAAAACTAATTGTAGTGAAAATTATAAGTTGGATCTATATAAAGGAACACCTAAATATTAAGGCTATCTAAGAATAGAATGAGTTGCTGTAAAAAGTAGTAGTAGACTTCTCAACTTGAAAAGAACCTACTAGAAATTTCAGAAATATCTATCTGAAGAGAATTTTTGCCTTGAGGTATGAAGTTACTGTATGATGCTGCATTTGAAATCTCCAATTTGAAAAGAAAACTTTTCACTAACTTTCCAAATACCTTAATATATATTTTACTCACTGTATCCTTATTTTTAAGTGGTACTTGTTTTGTAGGGGGGTTGGCTGAGAGTGTATATTTGTTATAATTTGAAACAGCCTACATACTCTGTCAACAGAGATCATTCATTTTTAATTTTTAAATATCCACTGCATTGTTAAAAGAGTACTGCATCAAATTTACATTTAATAAATATTTGATAAACTAGTGAATGTAATAGCATCATAAGAAATTAAACCAAAATTAACTTTTTTTTTGAGAAAAATATATTGTGGACAGCACCAAAACTCACTTTTCCATTTTCAAAATGTCTTGGCCAATGGTAGCTTGACATTACTCGTGTAAATCCATAGGGATGAGCGAGCATAAATCCAACTGCCATTTTGTACAGTCTAAAAGGCATAAAATTATAACATTATAGAAGAAAATAATATCTTTAACATCATTAAAATGTAGGTTTAAAAATGGAGAACTTTATTTCTTACCTAGCATCCCAGAATGTAAGAATAGATGCTCCCCCAGCTCCATGCCCTCGCTGATTGTCATGGTTATCAACAAAGACAAGTGCCCTGTCAGAAGGCATGAAACCCCAGCCTTCTCCCCAGTTCCTATTAAAAAATAAATCTTAAAAACACATATATGTATTCTTTCACAATGACTTTAGAGTAACCTAAATGTGTATTCTTTTCACTATAGCACCCTGTAATGAAATTCTATCTCTAAAATGATTAGTCTCAGGGCTTTTAAAATATAATATATATAAATATATTGGGTTGGCTAAAAATTGCATTTGGTTTTTGCTATTATATGGCTCTAGTAGTGCTTAGTTATCTTTCAACTGAAACAACTTAGTTAGATTGTGCTGTGACAACTGTCATAGCAGTATGTATTTTTAAAAAAATATCAAAATTGGTGAATTTTTGTTAGCCATTTTAATATTAATGATAGAAAATAAAAAGCAGCATTTGCAGCATCCCATGCTTCGTTACAGTCATGTCCGACTCTTAGAGAACCCATGGACTATAGAGTCCAGGGAATTCTCTAGGCCAGAATACTGGAGTGGGTAGCCTTTCCCTTCTCCAGGGGATCTTCCCAACAGAGGGATCGAACCCAAGTCTCCCGCATTGCAGGCAGATTCTTTACCAGTTGAGTCACAAGAGAATCCCAAGAATACTGTAGTAGGTAGCCTATCCCTTCTCCAGCAGATCTTCCCAATCCGGAAATTGAACCGGGGTCTCCTGCATTGCAGGTGGATTCTTTACCAACTGAGCTATCAGGGAAGCCCACTATTCCAAGAAACATAAAAATGCAACTGAAATGCAAAAAATGCTTTGGGCAGGGTATGGAGAAGGTGCTGTTGAATGTGTCAAAAGTGCAAATTTTTGTGAAGTTTTGCAAAGTTTCATTTTGGAGATTGCTCACTAGATGATGTTCCATGGTCTAGTAGACCAGTTGAAGTTGATAGTAATCAAATTGAGACACTTTTGAGAACAATCAGTGTGATACCACACATGTGATGGCTAACACATTCAAAACACCCAAATCAAGAATTGAAAATCATTTGCACCAGCTTGGTTAGGTTAATCGCTTTGATATTTGGGTTCCACATAGTTAAGTGGGGAAGAAAACTTCTTGACTATATTTCTGCATGCAATTTTCTAATTAAACATAAAGAAAACACTCAATTTTAAAAACAAAACTGCAACAAAGAATGAAAAGTGGATACTGTATAATAATGTGGAATGGAAGAGATCATGGGACAAGCAAAATGAACCACCAACAACCACATCAAAGGCCAGTCTTCATTCATAGAAGCTGATGCTGTGTATATGGTTGGATTGGAATGGAGTCCTCTAATATGAGCTCCTTCTGGAAAACCAAATTATTAATTCCAATTAGGACTGCTCTCAATTAGATGAACTGAAAGAAACACTCAGCGAAAACCAACCAGAATTAGTCAACAGAAAATGCAAAATCTTCTATCAGGATAATACAAGACTGCATGTTTCTTTGATGACCAGGCAAAAATTGTTACAGCTCAGCTGGGAAGTTCTGATTCATCTGCCATATTCATCAGTCACTGCACCTTCAAATTTCCATTTTTTCAGTCTTTTTCAAATTCTTTTAATGGAAAAAATTTCAATTACCTGGAAGACTGTAAAAGGCATCTGGAATACTTCTTTGCTCAAAAAGATAAAAAGTTTTAGGAAGATAGAATTATGAAGTTGCCTGCAAATGGCAGAAGATAGTGGAACTAAATGGTGAATATATTGTTCAATAAAATTCTTGGTAAAAATGAAAAATGTGTCCTTTATTGACACTTAAAAACTGAAAGAACTTTTTGGCCACCTCAAATTTATCTAGGAATACGTTCCATGCATGTATATATGTAGGAATTACTTAAATTCATGTTACAGGTTTAAAATTTTTGTTATGAAAAATATTTTAGAATTTTTATTATATTATAATTTAGATGGGCTTCAGTTTATGGGTCTCACAGAGCCGGATATGACTGAAGTGACTTAGCAGCAGCAGCAGGACCAACATCCACTACCATATGATACAGAATGAGAAACTGGGTTTAAATAAGCTTTCAATATTATATTGTTATAATGTTAATATTTGAAATCAATTAGTTGATTAATATATGTAATTCTATAGCATGGCTTCATTGTAGGAACTTCATAAATTATAGAATCATTTTAACAATAACCTGGCCTTTACAAATTATATGCAAACATTAGTCAAATCTAGTAGAGTCATACTGAAATCTCTAGATCGAAATCACAGATTAAAATCTCTAGATTATGTTTTGGATCTCAAAAAGCACCTCCTTGTGATTGACATTCTAAATAATAATGATGATCCCTTAGCAGTTAGGGAAGTATGACACTTGTTATTAGTAAATGAATCCTTGAAAGTTGTCTAAATAAAACGTATTAAGAAGAAAATTCATGCTGGGGTAATATCAGAAATAAATCTGTGAAATAATTCAAAGGATTAAATCATATTCCATTTACTTTAAGTAAGCCATCTTCTCGCCACTCCACTTGCGTAGAACTGTGCCTAGTTTTGCACCATACTTAAATTCTGTCACACGGCCATTTCCAAAGTACTCACTGCTTGTAATTGTCTCACCACCCAGATCAATTACCTCATAGAAATGAAAAAAAGAATATCATTTTAAGAAATAATTTTAAAGAATTTTAACTAATAAGTTAAAATTATATAGAAAACAGCTTTATACTATTTATATGAAATGCCCCAAATAGTTTTCCTTATATCAAAATTCTTATTTTTCTTTGCTAAAATATATACTACAATATTAAAAGGAGTATGACAAAGTAACCTGTTGTCCTGTGAGAATGCTGTCCAAATTACTCTTATTCATAAATGATAAAAGTAGCTCATATTTATATAGCACTTAATGTATGGTTGACAATATTTCTCAGTGTTTGATAAATATTACCTCTTTAATTCTCCAAAGAATATAAAGATATAACCATTATCATTTGTCTTTTGGATAAATTTTGAAAAAAAATGTTCCTCAGGTTGATCAATTTACTAAACAAATACAGCTAAATCGTGTTCTAGCCAAGATTTAAAGTCAGATAGCCTGTCTTAAGATAATTACTATATTATTATCTGTCTTCTATAATGACCTCTGGGGATGTTTGCAACCTATATAATTTCTCAGAACTTGCGTAAAAAGCCTCTTATGTTAAACATACAGTCTCTGAATAAAAGGAGGTTAAGGAACACTCTTCTATATAAATGATTCATCCATTAATCTACAGAAACTGTGTTTTTAATGAAATCTGCCATTTATTTTCTGATAAATTATTGATGAATACTGATGATGAATTATACTCTGATGAATAATAAATGTTATTATTTTATATGAACACGATCCATAGAGTTGCAAAGAGTCAGATACGACTGAAGTGACTTAGCATACACATGTATTGACATACCTCCTGGTAAATGAAAGGTCTACTTCCTTCAGGGAACCAGCTTGTGTTTAGATTATGCAGTTTATCCAAAACTGCCTTTATGTCTCCAGGCCACATGTGCTTAGAAGCATCAATTCGGAACCCTGCTACACCAATGTCAATGAGTCGGTTTAGATATTCAGCAATTGTGGAGCGCACATAATCTTTTGCCAATGCAAGATCAAGAAGACCAACCAGACGACAATCTCTGACCTACAGAGGTAAAACTTTGTGACTGATCCTTGGAACTTCACCTCCACCTGAGAATCCATTTAATTATTTTCATTTATTCATTAATATTAATAGATATTTCTATAGTTCCTTCTTTGCACTGGTCTCTGAGGTTACTGACATGCTAGTATAGACATACTTCTGAAATATTTTTCATTATAAAAATGGAGAATGTAGAAAATACAGTGGATGACTTTTTTCATTGTGAAAAATTAGATTTGAGAAAATGTTATTGATTTGAAATTACTTTTAACAGTCAGACTTGGAATCTTGTTTTCCTAAACAATCTAAACTAACATTTAAAATGGAGATCAGTAAGCTACATGTGGGTAATAAAAAGCATAGAAAGCTCATTTTTGCTAAGTACCTGATAAGCAACATTATAGCTCTTAATTTCTCCATTTCCAGTTTTACATTTTCCATCATTAAAATCCCATCCAGAGTATGGGACTTCTGGGAAATCCCTAGTTCCAGGGTTGAAGTAACTGCCACAAGTACTGCTCGTTCCCGCACTCACACCACTTCCAGTCATATGATTAATTACAGCATCCACATAAATGCGGACCTGAAAGAAAAATTTCTATTTCAGTTTGGCTTATAGAGAGATAGAAATTTATATTATTATTTACAGTTTATAGCACATTGATGACACTCCAAAATATTTGTTACTTTATAACTTACCATCTTAGAAGACCAACCGTCAAGTGTAAAAGAAAGCATTGTGAATTGAAGCCCTACATGCATTCTAGCCACTTGGTCAAATGACTAAAGCAGTGAAGAACCTGCTGCAATGCAGGAGATGCAGGAGACATGAGATCGATCCCTGGGTCAGAGAAGATCCCCTGGAGAAGGAAATGGTAACCCACTCTAGTATTCTTGCCTGGAAAATTCCATGACCAAGAAGACTGGTGGGCTATAGTCCAAAGACTTGCAACGGGTCAGACATGACTGAGTAAGCACTGAATATGATAAATTAAATAAACCCCAAACGACCAAAACTATGAAAAAAATGCAAAGACACTATTATTGGCAGGAGATCAGAATCAGTTGAGGCAGCAGAGATTATTGATTTATGAAATTTACATGGGTCATCCTAAGAAAAAAGAAGCCACCTTCTAGTATCTATTTAGGATCAGAAGAAATAAAATTAGGTATTGCCTCTCATTATCCTCATCAAAGAGAAAATAATTATATATCATCATAAAACCTGTGGGAAGGAAGACCCAGGATTATGGGTGGAGAAACAAGTCACATGAACCTATCAGCAAATATTATAAGTAGAATTTCCTATTCAAAACTGGAAAAGTATTTCCCAGGAATGTGTACAGGCAAAAGGCTTAAAAGTTGCTATTTTGCTTTATAAGTAAGCTTGTGGCCTTAAACTTTTCCTTCATCTTGTTTAGTGGACAAATGGCATATATACAAATAATTACAAAAGCTGAATATTAGGTAACAACTAAATTTTATATTTTTAAAATACAAAATTTTAAAAATATAAAATATAAAATTTATTTATAGATAAAGCATGAAGTAAAATTTCAAAGTATATGAAAACTATTCTGCTTAAAAGGAATAAGAGGCAAGAAAGATAAATTATTTTTCTATATAGTATGTTTAAAGAAAACTTTAATTCACTTACACCAACATTGTTACATTTAGTCACCATGTCTTTGAATTCACTTTCATTTCCTGATCTTGTACATAACTTGTAGCTAACTGGTTGGTATCTTTCCCACCAAGGTCTTGAAGGGTCAGTAATCACAACATTTTCATTGGGTGGGGAGATCTACAAATAAAACAAGTTTAATAAGTATCAAATTATGGCTTACTTTATATCATTGAATATTCTAGAAACTAATCAATAGTCTAAAATTACTTCTGAATCTTTGTATTTGCAGCTACATTTCTTTGCAACTATTGAATATCCTGGTGAAAAAAATTATCTTAGAAATAAAACAAGGTCACCAACAATTTCAAATTTTTTCTTCCTCAGAAAACTGTTTTACTAGGAGTACTTTAATTGTGAAGTAAAATGTCCCAGCTTTCAGACACTGAGGATACTACCACTTACTCTCAGCACAGCAAAGTCTGAAACTTATACAATGAACAATACTCACCTGAACCCCTCCAAATCCTTTGGGGCCTAAGTATCGCTCACATTCAAGAGCAATATCGACCCAGCGCCACTCAAACAGATGGACAATAGATGTCCGTCCAGATTTGGTGTGTGGGGTATGCTGAGCCCAGCAGAACACAATGACTGAAAGCAACAGAAAGAACTTCATTTTGCATTGAAGTTGTCAGTGTTCTTTCCAGCTGTAAGAAGCATATTTTACAAAGTAAATGTTAACATGAATAAACACTTGGACCACAAACTCTTTATTCATCATCTGTAGAGAACTATTAATAATAACATTAAATAGATAAAGAACACCCATAAAATTTCCTAGGATTACCACCTAAATCAGTGGTCACCAACATTTTTGGTACCAGGGTCCTGTTTCATGGAAGACAATTTTTCCATGGCTAGCCAGGGGTGGGGGATGATACAGGTGGTAAATTTGAGTGGTGGGAGCAATGGGGAGTGGCAGATGAAGCCTTGTTGGCTCATAAGCTGTACACACCTCCTGCTATGAGACCCAATTCCTAATAGGCCATGGACTGGTACTGGTACCGGTCCATGGCCAGGAGTTTGGAGAGTTGTGATCTAAATGACCTTTTATAACAATGTTTTCCTTATTGAAAGAATATTAAAATATATATAAAGTTCATAATCATGCATTACTTAGGTAGGATTAGACCTTATTTCTGAAGTCCTTTATTAATAGAAGGAAAAAACAATTGGAGTCAACTGAATTTACAGTCAAAATATTGCAAACATTTATAACATTTCAGTTTCAAAACAAAACAAAACAAAAACAGACTATTCAATTCCATTCCGGTTTTACCCTCAACCAAAATTTTTAATCATTTAACTTTCTGCACCAAGATTTAAGAAACCACTTGGAAGATGAATGACCATGAATTGAGGAAACAGACCTTCCTCCCTCCCCTCTTCATCAGATCCTGTGCTTAATGCATTGGTTGTAGCAGTAGAGTGTGGCTTTTTTTCCCTTTTATTTCTTATAACCAAGTATCTCTTATACCTGATAAAACACCGTTAATATATTCACATCCATTTTCCTTCTTAATAAACATGAAATTCTACTAGAGAGAATATAGTACAGGTGAGAAAAAAGTTAATCTAGTCATTCAAAGAGCATTAACTGAGTGTCTGTTTTTTGCTAAGAACATGGATAATATTCAGGATACAATGATGAACAAGACAGACAAGGTACTGTTCTCAAGAAACTTACATTAGAGCAGAAAAAAAAAATACATGAGTAGATAATAATAATAATAATAAAACAATATAAGATGACAATAAGAACTAGTATTAAATAACAGTGTAATAAAATAGAAAATGACTTCACCATCAGTGTATTTTAGACTGAATAGTCAGGGAAGGTACCTTTGACAAAGTGATTTTCAGGTAGAATTTGAAAGATTAGAAGAAGGCAGTTATTTTAAGATCAGAAAAAAGTAATCTAGATAGAAGAAAGTGCAGTAGTAAAAGTCCAAAGTATGAAAAAGCTAAGAATACTCAAATGACACTAAAAAGATAAAATAAATAAAAGTCAGTGCAACTAAAGCAGGTGGCAAAGCAGAGAGGGAAACAAAATGAGGTCAAGAGAAACAGGCCAGATCATGTAGGACCCTATGGAATATAATGAAAGAGAAGGCCACTGAGGGTCAAAAAAGGGACTTAAGAGATTCTGATTAACTTTTAAAAATAATTCTTGCTCTGCTGTGAAGAAAGTGGCTTATAGGAAGACAAGAATGGAGGCAAACAGATCAGTAGGCTTTTTCAGTGGTCTACGAAAGAAGTAAATGGTTTGGTCTGAGCCATTGACAGAACACATTTCACAGGTAAAAAGGCAATAGGTTTATAGATAGATTAGAGCTCAAGAATAAGGGAAAGAGAAAAATTAAAGAAGTGGGTATTTGGTGACACCATTTACTAAGATGAGGAAAAATGAAGTACTAGCTTTGTGGAGGAACTACCAAGAGCACTCTATAAATCCTAATGCTCTGCTTCAGTCCTTCCTCCAACCCACTTTGTGAATAATCTCTATGTCCAAGTTTTTAAAAAAATTATTATTTAGTTCAAGCTGCAGTAACAAGAATAAATTGACCGGATGGTTTATAATTAAACATTTATTTCTCACATTCGTGGAGTCTGGGAAACCCAAGATCAAAATATCAGAAATCCAGTGTCTGGTGAAAGCCCCCTTCCATGATCACAGATGGCCATTTTCTTCTTGTATCTTCACATGGTGTAGACCATTGAAAATTTTACACTTTTTTGCTTCTTACAAGGACACTAATTCTATCAGCAGAGCTTCACTCTCATGAATTTACCTTACCATAATTATTTCCCAAAGGTGTCATGCCTAATATCATCCCACTGAGAGGTAGGGTATCAATATCTGAACTCTGTGGTGGAGTGAAACACAAACACAGTCCCTAGCACCCATCCATTGCAAAATTAAAATTCCTTTATAGTTTACAAGCAACTTTATTCCTTCATGACTTTCAAGTACTTTCAAGATCCCTTCCATCACCCTTGAATACTTAGTAACTATTGTTCCTTTCAGATGCATAACATCTTTATGAAGTTTATCTTGATGGTAAGGTAGGACTACTCTCTATGACAGTATTTTAACTTATAGGATATTATTAAGTAATATTTGATTAATTCTGTAAAAAGTATTTATATGGCCATCACTCTGGAACAAATTTTCTTAAGGGTAGACTTCATAGTTAACGGTCCTTGAAAAACAAATAGCATAATGGCTTATGTGATCAATAAATGGTTGCAACATACAGACTCTAAAATCCAGGTACTGTGTAAGACATTGGTGTAGCTTGGGTTGTGTCCAGATTGATTTTTTTTTAAAGCAAATGAACACTATGTCAGAAATTGTATAATATAGTCTACTCTAATCATTGCAGAAACTTTGCACACATAAAGGAACTAAGGCTAAGAGAGACTGAATAAATTGTCCAGGCTCACAAAATAAATTACAAAGTTGAAATTAGATAATCGTCCTAGCATAGGTCAACATTTTATGTACTATATCAAAGTTTCTCACAGAATTTTTGAGTTGTAATGTCCAATATAGTAGCCACAAGGAACACTTCACTATTAAACCCTTGAAATACAATCCCCATCAGTCAGTCTATCCCATCAGGAAGCTTTCATAAGCCTCTTAACCTTCTCCATCAGAGGGCAGACAGACTGAAAATCAAAATCACAGAAAACTAACCAATCTCGTCACAAGGACCACAGCCTTGTCTAACTCAATGAAACTATGAGCCATGCCATGTAGGGCCACCTAAGACGGACTGGGTTCTGACAAAATATGGTCCACTGGAGAAGGGAATGACAAACTACTTCAGTATTCTTGCCTTGAGAATCTGGTGAACAGTATGAAAAAGCAAAAAGATAGGACACCGAAAGAAAAACTCCCCAGGTAGGTAGGTGCCCAATATGCTACTGAAGATCAGTGGAGAAATAACTCCAGAAAGAATGAAGAGACAGAGACAAAGCAAAAACAACACCCAGTTGTGGATGTGACTGGTGATGGAAGTAAAATCTGATGATATAAAGAGCAAAATTGCATAGGAACCTGGAATGTAAGGTCCATGAATGAAGGCAAATTGGAAGTGATCAATCAGGAGATAGTAAGAATGAATGTTGACATTTTAGGAATCAGCAAACTAAAATGGACTGGAATGGGTGAATTTAACTCAGATGGCCATTATATCTACTACTGTGGGCAAGAATCCCTTAGAAGAAACGGAGTAGCCATCATAGCCAACAAAAGAGGCTGAAATGCAGTACTTGATGCAGTCTCAAAAGTGACAGAATGATCTCTGTTCATTTCCAAGGCAAACCATTCAATATCATGGTAATCCAAGTCTATGCCCTGACCAGTAATGTTGAAGAAGTTGAATTTGACTCTGATGCTGGGAAAGGTTGGGGGAGGGAGAAGAAGGGGACGACTGAGAATGAGATGGCTGGATGGCATCACTGACTCTGTGGACATGAGTTTGAGTGAACTCCAGGAATCGGTGATGGACAGGGAGGCCTGGCGTGCTGTGATTCATGGGGTCACGGAGAGTCGGACATGACTGAGCGACTGAACTGAACTGAACTGAACTGATGAAGATCTACAAGACCTTCTAGAATTAACACCCAAAGAAGTTGCCCTTTTCATTATAAGGGACTGGAATGCAAAAGTAGGAAGTCAAGAAACACCTGAAGTAACAGGCATACTTGACCTTGGAGTACAGAATGAAGCAGGGCAAAGGCTAATAGAGTTCTGCCAAGAGAACACACTGACAAAGCAAATACCCTCTTTGAACAACACAAGAGAATACTCCACAAATGGACATCACTAAATGGTCAACACCAAAATCAGACTGATTATATTCTTTGCAGCCAAAGATGGAGAAGTTCTATACACTTAGCAAAAACAAGACCGGGAGCTGACTGTGGCTCAGATCATGAACTCCTTATTGCCAAATTCAGACTTAAATTGAAGAAAGTAGGGAAAACCACTAGACCATTGAGGTATGACCTAAATCAAATCCCTTACGATTATACAGTGGAAGAGAAAAATAGATTTAAGGGACTAGATCTGAAAGACAGAGTGTCTGATGAACTATGGACAAAGGTTCGTGACATTGTACAGGAGACATGGACCAAGACCATTCCCAAGAAAAAGAAATGCAAAGAAGCCAAATGGCTGTTTGAGGAGGCCTTACAAATAGCTGTGAAAAGAGAAGTGAAAAGCAAAGGAGAAAAGGAAAGATATACCCATTTGAATGCAGAGTTCCAAAGAATAGCAAGGAGAGATAAGAAAGCCTTCCTCAGTAATCAGTGCAAATAAATAGAGGAAAGCAATAAAAAGGGAAAGACCAGAGATCTCTTCAAGAATATTAGAGACACCAAGGAAACATTTCGTGCAAAAATGGCCTCAATAAAGGACAGAAATGGTATGGACCTAAAAGAAGCAGAAGATACTAAGAAGAGGTGGCCAGAATACACAGAAGAGCTGTACAAAAAAGATCTTCACGACTCAGATAATCACAATGGTGTGATCACTTACCTAAAGCCAGACATCCTGGAATGTGAAGTCAAGTGGGCCTTAGAAAGCATCAGTGCAAACAAAGCTAGTGGAGGTGACAGAATTCCAGTTGAACTATTTCAAATCGTAAAAGATGATGTTGTGAAAGTGCTGCATTAAATAAGCCAGCTTATTTGGAAAACTCAGCAGTGGCCACATTACTGGAAAAGGTGAGTTTTCATTTCAATCCCTAAGAAAGACAATGCCAAAGAATGTTCAAACTACCACACAATTGCACTCATCTCACAGGCTAGCAAAATAATACCGTGAACTTCAGTGAACCATGAACTTCCAGATGTTCAAGCTGGATTTAGAAAAGGCAGAGGAACCGGACATCAAATTGCAAACATCTGCTGGATCAGCGAGAAAGCAAGAGAGTTCCAAAAATCATCTATTTCTGCTTTATTGACTATGCCAAAGGCTTTGACTGTGTGAATCAAAACAAACTGTGGAAAATTCTGAAAGAGATGGGAATACCAGATCGCCTGACCTGCCTCTTGAGAAATCTGTATGCAGGTCAGGTTAGAACTGGACATGGAACAACAGACTGGTTCCAAATAGGAAAAGGAGTACGTCAAGGTTGTATATTGTCACCGTGCTTATATAACTTATATGCAGAGTACATCATGAGAAATGCTGGGCTGGATGAAGCAGAAGCTAGAATCAAGATTTTTGGGAGAAATATCAACAACCTCAGATATGCAGATGACACCACCTTCATGGCAGAAAGTGTAGAAGAACTAAAGAGCCTCTTAATGAAAGTGAGAGAGGAGAGTGAAAAGGTTGGCTTAAAGCTCAACATTCAGAAAGTGAAGATCATGGAATCCAGTCCCATCCCTTCAGGGTAAATAGATGGCGAAACAGTGGAAACAGTGTCAGACTTTATTTTTCTGGGATCCAAAATCACTGCAGATGGTGACTGAAGCCATGAAATTAAAAGATCCTTACTCCTTGGAATGAAAGTTATGACCAACCTAGACAGCATATTAAAAAGCAGAGACATTACTTTGCCAACAAAGTTCCATTTAGTCAAAGGTATGGTTTTTCCAGTAATCATGTATGGATGTGAGATTTTCACTATAAAGAAAGTTGAGTACCGAAAAATTGATGCTTTTCAACTATGGTGTTCAGAAGACTCTTGAGAGTCCCTTGGACTGGTAAGGAGATCCAACCAGACAATCCTAAAGGTAATCAGCCCTGAATGTTCATTGGAAGGACTGATGCCGAAGCTGAAAACTCCAACACTTTGGCTACCTTATGCAAGCAGCTGACTCATCTGAAAAGACCCTGATGCTGGGAAAGATTGAAGGCAAGAGGAGAAGGGGACAACAGAGGATGAGAGGGTTGGATGGCATCACCGACTCAACGGACATGAGTTTGAGTAAACTCCAGGATTTGGTGATGGACAGGAAGGCCTGGTGTGCTGAAGTCCATGGGGTTGCAAAGAATTGGATATGACTGAGTGACTGAACTGAATTAAAAGAGAAACATGTTATATATGGAAAATATACTTCAGATTTTGAAGAGTTAATATTAAAAAGAATATAAAAATTTAATTTGTATGTTGTTTACATGTTGAGATACTTTGTGATACATTGTGCTGTGCTGTGCTGTGCTTAGTCACTCAGTTGTGTCCGACTCTGCAACCTCATGGAATATAGCACGCCAGGCTCCTCTGTCCATGAGGATTCTCCAGGCAAGAATATTGGAGTAGGTTGCTATGCCCTCCTCCAGAGGATCTTCCCAACCTGGGGATCGAACCAAGGTCTCCCCCATTACAGGAGGATTCTTTACCATCTGAGCCACCAGGAAAGCCCAGTTAGGCTAGATAAAATTTATTATTTAACATTAAATCCCACAGTTTCTTTTTACCTCTTTTAATATGGCTACTAAAATTTTTACATTACATATGTGGTTTTCATTATATTTCTATTGGACAGCACTGTTGTAGCACCTTTGTCATATTAAGCCTGAGAAAGGACAAGTCCATGCACAAATACAAATAACAATAATAAAGTGAAGGACATAATCATTATTTTAAGAGACATATGAGCAAAGTGTTCTGGGATTCCATTAATAGGGAAATCCTTTGTGACTGACAGGAATAAAGGAATGTAAAATTGCCTTGCCTTATCATACTGTTCATGGGGTCCTTAACACAAGAATGCTGAAGTGGTTTGCTCAAAGAATTGATGCTTTTGAACTGTGTTGTTGTAGAAGGCTCTTGAAGTCCCTTGGGTTGCAAGGAGATCAAACCACTCAATCCTGAAAGAAATCTGTCCTGAATATTCATTGGAAGGATTGATGCTGAAGCTGAAACTCCAATACTTTGGCTATTTGATGCAAAAAACTGACTCATGGGAAAAGACCCTGATGCTCGGCACGATTGAAGGCAGTAGGAGAAGGGGATGACAGAGGATGAGATAGTTAGATGACAAAACCGACCTAATGGACATGAGTTTGAGCCAGTTCCAGGAGCTGGTGGAGTGGAGGCTTGGTGTGCTGCTGTCCATGGGGTCACAAAGAGTCAGACACAACTGAGAGACTGAACTGAACTGACTGAAAATTGCCCTGAAGAATCAGTTTTATTTCAACGAAGAGAGATAAAATGAAATTGTTTTTAAATAAGAAAAAAAATGTGTATCAATTGTAGGAATTGGGCAAGGAGAATAGCAAAAAATTAATATAGTTTTATAGAACATTTAATTAGAAGTGGTGGAGCAATAGGACTTAGTAAAATTATATTGAGGGTCTTGCCAAGTCAGGGAGAAGTAAGCAGACTTCTGAAAACTATGAGAAGCTATAGAAAGTTTTGCTTGTTTTTAAAATGAAAAGTAACATGATTAGATTTTCTGGAGTATAGCAGATGGATTGGCAGGCAGAGAGAACTGGCAGGCAAAGATAGAAATTTATGCAGTAGTAAAACAGAGTAGTGATGAAAAATCTGAACTAGGATTTTAGCAGTAAAAATAAAAATAGGAGATTATGTACCAATAAGTGTCACCCAATGAATGACATTTGCCAGTATCCATACTTTTGTGGAATCTCTTCCTACATAGATTATGGAGTTGGTTTGTAACTTGTTTTGTCCAGAAGGATATCAGCAAATAAGTTATAGACACAGTCAGAAGTTTGATTGTCATCTGCCCATCTCCTAAAAATCTGAGACGATTGTGGTGTGATAACTGGGATAGAAGACCACATGGAGAGATTTAAGTGGCCTGAGCCTTTTCAATCATGTGAACTGACCTACTAGCTAACTGTAGTTGAACGATTGTTCCATAGCTAAATCAGTAGAACTACTTAGTCGACAAAGAGATATCTGAGACATAGTAAGTTATTATTGTTATTTAGCAATAATGAATTAATATAAAGGGGAGAGAGGCAATAGATTTGTGTGTGTTAGTTGCTCAGTCGTGTTGACTCTTTGACCCCATGGACTATAGCCTGCTAGGCTCTTCTGACCATCGAATTTTCCAGGCAAAATACTGGAGTGGGTTGGCATTTCCTTCTCTGGGTGATCTTCTGACCAAGGGATCGAACCTGGCTCTCCCACATTGCAGGGAGATTCTTTACTGTTGGGGCCACCTGGGAAGCCCAACAATATATTTGGTGGAGATAATTCTACAAAAATGGTAGCTAATCGAATGTAGGGGAATAGAGAAAAGGAAGAATCATATGATTCTATGATTTAAAGGTTAGTGACTCTATAATTTAAAAGTTAGTGAGTGAGTAGAACAATGACAATACTATTATTATTCATAGTGTAATCTAGAGGCAGACTTGGTTTAGGGACCCTGAAGAGTGAATATGGGATATATTGAGTTTACTGTATTAAAAAACACTAGATATGAAGAAAGAAGAGAGATTTGGAAGTTTTCAGCAAAGAAATGATAGTTTCAGTAATGATGCACAAAATATTTAACAACTGACTTAGCCCAGACATCAACCAATCAAAACAAAAGCCATTATAAGCAACTAGCATGTATAGGCCAATACACTCTGATGGGATTATCAGACCTGGAGAGTTGGACTCTTGAAAGTTGACAAGGTACCAATACAGATGTTGAATCCAATGTTACAGCTTTGCAGTCTATATGATGCGGCAGGTAGGAGGAAACATATAAAGTTGCCTTCAAAGTAGGGAGAGGAGTTTAATTACCAAATAAATGTTTTCAATGAAAAGAAAGGAAGGAAAATTTGCAAAGAGGACAAGAAGCTAATTGAATGTAGATGAATATTAGAAACAGAATAGTAAAGATTGAGTAGAGAGTGAATGACATAGCACTGTTGGTGATAAAGAGTTGAGAGAGAAGAGCATCATTTGAACTTCACACTTGACTCAAGGTTTCAAATATTAAAATGTAATGGTTAAGAATGAGACTTTAGGAGTTACACAAAATACAGTTTAAATCTTGACCTTGATATTTATCAGCTGTGTGATCTTAAAATTTATCTATAAACTAGAATAAAGCAATATGTACTGCATAGAGCTGTTATGATGATTAACACATGTAAAGTTGTTATACCAGTGCATGGATACAGTAAAAGCTCAATGTATCAATATTTGGTTGCTATAGTGTTATTATTATATTGTTATTTTTACTTCTGGTGCTATTCAACTGCTAGAAACTCATGTTCTCATCCCACTTTCACTTTTCATCTTAAATATTGTCTTTCCATTCCACTCTTCCCAAATTTTCAAATATTTTCTGCATCTCAGAATATTTTCATATCCCCCCAGAGGAACAGATGGTGATAAGAAGAAACCAAGAATGTTTTCCACTTGTAATTTTCCCCCATTTTCTTTTCTTTTTCTTTCTTTCTAGCTCTCTCTTTTTAAAACCTCTTCAGAGGTTCTGGCAGACTACATATTAGTTTTGTAAAAACTTCTCCTCATTGCCTCATCAGTTATCTCTGAACTGTCCTTTAAATAACAAGTGTTTTTCACAAAGCATTTAAAAATATTATTAGAATAAAGGATAACCTGAAGATACCATTTGGGGGATTTTACTAGTATCAGAGCCTAGGTAGATATATGAAAACATATAATAACTTTTATCAAGGATCAGCCATTGTCATATGTTTTCTCATGTAATCTTTTCTTCTAAGTTAATCTAAAGAGTTATAAACTTCAGAGCAGAGACATTAAAACAGATATTTATATCTTGGAAGGTAAATACTGCAAATTCTTGACATCTTTGGCATTAATAATAAAACAGAAAAATAAGAACTTGAAATATTTGTTACATCTACTTCTATTGTTATTATAGTCTACTTGTTATAATAGTCTTTCTAAAGTGGTTCTATTCAGAGAAGCTATTCACAGTAATACAAGTATCAGTGCTCTGTTGCCTATACCTCATATTTTCTGGATTGTTCTAAAAAGTGGAAATTTACTTTTATTTAAAAACTCTAATGGTTACCATAATTTACCAAATGAGATGTCTTAGGGATTCCTAAAAAATATTAAATAGGATATTCGATAATATTTTAACAAAGTAATACTCTTTAGGGAGCATTTATATTTGAAGTTTAAATAAAACATATTTAATGTTAAGAAGAAAAAAAGTTCTGTTTACTTAGACTTATCTACAAGGTTTATTCTCAGGATAATAAGTCACATGTAAAGATTAGAGAAATGAAGGTAAAGACAATCAAGGTTACATACCACACTTATGAAATGAGAGAAATATTTTCAGCCACAGACCAGATGCATTTCAACACAGAGTACATTTTGTGCTGCTGGATACTGAAACTTGAGTTGTCAACAAGTCTAAAATAGATTGTGACCTCTGAACGTATCAAAGCATGTGACAGAAATCACTTATTTCGAGAAAAAAACAGAAGCACGAACTATATGACACTCAAAACCATTTTAATAACTTACCACATCAACTTCCCTAAGTCAGTGGTCTCCCAAATCCACAGTTCAGTCTTTCCAATTATAAAACAACAAAATCACACAGTTCTGGTTAAGTTTTCTTTTCAGTTAGGAAAAAAAAATCTGAATTCAGGATTTTTTAGGTTTCCTATAAATACTCTTCTTTTCAAGAGGTGCTCTTACAATCCTGCTCAAACTCTCCAAATCTAATTTGTACAAAAAGTATACTCTGATCTCCACATGACACCAGATTTGGCCACTCGCCCTCCTGCTTCCTGAGCAAACTGCTAACTTCCCTCCCCCAGCTCAGTTTGCTCCCCTGCCTCTTCTAATTACACCATACCTTTTCAGTTGCTTACTTTCTGTTTGTTTTCCTTTCTCATTCTCAATATCCTCTCCCAATCTCAGTCAGTCTTTTATTCCCTGATCCATTTATATCAATCCATGTGGGGGGGGGGCACTTTTTGCTAAAATAACCTTAAAGACACAGATTAGAGTGTGATTATGTCAAATTAGTTAAGTGTAAGTAGACTGTAAGCAAAATCTTTAAACTGGAAATCTAATTTTGAATCCAAGCTTTGCCATTGACTATGTGAAGTTTAGAGAAAACATTAAAATCTGTATATTGCATTTAGGTCTTCATCTGAAAAATGAGAATAATAGTACTGCTGATAAATATGATAAAATTTCAAAAAATAACAACTACCAATGTGTATCAAGTGTTACTATGTGCCTTTTCCATGTATTATCACTTTGACTCCTCACAGATATATAAATTCAGGAGAGAATTATGATTATATTCAGTCTTTAAAGAAGGAACCTGAGACACTAAAAATTGGAATAATGCAGTTTGTCCATGAACATATTTTAAGTAAATGTTGACAGTGAAATTCAAAACCAAGTGATCTATTAATAACACTGCAATGAGTTTTTATCACAATTCAGTCTTTTTAGTCTCCCTCACTGGGTGATTCTAAAAAATCAAACAAATAATTATATGTGACAATATTTTAAAATATGGAAATTTCTGTTTAGTTAATATGTTCAGAAGATTACAGAAATAGTTATTCCAAAATTTCCTATTTTTTCTTTCATTCTAAATAAAATTAATACTTCTGTTAGTTTTTATTTCTGGTGACATACTCACCCACAGAATATCTTGTTGCTTATAAATATTCAGTGCTCCTCCCTGCAGGTGAAATATACACCCCTGTCCTATTGAATTCAGGTGTCCTCATGCGATTTGCTTTGGCAATGAAATGCAAACAGAAGTAACATTTTACTTTGAGGCTTCTATGATTGTAAAACGTGTTAAGATGATTTTCTGTGACAGATTATAAAGGGACTAATATGAAGAATTCCCTTGTTAATCTGAGATGAACATGAGAGATAAACTTTGCTACTGTAAGGCACTGAGAATTTTTAATTCTTTGTTACTACAGCATAACCTATTCTCTCTGGAGTGATACAACCACTAAGTTCCCTTAAGATCTTTGATTCATAAAATATTCTTGACTGACATTTTCTTTCTCTTGGAATGTAAGAAGTCAAGGGAAGGATAAACCATAAGATCAAAGAATGCTAACATTAAGAGAGACTATTGGTCCAGTGGTTTCTAGATTTTCAGTAATAACCAAAATTTCAAATATATATATATTTAATATCAAATCATGAAATTATAGCTTTATAAAAAATCTGCCATTAACACATTGTTTGAAAACACTTATCTAAATATAATCATCTTATTTTATTGATGTAGAAAATAAGACCTAGGAGAAAGACAAGTAGCATTTACACTAGACAAATAACCACTCTAAAAAGGAGCAAAACTGACATGACATCAGCATCATGGTGGTATGAATTGTTCCTTTTTTTCCTCTCCCATTTGACTTATAACTAATTGGACATCCATAACCAAAGTCCTCTGCATTTTTTATACAGGACACTTAGAAGATTTGTACCCAAAGGAGATCAATCCTGGGTGTTCATTGGAAGGACTGATGCTAAAGTTGAAACTCCAATACTTTGGCCACCTCATGCGACGAGTTGACTCACTGGAAAAGACTCTGATGCTGGGAGGGATTGGGGGTGGGAGGAGATGGGGACGACAGAGAATGAGATGGCTGGATGGCATCACCGACTCGATGGACATGAGTTTGAGTGAACTCCGGGAGTTGGTGATGGACAGGGAGGCCTGGCGTGCTGTGATTCATGGGGTCGCAAAGAGTCGGACACGACTGAGTGACTGAACTGACTGACTGACTGACGGCTCAGAGGTTAAAGCGTCTGCCTCCAATGCGGGAGACCTGGGTTAGATCCCTGGGTCGGGAAGATGCCCTGGAGAAGGAAATGGCAACCCACTCCAGTATTCTTGCCTGGAGAATCCCAAGGACGGAGGAGCCTGGTGGGCTACAGTCCACCAGGCTCGCAAAGAGTCGGACACGACTGAGCAACTTCACTCACTTCACTCACTTACTCATATGTAGATAGGGCCTCAAAGAGGCCTACAGATCCAAGGGATTGGATGAGTCTGCCCACTCTCATTTGCTCCAGTTGGAAGAAGTGTGACCTGGAGAATACACTATTGGGTGGACCCTCACAAGAGACAGAGAATTTGTGGAGGTCTAGCCAGCCGGCCCCGGCGGCGCAGACGCGACGCGAGAGACGCCGGCCCCGGCGGCGCAGACGCGACGCGAGAGACGCCGGCCCCAGACGCGACGCGAGAGACGCCGGCCCCGGCGGCGCAGACGCGACGCGAGAGACGCCGGCCCCGGCGAAACGAACCACACAAAGAGGTGCGGCCGTGAGGAGCTACCCCACGCCTGAGGCCAGGGCCGGCGGCCGAGAGGAGCTACCCCACGTCCAACAGGCGGTGGCTGCGCGGGCGCAGGAGGGCCAAGAGGAGCTACTCCACGTTCAAGGTCAGGAGGGGCGGCCTTGAGGAGATACCCCTCGTCCAAGGTAAGGTACAGCAGCTGCACTTTGCTGGAGCGGCTGTGAAGAGATTTTCCACGACCAAGGTAAGAGAAACCCAAATAAGACGGTAGGTATTGCTAGGGGGCACCAGAGGGCAGACAAACTGAAATCATAATTACAGGAAACTAGCCGATCTGATCACATGGACCACAGCCGAATGTGGTCCACTGGAGAAGGGAATGGCAAACCACTTCAGTATACTTGCCTTGGGAACCCCATGAACAGTGACAAAGGGCAAAATGATAGGATAATGAATGAGGAATTCCCCAGGTCAGTATGTGCCCAGTATGCTACTGGAGCTCAGTGGAGAAATAACTATAGAAGGAATAAAGGGATGGAGCAAAAGCAAAACCAATACCCAGTTGTGGATGTGACCAGTGATAGAAGCAAGGTCCGGTGCTGTAAAGAGCAATATTGCATAGGAACCTGGAATGTTAGGTCCATGAATCAAGGCAAATTGGAAGTGGTCAAACAGGAGATGGCAAGAGTGAACGTCGACATTCTAGGAATCAGTGAATTAAAATGGACTGGAATGGGTGAATTTAACTCAGATGACCATTATATCTACTACTGTGGGCAGGAATCCCTTAGAAGAAATGGAGTAGCCATCGTGGTCAACAAAAGAGTCCAAAATGCAGTACTTGGATGCAATCTTAAAAATGACAGGATGATTTCTGTTCGTTTCCAAGGCAAACCATTCAATATTACAGTAATCCAGGCCTATGCCCCAACCAGTAATGCTGAAGAAGCTGAAGTTAATCGGTTCTATGAAGACCTACAAGACCTTTTAGAACTAACACCCAAAAAAGATGTCCTTTTCATTATCAGGGACTGGAATGCAAAAGTAGGAAGTCAAGAAACACCTGGAGTAACGGGCAAATTTGGCCTTGGAGCACGGAATGAAGCAGGGCAAAGGCTAATAGAGTTCTGTCAAGAGAACGCACTGGTCATAGCAAACACCCTCTTTCAACAACACAAGAGAAGACTCTACACATGGGCATCACCAGATGGTCAACACCGAAATCAGATTGATTATATTCTTTGCAGCCAAAGATGGAGAAGCTGTGTACAGTTAGCAAAAACAAGACCAGGAGCTGACTGTGGCTCAGATCATGAACTCCTTATTGCGAAGTTCAGAATTAAATTGAAGAAAGTAGGGAAAACCACTAGACCATTCAGATATGACCTCAATCAAATCCCTTATGATTATACAGTGGAAGTGAGAAATAGATTTAAGGGACTAGATCTGATAGATACAGTGCCTGATGAACTCTGGACGGAGGTTCGTGACATTGTACAGGAGACAGGGACCAAGACCATCCCCATGGAAAAGAAATGCAAAAGAGCGAAATGGTTGTCTGAGGAGGCCTTACAAATAGCTGTGAAAAGAAGAGAAGCGAAAAGCAAAGGAGAAAAGGAAAGATATAAGCATCTGAATGCAGAGTTCCAAAGAATAGCAAGGAGAGATAAGAAAGCCTTCCTCAGCGATCAATGCAAAGAAATAGAGGAAAACAACAGAATAGGAAAAACAAGAGACCTCTTCAAGAAAATTAGAGATTCCAAGGGAACATTTCATGCAAAGATGGGCTCGATAAAGGACAGAAATGGTATGGACCTAACAGAAGCAGAAGATATTAAGAAGAGGTGGCAAGAATACACAGAAGAACTGTACAAAAAAGATCTTCACGACCAAGATAGTCACGATAACGTGATCACTGACCTAGAGCCAGACATCTTGGAATGTGAAGTCAGGTGGGCCTTAGAAAGCATCACTACTAACAAAGCTAGTGGAGGTGATGGAATTCCAGTTGAGCTATTTCAAGTCTTGAAAGATGATGCTGTGAAAGTGCTGCACTCAATATGCCAGCACATTTGGAAAACTCAGCAGTGGCCACAGGACTGGAAGAGGTCAGTCTTCATTCCAATCCCAAAGAAAGGCAATGCCAAAGAATGCTCAAACTACCGCACAATTGCCCTCATCTCACACGCTAGCAAAGTCATGCTCAAAATTCTCCAAGCCAGGCTTCAGCAATATGTAAACCGTGAACTCCCAGATGTTCAAGCAGGTTTTAGAAAAGGCAGAGGCACCAGAGATCAAATTGCCAACATCCGCTGGATCATGGAGAAAGCAAGAGAGTTTCAGAAAAACATCTATTTCTGCTTCATTGACTATGCCAAAGCCTTTGACTGTGTCGATCACAATAAACTGTGGAACATTCTGAAAGAGATGGGAATCCCAGACCACCTGACCTGCCTCTTGAGAAACCTGTATGCAGGTCAGGAAGCAACAGTTAGAACTGGACATGGAACAACAGACTGGTTCCAAATAGGAAAAGGGGTACGTCAAGGTTGTATATTGTCACCTTGCTTATTTAACTTATATGCAGAGTACATCATGAGGAACGCTGGGCTGGAAGAAGCACAAGCTGGAATCAAGATTGCTGGGAGAAATATCAATAACCTCAGATATGCAGATGACACCACCCTTATGGTAGAAAGTGAAGAGGAACTCAAAAGCCTCTTGATGAAAGTGAAAGAGGAGAGTGAAAAGGTTGGCTTGAAGCTCAACATTCAGAAAACAAAGATCATGGCATCTGGTCCCATCAGTTCATGGGAAATAGATGGAAAACAGTGGAAACAGTGTCAGACTTGATTTTTTTGGGCTCCAAAATCACTGCAGATGCTGATTGTAGCCAGGAAATTAAAAGACGCTTACTCCTTGGAAGGAAAGTTATGACCAACCTAGATAGTATATTAAAAAGTAGAGACATTACTTTGCCAACAAAGGTCCGTCTAGTCAAGGCTATGGTTTTTCCCGTGGTCATGTATGGATGTGAGAGTTGGACTGTGAAGAAAGCTGATCGCCGAAGAATTGGTGCTTTTGAACTGTGGTGCTAGAGAAGACTCTTGAGAGTCCCTTGGACTGCAAGGAGATCCAACCAGTCCATTCTAAAGGAGATCAATCCTGGGTGTTCATTGGAAGGACTGATGCTAAAGCTGAAATGCAATACTTTGGCCACCTCATGTGAAGAGTTGACTCATTGGAAAAGACTCTGATGCTGGGAGGGATTGAGGCCAGGAGGAGAAAGGGATGACAGAGGATGAGATGGCTGGATGGCATCACCGACTCTGTGGACATGAGTTTGAGTGAACTCTGGGAGTTGGTGATAGACAGGGAGGCCTGGCGTGCTGTGATTCATGGGGTCGCAGAGAGTCAGCCACGACTGAGCGACTGAACTGAACTGAACTGAACTGAGAAGTTTTCAAACTGGGAAAAGGAATTAGACATACAAATTCATGAAGCTAATAGCATAGCCTATTAGCGCAATACCAAAATCTTTCCAATACACATTTCAATGAAACTGTTAAAAAAAAAAATCAATGATAAAGAAAGAATCCTAAATTCAGCCAGAGAAAAAAGGAACATGATCTACAAAGGAACTCTATTAGACTATCAGTGGATTTCTCATAAGAAACTCTACAGGCCAGGAAGGAATGACATGATATATTAAATATGTTGAATGATTAAAACTTGCCAACTAAGAATACTTTATCAGGCAAAGTTATCCTTCAGATATAAAGGAGAAATAAATCACCAACTCAACGGACATGAGTTTGAGCAAGCTCTGGGAGTTGCTGATGTACAGGGAAGCCTGGAGTGCTGCAGTCCATGGGGTCACAAAGAGTTGGATGCAACTGAGTGACTGAACTGAACTGAAAGGCTTTCCTATACAAACAAAAGCTGAAGTCACTAGATCTGACTTACAAGAAATGCTAAAAAAGCTCTTCAAATTGAGATGGAAAGATGCAACTAGTGACAGAAAGACATCTGAAAATATGCAATACTTTAGTAAAAATGAAAAATAGACCATCACAATTATAAAACTACATTATACAGGTATGTTAACCATTCACTTATAGTATAAAATTTGAATGAAAAAGCACTAAAAATAACTATAGCTAGCATAATTTGGTAATGAATGCACAGAAAAAAAATTGGAAAATTGTGACATCAAAAACATAAAAGGAGTTCAGTTCAATTCAGTCGCTCAGTCGTGTCCGACTCTCCACGACCCCATGAATCACAGCACGCCAGGCCTCCCTGTCCATCACCAACTCCCGGAGTTCACTCAAACTCATGTCCACAGAGTCGGTGATGCCATCCAGACATCTCATTCTCGGTCGTCCCCTTCTCCTCCCGCCCCCAACCTTTCCTAGCATCAGAGTCTTTTCCAGTGAGTCAACTCGTCGCATGAGGTGGCCAAAGTATTGCAGCTTCAGCTTTAGCATCAGTCCTTCCAATGAACACCCAGGATTGATCTCCCTTAGAATGGACTGGTTGGATCTCCTTGATGTACAAGGGACTCTCAAGAGTCTTCTCCAACACCACAGTTCAAAAGCATCAATTCTTTGGCGATCAGCTTTCTTCACAGTCCAACTCTCACATCCATACATGACCACGGGAAAAACCATAGCCGTAAACTGATGGAATATTTATATATGAGAAAAGTTGCTATCAGGATAAAAAAAAATAGGAATGTTTTATTCCTATGAGATGTTTTATGTAAGCTTCACGGTAACTAAAAAACAAAAATCTACAATAGAGACACAAAACATAGAAAGGAAGACTGAGAAAATCACTAGGGAAAACCATCAATTTACAAATTAGTGGTAGAAATTTGTAGAATTAGGTAGAAACAGAGGGAAAAGAAAGAATAGGGATGAAATACAAGCAGAAGGCAAATAATAAGAGGACTGTAGTAAGTCCTTTCATATGAATAATCACTCTAAATGTAAAGATATTGGATTTATGGATCAAAAGGCACAGAGTGGGCTGGGGAAAACAAGACCCAACTATATGCTGCCTATAGGAGACTTATTTCAGGTCTTTAGACATACATAGGCTCAAAGTGAAGAGACAGAAGAAAATATTCCAAGTCACCCATATTTATATAAGACAAAATAGACTTAGAGACAAAAACAGGAACAAGCGACAAAGAAGGTTATAATATAATGACAAAGGGGTCAATACTTCAAAAAGATATAACAATTGTAAATATGCATGCAACCAACATCAGAGCACTAAAATATATTAAGCAAATAGAAAATGAAAACAGTACAATTGTAGGGTACTTTCAGTTCAGTTCAGTCGCTCAGTCGTGTCCGACTCTCCGCGACCCCATGAATCACAGCAGGCCAGGCCTCCCTGTCCATCACCAACTCCCGGAGTTCACTCAAACTCATGTCCACAGAGTCGGTGATGCCATCCAGCCATCTCATTCTCCGTCGTCCCCTTCTCCTCCCGCCCCCAACCTTTCCCAGCATCAGAGTCTTTTCCAGTGAGTCAACTCGTCGCATGAGGTGGCCAAAGTATTGCAGTTTCAGCTTTAGCATCAGTCCCTCCAATGAACATCCAGGATTGATCTCCTTTAGAATGGACTGGTTGGATCTCCTTGCAGTCCAAGGGACTCTCAAGAGTCTTCTCTAGCACCACAGTTCAAAAGCATCGATTCTTCGGCGATCAGCCTTCTTCACAGTCCAACTCTCACATCCATACATGACCACGGGAAAAACCATTGCCTTGACTAGACGGACCTTGGTTGGCAAAGTAATGTCTCTGCTTTTTAATATACTATCAAGGTTGGTCATAACTTTCCTTCCAAGGAGCAAGCGTCTTTTAATTTCATGGCTGCAATCAGCATCTGCAGTGATTTTGGAGCCCCAAAAAACAAAGTCTGACACTGTTTCCACTGTTTTTCCATCTATTTCCCATGAAGTGATGGGACCAGATGCCATGATCTTTGTTTTCTGAATGTTGAGCTTCAAGCCAACCTTCTCACTCTCCTCTTTCACTTTCATCAAGAGGCTTTTGAGTTCCTCTTCACTTTCTGCCATAAGGGTAGTGTCATCTGCATATCTGAGGTTATTGATATTTCTCCCGACAATCTTGATTCCAGCTTGTGCTTCTTCCAGCCCAGCGTTCCTCATGATGTACTCTGCATATAAGTTAAATAAGCAAGGTGACAATATACAACCTTGACGTACCCCTTTTCCTATTTGGAACCAGACTGTTGTTCCATGTCTAGTTCTAACAGTTGCTTCCTGACCTGCGTACAGGTTTCTCAAGAGGCAGGTCAGGTGGTCTGGGATTCCCATCTCTTTCAGAATGTTCCACAGTTTATTGTGATCGACACAGTCAAAGGCTTTGGCATAGTCAATGAAGCAGAAATAGATGTTTTTCTGAAACTCTCTTGCTTTCTCCATGATCCAGCGGATGTTGGCAATTTGATCTCTGGTGCCTCTGCCTTTTCTAAAACCTGCTTGAACATCTGGGAGTTCACGGTTTATATACTGCTGAAGCCTGGCTTGGAGAATTTTGAGCATGACTTTACTAGCGTGTGAGATGAGTGCAATTGTGCGGTAGTTTGAGCATTCTTTGGCATTGCCTTTCTTTGGGATTGGAATGAAGACTGACCTCTTCCAGTCCTGTGGCCACTGCTGAGTTTTCCAAATCTGCTGGCATATTGAGTGCAGCACTTTCACAGCATCATCTTTCAAGACTTGAAATAGCTCAACTGGAATTCCATCACCTCCACTAGCTTTGTTAGTAGTGATGCTTTCTAAGGCCCACTTGACTTCACATTCCAAGATGTCTGGCTCTAGGTCAGTGATCACGTTATCGTGACTATCTTGGTCGTGAAGATCTTTTTTGTACAGTTCTTCTGTGTATTCCTGCCACCTCTTCTTAATATCTTCTGCTTCTGTTAGGTCCATACCATTTCTGTCCTTTATCGAGCCCATCTTTGCATGAAATGTTCCCTTGGAATCTCTAATTTTCTTGAAGAGGTCTCTTGTTTTTCCTATTCTGTTGTTTTCCTCTATTTCTTTGCATTGATCACTGAGGAAGTCTTTCTTATCTCTCCTTGCTATTCTTTGGAACTCTGCATTCAGATGCTTATATCTTTCCTTTTCTCCTTTGCTTTTCACCTCTCTTCTTTTCACAGCTATTTGGAAGGCCTCCTCAGACAGCCATTTCGCTCTTTTGCATTTCTTTTCCATGGGGATGGTCTTGGTCCCTGTCTGCTGTACAATGTCATGAACCTCCGTCCAGAGTTCATCAGGCACTCTATCAAGCAGATCTAGTCCTTTAAATCTATTTCTCACTTCCACTGTATAATCATAAGGGATTTGATTGAGGTCATATCTGAATGGTCTAGTGGTTTTCCCTACTTTCTTCAATTTAATTCTGAACTTCGCAATAAGGAGTTCATGATCTGAGCCACAGTCAGCTCCTGGTCTTGTTTTCGCTAACTGTATACAGCTTATCCATCTTTGGCTGCAAAGAATATAATCAATTTGATTTCGGTGTTGACCATCTGGTGATGCCCATGTGTAGAGTCTTCTCTTGTGTTGTTGGAAGAGGGTGTTTGCTATGACCAGTGCGTTCTCTTGACAAAACTCTATTAGCCTTTGCCCTGCTTCATTCCGTGCTCCAAGGCCAAATTTGCCAGTTACTCCAGGTGTTTCTTGACTTCCTACTTTTGCATTCCAGTCCCCTATAATGAAAAGGACATCTTTTTTGGGTGTTAGTTCTAAAGGTCTTGTAGGTCTTCATAGAACTGTTCAACTTCGGCTTCTTCAGCATTACTGGTTGGGGCATAGGCCTGGATTACTGTAATATTGAATGGTTTGCCTTGGAAACGAACAGAAATCATCCTGTCATTTTTAAGATTGCATCCAAGTACTGCATTTCGGACTCTTTTGTTGACCATGATGGCTACTCCATTTCTTCTAAGGGATTCCTGCCCACAGTAGTAGATATAATGGTCATCCGAGTTAAATTCACCCATTCCAGTCCATTTTAATTCACTGATTCCTAGAATGTCGATGTTCACTCTTGCCATCTCCTGTTTGACCACTTCCAATTTGCCTTGATTCATGGACCTAACATTCCAGGTTCCTATGCAATATTGCTCTTTACAGCACCGGACCTTGCTTCTATCACTGGTCACATCCACAACTGGGTATTGGTTTTGCTTTTGCTCTATCCCTTTATTCCTTCTATAGTTATTTCTCCACTGAGCTCCAGTAGCATACTGGGCACGTACTGACCTGGGGAATTCCTCATTCAGTATCCTATCATTTTGCCCTTTGTTACTGTTCATGGGGTTCTCAAGGCAAGTATACTGAAGTGGTTGCCATTCCCTTCTCCGGTACTTTAGGGTGCTACTATAAGCAATGGAGAGGTCATACAGACAGAAAATCAAAAGGTAAACAATGGATTGAACCAAACTTTAGAACAAATGGACCAAACAGACATTTATAAAACATTCCACTCAATAGTAGCAGAATACATTCTTCTCAGGTGAACACAGAATCTCCAGGATAGATCATATGATAGGATGGAAAACAAACTTCAGCAAATTTAAGAAGACTGAAATCATGCCAACTGCCTTGTATGACCAGAGTGATATGAAGTTGAAATCTACAAGAGAAAAGCTGTAAAGTCTACAAATATATGGAAGCTGAACAACACATTTCTGAATAACGAATGAACAGAAGAAGAAATCAAAAGGAAAATTAAAAGTTATCTTGGGAGAAGAATAAGAGGGCAGAAGAGTAGGTAGACCTGGAGTACATCTCCCTCCATTGATACATCAGGAATACACCCTCAGATACAGAAGTGCATGGAGAACACCAGCTGAGAGCAGACAGTGGTACCTGAGCAGAGGAAAACAATATATCCATCCAAAACTGTAGGATGAAGGAACTAGAGGAAAAAACAGGAGTGTTAGTAGGACTGGACGTGCCCTCAGCAGGTGGGGGAACTAAAGCAGGGGTCCGATCCCCACATTGGGGCAAATGTCTGAGTCAGAGGAGAAGCATTTAAGGCTGAGAAACATTTAGCTGATCTGTGGCAGCCTAAATGGAATGACAATCAGACAGTCCTTGCCACAGTCATGCATTCCACAGACAAGGATGAGGGGCCCCTGGAAGGTGCAGTGGCTGGGAGTTGGAGTCTGGGGAGTGTGGAGCAATCCCAGGGCGAGAGCTGCTGTTGATTGAAGAGATGGGAGAGAGGAGATCATGGTGGGAAATGCCTGTGGAGGAAAGGCCGGCAGCCATGAAAGCAGGGCGATACTGCTGAGTCATGCATAGGGAGTGGAGCCATCATCATAGCCTGTCTCTCTCCACATGCCAGCATCAGCAGCTGAACAATAGAGAAGCTGGCCCATCAAACACCTGATGCATTGAACTACAAGGTAGGACCCCACCCAGGGTGCTCCCTTAAGTGACTGAAGAATTGAAGCTTCTGAACTGTGGTGTTGGAGAAGACTCTTGAGAGTCCCTTGGACTGCAAGGAGATCCAACCAGTCCATCCTAAAGGAGATCAGTCCTGGGTGATCACTGGAAGAACTGATGTTGAAGCTGAAACTCCAGTACTTTGGCCACCTGATGTGAAGAGCTGACTCATTTGAAAAGACCTTGATGCTGGGAAAGATTGAGAGCAGGAGGACAGATTGAGGAAAGATTGAGGGCAGGATTGACGACAGAGGATGAGATGGTTGGATGGCATCACCAACTCAATGGACATGGGTTTGGGTTGACTCTGGGAGTTGGTGATGGATAGGGAGGCCTGGCGTGCTACGGTTCATGGGGTCACAAAGAGTCGGACATGACTGAGCGACTGAACTGAACTGGACTGACTGTGCTGAACTACAGAGTAGGATCCCACCCAGGGTGCCCCTATAAGTGCCTGATGTGCTGATCCATAGAGTAGAAGCCCAGTCAGGGGGGCCCCCTCTACGTGCCTGATGCTCCAAACAACAGAGAAGGACCCCAGGCAAGGGAGCCCTCTAAGTGCCTGAACAGGCAGAGCTATGGAGAAAGATTGGCCAAAGAGGCCTTCTGATCAACAGCTATAAGGGGCTCAGAAAAAGACTCTGACAGGGCCATAACTCCTGCGGTGGAGGTAGTTTGTGTTCCTGCACACTTGGTGCTGCTAGGACTCTGCAACCCCAGCAGCTGTGCCACTGTCACGCTCAACTCTTACTGGAGCAGAGCTGTCACAGGCCAAAAAAATTCTTGCATCTATGCACGAAGGGTTTTGGTCATGTCTGGCTCTTTGCCACTATGTAGACTGTGGCCTGCTAGGCTTCTCTGTCAGGGAGGGGGATTCTCCAAGCAAGAACACTGGAGCATATTGGCCAATACTGGTTGCTATACCCTTTTAAAGCAGTATATTTCCTGCTGCCCTAGCCACCAACTCCCCTGAGTACCTGGTGATGCCAGAACCCCTGCAACCCAAGCAGCTGTACCACCTGCACATCTGGCCCTCACAGGGGCAATCCCAAGTCCTCCAGGGCAGCCTCAGGAGCAAACCCCAGTGGACAACCCACACACAGAGGTGGAAATAAAACCACAGTTGAAACCCAGGGGCAGTGTGGCTAAGGAATAAGACCCAAAGCCTTCACACCAGCTGTACAAACTGCAGATTAAATCCACACGATCAACTAGGCAGACTCTGTGTCTATGGAATACATAAAAGATCAGAGAGCTCCCACAATAGAAAACACACTAGTTCTGACAGATGTGGACATTGGAGGCAAGATCACATAGGTGTAGGGCCAGATTAGAATCTGAGCTGATAGCAGTGACTCAAGAAAAACATTTATTATTTTTATTATTCTTATGTTTTGACTTGATTGATAGATTATTTTGTATTTTTTCTCCCCCCACCCCACGTTGTAGTTGTTGATTTTACTGGCATTATGAAATCTAGTTAAGCTTTTGAGCTTTTTTGTTTTTTCTCAATCACATTTTTATAATTGTTGTTATAAACCTCTGCCTCTATGTTGGGGTTTTGCAGTTCTGTGGAGTTTTACTTATTTCTTTTTCTTTTTGAATTATTTAAACCTATTATCATTTTTTCTACTTTTATTCCTTTGTTTGCTTTTCCTACTGTTTTTGCCCCTTGCAGTTAATCTTTAATGTATGTAAATCTTCACCTACTTCTATTTAAATTTGCATATCTGTTCTTTCTTTCCTTTCCTCTCAACATTTTGTTAATTTTACTCCATTGCTTTATTCCCCAATTGGCACCTTGCTTTAGTTTTGTTTTCCAGTTTGTACTTTAGTTTTGTTCTGGTAGGTACAATTTTTGGTTTCCTTTGTTCACTGGGTTGATCTATTGTACTTTATTTTTGTGGGACTGTTTTGATTTTGCTTATGGGTGTATATGTATATCTGAATATGCAGTCACACATTTTATTGTTGTTATAAACTTCTGCATCTACATTGGGCTTTTGCAGTTCTGTGGAGTTTTCCTTTTCTTCCCCTTTTTTCTTTCTTCTTCCATTTCTTTTCTTTTCTTTTTGTATATTTTTAATTTTTTAAAAGACCTATTATATTTTTCTACATTTATTCCTTCATTTGCCTTTCCTTCTGTTTTTTCCCCTTATAGTTAATCTTTAATGTATATAAATCTTCATCTACCTCTATTTAACTTTGCATATCTGTTCTTCCTTTCTTTTCTTTCTTTCCTCTCTTCTCAATATATTTGTTAGTTTTGTTTTGATTGCTTTATTCCTTATGGCACCTTGTTTAGTTTAGTTTTCCATTTTTGTGCTTTGTGCTTTAGTTAACTTTGTTCTTAAGTAGTAAATATAATTTTTGATTTAATTTGTTCACCAGGTAAATCTACTGTACTTTATTTTTGTGGGACTGTATTCATTTTGCTCAAGGGTGTATATGGATATGTGTATATTCTATTATTTTCATTATTATTTCCCTGATTTTGTAACTGCCATTTGTCTGAGGTTCATCTTTGGTTTCTCATTTTTGGATATTTGTTTTAATCTCACTTAATGACATAACAAACCACTTGTGGAATCTTTGTTCCTGACCAAGATCAAGCCCTGAGACTTTGGAGTGGGAGCACTGACTCTAAGACCCAAGACTGCCAGAGAACTAACCCTCCATTCCCGTTCCGTCGCTCAGTCGTGTTGGACTCTTTGCGACCCCGTGGACTGTAGCCTAACAAGCTTCTCCGTCCATGGGATTCTCCAGGCAAGAATACTGGAGTGGGTTACCGTTTCCTTCTCCAGGGGATCTTCCCGACCCAAGGATCGAACCCGAGTCTCCGCACTGGAGGCAGATGCTTTAACCTCTGAGCCACCAGGGAAGCCAGGGGAGTACCAAATAGTGAGAACTCACTCAAAGGAAACCACTGGATACAAGACCCACATCACCCACCCACCTGTAGCACCCTGTGAAGGATTCCTCATCTAAAATACAAACAAAACAAAAATACAAATCCAATCATTAGCAGATAGGATTGCCACCTCACTCAGGCATGCTCATCAGAGGAGAAACAAACAAGCAAAAACTCAGCACAAATGTCACCCTATAGGAAGCTTACATAAACCACTGGGACAACCTTAGGAGGGCAAAAAGCAAAAGGAAGAAAGAATTTTACATTGAAGCCTGTGAAAGTTCAGGTCAGTTCAGTTCAGTTCAATCGCTCAGTCGTGTCTGACTCTTTGCGACCCCATAAATCACAGCACACCAGGCCTCCCTGTCCATCAGCAACTCCCGGAGTTCACTCAAACTCATGTCCATCGAGCTGGTGATGCCATCCAGCCATCTCATTCTCTGTCGTCCCCGTCTCCTCCCACCCCCAATCCCTCCCAGCATCAGAGTCTTTTCCAATGAGTCAACGCGTCGCATGAGGTGGCCAAAGTATTGGAGTTTCAGTTTTAGCATCAGTCCTTCCAATGAACACCCAAGATTGATCTCCTCTAGAATGGACTGTTTGGATCTACTTGCAGTCCAAGGGACTCTCAAGAGTCTTCTCCAGCACCACAGTTCAAAAGCATCAATTCTTCGGCGATCAGCTTTCTTCACAGTCCAACTCTCACATCCATACATGACCATGGGAAAAACCATAGCTTGACTAGACGGACCTTGGTTGGCAATGTCTCTGCTTTTTAATATGCTATCTAGGTTGGCCATGACTTTCCTTCCAAGGAGTAAGCGTTTTTTAATTTCATGGCTGCAATCAGCATCTGCAGTGATTTTGGAGCCCCAAAAAGTAAAGTCTGACACTGTTTCCCTGTTTTCCCATCTATTTCCCATGAAGTGATGGGACCAGATGCCATGATCTTTGTTTTCTGAATGTTGAGGTTCAAGCCAACCTTTTCACTCTCCTCTTTCACTTTCATCAAGAGGCTTTTGAGTTCCTCTTCACTTTCTGCCATAAAGGTGGTGTCATCTGCATATCTGAGGTTATTGATATTTCTCCTGGCAATCTTGATTCCAGCTTGTGCTTCTTCCAGCCCAGCCTTCCTCATGATGTACCCTGCATAGAAGTTAAATAAGCAGGGTGACACTATACAACCTTGACGTACTCCATTTCCTATTTGGAACCAGTCCGTTCTTCCATGTCCAGTTCTAATGGTTGCTTCCTAACCTGCATTCAGGTTTCTCAAGAGGCAGGTCAGGTGGTCTGGGATTCCCATTTCTTTCAGAATTTTCCACAGTTTATTGTGGTCAACACAGTCAAAAGCTTTGGCATAATCAATGAAGCAGAAATAGATGTTTTTCTGGAACTCTCTTGCTTTCTCCATGATCCAGAGGATGTTTGCAATTTGATCTCTGGTGCCTCTGCCTTTTCTAAAACCTGCTTGAACATCTGGAAGTTCACGGTTCACATATTGCTGAAGCCTGGCTTGGAGAATTTTGAGCATGACTTTACTAGCGTGTGAGATGAGTGCAATTGTGCGGCAGTTTGAGCATTCTTTGGTATTGCCTTTCTTTGGGATTGGAATGAAGACTGACCTTTTCCAGTCCTGTGGCCACTGCTGAGTTTTCCAAATTTGCTGACATATTGAGTGCAGCACTTTTACAGCATCATCTTTCAGGATTTGAAATAGCTCAACTGGAATTCCATCACCTCCACTAGCTTTTTTCATAGTGATTCTCTTTAAAGCCCACTTGACTTCACATTCCAAGATGTCTGGCTCCAGATGAGTGATCACTCCATCTTGATTATCTTGGTCGTGAAGATCTTTTTTGTATAGTTCTTCTGTGTATTCTCGCCACCACTTCTTAATATCTTCTTCTGTTAGGTCCATACCATTTCTGTCCTTTATTGAGCCTATCTTTGCATGAAATGTTCCCTTGATATCTCTAATTTTCTGGAAGTGATCTCTTGTTTTCCTATTCTGTTGTTTTCCTCTATTTCTTTGCATTGATCGTTGAGAAAGGCTTTCTTATCTCTCCTTGCTCTTCTTTGGAACTCTGCATTCAGATGCTTATATCTTTCCTTTTCTCCTTTGCTTTTCAGTTCTCTTCTTTTCACAGCTATTTGTAAGGCCTCCTCAGACAGCCATTTTGCTTTTTTGCATTTCTTTTCCATGGGGATGGTCTTGGTTCCTGTCACCTGTACAGTGTCATGAACCTCTGTCCATAGTTCATCAGGCACTCTATCTATCAGATCTACTCCCTTAAATCTATTTCTTACTTCCACTGTATAATCATAAGGGATTATGAAAAGGGGACCTCAAAGAGTAGGTTAAAAAAAAAATGAAAAAGGCAGAGAAATTTTACACAACTGAATGAACAAACTGGAAATGCAGACATCCGAATAAATGAAGAGGAAATAGGCAAACTACCTGGAAAAGAATTAAAAATAATAATAGTTAATATGATAAAAAAAACTTGAAAACAAAATGGAGACAATGCAAGAATCAAATAACAAAGACCTAGAAGAATTAAAGAATAAGTATACAGAATCAAACAAAACAATTACTAAAATTAAAAATACTCTATAAGGAATCAATAGCAGAATATCTGAAGAAGAAGAATGAGTCAGTGAGCTAGAAAATAAAATAGTGGAAATAATTTCTGAAGAGCAGAATAAAGTAAAAAGAATGAAAAGAGCTGAGGACAGTTTCAGAGATATCTGGGACCATATCAAATACACCAACATTTGAATTACAGGGGTCTCAGAAGAAGAAGAGAAAAAGAACGGGTATGAGAAAATTTTTGATGAGATTATAGTTTATAATTTCCCCAACATGGAAAAGGGAATAGTCAGTCAAGTCCAAAAGGCCCAAAGAGTCCCATACAGGATAAACCAAAGGAGAAACATGCCAGGACACATGCTAATGAAACTAACAAAGACTAAACACAAAGAAAGAATATTAAAAACATCAAGAAGAAGCAACAAGTAACATACAAGGGAAACTCATATGCTTAACAGCTGATTTTCAGCAGAAACTCTGTAGACCAGAAGGGAATGGTAGGATATATTTAAAGTATTGAAAGGGAAAAAGTCTATAACCAAGATTATTGTACCCAGCAAGGATCTCATTCAAAATTGATGGAGAAATAAAAAGTTTTTCAGGCAAGCAAAAGTAAAGAGAAATCAGTACCACCAAACCAGCTTTACAAAAATTGTAAAAGGGAATTATATAGCTAAGAAATACAAGTGAAGAAAAAAGATCTACATAATGAACCCCAAACAATTAAGAAAATGGCAATAGGAACATATATATCAATAATTACTATAAATATAAGTGGATTAAATGCTCCAACCAAAAGACACAGACTGGCTGAGTGGATACAAAAACAAGACCCATATATATGCTATCTACAAGAAACTCAATTCAGACCTAAAGACACATATAGACTGAAAGTGAGAGGATGGAAAAATATTTTCTATGAAAATGGGAAGCAAAAGTAGCAATCCTCATATCAGACAAAATAGACCTTAAAATAAAGAATATTACAAGAAATAAGGAAAGACACTACATAATGATCAAGGGATCAATCCAAGAGGAAGACATAACAATTGTAAATATCTCTGCACCCAATACAGGAGCACCTCAATACATAACAGACATAAAAGGAGAAATTGACAGTAACAGAATAAAAATAGGAGACTTTAACACCCCACTCATACCAACGGACAGATCATCAAAACAGAAAATTAATAAGGAAGCACAAGTCTAAAATGATACATTAGATGAAATGGATCTCATTGATATCGTCAGGACATTCCATCCAAATGCAGAAGAATACATCTTCTTCTCAAGTGCACATGGAACATTCTCCAGGATAGACCATATCTTAGGTCACAAATCAAACCTCAGTAAACTTAAGAAAACTGAAATCTTATCAAGCATCTTCTCCGACCAGAATGCTATGAGACTAGATACCATTTACAAGGAAAAATCTGCAAAAACCAGAAAGACATGGAGACTAAACAACACATTTCTAAATAACCAACAGGTTACTGAAGAAATCAAAAGAGAAATCAGAAAATTTCAAGAAAAAAATGACAATGAAAACATGGCAACTCAAAACCTATGGGATGCAGCTAAAGCAGTTCTAATAGGGAGGTTTATAGAAATACAATCCTACCTCAAGAAATAAGAAAAACATCAGACAACCTAATTTCACACCTAAAACAACTAGAAAAGAAAGAGCGACAACACTCCAAAATTATTAGAAGGAAAGAAATCATAAAAGATTGGAGCAGAAATAAATGAAAAAGAAATGAAAGAAACAATAGCAAAGATTAATAAAACTAAAGGCTGGTTCTTTGAGAAGATAAACAAAAGTGACAAACCTTTAGCCAGATTCATCAAGAAAAAAAGAGGAATCAAAGCAACAAAATTAGAAATGAAAAAAGAGAGGTTACAATGACAATGCAGAAATACAACAGATTACAAGAGATTATGAACAACTATATGGCAATAAAATGGATAACCTGGAAGAAATGGACAGATTCTTAGAAAAGTTCAATCTTCTAAAACTGAACCAGGAAGAAATAGAAATTATGAACAACCCAATTACAAGCACTGAAATTGAAGCTGTGATCAAAAATCTCCCAACAAACAAAAGCCCGGGCAGATGGCTTCACAGGAGAATTCTATCCAACATTTAGAGAAAAGTTAATGCCTATCCTTCTAAATCTCTTTCAAAAAATTGCAGAGGAAGGAACACTCCCAAACTCATTCGATGAGGCCACCATCACCCTGATACCAAAACCAGACAGACACAACATAAAAAAAGAAAACCACAGGCCAATATCACTGATGAACGGAGATGCAAAAATCCTCAACAAAATTTTAGCAAACAGAATTCAGCAACACATCAAAAAGCTCATACACTATGATCAAGTTGGGTTAATCCCAAGAATGCAAAGATTTGATATATGCAAATTAATCAAGGTGATACACCATATTAACAAACTGAAAGATAAAAACAATACAATCATCTCAATACATGCAGAAAAAGCTTTTGACAAAATTCAGCACCCATTTGTGATTAAAAACTTTTAAAAATGGGCATAGCCAGAACCTACCTCAACATAGTAAAGGTAATATATGATAAGCCTACAGCAAACATTATTCTCAGTGGGGAAAATCTGAAGCATTCCCCCTAAAATCAGGAACAAGACAAAGATGTCCACTCTCACCACTATTAGTTAACATAGTTCTGGAAGTCCTAGCTATATCAATCGAGGAAGGAAAAGAAATTAAAGGAATTCAGATTAGAAAAGAAGAAGTAAATCTCTCATTGTTTGCAGATAACATGATACTGTACACAGAAAACACTAGAGATAGCATTAGAAAATTAATAGAGCTATTCAGTGAATTTAGCAAGATTGCAGGATACAAAATCAATACCCAGAAATCACTTGCATTTCTATACACTAACAATGAAAAACCAGAAGAGAAATTCAGGAATTAATCCCATTCACCATTGCTACAAAAATAATTAAATGTCTGGAATAAACTTACCTAAGGAGGGAGAAACGCCTGGCTCTGGCAGCGCAGACGTGAGAGACACCCGGATCCGGCGGCGCAGACACGAGAGACGCCCGGCTCTGGCGCAACCGATCGCGTGCAGAATCGTGGCTGAGAGGAGCTACCCCGCGCCCAGGGTTAGGGTGGTGGCCGAGAGGAGTTGTACCACGTCCAGGAGGCGGTGGCTGCTTGGGCACCGGAGGGCCGAGAGGAGCTGATCCACATTCAAAGCAGGAGGGGCGGCCTTGAGGAGATACCCCTCGTCCAAGGTAAGGTACAGCGGCTGCGCCTTGCTGGAGCAGCTGGGAAGAGATACTCCACGACCAAGTGGAATATAAGAATCCAGTGTTCTGGGGAGGAAGGAACTAGATGGTGGAGGGATAAGATGGCGAGACCACTTTCTCCCCCACAAATTCATCAAAAGAACATTTGAACGCGGAGTAAAGTCCACAAAACAACTTCTGAATACTGGCAGAGGACATCAGGCTCCCAGAAAAGCAGCCCATTGTCTTTGAAAGGAGAGAGAAGAAATCCAGCTCCACCCACCAGAACACCAACACATGCTTCCCTAAACAGGGAACCCGGACAAGTCACCCGTCCAACCCCACACACAGCGAAGAAACTACATAATAAAGAGAACTCCACAAACTGCAAGAAGAGGGAAAGGCCACCCCAAGCAAAGCATTATAAGCAAGATGAAGAGGCAGAGAAATACCCAACAAGTAAAGGAACAAGATAATTGCCCACCAACACAAAAAAGAGAAGAAGATATAGAGAATTTACCTGATAAAGAATTTCAAATTTTGATGGTGAAAATGATTCAAAATCTTGAAAGCAAAATGGAGTTACAGATAAATAACCTGGAGAAAAGGATTGAGAAGATGGAAGAAAGATTTAATAAGGACTTAGAAGAAATAAAAAAGAGTCAATATACAATGAATAATGCAATAGATGAGATCAGAAACACTCTGGAGGGAACAAACAGTAGAATAACAGAGGCAGAAGACAGGATAAGCGAACTAGAAGATAGAATTGTAGAAATAAATGAAACAGAGAGGAAAAAAGAAAAACGAATTAAAAGAAATGAGGACAATATTAGAGACCTCTGGGACAATGTTAAACGCTCCAACATTCGAATCATAGGAGTCCCAGAAGCAGAAGACAAAAAGAAAGACCATGAGAGAATACTTGAGGAGATAATAGTTGAAAACTTCCCTAAAATAGGGAAAGAAATAATCACCCAAGTCCAAGAAACCCAGAGAGTCCCCAACAGGATAAACCCAAGGCGAAATACTCCAAGACACATATTAATCAAATTAACAAAGATCAAACACAAAGAACAAATATTAAAAGCAGCAAGGGAAAAGCAGCAAATAACACACAAGGGGATTCCCATAAGGATAACAGCTGATCTTTCAACAGAAACCCTTCAGGCCAGAAGGGAGTGGCAAGACATACTTAAAGTGATGAAAGAAAATACCCTACAGCCCAGATTACTGTACCCAGCAAGGATCTCATTCAAATATGAAGGAGAAATCAAAAGCTTTACAGACAAGCAAAAGCTGAGGGAATTCAGCATCACCAAACCAGCTCTCCAACAAATGCTAAAGGATCTTCTATAGACAGGAAACACAGAAAGAGTGTATAAACTTGAACCCAAAGCGATAAAGAAAATGGCTACGGGATCGTACTTATCAATAATTACCTTAAACGTAAATGGGTTGAAATTTTCAAAAAGGCTAGAAAACAATTCTCATAGCCATCAATAGTTCAGTGTTGAGTTCATGAATAGTTTTTAAAGTTTGGGACAAACTGTAGTATTTGCTATTTGAAGTACTATTTGTAATTGGCATATTATGATGTAACATTGGTCTTCATTTCCAACGTAAAACGCCTAAAAATGCCTAACAGGTTTTTAGATTTGTGAATTTTAGTTGAAATGTATTTTACGATGTTACTAAACCTGCAGAGATATTGAAATATTTCAGAGAACTTATTCACTGTACTTTGTAAATTTATTTTATTTATAAAAGTTATGAACTGTATAAAATAAATAAATAATAAATATTGTTCAAAAAAAATTAAAAAAATAAAAATAAAGTGCTTTGTGATAGAAAAAAAAATAAAAATAAAGAGACTTAAAAGAAAAAGAAAAAAAAAAAACTTACCAAAGGAGACAAAAGAACTCTACACAAAAAAATATAAGACGCGAAGACCTTTTAGAACTAACACCCCAAAAAGATGTCCTTTTCATTATAGGGGACTGGAATGCAAAAGTAGGAAGTCAAGAAATACCTGGAGTAATGGCAAATTTGGCCTTGGAGCACGAAATGAAGCAGGGCAAAGGCTAATAGAGTTTTGCCAAGATAATGCACTGTTCATAGCAAACACCCTCTTTCAACAGCACAAGAGAAGACTCTACACATGGACATCACCAGATGGTCAACACCGAAATCAGATTGATTATATTCATTGCAGCCAAAGATGGATAAGCTCTATACAGTCAGCAAAAACAAGACCAGGAGCTGACTGTGGCTCAGATCATGAACTCCTTATTGCCAAATTCAGACTTAAGTTGAAGAAAGTAGGGAAAACCACTAGACCATTCAGATATGACCGAAATCAAATCCCTTATGATTATACAGTGGAAGTGAGAAATAGATTTAAGGGACTAGATCTGATACATAGAGTGCCTGATGGAACTGTGGACGGAGGTTCGTGACATTGTATAGGAGACAGGGATCAAGACCATCCCCATGGAAAAGAAATGCAGAAAAGCAAAATGGCTGTCTGAGGAGGCCTTACAAATAGCTGTGAAAAGAAGAGAAGCGAAAAGCAAAGGAGAAAAGGAAAGATATAAGCATCTGAATGCAGAGTTCCAAAGAATAGCAAGGAGAGATAAGAAAGCCTTCCTCAGTGATAAATGCAAAGAAATAGAGGAAAACAATAGAATAGGAAAAACAAGAGATCTCTTTAAGAAAATTAGAGACATCAAGGGAATATTTCATGCAAAGATGGGCTTGATAAAGGACAGAGATGGTATGGACCTAATAGAAGCAAAAGATATTAAGAAGAAGGGGCAAGAATATACAGAAAACTGTACAAAAAGATCTTCATGACCAAGATAATCAAGATGGAGTGATCACTCACCTGGAGCCATATATCTTGGAATGCGAAGTCAAGTGGGCCTTAGAGAGCATCACTACAAACAAAGCTAGTGGAGGTGATGGAATTCCAGTTGAGCTATTTCAAATCCTGAAAGATGATACTGTAAAAGTGCTGCACTCAATATGTCAGCAAATTTGGAAAACTCAGCAGTGGCCACAGGACTGGAAAAGGTCAGTCTTCATTCCAATCCCAAAGAAAGGCAATGCCAAAGAATGCTCAAACTACCGCACAATTGCACTCATCTCACACGCTAGTAAAGTCATGCTCAAAATTCTCCAAGCCAGGCTTCAGCAATATGTGAACCGTGAATTTCCAGATGTTCAAGCAGCTTTTAGAAAAGGCAGAGACACCAGAGATCAAATTGCCAACATCCGCTGGATCATGGAGAAAGCAAGAGAGTTCCAGAAAAACATCTTTTTCTGCTTCATTGACTATGCGAAAGCCTTTGACTGTGTGGATCACAATAAACTGTGGAAAACTCTGAAAGAGATGGGAATCCCAGGCCACCTGACCTGCCTCTTGAGAAACCTGAATGCAGGTCAGGAAGCAACCATTAGAACTGGACATGGAACAACAGACTGGTTCCAAATAGGAAAAGGAGTACGTCAAGGTTGTATATTGTCACCCTGCTTATTTAACTTCTATGCAGGGTACATCATGAGGAACGCTGGGCTGGAAGAAGCACAAGCTGGAATCAAGATTGCCGGGAGAAATATCAATAACCTCAGATATGCAGATGACACCACCTTTATGGCAGAAAGTGAAGAGGAACTCAAAAGCCTCTTGATGAAAGTGAAAGAGGAGAGTGAAAAGGTTGGCTTGAACCTCAACATTCAGAAAACAAAGATCATGGCATCTGGTCCCATCACTTCATGGGAAATAGATGGGGAAACAGTGGAAACAGTGTCAGACTTTATTTTTGGGGGCTCCAAAATCACTGCAGATGCTGATTGCAGCCATGAAATTAAAAGACGCTTACTCCTTGGAAGGGAAGTTATGACCAACCTAGATAGCATATTAAAAAGCAGAGACATTAATTTGCCAACAAAGGTCCATCTATTCAGGTTATGGTTTTTCCAGTGGTCATGTATGGATGTGAGAGTTGGACTGTGAAGAAAGCTGATCACCGAAGAATCGATGCTTTTGAACTGTGGTGCTGGAGAAGACTCTTGAGAGTCCCTTGGACTGCAAGGAGATCCAACCAGTTCATTCTAAAGGAGATCAATCTTGGGTGTTCATTGGAAGGACTGATGCTAAAGCTGAAACTCCAATACTTTGGCCACCTCATGCGAAGATTTGACTCACTGAAAAAGACTCTGATGATGGGAGGGATTGGGGGCGGGAGGAGACGGGGACGACAGAGAATGAGATGGCTAGATGGCATCACTGACTCGATGGACATGAGTTTGAGTGTACTCCAGGTGTTGGTGATGGACAGGGAGGCCTGGCGTGCTATGATTCTTGGAGTTGCAAAGAGTCGGACATGACTGAGCGACTGAACTTAACTGAACTGAATGAAAGAAATCAAAGATGGTATGAACAGATTGAGAGTATTCCATATTCATGGATAAGAAGAATCTATATTATGAAAATGAGTATACTACCAAACACAGTCTACAGATTCAAGGCGATCCTTAACAAATTACCAATGGCATTTTTTACAGAACTAGAACAAAATAATCTCAAAATTCATATGCAAACACAAAAGATCTTGAATAGCCAAAGCAGTCCTGAGAAAGAAAGATGGAGCTGGAAAAATGGATGAATCAATCATCCTGACCTCAGATTATACTCCAAAGCTACAGTCATCTAGACAGTATGGTACTGGCACAAAAACAGAAATATAGACCAATGGAACAAGATAGAAAGTCCAGAAATAAACCCACGCACCTATGGGTACCTTATTTTTGACAACGCAGGCAAGACGATACAATGGGGCAAAGACAGCCTCTTCAATGAATAGTGCTGGGAAAACTGGACAGCTACATGTAAAAGAGTGAAATTAGAACACTTTCTAACATTATACATAAAGCTAAACTCAAAATGGATTAACGATGTAAATGTAATACCAGAAAGTATAAAACTCTAGAGGAAAACATATGCAGAACACCCAATGAATAAATCAAAGCAAGATGATCTATGACCCACCTTCTAGAGTAATGGAAATAAAAACAAAAAGAAACAGGTGGGACTTGATTAAACTGAAAAGCTTTTGCACAGGAAAGGAAACTCTAAGCAAAGTGAAAAGACAACCCTCAGAATGGGAGAAAATAATAGCAAATTAAACAATTGACAAAGGATTAGTTTCTAAAATATACAAGCAGCTCACACAACTCAATGCCAGAAAAACAAACAACTCAGTCAAAAAGTGGGAAAAAGACTTAGAGACATTTCCCCAAAGAAGGCATAGAGATGGCTAACAAACCCATGAAAAGATGCTCAACACTGCTCATTATTAGAGAAAGGCAAATTAAAACTGCAAAAAGATATCACCTCACACCAGTCAGAATGGTCATCATCAAAAAATCTATAAACAATGAATGCTAGAGAGGATGTGGAGAAAAGGGAATGCTCTTTCACTGTTTGTGGGAATGTAAGTTGATGCAGCCACTATGGAAAACGGTATGGAGATTCCTTAAAAAAGTAGGAATAAAACCACCATATGGCCCAGCAATCCCACTCCTAGGCATATACCCTGAGGAAACCAAATTGAAAAAGACACGTGTATCCCATTGTTCACTGCAGCACTATTTACAATAGCTAGAACATGGAAGCAACCTAGATGTCCATTGACAGATGAATGGATAAAGAAATTGTGGTACATATACACAATGGAATATTACTCAGCCATAAAATGAACACATTTGAGTCAGTTCTGATGAGGTGGATGAACCTAGAATCTATTATATAGAGAAATTGAGTCAAAAAGAGAAAGACAAATACTGTATTCTAATGTATATATATGGAATCTAGAAAAATGGTAGTGAAGAATTTATTTCCAGGGCAGCAGTGGAGAAACAGACATAGAGATTAGGCTTATGGACATGGGGAGAGGGAAGGAAAGGGGAAATGTATGGAAAAAGTAACATGGAAACTTACATTCAGTTCAGTTCAGTTCAGTCGCTCAGTCGTGTCCAACTCTCCGCGACCCCATGAATCACAGCACGCCAGGCCTCCCTGTCCATCACCAACTCCCGGAGTTCACTCAAACTCAGGTCCACAGTAAAATAGATAGCCAATAGGAATCTGCTGTGTTGCTCAGGAAACTCAAACAGGGGCTTTGTATCAATCTGGAGGGGTGGGCTGGGGTGGTAGATAGGAGGGAGGTTCAAAAGAGAGGGGATAAATGTATAACTATGGCTGATTCATGTTGAGGTTTGACAGAAAACACAAAATTCTGTAACTCAGAAAAACCCAAAATTAAAACCTCTAAGTAATACAGTCAACTATTATTTCAGAGGATAACAAAGAACACTCAAGGAGAAAGGAATCTCTTTATCATCTGGTATTGGAAAAACTGGATAAACACACACAGAACAATAAAATAATATCTCTATGTTGCAACCCATGGAAGCTCAATAAAGATTTATGGAGCTTTCAAAAAGATTACAATCGATATTTCTATAACACCTCACAATTCTCTTTGTAGTCAACTCATCTACCCAGACCTGTCCCCTTGGTAACCATTCACTAGGTTATTCAACTCACTAGCTGTTCTATAATTTTCATTTTATATTATTATATAAAAATGTAACCACATAGTATGTGATTTTCTGACTCTGGTTTGTTTTACCAAACATGATACACTTGAGATCAGTTCAGTTCAGTTCAGTCGCTCAGTCGTGTCCGACTCTCCACTACCCCATGAATCACAGCACGCCAGGCCTCCCTGTCCATCACCAACTCCCGGAGTTCACTCAAACTCATGTCCACAGAGTCGGTGATGCCATCCAGCCATCTCACTCTCGGTCGTCCCCTTCTTCTCCCGCCCCCAACCTTTCCCAGCATCAGAGTCTTTTCCAGTGAGTCAACTCATCGCATGAGGTGGCCAAAGTATTGCAGCTTCAGCTTTAGCATCAGTCCTTCCAATGAACACCCAAGACTGATCTCCCTTAGAATGGACTGGTTGGATCTCCTGGCGGTACAAGGGACTCTCGAGAGTCTTCTCCAACACCACAGTTCAAAAGCATCAATTCTTCGGCGATCAGCTTTCTTCACAGTCCGACTCTCACATCCATACATGACCACGGGAAAAACCATAGCCTTGGCTAGACGGACCTTTGTTGGCAAAGTAATGTCTCTGCTTTTCAATATATTATCAAGGTGGGTCATAACTTTCCTTCCAAGGAGTAAGCGTCTTTTAATTTCATGGCTGCAATCAGCATCTGCAGTGATTTTGGAGCCCAAAAAAATAAAGTCTGACACTGTTTCCACTGTTTTTCCATCTATTTCCCATGAAGTGATGGGACCAGATGCCATGATCTTTGTTTTCTGAATGTTGAGCTTCAAGCCAACCTTTTCACTCTCCTCTTTCACTTTCAACAAGAGGCTTTTGAGTTCTTCTTCACTTTCTGCCATAAGGGTGGTGTCATTTGCATATCTGAGATTATTGATATTTCTCCCAGCAATCTTGATTCCAGATTGTGCTTCTTCCAGCCCAGCGTTCCTCATGATGTACTCTGCATATAAGTTAAATAAGCAAGGTGACAATATACAGCTTTGACGTACTCCTTTTCCTATTTGGAACCAGTCTGTTGTTCCATGTACAGTTCTGACTGTTGCTTCCTGACCTGCATACAGGCTTCTCAAGAGGCAGGTCAGGTGGTCTGGGATTCCCATCTCTTTCAGAATGTTCCACAGTTTATTGTGATCCACACAGTCAAAGGCTTTGGCATAAATCCATACAATTCCATGATCAGTTGTCACTATTTTATGTAGAGGTACAAAAATAATTGAAAAACATTTGGGTTGTTTCCAATTTGGAGGATGATGAATAAAGCAGGTTATTTATTTATAGGCAGGGTTTTTTTTTCTAATTGTTGTAAACACACACATAAAAATTCACCATTAACTTTTTAAGCATATAAAAAGTATAAATTCTTCAGCTCTCAGCCTTCTTTATGGACTAATCTCACATCTGGACATGATTAATGGAAAAACTATAGTTATGACTATATGGACTCTTGTCAGCAAAATGATGCCTCTGCTTTTCTATACTCTGACTTGGTTTGTCGTAGCTTTCCTTTCAAGGAACAAGTTACCTTTTACTTCATAGCTGCAGTCATGGTCCACAGTGATTCTGGAAAAAAAGAATATAAAATCTGTCACTGCTTCCACTTTTTCCCTTTCTACTTCTCATGAAGTAGATGCCATTTTCTTATTTTCTTGAAAATATTGAGTTTCAAGCCAGCTTTTTCACTCTCCACTTTCACCTTCGTCAAGAAGGTCTTTAGTTCATCTTCCCTGTCTACCATTAGAATTATATCATCTGCATATCTGAGGTTGTTGCTATTTCTCCTGGCAAACTTGATTCCAGCTTGTGATTCATCCAGCCCAGCATTTTGCATGATTTATTGTGCATACAAGTTAAATAAGCATGGTGACACTATACAGTCTTGTCATAATTCTTACCTAATTTTGAGACAGTCAGTTGTTCCATATTGGGTTCTGTTTCTTCTTGACCCGCATACAGATTTTTCAGGAAACAGGTAAGGTGGTCTGCTACTCCCATCTCTTGAAGAATTTTCCAATGCTGTGATCAACAGAGTCAAAGGCTTTAGGGTAGTCAATGAAGCAGAAATAGATATTTTTCTGTTAACTCCCTTGCTTTCTCCATGATCCAAAGAATGTTGGCAATTTGCTCTCTGGTTCCTCTACCTCTTCACGCCCTGCCTTGTTCATCTGGAAGTTCTTGGTTCATGTACTGCCAAAGCCTAGCTTGAAGGATTTTGAGCATAACCGTGCTGAGGTTGTGGTTGGTGGTTTACTTGCTAAGTCATGTCTGACTCTTATGACACAATGGACTATAGCCTGGAAGGCTCCTCTGTCCATGGGATTTTCAAGGCAAGAATACTGCAATAGGCTGCCATTTCCTTCTCCAGGTGATTTTCTTAAACTAGGGAGTTCAAGGAAGTCACCAAGGAAGTCCATAACCTTGCTATAATGGGAAATGAGCACAACTGTATGGTAGCTTGAACATTCTTTGGCATTTCCCTTCTTAGGGACTGGAACAAAAACTGCCCTTTTCCAGTCCTGTGACTACGGCTGAGTTTTCAAATTTTGTTGACATATTGAGTGCAGTACTGTAACAGCATCATCTTTTAGGATTTGAAATAGCTCAGCTGGAGGTTTGTCACCTTCACTATCTTTGTTTTTAGTAATGATTCTTAAGGTCCACTTGACTTCACATTCCAGGATGTCTAGGTGAGTGACCACACCATTGTGGTTTTCCAGATCATTAAGACTTTTTTTGGTATAGTTCTTCTGTGTATTTTTGCCATCTCTTGTTAATCACTTCTGCTTCAATTAGGTCCTTACAATCTCTGTCCTTTATTATGTCCATCCTTGTATGAAATGTTCCCTTGATATCTCCACTTTTCTTGACGATATCTCTAGTATTTCTTATTCTATTGTTTTCCTCTATTTCTTTGTATTGTTCATTTAAGAAGGCCTTCTATTCTCTCTTTGCTATTCTGTAGAACTTTGCATTCAGTTGTCTACAGCTTTCCCTTTCTCCCTTCCATTTCATTTCTCTTCTTTCCTCAGCTATTTGTAAAGTCTCCTCAGACAACAAGTTTACCTTCTTGCATTTGTTTTTCTTTAGGACAGTTTTGGTCACCAACTCCTATACAATGTTACAAACTTCTGATCTTAGCTCATCAGACACTGTCATGTCAGTTCAGTTCAGTTGCTCAGTCGTGTCCGACTCTTTGCGACCCCATGCCAGATCTAATTCCTTGAATCTGTTTATCACCTTCAGTTCATAATCATAAAGGATGTGAGTCAGGTCATTCCTGAATGACCTAGTGGTTTTCCCAGTTTCTTCAATTTAAGTCTGAATTTGGCAAGAAAGAGCTCTTGATCTGAGCCACAGTCAGCACATGTCTTGTTTTTGTTGACTGTATAGAGCTTCTCCTCCTTTGGCTGCAAAGAATATTATCAATCTTATTCCAGTATTGACCTTCTGGTGATGTCCATTTGTAAAATTGTCTCTTGTGTTGTTGGGAGAAGGTGCCTGCTATGACAGATGTGTTCTCTTGACAAAACTCTGTTAGCCTTTGCCCTACTTCATTTTGTACTCCTATGCCAAACTTTCTTACTACTCCAGGTAACTATTGACTACCTAGTTTTGTATCCCAGTCCCCTATGATAAAAAGGAAATCTTTTTTAGAGCTAGTTCTGGAACGTGTTGTAAGTCTTCACAGAATCAGTCAACTTCAACTTCTTCGGCTTCAGTGGTTGGGCATAGACTTGGATTACTGTGATATTGAATGGTGTGTCTTGAAAACAAACTGAGATCATTCTGTCATTTTTGAGATTGCACCGAAGTACTGCATTTTGGACTCTTCTGTTGACTATGAGGGCTAATCCATTTCTTCTAAGGGATTTTTGCCCACAGTAATAAATATAATGGTCATCCAAATTAAATTCGCCCATTCCTGTCCATTTTAGTTCACTGATTCTTAAGATGTCAATGTTCAATCTTGCCATCTCCTGCTTATGTGCTCTCTCACTTAGCCGTAAACAAGTCTTTGCTACCCCATGGACTAGCCTGCCAGGCTCCTCTGTCCAAAGAATTTTCCAGGCAAGGATGCTGGAGTGGGTTCCATTGCCTCCTCCAGGGTATCATCCCAACCCAGGGATTGAATCTGGGTCTCCTACATCTCCTGCATTGGCAAGCAGATTCTTTACCACTGTGCCACCAAGGAAGCCCAGAATACTAGGATGGGTGGCCATTTCCTTTGCCAGGGATTGAACCTGAATCTCCTGATGGCAGGCAGGTTCTTTACCACTGAACCACCTGGGAAGCCCACCTCCTGCTTGACCTCATCCCAATTTACCTTGATTCATATACTAATACTTCAGATTTCCATGCAATATTGTTCTTTACAACACTGGAGTTTATTTTCACTGACAGGCACATCCACAACTAAATGTCATTTCTGCTTTGGCCCAGCTGCTTCATTCTTGCTGGAATTTTTGGTAATTGGCCTTTGTTCTTCCCCAGTAGCATACTGGATACCTTCCAATCTGGGGGAATCATCTTCTGGCGTTATATTTTTCTGCCCTTTCATATTGCCCATGGGGTTCTCCAGGCAAGAATACTGGAATGGTTTGTCATTTCCTCCTCTGGAGAACCACATTTTGTCAGAACTCTTCACTATGACCTGTCCATCTTGGATGGGCCTGCATGGCATAGCTCATAGCTTCAGTGAATTACACAAGCCCCTTCACCACAACAAGGCTGTAATCCACGGATTGTCTAGTAGTCTCCTCCTTTTCTGGGGTTTAAAGTGAGATGATTATTTCATCTCTTCCAAATCTATCCTATGCGCAGTTGAATAGCAGCTTCTCCTCTCCAATAAGACTCTCTAAATGGTAGCTTCAAGGTCACAGGTCTTTCACAGCAATTCCTTACTCCAAATGTATATGCTTTCATTAAGCATATTAAGGCTTTCACCTCTGTGTTTCCTTTGGGCTGGGAACCTTGCCTTCTTTATCCTCCTGTTGTTAATGCATTTCAGCACTGAGGAGGATGGAATTTTGGCCCCTGCAAGGAGGTCCAACCAGTCCATTCTAAAGGAGATCAATCCTGGGTGTTCATTGGAAGGACGGATGCTGAAGCTGAAACTCCAATACTTTGGGCACCTCATGCGACGAGTTGACTCACTGGAAAAGACTCTGATGCTGGGAGGGATTGGGGGTGGGAGGAGATGGGAACGACAGAGAATGAGATGGCTGGATGGCATCACCGACTCAATGGACATGAGTTTGAGTGAACTCCGGGAGTTGGTGATGGACAGGGAGGCCTGGCGTGCTGTGATTCATGGGGTTGCAAAGAGTCGGACACGACTGAGCGACTGAACTGAACTGAAGATATGTGAAAATGAAAGCACTTCAACAAATGCCCAGGAAGCTTCCTGTTCTGAGTGTGGAAACATAATTCCACCTCACTGACAACCACAAGATAGAGAAGCAATTTCAGGGAAGCCAGGTGAGGCCCAGAACCTGTATAACTGTTCTTTGGATATTAATCCATTATTCAATACATAACTAGCAAATATTTTCTCCCATTCTGTGGGTGGGTTTTTTCTCTATTGATAGTGTTTTTTGACATTGAAGTTTTAAATATTATCATGAAATCCAATTTGACTAGTTTTTGTTACTTGTGTTGCTGGTGGCATATCTAAGAGATCATTGCCAAATAAAACAAGACTTGTGAAGTATTTATCTTATATTTTCTTCTAAGGTTTCATTGTTTTAGCTCTTAGATTTATATCTTTGATCCATTTTGAGATAACTTTTGTGTATAGTGTTAGGTAAGTGACCAAGTTCATTCTTTGACATGTGACTATTAAGTTTTTCCAGCACTATTTGTTAAAAATAATCTTTCCTCATTGAATGGTCTTGGAAACCTAGTCAAAAACCATTTCACCATACATGTAACACATTCATTCATTTCTGGGCTATTTTATTTCATTGGATTATATGTTTGCTTTTATGACATTATCACATTGTAGGTTTGTAGTAGGTTTGGACATCAGGAAGTGTGAGTATTCCAGTTTTGCTCTTCTTTCAAAAGATTGTTTTGGCCATTTGGGGTCCCTTAAAATTCCATATAGATTTAAGAATGGATTTTCCTATTGCTCAAAAAAAATTTAGGATTATGATAGGAACTGCATTGAGTCTGTAGATCTCTTTCCGGAGAATTTACATTTCAACACCGTTAGATCGTCCAATCCATAAATATGGGATGTGCTTCCATTTATTTATGACTTAATTTCTTTCAGCAAAGTATTGTAGTTATTACTGTACAAGTCTTTCATCTCCTTTATTAACCCCTAAGCATTCTGTTCATTTTTATGCTATTTTTTAATGTATTTAATTGGATGCTAATTACTTTACAATATTATGGTGGTTTTTCCATACATTGAAATGAATCAGCCATGGGTGTACATGTGTTCCCCATCCTGAACCCCCCACCTACCTCCCTCCCCATCCCATCACTCTGGGTCATCCCAGTGCACCAGCCCTGAGCACCCACTCTCATGCATTGAACCTAGACTGGCAATCTGTTTCACATATGATAATATACATGTTTCAATGCTATTCTCTCAAATCATCCCACCCTCACCCTCTCCCACAGAGTCCAAAAGACTGTTCTACACATCTGTGTCTCTTTTGCTGTCTCGCATACAGGGTTATCATTACCATCTTTCTAAATTCCATATATATGCGTTAGTATACTGTATTGGTGTTTTTCTTTCTGGCTTACTTCACTCTGTATAATAGGCTCCAGTTTCATTCACCTCATTAGAACTGATTCAAATGTATTCTTTTTAATGGCTGAGTAATATTACATTGTGTATATGTACCACAGCTTTTTATCCATTCGTCTGCTGATGGACATCTAGGTTGCTTTCATGTCCTGGCTATTATAAACAGTGCTGCGATGAACATTGGGGTACACGTGTCTCTTTCAATTGTGGTTTCCTCAGTGTGTATGCCCAGCAGTGGGATTGCTGGGTCATATGGCAGTTCTATTTCCAGTTTTTTAAGAAATCTCCACACTGTTCTCCATGGTGGCTGTACTGTTTGCCTTCCCACCAACAGTGTAAGAGGGTTCCCTTTTCTTCACACCCTCTCCAGAATTTATTGTTTGTAGACTTTTGGATAGTAGCCATTCTGACTGGCAAGAGATGGTACCTCATTGTGGTTTTGATTTGCATTTCTCTGATAAGGAGTGATGTTGAGCATCTTTTCATGTGCTTGTTAGCCATCTTTATGTCTTCTTTGGAGAAATGTCTGTTTAGTTCTTTGCCCCATTTTTTGATTGGGTCGTTTATTTTTCTGGAATTGAGCTGCAGGAATTGCTTGTATATTTTTCAGAATAATTTTTTGTCATTGCTTCATTTGCTATTATTTTCTCCCATTCTGAAGGCTGTATTTTCACCTTGCTTATAGTTTCCTTCGTTGTGCAAAAGATTTTAAGTTTAATTAGGTCCCATTTGTTTATTTTTGCTTTTATTTCCATTACTCTGGGAGGTGCGTCATAAAGGATCCTGCTGTGATTTATGTCAGAGAGTGTATTGCCTATGTTTTACTCTAGGAGTTTCATAGTTTCTGGTCTTATTTTCATGCTATTATAAACTGAATTGTTTCCGTGTACAGATTGATCAGCCCTTTTCAGATTGTTCATTATTTGTGTATAAAATGCAACTGATTTTTGTATGTTGATTTTGTCTGTGGTTGTGGGAAATCTTCAGGGTTTTCTAAGATCGTATCTACAATTCGATAGGAAAAAAACCAAAAAACCCAATTTCAAAATAGGCAAAGGACTGGAACAGAATTTTTTTTTTCCAAATAAGATATACAACGTGCAACAGGTACATGAAAAGATGTTCAACATAACCAATCAACAGAAAAATGAAACCCAAAATCACAATGAGAGAACCCACCTCACACCTGTTTGTATTACTATCATCAAAAAGGTAAGCGATAAGAAATGTTAGCAAGAATGTAAACAAAAGAGAAGGCTTATACTCTGCAGGTGGAAATGTAAACTGGTAGTCACTATGAAGAACAGCATGAGAATTCCTCAAAAAATTAAAATCGATCCACTAATTCCACTTTTTGGTATATATTCAAAGTAAAAAAAACAAACAATATTTAGAAGAGATAGCTGTACTCCTATGTTCATTGCAATAGAACCTAAAGGGCCATCAACAAATCAATGGATCAAGAAAATATAAGTATATATGTATGCACACACACACATAATACATACACTTATGCATAATATTCCACTGTGTGTGAATAAGCTTGGAGGCATTACAGAAACCAGACAGAAGACAACCAAATACGGCATGGCATCATTTCTGTTAAAAAAAAAAAAAAAAAGTTGAGCTCATATCCAGAGAGTAGGAAAGTGGTTGCCAGGGGCTGGGTGGTGGGGGAAATAGAGAAAAGTTGGTAAAAGTTACAGACTTTCAGTTATAAAATGAATAAGGACAAAGGACATGATGTATAATGACTATAGTTGGTAACAATGCAATCTATAATTGAAATTTGCTAAGAGAGTAGCACTTAAATATTCTCATTAAAATAAAAAATGACACAAAAATATGTGGTATGACGGAAGTTTGAAATAAATCAATGGGTATATTCTTTTCCAATGTATACATATGTTAAATCACTGTGTTGTATACTTTCAGAATTTTATATATCAATTATATCTCCCTAAACCTAGAGCCAGACATCCTGGAATGTGAAGTCAAGTGGGCCTTAGAAAGCATTCACTGCCAACAAAGCTAGTGGAGGTGATGGAATTTCAGTTGAGCTATTTCAAATCCTGAAAGATGCTGTGAAAGTGCTGCACTCCATAAGCCAGCAAATTTGGAAAACTCAGCAGTGGCCATAGGGCTGGAAACGGTCAGTTTTCATTCCAATCCCAGAGAAAGGCAATGCCAAAGAATGCTTAAAATTCCACACAATTGCACTCATCTCACACGCTAGTAAAGTCATGCTCAAAATTCTCCAAGCCAGGCTTCAGCAATACGTGAATCGTGAACTTCCAGATGTTCAAGCTGGTTTTAAAAAAGGCAGAGGAACCAGAGATCAAATTGCCAACATCTGCTGGATCATGGAGAAAGCAAGAGAGTTCCAGAAAAACATCTATTTCTGCTTCATTGACTATGCCAAAGCCTCTGACTGTGTGGATCACAATAAACTGTGGAAAACTCTAAAAGAGATGGGCATACCAGACCAACTGACCTGCCTCTTGAGAAACCTGTATGCAGGTCAGGAAGTAACAGTTAGAACTGGACATGGAACAAAAGACTGGTTGTAAATAAGAAAGGGAGTATGTCAAGGTTGTATATTGCCACCCTGCTTATTTAACTTATATGAAGAGTACATCATGAGGAATACTGGCCTGGATAAAGCACAAGCTTGATTCAAGATTGCCGGGAGAAATATCAATAACCTCAGATATGAAGATGACACCACCCTTATGGCAAAAAGTGAAGAGGAACTAAGAAGCCTCTTGATGAAAGTGAAAGAGGAGAGTGAAAAAGTTGGCTTAAAGCTCAACATTCAGAAAACTAAGATCATGGCATCTGGTCCCATCACTTCATGGGAAATAGATGGGGAAACAGTGGAAACAGTGGCTGACTTTATTTTGGGGGGCTCCAAAATCACTGCAGATGGGGATTTCAGCCAGGAAATTAAAAGATGCTTACTCCTTGGAAGGAAAGTTATGACCAAACTAGACAGCATATTAAAAAGCAGAGACATTACTTTGCTAACAAATGTCCATCTAGTCAAGTCTATGGTTTTTCCAGTGGTCATGTATGGATGTGAGTTTGGACTGTGAAGAAAGCTGATCACTGAAGAATTGATGCTTTTGATCTTCGGTGGTGGAGAAGACTCTTGAGAGTCCCTTGGACTGCTGCTGCAATCGTGTCCGACTCTGTGTGACCCCATAGATGGAAGCCCACCAGGCTCCCCCTTCCCTGGGATTCTCCAGGCAAGAACACTGGAGTGGGTTGCCATTTCCTTCTCCTATGTGTGAAAGTGAAAAGTGAAAGTGAAGTTGCTTTCGACTGGTAGGACTGCAGCCTACCAGGCTCCTCCACCCATGGGATTTTCTAGGCAAGAGTACTGGAGTGGCTTGCCATTGCCTTCTCCGCCCTTGGACTGCAAGGAGATCCAACCAGTCTATCCTAAAGGAAATCAGTCCTGGGTATTCATTGGAAGAACTGATGAGGAAGCTGAAGCTCCATATCTTTGGCCACCTCATGAGAAGAGTTGACTCATTGCAAAAGACCCTGATGCCGTGAGGGATTGGGAGCAGGAGGAGAAAGGGATGACAGAGGATGAGATGGCTGGACGGTATCACCGACTTGATGGACATGAATTTGGGTAAACTCCGGGAGTTAGTGATGGACAGGGAGGCGTGGCGTGCTGTGATTCATGGCGTCGCAAAAAATCGGACATGACTGAGCAACTGAATTGTAAGCTGAATAAAAAGATCATCTGTGAACAGATATGAGTTTACTTCTTCCTTTTCACTTTGAATTCTTTTTATCCTTTTCTTGCCTGATTGCTCTGGGTATAACTTTCAGCACTACATTGAACGGAATTGGCAATACTGGGCTTCCTTGACTTGTTTTGTTCTTTGTGGAAATGCTTTCAGTGTATTGCTATGGAGTATGATCCTATGAGTTTTTCATTAAGAATATTATTATACTGAGGTGGTTTTCTCTGTTCCCAGTTCATTGAATGCTTTTATCATGAAAAGTATATTGAATTATGTCAAATGATTTTCTATGTCAGTTAAGATGATGGTGTAGTTTTTTCCTTCATTCTGTTAGGTTTGATAGACTTTCAATGCTGAACCATGCTTATATTCCAGTATAGAACCCTTATGGTCATGATGTAAAATCCTTTTAATATGCTCCTTTTAAGGAGTTTTGCATCAGTGATGAACTAAAGGGATATTGGCCTGCAGTCTTTACTTGCAGTGTCTTTCTCTTTATTTGATATTAGGGTAATATTGGTCTCAATGCATCAATCAGGAACTTTTCCCTCCTCTTCAATTTCTGTGAAAAGTTTAAGAAAAATTAGTTTGAATTATTCCTTAAATGCTTGCCAGAAATCAATAGTGAAGCCATAAGATTCAAGGCTTATCTTTGTTGGGAGATTTGTGATCACTGATTCAATCTCTGTCCTAGTTACAGGTCTATTCAGAATTTTTATTTCTTTGCAGTTTAGTCTTTATTAGTTTGTGTTTCTAGAAATTTGTCCATTTTATCTAGTTATATATTTCATTAGTGAATTGTTAGAGTACTCTTATAGTCCTTTTTATTTCTATAGAATCTGTAATGTAGTATGTCTCCAATTTAATTCCAGATTTTAGTGATTTTTTTTTTCCTTCGTCACTATAGCTATAGGTTTGTCAATTTTGTTGGTCTTTTTGAGCAATCAACTTTTGGTTTTATTGATTTTCTCTATTTTTTTAAATTCTCCATTTCACTTATCTCCATTCTAATCTTTATTATGTTGTACTCTTCCTATGTTGGGTTTAGTTTGTTCTTTTTCTAGTCCTTTAAAGTTATAAAGCTAACTCATTGATTTGAAATCTTTGTCTTTTAATGTTAGTGACTGTAACTATAAATTCTCCTCTAAGCACTACTTTTGATATATCCCGTAGTTTTGGTCAATGCAACCAGTCAATCTTAAAGGAAATCAACCCTTGAATATTCATTGGAAGAACTGATGCCGAAGCTGAAGCTCCAGTACTTTGGCCCCCTCGTGTGAAGATCTGATTCACTGGAAAAGATTTTGATGCTGGGAAAGATTGAGGGCAAGAGGAGAAGGGGGCGATGGAGGATGAAATGGTTGGATGGCATCACTGACTCAACGGACATGAGTTTCCACAAATTCCAGGAGATAACAAAGAACAGTGAAGCCTGTTGTGCTGCAGTTCATAGGGTCACAAAGAGTTGGACACAGCTTAGCAACGAACAATTGTTTTGGCATGTTGTGTTTTCTAAGTACTTCATGTACTTAGAAACAACATGTTTTTGTTTCTAAGTACTTCCTAATTTCCCAAATAATTTCTTTGACCCACTAGTTGTTCAACAGTGTACTGTTTAATTTCAACAGTAGTGTGGATTTTCCAGTTTTCCTTATTTTTTTCTAACATTATCCCATTGTGATTGGAGAATATACTTTGTACATCTTTTTATACAAATCTATTGAAACTTAATTGGTGGCCTAACATATGGTCTATTCTGGAAAATGTTCCATGGACACTTGAGACAAATATGTATGCTATCGTTGGCTATGGTGTTCTGTATATGGCTGTTAGGCAGGGAGTTACTTAGTCATTTATTTCCTTACTTTTGTTTGACTGAACTACACATTATCATTACCAGAACCCAGGAGTTTCCAACTGTTATTGTAGAATTATCTATGATTCCATTCAAACTCTGTCAGTTTTTGATTCATATATTTTGATAATCTGTCAATAGGTGTGTAAATGATTATAACTATTATTATATCATTTACCTTTACTGAAATTTGTATTAATGTTTTTGTCTGTTCTGTTTAGACTTAGTCTATTTTGTATATTAGTCTGTTTTAATATAGCCACTCCTGCACATTTTTGGTTATTATTTGCATTGAGTATTATTTTCAAAACTTTCAACCTATTTGACCTTTGACTCTAAAGTGACTGTTGCAGTTAGCATATGCAGTGGGATCCAGTGTTTAAATCCATTTTCTCAATTTTGCCGTTTTGCTGGAAGAGTTTAATTCATTTATACTTTAAAGAGACTATTATTTTGCTTGTTTACTATATGCCTCACAGTTGTTGTACTTTTACTGTGAGGGAGGAGAGTTCATTAATTCCTTTAGTGACTTTTCAGTTCAGGTCAGTCGCTCAGTCGTGTCCAACTCTTTGCGACCACATGGACTGCAGCACACTAGGCTTCCCTGTCCATCAGCAACTCCTGGAGTTTGCTCAAACTCATGTCCATTAAGTGGGTGATGCCATCCAACTATCTCATCTTTTGCTATCCCGTTCTCAGACCACCTTCAATATTTTCCAGCATCAGGGTCTTTTCCAGTGAGTCAGACCTTTGCATCAGGAGGCCAAAGAATTGGAGTTTCAGCTTCAGAATCAGTTCTTCCAATGAACACCCAGGATTAATCTGGTTGGATCTCTTTGCAGTCCAAGGGACTCTCAAGAGTCTTCTCCAACACCACAGTTCAAAAGCATCAATTCTTCGGCACTCAGCTTTCTTCACAGTCCAACTCTCACATCCATACATGACTACTGGAAAAACCATAGCTTTGTTGGTAAAGTAATCTCTCTGCTTTTTAATATGCTGTCTAGGTTCGTCATAACTTTTCTTTCAAGGAGCAAGCATCTTTTAATTTCATGGCTGCAGTCACCATCTGCAGGGATTTTGCAGCCCCCTCAAAATAAAGTCTATCGCTGCTTCCATTGTTTCTCCATCTATTTGCCATGAAGTGATGGGACCAGATGCCACGATCTTAGTTTTCTGAATGTTGAGTTTTAAGCCAACTTTTTCATTCTCCTATTTCACTTTCACCAAGAGGTTCCCTAGATCTTCACTTTCTTGCCATAAGTGTGCTGTCATCTGCATATCTGAGGTTATTGCTATTTCTTCAGGCAATCTTGATTCCAGCTTGTGCTTCATCTAGTCCAGCATTACTCATGATGTACTCTGTATAGAAGTTAAATGAGCAGGGTGACAATACAGAGCCTTAACGTACTCCTTTCCCAATTTGGAACCACTCTGTTGTTCCATGTCCAGTTCTAACTGTTGCTTCTTGCCTTACATACAGATTTCTCAGGACGCAGGTCAGGTGGTCTGGTATTCCAATTTCCAGAAGAATATTCCACAGTTTGTTGTGATTCACACAATCAAAGGCTTTTGCATAGTCAATAAAGCAGAAGTAGATGCTTTTCTGGAACTCTATTGCTTTTTCGATGATCCAACAGATGTTGCCAGTTTGATCTAGGTTCCTCTGCCTTTAGCTTGACCATCTTGAAATTCACCATTCACGTACTGTTGAAGCCTGACTTGGAGAATTTTGAGCATTACTTTGCTAGTATGTGAGATGAGTGCAAATGTGCAGTAGTTTGAATATTCTTTGGCATTGCCTTTCTCTGGGATTAGAATGAAAACTGAACTTTTCCAGTTTTGCCCACTGCTCAGTTTTCCAAATTTGCTGACACACTGAGTGCAGCACTTCCACAGTATCATCTTTTGGGATATGAAATAGCTCAACTGGAATCCATTACCTCCACTAGCTTTGTTTCTAGTGATGCTTCCTAAGGCCCACTTGACTTGGCATTCCAGGATATCTGGCTCTAGGTGAGTGATCACAACATCCTGGTTATCTGGGTCATAAAGACTTTGTTGTATAGTTCTTTGGGGTATTCTTGTCAACTCTTCTTAATATGTTCTGCTTCTGCTAGGTCCATACCATTTCTGTGCTTTATTGTGCCCATATTTGAATGAAGAGCTCCCATGGTATCTCTAATTTTCTTGACGAGACCTCTATAGTCTATCCCATTCTATTGTTTTCCTCTATTTCTTTGCACTGAAAACTGAGGAAGGATTTCTTATCTCTTTCTGCTATTCTTTGGAACTATGCATTCAAATGGCTGTATGTTTCCTTTTCTCCTTTGCTTTTTTCACTTTTCTTTTCACAGCTATTTGTAAGGCCTCTTCAGACAGCCATTTTGCTTTTTTGCATTTCTTTTTCTTGGGGATGGTCTTGATCCCTGTCTCCTGTACAATGTCATGAACCTCCATCCATAGTTCTTCAGGCTCTCTATCAGATCTAATCCCTTGAATCTATTTGTCACTTCCACTGTATAATTGTAAGGGATTTGATTTAGGTCATACCTGAAGGGTCTAGTGGTTTTCCCTACTGTCCTCAATTTAAGTCTGAATTTGGCGATAAGGAGTTCGTGATCTGAGCCACAGTCAGCTCCCAGTATTGTTTTTGCTGACTGTATAGAGCTTCTCCATCTTTGGCTGCAAAGAATATAAACAATCTGATTTCGGTATTGACCACTTGATGATGTCCATGTGTAGAGTCTTCTCTTGTGTGGTTGGAAGAGGGTGTTTGCTATGTCAGTGCGTTCTCTTGGGAGAACTCTATTAGCCTTTGCCCTCCTTCATTCTGTACTCCAAGGCCAAATTTGCCTGTTATTCCAGGTGTTTCTTGACTTCCTACTTTTGCATCCCTTTCCCCTATAATGAAGGGGATATCTTTTTTGGGTGTTAGTTCTAGAAGGTCTTGTAGGTCTTCATAGAACCATTCAACTTCAGCTTCTTCAGCATTACTTGTCAGGGCATAGACTTGGATTACTGTGACGATGCACGAGCAGAGCGTCTGTGATGGCACCTGAGAGTGGCTGAGTGGAGCTACCCCTGGCCGGAGGTCAGGGGCGGTGGCCGAGAGGAGCTACCCCACACCCGAGGTCAGGGGTGGTGGCCGGGAGGAGCTAACCCTTGTCCGAGGTAGGGAGCAGTGGCTGCGCTTTGCTGAAGCAGCCATGAAGAAAGACCCTGCGCCCAAGGTAAGAGAAACCCAGGTAAGATGGTAGGCAATGAGAGAGGGGATCATGGGGCAGACAGACTGAAACTACAGTCATGGACGACTAGCCAATCTGATTACATGAACCATAGACTTGTCTAACTCAGTGTCATATGGGGTCACCCAAGACGGATGGGTCATGGTGGAGAAGTCTGACAGAATGTGGTCCACTGGAGAAGGGAATGGCACACCACTTAAGTATTCTTGCCTTGAGAACCCCATGAACAGTATGAAAAGATAAAAAGATAGGACACTGAAAGATGAACTCCCCAGGTCAGTAGGTGCCCAATATGCTACTGGAGATCAGTGGAGAAATAACTCCAGAAACAATGAACAGATGGAGCCAAAGCAAAAACAACACCCAGCTGTGAATGAGACTGGTGACAGAAGCAAGAATGATGCTGTAAAGAGCAATACTTCATAGGAACCTGGAATGCTAGGTTCATGAATCAAGGCAAATTGGACTGGTCAAACATGAGATGACAAGAGTGAACATCAACATTCTCGGAATCAGTGAACTAAGATGGACTGGAATGGGTGAATTTAACTCAGATGACCATTAAATCTATTAATGTGGGCAGGAATCCCTTAGAAGAAATGGAGTAGCCATGATAGTCAATGAAAGAATCCGAAAGCAGTACTTGGATGCAATCTCAAAAACGAAAGAATGATCTCTGTTAATTTCCAAGGCAAACCATTCAACATCACAGTAATTCAAGTCTATGTCCCAACCGGTAATGCTGAAGCTGGAGTTGACCAGTTCTATGAAGACCTACAAAACCTTCTAGAACTAACACCCCAAAAAATATGTCCTTTTCATTATAGGGGACTGGAATGCAAAAGTAGGAAGTCAAGAAACACCTGGAGTAACTGGCAAATTTGGCCTTGGAGTACTAATGAAGCAGGGCAATGACAATAGAGTTCTGCCAAGAGAACGCACTGATCATAGCAAAAACCCTCTTCCAACAACACAAGAGAAGACTCTACATATGGACATCACCAGATGGTCAATACTGAAATCAGACTGATTATATTCTTTGCAGCCAAAGATGAAGAAGCTCTATATAGTCAGCAAAAACAAGACCGGGAGCGGACTGTGGCTCGGATTGTGAACTCCTTATTGCCATATTCAGACTGAAATCGAAGAAAGTGGAGAAAACCACTAGACCATTCAGGTATGACCTGAATCAAATCCCTTATGATTATACAGTGGAAGTGAGAAATACATTTAAGGGAGTAGATCTGATAGACAGCCTGGTGAACTTTGGATGGAGGTTTGTGACATTGTACAGGAGACAGGAATCAAGATCATCCCCAAGAAAAAGAAATGAAAAAAAGCAAAATGGCTGTCTGAGGAAGCCTTACAAATAGCTGTGAAAAGAAGGGAAGCAAAAAGCAAAGGAGAAAGGAAAGATATAAGCATCTGATGCAGAGTTCCAAAGAATAGCAAGGAGAGATAAGAAAGTTTTCCTCAGCAATCAATGCAAAGAAATAGAGGAAAACAATAGAATGGGAAAGACTAGAGATCTCTTCAAGAGAACTAGAGCTACCAAGGGAATATTTCATGCAAAAATGGGCCAATAAGGGACAGAAATGGTAGGGACCTAACAGAAGCAGAAGGTATTAAGAAAAGGTGGCAAGAATAAACAGAAGAGCTGTACAAAAAAGATCTTCATGACCCAGATAATCACGATGGTGTGATCACTCACCTAGAGCCAGACATCCTGGAATGTAAAGTCAAGTGGGCCTTAGGAAGCATCACTTTGAACAAAGGCTAGTGGAGGTGGTGGAATTTCAGTTGAGCTATTTCAAATCCTGAAAGATGATGCTGTGAAAGTGTCGCACTCAATATGCCACCAAATATGGAAAACTGAGCAGTGGCCACAGGACTGGAAAAGGTCAATTTTCATTCCAATCCCAAAGAAAGGCAATGCCAAAGAATGCTCAAACTATTGCACAATTGCACACATCTCACACGCTAGTAAAGTCATGCTCAAAATTCTCCAAGCCAGGCTTCAGCAATACGTGAATCGTGAACTTCCAGATGTTCAAGCTGGTTTTAGAAAAGGCAGAGGAACCAGAGATCAAATTGCCATCATCTGATGGATCATCGAAAAAGCAAGAGAGTTCCAGAAAAACATCGATTTCTGCTTTATTGACTATGCCAAAGCCTTTGACTGTGTGGATCACAATAAAGTATGGAAAACTCTAAAAGAGATGAGAATATCAGACCACCTGACCTGCTTCTTGAGAAACCTGTATGCAGGTCAGGAAGCAACATTCAGAACTGTACATGGAACAACAGACTTGTTCCAAATAGGAAAAGAAGTACATCAAGGCTGTATATTGTCACCCTGCTTATTTAACTTATATGCAGAGTATATCATGAGAAATGCTGGGCTTGAGGAAGCACAAGCTGAAATCAAGATTGCCAGGAGAAATATCAATAACCTCAAATACACAGATGACACAACCCTTATAGCAGAAAGTTAGGAACTAAAAAGCCTCTTGATGAAAGTGAAAGAGGAGAGTGAAAAAGTTGACTTAAAGCTCAACATTCAGAAAACTAATATCATGGCATCCGGTCCCATCACTTCAATGGAGATAGATGGGGAAACAGTGGAAATAGTGGCTATGTTATTTTTCTGGGCTCCATAATCACTGCAGATGGCGATTGCAGCCATGAAATTAAAAGACACTTACTCCTTGGAAAGAAAGTTATGACCAACCTAGATAGCTTATTAAAAGCAGAGACATTACTTTGCCAACAAAGGTCCGTCTAGTCAAGGCTATGATTTTTCCAGTGGTCAGGTATGGATGTGAGATTTGTACTTTGAAGAAAGCTGAGCGCCAAAGAATTGATGCTTTTGAACTGTGGTGTTGGAGAAGACGCTTGCGAGTCCCTTGGACTGAAGGGAGATCAAACCAGTCCATCCTAAAGAAGATCAGTCCTGCATATTCATTGGAAGGACTGATGCTGAAGCTGAAACTCCAGTACTTTGGCCACTGATGTGAAGAGCTGACTCATTTGAAAAGACCCTGATGCTGGGAAAGATTGAGGGCAGGAGGAGAAGGGGACGACAGAGGATGAGATGGTTGAATGGCATCATCGACTTGATGGACATGGGTTTGGGTGGTCTTCAGGAGTTGGTGATGGACAGGGAGGCCTGGCGTGCTTTGGTTCATGGGATCTCAAAGAGTCAGACACGAGTGAGTGACTGAAATGAACTGAATTGTGATATTGAATGGTTTGCCTTGGAAATGAACAGAAACCATTTTGTAGTTTTTGAGGCTGCATCTAAATACTGCATTTTGGACTCTTTTGTTGACTATGGCTACTCCATTTCTTTTAAGGGGTTCTTGCCCACAGTAGTAGATATAAAGGTCATTTGAGTAAAATTCACCCATTCCATTCCATTTTAGTTCGCTGATTCCTAAAATGTCAATGTTCCCTCTTGCCATCTCCTGTTTGATCACTTCCAATTTGCCTTGATTCACTGACCTAACATTCCAGGTTCCTATGCAATTTTTGTTGTTGTTGTTGTTCTTATTTTTAATCTGTACAGAAGAAACACACTTACGTCATAAAAACTTTAACAGGTTGAAATTAAAAGGGTGAAAAAGGAGATAGCCAAGTTCTAAAGAAAAAAAAATGCTAGTACAATTAGATTAACATTAGACAAAATGGATTTCAAATAAAAATTTTTTACTACAAATAGAGAAGTTTTCTATTGAAGAACTTTTTATTCGCTCTTTATAGACTTTACTTTCATCACCAGTCACATCAACAACTGGGTGTTGTTTTTGCTTTGGCTCCGTGTCTTCATTCTTTCTGGAGTTATTTCTCTACTGATCTCCAGTAGCATATTGGGCACCTACTGGCCTGGGGAGTTCATCTTTCATTGTCCTTTTTGTCTTTTCATACTGTTAATGGGGTTCTCAAGGCAGGAATACTAAAGTAGTATGCCATTCCCTTCTCCAGTGGACCACATTTTATCAGAACTCTCCACCATGTCCCATCCATCTTGGGTGGCCCTACATGGCATGGCTCATAGTTTCATTGAGGTAGACAAGGCTGTGGTCCATGTGATCAGATTGGTTACTTTTCTGTGATTGTGTCTTCTCAGGAGATACTCAAAGACAGTTCTGTCTCAGTCTCTGTATCCTAGTGCACACAAAGTATGTTTGAGCCCTCTGAGCATCATTGCCAGGTATGGGGTTAGATTCTAAACATGATTTCACCCTTCCTACCATCTTGCTGGGGCTTCTCCTTTGCCCTTGGATGTGGGGTATCTCTTCAAAGTCGCTCAGTGCCACACAGCCATCGCTCCAGCACCGCACAGTGTTTTTTATGTTGACACTTTTTGGTAGTAAAAGGATTCAATACTTTCTTATTTGTGTGTGTGTGTATTCTATAGCTCTTTTCCTTGTGGTTACCATGGGGTTTACACTTAACATACTAGTTATAAATTCTAATTTAATTTATACTAGCTTAACTTCAGTAACATACAAAAAATATCTTTTCATTTCTGTTTATAGTCTTTTCAGTTGTTGAGGTCCCCTGAATTACATCTTTATACACTGTGCGCCCCTAAACATAGACAACTATTTTAAATGCATTAGTCCCTTAAATGAAGTAGAAAACAACATGTAGATTTACAGACCACAATTACAATAATACAAGCTTATTGACTAAACATTGCTTATTCAATGTTATTAGTCTATTAAATCCTGTAGATAACAAATGTAGCAACTGACCACTTTTACAATAATATTAACTTTTATAATTGTTCCTATATTTCTTTTTATTATGATCTGCATTTCTCCATATGGCTTTAGTTATGATCTAGTGTCATTTCATTTGATCCTTGCAAGATTTCCATGAGCATTTCTTGCAAGGAAGGTCTAGTGGTAAACTCTCAACATTACTTTGGAATGTCAATGTCTCCTTCACTTTTGAAGAAACAAACAAACAAAACGGTCTTGCCACATAGGAAATTCCAGGTTGAATTTTCCTTCTTTTAGCACTTTATATCAGCCCACTCTTGCATCCTAAGTTCCTGATGGAAAAATCTTCCAATAATCTTTGAGAATCCCTTTTATGTGGATATTCACTTCTGTCATACATAATTTTATTATGCCTTGATATGGATTTTTGAGTCAGTTTTACTTGGAATTCATTGAAGTTCTTGGATATTTATATTCAAAACTTTCATCAGATTTGTTTTCAGCTATTACTTTCTCAATTATTCTTTCTCTTCCTCTCTCTCTCTCCTGGGATTCAAATGGGCCTGATGGCCTGCTTGATGGTTTTCTACAGGACACTTAGCCTATGTTCACTTTTCTTCAATCTTTGGATTGTTCCTCATATTTGATAATTTTCATTGTCCTATATTTTTTGTCCTGTGTTCACTGACTCTTTCTTCTGCATACTCAAATCTCCTTGGCATTCCTCTAGTGAATTCTGTTTCAATTATTGTACTTTTCAGCTCCAGAAATATTTGGGTTTTTAGATTTCCTATCTCTTGATATTGCCATTTTACTCATACATTGCTTTGCTTTTACTTCCTCCACATCTTCTGTTAGTTCCTTGAGCATCTTTAGAACAATTATTTTACTCTTTGCTTAGTATATCTGCCATCAGATCTTCTTCAGGGATAGTTTCCATATACTCTGAATCACTCATATCTTCCTGATCCTTTGTATGACTTGTAAATTTTCTTTTGTTGAAAACTAGTCATTTGATTTTACATTATGGTAACTGTGAAATTCAGATTTTCCCCCTTCTACAGTTTGCTCATTTGTTAATTGTTTTTGGTTTTTAAATTATTGCATGCTGTATCTGTGTCAAGGATCAACCTGAATTGTAAAACCAAGGTCTTCTCATATTTTTTTACCCTTTCCCTGTGTTTAGTGGTCAATTTCTAACCTTCTCCATATGTGCAGTTTTTCGGAATGTCCTAGTCTTTAAGTATGTCTGGCTCCCGAAAGTGGGAAAACTAAGGAGGAAAGGAAAAAGAGGGGACCTGGATTATTATTCCTCTCTAAATCACTTCACTGGAGGTGGTAGAGATAGGAGAGGTGGATTACAAACATGGGAGGTGTAACAACCATGGCTGCCAATCTCTGCACCTCTGTGATCAAAAGCATTAACAATTATGGCAGATTCCCCAATATTTAAGAGTTCAGGGTTCTTTTTGCCCACCTTGACTCCTATCAGCAAGGTGCTCCAGGATACATATACGGCTGCCTGCCACATGGTTGGGTTGGGAAACTGGTTGCTATTACTATGCTAAGAGCTGAAACAGGCCTGAATTAACTACAATTTACTGTCCAAGGCTTCGTCTGGAAGTTGCAAACCCTAGACTCGAGTTCCAAAATAGTGACTCTGGTGCAACTATATTAGGTGCTAAGTTGGACTCCTGGTACTTCCTACTTCATCATCTTCCCAGAAAACTCTTAGCTATAGATTTTTGTGTGAACATAATTTTTGTTGTCCTTAGATTAATATGCAGAAGTGTGGTGGATAGGTCACATGTTAACATTACTACAAACTTCCTCAAACTGTTTTGGAAAGCAAGTTGTACCATTTTGTAATTTCACCAGCAGTGTATGAGAGCTGTAGTTGCTCCACGTTCTTGACTAATCTTGGTACTATCAGAGTATATTATAAGCCATTCTAATAGGTGTGTGGTGCCATCTTATTGTGGTTGTATTTTGTATTTGTCTAAATAGATCAAATTCCCCAAATCCGTTGGATCATCAAAAAAGTAAGAGTTCCAGAAAAAAAACATCAATTTCTGCTTTATTGACTATGCCAAAGCCTTTGACTGTGTGGATCACAATAAACTCTTGAAAATTCTGAAAGAGATCGGACTGACTACCAGACCACCTGACCTGCCTCTTGAGAAACCTGTATGCAGGTCAGGAAGCAACAGTCAGAACTGTATATGTAACAACAGACTGATTCCAAATAGGAAAAGGAGTACGTCAAGGCTGTATATTGTCACCCTGCTTATTTAACTTACATGCAGAGTATGTCATGAGACATGCTGGGCTGGAAGAAGCACAAACTGGAATCAAGATTGCCGGGAGACATATCAATAACCTCAGATATGCAGATGAGACCAACCTTATGGCAGAAAGTGAAAACTAAAGAGCCTCTTGATGAAAGCGAAAGAGGAGAGTGAAAAAGTTGGCTTGATGCTCAACATTCAGAAAACTAATATCATGGCATCTGGTCCCATCACTTAATGGCAAATAGATGGGGAAACAGTGGCTGACTTTATTTTGGGGGGCTCCAAAATCACTGCAGATGGTGATTGCAGCCATGAAATTAAAAGACGCTTAGTCCTTGGAAGGAAAGTTATGAACAAACTAGACAGCATATTAAAAAACAGAGACCTTACTTTGTCAACAATGGTGCATCTAGTCAAGGCTATGGTTTTCCAGTGGTCATGTATGGATGTGAGAGTTGGACTGTGAAGAAAGCTGAGTGCCGAAGAATTGACGCTTTTGAACTGTGGTGTTGGGGAAGACTCTTGAGAGTCCCTTGGACTGCAAGGAGACCCAACCAGTCCATCGTAAAGATCAGTCCTGGGTGTTCATTGGAAGGACTGATGCTGAGGCTGAAACTCCAATACTTCGGCCACCTCATGCAAAGAGCTGACTCATTTGAAAAGACCCTGATGGTGGGAAACACTGAAGACAGGAGGAGAAGGGGACGAGAGAGGAGGAAATCATCGGATGGCATCACCAACTCAATGGACATGAGTTTGGGTAAACTCCGGGAGTTGGTGATGGACAGGGAGGCCTGGTGTGCCACAGTTCATGGGGTTGCAGAGTCGGACACGACTGAACTAAACTGAACTGAATGAATGATGCTGTGAAGCATCATTTCATGTGCTTATTTGTCATCTGTAAATCTTTCGTGAAGTGCTTACAAATTTATTGTTCCTTTTTATTTTTACAGTTCTTTATATATATCCTGGATATTCTTTTGTCAAATATATGCTGCCCAAAGATTTTCCCCAGTGTGTGGCTGCCTCTTTATTCTTCATAGCACCTTCTGAATAAGATTTTTATTGGATGACATGTAATTTAGCTTTATTTTCAATGGAGAAAACGTTTGGTGTTATATACAGGAATTCCTTGTCTAAGCAATGTCACACAGACATTTTTTCCTGTAACTTTTGGTATTTCAAATAAGTTTTATATGAAAGAAATTTTTTAAACGTTTCCCTTTTTTGTGGCGGGGGGGAGGATACAGATGTCCAACTATTCTTAAATCTTATATTTATATAGCAATCCTCTCTCCACTGAACTGCCTTCTCATTTTTGTCAAAAATTAATCTGCCATACAAGGGTAGGTCTATTTGTGGACTTTTCTATTTCAGCAATCTATGCATCTGTCCTTCTGCCAAATACAGTTATTCCAGCTTTATAATAAACCTTAGAAGTATGTAACTTAAGTCATATAATTTTTTTTTAAATTGTGCTGGACATTCTGGTTGCTGTTTTTCCAAAGTGCTCTGAAAGTCAGTTTAGCAGTCCATCAAATTATCCTGCTACAATTTTCAATTTGAAATGAATCTGCTTGAGGTGACATTACAATAATCATGACTTTTTCAACTCATGCATACAGTATAGCTCTGTTTACTCAGGTCTTTATTTTTTATCAAAATTTGGGGGAGGGCCTTTGGCATAAGGTTCTAGTACACATTTTGGTAGACTATGTCAATTCTGGTACTACTGCAAATGTTAATTGTAGAAAAAAATTTCAAGGTCTAGCAGTTCATTGCTAGTTTATTTACTGACTTCTACATATTTAATCTTACAATCTTGTTTAACTCAATTGTAGGAGCCTTTAAATCTTTGGGATTTTCCACATAAACAATCATATCACCTCTGTATAGGAATAGTTTTATTTCTTACTTTCCAATTTGTATACTCCTCTCTTTCTCATTTTATGAACTGGCTGTCAGTGAGATGTTGAATGGTTGTGAGTGTGGCCTTCCTTGTCTTGTTTCCCCTTCCTTTGGGAAAAAATATTTAGTCTTTAGGACTTCCCTGGTGTCTCAGACGGCAAAGCATTTGCCTACAATGTGAGAGACCTGGGTTCGATCCCTGGGTCGGGAAGATCCTCTGGAGAAGGAAATGGCAACCCATTCCAGTACTCTTGCCTGGAATTTCCCATGGATGGAGAAGCCTGGTAGACTACAGTCATTCGGGTCACAAAGAATGGGACATGACTGAGTGACTTCACTTTGAAGAACAATTGGGAGAGTTTGTAGACACATTTCAGCTTAAGGAAACTCTTTTCCATTCCCAGTTTACTGAATTTTTACTAAGGAATAGATACTTAGCTTTGTCAAATGCTTTTCTTTCATTTATTAAGATGATCATATGCTTTTTCTTCTTTGGTCTGTTGACAGGATGAGTTACATTTATTGGTCACAAAAGTTTCAACAGACTACCTTTCCCAATATAAAGTTCTCTTGGTCATGATTTAAATCCTTTTTACATATGGCTTGATTCAACTTGCTAATATTTTACTGCAGATTTTTGCATCTATACTTAAGAGAAATAGAAACACAGTTTTCTTTTACGACCAAGGTAATGCAGGCCTCTTAACATGAATTTGGAAGTGTTTTGTTGTACAGTATTGTTGGTTTCTTCATTTAATGTTTTGCAGACTTCCCAAGTGAAGCTCTTCAGGCTTCCAGGGAAACTTTTAACTACAAAGTAAATTTATTAGATATAGAGTTATTCAGAGCTAAGAAGTAGGTTACCTGCTTCTCAAATAAGTTTAGTTTAATAGTTTCAGGAAGCTGGCTCATTTCATCAAAGTTACCATATTTATGGAAATAAATTTACTAAAAATACTCCTGTATCATTTTCTTACAACCTGAGAGGGAAGAGGGGTTTTCCTTTGCAGTCAGGCTAGAACTTTTTCAGTTTATCTTCTCAGGAACTAGTTCTGTTTCCAATATTTTCAACTCTTTTCTGTCTAAAAGTTCACTGATTTATAATTATTTTCATTATTTCCTTGTTCTGCATTCTGTTTATTCCTTTTCTAGATCCTTAGGGTAGAAGGTTAAATCTGTTATTTTTCTTCTTTTCTAGTATACCATATTCTCTTAAAAATTCTTTTAGCTGGAGTTCCCAAATTTTGATGTTGTATTTTCATTTTCATTCAAGTATTTCCTAATTTCTCTTAAAAAGTCTATCTTGATCCACACATATAACATGGAAATGCATTACTTAATATCTATAAACTTGAATTTGTTTCAGATATTTGTTACCAATATCTGATTTTGTTCAGCTAAGATCAGAGAATTGCATGATTTAAGATTCTTAGCTTGCTAATTATCTTCTAAATTCTACTGCTGGTTAGTTCACTGGATTGCGCAGGAAGAAAATCCTTACTCTTTTAAAACATAAGAACAGATACACAAACAGTTCAACAGAGATATAACATTATACTGCAGTATTAAAATTTCATAAGGATGATTAGGAAAAAAAATGTCTAAAAATTCGTGGAGGTAGAAGGACAAAAAATGGCTAAGAAACACTGGATTAGAGGTGTTTCACTATTTTATTTTTCATTTAAAAGGTGATATACAGAAAAGTGTGAAAAAGTGTAACAGATCAAATATTCCAAGACCCAAATTTAATAATGCTAACATTTAGAAAAATATTCAAATATCTTTTTAAAAGAAAAATCCAATATATATATATAGATAGAACAACCCACTCAAATTTCAATCTCTTTCCCATCCATCTTTTTTCTTCCAAAGATATTAAATGTTTTCATAAATAATATATAACATTTTATGTATCATATTAAGCTCTGAAAGGATTCATGATAAAGAAATTAAATAGCTGTTTATATTTTCTTCTGGAATTCTTAAATTTTCAAAGATCCTGGTATATAAGTACTAGAGAAGTGGTATATTGATGCCATACCATAATGTAAAAAAAACGAAACGTCCTATGTAGTCAAATACCCCTTTACTGATTTCTGATATACATATAAGTATTTCTCTGATGGCTATATAAATTTATATTTATACATATAAATATACACATATATTTTTAAACATTGTCATCCCTTTAAATCTTTGTATATTAAATCATAGATACTTCATTGATCTTCCAGTATTCCCCCATGGTAACACAGCTTAAGCTCAGTGGGTACAGAATCTCTCTTTCCTGGTATTTTTTCAGTATTTGGTGAGTCTTGGTTTTTTATTTTAAATTCCCTATACTATCCTTTGTGTGAATGCTGTATCTCTACTATAGTCTGCTTTCAGGAAATTTCAGTGTATAATATACAGTAGCTTAAGTTATGGGGGTGGGAATTCTATTTCTATTTCTGCGAATCATCAGTTCTGTCTCTTATGTGCCTAACACATGTAGCTAGCTGTCATCTCTACTGAACAGTCCTACTGAAGTCACTATCCTTTGCTTTGCTGCTGCTGCTGCTAAGTCACTTCAGTCGTGTCCGACTCTGTGTGACCCCATAGACAGAAGCCCACCAGGCTTCCCTGTCCCTGGGATTCTCCCGGCAAGAACACTGGAGTGGGTTGCCATTTCCTTCTCCAATGTGTGAAAGTGAAAAGTGAAAGTGAAGTCGCTCAGTTGTGTCCGACCCTTAGCGACCCCATGGACTGCAGCCTACCTGGCTGCTCCATCCATGGGATTTTCTAGGCAAGAGTACTGGAGTGGCTTGCCATTGCCTTCTCCATCCTTTGCTTTACATGCATTAATAAAAACAATTAAATGTAATAAAGTATCTTCTTAACTTACAGTTTATCAAAAAACTTCATTACTCACAAAGGTAAGTGTTCTCTTCTTATAGGGTGTTAAAGATCAAATTACTATACATAAACAGTACAATGTCTTTAAAATTTTAGGTACTTAATAGGTATCAATTCCTTTCCCTTACTTCCTTTCAAATTTCAAAGACTTAATCTCTCAAGACATTGGTTTTTGAAGGAGTTTCACTTGAACAGTAAATACTTTCCAAATCACCTAAACCAGCAACTTGTATGCTTTGCTGTTGTTTTCTAGTTGCTAAGTGGTGTCTGAATCTTTTGCAACCCCTTGGACAGTAGCTTGCCAAGATCTTCTGTCCATGGGATTTCCCAGGCAGGAATACTGGAGTGGTTGCCATTTCCTTCTCCAGGGGCTATTCCTGACCCAGGGATTGAACCCACATCTCCTGTATTGCCAGGCAGATTATTTACCACTGAACCACCAGGGAAGCCCAACTTTTATGCTACCATTTTTTTTTTTTTTTAATTTGGTGATTTACCTAATCAGGATTATGGTGATTCTGTTAATGACTAGGGTAAGGTGAAGAGCACTTACATTACTTGAAAGTATATGCCTCCTTAAATTTTACACCCTAAGAACCTCCTTTGCTATACACTACTCCAGGCCCTTGTAAAAGGCATAAATGGAAAACAATCACACGGCAAAAAGAGTTTTATATATTGCATATTGTAGCAAAACATTTGTTTCTAACTGCCTAATATCTAAGTTTCTTTTCTGATTTTAAAATGCTATGCTTTTCCTTCAGAGAACAAGCCTATTCCCAACTCTCATTTCACATGGTTTATATGAAACTTCACTTCTCGCCTCAGAGGTGACATGTCTGACCCACACCTGGCCAGTGTGCCAAATCTCTCTGGCAAAAAGAAAAAGGTACTTATTGTTTAAAGTAACTGAAAAATCCAATGACAGACTAGCTATCTGCGCTCTTGCTATGTAAGTACTTCTCCAGCTCCATAATTTCTAGACTCCAAAGATCCTAAACTTTTCAAATAGCCTCCTGCTCTCTAGGTGTGGCAAGGAAGTATATGGGTATCTCAGTGATAATCAAGGTGGAAAGATGACTGAATTTTTACTGAAAATCTCAGAATTTTTATATCACCTTCAGTATCAGGGTGAGTTGAGAACCACCACAACCACCACTATGAGAGCTAATATTTATTGAAAATGTGACACTCTCTTTCTATATATATATTTAAAGTACACACACACACGCACACAACCAGATGTAAGTACTTTATATCCATCTAATCATCTTTATAACAATCCCAAGTTAGGCATTTGTATTATTCCCATGGCAAATGAAAAAAAAAAAAAAAAGTCATAAAGCAACTAAGGCATGGACACAAGATTTGAATTTTGAACCTATACCTGGTAAAACCAGTTTAATACACTATTTTTCAGTGAACTATTAAGGGTGAAATTCTCAACACTACAGCAGGATAGGGACTCTAGGGTTTTATTTAGGTTGATTTTAAAAAATACTCTTTTTTGGTGTGTTTGTGTTAGTCACTCAGTTGTGTCCGACTCTTTGTGACCACATGGACTGTAGCCCACCAGGCTCCTGTGTCTGTGGGATTCTCCAGGCACAAATACTGGAGTGGACTGTTATAAACCTGACAAATTTACACATTCCAAGGAATAATTTAGCTTTTGGCTAAATAATTAATGATAATTTCAAAAAATGCATATGATCCTTTCGATACCCAAGTTTCTCAATTTCTTGAATTCATCTCTCCATAACCTCACTTTCACTCAACTATCATGCTCACATTCTAGAAGTCACTAATTACTGTGCTCTAATATTCTCAATCTCAGTCCCTTACTCTATTTCAACCTCCCAAATTTCCCAGCTCTAAGAAATAACAACACATCTTCAACCACACTGCAATCTCAATGGATCATACCATTTCTCCATTGTGCCTGAAACTCCATTTTCTCAATTTGCTCATTATCAGATTACTTTCCATGTCCCTCCTTCATAATCATTCTTTTGATTATGTCAACACTTCTCCCCTTCTCCCTTTTTGTTATATTCATGGGAGAAAATTCCAGCTTTAAAAATCTGACTACTCAAAAGCAGTACAAAGGCTAAACTGGGAAAAACACAAAACCACATTGATTGATCTCAATTAAATTAACAACCATGGACTTGAAGTAGGCACTTTTTAAGTAATATCCAGCAATCCTTCTAAGCATCTTTTTCTCACTTCCCTAAATATCTATATTACATCTTCTTTCTCTATCCATTTTCCCCCAACACCTCTTCCCTCTACTTCATGACCTTGCTTTCTATTTACTGAGAAAATATAACAAAAATTGTATATGCTCCCATTAGATATACCAAACTGCAAATATCTAGATCTTTATAATCTGTCCTTCCTTCCACTGCTATTAATGAGCCATTTACACACCCATCTTTAAAACTAACCCTTCTGTTTATACACCGCATCTATGGTTCCAGTGACATTCCTCTCACTCCTGCATCATGTCTTTTTCTCCACTACATTAGGCCATACAAACCTGCTATATTTTCAATCTTTATCAAATAAAAACAAAACCTTCTTGATATTATATCCCCCTGTACTAACAACCCATTTCACTATTCCCTAAGAAAGCAAAACTCCTTAACATTTGTCTTCGGAACTCATCTTTCTTGCATCATCAACAGACCTAACATATTTAATCACTCCTTCCTAGCTGGGATTCTTTCTTCATTTGGGTTTACCTACTCTTAGTTACATTTTCTTACCACTTGACATCTAAATATTAGCATGTTCCAGGGCTCAAATATCCATTCTTCTATTTTCTACCTTTAAACTTTTCACTTAACTTATTTCACAAAGCTATGAGCAAAAGGGAAGAAGCTGTGATACGCAACATCATTCCAACAAAGATCTAAGTGACTCTAAGGTAAAACTGTTACTACATACTCACAGAAGAATATCAACCAGAACAATTTCAATAAAACCTATCAATGTTTCCTACTTAACATACAGCTGAAATTAATTTTACTAAGGGAACAGAATAATATTATATAGGAAACATTTATACCACTGAGTGACATTCTGATACACTGGGAGACACAACAATGAAAAACTGTTATGGCAAGTATACAAATTCCCTAACCTGTGAAAAATCCCCCACCACTTAAGAGAAAAAACAAAATCAAAATAACATCAAAATCACCAAAACTCAGCCAAGAAAAACTACTCTGAGAATAATTACAAAAAATAAGATTACTATAAAAAAAAGTATTATATAAGTAAGAGTGAAAAAGGGCAATATTTGTAACCATAAAAGAAAATTTTACACTTTCCTCAACATATCAATAGCAAAGAAAAATTAAGATCATTATTTTAATTGGAAAGAAAATAATTTATTATATGAGGAAGATGATTAAAATACATGTGACAGATCTCTAATAAACTGATTTAAATGCATATAGATTTAATTTTTAAATACACTTTAAAAGCTATTACGCACAGTTCCATAGTCCAGGTGGTCAATTTCATCTCCACAAAGGTGGAAAGCACTTGAGAGATAAAAGGAACCTAAAACACCATAAAAATTCATTAAAAATAATGATTATTAAACAGTTCTGTAGTTCTAAAATAACTAAAATCTAGAACATTTATATTTAGAAAATTAGTGAATCATGTCAGTGCAACAAAATTTTAATTATCTAACAGCATATAAACTAATTTATAACATTAAAAAATAAAAATTTTAACTGTGCCAATAGAAAAAAGCAACAGCAATTTCAGTATCTCCTGCTTTTTGTACTCTTTGAGTGATAATGATTTACAACAGAATTTTGCATTGTTTTCAAAGTACTATTAGTAGGATTTGGTAAGGAAATCCTACTATTAGTAGGATTAGTAAGAAAAGGGATGTAAAGACTCCAATGTGGTATTTTCCTACTAATAAAAGTTTAGATGGCTAGGGTGATGTCTTGGATCCACGTAAACAGTTTAATCTAACAAAGCAGTATTCAAATTGGTCAGTCCTTAGAACTAATAAGGGAAAATTAGATTCTTGGTCCTGATTACAGAGATTCTCTATCAGTTCTAGGTAAGAGTCCAGGAATCTTAACGCATAAAAATCCTTCCTCAGTGGTTCTCAACCTTGGCTGCACATTAGAACCACTACTCTCTGAGGTTTGAAAACATTGATCTCTATGCAGAAATCCAGGCCAATTAAAACAAAACTCTGGTAAAAAACCCAAGCAACATACTTTTTACTTTATTATTTTTCTTTAGAGTTTTTTTTTTTTTTAAGTTCTGCAAGTCATTCTAATTTGCAGTCAAAATTGAGAACCACTGTTTGGGCAGTTCTGATTATCAATAGGTCTAGAAACCACTGCTCTTACATACCTACCAGAACTATTTCTTTCCACTTATTGTGCTACCCTGAGTCAACTTTATGTCTTCTCCTCTCTGTTACTCTTTTCTTAATCCTTTTATTTTGTTTAGAAAAAGGGAAAAAAGATACTTCTACTTGCTATCTCAAAGGAGATTTCAATAATAAAACCTCAGATGTCTGCTACTCTTATTTGGAATTCACACTGAAATTCAGTTATTTAAAATTTCAACATATGTACTTTTTATAGAGGGGGGAAACCCTTTTCCCCAGTCAAATTTTATAAGTTATACAGAATACCTAAACCACATACATCATGAAAGAGAAAGCATTTATGTTTCTGAATTAGACTTAGAAAATATATAAGTAGAAGAAGCAAAAATAAAATCTGTGTTAAAGCAAATGTATCCATTCTCCAAGTAAATAAGTTGACCTGATTCACTAACTTTCTTTGGAAAAACTACATAGCCTTAAAGGATAGCATAGAAAATTCAGCAACAAATCTAAAAACCACCTAAAAGATTTGTTCAATCAACACAGATAATTTTAGAAATACTTAATTTCAGTACATTGTAGAAAAAAAAATTATCGCATAAGCTGGATCAGTGGGTTGGGGAGAGACAAAACACTTCCAGGAAAATAAAAACACTGCCCCAAAAGGATACAACAAGAAAGGATACACTTTGTATGACAGTATTACAGCAGTATTTACGCAGGGATGCTTCTAAAGAAGAACAGCAGAATGCAGTTTAATTTTTTTCTCATATTTCATGTTAGATTTACAAATAATTTTTTTAAACATACATAGAAAATGGTTTCTTTTCATCTGTTCTTCTAAAGTATTTTAAGATGTCTGACTATACCAGTGTAGATACTTTACTACAGAATTCAAATATTCAAGATGCCTCCCAAAAGGAATAAACATTAGAAAAACTTTCTTTATATATTTTTTTCAGCTTAACTATCAGTAATTTTGGCCCATTTATTCATGTTCTTCCATTATTCTAAAGCAGAAAGATTTAAAACAAAATGAATTTCCACTCATCTTTCTTAAATCAATGCTGACATAAAATGCTTCATTTTACCATTTTTAATTATTAAATTACTTAATTATGAATTAAAATTACTTATTTGCAAGACAAAATACTTCATTCCAAAAAATATGGACATATTTCTGTGAGGAGGACAATTAGTAATTAGCAATGGAAATTCTCAGGTCCCACCAAGGGAACCAACTTGTCCTGACTTGGCAGACATCTTCCCAGTGTTAGCATTAAAAAGTCCAGTATCCTAGAAAACCTCTTATTCACAGGAAAACTAGGAAAATTGATTACCCAAGGCCAAACACTCTTGCAGACCTACTGAATCAGAAATTCTGTGGGGGTTAGAGGAAACCCAGTAATCTGTGTTTTATCAGGCTCTCTAAGTGATTATAATACACATTAAAATTTAATACTGCTTTTTTCTAAGAAAAGGAAGTAAATTAAGAATAATAAAGATACATTGCTCTTATAAAATTCATTCTCTCCAAATTTAATTTTTTACATACAAATGAACTTTATTGCCTAATTGTGAAGTTTAATGAAAATTAACAGCATAGTTAGACAGTCAGAGTGATGGATCCTTTAAAAACATTACTCAGGCTGTTATCCTTTTTTAATTTTCTCTCAAGAAAGTCTTGTCCTTTTAGTATGTTATCTCCACACTTACCTTTACTAATTTTTAACACTTTCTTTTGCCTTCTTTAGAATCTTGTTTTGGTCTAGCAGATCGAGCAAATTGCTAATATTTAAAAATTAAGGTTTCCTTCACAAACATGAAAGGAATCTTTTCTAAAGAATTATCAAGAACATCCTAATGTAGGGTAGGAGCAGAGTTTTTAATTTCTCTATTTGTCTTCCTACTCAGTCATTCGTCAGTATTTCTTGACTGCCTCCTAGTTGTCTATGATCTGGGGGAGAAGCAAAAAATTTTCCCTTTCTTTTATAGTCATTTTTTACACCTATACCTCTGCTCCTTCATTTATCCCACTGATTTCTAGTTTGAAATTGCATTAACTGCAGAAAGCACGATGGCTAATCAATGATATAGTTATTAAAATTCTTAAATATAAGTATGAATTACAATACAATAAAATATAAAATTGAACTACAATTAATCATATCTTCCTTTTAAGGATTCTAATGTACTTCTGGATACTGTATTATCTTTGGTTTAGCATGAGTATATATATTTTAAGTATTAAATAAAATGTTTAGACTTGGCTAGATTTTAATAGCCATTATGCCTATTTTCCAATAAAAATCTAAATAACATTGTCATCTGACTCAAATGTTTATATTATAAATATATATATCTGAATATTCTCAAGCTGGAATGCAAGCTGTAGAGATTTCCAAAGCATAATATAAAAATTAGTTTCAACTATACCCTTACTGCTATAAACTCAGTCTGGAACCAACTAATTTGAAGGATACAACCACCATAGGTTTTCCAAAAAGAACATATCCATTAGCTTCCTTTAATGCTTTTGCTGCTGCTTTTTCATTTGGAAGTCCAATGAAAGCTTGTCCTTTCATGCGACCTTCTTTCATCAAGCGTATGTCAAACCTAGAAGTCAAGGAAGAAAGAATGTTTTGACTCAAAGAATGTCAAAGAATTCTGATGAAGAGAATGGGAATGTGTTAAGTTAAAATTCTGCTATTTCAGAATAAAAATGACTATACTATCTGATTAGCACATTATTTAGGCTTTCTAAAATTGTATTTTATATTGTTTTAAAATTGTTTTCATAAGTAGGTAATATAAGTTTGATGATGTTATAATTTTTTAACTATCATAAAAGTATATGTGATTCAAAAAAATTGTATTACTTCCAACTATAAAAGTAAGTAAGTTTTTCTTTCATCTCCTTTTTAAAAGTTTTATGCAGCCAATTCAATACCGTTTACTCTAGTGACAAAAACAACTATACAACCAAGAATAAAAGGGTTGACAGAAACTATAGATAAGTAAAATAGAATTTCAGAGGAGAAAGGGACCTTATTGATCACCTAGTCAAAAATCGCCATTTTACAGATGATGTGTACAGAGATTGAGTGAATTCTTCAGTGTTACACTGATAGTTAAAGTGAGGGCCAAAAATACAAACCAGATTTTGTATTTGAATTCAAGTTAGTCTATTATTCCCTAGTGTATTCACCTGTCAACATTTCAGGGGAGGAAACTATATTCTCAACTACTTAAAAAATGACTATAATTTACAACTAAAGTACTGCCTAGCATATAGTCTATGAGACTAGCAAAGCATATAAAGAATTTTTAAGAATCAAAATGTGCAGCTAAATTTTTTTCTAAAAAATTCACAAGACTAGTCCCACAGGAAACAATTATTATCATTTTGATGTGTACTGTTTCTCAATACAGAATTATTTTTCCTCTCACATGCTAACGGGAGGCAATACTGGAAATAGAAAGGATACATAAACATGGTGTGTACATACACACACACACATATTTACACACATGCATATATATATAGACACACAGTAACACAATACATTTGTGTGTGACATACATACATTTACATACACGCACACACACACACACAAAAATGTATATATTTTAAAATTTTTTCCGCTTATACAAAGGCAACAATAAGAACAAGGGTTAGTTTTGCACATCCAGCAAAATAAACTTTTGGTATCCCAATAAAAAGAGGTATCTGCCACTAATGAATATAAATGGACATTTTTAAAACACAGTGCATGCTTATATAAAGAAGTACATTGCCCAGGTTAAGACTTTAAAAATATTAATTTTATATTAATTAGTCACTTCTCTATCTAACTTCCATTCAAGAGTCCCCTCCTTAAATTTTCTAATTTTTACTTCTAATTTATATGGCCAAGGTCATACATATTTTAGAGTTAACTAATTATAAAATTTCAAAGAATGAAATTCTAACTTCAAACATTAGCTTTTAAATCATTTACAATCATATCCTTCTCTTTTGCGCTCATAAAATGGAAGTCTTTCCAACTGAAAGAAGAGAAGCTACCACTACAGGAAGAATCTACAACACTTGGCTTTAGTACCATATACTCCTGGTTTAGTCATTAAAACACTAGTTTTCAAAATCTAATCTTTGGATCAGCAGCTGTAGCATTATCCATGGGCTTTTTAGAAACACAAATTCATCCATCCTACCTCAGCTTAGAAAACCAAACTTTCCAGGGATAGACCAAGGAAATGGTTTTATTAAACTCTTAGGCAGGTTAAAGTTTGAGAACCACTTCTTTAGGGTTAGGGAAGAAGTCTAGAATTTATGATGAAGCCTGTTTCTAGAAATGTTTATTGGAACAGTCATTAATATTCATTTATGTATTATTTAGAGCTGCTTTCATGCTACAAAGACAAAACTGAGTAGCTGCAACAGACACCACAATATTTTAATATAAAAATATTAAATTTTTACTGTTTGTTCATATAAAAAGAACCTTGCTGAATCCTGATCTACATGTCCAAAAGATTAATTATGCAACAGATATGAGCAATTTCTTCATTGAATTTTAATTGCTAAAGGGAAAATGATTATTAAAAAAGGGTTAATTTCTAACAGATTAAAAACAAAACACAATTTGAGAATATACATGCCACTTACATTATCCGTTGTGTTTCTGATGAAAAGTCAACATATCTTCCAAAAATAAACTTAAGGTCCTAGAATTTCAACAAAGAAAAGACTAATAAGGAAAACCAGAGGAAAACATGCAAAATAATAAAACCAATTTATAAATTTCAACTTACCTTTTCCTGAACATGCTTAGCTAAATTCTTTACGTAAATTCTACAGTTTGGTTCACCAGGTTCGTAACTTCTAAAAACTGAAAGTGTTTCCATTTCTTACATAAAAACAAAGCAAGACAAGGATATAAAATTAAGACAATTTCATCAGTTTTTTGAAGAAAAACTTTAACAGCTACAAATTTAACTGCTAAATAGACAAAATAAGCATTAAGAAAATGTTAAAATCATAGAAATTAATGACAACGTTACTAATGGCATAAAAATACACATTAAGAATCTAACATGATAAGTTAAAAAATTTCAGGCATCTAGAATTACTAAAATGTATCCAATAAAACATTTTTATTAAAGTTTAATTTTAATTTATTTGAAGGACTGAAGCAAATAAAGATGCTATCAAACATCTGTGTTATTTTCTGATTAAAGTCAATCTCCCTAAGTACCAGATACCAATGTATTCAAATGTAAAATAAATTACTTAAAATGTAATTATCAACTATTTCAGACAAACTGTGGGTTCTGAATCTCTATGTAGCTATTTCTATTCAGACTCTGAAATGTGTCCCTGACAACTAGATGTTTAAGCAAAAATGCTATTTGGAAGTCTGTTTCCAATTATTATGAAAAAATTATAATGTGTCACATGTCAATCTAAAACACCTAAATATTTTAAGATATACTAAAATAGGAAAAATCCATTAGAAGTAAAAAACTATCATATTAGGAAATAAAATTCATAAACACAGGCTTTTAATTACCAAAGAATTAAAACTATATTTTTAGACAAACAACTGCTTTGCATACATCTCAGACACAGTATTGTGATGGTCTATCAACTATATCCTGAATGCCAAATTCCAGACGGTTGGTCACACTGACTTAAGATGTCATATAAAAGTTTCAGAAATGAAAACATTCTTCCAAACAAATATATTCAGGGAACATTGTATTGATCAACACTTTCTTCCCTACGAAGTATGAGCACTAAAAACCAAAAGTGATGATTGAAAACATTTAACTTAAGAGATGTCTTGAAGTACATGCTTCAGTTAAGGTAAATAACATGAGATTTGTTTTGTTTCTGAAGGGCCAAAGAAATGTAAAATAGTAAGTTCTGGTTTATTTCATGAAATTACCTTCTCGAGAAATTCTGCCCTTTTCCAACTCCCTTCTAGAAATACATTCTGATGGCATTTCATCAGAGTCATCTTTAATCTCCTCCGTGATGTTCAAATTTGGTTGGGGGAAGATTTTTCCAAATCCTATATTTGATGCATCAGCTTCAGTAGCAGGTAAGTCTAAGAGTTAACATTGACATTAGCTATTAAAAATCTTCCCTTCAAAATAGTTTTTCTTTTCCATTTTTAGAAAACTATCTTCTAGCACCTAACCTCTTTGGTGTTTTTCTCAATGCTCTGAAACAGGTGTGAGCAAATTTTTTCTATAAAGATTCAAACAGTAAATATTTTAGGTTTTGCAGGCCATATGGTTTCTATCATGACTATTCAACTCTGCCACTATAACATGAAAATCATAAAATAAGTTCCATTTGAGGATACAAAAAAAAAAAGAAAAACCATCCATCCATTATACCTCTCCCCACCAAAAAAAAACATACTAATGGTGGTCCTACAAGAGGTAAGGAAAAATATGTATTTGCTCACTTACTCAATTAGGAAAATTTAAATCATTATAAATTTCTAATTCACACATAGCAATACAATGAATTTCATTCAGAAAACATGAATTTTAGCTTCAATGAAAGTTAAACTGATTTGGGGTAGAGGGTTTGGAAGGACAGGATTAAACATGCAGTAGAAAAATTCCCAGTTATACTACCTAAAAAGGCAAACAAAACCTTAAAAAAGCTATAAAAATGAGGCAAATAACCTGCCACATTTAGGATCTTAAAAGTCTCCTCCTAAAACGATTGCTCCAAGAGATCTTCTGTGGCCTGAAGGCATCAGTAAGAAAAGAACCTTTAAAAACTGTTTTCATTGTTTATTCACCATTATTCTACATTGATGCAGAATGGGATGACTGCCACGCCCCTCAATAAGGTCTAAGTCTGAGTAAATTATGATTAAAAAATAGAAATTGGTGTCAAAGGGTCACTAGCCATCAAATACAGGCACTGAAACAAAAGAGCAATCTGTAAAGGTAACGTGTTCTCACTACCATCAGAGAGACAAGACTTAAACCTAGCTATTCATTCAGTACATCTGCAATACTTACTAGAACTCTACCCTATATTCATACAAGGGCTTAAAGATATATGTACAAAAATGTACATACCAGAATTTCTGTAATAATAAAAAAATGAAAACCTCAACTTCTATCATTAGAGTTTGATGAAATATTGACATAACCATACCATGGAGTGTAATGCAACCTATGATGACTATTTTAAAAAAAAGAGAAAATAAAATGTTTATACACAAGCATAGGATAAGATCTGGAAGGACTATCTTCATATCAATTACTAATAATGCTTATCTCTAAGTAGTCAGATAGGGAAAAGTGGGGTATGAGGTGTTAACGTTTTAAAATTTCACAGGCTTCTGTTCTGATTATATTTTCTATAGGGTGGTATTATTTCTAAAATTTAAAAATTAAAATAAAGAAATGCCATTGTAGTATAATATCAAATTAATGTTTAAAATAAGCAGGAAAAAATCTGTAATATCAATATATTATCTTTAAACTTAAGAAGGGTATCTTGTTTAACAACCTTCAGTGTCTTTTGGATTAAAAAAAAATTACATGAAATCTACAAAAGATTTCACAGCTTCTTTTCCTAACCAGTAATTCAACTGTAGTAATAAAACCACAGAGCATCACACATTTAGTAACCAATGAAAAATAATTCAATACAAGAAACACTTATATTTTTCAGGTAAATAAACATCAGCAAAAACCAGACTAAATTTCACCCTAGAGTTCATTACTAGTAAAAGGTAACACAGTTAGCACCAATTTTAGTTTTATTTAAAAGGTTTAAAATGAATAGTATTCCATGACACTAAGGAAGACCTAACTGCACATTTTAAATATACTCACAAATACTAAAAACATATAACGTTTAATTCTAATACAAAAAACTGATTGAGAAAAATTTTTACATAGCATGTTAAAGAACTAGAATATGCTTACCACAATTTTCTTCTTCACAATTCTGTTGCTTTTCTAAATCTTTCTTAAATGCAGCTTGCATGTCAGTAGATATATGGAATTCAATTTTTTTATTACCTACAGGTTGTGGTTGGTCAAATACATCCGAAGGTAACAACACCGGATGCAAACTGCTGTTTATGAACAATCGTAGCATTACTTTGTAATTGCAAACAAAATTTTGAGAAAAACATTATTTCATATTAACTTTAAATTTAAAACTAGAGGCGCTGAACAAAGTAACTTACATTTAATACTTCAAAAATTCTAACAACTATTATCATATGGATATCATTAAATTCTTAGTTTAGACAGGTAAGGAGTTTGAGGTTAAAGGATGTTAAATAACTGCATAAAGTCAGTCAGTAAATGATAAGAGATAGAACTTTAGCACTATTGATTCTAAACATCAGGATATTGGCCAATATGCAAAAAAGTTCATTCTATGCGTAATGTAACCATTTTATACACTGTATTCTATATACTATATATAATAAATCTATGCTGGCCAATGGAGTAGCCTTAAGCCACATGTGGCTAATAAGCACTTGAACTCTTGCTTATGTTCTAATCTGTGCTTATGTTCTAAGTACAAAATGACCCCAGAGTTTGACAACTTTGTGTGGGAAAAAAAGAAATGTAAAACATTTCAATAATGTTTTATATTAATTGTATTTTAAAATAACAGTTCAGGTATAACTGGTTAAATAAAATACATTATTAAAATTAATTTCATCTTTTAATGTTCTCACTGGAAAATTTAACTGGTTCACGTTACAGCTGACCTTTGAACAACTTAAGAGGTTAGGGGCCCTGACCCCAGCAGTCAAAAACCTGTATGTATATAACTTCATCAACCTTCCAGATCCATGGTTCCTCTGTATTCATGGGGTCCATATCCATGGACTTAACCAACCTCAGATCATGTAGTTCTGTAGTATTTACTGAAAAAATCTGCATATAAGTGGACCCACACAGTTAAAACCCAGGTTGTTTAAGGGTCAACTATATTAGTTTTTAATTGTTTGGTGTTATTATAGGGATTAAAAGCATGGGACTGTGGTGTCAAAACATACACAGGTGGGCAATATGCATCATATTATATACACTTAACATGAGAAAATAATTCTAAAAAATCCAAACATTAAAGACCCATTCCTTTAAAAATGGAAAAACATTATTTTAACAAACTTCTCAATTTATGAAGTTACTTACAAGTTCAAAGGAAATTTACCTTGTAGAAAAGCTGAATAGAATTAAAACTGCAATTAATGTCAATTTTCATTGATTAAGATATTTAAGTACATAGAAATCCATAGCAAATATGCTAGTAATTTCTACCATAATTTAAAAAAAAAAAATTTGTTAATGCAAAATGTCAGATAATCAGTCAAAAGGGATAATACATTTCAAACAAAATACACAGTAATAAACACTATTTCACTGGCAATTTCTCTATTCTAACACAAAATTTAAGACATACTGGGAAGTTAATTTATATCTAATAAAATTCTTTCATACTCACAGCCCTGATCATCACCCCACATCAGTATATTTCCTGAAAGCTTACTATAAGATGATAAAATCTGAGAGAAATTTTAAATTTTTTAATGTATTAAAATGGCTCCTTCAATGTATTCAAATATCGTAACATAACATTTAAGGCAGGTATCCACATCCTTCTAGCTTTCCCTTTCATCATTTCTATTCCTACGCACCAAACTGCCTTACCTCTGGAAATGTACTTTTTTATTCAAATTGGATCTCTTTTCCCTGACTCATTTTTGCCTCTCCTCCTTCAAGCCCAGCTCAAACTGTCTCCATTGTCTTAAAGTCTTTCCAGATTTCTTAACTGGCTGTGATCTCTCCTTTCTCACAATCTTTCATTCTCAGTTACATCCTGTTATATCATTTAATATTAAAATTGCTAACACAATAGTCATCTGTGCATATGTTTCACCTGCCCATAAGACTATTAACTCACTGTTTGAAAATGTGGCACTGAGTTTTAGAAGCATGCTTCAAACCCCACAATATTTAGCATAGAACTTATCACACATTTAATAAATATTTAAAGGTGGGTCCAGCGTGCTAAGCCATGTGAACTTTTACCTGCTAGGGTACTCTGAAGCAAAAAAATGTTTGATATCAGGTAGTGAAGTTAGGAAAAACTAACAAACTTTCATATAAGCACACTGGTGATGTCATTATTAAAAGTGTCAATATAGGAAGAGAAAGGGATAATGAAAGTAAATTAATTTTGCTTTGAATAATACCTTAAGTGCATACAAGACATTGAGTAAACAAATAGGAAACTGGAAATAAAGACTTTGGAACTCACGAGTTTAAATCTAGAGACGGAGATTTGGAATCTATCAGCTACAACAGGTGAACCATAAAAATTAATGATATTAACAAGCAGTAAAAATATATGAATGGAAAATGACCACAGATAGGAATAGATGGAATCCAGTACTTAAAAAGCAAGTGAGTGAGTAGTGAAAGTCATAAAAGAAGAAAGTAAGAAGAAAAAGAGGAAGAGACGGAGTTAAAGATGAGAAACATAAAAATTAAAGGTGGACAATTCTGAAACGTGGCATAGTCAATAAAATCAAATGCTGGTCAACTTTGAAAAAATTAGGGATACTTGTGAATTTGGCAAATAGGAAATCATTGGTAAATGAAATGGACTGATAAAAGTCAGAATGAGAAATAATTTCAGTTAAGCAATTAAACAAATTATATAAAGAACCCTTATCCTATAATCTAAAACAAAACTACCTGTGTGAAGCAGATGATGATATATTCAACATATCCTTTATTTTTCTCTTTTTTCTCACATGGCGCTGCTTTATTGGTTTTGGTCTTTTGGGCTGAAGATTTGCCAGTTCCATTAGTTTGGTCATTCTACATCAGTGGAAAGAAAAGTAAAAAAGATTTATGTAAAAACCCAGTTATTTACCATTGTTTTTGTTAAGCGTAAATTTTTATTTGAGCTTATAAATTATAAAATGATTTGTATGGCTTAAGTAGAATATCTAAGTCATAATTTAAGATATAATTGACAGAAGCTCAAGTTATGAATCTCCTTGATCAATTTTCATCTTAGCTTGAAGGAACTGGGAATTTACTTAATTGCAACTTGTCAAGTTTTAAAGATATGTTTTATTAAGAAAATTATTAGTTGCCCAAATAAATAACTGTACTTTGTGTCAAAAAGTTAAACAAGGTACACTAAATATAAGCTATGTAATTTTACTGCTCTTGCCTTGACTGATATTCAACAGATCTTACAAAATAGTAAAATTATTTTGATTCATATTCTAATTATTAAAGAAAACCTAGACTTAAATACTTAATTTAAAAATATTCTGTGCATAATTGGTGGAATACATCCTTATATAAACAAGATACACTGTTCTTGAAAACAGAGTTTTCAAATACTATACTCTAAAGCAGCTTAATCAATCAAGGGGTGACAATTAATACTTTGTATATAATTTATCTCCATTATGATTATGAATATTTATAATAGATCTTCTCTAGTCTTTCTTGGCTCTTCCACAGGATCAGATACAATGTTTCCACAAAGCAAGTTCAAAACCATTAGTCACAGCTCTACTTTTCCAGAGTTAAACTTGTGAAATTTGAAAACAAGCACAATAAAATGTAGTTAAGAGTTAAAATAAGTTTTAAACCCTTTTTCCTTAAGCAAGAAAAAAATGAAAACATATGCTACAAATTTTTAAAGCCTCTTAAAAACCATGGTTTAACAAAAATCTTATGAATAAATCCAGTTATACGAAACATATATCTATATTCATACATTGCTCACCAAAAGTATACTAAGCCTCTACAACAGTGCAAGGCATATTTTATGTAAGTAACTGATAAATATTTGCTGATAAATACATAGCAGCGTGTTTTATAATATTTCCAAAAGATAAAAAAGAAGCATGAAACCAGAGCTTAGTTCATTCAAAGGCTTTGTTCTTATGACTTGAGATGAATTAGTTCCCAAATTCCTCTCTACATCCCTAAATGGAAATTCAAGTAACACAAAAACAGTTGTGGCTAGCCTATAAAACATTTCTCATTACTATCATTGTTTTCATAAAGAAAATTAAATTTACAGAGGTTAATTAATCCACTGTAATACTCTCTGTTCTTTATTTAGCAACAAATTAGTCTATCAAAAGCTTCCAGCCTTCATAAATATCTCTATTCAAGACAGATGCTCTATTAACTCCCATTTTGGTAGTTTTAACCCCACCTATGCTTTGACTTTTAACTCTTTCCCTAGAAAGAGAATATATAAGGAGCCACTCTACTCAGGTGGACGTTGACTCTCTAACAGTCAAATTGCTGCTGATTACTCGTATATGGTGCCTAGATTCTCTGCTTGGATTCTGACTCCTGTCAAAACACTCCCTCTGTATCTGGTGGCTTCTGTGTGTATCTATGATTCCCACCATTTGCTTATACAGGCCTTCTAGGCTTGGGGTTGACAAATTACAGCCAAAGGACCAAATCTAGTCATTGTCTGTTTATTTTTAAATAGAAAGTTTTAGTGGAAGATAGCAATATCCATTCATTTAGGTATCATCCACTGGTGCTTTCCCACTACAAAAGAACTCTGGCTCTCTACAGAAAATGTTTAGCAATTTCTATTTTAGGCTCTGCTGAATATTATTAATAATGTACTGCTCTTTGCCAGAAGCTTTAAATAAAATATATGTAGATCATCAAGAACAACCAATAAAAGAATAATTCGTTTGCAGTAATTATTATGAATATTCTTGTATAAAATTCTATAAAGTTGCTCTAGAAATTACTCTGAGGTAAATAAAGTTCAGGGAAGTAAGCTGACAAAACAGAAATACAACCTAACTTTGTTCTGTAAAGTCTTCACAAACACTGAATTAGTGAATAATGAATCACTGTCCCTAGAGGAAATTCAGGATTAGGTTCCTACAATCACGTGCTCACATTTCATCAACTGATCAATACACACCTCGTTTTATGTTTGTTTACTTTTAAGAAGATCTTATTTAATATATATTTTTGATTCAATAACACTGAACTCATGGTCTAGAGCACTGTAACTCAGGCTTGAACAAAGTTTATCTAACACATAGTTTTCTCCATAAAACACATAGCCTTCTTGATTTTGGAAACCCTAGACAGCACTTCAACACTACACTTGGGGGCATTTTAAACAGCAAAACCAACAACAAACAGCACAAAAATGTGAAAAACATGGTACATATAAACAGTGAAAAAGACTCTTGTTTACAGTATAAGAGCTGAAACAAGACAGACTATCACTTTGTTCTACCCCATCTAGCAATGTGCATATCAAATGACTCAAATTTTTCACCATTCTGTACATGCCCATGTCTGCTAAAGCACTGCAATTACTGATGTTGAAGTTATAAATAAACTGTAACAAGTGGGCAAGTTAGCAAATACAGAATCAATAAAAAACAGTGATCAATTTTATACTATGATCAATCAAAAAAATTACTTGTCATGCAAAAATTTTTCCTTAGGTCTTGATTTCTAGTCTCAGGTTAATCTACAGTATGATGGGGAGCTGGGGATGGACAAATGCTAAGGACCCTGAATTAGGAAGAACTATATGCAAAATTTAAGAAGAGTAAGAGAATCTCATTCATATATTCTATGTTTATTAGAATCGACACAAATATTTGACATTACATACCTCTGACGGTCTTCATCATCACTGCTTTCATATTCTGATTCTTTACTAGATAATTCCTCATCCTCATCTGGCAAAGGAGGTTCCTCTGGTGGCTGAGGAGATGTAGGTGGAAGAGGTGCATGTAATGGCATATAGTCCTCATACTAAGTAAAAACAAAAATACTATGGTAATCTATGATATTTACAGAAAAGAAAACTATTTCCATTCAGAAACATGATTCTCACATTTCTCTATTCCTCATGATTTTCTTTTACACATTCAACATATACTGATGGAACACCTGCCTTAGTAGACTTGAGTCGATCACAAAACTTGTTTCTTCTTCCTTGGCACCTAGCTGGACTAAATTTCCAAACTTCCCGTGCAGTTAGATTTCACCCGAGTTTTAGTCAATGAAAAGGTTAGCATAAAGACTTCCCACACATAAAATTCTCTCTTGTTTCTTTATCTGCAGGCTGCACGGTAATGTCCTCACAAACAAGGAAATGCACATAATGCAGACTAACTTGGGTCTTTTTAGTGACTCAGGAAAGAATACCATTCTGCCCTACTTTTGGAATGAACCTGGCACGAATAAGACATAATCTGAATTGTGTTAAGTGACTAAGATTTGAGTTTTGTTAATAGCAGATAGTATAATCTTAACTATTATCCTCTCAACATGCCAAGCACTGAGGTTTTGGAGTTACAAAGAAAAATTATAAAGCTAATATAGACATTAGAAAAGCAATCAATGCACAATACAGAAGCAAATTTTCTATTTGTTAGCCTTCTAAAATAATTTCTCATTGCTGTTATCTAAAAAAGTACTAAGGGGACATTTATACAATGGACTATTACTCAGCCATAAAAGAGAATGAAGCAATGCCACTTGCAGTGACACAGATGGACCTAGAAACTGTCTTACTGAATGAAGTTAACTCAGAGGAAGACAAATATCATATGATATTGCTTATACATGAAACCTAAAATAATGGTACAATGAACTTATTTAGAAAACAGAAATAGAAGAGTTATAAACATGACTTAAGAATCACTCATGAATCTGAACAAACTTATGGTTACCAGGATGGAAGTGAGGGAGGGATAAATGAGGAGACTGGGACTGACATATACACACTGCTGCTACTGCTGCTGCTAAGTCACTTCAGTCGTGTCCGACTCTGTGTGACCCCATAGACGGAGGCCCACCAGGCTCCCCCGTCCCTGGGATTCTCCAGGCAAGAACACTGGAGTGAATTGCTATTTCCTTCTCCAATGTGTGAAAGTGAAAAGTGAAAGTGAAGTCACTCAGTCGTGTCCGACCCTTAGCGACCCCACGGACTGCAGCCTACCAGGCTCCTCCATCCATGGGATTTTCTAGGCAAGAGTACTGGAGTGGCTTCCCATTGCCTTCTCCGATATACACACTACTACACAAAATATACATAAGAACCTACTGTATAGCATAAGAAACCACTCAATCTACAATGGTCTATATAGGAAAGAATCTAAAAGAGTGGCTATACATATATGTATTAATATAACTGATTGAGGTGTGACTGCACACCTGAAATACAGCACTGTAAATCAACTATACTCCAATTAATAAAAAAAAAAATAAAAAAACAAAGTACTGAGTTTTACAGCAAAATAACAAAATTACTGAAGAGCAGACATAACCTACCAACAAAATTATTGATAGATTTGCATAATAAATTCTAATTAAAAAATTATCAACCTTTTTTATCTTCTGCAAATGTAACTTACTAGCAATAAAACAAGAAAAATGGAAATTTTAGACAATTCAGCTTGTTAAATGTAAATATCTTATAGGATAGCACAATGTTCTAGATCAAAGGACTGAATAACCTTAAGAGAAATGACAGCCTCTATTACCAAAAGCATCTCTTTAATATTCTGGGGAATTCCCTGGCTGTTTAGTAGTTAGGATTCCACGCTTCCACTGCAGGGGTCATGGGTTCAATTTCTGATCACAGAACTAAGATCCCACATGTTGCACAGAATGGTCAAGAAAGAAAAAATCTAAAAAATAAATTCTGGCTTTTCTGCACTTTCAGTTCTCCACAGGATTATTATTACATTAACTTTGTATTTGTTCTTCATTTTCAATACATGTTAGAGATCACTGGCACAACATTTGTAAAATTTAGCCTCAATGATCTCACCACAAGAAGAGAAATTTTGAATGTCGAAAATTCCAAGAGCTTTCTTACCATGGGAGGCCGGGCAGTAACTGGTCCAAAGGGTGTGGGCAAATTCATTTTATTCATAAGATGAAGCACCTTAATAAAAGGGATAAAATATTTGAAATCAAATAGAAAAATCATGATTCAACTTACATCTGATAGTGTACTTAAAATCTCTGCAATAACACTAGTGATTAATTTAGTGCAAAGGAAGGATCACCTCTTGCCTTTATAATACCGGAAAAGGGCTAAACTGGTATATCTCAGGCACTGGTATATCTTAGAAGATCAACCTTCCTAAAATATTTATCAGTTGTACAAAATATCATTATTCTCATTATTAAAAATGCCATATTCTTAATGTAAAATTTACTGAAGTGTTTTTTCCCTTGATTATTGTGAATTATGATAATATAGAGAATCTTAATAAAGAAAATCATCTGTATTTTGTACTTAAAGTATCTTTTATTGTCAATATTTCTAAGCATTTATTGAGGGATCCTTTATATCTTTTCCTCTAAGAAAGGAAAAAGCATATGCTAAAGTAATGAAGAATTACCAGAAATTACATTTCCCAAATTAGCTTATGCTTATTAGTATTATTAATACTAAACATAGTATTTTTACGCTATAGTTTATAAAAACCCTTACTTGAATGTGGTAATTTTTTCACTACCTTTTGCAATGACTGAATGTTTATGTCCCTCTCAAAAATTCATATATTAAATCCTAACATGTAATGGTATGGTATTAAGACATGAGGCTTTTGGGAAGTTATTAGGTCATAAGGGTAGAGCTCCCATGAATGGGATTCAGTACAGTTCAGTTGCTCAGTCATATCCGACTCTTTGTGACCCCATGAAACGCAGCACTCCAGGCATCCCTGTCCATCACCAACTCCCAGAGTTTACCCAAACTCATGTCCATCGAGTTGGTGATGCCATCCAGCCATCTCATCCTCTGTCGTCCCCTCTCCTCCTGCCCTCAATCCCTCTCAGCATCAGGGTCTTTTCCAATGAGTCAACTCTTTGCATGAGGTAGCCAAAGAACTGGAGTTTCAGCTTCAGCATCAGTCCTTCCAATGAACACCCAGCACTGGTCTCCTTTAGGATGGACTGGTTGGATCTCCTTGCAGTACAAGGGACTCTCAAGAGTCTTCTTCAACACCACAGTTCAAAAGCATCAATTCTTCAGTGATCAGCTTTCGTAACAGTACAACTCTCACATCCATACATGACCACTAGAAAACCCATAGCCTTGACTTTTTCAAATTTTTGCAGAGTTTTTAAGTACACTATCAGATGTGAGTTGACTCATGATTTTTCTATTTGATTTCAAATGTTTTATCCCTTTTATTAAGGTGCTTCATCTTATGAATAAAATGAATTTGCCCACACCTTTTGGACCTTTGTTGGCAAAGTAATGTCTCTGCTTTTAATATGCTATCTAGGTTGGTCATAACTTTTCTTCCAAGGAGTAAGCGTCGCGTCTTTTAATTTCATGGCTGCAGTCACCATCTGCAGTGATTTTGGAGCCCAGAAAAATAAAGTCAGCCACTGTTTCCACTGTTTCCCCATCTATTTTCCATGAAGTGATGGGACCAGATGCCATGATCTTAGTTTTCTGAATGTTGAGCTTTAAGCCAACTTTTTCACTCTCCTCTCTGGATTCAGGTCAGTTCAGTTGCTCAGTCGTGTCCGACTCTTTGCAACCCCATGAACCACAGCACGCCAGGCCTCCCTGTCCATCACCAACTCCCGGAGTTCACTCAAACTCATGTCCATTGAGTCAGTGATGCCATCCAGCCATCTCATTCTCTGTCGTCCCCGTCTCCTCCCACCCCCAGTCCTTCCTAGCATCAGACTCTTTTCCAGTGAGTCAACTCGTCGCATGAAGTGGCCAAAGTCCTCTTTGGATTAGTGTACCTTATAAAAAGCACAACTGAGAGCTCTCTCACGCTCTTTCAGCTACATGAGGTTACAAAGAGAAAATGGCCATCTTGCACCCAGAAGAGGGCCCTCACCAGAACCTGCCTATACTGGCACACTGGAATACAATTTCCAACCTCCAGACTGTAATAAATAATTTTCTATTATTTAAAAACCACCCAGATCATGGTACTTAGCTATAACAGCCCAATCAAAGGCATCTTTAAAGTTCTGAAATATTATCACTCCTATAGGAATTAGCCTGATTAATACAACTATTTTTTAAAAAGTATGAGAAAGTATTTACTTTGAGAAATGTTTATTCTACTTACCTGCACATAGAACTTAGGCACACTTGCCAAAGCATTTACTATATTTGCTAGGATTGTGCTTGAAGGTGGTGGGTACATATACTTGAGGCATGAATTTAGAGGAAAAGTTAGCCTAAAAAAAAAATTTTAAATGCTTAAGTTGTGTTCTAATAAGTTTCATATCAATAACTCATTTTAGGTAACCTAATAACATACAAATTGCTCAAAAGATTCAGTAAATCTAAGAGTACTCTGTTCCTAAAAGATCTAAATGATTAAACAGCAAGTTGCCTTCTCTCTGCATTATAGAATATAGCATTTCTTTTCTGAGCTTATCTTACAACTTTGAACATTTTAATGGAACCAAATTCAGTGACCAATTCTTAATGCTAAACATGTCTAATCAACACACTAAAAATCTTCATTATATACAATAAAATATCCTTTAAAAATATCTTTGACAACACACACACATACCCCCCCCCCAAACCTATCTATCCAAAATAAAACCAAAAGATGCAATGAAATACAAACAAAAATGCTAACCCATGGTTTGGTGCAATTCCATTTTCTATGGTTAAACAATCAAGTTCTTTCTTTTCCTTATCATCTTCCACAGGATCATCAGACCTAAGAAATATGGAATCAAAGTTGATGTTATCTATAGAAGAAACAGAATGACAAAAAAGACACTACCTTTTCAAACACAGCATTATTAAAACAGCTGCATAAGTGTAATTTTCAACTATTAAGTAAATACCAATGAAAAACTAATTCCAGATATTATATAAGGCAAGCCACATTTTCATTTATTCTTCATAGCAACCACACGAAGATGGTATAATGAATCTTACTGACAGCCCTCACCCACCAAAATTGAAGTTCACAGGTATAAAATAGTGGCACACAAATGTCTTTAATGTGCATCAGCAAGGGTTTCTTAAAAATAAGACCGCTGGGGCCTATCCTCCTCCCCACCCTCAACAACCCAAATTTCTGATTCAGTAGGACTAGGTTAAGGGCGAACAATCTTTCCTTCAGTCAAGATTCTAGATGATGCAGCTGGAGCAGGGATTGTACTATTAGAACCACTGGTGTAAAGCAATTTATAAAGGTTATATAGCTACAAAGAATTATAGCTAGGAATCAAGGCTGTGCCTATTAGTGATACCTTGCTATATGTTAGGACTTTATACTAGTTACCTTCCCTCCACTTATAGTTGAACGCTTTCACCCTACTCTCTTTTCACTTCACATTGGTTAAGTCCTAATATTAAATCAATACTCAGATTACTAATGCATAATTAGGAACAAACAAATGTATTGCTTTCAAGTACTAGATTTAGTAGAGAGATACAATCATTTACTGTTTCAGATTCTTTACTTGCTAGTCTGAAAATAATCGAAAAGCAATACAACTCTTTAAAAAAATTAGTAATTTTTTTAATTTAAAAAATTTTTTTAATAATTAAAAAAATAATAATAAACCTTTAAAAGGCTAGGAAAACCTATCTACATACCTTTTCTTTTTTTCAGTGCCCAAAGAGGGACATGGTGAATGAACTCGATCTTGCTCTTTTGCAAATTCAACAACTAAAGTATGACCCAAAAGTTTCAGTTGATGAAGTCTTGTCAATGCCTTCAGTTAGAAGAACAAGAGTAAAAAAATTAATAACTGTACTAAAGTTATCTGTTAGAGACCACATATAAAGTAATTTATACACATTTTTTTGTTAATGCTGATAAAATTTCCTTGGCTATTTTTCACCCATTTCTAATCTCAGGCTGCCAAGCCTTCATTACTCATTAGGCAATCGCTTCCAATCACTTAGCAAAACTAATATCTGGTTAAATCCAACTTTACCTGTGCTAATGCAGCAGAAAATGTTTAGAAAAACAAACATAATGAACTGGGCTGGTCTCATTTCAAATTCACAATCACAATCACAAATCTGAGGGCAACCCTTAATGAAGCCAACCAGTTACATACTACATTCTCAGTTCATTTTTTTCTACCAATCTCTAAGATAATGTTTTGCACTATTTCCTTCTTCCTTAACTTCATGATATTCTTGTCCCATTCTTTTAGCCTTGGATATTGCTTTCTACTTTAAGAAAACTGAAGCTACAAAATGACAACTTCGGATTCCACACCATAATTTCTCAACTATTATCTTCTGAATCCACATATTCTACCTTCTATCTGTTATCACACATCAACGATCCATGTTATTTAAATCTAGTTGACTTGTATACCCTTCCCTGGTAGCTCAGACGGTAAAGTGTCTGTCTGTAACGTGGGAGACCTGGGTTCAATACCTGAATCAGGAAGATCCCCTGGTGAAGGAAATGGCAACCCACTCTAGTACTATTGCCAGGAAAATTCCATGGATGGAGAAGCCTAGTAGGCTACATTCCATGGGATCGCAGAGAATCTGACACGACTGAGCAACTTCACTTCACTTGTATACCAAATCCCAGCCCCTCTTCTTTCTGGAACTGTACAGGGTGTGTTCCTACCTACATTGCTAATTTTCCGTCCTCTACGGGATTGTCCACAACAGCATACAAAAACAATCTGATTTCTCCCATCCTAAGAAAGTATTTTTTCCTCATCTATTGATCCCACTTATCACTATTCCCCCCTCCCCCCCCTCTTAAATTACTTACAGTAAAGCTCCTCAAGAAACATTTATGCCCTCTATCTAAAATTCCTCTCCTCCTATCCAGTTTCAAACTCACTCCAATCAGATTTATGGCTTAATCAGGTCACTGGCACTGTTTTTCACAAACAAATTCTGTACTGACACACCAATGGTCAACTCTCAATCTTCATTTTACAGTATTTAACACAATCACTACCTTGTTGATACACGTTCTTCACTTGGAGTCTAGACATTATAACTTCCCTATAGTCTTCTCCATGCTTATTGTGCTTTACTCAATCACTCTGGTTTATGCTGTCTTGAACTCTTAAATGTTGGTATACGCCAGAGGTCTATTTTTGGATCTAATCCAGTATGCTAAATTTAAAGACCGTCTCTATGCTGATAATTTCCCAACTTATAATTTCAGCCAAAATCTCTGTCCTTAAGTCCAGGAACATATATCCAAACTACTGAACAGCTTCTCTTAATTTTAAACATTTAAAATTAATACTGCAGCAATTGAATCTTCTCTCCCCACCCTCACCTCAAATGTTTCCCATCTGGAAATTTTCAATGGAAACTCCCTTCTTTCATTTACTCATGTCAAAAATCTTGCGATTACCCTTAACACCTCTTTCCCATGTTGCATATCCAAGCAATCAAAAATTCCTATTTGCTTCTACTTCCAAATTAATCTGGAATCTAACTACTCCTTACCATCTCCACTGCTACCACCATGGTCCAAGAAACCATCATCTTCAGACTGAACTAGCAGTATAATCTTTTAACACATTTTCCTGTTTCTATTCTTCCCTGCCTTCCATCTATTCTCAACACAAAGTGCTGAGTTCAAGTTGAGTTCAAGTATCTTCCTCTAAAAATGTGTCACACATTCTCTTCAAAGTTATAGCTTTTCATTTTTAATGTTAACTAGTCCTCATAGCTTTCTCAGCTACTTACTATAAACATTTCTCTCCCTTTGTTTTAAAAAACTATCAATCAAGTGCACTATAGCCTACTGTACAAAAAAGATCTTCACGACCAAGATAATCACGATGGTGTGATCACTCACCTGGAGCCAGAGCTCTTGAAATGTGAAGTCAAGTGGGCCTTAGAAAGCATCACTACCAACAAAGCTAGTGGAGGTGATGGAATTCCACTTGAGCTATTTCAAATCCTGAAAGATGACGCTGTGAGAGTGCTGCACTCAATATGCCAGCAAATTTGGAAAACTCAGCAGTGGCCACGGGACTGGAAAAGGTCTGTCTTCGTTCCAATCCCAAAGAAAGGCAATGCCAAAGAATGCTCAAACTACCGCACAACTGCACTCATCTCACACGCTAGCAAAGTCATGCTCAAAATTCTCCAAGCCAGGTTTCAGCAATATGTGAACCGTGAACTTCCAGATGTTCAAGCAGGTTTTAGAAAAGGCAGAGGAACCAGAGATCAAATTGCCAACATCCACTGGATCATGGAGAAAGCAAGAGAGTTCCAGAAAAACATCTTTTTCTGCTTCATTGACTATGCCAAAGCCTTTGATTGTGTGGATCACAATAAACTGTGGAACATTCTGAAAGAGATGGGAAAACCAGACCACCTGACCTGCCTCTTGAGAAACCTGTATGCAGGTCAGGAAGCAACAGTTATAACTGGACATGGAACAACAGACTGGTTCCAAATAGGAAAAGGAGTACGTCAAGGTTGTATATTGCCACCCTGCTTATTTAACTTATATGCAGAGTACATCATGAGAAACGCTGGGCTGGAAGAAGCACAAGCTGGAATCAAGATTGCTGGGAGAAATATCAATAATCTCAGATATGCAGATGACATCACCCTTATGGCAAAAAGTGAAGAGGAACTAAGAAACCTCTTGATGAAAGTGAAAGAGGAGAGTGAGAAGGTTGGCTTGAAGCTCAACATTCAGAAAACTAAGATCATGGCATCTGGTCCCATCACTTCATGGGAAATAGATGGGGAAACAGTGGAAACAGTGTCAGACTTTATTTTTTTGGGCTCCAAAATCACTGCAAATGCTGATTGCAGCCATGAAATTAAAGACGCTTGCTCCTTGGAAGGAAAGTTATGACCAAGCCAGATAGCATATTAAAAAGCAGAGACATTACTTTGCCAACCAAGGTCCGTCTAGTCAAGGCTATGGTTTTTCCCGTGGTCATGTATGGATGTGAGAGTTTGACTGTGAAGAAAGCTGATCGCCGAAGAATTGATGTTTTTGAACTGTGGTGCTGGAGAAGCTCTTGAGACTGCAAGGAAATCCAACCACTCCATTCTAAAGGAGATCAATCTTGGGTGTTCATTGGAAGGAACTGAAACTGCAATACTTTGGCCACCTCATGCGACAAGTTGACTCACTGGAAAGATTCTGATACTGGGAGGGGTTGGGGGCAGGAGGAGATGGGGACGACAGAGAATGAGATGGCTGGATGGCATCACCGACTCAATGGACATGAGTTTGAGTGAACTCCGGGAGTTGGTGATGGACAAGGAGGCCTGGCATACTGTGATTCATGGGGTCGCAAAGAGTCGGACACGACTGAGTGACTGAACTGAATTGATAGCCTAAAAACTCTATCACTGCTACTATCTTCTCATTCCTTCTTTTCGATACAAGTATTTCCCAAAGATAATGACAGTTTCCATAGACTTTATAACAATGTGGTTCATTACCATATTTTAACCAACAATATTTAAAACTATATTTCAAAAGGTCTTTTTGAAAAAAATGTTTTCCTATATTTTATTCTTCTGTAATTCCACCCTGGGAGAAAGACATTTATTATTTGGTATATAGCTCTGCTACATTTTGTTCTAGGCATACACTAACATACATAATAGTAATTTTCAAGAACTCCAAGGTTACACCATATGTATTTCCCAACTTTATTCATGAATCTATCTGGGTTACATTCCTATCAATACATATTCATCTGACTTCATTTTCTGAGGGCTGTAGTCCAGTGTATGGATATACTACAATTTAAAGTGTCCTGGAGAAGGAAATGGCAACCCACTCCAGTATTCTTGCCTGGAAAATCCCATGGACTGAGCCTGGTAGGCTACAGTCCATAGGGTAGCAAAGAGTTGGACACGACTGAGCGACTTCACTTCACTTCCCCTTATTAAGAATTTGGTCATTTCTACTGTTTCCCAATAAAAAGTACTTTACTATTAGACTATTAATTCTTCACCTTGTGTCATCAGAGGATCTTGTCTTCTTAAAACTCTCTTCTCTTTACATCCATGAGAATTTTTTTTCTAGTTCTACTTCCTTTTTAACTTCTCCCTCCCTTTCTGTCTTCTTTGCTGGCTCTTCTTCCTTTGGGCAACCATATTCAGTCACCTTGTTGAAGAAATTCCATTTTTAAGCCTACCTCCACTCTAGACCCATATTTTTAATTGCTTTTTAAAATATTTCCACAGAAGTAGCCCAATGACCCCTCAAAGTTAATAGATAACATATGAATTTATTACATACCTTTGAAAACATTCTGAGTCCTGCCCCTCATATCAGCTACTGTAATAACCCAAGAACTCAGTCTGAAAATCTTTAAGTGTTCCCCTCTCTCAACCATATCTATAGGAATCACAGGACCTACAAACACAGTCTCTATCAAATGTATATCTACTTCTTCTTTTGTCTCCTTAGTACCTTATTCAGATCTTTTCTCCTGCCTTGGCCACTGTAACAGCTCTCTTGTCTAGGCTTTCCTTTTGGTTTTTCTATGTCTAATCTTTTTCCCTATCTAATCCATTACATGAACTCTACAAGATACCTTTCATACAGATAACTATATTACTGGTCAGCTTAAATTTATCAAGTACCTTAAGAAAAACTACTAAACAAAATTCAATCCCTCCCTCCCCTCAACCCAAATTTAGACTCAACCTACTTTCCAAGTACTATTTCGATTTCAACCCTCAGCTTTTGCTCCATTTAGAGCTTTCCATGCTCCACAGTTTTCTTTAGTGGTCTCTAAACATGGAAGGCCCATCTCCCTTTGTTTTCTTCTCAAGATCCAACTAATCATTAAAGGTCTACCTCAAAGGTGACCTCCTTTGCAAATGATCCCCTAGAATTTTTTAAACATACATTCTCTATTTAATGCTTAAAGCATTTTGCCTTACAACTTTTATGTCTAAAGGATGTTTGCATCCTTCAAAGCTTGTCATTTTTAATTATATAAAAGGTTACAATTCAATTTTAATTCATGTTCCTGTTAATCTATTCCATAACATCATAAGGAAAAACCCCAACGAACTTTTTGGTCAACTCATAATAGCCTTATGCCCAAATATCTAAACTTTGGGCAAAATCTGCCAACTGACAAGCCGAATGTAGCCAATGAGGCAAACGCTGGAGATACAAACCTTTTTGCTTTTAAAAGGGCTTCCCTGGTGGTTCAGCTGTAAAGAATCCGCCTGCAATGCAGGAGACCTGGGTTCGATCCCTGAGTTGGGAAGATCCTCCAGAGAAAGAAAAGGCTGCCCACTCCAGTATTATGGCCTGGAAAATTCATTGGACTATATAGGCCACAGGGTTGCAAAGAGTAGCAAAGGACTGAGAGACTTCCACTTACTTCACTTTGCTTTTAAAAACTATAGTTTAGCCTCATGTTTCATTTTTTAACTATGCCTGGATAATAGAAAGTTGGTAATAAGTAACAGAAAAGAAGTCATACCTTTACAGCTGCTTTTTCATTAGGGAAAGTAGCAAACGCTGTATGTTTCTGAAAAACAATTAAGGTACAAATTATTTCAAATATAATTTCAATTTCTCATAAGGATGTGATATTTTACCAGCTGACAGTGATTTGACCCATTAATAAAATCACAGAAAAGGCAGGAAATCAAGATCATTGAACTGATTACGAATTTCAGGACACTGTTTTTGAATCAGTTTAGGATCAGACTTCTTTGAAATGAAAGCCTTGCGAGTGCACACACACAGCATGTTTTAAATATATTTTCAAGTACTTCAACAATCCATAAGTTTAAAAACCTCTACTATCCAGGGAGGTCCATTCTTCAACTATCCAAAATCATAAAATATGTTCCATGTATAACGCATCCAAAGATCTAAACTTCTCACTATATAGCCAAATGCAAAGTTTAAATGGGTCTTTCTTTTAACTCAATTCACAACCTTGGCTGAACATTAAAATCACCTGCTACTGCTAAGTCACTTCAGTAGTGTCCGACTCTATGTGACCCCATAGACGGAGGCCCACCAGGCTCCCCCGTCCCTGGGGCTCTCCAGGCAAGAACACTGGAGTGGATTGCCATTTCCTTCTCCAATGTGTGAAAGTGGAAAGTGAAAAGTGAAAGTGAAGTCGCTCAGCCGTGTCCGACCCCTAGCGACCCCACGGACCGCAGCCTACCAGGCTCCTCCATCCGTGGGATTTTCTAGGCAAGAGTACTGGAGTGGCTTGCCATCGCCTTCTCCGAAAATCACCTAGGGAGACTAACTATTGATGTCCTGTCCCGTCATAAATCATCTGGCAGGAACTTAATAACATCACCGTCACTATTTTAATGAAGACCAATCATCTAAAACATCTTCAGGTATAATGGAAAATAATTTTGTACATTCCTGGGTTGGACTTCTAATAGTTTTAAATTATCGCTCCCTGAAAGATTACGTTGTACAATTTTTGGGAAGAATATCGTCCCCAAAAATCTAGTAGAAATTCTGTAACTAGCTTACTCAAGTTGCCGACTTCTGTAGTTTCTCTATTTTGATGAATGTCTTAACGCTAGCTTATAAGCAAACCAAGATTTTTAAGTGTCCCTTTGTTACGTATTTTTCAGAGTACTCTTGAGGTTAAAAGAAACACTTCTAAATTCTGAGAAGTTTCGAGATTCTTAGGGTGGGTTAGAAACGGAATATAACAAAGGCTACTTTTCATTTTTCCTGCTTTGCCTTTCTCTATCCCCCTTTTTTCGCAGTGCGGCAACTAATGGAGGCACAAGCCAATTAAAACTTGATTTGGAACGAAAGATATTTTGATATGAAAGAAGAAAGACTGGGAAGGGGAAGAGGAAGCCCCCACGCCACAAGCGCATCTTCCCCACCCTCTTTTTTCCTTCTGTCAGAACTTCCCTTCCCCAGGTCACCGGCCTAGGACCTTCCCCGTAAGGTAGGGGCTCGCGCGCTCTTACCAGGCGCCCCTTATCGGATAGGACGCGCACGGACTGCGCCCCGAAATACTTCAGCAAGTCCTCTTTCTCCTCAGCGGTAAGCTCGGCTGGCAGGTGCCTCACTAGAAGGGTTCGGTCGCCCCGCGGGGGAGAAAGCGAAGCAGAACTCTGGCATCCTCTGGACATCGGAAGCGGCTGTTCTGGGGCCGCCATTTCTCACACGCACTCAGCACCTGGGAAGCCACTGAGGAACGCGCAATAATCAAAAGAAGCGGAGCTAAAAGAGTCTTCTTACACTCCGCGCTAAGGATTCTGGAAACAAGGAAATAACGCGAGAGACGGTCGCCTTCTCGCGAGACCTGCACCACAGACGGGTGACAACTTTTCGGAGACAAGTTCCATAGATTGAAAGGGGAAGTTCCACAGTGATGGGAAACCAAAATGATTCAAATTCCAGGTAGCTGCTGATGATGTTTAAAACAAAAATTCCCCCGAGAGAGAAGTGTGAGGATTAAAATATGTTAAAGTACGACGGACATCAGCCGCCTTTTCCGAGGCGGAAGTAACCGCAGGCAGAAGGACTTACTGCTGCGCATGTGCGAGCGGCGCGCCGGTCTGGGCTTGGCACCAGGGCGGTCCGGAGCGGCGCTTGTTAAGTTTCTAATGCTGGCAGATTTCCAAGTGCTCGTGATTGGCAGACAAATACAGGCTGTCCACGGCATTTTATTGGTAATACCCGAAGGTTCCAAGTTTGTTTTTCGGCTCAGTAGCTTTCACATAGCCAGGGTAACTCAGTTTTAAGGATGAAAAAATTGAGACACAAACCGTGTTTTGTTTTGTTGAATCATGGGACACAGCAGCCTGATAAGGTATGGCCATTGTTCCCATTCCTGAAACTAGCGGCCTCTGGGGCTTAGTGGTAAAAGAATCCGCCTGCCAATGCAGGAGGAACAGGTTGGATCCCTGGGTCGGGAAGATACCCTGGAGGAGGAAATGGCAACGCTCTCCAGTATTCCATGGGAGTCTCCCATGAGGACAGAGGATCCTCTCAGGTTGCAGTCCTTATTTTTTTTATTTTATTATTATTATTTTTTTAGCCTCTTTTTATTTATTTTTTTCTTTTAGTTCTTTTTTTTTTTGATTTTACAATATTATATTGGTTGGTTTTGCCATACATTGACATGAATTCGCCCCAGGTGTACATGAGTTCCCCCTCGTGAACCCCCCTCTCACCTCCCTCCTCCCTTTATCCTCCCTCTGGGTCATCCCCGCACACCAGCCCTGAGTATCCTGTAACATGCATTGACCCTGAACTGCTGATTCGTTTCACATGTGACAACATACATGTTTCAATGTCATTCTCTCAAATCATCCCACCCTCACCCTCTCCCACAAAGTCCCAAAGACTGTTCGATACAACTGTGTCTCTTTTGCTGTCTCGTACACAGGGTTATATTTCCATCTTTCTAAATTCCATGTATATGTGTTAGTATACTGTATTGGTGCGTTTCTGTCTTACTTCACTCTGTATAATAGGCTCCAGTTTCATCCACCTCATTAGAACTGATTCAAATGCATTCTTTTTAATGGCTGAGTAATACTCCATTGTGTATATGTACCAAGGCTTTCTTATCCATTCGTCTGCAGATGGACATCTAGGTTGCTTCCATGTCCTGGCTACTATAAACAGTGCGGCAATGAACATTGGAGTACGTGTGTCTCTTTCAATTCTGGTTTCCTCGGTGTGTATGCCCAGAAGTGCGATTGCTGAATCATATAGCAGTTCTATTTCCAGTTTTTTGAGGAATCTCCACACTGTTCTCCATAGTGGCTGTACTAGTTTGCATTCCCACCAACAGTGTAAGAGGGTTCCCTTCTCTCCACTGTCCTTAGGGTCGGACAGGATTGGCATGCAGGAAGCGATATCCTAACATCAGTCCCCAGTTTACAGTTGAAGACTCTGATATGTACAAGGAGGTGTAAATCACACAGCTAGTAAATGAGCGAGCTGGAATTTGACCCTGCTAGTAAGACTGGAATTTACACTATTCTGCCCTGTTTCTGAATGGAGTGAGGCTGAGATGTTTTCTGTAGTCCATACAGTGAGGGCCTTGAGAATTCTAGGTAGAGGTATTTTAGGTGCAGCTACTACAGTCTGGAGGTCTAAGGTGCCTCTTAATGCTGGGAAAGGTTGGGGGTGGGAGGAAAAGGGGACAACAGAGAATGAGATGGCTGGATGGCATCACCGACTTGATGGACATGAGTTTGAGTGAACTCCGGGAGTTGGTGATGGACAGGGAGGCCTGGCGTGCTGTGATTCATGGGGTCGCAAAGAGTCGGACACGACTGAGCGACTGAACTGAACTACAGTCTGGAGGTCTAAGGTGCCTCTTAATGCTCTTTTTAATTTGCTACTTGATCAGATGATAACTATATAGCAATAAACAGTATACCAAAGTTTGGCTCCTATGGAAAACGGATTGGGGAGCTGGGAAGGGAAAAACGGATCAAATCTAGAGAAACCATGACGAACCCATCCACAAAATGTCATGTATGGAGAACCAGACCAGGAGGGCCCTGTGGGTTAGTTGAGAGTCTTGATTATCTGAAAAGCAATTGGAAACTGACATAATTTTTCAGTAGAGCCCTGTGTAAATAAATATGTATGTAATGATTACATTTTAGATATGAAAATTCCTCTGGTTGAAATGTGAAATGTGAAATGGAGTAGAAGCAGGAAGGCTAATTGTGCTACTGCAGCAGCCTAGGCAAAAGACATTGTTAGAAATAGTGTGGTAACAATTGTTTAGTAGCTAAGACTTGTCCAACTCTTGCAACCCCATGGATATAGCCCGCCAGGTTCCTCTGTCCATGGGATTTCGCAGGCAATAATACTGGAGTGGGTTGCTATTTCCTTCTCCAGAGGATCTTCCCAATCCAAGGATGCAACCCACCTCTCCTTCATTGGCAGGTGGGTTCTTTATCACTGAGCCAACAGGGAAGCCCTTGGTAACAGTAGATACGGAGAAAACAAACAGGAATTGGGATATATTTTGGAAGTAGAATTCATAGATTTGCAGATGAAAAAGAGTAGTTACACATAAATTTGGGGGTTTTGGCTTACGTCCCAAACCATCTAGGTGAATGATGATGTAATTTACTGAGGATGAGAAGAGTTCCTAAATTGCAGCTAGTTTAGGGACTGTAGGGGAGGAAGGAAAACATTAAAGAACCTATTCAGTATCCATTTTTAAAGTAGGAAGTTGGATGTGTCGGAGAAGGCAATGGCACCCCACTCCAGTACTCTTGCCTGGAAAATCCCATGGATGGAGGAGCCTGGTGGGCTGCAGTCCATAGGGTCCCTGAGAGTAGGACACAGCTGAGCGACTTCACTTTCACTTTTCACTTTGATGCATTGGAGAAGGAAATGGCAACCCACTCCAGTGTTCTTGTCTGGAGAATCCCAGGGATGGGGGATCCTGGTGGGCTGCCGTCTGTGGGGGTCACACAGAGTCGGACGCTACTGAAGCGACTTAGCAGCAGCAGAAGCAGCTGGATGTGGAAGTATGGCATTCTGGAGAAAGATAAACACTGGGTACGTATGTAGCATCAGCACATATAATATTTATATCCAAGGTGTAAGAGTATAGGTAGAGAGAAAAGGAACCAGTATTGATCCATGGGGAATGCCAGTGTTGAGAATTGAGAGGAGGAACAAAGCACTCCTTTCTGTCTTGGCACTTTTGTTCTAGTAGTACAGACAGACTGAAATGTGGATAAGTAAGTAAATGGGTTCATTTTGGAGAATAAGTGCTTTGAGTGAGAAAGAAAAAAAAAAATACAGCCAAGGTAGAGAGAGAAACTGATTGGTGTGCTCAGTTGCTAAGTCGTGTCCGACTCTTTGCAGCCCCGTGGATTGTAACCCACTGGGCTCCTCTGTCTATGGGATTTTCCAGGCAAGAATACTGGAGTGGGTTGCCAGTTCCTCCTTCAGGGACCTTCCCAACTCAGGGATTGAACCTTTATCTCCTGCGTCTCTTGCTTTGGCAGGCCAATTCTTTACTCAGCCACCTGGGAAGCCCAAACTGATTGGAGCATGCTGCTTTAAACACTATCTTTGTGTGTTTCTCCAGCATCTCTTACAGTATCATATATAATTAGCATATGGGGGGTGTGTGTATGTGTGTGTTAGTCAGTCATGTCTAACTCTCTGTGACCCCATGGACTGTAGCCTACCAGGCTCCTCGGTCCGTAGGATTTTCTAGGCAAGAATACTGAAGAGGGGTGCCATTTCCTTCTCCATGGGATCTTTCCAACTTAGGGATTGAATCTGATTCTCCTGTATTGCAAGCAGACTCTTTACTGTCTGAGCCACCAAGGAAGCCCTAGCATATGGTACGCATATGTATATATTTGTTCAATGAATGAATTTATGAATGGATTAATTTTAATATTACCACTTCCTCCTATAGTCAATAATAGCTACATGAATCATTTAGATGAATTTAATTATCTGTACTGCTGTGATTCATGGGGTCGCAGAGAGTCGGACACGACTGAGCGACTGAACTGAACTGAATTGAACTATAATTGAGCTATCACAACTCAGTGAGATAAGAACATGACAGAATTATATTTTCTCTATACTTAATTGCTTTTCAGTTCAGTTCAGTTCAGTCGCTCAGTCGTGTCCGACTCTTTGCGACCCCATGAATCACAGCACGCCAGGCCTCCCTGTCCATCACCAACTCCAGGAGTTCACTCAAACTCATGTCCATCGAGTCGGTGATGCCTCATTCTCTGCCGTCCTCCTCTCCTCCTACCCCCAATCCCTCCCAGCATCAGACTCTTTTCCAGTGAGTCAACTCATCGCATGAGGTGGCCAAAATTAAATACACCTTATCCTTCCCTTGACAATAACTCAGGCAGATTTCATACTATCTTGGTCACTCTGTTACTAACAGTCCAAGTTGGTTTGAAATATCAACTTCAAACTCTAATAAATTCACAATTCTTAGCCTCTCCTCTTATAAGGCTTAACCTCAGGGATAGGAGGAAGGTGTAATTTGCTTTCATTTCTTTCATGTTTAAGCGGAAGTGGCTTTGCATGTTTAAGTGGAAATGGTCTGCTTTGAATTGTGTTTTTCTCACTTCCTTTTCTTGATATAGCCCACAGGTTCCCAAACTTTTTTGAGCTTATGCTACCCATATTGTTTTAGAAATTTTTTCACAACATCCCTCAGTGCTTCCTTGTTGCCTATTATCCCATTTTTTTTTTTTTTAGGATATTAGTTGCAAGAGGTAAGTTCTTAGTTGTGGCATGTTGGATCTAGTTTCCTGACCTGGAAATGCCCCCTGGATTGAGAGAGCAGAGTCTTAGCCACTGGGCCACCAGGGAAGTCCCACCTTTTGATTTTTAAGAGGCACTGCTACCTTAATTATTAATTACCACCAATTATTCCATGTTATTTCTCTACATTTTTCAAATCCCTTATTAGGTGGGACTGTACAATTCATTCTGGTCAGTGGGCTGCTAGTGAAAGCCACATGTGTCAATTCCAAACTATATTGTAGAAGAAGAGATGTGAAAGCAGTGTTTGTGGGGGCTACATATTAAGGTCAAAGAGCTGTGAGGTAAACAGTGCATAGAATACCTACCTGGTCATCATATCAATGACACCTGCCCTACAAAGGTGCTTGACTCTCTCCAAATTTTGCATAAGAAAGAAACAATTTTATTAACTTTTACTGAGTAAATACACTGTTAGTTTCAGTTCAGTTCAGTCGTTCAGTCGTGTCCAACTCTCCGCGACCCCATGAATCACAGCACGCCAGGCCTCCCTGTCCATCAGCTCCCGGAGTTCACTCAAACTCATGTCCACAGAGTCAGTGATGCCATCCAGCCATCTCATTCTCTGTCGTCCCCTTCTCCTTGTGCCCTCAACCTTTCCCAGCATCAGAGTCTTTTCCAGTGAGTCAACTCGTCACATGAGGTGGCCAAAGTATTGCAGTTTCAGTCTTAGCATCAGTCCTTCCAATGAACACCCAGGATTGATCTCCTTTAGGATGGACTGGTTAGATCTCCTTGCAGCACAAAGGACTCTCAAGAGTCTTCTCCAATACCACAGTTCAAAAGCATCAATTCTTCGGCGATCAGCTTTCTTCACAGTCCAACTCTCACATCCATACATGACCACGGGAAAAACCATAGCCTTGACTAGACGGACCTTTGTTGGCAAAGTAATGTCTCTGCTTTTTAATATACTATCTAGGTTGGTCATAACTTTCCTTCCAAGAAGTAAGCGTCTTTTAATTTCATGGCTGCAATCAGCATCTGCAGTGATTTTGGAGAACAAAAAACTGAAATCTGACACTGTTTCCACTGTTTTTCCATCTATTTCCCATGAAGTGATGGGACCAGATGCCACGATCTTTGTTTTCTGAATGTTGAGCTTCAAGCCAACCTTTTCACTCTCCTCTTTCACTTTCCTCAAGAGGCTTTTGAGTTCCTCTTCACTTTCTGCCATAAGGGTGATGTCATCTGCATATCTGAGGTTATTGATATTTCTCCCAGCAATCTTGATTCCAGCTTGTGCTTCTTCCAGCCCAGCGTTCCTCATGATGTACTCTGCATATAAGTTAAATAAGCAAGGTGATGGACAGGGAGGCCTGGCGTGCTGTGATTCATGGGGTCGCGGAGAGTCGGACACGACTGAGCGACTGAACTGACTGACTGAACTGACTGACAATATACAGCCTTGACGTACTTCTTTTCCTATTTGGAACCAGTCTGTTGTTCCATGTCCAGTTATAACTGTTGCTTCCTGACCTGCATATAGGTTTCTCAAGAGGCAGGTCAGGTGGTCTGGGATTCCCATCTCTTTCAGAATGTTCCACAATTTATTGTGATCCACACAGTCAAAGGCTTTGGCATAGTCAATGAAGCAGAAATAGATGTTTTTCTGGAACTCTCTTGCTTTCTCCATGACCCAGCGGATGTTGGCAATTTGATCTCTGGTGCCTCTGCGTTTTCTAAAACCTGCTTGAACATCTGGGAGTTCACGGTTCACATATTGCTGAAGCCTGGCTTGGAGAATTTTGAGCATGACTTTCCTAGCGTGTGAGATGAGTGCAGTTGTGCAGTAGTTTGAGCATTCTTTGGCATTGCCTTTCTTTGGGATTGGAATGAAGACTGACCTTTTCCAGTCCTATGGCCACTGCTGAGTTTTCCAAATTTGCTGGCATACTGAGGGCAGCACTTTCACAGCATCATCTTTCAAGGTTTGAAATAGCTCAACTGGAATTCCATCACCTCCACTAGCTTTGTTCATAGTGATGCTTTCTAAGGCCCACTTGACTTCACATTCCAAGATATCTGGCTCTAAGTCAGTGATCACGTTATCGTGACTATCTTGGTCGTGAAGATCTTTTTTGTACAGTTCTTCTGTGTATTCTTGCCACCGCTTCTTAATATCTTCTGCTTCTGTTAGGTCCATACACTTTCTGTCCTTTATCGAGCCCATCTTTGCATGAAATGTTCCCTTGGAATCTCTAATTTTCTTGAAGAGATCTCTTGTTTTTCCTATTCTGTTGTTTTCCTCTATTTCTTTGCATTGATCACTGAGGAAGGCTTTCTTATCTCTCCTTGCTCTTCTTTGGAACTCTGCATTCAGGTGCTTATATCTTTCCTTTTCTCCTTTGCTTTTGTCTTCTTTTCTTTTCACAGCTATTGGTAAGGCCTCCTCAGACAGCCATTTTGCTTTTTTGCATTTCTTTTCCATGGGGATGGTCTTGGTCCCTGTCTCCTGTACAATGTCACGAACCTCCGTCCAGAGTTCATCAGGCACTCTATCTATCAGATCTAGTCCCTTAAATCTATTTCTCACTTCCACTGTATAATCATAAGGGATTTGATTTAGGTCACATCTGAATGGTCTAGTGGTTTTCCCTACTTTCTTCAATTTAAGTCTGAATTTGGCAACGAGGAGTTCATGATCTGAGCCACAGTCAGCTCCTGGTCTTGTTGTTGCTAACTGTATACAGCTTTTCCATCTTTGGCTGCAAAGAATATAATCAATCTGATTTCGGTGTTGACCATCTGGTGATGCCCATGTGTAGAGTCTTCTCTTGTGTTGTTGGAAGAGGGTGTTTGCTATGACCAGTGCGTTCTCTTGACAGAACTCTATTAGCCTTTGCCCTGCTTCGTTCCATGCTCCAAGGCCAAATTTGCCTGTTACTCCAGGTGTTTCTTGACTTCCTACTTTTGCATTCCAGTCCCCTATAATGAAAAGGACATCTTTCTTGGGGGTTAGTTCTAAAAGGTCTTGTAGGTCTTCATAGAACCGTTCAACTTCGGCCTCTTCAGCGTTACTGATTGGGGCATAGGCCTGGATTACTGTAATATTGAATGGTTTGCCTTGGAAACGAACAGAAATCATTCTGTCGTTTTTAAGATTGCATCCAAGTACTGCATTTCGGATTTTTTTGTTGACCATGAACGCTACTCCATTTCTTCTAAGGGATTCCTGCCCACAGTAGTAGATATAATAGTCATCTGATTTAAATTCACCCATTCCAGTCCATTTTAATTCACTGATTCCTAGAATGTCTATATTCACTCTTGCCATCTCCTGTTTGACTACTTCCAATTTGCCTTGACTCATGGACCTAACATTCCAGGTTCCTATGCAATATTGCTCTTTATAGCACTGGACCTTGCTTCTATTACCGGTCACATTCACAACTGGGTATTGGTTTTGCTTTTGTTCCATCCCTTCATTCCTTCTAGAGTTATTTCTCCACTGATTTCCAGTAGCATACTGGGCACCTACCGACCTGGGGAATTCCTCATTCAGTATCCTATCATTTTGCCCTTTGATACATGGGGTTCTCGGGGCAAGTATACTGAAGTGGTTTGCCATTCCCTTCTCCAGTGGACCACATTCGGCTGTGGTCCATGTGATCAGATCGACTAGTTTCCTGTGATTATGATTTCAGTGTGTCTGCCCTCTGATGCCCCCTCCCAATACCTACCGTCTTATTTGGGTTTCTCTTACCTTGGGCGTGCGATATCTCTTCACAGCTGCTCCAAGAAAGCACAGCCGCTGCACCTTACCTTGGATGAGGGGTATCTCCTCAAGGCTGCCCCTCCTGACCTTGAATGTGGAGTAGCTCCTCTCGGCCCTACTGCGCCCGCGCAGCCACCGCCTATTGGACGTTGGGTAGCTCCTCACGGCCGTGCCTCTTTGCGTGGTCGGTTGCGCCACTGTTAGTTTAAGGCTAGTTAATCTTTTTTCCATAGTAAAGCCTATTCTTTCACCATTAAAAATATACTCTGTGATAGTTCATTTTATGTGTCAGTTTGACTGAGCATAAGGTACCCAGATTAAACATTATTTATGTGTATGTAGCTGAGGGTGTTTCTAGATGAGATTAACATTTGCCTTGGGGAACTCAGTAAAGTAGATTGCTTTCCTTAATATGGATGGGCATCATATAATCCACTGAGGGCCAGAATACTACAGAGGTGGAGAAAAGAAGAATCATCCCCTTTTTCATGCCTCACTAATTATGCTGAGACATCTTATCTCATCTTTAACAATCAGACTGGGTTCTGCAGGATCTACTTCCCTTAGTTCGTAGGCTTTCAAACTTAGGCTGAATTACACAATCAGCTTTTCTGGATCTCCACCTTGCAGATGACACATCATGAGACTATTCAGCCTCCATAGTCACATGAACCAATTCTTCATAATAAATATATATATATATTTTAAATATATATATAAATAAATAAATATTTTAATTTATAAATAGATGATATTATATATATATTTCATAAAATATAAATATATATTGGGTTGGCTAAAGTGTTTGTTCAAATATTCCATAAGATGTTACAGAAAAACCCAAACTTTATGACCAACCCAATAATAAATATAAAATATAATTTTATTTTTATTTATTCAAGTATGAAAATACATTCACAAATCTTATATTTAATTTTCTGTATTTTTATATTTTTAAATTTATTATACATATGCAATGTTATATATAATATATTCCTCAATATGTTTTTGTTACAGCAGCCACAGTGATTCTGTTATGCTCTTGGAACTCTCCAGTGGCCTTCCCTCTCACTGAGACTAAAAGCTGAAGTTCTTCCTTTGATTTGTAAGAGCTTATGTGATCTTGCTTCTTCAGGGTAGTATTTAATACTTTGCAAACTTCATCTATTCTTTTCCCCCTCCTTCACACTGTACTATAGACATATGAACCTTCTCTCTGTTCTTGAGTTCTTCAGACCCATGACTAAGATCTTTGTACTAGCTAAAACTTTCAAAAATGTTTTCCCCACAGAGATCTGCATTTTGGCTCCCTAATTTTCTTCATATGTTCAAACGTTCCATTTTCACTATATTGTTCCTTGCCCATCAACATTATCTCTGCACTTTCTGTTCTCCTTTGTGTTGCAGCAGCTGAAATACAGAAAACTAGATTTTTCAATGCTTTTGTTGTTTACTGCTGTTTAATAATCCATGCCAAAACTCAGACTTTTCCTTTTCCTAAGGCAGAATTTATTTTTATAGTTCTAATCATCATATATACATCTTATTATAGTTAACTGTGTGTATGGTTTCCCTCTCGCTAGTAAGCTTGAAAATAGGAATTGCTATATTGCTCTCTGTATACCCTAAGCTTTAACATATGCCTTCAGTTCAGTCACTCAGTTGTGTCCAACTCTTTGTGATCCCATGGAGTGCAGTAGCCAGGCCTCGCTGTCCCTCACCAACTCCCAGAGTTTACTGAAACGCATGTCCATTAAGTTGGTGATGCCATCCAACCATCTAGTCCTCTGTCATCCACTTCTCCTTCCACCTTCAATCTTTCCAAGCATCAAGGTCTTTTCCAATGAGTCAGTTCTTCACATCAGGTGGCCAAAGTATTGGAATTTAAGCTGCAACATCAGTCCTTCCAATGAACACTCAAGACTGACCTCCGTTTGGATGGACTGGTTTGATCTCCTTGCAGTCCAAGGGACTCTCAAGAGTCTTCTCCAACACCACAGTTCAAAAACATCAATTCTATGGTACTCAGCTTTCTTTATAGTCCAACTTTCACATCCATATATGACTACTGGAAAAGCCATAGCTTTGACTAGACGGACCTTGGTTGGCAAAGTAACGTCTCTGCTTTTTAATATGCCATCTAGGTTGGTCATAACTTTTCTTCAAGGAGCAAGCATCTTTTAATTTCATGGCTGCAGTCACCATCTGCAGTGATTTTGGAGCCCCGAAAAATAAAGTCTGCCACTGTTTCCAATGTTTTCCCATCTATTTGCGATGAAGTGATGGGACTGGATGACGTGATCTTAGTTTTCTGAATGTTGAGCTTTAAGCCAGCTTTTTCATTCTCCTTTTTCACTTTCATCAAGAGTCTCTTTAGTTCCTCTTCTCTTTCTGCCATAAGGGTGGTGTTATCTGCATATGTGAGGTTATTGATATTTCTCCCGGAAATCTTGATTCCAGCTTGTGCTTCCTCCAGCCCAGCGTTCCTCATGATGTACTCTGCATATAAGTTAAGTAAGCAGGGTGACAATATACAACCTTGACGTACCTCTTTTCCTATTTGGAACCAGTCTGTTGTTCCATGTTCAGTTCTAACTGTTGCTTCCTGACCTGCATACAGATTTCTCAAGAAATAGGTCAGGTGGTCTGGTATTCCCATCTCTTGAAGAATTTTCCACAGTTTGTTGTGATCCGCACAAAGACTTTGGTGTAGTCGATAAAAGAAGTAGATGTTTTTCTGAAACTCTTACTTTTTGATGATCCAATGGATGTTGCCAATTTGATACCTGGTTCCTCTACCTTTTCTAAATCCAGCTTGAACATTTGGAATTTCGCAGTTTATGTACTGTTGAAACATGGCTTGGAGAATTTTGAGCATTACTTTACTAGCCTGTGAGATGAGTGCAATTGTGCGATAGTTTGAACATTGTTTGGCATTGCCTTTCTTTGAGAGTGGAATGAAAACTGACCTTTTCTAGTCCTGTAGGTACTGCTTAGTTTTCTAAATTTGGTGGCATATTGAATGCAGCACTTTCACAGCATCATCTTTCAGGACTTGAAATAGCTCAACTGGAATTCTATCACCTCCACTAGCTTTGTTCTCACTGATGCTTCCTAAGGTCCACTTGACTTCATATTCCAGGATGTCTGGCTCTAAGTCAGTGATCATACCATTGTGATTACCTGGGTTGTGAAGATCTTGTGTATAGTTCTTCTGTGTATTATTGCCACCTCTTCTTAAAATCTTCTGCTTCTGTTAGGTCCATACCATTTCTGTTCTTTATCGAGCCCATCTTTGCAGAAATGTTCCCTTGGTATCTCTAATTTTCTTGAAGAAATCCCTAGTCTTTCCTTTCTATTGTTTTCCTCTATTTCTTTGCATTGATCGCTGAGGAAGGCTTTCTTATCTCTCCTTGCTATTCTTTGGAACTCTGCATTCAACTGGGTATGTCTTTCCTTTTCTCCTTTGCCTTTGCTTCTCTTCTTTTCTCTGCTTTTGTAAGGCCTCCTCAGACAACCATTTTGCCTTTTTGCATTTCTTTTTCTTGGAAATGATCTTGATCCCTGCCCTCTTACAATGTCATGAACTTCCATCCATAGTTCTGCAGGCACTTTGTCTATTATATCTAATCCCTTGAATCTATTTCTCTCTTCCACTGTATAATCGTAAGGGATTTGATTTAGGTCATACTTGAATGGTCTAGTGGTTTTCCTTACTTTCTTCAAGTAAGTCCCAATTTGTCAATAAGGAGTTCATGATCTGAGCCACAGTCAGCTGCCGGTTTTGTTTTTGCTGACTGTATATAACTTCTCCATCTTTGGCTGCAAAGAATATAATCAGTCTGATTTCAGTATTGAGCATCTGGTAGTGTCTATGTGTAGAGTCTTCTCTTGTGTTTTTAGAAGAAGGTGTTTGCTATGACCAGTGCGTTCTCTTGGCAACACTCTATTAGCCTTTGCCCTGCTTCATTCTGTACTCAAAAACCAAATTTGCCTGTTATTCCAGGTATTTCTTAATTTCCTACTTTTGCATTCCAGTCCCCTATAATGAAAAGGACATCAATATCACAACAATCCCAGTCTATGCCCCCACCAATAATGCTGAAGAAGCTGAAGTTGAATGGTCCAGCGTATGCCTTACAAGTAGATTAGTGGCTGCTTAATGTAAATTAATATTGATCACAAGAAACTAAAATATATCCTGCTGGCAACTAGGGGTTACATATTCATTGATTTGCATGCTGACTTTAGTCTCAGAAACTAGGCTAAAGAATTAACTGCAAAATTATGCTTCTCAAGACAAAATGTCAGTGTTATACTGTATTACTTATTGAGAGATGATGATGTGTGGATCTCATGGATAGCCTGTGTAGATTTACTTCTGGGTAAAATAAGCCTTTTAATCAGCTGTGAAATCTTATGTTGGCATGCATATTAAGGTAAATTTTGTCATAGCTTTAAGAAGAGTAAATCTTTTCAGTTCAGTTCAGTTCAGTTCAGTTGCTCAGTCGTGTCTGACTCTCCGTGACCCCATGAATCACAGCATGCCAGCCCTCCCTGTCCATCACCAACTCCTGGAGTTCACTCAAACTCATGTCTATCCAGCCATCTCATTCTCTGTCGTCCCCGTCTCGTCCCACCCCCAATTCCTCCCTTAACCTTTTTTTAAATAAAATATAAATACACCTTTTCAACTAGCAATTCTGTTTTCAGAATTTGCATTAGATAGGTTGGGCTGCCATAAAAAAGATACCATAAACTGGGTGGGTTACCTAAAGAAATTTGTTTTCTTACAGTTTTGGAAGCTGAAAGTCCAGGATCAGTGTCAGCATTGTCAAGTTTTTGTGATAACTTTTTTCCTGGTTAGCCTTCTAGCTGTGTTCTCACATGGTAAAGAGAGTGGGAGAGGGAGATAGAGTGAATGTTCTGGTATAACTCTTAAAAGGGCATAATCCCATTGTGAGGGCCCCACCTTCATGAGTTCATCTTAACCTAATTACATATATATTTTTTAATTAATAATATATGTTTCTAAGACCCAAATCAAGCTTTTCTTTGTGACCTAATAACTTACACCTGTCACTTTACAGCTTAGTTTACTCAGTAGTAAGTAAACTAGCTTTCTGCACATGAACCTTCAGTTCAGTTCAGTTCAGTTGCTCAGTCATGTCCGACTCTTTGTGATAACATAGACTGCAGCACACCAGGCTTCCCTGTCCATCACCAAATCCAAGAGCTTGCTCAAACTCATGTCCATGAAGTTGGTGATGCCATCCAACCATCTCTTCCTTTGTCATCCGCTTACATATATATAATTTTACTAGTCTCTTTATGGATTTAATTTTTCTCTTTTGAGATAAATGAGTTCAAGTCTCTGGAAGTAATGTGGAATAAAAATATTACTTAAAAATAATTTTGTTATCTGTTTTTGGAAAACCTTTGTCTTGTATAATCATCTATCTTTGTATTATGAATATGTGGGTACTGACCTCTGTTCACAACATGTACATTTCCTATAATTCCAGTTTAGTGACACAACTAAGTTCTTTTTTTTTTTTTTGACATGAGTGATCCAAAGAATATTTTTATTCAAAAAGGAAAAAAGAAAATTACAGTATTAAGCCAGCAAAGGAGCAGTTTAGTGTATTCTAAAATCCCTGACAGTGGTTATAGCATTCCCAGTCCTTTTTGGATCAGCTTTCATACAGACAGAGTTCCACATCTTAGCAGATGAGCACTAACGCATCCTAGAATTAATCAAATCAAATTAAAATAGAGCTGATATATGGGAAGAGCCTTAGATTCTCTATTCATTTACTAATTCATTCATTTATTCAACAGGTATTATTTTAGGTATTGGGCTAATTGATCGGGAAGCAGCAGAGGAAATCAGCCTGATTCCTCTTCTCATAGAGAGCGTGGTATTCAGTGCTGTGACAGACATTTGCCCAAGGATTATATGAGCATGAGGATGAGTCCCACCCCAACCTGGAGGCAAAGAGTGGAAAAACTAAATTACTCACAAGTGCTAAACGTAGTCCCCTCAGCACTAAGCACTCTCAGCTTCTCACTGCACAGATATACTTGACTCTCCCCTGGGAGCCTTGCCACTGCCACCCTATGGTCCCTGGAAGTCAGCCCTGCAAGTTTCCCATCCATTTCTCTATATTCCACAGTTCCTCCACCCATCCAGCTCTCCTAGTCATGAGACTCCTTTATTTTAAGTTCTGCAATACCCTCCTCTATAATTAAGTTTCAAACTCTAATATCCAAGTTGTTGATGAGGGCCCATAAATTTTAATACACTGATCGTAACTGACATTTCCAGCTTCATCCATAATTATAAGATTCATAAACAAAGAAAGTCAAAAGAACTTTCTTTTACAGAATGCGGTAGAATTCCAAAAGAAGGTGCTATGGAATTGCAAGGTACTCACTGATCCTTGAGATAAGGGTAGCTGAAAATTTATTTATTTATTTATTTTTGTGTGTTTGAGGCTGAATGTGTTTCTGTCTTTATTTTTTTTATTCTTTTTATTTTTTTTTTTATTGGAGGCTAATTATTTTACCCCATGAACAGTAGCAAAGGGAAAAATGATAGGATACTGAATGAGGAATTCCCCAGGTCGGTAGGTGCCCAGTATGCTACTGGAGATCAGTGGAGAAATAACTCTAGAGGGATTGAAGGGATGGAGCAAAAGCAAAACCAATACCCAGTTGTGGATGTGACCAGTGATAGAAGCAAGGTCCAGTGCTGTAAAGAGCAATATTGCATAGGAACCTGGAATGTTAGGTCCATGAATCAAGGCAAATTGGAAGTAGTCAAACAGGAGATGGCAAGACTGAACATAGACATTCTAGGAATCAGTGAATTAAAATGGACTGGAATGGGTGAATTTAACTCAGATGACCATTATATCTACTACTGTGGGCAGGAATCCCTTAGAAGAAATGGAATAGCCATCATGGTCAACAAAAGAGTCCAAAATGCAGTACTTGGATGCAATCTTAAAAACGACAGAATGATTTCTGTTCGTTTCCAAGGCAAACCATTCAATATTACAGTAATCCAGGCCTATGCCCCAATCAGTAACGCTGAAGAGGCCGAAGTTGAACGGTTCTATGAAGACCTACAAGACCTTTTAGAACTAACCCCCAAGAAAGATGTCCTTTTCATTATAGGGGACTGGAATGCAAAAGTAGGAAGTCAAGAAACACCTGGAGTAACGGGCAAATTTGGCCTTGGAGCATGGAACGAAGCAGGGCAAAGGCTAATAGAGTTCAGTCAAGAGAACGCACTGGTCATAGCAAACACCCTCTTCCAACAACACAAGAGAAGACTCTACACATGGGCATCACCAGATGGTCAACACCGAAATCAGATTGATTATATTCTTTGCAGCCAAAGATGGAAAAGCTGTATACAGTTAGCAACAACAAGACCAGGAGCTGACTGTGGCTCAGATCATGAACTCCTCGTTGCCAAATTCAGACTTAAATTGAAGAAAGTAGGGAAAACCACTAGACCATTCAGATGTGACCTAAATCAAATCCCTTATGATTATACAGTGGAAGTGAGAAATAGATTTAAGGGACTAGATCTGATAGATAGAGTGCCTGATGAACTCTGGACGGAGGTTCGTGACATTGTACAGGAGACAGGGACCAAGACCATCCCCATGGAAAAGAAATGCAAAAAAGCAAAATGGCTGTCTGAGGAGGCCTTACCAATAGCTGTGAAAAGAAAAGAAGACAAAAGCAAAGGAGAAAAGGAAAGATATAAGCACCTGAATGCAGAGTTCCAAAGAAGAGCAAGGAGAGATAAGAAAGCCTTCCTCAGTGATCAATGCAAAGAAATAGAGGAAAACAACAGAATAGGAAAAACAAGAGATCTCTTCAAGAAAATTAGAGATTCCAAGGGAACATTTCATGCAAAGATGGGCTCGATAAAGGACAGAAAGTGTATGGACCTAACAGAAGCAGAAGATATTAAGAAGCGGTGGCAAGAATACACAGAAGAACTGTACAAAAAAGATCTTCACGACCAAGATAGTCACGATAACGTGATCACTGACTTAGAGCCAGATATCTTGGAATGTGAAGTCAAGTGGGCCTTAGAAAGCATCACTACGAACAAAGCTAGTGGAGGTGATGGAATTCCAGTTGAGCTATTTCAAACCTTGAAAGATGATGCTGTGAAAGTGCTGCCCTCAGTATGCCAGCAAATTTGGAAAACTCAGCAGTGGCCATAGGACTGGAAAAGGTCAGTCTTCATTCCAATCCCAAAGAAAGGCAATGCCAAAGAATGCTCAAACTACTGCACAACTGCACTCATCTCACACGCTAGGAAAGTCATGCTCAAAATTCTCCAAGCCAGGCTTCAGCAATATGTGAACCGTGAACTCCCAGATGTTCAAGCAGGTTTTAGAAAACGCAGAGGCACCAGAGATCAAATTGCCAACATCCGCTGGGTCATGGAGAAAGCAAGAGAGTTCCAGAAAAACATCTATTTCTGCTTCATTGACTATGCCAAAGCCTTTGACTGTGTGGATCACAATAAACTGTGGAACATTCTGAAAGAGATGGGAATCCCAGACCACCTGACCTGCCTCTTGAGAAACCTGTATTCAGGTCAGGAAGCAACAGTCAGAACTGTACATGGAACAACAGACTGGTTCCAAATAGGAAAAGGAGTACGTCAAGGCTGTATATTGTCACCTTGCTTATTTAACTTATATGCAGAGTACATCATGAGGAACGCTGGGCTGGAAGAAGCACAAGCTGGAATCAAGATTGCTGGGAGAAATATCAATAACCTCAGATATGCAGATGACACCAGCCTTATGGCAGAAAGTGAAGAGGAACTCAGAAGCCTCTGGATGAAAGTTGAAGAGGAGACTGAAAGGTTGTCTTGAAGTTCAACATTCAGAATATAAAGATCATGGCATCTGGTCCCATCACTTCATGGGAAATAGATGGAAAAACAGTGGAAACAGTGTCAGACTTTATTTTTTTTGGGCTCCAAAATCACTGCAGATGCTGATTGCAGCCATGAAATTAAAAGACGCTTACTCCTTGGAAGGAAAGTTATGACCAACCTTGATAGTATATTAAAAAGCAGAGACATTACTTTGCTAACCAAGGTCCGTCTAGTCAGTGCTATGGTTTTTCCCGTGGTCATGGATGGATGTGAGAGTTGGACTGTGAAGAAAGCTGATCGCGGAAGAATTGTTGCTTTTGAACTGTGGTGTTGTAGAAGACTCTTGAGAGTCCCTTGGACTGCAAGGAGATCCAACCAGTCCATTCTAAAGGAGATCAATCCTGGGTGTTCATTGGAAGGACTGATGCTAAAGCTGAAACTGCAATACTTTGGCAACCTCATGCGATGAGTTGTTTCAAAGGAAAACACTCTGATGCTAGGAAAGTTTGGGGGTGGGAGGAGAAAGGGACGACAGAGAATGAGATGGCTGGATGGCATCACCGACTCTGTGGACATGAGTTTGAGTGAACTCCGGGAGTTGGTGATGGACAGGGAGGCCTGGCGTGCTGTGATTCATGGGGTCGCGGAGAGTCGGACACGACTGAGCGACTGAAGTGTATTGAACTGAACTGAACTGAATTATTTTACAATATTATATTGGTTCATTTTGCCATACATAGACATGAATCCGCCCCGGGTGTACATGGGTTCCCCCTCCTGAACCCCCCTCCCATCTCCCTCCTCCCTTTATCCTCCCTCTGGGTCATCCCCGCACACCAGCCCCCAGCATCCTGTAACATGCATCGACCCTGAACTGGTGATTCGTTTCACATATGACAACATACATGTTTCAATGCCATTCTCCTAAATCATCCCATTCTCACCCTCTCCCACAGAGTCCCAAATTCCTTCTATATATCGGTGTCTCTTTTGCTGTTATGTATACAGGGTGATCATTTGCATCTTTCTAAATTCCATATATATGCGTTAGTATACTTTATTGGTGGTTTTCTTCCTGGCCTACTTCACTCTGTATAATAGAGTCCAATTTCATCCACCTCATTAAAACTGATTCAAATGCATTCTTTTTGATGGCTGAAAAATACTCCATTGTGTATATGTACCAAAGCTTTCTTATCCATTCGTCTGCAGATGGACATCTAGGTTGCTTCCATGTCCTGGCTATTATAAGCAGTGCGGCAATGAACATTGGAGTACATGTGTCTCTTTCAGTTCTGGTTTCTTTGGTGTGTATGCCCAGGAGTGCGATTGCTGGATCATATGGCAGTTCTATTTCCAGGTTATTGAGGAATGTCCACACTGTTCTCCATAGTGGCTGTACTAGTTTGTATTCCCACCAACAGTGTAAGAGGGTTCCCTTTTCTCCACACCCTCTCCAGCATTTATTGAATGTAGACTTTTGGATAGCAGCCATTCTGACTGGTGTGAAATGGTATCTCATTGTGGTTTTGATTTGCATCTCTCTGATTATGAGGGATGTTGAGCATTTTTTCATGTGTTTGTTAGCCATCTTTATGTCTTCTTTGGAGAAATGTCTGTTTAGTTCTTTGGCCCAGTTTTTGATTGGGTCATTTATTTTTCTGGAATTGAGCTGCAGGAGCTGCTTATATATTTTGGAGATTAATCCTTTATCAGTTGCTTCATTTGCTATTATTTTCTCCCATTCTGAAGCCTGTCTTTTCACCTTGCTTACAGTTTCCTTTGCTGTGCAGAAGCTTTTTAATTAGGTCCCATTTGTTTATTTTTGCTTTTATTCCCAATATTCTGTGAGGTGGGTCTTGGAGGATCCTGCTGTGATTTATGTCAGAGAGTGTTTTGCCTACGTTCTCCTCTAGGAGTTTTATAGTTTCTGGTCTTACATTTAGCTCTCTAATCCATTTTGAGTTTATTTTGGTGTAAGGTGTTAGGAAGTGTTCTAGTTTCATTCTTTTACAAGTATCTGTCCAGTTTTCCCAGCACCACTTGTTAAAGAGACTGTCTTTTCTCCATTTTATATTCTTGCCTTCTTTGTCAAAGATAAGGTGTCCATAGGTGCGTGGATTTATCTCTGGGCTTTCTATTTTGTTCCATTGATCTATATTTCTGTCTTTATGCCAGTGCCATACTGTCTTGATGACTGTGGCTTTGTAGTAGAGCCTGAAGTCTGGCAAGTTAATTCCCCCAGTTCCAATTTTCTTCCTCAAGATTGCTTTGGCTATTCGAGGTTTTTTTGTATATCCATACAAATTGTGAGATTATTTGTTCTGGTTCTGTGAAAAATATCATTGGTAGCTTGATAGGGTTTCATTGAATGTATAAATTACTTTGGGTAGTATACTCATTTTTACAATATTTATTCTTCCAATCCACGAACACGGTATATTTCTCCATCTATTAGTGTCCTCTTTGACAACTTTCGCTAGTGTTTTATAGTTTTCTATGTACAAGTCTTTTATTTCCTTAGGTAGATATATTCCTAAGTATTTAATTATTTTCATTGCAACAGTGAATGGAATGATTTCCTTAATTTCTTTTTCTATTTTCTCATTATTAGTGTATAGGAATGCAAGGGATTTCTGCGTGTGGATTTTATATCCTGCAATTTTACTGTTTTCATTGATTAGCTCTAGTAGTTTTCTGGTAGAGTCTTTAGGGTTATCTGTGTAGAGGATCATGTCATCAGCGAACAGTGAAAGTTTTACTTCTTCTTTTCCAATTTGTATTCCTTTTATGTCTTTTTCTGCTCTGATTGCTGTAGCCAAAACTTCCAGAACTATATTGAATAGTAGTGGTGAGAGTGGGCACCTTTGTCTTAGGGGAAATGCTTTCAGTTTTTCACCATTGAGGATAATGTTTGCTGTGGGTTTGTCATATATAGCTTTTATTATGTTGAGTTATGTCCCTTCTATTCCCACTTTCTGGAGGGTTTTTTTCATAAATGGATGTTGAATTTTGTCGAAGGCTTTCTCTGCATCTATTGAGATAATCATATGATTTTTATTTTTCAGTTTGTTAATGTGGTGTATTACGTTGATTGATTTGCAGACATTGAAGAATCCTTGCATTCCTGGGATAAAGCCCACTTGGTCATGATGTATGATCTTCTAAATGTGTTGTTGGATTCTGATTGCTAGAATTTTGTTAAGGACTTTTGCATCTATGTTCATCAGTGATATTTGCCTTAGTTTTCTTTTTTTGTGTGGTCTTTACCAGGTTTTGGGATGAGGGTGATGGTGGTTTCATAGAATGAGTTTGGAAGTTTCCCTTCCTCAGCAATTTTCTGGAAGAGTTTGAGTAGAATAGGTGTTAGCTCTTCTCTAAATTTTTGGTCAAATTCAGCTGTGAAGTCATCTGGACCTGGGCTTTTGTTTGCTGGAAAATTTCTGATTACAGCCTCTAGTTCCGTGCTTGTGATGAGTCTGTTTAGATTTTCTATTTCTTCCTGGTTCAGTTTTGGAAAGTTGTACTTTTCTAGGAATTTGTCCATTTCTTCCAGGTTATTCATTTTATTGCCATATAATTGCTGATAGTATTCTCTAATAATCCTTTGTATTTCTGTGTTATCATTTGTGATCTCTAGATTTTCATTTCTAAATTTATTGATTTGGTTCTTCTCCCTTTGTTTCTTGATGAGTCTGTCTAGTGGTTTGTCAATTTTATTTACCTTCTCAAAGAACCAGCTTTTGGCTTTGTTGATTTTTGCTATGGTCTCTTTTGTTTCTTTTGCATTTATCTCTGCCCTAATTTTAACGATTTCTTTCCTTCTACTGACCCTGGGGTCTTCATTTCTTCCTTTTCTAGTTCCTTTAGAGGTAGAGTTAGGTTATTTAGTTGACTTTTTTCTTGTTTCTTGAGGTGTGCCTGTATTGCTCTGAACTTCCCCCTTAACACTGCTTTTACAGTGTCCCAGAGGTTTTGAGTTGTTGTGTTTTCATTTTCTTTCTTTCTATGCATATTTTGATTTCTCTTTTGATTTCTTCTATGATTTGTTCATTATTCAGGAGAGCGTTGTTCAGCCTCCATATGTTGGCATTTTAATAGTTTTTCTCCCATAATTGAGATCTAATCTTACTGCATTGTGGTCAGAAAAGATGCTTGGAATGATTTCAATTTTTTTGAATTTACCAAGGCTAGATTTATGCCTGAGGATTTGATCTATCCTGGAAAAAGTTCCGTGTGCGCTTGAGAAAAAGGTGAACTTCATTGTTTTGGGGTGAATTGTCCTATAGAGATCTGTTAGGTCTAACTGGTCTATTGTATCATTTAAAGTTTGTGTTTCCTTGTTAATTTTCTGTTTAGTTGATCTATCCATAGATGTAAATGGAGTATTAAAATCTCCTACTATTATTGCATTGTTGTTAATTCCTCTTTCATTCTTGTTAGTAATTGTCTTACATATTGTGGTGCTCCTATGTTGGGTGCATAAATATTTATAATTGGTATATCTCCTTCTTGGATTGATCATTATGTAGTTTCCTTCTTTGTCTCTTTTCACAGCCTTTGTTTTAAAGTCTATTTTATCTGATATGAGGATTGCTACTCCTGCTTTCTTTTGGTCTCTATTTGCATAGAATATCTTTTTCCAGTCCTTCACTTTCAGTCTGTGTGTGTCCCTCGTTCTGAGGTGGGTCTCTTGTAGACAACACATATGGGAGTCTTGTTTTTGTATCCATTCAGCCAGCCTTTGTCTTTTGGTTGGGGCATTCAACCCATTTACGTTTAAGGTAATTATTGATAAGTATGATTCCGTAGCCATTTTCTTTATTGCTTTGGGTTCGGGTTTATACACCCTTTCTGTGTTTCCTGTCTAGAGAAGATCCTTTAGCATTAGTTGGAGAGCTGGTTTGGTTTTGCTGAATTCTCTCAGCTTTTGCTTGTCTGTAAAGCTTTTGATTTCTCCTTCATATTTGAATGAGATCCTTGCTGGGTACAGTAATCTAGGCTGTAGGTTATTTTCTTTCATCACTTTAAGTATGTCTTGCCATTCCCTCCTGGCCTGAAGAGTTTCTGTTGAAAGATCAGCTGTTATCCTTATGGGAATCCCCTTGTGTGTTATTTGCTGCTTTTCCCTTGCTGCTTTTAATATTTGTTCTTTGTGTTTGATCTTTGTTAATTTGATTAATATGTGTCTTGGAGTATTTCGCCTTGGGTTTATCCTGTTGGGGACTCTCTGGGTTTCTTGGACTTGGGTGATTATTTCTTTCCCCATTGTAGGGAAGTTTTCGACTATTATCTCCTCAAGTATTCTCTCATGGTCTTTCTTTTTGTCTTCTTCTTCTGGGACTCCTATGATTCGAATGTTGGAGCATTTAACATTGTCCCAGAGGTCTCTAATATTGTCCTCATTTCTTTTAATTCGTTTTTCTTTTTTCCTCTCTGTTTCATTTATTTCTACAATTCTATCTTCTAGCTCGCTTATCCTATCTTCTGCCTCTGTTATTCTACTGTTTGTTCCCTCCAGAGTGTTTCTGATCTCATCTATTGCATTATTCATTGTATATTGACTCTTTTTTATTTCCTCTAAGTCCTTATTAAACCTTTCTTCCATCTTCTCAATCCTTTTCTCCAGGTTATTTATCTGTAACTCCATTTTGCTTTCAAGACTTTGAATCATTTTAACCACCAAAATTTGAAATTCTTTATCAGGTAGATTCCCTATATCCTCCTCTTTTGTTTGTGTTCGTGGGCATTTATCTTATTCCTTTACTTGCTGGGTATTTCTCTGCCTCTTTATCTTGCTTATATTGCTTTGCTTGGGGGTTGCCTTTCCCTCTTCTGGCAGTTTGTGGAGTTCTCTTTAGTAGTTTCCTCGCTGTGTGTGGGGTTGGACGGGTGAGTTGTCAAGGTTCCCTAGTTAGGGAAGCATGTGTTGGTGTTCTGGTGGGTGGAGCTGGATTTCTTCTCTCTGGAGTGCAATGAAGTGTCCAGTAATGAGTTATGAGATGTCAGTGGTTTTGGAGTGACTATGGGAAGCCTGTATATTGAAACTCAGGGCTATTTTCCTGTGTTGCTGGAGAATTTGCATGGTATGTCTTGCTCTGGAACTTGTTGACCCTTGGGTAGTGCTTGGTTTTAGTGTAGGTATGGAGGCGTTTGATGAGCTCCTATCGATTAATGTTCCCTGGAGTCAGGAGTTCTCTGTTGTTCTCGGGATTTGGGCTTAAGCCTCTTGCCTCTGGTTTTTGGTCTTATTCTTGGAGTAGCCTCTAGACTTCTCTGTCATTTCCAAGGTGGTTCCCTCTGTTTTAGCTTCTGTTTGCTGGTCTCTTCAGTGTCTAATTTCCGCCCTGTCACTAGGGTACGGGTGGACACTTTTTAAAGGCTCAGTTTTTCAGTCCTGTTCTGTGAAGGGAGGAACACTGCAGACAAATATCTCCGGCGTCTGTGGGGAGTGCTTGCAGCGTCTCGGCCACACTGGGTTTGCCCCCAATCACAGCATGTGTATTGTCCCAGTCTACACTGCACAGGCTCTAGGTTGCTCTGCTGGGAACTGTCTGCAGCCGGCGCTGGGTTGTATGCACTTCCCAGGTCTGAGCAGCTCAAGTTCAGGTTCTCGGGTACTCCACAAAGGCACAGACTTGGTTGGGCCTTCGTTTTGTGCCTTTCCTGGTCCGAGCAGCTCAGGTGACCAGGTGTTTGGTGAGCGTGGTCGCTGCAACTTATCACCTCCCCAGTCCCTGCCACTTGGTTTTCTGAATGTACAACCGGCACACCTTCTCGGGTGGATATCGACCGGCCCGAGCCCAAGAAGCCTTGATTAGCAATGAAGCCTGCCTGCAGTTTGGTATCGGATGCCTTTCTTGGGCCTTGGTTGCCCCCTCTGGCTCTGGCTGCCCTCCCTTGCCTGTCTCGGCAGGGGATGGGGGATGGGCCGACCGCAGCCAGCTCTCTCTGCTCAGTCCTTTGTTCTGTGAGCAGGGCTGGCGGAGTCTTATGTTAGAGCTTTTCGCTTTTTCGTGGGGAAGCTATCCAAGTCTGCTTTGCTATCCCCAGTTCTCTCAGATTGTTCTCGTGGCATTCAAGTCCAGTCCTCTCTCTAAGCAGTTCAGCCAGCTCCTCCCTGCCCAGCCCCCGCTTGCTAATGGTGTATGCAGGCATCTGCACTGCTTCTCCGATGGGAGTTTTCGTTTGGCGGGTAATCTGTGGGTTTTAAAAAATCTTAAAAAAAAAGAGGGTTATGTGGCCCTCTGAAGTTCCAAGGCTCGCCACAGATTCACCAGTGAGAGTGTTTCCTGGTTTTTGGAAACTTCTCTCTTATTAAAGCCTCCCTCCCCAGGACGGAGCTCTGTCCTTACTTCTTTTGTCTCTCTTTTTATCTTTTATGTTTTTTCCTACCTCCTTTCAAAGACAATGGGCTGCTTTTCTGGGTGCCTGATGTCCTCTGCCAGCATTCAGAAGTTGTTTTGTGGACTTTACTCCACGTTCAAATGTTCTTTTGATGAATTTGTGGGGAAGAGAGTGGTCTCAACGTCCTATTCCTCTGCCATCTTGTTCCCCTCCCATAACTAAGTTCTAAATAAACTTTATCTGCAATTTCTTCAAGATATAAATCATGGCAACAAATATATATATATTTTACAGCTTCAAACATTTTTTATTGGATCTGCATTCCCTGACATGTCACTTAGCTTTCCTACATTTTGATTTTAAAAACAAACTATAATTTATCATTCATTCCACTTAAAATAGTAATCTCAGTTCTAAACTTACACCCTTCTCTGTGGAAATCTGTAGAGAAGAAGCTAGGGTAATCTTTTCTTTCAGCATTCTTTCACCTCCTCTTTCTGCTTTAAGAGCCCCTGGAAAAAGATGTAGTTCTTTCTTGGCTCTGTTTCCTCTTCGTGCCAGATATCCAAATATATGGGTCATTTTGGTGGGCCTTTAAAGGGCAAGATCTCTGCCATACAACTTCATGATATTAGTGGTTCCCTGATGACTCAGAAGGTAAAGAATCTGCCTGCAATGCTAGAGACCTGGATTTGATTCCTGGGTTGGGAAGATCCCCTTGAGAAGGGAATGGCAACCCACTCTAGTATTCTTGCATGGAGAAATCCATGGATAGATGAGCCTGATGGGCTACAGTCCATTGGGTCACAAAGAGCAACTAACACTCCACCTGACTACTTATGATTCCCTTTCAGTTACTGCTTCTAATCACTTGGAGCCATTCATTCAAGCAAATGACCCTCTTGGATAGACCCTATCCACAAGCAATCCAGCTATTTCTTACAGTGATTTGCTGGCTTAAATGTCAGTTACTTTCTAGGAAGTTTCAGCATTCTTATGACTAGCTCACAAGTGGTCTGAGCAAATGGCAGATGTCTTCACTCACCTCTAAACTGATCTGCTCTTCTCATTCTTTCATTCCTAAGACAGGCATGTACCTGCTTCATAACTTTCTTAAATTAAACTTCAACATTTTAGGCAAAACTAGCATTTTAAAACTATGCTCTAATAAATGAGATAATAATGTTAAAAGCTATGCACGAGGGTGAAAAACTGTAACATAAATAAAAACCTCTTTGTTAACTCCAATGATGTACCACTGAAAAATTTTTGTTCCCTAAAATAATAGACAACAAGAAACTTGCTTTTTTGCAATCACGTTAGTGAGATGGGAACATCTCCATACTTCCTGAGGAATGAACTATGTGGCTACTTTGATACAGAGAAGTAGCCTCAATTTCCTACCCAAGTGTAAAGCTTCAGATAATGTGTTCTCAGATATGATTCCACATTCATTTTTACTTCATAGTTTCCAAGGAAACAGGACCTTAAGCCCATTTCTCAATCCAGTCCTGATCCTTTGCTTTCAGCCTATCAAAGACTATTCACTTAAATTTTACTTAAACTTCACCTTGCCCCCATACCAGTGAGAATATTGGTTTTTCCTTCCTTAGTTCTGATGAAATTCACCAGTTCTGCTGATGTGCAATCTCTTACTGCAGCTAATTAATAAACATAACTTTGTCAGACTATGGATGTGCCACAGTTTAATGGTCTTTGAGCAGATTTATTAATCATTTTCAAACAACATTTTCTGTGCTCAGCACTCTCAAGAACTTAAAAAGACATGTACTAATCACACTGACAGATGGAAACTAGCAATAATACAATTGTTTTAGGACCTCCTGGAAGCTGTGTTAAGAAAGCATGGAGAAAAAAAAAACAACAGAGATTAATCTTTTTTTCCCCGAATTCTTTGAGTCCCTCCATTACTTGACCCTGATTCATGTTTTCTTGATCCTCATTCAAGTGTGACGTTTTCTTTTATTCCCTATATATTTGTACCTTCTGTTATAACATTTATAGTTTTTTGAATTGTGGTTATTTGTGAGTTTGATTTGACCTGGTTAGACTTCTTCATCAATATCCCTTACCTGGAATTTTGCACTATCGTCCTGATCAATGTCCTTTCTACCTCATATACTCTATTTCCTCACACTAACTAATGTGAAATTTAAAAAAAATTAATTTAATCATGTTACTTCCCTCCTTGAAACTTTGATTTCCCATCACACTTGGAATAAAATATACAATTCTTATGCCCTCTAAGGGTTTCTGGGCACTGCTGTAATTTGATATCCCACTATTATTCTTCTTGAATACTTCCTTTAGTTATTCTTGCTTCAGTGGGGGTTAGGGATGGTGGGGTGAAGGCACCAAAGGAAAAGTAGGCTCCCTTCTAATGCCTTTGTGTTTGCTGTCACTCTTTCTAGCATTCTTGTTTTAGATGCTCACATCCTTCACATTTATTCAGTCCCTTTTCAGATGTCCTTTCCTCAGAGAGGACTTTGCCAGTGCTCTGGAAGTAACATGCCTCTTCATTTAAACATCACTAATCACTTACTTGACTAGATGGACTTTTGTTGGCAAAGTAATGTCTCTGCTTTTTAATATACTATCTAGGTTAGTCATAACTTTCCTTCCAAGGAGTAAGCGTCTTTTAATTTCACGGCTGCAATCACCATCTGCAGTGATTTTGGAACCCCAAAAAATAAAGTCTAACACTGTTTCCACTGTTTCACCATCAATTTCCCATGAAGTGATGGAACCAGATGCCATGATCTTTGTTTTCTGAATGTTGAGCTTCAAGCCAACCTTTTCACTCTCCTCTTTCACTTTCATCAAGAGGCTATTTGAGTTCCTCTTCACTTTCTGCCATAAGGCTGGTGTCATCTGCATATCTGAGATTATTGATATTTCTCCCAGCAATCTTGATTCCAGATTGTGCTTCTTCCAGCCCAGCGTTCCTCATGTTGTACTCTGCATATAAATTAAATAAGCAGGGTGACAATATACAGCCTTGACGTACTCCTTTTCCTATTTGGAACCAGTCTGTTGTTCCATGTCCAGTTCTGACTGTTGCTTCCTGACCTGCTTGCAGGTTTCTCAAGAGGCGGGTCAGGTGGTCTGGGATTCCCATCTCTTTCAGAATGTTCCACAGTTTATTGTGATCCACACAGTCAAAGGCTTTGGCATAGTCAATGAAGCAGAAATAGATGTTTTTCTGGAACTCTCTTGCTTTCTCCATGATCAAGGCTATGGTTTTTCCAGTGGTCATGTATGGATGTGAGAGTTGGACTATGAAGAAAGCTTATCGCCGAAGAATTGGTGCTTTTGAACTGTGGTGCTAGAGAAGACTCTTGAGAGTCCCTTGGACTGTAAGGAGATCCAACCAGTCCATTCTAAAGGAGATCAATCCTGCGTGTTCATTGGAAGGACTGATGCTAAAGCTGAAACTCCAATACTTTCGCCACCTCATGCTATGAGTTGACTCACTGGAAAAGACTCTGATGCTGAGAAGGATTGGGGGCGGGAGGAGAAGGGGATGACAGAGAGTGAGATGCCTCGATGGCATTACCAACCCGATGGACATGAGTTTGAGTGAACTCCGGGAGTTGGTGATGGACGGGGAGGCCTGGCATGCTGTGATTCTTGGGGTCGCAGAGTCGGACACGACTGAGCAACTGAACTGAACTGAATCACATACTTGCCTTATTAATTTCTTGACATATAACAACCTAGAAGTTGTATATTAATTCTTATATGTGTATTTCTGTGTGCATGCATATATGTGTTTACGATATAAGCTCCATGAGGTTAGAATGTTTGTCTTTATTTGCTTCTTTATCTACAGGTCAAACATAGTATCTCATGCATTGTAGGAGGTTGGTAAATATTCATTGAATCAAAAAATGTTGTCAAGTCATATTTTTATCTTGCTTGCATTTATAACAGTTTCAGTTTTACATTCATAGTCAATTTAAAAACATAGATTTGAGAATGAAACAGTCTGTGTCTTCTAATCCTGCTCTGCTTTGTGACATTCTTCAGTTTTCTGATCTGTAAGAAGACAATGTCTTTATCTTAGAATTGCTGTAAGTATTAAGTGAATTATTCTGGCAGAGTTTTGGTGTAGGGATGTGATTATATTTTCTATTTTTACATTTAACTGGTGATTATTTGGATATCTGTTTTCCCCACTAACTAAACTTTTAGGAGCCATATTAATTGTTTCCAACCATTGTCTCTCCACATTCCAACTCATAATATGAACTCTATAAATACTCGTTGGGAAAAAAAAAAAAAAAGAATGGTTTGTTTTGAGGTAAAGCATGCATGTCTGTGGGCTTCCCTCGTGGCTCAGTTGGTAAAGAATCCGCCTGTAATGTGGGAGACCTGGGTTTGATCCCTGGGTTGGTAAGATCCCCTGGAGGATGGCATGGCAACCCACTCCAATATTCTTTCCAGAAGAATCCCCAAGAGCAGAGTAGCCTGGCAGGCTGCAGTCTATGGGGTAGCAAAGTGTTGGACAGGACCGAGTGACTAAGCACAAGCACAAGCCCATCCATGTTTGTATGCACTAAATACATTCCCATATTCTGTAGTTACAAGTCATTATCACTAGATGGCATGCGTGTCCTAAACAAGGCAAATGTTGCTGGTATTAAGCCCTCAGACTGAAGAATGAGGGCACAAATTGGGTCAAATGTCATATATGTGTTTCTAAGGTGGGTGAGATGAAAGGAATCTGAAAGTTTAAGCATAAAATAAGAACTGCATATATTTTATTCTGCTTCATTTCATTGTGTACTTTACTCTCTGACTAGCTAATCTTTTATATAGTAATGCATTTTAGCTTTTCTGTCCTTCCGCCAAACTCTTATTATTGTCTTTCTAATTTTTGTTAAAATTTTTGTTAAAATTGTTTGTTAAAAACAACGTTTAAAAAGATTCCTTAGTTCATCTCAGTTCAGTTCAGTCACTCACTCATGTCTGACTCGTTGTGACCCTATGAACCACAGCATGCCAGGCCTCCCTGTCCAAAACCAACTCCCGGAGTTTACCAAAATCATGTCCATTGAGTCGGGGATGCCATCCAACCATCTCATCCTCTATCGTCCCCTTCTCCTCCTGGACCAATCTTTCCCAGCATCAGGGTCTTTTCAAATGAGTCAGCTCTTCGCATCAGGTGGCCAAAGTACTGGAGTTTCAGCTTCACATCAGTCCTTCCAATGGACACCCAGGACTGATCTCCTTTAGGATGGACTCATTTGATCTCCTTGCAATCCAAGGTAATCTCAAGAGTCTTCTCCAACACCACAGTTCAAAAGCATCAATTTTTCATCACTCAGCTTTCTTTATAGTCCAACTTTCACATCCATACATAACTACTGGAAAAACCATAGCCTAGAATAGACAGACCTTTGTTGACAAAGTAATGTTTCTGCTTTTTAATATGCTGTCTAGGTTGGTCATAACTTTCCTTCCAAGAGGTAAGCGTCTTTTAATTTCATGGCTACAGTCACCATCTGCAGTGAGTTGGGAGCCCCCCAAAATAAAGTCAGCCACTGTTTCCACTATTTCCCCATCTATTTCCCATGAAGTAATGGGACTGAATACCATGATCTTAGTTTTCTGAATGTTGAGCTTTAAGCCAGCTTTTTCACTATCCTCTTTCACTTTCATCAAGAGACTCTTTAGTTTTTCTTTGCTTTCTGCCATAAGGGTGGTGTCATCTGCATATCTGAGGTTATTGATATTTTTCCTGGAAATCTTAATTCCAGCGTGTGCTTCATTCAGCCCAGCATTTCTCATGATGTACTCTGCATATACGTTAAATAAGCAGGGTGACAATATACTGCCTTGACGTACTCCTATTCCTATTTGGAACCAATCTGTTATTCCATGTCCAGTTCTAACTGTTGCTTCTTGACCTGCATACAGGTTTCTCAAGAGGCAGGTCAGGTGGTCTGGTATGCCCATCTCTTTCAGATTTTTCCACAGTTTATTGTGATCCACACAGTCAAAGGCTTTGGCATAGTCAATAAAGCAGGAATACGTGTTTGTTCTGGAACTCTCTTCCTTTTTCAATGATCCAGTGGATGTTTGCAATTTGATCTCTGGTTCCTTGCCTTTTCTAAATACAGCTTGAACATCTGGAAGTTTAGGGTGTACATATTGCTGAAGCCTGGCTTGGATATTTTTGAGCATGACTTTACTAGCATGTGAGATGAGTGCAATTGTGCAGTAGTTTGAGCATTCTTTGGCACTGCCTTTCTTTGGGATTGGAATGAAAACTGACCTTTTCCAGTCCTGTGGCCACTGCTCAGTTTTCCAAATTTGCTGATATATTGAGTGCAGCACATTCATAGCATCATCTTTCAGGATATGAAATGGCTCAACTGGAATTCCATCACCTCCACTAGCTTTGTTGGTAGTGATGCTTCCTACTGCCCACTTGACTTCACATTCCAGGATGTCTGGCTCTATGTGAGTGATCACACCTTTGTAATTATCTGGTTTGTGAAGATCTTTTTTGTATAGATCTTCTGTGTATTCTTGCCACCTCTTCTTAAAATCTTCTGCTTCTGTTAGGTCCTTACCATTTCTGTCCTTTATTGACCCATCTTTGCATGAAATGTTCCGTTGGTATCTCTAATTTTCTTGAAGGGATCTCTAGTCTTTCCCATTCTGTTGTTTCCCTCTATTTCTTTGCATTGATCGCTGAGGAAAGGCTTTCTTATCTCTCCTTTCTATTCTTTGGAACTCTGCATTCAGATGGGTATATCTTTCCTTTTCTCCTATGCTACTGGAGATCAGTGGAGAAATAACTCCAGAAAAAATGAAGGGATGGAGCCAAAGCAACAACAACACCCAACTGTGGATGTGACTGGTGATAGAAGCAAGGTCTGATGTTGTAAAGAGCAATATTAACTAGGAACCTGGAATGTTCCTAGGTCCTTGAATCAAGGCAAATTGGAAGTGGTCAAACAGGAGATGGCAAGAGTGAACGTCGACATTCTAGGAATCAACGAACTAAAATGGACTAAGATGGGTGAATTTAACTCAGATGACCATTATATCTACCACTGTGGGCAGGAATCCCTTCGAAGAATTGGAGTAGGCATCATGGTCAACAAAATAGTCCAAAATGCAGTACTTGGATGTAATCTCAAAAATGACAGAATGATCTCTGTTCATTTCCAAGGCAAACCATTCAATATCATGGTAATTCAAGTCTATGCCCTGACCAGTAATGCTGAAGAAGCTGAAGTTGAACTGTTCTATGAAGACCTACAAGACCTTTTAGAACTAACACCTAAAAAAGATGTCCTTTCTTCTCCAACACCACATCTGGAAGTCCTTGGTTCACATACTGTTGAAGTGTTGCTTAGAGAATTTTGAGCATTACCTTGCTAGAGTGAGATAAGTGAAACTCTCTGATAGTTTGAACAGTCTTTGGCATTGCCTTTCTTTGGGACTGGAATGAAGACTGACCTTTTCCAGTCCTGTGGCCACTGCTGAGTTTTCCAAATTTGCTGACATATTGAGTGCAGCACTTTCACAGCTTCATCTTTTAGGATTTGAAATAGCTCAACTGGAATTCCATCACCTCCACTAGCTTTGTTTTTCGTGATGCTTCCTAAGGCCCACTTGAGTTCCCATTCCAGGATGTCTGGTTTTAGGTGAGTGATCACACCATCATGGTTATCTGGGTCATTACAATCTTTTTTGTATAGTTTTTCTTCGTATTCTTGCCACCTTTTCTTAATATCTTCTGCTTCTGTTAGGTCCATACCATTTCTGTCCTTTATTGTGCCCATCTTTGCATGAAAATTTCCCTTGTTATCTCTAATTTTTTTCCGGTTCTATTGTTTTCCTCTATTCCTTTGCATTGATCATTGAGGAAGGCTTTCTTATCTCTCCTTGCTGTTCTCTGCAACTCTGCATTCAGATGGGTAAATCTTTCCTTTTTTCCTTTGCCTTTAGCCTCTCTTCTTTTCGCAGCTATTTGTAAGGCCTCCTCAGACAACCATTTTGTCTTTTTAATTTTTTGGGGGGAGGATGGTCTTGATCACCACCTCCTGTACAATGTTATCAAACTTCATTCATAATTCTTCTGGTACTCTATAAAATCTAATCCTTTTAATCTATTTGTCACGTCCAATGTATAATCTTAAGGGATTTGATTTAGGTCATACCTGAATGGTCTACTGGTTTTACCTACTTTCTTCAATTTAAGTCTGAATTTTGCAGTAAGAAATTCATGATCTGAGCCACAGTCAGGTCCTAGTCTTTATTTTGCTGACTACATAGTGTTTCTTCAACTTCGGCTGCAAAGAATATAATCAAACTGATTTTGGCATTGACCATCTGGTGTTGTCGATGTGTAGAGTCATCTCTTGTGTTGTTGGAAGAGGGTGTTTGCTATGACCATTTCCTTCTCTTGGCAAAACTCTGTTAGCCTTTGCCCTACTTCATTTTGTACTCCAAGGCCAAACTTGCCTGCTTATTCCAGGTATCTCTTAACTTCCAACACATGCATTCTGGTCCCCTATGATGATAAAGATATCTTTTTTTGGTGTTAATTCTAGAAGATCTTGTATGTCATCATAGAACCATTCAACTTCTTGGCATTAGTGTTTGGGGCATAGACTTGGATTACTTGCTCTTTGACCACTGGGAAAATGAAAATTAGGCTAAAGTTCCTAATTTTATACATATATATAATAGAATAATTAAATGTAAATAATATAAATAACATATAAAATTATATATGTATATGATTATTATTAAGCTAAAATTTATATATGTGGTCAACATTGCTGTTTATTAATGCCCCTCATCCATTTTCTTTCCCCTTATAATGATGATACATCATCTAGACTGGAAAAGATTTCCAGTCTCCCCTCAAGCTAGATATATTTATGTACTGGACAGTGGCATATAAACAGACATACTCTCTGTGTCCTGTAAATAATAACCTTAAACAAAAAGGAAATATCTTTATTTTTTTTTTATTTTTGATTTTACAATATTATATTGGTTGGTTTTGCAATACATTGACATGAATTCGCCCCAGGTGTGCATGAGTTCCCCCTCCTGAACCGCCCTCTCACCTCTTTATCCTCCCTCTGGGTCATCCCCGCACACCAGCCCCGAGTATCCTGTAACATGCATTGACCCTGAACTGCTGATTCGTTTCACATGTGACAACATACATGTTTCAATGTCATTCTCTCAAATCATCCCACCCTCACCCTCTCCCACAAAGTCCCAAAGACTGTTCGATACAACTGTGTCTCTTTTGCTGTCTCGTATACAGGGTTATATTTCCATCTTTCTAAATTCCATATATATGTGTTAGTATACTGTATTGGTGTGTTTCTTTCTGTCTTACTTCACTCTGTATAATAGGCTCCAGTTTCATCCACCTCATTAGAACTGATTCAAATGCATTCTTTTTAATGGCTGAGTAATACTCCATTGTGTATATGTACCAAAGCTTTCTTATCCATTCGTCTGCAGATGGACATCTAGGTTGCTTCCATGTCCTGGCTATTATAAACAGTGCTGCAATGAACATTGGAGTACATGTGTCTCTTTCAATTCTGGTTTCCTCGGTGTGTATGCCCAGAAGTGTGATTGCTAAATCATATGGCAGTTCTATTTCCAGGTTTTTGAGGAATCTCCACACTCTTCTCCATAGTGGCTGTACTAGTTTGCATTCCCACCAACAGTGTAAGAGGGTTCCCTTCTCTCCACACCCTCTCCAGCATTTATTGAATGTAGACTTTTGGATAGCAGCCATTCTGACTGGTGTGAAATGGTATCTCATTGTGGTTTTGATTTGCATCTCTCTGATTATGAGGGATGTTGAGCATTTTTTCATGTGTTTGTTAGCCATCTTTATGTCTTCTTTGGAGAAATGTCTGTTTAGTTCTTTGGCCCAGTTTTTGATTGGGTCATTTATTTTTCTGGAATTGAGCTGCAGGAGCTGCTTATATATTTTGGAGATTAATCCTTTATCAGTTGCTTCATTTGCTATTATTTTCTCCCATTCTGAAGCCTGTCTTTTCACCTTGCTTATAGTTTCCTTTGCTGTGCAGAAGCTTTTGATTTTAATTAGGTCCCATTTGTTTATTTTTGCTTTTATTCCCAATATTCTGTGAGGTGGGTCTTGGAGGATCCTGCTGTGATTTATGTCAGAGAGTGTTTTGCCTACATTCTCCTCTAGGAGTTTTATAGTTTCTGGTCTTACATTTAGCTCTCTAATCCATTTTGAGTTTATTTTGATGTATGGTGTTAGGAAGTGTTCTAGTTTCATTCTTTTACAAGTGGCTGACCAGTTTTCCCAGCACCACTTGTTAAAGAGACTGTCTTTTCTCCATTGTACATTCTTGCCTCCTTTGTCAAAGATAAGGTGTCCATAGGTGCGTGGATTTATCTCTGGGCTTTCTATTTTGTTCCATTGATCTATATTTCTGTCTTTATGCCAGTACCATACTGTCTTGATGACTGTGGCTTTGTAGTAGAGCCTGAAGTCTGGCAGGTTAATTCCCCCAGTTCCATTCTTCTTCCTCAAGATTGCTTTGGCTATTCCAGCTTTTTTGTATATCCATACAAATTGTGAGATTATTTGTTCTAGTTCTGTGAAAAATATCGTTGGTAACTTGATAGGGATTGCATTGAATGTATAAATTACTTTGGGTAGTATACTCATTTTTACAATATTTATTCTTCCAATCCACGAACACGGTATATTTCTCCATCTATTAGTGTCCTCTTTGATTACTTTCACTACTGTTTTATTGTTTTCTATGTACAAGTGTTTTGTTGCCTTAGGTAGATATATTCCTAAGTATTTAATTCTTTTCGTTGCAACAGTGAATGGAATAGTTTCCTTAATTTCTATTTCTATTTTCTCATTATTAGTGTATAGGAATGCAAGGGATTTCTGTGTGTTGATTTTATATCCTGCAACTTTACTGTAATCATTGATTAGCTCTAGTAGTTTTCTGGTAGAGTCTTTAGGGTTTTCTCTGTAGAGGATCATGTCATCAGCGAACAGTGAAAGCTTTACTTCTTCTTTTCCAATTTGGATTCCTTTTATGTCTTTTTCTGCTCTGATTGCTGTGGCCAAAACTTCCAGAACTATGTTGAAGAGTAGTGGTGAGAGTGGGCACCCTTGTCTTGTTCCTGACTTTAGGGGAAATGCTTTCAGTTTTTCACCATTGAGGATAATGTTTGCTGTGGGTTTGTCATATATAGCTTTTATTATGTTGAGGTATGTCCCTTCTATTCCCACTTTCTGGAGGGTTTTTTATCATAAATGGATGTTGAATTTTGTCGAAGGCTTTCTCTGCATCTATTGAGATAATCATATGATTTTTATTTTTCAGTTTGTTAATGTGGTGTATTACGTTGATTGATTTGTGGATATTGAAGAATCCTTGCATTCCTGGGATAAAGCCCACTTGGTCATGATGTATGATCTTCTAAATGTGTTGTTGGATTCTGATTGCTAGAATTTTGTTAAGGATTTTTTCATCTATGTTCATCAGTGATATTGGCCTGTAGTTTTCTTTTTTTGTGGGATCTTTACCAGGTTTTGGGATTAGGGTGATGGTGGCTTCATAGAATGAGCATGGAAGTTTCCTTTCCTCAGCAATTTTCTGGAAGAGTTTGAGTAGAATAGGTGTTAGCTCTTCTCTAAATTTTTGGTAGAATTCAGCTGTGAAGTCGTCTGGACCTGGGCTTTTGTTTGCTGGGAGATTTTTGATTACAGCTTCAATTTCCGTGCTTGTGATGGGTTTGTTCAGATTTTCTATTTCTTCCTGGTTCAGTTTTGGCAAGGTGTACTTTTCTAGGAATTTGTCCATTTCTTCCAAGTTATTCATTTTATTGCCATATAATTGCTGATAGTATTCTCTAATAATCCTTTGTATTTCTGTGTTGTCAGTTGTGATCTCTCCATTTTCATTTCTAAATTTATTGATTTGGTTCTTCTCCCTTTGTTTCTTGTTGAGTCTGGCTAGTGGTTTGTCAATTTTATTTACCTTCTCAAAGAACCAGCTTTTGGCTTTGTTGATTTTTGCTATGGTCTCTTTTGTTTCTTTTGCATTTATCTCTGCCCTAATTTTTATGATTTCTTTCCTTCTACTGACCTTGGGGTTCTTCATTTCTTCCTTTTCTAGTTGCTTTAGATGTAGAGTTAGGTTATTTAGTTGACTTTTGACTTTTTTCTTGTTTCTTGAGGTGTGCCTGTATTGCTATGAACTTCCCCCTTAGCACTGCTTTTACAGTGTCCCAGAGGTTTTGGGTTGTTGTGTTTTCATTTTCATTTATTTCTATGCATATTTTGATGTCTCTTTTGATTTCTTCTATAATTTGTTCATTATTCAGCAGCGTGTTGTTCAGTCTCCATATGTTGGTATTTTTAATAGTTATTCTCCTGTAATTGAGATCTAATCTTACTGCATTGTGGTCAGAAAAGATGCTTGGAATGATTTCAATTTTTTTGAATTTACCTAGGCTAGATTTATGGCCCAGGATGTGATCTATCCTGGAAAAGGTCCCGTGTGCGCTTGAGAAAAAGGTGAAATTCATTGTTTTGGGGTGAAATGTCCTATAGATATCTATTAGGTCTCACTGGTCTATTGTATCATTTAAAGATTCTGTTTCCTTGTTAATTTTCTGTTTAGTTGATCTATCCATAGATTTAAGTGGGGTGTTAAAATCACCCACTATTATTGTGTTATTGTTAATTTCCCCTTTCATACTTGTTAGTAATTGTCTTACATATTGTGGTGCTCCTATGTTGGGTGCATAAATATTTATAATTTTTATATCTTCTTCATGGATTGATTCTTTGATCATTATGTAGTTTCCTTCTTTGTCTCTTTTCACAGCCTTTGTTTTAAAGTCTATTTTATCTGATATGAGGATTGCTACTCCTGCTTTCTTTTAGTCTCTATTTGCGTGGAATATCTTTTTCCAGCCCTTCACTTTCAGTCTGTATGTGTCCCTCGTTTTGAGGTGGGTCTCTTGTAGACAGCATATATGGGGGTTTTGTTTTTGTATCCATTCAGCCAGCCTTTGTCTTTTGGTTGGGGCATTCAACCCATTTACGTTTAAGGTAATTATTGATAAGTACGATCCCATAGCCATTTTCTTTATTGCTTTGGGTTCAAGTTTATACACTCTTTCTGTGTTTCCTGTCTAGAGAAGATCCTTTAGCATTTGTTGGAGAGCTGGTTTGGTGATGCTGAATTCCCTCAGCTTTTGCTTGTCTGTAAAGCTTTTGATTTCTCCTTCATATTTGAATGAGATCCTTGCTGGGTATAATAATCTGGGCTGTAGGTTATTTTCTTTCATCACTTTAAGTATGTCTTGCCACTCCCTCCTGGCCTGAAGAGTTTCTGTTGAAAGATCAGCTGTTATCCTTATGGGAATCCCCTTATGTGTTATTTGCTGCTTTTCCCTTGCTGCTTTTAATATTTGTTCTTTGTGTTTGATCTTTGTTAATTTGATTAATATGTGTCTTGGAGTATTTCGCCTTGGGTTTATCCAGTTGGGGACTCTCTGGGTTTCTTGGACTTGGGTGATTATTTCTTTCCCTATTTTAAGGAAGTTTTCAACTATTATCTCCTCAAGTATTCTCTCATGGTCTTTCTTTTTGTCTTCTGCTTCTGGGACTCCTATGATTCGAATGTTGGAGCGTTTAACATTGTCCCAGAGGTCTCTAATATTGTCCTCATTTCTTTTAATTCGTTTTTCTTTTTTCCTCTCTGTTTCATTTATTTCTACAATTCTATCTTCTAGTTCGCTTACCCTGTCTTCTGCCTCTGTTATTCTACTGTTTGTTCCCTCCAGAGTGTTTCTGATCTCATCTATTGCATTATAGATTGTATATTGACTCTTTTTTTATTTCTTCTAAGTCCTTATTAAATCTTTCTTCCATCTTCTCAATCATTTTCTCCAGGTTATTTATCTGTAACTCCATTTTGCTTTCAAGATTTTGAATCATTTTCACCATCAAAATTTGAAATTCTTTATCAGGTAAATTCCCTATATCTTCTTCTTTTGTTTGTGTTGGTGGGCAATTATCTTGTTCCTTTAATTGCTGGGTATTTCTCTGCCTCTTCATCTTGTTTATATTGCTTTGCTTGGGGTGGCCTTTCCCTCTTCTTGAAGTTTGTCGAGTTCTCTTTATTATGTAGTTTCTTCGCTGTGTGTGGGGTTGGACGGGTGACTTGTCCAGGTTCCCTGGTTAGGGAAGCATGTGTCGGTGTTCTGGTGGGTGGAGCTGGATTTCTTCTCTCTCCTTTCAAAGACAATGGGCTGCTTTTCTGGGAGCCTGATGTCCTCTGCCAGTATTCAGAAGTTGTTTTGTGGACTTTACTCCATGTTCAAATGTTCTTTTGATGAATTTGTGGGGGAGAGAGTGGTCTCGCCATCTTATCCTTCCGCCATCTTGTTCCTTCCTCCCCAAAACACTGGATTCTTATATTCCACTTGGTCGTGGAGTATCTCTTCCCAGCTGCTCCAGCAAGGCGCAGCTGCTGTACCTTACCTTGGACGAGGGGTATCTCCTCAAGGCCGCCCTTCCTGCTTGAATGTGGATCAGCTCCTCTCGGCCCTCCGGTGCCCAAGCAGCCACCGCCTCTTGGACGTGGTACAGCTCCTCTCAGCCACCGCCCTAACCTTAGGCACGGGGTAGCTCCTCTCAGCCACGATTCTGCCCGTGGTCGGTTGCGCCGGAGCCGGGCGTCTCTCGCGTTTGCCAGAAAAAGGAAATATTTTTCCTTCCCTCTTTTCTCTTTACTTTTGTATAGGTGGTAGTGAATCTTCTATGAATACATAGGTGGACACAGGATAGGAGGAGGCTGACTCTGTGATTAATTTGTGTAGCACAACTGCCACACAAGCATGGGCCTTTAACTTGTCTGAGAATAAATTTCTGTTTTATCTGTGCCATTGGTAATGCTATATTTGAAATGTGTATCATAAAAGTGCATATCATAGTCATCTGAGTTATTCCTATTAGATGACTTAATGTTTTACATATTTTTAAAAATTACAAAATATACATGTTAGTGTGCTTATGCATTGAGTAAGAAAATAGAAATCTTTCCCTCTTCACTCTCTTGTCTAGAAATGGTCTTAAGTGTTTGGTGCTGTTATTGCACTTGCCTGACTAGGCCAGTTGTCATGTATTCATTCCCTGCTGTTTAAGGTATTAATGTTAAACACACCTCTCCAGAGCAGTGTTCACAAGTGCCTGGGCTTAGAGGCTGCCAAAGAGAAGAGGGGAGAGGACAGAAGCAGAGGAGAAGAGAAGGGGAGTGGGAGGAGGGGAGAAACATATGACATGCCACTTATTGCCTTCTTGCATTTTTTAATAAGGCTGACATAAGATTAATGTTGAAGCTTCCCTAATGTCTCAGTGGTAAAGAATCACCTGCCAATGCAGGAAGATCCTCTGGTGAAGGAAACGGCAACCTGCTCCAGTATTCTTGCCTGGGTAATCCCATGAACAGAGAAGTCTGGTGGACTACAGTCCATGAGGTCACAAAGAGTAGGATGACTTAGTGCCTAAAACAACAGCAACAATAGGATTAATGTTGATGGCTCTTCAAAGTAGGTATAAGGGTTAGGAAGTGGGAGTGGAGATCAAACAAAGTCAGGGTGAAGTGTTTTGCAGATAGCTTATTTATCCAGAATAGCAGATGTGATGAGGTAAGTATGAGCATCTGACAACTTTCTCGCTGGTAGTAATTTACTACAGGCAACGCTATTTCTGACAGATATATGTCCTTCTAACTCAGTTTTAAAAGTTGCATTAAACCTGATTACAATTAAAAATGGGCATGATTACTAATTTTATGTGTCAGTTTGTCTGGCTGCCAAATACATGTTCAAACATTATTTTAGATATTTCTGTGAGGGCGTTTTTAGATGGGATTAATATTTAAATTGGTGAAGTTTGAATGAAATGGATTCAAAGTGGATAGGCTTCATCTAATCAGTTTAAGGTTTAGATAGAAAAACAGAAAAACCTCCCCCAAGTAAGAGTAATTCTGCTTTTGATTTGAAATGCAGCATTGATTCTTTCCTTAGTCTCCAGCCTCCCTGCCTGCAAACCGTGCTGATTTTGGACTTGTTAACCTCCATAATCAGGTAAGCCAGTTTCTTAAAACAAATATCATTACATATTCAGAGAGAACCCTGACCAATACTTACTAAATATGAATTATGTTCATATTCATTTTCTAGAAGAAACTTCAACTCCACATGAAGGTAAAATGATGATGGTGGTGATAATTGCAATATAGCTATACTAATTATATTATTATTCACTTAATTTAAAACCTTTCAATGTTATGTTTTCCCTATCATATTACCAGCCATGTACCTTGGCCCCTATATGTTATTTATTAATTTATCAAGCAAAACTATTTTCTATAGCAAACTAGTTCAAATGTAAATCAAATAATTTACCATGACAAGTAAACAGAAATGTTTACTCAGTAAGCTTTACCTTAGGTTTGGTCTGCAACTAGTAGAAAATGTCCCCTTGTACTAATGAATAGATTCAGTTAAGCTAGCCAAAGCACCTGCCAAAAATACCTTAAAAACGTCCCTTTTGCACAACCTCCAAAATTAAAAGTGCTCAAATGTTAATTCAGGGTACTAAGGGAAAACCACGTACCTTGTGCTAATCAATGTTTATATGAAGTGGGAATTCAAATTACTGAGGCTTAATTGTATAAGGATATCTGGAATCTAGCAATAATTTGGGGGTAAGGTGTTTGTATAAGGCACTACTCAAGTAAATATATTTCTCCCATTTTTTTATTCAATCAAATATCTTTCTAAATTTCTCTTTTTTGTGGAGGAAGGGATGATTTTTATGATACACCAAGAAAAGCAAGGAAATGATTATTATTATTATGATCACATTCAAACTTGTCAGTTAAGTCAGTTCAGTCGCTCAGTCATGTCTGACTCTTTGTGACCTCATGAACCACAGCACTCCAGGCCTCCCTATCCATAACCAACTGCCAGAGTCTACCCAAACCCATATCCATTGAGTTGGTGATGCCATCCAACCATCTTATCCTCTGTCGTCCCCTTCTCCTCCTGGCCTCAATCTTTCCCAGCATCAGGGTCTTCTCAAATGAGTCAGCTCTTCGCATCAAGTGGCCAAAGTATTGGACTTTCAGATTCAACATCAGTCCTTCCAATGAACACCCAGGACTGATCTCCTTTAGGATGGACTGGTTGGATCTCCTTGCAGTCCAAGGGACTCTCAAGAGTCTTCTCCAACACCACAGTTCAAAAGCATCGATTCTTTGGCACTCAGCTTTCTTTCTAGCCCAACTCTCACATCCATACATGACCACTGGAAAAACCATAGCCTTGACTAGACGGACCTTTGTTGACAAAGTAATGTCTCTGCTTTTGAATATGCTGTCTAGGTTGGTCATAACTTTCCTTCCAAGGAGTAAGCGTCTTTTAATTTCATGGCTGGAATCACCATTTGCAGCAATTTTGGAGCCCAGAAAAATAAAGTCATCCGCTGTTTCCATTGTTTCCCCTTCTGTTTCCCATGAAGTGATGGGACCAGATGCCATGATCTTTGTTTTCTGAATGTTTAGTTTTAAGCCAACTTTTTCACTCTCCTCTTTCACTTTCATCAAGAGGCTCTTAGTTCTTCTTCACTTTCAAACTTGTAGGGTCAGTGAATGTTCTCCAAGCTTAAGGTGGAAGCACACTCAAGCTGGGACACACCAAGAAAATATTTTCCCAGATATCAGCTCTCACAGGAAAGATCACTGAGATAAAGGCCTTTCTCATGCTTTAGAACCCATCTACTCCCATTCCTTCAATAATATTGTTTCATAAGTTAATCATCAGTTCCTTTTTCATAGCTTTATCTTATCACTCTTCATTATTTCCTTCTCTTCTGAAAATAAACATGTATACTTGATTTCTCCTGTCTTGAAACACTCTCCCTTAGCTCTGTGTCTCTTGATCACCTTCACTCCTTTATTTCACTGCCAAACTTTTTGTAAGGGATTTTATAGGCTTGCTCTCTCTACCTCTTTATTTCAGTAATTCAGAAATATTTCAAAACCAAAGCTTAGAGCTTGGGCTTTGCACATAGTATCAAATTTTTAACCTTGTGACCAAACATATGTAGATATTCCTAGTCAAAATTTACAGATGAGTAAACAGATTCAAAGAATCCAAAGGATTTTTGAAGGTAACCTATATCCAAAACATGTTCACCATAATATAGATATTGTCATCCTCTCCGAAAATTCTTAACTGGTGTTCGTTGTTGGAGTGCTTACTCTTATTATGTTTAAGGCACTGGCCAAGCTCTTTACCCACTTTTTCATGTTTGTTACTTACGACAGCTCTGTGAAGTGAATGCTCCCATGCATTCCTCAACCTCCATTCATCTTCCAAATTCATGTGAAATCATTTTTAATTAAAAATGTTTTTACTTCCTAAGTAATTTATTTTTCTTAGTTTTCCTAATGTTGAGCTTTAAGCCAACTTTTTCACTCTCCTCTTTCACTTTTATCAAGAGGCTTTTTAATTCCTCTTCACTTTCTGCCATAAGGGTGGTATCATCTGCATATCTTAGATTATTGATATTTCTCCTGGCAATCTTGATTGCAGCTTGTGCTTCTTCCAGCCCAGAGTTTCTCATAATGTACTCTGCATATAAGTTAAATAAGCAGGGTGACAATATACAGCCTTGACGTACTCCTTTTCCTATTTGGAACCAATCTGTTGTTCCATGTCCAGTTCTAACTGTTTCTTCCTGACCTGCATATAGGTTTCTCAAGAGGCAGGTCAGGTGGTCTGACATTTCCATCTCTTTCAGAATTTTCTACAGTTTATTGTGATCCACACAATCAAAGACTTTGGCATAGTCAATAAAGCAGAAATAGATATTTTTCTGGAACTCTTTTGCTTCGATGATCCAGCAGATGTTGGCAATGTGATCTCTGGTTCCTCTGCCTTTTCTAAAACCAGCTTGACCATGGCATCTGGTCCCATCACTTCATGGGAAATAGATGGGGAAACAGTGTCAGGACTTATTTTTTTGGGCTCCAAAATCACTGCAGATGGTGACTGCAGTCATGAAATTAAAAGACACTTACTCCTTGGAAGGAAAGTTATGGCCAACTTAGATAGCATATTAAAAAGCAGAGACATTACTTTGACAACAAAGGTCCATCTAATCAAGGCTATGGTTTTTCCCGTGGTCATGTATGGATGTGACAGTTGGACTGTGAAGAAAGCTAAACACCAAAGAATTGATGCTTTTGAACTGTGGTGCTGGAGACTTTTGAAAGTCCCTTGGACTGCAAGGAGATCCAACCAGTCCGTCCTAAAGGAGATCAGTCCTGGGTGTTCATTGGAAGGACTGATGCTAAAGCTGAAGCTCCAATACTTTGGCCACCTCTTGCGAAGAGTTGATTCATTGGAAAAGACCCTGATGCTGGGAGGGATTGGGGCCATACGGGGACGACAGAGGATGAGATGGCTGGATGGCATCATTGACTCGATGCACATGAGTTTGAGTGAACTCTGGGAGTGGGTAATGGACAGGGAGGCCTGGCGTGCTGTGATTCATGGGGTCGCAAAGAGTCGGACATGACTGAGTGACTGAAATGAACTGATTTTTATTTTTTATTTTTAAATTTCTATTGGAGTATAGTTTATTTGTGATGTTGTGTTCGTTTCAGATATACAGCAAAGTGAATCAGTTATATATATACAAATACATTTAAAATTTTTTCTCATATAGGCCATTACAGAGTACTGAGTAGAGTTCCCTGTGCTATACATTAGGTCCTTATTAGTTATCTATTTTATATATAGTATATGTATATGTCAATTCCAACCTCCTAATTTGTCCCTGACCCTTATAACCATAAGATTTCTTTCTACATCTTTAACTCTATTGTAGATCAGTTCATTTTTATCCATTTTAAGATTTCACATATAAGTGATGTCATATGATTTTTGTCTTTTTGTGTTTGACTTCACTCAGTATGACAGTCTCTAGGCCCATCCAATGTAGCTGAAAATGGCATTATTTCATCCTGTTTTCTGGCTGAGTAATGTTCTGTTAGGGATTCCCTGGTGCCTCATTGGTAAAGAATCCACCTGCCAATGTAGGAGACACAGATTCGATCCCTAGGTGAGGAAGAGTCCCTAGAGAAGGAAATGGCAACCCATGCCAGTATTCTTGCATGGGAAATCCCATGGACAGAGGAGACTTGTAGGTTACAGTCTATGGAGTTCCAAAAGAGTCAGACACAACTTAGCGACTAAACCACAACAACCACTTCTTCTTTGTCCATTCCTCTTTTGATTAATAAAATGGCTTTTTAAATTGTAAATAATGTATTGATTGCCAGATCAAGTCAACACCTTTTTCCTTTTTATTTATTTCTCTGTGGCATTTTAGTGTTTCTTTGTACAGGAAGATATCTTCATTAATGTTAAAGTAGGAAAAACCCTTTGCTTACACATATTTTCAATAGGAAAAAGTAGAAAATATTAGTAAATAGGAGAAGAAATAAATATTAATCCTATTACTAAAGATTATCACTGTAAGGTAGGACCCTGGTGGCCTTCTTGGCTTCCCCTTCCCCGTGGCCATCTTGGCTCATTTTTCCCCTCTTCATCTCCCGCTGGAGGGAAAATGTCCCGCCAAACCACTGAGGAATCTCTGATGTAATAACCCTCTGCCGAGATCCACCCTCCTTCCTGACCTCCACAGCGACCAACCTTGTCTCGCCACCTCGACTAGCTGACCATTCACAATCTTGCGTTCCCGAGCTTTGCCTTATTTAGGTCTGTCCAGGTTCTGTGATGTCACTTCCTGCCCCGAAGACATAAAAATCGCACTCTGCCTTTGTTCGGGGCAGAACTCCTCGTGGCCATTCTTGCGGTCAGTGGGTTCTGCCCGAGAGCGCACTGCTATTAAAGCCTGTTACTTTTTTTCAGTGTCTGGGCTACTTTTTCTTACAGCCTTCAGCGCCCGTTCTTTAGACCTTACAATCACCATTATTATTTCACTGTATATACTTATAATTTTTTTTTTCTGATGCACACACACATTAACATAGTCAAACAACTTTCTGGCCCCTCCGTCATTATCAATTGCTTGAATCATTCTTTCTGGGTCCTCTGCCTATTTCCTAGGATACTACCAATCATCTCCTTTACTAATAGCCTCTTTTTCTCTGACTCCTTTAAATGTTTCTGATTCCCAGGGATTTAATTATGCCCTTCTCACTATCCATACTCATGTGCGTGTGTGCGCGTGCACGAACGTGTGCATGCACTAAGTTGCTTCAATCCTATCTGACTCTTTGTGACCCTGTGGACTATAACCCACCAGGCTCTCTGTCCATGAGATTTTCAGGCAAGAGTACTAGAGTGGGTTGCCATTTCCTCCTCTGTATGGACTGTAGCCCACAAGGCACCTCTGTCCATGAGATATTCCAGGCAAGAATATTGGAGTGGGTTGCCATTTCCTCCTCCCTGGGAGCTTCCAGATCCAGGGATCAAACCCACATCTCTTACCTCTCCTGTTGCCTGATTTGGCAGAAGAGTTCTGCATATTATCTAGGCACCTGGTTTCTACTTATAGCTTCCTATCGCAGTTTCATCACCATATTTTCAGCCTTCACTAACAACTTACTCTCCACTTTCCAAGGCTTCACCCTTCACCTAGTCACTAAGCCAATGACCTTTGCTTTGATTTTTAATGCAGCAGACCCCAATTCTCAGTACTTATATCTCTATCATTTGTTTAGAACCTAATGAATCATATGAATATTTGGTGGCTTAAAACATCAGACATTTCTGTGGATCACAGTTGGACGAGGCTCACACTGTGATTCTTATATGTCTGTAGTCTTCTGAATGTTCAACTGTGGATAGATGATCTAAGATAGTGTATTAGTTTCCTATTGCTACCATAAATAAATTACTTTAGATTTAGAGGCTTAAAACACACAAATTTATTGCTGCACAGTTCCATAGGTCATAAGTCTAAACTGGCTCAGCTGGTTTCTCTGCTCTGGATTTCACAAGGAACAAAAACCAATGTGTTAGCTTCTTATGAGAAGACTCAAGGGAGAATCAACTTCCAAGCTCTTTCAGGGTGTTGGCAGAATCTAATTCCTCATGGTTGTAGGGCAGAGATCCTCATTTTCTGTCAGCTGGGGGTTGACCTTAGCTAATAGAGGAATTTTTTCTTGTACATATCGGAACCAGCATCAGTGTTTTGAATCCTTCTCATGCTTGGAATCTCTTGTACTTCCCCTTCTTCCAGTCTCTCTGACTCATCCTTCTGCTTTTAAATGAAATTTCAGCTAGTCATAAAAGAAAACATGTTAACTCTGGAACTCAAAATAACAACTGAATTTTATATTCACAGGGACACAATTGAAACTTGTACTTTTCCAGCTGATATTCCCATTCCTTTTTTCATAATAGGGGACGTATGTTAAGATGTTCTGCTACATTTTCTTTCATTTATCCTGCCAAATTCTTTTGGTTTCAAGGTACAGAAACCAATTTAAACTAAGTCAAGTAAAAAGTTGTTTATTGTAAAGCCACAGATGTCTCAGGATTCCAAAGAATGAAAATAATTAATGTTGGGCTTCATGGAATCTGGATTTGGGATGTCAGGAACTGAGACCACTCTGTTATTTTCAGAAATCCTATTAACTCTAAAATCAGCTTTCTAACTATCTATCTGCTTCTGCACTACTTGGTTTCTCTTTTCCTCTCACCATCTTTTTACTCCTTTTGTATAATGATCGTTAGACCACCAGCAACAAGTTGAAATTAAGAATGTTCAGCATCTTTTTTTTTTCAGTAATTGATATGATCATTCTCTTTTAGTTCATTTCTTGAAATATTTGGCATTGGACTTCCAGTGCCTTGACTGGCTTTGGGATAGACGATTATTCATGGTTGGATATGAGGAGTGAGTTAAAAGGTTGTAAGTTCTGCCTTTCAAGGGTCTGTGTTTACAGTAGATTCTAGAAAATGAGTATTTAAGAAAGGAAATGACAGACATGTCTACTATACTTGTCAAAAATTTGGAAAGTAGAATTTTAAGGAATATTTAAATAATATGTCATTATGCTGTTCTTAGTTGCTCAGTTGTGTCTAATTCTTTGTAACCCCATGGACTGTGGCCCGCCAGGCTCCTCTATCCATGGAGATTCTCCAGGCAAGAATACTGCAGTGGGTTGCCATGCCCTCCTCTAGGGGATCTTCCCAATGCAGGGATGGAACCCAGGTCTCCCACATTGCAGGTGGATTCTTTACCAACTGAGCCACCAGGGAAGCCCAATATGTCATTACTATTCTTAAATATTCATAAATAACATACTATATTTCTCTCATTTCTGTATATACATTTGCATAGTTATGATCTTATGTTTGTGCATAAACTTTTGTTTTGCTTTTTTGTTATTCTTAACATAGTGTAAATATTTCACCGCATCCTTAGAAACATTAAAAGATAAATTATAAATGACTGCATTGTATAAAATTATTTGGGTATGTGATTCACCTAGCTAGTCCTCTGGTATTACAAATTTTGTATGCTTCCAACATTATAAATATTTTGGTGAAATTCTTTGCTGACAATTTTTTCCTACATTTTATTTACTTTTTTTTTTTTTGCATTTTAGGTTTTAATCTTTTTTTCTTTATTAGATTACTGGGATGTAGTATGAAGACTTTCAATGTTTTTGAGTTTTGTCAAGTTATTGGCAACTTTCTGAAAGGATTATGTCATCATACAACATGGCTTATGTTAATCCTTTTTACTCATGATCTAGTGATGCACTAAAGAAATATAATAATCCTGACAGCATGAGTGGATCTTGTTAAAATTTAATACTAACTTCATGGAGAGAGATCTAGGTTTGTACTTTATCCACTAAGAAACATATGTTCTAAGAAATAGTGGCAGAATCATGAAAAGTACTAGCTACCTTTTTGTAAATTATCTATTCATTAAAACAATAACTTATTTTTAAGTAATTGATTACTTTGGCTTCTTTGAGTCTTAGTTGCATCATGGGGGATCTTCTGTGCCACACACTGACTTTCTAGTTGTAGCACATAGGCTCCAGAGTGCTCTTTATGTTCTTGTGCTTTTAATGTTGTTGTTGTTCAGTCACTAAGAAATGTCCAGCTCTTTGTGGCCCCATAGTCTGCAGCACACCAGGCCCCTCTGTCCTCCACCATCTCCAAAAGTTTGCTTAAATTCTTGTCCATTGAGGCAGTGATGCTATCTAACCATATCATCCTCTGCTGCTCCCTTCTCCTTTTGCCTTCAATTTTTCTAACATCTAAGTCTTTTCCAATGAGTCAGCTCTTCACATCCGGTGGTCAAAGTATTGAAGTTCCAGCTTGATCATCAGTTCACTTCAGTTCAGTCGCTCAGTCATGTCTGACTCTTTGCAAACCCAAGAATCGCAGCACGCCAGGCCTCCCTGTCCATCACCAACTCCCGAAGTTCACCCAAACTCATATGCATCGAGTCGGTGATGCCATCCAACCATCTCATCCTCGTCATCCCTTTCTCCTCCTGCCCTCAATCCCTCCCAGCATCAGAGTCTTTTCCAATGAGTCAACTCTTCGCATGAGGTGGCCAAAGTATTGGAGTTTCAGCTTTAACATCAGTCCTTCCAATGAACACCCAGGATTGATCTCCTTTAGAATGGACTGGTTGGATCTCCTTGCAGTCCAAGGGACTCTCGAGAGTCTTCTCCAGCACCACAGTTCAAAAGCATCAATTCTTCGGCGCTCAGCTTTCTTCACAGTCCAACTCTCACATCCATATGATTTTTCTCACTGGAAAAACCATAGCCTTGACTAAACAGACCTTTGTTGGCAAAGTAATGTCTCTGCTTTTTGATATGCTATCTAGGTTGGTCATAACTTTCCTTCCAAGGAGTAAGCATCTTTTAATTTCCTGGCTACAATCAGCATCTTCAGTGATTTTGGAGCCCAAAAAAATAAAAGTCAGTCACTGTTTCCACTGTTTCCCCATCTATTTTCCATGAAGTGATGGGACCAGATGCCATGATCTTGGTTTTCTGAATGTTGAGCTTTAAGCCAACTTTTTGACTCTGCTCTTTCAATTTCATCAAGAGGCTTTTGAATTCCTCTTCACTTACTGCCATAAGTGTGGTGTCATCTGCATATCTGAGGTTATTGATATTTCTCCTGGCAATCTTGATTCCAGCTTGTGCTTCCTCCAGCCCAGGGTTTCTCATGATGTACTCTGCATATTATTAAATAATCAGGGTGACAATATACAGCCTTGATGTACTCCTTTTCCCTTTTGGAACCAGCCTGTTGTTCCATGTCCAGTTCTAACTGTTGCTTACTGACCTGCATATAGGTTTCTCAAGAGGCAGGTCAGGTGGTCTGGGATTCCCATCTCTTTCAGAATTTTCCACAGTTTATTGTGATCCACACAAAGGCTTTGTCATTGTCAATGAAGCAGAAATAGATGTTTTTTCTGAACTCTCTTGATTTTTCGATGATCTATCAGATGTTGGCAATTTGATCTCTGGTTCCTCTGCCTCTTCTAAAACCAGCTTGAACATCTGGAATTTCATGGTTCATGTATTGCTGAAGCCTGTAGTGGTGAATTTTGATCATGACTTTACTAACGTGTGAGATCAGTGCAATTGTGCGGTAGACTGAGCATTCTTTGGCATTGCCTTTCTTTGGGATTGGAATGAAGACTGACCTTTTCCAGTCCTGTGGCCACTGCTGAGTTTTCCAAATTTGCTGACATATTGAGTGCAGCTCTTTCACAGCATCATCTTTCAGGATTTGATATAGCTCAACTGGAATTCCATCACCTCCACTAGCTTTGTTGGTAGTGTTGCTTTCCAATGCCCACTTGACTTCACATTCCAGGTTGTCTGGCTCTATGTGAGTAATCACATCTTTGTGATTATCTGGGTCATGAAGATCTTTTTTGTACAGTTCTTCTGTGTATTCTTGCCACCTCTTCTTAATATCTTCTGCTTCTGTTAGGTCCATACCATTTCTGTCTTTTATTGAGCCCATCTTTGCATGAAATGTTCCCTTGGTAGCACTAATTTTCTTGAAGAGATCTCTAGTCTTTCCCATTCTGTTGTTTTCCTCTATTTTTTTGCATTATTGCTGAGGAATGCTTTCTTATCTCTCCTTGCTATTCTTTGGAACTCTACATTCAGATGCTTATATCTTTCCTTTTCTCCTTTCCTTTCCACGTCTTTTCTTTTCATAGCTATTTGTAAGGCCTCCCCAGACAGCAATTTTTCTTTTTTGCGTTTCTTTTCCATGGGGATGGTATTGATCCCTGTCTCCTGTACAATGTCATGAATCTTTGTCCATAGTTCATGAGGCACTCTAACAGATCTAGTTCCTTAAATCTATGATTGATCGTAAGTCCTTCCAGTAAATATTCAGGGTTGATTTCCTTTAGGATTGACTGATTTGATCTCTTTGCAGTCCAAGGACTCTCAAGAGTCTTCTCCAACACACAGTTTGAAGGCATCAGTTCTGCCATACTTAGCCTTCTCTATGGTCCACCTCTTACATTGATATGTGACTAATGAAAAAACCATAGCTTTGACTTTATGGACCTTTGTTGGCAAAGAGATATCTTTGATTTTTAATATGCTCTCTAGCTTTACAATAGCTTTCCGTCCAAGTAGCAAGCATCTTTTAATTTCATGGCTATAGTCACAATCTGCATTTATTTTGGTGCCCACGAAAATAAAATTTGTCATTGCTTCCACTTTTTCCCCGTCTATTTGCCATGAATTGATGGGGAAAGATGCCCTGATCTTCATTTTTTACTGTTGAGTTTCATGCCAGCTTTTTCACTCTCCTCTTTCAACTTCATCAAGAGGCTCTTTAGTTCCTCTTTGATTTCTGCCATTAGAGTGGTATCATCTGCATATCTGAGGTAGTTGATATTTCTCCCAGCAGTCTTGATTCCAGCTTGTGAATCACACAGTCCAACATTTCTCGTAGAAGTTAAATATGCAGGGTGACAGTATACAACCTTGTCATAATTCTTTCCCAATTTGAACAAGCCAGTTGTTTTATGTCTGGTTCTGTTACTTGACCTGCATATAGGTTTCTCAAGAGGCAGTAAGGTGGTCTGAAATTTCCATCTCTTTCAGAATTTTCCACAATTTGTTGTGATCTATACAGTCAAAGGCTTTTGCATAGTGAAGTGAAACAGAAGTAGATGTTTTCCTGGAATTCCCTTGCTTTTATTATGATCCAACGGATGTATACCGTTTGTCTCTAGTTCCTCTGCCTTTTCTAAATCCAGCTTGTACATCTGGAAGTTCTCAGTTCATATACTGTTGAAGCCTATCTTGAAGGATTTTGAGCATTACCTTTCTAGCATATGAAATGAATGCAATTGTGCAGTAGTTTGAACATTCTTTGGCATTGGCTTTCTTTGGGATTGGAATGAAAACTGATCTTTTCCAGTCCTGTGGCCACTACTAAGCTTTGCTGCTGCTGCTGCTAAGTCACTTCAGTTGTCCGACTCTGTGCGACCCCATAGACAGCAGCCCACCAGGCTCCCCTGTCCCTGGGATTCTCCAGGCAAGAACACGAGTGGGTTGCCATTTCCTTCTCCAATGCATGAAAGTGAAAATGAAGTCTCTCAGTCGTGTCTGACCCTCAGCGACCCCATGGACTGCAGCCTTCCAGGTTCCTCCGTCCATGGGATTCTCCAGGCAAGAGTACTAGAATGGGGTGCCATTGCCTTCTCCAACTGAGCTTTAGCATAGTCAAATAAGCTGAATTAGATTTTTTTCTGGAACTCCCTTGCTTTCTCCATGATCCAACAAAAGTTAAAAAATTGATCTCTGGTTCCTCTAGCTCTTAGATGTATCAGGAAATTATGTATTACCTTTCTCACTCTTTATATTAATACTAAATTATATTATCTAGTCTAAAATAATGACCTCATCAGTGATTGGCATCATATTCTCTGTGTCCTCATACTAGATAACCACTCTGAAGTCAGTTCAGTTCAGTCGCTCAGTCATGTCTGACTCTCCGTGACCCCATGAATCACAGCACACCAGGCCTCCCTGTCCATCACCAATTCCCGGAGTTCACTCAAACTCATGTCCACAGAGTCGGTGATGCCATCCAGCCATCTCATTCTCAGTCGTCCCCTTCTCCTCCCGCCCCCAACTTTTCCCAGCATCAGAGTCTTTTCCAGTGAGTCAACTTGTCGCATGAGGTGGCCAAAGTATTGGAGTTTCAGCTTTAGCATCAGTCCTTCCAATGAACACCCAGGATTGATCTCCTTTAGAATGGACTGGTTGGATCTCCTTGCAGTCCAAGGGACTCTCAAGAGTCTTCCCCAACACCACAGTTCAAAAGCATCAATTCTTCGGCGATCAGCTTTCTTCACAGTCCAACTCTCACATCCATACATGACCACGGAAAAAACCATAGCCTTGACTAGACGGACCTTTGTTGGCAAAGTAATGTCTCTGCTTTTTAATATACTATCAAGGTTGGTCATAACTTTCCTTCCAAGGAGTAAGTGTCTTTTAATTTCCTGGCTGCAATCAGCATCTGCAGTGATTTTGGAGCCCCCAAAAATAAAGTCTGACACTGTTTCCACTGTTTTTCCCTCTATTTCCCATGAAGTGATGGGACCAGATGCCATGATCTTCGTTTTCTGAATGTTGAGCTTCAAGCCAACCTTTTCACTCTCCTCTTTCACTTTCATCAAGAGGCCTTTGAGTTCCTCTTCACTTTCTGCCATAAGGCTGGTGTCATCTGCATATCTGAGGTTATTGATATTTCTCCCGGCAATCTTGATTCCAGCTTGTGCTTCTTCCAGCCCAGCGTTCCTCATGATGTTCTCTGCATATAAGTTAAATAAGCAAGGTGACAATATACAGCCTTGACATACTCCTTTTCCTATTTGGAACCAGTCTGTTGTTCCATGTCCAGTTCTGACTGTTGCTTCCTGACCTGCATACAGGTTTCTCAAGAGGCAGGTCAGGTGGTCTGGTATTCCCATCTCTTTCAGAATGTTCCACAGTTTATTGTGATCCACAGAGTCAAAGGCTTTGGCATAGTCAATGAAGCAGAAATAGATGTTTTTCTGGAACTCTCTTGCTTTCTCCATGATCCAGCGGATGCTGGCAATTTGACCTCTGGTGACTCTGCCTTTTCTAAAACCTGCTTGAACATCTGGAAGTTCACGGTTCACATATTGCTGAAGCCTGACTTGGAGAATTTTGAGCATGACTTTACTAGCGTGTGAGTCATAACCTTCAGTTCAGTTCAGTTCAGTCGCTCAGTCGTGTCCGACTCTCCGTGACCCGTGAATCACAGCACGCCAGGCCTCCCTGTCCATCACCAACTCCCGGAGTTCACTCAAACTCATGTCCACAGAGTCGGTGATGCCATCCAGCCATCTCATTCTCCGTCGTCCCCTTCTCCTCCCGCCCCCAACCCTTCCCAGCATCAGAGTCTTTTCCACTGAGTCAACTCGTCACATGAGCTTAAATCTTATGATTTATTATCTTCCTAGAGGAACCTCTTTAGAAAATAAAGTGATAGCATAAAGATTGGGGTCTTGGCTCTGAAGGCAGACAGACATGGTACCTGTTTCTGTTACATATTAGTCTGGATGACCTAAGGTAAGTTATGCAACTTGTCTTCTTTTTCCTCATCTGTAAAATTGGAATAATGCTAGAATTCATGCTGTTGTTGCAAGGGGTAAATGAATTTTTGCATGTCTAGTACTTGGCCCATAGTTAGTACTCAAAATGTTAATATTATTGATTTAATAATCTAATAAATGTTAACCATTAGCTATTTCTATCCTATTTGCTCTTTATTATTTTTACTTTATGTAAACCTTGATTCTCCAAAGTTAACAAAAAAATCTAGTTCCTACTTCAGCTTTATTTTCTCCATATTTATTTCAAATCTTTTTGAATTACTAGTTTTAATGATAAAATTTCCCCTATATAAGTCCTTAATATAAGTTGGAAGTCCACCCAATATCATTAAAACATTTTTAAAAGATCACACCATTAGTTGTAATAAAATAATTAAACTTAGTAAAGTTAATATTTAGTCACTTTGCCCCATCTCGAGGAGGAAATGGCAACCCAGTCCAATATTCTTACCAGGATAATCCCATGGACAGAGGAGGCTGGTGGGCTACAGTCCATAGGGTTGCAAAGAGTCAGACACAACTGAAGTGATTTAACACATACTCTACCCATATTGCTTATTTAGGAGCACATTTGCATCTATATGTGATGACAAATGGTCAAAAGTTGCAATCTTTTACTTGTAAGATAAATAAGTACTAAGGATCTAAAGTAGAATATGAGTAATATAATTACCACTGCTTAATGTTATATGTGAAACTTGTTAAGAGAGTAAATCCTGCGTTTTTATTACAAGGACAATTTTTTTTTCCTTTTATATCTGTATGACATGATGGATGTTCACTAAACTTATTATGGTAATCATTTCATGATAAATGTAAGTCAGATCATTATGCTGTACACCTTATACTTATCTAGGCATGAATGTCAATTTTATAGCAGTAAAACTGGCAGAAAAACATTTTTAAAAATTCATGATAATATAGTACACAATTCAGTGAAAACAAAGCCACTGTAAACATTTTTACTGAATTAAATAAACTAATTGTCAAAGAAGAGGAAAAAAGTCAACTAAATGTCTACAGAAATGAATACTGATGAAGAAACAAGTCATTGCCAATGTTTGAGGGCTGGCCTAGTACTATCAAAATAGGCTTAGTGTTCTTATCAGTTTCCCTGCCATTCCTAGCTAAATGTTGGTGTTCTTTTGTTGCTCATAGAATAATTTTACAGAATGCCAAGATTAGACAAGGCTCCTGTGTGATCATGATGGAGCAAGACAAAAACAAGCCAATTTAATTGTGTCTGAACACAAAAGAACTTAAATAACTGTGGAATGACAGAAGAGCAAATACTTCAGTCTTCTAGCTAATATGAATGACTATTGCTTCTTTACCAGTTATATCTTTAGCCTCACTCTAGTGTACCTTTCTTATAAATAAGATTTATTGAGATGCCCAATCATAAAATTGTCCCATTTTCTAACAATCAACTTCAGTGCATCACTGCTTGCATCCTCACCCAAATCGTGCAGCCAGAGTCTAGATCTCTGAAAACGTCCACAGTTCTCCATAGCATGCATTCTCTCACACAGCAGCAAGCAACAAACCTAACTTGTTCAACTATAGACATGTTCCTTATTTGGTCTTTGACTAGAGGGCATGACGAAACGTAAAAGCTGACAACTACTCAGATTTTCTTTATTTTTATCCAACATCAGTTGTTATCCATTCTGTTGAATAGTAGGGCCACTTTTAAGGTCTCATAGTTGGTTATTTAACAGTAAAATGTGAAAACTTCTGTATAGTTTTTATGTTAATAGCTACAAAAAATTCAGTTGTGCATATTGGTGGTTGCCAGAGATAAAGGATAATGGTGGGAGAAATGGGTACAAACTTCCAGTTATAAAGCATGAGTCTTGGGGGTGTAATGTACAGCATGATCACTCTAGATAAAAATACTGCATTGTATATTTGAAAGTTACTAAGAAAATGGATATTAAAAGTTCTCATCACAAGAAAAAGTGCATAAGGTAATAGCTGTTAAATTTATTGTGGTGATCATTTTGCAGTATATACACATATTGCATCATTAAGTTGTACACCTGAGAATGTTATGTATCATATTTCTCAATACAACTTTTGTAAAATTTCATTCTGTTTCTTCGTTTGGTGATTGCCATATGTGTTTTTTTATATTTAATAATATCCCTCAAATACTGTGTTTACCAAATGCTGTCGTATAGCATTCGGTGTTTTTAAAGTAAATTCATTTAAGAGCTAATTGGAGCTAAATTCTAAATTCGAATACACCATTTAGTAGCATGCTGAGACAGTTAATAGTTTGTGATTGTAAATTACAATGTGAAACCTTTATAATGCTGTAATTTTCAGTAGGAGAAAATAAGATATAATTAGTTCACTAACTTTTATATTGAACTACTGCCTAGAAGAATTGTTTAATCACTAGTTCCAAGGACAGTAATATTTAGCAAGATAAACATTTAAGTAAACGGAACTTTTTAACACTCAGCTGTCAATTGCAAATTCAATTCAATATGGAATACTTTCTCATGAATTATTTTTTCACTATCTAATCTAATACATTTAAGCTAGTTTGGGCCTTTTTTTCCCTATTCTTATAAAATGTCAGAGACTGTAAACAAATAATATTTCTATTTGTCTCCTTATAAATAAAATGTTTTACTTATCAAAGATTATGTTTAATTCTACCTTGTCATAAAATGTATATGTAATGGCAATATGAGATCATCATTCTTATATTTATAGTAATTAATCATCCAGATGGACAATAATATGTTCAATGGAATTGTAGAAATATCAAAGCTAAATTTATATTTAAGTCAAGAAGATCTTTTAAATTAACCACTATAAATCAGCAGAACTAGACCCTATTCAGGGGAAGCATAAGCAAACAGAATAAATACACTTCTTTAGCTTCATGACCAGGTAATCACGATGGTGTGATCACTCACCTAGAACTAGACGTCCTGGAATGTGAAGTCAAGTGGGCCTTCAAAAGCATCACTACCAACAAAGCTACTGGAGGTGATGAATTCCAGTTGAGCTTTATTTAAATCCTGAAAATTGATGCTGTGAGAGTGCTGCATTCAATATGCCAGCATACTTGGAAAACTCAGCAGTATCCACAGGATTGGGAAAGGTATATTTCATTCCAATCCCAAAGAAAGGCAATGCTAAAGAATGTTCAAACTACTGCACAATTGCACTCATCTCACAAGCTAGTAAAGTAATTCATAAAAATCTCCACACCAGGTTTCAGCAATACGTGAACCGTGAACTTCCAGATGTTCAAGCTGGTTTTAGAAAAGGCAGAGGAACCAGAGAACAAATTGCCAACATCCGATGGATCACGGAAAAAACAAGAGAGTTCAGAAAAAGATCTATTTCTGCTTTATTTACTGTGCCAAAGCCTTTGACTGTGTGGATCACAATAAACTGTGGAAAATTCTGAAAGAGATGGGAATACCAGACGACCTGACCTGCCTCTTAAGAAATCTATATGCTGGTCAGGAAGCAACAGTTAGAACTGGACATGGAACAACAGACTGGTTCCGAATAGGAAAAGGAATACGTCAAGGCTGTATATTGTCACCCTGCTTATTTAACTTATATGCAGAGTACGTCATGAGAAACGCTGGGCTGGAGGAAGCACAAGCTGGAATCAAGATTGCCGGGAGAAATATCAATAACCTCAGATATGCAGATGACCAGAGAAGGCAATGGCAAGCCGCTCCAGTACTGTTGCCTAGAAAATCCCATGGATGGAGGAGCCTGGTAGGCTGCAGTCCATGGGGTCGCTAAGGGTCGGACACGACTGAGCGACTTCACTTTCACTTTTCACTTTCACACATTGGAGAAGGAAATGGCAACCCACTCCAGTGTTCTTGCCTGGAGAATCCCAGGAAAGGGGGAGCCTGGTGGGCTTCCGTCTATGGGGTCACACAGAGTTGGACATGACTAAAGTGACTTAGCAGCAGCAGCAGTAGCAGTAGCAGCATGCAGATGACACCACCCTTATGGCAGAAAGTGAAGAGGAACTGAAAAGCCTCTTGATGAAAGTGAAAGAGGAGAGTCAAAATGTTGGCTTGATGCTCAATATTCAGAAAACAAAGATTATGGCATCTGGTCCCATCATTTCATGGGAAATATATAGGGAAACAGTGTCAGAATTTATTTTTCTGGGCTCCAAAATCACTGCAGATGGTGACTGCAGCCATGAAATTAAAAGATACTTACTCCTTGGAAGGAAGGTTATGACCAACCTAGATAGCATATTAAAAAGCAGAGATACTACTTTGCCAACAAAGGTCCTTCTAGTCAAGGCTATGGTTTTTGTAGTGGTTGTGTATGGATGTGAGAGTTGGACTGTGAAGAAAACTGATCGCTGAAGAATTGATGCTTTTGAACTGTGGTGTTGGAGAAGACTCTTGAGAGTCCCTTGGACTGCAAGGAGATCCTATCAGTCCATCCTAAAGGAGATCAGTCCTGGGTGTTCATTGGCAGGACTGTTGCTAAAGCTGAAACTCCAATACTTTGGCCACCTTGAGCGAAGAGTTGACTCACTGGAAAAGACTCTGATGCTGGGAGGGATTGGGGGCAGGAGGAGAAGGGGACGACAGTGGATGAGATGGCTGGATGGCATCACCAACTCGATGGACATGAATTTGAGTGAACTCCGGGAACTGGTGATGGACAGGGAGGCCTGGTGTGCTGTGATTCATGGAGTCGCAGAGTCGGACACGACTGAGCGACTGAACTGAACTGTAACTGAAGATGCTTTCAATAGGACTTAATTATCCTGAGTTAAAGGACAAGAATTTGCATGTGGGAAATGATTTGAAAATAATAATGGACATACATTGAGTACTTACCATGAATCTTTGCTATGTAAAATACTTCAAGTTCAGTCGATCAGTCATGTCCGATCTTTGCTACCCCATGAATCGCAGCACGCCAGGCCTCCCTGTCCATCACAAACTCCCAGAGTTCACTCAAACTCATCTCCATCAAGTCGGTGATTCCATCCAGCCATCTCCTCTGTCGTCCCCTTCTCCTCCTGCCCCAATCTCTCCCAGCATCAGAGTCATTTCCAGTGAGTCAACTCATCGCATGAGGTGGCCAAAGTATTGGAGTTTCAGCTTTAGCATCAGTCCTTCCAATGAACACCCAGGACTAATTTCCTTTAGAATGGATTTGTTGGATCTCCTTGCAGTCCAAGGGACACTCAAGAGTCTTCTCCAACACCACAGTTCAAAAGTTTTCTTCACAGTCCAACTCTCACATCCATACATGACCACTGGAAAAACCATAGCCTTGATTAGATGGACCTTTGTTGGCAAAGTAATGTCTCTGCTTTTTAATATGCTGTCTAGGTTAGTTATAACTTTCCTCCCAGGGAGTAAGTTTTTTTAATTTCATGGCTGCAATCAGTATCGCAGTGATTTTGGAGTCCAAAAAATAAAGTCTGACACTATTTCCACTGTTTCCCCATCTATTTCCCATGAAGTGATGGGACTGTATGCCATGATCTTAGTTTTCTGAATGTTGAGCTAAGCCAGCTCTTTCAGTTTCCTCTTCACTTTCATCAAGAGGCTTTTTAGTTCCTCTTCACTTTCTTCCATAAGAGTGGTGTCATCTTCATATCTGAGGTTATTGATATTTCTCCTGGCAATCTTGATTGCAAATTGTGCTTCCTACAGCCCAGCGTTCCTCATGATGTACTCTGCATATAAGTTAAATAAGCAGGGTGACAATATACAGCCTTGACATATTCTTTTTCCTATTCGGAACCAGCCTGTTGTTCCATGTCAATTCTGTTTCTTCCTGACCAGCTTATAGGTTTCTCAAGAGGCAGGTCAGGTGGTCTGGTATTCCCATCTCTCTCAGAATTTTCCACAGTTTATTGTGATCCACACAGTCAAAGGATTTGGCATAGTCAATAAAGCAGAAATAGATGTTTTTCTGAAACTCTCTTGCTTTTTCCATGATCCATCGGATGTTGGCAATTTGTTCTCTGGTTCCTCTGCCTTTTCTAAAACCAGCTTGAACATCTGGAAGTTCACAGTTCATTTATTGCTGAAGACTGGCCTGGAGAATTTTGAGCATGACTTTACCAGCGTGTGAGATGAGTGCAATTGTGTGGTAGTTTGAGCATTCTTTGGCATTGCCTTTCTTTGGGATTGTAATGAATATTGACCTTTTCCAGTCCTGTGACCACTGCTGAGTTTTCCAAATTTGCTGGCATATTGAGTGCAGCACTTTCACAGCATCATCTTTCAGAATTTGAAATAGCTCAAATGGAATTCCCTCACCTCCACTAGCTTTGTTCGTAGTGATGCTTTCTAAGGCCCACTTGACTTCACATTCCAGGATGTCTGGCTCTAGGTGAATGATCACACCATCATGATTGTTGTTGTCATGAAGATCTTTTTTGTACAGTTCTTCTGTGTATTCTTGCCACCTCTTCTTAATATCTTCTGCTTCTGTTAAGTCCATACCATTTGTGTCCTTTTTCGAGCCCATTTTTGCATGAAATATTCCCTTGGTATCTCTAATTTTCTTGAAGAGATCTCTAGTCTTGGTAGAGTATTATTCCAGAGATAACAAAATCACTAAAAAAACTTGTACATTAAAAATGTAGTTATAGATCAAATTCCTAGAGAATGTTTTTCCCCTTTATTAAGAACGGAGAATAGCTTAGTCTGTTAAGGAAGATTGTTAAAGATTTCAATTTGAGATTTAAGTCTTAGTCATAACGTTCTTTATGTTATTTGATCTCTAGGTTCTGTTAATATCTGTACGTTGTTTGGCTACTTTGAAAAATTATATTTACTTTTGGTTCTTCCTCTGAGTTTATTCAGAGAACATATAGTAGAACTTTAATAATTGGAGCAATATATTCAAAGGGACAGATTTTAAAAGGTTAAATGTCAACATTTTAATGGTCACTCCCCCAAAATGTATAGTTAATTACTTTAACACTGGAGGTAAAACGATCCAGTAAGTCTAAGCCTCAACTTTGCCCAAGGCTGTTCATCAGCTTTTACACAAAAAGCAAAGATTTGATGAAGAAATGATCAGTCTATGTAGTGCACTATACTCCTTGGAAGGAAAGTTATAACCAACCTAGATAGCATATTAAAAAGCAGAGACATTACTTTGCCAACCAAGGTCCATCTAGTCAAGGCTATGGTTTTTCCCATGGTCATGTATGAATGTGAGAGTTGGACTGTGAAGAAAGCTGATCGCCAAAGAATTGATGCTTTTGAACTGTGGTGTTGGAGAAGACTCTTGAGAGTCCCTTAGACTGCAAGGAGGTCCAACCAGTCCCTTCTAAAGGAGATCAGTCCTGGGTGTTCATTGGAAGGACTGATGCTAAAGCTGAAACACCAATACTTTGGCCACCTCATGCGACGAATTGACTCACTGGAAAAGAGTCTGATGCTAGGAGGGATTGGGGGTGGGAGGAGATGGGGATGACAGAGAATGAGATGCCTGGATGGCATCACCGACTTGATGGATATGAGTTTGAGTGAACTCTGGGAGTTGGTGATGGACTGGGAGGCCTGGTGTGCTATGATTCATGGGGTCGCAAAGAGTCGGACACGACTGAGCGACTGAACTGAACGATAGTCCTTCAAAATGTAGGATGATTAATTTTGGTGAGGGATGTAGATTGGTTTTTGCAGCCTAGTTATTTGACTCTGTTTCTGTTGGTTGCCCTGTGCCTGAAGGGTTTCCTGTGTCTCCATTCTAAACTATGAAATTTCAGTTCAGTTCAGTTCATTTCAGTCGCTCAGTCATGTCCGACTCTTTGCGACCCCATGAATCACAGCACGCCAGGCCTCCCTGTCCATCACCAACTCCCGCAGTTCACTCAAACTCATGTCCATCGAGCTGGTGATGCCGTCCAGCCATCTCATTCTCTGTCGTCCCCATCTCCTCCTGCCCCCAATCCCTCCCAGCATCAGAGTCTTTTTCAGTGAGTCAACTCATCGCATGAGGTGGCCAAAGTATTGGAGTTTCAGTTTTAGCATCAGTCCTTCCAATGAACACCCAAGATTGATCTCCTCTAGAATGAACTGGTTGGATCTCCTTGCAGTCCAAGGGACTCTCAAGAGTCTTCTCCAGCACCACAGTTCAAAAGCATCAAATCTTTGGCGATCAGCTTTCTTCAGGGGAAGTTAAAAATGTTCCTGTTGGGTAGGCAAAGAAAGAAAGGATGAGAAAGATGTGGATAGTGAAGTTAGTGACACTAAGGGTGTGACAGATATGTTTATGTGATTAGATGAGCAGTGTAGCAAGTTATCACATTTCATCCATTCAAAGATGCATTTTTCCCCTAAATACTAACATATCTAAAATTAGAATGTGTCTCACAATTGCTGTCAATTAAGTCTGAATTGTGATGTACTAGCTAATGCCTATACTTATGCAAACTTGGCATATGTAAATTATGTTTTACTTATCTAATTGAGTTATGTGTGTTATTGAAACTACATCTGTTGTTCCTGCACATGAAACAATGCAACCAAAGCAGGAGAGATTACCAAGTTCATTCAAATAAATGAAACAAATTGTAAACTAAGGCCAAAAGAATGACCACATCTCTTCATCACACAAGATATTATTAAAGTGTTGAGACATCAATTTGTTATAACTTCCCATTGTTTTTGAACAGAAGCTGCTTAATTTTCAGCAAAATATAATTCAACTAGGAAAAAATAATACTGCTGCTGCTGCTGCTAAGTCACTTTAGTCATGTCCGACTCTGTGTGTCCCCACAGACGGAAGCCCACCAGGCTCCCCCCTCCCTGGGATTCTCCAGGCAAGAACACTGGAGTGGGTTGCCATTTCCTTCTCCAATGTGTGAAAGTGAAAAGTGAAAGTGAAGTCACTCAGTCGTGTCCGACCCTTAGTGATCCCATGGACTGCATCCTACCAGGCTCCTCCGTCCATGGGATTTTATAGGTAAGAGTACTGGAGTGGCTTGCCATTGCCTAGGAGCTTTCAGATAGAAAAATACCAGCATCACAACTCTCAGAATGGATATTAAAAACTTGAAGATAAATCTTGTAGACAACAAAATAGAAGTCTTTCAAGAAATGCTGTATCACCAACAAAATTTGATGAAACAGGTTATATTATGTTGAAAAACATGGAAGACAATGACTCCAAGTTTAAAACAAGATTTTCTAGATTTAGAGTTAATGAAGAAGTTTTTAGGAATAAACAAATTTCCTTAAGTAACATTTTCCTTGTGATATATGTTAAAAATTTATATCTACATAAATATGTTTTCAATAAAAATTAGAAGAGTACATTTATCTATGTATAACTAGGAGTATTTGCTATCATATCATAAAAGATAGTGAGATGTCTCCTAATCAATATCAGATTAGATAAAATATCATAAAATATCATAACTTCCATGAACTAGTAGTGAAGTACTTTAAAACACTTTTTTAAAAAGACAATAATAGCAAATGAAGCAACTGATAAAGGATTAATCTCCAAATTATACAAGCAGCTCCTGCAGCTTAATTCCAGAAAACTAAGTGACCCAATCAAAAAATGGGCCAAAGAACTAAACAGACATTTCTCCAAAGAAGACATAAAGATGGCTAATAAACACATGAAAAAATGCTCTACATCCCTCATCATCAGAGAAATGCAAATCAAAACCACAATGAGATACCATTTCACACCAGTCAGAATGGCTGCTATCCAAAAGTTTACATGCAATAAGTGCTGGAGAGGGTGTGGAGAGAAGGGAACCCTCTTACACTGTTGGTGGGAATGCAAACTGGTACAGCCACTATGGAGAACAGTGTGGAGATTCCTCAGAAAACTGGAAATAGCACTGCCATATGATCCAGCGATCGCACTCCTGGGCATACACACCGAGGAAACCAGAATTGAAAGAGACACATGTACTCCAATGTTCATTGCAGCACTGTTTATAATAGCCAGGACATGGAAGCAACCTAGATGTCCATCTGCAGATGAATGGATAAGAAAGCTTTGGTACATATACACAATGGAGTATTTCTCAGCCATCAAAAAGAATGTATTTGAATCAGTTTTAATGAGGTGGATGAAATTGGAGCCAATTATACAGAGTGAAGTAAGCCAGAAAGAAGAACATCAATACCGTATATTAACGCATATATATGGAATTTAGAAAAATGGTAACCTAAACCCTGTATAAGAGACTGCAAAAGAGACATAGGCATTTAGACCAGTCTTTGGGACTCTGTGGGAGAGGGTGAAGGTGGAATGATTGGAGAGAATGGAATTGTAGCATGTATATTATCATAAGTGACCAGTCCAGGTTCGACGCATAAATTTTCCTCTGTTCAAAAAAAAAAAAAAAAGTCTTAAGCCCATGTTTAAGGATATGTGATATTTAAATGTTGATACCCATGAATTGGTTGATCCCTTTGGCCCATCTGGTATTACACTTGTTTGTCTAATATAGAGGAAAGGGAAGAGTGACTTCATTATCATTATCATGGTTTACAGTGCTTAAATAATTTCAGTTAATGAGCACCAAGCAGAAGGATCTTTGTGGGCTACATCATATAATCCTGACAAAGATCTGAATAAGACATAATTCCATTTATCATTTTAATGTGCAAATGAAGAAACTGAGGCTGAGAGAAATTATGTTCAATGTCACATACTAAGTATACAGTGGAGTTAGTATTTGAGTTCAGGCAGTCTGGCTCCAGAGTCTGTGCTCCTTACCTATGTTCTATGCAGGGAGATTAATTGTTTAAAGCAGACACAGAAGACTGGTTGGGTTAAAAAAAAATTATACTCTGCCACTAACCAGTTGTGTAACTTTGAAGAATGAACCTCTCTGTCTCAATTATCTCTTCTGCAAAATGCTTATAAATATAGTAATTAAATTATCTCATGAGGATTTTTTAAGGATAAATAAGACACGTAAAGAATTTAAAAGAGTGTCTGGTGTATGATTGCTGCTGCTGCTAAGTCACTTCAGTCATGTCTGACTCTGTGTGACCCCATAGACGGCAGCCCACCAGGCTCCCCCGTTCCCGGGATTCTCTAGGCAAGAACACTGGAGTGGATTGCCATTTCCTTCTCCAATGTGTGAAAGTGAAAAGTGAAAGTGAAGTCGCTCAGTCATGTAAGACTCCTGGCGACCCCATGGACTGCAGCCTACCAGGCTCCTCCGTCCATGGGATTTTCTAGGCAAGAGTACTGGAGTGCTTGCCATTGCCTTCTCCGTGGTGTATGATTGAGTTCACTTCAGTTAAGTTCAGTCGCTCAGTCGTGTCCGACTCTCCGCGACCCCATGAATCACAGCAGGCCAGGCCTCCCTGTCCATCACCAACACCCGCAGTTCACTCAAACTCATATCCATCGAGCTGGTGATGCCATCCAGCCATCTCATTCTCGGTCGTCCCCTTCTCCTCCCGCCCCCAATCCCTCCCAGCATCAGAGTCTTTTCCAGTGAGTCAGCTCATCGCATGAGGTGGCCAAAGTATTGGAGTTTCAGTTTTAGCATCAGTCCTTCCAATGAACACCCAGGATTAATCTCCTCTAAAATGGACTGGTTGGATCTCCTTGCAGTCCAAGGGACTCTCAAGAGTCTTCTCCAGCACCACAGTTCAAAAGCATCAATTCTTCGGTGATCAGCTTTCTTCACAGTCCAACTCTCATATCCATACATGACCACGGGAAAAACCATAGCCTTGACTAGACGGACCTTGGTTGGCAAAGTAATGTCTCTGCTTTTTAATATGCTATTTAGTTTGGTCATGACTTTCCTTCCAAGGAGTAAGCGTCTTTTAATTTCATGGCTGCAATCAGCATCTGCAGTGATTTTGGAGTCCAAAAAAATAAAGTCTGACACTGTTTCCCCATCTATTTCCCGTGAAGTGATGGGACCAGAGGCCATGATCTTTGCTTTCTGAATGTTGAGCTCCAAGCCAACCTTTTCACTCTCTTCTTTCACTTTCATCAAGAGGCTTTTGAGTTCCTCTTCACTTTCTGCCATAAGGATGGTGTCATCTGCATATCTGAGGTTATTGATATTTCTCCCAGCAATCTTGATTCCAGCTTATGCTTCTTCCAGCCCAGCGTTCCTCATGATGTACTCTGCATATAAGTTAAATAAGCAGGGTGACAATATATAACCTTGACGAACTCCTTTTCCCATTTGGAACCAGTCTGTTGTTCCATGTCAGTTCTAACTGTTGCTTCCTGACCTGCATACAGATTTCTCAAGAGGCAGGTCAGGTGGTCTGGGATTCCCATCTCTTTCAGAATGTTCCACAGTTTATTGTGATCCACACAGTCAAAAGCTTTGGCATAGTTAATGAAGCAGAAATAGATGTTTTTCTGGAACTCTCTTGCTTTCTCCATGATCCAGCGGATGTTGGCAATTTGATCTCTGGTGCCTCTGCCTTTTCTAAAACCTGCTTGAACATCTGGGAGTTCACGGTTCACATATTGCTGAAGCCTGGCTTGGAGAAATTTGAGCATGACTTTACTAGTGTGTGAGATCAGTGCAATTGTGCGGTAGTTTGAGCATTCTTTGGCATTGCCTTTCTTTGGGATTGGAATGAAGACAGACATTTTCCAGTCCCGTGGCCACTGCTGAGTTTTCCAAATTTGCTGGCATATTGAGTGCAGCACTTTCACAGCATCATCTTTCAGGATTTGATATAGCTCAATTGTGTATGATTAGCATTATCTAAATATTAGCTAATACTACACAATCTACTTCATATTATAATTGGCCAGGAGAGGGATTGTCTGCCTTGAAAGAAACAACCGGATAATCTCAGAAAAATCAATCGGGCATTTTCAAAATTTCTCTGCTACCTACATTCATTTTTTAGCAGAATACCAAGTGAGATAGCTCTTTTCCTGTTGTTCTGTTTAACTGAACAATTAGGATTAAAGTCAGCATTTTCTTTAATGAGTTCTACAAATATATTAACCCTACTCTTTAAATTGGTCTTCCATGGACCTTTTTATTTTGTCATTGATATTAGCAAATTCAAAGTCATTGTTTTATTCACCTACTAATTGATTTTTTTCCCTAAAGGGGAGGATACCAAGAAAGTTTAAAAGGACACCTGAAAAATCACAATAACAGGACATATAGGAATAGAGATTATTAATGAAATGTACTTAATGTTTTATTCTTTTTCCAAAAATTGTGTTGTCATAAAACCTTCTTGATAGAACTAAATTATTTGTTTTGGCTCTAAAAGTTACCCATGCTTTATGAGTACTAGGGAATCATAACATAAAGGATAGAGTACACGGTGACACAGATCTGGATTTTAATCTTGGTTCTATTAATTATTAGTTGTATGACTTTGAACAAATTGTTTAACGTTTCTGAGTTTCTGTTTCTTAGTATGCATTGAATAAATATCTATTTTATAGGCTGGTTGTGAGCCCTATTGTACTGCAAGGAGATCTAACCAGTCCATTCTAAAGGAGATCAATCCTGGGTGTTCATTGGAATGACTGATGCTAAAGCTGAAACTGCAATACTTTGGCCACCTCATGCGACGAGTTGACTCACTGGAAAAGACTCTGATGCTGGGAAAGGTTGGGGGCGGGAGGAGAAGGGGACAACAGAGAATGAGATGGCTGGATGGCATCACCGACTCTGTGGACATGAGTTTGAGTGAACTCAGGGAGTTGGTGATGAACAGGGAGGCCTGGCCTGCTGTGATTCATGGGGTCGTGGAGTCGGACACCACTGAGCGACTTAACTGAACTGAACTGTGAGGCCTATAAAAGAATAAATTAATATAAAATATCTAATGTGTGTGTGTGTGTGCTCAGTTGGACAGTCATGTCCGACCCTTTGTGACCCCCATGGACTTCAGCCTACCAGACTCCCCTCTCCGTGGAATTTTCCAGACAAGAATACTGGAGTGGGTTGCCATTTCCTACTCAAGGGGATCTTCCTGATCCAGGAAGTGAATTTGTGTCTCCTGTATCTTCTGCTTTGGCAGGCAGGCTCTTTACCACTGAGCCACCTGGGAAACCTGGAAATAAACTACACCAACTCAAAGTTTCCTGAATATTGAATATTATAATTCTTCCAGTCTTTGTTAGTGGACTTCCTTGATGACTCAGGTTTTCCTGGTGGCTCATATGGTAAAGAGTCCACCAGCAAGGCAGGAGACCCGGGTTTGATCCCTGGGTTGGGAAGATTCCCTGGAGGAGAAAATGGCAACCTACTTCATTATTCTTGTCTGGAGAATTCCATGAACAGAGGAGCCTGGTGGGTTACAGTCCATGGGTTTGCAAAGAGTTGGACACGACTGAGTGATTAACACTTTCACTGATGGCTCAAATGGTAAAGAATCTATCTGCCTGCAGTGCTGAAGACTGGAGTTCAACCCCTGGGTCAAGAAGATACCCTGGAGAAGGGAATGGCAACCCACTCCAGTATTCTTGCCTGGAGAATTCCATGGGCAGAGGAGCCAGGTGGGCAACAGTCCATGGGGTCACAAAGAGTTGAGCATGACCGAGTGACTAACACACATAGTCTTTGTTAGAGGATGTAAACTTTTAGAAGTTATTAATGTAGGAATTTTATTATTTCTTATTAATACTCATAAATACTATAATGGAAAATAAAACGTTGGCTGAAATCAGGTTTTAGATTGTTTTTGGATTCTATTTATCCATTTTCTCTCTACCTTTATTATTGCAAAATCTAGGTTCTCTATTGGAATTGATAAGAACACTTGATAACTTGAGTCAATAAGTGTTTTATTAAATATGAAGACTTCTACAGTCATTCCTGAGTGTTTAATCTCAGTAGAATTTTACATAAATCAAGAAATAAATGGAAATCCTGATGAACTAAACATGGATTAATCCTTCAGTCATTTTTGGCAAAACATACAAATTTAATTCAGGTAATTAAATATTTTTCACAGCTGTAGCTTCATCATCCTCTATTTATAATCCTTAACCTATTACAAGCACTACATTGGATGCTTAATAAATGAAGTTCTAAAAATGATAACTTTCAGAAAAATGTGTTTACTGGTAGAACATAATGAATATATTTTATATAACTTTGTGTGTTATTAGAAATGTCCATGTTGAACTTATTTATATTTTTATCAGCATTGCAAAATCCAAGTGTATATAATTTATTAAAATACCTATTAAACTATACTTTATAGATGACAATTTTTCTAAATTTTATGAGCATTAAAATTGTACAAAAATAAATTATAATGCATTATGTTTTTGCTGATTATTGAGGTACTGAAAAATGGAGTAAAGTGGGTGATTATATTCAAAGATATATAGTTCCACATCTGGACTTAAAGAAATTCATCCAGGAAAATATGGGTACGGTTATAAAAATGTAGGTGGACAACATTTTATAGTTCAGGAAACAGACATGGAAAGAGATTAAAATCATATAGTTTTTACAGGCATTGATGAGATTTCACTAGACTATATATATGAAAACAGAGCCTTAGACTTATTCAGGGTTATAAAACTAGCGAGTAACATTTAGTGATTGAAACTCATATTTTACAATTTTTTTTTTAACATTATATTGGTTTTGCCATACATTGACATGAATCTGACCCGGGTGTACATGAGTTGCCCCTCCCGAACCCCCCTCCCACCTCCCTCCTCCCCTTATCCTCCCTCTGGGTCATCCCCGCATACCAGCCCCGAGCATCCTGTAACATGCATCGACCCAGTGTACTTTGTTCAATATCAAACTGTAGAAAGCATAAACTTCATTGTCTTTGTATCACATTTTAAAAGGTTTACCCCTCTACCAATTTTGTTGTTATTCTGAAGATTGTCAGTAAAAAGGGTTTTGATGATTTTTATTTCTAATAATAAATTTGGAAACTCAGCAGTGGCCACAGGACTGGAAAAGATTAGTTTTCATTCCACTCCCAAAGAGGACTACTGCCAAAGATTGTTCAAACTTCTGCACAATTGTACTCATCTCACATTCTAGCAAAGTAATGCTCAACATTTTCCAAGCCAGGCTTCAACAGTACATGAACCACGAACTTCCAGATGTTCAAGCTGGATTTAGAAAAGGCAGAGGAACCAGAGATCAAATTGCCATTGCCAACATCTGTTGGATTGTTGAAAAAGTAAGAGAGTTCCAGAAGAACATCTACTTCTGCTTTAATGACTATGCCAAAGCCTTTGACTGTGTGGATCACAACAAACTGGAAAATTCTGAAAGAGACAGGACTACCAGACCACCTGACTTGCCTCCTGAGAAATCTGTATGCACATCAAGAAGCAACAGTTAGAACTGGACATGGAACAACAGACTGGTTCCATTTTGGGAAAGGAGTACATCAAGGCTGTATATTGTCACCCTGCTTATTTAACATATATGCAGAGTACATCATGAGAAATGCCGGACCGGTTGAAAAACAAGCTGGAATCAAGATTGCTGGGAGAAATATCAATAACCTCAGATATGCAGATGAGACCACCTATATGGCAGAAAGCTAAAAAGAACTAAAGAGCCTCTTAATGAAAGTGAAAGAGGAGAGTTAAAAAAATTGGCTTAAAGCTCAACATTCAGAAAACTAATATCATGGCATCTGGTCCCATCACTTCATGCAAATAGATGGGAAAATAAGGGAAACAGTGAGAGATTTTATTTTCTTGGGCTCCAAAATCACTGCAGATGGTGGCTGCAGCCATGAAATTAAATGACACTTGCTCCTTGGAAGAAAGGCTATGACCAACCTAGACAGCATATTAAAAGGCAGAGACATTACTTTGCTGATAAAGGTTTGTCTAGTCAAATGAATGGTTTTTTCAGTAGTCATGTATGGATGTGAGAGTTGGACTATAAAGAAAGCTGAGCACCGAAAAATTGATGCTTTTAAAATGTAGTGTTGGAGAAGACTCTTGAGAGTCTCTTGGACAGCATCAAACCAGATATCAAGCCAGTCAATCCTAAAGGAAATCACTCCTGAATATTCATTGGCAGGCCTGATGCTGAAGCTGAAACCAATACGTTGGCCACCTGATGCAAAGAACTGACTCACTGGAAAAAAACCCAATGCCGGGAAAGACTGAAGGCAGGAAGAGAAGGAGACGACAGGATGAGATGGCTGGATGGCCTCACCAACTTGATGGACATGAGTTTAAGCAAACTTCAGGAGTTGGTGATGGACAGGGAAGCGTGGTGTGCTGCAGTTCATGAGGTTGTAGAGAGTCTAAGCGACCGAACCAAACTGAACTGATTCATACTGATGTGAGGTGATACCTCACTGTAGTTTTGATGTGCATTTCTCTAGTAATTACTGATGTTGAACATATGCTTGTGGCCATCTCTATGTCTTCTTTGGAGAAATGTCTATTTAGATCTTCTGCCTATTTTTTCACGGGGTTTTTTGTTTTTTGATGTAGAGTTGCTTGAGCTGTTTAGCCTTCCTTTTCTTAATATTGTGTAACACATTGATTTATGAATATTAAGCCATCCTTGTACCCTGGAATAAGTCCAACTTGATCACGGTATATGACTCTTCTTATATATTGTTGCATTTGGTTTGCTAATATTAAAAAAAAAAAAACTTTGGCCTGTAATTTTATTTTTTTGTAGTGTTTGTATTTTTTTTTTTTAGATTCAAGGTAATGGTGGCCTCATAGAATGAATTTGGGAGTATATCATCTTCTTGAATTTTTTGGAATAATTTGAGAGGGATGGGTATTGAATCTTTTTGAAAATCTTGTTTATTTCTGCTTTCATTGCTTTTTTTTTTGTATCAGATTCAAAAAAATCATTGCCAAGACCCATGTTGAGAAGGATATCTTCTATGTTTTATTTAGTAGTTTTTTTGGTTCTAGGTTTAACATTTAAGTCTGTAATCCATTTTCAGTTAATTTTTGGTCATGGTGTAGACAGTGGTGTAGTTTCATTATTTTGCATGTGATCATCCAGTTTTCTCAACACAATTTGTTGAGGAGACTGTCCTTTCCCATTTATATCCCTGGTTCCTTTGTCATACATTAATTGACCATATATGCATGAGTTTATTCCTGGGCTTTCTTTTTGGTTCCACTGGGTTGTATGTCTGATTTTTTACCAATACCATACGGTTTGGATTACTATAGTTTTGTAATCTACTTTGAAATCAGGAAATGTGATACCTCCTGCTTTGTTTTTCTTTCTCCATTTTGCTTTGGTTCTTTTGAGTCTGTTTTAGTTTCATACAAATTTTAGGATTTTTTGTTCCATTTCTGTGAAAAATACCATTGGAATTTTGATAGAGATTATACTGAATCTGTGGATTGCTTTGGGTGTGGACATTTTAACAATATTAATTCTAATCCATGAAGCATGATGTGCCTTTCCATTTATTATGTCTTCTTCAATTTCTTTCATCAGTGTTTATAGGTTTCCATTTAAACCTTGATTAAATTCATCTGTTAGGTATTTATTTTTTTGATGGTGTGAGTGGAATTGTTTTCTTACATTCTCTTTCTGAAAGTAAATTATTATTGTATATCAATGCAGCTGATTTTTATATATTGATTTTGTATCCTGCAACTTTACAGAATTTATTAGTTCCAACATTTTTTTTTTTTTTTTGGTGGAGTCTTTAGGGTTTCCTCTGTACAATAACAGACTTCCCTGATAGCTCAGCTGGTAAAGAATCTGCCTGCATTACAGAAGACCCCAGTTTGATTACTGGTTTGGGAAAATCCCCTGGAGAAAAGATAGGGTACCTACTCCAGTATTCTGGGGCTTTCCTGGTGGCTAAGACAGTAAAGAATCTACCTAAGTGGGGGAGACCTGATTTTGATCCCCGGGTTGGGAAGATCCCCTGGAGGAGGGCATGGCAACCCACTCCAGTATTCTTGCCTGGAGAATCCCCATGGACAGAGGAGCCTGGTGGACATAGTCCATGGGGTTGCAAAGAGTTGGACACGACTGAGCAACCAAGCCAGCACAGCACAGCACATTTATGGTATCATATCATCTGCAAATAGTGATAGTTTTACTTCTTCCTTTCCAGTTTGCAAGCCTTGCGTTTATTTTTATTGACTAATTTCTCTGACTAGGACCCAAAAACCTACGTTTTATAAATTCTATTTTATCCTAGATTTCAGAAGCTTACAAAGCAATAGTTCTTTACAAACCATATCTTATTATTTTCAAGAGATTCTGCCTTGTTTTATTGGGAACAATTTATAGATCACAAAATTTTCTTAAATTGCTAAGCTTTTCTGCTTGATAGTAGCCCTAAAGAAGGCAGATATATAGGTATCATTCAAGGTTGTTAGCCTTGAAATGGCATAGACACAATGAGTGTAGGATATTGACAACAGAGTGTTTGAAGTGTTGGGATGTATAGATAGGGAAAATAAACAGATGTCAGTAAAGTTGAGGACCCAGTGAGGTAAAAGATAATGGAAGTAGATGGAAGGATAAGGGATTGGAGTCAGAAAGTTGTACTATATTTTGATATTCAGGTATTCACTAGAACACTTAGTTTTGTTTGCTTGGTTTTTTTTCACCGTGCCATGTGGCTTCTTGGATTTTACTTTCCCAACAAAGGATCAAACCTGTTCCCCCTGCAGTAGAAACATGGAGTCCTAACCACTGGACTTCAGGGAATTCTGTATAGCATCTAGTTTAACTAGAGAAAAATAACTAAAACCCATAGAGTCAAAGCTATGGTTTTTCCAGTAGTCATGTATGGATGTGAGATTTGGACCGTAAAGAAGGCTGAGTGCTGAATAATTGATGCTTTCAAATTGTGGTGTTGGAGAAGACTTTTGAAAGGCCCTTGGACAGCAAGGAGATCAAGCCAGTCAATCGTAGAGGAAACCAACCCTGAATAATCACTGGAAGGACTGACGCTGAAGCTGAAGTTCCAGAACTTTGGCCACCTGATGTGAAGAGCCGCCTCATTGGAAAAGACCCTGATACTGGGAAAGATTGAATGTAGAAGGAATAGGGGATGACAGAGGACGAGACGGTTGGATGGCATCACCTATTCAATGGACATGAGTTTGAGCAAACTCCAGGAGATGGAGAAAGACAGGGAAACCTGATGTGCTGCAGTCAATGGGATCACAAAGAGTTCCATATGACTGAACAACAAGAAGCAGCCTAATTACTGGTTTGATTAAATTTTTGGCTGACTTGAATTAGAGAGTATTTTTCCCTGAGAATTCAAGATGGTGAATATAAGTTAAATATTATTAAAATACTTCCCAGTTTATTTGTATACAATTGTCAAATTCGATACAGCAAACAGGGATATTCTCTATGTTACCAGCTTAGAGTATATTGTCATTTAAAAACCAATATAACCAAATAAAATGCTAATAAAATAAAAGTATATTCATGAAATAAAGTTTCAAAAGTGCTCATTGTCACTATTGATTTAAAGAGGAAAGTTTATGGTGAATAAGGACAAAAATAATGTCAAATATTCTGAGGTTAGATTTATTCTTTAATAATTGCTTTCATGTTCACACACTTCTAGGAAAAAAGAGCCATAATATAATGCTTTCTTCTTAATTTCCCATAAACAGAATATTTACATTAACATACATTTAAAATTTTTCTGCTTCTAAGGTATCAAAGTTTATTTTCTTTTGAATAAATCATCAAAGACTTTGTCAAGTATTACTTTGTTTTTAATTAGAATCCACAGATATTTATGAAACCAGTTTGTTTTTGTGGGGTTGAAAGTTTTGAAATATAAATTGGCATTGAGTGTCTAATACATATTAAATTTATTATTGCAATTATACTACCATTCTTTATTGAATAAACGTTTTACTCCAGAGCACCTACTTGAGTGTTGTGTTGTTTTTATAGTTGACCTGTAGAGGTCACTATTAACAGGCAAATGAAAAGCCTGTTAGAATTACAGGTTAATATAGTTCAAGTCTGTTTGTCCCATATCACTGGAAAGACATGGCACTACTTTATATTAAGACATCATAGAAATATGACACAACTTTAAAATCAGAATAGTTTTAGATAATTATATAATAAAAATCGATGTTATTACTTGGATTATTAGCCACAATCTCATGATTTAAAACTTCCCATCTCTGAAATTACTTAAATTGAAAACAAAAAGTGACCTCAATAAATTGAGTTCTAATGATTTCCTATTATTTACTTATTTTCTCTAATATTTAGTGTCAGAATATATGGTAAAGACAGAGATGGAAACTGGATTTTGTTTGGACTCAAACCAAACATGAGTATCTTTAGAAAGTGTAAATTTTACCCCATTAAAAAAAAAAAAAAAACCCTGTTAAAATTTTAATAAAAAGTTGTATAAAGTAACCATTTTTAATATTTATTTAGTTGGATGGTAATCAAGTGGATATATCTAGGGAAAGATAGGAGGACTGCTTAACAGGGAAACCACCCTTACCATGCAAATGCCAGTAAAACCTCCTTAAAATGAAGGGAATCTGTCATTTTGTGTAAATTCTCTTCTGCTTCCATAAACACAGCCGTAATCAATTAAAGACCCACTTGTGAAGGAGTCATTGTTTGCAGTTCCATTCAGACATTGCTGAGTTGTCTTTTAGACTGCCCATGCGGAAAGCCTGGTAAGGTGATGAGAAAGTTCAAAGCACCTAACTTTGCAATGTGAATTTTGTTATTGAGACTTCTCTATATCTTTTTTATTCATTTTAAACTTTGGAGTGTAGTATGTGTTGATTGGTGATTCTAGGAAATGGAGGGGGCTTAAGAATGTAGCAAAGAATGAAAATGATCTAATGATGTAATTCCATGTGACTTTCAGATTGCAATGCCTCATAGATTAGTTCAAGAGACATCAGTGCTGAAAATGTTCACGAAGATAAATAATATTATTTTATCATAAGAGTTTTAGTAGAAAGTAAGAGTGCTTTCTCCAACACTAATAAATCTTTCATTAATTTTTGTCATAGTCAGAGTTTTATTTTTGTTCTCAACCTCTCCCTTGCACTCTTAATTTAAGCTGGACATTATTATTATATTATTATTGGTACCAATACATATTATTGGTACTAAAATGGTCAATATCCAGTTTTGGTTGCTGGATTTGGGAAACTGGTGGAATTTTTTCAAAGAGGTAGATGTAAAAATATTTCAGAGAGAATTTAGCATAAGTGATTTAAGACATTAAGATAAAAAATGTCTCAATACAAATGATTTAATGTTATTGATATGTACTAAACTAGAGAGAGTAACGAAATTATCCTCAGGTTTAGGAATACAAGTTACTTAGTATATTAAAGTAAATTCTCATATGGTAAGCCTAAAGGCTAAGAAAGAAATATCATAATGTTAGTGTCAGGACCTCACCTTATCAGAATGGGAATCTAACTTGTGGGTCACTTTTGATCCTTTGCTGTCTGGACAGAAATAGACCAACTTTCTCACCTGATTGCCTGAAGAATACTCTGGCATAGGTCTGGAAAGTCACATTCAACCATATTTAGCAGGATAGTTAAACCAAATGTAAAAGATTTGGGGATGGAAATTAAGGAATGGAGCGATCTAACAAAAATGTTTCCTAAGATCCCTTTGCTAGATCAAATGGAGGGAACAACTTTCCTTGGGACTACAATTTAATAAAACTACCACCTCTGTCACTGTTATGCAAACACATAGCCTCTCTCTTTTCCTTGTGTGATAAAACTGAGGCGGTTATAAGGAAGAGCCTCAGTGTCCAGACCAGCCACTCTACAGATGACTCAGGACTACACCTTCACTAAATCCATTCATTACAGTGGCCCTAGTGGGAGTTACAAGTGAAGCCTGCCAATTAGACATTGGTAATGTGGACTCTACTTTAGGGAATTGGGCAAGACTGCCAGAATTCATTCCTGAACTTTAGCAGCCACAAAAGAGTATTTTTCTGTCGTCTGTAACTGATTCAAAACCGGGTCTCAAAAGGACAAGCTTCCTTTTGTGCACCATCTTTCTGAAAGTCCAACAACTAATAATGTTACAAACATCAGGTTTTTCACAAGATTACAAGAAACATCTGACAAAGGAGAAACAAAGAAAAAGAAATGTCATCTTTTGACTTGATTAGCCTCTGCTTCACTGTTTTCCAATTTTAGAACATTCTCTTTGGAAAATTATTTTGTGGTTATTTACCACCAATTAATGGTACCTATTTGTTAGATGCAAGATTAAATTGTGATATATCAAGGATAATAAAAAGTTTCCAGAATTTTTAGATGTTGATTAAAGCATTTCATGTTCGGGTTAGTTCATATTCAAAACTGCTAGCACTTACCTTGAAAACATATTTCCAAAATCCTATCCTGAAGCTGTATTGGCATCACTACTTTCTTCTCTACTAATAATCACACATAAACGTGAATGCTTTGCCTTCAAGTTCACTAATTTTTTTAAATTTTTATGTTTTAGTTAATTTGAATGCTTGGGAATCTTTTGAAATTTTTTAAGAAGCAAAGGTAGATTTTCTTAACAAAGATGTTATTACTACAATAAACAAATCTCAGAAAATTTTCAGGTCATTTTGTGGAAAATAACAGAGAGCTCTAAATATAGGAACATTAGATAGTAAAGCTCATAGAGTTAGCCCCTGTAGACTTTAACAAGAAAGATTTGACTGTGTACCTTTATATCAAGTGTTGTTGTGTGTTTTTTTTCCTTTTTAAATCAATGTACTCTTTTGGCTTCTAGTCCTAATTTTACTTCAGAAATTATTTTTAATGTGCTTTAGACAGGGGCCTTCTGTCCAGGTCTTGAATGCAAGTACTGTATCTTTGTTTTGTATTCTTGTACAAATATATTTTATTGGGAACCTATTTCAAAATGCTTGTTAAACATATGACCTTATTCACATGAATGCATTCAAGTGCTGTAAATGTAGGGGCAGATGTTGGAACAGAGGAACCAATGTCTCATATTCATGGCTGCAGCTTACTGTTTGAGGCAAGAGGTTTCCTTCATCAGATCACTGCTGGTGCACATGCTGCACTATGTACATACTTCTTGCTGCTGTGACTCACACACACAGGCATGCACCCACACACACACACACACACACCCACACACACACACACACTTCCCTATGATTTAAGGGGAAAAAAACGCATCAGTCATAAAGCTCAGGAGTTGAAAGTAAGAGAGTAAGGCTGGGATAGTAACAGTTCAGAACTTGAATGAATTGCCAGTTTTCACCAAGTAACTGGCTGGCCTTCTCAGGCAGGCTCCAAATTCCTGTTGAAATGAAGACTTTCTTTCCTGGACTAGGTCTGGCATTCCTGGGAAACAATGGCCCTTTTCAAATAGGCTCTGAAATTTCACAGGTGAAGGGAGAGGGGCAGTCATTTGATCCCACCCACAAGAAGCCTGTTACAAAGTGAAGACAGCCTATCGTGGAAATGCAGGCAAAGCTGGCTAGTGGCTAAGAACTTCAATCTAGACCCACAGTTCTGCAGATCTCTGTGAAATATGAATAAATTTCAACGTTGTGTCTTTGACTCATATTACAACTCTTTTTCTAGATTTTCTTAAGAGTGGTCTGCAAAACCACCAAAATAGGATTTTATTTCGTGTATTGGAAAAGCAGTATTCTGGCTTGTCTTTCATTATATATTGATATTAGAACTATAAAATAAAGAATTCAATTGCTGCTACGTGTGTTTGTGTGTGTGTGTGTGTGTGTGATTTTGGAAGACATACAAGGTAAAAATATTCCATAGATATATAAACATACACCTATATAATTACATACATATACACATGAATATAAGTAATGATTTTATGTTGTATTATTTCCAAAATGATTTTAAGTAAGATCTCCTTATAATTCAATAATTTAAAAATTAAAAAATGTTCAAGTAAGTTTATGAATCATAAATGGAAGTATAGACTAGGAATCCCCAACCACTGGGATCTAATGCCTGATGAACTGAGGTGGAGCTGAAGTAATAATAATAGAAATAAGGTACACAATAAATGTTAATGCACTTGAATCATCCTGAAACCAACCCTTTCCCCCATTTCATGGAAAAGTTATCTTCCACAAAACCAGTCCCTGATGCCAAAAAGGTCGGGAACGGATGGTATAGACAATATCAGTTTGAAAGAATTTGACCACACTGATCACCATACTTAGATGTACAATTCACTTCATAGATTTTATGAAAACTTATATTTGAGCAGATGTTGCAGTAACTGAATGAGATAACTGAGTATTTCAGTACTCAGCTTCATGAATAAGAAAACTAATGAAAGTTCAGATTTATCATTAGTAAACTGGGAGTATGTACCTGTTTAGCAAGAGACTGAGTCTTTTCTTCTTTTTGACAGTTCTGATAACTCCCCCAAGATTGATGACACAACCAGTATGTAACCTAACTTGAAGACTTATTTTGAACACGGATTACTGAAGACTCAGGAAGTGAAAGCAAATAATACATAATTTTAATTATTTATTATTATTATAAGTAAATATAAAAATAAATAATAGAACTATTTATGATATTATCACTCTGTATAGACTTTCTCTAAGAAACCTGATTATCTGGTCATTATGTAGCATTTTCATATTAAAATTTTTTTTAAGTTGTTTCAGTTATTACATGGTAATCTTTCCCCTACCCTCACTGGCCTCAATTCTAGCAGCAATCAGAGTATTTTGAGCTTGTGTCTTTTTTTTTTCCTGTACTCAGTTGCTTCGGTTGTGTCCGACTCTTTGTGACCCTATGGATTATAGCTCACCTGGCTCCTCTGTCCATGGGATTCTCCAGACAAGAATACTGGAGTGGTTGCCATGTCCTTCTCCAGGGGATCTTCGCAACTAGGGATTGAACACACGTCCTCTGTGGCTCCTGCATTGTAGGGAGATTCTTTTGCCACTGAGCCATCAGGGTTTGAACTTATTACAATATTGCTTCTGTTTTATGTTTTGGTTCTTTGGCCACAAGGCATGTGGGATCTTAGCTCCCTGACTAGGGATCAAACCGGTACCTCCTGCATTGTCTTAACCACTGGACAGCCATGGAAATCTCAAGCTTATGTCTTATAAAAAGGGTGAAAGAGCAGAACACCAACAATAAAACCAAATTATCAGTGCTTGCGTGCAAAAATTTTTAAATTTTTTTTTTTTAAAAGCACAAAAACAAAAAGCATGTTAAAAAAAAAGATGCATTAATACATTAACACATCATCAATCAAAATCAGTTTCCCCAACCTACAAAGAAAAATTTGAGGAGTGAAGAAGAGAACAAGAAATAAAGGGTAAAGAGTGTTTAGATATTGGTGCATCACTTGAGAAAAGATTCTGGGTATCTGTTTCCTCATCTCCTCGGTTATAGAGAATTAACAATAGAACCAATGGTTAAATTTGGGATTCTAGAACTAAGAGACCTGATACTTCCCAAATGGAGCTTATAGAGGCATCTAGCTTTATGTCTGTCCTACTCCTCTACCCTTATTCAAACCTCTTCCCCCTTGCATGGAGAGAAATAAAAGAGTGGAGATGGATGAGGTGTTCAATATACAGCACTAAGGTGACCCTGTAGTATCTCTTGCTCCATATACATATAGTAGCCCAGACAGCAGCAGAATGTTTTCCAGTGAACTGAGAGCAGCACAGATATAGTATAGAAAACCAACAGACTGGGGGAGGCCAGTTTTCCCTAGTCCTTGGCCAATTTTCCCTGCTAATCTGTGTGAAAATTCAGCTCAACAGTTAATTAGTAAACAGATCTATATGTCATGAAGATTTTGTAAGTAAATAAAGGACAGTATCTGCTTCTAAAAAGAATGTAATTTAGACTTTTTAGGGGACATAAGAATATAATATTTATATAAATATGTATAATACAAAGCAGAATGTGATACATGCAGAACACATTATTGAAATGAGAATATTTTTACCTAATTTTGACTGAAGTAATAATACAAGAGATATGAAATGAATATGAGACAGACCTTACCCTTTGCTCATTTGCTGAATATAAAAAGGAAAATCCAGGAACTCAGTTTTATGATTTTTGAAACCCTCAGGTACTTCAAGGACATAAACTATCAGAATATAGAGATGTTTTGAGAAGAATTTTTTTCAAGAAAGTGATGCAGTAAATCTTACCTTCTCTTCTCAGAAAGGTAATGTGGCTCTTCCTGTTGAAAAGAGTGGTCTTCAACACCTGGATACAGATGCTTACCTGATCTATCTAAAGGGTGAAAAAAAAAAAAATTAGCTGCTTTGTGTAGAGCCAGGAAACTGTTGCTGTTGCTTTGAGACTAGCCTTTTCTAGAGCTTGAGGCAAAGGGTGTGTGAATAGATCAGCTATGGGCTATGTGGGCAACAGCGGGTTAAAATCCATTTAAGGACTGTCCAAGAAGATCAATAGGGATTGTTGAAGATTCTTCAATAGTTTGAGGTTAATGTAAGGAAAGGGGACTTCCCCGGTGACTCAGATGGTAAAGAATCACCTGCAATGCAGGAGGTGCAAAAGACACGGTTGCAATCCCTGGGTTAGGAAGATTCCCTGGAGAAGGGAATGGCAATCCACTCCAGTATTCTTGCCTGGGAAATCCCATGGACAGAGAAGCCTGATGGGCTACAGTCCATAGGGTCACAAAGGGTAGGACATTAGTGAGTGACTGACTAACACTTTCACTATTTCACTTTCATGGGACAGAAATCTCCAGGGAAGTTAGAGACTGATGGGGTCCAGCCAGAAGAATGAAAACCACAGCTATGAAAACCTCCAAAATCCACAAAATCATCCCATAAAAGAGGAAGTTTTGTCCCATAAGAGAGACATTTGGCCAATGTCCAGCAGAGAATATGGCACAATCAATCAAAAGAAAATAATTTTACTCTCACTTTTCCTACTTACTTTGAGCCTGGAGGAATATGAGAAATCTGATAACCTGTTAGTGAACAGGGAGACATGGAAGGAAAAAGAGCACTGGACCACTCATAGGTCTTCGGAAGAAGAAAAATGTTAATTTGAATGTCTATTGAAACATTAATCAATAACCTGGAATGTATACGTTATAATTATTGAACTGACACAACCACCAATACAAAATAAAGTTTTTAAAAATAAATAAGAAAATTATTTCTCTGAAAAATAAAAAAGGGCATTGAAGATAAAACAGAATTGTTATTTTTGACTTATCCTATAAGACTTGTGTTCAATATACTAATTGTATATCTTATAAAATATGTATGAAATTCTGTGCAGTCACATGTAGTGGATAGACTATTTCTATATCTGGGTTAGGGAGAAATTTCTTATAGTATAAAGATCACTGGATAAGGACTTGCTGGAGCACTGTTTTAGTCTTAGCTCTATCTACTTTTCTATACTGGGTCACCTTATGATTTTCACAGCTTTTCTTAATCTCAACTTCCCATGTAAGAGTGAGTAAAAATGTAATAATGCCATATGAAATACCTTTTCCTCTAAATGAGATCATTTAGAGCAAATGTGATGATATAATGAATACATTTCAATATTAAGTACAATACATATGTAGTATTGTATAGTTAAAATCATAATGATCACTCTCAGGGAAATTATGAACTCAAATTACTTTGTTATAGAAAAGGCTTTAGTTTTTTTATTTTGAGGTGGTAGGGGGTTCAAGATGGGGAACACATGTACACCCAGGGCAGATTCATGTAAATGTATGGCAAAACCAATACAATAATGTAAAGTAATTAGCCTCCAATTAAAATAAATAAATTAAATTAAAAAATAAAATTTGTATTAATAATCATTTGAGACATTTTTTAAACACACAGCACAAACATACTTGACTTATGATTTATCATATTTTTTTTATTCATACTTTTTGTTGGCATCCTAAAACAAGACTTTTTGTCTTAAGTTTAAAATGTAAAATAATTAAGAACATAATAGTAGGTTTCAAGAACATACAGTAATTATTAATGAACATGAGTACATGTGTAAACATACACACAAATACATATATATGTATATAAGTATATACACAAGCATATATTGGTATATATTATATACTCATATCAGTATATAATATATACTTATATTTAATATACTTGCTTCTTGGAAGAAAAGCTATAACAATATGAGACAGCGTATTAAAAACCAGAGACAATACTTTACCGGCAAAGGTCCTTGTGGTCAAAGTTCTGGTTTTTCCAATAGTCATGTATGGATGTTAGAGTTGGACCATAAAGAAAGCTGAGCATTGAAGAATTGATGCTTTCGAGCTGTGGTGTTGGAGAAGACTCTTAAGAGTCCTTCGGACAGCAAGGAGATCAATCCAATCAATCCTAAAGGAAATCAACTCTGGATATTTGTTTGAAGGACTGATGCTGAAACTGAAGCTCCAGTACTTTAGCCACTTGATGGGAAGAACCAACTCACTGGAAAAGACCTTGATACTGGGAAAGGTTGAAGGCAGGAGAAGAAGGGGACGGCAGGGGATGAGATGATCGTATGGCATCAAACTCAATGGACATGAGTTTGAGCATGTCACCAACTCAAGGAGATGGTGAAGGACAGGGAAGCCTGGCATGCTGCAGTCCATAGGGTGGCAAAGAGTCGGACATGACTGAGTGACTGAACAACAACAGCAATGTAATATATAGCATATGTTTTCTTAGTTGTGTGTATATTGTGTTTTTATGTGTATATGCAGTGGCATATATACACAAAACTGTATATAAGCATGTGTATATAGTTAATTTAATTTTCATAATAACCCTGTGAAATCTATATGATTTTTTCTGTATGTTACAGATCAAGGAACCTGAGACACATAAAGTTTAAATAACTTGATCAAGGTCACACAGTAAATGATAAAGCCGGGAGTTATACCTAAAAAAATAGCACCAGAATTTGTTCTCTGTAAGTATATATTTTATTCCCACTATGTAAAGAGAGGTACAATGCAACTCATGTAGGAATTAGAAGGCAAATGATTAAAAATCAGCTTTTGAAAGGTCAGTGTTTATGTAAGTGAAGATTAATAATTCAGCCAGAAAGTAGGAAATTGATAAGAATTTTCAGGGTTCTATTAGTCTCCCATAAATGAGGATAGATGACTTCTCACTTATGTCATGTCAAATGAGAGGAACATCAAAAAGAATACAAATAGAACGCAATAAGTGCCCTTTGCAGCTTGGAATAGAGACATTCCCGTGTCTGATTCACATCTAAGAAATCTAAACAACAAAGCCTGGGAAAAGCTGCTTATGGCTAAATATAATATAGGACCCTATCCTAGAAAAATGCTTTCATAATAAAGTTTCATACAGGAAAAAAATAATTGCAAATTTTCACTTTAATTCAGTAAATTCTAGTTTGTTATTTTTATTATGAAAACAAAAAAGTACATGTTGTTTTATTCTTTTCTGTTTATTGATTTTTCTCCTTTATTTTAAACATAGGTAAGCTGAAGAAATCAAAGATTTAGTGATTTGCAAATTCCAGTAAAAAAAAAAAATTCATGGCTGGAGCCAAGAATCTCTCACTATGAGACCATTGTCCTTTAATGTACTGTGCAATATGTTCCTTCTTTGAAAATATGACAGATTCATTTCCTTGGGAAGAAGGACTGATGTAGATATATGTAATCAACCACAAAGTTGGATTTACATCATTTCAATGTCTTCCTCAAGTGACAATAAACATACCTTTAACATTATACAAACAATTTACAGGTGGTCTAAAATGTGTTTGGACCCTATTAAAAATGTTGGGAGGGAATAGTCCAGGTAAAACTATTCGCAAGACTTTTGTATTTATACGTGCCTTAGAAATGCCTTGAGAAACCCCCCACACCACTGTGGACCATACCTGCAGGTTATTTGGTTCCTCCTACTGTCATGTTAGACCTGATAATTAATATTTGTAAAACACTTTTGAAAGTTTGGTGCACTTATAAATTATTTTCTTGTTCTTTTTGGATACAACAATGAGTCTAGAGAAATAGAGATTGATAACTGGAAGAGAAATGACTTCAACTTGTCTCAGTGAGTGACAGCACAGTCTTGATATTGTGACTTTTCCCATCCCATTATTGAGTAGCCTTGAGTCAAATTGTTTTGGAAGGAAATAGGTAGCAGTTGACCTTAGTCATTTGATTAGGTTCACTTCCAGAGAAGTTCAGAAAGAGATTTTCATTGTAGTTCCTGGATATTATATAAAAATGCATCATGTTTAAGATGTCTTTGCCTTCCAGTGAGTTATAATATAAAAAGAGATTAGATCTTACTCAGTATTTTAGCATGGTACCATAAAATGAGCTGGGAAAATTTGATATTTACAACTATATTTGTGAAGTGGGTCAGTTTGGAGATCAAATTTTTCATACTACTTAAAGAACCAAATAAGGTATTTCAAGTGTATTTATTCTAGAAGAATAGAGTTGAAATCTTAATTAGGTTTCTCCATTGTATAGTTTTAGGTTTTGTTTTATATAGCCACTGTTCTTAATGAGTACTTATGAAAAGAGAAAAATAAGACTTAGACTCTACCAGACCCCTTTCATTTGTACATGTAGAATGGGTTCTTTTTCTTCTGTTGGAACTCAGTTTCACTAAACTGGTATTCTATTTGGCTTGGTAGCATTTTTAGTTAAATAAATGCAGAAATTTAAGAAACATAAGGTACAAGGTTCACCTTATCCTACACAATTCAAGAAAAATAGAATTTAAATATCTAGCCATATTTATTCCAAATATTAGCTAAAAGCTATTTAGCTCTTTTGGAGCTATTGGCCTCCAAAATCACTGTAGATGGTGACTAGAGCCATGAAATTAAAAGATGCTTTCTCCTTGGAAGAAAAACTGTGATGAACCTAGACAGCATATGAAAAAGCAGAGACACTAATTTACTGACAAAGGTCTGTTTAGTCAAAGCTATGGTTTTTCCAGTAGTCATGTATGGATGTGAGAGTTGGACCATAAAGAAAGCTGAGCACCAAAGAATTGATGCTTTTGAACTGTGGTGTTGGAGAAGACTCTTGAGAGTCCCTTGGACTGCAAGGAGATCCTACCAGTCCATCCTAAAGAAAATCAGTCCTGAATATTCATTGAAAGGACTGATAGTGAAGTTGAAACTCCAATACTCTGGACACCTGAAGTGAAGAACAGACTCACTGGAAAAGACTCTGATGCTGGGAAAGGTTGAAGGCAGGAAGAGAAGGGGATGACAGAAGATGAGATGGTTGGATGGCATCACTGACTCTATGGACATGAATTTGAGCCAGCTCCAGGAGCTGGTGATGGACAGGGAAGCCTGGAGTGCTGCACTCCATGAGGTTGCACAGAGTTGGACATGACTGAGCGACTGAACTGAACTGAAATAGCTCTATATATAATCAAGTAAGTAAAATAGTATGTGCAGATTATTCTCTTGAACTCTTATATATTACCGGTTTTTAAGTGAAAAAAATATAAAAAATTACAAGATTTTAGAGAAGTATATTGCTAGCCTCATCTCTTGTAAACCATACACTATAAAATATATTAAAAGGTGAATAGTTTCATAAAGTTATCAAAGCAATTCAAATATAACAAATACAAATTATTTACTGGAAGAAGAAGAACTGCATATTTTATTTCCTAATCTTAGAAAAAGTAAAGGCTATTGGACTTCAAAAATTACGCTAAAATGTGGCACAATTAGCATAATAGATACTATCAGTATCTGACATGTAAAATATTGTGTATTTACTCATCAAAGAAAAGTTACTCTTTCTGAGTACATATACTTGATAGCTCTTTTTCTTTTATTTATTTATTTATTTTACCACTTGTGTATGGTTTGGAAAGGAGGTCTGACAGATAGTTTCAGTTTGTTTCAGTTCAGTTCATTTGCTCAGTCGTGTCCGACTCTTTGCAACCCCATGAATTGCAGCACGCCAGGCCTCCCTGTCCATCACCAACCACCGTTTACACTGCACCATTTGAAGTTAAAGGTACCTGGATTTGAGTCTTACACTACGTACCAATTTATTGTTTGGCTAGGTAAAGGTGGATGATAGGGACTCCCCTGGTGGCCCAGTGGAAACACCAATACAGTATTGCTAAGTCACTTCAGTCGTGTCCGACTCCGTGTGAACCCATAGACGGAAGCCCACCAGGCTCCCCTGTCCCTGGGATTCTCCAGGCAAGAACACTGGAGTGGGTTGCCGTTTCCTTCTCCAATGTGTGAAAGTGAAAAGTGAAAGTGAAATCGCTCAGTCGTGTCCGACCCATAGCGACCCCACGGACTGCAGCCTACCAGGCTCCTCCATCCATGGGATTTTCTAGGCAAGAGTACTGGAGTGGCTTGCCATTGCCTTCTCCGCCAATACAGTATACTAACGCATATATATGGAATTTAGAAAGATGGAAATGATAACCCTGTATGCTGCTGCTGCTGCTGCTAAGTCACTTCAGTCATGAGACAGCAAAAGAGACACAGGTGTTTAGAATAGTCTTTGGGATTCTGTGGGAGAGGGTGAGGGTGGGATGATATGGGAGAATGGCATTGAAACATGTATATTATCATATGTGAAACGAGTCACCAGTCCAGATTCAACACATGATACAGGAAGCTCGGGGCTGGTGCACGGGGATGACCCAGAGGGAGGATAAGGGGAGGTGGGAGGGGGGTTCAGGAAGGGGAACTCATGTACACCTGGGGCAGATTCATGTCAATGTATGGCAAAACCAACCAATATAATATTGTCAAATAATTAGCCTCCAATAAAAAATAAATAAAAAAATAAAAGAATTCTCCTTCCAATACAGAAGATACTGGTTTGATACCTGGTTAGGGAGTCAAGAACCCACATGTCTTGGTGCCAAAAACCAAAGCATGAAAAGAAAAAAGAATCAATATTATAACAAATTTAACAAAGACTTTAAAAATGACTTGCATCAACAAAAATCTTAGGAAAATAGCAGGATAGATAATAATGCTGCTTTTTCATAGTGCTGTTGTGTAGTTTATCTTGATTCAGAATATTGTAAAGATCCCCTTTTGTCATCCATCGTAGGGAACGATGATGATAGATAGGATAAAGTGATAATAAATATTAACCACAACATGCTTACACATGTAAGCTAACCCTCTTAGAATATAATTTTAAAATGTAAGAATATAAATATGTATTTAATAACTTTAAAAATTTTAGAACAATTTTAGATATACATAATTATAACATGGATAGTACAATAATTCTGTATACTCTACACCCTATTTCATCTATTATTAGCATCTTGTATGAGTATTTAAACTTTGCTGGAGAAGACTCTTGAGAGTCCCTTGGACTGCAAGGAGATCCAACCAGTCCATTCTAAAGGAGATCAATCCTGGGTGTTCATTGGAAGGACTGATGCTAAAGCTGAAACTCCAATACTTTGGCTACCTCATGCAAATAGTTGACTTACTGGAAAAGACTCTGATGCTGGGAAGGATTGGGGGCAGGAGGAGAAGGAGACGACAGAGAATGAGATGGCTGGACGGCATCACCGACTCGATGGACGTGAGTTTGAGTGAACTCCAGGAGTTGGTGATGGACAGGGAGGCCTGGCGTGCTATGATTCATGGGGTCGCAAAGAGTCAGACAGGACTGAGCAACTGAACTGAATCAACACTGATACATTTTTATTAAATAAATTTCATACTTCATTCACATTAGTCAGTTTTCCCCTGATATTCTTTTTCTGATCCTATCTAGGATGTCACATTACATTTACTTGTCATATTTCCTTAGGCTCTTAGCAAACACTCTCTTCCAACAACACAAGAGAAGACTGTACACATGGACATCACCAGATGGTCAATATCAAAATCAGAATGATTATATTCTTTGCAGACAAAGATGGAGAAGCTCTATAGCATCAGCAGAAGAAAAAAAAAAAAAAAAGACCGGGAGCTGACTGTGGCTAGATCTTGAGTTCCTTGTTGCAAAATTCAGACTTAAATTAAAGAAAGTAGGGAAAACCACTAGACCATTCAGTTATGACCTAAATCAAATCCCTTATGCTTATACAGTGGAAATAACAAATAGATTTAAGGGATTAGATCTGATAGACAGTCCTGGAAGAACTATGGACAGAGATTCTTGAGACTGTACAGGAGGCAGTGATCAAGAACATCCCCAAGAAAAATAAATGCAAAAAAGCAAAATGATTTTCTGAAGAGGCTTTAGAAATAGCTTTCAAGAAAATTAGAGATTCCAAGGGAACATTTCATGCAAAGATGGGCTCGATAAAGGACAGAAATGGTATGGACCTAACAGAAGCAGAAGATACTAAGAAGAGGTGGCAAGAATACACAGAATTCTACAAAAAACCTTTATGACCCAGGTAATCACAATGGTGTGATCACTCACCTAGAGCCACACATTCTAGAATGTGAAGTTAAGTGGGCCTTAGCAAGCATCACTATGAACAAAGCTAGTGGAGGTGATGGAATTCCAGTTGAGCTATTTCAAATCCTAAAAGATGATGCTGTTAAAGTGCTGCACTCAATATGTCAGCAAATTTGGAAAACTCAGCAGTGGCCACAAACTGGAAAAGGTCAGTTTTCATTCCAATCCCAAAGAAGACCACTGCCAAAGAATGTTCAAACTACCACACAACTGCACTCATCTCACACATTAGCACAGTAATGCTCAAAATTCTCCAAGCCAGGCTTCAACAGTATGTTCAACTTCCAGATGTTCAAGCTGAATTTAGAAAAGGCAGAGGATCCAGAGATCAAATTGCCAACATCTGCTGGATCATCAAAAAAGCAAGAGAGTTCCAGAAGGATATCTACTTCTGCTTTATTGACTATGCCAAAGCCTTTGACTGTGTGGATCACAACAAATTGTGGAAAATTCGTAAAGAGCTGGGAATACCAGACCACCTGACCTGCCTCTTGAGAAACCTGTATAAAGGTCAAGAAGAGTTAGAACCAGACATGGAACAACATACTGTTTCCCGATTGGGAAAGAGTATGTCAAGGCTGTATATTGTTGCCCTGCTTATTAAATTTATATGCAGAGTACATCATGTGAAATGCCAGGCTGGATGATGCACAAGCTAGAATCAAGATTGCTGGGAGAAATATCAATAACCTCAGATATGCAGATGACACCACCCTTATGGCAGAAAGTGAAGAGGAACTAAAGAGCCTCTTGATGAAAGTGAAAGAGGAAAGTGAAAAAGCTGGCTTAAAATTCAACATTCAAAAAACAAAGATCATGGCATTCGATCCCATCACTTCACAGCAAATAGGTGGGGAAACAATGGAAACAGTAAGACACTTTATTTTTTTGGACTCCAAAGTAACTGATCCTCTGCCTTTTCTAAATCCAGCTTGAATATCTGGAAGTTCATGGTTCACATACTGTTGAAGCCTGGCTTGGAGAATTTTGAGCATTACTGTGCTAATGTGTGAGATGAGTGCAGTTGTGTGGTAGTTTGAACATTCTTTGGCAGATATTGACTATAGCCATGAAATTAAAAGATGCTTGGTCCTTGGAATAAAAGCTATGATGAACCTAGACAGTATATCAAAAAGCAGACATATCGCTTTGCTGAAAAAGTCTGTCTAGTCAAAGATATGGTTTTTCCAGTTGTCGTGTATGGATGTGAGAGTTCAGGTAAAAAGAAAGCTGAGCATGGAATAATTGATGCTTTTGAACTGTGGTGTTGGAGAAGACTCTGAGAGTCCCTTGGACTGCTAGGATATCATACCAGTCAATCCTAAAGGAAATCAATCCTGAATATTCATTTCGACTGATGCTGAAGCTGAAAATCCATTACTTTGGCCACCTGATATGAAGAACTGACTCACTAGAAAAACCTTGATGCTGAGAATGATTAAAGGCAGGAGGAGAAGGGGACAGCAGAGGATGAGATGGTTGGATGACATCACTGACTATGGACATGAGTTTGAGCAAGCTCCACAAGTTGGTGATGGATAGGGAAGCTGGCATGCTCCAGTCTGTGGGGTTGCAAAGTGTTGGACATGACTGAGTGACTGAAATGAACTGTATTTGTCATAACTCCTTAGGCTCCTCTTGGTTGTTACAGTTTCTGAAACTTTCTTTGTTTTTGGTGACCTTGACAGTTTAAGAAGTGTTGGTATTTTGAAAATAGAATGTCTCTCAGTTGGAATTGTTCTGATGTTTTTCTCATGTTTTCACTAGGATAATATTTTTTGGAGAAAATCACAGAGGTAAAGTCTCATTCTCATTATATCATTTTAGAACTACATACTATCAATATGATTTATCACGGTTGATGTTAACTTGATTACTTGGCTTAAGAGTTTTTCAAGTTTCTCCACTGTAAAGCTATCCTTTTATCCCTCTCCTTTTCTATGCTAGACTTTTTAGAAAAAGTCACTATGCACAGGCTATACTTAAGGAGTGAGGGGTTATGTGCCTACTTTTTGAGGGTAGGGTATGTGAAAACAATTTTTAATTTTAGTAATACCTATATATATACACATCAGTTCAGTTCAGTTCAGTTCAGTCGCTCAGTCGTGTCCGACTCTCCGCGACCCCATGAATCACAGCACGCCAGGCCTCCCTGTCCATCACCAACCCCCGGAGTACACTCAAACTCATGTCAACAGAGTCGGTGATGCCATCCAGCCATCTCATTCTCCGTCGTCCCCTTCTCCTCCCGCCCCCAACCTTTCCCAGCATCAGAGTCTTTTCCAGTGAGTCAACTCGTCGCATGAGGTGGCCAAAGTATTGCAGTTTCAGCTTTAGCATCAGTCCCTCCAATGAACATCCAGGATTCATCTCCTTTAGAATGGACTGGTTGGATCTCCTTGCAGTATAAGGGACTCTCAAGAGTCTTCTCCAACACCACAGTTCAAAAGCATCGATTCTTTGGCGATCAGCCTTCTTCACAGTCCAACTCTCACATCCATACATAACCACGGGAAAAACCATTGCCTTGACTAGACGGACCTTGGTTGGCAAAGTAATGTCTCTGCTTTTTAATATACTATCAAGGTTGGTCACAACTTTCCTTCCAAGGAGCAAGCGTCTCTTAATTTCATGGCTGCAATCAGCATCTGCAGTGATTTTGGAGCCCCAAAAAACAAAGTCTGACACTGTTTCCACTGTTTTTCCATCTATTTCCCGTGATGGGACCAGATGCCATGATCTTTGTTTTCTGAATGTTGAGCTTCAAACCAACCTTTTCACTCTCCTCTTTCACTTTCATCAAGAGGCTTTTGAGTTCCTCTTCACTTTCTGCCATAAGGGTGGTGTCATCTGCATATCTGAGATTATTGATATTTCTCCCAGCAATCTTGATTCCAGCTTGTGCTTCTTCCAGCCCAGCTTTCCTCATGATGTACTCTGCATATAAGTTAAATAAGCAAGGTGACAATATACAACCTTGACGTACACCTTTTCCTATTTGGAACCAGTCTGTTTTTCCATGTCCAGTTCTAACTGTTGCTTCCTGACCTGCATACAGGTTTCTTAAGAGGCAGGTCAGGTGGTCTGGAATTCCCATCTCTTTCAGAATGTTCCACAGTTTATTGTGATCCACACAGTCAAAGGCTTTGGCATAGTCAATGAAGCAGAAATAGATGTTTTTCTGGAACTCTCTTGCTTTCTCCATGATCCAGCAGATGTTGGCAATTTGATCTCTGGTGCCTCTGCCTTTTCTAAAACCTGCTTGAACGTCTGGGAGTTCACGGTTTACATATTATACATATATAAATAAGTTTGAGTATTTTTATAGAAATTGCTACATATATTAGAATATCATATATTGAAATATATAGCAATTATTCTATATGGCAAATTTGTTTCTTCTTCATTATTTATTTTTTAATCATTTATTTTTATCAGCATGAACTTATTGATTCTATTTTTGCTTTGGATTATAATCCAATACTATTTAATTTTATTATTCAAGTTGTTCTAGGATTTGGCCATTGGTAACTCTTCATTTGGCTCTGTATCCTTTCTATCATGATACCCATCATACCCATCATTGTGAGGTTTTGCTTTTTAAAAATTTTCTTACTTTCTACACAACACAGATGATGTGTAGTATAGGCTCATCTTATGTATTTCCTCTCCCAGTCCTAGAATCAGCCATTTCTCTAAGGATCCTTGATTCCTTTTACTGGAAAATAGAACCTAAGCACTGAGCATTAAGAGTGATCATTGCTATTGGGCTATCTAGACCCTCTCAACTCTGTAGACAGAGTGAGATACATATTTTTATATATGTTTGTGTGTGTATATATGTATATGTGTATATATGCATCTATAATAAGGGACACAAGAGCTTGTACTGTCTTCAACTCTAGTCCATTATCACATGGATCACTGTAGTTTCTTCTCCTTGCCCATGTATGATCTCCCTCTTCAGCAGTGAGAAACTTGGCTCTCATTATCTGCTATGTACTTAATTGTTTGATTTTTATATACATGTATTGTGGTTTCAAATTTTTCAATTTGTAGCCTTATCAGGAACAACTTCATCAAATAGAATATAGTGCTTATGTACAGTTCGTTTTGCCTTTAAGGCAAAGTCTCCACTCTTTCTAAAGTCTTAAGTCAATACTTATTTCTCTCACCCGCTTCAGACAGGTTGATTTATACAATTATGCATTGTTGTTGTTGTTGTTCAGTCACCCAGTTGTGTCTGACTCTTTGCGATCCCATGGACTGCAGCACACCAGACCTCCCTGTCCCTCACCATCTCCCAGAGTTTGCCCAAGTTCATGTTCATTGCATCAGTGATACCATCCAGCCATCTCATCCTCTGATGCCCTCTTCTCCTTCTGCCCTCAATCTTTCCCAACATCAAGGACGTTTCCAATGAGTCATCTGTTCACAGCAGAAGACCAAAATATGATGGTAGGCTCTAATTATAGAAAGATGTAATAAATGCTTAGCAACATTAACCAAAGTAATGTAGAGTTAGAATGTAGCTTTTGATGAAGTCAAGTAGTTCATGGAGCAGTGTCTGAGAAAAGGCTACTAGACATATAACATAACTCAGAGCCTACCATCATTTCCCAAACTGACCCAATAATCTAGTGTTCTTCAAGACATAGTTTCCTGCACCATAAACATCCTAAGGGGCTTCCCTGGTGACTCAGATGGTAAAGAATCTGCCTGCAATGTGAGAGACCTGGGTTTGATCCCTGGGTGGGAAGATCTTCTGGAGAAGGGAATGATGACCCACTCTAGTATTCTTTCCTGGAGAATTCCATGAGTAGAGGAACCTGGCAGACTATAGTCCATGGCGTCCCAAAGAGTCGGATATGACTGAGTGACTACACTTTCACTTTCAGAGACTAATATTTAGGATGGGGTTCAAGAATTAAAGGTACATAGTAACCTTGTCCTTAATTTCTTGGACTGCATAGAATATTTTTAAAAAGAAATAATTTTTTAAAATGTTCCTGTATTATCATAAAAATATTCCTCAAAAAAATCTCTTCTTCACATTAGAGTTTTAATTGCAGATTCTGTTGTAAACCAGTTAATTTGGTGACTCTATTTGCAAAAGTAAAGAGCCTCTTGATGGAGGTGAAAGAAAGTGAAAAAACTGACTTAAAACTCAACATTCAAAAAACTAAGATCATGGCATCTGGTGCCATCACTTCATGGCAAATAGATGGGGAAACAATGGGAACAGTGACACAGTTTATTTTCTTGGGCTTCAGAATTACTTTGGATGGTGACTACAACTGCAAAATTAAAAGACACTTGCTCCTTGGAAGAAAAGCTATGACAAACCTAGATGGCATATTAAAAAGCAGAGACATTAGTTTGCCAACAAAGGTCCATATACTTAAATCTATGGTTTTTCCAGTAGTCACGTATGGATGTGAGAGTTGGGCCATAAAGAAAGTTGAGCACCAAAGAATTGATGGTTTTGAACTGTGGTGTTGGAGAAGACTCTTGGACGGTAAGGAGATCAAACCAGTCAATTCTATAGGAAATCAACCTTGAATAGTCACTGGAAGGATTGACGCTGAATGAAGCTCCAATACTTTGGCCATGTGAGGTGAAGTACAGACTCATTGGAAAAGACCATGCTGCTGGGAAAGATTGAAGGCAGGAGGAGAAGGGGATGACAGAAGACAAGATGGTTGGATGGCATCACTGATTCAATGGACATGAGTTTGGGCAAGCTCTGGGATATGCTGAAAGGCAGGGAATACTGGTGTGTTCAGTCCATGGGGTCACAAAGAGTCAGACACAACTGAGTTACTGAACAACAGCAACAACAAAACATTTTTTAGGTCAAAATCTTTATGCTTTTTCTAACTGATAAAAACAAGGATCCACCAAGCTCCACTAATGTTTACTAAGAAAGTGAGGAAATATCTCTAGCCCTTTTTACTGGTTCTATTGCAGAGATGTGGCCATGTAGAAATATGGAGAAGGTAGTAAGGAAACAAGTAATAGAGTCATAATAGCCAATAATATTTGACCTATCAGATTTTAAGTAAAGAACTAGACTAGTTTAGAAAGAAAGAAAGAGAAGTCGCTCAATCGTGTCTGACTCTTTGCGACCCTGTGGACTGTAGCCTACCAAGTTCCTCTGTCCATGGGATTTTCCAGGCAAGAGTACTGGCGTGGGTTGTCACTTCCTTCTCTAGGGGATCTTCCTGACCCAGGGATTGAACCTAGGTCTCCTGCATTGCAGGCAGGCGTTTACTGTCTGAGCCAGTAGGGAAGCCTAGTTTTAGACTAGTTTAGCCAGACTGAATTTTTCTGGTAAAGAAGAACCAGAGCAAAGATGAGAGAGTAACCATTTTTTCCACTATGAAAAGATATTTTTATTTTTGTTCTAGTCAACCTGTAAAGCCAATCCATGAAATGTTAACACTTCTGTGCATTTTTAAAATGGGTTTTTCTGTTTTGTCTCTAACAATGAGAATTCCAGGAATGTCCCTAAGGGAAGATATATTTGGCAAGTGGGGCCCCTTGGTATTTCTCAGATCATACCACCTACTCATATGGCCAGTCGTGGGTGCCACTGGATTCTAAAAGAGGTATTTTTTTAATGAGGTGTCAGCACTAGAGTTAAAGGGGGAAAAAATCAATTTTAGTTGAAACCTTCTCTCTTAAAATGACTTTTCCCTGATGATTTGAGCAAGTCTCTATTCACTGTCCTTCAAATCACAGTCCATTGTATGTCAAAGTATTTGGGGCAAAGCTGAGGTCAAGATAAGGGCCAAGAACACAGCTCAGTAGTTGTAATCCTACATATTTAATTAGTCTAGTATTTCCACTTTTCAGGTAGTTTTTTAAAAATGGTATTAGTAATACTGTGATGATTAATTTCATGTGTCAACTTGGCTGGGCTATGGGATGCCCAGGTATTTGGTCAAACATTATTCTGGGTGTTATATAGGGTGTTGTATCTGAGTGGGTAATATTGTGGTGTTGTACTCAAATCACTTTGTGACTCTTTGGGACTGTAGCATGCCAGGCTTCCCTGTCCTTCACTATCTTCCAGAGTGCTCAAACTCATGTCCACTGAGTTGGTGCTGCCATTCAACCATCTCATCCTGGTCATCCTGTTCTCCTGCCTTCAATCTTTCCCAGCATCAGGGTCTTTTCCAATGAGTCACATCAGGTGGCTAAAGTATTGAAGCTTCATTCAACATCAGTCCTTCCAATGAATATTCAGGGTTTATTTCCTTTAGGATTGACTGGTTTGACCTTCCTGCTCTCCAGGGGACTGTCAAAAGTATTCTCCAATATCATGGTTAAAAAGCGTCAGTTCTTCAGTGCTCAACCTTCTTTATGGCCCAACTCTAACATCCGAACATGACCACAGGAAAAACCATGGCTTTGACTTTGTGGGCCTTTGTCAGCAAAATAATATCTCTCCTTTTTAATATGCTGTCTAGGTTGATCATAGCTTTTCTTTCAAGGAGCAAGTGTCTTTTAATTTCATGGCTGCAGTCACCATCTGCAGTGATTTTGGAGGCCAAGAAAATAAAGTCTCTCATTATTTCCATTGTTTCTCCATCTATTTGCCATGAAGTGATGAGACCAGATGCCATGATCTTAGTTTTCTGAATGTTGAGCTTTAAGCCAACCTTTTCACTCTCCTCTTTCACATTCATCAAGAGGCTCTTTAGTTCTTCTTCACTTTCTGCCATAAGGGTGGTATCATCTGCATATCTGAGGTTATTGATAATTCTCCTGGCAATCTTGAGTCCAGCTTGAGCTTTATCCAGCCCAGCATTTTGCATGATGTACTCTGCGTAAAAGATAAATAAGTAGGGCAACAATATACAGCCTTGGTGTACTTCTTTCCCACTTTTGAACCAGTTTGTTGTTCCATGTCTGGTTCTAACTCTTGTTTCTTGACCTACATACAGGTTTCTCAGGAGGCAGGTAAGGTGGTCTGGTATTCCCATCTCTTAAAAAATTTTCCAGTTTCTTGTGATCCACACAATCAAAGGCTTTCATGTAGTCAATGAAACAGAAGTAGATGTTTTTCTGAAATTTCCTTGCTTTTTTGATGATCTAGTGGATGTTGGCAATTTGATCTCTGGTTCCTCTGCCTTTCTAAATCCAGCTTGTATATCTGGAAGTTCTTGGTTCACATACTGTTGAAGTCCTTGGAATTTTCCTGGTAAGAATTGTGCAGTAGGTTGCCATTTCCTCCTCCAGGAGATCTTCCCAACCCAGGGACTGAACTGCCTCCTGCATTGCATGTGGATTCTTTTAACTCTGAGCCACCGAGGAAGCCCTTAGGGTAATATTAGATGAGATAAAGATTTAAGCTGGTAGACTTGAGTAAAGCGATTGACTTCCATATTTTGAGTTGCCTGAATGAAACAAAGAGCCCACCCTTCCCTGAGCAAGAAAGAATTCTATAGCAGATGAACTTTAATTTAATTATCAACTCTCCTGGGTTTCTAACCTACCTGCCTACTCTACAAATGTTAGATGTGCTCCATAATCTTGCAATCCAATTCCTTATAATAAATATCTTTATATATCATATATAATATTGATATAATCAATTTACTTATATATATTATATATAATGAATGAATGTGTATAAATAAATATGAAATTCATGTTCATGTATCACTTCAAATTTAACTTGATAATAGTTTCTAAAGGACCTTCCTGTATAGCATCTCATTTAATCTCCACAAGCTCCTTATAAGAGAGAGAGAAGGGGAGTCTCAAGGAGGGGTATATATGTACAATTATGGCTGATTTGAGTTTTTGTATGGCATAAATAACACAACATTGTAAAAAATAAAAACAAGTAAAGAGGGAGAGAAAATATATTATCAATCATCTGATTTTATAGTCAGGAAAGAGATTTGGAGAGGTCATCTGAGTTATTCAAAACTTTACAGCCCATAGGCAAAAAAAAAAAAGACTGGATTTGAACTCAGGTCTTCCGACTTCTAGTGTAGTTTTGATTCTATTATACTAGCTATTTAGCTGGAAAGCTGTTAATAATCCTGATACTCAGGCCATACTTCAGATAAATTAAGTAAGAATGTGAAAGTGAGAGTCAGATGTCAGTAGTTTTAAAGGTTCCAGGTGAATACAATTTTGAACAAAGTTTAAAAACTACTAGTCTTTTTAATTACTATTTTTCATGAAGATTATTTACTCATTCAGAATTGTCCCTAAGGCATCATTAACACATATTCTCACTGATTTCTTACCATGAGTTTTATTCACACAAGTAGTGAATGTTAGGGCTTCCCTGGTGGCTCAGACGTTGGGAAGGTCTCCTGGAGAAGGAAATGGTGACCCACTCCAGTACTCTTGCCTGGAAAATCCCATGGATGGAGGAGCCTTGTAGGTGACAGTCCATGGGGTTGCAAAGAGTCAGACACGACTGAGCAACTTCACTTTCCTAGTGGATGTTATCCCTAAACATAGAAACATAAATGTAATTAGTAGGCTTTAATCAGTGAAATCTCATATGCTAGAAATATGTGAAAAATAAATTGGCATTTATAAGTCCTTTGAGAACTGATTAAATTCTTAGCTTACTAATTGTGTCAACCTAGTTACCAAGAAAAAGAAAAATGAAAACAAAAATACAATTCCTGAAAAAACTTTATCTTTTTAAGCCAAAATTCCTGCTTAAATCTTTTGGGAACTGCTTTCAAAGTTAGCTACTTATTATCTCATTCTCTTATTATCATCTCTACTCCTGTTCTGTTTATTTCAAAGGATTTTTGCTAATAAGATTGGAGGAAACAAGCAACTTTTGCTATCAGTGGGCATGAAAGAAGGTTGTGGATATCAAATACACCACCCTGTTCTCTTTTTGTAAATCATGAGTCCAGGAATTCAGGCCTAATTTGGCAGGATTTTCTGTGCCCAGTAGGCTAAGAGAATTCAATTCAGAATACTCCAGGAAGTCTGTCCTCATTGGAACCAGAGACTGTTATGATAATGCTTTTGAGGTAGTCCAAGTGGGAAAATTCAATCAAATGTCTAGGTTGGCTCATCAGGTAACGGTTTGTTATCAGCAACAAACTTCAAAGCTTCTGGCTCTAGTCAAAGGCATAGGTGTTTTAAAAAAAATAATAATAAAATTTAAAAAAAACAAAAGCAAAAATACCCCAACAACTTCTTAATGGTTCTGGACAGGTGGGCCCTCTGAAAGAACCAGAAGTTGGTAGCAAGGAAGATGGAATCCTGTGAGTGCAACTAGAGAAAATTAGTATCTTAGCAACCAATCAACCAATCAGAGAATAACCCCTTAGAGCAAAAATGCAATTGAATCCTTATTGGTTTCTGGTGGGGTCTTTGAGTGTTTTGGTCACTAAAGTTCTCAAAAGTAAGGAGATAGCAGTGAGAACTCCCAGATAATTTATAAAAAATATCTCCCTGACATATTAACTACTTTCATGAGATTTGGGAAGCACGGGGTGGGAAGGGGGAGGTGTGCTTTTTTTTTTCTTTGTTTGTTCAAGTGAATTTGGGCAGGTCAATTTCATTTTTTTTTAAAGTACAATCAGTAACATTTCAGCATAAGACAAACGCATCTGTGTCTATAGCAGATATCTCCTAGCAAATTTGATATGTGTAAACTTACTATACCAGAAAACCTCAGAGAATAATTAAGGTGACTTTTAAGGGTAACTCTGATTTTTTTTTTTTTAAGTATGGGTAAAATAAATTCTCTTGAATGTGACCCAAGATAAATCAGTTTTAAAGTATATTCTGATCCAAGGTGACTAGGGATTACAGAATTAGCATTTGATTCAGAGTCAAAACATTTTCTCTTCTTGGCTCTACTTCTGATTAACTGTGCACTTTCAATTCTCTATGTCTCAATTTTCTAATCTATTTATAAATGGACATGGATATACTTTCTCTGCCATACTGCCATAGGTTAATGTAAGGGTCAAAAATGAAAGTTCTTTGCCAAAAATGAAGTCTGAGGCATTATTTTTCATGTAGTCTTTCTAAGCATACACTTTCACCTCTGTGTAAGAATGTAAAAATATCCACCTATTGCCTGTGTCACCCTATGCAAACAATGGCATGCATACTTCAGAAGATACACTGTGGCATGCTTTAATGTCACAGAAAAAGCCCAGCATATTTTTACACAGTATCAGTATCACATGAGTATTTGGGTAGACGTTTGCTACTTTGATGAGTAATAAATATGTCCTATATTGGTTATTAGCATATAAATTTCTCCTAAAATTTAAATATAACAAATGAGACTTCAAAGTAATTTTAGCTAGTGGCAGATAGCTTCAAGTATACTTCTAGAATCTTAAGGCACATATATTTATGTTCCTCTTTGCTATTAGAGACAGTTAGGCAGAACAATTTGAGAAGCCCTAGCACTACATCTATCACCAGTCACTTCCACAACTGGGTATTGTTTTTGCTTTGGCTCCATCCCTTCATTCTTTCTGGATTGATTTCTCCACAAATCTCCAGTAGCATACTGGGAACATACTGACCTGGGGAATTCTATATTCGGTATCCTATCATTTTGCCTTTTCATACTGTTCATGGTCCGATGCTGTAAGAGCAATATTGCATAGGAACCTGGAATGTTAGGTCCATGAATCAAGGCAAATTGGAAGTGATCAAACGGGGATGGCAAGAGTAAACGTCGACATTCTTGGAATCAGTGAACTAAAATGGACTGGAATGGGTGAATTTAACTCAGATAACCATTTTATCTACTACTGTGGGCAGGAATCCCTTAGAAGAAATGAAATAGCCATCATGGTTAACAAAAGAGTCCTAAATGCTGTACGTGGATGCAATCTCAAAAACGACAGAATGATCTTTGTTCGTTTCCACGGCAAACCATTCAGTATTACAGTAATCCAAGCCTATGCCCCAACCAGTAACACTGAAGAAACCAGAGTTGAATGGTTCTATGAAGACCTACAAGACCTTTTAGAACTAGCACCAAAAAGAGATGTCCTTTTATTATAGGGGACTGGAATGCAAAAGTAGGAAGTCAAGAAACACCTGGAGTAACAGGCAAATTTGGCCTTGGAACACGAATGAAGCAGGGCAAAGGCTAATAGAGTTTTGCCAAGAGAACGCACTGGTCATAGCAAACACCCTCTTCCAACAACACAAGAGAAGACACATGAACATCACCAGATGGTCAACACCGAAATCAGATTGATTATATTCTTTGCAGCCAAAGATGGAGAAGCTGTGTACAGTTAGCAAAAACAAGACCAGGAGCTGACTGTGGCTCAGATCATGAACTCCTTATTGCCAAATGCAGACTTATATTGAAGAAAGTAGGGAAAACCACTAGACCATTCAGATATGACCTAAATCAAATCGCTTATGATTATTCAGTGGAAGTGAGAAATAGATTTAAGGGACTAGATCTGATCGATAGAGTGCCTGATGAACTATGGATGGGGGTTCATGACATTGTACAGGAGACAGGGACCAAGATCATCTGCATGGAAAAGAAATGCAAAAAAGCAAAATGGCCATTTGAGGAGGCATTACAAATAGCTGTGAAAAGAAGAGAAGTGAAAAGCAATGGAGCAAAGGAAAGATATAAGCATCTAAATGCAGAGTTCCAAAGAAGAGCAAGGAGAGATAAGAAAGCCTTCCTCAGTGATCAATGCAAAGAAATAGAGGGAAAACAACAGAATAGGAAAGACAAGAGATCTCTTCAAGAAAATTAAGGATACCAAGAGAACATTTCATGCAAAGATGGACTCGATAAAGGACAGAAATGAGATGGACCTAACAGAAGCAGAAGATATTAAGAAGAGGTGGCAAGAATACACAGAAGAACTGTATGAAAAGTTCTTCACGACCAAGATAATCACGATGGTATGATCACTCACCAACAGAGAGACATCTTGGAATGTGAAGTCAAGTGGGCCTTAGAAAGCATCACTACAAACAAAGCTAGTGGAGGTGATGGAATTCCAGTTGAGCTATTTCAAATCCTGAAAGATGATGCTGTGAAAGTGCTGTACTCAAATGCCAGCAAATTTGGAAAATTCAGCAGTGGCCACAGGACTGGAAAAGGTGTCTTCATTCCAATCCCAAAGAAAGGCAATGCCAAAGAATGCTCAAACTACCGCACAATTGCACTCATCTCACACTCTAGTAAAGTCATGCTCAAAATTCTCCAAGCCAGGCTTCAGCAATATGTGAATCGTGAACTCCCAGATGTTCAAGCAGGTTTCAGAAAAGGCAGAGGCACCAGAGATCAAATTGCCAACATCCGCTGGATCATGGAGAAAGCAAGAGAGTTCCAGAAAAACATCTATTTCTGCTTCATTGACTATGCCAAAGCCTTTGACTGTGTGGATCACAACACACTGTGGAAAATTCTGAAAGAGATGGGAATACCAGACCAACTGACATGGCTCTTGAGAAACCTGTTTGCAGATCAGGAAGCAACAGTTAGAACTGGACATGGAACAACAGACTGGTTCCAAATAGGGAAAGGAGTACGTCAAGGTTGTATATTGTCACCCTGCTTATTTAACTTATATGCAGAGTACATCATGAGGAACGCTGGGCTGGAAGAAGCACAAGCTGGAATCAAGATTGCCAGGAGAAATATCAATAACCTCAGATATGCAGATGACACCAGCCTTATGGCAGAAAGTGAAGAGGAACTCAAAGGCCTCTTGATGAAAGTGAAAGAGGAGAGTGCAAACGTTGGCTTGAAGCTCAACATTCAGAAAACAAAGATCATGGCATCTGGTCCCATCACTTCATGGGAGATAGATGGAGAAACAGTGGAAACGGTGTCAGACTTTATTTTTTGGGGGCTCCAAAATCACTGCAGATGGTGACTGAAGCCATGAAATTAAAAGACGCTTACTCCTTGGAAGGAAAGTTATGACTAACCTAGGTAGCATATTAAAAAGCAGAGTCATTACTTTGCCAATAAAGGTCCGTCTAGTAAAGGCTATGGTTTTTCCCATGGTCATGTATGGATGTGAGAGTTGGACTGTGAAGAAAGCTGAGTGCTGAAGAATTGATGCTTTTGAACTGTGGTGTTGGAGAAGACTCTTGAGAGTCTCTTGGACTGCAAGGAGATCCAACCAGTCCATTCTAAAGGAGACCAGTCCTGGGTGTTCATTGGCAGGACTGTTGCTAAAGCTGAAACTCCAATACTTTGGCCACCTCATGTGAAGAGTTGACTCACTGGAATAGACTCTGATGCTGGGAGGGTTTGGGGGCAGGAGGAGAAGGGGACGACAGAGAATGAGATGGCTGGATGGCATCACCGACTCGATGGACTTGAGTTTGAGTGAACTCCGGGAGTTGGTGATGGACAGGGAGGCCTGGTGTGCTGTGATTCATGGGGTCACAAAGCGTCAGACATGACTGAGTGACTGAACTGAACTGAACTGAATTGAGCACTGCATCAGATTTATTCTTTTCATTTATTTATATTTAATCAGAGGATAATTATTTTTTAATGTTGTCTTGTTTTCTGCCAAACATCAGTCAACAAATACGTATGCCCCATCCACCTTGAACCTCCCTTCCACATCAAACCTCCCTTCCACCTCCCACCCCATCATCAAATTTGAACTCTTCCATTTGGTGTATGAATCCATCTATAATAGTGAGTATAATCATATATTGATTTTCATTTCTATATACTATGACTCAATATATGTTTCTGACTGATATATCTCCTACTTGTTACAGAATGACTTCTGAGATTTCGTAAACTGCTTCAATATTTCATAAACAGTACTCAGTATTTAATAAACAGTTCCATAATATACTTGCATGCTTCCCTTGAACTATACTTGCTTTATCAGGTACCAAGAAAAGTGAACTCAGTTCAGTTCAGTTCATTTGCTCAGTCCATTCGCTCAGTCGTGTCTGACTCTTTGCACCCCATGAACCACAGCACACCAGGGCTCCCTGATCATCATCAACTCCTGGAGTTTACCCAAACTCGTGTCCATTGAGTCGGTGATGCCATCTAACCATCTCATCGTCTGTCATCCCCTTCTCCTCCTGCCTTCACTCTTTCCCAATATCAGGGTCTTTTCAAATGAGTCATCTCTTTGCATCAGGTGGACAAAATATTGGAGTTTCAACTTCAACATCAGTCCTTCCAATGAACACACAGGACTGATCTCCTTTAGGATGGACTGGTTGGATCTCCTTGCAGTCCAAGGGACTCTCAAGAGTCTTCTCCAACACCACATTTCAAAAGCATCAATTCTTCAGCACTCAGCTTTCTTTATATTCCAACTCTCACATCCATACATGACTACTGGAAAAGCCATAGCCTTGACAGACAGACCTTTGTTAACAAAGTAATGTCTCTGCTTTTGAATATGCTGTTAGGTTGGTCATAACTCCCCTTCCAAGGAGTAAGTGTCTTTTAATTTCATGGCTGCAGTCATCATCTGCAGTGATTTTGAAGCCCAAAAAAATAAAGTCTGACACCGTTTCCACTGTTTCCCCATCTATTTCTCATGAAGTGATGGAACCAAATGCCATGATTTTTGTTTTCTGAATGTTGAGCTTCAAGCCAACCTTTTCACTCTCCTCTTTCACTTTCATCCAGAGGCTTTTGAGTTCCTCTTCACTTTCTGCCATAAGGGTAGTGTCATCTGCATATCTGAGGTTATTGATATTTCTCCCGACAATCTTGATTCCAGCTTGTGCTTCTTCCAGTCCAGCGTTTCTCATGATACACTCTGCATATAAGTTAAATAAGCAAGGTGACAATATACAGCCTTGACGTACTGCTTTTCCTATTTGGAACCAGTCTGTTGTTCCATGTCCAGTTTTAACTGTTGCCTCCTGACCTGCATACAGGTTTCTCAAGGGGCAGGTCAGGTGGTCTGGTATTCCCATCTCTTTCAGAATTTTCCACAGTGTGTTGTGATCCACACAGTCAAAGGCCATGGCATAGTCAATGAAGCAGAAATAGATGTTTTACTGGAACACTTTTGGGTTTTCTATGATCCAGCAGATGTTGGCAGTTTGATCTCTGAGTCCTCTGCTTTTTCTAAAACTATGCTAAGGGTCGGACATGACTGAGCGACTTCACTTTCACTTTTCACTTTCACACATTGGAGAAGGAAATGGCAACCCACTCCAGTGTTCTTGCCTGGAGAATCCCAGGGAGGGGGAACCCTGGTGGGCTTCTGTCTATGGGGTCACACAGAGTCGGACACGACTGAAGTGATGCAGCAGCAGCAGCAGCTTGAACATCTGGAAATTCACGGTTCACGTATTGCTGAAGCCTGGCTTGGAGAATTTTGAGCATGACTTTACTAGTGTGTGAGATGAGTGCAATTGTGCAGTAGTTTGAGCGTTCTTTGGGATTGCCTTTCTTTGAGATTGGAATGAAAACTGACCTTTTCCAGTCCTGTGGCCACTGTCGAATTTTCCAAATTTGCTGGCATATTGAGTGCAGCACTTTCATAGCATCATCTTTCAGGATTTGAAATAGCTCAACTGGAATCCATCACCTCCACTAGCTTTGTTCATAGTGATACTTTTAAGGCCCACTTGACTTCACATTTCAGGATGTCTGGATCCATGTATTTATAGGAGTGTGTGTGTGTGTGTGTGTGTGTTTGTGTGTGAAGACTAAATGATTTAAATGACACCAATTCCTCAGATCTTCCATTCTTCTACTTCTGGCTTTATGGCATAAGTTTCAAGGTCTGGGAATCTTCCCCTCGTGGTTAAAATTTCTGTATTAACAATATAATATGTTTTCTCATACCATAATTTATCTTTCTGTGTCCTCATCTTCTTTATATGTTAAGAAATAATGAGTACAGTAGTACAGATGAGTCTCAGGAAAACTCTATAACACGATAGATGTTCATTTATGTTGTTGTATATATCAGTAGTTTCTTTAAATTACTGAATAGTAATTTCTTTGTATGCATACACGTTAATTTGTTATTCCCCTTTTGATGGACATTTGGGCTGATTTCATTGTTGGGCTATTATGAATGAAATTGTGATGGATCATCATGCATATAATCTTTGTAGTATATATGATTTAGCTTCTCTTGGGTAAATGACATGGAGTGGAATTGTTAGTCAAATTGTAAATTTATGTACGACTTTAAAAGCTTTCTCTGAGCAACTTTCCAAAATTTGTTTTATCATTTTACACTCCCAATCAACAATGTATGAGAGTTCCAGTTGTTCCACATACTTCCCAATACATGGTTGTATCAGTTATTTTAATTTCACTCATTTTGGTTAATATATAGTAGTGCCTTTTTGTGTTTTAATTTGCATTTGCATTTCTCTGATGATACATTGAGCATCTTTTCTTGTGTTTATTAATAACTTGCATGTGTTCATTTATGAGGTGTCTATTACATATTATATCTACTTTTAATTGACTTGTTTGCCCTATTAATGCTGTGCTTAGTTGTTCAGTCATGTCCGACTCTTTGTGACCACGTGGACTGTAGCTGCTAGTCTCCTCTGTTCATCGGGTTTCTCCAGGCAAGAATACTGGAGTGGGTTGCCATGCCATCCTCCAAGGGATATTCCCAACCCAGGGATCAAACCTAGGTCTCCCGCATTGCAGGTGGATTCTTTCCATTCTGAGTCATCAGGGAAGCCTGCTCTATTAATAATTTGCTTTATAGATATAGATTTTCTTTGACTTATGATGGGGTGAATCCCAATAAACCAATCTAAAGTTGAAAATATCCTAAATTGAAAGTGTGTTTAGTATACATCTAATCTACCAAACATCACAGCTTTGTCTAGGCTGCCGTGAATGTTCTCAGAACACTTACATTAGCCAGGAGTTGGACAAAATCATCAACACAAGGCCTATTTTATAATAAAGTGTTGAATATTCCATGTAATTAATTGACTGTATGTGTGTGTGTGTGCACCTAGTTGGTCAGTCGTGTCCAACTTTTTGCAGCACTATGGACTATAGCCCGCCAGGCTCCTCTGTTCATGGAATTTTCCAGGCAAGAATACTGGAGCAGGTTGCCATTTCCAACTCTAGAGGATATTCCTAACCCAGGGATTGAACCCACGTCTCTTGTGTCGATTGTTTGTATGGGTACAGAATGGTTGTAACTGTATTGGATGTTTACCCTCTTGAACTTGCAGCTGACTGGTAGTTGAGGCCCACTGACTCTGTGCAGCTTTGCAGAGGGTATCATTTCTACTGTACATGGCTAGCCTAGGAAAAGATAAAAATTTGGGAAAGATTAAAATTCAAAATGCCAAGTATGGTTTCTACTGAGTATGTATTGCTGTTGCACCATTGTAAAGTCTGAAAATCCTAAGTGGAACCACATTTTAAGTTGAAATATGTTAAGTTGGGAACTGTCTGTATATCAATCTGAGTAAGTAGAGAGAAATTTATTCAGTTCCCTTTCACAACCAAAATGGGTCTCCAGATGTTCACTTGAACAGATTACTGCTCTTCCCACAGTGGTTTAAGATTTTATTTTGTAGAGAAGGATTCAGGTGAGACTTTCTAATGTTCCACAGCTAGATTGTTCCCCTCCACCACATCTTCACCAACAGCTTAAACGCTCTAGGCTCCAGCCCTGCTTATATGATGCGGTGTAGAAAGAGCACATGAGAATGCATTCTCCCTTTATGTTTCTGACTCTAAGACACTGTATCAGTTCAGTTAGTTCAGTCGCTCAGTCATGTCTGACTCTTTGCGACTCCATGAATCACAGCACGCCAAGCCACCCTGTCCATCACCAACTCCCGGAGTTCACTTAAACTCATGTCCATCGAGTCGGTGATGCCATCCAGCCATCTCATTCTCTGTCAACCCGTCTCCTCCCGCCCCCAATCCCTCCCAGCATCAGACTCTTTTCCAGTGAGTCAACTCGTCACATGAGGTGGCCAAAGTATTGGAGTTTCAGCTTTAGCATCAGTCCTTCCAATGAACACCCAGGATTGATCTCCTTTAGAATGGACTGGTTGGATCCCCTTGCAGTCCAAGGGACTCTCAAGAGTCTTCTCCAGCACCACAGTTCAAAAGCATCAATTCTTCTGCGATCAGCTTTCTTCACAGTCCAACTTTCACATCCATACATGACCACAGGAAAACCGTAGCCTTGACTAGGTGGACCTTTGTTGGCAAAGTAATGTCTCTGCTTTTTAATATGTTATCCAGGCTGGTCATAACTTTCCTTCCAAGGAGTAAGCATCTTTTTATTTCATGTCTGTGATCAGCATCTGCTGGATTTTGGAGCCCCCAAAAATAAAGTCTGACACTGTTTCCACTGTTTCCCCATCTATCTCCCATGAAGTGATGGGACCAGATGCCATGATCTTTGTTTTCTGAATGTTGAGCTTCAAGCCAACCTTTTCACTCTCCTCTTTCACTTTCATCAAGAGGCTTTTGAGTTCCTCTTCACTTTCTGCCATAAGGGTGGTGTCATCTGCATCTCTGAGGTTATTGATATTTCTCCTGGCAATCTTGATTCCAGCTTGTGCTTCTTCCAGCCCAGCGTTCCTCATGATGTACTTTGCGTAGAAGTTAAATAAGCAGGGTGACAATATACAACCTTGACGTACTCCTTTCCCTACTTGGAACCAGTCTGTTGTTCCATGTCCAGTTCTAAATGTTGCCTCCTGACCTGCATACAGGTTTCTCAAGAGGCAGGTCAGGTGGTCTGGTATTCCCATCTCTTTCAGAATGTTCCACAGTTTATTGTGATCCACACAGTCAAAGGCTTTGGCATAGTCAATGAAGCAGAAATAGATGTTTTTCTGGAACTCTCTTGCTTTCTCCATGATCCAGCGGATGTTGGCAATTTGATCTCTGGTTCCTCTGCCTTTTCTAAAACCAGCTTGAACATCTGGAAGTTCACGGTTCACATATTGCTGAAGCCTGGCTTGGAGAATTTTGAGCATGACTTTACTAGAGTGTGAGATGAGTGCAATTGTGTGGTAGTTTGAGCATTCTTTGGCATTGCCTTTCTTTGGGATTGGAATGAAGACTGACCTTTTCCAGTCCTGTGGCCACTGCTGAGTTTTCCAAATTTGCTGGCATATTGAGTGCAGCACTTTCACAGCATCATCTTTCAGGATTTGAAATAGCTCAACTGGAATTCCATCACCTCCACTAGCTTTGTTCGTAGTGATGCTCTCTAAGGCCCACTTGACTTCACATTCCAAGATGAAGACACTGTATAATCTCATGCTATTCTACACTCAGATTTAAGAAGTTACAAGTTTGGCTAAATTGTTCTTACACATTTTTGAATGTCAGGTCCATCTTCTTCTTGAGTTCTGCCCTTGATAAGCAATACTTATATCCTGTCTTTTTCTGGAAATGGTTGTCTTTCCTCAGATTTCAGGCTACTTGATTACCTTGCAACTTTAATTCTGATGATTTCAAGAAACGTTATGATTTAATAAATCATTTGACTTTATCTAAATGTTAGGTTGATTACAACACTTTTTCACTTAATAAATACTAGGGATCAGAGACAGCAAATTCCGATTCCTGTAACATTATATCACTTAAATTATCTGATTTATGAGACTTGAGAAATTAACAAAACGTAAGGAGTGTCTTATTAAACTCATTTATATCAGTGTTTAAATGTTTGGGAAATTCTAATTTGTTAAATTTTACATTTTTAAACTTTCAGTTTGAAAGACTAGTAGGCTCACAGGAAGTTGCAAAAATAGAGAGAGTCCTGTGTACTTTTTACTTAGCTTCCCCAATGCTTATATTCCACCTAACTGTAGTATAATCACAAAACCAGTCAACTGATATTGGTAAATACTCTTATCTAAGCTACAGGCCCGATCCACATTTATCAGCTTTTACATACACTCGTGTGTGTGTGTGTGTGTAGCCCTATGCAAGTTTAGTTTATATATAACTGCAAAAATACAGAAATTTTTCATTACCACAAAGGAATTCCCTTATGCTAACCATTATGCCATCACTGTCTTTTGGCAAACACTAATCTGTTTTCTTCTTGAAACATTTGTCATTTTCAAGACATTACATTTTGCCAAGAATGTTATATAAATGGGATAATATAGTATATAATCTTTTGATCTTGGGTTCTTATCCAAGCTGTTGGATGTGTAAGTAGATTTCTTTGTATTTCTGAATAGTATTCCATTTTATGAATGTGCCCCCACAATTTGTTTACACATTCACCCATAGAAAGATCTTTTTTTTCTTCCCAGTTTTTGGTTGTTTTCAGTATATCTGCTATGAGCATATATGTGTAGGACTTTATGTGAAAATGAGTTTTAATTTCCTTGGAATAAATGTGCAGGATTTCAAGTGTTGAGTCATATGATAAGTTTATATAGTTTTATCAGAAACTAACAAACAGGTTTCCTATACAGGGTAACTGTACCATTTTACCCCACCAGCAATGTATTACAAATCTAGCTTCTTTGAAGCCTCATCAGTATTTGATATTTATCATTTTTTAAATTGTAACCACTTTAGAAGATTTATAGTAATACTCCCTTGTGTTTTAATTTTTGTCTCCATAACGGCTAATGAACATCTTTCAATGTGCTATTTGCTATTTGTCATCTGTGTATTTTCTTTGTATTTATGTCTTTTGCCATTTTCTAATTTAATCCTTTTCATTTTTTTGACTGTTTTTGTAATACTTCATATATTCTAGATATATAGTTTGCAGATTTTTTTTAGTTTTTAACTTGTTTCTTATACACTTGATAGTCTTTTGCAGACAAAAAAAATCTTTAATTTTAATGAAGTCCAATTTTTTTTATTATAGTCTTTTAGTGAATTGCATTTTTACTGTCATGTCTAAGAATTCCTTTCCTAATCTTAGTTCTCAAAATTTTTTTCTTCATCTTTTTCCAAAAAGTTTATAATTTTACATTTTTCAATTAAATCTGTGATCCATTTTGAGTTACTTTTCATATCAGTCAGTTCAGTCGCTCAGTCGTGTCTGACTCTCCGCGACCCCATGAATCACAGCACGCCAGGCCTCCCTGTCCATCACCAACTCCTGGAGCTCACTCAAACTCATGTCCACAGAGTCGGTGATCCCATCCAGCCATCTCATTCTCGGTTGTCCCCTTCTTCTCCCGCCCCCAACCTTTCCCAGCATCAGAGTCTTTTCCAGTGAGTCAACTTGTCGCATGAGGTGGCCAAAGTATTGCAGTTTCAGCTTTAGCATCAGTCCCTCCAATGAACACCCAGGATTGATCTCCCTTAGAATGGACTGGTTGGATCTCCTTGCGATACAAGGGACTCTTTTCATATACTTTGTTAGATTTTATATCAAGGTTTATTTATTTATTTATTTATTTATTTGGGCTAAGGATATGTATCTAATTGCAGAAGCATAATCAGTTGAATTGGAGTAAGAAATGGCAACCCACTCCAGTACTTTTGCCTGGAAAATTCCATGGACAGAGAATCATAGCAAGCTACAGTCCATGAGGTCTCAAAGAGTCAGACATGACAGCATGCATGAAGACCTGCTTCCTGGTTCACAGATGGCCATCTTTTTTGCTATGCCTTCACATGGCCTAAAGCATGAGAGAACTCTTTTGGATCACTTATAAGGACACTAATCCCATTTATCAGGGCTCCATCCTCATGACTTAATCACTCCAAAGCCTGATATCCAAATACCATCAAAAAGGGGACTAAGAATTCAACATGTGAATTTTATGAACAGGGACACAAATGTACTATCTCTGGCACATAGTTTCGGAGGAGAAGTTGCATATAAATCTTATCTTTACTCCTCTATGTGTAAGGCATTTTTTCTTTCTGGCTTCTTTCAGGATTTTTCATTTTTTATTTTCCTTAGATTAAAATGATGTGTCTATCTATAGGTTTTCTTTGGCATATATCCTGCTTGTGTTCTCTGAGTTTCCTAGATCTGTGGTTTGGTGTCTGACATTAATTTGGAGAAGATTCTCAATCATGTTTGTTTTAAATATTCTGTATTTCTCTCTTCCCCTTCTGGTATTTCCATTACTTATACTTACAACTTTTGTAATATGTACCACAATTCTTCAATAGTTTGTCCTTTTGCTTTTGTTTTCTTGCAAGTTTTATTTGTTTTGGTCCTTTTTTTCTCTGCTTTTTCAGTATGGGAGTTTTCCACTGAGGTATCTTCAAGCTTAAGAATTCTTTCCTCATCTGTGTCCAGTCTACTAATATGACCTTCAAAGGCATTCTTCATTTCTGTTATAGTGTTTTTGATCCTTAGCATTTCTTTCTTTTTTTTTTTTTTTTGCTTAGAATTTCCATTTCCCTGCTTATATTACCCATCTGTTCTTGCATGCTGTATACTTTATCCATTTGTGCACCTAGCTTTTCAGTCATAACTGTTTGAAATTCCTGGTTTAGTTATTTCAACATTCCTGTTATATCTGATTCTGATTTTTATTCTTTGTTTCTTCCAACTGTGCCTTTTGCCTTTGAGTGTGTCTTGTAATCTTTTTTTTTAATTTTTTCTGATAGCTGAGCTAAATGTAATGGGTAAAAGGAAAAGCTGTAAATAGACTTTTTGTAATTTGATGGTAAGCTATGTAGGAAGGGAAGCATTTTAAAGTCCCATGATTGAATCTTAGTATTTTAGTGACTTTGCCTCTAGACGTTACTTTGGACATGATTTTCAGTCCTTTAGGTAGGACAAAAAGATTAAAGGGTCCTTGATTGGATATTTATTTTTCTTCATGTAGAAGACTAAAGCTAACTGGAATGCTGTATATCCCTTCTTCCAGCATTGCATGGTTCCAACATTACTTTTCCTTCTCTATCATAAAAACCAGATAAGGTTGTTTTTTCATCTTGGGTCCTGCAATGAAAACAATATAAAGCAAAGCACAGATGAACTCAGAAGGACAAGTGACAGGAACAAGAAATCAACTTTTTTTGTTGTAGGCTACTAATATTGTTTTTTTTTTTAATACAGAATAACTTTGCAGAAGTTATTAATGAAATTAATATAAATTCAAAATGAACTAAGGCACTAATATGAACAATTGGGCCTTTCCACATCCACTCAAAACCTAAAATAAACTTTTTCTTTTCTTCTTTTCTCCTTTACTTTCATCCTTTCTATAATTATGCTGTGTGTTTGTGCACACTTACACACATAAACATTTGGTTATCCATAGTAAAAGCAAATATGTTTTTAATAATTCTAGAAGCAATCATTTAAAACACTACACACCACAATGCAGTAAGATTAGATCTCAATTACGGGAGAAAAACTACTAAAATGCCAACATTTGGAGGCTGAACAACACGCTGCTGAATAATGAACAAATCATAGAAGAAATCAAAAGAGAAATCAAAATATGCATAGAAATGAATGAAAATGAAAACACAACAACCCAAAACCTCTGGGACACTGTAAAAGCAGTGCTAAGGGGGAAGTTCATAGCAATACAGGCACACCTCAAGAAGCAAGAAAAAAGTCAACTAAATAACCTAACTCTACATCTAAAGCAACTAGAAAAGGAAGAAATGAAGAACCCCAGGGTCAGTAGAAGGAAAGAAATCGTAAAAATTAGGGACAAATGCAAAAGAAACAAAAGAGACCACAGCAAAAATCAACAAAGCCAAAAGCTGATTCTTTGAGAAGGTAAATAAAATTGACAAACCACCAGACTCATCAAGAAACAAAGGGAGAAGAACCAAATCAATAAATTTAGAAATGAAAATGGAGAGATCACAACTGACAACACAGAAATACAAAGGATTTTTAGAGAATATTATCAGCAATTATATGGCAATAAAATGAATAACCTGGAAGAAATGGACAAATTCCTAGAAAAGTACAACTTTCCAAAACTGAACCAGGAAGAAATAGAAAATCTGAACAGACCCAACACAAGCACGGAACTAGAGGCTGTAATCAGAAATCTTCCAGCAAACAAAAGCCCAGGTCCAGACGGCTTCACAGCTGAATTCTACCAAAAATTTAGAGAAGAGCTAACACCTATTCTACTCAAACTCTTCCAGAAAATTGCTGAGGAAGGGAAACTTCCAAACTCATTCTATGAGGCCACCATCACCCTCATCCCCAAACCTGGTAAAGACCCCACAAAAAAAGAAAACTAAGGCCAATATCACTGATGAACATAGATGCAAAAATCCGTAACAAAATTCTAGCAATCAGAATCCAACAACACATTAAAAAGATCATACATCATGACCAAGTGGGCTTTATCCCAGGAATGCAAGGATTCTTCAATATCCGCAAATCAATCAATGTAATACACCACATTAACAAACTGAAAAATAAAAATCATATGATTATCTCAATAGATGCAGAGAAAGCCTTTGACAAAATTCAACATCCATTTATGATAAAAACCCTCCAGAAAGTGGGAGTAGAAGGGACATACCTCAACATAATAAAAGCTATATATGACAAACCCACAGCAAACATTATCCTCAATGGTGAAAAACTGAAAACATTTCCCCTAAAGTCAGGAACAAGACAAGGGTGCCCACTCTCACCACTACTCTTCAACATAGTTCTGGAAGTTTTGGCTACAGCAATCAGAGCAGAAAAAGACATAAAAGGAATACAAATTGGAAAAGAGGAAGTAAAACTTTCACTGTTCGCTGATGACATGATCCTCTACACAGATAACCCTAAAGACTCTACCAGAAAACTACTAGAGCTAATCAATGAATACAGTAAAGTTCCAGGATATAAAATCAACACACAGAAACCCCTTGCATTCCTATATACTAATAATGAGAAAATAGAAAAAGAAATTAAGGAAACTATTCCATTCACTGTTGCAACGAAAAGAATAAAATACTTAGGAATATATCTACCTAAGGAAACAAAAGACTTGTACATAGAAAACTATAAGACACTAGTGAAAGTAATCAAAGAGGACACTAATAGACGAAGAAATATACCGTTTTCATGGATTGGAAGAATAAACATTGTAAAAATGAGTATACTACCCAAAGTAATTTATACATTCAATGCAATCCCTATCAAGCTACCAATGATATTTTTCACAGAACTAGAACAAATAATCTCACAATTTGTAGGGAAATACAAAAAACCTCGAATAGCCAAAGCAATCTTGAGGAAGAAGAATGGAACTGGGGGAATCAACCTGACGGACTTCAGGCTCTACTACAAAGCCACAGTCATCAAGACAGTATGGTACTGGCATAAAGACAGAAATATAGATCAATGGAACAAAATAGAAAGCCCAGAGATAAATCCATGCACCTATGGACACCTTATCTTCGACAAAGGAGGCAAGAATATAAAATGGAGAAAAGACAGTCTCTTTAACAAGTGGTGCTGGGAAAACTGGTCAGCCACTTGTAAAAGACTGAAACTAGAACACTTCCTAACACCATACATCAAAATAAACTCAAAATGGATTAGACAGCTAAATGTAAGACCAGATTCTATAAAACTCCATGAGGAGAACGTAGGCAAAACACTCTCTGACATAAGTCACAGCAGGATCCTCCAAGACCCACCTCTCAGATTATTGGAAATAAAAGCAAAAATAAACAAATGGGACCTAATTAAAATCAAAAGCTTCTGCACAGCAAAGGAAACTATAAGCAAGGTGAAAAGACAGGCTTCAGAATGGGAGAAAATAATAGCAAATGAAGCAACTGATAAAGGATTAATCTCCAAAATATACAAGCAGCTCCTGCAGCTCAATTCCAGAAAAATAAATGACCCAATCAAAAACTGGGCCAAAGAACTAAACAGACATTTCTCCAAAGAAGACATAAAGATGGCTAACAAACACATGAAAAGATGCTCAACATCCCTCATAATCAGAGAAATGCAAATCAAAACCACAATGAGATACCATTTCACACCAGTCAGAATGGCTGCTCTCCAAAAGTCTACATGCAATAAATGCTGGAGAGAGTGTGGAGAAAAGGGAACCCTCTTACACTGTTGGTGGGAATGCAAACTAGTACAGCCACTATGGAGAAGAGTGTGGAGATTCCTCAAAAACCTGGAAATAGAACTGCCATGTGATCCAGCAATCGCACTCCTGGGCATACACACCGAGGAAGCCAGAATTGAAAGAGACACATGTACTCCAATGTTCATTGCAGCACTGTTTATAATAGCCAGGACATGGAAGCAACCTAGAGGTCCATTTGTAGACGAATGGATAAGAAAGCTTTGGTACATATACACAATGGAGTATTACTCAGCCATTAAAAAGAATGCATTTGAGCCAGTTCTAATGAGGTGGATGAAACTGGAGCCTATTATACAGAGTGAAGTAAGCCAGAAAGAAAAACACCAATACAGTATACTAACACATATATATGGAATTTAGAAAGATGCAAATGATAACCCTGTATACGAGACAGCAAAAGAGACACAGATGTATAGAACAGTCTTTGGGACTCTGTGGGAGAGGGTGAGGGTGGGACGATTTTGGAGAATGGCATTGAAACATGTATGTTGTCATATGTGAAACGAATCACCAGTTTAGGGTCGATGCATGTTACAGGATGCTCGGGGCTGGTGTGCAGGGATGACCCAGAGGGAGGATAAAGGGAGGAGGGAGGTGGGAGGGGGGTTCAGGAGGGGGAACTCATGTACACCCGGGGTGGATTCATGTCAATGTATGGCAAAACCAACCAATATAATATTGTAAAATAATTAGCCTCCAATTTAAAAAAAAAAACTAAAAAAAAAAAAAAAAAAACCACTACACACCCATTCTGATAGAAGCTTGAAAAACCACTGTAAAGTTAACCTCAAAAAATGAAAGAAATCAACTGAAAAAATATAGATGGAGTCAATTAGATCATTAAAGTTGCTATGGCAAGCAAAAGTAGTTTTAATTTTTTAAATTTTATTAGTGTTCATTTTATTTTCTCTTTCTCTTCATTGCAATTCTTCTGGTTGCTTAGAGTGTGTGTGTATTTCATGCATGTGTTGAGAACACAGGACTGATTGCCATCCTATTTAGTATTGCAGTTGTCTTAATCTAGACAAGGTCTATTTTTGAAGTTTCACAAATGCAAAGTTGGCTAAATCGCAAATCTATGCTCCTTCAAAAAAATATAAGCAGCATTTTCTTTCTGGGTTTAATATAAAGCAAGATTTTATAATTCTCTTGATATTAGTTTATATACTCTAAACTTAACATGTATTCAATAGGGCATACAATTTTAGAAATTAAGGTCATAAATAATAATTTCTAATCTCACAATTATTCTAGTGAATCAAATATCAAATATCAAAATGTTTATAAAGGATTTCTATAACTTTTTTCTCCGCTGCCTTATTAAACTTCTACCTGGTGGCTCGGGCTTCCCTGGTGGCTCAGAGGTTAAAGCGTCTGCCTCCAATGCGGGAGACGCGGGTTCAATCCCTGGGTTGGGAAGATCCCCTGGAGAAGGAAATGGTAACCCACTCCAGTATTCTTGCCTGGAGAATCCCATGGACAGAGGAGTCTGGTGAGCTACAGTCCAGGGGGTTGCAAAGGGTCAGACACTGCCGAGTGACTAACACACACACACACTATTCAAAAGATGGCAATTTTAAGTGCTTAAAATGAATTTGTAATAAGAACTTCCTTTCTCATTTCCCTCTTTCTCTCTCTCCCTCTTTCTCACCACATTGTCATATTCTCCATCCTTTCATCCCTCCCTCTTTCTCTCTTTCACACACACACACACACACACACACCCCTGGTATCCTAGGTTTTCTTGCTGTTGTGGAAACCTAGGAGGAAAATATAAAGCATTTTCTTTCTCATGTTCACCTCCTTCCCTAAAAGTCAGAAGTACTCATTATATTTTTAAAAGTCGGAGTTTCTACAAGTAACGCATTCAAGAGGAAAATGAATAAAACTTTTTTTTAGGCTGAATTTTCCCGGAGAATTAGGCAATGAAAGTAAGTATTCAGTGAGAGATAAAGATGTTGTTAGTCTAAGAGTATTAAGTTATATGCAAATGAAAAAGGGACTTTCGCTTTTCTGCTTGCTATGGAAACCTGACTCTAGATAGTATATATTACCCCACTTTGGGATTGGGGCTAAAGATTGCTGCGTGCTGTCACTTAGGGGCCAATGGAGAGGACAGGGTGACAGGAATGTCTGAGTTTGGTTAAACTCAGAGAGAACAAATTTCTGAGGGGCAATCAACCTCACTGCTCAATTGAAGCAATGTGATGCTAAAGGACTGATGATAAGTTGAAAATAATGATGGACTGTTTTTCAGACATCATATAAATCCAGAATTTTAAAAGTATTTCATGGGGAAGGATTCCAATATTGACTGAACTGAATTTATTTTACAGAAAGTTATGCAGAGATATGGAAGATATTTGATCTAGAATATTATGGGATAAAATGAATACCAACTGCATATGGGAAAATGAAATTTTAAAAAAGTTTTGTGCAACATGTATTTATAAGGAATACTAATAATAATGCCTGGAATTGGGGACAGCTAATTTTGAGACAGTACATACTACCATGTTGGGCACTCTCATAAGGAGGGCATGGCAACCCTCTCCATTATTCTTGCCTAGGGAATTTCCATGGACAGAGGACCCTGGAAGGCTATAGTCTGTAGGGTTACAAAGAGCTGGAAATGACTGAGGTGACTTAGCACAGCACACATGGGCACTCTAATAATGACTGTGGATTATGAGATGGGAATAAATGTGAAGGGAGTTTATATAATATTTTAAGAATTGTGAACATATATGTAGTGATTGGCAGATAACAGTAAGGGAAGAGAAATTAATTTCTCTGTGATTTCCAAGAGACTACAGAGAAGTAAGGGGCATAAAAGAGAATATTTAATTTCCCTATCTCAAATCTTACATTTCAAAAATAACCATTTTCATCTGAGAGAGGAGTATACATTAGTTAATGTCCTCATTGTCCTAGAGAAGTGTTTTTTAATTGTCTTTTGGGACCCATTAGTAAATTATGAAATCAGTTTGGAGAATCACCACAATCATTGTTTAAAACATAAAATAAAGTACAATAAGATAAAATAGAAATACCTGATTACATCACATATAGTAAGATTCTATTGTTTTATATTTATTATATGTATTTTATATACCTATAAATACATATATAATGGATCACAATGAAATTTGTATTTGACTAAGGTTCAGCTCAAATGAATTGGAGACTGTCATATTTTATGGAAATTTTCATATTCTCTGAACTTGGATATCATTTACACATGGAGTAGAATGTTATAAGTAGAAGTAGAGAAAACTGTTCTTCCAATGAAGATGATTAACTCCCCAAAACTGAGGACTTTTGAGAAGAACAAAACTTCTGGGTGGATTGAGAAGACACTGGAAAAATTCACTTCTAGAGTAATGGAAATTATATGAGGTCATGGAACACTATCAGTGATGAAATAGAATGAAAGTCTCAGAGTTTGAGGCTATTTGATTGTCAGAAGTGTTAAATGCTGTGGCTGACTGTGAGTAGTTTAGAGCAAATTTCTGATCAGGTCAGTATTTTAAATGTCAACCAGAGGGCTGGTTAAAAGGTTTCTACATGTTGATTCTGAAGCTAGACAGTCTGGAGACTTGGCCTTAGTCAGAAGACACATAGACCCATGGAACGTGGCTCAGGTCCATTATGAACAGGCACAGAGAGGGCCTGCTTTGAGTAAACTCTCCACTGTGAACTCCACCTGGTAGAGAGTGAACCCCGCCCTTCAACTGTTTTCAATGTTAAAAGCTAACTAAAGAAGGAAAAGAGGGGGAGGTGGTAAATCACTCCTGGAGAGAGGAAAGTCATGGATAAGAGATGATTTTAGTGACCCAACTTTGTACTGTACCAGCTAGGACAGTTAGGGCCTTAATATCACAACTGAAGACTTGATTGTTTTGTCTTTTTTTAAGTCACCTGGGGGTGTGCTTTCACACACAAGGGGTATGCCCCTTGAGATCCCAATACTTTGATATCTGGACAACACCTTTGCCCATCATTTTGGGGTGGTCTGAGCCTCACAAAATTGAAGACTCTGAAGAGTAACATGAATCTAAGTCAAGACTCTACTGCTCAACTACACAGAAGATGAACATTTCTGATAGTGGTTTAAGATTTCAAGGAAACATAATAGGCATTTGCTTTGCTGGTAGGAAAGCTGGACTGGGAAATCCCATGGACAGGGAGCCTGGAAGGCTACTGTTGCAAAAATGTCAGACAAAACTGAGCATGCACAGCAATGACAACAAAGCTGGACATTTGATACAGACTGCTCTTGGAATTGGAGAAGGAAAAGGCAACCCACTCCAGTGTTCTTGCCTGGAGAATCCCAGGGATGGGGGAGCCTGGTGGGCTGCCGTCAGTGAGGTCACACAGAGTCGGACACGACTGAAGTGACTTAGCAGCAGCTCTTGGAATTGTGAATGCTAAAACCTTAGCAGCAGTAGGAAAAACTTCTAGGGTTGAGCTTGAGATTAGTAGAGAGGCATTTAAGACCTACTTCCAAGTCAGTCTGAAGCCTCAGGACATACCAGATACGATGGTAGTTTTCAGAAATCTAAATTAGCATCATGTGGCTAAAAGAGCGATAGCAAAGATGGTAACCATCACAGAGTATGGATTTGGCCCTTTTCCTAGTTTTCCGTCACCACAGAATCCTGAAAGTTTTGTGTATTCCATTGAGCTATTGTGGTGGACAATATGACCAACATTGAATTTCTTGCCTGCTGGGGTCACACAGATTTGGACATGACTAACGTGACTTATTGGAGAAGGAAATGGCAACCCACTCCAGTGTTCTTGCCTGGAGAATCCCAGGGACTGGGGAGCCTGGTGGGCTGCCATCTATGGGGTCGCACAGAGTCGGACATGACTGAAGTGACTTAGTAGCAGTAGCAGCAACGTGACTTAGCAGTAGCAGTAGCAGCAGGTAGGTGGAAGCATAAAACAGATTAGATTTTATTTTAAACAATAATAGAGCATGAAAGTTTCTAAGTCCTGGTGCTTTAGTGTGAGATCACACACATACAGAAAAACATATATAAACATGTATGTTTCAAATAAAAATTTTAAATGTATTTAGTTCTCACTTCAGGTATGTTCATACACATTAAATTCAGTGTAAAGTTTATGTGTATGAATTCTTGAGCCAGAGAGGTCTTCGGTCTCAGCTCTACCATTTTATTAACTATGTGTTCTTGGATAACTTGCTTACCTTTCTGAATTTCAGTTTTGCATATAATGGAAATTATAAACTTTACCAATATAACTGTGTTGTTGTTGACTGCTAAATACTTAGAAAATTCTCTGGAACATGGTACTTAATAAATGTTATGTCTTTAAAAGATTTCTAGTATTAAAACTGGAGCTGTTTTCTTGATTGATAGCATGCATTTAACTTTTTAAAGTCATTTTTACAAGTATTTTTAAAATTTGTTTTTATAAATGTGGTTTTCTTTCCAAATTGCACTTTGCTCCTGCCACTTCATGTACCTGTAGACTTGTTTCTGCCACCCATTCCTACCCAACCCCTCACTACCCAAATCTGACTGAGGGTATATCTAGTATTTTTTTCCTATTCTGATCCCAGTTTTGTTTTTCTTTTGAGGCATAGAAAATTTGGGACACAATTTTAATTCTTGCCTCATGATTGAGACTGAGAATAAAGTTTATACTTATCTACCACTTCATACTCCATCCCCTTCTTGACACTGGATCTAGGCTGCTTAATTTATGGTCTCAGTAACAAATAATTAATCATCTGTCTTCTTTTCTGTGCTAGGTTCTGTGACAATCACGAGGGACCTTCAGAGAATGAAGAATCCCTCATTCTCATTGCTTGTGTGCTAAATCAGTTCAGTCATGTCCGACTCTTTGCAACCCCATGGACTGTAGCCCACCAGAAAACTCTGTCCATTGGATTCTCCAGGCAAGAATACTGGAGTGGGTTGCCATGCCTTCCTCCAGGTGATCTTCCTGACCCAAGGATCAAACCCACATCTCATGTCTCCTGCACTGGTGCGTGATTTCTTTACCACTAGTGCTACCTGTCAAGTCCTCATTTCCATTGACCCAGCTAGAAATCTTGCATTTCCACAGAATGATACCATTAGCCAAAAAAAAAAAAAAAGAAATCCCCCTTTTACCTGAACCAATTTGAATTGTGTTTGTTTCACTTGTAACTCTAAATGTTCGGACCAATATGTGCTAAATTCTTTATATATTAAATCTCTATATGCACTAGAGTCCTGTTCTCCATGAATATATTCTACTCCATTGATATATCCATGCATACCAGCGCTTGAACTACATTGTTTTAAATACTACAGTTTCATAATATATTTTAAAATGTTAGTGGAAGTTTTCCCCCATCACAAGTTCAAATTAAATTATTTTGGATGCTTTATATGTCAGCGTTTCTTTAGATTTAAGCTAAAATGAAGCATAAATAAAGAAAAAGAACAGTGAAATATGTTAGTCTTTTATTGAGATTATATTAATTTATGTGTAAATTTTGAAAGAGTGAATCTTTACAATATTGAATTTGACAATACAAGAGAAAGATATATCTTTTCATTTATCCAAATCTTTATAATACTTAGGTAAATTTTAATGTTTCTTCCATATAGTTATATTTATTACTAGATTAATTAATAATTCAATGCTAATATTATTTTCTGCTCTTATACATAAAATCTTTTCTTTTGTTATACCTCCTAACCAGTTATTATTTGTCACAAAGAAGACTTTGATTTTTGTACTATTCCATATTAAGGGCTTACCTGGTAGCCCAGCTGGTAAAGAATGTGCATGCAACACAGGAGAGCCCACTTTGATTCCTCTGTTGGAAAGATCCGCTGGAGAAAGGGATAGGCTACCCACTCCAGTATTCCTGGGCTTAGCTGGTGGCTCAGCTAGCAAAGAATCTGCCTGCAATGCAGGACACCTGGGTTCGATCCCTGGGTTGGGAAGGTTACCCTAGAGAAGTGAATGGGCTACCCACTCAAGTGAACAGCTACCCACTCAAGTAATCTGGCCTGGAGAATTCCACGGACTGTATAGTCCATGGGGTTGCAAAGTGTCAGACATGACTGAGCGACTTTCAATTTCAGTTTCTTTTTCCTATTAAAGAATTCTCATTTAAATTTTCATTTTTTTGATTTCTAAATTTGAAAACTACACTAAAAATAATAAAAAGTTTGCTTTTGACTTTGTCTTATCTAATTACATAGATTGCACTTTTTAAATAATTTAAAAAGTAATGTGTTGGTTATCTTCAGTTCAGTTCATTCACTCAGTCGTGTCTGACTCTTTGCGACCCCGTGAATCACAGCACGCCAGGCCTCCCTGTCCATCACCAACTCCCAGAGTTCACTCAAACTCATGTCCATCGAGTCAGTGATGCCATCCAGCCATCTCATTCTCTGTCGTCCCCGTCTCCTCCTGCCCCCAATCCCTCCCAGCATCAGAGTCTTTTCCAGCGAATCAACTCTTCACATGAGGTGGCCAAAGTATTGGAGTTTCAGCTTTAGCATCAGTCCTTCCAATGAACACCCAGGATTGATCTCCTTTAGAATGGACTGGTTGGATCTCCTTGCAGTCCAAGGGACTCTCAAGAGTCTTCTCCAACACCACAGTTCAAAAGCATCAATTCTTCGGCGATCATCTTTCTTCACAGTCCAACTCTCACATCCATACATGACCACTGGAAAAACCTTAGCCTTGACTAGACGGATCTGCTCATCATACTATACGATTAGCCATATAATGTTTCTGCTTTTGCAAAGCTACATATAAATATATAATTTTAAAATGCCTTTTTGTATTATATGGAGAGGATTTTTATTTATTTGGCTTCTTACTCCATGAATTATAATTGATGTAGTTTTTCTATATTTCCTTTTAATGCTGTTTTAAGTTTGTTTATGATCTTTGCATTAAAAATGATAAGAAACAATAGCCTGCAGTTTTATGCTGGATAATAAATAATTTTAAAGTGTTTTTTCTCTATACTAAGGAATATCTTAATTGAAGAAAAATAGCTTTCTTCAAATAAATGTATTTCATGAAGATAGTAACAAGAGCCTTTTCCCTATTACTTTAGAAAGAAAATATTATTCTACATTACATATAAACCCTAAGATGCAAACAAATTTCCCTAAATATAACTGAAACATGAAACCCATATAAGAGTGATCAACTATTTGTTTGTGATTTAGCATATATAAAACACTGATTTCTGACTTCAAAGCATTTATATGGTTAATAATTGTTTTTATGCAGAAAAAAATATTTTATTTCATTTTAATCACTTTTCTCAATTAAGATGCTGAATTCTGTACAGTTTACTTAACATTTTCTCAAAAAGTTTGTGTACTAGTTGTACATTAGACAACCATGATTATGTTTAAAGCATGGTGGAGGACAAGCCAGAATATCAGATGGTAATGCTGAGTATGGCACTGTGTTGCTCCTCTGAGCACCAACCATACCTACTTGTGATTCTGACAGTCTACTGATTGTATTTGCATTGCAGCCTGAGACTTTTCCTGGACATCGTTTTAATAAAAGTATTTTATAATGTTTTGGGTATTAAAAAACAATTTTTTCCCATATAGCCATCAACCACATTTTTTCTATTGAGAGGTAAGTACATTCTCTTAAATTTCAATTAAAAACCAAGAGACTTTATATTAGGAAAATATTAAATAGAAAGTTTTTGGAATATTTATTATCTATTTGTTTACTTATTTTTTTTCATTGTGTATTACCTTTCCTAAAGAATTCTCATTACTATAGATTAATTTTAGAATATTTATTATTGATAATCTTAAGACATTTTGCACAGTTTCATGATTGACAATAATAAAATGTTTAACAACCATATATTAATTATCAGAGACATTAATAACTAACAAATTTCAACTTAAGACATCAAGAAACACTTGGACTTTCCTGGTGGCTCAGTGATAAATAATCTTCCTGGCAACACAGGAGATGCAGGTTAAATCCCTGTTGCAGGAAATCCTCTGGAGAAGGAAATGGCAACCCAGTCCAATATTCTTGCCTGGGAAATCCCGTGGACAGAGGAGCCTAGTGGGCTACAGTCCATGGGGTTGCAAAAGAGTTGGACACAACTTAGTGACTAAAGAACAACAAGAAATACTTAAATGTTAGGAGTAAAAGGACAATAATGTGATAAAAACTTTATATTTAAGATGAAATTAGTAAAAACTAACAGAAAACAAGAAAAAATGGAATTTATTGGGACAGTATTGACAGCATATGGGGTCTAAAGACTTAGGGAGGGTTGATACCAGGATGGTCTCAGAAAATTTGCCAGTGGAGTTGCTTGGAGTTCCTTTCAGAACTAAAATTTTAACATGACCCATCTCAACAAACTCTCTTTCTGTGTGTCAATTCAAAATTCTAAAAGTTCTTAGTTGGAGAATCAAGATTAATAGTATCAGTTTTCTGCTATGGCATTCATATTTGATGGTTATTATGAATTGGTTGGTCATTTGATAGAAGTATGACTGCCATGGCAGGGCCACCCAAAATGGGTGGGTCATGATGGAGAGTCCTGACAAAACATGGTCCACTGGAGAGGGGATGGCAAAACACTTCAGTATTCTTGCCTTGATAAAACCCATGAACAGTATGAAAAGGCAAAAAGATTTGACACTGGAAGATGAACCCCCTAGGATAGTAGTTGTCCAGCATACTACTGGGGAAGAAGGAGAAATAGCTCTAGAAAAAAATGACAATGCTGGGCCAAAGCAGAAGTTATGCTCAGTTGTAGATGTGTCTGGTGGTGAAAGTAAAGCCTGATGTTGTAAAGAACAATATTGTATAGGAACCTGGAATGTTAGGTCCATGAATCAAGGTAAACTGGATGTGCTCGAGCAAGAGATGGCAAGAGTGAACATCAGCATTTTAGGAGTCATGAACTAAAATAGACAGGAAAGGGTGAATTTAATTCAGATGACCATATATCTACTAAAATGGGAAAAAAAATCCCTTAGAAGAAATAGAGTAGCCCTCATAGTCAACAAAAGTCTGAAATGCAGTACTTGGGTGCAATCTCAAAAATGACAAAATGATGTCAGTTTCTTTCCAATGCAAACCATTCAACATCACAGTAATCCAAGGCTATGCCCAAACCACTGACGTTGAAAAAGCTGAAGTTAATGGTCTTTGAAGACATACAAGACCTTCTAGAACTAATACCAAAAAATAAGTCCTTTTCATCATAGGGAACTGGAATGCAAAACTAGGAAGTCAGGAGATACCTGGAGTAACAGGCAAGTTTGCCTTGGAGTACAAAATGAAGCATGACAAAGAGTAGCAGAGTTTACCAAGAGAACACACAAATCATAGCAAACACTCTCTTCCACAACACAAGAGATGACTCTACACATGGACATCACCAGATGATCAACATGGTAATCAGATTGATTATACATGGAGAAAATCTATAGAGTCAGCAAAAACAAGACCTGGAACTGACTGAGGCTCAGGTTGTGAGAGCTTATTGAAAAATTCAGGCTTAAATTGAAGAAAGTAGGAAAAGCCACAAGACCATTCAGGTATGACCTGAATAAAATCCCTTATCATTATACAGTGGAGGTGACAAATAGATTCAAGGGATTAGATCTGGTAGACAAAGTGCCTGAAGAAGTATGATGGGAGGTTCATACCACTGTACAGGAGGTGGTGACCAAAAACATCATCAAGAAAAAATAAATGGAAGAAGGCAAAATGGTTGTCTGAGGAAGTCTTACAAATAGCTGAGAGAAGAGAAGCAAAAGGCAAAGGAAAAAGGGAAAGATATACCCAACTAAAAGCAGAGTTCCAAAGAATAGCAAAGAGAGATAAGAAAGCCGACTTAAATGAACAATGCAAAGAAATAGAGGAAAATAATAGAATGGGAAAGACTAGAGATCTCTTCAAGAAAATTACAGAGACCAAGGGAATATTTCATGCCAAGATGGGCACAGTAAAGGACAGAAACAGTATGTACCTTACAGAAGTAAAAGAGATTAATAAGAGGTTGCAAAAATAGGCAGAAGAACTGCACAAAAAAGGTCTTAGTGACCCAGATAACCGCCATGGTGTAGTCACCTAGAACCAGACATCCTGGGATGTGCCTCAGGAAGCATTACTATGATGAAAGTGAAAGAGGAGAGTGAAAAGGTTGGCTTAAAACTCAGCCTTCAGAAAACCAAGATCATAGCATCTGGTCCCATCACTTCATGGCAAATAGATGGGGAAACAATGGAAACAGTGAGAGATTTTATTTTCTTGGGTTCCAAAATCATTGCAGATGGTGAATGCAGCCATGAAATTAAAAGATACTTGCTCCTTGGAAGAAAAGCTATGACCAACCTAGGCAGCATATTAAAAAGCAGAGATATCACTTTTCAGACAAATGTCTGCAAAGCTATAATTTTTCAAGTAGTCACATACGGATGTTAGAATTGGACCATAAAGAAGGCTGAGCACAAATGAATTGATGCTTTTAAATTGTGGTGTTAAAGAAGACTCTTGAGAGTTCCTTGGATAGTTAGGAGATCAAACCCATCAATCCTAAAGGAAATCAACCTTGAATATTCACTGGAAGAACTGATGGTGAACCTGAAGCTCCAGTACTTTGGCAACTGGATGTGAAAAACTGACTCATTAGAAAAGACCCTGATGCTGGGAAAGATTGAGGGCAGGAGGAGAAGGGGACGGCAGAGGATGAGATGGTTGGATGGCATCACCGACTCAATGGACATGGGTTTGAGCAAACTCTGGGTGATAGTGAAGGACAGAGAAGGCTGATGTGATGCAGAACATGGGGCAGCAAAGAATGGGACAGACCTAACAACTGAGCAACAAGACATAAGAGATACAAGGACTGGGCTCATAAAATCAGTTCCTGGTAATATATATCCAAATATCTGTTCTGTCAGTTTTCCTGGAACACAAAATGCCTCATTCTCCACCCTATCTCCCTTCAGAGCTTGTCAAAGGTCAACAGCTGCAGTAGCACAGGCTTTAGCCCCTACAGAGATATATGGCAAATATCTTTGGAAAATGCCAATTTGTGGTCAACATGACCATTTACCGAAACCTTTATTTCTAGGAATTAAAGAGCATATAATTATTTTCATTGGTTACTAGAGGAAGAAAAACTTAATGACTTGGCAATGACTTGGCATATATCACTTCTGAAGCCCCAATATTTTGGCCACCTGATGCAAAGAGACAACTCATTGAAAAAGACCCTGATGCTGGGAAAGATTGAAGGCAGGAGGAGAAGGAGATCATTGGGTAGCATCACATACTCAATGGACATGAATTTGAGCAAGCTCTGGGAGACCGTGAGGGATAGGAAAACCTGGAGTGCTGCAGTCCATGTGGTCACAAAGAGTCAGACATGACTGAGTGACTGAACAATAATATATACATGTAATACACACCGTTTGGTAGAACTGACCAACAGGTTTTTGCCTCTTTACTAACCTCATTTGAAATGAGTTCCTGTTTATTATCACATATGTCCAAGATAGTGACTAGAGGAGCAATCTGTTGCTGGAGAGTATTGTCACATTTAAAATATCTCTGTTGTTTTAATAATAAACTTCCAACAAAAGTTAAATTACTTGATAAAATTTCAGAAATGTTCTTATATTCTATCAGCTTATTCTATGATGATGCTATCTGACTTTGAAACAGTGACTCTGGCTAGATGTTGACTTTAATGCTCAGACATTCAACGGTTCACAAAATGCATGCCCATTGTACCTCTTGTAGGTAAAGTCACAATAAATAGTGGTTCAAGCAAAGGAGCAGGCTGACTTGTATGCCTTTGGGGAAATGGTCATTTTTGATTGATTCTTTTTATTCAGAAATTGCTTTAAGATATGCAAAAAGGGATTAGTGAGGAATGAAGAATATAGCCAGTTTACATTATCTATTAATTATCAGGTTGATTATTTAGGAAGCTTAAGGTAGATGCTAAATTTACTTCACATGTTTTTTATTGCAATAGATTTTTGGTTTGACACTTTGATTCCTGATGAAGACCCAAAATACAAGCTATGTAATAATTTTTACTAGAGATAGTAAAACCCATGGCATTAAAAATAATTATGTTTTAAATTATGTGGAGTAATATAAAGAGCCTAATATGACTTGCAGTTACCTCAGTTGTGAAAGATTTAAACTATTGCTGAGCTTTTACATTTTAGTTACCATCTATATTTACATTTTAATTACCACTATTGGTAAACTGATACTTAAAAAATCATTTGATAGTTTTAAGAAAATATTATCTGTAGTAATTTACTTCTTAAATGGCAGCTGTGAAAAAAATTATTTTAAGCAATTTATCTAAAATATTTGTATGTCTTTATGGAATCAACAATCTTAATTTACAAATTGAAAAGGGAAGCAGACGATGAAGCAATACTGAGTCCTTTTTGTTGTTGTTCAGTCACTCAGTCGCATCTGACTCTGTGACCCCATGGACTGCAGAACGCCAGGCTTTCCTGTCCTTTACCATCTCCTGGAGCTTGCTCAGATCCATATGCATTGAATTGGTGATGCCATCCAATCATCTCACCCTCTGTCTTCTCCTTCTGCTCCAGTCTTCAATCTTTCCCAGTATCAGGGTCTTTTCTAATGAGTTACCTCTTCACATCAGGTGGCCAAAGTGTTAGAGTTTCAGCTTCAGCATCAGTCCTTCCAACCAATATTCAGGACTGATTTCCGTTAGGATGGACTGGTTTGATCTCTCTTCAGTCCAAGGGACTCTCAAGAGTCTTCTCCAACACCACAGTTCAAAAGCATCAATTCTTTGGTGCTCAGCCTTCTTTATGGTCCAACTCTCACATCCATACTTGACTAATGAAAAAACCGTAGCTTCGACTATATGGACCTTTGTTGGCAAAGTAATGTCTCTGCTTTTTAATACACTGTCTAGGTTTGTCATAAACTTTTCTCCAAGGAGCAAAAGTGATTTTGAGGTTGACCTAAAAGTTATAGGGAGCGATATAGGCCATGAAAACTCACCTTGAGTTCTTCAAAATTTAATCTTTCCTGCAGTTTCCTGAAGACTGTAGTAAGTCTTTTCCTACTTGTCTTGAGGAGTAAGTCTTGTAGAATAATCCATTGATTAACAGAGTTCAGTTGTTTCTTTTGCAGGAAGTGACTCATTTACCAAATTATATGTTGCATTTGCTAAAGTTTGCTTATCACTTATATTTTCATGCCTTTCTCTGAGCTACAAACTACAGTGATTTATCTTAACTTTAAACTAAATAAAGAAGGACTCTTAATATCTTTACTTAGGTCATATGCCTGACACTGAACCAACTATTGTTACCAGAGGATATGACGCTATGATGAGTACCAACTGGGCTATTTGCCATATTTATAAAGGAGGTGAGAGTCCCTTGGACTGCAAGGAGATCCAACCAGTCCATTCTAAAGGAGATCAATCCTGGGTGTTCATTGGAAGGACTGATGCTAAAGTTGAAACTCCAATACTTTGGCCACCTCATGCGACGAGTTGACTCACTGGAAAAGAGTCTGATGCTAGGAGGGATTGGGGGTGGGAGGAGATGGGGATGACAGAGAATGAGATGGCTGGATGGCATCACCAACTTGATGGACATGAGTTTGAGTGAACTCTGGGAGTTGGTGATGGACAGGGAGGCCTGGCGTACTGTGATTCATGGGGTCGCAGAGTCGGACACGACTGAGTGACTGAACTGAACTGAACTGAAGGAAGAGTTTGAAGATTTAAAAATGAAATAAAGGGAAAACTTGTATCTAGCCTGGAATGTAATTTCCATGAGGGTAAAATTTTATTTTTTGTTTCTTATTTACAGTTTTAAATTCAGTTCTTGGTAGAATACTTGGTTCAGAATAGTTGCTCAATAAATATATATGGGCTTCCCTGGTGGCTCATATGGGAAATAATTTGTCTGTAATGCAGGAGACCTGAGTTTGGTACTTGGGTAGGGAAGATCTGCTGGAGAAGGGAATGGCTACCCACTCCAGTATTCTTGACTGGAGAATTCCATGGACAGAGGAGCCTGGTAGGCTACAGTCCATGGGGTTGCAGAGAGTTGGACATGACTGAGCAGCTAACACTTTCAGTTTTCAAGTACATTATTGAATGAATGAATGAATAAATAGGCAAAAATAATCCCTAACACAGTTCACTACACTTGTGAAGTTCTCTGTTATTTTCTAGGGATACAATATTTGCTTTATCTTGAGGTCAATGATATGCCAAAGTGTTATTAAATACTGTGACTCTGTTTTGCATAATTCTAAGTAATATAACTTAAGTTACTCTGTTGTTCTCAATTAGTAATCCGGATGTGTTGTGACATTTGACTTCCCAGTGCTGAAATTTGTAGGCCCTACCAAGATAGCTCAATTCAAGAGAACCTTGCAGAGTAAAACAAGAACAGCCTTGTATCAAGTAATACCATACCAGGATTGACACTGAAAACTTGGAGAGGAAATTTGGAGCCTGAGTACTGCTCCATGGTTAGGACAATTACATTGAATGCCCCACCCCTGCTTCTCCGATAAGTGCCTGAAAAGCTATCCGATGTTGGAAGGATGTCATAGAACTGGAGAAAAGCAAGGCTGATTCTCCTACTTGTGCCTCATCAGAGATTTTATGAGGATCAAATCAGATAACGTATGGAAAGCACTTGAACTCAGTCAGTGCCTGGATGTAGTGTTTTGCAATGGCTCAACATACAGATTTTGAAGGGAATAAAAAGACCTGAATTTTAATTCTGGCTCTGTGGCTTTCTAGTTATATGTCGAGCCAGTCACTGATCACATACACATATCAGTGTCACTGGCTACACATTGCCTCACTTCTGTTACTTCCCCTTGACCAGGAAATGGAATGGCAGAGATAGTTCAGTATGCGGAATAGAGTAGATTAAAGACTTTTAAGCAATCTGCACAATAGTTTGCTCAGCACTGAACATGAAAGTTACCTGATGCAAAGAGCCAAATCATTGGAAATGACCCTGATGTTAGGAAAGATTGAAGGCAGGAGGATAAGGGGATGACAGAGAATGAGATGGCTGAAGGACATCACTGACTCAATGGACATGAATTTGAGCAAACTCTGGGAGATGGCGAAGGACAGGGAAGCCTGCCGTGCTGTAGTCCATGGGGTCACAAAGAGTAGGACATGACTGATTGAGCAACATCAATATGACATGTAAATGTTAATTTAATTGAATCAGTTTGAATATAAAGATGATGCAGATGTAAATTTACTCATCAAATAAAAAGGCATATTTAGCAGAGTAAGTTCTAGTCCTGGTAAAATTATATGTTTGTAGGATCTAATATATTCAATTTTAAGTTAACTACTTTATTATGTTTGTTAATGTCACCTTGTAAATTATTACTTCTGTGAGATCTAGATTTATGATAGTGAATTTAAATGAAACTGTGAAAATTACAGAATACTTAAATAAAACATATTTCATAGTTGATGTGTTTTTATTAACTTATTTAAATTATTGCAACATGCAATTTAAAACTAGAAGTGTTCAAACTTTTATCAGCATGCATGCTCTTTGAGAGTGAATTGTAGTCTGTAAGATATGTGCTTGTTTTCATCTAATTTCAAATAAATCAGTATTCAATTGACACCTGACTTCTATTTATTATGTTTGTTGTTTAGTTGCTAAGTTGTGTCTGACTCTTTTGCGACTCTTATGGACTGTAGCTCCCCAGCTCCTCTGTCCATGGGATTTCCCAGTCAAGAATGCTGGACTGGGTTGCCATTTCCTTCTCCAGAGGATCTTCCCAACTCAGGGATCAAACTCTCGTGTCCTATATTGTCAGGCAAATTCTTTAATACTGAGCCACATTGGAAGCCCATTTATGATGTAACTGTAAAGTAATTACACATGTGGCAATTAAGTTTTGAGAGAATTTATTCAACATTTTTGTGCCTCCATAATTTTTTTCTAATAGCATTTTAATATTCTATTTTTAAGAATATTTTATGGTACTTGAGATATGGCATAACATTGTTGCTAATTAATGGTTACATTGCATGGTACTAGGTATAATTTTAAGTTCTTATTTTTACTTGAACTATACTGCTTTGATTAAAAACATTTTCCTAATATTATGAGTATTTTATTCTTGAAAAAATGGAATAGCCTGTTTATAAATGGAAATCAGAATCTTTGGGAGAGAGGCCTTTGGCAAGGCAATTATTTTACACAAACAACTGAATCCGTGGGAGGGGACCACACGAAGCTTGCATCCCCTTTTGAACCCTCAGTAGCATCCTCCAGGGAAAGTCACTGACTGAAGAATGTTTAAATGACAGCAGTAGGGTGCAGAGTAACACTGCTCCTCAAAGAAAGCATCACCTTATCTGACCTAGCCCCAGAGTAAATCAGGCGCCTGCTTCAGCCTGTTGACGATAATGTCTCCAAGCACTTCCATATTTTAGCATTCAGAGCTATTTGAGGACATCTTTTGTTTGTTTATTAGATCTTCACAGGATATATTTTGTTGAAAACTTAATATGAACCTGGCCTTTAGTTGGACCTTAGCCTTTGACAATATGCGACTCTAAGGATGTCTGCAGTTCTCTGATGTGTTGGTTCTTGGGGCCCACATCAATTGCTCAGAAGATGAGATCTCACAATGCTCTTATCTGCCTGAGCCTTTTGGTAGAATAAAATCTTTTGGCTGTACAATAAGTATTTAAAGGATTGCTTTATTCAGTTAATTTTTTGTTAGACATTATTTTTATGGTTTTGCTGTTGATGTTGTTGTAGCTTCTTAAAGTAGGGTAAAGTCCCACTTGTGAAGAGAGACATTATGTAGCTCAAAACCAATTACTCTGTTCAGTTTGTGCAAAATGATCCTCTTGGAGAAGGTTCCAAATGTAAAGAGCTATGAGGAACATTGGGTTGGTTTTGATTATACAGCATGTTCAGTTGTGATTCTGTTCATCTCTTCACTGAAAGATCAGTGGTTAAGCATATGCTGTTAGCTGCCAGAGTCAACACTTCTATTTTTCTTTCCATTTTGTGAGAAGAACTTCAAACGTTATTATTCATAGAAGCTTTTACTGCAGCCTGTTGGTCTGGACTAAAAACACATTATTCCATGTCCTATTAAGAATTCCAGCCTGGAAAGGTCAACAGTTAGGTTTATCACAGTGTTTATGGAGGCTCTGATTATTTACTTAGCACAGTAGAATAACTGAGATATTTTTTAATTCATAAATTAAAATATATTATTGCTACATTAATTAACAGCATAAGATCATTATGATTTATTCATTAAAGTACATCTTTTTCATTATTTTTAAATTCACTCTTGTGTATATAAAATCACAATATTTTGTATTGTGCTGATATTCTGAAAAAGTTACAATTATACATGCTAGTGAGTGATAGTATTCATTCCCCACATTTGTTTTCAATTTTATTTTAAAACATTTGCTTATATCATATTGAAAGCAACTTCCAAGTAAAAAAATTAAATAATTTTAAGAAGGAAAAACATATCCTTAGAGGATATTTTTGATAACATAAGTCACAATACTTTAGAAATACCTGATTTTTAATTTTGATTCTATTCCATAATAAATCAACAAGGATAGAGATATAGAACAGAGAAATATACTGTCATAGTATCCAGTGTTAGCCAACCTGCAGAGTCTGAGGGACACAAGACTGACTTCATTTCTGACAGCCACTGCAAATTCAAGAATTTTCCAGAACCACCCTCAGTTTTGGTAATTTTTGGAAAGACTCACAGAGCTCACTGAAAGTAGTTTATTCATGTGTTTATTTGTAGCAGAGAAAAGATAAAGAAAATCAGCCAAAGGAAGTGGTGCATAGGACAGAGTTTGGTAGAGGGTCCAAACATGGAGCTTTCCTCTCTATGTGATTATGAATGATATTATCTCCTCTTGACCGCAATTTGTGAAAATATAGAGTATTGTCAACAGAGAAACTCACATGAGCTTTTAATATCCAGTTTTTATTGGGGTTCAGTGAAATGCTGCCTGCATGACTGAACTTTAGTTTCCAGCTCTCTTGGAGGCCAGGCTAATATCTTTAGTTCTTCTAGAGGTTGGAACTTCTACTGCATGGCACAAAGTCTCCATTGTAAATCACACTGTTAGACTGTCTTGTGGCCTATGATCATTGGCAAACAAAGAGCAGAATATTCTGGGAGCCTGGAGGTCCCCTCGAATAGCTGAAGGCAAAGGCTAGATCTCTTTTCGAGTAAGATTAATTCTTCACTGCAAACATAAATATCATTTTAATTTTCATTTTGGATATGAAATGAGGCATGACAAATGTAGAAAATACTTAGGTAAAAAAGCTAGAGAGCTAGGAAATACTATCTAGTGCCTTTTTGGTGTCTTGAATTATAGAATTTAAAGGTAAAAAGGATATTTAATCTACTAATGGTCTACATTTTTTATTCACATTTGAGAAAATTTAGAGAAATGAAAAGAATTGGCTAATGTCTAAAAGTTTATAGAACAGTAGTCTCTAGGATTTAGGTTTATTTATGTCTTTATTTAGGATTAATTATAATTGTACCCCCACTGTCATTAACTTTGGGGATAATTTTAATCAGCAACAAGCTGTTCTTGATATTTTTCTGCCAGTGGTTCAAGTCATTGAAGATTAAATTCATAAATGCTTACAGAGTAAAGAAATAGTCTTTACTATATAACAAAGATGCCACATAACTTGGAAATAACAACAGCAAAGTAAGAGGAAAAGTGAAAGTCACTCAGTCGTGTCCGACTCTTTGTGACCCCAGGGACTATACAGTTCATGGAATTCTCCAGGCTGGGATACTGGAGTGGGTAGCCTTTCCCTTCTCCAGGGGATCTTCCCAACCCAGGAATCGAACCCAGGTCTCCTGCATTTTGGGCAGCTTTTTTACCACTGAGCCACAAGGGAAGCCCTTAGTAAGAGGAAACTAATGAAAAATAAAGATCTGTAGACCAAGGCCATAAGATGATATCTTTATATTCCTATGAAATTCTTTAAATAAATAAATGTTCAATATTATATCAAGAATGTCTAACACTCAAAAGACACTAGCATTAGGAAACCAAAATTGAATACTTAAATATCAAAAGACATTCAGTTCAGTTCAGTTCAGTTCAGTCGCTCAGTCGTGTCCGACTCTCCGCGACCCCATGAATCACAGCACGCCAGGCCTCCCTGTCCATCACCAACTCCCAGAGTTCACTCAAACTCATGTCCACAGAGTCGGCGATGCCATCCAGCCATCTCATTCTCCGTCGTCCCCTTCTCCTCCCACCCCCAACCTTTCCCAGCATCAGAGTCTTTTCCAGTGAGTCAACTCGTCGCATGAGGTGGCCAAAGTATTGCAGTTTCAGCTTTAGCATCAGTCCCTCCAATGAACATCCAGGATTGATCTCCTTTAAAATGGACTGGTTGGATCTCCTTGCAGTATAAGGGACTCTCAAGAGTCTTCTCCAACACCACAGTTCAAAAGCATTAGGAGGCCTAAACTCTAGTCTTCATTATAAGAATCGCTATGTAACTGTGGTCAGGCTAATTCTCTGAATATAAGTGGCAGTAGGGAAACATGAGAGGGTTTAATTTCAGTGTCTTTTACTTTTCTGGAGTCAGAGAGAGACCATTTAAGAGTTCAATGAAGTTTTGCATCCTCTCTCTAAGAAAATGCACAAGTGCACTTATGGACACAATTTTCTTACACCCCTAGTAAGTTCAAAGTATTTGACCCACATACTGAAACCCAGTTTAAGAAATTATAGGATTCGGTGCTTACCAAAGTATCTTTCAGGTTTAAAATTTGAAATATCTTATGTCATGTTACCTCAGAATCATACACAAAATTTAGTTTTTTAAATTGAATGGACACATACAGCATCAAATATTCTGTTGTTTTCAGACACACCTGAAAGTACTGATTTAGAAACACTGGGTTGGGATCCAGAAATCTGAGTTTTAATGAACTCTTCAGATGATGCTGGTATGTGTTCATGTTTGGAAGCCACTGACTATAAGAATAAAGTGAGTAGGATTGAAAGAAGAGTATGTGAAAATCTAGACAGATTTGATGGCCCTGTATGTAAGGCAATAATGCCTTAATAGGGGTGCCAGGAATATAAGTTCACCATCACATATGTTAATTAACTTTAATGGATTTGTTGGCATAATAGTTTATAAATTTGTAGTACATTGAAGTGATAAAGCTGCTTTCATATATCTTACTATATTGGCTTTTCATAATAACCCTCTAATTTAGACAATAAAAATTTTGTTCCCAATCTATAAGTAGGAATATTCAAGATTTTGTAAAAAAATTTCTCAATTGAAGATGAAATTAGAACTTATTTTTCTTTCTCTGAGGCTTCTTATGATGTGCCATGGTATGATAAGACCCTTAAAAGACAGATATTAAAATGCACATTTTTATCATACTACATCAACAATAGTTTCCAACTTTGATTATTACCCTTAGTATTGTGACATGTTAAAGTGTATCAGAGGACAGATCTTTACTTGTTCGAAATTTAATGATTTGCATCATGTGATTTAAGAAAAGTAATCTTTTAAGCCCACCACATTTATTTATTGTATTGTTGAAGTATTGTTCTATGTAAAACTTATATTGAAGTATAGATATTTCAAGGAAAAATGTGTAATTATTTTATAGAGTGATAAAAATTAGCTGTTCTTTCCTTTATATCCCCCAGTTTTACTATTTGAGCTGATTATTTTCATCTCCTTTAGCTATTTCTTCTGATATTTATTTTTTTCCTATAGCAAAATAAGATGTTTATATTGTTTTCTAAATGAATTATTTTTTAGATGTTACAGAGAAAGACCTCTATTGTTTCATTTATATTAAGCACAGTATTATCAGAATATTACTTCACTTTCAACACCAGATATGGATGTGGGTTTTCTATACATCAGATTATCCTGTGATATCAGCTAGATGTCCTACAGTTTAACTCAATTCTGACACTACCTACCTGGAGATATCATCAAATCCCACACCTTATGAGTTCAGTCCTCCAGGACTTCCCTCCCCGCCCCATGCCAACTGTGAAACTAGGTTGTCACCAGTGCCTCTAACTGACTGGCTATAGATAGGAACTTCCCACATACGTCTTCTTTGGTTCAGTTTATTTGCTAGCATGGTTCACAGGTCTCAGGGAAGCATTTTACTTACTAGATAGCTAATTTACTGTGAAAGAACAGAACCTAGGGGCAGCAAAATGGAAGAGATACAAAAGGCAAAGTATTTTGGAAAGATGTGGAGTTTTCTTGCACTCTTTCAGTGAACCTCTACCTGTCCACCAACCTGGAAGCTCTCTGCAGCCTGTCCTTTTGGAGGCTTCACTATATAGGCATGATTAAGAAATCACTAGCCATTGGTAATTGATTCAATATCCAGCTTCTCACCCATCCTGAGCATGAGGGTGAGGCTAAAATCCCCAGCCTTCTAATTTAGCTGGTTCCCCTGGTAACCCACCCTCATCCTCATCTAGGGCCTTTCCAAAAATCACTGTATAACATAAACTCAGTTGTAATGTAACGGGACTTGTTATGAATACGAAAGACATTTATGACTCTCATTACTTAGATTTTAGGAGCTCTGTGCCAGAAACAAGGACAAAGGTCAAATATATACACATTTTTAAATTATAAACCACAATATCACAGATGTTATATATATATTAATTTTCTATATAGAATGAAATATAAGGATTTAGTTTTCTTACATTATCCACTTCTGCTTTGTGTTTTCCTGTCTTCTATTCTCTCCTAGATATGCATCTGGAGTTAAATAAATTTTCAGTTAAGTCAGTGTTTTTAGGAATGATCCTGGGTCTCTGGCATTGCAGGCAGATTCTTTACCATCTGAGCTACCAGGCAAGCCTGAGGGTTTTTAGTTAAGTCAATATTTAGTCAAGGTTTATTTAGTTTATGCCTACATATATAATATTCACTTTCACTCAACAAGTATTTATTACAAGCTTATAATGTGCCATGGGGCTTCCCTGAAAGCTCAGCTGGTAAAGAATCCGTCTGCAATGCAGGAGACCCCAGTTTGATTCCTGCGTCTGGAAGATCCACTGGAGAAGGGATAGGCTACCTACTCTAGTATTCTTGGTCTTCCCTTGTGGCTCAGCTGGTAAAGAATCTGCCTGCAATGGGGGAGACCTGGGTTCAAGCCCTGGGTTTGAAAGATCCCCTGAAGAAGGGAAAGTCTACCCACGCCAGTATTCTGGCCTGGAGAATTCCTTTGGGGGTCACAAAGAGTTGGATACGACTGGGCGACTTTCACACAATGTGCCATACTACTTTTAGATACAAGAGGTAATTCATGAACAGCATGTTTTAGTGAAAACACAAAAATGAACATGATAAGTGAGTAGGTTGTATGGTAAGTTTGCAGAAGGCAAGTGCTAAAAGAAACAGAGCCAGTTAATAGGGATGGGGATTGAAAATGTTTTGTGATTTTAAATGGGGCCTTATTGAAAAGGTGACGTATGGCAAGCAATTCAGCAAGTGAGGAATAAGCCACTCAGAGATCTAGCGAGTGAATGTTCCAGACCAAGAGAATCAGGCAAAGGTCCTAATGTGGAAGTGTGCTTATGTGTTCCGGGAAAACAGAGACAATGTTGGTGGAACAGGAAGAAAGAGGGACAGTAGCAAGAACTGAGGTTAGAGATTCATGAGAGGGCCAAGTTGTGTTGAGCCCTTCAGGCCATTGTAAAGATGTTGGCATTTACTCAGAGAAATTGGGGCTTCCCTGGTGTCTCAGATGGTAAAGAATCGGCCCGCAATGCTGAAGACCTAGGTTTGACCCCTGGGTCAGGAAGATACCCTGCAGAAAGGAATGGCTACCCACTGCAGTATTCTTGCCTGGAGAATTCCATGGATAGGCAATCCTGGCAGGCTACAGCCCATAGGGTCATAAAGAGTCAGACACAACTGAATGATTAATACTTTCACTTCACTTTCAAAGAACTGGAAAGCCTAGGAGGACTTCAAGGTATGGACTGATATGCTTTGCTTTATATATTAATTTGTGTCGGGAAGATTCCCTGGAGGAGGGCACAGAAACCCACTCTAGTATTCTTGCCTAAAGAATCCATGGACAGAGGAACCTGGAAGACTATGGTCCCGAGGGTCACAAAGAGTCAGACACGAATGAAGAGACTTAGCACGCACGCAAGCAGGATCACTTTAGCTGCTGTGGTGAGAACAGCACAGCTGTGGTGGGTTGGGGAATTGTTTGAAAGTAGAGAGACCAGATGGGAGGTAATCGTAAGAATCTACGCAAGAGATGATGATAGCTTGGACCAAGGTAGTTGGGATTTTGAGAAATGGTGATGCTATGGGTATATTTTGAGGGAGATTGAAAACCTACTACAATTGATCCATGTAATACTTTCACACTTGTTTTCTTGAACACTTTTGTTGGCCCTTGGTTTTCTATGTGCTTATGAAAAATTTATGGGAAACTTTCCACCTTAAGTATAGATTACTCCTCTATAACTGAACACATCAAATATTCTATTTGACCTGTCTTTAGACTGTAAGATGAAGGTATTCCCCCTTGTACCTCTCTCTCCTCTTGTTCCAATTTAGGTTCAGTTATCTCAAGACCTGATACATTCTTTTTTAAATTAAATTATCCATTTTAATTGGAGGCTAATTTATTTATAATATTTTGGTGGCTTTTGCCATACATTTACATGAATCAGCCACGGGTGAACATGTGTCCCCCATCCTGAACCACTCCCCCACCTCCATCCTCATCCCTTCTCTCTGGGTTGTCCCAGTGTCACTACCCAGATTTTACTTCTTTATTAAGTTGGGATATTTGCTTTTTGGTGTCATGGGTCTATTTTTCTTTATTTCCACCTTTGTCTATTTGTGTATCTCTTCCAAAAAAAAAAATCAATGCATTGGAGATAAAATTTTTGAGACTTTACATGCCTGAGCATGTTTTCATTATACCCTCATGAGTCTTATATTTTTGACTGGTTAATCTAGACAGGTGTTCTGGTTAATTTTATGTGTCAACATATGTAGGCTCTGCCACTGAGTTGTTTGGCCAAACACCAGTCTAGATGTTGTGAGCTCTTTTTTTCAGATACGATTAATATTTAGATCAGCAGCCTTTGAGTAAAGCAGATTATACTCCATAATTTGGGTGGACCTTGGAGAAAAGTGGTGCTTACTCCAGCTCTTGGATGTAGGGTTCTATATATGTATACTATTTCAAACTTGATTATTATAATTTTTGGATTTTTTCCTATTGAATATACAAGTAACAAGAAGAGATTTGTTCTCAATTCTCCAGGCAAGAATACTGGAGTGGGTAGCCATTCCCTTCTCTGAGGGATCTTCCAGACCCAGGGATCGAACCAGGTCACCTGCATTGCATGTAGATTCTTTACTGTGTGAGCCACCAGGGAAGCCCTCAATATGTCACTGGTTTATTCTGTTTCTTGTAGTTCTGTAAAGTTTTTAATCATTTATTCTGTGACTGTTATCTGGTATATTTTGTTTTACCCTGGTAGATTAAAATTTTTTAACATGATGGAGTTTTCCTTTATATCTATAAAAATGTTTTTTGCTTTGAAGTTTATTTGTCTGGTAGAAATAAAACTGCATGCTTCTCACTTTTACGAGTATGAACCTGGTATATATTTTATCCGTTCTTTACTTTCAAATTTCTGTGTTTTAGATGTAGTTTTCCCAAGTAAGCTATATCTAGATTGAGCTTTTTTAGTACACTGGGATAAATTTTGACTTAACTGTAGCATTTTGTCCATTTTACATTTGCTATAATCATTACGATTTTTATTTCTATCATTTTATTTTGTCCTTTCCCCCCCCAACTTTCTTTTACTTGGTCTTTTTCTTTTTTTTGCTTTTTATTTTCCTTTTATTTGCTGTATTTGAATTGATTTTTTGTAATCTTTCCATATTGTTTGGTTTCTAAAGTAAATTGCCAGCAGTTCTCTTTGGGAATGAGCAAGGGGAAGCATTAAAATACATTTACATGGTATTTATGGGTCCTTCCTCACTGATACCTGTCCTCTTCTTAATTCATTGGATTCAGGTTCTGAGAAGTGGTTCATATTCAGAAATTGAGCAAAGATGATAATTTTATTGGAGAAGATTCCACAGGCCCATGTTCATTCATCCTTTTTTTCTTTTTTTTTAAGATTGTATAAACTAAGCAATGCATTTTTTTGGCTCTTCATCTATGTTGTCTCTAGGAACATGTGGTTTCCAATCAGACTTTTCTGATATTCATGATAAATACACTCATCCTGCTTCCGACCATTAGTAATATCACCTGGATTCAATTATTTAAAAAATCCTATCATCCTTACTGATACTAAGATTCTAGGTCTATAATAAGGCTGGCTATAAATGACAACTACCGCTCTCAGCAATGGCGATGGCTTCTCACTTTTATCATTTCAATAAATGGAAAATTTTCATGAAGCACAGCTTCATGAATTTGGTGAATTTCGGTTTCATCAGTCTTATTATCCACTCTAGCATTCCTGATTTTCTTGAGCCTTTTGATCCTTCCTTTCACCATCTGCTATGATAGTTCTAGTATTTCTACATCACTTAGTATGAGCCTTGGGATTCCCAGGTGGCACAGTGGTAAAGAACCTGCCTGCCGGAGAAAGAGACATAACAAACATGGGGTTGTATCTGGGGTCAGAAAGATCCCCTGGAGGAGGGCAGGGCAACACACTCTTGTATTTTTGCCTGTAGAATCCCATGGGCAGAAAAGCCTGGGGTCCAACAATCCACAGGATCACAAAGAGTAGGATATGACTGAAGCGACTTAGCATGTAGGAACGTAGTATGGACCTTAACTTTTTCTGAGCTTCAAAGGGCCATCTAAGCAATGTGTTACCATAGTCTCTTAGAGTTCCTATTGAAGTATTTTATCCTGCATCTCAGGAAATTACTCTCATTAACAAAAAAAATTATGCTTTATTCAATTATATATTGTTTCCTTGATCCAGTACATTCAGTATCTATTGCATATATTCACTTACTGTTCTCTTCCTCTCATAACAGGCCTAGTAGTAACCCCCACACTCGCACCCCTCCCCCAGATGACTTGACCAAAATCATTTATCTAATGGGCAAAAGAAGAGATGTGGAGAAAAGATGCTCCTATAGGTGTGTGTTGTTTTGCAACACAAAGTTTACTGTATCATCTTTAATACAGAAGATGCTAGACTTTAATTGGTAAGAGTGAGTTACTTTTTTCTGTAGGATGTTTCAGGGGAATCTGAAGATTCAGTGTATTCACTGTATCAGTACCAAAAGTTCAGTTCAAATCTAAATGTCCAACGTCTCTCCAATTAAGGACCTGACCTTGGCATAACAGACTAGCTGGGCATGACAATGCAAACTTCTCTTGAACTCTACTAGTCTTATAATTAAGTTGTAGGCCTCATTCACAACATTCTTCTGCATTTCCATGACAGGGAATTAGAGACTTTATATATTGCCAAAAAAGACCTCAATTCACACTCTGTTTTCAGCTGGTATTTAATAAGCCATAGCCTTTTACTGTCTTTCATTAGTGCATCAATATTGCTCAGGAATACTAATCTGATTCTATAATCCTTGTACTTACTACTCCCACTGCACCTCTCAGACACCTACAGTACTGAAGCTGCTGGTGCACCCTTTCATTTGGTATTCCATCCCAGATCATCACTGGTGAAAATGTTAAAAATGGCACTAACATGGTATAACAGGAGCCATCAGTTATCTACTTATCACTAGTGATGGTGTCCTCATTGCCAGACAGCCAACGATGGTTTATAACCAGCTATAAACCTCTTTTAGGGTCTGCTTCTTAGGATCACACCTCATATCAATTGCCTTATAATTCTTTCTCAGACTGTAAGCTCAGACATGGAGACTGAATATGAGATATTTCTTTTGGAGTGTGGTTTCACTTATCTAGGAGTGTGAAATATCTACTTCTACATAATAAAAAACTTTTATGGCAGAAGAAAAACAACTATTTTATTATATCTTACAGTCATTGGGTCAAGAATATGGACAGAACTTAGCTAAGTGATTCTTGTGCTTCATGTGGAGTTGACAAAAATTGGTTGGGGATGTATTCACTTGGCAGCTGAACTGGTTTTCAGATCACTCATGCCTGATGTATTGGCAGAGAGGACTGGAAAGCTGTTTAGTTGAGCTCTTTACTCCTTTCATATAATCTCAGGACCTCTTAAATTCCATAGTCTTCTTTAAAGATTAGGCCTAAACTGACAATATCCATTTCACTGTAGTTTTTTGATCAAAGTAGTCACAGGTAGCTCATGTTCAAGGTGAAACCACATAGGCTTGGTGGTAAGAATGTCACAGGATTTGTGGTCATCTTTGTGGCCAATCTGACACAAATACTCTCAGGGACATGGCATATTATGGAATCAAGGGAAACAGGATTGGGCAGAGGGAGAATTTAGACTAAAATACATTTGCAACAGAGGCAAATCCCATTGGGAGTTCTGGAGCTAGAATGACCATTTGAAGTTGTCCTGAATTATGGCCAGCAGGTCAATTTTGTGTATGGACCAGTCATTTGATATGGACTGTCTCTGAGAAAGAAAGGCATGTAACTTTTTTTGACGAAGCTCTCTTTTGCCTATGGTGATTCTCAGAGAGAAATTCAGTTGTGAGCTATTATCAGCCAACACTCCTGCCCAGCTAAGCACCTCTGTCTTGAAGGGGCCATCTGGGTGGTGCATCACAGCATCCATTACAAATGTCAGGAAATAAATTGAAGAGGCAAACAATATTGTTATAGCCTAAGTACATGAATTATAAATAGCAAATATCAATAACACTGAAAATTAAAATATTAATGAAGAAAGGGGTTAAGATAATTGCAAAGCATGTATTTTATAAAAAAAGAGTTGTTAAAGAAGAGAAGATTCAGTAAAGTATAAACAGTTACTCTGAAGGCAGAACCTAATCAATGGAACAGAAAATAATTTCTAAAATGGTTAAGATGAAAAGAGTACATGGTTTGTAAGGACATTTTTTCGTAGGCTGCTGAACATAAAAATGTATTGTTTTTAAACTTTTGCATTTCAAAAGTGAAAATAAAATTCTTTACTTCTAATAAATGGAAGATTGAACTGTTTCCCCATTTTTTTTCTTATAAAAACAAGCAAATAAAAATCCCCTGCACTTTTTATACTGAAACTAAAAAATAGAAATGCCCCATAGATTTTAAGTGTAAAGGCTGCTAAGTTTTGCAAGGCAGCATGAGCCACACGGGAAAACGGAAGAAGCAAAGTACTCCAGGAGCAACAGGTTTCTAAAAAGGCCAACATGAAAGGAAGGCTGTGGATCTGGAGAGGACAAAGCAGAAACTGAAAAAAAAAAATAACAGTCATAGAGCATGAAAGAAATGTATACAAGGAATTTTCTGGTGATCTAGTGGTTAGGACTTGGCATTTTCATTGCCCAGGCCTGGGTTCAGTCCCTGATTGGGGAACTGAGATCCCACAAGCCACACCACAGTGCCAAAAAGAAAGAAAAAAAAAAAAGAGAGAGAGAGATAAATGTATAGAATAGAATTATGGATAAGTGGTGGTACGTCTTCAAAAATCCAGTAAAACCACTCTTTAGGGGAAACTTCTGCAATGGCTGGACAGATAATATCTAGTTTATTCCATAATAAGTAAAACTGGAGCTGGCCCAGCATTGAAGAAATAAAGTGGGAAAGACCCTCCCAAAGTATATGTCACAAAATAAGAAAGAATAGATGAAAGTTTTGATCAATACTTTTTCAGTTCTGTTCAGTTCAGTCAGTCACTCAGTCGCTCTGTTGTGTCCGACTCTTTGCGAGCCCATGAACTGCCACATGCCAGGCTTCCCTGTCCATCACCAACTCCCGGAGTCCTCCCATACCTATGTCGATTGAGTCGGTGATGCCAGCCAACCATCTCATCCTCTGTCTTTTTCATGAACTATTAATAAAAAAAAAAAAAAAATTTCCATGAAGGGAAACCCCAAAGTGAAAATTCAACATTTTGGGGAAAATATAGTGAAAAGACAGGAAATGATTAAATGTACATAGGCCAACTAAGGAAAAATGTAGGAAGAGTAACAACAACAAAATACAAATGAAGTCAAAATTGACTGTAACACAAAGTAACATAATCATTGAGGATAATACAGAAAGTGATCTAAAGTATAGGATGAGAAAATTGATCAAAATAAAATAAAAATATAGTGGAGTTAAAAAGGATTAAAGGAATGGTTAAATATTCAAGAAAGGCAAAGGAGATCAAATGTACATAATTGGAGTCTCCCAAATAGAAAGATAAAATAATGCAACAGAATATTGAAACATATAATTCAAGAAACATTCCTGAAATAAAATGAAGCTTGGATGTACATTTTTGAAGATATATTGTATGCCAGGGAAATTTGAACCTTAATGGTCAATAATGAGATACATTTTGAAACCACTAGTCCTTAAAGAATCTTTTGCAAAGAAAAGGCAAAATATCAATTTCTTTAGAAGAGGAGGGGAAAAAAAGACAAATTAATCAGATTTCATGTTTTCCTTAGTGGGATTCAGTATTTGAAGATAGTGGAGCAATATTTATGTGATAAGCTAGGTAAAATGTATAAACCAAGGACTGTATATCCAGTCAATTTGTGCTTCAAGTGAAAATTCGGTAAATTGATTTGAACACACCGAGCACTCAGGGATTATTGCTCCAAAAAAGTCCTTGTTGAGGAAACTGCTTATAGGTGAACTTCAGGTAAGGTAACTGGAAGGCAATGGAAAAGTCATGAATTAATTATTAATGTATTTTTTTAGAACCAAGACTAAAGCAAATGTGGAGCTGAGGGCGACAAACCAAATATAAACTTTATATGTTCTAACAATGGTAAAATGCTAACTACTCACAAGGTGAAAAGGAAAGCAAGTCTGTTACCACTTCAGAAATGTCCTAGAGTCAAAAGATATCATTTCAAATTTATAAAATTAAGTAATAGGTATATAAGTAAAAACAATCACAAATGTATGCTGTCCTGTGCTTAGTCACTCAGTCATGTCTGACTCTTTATGATTCCATGGACTGTAGCCCTCCTGGCTCCTATGTCCATGGTGATTCTTCAGGCAAGAATACTGGATTGGGTTGCCATGTCCTCCAGGGGATCTTCCCCACCCAAGAATCAAACCCGGGTCTCCTGCATTGCAGGTGGATTCTTTACCAGTTGAGCTACTAGGGAAGCACTTGTATACTGGATTACCTAATGTCAAACTGGCATTTGCTGCTATTATCTAAATCTAAATTTTTTCCTTAGATTCCTCTTTATTCTGTGGTATCTGACTGAAGAGTTGATACAGTTGTTCAAATAAAGGAGCTCCCAGACAGTGTGGAGTAGAAGAAGGAAGGAGAAACTATTTATTTTGGAAGGCTACCTGGGTGGGGAAGATCCTCTGGAGAAGGAAAAGGCAATCCACTCCAGTATTCTTGCCTGAAAATTCCCATGGACAGAGGAAACTGGCAGGATATAGTCCACGGGGTCAGCAAGAGCTGGACACAACTTAGCAAATAAACCACCACATAGTGATCAGACATGACAATCATATGCAGACATACATATAGATCTTAGTTTATTCTCATTCTCCTTCCATTGATATTTGTTCAATGAATAAATTAATGCAGAATATATGATATTAATACTATATAAATCAAGAGAAATAAAGCACTGCAAAGTATAAATGGTTAAAAAGTCAAATACCACCCACAGATCATACAAGATGACTCCAAAGCACCCACTAGACTCCCCAGTTAGGAATTGTTGACCTTGTGATAGACATTTTAATGGATCAAGTTTAGTGGGTTGAAAATGAGTTTGCAGGGAAGGAAAGTAGAGAGTAAAGAGAATAGAAATAAAGAGAAAACTTTTGTTTGTTTCTTTTTGTTTGTTAATGTGTGAGAGATTGAACACATTCCTGGCATGTAAGGAGGAAATTAGGTGAGGGAACAGATTTTATGACATGAAGAGAGTAGTTCATGATGGAGCCCACAAGAGGAAAGATAGACCTTGGACAGAAGCAGGGAAACCTCCTTTGAGAATGGAGTTAATACTAGGGATGGCTGCAGTTAAATCTGGTGGTAAGATATTATAAAACTTGATGATACTCTTTTAGAGTGGTCTTATTTACAAAATGGAAAATGTGGATATTTGCCAAAGGAGGGGAGAAAGCAGTGCTATTTGAGACTAAAGAAACTTGGATTAGATTACAATGGAAATAGGACTGAGTAAACTGATTTAGTTCTAACTCAGTTTGAAGACATTGTGTGCGGTTTTTTTTTTTTTTTTTTAGGTACAGATAATGGATGTGCAGATTTTTTGAAGTGATGTTTCTACATCAAGGTAAACTGTATACTGAAAGAAAGTTTGGCATTTTTAAATGAGTGTATAGATGTAGACTGACAAACTGGTTGAAGCAGTGAAATTGGAGTTTAAGGAAAATAAGAGAAAGAAGATATGGTAAGAAATTAGTCTATTAATTTCAAGATTTCAGAGATGGAGTCTTGTAGAAGATAACAAGGTTTTTGGAGCAGGTGATTTTACTGCAGTGGAAATGAAGGCCACTGAAACTAAGGTCAATAAACTGAAGGTAAAGGTCACATGTTACAGTAGAAAAAGCCACAGATACTGACATGTATCTCTTAATCTGTGGGACATTGGAAAAAATAACATCTCTTGTGGCCCTTGGTTTCCTAATAAGTAGAATTAAAGTGCTATTTTGAGCTTTTTTTATAAACACATATAAAGAACCTAGCAAAAAGCCTAGCATGGAAGTTGTTTGATTACATTATTTTATTGTTGCTACTACTATTATTTTTACTGTCATTGTTGTTAAATAGGTCATGGACATTGGTGTTATCAGATTTTGAGTGCAGAGGGATCAAGTCTGAAAGTTGTCAGTGAACACAAGGCGTCAATAACAAAAACAATGATGGAAAGTGGTAATGGGGATTGCTAGTGGTGATAACTTGGAACTAAAGAAACCTGACTTTCATGCTCTGGTGAAATCAGAAATAAAATTTAAAATAGTAATTTGTAACAAGAGAATTGTGACTTCTCTGTCTCCATTTTTGCCTGGGAAGAATAAGATGAGGTAGCATTCTATGAAGGAATTGTAAATCTAGTAGAAAATAGAGTAGAATGAAATACTGGTGTTGTGGGCTGGGGGGATTGTGAAGGACTAAGGGAACAGTAGGAGAATGGTTAAGGAGAGAGGAGAGAGAGTAGTGTAAACATGAAAATGTGTGAAAATGAGAAAATCAGAGGGGCTAACAACCTGGATGATAGCAAGTGTGATATGCATAAGCACAATGTACTGAATGGCTGGGTACCAAATAGTCATAAAAATAAAATTATTTTCATGTGGGTGTTGGCTGAATCTTCTCTTGTTGGTGAAAAGTTGGGGATGCTAGAGACACGATCATGCCATATATAAATAACTGAGACCAAGGATACAAAATATGTTAGATAGTTTAAAATTGTTTTGGGAATAAAAGGATAGCTAAGTTCAAATAACTAAAATCACATTTAAAATGTAAATATGAGTTTTCCAAACCTGTTTTTATTTAATTGCAGTGATCTCAGAGAAAAGATAATTAAAATGGTGCTGGAAACTTGCTTCTTTGGTAGAATGAAATATTTGAGATTTCCACTTAGCTGTCTAAATTGTCTTATAAACTTTCATTTATCTTTAAAAAATATTGGTCATTTCAAACTCTTGGGCAAAAAATTGAATTTTTATTCTAGAATAATATATGAAAAAGTGAAAATATTGCAAGCATTAAAATATGAGCTTTTTAGATAGTACTTAAAACTTTAATTAAGAATATAATCCACAGCTGATAGGTTTTCTTTGTCACCCTTGAAACAACACACAGACTGCAAGTTGCATGTGGCTCATAAACACATCTGGAGACTTGTGCTTCACCTGCCTGATTCAGGGAGTCTTGATGACTGACAGCTATGCAGGCATCAGAATGAAAGCAATGGACATCCAGATGTGATACTCATTTATTAAAATCTCAGCCATTTGATTTTTCGTAAAACACCATATTTAAGATATTTATTGGAACATGAATTTGTAAGACTTCTAAAAAGATGTAAATAAATCTTAATGATTAAATTATTTATTTTGATATTTTTTTAACCAAGTATTTAAAGGCATAAACAAAATAGATTAACTCAACATTCAAAAAACTGAAATATTGGCATCCAATCCCATCACTTCATGGCAAACAGATATGGAAAATATGGAAAGAATGCTGAGTACTGAAAAAATATGGAAAGAATGCTAAGTACTGAAGAACTGAAGCTTTCAAACTGTGGTGTTGAAGAAGATTCTTGAGAGTCCCATGGACTGGAAGATTAAACCAGTCAATCCTAAAGGAAATCAACGTTGAATATTCATTGAAAGACTGCTGCTGAAGCTCCAATATTTTGCCCACCTGATATGAAGAGTCCACTCATTGGACAAGACTCTGATGCTGGGAAAGATTTAGAGAAGGATGAGAAGGGTGGTGACAGAGGATGAGATGGTGGGATGGCTTCTCTCAGGAGCATGCTTTCCCCAGATGTGGGCATGGCTTGCTTCCTTATCTCCTTTAGATCTTTACTCTAATAATACATTTTAATGAGCAGCTATTTGAACACATTGTTTAAAGTTGCAGGCTCTTACTCTGGAATTCCTTATCCTACTTAACTTTTCTCCATAGCAAATATTACTGATCTTCTAACAAAATTTCAATTTACTTATTTAATTTATTATCTGCCTCTGTAAACTATCATGAAAACTTCACTAGGAAAAGTGCTTGCTGTTTGTTCACTGCTCTCTTCACCACCTAGAACAGTGCCTGGGATGTGGATTCTGTCTGATAAAGTTTGTAAAAATTAGAACTCAGAGGCCGATTTTCAGGATGATAATTATGGGGGAATTTTTCACATATGAAGAAAATTATTAGAGATGTATTAAGCACTTGCTACTTGTTTATATTTTCATACTTTTTATTAAAAAAGGTGATTTTAATAAGAATCATAAGATTTAAGTTGAGCATGAAGGGGATTGGGTTTTTATGTTTGCTTTAAACTTAAATATTAGCATGACACACAAATTTTATAGAATGGGACAAAAATATAATAAGTACTTGCTGGATCAAGTTTAAATAATGTACAAGATCAACATTAAATTTTATCAGACCCTGAAAATTTTGCATATTTGCTCTTCAGAATTTGTTAAAAAATTACAGATATAGTTGAAGCATCTTGAAATATCAGATGATCCCATTTTTCTCTACTATATTCATAGACTGACTACTATCCTGAATTTGGTATTTGAAATTTCCATGAATTTATACACATATGTATAAGAACATATGGATGTCTCCATCTATTTCTACAACATTTTTTATGTCTTTTCACACTTTTTATACATGATGCCATAATTCAAGTCATATTCAACTTGCTTTTCCCCTCACCATAATTCTGTTGGTAAGGTATTTATATGATAATACTGATAGCTCAATTAATTTTAATTGCTATGTAGTATCTAATAATTATGCTAAAATGAATTTATTAATTCTATTGATAAACATTTAAGCTGTCTCTAATTTTTATTGTTATAAATTGTTATAATTACTTTTTGTATACCCATCATTGTGAATAAGTGTGAGAATTTCTGTAATGTATCTAAAGTTGTAAATTTTAAATCAAAACTTATATACATTTTTCAACTTCATTAGATGCTATTAAGTTATCTTTCAAAGTCATTATATTGATGAGTATACATAAAAGCAAAGTTAGGCATTTTTCTCCAGATCCTTTCACTAGTTATTATTGTCAGACTTAAAATTTTCTAATTTGACATGCGTGAAGTAGTGTCTAACATTGCTTTATTTTCATGTCTTTGATTAGTCATGTTGTTGAGGATCTTCATTTTTGATGGGTTATGTAAGTTATCTCCTCAAAGAATTATTTGTTAAATAGCCTTTAACCATTGACCTCTAGATTAGTTTATTTTCTTGAAGATTTATGTGTTCTTTATAAGTTTTGTATATAGCATTTTTGAAAGTTTTATGGGGTGATCATCCAAACCAGACCGTTTTTTAAGAATACAAGGATTTACCCTTAATAACTGTATCAGTAATAGAAAAAAATCAGGGTTACTCTGGGCAGTCTGTGTTATACAGTTACCTAGTTGTAAGCATTGGCAACTATAGCTTCTCTTTTAACTTTGCTGATAGTATATTTCACTGAACAGATGACTTTAAAGATGATCAAATTCATCAGTTTTTAAGCAAGTCACAAAAAGTCAGTACTGTGTAGTTAAACATATATGAAATACTTAGAATGGTCAAATTCATAAAGACAGAAAGTAGACTGATGTTTGCTAGGGGATGGGAGGAGAGGGGAATAGGGAGGTTTTTGTTTAGTGGGTAAAGAGTTCCAGATTTTTATTACTAGAAGTGTCCTAGAGATGGATGATAGTGATGGTTTCATAACAGTGTAAATGTACACAGAGCTCTACACTTACAAATGATTAAATTTAATTTTATGTAAATATTTTACTATAATAAATAAAAATTAAAATAAAAAGTTATAAAGAAAAAATTACTAATTGTTAATTAGTTGATTACATTTATATTACCTCATACATCTTTTTTTTTAGGAAGTATCCAAGATATTTTTTAAATGTATTTTTGTTTTAATTACTGTGAATATTCATTTTATTCTCACATTGATAGTAATTTTTTTTCAACATTAAAGATAATTTATTTATTTATTTTTTAAGTAATTAATTTATTTTTCATTGGAGGCAAATTATTTTACAATATTATATTGGTTGGTTTTGCCATACATTGACATGAATTCGCCCTGGGTTTACATAAGTTCCCCCTCCTGAACCCCCCTCCCATCTCCCTCCTCCCTTTATCCTCCCTCTGGGTCATCCCCGCACACCAGCCCCGAGCATCCTATAACATGCATCGACCCTGAACTAGTGATTCGTTTCACATATGACAACATACGTGTTTCAATGCCATTCTCCCAAATCATCCCACCCTCACACTCTCCCACAGAGTCCCAAAGACTGTTCTATACATCTGTGTCTCTTTTGCTGTCTCGTATACAGACATGGAAGCAACCTAGATGTCCATCTGCAGACGAATGGATAAGAAAGCTTTGGTACATATACACAATGGAGTATTATTCAGCCATTAAAAAGAATACATTTGAATCAGTTCTAATGAGGTGGATGAAACTGGAGCCTATTATACAGAGTGAAGTAAGCCAGAAAGAAAAACACCAATACAGTATACTAACGAATATATATGGAATTTAGAAACATTGATAGTAATTTAACTGGACATAAAATGTTTTAGTTCAGTTCAGTCGCTCAGTCGTGTCCAACTCTCCATGACCCCATGAATCACAGCACGCCAGGCCTCCCTGTCCATCATCAACTCCCGGAGTTCACTCAAACTCATGTCCACAGAGTTGGTGATGCCATCCAGCCATCTCATTCTCTGTCGTCCCCTTCTCCTCCCACCCCCAATCCCTCCCAACATCAGTCTCTTTTCCAGTGAGTCAACTCGTCGCATGAGGTGGCCAAAGTATTGCAGTTTCAGCTTTAGCATCAGTCCTTCCAATGAACACCCAGGATTGATCTCCTTTAGAATGGACTGGTTGGATCTCCTTGCAGTACAAGAGACTCTCAAGAGTCTTCTCCAACACCACAATTCAAAAGCATCAATTCATCGGCGGAATGTTTAGTGGATGATATTTCCTCTTGGCACTTTTCTTGTGGTCAGCCTAATGACCAGTTTTTCGTGGAAAATATCTTTTTGATAACTTTACAGTTTCTTGCAATCTTAGATGGTTTTATTATAACATTAGATTTCGATTAATTTAATGGGGTAGTAATCAAATTATACTTACATCTGAGGATTGGGTCGTTTTGTAAAAGTCTTGAAAAGTATTTTGCTGTTATTACTTTAAAGTTGTTTCCTCATCAACTTTCTTATGGAATTTTTGTTTGATAATTTGAATCTTCCTAATTGACTCCACACGTCTCATAGTTATTTTTTGTTTTTCTAGTCATTCTTTTGAAACATTTTTCAGAGTGTCTATAAGATTATTTTCATCTGGAACAAGTTCATATTTTTAGTTTTACTTTCATTTTGATTTAACTTTCCATCTCTTTCTTTCCAATGGAAGATTTTTGGGTTTTGTGTTTATTTGTACTTGATCCTTGGGACTTTACTTATGTAAGGTTACTTTGGGTTTTCTGCTTTATTGTAATACGGTAGAATCTCAAGATCTGGTCATATAAATACTGGGTAGTTGATTAAATTCCTGGGTCATAAGGTTAAGTCTTTTTCTTCTCATTATCCTAGATAGAAAGATTTCCTTGAAAATCTAGCCCAAGGCATTGCAACAGCAACATTTTTTCCCTAAGCATCCCATAGTTGTTGGGTCTCAGGCAGTGAGTTTACCTTTTGTCTTCTATTTTGTATTGAGAATTTTAACCTTTGATACCACCTGGTTACAAACTATTGGGCAGGACTGCTTGCTTCCAGTCTTGAAATCCTCCAAGTCTATGGTTTTCTCCCAAGCCATTATTTTGTATTTCTATATTATCCTAGCAGAAGTGATGGAATTCCAGTTGAGCTATTTCAAGTCCTGAAAGATGATGCTGTGAAAGTGTTGCACTCAATATGCTAGCAAATTTGGAAAACTCAGCAGTGGCCACAGGACTGGAAAATGTCAGTCTTGATTCCACTCCCAAAGAAAGGCAATGCCAAAGAATGGTCAAACTACTGCACAATTGCACTCATCTCACACACTAGTAAAGTCATGCTCAAAATTCTCCAAGCCAGGCTTCAGCAATACATGAACCATGAAATTCCAGATGTTCACGCTGGTTTTAGAAAAGGCAGAGGCACCAGAGATCAAATTGCCAACATCCGCTAGATCATGGAGAAAGCAAGAGAGTTCCAGAAAAACATCAATTTCTGCTTTATTGACTATGCCAAAGCCTTTGATAGTGTGGACCACAAAAAAACCGTGGAAAATTCTGAAAGAGATGGGAATAGCAGACCACCTGACCTGCCCCTTGAGAAACCTGTATGCAGGTCAGGAAACAACAGAACGGACATGGAACAACAGATTGGTTCCAAATAGGAAAAGGAGTACGTTAAGGCTGTATTTTGTCACCTTACTTATTTAACGTATATGCAGAGTACATCATGAGGAACGCTGGGCTGGAAGAAACACAAGCTGGAATCAAGATTGCCGGGAGAAATAGCAATAACCTCACATACGCAGATGACACCACCTTTATGGCAGAAAGTGAAGAGGAACTAAAGAGTCTCTTGATGAAAGTGAAAGAGGAGAGTGAAAAGGTTGGCTTGAAGCTCAACATTCAGAAAACAAAGATCATGGCATCTGGTCCCATCACTTCAATGGGAAATAGATGGAGAAACAGTGGAAACAGTTTCAGACTTTACTGTTTTGGGGCTCCAAAATCACTGCGGATGTTGATTGCAGCCATGAAATTAAAAGACACGTACTCCTTGGAAGGAAAGTTATGACCAACCTAGATAGCATATTAAAAAGCAGAAACATTACTTTGCCAACCAAGGTCCATCCAGTCAAGGCTATGGTTTTTCCAGTGGTCATATATGGATGTGAGAGTTGGACTGTGAAGAAAGCTGATTGCCAAAGAATTGATGCTTTTGAACTGTAGTGTTGGAGAAGACTCTTGAGAGTCCCTTGGACTGCCAGGAGATCCAACCAGTCTATTCTAAAGGAGATCAGTCCTGGGTGTTCATTGAAAGGACTGAATCTAAAGCTGAAACTCCAATTCTTTGGCCACCTTATGTGAAGAGTTGACTCACTGGAAAAGACTCTGATGCTGGGAGGGATTGGGGCAGGAGGAGAAGGGGACAGCAGAGAATGAGATGGCTGGATGGCATCATCGACTCAATAGACATGAGTTTGAGTGAACTCCGGGAGTTGGTGATGGACAGGGAGCCTGGCTTGCCGTGATTCATGGGGTCGCAAAGAGTCGGACACAACTGAGCAACTGAACTGAACTGATATTATCCCCATGTTCCACTGGATTTATCCCTTTGTTTTATTGCTAATGCTATGTGTTTTGAGTAAAAGCAGTGTATTTAACCATGCATTTAACATCTTTGCCAGAATCATTTGTTAAGTATAATTTAAAATGATTATGATACATTATAGATGGGAATGGAAATAAAGATTATAATCTTATTTCCCAAGGTTGAAAACTATTATAAGACAGTTTAAAGGTTAAATAAACTTTTAAATAAAGGAATCCACTGACACCTTTTCTTGAATATGCATCCCATCTTCTAAACATTATAAGTTTTGACTGTTCTGTATTACTCTCTGAAGCTTTTAGTTAAAGTGGATTCTGGGAGCATAAATATTTTTAATTGTTATATCTTCTTCTTAGATTGATCCTTTGATCATTACATAGTTTCCTTCTTTGTTTCTTTTCACAGCCTTTGTTTTAAAGTCTATCTTATCTGATATGAGTATTGCTACTCCTGCTTTCTTTTGGTCTCTATTTGCATGGAATATCTTTTTCCAGCCCTTCACTTTCAGTCTGTATGTGTCCCTCGTTTTGAGGTGGGTCTCTTGTAGACAACATATATGGGGGTCTTGTTTTTGTATCCATTCAGCCAGACTTTGTCTTTTAGTTGGGGCATTCAACCCATTTACGTTTAAGGTGATTATTGATAAGTACGATACCATAGCCATTTTCTTTATTGCTTTGGGTTCGAGTTTATACACCCTTTCTGTGTTTCCTGTCTAGAGAAGATCCTTTAGCATTTGTTGGAGAGCTGGTTTGGTGATGCTGAATTCTCTCAGCTTTTGCTTGTCTGTAAAGCGTTTGATTTCTCCTTCATATTTGAATGAGATCCTTGCTGGGTACAGTAATCTGGGCTGTAGGTTATTTTCTTTCATCACTTTAAGTATGTCTTGCCATTCCCTCCTGGCCTGAAGAGTTTCTGTTGAAAGATCGGCTGTTATCCTTATGGGAATCCCCTTGTGTGTTATTTGCTGCTTTTCCCTTGCTGCTTTTAAAATTTGTTCTTTTTGTTTGATCTTTGTTAATTTGATTAATATGTGTCTTGGAGTATTTCGCCTTGGGTTTATCCTGTTGGGGACTCGCTGGGTTTCTTGGACTTGGCTGATTATATCTTTCCCCATACTGTGTTCGTGGATTGGAAGAATAAATATTGTAAAAATGAGTATACTACCCAAAGTAATTTATACATTCAATGCAATCCCTATCAATCTACCAATGATATTTTTCACAGAACTAGAACAAATAATCTCACAATTTGTATTGAAATACAAAAACCTCGAATAGCCAAAGCAATCTTGAGGAAGAAGAATGGAACTGGGGGATTAACCTGCTAGACTTCAGTCTCTACTACAAAGCCACAGTCATCAAGACAGTATGGTACTGGCATAAAGACAGAAATATAGGTCAATGGAACAAAATAGAAAGCCCAGAGATAAATCCAAGCACCTATGGACACCTTATCTTTGACAAAGGAGGCAAGAATATAGAATGGAGAAAAGACAGTCTCTTTAACAAGTGGTGCTGGGAAAACTGGACAGCTACTTGTAAAAGAATGAAACTAGAACACTTCCTAGCACCATGCACCAAAATAAACTCAAAATAGATTAGACAGCTAAATGTAAGACCAAATACTATAAAACTCCTAGAGGAGAACGTAGGCAAAACACTCTCCGACATAAATCACAGCAGGATCCTCCAAGACCCACCTCCCAGAATATTGGAAATAAAAGCGAAAATAAACGAATGGGACCTAATTAAAATCAAAAGCTTCTGCACTGCAAAGGAAACTATAAGCAAGGTGAAAAGACAGCCTTCAGAATGGGAGAAAATAATAACAAATGAAGCAACTGATAAAGGGTTAATCTCCAAAATATACAAGCAGCTCCTGCAGCTCAATTCCAGAAAAATAAATGACCCAATCAAAAAGTGGGCCAAAGAGCTAAACAGACATTTCTCCAAAGAAGACATAAAGATGGCTAACAAACACATGAAAAAATGCTCAACATCCCTCATAACCAGAGAAATGCAAATCAAAACCACAATGAGATACCATTTCACACCAGTCAGAATGGCTGCTCTCCAAAAGTCTACATGCAATAAATGCTGGAGAGGGTGTGGAGAGAAGGGAACCCTCTTACACTGTTGGTGGGAATACAAACTAGTACAGCCACTATGGAGAACAGTGTGGAGATTCCTCAAAAACCTGGAAATAGAACTGCCATATGATCCAGCAATCGCACTCCTGGGCATACACACCGAGGGAACCAGAATTGAAAGAGACACATGTACTCCAATGTTCATTGCAGCACTGTTTATAATAGCCAGGACATGGAAGCAACCTAGATGTCCATCTGCAGACGAATGGCTAAGAAAGCCTTGGTACATATACACAAAGGAGTATTACACAGCCATTAAAAAGAATGCATTTGAATCAGTTCTAATGAGGTGGATGAAACTGGAGCCTATTATACAGAGTGAAGTAAGCCAGAAAGAAAAACACCAATACAGTATACTAATGCATATATATGGAATTTAGAAAGATGCAAATGATAACCCTGTATACGAGACAGCAAAAGAGACACAGATGTATAGAACAGTCTTTGGGACTCTGTGGGAAAGGGTGAGGATGGGACGATTTGGGAGAATGGCATTGAAACATGTATGTTGTCATATATGAAACGAATCACTAGTTCAGTGTCAATGCATGTTACAGGATGCTCGGGGCTGGTGTGTGGGGCTGACCCAGAGGGAGGATAAAGGGAGGAGGGAGGTGGGAGGGGGGTTCAGGAGGGGGAACTCATGTACACCCGGGGTGGATTCATGTCAATGTATGGCAAAACCAACCAATATAATATTGTAAAATAATTAACCTCCAAAAAAAAAAAGTGGATACTGGGAGTCCTGGGAAATAAGAAATAAAATGAGGCAGACATGTCAGTGGACAATTTTTATAAAATACTTTTCCATTTAATGTATTGAAAATGCTGCTTAGTATTTCACACCAGACCTTATGTAAATGCTCACACTATGCTGTGTCTTGTTTGTACCAAGGGGAATGAAATATAAATAGATTTTGAAAAAAAAAATAGGCATTTCTCAGAGACATTCCAAAATTCCCACAAAGTTAGCTCTTAGGAAATCAAACTATTGAAACAATGACCCAGTTTTATTATTGCTCTACCTGACCCAGTTTTCCTGTGGAAATATTCCCTAAATGGTGAAAATAGGCTATTCTGCTGTTAATTAATATGAAGCTCAGTGAAATAATGTGGAATATGCAAAACTGTGTAGTTAAAAGTTGAATTATTATTTGTAGGTCTTTAGTGATCCAAACTGGGTTTTTTGTGTTTTTTTTGTTTTTGAGTTTTGTGTATTTTTGTTTGTGTGAATAGAAAATATTCTTTGGTACAGAATGACTGTGAAAAGTCTAGCATAAAAGATAGATGACATCAGTTCATAAAGAATATAGAGGATTTCTAAGTTGCAATATCTGCTAACCATGCCTTAATTTACAATGTTATATAATTCTGAACAGTTAACATTGGAGTATTTAATATCAGGTAATATGTTAATGAAGTTCATATGTTATCTTACTTAATCTTCCAAACAATCCAGTGATATTTGTTTCAATTTTAGAAATGAAAATACCGAGACTTAGGGAGAGTAAGTAACTTACCCATGTATGTACACACCTTGTAGATGATAGATTCAGCATTTAAATTAGATTTGCTTGAGCTTAACTCTTATTCTAAATTGTGTCTCGATAACTTATTATAATCAGATCAGAAAAAGAACAAATGTGGTTATATGAATTTTTGATATTCAAGTATTATAATAATATTTAAAAAAATACAACTTGAGAATAGGAATGAGTTAGTTCTTCGCATCAGGTGGATAAAGTATTGGAATTTCAGCTTTTACTATCAGTCCTTCCAATAAATATTCAGGACTGATTTCCTTTAGGATTGACTGGTTGGATCTCCTTCCAGTACAAGGGACTCTCAAGAGTCTTCTCCAACACCACAATACAAAAGCATCAATTCGTCTGTGCTCAGCTTTCTTTATAGTCCAACTCTCACATCCATACAAGACTACTAGGAAAACCATAGCTTTGATTAGACAGACCTTTGTTGGTAAAGTAATGTCTCTGCTTTTTTTAAAAATTTTATATATTATGATAACTTACAGTCATTTTCCATTTTGTTTAAAATGATACAAAGAGATTAGTAGGTGTTTGCAAGACATTTTAGAGAAGGCAATGGCAAGCCACTCCAGTACTCTTGCCTAGAAAATCCCATGGATGGAGGAGCCTGGTGGGCTGCAGTCCATGGGGTCGCTATGGGTCGGACACGACTGAGCAACTTCACTTTCACTTTTCACTTTCACACATTGGAGAAGGAAATGGCAACCCACTCCAGTGTTCTTGCCTGGAGAATCACAGGGATGGGGGAGCCTGGTGGGCTTCCGTCTGTGGGGTCACACAGAGTCGGACACGACTGAAGTGACTTAGCAGCAGCAGCAGCAGGAAGACATTTATTGTAGATGTAATCCTCTTGTTTAGATCTTGCATAGGTCACATTCTGAGAAAGAAACAATTTGTTATATATGTAAACAAAACAAAAATGTCTCTGCTTTTTAATTTGCTATTTAGGTTGGTCATAGCTTTTCTCCCAAGAAGCAAGCATCTTTTAACTTCATGGCTGCAGTTAGATGATGCTTATTCCTCACAACCTTTACTGCTTCTGAGCTGATAGCAAGGAGCAGATCTCAGCATAGTCTGAGTAGGAAAGTACAGTTCCTGCTCCACTCCAAGAGAAGATTTCTATGCATCAAGTTGAAGGGCCTGATTAATGTATGCCAGCAAGGACCAGAGAAAAATAGGTGGGGAAAAATACTGAGGAGGTTGAGTCAAGGGGGTAGATTTTAGGCTTGTCAAAGCAGGATTTAATAATTGGGGTCTACTCAACTGTGACCCAGAATTCAGTGTTTTGGCAAGACTATCTGGATATAGTCATAATAATGTATTGAGATGTTTCCTTGACGCTCGGGCATATGTTAGCCACATACTTCTCACACCCAATTCCTTGCACTACCTGATAAAGTGGAGGCACAGGTCTTTTACGTCGGAACTTGGGAGTGGGTCGCAGCTACTAGGTTAATATATTGATTCTCCCTCAGGAACGATGGATTTCGGTGTAGCTGAACTGTTACATGGAGATGCTAAGATACAAAGGTACATTGCAAAACATGCCGGACAATATTGGCTGGAAAATGACTTGGTTAAAACCTGATGGTCTTTACCAGCATTCTGCAGGTTGATGAATACTAAGGAAGCTGTGGGTGTCACTGAGGAGCTTCATTTTAAATGAGGGGTTGCTGTCTGCCTGTTGAAAGAAGTCGGTGTGCTGTGACATTTTGAAGGTGGAAACTTTTCTGGCTGGTGCTGCAAGATTAACTTGTCTGTCTGATGAGAATCTGGTGATTGGGAAAACCTCCATTTTATGGATGTGGGAAGAAAGTTCAAGATGGATTATATTTTTACATTGGTTTGTAAATAGATTCTGAACCAGCATCGAGTCTAGATAATTCATCCATAACAATCAAGGCATTTCTGTTTGACCATGACACTGCTGTAGAATCATAACCTGTTAATCAGTGTATTACTTTCTACCTATGAAACTATTTTGAATGAAAATTCTTTTCTAGTTATCCAGTCTTGTAATTAAAATAATTTTGAATAGCCAAAAAAAAATAAATAAATAAAGTGGAAGCACATAATTTTTTTTTTTAATATATTTTTTTTTCCGCCAGGTTTGCTTTCCAGGGTAACCAGGCTAAGAGAAGTTGTTTGATGCTTTGTCATGGGTTTGTCAAAATCCTTTGCATTATGGATTTATATTTTATATTACATGTATGGGTTGTAGTGTATGTAACATATACATACTATATGTTTTTGTCTATTTTAATGTATATTTATTTAATATATCTGTTTTCACTTTTGCTTTTTAAAAAAGTGCAAATATTTCTTTCTTTTAAAAAAAAACTTTTGTCATTGAACAAATATGTGATTCATCATTTTATGGATGAATCATGCCATTTTTTAAAATAAATTTTGGGATGTCATATTACATAAGAAGTCCTTTCCACCCTTGGAATTCTGTTTCCTTGCACCTGAGTATAACACTGCTTGAAGCACATAGATTTTGATAAGGTAATATTTTTCTTTTCAAATCTACTGGAATAATATGTTATATATTGTTACTTTTGGTTTTTAGAAGTGTTTCTTAATATGTAGACCTTCTTAATTTTGCTCATAATGGCTTAATTTTTCCACATGTGGTATAAGCTAGAGGTTTACATAATGTCATTCTTGTGCTTTTGGAAGATGTTTTAGTGGCATGTTGTATTTTCTATATGTTCTATGATTACTTGAAAAGAAGATTTTTTTCTTTAATAAAACTTTTATGAGTTTTGTTTTAAATTATTGACCTTAGACTGATAACAGAACTAGAGAAGTGTCTACTGTAAAAGTTGTTTTCCTTGTATTTATATTTTTTATTTTTAATTTAAAAATATATTTTATATTTTTACAATATGAAGATTCAAGATTTTTATAGCTTTGATATAGAATTAACAAAAGTTTCTTTACCCTATTTAGTGCTTTTGGTTTGATTTCTGTTGAATTAGCTACTAATATGCTTAGTTTTGATTTTTTTTCTTAAATTTGTTTAAATAGGTGTTATAATGGTTAGCTATGAATAGGATAGAGGTATGTTTGATATGGGCTTCCCCAGTGGCTTAGCAGTAAGGAATCCACCTGCAATGCAGGAGACACAAGAGATATGAATTTGACCCCTGGGTTGGGAAGATCCCCTGGAGGAGAAAATGGCAACCCATTCCAGTATTCCTGCCTGGAAAATCCCATGGACAAAGGAGCCTGGCAGGCTCCAGTCCATGGGGTCACAAAGAGTCAGACATAATTGAGCACACAGGAATGATATGCATGATAAAAATGAAATTAGATATAATACCTTTAATATCTCACTTAAGAGAATTCAAATTAACATCACCAAATAGTATCAACAGACTTATTTCATAATAATAACTGCTAATAAAGTAAATCCATTTGGTCTGAAGAGTTTTGAAACATAGGTATGTGGTGTTTAAACTGTATATTAGGTGAATTTTCCAACAATATTCTTAGAATATTTACAGTTAATTCCTGAATGCATTTTCTGGTAGAGTGCCTCTAAGTTTAAAGTAACAGTTTTAATTGCTAACCTGAAAAAAGTGCAATATATACAACAAAGAGTCCAAAAAGGTTGGTAACTCAGGGAAATGAGTCAATTTTAGTTCAAATACTTTTATGTAGGGAGACTACTCTCCTTATTATAAGTTGGCTATAGCTCAATCTCAGTGTTGATCATGCCCACTATATGTATAATTATATTTTCCCCAGTTTTATAACTTAGTTTTCTCCCTTAGGCAGATGATCTGCCTCTTATTCAGTGGTTTCAGAATCCTTATCTTTATTTTTTGGGTCAGCAGTAAAGGCTTGAATTTGGATTTCACAACAGTTTTGAATTAACTTGGAGTGCCTACTTGCTGCCAAGACAAATCACTTGGAATGAAAAGCAGATGTCTTCATTGGTTCTGTCACCTCAAAATCCTAAACTCTCAATTTAATAATTAAGAAATTGATGTTACTTTTGACTTCAAACGTCTCATCAATAAGTAAAAGTGGAAGATACTATTGTTAACCTCAATTTACTGTTTCCCATCATTAGTGGCTCCCATTGGTTATTATGCCCATAAATTGCTTTTCTATGATTCAGTTCAGTTCAGTCACTCAGTCTTGTCTGGCTCTTTGTGACCCCATGGACTGCAGCATGCCAGGCTTTCCTGTTCATTACCAACTCCTGGAGTTTACCCAAACTCATGTCCACTGAGTAGGTGATGCCATCCAACCATCTCATCCTCTGTCGTCTATGATTCTATGATTATATAGTTGTTATTTTCAATTCTACCTTCATGGACTCTATCTACTAAGGAGCTACTTGCCACACACATCCCAGCAAATAAATGGGTAGTGAAATTTTGCTTTTGAGAACTTTGAAATCTCCAAACTATATCATAGGAGACATGTCCAGTTTTACTTTCAGGACCTTAAAAATATGGCCTTATGGTCAAAAGTAGACATGAATTGGGCCTGAATTCAATTGAATGTCATTTAAATATATCCCAAAATGTTGTACTTGACAGATAGGAGGGATTTGAAAAGTGTCAGGAGAAAACAAAACAGTAAGCAGTAAACCCAACCAAGCAGTGAAATACCCTGAAGAAAGACTTAGGAGTTGATGATTTAAATTAGATGGAAGTTATGCATTTATAACTTGAATCTATGGGATGTAAACTGTGAGAGCATCCTTTTTCTCAGTAAGGTATAAAGCTATATTTTAAAAAAAGAAGATAAGAGTAAGAATTAAAATCCTATTTCCTGGTAAAATTTCTTGGTCAAGATTTCATTTTATTCAGCTAAAACCATAATCCCTTAGAATGAAGTGACTGGCTCTTTAGTGTGTAAGCATTCACAAGGACAGGAAGAACCCCTAGAGAAGGAAATGGCATCCCACTACAGAATTTTGCCTGGGAAGTCCTATGAACATAGGGGCCAGACAGGTAGACTTCAGTCCATGAGGTCACAAAAGAGTCAGACACAACTTAGTGACTAAACAACAACAACTCATAGCCCGTGACAGTTAGAAAGAAGTATAGAGAGGATGAAGTAATTAAAACCTTTAGGATGGCTGTTTTCTAGTGTTTGCATTGCTTTAGAGAATGTGGCAATTAGAATATATAATTACTGGCCAAATGACTCTGATACTCTAATTGAATATTTCATTTTAAACTTGTGATTATAAATTTCGCATTGTAAAAGAACATGGCAAAGTTTCTAATGATATTCTAGTATTTGAGAAAGTGTAATATTCACCATACTTTTGTTGGCCATAATATGTTACATGAATGATCTTCATTGGCAAGAATGTATTCATTTGTTAAATAATTTAAGTAGTAAAAAATATAACATTTTGGATTTATAAATGTGATTGCACTTATTTATGAGTGTTTTATTAGCTAGGTTTGAAAATGGATGATTTCAAAATTTCCATTGGATTAGTCAAGTGTTCTCTTGAAAATTATACTTAAAATTTTCCAGATTAATATTTTCAAGTTAACATATTTTCTGCTGCTAGTGTAGTGAATTACTGCAAATTCAGTTCCTTCAAAGAACACAAATTTATTATCTTTCAGTTCTTGAGGCCAGAAGTACATGCATTTTAGGGACTAAAAGCATGGTGTTGGCAAGGCTGTGTTATTTCTGGAAGTTCTAGGGAGAATCTATTTCCTTGAGATTTCCAGCTTCTGGAAGCCACCTGCATTCCTTGGCTAATGGCCCCTATCTCCAGCTTCAAGCCAGTAGCACAGCATCTTCAAATCTGTCGAACTACAATCGCTTTTCCTATTTTCACATCTCATTCTCTGACTCTGACCCTCCTGCCTCCCTTTCTTCAGGATCCTGTGATTACATTGGGCCCACTAGATAACATAGGACAATCTTTTCATTTTAAGATTTTCAATTTAATCAACTTGGGAAAGTCTTTTTGTCATTTAATATAGCATTCTCATAGATTCTGGGGATTAAGATGTGGGTATCTTTGAGGTTATCTAACATTACAATCTTGGATATATGAGAAGGAATGGTTTTCAAGTTTATAACTTCAATAAATTTAACATGAATTATAATAACTCAACTGACAATTTTCTTTCTGTGTACAGAATCCATTTTCAAAATCACCAAAAATTCACCTTAATAGTGGCTCTTAATTCACCAGACACTTGCCTTTCATTTGACTAATATCTCTAATTATTTTCTTTTTCTGGTGCTAGCTTTTTATAATATTCTTTATGTTGCTGCTGCTGCTGCTAAGTAGCTTCAGTCGTGTCCGACTCTGTGAGACCCCATAGAAGGCAGCCCACCAGGCTCCTCTGTCCCTGGGATTCTCCAGGCAAGAACACTGAAGTGGGTTGTCATTTCCTTCTCCAATGCATGAAAGTGAAAAGTGAAAGTGAAGTCGCTCAGTCGAGTCTGACTCTTCACGACCCGATGGACTGCAGCCTACCAGGCTCCTCTGTCCATGGGATTCTCCAGGCAAGACTACTGGAGTGGGGTGCTATTGCCTTCTCCAATTCTCTATGTTGCTACTGCTGCTGCTGCTAAGTCGCTTCAGTCGTGTCCGACTCTGTGCGACCCCATAGACGGAAGCACACCAGGCTCCGCAGTCCCTGGGATTCTTCAGGCAGGAACACTGGAGTGGGTTGCCATTGCCTTCTCCAATAGTAGTCACCAATCTTTGGCACCAGGGACCTGTTTCATGAAAGGCAATTTTTTCCATGGACACTATGTGGGGGATGGTTCTGAGATGATTCGAGTGCATTACATGTATTGTGCACTTTATTTCTATTATTATTATATCAGCTCCACCACAGGTCATCAGACATTAGATCTTGGAGGCTGGAAACCCTGCTTTATATCCCTTCTTTCTGAGTTCTATGGACACTGGAGTATAGGGCCATCTCACCCAGTTGCTCATTAGAGTGGATGATTATTCTTGATGCTCACTGACCTTTTCAAAATATATACCTTATAGGAGAATTCCAAGCTTCTGTCAGCACTGAATTTAACTTTATTCATATTTTTTGACACTTTGGCTACATTTTGGTGAATCAAATAGCAGTAAAATAATTGAATTAAATTACCTCATTTTAAAAATATGAGTGAGGTATAAATTAAAAAAAATAGTATGAGTTCTATAATGCATGATTTGAGAATTTAATCCTTTAGGTACATTAAAAGCAGGGCTTGTCTGGTACCTCAGTGGGTAGAGAGTCCACCTGCAATGCAGGAGACCTGGGTTTGATCCTTGGGTTGGGAAAATCCCCTGGAAAAGGAAATGGCAACCCACCAAGTATTCTACTCTGGAAAATTTCATTGATAGGGGAGTCTGGTGGGCTGGAGCCCATGGGGTCGCAAAAGAGTTGGACGTGACTTAGGATATAAACAAAAATAATGTTAAAATTAGAAGATTATGTTAAGAAGAAGAATTAAGACTTAGTTCTATAACTTTAATAGATGATCTGATTAAGATAGGACTCATGTTTACTCTGGTCATGCAAACACCCTCTTCCAACAATACAAGAGACAATTCTACACATGGAAATCAGCAAATGGTCAATACAGAAATCAGATTGAGTATACTTTTTGAAGCTGAAGATGTAGAAACTCTCTAAAGGCAGCAAAAATAAGACCAGGAACTGACTGTGACTCAGATTATGAAGACTTTATTGCCAAATTCATACTTAAATTTAAGAAAGTAGGGAAAACCACTAGGCCATTCAGGTATGACCTAAACCAAATACCTTATGATTATACAGTGGAAGTGGCAAATAGATTCAAGAGATTATATCTGATAGACAGAGAGCCTGAAGAACTATGGACAGAGGTTCATAACATTGCACACGAGGTGGTGACCAAAACTGTCCCCAACAAAAAGAAATGCAAAAAGGCAAAATGATTGTCTGAGGAGGACTTACAAATAGCTGAGAAAAGAGAAGTGAAAGGCAAAGGAGAAAAAGAAAGTTATATCCATCTGAATGCAAGTTCCAAAGAATAGCAAGAAGAGATAAGAAAGCCTTCCTAAGTGAACAATGAAAAGAAATAGAGGAAAACAATAAAATGGGAAAAACTAGAAATCTCTTCAAGAAAATTAGAGATACCAAGAGAACATTTCATACAAAAATGGGCAAAATAAAGGACAGAAATATTATTGACCTAACAGAAGCACAAGCTGGAATCAAGATTGCTGGGAGAAATATCAATAACCTTAGATATGCAGATGACACTACCCTTATGGCAGAAAGTGAAGAGGAACTCAAAAGCCTCTTGATGAAAGTGAAAGAGGAGAGTGAAAAGGTTGGCTTGAAGCTCAACATTCAGAAAACAAAGATCATGGCATCTGGTCCCATCACTTCATGGGAAATAGATGGAAAAACAATGGAAACAGTGTCAGACTTTGTTTTTTTGGGCTCCAAAATCACTGCAGATGCTGATTGCAGCCATGAAATTAAAAGACGCTTGCTCCTTGGCAGGAAAGTTATGACCAACCTTGATAGTATATTAAAAAGCAGAGACATTACTTTGCCGACCAAGGTCCGTCTAGTCAAGGCAATGGTTTTTCCCGTGGTCATGTATGGATGTGAGAGTTGGACTGTGAAGAAAGCTGATCGCCGAAGAATCGATGCTTTTGAACTGTGGTGTTGGAGAAGACTCTTGAGAGTCCCTTATACTGCAAGGAGATCCAACCAGTCCATTCTAAAGGAGATCAATCCTGGATGTTCATTGGAGGGACTGATGCTAAAGCTGAAACTCCAATACTTTGGCCACCTCATGCGACGAGTTGACTCACTGGAAAAGACTCTGATGCTGGGAAAGGTTGGGGGCGGGAGGAGAAGGGGACGACGGAGAATGAGATGGCTGGATGGCATCACCGACTCTGTGGACATGAGTTTGAGTGTACTCCGGGAGTTGGTGATGGACAGGGAGGCCTGGCGTGCTGTGATTCATGGGGTCGCGGAGAGTCGGACACGACTGAGCGACTGAACTGAACTGAACTGAACTGAACAGAATCAGAAGATATTAAGAAAAGGTGGCAAGAATACATGGAAGAACTATATAAAAATATCTTCAATTCAGTCAGTTCAGTCACTCAGTCGTGTCCGACTCTTTGTGACCCCATGGACTGCAGCACACTAGGCCTCCCTGTCCATTGTAATACTACTACTACTACTAAGTCACTTCAGTCGTGTCCGACTCTGTGTGACCCCATAGACAGCAGCCCACCAGGCTCCCCCGTCCCTGGGATTCTCCAGGCAAGAACACTGGAGTGGGTTGCCATTTCCTTCTCCAATGTGTGAAAGTGAAAAGTAAAAGTGAAGTCGCTCAGTCATGTCTGACTCGTAGCGACCCCATGGACTGCAGCCTACCAGGCTCCTCCGTCCATGGGATTTTCTAGGCAAGAGTACTGGAGTGGCTTGCCATTGCCTTCTCCGCCATTGTAATACACCCATATCTTAATGACCCACGTAACCATGATGATGTGATCACTTACCCAGAGCCAGGCATCCTGGAGTGTGAAGTCACTTGGGCCTTAGTAAGCATCACTATGAACAAAGCTAGTGGAGGTGATGGAATTCCAGCTAAGATATTTCAAATCCTAAAAGATGATGGTATTCAAGTGCTGCACTCAGTATACTAGAATTTGGAAAACTCAGTAGTGTGCACAAGACTGGAAAAGGTTGGTTTTCATTCCAGTCCCAAAGAAGGGCAATGCCAAAGAATGTTCAAACTACCACACCATTGAACTCATCTCACAGGCTAGCAAAGTAATGTTCAAAATTCTCCAGGGTAAGCTTCAATAGTATGTTAAGTGAAAACTTCCAGATGTACAAACTCAATTTAGAAAAGACAGAGGAACTAGAGTCCATATTGTCAATATCTGCTGGATCACAGGAAAAGCAAGATAATTACAGAAAAAGATCTACTTTTGCTTCAGTGATTACACTAAATCCTTTGACTGTGTGGATCACAACAAACTGTGGAAAGTTCTTAAAGAGATGGGAATCCCAGACCAACTGACTTGCCTTCTGAGAAGCCTATATGCAGGTCAAGAAACAACAGTTAAAACCAGACATGGAACAATGGATTGGTTCAAAATTGGGAAAGGAGTATGTCAAGGCTGTATATTGTCACCCTGTTTATTTAATTTCTATGCAGAGTTCAGTTCAGTTGCTCAGTCATGTCCGACTCTTTGTGATCTCATGGACTGCAGAACACCAGGCCTCCCTATCCATCAAAAATCCGAGAGTTTACCCAAACATGTCCACTGAGTCGGTGATGCCATCCAGCCATCTCATCTTCTGTCGGCACCTTCTCTTCCCACCTTTAATCTTTCCCAGCATCAGGGTCTTTTCCAATGAGTCAGTTCTTTGCATCAGGCAGCCAAAGTATTGGAGTTTTAGCTTCAACATCAGTCCTTGCAATGAATATTCAGGACTGATTTCCTTTAGGATGGACTGGTTGGATCTCCTTGCAGTCCAAGGGACTCTGAAGAATCTTCTCCAACACCACAGTTCAAAAGCTACATTCTGTGGCAATCAGCTTTCTTTATAGTCCAACTCTGACACCCATACATGATTACTGGAAAAACCACAGCTTTGACTAGATGGAACTTTGTTTGCAAAGTAATGTCTCTGCTTTTTAATATGCTGTCTATGTTGATCATAACTGCTGCTGTCACCATCTGCAGTGATTTTGGGGGGCTCCAAAATAAAAGGCAGCCACTGTTTGCACTATTTCCTGAAGTGATGGGACCAGATGTTGTGATCTTTGTTTTCTGAATGTTGAGTTTTAAGCCAACTTTCTCACTCTCCTCTTTCACTCTCATCAAGAGACTCTTTAGTTCATCTTCACTTTCTGCCATAAAGGTGGTGTCATATTCATATCTGAGGTTTTTGTTATTTCTCCCGGCAATCTTGATTCCAGCTTGTGCTTCATCCAGCCCAGTGTTTCTCATGATGTACTCTGCTTAAAAGTTAAATAAACAGGGTGGCAATATAAAGCCTTGATGTACTCCTTTGCCTATTTGGAACCAGTCTGTTATTCCATGTCTAGTTCTAACTGTTGCTTCTTGTCCTGCATACAGATTTCTCAACAGGCAGATCAGGTGTTCTGGTATTCCCATCTCTTCAAGAATTTTCCAAAATTTGTTGTGGTCCACACAGTCAAAGGCTTTGGCATAGTCAATAAACCAGAAGTAGATCTCTTGATTTTTCTATGATCCAGCAGATGTTGACAATTTGATTTCTGGTTCCCCTGTCTTTTCTAATTCCAGCTTGGACGACTGGCAGTTCTTATTTCATGTACTGTTGAATCCGGGCTTGGAGAATTTTGAGCATTACTTTACTAGCCTGTGTTGCTGCTGCTAAGTCACTTCAGTTGTGTCCGACTCTGTGCGACCCTCTAGATGGCAGCCCACCAGGTTCCACCACCCCTGGGATTCTCCAGGCAAGAACACTGGATTGGGTTGCCATTTCCTTCTCCAATGCATGAAAGTGAAAAGTGAAAGTGAAGTCGCTCAATCGTGTCTGACTCTTCGAGACCCCATGGACTGCAGCCTACCAGGCTCCTCTGTCCATGGGATCTTCCAGGCAAGAATACTGGAGTGGGTTGCCATTGCCTTCTCCGTACTAGCCTGTGAGATGAGTGCAATTGTGTGGTAGTTAGAGCATTCTTTGGCATTGCCTTTCTTTGGGATTGTAATGAAAACTGAACTTTTCCAGTTGTTGCCACTGTTGAGTTTTCCAAATTTGTTGGTATATTGAGTGTAGCACTTTCACAGCATCATCCTTTAGGATTTGAAATAGCTCAACTGGAATTCCATCACCTCACTAGCTTTGTTCATAGTGATGCTTCCTAAGGCCCACTTGACTTTGCATTTCAGTTGTCTGGCTCTAGGTAAGTGATCACAACATCATGATTATCTGGGTCATGAAGATTTTTTTGTACAATTCTGTGTATTCTTGCCACCTCTTCTTAATATCTTCTGCTTCTATTAAGTCCATACCATTTCTTTCCTTTATTGTGCCCATCTTTGCATGAAATATTCCCTTGGTATCTCTAATTTTCTTGAAGAGTTCTCTAGACTTTCCCATTCCATTGTTTTCTTCTATTCTTTTGCATTGAAAGCTGAAGAATTATTTCCTATCTCTCCTTACTATTCTTTGGAACTCTGCATTCAAATGGGTGTATTGTTCCTTTCTCCTTTGCCTTTCACTTCTCCTTTATTCACAGCTATTTGTAAGGCTTCATCAGACAACCATTTTACCATTTTGTAATTCTTTTCCTTGGGGATGGTCTTGATCTCTGCCTCCTAAACAATGTCATGAACCTCCAACCATATTTCTCAGACACTCTGATCAGATCTAATCCCTTGAATCTATTATCACTTCCACTGTATAATAATTAAGTGATTTTATTTAGGTCATACCTGAATGGTCTAGATTTTTCTCTACTTTCTTCAATTTAAGTCTGATTTTGGCAATAAGGAGTTTACGGTCTGTGCCACAGTCTGCTCCCAGTCTTGTTTCTGCTGACTGTATAGAACTTCTCCATCTTTGGATGCAGAGACTATAATCAATCTTATTAAGGTATTGACCATCTGGTGATGTCCATGTGTAGAGTCTTCTCTTGTGTTGTTGAAAGAGGGTGTTTGCTATGACCAGTGCATTTTCTTGGCAAAACTCTATTAGCCTTTGCCCTGCTTCATTCTGTACTCCAAGGCCAAATTTGCCCATTACCCCAGGTATTTCTTGACTTCCTACTTTTGCATTCCAGCCCTATAATGAAAAGGACATCTTTTGGGTGTTAGTTCTAGGTCTTGTCGTTCTTCATAAAACAGTTCAACTTCAGCTTCTTCAGCATTTCTGGTGGAGTATAGACTTGACTTACTGTGATATTGAGAGTACATCATGCAAAATGCCAGACTGGATAAAGCACAAGCTGGAATCAAGATTGCTGGAGAAATATCAGTAATCTTATATAAGCAGATGGCACTACCCTTACGGCAGAAAGTGAAGAAGAACTAAAGGACTTCTTAATGAAAGTGAAAGAGGAGAGTGAAAAAGCTGGCGTAAAGCTCAACATTCAGAAAACTAAGATTGTGACATCTGGTCCCATCACTAGTGGCAAATAGATGGGGAATAATGGAAACTGAAAGACATATTTTGTTCTCCAAAATTACTGCAGATCGTTACTGCAGCCATGAAATTAAAAGACGCTTGCTCTTTAGAAGAAAAGCTATGACAAACCTAGACAGTGTATTAAAAAGCAGAAACATTACTTTGCTGACAAAGATCCGAATAGTCCAGACTGTGGTTTTTCTTGTAGTCATGTACAGATATGATAGTTGGACCATAAAGAAGGCTGAGTGCTGAAGAATTGATGCTTTTGAATTGTGGTGTTGGATAAGACACTTGAGAGTGTTTTGGACTGCAAGGAGATTAAGCTAGTCAGTCCTAAAGAAAATCAACCCTGAATATTCAATGGAAGGACTGTTACTGAAACTCAAGCTCCAGTACTTTGGCCACCTGACTAACTCACTAGAAAAGACCCTGCTGCTGGGAAAGATTGAAGTCAGGAGGAGAAGGTGGAGACAGAGGATGAGATAGTTGGATAGTATCACCGACTCAATGGACATGAGTTTTATCTAACTCGAGGAGATGGTGAAGGATAGGGAAAGGCTGGCATGCTGCAGTCCATGTGGTCCAAATAGTCCGATGTGACTGAGCGGCTGAACAACATGTGTTCTCTACTTTTCCTTCAATAGTTATTTGGAATTTAAGTGGTCTATTTTAAATTCTACTGGTACTAATCTTTAAACTTGTTAAATGCCTACTTAGACACATATTTCTCCAATTATTAAAGTACAATAAATTTGCCTTCCTGAGGCACAATAAGAAGTTTAAAATATGTCTGCCTTTCCTGCAAGATGCTTTACTCCTTTTGTATTAATATGAGATCACAGAGACAACTATTATTATGACCTTTTAATTGGTCTCCCTGACATCTTATAGTCTATTACCTATCAAACTGAAAGTTCAGTTCAGTTCAATTGCTCAATCGTGTTCAACTCTTTGTGACTCCATGAACCGCAGCACAACAGGCCTCCCTGTCCATCGCCAACTCCCGGAGTTTACCCAAACTGATGTCCATTGAGTCGGTGATGCCATCCAACCATCTCATCCTTTGTCGTCCCCTTCTCCTCCTGCCCTCAATCTTTCCCAGCATCAGGGTCTTTTCAGATGAGTCAGCCCTTCCCATCAGGTGGCCAAAGTATTGTAGTTTTAGCTTCAACATCAGTCCTTCCAATGAACACCCAGGACTGATCTCCTTTAGGATGGACTGCTTGGATCTCCTTGCAGTCCAAGGGACTCTCAAGAGTCTTCTCCAGCACCACAGTTCAAAAACATCATTTATTCTGTGCTCAGCTTTCTTTAAGGTCCACCTCTCACATCCATAAATGACTACTGGAAAAACCATAGCTTTGACTAGACGGACCTTTGGTGGCAAAGTAATGTCTCTGCTTTTTAATATGCTATCTAGGTTGGTCATAACTTTCCTTCCAAGGAGTAAGCATCTTTTAATTTCATGGCTGCAGTCACCATCTGCAGTGATTTTGGAGCCCAGAAAAATAAAGTCAGCCACTGTTTCCACTGTTTTCCCATCTATTTGCCATGAAGTGATGGATCCAGATGCCATGAACTTAGTTTTCTGAATGTTGAGCTTTAAGCCAATCTTTTCAATCTCCTCTTTCACTTTCATCAGGAGACTCTTTTGTTCTTTTTCACTTTCTTCCATAAGCGTGGTGTCATCTGTATATCTGAAGGTATTGATATTTCTCCCAGCAATCTTGATTCCAGCTTGTGCTTCTTCCAGCCCAGCGTGTCTCATGACATACTCTGAATGTAAGTTAAATAAGCAGGGTGACAATATACAGCCTTGACGTACTCCTTTTCCTATTTGGAACCAGTCTGTTGTTCCATGTCCAGTTCTAACTGTTGCTTCCTGACCTGCATACAGGTTTCTCAAGAGGCAGGTCAGGTGGTCTAGGATTCCCATCTCTTTCAGAATTCTCCACAGTTTATTGTGATCCACACAGTCAAAGGTTTTGGCATAGTCGATAAAGCAGAAATAAATGTTTTTCTGGAACTATCTTTTTCTATGATCCAGCTAATGTTGACAATTTGATCTCTGGTTCCTGTGCCTTTTCCAAACTGCAAAGTGATCATTTTTTCTGGATTTATTGAGATGTAATTGATATATAATATTTTATAAGTTTAAGGTGTACAACATAATAGGTTGATAGATATTGTGAAATGAATACCACAATAACATCTCTTCACTTCACAAAATTATTGTTTCCTTTTTGAGGTAAATACTTTTAAGATCGACTCTCCAAGAACTTGCAAGTATAATGCAATATGGTTAGCTATAGTCACAATGAAATGACTTATTTTATGAATGGAAGTTTGTATGCTTTGATTCACATCTCACTGTTTCTTCCACCAGCAGCCACTGGCAACCACCATTCTACTCCCAATCCTTTTCAAATCTAAGTTTGATTATACCAGTACCAAGCTCACATCTCTGCATTGATTTTCCAACTGTCATAGAATGAAATCTAAAGGGATGTACCTAGGGATTGCCTAGTGCTATGCTGACTCTGAGCATCTCACCGATAGACCTCTATAACTCTTTCTCTCTCTGCACTTCTCTCACACTTGCCTCCTTGCTGGAATATGGCAAGCTCTCCCCCACCTTCAGTGTTTGGAACTTTGCAAAAATTCTTCTCTAAGACTTTTAAAAGCTTTCTTATCACATTTCAGTCAGGACCTTCCTCCTTAGAAAGGCTTTATTGAGCCCACTTGTCTAAAATTGCAGCTCTGTCTTATCTTGGGACCCTCTTCTATTTTCTTAGAGTGCTGGTCACTATCTAAAACTCTTTTTTAACACCTCACTCCTCTGTTCGAATGTAGTTCTAACAAGGCAGGTACAGACTCTCTTGTTTACTCATTTCTCTGACACTTAAAAGGGTTTCAAACATAGTAGGTCCTTAGAAAATTTTTGTTGAGGTTGTAGTCAGTTATGTTTATGCAATATCTTTAAGTAGTCTCAGTGCTCAGCAGTAGTATTTTCATTTTGATTTATATTTTTATCACTTGAATTGTATCACTAATTTTTTTCTTTTCCAAGAAGAGTACTTTGCTGCAATATATTCCAAGTCCTTATAATGTCAGAATGTCTTCAGTTGCTTTCATATTAGAACAATAAATTGGTTGATGTGGAATTCTCAGTTCACAAAACTTTTCCATTAAAATTATTTGTTGTCTGGCATTCAGTTATGTAGAAGGGAAATTTGAGGACAACCCAACTTTTGTTCTTTCATAGGTTTCTGCCTAGTGCTAATACTTTATTTGGGTCACTTTTTTCATTGCTTTTCTTGAATTCATAAAGTTATTCTTTTTGATTCATAAACTTGAGTAATATTCCAGTTCAGAAAAGGTTTTCTTTCATTTTTACCTTTTTAATAGCAAAGACTCTTAAGGTCTACTCTCTATGCAGATGTCAAGAATACAATATAGAATTTTTATATTCACCTTGCTCTAAATCATCAGAATTTATTCAGCTCATAACTAAAAGTTTGTACCTTTTGAACAATATCTCCCCACCTCCATTCTTCCCATACTCAACCCCTTCTACTCACTACTTCCTTTTTTGAATTTGACTTTTTTTTTAAGAGAGCCTCATATAAGCAGTTCCATAAACTATTTGTCTTCATCTAGCTTATTTCACATAGCATACAGCCCTCCAAGTTCATCCATGTGACAACATGGACATGTGACAACATGTGACAACATCCATGTGACAACACAAATGATAAGGTTTTCTTTTTTTTTAACAACATTTCATTGTATATATGCCATGTTTTTTTTTTTTTTTTGATTCATTCAGATGCCAGTGAGCAGTTGAGCAGTTTGTTTCCATATCTTGGTTATCGTGAATGCACTGAGCATAATGGTATAGATACTTCCTCCTGATAGTGACTTCCATTGGATGTGTACCTTAAAAGGAAGACTGTTGTATCATATGGTAGCTCTATCTTTACTTCGTTGAGGAATCCCCATACTGTTTTCCATTATGGTTACAACAGCAGTGTACAAGGGTTCACTTTGAATCACACCCTTGCCAACGTTTATTCTGTTTCATCTTTCTAATAGACATCCTAAAATATGTGAGATAATATATAATTATGCTTTAATTTGTATTTCCCTGATGATTAGTGATAGTGAGCATTTTTTAATATACATATTGTCCATTTGTATATATTCTTTGTGAAAATATTTATCAGGTTCTTTGCCCATTTTAAAATCAGGTTATTTTTTGCTATTGAGTTATAAGAACTCCTTATATATTTTAGATATTAACTTCTTATCAGATATATGCCTTCCAGATATTTTCTCGCATTCCACTAGTTGCCTTTTATTTTGTTGATTGTTTCATTTATAGTGCAGAAATCTTTTAGTTTGATGAACTTGTTTATTTTTGTTTTTATTGCCTGTGTTTTTGGTATTATAGCTGAAAAGACCAGTGTCAAGAAGCTTTTTATTAATGCTTTCTTTTAGGAGTTTTATGGCTTCAGGTCTAGTGGTTAAGTCTTTAATCCATGTTTAGTTGATTTCTGTGTATGGTGTAAGATAAGAATTCAATTGCATTCTTTTTCATGTTGATATTTAGTTTTCCCAGCATCACTTATTGAATGACAATCCTTCCCCAGTATGTATTTTTTTGCCTTTGTCTATAGTTGATTGTCAGAGAAGGCAATGGCACCCCACTCCAGTACTCTTGCCTGGAAAATCCCATGGATGGAGGAGCCTGGTGGGTTGCAGTCCATGGGGTCGCTATGAATCGGACACGACTGAGCGACTTCACTTTCCCTTTTCACTTTCACGCATTGGAGAAGGAAATGGCAACCCACTCCAGTGTTCTTGCCTGGAGAATCCCAGGGATGGCAGAGCCTGGTGGGTTGCTGTCTATGGGATCGCATAGAGTCGGACAGGACTGACACGACTTAGCAGCAGTAGAAGCAGCATGCTGCTGCTGCTGCTGCTAAGTCACTTCAGTCGTGTCCGACTCTGTGTGACCCCATAGACAGAAGCCCACCAGGGTCCTCCGTCCCTGGGATTCTCCAGGCAAGAACACTGGAGTGGGCTGCCATTTCCTTCTCCAATGTGTGAAAGTGAAGTCGCTCAGCATAGTTGATTGTATATGCATGAGTTTATTTCTGTTCTCTCTATTCTGTTCTGTTGATCTATATGTCTGTTTTAATGCCAACACCATCTTGCTTTGATTAATAAAACTTTATAAAATAGTTTGAAATCATTTTTTTTTTATTTCTGTTGAAAATTTCATTGGAATTTTCATAAAGATTATACTGAACCTCTTTGGGTAGTATGGACATTTTAACAATATTAATTCATCTATTCTGTGCATATGATATCTCTATCCATTAATTATTTCTGTCTTCTATGTCTTTCATCAATGTCTAATAATCTTCAATGTATGGATTTACCTCCTGATTAAAATTATTCTTAAATATTTTATTCTTTTCAATGCTATTATAAATGGATTATTTTCTTTATTTCATTATTAGTATATAGAAACACAACTGATTTTGTATGTTAATTTCTAGCTCTAACAATTAGTTCTAACAGATTTTTAATAGAGTGTTCAAGGTTTTCTGTATAAAAATTAATGTTCTCTGCCAGCAGTTTTACTTATTCCTTTTTGATTTTGATAATTTTTCTTTCTTTATTGCTCTAGCTAGGTTTCCAGAAAATGTTAAATGGAGTGACTAGAGTGAGCAACCTTCTCTTGTTTCTGATCTTAGAGAAAGAACTTTCAGTGTTTCATTGTTAAGTATGATGTTACCTATGGATTTGTTATGTATGGCCTTTATTGTGTTGAGGTACAGGTCTTCTGTATCTAAATAATTGAGAGTTTTTAATCATGAAAGGATGCTAAATTTTATTAAATGCTCAAAACAGCATTCAGTTCAGTTCAGTTCAGTTCAGTCACTCAGTCGTGTCCAACTCTTTGCAACCCCATGAATCACAGCACACCAGGCCTCCCTGTCCATCACCAACTCCCGGAGTTCACTCAAACTCATGTCCACAGAGTCAGTGATGCCATCCAGCCATCTCATTCTCTATCTTCCCCGTCCCCTCCCACCCCCAATCCCTCCCAGCATCAGATTCTTTTCCAGTGAGTCAACTCGTCGCATGAGGTGGCCAAAGTATTGGAGTTTCAGCTTTAGCATCAGTCCTTCCAATGAACACCCAGGATCTATCTCCTTTAGAATGGACTAGAACCCTTAATAAAATCTCTATTGTGATGATCATATAATTTAATCTTAATTTCATTATGTGGTGTATCTCATTTATTGATTTGGTCCATCCTTGAACCATCCTTGCATCCCAGGGATAAACCCTACTTGTTCACAATGTATAATCATTTTAATTTGCTGCTGAATTCATTTCGGTTTGCTAATATTTTGTTGAGGGATTTTACATATACATTTATCTACATATAAACAGTAGATATTTTTGAAATGGGATATCTCTATTCTTGTAGTATGGTTGTCTGGCTTTGGTTATCAGTTTAGGACTGAACTCTTCAGATGAGTTTGGAAATATTCCTTCTTCTTCAATATTTTGAAAGATTTTGAGAATTGATATTAATTCTTTTAGGCATGGTAAGGTTTACCAGTGAAGCCATCTGGTCCTGGGTTTTTATTTGTTGGGAGATTTTTTATTACTAATTCAATCTTTTTATTAGTTATTGACCTGCTAAGATTTTCTGTTTCTCCATAATTCAGTCATGGTGGATTCTATCTTTAGGAATGTATTCATTTCTTCTAGGTTACCCAACTTGTTGACATATAATTGTTCATAGCAGTTTCTTATGATACTTTGTATTTATGTGGTATCAGCTAAAACTTTTAGTCAGACTAACTAATAAAAAAGAGAAGACTCAAGAAGTCAGAATTTGTTTTTCCTGTTTAGCATTTTTTTTTTTTTTGCTTACTCTCAGTTTTTCAAATTTCTTGCCAAGGTATACTCATAATTCTCAGGTTTAGTAACTAATCTGTCAGTTACAGTACTTTTATTTTATAAATTTATTCTTTTTAAAATTCCCTTTAGAGGAAAGCACTAATTGACTTTTCCACAGTGTCAATTCTACTTCTTTTATTTCCACATGGATGTTAATTTAGCAATGTAATTAAAATGTAATTTTAATTAGCTATTTAATTTAACTTGCCATTAATTTGGTCAATTCCACTTTCTCTCCTTGTCTAAATTAATTTTTCCCTATGAATCCCAATATCTCACAGAGGCATATTCTTTTCATATTTTTCAATGGATGAATGAACACTTTCTAGAATGAATTTTATTTCCTATATGTTATGGATTTCAGAAATATGCATTTATTTAGAATGTTTAGGAGAGTCCCATGGATGGAGGAGCCTGGTAGGCTGCAGTCCGTGGGGTCGCTGGGGGTTGGACATGACTGAGCGACTTCACTTTCACTTTTCACTTTCACACATTGGAGAAGGAAATGGCAACCCACTCCAGTGTTCTTTCCTGGAGAATCCCAGGGATGGAGGAGCCTGGTGGGCTTCCGTCTATGGGGTCACACAGAGTCGGACACTACTGAAGTGACTTAGCAGCAGCAGCATATGATATATTTTTCATTATGTTACAAAAACTTATACAAGGCCTTGGTTTTTTATTTTAATTCAGACTTTTATCAGGAAAGATACATCTAGAAAAATAAGCCTATTTATTCAATGTAATATGACCTAACATGTTCACTTCAATAACTAATTTATATCATGGATTTTTCTAGGTGACTTTTCTTCATTGAGGTGAAATGGTTACTTTCATTAAATATAGAGTTCCTTACTTATGAGTCAATTTCATATAGAATAGTAGTTCTTCATGTAAGTGTTATATATAATGAATACAACTAATATAAATGTTTTGACACTTCATACATTTCCCCCATCCCTACTCATTTCAGTAAATGACTGTTGCCTGAGCCAACAATCTTGGAGCTGTCAATGATTCCTTTACCTCACAGTCAATCTGCTTTCCTCTTTACTCATTCTGCCAGAGCTTCTTTGGCTCTGTTTCTTTCTGTATCTTGACTTGGCTAAGGTATTACTTAGAACTTTAGGGATGGAATACTAATGTCTTGCCACAAAAGTAGATTTTAAGGAATGTAGTTATATCATAAACACAGAACAATCTGAAAGACAAGATTTGAGGAAAAAAAAGGTCACATCTTTATTATTTAATGGATATTAAATTATATTATTACATTTAAAATTTCATAGTAAAAGACAGGGGGAAGTAATTAGCAGGCCAATTTACTATTATCACATAGCAGTAATTTTCAAACCAATGAAAGCATAAAAATATGAAACCATATGGTATGTATATTATAAGGTAACCTGTTCCATTCTTTTGAGTTGCTACTACTGCTTTTGAAACAGCCACAGGAAATAAAAAGGCTACTGGAATGCAGACTAGGAAAAAGTATTCCCACTAGGCTTTGCAAAATGAAAGTTAGAATCCCTAAGTGGAAACATATTTCTAAAAAGTAAGTGTTCTGTTCTCCATAGCCAAGATAATTCTGTTAATAATGAAAAATATTTTATACATTTGATCACATTTTGTGTTATGTTTAAAAATATGCTAGAGAAAATGAACATTGGCACAGAAATTATAATGCACTACCTGAAGTTCAATGTAAAAATCAATACTATTATAACAACATAGTGTTTTTGGCCCTTGAGATTGAACTGTTCAATTATATTGCTTTTGAGGTACATCATACTAGCTTCATTATAAAGAGGGAAAAAATCTGTTTATCCTAGTTATCTATTGCTGTATGACAGACTACCCCAAAATGTAATGGCTTCAGACAAAATCTGATTTATTTGTACAAGTTTCTGTGAGACCCAGAATTCAGACCTAGCATAGTAGGGAAAGTGTGTTTTTGCATGTGTTATCTGTAGGAATTAGAAGATCAAAGATAGCTTCTCCAGTCACATGTCTTAACTTCACCTAGGAAAGATTAAAGAGTTGGGCTGGCTGGAATAGTTCAGTTCAGTTCAGTCGCTCAGTCATGTCCAACTCTTTGTGACCCCATGAATCACAGCACGCCAGGCCTCCCTGTCCATCACACACTAAGGGTTAAATGTCTAGGGTCTCTGTACTTGCTGGCATCTGGATTTCTTGGTTCATTCCTATGTAATTTGAAGGCCCCTTTCCACATGGCCTCTCTATGACCCCATTATCTCTCCAGCATGGTGACTAAAGTTTTTCTGTGGCAGCTCCGGATGAATGTAAAAGCTAAAGCTACAATGTGTAAGGTTAGGCGTGAAACTAACACAGTATCACTTTCACTGAATTGCATTGGCTAAAGCAATAAAAAAAAATCAATAGGTAAGGGACTACACAAGGTTATGAATCTCAAGAGGTATGAAATTTCTGGAGGACAATCAAAGGAATAAGTGAGTGAGTGAAAGTCACTCAGTCATGTCCAACTCTTTGCAACCCCATCAACATACAGTCCATGGAATTCTTCAGGCCAGAATACTGGAGTGGGTAACTATTCCCTTATCCAGGGGATCTTCCCAACCAAAGGATCAAACCCAGGTCTCCTGCATTGCAGGTGGATTCTTTACCAATTGAGCCACCAGGGAAGCCCAAGAATACTGGAGTGGGTAACCTATCTCTTCTCCAGCAGATCTTCCAGACCCAGGAATCAAACTGGGGTCTTGTGTATTGCAGACAGATTCTTTATCAGCTGAGTTATCAAAGAAATAGTCTTCAACAATTCATCCTCTCACTCCTAATAGCTTACAGTCAAAACACAACCAAAATACACTCTTCCAAGATACCCAGAGACTTACCCAATTATGGCATCAGGTTCAGTCTTATAGTTCAAGATCTTATCTTCTAAACTAGGTCCAGATGTGAATGAAAGGCCTCCGTTATAACTTTGCTCACTCTGAAGACCTGTGATTTGAAAAGACAAGTTATCTGTCTCTTCCAAGCAATTGGAATGCCTCACTCCCAATAGACTGTGAGGAGTTTGGGGTTGTAAATTGCAAATCCTCTCTGATTTGAAACATTGGTTAAATAGATTTAAATTTATAAGAATAATTAAGACTGTAGTGGATGCTAAAGGTGCTTTTTTGAGATCCTTTTTACTGGGCTAGTGCCTCCATCAATAAGCTGCTTGTGAATGTTGACTTAGAGCTATCTAACACTTGGACTGGCATCTCCAGATGGCCCAATATGTATCAGTAGATCTACAGTCATGTGCGTTTTTGGAATTAGTGCTTCCCATTCCTGAGACTATAGGATTTATGATTTTAGGCTCAGTTCCTTTAAAAGGGATAGTTTTGCCAGGGGACAGAGTAAGAGTGTCACTGTACTTAAAACTATGGCATTTACCAGTGACTTTGGGCTCCTGATACTAATAGAATAAAAGAAACAAAAAGAAATTATTACTGTCAGGAATAATTGAAGCTGATCATTATAGGGGGGAGGAGTAGGACTTTTACAAAAATAATGGGGGCAGTGAGGAATGCATTTGACATTCAGGTAATCTGTTTGGCATCTACCTCCAGTTGTGATTATTAAGAGATGAATATAGCAACCAAGATCTAACAAGGCCATGTATTAATAGATGAGTATAGAAATCAAGGTCTAAGATCAATCAGAAAGGAGGGAGGGTCAGTGTCACTATTGCTGTTCACTCAGTTGTGTCCAACTCTTTGCAACCCCATGGAACCCGTTTCCTCTGTCCACAGAATTTCCCAACAAGAATACTGGAGTGGGTTGCCATTTCCTTCTCCAGGGGATCTTCCTGGGCCAGGGCTCAAACCTGAGTCTCTTGCATCTCCGTATGGGCAGACAGATTCTTTCCCACTGAGCCACCAGGGAAACTCCAGTGTTGCTGTAGTAGATGCTATTATTGTGTCTACCAGATTCTGCTCTCTTCATTTCCCCTTCTTCTATAAGCATCCCATTCTTAGGCTCTATTTTTAAGGTAAACAAAGCAAGAGGCAGTCAACTCTTAGTTGAAGACCAGTTTTACCCTTTATTAGGTGGATATTTTGCATAATTCACTAGATTTCTTTAAGTCGTTTTGTCCTCAGTTTCAGAAGTAATTTTCTCATAGAGCTTTCGTGAATATTAAGAAAATTAATTAAAATAATTTTGCTGGAAAAATGGCATACAGAATAATTATTCAAAAATTTTAACTAATGTTGTCATTCCTTTTTTCTTTTTCTCTTGGGAGTTACACAACAATTATTAATTTCAAGAAGAATTGTTTCTGTAAGGACATTAGCTGAAGTTGATTCTCTTTCTATACACAACCGAAACACTAATTGACAAATGGAAGCCATATGAGAGTATTTCTTCTTGAAAAATATATTGTTGTTACTGATATATGTATCTGTCTTTTTCATCAGCCCCTTTGTGAAGGGCCCATTGTTATTGACCCATGTTATTTAGATTTAATTTGTGTATTTGAAATAAAATGTTTCATATAAGTTATCTTTATTATTTTATTTTCATGTATGCCTCTCCAGGTATGTTTCTAAATAGTTGTAGATTCTATAGCTTAGCTTGCTTGTTGAATGATATGATTACTTTTACATTATTTTATCAGAAATTTAGGTATCTGAGCTTGAATCAGTCTATCTATTTGATATCTATGTCAAAGAAAACTCATACTTTTAAATCTCAACGGTCTCATTATTCTTGAAAAACTTGACAGTAATGATTTGACATGTGTCTCATATGACATATTACTACTTAGGTAAATTTTGGGCATAAATAGCTTTGTAGATCACTATGAAATCAAATAAAATATTAAAAACAGAAATTCTCAGCTAAATAATGGAAACATGACATAACTATACTCAGCTCATACCCACCACAAGGCAGAATTTGGATAAATTTTACAGTAATTAATTTAGCCTCTACTCCCACATTCCAGTTTAACTAAAAAATTTTTTAAAAGAAATAGGTTAAGTCTTGTGCTTATAATATGCTGAATGAATCACAAGCTATTAAAACTACCTACTAGAAATATAGTAGTTTATATAGAATGGTCACTTTTTCCCAGGGTCTAAGTCAGTTCTTCAGAGTGTCATTAGATTGTTTTGGAAGCTGTAGTAGAGTTAATATTAAGTCATCACTTTACTGCAGTAAATGGCATTTACTGTGGAAATTTTAAAAATTACATAAAAAAATCCCATCTCATTTATTTGTAAAGAAGTAGCACATAAACAAGAAGAAACTGTTCAGTAATTAATATACATTTATTAGGTATAATGTACAGTGTGACATACAATGAATTATATTTGCTTATAATTCAATTGTTGACTAAATTCACATGAATACAATTAAATAAAATTTTGTGTATCAGAAACAAATATATATTTTGACAATTTGCAAACAGTAGAATATTCAAAATAAAATTGAATGCATTGTTATAAAGCAATTGAAATCCTGAAAATGGATATTAAAAAGGTAAACTAAATATAAAATGGGCAAAGTATATGAACAGTAATAACAGAGTATTATAAAAGGGTAACCAAAAAAAAAATATTTCAGTTGTTAGGGAAACGTAACTAGAATAAAATACCATTTTAATGTATTGATCTTGGAAAAATTAAAAGGACAAATTATCTTTATGACTAGAAAATTTTTAGAAAAATAAGTACTTTCATACATTGCTGATGGGAATATGAGTTGCTTTCAGTTCAGTTCAGTTCAGTCGCTCAGTCGTGTCCGACTCTCCGCGACCCCATGAATCACAGCACGCCAGGCCTCCCTGTCCATCACCAACTCCCGGAGTTCACTCAAACTCATGTCCACAGAGTCGGTGATGCCATCCAGCCATCTCATTCTCCGTCGTCCCCTTCTCCTCCCGCCCCCAACCTTTCCCAGCATCAGAGTCTTTTCCAGTGAGTCAACTCGTCGCATGAGGTGGCCAAAGTATTGCAGTTTGGACTAAATTAAAAATAGTATCCATTAAAATTAAAATCACAATCACTGAGCTTTCATTCCCAATTAATACAGTAATAGTACAGGCCTAGACCCCCACCGTAAATATAAACTGGACGTATATATTAAGCAAAGATTTATAGACATTGTGAAACAGAGAACTTAGCACTTTGTTGTCTGAAGAAGAGAAACACACAGGCTATGCAGATATAATTTCTGTCTGCTGCTGCTGCTGCTGATGCTAAGTCACTTCAGTCCTGTCCGACTCTATGCGGCCCCATAGACGGCAGCCCACCAGGCTCCGCCGTCCGTGGGATTCTCCAGGCAAGAACACTGGAGTGGGTTGCCATTTCCTTCTCCAATGCATGAAAGTGAAAAGTGAAAGTGAAGTCGCTCAGTCGTGTCCGACTTTTCGCGACCCCATGGATTGCAGCCTACCGGGCTCCTCCGTCCATGGGATTTTCCAGGCAAGAATACTTGAGTGGGGTGCCATCGCCTTCTCCCAATTTCTGTCTAGAAGTAGTTTTTTAGACTATGATATACAATAGTGGAGCCCATGTGAAACACAGAGCAGAGATTGTATTTCTGAGCTGAGCAGTTGGAATTTGGGGGGTAGACAGAAGAGATCTTTAAAGAGAAGAACCTCCAAAAGTACTACATAAGTATTTGGCTGAATAGTAAAACAGACATTATGATGACAGCGATGTTGAAACACACAGAAAGTTTAAAACATATATTAAAAATATGGTTAAGGCTTTAAAGGAAAAAGGGACATACTGTGTGGAAAGTTGAGAAATACTAGTAAAAAATATGGAATCTACACACACACACACACACACACACACAAAAGAACGGCGTTCTGGAAATGAAAATATACGCTATCTGAAATGAAAAAAATCATGAGTGGGTTAAAAACACTTTGGAGTTTCCAAAAACCAAAACCAAAACAATGACTTTAAAATCAGTTAAGCCTCAATGATATGGGACAATAACAAGTGGTCTAAGTTACATGAGTTCTGAGTTTCAAAGAAAAGATATAAATAATTCAGAGTAGGTATCAATTACTTACAAGAAATCTTACCTGAAAAATCAATTGCGTTTACATTCTAGAAAAACAGGAGGAAAAAACGTGTCTTAGTTGTGCGGAAAATAAAATAGTTTATGAAACTGAATCCCAATTTTTCATGTACCAGGCACTCCAATCACACAAAATACTTGTGGTTTCAAAATACCCTCTCTATTTTTATTTATTTTACCATTTCACATTTTCCCTTGTTTTCTCAGAGTAAACTTGTGCTTCAAGATACAGTTCTAAATATTGGGGCTTCCCGTTGGCTCAAAAGATAAAGAATCCACTTGCAGTGCAAGAGACCTGGATTTGGCCCCTGGGTCAGGAAGATTCTCTGGAAAAAGGAACAGTTACCCGTTCAATTTTCTTGCCTGGAGAATTTCATGGACAGAGGAGTCTGGCAGGCTACAGTCCATGGGTTGCAAAGAGTCAGACATGACTGAACGACTTAGCAGGCACAATGTTTGGCAAATACATATGCTTTGATCAGCTGTATTATGGAGATGAAATTTGTTAAAATATGATCATAATTGTCCATTAAGATCAATAATTGGCATTTTTGTAGATGAAACACCAGATGGTCATTAACACAAGAGCTTTGGAAGGTTAAAAAAAAGTGGCTGTAGTGGGATGGGGAAAGTCATGGACCCTTTGGAAGTAATTAGCTCTAAATTTTTAAACCCAGCATACCTGGATTGTTTATTTGCTTTGCTAAAGGTTAATTTTGACGTAGTCAAAATGGGTTAAAAAAAAAAAAACAGAAAATGATAAATAAAGTTAAATGTAGGGAAAAGACCCCAGCCTAAAGCGTTCATTTCCTCAAGCAAGAGTCCCTTTAAAAAAAAGTTACCTTGGTCTTAAAATCATTGACAACACCTACTGAGTTTATCCAGCATTTTTAGAAAAAAAAATTGTGAGAATCTTGCAGAATTATTGTACTATTTCATATGACATTCCTCCTCGTTTTGCAAAAATTCCAAAATATTGACAACAAATGAATTTTCAAAAGAAAGTTAACCCAGACCAGTTTTAAGAGTGAAATCCAAATAATTCAAATGAATGAATTATGAATTCAACTGTCAGTTCAACTCTCTCAATTGCTGCTTTTAGTTTGTCTGGGAGTGTGCTGACTGTGGTGTTTATTTTAGTATGAAGGGCAAGCTAAATATTCAAATTGCTATCATTTCCCAGAAAAAAATGAATATGGAATGGTGAATAATAAATGAGTCTAAATTCGTAAACCTTAAGACAGATACATTTGCTCTCCACAAATAAAGATGGTAAATGTGGTAGAGTATGTATATATGGAACAACAGTTCTTTCAAAGTTTGCACAGGTCCCTCTCTCTACTTCCATGAATAGTTCCATTCATTTCACTGTGACCCGTTTATATGTGTGCATGTGTGTGTGTGTGTGTGAGTTCTGGAAAGCTAGGCTGTTCTACCCGAGTCCAGCTGCGTGTAGCAAATGTTTGGAGATGTCTAAATTTGTATAATTCTGTTCAGTACTTTGTAATGAAATAATTCAGCCCAATGTGTGAAAACAGAAATAGAGGGGGAAAAAGAGCAAATAAATCATGATAGGATTTCTGTTTAAAGTAAAACATAAAATGGCAAGTTAGAGACACATTGATTAGTGTTTTGTTCTCATTTTAATGAAAAACTTAAAATATCACACTTTAACACTTTAGACAAGAAAGTCTGTAGAGAAGTGAATAGATAAACCAGCTATTTCTCAGCTCAGATAGTTCTATCATGAAAGTGAAGCTCATGTTTTAGCTTTAACAAACTTTTTTCTTCTTTATACTGGATACCATTAGTCATCATATTAAGCTTTGAAATTACATTTTAATTTTATAATTTTATGAAAACTACATAAAAATTAACAGCAAAATAGTTTAGATAAATTGTGTAGTTTAGTGTAAATAATATTTACCTATGTATAATTATATTGGATTACATGATAATAATAATTTTAGAAACTAAAATCTATAAACAAGAATTATTTTTTAATTATCAGAATTTTGAAGTGCAAGTGGATAGAACTAGGAGTCAGGTCCCAAATAGTCTAATCATAATAGCTACTTATTATCATAGTGGTCTTTTGTGAGGCACTTCTCATAGTTAGAACTAAGTTTCTTACTTGCAAATTGAAGTTATTGGCCCACATTATTTAAAGATCATTTCTTCTCTGATATTTAGGTACCACATATTATTTCTAATTATTTTAAGAAAAATGTGCAAAAATAATTAGAAAATAGACTTTCAAAAGAAAAGTTGAAAGTTCTAAGTACTTAATTAATTTAAATTATGTATACGGTATTTTAACCAGATTTTTTTCCCACAAAATCTTAAAGATAATTCTGTTCTTCCAGATGTTCCAAATTATTCTATGAAGTTTTTGTCTCATGCTTAACTTGGATGCTAATTTGAGAAAACAGAAACACAAAATTGAATGGATAAGGCAAATTAGGAAGTGCATGTAGCATTAAAGTTAATACCTTAAAGATTTTCTCTGAACTTTATACACATCTTATCTGTGTAGGTGTAGTGAGATATGTAGGTGCCGAAGTTTATGGGGAATAAATAGTATAAAGCTGTTAGAACTTATTGTAAGGGAAGCAAAATTAGGGTCAGAGGGGATGCTTTCAATTATTGTTTTAACTTGGAGCCATAGTAAGAAATATGTTTTACATTACGATGTAGCTTACACATGTTGTATGTGAATTTATGTTTATGTGTCTCTTTCCTTCTCTATCTATGAAGTACCTTTTTCCATTAATTCTAATATGAACTTTTAAAAAACATTTTTTAACAGCTATGAATCCCAGGGACGGGGGAGCCTGGTGGGCTTCCGTCTATGGGGTCACACAGAGTCGGACACGACTGAAGTGACTTAGCAGCATGAAATCAGGATATCCTTTACAGGATAGGCCATGCTGCCTAGATATTGTCATTGCCAAATAATGAGTATCAGCTTGCCAATTGTCTATGTACACACATATAGATATATATAACCAAATCACTTTGCTGTGCACTTGAAACTAAAACAATATTTTAAGTCAAAATTATCACTTCATGGGAAATAGATGGGGAAACAGTGGAAACAGTGTCAGACTTTATTTTTGGGGGCTCCAAAATCATTGCGGATGCTGATTGTGGCCAGGAAATTAAAAGACGCTTACTCCTTGGAAGGAAAGTTATGACCAACCTAGATAGTATATTAAAAAGCAGAGACATTACTTTGCCAACAAAGGTCCATCTAGTCAAGGCAATGATTTTTCCCGTGGTCATGTATGGATGTGAGAGTTGGACTGTGAAGAAAGCTGATCACCGAAGAATTGATGCTTTTGAACTGTGGTGCTGGAGAAGACTCTTGAGAGTCCCTTGGAATGCAAGGAGATCCAACCAGTCCATTCTAAAGGAGATCAGTCCTGAGTGTTCATTGGAGGGACTGATGCTAAAGCTGAAACTGCAATACTTTGGCCACCTCATGCGACGAGTTGACTCACTGGAAAAGACTCTGATGCTGGGAGGGGTTGGGGGCGGGAGGAGAAGGGGACTACAGAGAATGAGATGGCTGGATGGCATCACTGACTCGATGGACATGAGTTTGAGTGAACTCCGGGAGTTGGTGATGGACAGCGAGGCCTGGTGTGCTGTGATTCATGGGGTTGCAAAGAGTCGGACACGACTGAGCGACTGAACTGTACTTAACTGAACTACAATTAAAAAAAAAAACACCTTGCTGATTATATATCAGTGGCATGGAGGAGCATCCTAGAGATAATAGTGGCGAGTTCTTTATTCAATATTCCATTAACAATTGCCGTGAAGGTGTAGAAGATGACATGAGTTTGGGAAAATATAAACATGGATTATTCTCAGTTGAGAACTAATTCAGAATAATAGGAGCTTGTAGTCAGATGCAGTAATCCTTAGAATATAAAGAAAATGCAATAAGTAGGGTGGCCAGTAGCCACATGTAACTTGAGCTCTTGAAATGTGGTTAACATGAACTAAGATGTGCTCTAAGTGTAAACTAAAAGCTGAGTTCCAAAACTTAGCATTATTTTCAAAACTAGTACTTTAACACAGTATTATATTAAAAATGTAAAATATTTCATTAACTTCAAAATATGATTTCATATTAAAATGATGATGTATTTGCATTGCCCCAAATATATATTAAAATTAATGCCAATTCCATTTAATTGTTCCAATGAGGCTACTATAATTTTTTTAGATTGCATATATAGCTTTCCTTACATTGCTTTGTATGGTGCCTGCTTAGATGTTTGCATTACAACAATCAGAGATTCATAGACTGTATGTGCTTTTCAATATGTACGCTCCTTCCCTGTGATAACTATTGGTGTGAATATACTTTTGGTGGGGACAAGAACAGGAAAATGATACACTAATTGTCTCAGTCATCCTTCCCTCCTAATACTCACATATTGGTATCCAATGTTAACGTGACACTTGAGACAACAAAAGCAGGTTAACGGAGAGAGGTTGCATGAAGAGAGAATGAGCCTGGAATCTTGGAGGGCAGTGCTCACTTGACAGCTGATATTGGAAATGAATAATAAACTTGGGCAGGCAAATCCACAGACAGTAGGGAAACAGATAAATTGGATAGGCTATGTGGGTGCTGAGATCTAATTGGTCCCATTTTATGCAGGAGTTTAGAAACAGTTTTTTAAATTGGTACTTAATGGCATAGTTATAATTCCAAAGAAGTATTAAATGAGTAACTCTTAAAAATTACTTTTTTTCTTTATGATTCTAAAGTGTTAAATTTTAGAAGCTATTTCAGAGCATAGAAGGAAATAGACTCCAGAAAAAAGAGTGATACAGAGGAAATAATTTTTTCTTTCAGAGGAAAAATTATAGTTCAGTTTTAGGAAAACGAAACCTTCAAAACTGATAACCTACAGTTATTCCTGAGGGTTTGTGTATGTTGACATATGTCTAGCTAATGATAAGAAACCCAAATTGCACTGTGTAGACCCAAAGTTAAGATAAGTGGACTTAAGTGACTTAGTTGCTAATCTTTTTGTCATAATCATGAAATAGAACAGAACTAGGGAAGGGGCTTCCTAGGTGGTGTCAGTGGTAAAGAACTCACCTGCCAATGCAGGAGATGCAAAAGACTCAGGTTCGATCCCTGGGCCCAGAAGATCCCCTGGAGGACAAAATGGCAACCCATGCCAGTAATCTTGCCTGCAGAAGCCTGTGGACAGAGGAGCCTGGCAGGCTACAGTCCATAGGATCACAAAGAGTTGGACACGATGAAAGCAACTGAGGACCCACATATAGAAAGCAAAAATAAAGAGAAACAGCTCCATCAATATCCCATTCTCTTCTGCAAAATCAATAGCCTATTCCATGAAATTTTAATTTGAACAATTACTTTAATGATTTAAATTTTGATAATTATTTTAATTATTGCCCATATTATTTTTCCTAGTGTACATGGAAGTTTTTAAAAATAAATTAGTGGAGTTGTTGCATTCATGGGTGGAACCACTCACACCACACTGTACTTCTTTATCTTACATATACTCCATAAAACTCTTTCACAGAAAGTTCAAAGCTTTCTCTTTTCCCTACAGTTAAAATAAGAAAGTCTTCTCTCCTTAGAAATGTCAACTTCCCTGAATCAGATAAATATCTAACATATCCAGAGGAGAAGAGACTATTGGGACAAAATGAAAAACTTCCAATATTATTTTTATATCCAATGAACATTGGCATACATTTTGCTATCTTTCATTTCCTTGGCAAGTTATTTAAATATTTCTTCTAAAAAGAAAGTTTTAGGTTTTATTACTCTACTGAATGTAAAATTATATTCGCACTCTAGAGAAAGAGATGTACTTAAAAGTTCAGCAAGTCTAAAAAGTAATAGAAGAATTTTGATATTTTCTACAGCATACATACACTCCACTTTAATGGAATGATGATGAATCAAATCATAGTAATTATTTGCTAAAATAATACATATTTTAAAATATGAAAATCTAGAAAATTTATGATACAATCTAGACTTTATGTATAACCTATAATTTTACTATTTAATAAAAGTTATCCCTCGTATTTGCCTTTTGTAAGACAGAATTGTCATATTATACATAAAAGGTTGAAACCTAGATGAGAGCTCATTACAAATTATTCAGTGGTTTATGGAAAAATCAGGACTGTAATGTACTATTTTACTTTTGCACTGAGATTTTTTTCAGTGTATATTACAAAATGTTGCTTTATGTATCTTTAAACTGTATGACTATGAAAATAATACTCAAGAAAATAAAAACTAATCAACATTAATTAAATAATCATTTTATGAAATTTAATAGGCTATTTAGCTTACAGTCTGGGTGTTAATTAAGGTACCTAACACTGAGCATACAAATTTCCATAACTATTAGAAAATACAGACTTGCTGAATTTGCAGAAGATATTTTCTTACCAGTGATGTAAATCAGTCACAATGAAATTGTATTGTATTGTAAATAACATCTAAACTACTGAAAATAACATGAGAGAATGTTTGATTTTATGAACTGTTTAAAGTTCTGGGGCCATTTTCAGAAAACTGGAGTTACAACTATGAAAAGAAAGTTTCATTTCAAGTAAGATAAAGGTTAGAAAATTATTTTCACAGCTAATAACTAAGAATCCCTTTTTAAAAATTCACTAAGGCCATTTACATAACTATTGGTAAAGACAATGCCAAGACTTTACTGAAAGATATTCAGTTCAGTTCAGTCACTCAGTCATGTCCACTCTTTGCAACCCCATGGACTGCAGCATGCCAAACCTCCCTGTCAATCACCATCTCCCAGAGTTTACCCAAACTCATGTCCATTGAGTCGGTGATGCCATCCAACCATCTCATCCTCTGCCATCCCCTTCTCCTCCTGTTCTCAATCTTTCCCAGCATCGGAGTCTTTTCAAATGAGTCGGCTCTTTGCATCAGGTTGCCAAAGTATTGGAGTTGCAGCTTCAACATCAGTCCTTCCAATGAAATATTCAGGATTGATTTCCTTAGGGATGGACTAGTTGGATCTCCTTGCAGTCCAAGGGACTCTCAAGAGTCTCCTCCATACGTTGGAATTTTTAATAGTTCCAAAGTATGGACAGTGAACAACACGCTGCTGAATAACCAACAAATCATAGAAGAAATAAAAATATGCATATAAATGAATGAAAATGAAAACATAACAACCAAAAACCTATGGGACACTGTAAAAGCAATGCTAAGGGGAAATTTCATAGCAATACAGGCTTACCTCAAGAAACAAGAAAAAAGTCAACTAAATAACCTAACTCTACACCTAAAGCAACTAGAAAAGGAAGAAATGAAGAACCCCAGGGTTAGTAGAAGGAAAAAAATTGTAAAAAATAGGGCAGAAATAAATGCAAAAGAAATAAAAGAGACCATAGCAAAAATCAACAAAACCAAAAACTGGTTCTTTGAGAAGATAAATAAAATTGACAAACCATTAGCCAGACTCTTCAAGAAACAAAGGGAGAAAAATCAAATCAACAAAATTAGAAATGAAAATGTACACATAACAACAGACAACACTGAAGAATAAAGGATCATAAGAGACTACTATCAGCAACTATATGCAAATAAAACAGACAACTTGGAAGAAATGGACAAATTCTTAGAAAAGTACAACTTTCCAAAACTGAACCAGGAAGAAATAGAAAATCTTAACAGATCCATCACAAGCACGGAAATTGAAACTGTAATCAGAAATCTTCCAGCAAACAAAAGCCCAGGACCAGATGGCTTCACAGCTGAATTCTACCAAAAATTTAGAGATGAGCTAACACCTATCCTACTCCAACTCTTCCAGAAAATTGAAGAGGAAGGTAAACTTCCAAACTCATTCTGTGAGGCCACCATCACCTAATACCAAAACCAGACAAAGATGCCACAAAAAAAGAAAATTACAAGCTAATATCACTGATGAACATAGATGCAAAAATCCTTAACAAAAATCTAGCAAACAGAATCCAATAACATTAAAAATATCATACATCATGACCAAGTGGGCTTTATCCCAGGGATGAAAGGATTCTTCAATATTGGCAAATCAATCAATGTAATATACCACATTAACAAATTGAAAGATAAAAACTATATGATTATCTCAATAGATTCAGAGAAAGCCTTTGAGAAATTCAACATCCATTTATGATGAAAAGCCTTCAGAAAGCAGGAATAGAAGGAACAAACCTCAACATAATAAAATCTATATATGACAAACCCTCAGCAAACATTATCCTCAATGGTGAAAAATTGAAGGCACTTCACCTAAAGTCAGGAACAAGACAAGGGTACCCACTCTCACCACTACTATTCAACATAGTTTTGGAAGTTTTGGCCACAGCAATCAGAGCAGAAAAAGAAATAAAAAGAATCCAGATCAGAAAAGAAGAAGTAAAACTCTCACTGTTTGTAGATGAGACGATCCTCTACATAGAAAACCCTAAAGACTCCACCAGAAAATTACTAGAGCTAATCAATTAATAAAGTAAAGTAGCAGGATATAAAATTAACACAAGAAATCCCTCGCATTCCTATACACTAAAAATGAAAAAACAGAAAGAGAAATTAAGGAAAAAATTTGATTCGCCACAACAATGAAAAGAATAAAATACTTAGGAATATATCTACCTAAAGAAACAAAAGACCTATATATAGAAAACTATAAAACACTGGTGAAAGAAATCAAAGAGGACACAAATAGATGGAGAAATATACCATATTCATGGATCGGAAGAATCAATATAGTGAAAATGAGTATACAACCCAAAGCAACCTATAGACTCACTGCAATCCCTATCAAACTACCAACAGTATTTTTCAGAGAACTAAAACAAATAATTTCACAATTTGTATGGAAATACAAAAAACCTCGAATAGTCAAAGCAATCTTGAGGAAGAAGAATGGAACTGGGGGAATCAACCTGCCTGACTTCAGGCTGTACTACAAAGCCACAGTCATCAAGACAGTATGGTACTGGCAAGACAGAAATATAGATCAATGGAACAAAATAGAAAGCCCAGAAATAAATCCACACACCTCGGTGCTGGAGAAGACTCTTGAGAGTCCCTTGGACTGCCAGTCCATTCTAAAGGAGATCAATCCTGGGTGTTCTTTGGAAGGACTGATGCTAAAGCTGAAACTCCAATACTTTGGCCACCTCATGCGACGAGTTGACTCACTGGAAAAGACTCTGATGCTGGGAGGGGTTGGGGGCGGGAGGAGAAGGGGACGACAGAGAATGAGATGGCTGGATGGCATCACCGACTTGATGGACATGAGTTTGAATGAACTCCGGGAGTTGGTGATGGAGAGGGAGGCCTGGCGTGCTGTGATTCATGGGGTCACAAAGAGTCGGATGCGACTGAGCGACTGAACTGAACTGATGGACACCTTATCTTTGACAAAGCAGGCAAGAATATGCAATGGAGAAAAGACAATATCTTTGACAAGTGGTGCTGGGAAAACTGGTCAACCACTTGTAAAAGAATGAAACTAGAACACTTTCTAACACCATACACAAAAATAAACTCAGAATGGATTAAAGATCTAAATGTAAGACCAGCAACTATTAAACTCCTAGAGGAAAACATAGACAAAACACTCTCTGACAGAAACCACAGCAGGATCCTCTATGACCCACCTCCCAGAATTTTGGGAATAAAAGCAAAAATAAACAAATGGGACCTAGTTAAAATTAAAAGCTTCTGCATAACAAAGGAAACTCTAAGCAAGGTGAAAAGAGAGCCTTCAGAATGAGAGTAAATAATAGCAAGCGAAGCAACTGACAAAGAACTAATCTCAAAAATATATAAGAAACCCCTGCAGCTCAATTCCAGAAAAATAAGCAACACAATCAGAAAATGGGCCAAAGAACTAAACAAACATTTCTCCAAAGAAGACATACAGATCGCTAACAAACACATGAAAAGATGCTCAACATCACTCATAATCAGAAACATGCAAATCAAAACCACAGTGAGCTACCATTTCACGCCAGTCAGAATGGCTGCTATCCAAAAGTCTACAAGCAATAAATGCTGCAGAGTGTGTGGAGGAAAGGGAACCCTCTTACACTGTTGGTGGGAATGCAAACTAGTATAGCCACTATGGAGGACAGTGTGGAGATTCCTTAAAAAACTGGAAATAGAACTGCCATACAATCCAGCAATCCCACTGCTGGGCATACACACCAAGGAAACCAGAATTGAAAGAGACACATGTACTCCAATGTTCATTGCAGCACTGTTTATAATAGCCAGGACATGGAAGCAACCTAGAGGTCCATTTGCAGACGAATGGATAAGAAAGCTGTGGTACATATACACAATGGAGTCTTACTCAGCCATTAAAAAGAATACATTTGAATCAAGTTCTAATGAGGTGGATGAAACTGGAGCCTATTATACAGAGTGAAGTAAGCCAGAAAGAAAAACACCAATACAGTATACTAACGCATATATATGGAATTTAAAAAGATGGTAACAATAACCCTGTATGCGAGACAGCAAAAGGGACACAGATGTATAGAACAGTCTTTTGGATTCTGTAGGAGAGGGTGAGGGCAGGTGAGGGTAGGAGAATGGCATTGAAACAGGTATATTATCGTGTGTGAGACAAATCACCAGTCCAGGTTCGATGCATGATATAGGGTGCTTGGGGTGGTGCACTGGGATGACCCAGAGGGATGGGATGGGGAGGGAAATGGGAGCAGGGTTCAGGATGGGGAACACATGTACACCAATGGCAGATTCAAGGCAATGTATGGCAAAACCAATACAATATTGTAAAGTAAAATAAATAAATAAAATTTTAAAAATAAAATAATAAAAAAAGTCTCCTTCAACACCACAGTTCAAAAGCATCAATTCTTCAGTGTTCAGCTTTCTTTACAGTCCGATTCTCACATACATACATGACTACTGGAAAAACCACAGCTTTGACTAGATGGACCTTTGCAAAGTAGTGTCTCTGCTTTTTAATATGCTGTCTAGGTTGGTAATAACTTTCCTTCCAAGGAGCAAGCGTCTTTTAATTTCATGGCTGCAGTCATCATCTGCAGTGATTTTGGAACCCCCCAAAATAAAGTCAGTCACTGTTTCCACTGTTTCCCCATCTATTTGCCATGAAGTAATCTATTTGCCATGAAGTACCAGATGCCATTATCTTGGTTTTCTGAGTGTTGAGCCTTAAGCCAACTTTTTCACTCTCTTTTTTCATTTTCATCAAGAGGCTCTTTAGTTCTTCACTTTCTGCCCTAAGGATGGTTTCATCTGCATATCTGAGGTTATCGATATTTCCCCAGCAATCTTGATTCCAACTTCTGCTTCATCCAGCCCAGCGTTTCTCATGATGTATTCTGCATATAAGATAAATAAGTAGGGTGACAATATAAAGCCTTGATGTACTCCTTTTCCTATTTGGAACCAGTTTCTTGTTCCATGTCCAGTTCTAACTGTTGCTTCCTGACCTGCATACAGATTTCTCAAGAGGCTGGTCGGTTGGTCTGGTATTCCCATCTCTTTCAGATTTTTCCACAGTTTATTGTGATTCACACAGTCAAAGGCTTTGGCATAGTCAATAAAGCAGATATAGATGTTTTTCTGTAACTCTCTTCCTTTTTTGGTGATCCAGCGGATGTTGGCAATTTGATCTCTGGTTCCCCCGCCTTTTCTACAACCAGCTTGAACATCTGGAAGTTCATGGTTCACGTATTGCTGAAGCCTTGCTTGGATAATTTTGAGCATGACTTTGTTAACGTGTGAGATGAGTGTGATTGTGTGGTAGTTTGAGCATACTTTGGCATTGGAATGAAAACTGAACTTTTCCAGTCCCATGGCCACTGCTGAGTTTTCCATATTTGCTGGCACATTGAGTGCAGCACTTTCACAGCATCATCTTTTAGGATTTGAAGTAGCTCAACTGGAATTCCATCACCTCCACTAGCTTTGTTCTTGATGATGCTTCCTAAGGCCCGCTTGACTTCACATTCCAGGATGTCTGGCTCTAGGTGAGTACTCACACTGTCTTGATTATTGGGTTGTTAAGATCTATTTTATTACAGATCTTCTGTGTATTCTTGCCATCTCTTCTTAATATCTTCTGTTTCTGATTTCCTGAAAGATATTAGTTCCTCAAAAATGTACAGTTACGGAAGTAATCTCTTCAACTCCCATTTCATTTTACCCAGTGTATTATGTACTGGATTTTCCACAAATTAAAAAACAAACAAACAAACAAACAAACAGTAATTCTAGTTATTCACTAATCAGAATTAAAATTAGAAAGTATGTTAGGATATATCATACATTTCTTAGTTCATTTCTATCTCATAGCATAGATGTGCAACTTAAAGGAAAAAAGAATTAGGCCAAGGAGTCTAGCACATTCTGTGGTACACAGTCAAATGTTTAATAAACATTTATTTCTTCCCTTGTTACTTCATTCAATACTGTAAAAAAATTAATAATAATTTATTATACAGGTTAGTTTATTAGGTTTTAGGAATGAAAGATGTTATGTCATAAATTCCAATATATCAAAGATCTTTTTTTTTTCTTCAATTGCACTATATTCTCAAAGCCCAGCAAAGTACATGGGATATGGTAGAAGCTCAATAGTAATTTGCTAAATGAATAAGGAAAGAAATAATTAAATGTATAGAAGAGATATAAAAGAACTTTTCTAATATTAAATGAGATAATCTACTTAAAAGGATTAGATGAGTGCCTGCAATAACATAAATATGTTACAATTGTTAACAATTATGATTACTTTTACTTTTATTCTCCTGTGTCAATAACCCTTCTTCACATTTTCCTTTGAATACCTTCTACTTAGTGGCTTCTTTGGTGGCTCAGCCAGTAAAGAATCTGCCTGCAATGCAGGAGATGTGGGTTCAATCCCTGGATGGGAAAGATCCCCTGGAGAAGGAAATGGCAACCCACTCCAGCATTCCTGCCTGGGAAATGTCATGGGCAGAGGAACCAGGTGGGCTACAGTCTATGGGTTTGCAAAACAGTTGGACATGACTTAGCATCTATACAACAAACAACAGCTTTCTATTTACTGCATAGGTTCTGTTTACTTAGTTACTGTTTACAATTTCTTTCCTGACTGTTATAACCCTATTTGCCTCCCAAGCCCTGTGTGTAGTCTTGCAGCCCTAGCTCCTTTAGTGATTTACATTTATCCTTTTACATTTTCCAAATCAAATTCCTGCAAAGTGACTATTACTGGCTAGGCAATTTGACCAAACCTCTCCATTGCAGGCCATCTCAAGACTGAACATCCTTAAGACAGATGCCCATTCTTATCTAATCAGCAAAACTTGGGAATTATGTATGTTGTGTGATACAGAATGTTCTGTCTTTATCTGTTACACAGGTTTCCCCTGTGTCATTTATACTTTATGAAATCCATGTAGCAGCAGAGATATTCCCAGAAAATTCTGAGTGTATATGATCCTCATAGCCCCCAAAACTCACAGCTAGAGTATTAGTGAAAGAAAGCTTTTTTTCTCATCTGTCCAGCTGAAATCCCAGGGAATATTTGATTGAACAAGATTGAGTCATGGCTCGTTCCTGATTCAATGAGTAATTGAGGCTTGAGTGAAGGAGGGGATAAAGTACCTAATTAGAACCTATCTTCAGGGTAGAAAAACATCTATTTCTGCTTTATTGACTATGCCAAAGCCTTTGACTGTGTCGATCACAATAAACTGTGGAACATTCTGAAAGAGATGGGAATCCCAGACCACCTGACCTGCCTCTTGAGAAACCTGTATGCAGGTCAGGAAGCAACTGTTAGAACTGGACATGGAACAACAGACTGGTTCCAAATAGGAAAAGGTGTACGTCAAGGTTGTATATTGTCACCTTGTTTATTTAACTTATATGCAGAGTACATCATGAGGAACGCTGGGCTGGAAGAAGCACAAGCTGGAATCAAGATTGCCGGGAGAAATAGCAATAACCTCAGATATGCAGATGACACTACCCTTATGGCAGAAAGTGAAGAGGAACTCAAAAGCCTCTTGATGAAAGTGAAAGAGGAGAGTGAAAAGGTTGGCTTGAAACTCAACATTCAGAAAACAAAGATCATGGCATCTGGTCCCATCACTTCATGGGAAATAGATGGAAAAACAGTGGAAACAGTGTCAGACTTTGTTTTTTTGGGCTCCAAAATCACTGCAGATGCTGATTGCAGCCATGAAATTAAAAGACGCTTGCTCCTTGGAAGGAAAGTTATGACCAACCTTGATAGTATATTAAAAAGCAGAGACATTACTTTGCCAACCAAGGTCCGTCTAGTCAAGGCAATGGTTTTTCCCGTGGTCATGTATGGATGTGAGAGTTGGACTGTGAAGAAGGCTGACCGCCGAAGAATCGATGCTTTTGATCTATGGTGTTGGAGAAGACTCTTGAGAGTCCCTTATACTGCAAGGAGATCCAACCAGTCCATTCTAGAGGAGATCAATCCTGGATGTTCATTGGAGGGACTGATACTAAAGCTGAAACTGCAATACTTTGGCCACCTCATGCGACGAGTTGACTCACTGGAAAAGACTCTGATGCTGGGAAAGGTTGGGGGCGGGAGGAGAAGGGGACGACGGAGAATGAGATGGCTGGATGGCATCACCGACTCTGTGGACATGAGTTTGAGTGAACTCCGGGAGTTGGTGATGGACAGGGAGGCCTGGCGTGCTGTGGTTCATGGGGTCGCGGAGAGTCGGACACGACTGAGCGACTGAACTGAACTGAACTGAACTGAACTGAACTCAGGGTAGCAATGGGAGACACAGACAAAAAGAATAGACTTGTGGAGACAGGAGGGGAAGGAGAGGGTGGGACAAATTGAGAGAGTAGCATGGAAACATATGTTGCCATATGTAAAATTATATAGTCAGTGGAAATTTGCCATATGATTCAGGGAGCTTAAATCTGGTGCTCTGTGACAACCTAGAGGAGTGGGATGGGGTGGGAGGTGTGAAGGAGGTTCAAGGGGGGATATATATATACACATATACTTATGACTGATTTATGTTGACATATGGCAGAAACCAACACAATATTGTAAAGTTATTATCCTCCAACTAAAAAATAAATAAAATTTTTAAAGAAAGACCTGGATCAATGTTTGAGTTAGGAGATTGAATCAGGTCTACTTGAACCACATAGACTGGAATGGAATAGGAGCTGTCCTTCAAGGAGCAACTGGCAAGATTAGTACTTAGTAAATTTCATATAGAAAAGCATACTCTTATTAGAGAAATATCATTTGTCACACTTTGAATCATAATCTTACTGACACTTGATTTACTGGTCTTTTTTATAGTTGACAAAATAATTCCTCAATTGTTCATCATATCAAGCAACTTTCCTGAGGTAATTTGAATTAATAAATTTTCAGCAAAAAGCTACTAAATGACTTAAACATGACTGCTTATGTTATGAAGAATATAAAAATGAGTAGTATATAAGCTCAGACTTCAAGCAGTGTACAGACTAAGAGAAATATAGAATGACAAGATAAATTTAATACAGTATGGTGAATTCCGGAGAAGGCAATGGCAAGCCACTCCAGTACTCTTGCCTAGAAAATCCCATGGATGGAAGAGCCTGGTAGGCTGCAGTCCGTGGGGTCGCTATGGGTCGGACACGACTGAGCGACTTCACTTTCATTTTCACTTTTACACATTGGATAAGGAAATGGCAACCCACTCCTGTGTTCTTGCCTGGAGAATCCCAGGGACGGGGGAGCCTGGTGGGCTTCCGTCTATGGGGTCAAACAGAGTCGGACACGACTGAAGTGACTTAGCAGCAAGCAGCAGCAGCAGCAGCATGGTGAATTCAGTTATAGAGGTCTATTTACATTTGGGGAGGGTCTATTTACATTTGCAGTGCATGGAACAGAGACAGATCTAGACAGATCTGTAAGTGGGGACATTGAAATTAGGTCAGGGAAGGGTTCAAGACAAAATAACCCTGTGATCTAGGGAGGCAGTGATGCATTCTGTACAAAAGAAGCTGTATTTTATTCATAAACGTTATTAAAATATTTTAAAGTGTGTTTCACAGGGCAGTATAACTTCTTTAATTCACCTGAGCTGAAAAACAGCTATGATGATCAAGGAAATTAGTTTCTTAGGGTTTGTTGGAGAAAAGAAATCTGAGAAGAAAATTTTATCATATTAAAAACTAACAGGTCAATTATAGACTATTAGACTCTTCAGTGTTATATGAACTTACCATGTGATAAAAAGAGAAATAAGCATACAACCTACAAAGTAGAGGGTTCTAGACAGTGGTATAAGGCAAATCCTGAACTCTGAACTCACCTCTTCCAATGGACACAACAGATTTGCAATTATGGAATAATTCTCTTGAAAAGGCACCTGAACGCTGGATGAACAGAGCCCCACAACAAAAGGTAAAAGGACAGCATTGAGCATTTAGATAAGAAAGGCAGAGATATGATCTTGTACTCATATCTTGCCAAGGAAACAAATCACACCCCAGTCATAGTGATCCACAACTAGGGGAGATCACAAGAGAATAGAACTTTTCCATGAAGAGCAAGGAATTTGAACACCATATCAGGAATTTTGATCTCTATGTCCAACATAGGAAAGACAAGACTCTAAAATTACTGTTTTTGAAAACCAATGAGGAATATATCCAGGAAAACTTTAAAAAAAAAAAATGGAGAGAGTGAAAAACTCACCCTTAAAAGTCTCATGCTCCAACTGAACTTGACCTGAAAAGAAGTATTGAAAGGTAGATGGACTATATGAGGAGGGGATCCATTCACTGATCTTGGAGCATGTACTGGAAAGGAAGGAATGAGTTGGGATGCTCCCCAGGGACTAAGACAGTAGTGGGAGACATTTTTGTAATCTCAGGCTTCCCTGCTAATGCCAGCACTGGTAGGTGCCATTTTGGGATTTTCCTCCTAACATGTCAGCACCAGTAGGTATACCCACTAAGATCCCACTCAACCTTGTGCTCGAGCTGAACCTCACAACCAGGCAAGTGATAGCCCTGCCTATCAGCATGCTGTAGCAAAAGACGTGACCCCACTGCCACAGGAGGGTGCATGCATTGACATAGGGAACACTTCTTGAGTGCCTGGCTTTGGTGCCAAAGTGAGACTGCACTTCTGAGCCCCACTGGACAACTACATAAGGTCATTCTTTCATATCTGGGAGATATAACTGATTTACTTAATACATATATATATATATATAAACTTGGGACTGGGGGGAGAGAGAGAGAAAACTAGGCCAAGTGAGGAGACAAAAGAATATGTTCCAATGGAAAGAACAGGACAAAATCCTAGAAGAAGAATTAAATAAAACCAACACGAGCTATCTATCTGATAAAAGATTTAAAGTAATGGTCATAAAAATGTTCACTAAACTCAGATGAACACAATGAGAACTTCAAAACATAAACAGAAAATGTAACAAAGCACCAACATAAAGTTACAGCTGAACTGAAAACACACTAAAGGGGTTCAATAGCATATTAGATAAATGGGCTTCCTGGTGGCTCAGAGAGTAAAGAATCTGCCTGCAATGCAGAAGACCTGGGTTCCATCCCTGGGTTGGAAAGATCTCCTGGAGAAGGGAACGGCTTACCCACTCCAGTATTCTTGCCTGAAGACAATGTATTCTTCCATGGACAGAGGAGCCTGGCAGGATACCATGAAGTCACAAACATGACTGAGAAGTGACTGAGACTAACACTTTAACTTTTCAAGAATGCATTTGCAAGTTGGAGAGCAAAACAATGGAAGTCACCCAGAGATGCGAAATGAAAAATGAATTTTTAAAAGTGAAGAGATGAGATCAAGATAGCAGAGTAGGAAGATCCTGAGTCCACTTCCTCTTAAGGACACACTGAAACTACAACTGTATATTGAACAACTCTCTCTGTGAATGACATGAAAACTAGCAGAACAGCTCTTTAACAATTAAGGATATAGAGAAAAACACACATACACACACCCTGAGATGGGTAGGAGGGGAAGACAGCAATCTAGTCAGTCCACAAATCAGCAGGCAACCCAAAAGAGGAACAGGGTATCACAAACTCAGAAATCCTCCCTAAGTATCAAGGCAACCCAGCCCAGAAGACTAGACCCGGGAAGACGAGACTCCTTATCTGATTATGATTGGGAGAGCTACAGGACTATAAAAAACTGGGCACACAGACTTATTCATTCTAAGTCCCAATGCAGAGGCAGAACATTGAAAGGTATCTGGTTCTCTAACTGGCCTCCTAAGGCCACACCTCAGCACAACCTCCAGCCCACACCCAGTTCCAGCTCCAACCTTCCCCCATACAACTTTTACCCCTACCTAGGCAGTGGTCCCTGGTGCATCACTAAGCTCCTGCTCTCAAATCTCCAGTTACAGACCTAACCTATCAATGTTGTGGACCCCAGCATGCCCTGGGAGAAGCACTGGCACCAGGCTCCAGGTGTAGACCCCTTAAGCTCTGGCCCCCTTAATCCCCAAGGTGTGCCCAGGAGAATCCTTAGTCCACACTGTGCTCTGACTCCAGCCCCTACTACCTTCCCAAGGAGACAACTTCCCAAGGGCCACAGGAGAAGCCCTGGCATGCACTAGGTTCCAGTTTCACTGTCCCTCATCCCAGCCAAGGCAGCAGCTCCTGGCTCACTTCCAACTCCAACTTCAACCCACACCACCAAGTCAGTAGCCCCAGAGTGCCCTGGAAAAAATTCTGACCTGGGCTTACTTTAGCTCCAACCCTTCCACCAAAGCCACCAGACACATACAGTTTATATAAAGAAGATGATCTGACACAAGGACACACCTTTAGGACTCAGAGAGGGAACTGTTTATTCTACTTAATAGAGACAAACACAGAAAGTCAAACAAAACGAGAAGACAGAGGAATATGTTTCAAATGAAGGAACAAAATAAAATTCCAGGCAAAATCCCTAATGAAATGGAAATAAGTAATTTATTGACAAAAAGTTCAAAGCAACAGTCATAAAAATGCTCATAACTCAGGAGATGAACAGAAGAACTGAGTAAGAACTTCAGTGAAGAATTAGAAAATATTTTTTTTAATGAACCAATCAGAGTTGAAGAATACAATACCAGAAATGAAAAATACACTAGAGGGAATCAACAGAAAATTAGGTGACACAAAGAAATTCATATGTGACCTAGAAGAGAGAATAGTAGAAAACATCCAATCGGGGCACAAGAAAGAATTTTAAAAGTTGAGGGTAGTTTAAGAGACTTCTGGAACAACATCAAGCATAATAACATTCACAGTGTAGGAGTTGCAGGAGGAGAAGAAAGAAAGACAGGAGGAGAAAATGTATTTGATAAAAGAGTGACTAAAAACTTCTCCAATCTTGGGAGAAAAAATTAAAACCAAAAGAAAGTTCAAATAAGAACACTGTCTCAATGAAGACTCAATGTTCCAGTGAATTCTGATATTTCAAGCAATTTCTAAGACTTTTTTTATCTTTCTCATATTAAATATTTAGCATATAATATTTGTCACTGTTAATTTAGTTTCTTTCATGTGTGCATAGTTTGTCTACAGTACGACTCTAAACTCCTTGGAGACGTAGACTTACACTTCTTTCTATTATGCTAGGTTTACAAATAGAAACAATTATCTTTTTAAACAATGTATTACATAAAATAAGTTATAAGGCAAGTATGAAAGTTAGATTCATCACTTTTATTCTTTTTAAGATAGTCGGATTAATGGATATTAGACAAAACATAGATGTTAGATGTCATCTAGTCAAACTGAACTAGTCATCTAGTTTAGGATGTACTGAAGAGAAGGAAAACTTGAGGCAGGAAGACTCAGTAAGATATTGAACAAATCCTGAAGTGATTTGGAAGGAGGGATCCTCCAGGGACTTTGGTAGTAACTATTTACTTCCTATGGAGTTGAGGCAGATGAGTATAATGTCATAGAAGGAAGATGCCAAAATTCCAGAAACTAGTTCCTTGAGAAATAATGCTACAGTTAGTTAAAAATAAAGAACAAAAAAGCTTTGAGATGCCATGCCTTTTCCAAACAGGGAAACTTTTTTTTTTTAGCCACACACTGAGCAGCTTCCATAGTATGCTTTATATATTTACAGACTACTGCACACTGTTGTGACAATTCCCTTTGAAGTTACTCTCAGTGGTATACGGGTGGATGAAAGAAAGTCCTGTAATCTTTCTGAGTAGGGCTGGGATATGGTAAAGCAAAAAGGAACCATGGGGACTAGACCTGACCAGGTCTTCAAAAGATCTTTTCTCTCCCTGTTAAAAAGTGTTCATTCTTAGTTGCCACCCTCTCAGAAAAAAACTGTGACCCTCAGGAGTTTTATTTGGAACAACATGAATAGTTTTACTTTCAATAGTTACAGGGCAAATGACAGGTTATATTTAATTTTTTATGTATCTTTATTTACATAGACTTTAGCGATATCCCTGCTTGCTGTATAATTTGATTTATTTTGGGACATCAGAAAGAATCCATTGAAACTGCATATGGGCAACTGCCTACTTGGGCAGAAAAACATGTAGCACAGAGCAGAATAGTAAACAAAATTCAGTTTAAAAATCACAGAGTACTTTAAAAGTGAATTGTGAGCTTTTTTATAAAAGCATGCTTTATCTGAAAACAAAATTATTAGCTGAAGAATAAACAAGTCAGTGTTTGAGAATATCTTACCCCTAATTTACATAAAAGACCTACAAAATGTGCAATGGATTTAAAATCTTCAAATCTTCTGATGATAGATACAGAAATGTATGAACATGAGACGAATCATACAAATTATTTTAAAATGTAAGCATATAAGAACACAGCCTTTTATTTTGACTTTTGTTTTGCTAATTTTCTTAATTCAATGTTTAAAATATTTAAAATAATACACGAATACAAATACATTAAATAAGAATGTCTTTAAAACATACACATTACCACATGTAATATAGATAGCCAATGGGAAGTTTCTATGTGACCCAGGGAGCTCAACCTGATGCTCTGTGACAATATCCAGAGGTGGGATGGGGTAAGAGGTGGGAGGGAGTTTCAAGAGGGAGGGGATATATGTAGACTTATGACTGATTCATGTTAATGTGTGGCAGAAACTAACACAATATTGTTAAGCAATTACCCTCCAATTAAAAATAAATAAATTTATTTAAAAAATAATTTTTTCTTCTAATATTAGGCTTATGATGTAAAATGTATTAAACAGAACAGACTTGAGTTCAAATTCTGGTTCTATCACCTTCATATAATCTCTTAGCTTCAGACTGGGGCTTTGCATGTGGCACTCCGGGTAAAGAACCAGTCTGCCAATGAAAGAGTCATAAGAGGTTCCTGTTTGCTCCCTGGGTTGGGAAGATCTTCTGGAGAAGGGTATAGCAACCCACTCCAGTATTCTTGCCTGGAGAATCCCATGCACAAAGGAGACTTGCAGGCTACATAAGGTTGCAAAGAGTTGGACATGATTGAAGCAACTTAGCACGCATGCAAACACAAGCCTCAGGTTGCAGATCTAAAGAATAAGTATATTAATAGCAATGAGGATACCTATTCAACATAGCAGTTAAAGCTTGGATTCTGAATCCTGAATTCCGATCATGATATTACACTCTAGCTCTGAGACCACAGAGAAGTTACTTAACCTGACTGTGCTGCAGTTTCCTCAACTGTAGAATGAAAGTAATACTAGTCCCTGCTTTATAGGGTTGTGAAACTTAATGCCTTAGTTTGTGTAAAATTCTCCTAGATGAGAGTTTAGCAAATATTAATTGCTAAGTGTCCTACTATTATTTTCTGTCTGCAGCTATTTCTGTGAGAATAATGTGACAATTGTAAATGCTATAGACAGTGCCTGGAATATTCTAAATGCCTAAAAATTAATAGTCAGTTTAAAATATAGAAGTGAAAGTATCTAATAATTTACTAAGGAGAAATTTCTGTCCTCACCAATTAAAACAAATCATCAATTATTTTACTTAAATGACTTTTATTATTCCCATAGATAATTTTAATAGTGACTGAAGACTGTTCTTGTTTTCTCAAACAAATTCTAATAAAAAATAGACCTGTAACTAATGATATATGATCAAATCATGACTTATTATATACCATCTCCATGACTATTTTGTGCTTATACATGCAACTTTAAAAGAGTATTTTATTCCATAGTTGTGATTGAAAAGAACTAAAAATAAATGAAATAAAATATCCGAATACAATTTTATCTTTCTTAAGTTACATGTAGAACTGGTTTAAGTAATTTAAGCTGGTGATACTAATTAAATTGATAGCAATGTAATATGAGTGAGTGAGTGAGTGAAGTCACTCAGTTGTGTCCAACTCTGCAACCCCATGGACTGTAGCCTACCAGGCTCCTCGGTCCATGGAATTCTCCAGGCAAGAGTACTGGAGTGGGTTGCCATTTCCTTCTCCAGAAGTCTCTCAGTTGTGTCCGACTCTTTGTGAACCCACGGACTATACAGTCCATGAAATTCTCCAGGACAGAATAATGGAGTGGATTGCTGTTCCCTTCTCCAGGGGATCTTCCCAACACCGGGTCAAACTCAGGACTCCTGCATTGTAGGTGTGGTCTTAGTAGCTGAGCCACCAGGGAAGCCCAGTAATGTAATAGTATTTCTTTTAAAAATAGAGAACTGACTGTCACATTTCAACCTAATTCAACACAGCCATGAAAGACTAACATTTATTTAAATGCTTTGTTAGTTAATACAAGGGAGGCAAATATAAGTTACACAGCTTCAAGATTTAAGCAGCTTAGAGTGAGATGCAAAAAGATATGTGAAAAAGATAAAGTAAACACAGTGAGAGTTCAGTGAGCATCACAGGAAGAAGAGATTCCATGTGGATAAGGATCAGGGGAAAAAATGAAAAGCATAGAGATAGGATTTGAAGGATTGCTAGAATTTCAACAGATGGACATAGAGAATGACTTCATGGTAGTGATGAGGGGCATCTTTGAGTATGGCAAATAATCTACTGTGGTTGCATACTAGTGGAGGTTGTTTTTGAAACTGTGGTAGATATGATTGGAAACATAGACTGAGACACTTTTTAAGGACTAGTTTCAAGCTAAAGCATTTTCTATTAAACAGGTATTTTTTCCTTATCCTTTCAAACTCTTTGGAATCCTTCAGTTCATTTCAGTTCAGTCGCTCAGTTGTGTCCGACTCTTTGCGACCCCATGAATCACAGCATGCCAGGCCTGCCTGTCCATCACCAACTCCCAGAGTTCACTCAAACTCATGTCCACCGAGTCAGCGATGCCATCCAGCCATCTCATTCTCTGTCGTCCCTGTCTCCTGCCCCCAATCCCTCCCAGCATCAGACTCTTTTCCAGTGAGTCAACTCGTCACATGAGGTGGCCAAAGTATTGGAGTTTCAGCTTCAGCATCAGTCCTTCCAATGAACACCCAGGATTGATCTCCTTTAGAATGGACTGGTTGCATCTCCTTGCAGTCCAAGGGACTCTCAAGAGTCTTCTCCAGCACCACAGTTCAAAAGCATCAATTCTTCGGCAATCAGCTTTCTTCACAGTCCAACTCTCACATCCATACATGACCACGGGAAAAACCATAGTCTTGACTAGATGGACCTTGTTTGGCAAAGTAATGTCTCTGCTCTTCAAAATACTATCAAGGTTGGTCATAACTTTCCCTCCAAGGAGTAAGCATCTTTTAATTTCATGGCTGCAATCAGCATCTGCAGTGAGTTTGGAGCCCAAAAAAATAAAGTCTGACACTGTTTCCACTGTTTCCCCATCTATTTCCCATGAAGTGATGGGACCAGATGCCATGATCTTTGTTTTCTGAATGTTGAGCTTCAAGCCAACCTTTTCACTCTCCTCTTTCACTTTCATCAAGAGGCTTTTTAGTTCCTCTTCACTTTCTGCCATAAGGGTGGTGTCATCTGCATATCTGAGGTTATGATATTTCTCCCGGCAATCTTGATTCCAGCTTGTGATCCCCCAAACCTTTGACATTGCTCCTTCAGTCTTTTTAATTAAATCAATTTTAATTTACATAGTATACTTGAATAGTTACCTCAGATATGCTGACGATACCACTCTAATGGCAGAAAGTGAAGAACTAAAGACCCTTTTGATGAGGATGAAAGAAGACTGAAAAAGTTGACAAACTCAACTTTCAAAATTCTAAGATTGCAGCATCTGGTCCCATCACTTAATGAGAAAAAGTGGAAGCAATGACAGATTTTGTTTTCTTGGGCTCCAAAATCACTGCAGATGGTGACTGCAGACATGACATTAAAAGATGCTTGCTCTTCGGAAAGAAAGCTATGATAAATCTAGACAGCATATTAAAAACCTAGACAGCATATTAAAAACTTAGACAGAATATAGGGCTCATAGACTGAGCCCTATAGAATTGATGCTTTTGAACTATGGTGTTGGTGAAGACTCTTGAGAGTCCCCTGGACTACAAGGAGATCCAACCAGTCCTTCCTAAAGGAAATCAGTCTTGAATATTCATTGGAAGGACTGATGCTGAAGCTGAAACTCCAATACTTTGGCCATGTGATGAGAAGAGTCAACTCGTTGCGAAAAACCCTGATGCTGGGAAGATTGAGGGCAGGAGGAGAGGGTGGCAGGAGAGGATGAGATAGTTGGATAGCATTACTGACTCAATGGGCATGAATCTGAGCAAACTCCAGGATATAATGAAGGACAGGAGAGCCTGGTGTACTGCTGTCTGTGGGGTTGCAAAGAGTAGGAAATGACTTAGCAACTGAACAACAAAAACAACATGGCAGCTAATGGCTATAATAAAAATAGTAATCTCTGTTGCATCTATAGCCTAATCCTTAGTCCCACTTGACAAAAACTTTTGTTACTGAGACTAGAATTTCTTATTTTAATTATATATATATATATATATATTGCAAAGATGGATATTTAACTGTCCAAAACCTGCTGATAAGCTGCCCCGTCTTTTATTTTCTCACCCTGCCCTCTCTTTCCTTATCTCTCTATCTCTTACGTCCACACACATGCAGGTGCACACACTTCTTCTCCACTATGCTCTCAATATGATTTATTAAAGTTTTTCTTTAAATAAATATTCACTGTTTACATGCCTATGAATATGTAAATATTATTTAAGCTGAACCACTTAATGAACCATAGAGACATTTTCTCTAAATAGTTTATTTTTTTTTTAGAATTTATGATTACTTCATTATAACATTTGCTTGGTCTTCAATGTAATAGCTAGTCATTTTCCTCTAACTCTGAGAGAAGTATAAAACATGAATAAATGATCAAACACATTAAATAATCCGTGTATCTATGTATCTTACTCTCTATATTTCTTTCTTGCTACCTGTCTATCATCTATTTTTTTTATAATCTACAATGTCAATGCACCTAGAGACCCTAACCCTCCTATTCTACCCAGATTGATTTCTCCCTAAAACCATGCACTAATATCCTGGGATTTCCCTTCATCATCATTCTGAGAATCCTGTCTACTGGTGTCCTATGATTCAATTACTTCCTTGATCACTTTACACTTTTCATTCTATTTGTTGTTTCATTAAAAATGACATTTATTCCTATAAAGAAATTTTAGTGGGACTTTTGTAAGGAAGAAAGATTGAACTCCTGGGTTCTATTCTCCATGTTTAACTGAAAGTCTCTTCTAATTATAACAGGTGATCTAGTTCACAGAGAAAACAGATGCTATTTGGCTTACACTTCATCAGCTAATTGCTTCCATGCCTTAAGACTCATGTATATTGGCACCAAATCTCTCTTATTCTTCAAATTTGGAAACTGACTAATTCCCATCTTGATTCCCTGCCTTCCCTGGTCTAGTTTCTGCTTCCTCCACAGTGATGCTTATTGAAAATTTGCTGCCTTTGCTAGCTTTGTCTCCACAACTCATTCCATATTTCTGACAACCAGGTTTTCAGCCCTATCACCTCCCTGGAATGGTTTGTGTTTGGGTTACTTATGGCTGAAAATGACACATTTTTAAAATGTTGTCTTCTTTTTTCCATCCATATTGCTTTTGATTCATTTAGTCTCTCCTTTTTAAAGACCGACACCTTGTGTTGCTTTACGAGCACTCTCACATTTTGAGATTGCACATTTTAATCAGAAATTTAATTAATGTCATTAAATTTTAAAAAGCAAAGGATTACTTTGTTTTTATAAGTAATAAGGATTATTTATTACTTATACTTATATTGCTGCTGCTGCTGCTAAGTCACTTCAGTCGTGTCCGACTCTGTGTGACCCCATAGACGGAAGCCCACCAGGCTCCGCCATCCCTGGGATTCCCCAGGCAAGAACACTGGAGTGGGTTGCCATTTCCTTCTCCAATGTGTGAAAGTGAAGTCGCTCAGTCGTGTCCGACCCTTAGCGACCCCATGGACTGCAGCCTACCAGGCTCCTCCATCCATGGGATTTTCTAGGCAATAGTACTGGAGTGGCTTGCCATTGCCTTCTCCGATATTATTTATTATATTACCTTTATCATATAATATATAAATTTATATATAAATAAAATTTATAAACTTATATATAAAATTTATATATATAATTATTATATTACTTATATTACTTAGTATACTTATATTACTTACAAGTAATAAGGATTACTTATTTACTTAGCGTTTATCATTGTTGATATTTTTGTTCTCTTATTGTTGTTATTTTTGTTCTCTTATTGTCATTGTTTAATGAGAAATTTATTTTGGATGGTGAGAAAACAGAAGGGCAATTTCCCCAATGCTTATTTTTCTCTAAGCATAAGTCAGAAAGGACTGACCATCTTCTCTCATTGCATTCACTTGTTGTGGATGAAATTTGTGATGAACTTTTCTGCAATTTTTACAATGGTAAATTTAATTCTATTTCTAGATAACATGGGTTTATCAAATTAAACTTATCTCATGGCATTTCTTTCAGAGAAATCTGTTACGTTTTATGGGTTCATTACTACCCTTCTGCATATCTGCATTGAGTTTCCTGTATGTTTTATATAAGTTTTTTGAAAATCGCTCCACATTTTTCATAACTAAAAATTACTTCTTTCTTCTATATAACCCTCAGGCATTTTGTGTGATTCACTATATTTTTTATGTAAAAAATGAGGTTTGCCTCTTCTAATTATTCTGCTTCTTAAGCTGGAGATTTGTACTTTAAATTGTTAGTTACTAAGTATTAAGTCTGGAACAAGATATGACACTTCAGATATAGCAAAGGTAAATTATGGCATGCAGCACTATTATAAGGTGTGCTACTATTTTTGTAGTAACTCTATCCACTCTATAACCACAAATAACTATTTGTCTAGTATGGGTGTCGTTTTAAGGAAATTATGTTGCAGCTTGTAATTACTTGCACTGACATCCATCCTCTCAAACTTGGACCTTCACTGCTTCAAATGTACTTGAGGCAGGGGGAGGAGAAGAGAGCCTGGGATGTTTTCTTAGAGCTGATTAAAACCATGGTATTTATTTTAGTCCTTTAAGAATAAATTTGCTTTACTGTGGGATCAATGAGTCTAGTTGTGTTTCCTTAAAGAGTAATTTAGAGAGAGAAAATGTCCACAAGTTCTTGGGTTTCCCTCGGGGATAATTCCAAGTGTATAATGACTGCTAACTCTGCATATAATGCGCGTGAACACACACACACAGAAACACACACACACACATTCATAAAATAGGATTAATTGCCTGAACAGTTAGGAAGGTTTATTTTCCCATCATTTATTTTTCTCATTAAACAGATTTCTCAGTAACTTAAGAGGACTTAACAATCACCCTATTAAAACTCTATCTTTTTGTACATACTCCTCATTTTTATCCTTTGTACTTTGCATGCATTTCTGCTTTTCAGCCAATTGTTCTTTCATAGACCTTGTGCGTGCTAAGTCACTTCAGTCCTACCTGACTCTTTGTGACCCTCTGGACTGTAGCCTGTCAGGCTCCTCTGTCCATGGGATTCTCCAAGCAATAATACTAGAGTGGGTTGCCATGCCCTCCTTCATGGGATCTTTCTGACTCAGGGATCAAACCCGCGTCTCTTATGTCTTCTGCATTGGCAGTCAGATTCTTTATCACTAGCACCACCTGGGAAGCCCCTTTGTAGATTATGTCCTCAGATTATTTATCTGCTTGGCATACCTGTAATTTTGTCTTTATTACTCAGAATCCTGATTATCCCTCATATTCATGTATTATCTACTTTGTAAAATATTATCTATCCCATGGAAAAGTAAATCTTCCCTTTCTCTTTGCTTCCAAACATTTATATTTTTATAATATTTGTCACAGTTGGTTTATACATAATGATTAAATGTCTCCTTGTCTTTCCATCTAAGCTGTAAACTCTTAAACTCCTTTCTGTGAGCAATCATACCTTGTTTACATATTTGGAATGCACAAGGTTGCAGGTGCCCATCACCAAGCAGCTCACAGAGTCAATGCTGTTATTCTTTTGGGAGTGCTTTCATCTTGTTTCTGTTTATTGAAATGTTCTGTCTTTCGGAAATCCGCTCTTCCTTGCCATTATTTCCAGCGACCTCCACTCTCAGTAATGTCCCAAACTGGAGAGCTGTTTGGAGGATCTGAGGAGCTAACATACAGGTATAGTGTCTGGCACAGCATTAGCACTATATGAGTATTATCATGAGTTTCATTTATAGAAACCGATAAGGTGATGTGCTTAGCGGTACCTGTTTAGGTAAATGGCAAAGTGGAATGGAGATTTGGGGTCTTTAACTCTTAATTCTGATGAATCCGAATTTGTAACAGAGCTCTCTAAATGGTAGCATCTGTCCCAGTGTCCCTGGGACCCTGGCTTCCTGGCTAAGGAAATATGCATAGAGGACACTCTAAAAAAAAAAGACCATTTGTTATTAGCTAGAGGTTAGTTCTGCCTTTTGAGGAAAAAGTTACTTTCTAGCATAAGTTCTAAATTAAAATTAGATAAGCCAATTTCTTGGTCCTTTTCATCGATTCCCCAATCTACCACATTCCCACATGTCTTTTAAAGGGACAGAGACATATCCCATAAGAATAGAACTTGCTTAAGATATCTCTTGTTGCAACTATTATGTGAAAAGGACTAAAATATTATTTTCTTTTAATTTGCTTATTATTTGCAAAATAAAATCTTGTTTATTATCAGGAAAATATTACAAATATTTCCAATATTACAATTATTTATCCAGTAAATAATACAAATATTATCTCTGCTTCTTAGCATAATAATGCATTGAAAACATTGATATCCCCTTAACTTCTGACAGAAAAGAATCTCATAGACTGCAAATGACTTGCTCAAAAGTACTCAATAAAAGAAACATTGTAGAGTACTAAAAATCTTTGGCAATGGTCTTAAGATGGGCTCAAATTTTGGGTTTATTAAGCCACTCCAGTACTCTTGCCTAGAAAATCCCATGGATGGAGGAGCCTGTTGGGCTGAAGTCCATGGGGTCGCTAAGGGTCGGATACGACTGAGCGACTTCACTTTCACTTTTCACTTTCACACATTGGAGAAGGAGGTGGCAACCCACTCCAGTGTTCTTGCCTGGAGAATCCCAGGGATGAGGGAGGCTGGTGGGCTTCCGTCTATGGGGTCACACAGAGTTGGACACGACTGATGTCACTTAGCAGCAATTATCAATTATGTGATTTTGCTAAATTTTCTTTTGTCAGGTGTAAATGGAATGATAATATTATTAACAATGTATTATTGCTGTTAAAGTGTTTTTTTTTCTTTTTAATTTTTATTGGAGGCTAATTATTTTACAATATTATATTGGTTGGTTTTGCCATACATTGACATGAATCCGGCCCGGGTGTACATGAGTTCCCTCTCCCGAACCCCCCTCCCACCTCCCTCCTCCCTTTATCCTCCCTTTGGGTCATCCGTGCATACCAGCCCCAAGCATCCTGTAACATGCATCGACCCTGAACTGGCGATTCGTTTCACATATGATAATATACATGTTTCAATGCCATTCTCCCAAATCATCCCACCCTCACCCTCTCCCACAGAGTCCCAAATACTGTTTTATACATCTGTGTCTCTTTTGCTGTCTCTTATACAGGGTTATCATTTGCATCTTTCTAAATTCCATATATCTGATGCTAAAGCTGAAACTGCAATACTTTGGCCACCTCATGCGACGAGTTGTCTCACTGGAAAAGACTCTGATGCTGGGAAAGGTTGGGGGCGGGAGGAGAAGGGGACGACAGAGAATGAGATGGCTGGATAGCATCACCGACTCGATGAGTTTGAGTGAACTCCGGGAGTTGGTGATGGACAGGGAGGCCTGGCCTGCTGTGATTCATGGGGTCACGGAGAGTCGGACACGACTGAGCGACTGAACTGAACTGAACTGAAATTCCATATATATGCGTTTAAAATTATGATTTAAATGAGAGGTAAGATAATTTGGGTCTAGAACTATGGTTTAGCTTCTACAGGCATTATGCAATATTCATCCAATTAATTCAAAAATATTTATTGAGCATTTGTTCAAAGTTCTTAGAATAAGTCAAAGAAAAAAAAACAGACAAGGGTTCTTGCTCTTGTGGAACTTATGTTAGAGCAGGAAGAGACAGTCAATAAATATAATACATGGGTAGATCAGGTGACAAGTGCAATGGAAAAATAAAATGTAGGGAAACATGGGTTGAAAATATCTGGAGGTGCCATTTTAAATTGATGATCAGAGTAGAGTTTACTAAATAGATAGCAATTGGAAAAAAATGTGGAGAAAATAAGGGAGATTGGGAACTTTTCAGGAAGAGAAGCTTTGCACAATGATCCTTGAGATTAGTTGTTACCTGATATGTTTGAGCAACAGCAAAGTGGCAACTGTGGTCAGGGAGAGAATAGCGAGCAGGTGAGGTCAAGTGGAACCTTGTAAGCGCTCTTGAGGACTTTGATTTTTACTGTGCAGAGAAGTGAATTTATCTGATGTGTTTTAAAAGGATAACTCTGGCTACTACATCGAGAATAGACCATAAGGAAATGACGGAAGAGACAAAATGACCAGTTAGGAGGTGACTTCAGTGATAAATATGAAGGATGTGTCAGCTCAGACCACAGTGGGAGTAAGAGTGGTGAGGAATGATTAAAGTCTGGAGACAATCTGAGCAATTTTCTTTAAGATCAGTTGTGGATGTGTGAGAAAAAAAAATGAATTGAAAAGTCGAATAAATATATTTGATGGCAAATAAGTACTTAAGACAAATTAACTAACTAATTAAAAGAACACCAATAATTTATAGAAAATGAAAGAACAAGTCCGTTTTTGGAAAGGACAAAGACCAGTCATTTTAGAAAAACAAATGTAGTTTGGTTTTACTTTTTAAAGAAATCATCAAATAAAGCATACCATATGTGCTAAGGATATCAGTTACCAAGCATTCATCTTCTTTCTCTTGATTCAGGGGTTTCATTCTCTGGAATTCTAATGGAAAAGGCAGGGCACAAATGAAGACATGGCAGTCTTTGTAAGTGCCAAAACTCCAAAGACGGAATATACTATTACCCTTCCAGTAGTAATTTGTGGGTTTATGAAAGACACATGTCAAAGAAGGACTTGCTTATGGATTCAGAGGGAGATTACAATATAAAATAAATGTAATGATATAGTTTAGTACATGCACAGGCCCAGAGAACTATGACATGTACTTAAAGAGATGAGAAAAACTGGGGAAAAAAAACACTCAACAGATGTTCACCTTTAAAAAAATGAGCAAATATGTATTTTTCTTCCCATAAAAGATAAGAGTTCCAAGATTCTCTAATTTTCTTCCTTTCTTTTTCCTTTCCTTCCATTTTCCTTTATTTCTCTCTTTCTGTTTTTCTTCCTCTCTTTCCCTTTCTCTCCATAATTTGTTTCTAAGGTAATGACTTCTGTTTTGATATATTGCTTTGGTAGAGCAATTTTCATGGCTTTTTTAATCATCAAACGCCTCGACCCAACCTGTTTAAGGCTAAAGGGTATTTGTTGTCTCATGAACTGAAAATGTAGAAGAGTTGAATTAGGGCTCAAGGACGTCATCAGGAGCCAAGCTCCCTCTGTTTATGGTTTACCTTCATTCTTACCAGCCACAGCATGCTAACTGCTGAGGAAACAAGTGGAAAAAGCTCTTGTTTCTCTCCCAACTATTATAGCAAACCTTGTTTTGTAATTTTTCTTCCAGCTGGGTCATGTGTGCCTCTGAATTAATCACTGGATCAAAGAAAGTGTAATGTTTTCCTTTTTAAGACTGGAGGCCCATCCTGAGGCTGGAAGAGGAGTCAGCTGAGAATGAAGGAGCAGTATTTCACAAAAGAATAGTGTATGTGCTGTTACCAGGTAAATGGCAAATGAAAGCAGAACAACAGATTCCCAGTTCTGGAATAGTTAATGTGTTGAAGATGGAACACACATAATTCCTTCTCAGGAAACTTCAATAGATTTACTTCTCTTTTAATTTTCTCATTCTGATTGTAATATGTATCACTATTCTCCAGAGTCATAACCTCAAAATAGTTTTTACATGTTCCCTTTCCCTTGGCTCAATCAAATTCTGTGAATTTATCATCTATAATGTCTTTTGCATCTGCAGTTTTGTTTCCATTTTCACTGCCACAATTCAAATTTGGGTTATTATTAATTCTTGTCTAGATAGTTGCTTTAGCTTCCTAATTGATCTTCCAGGCTTCAATTTCACCTTTTTTTACTTATGTACACCAATTTTATTTAATTTTATTTTTCAGGTTTCTATGATTACTAATATTTTAATTTTATTTTCAGTACTAAAACGTTAAAATCACTAACCTTCCAAATTTCTATCTAGCATCCAACAATTTTATTTTAAGCTATTTTTCTGATTATCAATTATTTGTGAGTAAAGGTTATCTGAAATTGAGTTGAATTCAGTGCAAGCTCTGTAAGCTTCCCCACAGTTCTAAAATTCAGTTGGTAAATAAACATTATCCTATTGAAATTTTGGAGCTATAGTGTATTTTTATTAAGAAAACCAATATGGTACAAAATTTATTTTAGATAAATAAGTCTGACTGGGTGTTAGTTGAAGAAAACACTGGAGGTAGAAAAACAAATTGCAAGGCTACTTACTATTGTAATATAAGCATGATATGATAAGATCTGGAGCAAAAGGAAGGGGCATGGGGGAAAAAAAAAAAAAAAGGCAGTTCGAAAGGGAGAAATTTATGTTGGGTTGGCCAAAATGTTCATTCAGATTTTTCCAAAAGATGTTATGGAAAAACCTGAATGATTTTTTTTTTTTTTTGGTCAATCCAATATTTACTTCTCAATTTAACTATAAAGCTCTTAAGGGTTAGAATTGTGTATTCATCTTTCTTCCCGAATTGACTGACAACTAGTTACTTTCAGTAAAGCCTATGAATGTTATTGAGCAAAATTTTGTGATTGATGATATGCTGGAGAAGTTTCAGTCTGAGTAATTACAAGTATAGGAATTAAGTCTGAAACATTTATCTTTTCTTTATTCTTTTGTCTTGCCTTTTCCCCTCTTCCCTCCCTCTTCCTTTCTTTCTCCTTTCTTTTCACCTTTTTTCAGAAGGAAATAATTATTCCTATGGCGTGCTATACATTTTTTTAAAGACACTCTACCTGCTTATTAGTTGATGTGCTGATGATTTTTCTAAAGACTAGGATAATATGCCTAGCACTTTTTGTAAAATTAATGATGAGAATAGTTGCTCCCTCTGGTTCCCACATTAAAAATTCACCTGTCTTAGAAAGAAGGCTGGATGCTACCAAGATTTATGCTTCTCATTTTGTCAGGGAAAGTAAACCCGGGTTTTATAAACAAAATCTATGATGGGAGATTCTAGGGTCTTGCTTGCTTCATAGTTCACCTTCTTGTGTGTGTGTGAGTGCTAAGTCATTTCAGTTGTGTCCAATTTTGTGCGACCTTATAGGCTGTAGCCTGCCAGGCTCCTCTGTCCATAGGATTCTCCTGGCAAGAATACTGGAGTGGGTTGCCCTGCCCTCCCCTAGCACCCTTTTGTGCTTATTCGTAATATAAAAACATATTGTAGATGAACACGTATCAGATAATATTCAACATTCAATATGTGACTGGCTTCCAATGCTCACTAACAAAACTTTGATATTATCATATGTAGTAACATTTGAAAAAATTTTGTGAAACAAATGTAACAAATATTTTGTACTACATTTTATTAATCAAGAAACTAAAGCCTGTGTAACATATAAAAGTCCATGTTATGTTCAGCTTACCTTATTTTTTCTGGACTTGACCTTTTACTTCTAGGAAATTCTTCTTTGCTGTAATGTATTGTCCAAATCATAACTGCCATAATCTGACACAATCTCATCTAACTGGACACAAAGTTCCCTCTAAGATGGTTGCATGTGCTATGCTGGACCAATACAGTACCTTGTTCTCCAGCTTTTAATACAGTAATTCTAGAACCAGTATATATCAAGCCTGGCCAATTAGAGTCCTTCTTTCTCTGCAGTTTAAAATTATTAATAGAAGTGTGGGAAAAGTAGGGTAAAATTGTGAGGAGTGACGTCAAGAGTCAACAGAAGTTTGCCACATACTGTATGGAAGAATACATACATTTTTTTTTTCCAGTAGTCATGTATGGATGTGAGTTGGAGTTGGACTATAAAGAAAGCTGAGTGTCAAAGAATTGATGCTTTTGAACTGTGGTGTTGGAGAAGACTCTTGAGAGTCCCTTGAACTGCAAGGAGATCCAACCAGTCCCTCTTAAAGGAAATCAGTCCTGAATATTCATTGGAAGTATTGGTGCTGAAGCTGAAACTCCAATACTTTGGCAACCTGATGAGAAGAACTGACTCACTGGAAAAGGCCCTGATGCTGGGAAAGATTGAAGGCGGGAGGAGAAGGGGCCAGCAGAGGATGGGATGGTTGGATGGCATCACCAACTCAACGGACATGAGTTTGAATAAGCTCCAGGAGTTGGCGATGGACAAGGAAGCTTGGCGTGCTGCAGTCCATGGGGTCACAAAGAGTCAGACAGACTGACCAACAGAACTGAACTGAACTGTATGGAAGAAAGCGAGTCTGGAACACAAAGAAAAGTAGAGCTGAGAGAGTACTGATTAATATCTGAGTAATGGTTTTTCTGGTTCATAAGGCAAAATTCTATCCTTAACTAATAGAGTGGTTTAATTATAGGAACTGATAAATTACCTGTTTGGGGACTTATCTAGTTAATGATGGCTTTCTGTCTTAATCAGAAGAGTACTAATACAGCTGGGAATATAAATACAATGTCCAACATTACTTAATTAAGTGACAAATGCTTGAATAGGTCTTGATTTTCTGAGCGTCCAAAGCATATTTTTAAGTACTTTACTGTGATTAGTTGTTTGATGTAGACACTATCAATACTCAACCCATGCCCCCTTAAATCCCTTTGTGACTTTCATGTGCACAGGCTCTCAGGGGGCTTTCCCTCCCACCAGCCAGTATCAGTATCTCTGTTTTAGAGGACTCTCCTCATATGGTCAGAACCAGCTCAGCCTGTGCTGCATGAAAACCACAATTGCTGGGAATTAACACCCCCTGGGAACAGCCCTTAAAAGGTCTGGCAAGTAGTAGGTGTTTATTATCCATCCCTAGTAAGGATAGCTTTAAGATGGGATTGTTTTATGCTGTTTCTGGAAGTTCCCTGAAATATGAGTCAAATATACCTTCCATAGGACTTGTTTCATAGTGTACCTTTACATGGCTTCCTTCCATTTTCATTCCTATAGAGGGTTTTTGTTTTTCTATTTTAAAACCTCTTCCCCATGGAATCCTCTCAGGGTATCATTCTAGGGAACTCAACCTAAGACAACAGACTGTCTTAACTCAATAGCAACCCAGGAATTTAAGGATGAAGAATGAGAGGCCTCAGGTCAAGAACCTGGGTGTGAGATATCAAAGATAGGTAGGAGAAAATTGTTTGGAAGAGAGACAAGAAAGAACAGGTACCAATATAAACAGCGATAGTTGTGTTATTCCTCACCTGGAAATGGGAATTAATCAGAAAATGAGCTAAAAATGTGCTTCAGCTATATTTCCAGTGAGTTGAAAGTGTACACCTTCTTTACATGAGCCAAACATTACAGAGCAATATTTTACACTGGTGTGTACTTTGGCTTACAATTAAGGTAATTTATTCTTTTTGGTTTATTTCCCAGTGTTCACAGCAAATGTCCAGCATATCTGACTGAAGAATATTGTTGGCCAGAATTTTAGAAAGAAATCTTTACTGAAACTTTTATAAAAAGTTATGATCCTTTCCAAAAGTTGATTTGTTGATTCTCTGAGAAGTGTTCAATCTCTTCTCCCCAAAACAAATACACAGACAAAAACCTTTTCTGTATTTACCAGCTAACACCTACCCTAGTTGTCTGTTGAAGCCTATTCCAGTGAATAGAGAATAGAAATATGGATAATTCACTGACTTGAAAGTCACCATAATTCTGAGATCTGAACTAGAAATGTGGGTTTAAGGAAAGTAACCTTTGAGTCAATTATTTAGGCATTTTGGTAATCTATCTTGTTTTTAAAATATTTCTGAAGCTCTGGTCCGAACTTTTTCTAATTCATCTTCAAATTTTATTATAAAGATAAATATTTGTTCATCACTAATTATACTGTTTTATTTTCTACAAGCCACATATTTTATAGAGGAGATCTAAATCATTCAGATGCCTTAAATAAAAGGTTTCATGAGCATAAGTTTCTGATTCTTCAGTGCATTTTTTGTTTCCTGCATTTGCTCTCATACTGAATGTAGGCTTAGAGGTGTTGTGTCTGTGTATATGTGTCTGTTTGTATATTACTAGTTCTTACTGTTCTCTTCATAGCATTTCCATGCCTCTGGTTCTAATAGATAGATGTGCCTCTCTGTCTTGACAGAGAAGGTAATGGTACCCCACTCCAGTACTCTTGCCTGGAAAATCCCATGGACAGAGAAGCCTGGTAGGCTGCAGTCCATGGGGACGCTAAGAGTCCGACACGACTGAGCAACTTCACTTTCACTTCTCTGTCTTGACAGTTCCTAGAGCAGTGCTCTACTTCCAAGAGTATTGTAGATAGTAGTCAAAGAAACAACTCAAAAATAATAGTTATATAACTTTTTTCTGTTAGACTGTGAGCTACTTGATGGCAGGAACTGTGACTTATTCATCTTTGTATTTCTGGCTAGAATGTGGACATGTAAAAGATACTCAACAAATATTTGTAGAATGAATGAATAAATAGCTTATGTGTAGAAAGTCCCAAATAGCTAGTCTTTTCCCCCACAACCAATGACACTCCCAGGAGAAAAGGAAGTTGGGTCAGGACAGTGGGTTCTAAAACATAAACTTCTCAGTGTTGGACTTGTCTCCTCCCTGAGGATATAGCAATATATCTTAGAGGGAGAAAAAAGAGTGTGGCTTTTTTTTCCTTTTTTTTCTGTCTGTGGTGCAGACGGTGTCCAAATAAAAGATGTGGAACAGTAACTTTTCAAGATGTGACTGACTCCATTTTTATTCTTTTTCAGAACTTCTTGGTAATTAAAAATCATTGCTTTTATTTATATTTCATGTTTTAAAAGGTGAATTTATTTCTTTTTTGACTCTTTTTAAAAAATTTTATTGGAGTATATAGTTGATTTATAATGTTGTATTAGTTTCAGGTACACAGCAAAGTGAATCAGTTACACATATACATATATTCACTCCTTTTTAGATTCTTTTCTTGCATAGACCATTAGAGTGTTGAGTAGAGTTTCTTGTGCTTGCTGTACATCCTTATTAGTCATATATTTGGTAGATAGTAGTGTGTATATGGAAGGCAATGGCAAGCCACTCCAGTACTCTTGCCTAGAAAATCCCATGGACGGAGGAGCCTAGTAGGCTGCAGTCCATGGGGTCGCTACAAGTCAGACATGACTGAGCTACTTCACTTTCACTTTTCACTTTCACACATTGGAGAAGGAAATGGCAACCCACTCAAGTGTTCTTGCCTGGAGAATCCCAGGGACGGGGGAGCCTGGTGGGTTGCCGTCTATGGGGTCTCACAGAGTTGGACATGACTGAAGTGACTTAGCAGCAGCAGCAGAAGTGTGTATATGTTGATCCCAGTCTTCTACTTTATACATTCCCTGGTCACCATAAGTTTGTTTTCTACATCTGTAACTCTATTTCTGTTTTGTAGGTTTATTTGTATCCTTTTATTTTTTTAAGATTCCACATAAAAGTGATATCATATGATATTTTTCTTCCTCTGTATGACTTACTTCACGTTAGTATGATAATCTCTAGGTCCATCTATGTTGATTTAAATGGCATTACTTCATTCTTTTTTCTGAATAGTATTCCTTTGTATATTTGTACCATATCTCCTTTATCCATTCATCTGTCTGCGGACATTTAGGTTGCTTACCTGTCATATTATTGTGAATTGTGTTGCGATGAACACTGTGGTGCATTGATCTTTTTGAATTGGGGTTTTCTTCAGATACATGACCAGAAATGGAATTGCTAGTAACTCTATTTTTAGATTTTTAAGGAACCTCCATCTGTTCTCCACAGTAGCTGTACCAGTTTACGTTCCCGCCAACAGTGTATGATGGTTCCTTTTTCTCCACACCCTCGTCAGCAATTATTGTTTGTCGATTCTTTGTCATTCTGGTTGGTGTGAGGCGATACCTTATTGTAGTTCTGATTTGCATTATTATTTCTCTAATAATTAGCAATGTTGAGCAATCTTTTCATGTGCTTTTTAGCCATCTGTCTTCTTTGGAGAAATGTCTATTTAGGTCTTCTCCCCATTTTTTAATTTTTTTATATCAAGCTGCATGAGCTGTTTGTATATTTTAGTGATTAATCCCTTGTCAGTTGTTTAGTTTTGCAAATATTTTCTCCCGTTCTGAGGGTTGACTCTTCATTTTGTTTATTGTTTCCTTTGCTGTGCAAGTTTTTATGTTTAATGCTGGGCTGGAAGAAGCACAAGCTGGAATCAAGATTGCTGGGAGAAATATCAATAACCTCAGATATGCAGATGACACTACCCTTATGGCAGAAAGTGAAGAGGAACTCAAAAGCCTCTTGATGAAAGTGAAAGAGGAGAGTGAAAAGGTTGGCTTGAAGCTCAACATTCAGAAAACAAAGATCATGGCATCTGGTCCCATCACTTCATGGGAAATAGATGGAAAAACAGTGGAAACAGTGTCAGACTTTGTTTTTTTGGGCTCCAAAATCACTGCAGATGCTGATTGCAGCCATGAAATTAAAAGACGCTTGCTCCTTGGAAGGAAAGTTATGACCAACCTTGATAGTATATTAAAAAGCAGAGACATTACTTTGCCGACCAAGGTCCGTCTATTCAAGGCAATGGTTTTTCCCGTGGTCATGTATGGATGTGAGAGTTGGACTGTGAAGAAAGCTGATCGCCGAAGAATCGATGCTTTTGAACTGTGGTGTTGGAGAAGACTCTTGAGAGTCCCTTATACTGCAAGGAGATCCAACCAGTCCATTCTAAAGGAGATCAATCCTGGATGTTCATTGGAGGGACTGATGCTAAAGCTGAAACTCCAATACTTTGGCCACCTCATGAGACGAGTTGACTCACTGGAAAAGACTCTGATGCTGGGAAAGGTTGGGGGCGGGAGGAGAAGGGGACGACGGAGAATGAGATGGCTGGATGGCATCACCGACTCTGTGGACATGAGTTTGAGTGTACTCCGGGAGTTGGTGATGGACAGGGAGGCCTGGCGTGCTGTGATTCATGGGGTCGCGGAGAGTCGGACACGACTGAGCGACTGAACTGAACTGAACTGAACTGAAGGTGTCATTTGCTTATTTTTGCTTTTATTTCCATTACTTTAGTAGATGGATTGAGAAAGATCTTGCTGCCATTTATTTCAAAGAGTGTTCTGCCTGTGTTTTCCTTTGAGAGTAAATAAAGGTGATAAGCAAGTAAACATAGAGAGTGAATGTAAAACTGCAAAGAAGTGATTGTGCAAGGTTAAAGAAACCGGTCTGATAAGTCAAACACAGTATTTTGAACTTCCATTCCAGTGTTCTTTTCAGTAAGCTACAATTGTATTTACTTCAAGTTTTTTGGATTAGTTGTAGCAACATATAAAGCAATATTCTGTTCTATGCTAGTTTCCATATTAATTTGTAAGAAATTATATAATATAGATTGCAGAATTTTATCCAGTCTCAAAAACGTCATAAATGTATCTTGAAGTACCAATAGTAGTACTAAAATATGTACAGTAAAAGTAACTTTAATGCATACAAGAATATTATATTCATTACTTACATGAAAGAGTGGTTATTATGATCAGGCAAACTATTCTTCTTGTAAAACAATATCACAATATTATTATTGTAATGAATATATGGGAATGTTTTTAAGTTAGGAAAAATATTCTATGCATAAGATTACTAATTCAGACAAATAGAAGTCTATTTTGAGTCTTGAGGAAAATGATAGAAATATATAGTGGGTGTCTCTTCTTAAAAAGCCCAAATTTAACAGGATATTATACAAACAATTTTTAAAGTCAAACATCTAACACCCTGTATTAACAGATTGCTCATCTCTTATCCTATCACGTCCTTAGTGCACAACCTTTGTTTTGATTACTAATATATTCTCAGCTCTCTGCATATATCTGCATATGACAGAAATTCAATGGGTATTTGTTGAATAAATTCAACTTATAAATATATTACTTTGGTGCACATATTATTGTATTATATGTAGCAGTACAATGTAACTCTATTATCAATATTACATATATGTCCTAGGTTTAATTCAACCAATAAAGGCAAAATATGGAGGCATGTATTACTAATGCACTGTTTTTCCATTTGTGTAAGTCACTAAATCATCTAACGAAAATTAACTTAACACTCACTATGTCTACAGCTCTGTTCTAGGTGTTCGATGGACAATCTAGTGATTGATACAAAGCCAGAGAACAATGCAACTTGTTTTAAAGCAATTTATCATTGTCCTTATAAAATGTTATCCTTATAAAATGCTGAAGATAATTTTAAATTATTTAACTACATTAAGGAGAAATATCTTGTTTCTCAGATGCAAGGAGCAAATTTTAAAGTCAGTTCTAAAATTAATCTTAGAAAATTCTATTACTTTCATAAATGCTAATATACTTAGAATATAAATACAAAATGCTTTGAAGTAGAAATAATATAAAAAATCAGAAAATTTCAATACAATAAAAGATGTTATTTGCCAGTTTGAGAATCTTGAAGATACCATGAAAATTATACATTATACAAATACCAGTTCTTTTGCTTAGGGAGTTAGAGAACGTCTCTGGGTAGAAATATAATATATTTAGTTAATTCTTGTGTCCCATGAATAAGGAGATTTTGACAGAGCTTAAACATATTTCAGAATGCTTTACCAACTTTTAGAACTTTGAACTTTTCTCAGACTCTCCATATTAGTAGTGAAGGTGTCAAAAATCACTTCAGACTTAGTTAAAGATGTTGTGTCTTCCTAATAGAGAAACAATGCCAATTAAAGGCCTTTTTGTCCTAAAGGGATTGCTGGGCATGTTGATGAAGTTAGGCACACTGCAAATACTTTTTAAATCAAAATAATGCCCAGCACCCCACCCCAAGTTTCTTAAATGCCTCCAGCCCTACATTTGATAATCACTGAAGTAATTGAACTTAAGCACTCATTCAATTTTCACTTTATCTACCTCATTTCTATTCCTACTTGGAAAAAAATTTCCTCATTATTATTATACCATTAAATTTCAGAATAGGCCTTAGACTCAGGTTTTCCAGAATGTATGCAAGTGCATATTTGGACAGTTTTCCTGTCTGTGATGATTCTGTGATATGAGTCCTATTGCTTCCATTATTTTCTGACTACTACCATTAGTTTACTGCTTCCTTTTTATTATCCACCTCTTTGGTCCAACCAAGTGAACTTTATGCCAAGTTCAAGATATTTTTCAACTTTGATACATGTTATTACTTTAAAATTTTGAGAGCATGGCATTCACTTGGCATTCACTCTCTCTCAACTCTCCCCTTTACAGGAAGACATGGTAACAGATAAGAGGGTCCTCTTTCTTAAATTTGACAAGCACAGGAGCCGAAAATATACTTTGTTATATTGTTACAATTTATCACACAAAATGCCAGTTATAAAAATTACATACAAAATAACATAATAACTTATGTATTGAGGTGCTCCTATGTTTGATGCAGATGACACCACCCTTATGGCAGAAAGTGAAGAGGAACTTAAAAGCCTCTTGATGAAAGTGAAAGAGGAGAGTAAAAAGTTGGCTTAAAGCTCAACATTCAGAAAACTAAGACCATGGCATCGGGTCCCATCACTTCATGGGAAATAGATGGAGAAACAGTGGAAACAATGTCAGACTTTATTTTTTGGGGCTCCAAAATCACTGCAGATGGTGACTGCAGCCATGAAATTAAAAGACAGTTGCTCCTTGGAAGGAAAGTTATGACCAACCTAGACAGCGTATTAAAAAGCAGAGACATTACTTTGCCAACAAAGTTTCATCTAGTCAAGGCTATGGTTTTTCCAGTGGTCATGTATGGATGTGAGAGTTTGACTGTGAAGAAAGCTGATCACTGAAGAATTGATGCTTTTGCACTGTGGTGTTGGAGAAGACTCTTGAGAGTCCCTTGAACTGCAAGGAGATCCAACCAGTCCACTCTAAAGGAGATCAGTCCTGGGTGTTCACTGGAAGGGCTAATGCTGAAGCTGAAACTCCAATACTTTGGCCACCTCATGTGAAGAGTTGACTCACTAGAAAAGACTCTGATGCTGGGAGGGATTGGGGGCAGGAGGAGAAGGGGACGACAGAGAATGAGATGGCTGATGGCATCACTGACTCTCCATCGAGTAAACTCTGGGAGTTGGTGATGGACAGGGAGGCCTGGCGCTCTGTGATTCATGGGGTCACAAAGAGTTGGACATGACTGAGCGACTGAACTGAACTGACTGAACTGAAGTGAATTACTTTACAATATTGTGGTGGTATTTGTCATACAGTCACATGAATCAGCCTTGGGTGTTCATGTGTTCCCCATCCTGGACCTCCTTCCCACCTCCATCCCCGTCCCATCCCTCAAGGTCATCCCAGTGCACCAGCCCTGAGCACACTGTCTCATGCATCAAACCTGGACTGGTGATCTATTTCACATATGATAATATACATGTTCCAATGCTATTATCTCAAATCATCCCACCCTCGCCCTCTCCCACAGAGTCCAAAACTCTGTTTTTAACATCTGTGTCTCTTTCACTGTCTCACATATAGGGTCATCATTACCATCTTTCTAAATTCCATATATATGCATTAATATACTATATTGGTGTTTTTCTTTCTGACTTACTTCACTCTGTATAATAGGCTCCAGTCTCATCCACCTGATTGAACTGATTCAAATGCATTCTTTTTAATAGCTGAGTACTCCGGGAGTTGGTGATGGACAGGGAGTCCTGGCATGCTGTGATTCATGGGGTCACGGAGAGTCGGACACGACTGAGCGACTGAACTGAACTGAACTGACTGAATATTCCATTGTGTATACACACGACAGTTTCTTATCCACTCATCTGCCGATGGACATCTAGGCTGCTTCCATGTCCTGGCTATTGTAAACAGTGCTGCAATGAACATTGGGGTACACATGTCTCTTTCAATTCTGGTTTCCTTGGTGTGTGTGCCCAGCAGTGGGACTTCTGGGTCATATGGAAAAATCACAACAGACAACACAGAAATACAAAGGGTCATAAGAGACTACTATCAGCAACTATATGCCAATAAGACGGACAACTTGGAAGAAATGGACAAATTCTTAGAAAAGTACAACTTTCCAAAATTGAACCAGGAAGAGATAAAAAATCTTAACAGACCCATAACAGGCACAGAAATAAAAACTGTAATCAGAAATATTCCAACAAACAAAAGCCCAGGACCAGATGGCTTCACAGCTGAATTCTACCAAATTTTAGAGAAGAGGTACCAATTTCCTACTCCAACTCTTCCAGAAAATTGCAGAGGAAGGTAAACTTCCAAACTCATTCTATGAGGCCACCATCACCCTAATACCAAAACCAGACAAAGATGCCACAAAAAAGAAAACTACAGGCCAATATCACTGATGAACATAGATGCAAAAATCCTTAACAAAATTCTAGCAATCAGAATCCACCAACATATTAAAAAGATCATGCATCATTACCAAGTGGGCTTTATGCCAGGGATGCAAGAATTCTTCAATATTCACAAATCGATCAATGTGATACACCACATTAACAAATTGGAAGATAAAAACCATATGATTATCTCAACAGATGCAGAGAAAGCCTTTGACAAAATTCAACATCAACTTATGACAAAAACCCTCCAGAAAGCAGGCATAGAAGGAACAAACCTCAATATAATAGAAGCCATATATGGCAAACCCACAGCAAACATTATCCTCAATGGTGAAAAATTGAAAGCATTTCCCTTAAAGTCAGGAACAAGACAAGGATGCCCAGTCTCACCACTACTATTCAGAATTGTTTTGGAAGTTTTGGCCACAGCAATCAGAGCAGAAAAAGAAATAAAAGTAATCCAGATCGGAAAAGAAGAAGTAAAACTCCCACTGTTTGCAGATGACACGATCCTCTACATAGAAAAGCCTAAAGACTCCACCAGAAAATTACTAGAGTTAATTAATGAATAAAGTTGCAGGATATAAAATCAACACAAAAAATCCCTTGCATTCCTTTTCACTAACAATGAGAAAACAGAAAGAGAAATTAAGGAAACAATTCCATTCACCATTGCAATGAAAAGAATAAAATACTTTGGAATAAATCTAACTAAAGAAACAAAAGACCTATATATAGAGAAAACTACATAACACTGATGAAAGAAAGCAAAGATGAAACAAATAGGTGAAGAAATATGCCATGTTCATGGATTGGAAGAATCAATATAGTGAAAATGAGTATACAACCCAAAGCAACCTATAGACTCACTGCAATCCCTATCAAACTACCAACAGTATTTTTCGGAGAACTAGAACAAATAATTTCACAATTTGTATGGAAATACAAAAACTTCGAATAGCCAAAGCAGTTTTGAGAAAGAAGAATGGAACTGGAGGAATCAACCTGCCAATCAGGCTCTACTACAAAGCCACAGTCATCAAGACAGTAGGGTACTGGCACAAAGACAGAAACATAGATTGATAGAACAAAACAGAAAGCCCAGAGATAAATCCATGCACCTGTGGACACCTTATCTTTGACAAAGGAAGCAAGAATATACAATGGAGAAAAGAGAATGTCTTTAACAAGTGGTTCTGGGAAAACTGTTCAACCACTTGTAAAAGAATGAAACTAGAACACTTTCTAACACCATACACATAAATAAACTCAAAATGGATTAGAGAGCTAAATGTAAGACCAGAAACTATAAAACTCCTAGATGAAAACACAAGCAAAACACTCTCTGATGTAAATCATAACAGGATCTTCTATGACCCACCTCCCAGAATATTGGAAATAAAAGCATAAAGAAACAAATGGGACCTAATTAAACTTAAAAGCTTTTGCATAATGAAGAAAAATATAAGCAAGGTGAAAATGCAGCCTTCAGAATGGGAGAAAATAATAGCAAATGAAGCAACTGACAAAGAATTAGTCTCAAAAATATACAAGCAACCCCTGCAGCTCAATTCCAGAAAAATAAGCAACCCAATCAAAAAATGGGCCAAAGAACTAAACAGACATTTCTCCAAAGAAGACATACAGATCGCTAACAAACACATGAAAAGATGCTTAACATCACTCATAATCAGAGAAATGCAAATCAAAACCACAATGAGGTACAATCTTACTCCAGTCAGAATGGCTGCTATCCAAAAGTCTACAAATAGTAAATGCTGGAGAAGGTGCAGAGAAAAAGGAACCCTCTTACACTGTTGGTGGGAATGCAAACTAGTACAGCAACTATGGAGAACAGTGTGGGCTCCATTCTTGAGGCAGAATTAGAAAAGTGAACTTGTCCAATGTTAATGGGTGCATCACATAGCTGCAAACCTCAAAGCTTGGCTCAGGCATGGGCATGAGGCATGATCAGGGCAAATAAAAAGCAGTGAGGCTTCTCTGGGAATTGCTAGGGGAGAGGTAGCATCCTATCACCAGGATTTACTTGAGAGACACTGGGCTTGGTGCTGCTGCTGCTACCTCCTTATCACTGATAGCCTGAAACTAATGTCAACTCAGAAAAAGCACTGCTAAGAAAAGGTGTGAAAGTCAGTCCTGATGACACTGTTGTGCCAGTAGTAGGACTATTTCTAGAATTCTCAGTTATATAAACAAATGCATTCCTTTTTTGCTTAAGCTATTTGGGACTAGTGTTTATGCTTATGTTTCGTACTTGTACTAGATAATTTTCACTGACTCAGATTTTGATATCAGAATATGATAATATTAGAAGTAAAAGTTTCTTAAAGCTTGAAATTAGGTAAATAGAAAGAGTGTATACAGTGGTGAGGTGCCCTGTATCCTAGGCTAAGAGCCCAGCAATTCTTATCCTTGGTTCCAACATCCGTTGGATTGTTGAAAAAGCAAGAAATTTCCAGAAAAACATCTACTTCTGCTTTATTGATGATGCCAAAGCCTTTGACTGTCTGGATCACAACAAACTGTGGAAAGTTCTTAATGACCTGAGAAGTCTGCAGGTCAAGAAGCCACAGTTAGAACTGGACATGGAACAACAGACTGGTTCCAAATTAGGAAAGGAATACATCAAGCCTGTATATTGTCTCCCTGTTTATTTAATTTATATGCCAAGTACATCATGCGAAATGCTGGGCTGGATGAAGCACAAGCGGGAATCAAAATTGCTGGGAGAAATATCAATAACCTCAGATATGCACATGACACCACCCTTATAACAGAAAGTGAAAAAGAACTAAAGAGCCTCTTGATGAAAGTGAAAGAGGAGAGTGAAGAAGTTGGCTTAAAACTCAACATTCAGAAAACTAAGATCATGGCATCTGGTCCCATCACTTCATGGGAAATAGATGGGGAAACAATTGAAACAGTGTCAGATTTGGACTAGAAAATCACTGCAGATGGTGACTGCAGCCATGAAATTAAAAGACACTTGCTCCTTGCAAGAAAATCTAGTACCAGCCTAGAGAGTTTATTAGAGAGCAGAAACATTACTTTGCCGACAAATGTCCATCTAGTCAAAGCTATGGCTTTTCCATTAGTCATGTATGGATGTGAGAGTTGGACTATAAAGAAAGCTGAGCGCTGAAGAATTGATGCTTTTGAACCATGGTGTTGAAGACTCTTGAGAGTCCTTTGGCCTGCAAGGAGATCCAAATAGTCCATCCAAAAGGAAATCAGTCCTGAATATTCATTGGAAAGACTGATGCTGAAGCTGAAGCTCCAATACTTTGGCCACCTGATGAGAAGAACTTACTCATTTGAAAAGACCCTGATGCTGGGAAAAATTGAAGGTGGGAGAAGGGGCTGAAGGAGGATGAGATGTTTGGATGGATGTTTGTCCATCTCTTGCTTGATGGACATGAGTTTGAGCAAGTTCCGGGAGTTGGTGATGGACAGGGAGGCTAGAGTGCTGTAATCCATGAGGTCACAAAGAGTTGGACATGATTGAGTGACTGAACTGAACTGAACTGAGTGAAACAATTAATTAGAATGTTGCCTGTTGGATTATAAAATTTAGACAATGAGCCTATTAAGGCTGCAGAATAAGAGACTTGGTCGGAAAATTTAGTATGCTAGAGTATGCTGGTTTAATTTTGCACTTGGTAAGGACCTGTAAGAAACTGAAAAGACAGCTAAAACTGGCCTATCTGGAACCAGAGAAAGAAGAAAATAAAGTTTTTCTACAAAAGCTAATTTTGCCAATTTTGCTATCTACATGATTGAGAAACTAGCAATCTGAAGACTTGCATGATGGAAATCCTGCCCAAATTAAAATTCAGAAGCAAGGTGGCAGGTCATAATCAAGAACCTCATGTTTAGTACTTTCTGCATCACAAAGGGACAATTGCTTTTGCAAAGCTGAGGCAGAAAAGAGAAAATTATATGGGGTTTTGTCTACCAGGCTTTCAAATTACCCATAGAGCTACAAAACAAAAGATCTAAACTCCGGAGTTAAGGCAGCACCATGCTTCTTAAATCCCATGGATGGAGGAGCCTGGTAGGCTGCAGTCCATGGGGTCGCTAAGGGTCGGACACGACTGAGCGACTTCACTTTCACTTTTCACTTTCACACATTGGAGAAGGAAATGGAAACCCACTCCAGTGTTCTTGCCTGGAGAATCCCAGGGACGGGGGAGCCTGGTGGGCTTCCGTCTATGGGGTCACACAGAGTCAGACACGACTGAAGTGACTTAGCAGCAGCAGCAGCATGCTTCTCAATAAAGTCAGAGACAGAGGTGGTCTGAGGAAGCTTTTAGTTTTATTCATTTTCATTTCAGTCTTCTGACACCTGAAATTTGAAGTGTCCTTGGCTGTTAAGGACATGTATAGATCCTTGATTTCTTATATGTAAAATAAGAATGATAATTTTCTTCCAGAATGACTTTAAGGATTAATTTAGACCATACAAGTTGAAGTATCAAGCACAGTGCCTGATACATAGTTAAGACTCAATATGACAACAAATATTATCAATATAGATAGTTCAAAGCTCCAGATAAGAAAGTTAGAAAATTAAAGTATAAAAATTTGCATAGTGAATATTAAATTTGTAGACTTATTATTAATGTGTTATTAACAAGAATAATGTATAATTAATAAGAATTGTTAATTATTAATGTATTGATTATTCCAAGAGATAGTTCTGATGGTAAATAGTTAAAAAATAACAGATCCATAATTATACAATTAATGAAACTAAACTTTTTATATACATTGATAGGAACATATGATCTGAGCTAGTATCACTATTTTATTGTATTGCAAATATTTGTTTATATTTATTTGTTTCCCAGCTTTGCATCATTGTGTACTCAGTAGCCTCAGTCGTATCCAATTATTTGAGACTCTATGGGGTGTGACCTGCCAGGATCCTCAGTCCATGAGATTCTCTAGGCAAAAACATTGGAGTGGGTTGCCATGCCATGACTCCAGGGGATTTTCCCAACCCAGGTATCAAACCTATGTCTCCTGTATCACTGCATTGCCAGTGGATTCTTTGCCATTGAGATACTTTGCATCATTTATGTTTAACACGCTGCTTGGATCACAGTAGGCTACTAATTTATGTTTGCTGATTTTATCTATGTATGTGTTAATGAAAATCTCATCCAGCAACCATCAAAACAGAATTGTATTTAGATCATAAGTCTAATCAAAATATTTTTTGTTCAATGCCCACTTAAAATAATAAATTTGTGTGTAAAACATGGCCTTCAATTTCTGATTTTTTGCTTGAAAAAATTTACCATGATGTAGAGTGTTAGCTGTTTATCTTTGTAGGGCTCTTTTTACACTGACTCTCCTTGTATTACTTCTCCAGTCTACTGACTTTATAATTATAGAGTCCCCAGTCTTGGGCCCAGGCATAACTAACTATACTAAGTAAAATTAGAAAATTTTGCTGAAGATACTTGATAAACTAGAGGAAGGCTGAATCATAGAACCAAAAAAATGGAAGTAATTATAAAAGGAATATAAAATTAAAGTAAAATAAAGCCAGAAATATAAAATTTAGTGATTTGAAATTAATTTCAGAATGGAAAAGTTAAGAATATGTAGAAAATAGTCCAATATAAGTTATTATAGTATAGCTCTGTTAACATATTCCATGTTTTCCTGAAAGAACCAATTTGATTATTTTCAATATAGTATACAAAAATGGTATTCTCTGGTGGCTCCGTGGTAAAGAATCTGCCTGCCATTGCAGGAGACTCAGGTTCAATTCCTGGTTGGGAAGATCCCCTGGAGAAGGAAATGGCAACCCACTCCAGTATTCTTGCTAGAAAAATCCATGGACAGAGCAACCTAGCAGACTACAGTCCATGAGCCCACAGAGCTGGACATAACCTAGTGACTAAGCATGCATACAAAGATGCAATTTAATTTTTCTTTTTTATAAGCTGTCTTGTAAAACTCAATATACATAGAAAAAATTTCTTTATTGAACTATATTTAATTTTGTGTTAAATTATTGGCATATACACATAGTATATTCAAAACTTTTATTGAGTACCCTTTGCTTTCTGGGCACTGTCTTGGTAGCATTCAAACCCTTGCCTCAAGACGCTTCTAGACAATAAGCAGAAATAATAAGTAGATAATGACAATACAAAATGTGAAGTGTTATAATGGTGAAGACATACAGAATAGGCACCTAAACTAAAGTGGAGATTTGGAAGGGCTTAGAGAGCCTTCTGAGAGGCATCTTGAAGGAGTTAAGTAGGTCTCATGGGGCTGGGGTTGGCATTGAGATCTGGGAAATCATTCTCTAAAAAGAAGCTGCAATTTGTAAAGTTCCAAAGTTGAGAAAAGGTATGAGCATTGGAAGATTTCAAATAATTTAGCATGACTGGAGTCACATTAGAAATGATGAAGTGGGAGACCTGGAAGTATCCAAATTCTAAAGAGCTTCATATACCTGCTAAGTTTTGCACTTAGTTATAAGGAAGCCAGTATCCATTGAATGACTCTAGCAGGTGGTTATACATAATATACTTTGGCCTTTAAAAGAATTTCTCTGGGGTTGAGTAGAATATCTAAGAAGGAGCAAGATGATAATCAAGTTATCAATTAAGCAAGGGGTAATAATTCAACAAAGTACGATACTTAGCCAAGCAAAATTAATGACATTAGTATGGAAAGAAGTAGATGAAATGAAATATTAAGAACATAGAATCTTCACAATTTTGTGTGCAATTGAATGTTGGTGGTGAAGTACAAATTTTTAATCTCTGGAATTAAAGATATGCAGGTGCCATTCATTGAGACAGGAAACAGGGAGAGAGATCAAAGCATAAGATGAGCTTTATTTTTACCTATGTTAAGCTATAAAGAACTTTTTCACTATTTAAGTGAAAATAACAGGTAAGCCACTAGTTTGACTGGAAAGATTCAGATTATCTTATTCTCCTTTAAGATGATTGATTTAGGGTAGAATATGTAACCAAGTTCTTATCAGTTATGTGTAATACTAAATTTGCTGAGACCTCCTGGGAAAGATTCTCTTCTTTAATAAAAATAAATTCCTATGGATAAGGCTTGTATCTTCTTTTCTGTCTGAACATAGATTTATAGGGACCTGGTGCTTGGAACTGAAGATAGATTCTTTTGACTATTAGGCAAAAGCAAGTAAAATCACTAAGAAGTAGAGCCAGAGCCTGATATTCCTAAATTACTAAATTTACAAATTCTGGAATCATCCAACTTTGGATTTATTTTATATGAGAAAATAAAAACACTGCTTGAGCAACTTTTCTTTTTCTGTTATTTGTACCTGAGAGATTTCTAACCTGACTGAAGATTAAGAAGTGATCTGAAGATTATTCAGTGGAGTCAGTATAGGCAACTCTTTAAAAAGCTGAATGGTGATTAAGAGGGGAGAGATGCATTATTTAGATAAAGGTGTGGTATCAAGGAAAAGTGTTCTTTTTAACGGGAGAGAATTAAGAATATCTAGATGCTAACATTACCAGGGAAGTTACAACTGACAGAGAAATTTAAGGCAAGAGAGTACAACGAATAGAGGTGATCAAGTTAGAAAAGCCTTTGAAGGGATGAGACTTCTTTCTTTCTGATAGCAGTCAAGGTGGCATGGGAGGATGAACATAAAGTTTAAATGGCAGAGAAACATCATTGATTTTATTCCATTTCCCTCAGAACTCTTCATTCAATGCTTTTATTTTTTTCAACAACCAGAATATAGTTTAAAGTTCCGGATCATCACTGATGGAGATCACTAGGTAGATTTTCTATTTCATTCATTGGAATTGAATGCCTTCTAGAAAAAAGAAAAAAAGTGCATCAATATGTAAATACCCACATGAGGGACAGCCTGTGTGTTTGGAATGAGAAAGGCAGCAGCTGGTAGTGTCAGTAAATTGTCAAAGTCAGATTTCTTATGACCAGCTGGCTTGCTGAAGCACAAACTGTCCTGGAGAACCCAGAAGTCAAATTGGTACCAACTGAGAAGACATATATTAAACTGAAAGCCAAACTAAATAAAAAGATATAAGAAAAGAACAAGTTCTGAGTAGAAGAGAAAAAATGTAACATACCAAAGAGTTATTTGATAGTTGTTTTTAAAGATACAACTGAAGAGGTTTGCATTTACAGCCTCAAAGCCAAAAAAGCATTCTCTCATTACACTCAAGGGAGGAATGGAAGCATTTCAGCTGGCTACAGTAGGAACATACCAAGAAACCTCAATCTGTTATGTACACAATTTCCATAAACTGACATTCTTTGTTTAGCTCTTTCTTAACTGGATGGTACCAATAAATGAAATCTTAGAGCTATCACTGTAATTAACTTGAGTGTACAATGGCAGCATTTGCCTTCCTCAAAGTTAAGACTGATGCTAAACTGTTACTGAATACAGAAAGTTTAGAATTAACTCTTAAATGGAATAGCAGTAGACTGAAGGTCTGCTTTTTTATTTCAAAATACACCTCTCCTATAAGATTCTGTACATAGAAACCCATGCCATTAACATGATTTCCAGATGTAATTTTGGCAAACTTTTCATTTTTTAATTTGGTTAAACATGAATCTCAAACCATGTGAATGATTATATTTCACAGAACAGGATCATTTTGAGGCTGAAGGTTGAAACAGAAGATCCTAGTTGATTACATACTGAAACGATCTTTGGCTCCCAAATGATATGGAATGTGAGAATAATAATGACCCCACCCATAGCTTAGTTTCTTTACATACATGCCAAAAAATCCAAAAATCGAATTAATCACTCCCTGATTTATGTGATGTGAAAGCAATGAGAAACCAGTAATGAAGTTGTGGATCTTTCAAAAAGCAACTAACCAGGTAGAGAGGAACTGGCACGTGTTTAAAAAATATCTTATTTAATGTTTGGGCCAAAACTGTAAATTATTTTCAAATTATTTTCAGTTTATTAATACATTTCAGTGTTTCAGTGAACTAGGAGGAATTCTATTTGTTCAGCTGGAAGATGTTCCTCTTGGCATAATACCAAATTTACAAAAGCAGTGAAAGAAAGTGAAAACATTTTGAGTGTTTTAAGTGTAAGGAAGCAATAGGCTCCTCTCCGGAGAAGGCAATGGCAACCCACTCCAGTACTCTTGCCTGGAAAATCCCATGGATGGAGGAGCCAGGTAGGCTGCAGTCCATGGGGTCGCTAAGAGTCAGATGACTGAGCGACTTCACTTTCACTTTTCACTTTCATGCATTGGAGAAGGAAATGGCAACCCACTCCAGTGTTCTTGCCTGGAGAATCCCACGGACAGCGGAGCCTGGTGGGCTGCTGTCTGTGGGGTCGCACAGAGTCGGACATGACTGAAGTGACTTAGCAGCAGCAGCAGGCTCCTCTCCATGGAATTCTCTAGGTTCTCCAGGGATCTTCCTGACCCAGGGATAGAACCCATGTCTCCCGCATTTCAGGCATATTCTTTACTGTCTGAGCTACCAAGGAAGCTTTAAAACATAACACAAAGTACATTTTTTCTATATTTTTAGGCTTCTGAGAATGCTATTTAGATTTTCCATTTAGCTGAAAATTTGAAAAGTATTTAACTTTGCTATAAGTGAGGCATTTGTAGTTACACTAGGAACTGTAATATGTAACTGTAATTGCCTTTCCGACCACTTCTCTTTTTCTCCTTCCCTCCTATTTATATTGTTTTAACCTATTACTGTAATGTTAAATTGTCATTAATCTATCAGTGACACCAGGCTGCAAAATAAATGAATAAAAGTTTGTGGGTCACATATTGGCATTTAAAAAAGGAACAAAGATATTTAAAAGTTTTGTAATTATTTCTTATATTTTCATTTTATAAAAGTCATAGATATTTTAAAAAGTGCAAATTGCAAGATGAGATAATGAAAAAGTAATATAATATCTTCCATCATCTTACTACCTAAAGATAACCAGTAATGATATAAAATTCTCCAGCCTTTAACATTATGAATAGGCTTTCAAAATTAAAATATTTGGTGTAATACTTTTTGTGTAATTTGTATCATGGTATTTCAGTAAAAATTATCTTAAAATATTGCATCTATTTATTTATTGTATATATATATATACCTCTTTTATTTTGGGGGGCTCCAAAATCACTGCAGATGCTGATTGCAGCCATGAAATTAAAAGACACTTACTCCTTGGGAGGAAAGTTATGACCAACCTTGATAATATATTAAAAAGCAGAGACATTACTTTGTCAACAAAGGTCCATCTAGTCAAGGCTATGGTTTTTCCCGTGGTCATGTATGGATGTGAGAGTTGGACTGTGAAGAAAGCTGATCTCCGAAGAATTGATGCTTTTGAACTGTGGTGTTGGAGAAGACTCTTGAGAGTCCCTTGGACTGCAAGGAGATCCAACCAGTCCATTCTAAAGGAGATCAATCCTGGGTGTTCATTGGAAGGACTGATGCTAAAGCTGAAACTCCAATACTTTGGCCACCTCATGCGACGAGTTGACTCACTGGAAAAGACTCTGATGCTGGGAAAGGTTGAGGGCGGGATGAGAAGGGGACGACAGAGAATGAGATGGCTGGATGGCATCACCGACTCTGTGGACATGGGTTTGAGTGAACTCGGGGGGTTGGTGATGGACAGGGAGGGCTGGCGTGCTGTGATTCATGGGGTCGCGGAGAGTCGGACACGACTGAGCGACTGAACTGAACTGATATACCTCTTTATAATGACTTTATAATAGTCTGCTTAGTGAACATTTAGAATGATTATAATCTTTTACCATCATAAGTACTATAGATGATGTTTTATAATAATAGTCAAAAAACAAAAAATGCATGTAAGATGTTGGAAGACTGGTATGATAGTGGACTAAGGTATTAATGATGTCAGAAAGTTCAGACTCCTGCACAAAAAGATCTACCTTTACAGAGAAGCTTGCCAGGGCTGAGAGCCACATCTTGGAGTTCGCTTGTTACAGGCCAAAATTTACCCTTCTGTCAAACCCTACTTTTTCTTGATATGAACATAAGCTGAGTATAAAAGAAAAAGAACCTCTTGTATTCCTGGAAGTTTCCCCCACTGGGCAATAGTCAAACATTTTGAGAAGATTGTTCCAAAAAAAAAAAACAATGTTGGAGAAGTGAGGTTGAACTGCTACACACTTGCTCCATAGCTCTGAATTCCATTGATCCTGTTAGAATTGCAGACAGATTCTTTACCAGCTGAGCCACCAGAGAAGCCCATTAGACTGTCTACTTTGAGGAATTTTCCTAACTGTAACATCTTCTCTTAAAAAATATAAATTTCATGAGAGCAAGAATGTCTGTACAGAACCTTGAAAAATTCTTTCATAAAGCTGTTTAATACATGTTGACTATGTATAAAATCAAATCAGTCAATCCTAAAAGAAATCAACCCTGAATAATCACAGGAAGAACTTTTGGTGAAGCTGAAGCACCAATACATTGGCCACCTGATGTGAAGAGCCGACTTACTGGAAAAGACCCTGTTGCTGGGAAAGATTGAAGGCAAAAGGAGAAGAGGGCAGCAGCAGAAGAGGTGTATAGATAGCATCGCTGACTCAGTGGGCATGAATTTGAGCAAACTCTGGAAGATTGTGAAGGACAGAGAATCCTAGAGTGTTGCAGTTCATGTGAAGTCACAGAGTCAGCCATGACTCAGCAACTTAACAACAACAACATAGAAAAAAGCAGTACCTATAAGCTGTTCCACACTTTCAATCTCTGGGCTTTTGACATATCTCTCTTACTATTGCCTATAGGGCATATATGCTGTAATGGATTAAATATAACAATACTGTAAATTTAGGGCCTTATAAAAGAAAAGAAACATAAAATAAGTAAATGTGTCATTTAAGTAGATTATTCTCTTCCTTCATCACCCCAAATTAAGAAATTATGTGGAGTGGTATGCATGGGTCTTTTCAAATTTCTCTGGAACAACAGAGCATTCAGATGAATGATGTTCCAGATATTGTGCCTGCTCACTTGGAAAGGTGCTACCTTTTCCCAGAAGCTGTCCTTTTCTTTCCTTAGTGCCTTTTTTGCTGCTGTTAAAAGGACTACAAATCCTGAAAAGAATTTAGGTTAAAATTAGATTATCAGTTAAAAGGAATGGTAGGTAAATAGAATATTTACCAGAAAATTAATTCTGAGGGTAGCTTATAGAATTCTGTAATGTAGTTAAAAGAGTACCTTCAGTTCAGTTCAGTTGCTCAGTCATGTCCGACTCTCCGCGACCCCATGAATCACAGCACACCAGGCCTCCCTGTCCATCACCAACTCCCGGAATTCACTCAAACTCATGTTCACAGAGTCGGTGATGCCATCCAGCCATCTCATTCTCTGTCGTCCCCTTCTCCTCCCGCCCCCAACATTTCCCAGCATCAGAGTCTTTTCCAGTGAGTCAACTCTTCACATGAGGTGGCCAAAGTATTGCAGTTTCAGCTTTAGCATCAGTCTTTCCAATGAACACCCAGGATTGATCTCCTTTAGAATGGACTGATTGGATCTCCTTGCAGTCCAAGGGACTCTCAAGAGTCTTCTCCAACACCACAGTTCAAAAGCATCAATTCTTCGGCAATCAGCTTTCTTCACAGTCCAACTCTCACATCCATACATGACCACGGGAAAAACCATAGCCTTGACTAGACGGACCTTTGGTGGCAAAGTAATGTCTCTGCTTTTTAATATGCTATCCAGGCTGGTCATAACTTTCCTTCCAAGGAGTAAGCATCTTTTAATTTCATGGCTGCAATCAGCATCTGCAGTGAGTTTGGAGCCCCAAAAAATAAAGTCTGACACTGTTTCCACTTTTTTTCCATCCAGTTCCCATGAAATGATGGGACCAGATGCCATGATCTTTGTTTTCTGAATGTTGAGCTTCAAGCCAACCTTTTCACTCTCCTCTTTCACTTTCTCCAAGCCAGGCTTCAGCAATATGTGAACCGTGAACTCCCAGATGTTCAAGCAGGTTTTAGAAAAGGCAGAGGCACCAGAGATCAAATTGCCAACATCCTCTGGATCATGGAGAAAGCAAGAGAGTTCCAGAAAAACATCTATTTCTGCTTCATTGACTATGCCAAAGCCTTTGACTGTGTGGATCACAATAAACTGTGGAACATTCTGAAAGAGATGGGAATCCCAGACCACCTGACCTGCCTCTTGAGAAACCTGTATGCAGGTCAGGAAGCAACAGTCAGAGCTGTACATGGAACAACAGATTGGTTCCAAATAGGAAAAGGAGTACATCAAGGCTGTATATTGTCACCTTGCTTATTTAACTTCTATGCAGAGTACATCATGAGGAATATTGGGCTAGAAGAAGCACAAGCTGGAATCAAGATTGCTGGGAGAAATATCAATAACCTCAGATATGCAGATGACACTACCCTTATGGCAGAAAGTGAGGAGGAACTAAAAAGCCTCTTGATGAAAAGAGTACCTTAGGGTCTAAGTTTATTGGAGACTTGAAGTTTTGAATCTTATCTCTTAATGCTTGGGTTTGGTTCACTCCAAAACTGAACATTTACAAGGACATATTTTACATATTATTATTCTATCCTTATGATGGGGTGAAAATATCTTATTCTTGTCACACAAATCCATTAAATTGAAATACTAGCTTACTTAGTGGATATGTACCAATGGGGTTGTTAAAAAGATGCTTGCAAATTCTGTCAGCTCTACTATAATCAGAATCCTCCATTTTACTATCCAGAGTATCAACAGTTCAGTTCAGTCGTGTTTGACTCTTTGCAACCCCATGAACCGCAGCATGCCAGGCCTCCCTGTCCATCACCAACTCCCAGACTCCACCCAAAACCATGTCCATTGAGTTGGTGATGCCATCCAACCATCTCATCCTCCATCGTCCCCTTCTTCTCCTGCCCTCAGTCTTTCCCAGCATCATGGTCTTTTCAAATGAGTCAGGGGCCAAAGTATTGGAGTTTCAGCTTCAACATCAGTCCTTTCAACATCAGTCCAACAATGAGCACCCAGGACTGATCTCCTTTAGGATAGACTGGTTGGATCCTTTGCAGTCCAAGGAACTCTCAAGAGTCTTCTCCAACACCACAGTGCAAAAACATCAATTCTTAGGCGATCAGCTTTCTTTATAGTCCAACTTTCACATCCATGCATGAACACTGGAAAAACCATAGCCTTGACTAGACAGACCTTTGTTGACAAAGTGATGTCTCCGCTCTTAAATATGCTGTCTAGGTTGGTCATAACTTTCCTTCCAAGGAGTAAGCATCTTTTAATTTCATGACTTCAATCACCATCTGCAGTGATTTTGGAGCCCAGAAAAATAAAGTCAGCCACTGTTTCAACTGTTTCTCCATCTATTTGTCATGAAGTGATGGGATTGGATGCTATGATCTTTGTTTTCTGAATGTTGAGCTTTAAGCCAACTTTTTCAATCTCCTCTTTTACTTTCATCAAGAAGCCCTTTAGTTCTTCTTCACTTTCTGCCATAAGGGTGGTGTCATCTGCATATCTCAGGTTGATATTTCTTCTCGAAATCTTGATTCTAGCTTGTGCTTCTTCCAGCCCAGCATTTCTCATGATGTACTCTGCATATAGGTTAAATAAGCAGGGTGACAATATACAGCCTTCATGTACTCCTTTTCCTATTTGGAACCAGTCTGTTTTCCCATGTCCAGGTCTAACTGTTGCTTCCTGAAGTTAAAAAGTATAAAATTGTCTTACCAAATGCATCTTATACTCCAGTTCAGTTCAGTTCAGTTCAGTTGCTCAGTCGTGTCCGACTCTCTGCGACCCCATGAATCACAGCACACCAGGCCTCCCTGTCCATCACCAACTCCTGGAGTTCACTCAAACTCATGTCCACAGAGTCGGTGATGCCATCAAGCCATCTCATTCTCGGTCGTCCCCTTCTCCTCCCGCCCCCACTGAATATGCCACATTTCTCATATTTTTATATTTTTATTAATGCTGTACTCTTACCCACATTTTCAAGACTGATAAGTATCTTCTTTTCTTTAAGACTCAGCAAAGTGACAGATCTTTGGAAAATGTGCCAAAAAGCATCTTTATCAAAATATTTATGTCATTTTATCATAATTAGTGTCTGTTGCCTAATTAGAACATAGGTTCCTCAAAAACAAATTCTGCTAAGGTGTTGCTGAATAAGAACATTTAGTCTACAAGTCTAAAACTTGATGTTTTGAATATGTATTGATATATTAACTAGTCTAGAATTCAATTTGATAATGTGTTTAAAAGTACATTTCAGCTTTAAAATCTCATGTTTATATAATGGATCATTGGTTAAGACAGGTTAACAATTAATCTGAAATAGCAGAAGTCATGCTACCAGTTAAGCTCTGCTAACTCCTTCAGTACTGTTTGGTTGCTCAGTCTTGTCTGACTCTTTGTGACCCCATGGACTGCAGCAAGCCAGGCTTCCATGTCCATCAACAACACCTGGAGCTTGCTTAAACTCACGTTCATCAAGTTGGTGATGCTATCCAACCATCTCATCCTCTGTCAGCCCCTTCTCCTCTTTCCTTCAATCCTTCCCACCATCAGGTTCTTTTCCAATGAGTCAGTTCTTCACATCAGGTGGCCAAAATATTGGAGTTTCAGTATCAGCCCTTCCAATGAATATTCAGGACTGATTACCTTTAGGATGACTGGTTGGATCTCCTTGCAGTCCAAGGGACTCTCAAGAGTCTTCTCCAACACCACAGTTCAAAAGCATCAGTTCTTTGGCTATCAGCTTTCTTTATAGCCCAACTCTCACAACCATACATGACTACTGGAAAAACTATAGCTTTGACTAGACGGACTTTTGTCAGCAAAGTAATGTCTCTGCTTTTTAATATGCTGTCTAGGTTGGTCATAGCTTTTCTTCCAAGGAGCAAGTGTCTTTTAATTTCATGGCTGGAGTCACCATCTGTAGTGATTTTGGAGTCCAAAAAAATAAAGTCTGTCATTAGTTCCATTGTTTCCCCATCTATTTGTCATGAGTGAGGGGATGCCATGATCTTTGTTTTTTAAACACTGAGTTTTAAGCCAGCTTTTTCACTCTCCTCTTTCACTTTCATCAACAGGCTATTTAGTTGCTCTTTGCTTTCTGCCATATGGGTGGTGTCATCTGCGTATCTGAGGTTACTGATATTTCTCCCGGCAATCTTGATTCCAGCTTGTGCTTCATCCAGCCCAGCGTTCCTCATGATGTACTCTGCATAGAAGTTAAATAAGCAAGGTGACAATATACAGCCTTGACGTACTCCTTTTCCTATTTGGAACCAGTCTGTTGTTCCATGTCCAGTTCTAACTGTTGTTTCTTGACCTGCATACATTTTTCTTGGGAGGCAGGTCAGGTGGTCTGGTATTCCCATCTCTTTAAGAATTTTCCACAGTTTGTTGTAATCTACACGTCAAAGGCTTTGTCATAACCAATAAAGTAGAAGTAGATGTATTTCTGGAACTCTCATTTTTTTTGATGATCCAGTAGATGTTGGCAATTTGATCTCTGGTTCCTCTGCTTTTTATAAATTCAGTTTGAACATCTGAAAGTTCATGGTGCTCTTACTATTGCAGTCTGGCTTGGAGAATTTTGAGTATTATTTTACTAGCATGTGAAATGAGTGCAATTGTGTGGTAGTTTGAACATTCTTTGTCATTGCCTCTCTTTAGGATTGGAATGAAAACTGACCATTTCCAGTCCTCTGGCCACTGATTAGTTTTCCAAATTTGCTGGCATATTGAGTGCAGCACTTTCACAGCATCATCTTTTAGGATTTGAAATAGCTCAACTGGAATTCCATCACCTCCACTAGCTTTGTTTGTAGTGATGCTTCCTAAGGTCCACTTGACTTCACATTCCAGGATGTCTGGCTCTAGTTTGGTGATCATTTTGCCTTTTTGCATTTCTTTTTCTTGGGGATGTTCTTGATCACCACCTCCTGTACAATGTCATGAACCTCCATCCATAGTTCTTCACACACTCTGTCTATCAGATCTAATCCCTTAAATCTATTTGTCACTTCTACTGTATAATCATAAGAGATTTGATTTAGGCCATACTTGAATAGTCTAGTGGTTTTCCCTACTTACTTTAAGTCTGAATTTGGCAATAAGGAGTTCATGATCTGAGCCACAGTCAGCTCCTGGTTTTGTTTTTGCTGACTGTATAGAGCTTCTCAATCTTTGGCTGCAAAGAATATAATCAATCTGATTTTGTTATTGACCATCTGGTGATGCCCATGTGTAGAGTTCTCTTGTGTTGTTGAAAGAGGGTGTTTGCTATGACCAGTTCATTCTCTAGGCCAAGCTCTGTTAGCCTTTTCCTAGCTTCATTTTGTACTCCTAGGCCAAATTTGCCTGTTACTCCAGGTATCTGTTGACTTCCTACGTTTACATTCCAGTTCCCTATGATGAAAAGGGCATCTTTTTTGCATGATAGTTCTAGAAGGTCTTCACAGAACTATTCAGCTTCAGCTTCTTCAGCATCACTGGTTGGGGCATAGTCTTGGATTACTGTAAAATTGAATGGCTTGCCTTGGAAAAGAACAGACATCATTTTGTCATTTTTGAGAGTGTACCCATGTACTGAATTTCATGGGTTTGTTGATTATGAGGGCTACTCCATTACTTATAAGGGATTCTTGCCCACGGTAGTAGATATAATGGTCATCTGATTTAATTTTACCCATCCCATTCCATTTTAGTTCACTGATTCCTAAAATGTCAATGTTCACTCTTGCCATCTCCAGTTTGACCACTTCTAATTTATTCTGATTTGTAGACCTAACATTCCAGGTTCCTATGCAATATTTTTCTTTATAGCATTGAACTTTACTTCCATCACCAGTCACATCCACAACTGGGTGTTGTTTTCACTTTGGCTCTGTCTCTTATTCATTTTGGAGTTATTTCTACAATTTTCTCCAGTAGTGTATGTGGTACCTACCAACCTGGGGAGTTCATCTCTCAGTGTCCTATCTTTTTGCCTTTTCATACTGTTCATGGGGTTCTGATAGATAAGGATTAGAGGTTTATGGAAGTTTCCTGTTGGGAAAAACTGGGGAAAACTGGGTCTTGTTCTGATGGGTGGGACCATGCTCAGTAAATCTTGAATCCAATATTCTGTTGATGGGCGGGGCTGAGTTCCCTTCTTGATGTTTGACCTGATACCAAACTATGGTGGAGGTAATAAAGCAAATGACAACCTCCTTCGAAAGGCCCCATGCACACACTGCCACACCCAATACCCCAGCTCTGCAGCAGGCCACCACTGACCCACACCTCCACTGGAGACTCCTGAACAGTCACAGGCAAGTCTGGGTCAGTCTCTTGTGGGTTCACTGCTCCTTTCTCGTGGGTCCTGGTGCACACAAGGTTTTGTTTGTGCCCTCCAAGAGTCTGTTTCCCTATTCCTGTGTAAGTTCTGTAATCGAATCCCACTGGCCTCCAAAGTCGAATTCCCAGGGGATTCTCAGTCCCCTTGCCAGATTCCCAGGTTGGGAAATCTGGTGTGGGTCCTAGAATTTCCTTAACAGTGGGAGAATTTCTTTGGTATAATTGTTCTGCTGTTTGTGGGCCGTCTGCTCTGTGGCTCTATGGTGGGGTTAATGGTGATCTCCTCCAAGAGGGCTTATGCCACTGGCTAACCCTTTAGTTTTGAAACAGGAAAATAAATTATATTTCTTTTATTTTTGAAGTTAATAATACTTGTAAAGGATTGTTTCTTATTTTATTCTGCTTAGCTTTACTTTTTGGTTTTGTCAGTTTTTTAACCCAAATTTCTTAATTTGTATCCAAACATAATCAGACATTTCCATTTACCATCATTAATTAGCCCACATCCCCTAATCATCTTTAAATATATATCTAATTATATTACTTAATACTTGGAAAATGTGAATGTGGTTATTGTTCTCAGAATTCTACTTTCCTTCCTTGATTTCCAACAAAAATTTGTTTTTTTGAAAATTTCCAAAAAAAATTTTTCAGTCTCTCAAAGACCTTTCTGTTGACATAAGAGCTTATCTTTAGGGGGATGTTTGGCCTGTTGCTTTACTCTAGACATTTCTGACAACTCATCTTCCTGACTTGACCTGAAGTTCTACAAGTCTGAACCATAAAGAAAGCACAGGCAGCAAAAAGCGACTGTATGTGCACAAGAACACTGAGCTTTTTAAGATGCTAATTTAGTGGGGCATGTGTAAGCGCCACAGCAGTTGGTAATGCTTAATTTAAGCATTAATAGTAAATGGAAGCATTACGATTTATTTATCATTTGAGGAAATTAGTAATTCAGTAATCATTGAATAAAATTCAAGAAGAACAACTTAATTATATTTTCTTCAGCAATAAAACAAAATAGCTTATTTAAATTTTAAAATCCCTCTGAGCTTTCAGCAAGGAGTCTATGAAACTGATGAATTTGTATTACCCTGAGTACATGTGTGCTAAGTTGCTTCATTGCAACCCTATGGACTGGAACTTGCCAGGCTCCTCTGTCCATGGAATTTTTCAGGCAAGAATACTGGAAAGGGTTTCCATTTCCAACTCAGGGGATCTTTCTGACCCAGAGATTGAACCTATGTCTCTTTGGTTCCTGCATTGTCAGGTAGGTTCTTCACCACTAGCACCACCTGGGAAGTCCATATTACCCTTTGTATAAGAATTCATTCAAAATGATTTTGCCAAGATATGTTGATAGCATCACTAATGGATAAAATTAATTTAAAAATTAAAAGAATATAAGTAATATTGGATAAATTATCTATTACAAAAAAAACACACATCCTCTTTTTCTTTAAAGAACATAAAAAGAGAGACAACTTTGAAAATGTGAAGTACATTTAAATTATTTTTCTAAGATTTTATCTGTAATACTGTTGTATAATCATCATACTAAGGAAAATTTTTAAATTAATTTCTAATTAAATCATAATTGTCCATGATACTTTAAATAGAAAAAACTTGCCCTGCTTTCTTGAATGGTTTTCTTTATATGTATGCCTTAAATATGCATTTTGAGGATTATCTTGAAAATATTTCCTCTAAAAATATTTTTTTTACTTCTTCAAGAATAATTAAACATGGTCTTAATTTTTAAATTGAATTCAGACCAAACTGTCATAAGCTAGAGACTGATTTATGTTGAGTCTCACCTGAAAGGTAGAGCAAAGATGGAAATGAAATAAACACATGCAATAATATTTTTTAATAATCTAGCATCTTTACCGGAGAAGGCAATGGCAAGCCACTCCAGTACTCTTGCCTAGAAAATCCCATGGATGGAGGAGCCTGGTAGGCTGCAGTCCTTGGGGTCGCTAAGGGTCGGACACGACTGAGCGACTTCACTTTCACTTTTCACTTTCACACATTGGAGAAGGAAATGGCAACCCACTCCAGTGTTCTTGCCTGGAGAATCCCAGGGACGGGGGAGCCTGGTGGGCTTCCGTCTATGGGGTCACACAGAGTCGGACACGACTGAAGTGACTTAGCAGCAGCAGCAGCAGTAGCAGCAGCAGCAGCATCTTTACACACTTATTTTCTATGTAATTATGGCCAAGTTATTCTCTCTGAACTTCTCCTTCCTCATCTTGATTTAGAGAAAGATGGTAATTACTCTGTAGAGTTCTTGTGATAATTAAATGAGTTAATACCACTAGCACCACCTGGAAAATCCAAATATTACTTAAAACACTAATAATTCTGAGAGATGTTGTTGTTGTTCAGTCACTCAGTCATGTCCAACTCTTTGAGACCCCATGGACTGCAGCACACCAGGCTTCCCTGTTTATCATCAGCTCTCAGAGGGTGCTCAAACTCATGTCCATTGAATAGGTGATGCCATCCAACCATCTCATCCTCTGTCATCCCCTTCTCCTCCTGCCTTTAATCTTTCCCAGCATCAGGGTCTTTTTCAATGAGTCAGTTCTTCACATCAGGTAGCCCGAGTATTGGAACTTCATTTTCAGCATCAGTCCTTCCAATGAATATTCAGGACTGATTTACTTTAGGATTGACTGGTTTGATCTCTTTGCAGTCCAAGGGACTCTCAAGAGTCTCCTCCAACACCACAGTTCAAAAGCATAATTTCTTTGGTTCTCAGCCTTCTTTATAGTCCAACTCTCACATCCATACATGACTACTGAACAAAACATATCTTTGACTATATGGATCTGTGTTGGCAAAGTAACGTCTCTGCTTTTTAATATGCTGTCTAGGTTTGTCATAACTTTTCTCCCAAGGAGCAAGTGTATTTTAATTTCATGGCTACAGTCACTATCTGCAATGAATTTGGTGCCCAAGAAAATAAAATCTGTCACTGTTTCCATTGTTTCCCCATCTATTTGCCATGAAGTGATAGGACCAGATGCCATGATCTTAGTTTTCTGAATGTTGAGTTTTAAGCCAGCTTTTTCACTCTTCTCTTTCATTTTCATCAAGAGGCTTTTTCATTCCTCTTCACTTTCTCCCATAAGGGTGATGTCATCTGCATATCTGAGATTATTGATATTTCTCCTAGCAATAATTCTGAGAGATGTAACAATAAAATATCTCTTTGTCACCTTTCTGCATAACTATTAGAGATACTAAGTGCTTTGGCAACATTAAACAACCTGTTAAATATTAACAAGTTTAAAAAAAATATTAATCCTACCAATATTTATTTATTAAACAATAGGAGGCAAGGTTCAATATTTATTATTCAGTTAAGATTAGATATCCCTGAGTCTTGTCCAACACTTATATAGTGTTATGAACTGAATGCGTTTATCCCTCCAATATTCACATTTTGAAATCCTAACCTTATGCTTGTGACAACATTTGGATATAGAGCCTTTATGGAAATGGAGTAACTAATGCTAAATGGAAGTAACTAGGGTTAATGAGGGCTTCCCAAGTGACTCAGTGGTAAAGAACCTTTCTGCAATGCAGAGGACCCAGGAGACATTGGTTTGATCCCTCAGGAAGGATCCTCTGGAGAAGGGAATGGCAACTAACTCCAGTATTCTTTCTGGGAAAATCCCACAGACAGAAGAACCGAGCAGGCTATGATCCATGGGGTCATAAAGAGTTGGACACAAGTAAAGCAACTAAGGACTATTGCATAAAGTTAAACAGAGCTTCCAAGATGGCACAGTGATAAAGAATATGCCTACCAGTACAGGAGACAAATTCCATCCCTGAGTCAGAAAGATCCCTTGGAGAAGAAAATGACAACCCACTTCAAGGTTCTTGCCTGGAAAATTCTATGGACAGAGGAGACTGACAGGCTACAGTCCATGGGGTCACAAAGAGTCAGACATGACTGATACTGAGGACAAACTCAAGGTTAAATGAGGTCATATTGATGGAGCCCCAGTCCAATAGGATTGTTGCCTTTTAAGAAAATGGATTATTATGCTTTTAAGGGTATACCATATACCTTAGAGGAGCTTATCTGTGTGTGTGTGTCTCACACATGCATACACAAGCACACATACACAGATATGTACACACAGAAAAGGGGAAGTGAGGAAGCAACAAGAAGGCAACTGTCCACAAGCAAGAAAAAAAAGAATTCACATCAGGAACTGAATTGGTCAAGGACCATGATCTGGGATTTCTAATCTCCAGAACAGTGAAAAAGAAAGTTCTGTTGGCACCCAGTAGACTTAGACACATATTAATGACAATTTTTAGTACAATTCTTATAGCATTACTGATTATGCTATTATGTGTCATATTACTTGTAATATTTTATTAGTCATATTTTAGAAAACTGAAAATAAGCAAAAGAGTTTTTAAAATATTAAGCACATATTCTGAATTCCTATATGCCTACATACTACTATAGAAGCAATATTTGGTTTACAGTAGATTTTCCCTTAAAGGAAATTGCAGTTTTGTTAGGCACAAAAGACATAGAGAAGTTGAAATTACAGACCAGTGTAAAATTAAAATTAAGATTTGGAAAATTTTGATGTAGGTAGTCTGCCATAGGTATACAGAAGTTCATTTCTATATTTTTATCCACAATTCATGGTTTTTAATCTCTATTCTTTATAGTTAAATATTCCCAGGCTAACAAATTTGTGTGGTTCCTTTATTGCTCTTACTGCTGTTGAGGAAAGTGATCTGATTTAACAGAGGCAGAAGGTTCTGAAAAGCTAAACTTTCTGGGTTTTTGCATTTTATTTGAGCTGACAGAAGGAAATAGCATTTATTCCAACAATGAATATAAATATTGGCAAAATTTCATCACTTTGGCCAATCATTTGTGGCCAATAAGTAACCCCTGCCTACCCCTCATATGTGTAAGTGCTATTCAAAGGGATAATATAAATGGACAAATTCATCACCTTAATCACAAACCTTGACAAGTTTAGGACAAAAATCCAAGTGGTCTAGGAGAGCAATAAAAATTTGTCCTAGTTTTAAGGTGAACTAATCAAAGAAAAAGTAAAAGAAAGATAAAGACACCAAAGGATGGATAATCAAGACAAGTCTGGGAACAGTCTTCAAAGATAATTTTAATAAGAAATATCAATTTTAACAGTATCTTTTATTTACCCTAAATGCTTCCCCTGTGTCTCCACCCTCTGCCCCCAGTAATAATTAGTTTTTAGACACAAAAGAAAATGTTTGTTTCTTTTATCAAGTTTCTTGATAACTTTTTAAAAATCTACTCAATGATCAGAGTCTGAATACCTAAGTTTGAAAATTGTTGCGTTTGTTCCCAAATGCAAACATTCGATTCATAAGAATAAAATTAAGAACTTGGCTTTTAAATGTGGAAAACTCAATTCTAATCAGTCTTAAGTGTTATTCATGTATGCCTGAAAACCTATAAGTTGAACAAGATGAAAAAATAGTGCTTGATGCCCTAATTTTCTTCCTTTGAAACCCATTCCCTATGTTCTTGGCTCAGATAAGTTCTATTTTGATTAGCTTCTGGGAATCCTTTGCTAGTTCTACTCATTATAAAGTATATTAATAGTTTTATAGCTAGAGTTATAGGCATAAAAGTTAAAAGCAGCATTTTAACATTTTTATTTCTAAGATTTCCATATTTGTCCTATTTTTTTCTATTGTTGCCTATTAGTATTTTATGGCTATCTTAGCATCTCAATTTAAATTTAAAATTTAAGAGTTCATTTTCACCTTTATTCCCTATACAACGCCTTCATCCATCAGACTTCAGGTGTTCATTCATCCTGGACTTTATATTTCATGATTTTGGTTTTGTAAAGACTATCTTGATTCTTAGCTGATTATTCAAATTTATATATAAGGAACAATGCTGATCAGAACAGAAAGTTTTTGTGAGTTTCTAGTTCAGCTGTTCAAGTCACTCACTGCTTGCACTCTGGCCTTATTGTTGATTCTGTACATACTGATTTTGCTCTTGCTTCAGAGCTTTTGCACTATAGTTTTCCTTTGACTAGAATGTTCTTCCTCTGCATGGCTTTCCTCTTCTATTTTTTTAGGTTTCTGTTCAAACCTACCTTCTCAGGAGGCCCTTCCTGGCCAGACTCCTTATCATTACAGCACCATTTAATTGGTAGGCTCCCTTTCCTGCTTTAATTTTCTCTCTCTCACTTCATATTGAATAGTATGTAATTAGAGTGTTTCAATCGAGTTTCATTCATTTCCCTAGTAAGAATGTAAAATGTAAGGTCCATGGGCCAAGAACTTTGTATTTTTCACTGTCATATTCCCATCTTTAGAACACTCTCTGATGCCTATTAGGCATTTATTGTTGTTTTGTTGCTAAGTCCTGTCCAACTCTTTGCAACCCCATGGACTGCAGCAAACCAAGCTTTCCCGTCCTTCACTTTATTCCAGAGTTTGCTCAAATGGACTCAAGTGCCCATTGAGTCAGTGATGTTATCTAACCATCTCATCCTCTGCTGCCCCTTTCTCCTTTTGCCTTCAGTCTTTCCCAGCATCAAGGTCTTTTCCAATGAGTCAGCTCTTCACTTCAGGTGACCAAAGTATTGGAGCTTCAGCATCAGTCCTTGAAGTGAATATTCAAGGTTGAGTTCCTTTATGTTTGACTGTTTCGATCTCCTTGAAGTCTAATAAGGCATTTAGTAAATATTAATTTAGAGCTTTCCAGGTGGCACAGTGGTAAAGAATCCACCTGCCAATACAGGGGATACAAGAGATGCAGTTTTGATCCCTGAGTTGGGAAGATCTCCTGGAACAGGAAATGGCAACCCATTACAGTATTTTTGCATGGAAAATTCTGTGGACAGAGGAGCCTGGCGGGGTACAGTCCAGGGGGGCAGGGTTGCAAAGGGTTGGACATGACTGAGCACACACACACACAAATATTTATTTATTGAATAAATTACAAATATATGCTGCTGTTTCCCCTTCTTTGCCCCCCAATATACACACACACACACACACACACACACACACACACTGAATGAGAAAACTGAACCCTGGGCTCATAAGTACCTGGGGCTAGTCAAGAAGCAAGTTTTTCTTTCTGAACCTTGGTTGGGGAAAGAACAGACTAGCCCAGACTCTCATTTATTGGGAGAGTAAGGAGGGCATGGTTAGAGCTCTGCTATCCATTTCTTCCTTTCTGCTCCCTTTGTGGTAGTACCGAAATACCTCAAATCCTCTTAAATCTGCCCCTCTACTGCATGTCAGGGCTTCACAAGTGGTGCAGTGGTAAAGAACCCATTGCAAGAGACGTATGCCTGGAAAATTCCATGGACAGAAGTGCCTGGCAGACTACAGTCCATGGGGTCACCAAGTTGGATATGACTGAACAACTGATCACACAAACACTAGTACAAGTTAAAAAAAACCTTTTTTTGTTTGTTTGTTTAGAAACCAATTTCAAGGCTATGCTAGGAGCACATGCTATGACCAGCTTTCCAACACACATGAATAGGGAAAGGATTTGGTCCCATTTGTTTTACAAATGGTCCTTCAGTTGATTATCATAAATACATGATCCAAAACTCCTTACTTTTATCCATACCAGCTAGCTTTGTGCAAGGCTTTCTGCATCTCCTCGAAGGAGATTCTCCCATGTAGCCTTCTGGCAATGCTTTCAGAAATAATAATTAAATAAGATGAACAATTCCATGATAATTGTTGTTTCAATAACATTTTCTTAGCATTTTAAAAAGCTTTGATGGGGAGGGGGAAAGAGGTATGCCCAGTCTACCATCTAGGTCTTCAAACAATATTTCAATTAGGAGACTTTCAAGAGCTTATGTTTTCACATAATTTCTCCTATGTACTGACCTTGTTTAGTCCTAAGTCATGCCTGATTCTTTTGCAATGCTACGGACTGTAGCCTGCCAATCTCCTCTGTCCATGGGATTTCCCAGGCAAGAATAATGGAGTGGGTTGCTATGCACTTCTTCAGGAGATCTTCCTGACCCATGGATCAAACCCATGTCTCTTGTGTCTCCGGCATTGGCAAGCATCTTCTTTACCACTGAGCCATCAAGGCAGCTCTCTCTTATGGATACTCGGAAACTATTTCAGAATTAATAGAATTATAGAGGTTTCTCTACTTGCCGTATTAGATTTCCAAATTCTTCCTCTATTAACAAGACACAGGCAATAAGAAAAATTCAAGTTAACCTTTAAAAAGGAATTGCAGCTTCTATAAACAAACAAACAAATTAAAAAGGAAAAATTAGGCCAGATGAATGAAAGCAAACAGTACTCAAACTCATAAACATCTTCACAGCTTGGCCTCTCCCTCAAAATCCAAAAACCCGACACACATTCCAGAGGCACAAAGACCTCCTGAAATCCTTTATAGGCCCTACCCACAAAGCTTAGAAAACTTCCCTGCAAGCATAAATCAAATTTGTGAGCCATTATAGCTAGAAAGGAGAAGGAAAAATGCATTTTGTCTCATCAACTCCAGGTTGAAATATGTTGTTTTTCTTGATTTAATGATTTAACTAATCCTGTAAACTTTATTCAACAATAAGTTCAGTGGGCTCAATTATTCAGGTTGTCTTTTTTCTTCTCTCTTTTATTTTTTGTAAAGCTTTCCTCATTCTGTTGTACTGCTGTAGTCTTTGAGGAAGTCAAGGTAGCAAGCATGGTAGAAATGGTGTCAATATGCTTTAAATTCCGGTAATGGCCATGGACAAAGAAATACCCGCATGCTAGGGGCAGTAGAAAATGTGCCACTCTTCAGGTCCACTCCCACATTGATTCACCCTCCTGCAGCTGGGCTATACAGATCCTGGCCCTTGAAGGTGGGATTTACATAATTGTGGCATTTACATAATTTTGGAGCTTCTGCTCAAATGTGCGTATTGTTTAGTCAGTATGTTCTAAGAGAGGCTTTCTTTTAAAAGCCTTTTCTGCTTCATTTTTCTTCCCCCTGGGGAGAAAATAAAGCTGAAAAAACATGAAAATTTAAGAGGTCAGGAGCAACAGCTGTTAAGCCAGCCACACAATTCTTATAGCAATGAGCAACAAAATGTCTGTTTCCTGGTTTATATTATTAGTTTGATGCTATTTTCATAATTTAAAAGAAAAAAAAATGATTACAAATACCAAATAAAATTAAAGGTCATAAAAATGAACATACTTATCTTTATCACATTTCCAGAATTTAAGAGCCCTCAACCCTAAAATCAAATCAGTCATAAGTTAGACCTGATAGATTAGCAATAAACATTGGGTAATGAAATATGATTAATCAATGTAATAGCAAAATATAAGTTAAATAGGATAGTTGATTCCTATATAATGAGATTTCTTTTAACCTTACAACCAAATGATCAAATAATGTAGATAATCCTAAATTGTATTAGTTTTTTGAGTTTGAAAGAGCTGGTATGATTCCCAATTTGATCATCTCCATGTATTAATTTTTTCATTAAAAAATTTAATTATATAACTTACTTCAGAGAGTGTTACCTGAATTAAATGAGATAATGTATGTACATCATGCAATAGTAGCTAAAGTGCCTATTCTACAATATTAAAGGTCACAAGTAAGTTTCAGAAGACCCAGGTTTGAGTGTCAACTGAGACACTTCCCAATTTTGAGTCTTTTCAAGTTTATTGGCCCTGAATTTTAATACCTTTAATATTTTTTCTTCATAAAATTAATGCTAAAGTTGCACGTATTTTTATGAGGATTAAATTAATGAAGTTAATTCATTTATTGAAATGATTTTTATTTGAGATAAAACAGTTGACCCAAAACACACCTGTCCACATTAAACTGAGTCTAGCAGTTTTACCAAAATTTTACACACAGAATACTGCTGCTGCTGCTGCAAAGTCACTTCAGTCGTGAGTCGTGTCCGACTCTGTGCGAGCCCATAGACGGCAGCCCACCAGGCTCCCCCGTCCCTGGGATTCTCCAGGCAAGAACACTGGAGTGGGTTGCCATTTCCTTCTCCAATGTGTGAAAGTGAAAAGTGAAAGTGAAGTCGCTCAGTCATGTCCGACTCGTAGCGACCCCATGGACTGGAGCCTACCAGGCTCCTCCGTCCATGGGACTTTCTAGGCAAGAATACTGGAGTGGCTTGCCATTGCCTTCTCCGACACACAGAATAATTTAACACAAATGAAAATCAGTTCTATCCAAAGGTAAAGTTATAGCCCTTCTATTCTACTATCTGAGTAATACTAAAGAGAAGGGAATAAATCACTAAACAATAGTTCCAAGTATTGTATCTTTAGCTAAAAGATAGGTTGACACATTTTTTGAAAGATTTTTTAAAAGAAGCAATGGAAAGAGACAAAACAAATTATATAGCTAAGGAAAAAGACATAGAAGAAATTTAACTCATTGGCACTAATTTTGGCATATCCACTGCTTTTAAAAGAGATTTCTTCTGGAAAATATGACTCCAAGTCCCAAAAGGATTAATTGTTTTAATTTATTTTAGTGTTTTGCAGCATGTTGGGGAAGTTTGTTTAAGACAGTGTTTCCTTATTTTTCTCAAAGTCTGGTTACAGAGTCTGAGATTACTATAGAAAAAAGTATATATTTACTCATACTTTACTTCTTTTTGTTCGTTGATATGATTAATAAAACATTTACAGTTGCTATTTTCTTATAATCAAGTGAACATATCGTGAAAGAAGATGTAATTATTCAAGTATGAATACTAATAGGTGGCTCAGTGGTAAAGAATCCACCTGCAATGCAAGAAAGGTGATGCAAGTTTGATTCCTGGGTCAGGAAGATGCCCCGAAGGAAGAAATGGCAACCCACTCCAATATTCTTGCCTGAAAAATCTCATGGACAGAGAAGCCTGTCAAGCTACAGTCCAGGGGTTATGAAAGAGTCTCAGACACAACTAAGCACACACACCCACATACTAATTAACAAACCAAATAAAAATTCCAAGGATTACACTTGATTGAAGTTTGTTTTCCGTATTTGCAATCACACTTTTAGAAATAACTGGCTTGCCAAGTTACTTTTATTTCTCACCTCATATTAAAAGTTTCTTTTGCATATTTTTCACATTAAGAAGAAATCCAAATTATTTTGAATTGGCTGTTGTGTTGCAGGTTCATGAATACATTACTTATTAGCAAAACTGCTATATAAATAAGCCTAAAGGAAAGTAATAAAAATCCTCTGGGACTTTAGCCAAAGTTTTATTAGGAGAAGACCAATGAAGTGTGATTAAGGATGTGTATTTTGCTTTAAGATTACATGCAATTACAATGAGTAGCAACAAAGTTGGAAAAGGGGATCTTAAAACATAGAAATTATTATACCATCTTCACTTTACCTAATAAATCATTGATCTAGAAATAAAAGTGTATTACCTGTGAATGGATGGATGAGCATTTTCAGGAGAAAGATTTATTTTGATTTTGATTCCTTGAATTAGTCACATACTTACCTTCTCCTGTCTTTTCAGGGCTGTTATGATAGATACAAATAGTATTTCATACATATTAATTCTGATAGCAAGGATGTTTTTCTCTCTTGAAATGGACAAAAACTGTCACTCTGAATTTAGCCTTATCTTATATATTTGGTAAAAAGAATTTATTTTTTCTATGCTTAATTTCAATCATTATGTTTCAACATTTCAGGCAAATAATGGCTAGTTTCACTAGTCTTTCTCATTTCTATATTTTAAATTCTACTTTTATGCCTAGGCTCATTCTCTAGGCATTCAAATAGCTGAAGAAGATTCTATTCTAAAAAGTATCAGACACACATGCACATACACACATATCCATTTTGATGTCTTACAGTTCTCTTCTTCACAGTCATATTGCTAAAGTGTAATCTACACTCTCTTTCCATATTCTTCAGTTCAGTTCAGTCACTCAGTCATGTCCGACTCTTTGCGACCCCATCAATCACAGCACGCCAGGTCTCCCTGTCCGTCACCAACTCCCGGAGTTCACTCAAACTCATCTCCATCAAGTCGGTGATGCCATCCAACCATCTCATTCTCTGTTGTCCCCTTCTCCTCCCGCCCCCAATCCTTCCCAGCATCAGAGACTTTTCCAGTGAGTCAACTCGTCGCATGAGGTGGCCAAAGTATTGGAGCTTCAGTTTTAGCATCAGTCCTTCCAATGAACACCCAGTATTGATCTCCTTTAGAATGGACTGGTTGGATCTCCTAGCAGTCCAAGGAGTTTTACTTTTTCTTTGACCCAGGATAATTGGATTCCCTTTCTATCATGTGATTAAAATTGATCTTTTTCCTGGAGAAGGAAATGGCAACCCACTCCAGTAATCTTGCCTGGAGAATTCCATGAACAGAGGATTCCATGGGGTTGCAGAGTCAGGCATGACTGAGCAGCTGTCACTCACACTCATTCTTAACAGTGCCCTTCCTAAATACCATGGGGAATACAACAGTTTCCAGAGAAGCACTTTGAGCACTCAGAGCTTTGTTTTCTAACTGGTGTTCCTCAGCCGCCTGCCCAGCAATTACTCCTCTGGTTCCAGCATATATCTTCTGAGAATTAATAATGAACAATGTTTCAAAGCAAGGTTTCACATTTAACCGTGATTCATACAGTTTATGCCTACATATGCTCTAGATTTGGAGGATGGTGATTCATTTGATAAGAGATAGTATTTAGATTAGTCATTGTTATGTGCATTTTGATACATTTTTTGCTTCTCAATAAAAGGTGATTCGATGCTTCAGTGAATTATTCACAGATTTAAAAAATAATGTATATGTGTAAATACAAGTACTTTACTAGAAAGCAAGTATCTTTAAGGAATTCCAGGTGTTTAACATGGCCCCATAACTTTCTTCATAAGTAAGGAGGCTAGATAAATGGTGCTTGATGATAAAGTACTCCACCTCCTATTGGAAAATTAACATTATTTACCAAGAAGGAATTAGAGGGCAGAGATTTGCATTGCTGAAGAGTAAAAAACCACTGAAAATATTTTCTACATGCAAGAAGGAAACATGTATATTGAGAGCAAAGAGAAGAACAAGTGACGGTGCATGATAAAGTTTTTTTTAATGATGAAAAACTTAATGGTTCATTAGTGTTTCTAGAGTTTAACTTCTAACAGGCAAGCTGGGGATTTTAGATAGAATGATCCAGTTTAGTTTCTCAAAGCCTAGCTGCTGTAGCCACAGTATAGGATCTCTTCCTATTAGACTGCTACTCCATTGAAAGGTTGCAGCTCCCTAGAGTTCTTTTTAAGAACAAACTATGGTTAAAGTTGTTGCTTTGAGGGAACTGAAGAACCTAATATAGCCCCTGGCCAGTATTGCTCCGAGGTCTCAAGTGTTATTTCTCTGGGAAACTTTGCACATGGTACAGGAGCTTAAGAGTAGCATTGTCTTCTTGTCTTAATTTCTGTACTGGGAATTTCAGGAAATAAACTATGATATGAGGAATTCAAACACATCAGACCTATCTTACTTTCATTTAATTATTTTGAACAATTGAAATCTTGCTAGACACTGGTTTCTCTGACTGGGTCTTTATAGCCAACTGCTTCTTACTCAGTCACCTTTTCAGTCACCTTTTCAGTAAGGGGCTCTCAGATAACCAACTCAACTCCTTGGTTCTTGAGACAGCATTCTTTTTCTATTAAGATCTCAGTTCTGTCTTTGAATCCTGACTGGATGTCTCTCTGCTCTCACATTTTCTTGGCTTTTCTTCTTTGATCCACTTGTCAGTTTTATCACTTGACCTCCTCATGGTTTCCCATTCAAACCAGAGGAGGTTAGGTAGTTGATGACCCACAACTCCTGCCTTGTGGATCACGTTTTATTAAATTCTGCTTTTGCTGAGATACTGAGCATACTTAAATAACAACCCAAACATTTAAGTTTGGATAGGAATGGGTTGGTTTATCAAGTAGGACAGTGTACTTGTCCTTTAGGAGGAAATATTCAAGAGAGTTAAGGGAGAAGATGAATGGGAATTTCACTTTACACGTCTTAGGACAACGTGACTGTCTCATTCAGTAAATGAAGCTAAAGTTTCTCCTGGATCCCAGAATTCGAACCATATTTATAAATGTATAATTCAACTACTGTATGGTTTAAATGGGCTTGTTGGGCTAGCCTGGTAAACAATACCATTTTTACCATTTTCTACAGAGAAAGTATTTTCCAATTTATGTATCAGACAACTCAATGAACTTTTAAAAAACAACCAGTTTTTATGTTGGAACTATGTGCAGCAGTTTCTTTACAGTTGTACATAAAGTGTTTTTACTGTAAAACTGAGTTAATGTGTACAAATAGACCTTTATGCCATAATAAAGTTACTAGTACTTACAAAAAAAAATAAAATAAAATTGATCTTTTTAAGGAAATGATTTGTTGCTGATACCAATGGATCTCTTACTCCTTATTCACTTTATAGCAATATTTAATAATGTAATCATTTCTTTTTTAAACCAATATTTTTTTTTCTGATTCAGCAAGCTTGTCTACTATATTCCCTACCTCTGTGGTTGCTATCTCAGTTTCCTTTACATTTCCTTTGAGTTTGTTTTGGGCAACTTGGATTGTATTTTTAGCCTCTTTCCCCATCTCCTCTGTATAGTTTCTTGGAAGTTTACATAAATTTACACAATTTAAAAAACCATCTGATATCATGGTGCCTCCATATCCATGCCCTAGCCAAGGTGTATATATTGAAGTACCTTCTTGATATTTCTGCTTAAATGTCTTATAGGCATTTCAGCTTAACATGTTCCAAACTGAACTTTTCACCTTCTCCTCAGTCTTCCACCCACCAAATGATTCTTCTATTTATCGCTACAAATAACATTAACATCTGGCATTTCCAAAGCCAGAAGTAAAGATATAATTTTGATTGCTCATATTTTTTCATTCTCAAATCCAAATAATTAACAAATCTTGTCATTTTCATTCTTCATTTTCACTGCCTCTATATTAGTCCCAACCACCATATTCTCTTCCCTGGATATTAAAATGATTTCCTAAGTAGTCTCATTGCTAAGTTGTTATAGTCATATCTGACTTTGTGACCTCATGGACTGTAGGCTCCTCTGTCCATGGGATTTTCCAGGCAAGGATACTGGAATGGATTACCATTTCCTTCTCCAGGGGATCTTCCCAACCCAAGTCTTTTATCTCCTACATTGGCAGGCGGGTTCTTTACCACTAGCACCACCTGGGAAGCCTATAACTAGTCTCATTAATTCTTGTCTTATCTTCAACAGTTAATTTTTACAGCACAGTTGCAACATTTCTTAAAAACAAAGATCTGATTATGTAATTTTTCTAAAAAAATTAAAACCTGTTCGTCAATTCTTATTGTACTTATAACCAAATCCAAGCATGGTTTCCAAGGTCCTTCATTATGTAGGTCTTGATTATATTACCGGCCTCATATTCTGTTCTTCCTATTTACACATATATGGTCAGGGCCTCTTACAAATAAACAAACATGTACATTCAGTAGTGTGTGTATGTTTGTGTGTGTGTGTGTAGTCGCTCAGTCATGTCCAACTCTTTGTGATGCCATGGACTGCAGCTCGCCAGGCTCTTCTGTTCATGGACAAGCCATATTAAACTGATTTTAGGCTCCTAAAGCATCATACTGGTATCTTCATTTCCATTTTCACCTGGCTATCATCTACTAATTGTTAGATTTCTAATTAAGTGGCTTTCTACTTTTTAGAAATATTCCCTAATTCCTCTGTTTTAGTTGGAGTTTTCTTTATATTTCCAGACATCTTAATTTATGTCATCTTTTGGATGAAACTGTAGTTGCTTGTTTTAATTATCCATATTCTCCCACTGGAATATAAGCTTTGTAACTGTAACTGTATTAGTCACTACTCCGTCCATGAACCAAGCATAAATCCCAGAATTCAGCACTTCTCAGTAAATACTGATTGCTTAGACACATAATAAATAATTAATCAAACAAATGGACTTCTATTACTAATGCATACTGTAAATGATATCTAATGAACTGTATATTATCTTTTTAAAATATCATTTTATTTTATTTCAAAGGATATGACTGTTCATTGTGCAAAATATAATAAACCCAAATATAATGCTTATATCTATCCCTAATTACATCACAAGTCATAGAAGTTTCTGAAATTCCATTAACTACTTTATTTTTATATAATTTGGAAAATTACATATTGTCTTCCTAATCGCTCTTTTAATATTTATATTATTGTGTTCAAAATTATTTATAATACATATAAATATGATTTAGTTTGTTTTAGAATCAACAGTACTGATAAGCATACTTTTTCTGATATAAGTTTACAAGTAATAATCAAACTCAGTGAGATAATATTTTAAAACATTAATAATATGTACAAAATATATTTTAGATAGTCTTCTAAAAAAGAGGACTGCCCTAGTGGGCCAGTGGTTAAGAATCCGCCTGCCAATGAAGGGAACACTGGTTCAACCTCTCAGAAGAATTTACGTGTCGCAGGGCAGCTGAGCCCATGCACCCCACCTCCTGAGCCTGTGCTCTGGAACTTGTGAGTCACAGCTACTGAAGCCTGCTCATCCTAGAACCTGTGCTCCACAACAAGAGAAGCCACCACAATGAGAAGCCTGCACATAGCAACTAGAGAGTACCCACTGTTCGCCGTAACCAGAGGAAGCCCACGAACAGCAAGGAACCCCCAGTGCAGTCAAAAACAAATAAATAAATAAAACCCAAAAGAAAAGAAGATGGCTTTTCTAAAAATAGTTTCTTCAAAAACAGCTATTAAATGCTAAGAAATTTCCATTTGCAACAGAATCATTGCTGTATACTTAAAACACATCAATCAGGACAATTATTAATAGTAGTAATCTCTGTGGTAACATGTAAGTACGGTGTTCAAGTGACATTATAAGAATCTCACTTAGTCTCTTTGATTTTCTCTTTCAGATAGCCTGCCCTGGCACAGGAAGTATTTTCAAATAAGCATGTGGGGCAGATAAAGCAGGAGTCTCTGAGGTCAGTAAGTCACAAATTTAGAGTCTACAAGAATAACCTGGGTCAACTGTGTTAAAAGTAGAGATCTCTGCATCCCATTCTCAGAGATTCTAAACTGATATGTTTGTGGCTGGGGCCAGTGATAGTCATTTTATTAATAGCAAGGGCTTTCAGTGATTCTGGTATAGGAGACACCTGGGCCACACTTTAAGAAACACTGCCATGGGATTTGGGCCTAAGCCACCTAGACTTTTCACCATGAACTTTTCACAACTTTTAACCCTGGACCAATATAGCATCCTCTTTTTAGAAAATAAAATAAATATGACACCAAAAAATGCAAAAGTTTAAGCATTTATATTAAAACGCCCTGGAGAAGGGAAAGGCTACCCACTCAACTATTCGTGCCTGGAGAATTTCATGGACAAATGCTACAGTTCATGGGATCACAGAGTCAGACATGACTGAGTCACTAATACTTTGAAAATGCATTTTTTAAAATTGAAAATAAATTTTACCTTTTTAGAAACATTGCATTATAAGATTTTTAGTGTTTCTTTACTTAGAAAAGGTTAGTTTTTTGAACCTACACTGCTTTTTTACCCTGAGGCCTTCCTATAATGAATCCTTTGTTTTTTTTTCCCCCACTGTAGAACTACTGTCAGGATTAGAGGGTCATATAAAATGGAATGAGATTTTTGGGGTACTTTAAAAAATGTAGCTAGTTAATGTAGCTATATTAATAAAAATGTAGTCATTTTATTATTACTTATAGGGAGTTTCAATTGAAATATGTCATTTAGGTAAATTTAGATATTTTATTCATAAAGAGATCTATGTAGAACAACTTTGATTTTCTAGTACTACAATATAAAACTTGCTTAAACTTTCCCCTAATATTGCACATTTAAAAATCCTTTATGAATTATAATTACAGATTATTATTAATCTTCAAAATAGGGGGAAAATGATAACATAGAAACATACCTTTGAAAAGATAAGCTTCATTTCTAGCTTCATCTCTCATGTAACTTTATTGAGTTCTTTTTCTCCCAGGTTCCTTTATATCATCAGTATACCAAACATTTATTGAGCACTTTATTACTGCAAGGAACTGTGGATTTAAAGTTGAAAACAGAAACTCCTTACTCTACCATGCTTTCCTTTCAGTATTTACATGAAGATCAAATGAATGAGCTCTAAAAACTCTAGTTTTACATCAATAAGAAATTTTATTTTTATTTGGTGTAATTATATTGATTAAGTACACAGAAATGTTTTTCTTAAAATGGCTTTATAAACTTCCTAAAGAAGATCACATGATAAACAAGTGGGCTATAGATAATTATTTTCTAAGCTTCATAAATATCTCTTTAATAAACACCCTCTCTGTCACTGGTCTACCTGATTTTCATGTTGGTTGAAAATGGTACTTAAAACCAAATGTTCCTCAAGTTCAAACTAGAATCTTCTATCTTGTCAGTGCATCTAACTCTCTTCTGAGATTATGTCATTGTTGCTGCTGCTGCCTCTAAGTCACTTCAGTCGTGTCCAACTCTGTGTGACCCCATAGACGGAAGCCCACCAGGCTCCCCCGTCCCTGGGATTCTCCAGGCAAGAACACTGGAGTGGGTTGCCATTTCCTTCTCCAATGTGTGAAAGTGGAAAGTGAAAAGTGAAAGTGAAGTCGCTCGGTCGTGTCCGACCCCTAGCGACCCCACGGACTGCAGCCTACCAGGCTCCTCCATCCATGGGATTTTCTAGGCAATAGTACTGGAGTGGCTTGCCATTGCCTTCTCCGTATGTCATTGTTAATAACTGCTTTATTCTCATTAAAAGTCTCCTGGAATTTCCATTCAATAATGTAAAGATTATTTTCCTCCAGTGCTCAACAGCTATTCCCTACTGGTTTCTTACCATCATATCAAAATTTCTGGACTTCCCTGGTGGCACAGAGGATAAGAATCTCCTGACAATGCAGGGGACATGGGTTCAATCCCTGGTTTGGGAAGATTCCACAAGCCATGGAGCAACTGAGCCCGTGAGCCACAACTACTGAGCCAGTGCCCTTGGGCCTATAAGCGACAACCAATGAGCCCCTGTACCATCACCACTAAAGCCCGTGTACCTACAGCCCATGCTCCACAACGAAAGAAGCCACTGCAATGAATGAGAAGCTGGTGCACCATGACTAGACAGTAGCCCCCACTCTCTGAAACTAGAGAAAGCCCAGTGCAACCAAAAATAAATAAATAGTGTGTACATGTCAAAAACAATAAATACATTTTTGAAAAACTACTGAAAGTAGTGAATAAATTTTGAAGATAATTCACACTATTCAGATGTGTGTGTGTGTGTGTCTGAGCAGATTTATACATTTAAACAATAGCTTATGTATAAAACTCTCATTTTCAAATGTGTAAATGTAATTAAATGTTGCTTTACTAACATAATATTGTGCGTGTGTGTGTGTGCTCAGTTGCTCAGTCTGTCCAACTCTTTGCAACCCCATGGGCTACTGTCCATAGAATTTTCCAGAGGACCAGGCTCCTCTGTCCATAGAATTTTTCAGGCAAGAATACTGGAGTGGGTTGCTGTTTCCTCTTCCAGGTGAACTTCCTTACCCAGGTTCGAACCCACATCTCCTGCATCTCCTGAACTGGAGATGTGGGAGTAGCTAAGTTCTTTACCACTTAGCTACTAGGTACACTTAAGTCTGTTTTATAGACGAGTTTATTGTGCTATATTTTAGAATCCTCATAAGTGGTATCATATGACATTTGTCTTTCTCTTTCTGACTTACTTCACTTAGCATGGTATTTTCTAGGTCCAACCATGTTTCTGCAAGTGGGCATTATTTCATTCTTTTTTATGGATAAGTAGTATTCCATTGCTGAGAAGGCAATGGCAAGCCACTCCAGTACTATTGCCTAGAAAATCCCATGGACAGAGGAGCCTGGTAGGCTACATTCCATGGGGTCGCTAAGAGTTGCACACGACTGAGTGACTTCACTTTCACTTTTCACTTTCACACATTGGAGAAGGAAATGGCAACCCACTCCAGTGTTCTTGCCTGGAGAATCCCAGGGACGGGGGAGCCTGGTGGGCTTCCGTCTATGGGGTCACACAGAGTCGGACACGACTGCAGTGACTTAGCAGCAGCAGCAGCATTCCATTGTATATATATATGCCACATATTATTTATCTATTCATTGTTCATGAAAATTTATATTGTTTCCATATCTTGGCTATTGTGAATCATGGTGCTATGAACATGGGGGTGCATGTACTTTCAAAGAACAGTTTTCATCTTTTCTGGATATATACCCATGAATGGGATTTCTGGGTTATATGGCAGTTCTATTTTTAGTTTTCTGAGGAACCCTCAATAGTGTTTTTCATAGTTCCTGTACTGATTTCTATTCCCATCAACAATGTAGGAGAATTCCCTTTTTTTTCACACCCTTTCCAGCATTTGTTATTTGTATACTTTTCAATGATAGCTATTCTAACCAGCATGAAGAGGTACCTCATTATAGTTTTGATTTGTATTTCTCTAACAAGTAGCAATGTTGAATATCTTTTCAAGTGCCTCTTGGCCATCTGCATGTATTCTTTGGAGAAGTGTCTATTTAGGTCTTTTGCCTGTTTTTCAATATTATTTTGTTTGTCATTCAGTTAAATGAGCTGTTCGTATATTTTGGAAATTAAGCTCATGTCAATCTCATCATTTGCAAATATTTTCTCCTACTATGTAGTTGTTTTTTGGTTTGCTTATGGTGTCCTTTGCTATACAAATCCTGTAAGTTTGATTAGGTACCAATTATTTATTTTTGTTTTTATTTCTGTTGCCTTGGGAGACTGACCTAAGAAAATAGTGTTATGATTTATGTCAGAAAATGTTTTGCCTATGTTCTCTTCTCCATGGCCAATGTAAAACTCAAAGAATGAAAAACTGAAAGGCTTTACATTAAAATCTGGTACAAGACAAGGATGCCCACTCTATTTATTAATAAAGTGGTATTGGAAGTCCTGGACACAGAAATTTTTTTAAAAAAATGAAATAAATGGTATACAAATTGGAAGGGAAGAGGTTAAATTGTCATTATATGCAGATAACATGGTACTATATATAGACAACCCTAAGGACTCCACACAGAAAGTACCAGAACTGATAGCAAATTCAGCAAGGTAGCAGATACAAGATTAACATGCAGAAATGGGCTGCATTTCTTTACACTAACAGTGAAATATCAGAAAGGGAATATAAAAGAAAAACCCTTTTAAAATCACATCAAAAAAATACTCAGTAGTAAACCTGACCAAGGAGATGAAAGACATACACTGAGAACTCTAAAACATTAATGAAGGAAATTGAAGATGATTCAAATAAACAGAAACATATTCCACGCTCTTGGACTGGAAAAATTAATATTGTTAAAAGGGGCCTACTACCCAAACCAATGTATGGATTTTAATGGAATAGCTATCAAATTGGTGACAAATCCACCTGCCAGTGCAGGAGATGCAAGTTTGATTCCTGGGTTGGGAAGTTCCCCTGGAGGAGGAAATAGCAAACCACTCTAACATTATTGCATGGAAAATCCTATGGACAGTGGAGCCTGGTGGCCTACAGTCCATGATGTTGAAAAGAGTTGGACATGATTTAGCAACTGAGCATGCATGCACATGCACTATCAAATTACCTATGACATTGTACACAGAATTAGAATAAATAATCCTAAAATTTAATGGAAGCATAAAAGACCCAGAACTGCCAAAACAATACTGAGGAAAACAGAACAAAACAGGAGGCATAACTCTCTGACTTTGGACAGTATTACAAAGCTACAGTAAGCAAAGCAGTGTGGTATTGGTACAAAAGCACATGTACAGATCAATGGAATAGAATAGATACCCAAGAAAGAAACACACATGCATATGGTCAATTAATCTTTGACAAAGGAGGCAAGAATATACAATGGAGGGAAAAAATATCTTATCAGCAAGTGGCATTGGGAAAATTGGACAGCCATATGTAAATTACTGCTGTTAGAACACACGCTCATACCACACATAGGAAAAATAAAGGTCAAAATGGATTAAAGACTTACACATAGGATATAACACCATTAAACTCCTTAAGTTTTGGGAGAGTTGGTCTGGAGGGGTTCAAGAGTGCATCAAGAATAATTTCATCAGTTTTACACAAACTCATCATCCCAATCAGTATGTATGGGGAGATGGAAGTGACATTAACCTCACAATATTCAAGATAGAAATTTACTTTGGACTTTTCCAGATGAAGTTGACTGGAATTGCAGGTAATTGATCAGTTCCAAATCTGTGTAGAAGTTTAATCTTTAGGCCATTTCAAGTCTATTTTATCTGTTTAATCTCTCAGTCATGTCTGACTCATGCCTGGCAGGCTCCTCTGTCCATGGGATTTCCCAGGCAAGAATTTTGGAATGGGTTGCCATTTCCTTCTCCAGTAGATCTTCTCAACCCAAGGATTGAACCCTCATCTCCTGCATTGGCAATAAGGTTCTTTAATCACTGAGTCATCTGGAAAGCCCATTTAAAGTCAGAACTATATCTCATTTTTATATAAAACAGGAGGTATATATTTTTTATTTTTTTACTTGTAAAAGTAGAAACATACATTGTGGAGAGATGTCCATGATGTACTGGTAAGTGCAAACAAGTCACGTATATACGTATAATTTTTATAAATGGAAATGGTACCAAAATTCTTTAGATGTGTGTGTATTTGTTTGTATATATTTGAAGATGAAGAAGGATATACAGTAGGTATTAAAATTAGTATTTATAGGGTGAGACTAGTAGAAGGGAAAGTTTAGCAGGAGTATGAATATAGTTTATTTAAAAGAACCCTTATTCTTCCATATTATTCTGATGTGTTTGTTTTGTTTTTTTCCTTGTTCAAGTTAAAAGATGTGACGTTTGTAATTTTGGATGAGGTGCTTTAAGATTTAAAATGAAATAAAGCAAGGTCTAAATCTAAAAACCAGACTACAGAAAAATATTCTAAATACAAATGTTATTCATTGTAATATGATACCAGTTAATGTGTATATTACTGGAAAGATGACTCCAAGATTGCAATGGAGTCTACTGTAAACAAATACAATGATTTCAAAGAACCGTGGTAAGAATAAACAAGACCAAATTACAATTGATGACAGAATTTTTAAAATTTTCTTTCCTTACAATTGCCAATAACTTCCTTATATTACCAATGACTAAAAAGGTCTTTATTTTTCTTATGTCTCTACTCAAAATTGCCTTAAAGAAATAGCATAAGTAGAGCATGTTGTGTTTAAAAACGTTCAAAATTCCCATAAAATTTCAAGAGAAATTTTAAGCTTGTTAAAATGAAATGTAGGTCTCATAATTTCTTCTTACCTCTTTAACTTAATCTTCCCCATCTCTCTCCTGATAAGTTTTGTTTCTGTTTTCATGTGGTGGCAGGTCTTCAAAGTCATCTCTTTCTTTGTCTTTGTTCATTTTGGTTCCTTAAGCTAGGGATTTCTCCCCAACAAGTTCTACTTTTCCGGATAAGTTTTATTTCGCATTCACTGTTAAAGCAAGATGGCTTCTGTATGTAGATTTTTTTGTTCCTCTGAGCATGAGCCTGGATTAGGCACTTTCCCAGTACATCCTCCAAATATCTCAGGGTTTTCTTTCTCATGGTATTCATCCCAATTGAATTCATTTTTTAGCTTTATTGAAGTTTAATTGATATACAATACACAGCACATTTTAAAGTGTTTAAATTAATGAGGTTTGACATATGTATACAGCCATGAAATCATCACTTCAAATCAAGATAATGAACTTTCTCCATCATGCACAAAAATTTCTTTGTGTCTCTTTGTATTTCCTCCTATCCCTTTCTACCCTCCCTGTGTATCCCCAGGCTACCACTGATGTGTTTTCCATCATGGTAGATTAGTTTGGATTGTCTAGAATTTTATATAAATGGAAGCTTACAATATATACTCTTTTATTTTTGGCTTTTTTTCACTCAGCATAATTATTTTTAAGATTTCTCAATGTTTCAAGTATTAATAGTTCACTTATTTTTATTTCTGAGTAGTATTAATTGCATGGTTATACCATGATTTGTTTATTCATTCACCTGTGGATAAATATTTGTGTTGTTTCCAGTTTGGAGCTATTACAAATAATGGTACTATGCACATTTCTATAGAGGCATTGTGTAAGCATATGCTGTAACTGTGCGCTGTGTGTGTTCAGTTGCTCAGTAGTATCTCTTTGCAACCTCATGTACTATACCTCACCAGGCTATAGTTCTTCTGTCCATGAAATTTACCAGGCAAGAAAACTGGAGTGCATTGCCATTTCCTTCTCCAGGGTATCTTCCCAACCCAGGGATCGAATCTGCATCTCTTGCATCAGCAGGTGGATTCTTTACTACTGTGCCACCTTGGAATCCCTATGCTTTAAGTTCTCCTGTAAATACCTAGGAGTATGTACCACAAACTGGGTGGTTTAAAATAACAGAAATTGATTCTCCTAGTTTGGAGGCTAAAAGTTCAGAATTGCTGACAGAGTGATACTCTTTCTAATGACTGTAAGGAAACTCCTTTGCCTTTGCTACATTCTGGCATTTCTTGACATTTATGACATATTTTTATATTCCTTGTCTTGTATGTGGTATACTCCATTCTTTGCCTGTGTCTTCATACGGCCTTCAGTCCTGTGTGTTTGTGTCTCTGGGACCAAACTTCCCTCTTGTATGATCAACAATAATATTAGATTTAGGTAGACTTTAATCAAGTATGCTGCTGCTGCTAAGTCGCTTCAGTCGTGTCCGACTCTGTGCGACCCCATAGATGGCAGCCCACCAGGCTCCCCCATCCCTGGAATTCTCCAGGCAAGAACACTGGAGTGGGTTGCCATTTCTTTCTCCAATGCATGAAAGTGAAAAGTGAAAGTGAAGTCACTCAGTCGTGTGCAACTCTTAGCGACCTCATGGAATGTAGCCTACCAGGCTCCTCTGTCCATGGGATTTTCTAGGCAAGAGTACTGGAGTGGGTTGCCATTGCGTTCTCTGTAACCAAGTATGATCTCCTAATTAGATTATATATGCAAAATATCTATTTCCAAATATGGCAACATTTACAGGTTTTTGTTGGATGTCAGTTTGCCAGGGGGACACTGCTAACAACCCCGGATAGTGCTTTACATTTTTTTTTTTTGACAAGATTAATTTTTAATACACAGAAATATTCTGCAAATATATTCTCTTAGAAAGGGCTTGCCTTTTCATTTTCACATGAGTGTCTTTTGAAGAGCAAAATTTTCAGTGTTGATAAAGTCAAAATTATTGATTTATTTCCTTTATAGTTTCTCTGTTTGTATGTTTAAGAAATATATATCAAACTTATTATCATTGAAAGTTTTGGTCAATGATTTCTTCTAGAAGGTTTCCAGATTTAGGTCCTCAAACTATTTTTCGAGTTGAGGCTTGTTTTTATGTGTTTTGTTTATGCTTATTCAATTGTTCTAACACTGTTTGTTGAAAATATTTGCTTTTTCTATTCAAGTGTCTTGGCAATGTAATCAAAACTAAATTGACTATATATATGTGTGTGTGTTAGTTGCTCAATTGTGTCCAACTCCTTGCAAGTCCATCAGGCTCCTCTGAACATGGACTTCTTAGGCAAGAATACTGGAGTGGGTAGCCATTCCCTCTCCAAGGGTTCTTCTCAAGGGATCCTCTCCAGGGATCAAACCTGAGTCTCCTGCATTGCAGGGTTAGTCTTTACCACCTGAGCCACCAGGAAACTTGTGCACGTTTGTGCTAAATTACTTCAGTCATGTCTGACTCTTTTGGATGCTATGGCTGTAGCCTGCCAGGTTCCTCTGTCCAAGGGATTCTTCAGGCAAGATTACTGGAGTGGGTTGCCAAGCCCCTCTCCAGGGGATTTTCCCAACCCAGGGATGGAACCTGTGTCTCCTGCTTTGCAGCTGAATTCTTTGCCCTCTGAGCCACCTGGGAAGCCCAAGTCCATATATACTCCAGTATTCTTGCCTGGAGAATCCCATGGACGGAGAAGCCTGGTAGGCTACAGTCCACGGGGTCGCAAAGAGTCGGACACGACTGAGCGACTGAACGGAACGGAAACTCTATACTGTTATATATGCCAAAATCACACCACCCTGATTAATCTAATTATATAATGAGTCTTAAAATTAGATAGTAGGTCTTCTAACTTTGTTCTTTATAAAAATTGTTTTGTTAATTCTAAACACCTTCCAGCTCTATATAATTGTTAGCATTTACTTATCAATTCCTACAAAATTACTTTCTGGGATTTTGACTGAGATTTAATTAAATCTAGACAACAATTAGTGGAGAATTGGTATCTTAACAATACTGAATCTTCCAAAATATGTATACATATTTCATTTATTTCATTTCAAGTAATTTTATTTATTTGGGTGTTTAATTTCTCAGGATTGATTTTACAGTTTTTGGTATATAGATAATGCATATATTTCGTCAGGTGTATCCCTATTTCATATTTTTGATGGCATTTATATGGCATTGTTTTTAATCTATTTTGAATTGATTTTTGCTGGTATTTTGAAAAACAATTGATTAGCTTATATTGATCCATTATTATTCAACATAAACTCATTCGTTAGGTTTAGTAGATTTTTAAAAATCTCCAACAGAATTTTCTACACAGAAAAAGTAGTTTATAAACATGAACAGTTTTACTTCCTCCTTTACAATTTCAATGTCTTACTCTTCCACCTATCCCACTCCCAACACACACATACCTTTTCTCCTGCCTTATTTCACTGTTTTGGAACCTCAAGTGTGATGTCAAATGAAAGTTTGACAGGAGACACCCCTGATTTGTTATTGATCTTAGGGAAAATTTTTTTGTCTTTTATCACTAAGCCTGATGTTAGCTGGGTTTCCCAGGTAGCTCAGTGGGTAAATAATCTGCTTGTAATGAGGGAAACACAAGAGACAAGGGTTTGATCCCTGGGTTGGGAAGATGCTCTGGAGGAGGTCATGGCAACACCCTCTGGTATTCTTGCTTGGAAAATCCCACAGACAAAGGAGCCTGGTGGGCTACAGTCCTTGAAGTTGCAGAGTCAGATACGACTGAGCTACTAACACTAAGGACATGGTAGAGACGTTTATGCTTTTATCTTGAGCATCTGACACAATTTACTACACACAATAAGCATCACTTAATGTTTCTTTAATGAATGAGTACATGACAATTGCACAAATGCATTATCCTGGCCTGCTTATATCAGTATAGTGATGATACTGAGAATACACCTATGAGAAGGTAGCCAGGCCCTAAGTACTCTAACATTTTTAAAAATTATGGTTGTTAATTCCAAATACCACTAGAGTGCATCAAGTCTAGCCAGCACAGGAATTTCAGCATTTTTAGGTGTTTCTGCATTTGTGTATTTATCTTAGTATATCCTGCCTAGTAATGTGAACCAAGGCATATTCCAGTTAGAACTGAGGAAACTTTTATTATGTTGGCAACTTTTATTTTCACGGGGCGTGTATGCCTGCATGATCAGTCATGTCAGACTCATTGTGACCCCATGAACTATAGCCCTCCAGACTCCTCTGTCCACAGTATTTTCCAGGCAAGAATACTGGGATGGGTTGCTATTTCTCCATCCAGATATTCATGAGGGCATATGCACAAAATAACAAAACTAATTTTAGTAATAAAACTTATTACCAAGTTCAAGCTTGTCCTGCTTCCTGCATGACAAACAAGTAAATGGGGAGATGAGTTGTTGGGAAAAGGAGAAACAACTTTATTTGGAAAAACAGAAGATTAAGGAGATGGTGGACTACTGTCTCAAAGAATCGTCTTGCTGAGTTTGGATGCTAGTTTGTTTTATAGAATAAAGAAGGTGAGGTAAGGAGGTAAAGTAGAAAAGGTGGTAAATTGTTGCAAATACATCCTGGTTCTAGTCAAACTCCAGAGGGGATGTGCTAATTTCTTCTTTCCTGCAGGTGTTCACAGGTACGCCTGATCAGGAAGTTTCCTGTGAGCTAACCAAAGTTATTTCAGCTCAACATTAGGCAGGTTTCATGGAGATGGACCATTATATGTACTTTAAGCTATAGGCAACATCACTTTAGTGATTAACTTGTAGCAAAAGTATTAGAATACAAAGTTTAAAGTAAAAGAAACAGATCTGATATGGACTCAGATTTGTTATTCCTGATTACAAAGCCAATCAAAAGAAGGTACACTTACCAATATAAAACTCCTGAAAGGGGATATTAATAGTAGCTCCAAGCTGTCTAAAATACAAATGCTGAGGGAAATCAATTTTCTTTCTAGAGATATAAACATATATATCTCCAGGGAAGACCATATATATATGGGTCAGTGATAAATAAACTCCCTGCCAGGTTAGGAGATGTGGGTTCGATTCTTGGGTCAGAAAGATCCCATGGAGGAGGGAATTCCACTTCTTCACAGGAATTCTAGTATTCTTGCCAGATGACCATTACATCTACTACTGTGGGCAGGAATCCCTCAGAAGAAATGGAATAGCCATCATGGTCAACAAAAGAGTCCGAAATGCAGTACTTGGATGCAATCTTAAAAATGACAGAATGATTTCTGTTCGTTCCCAAGGCAAACCATTCACTATTACAGTAATCCAGGCCTATGCCCCAACCAGTAACGCTGAAGAGGCCGAAGTTGAACGGTTCTATGAAGACCTACAAGAACTTTTAGAACTAACCCCCAAAAAAGATGTCCTTTTCATTATAGGGGACTGGAATGCAAAAGTAGGAAGTCAAGAAACACCAGGAGTAACAGGCAATTTTGGCCTTGGAGCATGGAATGAAGCAGGGCAAAGGCTAATAGAGTTTTGTCAAGAGAACGCACTGGTCATAGCAAACACCCTCTTTCAACAACACAAGAGAAGACTCTACACATGGACATCACCAGATGGTCAACACCGAAATCAGATTGATTATATTCTTTGCAGCCAAAGATGGAGAAGCTGTATACAGTTAGCAAAAACAAGACCAGGAGCTGACTGTGGCTCAGATCATGAACTCTTTATTGCCAAATTCAGACTTAAATTGAAGAAAGAAGGGAAAACCACTAGACCATTCAGATATGACCTAAATCTAATCCCTTATGATTATACAGTGGAAGTGAGGAATAGATTTAAGGGACTAGATCTGATAGATAGAGTGCCTGATGAACTCTGGACGGAGGTTCGTGACATTGTAAAGGAGACAGGGACCAAGACCATCCCCATGGAAAAGAAATGCAAAAAAGCAAAATGGCTGTCTGAGGAGGCCTTACAAATAGCTGTGAAAAGAAGAGAAGCAAAAAGCAAAGGAGAAAAGGAAAGATATAAGCATCTGAATGCAGAGTTCCAAAGAATAGCAAGGAGAGATAAGAAAGCCTTCCTCAGTGATCAATGCAAAGAAATAGAGGAAAACAACAGAATAGGAAAAACAAGAGACCTCTTCAAGAAAATTAGAGATTCCAAGGGAATATTTCATGCAAAGATGGGCTCGATAAAGGACAGAAATGATATGGACCTAACAGAAGCAGAAGATATTAAGAAGAGGTGGCAAGAATACACAGAAGAACTGTACAAAAAAGATCTTCACGACCAAGATAGTCACGATAATGTGATCACTGACCTAGAGCCAGACATCTTGGAATGTGAAGTCAAGTGGGCCTTAGAAAGCATCACTACGAACAAAGCTAGCGGTGGTGATGGAATTCCAGTTGAGCTATTTCAAATCTTGAAAGATGATGCTGTGAAAGTGCTGCACTCAATATGCCAGCAGATTTGGAAAACTCAGCAGTGGCCACAGGACTGGAAAAGGTCAGTCTTCATTCCAATCCCAAAGAAAGGCAATGCCAAAGAATGCTCAAACTACCACACAATTGCACTCATCTCACACGCTAGTAAAGTCATGCTCAAAATTCTCCAAGCCAGGCTTCAGCAATATGTGAACCGTGAATTCCCAGATGTTCAAGCAGGTTTTAGAAAAGGCAGAGGAACCAGAGATCAAATTGCCAACATCTTCTGGATCATGGAGAAAGCAAGAGAGTTCCAGAAAAACATCTATTTCTGCTTCATTGACTATGCCAAAGCCTTTGACTGTGTCGATCACAATAAACTGTGGAAAATTCTGAAAGAGATGGGAATACCAGACCACCTGACCTGCCTCTTGAGGAACCTGTATGCAGGACAGGAAGCAACATTCAGAACTGTACATGGAACAACAGACTGGTTCCAAATAGGAAAAGGAGTGCATCAAGGCTGTATATTGTCACCTTGCTTATTTAACTTATATGCAGAGTACATGATGAGGAACGCTGGGCTGGAAGAAGCACAAGCTGGAATCCAGATTGCCGGGAGAAATATAAATAATCTCAGACATGCAGATGACACCACCCTTATGGCAGAAAGTGAAGAGGAACTCAAAAGCCTCTTGATGAAAGTGAAAGAGGAGAGTGAAAATGTTGGCTTGAAACTCAACATTCAGAAAGCGAAGATCATGGCATCTGGTCCCATCACTTCATGGGAAATGGAAAAACAGTGGAAACAGTGTCAGACTTTATTTTTTGGGCTCCAAACTCACTGCAGATGCTGATTGCAGCCATGAAATTAAAAGACGCTTACTCATTGGAAGGAAAGTTATGACCAACCTTGATAATATATTAAAAAGCAGAGACATTACTTTGCCAACAAAGGTCCATCTAGTCAAGGCTATGGTTTTTCCCGTGGTCATGTATGGATGTGAGAGTTGGACTGTGAAGAAAGCTGATCGCCGAAGAATTGTTGCTTTTGAACTTTGGTGTTGGAGAAGACTCTTGAGAGTCCCTTGTACTGCAAGGAGATCCAACCAGTCCATTTTAAGGGAGATCGATCCTGGGTGTTCTTTGGAAGGACTGATTCTAAAGCTGAAACTGCAATACTTTGGCCACCTCATGCGACAAGTTGACTCACTGGAAAAGACTCTGATGCTAGGAAAGGTTGGGGCGGGAGGAGAAGGGGACGACCGAGAATGAGATGGCTGGATGGCATTACCGACTCTGTGGACATGATTTTGAGTGAACTCCGGGAGTTGGTGATGGACAGGGAGGCCTGGCGTGCTGTGATTCATGGGGTCGTGGAGAGTCGGACACGACTGATTGACTGAACTGAACTGAACTGATTCTTGCCTGGGAAATCCCATGGATAGAGGGGCCTTGCAGGTTACAGTCCATGGGGTCACAAAAAGAGTTAGACAGGACTTAACAGCTAAATTACAAAAACAACATACATTTTATATATATATATATACACACACACACACATATACATGTATATATATATATACATATAAATATATTCATGTGTATATATATATAGATGTTAATGTAATGTGTTTCTTCAAAATATTTATTGAATACTTATAAAAAGTGATAAAATAGCCGAGGTGAGGATCAATCAGTATAGATTCACTATTGTAATTTTTATAATTCTTATGTGAGAAAAGATTAATAATGTCATGAATACTTGTAGTTATTTATTTTTTACAGTTATTTGTTAATTAGCATACTTACAATTTTTAAAAGGAAAACTTGAATAGTAAAATAACTTAGAAACTGTACACCTCCAACAGCTTTAAGATACTTTAGGATATTAATATATGAAAATTTAACTCTGAATTCCTTTAAAATATATAAAATTATTTTTCATCCTTTTTGAAACCAAATCAACAATGAAATATTATTCAGGGGTTAGGAGTATAAATAAACTGATGATATTCAGTAGGGTTATTTAAACCATTTTTAAAAATTGAAATCAATATTGAAAAGAAAATAGTACCACTTTCAAGTAATAGTGAATAAAGTTCAGAAAAATGTACTGAGAGAATTTTATGTTGTTTGCTGTATGTATATATTAAAAGCAGAGACATTACTTTGCCAACAAAGGTCCGTCTAGTCAAGGTTACGGTTTTTCCCGTGGTCATGTATGGATGTGAGAGTTGCACTGTGAAGAAAGCTGATCGCCGAAGAATTGATGCTTTTGAACTGTGGTGCTGGAGAAGACTCTTGAGAGTCCCTTGGACTGCAAGGAGATCCAACCAGTCCGTTCTAAAGGAGATCAATCCTGGGTGTTCATTGGAAAGACTGATGCTAAAGCTGAAACTCCAATACTTTGGCCACCTCATGCGACGAATTGACTCACTGGAAAAGACTCTGATGCTGGGAGGGATTGGGGGCGGGAGGAGAAGGGGACGACAGAGAATGAGATGGCTGGATGGCATCACCGACTCGATGGACATGAGTTTGAGTGAACTGCGGGAGTTGGTGATGGACAGGGAGGCCTGGCGTGCTGTGATTCATGGGGTTGCAAAGAGTCGGACATGACTGAGCAATTGAACTGAACTGAATTAATAGATTATTTGGTATAAGGAATTTGACATTTTGTTATATAAGAATTCTAAAGTGGGAATTTTTAAATTCCCACTTACTATTTTAAACTCAAAACTTCATAGTAGATAATATAAGAAAAATATCTTTGTTTAAGCTAAATCTTATAACTAAGATAACTTTGTTCTCTCAAAGTTTTATCCTATCTTGCTTTCTGTTTTTATTTTCCCCCTTTATAAGTTCTACCATTCTACTCCCCATTTCCATGAGCTTGACTAGTTTAGATACCTCAGATAATAGGAAGGAGTCAATGAGAAATTGTTGTTTAGCAGGTATAAAGTTTCAGTTGTAAAAGACAAATGTGTTCTAGAGATCTGCTATAAAATATTGTGCCTGTATATTTAAATACCTAGTAGGTGCTTAACTATTGGAATGTTCAATAAATGCCAGCTGATTGACAAAGTGTATTAAAGTTCTGTGGAAAAGACCCTCCCAGATTACCTTCAGTGACTGAAATTTACTGCAGTACACATGTAACTTTGGTCTTCAGTACTATGTTGAATAACGTATCCTGCAGATTCAAGTCAATTGGAGTCCAGAATGTGTATTTGCGGATGTTCTCAAGTTAAAATTAGGGCACACCGTAACAAAGTGTATCCTAATCCAATGACTGATATCTTTTTAAGAAGAAGGAAATTTGGGCACTAAAATACACAGAGAAGAGAACACCAGGTGAAGATGGGAAACAGATATTTGAGTGATAAGTCTACAAGCCAACTAATGGCAAGAAACATCATAGAATTCCAGCAAACATCAGAAGCAAAGAGAAGAATGGAACAGATTCTCCTTCAAAGCCTTTAGAGTTAGTTTCAGATTTCTAGCTTCCCAAGCTATGAGAAAATACATTTCTAGTGTTTCAAGCCATCCAGTTTGTGGTACTCTGTTACCATAGTCCTAGGAAATGAATGCATGATGGTACAGTTTCAAGTTATTAGCTTTATTTCCTGCCTTTGGGTTTTCAATTTAACTCTCACCCACAAACTTTGTGAATTAAGCTAATAATAGTGGGTTTCTGTTTCTTGGCCTAAAGAACTTTAAATGAGGAAAGTTGATGTACAAACTAGAAAAATCCATTTGCAGCTGATTTTGACAAAATATAACTGTGATCTTAAGTTAAATGGATATCTCACTAGTTCATGAACATGCTAGTCCAGAAACACTGAACATGTTGCACATGTGTGTCAGTAAGGGTCCATTCAGAAAATAGAAAAACAAAGACATCATTCAAAATTTTAAAAATTGAGGGAATTTAATGCGGGGTATTGGTTACATGGCTAATGGAAGAGGCTGAGAAGCCAACCAGGGGAAAGTGAGGGAACCTAGAGATTAGGAGCAGCAGGAAGTTGCTTTTACTTATAGTCTGTGGGGACAAATGGAGAAGGTAAGGTTGTGAGAGCCAGGACTACATCCCAGGCAGAAGCTGGCATCTGAACTATCCAAGGATGCTGGAACCACAGAAGATGATCAGTTCCTGTTGGTGATACCAGTAAAAAAGTGAAGTGTTGGTTTAACCCTGTTAGAAGTTCAGTAACAAAGGAGCATAGGAAATGGATCCTCCAAGGGTCAGTCCTCTGCTTTACAGAGCTGAGCAGGGGAGCCAAAAAGAATAGGATGTAACCAAGTAGATGTTTCATAGCCATTATTTGCAGTTTATCTCTTCCATTATCACCCAGATCAGTCCCTAATTATCACTCATCTTGTATGTTATAAACTTCTAACAATTTTCTCTGACTCTAGTTGGAGCCTCTTCTTAGCCACTGTAGATATAATAAGGCTATTTGTTTAACTTAACTGAAGAATAAGTTTCCTTATTTACTAGAGGATAGGATAAAGGCTCGGAGAAGGCAATGGCAAGCCACTCCAGTACTCTTGCCTAGAAAATCGCATGGACAGAGGAGCCTGGTGGGCTGCAGTCCATGGGGTCGCTACGAGTCAGACACGACTGAGAGACTTCACTTTCACTTTTCACTTTCACACATTGGAGAAGGAAATGGCAACCCACTCCAGTGTTCTTGCCTGGAGAATCGCAGGGACAGGGGAGCCTGGTGGGCTGCCATCTATGGGGTCGCACAGAGTCGGACATGACTGAAGCGACTTAGCAGCAACAGCAGCAGCAGCAGGATAAAGGCTAAACTTAGTAAATTGATGATTTAGGTCCTAAATCAGGTTTAAAATAACTTTTAAATTGTCTCTCATTTTTTGAATACTTAATTACTCTCCTCTTATTAGATTGTGTTAGGATGGTATTGTTGGAGAAGAAAAAGAGAACCCATACAAAATTGTTGACTGATTATGATTCATTTTAAATTGTATGGTAGACTAAGTCCTTTAGGACACTGAGATTAATGAGGGCTAGAGTAGTCGCTGAATCTCAGTTTAAATACCTGCCTAAGTTTTATTCAACATTGTATCCTGGCACTTAGGTCAGTGCAGGACCATAGTTTATACTGAAGGATGAGATCATTAATGATGGGCCAGTTATCTTAGACCTAAAGTATTTAATGAAAAGTATTATTAGCCAGATATCAAATTTATTTTTATATGTATGTATATATATATATATATATATAAAACTCAAAATACAGAAATATTCTGAGGTTCTAACAGAATTTTTTCTTTCAAGGTTACACATTGCATTCTCTAGTTTATTACACAGAGTCAATAAACGTTGTCTTCCCAAATCGCATAAAGATAATCATGAGAAACTCCAATACTTTGGCCACCTCATGCGACGAGTTGACTCACTGGAAAAGACTCTGATGCTGGGAAAGGTTGGGGGCGGGAGGAGAGGGGACGACAGAGAATGAGATGGCTGGATGGCATCACCGACTCTGTGGACATGGGTTTGAGTGAACTTCGGGGGTTGATGATGGACAGGGAGGCCTGGCGTGCTGTGATTCATGGGGTCGCGGAGAGTCGGACACGACTGAGCAACTGAACTGAACTGAACTGAATCATGAGAATTTTAAATATATAGGATACCTTAAAGACACAGTTATAAATAGTTACAAGTTGAAACAAAGAAGAAAATGTGTTCTCTATTATAGAAAATATGTTTTCCATTGTTCAAATTTAGTTATTTTCAGTGTTCTAAAGAATAATTTATAGCTCTATCATTGTATCTACCTCAAGTAGATACATGGATATCTTCCAGATATCTACTACGGATACATGGGTATTACTATGTAATACATGGAGTATTACATTTTTTTTTCAGATTTTGGGCTGATGTGTAAAAGTTAGTAATAATATGCTTTGTATAAACTACATGCTATCACCAATGCAGGAGATACAAGAGATGTGGTTCGATCCCTGGATGGGGAATATACCCTGGAGTAGGAAATGGCATCCCAACTCCAATATTCTTGCCTGGAAAATTCCATGAACAGAGGTAAGCCAGAGTCCATGGTTGGCAAAGAGTTGGACATGACTGAGCACACACACACACACACACACACACACACAGACAGACATCACCTTTGAAACAAATTCCCCCTTCCTCTTTAGTTATGTAGAAAGATATGAAGCAACTATATATATTTTATACTTTTCTGAAAGAAGTATATTCTTCATTCTTCAGCATGTCAAAAGCCCTTCTGATGCTATATTCATTTTTGGCAGTACACTTCTGTAAAGAGTATTTGATGCCAGAATTTTATCTAAGAGCCAAAGAGACCTCAGATTATAAGAGAAGTGGAATTGTACTCTTTTTCTTGACATTGACTTAGGGAAGATTGGATTTGAGCATGGTCAATAGTTTATGCTGGAATTTACTCAGTGTCCCTGGTGGCTCACATTGTAAAGAATCTACCAGCAATGCAGAAGATGCACGAGCTGTGTGTTTGATCCCTGGGTCAGGAAGATTCCTTGGAGAAGGAAATGGATACGCACTTCAGTACTCTTGCCTGGAAAATTCCATTGACAGGCTAATTCCATGGGACTCACAAAGAGTCAGACACGACTGAGTGTCTAACACTTTCACTTTTCACTCATACCTACAGCTATGTATGTACTTGATAAAAAAAAAAAAAAAAGACAAGCAAGCTGCAAAATCTGTTCTTAAGAGATGTCATAGTAAATTGATCTCTGACAAAAAAGGATCAAAGGCAATACAATGGAATTAAGATAATCTCTTCCACAAATGGTGCTGGAACAAATGGACATTCATGTGCAAAAAAGTGAATCTTGACTTAGACCTTACATCCTTTACAAAATTAACTCCAAATAGATCATAGACCTGTAACTGAGCAGGATCTCATGAGACTTTTCCAACACAGACCTTTCCCCAATACCTTCTGCTATATCTTCTCTCTGAAGTAATCAGACAATAGTATCTCATACATATTTCCTGAGTAGTTCAAATGCTAAAACCACCACCAAATGAAAGAAATTAACTGCTTGATGATCATGAGCATATAGCCACCGAACTTCCAGTCTATAGGATTAATAATGTTGACCTCCCTATTACCTCACCATCAACCAATTGAAGAATTGTACAGGAGCTGTTCACATACCCTATGACTGCCGTTCCATCATCTTTCATTTAAAAATGCTTTGCTGAAAGCCTTCAGGGAGTTTGGAGTATTGGGGGGCAAGAGACACATATTTTCCTTTCATGAATTACAATAAGTCTTTCTGTGCACCAAACTCTGAAGTTTTGGTGTTAATTATTTTTTCTGCAAAAAATAAAGAAATAAATTAAGAGTGTGAGAAAACAAGCCACATGCTGGGAGGAAAATATTCACAAAACCCACATCTGATAAAGGATTGTTTTCCAAAATATACAAAGAATACTTAGAAATCAATAATAGGAAAACAAACATCCCCATTAAAAAATGGGCCAAAACCTTACCAGATACTTTGCCAGAAAAGATGTATAGATGGCAAGTAAATATATCAAAAGTGTTCCATATTGTAGGTCTTCAGAGAAGTGCAAATTAAAACAATAAGCTACTACTACATATCTATTAGAATGGTCAAAACCCCAGAACAGTGATAACACTAAATGTTGGTGAGGCTATGCAGCAACTGGGACTCATTTATTGCTGATGAGAACTAGAAATGGAACAGCCCCTTTGGAAGACAACTTGGAAGTTTCTTAAAAAACTAAACGCTCTCTTAACCATATGAGCCAACAATCTTGCTCCTCAGTACTTTCTCTGAGAAGCTGAAAATTTTTGTCCACACAGAAACTTGCATATGAATGTTTATAGCAGCTTTACTCACAGTTACCAAAACTTGGAGGAAACCAAAATGTCCCTTAGTAGGTGAATGGATAAATAAACTATGATGCATCCAGACAATGGAATATTATTCAGCATTAAAAAGAAATGAGCTATCAAGTCATGTAAAGACAAGAGGCCAATCTGAAAAGTCCATATCTTAAATGATTCCAACTATTTGACACTATTGTAAAGAGAAAACTATGAAGACAGTTAAAAAAAAAAATCACTGATTACCTGATGCTGGGGTCAGGGAAATGAGTGACAAGAGCACAGAGGATTTGTAGCACAGTGAAAACACTCTGTATAATGCCATAATGATGGATCCATGACATTATGCATTTATCCAAACCCAGAGACTGTGTAACAGCAAGGATGAACCATAAGGTAAACTGTGGTCTTTGGATGATAATGATGTGTCAATGTAGATTCATCAAATGTACCAACTGTACTACTGTGGTGGGTGATGTTGATAATCATTATGATTATTGGGTGGGATTATTATCTCTGTAATTGCCACTTAATTTTATTACAAATCTTAAAATTGTTCTAAAAAAGAAATCCTAAAAAATAAATAAGCTGTCATAGTTAAGGCTCAAGGTAATTCTTTTTATTGTAGGACCTTCTCAACAAACCTAACACTGGGAGGAATCCTTTCCCCAAGGATGAGCAGTCACATTGAAAAAGCCCTTACCTCAGAGCCAGATTGACTTTTGGACTTCTTTCATTTCTGCCTAACACAGCCTCTGCTCTGTGGCAAATTTCTATTGCTTATGGCCTTGCACCAGACTGCTGAACTGCTTTGAACTCTAGCCAGGAGAGCAGTTTGGTACTGGAGAACTTTTTAACCGCAAAGAGAAGCTGTTGAGAAGACCAACTCTTACATAAATTTGACTTAATAATGTACACCTGAGTTCTCAGTCTCTTGTCAGTTTAGCCAGACCAGCAAAAAAGAGGAAGAATGTAATGAACCAGGGCAAGCAAGTGTGGGGTATTTAGAAATAGTTTAGGATATTGGGGGAAAGCTGAGTTTCCTCATATGAAGGAGAGATGAGAATCCAGAGTTGTCATAATTTGAAAAATATTTTAATTATGATATTATTTTGTACTCAAAACAGGTAAAGTAGTATCCATATTTCAAATGTGTGTATTGAATTTCTAATTTTGTTTTTCACCTTAAACCTCCAGTTCCTTGAATTTTGAAGATGTTTCTTCCAACAAATATACCAGTTCCTATTTGATAACTTGCCATAAAAATTGTTAATTTTCACAGTCAATGTATATGTTACTAAATATTTTAATCTAATTTGAACAGAAGCAGCAAAAACATTGGCTAAACAAATAATTCTAGGGTGGGCACTTTTGTATTACACACATTTATCATTATCATCATTATTATTATTTTCTGAGCTTTTGGAAAGCTGAACTCAGATAAACAAAGCAAATATTCAAACTATTATGAAAAAACAAAACCTCTTAGGTATCAAGAGTTTTGGGCTAGTTCTGCCACTAGCTAGCTGGGTGGGACCTTGGATATATCATGTAGTTTCATTTCATTGGAACGTTGATTTTTCCTTTTTAAAATAAAAGAATTGTACTGGATGATTCCCAAAGACTTTTGCAGCTTTCATAACTCTAAAATTTCTCACACATGTATTTATTACAAATATTTTATATACATAGCAATATTCCCAAAAGGCTGCACAATCATGATAAGCCCTGTATACCAGGAATTAAATCAATCAGTTAGTGAAAACAACCATTTCATTCAAAATAAAGAAATGTCAAAAATAAACACACATTCTTAAAGTATTAAGATACAGATTTCAGAAATTTTGACAACTTATAATACAAAACATCCTGATTTTATTATTTTTCCCTTATGAAAATAATAGGCTGTTCATACACCACTAACAATAAGTGCTTCTTTGCAAACTCTTCAAGAAAGCGTAACATTTTTTCACTCATTAGCAGGATGTGGCTGTCAAGTGGAAGGTTGAATAAAATCATGATTTAAGCATAATATGGGCCATTTTTCAGTAAAAAGATGCATTTCTCTTTTCAGGACTAGTCTGTTAAATTCTTATGACCTTTTACCACAGTAATTTTCATGCCTTAGAAAACTTGATCTGTCCTTTAATACTTCCTATCATACATCAGTTCAGTTCAGTTCAGTTCAGTCACTCAGTCGTATCCGACTCTTTGCGACCCCATGAATCACAGCACGCCAGGCTTCCCTGTCCATCACTAACTCCTGGAGTTCACTCGAACTCATGTCCATCGAGTCCGTGCTGCCATCCAGCCATCACATTCTTTGTCGTCCCCTTCTACTCCTGCCCCCAATCCCTCCCAGCATCAGACTCTTTTCCAGTGAGTCAACTCGTCGCATGAGGTGGCCAAAGTATTGCAGTTTCAGCTTTAGCATCAGTCCTTCCAATGAACACCCAGGACTGATCTCCTTTAGAATGGACTGGTTGGATCTCCTTGCAGTCCAAGGGACTCTCAAGAGTCTTCTCCATCACCACAGTTCAAAAGCATCAATTCTTCGGCAATCAGCTTTCTTCACAGTCCAACTCTCATATCCATACATGACCACTGGAAAAACCATAGCCTTGACTAGACGGACTTTTGTTGGCAAAGTAATGTCTCTGCTTTACATCTTTACCTCTAAATCTTATGTCATAAATGTATACTTAACAAGTATTTGCTATTTCCAAATTACTTCATCAATATATATATATATATATTGAAGATTGTACCATCATAAAACATCATTACAGAGAGGCTGTTAAAGTACATCATTCACAATAGTTACTCTTGACTTTCTAGAATCTTTGCTACTCAAAATGTGGCCCATGGGCCATCAGCCTTAATATCACCTTCAACAGAATCTTTGTCCACCCCAAGCCAAGGTTGAATCATAACACATTCAAATTTGCAAAGCACAGTGGCTCAAAAGGAGGTACTGTTGCTTCTGGTCTGAGGACCATGCTTTAAGTAGCAAACAAGTAGACAGCCTAGTGCGGCCCTGGTGTGGTGTTTTCCCCCATCAATGTTTTTCCTGGGATAGTAGTGAGTTGGTGGTTAATGCTTATAGCTTTCTTCTGAAAGAGTGCCAAAAGCTGAAACTTATAAGAGAACTTACTTTTAGAGATTTTTGTGTTGCCTTTGAAAAAAAATGTTTTCAAAATTAGTGAAAATCACCTAGATATTCATTGATTATATTTTCATTCAATTTTGAAAATAAAATAATTGACTATTCATATCTGAAGTAAAAATTGTTCATTACCATGCAATTGCAAAAGATTTTAATGGAAAATCAATTGTTTCAAAGTATTTTATGCTTGGATACCAATCATTAAAAATTCAAAGGGAGTGAAAGGCTATATCTAAGGGACAGATGTTGGCTCAAATTATGCTGAATACAAACCTTACAAAGTATAATATATAATTTTCCTACATCTATTTTCACTTCTGGTTACCTCCCTCTTCCAAAGATATTTGTGCTTCGGATAGAAAATCCTGTGATGTCATTTGAGGGAAAATTACGGTGTGAGTTTTGTTTATAACAATGTAGTGGTCAGAAGAACCCACTCCACCTTGGCACTAGATTACAGTTCAGAAAATATTCATGTTCATTTGCAGTGTATCCAAAGGACAGTGAAAGAGAAAGATTTAAAGTTGGAAAGAGTTCATACAAATCAAAGTGAATGTTTCCTAAAATAAAATATAATATGATATGATGATATGATATGACTTAATATTTTTGTTCAGTCACATCTGACTCTTTGTGACCCCACAGACTACTGCACTGCAGGATTCCCTGTTCTTCACTATTTCCTAGAGTTTACTCAAACTCATGTCCATTGAGTCGGTGATGCTATCTCATCCTCTATCACCTGCTTCTCCTCCTGCCCTCAACCTTTCCCAACATCAGTGTCTTTTCCAAAGAGTTGACTCTTCAACTTAATATAATACAATATAATAAAGCTCTTGCAGAAAAAAAATCTGAATCCAAAATATAAAATTAATAAAATAAAGATGGTAGTAAAGAAGTTTGTTTTTCCTCATCTTTCCAATTACTCTTCTGAATATCAGATGTGAAGTTACAAAATGGTGATCAATAAGGCTCATTCACCTAATGGAGAAATGATCAGTGCTTGCCTGTCTGTGCAACACTGTTAGATGCTGCACTGATACCTCAAAAAAGGAAGGAAAAGAATGGTTTGTAGAAGGTTATAAAATACTAATTGAGTCGCAGAAGTTGTAGAGTAGAATCAGTGTAAGGAAAATTATGTAAAAATTGTAAATTACAAATCAATGTTTGAAAGTTTGAAATGGAGAAAAAAGAAAGAGTGAAAATATAGATATTAAAGAACATAACAAGAGAAGAATAAGAATGGAAGATTAAAGAGTGTAGAGAAGCCACTGAAATGGCAAGTTACATAGATAAATGACCAATATTTACTAGTACTGAAAGTAACATGGATAGAGCAACCTGAAATTCATAGGGAGAGGTAGAAGGATTGTTGCTGCTGCTGCTGCTAAGTTGCAAAGTCGTGTCCAACTCTGTGCGACCACATAGATGGCAGCCCAACAGGCTCCTCTGTCCCTGGGATTCTCCAGGCAAGAACACTGGAGTGGGTTACCATTTCCTTCTCCAATGCATGAACGTGAAAAGTCAAAGTGTCATTCAGTCGTGTCCAACTCTTAATGACCCCATGGACTGTAGCCTACCAGGCTCCTCTGTCAATGGAATTCTTCAGGCAATAGTACTGGAGTGGGTTGCCATTGTCTTCTCCGAGAAACATTGGTAAGAGTCCTTAAAAATGAGGTGCCCATTTCAGGTCTATTCCCCTATTCCAGAGAATAAGGATTAGATAACAATAACAACAAAATAAAAGGTAATATTTCTTTATTGCTTATATAACTAGGTATTTTGGAGAAGGAAATGGCAACCCACTCCAGTGTTCTTGCTTGGAGAATCCCAGGGATGGGGGAGCCTGGTGGGATTCCATCTATGGGGTCACACAGAGTCGGACACGACTGAATTGACTTAGCAGCAGCAGCAGCAGCAACTAGGTACATAAGTATTGTTCTAAGCACTTTACATATACTAACTCATTCAGTGTTTATACAAACTTTATGGATGAGTCAACTAAGGTAGACAATGATTAAGTATAAATTAAAAGTTTTTAAAATAGTATATGGTCAAAGTTTAACTGGTCCAGAGTTTCACAGTTAGTAACAAATCTAGAGTTTAACTTCAAACATCTGACTTAAGAATTTTGGTTCATTAACCACTATGCTGGAGAAGGCGATGGCACCCCACTCCAGTACTCTTGCCTGGAAAATTCCATGGACAGAGGAGCCTGGTAGGCTGCAGTACATGGGGTCGAGAAGAGTCGGACACGACTGAGCGACTTCACTTTCACTTTTCACATTCATGCATTGGAGAAGGAAATGGCAACCCACTCCAGTGTTCCTGCCTGGAGAATCCCAGGGATGGGGGAGACTTGTGTGCTTCCATCTATTTGGTCTCACAGAGTAGTACAGGACTGAAGCGACTTAGCAGCAGCAGCAACCACTATGCTATTAAGAATTCTAGGTTATAACAGTCATCCCCCTTCTAAATATTGTATTTCTATAATGAAACATAATGTTTTTCTTTTTTATGAAAAGGTTTGATTCTCACTGCAAACTGATAAGTAGTTTCGAAAGGCAGTGTAAGAAAGCTAAAAGGCCTGGGTTTTTTACTAGTAGACCAAGATTCAAATACTACTCTACCACTTACTACTTTTCACATCTTCGGTAAATTATTGAATCTTTATTGACCTCATTGTCTCATTTGTAAATATATGTCTCCAGTGTTTTATGTAAGATGAATAAGATTAAAATTATGGTACTACATTTGACAGGATAGACACTCAAAATGGTAACTACTATTATTATTTCTGAAATTATTGTTTTTCATACTGTTATTCTCAAGTGATGTTTACTATTTTCCCATTATAATACGAACTCTATGAGAGTATGAAATCTAAGGTTTCTTCAGCTTAATATGGGTCTGGTACATAATAGCTATTCAAATAAGTACATTAAATAAATAAATAAAACACTGCTATAGACAATAAGTTAATTCCCTTCCATCACTCAGTTGTGTCCGACTCTTTGTGAACCCGTGGACTGTAGCCTACCAGGCTTCTCTGTCCATGGGATTCTCCAGGCAAGAATACTGGAGTGGGTTACCGTTTCCTTCACCAGGGGATCTTCCCGACCCAGGGATCAAACCCGGGTCTCCTGTATTGGAGGCAGACGCTTTAACCTCTGAGCCACCAGGGAAGCCCTAAGTTAGCTTAGGATTTTCAAATAAATGAATTTTATATTTGTCCTTATTTAAAATGACTTTAGAACATGTACTTAAACTAACAGAAATTTGAGGGATTAAAATTTTCTAGCTTTTAATGCAAAAAATTATTTTTCTATAATTTATTAATATTTTTAAAGTAGGAAAGTGCTAAAGCAGTGATTTCACAGTAATGAAAATTCCACTTATTATACCTTGGCTCTATATTTACAATTGATTCTTCCCACCCCACCTCAAATATAGTGTGTAATAAAATGAAGTTTCCAGACAGAACTTAATTTTCTACTGCTTGTGTATCAAAGAAGCTTTCTTCTCTTTGCCTTCATTGGTAATTATATAATATTGCTTCAAAATATATCTGCATTTAAAAAATATATTTATTTTTATATTTCCCTTTAAGTTGTTTATAGATGAAGTCACTAGATAGTGTAGTGTTTTCTTTCTTTCTTTTTCTGTGGTACACAGCACAAAAACTTTACAATCTGGCAAAAGAGAAAAGTATGCAATGAATGAGTCTAATGAGCTTCTGGAAAATTTGAGTTTGAATATATTATAAAATCAAAGCTTTCATGTAATGAAAGAATAGAATAATACATTCACGAGTCAAACCTAAGAAAGTCTATACCTCTTTTCCCAATTTATCTAAATCTCTCTTTTATTTGTGGCCCATTAATGAGCTCAGTAGAGATTCTTTGATTTGGTATGTACTATGGCAAGAGACCATTCTAAAGGAGATCAATCCTGGGTGTTCATTGAAAGGACTGATGCTAAAGCTGAAACTCCAATACTTTGGTCACCTCATGCAATGAGTTGAGTCACTGGAAAAGAGTCTGATGCTAGGAGGGATTAGGGGTGGGAGGAGATGGGGATGACAGAGAATGAGATGGCTGGATGGCATCACCGACTCGATGGACATGAGTTTGAGTGAACTCCGGGAGTTGGTGATGGACAGGGAGGCCTGGCGTGCTGTGATTCATGGGGTCGCAAAGAGTCAGACACGACTGAGTGACTGAACTGAACTGAACTGAATGGCAAAAGAGGATGAGATGGTTGGATGGCAACACCGATTCAATGGATATGAGCTTGAGCAAACTTTTGGAGATTATGAAGGACAGAGAAGCCTGGAGTTCTGTAGTCCATGGGGTTGCAAAGAGTCAGACATGACTTAGCAACTGAACAACAACAAATGTTCAGGGTACTGCCCTGATGGCCATGAACTCCTTGGCATCTGTTTTTCCTTTAGGGCCTCTCCTTCAGTAGCTTAGGGTCCAACTGCCATGTCATGGGTTCATGATAGGGCCTTGTAGGAAACAAATAGTAACTTTAGATTTCATCCTGTTTCTATCATGAGTAATTGTGTTGCTTTTGACAAGGTCTCTTAGTCTCATTCATTTATTCAGTACATATTTGATAATGGTTTTCTATCTTCCTGTCACTGTTCTAGGTTCAAAGAATAGAGTAGTGAGCACAGAAGTTAAAAAATGTGCCTTTACTTGATAACTTATATTTCAGTAGGACTGCCTGACAGTCAATGGGTCTATTTCCACTTCTCTGAATGTGTTAAACTATGGATCTCTTACGGTGTATGAGGAGTGAACTGGATAACAGATATGAGGCTTGAATAGTAAATACACGATGGAACATAAATGCTCAAGAGATGGTAGTTTGTCTCCCACCAAGTTCTATTCCTAAATAACTCAGAAAATATTTAGATTATGTAAGTTAAACATCAATGAAAAGTTTTTATAGTCATCAGTTCAGTTCAGTTCAGTTCAGTCGCTCAGTCGTGTCCGACTCTCCGCGACCCCATGAATCACAGCACGCCAGGCCTCCCTGTCCATCACCAACTCTCGGAGTTCACTCAAACTCATGTCCACAGAGTTGGTGATGCCATCCAGCCATCTCATTCTCTGTCGTCCCCTTCTCCTCCCGCCCCCAACATTTCCCAGCATCAGAGTCTTAGAATGTTATAAATTTGTTGCATCATTTTGTTGGTCGTTCAGTCACTCATTTGAGTCCAGCTATTTGTAACCCCATGGACTGCAGTATGCCAGGTTTCCTTGTCCTTCACCATCTCCCAGAGCTTGCTCAAACTCATATCCATTGAGTTGGTGATGCCATCCAACCATCTCATTCTCCTTCATACCTTTCTCCTCCTGCCTTCAGTCTTTCCCAGCATCAGGGTCTTTTCTAATTAGTCAGCTCTTCGCATCAGGTGGCCAAATATTGGAATTTCATTTTCAGCATCAGTCCTTCCAATGAATATTCAGGACTGATTTCCTTTAGGAATGACTGGTTTGATCTTCTTGCAGTTCAAGGGACTCTCAAGAGTCTTCTCCAACACCACAGTTCAAAAGCACCAATTCTTCAGTGCTCAGCCTTCTTTATGGTCCAACTTTCACATCCTTACATGACTACTGGAAAAACCATAGCTTTGACTACGTGGACCTTTGTCGGAAAAGTAATGTCTCTGCTTTTTAATATGCTGTCTAGATTTGTCATAGTTTTTCTTCCAAGGAGCAAGTGTCTTTTAATTTCATGGCTGCAGTCACCATCTGTAGTAATTTTGGAGCCCAAGAAAATAAAGTCTCTGACTGTTTCCATTGTTTCCCCATATATTTGCCTTGAAGTGATGGGACTGAATACCGTGATCTTAATTTTCTGAATGTTGAGTTTTAAGCCAGTTTTCTCACTCTCCTCTTCACCTTCATCAAGAGCCTTTTTAGTTTCTCTTTACTTTCTCCCATAGGGTGATATCATCTGCATATCTGAGGTTACTAATGTTTCTCCCTGCATTATTGGTTATAGCTTGTGCTTCATCCAGCCTGGCATTTCTCATGATAAACTCAGCATATAAGTTAATTAAGCAGGGTGACAATATACAGTCTTGATGTATTCCTTTCCCAATTTTGAACCAGAAAGGTATTCCTTTCCTTATTTTGTTGCATCATAGTAAATATTTCAAGACTTTGTTGTAGATAATATGAAAAATAATGCCAAAGTATTGTTGAAAAGATTAAGAATTTCACTGTCATGAAAAAAATATTTAATCTTAATACCAAAAATATTTTCAATTCTTCGGATGTATACCATATTATGGGCTTCCCCAGTGGCTCAGCAGGTAAAGAAGCTGCCTGCACTGCAGAACACAGGAGACTCAGACTTGATCTCTAGCTTGAAAGATCCCCTGGAGGAGGGAAATAGCAATCTACTCCAGTATTATTGCCTGAAAAATCCCAGGGACAGAGGAGACTGGTGGGCTACAGTCCAAAGAGTCTCAAAGTGTTGGATATGGCTGAGCAACTATGCACAGGTACATAATATTAAGAGGCTATTGGAAGCTTCAAAGTGGGTTTCCTCCAAAAATAATAAAAAATGTACTCAAGACAGTCTATTGTAGATTAGGCGTTTTCTTGAATTTAAAACTTCTTAAACAGTGTAATTTTAAAGTTGCAGCTATAAATTTAATATTTAAAAATAAATAAACTTTAAAATTTTAGATTTATATAAAGTTGGTGAAGGGACTCAAATCCCTTATGATAATACAGTGGAAGTGAGAAATAGATTTAAGGGACTAGATCTGATAGATAGAGTACCTGATGAACTATGGACGGAGGTTCATGACATTGTACAGGAGACAGGGATTAAGACCATCCCCATTGAAAAGAAATGCAAAAACCAAAATGGCTGTATGAGGAGGCCTAATAAATAGCTGTAAAAAGAAGAGAAGCAAAGGAGAAAAGGAAAGATATAAGCATCTGAATGCAGAGTTTCAAAGAATAACAAGGAGAGATAAGAAGCATTCCTCAGCGATCAATGCAAAGGAATAGAGGAAAACAACAGAATACGAAAGACTAGAGATCTCTTCAAGAAAATTTAGAGATACCAAGGGAACATTTCATGCAAAGATGGGCTCGATAAAGGACAAAAATGGTATGGAACTAACAGAAGCAGAAGATATTAAGAAGAGGTGGCAAGAATACACAGAACTGTACAAAAAAGATCTTCACGACCAAGATAATCAAAATGGTGTGATCACTCAATAGAGCCAAACATCTTGGAATGTGAAGTCAGGTGGGACTTCGAAAGCATCACTACAAACAAAGCTAGTGGAGGTGATGGAATGCCAGTTTATATATTTCAAATCCTGAAAGATGATGCTGTGAAAGTGCTGCATTCAATATGCCAGCAAATTTGGAAAACACAGCAGTGACCACAGGACTGGAAAAGATCAGTTTTCATTCCAATCCCAAAGAAATGCAATGCCAAAGAATGCTCAAACTACCACACAATTGCACTCATCTCACACGCTAGTAAAGTCAAGCTCAAAATTCTCCAAGCCAGGCTTCAGCAATACGTGAACCGTGAACTTCCAGATGTTCAAGCAGGTTTTAGAAAAGGCAGAGGAAACAGAGATCAAATTGCCAACATCTGCTCGCTAATGGAAAAAGCAAGAGAGTTCCAGAAAAACATGTATTGTCACCCTGCTTATTTAACTTATATGCAGAGTACATCATGAGAAACGCTGGGCTGGAAGAAGCACAAGCTGGAATCAAGATTACTGGGAGGAATATCAATAAACTCAAATATGCAGATAATACCACGCTTATGGAAGAAAGTGAAGAGGAACTAAAAAGCCTCTTGATGAAAGTGAAACAGGAGAGTGAAAAAGTTGGCTTAAAGCTCAACATTCAGAAAACTAAGATCATGGCATCTGGTCCCATCACTTCATGGAAAATAGATGGAGAAACAGTGGAAATAGTGTTAGACTTTATTTTGGGGGTCTCCAAAATCACTGCAGATGGTGATTGCAGCCATGAAATTAAAAGGTGCTTACTCATTGGAAGGAAAGTCATGACCGACCTAGACAGCACATTAAAAAGCAGAGACATTACTTTGCCAACAAAGGTCCGTCTATTCAAGGCTACGGTTTTTCCCGTGGTCATGTATGGATATGAGAGTTGGACTGTGAAGAAAGCTTATAGCCGAAGAACTAACCAATGCTTTTGAACTGTGGTGCTGGAGAAGACTCTTGAGGGTCCTTTGGACTGCAAGGAGATCCAACCAGTCCATTCTAAAAGAGATCAATCTTGGGTGTTCATTGGAAGGACTGATGCTAAAGCTGAAGCTGCAATACTTTGGCCACCTCATGTGACAAGTTGACTCACTGGAAAAGACTCTGATGCTGGGAAAGGTTGGGGGCGGGAGGAGAAGGGGACGACAGAGAATAAGATGGTTGAATGGCATCACCAACTCGATGGACATGAGTTTGAGTGAACTTCGGGAGTTTTTGATGGACAGGGAAGCCTGGCTCTGTGATTCATGAGGTTGCAAAGGGTCGGACTTGACTGAGTGCCTGAACTGAGCTGAACTGAACTGAAGGTAGTTTTGAGAATTCCCATACATCCCGTCTATAGTTTCCTCTACATCTTACATGTAGGCTACATATCACAGTTAATGAATCAATATTTATACATTATTCTTAACTGAAATCCATACTTATTGATATTTCCCTAAGTTTTACCTAATGTCCTTTTTCTGTTCCAGAATCCCATCATGATAACACATTATACTTGTTATGTCTTCTTAAGCTCCTCTTGATTGTGAAAATTTCTCAGACTTGTCTCCTATTTCCTTTGGCAGTTTTGATGTGTCAGATATTTTGTAGACTCTGATGCTAAGAAAGATTGGGGATGGAAGGAGAGGGGACGACAGAGAATGAGATGGCTGGATGGCATCACCGACTCGGTGGACATGAGTTTGAGTGAACTTTGGGAGTTGGTGATGGACAGGGAGGCCTGGTGTGCTGTGATTCATGGGGTGGCAAAGAGTCGGACATGACTGAGCGACTGAACTAAACTAAACTGATACTAACCTGAGAATGTATACATACCCAAAGATATTTTTGTATGTATATCTGTGTCTAGATTACTAAATGTGACTTTAAGTGTGTTATTCATTTAGCAAAATCAATTAATGAGAGATTGGTTGGCACACTGTTAAACACAAGGTATTTCATAAATTGATGATGCCACATTCTAGCTGAGGCTTATCAGTAGCTGGAAGGTGTTCTACTTCGTACTCTAAAAGTAAGATATCTAAAGATCACTGTTACATAATGCCATGGTTTTCAGTTTGTTAAGTATTGATTTTGGTGGACCTGCTTAGTGGGAATTGGGTAAGAGTTCATGGGTTTACTACAGTAGGAACTTCATTCTAGAAGTAGAACCAGAGGTACAGATCCAGATGCACATGATTTGCTGAGGAAGTATTCATAGCAGAAAAATGGAAAGGGAGGGACTGAAGCAGGGTTGAAAGGATAAATGGATGAGCAAGGATGTAGTCTTAGGAAAAGTCTTAGGCTATTTACCCTGGCTTGAACCACAGGGTAAAGTCTCTGGAGCATAAAGTATACTTTAAAATAATTTCCTCTTGAGGCCTAAAGAATAACCTTTTGTACTTATTCCTTATTAGTCATAAACTGTAGTCCATTTCTTGAATTATGACCTACTGAAATGGTTCCCATCAGTTCAGGGCAATTTTCTGATGACATAGGGCACCTGTGAACTCCTTGCTGAATCAGTTGTGTTAGGGCACTATAGGACAGCTAACCAGGGCACCACAGTACCCTCTACAAGCCATGAGAGATAGAAGGATTACATGAGGATTACCTAGCTTCAGAATAATAGCATTGTATTAATAATGAGAATTGTATTGAATACAGAACAGCCAGATTAAAGGCCAGCATTAGCAGAGAGGAGATTTGTGCAGCAATCATGTCACAGAACAATACAAAATATTGAAGGTAAGGGCTTTCTTGATGGCTCTGATGGTAAAGAATCCGCCTGCAATGAGGGAGACCAAGATTCAGTCCCTGGGCTGGGAAGATCCCCTGGAGAAAGACACAGCAACCCACTCCAGTATTCTTGCCTGGAGAATTCCATGGACAGAGGAGCCGGACAGGCTACAGTCCATAGGGTCACAAAGAGTCAGACACCACTGAGCAACATTTTTCAAAGAAATTCTCAAATGATGAGAATTCACAGATTGGTATTAGCTCCCATCACACGGAACTTCAAAATGACAGTTGAGATGAAAAGAAGAAAGAAGAATTTTAATAATATAAACAACAACAATCCATTCAAGAAGTATTCATTGGAGTACATATTTTGTGCCAAGCACTATTCCGGATGAAACAGTGGAGAAAGCCAAATTTCTTCTCTCTCAAAGCTTACATTCTAGTGAGAAAAAAAAAAAAAAAAAAAACAGAAAATAAATGAAACATAAAATTCAGTGGGTGCTGAGCTGTGCTGTGCTAGTAGCTTCAGTCGTGTCTGACTCTTTGTGACCCGATGGACCTCAGTCTGCCATGCTCCTCTGTCCATGGGATTCTCCAGGCAAGAATACTGGAGTAATCAGTATTAACTGAAAACTGAAATACTGCATGAGGATAAAGAGTAATAGTGTAGTAAAGGCTGTTTGGGATTGGATGATAAGAGAATAATTAGTCTTCAAAAGTGAAAGAAATTAGCTATTCAAAGATTAGGAGAAAGTGTGTTCTTGGCAAAGGACACAGATTGTGTAAAGGCACTGAAGTAAGAATGTACTTATTGTATGCAAGGAAGAGCAAGAATGTCAGGTACAGAGAGTCCACGAGGAGAGGAATTGTGGTCGAGTGAACGAAATATATGAGAGTGTAGCTCGTACAGAGCAGGAATTTCGGCCCAATTTTGATCCACCAACAATTTCTATACGACTTGTGGACGATTATAAGTAATTATTACAATTTTGAATGTTTGGAATAAAATATCAAAACTAAAACTATATTTTATGATGCTTGGAAATTGTATGAAATTAAAATTTTAGTGTCCATAAAGTTTTGTTGTAATGAAGCCACACTCTTTTCAGTTTCTGTATTATTTATGACTGTTTTCATGTTACAACAGCCAAGTTTGGTAGCTTCTACAGAAAATATTTGATGTCTAGGCCTTCACAAAAAAGTTTGCCAACTCAATATAGTTTTATAGGCAACAGTAAGAATTTTAGATTTTAAACCAAGGGGAGATAGGAAGCTGCTGTGTCTTTTATAAGAGAGAATTTACTTGATCTAACTCATTTCAAATATAAGTTAATGGCATCAATAATTTTCAGGTGTGATATTGGTATTTATAAAAAGTAATACATATTTGATTTTTGCCCCATTTCTGGCACAGGGCTCCTAAAACTCTTGGAATTTCCTATTATAAGAGAACAACAAAGGTATCTTTTGTCATGTTAATGTTAAAAAAGAAATAATAAGACCCAAATGTAGTCACTTGCCTCCAATGCAGCAAAAGTGCTAGTTGCTCAGTGTCCGACTCTTTGCGGACTATATGGACTATAGCCCACCAAGCTCCTCTGTCCATGGAATTCTCCAGGCCAGAATAATGGAGTGGGTAGCCTTTCCCTTCTCCAGCAGATCTTCCCAACCCAGGAATCAAACTCAGGTCTCCTGCATTGCAGGCAGATTCTTTATCAGCCATCCAGGAAGCCCAAAACTAAGATTTTATTTCTGTTTCAACCTCTCTCAGTAACCGACCTTTCAAGCAGTTAATCTGAAATTTCCTGATCTACACTAGTGAGGTAATCTGCATTATAGGGACACTTTCTGTTTGCTTTTCTTTCCCCCACCTCCAAGAAGATGGCTTGGACTAAACCAATCTGTTTTTTCTTTTTTTCCTTTTGTTGTTGTTGGCTAGCACCTTCATCCCCACTCTCCTTCTGGCTATAAAAGCCTTCTATTTTGTACAACTTCTCAGAAAGCCCTTCTATTTACTAGAGGGGATGCTGCCTTATTCATGCATCACCTAATAGTTAGATCTCCAAATTTACTGGGTTGAATTTTGTTTTTCAAAGTTTGTGAGATGACTTTTGTACTGCACATAAGGATGGGGGCTGGTTGCCAGCAGAATCAATCATGAATGAAATGTTTTAACTTTCAGTTCCAACCCTTGATTTATAGGGAGAGGGGTGGGCCTGGTGCTTAAATCAATAGCTAATGGCCAATGATTTAATCAACTATGCCTATATAACAAAGCCAATGTTAGGTAGCTAGAATAGGAAAAAGGAGTCCAAAATGGTGGTGGCTAAAAGACAATGAAGGGAAAAAACTGCAAAAATAGGGCAAAAGAAGGTCCAAGAACAAGATAGAAGACCTCAGGTAAAATAAACAGTCCTCCTGGCTAGCCCAATTTACATAGGGCAGGCTCAGGGGAAGGAGAAAAGCCATATAAAAAGAGGAGCCAAAATTGAGCCAGGGGCTTCTCTTCCCTTTGCATCTTTTGGGTCGACCCCCCCTTATGCCTCTAGAATGTATTTTTCTTTGCTTTCTAAATAAAACTGAGCTGTAACACTGGTGCATCCATTGCTTCAAATTTTTGCTGTGGTGAGACAGAACCAAAGAAATTACATAGTCCCCTGACACCTCCATAAAACTCCAAAATAAAGGGGTTTGGAGAGCTTCTGAGTTGGTGATCATGTGGAGTTCGGGAAGAGTAGGATTTTAGGCAGAGTGTGGAGACTCTTTACCCTTTCCCCATACTTTGTCCTTATTCATCTCTTGTATCTGGCTGTTCCTAAATTACTAATATGCCCTATTATAATAATCTAGTGAGCAAAATGTTTCTGAGGGTTCTGTGACTCTCTCTAGCAAATTAATTGAATCTATGAAAGGGGGGGTCATTGGAACCTCCCATTTGTAGGCTATTGGTTGGAAGCACAGATGAAAAATCTGGACTTGCTACCCTCTGAAGGAGTCTTAAAGGACTGAGTCCTTAACTTATGCAATCTAATGCTATCTCTGGGTGGATAGTGTCAGACCTGAGTTGCATTGTAGGATAGCTAATGTTCAAGATTGCCTGGGAAATCCCTTTGCCCTCCACAATACATAAGAATTGGTAACCAGAAAAATAACAGGTGGGCCTTTTGTCCATAAGAGGCCTTGTAGCATTTAGGATCTGGTGTTTCACAGCTGTCCCTCCAAGTTACATATTTTCTATTTCTATATATTTTTATAATATGGTCCTATATATACACTATAAAATTTAAAGTATGTAGAATATTAATACAAAAATTCCTTAAAGAAACTTAAATAAAATGTGTAATTGTTGTGCTGTGACTGAAAAAAGAATACAAAAGAGCCATGAAAATTCAATTCATTTATTTATAAAATTATAGCTTCTAGTTTTAAAGTTGCAGAATTTAGAGGATCTTTGTGGGAACTTTGAAAGTGTCTGCTGAAGGACTCAGGTTTTGGAACAATGTAGAGAGAATAATTAGAACATTGCTGACCTGAGAAACAAAGGTTGTTGCTGTTTAGTCACTAAGTTGCTTCTGACTGTTTTCAACCATGTGAAGGTCCCAAGTATTCACTTTGCACACCTAGAGACTACAGGGAGGGGACCTTCCTGAAAAGCAGAAAAGATGAGTTAGAAGCCAGGCAAACAATCCTTGACTCATGCTCAGCTTGCCAACCAAAATAGATTTTTATTGTTATGTGCTGCTTTTTGCTGGACTTGAAGTGAAAAGGCTTGTGTTGTAAAATAAATGTTTTCTATGAGTCTAACCTACCAGCTTTCAGCACTAGACAGCTCAGCTGGCCTAGGGACCTCAGTTCCTTCTCCATTATGCCTTAGGGGTGAGATTTGTGCAAAAACTTGAGGCCTTGATAGAATGGGTGCAGAAAACGTGGAGTTGAAGTCTCTGGATACAGAGAAATCTTGCTACATCTAAGAAATAGCTCTTTCAAAATATGCATTCAAGTGTCCCTCTGACACATTTTTCTCAGGTCTCTCTTTGAGATACTATTTTACCGTTACTTCTCTCAATTTGCATCAAATTTTCTTGTTCTTAATGTATAACTTAAGGACTGATAAAAATAATATTAGGATATAGATTAGAATTTAAGAGTATATTAAATATAGAAAAATAACCAACCTTGATAATAGCTACAGTTGATTTCCTGTGTAGGTAAGAAATTACTGCACTATTTTACATTTATCAAATAGAACCTGAATATTTAGATGGAATTCATATGACTTTGCAAGTTCTACCTTCAACAGTAAAATAGGAAGTCAGTTAAAATGAACACTACAAAATAATTTTGAGCAAGATAATTCTCTTGTAGGCACCTATTAGTATTCTGTAGAGGTAGGTATAATTTTGAAATACAAATTCTGAGCATGATACTTGCAGTAATCAGAGGAAGAGAAATCTAAACAAAAGGCATAACACTCTAAGGATTCTAATGGTTGTTGTTGGGAAAAGAAGGAGGGTTTCAGTTGCTAAAAGTCAAATGGCAGTAAAATGCTTAAATGCCAGAAGCCATATAGGAAATAAAATATAAAGTAAATATGAGAACCATATGAAAACTTAAGGTTAAGATAAATGAAGTTCAGAAAATGTTGAAAGTATTTCTGTAGAAACTTCTGAGAAATTTGATATAGTAATTGTTTAAATAGATATTTTACTTTGGAATGCAGGTATAAGTAGAGATCGAATCATTTTAAAAGGCTGACTATAGTAGGTGCTGGTTAGTACTCTGATATATTCATTTCATCTGGAAGCTAATGAGTTGAAGTATGGATTCTGAAAAGACTGACATATTTAATCATTTGCTGACATAATATCAAATACTGGTCATTATGAGTTTTTAAAAGAAGTATTCTGAATGATTTCCTGTAGTTCAGAAAAACAGATGAAAAGGCAGAAAGTGCTAATGCACATTATAGGCAGCACAATTTGAAGAGTAATTTTTGCAATACTTCGTTGTAAGACTAATATAAAATGGGTCTGTAGGTTGTAATCAAGGAAAATTGTATTTGCTTGATTTATATAGTTTATTTGCACTGTAGAACAAAAACAAAAAATTGATTTTTACAGGAAAAACCAATAGTTTATAAACTGAAAGCTATCAAAATTGCTGTCTTCAATAAAGAGTTTACAAAATCTTACAGATAAAAACCTATTAAATCCATACCAAGTAAGCCCTATGATAAAAAGAGGAGTGAGAAGAGATAGTTTCCAGCAAACCACTTCAATTTTGTTCTTCTCTATCTATTCATCTAAAAATTGACTGGATGTTTTTCAAATATTTTTCAGTTCTAAAATAAACCATCCCATTTAAAGTTTCTTTTTTTTTTTTTTATTTTTTTAAAATTTATTTTATTGGAGGCAAATTACCTTACATTAATATATGGGTTGGTTTTGCCATACATTGACACGAATCCACCCCGGGTGTACACGTGTTCCCTTCCTTGAACCCCCCTCCCACCTCCCTCTTCCCCATATCCTCCCTCCAGGTCATCCCCGTGCACCAGCCCCAAGTATCCTGTATCATGCATCGAACCTGGACTGGTGATTCATTTCACATATGATAATACACATGCTACAATGCCGTTCTCCCCAATCATCCCACCTTCACCCTCTTCCACAGAGTCTCAAAGACTGTTCTATATCCCTATGTCTATTTTGCAGTCTCGTGTACAGGGTTAAGGTTACCATATTTCTAAATTCCATATATACGCATTAGTATACTGTATTGATGTTTTTCTTTCTGGCTTACTTCACTCTGTATAATAGGATCCAACTTCATCCACCTCATTAAAACTGATTCAAATGCATTCTTTCTGATGGCTGAAAAATACTCCATTGTGTATATGTACCAAAGCTTTCTTATCCATGCGTCTGCAGGTGGACATCTAGGTTGCTTCCATGTCCTGGCTATTATAAACAGTGCTGCAATGAACACTGGCGTACATGTGTCTCTTTCAATTCTGATTTCCTCGGTGTGTATGCCCAGGAGTGCGATCGCTGGATCATATGGCAGTTCTATTTCCAGGTTATTGAGGAATCTCCACACTGTTCTCCATAGTGGCTGTACTAGTTTGCATTCCCACCAACAGTATAAGAGGGTTCCCTTCTCTCCACACCCTCTCCAGCATTTATTGCATGTAGACTTTTGGATAGGAGCCATTCTGACTGGTGTGAAATGGTATCTCATTGTGGTTTCGATTTGCATTTCTCTGATTATGAGGGATGTTGAGCATTTTTTCATGTGTTTGTTAGCCATCTTTATGTCTTCTTTGGAGAAATGTCTGTTTAGCTCTTTGGCCCATTTTTTGATTGGGTCACTTATTTTTTATTTTTCTGGAATTGAGCTGCAGGAGCTGCTTGCATATTTTGGAGATTAATCCTTTATCAGTTGCTTCATTTGCTATTATTTTCTCCCATTCTGAAGGGTGTCTTTTCACCTTGCTTAGAGTTTCCTTTGCTGTGCAGAAACTTTTGATTTTAATTAGGTCCCATTTGTTTATTTTTGCTTTTATTTCCAATATTCTGGGAGGTGGGTCTTGGAGGATCCTGCTGTGATTTATGTCGGAGAGTGTTTTGCCTACGTTCTCCTCATGGAGTTTTATAGAATCTGGTCTTACCTTTAGCTCTCTAATCCATTTTGAGTTTATTTTGCTATATGGTGTTAGGAAGTGTTCTAGTTTCATTCTTTTACAAGTGGCTGACCAGTTTTCCCAGCACCACTTGTTAAAGAGACTGTCTTTTCTCCATTTTATATTCTTGCCTCCTTTGTCGAAGATAAGGTGTCCATAGGTGCGTGGGTTTATCTCTGGGCTTTCTATTTTGTTCCATTGATCTATATTTCTGTCTTTATACCAGTATCATACTGTCTTGATGACTGAGGCTTTGTAGTAGAGCCTGAAGTCTGGCAGGTTAATTCCTCCAGTTCCATTCTTCTTCTTCAAGATTGCTTTGGCTATTTGAGGTTTTTTTGTATTTACATACAAATTTTGAAATTTTTTGTTCTAGTTCTGTGAAAAATATCGTTGGTAGGTTGATAGGGATTACAGTGAATGTATAAATTACTTTGGGTAGTATACTCATTTTCACAATATTTATTCTTCCAATCCATGAACATGGTATATTTCTCCATCTATTAGTGTCCTCTTTGATTATTTTCACTAGTGTTTCTTGGTTTTCTATGTACAAGTCTTTTGTTTCCTTAGGTAGATATACTCCTAAGTATTTTATTCTTTTCGTTGCAACAGTGAATGGAATAGTTTCCTTAATTTCTCTTTCTATTTTCTCATTATTAGTGTATAGGAACGCAAGGGATTTCTGTGTGTTGATTTTATATCCTGCAACTTTACTGTATTCATTGATTAGCTCTAGTAGTTTTCTGGTAGATTCTTTAGGGTTTTCTGTGTAGAGGATCATGTCATCAGCGAACAGTGAAAGTTTTACTTCTTCTTTTCCAATTTGAATTCCTTTTATGTCTTTTTCTGCTCTGATTGCTATAGCCAAAACTTCCAGAACTATGTTGAATAGTAGTGGTGAGAGTGGGCACCCTTGTCTTGTTCTTGTTCCTGACTTTAGGGGAAATGCTTTCAGTTTTTCACCATTGAGGATAATGTTTGCTGCGGGTTTGTCATATATAGCTTTTATTATGTTAAGGTATGTCCCTTCTATTCCCACTTTTTGGAGGGTTTTTATCATAAATGGATGTAGTATTTTGTCAAAGGCTTTCTCTGCATCTATTGAGATAATCATGTTATTTTTTTTCAGTTTGTTAATGTGGTGTATTATGTTGATTGATTTGTGGATATTGAAGAATCCTTGCATTCCTGGGATAAAGCCCACTTGGTCATGATGTATGATCTTCTTAATGTGTTGTTGGATGCTGATTGCTAGAATTTTGCTAAGGATTTTTGCATCTATGTTCATCAGTGATATTGGCCTGTAGTTTTCTTTTTCTGTGGGATCTTAACCAGGTTTGGGGATTAGGGTGATGGTGGCCTCATAGAATGAGTTTGGAAGTTTCCCTTCCTCAGCAATTTTCTGGAAGAGTTTGAGTACAATAGGTGTTAGCTCTTCTCTAAATTTTTGGTAGAATTCAGCTGTGAAGCCGTCTGGACCTGGGTTTTGTTTGCTGGAAGATTTCTGATTACAGCCTCTAGTTCTGCGCTTGTGATGGGTCTGTTTAGATTTTCTATTTCTTCCTGGTTCAGTTTTGGAAAGGTGTACTTTTTTAGGAATTTGTCCATTTCTTCCAGCTTATTCATTTTATTGCCATATAATTGCTGATACTATTCCCTAATAATCCTTTGTATTTCTGTGTTGTTGGTTGTGATCTCTCCACTTTCATTTCTAATTTTATTGATTTGGTTCTTCTCCCTTTGTTTTTTGATGAGTCTGGCTAGTGGTTTTTCAATTTTATTTACCTTCTCAAAGAACCAGCTTTTGGCTTTGTTGATTTTTGCTATGGTCTCTTTTATTTCTTTTGCATTTATCTCTGCCCTCATTTTTACGATTTCTTTCCTTCTACTAACCCTGGGGTTCTTCATTTCTTCCTTTTCTAATTGCTTTAGATGTAGAGTTAGGTTATTTAGTTGACTTTTTTTTGTTGTTTCTTGAGGTGTGCCTGTATTGCTATGAACTTCCCCCTTAGCACTGCTTTTACAGTGTCCCAGAGGTTTTGGGTTGTCGTGTTTTCATTTTCATTCATTTCTATGCACATTTTGATTTCTCTTTTGATTTCTTCTATGATTTGTTCATTATTCAACAGCGTGTTGTTCAGCCTCCATATGTTGGCATTTTTAATAGTTTTTCTCCTGTAATTGAGATCTAATCTTACTGCATTGTGCTCAGAAAAGATGCTTGGAATGAGTTCAATTTTTTTAAATTTACCAAAGCTAGATTTATGGCCCAGGATGTGATCTATCCTGGAAAAAGTTCTGTGTACGTTTGAGAAAAACGTGAAATTCATTGTTTTGAGGTGAAATATCCTATAGAGATCTATTAGGTCTAACTGGTCTATTGTATCATTTAAAGTTTGTGTTTCCTTGTTAATTTTCTGTTTAGTTGATCTATCCATAGATGTAAGTGGGGTATTAAAGTCTCCCACTATTATTGTGTTATTGTTTATTTCCCCTTTCAGACTTGTTAGTAATTGTCTTACATTGTGATGTTCCTATGTTGGGTGCATAAATATTTATAATTGTTATATCTTCTTCTTGGATTGATCCTTTGATCATTATGTAGTTTCCTTCTTTGTCTCTTTTCACAGCCTTTGTTTTAAAGTTTATTTTATCTGATATGAGTATTGCTACTCCTGCTTTCTTTTGGTCTCTAATTGCCTGGAATATCTTTTTCCAGCCCTTCACTTTCAGTCTGTATGTGTCCCTCGTTTTGAGGTGGGTCTCTTGTAGACAACATATATGGGGGTCTTGTTTTTGTATCCATTCAGCCAGCCTTTGTCTTTTGGTTGGGGCATTCAGCCCATTTACATTTAAGGTGATTATTGATAAGTATGATCCCGTTGCCATTTTCTTTATTGTTTTGGGTTCGAGTTTATATACCCTTTCTGTGTTTCCTGTCTAGAGAAGATCCTTTAGTATTTGTTGGAGAGCTGGTTTGGTGATGCTGAATTCTCTCAGCTTTTGCTTGTCTGTAAAGCTTTTGATTTCTCCTTCATATTTGAATGAGATTCTTGCTGGGTATAGTAATCTGGGCTGTAGGTTACTTTCTTTCATCACTTTAAGTATGTCTTGCCATTCCCTCCTGGCCTGAAGAGTTTCTGCTGAAAGGTCAGCTGTTATCTTTATGGGGATCCCCTTGTGTGTTATTTGATGTTTTTCCCTTGCTGCTTTTAATATTTATTCTTTGTGTTTGATCTTTGTTAATTTGATTAATATGTGCCTTGGAGTATTTCACCTTGCGTTTATCCTGTTAGGGACTCTCTGGGTTTCTTGGACTTGGGTGATTATTTCCTTCCCCATTTTAGGGAAATTTTGAACCATTATCTCCTCAAGTATTCTCTCATGGTCTTTCTTTTTGTCTTTTTCTTCTGGGACTCCTATGATTCGAATGTTGGGGCATTTAATATTGTCCCATATGTCTCTAATATTGTCCTCATTTCTTTTAATTCTTTTTTCTTTTTCCATCTCTATTTCATTTATTTCTACAATCCTATCTTCTAGTTTGCTTATCCTGTCTTCTGCCTCTGTTATTCTACTGTTTGTTCCCTCCAGAGTGTTTCTGATCTCATCTATTGCATTATTCATTGTATATTGACTCTTTTTTATTTCCTGTAATTCCTTATTAAACATTGCTTGCATCTTCTCAATCCTTTTCTCCAGGTTATTTATCTGTAACTCCATTTTACTTTCCAGATTTTGAATCATTTTCACATTTAAAATTCGAAATTCTTTATCGGGTAGGTTCCCTATATCTTCCTCTTTTGTTTGTGTTGGTGGGCATTTATCCTGTTCCTTTAGTTGCTGGGTATTTCTCTGCCTCTTCATCTTGCTTATATTGCTGTGTTCGGGGTGGCCTTTCCATCTTATGGGAGTTTGTGGAGTTTTCTTTATTATGTAGTTACCTCGTTGTGTGTGGGGTTGGATGGGTGACTTGTCAAGGTTCGCTGGTTAGGGAAGCTTGTGTCGATGTTCTGGTGGATGGAGCTGGATTTCTTCTCTCTGGAGTGCAATGAAGCGTCCAGTAATGAGTTTGAGATGTCAGTGGGTTTGGAGTGACTTTGGGCAGCCTGTATGTTGAAGCTCAGAGCTATTCTCTTGTGTTGCTGGATAGTTTGCGTAGTATGTCTTTCACTGAAACTTATTGACCCTTGGGTGGTTCCTGGTTTCAGTGTATGTATGAAGGCATTTGATGAGTACCTATCAATTAATGTTCCCTGGAACAGGAGATCTCTGGTGTTCTCAGGTTTTGGACTTAAGCCTCTGCCTCTGTTTTTCAGTCTTATTCTTGCAGTAGGTTCAAGGCTTCTCCCTCTGTTACTTTCAAGGCAGTTCCTTCTGTTGAAAAAGCTCTTGAGTTTTCTGGTCTCTTCAGTGTCTAATTCCTGTCCTGACACCAGGATACGGTGGTGTACACTTTTTCATTTTCCTGGCTCACTTGTTCAGTCCTGCTGTGGGGAGGGAGGAACGCAGCTAACAAATATCCCGGGCGTTTGTGAGGAGTGCTCACAGTGTCTCGGCTACACTGGGAATGCTCCCGCTCGAGATGTGTGTGTTTTCCCTGTTTATGCTGCTTAGGCTCTAGGTTGCTCTGCTGGGAGCTGTTCGCGGCTGGTGCTGGGTTGCATGCACTTCCCAGGTCTGAGCGGCTCAGGTTCAGGTCCTCGGGTACTCCACAAAGGCGCAGACTTGGCTGGGCCTGCGTTTTGTGCCTTCCCCAGTCCGAGCAGCTCAGAAGACCAGGCGTTTGGCGAGTGCGGTCGCTGCTCCTTATTGCCTTCCCGGTCCCTGCCGTTTGGTTTTCTGGGAGTACAACCAGTGCACTTTCTCAGGCGGATATCGACCGGCCTGAATCCAAGAAGTCCTGGCCAGCAAGGAAGCCTGCCTGCAGCTTGGCATGGAAGCCTCTCTGGGGCCGTGGCTGCCCCCACCCCGGTGCTGGCTGCCCTCCCCGCTCGCCTCAGCGGGGGCTGGGGGATGGGCCGCCCGCTGCTGGCTCGCTCTGCTCAGGGCCCTGTTCTGTGGGCAGGGCTGGTGGAGTCCTGGGTTGGGGCTTTTTGCAGGCTTTTCCTAGCCTTTTTGCCTTTTAGCTGCAGCTCTGCTTTGCTATTTTAAGTTCGCGCCCTCAGTTTGCTCTGGGGCATTCAAGCCAGGTTCTCCAAGTGCTGCCGCCAGCGCCTCCCTGCCCAGCTCCCGCCTACTAGTGGGGGGCACAGGCGTCTGCGCCTCTTCTCCTCTGAGAGTTTCCTCTGGGCACTTAGTCTGTGAGTTTTAATTATTTATGTCTTTTGTCTCCCAGTTAATATGCCAGCAAATTTGGAAACTCAGCAGTGGCCACAGGACTGGGAAATGTCAGTCTTCATTCCAATCCCAAAGAAAGGGAATGCCAAAGAATGCTCAAACTACCACACAGTTGCACTCATCTCACACGCTAGTAAAGTCATGCTCAAAATTCTCCAAGCCAGGCTTCAGCAATATGTGAACCTTGAACTCCCAGATGTTCAAGCAGGTTTTAGAAAAGGCAGAGGAACCAGAGATCAAATTGCCAACATCTTCTGGATCATGGAGAAAGCAAGAGAGTTCCAGAAGAGCATCTATTTCTGCTTCATTGACTATGCCAAAGCTTTTGACTGTGTGGATCACAATAAACTGTGGAAAATTCTGAAAGAGATGGGAATCCCAGACCACCTGACCTGCCTCTTGAGAAACCTGTATGCAGGTCAGGAAGCAACAGTCAGAACTGTACCTGGAACAGCAGACTGGTTCCAAATAGGAAAAGGAGTACGTCAAGGCTTTATATTGTCACCTTGCTTATTTAACTTATATGCAGAGTACATCATGAGAAACGCTGGGCTGGAAGAAGCACAAGCTGGAATCAAGATTGCTGGGAGAAATATCAATAACCTCAGATATGCAGATAACACTACCCTTATGGCAGAAAGTGAAGAGGAACTCAAAAGCCTCTTGATGAAAGTGAAAGAGGAGAGTGAAAAGGTTGGCTTGAAGCTCAACATTCAGAAAACAAAAATCATGGCATCTGGTCCCATCACTTCATGAGAAGTAGATGGGGAAAAAGTGGAAACGGTGTCAGACTTTATTTTTTGGGCTCCAAAATCACTGCAGATGCTGATTGCAGCCATGAAATTAAAAGACGCTTACTCCTTGGAAGGAGAGTTATGACCAACCTAGATAGCATATTAAAAAGCAGAGACATTACTTTGCCAACCAAGGTCCGTCTGGTCAAGGCTATGCTTTTTCCCGTGGTCATGTATGGATGTGAGAGTTGGACTATAAAGAAAGCTGATCGCCAAAGAATTGATGCTTTTGAACTGTGGTGTTGGAGAAGACTCTTGAGAGTCCCTTGGACTGCGAGGATAGCCAACCAGTCCATTCTAAAGAAGATCAGCCCTGGGTGTTCATTGGAAGGACTGATGCTAAAGCTGAAACTGCAATACTTTGGCTACTTCATGCGACGAGTTGACTCACTGGAAAAGACTCTGATGCTGGGAAAGGTTAGGGGCGGGAGGAGAAGGGGACGACTGAGAATAAGATGGCTGGATGGCATCACCGACTCTATGGACATGAGTTTGACTGAACTCCGGGAGTTGGTGATAGACAGGGAGGCCTGGCGTGCTGTGATTCATGGGGTCGCAGAGAGTTGGACACGACTGAACGACTGAACTGAACTGAACTATGCGGCCCTCTGAGGTTCCACTCGCCAGTTTCTCCAGGTGTTTGGAAACTTCTCTCTTTTTTTTTTTTAAGCCTCCCTTCCCAGGATGGAGCTCCGTCCCTTCCTCTATTCTCTCTCTTTTTATCTTTTATACTATTTCCTACCTCCTTTTGAGGACTATGGGCTGCTTTTCTGAGTGCCTGATGTCCTCTGCCGGTATTCAGAAGTTGTTTTGTGGGATTTACTCAGCGTTCAAATGTTCTTTTGCTGATTTTGGGAGAAAGTGGTCACCCCGTCCTATTCCTCCGCCATCTTCCCCACATCCTCCTAAAGTTTCATTTTCAATTGAAGATGAAATTTTTCTATGGAATTTGGGAAAGTCTGAAAAGGGCATAAACTAAGACAAGTCTTACTTTAAATTAATAACTGTGAAAGCAGATAGCTTCAAATGAAAATTAAGTACTGATATATGCTACAATATGTATAAAACTTGAAAACATTAAGTCTAATAAGCCACATATTATATGATTTCATTTATAAGAAATATCCAGAATTGGCAAATCTATCAAGGCATAAACTGTATTACCAGTTGTCTTAAGCTAAGGGGAAGGGGAGGGAAGGGAGTGTTTTCTAATGGGTATTATGTTTCTTTCAAGGGGTGAGTGATTCAAATGTTCTAAAATTAGATTGTTCTGATGGTTGCACAAGTCTGTAAATGTTCTGAAAACTATTGAATTGCCCATTTTATGTAGGTGAATTTTATGGGATGTGAAATATATCAAAATAAAGCTTGAAAAAAAACTTCACAAACTCAGAAAGGTTTAGCCTTGAATAAAACAGATCTAAAATAAGACAAGTTCAACAGAATGTAAGCACTATGAATGCAGGGATTAGTGTCTTTTTTGTCTACTGCTGAATACTCACATCTAAAAATTATAGCACAAGTTATACACTCAAGTATTTATTGACTGAAGTCTTGCATTAAATTAAGAAAAAAACAGAAAACTTCATACTTGAAATCATTTTCAGACTCATGCTTTTACTAATCTCTTTCTTCTCCATCTGTTGGCAGTGTGAAAGAAACTATCTTTATTCCCAGTCTTGTTGTACCAGAACTTTGGTTTCCTGTAGAAAGCAATCCAAACCTGTGACTGTAATTGGCATTGGGCAGAAGAGGTGCTATTTGAAAGAAGCCAGGACCCTAATGCACCAGAAACAATTCTGTACTAGCTGATTTACGAGGATGTGTACAGCCCTTGGTTGGGACACCCTAACTGGAATGGTGTCTTAGAGCCTTATGCAAAGTGTGGAGAGCAAGCTGTGCATGTCTGTTTCCTCTTTTTAATTTAATTCTTTCTTTCTTTTTTTTTTTTTTACCAGATATGAACAGTATACCTGTCTCCTGTCTGAGGTGTATGCCATTGAATTCCACCAAGAAAGCTTGTCTCATTGGTTTACCAAGTGTGAGAGAGGGACTTTATCTCAAAGCTTAATCATATGGAGTGTCTTAAGAAATGCTTTCATCAAAAAATTCCATTCCTATTATTCCAGAGGCTGATTTGCTAGTAAGCGTTGGTTATTTTGGTTGAATATGTTATCTTTATTTTTTTCATTGATTATCCTTTGGTTTATTTTTTGCTTTTCTCTTAGGTTTACTTTTATAGACTATGCTACCTGGGATTTCCAAATACAGGTTTCTTATTTGGTTCAGCAGTAGATCTTCATATTCTTCCTGTCTCATATTCTTGAGACAGTTTCTCAATTCCAATCAATGTATTATTTGCTAATTTATTTCCCCTCAGGAAGTTAGCATGATTATCTAAAGTTGACTCAGACATATGGATGACCAATTATTATTTGTTATCAAAAATCAAGATCTGGGTTTGTTCAGCAATTATGTATGTGTAATTTATAGTCTTAGCCTGATAATTAGCAAAATTCTGAAAACAGATTCAGAAAATAAAATACTGTTACTAAAAAAACAATGAATTAATCCATTAACACTTCAATGATCCAGAGTTGTACACTGCTACATTATGGAACACTATAGGTAAATTAAAGCTTAAATGAAAAGGGAGATATTATGGTTTGACAATATATCTTGTAATACAAGAATGTACTCTGTTATTAACTGAATAAAATATTAGTAATTTTGCACTGATAAATTTGTTGTTCAGTTGCTCAGCTGTGTCCGACTCTTTTCAACCCGATGGACTGCAGCATGCCAGGCAACCCTGTCTATCACCATCTCTTGGAGTTTGCTCAAACTCATGTCCTTCGATTCAGTTATGCCATCCAACCATCTTGTCCTCTGTCACCCACTTCGCCTCCTGCCTTGAATCTTTCCTAGAATCAGGTTCTTTTCAGATGAGTCAGTTCTTGCATCAGGTGGCCAAAGTATTGTAGCTACAGCATCAGCCCTTCCAATGAATATTCAGGGTCGATTTTCCTTTAGGATTGACGGGTTTGATCTCTGCAGTCCAAGGGTTTCTCAAGAGTCTTCTCTAACCCCACAGCTCAAAGGCTTAATTCACTGGCATTCAGTCTTCTGTACGGTCCAACTCTCACATCCACACATGAATACTGGAAAAACCATAGTTTTGGCTAGCCAGACCTTTGTTGGCAAAGTGTTATCTCTGCTTTTTAATATGCTGTCTAGGTTTTTCCATTGTTTTTCTTTCAAGGAGCAAGCATCTTTTAATTTCATGGCTGCAGTCACCAACTACAGTGATTTTGGAGCCTCCAAAAATAAAGTTTGTCACTGTTTCCATTGTTTCCATATCTATTTGCCATGAAATGATGGGACCAGATACCGATATCTTAGTTTTTTGAATGTTGACTTTTAAGACAGCTTTTTCACTCTCCTCTTTCACCTTCATCAAGAGGCTCTTTAGTTCCTCTTCACTTTCTGCCATAGGGTGGTGTCTGCATATCTGAGGTTACTGATATTTCTCCTGGCAATCTTAATTCCAGCTTGTGCTTCAACCAGTCCAGCATTTCTCATAAGGTGCTCTGCATATAAATTAAATAAGCAGGGTATATAGCCTTGAAGTACTCCTTTCCCAATTTGGAAACTTTGTTATTCCATGTCAGGTTCTAACTGTTGCTTCTTGACTTGCATACAGGTTTCTCAGAAGGCAGGTAAAGTCGTCTGGTACTCCCATCTCTTGAAGAATTTTCCTCAATTTGTTGTGATCCACACACAGCAATGGATGTTGTTAAATTATATGTGGAAAAAGAAATATATGACAGTTTAGAGGGAAAAAAATAAATATATAGGACTTAATCTATTAACAAATGATAAAAAAAAAATAACCCATGAATCATATAATACAAGTGAACTTTTTTTAGGCCACTTTTTTTCAAATCAATTCTGGTCAATCACCTTGTTTTATGGGAACATTTAAAGTATCTCAAAGCATTCCATGCATTAGAATGATTTTTCCTTATTTTAGTCTTTTACCCCAAATAGTATACTCTTTTAAAAAGGAAGCACATTTCTCTGATTTGAATTAAGTACAATGGAAAGATTTTCAAAATATAGACATTTTTCCTTATAAACCCAAGTGAATGAGAAATCTGCTAGTGAGATTTACTATTATAACTGGAATACAATTTCAATAACTAACTTGATGATAACAGAAACTATAAAGAAAGTTATGGGATAGTCTTTCTATGATTACTTTTCATGAATTTTTTATAGTCTGGTTGAAGGCATTTCATGTGTATATGCATCATATCCTGTATTCTATTGCCCCAATTGTAGTTTTGTGGCAGAATTTGCACTGTCATCAGAGTACTGAGCCATCAATGACTAGGTCTCATGGTTTTGGTTAACTGCATCACAATGATCACATTGAATGAAAATGTAAAACATAACCTTAATTGCCTAAATATTCTAGTAGGGATTGAATATGTTACAGAAGAAAGTCAGCGTGTTCAGACAGTGACTGATGACAGTGAATTAACAACAAAGTATTAGTTTTAATACCAAAAGAAAAAAAAAACATTTTAAGCAGCTCAACTTCTAAGGTCCCTTTTGAATATCAGAATTTAAATGTCTGAGTTGAGAATCTGATCGTCATTGTAAGGGGACGTGGCAATGTGAAATCAGTTTTAGGTTAAGAGAAACCTAGGTTTGAATTCTGACACTGCTATATTTTGTATCAGCTTTCTGAACATAGGATAAAAAATCTAAGTGTGTATCCTCTCATTTCACAAGTTTATGGGGAAAAAAACCTGTACTGTAGAAATAAACTATTAATAAAATTGCTCTCTTATATGCCAAAATAAGGGGCTTCCCTGGTGGCTCAGAGGTAAAGAATCTGCCTGCCAATGCAGGAGACACATGTTCAATCCCTGGGTTGGGAAGATCCCCTGGAGAAAGGAAATGGTAACCCACTCCAGTATTCTTGCCTGGAAAATCCCATGGATGGAGGAGCCTGGCAGGCTATAGTCCATGGGGTCGCAAAAGAGTCGGATAGGACTTAGAGACTAAATAACAATAGATACGTACGTATGCAACTGAGCCCCCCAATTAGAAAGAAAACAAAATTTTCCCTTAACTCTGTGTCACCCTCTAGTTTCTACACTACCTTTCCCTTCATTGTCTTTTCAAGTTTCTTGAGCCTCTTGGCTCATCTCATTGTTTCCATTTCTGCATCTGTTATTTACTCTTCAACTGTGTGTGTACTTTCCCCCACTCCACCACTGGAACAATTCTTGCCTTTGTCAAATCCATTGGATACCTTTTTTGGGTCTCATCACTCAGTTTCTAACTGAGGTTTTCTAAATAATTTCTCCTCTTGCAAGAGTTATAATTTGCTTCTCATACCTCAAAATTAAGCTATGTTTTACCATCTTAAAAAAAATGTGATGACAAATGTTAGTGCATATCAAATTGATGTTATTGAATTTGTGCATAGTTCCTTTTGTTTTTAGTATATAGCAGTAACTCAAAGTAGTATTTTTCAAGCATCGTATGTCTTTTCTTCCCTAAGCCCATTTGTCTGCTTTGGTTCATTAATTTTTAACTTATGAAGGTAGTGAAATGATTATTTGTGAATGACAAGTCTCTTGAGAGTCCCTTGGACTGCAAGGAGATCTAACCAGTCCATTCTAAAGGAGATCAATCCTGGGTGTTCATTGGAAGAACTGATGCTGAAGCTGAAACTGCAATACTTTGGCCACCTCATGCGACGAGTTGACTCACTGGAAAAGAGTTTGATGCTGGGAAAGGTTGGGGGCAGGAGGAGAAGGGGACGACAGAGAATGAGATGGCTGGATGGCATCACCGACTCGATGGACATGCGTTTGAGTGAACTCCGGGAGTTGGTGATGGACAGGGAGGCCTGGCGTGCTGTGATTCATGGAGTCGCAATGAGTCGGACATGACTGAGTGACTGAACTGAACTGAAGTGAACACTAACACTATGGAATAGAATCTATATGTGTCCTGCTATCCAGAAAACAGTTATACAATTATGAATGTCTTATATATCATAAAGTTCTGGTTCTGATATAGTCTTGCCATTTTCCATCTTCCCATCTAAGAAATTGCTCAAAATCTTTTCTCATATATTTCAATGAAATTGCACCTCTTCTTATGCATCTTATTTAACTTATATGCAGAGTACATCATGAGGAACGCTGGGCTGGAAGAAGCACAAGCTGGAATCAAGATTGCTGGGAGAAATATCAATAACCTCAGATATGCAGATGACACTACCCTTATGGCAGAAAGTGAAGAGGAACTCAAAAGCCTCTTGATGAAAGTGAAAGAGGAGAGTGAAAAGGTTGGCTTGAAGCTCAACATTCAGAAAACAAAGATCATGGCATCTGGTCCCATCACTTCATGGGAAATAGATGGAAAAACAGTGGAAACAGTGTCAGACTTTATTTTTTGGGCTCCAAAATCACTGCAGATGCTGATTGCAGCCATGAAATTAAAAGACGCTTGCTCCTTGGAAGGAAAGTTATGACCAACCTTGATAGTATATTAAAAAGCAGAGACATTACTTTGCCAACCAAGGTCCGTCTAGTCAAGGCAATGGTTTTTCCCGTGGTCATGTATGGATGTGAGAGTTGGACTGTGAAGAAAGCTGATCGCCAAAGAATCGATGCTTTTGAACTGTGGTGCTGGAGAAGATTCTTGAGAGTCCCTTATACTGCAAGGAGATCCAACCAGTCCATTCTAGAGATCAATCCTGGATGTTCATTGGAGGGACTGATGCTAAAACTGAAACTCCAATACTTTGGCCACCTCATGCGACAAGTTGACTCACTGGAAAAGACTCTGATGCTGGGAAAGGTTGGGGGCGGGAGGAGAAGGGGACGACGGAGAATGAGATGGCTGGATGGCATCACTGACTCTGTGGACATGAATTTGAGTGAACTCTGGGAGTTGGTGATGGACAGAGAGGCCTGGCGTGCTGTGATTCATGGGGTCGCGGAGAGTCGGACACGACTGAGCGACTGAACTGACCTGAACTGAACTTATACATCTTTAATTTTTCCTCAAATTCTCTATCTTTCCCATGCATCCTCATGACAATTCAAAAGATGAAAATATCTGTTTTCTATTATAATGTAACTATCTAGATGTATGTATACCCAATTATAGCTTCACTATATATAAAAAACAGAACTAAAAGGAGAAATAGAGAAATCTATGATTAAGGTTAGAAATTTTTAAACATCTTTCCATGAGTCAAGTAGCCACAAAATCAATAAAGATATTGAATATTAAAATTGCTTCTGTACACTGAAGATTGCATATTATTTTTGAGTTTAAATGAGGTATGAAAAGTGAAAGTGAAATCTTTCAGTCATGTCCAACTCCTTGCAATCCCATGGACTGTAACCTGCCAGGCTCCTCCATCCACGGGATTTTTAAGACAAGAATACTGGAGTGGGTTGCCGTTTCCTTCTCCAGGAGATCTTCCTGACCCAGGGACTGACCCTGGGTCTCCTGCATTGTAGGCAGACACTTTACTGTCTGAATCACTAGGAAAGTCCTAAATGAAGTATCAGTTCATTTCAGTCGCTCAGTCGTGTCCACTCTTTGCGACTCCATGAATCACAGCACGCCAGGCTTCCCTGTCCATCACCAACTCCCAGAGTTCACTCAAACTCATCTCCATCGAGTTGGTGATGCCATCCAGCCATCTCATTCTCTGTCGTCCCCTTCTCCTCCTGCCCCTAATCCCTCCCAGCATCAGAGTCTTTTCCAGTGAGTCAACTCTTTGCATGAGGTGGCCAAAGTATTGCAGTTTCAGCTTTAGCATCAGTCCTTCCAATAAACACCCAGGATTGATCTCCTTTAGGATGGACTGGTTGGATCTCCTTGCAGTCCAAGGGACTCTCAAGAGTCTTCTCCAGCACCACAGTTTAAAAGCATCAATTCTTCAGCCATCAGCTTTCTTCACAGTCCAACTCTCACATCCATACATGACCACTGGAAAAACCATAGCCTTGACTAGATGGACCTTTGTTGGCAAACTAATGTCTCTGCTTTTTAATATAATATCTAGGTTGGTCATAACTTTCCTTCCAAGGAGTAAGCGTCTTTTAATTTCATGGCTGCAATCAGCATGTATTAAATTTAATGATATTTGGTTTCTCATATGGTTCAGTGGTGAACAATCTGCCTGCTAATACAGGAGTCACAGAATATGCTGGTTCAATCCCTGGGTCTCGAATATCCCCCAGAGAAGAAAATGGAAACCCATCCCAGTATTCTTACCTGGAAAATCCCATGGACAGAAGAGCCTGGTGGGCTACAGGCCATGTGGTCACAAAGAGTCAGAAACAACTGAGTGACTGAGCATACATGCACATACCATAAAATAAGTAGCAATAAATATCAAAGCTTTAAAATCACAAAGAGTATATTTTTTATCAGTTAAGCTCAGATAAATACATTTTGTAAACCCCTAACAAGACAATCTGGTCCATCACTTCAATCAAAAAGAAGAGGGAGAAGTGAAAACAGTGACATATTTTATTTTCTTGGGCTTCAAAATTACTGTAGATGGTGACTGTAGACATGATTAAAAGACACTTACTCCTTGGAAGGAAAACTATGACTAATCTAGACAGCATATTAAAAAACAGAGATATCACATTGCTGACAAAGTTCTGTACAGTCAAAGACATTGTTTTTCTAGTATTCATATATGGATGTGAGAGTTGGACCATAAAGAAAGCTGAGCGCTGAAGAATTGGTGCTTTTGAACTGTGGTGTTGGAGAAGGCTCTTGAGAGTCCCTTGGACTGCAAGGAGATCCTAAAGGATATCAACCCTAAATATTCATTAGAAGGAATATTTGGCCACCTGATGCTAAGAGCTGACTCATTGGAAAAGACTGCTGCTGGGAAAGATTAAGGGCAGGAAACATAGGGGGTGATGGAGGATGAAATGGTTGGATGACATCACCAACTCAATGGACATGAGTAAGATCAAACTCCAGGAGACAGTGAAGGACAGGGAAGCCTATGGTGCTTCAGTACATGGGGTCGCAAAGTGTTGGACACCTCTTAGTGACTTAGCAACAACAACAAGAAAAGGCCTACATAATCAATAAAATGAATAAAAAAAGTTGTATAATTGCAAACTTTGTTGGCATTGCATAGGTAATAATAGAATGTAATAAATGTCTTTAAGCCAAAGATTTTGAAAATTTATGTGAATTTGACAAACGTCTAGAAAATAGAAGGTTTGCTATAACTGATGAGAAAAATAGAGTGTCATATCCATTTAAGCACTCAACTCCTTTATTTAAAAACTTCCTAACCAAAACTCCATGCCACTGGTGAAATATTTCAAACACTGAATAACATATAAATACAATTTACTCAAAATATCCTAGAAAGTAAGATGAAGAAAAATAAACATTTCCCAACCTATTTTGCTAATTCAAATTATCTTGGCTTCAATATTTGAAATATTACAAATATGTATAATTTATCTCTCTCATTAACATAAATATAAAAATTCTAAGCAAAATATTAGCAAACCAAATACAGTACTATATTAAGGGGTGATACATTTTAAAAAATATGCAATTTATGCTAATAAAGAAGGGTTGGTTTAACATTGTGAAAAATCAGTTTACTTACCAAATTAATGAATAAGCAAAAATACATGACTACGCTAATAGAAGCAGAAAAATAATTTCAAGTAATTCAATACTATTTGAAAATAAAAGTTTTTAGCAATCAAGGTATTGGAAGGGAATGTTCTTTGTCTGAAAAAAGGCAGTCAAAGAGAAAAGAATTTTCCTCTACCTTTCTAGGTTCTCACAAACATAAGGCAGATTAAAAGACGAAATGTCAGTTTAATAGCAAGTATACTTGAAAAACGGAGAAGGCAATGGCAAGCCACTCCAGTACTGTTGCCTAGAAAATCCCATGGATGGAGGAGCCTGGTAGGCTGCAGTCCGTGGGGTCGCTAAGGGTCGGACTGAGCGACTTCACTTTCACTTTTCACTTTCACACATTGGAGAAGGAAATGGCAACCCACTCCAGTGTTCTTGCCTGGAGAATCCCAGGGACGGGGGAGCCTGGTGGGCTTCTGTCTAAGGGGTCACACAGAGTCAGACACGACTGAAGTGACTTAGCATAGCATACTTGAAAAAGACCCCAAAAGACTAATAACTTGTCAAAATGGCCAAAGCCCTAACCAGATATGTAGTCTTCAACTAAAGACAAAAGAGTATGGTGGAAATAGTTGTTTCTGAGTTCAAAGTACAATTGACATGGAGATGGAAAAGCAAATGTTTGGTAAATAAACTCCTAAATAAACTCAGGACTAACTGAGTCCTGCAGAGACAATAGGACAGAAAGGTATTTTAACAGACTTTGCTAGGTTCCTTTCTGTCTACACACCCAGTTCATAGTTCCTACTACTGTTATCTATCATGATAGCTCTCTTTCATTTAGAAAACAACATTTAAAAAATATGTTTTATTCACAATGGTTGCGTTTCAGTTTAGTCACTCAGACATGTCCAACTATTTGTGACAGCATGGGTCAGCTTGCCAGGCTTCTGTGTCCATCAACAACTCCCAGAGCTTGCTCAAACTCACGCCCATTGAGTTGGTGATTCCATCCAGCAACCTCATCCCCTGTCATCCCCTTCTCCTCCCAGTTTCCATCTTGCCCCGCGTTAGGGTCTTTTCCAATGAGTCAATTTTTCACGTCAGGTGGCCATAGAATTAGAATTTCATTTTCAGCATCAGTCCTTCCAATAAATATTCAGGACTGATTCCCTTTAGGATTGACTGGTTGGATCTCTTTGCAGTCCAAAGGACTCAAGAGCCTTCTCCAACACCAGAGTTCAAAAGCATCAATTCTTCAGTGCTTAGCTTTCTTTAAGGTCCAACTCTCACATTCATACATGAATACTGGAAAAACCATAGCTTTGATTCAGTTCAGTTCAGTTCAGTCGCTCAGTCGTGTCTGACTCTTTGCAACCCCATTAATCACAGCACGCCAGGCCTCCCTGTCCATCACCAACTCCCGGAGTTCACCCAAACTCATGTCCATCGAGTCGCCTATGTTGGTCATAGTTTGTCTTCCAAAGAGCAAGCATATTTTTATTTCATGGCTGCAGTCATCAACTACAGTGATTTTGGAGCCCAAGAAAATAAATTCTGTCACTGTTTCCATTGTTTCTCTATTTGCCATGAAATGATGGGACCAGATGCCATGATCTTCGTTTTTTGAATGTTGAGTTTTTGCCAGCTTTTCACTCTCCTCTTTCACTTTCATCAAGAGGATTTTTATTTCCTCTTCATTTTCTGCCATAAGGGTGGTGTCATCTGCATATCGGAGGTTATTGATATTTCTCTTGGCAATCTTGATTCCAGCTTGTGCTTCATCCACTCTGGCATTTCACATATAGGGCTCCATATTAAGTTTCCCTGATAGCTCAGTTGGTGAAGAATCTGCCTCCCATGCAGGAGATCCTGATTCAATTGCTGGGTTGGGAAGATTCAATGGAGAAAGGATGGGGTCCCCACTCCAATATTCTTGGGCTTCCCTTGAGTCTCAGCTGGTAAAGAAACTGCCTGCAATGAGGGAGACCTGGGTTTGATCCCTGGGTTGGGAGATACCCTGGAGAAAGGAAAGACTACCCACTCCAGTATTTTGGCCTAGAGAATTCCATGGACTATATAGTCCATGGGGTTGCAAAGAGTTAGACACGACTGAGTGACTTTCACTTTTACCTTCTCAGTCTGCATATAAGTTAAATAGATGGGGAAACAATAAAAACAGTGGGAGACTTTATTTTTTTTGGGGGGGGGGTCAAAAATCACTGCAGATGGTGACTGCAGCCATGAAATTAAAAGGCACTTTCTCCTTGGAAGAAAAGCTATGACCAACCTAGACAGTATATTAAAAAGCAGAGACGTTATGTTGCTGACAAAGGTACATCTAGTCAAAGCTATGGTTTTTTCAGTACTCGTGTATGGATGTGAGAGTTGGACTATAGCTAAGCATTGAAGAATCAATGCTTTTGAATGCTGGTGTTGGAGAAGACTCTTGAGAGTCCCTTGGACTTCAAGGAGATCAAACCAGTCCATCTTAAGGGAAACCAATCCTGAATATTCATTGGAAGGACTGATGCTGAAGCTGAAGCTCCAATACTTTGGCCACCTGATGTGAAGAACTGACTCACTAGGAAAGACCTGATGTTGGGAAAGACTGATGGCAGAAGGAGAAGGGACCGACAGATGAGATGAGATGGTTGGATGGCATTACCAACTCAATGGACGTGAGTTTGAGCAAGCTCCAGAGGTTAGTGATGGAAAAGGAAGCCTGTCATGCTGCAGTCCATGGGATTGCAGAGTCAGACACGACTGAGCAACTGAAATGAACTGATAAGTTAAATAAGCAAGGTGACCATGTACAGCCTTGACGTACTCCTTTCCCAGTTTGGAACTAGTCTATTGTTTCATGTCCGGTTCTGTTTCTTCTTGACCTCTGTACAGATTTCTAGGGAGGCAGGTAAGAATTCCTGGTATTCGCATCTCTAAGAATTTTCCATAGTTTGTTTTGATTGAAACAGTCAAGGTTATAGTGCAGTCAGTGAAGTAGAAGTAGAAGTATTTTTTGGAATTCTCTTGTTTTTCTATGATCCAACAGATGTTGGTAATTTGATCTCTGGTTCCTCTGCCTTTTCTAAATCCAGTTTGAACATCTGGAAGTTCTTGGTTCATGTACAATTGAAGTCTAGATTGGAGAATTTGGAGCATTACTTTGGTAGTGTGTGAGGTGAGTGCAAGTGTGCAGTAGTTTGAGCATTCTTTGGCATTGCCTTTCTTTGTGATTAGAATGAAAATTGACCTTTTACAGTCCTGTGGCCACTGCTGAGTTTTCCAAATTTGCTGACATATTGAGTGCAGCACATTCACAGCATCATCTTTTGGGATATGAAATAGCTCAACCGGAATTCCATCACCTCTACTAGCTTTTCTTCATAGTGATGCTTCCTAAGGCCCATTTGACTTCACATTCCAGGATATCTGGCTCTAGATGAGTAATCACACCATTGTGGTTATCTGGGTTATTTAAGAAAGCTTTTGTATAGTTCTGTGTATTCTTGCCACCTCTTCATATCTTCTGCCTCTGTTAGGTCCACATCATTTCTGTTCTTTATTATGTACATCTTTGCATGAAATGTTCCCTTGGTATCTCTAATTTTCCTAAAGAGATCTCTAGTCTTTCCCATTCTATTGTTTCCATTTCTTTTCATTGATCACTGAGGAAGGCTTTCTTATGTCTCCTTGTTATTCTTTGGAACTCTGCATTCAGATTGATATATCTTTTTTTCTCTTTTGCATCTCTCTTTTCCTCTTTTCTCAGCTATTTGTAAGGCCTTCTGAGATAACCATTTTGCTTTGTGCATTTCTTTTTCTTGGGGATGGTTTTGCTCACCCCCTCATGTACAATGTTATGAACCTCCATCCATAGTTCTTCAGACACTCTATCAGATTTAATCCCTTGAATCTATTTGTCACTTCCACTGTATAATCATAAGTATTTGACTTCAGTCATACCTGAATGGTCTAGTGGTTTCCCCTACTTTCTTCAATTTGTCTGATTTTTGCAATAATGGCCTCAGAAAATAGCAAATAATGGTAATAACTCTAGCAAAAGATGTTAGACTTATTTTGGGGTTGCCTCAGTTCTTTAGTTGCAGCACACAGGATCTTTGTTTCACCATGCTGGATCTTTTGTTGCAGTGTGCAGAGTCTAGTCACAGTGTGTGGGTTCAGTAGCTGTGGTGTGTGGTGTGTGGCATGTGGCTTGTGGCTTAGTTGTTCTATGGCATGTAGAATCTTAGCTCCCCAAACAAGGCTCAATCCAAATCCCCTGCATCGCAAAGTAGATTCTTCACCACTGGACCACCAGGGAAGTCCTGATGTGAGATTTTTATATAGAAAAGTATATATTATTGAGATAAATTTAAAAATACTCAAGTCAATAAAAATTTAACACATTGATTATTGGAAGATTCATTATTATAAAGATGTCTATTCTAACAAAATTGATCTAAAGATTCAAAATAATCCCCAGTAAAATTCTTACAGGTAGTTTTATCAATAATTGAAAAGGTGATCTAAGATGCGTGTGTGTGTATGTGTGTGTGTGCACGTGTGTTATGTCTGATTCTTTGGGACATCTCAGTCATGTCCGATTTTTTGGGACCCCATGGACTGTCATCCTCCAGGCTCCTCTGTCCATGAAATTCTCTAGACAAGAATACTGGAGTCGATAGCTATTTCCTTCTCCACGAGATCTCCCCAATGCAGAAATCAAATCCATGTCTCCCAGGTTACAGGCAAATTATTTACTGTCTGAGCCAGCAGGGAAATCCTCTAAAATGTATATGCAAGTGCAAAGATTACTTATAGAAAAAAAAAAAAAGGAGTACTTATAGTAAGAGAAAAGGTTTATTATATTCCAAAAATTAGGACATTGTGGTATTGGTACAAATTATATTTGTAATCAGTTCAGTGCAGTTCAGCCACACAGTTGTGTCCAGCTCTTTGTGACCCCATGGACTGCAGCATGCTATGCTTCCCTGTCCATCACCAACAGGTGGAGCTTGCTCAAACTCATGTTCACCCAGTTGATGATGCCATCCAACCATCTCATCCTCTGTCATCCCCTTCTCCTCCTGCCTTCAATCTTTCCCAGCATCAGGGTCTTTTCAAATGAGTCAGTTCTTCCTATCATGTGGCCAAAGTATTGGAGTTTCAGCTTTGCATCAATCATTCCAATGAACGCCTATGGCTGACTTCCTCCAGGACTGACTGGTTCAATCTCCTCACAGTTCAAGGGACTCTCAAGAGTCTTCTTCAACACCACAGTTCAAAAGCATCAGTTCTTCAGTGTTTAGCTTTATTTATAGTCCAACTCTCACATCCATACACGATTACTGGAAAAACCATAACTTTGACTAGACGGACCTTTATCGGCAAAGTAATGTCTCTGCTTTTTAATACGCTGTCTAGGTTATGGCAGAAAGTGAAGAGGAACTCAAAAGCCTCTTGATGAAAGTGAAAGAGGAGAGTGAAAAGGTTGGCTTGAAGCTCAACATTCAGAAAACAAAGATCATGGCATCTGGTCCCATCACTTCATGGGCAATAGATGGAAAAATAGTGGAAACGGTGTCAGACTTTGTTTTTTTGGGCTCCAAAATCACTGCAGATGCTGATTGCAGCCATGAAATTAAAAGACGCTTACTCCTTGGAAGGAAAGTTATGACCAACCTTGATAATATATTGAAAAGCAGAGACATTACTTTGCCAACCAAGGTCCGTCTAGTCAAGGCTATGGTTTTTCCCGTGGTCATGTATGGATGTGAGAGTTGGACTGTGAAGAAAGCTGATTGCCGAAGAATTGATGCTTTTGAACTGTGGTGTTGGAGAAGACTCTTGAGAGTCCCTTGTACCGCCAGGAGATCCAACCAGTCCATTCTAAGGGAGATCAATCCTGGATGTTCATTGGAAGGACTGATGCTAAAGCTGAAGCTGCAATACTTTGGCCACCTCATGCGACGAGCTGACTCACTGGAAAAGACTCTGATGCTGGGAAGGATTGGGGGCGGGAGGAGAAGGGGACGACCAAGAGTGAGATGGCTGGATGGCATCACCGACTCTGTAGACATGAGTTTGAGTGAACTCCGGGAGTTGGTGATGGACAGGGAGGCCTGGCGTGCTGTGATTCATGGGGTCTCGGAGATTCGGACACGACTGAGCGACTGAACTGAACTAGGTTGATCATAGCTTTTCTTCCAAGGAGCAAGTGTCTTTTGATTTCATGGCTGCAGTCACCATCTGCAGTGATTTTGGAGCCCAAGATAACAAAGTTTCTCATTGTTGCCATTGTTTCCCCATCTATTTGCCATGAATGATGGGATCAGATGCCATGATCTCCAATTTTTAAATGTTGAGTTTTAAGCCAGCTTTTTCACTCTCTTCTTTCACTTTCACCAAAAGGCTCTTTAATTCCTCTTCACTTTCCTCCATAAGGGTGGTGTCATCTGTATATCTGAGGTTATTGGTATTTCTCCCTGCAATCCTGATTCCAACTTGTGCTTCATCCAGTCTGGAATTTCACATGATGTACTCTGCATATAAGTTAAATAAGCAGGATGACAATATACAGCCCTGATGTATTCCTTTCCCAATTTGGAACCAGTCAGTTGTTCCATGTAATAGAACAGCACAGACAAGGCATTAAACAGTACTGGATTTAACATAACAATAGTACTGAAAAGTAGTATAGAATGTTGGTTTTATTCAAAAACTGGTCCTAATTCTGAGTCAACTGGATTTATATATGGAATACAATGAATCTTTACTTCTCCATTATGAGGTACACAAAATCAACTGGTAGATCGTGAGAAAATATATTCAAGATTTGAAGTAGACAAAGATTTTTTAGATACTAACCGAAAAAATTCTTAGCTTAAAAGCTATATGAAAAAATTTACTAAAATAAAATTTAAAATTTTGTTGATCAAAATCAAGTTGCAAGACATTGGCATTTTACATAATACATATTTAATCAAGAGAAAATGTGTATTCCGTATACATAAAGAACTCCTACCAAATCAATAAAAATACTGATAACTAATGAAAAATAGGCAAGAAAATAAACACTTTATAACTGAAGTTATCCAAAAGGCTAATAGACATATTAAGGCTGCTCAAACTCATCAGGAAGATGAAAATTATAATCACAGTGAGACACTACTACTCATCAGAATGGCTAAAATGATACAGATTGCAAGCTTAAATGTTCCTAAAGATATGGTATGCCTGGGATATCATAGATTGCTTGGGATGTAAATTGATGCAACCATTTTGGAAAGCTTCTTCCTTAGGACACCACATGATCCATCAATTCCATTCATAAGCAAATATCCACAATGCAGTCTCACATATATTTACCAAAAAAGTATTTCTCAGAAAAAGGAGGAAACTTGAATTTATGGTTTCTGAATGACAATCTATGTCCAAATACCTTCAATTAGAGATTACATTTGCTTCAATTTGAAAAGTTACATTGAAGGAAAAAATTACTATTTTTTTAAAAATTTATTTTATTGGAGGCAAATTACCTTACATTAATATATTGGTTGGTTTTACCATACATTGACATGAATCCGCCCCGGGTGTACATGCGTTCTCCCTCTCGAACCCTCCTCCCACCTCCCTCTTCCCCATATCCTCCCTCCATGTCATCCCCGTGCACCAGCCCCAAGCATCCTGTATCATGTGTCGAACCTGGACTGGTCACTTATGATAATATACATGCTACAATGCCATTCTCCCCAATCATCCCACCTTCACCCTCTCCCACAGAGTCCCAAAGACTGTTCTATATGCCTATGTCTCTTTTGCAGTCTCTTATACAGGGTTCAGGTTACCATATTTCTAAATTCCATATATATGCATTACTATACTGTATTGATGTTTTTCTTTCTGGCTTACTTCACTCTGTATAATTGGCTCCAATTTCATCCACCTCATTAAAACTGATTCAAATGCATTCTTTTTGATGGCTGAAAAATACTCCATTGTGTATATGTACCAAAGTTTTCTTATCCATGCGTCTGCAGGTGGACATCTAGGTTGCTTCCATGTCCTGGCTATTATAAACAGTGCTGCAATGAACATTGGCGTACATGTGTCTCTTTCAATTCTGATTTCCTCGGTGTGTATGCCCAGGAGTGCGATTGCTGGATCATATGGCAATTCTAGTTCCAGTTTTTTGAGGAATCTCCACACTGTTCTCCATAGTGGTTGTACTAGTTTGCATTCCCACCAACAGTGTAAGAGGGTTCCCTTTTATCCACACCCTCTCCAGCATTTATTGCATGTAGACGTTTGGATAGCAGCCATTCTGACTGGTGTGAAATGGTATCTCATTGTGGTTTTGATTTGCATTTCTCTGATTATGAGGGATGTTGAGCATTTTTTCATGTGTTTGTTAGCCATCTTTATGTCTTCTTTGGAGAAATGTATGCTTAGTTCTTTGGCCCATTTTTTGACTGGGTCACTTAGTTTTCTGGAATTGAGCTGCAGGAGCTGCTTGTATATTTTGGAGATTAATCCTTTATCAGTTGCTTCATTTGCTATTATTTTCTCCCATTCTGAACGCTGTCTTTTCACCTTGCTTAGAGTTTCCTTTGCTGTGCAGAAGCTTTTGATTTTAATTAGGTCCCATTTGTTTAATTTTGCTTTTATTTCCAATATTCTGGGAGGTGGGTCTTGGAGGATCCTGCTGTGATTTATGTCAGAGAGTGTTTTGCCTACGTTCTCCTCTAGGAGTTTTATAGTATCTGGTTTTACATTTAGCTCTCTAATCCATTTTGAGTTTATTTTGGTGTATGGTGTTAGGAAGTGTTCTAGTTTCATTCTTTTACAAGTGACTGACCAGTTTTCCCAGCACCACTTGTTAAAGAGACTGTCTTTTCTCCATTTTATATTCTTGCCTCCTTTGTCGAAGATAAGGTGTCCATAGGTGCGTGGGTTTATCTCTGGGCTTTCTATGTTGTTCCATTGATCTATATTTCTGTCTTTATGCCAGTACCATACTGTCTTGATACTGTGGCTTTGTAGTAGAGCCTGAAGTCTGGCAGGTTAATTCCTCCAGTTCCATTTTTCTTCTTCAAGATTGCTTTGGCTATTCGAGGTTTTTTGTATTTCCATACAAATTGTGAGATTATTTGTTCTAGTTCTGTGAAAAATATCTTTGGTAGCTTGATAGGGATTGCATTGAATGTATAAATTACTTTGTGTAGTATACTCATTTTCACAATATTTATTCTTCCAATCCACGAACACGGTATATTTCTCCATCTATTAGTGTCCTCTTTGATTACTTTCACTAGTGTTTTATAGTTTTCTATGTACAAGTCTTTTGTTTCCTTAGGTAGATATATTCCTAAGTATTTAATTCTTTTCGTTGCAACAGTGAATGGAATAGTTTCCTTAATTTCTCTTTCTATTTTCTCATTATTAGTGTATAGGAATGCAAAGGATTTCTGTGTGTTGATTTTATATCCTGCAACTTTACTGTATTCATTGATTAGCTCTAGTAGTTTTCTTTTAGAGTCTTTAGGGTTTTCTGTGTAGAGGATCATGTCATCAGCGAACAGTGAAAGTTTTACTTCTTCTTTTCCAATTTGGATTCCTTTTATGTCTTTTTCTGCTCTGATTGCTATAGCCAAAACTTCCAGAACTATGTTGAATAGTAGTGGTGAGAGTGGGCACCCTTGTCTTGTTCCTGACTTTAGGGGAAATACTTTCAGTTTTTCACCATTGAGGATAATGTTTGCTGTGGGTTTGTCATATATAGCTTTTATTATGTTGAGATATGTCCCTTCTATTCCCACTTCCTGGAGAGTTTTTATCATAAATGGATGTTGTATTTTGTCAAAAGCTTTCTCTGCATCTATTGAGATAATCATATGATTTTTATTTTTCAGTTTGTTAATGTGGTGTATTACATTGATTGATTTGCGGATATTGAAGAATCCTTGCATTCCTGGGATAAAGCCCACTTGGTCATGATGTATGATCTTCTCAATGTGTTGTTGAATTCTGATTGCTAGAATTTTGTTAAGGATTTTTGCATCTATGTTCATCAGTGATATTGGCCTGTAGTTTTCTTTTTTTGTGGGATCTTTGCCAGGTTTTGGGATTAGGGTGATAGTGGCCTCATAGAATGAGTTTGGAAGTTTTCTGAAGGAAAAAATTACTATTAAGAGTAACAAAAAACTTCAACTAGACATCAAATGTGATTAAAAATCAGAAAGTGCATGTTGGAAACCATAGTTCCCCTTTGCCCAATATTTTTCATTCTCACCTCTGAATACTATTAAACAAGCTTAATTCTAGGCCTTTAATAATGTTCAGCAGCTAGCACCACACTTGCCAAAAAGACATGCTAATGACTCTTTAAATACAAGCCTATTTAAGGCACTATTTAATGGACTAGTCAAATTGATTTCTCGGCAGTTCCCAGAGTGTTATGACCAAGATTGTGCCTGTGAAAACAGTCTGACTTGTAAACTCTCAAAGGAACACATCCTTTGCCTGGGCCTCGAATTATTCCCACAAAGATTCAAGGAATGTGAGCTCCCAATTGAAAAATAAATCACAAAATCTTCTGCACAGGGAACTTGGCCTTGTAGAAATTGTTGTCACAGCCATGAGAAAGAGAGTGAGAGAAAGAGAGAGAGGCCAAATTCAAGTCTACATAAGGCAGTTTGTGAAGCTGGGAAAGCCAGAATGTTCAGCTTTTCTGGAGAGAGATGATCTTGACTCCCACCAAGGCTTATAAGTTAAATAATTACCAAAATATTGCAAATGTCTAATAAAAATATGATATCCCTCCTGAATCTCAGTTTTGCCTTTGTTTTACTGCTTTACCACATATAAGGTCCCTGACAAATTATTCCCAAGCCTCTTTTCAATACATGAATTAATTTAATACTTGTCCATAAAGACCTCTGGCTTCCCTGGTAGTTCAGATGGTAAAGAATCCACCTGCAATGCGGGAGACCTGGGTTTGATCCCTGGGTTGGGAAAATGCCCTGGAGGAGGGCATGGCAACCCACTCCAGCATTCTTGCCTGTAGAATGGACTGTAGTCTGCCAGGCACCTCTGTCCACAGGGTAGCAAAGAGTTGGACACAACTGAGCCACTAAGTACGGCATAAAGACTTTGGAACAGTGGCACATTCTTGTTTCTCTCTGTTTTGACTTCTCTGTTTTTCTTTGTTAAAAAATCTTTTACCCACCATTTACCCAGTGGTATGAGAATGATCTGTAATATTTTATTCTATTGATTAGTAACTATATAACTTTGAAAACTTACTATGTAACTGGAGAAAATAAATCTGAAGAAAATGAGCTGGCTAAATCAAACGCACACACACACAAAATGAAACCAACCAGGAAAAAATTTTAAGCTATGTGCATAGGAAAATTTTCATTCCTATAACAAAAAACTGGAAATCAAGTATTGATTTAGAAGACTCAGAACGTGTTTATTCAGTTTGTCTACAGCTAATGTGCTGTATCTGTATGGGTAAGTGTGAAATTTCAAAAGCTATGATGGGTGTGATCTAAAACTGCAAAATGTGTCCAAAGCAAGTGTCCTTCTCAACTGACCATTCATGGATGATTTCAACTTCTTGTTACTTTAGCCCTACAAATTTCCTGTGTAATTTAGGCTGATTTGGAGGTTTTGCTTCTTTTTGGTTTCATTTAGTTTTCTAGTAAATAGCTTGCAATTTGCTAGACTTGCTTTAACGAATCAGATTGTAGGAATCTAGTATTGCTGAGGTGACCTTTGGCACATTTATCTTATACATTTGGTCCAATGTGTCAAAAATGTAAAATCATGCCCTTTGTAGTCTGATTCTTTATTGTTTCAAAGTATCACAATCATAATTTCTGTGTTCATATGGAAGAAAAATGCAAAGAAAGTCCTTGAAATATCAGCAACTAGAATTTTCACTGATCCAAAATGAGACGTTGAAAGGTTGCTGCTGAACCACGAAAGACACTGGGATTCTTGGCCTCCAGAGAAGAATTCAATCCACGTCCAGAGACAAAGCTTAATCGCTCAGAGCTTTTGTGTAATAAAGTTTTATTAAAGTATAAAGGAGATAGAGAAAGCTTCTGACATAGACATCAGAAAGGGGCAGAAAGAGTACCTCCTTGCTAGTGTTAGCAATGGAGTTATATACCTTTCAATTAGTTATTACAATGAACAAAAAAAATGTCTCAAGTTTGTGAAAATTTTACCAGACCCACTCCCACAATTTACAGTTTAGGATAACAAGATTAGAATTTGACAATAGAAAGATCCTGTCAGACCCACTCCCATAATATACTTTCTAAAACATCAGGATTAATCAGAAGGTTTTCAGGAAGGAGAAACTGTCCTCAAGCAGGATACATTGTTGTTGTATAATCGCTAGGTACAGAGTTTAAACTGAGTTGTGTAATTGATAAGTTTGAGTGAACTCCGGGGATTGGTGATGGACAGGGAGGCCTGGCGTGCTGTGGTTCATGGGGTCGCAAAGAGTCGAACACGACTGAGCGACTGAACAGAACTGAACTGAACTGAAGGAATGTAGACAAAAAAAGTTTGTCCTTTCCTCCTCCTTGAGAATTCCAGACCCCTATCCCCACTTCGAGAGCTCCAAACCCCTTTCTCCTCCTTGGGGACCCTGGACTTCTTATCAATCTGCCTAGGAATTGATTCTTTCAATGCCATGGCCTCAACAACAGCTAGGTTTTGTCTGATATTCTGACCTCCTGTCTCTGTACCAGCTTAGCTGCCATAGGTGTTACAAATGACATAATTTGGCAACATCTTTTTATGTTGAATAAGGAAAATAAGTAAAATTATACACAGTGAGTACATGAGTTAATTTCTTCTACTGTTATTAACTACATGGAAAATTTTCAGCTTGGTAAACAAGCAAATTCAAACACTGTCTTATGTTTTTCTTTAAACAAGCCTATCATTACATATTTTAACTAGCTTTTCATGAGACACTAATCACTTACTACTTCCTCATTCAATAATTTATTTTTAGTAGTTTTAATATCTTCAGTTAAGTTCAGTTCAGTCGCTCAGTTGTGACCGACTCTTTGTGACCCCATGAATCACAGCACACCAGGCCTCCCTGTCCATCACCAACTTCCGGAGTTCACTCAACCTCATGTCCATCAAGCTGGTGATGCCATCCAGCCATCTCATTCTCTGTCGTCCCCTTCTCCTCCTGCCCCCAATCCTTCCCAGCATCAGACCAACATATATTGCTGTAGTCTGAAAAGATATTATATAATACCATCTGTGAACATTTGATTGCTGACATCTGATTATATCAGACAAAAACTGGGTAACCTTACAATTCTCCCCCCTCTAAGAACAGAGTTGCTGTAGAGAGAAGAAAACAAATTTCATGGGTTTTCAAAGCTCATCTTTTATTTAATCTGTCAAAACACCTCTGAGTTGGAACAGAAATCAAGTAGTAACTATTTAAAAAAGCATTGCATCAGGATGGAGAAATCATGGTGTTCTGCTGCTCCTTTAGCTAAGAGTTCCTTTTTTGAACCAGTTGGAGGCTCTGGAGAGTGAGCTATGGTAGACTCATTAAGGAAGATTATAGCAGTCCAACTTGGAAAATGGAATAGAACTTTATTGCCAGCTGGAGATGAACAATATTTCTAGTTCTTACAGCAATCAAAGTTCAGAAACAGTAAAGCAAACAAAAAAATGTAGACTGGTAGACTATTTTACCACTGGAAACTAGTAGAAAAACTTTCCTTTTACAGGAGAGGCTGCATTTTCTTGATAGTTTAGCAAATGATTTTCCCCTAACAATTGTTAACACATGACTGTAGCCAAGGAAAATCTTGATCCAGCTGAAGACCATCCATATTTCTACACCCTCCTGGCCCCTGTCACAGCAAGGGCTTCCATCACCAAAATGGCACATATTCAGCTTAAATGCTCCCATCTCTGTAGTCTTACACAATCCATCATGGGTGTTGTTTTTGTTTATTATAGAACTTTTTTTTTCAAGCATTATTTCTTATGTGTAAACATTTGCTTTCATGTCTTACCTGAATTCTTTGCCCCAACATACCTCCCCTCGTATATAAACTTCTTGAATGAAGAGATCTTATTCATATCTCTTTTTAAAAAATCACTGAATGTGTTGCTTTTACATAGCAAGCACTCAGTAAAAGTTTACTGAATAAAAGAAAGTAAGCATATATGTATGAATAAATGAATGGGTGAAGCCACTCACATGTGTCCTTTTTCCGTTAAGGGAGATTCAAATAGACTGAAAATAAGGATATCAATATGTCACCATGATAGAATTTGATTACTATTTAAATGTATTTATTCTTAGTATGTTTGGTTAAAATAAAATTATTAACAGAAATGTTCAAGGAGAGTAACTATTTAGGATCCTCATATACCTCATTTATTTTGCCTTAAAAAATAAATTTAAATGCCAAGTCATAAAATTTCATAAGTTAATCTTGGTAAAGCACTTAAAAAATTGCCTGACACATAGCAAGCAATAAGAGCTTATTAAATAAAGTGGATCACTGAGCAATCTCTGTGCTCAAAATAATAGTCTGTATGTAAACCTGTGCACATAATCAAGAGTGATAAAAGAAAGGCACAAACACAAGATACAGAGTAGATTCCACATAATATAAAAATAAGAAACATAATTTTACATTATGTTCATTAAATGTATGTTGAGCTGAACTAACTTTGCAATTTTTTTTCTCACCACACCATGAAGCATGTTAGATCTTAGTTCCAATATAAGAGATCAAAACCATATCCCCTGCAGTGGAAATTTTATGTAAGTTTCAGATGTACAACATAGTGAGTCACAATTTTTAAAGGTTATACTTCATTTATAGTCCCTATATTATACAATATATTATTGTAGTTTATTTATTTGATATATAGTAGTTCATGCCTCTCAATCCTCTACCCTTTTCTTGTCCTTCCTTTTCCCCACTGGTAATCACTAATTTATTCTCTGTATCTGTGACTCTGATTCTTTTTTGTTGTATTCATTAGTTTGTTTTCTTTTTTAGACTCCACATATAAGCGATATCATACTGAACTAATTCTTGAAAATTAGTTTTAAAAGATTCAAAACCAGACCTGAAGAAGTCTAGATTAGAAGATTCTGCTTTGATCTGTAATTTTACTTCCTTATGAAATCTATTTTTTTTTCATGGCAGCTACGTATTATAGAGGTTACTCAAACAATTAGATCTTCCACTTATATATATTCTTATAAAAGGCCACTTATCTTTTGACATCCTCAACTTCCTGTCCAACTTCACATACCACTTTGACTCCCTCACCTTCTAGATGTTCTCCTGCATTGAATCAGGTAATTCCTGACCCTTAATAAGCCACATGACTTATTTTCAGTCCCCTGTTCATTTTTATCTTTGTTTCCAGAAACAGTGTTCATTCATTAGACGAGCTAACTAAGCAGATTGCCTTACCCTGGGCTGAGCTTCTGAGGACACTTAGAATCACATAGGGCAGAAAAGCAAACTGAACAAGAGCCAGTATAGACTAGAATTGCACTCAAGGGTAATTGCAAAGGATCAGTAAAGACGATGTGCTATGATGGTCAAGCTGGAGAGATAATTGTAAGCCACAAGCAAGAAACAAATGAGATGTAAAGAGCAGGAGAGATGATGGAGGCCCATGTGAGGAAATGTAAGACTGAATGAGGGAGAAGTTTCGTTAATTTGTTTATAACAAAATTGGTTTTGACAGAGTTGAAATGGATGCTTCAAATTGCATTAAAGCCACTAAGTTAATGTAGACTCTTCTCAAATATACAGAATATCCAGAAAATAAAACGCATTTGTTAAAAACAAAAAAAAATTATTAACATCTGTTATGTCCAGTATTTGGAATATGTGTATATGAATAAGAAAAAAGGAGTCCTTAAAAAGTTTACACTTTCACCAAGAACTTGTGTGTATAAAAAAAAAAATTATATAAAGGCAAGGCACAGTGAAAGCACACAGTAGGGATGATTAAACATATTCTGGGAGTTTAATCAATAAGGATTTACCTAGGGAAGTGATCTTTGGAATAAAATCTAACACCATTCTCATCCTCCAAATAGGTTCCCACAGCTACTTGACAGTATTTATATTATATATTTACTACATAGTATAATTATATTAAATTTATATTAATCTAATTAGATACTTGCTGCAATTTCTGCAGCAATCAATCAAAAATGCTTCTCACTCACCCTAAGTTTTCCATCTTTCTCCTCACCCTCTATTCTTGTGAAAATCTCTCCCACAACAGTTGTGGGTGAAGATCCTCCAGCATAATCTCCTAGGTCTTCTTTTTAATTTGATTCCATCACACAGCTATCTTCATCTGTTTCTCCTATTGCACCCAGCATCAAAAGGATTTGACCTCTTCTTTTTCAGTCCAACGTGAAACTTTATATATGTGTCATTCTTTCCTAACTTAATCAGGACCTCTTTCTAGCAACTGTGTACTCCTTCTCTTTCTTCCTCAATTACACTTTTTCCCTTCATTGACTACTTCCTCTGTACTATCTCCTATACCTAGGTAAAAAGTCTGATAAACTTTCAATCTGTTTTCTTTCTTGGACTGACTTTTGAGAAAAGCAATCCAATTCATTGCCTTTGTTTTTTCACTATCAGCCTATTCAGTAAATGGCTTGATGCTGGCATCACTTCTGTCCGTATATTAGATCCTCTTCAGAAGACTATCAATGATCTACTTGTTGATTACCAATTCCCATCCACATATCTGTTCTCAGTGTTAATCCTTGACTTCCAAGTGCCACCTGTTCCTCTAAGTTATCTCCCTTAAAAACTCGTTTCCTCCTGACTTGCACACTCCTAGGTATTTTTACCCCTATCTCTCTCTCTACTCAATATTCATTTATTTCACTGGCTTAGAGGATTTTTAAGATAGAGGCAACCTGTAACTAATTCATGGTTCAGACTGCTTGGTGGTTAGCCTGAGCATATGTATTTATTTGATAAATACATTTTATATAGTGCTTAACAAGCACCATGCCACACTTCAAACACTAATACATTTAATCCTCACAATAACCCTATGAGGATTGAAAAGAGACAGACTGAGATTCAAAGGATTTAAGTGATTTATTCAAAGACCTACAGATATTGTTTCGTCTGGCATTCTGGCCTGGAGTCTGTGATCTTAAAAATAATGCTGAATTTGGCATTGCTGCAGGTCCATTGTGGCTCAGATGGTAAAGAATCCACCTGCCAAGCAGAAGAGCTCGGTTCAATCCCTGGGTCATGAAGATCTAGAAAAGGAAATAGCAAACCCACTCCACTATTCTTGCCTGGAGAACTCCATGGACAGAGGAGCCTGGCTGGCTACAGTATATGGGGACTCAAAGAGTCAGACAACTGAGAGACTAACGCTTTCACTTTCACTTTGGCATTGCTACAGGATAGCACAAACATGACCATTCTGGGAAGTTTCCCCGATGAAATATATTTTACTATGGGCATCCCTGGTGGTTCAGAGGTTAAAGCGTCTGCCTGGAATGCAGGAGACCTGACTTCGATCCCTGGGTTCTATCCCTGGGTCGGGAAGATCCCCTGGAAATGGAAATGGCAACCCACTCCAGTACTCTTGCCTGGAGACTCCCATGGAGGGAGGAGCCTGGTAGGCTACAGTCCATGGGGTCACAAACAGTTGGACACGACTGAGCAACTTCACTTCACTTCATGTCCCAACCAGATCTTGGAATCTGTGTATTCTAACATATTCTGTGAACTTACTCTAAAACTCTTAATTGTGACCCACCAAAGAGTCACTAGATATAATTCATGCAAAGTCCATGAATTGTCATGAAAAGAAAGGACATGCAGCTAACTTCAAGCATAAGTTTAGCATTTCCATAAAATATTAATGTAGTTACAAATAATATTGGTATTAGTAATACTATGACTTCGGCACCACTGGAAAACATAGACAGTTTATACATTACATTTAAGTTTTTGAGATACCCTTCAGTTCAGTTCAGTCGCTCAGTCGTGTCCGACTCTCCGCGACCCCATGAATCACAGCACACCAGGCCTCCCTGTCCATCACCAACTCCCGGAGTACACTCAAACTCATGTCCACAGAGTCGGTGATGCCATCCAGCCATCTCATTCTCGGTCGTCCCCTTCTCCTCCCACCCCCAACCTTTCCCAGCATCAGAGTCTTTTCCAGTGAGTCAACTCGTCGCATGAGGTGGCCAAAGTATTGCAGTTTCAGCTTTAGCATCAGTCCCTCCAATGAACATCCAGGATTGATCTCCCTTAGAATGGACTGGTTGGATCTCCTTGCAGTATAAGGGACTCTCAAGAGTCTTCTCCAACACCACAGTTCAAAAGCATCGATTCTTCGGCCATCAGCCTTCTTCACAGTCCAACTCTCACATCCATACATGACCACGGTACCAATTACCTTGACTAGACGGACCTTGGTTGGCAAAGTAATGTCTCTGCTTTTTAATATACTATCAAGGTTGGTCATAACTTTCCTTCCAAGGAGCAAGCGTCTTTTAATTTCATGGCTGCAATCAGCATCTGCAGTGATTTTGGAGCCCAAAAAAATAAAGACTGACACTGTTTCCACTGTTTTCCCATCTATTTCCCATGAAGTGATGGGACCAGATGCCATGATCTTTGTTTTCTGAATGTTGAGCTTCAAGCCAACCTTTTCACTCTCCTCTTTCACTTTCATCAAGAGGCTTTTGAGTTCCTCTTCACTTTCTGCCATAAGGGTGGTGTCATCTGCATATCTGAGGTTATTGATATTTCTCCCAGCAATCTTGATTCCAGCTTGTGCTTCTTCCAGCCCAGCGTTCCTCATGATGTACTCTGCATATAGGTTAAATAAGCAAGGTGACAATATACAACCTTGATGTACACCTTTTCCTATTTGGAACCAGTCTGTTGTTCCATGTCCAGTTCTAACAGTTGCTTCCTGACCTGCATACAGGTTTCTCAAGAGGCAGGTCAGGTGGTCTGGGATTCCCATCTCTTTCAGAATGTTGCACAGTTTATTGTGATCCACACAGTCAAAGGCTTTGGCATAGTCAATGAAGCAGAAATAGATGTTTTTCTGGAACTCTCTTGCTTTCTCCATGATCCAGCGGATGTTGGCAATTTGATCTCTGGTGCCTCTGCCTTTTCTAAAACCTGCTTGAACATCTGGGAGTTCATGGTTTACATACTGCTGAAGCCTGGCTTGGAGAATTTTGAGCATGACTTTACTAGCGTGTGAGATGAGTGCAATTGTGCGGTAGTTTGAGCATTCTTTGGCATTGCCTTTCTTTGGGATTGGAATGAAGACTGACCTCTTCCAGTCCTGTGGCCACTGCTGAGTTTTCCAAATCTGCTGGCATATTGAGTGCAGCACTTTCACAGCATCATCTTTCAAGACTTGAAATAGCTCAACTGGAATTCCATCACTTCCACCAGCTTTGTTCGTATTGATGCTTTCTAAGTCCCACTTGACTTCACATTCCAAGATGTCTGGCTCTAGCTCAGTGATCATGTTATCGTGACTATCTTGGTCATGAAGATATTTTTTGTACAGTTCTTCTGTGTATTCTTGCCACCTCTTCTTAATATCTTCTGTTTCTGTTAGGTCCATACCATCTCTGTCCTTTATCGAGCCCATCTTTGCATGAAATGTTCCCTTGGAATCTCTAATTTTCTTGAAGAGATCTCTTGTTTTTCCTATTCTGTTGTTTTTCTCTATTTCTTTGCATTGATTACTGAGGAAGTCTTTCTTATCTCTCCTTGCTCTTCTTTGGAACTCTGCATTCAGATGCTTATATCTTTCCTTTTCTCCTTTGCTTTTCGCCTCTCTTCTTTTCACAGCTATTTGTAAGGCCTCCTCAGACAGCCATTTTGCTTTTTTGCATTTCTTTTCCATGGGGATGGTCTTGGTCCCTGTCTCCTGTACAATGTCACGAACCTCTGTCCAGAGTTCATTAGAAATTGTTTAGATTCATCACTGTATTTGATTTATGGCAGCTATTAGACTCCCCACTAAACCTAATATATTAATCTATTATCTAATATATTAATATAATAATTTATATTAACATACAATACTTAAAATTATTTTTTAAAATTATTTTGATAGCTCTATTTTAAGCTAATTTGTGTTCATACTGGTCCACATATTTTACTTTCTGTATGTAAAGCCATTATCCTAGAAGGGGCTCATAAAAAAGTCAAAGAGCTCGAAGGCACAAAATAACTTGGAAACCTCTGCTCCAACCCTCTCTAAGCTTATATCTTCTCTCTCCTTTCTACCTGGGTTTTAAAGATGGCTCAGTGGGTAAAGAATCCACCTGCAATGCAGGAGACACAGGAGATGCAGGTTTGATCCCTGGGTTGGGAAAAATCCCTTGGAGAAGGGCATGACAACCCATTCCAGTACTCTTGCCTGGAGAGTCCCATGGACAGAGGAGCCTGTTGGGCTACAGCTCATAGGGTCTCAAAGAGTTGGACGTGACTGAAGTGACTGAGCAGATCCTTTCTACTCAACAGACTTGCACCAGTGATGCTGAAACTCAGATATGTATCTGGAATTCCATCTTTTCCTAAACCCACAATCATATTTTAAACATACTGCCAGACTTTGCCTGATTATGATACCAACAAGCTCAAATAAGAGAATCCTTCATCTACCCTCACTAATTTTGTTCTCTTTCTAGAACCCACATATCTAGAATCTCCATACTGCTGTTTAGACTAAAACCTTTGTAAGCAGTTTTAATTCTTTACTGTTCATTGTGTTTCAATTAAGCATATTTGTTGTTTTTTCTTCCATTGTCTCCCAATATTTTATGTTTGTCCCTTTGTTTTTATTCCGGATATTGCTACCCTCATTTTATTTTACTTGTACAAACAAAATAGTCTCTTTCTATTCTCACCTCCCAAGTCTGGTTCACACCAGTTCCAGGACTATACCTATAGTTTCACAGACATAGACTGTCTACACATCTCTTTATAGACATATTTTTTTCTTTAAAATAATTACAAGGTACAACATAAAAATGCATTCCTGTGTTAAAAAGAAATAAAATTCTTTAAAAATCCTACCTTTGGATATATTTTAATCAAGTCTTTTTAAAGGAATTATATGTATGTTTTATGTATATGTGTATATACATACATGTGTTATATATATATTATATTTATGGTTGCCTACAAACTTTAGTAAACATACTATATCTTTGAGTGATTTCTTGGGTAATTAACTTAGTGTTTAATTTCAATAGCACATATGATAATGTAGAGGCTTCCCAGGTGGCTCAGTGGTAAAGAATCTGCCTGCCAATTCAGGAGACACCGGCGATGCAGGTTTAATCCCTGGGCTGGGAAGATCCCCTGCAGAAGGAAAAGGCAACCCACTCCAGTATTCTTGCCTAGGAAATTCCATGGAAAGAGAAGCCTAGTGTGCTACAGCCCATGGGTCCACAGAGATAGATATGACTTAGCAACTGAGCGTGCATGCACATACAATAAAAAATACTTTCTTTTGTTTTCATTTAGATTATTTCCAGTTAGTGCTGTCACAAATAATCATGTTGTGGACATTATTTAAAATTGTCTTCCCATCCCTGCCTGTGGAAATCCAGCAATTTTTGAAATCCAGCTCAAATGTCATTCTCTCTCTTCTCTTGCTCCCTCCACATACTCCAAATATATGTTAAACATTTTAAGACTATGTCATACCTTATTTGATTTCATCTCTCCATGAGAGTGGGAGGTTCAAAGAACATTAAGTTTCTGGAGCAAAGGTTAAAAACCTGTCAGGGTCCACTGGGTATATTATTTTTCGAAATAACACACACAGTAAATGAAGTTAGTAAGAAATGCCTGAGAGAAAGTTAAAAGGCAAATGTTCTCAGTTGAAATAATTACACAATAAACAAAGTTAATGAACTTATGATGCCATAGAAGAGGAAAAAAAATCAAAGTGGCCTCAACATTCTGAAATAACATGGTTAAACAAATGGATGAACCATTAAATAACATGGTTAATCTGGTAGTAATTCTTCTCCTTCTAAATAAGCAAAAACATTAAATTCCTCCCTAAAGCTCCAGAAAGAGAGAGAGGAAGAGAGACAAATGCTGAGGAGATGTAAAAAGAAAGGATGTTCAGAAAGAACAGAAAACAGTATTGTCAGCTTGTAGCAGAGAGTGGGAATGAGAAGTAAAAGAATCTCTTCTGGTATTTACACTTTCTACATCTCTATACAAGTTATAGGTTCACAGATCATAGAATTTATAAATACATCTGAAAAGACTTTTGTTTAAATATTTTTCAATTGCATTAAAGGAAACTGAGGATCATATTTAACTGTTCAATTGTATAGAGGTTATGTCATAATTCATTTTTAATCTTTTTCTAGAGAAATCTAAAACAAAGCATCCTTTTAGAAGTTTTTATAGGTAGGAACATTAGAAACCTCTAAACCCTCTGGTATTCAGTGTAGGTGGAAGAGATAAGCAATACCAAATGCTGCTTTATTTGTATTTCCTATTTGGTTCTATTGCATGTTTACAGATGTATTAGGAAGTATATTCCATCATGTATTTAATGCTAATTTCTGCTGACACTCCTCTGCATAAATATGGATGAAAGTAATGCTGCTAAAGTGTAATATATCTTGGTATCTTCACTCCCTATAATAAATGATCACATTTAATTTTAAAACTTCTAAAATTATTTCATTATAATTTAATGAAACTTAACTGGATTGAAAAGATAGTTGAATGTGGCCAAATATTTCCTTCGAAGTGGCAAAGCCTGAATGAGAAAAGCTCAACTTCAAAATTAATTAGTAGATGCTAGATTAAAGAAGGAATGTAGGCTCAGATTAAAATCTTTGAGAAGGAAAGAAAGGTTCTGAGGAAGAATTTAGAAGTATGAAATATGTGTTGTGTAAGAAGAATGGGGGAAGGGCAAAATGATAGTACTTCATTGCCGGTATAGTGCAATTGGAACAAACCATCAGGGAGAAATGCTCAGCAAGTTTAATTCCTAAGAGACATCCATGCCTTTACTAAGAATCTGGCAAAATGTTTAGCTTGGACCAACTAAGAGAGATTTCACTATACAGATTTTAGCATGTGTCTTGGTTTTTTGGTGTTTTTTTGTTTGTTTGTTTGTTTTTTGGTTATAGTATTGGTGTGCCAATAGATTGGCCTCTTTTAACAGTGTATACTAATAGTCTCCACTGATTCACGCTCATTACTATTTATACCCAGGGTAGTGTATTAATTTAAATAATTCTCAATCTTTTAGTAAAGATAATTCTTATGCAAGCAGCATAGACTTTTCTATGATAAGTAAACATCTAAAAAGTAGGACTTCCCTTGGGTTTATGAAGTGCAAGAGAAATAAAACATTATAGTCATTCTAGGTATACATAGTGGAAACCTAGAGTCTATCAGGCACACCATTTTCTCGCTCTCATAACTTCAACCTCAGGAGACTTCTGCCAACCCCACCTTCCTGACAAAGGCGAGTGGGGAAAAGGCTTTTAACATTTCTTGAGAACCCCAGAGGACCATCTTAATTTTTTATCCATGTAAAATGATGTTTTTTCCCAAGGTTTAGCTGACAAAGAGTGATTTTTCAAATGATTGCTATAGTCAACAAACTACACTAAAGACCATTAAGTACATGAAGGCCAAATTCTAATGTTGATAATGGTCAGATTATTTATAAATCTAATTATTAAGATTTAGATTAATTTCTGAGCATATACTAATCTGTCTCATTGATGTTAAAATTTTTTCATCAAATCTGTTTAAAAGTATATTAAAATTCTTAGAATCCTTACCATGAGAAATGTCAGTGTGTATTATGTATTTGTGTTTGTTTAACACAAAGCATAGTATCTCTAAAATAATTTTGTTTGTTTGAATCTGTTACAGGGACAGACTTGGACAAATCTACTTCAATATAACTTGCATTAAAACCTTGATAAACAACACATTGTTTTCTCAAGAGTCTGGGGTTTGAGAAGAAGAAATTGCTAATTATATGTATAATGAAATAAGATAATAAATGAAAAAGTTAATGTTTTAATGATATCTATTCAGAACTCCTACAGTAGCTGAGCACAAGTTAAAGCTGACTTCCTTTAGTTTATTTATCATGGGCCATTTTGTTTACAAATATTATAAATATATAAACTACAGAAGGAAGAGGAGACAAATACTGCCATTTTCTGATTAGATGCAGTGTTTACTTGACCTGAAGGATACACACAGGAATGAACTCATGTAGACAAAGTGAAATGGGGAGATTGAAATCATGAAAGAAAAACTTTGAATTCACTATTTAGCTTGGATCGAGATCTAAAGAACCTTCATGCTAAAATCGCTTAATGGGGGTGAGGAGTATGTTGTTCAGTTGCTAAGTCTTGTCTAACTCTTTGTGACCCCATGAACTATAGCACACCAGGCTCCAATGTCCTTCTCCATCTCCCAGAATTTGCTCAAATTCATGTCCATAGAGTCAGAGATGCTATCCAACCATCTCATGCTCTGTCGCCCCCTTTTCCTTGTGTCCTCAATCTTTCCCAGCATCAGGGTCTTTTCCAGTGAGTCAGCTCTTTCCATCAGGTGGCACAAGTATTGGAGTTTCAGATTCAGCATCAGTCCTTCGACTGAATATTCAGGGTTGATTTCCATTAGAATGACTGGTTTGATTTCCTCTCTGTCCAAGAGACTCTCAAGAGTCTTCACCCACACCACAAGTCAAAAACATAAATTCTTCACCAGAACTCATCAATTCTTCAGCCTTCTTTAGGGTCCAGCTCTCACTTTTTTTTTTTTTTTATTGGATTGCCGAAGAATTGATGCTTTTGAACTGTGGTGTTGGAGAAGACTCTTGAGAGTCCCTTGGACTGCAGGGAGATCCAACCAGTCCATTCTAAAGGAAATCAATCCTGGGTGTTCATTGGAAGGACTGATGCTAAAGCTGAAACTCCAATACTTTGGCCACCTCATGCAACGAGTTGAATCACTGGAAAAGACTCTGATGTAGGGAAGGATTGGGGGCGGGAGGAGAAAGGGACAACAGAGAATGAGGTGGCTGGATGGCATCACGGACTCGATGGACATAAGTTTGAGTGAACTTGGGGATTTGGTGATGGAGAGGGAGGCCTGGCGTGCTGTGATTCATGGGATCGCAAAGAGTCGGACATGACTGAGAGACTGAACTAACTAATTATTTTACAATATGATATTGGTTGTTTTTGCCATACATTGACATGAATCCGACCCTGGTGTATATGAGTTCCCCTTTCTGAACCCCCCTCCCACATCCCTACTCTCCTTATCCTTCCTCTGGGTCATCTCCGCACACCAGCACCGAGCATCCTTTATCATGCATTGACCCAAAACTGGCAATCGTTTCACATATGATAATATACATGTTTCAAAGACATTCTCCCAAATCATCCCACCCTCAACCTCTCCCACAGAGTCCCAAAGACTGTTCTATACATCTGTGTCTCTTTTGCTGTCTCGAATACAGGGTTATCGTTTCCATCTTTCTAAATTCCGTATATATGCGTTAGTATACTGTATTGGTGTTTTTCTTTCTGGCTTATTTCGCTATGTATAATAGGCTCCAGTTTCATCCACCTCATTAGAACTGATTCAAATGTATTCTTTTTAATGGCTGAGTAATACTCCATTGTGTATATGTACCAAAGCTTTCTTAGCCATTCGTCTGCAGATGGACATCTAGGTTGCTTCCATGTCCTGGCTATTATAAACAGTGCTGCAATGAACATTGGAGTACATGTGTCTCTTTCAATTCTGGTTTCCTCGGTGTGTATGCCCAGGAGTGCGATTGCTGAATCATATGGCAGTTCAATTTCCAGTTTTTTAAGGAATCTCCACACTGTTCTCCATAGTAGCTGTACTAGTTTGCATTCCCATCAACAGTGTAAGAGGGTTCCCTTCTCTCCACACCCTCTCCAGCATTTATTGCATGTAGACTTTTGGATAGCATCCATTCGGACTGGTGTGTAATGGTATCTCATTGTGGTTTTGATTTGCATTTCTCTGATTATGAGGGATGTTGAGCATTTTTTCATGTGTTTGTTAGCCATCTTTATGTCTTCTTTGGAGAAATGTATGCTTAGTTCTTTGGCCCATTTTTTTATTGGGTCACTTATTTTTCTGGAATTGAGCTGCAGGAGCTGCTTGTATATTTTGGATATTAATTCTTTGTCTGTTGTTTCATTTGCTATTATTTTCTCCCATTCTGAAGGCTGTCCTTTCACCTTGCTTAGAGTTTCCTTTGCTGTGCAGAAGCTTTTGATTTTAATTAGGTCACATTTGTTTAATTTTGCTTTTATTTCCAGTACTCTGGGAGGTGGGTCTTGGAGGATCCTGCTGTGATTTATGTCAGAGAGTGTTTTGCCTACATTCTCCGAGAGTTGCAGAAAAACATCTATTTCTGCTTCATTGACTATGCCAAAGCCTTTGACTGTGTCGATCACAAAAACTGTGGAACATTCTGAAAGAGATGGGAATCCCAGACCACCTGACCTGCCTCTTGAGAAACCTGTATGCAGGTCAGGAAGCAACTGTTAGAACTGGACATGGAACAACAGACTGGTTCCGAACAGGAAAAGGTGTCCGTCAAGGTTGTATATTGTCACCTTGCTTATTTAACTTATATGCAGAGTACATCACGAGGGACGCTGGGCTGGAAGAAGCACAAGCTGGAATCAAGATTGCTGGGAGAAATATCAATAACCTCAGATATGCAGATGACACTACCCTTATGGCAGAAAGTGAAGAGGAACTAAATAGCCGCTTGATGAAAGTTAAAGAGGAGAGTGAAAAGGTTGGCTTGAAGCTCAACATTCAGAAAACAAAGATCATGGCATCTGGTCCCATCACTTCATGGGAAATATATGGAAAAACAGTGGAAACAGTGTCAGACTTTGTTTTTTTGGGCTCCAAAATCACTGCAGATGCTGATTGCAGCCATGAAATTAAAAGACGCTTGCTCCTTGGAAGGAAAGTTATGACCAACCTTGATAGTATATTAAAAAGCAGAGACATTACTTTGCCAACCAAGGTCCGTCTAGTCAAGGCTATGGTTTTTCCCGTGGTCATGTATGGATGTGAGAGTTGGACTATGAAGAAGGCTGATGGCCGAAGAATCGATGCTTTTGAACTGTGGTGTTGGAGAAGACTCTTGAGAGTCTCTTATACTGCAAGGAGATCCAACCAGTCCATTCTAAGGGAGATCAATCCTGGATGTTCATTGGAGGGACTGATGCTAAAGCTGAAACTGCAATACTTTGGCCACCTCATGTGACGAGTTGACTCACTGGAAAAGACTCTGATGCTGGGAAAGTTTGGGGGTGGGAGGAGAAGGGGACGACGGAGAATGAGATGGCTGGATGGCATCACCGACTCTGTGGACATGAGTTTGAGTGTACTCCAGGAGTTGGTGATGGACAGGGAGGCCTGGCGTGCTGTGATTCATGGGGTCTCGGAGATTCGGACACGACTGAGCGACTGAACTGAACTGACTGAACTGGTCTCACATTTAGATCTTTAATCCATTTTGAGTTTATTTTTGTGTATGGTGTTAAGAAGTGTTCTAGTTTCATTCTTTTACAAGTGGCTTTCCAGTTTTCCCAGCACCACTTGTTAAAGAGACTGTCTTTTGTCCATTTTATATTCTTTCCTCCTTTGTCGAAGATAAGGTGTCCATAGGTGCGTAGATTTATCTCTGGGCTTTCTATTTTGTTCCACTGTCTATATTTTTGTCTTTATTCCAGTACCATACTGTCTTGATGACTGTGGCTTTGTAGTAGAACCTAAAATCCGGCAGGTTGATTCCCCCAGTTCCATTCTTCTTCCTCAAGATTGCTTTGGGCTATTCGAGGTTTTTTGTATTTCCATATAAATTGTGAGATTATATGTTCTAATTCTGTGAAAAATATCATTGGTAGCTTGATAGGGATTGCATTGAATGTATAAATTACTTTGGGTAGTATACTCATTTTCACAATATTTATTCTTCCAATCCACGAACACAGTATATTTCTCCATCTATTAGTGTCCTATTTGATTACTTTCACCAGTGTTTTATAGTTTTCTATGTACAGGTTTTTGTTTCCTTAGGTAGATATATTCCTAAGTATTTTATTCTTTTCGTTGCAACAGTGAATGGAATAGTTTCCTTAATTTCTCTATTTTCTCATTATTAGTGTATAGGAATGCAAGGGATTTCTGTGTGTTGATTTTATATCCTGGAACTTTACTGTATTCATTGATTAGCTCTAGTAGTTTTCTGGTAGAGTCTTTAGGGTTTTCTGTGTAAGGGATCATGTCATCAGCGAACAGTGAAAGTTTTACTTCTTCTTTTCCAATTTGGATTCCTTTTATGTCTTTTTCTGCTCTGATTGCTGTGGCCAAAACTTCCAGAAGTATACTGAAGAGTAGTAGTGAGAGTGGGCACCCTTGTCTTGTTCCTGACTTTAGGGGAAATGCTTTCAGTTTTTCACCATTGAGGATAATGTTTGCTGTGGGTTTGTCATATATAGCTTTTATTACGTTGAGGTATGTTCCTTCTATTCCCACCTCCTGGAGGGTTTTTATCATAAATGGATGCTGAATTTTGTCGAAGGCTTTCTCTGCATCTATTGAGATAATCATATGATTTTTATTTTTCAGTTTGTTAATGTGGTGTATTACATTGATTGATTTGCGGATATTGAAGAATCCTTGCATTCCTGGGATAAAGCCCACTTGGTCATGATGTATGATTTTCTTAATGTGTTGTTGGATTCCTATTGCTAGAATCTTGTTAAGGATTTTGGCATCTATGTTCATCAGTGATATTGGCCTGTAGTTTTCTTTTTTTGTGGGATCTTTACCAGGTTTTGGGATTAGGGTGATGGTGGCCTCATAGAATGAGTTTGGAAGTTTCCCTTCCTCAGCAATTTTCTGGAAGAGTTTGGGTAGAATAGGTGTTAGCTCTTCTCTAAATTTTTGGTAGAATTCAGCTGTGAAGCCGTCTGGTCCTGGGCTTTTGTTTGCTGGAAGATTTTTGATTACACCTTCTATTTCCGTTCTTGTGATGGATCTATTAAGATTTTCTATTTCTCCCTGGTTCAGTTTTGGAAAGTTGTACTTTTCTAAGAATTTGTCCATTTCTTCCAAGTTGTCCATTTTATTGCCATATAATTGCTGGTAGTATTTTCTAATGATCCTTTGTATTTCTGTGTTGTCGGTTGAGATCTCTCCATTTTCATTTCTAATTTTATTGATTTGGTTCTTCTCCCTTTGTTTCTTAATGAGTCTGGCTAGTGGTTTGTCAATTTTATTTACCCTCTCAAAGAACCAGCTTTTGGCTTTGTTGATTTTTGCTATGGTCTCTTTTGTTTCTTTTGCATTTATTTCTGTCCTCATTTTTACGATTTCTTTCCTTCTACTAAACCTGGGGTTCTTCATTTCTTCCTTTTCTAGTTTCTTTAGGTGTGGAGTTAAGTTATTTAGTTGATTTTTTTCTTCTTTCTTGAGGTGTGCCTGTATTGCTATGAAACTTCCCCTTAGCACTGCTTTTACAGTGTCCCAGAGGTTTTGGGTTGTTGTGTTTTCATTTTCATTCATTTCTATGCATATTTTGATTTCTCTTTTGATTTCTTCTATGATATGTTCATTATTCAGCAGCATGTTGTTCAGACTCCATATGTTGGCATTTTTAATAGTTTTTCTCCTGTAATTGAGATCTAATCTTACTGCATTGTGGTCAGAAAAGATGCTTGGAATGATTTCAATTTTTTTCAATTTACCAAGGCTAGATTCATGGCCCAGGATGTGATCTATCCTAGAAAAGGTTCCGTGTGCACTTGAGAAAAAGGTGAAATTCATTGTTTTCAGGTGAAATGTCTATTAGGTCTAACTGGTCTATTGTATCATTTAAAGTTTGTGTTTCCTTGTTAATTTTCTGTTTAGTTGATCTACCCATAGTTGTGAGTGGTGTATTAAAATCTCCCACTATTATTGCGTTGTTGTTAATTTCCCCTTTCATACTTGTTAGTAATTGTCTTACATATTGTGGTGCTCCTATGTTGGGTGCATAAATATTTACAATTGTTATATCTTCTTCTTGGATTGATCCTTTGATCATTATGTAGTTTCCTTCTTTGTCTCTTTTCACAGCCTTTGCTTTAAAGTTTATTTTATCTGATATGAGTATTGCTACTCCTGCTTTCTTTTGGTCTCTAATTGCCTGGAATATCTTTTTCCAGCCCTTCACTTTCAGTCTGCATGTGTCCCTCGTTTTGAGGTGTGTCTCTTGTAGACAACATATATCGGGGTCTTGTTTTTGAATCCATTCAGCCAGCCTTTGTCTTTTGGTTGGGACATTCAACCCATTTACGTTTAAGGTAATTATTGATAAGTATGATCCCGTTGCCATTTTCTTTATTGTTTTGGGTTCGAGTTTATACACCCTTTCTGTGTTTCCTGTTTAGAGAAGATCCTTTAGTATTTGTTGGAGAGCTGGTTTGGTGATGCTGAATTCTCTCAGCTTTTGCTTGTCTGTAAAGCTTTTGATTTCTCCTTCATATTTGAATGAGATCCCTGCTGGGTACAGTAATCTGCGCTGCAGGTTATTTTCTTTCATCACTTTGTGTATGTCTTGCCATTCCCTCCTGGCCTGAAGAGTTTCTGTTGTAAGACCAGCTGTTATCCTTATGGGAATCCCCTTGTGTGTTATTTGCTGCTTTTCCCTTGCTGCTTTTAATATTTGTTCTTTGTGTTTGATCTTTGTTAATTTGATTAATATGTGGCTTTGAGTATTTCACCTTGGATTTATCCTGTTAGGGACTCTCTAGGTTTCTTGGACTTGGGTGATTATTTCTTCCCCCATTTTAGGGAAATTTTCAACTATTATCTCCTCAAGTATTCTCTCATGGTCTTTCTTTTTGTCTTCTTCTTCTGGGACTCCTATGATTCGAATGTTGGGGCGTTTAACATTGTCCCATATGTCTCTAATATTGTCCTCATTTCTTTTAATTCATTTTTCTTTTTTCCTCTCTGTTTCATTTATTTCTACAATTCTGTCTTCTAGCTCACTTATCGTGTCTTCTGCCTCCGTTATTCTACTGTTTGTTCCCTCCAGAGTGTTTCTGATCTCATCTATTGCATTATTCATTGTATATTGACTCTTTTTTATTTCCTCTAAATCCTTATTAAACCTTTCTTTCATCTCCTCAATCCTTTTCTACAGGTTATTTATCTGTACCTCCATTTTGCTTTCAAGATTTTGAATCATTTTCACCATCAAAATTCGAAATTCTTTATTAGGTAGATTCCCTATATCTTCCTCTTTTGTTTCTGTTGGTGGGCATTTATCTTGTTCCTTTACTTGCTGGGTATTTCTCTGCCTCTTCATCTTGCTTATATTGCTGTGCGAGGGGTGGCCTTTCCATCCTCTGGCTGTTTGTGGAGTTCTCTTTTTTATGTAGTTTCCTCACTGTGTGTGGGGTTGGATGTGTGACTTGTCAAGGTTCCCTGGTTATGAAAATTTGTGTCGGTGTTCTGGTGGGTGGAGCTGGATTTCTTCTCTCTGGAGTGCAATGAAGTGTCCAGTAATGAGATGTCAGTGGGTTTGGAGTGACTTTGGGCAGCCTGTATATTGAAGCTCATTGTTATTTTCCTGTGTTGCTGGAGAATTTGCATGGTATGTCTTGCTCTGGAACTTGTTGACCCTTGCGTGGTGCTTGGTTTCAGTGTAGGTATGGAGGCGTTTGATGAGCTCCTATCAATTAATGTTCCCTGGAGTCAGGAGTTCTCTGGTGTTTTCAGGATTCAGGCTTAAGCCTCTTGCCTCTGGTTTTTGGTGTTATCTTGGAGTAGCCTCTAGACTTCTCTATCTGTCACTTCCAAGGTGCTTCCCTCTGTTTTAGCTTCTTCTGTTTGCAGGTCTCTTCAGTGTCTAATTTCTGCCCTGACACTAGGGGGCGGTGGTGGACACTTTTTAAGGCTCAGTTGTTCAGTCCTGTTCTGGGAAGGGAGGAACACTGCAGACAAATATCTGGCATCTGTGGGGAGTCCTCGCAGTGTCTTGGCCACTCTGGGTTTGCCCCCGCTCACGGCGCATGTGCTGTTCCAGTCTACACTGCACAGGCTCTAGGTTGCTCTTCTGGGCACTATCCAAGGCCTGCGCTGGGTTGTATGCACTTCCCAGGTCTGAGCAGCTCAAGTTCAGGTTCTCAGGTACTCCACAAAGGCACAGACTTGGCTGGGCCTGTGTTTTGTGCCTTCCCAGTCCGAGCAGCTCAGGTGACCAGGTGTTTGGCGAGCACGGTCACTGCAACTTATTGCCTCCCTGGTCCCTGCCGCATGGTTTTCTGGGTGTACAACCGGCGAACTTTCTCAAGCGGATATGGACCAGCCAGAGCCCAAGAAGTCTTGATTAGCAACGAAGCCTGCCTGCAGTTTGTATTGGATGCCTTTCTGGGGCCGCGGTTGCCCCCTTCCGTCTCTGGCTGCACTTCCCTGCCTGTCTCGGTGGGGGATGGGGGATGGGCCAACCGCAGCCAGCTCGCTCTGCTCAGTCCTTTGTTTTGTGAGCGGGGCTGGTGGAGTCTTAAGTTAGGGCTTTCCGCCTCTTCGTGGGGAAGCTATCATACAGTCTGCTTTGCTATCCCCAGTTCTCTCAGATTGCCTTTGCGGCATTCAAGCCAAGTCCTTTCTCTAAGCAGTTCAGCCAGGTCCTCCCTGCCCAGCCCCCGCTTGTTAATGGCGAATGCGGGCGTCTGTGCTGCTTCTCTGCTGGGAGTTACCATTTCATTGGCAGGTGAAAAACAGTGGAAACAGCATCAGACTTTATTTTTTTGGGCTCCAAAATCACTGCAGATGCTGATTGCAGCCATGAAATTAAAAGACGTTTACTCCTTGGAAGGAAAGTTATGACCAACCTTGATAGTATATTAAAAAGCAGAGACATTACTTTGCCAACCAAGGTCCGTCTAGTCAAGGCTTTGGTTTTTCCAGTGGTCATGTATGGATGTGAGAGGTGGACTGTGAAGAAAGCTGATCGCGGAAGAATTGATGCTTTTGAACTGTGGTGTTGGAGAAGACTCTTGAGAGTCCCTTGGACTGCAAGGAGATCCAACCAGTCCATTCTAAAGGAGATCAATCCTGGGTGTTCATTGGAAGGACTGATGCTAAAGCTGAAACTCCAATACTTTGGCCACCTCATGCGAAGAGTTGACTCACTGGAAAAGACTCTGATGCTGGGAAGGATTGGGGGGGGGAGGAGAAGGGGACGACAGAGAATGAGATGGCTGGATAGCATCACCGACTCGATGGACATGAGTTTGAGTGAACTCCAGGCATTGGTGATGGACAAGGAGGCCTGGCGTGCTGTGATTCATGGGGTGCCAGAGGGTCAGACACGACTGAGTGACTGAACTGAACTGAACTGGAAAAACCAGACTTCTCTGGTGGCTTAGAGGGTAAAGCATCTGCCTGTAATGTGGGAGACCCAGGTTCGATCCCTGGGATGGGAAGATTCCCTGGATAAGGAAATGGCAACCCACTCCAGTACTCTTGGATGGAAAATCCCATGGACGGAGGAGCCTGGTTGGCTACAGTCCATAGGGTCACAAAGAGTCAAACACGGCTGAGCAATGACATGACATGACTGGAAAAACCATAAGTTTGACTATATGGACCATTGTCAGCAAAGTTTTGTCTCTTCTTTTTAATATGTCATCCAGGTTTGTCACAGCGTTTCTTCCAAAGATCAAGAGTCTTTTTAATTTCATTGCTGCAGTCATTGTCTGAAATGATTTTGAAGCCCAAAAAAATAAAATCTGTCACTGTTTCTATTTTTCCCCCCTTCTATTTCCCATGATATGATGGGACTGGATGCCATGATCTTCAGTTTTTTACTATTGAGTTTTAACTGACTTTTTCACTCATCTCTTTCACCCTCATCAAGATGCTCTAGAGTTTCTCTTCCCTATCTGCCTTTAGAGTGGTATCAACAGCCTATCTGAGGTTGTTGATATTTCTTTTACAAATCTTGATTCCAGCTTGAGATTCAACCATCCCAACATTTCACATAATGTATTCTGCATATAAGTTAAATATGTAGGGTGACAATATACAGCCTTGGCATGTGTCTTTCCTAATTTTGAACCAAATTTGAACCAAGCCATTGCTTCACGTCCAGTTCTGTTGCTTCTTGACCTGCATACAGTTTTCTCACAAGACCTGTAAAATCGTCTGGTATTCCATCTCTTTAAGAATTGTCTGCAGTTTGTTGGCAGTTTGAGCTCTGGTTCCTCTGCCTTTTCTAAACACAGCTTGAACATCTGCAAGTTCGTGGTTCACATACTGTTGAAACCTGGCTTGACGAATTTTGAGCATTACTTTGTTAGCATGTGAGATGAATGTCAAGGCTGTATATTGTCACCCTGCTTGTTTAACTTATATGCAGGATATATCATGAAAAATGCCAGGCTGGATAAAGCATAAGCTGGAATCAAGATTGTGGGGAGAAATATCAATAACCTCAGATATGCAGATGACACCAGCCTTATGGCAGAAAGTGAAGATGGACTAAAGAGCCTCTTCATGAAAGTAAAAACGGAGAGTGAAAAGGTTGGCTTAAAACTCAACATTCAGAAAACTAAGATCATGGCAACCGGTCCCATCACTTCATGGCAAATAGATGTGGAAACAGTGGCTGACTTAATTTTTGGGCTCCAAAATCACTGCAGATGGTGATTACAGCCATGAAATTAAAAGACACTTGCTCCTTAGAAGAAAAATCATGACCAACCTAGACAGCATAATAAAAAGCAGGGACATTACGTTGCCAACAAAGGTCCACCTAGTTAAAGCTATGGTTTTTCCAATAGTTATGTATGGATGTGAGAGTCAGACTATCAATAAAGTTGAACACTGAAGAATTGATGCTTTTGAACTGTGGTGTTGAAGAAAACCCTTGAGAGTCCCTTGGACTGCAAAGAGATCCAACCAGTCCATCCTAAAGGAAATCAGTCCTAAATATTCATTGAAAGGACTGATGCTAAAGCCAAAACTCCAATACTTTGGTCAACTGATGTGAAAAACTGACTCCTTAGAAAAGACTCTCATACTCGGAAAGAGTGAAAGTGGGAGGAGAAGGGGACAGCAGAGAATGAAATAGGTTGGATGGCATCACCGACTCGATGGATATTAGTTTGAGTAAGCCTGGGAGTTAGTGATGGACAAAGAAGCCTGCTTTGCTGCAGTCCATGGGTTTGCAAAGAGTTGGAGACAACTGAGCAACTGAATTGACTGACTGAACAGTTTTGTGGTGATCCACAGAGTCAAAGGATTTAATGCAATCAATGATGTAGAAGTAAATGTATTTTTCTGGAATGAACTTGGTTTGTTGCAGATCATTGGACTCTCTCATCCAATTCATGTTGGCTATTTGATCACATTTCTAAATGCAATGGGAGTGTATTTTAGTAAAAGTAAGCAAGTAAGCAAAATCCTTTTATTTGTGTGTCTATTATTGTATATAATGTACATGCCGGCATAGTCTCTCAGTTGTGTCCAACTCTTTGTGACCACATGGACTATAGATGGCCAGTCTTCTCTCTCCATGGAATTCTCCAAGCAAGAATAGTAGAATGACTAGTCAATCCCTTCTCCAGGGGATCTTCCAAAGTTCAGTTCAGTTCAGTTCAGTCGCTCAGTCGTGTCCGACTCTCCACGACCCCATGAATCACAGCACGCCAGGCTTCCCTGTCCATCACCAAATCCCAGAGTTCACTCAAACTCATGTCCATCGAGTCGGTGATGCCATCCAGCCATCTCACTATCGGTCGTCCCCTTCTCCTCCCGCCCCCAACCCTTCCCAGCATCAGAGTCTTTTCCAGTGAGTCAACTCGTCGCATGAGGTGGCCAAAGTATTGCAGCCTCAGACTTAGCATCAGTCCTTCCAATGAACATCCAGGATTGATCTCCCTTAGAATGGACTGGTTGGATCTCCTGGCGGTACAAGGGACTCTCAAGAGTCTTCTCCAACACCACAGTTCAAAAGCATCAATTCTTCGGCAATCAGCTTTCTTCACAGTCCAACTCTCACATCCATACATGACCACGGGAAAAACCATAGCCTTGACTAGACGGACCTTGGTTGGCAAAGTAATGTCTCTGCTTTTCAATATATTATCAAGGTTGGTCATAAATTTCCTTCCAAGGAGTAAGCGACTTTTAATTTCATGGCTGCAATCAGCATCTGCAGTGATTTTGGAGCCCAAAAAAATAAAGTCTGACACTGTTTCCACTGTTTATCCATCTATTGCCCATGAAGTGATGGGACCAGATGCCATGATCTTTGTTTTCTGAATGTTGAGCTTCAAGTCAACCTTTTCACTCTCCTCTTTCACTGTCATCAAGAGGCTTTTTAGTTCCTCTTCACTTTCTGCCATAAGGGTGGTGTCATCTGCATATCTGAGATTATTGATATTTCTCCCAGCAATCTTGATTCCAGCTTGTGCTTCTTCCAGCCCAGCGTTCCTCATGATGTATTCTGCATATAAGTTAAATAAGCAGGGTGACAATATACAGCCTTGATGTACTCCTTTTCCTATTTGGAACCAGTCTGTCATTCCATGTACAGTTCTGACTGTTGTTTCCTGACCTGCATACAGGTTCCTCAAGAGGCAGGTCAGGTGGTCTGGTATTCCCATCTCTTTCAGAATGTTCCACAGTTTATTGTGATCCACACAGTCAAAGGCTTTGGCATAGTCAATGAAGCAGAAATAGATGTTTTTCGGAACACTCTTGCTTTCTTCATGATCCAGTGGATGTTGGCAATTTGATCTCTGGTGCCTTTGCCTTTCCTAAAACCTGCTTGAACAACTGGAAGTTCATGTTTCACATATTGCTGAAGCTTGGCTTGGAGAATTTTGAGCATGACTTTACTGGCATGTGAGATGAGTGCAATTGTGTGGTAGTTTGAGCATTCTTTGGCATTGCCTTTCTTTGGGATTGGAATGAAGACTGACCTTTTCCACTCCCGTGGCCACTGCTGAGTTTTCCAAATTTGCTGGCATATTGAGTGCAGGACTTTCACAGCATCATCTTTCAGGATTTGAAATAGCTCAACTGGAATTCCATCACCTCCACTAGCTTTGTTCGTAGTGATACTTTCTAAGGCCCACTTGACTTCACATTCCAAGATCTATGGCTCTAGGTCAGTGATCACGTTATCATGACTATCTTGATCGTGAAGATCTTTTTTGTACAGTTCTTCTGTGTATTCTTGCCACCTCTTTTTAATATCTTCTGCTTCTGTTAGGTCCATGCCATTTCTGTCCTTTATCGAGCCCATCTTTGCATGAAATGTTCCCTTGGAATCTCTAATTTTCTTGAAGAGATCACTTGTTTTTCCTATTCTTTTATTTTCCTCTATTTCTTTGCATTGATCACTGAGGAAGGCTTTCTTATCTCTCCTTGCTATTCTTTGGAACTCTGCATTCAGATGCTTATATCTTTCCTTTTCTCCTTTGCTTTTCGCTTCTCTTCTTTTCACAGCTATTTGTAAGGCCTCCTCAGACAGCCATTTTGCTTTTTTGTATTTCTTTTCCATGGGGATGGTCTTGGTCCCTGTCTCCTTTACAATGTTACAAACCTCCGTCCAGAGTTCATCAGGCACTCTATCTATCAGATCTAGTCCCTTAAATCTATTTCTCACTTCCACTGTATAATCATAAGGGGTTTGATTTAGGTCATATCTGAATGGTCTAGTGGTTTTCCCTACTTTCTTCAACTTAAGTCTGAATTTGGCAATAAGAAGTTCATGATCTGAGCCACAGTCAGCTCCTGGTCTTATTTTTGCTAACTGTATACAGCTTCTCCATCTTCGGCTGCAAAGAATATAATCAATCTGATTTTGGTTTTGACCATCTGGTGATATCCATGTGTACAGTCTCCTCTTGTGTTGTTGGAAGAGGGTGTTTGCTATGACCAGTGCATTCTCTTGACAAAACTCTATTAGCCTTTGCCCTGCTTCATTCCATGCTCCAAGGCCAAATTTGCCTGTTACTCCAGGTGTTTCTTGACTTCCTACTTTTGCATTCCAGTCCCCTATAATGAAAAGGACATCTTTTTTGGGTGTTCGTTCTAAAAGGTCTTGTAGGTCTTCATAGAACCGTTCAACTTCAGCTTCTTCAGCATTACCTATAGGGGCATAGGCCTGGATTACTGTAATATTGAATGGTTTGCCTTGGAAACGAACAGAAATCATTCTGTCATTTTTAAGATTGCATCCAAGTACTGCATTTCGGACTCTTTTGTTGACCATGATGGCTACTCCATTTTTTCTAAGGGATTCCTGCCCACAGTAGTAGTTATAATGGTCATCTGAGTTAAATTCACCCATTCCAGTCCATTTTAATTCACTGATTCCTAGAATGTCTATGTTTACTCTTGCCATCTCCTGTTTGGCCACTTTCAGTTTGCCTTGATTCATGGACCTAACATTCCAGGTTCCTATGCAATATTGCTCTTTACAGCATCAGACCTTGCTTCTATCATCGGTCACATCCACAACTGGGTATTGGTTTTGCTTTTGCTCCATCCCTTCATTCTTTCTGGAGTTACTTCTCCACTGATCTCCAGTAGCATACTGGGCACCTACCGACCTGGGGAATTCCTCATTCAGTATCCTATCATTTTGCCCTTTGATACTGTTCATGGGGTTCTCAAGGCAAGTATACTGAAGTGGTTTGCCATCCCCTTCTCCAGTGGACCACATTCAGCTCTGGTCCCTGTGATCAGATCAACTAGTTTCCTGTGATTATGATTTCAGTGTGTCTGCCCTCTGATGCCCCCTCGCAATACCTACCGTCTTACTTGGGTTTCTCTTACCTTAGTCGTGGAAAATCTCCTCACAGCCGCTCCAGCAAAGTGCAGCCGCTATACCTTACCTTGGACGAGGGGTATCTCCTCAAGGCCGCCCCTCCTGACCTTGAACGTGGAGTAGCTCCACGCAGCTCTCCAGCGCCCGCACAGCCACCACCTGTTGGACGTGGAGCAGCTCCTCTCTGTTGGTGGCCCTGGCCTCAGGCGTGGGGTAGCTCCTCTCGGCATGCTTCTTTGCCTGGTTGGATGCGCCGGGGCCGGTGTCTCTCGTGTCTGCACCGCCGGGGCCGGCGTCTCTCGCGTCTGCGCCAGGGATCAAATCCGGATCCCCTGCATTGCAGGCAGATTATTTACCATCTGAGCCACCAGGAATGCCTGGGGCCGGGGTGGGGAGTATCAGTTCAGTTCAGTCGCTCAGTCATGTCCAACTCTTTGCAACCCCATGAATCACAGCACACCAGGCCTCCCTGTCCATCACCAACTCCCAGGGTTCACTCAAACTCATGTCCACAGAGTCGGTGATGCCATCCAGCCATCTCATTCTCTATCGTCCCCTTCTCCTCCCGCCCCCAATCATTCCCAGAATCAGAGTCTTTTACAGTGAGTCAACTTGTCACATGAGGTGGCCAAAATATTGGAATTTCAGCTTTAGCATCAGTCCTTCCAATGAACACCCAGGGCTGATCTCCTTTAGAATGGACTGGTTGGATCTCCTTGCAGTCCAAGGGACTCTCAAGAGTCTTCTCCAACACCACAGTTCAAAAGCATCAATTTTTCGGCCATCAGCTTTCTTCACAGTCCAACTCTCACATCCATACATGACCACGGGAAAAACCATAGCCTTGACTAGACGGACCTTGGTTGGCAAAGTAATGTCTCTGCTTTTTAATAGGCTATCTAGGTTGATCATAACTCTCCTTTCAGGGAGTAAGCGTCTTTTAATTTCATGGCTGCAATCAGCATCTGCAGTGACTTTGGAGCCCAAAAAAATAAAGTCTGACACCGTTTCCACTGTTTCCCCTTCTACTTCCCATGACGTGATGGGACCAGATGCCATGATCTTTGTTTTCTGAATGTTGAGCTTCAAGCCAACATTTTCACTCTCCTCTTTCACTTTCATCAAGAGGCTTTTGAGTTCCTCTTCCCTTTCTGCCATAAGGGTGGTTTCATCTGCATATCTGAAGTTATTGATATTTCTCCCGGCAATCTTGATTCCAGCTTGTGCTTCTTTCAGCCCAGCGTTCCTCATGATGTACTCTGCATACAAGTTAAATAAGCAAGGTGACAATATACAACCTTGACGCACTCTTTTTCCTATTTGGAACAAATCTGTTGTTCCATGTCCAGTTCTAACTGTTTCTTCCTCACCTGCATACAGGTTTCTCAAGGGGCAGGTCAGGTGGTCTGTTATTCCCATCTCTTTCAGAATGTTCCATAGTTTATTGTGATCCACACAGTCAAAGGCTTTGGCATAGTCAATGAAGCAGTGATAGATGGTTTTCTGGAACTCTCTAGCTTTCTCCATGATCTAACAGATGTTGGCAATTTGATCTCTGGTTCCTTTGCCTTTTCTAAAACCTGCTTGAACATCTGGAAGTTCATGGTTCACATATTGCTGAAGCCTGGTTTGGAGAATTTTGAGCATGACTTTACTAGCGTGTGAGATGAGTGCAATTGTGTGGTAGTCTGAGCATTCTTTGGCATTCCCTTTCTTTGGGATTGGAATGAAGACTGACCTTTTCCAGTCCTGTGCCCACTGCTGAATTTTCCAAATTTGGTGCATATTGAGTGCAGCACTTTCACAGCATCATCTTTCAGGATTTGAAATAGCTCAACTGGAATTCCATCACCTCCACTAGCTTTGTTCATAGTGATGCTTTCTAAGGACCACTTGACTTCACATTCTAAGATCTACGGCTCTAGGAGATTGATCACACCATCATGATTATCTTGGTCGTGAAGATCTTTTTTGTACAGTTCTGTGTATTCTTGCCACCTCTTCTTAATATCTTCTGCTTCTGTTAGGTCCATATCATTTCTGTCCTTTATCGAGCCCATCTTTGCATGAAATGTTCCTTGGTATCACTACTTTTCTTGAAGAGATCTCTTGTTTTTCCTATTCTGTTGTTTTCCTCTATTTCTTTGCATTGATCCCTGAGGAAGGCTTTCTTATCTCTCCTTGCTATTCTTTGGAACTCTGCATTCAGATGCTTATATCTTTCCTTTTCTCCTTTGCTTTTCACTTCTCTTCTTTTCACAGCTATTTGTAAGGCCTCCTCAGACAGCCATTTTGCTTTTTTGCATTTCTTTTCCATGGGGATGGTCTTGGTCGCTGTCTCCTATACAATGTTACGAACCTCCGTCCAGAGTTCATCAGGCACTCTATCTATCAGATCTAGTCCCTTAAATCTATTTCTCACTTCCACTGTATAATCATAAGGGGTTTGATTTAGGTCATATCTGAATGGTCTAGTGGTTTTCCCTACTTTCTTCAACTTAAGTCTGAATTTGGCAATAAGGAGTTCATGATCTGAGCCACAGGCAGACGCGAGACTCTGGCTCCGGCGCAACCGACCATGCACAGAAGCAGGGCTGAGAAGAGCTACCCAACGCCCGAGGTCAGGGGCAGCAGCTGAAAGTAGCTACCCCACGTCTAAGAGGAAGTGCTGCATGGGCACAAGAGGGCCGAGAGGAGTTACTCCACGTTCAAGGTCAGGAGGGGCAACCTTGAAGAGATACCCCTTGTCCAAGGTAAGATGCAGCAGCTGTGCTTTGCTGGAGCAGCTGTGAAGAGATATCCCACGACCAAGGTAAGAGAAACCCAAATAGGACGGTAGGTATTGCGAGGGGGCATCAGAAGGCAGACACACTGAAATCATAATCACAGAAAACTAGTCAATCTGATCACATGGACAACAGCCCTGTCTAACTCAATGAAACTAAACCATGCCGTGTGGGGCCACCCAAGATGGGCGGGTCCTGGTGGAGGGGTCTGACAGAATATGGTCCACTGGAGAAGGGAATGGCAAACCACTTCAGTATACTTGCCTTGAGAACCCCATGACCAGTATCAAAAGGCAAAATGATAGGATACTGAATGAGAAATTCCCCATGTTAGTAGGTGCCCAGTATGCTACTGGAGATCAGTGGAGAAATAACTCCAGAAAGAATGAAGGGATGGAGCCAAAGCAAAACCAATACCCAGTTGTGGATGTGACTGGTGATAGAAGCAATGTCTGATGCTATAAAGAGCAATATTGCATAGGAACCTAGAATGTTAGGTCCATGAATCAAGGCAAATTCAGTTCAGTTCAGTTCAGTTCAGTTGCTCAGTCATGTCCGACTCTTTGCGACCCCATGAATCACAGCACGCCAGGCCTCCCTGTCCATCACCAACCCCCGGAGTTCACTCAAACTCATGTCCACAGAGTCGGTGATGCCATCCAGCCATCTCATTCTCTGTCGTCCCCTTCTCCTCCTGCCCCCAACCTTTCCCAGCATCAGAGTCTTTTCCAGTGATTGGAAGTGGTCAAACAGGAGATGACAAGAGTGAATGTCGACATTCTAGGAATCAGTGATCTAAAATGGACTGGAATGGGTGAATTTAACTCAGATGACCATTATATTTACTACTGTGGGCAGGAATCCCTTAGAAGAAATGAAGTAGCCATTATGGTCAACAAAAGAGTCCAAAATGCAGTACTTGGATGCAATCTTAAAAATGACAGAATGATTTCTGTTCGTTTCCAAGGCAAACCATTCAATATTACAGTAATCCAAGCCTATGTCCCAACCAGTAATGCTGAGGAAGCCGAAGTTGAATGGTTCTATGGAGACCTACAAGACCTTTTAGAGCTGACACCCAAAAAAGATGTCCTTTTCATTATAGGGGACTGGAATGCAAAAGTAGGAAGTCAAGAAACACCTGGAATAACAGGCAAATTTGGCCTTGGAGCACGGAATGAAACAGGGCAAAGGCTAATAGAGTTTTGCCAAGAGAACGCACTGGTCATAGCAAACACCCTTTTCCAACAACACAAGAGAAGACTCTACACATGGACATCACCTGATGGTCAACACCAAAATCAGATTGATGATATTCTTTGCGGCCAAAGATGGAGAAGCTGTATGCAGTTAGCAAAAACAAGACCAGGAGTTGACTGTGGCTCAGATCATGAACTCCTTATTGCCAAATTCAGACTTAAGTTGAAGAAAGTAGGGAAAACCACTAGACCATTCAGATATGACCTAAATCAAATCCCTTATGATTATACGGTGGGGAGTATAGCCCTTGCTATTTCTTTTCTAGGGATAGAAATTTTAAAAATTCCAAACTGCCAATTCAATGTTCTCCCTAATTCAAACTAACATTATGAACCAGAAGTATATGATAATTGTTATTATAGTTATATAGTTACAGTTATTATAATTACAATACCATTCATTCCCCATTTATCAGTTATTCTTATGAATGATTTTCCAAAGACCAGAGTCTTTGGTCAATTCACTAAGCAAAATCAGTGATTCCAATCTGATCCTTCGTTTAGTCTACAGCTCATCTTTGGGGCAAGCATTTCAAGAACAAATATCAGTTATTAGTTGAAAAACAATTATATGCCAGAAAGTTTAGAAACTTTAAAAATATTATGAAACGTACCTCTAGTTACTGTAACTAATACAACAATAACACAAAAGGAAAGAAAGTTTTACTCTAATCCTTCCAAAAATAAAATTAATGGATGTAAATCACCTCTTTTCTACTTATGTCTTTGCCATTTTCCTTTCAAATAATCAGACATAAAATAGGCCTTCACAGTGAATTTGTGCCAGAACTACAGACTTCTCTGATACTCTAATATTTTGGGTGGGGCACAAAGGATTTGTCCACATTGGTGGCAACTTCAGCACCCTGAGTATGTAGCGAGATCATTTCTAGGTCTTCCCCAGTATTCTGGGCTAAGTGGCAATGTGAGGGGAGTTTTTTTCAGGTGTTTTCTACTTTCTTCCTTCTCAGATACTGCTTATGAGAACCCATCTGTTCTCATCCCTTCTTTCAAGGCCGCCCAAAAGAGTATAGATTGTCTTAAATGACCTCTTGATTTCCAAAGTCACCCCTATCCCTCAGTGATCCACCCAAGTTCACCCTTTCTAATGTAATTATACTATAAAAATCACTGCCACACCACAGAATACCTATTTTTTATATATAATAGTAAGGTTAAAATCAATGTAGACTTCACTTTCTAATCTAGATCTTAATACATACACTTCCTTTAACCTTCCAATCTGAACTTTGTCCCCTACCTGTCTCATCATTAATGGAAATCATGTATTAACTATGGTATTTTAATTGCTGATGATAATTTAGAGTTGTATACCTAGGACATCAAAATTATAGCTGTCATTAATAACTTAATAGCAAATGTATTTTGAGCACTGACTATATTTCAGGTCACATAGGTAATAAATGTTATAACCCCAGCCATGTGGCTCCAATCTATGCTTTAATCCTGCCAAGTTTAAAAACCACTCATCATAAGCTCTATTATAGTTCGAGGTTCTCACCCTGGTATTGTAAATGATGAGATGCCTTCAACATTCTCATAATTTTGTCTCTCCCTTGAAATCATCTCCCCTTGTTGCTCTGTTTCCAGTAATGACAACATCATTCATCCATTTACTCAGCCAAGGGAAGCAAAACATGTTTCAGTTCATCACCGTCTGTGTCCAGCCTAAACCAGTCACTGACAACTTCACAGTCATCTTTAACTTATCGCATCCTCCCACATGCAAGTTTTATCAGTTCTTCTGTGGAAATCATGAAAGTCAAAAAATAATCTAATAATGGAAAATGACAAGTGCTGACAAAGATATGGAGAAATAGGAACCCTCATGCATTGTTATTCAGAATGTAACATAGCACAGCTCATTTAGAAAAAAATTGGCAGTTTCTTGAAAAGTTAAATATAGAGTTTCCCTGTGACCCATGACTTCTACCTCTAAGTACCTACCCAAGACAGTCAGAACATATGTCAAAACAAAAAGTACTTCTTCATAAGAGGACTACTCATAATAGACTGAAAGTGGAAACAACCCAAATGTCCATCAACAAATAATGGATAAACAAAATGTTGTGTACTATACAATGAACTATTATTCAGCTACACAAAGATATGAAGTAAGGAAGAATTATACTAAGTGAAAAAAGCCAGACACGTAAGTCCTCATATTGTATGATTTCATTTGTGTGAAATGTCCAGGATAGGAAAATTCATAGAGACAGAAGTAGATTAATGGTTGCCAGAAGTTAAAGGTATGGGAGATGGGGAGTGACTGCTAATGGGCATGAGGTTTCTTTTTAAAGTGATAAAAATATTTGAAAAATAATACTGATGATGGTTGCACAATCTTCTGACTATACTAAAACCACTAAATTCTATAGTTAAAAAATGTAAATTTTATGGTTTGTAAAAAATTAGTGAGAAAGGGACTTCCCTGGTTTCCCAGTGGTTAAGAATCCACCTGCAGGTTCAGGGGAGATGGCTTCAATCCCTGGTCTAGGAAGATTCCACATATTGCAGAGCAACTAAGCCTCTGTGCTACAACAACTGAACCCGCATGCTGCAGCTACTGAAGCCTGTGTGCCTAGAGCCTGTGCTCTGCAACAAGAAGTGCCAACCACGGTGAGATACCAGGGCACCTCAGTGACAAGTATCCCCTGCTTACCACAATTAGAGAAAGCCCGCTAGCAGCAGTGAAGACCAGGCACAGACAAAAAACAAATTAATTAATTAAAAATTAATCAAAGGATATGTATGACAAAATGAAATCAATTTTCCTTTGGGGTTTTTAAAAGATATGTTTATTTAAATTGTTGAGGGAAATAACTCATCTTGTTTTTTTATACTACTTTTGCTAAATAATACAATATAATTTGAACTAAATATTACTATCTATGAACCACATAGCTTTTAAAAATAATTTTATAAATTATTTCTAGTGTGTCTATTGACTGATAATTGGCTTTAATGTAAAAAGCAAAAATTAAAAATGGATGAGTTAAAATTTCAGACATCATTAGTAAAGTTAACAGATTATAATCTGTGAAACAACTTTTAAATTAAGTGCACTAATTGCTAAATTAGTTAACATTTTCCTCTAGTAACTTGAAAAAATAATTTCTTCTTATATGCTATAATTATTTAAACTGGAGAAAATTCACACTGTCGTTGATATCTCAGCCATTGTCTCATCTTTCTTGCAGTAGGAAAATAAAAATCATTTTATAAAATTATGTTGATTTCTGTAATGGTCTTGGAAAACCATATTTTTTGTTTCCAAAAATTTAGCCAAAGTATCTTAGGAAACAGAAATATAAGCTTGCAGCTGAGTAATCATTAAAAAAAAATGACTAGCTATTGAAAATTAAAGTTTCTCTTCATTTACAAAGGACCCTTTAAAATTTTTTTGCTGTTTATAATTTTCCGATTTGTTTAATTAATTACAAAATTCAGTGCGATGCTTAGTACATTTAATGGGTGGGTATTTAAAGTAGACATTTTAGTTTAATATAAAGGTCCCATTAGGAACAGTCTAAAGAACAGTATTAAATTTTTGCTTTAGTTTTTACATGCAGACTTTTTCTCCAGCCTGACAGTCAACTTTTGTGGTTCCAGGAGTCCCACAGTACGGGCACAGACAAAGGCTTGTCAGAGCAGAAAGCTTTCTTTTGGGTTTTCATACCGTGCTTACCTAGCGCTCAGCCAAGGTAAGCAAAAACGTGTTTCAGTTCAACTCTATGTGCTCAGCCCTAACTGGCTGTGCCGCTCAGGCTCCCGTATTTGCGGTCAGCCAGCTCCCTGTAGCTGCAGCTGGCCCCACAGCTGGGCCCATTACTCCTAGCTAATAATAGGAGTCAGGTCAACTCTAAAGTTTGCTACTTGTAATAAAATCAGCTTTTGCTTACTCAGGGAATTATTTTTAAATAATTTCCCTTTCAAACTAGCTGTAATGAGACCATATAAGTTGCTTAACCATAAGTTGCTTCAGTCATGTCCAACTCTGTGTGGGCCTGTGGACCGCAGCCTGCCAGGCTCCTCTGTCCAAGGGAATTTTCCAGGCAAGAATACTGGAGTGGGTTGACATTTCCTACCCCAGGGATCAAACCTGTGTCTCTTATGTCCACCTGCAATAGCATGCCAGTCCTTTACCACTAGCACCACGTGGGAAGCCCAGTGAAGCCCTAGTGGCAATTATCATTAAAGGCGTACACCCTGGAGACATCAGCACTCAGAATTCTTCTTTAGACTACAGTGAAAGCATTGATAAGGAGGGCACTTCAATGCTGCTTTGTCTTCTCAGAGGGAAAGGCAGGAAAATTCAAGAATACCAACTATACATACATATACAAATATATATAGGACTGATGCTAAAGCTGAAACTCCAATACTTTGGCCACCTCATGTGACGAGTTGACTCACTGGAAAAGACTCTGATGCTTGGAAGGATTGGGGGCAGGAAGAGAAGTGGACGACAGAGAATGAGATGGCTGGATGGCATCACCGACTCGATGGAGATGAGTTTGAGTGAACTCCGGGAGTTGGTGATGGACAGGGAGGCCTGGCAGGCTGTGATTCATGGGGTCACAAAGAGTTGGTCACAACTGAGCAACTGTACTGAACTGAACTGAACTGATATATACATAAACAAACAGATATCTTGAAGCTAAATCTGTGCTTTCTTCTTCCTAAAAAAAGCATATGCTCCCTTTTCTAAAAAAAAAAAAAAAAACCACACACATATTTTTAAATATATGACTATATATGTATCTTCTACTTCTCTTTACTCACCTATTGTTGTTGTTTAGTTGCTAAATTGCATCCAACTCTTTTGATACCGCATGGATTGGTAGCCTACTAGGCTCCTCTGTCCATGGGGTTTCCCAGGTAAGAATACTGGAGTAGGTTGCCATTTCCTCCTTCAGGGGATCTTCCTGGTCCAGGTATCAAACCCTGCTTGGCAGATGGATTCTTTACACCTGAGCCACCTATGCGTATAGCAAACCACTTATCCATTTCCTAGACCAACAAGATAATCTTTCAGTTCAGTTCAGTTCAGTTCAGTCGCTCAGTCGTGTCCGACTCTTTGCGACCCCATGAATCACAGCACGCCAGGCCTCCCTGTCCATCACCAACTCCCGGAGTTCACTCAAACTCATCTCCATTGAGTCGGTGATGCCATCCAACCATCTCATTCTCTGTTGTCCCCTTCCCCTCCTGCCCCCAATCCCTCCCAGCATCAGAGTCTTCCCCAGCGAGTCAACTCTTTGCATGAGGTGGTCAAAGTATTGGAGTTTCAGCTTTAGCATCAGTCCTTCCAATGAACACCCAGGACTGATCTCCTTTAGAATGGACTGGTTGGATCTTCTTGCAGTCCAAGGGACTTTCAAGAGTCTTCTCCAACACCACAGTTCAAAAGCATCAATTCTTTGGTGATCAGCTTCCTTCACAGTCCAGCTCTCAAAGGGACATCAATAGAAAATCCTTAGTAGAAGTGATATCTAGCAGTCTCAAATGGCTGTTTGGTCCTCTATTTTCTGTGATACTATAACAGCTTTCTTTTTTAGAATAATGGAGAGTACAAGTTCCCATCCCAAAGACAAAAATCTCAGGCTCTTTCCAGAGCAATTCAGTCTTTCTAGACATTGAAGTGTTTCAGGTTTGGGGAGAAAGTGTGGTTGTCTCTTCTGATAACTGCAGGGAGGGACCAGGAAGATTTTGTCAGCTGTCCTAGTGCCTTGGGCCCCTATAACTAATCCTTGTTTGAGTCTATATCCAATAGTTCTAAGACAAGAGAGTCACTTTTTGTGTCTTTGCTAAGCATAGGTAGAATGCATATGAAAATAAAATCTGAATAGACAGCAACTAATTTCTGTCTGTTTTAAATAATATTATTTGAAATAGTGATACTGGATCCTATCTGGTAGAGAAAAGAGAACTGAGCTTGAAGTTTAAAACTAATTTTTTTTTTCCATCTCAGTCATGCTGCTTACAATTGAATGATATTGTCACTTAACTTCTCTGAGCCTCAGTATCCTCACATAAAATAGAAACAATAATATGGAACTTGGTATGAATTATAAATAGGATAATGTGAGTTAAAATAGTTTTAAATTTGTTCTAAATGTAAATGTATCATTATCCTTTGATCCTCTTCCTTATCTTAAATCATCCAGACTCATTTCCTTCCACATATTTATCTTTTATACTTTTCCCATAAATAGTAAAAGATGAAGCCAAATCTCTGCTCAGTTATAATAATGGCATAACTATGGATTTTGGCCTTTGTTGGTCTCCTTTTAAAAATGATCTTATTAAAAATAATCTCTTAATGATCTCTTAAAAATGGTTGTAGTAAATTTTATCATATGTTACCATTTACTCCTTATGTGAATCATTAAGTTCTGAATTAAAACAATGCCATTCAGAGTAATTTAATTAATGTCAGAAGGATGATAATATATGATACTAATGTTATGATTCCTGTTAGCTTGGAATCATTTTAGTTTGATTTATAAGGTATATATTTATTTATTTTATGATTTTTGTTGAAATTTGTAAAACTAGCCCAAGGTCTTACACTAAGAAAGTGCTAAAAAATATTTTATTAAATGAATATTGATTTTTTCAGACTCAGTTTGTTCCAAAATGTTTAAAGCATTTTTTAGAAAGACATAACACGAAGAAAAATAAAAAAGAAAGACATGAAAGACATTTAAACTGTAACAGTCTAGTGACAAAAAAGAAGGAACTTGCTGAAACAATAGCAAATTATAGTGAATTTACAATTGTCTTGAAAGCTTTAAGGGTTGTTCAACATGGCAAATACATTTTAATCTATTGAGATATTTTTAAAAAACAACATTGTTGCTCAGTTACACAGTTGTGTATGACTCTTTGCAACCCCATGGACTACAGCATGCCAGGCTTCCCTGTCCTGCACAATCTCCTAGAGTTTGGTTAAACTCATGTCCATTGAGTTGGTGATGCCATCCAACTATCTCATCTTCTGTCATTCCCTTCTCCTCCTGCCTTCAATCTTTCCCAGCATCAGGTCTTGTCTAATGACAAGGCTCTTCGCATCGGGTGGCCTAAGTATTGGAACTTCAGCTTCAGCATCAGTCCTTCCAATGAATATTCAGTTCAGTTCAGTTAAGTCGCTCAGTCGTGTCTGACTCTTTGTGACCCCATGAATCACAGCACGCCAGGCCTCCCTGTCCATCACCAACTCCCGGAGTTCACTCAAACTCATGTCCATCGAGTTGGTGATGCCATCCAGCCATCTCATTCTCTGTCGTCCCCTTCTCCTCCCTCCCCCAATCCTTCCCAGAATCAGAGTCTTTTCCAGTGAGTCAACTCGTCGCATGAGGTGGCCAAAGTATTGGAGTTTCAGCTTTAGCATCAGTCCTTCCAATGAACACCCAGGATTGATCTCCTTTAGAATGGACTGGTTGGATCTCCTTGCAGTCCAAGGGACTCTCAAGAGTCTTCTCCAACACCACAGTTCAAAAGCATCAATTCTTCGGCGATCAGCTTTCTTCACAGTCCAACTCTCACATACATACATGACCACTGGGAAAACCATAGCCTTGACTAGACGGACCTTGGTTGGCAAAGTTATGTCTCTGCTTTTTAATATACTATCTAGGTTGGTCATAACTTTCCTTCCAAGGAGTAACTGGTTTGATTTCCTTGGAATCCAAGGGACTCTCAAGAATCTTCTCCAACACTACAGTTCAAAAGCATCATTCTTCAGCCAGCACTAAGACTTCTTTGTGGTACAACTTTCACATCCATACATGACTACTGGAAAACCATAGTTTTGGTTCTATGGAGTTTTGTTGGCAAAGTAATATCTCTGCTTTTTAATATGCTGTCTAGGTTGGTCACAGCTTTTCTTTCAAGGAACAAGCTTCTTAATTTCATGGCTGCAGTCACCATCTGCAGTGATTTTGGAGCCCAAGAAAATAGTCGCTGTTTTCATTGTTTCCTCATCTCTTTGCCGTGAAGTGATGGGACTGCTTTATTGACCATGCCAAAGCCTTTGACTGTGTGGATCACAACAAACTGTGGAAAATTTTTAGAGATGGGAATACCAGACCACCTTCGCTGCTTCCTGATAAATATGTATGCAGATCAAAAAGCAATAATTAGAACCAGACATGCAACTGTGGACTGGTTCCAAATTGGGAAATTAGTATGCCAAAGCTGTGCATTATTTCCTTGCTTATTTAACTTAAATGCAGAGTACAATAATGTGAAATGCTGAGCTGGATGAAGCACAAGCTGGAATCAAGATTTCCAGGAGAAATATCAATAACCTCAGCTATGCAGATGAAACCACCCTTATGGCAGAAAGTGAAGAAGAATTAAAGAGCCACTTGATGAAAGTGAAGAGGAATTTTCCTCTGTTCAAAAAAAAAAAAAAAAAAAAAAAGAAAGTGAAGAGGAGAGTGAAAAAGCTGGCTTAAAACTCAACATTCAAAAAACGAAGATCATGGCAACCAGTCCTATCACTTCATGGCAAATAGATGGGGAAACAATGGAAGCAGTGAGAGACTATATTTTTTGGGGGCGTGGGGGGAGCTCCAAAATCACTGCAGATGGTGACTGCAGCCATGAAATTAAAAGATGCTTGCTTCTTGAAAGAAGAACTATGACAAACCTGAACAGCAGAGACATAACTTTGTCAACAAAGGTCCATCTAGTCAAAGCTATGGTTTTTCCAGTATTCATATATGGATGTGAGAGCTGGACCATAAAGAAAGCTGAACGCTGAAGAATTGATGCTTTTGAACTGTAGTGTTGGAGAAGACTTTTGAGAGTCTGTTTGACTGAAAGGAGATCAAACCAGTCAATCCTAAGGGAAATCAATCCTGACTATTCATTGGAAGGACTGATGTTGAAGGTGAAGCTCCAGTACTTTGGCCACCTGATGGGAAGAGCTGACTCATTAGAAAAGACTCTGATGCTGGGAAAGATTGAAGCAGGAAAAAAGGGGACGACAGAGAAGGAAATGGTTGGATGGCATCACGGGCTCGATGGACATGAGTTTGAATAAGCTCTGGGAGTTGGTGATGGACAGGGAAGCCTGACATGCTGCATTCCATGGGGTTGCAAATAGTTGGACACGACTGAGCAGCTGAACTGAAATGAACTGAGCTGAAATGATGAGACCAGATGCCATGATCTTAGTTTCTTGAATGTCGATTTTTCATCCAGCTTTTCCATTCTCCTCTTTCACCTTTACGAAGAGGCTCTTTAGTTCCTCTTTGCTTTCTGCCATAAGGGTGGTATCATCTGCATATCTGAGGTAGTCATTCCCTTCTCCAGGGATTTTCATGACCCAAGGTTTGAACCCAGGTCTCCTGCATTGCAGGTGAATTCTTTACCATCTGAGCCACCAAGGAAGCCCATCAATAAGTTACTTAGCGTTAATGAGGTTTGTATTGCACTCAAATGCCATTTATGTAGTTGAAGCTTACAGAGCAATTGAGTGCCTTATGTTGTGCTTTGCAATTGACTGCAGTACAAGCCTCATTAGCACCAAGTAACTTATTTATGAGCTTCCCTGGTGACTCAGACGGTAAAAAATCCACAAGGCAGGAGACCTGGGTTTGATCTTTGGGTCAGGAAGAGCTCCTGAAGAAGGGAATGTCTAACCAATCTAGTATTTTTACCTGGAGAATCCCAAGAACAGAGGAGCCTGTAGCCTACTGGGCTATGTCCATGCGATCACAAAGAGTTGGACATGGCTGAGTGGACACTTTCACTTTTTCTAATTATCGATAGCAAAGCAGAGAACAAATCTAAATCAAATTTGAAGGAATTCCTCTTTCCAAAACAATCTGAAATTATTTTAGTAGCTATCTGTGACTATACTAATAGAAGCAAATAAATGAAAGCGGAGTAAATCTCTTTAAACTGTATAGATCAATATTTTGATTCTCAGACTTTCCTTGCCTGTTTTTATATAGAAATTTGCCATTATTTACAGAGTTTATTACCAAGAAAATAAAATTATTTTAATTTCTGTAATATCTCATATTTATCTTTCTGGAAAGACTTTCAGATGCTTTATCTGGGAGCTGAATAATTCATTAGTATACATTATGTATAGACCTATTTTGATATATTTATCACATGCATAGAATCAGTCAGTCCAAAATTATTTATTGATCACCCCAATATGCCAGGACTTTTCTAGGTGCTCAGGGTATAGCCATGGATGAATATTTCACTCCTCTGAAGAAAAAACATTTGCAAAGAGAAAATACAATACTGCATAGTAGAATGCTTTTTTTTTTTTTTTGTATACCATCCTTTACATAACTAACTTAATTTGTCAGTGTAGTAAGTTATAGACCACTAAAGTTGTCTGCTGCTTGATTGTTTTCTCACAAATCAGCTAAAACTTTATTTTAGGGTTTCTTATATTTTTAACATTCTAGGAGTTTAGTTCCCTCATTTAAAGTTCAACTCTTTTAAGGGCAGTCTCCATTTTTCTCAACTACTATTGGACTGACCTGTCTGAATCTTTTCTAGATGGTTTCTTGGTTATAAAAATATAGCAACCACACAATGTGTTTAGCAAAACAAAGGGTCATTTCTTGTGTGTGTGTGTGTGTGTGTGTGCATGTGTGGTGGTCCATTTCAGTTTAGAAAAACAAATTTTCTATACATTGTTATTTTGAGGTGACATACGATCATTCCATTCTTTTATTCCATGACAACAGAATTACAAGGTTTCTTAATATAACTTTAACTTAAATAAATGGCATTATTATCAAAATGAAAAATGGAAACAGGTGGGATCCTTAGAAATAATTTTAAATATGCTCATTTATTACTGGATAATTTGACACCATTAAAATATGCTTATAATATTCAAATATTTATTCAATATTTTCAAAATTCAATTATTCATTTTCAAAATATGGATATCACCCATAACTTAAATATCAATGTAAAGAGCAGGACACATAACTATATGTAAAGTCATTGTATAATATTAGAATAAAATAAACCAAAAGATGAATGATACATACTATAGGTAATGCGATTTGCCTTCACCTTTCTTGATATTTTCCAAATTCTCTACAATGAATATTAATATTCATATATTAAACAAATAATTTAGGTAATAAACAATAATCCAAAGATCATATTATTGAAAATAGTTATTTCTGTATTTAATGGCGTTTTCAAATAGAAAGGGGTCCCATTTAGTGGCCAATCTATAACTGCTACTACAATTTTTACTTTAAATATCAGCTGTTCCCATACAAATACCCATTCATTCAACAGATGTTTATTAAGTTCCTACCATGTGACAGGCACTATTATAGGTAATAAAAATACATCAGTAAGCAAAACAAATTGAAATATCTGCCCTCATAGAAACTTTTTTGTAAGAAAAAAGAAACAAAATACAACTTTCAAATATACAGTGCTATGGAGAAAAGGGTGACAGAAGGGAAATTTTGAAAATTTAACTGTGGTTGTTAAGGAAACAATCAAACAAAAAGTAATATATGATCTAGGACCTGAAGTAGATGAGGGTGCAAGCTGTAGGTATATGGACAAATTATTCCAGGAGGGAACAAAAACACACATCCTATGGAGGGACAATTTCTAGTGTCTTGGCTAGGATATTTGTCAATTTTGGCTGAAGCAGATATGGGAAATAGATGGAAAAACAGTGGAAACAGTGTCAGACTTTATTTTTTTGGGCTCCAAAATCACTGCAGATGCTGATTGCAGCCATGAAATTAAAAGACACTTACTCCTTGGAAGGAAAGTTATGACCAACCTTGATAGTATATTAAAAAGCAGAGACATTACTTTGCCAACAAAGGTCCGTCTAGTCAAGGCTATGGTTTTTCCCGTGGTCATGTATGGATGTGAGAGTTGGACTGTGAAGAAAGCTGATCGCCGAAGAATTGATGCTTTTGCACTGTGGTGTTGGAGAAGACTCTTGAGAGTCCCTTGGACTGCAAGGAGATCCAACCAGTCCATTCTAAGGGAGATCAATCCTGGGTGTTCATTGGAAGGACTGATGCTAAAGCTAAAACTGCAATACTTTGGCCACCTCATGTGACAAGTTGACTCACTGTAAAAGACTCTGATGGTGGGAAAGGTTGAGGGTGGGAGGAGAAGGGGACGACCGAGAATGAGATGACTGGATGGCATCACCAACTCTGTGGACATGAGTTTGAGTGAACTCTGAGAGTTGGTGATGGACAGGGAGGCCTGGCGTGCTGTGATTCATGGGGTCGTGGAGAGTCAGACACGACTGAGTGACTGAACTGAACTGAACTGAACTGTACAGGAGCAGACAAAGTAAGATATGTAACACAAGTCAGATAAACTAGTGTAACATAGCCATTGTATAGACTTTGATTTTCACATTAATTAGAAGGATATTCAGTTCAGTTCAGTTCAGTTCAGTCGCACAGTCGTGTCCGACTCTTAGCGACCCCATGAACCACAGCACACCAGGCCTCCCTGTCCAACACCAACTCCCGCAGTTCACTCAAACTCATGTCCATCGAGTCGGTAATGCCATCCAGCCATCTCATTCTCTGTCGTCCCCTTCTCCTCCTACCCCCGAATGCTCCCAGCATTAGAGTCTTTTCCAGTGGGTCAACTCGTCGCATGAGGTGGCCAAAGTATTGGAGTTTCAGCTTTAGCATAAGTCCTTCCAATGAACACCCAGGATTGATCTCCTCCAGAATGGACTGGTTGGATCTCCTTGCAGTCCAAGGGACTCTCAAGAGTCTTCTCCAGCACCACAGTTCAAAAGCATCAATTCTTCGGCGATCAGCTTTCTTCACAGTCCAACTCTCATGATATAATTTGGCTGACTTGTGAAAGAATCACTCTGGCGGCTCCACTGAGAAGACACTGAACTTTAACAAAGTTCACAGAAAATAAAGGAAACTGAAAATATATTGACTGAATGCCCATGTACTTAACAACATGTCTTCAGTCTGTCAGGACAATATCGTAACATCTCCCAGCACTGCATGATCTCTTAATATTATCTCCTAATTTGTAGCCCAATATCAGGTCTCTGCATGTCTTCACCCTGTATGTAGGCAATCCTGTCCTGGATCACACATTCATGGTGAATCCTTTTGTACACTTCTGAGGCCATTGTTTTATTGACTTGCTTTTTCTCACTCTATTTTGCAAATTAGTGACATATGTAGTTAGTGACAGAACTTTCCTAAAATCAGGGTTAATAGTTCTTTTACTTTATCATTGCCTTACTAATTCTGCTTCTGGCATCTGTGAGATTAGTACATAATTCAGTGCATAAATAGAAAATGATTCATACTTCCAAATTTATAAGATATTATTAGCAGCAAATTCATGAAACATGCTATCATAATTATTTCTGGTAATCAAGAAAAAACTTGGCACAGGCTAACCTACTATTCTTTCTACAGAATCTTCATTAATATCATCGTTATGAGTATGGTTTAATATTTAATTACTACATTGCTACTAAAATAACCACAAGATTTTTGCTTTCTATATAATTTTCAATATTATAAAAAGCTGCAGTCTAATGAAACCCATTCCCTACAAATGGTTTTATGCATATTGATCTTATAATAACTTTGAAAACTTTGTTAATTTTAGACAACTTATTTCATTGCAATGACAACATTAAAAATGAAATTAGGGTAGCAATGAGAAAAATAGCTAATTTGTTGAGACTAAAGTTATGACCAACCTAGATAGTATATTAAAAAGCAGAGACATAACTTTGCCAACCAAGGTCCGTCTAGTCAAGGCTATGGTTTTCCCAGTGGTCATGTATGTATGTGAGAGTTGGACTGTGAAGAAAGCTGATCGCCGAAGAATTGATGCTTTTGAACTGTGGTGTTGGAGAAGACTCTTGAGAGTCCCTTGGACTGCAAGGAGATCCAACCAGTCCATTCTAAAGGAGATCAATCCTGGGTGTTCATTGGAAGGACTGATGCTAAAACTGAAACTCCAATACTTTGGCCACCTCATGTGACAAGTTGACTCACTGGAAAAGACTCTGATTCTGGGAAGGATTGGAGGCTGGAGGAGAAGGGGACGACAGAGAATGAGATGGCTGGATGGCATTACCGACTCTATGGACATGAGTTTGAGTGAACTCCGGGAGTTGGTGATGGACAGGGAGGCCTGGCGTGCTGTGATTCATGGGGTCACAAAGAGTCGGACACGACTGAGCGACTGAACTGAACTGAACTGAAAGTCAATTTTTGTTATTTATTACTTTCTTTTTTTTTATTGGAGGCTAATTATTTTACAATATTATATTTGTTGGTTTTGCCACACATTGACATGCATCCACCGTTGGGATTCCCTGGTTGCTCAGACTGTAGAATCTGCCTGCAATGCAGGAGACCAGAGTTCAATCCCTGGGTTGGGAAAATCCCCCGGAGAAGGACATGGCAACTCACTCCATTATTCTTGCCTGGAAAATATCATGGATGGAGGAGACTGGCAGGCTACAGTCCATGGGGTCACGAAAAGTCGGACATGACTGAGTGACTTCACTTTCTTTCTACCATCAAAGACAACCATACAGTAAAAGTGTTGACATGCTACAGTTGAATTGGAGATACAGAGTTGATCAGTTATATAAAACCATGAAAGATTTGAAAGTCTGAATCTAGGTTAATTTTGGCAAATAGCATTTATGCATTGAAAAACAATAAAAATAAACAGAAAACATATTATTTTACATTTTTGTCTTCCAGATAATGATCTATAATCATATCTGAGGATAATATAGACTTTACAATATATAAAAATGTAATATAAAAATAGTATATCAGACTATTTTATATGGGTCATATCGTAAAATAAGAAATTGTTTTATTATATTTAATTGCATTTTTCTCTTTACTATGACTAAGTTTCTGTAAGATACTTTGATAATATTTTATTAGCATGTGGGAAATTAATATTTGAGAACATTAGTACATTTATATTAGGACATGAATTTAAAATAGTTTAAAATATAATCTAATTTGTTTTCTACAGCAAGCTTCCTAAAATAATGGGTTGACGTTTGGGAGTATTATCACCCACAACTGAATTTGACTCAGTTTAGTTCTATTTACTACCCATAGATCAATCATTAGTTCATCCTCAACTCTATTAAGCAGTCTTAAATTTTAAATCTTGAAGATACTTCTTTTTTTTTAATGCACATATACATTAAGCAACTTCTCTAGGTTAAACACTGTTCCAGATACTGGTGATAATAACTGAAAAGACTCATTTCTCTGCCCTCATGGAGGTTCTGTTTTATCTGGAAGTAAAGACAACAAAGATTTTTTCATTATATACGGGGCTTTTTTACTCACATAGAAACATTCTACAGAATTCAATTTAAATTCTATTTTTCCAATTTTGTTTTTTAATGTCTCAAAATATAATATTTCAGTTCCCTTGAAATTCTTTTCTACAAAATTAGTGTTCTTAATGTCACAGTTTCCTCTTCTAATATTTGGACTAATAAACTATTTTTTTTCTTAATCTAAAGAAAGCAACTATTTTTTTTTCCTCCATGTTTACTACTCTTAAAATTCTAGGAAATTAATTATAGCCATTCCCCCACAGCCTTTGTTAGAAGCCATTCTGATTTTTAATCTTTCTTTATAAATCCATCAACCTTAAGTTGTTAATCATTTTTATTACTTTTCTTTGAACTCTATCCAGTTTTTCTACACACTTCTAATAAAGATGACCTTAGAAATGAGACTCCTAATACAAATATGAGTTCAACATAATTCTGCAGACAGAATCTTTCATTTCCATAGTTTATGATGAAAGTTTTCTGCCAACTTTTGCTACTAGTTAGTCTTTAAATTTTGGAGCTCTTCTTGGCTTTGAACTGGGCCCTCTTTCTCTTCTCACTCACCATTATTCATCTGCAATATTGTCTTCCATGACATCAAACATTTGATGACTACTTTCAAATTTGTGTGTTTGTCACAGAGCTCTCCCTGTATTTTATACAGCAATAAGAAAAAAATAAAAGAAGAAAAGCAGAAGGTGAAAAAAAATTCTTAAAATGTTCTGAGTTCTTACTGTGATCTGACCACTTTTGTAGACAATTTATATGCATTAACCTCAAAACAACCATGAGAACTTACTATTATTTTTATTTTATAGAATAAAGAATTGGCACACAAGTGATTAATATTGTCTGAATAGGTTTCTCCATGCACATTCATGTGCTTTTGAAAATGAGTTCATCCAAAAAGCAGTTATCTTTTAAGAATACAAATCGTTAACTTTTTGCCAATAATAATTCAATGGCTTCCTTTTGCTTTAAGCCAAACTCTAAAATTCTTAACATAAAGGTCCCTGTGAGTGCTATGAGATAGAGACTTTGTGTCTCTCACATCCCTAGAGCCTAGAATAATGTCTGGCAGTCTGAACAGTCTGACCCCTTCCTGATTGTTTCTTCTCCCCTTTTCAATTTCTGGCTTTTTCACCTTTAAGTTCCAGTCACATTCTTCTTTCAGTTCTTCAGACAAAGAAACTCAACCTGGTTAAGTACCACAGACAAGCTCTTCTAGATCATTCTTTATTCCCATCATTGTTTATTAAGTCAGATTCATTCTTCACTACTCAGTTTAACTGTTACTGTTTTAGGGAACCCTAATGTTGCGTGCAGGGCTTCCTCAGTGGCTCAGTGGTAAAAAATCTGCCTGCAGTGCAAGAGCCACAGGTTTGAATCTTGGGTCAGAAAGATCCCCTGGAGGAGTGCATGGAAACCCTTTCCAGTATTCTTGTCTGGAGAAACCCATGACAGAGGAGCCTGGTTGGCTACAGTCCATAGGGTCACAAAGAGTCAGACACAACTGAAGTGACTTAGCACACATGTACTCTATAGTGCATGGGGGGCTGCCAATACTAGTTTGCAAAAATTGATTATGTCCGTTTATTCTCAACTCCATGTTCAATGATTTCACATTAGTATCTTAAAATTGACCATAGTTGTGATAGTTATAGCATGGAAATATGCAAATGCTGCACTTCAGGACTGTCTCCTTTCCCCTTGCCAAGAGCCGGTTGTTAACTGTCTACTAGCACACCATGGAAGAGGTTTGGCTCAGTTCCCATGAACACATTTGATCATTTGTTATTCACTTAACACAACTGTAATTGCATTATTCTGTATTTTTAAGTATCAAAAATGTACTCCATTAAAGCATATGAACTGTGTCCTTCTGTTTATCACCATGTCCCTAGTAACTAGAAGACCATCTGGCACAAAGTAATATTTATCAAACACAAAAATGAATTCCTTAGCTATAGAAATTGCTATACTTACTTAGCCCTCAAGAACTGCAGAATAGTTGGTGTATTCCTTATCTATCACTGCATATCAAATTGCCACACACTTAGCTGCTTAAAACCACACACATTTATTAACTCAAAATTTCTGTGGGTCAGTAACCCAGGCACAGCTTCACTGGGTCTCTTCTTAGGAATTTCACACAGTTTCATTTGGAAGATTCATGGGAAGAAACCACTTCCAAACTCATTTGGGTGGCTTTTATAATTCACTTCCCATGGCCGTGTATCTGACCCAACTTTTCCTGGCTGTCAGCTGGGAAGGCTTCCTCAGCAACTTGTGGCCTCCTGCAGTTTCAAGAGACCGCCCACAGTTCCTTGCTCTGTGAGCATTGCCATCTTGGTCCCATACTTCATCAAGGAAGCAAGGAGAGTCCCCAGTGTCTGCTATCAAGGCAGTCTTATATATTGCAGTGTAATTATAGGAGTGACATTCCATAGGCTTTGCTGGTTCAGTTGGTTAGAAGCAGTCTCAGGTTCTTCCCACATTAAAGGAAGCAGAATTACACAGAGGCGTGAACACCAGATCATGGAGTGCAGGAGGGGGAAACATTTATTATCTACTCTAATTGCCACAGTGGGGGAGAAAAATAAAGAGCTCATTAATCTAGGAAATATAAAAAAGATCATTATGATTTGCCTCTAATTATGTAATAAATTGCTATACAATTAGAAGTGAACGTGTAAAAATGCCATAAATACCAATTATAGCAGAGCTACATTCAGGACTACTTGATTATCAATGTTTTTGAAAACAAAATGCACATTATTAGTACATCATTGGTTTAGTTTCTGTTCAATGAATAGAAACACATACTTTTAGAAACTTAAATTTTTTTAAAAAGGCAGTGTTTTCTTTCTTTAATAGAATTATTATTAGATTTAAGGAGCCAATATGACAACCTTAGTTTTAGTTTATGAGGCCCTTCTTTGTATAGGATTGAGTGCCTGTGTGCTAAGTCACTTCAGTTGTGTCTGATTCTTTGTGACCCTATGGACTATAGCCTTCCAGGCTCCTCTGTCCATGGGATTCTTCATGCAAGAATACTGGAGTGGGTTGCCATGCCCTCCTTCAGGGGATCTTCCTGAACCAGGGATGGAACCCATGACTTCTGTGTCTCCTGCATTGGCTGCTGCTGCTGCTGCTAAGTCGCTTCAGTTGTGTCCAACTCTGTGAGACCCCATAGACAGCAGCCCACCAGGTTCCCCCGTCCCTGGGATTCTCCAGGCAAGAACACTGGAGTGGGTTGCCATTTCCTTCTCCAATGCATGAAAGTGAAAAGTGAAAATGAAGTCGCTCAGTCCTGTCCGACTCTTCGTGACCCCATGGACTGCAGCCCACCAGGCTCCTCCATCCATGGGATTTTCCAGGCAAGAGTACTGGAGTGGGGTGCCTTCGCCTTCTCCGCCTTCATTGGCAGGAGGGTTCTTAACCACTAGCACCGCCTGGGAAACCTTTGTATAGAATTTCTGGTCACTAAAAGCTATCAACTGTAGAAATGTTCTATCCCATATGAAGACATAATATTCTCTTGATCTTAATTGCACTGGTCTATGAGAGATAATATGAGAGTCTGGAGGTGAGAATTTTGACAGATGATTGTCTTACTCATTTTAAACTGAAAATGACGAGTTCAGTTAGAGTTATGTCCACTGTGCATGACCCACATTAGGTGCTCAGAGTGTTTATTACATGACTGTTGAAATGTATTCAAACCCGGTTTCCTTTGCTCCATCCTCAATCCTTCAACCTTGTCTGTCTCAAAGATAGTGCAAATACTTAAATCAAACTAATGGAAAAGCAAAATAATATAGAAAACAACACACTTCCTTGTCTTGATTAGATTTGACTAGACATTTTTATATGTTTATTTTAAAATGACAAAAATATCCACTCTTCCTTAACAGTGGAGATCTCAATAATCAGGCTTACTATTAAAAATTTCGAACTTCCCTTGTAGCTTAGGTCATAAAGAAATTAAAATTTGGCTAAGAAACTAAAATTAAAAATATAGTGATTTAGTGTAGGAAAATGATATCCTTTATGATATCATTATGATAGTCTTTATGATATTATTCTAAATTCATTTTTGACCTGTTTTAGTAACTGCATTTCTAGACAAAAATTGTATAAAAATTTTCATTCTGCTTCATTACACCTAGGCGAAAAAATATTTACACCTTATCAAAATTGGCAAGGACTAAATGCAATGAATTGTTTTGCAGTGAATACTGATCTAAACAAAGGGATAAAAGCATGAGAATTTCTGCAGTTCATATCAGTAAAGTGAAAACAATTTGTAATAAGAAATGAGAAACTTGTACATAATATGTTTTAAATCTTTCTGCCAGCCTCTGCTAACATCTGCCACGACTGCTAGGTATTCATGAAATTTTCATTTGCTTGAGTAAGTTGATAACTGTGTGGTAATGAGTCTGTCAACTGATAATGCTATGTCAGTCAGGTGGATGAAATAACCTCTGCTTTTCAAAACTCAATTGCCATGTTTGAATTTCCACGGTTGAATTAGTAGGAAAGGTGCTTCATTTGTAATTTTTCTCCAGCTGAACTTCATAACTTGTGATAGGATGGTGAAGAAAGACATTATTCAGAAAGTGCCCCAAAAGGGCTATGTTGAAGCTACAGTCCTTCTGCATTTCAGACAGGGGGTTGGTTCCCATGCCTGTGACTGGTGGCTGTTGAATGGACGTAGTTCTGCTCCACTATAGACATTTCAATTCCATTCACCCAACTTAATGAGTTCTTACTATGTACTAGATATTGTGGTAAGGGTCACGGTATCAGAAGTAGATAAAGTAAGGAAGGGTCTTCTCTAAAGGAACTTCCGTTGTTGTGAGTGAGATAGATAAATCATTTCTGTTAGAGAGGCAGAACTTATTTCTGAATGAGTGCCCATAGTTTATCAAAGAACCAGTCATTTCTGCAAGAAAGCTATTTAAATCCAAACTTCCACTGCAAACAGATTTAAAGTCTTACCAAATTTGCAATCAAGACTTTTTGCCAATCTATGCAAAGGAAGTATGGTTGAGCGAACATTAAAGGAAGGTGAAATTCAACATTTGGGTTAATGACATAGTTTTCTCTCTCTTAGAAAACCCACTATATTCATGGGGTGCCTTTTGCATTTTTGTATAAACATCAACTAAGATACTTTGATAAAAAATACCATTGCCATTTTTTGTCAGTTAGCCCATGCCTTTCTTTCCTGTCTCCTTTGCCTTTTTTTCCTTCTCACTTGATTCTATCCACCAAAATGCAGTTTTCACCATGTTAATAGCAACTTCCCCATTTCTGAATCTTGCTCTGTTACTACAGAAACCCCCTTTCAAAAACTTTAATAGAAGAGTTCTGTTTAGAAAGCCATTTGAAAAATGTCAGGAACAACCCTTTGCCCTGTCTCGTTGGCATTCTGAGAGTTGCCAGTCCACCTCCCTGCGGTTCCTTACCTAGACCACAGCTTCAAGAGCTGAACTGTGGACCCTTGTTCACTGTCCCTTGCTGAAAATCACAGTAAACAGTTTGGATCAAAATGGGCTTTCTGAACTTACATTTTAGCATGTTGAGACATCACTATGGAATGTTTTGGATTCTATTAATACAGCTTTATGGCTTTAAAAGAAAGTATTCTTTCAGTACTGAAAAGGTAGCTGCTTTATTTTTAAGTGGCAAAAATGGCAGAAAATTTGATCTAGGATATAGCTAGTTGGAGTATCATAATTTTGTCTTAAATAAGTAAAGGGTTATTTTACAAGCTGTAATTTGAAAATATATATACTTAGGTCAAAAATTATAGGCTGGTAAATGTGAAATACTAAGGTATATTGGAGAGTATATATTTGAATGCATGTGAAATCTACACTATCTAATGATTTCTGACATTGATTATTTAGTGTTCAAAGAACAAAAATAAGTTTTATGGTGACCCTTATAATTTCATAGTTTTAGTAGTTAAAAATAACAATTATATTCTACTTTCTGTAGCGCTGTCTAAAATTCAATTACTAAAAATATTTCAGTATTGTGTTTCAACAATGAAGAGAAGGGTTCCCATTTGTACTGTAACATGCCTTTTCTGGTAACCACTGCTGGAAGCCATGTGTGCTTAGTCACTCAGTAGTGTCTGACTCTTTGCAACCCCATGGACTATAGCTAGCCAAGCTCCTCTGTCCATGGGGATTCTCAGGCAAGTATACTGGAGTGGGTTGCCATGCCCTCCTCCAGGGGATCTTCCCAACCCAGGGATAGAACCCAGGTATCGTGCACTGCAGGCAGATTCCTTAGCATCTGAACCACCAGGGAAGCCCAAGTTCCCTTGATAGCTTTCCTGGCATTTTACTTCTATAGTTTTTATTACATTTAATATATATGTTATTTTATGCTAATCTTATCCCCCCTGCTATGTTGTCAGATTCTTAAATGACAATACCGTGACTCATCAGCCCTCAAACTCTTATAGTGCCTCTCATAGCACCTTACTTTTAGCTCTCATTTATTAAGTAAATGTTGGGCCTCAATCCAAGGATTACCCAAGATTTTAGGCATTATAAACAGAGATGAGATAAGAGTCCAAGTCTCCACTATCGCCTTCTTTCATGGCAGAGAACCACTGGCCCACACTCTCAAGCTGGTATAAGTGCTCAAATGTATAAAACTAGAAGTACTGGAAAAGCAAATGAGGAAAATGACAGGTAATGTTATTATAGGATAAACATCCTGGTACTAAGCACAATATTCAGGTTTCTGTCATACTAAGGAAAATTCAAAAATATGGAACAAAAATCCTTGAAAATTTCATTTTTAGAATCCTTAGCAGTGGTCTAAAAAGTGTGAGTCACTCAATCATGTCTGACTCTTTGTGACCCCATGGACTATAGCCCAGCAGCCTCCTCTGTCCATGGGATTCTCCAGACAAGAATACTGCAAGGAGTTGCCATTCCCTTCTCCAGCGGATTTTCCCAAACCAGGAATCAAACCTGGGTCTCTTGCATTGTAGGCAAATTCTTTACCATCTGAGCCACCAGGGACAGTGATCTATTTAAGAACAAATGCAGATAGCTTTAAAGGATAGTCTTGGCTACATCTTAATATGCAAATATAGTTTTAGAATAATATGTTGATAGGTTGTTTAATATGTTAACATATAATTCAATTAAAATACTACAAATACTACAAATATCTAAAATCTATCTAAATTTTCAAATTATGCAAATCATGTGGACATTAATTCATAGAATAATAATAATTTAATTGAAAATACATTATGGATCACTTTGTAAGGACCTAAATCTATATTAAAACATCGATGTGACATATTCCCTGAGTTTTCATACTCTCCACTTCAACAGATGGACAATGGGACACAGAAGGTTGCTTACTGGCCCTGCCTTCATCTCTGCACTTTCTTGTGTGCTTCGCTGTAATGGGTTCCACTCGCTACTCTTTTTCTGCCAGCCATTAAATATTAGTTTTCTTTAGAGTTTTATCTTTGTCTTTTCTTAAAAAAAACAGTTTCTGTATTGGTGTAGTTAATTGTAATTGTCCATTTTATTGTCTGTCTCTGCACTGTCCTAGTGAGAACTGGGAGATTAGTGCTAGAGTCCTAAAGCCTATATGGTTTATTTTAGTATGCTCAGTGGCTTGAATTACAATTGAATCATAATTTTAGAGATATGTGAGATGGAGAAAGGACACAGGGTTTGGAGTAACAATACTATATTCTCATGTTAGATCTTCAAATTTCTGACCATGTAATCCAGGGTATGTTGCCTAATCTCCCTGAACCCTAAGAACAGAGACAATCTGAGGTAAGACAGTCTGCTTTTCCTTAAAACGGGAACCTAATTTTAGTCAGGCTGTCCTCTGTGGCTAAACAAATGAGGCGACACATAATTTGAAATGTAGACTATTTCATTAGGCTAAATACCTTAAACCATCTTGTTTTTCTGACATGGAATAACAGACCTCAGTGCCCCAGGTTTGCTGCATATCACTCTATGTTACTATCTGGTATATATTTGATTTGAGAAACATCACTGGAGCATATACTCCTTATGGTAAAGAGCATGTAACTATAGAAATGTCCCTTATTATTTTATGCTTCCTAAGAGTTAGTTGTTCTTTGTAAGTGGAAGAAATGACTTTGAATGAAGACTTCTTTTTTACACTGTAGCTCATTTGTTTGTTTCAGTCATTTATTCTTGAATTGACTACTGTTTGGACTTTTCACATATGCTACTGAATATGCTTCATTGATTTATTATTGCCACAGCTTTTCAGTTTTGTTATTTGACCTCTTTCTTCCCCCTAAAAGACAGACTGTGGATCTGTGAAAAGTATCTCTTTTTGGTGCCCCACCCAAATCATGAGGGCGGCCAATCAAATCAGTCTGTAACCTGAAACTTTCACCATATTGGAAGCATGTGGAAGCCATTCTTCTGTCAGTGCCCATCACTTCTGCCTGCAGGGTTACTGGTAGGAGACATTCCAACTAGGCTGTTCACATAGGAATGTGAGTTAGTCTGGGCAGGAATTGTAAATGCAAGGGTGCTTTGCTGTTATTAACCACAGCATGTACATCCTGTTTCAGTCTCCTTATTTGAACAAATGTGTGTGTTCACTCACTCTAATTTCCTATTTCCTTCCCAACTAAACTGAAAGGGCTGATACCAGAGACTGATAGCTGGACAAGGACAGAGGAAGCTGAACTACATTTCCTTCTGCATCACTTATTTTTGGTGTGCTTGGTCTTACATCACACACCAAACTTGTTTGTACTTGGGTACATTTCCTATAAGACCTTCCAAGTTCGGTCTTCTTCTAACACAACCTTTCATATAAATTAAATAGATAAACATAAATTCAGGACTTCACACCCATTGCCTATTACTTTAAAATAACCCAGGTTTATCATTCCTTGCCCAGACTAATCCACATTCCTGGCTGCAAAGGCCTAGTTGGAATGTCTAACCTCAGAAATTCACATTTTCTACAGCTATTTCTATCTCATGTATTTAACCTACAAATTGAATATAGTTGAAAATAGCAGGAAGTCTGTTTTGGATTAGATGACCCACTTCGGGTTTTAACAAAGACTGTAGAAAAATTCATAAGCAGAGTATAAAGACTCAGAAATACAAAATCAGAATCAGTTAAAAAAAAAAACACACACTTAAATATCCAACTACCATAAATATAAATTTTTCAAAAATTAGTAAATCTTCAGGGGCTTTTTAAACTCAAAACTCCAATACTTTGGCCACCTCATGCGATGAGTTGACTCACTGGAAAAGACTCTGATGCTGGGAAGGATTGGGGGCAGGAGGAGAAGGGGACGACAGAGAATGAGATGGCTGGATGGCATCACCGACTCGATGGACATGAGTTTGAGTGAACTCCGGGAGTTGGTGATGGACAGGGAGTCCTGGCATGCTGTGATTCATGGGGTCGCAAAGAGTCGGACACGACTGAGTGACTGAACTGATCTGAACTGAAAAGTAAGTTTAAACTCAAAATAACATTTAATTTATGAGACATATTCTGAAATGGTAAATATCAAGAAGGTTTTCTTAGGACTTCTAAGGAGCCAATTTACAAAGTGCCTAATGGAGCCATATAAACTATATTTGTATGAGTAGGTATAGGCATTAAAGAAGCCATAACTATTATATTCTACAAAGTGCAAGGTTAAAGTACAATAATCTGAATTAAAGACAGAAATAGGAAGTTCAGGAATCCAATAATATATTTCTCTGTCATACAGCACACCAGTGAACTTAATAACAAATTAAATGGCTAATTTGATATGAATTGCTATTATTTCTTGGAGTAAACACCAGGGAGTTTTCCATGAACAAGAACCAATGAATCAAGACTAAAGGAAACTGGCCACACCTGTCTTGGTTAATAGAGGAATGGGAGCCGAAAACAGAGATTGAACTACCTCAAGCACGCTGATGGAAATACCACCAGTGACTTCCCATAACCTTGCAACCATCTGCAGGTGGTTTCCATACCAGTGAAAATAGGGCTGGTAAGCCTCTGTCTGTGTGTACCCACATTGCTCTAGGAAGCAAGCCCAGGGGAGATGCATTTGTGTAATGGAATGTGGCTTTTCTCTCTCCTTGTCTGTGGCTTCTTTGTCTATGTGTTGGCTACCACTGCTCATAAGTGGCTTATGGGAAATGCAAAGCCATTAATAATATACAAATAAGTCACATTTTTGTCTGAACCAATGTAATAAATTTCCAGTCAAAAGAATCTTTTTGGCTATTTAGAAATAATCTAGAGGCCTCTGCTATTTATGTAGGCCTTTCTACATTTAGAACGTAGAAACTCTTTTACTTTTATTTTTAACCTTTGAAACCTTTTGTTTTACTATTTATTTTCTTCATCACAGATCAGAATCATTCTTCTATTGATTTCTGTATGTTTATTAGAGTTGACTCAGTGAGTACTCAAATGAAGATGACAGATGACAAAATCAATAGAGGTTTATTGCCTTTTATTTACAAAGCCTTATTGTGGGAATTCTTCAGCTTTAAAACAGATAAATCTGTTTTGTTTTTTTTTTCACTCAAAGACAGATGATTTGTAATTCAAAGAAATGGTAGTATGCTTTGTGAAGTCATTAATCCATGCATTATTGGTAGCTACATAGGCACATGTTGATTTAAAGGATAAAGTCACATTTTTAAGAACACATGGAATAGAGTTAATCATCAACTTCTCAAAACAAATCCTGGATTTTATTTTTTTAAGTCTAAACTTGAACAGAATTAGTTTTATGAATACTAGCACAGTTGGCTACAGTCAGTAATTGAATGCATTCTATTCTAAAAATATTTTTCAAACTGAGACATTAACAATAGGATATTAAAGTGAATTTCTGCAGACTAGAAAAAGAAAAACATATTGCATATTGTTTTGGGTAACTATGTGGAAATAATAATGCCAAAATAGATCCCACAAGAATAAACATTTCAATGCACATTGCAGGTATCTCTTTTGCTAAGAAATTTCAATTAATGTTAATTTTTAGATTTTCTCTTCATTTGTACTGAGGCATTCTGTAAATATTTATATGAGAAAATGAAAACAGTCAAACAAAAATTTAAAACTGAAAAAATACGGGGCCCATATTTTTAGTCCACAATGAGATCCTTAAGAAACTATTACAGTAAATTTATATTGAAGTCAGCTTTTCTGTATCTTATATAAAACATCTGCCCACACAAATACTTCACAGAATTGTTCTTTTTCTCTTATAAATTCTAAAGATATACTTAAGTGATTAGCTCAGGAAAATGTGTTAAATGCATAAGATGGCCATGTGAGAAAGCGTTGATTCTCCTGCTGTCTTAAAGTCCAGAAAAGATTTGATCAAAGAAGAAAAGTCTAGAACAGAAATGTGAACCCAGTGAATGGTGATAATCATAAACTTGGGAATAGATTTTTCTAATATTATGTATGAAGATTACCTTACATTAACATATACTCTAGTAATGAGTTAAGTTTTCAGAAAGAATAACATTGGAATTTGATTATACCATTAATTCTGATTATTTTGTGCTGATTGATCCATAATTACTCTAGAAGACTTGGTGCTATCTTACCATTCATCCATGGATTCATTTATGAAAATATTCATTCACATGCATTCAACACATAAAATATGTGTGTGTTCAGTTCCCTCAAGTTACTCAGAAACTAGAGAAAGGAAATAGAGGAAAGAAGTAAATTATACTGTTAAAATAATACAGAGTGATAAGATGCATATTACAATGTTGAGTAAGGCTGCACAGGGGAGCTCAGGAAAGTCTTAGCGGAAAAAGTTGCTTTGAACTGCATTTTTTAAGGATGTCCAGTAATTTTCCTGGTTAGGATGAAAATTTTATGTAGTAAGAATAACATAAGCCAGCATTTCTGAGAATTAGATGTCATATTTAAAAAAGGGATGCCCATACTTAAATATGTTTGGCAAACATTGGCCAAACACAGGTAATAAAGGTATCTTTATTGCAGCATTCTGAGAAACTTTAGCAAGTGTTTCTTAAATTTTTTGGATTTTAAATATAACTTAGGTCGCTTAATAAAAATACAGATTTGACAAATTCACTGTTTTAGTCCATTCAGGCTGTTATAACAAATACTACAGGCTAGGTGGTTTATATTTGGAGAAGGCAATGGCAACCCACTCCAGTGTTCTTGCCTGGAGAATCCCAGGGACGGCGGAGCCTGGTGGGCTGCCGTCTATGGGGTCGCCCAGAGTCGGACACGACTGAAGCGACTTAGCAGCAGCAGCAGAAGCAGCAGGTGGTTTATATACAGAAATCTATTCCCTACAGTTCTGGTGGTTGCAAGTGTGAGATCAGGGGAACACCATAGCTGAGTTCTGGTGAAAGTGATCTTTCGGGTTGCAGATTTTTCATCCTGTCTTCATATGGTGGAGAGAGCTTGGGATCTCAATCCTCTTTTATAAAAGTATTAATTTCATTCATGAAAGTTTTGCCTTCATGACCCAAGACCCTTCTAAAGGCCACACTTCCTAATATCATCACACTCCAAGAAGAAAAAGAAAGGTGGCCACTCACTCGTGTCTGACTCTTTGTGACCCCATGGACTATAGCCCACCAGGCTCCTTTGTCCATGGAATTTTCCAGGTGAGAATACTGGAGTGGGTTCCCATTACCTACTCCAGGGGATCTTCCTGACCCAGGGATCGATCTGAGGTCTCCCACATTGCAGGCAGACTCTTTACTGACTAAGCCAACAGGGAAGCTACCATCATACTAGGCATTTCAACATGTGCATTAGGGGGTGGGGGAGCAACAGACATTCAGACCACAGTGCTCACCTCAGATATATGATTCAGAATCTTGCTTTAAATAGGCTGGCACTAGCTGTTAAGAACCCACCTGACTAACGAAGGAGATGTAAGAAATGCTGGTTTGGTCCCTGGGTTGGAAAGATCCCTTGGAGGAGGGCATAGCAACTGTTCCAGTATTCTTGCCTGGAGAATTCCATGGACAGAATAGCCTGGAGAGCTATTGGTATAGGGTCGCGAAGAGTCGGACATGACTGAAGCGACATAGCACTCACTCACGAGAATCCAGACTTTAAAAAAAAAAAAAAGATCTCTCAGGTGATTCTCAAAATCTTTAGGTTTGAAGAATACTATTAATACTTCCAATTTAAACAAATGTGCAGTCAGGGTCTTCATAAGAGTGTAGTATATTCCACTTTCCAAACTTACTTGATATTATAACTTTCATATGAGTTATGTGAAATAACTGTGATTCTCAGAGTATCTTTGAAGATACCATCCAAATACAAAGATATGGAAAGTTGAAAAGCTAGGATTTATTGAGTGACTCCTTAGAAGATCTGTGGTCTTGAACACTTGACTCCAGAATGTGATGCTGAAAAATTGTAGCAACCAGACAATGCAGCCATGATAAGGTTTTCTTGTCCTTTACCTAGTGAGTATTAAGGACTCAAGAATAGTTTTTGTAGTCAGTAAAATTAGTTTGGAAAATGTGCATGGTTGACTATATATATGCTTCATTTGTGACACAACTTAATTGACTGTGAAGTGACACATAACTCAAGACAATGATGAAATAGAAAAAGTAAACAAGAAAGAATTACATAAAATGGAGTAAGCAGTGAAGCTGGTGTGCCAATGCATTTGCTAATAAACTTACACATCTGTGGTGAGTGAGCTATAAAGATGATTCAAACTATAATGGGGAACCTAAAAAGGAAAGCAACATCAAATTTGAGCTCAGAAATGGTATTGCTTGAGTATTTATTGAATGAGAGAATAAAATATGACCAAATGACTGAATGATTGACTGGAGATTTACTTTATATAAGAAGATAAGTCTAATAGCCACATAGAAAGATGGAAGAAGAAAGTTTATGGTGACTAAAACATGTCTGAGTAAGGCATGATTATGTTTTGAGTTAGGTGTCACTAATACAGAATGATAAGGAAAACCAGATTTAAGAAACAATTTTGAGATTTAATTACAATTTTTAGTAATTGATGTGATGTTGGAGAATAAAAAAAAAACGTGATATGTGATGGGAGTTAAAGATGATTCACTACTTCTAACTGACAGTATATACTATTTAATAAGAATAGGGATTATGGGATGAGGACTAACCTCAGGAAGAGGATGCTTATTGGTGAAGGATAAGTAAAGTAAGAGATGAAGTTTAACCTTTCAATAAGATATTGGAAATATATTTTATGAAACTCAGGAAAGAGGGTACAACCCAGTGAGTTTCAACTATCAGTACATGTATCTTTTCTAACAGATCAATAATATTGATTAGACCTTTCCTTCTTTCTCCAATAATACTATAAAACTATAATAAAAGGATATCAAAAAAAGAAGACAAATGTTTTCAACTTACCAGAATATGAGTTTGAGAAAGCAGTCAATAAATATAATCACGACTAATTTTTAAATTTCTTAAAATTTAAGAAATTTTTCATCATGAAAAGAATGAAAAACATTTACTTGATTAATTTTAGAACTAGAACAAAATTTCTAACATAAAAAATCAGATTAATGCTATCTATATTATTTTTATTATAGAAAATAAATCAGGGGTAGGTTATTTAATAGATTTTTCTGCTTTACTTAGTTGTATTGTCAAAAACCAAGAGATAAGCAAAGCTGCCATTTATAAACAACAGAGCCAACAACCAACCAACCAACCAATATTTTGTTGTGAGATAACACAGAGATGAAAACAAAACCATGGTTAATCAGATTAGTTCTCAAGATCCCAGAAAATGTATTTTAACTAGTCTGAATGAATTTGTTAAATTAATAGATATCAAGGGAAGAAGCATTTACAAGTCTTTTACTGAGATTATTGTTACATGTATAAAACCTTATCAGGACATGCTGATTTAGGAATACTTTAGGGACTACAGTATAACTGTTAGATCTTAGGAAAAAGAGGAAGCAAATTTTTTTTGTCCCTACAGGCACTATGGTGCACTCTCAGGGGGATTACAGTCCTGGAACAAACCTGTCAGTTTCAATTCCAGGCAATCTGGACACCCGAGCTGTTTTTCCCTCAGATATGGGTGGTATAGGACTGAGGAGATGCTGAATTGATTTTGCTTGGGTTTTGCTGAAATGGGTGATTCAAGAGGCAATATTCACAAGCAAAACCAAAATCAAAACTAAAATCTGAGTAACATATTCAAGTTATTTATCAATTTCAAGGCAAAGAAAGAGAAAAAATTATGTATAAGGACACAGGATAGAAACAAGAAAATCAGGTAGGAAGAGGGCAGGGGGGATTGAGCCAGATAGTGCCTAAAGAATTTCTTGGACTATTAATATGTGGCTACTTCTACTTTTCACATAGCAAGTTTGACCTTGAAGAATATGAGAGAGGAACTATAGGAGCAATTCTCAACTTAGTTACTGAAAATGAACATCAATGATTACTCAACAAAACTCAGAAAATCAACTATTGCTAACAGAGATTCTAAAGCACACCAAGTTTAATGTCATTCTATATCACCCAACCCTAGATTAGTTTATTTAGTGCTCACAAAGTGCCAAGAGCTGAGCAAACAGCAATGCCTTGATCAACTCCTTACTTTTCACAGAAAAATTTAGGGGTGTCAGCATCCAAAAAGGAATCACAACAAAATTTATTTGAATTCATGTTAAGAGAATATGACTTTAAAACATTTGGGAAAGTATAAAAAGAATGTGACAAGCCTATTAAATTAATGCAGCAATTTGTAGCTCAGAAGAGCATGAGATTATTGAAGCTGGGCCCAAATGCTACTCTTTCTCTGAGGCTTTTCCAAATTAAGCAAGCTTGCATCCTTTGGAAATTTCTTCAAATGCAAGTGCAAGTACTCATTCAGACAATGAGTGTGGTCTCATTTAATGGACTCATTATCTCTGTTTTTGCTCCGTCCTGGTTTCTCTGCCTTTATTACAGAGTTAATTTAGAAAAACTAGCTGTCTTCAAAGCAGCTGACATGTTTGGTACCTGGCCAACATACCAAACACTCTTCTTAGGAGCTCATAATATTTAAAACAAACTTTTGGAAGTGTAGTAGATCATGTAGGTACTCTCTGCTCTTAACTCCTACAGTCCTCCTCTGGACCACACAGTTGAGCAGTTGGTTAGCTACTTATTAGCCACTCTATAAATACTTGTTGACTCATCAACTATGTGTGAGGTTTCATGGTTTTTAATTGTTTGCCCTCTTTAACTCATATTCCCCAAATAGAATGGTGGCTCAGTAAATAATCCTCCTGCAATGCGGGAGACTGGGTTCGATCCCTGGGTTGGGAAGATCCCCTGGAGAAGGGAATGGCTACCCACTCCAGTATTATGGCCTTGAGAATTCCATGGACTGTATAGTCCATGGGGTCACAAAGAGTCGGACACGACTGAGCGACTTTCACAATGTGATATTCAAACAGCATTGTTTTTCTGTCTACATATAATCCCTTAGTATTTTCTTCTAAAATATTCAGGTAAGGAGAAAAAAAAAATCTTACACGATTTTTCTTCACCAACTACAGAAACGTCAAGTTACTCTCAGTGGCCTTCATGAGAGCCAAGTTGTAATTTCAGGAAATGAAGCTAATTTCAGCTTACATTTGTAATACATTTTTATGTCTCCTTAAAAGAAGAAAGACAGGTTAAAAAATGAAAGGATGGTGGTGATATAATACACTCAGGGAAGATTTAGAGGAGTTCAATGAGGACCATATAAATCAGAGGGGGAAAAAAAAACTATATGCTTGAGGTAGGGAAAGAAAAGACTTTGCAATAAATTTTGGTTGAAATGACAGATGACTGCAAATCACCTTGTATGTATGAGATGGGATTTGACTTGCATTATAAACAAATGCCTTTTATACTTGCTTGCTATTAATCATTGCCCAAATTGGTAGCAGAACCAGCAGAACTGATGGTTGAACGAAGGTCTTCTATCATGCAGTCTAATGCATTCTTATGATTTTCCTGTGGTACACAAGAATTGTTTTTCATCATATTGAACTTTATCAAGAAAAGTGGATTGCGGTGCTTGGAAATAAAGCTGGGTATGTGACTCTCTGACATATTTCAACATTTTGAAGCATAACTTCCCAAGAAACAGTAGACCAAAAACCACCCTAAAGTTTTTCGTTTTTTTCTATATTTTACTATGCCATGAATTCTATCAAGAGGTTTTTGGGAGTAACAACAGTTTTTGGAACGTTCATCCATATTTATAAAATTAAAGTATCCCCCCTACTTTTGAATATTGAATTTATTAAGATCAAAGAAATACAAGAATAAGAGTAGAATGGAAGATGAACCTTGCTTTTTGAGGCTCTCTAAACCAAAATACATCTCAAAACATTAAAAAATTAAAATACAAGTATGAAAATTTTAAAATATTTTAAAGAATCCAATTTAATATTTTATAATCCTTAAAACGGTTGTGACCACTTGATGTAAATCTTCCTACTTCTTCTCTGCCTACTTGCAGACTTTGACATTTTTTCTACCTTTTGGAGGATTTATTTTTTATATGGTAGCAAATACTAACTCATAAGTAAAAAAAATAAATAAATAAACAATAAAATCCATTCCTCCTCTTGAAACAGGGCATCACTACAAAATAGCAGTCAAAGCTTGTCTTTTTTCTGCTAATGTCCACCCCAGCAGGATTTCCCCTTATCGAGTAATAGAGCTAATACTAAGTAACGTTTGTGTAGCAATTTCTAGCTTACCATTACAGCTTTTTCACAAGCACTACCTAATTTAGTCCCCACAATAAACCTTTGGGATGGCTATTATCATTACCATGCTGCAGACAAGGAAACTAAGATTCAAAGACACTAAGTAACTTGTAAATAGTTTTCAGAATTCACTGGACTCATTATACAGCCATTAAAAATAAGGATTTCGTTGACAACAACATGAGAAAGTGCTCATGAAAAAATAAAAAATAATCTTTAAAAACAAAACCCAGCAAACTATAAATTACAGTAAATACATCCTATTTTTTCCTTTCTGCACTTCTAATTTTCCATAAAAAGCATGTACTAATTTTCATAATGTGATTCAGGTCAGTTCAGTTCAGTCGCTCAGTCGTGTCCGACTCTCCGCGACCCCATGAATCACAGCATGCCAGGCCTCCCTGTCCATCACCAACTCCCGGAGTTCACTCAAACTCACGTCCACAGAGTCGGTGATGCCATCCAGCCATCTCATTCTGTGTCGTCCCCTTCTCCTCCCGCCCCCAATTCTTCCCAGCATCAGAGTCTTTTCCAGTGAGTCAACTCGTCGCATGAGGTGGCCAAAGTATTGGAGTTTCAGCCTTAGCATCAGTCCTTCCAATGAACACCCAGGATCGATCTCCCTTAGAATGGACTGGTTGGATCTCCTTGCAGTCCAAGGGACTCTCAAGAGTCTTCTCCAATACCACAGTTCAAAAGCATCAATTCTTCGGGGATCAGCTTTCTTCACAGTCCAACTCTCACATCCATACATGACCACGGGAAAAACCATAGCCTTGACTAGACGGACTGCTTATTTAACTTATATGCAGAGTACATCATGAGGAATGCTGGGCTGGAAGAAGCACAAGCTGGAATCAAGATTGCCAGGAGAAATATCAATAACCTCAGATATGCAGATGATACCACCCTTATGGCAGAAAGCTAAGAGGAACTTAAAAACCTCTTGATGAGGGTGAAGGAGGAGAGTGAAAAAGTTGGCTTCAAGCTCAACATTCAGAAAACGAAGATCATGGCATCTGGTCCCATCACTTCGTGGGAAATAGATGGGAAAACAGTGGAAACAGTGTCAGACTTTATTTTTGGGGGCTCCAAAATCACTGCAGATGCTGATTGCAGCCATGAAATTAAAAGATGCTTATTCCTTGGAAGGAAAATTATGACCAACCTAGATAGCATATTAAAAAGCAGAGACATTACTTTGCTAACAAAGGTCCATCTAGTCAAGGCTATGGTTTTTCCAGTGGTCATGTATGGATGTGAGAGTTGGACTGTGAAGAAAGCTGATCACTGAAGAATTGATGCTTTTGAACTGTGATGCTGGAGAAGACTCTTGAGAGTCCCTTGGACTGCAAGGAGATCGAACCAGTGCATTCTAAAGGGGATCAGTCCTGGGCGTTCATTGGAAGGACTGATGCTGAAGCTGAAACTCCAATACTTTGGCCACCTCATGCAAAGAGTTGACTCACTGGAAAAGACTCTGATGCTGGGAGGGATTAGGGGCAGGAGGAGAAGGGGACGACAGAGAATGAGTTGGCTGGATGGCATCACCAACTCGATGGACATGCATTTGAGTGAACTCTGGGAGTTGGTGATGGACAGGGAGGCCTGGCGTGCTGTGATTCATGAAGTCGCAATGAGTCGGACACGACTGAGTGACTGAATGAACTGAACACTAACACTATGGAATAGAATCTATATGTGTCCTGCTATCCAGAAAACAGTTATACAATTATGAATGTCTTATATATCATAAAGTTCTGGTTCTGATATAGTCTTGCCATTTTCCATCTTCCCATCTAAGAAATTGCTCAAAATCTTTTCTCATATATTTCAATGAAATTGCACCTCTTCTTATACATCTTATTTAACTTATATGCAGAGTACATCATGAGGAACGCTGGGCTGGAAGAAGCACAAGCTGGAATCAAGATTGCTGAGAGAAATATCAATAACCTCAGATATGCAGATGACACTACCCTTATGGCAGAAAGTGAAGAGGAACTCAAAAGCCTCTTGATGAAAGTGAAAGAGGAGAGTGAAAATGTTGGCTTGAAGCTCAACATTCAGAAAACAAAGATCATGGCGTCTGGTCCCATCACTTCATGGGAAATAGATGGAAAAACAGTGGAAACAGTGTCAGACTTTATTTTTTTGGGCTCCAAAATCACTGCAGATAATGTGATTAGGTCCATAATAATTTTTATTGTCTAGCTAAAACATTAACCCCATACTTTGTTCAATTCCACTCCCAACTTTCTCATAGAAAAACTATTAATGCCATAGCTGTATAATTGAAGACAAATGTTTTGGAAATGATGAACTCAGGTTTGCACATGAACAGGTTAATTTGTTAATAAAATCATCAGTGTTTTGTTCTCCTTAATTATTTTTTCCCAAAAGCCATTGAATTAAGTGTCAGTCAAGAGTAGACTAACTGGAGTGTATTCATTGTAGCTAGAAAATTTTACATTTCCCATACTCCTGGGGAATACACAAGACTCACAATAGCTAAGATTTATTGAGTAATTATTTTGTGCTAGATCTTTTATAAAATGCTATAGTAGATTAAGACACTTAAATCTGACAATAACTCTATGAAACTGGTCTCATTAATCATGTATTTTTATAGTGTAGGAAACTGATTCTTGGAATGGAAGATGAACTATCCATGTTCACAGCATGTGAATGGCAGAGAAACAACTCAAACCCAGATTTTTTCTTTTTAAGCCTGTGTTCTCAAGCTGCTAATTCTGTTCTCCCTAAATTGAAGAATATATGAGTGATCTTAACCCTTGTGACCTGAAACTCAGCTAGTAATTGTAATTTATTAGGTAACCGCCTTCATTATTTATTTTAAATTTTAGAGCCATATTTAGTTCTTGGCTCTGCTGTCCATTAACTAGTTATTTGTTATTATAAAGATAAATAAATATAAACTCACTTTCTTTTGCTAGCTTCAACTGACTAGTCATTTGGAGAGCAGGAGAAAGAACTGGGGGGATAATCAAACAAACAAAAAATTTGTCACGTGATGAATTCACAATTCTCTGGGCTTTAATAAATTTTGAAATGTTAAGAGTCAGATTTTAACAGCCCAGTTAAATTCACACTGTGCAATTTGTAAATAGAAAAAATGTTTCAGACAAAAAATTCTTTTACTCATCAAATACCAATCACAGATGGTCTTCATTTTTTAATATCATGGAAGTAGAACTTTCTGAAGATGTTCTTCATTTGAGATTTTGGGTTGGTGATAGGTTGCCTCAACATTTATCCAAAAGGTATTTGAAAAGCTAAATTATCCTCTTATCTTTGGGGCAATAAATTCTGGCTGCACTTAACTCTCTGGAAGTTCATAGGTTTAAACTGTAATGTGTCAAGTTAAAAAATTCTACAGGTCACATGGGAACTGAAATACAACCAAGAGGAAATAACTAGAACTGAGGGGGAGCATTTTCTTGGTTACTGTAAGTTATTTGGTTGTTTTCTACGCAAAAATGTATCTCATGATTTTATTTTATTCTGTCTTTTAGTGAACTATTGCCTTCACATAATTATATATTCTCTTCCCCATATTCAATTTGATAGAACACGTTGATAAAAATCAGGTTAGAATTGAAAAAGTTTTTCTAAGTATTTCACTTATTTCTTCTGTTTGTCTTTTAGAGGCTGATCCTATTGATAGCTATATTTGGTGACTCTTGGAAAGCAAACGGCAAATACAGATGTACAAGGCTTTAAACATTCTTCAAATATGAACACTCTTTGGCTACTCACTAATTCACCCCAAGTTACATTAAAGATCATGCTATTTAGTACAGTTATATTTTTGAATATTAAAGCTTACAAATCCCAAAGAATCTATAACTTTAGGAATATCTGTTTAATTATAAATAAATCATTGTAAATATATTATGGGAATTTTGGTAAGTTTGCATTAATCAATAAGTTAATCTGGTGATTATCAACATCCTTACTGCCTTGAGTCTTCCAAATTATTAAAGTGATTATGTATCTTCATTTACTTAGACTTTTTTGTTTCCTTTTACCAGAGCTTTGTGATTTTCAGTATACGAATACTGTACATATTTTGTTAAATTTCTATGTATGTATTTTGGTTTTTGAGTGATTGTAAATGGTATTGTTTTTAATTTTGATTTCTATGTTTTTATTGCTAATACAATTGATTGGTAGATTCCTGGAATTTTCTATGTAGATTATAATGTCATCTACAAGAAAAGTTTTATATCTTCTTTTTTGATTTATATGCCTTTTATTTCCTTTTCTTTCCTCATTAACAACTATGTTGAGTGAGTGATGAAAACTGACATCCTTGTCTTAACCTCATTTTATGATGAATGCAGTCATTCTTTCATTATGAAGCAGGATGTTAGCTGTAGATTATTTTTTGTTTGTTTGTTTAGAATTATCAATTGTTACATTACTGTAAGCAACTTTTCCTCCAGGAAAACAATATACTGGGAAAGACTAGAGTTCTCTTCAAGAAAATTGGAGCTACCAGGAAACATTTCACGCAAAGATGGCCACAATAAAGGACAAAAAATGCAAGAACCTAGCAGAAGCAAAGGAGATTAGGAAGAGGTGGCAGGAATACACAGAACTGTACAAAAAATGGTCTTGATAACCCAGATAACCAGTATGGTCACTCACCTAGAGCCAGACGTCCTGGAGTGTGAAGTCAAGTGGGCCTTAGGAATTGTTGCTACAAACAAACCTAGGGGAGGTGATGGATTCAAGCTGAGTTATTTAAAATCCTAAAAGATGATGCTGTTAAAGTGCTGCACTCAATATTCCAGCAAACTTGGAAAACTCAGCAGTAGCCGCAGGACTGCTAAAGTTCAGTTTTCATTCCAATTCCAAAGAAAGGCAATGCCAAAGAATGTTCGTTACCGTACAATTGCACTCATTTCACATGCTACCAAGGTAATGCTCAAAATCCTTAAAGTTAGGCTTCAGCAGTACATGAACAAAGAACTTCCAGACGTACAAGCCAGATTTAGAAAAGGCAGAGGAATCAGAGAAAAATTGGCAGGTCAAGAAGCAACAGCTAGAACTGGACATGGAACAATGGACTGGTTTCAAATTGGAGAAGGAGTAGAGTAAGGCTGTATATTGTCACTCTGCTTATTTTTAACTTATTTGCAGAGTACATCATGCAAAATGCCAGGCTGGATGACTCACAAGTTGGTATCAAGATTACCAAGAGAAATATCAGCAACCACACATAGGTGATAGTGCTAGATGATACCACTTTAATGGCAGAAAGCAAAGAGCCTCTTGATGAAGGTGAAAGAGAAGAATGAAAAAGCCAGTTTAAAACAAAACATTCAAAAAATGAAGATAATGGCACCCGGTCCCATCAATTCATGGCAAATAGATGGCAAAAAAGTGGAAACACTGACAGATTTTATTTTCCTGGGCTCCAAAATCACTGTGGATGGTGACTACAGCCATGATATGAAAGACGCTTCCTCCTAGAGAGAGAGGCTGTAACAAACCAGGACAGCATATTCAAAAGCAGAGACATCACTTTGCCAATAAAGGCCCATATAGTCAAAGCTATGGTTTTTCCAGTAGCCATGTATGGATGTGAGAGTTGGACCATAAAGAAACCTAAGTACTGAAGAATTGATTCTTTTGAACTGTGGTGCTGGAGAAGACTCTTGAGAGTCTCTTGGACAGCAAGGAGATCAAACCAGTCAATCCCAAAGGAAATCAGTTCTGAATATTCATTGGAAGAACTGATGCTGAAGCTGAAGCTCCAGTGCTTTGGCCACCTGATGTAAAAAGTCAACTCATTGGAAAAGACCCTGATGCTGGGAAAGATTGAAGGTGGGAGGAGAAGGGGACAACAGAGGATGAGATGGTTGGATGGCATCACTGACTCAATGGACATGTATTTGAGAAAAGTCAGGGAGATGGTGAAGGACAGGGAAACCTGGGGTTGCAAGAGTAGGACACAACTTAGTGAGTGAACAACAACCTGTATTCTAAATAACTTATAATGTGTAATTGTCTTTTTGTATTTATTAGTTATTCATCTATCTGTAGGTCAAAATGGGAATACATAATCTTTTCTCAAGACATAGTTACAAAAAATATTTTTGGTCTTTCAAGATTCTTACTTCCTGATATAAACCTATAATTTTTTGTTTATGATAAATATTCATTGAAAACAAATGGAATTAAAATGTGCTTTTCATAGTAATGCAGATGTTTGGAACTGTAACAGCAAATTTTCTTCACTCATTATAGAAATTTTAGTGCTATACATACAATTCTGCAAGGAATTATCTAGAGAAAAACAAGCTTTTAGAAATCAGAACATGTTTGTGTTTATTCTAGCTGTTCCACCAACAACAGGGTGAAAAGAAATGAAGGAGACAATTTTCCAACCCCTGCCCGCAAATAATTGCATGGCATTGGGGAAAAATTAATTTTCTGGGTCTAGTTGCCTCAAAAAAATCTGAAGGATTGAACCATAAAACTTGTTTGATTTTCTTTATTTGAATTATTCTCTAAAATGTCACTTTAAGAAAAAAAATTCCTGCCATGTAATAAATTTAGAAAAGATCCAAAGAATGTCTAGAAGCATGTGTCCCTGATTTTCAGACTTAACTTCTAGCTTTTATATTAGCTGGATCATTGTGGTGGTGAGTATGCCATTTTTAATATTTTAAAATGAAAAAATTCTATATGTTTAAAATATATTCACAAAAGAAACTTAACATAAGATGGACATTAAAGTATAAAAAAAATCTACCCCTGGATGATGTCAGTTTATCCCTTCTTCCTAATGCCAATATCGTGTGCTCAGTAACAACCCTTAATGGAGAATGCTTCCAGACATTTCAGTTCAGTTCAGTTCAGTTCAGTCGCTCAGTCGTGTCCAACTCTTTGCGACCCCATGAATCACATTTACCATTGTTTTAATAGATGGCATGCCAGAAACTTTATGCAAATTATTAATGAATTCTTGATAACCCCATAATGATCTTTCATGCTAGTATTTGGGGGTCTTTGCTTTGAAGGTAGATAAAAAGACTACTCTTTCAGATTACACCATGATTGACTGGGACCGTGTAGTCAGTGATGGTCACTTCTAGACTGAATCATTTATTTGTGAAGGCTCTTTTCCTCTGCTTCAGCTCATCACAACTTTTGAAATAATGGTTTCTGAATCAGATGATGTCACAGACTGAGCAGATATGATAGAGCAAATATGATTAAGTCTGTCAATTCATGACAGACACACAGCCCGGTAACCTTTTAATAAACTACTTGGGTTTATAGGGATTTGGGTACTGTAGCCTAACCAGACTACCAATAAATGTCCTGTTTTACAGGTTAAAATAAACTATGCAGCTAGTAAGAAGGCGAATTAAGATACAAACTAAAGTCCATTTCCAAAATGCATGCTTTTCCATACAGCCTACAGTGGTGCAATAGGCATCCTGGATCCCTTTGCACCAACATTTGGACTTTCAGTCACTTAGTATTATAGCTGTTGTGAATACCTCAGGTGTTTGGTATTATAGAACACTAAAGTCCTTTCTCTTAGAATGCAATAGAATACATTGTTTATCTAAGGCTCAAATTCATAACTCTGCTACTGCTATGATTTGCATAAGGAGGGCATTGGGAATTATATAGAACAACATTTCATGGTCTTGATGTTGCATAACTCCCAGCTGCTGACCATATGAAGATACATAAACAACTGCAAACACACAATAGAAGGTTTTATTAAAAATATGTGAACTCTGAGACTGACCAAACACTGGTACAAATTGTTAAACTTTCTGGTTTGATTTAAAATATGTAATAAATCTCAGCATAGAGAGTTTAGTTATATGGTACAGTTCCATACTTTTGTTTAAAATAATATTTTCATTAATAGAAAAATGTTTCATTGCTATTTTAATCTATTGTCTATTAAAAATCAAGTTTTGGATAAAAGTAGACATTGTATTATATGAGTCAACTTAGTTTATACACAGTCTTTATTCATTTTAAAGGGAAATGCTACACTAAATATTGAACTTCTGCATGGTACTTGGAATGAATGATGATCCAATTTTTATGGTATTTGCAACATTTAAAACATTGAAATTTGATTTACCTCCATAGCTCTAGCACAAATCAAATGACAAAATTATATGATGTTTTAGTTTTGTGCTACACTTATAACTACAGACTTTATTGGTCTAATGTATTTTGAAAGTGAAAGTAAAAAGTGAAACTGAAGGAGGTCGCTCAGTTGTGTCCAACTTTTTGCAACCCCATGGACTGTAACCCTCCCCGCTCCTCTGTTCCTGGAATTCTTCAGGCCAGAATACTGGAGTGAGAAGCTGTTCCCTTCTCCAAGGGATCTTCCCTACCCAGGGACTGAACCCAAGTCTCCCCCTTTATAGGCAGACTCTTTACTGACTAAGCCAGCAGGGAAGCCCAGTGTGTTTTGGTTGTAAGCAAAGAGATATTGATTTTGCTTCCTTGAGTGCCAATACGAAGTAACTAAGGAAATAATGATCCAAAATCTAGAGTCAAGAGATTCAATTAGTATGTCAAACATTCCAAGAAGTTAAAAAAAATACCAGTTGGATCCAACTTTCACAAAAGAAAAAATATTTATTCTAAAGGGAAGTGCTCTGAAATAACGTGTTCTAAAGCACGACCAAAGAGCATGGCCTAGAACATAATCTGGATTTTAAAAAACCTTAACTGACTTTGGAAGGCTCTTTTATTCTATAAATGGACTTCTTCTTCCTTAAAAAGTCATAGTAATATCCTTCCAGTATTATTATATCTAATATAAATATTCTTGGAGACCTGAAAAGAGCTATCATTATGTGTTATGTAGCATTTTTTAAAACATTAAGCAAAAAAGGCAAGACATAACCTAGGAGGCGTCAACTAAAAACTATAGAACTAACAATGGATTAATATTCCAAACTATAAAGTGACAAATTCAGGGAAAAATTAATATGATAAAATGCAAGAAACTTCTAAAAATAAGAAAATATTTACATGCAAGTAAAAACACATGCCTAGGTCTTCCCTGGTGACTTAGATGGTAAAGAATCTGCCTGAAATGCAGGAGACCAGAATTCCATCCCAGAGTAGGAAGATCCCCTGGAGAAGGAAGTGACAACCCACTCCAGTATTCTTGCCTGGAGAATCCCCATGGACAGATGAGCCTGGTGGGCTACAGTCCATGGGGTTGCAGAGTCAGATATGACTGAGTGACTGACACTTTCACTTTCACTTTTAAAATCACATGCTGAATAAACATAAATTGAATTTGTAATTAAACTACAGTTTACATCATCTTAAATGTACTCAAATGGGGGAAATGGAAAGACCAGCTAATATTATGTGTTGATAAGCATGTGAATGACAGGAACTCATGTACACTGCTGAATGGAGTATAGTCTATAAGCCCCTACATAAAGTCCAAAGCCCCTACTTTGAAAAGCAATTTGGCATGATTTTGTAAAGCTGAACATGTAGGTGCCTTACATTCAAACAATTACCCTTATGGCAGAAAGTGAAGAGGAACTAAAAAGCCTCTTGATGAAAGTGAAAGAGGAGAGTGAAAGGGTTGTCTTGAAGCTCAACATTCAGAAAACAAAGATCATGGCATCTGGTCCCATCACTTCATGGGGAAATAGATGAAAAAACAGTGGAAACAGTGTCAGACTTTATTTTTTAGGGCTCCAGAATCACTGCGGATGCTGACTGCAGCCATGAAATTAAAAGACGCTTACTCCTTGGAAGGAAAGTTATGACCAACCTAGATAGTATATTAAAAAGCAGAGACATTACTTTGCCAACAAAGGTCTGTCTAGTCAAGGCTATGGTTTTTCCCGTGGTCATGTATGGATGTGAGAGTTGGACTGTGAAGAAAGCTGATCGCCGAAGAATTGATGCTTTTGAACTGTGGTGCTGGAGAAGACTCTTGAGAGTCCCTTGGACTGCAAGGAGATCCAACCAGTCCATTCTAAAGGAGATCAATCCTGGGTGTTCATTGGAAGGACTGATGCTAAAGCTGAAGCTGCAATACTTTGGCCACCTCATGCGACGAGTTGACTCACTGGAAAAGACTCTGATGCTGGGAAAGGTTGGGGGCAGGAGGAGAAGGGGACGACAGAGAATGAGATGGCTGGATGGCATCACCGACTCTGTGGACATGAGTTTGAGTGAACTCCGGGAGTTGGTGATGGACAGGGAGGCCTGGCATGCTGTGATTCATGGGGTCTCGGAGAGTCGGACACGACTGAGCGACTGAACTGAACTGAAGCTCTAGGAAAAGTACCATGATATCCTCCACCATTATGTTCCAGGTGACACATATAAGAATATTAACAGAATAGTTTATAATACCAAAACATTGGATACAACTCAAACTATCCATCAACCTGAGAACAGGAAAATATACATTATGAAACAAAATGACAGTAAAAATAAATGAACCTTATCTACATATCACCAGATATGCAGCTTATAAATGTAAAATGTAGTATAAGAGAAAAGTTACAGCAGAATACATACATATGATTCACCTAAAATTAATAAACTTGATTCTATATTGTTATGGAACATCTATCTGTGCTAAAAGTATAAGCAAATAACCTATCACTATAGTTAAATCTGTACAGTGTCAAAAAATATAACCTTCCTTATAACACTGAGAGACCTCTTGCTAATGTGCATATTCAATGACCTTCCTAGTTGTATAAAGCAGGGCCATGAACTAATCTTCCAAGTATATTGCTCATTTTAAAAATTTAATCATGTGCACTTACTATGTCTAAATCAGCCAATGTTCTTTATCTAAAGGAATACCTTATCTTTTGTTTCTATTATGGGCCCTTGAACCCTCTAGTGAATATTTTATGTTTCAATTTTGTGTTTATTTTACAGCAAACGGTTTTTACAACTAATCACTCACCTATGCCTCTTGCCTATCTCTGAAATGACAACAATATGGTCTAATAATATGACCACATTCAAGTTATAGCATGTCATGGAATTCTAATGTCTTCTTGGACCAAGTCAGCATCTTCTCTTACTACAGTTATTCCACTCTCCCTATCAGAGTCTCTCTGCTTCTACTGCCCTCTGTGACTTCAGTGGTTTCTCAAGACTGAGGTCAAAATAAGTTAACAAATAAGTAAAATTATGCCACTTCCCTATTTAAAATCCTCTAGTGGATTTTCAAATCTTCTAAAGGAGACCCTGATGCTGGGAAAGACTGAGGGCGGGAGGAGAAGGAGACCACAGAGGATGAGATGGTCGGATGGCATCACTGACTCAATGGACATGAGTTTGGGTAAACTCCGGGAGCTGGTGATGGACAGGGAGGCCTGGCATGCTGTGGTTCGTGGGGTCGCAAAGAGTCGGACATGACTGAGCGACTGAACTGAACTAAACTGAAGTGGCCTCTTTTTGTTCAGTCACTAAGTCATGTCTGACCCCATGGACCGCATCATGCCAGATTCCCTTGTCCTTCACTATCTCCCAGAGTTTGTTCAAACGTGTCCATTGAGTCAGTGATGCCATCCAACCATCTCATTCCCTGTTGCCCCCTTCTCCTCTTGGCTTCAATCTTTCTCAGCATCAGAGTTTTTTCTAATGAGTCAGCTCTTCACATCAGGTGGCCAAAGTATCGGAGCTTCAGCATCAGTCATTCCAATGAATTTTCAGGACTGATTTCTTTAGGATTGACTGGTTTGATCTCCTTGCTGTCCAAGGGACTCTCAAGAGTCTTCTCTAGCACCACAGTTCAAAAGTATCAATTTTTCAGCACTCAGCCTTCTTGATGGTTATAGCCAAATGCTTACACTGGCCTTCAAGACCCCATGTGAGATAATTCCTTGTTCTCTACGTCATCTGCCCTTTCCCATGCTCATTCCATTCTATTTCTATTCTGTTAGACATGCTCCCACAGCACGACCTTTTAATATACATGCTGTTTCCTCTGCTCGAAATTCATTTCCTCTAGAATCCTACAGGGCTTGCTCCCTCACATCCTTTGGGCACTTAATTATCAATTTCTCAGCAAAGCATTTGCCCACCAATCAATTAAAAATTTAAACTTATTATTATCTGTGCTTGTATGTGTATAGAATTTTTATAACTTACTTTTTCCATTTATTCATCCTTTCCTTTGACTTCTAGAATGTAAGCTGTATAAAGACAAGAACTCTCCTGACTTTCTTGAGACCTCCGCCCACCTCCCCTTTTTTTTTCCCCTGTATCAGTCATGCTGATGTCAGTGCCATACACATAATAATGCTCATTTTGAATGAATTATTCCTCAAAATTCTGTTATTAGGATTGAGGTGTTAACCTCATAAAACCCATTATAAAAAACAGGAGATGTATAATAAGAAGGAAACATAAAACATTTAAACTTCCTCGACACTTGTGACTGCAGGAAGAATAAGGCCATATAGGTCTTACGGTCATGGTACATCAAAGACACCCAATAAAGGTAAACTGAATGAAGGGATTTTGGCATACAGGAGAGGTAAATGTCCACAGGAAGAGAGAAATTTCTGGAATAAGATTTAAACAACCTCACAGTCTAAGAAAGGACAAAATAATTTCATTCAGCCTAATACTTTCATCTTTTGTATTTACTTAAGAGTTTTATGCACAATTCAACCTTCTTTCTATTTTTCTTTCTCCAAATAGATTCTTTTCTTCATTGCAAGATGAATTAACTTGTTGAATTGCAACATATTTTGTTATTATTGCTTCAAGTGGAATTGTGATCAATACAAAGAATTCAAATGTAAATTTCACCCATATTATGCAAGTATTGCTTTTGTTTCCTGCAACTTTGGAAAAGATCAATCAAAAGAAGTTTTAGAAAAAACACAAATTAAAAAGAATAGGAATAAGCACTTACATTGTCATATTTGACCACATACTAATTAATTTTTTATAATATGCTAACCATATGTAAACTGTAACCTCCATGAGAGTAGGAATATTGTGTATTTTTTTCTTTGTTTCTCTTAGTAAATTTCTTATTAAAGTTGCAAAAAATGTTGCATAGCTAACAAATTTCAGTGGTATCTGCCAAAGTACTTGTTTTTTTATTCAGGTTAAATGAGGCCTGTGGGTCAACCAAGGCTCTGCTGGATCCTGCTGGGTTCTGTGGAGATGTATGTAGCTTCTCATAGCAGATTGAGGAGATATAAGAAAAATGTAACCATTTTCTGGGATGTGCTTATTGTAGAAAGCAGAGCACATGACCAAGACATTTAGCAAAAATTGTAAAGCTTCTCCTTGGATAAGATGCATAATGGGCTCACTCATTATGCTTTGGACAAGACTGACGATGGATTGAGAAACTTATAAGAATTCATGGTAAGTCTGAGCACAGACAATTCTCTTATACAGGAGGAGTGGACAACTGGAAACAATTGTAGAGTCTACCACAATCTTATAACCCAAGCAGCTAGAACAATGTCTGTTATGTTAACGTATATCAAATGCATATTTTAAAATTTAACAATTGAGTTTTTTCAATTTCATACCTGAAACTTAGATAATAATAGCAAATAAAGAACTCTACAATTGATCAAGATTAGGAAATATACATGTTACATATATATATATATATATATATATATGTTTTAAGAAAATCAAAGACCATTGATCTCCTAGAGTGGTCTACATTTTGGATAAACACACACCCAAGGATATGTGAGTATGGTGGACATCAGGATCGTTGAAGGAATTGATATTTAGATCCTCAACTTCCATGTTATTCTTTCCCATTTTTGTTCTTCCTTAAGAAGCATTTCTGGTGCTTTCCTGGTTGCTCAGTAGTAGAGAATCTGCCTAGGAGAGATCTGCCTAGCAGAGAATCTGCCTAGGAACGTAGGAGACATGGGTTCAATTTCTGGGCTGGGAAGCATTTTTAGTCTGTCAACTCTCCTATCTCAGCTCCCTTTTTAAATTGTCATTCTATGTCATTAAGAAAGAAGGCATATTCCCTTCCATGGAGAATCTTTGCAGCCCAAGATCCAAAAATCTCCAGGGCATCAAACAAAGGAATGTGCTTCTCAGTAAAAGCCAGGCAAAGATAGCTTCATGGGGGTCTATGTCCAATTTTATTCCTGTGACCCCACTCCAGGCAATGTTTCATGGCATTACTCACTTTCTTCCTTAACTATCTTATGGCTGAAATTCAAAAGTGAGGAAGTTTACACTGTATATATATATATATATACACGCACATACATATATATACATGAAACGTGAAAGTGTCAGTCATTTAGTTGTGTCTGACTCTTTGGGACCCCATGGACTAGCCCACCAGGTTCCTCTGTCCATTGGATTCTTCAGGCAAGAATATTGTAATAGGTAGCCATTCCCTTCTCCAGGGGATCTTCCCAACCCAGGAAGTGAATCTAAGTCTCCTGAATTGCAGGCAGATTCTCTACTGTGAGCCACCTATATATATTTATTATATATGCACATATAAAATAATGTTAAAAATAAAATCTAATTCTTTTTGACCAAAAAAAAAAAATTATTCAGCTAATTGATTTGACAAAGAGGACTGACTTTGTCAATTGGATTATACGGCAACATTTCCTATAAACTGAGTGAGCTAAATATGTTACACTGAGGTTATAATAAAACCCAATTAAAGTACCAAAGTTTATAATATATAATATTCAGGAAAACTTATCCTTCATTACTATTAAAATCATAGTCATTTTATATCAAATTTGAAATGAACAAGTAAAAAAAACAGTATTTCAAAACTTTTCTACCTGGCATGCAAGAAAAGGTGTTTCCAGGATGAGAAGACAACGACATTAGAGGTAGACAGCTTGCCCAAGATGCTGGACCTGATTCGTATGATCATTTATAATGTTTTCTTGACTTCTTAGCCCTCTGCATATAAATCAAATGCTTTTCTACCATAGGGCTGATCCTATGCTAGTTTTAGAAATTAATCCAATTGTCAGGTTTGTAGACATGTAAAAGCTCATTCTGCTTATACAAAAACTCTGTTAGAGTTGTGCCATCCTAATGTCCTTAAACCATGGCAACAGTCTGCTTCTAAATTGGAAAATTAAAAACAATAGCTGGAAATCAGAGTCAGGGCTATGGGAAATCCAAGATGGCTGCTTGGCTTTTCCCAGCTCCCTGACAAACCTCATTTTTTATTTGATGGGTTAAAGCCTCCCTGGCTACAGGGCCTCCATAATGAAAAATCATGGAATATTAAGTTCTGTAAATTGTTAAATTAAGTTTCTAGTTTTGTTAATGTCTAGTGTTTACTAAGACTCACTGCTGAGACAGTTCCTTGTTACGTGATACTGCTAAAAGATTTAATTAAGTTATTAAAAAGGACACTCTAGGTTAGTTTCTAAGGCTTATCTCAGTAACCAATCTTCAGATAAAGGTCGGATGCTCCATAATGTACAACCAGGAGATTAACACTAGACTATAATCATTTATGAAGTCAGGTGACTTGGGGTATACCAGGCTTTATTTAATGAAAGTTCTTGACTTATAATTCTTATTTTACTAATAACTGCTAGCTATGGCTATATTATTTTCTATGTCACTTGTTTCACTGAGCCTGTGATATAATGCTGAACTGACAGTTCCATATGAGATCAATAATTGTAATAAGGTGACTCTGGGTATGGGAAAAGCAACAAGAGGAAATATTTTCCTGGACCAGGAGGCTAGTAAGACAGTGGTCCAGAGACTTTTGCTACTTGCAAGGCCTGGTCCAATTTTAGCACACTGAGTGGCCCATCACTTCCCTAGACCTGGGAATGAGCCTTCCCAGCACCGTGGGACACAATGGCCATGAAATGGTGTCACATGGTCAGATATGTGGTTATGAAGGGACCCTGCTGCCTGGAAGTTGGTACTTGCCAGCTGCCTCTACAAAGATTACATCATGACCATTGCAAGCTGCTGACCTTCAACACCACCTGAAAGAAGTTCAGGGTGAAAATCAGGAATGAGGTACTCTGTGCTCTTAAAAAATTTAAAAAAAAAAAAAACAAACCTGGCAGAACAGGCCTTCAGATAGTTAGATCTTTTCAGAAAAAGGTTTTATGAGTTCCAATTCTTGCATCTTCTCATACCTAGAAAAACACTGACATCATTAATGGTGACATCTGCTTTGGCTATTAAAAAATTTTGTTTTTTTACAATTAAAAGTCAAAATAGAGTAGCTATGGTTCAGACAACCTGGGAAATAACTATTTCCCAGATATCCTGAAAAATGATATTATGGGTGTGATTTCAGATTAGACGCTGTGACCTAATGTAGAACTTAATGCTCCTGTAATGCATTTTTGCTTCTGTACTTTGCTTGCTGCTCGTAAAACCAAAGTTACTCCATTTTAAGATAAGGTTGTTTTTAAGTAAAGATTCCTAAAATTGTTTAAAAAAATAAAATAAAAAGTTAAAAAAAAAAAAAAAGTACAAACTTCCAGCTGTAAGATAAATGAGTACCAGAGATATAACAGTCAACATATTAAAAAAAAAAGAAAAGGTGTTTCATCTGGGCAGTGGAGACAAGAAGAAAATGAACTGCCAGTGTAATATGAAGACATTGAAGACATATTTTATCTAATTATCAATTATACATGAGGCTAACTCTATTGTTACTTGCAAAAAGCTAATGATTTCTAATAAATGTTTAAAATCTCCACACACAAAACCAAATATGGGGTTTTGTGATTGATACCTTTGAAAGTTTTATTTTGATGAGCTGTTATAAGGCAGGTATCCGAACTACTGTGAAATAAACACAGGAAATGCAACATAATGATAAGGATCTGAATGTCAAAATGGTTATTCTTTTGCACCTAAAGTATGTAGTGACTAGAGGCTGCATTTACACATGGTAAACCACAACTGAGGAGCTGAAAGTGTTTGTCTTGAGGGTGTAAAATAAATCATTTCAGGGCTGTAATGATTGGATTGCAGGGCTCAACACCACCTACTTCAGCTATCAGAGCTGATGTGAAGGTGCTGTCAAACAATCAGTCTCTTGAAAATTAAATATATATGAAAGAATTGCTGGCTGTAAAGCAATCTGAACTGTATATTTTAAAAAAACATATAGTCTGAACTGTGTATTATAAAGTTGATTGGCTTAGACTACTTGACTGCTTTTTTACCCACACAACAGGTCTTATGTTGCAGAATTTGTATTTTACATCAATCACCTGACAGTGAAATACTGAACTTATGAACTAAATTTTAAAATGCATTTTTGGAAATTACTTTATTACTTCTTTATATGTTAGCTAAAACTCTGATGGCATTCTAGCCACACAGTGACTGTATACACCTAATTCTAAATATCTACAAATAAAGGAAAGCTCTTGATCAATCATGCGTGTTTCCCTATATCCAGATTTATTCCAAGTATTTGTTATAAAAAAGTTAGATACTTGATATTTCATTTTATTTTTGTATCACTTGGACATAACATAGAAAAATAAAATTTAGAAAACTTCGTAACAAAGACGATCATACAGTTTTAAGTAGTTGAGAGGAAAGGATTTATAAACCACGTTGAAAGCAAAAGCCAGGAGGTAAAGGTGCTCTTCCAGGAGTGCTATAAGCCACTTTCATTTGGTTTGAGAAACTTACTTTTTATATGTTTATTTTCCCCTCTATATTTAACCAAGTATGCTATCTGAAGGGGAAAATATCAGGTACACAATTATTCTCAATGTAAAATTAAATTCAACAATTAAATATATTAAATATATTTACTAAGTTGAAATCATTCAATAAGCTATTGATCCATTTCCTTTGTTAGGAGCCCTAACATCTGAGTAGCCAGGATAGGCCTGAGACCTTGCTTAGGCCTAAGTTTCGATTTTCTGGAGACAGGGTGGAGGCTAAGTTCACAGAAACTCCTCCCTAAGAAAATCCCGCCTGTACCAAAAATAAGAAACTCCTCCCTAGAAAAGTTCCGCCAGTGTCAAAAATCAGGCCAATCAGAGGAAAGCGGGAAATCCCCCAGAAAAACCCCGCTTGCGCATAAACTGGCCAATGAGCTTCTGCCAGCTTGATCTTTTGAACAAAAATAGGTGCTTATGTAATCTAAGACTATAAAAACCACTGTGACCTGGGCTTGGGGCTCTTGTCCACACTCCACTGCACTGGAGGAGGCATGAGCCCTAGGTCGAGCTAGAAATAAACCCTATTCTTGCTTTTGCATTGCTGCGAGTGTCTTATTCTACCAGTATGGGGGGACCGGACTCAGGGCATAACACCTTCAGTATATTTTGTAGTTCTTTCCACTTCCTTTGTACTGACTACAGAGTTAAGGCTTTCGGAGTTTTAAAGACAAATTAATTCTCTTTTAAAATTTACATGTTTTAATTGACATGACATTATTCTCTTTTGAAATGTTGCAACAAATGGCATATTACATTGTATTACTAAACTTTTAAAGATGCTATTATATTTTTTATTAAGTTATAATCAAACTAGTTGAGTATACTGAAAATATTTGGTGGCTTCACATCACAACCCCTCAAGTCCCCAGCCCCAGGGAGGAGATCCCCACTGCCTGAACTGAACACAGCAGGGAAGGGACAGCTTGTGATTCCATCTGACTCTTCAAAGAATGATGCATCTTTCAAAATGTACCTAGAGGGAGAAAATTGTATTTGGGGTATGTCTACATTCAAGGAAAGATAAAGTTGTAAATGGTCATTTAATGCATGGATTAAAAAAGCAAACATCATTGCTTTTGAGGAATTTAAAATTTAGGGGGAAATGTAAATGGATTAAATATAAATCTTTGCATGTAGTCTAATGGGTTTCTTAAGATAAATATCTTCAGTTCAGTTCAGTCACTCAGTTGTGTCCAACTCTTTGCAACCCCATTAATCACAGCACCCCAGACTTCCCTGTCCATCACCAACTCCCAGAGTTCACTCAAACTCATGCCCATCGAGTCAGTGATGCCATCCAGCCATCTCATTCTCTGTTGTCCCCTTCTCCTCCTGCCTCCAATCCCTCCCACCATCAGAATCTTTTCCAGTGAGTCAACTCGTCGCATGAGGTGGCCAAAGTATTGCAGTTTCAGCTTTAGCATCAGTCCTTCCAATGAACACCCAGGACTGATCTCCTTTAGAATGGACTGGTTGGATCTCCTTGCAGTCCAAGGGACCCTCAAGAGTCTTCTCCAGCACCACAGTTCAAAAGCATCAATTCTTAAGCACTCAGCTCTCTTCACAGTCCAACTCTCACATCCATACATGACCACAGGAAAAACCATAGCCTTGACTAGATGGACCTTTGTTGGCAAAGTAATGTCTCTGCTTTTTAATATGCTATCTAGGTTGGTCATAACTTTCCTTCAAAGGAGTAAGCGTCTTTTAATTTCATGGCTGCAATCGGCATCTGCAGTGATTTTGGAGCCCAAAAAAATAAAGTCTGACACTGTTTCCACTGTTTCCCCATCTATTTCCCATGAAGTGATGGGACCAGATGCCATGATCTTTGTTTTCTGAATGTTGAGCTTCAAGACAACTTTTTCACTCTCCTCTTTCACTTTCATCAAGAGGCTTCTTGGTTCCTCTTCACTTTCTGCCATAAGGGTGGTATCATCTGCATATCTGAGGTTATTGATATTTCTCCCGGCAATCTTGATTCCAGCTTGTGCTTCTTCCAGCCCAGCATTCCTCATGATGTACTCTGTATATAAGTTAAATAAGCAGGGTGACAATATACAACCTTGACGTACTCCTTTTCCTATTTGGAACCGGTCTGTTGTTCCATGTCCAGTTCTGTTTGTTCCTGACTTGAATACAGGTTTCTCAAGAGGCAGGTCAGGTGGTCTAGAATATTATACTTATCTTAAGATATTCACCATTGTCTTCCCTGGTGACTCAGACAGTAAAGAATCTGCCTGCTATGTGGGAGACCTGGGTTTGATCCCTGGGTTGTGAAGATTCCCTGGAAAAGGGAATGGCTACCCACTCCAGTATTTTGACCAGGAGAATTTCATGGACTGTATAGTCCATGGGGTTACAAAGAGTCGGACACAAATGATCAACTTTCACTCGCCCTTTGCATGTAGTTCAATGGGTTTCCTAAGATGAATAAGATGTTGTAATTGGTGTCTCTAGCAAGGTAGCAAACCAATCAGTTGCTGGAACACAAGAGCAGTCCAGGTTTTGTGAAAAGAAGGTGAAGGTATACTGGAGATCAAAGCTTTATCCAGTAGGATAGAAGTTTGTTTTTTTTTTTTTTTCAAAATTAACAATTTATTGAAGTATAGTTGATTTATAATTTGCATAACTTCAGGTATACAGTAAAGTGATTCAGTTATAAACATACATACATATATATATATATATATATGTATGTATTCTTTTTCAGATACTTTTCCATTATAGGCTATTACAAGATATGGAATATAGTCCCTTATGCTATACAGTAGGTCCTTGTTGGTTTTCTATTGTATATATAGTAGTGCGTCTGTACATCCCAAACTCCTAAATTATCCCTCTGGCTCCTTTCCCCTTTAGTAATCATAAATTTGTTTTCTATGGAATAGGACAGATTTCTGGTCCTCTAATGTACCTATTTCGGAGAAAGCAATGGCAAGCCACTCCAGTACTCTTGCCTAGAAAATCCCATGGATGGAGGAGCCTGGTAGGCTGCAGTCCGTGGGGTCGCTAAGGGTCGGACACGACTGAGTGACTTCGCTTTCACTTTTCACTTTCCACTTTCACACAATGGAGAAGGAAATGGCAATCCACTCCAGTGTTCTTGCCCGGAGAATCCCAGGGACGGGGGAGCCTGGGGGGCTTCCGTCTATGGGGTCACACAGAGTCGGACACGACTGAAGTGACTTAGCAGCAGCAGCAGCAATGTACCTATTTATATGAGCATGACTTACACAGCTCAAGTTAATGTAAAAACATTCTGCTTAGCTGGATCAGCATGGCTTAACAGCAAAGTGAGCTTATGGTTCACCTAACCAGTTCACAAGATTAATTCCAGACTTTACCCACTAGGCTAGATAGATTTACTATTACCTTCAGGCGTGCTCCAGATTAGGCCACAACTCATTGATGGGAATGAGTCCATAGACAGAACTGTCTGATGTTTAACTTGAGTAGAAAAAAAATGATTAAATCACTTTGGATTTATTCACATATTTCACTTATAGCTATTGCTAATTTACTAGATGACCAACACCATTCCAGGTACTGATGATATACCATTAAATAACATAAATACCTTGATCTCATGATACTTAACATACTAGTGGACATAGTTATAATTCTTGCATTCATTTTCACAGTACTTTTCCTTTGAGAAAAAAATAACTGAAGGAAATCTCAATGAAAAATAACATATTGAAGTTTTTGATTTGGCCCTAATTTGCTCTCAAATAATCTGTGGTTTCTATCTACCTTTCATTATTCTTTTGGGTTTTGGGGACTATATGGGGCTGACTATGTGCTCAGTTGCTCAGTCATGTCCAACTCTTAGCGACCCCATGAGCTGCAGCCTACCAGGCTGCTCTGGCCATGGGATTCTCCAGGCAAGAACACTGAATTGGATGGCCGTTTCCTCCTCCAGGGTATTCTCCTGACCCAGGGATCAAACCCACATCTCCTGTGTCTCCTGCACGGCAGGTGGATTATTTACCCACTGAGCCACCTGGGAAGCCCAGGGTTGACTATGGGAAATTCCAAAATAAGGAAATTGGGTTTTGGTGTTTGTTACTACATTTTAGTGTTCTTTGTTCTCATCCCTCCTTAAGACATTTTCCAATGGGAGAACAACATAAAGAAATAGACATATTACAGTTTTTGCAGGCTGGGGCCTATTGGATTTGAATCTGGAGTCTATTAATTACTAATTGCATATCTTGCTGCTCAGATGTCTAGAGCATCTGTTTCCATATCTGTAAAACCTAGTTGGGAGCTGAGACTGTGGCTGAGGAGGGAAGGGCAGAAGACTATCACTGCTCTGTTCCTCCTTACCTCTGACAGCTGCTGGGCTCCCTCCAGTGCTCTGAGAAGCAGTGAGAGATCAGCGGAACTCATGGTTCCCAGACAGATTTGAATTTTTTAAAGACATAGTTTTTGGATAGCTAAACTTCTATCTCTAGCACTATGTAAAGAGTTTGGAACAAAAACAACTGAAAAAATAATATTCAGACAAACATATTTTTCTAAATTTTCTAGGAAATACTATGTATCTCTCCTCTTTTTCACCCAGTACATAACCTCACTGAGTCCTTCTAAGTAGGTATCTCAGAAAATATTAGAATATATTAACAAAAAGTGAAAGTCTCCTTCTGAAACTGAGGTTTTCTAGACCAACTCATTTATTTTGTGGCAAAGATTACCGTCACACGTCCAGGGCTTTGTTTGCCTAGAGTCAATTCCTGTGGTTCCAATAGTTGGAAGGGAATCATAAGAAGTTGGGAAAGACAGATGTTGGGCAAGGCTAACCATTAGTCGGCAGCAGCAGTTTCACATGTTTGAAATCGCGTTGTGGTTTTTCAGTTTGATTCTTATTTTCTGTTCAGTCTAAACCCTTGTCACTCTTGTGAAGCTATGGGTTATAAAGACCAGAGTTCAAATCTTAATATCTTTAATATCTCACTATTATAACCAATGCCATCCAGAAATCTCTCAAAGAAGCATATTATAATGGTAAAAAGGAAAAGTTCACAGTTTAAATGTTCATTGCTGATTTTAAAGATCATTCTTAGAGTTTTGCTTGCTTTAAAGGAAGGTAAAGCTTACTTTAAGCCATCTCAGGCAGCTGGAGCAGTGGTAAAGAATCTGCCTGCTATTCAGGAAACAAGGGTTCGATTCCTGGATTGGGAAGATCCCCCAGAGTTGGAAATGGCAACCCATTCCAGTATTCTTGCCTGAAAAATCCCATGGACAGAGAAATTTGGCAGGCAAACTATTTGCCATAGGGTGGCAAACAGTCGGACATGACTGAGCAACTGAGCTCGCACACAAAAGCTTAACTCTTCTGAAAACTGTATGGGCAATTCTTAATACCCATGCCACTGAAAGTCAGATTTCACTTCACTTGAGGTGCGATTTCACCTCACTTGAAAGTGATACACAGATAATTCTCTGCTCCTTTATCAGCTTTCTCTTCTCAAAAGCAGTAACTCAAATTCTTGAAGTTGCAGTCACACAGGCAGTTCACACCCAAGTTTTGCTCTCTGCTTGCTGTGTGACCTTTTTGTAAATCCCTTAATCTCTCTGAGTCTTATCTTGTAATTTGTAATTGACTACCAAGAACTGTGAATGGGGCTGATATTTCACCCCAAATTTAAGCAAACACATTAGCATGCCTCATTTTCATGGATTCTGGCAGAGGACACAAAACTACTGGGTTAGAGAAAAAGAAGAGTTTATTACTCAGAGCAATAGCAATAGCCAGATCATCATTTTCCTCTGCCTTTTCCCCAGGCTTCAGTTCCCACAAAGCAACACAATGGGGACTTTTGAGAATTCACAAGTGGAAGGGGCTTTTATATTAACATTTACTTAATCATCCAGATAGTTTTTTTAAAGAACAGTGCTTCGCGCTCACTCTTCTTTTGCTTTTATCATGGAATATAGATTATCTCGGTAAACCTTTTCATATACTTTTGCTTGGTTTAGTTAGAGAATTTACTGTTTCTTCAAACAGGGGTAAGACTCAGGGAGTATAAATATTTCTTATAAACTTTCAAATTAGCCAACATCTTTTCTTTAGTTGTACCTGATGCTCCCAAACCCTAAACTTTAGTGGATTCTATGACATGAAAGCCTGAGTTATTGGCTTCTTGCCTGTAGGCCTACATTTTATTTGTCTCCGGTCTTCTCAATCAAGCCTTATTTCCCATCCATTTTCTGGCTTTGAGAATTTTATTGACATAACATGTCTGCTGTTACATCTATTCCCATTTTCTTTGTCCTTGCAGATTTATACCTATTTTTTTTTGTTTGTTCAGTCTTTTTTAACTCAATTTTCAGGAGGAAGTGAAAATTAATTTAAAAGTTTCCATTAGCATGTTTTTAGAAACCAATGTTCTGAGATGTTGCAAGTGTTTTCTTACTCTTTTTGAGTCCCAAGTTATTAGTTGGTGTAAACAAACCGAACATAAATGGTTCTATGGCATTTAATCATTTTTCATTAACTCTTTCCCCAAGCCCAGAGATAAAAATAATATTTATTTTACTGTGGATACTTATGATACCAACAACTTTTCTGAATTCTTAAAAGGATCATAATTGTTCATTCTTCAAGGTGAAGTTAATATAATGTGATCTTGTGTAAAATTCTTCTCCTTACTCTTTCCCTAATTGGGTCCATAGTTTGTTTGATTCCATTTCCCTGATACTTAAGAAAAGTTACTGCTTGGACTTCCCTGATAGCACAGTGGATAGGAGTCTGCCTGCCAATTCAGGGAAGACAGGTTGGATCACCGGTCCGTGAAGATTCTATATGCTGCAGAGCAGCAAAGCCCATGTGCCCCAACTGCTGAGCCCACACTCTAGTGCCTATGAGCTGCAACTACTGAAGCCCACGTGCCTAAAGCTTGTGCTCTGCAATGAGAGAAGCCGTCTCAATAAGTCCATGCACCACAACTAGAGAGTAGCCCTCACACACTGAAACTAGAGAAAGCCCACAAAAAGCAAAGAAGACCCAGTGCAGCAAAATAAATAAATAAAATCATAAAAAAAGGACTGTCAGTGCTGTCTATGGGGTCACACAGAGTCAGACACGACTGAAGTGACTTAGCAGCAGCAGCAGCAGTGCTTTTGTAAAGATTCGGTGTGAAATATACATATTAAATGATTTGAATACAACAAAATATTATATAATGTAAAAGATTAATTGAGGGAAAATAGTCTACATATTTTAAACTTTTAAAAACAGTGCTATTTTTTCCAAATCATCATTTTGGTTGATTTCTTTGTATATGCTCCAAATGCCTGATAGTCTCTTAAAATATAAAATTCCATCTGAGACATAGTATCTTCAATTGAGAGTAACCAGTGTCAAATACACTGCTTTCTGTTTTCACTCATTCCATTAACAGGTTGCATTCCAGTATTTTGTCAACTTTTGAAGTATATGTGGAATTCCATTTTAACAAATATAATTTTAATGCCAGTTCTCCAAAAAAAGAGTACTTTCAGGTTCCAGAACGCATGAAAAGGGAATATGAAAAAGCTCAAATACTATTTTATTGACTTGGATATAATGATCTGTAGTAAATTAAAAAAAGTATGTTTATAAGACATATTTAGAAATCCATGTCTACCTTGTGATATTTCAAACGTAGGTCTTGTTTTTTAAAGTATTAGGTATAGTGGATAATTGAAGAAAATGGAAATTGTGATTTAATATTTAATATCTGGGCTTTCCAGGTGGCACTAGTGGTAAAAATCTACCTGCCAATGAAGAAGACACAAGAAGAAGGGGCTATATCCCTGGGTTGGAAAGATCACCTGGAGGAGACGGCAACCCACTCCTGTATTCTTGCTTGGAAAATCCATAGATAGAGAAGCCTGGCAGGCTACAGTCCATTGGGTCACAAAAAGTTAGAAATGTCTGAGCTCCTGAGCCCACATTGTAATATCTAGAACTTATCTAGGATATTTGTTATGCTAATACTAGAAACACCCAGTGTTCTGAAAGGCAAATCTACAAAAACAGTAAGGATAACTTCTCAAGGACTCAGGTTGTGGCAGTTTTAAAAAGTGAAAGTGACAGTCACTCAGTATTGTCCAACTGTTTGAGACCCCGCAGACTGTAGCCCAACAGGCGCCACTGTCCATGGGATTTCCCAGGTAAGAATACTGGAGTGGGTTGCCATTCCCTTCTTCAAGGAGTCTTCCTGACCCAGAAATTGGACTTGGGTCTCCTTCATTGCAGGCAGATTCTTTACTGTCTGAGCCACCAGGGAACACCAATGTAGTCACAAATTATTTGATGGGCTGCTTTATCTCATCATGATATAGGGTCTGTATCACCTCTCCTTGAACCTGGGAGAGATTGTGACTGCTTCAATCAATAAAGTACAGCATACAAGCTCATGAAAGACTGTACAACTTCATCTTGTTATCTGGAACATTTCTTGTTGAAACCCTGGGTCATCGTGTATGAAGTCCTACTACTCTGAGGTTTCCATGCCATTAGGAAGCCCATGTTACATGGAAAAGCCACATTAAGACATTCTGGTTGACAGTTCCAGTTAACCCCAAACTGGTGTCATCCCAGCCCTGGCACAAGATAAATGAGTGAAAATGTATCCAGATGATTTCAGTTCCCATCCTGTTCAGTTCAGTTCAGTTCAGTTCAGTTCATTCGCTCAACCGTGTCCGACTCTTTGCGACCCCATGAATCACAGCACGCCAGGCCTCCCTGTCCATCACCAACTCCCGGAGTTCACTCAAACTCATGTCCATCAAGTCGGTGATGCCATCCAGCCATCTCATTCTCTGTCGTCCCCTTCTTCTCCCACCCCTAATCCCTCCCAGCATCAGACTCTTTTCCAGTGAGTCAACTCGTCGCATGAGGTGGCCAAAGTATTGAAGCCTCAGCCACCCAGGGCTGATCTCCTTTAGAATGGACTGGTTGGACCTCCTTGCAGTCCAAGGGACTCTCAAGAGTCTTCTCCAGCATCACAGTTCAAAAGCATCAATTCTTCAGCGATCAGCTTTCTTCACAGTCCAACACTCACATCCATAGATGACCATGGGAAAAACCATAGCCTTGACTAGACAGACCTTTGTTGGCAAAGTAATGTCTCTGCTTTTTAATATGCTATCTAGGTTGGTCATAACTTTCCTTCCAAGGAGTAAGCGTCTTTTAATTTCCTGGCTACAATCAGCATCTGCAGTGATTTTGGAGCCCAAAAAATAAAGTCTGACACTGTCTCCACTGTTTCCCCATCTATTTCCCCATGAAGTGATGGGACCAGATGCCATGATCTTCGTTTTCTGGATGTTGAGCTTCAAGCCAACCTTGTCACTCTCCTCTATCACTTTCATCAAGAGGCCTTTGAGTTCCTCTTCACTTTCTGCCATAAGGGTGGTGTCATCTGCATATCTGAGGTTATTGATATTTGACCCGGCAATCTTAATTCCAGCTGGTGCTTCTTCCAGCCCAGTGTTCCTCATGATGTACTCTGCATATAAGTTAAATAAGCAGGGTGACAATATACAACCTTGACGTACTCCTTTCCCTATTTGGAACTAGTCTGTTTTTCCATGTCCAGTTCTCACTGTTGCTTACTGACCTGCATACAGGTTTCTCAAGAGGCAGGTCAGGTGGTCTGGGATTCCCATCTCTTTCAGAATGTTCCACTGTTTATTGTGATCCACACAGTCAAAGGCTTTGGCAGAGTCAATGAAGCAGAAATAGATGTTTTTCTGGAACTCTCTTGCTTTCTCCATGATCCAGCGGATGTTGGCAATTCGATCTCTGGTTCCTCTGCCTTTTCTAAAACCTGCTAGTTACTTCCAACTATTTCAATCTTCTCATCTCAGACCCCAGACATCATGACACCCCAGAGACCATCATCCAACCTGTGTGCATCTGAATGTTTGACCTATAAAACTGCAAGCATAATAAAATGATAATTGATTTTTGCCACTGAATTCTGAGATTTGTTTTGCAGTAAATGATATCTAACTAACCTTGAATCAGCAATGAACTTGAAAGAGTTTTGTTCTTTGCTACATAAAATTAAAAGAATTTAATCTTTGAATCAATTTGCAGAAGTCAAGAGAAGCATAATAAATTATCTTTTGAAATCAAAGGATGCACACACTTTAATGCTATTTGTCATGTATTGGACGTGCTTTCATTTTTTGCTTTATGTGGGCACATTTAAAAATTTAGAGTATCTTACAATATGTCTTACAATATATTCACAAATATATTCACTTTTCTTATGTGCAAAATAAATTATTTTAATAATATTATCTCACAGACAGTAGAATACAAATGTTTCAGAATTGGTAATGGAGATATCATATATCAAAAATTTTCAAAAAGTACACCTAGTCAGGGTTAAGGATGGCAAGTTGGAGTTGGGAAATGTTCTTAAGAATATATCTTTACTGACATTGATTTCTCATGCAAATTTTAATTTACAAAATACTCCTTGGTTTCCCTGGTAGCTCAGCTAGTAAAGAATTTGCCTGCAATGCAGGAGACTCTGGTTTGATTCCTGGGTCAGGAAGATATTATGGAGAAGGGATGGACTACTCAACCCAGTATTCTTGAGCTTCCCTGGTGGCTCAGATGGTAAGGAATCCTCCTGCAATTCAGGAGACCTGGGTTTGATATCTGGGTTGGGAAGATCCTTTGGAGAAGGACATGGCAACCCACTCCATATTCTTGCCTGGAGAATCCCCATGAACAGAGGAACCTGGCCGGCTACAGTCTATGGGGTCACAAAGAATCAGACATGACTGAGCAACTAAGCACAGCACAGCACCTTGCATAAAGCCCTTTTCCCCCTTCATTTAAACATACCTCAAGTTTAACTTACTATTTTCTTGAATACTCATAATCACCCTGAATTCTTCTCTGAAACTATGCCTATCTTTTTCAACACATTAAAAAAAAATAAACTTTAACATCTGTGTCAAAAATTTATCTAGAAAAAAAACTCTAGTATCATTTATTGCCCTTTGCAGTGGGTTGTGGCAATTAAATATGTATCCAGAGAATTTCACAGAAGTTTATATTAAATAAACTTGGGATAGAAATGTTCATTCAGAAATAAATGCTTTAACTATACCTGGGATAGGTATGCTTATTTAAAAATAAACAATGTTTGACAGAGATTGTTCAAAAGGGAATTCCCAGGTAACTCTTATGCTTTCAGAGTGAATGAAAGGTGATTAATGCTTAAGAGTCCCTCCTAACTAAATATGCCTAAATCATTTATGAGCAGTCAGGCTACATAGTAAGTGACAGGAGGAATATTAGAAATGATACCTGCAGGAATTCTTACTAACTAACAAACACATGGCAGGTCACTGTTTGTGATAGCTTAGGTCATCATCATTCACACTCTAAGAATGTATATATACCCTAAGAATGCCTATTTCAGAAGAAACACAGTCAACATCCTCACCAAGGATTTCTTGTCCCATTCAGAGATGGTAAACCCAGCCTCCCTGGTGGCTCAGACAGTAAAGAGTCTGCCTGCAACGCAGGAGACCCAGGTTTGATCCTCGGGTTGGGACCATCACTTGGAGAAGCAAATGGAAAACAGCTCCTGTATTTTTGCCTGGGAGACCCCCTGGACAGAGGAGACTGGTGGGCTACAGTCTATGGGGTCTCAAGAGTCAGACACAACCTAGCAACTAAATCACCACATTAGCTAAGCCTCACCATACCTCGGGACTATATATTACATCAATTTTACAGGTATGGAAAACAAGAATAATAATAGGTAAATCAATATTTATTGAGACATTGATAGGTAGATAAATAGACACATAAAAGTCATTCAAGTGTTTTATATCAATTATTTAATTGTTACCACAACCATATGAGATAGTATTATTTTCTTAATTTATAGATGAGTCAGCTGAGGCCAAGAGAATTTAAGTACTTCCTACAAAGTCATCTAGTCAAGAAGTAGTAAATATGAAATTTAAAATAAGTCAGGCTTGTTTCTTAATCTGTGTTTTTAACATTATGCTCTGAAAATGCTGTCTGGACTTGTTTATATCAATTAAATCTTTCCTTAAAAAAAACATGGATTTACACTCAATTGTTCATCAATCTTAAAATTAGGTTAATTCCATAGATAATTTTCTGAGACTAATATATGTTCTCATCATTTTTCACAGTGAATAGATTTAAAGAAGTCTCTTTCCCTTGGCATTCAACTGGTTTAACATTACAGGGAAAGAAGTTGAATCCAAACTCACTGTCTTCACATTTTAAGTCTCTACCTTACATTACCACTGTATTAAGATCTAAGCGCTAAGTCAGTTTGGTTCAGTTCAGTCTCTTAGTCGTATCTGACTCTTTGTGAACCCATGGACTGCAGCATGCAGTCCTGTCCATCACCAACTCCTGAAGGTTGTTCAAACGCATGTCCATTGAATCGGTGATGCCATCCAACCATCTCAGCCTCTGTCATTCCCTTCTCCTCCTGCCTTCAATCTTTCCCAGCATCAGGGTCTTTTCAAATGAGTCCGCTCTTCGCATCAGGTGGCCGAAGTATTGGAGTTTCAGCTTCAACATCAGTCCTTCCAATGAATATTCAGGACTAATTTCCTTTAGGATGGACTAGTTGGATCTCCTTGCAGTCCAAGGGACTCTCAAGAGTGTTAAGTAACTTGTCCCTATCTTAAAGAGCCTGGCAGGCTACAGTCCACAGGACTGCAAAGAATCTGACACAACTGAGCAACTAAGAAAAAATTATATCTCAACTTGCTAGCTGAGGAAAAGTGATTATGAGTCCTTCAGATTTAAATCCCATGCTTTTAAATTATTTTATACTATAATACAAAAGCTCCTTCCCTTATTTTCCCATCAATCTCTTTCCATGTATTTCTTGATATGTCTCCCCATATCACAGATGACTTTGGTCTGGGATGCACTTTATATTGGTCCCAATTTCCTACCTAAAATCTCCATTACCCAAGAAGTACTGAACAGGATATTCTGGGAAATACAAATTTCCACAAGAATTATCATATTATAGAGATCAAATTATATTTGCAACTCTGCTGTCAACAGCCTCATTAACATATGAATAAGTTAAAACTGTCAATTTTACCTTCAAAAGATCTCGTGTTTATTCTAGTCTAGTCATTTTCACCACCACTCTCACTAAAGGAAAAAACGCATGACAAACCTAGCATATTAAAAAGCAGAGATATCACTTTGCCAACAAAGGTCCATATAGTCAAAGCTATGGTTTCACCAGGAGTCATATACAGACATGAGAGTTGGACCATAAAGAAGACCAAGCATTGAAGAATTGTTGCTTTCAAACTGTGGTCCTTGGGAAGACTCTTCAGAGTCCATAGACAGCAGGGAGATGAAACCAATCAATCTTAAAGGAAATCTACCCTGAATATTGATTGCAAAGACTGACGCTGAAGCTGAAGCTCCAATATTTTGACTACCAGTTGTGAAGAGCCAGCTCATTGGAAAAGACCCTGATGCTGGGAAAGATTGAGAAAAGGAGGAGAAGGGGGCGACAGAGAAAGAAATGGTTGGATTGCATCACCATCTCAATGGGCATAAGCTTGAGCAAATTCCAGGAGATACTGGAGGACATGGAAGCTTGGCGTGCTGCAGTCCATGGAGTCACAAAGAATCAGACATGACTGAGCTACTTAACAACAACAGCACATTCAAGCTCACATTTTGTCTGACATAGATACTTCAATGGCTCCTTAAATATTCTACACATATCCACTCTGGCTTACTTCCAATCTGTTCTCCACTACATATCTCAGGCAAAGTTTGGGGGATGCAGATATGATCAGTTTTACACCCTATTAAAAATTTTTATTGGCTTCCCATTGCTCTTAAAATAACTTGACCAGGAGGCTTTCATATAGTGCAGGCCCAAGATATCAAGAAAACATTGCTCTTTATTAGTGAAAGTATTAGTTGCTCATTTGTGTCAGATTCTTTGCAACCCCGTGGAATGTAGCCTGCCAGCTCTTCTGTCCATGGAATTCTCTAGGTAACCCACTCCAGTATTTCTTGCCTGGAAAATTCCATGGACAGAGGAGTCCATGGGGTCGCAAAAGACTGAGCTTGCACACACAAAGATAAGAATACTTATGTTTATCTTAAAAATAAGAGTCAATAATATAAAATCTTCAAAGAAAAAGAAAGCAAATCACTAGACCCAAATATTTAAAAGAAACATGATACTAATTCCTCACTATGTTTCTCAGAAAATAGAAGCTATGGGCACTTCCTGACTAACTTTATCAGGTTAACATTACCCTAATACCAAATCCAAATAAAGACATTAGAAGAAAAGAAAGCAGACCAACATCCATAAGGAATACAGGAGGAAAAATTCCAAACAAAATATTATCAATTCAATTCAGCAAAAAATAAAAAGGGTAACTCCTGTCAAGTATGGTCATTACAGGAATGCAAGGCTGATCCAATATTTGTACATCAATCAATATAACTTATTATACTATCAAAGTTAATTGAAACTAGTAGTTAATAAAATTCAGCACCTATTCCTGAAAAACAAAACTCTCAAAAAAACTAGGAATCAAAGGGAGCTTCTTTAACCTAATAAAGAATATATTTGAAAAACCTACAGCTAACATGATGTTTACTGGTTAAGACTAAAAACACAAGCAATGTATCTGATCTGACCATTCCTATTCAACATCAGATTGGTTGTTCTAGCTAGTACCACAAAGAAATAACAAGATAAGAAATAAAAGAAGACAAAGAAAAACATGTGCAGCTTATAAAGAAAGAAATAGAATTGCTGTATATAAACTGATGAAATCATTGCCTTTGTAGAGAATTTGCAAAAATAATCTTGGAATTAATAGTGAAAAGCCATCCAAAATCTCAAGATATAAGGTTAATATACAAAAGACAATTGTTTTCTATATACTAGTAATAAAAAAATTACTTTGAAATTAAAATAAACGATACCACTCACTATAGCATCTCCTCCTCCCACAAAAGTACTTTTCTAACCAAACAAACTGAAAACTACAGAACTATCATGAAAAAGAATCAAAGGAGATCTAAATAAATAGAAAGGTATTTCAGGTAGATTGATTAGAAAAATCAGTATTGTTTTGAGGCCAACTATTCCCAAATTTAGGGTCCTGTTATGCCCTAATGCTTCCCAGGTGGCACTAATGGTAAAGAACCTGTCTGCCAATGCAGGAGATATAAGAGACATGGGTTCGATCACTGGGTTGGGAAGATCCCCTGGAGGAAGAAATGCCAGCCTACTCCAGTATTCTTGCTTAGAAGATCCCATGGACGGAGGAGCCTGGCAGGCTACAGTCCATGGAATCAGAAAGAGTCGGACATGGCAGAGCGACTAACACTACAACAATACTATGCCCTAATAGGAGGTTCTACGATAGATTTTGAAAACAAACAAACAAAAAAATAGACTTTGATTTTAACTCTGTCAAAGTGGCATTTCATCACTTGAGATGCAATTATCTTTATTCTGCCTCTTACTCCTTTTTAGAATATTGGAAATCTTGAAATTGAACCTAGCATTAGCTCTTTTATTATTTTCTACTGTCACCTGCAAATGTGGCTGTATTAGAGATGTCAATATTAATACATGTGTTTTCCAATTTAGGAAGAATTGAGACAAGTTACCCTCATTAGTTTTTCTTTTTCCAGGACAAAGTAGGCTCATTTTGTAAATGTCTCTGGATTAATATTAAAGTCAATGTTTTGAAATTGGCTCAAAACATTTCCAGCTACCTCTTAAAGCCTTCCACTGCTGACCTTGAATACAAATATGTTAGAAACCAATTTCTTTTTAAGGATTTTATTTTCTATCAAATCACCATAATTCTTCTTAAAACACTGCCCTGCTTTAAAAGTCCATTTGATATCTTCACATAATTTGTAAGTTGTGTGGGGTCATCCTAAATGCATGCTCCAAACAAAGTTTATCAGGAATAATGACAATCCTACTTGAAATTAGGCAGGTTACCTTCTACTAAAGGATGTCCATTCAACTAATTGACAAAAATTGATTTTCCAGAAGCAAATGAGTCGTCTTGTTGCAGATTAAGTACTCTTTGTATTTCGTGAAGCACTTTTGGGAGAACTGATTTTATTCCTATTAGAAAAGGAAAGTCCCAAAGTTTTGCCTTATCTTTTACTAGTGAAGGAATTATGAACAATGCCTCAATATGGGACTCTTTTTGAAAGGAAGTCCAAGTGCAAAAAGTAATAATTGATTTCCCTGTATGTTGTTCAACAATATAAGTGGCCATTTCAGCTGTGACTATTTCCCTGGGTTACTGCCCAACACAGAACAGGTATACAAAAAGTGCCCAGTATTCTACATGTATACATGTTTGTATTGTATATATCACATCATATATATTTTATCAAATATATGTGATAAATATAGCTAGCTAGCTAGATAAAAGAAGAAAACTGTATGCACATATAAATAGAAAAACCTCAGGATAAAATAATAGAAGTCATCTTAGGGCATAATGATAACTATTAACAACAAAATTATTTTTTTGATAGAAAGAGATGGAAAGGATAACAGATAAAATCTGTTACATAGAATTTGTAGAAGAAAAAAAGCTGTGTTTTATTCACATAGTAACATAAATTATAAGTGCAAATATACTTAAGTAAAAGACAGGTAAACAATTCAGACAAAAAGTTCAGTTCAGTTCAGTTCAGTTCAGTCGCTCAGTCGTGTCCGACTCTCCGCGACCCCATGAATCACAGCACGCCAGGCCTCCCTGTCCATCACCAACTCCCGGAGTACACTCAAACTCATGTCCACAGAGTCGGTGATGCCATCCAGCCATCTCATTCTCCGTCGTCCCCTTCTCCTCCCGCCCCCAACCTTTCCCAGCATCAGAGTCTTTTCCAGTGAGTCAACTCGTCGCATGAGGTGGCCAAAGTATTGCAGTTTCAGCTTTAGCATCAGTCCCTCCAATGAACATCCAGGATTGATCTCCTTTAGAATGGACTGGTTGGATCTCCTTGCAGTATAAGGGACTCTCAAGAGTCTTCTCCAACACCACAGTTCAAAAGCATCGATTCTTCGGCGATCAGCCTTCTTCACAGTCCAACTCTCACAACCATACATGACCACGGGAAAAACCATTGCCTTGACTAGACGGACCTTGGTTGGCAAAGTAATGTCTCTGCTTTTTAAGTTACAATCAATCAATTAAATTAATTTGACCCAATCTACGCAAAGAGTCGGACACGACTGAGTGACTGAACTGAACTGAACTGAACCTGATATCTACCTGGGGCAGATCATGACAAGTCAGCGAATGATATTTAGAAGTTCATGACTCTGATGAAGAATGATTAATTTAATAATAAGGAAAAATTATGACTTAAATGCACATTTAAAATATCCTGCACTACTAAGACTTTCAACACTGCCATTGAAGAATGAATTGGTGTAATTACTACGGAAGTACATTATCTAATAAGTTGAACATGCGTGCTTGCATGCTCAGTCTCTTCAGTCATGTCCTACTCTTTGCAACCCTGTAGACTGTAGCCCACCAATCTACTCTGTCCATGGGATTCTCCAGGCAACAATACTAGAGTGAGTTACTATTCCCTTCTCCAGGCGATCTTTACCACCCCCTGGTCAAACCCTGCGTCTCCTGTGTCTCCCGCATTGCAGGCAGATTTTTCACTGCTGAGTCACTGAGGAAGCCCATGTTGAATGAATACATTCCCTATAACCCAGCACTTTTACTCCTGAGTACCTGCTGAACAGAACTTTTTTTATGAACACTGAAATAGATAGAACTGTAGATAATGCAAAGAGTGGAAACAACCCAAATCTGTCAATGGTACAATGGATAAATTGTGATAGATTCATAATGGAATACTATATCCAACAATAAGAATAAACAAACTACAATTATATGCAATAACAATGGTGAATCACAAATATATTGTTGAGAGAATATTAATATATTAATATAATTAATATATAATGTATGATATAAATAAATATATACTGTATATAAGTTAATATATACTATATGATTCCATTTCTATAAAGTTAAAAATTAAGTTAAAATTGGTTTAATCTTGAGGAAGGGTAATAATCAGAAGGGTCACCAGAGGTCATTCTCACAAGGAAACAATCAGTTTTCCTAAAGTTGCAAATTTTTACCTGAGTTTTACTTACATGGATTAGCGTTTTTTGCAAAAAATTTTTGGAACTGCATTTTTCGCATTGTACATATGCTATAATTTACTTTAAAAATTTAAAAAGATCACACTCCTTTTAAATCTATCAATATAATTTGCTAAATGGAAAAACTTTAAAATTTCTAAATACTTTTGTTAGCATTTTGCTAATAAGAAAATGAAGATGTTTGTGAAATTATTCACATTTCCTGTTTAACTTTACTCCAGCAATTGCTAACGTATACAATAAATGTAATAAATGGAGAATTATTCAGAATAATAACTTACACATTTATTGATAGCAAAGAATTGGAGGGAAACATGAATTATACAACTGCAGATTTAGTGTGGTGTTCTTCTACTCTTTTATAAAAACACAAAAACACAAGAAAATTTTCTCTAAGTATTGTCTGCATATGAAGACTAGGGACTCATTTGTTTAAAAATCAAATTGGCATTTATTCGTCAAACCTAACTTAAAAAAAAATCAATGAATCTGTTAAACTTAAGCATTACAATGATCAAAAAGACAAATAGAATATTGTCGTGTGTGTGTGCCCAGTGGTGTCCAACTCTTTGTGACACCATTGACTGTAGCCCACCAGGCTTCTCTGTCCATGGGATTTCCCAGGCAAGAATACTGGAGTACGTTGTCATTCCCTTCACCAGGGGATCTTCCTGATACAGGGATGGAACCTGCCTATGTCTCTCATGTCTCTTGCACTGGCAGGAGGATTCTTTACAACTAGTGCCACCTGGGAATCCCGTATCTATATAAAATGGGGTTTCAAATAAATTATTTCACAACACACTATAATTAATTATATTCATGTATTAAAGTAACACCCACTACTATCATAATATTTTAGAATCATTGGTTAAGAAGCTTGTCTGTCTTCAAAACACTCTGCAATTTGTCTATTCCCATTCCATTGCTATCAATATAGTCCAAGCTTCCATAATATTTCACCTAGATTTTTACAACAGACTTCTAATGAAAAGTGAAAGTGTTAGTTGCTCAGTCATGTTGGACTCTTTGTGACACCATTGACTGTAGCCTGCCAGGCTGCTCTGTCTGTGGATTTCTCCAGGCAAGAATAATGGAGTGAGTAGCCATTACCTTCTCCAGGGGATCTTCCTGATCACGGGATCAAATCTGGATCTCCCACTTGCCAGCAGGTTCTTTACTGTCTGAACTATCAGCGAAGCCCCAGCCTCCCAATAGTTTTCCCTGTATTTGTCCTTAGCCTCCTGGCAGTCTATTAGAAGCAAAGTAGCCAGAATGATTTTGTTAAAACATAATGATGTCACTGTCCTGATCAAAGAACTCTGTGGCATTCTACCTTGCCCAGATTAAAAATCAAAGTACTTGTTGTAGCCCTCAAGGTCTCTTGGTTCTCTCCACACCAGCCACAACGGTTGGTTTCATTGCTGTTTTCTCTAACCTGTGATACACAGTCTTGCCTCAGGGACTTTGTACTTATTATCCTCACATTGTTTGCATGCTCCCTCACTTCCTCCTTGTTTTAAATATACTTTCTTATTAGGCATTCCTTTACCATGCCAACTTAAATTTCATAAGCATATACCATTTTATAACTGCCTTTCCAGATTATTTTTCCTCTGTAGTTCTTTCATTATGTAATATAATATATATCTTACTTACCTTGTTCATTTCTCTCTCCTCTCCTAGAAACAAAACTCCAGGTAGGAAGGGGTTTTTCTCAATTTTCTTTACAGTTGCATCATCAATGCCTAAGTCATATATGTTAAATGAAATTTAGAGACTATTTGAAAGAATACCTAGGAGTATGTTGTTAAATATAAATATTTTTAACTTTTGAAAAATTATACTCAGAAATTCCAACTACTCAGTGTAAGAAACAATTTTTAAAAGAACACTTTTAAAAAAATACTAGAATTTGAGCTGTGAAGATAGATTTCTACCATGAGATAGGCCACAAAATTTAAATGAAATTCCAATTTTCATAAGTAAAATGCTTGGTAGTCAATCCTAACAAGTAAGAAGTTGAGCAAACCAGAAATCAACAACTCTTCTTACCTTCATCAGAGAGAAAACTGATGCACCCCAAATTGGAGAGACAGACAAAGAATCACAACCTAAACAGAAGTCAACAAGTAGAAACCCCAGGGGGAACCAGTACCCAGGATAGGAAAGCCTAAACTGTAGCTGATGAATTGCTAGAGGCTGTGTGGAAAATTCTGAGAGTCAGAAACTTCAGGGGGACCCAGGCACAAAACTTACACTTCGTGATTTTCAGCTCTAGGCCTTCTACCAGGGTCTCATGTTGAATACTAGAGAGACATATACTCATGCTTTTGGAAGGGAAAGGGGAAAATGAGCCATGGTGAAATACATACGTTTTTCTTAATAAGGTCTGCCCCCAGGAGAAACTGTCTTACCAGTACCTAACCTACTGGGCTTTTAGGTTGGAGAAGACTCTTGAGAGTCCCTTATACTGCAAGGAGATCCAACCAGTCCATTCTAAAGGAGATCAATCCTGGATGTTCACTGGAGGGACTGATGCTAAAGCTGAAGCTGCAATACTTTGGCCACCTCATGCGACGAGTTGACTCACTGGAAAAGACTCTGATGCTGGGAAAGGTTGGGGGCGGGAGGAGAAGGGGACGACGGAGAATGAGATGGCTGGATGGCATCACCGACTCTGTGGACATGAGTTTGAGTGTACTCCGGGAGTTGGTGATGGACAGGGAGGCCTGGCGTGCTGTGATTCATGGGGTCGCGGAGAGTCGGACACGACTGAGCGACTGAACTGAACTGAACTGCTCACCTACATGGAAGAAGAGCCATGTGTTAGGTCAGTTATCCATTTGGATTTAATAATCCTTCCAAGACAATGTGTGCAGAATACAGTGAGTCGCTTCAGTCATGTCCAACTCTTTGCGACCCTATGGACCTATAGCCTGCCAGGCTCCTCTGTCCATGGGATTCTCCAGGCAAGAATACTGGAGTGGGGTGATGTCCTCTCCTCCAGGGGATCTTCCCAATCAAGGGGTCAAACTTGCATCCTGTGAGTTCTTTACCACTAGCACCACCTGGAAGCCCTTCCAAGACAATGGCAGAGGTTTAAGTGGAGAAGAAGATCCTAAAGCAATGGCAAAATCTTTGATTATTGGAGAACATAGCAGCAAAATAATGAGGAAGGGAAGAGGACCAAATAGCTTAAATGTCAAATATGCATGAGTTTTTATGCAATGATGGAGAAATATTAATTTCTAAGAAATAGCTGAATAACAAAGAGGAAATGAACCTCACTTCCTGGCCCAAAGTGTGTGGAAAAGTCAGAGGGTGAATTTCAGTCAGGCAAAGAGAAGTGTATATTCTGTGAAGAGCTTGAGAATGATGCATGGCATGTGAGCTCAGTTGTGTTTGAATCCAAGACCCTATGGACCATAACCCACCAGGCTTCTCTGTACATGGGATTTCCCTTGCAAGAATACTGGAGTGGGTTGTCATTTCCTTCTCCAGGGGGTCTTCCTGACACAAGGGTAGAACATGGATCTCCTCATTTACTGCTGAGTCACCAGGGAAGACTAGGGTTCATGAGAGCACATTATGAAGGCTGTGAGGGGGAGGAGCTCTTGGAGGTCATGCAAAGACATGAACTATGTTCATAGATAACCTGGAATAGAGACTGGGAAATGAGGAGGCAATATAGAAATAGGAAGTGCAGACAGTCACAGTTCCTGAAACATTTTCTAAAGAACAATCTGTATGGTCCCTTAGTGTCAGTGACAATAACTCTAAAGGTCTTGGGGAAGACAAATGCTTATTTTATATCTGTAGCTGATCTGGTGACCTTGAGAAGTAAACAGTGTCAGCTTGGGGTATATGGGGAAAGCTCTCTCTCTCTCTTTTTTTTTTTTTTTTTTTGATAAAAGAGATCCTGCTGACTTCCAGGCTGCATTCCAGCACTTAATTGTGGACATAAATTTGACATTATTCACTGAATTGTTGACCAAATGTCAATAACCATACACCTTCAGAATTCTTATTATGTGCTTCAAAACAAAACAAACAAAACATTACATTTCAAGTGGTTGCAGTCTGGTTTTCTATTACTTGGAACTTGAGGCAATTCTGTCCATATAATTTCCATGCTCTTTTTAGGAATAATTAATTGTTCTCCTCTTTCTACATTTTCATTACATTTAATTTCTTTCCAAACCTGCCTTGTAATAGTTGCATAATGTATTGTTATTTGTCTTTTTCCCACATAGACCAAACATTCCTCTAAGGCAAAGATGCCATTATATTTGTGTTCTAAGCCCATCTTACAGTATCTAGTACATAAGAAATCAGTTAAAAATGTTAAATAATGGATGAATTTTGAATATACTAGAGACCTATCATTTTATCACCCAAGAATTGCTTCTGGGAATTGCCTTTTCTCTTTTACATTCATGACAACTTCCTACTGAATGAAATAATCTTACGCCCAGGCCACAAAAAAAAAAAAAAAAAAAAGACAATTTAGAAATGGGACTTTCCATATTGACATACTAATTACAGTCTTTTCCTAGGCATTTGGAGTATAGTATTAAAATGAAAGAACTTCTGGAACCATGGAAACAGAACCATACTATTGACAGTTTCTCAGTGGAAGAATTCATAAATTATTTTGATAAGTAGAATTAGAATCTACTCTAATTCCCATGTCCCTTAATGCATGGTTGATCAATTTCTCCTTGGCTTCAGAGAGGTACTGATGAACACTTCCAAATGATTTCCTTTGTGGCCTAACATAACCAGAGAAGATTCCTGTTTCTCATAACCAAATGAACTTTAGTAATTAGGACCCAATGAGATACAACTGGATATGGAGGATGGGTGCAATTTCAATATCTGGTAGATATTACATGTGGTACATATAAGAGAACATTATTAGGGCAAACCTGAAATAAAACATTTTAAGGATTATATCACAAGAGGTGGGGTCAGATGACAAGTTTAAAATACAGACTTGGTTCACATTTTGTAGGGAATTGAATGCAAGTCTTTCTTCAACATGACTTCTTAGGAGGGCAGAGCACTCATAACACCCAGTTCTTAGATAAGCAAACCCCTAAATGACCATATAAGTGATGATCACAAAACCACAGGGCTTGCCAGGGATTAAGTAAGAAATAGAACTCACAAAATTGAACTATAAGTCCCACTCTCTAACCACTAGTACCACTCCCTTCCTACAGTACATTTAGTGTGAAATAATTTTTTGGTTTCTTTGCGTGGTTGCAGTCAACTGAAGTAGAGTGGAAAAAATTAAAACCAGGCCATGAACTAAAAATGCATTTCTTCCTTCCATTTAAGGACTTTGAAATTAAAAAAAAATAATAATTTAAAAAATTTCATGGAAATTAGAAACCCCAAATGTAGCTTTCTACTACTAGCACTAATCTTCTTTTATACTAGAGCACATAAAAAATGTGCAAAAATTTTTATCTGTACATGAAATTATACTATTTTTCATCTCTTTGAGAAATGGCAGTTTTTTAGAGAGGAACTGTTAATGAGATATTTTCTTCAGATTCTCTGGCTAGTCAAACTCTGATAAGGCAAGATTATCAAAAACATGAAATAGACTTTACATTTTAAGTTATATCAGATTATTACTTTATATATTTTTTTATTTTTCCAGAATAAAGGTAAATTAGAATTTTTATAAGAAGAGAATTCAAAGGTAAAGGTAGTTTGGTGTCTAAAGATTCAGTAATTCATGAAAGAGCCTCTTTTTTCCCCTTTCATTTCCTGTTTTTGAATTCCTTCCACTAGCACCATTCAAGCTAAGAGTAATACTGTGCTTCAGCACAAATGGCTGAAAGTGACATTAATTATTTTATTTATTTATTTTTTGTTTGTTTGGGCAGTCTGCCTGCAGACAGTGGGATTTGGCGAGCTGCTTTGCCTTGCAGATGTGCTAACTTAAATTTTTTCTGACAGAGATGATAGCTTTAATGATTCTGATTTAAATTAGAAGATCAGACTCCTGAAATATTAATTGAAAATATTGGTCGGACTCAAGGCTAAGCATTCAAAATAAAATTCTCTATGGTCATATAGTTATCATATTTTGAATACTTAGGTAAAAAACAAGTGACTAAGTACATATTTAAAATTTTAACAGAATACCAACATACCAACAAAATTCATTCTGGTGTTCTAAAAGATCATTCTAGCTTAAAGTGCTCCTCATTACATATGGCTACTTTTACTCTTAAAGTGTGTATCATGTGTCTATAAGTATGATTACGCTAATACTAAATAGGATCAAGAGTTTCATTAATAGGAAACTGCAATGAATTCACTGTTTGGAAAGTAATGAAGCCATTTCAAACTAAATATTTTCATCCTGAAGGATTAGGATAGAACAAAAAGACTTTTGATTAAAAAATAAAGGGTATGGAATTTAACAATCATAAGTAGTAATGAAAGGTTGTTCTAGGATATGGTTCCTGATTTCCCAGAGTTCATGCCCAGAGTAATTTACTTTGGTGTTTCAAACTCCACATTCTTTTCCTCACCTCAGACCAGCTGAGCTTTCAAACCTTTCAATTCCTCTTTCATAATTTCAGCTCTTCATGGTGCTTTGAAATGCATATTTTCCAGAAATAGAGTATTAGTCACAAAGAAAGGAGTCAGTTTGGTTTCATGATCAAATTTTTTCCCCCATATTTAGGTTGTCCTGTAATAACTGATCTCTGAAGCAATAGAATGGAATTTCTAGGTTCACTTCATCCTAGGTGGAATTTTCCATATACCTTTACTTGCTTAGATTCTATAGTTTTGGTAACAATTTCTACATTTTTAATATTGTCTTACCCATTCATAAGGATACATGTAAATTTTAGATTAAATACATTTTCTACTGAAACTTATAATTTTATAATATTTTCCTCAATAAGCATTTTTGACAAGCATTTTCTGAAAATAATATTAATTTGCCAAAAGGATATCTAGAGACTGTGAACTTACTAGCAGCAAATACTTGTTTTTCCCACTCTTTTTATCTCTAGGAAGTAATTCTACATGTATGGTAAACTTGCAATCATTTAAATGTGTTGAATGCATGAATAAATAATATTTTTTTTAAAGCTTCTATATATTTTTTTTCTAAATAAACATTTTAGAGAATGTAACAGTTGCCTCACTCCAGTACTCTTGCCTGGAGGGTCCCATGGATGGAGGAGCCTGGTGGGCTGCAGTCCATGGGGTCGCTAAGAGTTGGACAGGACTGAGCGGCTTCACTTTCACTTTTCACTTTCATGCATTGGAGAAGGAAATGGCAACCCACTCCAGTATTCTTGCCTGGAGAATCCCAGGGATGGGGGAGCCTGGTGGGCTGCCGTCTATGGGGTCGCACAGAGTCGGACACGACTGAAGCGACTTAGCAGCAGCAGCAGCAGCAGCAGCAGCAGTTGCCTATCACTACTCTGGTTGCTATTGAAAGCATAAAAGAATATAAATTTCACAGAACATAAAGTTTCAATAAAAAATCCACATAGCAACAAAATTAATTTTAGTATTGAAAAAAACTCATCAGTTTAAATGCTCATCATTGCATATCGTTTCACAGAATATCAGATTTTTAAAAAACGTTGAATATTTTAAAATATATTTTATAATATAATTTTAAAATAATATTGAATATTTTAAAAATTCAGTTAACTTATTTTTATAAATGAGGGACTGAGGATAGATTAGTTAATGGTGTTGCCTGAATTCACTTAAATAACAACATACATTGGTGAAGTTGATTTAGAATCAAAATCTTTTTAAAACCATGTTAGTGAACTGTCAAAAATGGAAAAAATTCTTCCCTTTTATACAATCTAGCAAAGCAAATATAAAATTATTTAGGACACACATACACATTTATAAGAAAATAAATTCCTCAATTAAATTGCAATTTCCTACTGACTGTGTGAGAACAAAATCTTCAAATAATATATAAGTACTTTTAATTAAATTATATTTCCCTCATGTCTGTAAATCAAACTTGCAAAAGTAAATATGAAAGAAAGCACCTTTATTCTTTAGTCTCATTAAAACTTATAGTAAAATAGATACGTAAAATAGATAGCCAGTGAGAATTTGCTGTATGGCTCAGGAAATTCAAACAGGGGCTCTGTATCAACCTAGAGGGGTGGGATGGGGAGGGAGATGGGAGGGAGTTTCAAAAGGGAGGAGATATATGTATGTACCTATTTTTCCCGTGGTCATGTATGGATGTGAGAGTTGGACTGTGAAGAAAGCTGATCGCCGAAGAATCGATGCTTTTGAACTGTGGTGTTGGAGAAGACTCTTGAGAGTCCCTTATACTGCAAGGAGATCCAACCAGTCCATTCTAGAGGAGATCAATCCTGGATGTTCATTGGAGGGACTGATGCTAAAGCTGAAGCTGCAATACTTTGGCCACCTCATGCGACGAGTTGACTCACTGGAAAAGACTCTGATGCTGGGAAAGGTTGGGGGCAGGAGGAGAAGGGGACGACCGAGAATGAGATGGCTGGATGGCATCACCGACTCTGTGGACATGAGTTTGAGTGAACTCCGGGAGTTGGTGATGGACAGGGAGGCCTGGCGTGCTGTGATTCATGGGGTCGCGGAGAGTCGGACACGACTGAGCGACTGAACTGAACTGAACTGAACTGATGGCTGATTCATGTTGAGGTTTGACAGAAAACAGCAAAATTCTGTAAAGCAATATCCTGCAATAAAAAATAAATACATTTAAATACACACAAAAAAAGTTAATTTTGATATTGGTGGATCCAGCTATAGATGTACTACACATGCATGAGTACACACCATATCCTCTTACTGGTCTTCAACACAGATTACAGCTTGCTTTCCATTTCTTCATCAAATATTAGCAAAAGGGATGGGAGAAATCCATAATATCACTGAACACAGGTTAAGGTTTTCCCTAAATAGGAAGGCAAAAGGAAAATGGGGTGTCAGAAGATGAAATGGTTAGATAGCATCACCGACTCAATGGACATAAATTTGAGCAAACTCTGGAAGTCAGAGGAGGACAGAGGACACTGACATGCTGCAGCCCAAGGCATTTCGGAGTCAAACATGTCTTAGCGACTAAACAACGACAAAGCTAGGAAGTACTGATATCAATTATTAACCTGGATATATATTTTGACCTTGAGGCTTCCTAGACTGCTCAGTGGTAAAGATCCACCTACCAATGCAGGAGACTCAGGAGATGTGGGTTGCATCCTGAGTCATGAAGATCCCCTGGAGGAGGACATGGCAACCCACTCCAGTATTCTTACCTGGGAAATCCCATGGGCAGAAGAGCCTGGTGGGCTACAGTCCATGGGGTTGCAAAGAGTCAGATATGACTGAGCACACACACACATTCAGAAACACAAGTACTACCCTTTTCCTTGCAAGTACAATGGAAAGCTAAAACCACTGTACGGTATCTTTGGAGTGAATAGGGTAGATGGTGGGTGGAACACTTTCTTAATCTAGTCAATCCAGCCTTAACCACTTCTGAAGTTTCTTGTATTCTCAGGCCTGTGACTTTCCTCCTGAAAAGTGAAAGTGAAGTCGCTCAGCCGTGTCCGACTCTTTGCGACCCCATGGACTGTAGCCCACCAGGCTCCTCTGTCCGTGGGATTCTCCAGGCAAGAATACTGGAACGGGTTGCCATTTCCTTCTCCAGGGGATCTTCCTGACCCAGGAATCAAACCCAGGTCTCCTGCATTGCAGGCAGATGCTTTAACCTCTGAGCCACCAGGGAAGACCTATCTAGTTTATTTTCCTACACTTGAGACTATCTGCTTGCCTGCTATGTTCTATGAAATGCTGGGTTTTGCAAATCAAAGGTACACAATAGACATCCTTGATGTTTTAAAGTTCTGGAACCAGTATCTGCCTGCCATATTGTTGCTGAGTCCTCCACAAGTTCTTATTTCAGATGTCAACACCAGTCCTACTCTGTACAAAACAGACAGACATGGAGGACCTTCTGCTTCATTTCTGTGGATTTATTAAGGAGACTAAATTAATTCTGTGTTTAATCTCCTTCAATCTAAATTATGTCCAGGGGACCCTGACTTTCAAAACTAAACTTGATCTTTGATAGTATTCGTAGTCAGTTGCCCCTGTAGTTATTCTAAAACTCATTTAAAATGACATTTTTACTGAAAACAAAATAAATATTTATTTATTATAGAAAAGACTTCACATAATAAAACAAAAATCACTTATAATCACTTTTTGGTTTCTACGTAATTCTTGCAATTAGGGAGCCTTTATGATAGTGGGACAACATGAACATAGTATGGATGTACATATTGGCTTACCTGGTGGCTCAGTGGCAAAGAATCCACCTGCAATGTAGATGTGGGTTTGATCCCATGGATGGGGAAGATCCCCTGGAGAAGGAAATGGCAACCCACTCCAGAATTCTTGCCTGAGAAATCCCATGGACAGAGGAGTCTGGGGGGTTACACATTCCATAGGGTCCCAAAGAGTTGGACACAACTTACCAAATCAACAACAACAAAAACAAATTATATGCACTCATTAAGTAAATTATTTTAGATATATTCTGAGCTATATATTTGAATGCCAATACAACTTCATTAAAAACACTAGCTGATATTGCAGTCCATTTCAGCAGAAAGGTCTCCTGAGTACCTGGATTCTGTTCTATTATAAAAGTCTCTGAAGAAACTTGTCAAAATTTGGAATGACAGTACTTGGCTATTCCAGTGGAAAAATCATTTTCACTTCCAAGAAATACAGCACAAATTGTTCTTTTTCCATATGCTACAATATTCAGTATTATCACACCTAAAGGACATTCCATGGACAGATTTAAAAACCACAAACACTTTTGTTGAGACTATCCCAAACGTAGACATTATCTTTGAGAAAATAATCATCTTTATAATCTCTAAATAATCTCATGTGAACAACTTGATCTTTTAAATCTGTAATTTTCATGATGCTCACTATTTCTGTGTGTGTGTGCCTAAGAGAAAGAGAGAAGAGTTGATTTTGTTGATGCTTTTCTAATACATAGATAAGTAAAACAACATTTTTACTCTGAACGTGTAAGCTAAACATATCCTTTCTTCATGAGATGTTTTTTTTTAAAGGTTATATATGCCTTTCTTTTTTTGAAGTAAGCAGAATTTCATTATGGAAATATCTACAGATAAAGTATGTGTGAAATAATGAAATATAATATTATGAAAAATGAAACTTATAAATACAAAATTATAAGCTAAGTGTCAATGACCTGGCTTACGCAGACTTTCAACTCTTTGGCAGACTATTCTTTTTTATTTTTATTATCTTTATAGTTTATTATCCTTTATACTGATATTATGTATTTAAATAAAATTTTCATTCTCCCTAACTTCAGTGTTCATTTAGGCATACAATTTGAATGATCTTGCTAAATATTTTTCAAGAAGTCCTTTTTCTAACCAGTCAAAGTTCTCCTCTCAACTCTCCCTATATATTCCGTATAAATATCTAAATTGGTCTTAATGTTTGTGGATTTATTGTACCCAAAGTCTATCCATATTCTCTATAGTGTGAAACTTTCTCCAAGTTTACAATGTCTGCATTTTGCAACTTCAACTCTAGAAAATCACTGTGAAAATTGCTAGAGTTGTCTCTTCTCCAGGGAAATAAACTTGGGATCAATTATTATTCTACACCTCAGAAACATTTTCAAATTTGTGAGAAAACAAAATAACAGACTATCTAGTTATATTTATTTAGTATATAATAAAGCCCTAAGAAAAAAGGTAATATTTCCCTTGTGTTTTTAAATTTTTCTCTTCACTTACTTCATTGTTAGTATATATCACTTGCTTTTTGATAGCCTAATTTTTGTTCCTAATTGGAAAATCTAGGCTTATTTTTCCGTAAGAGATACACAGATTATGTGTATTTTCCCCTCAATGTGTATCTCATGTGATGTTTCCTGCCTGCATCACAAACCTGCCTACATTTACTACCACTATTGTTTATCTAATGTTACTGGTAGTTTTTCTATCTTCCAGATAAGAATAAGCTGTGCATTTTATATCTTAAGAAAACCAAAGAAACTAGATGAATAAATGTTAGAATTCATAAAGCATTTCTGTTTGACAGAAGTTAATAGCTTCCATTAACCAATAGTAATTGGAAAATAAGAATTGAGAGAAAACCTTACTCACATGGCAATAATTCCTACCACTCCTACACTAATTTGCTTTGGACAGTTATTCTTATTCTTACTACTCTATTTCTACTCCTAATTCTTCTCTTAACATGGTCACCGAGAGGTGCTGCAGTACTAGTACTGCTAATAAGTGCGCTAGGACTTCTCTTCCTATTAGACCATGGCAATAATAAACCCCAAGGGTTTAATTGTGGTAAGCTTCCCTGGTGGCTCAGAGGTTAAAGCATCTGCCCGCAATGAGGGAGACTCGGGTTCAATCCCTGGGTTAGGAAGATCCCCTGGAGAAGAAAATGGCAACCCACTCCAGTATTCTTGCCTGGAGAATCCCACGGACAGAGGAGCCTGGTAGGCTACAGTCCACAGGGTTGCAAAGATTCTGACACGACTGAGTGACTTGACTTCATACGGGTATAAATAGGAGAGGGCTCTATGAAGAAAACAAAACAATACCTGAAAGTCAGGAAAAATAAAACCCGAGTTAAAGATATACTATATTCTTGGATTGTAAAAAATGAATTTTTCAAAAAACTTCCTACATGCTAAATTAAAGATTTACTACAATTTCGATTAAACTTAAACAAAATGATCCTGAAGTTTATCCGAAAGAAGAGAAGAGTTGTTTTAATTGAGAGACTATGATGGAGACATACTTCATGTGCTATTTCAAAGAAGTGTTTATTCATTCACTTGTGAAATATTTAATGAGTTCCTTACTTAGTGATAGACATTCATGACACAGCAGCAGACAGGTAAACTTTCTCCCTTTGTGAAGCTTGCAATCTGATTGACAATATCAAAAATAGACTAGTCAACACATAAGTGAATGATAATTTCTGATTATAATTTCTGTGAAGTATATTGTAGAACCCCAAACAGAATGACCAGGAAATATCATTTTGAGGAAGTGACATTTGAGCAGAAACTCCAAGATGAGAATCAGCCAGCCCTTTTTTCGCACAGATGAGGGAATAATATTCCTAGTTCAAGCTACATGACTCAAGCAAGTTCTTTAATTTCTCTGTCCTATTCTTTATCTGAAAAATGAGGACTTTATAGTATATATCTTATAAAAGTGTTAGGAAAGTGAGTTATTCTTTGTCAAGTACTTAAAACAATGCCGGAAATACTGTAAATATTCAATATTCAATAAATGCTGAAAAACTTTTAATAATGCCTGAAACTTCACTAAAAATGAATAGAGATAAACAGAAAATCTAGCCACTTTATATACAATTTATCCTCATTGGCAATGCAGTAATAAGTGGAAATCATTTGATTTTGTTCATTACACACATTTAAAATCATTCTACTTAAAATAATATAAAAGAGTAGACTTACAGAACTAAAACCCAATCACTTTTATTTCAAATATTGTCAGAATGATTCAATGTGCTTAACTTAAAATCTTGGAAAAATTTTTATTTTTTAACAAAATTTAATGCTTAAAAAAAGACAGTGAAAACCCAAGAAATCCAGAAAGCAGGAAATCTGAGTTCCTTTATCAACACTCCCACTCAGATTCTCTGCTTGCCACCTTGTAATTCATTCAGGCTTTCATTTTCTTATATGTAGAAAAAAGTCACAGAGAAATGAACATTTAGAAACTTGTAACGTTTCTCAATATAAAATATTTTTGCATAGCTCAAGTCTGAATCTGCATCTGAATTATCAATGAATGGTTTTATGATTCTCCAAAAAGAGTTATGATATGTTCATTTGGGGAAGCTATAATAAGCTGATGTTTTCATGGGAGCTGGAAAAATAAATACCAACGTGTTATAAGAAATGCTATAAATTTTATATATATATATTTTTAAATTTTGCCTTTAAATTTTCTAAAATAATGATAATAATAGGAATATAATAGTAATAATGAATATAATACATTCCCCCTAGCAGATGCAATATCTCAGGCACATCAGAAGTTCAAGGGAAAGAAAAACTATGAAACTGGATGACTGCTGCTGGAGGTAATTGGTATATGAGAGAAATAAAAGGAAAGTTTAAGCATGAGATGATTAGTCACCAACTTTTGAATTGCAGTGTTGGAGAAGACTCTTGAGAGTCCCTTGGACTGCAAGGAGATCCAACCAGTCCATCTGAAAGGAAAACAGTCCTCAATATTCATTGGAAGGACTGATGTTGAAGCTGAAACTCCAATACTTTGGCCACCTGATGCAAAGAGCTGACTCATTTGAAAAGACCTTGATGCTGGGAAAGATTGAGGGAAGGAGAAGAAGGGAACGACAGAGGATAAGATGGTTGGATGGCATCACCGATTCAATGGGCATGAGTTTGTATAAACTCTGGGAGTTGGTGATGGACAGGGAAGTCTGGCATTCTGCATTCCATGGGGTTGCAAAGAGTTGGACATGGCTGAGTGACTGAACTGACTGAACATCTGAATTGATGCTTTTGAGCTGTGGTGTTGGAGGAGACTCTTGAGAGTCCTTTGGACTGCAAAGAGATCAAACCAGTCAATTCTAAAGGAAATTGGTCCTGAATATTCATTGGAAGAACTGATGCTGAAGCTGAAGCTCTAATACTTTGGCCACCGGATGTGAAGAACCACTCATTGGAAAAGACCCTGATGCTGGGAAAGACTGAAGGCACTAGAAGAAGGGGGCGACAGAGGATGAGATGGTTGGGTGGCATCACTGATTCAATGGACATGAGTTTGAGCATGCTCCAGGAGCTGGTGATCAACAGGGAAGCCTGGCATGCTGCAGTTCATGGGGTCGCAGAGTCAGACATGACTGAGCGACTGAACTGAACCGAACTGAACATCTATGGACAAAATCCAAGAACCCCCTTCAGCTGTCAACAAAGTTCTTTTAAAGTGTATTGCAGAAAAAACCATGCATCAGGTCCAGCACATAATTTTAATTGAGTTCTGGAGGAGGTTGAATGCTCAACCTGGGAAAGTCTGGCACACCACCCTGAGCCCTGATTAGAGAAATGTGAGGTTTGGTGATATCGGATGAGTATTCCTTACTAAATGTTTCAGAAAATCTTGAATCCTCAGATTGCTCTGAATCCTTTGGGTGTGCAGGATTTTCTCTATATTCTGCTCTAGCACACCTCTTTTCTTGAAGATGATTCAGAGATCTCTTCTTTCAAGAAACATGTACACTGCTGTGCACCACAACATAACTCTTAATGACCCAGTCAGGAAGCACTGGCCCTGCTAAAACAGGAAAGAGATGATACCCTCTTTGAAATGCCTGTAGGATCTAATATAATCAGGAGTTCCCATAGTGAAAGAGTACAATGTAATCAACTTGTCACAAAATGGCTGGTTAGTTTCCTTGAAAGATAATTTTGTATTGGATGCTCAACTTTGACCAGACTTTGATTGTATATCATCAGTGATGGTAATTTTATCTGTATTATTTTCTTCTTTATTTTCTTATAAGGAGTAAGGGGAGGTTCAGGTTTTCATGTCTGGGTCTTCAGGCTCTAGGAATGTCCAGCTCTTGGACATTCATCACATCCCAGCTGCTGACTCTGGCAGTGGTCATTTGGCTTCTTCATCCAGATCTTCTGCAGCAGCTGCTCTGTCATCCTTAGGTACTGGTTCCTCATTCAGCTCCAGCTGGCCCATGTTAATTGGACCTATGCATGGTCTCCATTTCTGTCATCATAGCACTTCCATTATTGTACTCTTTGTGCCAACACTGGGGTAGCCAATCATAGATGTTGACTTTTGCCAACTGGTCATTTTCTCTAATTTGGTGCTCCTTTCATTGTGAATGCTCTCTTGGGCACAGTAACATATAGTGCAAAATTCTTTAAACTTCATTCCTTTTCAAGTAGATCCAAATTCTTCAACTGGGGCTTTCTGCAAAACACACACAGCAAATTTTTTTCCACTACTGATATTCTAAAACCATAAGGACTCCAGGGCACTTGTGCTGCTTGCTATACAGCCTGAATCTACTGAAGATGCCTTTCCTATTCTCCACCCTATCCAAAACTAGCAGTCTTTTGTATCATCCAGTAAGCAGAGCACAGTAACCTTTATGAGTATGAAATATGCTACCTATGAAACTTTGAGAGGTCTTCTACCAATGTCATCCTTCTTTTTTTTAGTGGTGGAAGGTATATGGTACTATGTATATATGCTTTTCTTTGAATAACTTGTCTAAACATGCAACAGCCAACTGGATCTCAAAAATCTTCACTGAAAGGACAGATCCTGAATCTTCATATGTTTTATCTTCTATTTTCTGTAGCATATGTGACTTTCCATGGCCTCCAGCATGGGTAACACGTTGTGGTCACTCAGTTTAACATGATGTCATCAATATAGAGGATGGGGATGATATTCTGCAGAATGACCAGATGGTAAAAGATTCTCTGACTATATAATGACAGAAGGCAGGAGAGTTATCATATCCTGGACCTAGGCCATAAATACATACTATTTTCTGTCCCAAATAAATTTGAAGTGTCTAACCCTCTTTCCTGATAGGGATGGAAAGAATGGATTCATCATATCAATGAGTGCATACCATATACCTGAGACCATGTTAATCTGCTGTAATAAAAATGTAGGCGCTGTAGGAATGGGAGAATTTATATCCTCCTACAGGATCTGATTACATCCTTCATGTCTTTAAGGATGGCTCAAATATCTGCCACCACATCACTTCTGTTGCTGTGATGTAATGTTTTTATTTTACAATCTTGATTGGGAGACGGTTAGTTTTAGTGCCTTTGACTTAGCTTTTCCTCTTATAATAGCTCTTATACCACAAGCGCAGATAAAATAATTGCCATTGATTATATCCAATCAAAATTCTGGAGCACTATACCAAGGTCATAGGATAAAAATCTCTGGCACCTACCAAGCCCCACAGCAATTGTTGCCAAGAGCCTCCAGATCTAAGCCGGCCAGTTCTCTGACCTCCATTCTAGGTCAAATACCTAATATATTACACTACAGCATCCTAATCAATCACCAAATGCCAGCATTCTGATAGAAGTTTTCTCTGTCTTGAGGCTATAAAAATTGGTCACTAGACTGTGAAAGGGTTTGGCTCTCTGCAGCTGGCCTGCTGTTCTAACAGCATCTCTCAGTCTAATAAACTTTACTCTCCTTTCATTCTGTCTCATGTCTGGAAGTTCCTTTCCAACCCATGCACCAGTAGCAGCGAAGTTGCTCAGTCATGTCCGACTCTTTGCAACCCCATGGACTGTAGCCTACCAAACTCCTCCATCCATGGATGGAGTTTTCTAGGCAAGAGTACTGGAGTGGGTTGCCATTTCCTTCTCCAGGGGATCTTCCTTACCCAGGGATTGAACCCAGGTCTCCCGCATTACAGGCAGACGTTTTACCATCTGAGCCATCAGGGAAGTCCACACTGACCATGACAAAAAGCATGGTCAACACTGAGCCTCCAAGCTCACTTAGTGACAAGCTAATATTATACCCATTTCACTCTGGCAGTGGCAGTGATTTATCTTGATTGTGTTAAATCATGACCATAGGTATATTTTCTCTTTCTTACCTACATGGCCGTGAGCAGTTTATGGAATGCTTGATCTACCAGCAGAGTGTATATAACATTACATCAGACTAAGAAATTCACTTTAAATCAGCAAAGGAAGTTTATCAATGAATGCATGGTAATGGGATCCATGAGTTATATCATGTTGCATTACTCAGAAGTTGCTGGCTTGAGAGAGTGATGGGATAGTTTTTTGAAGGCAATAACCAAGGCACCAACTTAGAGATGCTACTTCGTATGGATTAATCATCATCTTTAAGAATACATTATACACACTAAGTCAACAACTGGTATATAATTCTGTGTTATCAGTAAGTAGAATACTTGGGTATGGAATGTAAACTAAGGGCAAAAGTAGAAGTAACTCCACTTACCATTACCATCCCAATTACCGCTTACCATACAGGAACCAACCTGGGGAATATGTGCTTCCTGGCCCTGAACCCTAGGATTAGACGCCCTAGTTTCCAGATAGGCATTGCTTCCAACACAGGTCACAGAAAAATTCCCATAAACTAAACTACAGCTGCTGATGTCACTTCTGTCTCTTCCTTTTAAGATACCAGAAGTCAAGAAAAGGGTTACCACTTTGTTGGAGGTAAATTGATTCTGCTTATTAAGATTCCGTTGCTGCTATGAAATGGGGAAGGGATCATTTGGCATCAGGTGATCTACTAAGCAGGGTGACAATATACAACACGACGTACTCCTTTTCCTAATTGGAACCAGTCTGTTGTTCCATGTCCAGTTTTAGCTGTTGCTTCCTGACCTGCATACAGGTTTCTCAAGAGGAAGGTCAGGTGGTCTGGTATTCCCATCTCTTTCAGAATTTTCCACAGTTTATAGTCATCCACACAGTAGAAGGCTTTGGCATAGTCAATGAAGCAGAAATAGATGTTTTTCTGGAACTCTCTTGCTTTTTCCATGATCCAGCAGGTGTTGGCAATTTGATCTCTGGTTCTTCTGCCTTTTCTAAAACCAGCTTGAATATTTGGAAATTCATGGTTCACACATTGTTGAAGCCTGGCTTGGAGAATTTTGAGCATTACTTTGCTAGGATGTGAGATGAGTGCAATTGTGTGGTAGTTTGAGCATTCTTTGGCATTTCCTTTCTTAGGGACTGGAATTAAAACTGACCTTTTCCAGTCCTGTGGCCACTGCTGAGTTTTCCAAATTTGTTGGCATATTGAGTTCAGCACTTTCACAGCATCATCTTTTAGGATTTTAAATATCTCAACTGGCATTCCATCAACTCCACTGCTGCTGCTGCTGCTAAGTCACTTCAGTCGTGTCTGACTCTGTGTGACCCTACAGACGGAAGCCCACCAGGCTCCCCCATCCCTGGGATTCTCCAGGCAAGAACACTGGAGTGGGTTGCCATTTCCTTCTCCAATGCGTGAAAGTGAAAAGTGAAAGTGAAGTCGCTCAGTCGTGTCCGACCCTTAGTGACCCTACGGATTGCAGCCTACCAGGCTCCTCCATCCATGGGATTTTCTAGGCAATAGTGCTAGAGTGGCTTGCCATTGCCTTCTCCATCAACTCCACTAGCTCTGTTCATAGTGATGCTTCCTAGGCCCACCTGACTTTGGAATCCAAGATGTCTGGCTCTAGGTGGGTGATCACACTTACACTCTTGAGAAATCTGTATGCAGGTCAGGAAGCATCAGTTAGAATTGGACATGGAACAACAGACTGGTTCCATTTAGGGAAAGGAGTACATCAAGGCTGTATATTGTCACCCTGCTTATTTAATGTATATGCAGAGTACATCATGAGAAACGCTGGGCTGGATGAAGCATAAGCTGGAATCAAGATCGCCTGGAGAAATATCAATAACCTCAGATATGCAGATGACACCATGCTTATGGCAGAAAGTGAAGAAGAACTAAAGAGCCTCTTGATGAAAGTGAAAAAGGAAAGTGAAAAATTTGGCTTAATGCTCAACATTCAGAAAACAAAGATCATGGCATCTAGTCTCATCACTTTATGGCAAATAGATGGAGAAACAGTGGAAACAGTGGCAGACTTTTCCAAAATCATTGCAGATGGTGACTGCAGCCAAGAAATTAAAGATGCTTCCTCCTTGGAAGAAAAGTTATGACTAACCTAGAGAGAATATCAAAAGACAGAGACATTACTTTGTCAACAAAGGTCCATCTAGTCAAGGCTATCATTTTTCCAGTAGTCATGTATGGATGTGAGAGTTGGACTATAAAGAAAACTGAGCACCAAAGAATTGATGCTTTAGAACTGTGGCGTTGGAGAAGACTCTTGAGAGGCCCTTGGACTGCAAGGAGATCCAACCAGTCCATCCAAAAGGAGATCAGTCCTGGGTGTTCATTAGCAGGACTGATGTTGAAGCTGAAACTCCAGTACTTTGACCACCTGATGAGAAGAGCTGACTCATTTGAAAAGACCCTGATTCTGGGAAAGATTGAAGACAGGAGGAGAAAGGGATGACAGAGGATGAGATGGTTGGATGACATCACCGACTCAATGGACATGAGGTTGGTTAAACTCCGGAGTTGGTAATGGACAGGGAAGCCTGGCGTGCTGCAGGTCATGGGGTCACAATGAGTCGAACACGACTGAGTGACTAGGCTGAACTGAACTGAACTGATCTACTTAGCAGACTCTTGGCACTCTTTCGTTCTGTCTGTTATAAATAGATAAGCATATCAACCATGCCTAAGACAGTCATGGTACTAATGGGGTAGAACCCACAGGGATGAGTATGGATTACAGCACCAGGTAAACCATCTAATCTAGCAAATGCATAATCAAGAAAGAAAAATATGATATACATATATAAATCTTATATACATTTATGTACTACATATTAAATATGTAAAAATTAAATTTAAAAAGGATATTGACCTAAATTAAATGCAAAGTAAATCTTATTTTATTATTTAATGATTAATTTCCTTCCTATGGTATTTTTTTCAACTTTATTGGAGGTATACTTAATATAGAAAAATTTCACATATTTAATATATCCATAACCTCCAAAATAATTCTTGTGTCTTCTTGTTTTATTTTTGTTTTTGTGGTAAGAATACAACATGAGATCTACCCTCAACTATTTTTCAGATGCACAGAACGTTGTGCACTAAAGGCAGTAGGTTATCCAGGAGATCTCTAGAACTTATTTATCTCATATAATTATAATGTTATCCCCATTGCCCTGTCGCTTCAATTCCTGTCAAGCATCACCCTATTCTCTGCTTCTATAAGTGTGATCATTTCAGATACCACATATAAGTAGAATCATGCAGTATTTGTCCTGTGATTTCTTTTGCTTGCCATAATGTCTTTTAGGTTCACTCATGTTGTCCAAATACAGGGTTTCTTTCCTTTTCTTTAAAATACTGAATTATATTCTGCTGTATGTATATATCGCATTTTCTTCATTCATCTGTCAATAGACATTTGAGTTGTTTCTAATCTAGGCTATTGGGAGTAATGTAGCAATGAAAATGAGAGTGCAGGGATATTTATGAAATATTGATTTGAAGTCCTTCAGATATATACTAAGAAGAAAAATTGCTAGATCATATGATAGTTTTATTTTTAATCTTTTGAGGAAACTCCATACTATTTCCTATAGTGGCCAAACCATTCTACATTCTCACCAGCAGTGTCTAAGAATTTAAATTTCTCTCTACATCTTTGTCAACCCTTCTTATCCCTTTTTTTTTTTTAACTGATAATCGCCATCCTAACAGGTATGAAGTGAAATCTCATTGTGGCTTTGATTAGTAGAGGTCAAATCACCAACGTAAGCCGGATCACAGTAAAAACAAGGGAATTTCAAAAAAAAAAATCTATTTATGTTTCTTTGATTATGCCAAAGCCTTTGACTGTGTGGATCACAACAAACTGTGGAATATACTTAAACAGATGGGGATACCAGACAACCTTACCTGCCTCCTGAGAAACTCGGGTGCAGACAAGAAGCAATAGTTAGAACCAGACATGGAACAACGGACTGGTTCAAAATTGGGAAAGGAATATATACTGTAGAGGCAATATATTGTCAATATACAGTCAAGGCAGGATATTGTCACCCTGCTTATTTAACTCATAAGCAGAGTACATCATGTGAAATGCTGGGCTAGATGAATCACAAGCTAGAATCAAGATTGCCAGGAGAAATATCAGTACCCTCAGATATGTGGATAATAACACTTTAATGGGAGAAAGTGAAGAGGAACTAAAAAGCCTCTTGATGAAAGTGAAAGAGGAGAGTGAAAACTTGACTTAAAACTCAACATTCAAAAAACGATGATCATAGCATCTAGTCACATCACTTCATGGCAAATAGCTGGGGGAAATGAGGAAACAGTGTCATATTTCATTTTGTTGGGCTCTAAAATCAATGTGGATGGTGACTGTAACCACGAAATTAAAAGACACTTGCTTCTTGGGAGAACAGCTATGTCAAACCTAGACAGTGTTTTAAAAAAGCAGAGACATCACTTTGCGGACAAAGGTCTGTCTAGTCAAAGGTAGGATTTTTCCGGTAGTCATGTGTGGATGTGAGAGTTGGACCATAAAGAAAGCTGAGCACTGAAGAATTGACGTTTTGGAACTGTAGTGCTGGAGAAGACTCTTGAGAGTCCCTTGGACTTCAAGGAGATCCAACCAGTCAATCCTAAAGGAAATAAACCCTGAATATTCATTGGAAGGACTGATGATGAAGCTCAAGCTCCAACATTTTGTCCACCTGATATGAAGAACTCATTGGAAAAGATCCTGATGCTGGGAAATATTGAGGGCAAGAGGAAAAGGGGACGACAAGGATAAGATGGTTGGATGGTATCACTGATTCAATGGACATGAGTTTAAGCAAGCTCTGGGAGATAGTGATGGCAAGAGAAGCCTGGCATGCCACAGTCCACAGGATTGCAAAGAGTTGGACACGATTTAGCAACTGAACAACAGTTGATTAATGATGTTCAGCACCTTTTCATATACCTGCTGGCCATTGTATATATTTCTTGAGGAAATGTCCATTCAAGGCCTTTGTCAAGTTTTAAATCAAGATATTTGTGTTTTTTTGCCACAGAGTTGTAGGAGTTCCATATATGCACTGGAAATCAACTTCTTTTCAGACATACAGTTTGAAAATATTTCTTTCTGCTTTGTAGGCCCTGGTGGTTCTTAGTATGAATCCAAGACACCCTCAGGAATAACCCTGAGGAAATTTTGGGAAAGAAAGGTTTATTACTTACAAGTTCTGGAAATTACATGCCACTCTTTGGGCCACACAGCAAGGTCACAGGTAGACAGAAAGGGAGAGAGAATGCAGAAGCTTGAGATTCTGCTTCTATTTGCAGTCAAGAGTGGGGGCCTAGGGTTTCATGGGATTACTATTGATAAATTTAAAATATAAGAATGAGAATTGAAAGTGCAGGAAGAGAAAAAGGAAAAATAGCCCAAATGGCTAGTTATCTAAATCAAACAATATGTTGGGGAAAAAAAAAAAAAGGCCTCAGTTGGTGCTCAGCTTGGCTTTTTAACTAGTTGTGTGGCTGAAAATGTGTTTATTCAATATAACCGTCATAGAAGTACCTCTTTGAAGTGGATGCCTCTGCAATCAGTTTAAGTCAGACATTTGCATTAAAGCAAAGAAAATTCAATTGTCAGGGCTTACACTAAAATTCTCTTGACTGTGTCCTTGGTTGTGTAGAAGTCTTTTTTAGTAACTTAGTTCCATTGTCTACTTTTGCTTTTTATGCCTGTACTTTTAGTGTTATATCCATGAAATCATTGTAAAAATCAATGTCATGAAGTTTTCCCATACATTTTCTTTTAGGAGTTTTATAGTTTCATATTTTACATTTAAATTTTGATACTATTTTGAGCTGATGTTTATGTTGGTGAAAGATTGGGATCCAATTTCATTCTTTTGCATGAGGATATACAGTTTCCCAAGAACATTTGTTAAAGAGATTATCCTTTCCTTGTATATGCATTCTTGTGGAAGGACAGTTTTCCACATATGCACTCATTTATTTCTGGGCTCTCTATCATTGGTCTATGTGTTCGTCTTTATGTCAGTACAGTACTATTTTAATTACAGAAAACATTCATAATATGTTTTGAAAACAAGAAGCATACATTACCTCAAACTTTGTTCTTTTTCAAGATCACTTTAGCTTTTTTGGGTCTTTTGCTGTTCCATATGAATTTTAGGTTTGCTTTTTCTATTTTTGTTAAAGTGCTATTGGAATTTGAAAAATTCCAATATCTGTATAAATCTGAAAAATTCCAAAAATCTTTAGATTGTTTCAGATAGTATGGACATCTTAACAGTTTTGCATGTGGATACCTTTTCATTATTTGTGTCTTTTAATATTTCTCTCATTACTGTATTATAGTTTTCAGTGTATAAATATTTTGTCTTCTTGGTCAAGTTTATTCCTAAGTATTTGACTATTTTTATGCTATTATAAATAAGGTTGTTTTATTAATTTCCTTTCTGATAGTTTATTGCTGTTGTTTAGTCACTCAGTCATGTCTGATTCTTTGTGACCACATGGACTACAGCATGCCAGGCTTCCCTGTCTTTCACTATCTCCCAGAATTTGCTCAAATGTCCATCGAGTTGATGATGCCATCCAACCATCTCATCCTCTGTCACCCTCTTCTCCTCCTGCCCTCAATTTTTCCCAGTATCAGGGTCTTTTCCAATGAGTTGGCTTTTTGCATCAGGTGGCCAAAGTACTGGAGCTTCAGCTTTAGCATCAGTACTTCCAGTGAATATTAAGGGTTGATTTCCTTTAGGACTGACTGCTTTGATCAAACACAAAATGATTTGTGTTACTATACACTGACAAAGAAGGTTGAGTGCAGAAGAATTGATGCCTTTCACTGTGGTGCTGGAGAAGACCCTTGAGAGTCCCTTGGACTGCAAGAAGGTTCAACCAGTCATATATTTAGGCACTGAGTGCATATGTATCCATAACTGTTATATTTTCTTAATGAATTGACTCTATTATCATTATATAATGATCTTTGTCTCTTGTGATAAAGGGATTTAGGAGTCCTGTGCCAGAAATGGAGATGAAATTCAAATATACACTTTTTGTTGTTGTTTTAAATCATGATATTACATGAGCTACATAAATCATCTTATATTTAGAATAGCTTTTCTTTTAAACCTATATCAACCTAACTCTAGGCTAAGTTAGTTAGTCTCTCAGTTGTGTCCAACTCTTTGCAGTCTCATAGGCTGTAGACCGCCAGGCTCTTCTGTCCTTGGAATTCTCCAGGCAAGAATACTGGAGTGGGTTGCCATTTCTTCCTCCAGAGGATCTTCCCAACTCAGGAATCACATCTGTGTCTACTGCATTGCAGGCAAATTCTTAACTGTCTGAGTCACCAGGGAGCCTATAACACTCTACATTTTTATTTCCCAAACATGCTTTATGTTATTGATGTCACTACTTACACATTTTCATATTGTATATTCATAAACTAGTTCTTGTTGCTAGTTATTCTTAACCATTTTGTTTTTTTAACTTTTATACCAGAGTTAAAAGTGATTTAACTGACACCATCAAAAATACGTAGAAAATTCTTAAGGAGATGGGAGTATCAGAGCACCTTACCTGTCTCCTGAGAAACCTGTATGCCGGTGAAGAAGCAATAGTTAGTTGTGGCATGTGGACTCAGTAGTTTCAACTTCTGGACTCTAAAGCACAAGCTTAATAGCTGTGGTACACGGGCCTAGTGGCATGTGGGATCTTCCCGGACCAGGGATTGAACCTGTCTCTCCAGCATTGGCAAGTGGACTCTTCACCACTGTTCCACCAAGAAAGCCTCAAATATAGCTTTTTACTGAGGACTACTCAGTACCAGTCACCAAACAGAGTATCTCAAAAATTAATTATGCAAGCTTGTAGATGCTATATATATATTACACATTTAGAAACAAAGATTCAGAATGGTGTGTGACTGATCATTTACATGGGTAGCAAGTGGCACAGTGAGGATTCAAATCTAACTAAAAAAAAAAGTTTTAATGTCTTGTGTTCAAACTTCCATGAAAGTAGCCATCATTTACAGAACTGCTGTCTATATTTGACTTTTAAGAGCGAATATATTTTGAAATCGCATTGAGTATGGAATAAATGCATTTTGAGAGATAACTTGAATGATGCCATAAACTGGAATAAAAGCCCAATAGTTAAACTCCCAAAGTCTTGAAATAGAAAAAAAAAAATTAGTGTTCTTTTCCAACATATGTTTTCCTTTGTTTAAATAATTTATATATCCTCTTTATTTTATGTGCAGCACTTTATAACTATCGAAATTGACACATTCTTACCTCATGAAGATGTTATGAAGACTAACAACAACAACAACAAGCATTAAGTATTTCAATAAAAATGTTTGTATTTTAGTGACAGTAGTATTTTGCTTTCAAAAGTATTCCTTCATAGTAAATGCTGATTGTTTTGCAACCATTTAAATCCATATATGATTTTCCAGACTTATAGATTAGATTGTGGAATTTTGAAATAAGATCTATTGTTTGTCCAGCATGTGAATGTGCAATAACTTGACCATACTAATCCTGGCAGAACATATAATATTGGGAGGATTATTAAACATTGAGAATCTGCAAAATAAATTAAGTTGAAGCTATTCATCACAGATGTTTAAAAAATCAGATCTATTTCAACATTTAAGCATATTCACCAGCCTTAAATCTTATATTTGGCATTCATTTTGGCAACAAAAAAATGTATAAGACTGTCATATAAAAATAACAAAAATATTGTTTATAGTTCAGAAATCTGTTTTGTATGAGTCTTCAGATTTTTGAAGCACATGCATTTGATTTCAGAATTAAATGAATTGGTACATATGGTGGAGGCATAAAACAGATTTCACATGGTTATCTGGAAATAATATTCATTTTAAATAAAAAATATTGACAAATGCTATTGGGATGGATGACTATGTAGACATCATTGAGGTTTAAAAAATGATTCACTTATTTCAGAAAGTGCACTGATATATGTGGTCAGTTTTATTATTTATATTAGGAAATAATAAGCATCAAAGGAAAATTATTTACATATTATCATTTTACTACCAAAATTAAATTTTAAAGTTTATGAAATTGCTATGTGTAGATTTTTAAGAGTAAATAATCCCTATAGGGATAAGCTAAAATCCTTACCTTCAGCCACCTTATTTTATTAGGAACAGCCAATGTGAATCAATTAGGAACAGCCAAGACACAATTACTACTCAAATGGTATTTGGGAGACCATATACAGTGAAACATCACTGGGATATATTCTTGATGTGGTAACTTCCTTTGCCCACGGTATGTAGTTCAGTAAAACGTTTAAGATACCATCTTCAGCTTCTATTGATAGCGATGTTGATATTCTCCTGCAACACTTTGTAGAAAGTTTTGTGTAATTTTTGCTGACACAGGAGCTTAGTAAATGCCAAATCCATTCAATTAAGAAGAAAAAAGATATAGAGAGTAAAGGAGCTTGACAAAGGTCCAACAGATATTTAAGGTTTTACTCTGAATCATTCTGTTCTCTTTTCCTCTCGTCTATCTTTGGATAATTATGAAAAAGAACCATGATAGTTTTCTGTGAGCAGAACCATGATAGTTTCTGTGAGCATGGCTAACCACAGGATATTTTTAATACAGATGTACATGACTGTACAAGGCAATTGTCCTTGCTGGTTTGGGGTTCATTTAGATTTGATTTTACTTTTCTTTTAAACAGCAGAGGTCTATCATCTCTGAGTTGACTCCTTCAGCATTCTAACGGACCAAACTTTTCATATAAAGATTCTCTTTCATCATGGATTTGTGCTAAATTTAGATTCCTCTCAAGTTCTGTATGCTATTTCATAACGTGCAGAAAAATATCCAGTCATCACTGTGGGGTAAGTGTGAGCTAGACTGACTATGAAAAGAAACTTTTCTATCCCTCTCTCATCCCCAACTTTCTATAATACAGTGGCACATCTGTGAGGTAAGAGGAACCAACACCACTTTTAAACAGAGACTAATTTTTAGCCATTCATGTATTAGGAAAAAAACAACTGTAAAATCAATGTCAAACTGCTTAGTCATTTCTTTCTTAAAATAATTGACCTAAAGTTCAGAAAAGTGCAAGAAAGACAAACCATTAGGCACAGTAAGAGAGGGATTACATTCAACAACGATTTTCTTTTAAATGTATTAAGTATTTCTGATGTGTGCAAGAGTTTCCCACCCCCGTAATAATTTCTCATTCACTAAGTCTAAGTAGATCCAATGGCTTTAGTGTGTTTGGAGAAATTGTTCATATATGTATCATCTCTCTCTCTCTTATGAATGCCAAATCATTTCAAAGATGATGCAACTTTCCAAAAATCTACTTCTTTCACCTAATTCTACCCATAGTAATTTAAGTCTTACAATCGAATTCTCTATTATTGTTTCTGTTAGGGACTACTTTTGACAATATTAAGGGAGATTTATCAGCATCACACAATGTTTAATAAAGCTCCATTAACTCTGAAGATTGTCTAGAACATTTATGTTCCCCTACTATGCTACTGGGGCTTCTCTTGTAGTTCAGCTGGTAAAGAATCTGCCAGCAATGCAGGAGACCTGGGTTTGATCTCTGGGTTGGGAAGATCCCCAGGAGGAGGGCATGGCAACCCACTCCAGTATTCTTGCCTGGAGAATCCCCATAGACAGAGCAGCTTGGTGGGCTACAGTCCATGAGGTAGCAAAGGGTTGGACATGACTGACAGACTAAGCACAGCACAGCACTATACCACTATACACCTAATCAATTATCAAATTATTCTCTCAGTTTCCCAGACAAGCCGACATGGCCAAATGGGCAATCTAAAATACTGCTACAAAGAATGTGACTATTTTTTCTCTAAACTGTTTTTGTCTTGTTTTTGAAAGACTTGCGATCAGAGCAAATTATACAAAATGAACAAATATCTTCAAATGCCATTTTTTTAATGTAATAAGACGGGAAATGTAATACAGATACTTGTGTTCCAAATAAAAGACCTATATGTCAGGAAAACTGTTTCATTCCATTACAATTTGAATCTACATATAAACAATTGGCAAGGACTGGTTGAAAGATGGTGTAGGAAACAAGCCATTCCCTGTGAAATTGAAGGTAGTGAGGTGGGTCTCTTTCTGCTTCCCTCTATCCTTTTGCTCTTTAGCATTACACTTCCTTCCACTAAATTCATCTCCTGTAAATCCACGGGCAGGTACCTAGGAGACTTCAGACCTGGCTAATAGCTACAGGTTAGAGGGGTAAGAAATAATTAACTATTCCTTACTATGAATCCACTATATTTCCTTCCAGAGCATTAATTCAGACCCAGGTTATGCTTCTCTGGGCAGTGGCCAGAGGAATTCAGACCACAGAGTACAGAGAGCATAAGGTAGTAATAACTCTATTCACCCAAACCACTTTGCCTGAAAGGACCCATTCACTGCTGTGAACAAGCCTGAGATGTGACCAGAAGGTGGGACTTGCTAGACTGACTGCATCATTTCTCACCTCCCAGAACAGTATCAGACCATGGAATTCTCTATAAATCAGGAGAGCTATTGAAAAACAGCTTGGAACACCATTTCTACATGTTCTGCAAGCACTGGAACTCTCTCTGTCTTGCAATCTCAAGTCTTGCATTGACTTGGGATTCTGCTAGCTTCACAAATGATGTACTTCCAAACTCTGTATTCATTTCACTATTTTACATTTAAAAGACCTCGAAAATAAGTTTAAAAATACACAAAGAATTGGACAAAAAAAATTCAGGTTTCAAAAAAAAAATTGTTAACTGAAAGTTCCAACAGACTTTTCATTTTAAGATGAAGGATAATGAAGGTGATAAATTTCAGTATATTTTTCCCTTTGTTGTTTTGTTCAGACCCCTTAAGGTTCTTAATTTTTAATCATGTTTCACATTCAAACACTGTATGATATTTAATTATTTTATTAAATTGTATTAACAACTTGAAGCTATTTCTCTGCAGCTGATATAAGGCATCTCAAACATTCTGCCAGCAACATTATCAATGCAAAGTATTTTTTTAACCTATTATCTTTAAGAAGTAAATTTCTTTATGTGGGAATGGTTCTTTGTCACAGAGTGAATTATCATGTTGAAAGCATTTTTTAGTTGCTTTCCTCATTTGATATGCCTCTTATACCTGTCCTTGTACAATTAATTCCATCTTGGACTTCGTATAGTTTCTGAACACCTTCCTTTCATCTCTTAAACCACATAGTTAGAATATCTCGTTAATCTCATGGGTCATGAGGCATTTTTTGATAACTAGTAGAAAATTAGATTCCTAAAATTGAATGGACATATGCGCCTCATGAATTTAGCTGATAACTCTTAAGCCTTGAAATATATTAAAATCTCAGCATAGGTCCTGGCCAAAGCCTCCAGTTTTTACCAACAGGAAAATGTATTCATTCACTCAACCCATCTCTATTGAACGCCTAATGTATGCTGGCACCTTGTTGGGCTCTGTTCCAGAAAATTTTTGAGAAACATCTTAAGAAATATTAAAGAATAAAAAGGAACCAATAGGAAGGGATAATTTAAATGTAGAAAAAAAAATGACTGAAGAACTTATACTCCAGGTTTAAGTGGATTACTTGGAGGAGGAGTAAGAGAAGGAGTTTAGAAATCTGTCCCTTCTCATTAGTTTCAATGTGGAGTGACCATATTTTCAGCTCCTGAGGCCCTTTATAGGAGCTGTGGGCCTAGACGCTTTGAGATCTCCGCTAGTTGCTTTTCCTGAGTTTTCTCCTCTCCCTCTGCCCCCTCAACCGGGTTCAGTAGGAATCAGTTGGAAAATTAAATTACTCACCCCCTTAATGTCAGCTCCCATATATTTCTTTCTCTTCCTGCCTCAGAGTACAGTTCAGTTCTTTAAGAGACATGCCTCTGAATGAAGCTAGCGTAGAATTCAAACATTCAAGAGAGAAACCTGTCAGTTTCAGACCTCAAAGGAGAGCTTCCCTGTAAGATCAAGGATTTTGACCTCTGAGGTCTCTCCATCTCACTTTCATCCCTTTCTTTTAATTCTCGGTTTAAAAATAATAATAAAAAAAAATGCTTTTCGGAGCAGGCAGAGCAGTGAGTCCGCTGGTTCCACGTCTGCTATAAGAAGCAGATTTTTGCACAGGGATAAGGTTACCGCTGGCAGCCCAGAACTCCAGCGGTGTGGCGGTTCAGACGCTGGGCTCCTCCCCTCCCCCGCCGACGAGGAGAGGCTCACAGACGGGTGCAAGTAGACAAGTAGCTGTTTTTATTGAATACAGAAGCTCCTTGAAAACTCTGTGGACTCTGGGGCTCTCCTGCAATTCCTTTCATTCCCAAAGTGCTGGAGCCAAGCACGCGTCCCCCGTAACTCCCTCCCATTTCTTCTCGGGGATTTGGCTAGGAGAGGAGGGAGGAGAGGAGTGGGGAGATGGGGGGTGGTTGGTGGGCTGGGCTTGCAGGGAGACCTGATTCTCCGGCAAAGGAAAGGGGGGCGGTCTCGGGGCCGCCCGCGAGGCGTGTGATTGGGTCTGACCTTCAGCGGGCTTGTCAGTTTCGCCCCGGGTAAGGGGGGCGCGGGAGGGGAGTGGGCGGGGGAGGGGGCTGCCCGGAGCCTCTCGTCCGGCCCACTGACGGCATGAAGCCTTTAGGGGCACGCAGTCCTCTCAGATTTTTGGTTGAAGCCCCTCATCTGCCGTCAGTCTGAAGGCTGGGCCCCGCAGAGGACAGATCGGAGGGTCCCGACCGGCGGGGCCAACCGAGAGGGAGAGGAGGGGGCGAAATACAGGAAGGAACAAGCCATCAAATTTAAGAATAAGCCCTCTGACTTTTCCCCCCTCTCCCTCCGCAATGGCTGTGTAGCAAACATCCCCGACGATACCTTGGAAGGGACGAAGTAGGTCTGCAGTCGCGATTTCGTGGGTTGAGTTCACTGTTGTGAGTGCGGGGCTCGGAGATGGAGCGGTGGTCCTCTAGGTGGAAAACGAAACGGTGGCTCTGGGATTTCACCATAACAACTCTCGCACTGACTTTCCTCTTCCAGGCTAGAGAGGTCAGAGGAGGTAAGAAAAAATGGTTTGGGGGAGGTGGGAGATTGCTGTCGGTCTTTCTCATTCTGTGCCCCTCCCCCCTTCCTTCTTTCAACTCCTCCCCCCACCCCCCAACAATTCTCTCAAATAAAATCCAGATTGTAGCTGCCACCAGGTTGCAAGTGAAGACTGGTGCGAGAGATGGATGTAGGCGGGACAGTAATGGGAGAAGAGGTAGCAGGAAAAAAGATCTGTCAGGCACAGAGCCTGCTGAAATGCCCTTCACCACCTTCCAGGGGCTTTGAAAAGAGGAAAAAATATTACCTTGAACACAGAGGCAGTTGTACAAAGCTTTTGTTTGAGGAAAGTTCCTTAGACTACCTTTTGAACACATCTGGTTTCTTCAGATTGTAACTAATGGAAGTCCTTTTTTAAAGGTGAGCTGAGGAGAGAATATAGAGAAAAGGTATAAAATGAACCTTGATAAAGTTCTTTATCTGGAACAAAGTGAGAAACAAGCTGTTTTAAGGATTTGAGAGAGACCAGGGGGGCATGAATCTTGAAGACAGAATACTTTGTGTGTGTGTGTCATTTTGAGGAGATAGAGGGAAAAAATGGCAGATTTAAAGAAATGGATGGAGATAGGAACAACAATCTTCCTGGGAATTTGCACCTTCCTCCCCTCTGTGACCCCCCACCCTCAACTTCTTCTTGCAGGTTGGACGTGCAGTTCTCTTGGAGAATGATGAAACTCGCCAAGCAAATGGGGTGGGGGCGGAGGAATAGGGATTGGAGGGAAGGGGAGGGGGCGTGGGGTGGGATGGGAGGAGAGAGGTAAGGAAAAGTTCCTACGTGGCACCACCAAATATTCAATGACCAGACCTGCTGGGAAGACTGCAGCTCTGTCAGTACCCGAGGAGGGAGAGCGACTTCACTCCTCCCCTCCGCCTCCTCCCTCCCCTTCCCCCGCCCTTTCCCTCAAAGGCATCTGGCTGGAGCGGTCCGTTAGGTGCTGTAGACACGGCTGGCGGGAGGACGGGCTCCTTTGGAGTTAAGGGAGCTTAGAGTAGAAAACAGCTTAGAGTAGAAAAGCAAGCTTTGTCGGGGTGCGCAGAGAAGTAGGGGTAAGAAGGAGGGCGGCGATGATTGGCTGAGGGAGAAACAAATTGTCAACCCCAAAGGCGCGGGCTTTAGCAGAAACCTGAGTCTGACCCTGGTGGGTGCCAAGATCTGAGTTCTCCTTTGTGGGAGTTAGCGCTCCCGGAGGCCGAACTCTGCGAAGCCAGGTCTGTATTTCTTCCCCACACTGTGATTGTTCACCTTCCTGAGGAGCAGGCAGGGATGGCTTATTCCTCTGTGACTTTTCCTGGCGAATAGTACAGTCAGAACCTCATTAGGACTATCTTTGAATTTTGGAATAAATCATGCTAATTATGTGGATTCATTCATTTCTACATTTTAAAAGATAAATAGTAGAGTCTTGAAACTGAAATCTATCAAAAGTTTGCACTATACCTTTGGTACCTGGTCACCAGCGGGATTGGTCGGTTCTGTCCTCAGGTCTGCCCTCTGCTGGTTTTCTTTATTATTTGGAATTAAAGCAACTGCCTCAGGATATAAGGCCTCCTAAAAATCCTTCTAAGTACAGTGATCCTGAAAAAGGACACTTAATTAAGGAAGAAGAAGTATCCTGTTTCCTTTTGAACTTTTCCAGCTATTTCTTTTGTCCAAACTTGGGACAAGTAGCATAATGGCAGCTTTTTGTGTTTAATATGGAAACTTAAGACTTTCTTCAGTGAAGACATGCATTGTAAACTCGAGACTTATCATAGGCATTCAGAGATTATTTCACTGAAGATGTTTCACTTCCACACTGGGGCTTCTTTAAAGCTCTTAGGATATCAGAAAGGTCAAATTTCTACACTTGTGATGCATAATTTTCTCATTTAAATCTAGCTGCATACCTAAAACTCTTTTAAACAAAACATCTTAGTACCACATCAAATAAATGGTAGAAAAAGAAACTTCCCTATTATTACAAAACCATCTAATGTGAGAAATAGCAAACTTTAAGGATCATGTGTAGTTTCTGTTTGTTATATTTGATGAAATATCTTGAAAGTTATATGGTTATTTGGATCTTCACATTAAGATTTGGTATTTGTTTCACCAAATTGCTAGGTGCCTATTCTTTAGAAGGAAACTATATTTACTTAAGCCTACTCTTGTAGGCATTCTTACCACCTAATGAAATTCAAAAAAGAAATACTATATTAATGCTTAAAAAGGAAACACTAGCCTGAATCATCACACAAAGGAAAAATAAACTCAGTGTCTAGTTCTCATGCTAGCATTTATATTTGCAAGTGCTGTAACAATTAGTTTCTAAATAAGGTATTGTATACCAGAATTATATTATATATTTATATAATTTGATTTCTCTGAGATGCAGTGGTATGATCTGATTGTTAAACCAAAAGATAATTTAAAGATAACGTTCATCTATTTTTTTGGATTAAAAAATGCTTAAGTCTAAAAAGTTCTGGGTTCATAATAAATTGGACTCTAAAAATATGTAGTTAGGATCCTAAAGCATCTTACAGAGAAAACCTTACAAAGAAAATTTCTTGGAGTGAATGAAAATAAAGTCAGTGAATTCACACAGTCATATTTTACTTTGCAAATCCAAACTCTGTAATTTAGTAATCTTTAACTTACTTTAAAAATTTTGGTATTTATTATGGTTTAATAAGAAGAAAAGAGTAAGCATTAGTTTTATATTTATTTGCACTAACTTCAGCATTATATTTCATATACTTACTTATGGTTAATATAAATGTTTTATCTCATGAATTTATAGATTTCATATTCAATTAGTTCAGTACTTATTAAGATAGAACCTGAGATTTACCTGGAATTTATAGTGACTGTAACTCATGATTGTGTTCAGATTGATGGTTTTATGATAGATGGTTTTAGCAGTTTTTAAAGGAGCTAAGCTAAATTGAGTAAAAAGAAAATATAATATCTGATTCAATCATTTTGTCACTAATTAAAATGGCATTCTACCTTTGGTGGTTGAGCCAGTACTGTGCCTTGCAAAATGTTGATTAATTTTATGAAGAATTTTCGAAACTTGTCAGTAGTTGATAGTGATTCCTGCTGAAGTGTTTTGAGTGCCTGGGATCAGCAGGTGAAATGGTGCTGGCTTCCAGAGTATGTGCTAATCCAGCTTTGGAAGAGATCAAGCTTGTCCCTTAGGTTACTCAATCAGAAATCGTTAAAAGATCAAATATGCTTCTGATAGCAAATGCAGTATCTTCTATGATTATTAATATTATTAATTATTAATTATTGTGTTTCCATTTGTTTTTTAAAGCAAAATCAACAAAGTCTGCAACAAACACTAAAGAAAAGTAGGTAGCTCATGAGAAACATCTTCCTGAATCTTTTATACAGATAACCTTAGTTTAGGTGGCACATATATTTCAGTTAATTATAGACACTTTCACAAAATAGTCTATTAGTTTTAAAATTAAGTATATTAATATTTTAATGTGACACTTTATAATTGATAGTCTGCTAGAATCTACTTTATAAAAATAATTCTGTAAGAGGTATACTCAGAGTTTTAAATAAAATTATGAAGTTGCAAAATGAGAAATGTATATATCTAACAGCATGATTGCTTATGATTTATATAATTAAATTTTAGCTTCTATGTTTGCTTCGATTTGTGACTAAAATTGAAGGGGCACATTATTCAAGTTATCACTAAAATATAGCAAGGCAAACATGGGCCCCTTCTTAAATTTGTGGGTAGGATTTCAGACAAAAAATAAGTAGTTGCTTTTCTATTCTTAAATTTTGTTTCTTTTCGGAGACAAATTTCTCTTAATTCTGGTTAACTTATTTAGGCATTACCTATGTAGTGATAATGAATGGATTCGAATCAAGTTTCAGTGAGAGTGTGTAATAAAAAGCTGAATTTTTTGAAAGAAGAAAAGGTGTTTAGATTTTTTTTAAAGAGAATGCTAGAGATAGAAATTCTTATAAAAATTCCAACTCCATACTACCTTCTCACTTTCCTAATGAGGAAACTAAGGCACAGAAAAATTCTTAACTGAATCCTGTCTCTCAAAAAAATATATTCATATAATAGTCAAGATTTTCCATAAATGAGTAGGGTGAAATCTGAAATAATGATAAAGTATCTTTAAATAATAGTAGTCTGACTTAATGGAATAAACAATTATTACTTAATTTGTGTGTATTTATTAAGTATATAATGACCATATATTGCTTAAATATATGTGCTGGAGTTTAGTGAGGATCGATTAAGTGAAAATGATGAATCAAAGAAACACAGGAGATTATAGAATGCATTTAAAAATTCCTCAATATTCTAAATTTAAATATAGGTAATTTTTGATAATTTGTATTGTTAATATACCTAATTGTGTGATTCTGTAAGATATGTATCAAAGTAAAAAATGCAGCAGTTTATAAACAGTATACATTTGTTGCTGGATTATGAACATAGTTTTTTTTCTCTCTAAAGTTCCTAATAGAGGACCCAATACAACTTTGAATTTTCAGGAAGCTAAGAAAGTTATATATTTATTTCAAATATGACAAATAATGTCGAATTTCTCTTTTCATGTTGATTTTATATTGATTAGGTGATATATATATCTAATTGTATGTTTTTTATTAATAAGTCAGATAATGAATTGATTTTTACTTGATATGGGTTATTTGTTTAAAGATAACCTTTTTTCCAAACAAGCAGTCAGCTTTGGGAAAAAAATAACAGATGTGCTTAGTAGTGCAAATTCTAATTCAAGTTTTTCCTTTTGGATTGTTAAAGTATCTAAAAGTACAAAACTACCTTTTACTTCGGGAATACATGGATAGTTAATTTATAGAGAAATACTTCCTCTTCAGGGACTACCATGATATGCGGTGCTGGCAATGGCTAAGATAGAGCTAGTATTTCAACCATGAAGCTTTTTTCTCTCTTTTGCGAAATTCAGTACATGTCCTTAAGGTCCTGAAGAAGATACTATGGAAGTTAATAGTTCTACTTATGACTAACTGTTTTATATGAATATAGGATTTTACACATATTGAGTCAGCCCTATCATTTAATATAATTTTTAGTGATGATGTTTAGGTATTTAAAAGCCAGAATCATATTATAGCCTTTTCTTTCCTGTCCATCTTTGGAGAAAGTGCAGTTGGTTTGTGATCATTAGGAATTCAAGGCAACTGCAGAGTTGGGGCTGAGGGCTGGTCTGCATTTCTGCTTTTACTCCTCCACTTCCCTCATTTAATACTGGGGAAATGTGACCTGAGCTGGGAGTGGTGAGAGGAAATCAAACTTTTTTTTGAGCATTGAAGTTTTGTCCCTTAGCAAAGAAGAAAGAGAGGTACACAAAGGTGCTATAAAAAGTTACAGTGCTCCTTAAGCTTTCTCCCTGAAGAGTCTATTTTAAATGCAGTTTTCAATGTATACTAAAAACTACGCTATAATGAATTTCCTAAATTTGGACTTTTTCTACTGATTTCTTTTGCAATTAAATTCAGAACCTAAAGGGTTTTGCTTTTTTTAAAAAAACTACCTTCTGTATTCTAATGCATCTATTTATTTCTCCTTTCAAAACCCTAATATGATTTTATTTTTATAGATAATTGTGATTTTTTTTTTTTTTTTACTTTCAGTTGTGTCAGAACTCAATGTGAATAATACTCTTGGGTAGAGAAGATGAAACAATTTTAAAGTGATTTAGTGAGCAGTATCTATTTATCAGTTGCAGTCTTTGGCCTACTACTGACTTGGCTAGTGGTTCTTTAGACATTGGCTGATCACCAGACCTACTGTTATCTGGTAAAATAAACTCTTTGCTTGCTGCGCATGGAATTAGAGACAGTGCTATTAATTTAGTAGAAAGAACTCAGAGAAAAGAAAGGTTATCGTATTTCAGAGTAAGAGACCAGTTTAAATACGACTTGACAATTGAGAACTAAAACAAACCTGTGTAAAAGTGCTTCAGCACAATCAACTTTTGCAATCCCTCAAACCTTCTTTTTTTTCTTTTTTCTCTCCTTAAAAAGCATTTCTTTCTTATTTTAACCAAATTTAATTGCTCTTGAATGGCCCTGTACTGTACAGGCCAATGAAGGTCCCTATTCATAGAACTTGAGCGTATAGGATGTCAGTGGAAGCCTCCTTCCTCTGTCTGACTGGTAAACTCACATCCGGGCTTCTAGGAGCAAACGTTAGACTGGATGAGGCAGTTGGCTTTCCTTTCTCACTCAGACTTTTAACAATTTCCCGAAAGGATGACTACTACGAAAGAGCAGTAGTTGTAATTCCTGACAGAACTAATAAGAATCTCTAGCACATTTTCCTACTTTGGCTCTTAGGTACCACTGCAGAGAGTCATAAGTAGTAGTGGTGCATGCTAAGTCGCTTCAGTTGTGTCTGACTCTTTGCGACCCTATGGACTGCAGCCCACCAGACTCCTTTGTCCATGGGATTCTCCAGGCAAGAATATTAGGGTGGGTTTTGCTGTACCCTCCTTCAGGGATCTTCCTGACTCAGGGATTGAACCCAGGTCTCACGTCTCTTGCACTGGCAAGCAGATTCTTGACCACTAGCGCCACCTGTGGTATTTGCCCTTAATTCTCTTTTCAGACCAACTGTGAAGTACAGCCTTCTACTTGCTGTCACTCTTTGAATACTGATGAACCTTCAAAATACGTCACTGGTTTTGAGGACAAATGTATAGTACAGATGGCCTAGCATGATGTAGAGTGCCCTTCTGTATGTCTCAGACTCAGGTTTCCCACTCCAACACCATGCACCCTGCACACTAGGCATGTTAAACCTCTTGACCGTCTTCTCCCCTGTCCTGGAATGCATTATTCTTTTTGCCTGGAATGTATTTTTCCTTCTCATCCATCTAGCAGATACTTTCTCATACGTCAAGATTTAACTCAAGCTGCATACTCCAGACAGATATAGTAACAAGCTCTAACACTGAATGCATGTGTCTCCTTGCAAGCATTTTTGTATAGAATCTCATTCATTCTGACAATTGTCTTCAGTTCAGTTCAGTTCAGTCGCTCAGTCGTGTCCGACTCTCCGCGACCCCATGAATCACAGCACGCCAGGCCTCCCTGTCCATCACCAACTCCCGGAGTTCACTCAAACTCATGTCCATAGAGTCTGTGATGCCATCCAGCCATCTCATTCTCTGTCGTCCCCTTCTCCTCCTGCTCCCAACCTTTCCCAGCATCAGAGACTTTTCCAGTGAGTCAACTTGTCACATGAGGTGGCCAAAGTATTGCAGTTTCAGCTTTAGCATCAGTCCTTCCAATGAACACCCAGGATTGATCTCCTTTAGAATGGACTGGTTGGATCTCCTTGCAGTATAAGGGACTCTCAAGAGTCTTCTCCAACACCACAGTTCAAAAGCATCGATTCTTCGGCGATCAGCTTTCTTCACAGTCCAACTCTCACATCCATACATGACCACAGGAAAAACCATTGCCTTGACTAGACGGATCTTGGTTGGCAGAGTAATGTCTCTGCTTTTTAATATACTATCAAGGTTGGTCATAACTTTCCTTCCAAGGAGCAAACGTCTTTTAATTTCATGGCTGCAATTAGAAGCAAGCTAATACTACCATCTTCATTATACCCATAAGGAAACTGAAAAACAGAAATTAATTGTCTTACTTAAGACCCTACAGCTACTGTGTGATAGATCCAGGATTTGAACCCAGACAATCTTGCTCCAGAGCTCTTGCTTTTGACCATTTGCCCATGTTTACTTTATTGTGTATTCTTTTTATATATAAATAGTTTTAAAAAATAATTTCATTTCTTTCTTTTTTGGTTGCCTTGGGTCTTCATTACTGTACACAGGCTTTCTCTCTTGAGATGAGCAGGGGCTGCTCTTCGTTTCTGTGCCCTGGCTGCTTACTGCAGTGGCTTCTCTTGTTACAGAACACAGGCTCTAGGCACGTGGGCTTTACTAGTTGCAGCATGAAGGCTCAGTAGTTGTGACTCACAGGGTCTAGAGCACAGGCTCAGTAGTTGTGGCACACAAACTTAGTTGCTCTGTGGCATGTGGAATTTTTCCTGTTCAGTTCAGTTCAGTTCAGTCGCTCAGTCGTGTCCGACTCTCTGCGACCCCATGAATCACAGCACGCCAGGCCTCCCTGTCCATCACCAACTCCCGGAGTTCACTCAAACTCATGTCCACAGAGTCGGTGATGCCATCCAGCCATCTCATTCTGTCATCCCCTTCTCCTCCTGCCCCCAACCTTTCCCAGCATCAGAGTCTTTTCCAGTGATCAAATCTTTGTCCCCTGCACTGGTAGGCAGATTCTTATCTATTGCACCACCAGGGAAGTCCTATTGTATATTCTTAATGATTCTGCACAGCCTCCCTGACTTTGCTTATGATTAAGGTGCCTTGGGGCCTAGCAATAATGCACAAATCATGCAGCTGTACCATTGTAAATATCATGTAAATTTGTGCAAATAACTTGAATGCTACCAAGGAAAAATATAAAGAGATTTTGGTGAAAGATGATGTCATAATTCAGGTGACTCTTCAGCTTGCACTAAATTTCAGTGGTGAAGGACCTGTCACTCTTCTCATTTTGGGGACAAATCTAAGCCTTAATGATGGCAGAGAACCCAAGGGGAGTGGATGGAAGCTAGCATGTGTTACTTTATTCCTTTGACTAAGGGGAAGTTGACAGCTTTGTCTGTTGGTGTTCAAGGTTCAGCTTGGGGTTGGCCCGGTTTCATTAAGTAACAGGGACACTTACAAATTGCTGCCTGTTCTAATCAGGATCTATTACAAAGAACAACAGTTCTATTCCACTTTGGGGGACTGATGTATGGGAGTAAGCTTATTACCTTCAGTATAAAGTGTCAGATGTGATTATCTAAAAGCTGTTTGAATGTAATCAGCTGGGAGAATGTAACTGAAAGATACGTGGTCTCCAAAAAAAAAAAAAAAAGGAAACATTATAATTATTTAAAAAGTTCTTCTTTTATATATTAACCTTCCTCTAGGAGTTGCTGGAGGGTAAAGACTGTGATTTAGTTTTATTTCTTTCCCTAGTGTCTGCCAAGATGCCAGAATGCACACAGGATATGATATAGTCACCATTTAGATTACTAATTGTCTTCTTGCTTTGCTCATCGGGCTGGAACAAGGTTAAAATCTAGTTAATTTGGAGTGGTGTAAAGTGACCTCCTCGTGTCATGTTGCTAACAGTGATTCGAGTCCCCCTCCCTCTTTTTCTTTACTCACTCTCTGAAAGTGAATGAATTGCTACTTCTTTCCAGCTTTCCTCATATGGAAAATAGTTTTGCACAATCTCTCCAAAGATATTTTTATATATTTGAAGCTTTCAGTTGACCATACTATCTCTAAAACTGGACTTTGCTTTAACATAGTAATATGACTGATAAAATGCCATATGAAGTCATATTTTTGCTTTGACAGCAACATAAATCAGCATTTCACTTGTCTATTGGTGAACAGAAAAGTTTAATTCAAGTTTGATTTCAATATGTAAAAGTAATAATTGGGAAAATCCTGTCATATATCATTTTTCAAACCTTTATTTCAGTTTTCTATGATATTAAGGCTTGTCTGATTTTGCTTAATGACTATTAGGAAAAGTAGCCTATCTATATTTAGTGCATTATGATTATTTTAGTAAGCTAGTTCTTCAAGTTAGAAAGCAAACTGCATGTTGCATATATAATTATGTTATTATGAAATACAATCTTTAAGAAGGAGTATTTAAAATTTCAAATGTTTAATAGGATTAATAGTCTATAAGTGTAGAATTGTTTTGGATAAAAATATATTTTTAATATTTTATTCCTATCCATTGTATATTTTAGTTCCATTAAAATCATCAGGATGGGTATCATTATCTGCTTTATTTAGTGTGCCCTAAGCATGTAGATTTGGAGAAGGCCCTGGCAACCCACTCCAGTACTCTTGCCTGGAAAATCCCATGGAAGGAGGAGCCTGGTAGGCTGCAGTCCATGGGGTCGCTAAGAGTCGGACACGACTGAGTGACTTCACTTTCACTTTTCACTTTCATGCATTGGAGAAGGAGATGACAACCCACTCCAGTGTTCTTGTCTGGAGAATCCCAGGGATGGGGGAGCCTGGTGGGCTGCCGTCTATGGGGTCGCACAGAGTCGGACAAGACTGAAGCGACTTAGCAGCAGCAGCAAGCATGTTGATTGGAACCTATCACATAGTAAACATTTGGAAAATCTTTGTTGAATGAGGTAAAGATGTTGGTTGCAGCTCAGATGAATTGCTTTTCAATAACTTAATTGATAACCTGAGATAGGATATAAATTATGTAAATCATCTGTTGTCAGTGTCTGTGGAATACACTAAACAGATTTTTGCTGATACTGTCACGATTTCTTGGAAATGGCTCTCTCTCTTTTGCCTCCCAGCAAGCTATGGTCTTCTTGATGAATACTCGCCCAATCTGCTTACCATTGCTTTTTTACACAGTATTTAGTTATTATCTCCTCTAGGAATACCTCTTCTTAACCATGAAGACTAGGATAATTGACCTGGTGTAGTATCCTAAAGCACAGAAACCTTATCATAGAATGGCATCTAGCACTATACCTGGAGAATAATAGGTGGCCAGTAAACATTCATTGAGTGAATTAATGAACTCATAAGTAAGACATTTTTATTAAAGTCAAGAGGAGAGAAGTACTCAATTCTGGCTTGATATCACAATCATTTCCAGTCCCATCCCTGTGGATATTGACTGAGTAGATTTTGTACAGAATCCAAGCATATCTGCTTTATAAGTCTCTACGTATAATTTTGATGCACAACCAAGGGTTCATGAACCTTCTGAAATAGGAAATAAATGTATATAAAAATGAGGATGTGCCTAGTTTGTATAACAGGGTACTGGAAGTCAAGAGAAAGATTAATTATCTGCTATGTACAAATCTTCTTATACATACCTTATTGTCAAACAGAAGTGGTTCTGCATAAAATAAGTAGATCAACTGATCATGATATTGATAATGCTTTTTAAAGAAAATCCTTCTCTTCATATCATGTAACAAACTGCTGCTGCTGCTAAGTCACTTCAGTCGTGTCCGACTCTGTGTGACCCCATAGACGGAAGCCCACCAGGCTCCCCCGTCCCTGGGATTCTCCAGGCAAGAACACTGGAGTGGGTTGCCATTTCCTTCTCCAATGTGTGAAAGTGAAAAGTGAAAGTGAAGTCGCTCAGTCGTGTCCGACCTTTAGCAACCCCATGGACTGCAGCCCACCAGGTTCCCCCATCCATGGGACCCTCCAGGCAATAGCACTGGAGTGGCTTGCCATTGCCTTCTCCGATGTAACAAATTAAATGCCAATAAATATTTCTCTTCTCACCTTAAAGTCAAATTATTATAATGAATATATAATTTTAGTTTTATAATAAGCATATTTTAATAGCTTTGTGCTTCCCTGGTGGCTCAGCTAGTAAAGAATCTGCCTGCAATGCAGGAGACCTTGGTTCAATCCTTGGGTCTTGGGAAGATCTCCTGGAAGAGGGAATGGCAATCCACTCCATTATTCTTGCCTGGAGAATTCCACTGGACAGAGGAGCCTGCAGGCTACAGTCCATGGGGTCACAAAGAGTTGGACATGACTGAGTGATTTTCACTTTCAATAGATTTGACCACTGATAAATCAGACTTTATTTTCTTGGGCTCCAAAATCACTGCAGAAGGTGACAGCAGCCATGAAATTAAATGACGCTGATGAACATGGACAGCATATTAAAAAGAAGAGAGATAATTTTGCCTACAAAGCTCCCGATAGTCAAAGCTATGGTTTTTCTAGTAGTCACATACGGATGTGAGAATTGGACCATAAGAAAGGCTGAACACCAAAGAATCGATGCTTTTGAACTATAGTATTGGAGAAGACTCTTGAGTGTCCCTTGTACTGCAAGGAGATCCAACCAGTCCATCCTAAAGGAACTTAGTCCTGAATATTCATTGGAAGGACTGATGCTGAAGCTGAAACTCTAATACTTTGGCCACCTGATGTGAAGAGCCAACTCACTGGAAAAGACCCTGATGCTGGGAAACATTGAGGACAGGAGGAGAAGGGGGCGACAGAGAATGAGATAGTTGGACAGCATCACTGACTCAATGGACCTGAGTTTGACCAACCTCCGGGAGACAGTGAATGACAGGGAAGTCTGAATGACAGGGAATTCTAGCATGCTGCAGTCCATGAGGTTGCAAAGAGTCAGACATGACTAGAGGCTGAACAACAACAAAATCAGAAATGCCATACTTTTCAAACATTACACTTTCAACTGGTGTTTGTTCTACTGTTACCATTCTCAAAGTTGTGACTTTATTACTGCTTTCAACTTTCAATATAATGCTTTTTATGATATGAGAAAGTTCAGGATTAAAGCTGTTTAATAGCTGAGAAAGTTAAATGATCCCCTTCTTACAGTCACTGTGTTAGGTGTCAGGACTACAAAGATGGTAGGTCAGGCTCCATTCTCGTGGAGTATGTGTGTTACCAGGAGAGTGCTGGAGTGGAGGGTGTGGGCAGAGACCACATAACACAAGACCATAAAGGTATATTTTTCTGCATAGAATGGAATGATATGACTAATTTAAAGGTACAGAGAGGCTGCCAAGTTGGCATGGTCAGCACATACTCTCATATCTGTACATGACTAGATGGTTCCAATTGATTGCAACCATTGGATTCTCTGACAAATAACCAGGGAAGTAGAGCAATGCAGCTTTTTTCTGGATTATTTAATCCACTGTGAAGTGACCTGACATTCTCAATGGTAATTAGTACAGTTGAGTCACAGTTGATATGGAGTTATGGTCATAATGAAGGTGAAAAATGAAGAATAAATAATCTTCCTATTTTATAAAGGAGTATGACAAACAACCATGTACACATTTATAAAGTCTACTATAAGACAAAGTAGCCTAATATTTTTAAACCTTACAATGTGGTTGTTCTTGTTATTAACCAAATTATAGCATGTTTTAGAACATAAAGTGTAAATAGTGATTTTTGTTTCTGAAGATTAATATGTTGGACCAAAATCTCTGTTTTATCTAGATGGGAATAAGTTACTTATTATAAGCATTTTTAACTTATTATGATTTCTTTCAGGGAAAGTTATATCAAATAGAGTTTTAAAAATATATCATTAATTTACTTATAGTTTAAAATGACATTGATAGTCTGTCAGCTCCCAAAGTTTTATTTTTACTACTCTAGACCTTTCCCCTGAACTTCCCCTAAACTGCAGACTCCTAAACTCATTTAACTGCCTATTCAGCTGTTTCCAGTGGCATTTACTAAGTCATCTCAAACTTAGCATGCCCAAAACTGAATTGCAGGACTCCAGTCCTAAAGTCCATTCATCACAGTCTTCCCTGTCTCATTTAATCGCAACATAATCAATCATGATGTTTGAACTAAAAACATTGGTGTCTTGACTCCTTTTCTCTCATACTCCACTCTGGTCTGCTGTCTTCAGAATAAATCCATAATATCACAAAGTATTTCATCTCTCAGCCCAAGAAAACAGTATCAACAAAATTTTACATCTAGAAGGTTGCAATTTCTCCTTCTCTGCACTCTAATTCTACTCCAGTGCCCCTAGAGTCTGTTAACAGAGCAGTCACAGTCTTCTGAAAAATAAGTTAGCTGATGTTCTTTCTCTCTCTTTAACTTTCAGTGGTTTTCCATTTCATTTGCAATTAAATCTAAACTCCTTGAATATCCCGCAGGACCTATACAAGCTGCCTTCAACATGCCCTCATTGTTACTTCTTTGACCTCGTCTCTTATATCCCTGTATTTCCTTGGCTGGAGGTATATTTGTCTCCTTGTATTTCCTTCAGTGTCTTAGGTCAGCTCCTATTTCAAGTTCTTTGCACTTACTAGTCCCTTTGCTTTCACTGCCACTGCATAAAAATATTAAGGAGGAGGAAGAGCTCATGCCTTTTCCAAATTTACTCAAACTTTATTGAGGCTTTTCCTATCTTACATATACTAAAATCCACATCACCGTAACCCTTCTTATACTCATTCACTGATTTATTTTTCTCCTTTATTGTTGTTCAGTTGCCCAGTTGTGCCTGCCTCTTTGAAACCCCATGGACTGCGGCATGCCAGGCCTCCCTGTCCCTCACCATCTCTTGAAGTTTGCCCAAGTTTATGTCCATTGCATCAGTGATGCCATCCAGCCATCTCATCCTCTGATGCCCTCCTCTCCTTTTGCCCTCAATCTTTCCCAGCATCAGGAGCTTTTCCAATGAGTTGGCTGTTTGCATCAGGTGACCAAAATACTGGAGCTTCAGCATCAGTTCTCCCAATGAGTATTCAGGGTTGATTTCCCTTAAAATTCAGAGCTTTGATCTTCTTGCTGTCTTCTTGCTGTCTGAAAGGAACTTTCAGAAGTCTTCTCCAGCACCACATTTCAAAGGCATCAATTCTTCGGTGTTCTGTCTTCTTTATGATCCAGCTGTCAACACTATATGTGACATGGGGAAGAACATAGTCTTGATGATACAGACATTTGTCGGCAGAATAGTGTCTCTGCTTTTCAATACACTGTCTAGTTTGTCATAGGTTTTCTGCATAGAAGCAATTGTCTCCTGATTTCATGGCTGCAGTCACCATCCACAGTGATTTTAGAGCTCAAGAAGAGGAAATCTGTCACTACTTCCACCTTTTCCCCTTCTATTTGCCATGAAGTAATGGGGTCAGATGCCATGATCTTAGTTTTCTTTCAATATTTAGTTTTAAGTTGGATTTTTCACTTTCCTCCTTCACCTTCATTAAGAGGCTCCTTATTTTCTCTTCACTTTCTGCCATTAGAGTGGTATCATCTGTATATCTGAGTCTGTTGATGTTTGTTCGGTCTATCTTGATTCTGGCTTGTAACTCATCCAGCCCGGCATTTCTCATGATGTGCTCAGCATATAGATTAAACAAACAGGGTAACAGCACACAACCCTGTTGTACTCCGTTATCAATCTTGAACCAATCAGTAGTTCCATACAGGGTTCTAACCGTTGTTTCTTGACCCGCATCCTGGTTTCTCAGGGGGAAGGTAAGATGGTCCGGTATTCCCATCTCTTTAAGAGCTTTCCACAGTTTTTTTAATGATCCACACAGTCAAAGGTTTTAGAGTAGTCGGTGAAACAGAGGCAGATGTTTTTTTCTGGAATTCCCTTGCTTTCTCTGTGATCCAGCAAATGCTGGCAATTTGATCTCTGGTTCCTCTTCCTTTTCTAAACTCAGTTTGGACCTCTGGAAGTTCTTGGTTTGCATAATGCTGAAGCCTAGCATGCAAGATTTTAAGCATGACCTTACTAGCATGGGAGATGAGTGCAATTGTCTGATGGTTAGCATATTCTTTAGTACTACCCTTCTTGGGAATTGGGATGAGGATTGACCTTTTCCAGTTCTGTGGCCACTACTGGATCTTCCAAATTTGCTGACATATTGAATGCAGCAGCTTGATGGCATCATCTTTTAGGGTTTTGAATAGCTCTATTGCAATTCCATTTCATCCACTAGCTTTATTAAGAGCAGTGCTTCCTAAGACCAATTTGACTTTGCACTCCAGAATGTCTGGCTCTGGGTGACTACACCATTGTAGTAACACAGTTCATTGAAATCCTTTTTGTACAATTCTTCTGTGTATTCTTTCCATCTCCTCTTTATCTCTTCAGTGTCTCCTAGGTCTCTACCATTTCTGTCCTTTATTGTTCCCATCCTTGGGCAAAGTGTTCACTTGATATTTCCAATTTTCCTGAAGAGATCTTTAGTCTTTCCCCTTCTGTTGTTTTCTTCTAGTTTTATGCACTGTTAATTGAAGAGGTCCTTCTTGTCTCTCCATGCTTTTCTTTGGAACTCATAATTTAGTTGGATGTATATTTCCCTTTCTCTGTTGCTTTTCATTTCTCTTCTTTCATCAGCCATTTGTGAAGCTTCCTCAGATAACCACTTTGCCTTCTTTTCTTTTTCTTTGCAATGGTTTTGTTCACTGCCTCCAGTACAATATTACAGACTTCCATCCATAGTTCTTCAGGCACACTGTTAACTAGATCTAATCCCTTGAATCTATTCGTTATTTCCACTACATATTCATAGGGGATATGATTTAAGTTGTACCTGGCTGGCCTAGTGGTTTTCCTTACTTTCTTTAGTTTAAGCCTGAATTTTTCTTTGAGATGCTGATGATCTAAGCCACAGTCAGTCCCAAATCTTGTTTTTGCTGACTGTATACAGCTTCTCCTTTTTTGGCTACAAAGAATGTAATCAATTTGATTTTGGTATTGACTGTTTTGGTGATGTTCGTGTGTAAAGTCTTCTCTTGTGTTTTTGAAAAAGGATATTTGCTATCACCAATGGATTCTCTTGGCAGAATTCAGTTATCCTTTGCCCTGCTTCATTTTGTTTTCCAAGGCCAAACTTGCCTGTTACTCCAGGCATATCTTGATTTCCTACTTTTGCATTCTAATCCCCAGTGATGAATAGAACATCGTTTTTTTGGGTGCGTTAGTTCTAGGAAGTCTAATTCTTCACAGAACTGATCAACTTCAGCTTCTTCAGCATTAGTGGTAGGAGTATAGGCCTGGATTACTGTGATGTTGAATAATTTGCCTTGGAAACAAACCAAGATCATCTGTCATTTTTGAGGTTGCACCCAAGTACCACATTTTGGACTCTTTGTTGATTATGAGAACTACTCCCTTTCTTCTATGGGATTCTTCCCTACAGGAGTAGATATAATGGTCATCTGAATTACATTTTCCCATTCTCTGTTTTAGTTCACTGATTGCTAAGATGTCAGTGTTTATTCTTACCACCTCCTGCTTGACCACATCCAGTTTACCTTGATTCATGGACCTAAGATTCCAGGTTTCTATGCAATACTGTTCTTTGCAACATCAGATTTTACTTTTATCACCAGACACATCCACAACTGAGTATCACTTCTTCTTTGGCCCAGTTGCTTTGTTTTTTCTGTGGCTATTGGTGAGTCTCCTCCACTTTTCCCCAGTAGCATATTGGACACCTTCTGACCGGGGGACTCATCTTTCAGTGTCATACCTTTTATCCTTTTATACAGTTTATGAGGTTCCTACGGCAAGTATACTGGGGTGGTTTTTACTCCATCCTGGAGTGGATCATGTTTTGTCAGAACTCTCTGCTATGACTTGTCCATCTTTGGTGGCCCTACACAGCATGGCTCATTGAGTTTTGCAAGCCCTTTTGCCAAGGCAGTGATCCACGAAGGGGATTTTTCTCCTTAGTTCTCAAATATTTGTCATTTATAAAAAAGTTCAGTTCAGTTGCTCAGTCGTGTCCGACTCTCCGTGACCCCATGAATCACAGCACGCCAGGCCTCCCTGTCCATCACCAACTCCCGGAGTTCACTCAAACTCATGTCCATAGAGTCGGTGATGCCATCCAGCCATCTCATTCTCTGTCGTCCCCTTCTCCTCCTGCCCTCAACCTTTCCCAGCATCAGAGTTTTTTCTAGTGAGTCAACTCGTCGCATGAGGTGGCCAAAGTATTGAAGTTTCAGCTTTAGCATCAGTCCTTCCAATGAACACCCAGGATTGATCTCCTTTAGAATGGACTGGTTGGATCTCCTTGCAGTCCAAGGGACTCTCAAGAGTCTATTCCAGCACTACAGTTCAAAAGCATCAATTCTTCAGCACTCAGCTATCTTCACAGTCCAACTCTCACATCCATACATGACCACGGGAAAAGCCATAGCCTTGACTAGACGGACCTTGGTTGGCAAAGTAATGTCTCTGCTTTTTAATATACTATCAAGGTTGGTCATAACTTTCCTTCCAAGGAGTAAGCGTCTTTTAATTTCATGGCTGCAATCAGCATCTGCAGTGATTTTGGAGCCCGAAAAAATAAAGTCTGACACTGTCTCCACTGTTTTTCCATCTATTTCCCATGAAGTGATTGGGACCAGATGCCATGATCTTTGTTTTCTGAATGTTGAGCTTCAAGCCAACATTCACAGGGATCGAGTCGGCGTCCCTTACGTATCTTGCATTGGCAAATGGGTTTTTTACTACTAAGAAACCCATTTATTGTTCCTAATCAATACTACATCTGGGATTCTGTATTTTATGGATTTCTCTTAACCATTAAATAGGACAGAATAAATTGTGATCAGTGGGACCTGAATGCAATCGATTTTGTAGGGAGTCATATTTTTCTATTAGTTCTAGTCAGAATACTTTATATTTTTTCCCTGACCTTTCCAGTTTTGAATATTACTCTGTAGGTGATTAAAAAAACAAACAAACTAGTATTTTCACAAAATTGTAAGAAAGTACATTTACATTTGATCACTGTTTATCTTCTGAAATGGTAGTGTAGGTGATTAAAAAAGCAAACAAACTAGTATTTTCACAAAATTGTAAGAAAGTACATTTACATTTGATCACTGAGTGTTTATCTTCTGAAATGGTAGTACCAATAGGTTTGTTAGGTGTTTGATTTGATTAAGTATAAAATTCCTAAAACTTTAGGCTCCTATTTTATATTATCTTTGTTTATGTCATCCTCGATTTGATGCTATTCTTTGTTTGAGTATCAAATGCTTGTTTTTTCCAAAGAGCATAAGACACTGCTTCTCCAAAACTTGAGTCTTGAGATGTTTGTACTTCATTTATTCTTTTTTTTTTTCCTGTAGGGAAATGTATTCTCTAAACATAGGCTAAATGGCAAAGCATTTTTTATAGAACCCATGTTTCTACACTACAAACATACAAACCTAGGCATGTTTCCCATATCTAGGAATATTTAATGTAAACTGCACAACTATAGTCTTATATACTTACAATTTACTAATGTATTCAAGCCTTTTATTTCTCCCATTTGCACTTTTTTTATTTTTTCAGAACACAATGATTCAATTGCATAATATAGACAAAAAGTCTGGGTAGTTTAAGCCAAAAAGAATTGTGTAGAGACTTAAAGCATGTACATGATTTATATTGATTTTATTTTTGCCATGCTATATCACTTCAGTTGTGTCCGACTCTTTGTGACACCCCCCCCCATATCCCCCACCCCATGGACTGTAGCCTCCCAGGCTCCTCTGTCCATGGGATTCTCCAGGGAAGAATACTGGATTGGGTTGCCATTCCCACCTCCAGGGAATCTTCCTGATGCAGGGATTGAACCCTCATCTCTTATTCTCCTGCATTGGCAGGTGAATTCTTTACCACTAGGGCCACCTGGAAAGCCTACTTGTGTCATATAGGCATTTAAAGATAAACTTCCATACCTTTTTAAATATGGAAGAATCTAGGTTGATATGTTTTGTTTTCTAATACTTCATGTTAGTTTATAATACAAGATTGGTATGCGTCATGTGTGGGTTTGAAATAAATGAAGTAATAGCATCAGAGGTCAGACACTAAAATATTAGTTTTTTAAAATCTTCTAATAACACATTAGGGTTTGTCTAGAGTTATCTTAATGTTTATGTGATGCAAAGACAAAATTATTGAAAAGGAAACAATTTCAATGATATCAGTGCTTTAATGTCAAGTTGTATTGCAGGGTGGTAATGGGACAATGAACTTGACAGCTTAAGCTGTCAAAGTTTCAGGAAGCCTCCTGGGGTTGTATGTCCCTAGAATGACATAAGAACATGCTGGAGAGATTGCTAAGCATTGCATACTTTTCATGGATGATATCCAATGGATCTTTAGAAATTAAAAAAAAAACACCTAAAAAGCTAAAAAACAGTTTTAGAGATAAAAACTGTTCAGTCTTATACTCAACTGTAAGAGCTTTCGCAGGGTAGTCAGCGGAAATGAATATGAGGAATCAAGTGGATTACAGACCTGTGGAAGCGCTGGTGGCACCCGGGACTATTGGATGCTCAGAAAGGTTGAATTTTTGACAAATTTGTTAACAAAATTTTTAAGTATTCTTTTTATCGAGTACTTAGACACTATTCTCCAAGAATTTAAAATTCCATTTCTCATTTAATTATCAGTATTTGGTTAAGTTGAAGAGACTAAGTCTAAGAAGGGTAAGCAGCTTATCCAAAGTTACACGAATAATAAATACCACACTTGGGTTGGAAGTTGGGCTATCCCAACTGCAGGAATTGTTATTAACTGTTGTCTATTCACTTGTCGAATCTTACATTTTAGATTCTTTATTAAGGGCTTTTATGATTTTGAAAAACAACAGGATGTTGGTAATAGTTATATTATAATGAATAGTCAATTCTCTCTTATTTTTTTCTTTTGCCAGTCCTGCTTCCCACTACCACATAAACAAAATAGCTCTTCTGTTGTTTTATTTTTTTGAATAGAGCTTCAAAGCATTTCACGATTGGGTGGTAGATGGCTGATATCACTTTCTATGTCTTATTTTATTATTTCTCTCTATAAGGATATGCTTCATTTCTGGCCTTTGATGTGAGGTACAAGGTGAGAATAAGTGACTCACTAGAGTGGGGAAAACATCTAGCATTCTTTAGTAAGATTACTTCACACCTGTGTTCTTGCCATACCCGAATCAAATGGAAACAGCCAGATTTGTCAAGCTCTTCAAGGTGCTGTTAGTAAAGGCCACTTTCAACCCTCTCCTTGTTTCTTCTGAGACTGTTGAGAAAGAAACTTCAACTCTGGGGCAGAATGTGGCTGCTCATTTACTCATGCATTTATTAACCATATTTCTATTTTTTATTACTATGTGTCAGGTACTATGTTATTTATGAATATTACAGTGAACACCCATAGTGCTGATGTTTGCTGTCAGGGGATTTATGATCTACTGGGAGGCAGATATTAACCAATAAATTACAAGTTTAGCAAAGAGAGAGAGAGAAATTAGGTGGCAATCAAGACCACCTAATTAAGGAAATCAAGGCCATAATTTAGATATACGCTATGACTGAGCGCACACAGCCTAGAGTAAAAATAAATAATTAAGCAAAAGAACAAAATAGAGTGTGGAGCTATCCAAGGGAACTTGGGATCCTATGAAAGGGTCATATAACCCAGCCTAGGGGTAGATAAGAAACGATTTCCTGAAGAAAATCATGTTTAGGTTGATATCAAAAGATTGATCAGGTCTGAGTTCACTGCCCAGTTACACATTAGACTCATTTGGGAAACTTTAAAACATATAAATGCCTAGGGACCCTCCCCACTCCCTGCTCCATCATACTAGATGCTAGTTCTGGAGTTAGACCCATACATCTACATGTTTTAAAAAATCTCCAGGAAATTATATTGATAGGGTTGAAAAAGAAAAAAAAAAACTGAATTATCCTTGGTCAGTTGATGGAGGATTGAAAAAAGAATCTTCAACAGAGTACAGTAAATTTTAAAAACTTGAGAGAAGTTTGTTTCAACCAGAGCATAAAATTTGGGGTTGAGGAAGCAGGTCGGAATTCGTGTAGATGTCTCACTTGGAGTTTGTGGTTGTGCATTTTCATGGTGGCAATGTGATTTTTCTCAAGAAGTCCTCAGAAGCCAAGATGCCCCCAAGGGAGACTTTGAACACCTAAATTTATTCAGTGTTGATGTCTTGTCAAGACAAGAAGAGTTCCATTTTTTTGAACTCTGTACTGTCTTGTATCTGTGCTGTCACATTTGATATTTCTATTGCTTCCTCTTCATTGATGAATCTATTCAAGACTCAGCTTAAAAGGACCACATGGCAGATATTTTAGCTTTTGAGGGCCACCCAATGTCTATCAGGTACAAAGCTCTGTCCTTGTAGTGCAAAAGCAGTTACAGACAATAAGTTAATGAATAGCTGCAGCTGTATGTACAATATAAACCTTACTTATGGACACAGATTTAAATTTCATGTAAGTTTCATATGTCATACAATATTAAGCTTCTTCTATTTTCAACCATCTAAAAGCATTCTTATTTCATGTTCCAGAGAAAAATTTTAGGCAGCAAGGAGGTCTTAATACAGAAGCATAGTTTTCCTAGTATTATTTCAAATACCAAGTCAGTTCTCACAAAAACTGTTTCAGGTAGATATTTTTATTATTCTCATTTTACAGATGTTGAAACTGAGGTACAAAGCAGTAAAGTAATATGTCCAAATAATACAGATGCTAAGTGCCAGAGTTGGGATTCAAACCAGCCTGGTATTCCAACACTGCAATGCTGCTATGGACTACTTACTACTCAAGGGAGTATGTGCAGAAAAAGGAGGAATTAGAGAATAAACAGTCAAAGCATTTGTGTGACCTTAGAACAGTAATCTGAGCAGATATTGGAGGCACCAAGGAGGAAGGAATAAAGACCTGGGATAGTCTAATGGATGAGTGGAGGTGTTAAAGAGATCAACAGAACAAGACAGGAAAGACATACTAGGCCCTCACAAATTTTTGTTTCAAGACAAGAAAGTCCTGTGGGCTTCAGAGGAAGTTGCTTCTATGTTTCACGTTAATGTGTTTTACATTATACAATATTTTATATAGTACATGGGTGTTTGTGTGTGTGTATGCATGTGTACTTGTTCTCTTCTAGTTTTGGAAAAGGGCAGGCAAGTAAGTAATAGACAAATGTGTGTGTCCTCTGTTGCTCAGTCATGTCAGACCCTATGGACCATAGTCCACCAGGCTCCTCTGTCCATGGGATTCTCCAGGCAAGAATACAGGAGTAGGTTGCCATTTCCTCTTCCGGGGAATCTTCCCAATCCAGGGATCAAACTCGGGTCTCTTAGATCTCCTGCATTGGCAGGCAGATTCTTTACCACTAGTGCCACCTGGGAAGCCCACTAGGCAAATTAGTTCAGTTCAGTTGCTCAGTCATGTCTGACTCTTTGCGACCCCATGAACTGCAGCACGCCAGGCCTCCCTGTCCATCACCAACTGCCAGAGTCCACCCAAACCCTTGTCCATTGACTTGGTGATGCCATCCAACCATCTCATCCTCTCTTGTCCCCTTCTCCTCCTAGCCTCAATCTTTCCCAACATCAGGGTCTTTTCCAATGAGGCAGCTCTTCACATCAGGTGGCAAAACTACTGGAGTTTCAGCTTCAACATCAGTCCTTCCAATGAACACCCAGGACTGATCTCCTTTAGGATGGACTGGTTGGATCTCCTTGCAGTCCAAGGGACTCTCAAGAGTCTTCTCAAGCACCACAGTTCAAAAGCATCAATTCTTCGGCGATCAGCTTTCTTTATAGTCCAACTCTCACATCCATACATGACCACTGGAAAAACCATTGCCTTGACTAGACAGACCTTTGTTGGCAAAGTAATGTCTCTGCTTTTTAATATGCTGTCTAGGTTGGTCATAACTTTCCTTCCAAGGAGTAAGTGTGTTTTAATTTCAGGGCTGCAATCACCATCTGCAGTGATTTTGGAGCCCAGAAAAATAAAGTCAGCCACTGTTTCCACTGTTTCCCCATCTATTTCCCATGAAGTGATGGGACCAGATGCCATGATCTTCGTTTTCTGAATATTGAGCTTTAACCCAACTTTTTAACTCTCCTCTATCACTTTCATCAAGAGGCTCTTTAGTTCTTCTTCACTTTCTGCCATAAGGGTGGTGTCATCTGCATATCTGAGATTATTGATATTTCTCCCGGCAATCTTGATTCCAGCTTGTGCTTCCTCCAAATATATAAGGGTAGTCAAATAATTAAAACCAAGTGTAGAAAGTACTACGATAGAGGTACATCTAACCCAACTAGAGAATGCCTTTGGGAAGAGACTGCACATCAGTTATATACTAAGTTTTCCTTAGAATAGGATTTATAAAAGCTCAAAGACAGGAGAAAAAAACGTGGTGAATAGTCTGTGAAGTCTGAGTTCAGTATGGGAAGAAATCTGACTGAGAAAGGCATAAAGGGGGAATGAGATAAAAGGTGAAGATGTAGTAGCATCAGACTGGACGAGTAAGTGCGTGTGTCCACATTATTAAGATTTTATATTCAAGGTATGTGCAAACCACCTGGAAATTGATGGGGTTCTCTGAAGAAACTTAAGCAAAGTGACTTAAGGCATGGGAATTTTGGAAACTCACTCAAGCTGTGGTATGCAGATGAGAAAAGTCATTGAAACCGGTTAAATGACTATTGTAGTAATGCACTGGGTCTGCTATCCTATTTTCTCATTTAATAAAGAAAAAAGTATACACTAAAAGACGCAAAAAATATTATTGAATAAAGTATTATGCTGATTGGGTACATCTGAAATGCTAATCATGATCTGTGCCATCAGATTGGTGAAACAGAAACAATTAAAATATTAGGGACATTTAAGAATTTCTTTGAACATTGAAATCATAATTGTTTTAGATGTATCAAGTTAAGCTATAATAATTACTGCTTTTAAACTTTAAACATTTGAAGTTCAGTTAAAAAAATGTGGACTAGTTTCTCCCAGCTATGCATGTGTGTATATGTAAGTCCATAGAACCTATGTTATGGGAATTTGTTAAATGCTATAATTATGGTATCAAATGAGTTAAATAAGTGACTTAATTTATTATTTTGTTTACTTCAGAGGAAACATCTTTAAGACTTGATTAACTGAATTTTACATTTTGTAACTTTATATGACTTTTTAGGAAAAATTATTTGCAATATTTATTATATACCCCTATTTTTAGAGTGAATTATTATTTCATATCATATGTCTCTACATAGAAGCCTATTTAGGCTTGAAAAATAGAGCCCTTAGATAGAATCCTGTAGAGGGAGGATGTTTTTATCATATTGTTTTCAAAGTAGGAGCTAACAAATGTGACAAAACCTGTGCTGTTGGAAAAGGTCATCCTGTTAAGAGAGAGTTTGGAGAGAAGGAGACATAAAAGACTGTTTTATGTATTATTTACTGAGACTGTGACTGTGAAGCTGCACCATTTTCTTCAGGAAAGAATTACAGCTTTCATAGCTGTGTTCATGTCAATCCTGAAGTCTTTACCTTATTGGGATGTACTTATGCTGATGGCTTTAGTGCAAGAAGTTTAGATAAAATAAGCAGATAAGATGCTGTGCTTTTAGAAACAGTTTCCTTCAGAGTAATTTGTACCCTGAAGCATGAACTGAGTTTAATTTAAATCTAATATAAACCTTAGGAATCAATGGACTGGCTCAAGATGGTTTTAGTATATTTATCTTTTAAGTTTCTTTTCACGGTATGTTTGTTTATGGGCTATAGCAATGAAGTGGAACGAACCTGTGTTTGATTTTGCACAAACTTTAGGGGTATCCTTAATTTGTGTTCTGGTTCTCAGTTCCTTCATCTGCATAGTAGGGATAAGAACACGACCTGCAAACTTTGTGAGGGTTAACCTAGGAAGAGTTTAATCTAGTTACTGTCCCATGTTAGGTTCTTTGGACATGGAACCTAATATAGTTATTATTTTCTTAGTTTTATGGTAAGACAAAAGAAGAATGTAAAAATAGTCAGGTATTGTAGTGTCCTTAAAAAATGCCCATTTAAAGCAGGACTTAGCCAAAATTGTTATTGGATGTTATTCTTTTAAATATTCCAAGGCTGAATGAAAGAGGACTATATTTGATCCTTCAATATTCTGATTTCCAGTATATTTTTTTCTTTTTAATAATTTGGAACATGTGTACTCTACTGGTTAATGTGTTATTTTCATTTGAAAGTTTGATGAAATAGGTGGTCATTATTATTAAAGGGAAGTACATTTCTTATAAGATAAAAGACAAATTATATAAAGCTTCATTAAACATGATTGTACATATAGAAGTTAATATCCCCAAAATTTAATTAACTAAGGAAATGACCAAATGCACATTTCTCATGCACTCATTCAATCATCCCTTTGTACATTCTATAAGTGACACTAGTTAATGCTAAAAATATTAATTGAAATTGTAATTTTCAAAGAGCACCACTCTGTTGCAGGTCACTCTCTACTTTGTATAGTGTGATAAATCATGGTAATGTTATTAACTGGTTTTACAAGCAGCCCCATTTTCATTTTAAGTCCTCCCCAAACAGTGTACTTATAAAATCCAACGTATTTGAAATTTGATGGCAATTCTATTTTTTTAACTAACAACTGAAACTTTTCAAATGAGTAATATTTTTCTCACTTTCAAACAAATGTGATCTCTTTTCCTTTGGAATGAAAGAAAACTGCATGCATCTCTATAGAACAACAGATACTACCTCCCACATAATTATTGGGTTATGTTTAGTGCCTCCTTAAGTAGAATCTAAATATTTGTAGTCTAATTAATTAAATAAAATCTATATACTTGCAGCCTCAGACATGCTCAGTGATAGATTGGCCAACATATAGTCTTATATGAATATTTTTATTTTTGATTATTTATTTTGATTATTTTTGATTAAACATAGAAAGCCAAGGAATATGAGTATATTGAGTAATATGATTCCTAGGTCTGTTTTTATAACAATGCTTACACCAACTAAATCATGTTTTGATTTGCTTAGTGAATTAAGTAAATATTTAGTTGTGGACCAGGGAATCCAAGAGTCTAAAAAATCATTTATCCTTTTGTATCTGGTTTATTCAATGCACTATTGTGTTTCAAAGGTTCCATGTGGTAGCATGTATTAGAATTTCATTCCTTTTCTGGTTGAATCACATTCTATTATATGTATATATCGCTTTTTGTGAATCTGTTCACACATTGATGGAAACTTGGTTTGTTTTCACTTTTTCATTATTGTGAATAATGTTGCAATGAACATTCACATACAGATGTCTGTTTTAAATTCCGAATTTCAATTCACTTAAGTAAATACCTAAGAATGACATTGTTTGGTCATGCGGTACTTCTATGTTTAATATTTTTATTTTTTTTAGTATTTTTAGAGATACTATATTGTTCCACTTATTTGAAATTTCTAGACTAGCAAACTTCGTAGAAATGGAGACTAAATTATCAGTTACCAGGGCCTGGGCAGAGGAGAGGAATAGAGACTTATTGCTTAATGCTTAAACAGTTTCAGTTTGGGCTAATGAAAAAGTTTTGGATATAGTATTGATGATTGCATAATATTGTGAATTTAATAATGCTATTAAATTGTACACTTTAAAATGGTTAAAATGGCAAAAATTTATGTTGTATATATTTTACAACAATTTAAAGAATGGATAGTATAAGAAGTTGTTTAGTCACTAAGTCGTATCCAGCTCTTTTGTGATCCCATGGACTGTAGCCCACCAGTCTCCTCCATGGGATTTCCCAGGCAAGAATACTGGAATGAGTTGCCATTTCCTTTTCCAGAGGATCTTCCCAACCCAGGGATCAAACCCAAGTCTCTTGCATTGACAGGCTGAATCTTTACCACTGAGCCACCAGGGAAGATCAGTATAATATACCACAGTTCAGTTCAGTTCAGTCACTCGGTCGTGTCTGACTCTTCACGACCCCATGAACTGCAACATGCCAGGCCTCCCTGTCCATCACCAACTCCCAGAGTTTAACCAAACTCATGTCCATTGAGTCAGTAATACCATCCAACCGTCTCATCCTCTGTCATCTCCTTCTCCTCCTGCCCTCAATCTTTCCCAGCACCAGGGTCTTTTCCAATGAATCAACTCTTCCCATCAGGTGGCCAAAGTATTGGAGTTTCAGCTTCAACATCAGTCCTTCCAATGAGCACCCAGGACTGATCACCTTTAGGATAGACTGGTTGGATCTCCTTGAAGTCCAAGGGATTCTCCAGAGTCTTCTCCAATGCTACAGTTCAAAAGCATCAATTCTTGGGCACGCAGCTTTCTTTATAGTCCAACTCTCACATCCATACATGACTACTGGAAAAACCATAGCCTTGACTAGACAAGACCTTTGTTGACAAAGTAATGTCTCTGCTTTTTAATATGCTGTCTAGGTTGTTCATAACTTTCCTTCCAAAGAGTGTCTTTTAATTTCATGGCTGCAATCACCATCTGTGGTGACTTTGGAGCCCCCCAAAATAAAGTCAGCCACTGTTTCCCCATCTATTTGCCATGAAGTAATGGACCAGATACCATGATCTTAGTTTTCTGAATGTTGAGCTTTAAGCCAACTTTTTCACTCTCCTCTTTCACTTTCATCAAGAGGCTCTTCAATTCTTCACTTTCTGCTATAAGGGTGGTGTCATCTACATATCTGAGGTTACTGATATTTCTCCCGGCAATCTTGATTCCAGCTTGTGCTTCCTCCAGCCCAGCGTTTCTCATGATGTACTCTGCATATAAGTTAAACAAGCAGGGTGACAATATACAGCCTTGACGTACTCCTTTTCCTATTTGGAACCAGTCTGTTGTTCCATGTCCAGTTCTAACTGTTGCTTCCTCACCTGCATACAGTTTTCTCAAGAGGCATGTCAGGTGGTCTGGTATTCCCATCTCTTTCAGAATTTTCTACAGTTTATTGTGATCCACACAGTCAAAGGCTTTGGCATAGTCAATAAATCAGAACTAGATGTTTTTCTGGCAATGTACCTCAATGAACAGATTTTATACTTTGAGTGGGTGAATTGCATGGTATGTGAATATATTCCATGAAGCCCTTTGAAACAAAGTTTATTCAAAGGATTACACTTACAAAGGGAAAGTTTAAGGTTAGTAGCAGGAGGTAGCTGAAATGGATTGGATTTGGGAAATTTATGGTTCTGCCAACAAACAACCTATTCTAGGGACCATGAGGCTACATAAAAAGGGGAAAAAAAAACACCTTTGTATCACCAGGGCCTTTCATAGGAAAGCGCTCAAAAGCAAGGGCATTATATTTTGTTACCTATTCTTTTAAACAGCTTTTAACTTATCATTGAGCATTCAATATGGCTTAATAACTACACATTTTATAATGCTTATATATAACATTCATTGTGAATTTGAATCTTTACAATCACCTCTGTTTAAATTATGAATAGTTGAATATAGTAAGTTTATTAGAAATTAATGGGATATGTACAAATGCTGGCTTTTTCAATATGTTTTGTTTTTCCGTAATTTGGTTTCTGATTGAGATATTTTGTGTTTGAGAAAGTTGCAGTTTATAGTTTACCTGCTCCTCCACTCCTCATCCCCACAACTTAGTGTTAAGGAAACATGGCAGGTGGTACACAGATTTGAGAAGTAGGACTAAAATTTCCTCTGCTTAAAAAATAACTCATTTTTATATTAGATTATTTGTTCAATTACTTTTCCCTATTTTTAATGTATTTTTCAGCTGCTCCAGTTGATGTACTAAAAGCTCTAGATTTTCACAATTCTCCAGAGGGAATATCAAAAACAACGGGCTTTTGCACAAACAGAAAGAATTCAAAAGGTTCAGATGCTGCTTACAGAGTTTCAAAGCAAGCACAACTTAGTGCCCCAACGAAACAATTATTTTCAGGTATGTTCTTTTTACTACTGCGACTACTGCTGCTTTGATAACTATTATTATTCCTTTTTATCATGCAACATAATGCACAATTATGGGGGAATTTTTCATAATGGTTTGAAAAATACTTGGTGAATTTTTTTTCTGTCCTTGAAAGCACTAAATAATCTGATATTAATAGTATTAATTGTCTAGAAGTCATGATAATGTAGGGAAAGCAAGTAGTGAAGTGACAATTTCTGAGTATCACATTTTCTAAGTACCTTATTATGATTACTTGCTTGCTATTGGATACATATCAATTGTTTTTTCTTACAGCTTTAGTAAGTTGAGTGTCCTTGTTCCTATTTAACAGAAGAAGAAACTGAATTTCACTGAGACTCTGATTTATCCATATTACAGAAGGTCAATATTTAATGCAGGGTTTGTTTAATTGCCAAGGCCAATATTGTCTTATAAAGTATTCCTTTTTGTTCTTTTAGGATCTTTTCAGAAACAACTTATCATTTAAATTCTTCATATTATCTTCTACTGTCATGTGAAGGAACTCAAGTTCCCTATTTTTACATAAAACCCTTTTCTATTGATAGAAAAATTATAGATCAAGGGACTAAAATTTTACAAAACAAAATAGCATATTTTTCAAGAAAGTACATTTTAAAGTATTTTTGAAAATATATTTATTTTGATAAATTATTGATTCTTCCAAAACATTTCCTGTCTTGAAAAATACAAATTTGTGGTGGACAAAAGTAACAAACTGCAAATATAAAGATAAAATGCACACATTTTCTGACTTAAAATGAAAAATTAAATTCATGAAGTATTTTTCAAATCGAATGTGAAAGTTGTAAATAGTAAAAATTAAACTGCTTTTCTCTTTATTTGCATTCTAATGCTGAAATAGGAAAAGGATGGGAATTTTCAAGAGAGAAACAGAGAGTAAAATAGATTAATGGAAAAGCTTTAGAGATACTCAAGAAGTTAGTTTATAATTTTTTATATTTGGCTCTTCATCTCAGGATCAGTTTTTCTGCCCTGTGATGTGGTAGTTATTTTGATTAATTTGATTATTTCTGTTGCTTATTCTTGGAAAAAGAGCACAATGTGTACTTCTAGGAGGTCCTTCTATGTCAGTTAACAGAATAATCAACATTTCCCCCTCTTCTCAGAACATCGTGTCTTAGGTATGTGATTTTAATAATGAGTAATTCAGATAGGAAGAGACATCTGTATCTCTTTCTGCATGCAAGTGATTATAGGGTTACCTTCCTGGAAGATATAGCTTCCTGTCAAATAAAACAAAAGAGCATTTAATAAAAATTACCAACAACACTTTTACCATTAAAAAATCTGAAGTGAATATGTGACTAGTATTCTTTATTAAAATAGTAAAAAATCTTGGGAAATTTATTTGGAATACTTTTTCTTTCATTATGAAAACACAAAATAACAACTTCCCTAATGAATGAAGTAAGCAGTAATATTGGAAACTTCAACATTAGGGTTGGGGGAAGTGTTTTCAGATTGTCATTGTGATATTCTGTTGAGTTAAGGTATGTGTCCTCCAAAGTCCCAATTTGAGACCTTGAATTTAAGTACCTGAGAACTCTTTGCTTGTGATCTGAATAGGTGCTATAATTTGCAAATTCTACCTGGCCTCTTTAGAACACCTGCTGTAGGACAGACACAGGACAAGAAACTTTGTGTATATTGAACTTTATGTTCATAACCACCTGGAAAGAGGAATATTTCAGCCCAAGTAATGGATTAAGGGTTAGAAATGTGAAATATTTGAAAGCAGTCACAGAACCCATGGATGATTTAAAGCTGAGAGATAGTTTGGGGGCTCTTTTTAGACTAAAGTGGGCTTTTCCCACTATGCAAAATTGCCTTCACACATCATTTTAAAAACCTACCAACCACTAAGTTATACCAGAAAGAGATTTTATTTAAAGGGAGACATATTCTGCATGGAAATATATGGACCACAAGTTAAAAATTAAACCCAAATAATAGCTATTGTACTTTTTAAATATCGAACGTATTCATGGATACAATATCTATTGATGTTAAAAGCCCATTTAGGGAATCATTTTTGAATCTGATATACTCTTCTGAGTGATTATTGCGCATCTAGGATTTATGTATACACAGTTATTAAAGGTGGTAAAAACATTTTTTTCCTTTAACAGAAATCATTTAATCAAGAGGGTACTTCATTCTAAGTTTGTGTTTATACATTTTAAAACATACTAAGTTGCAAAATTGCACATTTTTTCTGTATAATATATACTGATCACTACTATTTAGATACAATTTTACATCTTAAGTGGTTGAATTTGTATTATTGAACGTACTTTGTAATGAATTATCTCTGATAAATTTAGTTGTTTGAAACAAATTTGATTAGCATCTTATAGGGAGGAATCTAAATAAGTTTCTAGGTTATATTGTAGACATTTTGATACTGAGTCATGATTTTTTAGAATTTATTTTTTAAAGGTCATAACTTAAAGATTGCAATTAAAATCTTATTGCTTAATTTTAAATTGAGAAATGCTTCCATAATTGAAAGATTTACTGTTGCTATAGTTAGTTAGAAGTTGACAATTTGACAATTTTCAAAAGTTGTGTTACATAAATGGAAAAATTTGTTACAGCTTATTAAGTCTTACATGAATATACTATTTCCTGAAATTCCTCTTTTTGTAAATGTCCTTTATTAAATAATTTTTGCAAAAATGAAAAAAATATTGTTTTCTCCAGCTCATACTATTTTGGCATCATTTTTTTGAGTACAGGACATATTTGAAAATTGAGGTATTCAGGGAAAGAAGTCCTATAAGTCTCAACAACATTTTGAGTTAATCATTTGAAGAAAAAACTTATTTGCTATTGAGCTTCCTCAATTTTAGGCTGAATTACTTATATTTTTATTTGTAGTAAAAGAAGCTAAAAGGTGTTTTTGTTAACTGATGTGTTTTATTATCTTTGCATTCTATATACATGATCATTTTTCTTCCATTGATTTTCATAAATATAAAATTGGATATCTCTGTGACACAAATCAAATCAAACAAAATTCTTACTCTGTGTGTGTGTGTGTTTGTATACGTGTATAAATTGCAATGAAAGCAAGGCTTTTATGACCTATTTGTGATCCAGTGAAGTTGTATTAAAGATTAAAATTAAGAATTTTAAGTAGACACTAAGCATCTATCTAGATTTTAGGTAGATTAGAACCAAATAGGTAATGTTATTTGACTGCTTTCTTTGTGACATATTCTTATTTACTTTCCATAGCATTTTAATTAATTCCATTTCATAGGACATCTTTCCACTACATTATTTTAAGTGGCTGCATAGAATTTCACTGCACATTTTTTTAAAATTTCATTTAACCAGTCCCAACCATTACAGGCCATCTTAATGTTTTATGATTATAAATAGTATTCTAATTAATTGACTTAACATAATATCTTTATGTATAAGTATCCCTCTCACTTCTATAAATTCTTCGAATTAAAACTTAAAGTCTTCTATAGTCTTCTGAATTTGAATTCATGGCATTCATATTTATAGTATTTTTATTATTTACTGCCGTACATAATAGTGTATGGATTGGATGGACTGAATATGGAATCTATTGGCATTGGCTTATGCATGCACGTATACACCAGTTTTGCATGTGTAAAAGTTTTAATTTAAATAATCTCATCCTTCAAATAACAATACCTACTTTACTTATATCCCAGGGTAGTAAAAGGATTAAATAAAATATATATGTAAACTTATTTTTGAAAAATAGAACCCACAAACTTATATGCAGTGTTTTTGGTAAAAAAATGCACAATAGTCATTGCTTAAATATCTGAGATATATTGTGGTAACAATTTAATTTCTATATTTATGTAAGAAATGCTTACTAAGAACTTATGTATCTCTGGCCCCATGCTGGATATTTGGGATATGATGATGAGAGGGAAAAGAAAAAAAAAATTAACCAAGTATCTAACAGTTCTGATTTTAATGACATAAGTTTTTATTAGTGAAACTTCATGTGTGATAGAAAAAAAATGCTCAGAAAACCTTTAGCTTTTGAAGAGATGACTAAAAGAGTACCATCATATGTTGTGTCCTTACAATGCCTCTTTAAAGAGAGGATAGACAGCACAGATTAGACAAAAGCAGAAAATACAAATTGTACACCAGAATTTCATCTTAAGTGTTCTAAAAGTGCCTATTGTGTGTTTGATATTGAATTGTAACCATGATCTCGTTTCCTAATTATGCATTCAATTTTACATAATCCTTGTGCTTTAAATGAGTGGTGGCGAAGTTTGAATACAGCTTCAACAATTATTGCAGATAAAGATTAATAGAATAACCTCCCCACTTTTTTTTAAGTCAGTATTGTTATTACTGTTTGAACTTCGGTTACTGGTTAAGACCACATTGGTAAGCTAAAAAATAATAGGGTGATCCAGGAATAGTTTGGAATTTCTGACTCTTTGGCATTCTGTTTTCAGGGGGAACTTTTCCAGAAGATTTTTCAATATTATTTACAATAAAACCCAAAAAAGGAATTCAGTCTTTCCTTTTATCTATATATAATGAGCATGGTATTCAGCAAATTGGTGTTGAGGTTGGGAGATCACCTGTTTTCCTTTATGAAGACCACACTGGAAAACCTGCCCCAGAAGACTATCCGCTCTTTAGAACTGTTAACATTGCAGATGGAAAGTAAGTAACACAATAATACAATGTTGCAGTTCCTTCATTTGGTCATTCAGCAAATATTTACAAAGTGTGATGCAGTTTTTCTAGGGAGCGGTGATGCAGAAATGAACAAAACAATAAAATACCTAATCTTACATAGATTACAATCTGGGTAGACAAGCAGTGAATGATAAAAAGTTACTAATGAATAGTTTCTCAGATGGCGGTAAGTGACAGGGAGAAATAATAGCAATGAAGAGACTAGGGTATAATGGTGGGGAGTGCAATTTTAAGGAGTGAGGTCAGGGATAGTCTTACTAAAAAGGTGACATGCAAACCTGGTAGGGTGCATGCCACTGCTAATAATTAAAAAGGATACTATTCCACACAAAGGAAAAACAAATGCACAGCCTCTGATTCTGACTGTGACTAATTTGACCTAAGCAACATCAAGGATGCCAGTGTGTCAGGAACAGAGTGAAAGATTGAGGATGGAGAAGCAGCGGGAGGGCAAATGGTATAACACTTTGTGTTGTTGTTTAGTCACTAAGTCCTATCCTACTCTTTTGCAACCCAATGTAGATGGCCAGGCACCTCTGTCCATGGGATTTCCCAGGCAAGAACACTGGAGTGGGTTGCCATTTTCTTCTTTAGGGGATCTTTCTGACCCGGGGATGAAACCCATGTCTCCTTCATTGGCAGGAGGATTCTTTTCCACTGAGCCACCAGGGAAGCCCATAATACATTGGATTATAAGTGATTGTAAACTCTTTGGATTTTATTCCGAGTGAATACGAAGTCACTGTAGTTGTTTTGAGCAAAAGAATGATCTGATTTGACTTCCTCAGATGGAGCTAGCAGTAAAGAACCCGCCAGTCAAAGCTGGAGACATAAGAGACTTGGGTTCGATTCCTGAATTGGAAAGATCCCCTGGAGAAGTGATGGCAACCCACTCCAGTATTCTTACCTGGAGAATTCCATGGACAGAGGAGCCTGGTGGGCTACAGTTCACAGGATTGCAAAGAGTTGGACACGACTGAAGCGACTTAGCACGCATGCATGCACTAATAATATTAATATTGACAATCATAGGAAGTTTTATATAATACTCAATATGTGCTGTATACTGTTGTGAACACTTCATAGTTAACTTATTTAATTTTTCACAACTCTTTGAAGAAAATAATATTAATAAACCCATTTTACAGATAAGGGAAGTGAGGTACTGGGCGTTTAAATAACTTGCATTTGGAAAGTGGCAAAGGTGAGGTTTGAACTCAGGTAGTCAGATTGTCCAGTAACAGCCACTCTCTTATGAAAATCATGCTGAATTCTGTATTGTGACTATTGTTTAATATTGTTTTGCTCCCCATCATTTCGGGAGCAGCTAAAGACAAATAAATGTGAAATTTACTTGATATTTTATTGCTGATTTTAGGCTACTAAAAAGATTTATCACAAATATTTGATTATAGACATAAGAAAGAAATAGATGTTCAGATGAAAAAAAAAAATTCACACTCAGATTACCATTGTCAGAACCATGGAAAAACTGCCTCTCAAACCCAGGAAAAAACTGGGCTTTCACAAGTAATTTACATCATTGTCCTTAATATGAAAAGTGATGATAATTCTATGAATAAAAATATATCAAAGTAAGGAATGTAGGGTATAATGTTTTAGATTGTTTTAGATACAGCAGTCCTCTTTGGCATGGTTGCCTTGAGCAAAGACATTGGAAGCCAGGGAGTGAGCATGTGGGGTTATGGAGGAAGAGCATTCCTGGCAAAGTGAATATGTGAAAGGAACAAGAAAGAGGCAGAAGTGTGGCTGGAGTATTGGGAATCAGAAAGCAGAAATTTGGACATGAGATAGAAGAGAGGCAGGGTTAGGCAAAGTAAGGACTTCAGCTTTTACTGGGAGCATCAGGTTAGCTTTTAGCTAGAGAGAAACTTTATATGACTCATATTTTAAAATGGCCACTCTGGTTGCATCAGAGTGGGAGCAGGGACCAGTTAGGAGTCTAGGAGAGAGACATGGTTACCTGGTCAAAACTGTGCGATTTGAACCCTGAATATCCTGTGAATAAAGGATTGCCAGATTTCCTGATGATATGAATGTGTAGTATGACAGAAAGAGGATAATTAAGAATGTTTCCAAAATTTAAGGTTAATTTAGTATTTTGAACATTATATGTGACACCATGATTATGACATATTATTATCAGACCTTAAATTAATTCAACAAAATTCAAGTTTAGAGTCCTAATCAACTTTAAACAATTGAAAGAAATCATTTTTATTTTATGTTAATGAAAAGCACATGCCCACAGTAGTGGAGAGGGTTTAATTGAAGACACAGGCTTCTTGGCAGAAACATGTGTAAATTTTACTCTCACAGTATTAAGTGCCTCCTAATATAAATCTTTGTGCAATTCAAACCAAGCAGACGCCTATGCTAGTTGAAATTGCTATGGAAAGACCAAAGATTAAGTGTATATGGAAATATACTTGGTCCTCATCAGTTGCCATGCCAAGTCACATGAAACAGATTTTTGAAAGGCTCCTGCAACTCTTTGGGTACTTTATTTTATGGATATAGTCCTAGAAACTTCTGGAATATTAATTTAGCACTTTTCATTTGGAAAAATAAGAGTGGTTTGCAAAATCCAAGTGAGCTTCATTTAGTTGTTTATGTTAGCACAAGATACTGTTAATAAAACCCACCATTTTACAATTTTGATTAGGGTATTTGTATTTCCAAAGGACTGGCCACATCTCCACTCCTACTCCCCCCCCACCTTATCCCCACTCCCAACCCATCCCCACCCCCACCGCAAAGCCTGTCATCACTGCCTTGAATTAGCTGGAGCAGTAGCTTCAGAGTGAATTGAGACTCTCAAGCCACACATGCATTGACTATGCTTTCTTTCAGTGTTCCTACTTCTTGCCAACTCTGGAAAGGAGAGATATTGTGTCTCAGTCTTGGATCCTGCCCACAGTAGTGAAATATAACTGTCTTGAAATTAAAGTGGAAAAAGAAAACGAAAGCGCTTGAAATAAATGTGAATAAAGACAGAGAAGCACATTGTGTCTTGCAATTAAACATTCAATTGCTCCAGATGGAGCATTCATTCAATTAGTAGATATACCCTTTTAGAGCCTATCTCAGGGGATCTCTCAAGCAGAATTCATTTAAGTGAAATTCCACATTGGAAAAAAGCATTTATGTACATAGAAACTATTACTTATCCCATATCCCACCCTTGCTGCTGCTGCTGCTGCTGCTAAATCACTTCAGTCGTGTCAGACTCTGTGTGATCCCACCCCTAATCTCTATCAAATAGCCTCATCAGGAATGGTGAGATCAAGCTATTGTTTCAGCACAAAGTGAAGCAGAGGATGGGCACTTCCTTATCAGCACAGACAGCCAATCCTGCTGTGCATTTTACAGGGCTGTGTGACTTTTTGAGTACTTACCACTGCTCTGGATACCACTGCTTGTTAACTGATTGATTAATAAATAAGCCTACATTTTGTATAACAAGATCATTTGTATAATTTAAAATACATTGTACTTTTACATGAATAATGGTTTGACAACATCCTTGGAACTTACAGAATTATTTGGCTTTTTAAGGTGGCATCGGGTAGCAATCAGCGTGGAGAAGAAAACTGTGACAATGATTGTTGATTGTAAGAAGAAAACTACAAAACCACTTGACAGAAGTGAGAAAGCAATCGTTGACACCAATGGAATTATGGTTTTCGGGACAAGGATTTTGGATGAAGAAGTTTTTGAGGTAAAATAAATCGAACTTTATTTTTGCTGAATATTATTAATTCAGATGAGTGGAGTTAATAACAGCAATAATCCATATATGCTATAAAGCAAAGTTGTAAACTTTAAAGGGTGACCTACTTTCTTCCCCTTTGTGTATAGCAGTGATGTTTTCTATTGTTCAGTAAGAGAATGAGTAGACAGTGGTGACAATAAAACCTGGGAAGCTTTAATAGAGATTGATTGATTTAAACACTGGCATGCTATTCTCTCAGGAAAGGAAAATGGCTTTCCTCTTAGTATTTTACATTGTTTTCTTTGGAGAAAAGAACATTTTCTTCACTTCCTTCTCTCAGAGATTAAGTTAATGAAATGTACAAGTCAGATTTTTTTTTGTGTGTGTATTTCCAAGGTAAAATAGAGATACTCCAAAAGACAAACTATATTTGTAAAAATCACTATTTCAGTGTGAAGGTAATGGTTAAAAACGCCTTTCCAGTTATAATTGGCCAATTATGATAATCACATTATTTATTTCACTCCTTCCATCATTGTATCTGGTAACTCTTGTTTTGATTTTCATTTAGTCAATTATTAATGGAACAAACACATTTGACTCCATGAAAGGGTGCACTCCTGAGCTATTCAGTCATTACTTTGATGATTGTTTTTATACCACTTTTTAATAACTTAGTTTTCAAAGTGTAACAAAGTAAAGCTGTAAAATATTTTTTATTTAATAGACAAGTTTTACATGGAAATACATTTGCTGCATTCTGCTGATACATATATAGAGATATGTACGCACACATAGTATGTGTTTTCAAAAACCACAGTGGAAATTCAGAGGGCCAGTAGACTACTGCATTTCTGTGCTTAGTTATATAATCAATGGCATAATTTCAAATAGAACTATTATTTGCGACATTTCAGATATTTGGGATTCTGTTTCTGAGTTTCTACACTAGTATATACCCATGTCTTTGACTCTAAACAAAATGTTTTAACACATTATATCACATTAAATTAATGACAAACTGATTCAGACAATATGTAATAATAAAGTCTCAGATATACTAATATCATGCACTGATTGCACACAAATGATAAATGAATATTTACTTATTAGATGAATGAATATTATAAATAATTTAATTTTTAGGCTTACAGAATTCTATTTTAAAATTAAACTGTTTATGAACATCAGTTTCAATAGCTAAATCTATTTTTGTAATACACAGCACCTTATTTTCCTAGAACATATGAGTAATATGGAAGAAATACATCAGTTGAAGGTTTCATTTCATACATCAGCTTAATCTATCATTGTACATATTCACAGAGCTTGTGTAAGTTAAACGATGGAAATTGAGTAGATTATTTTTGCCATAAATGATCAAAACATATGAGGAAATATATAATATTAATATTTATTAATTAATTCTCAAAATTTACTGTTTCTGAAAGATAATATTTGATATATGTACACATTGATTGGGCTTCCCCAGTGACTCAGACTGTAAAGAATTCACCTGCAGTGCAGAAGACCCAGGATTCATACCTGGGACAGGAAAATCACCTGGAGAAGGGAATGACCACCCACTTCAGTATTCTTGCCTGGAGATTCCATGGACAGAGGAGCCTGGCTGGCTCCACAATCCATGGGGTCGGCAAAGAGTTGGACACCACTAAGCAACTAAACCACTGAGCAACTAACACACACACACACACACACACACACACACACACATATACATTGATTAGATTTCTTTTTCATACCATTTCATAGCACTGAGACTTCTATTTTTACCTGAACTTACTTCTAGGTGAATGTCATTTAATTTTTATTTTTTATTCCCCCTACCCTAACACACATGTAAAACCAGATTACATTCCACCTTCTTTTCCATATACCACACTCATACTTACTGGGGTCCAGTTTAGATTTTTTAAAGTGTAGTTACAGACTATCACAGTAAGCTTCTTTTTTTTTTTTTTTCCAAAATAAATAATTGAACCTAACGTTACATATCGGAGAAGGCAATGGCAAGCCACTCCAGTACTCTTGCCTAGAAAATCCCATGGATGGAGGAGCCTGGCAGGCTGCAGGCCGTGGGGTCGCTAAGGGTCGGACACGACTGAGCGACTTCACTTTCACTTTTCGCTCTCACACATTGGAGAAGGAAATGGCAACCCACTCCAGTGTTCTTGCCTGGAGAATCCCAGGGACGGGGAGCCTGGAGGGCTTCCGTCTATGGGGTCGCACAGAGTCGGACACGACTGCAGTGACTTAGCAGCAGCAGCAACGTTACATATTAAAAAATATGTAATAAGCACCTCTATGTTTCATAGGCTGATTATAGTATCAGTAATTAAAATATATAAAAATGATTCCCTAAAATATTTCCATGTGTCTTCAACCACTACTAACCAAAATATATCTAGCGAAGAGGCATCTAGTAAACTACCAAAGACAGAGGTACTGGAAGCAAAATTTATCATTATTTTCTCTGATTAAACATTAGCAATCTAATGCATAAACCATATTCTAAACTTTGAAGTAACTTCAGCTGTTTATCTGAAAAAAATTCTAATATGCAATATTTGAATTGCAATCTGCAGAGTTTTAAGAATTCAACATTAAATAGATAAAAGCAAAACTAAAAATATTTTTTAAAGTATGACAAAATTAGTGTATATAAAAATGCCAAAATGAATATGTAGACCCATAATTCAGATTATATACTTTTAGAATGGCAGAGTAAATATACGAATTGATTTTGGAATGAGAAAAACCTGATTTTGAATCCTAATACATAGCTTAATCATGTTTCTCTGTGTAATTACTTTTTGTAAGTTTTAATTTCTTAGTCTTCAGATGAGAACAGTAATATAATCTCTCTCTTTAGCATTTTTAAAAAATTGAATTTATGCATGTAAAGTGCTTGAAGTACTAGTACTAGACAGATTACGATTCTGTATATCTTTTTTTTTTTTGCTAAGAATATTGTTTTTTTTTCTTAAATGTACTTATTTTAACTATTTTTGGCTGCACTGTTCTTTATTGATGTTCCTGGCCTTTCTCCAGTTGTGGTGAGCCAGGGCTACTCTTCACTGGGGTGTGCAGGCTTCTCATTGTGGTGGCTTCTCTTGTTGCAAGGCATGGTCTCTTGGGCATTATCATGGGTTTCAGTAATTGCAGCCCATGGGCTCAATAGTTGTGGCTCATGGGCTCTGGAGCAGAACCTCAGTAATGGTGACGGGCTCTGTTGTCCTTGACATGTGCAGTCCTCCAGACTGGGGTTGAACTCGTGTCCTCTGCAATGGACCCTTAGGGAAGTCCCATGTCCCTTTAAACTGCATATGATCTCCAAGGTTCATACTTAAAAAGATTGTATGCTAGTAGATACAGTTTTCCTACAGAACAACTTTCACATTTATCCATCTTTCCCAGTCTAGATGCACTTTTGTCAGAGTCTTTGAGACTTTTTTTCCTATTTATTGAGGTATAATTGAAGTACAATAATATAAAAATATCAAAAGTGTACTATTTAATCAGTTGTGACATATACATATATGTGTATACATATATGAGGATTCCCAGGTAGTTCATTGGTAAAGAATCTACCTGCCAATGCAGATATCAGAGATGTGGGTTTAATACCTGGGTCAGGAAGATCCCTTGGAGGAGGAAATGGCAAACCACTGCAGCGTTAGTGCCTGGATAATCCCATGGACAGAAAGTCTCTGGTGGGCTACAGTTCATAGGGTGGCAAAGAGTTGGATGTGACAGCACACACACACGGATGCACACACAAACTCACATATATATATGTATATATTTATATATACCTCTGAAATTATTGTCATCACACCCAGAGAAATTTTCCTCCTGTATTTTTATGATCCATCCTTTCCCCATCTTAAACTCCAGGTAATCTCTAATTTATGTTTTATCACCACAACTTATATGTTACAGAATTTTTGTAAATGGAATTGTACTGTATGCATTCTCTTAAGTTTGGCTACTTGTTATTCAGCATACCATTTTTGAATCTTATCCATGTTTTCTTATGTATCTTTATTTAGCTTTTTTTTCTGAGCAGTTTTTTAATGTGTGAATAAAACACAGTTTCTTAATCCATCTATTCTGCTAGAAAGCATTTGGATTGTTTCTATACTTTGGCTACTGCATACAAAGCTCTTGTGAACAATCATGCCCATTTTGTGTGGGAATTTATTTTTATTTGTCTTAGTTAAGTACTTAGAATTAGATTACTTGGGTTATTTGGTAGGTGCATGTTTTGTTGTTGTTCAATCACTAAGTTCTGTCTGACTCTTTGTGACCCCGTGAACTGCAGCACAGCAGGCTTCCCTGTCCTTCACTATCTCCCATAGTTTGCTCAAACTCATGTCTTTGAGTAGGTGATAGTCCAACCATCTCATCCTTTGTTGCCCCTTTCTTCTGCCCTCAATCTTTCCCAATATTAGGGTCCTTTCCAATGAATCAGCTCTTTGCATCAGGTGTCCAAAATATTGGTTTCAGCTTCAGTCCTTCCAGTGAATATACAGGGTTGATTTCCTTTAGAATTGACTGGTTTGATCTCTTTGCTGTACAAGTTACTCTCAAGAGTCTTCTCCAACACCACAATTCTAAAGTATCATCTCTTCGGTGCTCAGTCTTCTTTATGGTCCTAAAGTCACATCCATACATGATTACTAGAAAAACTATAGCTTTGACTACACGGACCCTTGTTGGCAAAGTGATATCTCTGCTTTTTTAATATGCTGTCTAGGTTTTGTGATAGTCATTCTTCTAAGGAGCAAGCATCTTTTAATTTCATGGCTGCAGTCACCATCCACAGTGATTTTGAGCTCAAGAAAATAAAATCTGTCACTGTTTCCACTTTTTCCCCATCTGTTTGCCGTGAAGTGATGGGACTCGTTGCCGTGATCTTACTTTATTGAATGTTGAGTTTTAAGTCAACTTTTTCACTCTCTTCTTTCACCCTCATCCAGAGGCTCTTTGCTTTCTGCCATAAGGTTGGTGTCATCTGCATATCTTCCGTTCCGTTCGGTCGCTCAGTCGTGTCCGACTCTTTGCGACCCTGTGGACTGTAGCCTACCAGGCTTCTCCGTCCATAGGATTCTTCAGGCAAGAATACTGGAGTGGGTTACCATTTCCTTCTCCAGGGGATCTTCCCTACCCAGGGATGGAACCTGGGTCTCCCGCATTGGAGGCAGACGCTTTAACCTCTGAGCCACCAGGGAAGCCCGGTTACTGATATTTCTCCCTGCATTCTTGAGTCCAACTTGTAAGTCATCCAGCCTAGCATTTTGCACGATGTACTCTGCATATAAGTTAAATAAGCAGAGTAACAATATGCAGCCTTGATGTACTCATTTCCCAATTTGGAACCAGTCCATTGTTCCCTGTCCAGTTCTAACTGTTGCTTGTTGGCCTGCATACAGGTTTCACAAAAGACAGGTAAGATTATCTGGTATTCCCATCTCTTTAAGAATATTCCACAATTTGTTGTGATCTACACAGTTAAAGGTTTTAAGGTAGTCAGTGAAGCAGAAGCAGATTTTTTTTTTTTTTGAATCCCCCTTGCCTTTTCTATGATCCAGCCAATGTTCACAATTTGATCTCTAATTCCTTTGTCTTTTCTAAAGCTAACTTGTACACATGTAAGTTCTTGGTTCATGTACTGTTGAAGCCAAGCTCAAAGGATTTTGAGCATTACCTTGCTAGCATGTGAAATGAGCACAATTGTATGGTAGTTTGAACATTCTTTGGCATTGCCTTTCTTTGGAATTGTAATGAAAACTGACCTTTCCCAGTCCTGTGGCCACTGCTGAGCTTTCCAAATTTGCTGGCATATTGAGTGCAGCACTTTAACAGCATCATCTTTTAGGTTTGAAATAGCTCAGCTAGAATTCCATCACCACTACTAGTTTTGTTCAAAGTAATTCTTCCTAAGTCCCACTTGACTTCACATTCCAGGATGTCTGGCTCTATGTGAGTGATCACACTTTCTTGGTTATCCAGGTCATTAAGCATATTTTTGTTTGTTTGTTTTGTATAGTTCGTGTATTCCTGCCACCTCTTCTTAATATCTTCTGCTTCTGTTAGTTGCGTGTTGTGTCTGTCCTTTATTGTGCCTATCTTTGCATGAAATCTAAGATAGGTATCTCTAATTTTCTTGAAGAGATCTCTAGTCTTTTCCATTTTTTCTACTGTTTTTCTCTATTTCATTTCATTGTTCACTTTAAAAAGGTGTATAATACATATATAAATAGTATCTCGTGAAGTAGTTTCATGCCCGAAAATTTCTCTGTGCTCCACCTATTCATCACTGCCTTTCCCCTAAACTCTGGCAACCACTAAATTTTCACTAGTTCCTTAGTTTTGCTTTTCCCAGAATGTCATATAATTGGAATTATACAGTTTTTAGTCTTTCCAGGTTGACTTCCTTCACTTAGTATTATATATTTGCATACCCTCCATGTCCTTCATGGCTTGATAGCTTATGTCATTTAAGCCCTGAATAATATTCCATTGTTTGAATGTATCACACTTTATTTATCCATTCATCTACTGAAAGATCTAATGATTGGTTCCCAGTTTTGGTAACTGTGAATTAATCTGTATAGACAATCAGGTCAAGTTTTCATGCTGATATGATAACATGATGATATCATATTTACCTAAGATGTTGATATGTTTTCAGCCTCTTACGGTAAATACAAAGGAATATAAATGGATCATATAGTATGAGTATGCCTAGTTGTATAATAAACTAATAAACTGTCTTCCAAAGAGACTGAGCTATCTTGCATTATCATCACAATGAATGAAAATTCTTCCTTCACAGTTTTGGCACTATTTGGCTGTTAACCATTTTAATAGGTGTGTAGTAGTATCTCATTTTCATATGTATTTCCCTGATGATATGTTGAGCATCTTTTCATATATGCTTACTTGCCAGCTTTCTATCTTCTTTGGTGAGGTATCTGTTAAGGTCTTTTGCCCATTTTTTCATCAGGTTATTTTTGTTTCAAATGTTTTTTGAAGAATAATTCTTTATTAGATATGTCTTTGCAGATACTTTCTCCTGGTTTGGCTTGTCTTCTCATTTCCTTAACACTGTATTTTGTGGAGTGAAAGTTTTTAATTTTAATGAAGTACAGCATATCATTTTTTTTTCATGCATCATTCTTTTGATGTGGTAGCTAAAAAGCCATTGCCCTACCCAGCTGTCATCTAACCTTTCTTAATGTTCTCTTCTAGGAGTTTCATAGTTTTGCATTTTGATAATGATATATTTTGAGTTAATTATTATAAAGGGTGTAAGGTTTGTGTTTAGATTCACTTTTTTCTTGTGAATTTCTTGTTCTAGTACAATTTGTTTAAAATACTGTCTTTATTCTATTGTATTGCCTTTGTTATACTTACGTGGATTTACTTCAGGGCTCTCTATACGCTTTCATTGATCTATTTGTTTTTTCTATCAGAAAAATTACATTATCTTGACTACTGTAGCTTTATAGTAAGTCTTGAAGTCTGAGTGTCAGTTCGCCAACTTTGTTTTACTCACTTAACGTTGAGTTGGCTATTCTGGGCCTTTTGCCTCTTGTTATAAATTTTAAAATCAGTTTGATGAAATTCACAAAGTAATTTCCTGGGATTTTTAACTGGGAAAGTTGAAGCTGTATATCAAGTTTGGACAACCTTCTGTTCAGTTCAGTTCAGTCGCTCAGTCGTGTCCAACTCTTTGTGACCGCATGAATCACAGCACGCCAGGCCTCCCTGTCCATCACCAATTCCTGGAGTTCACTCAGACTCATGTCCATAGAGTCGGTGATGCCGTCCAGCCATCTCATTCTCTGTCGTCCCTGTCTCTTCCTGCCACCAATCCCTCCCAGCATCAGAGTCTTTTCCAGTGAGTCAACTCGTCACATGAAGTGGCCAAAGTATTGGAGTTTCAGCTTTAGCATCAGTCCTTTCAATGAACAGCAGGATTGATCTCCTTTAGAATGAATTGGTTGAACAACCTTACATCCTGGCAATAATGAGTCTTTCTATCTGTAAAAATGGAATATTTCTCAATTATTTAGTACTTTGATGTATCATCAAAATTTTGTAGCTTTTCTCATTTAGATCTTGTTCATATTTTGTTATTGTTTTCAATTTCACTGGTTTTGACTCTCATTTTTATTATTTCTTTCTTTTACTTGCTTTGTAATTAAATTGCTCTTCCTCTTCTAGTTTTCCAAGGTGGAATCTTAGATGATTTGATTTTATATTTTTCTCCTTTTCTAGTATTTGCATTGTGTTAAAAATTTCTCTATGAGAACTGCTTTTGCTGCATCCTACATATTTTGATGAGTTGTGCTTTATTTAGTTCAAAATATTTTAAAATTTTCTTCGAGATAGCACCATTGACTCATTATATTTTGAAATGTGTAGTTTATTCTCCATTTTTAAAAAACTTTACAGAAATCTTTCTGTTATTGATGTCTAGTTTAATTTAACTCTGTTCTAAGGGCTGATATTGTATAATTCTATAATTCTATTCTTCTAAGTTGTTTAGGTGTGTTTTATGCCCCAGAAGGTGGTCTGTTTTTGTGAATATTCCATGTGAGAAGAATGTATAATCTGCTGTTTGATAAAATAGTGTATAGAAGTCAATTAAGTCTACTTGATTGATAATGCTGTTGTGTTCAAATATGTCTTTACTAATTTTGTGCAGCTGCTGCTGCTGCTGCTGCTAAGTCGCTTCAGTCGTGTCCGACTCTGTGCGACCCCATAGATGGCAGCCCACCAGGCTCCGCCGTCCCTGGGATTCTCCAGGCAAGAACACTGGAGTGGGTTGCCATCTCCTTCTCCAATACATGAAAGTGAAAAGTGAAAGTGAAGTCACTCAGTCGTGTTGGACTCTTCGCGATCCCATGGACTGTAACCTACCAGGCTCCTCTCTCCATGGGATTTTCCAGGCAAGAGTACTGGAGTGGGGTGCCATTTCCTTCTCTGTTTGTGCAGCTAGATCTCTCAATTTCTGGTAGAAGGGTATTAAACTTTCCAACTATGTTATTATAATTGATTACTCCATTTCTTCTTTCAGTTATATCACCTTTTGTCTTGTGCAGCTTGATGTTCTGTGTTAGACACATAGACATCAAGAGCTATTGTTTCTTCTTGGACCATTGACCCCGTAATCAGTGTAGAATATCTCTCTCTATCTCTGATAACTTTCTTTGTTCTGAAGTCTTCTGTGTCTAAAATTAATATAATTACTCTTGCTTTCTTTTGATTAGTGATATATAGTTTATCTTTTCCATTCCTATACTTTTAATCTATATGTGTCTCTATTGAAGGTAGGTTTCTAGTAAACAATATATAACTGGGCCTTGTTTTTTGATCCACTCTGTATAGCATTTAATTCAGATTTCAGAACTCTATAGAAGATCCAAAATAATACTTGTTCAGGATATTGTTTGTCCTCCAATATGAGCAATTCCTTGTTAATGCATCACAAGATTATCTGTTGCCAACAGTTTACAATAAAGTATAACACATTTCGTTTGGTCCCTAATGTAAGTTTTATCTCTGATTTCTTGTTTTCTGTTCTTTTTTTTTTTTTCTTTAAGGCTTATCATTACTTTGTGGCATTTTATTAATTTCCCAAAAAAAAGCTATATTTTATTGCAATCTTGTTGTCACTGTCTATTACTGTGTTGACTGTAAATTTATTGAGAGCAGAATTTATATCCACTTAACTTAGATACTGAATCAGTGGCATCAAACACAAACTCTTCACAGTGCTTATATCCAATGAATACTAGTAAATATATGAATAAACTTTATGCCTGCTAGTGGTTAAGGCTTTGTTAGAACCACCTGTCTGGAAGGACAAAAAAAAAAGTGGGAAGTCAAGAGATACCTGGAATAACAGGCAAATTTAGCCTTGGAGTACAAAATGAAGCAGGGCAAAAGTTAACAGAGTTTTGCCAAGGGAACACACTGGTCATAGCAAACACCTTCTTCCAACAACACAAGAGACAACTCTACATATGGCATCATCAGATGGTCAATACTGAAATCAGATTGATTATATTCTTTGCAGTCGAAGATGGAAAAACTTTATACAGTCAGCAAAAACAACTGGGAGCTAATTGTGGCTAAGATCATGAACTCCTTATTGCCAAATTCAGCCTTGAATTGAAGAAAGTAGGGAAAACCACTAGACCATTCAGGTATGATCTAAATCAAATCTCTTATGATTATACAGTGGAAATGACAAATAGATTCAAGGGGTTAGATCGGATACACAAAGAGCCTGAAGAACTATGGACAGAGGTTCATGACATTGTACAGGAGGCAGTGATTAAGACCATCCCCAAGAAAAAGAAAGGGAAAAAGGCAAAATGGTTGACTGAGGAAGCCTTTCAAATAGTTGAGAAAAGAAGAGAAGCTAAAGGCAAAAAAGAAAAGTAAAGATACACCCATCTGAATGCAGAGTTCCAAAGAATAGCAAGGAGAGGTAAGGAAGCTTTCCTCAGTGATCATTGCAAAGAAATAGAGGAAAACAAAAGAATGGGAAAAATTAAAGATTTCCTCAAGAAAATCAGAGATACCAAGGGGTTATTTCATGCAAAGATGGGCCCAATAAAGACAGAAACAGTATGAACCTAACAGATGCCGAAGATATAAAGAAAAGGTGGCAAGAATACACAGAAGAACTGTACAAAAAATATCTTCATGACCCAGATAACCATGAGGCTGTGAGCACTGGTCACCTAGAGGCAGACCTCCTGGAATGCAAAGTCAAGTGGGCCTTAGGAAGCATGACTACAAGCAAAGCTAGTGGAATTGATAGACCTATTTCAAGCTGAGCTATTTCAAGTCCTGAAAGATGATACTGTTAAAGTGTTGTACTCAATATGCAAGCAAATTTGAAAAACTCATCACTGGCCAGAGTCAGTTTTCATTCCAATCCCAAAGAAAGGCAATGACAAAGAATGTTCAAATTCTGTCACAGTTGCCCTCATCTCGCATGCTAGCAAAGTAATGCTCAAAATTCTCCAAGCCTGGCTTCAACAGTATGTGAACCAAGAACTTCCAGATGTTCAAGCTGGTTTTAGAAAAGGTAGAGGAACCAGAGATCAAATTGCCAGCATCCGCTGGATCATTGAAAAAGCGAGAGAGTTCCAGAAAAACATCTACTTCTACTTTATTGACTACCCCAAAGCCTTTGACAGTGTAGATAACAACAAACTGGAAAATTTTTCAGGAGATGGAAATGCCAGACCACTTTACCTGCCTCCTGAGAAATCTGTATGCAGATCAAGAAACAACATTTAGAACTGGACATGGAACAACAGGTTGTTTCCAAATTGGGAAAGGAGTATGTCAAGGCTGTATATTGTCACCCTGCTTATTTAACTTATATGCAGCGGACATCATGAGGAACGCTGGGCTGGAAGAAGCACCAGCTGGAATCAAGATTGCTGGGAGAAATATCAATAACCTCATATATGCAGATGACACCACCCTTATGGCAGAGAGTGAAGAGGAACTGAAGAGCCTCTTGATGAAAGTGAACGAGGAGAGTGAAAAAGTTGGCTTAAAGCTCAACATTCAGAAAACTAAGATCATGGCATCTGGTCCCATCACTTCATGACAAATAGATGGGAAAACAGTGACAAACTTTATTTTCTTGGGCTCCAAAATCACTGCAGGTTGTGACTGCAGCCATGAAATTAAAAGATACTTGTTCCTTGGAAGAAAAGCTATGGCTAACCTATATAGCATATTAAAAAGCAGAGATATTACTTTACCAACAAATGTCTGTCTAGTCAAGGCTATGGTTTTTCCACTAGTCATGTATGGATGTGAGAGTTGGAATATAAAGAAAGCTGAAAGCTTAAGAATTGATGCTTTGGATCTGTGGTATTAGCGAAGATTCTTGAGAGTCCCTTGGACTGCAAGAAGATCCAACCAGTCCATCCTAAAGGAAATCAGTGCTGAATATTCATTGGAAGGATTGATGCTGAAGCTGAAGTTCCAATACTCTGGCCACCTCATGCGAAGAACTGACTCATTTAAAAAGACCCTGATGCTGGGAAAGATTGAAGGCAGGAGAAGGGGATGACAGAGGATGAGATGGTTGGATGGCATCACCGACTCAATGCATGTTAAGTTTGAGCAAGCTTCCGGAGTTATTTATGGACAAGGGAGCCTGGCTTGTTGTAGTCCATGGGATCACAAAGAGTCGGACACGACTGTGTTACTGAACTAAACTGACTCGGTGGAGAAGGAGCTAAGAGAGGTATAGGATAGTACATGTCCTTTGAAAGTTAGGTGTATATTAAGTAGTTGACTATTCTCAGTTGAAGTAGAATAAATATTATATAACAACATTATGCTTAAATAACCTATATAGTGATACAAATAAATAGTTGTAATAAGATAGAAATTCTGCCTCTAATAAAGATATAGAAATGTTCAAGGGAGAAAGTACAGTATTCAAAATAATGAAAAAAATAAAAGGATGTTTAAGGATGAGGGCACGTGTGCAAAAGATGAAAGTTTGAAATGAGCTCAGCAGATCTGAGAATCCAGTTTGCTTTTGGGGATATTTAGCCACTCCAGTACTATTGCCTAGAAAATCCCATGGATGGAGGAGCCTGGTAGGCTGCAGTCCGTGGGGTCGCTAAGGGTTGGACACAACTGAGCAACTTCACTTTCACTTTTCACTTTCACACATTGGAGAAGGAAATGGCAATCCACTCCAGTGTTCTTGCCCGGAGAATCCCAGGGACGGGGGAGCCTGGGGGGCTTCCGTCTATGGGGTCACACAGAGTCGGACACAACTGAAGTGACTTAGCAGCAGCAGCAGCAGGAGATGACTTAGTGAGATGTTTTAGGACCTGTTTATGGAGTGTATTTTATACCACCCTGAGATAGTTAAACTTAAAACCTTAGGCCATGAGAAGTAGAAGAATTAAATATTGAGATTGTTTTTTACAAATTCCTTTTTTGTCAGTGAAGGAGTTAGTCTAGAATCAGAAAGACCTGATTAGAAAAAAAAAAAAAAACTGATATGTTGAAACATTTAGTTCAAATAAAAGGTTATTTAGAGACAAGGTCATCACAGAAGAAATGGAGAGAAAGGTCTTGTTTCAGGATGCTAATGTGGGGTACAATTGACAGATCTTAGGACTGATTGGGTAAGTAGGGTTAAGGGAGAGAGAAACTTAATACTTTAGGCTTTACATAAGGTAGCAAATGGGATTTCCCCGATGGCTCAGTGGATAAAGAATCCACCTGCAAAGCCAGGAGCCATAGGAGGAGGAAATGGCAACCGACTCCAGTATTCTTGCTGGGATAATCCCATGGACAGAGGAGCCTGGAGGGTTACAATCTGTGTAAAGAGTTGAATGAGCACACATGACACACGATGTGCCTGTGTGGGCTGAGTTGCTTCAGTCATGTCTGACTTTTTGAGACCCCATGGATGGTAGCCTGTTCCTCTTTTCATGGTATTCTCCAGGCAAGAACACTGGAATGGGTTGCCATGCCTTTCTCTGGAGGATCTTCTCGATCCAGGGGTCAAATTCAAGTCTCTTATGTCTTCTGCTTTGGCAGGCATGTTCTTTACCACTAATGCCACCTGGGAAGCCCACAGGGTAGCAAATAGTCAATGTTTCCTTAAAACATGAAATGCTTGGAATTTTAGCTAAATTCAAAAGTCTTTAGTTCTCTTATTTTATGATTTATGAACTATGTGTTTTTAATGAAATTTTAAAAGTCGATAGGATTACCCTGAACCAAATAATCTTATCTCACTATCTTTCTATATACTTCCTGAGCTTTATAGTAAAACTACAGTTAGTGCGAAATTATTATTAGCTCACCGACTAATAATAATTATTATTAGCTCATTGATGGCATCACCGACTCAATGGACATGAGACTGAGCAAGCTCTGGGAATGATGGACGGGGAAGTCTGGTGTGCTACAGTCTGTGGCCTCGCAAAGAGTTGGATACGACTGAGCAACTGAACTGAACAGAGTTAGTGTGAAATTATTATTAGCTCAAAGAAGTAGAATAACCATGTGATAAATTATTCAAATTATTTTATTTTATTTTTTTAGGAATTAGATTTTAAAGGCATGACCTAGTTCATTACAATATGATTATGTAAAGTTTTTAGAAGACTGGCAGATACACAGTAAGTGCCAGTGAAATATTGTTTATTATTATAATAATTAGAGTTATCTATTTTTTATAATTGTATGAAATTATAATTTTTATAATTGTATGCATATATATTTTATCCAGTTGACAAATAGCATCACAATTATTACTGTATGAGAAACTAAAATCACCAAAGAAGCTAAGACCTAAGTTCTTATTCCAATTTTTCCCTCTTGTTTCTACCTAAGATATATTAGAAATTAAATTCCAATACCTCAAGAAAAGGGAAGGTCTACATTACTTATAATATGAAAAATAAAAGTGCAGAAGCCTTTTGATTGATTTCTCTTTCTCTCTGCCTTTCTGTTAGATTGTTCTCTAAGCATCAAGCCTAAACTAGTAGGTCTATTCCTGTCAAATAGCACCTGGCTGAAAGGATGGATGAGTCAGCAAAGAATGTCACTTCCTTGTTTATAATTATTCAGTGAGTTTTCATATAATTTAGAGTATGTTGAAGTTCTGTAGGCTCCTAAGTGATTCATTCACACCTTTTGCTCCTTTTCTCTGACTTCATCATTGACTCCTTGCTCCCTCTGATCCATAGGGCATAACTTCTGAACACAACAATCATGCTCCAGCCTTAGGGTCTAAGCATCTACTCCTCCTCTTGCCTGAAAGGCTTTCTCTTAGATATCTCTATGCATTTCTTATTTTCTTAGTTCCTCATTGTCTCGGTCTCAACAACCCCTTATCAGCAAAATCTTTCATGATCATACTTTATAATACAGCACTCTGCCTTAGGAGTCTGGCGGGCTAGTCCATGGGGTCACAGAGAGTTGGACATGACAGCGACTGAACAACAACAAGCTTCTAAATATCTCTCCTAGCTGCTTTATATTCTTTCCAGCACCTATTACTTTCTGATACTATGTTTTATTTTCTCTTTCCTTCTGTGGAATGTAGGGCTTCCCTCAGCACAGTTGGTAAAGAAGCTGCCTGCAATCCTGGAGACCCCCGTTCAATTCTTGGGTCGGGAAGATCCACTGGAGAAGGGATAGGCTACCCACTCCAGTTTTCCTGGGCTTCCCTTGTGGCTCAGCTGTGGTGAGCCATCCTTGTGGCTTCCCTTGTGGTAAAGAATCTGCCTGCAATATGAGAGACTCAGATTTGATCCCTGGGTTGGGAAGATCTCCTGGAGAAGGGGAAGGCTACCCATTCCAGAATGCTGGCCTGAAGAATAGCATGAAAAGTTCAGTTCAGTTCAGTCGCTCAGTCGTATCCTACTCTTTGCAACCCCATGAATCACAGCACGCCAGGCCTCCCTGTCCATCACCAACTCCCTGAGTTCACTCAAACTCATGTCCATCGAGTCGGTGATGCCATCCAACCATCTCATTCTCTGTTGTCCCTGTCTCCTCCCACCCCCAATCCCTCCCAGCATCAGACTCTTTTCCAGTGAGTCAACTCGTCGCATCAGTTGGCCAAAGTATTGCAGTTTCAGCTTTAGCATAAGTCCTTCCAATGAACACCCAGGATTGGTCTCCTTTAGATTGGACTGATTGGATCTCCTTGTAGTCCAAGGGACTCTCAAGAGTCTTCTCCAGCACCACAGTTCAAAAGCATCAATTCTTCAGCGATCAGCTTTCTTCACAGTCCAACTCTCACATCCATACATGACCACGGGAAAAACCATAGCCTTGACTAGATGGACCTTGGTTGGCAAAGTAATGTCTCTGCTTTTTAATATGCTATTTAGGCTGGCCATAACTTTCCTTCCAAGGAGTAAGCGTCTTTTAATTTCATGGCTGCAATCAGCATCCACAGTGATTTTGGAACCCCCCAAAATAAAGTCTGACACTGTTTCCACTGTTTCCCCATCTCTTTCCCATGAAGTGATGGGACCAGATGCCATGATCTTTGTTTTCTGAATGTTGAGCTTCAAGCCAACCTTTTCACTCTCCTCTTTCACTTTCATCAAGAGGCCTTTGAGTTCCTCTTCACTTTCTGCATATCTGAGGTTATTGATATTTGTCCTGGCAATCTTGATTCCAGCTGGTGCTTCTTCCAGCCCAGCGTTCCTCATGATGTACTCTGCATATAAGTTAAATAAGCAGGGTGACAATATACAACCTTGACGTACTCCTTTTCCTATTTGGAACCAGTCTGTTCAGTTCTAACTATTGCTTCCTGACCTGCATACAGGTTTCTCAAGAGGCAGGTCAGGTGGTCTGGTATTCCCATCTCTTTCAGAATGTTCCACAGTTTATTGTGATCCACACAGTCAAAGGCTTTGGCATAGTCAATGAAGCAGAAATAGATGAACAGTCAATGGGGTCAAAAATATTCAGACATGACTGAGGGACTTTCACTTCCTTCCTTCTCTGGAATGTAAGAGAGCAGAGGCTTTGCACTGTATCCATAGTGCCTAGAAGAGTGCCTGAAAATATTTTTAAGTGGATGAAATAAATATGCTTTCTAGCACTTATTAATTCACGAAGTATAGATCATCTTGGCAAACAAGGAAGGAAGAGACCAGATTTGTTACATTTTTTCTAATTTTTTTCCTTTTCTTTTACTCTTTTATTATTATTTGTGGAATAATAATAAGGGCCACATCAACAGATGTCTTTTAGTAAGAATGCTTGTTAATATAAGATAAATATTTATTTTATACTTTTTGTGGTAGTGTTTTATATAACTTTAGGCATTTTCTGTAATACTTGGTAAATAGTTGTTGAATTAGTAGTGCATTCAAGTAACATAGGAATGCTACTCATTTTCTTACAACTGATTTCCTAAGCTGATTTTGAGACAGTGAAATATAAAGACTGTGTGGGTAGCAGTTCTGTCTGTGATTATGTGGGATTTCTTCATTTTTTCCTTTGAGTTATAGTGCAGATGCAATCTCTGATGCATTTTTCAGTTAAACTAAAATTCTAAGCATTTTGGCAGTCTTCCTTTCCACACAAAATAGTTGAGAAAGAATCATTAACTGTACAGAATGTTTGGGGAAAAAAAAGAACTGTGATGAGAGTTAATGCTTTGGCAAATTCAGAAGTCTGAGTAACAGGAAGCATAGTTTTGCAATTAATCTTCTGATAATCTCTACTTTTTGAGAATGTTATGCCGTGTTAAAGATTTAATGTCAGTCTTGTTCCTGGATATACAATACTAAACCTCTACCAGGGTCCACCGTACTTTTCAGCAAAGATTTAATATCAAATATGAACAGAAGTTTTAGTGTCTAGGGAATATCTTATGGAGACACTGTATAATTTTGTTAAGCTATTGATTTTACAGTGTCACATGCTGGAAACTGCTTCGCTAAATGTGTTTTTCTTTCTCTTCTAATCTTTAAGTGTTCTATTCTTTAAGTCTTCTGAAACTCAAGCTTTTTTGGAGTATATTTATGGAAAGATTACAAAGGGATTCTCCGGCAGCATTTCTTAAATTTTACATGTTTATACAGTCTATAAACATGTTTAGAAGTTTGAACTCAAAAGTGTGTTCTCTTGTAACTGGTATCAAGTACTGTAGGAATTGAACCTAACATTTGTGTATACTTACGCTTTAAAAATTGTTTACGTAGGTATTAGCTTTTAAAGAATCTGTAGGAAATTCAAGACAAATAATAATATTCTTAATTTACAGTTGTTAAAATTGAATCTTGTAATAGTGAATAAATTAATTGACTGGGTATCTATTTATTGAACCACCTGCAGTGTAGGAGACCTGGGTTTGATCTCTGAGTTGGGAAGATCCCCTGGAGAAGGGAAAGACTACTCACTCAGGTATTCTGGCCTGGAGAGTTCCATGGACTGTATACTACACATGGTCATGAATAGTTGAACCTGACAGTGACTTTCACTATTTATCGAACAAACATTTATTAATATTAATATGTGCAGGCCTATTCCATGAATTTGTGGAAACCTGGGAGAATGAGACAGACAGGTCCTTACTCTCATGATGTTTATATTTCAGTGAGCTTAACTGAACAATATAAGTTGGTTTATTAAGAAGAGGAGCTCCTGGGAGTTCCCTGCTGGCCTAGTGGTTAAGATTCTGAGCTTCCACTGCCATGACTGAAGAGTTCAATCCCTGGTTGGGGAAATGAGATCTCACAAGCTACACAGTACCTTCCCAGCCTCCCAGCCCCACACCTACCCCCACCCCACAGCAAAAAAATGAAGAGCCCAGATTATAAACTGTGTCCTCTAGTAGAAACAGCATACTTTCCTGGAAACTGATACATATCTGTACTGATTATTTGAATCCTTAAACACAATATATGCATAAAAGGAAGATACCTATTGTTATTTCAGGGCCTTTAAGCACATGGTCTTTCTCTAATGTCTCATAGTCCCTGTGAGTTCACTGTGGTTCCAGCAGGAAACTGAATTTCTACTTAGGTGATTTAGGAGGTGTGAACAAGGAGGGAGAGTTACCTGGTGAGCTTTGCCTTTCCCATTTTCCATGATAAATAGCAGTTACAGTGAGAGTTAGAGCCCTGCTCAAGTGCTTTCTGACAGTGGCAATAGCTGTCAGGATACCGGACTGCAGTGTCAGGCAGGAAAGTGTCTGGTGAAACTACTCCACGCCCTATTCCCATCTTCCGAACTAATTCCTGGTGGTCACTTCCATGGTGTGTACTGGAAACCACCTGCAAGACAGTCTGATGATGTGAGTTGTGGGGTCAGACTCTTCAGGCACAGGCTGAAAGAGAGCAGCATGAATGACTAGGATTTGAGAGCCAACAAAGAATACTAAGTACCTTTATATTTAAAAGAAAAATTAGACACTTTCTCATGATCTCATTTATGATAGGTCCTTCTAGATCGTTCCTCTGATTTTCCCAGTTGAAAGTTGTCTCAGCTCCCCACCTCTGCTGACCCAATTTATTTTTTCATAATTGGTTTAGTCCCTAAGTCGTGTCCAACTCTGGTGACCCCATGGACTGTAGCCCACCAGGTTCCTTTGTCTATGAGATTCTCCAGGCTAGCATACTGCAGTAGGTTGCCATTTCCTTCTCCAGGGCATCTTCTGGACCCAGGAATCGAACCTGGGTCTCCTGCATTGCAGGTGAGTTCCTGCACTGAAGGAGGATTCTTTACCAACTGATCTACAAGAGAAGCCCCCTTTTCATAATTGGAATTCAGTAAATAATAAAGAAATATGTCTAAGTAATTTCCCTTACCAGGTTATACCCTCCCAGGTGGCACAGTGGTAAAGAATCTGCCTGCCAATGCAGGAAATGCAGGGGACACAGGTTTAATCTCTGGGTCAGGGAAGATCCCCTGGAGTAGGAAATGGCAACCCACTCCAGTATTCTTGAATGGAAAATTCCCATGGACAGAAGAGCTTGGTGGACTGTAAGTCATGGGGTCACAAAGAGTCTCGAGAGTAGGATCTGGGTCTGATTTTCCGTTTTACTTCTCTCTTGCCTGTCTATAGTGTCAGCATGCTGTTTTTCCTGAATAAACATGTGTTGATTAAATGGGTAGATGACTGATTGGTAGGGATTCTGAAAGTTATTTGGTTGTCAAATTTCTGTGTAAATTACCACTAAAAATTTATTATCTGACTTATAATGTATCTGTGCCTATTAAAAAATTGTGTGTTATTTGTGCTTTTTTTTTTTTTTTTTTTTAAGAAAAGAATTTGTCTGGGGAGGGAGAAGCCTTAAATTTGTCTTCAAATTGTAAGGCATGAAGTACCTCCTCAAATTAGGAATGCTGTGTAACAGGGTTCCTTTTTTCTTTCAAGAGAACCGTGTAGTTCTTTCCAAGAACTACCATTTCTATAGGGAATTCTGGCTTTCACCTTTGACAGCATGACCCTCATCTTTGATTCTTCAGTAGACATATGTATAGACTGACTATACTCTGTAGTGAGCAAATAAGTTTTCACAATATTACTCAAAAAATGCTTTTTAAAATTAAAAGAGTAAAAGGTATATCAATTAATTATATATATATATATATACTTTAAAAAAATCCTCTTAAGCTTATATATCTCATAAAAGGGCCAATTTTGATTTGATAAAACTTCAGTTCACTTAAGAAATATATCATTTATAATAGTAGAGCAGTGCAACAGAGTAGAAAAAGAAAGTATTCTTTAATTTATTTATGGGACCTATTACTTCCGTGACACTGTCATTGCATGCAGAACTATTACTAGAATAATAAATGTATCAAGATGCTACTACTAATGATTTATTTTTACCCTTTTTCTCTAGAGTTAAAATTAGGAAATGAAAATGATGCTAAACTTATATAAAAAAATGATAGTCAAATACCTAGTTTATTTGTTTGGGTTAAAAGAGTAAGTGTGCCAGATCAACTGTTGAACTCTTTATGAAAGATTAAAACAGTCTACCATTTCTTTCCATATTCAAAAGATGATAATTACTTTAAAATAAATTCAAATTTTACTGGCAAGTCAAAGGCCACGAAATGTAAAGTAAATTTCAAATTCTACAGTTAACTTTGTGTGACAGCCAATGAAAGTCATACCTGCTTTCAAATCCATATTTGACCTTTATGCTGATATTACTAATATGAATTTGTTCTTTGAGTCTGTGCTAAAATACAACTTAAAAATATTAAATGATGCATAATGTTTCCTTTCATACAAATAATATTTTTCTCAAGTTAATTTTAAAAGGTAAAGTCTCAAATGATTTCCATTTTGTTTTTAAATCTTCTGTTTAGATTTTTTTAATGTTATCTTTAGTTACATTATTTGAGCAACAAATGTTTGTAAAAAGTATCAGATGACTCTATTTTGGGAGGAAGATCAAATCTTGATTATACATATTTAAAATATTCATATTTAATGAACATTTGAAATGAATAATCTTTTGTAATCTAAGAATTATCTCTATTTTTTAAAAATTATAATTTAATTTTACATGTTTTCTTTCTTTTTTTTAATTTTTATTTAATAAATGGTACAAAGCACAATGCCAAAAACATTAACAGTTAAAATTTCACCAAATGAAAAAATACTATAGAATACACAGTTGTAAAAAGCTACATTAAGTTATTTTACAACTGCCTCAGGCTGCAAAAAGAAAAAAAAAACCCAATGCCATACCTAAGATATCCCTCTCTCAAAATAATGCCATTTATGTTATAAACCATGAGCACCCCATCAAAAGACGGGAACTGCTTTTGTTAATTCACATATGTATATATGACTGTATCACTTTGCTATACACCTGAAACAAACACAACACTGTAAATAAAATATGGTACAATATAAAATAAAAATAAGTAACAGACCTTTGGGGCTTTACACTGAGTTAGAGTTCCTATCAGAGGGATAACAACACCACAGCCGTACTGAATCCTCATGAAGGAGGCACACGAATGACTGGATTACAAGAGTTACAGGAATGAGAGCTGCTTGTTTTCTTAATTCAAGAAAGTTTGTTGTTTTACCCTTTATTTATATTAACATGAATAAATAAAATTAGGTATAGAATAAAAAAAATTTTTTTCTGATTTTATGCATGTATATTTTATAGTATATAAAAATAATAAAACTTTTTTCTATTATTTTTTTCTTTTCACTTTTGACATGAAGTAGAATTAAGATATAATTTCATTTAGATGAGATGGCTGGATGGCATCACTGAATGCAATGGACATGAACTCATGCAAACTCTGGGAGATGGTTAGGGACAAGGAGGCCTGGCATGCTGCAGTCCATAGGTTCCCAAAGAGTTGGACATGACTGGGTGACTGAACAACAACAACAGTGATACAACTAGGAGTTGTTTTAACTTTTTAACTAGTGTAATGAAAGTGTATTTTAAAAAATCATAAAGTGGATATTTAAACTCTAGCATGCATGTATGCTAAATGGCTTCAGTCACGTCCAACTCTTTGCGACCTAATGGACTGTAGCCCGCCAAGCTCCTCTGTCCGTGGGATTCTCCAGGCAAGAATACTTGAGTGGGTTGCCATTTTCTTCTCCAGGGGAATCTACCCAATCCTGGAATCAAACTCGCATCTCTTTTGTCTCCTGAGTTGGCAAGGCAGGTTCTTTACCACTAGAGCCACCTGGGAAGCCAGTATAAATTCTAGCATAATTTAATTTGATATAGTTGTTTCCTGGTAAATTCACTTAAAAACTCAGTGCTTTCAAATTCCTTTGCCAACTACTGAACAACAAAGGCCTTTGCCATCTGCCTCTATAGCTGTTGACCTTCAACAACCCCTGAGTGATCGGGGTAGAGTGAGGCACTCTGTGCTCCAGGGAATCTGGTGGGATAGGTCTTTAGATAGTTGGATGTTTCTAGGAACAGATTTTATGATCTCAATCCTTGCATCTCCTCATATCTAAAAGTGAAGTGAAGTGAAGTCTTTCAGTCGTGTCCGACTCTTCGCGACCCCATGGACTGTAGCCCACTAGGCTCCTCCGTCCATGGGCTTTTCCAGGCAAGAGTACTGGAGAGTGTTGCCATTTCCTTCTCCAGGGGACCTTCCCAACCCAGGGATCGAACCCGGGTCTCCTGCATTGTAGGCAGATGCTTTACTGTCTGAATCCCTTCATGGTGACATCAGATCCTCGTGACTAACAAAAAAACCTTTTGTAAGATGAGTGCTTCATGGTATCGAACTCCCCCTTCACCAAAACGTTTTATATTGTCTTTCCCCCACTGCCACTTTGGAGCAGTCTCTCAGAGCTATCTGAGATGCTGCCTCCCAGGCTGCAGTCCTAATTTTGCCCAAAATAAAACAACACACACACAAACAACTCGATGCTTTCAAATTCTTTATTTATACTTGGAGACAATAATTTTTCTTTTTCTTTTTTTATCATTCTTTGCTTTCTGTTAAGTAAAAAGAGATGTGCCAGTGCCTCAGGGATATTTACACAAGATGATACTGTCCAGATGCATTATAACCTGTGCTTACCCTGAATTCTAGCTACTTGTCATATTAAATCAGTCAGTACTTCCACAACATCTGCTTACTACCAGTCCCTTGACATAGGTAGACATTACCCATATCATGAACAAGCAAAAATACTTGTTTTGAAGTGCTCTTCTTTATTCTGCTATAGATAATACTTGCAAGATATAAATATAAACAGCTAGTAATTATCAGTCTATATTCATTTTCTAGGACTGCCACAACTGAATACCACAGGCTGGGTCTTAAACAACAGAAATTAACTTTTTCACAGTTCTGTTTGTTTGAACTCTGAGATCAAGATGTCAGCAAGGTTGATTTCTTCTGAGGCCTTTCACTTTGGCTTGTAGATAGTCATCTTCTACCTATGTCTTCACATGCTCTTCGTTTTGTGGTGTCTGTGTCCTATTCTCCTTTTCTTATAGAAAGACCAGCCATATTAGATTAGGGCCCAGCATAAAGATTTCATTTAATCCTAAAATTCTATCTTTATATGTCCTATCTGTAGATACAGTCAGATTCTGAGACTAAGAATTTAAACATGTGAATTCAGGGGCACAAATCAGCCAGCCCATAACATTAACTCTAGGCAAGTTCATTTTGTCTTTAAATATCAGTGAAAAAAATGGGTATTAATTATTACAGAAGAAGTGTGCTGTCAGGTTAAAGGGAAAATATCTGTTGATTCTTACTGATACTTATAGCTTAGTTTGGCCACAGTTACATAACCTGACAGTTGGCATGTAGAGGAGTACAATTCAAAAGTAAATAAAGGGAAGTTTCTTAAAAAGAAGACTGAACTTTTTCTAAAAACAACCCTTAATTATCATTTCACTTCATAGACTTAAAAGGTTGATCCTCCATCTTTCTCTTTTATTATGTTTCTCAGCCAAACAAATGCCTTTGCCTCCCTACTCTTGCACATACCAGAAACTACAAAACTACCTTCCATTGCTTTCTAATGCACTTTCTCCTTCTCTCCTTGCATATCCCATCCCACTCCATCATCATCATCCAGTCAGTTCCCAAGTCTCACACATGTTTTCTCTAATAAACTGTATTATCTTTTATATCTATCTTTTATTCCTAGATATCTTTTATATCTATATTTTATTCCATAGGGGCTTCCCTGGTGGCTCAGTTGATTAAGAATCTGCTTGCAATGCAGGAGACCTGGGTTTGATCTCTGGGTCAGAAAGATCCCCTGGAGAAGGAAATGCAACCCCCTCCAGTATTCTTGCCTGGGAAATCCCATGGACAGAGGAGCCTGATGGACTACAGTTGATGGGGTTGCAAGAGTTGGACACGACTTAGCAACTAAACCACCACCACCACCACCCTTTATTCCATTCCTCCTATTACTGCCTTAGTTTAGTTTCTCAGTGCTTAACTGCAATGGATTCCTAATGGATTCTTACGCTCACAAACTGGCTGCTTTCAAATCATCCTCCCCCATGTTGTCATAGCAGTTTTGTTAAAATGCAGCATTGATCAGTTTACTCCATGGTTCAAAGTCTTTGAACAACACTCTGTAATGTTTAGATTTCAGTTCACACACAAAACCCTTCTTAAATTGGTTCTGACAAAACCCTTCTTAAATTGGTTCCTTCCTTAGTTTTTTGTTTGTTTGTTTTGTTTTCCTTCTATTTTTTTCTCTTTTATACCTCAATCTTCACTACTCACTGTCACCGTGTAGGACCATCCCTCCAACTATATAGCACTGTATGTACTTTTCTAACTTTATCAGCTTCGTGCATCCAGTTTTAAGTTGCTTTTTCTGTTTAATGCTATTTCTCTCTCCATCTTCTTCATCACCCTAACTCCTATTTGCTTATGACATACAGTTAAGATTTCCCCGAGAAGCATTGTATAAATACATTAATTCCCATTGAGATACCTACATGTTGAAAGTAATGGAAGTAAGAATGTGCTTCAGGAAATATGGAGGCTAGCTGATTTTATAGATTACAGTTGCAGCATGTGCTTTACTTCAGGCTTAGGGGAGATGAAATTTCTAATTTTCAAAAACTTTGAAATTAAATGAGACACTAAACAACAACAACATGTATATGCATATACAACCAAAAATAGCAAACAATAATTGTTAGGATATATGCATTATATTTTAGATTTGAAATGAGTATATGCTAATATTTAGTGTAATTTGTTGTGATAAAAATGTGTCAGAATCCTTTTGCAATGGAAGTTACATTCAGAGGAACCATATCTTTATAATTTCTATTCAGTTTTCTTACATTTATTTTGCTTTCCTCCTCCAGGATCATCCTGTCTATAGACAAACGCTATAGCATAGACTCAGACCTAGTTGGCACAGCTGTAGATAGCAAGGTAATTGCATCAGTTCTGCTTTAATTTTGGCTTTGTGGGTCATTAGAGGAGGAGGATGTCTTTTTCATATGATGTGTGCAGCAGATGCCAATTTTACTTGGTAACTTCACCCTTTTCCAGTTGTGGAAATTTTTATGACTATTGAATCTAAATATTTATGGTTCATTCAACCTGTCAGGATGCTTTTGTTTGTCTACAGACTGTCATATAACATGTCATATGATTACAATAAAAAATTGTAAAATACCTTCTGGGAAAAGAGCACTATAGATTTTTAACTGAATTTTCCAGTTTCTTTCCAGTAGTATATTTTATGGCTGAATATCAAACACCTGAATAAAGAATTTATAGTGGAAATAATGGCAGGATTCCATTTAATGAAGTGGAGTGCCTTAACTAGAATAGTTAAGTACTTAGAAAATCAGTATTCTAAAAAATATGCTATAAAATACCATATGCCATATAACAGATGACTTTTTTGTGTTTCAGCAAAAGCTGCATTTAGTTTATTATATTATCTCTAAGTTAAGTTTGAGATTTTAATTGCTCAGTTGTGTCCGATTGTTTGCAATCCCATGGACGATAGCCTGCCAGGCTTCTCTGTCCATGGAATTTTCCAGGTAAGAATATTGGAATGGGTTGCCATTTCCTATTCCTGGGGATCTTCCCAACTGAGGGGTCAAACCTATGTCTCTTGAGTCTCCTTTATTGGCAGGAAGATTCTTTACCACTGCACCACCTGGGAAGTCCAAATGACTTGCATAATTATGAGTAATTAATGACAAAGCTGGGGTTCAAGAACTAGAATTTCTAATTGAGACCCTCTAAGCATCACCAACTCGATGGACATGAGTTTGAGTGAACTCCGGGAGTTGGTGATGGACAGGGAGGCCTGGCGTGCTGTGATTCATGGGGTCGCAGAGTCGGACACGACTGAGTGACTGAACTGAACTGAACTGAAGATGACAGTGTTCAAGATGTACTGAATGATGTATTCTTTTTAAACAGCAGAATGAAGAAAATTCAAATTTCTTTGTTACTAGTTATTTGTTGTTCAGTTGCTAGGTCATATAAGATTTTGTCGACCCCATGGACTGAAACATTCCAGGCTTCCCTGACCTTCATTATTTCCCAGAGTTTGCTCAAACTCATATCCATTGAGTCGGTGATACTATCTAACCATCTCATCCTCTACCATCAGTTCAGTTCAGTTCAGTCGCTCAGTTGTGTCCGACTCTTTGCAACCCCATGAATCACAGCATGCCAGGCCTCCCTGTCCATTACCAACTCCCGGAGTTCACTCAAACTCATGTCCACAGAGTCGGTGATGCCATCCAGCCATCTCATTCTCTGTCATCCCCTTCTCCTCCCACCCCCAATCCCTCCCAACATCAGAGTCTTTTCCAGTGAGTCAACTCATCGCATGAGGTGACCAAAGTATTGGAGTTTCAGCTTTAGCATCAGTCCTTCCAAAGAACACCCAGAATTGAGCTCCTCTACCATACCCTTCTCCTTTTGCTTTCAAACTTTCCAAGCATCAGTCTTTTCCAATGAGTTTGCTCTTTGCATCAGGTGGCCAAAATAGTGGAGCTTCAGCATCAGTGCTTCCAGTGAATATTCAGGGTTGATTTCCTTTAGGACTGACTGGTCTGATCTTGTTGCAGTCCAAGGGACTCTCAGGAAGTCTTCTCTAGCTCCACAGTTCAAAAGCAACAGTTCTTCAGTGCTCAGCTTTGTTTATGGTCCAAATCTCACATCCATACATGACTACTGGAAAAATCGTAGCTTTGACTGTACACACCTTTGTTGACAAAGTGATGTCTCTGATTTTTAATATGCTGTCTTGGTTTGTCATAGCTTTCCTTCCAAGGAGCAAGTGTCATCATGGTTGCAGTCAGCCCTGCAGTGATTTTGGAGCCCAAGAAAATAAAATCTGTCACTGCTTTTACTTTTTTCCTCCCTCTCTTTGCCATGAAGTGATGGGACTGGATGCCATTATCTTAGCTTTTTAGTATTGAGGTTTAACCCAGCATTTTCACTCTCTTCTTTCACTCTCGTCTAGAGGAACTTTAGTTCCTCCTCACATTCTGCCATTAGAATGATATCATCTGCAAATCTGAGGTTATTGTTATTTCTCCTCACAATCTTGATTCCAGCTTCTGATTTATAAAGCTGGGTTTTTGCATGATATACTCCGCATATATGTTAAATAAGCAGAGTGGGTTGCCATTTCCCCACCCCACGAGGAATCTTCTCAACTCAGGGATAAAACTTGCATCTCTGCATCTCCTCTATTGCAGGTGGATTCTTTACCTTTGAGACATTGAGAGTACATACACTTATAAAGAACTTTCTGAATGAATGATTGAAAAAATGACTAAGTAACTGAAGGATTATAGCTAAATCTGACTGTGGAGAAATTTCTTAATTCAACAAAATTTATCTTAATGATTATCAATCTTTGTAATATGTCATGTTAGTGAAATTTTTATTGGCAGATGTGTGTTTTTGACATTTTAATTTTAGTAATTTTTCTGTTACTAATGAGACATTCTAGATGCAGATCTTAGTAGTTGGCAGCGTTCACTTAAATGTTAGGATGTTGAGCAAACGAGGTTCAGACAAAGACACTAAGAAGAAAAAAGTTGGAAATGAGATATCTATGAAGAGCCCTGAAAAGCTTCTGTATAATCTTGGGTATCTATGAGGCCTGTGTGCATGTTCAGAAAAGACCTGAAGAGACCCTAGTATCTCAAATATCACTGAGATTTAGAATCTATGTAACAAAAAATGAGATCTAAAGCATAGTTGTAAACTGTTGAAATATTAAAGGCGTACTCACACACAAATACATACTCAAAGACTCTTGGCAAATAGTGAAAGTTTTTTAAGGAACTCTCTGTTCAATCATTTACTCATCACTAGCCTAGTTGAGTAGAGACCTCAGTGGACACAGAAAACAAAAAATATTGACTTATAGAATTACTTCAAAAGATCACTAAACAAACAGCAAAAATAACTGCAAACAGAAATATCAGGCATTGAGGGGAAGGCATAATGGAATACAGTTTCCAAAGGTGACATTTAAAATATGCAACTGTCAAGAAAAAATTATGAGACAGGCAAAGAATCAGGAAATTATGTCACATACAGAGGAAAAGCAAATCTATGTCCTTGAAGACATGACAGATATTGGACTTTACCAAAGACTCTAAGTCACCAGTTATGCTTATGTTAAAGAAAAAAAAAAAACAAAAAACAGCTAAAGGAAACCACAGTATAAGAACTAAATGACAATATGGAAATGATGCTTTATCAAATAGGGATAAATAACAATTGGATTTCTTTTAAAAGAATAAAACAGATCTGGAGTCGAAAATCAATTGAGATTCCTCAGTATAAAGAAAAGAAACAATAAACTTGAAATAAAGTTTATAGAGTATAAGAGTCCTGTGGGACACCATCAAGCATAGCAACACAGACATTATAATGAGTCTATTTATTTGAAGACATGATAAATAAAAAAGTTAGTCACAAAAGGCTTCACGATATATGAAATGTCTAGTTGTTACCAAGAGCTGGGGGAAGGAGAGATAAGCAGTGACTGTCATTGGTTGTGGTGTTTCTTTTAGGGGTGATGACAGTTTCCTAAAATTAGATATTGGAAAACCCTGATGGTTGGAAAACCCTGTGAATGACCTAAAAACACTGAATTGTACACTTTAAAAGGATAAATTCTGTATATAAGTTTTATCTCAATAATGTAATAGGGATGAAAATATAGATTTATGAGCCATTAAAATAAATGCTAATTTTAAGAGTAAGAATATAGAGTGCTTTTTAGACAGAAGAAAGCAATGCAAATAGAATTAACTATCACATTACAGATAGTAACCATGGTATTTAATAAAAGTTTGTGGGCCAGAATTAAATAATTCATACTCTTTGCTAGGTACTTTTCACACAGTTTGCCTGTATCATTTTAAGTTATAAATTTTACTCTCCATTTTATTACAGTTTTAAATCTTAACCATTATGTTACATTCTCCAAGGGCAAAGAGTATATCAAATTTATGTTTGCACCTCCCATGATACTATGTTCAATGTCTTGTGTATTGTACCTTTTCAATCCACATTAGTTGATGAATAAATGAATGCTGTGGCATAAAAGTGCTGTGAATTCTTTCCTAGTACTCAGTTTTAGAGATGTCTAAAACTTTCATCAGGCTCTAAATAACTTATGTTAGTCAGATGTAGAGAAAGCTGTAATAACTGGGAAATTATTCAAAATGAAATCAGGAGTTTTGTGAATCAGAAACCAAGTCAAATGGATATTAACCCAGACATTTTTCCATGCCTGGGTATAATTCTGAATTAATATGATCATGACCCATAGATTTATATCAAACTAGCTTCGTGTCAAATTAGACCCATGTGGAAAAATATTCAGATGACTTCAAGAGCAAAATATTTGATTCTCTTGTTCATACAGTTTCCAGAATGTTCTGAAACTAAAACTCTTTAGCTAACCCTACTATTATTTCTAATCTTTATTTTATTACATATTAATTTTTTAAAATTTATTTTCATTAACTTTTATTGGACTATATTAAGATCTGATTTGTTAAATAGTTGTGAATTTCTCTCTCAATCCTATAAGATTGCTTTCAACATTCAAATGTAAGTGATTTTTCTTCTCAGATATTTGAAAATGAAAAACACTATGTCTTGGGTAAATCTTGCTCTGGATATATGTATATTTGAATATGCTAAGTAACTGTGTTTATTTCTTGGCAGGGGGACATCCAGCAATTGTTGATCATAGGTGACCCCAAAGCAGCATATGACTACTGTGAGCATTACAGTCCAGACTGTGATTTCTCAGCTCCCAAGGCTGCTCAGGCTCAGGAACCCCAGGTCGATGAGGTAGGAACGTAAGATCATGGCAGGTTTTCTCATTCCTATGGTAATGACGTAGTTTTCAGTTTCAAGTTGTATCCCTATTTATTCACTTTTAATTAAATTATACCTTTTATTTAATAGTGTTTTAATAAGTGATTAACACTTTCACTCTTTCACTAGTATTTCAAAGGAGATGCAATTTGAAGATTTTTGATGTTTGTTTCAATCTTAATATTTTTGTTATTTAATTTCTTAGAGATAGTTCCCTTATATAATATGTAGAGGAGGATATTTTATTTAGGGGCAGATAAGAAAAGAGATAATTTCTCCAACATTTAGTTTTTCCTTGTTACTTTTATAATTAAAGCAGCCTCAAGACAAGGATAACTATTTTCTAGTGTACTTGCCATATCTTCAAGCCTTTGGCATTCGTGCGGATGAAAAAGGGATATTAGTACTATCTTAAAGTTTTCAGGCTGTGTTCAATATTTAGAGACTCTTTTTTTTTCCATTTCTCATAAGGTTATGCTACATTAATATGTAAGTTTTCTTTTTCTTGCACAGGATTTGATACAAAGAGCAATGGAATGAAAAGCAGTATGAACTGATTACAGTAACTAGATGTTCATATGCTTTGATTAATAGTGCATTACTTTATTTGAAACTCCAGTGTGAAACCATTTTTCTAGGCTGTTTTGGCAAGAAAATTCACCATAATGAAATTTGACCCTATTCTCTCTCAGATAAAAAATATGTACATTTAAGTTAGCCATAGCCATTTTGTCAGACTTGAATATCCCATAGAACAAAAAATATAGCACAATGTACCTTTTATGCAAATTTTTAGGTAAAATCTGTTAATGTGGATTTTCTGGAAATTAAAAAGCAAACTCTGGAAAGAGTTGAGTCTTTAGATGGCTGAAAAACTTTATTTCTTTTTTAAGATGATGAGTTTAAAATTTTAGAAGGTGGGGTGGAAGTTTATAAACATCAAGATTATTCTTATCTTTGAAAATAACTCAAATAGCTTTCTTCTTGACTTTTAAAATACTATGAAGTACCATCTTTTGAGCTTTACTATTTAGAGCAGGTTAAGATCTTATCTCTTAATTTTAGTTTACTGTTATTTCTTCATGTGAATTAAATTTGTGTTTTATTAATTTTTGACATTTCTTTTTAAGGTATGTTAGTGAATTCTGTTGCACTGACTTTTTCCATAATTTAATATTAATGTTTTTTTTGAAACAGAATAAAGCTTTAAGAAGCTAAAAGGAAAGGAAAAATGAGAGAATAAAAGAGAAATTACTTGGATATTTGTGTTTGCTTGTCTCCCAGTTCTCAAGTGCTTCATTCTTTTTATTCCCAAATGATTTATTAGAACAATCTGTGAATTCTCTCATGATTTATTAAAACATTCTAATATCTTCAGGTTTAGTGTTTTTATATCTTAGACACTATGTCAATATTAAAATTAATAACATTTAGTATATATGTTCAAGACAGATGAGATTTATTAATATTCTGCTCCTGTTTTAAGAAAGATAAGACTTGTTCTTTTTAGCAACAGATATGGCTCTGATTTTTGGAAGAATGAAGGTATGCATTCTTATTATATCACTTTGAGCTGTTTTATTCCCATGTTTTAATGCTATTACGTCAGGTAAGCTGAGCTATTTTAAAGCAAAATAATATTTTTAACCATTTTTATATTAAATTCATTAAAAAGTAGGCATTCCCTTTTTTACTTTAGTTGTTGATTCATAAATTTAACATTTGCTGGTAAGTCAAATTTGTTGTTACTAGAAGCATCTGATGAGGAAAAGAATATACTGCTATGATAAGGACTGCATGAAAATCTTGTTGGGTGATCCAATAATGGCATTTCTTAGTTTCTATATTGAATATGTCATCTTGAAAAATTTTTTGAAGAATCAGCTCTCACTTTTTCCCCCAATACTAAGCTACATTGATACTTCAGTAATAAAAATCTTTTTTACGAGTATGAAAAACACCAGGTTAATAGAATTGTAAGCCATCCTTATATTACTTTTGAACTATAGCCATTTATGTATCATTATATTACAAGTATGCATTTTAATAATTGTACAACAGATATTTTGCCTATGCAAAATACAAATGCAATGTTACCAATAAATAAAGAACATACAGTGCAAAATATAGCATCAAACATACATGTTGTACTTTATATTGCTTAATTTTCCATTAATAAATTTGTGACAATCACATATTATCATTCTGATTTGAATTAATAAATATGTCAATTTATTTTATAAATTAACTCAAATGTGTTTTCTTCAACTTGTGATTTTGTTTGGTTCATATCTTCTAAAGAGCATATTTTAATTCATTCTTAAGATTCAATTTTTATGTGTTTGGTGCAACATTGCATCATAATCAGAGTGAAATGTAAAATGAGAGATTTAAATATAGTGTTAATATGAAACTACTACTCAACTTGAACCTCCACAATACCATTTATACAGTGAAGTAACCAATATTAAAATTATGGTGCTTTGGGAATTTTTCCACCATGTTAAATAATCCTTCCATCTTAATTAGAAAATTGGATGTTAAATCTGCTTATGGTTCTTTCTTAATATATTGAATACAACACAGACTGCAATGTCCTATGTACAGTAGGGAATTAATATTCTTATTTTTCATATCATTATAAAGCATGAAAAGGAAGAAGCAGCAAGAGGAAAACACTGTTTTATAAAGAAATTTATTGCCTTTAAATTTTTGCACTTAATATTTATCAGATATCCTAGTTCTCATAGATGCACATATAATTCCTGATGCCACTGTTTTTCTAACAACTTGAATAAGAAAAGACTTAACAAAATTTCCAGAAAAAGTCCCTTTCTCCTCAAATGTTTTAACTTATGCTAGGCAACTCCCAAATCGTAGGTGAAATTCTATCACTGCACATCTTTTTGCTCATATTCATCTGATTAGTTATAACTAGTTCTCTCTTCTTTACCTGTCTTTGAGGAATCACAAAATTCTGCAGTAAAAAGGGAGAATCATTTCCAAAAACAGGTTATAAAGCTTCATGTAAACCAGCAAATTCCTACATGTGTCAATACCCACCAGAGGGGATGTTGTTTAAAGAAATAAGGAGAATAGAAGCAGTGATTCTTTTCACTGACTTCTGGATGGCTCTAGAAAAGCATGTGCTTTCGTGCCTAAGGTAGTAAGCACATTACCTCCTTCATTATTCCACCACCACAGCTAGTCTGGTTGATCTCCATGTGGAAAAAGTTAGAAGAGAGAATTATGGAAGTTAGAACAGGTTTCCTCCTATAAGGAAAAAAAAGAAAAACACGATATAAAGATAGTAAAGGTAACTAGCTACTTTGAATACCAGGCTTCATTCAAGATGCATTTAAGATGATTTTAAATTGTCTATTTTTACAGTCCTTCTTGGTTTTACAATCCTTCTTGCGATTGGTTTGCAATATGTTTCATTATATGTCTTTATGAAATTTGCTTTCATTTGCATTGCTATAGCTAATAGCTTTCATTAGAAGGCCCAGTGATCACAAGCCTCTAAAAGACATGGTGTGAAGAGTTATGTTTCTGGTGCATTGAAAGGGAACCATTGGCGATTTTAAAAGGTTAAGAGAGGTCCATTTGGAATATAATTGAAATTTTACCAAATACTTAGGGTTTCCAAATAGACTGCTTTTAGCATATGTGTGTGTGTGTGTGTGTGTGTGTGTGTGTGTGTGTATGTACACGCACACACATATGTATATATGTACCTAAGTATATATATACATAGATATACTAAACATATGTCCGTATACATACACAAATGTATGTATACATATACATAAAGATATATTATAAATATTATATACATATATATTAGTGTTTTAGCTTATTGATTTGCTGCTTAATAAAATTTTTGTTATATATGACCTTAATAGAGTTACAGTTATTTTGATTAAAACCAACAATATATGTTTAAGATTAAAATTTCGGTAGAGATATTTGGCTTTGAAGGTGAACGTATTTTCCTCATAATTAAGTATTAACTGTTTTTCTCATCCCTTTATTGAGAAACATACTTTTCTCTCTTAATTTTTTTAATAGAATACAATCTAGTATTCCATCTTTCAATTTGAGTTACATTTACATGTTTTGCTGCTGCTGCTGCTTTTAAGATACCCAAATGTTATGTTCTTTTTCAATACAAAAAACCACAATATTTGTAAAAATTGATACAGTGTGTTAAATATAAACAGATCTATTTTTGAATCTTCTAATGGTTCACAACTGTGCTCATTTTGATCTTAAGTTTATAACAAATTAGTTATTTCTGAATAGATTTTAGATTTTTTTTCCCATTGGTTCTATTATTCCAAATAGAATATAGAATCGTTTCATGTTCCTTCTGTTCCCTTTCCTTCCTCTTCCCTTTCCAACCCACAACTGATATGAAAATTCTTTCATACTTGGGAAGATTATTTTTAAACATTCAGTTCAATGGAAAAAAAAAGCACCCATTGAAATTGCTATAAATAAAAGAGGTTTGTGTAGTAGTTTTTACAAATCAAAATTAACATGAATATTTAACAACTATGGACAACAACTATGTCCAAGTATGTAACTGCTATGTTTGAATTAATAGTAATTAAAAGTTTGAATTAATATTCTAAACTTTTAATTTCCTCCCACTCCTAACCACTGTTCTGCTCTTAGATTATACTCTGTATATGACAGTATTACTTCTTGTAACACAAGTAATATTTAGATAACAGTATTTCCTTGTCTCTTAACTTTACCAGTAAAAGTTAAGAACACGATTCCCATTTTGTTAATAATATTACCAGCAACTAACAAAATTGCCTGATATTTTTTCCTTTGCGATGTAGTATGCACCTGAGGATATAATGGAATATGACTATGAGTATGGGGAAGCAGAATATAAAGAGGCTGAAAGTGTAACAGAGACACCCACTGTAACTGAGGAGACAATAGCACAAACCGAGGTAAAAGCAAAGTAGAACCTTTGTGTATGGTGTCCTGGTGTTTGTCGTCCTGTGGTTCCTTATGTCCACTCTTCCTCAAACTTATCGTCGATCTTTCATTCATCTCATTTCTATGACCCAATAACTGATTTTTATTTGACAGTAGTAGCTGTCCTGAAGGAATGATGCTTGGTTTGCTTTGCTTATTCTTCCTTTCATCCATGCTCTTCATTTCCCTTTTCATTTTATTTATGTTTTCCATTCCATCTTTCACCACATTTTACAGAAAAAGAAATTCAGTTTCAAAATGAAGATGAAGACAGTGGCCACTAATTCAAAGGAAAAGTCCAAAAAGTTTACACCCCCTAAATCTGAAAAACTTGCATCCAAGAAGAAGAAAACTTATCAAGCATCAGCAATGGCCAAGCTAGGGGTAAAGGTAGCAAAGAAAAAGCAATCAAGATCTCTCCTAGATAAGCTGGAAGATCTCTGATGATGAGTCATTGTCCTAACCCTACTAGATAAATACTCGTTTGGCTAATACAATACCCTAATTAATCATACTTTCCATAGATTTTAGATTACCTTAACATTTTTACTAATTATTTTTCTTTTGAATTCACTATTAGGCAAATATTGTTGATGATTTTCAAGAATACAACTATGGGACAGAAAGTTACCAGACAGAAGCTCCTAGGAGTGTATCTGGATCAAATGAGGTAATGTTCACAGACAGCATTAAATTGCAGTTCAACTTTTTAAAATGTGCAATATTTATTGATATATTTTACTCTGGAAGAATCTATAACCTCTGAAAAGTTTGATGTTTTTATTCCTTTACCAAAGTAAGAGAAACAATAGCACTGGCTCACTATTACTAAAAACAGTTCATTTAAAATTAATCCCAATTCAGGTTTGCATGACTCTGCTTCATGCAAATGTTAAACTGATCAAACTGAATTGGCTGCCATCATTTATTTGATTGCTTCTGGGATAGAGCAAGCTTCTAAAAATGTTGTGATTAAGGTTACTCACAACATGACCTTTCTGTGAGAAGGAAAATCCTTCCCCCAAAAAATTATATCATCAAATGATACAATTAAAATTTACTCCATCTGACCAATAATCATGCTTTTTATGACACAAATATTTTGAAAAAATATAGTCTTAGTTGATTTTAATGTCTGTTTACATTTTCAAATTTAATATGATTAAAATAATATATCTTAACTTTTCCCAGTCCTTTCTATGAAAATATTTAAGTATATTCAGGTACAAATTAGAACAATCTTCCTGAATTTCATATTATGCATATATTCCAATTATGAGAAAATAAGTATATGATTCAATTTAACTTTATTAAATTTCTTCACACCTGGTATGAGGATTAACTGAAAATTTTTAATTAATAAAAATTTTACATCACATGTGTCCAATTGGGACTTTACATGAAAACACATATTTTAGAATAATAACACTTTAGGGTAAAAACAGATTTCAAGTCCAAATCTTGTCCAAGTTAATCCAAATTAATCAAGTTTATTATTTTCCAAAAATGGTTATCTTAAGATGCTTATTTATATGCCCAAATTCTTTCAACTTTTTAGCTCAGAACTATAAGCATAGTACTATTCTGATGCTGGATAATATGTACTCTGTAATGATAGTATATCCTCATTGTCTGAGAATACAAAATATTATGGCTATTGGACATTTTATTTTAGTTAACAATTGCTGAATTATTCATTAACCACTTTTTTATTCACATGACTTTATGTAACATACTTATTATTAAGTATTATTCTATTATCTAGATTCGCTATGTCATAGCAAACAAGTTATTTCAATATGAAATTTAAAAGTAGCAAGATACATTATTTAATGTGAACTTCATCAAAATCATAGCATGACCAAAATTACCTAATGAATGTTATTCAGATTTATGCTATTAAAAAGGAATTATTTATAAAAAGGAAATAATACTAGTGTTATTTTTCTATATCTTTGTGAGTAGTTTTGATATAATTATATCACATTAGAATCTTGATATAATTTTTATTTTTAAGTGAATCGGCTCATACTCTTTACAGTGACCTATTTTATTGTATTAAATTCTGAGGACTATAATTTATATTTTGGTTGCTTTAAAGAACTCTTTGTGATATAATACTGCACTAAATAATTGGAGCTCTGAGTAAATATTGCAATGATAAATCTCAATATTGGCATTAATATTTTATTTTTTGATTGAGAGTCAAACTTACATAGCTTTCCTGATAGAAATTATATTTCAGTATGAGGTTCTGTGAGATCTGAAAATTAAGTTAAGCTTTAACTAAATATTGCATATATGTATTATTTGAGTCAAATTATAAAGTAAATATCAAATTGCAAAACAAGCTTTTTCCAATGAACAAGCAAATACACATGTTGAATCTATGTGAATATTTGCAGTTTATTGACAAAGGTGCTCTGAAAGCAATATTTTCTTGTGCATTCCAATGTACAAAATATTCCTTTCAATGATGTTGAAAGACTATCTTTCCCAGCCTTCAGACTTGCTTGAGTAGTACTCAAACCACTTCCCATCACATGCCATCAAACTGTATTTGCAAATGCTTACCTTGCTTTACTAACAGTAAACTTCATTTCTCCAATTCCTTACAACATAAATTAATAGCCAAATCCAGTTGAAGAAGTATTTACTGAAGAATATCTAACTGGAGAGGATTATGATTCCCAGAGGAAAAATTCTGAGGATATGCTATATGAAAACAAACAAATAGACGGCAGGGACACTGATCTTCTGGTAGATGGAGATTTAGGCGAATATGATTTTTATGAATATAAGGAATATGAAGATAAACCAACTAGCCCCACTAATGAAGAATTTGGTCCAGGTGTTCCAGCAGAAACAGATATCACAGAAACAAGTGTAAGTCAGTATTATGTTCTGTGTCATTGTATGTCTTATTTCTGGTGTATTTTCATGTTCATCTTGATGTCTTTTCAGGTTTAAAATATAGGTTGTTCTTATATAAATTATGAATGTTGATCACTACTAGGAGACCTTGATAGATTCTTCCTCATGGAGATATCAGGACACACTACTGGAGTCTTCTTTTGAAAGAATAATCTCTAATAGAGTTGTATCCAAATTTTCTTAGCACTGATAAGATTAAATCAGTCATTGTCATTCTGGATACCAAGACTATTTTCAAACTTTTAAACAGCTTAATTGACCTTTCTTATCTGGTGAAGTTCAGTAATCCACCATATTAATTATCATTTTATTGTTATAATTATTAGTATTTAAACTTTTGAACCTCTTTACTAATTTCTTCCATTCTATTCCTTTGATTTTATTTTTTTTATTTAATTTAAATTGTTTTTAATTTTTATTTAATAAATGGTACAAAGCACAATGCCAAAACCATTAACAGTTAAAATTTCACCAAATGAAAAAATACTATAGAATACACATTTGTAAAATGCTATATAAAGTTATTTTACAACTGCCTCAGGCTTCCAAAAGAAATAAAAAACCCAATGCCATACCTAAGTTATCCCTTTCTCAAAATAATGCCATTTATGTTATAAACCATGAGCACCCCATCAAAAGATGGGAACTGCTTTTGTCATATATATATATATATATATATATATGACTGTATCACTTTGCTATACACCTGAAACAAACACAACACTGTAAATGAAATACAGTACAATATAAAATAAAAATAAGTAACAGACCTTTGGGGCTTTACACAGAGTTAGAGTTCCTATCAGAGGGATAACAGCACCACAGCCATACTGAATCCTCATGAAGGAGGCACACAAATGATTGAATTACAAGAGTTACAGGAATGAGAGCTGTTCACTTCCCAGAAACTACAGCTCACAGAAAACCAACAAAGGCACGAGATACAGACCATTTACTTATGAATGTGTAAAACTCAAGAAAGTCCGCATTATTCCTACAACATGTTGAAAGTGCTTCAGAATTCACTCAATACTAACTTTCTTTTGATTGTAATTTGAAGACACTTTTTGTTTATTGCCTTGGAATAATAACTGAGGTCAACAGATATCATTATCTTTGTATAATATGCCTTTAAGAGGCAATTGTTCAATCTCACTCAAGATTTAGCATTAATGTTCATTGTGTTTTCCTTTGTATATTTTCAGTATTTAAAATTTTAATTGGTTTCTATATTAAAAATATATATTTTAATAGATTGTTTAAATGCACTTATGTGATTAAATAACCTTTTAAAAATACTTAAATAGCCTTATTTACTTAAAGACAGGCTGCTTGAATTTTTCACTCAACAGATAAATGGCCATGGTGCATATGGAGAAAAAGGACAGAAAGGAGAACCAGCAGTAGTTGAACCTGTAAGTACTGGTGTGAATATGTTGTAAAGGTTGGTACAGTGATTTGTATCATGAGCTATCACTGCTGTAAATTATTATGCATGCTCATGTAGTACCATTGAAAATTCTATATGTCTAAACATTTATAATGCCACAAGTAAGTGAGTTAGTAGATCTAGTTCTGGCAAGTAGAATTTCAATAGATCAAAAAAACAGAGAGATAGAGGATTTTGGAATTTGAAAATAGCTGACAATCTTTTAATCTAATTCTTTCCTTTTATAACTAAGGGACTTAAGATCTAAAGGATTTAAGTAAGTTTCCTGAGGTTCAAATGTTTGGTAGTTGATCTATGACTTGAATTTGTCTCTTCTATTTTCCAATTCAGTGATTTTTCCTCTAAGTGCTGTAACTTGACATAATTAGAAATATGTTATTTAGAATAGTACTTATTTGTTTCATATCCTAATGGCTTCACATAATTATATGAAAACATTCTTCTTATAATTTGCCTCCTTTTCTTCCACTGGAAGAAAAGTGATTTTTCAGATTTATATTAATGCTACTACCACTCAAGATATTGGTAAGAAGCAAATTCTTATTGGAAATCAATTTTACTATCATTTCCCTTAATCAGCAATTTGGGGGAAAGTATTGCGTTAGAAATAAAGGAAGTAAGTTGAACTGCCTCAAGCTCATAAAAATCATTTCAGAAACTGCAAGGACAAAATTTTTTTTTAAGTGATGGAGGAAGATAAACATAAAAAAGATGCATCTCTAAGAACATTGTAGTCTATTACTCCAAAATCTGAGAAAGCACATCATATTCTCACCAACATCTTTAAAAACAATATTCAGAATAAATTTGTCTTTGTTATGCAAAGTTACAACTAACTTTTAAAATGACAAGACAATTTTCAGAGTAGAATCATAAACTTTTAGAACTGGGTAGTTATCCTGAAATAGTATTCTATTTCTTGTCTATTTAAGAACTTACATTTATGCCCAATTCTTTAACATGGACTTTACTCCCCTTTCCCTGAATTAAAGTGCTTAGGTGCTCTTTCTCCCACCCTTTCATTCACACAGCAAACATTTACCATGTTCTGGCTATGTTCCAGGTGTTATTCTGGCTGCGAGCAAAAATTAGGTTAAATGTATTTGCCCTTTGGGGGCGCACTTAGTATATTCTTTTTGTAATAATGCTTATCTGAATATTTGTTTTCTTGCCAATTAGTTCATAGATTTTCTCAGGACAGGAATTATGCTTCTATTGTTTTGAATTTCCTCCCTCCCCTGTGCAAAAATGCTTGTAATTTTCTTTGTATGTAGGAGCAGATAATTCACCTTTTAAAGTACTGTGATGTTGTGCTTTCATAAAGCCAATTAGATAAGAGGTTAAGGGTTTCATTGCCCTAGTAATGACTTTATCTTTTCTTTAACTGTAGGGAATGCTTATTGAAGGACCACCAGGGCCTGCAGGACCTGCGGTATGTAATGTTTTAAGATTATTTTTGTCTTGATTTTTTAAAATCATATATAAGACTTCTATTATACTGTTGAATTTATATATTTTGAGTATGGAGCTTCCTTGATGACTCAGTCAGTAAAGAATCTGCCTGTAATGCAGGAGGCCTGGGTTTGATCCCTGGGTTTGGAAGATCCCCTGGAGGAGGGCATGGCAACCCACTCCAGCATTCTTGCCTGGAGAATCCCCATGGACAGAGGAACCTGGTGGACTACAGTCCATAGGGTCACAAAGAGTCAGACATTCCTGAGCGACTAAGCACACACACACACATTTGAGTTTTGAATTATAGAGGCAAGTACTTAGAAGACCTGGTGGCCTCAAATCAGTTTCTGATTTGGCTATCCGAATGATACTCTTTTGAGAACTACAAAATTAGATTTTGTTTTAAATATTTTTTATTGCTTAATTATCTCTGACTTTTCTAACCTCATCTTCAACTTTGTACCTGAAAATTATAAAAATATATAAAGGCCTTCTTTCTTTTCTTTTTAGCGGTATAAGCATATCTCAATGAATGGAGTTGAGAATTCTAAGTGAAGTCGCTCAGTCGTGTCCGACTTTTTGCGACCCCATGGACAGTAGCCAACCAGGCTCCTCCATCCATGGGATTTTCCAGGCAAGAATACTGGAGTGGGTTGTCATTTCCTTCTCCAGGGAAGTAGACTATAGCTGCCTTTATTGAATGTAGTGATTATCAGCTTCCATTGTCACTTTTTAATAAGGCTGTTGTTACTCATCAGTTTGTCTTTATTGTCAGGGAGTTGTACTGATCTGACTTTGTAAGAAATCTTCTTTCTTTTGTGGAATTAATTAAATTCTTGTCATGTGAATTAAATATATTATACCCGTGCCTATAAATACTTACACCCATAGAAGAACATAAATGATTTCTAGATTTCAACTTCGTGGTCACATTTTTGCAATCTAATTGAATGAGTACATCATTTCTTTCATAAGAGCCAGGAACCAGCTTCCACCTCAGGGACTGTACATTGTCAAGTTCTCATTTTCTGTTCTTCCACAGAACGTCTGCTTCTACCCTGAGAACAGCCTTGTAGAGGAAGAGTTGAGCTAGCTATAAAGTGGCCCCTCTATGCTCCCTTTTTATGGGAAGTTTAATAGGCCAGTTGTTTTGGAGAAAGTGTTCGTTTATGAAATATAAATGAGTTAGTCTTTGATTTTGGTAGGATGAATTTGCCTGAATACTAATAAAGTCAAGAATCTGACTCATCATGGTTTATTTCTCTGTAGGGTCTTATGGGTCCTCCAGGTCTACAAGGCCCCACTGGACCTCCTGGTGACCCTGGCGAGAGGGTAAGTGAAGGGATTCAAAAGAATGCAATTTAAATAAAAAGAATTAAAATATATTCTACAAATTTAAGATAGTATTCTCACTTAAATAACATGTGAGTTCAATGTGCAAAGCTTTGTTTAACTTTTCTAACTATAATTTTAAAAATGAGAGGAGAGAATATGCATTGATCTTATAATTAGTAAGAAATTTTTTATTATTTATAACCAATTATCATTTTGATATGAACCTGATACATTAGAGCAAGTTCTTCGTTTGGAATTAAGACATATTTTCCAGGAACTACTAAGACTGTTTAGCTGAATGCTGGTAGAATGAGTTAATAAGCCTGAATCCTAATTTGAAGATCGTGTCCTGGGTCACATGGTGAAATAGACTATTTATGTTAAGTCTGTCAAAACTCTTCTTGCAAAATCCCTTTTTTCTTCTTCCTTGAGTAGCAATAAATTTATGTATCATTTAAATTATGTAAAACTAGTGCAGTGAAATACAGTTCTCTCTAGATACACTTATTATTAATAAAAGAAGATTAACCAAGAAGTAGAGGACAAATGAAAAATTAGGTAATGTAGAGTTATGGCATTCAAAGTTATTCAGTTTCTAATAATGTAATTGTTTTGTTTATTTATTTATTAATTTTGATGATTTCATTTACTTCTCTAGGGTCCTCCAGGACGTCCTGGCTTACCAGGGGCTGATGGTCTACCTGGTCCTCCTGGCACCATGTTAGTGTTACCGGTATGTATTTTTGTTGTTATAAAGATAACCTGATGTTTTGTCATCCTATTGCTGAAAAATATTGCAGAAACATATTATAGCTCAACCAAAAATCTACTGTATGAGGTAGAGATACTTGAAATGAAGCAGCCTCCACTAACTGGAAAATTTAATAAAGCAAAATTCTGGTAAATATTAACTTTGAAGTGGAACTAAGCCTTTATTATTTCTTTATATTTTGACAACAAAGTTTAAAGGACTTAGTATTTTTAATTGTGTACTTTATCCTGAGTCATATGGGTGGCGTGCATTTCATGTATTACATAAAATTAGTATACTGTTTACCACCATATAGACACTAACTGATACTTTTTAAATAACATATATTTATACTGTTATTATTCATTGTCCCCAAATTATTTAGTTTACCTTAAGATTGCTTTTTAAATTTGCACAGAGGAATTAATATTAAAATGACCTTACTACCCAAAAGCAATCTACAGATTTAATGCAATCTCTATCAAATTACCCATGTCATTTTTCACATATCAATACAATGAAAAAAAAAATCCCAAAATGTATATGGAACCATAAAAGGCCCAGAATTGCCAATGCGATACTTAGGAAAACGAGCAAAGCTGGAGACATGTTTCCCAGACTTCAGGAAACTAACTTTACTACAAAGTTGCAGTAATCAAAAGAGCATAATGCTGGCACAAAATGAAAAATGGATCAATGGAACAGAGGAGAGAGCCCAGAAATAAACTGACATACCTATGGTCAATTAATCTTTGATAAACAAGGAAAGAATATATAATGGGGAAAAGCTTGTTTTTTAAGCAAGTAGTTTTGGGAAAGATGGACAGCCAAATATTAATCAATGAAGTTCAAACACACCCTCACACCATACACAAAAATAAACTCAAAATGTTTTAAAGATTAACTGTAAGACATGATACCGTAAACCTTCTTGAAGAGAACATTGCTAATTGCTAAGTCACTTCAGTCGTGTCCGACTCTGTGCGACCCCATAGACGGAAGCCCACCAGGCTCCTCTGTCCCTGGGATTTTCCAGGCAAGAGTACTGGAGTGGGCTGCCATTGCCTTCTCCAAAAGAACATAGGCAAAACATTAAATCATAACAATGTTTTCATGGGTCAGTCTCCCAAGGTAACAGAAACAAAAGCAAAACACAAATGGGACCTAATCAAGCTTATTGACTTTCACACAGTGAAGGATACCATAAACAAAAAGGCAACCAATAGACTGGGAGAAAATACTTGCAAAATATGCAGCCATCACTGACTGAATTTCCAAAAATACATCTCATATAGCTTAATAACAACAACAACAGCAAAACCAAAAACCAAAAAACAAAATAACAATCAAGAAATAGATGGAAGGACTAAGTAGGCATTCGGAAAACTAAGATCATGGCATCTGGTCCCATCACTTCATGCAAATAGATGGGGAAACAGTGGCTGACTTTGTTTTTCTGGGCTCCAAGATCACTGCAGATGGTGATTGCAGCCATGAAATTAAAAGACGCTTGCTCCTTGGAAGGAAAGTTATAACCAACCTAGGCAGCATATTAAAAAGCAGAGACATTACTTTGCCAACCAAGGTCCGTCTAATCAAGGCTATGGTTTTTCCAGTAGTCATATGTGGATGTGAGAGTTGGACTATAAAGAAAGCTGAGCACCAAAGAATTGATGATTTTGAACTGTGATGTTGGAGAAAACTCTTGAGAGTCCCTTGGACTGCAAGGAGATCCAACCAGTCCATCCTAAAGGAGATCAGTCCTGAGTGTTCATTGGAGGGACTGATGTTGACGCTGAAACTCCAATACTTTGGTCACCTGATGTGGAGAGCTGACTCATTTGAAAAGACCCTGATGCTGGGAAAGATTGAGGGCAAGAGAAGAAGGGGACAACAGAGGATGAGATGGTTGGATGGCATCACTGACATAATGGGCATGGGTTTGGGTGGACTCCGGGAGTTGGTGATGGACAGGGAGGCCTGGCGTGCTGTGATTCATGGGGTCGCAAAGAGTCAGACACGACTGAGCGACTAAACTGAACCGAAGTAGGCATTTCTCTAAAGAAAACATACAAATTATCAAAAGGAACAAGAAGAGATGCTAAACATTGCCAACTATTAGAGAAATAAAAATCCAAACTATAATGAGATATAAACTCATGCCAGTCAGAATGGCCATCATTTAAAAGACTATAAATAATAAATGATGTGGAGAAAAGGAAATTCTCCTGCACTGTTAGTGGGAATGTAAATTGATGCACCTTCTATGGAAAACAGTATGAAGGTTCCTTAAAAACCTAAAATAGTGTTACCATATGGCCCAAGAGTCCCACTCCTATGCATATATCTGGAGAATACTAAAATTTGAAAAGCTACATGTACCCCAGTGTTCATAGCAACTCTCTTTACAATAGCCAGGACATGGAAGCAACCTAAATGTTCAGTAACAGATGAATGGATAAACAGGATGTAACATATATGTATATAATAGTGGAATATTATTCAACTATTATTAATAAAAAGCAGCATGGATGAAACTATTGATTATCATACTGGGTGAAGTAAGTCAGACAGAGAAAGACAAATATCATACAATATCACTAATATGTGAAAACTAAAACATGGTACAAATGAACTTATTTACAAAATAGAAACAGACTCACAGACTTAAAAAGCAAACTTATACTTACCAAAGGAGAAGAAAGGGGGAGAGATAAATTAGCAGATTAAAGCTGCTGCTGCTAAGTCACTTTAGTCGTGTCCGACTCTGTGTGACCCCATAGACGGAAGCCCACCAGGCTCCCCTGTCCCTGGGATTCTCCAGGCAAGAACACTGGAGTGGGTTGCCATTTCCTTCTCCAATGTGTGAAAGTGAAAAGTGAAAGTGAAGTCGCTCAGTCGTGTCCAACCCTTAGCGACCCCACGGACTGCAGCCTACCAGGCTCCTCCATCCAGGGGATTTTCCAGGCAAGAGTACTGGAGTGGCTTGCCATTGCCTTCTCTGAGATAAAAGCTACTATATGTAAAAATGATAAACAGGTTCTATTGTATAGCACAGGAAGATATATTCAATTATAATAAATCATAGTAGAAGTGAATATGAGAAAGAATATAATACACATATATTCAGTATATATATACATATTAATTCTCTGTAATACCAGAAGCTAACACAACTTTGTAAATCAAATATACTTAAAAAAAATTTTATAAAGTTGCCCAAGTTCTTGTGAAAAAATAGGTTTATCTAATTAAATATAATATAGACTCAAGTAATAATAATATATTCATGAGAAACTTATTCATCTTCCATTTTGAGTTAAAAATAAAAAGGAGCTTTTGCATTTTAAAGGGATACAGAAAGGATGTTTCCTAGTATAATTACTTAAGGTAAACAAACTGAATCCATCTCAAGGAAGATTTCCTCTGTGTTCACAGAGATTCTAGCAGTTTTGCTCAGAAAATAGCAGTTGATCTATAACACTGTTGAACTGAGTGCATTTAGAATTTTCACAAATGAGTGGATATAGTGGGTAGCGTTTGTGCAGGTAAAGAAATGGATGATGGCTTATTCCATTATGGAATTTAAAATTGTAGATTCTGTAGTCTCTTCTAAATGTGGTAAAACATGGTCTAGAGAACTTCCATAAGAAATAAAAGGAAAATTTAGAAAAAATCAAGGTATGATTCATGATGGAATTTCCTCACACTTTGTAAAATCCCATCATTTTATGTAAGTAGTGTTTAAGTTAGTAATTAAGGCACCTACTTGAGAAAGTCTGATTTTGAGCTTCTGTATGTTATTATCTTTTCTCAGTTTCGTTATGGTGGCGATAGTTCCAAAGGACCAACTGTCTCTGCTCAGGAAGCTCAGGCCCAGGCCATTCTTCAGCAGGCTCGGGTAAGAAAGGATCAACATGTAGTCCCATAACCTGATTATGTGTTCAATTACACAAGAGCTAGAGAAAGAGACAGAGAGAGAGTGTGTGAGGTGTGTGTGTGTGTGTGTGTGTATCTGGAGGGTGCTACTATTATGAACAAAATTCTATATAGTATATTACATCTAGATGGAGAAGATGCTAAGAAAATACCTGTTTTTCCAGTAGGAATATTTTATTTAATATTGAATTTAAATGACTGGCCTTTGTAGTATTACCACACATAATTCTTGCAAAAACACACAAACCATAACACACACATTTTCTAATTTTATTCAAAAAGGGCTGATGTTGATACATAACACCCTTTATCCTTCACATCCAGTTTTCCTTGCTAAGGTGTATGTCATATGTTGGTGATCAATGAATAGAGTAAGAGGGTAAACTTTTAAATAATTTTTCCACGTAATCTTACAGATTATCCAGGATATCCCAATTAATCCAGATATTTCAGTTTCTTAGACATTCTTGTGTAGGAAAGAAAACTTCAAATATGCAGTCTATGCGTGAAACATTGTAATCTATATTTTATTTTTCCCAGATCTGCTCAGTTCATACTTCATTGTCACATAAAAGTTTTCCACTGTCTGCATACATGTAGAATATAAAATTGTTTATTTTTAAATTTGTTCCAGTACAATTAAAATATAAATAAAGAAATCAAAAGAATGGATCAGGAAAGAGTTGAAGGTGATATAATACTTTTATTCATAGTCTAGTCTTGTTTTCTTTTCAAGGAGAAAGGAAATAAAAGACTTACAGTGGTATGGATATGAGTTCCTGCTTTCTAAGTGATATAAATCATTTTGGTGATAACTATTTATCATCATAAATTTATGACTGCATAAATTATATGAAAATGTAAGTCTATTTGAAAAAATGTCATTGTTTGGTTACATCATTTATAAAGACAATGAAAATTTATAATACTTGTTTATTAGGTTTTGACATGATAGAAGTCTAAAAATATTTAAATTGATTTACTAATGATGCATACAACTTATAAATTATATTACTTTGGACACGTTTTAGGTAATTATTTGAGCTTAAATAGTTTATTAGGCCATTGAATTCCTAATTTTATTAGTCCTTTTAATCTACTTGGAAATAGGTAGAAAGCATTATAATTCCAATTTTTCAGATATTTAATCTCAAGGATTAAGAAGTGTATTGTCAAAAATCTCATGGTGAGTCAGTAGTGTAATTTTGGAGATATTGCTGTTTTCATCTCATGCACTTTTCTAATATGATTTTACATATTATTTCTATTGCAATATTTTTATATCTGCTATGGTAATCTAAATATTCATCTTCGAAATCACTAATATTCAAAAATAGCACACCACACTAATTTAACATCTGTCAAATATTTATCTTTTTACTCTAATTGTTGCAGCTTTTCAAGTGTGCTAATTTCACATTTCTAATGTTCAGTGTCAATAGTGCATGTAATCAGTCTATTATGCCTATGATTCAATAAAATAAATGTATTTTTCCATAAAGCACTAAATTTGAGATTTGTTAAAATAGCTATATTATCTTAACACTTCCTGATCAATTTTGCTTTTATTTGGCTTGAATTGTCATAGCTTTTCATAAGATACTGCTAGACAACTTACTTAAAAAGCATCTCAAATTGTTCACAACTGAAAGTATTTTCAGTGAGAATTGCACCTACATATTGAAGAGAAATTTATGCAATATTCTGAATGTACGTTTGAGTAGAAAAATGATGAGATATTAAGTTTCTTATTAGATATTAAAATATATTTTTATTATTAGATAAATCATAAATATATAGTATAAGACTGTATACATTACAACAGTTTTAAAAAGTTTGATACTTATTACATCATTGTCATTCTAGAAACATGATTCTTCAGTAATCAAACACTCTTTCTACATAGACTGTTACTCAAGGGCAACTTGTACAAATAATTATTGTGGTTTAATATGCTCATCCAAGGTAGCATTCCTGAATTTGCTTTATTTTGTTTTCTAGATTGCTCTGAGAGGTCCACCTGGCCCAATGGGTCTGACTGGAAGACCAGGTCCTGTGGTAGGTTATCCAATATGATTTTATATATTTAAATTCCTGTATTCGTAGTTCCTTGTGGAGCTTTGGTCAGGCAGATTTCATATCTCTGGCTGGTGAAAGTAAGGTAAATAAATAAATAAAAATATTAAAAAATATATCATTTTGTTTTCATTTTAAAGAAGCTACTTGAATTCAGTCCTCAGTAAATTTTAATGAAAAAGTTACAGTAGGAAGTTCTCAAATAATACAATGAAAAATATAATTGAATCACATATCCAATTATTAACTTTTCAAACAATATTATTTATTTGTACAATAGAGTTACTGAATTTCAATTTTACAATAAGTTATTGAGATTTAATTTTAGATTAAAAAGAATTGGTTAAAGAAGCGAAAATATATGAGACTAATGAAAAATTGTCCATAATCCTAGGAGAAAACAGGAGACATGGCTTAAATGTTAAGTTGCCTATAGTATTTCATGAATTGTTTCAGATATTAGAAAAACTATTTTGTCTTTCGGAGGCTCTTGGAAAATGTGTTTTGTTTTTCCTTATAAGCTTATTAACAAGCTAATGTGATCTATATATTTAAAAAATATTCTCAAATATTTTGAAATTTACCAAATGCTAAGGAGTGTAGCAATTCACACACACACACACAAAGATTCTTTTATAATCATGCTTTTTTTAAGAGAAAAGAACACTGAAAAATTTCAGCCTAGTTTTACATTGATTTTAAAATTAATGGAATAATTTATAATTTAAGTATTTGTTTTTTATATAAAAAGCTGTACTATGCTTTCGATATGATCTTAGATTCGCAATATACTTTATTGAAATAATGGTATTTATAAAAATTATTTTGCCTAACATTAAAAGTTTATTTTTGGCTTGCTGATTGGACATAGCAAAACTTTTTAATTCAAACTTGAATCAATTAAATGGTTTTCTAATTCTGTTTTATTGACCTTATTGGGATGCTAGTTTTCTTCATGTAGTTTATTCAAGTGTTTTTAATGTATTTTTCCATATATTTATAGTTCTTTGAATTCATTCTTGAAATTTTATAACATTTTATATATTTTCAGGGCTATACACTCAATCATACGAGCTCATGTCAAACATGTGTTCTGGCAGTATGTTCCACAGAATTTAAATTATACATTTCTAAATGCATTATTATGTATTTATCATATAGTTTTCCTGTTCTGCCTTACAAAATATAATAAGGAAATGAAAGAGTTTATGTCAGTTAACAAAGGAAGAAATAGAATTAATGTTTAGTTGCTTGTTAGTAATAACAAATTTACATAACTAAGGAAAACCACTAGTATGTTTCCACCCCACAGATATGAGGGTGGAAGAATTATGTGTATATTTTAGTGAAAGTTCCTGGAGCCTCGAACTTGAGACTCTGATGTGGCAAGTTCAGATTTGGAGAGGCAGATTTAGGGTTGGAACTGGCAAACTAATTTTTTAATGAGTGCAGCAGGCTGAATCTTATGTTCAAGAATGCTTGGGAAACACTGCCTATTGTTTGATTTTAAAATATCAGTCTAGAATCTCTAAAATTAAAGGCATTTTCCTACTTATCATCCTGATAAATACAAATCTAGTGGATCTATATAGGATAAGGGCAGTGATGAACAGAATCCATGAAAGCTTGTTACATTGAGCTGTTCTGTTTTCACCAGTCATTTAGGGCCAGACATTCACAGCATGTTGGCAAAGGGAAAACATTAACAAGCATTTTATTACATTGCCATTCTTAATGTAATATCCAAGATTAATTGATTTTCCTACTTAAGTCGTTGTTATAGAATGTTTTAGCTTCCTAAAATATTAAAGGTAGGTATTGAGAGAAAATAATCACATTGTTTGTTTTCACCATTTTCTCTTCTATTTTCTTTGCTTCAAAACATAAAGTTATTACGGACTGTCAGTAATCTTAATTTTAGAGTCTAAAAACGTTTTATATATTAAGATTTTAAAAAGAAGCAATATTTTAAGACGTAAATATCTTCATTCTTTCCATGAGCACTTCCTTTATTCAATTATTTATTTCCAATTGCTTTTATGGACAAAAGGAGATCTATATTACAAAATACTCAGGAAATCTTGAAAATATTATTTTCCTTATTCTGTTACTGTCAATGATTGTATGACAATTTTTAGAATAAGTGTTTGGGCAAAGTAATTATAATCTGTTAAGTAGATAGTGCTTATATACAGATATACAATGTAATAATTAGATTATTGGACTGTTCTTTGCATTCAGGTCTGAATAATAATCTCATTTAATGTAGAACTCCAGTTTCTCTCTTGAAAAAATTTAACTGCAAGATTACAAGAATGGTCTTCAAGACTGGAATGTTCATATTACTTGACTTGCCATATTTTTTGACAGTCATATTAACAGTTATTTTACTTTGGAGCCACCAGGAGGCTCTCAACACCTAGCATTTTCAGGCTTTGCATAATTTTAACCTTTTTGCACTTTGATTCAATGCAGTATTTGGTAGAATCTCTATTGATTTAAACAAATCAGAAACTTTTTAAGCACACAAAGTATACTTCAGCATGAAGTAACTATTATCATTATGTTCAATTTTAATGTTCTAAAGCTTTTTAGGAGGGTGAATGGCCTAGTATCTATTTTTTTAAAAACTCACAGCACTTTTATAAAGTGATTTTTTATTTTTCCAGTTAATGTGCCAGATTTTTGTTGCACTTCTTGACTTATGTAAATATTTGTAAGAGGCTTTGTCATAGTATTTATTTTCGTGGGGAAAATTAATACAGAACAATCTAGGGAAAAATGTTTTAACATTATTTCAGGACATTATAGTGATAGCAATAGCATCTGTTTTTTGATGCTTTATTGCTATAGAATTCAGCGTCTCAGAAATTTCTGAGTATAAAAGCATTAACATGCTTCCAAGTTGTAAAAATGGATTCAGTGTGTACCCGAGTCTGTAAAAATGTATTTTCTCTAGTACTGCACCACAGTGTAATGACAAATAATGCCTGAGTATGTTGGTAAGTGCTCTGATGGCATACACATTAAACAATATCTCAGTGTGATCTCATGAAATTGGCTTCTGTGTGATTATCAGTAAATATAAGCTTTTAAATATAGTTCCCACATGTGAATACAGTCAAAATCTGGGATGTATCTCATTCAGAAGACTTGAAAATTTTATTGTGATAACTAATAAAATCATACTATTTTAAGAAATGTATTTTGAAGAATGTTTATTTCGAGTAAAAATAGTAGGACATAACTGATTAGAAAATTACAAAATTAAATCAATATGTCTTCACTTTTTCTCTATAGGGTGGGCCTGGTTCTTCTGGGGCCAAAGGTGAGATGGGTGATCCAGGTCCTCAGGTAAAAATTAACCTATTTCATTTATTTTATATTTAAATTTATCTATTATGGTAATTGAAGGGTCCCTTTCAGCTCACATCAACGTCTTTAATTGAAAAATCTCTAATACTCAGCTGACTGCCAATAATTTGATTAGTTTAAACAATATTAGAAGCAGATAATAAGCTACAGTTGTAAAGTCTTGATAGTAGTAGGTCTTCTGAATATTAAATTGGTTTGAGATTGTACAGAGTAAAGCAGAACCATTGCGATTGTACTTATAGCAGCCCTGACACAAGCCTAAGATGTTTCTTGTGGAGACCAAATCTAATAAATTCTTTCATAAAGGATATTTAATATATCTGAAAGAAGCTTACTTTAAGTCCTTTGTAGAGCTGAGGAAATTAAGAGAAATTGAGAACATCTGAGCTGAAATTCTTAAAAAGATCTTACATTATTTTTGCGTGTGCATGTATGTTCAGACTCTCAGTCGTGTCCAGCTCTTTGAGGCCCCATGAACTGTAGCCCGCTAGGCTCCTCTGTCCATGAGATTACCCAGGCAAGAATACTGGAGTGGATTGCCATTTCCTACTTCAAAGGATCTTCCCAACCCAGGGATAGAACCCACGTTTCCTGAGTCTCTTGCACTGAGCCATCTGGGAAGCCCTACAGTTCATTTACATGGTGCCAAATTTAAAGTATTATTTTTCCTTGAATGATAAGAAGATAAAAACATACACTGCAAATGTATTATGGAATATACTTATTCTAGAAAACTGAAAACAAAGGACCACATACTTTTAAAATTCATTCATTTTTTTTTAATGAAAATGTTTCTTGGTTTACTCAATATGTATTGATTCAGATTGGCTGCAGGAACTTTCAAGTGTTCATCTATATTTTCATTTTTTTAAAAAATCAATTTTACTTTAACAATATTATATTGTAAAAGTGAATTTGAAACCTATATGCATTTTCCCTAACTACCCCCACAATAATTTGGATATTGAACAGTTCCAGAACCCCAAACAATTACTTGATACCACTTTACAGTCACATCTTCTTCCTACTGCTAATAGCTGACTGACGATCTATTCTTCACCACTACAGTTTTATGTTTCCAAGAATATCATATAAATGAAACCATACATTATGTAACCTTTTGAAACTATCTTCTTTCACTCAGCATAATTTGTTGCAGTTGATGAGCACATCCATAGTTTATTTGTTTTTGTTACTGAGTTAATATTCCTATGTTTGGATGCACCACAGTTTATTTTGAAATGAGAAAAAAAATTCCCCTAAATTGAGAAAGATACTTGAGTGACACAGAATGTGAGAGCTTTCTTTTTCATGCCTGTTAAATATTGTCATAAACGGATGGAAAGCATTTGTACCTTAACTGAGAATTAGATAAAAAGATTGAATAAAAATATTGAAAAGTTAGGAAATTTAGCCTTTTACAGTTTATGAATTTCTGGATCCAACTCACCTATTCACAAAATGGGTGAATTTGAAAACTTGCTACAGCAGTTTTCATGGTCTTTGCAGTTTTCCTTAATTCCAGTGAGATGCAGTATCAAATGAAAGATCATTTTCATTAAAAACAACTGCTCTTTGCCTTCCAACTGGAGTATAGGATAGAATTTTTTTCTACAGTATTTTTAAGCTATATTCTTTTAATCTCTAACTATTCAGTTAGGCAACTTTAATTTCATGTTTCTATAATCAGTGTGGCAATGGCACGCCACTCCAGTACTCTTGCCTAGAAAATCCCATGGACGGAGGAGCCTCGTAGGCTGCAGTCCATGGGGTCGCTACGAGTCAGACATGACTGAGCGACTTCACTTTCACTTTTCACTTCCACACATTGGAGAAGGCACTGGCAACCCCCTCCAGTGTTCTTGCCTGGAGAATCCCAGGGACAGGGGAGCCTGGTGGGCTTCCGTCTATTGGGTCACATAAAGTCGGACACGACTGAAGTGACTTAGCAGCAGCAGCAGCAGCTAGCAGCAGCATAATCAGTGTGTCACAGCTATCATAATAATTATTTGTAATTTCAAATATGTATTACATTTTCTACCACAGTCATTAAATTCATATTGTTTAAACTTAAAAAAAGGATGCTATGCTATGTTGCTTCAGTCGTGTTCAACCCTGTGATTATATGGCCCACCAGGCTCCTCTGTGCATGGCATTCTCCTGGCAAGGATACTGGAGTGGGTTGCCGTGCCCTCCTCCAGAGGATCTTCCCAACCAAGAGTCAAGCCTGCATCTCTAAAGTCTCCTGCATTGGCAGGCAGGCTCTTTACCGCTAGTGCCGTTGAAGGTCTATGTAATATTTCTAATGGATCTGTATATTATCTATTATAAGCTGTGTAATTTTATTTTTAAAACATATATATTAATTCACAAATAATACATTGTTTGTTGATATAACATTGTACTGAACTACCTCAAGAAAGATACTGAGGATCTTAAAACTTTAATCTGAGATGGCATGGCACCAGTCAGTAACTGAATTCGAGTTTACCAAGTCATCCTCCAGAATTTTGTAGATGATTGAAAGAAATGTGTACCAGGCACTGTGCTAAACTGTAGAAGTATAATGGAGAAAAAGATTTAGTCCAAAGTTGTGGTGGTTAACAATTAAATGGGAGACTCAACTATGGAAACAAAAACAAAATCCAGTTACAATCAAATGTGATACTTGCAATAAAAGAATAAATATCTAGGTGAAGAGCTCCACGAAAGAAGAGAAATTTGAAAGCAAAGGGATTAGAAAGAGAAGAGGAATGAAATGAAGTGTTTTCAGTTAAGGGAAATGTAAAACCCCAAGGTTTTGAGAATAAATTTAGTAACTGAGACTTTTTTAAGTTTAAAATATCATTTTGCGTTCCTTTTGTTTATATGTAACCACAGGTCTATATAAACTTAATAAAATAATATGAATTTTTCTGGCAAGGAGCCATGTAGAAAAATTGATTCTTTTATCTTCTTGCTTTATGTGGACTTTTATACAAGATACAGTTTTTATTTGTTATTGTTGTTAAAGTGATTAAGGTAAAACTAAGAAGATATAAAATTCTAAAACCATTTCTCTATGTGATTGAGTTTATTGATCAAGAATTCTATGAAATTAATTAAATATGATTGTTTGATATAGGGCCCACGTGGTGTCCAAGGTCCTCCTGGTCCAACAGGAAAACCTGGAAAAAGGGTATGATTTGCTTTCATTGAGCATATTGAGGGCATCTGAAATCATCAGTTACTTTATTTTCTTTTACTCTGTGCTATTTGGAATCCTTTTTGCTTAGTCATGTTCTTGGTACTATCAGGGTCGTCCGGGTGCTGATGGAGGAAGAGGAATGCCAGGAGAACCCGGGGCCAAGGTCAGGAACTCATCTCATATATTTGAATATTCAGATCTCATATCTCAGTTTCTTCTGAAATTTTTATATTTTAAAATAAAGTTTCTTGATATGAAATAATATTTCACATTCAAGCTACAGTTCAGAAATAAGCTCAGAATATGATGCTGTTGATTATGGTGATGATGATGATTTTACAGGGGGATCGAGGATTTGATGGACTTCCAGGTCTGCCAGGTGACAAGGGTCACAGGGTAAGATATACCATTCTATTGCATTTTATACAGGGATAATATTCTTAAGAATACTATGAAATATTTTAAATAGCTGCACTGAGAAATAAAATTAATTATTTGTGAACTCATGTAAATTAGTACATCTGAAAGATATATGAAGAAATATAAGTAGAATTATATGTGGGATATTATTATAAGTTTTTAAATTTTTTATATATCAAAATACTCATTTTACACAAATATAAGTTGAGGCGGAATCTTTTTGTACATGTATGTGTATGTACTAAGTCTTGTTAGACTCTTTGTGACCCTCTGGACTGTAGCCTGCCAGGCTCCTCTGTCCATGATTTTCCAGGCAAGAATGCTGGAGTGGGTTGCCGTACCCTCCTCCAGGATATATATGTATATGTAAAATACATTTACAGAACAAGTATGGAAATTTAATTTTGCCTCTAATTTTTTTATAATTACCTCAATTTCTTTCTTGCATTTTGTCTATGGAAATATATTCAAAAGACACCTGCAGGCAGTCTGTAGTTAATATTACAATATACCGGGCAATATATTTTATACTTGTTAGATGGTTCTGATAGATCCTGATACCATAGACTACTTCTTTGTGATAATATAAGTTTATAGTTCAATGCAGGAGTTTATAATTTACTAGGGCTTATTAACAATATACAATGTTGAACAGCAATCGTCAGTAATTTTAGTGGGAAATTAAGCCAGGATGTGGTCTCTCAAAAAAGATCAGCTTTGGATCTTCACATTACTCTTCTTCAAAAGTTAAAAATATAGGTGAGGCAATCTTTAGGGAAATTAGAAAATGTGAAAAAAAGAAAGATAAAAGAGAGTCCCATGAAAGTTTAGTAAAATATCTAGTGTGTGCCATATTGAGAGAAAAACATAATTTTGGTGTTTTTTTTTTAATTGAAGCTTTGTTAGTATTCCAGAATTGTGCTGAATTGATAAGAATTATTTAAGAAGCAGAAAAATATCTAAATAAAAATCAGCAAAGTGCATCCATGCACCATGAAGACTGAAGACAATCTTCAGCAAAATAATTTTCTGTTAGTTTGTAATAATTAAATGTCTGAAAATTATTTGGGTATTTTATTTAAATCTTTTTGTTTTCAATATCGAAGGAATGTTTTCCTTGCATACTAAATTGTAATGCCAGTTAATTGAAAATTATGACTAATCTCTGAAGTGTTTTCAGGAGAGAAAACATAAGTTTTTCTACCAAATGTTTCATTGTTTTTGCTAGGATAGCAGTAGGATGGTTATAAATACTCTGGTTTACTTCAAATTCTAATTGTATTTGGATTTCTTTCATAGGGTGAACGAGGTCCTCAAGGTCCTCCTGGTCCTCCTGGTGAAGATGGAATGAGGGTATGTGAAAGTTCATTTATTTTAAGAAATATTTAAAATTAAAACATTAAACAATTCCATGCTGAAATGCTGCATTGTCTGATCACATCACTATCCTATTCATTATGTCCATGACAGGGAGAAGATGGAGAAATAGGACCACGGGGTCTTCCAGGTGAAGCTGTAAGCAACTTTCTTTTTTTTTTTTTCTTTTTAAATAATACCCTATTTAGGAGGAATAGTGCTTGGTGTTACATATATAAAGTCAATAATAAATTGCAATCTTACCTAACCTAACCAGGTAATTTGTTATGTAAAAAACATTTAAAAAGAATACTTACAGCTCTTCTTTCATTAAATCTTAGAAAATTGAGAGAAAAAAATTGTGGGATATAACATCTTAAATACAAGGAGAGATAAGAAAGCCTTTTTTAAGTGAATAATGCAAATAAATAGAGGAAAGCAATAGAACAGGAAAGACTATAGATCTCTTCAAGAAAATTGGAGATACCAAAGGAACATTTCATGCAGAGATGGGCACAATAAAGGACAGAAATTGCAAGGACCTAACAGACACAGAAGAGATTAAGGAGAGGTGGCAAGACTACACAGAAAAACTACATAAAGAAGGTCTTAATTACGCAGATAACCACGATGGTATGATCACTCATATAAGGCCAGATATTCTGGAGTGTGAAGTCAAGTGGGCCTTAAGAAACATTACTTTGAACAAAGCTAATGGTGGTAACGGATTTCCAGCTGAGCTATTTCAAATCCTAAAAGATGATGTTGTTAAAGTGCTGCCCTCAATATGCCAGCAAAATTGGAAAACTCAGTAGTGGCCACGGGACTGGAAAAGATCAGTTTTCATTTTAATCCTAAAGAAAGGCAAATGCCAGAGAATGTTCTAACTACCATACAATTGTGCTCATTTCACATGCTAGCAAGATAATGCTCAAAATTCTTCAAACTAGGCTTCAATAGTACATGAACCCAGAACTTCCAAATGTACAAGCTAGATTCAGAAAAGGCAGAGGAACCAGAGATCAAATGGCCAACATTGGTTGGATCATACAAAAAGCTAGAAAATTCCAAAAACAGAAAAAAATCTACTTCCGTTTCATTGACTATGCTAAATACTTTGAATTTGTGGATCACAACAAACTGGAAAATTCTTAGAGATGGGAATACCAGACCACCTTACCTGTCTCCTGAGAAATATGTATGCAGGTCAAAAAGCAACAGTTAAAACCAGACATGGAACAACAGACTGGTTCAAAACTGGGAAAGGAGTACAACAAGGCTCATGCTTTCATACTTTCATTTAATTTCTATGCAGAGTATATCTTGCAAAATGCCAGGCTGGATGAATCACAAGTTGGAATCAAGATTGCATGGGGAAATATCAACAACCTCAGATATGCAGATTATAACACTCTAATAGCAGAAATTGAAGAAGAACTAAAGAGCCTCTTGATGAAGATGAAAGAGGAGAGTGAAAAAAAGCTGGCTTAAAACCCAACATTCAAAAATCTAAGATCATAGCTTCCATTCTCATCTCTTCATGGCAAGTAGACGGGGGGAAAGTGGAAACAGTGACAGATTTTATTTTCTTGGGTTCCAAAATCATTGCAGACAGTGACTGCAGCCACGAAATTAAAAGACTTCTACTTCTTGGAAGTAAAGCTATGAGAAACCTAGACGGCATATTAAAAAGCAGAGACATCACTTTGCCAACAAAGGTCCCTATAGTCAAAGCTATGGTTTTTGCAGTAATTATGTACCAGTGTTGGACTTGGACCATAAAGAAGGTTGAACACCGAGGAATTGATGCTTTCAAACTGTGGTGCTGGAGAATACTCTTGAGAGTTCCTTTGACAGCAAGATCAAATCAGTCAATCCTAAAAGAAATCAACCCTGAATATTCAGTGGTAGGATTGATGCTGAAGCTCCAGTACTTTGGACAACTGATTCGAAGAGACAACTCATTGGAAAAAATCCTGATGATGGGAAAGACTGGGGGCAAGAGAAGAAGGAGATGACAGAGGATGAGATGGTTAGATGGCATCACCTACTCAATGGACATAAGTTTGAGCAAATTCTAGAATTTAGTGAAGGACAGGAAAGTCTGGCATGCTGCAGTTCACGGGGTCACAAAGAATTGGACATGACTGAGTGACTAAACCACAACTTGCCGTCCAAAAAACCTTATCTAGTTTTTGTTCCTCTTTATTTTGTTTCAATTTTTTATATCAATACCTCTAGAATTTTTTATTTGTTTAGGACAAACTTGAGGAACGCCGGGCTGGAATAAGCACAAGCTGGAATCAAGATTGCCGGGAGAAATATCAATAACCTCAGATATGCAAATGACACTACCCTTATGGCAGAAAGTGAAGAGGAACTAAAAAGCCTCTTGATGAAAGTGAAAGAGGAGAGTGAAAAGGTTGGCTTGAAGCTCAACATTCAGAAAACGAAGATCATGGCATCTGGTCCCATCACTTCATGGGAAAGAGATGGGGAAACAGTGGAAACAGGGTCAGATTTTATTTTTTGGGGCTCCAAAATCACTGCGGATGCTTGGAAGGAAAGTTATGACCAACCTTCATAGTATATTAAAAAGCAGAGACATTACTTTGCCAACCAAGGTCTGTCTAGTCAAGGCCATGGTTTTTTCCCGTGGTCATGTATGGATGTGAGAGTTGGATTTTGAAGAAAGCTGATCGCCAAAGAATTGATGCTTTTGAACTGTGGTGTTGGAGAAGACTCTTGAGAGTCCCTTGGTCTGCAAGGAGATCCAACCAGTCCATTCTAGAGGAGATCAATCCTGGGTGTTCATTTGAAGGACTGATGCTAAAGCTGAAACTGAAATACTTTGGCCACCTCATGCGACGAGTTGACTCACTGGAAAAGAGTTTGATGCTGGGAAGGATTGGGGGCGGGAGGAGAAGGGGACGACAGAGAATGAGATGGCTGGATGGCATCACTGACTCAATAGGTATGAGTTTGAGTGAACTCCGGGAATTGGTTATAGGTCAGGGAGGCCTGGTGTGCTGTGATTCATGGGGTCACAAATAGTCGGACACGACTGAGCGACTGAAATGAACTGAACTGAACTGAATCTTATTACTAGAAAAAACAAAAAATGAGGTGCTTAGTATATATCAAATATAACTATAAAATTTACTAAATTATATCCTTTTTCCATTGAATTTTACAAATGAGGAAACTGAGTTAGAAAGGTTTACTCAAACCTAGTCAATCGAAGATCCACACTAGAAGTAGACCACCTAGTTTTTCTGATAGTTTGCCACATTATCAGTTCAGTTCAGTTCAGTTCAGTCGCTCAGTCATGTCCGACTCTCTGTGACCCCATGAATCACAGCACGCCAGGCCTCCCTGTCCATCACCAACTCCCGGAGTTCACTCAAACTCATGTCCACAGAGTCAGTGATGCCATCCAGCCATCTCATTCCTGTCGTCCCCTTCTCCTCCTGCCCCCAACCTTTCCCAGCATCAGAGTCTTTTCCAGTGAGTCAACTCGTCGCATGAGGTGGCCAAAGTATTACAGTTTCAGCTTTAGCATCAGTCCTTCCAATGAACACCCAGGATTGATCTCCTTTAGAATGGACTGGTTGGATTTCTTTGCAGTACAAGAACCTGTCAATTCAAAGGCATAGTGTGTTTGTATGTGTTAGTTGCTCAGTTGTGTCCAACTCTTTGCAACCCCTTTGACTATAGACCACCAGGCTCCTCAGTTGCTCAAGTAACTAACAGTAAACTATACTGTTGACTTTTTTGAAGAAGGAAAAGAAGGAGGAAAAAATGGATAAGGGGAAGAAGAATGAAGAAAATAATTGCTTAAATCATAATAATTTTAAAAATCATGAAAGTGGTTTCTATAATCTTCCTAATATAGTCATCCAGCTGTTTGTTTCTTTCTCTCAGTAGAATATTCTCTGAAGATGGAATTTATCTAAATGCAAAATAAATGAGAATCAAGACTCTTTGTGTAGTCTGTTTGAATTATAAGATTTAATAAGATTCAATGTTGTTATTCAAATTGTAAAATGGCACAAAAGTGACTTATTTAAAGCTTTAAAATATTTCTTATATTGAAAGTTTCACAAGTGATTCATAGGTAATTCCATAGATTCAAAGATACAGTTTCTATATTAAAGATTCACTCATTCTTTTTGGCTTTTGGCTCAATATAAATGCTAGGTAATTATGTCATACAAAATGCTATTTTAAATGCCCCTTTTTGTGTGTTAAAAGAGGATGAATAAATATTTTCATCAAAATATTACATTAAAATGTATTTATTTAAAAGACAAGGCATGTTTTGAAGGCTTTTTTTTTTTTTTGGATACCCTGTTTCTTTTTTACTTCAGGGTCCACGAGGTTTGCTGGGACCAAGAGGAACTCCAGGACCTATTGGACAGCCTGTATGTATTGTTGAAAACATTCAAAATGTTCTAGGGAAAGCTTATTGCCAGAGACTTAAAGCCAGAAAGCTGTTAACGCTTTCAGTAGACAGCCAAAGTTTTACTATTATAATCTAAGACCTAATGATGCTGCCTATCAATTTAACTGAGTTTACTCACTCCACCTGCTTCTTTTTTTCCTCTTCCTTTTAGTTTATGTATTTTATTGTTTTTCCCAACACACAGTAGAAAATACTGTCAGGATGTCTCCATGGACATGGAGAGGAGAGTATAGACCTTGCTTTTTCTCTCATTTCCATTGATTTCTAAAATGACCTTTAGGTACCCTAGGTTACTGGGTATCCTGCTATTAGGTTAGTTTTTTATATTTTCTATTGTAGCATCAACTTGTATACATTCATGTATATTTTTTTCTTCATTGAAGGGTATAGCTGGTGTGGATGGCCCCCCAGGACCAAAAGGGAACATGGTATGTAGAAGATATCCATAAAGTAACTCATTTCTGTAATCTAAATACTAGCAAACCATTTTTTGTTGCTAAATCTAAAATTAAGGTTTCTTACAATGTTTTGCCAAATTCTTCTGCTAGCACTAATATTTTGCAAGGTTTTCCAGATTCTCTAAAGGGAAATATGATATGGGGACTATTTTTCAATCCAAAAGAAAAAACCTATTATATGAAATAGTTCTATTAAAGACTGTTTTCCATTTTTCTATGTCAGGGTCCTCAAGGGGAGCCGGGACCTCCTGGTCAGCAAGGAAACCCAGGACCTCAAGTAAGTCTAAGCCATCACAGCTTTTATTGAGGTAATGGGGTAAGATGGTACCTTTATACAAGAAAATTGACAGCCTCAAAATTTTCTATGTAGGGCTGAGAGTTTATATATGAATGTACAAAGCTCATTCTATTTTATTCCTTTAAAATTTTTTTTGAACAAATTTGCAAAGGCTTTTCTTTCTTCCAAGAGTAAAATGAGTCATTCAGTGTTCATGGAATGCCAGAATACCTTCAGGAGGGTTCTGAATAGGATCACATTACAGTTCCATTGCCAAAAGAGTAGCTTGTATAAAACTCCACACTGTTGTAAAATCTTCTGGAGAATGTGAGGGATATATATAGTTACTCATAGATCATTGCATGTAATATAGAAGGCTAATCATTTACTATTTTAAAAGTGTGTTCTTATGATGTGATACTTGACATATTAAATAAATTCTTTTAAAATAGGGTCTTCCTGGTCCACAAGGTCCAATTGGTCCTCCCGGTGAAAAAGTAAGTTCGTCTGTTGTCCTAGTAAATGAGCTTGTGTTGTCAATCTTAGGGAGGAATAAGGCCTGCCTTCTGCTTTTGATATTTAAATGGCTCAGCATATAAGGAATTAATCTGGATTTAAATCATGAATGTACGGGTGAGGAGAAGCCATTCATATGTCTCTGAATTATAAATGATAACATTTCACAGAGTTTCCATTTGGATAGCTTCCAAATACGACATTCTCAGCTATATTAATTTCATTAATGTACTGATATGAGTGAGTGCTTTCTCTTTATTTTGGTTCTCCTTTCATTTCTCATTATTTAAAACATGTAATTAGGTTTGCTTGTGACAAAGGGCTTTTAACAAGATCTAATTAAGGGAAAATTGTGACGTTATCATTGCCACCATTTTTCATGGAAAAATGGCAAATGATGTTCTTGTTAAAACTCAATGTCTAGATCAAAACAAGAATAAGTCTTTAATTAAAGAGATGTCTTTTCCCCCATCTCCCTCGTCAGTTTCTTTAAGCAGTAATTTCTATTCCCTATAGTCACAGTAGTGTTACCTGTTCTTATATAATTTTTTTCTTATTTTTTGCTGATTTCTATATAATATGTGATGTTTTTAATTATCAACTTTATTGGGGTTGATTTCATACTATAAAATTTCAGTTCAGTTCAGTTCAGTTCAGTCTCTCAGTCGTGTCTGACTCTCCGCGACCCCGTGAATCACAGCACGCCAGGCCTCCCTGTCCATCACCATTTACTCTCTTTAAATCTATCAGTCAATCATTTTTAGGAAATTTATAGAACTTTGCCACAATCACATTTTTAAAATACTTATACCACCCCAGAATGAAAGCTTGAATCAATTTCTACTCCTGAGTCCACACACAAACCTACACAACAATTAATCTGCTTAACTTTGTATCTTTATAGATATACCTTTTCTGACCATCTTATGTGAACAAAATGTAGGAATGAAATTAACATTTGAATTTAATCATATGAAAGAATATAGTGTGTGACATTTGTGTCTGGCTTCTTTTATTTGGCATAATGTTTTTGAGTTTTATCCATGTGGTAGCATATATCAGTACTTCACTTCTTTTTGTTGCCAAATGGTATTCCTTTGCTTGAATATTTTGTTTACTTATTCAGCAGTTGAGGGAAATGAGTTATGTACACTTTTCAGCTATTATAAATAGTGCTGCTTTGAATATTTGTACAAAGATATTTGTGTAAACATTTTAAAATTTATTTTTGTTATATAGAAGTGGAACTGCTGGGTATATGCTAAATTCATGTTTAACACTTTAAGAAGTTTTCAGATTGTGTTTCAAAGTGCTTGTACCATACTTCCTTCCTCAAAATTTATGAGGATTTCAGTTTTTATTCCAATCCCTAAGAAAGGCAATGCCAAAAAATGCTCAAACTACCTCACAATTGCACTCATCTCAAATGCTAGTAAAGTAATGCTCAAAATTCTCCAAGCCAGGGTTCAACAATACATGAACTGTGAACTTCCAGATGTTCAAGCTAGTTTTAGAAAAGTCAGAGGAACCAGAGATCAAATTGCCAACATCCGCTGGATCATCGAAAAAGCAAGAGAGTTTCAGTAAAACATCTATTTCTGTTTTACTGACTATGCCAAAGCCTTTGACTGTGTGGATCACAATAAACTGTGGAAAATTGTGAAAGAGATGGGAATACCAGACCACCTGACCTGCCTTTTGAGAAACCTGTATGCAGGTCAGGAAGCAACAGTTAGAACTAGACATGGAATAACAGACTGGTTCCAAATAGGAAAAGGAGTATGTCAAGGCTACATATTGTCACCGTGCTTATTTAACTTATATGCAGAGAACATCATGAGAAACCCTGGGCTGGATGAAGCACAAGCTGGAATCAAGATTGCAAGGATAAATATCAATAACTTCAGATATGCAGATGACACCATCCTTATGGCAGAAAGTGAAGAAGAACTAAAGAGCCTCTTGGTGAAAGTGAAAGAGGAGAGTGAAAAAATCGGCTTAAAGCTCAACATTCAGAAAACTAAGATCATGGCATCTGGTCCCATCAGTTCATGGTAAATAGATGGGGAAACAGTGGAAATAGTGACAGACTTTATCTTTTTGGGCTCCAAAATCACTGCAGATGGTGACTGCAGCCATGAAATTAAAAGACGCTTTCTCCTTGGAAGAAAAGTTATGACCAAACTAGACAGCATATTAAACAGCAGAGACATTGCCAACAAAGATCGATATAGTCAAGGCCATGGTTTTTCCAGTGGTCATGTATGGACGTGAGAGTTGGACTATAAAGAAAGCTGAGTGATGAAAAATTGATGCTTTTGAACTGTGGTGTGGGAGAAGACTCTTGAGAGTCCCTTGGACTCAGTCCATCCTAAAGGAGATCAGTCCTGGGTATTCATTAGTGGGACAGATGTTGAAGCTGAAACTCCAATACTTTGGCCACCTCATGCGAAGAGCCGACTCATTGGAAAAGACCCTGATGCTGGGAAAGACTGAAGGTGAGAGAAGGGAACGACAGAGGATGAGTTGGCTGGATGGCATCACCAACTCAATGGAAATGAGTTTGAGTGAACTCCCGGAATTGGTGATGGACAGGGAGACCTGGTATGCTGCAGTCCATGGACACGACTGATCAACTGAACTGAACTGAACTGATCTGATCTCCTTGCAGTCCAAGGGACTTTGAGAAGTCCTCTCCAGCACCACAGTTCAAAGGCATCGATTCTTTGGTGCTCCACCTCCTGTATGATCCTGTTATCATACCCATGTATGACCATAGGGGAGACCATAGCCTTGAATACACGGACCATGTTGGCAGAGTAATGACTCTGCTTTTCAACACACTGCCTAGGTTTGTCATTGCTTTCCTGCCAAGAAGCAATCATCTTCTGATTTCACGGCTGAGGTCCCAGTCTGCTGTGATTTTGAAGCCCAAGAAGGTGAAATCTGTCACTACTTCCACCTTTTCCCCTTCTATTTGCCATGCAGTAATGGGGCTGAATGATGTGATCTTAGTTTCTTAATATTTAAGTCGGCTCTTTCACCCTCCTCCTTCACCCTCATCAAGAGGCTCTTTAGTTCCTCTACACTTTCTGCCATTAAAGTGGTATCATCTGCATATCTGAGTTTGTTGATGTTTCTCCTGCCTACCTTGATTCCAGCTTGTAACATCCAGCCTGAGATTTCTCATAATGTTCTCTCAGGGTTACAGCAGACAGCCCTGTCATACTCCTTTCTCAACCTTGAACCAATCAGTTGTTCCATACACGGTTCTAACTGTTGCTTATTGACCCACATACAAGTTTCTGAGGAGGCTGGGAAGATGGTCTGGTATTCCCATCTCTCTAAGAGCTTTCCACAGTTTGTCATGGTCCACACAGTCAAAGACTTGATCGTAGTTGAAACAGAGATAGATGTTTTTCTGAAGTTCCTTTGCTTTCTCTGCTGCTGCTGCTGCTGCTAAGTTGCTTCAGTCGTGTCTGACTCTGTGCGACCCCATAGACGGCAGTCCACCAGGCTCCCCCGTCGCTGGGATTCTCCAGGCAAGAGTACTGCTGTGGGGTGACATTGCCTTCTCCGTTGCTTTCTCTATTACCCAGCAAATTTTGGCAATTTGATCTCTATTTCCTCTTCCTTTTATAAACACAGCTTGGACATCTGGAATTTCTTGGTTCACATACTGCTGAATCCCAGCATACAAGATTTTAAGCATGACCTCACGAGCATGGGAGATGTGTGCAGTTGTTCAATGGTTAGCACATTCTTTGGTGCTATCCTTCTTGGGAACTGGGATGAGGATTGACCTTTTCTACTCCTGTGGCCACTGCTGGATCTTCCAAATTTGCTGACTTAATGACATCCTCCTTTAGGAATTTGAATAGTTCTGCTGGAATTTCATTTCAACCACTAGCTTTATTAACAGCAATGCTTCTTAAGGCCCTCTAGACTTCATACTCCAGAATGTCTGGTTCTGGGTGACTAACCACACCATCATAGTAATTCAGTTCATTAAGATTTTTTTAGTACAGTTTTTCTGTGTATTCTTTCCATCTCTTCTTGATCTCTTCAGCATCTACTAGGTCTCTACCATTTTTTTCCTTTATTGTATCCATCTTTGGGCAGAATGCTCCCTTGATGTTTCCAGCTTTCCTGAAGAAATCTCTAGCCTTTTCCCTTTTGTTGTTTTCTTCTGTTATTAAACACTGTTCACTGAAGAAGGCCTTCTTGTCTCTTCTAGCTATTCTTTGAAACTCTGCATTTAATTGGATGTACCTTTCCCTCTCTCACTTGCTTTTCACTTGTCTTCATTCTTCTGCTATTTGTAAAGCCTCCTCAGATAAACACTTCGCCTCTTGCTTTCTTTTTCTTTGGGATGGTTTTGTTCCCCACCTCCTGTGCAATATTACAGACCACTGTCCATAGTTCTTCAGGCACAGTGTTATCTATATCTAGTCCCTTGAATCTATTCATTACCTCTACTGGGAATTCACACAAGATTTGACTCAAGTCATACCTGGCTGGCTTAGTGTTTTTCCCAGTCTTCTTTAGTTTAAGCCTGAATTTTACAATGGGAAGCTGATGATCTGAGCCACAGTCAGCTCCAGGTCTTGTTTTTGCTGACCGTATACAGTTTCTCCAATTTTCAGCTACAAAGAAATGTAATCAATTTATTTCTTTGACCATTTGATGATGTCCATGTGTAAAGCCATCTCTTGTTTAACCTTTGCCCTTCTTCATTTTCATATCAAACTTAAGTGGTTTATAAAGTGGTTTTTCTCTGTGTGTTTTCTGTATGATTACAGTATTAGAGGGCTTTTGGAAATAGTTGATTTATTTAAAATGTTAGGCACCAAAGGTGCTTTAGATCAGAGATTTTAATCTGGACCACTCTTATCATATCTTAGACTAACTCATCATAACCATATTATGTTTGTAATAAATTGCACTTGAGGCATGTACCTATTAAATTTTCTATAATAATATCATTTCTGCACTAGAGTCTTAGGAAGAATTTGCTTTTAAGGAAAGTTGGTGTATATGAATTCACTATGTTGACACAGGTAAAATATAGGATCTGGTTCACTGCACTTCTTGCTTTAAACATATCCAGCTCTTGAGTTCAAAGACAGTCTCTTTCGATCAAAAGGAGAAAGAACATGAAAGAAATGCATTTTATTTATTTTGCGTCTATGGTATATATTTTATTTTAGATTTGTGTTCTGTTTATTCTGGCTCAAGAGTCTTGTCTTGCAAAACTTGGTAAATGTTTTAATCAGATTGTGCAACCCACAGTTAAATCTCACAGTTAAATATAATTTAAGTAATGTCATAGATTTTAAATTCCCAATAACATTTTTATCATAAGTTATTGTTGCCTGTGCTTTTATTATATTTGGGATAAATATTTTATAACATTATGTTAATTAACCAAACTGGATGACCACTATATTGCTTTTCTGACATGCAATAACTTAAATATACTTTTAGGTCCTGTGATTTAATTTATGCTCTCAGAATTTCCATCACTCATATATCAATTGCTTTACAGAAAACAAATGATATTGTATAACTCTGTGAGCTAAAGAAGAAATAGCAAGACACAAAATAAATATTAGTTAAAGGCAAATACTTTGAAAATATGGCTACAGATCTGGATTCATTTATGTTGCAACTCTGTGATACATTAGCATTGGTTAATTACTCAAAATCTTAGATGATGAAATTTCGTGAAATTGCTTGTGAATTAAAATGGACACTATACATATAAATATATATAATATATATCAAATATTGCTTAATATAGCCCATAGGAACACAACAAATTTTAACTATTTTATTAAAATCCAAAAAATACGGCATTCATTCATTTAAATTTATTGCCATTCCTTTAGGGAAATAATAAGCAGTTAAGAAAGCAGACAAAATGCTGTACTGTCAGAGCTTTCATTTTAAAAGAAATGGATCAATTTTAACTCGATTTTAAAAACGCATCCTATAGTACAAGACTTTTAGTATTTCTAATCTACACTTAAATATATAGGAACAACAGCAACAACAAAACCATAGTATTATACACAGGGTCATTGTCATAGAAATACCATGTCTGCTGGAAATAATAATTACGAAAATAGTTTTGCCTTTGTATTCTACATTTTGTTTTGAAGAAATAAGTCTATTGTACTAAGAGCAAAAAATGATTTAAGTGAAAGGTAAAATACTGTCATAAAAGAACCAGGATTTTATAGCAGTTATTTTAAAATATTATATTACTTGACTGTATATGACTTTGCAGAGTGGTAAAGAGAATTGAAACTTTAAAATCCTATAAAAATGAGATGCAATTAAATTCAGTTATAAAGTCCAGGTTATTTAATTTATTGGTTATTTGTTGTTGTTGTTCCATAGTGATTTAAATGAGGCTTTCTTGTTAAACTCTGTACTATCCATATACATGAATACAATGGTTTTCTTAAATACTGTCTGAGAATGGAAAACTCCCTTTACATCCAGCATCTAGGCTTGCTGATGTATCCTTGCTCTTTTAATTGTTTCTAAATTCTGACTAATGACGAGCAAGCAGAAACGGCTTGAGCTCTGAAGATATTGATGTTACTTGTGTATTAGATTATGTCCTTTCTACATCAAAATAGTATATTTCTATGTCTTATGAATAACATAATCTATAACATATTTCTTATGTTAAACATTACTGATGTTTAATCAATGTTACTATGTAATTATTTGAACTGGCACTTTTTTAAAAGCTATTTTCTTGAAATATAGCTGTTTACAATGTTGTCTTAATTTCTGCTGTATAGCAAAGTGATTCAGTTTTATATATATATATACACACATGTACATTCTTTGTCATGTTTTTTCCATTATAGTTTATCAAGGGATATTGAGTATCAGTTCAGTACAGTCACTCAGTCATGTCCAACTCTTTGCGACTCCATGGACTGAAGCATGCCAGGCTTCCCTGTCCATCACCAGCTCCCAGAGCTTGCTCAAACTCATGTTCATTGAGTTGGTGATGCCATCCAACCACCTCATCCTCTGTCATCCCCTTCTCCTCCCGCCTTCATTCTTTCCCAGCATCAGGGTCTTTCCCAATGAGTCAGTTCTTCACATCAGGTGGCCAAAGTTTTGGAGTTCAGCTTCAGCATCAGTCCTTCCAATGAATATTCAGGACTGATTTCCTTTAAGATGGACTGGTTTGATCTCCTTGCCATCCAAGGGACTCTCAAGAGTCTTCTCCAACACCACTTTTCAAAAGCATCAATTCTTTAGTGCTCAACTTTCTTTATAGTCCAACTTGTGGCTCAGCTGGGAGAGATTCCACTTGGAATGTGGGAGACCTGGGTATGATCCCTGTTTTGGAAAGATCCCCTGGAGAAAAGAAAGGCTGCCCACTCCAGTGTTCTGGTCTGGAGAATTCCATGGACTATACAATCGCAAAGAGTCAGACACAACTGAATGACTTTCTCTTTCATATTGAGTATAGTTCCATGTGAATAGGAACTTATTAGTGTCATTATGGAAATATCCAGTATTTGTTTTTTCAGTGATGTAAATCAATGTATATCAATGAATATAATGATTGCATATGGACCTATATTGTTTTTATTTTTACTCTGTGCATGCATGTGTACTAAGTTGCTTCACTCATGTCTGACTCTATGGATTGTAGTCCTCCAAGCTCCTCTGCCCATGGGATTCTCCAGGCAAGAATTCTGGAGTGGGTTGCTATATCCTTCTCAAAGGGATCTTCCCAATCCAGGGATCGAAACTGTCTCTTACATCTCCTGCACTGGCAGGCAGATTCTTTACCACTAGCGTCACCTGGGAAACCCTTTTAGTCTATAAGTACCAATTTATTATGATATGCAAAAATTAACTTGCTAATTAAAAAAGACACAGGATTAAAAGCTAGATAAAGAACTAACGTGTCTTTGACATAAGTTAAATTTTATTTTCATCTATCTTTATATACCATTTTTCTACAAAACATGTAAAAAGTATTTAGATGTGTGCAGTTTATGGATAAAGATTAGTGACTCAAGAATCTTATTAGCAGTATATTCTTATGTGCAAAGTCAGACTTTCCATTATTTTTTATTTTTAAATGAAAATATTATTTTTTTCTATTTGATTAGGGTCCACAAGGAAAACCAGGGCTTGCAGGACTTCCTGGTGCTGATGGGCCTCCTGTAAGTAGTAGTTACCTGGTCATTAAAATTTCCATATTTCATTTTCAAAAATATATTTTACATGTGTTTTATAAGTGATTGTATGAGTCAGTAATAAAAGAAAATTGAGCCAGTAATTAAACATTGATCTCTCTAAAATTCTATTTAACCATGTAGTTTCCATACTGCAAAATCTTTAAAGAGCTCCCAGTGGTCTTAGGATCACTGTTTGCCAGAATTTCATATTTTCCTACTTCTCACTTTTCTCTTAGTAGGCTCTAAGAGAAAACATTTTCTGTTGTTATATTTTTTATGTCCTTTTCTTTTCATAGAAAATACTTTTCTATCTTCTCTTCCTTTTCAAAGAACATGTTTCTTGAGAGTCCAGGTGATATTCCTCATCTTTTGTAAGTTTCCTCAGACACCTTACATGAAAATTCATCTGTGTTCAGGGATTCCTTATATTTCTAGAAATATAGCAATGTTTATTATATCTTATCATACAGCAATAAATTATGTAATCATATAATATCTATGATGGTTATTTGAAAACCTGGTCGTTATTTATGCTTCTTTTTTTCTCTTGAAACTACTTACTCAGAACTAAGGTATAGAAATTTTCATTTGGCTATTGCTTGTTTTCAGTGAGTAGAGTTTTGGAGCTGTGCATTTTTATTTACCAACTCTCAGTAACTTGATTAAAAACACCATTGGTGTTTATGATGTTGCTGTGTTTTAAATGTCCCAGTGATGTTCTTAGTTGCTGTGTAAAGATGTGAGTATAATTAATCAATATGCAAATAGAAGTTAGACTGAAACACTTTTATTTAAGACTAATTGAGACTAGGGTCAAACTGTTGATGAATAAAATGCATATTTTATATGCTTTTCCCAAACTCTCTCTCAAGTTTATTACGTCATTGCTGAAATTTGCACCAAGCCAATAAAAATTTATGTTTCTTTACAAATGCTAGTTTCCAATATTATTTAAAGTTACATAGAGCGATGCAAAATATTTAATATATTCTGTAACATAAAGAGTAAAACCTCAACATGTGGGAAAAAGGGAACAATTTCATATTATATATTACCATTAATATTGCATCTCATCAGTATATATTTTTGATAAATGTAGGGTCATCCTGGAAAAGAAGGCCAGTCTGGAGAAAAAGGTTCTCTGGTATGTTACAAAGTATTATTTAAATGTTCTGTCACCTTATCCCCTAGAGAAAATGCCTTGCTTTGGTCATTTCTATGAGATACATATATGTATATATTTCTTTGATCACTTAAGGGTATGAATATTAGAAAATAAGTAGCGAAAATAGTTACTCTCCACCTGCAATATGTATTTACTTTCAAAAGAATTCTTGCTAACATTTAGGATGCTGGGAAGGATTGGGGGCGGGAGGAGAAGGGGATGACAGAGAATGAGATGGCTGGATGGCATCACAGACTCAATGGACATGAGTTTAGTGAACTCCAGGAGTTGGTGATGGACAGGGAGGCCTGGCGTGCAGTGATTGATGGGGTCACAAAGAGTCGGACACGACTGAGTGACTGAACTGAACTGAACTGAACTGAGGTATAAATCATGTCTCTGAAGTAACTTTTAATTTAGGGAATAAAAAAAGATATGTCTTAGTTAACTTTTAATTCTGTATTGGCAATTTGATCAGTTAGATCAATTAGACTATCATTCTCAGTTTTTAAAAAAATATTCTCATGATCAGAAATACATTCACATTCTGCATATATAGTATATGTGGAATACATGAACATAAATAATAATAATGAAATTGGACAAGAACTACTGAATATTGTTAAAGTGTTTATGTAACTTGAATTTGATCTATATTTATTACTTTCTGATTATCTTTACATAAGATGGGAATTGAAAGAGCAACAGTTATCAAAATATATAAATAAAATATCAAAATTAAAACTTATTCAACCTTAATACTACTTTTGGATTACAGTAGCAGGGTAAGATCACTTTTATTCAGAGTTGCTAATTTTAGATTCCTATTAAAATAGTCAGCATTCTATTGTATACTATATATTATTTCCTTTAGATAGAATAGTGAAATGAAGCCAGCTGTGGACAATATATAATTTTGATCATTTTCTTGATGATGTAAATGTTGTAAATTTAATGCCATTTTTTGATTAGAAATTATTTATCCTTTTGGTTAATCTATAACTGTTTTTTGTAGACATCAAGGACATCAGATTATTTTCAATCTTAGAAAAAAGAATTATTAATATATGATTGTTTATATTAGTTCATATATTTATGACATTTATCTTACTTTAACATGAATATATGATATGTTTGTTCATCATATCTGACTTTAGATATAAATGATAAACTATGAAAGAAATTTTTAACAAAAGTGGAAAAATATCATCTTCTTAGAGATTATTTGGTAAAATTGTAGTATGTGAGTGAGGGACACTTTCAGTGCATTATGTATTTAAATTGCATTGGGTCTTTTACAGGGCCCTCCTGGTCCACAGGGTCCCATTGGCTACCCTGGTCCGCGAGGAGTAAAGGTAGATAATATAATATTTTTCACATTTTTTAATTTCAGTGTAAAATATTATAGTAATTTAATTCTTCTAATTTATTCCATAGGGAGCAGATGGTGTCAGAGGTCTCAAAGGCTCTAAAGGTGAAAAGGTAAAACAATTTATTTAGGTGATTTTAATTGCTATTGTATAAAAAATTAAACTTATTCAACAGATATTTCATTTTTCAAATATATTGAATGATTTCTTATGTATCAGACAATGCAAGTCTAATAATTTTATACTCTGTGTCATGGAAACTTTAAAAGATTTTACATCTTTGGGTGAGGACTAAATTATAGAAGAAAAAAAAAAGGTATATCATATATAAAATCAATTCTGTTAAAGTTTTTTTCTTTACATGTCTTTAACTTTTCTAAATTATGAGATTGACCATATGATTGTACTTGCTAAGACTGGATTGGATCCAGTTATATGCATAACTAACAGAGAAATATTTATTCCCTTTTTTTCTCTGTTAAAATTTTCATTCTTCATAAATTGAAATAAAGTACAAAATAAGAATTAATTGTTGGAAGAAGTCTTTGTATGTGATAATGCATGCATAGCTAAAGTTTAAATGAGAAGTAAATTAAGATTAAAACCAAATAAATGTGAATGAAAGAATATGCACTTTTTTAAAGAATGCTTATAATTTAATTTGATGAAGAAAACAAAATTGATTTTTTTTTTCATTAAATGGGCTGGCTCCCTGGTGGGAGAAATGTTTAAGATAAATGTAGAGCTCCCACATCCTCAATGATTATGTTGAAATGGAATGACACTGCTCAGAACTGGTACTGCATTAATTCTTACTATATTACATTTTATAACACAAAATACAAAGTGTTAGGGAATTTCATGAGAAAGATATGGAATATACATTTTTATTTCAAGGATAACTGTTTATTCCTACAGTCATAATATTATCAAAAACACCTTGAATGGATTTGATATCAGTAAGGAATAAATGACAGGAAGGGATGTATTTATTATATATGTTATATTTTATTTTCTGAAAAGAATAAATTGGTAACATACTGAGGCATTGTCAAAGTATGCGACTATATTGTCAAGTCTACTGAATGAAAATATGTCATGTGTTTTAAATTAACTCAGCTACTTTGATTTGAATCCTAATTCATCTTTATCATCTCAGTTGAACTTCAGGGTATAGTGTCTTACTGAGCCGACAGCACAGTGATGGCTTAGACTATGTTTAACTTGTAATTATTTGCAAATAGCCTAGGCAAAAAAAAAAAATATATATATATATATATATGTATATAGTCTCAGTTTGGAACTTAGAATCTCAGTTTTTATTGGTGATACATTTAAATATCAATTCAAATTTTTTCTCTGGAGTTAGTGCCCACCAAGAATTTTTAAGGAAGGCAGTGTTTACATGAAAGGCATATAACTGGAGTAGGAAAGTTGTGAACTTTTTGGAAAGAGGGGTAGTGGCAAATGCAAAGGAAAATAAAATTATAGATAATGAGATATTTGTGAGAAGAAACACACTCAGGGGAAAAAAATGTATATTGGTTATATGTAGGAAAAAATTTTATATTATTGGTTATTTTGAGTGGCATATGGTCTCAGAAGAAACAAGTAGATACATAGAGAAAGAATTAATATTTTTAATTGGGAATTAAATGTTCTGAGTTCTGATTATAGTGCTCATGGTAAAGTTGTAAAGCTAACTTGTAAAGTTAGGTTGCTTACTTTCCCTGAGTCTTATTTTAAGTCTATAAAATGAGGACCTTATCCTAAAAAAATCTCTAAGATATTTTTCAGCTGTACCTTTCATTCTGTATCATATATTAACCTAGTAATATATTATTTACCTAGATTTAGAGAAATTTTCTATAAATTTTAATGGAACCTTTTTATAACAAGAATTCTTCCTATTTTCAAACTTTGTAAAGAACCATGAAATCTTAGTTAATTTTAATGTACACTATTTGTTTTTCTGAATATATATTATAATCAGCCATTTATCTCAAAAGAGATGAGGAAGGAAATTGAAACTATTTTCTTTTTACAAATAGCAGTATTAATTAACAAAAGCTGAAATACTAAATTAGTGCCCTAACTAGAATAAAATTCTCCACTGTTTAGACTTAGATTTATTCCTTAGAACTTAAGCAACATAACCCAGTCAACCAAGTGGCACAGGTGAATTCCTTTTTCACCTGTTTTCTAAAATCTGCTTCCTCCAGTCTAAGTTCAATGCATGAAACAGGGCACTCAAAGCCAGTGTACTGGGACAACCCTGAGGAATGGGAGGTGGGTTCAGGATGGGGGACACATGTATACCCATGGTTAATTCATGTCAATGTATGGCAAAAACCACTACAATATTGTGAAGTAATTAGCCTCCAATTAAAATAAATAACTTATTTTAAAAATACTAACTAAGATTTGATAATTTAAGGACTGGAAAGCTTAGTAGCTTGAAAGTGCCATTTGTTTTAAAAATGTCAGTTATTGTAAGGATTTTCTTACTAACTTACTATCTAATTTATTTTAAAATTATGAATGTATTGAAAACAAAGTTTCGATAGCAGTAGCCTCTACTTCACTATATATTCTTTTAAAATATCTCTCCTTGAAAAAATATTTTTAAACTATTATTTATTTTAGACATAAGTGAAAAGTGAAAGTGAAGTCACTCAGTCGTGTCCAACCCTTAGCGACCCCATGGACTGCAGTCTACCAGGCTCCTCCATCAATGGGATTTTCTAGGCAAGAGTGCTGGAGTGGCTTGCCATTGCCTTCTCCGTCTGTACCTTAGCATACATTACCAAACTCACACGGAGGCAAGGATGATTCCAAATTTACATTTAATAAATATCTGTTATGTATCATGATTTTGAGGGTCAGAATATAGTAGGCATTGGAAAGCTAGAGGTTAATTAGGCATGATTCTTGTATCCCATGGACGGAGAAGCCTGGTAGGCTACAGTCCATGGTATCGCAGAGTCGGACGTGACTGAGCGACTTCACTTTCACTTGTTTTTCAGCATTTAGTAGAAAGAAGGAGACCTGTGATTATTCCCCTGTGGCTCAGACAGGATGTTATGTTATATTAACAAATGATGAGTGCGGCACATAGGAGGAAGAGGTTAATTTTAACAGGCAAAGAATGACGTCATGGAATACCTCATGGCAATAAAAGTGTTAGTCCCTGGGCCCTGTTCTGACTCTTTGCGACCCCACGGACTGTAGCCCACCAGGATCCTCTGACCATGGAATTCTCCAGGCAAGAATCACTGGAGTGAGTTGCCATTCCCTTCTCCAGGGGATCTTCCTGACCCAGGAATCAAAACCAGGTCTCCTGCATTGCAGGCAGATTCTTGACCACTTCATAGCAGAATCATGAGCTAAATCCTAAAAGATGAGGAAAACCTCACCAGGTAGACAGAGAAAGTAAAAGATTTGCAGATGGGTGTGTATGTGGAATTGGTTAACCAATGCAAGAATTACAAATGGAAATACAGGTAATTCAGCTTTTCTAAAATTCAGTTCCAATGTGTTGGATGGAAGTAGAAGGGATATTTAAACCAAAGATAAAACTATAGAAATGAACAAAGCCTAGATCATGATGAGAAGGGCGAGGGAGATGGCAACTTATGGTCATCATTAGCACTTTGGAATCAGTGATACCAAAAATTGATATGATCAGTTTTGTGTTTTGTAAAGGTCATTTCCACAGCAGAATATGGAAGTGTAGGTACTAATTTTCCTAGCTTTGTTCTCATGCTTGGCCTGTCATGCCGTTTTCTCAAACTCTGCAAGTCATCCATTCTCCAACTACTAATTAAGGTACCAGCTGCTCTGTGAATTCTTCAAGTACCCTTCTCTCCTCACCACCACCACTACTGGTAGCAGCGCAGCACATCATTATCATTATCCTCATGTCTTTCATCTCTAAACACCCATTCTACTCCATCTGAGCCAAAATTAATGCAAATTATTGGTACAACAAAAACTTCAAATTACTCCACAGTGCTCTGAATAATTGCTCAACTAATGCTATTGAATACATGAATGATTATTCCTTAGGAATTTTTTTTTTCTCGAAATTAAGAGACAGTAAAGTTGTTTATGAAGCTGGATATAGTAAAAATGACTAGAAGTATTTTCATAGTTCAAAATTTCTCCTCTCTTTGCTAAAGGATGCCAAGTTTTCAGCATCCCTGGTTTGTGCATATGTGCCAATTAGCAATCTCTATTTATGCATAAAGGATAATATTAATTTGCTTATTCTTCACCTGAAGAGAGGTTGTAATATAGAGAACAAGTTGAACCAGGAGACATTTCTCTAAAACATAGGAGACAAGATGAATGAGATAAAATGTATAGGAATGTATCAGCAAATTAAAAATACAGACAATTTATTTGGTCATCCAGGGTTCTTGTAAACCAAAGTTAATATAATTAAATTTTTACTTCTTTGTTCAAATAATATAGAATACATGTTGTTACAAGAGAATGGCTATTTTCCCCATAAGATAGAGAAGATTTAATGAACACATTTATGAAAAATTTTCTAGTAACTTAGAGTCATAAATTATGGGGAAATGGGAGAATACTGGAAAGAAGGTTTAAAATAGGGAAGAAAAAGTTTCACAACCAAGATTCATATTTCTCAGAACAATTTTTCCTAATTATCAGTACTCATAATTTATATAGTCATATTGTAGATTTATCCAAACAATTGATTAAATATTTGCTTTACTATTTATACTTTTTAGGGTGAAGATGGTTTTCCAGGATTCAAAGGTGACATGGGTCTCAAAGGTGATAGAGTAAGTAAAAAGAAAATCAGCACTAGTACATGCATTTATAGATGTATGTGTGCTTATTCCTATATAGTTAAATATTACAAACATAGAATAACTCAAATGTTTGTACTACCTGAAACATTTTTCACTTCCATTTTTATCTGAAGGTTATGTGTCTTAATTTCTGTGGAAATAAAATAGTATTAGTTATTTTTTTGATGCTATGCTAAATATATGTCCCATAGCATATCTACACATGCATAGTTTTATATATATATGTATAAACACACAAAATATATATTATATATGGTATTACTGTTTACAGATATTTTGTAAATTGATGATTAAATTGCTTTATATAATTAATTCAATAGATTTGTTTTAAATCTTGTTCATATATAATGAGCTATGCTTCCTGGAGACTATATCTGCAACTTTCGTGAATTTTCACTTTATAGTTGTCTTGAATTTTTGAGTATCAATATAGTACACCATTTTTCTGTTAGTGAGCATCTTGAAAACAAAAGTTTGTCACCTAAAGTAAATTAAATGTTTTATTGGGAAAATTTGTTTTATAACCAACATAATACTGTCTAATAAATGGAATCAAAAAGGCATGGTATAGAATATTGATTTTCCTAAAATGTGTATAAAGCCTGTGTCTGGGATGGGGGCAATAGCATACACATTCTAGAACCTAATGCCTTAAATGTGAAAATGAAGTTTAAAGTCAGGTGAGATATTTTTCTTATGTTCCAAACAGGGATTTCCAAAGCTGCTATCATCTGTGAGGAAAAATTATTTTCCCTCCTACCCTGATAGAGTCTCAGCCTGGAGCCCTCTAAAATTACAGAATGACACAAGACAGATTAGTAAGAGATAAGCAAACAAATTTATCTTGTGTATCATGATTATACATGGGAACACTAAGTGAGTAATTCAAGAATGATTAGAACTTGTGATTGTATATCATTTTAGCAAAGGAACAATAAATTTTGAAGAGGAAAGGACTTTGAGTTTCTAGTGCTATAAATTGTGGGAAGGCAGATAAATGGAAACTATGAAGTATATTAAGGCTAGTTGGAAAGTTTGCTGTATAGATATATTCCTCTGGTGTTTGCTTCCGGCTCCAGACTAGTAAGGGTCTAGTTACCTCTAGTGACTAATTTTTGTGTTTTCTGATAGAGAGCGTAGAAAAACCACCTTTGCAAACTTGTTCCCTGCTTTTAAGCAAGTACGGGGTGGGTAGATCACTTTTTTTGTATCTGCCTCTTCTCACTTGCCTTCAGTTCAAAATAATCCTTATGCCAAAGTGGCATATTTTGGGGTAGCATATATTGCCAACCTATAGTATCTATTTTGATTCTTATTTTCTCTCTCTCTTTCTGTTACTCACTGTGTTAAAATTAATTTAGTGTGCTTCATGGTAGCATAGGACTTCTGTAGCTTTTCAAATGTCAGACTGTATTGAGTTGTTTATGTATTAATTGAAAGATTGATAAAGTCAAAGACTTTCAGTCCTCTTTGTCATATATAATATGTGAGTAAACAAACAAAGAGTTGAAGAATATAACCTTTTGATGGACTATAATTTCTGCCATTCAGTCTCAAAGATATTTTAAGTTACAAGAATGCTCTTACTTTGTTATCAGGGAGAAGTTGGTCAAGTAGGTCCAAGAGGAGAGGATGGCCCTGAAGGCCCCAAAGGTCGAGCTGGTCCAACTGGAGACCCCGGTCCTCCTGGTCAAGCAGGAGAGAAGGTGAGTGAACAATTTTAAATTTACAGGTCCTCTTGTACGTGATGTTTCATTGTCATTTTAGGGTGATTTTAATCACCCATGATATAAATCGAGAGTTTTATCAAATTTCAATTTTATCTATATGCTATTTAGAAGTATAATCAAGAGACGGGCACATTCATCCTCTTCTACTCTTCCTTATTTTCTAGTCTCTTCTCCCATTGGCCATGTAGAATCAGTCACTCTCAACACTCTTCTATATTAAAAGTGCAGAATCTGAGTGTGATTAATGAAGGATGAAAAAATCAATGAAAGGTGGCCGACTTATTGTTTTGGAGCAAGTTGAATAACGTTTGGCCCTAAAACCAAAATGTTCTTTTCTCAATCTTTCCACATAAGCATGTATTTTTACAGAATAAATGTTTCAAAAGATACTGATGTTCAGGCCATACTTTAAGAGGTTTTAATTTTAATCCAGATTAACTCAGGAATCACCATGTTTTAAAAGTTCCTAGATAATACTAATTTATTGCTTTCACAACCACTAAGCTATATGCATATGTCAAAAATATTTGCTACTGTTACATTTACATATAATATTAGGAAACGTTAAAATTATGCCTTCATAGAATATTTAGTGATATTTAAACATCTTCAGGGAGGCCTGGCGTGCTGTGATTCATGGGGTCGCGGAGAGTTGGACACGACTGAGCGACTGAACTGAACTGAAACATCTTATAGGGCTTCTCTGGTGGCTCAGACATTAAAGAATCTGCCTATAATGAAGGAGACCCCTGTTCCATCCCTGGGTCAGGAAGATCTGCTGGAGAAGGGAATGGCAACCCACTCCAGTAATAAACCTGAAGTTAAATTAAGAAAAACTAGAAATATTGATGATAAGTGCTATCCAATTATGTACACTGAAGGAAAATATAAATAATACTTGTCTCTTGGTGGTATAAATCAAACTATTCCTTTTTTTGTAAGTATGTATAGTCCCCAATTTTTTATATTGAGCATATAATTGCTCTATAAATATGAAAATAGCATGCTGTATAAGAAAATTGTTGTCTCTGCCCTTTACTATCCTGTTCCAGAAAAAAGAAAAAATAGGAATTATATAGGTATTGTGACTAGACAAATAAAAAATCATCTCTCATGTTATCATGAGTCATTTCTACAGTTTCACACTCCCAGTTGCTGTTTGTAAACTGATAAATAATGTCATCGTGTTTAAGCAACAGAGGGAAAAGATGGTGTTCAAGACATAAGGGCTTACAAGACCTATGAACCTTCTGTTTAAAGTGCTCATCTGCCAATAGTTTAAGGATTTTCTAGGACCTTCTTCTTTTCTCAACCCCACTGTATTCTGTGTAAGTGGGTCCCACAAACTGTTCTGAGGCATCAGAACTTTACTTTCCAATTATTCATCTTTCGGAGAAGGCAATGGAAAGCCACTCCAGTACTCTTGCCTAGAAAATCCCATGGATGGAGGAGCCTGGTGGGCTGCAGTCTGTGGGGTCACTAAGGGTCGGACACGACTGAGCGACTTCACTTTCACTTTTCACTTTCACACATTGGAGAAGGAAATGCAACCCACTCCAGTGTTCTTGCCTGGAGAATCCCAGGGAAGGGGGAGCCTGGTGGGCTTCCGTCTATGGGGTCACACAGAGTCGGACACGACTGAAGTGACTTAGCAGCAGCAGCAGCAGCAGCATTTCATTAGTATTTTCTCTTTTATTTAAGTTGCCTATCACTGTACTGAAAATACAATTTTTCTGTCTGGATTTATTTTTAAATGACTCTAAAATGAATGAATTTGCATTCTAATGTAGTAACATGGACTACAAAAGTTTTCTGATCATAATTAAGAGAATTTCATTAACCTTGAAATCAGTAGCATAAAACAAGCTGTGACAACTTACCGTGTCCAAGGTGACATCATTATAAGTATGCTTCTTAAGGCGTGTTTGAATATTTTTCATGTGAAGACTGCTTACCTATGCAAAGTTGATCTTGAATCAGATAACTGTTTAGTTCAATATAAGATAGTGAAAGTTGCTCAGTTATGTCTGACTCTTTGTGACCCCATGGACTATATAGTCCATGGAATTCTCCAGGCCAGAATATTGGAATGGGTAGGCTTTCCCTTCTCCAAGGGATCTTCACAACCCAGGAATCGAACCCAGGACTCCTGCATTGTAGGCAGATTCTTTACCAGCTGAGCTATCAGGGGACCCCTATCTATAATAACAAGATCATAAACTGTATTCCTAATTTCTTGCCTTGCTTCATCCAGTAAAATATTTATTTTTGTTCATAAAGCCTCCTCATCTTTTAAAGTTTTATAGATAGTAATTTGGACTTGTTTATGTTTTTGTTCTTATTTATTTTGAATGCACATAAGAAATAATGATACTATTTGTCTGCTAATGTTTAAGATTTGGTAAATATTTTATATATGAAACATACTTTCTTAAGATCTTAAGGAAATTGTCTCAGTCAAATTTCACAAACATATATTTTATTCAATCCACTTATTTTAATTTTATTTTCTTTCTATCCAAATTTTTAAATTAATGCTTTGTTCAGGGGGTCAATTTTCTTAGGTTAGCATTTTAAACCTTTTAGCATATGCTATATGTTGTTGGACTTCGCTGTAATTTATCATTTGTTTTAGCACTTTCAAACTGAGTGGTAATTTTATTGCACTAGAAGAAAATAGCTGCACATTCAAGTTTCCACCTGTAGGAATTAACATTCCACAAAAATCATTATTAAGCTATTCAGATATTTGAATAAAAGAAGAAACTTTGCTCAAAAATTAGGTTAAAATTTCTTAATATAGTTATTTAAGCTTTCCTTTAGTAAAAAAAAGTTAACTTATGATTGCTTGCTTTCTATTTACAGTGAGAAATTAAATAATTTTTTCAAATAGATTACCTTTAGTTGAAATGGCAAAACCTATATGCAGTTCTAACTATAGCCATTCATTTTAAATAGTATTTAATTTTGATAAAATTTAGGTGAATTCTTACCATATTCTTTCATTCACCAACAGTCCTAGAATTATCTTTACTCAGGGCTCTATGTCAGGGTTTCCCTGGGGCTCAGCTGGTAAAGAATCCGCCTGCAATGCACGAAACCTGGGTTTGATTTCTGGATTAGGAAGCTTCCCTGGAGAAGGGAATGGCTACCCACTCCAGTATTCTGGCCTGGAGAATTCTATGGACTGTATAGTACATGGAGTCGCAAGAAGTCGGACACGACTGAGTGAATTTCACTTTCACTATCCTTAAAGAAGGCACTGTCACTTAAGAGGTTAAGTTATTGAACAGCATAGCATTAGTAACATTTTTTCCCTATTCAAATTAAGAAATGAAAGTAAAGAATGGAAAAACTTGCAAATCTTCCTTTCAAGTACGCTAATAGACTGAATTCTATTTTGAAGTGATTATTATTATTATTATTTTAACTTTAGGGGAAACTTGGCGTTCCAGGTTTACCAGGATATCCAGGAAGACAAGGTCCAAAGGTAAAACAATTAGCTTGATTTTTATAGCTTGCTTATTAGCATTATGTCGATACACTTAACATTAATCATCTATGGTTACATTTCAGTTTGTAATGTAGAGATGATGAATCCTTAAATTATAATCTTACAAGAGAAAATCAGATGCTTTTATGGGCACTGGGACTGCATAGAGTTCAGAGAGCTTATGTGATTTGCGGCTGCAGTATTTTAGAGACAGAGGAAGTCATAGTCAGCCACTTCCTTGTAATTGGAATAAGGTCTATTCCACGGCAGCATATTAATAGATCTAAAAGTTTTAAGTAGATGGCCAGTGATGGATAATATTTTTTGATTTCCTGTCTAGTTTCCTAAAGGTTTGAATTACCATTTGATTTTTTTTTTTAGAGAAAGAATGGCTCTTCTTTCACCCTCTTTATTTTCCCTCATTTCCACAGAATCAGTTTCCTAGGGCTACTGTAACAAATCACCACAAACTTGGTGATTTAAACAATGGAAATTGACTTTCTTACACTTTTGAAGGCCAAAAGTCTAAAATTGAGGTCAGCAAGCCCATACTCCCTCCAGAAGCCCTGTGGGAGAATCTGTCCTGTCCTCTTCCATCTTCCTGTGGCCCTAGGCATTTTTTGGCTTGTTTACAATCTCTAACCTCTTCTTCACATGCTCTTTTTTTCTGTGATCTTATCTTTTCTTATAAAGACACTTGTCATTGGATATAAAGACCACGTGGATAATTCAGGATGATCTAATTTCAAGATCCTGAACTAAATTACATCTATGAAGACCCCTTTTTCCAAATAAATTAATATTCACAAATTCTAGAATAATTGGATATTTGATGTGTCTTTGGGGGGAGCACTACTCAACTCATGCACTCAATGCACTGAGATTCTATTTTTGACTATGTGAAATATACATATTTTAAGCAAAAAAGTGTTTTAAAAATTCGTGTTTACCTTGCACTAGTTTTCCTCGAGCTCATTATAGAACTTCGTTAAGGATTCTTTTGATTGACTAGTTACATTAAATGGTTAAATGATTTCATATATAAATCTTGCTTATTAATATGAAGGTAGTTACATGCACATGAGATCATCTATCTATATCTATCTACTATCTATCTATATGTTTGTCATCTATCTATCCCTGTTTGATTCGTTAATGTTTGACAGGTTTATAATACAAGGATACATCCTGGTTGGGTGTAATAATACCCAAACATGTATTTATTAATGTTTCACAGATAATCAATGGGAGACAAAAATATCCTACCTTCTGACAAATGTGAATTTCAGGCACTTGTGACTCATTATCATGTGATAACAGTATTTTAGGCTTGCCATACAGTTTTGCCCTATTCACTGGCTTTCTAGAATATTTCCTTGTATTCTAGGAAGTAATGGAGCCCTTCTAAAGAAAGATGATTTAATCTAGGATTTAAAAAATAATGCAAGCATTAATTAGTAAGTTTTAAATATTGTCTCTAATACCCTATTCTGTTACTTAGTTATCTTTCTTTTGGATGTCAAGCATTTTCACAAGTGCTTTGAGTAAAAGAAGATATTTACTTCATAAAATACAACTTTAAACTATTCTTAACTTATTGGGTAAATTTTCTATCTAAACTGAATTGCAATTGTGGTTGTGTTTTGATTTAAAAACAGAAATCTGTTTTTACATTTACATGAATGAGTATAGTTTTCTATTAAGTGTTTATTTGACATTCTTATATTTTTCTGTTTTTCCTAAGTCAATACTGTGTTCAGTAATCATTCAGTTCTTTAGTAACAAAATGGACCAGAATGACTAGAGAGAAATGCTTCTTCCTCAAGGAATCAAACATTGCATTTTTACCTTTTAACCTAAATGTCAAATTTTGGTCTTTATCTTTTTCTTTTACTTTTCTTCATAAACTTTTTTCTATGATCAAAACCATTTATGTTTCTCAGTTCTTAAACAAAAAATGATGGATACATCAAAAATCAAAGATAGGGTCACATTCCTTTCCTATGTGGAAGCCAGTGAATTTTGAATAGGCTTAAGTCTTTATTATACTAAATATTAAACTAGACTACTATTCCCTTTCAAGCAATATAAGGACTATAATTGGGCTTCTCTGGTGACTCAGATGGTAAAGAATCTGCTTGCAGTGTAGAGGACCTGGGTTTGATCCCCGGGTTGGGAAGATCCCCTGGAGTAGGGAACAACTATCCACTCCAGTATGCTGGCCGGAATTACAAGGACTGAGGAGCCTGGCAGACTACTGTCCATGGGGTCGCAAAGAGTCAGACATGACTGAATAATTTTCCCTTTCACTGAAACTTGGCTGCTAATCCCTTTCAAGCAATATAAGGACTATAATTAGGCAATATAATTTATGTAATATCTTATAGCAATGTAAACCATAATGGGTTTTTAAAAGATGTACCATTATATGTTGTATAAAATGATAGCTATTTCAAAAAGTAAAATCTATTTTCAGATAGAATTCATTTATATTTAAAAACAGCATTTAAACTAATTTTAAAAGTTTTATTCCTCAAGAGCTGATTTTGCTATTAACCATTGACTTTTTGGCCTTTTGTTGGCTGTTTATTTTTTCCACTTAAAAGCAGATGTCTTTTCATGTAAATTGTATATTTGGTGATAATTTTTATGTGGGAAAAAGAGAAGGATATGCCCATATATTACAAATTGTTTAGTTGGTGGATTAGACATTTTTTTCTATTTCCCATAAATTTCTTACAGCAGAAACTATGTAAGAAAATAAATTTATTAAACATAAAATTGATCCATAAAAGCCATTTGTTTGAATGATGTCTCTATAAATCTATTTCTCTTCTACTCAGGACAGATGAATATTTGTCCTTAAATTGAATTTGATAGAAATGAATTACTTCCATATTGAATTATACTTACTTGTCAATGTCCTAGAGTATTCACATAGTAATACTCTACCAGATATGATTCTCTGTAGAGATAGAGAAAAGGCTTTTGAAAGCCTTTCAAAAATGTGATTTGGAGACATTTTCCCCCATTATGTGAGCATTACATTTTCTAACAATTGTTCTCAGGTTGATCTCTATAAATGAATTTATAATATGTTGCTAAATGGGTCCAAATAGGAAGTTTAGCAGTTCTTACTAAGCTTTTTCCATCAAATGCCATAAGGCTTCACATACAAATTTCTTTATTTGTGGAGGAAATATAAATTGATAATACCTATTCTGTATGTATCACCTGGAGAAATTGTTAAAAATGCAAATTCCTCCCCCACCCACCACTCTGAGGGTCTCATAGTTATTAGTAAATTGAAGAGAAAGGATTGAACCCTAATCTGCTCTATTTCATGATACAATAAGGAGGCAAACCAATCACAGTCATGTTTGAAGGAATCTCTTAGTAGATATAAATCTGGACGTATGTACAAGGTGAAATGGAATTATATTCCGTTTGTAAAAGGTAACTGGATTAAATTACATAGTGCTTTTATAGGGCTTATTACATCCTTAAATAATCCTTATTTAATGTTATCTATTATTATCATTTTTATACTTTGCCTTCCTTCACTTCTATATCCTACAAGTGTCAAAGTACCTGTAAGATACAGCTGATCTCATTTTACTGAAGAAAAAGCTATGCTCAAAGGGGATAAGTGATGTACTCAATTTTACTTACATGATTGCATGACAAGCATAAGTCTTGAATTCATGTGTTTGGAATCCCCATAACAGATTTTAATGCTGGACAGTCTGACTTAGACTCTCAGCTGTATCTAACCACATTTAAACATCAAACAGAAAATGGGGAAGATTTTTCATCTTTATGATTTTATCCAGTTCCAAAAGTACAAAATACTCAACTAAAAAGTGATAAGTATACTACAAGAATACAATAATGTTAATTCAGAAAAACATTTTATAAAATTCCTATTTTACTATTTGATTATTCATGCTTGTGAAAAACAAAATTTTTCTTCAGAGTTGAAGCAAATATGTAGAATTATAAGTCAAATTTATTTTATATGAAATGTCCTTTAATTGCTATTCTTTAGTATGAGAAATGATATATTTGATTAATTATTTTCCTTAAAGTTGAAAACTAAGATTTGTTATCAATTCATGTTTTCAATGCTTCCAGGATTTCAGGTGTCACTGTAAGTTCATTTTTCAGTACATGAATAAAGGTTGTATGGTATCTTAAAGTTATATTTTTGATTTGAATGCTACCCACTTGTGAGAACCACTGTATTTTAAAAGACTTTCAGCTTGTTGCTAAAATGTTAATTAATATACTCATTGTTTACTATTTTTATTTTTGTAGGGTTCCACTGGATTTCCTGGGTTTCCAGGTGCCAATGGAGAGAAAGGTGCCCGGGTATGATATACAAGTATACTGTTCTGGACTAAAATAAGTGTTCTTGCGTGGGAACCTATCTCTCAGACCCAGACTCACAATTCATTGTGATATACTGTGTACTGAAGCTGTTTGAACTGTTGTTGACAGGGCGTAGCTGGCAAACCGGGTCCTCGGGGTCAGCGTGGTCCAACGGTAAGGGCCTTGATTTAAAATGGTGATTTTCATCTTGGATTTAACTTTCTAAAATAATTTGCTTCAAAAAAGAAAACTGATCCTGTGCTGTTTTGATCTAACTGGAGCTGGATCAATTTCATCTTTGCTCTTACATGCAGGGACCTCGAGGTTCAAGAGGAGCAAGAGGTCCCACTGGGAAACCAGGTCCAAAGGTACTGTCAGAACTTGTTCCATTTGGGCTTATCTGTAGGTTCCTCTTCCAGAGGACAGCTGTTACTGTAAGGAATCAAAACTTATTTTTTTTCTGTTTTTGTGTTGTTTTTCCCAGGGCACTTCAGGTGGTGATGGCCCTCCTGGCCCTCCTGGTGAAAGAGTAAGTACAATAGTTACATCATATAAATGTTTATATTTCACAAGTGTTTAAATTTCTGGGAAAAGTTACATGTGTTTGCAAATACATGTATGCAGTCATCCACAAAATGTCAGAGTTTAAAAGTTCCTATTCTTTAATATGTGTGTGTGTGCTAAGTCATGTTGGTCATGTCTGACTCTTTGCGACCCTATGGACTGTAGCCCACCAGGCTCCTCTATCCATGGGATTCTCCAGGCAAGAATACTGGAGTGGTTTGCCATGTCTTTTTCCAAGAGATTTTCTTGATCCAGGGATTGAATTCATGTCTCATGAGTTTCCTGCATTGGCAGCTAGGTTCTTTAGTACTAGCACCACATGGGAAGCCCATTCTTTAAATTACTTCCCTAAAAAAATCTTCATCACTTATGAGCTACTAATTTTGTTATAGAAGTGAGAGAAATTATATGTGTAACTGGCCTGTGATACCAACTCTTAAACTCAAACATAAATCTTGTTTTTCTTTTAAATATGTATGTGACACCTATACCTTCTTCTGCCCTCCTCTTGCTTTCCATACTAATACTTTGTTCCTGGAGCTGGCAGTAGCATTATGCTGGTAACATGCAAGCTTCCAGTAGCCATTAAGTCACAATCAATACACATTCAAATCAAGATAAAACATATATTCCAGTAAATAGGAAAACTATTTAGTAAATTGATTTTTCAATTGATATACAATAAAGCTAATTATACATAAGTAAGCATACCCTTTGTTTGTTTGGCAAACTAAAGCATTTTTATAGCCAGATTTTAAAAGCTATCCTCTTGAAAGAATTTAAAATATTCTACGTTACTATCAAAGAAATTAGGCTGATAGCTTAATATTATATAATTTTAATTATACATTTTATATTATAAATATTATATATTTGTATTATAAAATTATACATTTTATATTATTGAAATTTATAATAGGTATTTCACAAAAAGTAAAACAGAAATACCCTCTGATGTATAACTTAAAACTGAGAATAGGTCATTTTTTTAAAAATAAACTTTTTATTTGTGACAGAAATGTCAGTGTATAAGACCCAAGAAAAAACATTAAATTACAGTTGTTTCAGGCTTTGGGTCAAGTTTAATTAAGTTTCTATTAAATATTTCTCACTGTTGATGAGCTATTCCCAAATTAAGTTCATCCTGTACATTTTGACTTCATAAATAATATACACAGTTTAAATATTTTGTATCAGTCATCTTAATTGGAATATACAGTTAATTAAAATCACTGAATTATTAACTGGAATAGAACCAGCATAACCATTTAACAAATTGTAGCATAGCTAAGAGTTTTGTCTTTAAAGCACAAACTATTCTATTTACATATTTTATTATACATTCCAAAATCTCAATATCAGCTACAAATCTTCACGATCGGAACACAACAGTGTAACCCAAGAACATGATCATTTGTGATTGTGAAGACATTTTGAGAATGAGAAAAGTATATTTTGAGGATCAAAGTAAAGTGAGTGTTAGTCGCTCTGTTGTATCTGACTCTTTGCAACCCCATGGACTGTAGTCTGTCATGCTCCTCCGTCATTCTCCAGGCAAGAATACTGGAGTGGGTTGCCATTCCCTTCTCCAGGGTATTTTCCCAACCAAGGGATTGAACCTGGGTCTCCCACGTTGCAGTCAGATTCTTTACCGTCTGAGCTGCCAGGGAAGCTCAAAGTAAAGGTTGATTTTAAAAAACAAAAAAATTTTTAAGTGTGCTCGAACCCATTTCCAAGAAACACTTATACATGTTTTAAATATACAAAATGTATTTCTTGCATTCTGTGTAGTTGATCAGACATTTCTCTATAATATACCATTTTCTCAAAGACTTTTAAGTATCATGAACTATTTGTTATGCCTTAGGCACACAGTTGAAGAACAATAAAAGTAATATCACAGAAACTTTCTCTTCTGTATATATGACTTGGGAAGTTCAAGGAGAGAGTTTTGTAGTACCATTGAATTAGAAATGAAAAATACCTACATTTGCCCATTTTAATGACCTTTTAAAACAATATATTTATGTATATGTGTATGTATATATAGCATTATATGTACAAATAATATATATTATATATGTATACATACATATATATTTATACGTACCCATTTGGATATTCCACAAGTTAAATATGATCCCTCATACTCATGATTTGCAGAGCATGAATGCCTGCCATTAAGGATTTAGTTAACATAGTTTTTACTTCGGTCTAAAATAATAAATTTTAGCAAAAATAAAAAAACAGAATAAAAACAAAAAATGAACACACTGAAATAAATAGAATTTTGCATAAACGGATAATTTGTGGCATAAGTATTTCTTTTTCAATATTTGGAACATAATAAAGTTATTTTCATCTTATCTACAAAAGAAGCTTATACATGAATAAAATGAGATAGCACTATCCTTAAAAACAAATTCATTTTAAATGTAGAGATTAGTTAAAGGTATCCTCTATGGTCCTTTTGAGAAAGTCACTTATTTTTTTCTTTTAATTTTGTATGATTGTAGTGTCAAAATATGTATAGAGTCAATTTTAAAAATAATTTGGGGGAGTCTATTGAATTAAAATATCTTCCATTTATAGATGTTTTAGCTAATATTGAAAGTAGATTATCTACAAGGTTTCCTGATACATCCATGTTCTATTTACTTTTAATATGAATTCTAAATGTTTGTAGTGTTCTTAAACTAAGACCACTGATGTGATGTGCAGGTTTGAGTACTGAATTGTGTGGAGAATCATCCATTTTGCTTATAGATTAGCACAGATTATCTCATTGTATTGCCCATAGTTCTGCTATTATGGAAAACAAGCTGTAGTCTGTATTGTTCTTTATCTGTAGAAATAAACTTCAGAGTGTAAAGATGTTCCTTTTAAAGTATATTCTTAGATTTCCCTACTGCTTTTTCTTTTCAGGGTCCTCAAGGACCTCAAGGTCCAGTTGGATTCCCTGGACCAAAAGGCCCTCCTGTAAGTGTCATAGTTTTTCTTTCTCTTTCTTCACTTGATAGTGTTTTCAAATTTTGAAAGTCACAGCTTATATGTGAAATGTATTTGGATACAAATATTGATACAAATTCCTATAAAAACAAAATGCATGTGTGCATGCCAAGTCGCTTCAGTTGTGTCCAACTCTGTGCCACCCTATGGACTACAGCCTGCCAGGCTCCTCTGTCCATGGAATTCTTCAGGCAAGAATATTGGAGTGGGTTACCATGCCCTCCTCCAGATCTTCCCAACCCAAGGGTCTAACCTGTAGTTCTTGGCCTCCTGCACTGCAGGATGATCCTTTACCACTGAGTCATCAGGGAAGCCCATAAGACAAAATGGTGATTAATGCCAGAGTGTATTTTCAGCTTATGAAGTTTATCAAACATTTCTGAATATAATTTAGATATATCTGATTAAGTATCCCTTCAAAGTATATCAAAACTAGCACAACATGAATATTATTCTCTCAACTACTCTTCTACTGCAATGAGTATTATTGATGGCATTAAAAAGCATTCAGTTCAGTTCAGTCACTCAGTCGTGTCTGACTCTTCGCGACCCCATGAATCACAGCACGCCAGGCCTCCCCGTCCATCACCAACTCCCGGAGTTCACTCAAACTCATGCCCATCGAGTCGGTGATGCCATCCAGCCATCTCATTCTCTATCGTCCCCGTCTCCTCCCACCCCCAATCCCTCCCAGCATCAGACTCTTTTCCAGTGAGTCAACTCGTCGCATGAGGTGGTCAAAGCATTACTGAATCTTAAATATTTGGTATATTCATTTCTTTTACCTTTTATCATCCAATGCATCCTTCTTCAAAATCATCCTTCAACATTCTGGTATTACTTATATCACATTAAGATCTATTATTTGTATTTACTATTTTTGCCTTGATAATGTATTTTTTTAAGAAAATGTAATGATAACCCTTCTTGAATCATTCCCTTTTTTATAAAATTTATTTAGAGCCACAGTCTTTAGACCATCCTCGTCAAATATTTTCACAAAGTTAATTGAAATCTTTTATTTTCACACAGATATTTATGGGAATATAGGACATGCCTAGTGCTCAGTTGCTTTTTTCTCTCCTTTTTCGGCAACCTATTCATTTACAAGAGCTAGTATCAACTTACTTCCTTAGTCCATTCTGACTGCTATAACAAAGAAAACATAGATTGTCTAATGTATAAACAATAGAATCTATTTCTTAGAGTTCTGAAGGCTGTAAGTCAGAGTTCAGAGTCCCAAAATGGTGAAGTGAGGACCTTTTTTCAGGTAGCAGACTTTTCATTTTCTTTTCTCTGGAGCCACTTTTATAAGTCAACCATTTCATTCTTGAGGGTTCCTTGAAGATAACATAAGCACCATCCAAAGGTACCACCTGCTAGTAACATCACGTTTGAGAGTTATACTCTCAACATATGATTTTCAAAGGAACACAGCCTTTCAAACCATAGTACCCACCTGTCAAAGGAAATTGTTCTCACAGGGTGGCCCATGGACAAGATCAGCAGCACTTTGTTAGAAATCCAGTGTCCTGTTTCCACCATACCCCTTTAATCGGAACTCAAGGAGAGGGGCCCAACTGTGTCTTAATGAGCTCTCTGGGTAGTTCTGATACATGCTAATGTTTGTGAACCACTGTTCCAGTCCAGAGTAGACAATGCTATTCAAACTTTAATGTACACATAAATCATGTTGGTATTTTGTTAAAAATGTAGGTTTTGATTCAGTATGTCTGGGATAGGTCTTGAGACTTGATATTACTGGCAAATTTCCAGATGATGCCAATGCCAGTGGTCAATGGGCCTTACTTTCAATAGTGGATTCAAAAACAGTTTGAGATTAAGACCAATATAGTTTGAATATGAATATGACCTACTCTGTAGGAAACTGAGTACAGTTAAAATTTTCAGTCAATGATTTGAGAACAAAATTTTTTCAATGCAATAATATGAATAACTAATTCCTTGTAAATAATTACTGACAGTTTTACTCACATCCTGGATATTTTCATTTAGAGACATACTGATGCAGATTTTTGGCTGCATGTTTTAAACTGATTTTGAACTGAATTTTTTTTACAAAATACAAAAACACGCACCTTGTAGAGGAAGTTATATAAGACTTTTTGGATGCTAACATTTCAAAAAGTGTACATCCTAATTTTCTAATTTCTAATAATTATGTATCAAACATAAATAATTATAGTTTACAAAATATAGTTCAATAACAATCTTGCATAAAAGAATAATACTAAATCAAGATGTTTAAAACCTAAATAAATGTTGCAAATGAGTACATTCTACTTTTAAACATGTTGAAAATCATTTATAAATAAATAAAATGTTCTTCAGTACTTTTATTGAGTTTGAATAACTCCCTTTTTCCTTGATTACTTTCAAATGTGACTTTAGCTCACATATTTGAAAATGGGTTATTTATTGTAAAAATCTGATTTAAATGTTAAATATTATTTTTATCACTGAGAATCTTATATTATTGCAAACATATCAAAAAAGGCTATTATCTATATTATAATGTTTTAAAAGGATTAACACAAATACCTATTATTAAACAAAGGACGATTAGATACTACCTGCATGTAATGTTGTTTACTATTTCAGTTTTGTTCCAAATGTAATATTAAGTATTACATTATGCAAAGCTGCATATATAGAGAAATGAAAGTACTGTTGCAAAATTGTGCACATAAGATTCCTTCTTAAGTATTTTGAAGCCATGCTCATAGATTATTGTTTCGCAACATAAAATCCAGTGATATGTATAACTTCAACATTATCATGCCACTTATATTTGAACAAACTGTTAGGAAGTTTCCCTCATGTAGTATAATTTTATTGTCACAGAATGCCGTTTTTCCTCAGATTTTTTCAGTCCATTCTCTCATGTATCTTTCAAGTTTTGAGTCATTGATCGTGCATGAATTTTGTCTCTTAAGTATTAGAAGTGTAATAAATGCCTACACTTCAGACGCATGCAGCTGGTAGAGAGACATGACACTGTTAAGGAACACTGCTTTCACTGCTAAACAAAATAATTTTTATACTCTACTTCTCTGACAAGTGAAACATTCGAGTGTGAAATAAAGTACCTATCATTTGTTCTGGTATGCAGTTTTATAACATATAGGAAAGAACTGTCTTCATTTCTTTGATATTTAGAAGGAAGGATTCAGGTAGAAGGATTGAACCAAGCTCCTCTTCCTTCAAATTAACTGATTCATTTTTCATTATTATTAGGAAATGTATATATATTATATGTATGTATGTATAAATAAATGAAATATATATATATGTATATTCACACAGATACATATGGGGTACTTGAAATATTCACGTTTAGAGTCTATCTCAAGTCAGTGTCAGCATATAGTTACCCATTTAAAACAAAGTTAACTCTGGTGATTAATAAGATTTATAACATGACTACTATAAGATACCTTCTATTTATAGAGAAATCAAGACAGCGCCAATGAGAAGTGAAAAAAATATTAACATTTATTTCTAAGTATCTTTACACAGATTACTTTGCTATATACAGACAACCCCCACTTAGAGGAATTTTTTGTCACTGCCATTCTCCAATGACATCAAATGTCCATCTATTTTGACCAATAATATTATTATTTTTAAATTAATGCCATGAAATTATTTGGTCATTATATTTATTTTATTGGATAATAGTTTGGAGTCAATAAAATTGTTTAGGATTTATCACTTAATATTAGGAATGCATACTTAAATCAAGAAAAATGATGATATGAATTTTTTATATAGTCTATTAAACACTGCTCCCATAGAATATCTAGGAAAGCCATTAAAAATCATGTTACATTCATCTCAGATGATGTTATTTAGATCTATTTTAAAGAGTTGTAATATTTTTCAATAAAAGTATTTATACTTTTCACACCAGCCAATAAAATGAGATATTTAATTTTTATGTTTACAAATGTTAAACAAAAGTAAATAGCTTATGTGTGTTTGGATGCTCAGTCGTGTACAACTCTTTGTGACCCTATGGACTATAGCCCGCCAGGCTCCTGTGTCCATGAGATTCTCCAGGAGAGCATACTGGAGTGGCTTTTCTGGACCTAGGGTTTGAACTCCTGTCCCCTGTGTCTCCTTCCTTGCAGGTGGATTCTTTACCACTGAGCCACCAGGGAATCCCTATAAATAGCTTATACTGATTGCAAAACTCATCATTTGAGATGCATTTTAGCATGGTGGAACTAAGTGTCTGATTCATGTTTATTATCCTTTAGCAGTCACCCTGTAATTTTATTTAAAAGTTTTACTACTAACCCTAATTGATGGCATATTTATTCCCATATGTATCAAAATAGTGATAGAGCAGAGTATTTGTTTTTATTTACTATTTTGAAATACTGAACCTAAACGAGATCCAATAACAATCAATTACTTTTGTGTTTCACCTCCAAACTGAGAACTTTATTTCATATTATGATTACCTAGTGCCTAAAACATAAGTATGTAATATATGTTTTTGAAAGAAAGATTGGGTCTGTGATGCCTAAGAATATTTGGGGGACTTGATTAAAAACATTCCAGTTTTGGTCTTTGGGGCAAATGACAGAGAATCACTGAGATGGTCTTGGAAAATACGAGTAAATCACTGGGCGAGCAATGATCTTGCGAAATAGCATACAGGCTTTAATTAGAGCTGGTAATTGAACCAGTGTGTCAATAAAGAGGAGATCAGGGAGAGAGCTGGTACTAGTTGCCATCAAGAAGCCTTTCCCCAAGATGTTACAACCAACTTAGAAAAAGTCTTATTCCAGTGGAAGAAAGTTGTCTGTGAAAATGATATTATTTGGAAATACTTTTTTTCAAACTTCATATACAAATAATTGATACTTGAAAATAGATTTATGTAAATAGTGTATTTTTAATATCTGAGTAGGTTTATTCAAATAATTAAACTGTGAGAGGTATACCTGTTATCATTAAACATGTTTTCACTGAAGTGATCATTTCCTTCATTTACCCAGACATTCTCACCTAAGAATATCTCTGCCTATACCTATTATACATATTCTGAAATTTGAACTTGATGCTTAATGGTTTCTGTGTAGGATGAGTCATCCACAATGCAGTCTAAAGAAGCCATCTATTTCTACTAAGTATCTAAACAACCCTCTAAGGGTTTTTACCTTAAATACTTAGTTGATGAGCCTCATTTATTTTTTCAGTCATGACAAAGACAGCATCATTTACCTAAAGTGATAGTACAGTGGACGTGCTCTCCAGTGTTTAAGAGATGTTATGCTTCCAAGAGGGTATTTAAGGAAAGCTACTGGGAAAAATTCGGCCTGGCAACTTCTAAAGTTGAGTGGCGCCCCTTGTTTTGTTTACCTGAAGCAACTGAGAAGTAAAATGCTGTTGTTTGTGAGTTTTTATTTCTTTCGCATTCTTGTCAGTTAGAAGCTCAGACCACCACTAGAGGACACCATCTATCTCTATTATCCAAGTCTTGATGCACAGGAAATTGCATTAAAAATATTCACCAAATAACAACAAAAATAAGGGAAAATATTCATTTGTCAAGTACTGAAGAACTATTATTTTGCAAAAATAAAATACAAATATGTGAATATGTCCTTTAAAAATATAGTTGGTAATGAAATAATTTAAAAATAAAATACTCAGATTACAGTTTTATAATATTGTGTTGGTCTGAGTTGTAGCTATCTGGTGGTTTATCCACTCAGTCATGTCCAACTCTTTGAAACCCCATGGACTCTAGCCTGCCAGGCTCCTCTCTCCTTAGGATTTCTCAGGCAAGAATTGTGGAATGGGTAGTAATTTCCTTCTCTAGCAGATCTTCCTGACCCGGGGATCAAACTTAGTCTCCTGCACTGCAGGGAGACTTTACTGTCTGAGCCACCAGAGAATCTCATAGAATTATACTGCTGCTGCTACTCCTGCTAAGTTGCTTCAGTCGTGTCCGACTCTGTGTGACCCCATAGATGGCAGCCTACCAGGCTCCTCCGTCCTTGGGATTCTCCAGGCGAGAACACTGGAGTGGGTTGCCATGCCCTCCTCCATGGTATCTTCTCAGCTTAGGAACTGAACCCACTTAGCCTGCATCTTTTGCATCACAGGTGTATTCCTTACCACTGAGCCTCTGGGGAAGCCCCTATACATGTACTACCATATATAAAATCAATGGAACATCAAAATAGCATATCTAATGAAGATATAAGAAAATTGTCTAACATTATATTTATATTCTAAAATGATTCAAGAAATACTTGTGACATTTGATGTTGAATATTTGTGATTTCAGGGACCACCTGGAAAAGATGGCCTGCCAGGACACCCTGGGCAACGTGGAGAGACTGTAAGTGATCCCACTCTTCTGATTAACGTTTTCTATCTCTAGCCTCTCATCATTTCACAGAAAGATACTTTATTATTAACAAGTCAATTTTTGTGGCTAAATACCTAAGTGAATGTGATTACTTGGGGACATGCATATTACTTGATTTTTCCTTATTTTCAATAAGAGCATTTTGGGTATTTGCTGATGGAAAAGACATCATTATCATTTGGATGCCTCCACAAGGTTGTCATCCTTGACCCTTTCACTGAAGTCTTTGTTTACAGATACATTTACAAGTCTTTCACCCTTCCAGTCTCTAAAGGAGACACAGACACATTACAATAAACCATTCAGATAATAGGTTCTTGTATCCAAAATTAAGGGATGAAATATTTACTGAAGTTGGAACCATAAATCTGTTATTCGCTTAGAACTATGTCAAATAAACCTTCTCTTATCAGATAAGAAAATGGAAAAAAAAATGAGGAATATAACACTAAACAAATTGTCTGAATAACTTATGTAAGAGTGATTGGGGCAGAGGCGAAAATAGCAGCTCAACTATGGTTTAAGAATCCTGGTGGTTTTGTTTATTTATTCTGCCACTGTTACAAAACCTAGTATCTGGCTCTTTCAGTAGGATGGTAATCTAATCAGAAATCATCACAGATTAGTATCCTTCCTTGATATCATTTCTTGGCTCTTAACATTGATTAATTTTATCCAGATTTCTTAAAGAAACCACAAGACAGACTGCCTTTGACTATGTGGCTCAAAATTATCTTAGGGTATTCTGCCAGCATCAATACATATTAGGAGTTCAATTGAACTACAGAATAACAGATCTGAAAACAATGCTTTTCTGCATAGGAAAAAGAATCTGGAGGCAGCAGCCAATTCCTGTTTTGCTCACCAAGTGACAATTCTTCCTGTAACGACTTCTTGGTTTTAGTCAGATTTAGTAAACTTCAAAGTCTTGGATTACACAGCAAAATCAAGAATGATTTAGTAAGATCAAAGAGTACAATTGTTCCGGGGTCCTCTTGGGAATGTCATTTGCATGGTGAATAAGAAATAAACTTTCTAAAGGATAATCCACACTCAGATTTGCAAATGCATTCTCATTCAAATATTGCAGTCAGTCATTTCTAAGTCATGGTGTAGCTTCTTGGGAATAACTTTAGAATATTTCAAAAATGTCTTTTGAGGAAGGGGTACCTAGAGAATTATTATTATAAAATCCCTTTTGTCTTCAATTCAATCAAGAGCTTCTGCTTCTATCGAGAGCAACAATATTATTGTTGTTGTTCAGTCGCTCAGTCATGTCTGACTCTTTGCGACCCCGTGGACTGTAGCACACCAGGCTTCCCTGCCCTTCACCTTCTCCCAGAGCTTGTTCACTCATGTCCACTGAGTTGGTGATGCTAATTTCTAAAATTAAACAAAGTGGTAAACTAACATGTTAACTAATGATTCTAGGATAGCAATTCTCATCTTGTAATTTCTTATAAATGAAGGCTAGAATTATTTCTGGAAAATTACATTTCTGTTTTCAAATTCAATTAAAGAACAACAGTGACTCACTTTTATACTCAGGAACCTTTCTTGCTCACCTTGTTCTGTACTGACTGTGATTCATAAGATTGTCTTGTACAAGAGTCAGAGTCTAGGGCAGCTATATTTTGATATATATGTGTTTCCTTATTTTAAAGAAGTTATTTTGTTATATTTGAGATTTGTTCTCATTCAGAAATCCTTAAACTGAAAGTTCATTCTGACATCTTACAACTTAAAGCTTTTTAGGAGTAATTAAAGTCCAAAAATCACTCCAGATGGTGACTGCAGCCATCAAATTAAAAGATGCTTACTCCTTGGAAGGAAAGTTATGACCAACCTAGACAGCATATTGAAAAGCAGAGACATTACTTTGCCAACAAAGGTCCGTCTCGTCAAGGCTACGGTTTTTCCAGTGGTCATGTATGGATGTGAGAGTTGGACTATAAAGAAAGCTGAGAGCTGAAGAATTGATGCTTTGGAACTGTGGTGTTGGCGAAGACTCTTGAGAATCCCTTGGACTGCAAGGAGAGCCAACCAGTCCATCCTAAGGGATATCAGTCCTGCATGTTCATTGGAAGGACTGATGCTGAAGCTGAAACTCCGGTACTTTGGCCACCTGATGCAAAGAGCTGACTCATTTGAAAAGACCCTGATGTTGGGAAAGATTGAAGGCAGGAGGAGAAGGGGACGACAGAGGATGAGATGGTTGGATGGCATCACCATCTCTATGTACATGAGTTTGGGTAAACTCCAGGAGTTGGTGATGGATAGGGAGGCCTGGTGTACTACAGTCCATGGGGTCACAAAGAGTTGGACATGACTGAGAGCCTGAACTGAGAGACCATTTTGTTATACTGAAACAACCCACATTTTTCTTAGAAATGCTGTGCCAAATCGTGTGTTGATCATAGAGGTGATCAGAATAGGAGTTATGTTTTTAATAGCCATGTATCAAATTCATTTCTGTTCTTAAGAATTTTGAAAAACATAATTTTACTTATACTAAAATAAATGGCTAGTCTTATTATATGACAATATTAAATAATCACACTTCATTTTGACCTATCAAAGCTTTTTTTGTACATATTTTATATGTAAGATCTTTACTGTCAAATTTACTAGATACTTGCAAACTCTGAATATTTTGAATGAACTGGCATATTGTCAGGGCTGTTTTCCAGCTCCTTATAAATCTGTCACTCAGATGAGCTAACACACTCTTAGGGTGTATGAGTACAAGTCTGGGTAATACATTTTTTTCACAGAATTTCCTCAATGAAAACATGAGAGGGCATTGAAAATGTCAAGTAGACACTTACTGAGAGAGTTTTAAGACTCAGCAGAGACTAGAGGTTGAGAAATAGTTTGTTGCAGAGAGTTGGTTAGAATCACAGATATTAATAGCGATTGTTTTCATGGAAGTTATTGACACCATCTAAGAATAGGTAGGATGTGGGACTAAATGATGTAAACAAATGGTAAGTGTAACTGCTAAGAGCTGTTAGCTCTCAGTGGAAAAGTAAAACATAAATAATATGTATATAATATAACTGTATATATGTGCTTACATATGTGGGTACTAATTTCCAAACCTTAAATTCCTGAAAAGTTAAAATTAAGCAACAAAGCTATTATTTTGTTTATAAAATGCTAAATAAATTATATAATGCATTTCCCCTGAATTGATTCATTTTGTTATTGTGATTGATAACTAAAGTGGAAACCTGAAGTTTTAAGAATTAATGTGTTTTAAAAATAGGATAAATTTGTTTTTTTCTTTCCCTGGAGCATCAGTTAAATAACTACAAATAGAAATTTTTTTTCTTTTAACTGCTTTCAAGTTTCATTTTTATAAATAATGTAATAATAATCATCAGGATGGTCATTATGCAAGTGTGGAACCAGTTTCTGTCCTTTGCTTTCTAACTTTCTTATTTCCAATCTCATGTTATAGTGAATAAAGTTTTTGCAAATATTATTTGCTTTAATTCAGTTCTTTGGCACATTTTTCACTCAGCATTTTGAATCTTTCTCCAATTGTTAAGTGTAAATTAAATCACATGAGAAAGAAATTTGCTATTCATAATATAGTCACGCAGAAAATAACCCAGGAATCTAGAGAAATAAAGGTACCAGAATATATGCCAAAGGCCTTGTTTAGTAAGTACATGAGCTCACATGTACTGGATTTTATTCTAATGACTACAGTATATGTAAGGTACATTTGTAAGTATATTCTTTTGGGTTTTAAGAAAGAATACTGATAAAATATTGAAATGGTGACAAATCATGTAAAATATTCTTTTCATAAATTTTTTTTTATATCTTATTTTACGAGATTATTGGAACGGAGGAAAGAGAAATGCATTGGTATCACAGACTGTAGATGTATCTCTGCATGAAGAACCAGTGGACTGTTACAAACAGTGTCTAAGTCATCACTTATTTCATCCATAAAAGTTTCTAGATTAAAATTTTTGTGTTGTCTGACACAGGGAAAGTGGGCTAAGAACACAGTTTTGCTCCAGCTTCATCCCATTTTCTTATTTTCTTCTTTAAGCTTATTGAAGATAATCATAGAACTACAGTGTAAAATAATGAAGACAATAAATTTTAAATGTAAAGAGAACTGTAATGTAATAATTTATAGGCATTTAGAAACAAGTGCTTGTGTGCGGCTTAGGCACTCAGTTGTGTCCAACTTTTTGCAAACTTATCGACTGTAGGATATTTGCAACAGGCTCCTCTGTCCATGGGATTTATGAGGCAAGAAATTTTTAGCCAAAAGATGACTTCCTTTTAGAATGAATTATTCAACTATCTCGAGAATTATAATTTATGTTTTATGTCCTGGATAGCTTTTAGAGTTCTTTTATTTTTTTCTCCTTAGGGATTTCAAGGCAAGACCGGCCCTCCTGGGCCAGGGGGTGTTGTTGGACCACAGGTATGTTCCACTACTTATTTCCTAACAAGATTTATCTTTCTGTTTATATTTTAACTTTTGCTAAGTTGTATGAAATTTATTTTATTTTGAGAATTTTTTTTAATTTTTTTATTAATATATTTTTATATTTTGAATGGTATTTAAATATATGCAATTTGCCTACATCAAATGAACTTCAGAAAACCATTAGTTAGCTAAAGCAATTTTTCAGTTGCCTGAGTAAATAAAAAAGAAAAATAAAATAAATAATGAAAATAAGTCAGAAAGTTCACAATGAAGGTGACACAAAAGCCTGATCATGACATCATTTGCTAAAACATCAAGATACTTTTTAAATAGATTGACCATTATCTTTTTTAAGAGATTTCAGATTCTGAAATGACTTCAGTTTTCTGAGTATAAATTAAATTTAAGTGTATAATATATTAGAAATATAAATCTTCTAACATAATTCTTCTAAAATGTTAAAATTTGCATTGTATTACATGTTTCTTAAAATTTCTGTTTTCTTAACAATGATTTCCATCAGTTATATAATATGAATGTGTAATCTTTGAGTGTATATTGATAGAAGTAATGGTAAAGACAAGTAGCTTTTTCAAGAGAGGTGGCAGAAAGAATCTCAAAATTTAAGGTAGTAACCTGAGTTATAGTATTAAGTACTTGTAGACAATAATTCATTGGGATAGAAAACAATATTTTTATTCTGACATAACATATTGAATGGACAAGACACACTTAGTTTACTCAGCTGGAATTTTACCCCTGCTACTAACAAATTATAGCAAAAGAACCAGAGCAGTAAAGTGTCTTAATTACTTAATTGCTTTAAATAGTCTTTTCTCAGCCTATAATTAGTTCTTAATACTTTATTAACTCAAACACACACACACACACACACACACACACACATGCAACACAGAAACAAAATATGTATCTTCTTTCTAGGAATATGTGTGATAGAAGCAAAACAAGAATTCTTGGATTGGCTGATCCTTTTAATTTCAGAGGTCAATCTTGAACCAAAGGAATTTCTGTTTGCTACTTTATCAAGGAAAAAACAGTGTGCATGATACTCTTGTTACATACTTCTCTGTGTGTATATGTTGAGACTTTCTTTTAATTAATTGCATATCAATTTTTAAAAGCCTCTAAAATATTTTTGTTTTTCTTTATTCCAAAAAACTTCAAAACAATTTTCTGTGAAAATTTAACTAAAAGAATGATTCCTATCATGTCACTTAAGAACAGAAGTAGAATTAGGGCCCCAATTAGAATGTAAACAGCTTGGCGTTTAACTGAAATTTTCAGATTCTCACATTTTTGAGTGTTTATCTCTGCCTAATGCAGACATATGGTTTCTGAAAACCATGTCCTTTTTTGTCCTCTTTAAGGCATAAAAATAGCAGTTCTGTTATGATTATGCATCTTCATTGGATTATTTTTCTTCATTGGTCCTTTAAGAAAATTCAATAGCCTATTTCAGATTTAATCATATTATCATGTTAGGATGTAGGAAGTGATACAATAGGAGCAATATTGATTGCAATACTTGATATCCACTCCTTTTTTTTGTACATTCATGTAAATCACTGCTCATTTTTGTCTTGGTGATAGCCATTACATTGACATTCTGATTGATGTTTAAATGAAAACTTCCTTTGGGGAGAAATTCTTGCTCATTAATGATAAGTTGGGGGCTTTCAGCAATACATAATTAAAAGAATTTAAATCTAGATTTGTACACCCAAATTTGGGGTAGATGTGTTTTTTCTTCCAAGACCAAAAGCTAAGAATCTGTTGCATTTTTAGAAAAATAAGAGAGAATGATAGCCTATAAGCAATTTAAGTAACACACTGGACTATTTAACAACATTAGCATCTGGAAAATTTCCCTTTATATATCCTTAACTTTATTCTGAGCAGAGATAGAGAGTGGCTGGTGACCATTCTCTATTTACACTTGAAAGCTCATTAAAGTCTAGCACCACAGAATGGCACGACTCAGGGGACACATAAATGACCTGACATTTTTCACTTTGGCATTTGCAGCAGTTTAAGGCAGTGGGCTATTTGTTATAGTCTTTGGCTTGGAGGAATTGCCAACTGAAATCCATGGATTTCAGGATCTCCCTGACACATTCTCTAGACTATCAAATCAATGTAGATTTACAGTTGGAAGGTCTCCAATCATGAACATTCTAAGGAGAACCACTTTGGTTGTTTTAGTTCCAGGGAACTTGAGCTTATTATCAAGCAGTGATTCACTGACTAGCTACCAGTGTGGTACTAATAATGCCTCTTTTACTTTTAAATTTATTTTACATCTTATATAAAAAGAGGGAAGGAGATGAAATTATAATGATAAAATGGTTTTTAACAGTATTTAGACTGGCCTCACTCTGAAAAATTCTGGTATTAATGAAAACAGCTCTTTAAATTTATCTATATATTCCTTTTACACACTCGGATTTTAATCGATTACACATAATCTTTCAGACTTCTATCAAGTATTTTATTTCACTGCCTTATGTGCAATTTTGTAGGACACCATGAAAATAATTGAAAATGATATGAAAGGGAGTGATGTTTGTTATCTTTGCCAAAAAAAATAAAAGAGCAATCTGATGAAGTTTATTTATCTATTTTAGGGACCAACTGGTGAGACTGGTCCAATAGGTGAACGTGGACATCCTGGCCCTCCTGGTCCTCCTGGGGAGCAAGGTCTTCCTGGTGCTGCAGGAAAAGAAGGTGCAAAGGTACATACACCATGCTGCTGGAATTTTCTTAGCTGAAATCACCCATTTACTTTTTAATATAGCTTCTCATTACTTGTCTATAGATTCTCTAAATGTTGGTGTAGTATTTAAATGAATGTCAGAAAGATATCTTAGTAAAATATTCAGTCTATTGTACTTCAAGTCATGACTGAACAAAAATATGAGAACATTTAGCTTCATTGACCATAAAACCACCCATTCATGTATACTCAGCTGTAGATAGTGATTAGTTCATTTTAATGTATGTGACATTCTACACACTACTCTCATCATTAAATGGTATTCAAGCTTTACTCACACGAGGTTAGAGGTAATTATAGTTTTGTTTTTGGAAGCATGTAAGTTTACTTCCTATGATGAATGTATATTATATTCCTTAGGGTGACCCAGGTCCTCAAGGTGTCTCAGGGAAAGATGGACCAGCAGGACTACGTGGCTTCCCAGGTGAAAGAGGGCTTCCTGGAGCTCAGGTATAATTAATGTATTAATGAAGCATGTTAATAAGACTGCTTTTTAGAAGCATTCTTTTGGTCTCAACTAAATAAAGATTCATGAGTAATTAAAGGGAAATATGTGAGCATATGCACTGGTTGTGGTAATACATATAGCAATAGATTAATATATTTGTGTCTGGAATCACTTCCTAACATTCTCATTTTATTAGTCATACATCACCTCTTATTTATATTCAATTCATATAAATTCATTTTCTTTGCTCTTCACTTTTCCCAGGGTGCACCTGGACTGAAAGGAGGAGAAGGTCCCCAGGGCCCACCAGGTCCAGTTGTAAGTATGATTATAAATTAGCCATGCAATCCATAGTTGCAAATTTCAGCACCTCTTTCATTACCCTCATGCTGTGATCCCACAGTGTGTGGAAGAGAAAATAAACATACGCCAATCAAATAAGTCAATGCCTGCTCTCTACTAATTGCATGCTCTCATGAGTGCAGAAACAGAAGTGCTTAGATGATTGAAAATATTTATTTTACCACTGCTGTCAGGAGGTGAAAGGAGCTACCTTGCCTCTTAAAATACCTGAGAAAATAAATCATAATTTGTCTGATTCTGAGTACTTGATGAGACTTGAATTTTTTCAATGTTTATTTTTTTAAAAAACCATAAATATGAAAGGCATGTATCCACTTTATTTGTTATCTAGATTGCTTCAGTCATTGTAACCTTATGAAATAATTGGCAAATGAGTAAATATTAGATTTTTATTTTCTTGGGATATGTATCAATCCCCCAGAAAGCATTAAATACAGCCTTTATTTTTTTCCATAAGTTTACTTTCATTCTTATCTGTGAAGTTACCAACAATAGCCATGTTATCATTTTTAGTGGTTTCTGCTCATTCTCCATTTTATTTCACCAGTCTAAAAAGCTGAAAGTTGCCTAAACTCTCCTCTTAACTTCCTTATATAACACATGGAAGTCATATTAGCTCTACCTCCAAAATATTTCTTTAGTCTGTCCCCCTTTCTTCGTTTCCACTACCATCACCTTTGTTCAGACTCCTTCCTTTCTCGCCTTGCTTAATAGTGTCCTAACCTACCTCCTGACTCCATTTTTACTCTCTTCAGTTGGTTTTGCCCACTGATTCTAGAATTATAGCTTAATGTCAGTTGCTTAGTCATGTTCAACTCTTTGCAACCCCATGTATCATACATAGCCCACCATGCTCCTCTGTCCATGGAATACTCTAGGCAAGAGCCTACCAGGCTCCTTTGTCCATGGAATTCTCCAGGCAAGAATACTGAAGTGGGTAGCCATTCCCTTCTCCAGGGGATCTTCCCAACCCAAGGACTGAACCCAGACTTTCTGCATTGAAGGCAGATTCTTTACCATCTGAAGTACCAGGGAATACACATCCTTAACAGTGCCATTTTTCTGCTTATACATATCTCATGGTCCCACACTGTCTTTGGAAACCAAACTCCTTATTATGACCAGAAGTTTCTTCAAAATTTGATCATCGTCACTATCGTCTATTTTATTTTCCTGAAAGCCTACATTCTACCCAATTTAATGCATTGGACTTCTTATTTATCATACTAACACAATTTTTACACTTTGCTGAGAATATACTTTTCTTCTTCCAAGAAACTCCATTTTTCCTTTCTCTATTTGAAATAAAAACCCTACTCATCTATAGAGATCAAGTCATCTTTGGATAGTTTGCCTCCATTTCATATATTAGTGAAATTTCTTCACCCTTTGTTCTCTTTATTATGATTTATATCTTAGAAATTGCATTGGAATATGTTTGGTTATCTCTTTCATTCAGACTGTAAGTTCCTTGTATTATTTTGGTTCCATTCACAGCACAGTGTTGTCAGTATAACCATTCCATATCTCACTATTTAAATTTATCATACACCCTGATATTGAAGTTAAGAGTATACAATATAAATAATACTAAGAAAATAACAATATAGTCTTTGGCAGATTGATTTACATTATATTTAATCTCAGATCATACAAATGTCATATTACAATGATTATGGTAGTGGATATCTGATGAAGGTTTTTTAAAAGAAAAATGATATTTGATATTCATAAAAATATGTAACATTTTAAGATATCCTGATAAGTTAGTGGTGGTAGCACTAGTAGGAAAAATAGTTGAATAAGACAGAAGTGCTTAAATTTGAGCATAGATGTTTACATGCATGCTCAGTTGTGTCTGACTCTTTGTGACCCTGTGAATTGTAGCCCACTGAGCTCCTCTGTACATGAGATTATCCCAGCAAGAATACTAGAATGGGTTGCCATTTTCTCCTCCAGAGTATCTTCCAGACCCAGGGATCAAACCCACATTTTGGTGACTCCTGCATTGGCAGGTGGATTCTTTATCACTAAGCCAGCTGGAAGCCACTTTGAACATAGGTAGAATCTTCAAAATTTTCAGTGCAATGCAATCTATTTACCCAGAACTTTAGATTCTAAAGTGAATTTTATTTTGTAATATGGATTCATTTTTTTTTTTTTTTAAGATCAGTGGTGATGCATCTGTGAAACCTGAATCATGAGCATAGCATTTAAATTGTTTAAAGTTATTTTTAGGACCGAAGCAAACAATGTTATCCCAGTTCTTTGGACAGTTGAAATTAATATATTTATAAGGTACATAATATGGCCAGGAGATAGAGATATAATTTAACAAGATTTAAATCAACAATTATCTGGTTACATTTGAAAGAACATAGTAAATATGATTTTTTTAAAGATCTAACATTTATTCATTCAGCATCAAGAACTGTTTATTTGGCTGTTTCTACTTACTTCTCAGTGTACAATTAAGCTGCACAGAATATACACCTTTAAGAGACTTAAAACTAAATAGCACTATAAGTCAGCCAGTGATTAAATGCCTAATGATATACAAACAACAAATATTAATTATTCAAGGGCAGGGGAAGAGAAATCAGTAGAAGTGTCAGGCAGGAAGTGATCCTTGATTTGACCTCACAGAGTATAGAAGATTATAAAACTATGTAAGATCAAGAGAATGATATCAGGAAAGGAGTAAGTTGTTTAGGGAACATCTGGTCTTACCAAAGTGGGCACCTTAGAGAAGAACTAAACCATGATGAATTCTTTCTAGGATGCAGGTACTCTGCTATGTATTTTCATAATGTAATGCAAAAATATATGTCATATGATTACTGAAGCTTTAAATGCCAAACTGAAATAATTTGAAGATTTTTAGTTTTTCAAATAAGTGGATTATGAAAACTATAATAAAGTGTTTTGGAGTAAAAAAATTAAATAAAGTTTTAGGGGAAAAGTTGTCATTAGTATATAATATATATAACAAAGAGGAGAGAGACTTGTTGAGCATAAAATTTGATCAATGTCATGATAAAAGAGTGAACCAATATAAGGCAGTAGGAAGTCAGTGGCCAGTGCAGATGGAACAAACACTAGGAAGGCAGGATAGTAAGATTTATTCCTAAGATTGGATATGGGTAGGGAGGAAGATGAAAACAGAATGATGACTTCAAGCTTGTGTCCTTGTGGGAGTGACAGTTTAGTGATGCCTAGGAGAAGGAAATGGCAACCCACTCCAGTGTTCTTGCCTGGAGAATCCCAGGGACGGGGGAGCCTGGTGGGCTTCCGTCTATGGGGTCACACAGAGTCGGACACGACTGAAGTGACCTAGCAGCAGCAGCAGCAGCAGGTCAATTTCATCTGGTCAGGAACAACAGCAAACACTAAACTCACATAAAAGCTCAAAGCCTCTTAGTAGTAACAAAATATTTTAAAACGCTTTTGTACTTTTCTGATACAAATGCTCTACAAATTCTGACTGTGAGTTTATTTATTTGGAATTAAAATCTATTCTTACAATAAATTAACATATCCAATTCTATAGGAATCAAGAAATTAAAATTCCTCAAAGTTGGAAAAGGAACAACTAAAAGGAAAGATATCATCCACATTGATTATGCTTTATACTATTGTAATTGCTATAAAATATTGTAAAGAGATTCATGATGAGGTTCCTGCTCCATGAAATAAAAGCGAAGTGAAGGGACTTTCCTGGTGGCTCACATGGTAAAGAATCTGCCTGCCAAAGAAGGAGATGTGGGTTCAGTCCCTTGGTTGGAAAGATCCCCTGAAGCAGGAAATGGCTACCTACTCAGGTATTCGACTACTACTCCATAACAAATGCTAAATAAGCCTTAGTTTATTCCATATAAATCAACTACATGCATGTGAAGTTTGATTTTGAAATTTTTTATTTCAAATTACCAAGATTTAGATAAAAAATTATTGATTCTCTAGATGAAAACTATAATTTATTCAGAAAATTTGTTCATGGTAATTCTCATTTTTTTAGAAGATTTATGGTACAATCTTGCTTAGTTCAGTCAGTCACTCAGTCATGTCAGACTCTGCCACCCTGTGGACTGCAGCGCGCCTGGCTTCCCTGTCCATCACCAACTCCCAGAGTTTACTCAAACTCATGTCCATGGAGTCAGTGATACTGACATCTCATCCTCTGTTATCCCCTTCACCTCTTGCCTTCAATCTTTCCCAGCATCAGGGTCTTTTCCAATGAGTTAGTTCTTTTCAATAGGTGGTCAAAGTATTGGAGTTTCAGCTTCAGTTGTTATGCCCTGAGTCCGGTCCCCCCATACTGGTAGAATAAGACACTCGCAGCAATGCAAAAGCAAGAATGGGGTTTATTTCTAGCTCGAGCTAGGGCTCATGCCTCCTCCAGTGCAGTGGAGTGGGACAAGAGCCCCGAGCCCAGGTCACAGCGGTTTTTATAGTCTCACGTTACATAAGCACCAATTTTGTTCAAAAGGTCAAGCTGGCAGAAGCTCATTGGCCAGTTCATGCACGCGCGGAAGCTCATTGGCCAGTTTATACGCGCTCTGGGTTTTTCTGGGGGATTTCCCTTTTTACTCTGATTGGCCCGACTTTTGGTGGGACTTTTCTAGGGAGGAGTTTCTTAATTTTTGGCGCCGGCGGGATCTTCTTAGGGAGGAGTTTCTGTGGACTTAGCCTCCACCCTCTCTCCAGGAAATCAAAACTTAGGCCTAAGCAAGGTCTCAGGCCTATACTGGCTACTCAGATGTTAGGGCTCCTAACACAGTAACAGTCCTTCCAATGAATATTCAGAACTGATTTCCTTTAGGATGGACTAGTTGGATCTCCATGCAGTCCAAGGGTCTCTCAAGAGTCTTCTCCAACACCACAGTTCAAAAGCATCAATTCTTCAGCATTCAGCTTTCTTTATAGTCCAACTCTCACATCCATACATGATTACTGAAAAAACCAGAGGTTTGACTAGATGGACCTTTGTTTGCAAATATAATGTCTCTGCTTTTTAATATGCTATCTAGGTTGGTCATAGCTTTTCTTCCAAGGAGCAAGTGTTTTTAATTTCATGGCTGCAGTCACCATCTACATTGATTTTGGAACCCCCCAAAATAAAGTCTCACACTGCTTCCATTGTTTCCCCATCTACTTACCATGAACTGATGGGACTGAATGCCATGATCTTAGTCTTCTGAATGTTGATTTTTAAACCAACTTTTCACTTTCCTCTTTCACCTTCATCAAGAGGCTCTTTAGTTCTTCGCTTTCTGCCATAAGGGTGGTGTCATCTGCATATCTCAGGTTATTGATATTTCTCCCATCAATCTTGATTCCAGCTTGGGCTTCATCCATCTCAGCATTTCTCATGATGTACTCTGCATATAAGTTAAACAAGCAGGGTGACAATATACAGCCTTGACATACTCCTTTCCCAGTTTGGAACCAGTCTGTTGTTCCATGTCCAGTTCTAACTGTTGCTTCTTGACCTGCACACAGATTTCTCAGGAGGCAGGTCAGGTGGTCTGGTATTCCCACCTCTTTAAGAATTTTCCATAGTTTGTTGTGATCCACACAATTAAAGGCTTTGGCATAGTCAATAAAGCAGAAGTAAATGTTTTACTGGAACTCTCTTGCTTTTCGGATGATCCAATGGATGTTGCAATTGATAGTAAAATCAAAGAGTAAGGAGTGCTGACTTCTTTGTCAAAAAAGATAGTACACTCTATTTTGCAGTGTTGATAAAAAATGTGACATTGAAATATCAGAGCTTTTCAATATATTCTAACCCACACAAAGCAAAATATATTTAATAGTCATCTATCTATATTTGTATCTATTCATTCATAAATATATTTAAATCTATTCTTTTATTCACAATCTATTCATTTGGAAACATAGGCCATACTACTTGTATCACACTGTTATGATAGTCTATAGAAGTGGATTCACTGAACTCATAGGTCTAGCTATGATGCCATTGTCTTGTATTTAGAGAAACTATAATGTGTAGAGTTGTATCATCCAAAAGCATCTATTCAAGGATATAGGACACTTTTATGCAAGGCTCTTATTATGAGTATCCTCTGAAGAAATCTTTTTTCTTTTAATTGTTACAAAAATTAAATTTCTTTTTTTTTTTTGCTATGGCTTACAGAAATAATAGATTCAAATTTGAAACACAGTAGAGGAGATAACTTCTTGCTTTATGACTATTTTGTAACTTTTTGCATTCAATTCTATGCAAGAAGTACCTATAAGTCCATTCTAGAGGAGATCAATCCTGGATGTTCATTGGAGGGACTGATGCTAAAGCTGAAACTGCAATACTTTGGCCACCTCATGCGACGAGTTGACTCACTGGAAAAGACTCTGATGCTGGGAAAGGTTGGGGGCGGGAGGAGAAGGGGACGACGGAGAATGAGATGGCTGGATGGCATCACCGACTCTGTGGACATGAGTTTGAGTGAACTCCGGGAGTTGGTGATGGACAGGGAGGCCTGGCGTGCTGTGATTCATGGGGTCGCGGAGAGTCGGACACGACTGAGCGACTGAACTGAACTGAACTGAAGATTATATATTGTATCTTATTATAATTACTTTTTCAAAATGCTAGACAAGACTTATTACATTGACTTCATAAACCATCCATGGATCATAACCTATATTTAGGAAAAGCATAGTCTCTAAACTAGGTCTCTAGTATGAATTTTAGATTACTAATATTGATAGTCCTACTTTTGCCAATAAAAAGTTACTTGCTTATATATTTTTCTTATCTACATTTCTTTTTTTAACATTTCTTATTTATATTATCTTTTAGTTATGTCTTCCTTGTAAACTGCTGTAAGTCTTTTCCTATGAAAACCTCTGATTAAATAATGAATATGCCATTCAATCTATTAAGCTGAAGTTTTATAGATTCATTAAATGGACATTTCCTGTTTAGAGCTTATGGTTTACTGAAGAAGATGGATGTGAAATAGATAAAACAGCATAGTAAAGAATGAGTAATCTGTTAAAAGAACAAAGAAAGGAAGGTAAAAACATGATTTTTCCCTAAAGATATTATGTTAGAGTTCAAAATACAAATAAAAATCAGTTTTATCTAAGAAAAGCAAGTTTTTTATGGGTTTGACTTAGTCTTGAAGTGTTCAGTACTGTTTTAGTCCTCTTAGCAAAGAATTGGTATTTCATCATCAAAGTTCTCTGAAGTTCTAGCTACTAGGAGTGTATGCATATTGAGAAGCAGTTTTTAGTGCTCCCGCTCAAGCTGAACAAAATTATGCCAATGGAATACTGTTCCTTTGGGCTTCTAAAGTCTGTCCTAAACCAAATGCTCTCTGTATGCATGATGATATACACAAAAGCTGGTAATAGGTGCTCATCAAAGGAGGGCATGTTTTTTCCTCTCAGGGGGTTTACTGACTAAGTGGATGTCTTGATGCACACACAGGAAGAAGCAAGAGGCTGAACAGCAAGAGAGGAAGGCAGCACAGCATTTTTCTCATATGTTGAACACAGACTGAGTAAACATTTTATATTTATGTTAACATATAGTATATACAAATAGATTATGCAAACAAACTCTCAGATTGCATTTACCACTGGTATATTTCATAAAACAAATCAAGGAAAATGTATTCCCTAAATAATCTCTCTCTCGTATTTTTCTTTTTCTGATAAGAAAAACCCCCTCAAGGACTTTCCAGGCGGTCCAGTGGATATGATTCTGATCTGCCAATGCTGGGAGCACAAGTCTGATCCCTGGTCAGGGAACTAGGATCCTATATACCACGTGGCATGGACAGAAGATGAAAATAATAATAATTAAAAAAAAATCCCCTCATTGCAAACATTTATTTCTCTAAAAATGAGGAGAATTTTAAAAATATAATAATGTGCTATTAAAAGCCCTTTATCCTTACAGCCACATTTCTCACTCTCACCCCTACCCCTTAGAAAAGGGGGAATTAATATGGAGAATGTAAATGAGAGGGGCCAGATACATAGCTGCTAGAATGTAAATATCCAAGATTTCACAACTGTGCAGTGTATCAGTCTTTATCTCTTTTCTGTGACTTCCATTTCATAACTGTCCTCTGACGATTCTCTTTTTTTCTATGTGCTGTCATTTCTTCCTGTTATTGTCTCTTTAGAATTGTATATGCCCTTCTTATCATAATTCCTATTCTACTTTTTCCCTACCTCCTATTCCAGAGAAACTTCTTTACTGGCATTATACTTGTTCCTCAGACAAGGAGTTAGAGAAGTTTTTAGAAGGATTTCACTTACTAACTGGCTCACATGTTTTTCTTTTGAAAGATAAAGCACACTTTTTGGGGATCCACTTAGACCTTAGGGGACATGCAATCAGGATTAATCAAGTAGAGAGGTGGAGTGGGATCAGTGACTGAAGACTGAGGCATTGTAAGACTTTCACTTAGTCTTACAATTCAGTACTTATGTTTTAAATTCTAGTAATGCTTGATATTTTATCTGAATTTTCAGCTTCAGTCAGTTCAGTTTAGCCTCTCAGTCATGTCTGACCCTTTGTGACCCCATGGATTGCAGCACACCAGGTTTCCCTGTCCATCGCCAGCTCCCGGAGTTAACTCAAACTCATGTCCACTGAGTCGGTGATGCCCTCCAACCATCTCATCCTCTGTCCTCCCCTTTTCCTGCCTTCAGTCTTTCCCAGCATCAGGGTCTTATACAACGAGTCAGCTCTTCGCATCAGGTGGTCAAAGTATTGGAGTTTCAACTTCAGCATCAGTCATTCCAATGAATATTCAGGACTGGTTTTTTTAGGATAGACTGGTTGGATCTTCTTGCAGTCCAAGGGACTCTCAAGAGTCTTCTCCAATACCACAGTTCAAAAGCATAAATTTTCAGTTTGCTGCTGCTAAGTCACTTCAGTCGTGTCCAACTCTGTGTGACCCCCATAGATGGCAGCCCACCAGGCTCCCCCATCCCTGGGATTCTCCAGGCAAGAACACTAAAGTGGGTTGCCATTTTAGTTTATCTGATCTCAAATACATGTAATCTGGAGAGTGAGAATTACCTCAAACTAGTTTTGTCATGAAGATTAACTTGGCTTTAAAAAGAGAGCGCTAGACTTTTTTTCTTTTTTTGCTTTGTACTTGTGTAGCTTGCTCTGTTCCTAAGAACTTGTATTTATGTTTTTTTTTTTTTCTTCTTTCTAGTGGGCTGCCTTTTAACTGAATGCAGATGAGATGATTTCTCTGATTACCTTTTTTCCTTTACAAATGCTCCTCAGAATATGAAATACCTAGTGAACATAACAGAAAATACTTATCTGGTGTTCCCCTGTGTGTGAAGAATTAGAAAAATAATCGCTATTCTCACAGCTCCAAGGAAATAAGCTGATGCTGTTGACTTTTGTTTTATTACCATTGCAAAGTTTAGGGAAAAGGACTTCAGAAGACGATAAAGCTAACACAAACTTAAAGGTCACTGATTAGAAAAATGTAAATTCCTCCGTCGTTAAAAAATAGGCAAATGTCCAATCTTCAGTTAGTGCTTAGCTATTTAGTATTAAAATAACAGAGTACTTAATGATATTATGGCCATCATAATTTTTGTAATTCCTTACACACTTTTGCTGTGCTAAGTCGCTTCAGTTGTGTCTGGCTCTGTGGCCCTATGGAGCCTACCAGCTCCTCTGTCCATTGGATTTTCCAGGCAGAAATAGTGAAGTGGGTTGTCATTTCCTTCTCCAGGGGATCTTCCCCACAGAGATGGAACCCGTGTCTCTTGTGTCCTGCATTGGCCCGGGGGTTGGTTGCCACTAGTGCCACCTGGGAAGCTTTTAATTTATCTGGTGTCCATTGCAATTTAAATTTAAATAGCTTGTAGCCTCTTTTTCTCTCCAGTTTAGCAGTTTTGATGGGACAGTATCACTGTTATATAGTTGAGTACATAAACAAAAAGTTAAATTAGGGTTAAAAATACGATTTTGTGGGAAAAGTTCTGCTCTTAATGGTGTGGTCTTAGATATACTGCATATCAAATTTTATCTTAATTTTCTCTTTTATAAAGTTTCACTTCTACAATCATTTGAGATTGTATATCTACTTTTGAAATAAAGCTGTTCATGTACAGTGCTCCAACATCTGTTGCATTCAAAGTTTAAGACAGACTTTAGACGTATCAATACATTAATACCAGAAAAAACAGAGGGTAAATTATTGTTGTTTCCATTTTATTGGGAGAAAATTGAGCCAAATAGAAGTTAATCAGTTTGTTCAAGGTGGGAGAACTAGTGGTTTCAGTGCTGAAAAGGAAAAGATCACATATACAGTTGACACCTTTACTTAGGGCTTGCTATGTGCCAGTCAGAACTTGAAGGACTGTAGATAAATATAAAAAACAAGCAAAAATGTTACCTTTGTGAGACTATCATTGTCCATTTAAACTATGTTTAAGCTCAAACTATTCCTCTCAGATGTAATTGTTCATTTATCTAATAAATATAAAGCCCTCTGTTCTTCACTATAGCAAGTTATAGAGCAATGCAATAAATTCCGTAACTGTAAATGTCTACACTTTATGAAAAAATTGAATTTACAGTGTGAGTTTCTTAAGGGCTGATACCTGCCATAATACATTTTGTAGTCCATCTAAGTCACAAGGGAGTAGAGTCTCTCTAGTTTTGTTAAATGTGTAAATGGTTGTCTTATTGATAGTGGGTCTAAATATTCATTTTTAATGAACTTTCTTAAGTGACTCAACTGTCACTTAAAGGATTCATAAGACTTATTCTTTAAAAAGTTGACCTGGGAATATTTAAATAAGATTAGTAAGTTTGTAATAGCATGTGTTTAATCAGTAGGTAACATCAGAGATTTTCACTTTTCCATTTATAGATATGTAAAGTAAAATCATTGCAGAAAAATGTTATCAAAAATATCTAGACATAGTATGTTTGAAATAATTAATGGGAAAGGAAATGGCAGTTGTACTTTAGGGCACAAATATTCACTGGAAATGTCTCTTGTTTTTATCTACTGTTTCATAGTTAATGAGCTTTGACAAGATTATAAGCAATTTTTTTTAACTTCAAGGAAGCAAAATGTTTTTTTGTTAATCTTAATGCAGGTTTCATTAAGCAAGATGGCAATCTGAAATTTAATATTAGGAATGCTTCAGGGAGTAATTAAAATAGTTAAGTTTGTAATAAAGATAGTATATCATATCTACCAACTATACATATTATCAGTGATTCAAATTAGCATTATTTCTCTGGTTGATATATGTGAACATATTTATTTGATTATTTTTGGATACTAAATATACTTCACTATAAAATTAACAAGCATTCTTTTCTGAAATAAAAGCCATGAGTTATTTCCATGTGTCAGTTATAATGTGTCCTGTTAAGATAATACATATTTCTCAATTATATACCACATCCTCTGTGAAAAGTATGTATTCAATTGATATTCATCTGCAAATTTGGTAAATTTTTACTGACTACACATGAGTTTATTTAGGAATTAAATTTTTTAACATATCCATAATTTATAAAAGACCAGTGCATATATCTAATTTTATCATTATGTTCTTAAATATATTATTATTTATAGTTATGCAATACATACAGTTAATATTTTAAGCTTTGGAAATATTCATGATGAAATCAAATCATGAGCATTTACAGGACAAAATTCAGTTACAAATGCTATATTAATGCCTTCAGAAAATAATAGTAGAAAACCTAGGGTACAATGGTAACTGTGTAAGGAATATTTAGAATGATGTCTTATGATTTAAATTCTCAGAATAATACAACTTTGGGGAGAGGAGGTTGTCATCCTGAGCATAGAGAGTGGTTGGAATTTTAACAGTATGGGAAAAGACCAAGGACTGTCCAAGATAGAAGATAAATCAATAGATGTAAAACAATTGTAAAACCAAATCTGATTGTAAAACCAAACAATCAGATGTAAAAATGGGCCCATTGTCTTAGGGGGATAATGAGAGATTTAGTATTTTAAGAAACAATTTTCACATAACAGTCTAAAGAATAAAGTAAAACAAAATTTTTTGAGTGTGATTATATTAATATTTTTCTGAGATGATAAAGGATAAATAAGTTCTCAAAAAATGCATGAACTCAAACTGTTTAGACTTCTGTATATTTGTTGTTGTTCAGTTGCTAAGTCTTGTCTCTTTTTGACCCCAAGGATTGCAGCATGCCAGGCTTCCCTGTACCTCAGTCTCTTGTGGAGTTTGCTCAGATTCATGTCCATTGTGTCAGTGATACTATCTAACCATCTCATCCTCTACCACCCTCTTCTCATTTTGCCTTCAATTTTTCTCAGTATGAGGGTCTTTTCCAGTGAGTCAGCTCTTCTCATCAGGTGACCAGAGTATTGGAGCTTCAGCTTCAGCATCAGTCCTTCCAGTGAATATTCAGGGCCGATTTCCTTTCGGATTATTTGGTTTGATCTCCTTGCAGTCAAAGGGACTCTCAAGAATCTCCCCCAGCACCACAGTTTGAAACCATCAGTTCTTCAGCACTCAGCCTTCTTTATGGTCCAACTCTCACATTCGTTCTTGACTACTGGAAAAACCAAAGCTTTGGCTATGGACTTTTTTCATTGAAGTGATGTCTTTGCTTTTTAATATGCTGTCTAGGTTTGTCATAGCTTTCCTTCCAAGCAGCCAGCATCTTTTAATTTCATGATTGCAGTCATTGCCCATAGTTACTTTGGAGCCCATCAAAATAAAATCTGTCACTGCTTTCACTTTTTCCCCTTCTATTTGCCATGAAGTGATGGAACCAAATGCCATGATCTTAATTTTTTGAATGTTGACTTTTAAGCCAGATTTTTCACTCTCCTCTTTCACTGATTTCACATATTTCTACATATAAGAAAGGGGAACTCAGAGTTGGAAGGTAATGAAAAAGTCCTATTTTGTCACATTTGTTAAGTAGTTCTCAAAACTAAAAATAATTCTTCATTGTAAAAATTAAAATAAAATAATAAACAATAGTGACAAAGGGCAAAACTTCCATTGAATTTTATATAGCACAGTTCAAATGAACTGTGTGACTATTTGGACAAAGGCAATAAGCATTCCCGTTAATTCTTTCTCATTTTAGAAAGTATTCAACCGACATGAGCTTGTTCTGGTACAAGTGTCTTTAATTACCTCTATTTCTTATACTTATTAAAGTTAAGCATAATATGTGTGAATTATAGTGGTACAAACAATGAGGAATTTTTTCTTCATCATTATGAAGTACTCTGTATTGCAGGAAGAAACTGAAACAGGGCACATGAGTGAGACCCTGAGGCTTATAGCCTTCACCTGAGAAATAAACAAGTTGCACAGGAGTTAAATTATATTGCACATGTAAAGTACTTAATACAATAAGTGTTTGGTAGGATCATTAGTTGGAAAATAATAAATTATCTTAAAATAGACTTCTGCTTTCTAGTGAATCTCTTATCATTTTGGTCTCATAGCTGTCAATCTCAACACAATTTAAAGTGATGTCTTCCTCAGGTAGTCTTTGAAAAGCTGGGATTTAAATTTAAAACAGGACCAAGAGAAAGATTTCATGGCCTGAGAAGTTAAAATGTATCTCTTTACAACTTGTATCATTGCAAATGAAATATCCCAGCACTTAAATTGGATACTTAGTTTAGATTGATAACTCTAATGGGTAGTAATGCTTGTGTGAGATTTTATAGGTAAAATGTTAAAAATGCAATATAGCCACCTTATAGGCACATTGATCCTCAAGAAATTAGATTTTCAGATAAGTAAAGACTAATCTTTAGGGATGATAGTGTTTTCTTGGAATGAAAAAGAATCACTCTAGTCACACTGTATATTGTCTTCTGTTTATGTGTGTGTGTGTGTGTGTGTGTGCTCAGTTGCATTTGACTCTGTGACCACATAGACTGTAGCCCGCCAGTCTCCTCTGTCCATGGGATTCTCCAGGCAAGAATTCTGGAATGAGGGTTGCCATTTCCTCCTCCAGGGGATCTTCACAACCCAAGGATCAAACCCGCCTCTCTTGCATCTCCTGCATTGGCAGGCAGATTATTTACCACTTTGCCACTTGTGACCCTTCTTTTTATACTTGTACCAAAAAAGACTACTTTCATCACTGAACTTTTTCTTCCTCTCTTTTCTGTAATTCAGGGCACACCTTTGTGTTTCTGTCCATTTCAGTGTCCTTGCTCTTCTTTTTCTCCTTGTCTTCCTCCTTTCCCTCTCACACATTGTCCATCTTACAATCTCCCCTGTCCTTCTCCTCTTCCTCCAGTTTTTCTCTTTGACTTCTCTGTCACTGATAAGACTGATCTTTTTAGTACCTGTTAAATTCACTCAGAGGATTCTCCTTTTTATTTTCTGCACTGGTCTCTGGTATCATTGCCACACCGCTTGTGGTTGACTCTTTTAAATAAAATATTTTAATATTATTTGATTAAAAATAACATTTTGACAGAGGGCAGATGCTTGTTATCTAAAAAACTACTAAATGAAATTTTCCTTTGCAATTGTTTTTCTTTCATATTTGAGTAATGTGATTGATAAAAATAAAATTTTCACATAATGATTAATTACTATCCTTCTACACAACAGTTCCTGAGTTTGTTTTTTAAATGTATACTTATTTTAGCTCAAAAATGTCACTTGTTTATATCAAGTTCAAATTCCATGATTTTTTAACCATACTTTTAGTAAAGTTTCTCAAATGATTTCTATCGCCTAAGTTTAAAATATCCTATAATAAAACATCCATAACAGTGGTCCAGTTAGTCTTAAATAAAATGAGAGACAACATTAGTTTTCTAGTGTTACTCTTAAGTTTTTCCCAATAATTTAAAATTTGTATCATCTCTATTCATTTTAATTGCTTTAATTTTCAGATACCTCACAAATAAAAAAAAGTACTCTATGTAGCTTGTGTATTTAGCCAGAAAACTGTTAAGAAATTACATAGTAAATAGTCTTGTCAGTTCAGTTCTCTTCAGTTCAATCTCTCGGTAGTGTCCAACTCTTTGCCACGCCATGGATTGCAACACACCAGGCTTCCCTGTGTTTCCAACTCCAGAAGCTTACTCAAACTCATGTCCGTTGAATTGGTGATGCCATCCAACCATCTCATCCTCTCCCATCTCCTTCTCCTCCTGCCTTCAATCTTTCCCAGCATCAGAGTCTTTTCCAATGGGTCAGTTCTTCGCACCAGGTGGCCAAAGTATTGGAGTTTCAGTTTCAGCATCAGTCCTTCCAATGAATATTCAGGACTGATTTCCTTTAGGATGGACTGGTTGGATCTCTTTGCAGGGACTCTCAAGAGTCTTCTCCAACACTATAGTTCCAAGCATCAATTCTTCGGTGCTCAGCTTTCTTCATAGTCCAAGTCTCACATCCATACATGACTACTGGAAAAACCAGAGCTTGACTAGACAGACCTTTGCTGGCAAAGTAATATCTCTGCCTTTTAATACGCTGTCTAGGTTGCTCATAGCTTTTCTTCCAAAGAGCAAGTGTCTTTTAATTTCATGGCTGCAGTCGCCATATGCGGTGATTTTGGAGCCCCTCCCCCCATTGTTTCCCCATCCATTTGACGTGAAGTGATGGGACCAGCTGCCATGGTCTTAGTTTTATGAATGTTGAATTTTAAGCCAACTTTTTCACTCTCCTCTTTCACTTTCATCAAGAGGCTCTTTAGTTCTTCTTCAATTTCTGCCATAAGAGTAGTGTCATCTGCATATCTGAGGTTATTGATATTTCTCCCAGCAATCTTGATTCCAGCTTGTGCTTCATCCAGCCTCACATTTCGCATGATGTACTCTGCATATAAGTTAAATAAGCAGGGTGACAAAATACAGCCTTAATGTATAAGACAGAAATAGGCTTGTAATCCTCTGCAATCAAGGAATAGTTCAATAAAATTGAATAGGTGCTACATTTAGAGAAATTCCAATTCGATAGCCTCTGAGAACTGTTAATGTCTTCATTTCCAAGAAGCAATGGGTGGCTTTGTGGAGAAAGCCCAGGGAAGAATCCTTGGTCAGGGTTGCTCTTGACTAGTTTACTGATTATGGGAAGGACACTTAACTTCTTATGTTCTTCATCTTTTAAGACTGCTATTCTATTCCTGGGCTTCCCTGATAGTTCAGTTGGTAAAGAATTTGCCTGCAGTGCAAGTAGACCCCGGTTTGATTCCTGGGTTGGGAAGATTCTACAGCTGCACCAAAAGCTCCACAGACTCTTTCTGGGAGTTAAGTGACAAATAAATGTGAAACTGACTTTTAAATTGTAAAGCATTACGTTAACACAAGTTGTTGTCATTATCATTGTTTTTATGTACGTATGTAATTAGTGTCCTAGCTAATAAAAATAGTAGAACAAAGTCAGTAATTCATATTTGTAAAATAAAATTATTTCTAATTACATAGGCAGAATAATATTAGTTAAAAATATGAAAGTACTGCATTTTCCAGCTTTTTAAATCATTTGAGTTTTAAAATGATATTATCTAGAGTTAATTATTAAGGGAAACTGCTAAAAATAATATTTTCTAATATTTCACATTTAGTTCAATCCTGAATTAAAAGATAAATTATAACTTAGCCACACATCTAGGAATTTAATCCAAAGACATTATTCTTGTTATCTTTTATTAAATAAAATTGAAGATGGTAAAAGGCTAACTTTGAGTTTTGTATGACTTAGTAGATTTATGTTTGCATTTCTTTTATTTTTGCTTTAAATAATACTTTAAAAAATTTTGATAAGATAATTCACATGAAGGCAGTGTCCACACTTTCTAAAATTTTGCATATTAGGTATTTTTAAAGCAAAATAACTTAAAACATATGACATCTATTTTGAAATTCAAATGGACATATCTACCCAAATGTGAATTATCTGTCTAGTGTTCATAATAAAACCAAATGATCCCTATAGGACTCTAAGATAAATTTAAGGACTTATTTTCTAAGAAAAAGTCCAAGCTCTGGGATAGTGATTATTAAACTGTATTATGTAAAAAATTATATTTGTACATCAATGCAATGACAATTTCGGATCTTATTTTTAGGACTTAGAAATTGTGATTGAGCAAGTTTAAGCTGCAGTACAGAAATCATTTTCAAAATGTTAGACAGTGTTAACCTGCCAATCCATGATAATACAGGGAGAAAATTGTATAGTAAGGTACTGTTGCATTTATGTCTTATAAAGCATTGTGAACAATTATGAACACTTAAATGAAAAAGAAAATGTATATAAAATGTTAAAGATATATTATTTTGAAACACTTTTCTTATCAGTATTTCTTAAGTTCAGTATCTGTGTTTAATATTGGGGCTAGAATTTAATCTTTTAAACTGTATTATTCTGAGATTTTAAAAGTATCTGAAAGGTACTTTTATGTTATACAAACTATAAGATGTCAGTACTGAATAAGTGATTCCTAAGTATCATTTTTTTCCATCTTTAATAACAAAATACCTTTTCCCCCTCTATTAGGGCTCACCAGGAGAACGTGGATCAGCAGGAACAGCTGGCCCAATTGGTTTGCCAGGGCGGCCAGGACCCCAGGGTCCCCCTGGTCCAGCTGGAGAGAAAGGTGCTCCAGTAAGTAATTTCAAGGAGGAAATATATTATACTGCCACCCTGCACAAGTTATTACTTTTTATTCAAGGATATTAGCTCTTCATACTCCACTGCATTCTTTCTGCGTATGTGCCTGCCATGTAAACACACTTCTTTTTGTATTTATAATTCAGAAAACTTCAAATTCAATTAAGTAAGATGACATTTTCCACACTTTATGAAACCCTAATACCTGTGAGGGAATTGGATATTATTAATGTAAAAGCTTCTGATTTTGCTCCTTTTAAAAGATAAAATTGGACTTTTGATTAAAACTTTACAGCATAGAGTTAGAAAAATGTGCACTTTTCACTCCTATACAAAACTATACTTCATTTCCAATATACAACTTCATTTCCAATCACTTTCATAGTCTGTAAGTGAAACACATAGAAAGTGGCTGCCCTTTTTTATGTAATTTACGTTTAGATCTACAGTGAAAGAGGTGGAAAATATTCGGTCAATTATTTTATCTTATATTTACTATTTAAAAATTTTATATTTAAATAATCAATGTATTCTATTCATTAGATTTATGTTTCTTTTTTTTTTAATTTTAACTTTTTATTTTATATTGAAATATAGCTGATTTACAGTGTTGTGATAGTTTCAGGTATACAGCAAAGTGATTCAGTTATACATGTATCTATTCTTCAATGGCAAGCCACTCCAGTACTCTTGCCTAGAAAATCCCACGGATGGAGGAGCCTGGTGGGCTGCAGTCTGTGGGGTCGCTAAGGGTCGGACATGACTGAGCGACTTCACTTTCACTTTTCACTTTCACACATTGGAGAAGGAAATGGCAACCCACTCCAGTGTTCTTGCCTGGAGAATCCCAGGGAAGGGGGAGCCTGGTAGGCTTCCGTCTATGGGGTCACACAGAGTCGGACACGACTGAAGTGACTTAGCAGCAGCAGCAGCAGCATTCTTTTTCAAATTCTGTTCCTATTTAGGTTGTTACATAATATTGAACAGCATTCCTTGTGCTCTACAGTAGATCCTGTTGGTTATCCATTTTGTTTATTTTTGAAATAATTTTATTTGTTTATTTAATTTTTACTATGCTGGGTCTTTTGCTCCTTGGGCTTTTCTCTAGTTGCAGGCAGCGGGGGCTACTCTCTAGCTGTGGTGCACGGACTTCTCATTGCGATGGCTTTTCTTGTGGAGAATGGGCTCTAGAGCACAGGCTCAATAGTTGAGGCACACAGGTTTAGTTGCTCCATCGCGCATGGGACTTTTCCAGACCAGGGATCAAACCCATGTCTACTGCATTTGCAAGCAGGTTCTTTACCACTGAGCCACCAGGGAAGCCCTATGCATTTTTTTTTTAATTTATTTTTTTTTTTTTAGAGTTTTTTTTTAAATTTTTTTTTTATTTTACAATATTATATTGGTTGGTTTTGCCATACATTGACATGAATTTGCCCCAGGTGTACATGAGTTCCCCCTCCTGAACCCCCCTCTCGCCTCCCTCCTCCCTTTATCCTCCCTCTGGGTCATCCCCGCACACCAGCCCCGAGTATCCTGTAACATGCATTGACCCTGAACTGCTGATTCATTTCACATATGACAACATACATGTTTCAATGTCATTCTCTCAAATCATCCCACCCTCACCCTCTCCCACAAAGTCCCAAAGACTCTTCGATACAACTGTGTCTCTTTTGCTGTCTCGTATACAGGGTTATATTTCCATCTTTCTTAATTCCATATATATGTGTTAGTATACTGTATTGGTGCGTTTCTTTCTGTCTTACTTCACTCTGTATAATAGGCTCCAGTTTCATCCACCTCATTAGAACTGATTCAAATGCATTCTTTTTAATGGCTGAGTAATACTCCATTGTGTATATGTACCAAAGCTTTCTTATCCATTCGTCTGCAGATGGACATCTAGGTTGCTTCCATGTCCTGGCTATTATAAACATCATCAAGCTTTCTTTCCTAATTTTGTACTGGTTTTGATTTAATCATATTAAATGTCCAAAAAGAAAGTTAAAGCATTCTCTCATCCTCCATGGTTAAAGTAAAAACCCAGTAAATATATATAAAAGTTGCTGACCATCATAAGCAAAAATATGAGTTCAATACTTTTGTGTATATGTAAGTCTTGACATATATAATTTAGTTTAAGCCTATAATCTTCAAAATATGTTTATATCACTAAGGCCTTAGTTTTAGCAAGTTGAGTCTGATGTAGCATGTTGCTTTCATTGTCCATTGACATTAATGTTTGTGATTTTTTTAGCATTTTCAAATTACAATGACTGTTTTTCTGTAATCTACTACCTTTTAGAAACATTAAGAATATTAGCATAGGATGATATCACCTGTGGATGGAATTTTTGTGTGACAGAAAAAGCATCTTTAATTGCTAGAATTTTTTTAAAGCAATACATTTCCAGCTTAAAATACATTTGAAGAAAATTTAGGCATTATTTTCTGAGATGTTAATGGAAAAGCATAAAAAATTGTTCTTTCTCTCCCTCTTAGCATTTCTATAATTTCCAGCCAATCTTAGAAACTAAAGATTTGTCTATAAAACCTTTACAGTATACTGGAAGTGCACTGGAAGGGGATATAAAACACATAGATTCAGGACATTTCATTCATATAGGACATTTTTTATTTTCATTCAAAAATCCAGGGGACTCATATTTTGGCACAGCACAATGAAGAATGTATACAGAGAAAAAGAATATGCATTGCTTTAAGTGCAAATTGAGACTATATAATACTTATTAGAGAAGTCCAGAATTCCCTGAATATAATTTAATTCTGGGTTTTAGCTTTGTTAAATACCTAGAATTTATGAAGAAAAAGTAAAATATTGAAATGAACATGAGAATATGGAAAAGTATTGAAAGTTATAATAAACTACTTTGGTGATGTAGAGGAGAAATTATTGATCAAAAGCCTTTCTAAGAGCTAAGATTTGGCCTGGGTTTTGGTATTAGTTGATAGTATGAGTTGGAAGGGAAAGGAGAACGCTCTGCCCATCCATTCTATCTCAATTATTCCCACCATGAAAAAAAGTCCAAGATGTTCATTCTATTGTTCTTTTATTAAACAGGATTGAAGATAGCAGCATAAAATTCTTATAGAAGTGTGGGGTGAAAGTATTAATAAACCTCCATGCAGAAGTTTAGTAAAAACTGATGGAGACATTGGCTTAGATGTTACATGAAGCCTTTTACCTCTTTCTAAACCTAATATAAATTTTGATTCTTAACTCCTCTGAACAAACTGTATTATAATTTGTCATATAACTATCAGTAAGTTAAGGCTTGCATAAACAAAGAAAGACAAGATAGTGATTTGTGAAAGGCAAGTCCTTGATCTGTCTACCTACCAAACAACCACCTTGGAAGGGAGAAAATGGAAAACGAGAGCCATGAATATCCATATGACCTCTGGCAATAACTGGCCTAATCTGTATCCCCAAATTAATCATCCAGATAAGAAACTTGGAGGAATAGGGGGTGCTGGAAAGCAGGTAAAGAAAAGAAAGCTATAACTTTTTCTACCTAAGTGCATTGATAGAAATATTTTGATGGAAAGAATGATTATTGAAGAAACCTACTAATTGTATTAGCGAGGTACTGGATTGAAGGAATACAGATAGGAAGCTATGTGGATAACACATCTATCCAAGACTGCTATAGAAATGGGGGGACGCCAGATCCAAAACACAGAGAAGGCAATATATTGACCACAAATTGATTAGGCAATAGTAGGTGTAGATACAAGGAAACATTGTTCTCAGTTTTAAGAACATGTAAATATAATTGAAGAGAGAATGATCCATGTCCGGATTGCAAATCTAGGAGTTATTTAGAATAAATTTGATGTAGGAACTGTATCATTGAGTCTCTATTTGATGCAGTATTGAGGGAAGAGAATAAAGATCTAGACTCTTTAGGGAAAATTGTAATGGTGAAAGTTCTGAAAGGATCCACTAAGAGGGAGAGCAAGGGAGACTGTCTGTGAGTGATATGGAACATATCCAGTGGCACACTATCATGAAGGCCAAGAGAGAAAAGAGTTTTCTTTGTTGAATGTTGTAAGTGATCAAGAATACTCAAAGTTGAGAACAAAAGATAAGACAGACCAGAATTTGGCCATTGGGCATTCAAAAATAAATAAATAAGAAATTAAAAAAATAATAATCAGAAAAAAAAGACTTCAAGGTAATTGCAGTGGGGTTCAAAAAGAAGGTGGATGATAAAGGGGTGGAATAAGTGCATACAGAACACTTCAGTTAAACCTGAGCCTAGAAGAATAGGGAGTCAGGAGGTGGGAGTACTAGCAAAATTGAATGCATTGCTTCTGGTTATTATTATTATTGTGATGCAGTTATATTTATCTCCCTGGAGAAGGAAATGGCAACCCACTCCAGTATTCTTTCCTGGAAAATCCCATGGATGGCGGAGCCTGGTAGGCTATAGTCCATGGGGTCACAAAGAGTCACACACGACCTCACTTTCACTTTCACTTTATATTTATCTACTTAGCAAATAATAAGAAATAATCAATGAAAAGTGAGGAAGTTAAGGATGTCAGAGTAAACTAACGTTGCTGACTTTGAGCCAATAATTGAGCTGGGAGCTCAGTTCTGTTATTTATTTTGTTCATTATTTGGGATAAGTTAACATCTCTAAACCTTTGTTTCCTTATCTCTGAAAAAAAAAACCTTGATATTTTGTGATAAGTAGATGAAATTGTAATTCTTTCACTTTGTAGGATCATCATCATCGTTTAGTGTAAACCAGAGTTTTCATCACAAGATTAATTAATAACTAGAAAATAAATGCATAAATTAGCTTTGAATCAGAAGGGATGGATTTGGTGAATTATAATAAAAGTTGAGGGTGTGGATAAGGCTAAGTATAAGTTCACTCAGAGTCAAACAAAGGACATGGGGATGATTAACTAATTTTATCAGTATTAATGTAATATTCAACTATTAATATTGATGAAGAAGTAGAAGTAATGAAATAAACATTGCTTAAGGAGAGATCCAGAAAAGGCAATGGCAACCCACTCCAGTACTCTTGCCTGGAGAATCCCAGGGATGGGGGAGCCTGGTGGGCTGCTGTCTATGGGGTCGCAGAGTCAGACACGACTGAAGCGACTTAGCAGCAGCAGCAGCAGCAAGGAGAGATCAGCGATGTTTCTGGGAGTCCTGTAGGTTAAGGACCAAGATATCCATAATAGAGGAGGCATTTACCATCTTGCAGTGTTGTAAAATGAAGAATCTAAATTTAGATTGTTATAGATCTGTTGAAAGGTTATTCCTGATTCTACTCATACCAGGATCAAAAGAAATAAACAGCAGGTGATTCCTGGCAAGCGATTATGTGTACTGTAATAAAGGCAGATAAAAATTAATCTATTTAATTTATAGATACTCTCATAAAAGATCCAATTTTTGGAGTTCAGACTCTGAAGAAAATTCAAATTAGGGAGAAATATCTGAATCAGTTGATGTGTTCAAAGTAGTGACATTCACTGTGAATAGCATAACACATTTAATGAGTGGAGATAGGTTTGTGACATTGTAATATTTAATTTGAACAAAATAAAAGGTGTGACAATGGAGATATTATTAAATGATGATTATGACATAGTTTTGAAAAATTAGGTCATATGGAACCCAATAAAGTAATAAACTTGTAGACTTTGTTCATAGATATTTATTTTTGTCATTAAGCAATAGATTAATTCAACTGCTGCTGCTGCTGCTGCTAAGTCACTTCAGTCGTGTCCGACTTTATGTGACCCCCTAGACGGAAGCCCACCAGGCTCCCCCGTCCCTGGGATTCTCCAGGCAAGAACACTGGAGTGGGTTGCCATTTCCTATGGTTACTGTGGTCCACAGGCCAGGAAGATACAGTGGAATACAAAAACAGTTTCTTCTCTCACTGTTTATTGTCTGATGGAGCATAGGAAAATAATCAAAGAATCACTAAGTACATGTATAATTACAAACTCTGGTTAATGACATAAAGAAATGTACCGATGTATATCAGATTATGACAGAAAGACCTCAGCTGGAGTCAGAGCCTTTCCTTGGACTGGGCACTGATGATGGAATGTAAAAGATGAGGAGAAATTAACTAAGTGGAGGGTCCTCCTAGGGGCATTCCAGGCAAATGAACAACACATGCTCAGGCCAAGTAACAGGAAGGGTATGTCATCAAGTTTAAAAAAAGATCTAGAGGAATTGAAATACAGAGTAATGGCAAAGGGAGTAGAAACCAGGTAATGGAGAGACTGCACTAGCAGCTTGCTCTTTATCTTAAGAATGGTAAACAAGTAAATTGACTAAAGAATGTTGGTAAGATTATCTGTCTCTGGTTACAACTTAGGGAATAGTTTGGAAGTAAGAATAGACATGAGATAGGAAGGAGGTATTTCAACAGTCTAGAGGAAGGCTACTAGTATTTTGGGATAAGGTATTAATGGTGGAGATAAAGTGAAGTAAATATATTCAAGAGATAAAACTTGGAAAGGAGGTGGTAAGGGACAGGGAAGGGGGGGCCAGGATAATGTAAAGGCAGGAACTAATGACATGGATTCCCAGATTGTATAACAGGAGGAAAGATAGAATCACCAAGTACAATCAAAAAATGTCTATGCAGAACTGACAAGGTCTTCACTTTTAGGAAAGGAATTTTTGCCATCTTCATTGCCAAGGCTCTACTTTTTCAATTATACCATATACTTAAATTTTAAAAGAGGAAAATAATGCCACTGTCAAAAGATAAAGAAAAAAATTTAAGAAGCTAACAACCTTGTCATTCTGAATCAAAAGCAACGAAATCAAAATACCAAAATCTAGAAGAATTCATGAAACATTTGTTAAAAATGGAAAACATCTACACATAATGCATATTATAAAGTTGGGCATATGAGCAAATGCATTGTATGGTTTTTGAGGCCTACCAGCCACTGTCCAGCTATTTCAGTAGCAATACAGAACAACATAAAGGGTCAATAGCTTTTCAAAAACATTAAGCATCTGATTTTTAATATATAATGCTTGATTTGAAAACTTGTGGTTCAAAGGAAAATTCTATTGATTATTTTTTATGAGATTCATAAATGGTTAGCAATGGTAGTGTTCTTAGCTATAAAAGAATGCGGGATATTTCATGTTATCATTTGCTACTAAGAAAATGCATTTTGGGTGAAAATCAAAACAATTTCCTTGTTAAATATGAAAGCCAGGGTATGACTCTTGTAGCTTCACTTATAAACTATGAATGGCAAATTCATAGGTTTCTTACAGCCAAGTAATGACTTGCTGGATTTTCAATGCAGGGAGAAAAAGGTCCCCAAGGTCCAGCAGGGAGAGATGGAGTACAAGGCCCTGTGGGTCTCCCAGGGCCTGCGGGGCCTGCTGGCTCCCCTGGAGAAGATGGAGACAAGGTAAGTACTCTTTATTTATGTTAGTATGTACCGTGAAAAATATTTTTTTTCTCAAAAATCCTAGATATAATCTTTCTTAAGATTAGATATAAAATCTAAAGATATATTTTTCAAAGTTTCAATATAGCTTTCTTGTGCTCAAAAGTTTTAATTTAGGGGCTTAGAGTTAGTATTTTCCTGTGAAATAGTATATGGGATCTAAACAAGACAAGAACAATGGTAGTGAAAAAAATTAGCAGGTACGAAAAACTCTTATCTGTTTTTAATGTTTCTCAGATAAATGTGAAATTAAAGTAATTAGTTGTATACATTTAACCTTGGTGTCTTGGATATTGTAGAGTTAAAATTTAAGAATGAGCTGCATACATATTTGATAACCCTATACTTCTCTATTTCTTACTAATGTGTAAGTAGAGATTCTAAGCTCTTGATTTTAAATGTATAGCTGTGTTGTGTTTGAATTGAATATACTTTCTAGCATTGCTGTGAAATTATATAACAAAATTTGTTAACCAGTGTGCTGATAATGCATTATACTTTAGCAGTTGAAAAACTAAGAGAAACAATAGATTGATTTTTGATTAATGTGTAATCGTAGTTTTATATAAATCAGTGTATTTCCATTATCAGTTTATACTGGTGATATTTCAGACAAAATTGATTTTGTGAATTGAAAATCCCAGCGGTAATATTCCTCAGAGTTCAGTTGACTTTTGCTTTTCTGTATGCTAATCAGTTCTAGACAGCAATATTAGTCAATACAGGAGAGTGATCAGTAGGCTTTTCCAATTTAGTGAGATTAATGCTAGAACATAATTTAGTCATAAGATGATAGTGATCATAACACAATGGCAGGTATGGCATATTAGATATAAATTTTAACTCAAATATTTCAAATTCAGGGTGAAATTGGTGAACCAGGACAAAAAGGCAGCAAGGGTGACAAAGGAGAAAATGTGAGTTTCCTACTTCTTATTGAGGGGGCATTATTAATTTAATTTCTTTTTCTATTAACCATGGATATTTTTTCATATTACTATTCCTTATGTCTCCCTATAATATTACTACTATAGTACCTCTGTGGTAACTATTCAGTTTGAGATTCGGTCAGTTCTAATAAGGAGAAGGAAATGGCAACCCACTCCAGTGTTCTTGCCTGGAGAATCCCAGGGACGGGGGAGCCTGGTGGGCTTCCGTCTATGGGGTCACACAGAGTCGGACACGACTGAAGTGACTTAGCAGCAGCAGCAGCAGTTCTAATAAAACCTCTTTTCAAAACTTTGTGTTAAGAAATGAAATAATTCAAACCTTAAAACCTCAGAATGAGACTAAACTATCTGCAGTTTTTCCCTCCATTTCTTTTACATTGTTAGTTCAAATACCATATGGTTTAAAGACAGATAACATCTTTGTGTTGCTATGAAAAAGATATTGACCTAGTGGAAACCTGAAAGGTACCCTGGTAGTCCTTCAACCACATCTCCAGAGCCTATGCTTCAAACATTTTACCCAATGTGTGGCAGTTTCAAGAAAAAGAGCAGTACAATTCCATGACTCTAGTGTCTGGATATTTTATAGTGCCTGATTGTGTAAAAAAAAAAAAGGAAAGGACAGTTAAGAAAATATATTTATACTTGGGAGACTCATAAAGCTACTGAAATCTAGTGCTTAAAATAAGGAGTTCTGGTTTACTAAATACATAACATTGAATTTGCATGTGTTTACATACGAGAAAAATTCCAGAGTTTCATATATCATTACTTTCTGTCTATATAGAATTCCCCTCAACCTATTTTTCTTTTAGAAAATATTGTATATATGAACTTTTTCATGTCTCTTTTTGACACATAGATATCTCACTAAAGAAATCTGGTATTTTGGAAATTTTCAAGTGTGAAACTTTGACATGATTTATAAATATTAGCATAGAAATCCTTTTTTAAATATCAACAGTATTACAGATGAGAATGTTTTCAGTAACTGCCAATTTAAAAGTGATTGTAAGTCAGCAAGTCTGAGGCTCAAGAAGTAAAATAAATGATGGTTGACCACACTAAATGCAAAAACCTTTTTCCCCAAAAAATGTATAGATGCTTAATAGATTTTGATCAATCAAATGTTCCAAACTGTATAACTGAGGTTATTCTGGCTTCAGTTTCAAATTTACTGATTATTATCTCATTTCAGGGTCCTCCTGGTCCCCCAGGTCTTCAAGGTCCAGTTGGTGCCCCTGGAATTGCTGTAAGTGTTCCTCTTTGTTCGGCAAATCTTAAATCCTTGCTGTTTTCTGATTAGATAGATCCATGAACTGTCACATAACCAGTCGATTTCATGTGGTAATAGGTTTGTTTGTATGCTTAACATTGAATCAAGTTTAAATTACCTAATATAGGTAGCCAAATTGATCTTTATAAACAAAAAACACTGTGACTTCATTGGAAGATAGCTAATAACCAGTTGGGAAGTACTTAATTTGTAGGAAATTCTGAACATTATTTTTCCTTGTTATGCTGCTCTTAGTTCACTTGGTAAACATGAGAAAAATCAAAATCAGTCATATTTCATAATCAAATAATGAGAAGCAGAACAAACAATGGTATCTTTGCAGCAGATAATACGAATTTTACCTACTTATCACTTGGTTCCTTATAATAGACCAACTTTGATTAAATGAGAAATGATTATATTTTTATGATGTCTTATGGCAGAATCATGATTTTTCCAGTTTGTGATCATTTGTATTGGTCTTCTGTAGGGAGGTGATGGTGAACCCGGTCCCAGAGGTCAGCAGGGGATGTTTGGACAAAAAGGTGATGAGGGTGCCAGAGGTTTCCCAGGGCCTCCTGGTCCCATAGGTCTTCAGGTAAGATGTTTTGTGCATTGCACACCCAGTCATTCCCACTTATTTCTCACACCACGTTTTCTGGTGGATGTAAAACAAAGCAGAGGTCCTTTTTTCTATCTAGAAACTCGGTTTTTAAGTATAATGACCATTTTACTTAAACATATATCTGAACTTTAACTGCTTTTTACAGTTACTATTAATTTTTCTGAAATTGCATCAGCCTGGGTTTCTGTTTCTGGAGATTATTTAGCCTCCTTAGGTTTAATACCACTTTTCTTCGTTCTCATTGTATATGGAAAATGAATGACAAGCTTCTTTAAGTGTACATTGAAAAGCACAATGTTAGAAAGGTTCTTTCACATATCTCATAGCAGGAAAATTAGTATTCCAGATGGCTAGCAGAAACTAAGAGCCTTTTGAGAAATAGCAAACTGTCAATCACAACTGTGGCTTCTGAGGTGGTGCTAGTGGTAAAGGGTCTTCCCGCCAATGAAGTAGACACAAGAGACTCGTTCCATCTCTGGGTGGGGAAGATCCCCTGAAGTGGGAAATGGTAACTCCCTCCGGTATTCTTGCCTGGACAGTTCCAGGGACAGAGGAGCTGGTGGGCTACGGTCCATGAGGCCGCAGAGTCAGACATGACTAAGTGACTGAGCACGCACACCCACACACACACACACACAAAATTGTAACTATTAACAGAAATTGCCAATGCAAGTGTTAAACAATAAGAGTTAAAATGGGTTTCCCTTCCTTGGTGGCTCAGATCACAAAGAATCTACCTATCATGTAAGAGACTGGATTCTATCCCTGGGTCAGGAAGATTCCCCTGGAGAAGCGAATGTCTACCCACTCCAGTATTTTTGCCTGGAGAATTCTATAAACAGAGGGTGCTGGCACGCTACAGTCCATGGGGTCACAAAGAGTCAGGCAGGACCTAGTGACTAACACTTTCACAATAGGTAAAATAAACAAACTAACATTCAGTTCAGTTCAGCCGCTCAGTCATGTCCGATTCTGCAACCCCATGGACTGCAACACTCCAGGTTTCCCTGTCCATAACCAACTCCTGGAGCTTGCTCAAACTTACGTCCATGGAGTCAGTGATGCCATCCAACCATCTCATCCTCTGTTGTCCCCTTCTCCTCCTGCCTTCAGTGTTTCCCAGGGTCTTTTCCAATGAGTCAGTTCTTCACATTAGGTGGCCATTTAAATAACTTAAATGATTAAAATAATCTTTAAAATAGCTTTTTATATTTAGAATTATAATTTTTATTTTAGTAAACCCATTAGGAAGTATTACATTGTAAAACATTGTAGGCCAAGAAATTGTCTTTAAATATAGCTTATAACTGGGTTGTTAGACAAAACATTGCATAGTAGATATCTGTCTGAGTTATCTTCCTTCCATATGATGTTAACTACTTCCTACAAACTGTGGAAACACCTGACTTTCTTCTGCCACTTGTTTATTCGATAATTACCTAGTGATTCTCTAAGAGATCATAAAATTTTGTTTTAAATGATATTGGGTACATATGGATATTAGTTATGCCACATAAGCAATTTTAGAAATGATTAAATCATCTAGTTCTTAATAATTTTTAATATTAAGTACCTCATTAGTATATATGTTACATTATTAAATATAACAATTATTTTTATAGCCCTCAATGGATGTCTACCAGTGAACATAATATTGTAATTTTCTACATTTTTATTGCCAAAATAGTTTATTTTCAACTTGGGTAGTATAAATGTGTCATATCATATTTTCATTTAACCCTTTTATTCTTATTGCTGTTGTTTAGTTGCTAAGTTGTGTCCAGATCTTTGTGATCCCATAGACTGTAGCCCACCAGGTTCCTCTGTCCATGGGATTTTGCGGGCAAGAATACTGGAGAGGGTAGTCATTTCCTTCTCCAGGGGATCTTCCCAACCCAGGGATTGAACTTGGGTCTCCTGCATTGGCAGGGAGATTCTTTACCTCTGAGAAAGCAGGAAAGCCCCATTTATACTTATTAAATGATAATAAATAAGCAATCCTCAGCAATAGATATCAGTATGTATGCTGCTGCTGCTGCTGCGTCTCTTCACTCGTGTCCGACTCTGTGTGACCCCATAGATGGCAGCCCAGCAGGCTCCTCCATCCCTGGGATTCTCCAGGCAAGAATACTGCAGGGGTTGCCATTTCCTTCTCCAATGCATGCATGCATGCTAACATGATTCAGTTGTGTCCAGCTCTATGCAACCCTATGGACAGCAGCCAACCAGGCTCCTCTGTCCACAGGATTCTCCAGGCAAGAATACTGGAGTGAGTTGCCATTTCCTCCTCCACAGTATGTATGAGCGGCACATATATTTGAAAATAACAAGGCATTAGAAATTAGATTGCTGATGTATATATTACCATTCATTTTCTGCTTTTTCATTTAACTGATTATTCTGAATTCTATAAGGTTGTAATTTAGAAATTTAGTTCTCATGATTAAAAAGGTGCCTTGTAATTTATATTTACAAAATATTATATTTTAAAATGTCTTCCTTTTCACAGTAAGAAATATGATCTTTGATGAAGGTGACTCAAGAAATCAATTCCCAAAATAATTGATTATGTTTTCCCAGAGTATCTCTTTAAATCAGGAATCTGAAAAGATGCTAATGTAATTAACATGCTCACAATTGCGTCTTCATCCTTTAATTGAGTCTTTGTGGCAGAATAGATGTTAGCAATTATATTAGACATAAATAATAATAATGTAGTAGTCTAGTTGCTTACTATTTGTCTCCATATGAAGAGCACACATAGAATGAGAGTTCTTGGCCTGAATTCATTTTTTATTTCATCATTTAAGAGGTAAATGATTTTAAATTAACAGATCTTATAGCAGAATCTCTCTATGCATAAATTACCCCTTAGGAAAGTGCTGGGACATTTGAAAACTGATTAACACTGGAGTGCCATTTTGCACATTTGGTTGCCACAAAAAAAGGATTTGACTCATTGTGTTTCTACTGATTTGAATAATAAGAATATTCTGTCTAAACTTGGGGCTTCCCTGATAACTCAGTTGGTAAAGAATTACCCTGCAGTGTAGGAGACCCCGGTTCAATTACTGAGTTAGGAAGATCTGCTGGAGAAGGGATAGGCTACCCACTCCAGTATTCTCGGGCTTCCCTTGTTGCTCAGCTGGTAAAGAATCCACCTGCAATGGAGGAGAATTTGAACTATAATAAAACTTCATAAAAAGAGTCAAATATTTCAATATTTTTCTATTGGGTGGTTTCTACTGAACTAATATCAAGAATAACATATGCATAAATAAAAATGGCAATGCAGACTAGGCGTGATATAGAATTACAAGACAATTATGAACTAATATTTATATAACATTCAATTTGGAAATCACAAATCAGATGCACTGTACACTATAGTTGGTGAGAGATAAGGAATGTGATTGTTAATTTATGTGGTGTTTATAAGAGCTTAATTATGTTTATGTTGTAATGTTTAGTACTTAATTTAAGGAAATGGGCTTAAACTGAAACGTTTATTTCATCTGTGTTAAAAATCTACTTGTATTTTTAAGAATGTGAGTTCATGCTCTCCATCAATGAATTAGAATATCTTTGGTTGTGGATTTTGGAATCTAAAATTTTAGTGACCTCTTTCAGATTATTTTTAAGCAGGATAAAATTGGAAATGCTACCTGGCTATTTCCTCCCAGGAGCTTCTCTAGTAATTCTAGAAGCTAGCATAAGTTGATGATAGCCATTTGGGAAGTACATATAATAGGCTATTTTCCTAGACATCTAACTTACAAATGAGAAAAAATAAATGAAATTCTGGTATATATTGTTATAAATCAATAATTAAGATTTCCTCATACAAATGAATATATGGAACATTAAAAAATTTACAAATATACTCAGTAAAGTATCATCTCTCCAAACTGAGAGTCATATGGAATTGGTACATCACAAAAACAATTTAGTGGCTTATTACCAGCATTTAAAGACTGAAATATAACAAGATAAGGATAAAAATATCAAATATCATCATCTATCTATTCAAGATTACTTTTTTCTTCTTTTTTTAAATTTATTTATTTTAATTGGAGTCTAATTACTTTACAATATGGTAGTGGGTTTTGCCATACATTGACATGAATCAGCCATGGGTGTACATATGTTCCCCCTCCCATGTTCCTCCCCATCCCATACTTTTGGGTCATCCCAGTGCACCAGCCATGAGCACCCTGTCTCATGCATTGAATCTGGACTGGCGGTCTGTTTCACATATGATAATATAGATGTTTCAATGCTATTCTCTCAGATCATCACACCGTTGTCCTCTCCCACAGAGTCCAATAGACTGTTCTTTACATCTGTGTCTCCTTCACTGTCTCGCATATAGGGTTATCATTACCATCTTTCTAAATTCCATATATATGCGTTAGTATACTGTATTGGTTCCTGCGTGCTGCGGTTCATGGGATCGCAGAGGGTCGGACACGACTGAGAGACTGAACTGAACTGATACTGTATTGGTATTTTTTTTTTCTGACTTACTTCACTCTGTATAATAGGCTCCAGTTTCATCCATCTCATTAGAACTGATTCAAATGCATTGTTTTTAACGGCTGAGTAATATTCCATTGTGTATATGTACCATAGCTTTCTTATCCATTCATCTGCTGATGGACACATGTACACCCATGGCTGATTCATGTGAATGTATGTCAAAAACCACTACAATATTGTAAAGTAATTAGCTTCCAATTAAAATTAATTAATTAAAAAAAATAAATTCAACATTTCATTAAAATCTCAATTTTTCCCTGGTGCTCTGTCAGTTGTTAGAGACAAAAGATTGACCTGAAAAATCAATGTTCCATGAGTTCAGTTCAGTTCAGTTGCTCGGTTGTGTCCACTACTCTGTGACCCCATGGACTGCAACACACCAGGCTTCCCTGTCCACCACCAACTCCTGAAGCTTGCTCAAACTCATGTCCATTGAGTTGTTGATGCCGTCCAATCATCTCATCCTCTGTCGTCCCCTTCTCCCCCTGCCTTCAATCTTTCCCAGCATCAGGGTCTTTTCCAGTGAGTCAGTTCTTCGCATCAGGTGGCCAAAGTATTGGAGTTTCAGCTTCAGCAACAGTCCTTCCAATGAATATTCAGGACTGATTGCCTTTAGGATAGTCTGGATGGATCTCCTTGCAGTCTGAGGGACTATCAAGAGTCTTCTCCAAAACCAGAGTTCAAAAGCATCAATTCTTCTGCACTCAGTTTTCCTTATAGTCCAACTCTCACATCCATACATGACTACTGGAAAAACCATAGCCTTGATTAGATGGACCTTTTGGCAAAGTAATGTCTCTGCTTTTTAATATGCTCTATAGGTTGATCATAGTTTTTCTTCCAAGAAGCAAGCATCTTTTAATTTCACGGCTGCAATCAGCATCCACAGTGATTTTGGAGCCCCCAAAAATAAAGTCTGACACTGTTTCCACTGTTTCTCCATCTATTTCCCATGAAGTGATGGGGACCAGATGCCATGATCTTAGTTTTCTGAATGTTGAGCTTCAAGTCAACTTTTCCACTCTCCTCTTTTACTTTCATCAAGAGGCTTTTTAGTTCCTCTTTCCATTCTGCCATAAGGGTGGTGTCATACTCATATCTGAGGTTATTAATATTTCTCCCAGCAATCTTGATTCCAGCTTGTGCTACATCCAGCCCAGAATTTTGCATGATATATTCTGCATATAAGTTAAGTAAGCAGGGTGACAATATACAACCTTGACATCCATGAGTATAAGTATGCAAACAAGTGGTACAATTGTGTTTTTAACTGTACGATTCAAATGTGTACAAAGTATTGTAATATAAAAGAAAATACAAACAGATATGCTGGGGAGAATTAGGAAAATCAAGAGGGAGTACAGTAATTTTTTTTTTTGCTGGCCCATAAAGATAGGGCTAGGTGAAATCTGAGTGCAGCTGCTCTGATTTTATTCAATAGCATAGAACCTCTCCTAAAGCAATTACACTGCAATTGAACATAAAGGAAATAGATTTGAGTGAATAAAGGAAGTGTAATGTATCAGGCCTCATGGCCTTAGATCCAGAAGTGGAATTAACAGGTCAAGAGTTCAGAAGATATTTGTAACCCTGGACATATGTTGGATGGAATATTTATTTTGAAAGGAGTTTTGTCTAACTGTTCTTATCTATAAAATTCTCACCTGGATAAGATGTCTTAAAATAATTTGGAACAAGATTTTTCAAAAACATTTTTGCTATATTAATTCTATATACTACTCATAAAAGATGGAGAAAATGATTAGGTATTCATAACGTCCCAGAACAAATTATGTATTTAGTTCTTGTAATTGAAATCAAAAAGTATAATACTAAGCAAAGCGTGAATTTTGTGAATGTACATAAAATGATTCGGAAGGATTGGGGGTGGGAGGAGACGGGGACGACAGAGAATGAGATGGCTGGATGGCATCTCCGACTTGATGGACATGAGTTTGTGTGAACTCCGGGAGTTGGTGATGGACAGGGAGGCCTGGCGTGCTGTGATTCATGGGGTCGCAAAGAGTCAGACACGACTGAGCTACTGAACTGAACTGAACTGAATATTTAGTGAATATTTGCATTATATGTATTTTGATAGATGATAGTTTATGAGTCTTAATTTCATGTTCTTATTTAGGTGTATTTAACTTTGAATTCTATATGAGAAATTGGACAAATATTTCTTTTTAAATACATGAATGAATTTTACTGTTTTTCTATTTTTATTTTTTTAGGGTCTTCCAGGCCCACCAGGTGAAAAAGGAGAAAATGGGGATGTCGGTCCCATGGTAAGTTTTTATTTTCTAGAATTGATGTATATTGTGAATTTCCACATTACTAGTATCTTTCTCAAGGTTTATTAATATGACAAAGTAGTCCTAAAGGTTATGGCTTTTCAGATTGTTGCCTCCCTGTTCTTTACCCAAACTCGCACCTGCCACTTTTAAAGTTTCTCTGTCTTGACTATTTCTCTATCTTTCCTTTTTCTCTCTTCGGAATAATGTTGTGCACACATATGGTATTCTTTGGTTGATATATTGTTATATCTGTTTTATTTCTCTGTGTATATGTTGTTGCTGCTGCTGCTGCTAAGTCGCTTCAGTTGTGTACGACTTTGTGCGACCCCATAGACAGCAGCCAACCAGGCTCCGCCGTCCCTGGGATTCTCCAGGCAAGAACACTGGATTAGGTTGCCATTTCCTTCTCCAATGTGTGACAGTGAAAAGTGAAAGTGAAGTCCTGTCCGACTCTTAGCGACCCCATGGACTGCAGCCCACCAGGCTCCTCTGTCCATGCGATTTTCTAGGCAAGAGTACTGGAGTGGCTTGCCATTGCCTTCTCCGGGTATATATTGTTGCTGCTGCTGCTGCTAAGTCACTTCAGTCGTGTCCGACTCTGTGTGACCCCATAGACGGAAGCCCACCAGGCTCCCCCGTCCCTGGGATTCTCCAGGCAAGAACACTGGAGTGGGTTGGGTATATATAAACTGCTACACTTTGGTTTTGTTTTTTAGTCTTTAGCTTTAGCTCTGGTCTTTGATGTGAAACAGGTAAATAATAGATAACAGTTACCCAGGATTTGGGTAACTAACAAATGTTAACACACTATTAAAAATTATATTTTGAAACAAATTTTTAATTTAATGAGAAATTTTATCTTAATCAGAATGCTTTGGCATAATAATATTCAATTATTGATTCTGGATTTTTGCTTTAAATTTACTATTTCAGATAAAAGTTTAAAATACATATATTTGTTGATCAAGCACTACCTTGGTAATGAAAAAATAAGCCAGGGTCACTGACATCTATAATGAAATGAATACATTTCCTAATTGCTCTTTCCCTTTCATAAACAATGCCTCCAATATTTGCTCCCTTCAAAATACATATTTTGGTAATTTTATAGTTACATGTTAGATTTTATAAGGAACAAGAAACATAAACATTCCCATTCAAAATAACTAATTAATACCCTAAACACTTTCAGTTGCATAGCAAGCTTCTCTCTGAATACTCTTGCTCTGGTCCCCTGAATCATTAATACATTCTCTCTGACTTAGGGTAATAGCTAATAGGGCTTCCCTGGTGGCTCAGAGGTAAAGCATCTGCCTCCAATGCGGGAGACCCGGGTTTGATCCCTGGGTCGGGAAGATCCCCTGGAGAAGGAAACGGTAACCCACTCTAGTATTCTTGCCTGGAGAATCCCATGGATGGAGAAGCCTGGTAGGCTACAGTCCACGGGGTCGCATAGAGTTGGACACGACTGAGCGATGGAACGGAACGGAATAGTCAACCATGACATGAGAATAAACTGTGACCTCTAAAAACGTACTAAGGCCCTGGGATTTACTACAGATGAATTTAAACACAATCTTGAAGTAAGGGGTTCTGGCCATCAGTATTTTACAGAAATTTTCCCAAGGTAATTTTAATGCATAGCCAGGAGCAAGAACCTTTATTTAAGGATGACAACTAAACAGTTAATGTTACTCCAATTCTGGCATATATAACATGAGAGCTGACATTAAAAAAGTGAAAATATACAAATAAAAAATATAGAATTAATGAATTCTAATTCTACCCAAGCACTGTTTATTTTCCCAACTTTATGTCCCTTTTATACTCTAGCATTCTAGTATATTCTGGCGTATAATATTTTAGTTGTATTTTGAATTCATTGTATTGGATATTATTAATAGACTTCTATAATTTTTAATTAAATTGTTCTTCCTGCAGTTCTAATTTCCCCATATCTATGTGTAAAGAAGCATTTGCTAACATGATGTTGTATCCATAAAGAATGACTTACAACCCTGATATGCTTTATTGACTATGATTTTGCAGGCTGAAACTTCCTTTTGTTTTCTTAATCACTGAGTGAAAATATCAGGAATGCATTTAAGTTTGGTCTTTATAAACCTTAATATTCTTCTCTTACAGGGTCCACCTGGTCCTCCAGGACCAAGAGGTCCTCAAGGTCCCAATGGAGCTGATGTAAGACTGTGAAATATGTTAGTTATTTTGGGTTATATAGATATTATGTAATGACAGGCAGTATCTAAAATACAGTGGGGATAATTACACTCCTTTGAAATGTTCATATGAACAATAGCCGATGGGTCATTTTCTCACTCCATTTTATTTAAAGGAAAAGAAATGCTTTGTAGGGACCTAGTCTCTACAAATATTAATATAATATAGGTACAAAGTTTACGTGCAATATATATTTAGTGAGAAATATATATTGAGTGAGAAATATTCACTAAAGTACCGCATTGTTAAGTTCAAATTACTGTGTCTTGCACATAATAATTCTACACTGCTGCTGAATTGTTTCAGATTTAACCTTTATCTTCTACAACTAACTGCTTAAGGAGGTGGTTTGTAATTGCCTTGATTATAATAGCCTATGTCTGTGCCCCAAACATCCTTTATCTAAACGTTTTGCAATTTTATATTTTTTTCTGTAAAATATATCAGAGTAATGTGTGCAAGATAATATATTTACTTCTTACCCTGTAAAAAATGTTTCCTCTTAATTGTATAAATGGTCTCCCCCAAGCTTAACTGTTGACTGACTGTTCCAGTATTACAGGAATGTAATGTCATATTTGTCTTATTGTTACTATTAACAAATTTATAGACTTTGGTGATCTGCTTCCATTTGACTTTACCTTTTCACAAAGAGCAAGTTATTTATTCTTGTCTTTATTGCTTTTCTGTTATTCCTGGTTTTAATTCTGGCAGGCCAGAACTAGGTAAAATAAATTACATGCAGATATACTAAAAATGCTTTTAGGTTTTAATTCTCCTAAGTAATTTAAAGACTAAGAGATGGTTTATATTGTTTTTGCATGGATTGTAGTATTCTTAATCAGAGTCATATTTTGATCCACTAAGAAAATCTGCAAAACCATCCTCTAAATCTGATCTACTCAGTTGGCAGAGAGATTGAAATTATGTTTCAAGTATCAACTGACATGACTAGAGTTTGAAAGTCCTCTGCTTTATCTCCAGAATTCTGGTACATTTGAAAATCAATTTAATACAATTAAATTATTTGCTATCCAGTACATTTGACAACTCCATAAAGTTCATCATATTGTCTCATCTTTCAAATGACTTGAGATATTCTTGCACATATTTCTCTCTTTGATAACAAGTGTATATATGTTTATGGATTTTTATCTTATTACAAGAATAAGGATAACTGTATTCCCTTTCTTACACCGCAGGGACCACAAGGACCCCCAGGATCCATTGGCTCAGTTGGTGGTGTTGGAGAAAAGGTAAGGGATACAGTGATAGTTAAAGCAGCAAGAATTGGGGACTTTAATAATATCAGCTAGTATTTTAAGTGCTTATAATAGAAGTGTGTTTCTAAATGTTTTGTACATATTTATATCATCTTCTGTGATAGTTAAATTAAAAGTAAAATGATTTAGAGGTGTAACATTTTTATTGCCAGCCATGGTGCTGAGTTGTATAAATGGATTACTCCCTGTAATTAATACAACCACCCAATGATGATAATGTTTTATCTACATTTTTAGGCTGAGTGAGCAGAATATAGAGAATATCAGTAATTTCATCAAGGTTTTGTCAATAGAAAGTGACTAAATCAAGGTCCACTTTAACCCAGGTATATTTGATTAGACTGTGTCTGTAGTAATATTCTACTGAAAATAGAAGAGATTGGTTGATGCAACTGACTTAAAAGGGAGAAAAGAATCCTTCACAATACAAAAGTATTAATCATTCATTTTGTCATATTTGGATTTGTATTTTCATTACTAATTGAGCTTCCCTGGTGTCTCAGGTGGTAAACAGTCTGCCTGCAGTGCAGCATACCTGGGTTCATTCCCTGGGGTGGGAAAATCCCTTGGAGAAGGAAATGGCAACCCACTCCAGTATTCTTGCCTGGAAATCTCATGGATGGAGGAGCCTGGCAGGCTACAGTCCAGGGGGTCACAAAGAGTTGGACACAGCTGAGCGACTTCAATTTACTTTACTTTTTTCATTACTTATACTGTCTTTGGCACTTTTCAAAATAGTTGGCATTGAATAGTTTCCTTTTATCATGAAAATGATTTTATTTAAAATATCTGCTTTTCCTTTTTATAAAAATGATAAAAATGGGCATCTGATTTGTTATTTATGCATTCACTCTCATTTCTTAAAAGAACTTTCAAGAAAATTAACATTGATATTGCTTTACTTAAAAAATAAATTCTTCATCAGTTTGAGGCATAGAAATGTCATACCATAAAATACACAGTGGAAAAAATTTAGAAATTCCCTGTTTGCTTCAGTTTTGTTAATAAATATTAGAAGTATAGACTTATCCTAATCATAAAAATGATTCTGTTATTTTTTCTTTTTTTAATTTATTTATTTTAATTGGAGGCTAATTACTTTGCATTATTGTATTGGTTTTGCCATACATTGACATGAATCTGTCATGGGTGTACATGTGTTCCCCATCTTGAACCCCCCTCCCAGCTCCCTTCCCATCCCATCCCTCTGGTTCATCCCAGTGCACCAGACACGAGCATCCTGTATCATGCATTGAGCCTGGACTGGTGATTCATTTCACATATGACAACATACATGTTTCAATGCCATTCTCCCAAATCATCCCACCCTCGCCCTCTCCCACAGAGTCCAAAAGACTGTTCTATACATCTGTGTCTCTTTTGCTGTCTCGTATGCAGGATTATCACTATCATCTTTCTAAATTCCATATATATGCATTAGTATACTGTATTGGTGTTTTTCTTTCTGGCTTACTTCACTCTGTATAATAGGCTCCAGTTTCATCCACCTCATTAGAACTGATTCAAATGTATTCTTTTTAATTGCTGAGTAATACTCCATTGTGTATATGTACTACAGCTTTCTTATCCATTCGTCTGCAGATGGACACTAGGTTGCTTCCATGTCCTGGCTATTATAAACAGTGCTGCGATGAACATTGGAGTACATGTGTCTCTTTCAATTCTGGTTTCCTCAGTGTGTATGCCTAGGAGTGGGATTTCTGGGTCTTGTGGCAGTTCTATTTCCAGTTTTTTGAGGAATCTCCACACTGTTCTCCATAGTGGCTGTACTAGTTTGCATTCCCACCAACAGTGTAAGAGGGTTCCCTTTTCTCCAAACCCTCTCCAGCATTTATTGCTTGTAGCCTTTTAGATAGCAGCCATTCTGACTGGTGTGAAATGGTACCTCATTGTGGTTTTGATTTGCATTTCTCTGATTATGAGTAATGTTGAGCATCTTTTCATCTGTTTGTTAGCCATCTGTATTCTTCTTTGGAGAAATGTCTGTTTAGTTCTTTGGCCCATTTTTTGATTGGGTCGTTTATTTTTCTGGAATTGAGCTGCAGGAGTTGCTTGTATATTTTGGAGATTAATTCTTTGTCAGTTGCTTCATTTGCTATTATTTTCTCCCATTCTAAAGGCTGTCTTTTCACCTTGCTTATAGTTTCCTTTGCTGTGCAGAAGCTTTTAATTTTAAATAGGTCCCATTTGTTTTAGTCTCAAAAATTTTGATATATCATATATTATACTCAATAATTTATTTTTGTTAAAAGGTTTAGTTCTCAGAAAAGATATGTAATTGGTTGAGAATCTGGTACTTCAGTGTTTATTTCTTCCCAACACCCACATTCTAGCATTTTGATTATAATTAATTTTATATAATTGCCTATTTAAATAGTTCTTTAATTACCAAATTAGAAATTTCTGAAAGCTATTATCTAATTCTTCCCCTGGAGAAGGAAATGGCAACCCCCTCCAGTATTCTTGCCTGGGGAATCCCATGGACAGCGGCGCCTGGTGGGCTGCAGTTCATGAAGTTGCAGAGTCAGACATGAGTGAGTCATGAGTGAGCGACTAACACTTTCACTTCCATCTAATTCTTACTTCATAAGGCTAGTTCTTTAATTCTGATTGACTAATTCGTGGTTTATATTATTAAATTTAAAGTTTCTGTTTTAAAAAATGCAGATAAATTGAGAATGGAATTGAAAGAACTTTTTCTTTGAGTTCAGTTGTCATAGGAAGACTAACAGAAGAGAAGACTGATATCTGATGGTGTCACAGTGATAGACTGATGAAGGTAGCCCACACCTTTCCCCTTTCTTCCCTTCGCATCATCTTTTTTGGTTCTAATACTGAAGAAATAATTGTGAGGACTAGTCTCTAATTTTAGTTTTCTGCCCATATAGCAAATTCTAAAACCATTTTACAACTTTTTCGGCTTGTTTCCTAAAGCTTTTGGGTACAGTGGGAATACTGTTAAGTACTTAAGTTGCTTCTTTAATGGTTTTATCCTCTGCTCTACTCTAGAAGATTAGCATGGATGCCAGATGTTTGGAGCTTTGGGAAATTCCCTTCACATACTGTTTCCATTTGCTTAAAGTCTATCTGGTAATATCTGGCCACATTTGCATTTTCATAGAATAATTCGGTCAATCAGGATAGGTGTTTGACTTCTTACAATTAAAACATCTAAATTTGTACTCAAAAAAAGAGTTTTATTTTTCTCCATTTAAAAACATTTCTATGTGACAGCAAGATAGAAATAAAATCCTAATTCTCTTTTCTTCAGAATCTAGGCTATAGATTCTGGGTATACTTTGATGTAGATTATAGATTTTTTAAATCGAATCTGATTTGATTTGAATGTTTTCTCACTTCTATGCTGGAAATTTATTTTCAGTCCCAAATTCAATAGAAAAAAGAAAAGCTAAGCTACTTTAGTCATGCTGCACTTTGCTTAAATATATTTAACTTGTTTTCTGTGTAATATATATTTGCTATTGATGGATTTTGTACTTTAGTGTTTTCTTCAAAACAATGAATGCATATTTTATGAATTTAGGCAGACAGAGTAATTTGCTGTCCCTTCTGAAGGGGGCTTTAATCTGAACAAGTGTGTTACAGAATGGGATAAAATGGTTAAATGATAAGTAATAATAAATGTATAATCTACCACCTCTTTCACATGCCAGTGGTCTTCATAGAATTTACATTATTGTAAATACACTACTATTACTTATGTTGCCTGGAAAATCCCAGGGGCGGGGGAGCCTGGTGGACTGACGTCTATGGGGTTGCACAGAGTTGGACACGACTGAAGCGACTTAGCAGCAGCAGCAGCAGCCTTGTTGATACTGGAAATATTTAATTTATATAATCCAGTCTTGTTGCACTGTTTTATTGCTTTACTTGTGATCTTGTTCCATCCCTTTTCAATTTTAAATGGGACCTTTAGAGATAATATCATCTTAAGTAATTGCTATTTATATTGTGCACATTTGTCTATAATATAACCAAAAGCGTAATTTTCATATATATTTAGTCATACTGCTACATATTAGGTCTCTAGAACTTATTCACCTTGAGTATCTGAAATTTTGAACCCTTTGACTAACATCTTCCCATAGCCCCCAGTCTCCAACCCCTGGAGACCACCAATTTACTCTCTGCTTGGGTGAGCTTGGCTTTTTTAAATTCCATCTAATTGAGGTTATGCAGTATACTATATACATTCTATATATAATGAATTTAATATGGACATTTTACAGTTGATTTGAATGGCAAACCGCTTAAGTTTTTTCAAAGATGTGAATAATGACTCTTAAAATATCACCTACATTTTATTCCATCATCCTGGGATTGATGAATGATTCATTGCTTTGAAAATAATGTAAATATCATATTTTACTTTTAAAGTTTATTCAAGATAATTGGAAATATTTTCTACTTATCTCGAGAGAGAAAAAAAATTATACACAATAATAGTACTAATAAATTCTTAGAAAGTACTTGATCTCTTCCCTCATTATGCAGACAATTTCAAAAGTTAAAATATGTGCATATTCTCAAAGAATAAGAAATTGAGTACACAAAATAGCCTTTCCCTTGGAATTATGTTTATATTTGAATTCAAACCAATTTATGAACAGTGGGTTTGTGCCAGGAACATTAGAAATAGTCAAGTTAAAAATTAAACGATATTCAGGCCTCATTTTTTTTTATTTAGAATAATTTTTACTTCAGAGTTTCTAGTACTACAGTTTTTGTATAGAAACATGAATGGCACATCAGTGTACTCTGTTACTTCACTTGAACGATTACTTGAACAGAATATTGTGTTTGTATGCATTTTTAAGTATGAAGAGTTAGTAACAGACTTTCACAAGAGAAAACCTATTAGTCTAGGTTTATTTATTATTCCACTGAGTCAGAAAACAGCCATCCGTATCTATATATGGAAATCATAAAAACTACCTATATATGTTGGAGAAGTATATATTTTGGAGAAGGAAATGTACACACACACACACACACACAGGAGAGGGAAATGGCAACCCACTCCAGCAATCTTTCCTGGAGAATTCAATGGATAGAGGAGCTTGGCAGGCTATTGTCCATGGGATTGCAAAAGGGTCAGTCATGACCTAATGACTTAACAATGTATATATATATATGTATATATATAGACAGAGACTCAAAAGGAGAAATTTTAATTAGTATCTAAATATCAATAAGCATCTTACAAATAGTTTTTTGAAAGCTGATCGCCGAAGAATTGATGCTTTTGAACTATGGTGTTGGAGAAGACTCTTTGAGACAGTCCCTTGTACTGCAAGGAGATCCAACCAGTACATTCTAAAGGAGCTCAATCCTGGGTGTTCATTGGAGGGACTGATGCTAAAGCTGAAACTGCAATACTTTGGCCACCTCATGAGACGAGTTGACTCACTGGAAAAGACTCTGATGCTGGGAAAGGTTGGGGGCGGGAGGAGAAGGGGACGACCGAGAATGAGATGGCTGGATGGCATCACCGACTCTGTGGACATGAGTTTGAGTGAACTCGGGAGTTGGTGATGGACAGGGAGGCCTGGCATGCTGTGATTCATGGGGTCACGGAGAGTCGGACACGACTGAGCGACTGAACTGAACTGAACTGACTGATAGCTCCACTTTAGACCTCTTCAGACCTCTACTAACTAATTTGATAGGATTATCAAAATACTACCAAATTGTTTGATTAGAGCAAATTCATATTTTAGAAAAAAAACATTTTTAAATTGTTTAATCCATAAACTTAATTGTAATGTGATTATTGATACAACGCAATACACAGTTTTTAGGAAACATGTGAATGTCTGTTTTGTGTGGTTTGGTGGTAACTTAGCTTAATGTTCTGGCTATTAACTAACAGATGAGAAATGTAGCATCCAGCATATTCAGTTCTATTAATATCTCCCCAGTTGAGAAATAAAAGTATTAAGGTCAGTGACAGAAAAAGTTCTTTCTTTTTATCAAAGTTGTCCCTGCTTTTTAAACAACATAATGAGTTAAGGGCTAAAGTGTCATGATCGTCATTGAAGGCAATTTTACAAATGCAAAAAATCGTTTCTGTGTTCTGATAACTCATTTCTCTTCTTTACAGGGTGAACCTGGAGAAGCAGGGAACCCAGGGCCTCCTGGGGAAGCAGGCACAGGTGTAAGTGCTGGCTTATTGTCAATATAGTGTTTTAGGGATAAGACATTTCTTTCAGAGTATTTTAAACATGGAACTTAACTCCTAGATACGATTGTTACTTGGTTTCCCTTTCCAATCCATTAAGAATAATCACAAATGCAGAGCTTTTTTATTTAATAATTTTTCCTATCCTCTGCATATTTTTGACTCACACAGACATTTAAAAAATATTACATGTGCATAAGTTAGAACATTAAGAACTGTAAGATATTTATTGCACATATCTTTGGTGGACTATCCACAAAAGAAATGAACAAACCCTGATACATCAAGTGATTATGTACGAATTGTATTAGGATTGTAACTTAGATTGGTTTAAACTGAGGGTGACCTTGACCTCCAGAAAACATTTGGCCATGTCTGGAGACATTTTTGGTTGTCACTCTTGGAGGAAGGATAACTGCTGGCATTTACGTAATAGGCACCTGGATGGTGTTAAACATCAATGTAGGAGACAATCTCCCATAGCAGAGAAGTGCCTGACCTAATATGCTGAGGTTAAAAAGCTGTTTTAAAACTTGTAAGAGAATCAGTTGTTTTTCTTATGTTGTGTAGGGTCCCAAAGGAGAAAGAGGAGAGAAAGGAGAAGCTGGTCCACCGGGTGCTGCTGGACCTCCTGGTGCTAAGGGACCGCCAGGTGACGATGGCCCTAAGGGTAATCCGGTGAGTGACCTTGGCCCTCTTTAAAGTGACATCTATGGTAAAGCTCCTTGAAACTTTTCATAGAGAGACTAGAAATCATTAGACTTTAGCCCATAGTTGGTGAAGTTAACTTGTCTTCACTTTATATATTCATAAGCATTCTCAATTCATATCATTAAAAAAATTCTCTAGCAGAAAAGAGATATTTTATATGGTTTTGCCATGAAATTTACCTCTTAAACTTCAGAATATCATGACTTTATATGAAACTATTTTTCATTATTTCCTTTTAAAACATTATCTTAGGGTCCTGTTGGTTTTCCTGGAGATCCTGGTCCTCCTGGTGAGCCTGGCCCTGCAGTAAGTATCATGAGAAAACAAAAGAATTATTTTCGTGAGGAATCTTCCCAGTTAATAATTAAAGAAAAACCTTAATTACTTCAGTGGATCCCCGAAATTAGGAAGAAAAGAAAGATGTAAACTTTAGCCACGTGTACCAGAACAAAAATTTGTGTATTTGAAGACTATTAGACTTGTGTTGCATAATTATTATTATCTCTTCATTGGGTTAGTGTTCCAGAGTTTGTTGGGAAGGGAGATCGAACCTGGGTGTTCATTAGAAGGACTGATGCTAAAGCTGAAACTGCAATACTTTGGCCACCTCATGCGACGAGCTGACTCACTGGAAAAGACTCTGATGCTGGGAGGGGTTGAGGGCGGGAGGAGAAGGGGACGACCGAGAATGAGACAGCTGGATGGCATCACAGACTCTGTGGACATGAGTTTGAGTGAACTCCGGGAGTTGGTGATGGACAGGGAGGCCTGGCGTGCTGTGATTCATGGGGTCGCGGAGAGTCAGACACGACTGAGCGACTGAACTGAACCGAACTGAACATATTAATTATCTGAGTAGCAGCAAAGAGTCGGACATGACTGAGTGACTGAACTGAACTGAACTGAACTGAGCAGCATTACTTTTATTTCAAAATTATAGGAGTTCCGCTTTTACCTCGGTCTGTTCTAAAATCCAAATATCTCAAACTGCATCATATTTGTTCATAATTAAAGGATGCACTCTTCTTGCATAATAATTACATCTTCCCCTTTCCTTATATTCAGAGCATACTATATATTTTTTAATTTCATATGAGAGAAATCTCATACATTTTATGGTAAAAGTAAGAGAGTCTATAAGTCTTAAAATAAAACAACTGAAAGAATGTAATGATACTGTTGTCTATCAGGTAATAATTCATCTGAAGGACTAAGCTGGTACATCATATCTTTTTTTTCCTGATGAAAGTGAGTTAATAGTGAGAAATACCTAGGTTCATTTTCTTTTGCTGATTATAGGGTCAAGATGGTGTTGGTGGTGACAAGGGTGAAGATGGAGATCCTGGACAACCGGTAAGTAAGCACACTATTTTATTTAGTCTCTGCAGAGTCTCAAGATATTTTAAAGATGTAATCAGGCTCTCAAAAGCATAGCTAAATGTACACATATTTTTCTTAATGAATTATCAGTTATATTTGAACTCCAGTTTAAATTCAGTCTTCCATGGAATGTTTCTTACTTGATGCAATTTAAGAAATATAAGCACAGCCTTAGTAATAAAAACTAAAGCTGTATCATAATAGTGATTTTGTCACACCAGATCACATTCAACTATCTCTCCAGTTGTGTTAAATGGAAAATCATTTTAAACTCACAAGTGAGACTTAAATGAAGAAAACGAGGTTATCAGCCTATTATTAGGATGAATTACTTCAATTTCTAACTAAAGGAACTCAGCATTATTGGACTATTTTAAAAAATTTTTAATTTGGGAAATACAGCAGGAGGCTTCGGCCACATGTGGTTATTTAAGGAGGAATTAAGGAAGGTTCTTGTTTAACTAGGAATGAAAGACAAACTGCACTCTTAACATAACTTTGTCTCTAGAGTCATATCCACTGGATGTTTGCAGTCAAAGATATATAGGCTTATTCTGTGTGAATGAGAGTTGTGGGTCATATCCCAGTGTGTTGTGTTCTCCTTTGCATAAAAAAGGGTAGTGTTGCACAAGATAAAGTTAGAGATAAAGATTCACAGTTCACAGATGTATGTGATACGAATAGAATTATTAACCACATGATTCTATTAGTTAGTACATCGATTGGATATTTGTCAGATATAAATTAACACTTAAAAAACAGTTTTAAATAGAAGGAATTCAATTCCACTTTTTTCTTCTACTTATGAAGTTTTCCATATAAACTTACTGGTTGTAATTATAAATATCTGGAGGGAGTTTAAGTATCTGAAATAAGGATGAGATATTCCAGGAAATAGATGTGGAGAAATGAGAAAAGCATGTTGGTTTCAGTCCAGATTTTGAACAGTGCTGGGAGCCATAAAATAACCATAAAATTGTTTAAAAGATATTTTTTCACATTTTATAGGGTCCTCCTGGCCCATCTGGTGAGGCTGGCCCACCAGGTCCTCCTGGTAAAAGAGTAAGTTTTAAAAATTCTTTATTTGAAATATGTACTAATTATCCATTCTGTGTATAAATTTATATAATATATACAAGCTGTAGGCAACATTATAATGGTACTGAAATATATAAGTCCTACAGAATAATTTCCTGAATTTGTCGAAATAATTATTAACATAGAACACACTTTAATTGACAGGTTTAATCTGTCACCATGAAAAGTAGTTTTACACTTCTCTGTGCTTAGATCTCCTCCTCTGTAAAAATGTCACAGGCTTTTTAAAAGACTCTGCAGATACCCTGAACTTCAGCTCATGGTGTTGTCTGAAGTCCAGTGCTTCTTGAAAGAATTATAGAAACCTTATTACAGTATCAATAGTATGAGCTCAGAAATCAGCATGTTGGCTTGCTTTACACTGTCAAACTACTCTGATCTGGAAACAATGGCTATATTTTAAAAAATAACTATAGTGAGATATAAAAATCTTGTTCAAAATATTGGCTACAAGGGAACCTAGGAGATGTGCTTTATTTCCTTTTCCCTATTATTACACTGTTTTTATAATAAAACAATCCTGTAGACCTGTCTCTTGCAGCTCTTCTATCAATATCCATTGTTTTCCTGAACCTTCTTTAGTCTATTTTTTAACCTGTCCATGAACAAAATGTGTGGTAAACATTAAAATGTTTTTCATAGTCTTATTTCCTCTTCAGTAATTCAAAAGCACAGAGCAATTGGAGCCACACTTGTTTTCTAATGGTAGCTTTATATTAGAAGGTATTCATACTATACATCTTCCTATACATAGAGTATGAACAGGTTTTAATTCCGTCTCTCAGAATTAGAGGAGCCTGGCACGCTACAGTCTGTGGGATCACAAAAAGTCAGACACAATTGAAGTGACTTATCATGCACTCAGGATATAAATTTGAGTCAATATTTACAACCAAACACTCCTCTGCCAGGAATGAACTTAGTTTGTAGTAAATATTGTCTTTGTTTTTTTTTACTTTAGGTTATTGTATTGGTTTTGCCATACATTGACATGAATCTGCCCCGGGTGTACATGTGTTCCCCGTCTTGAAACTCGCTCCTGCCTCCCTCCCCATCCCATCCCTCTGGTTCATCCCTTTACACCAGCCCTGATCATCCTGTATCATGTATTGAACCTGGACTGGTGATTCGTTTCACATATGATAATATACATGTTTCAATGCCATTCTCCCAAATCATCCCACCCTCACCCTTTCCCACAGAGTCCAGAAGACTATTCTATATATCTGTGTCTCTTTTGGAATACAATTTTATCCCACTGACCAAGTGCCTGTTTTAACTTTTCTCCACCTCTTCCTCCTTTTCTTTCTCATAATTATTATTATTTTATTTGTTTGCTCGTTTTCTTTTTGTTAGCAGGCCAAAAGCATAATCTTGATAGGAAAAGAAATATATCTCCAAACAACCATTGGGCTATTATTCTTACATACATTCTCAATCACTCAGTTGTGTTCAACCCTTTGTGACCCTATAGACTGTAGCCTGCCAGGTCCTCTGTCCATAAGATTCTCCAGGCAAGAATATTGGAGTGGGTTGCCATGACCTTCTCCAGGAGATCTTCCTGACCCAGAGATTAAACCCATCTCTTAAGTCTCCTGCATTAGCAGGCAGGTTCTTTAGCAGTAGCACCACCTGGGAAGCCCAGAAATACAACTTAGAATAAATTAATTTCTTTGAGTCTCAATTTTTCTCATTTATAAACTGGGAAAAATAATATTTAATGCTGGAGTGAAATTGAATTAATAAATGTATATTTAAATCATCTCATCTAGTAACTGGATTTATCAGGAGTTCAAAGAGTGAATGTTCCTCCTAAGGAGTTAAATATAAGTTTTTAATTACAGCATTTTTATAAATGAAACAAGCATATTACTTAAAATGTAGATAAGATAGGCATTTTCTTCTAATTTCTGAGTTCTGTAAATAGACATGAAAGTTCATTAGCAATGAATTTATAACTTTATAATTAATTACATTTTTGAAACATAGAATACTGTGATTCTGTTGAGGTGGATACATATTTGTATTATTTATTTATTTGATGTAAATGCATATAAACTCATGCAACATAAACTGGAAAGGAATTTCCTATGAGAACTACTGCCAGAAAACAGAGCATTAAATTCATGATGACTGTATATAACTTCAATAACATGGATTTGCTAAGCAATTTGCTCAGACCTAGTTTGAAAAATGTGCAAAGGAAGTACTTGGGAACTTTGCTGTATGTCTGTGAAGTAACCTTGTTTATGTACTGAAGGAACACAAACTCCTGAGCCTGAAGGGATAAGTGAAGTGAAAGTTGCTCAGTCATGTCTAACTCTTTGCGACCCCATGGACTATACAATCCACGGAATTCTCCAGGCCAGAATACTGGAGTGGGTGGAATTCTGCCTTCGCTAGCTTATGCATTCAGCCAGCAGGCAGTATTGTCTTTGATGCAAGAATCAATTTAAAATTCAGTTCAGTTCAGTCGCTCAGTCGTGTCCGACTCTTTGCAACCCCATGAACCGCAGCACGCCAGGCCTCCCTGTCCATCACCAATTCCTGGAGTCTACCCAAACCCATGTCCATTGAGTCGGTGATGCCATCCAACCATCTCATCCTCTATCGTCCCCTTCTCCTCCTGCCCTCAATCTTTCCCAGCATCAGGGTCTTTTCAAATGAGTCAGCTCTTCTCATCAGGTGGCCAAAGTATTGGAATCTCAGCTTCAACATCAGTCCTTCCAATGAACACCCAGAACTGATGTCCTTTAGGATGGACATGTTGGATCTCCTTGCAGTCCAAGGGATTCTTAAGAGTCTTCTCCAACACCACAGTTCAAAAGCATTTAAAATTGCCTTTGTGGAAACAGCAAAAACATTCCGATACAATAATTATAATATCTGATCTATACACTTATGACTTAATTAAATTTGGAATTTCCTTACCATTTATTTCCCTTTAGTTCATGGGAAAGTATAATTTTAAGTAAGCTTCGTATGTAATTTGTGGAAATTATTATTTCTCTTATCCTTTGTTTCCCTACATTGGACACAACACAAAAGTAGATCAGTAACAATTTTGCTACAACATCTCATAGCAGAAATAACAATGAATAGAAGTGTGTTGAAAAGTATTTTATTTCCCTTGAGGGAATCTTACAAATAAATGATAATAAACTTTCCTGATAGAATATTGATTGCAATGTTGTGAGTAACAGTGATATTAAGAAACATCATTCTAACAGTTATTGAAGAGGTAGGAAAATTAAGTTGCCATTTGTAGTACATGTCCCTTCTGTCATGCATTTTAATACTTGAGAATAAACATATATTTCCTAAAGGCACTAGAAGACTACAGTTTATATCAATAAGCCATTGGATTTTAATCCTCCAGTTATCATTATAGCTGTTTGAAACCAAGAGCTAGTTCAAAACCCTTATACTGAAAAAACATCTACAGATGACTAAACTGATTTAAACATTATAATTTGAAAATGCATATACCAAATGGAATTTTAAGGAGTTTATCTCATTTTTGCCCAAGGAAAATTTGTAAAAAATTAAAGCAATAACTGATATTGTTAATTGATAGAAATATTGAGGAAATTTTAACCAATTCTATATGATTAATTGATAGAAATATTGAGGAAATTTTAACCAATTCTATATGCTCATATATAACATATATATGTTATATGCCTTTCTGCATGGATGTGGATGGTCAGAAGATAAAATGTTATAAGGAAACATCCCTTCCATATCTACCTACCCTAAGATAAAGATCAGATATTAGGTTCTTAGGAAAGTCTTCCTATTGCCAAACTAGATCAGTATACCTTTCTCATACACCTATTTCATCTCCCTGTGTTTTACAATGTACTGTATTTGTTAATTTTGTCTTCTTTCTTTAAACTTTGTGAATTTCTTAGAGTTTCACCCTTTTTCTTCCATTCTCCAGGCACAGTACATTTCTGGCATCTAAGAAAGTTTTAATTATTTGCAGCATGTATGGAATATTGTGTAAATTATAGAATAATATTGTAAAATGTGAATAGAGGAAAGGACTATATTATACATTTTGAAAGTGAAGTGAAAGTGTTAGTTGCTCAGTTGTTTCCGACTCTGCGATTCCATGGACTGTAGCCAATCAGGCTCCTCTGTCCATGGGATTCTCCAGGCAAGAATACTGGAGTGGGTAGCCTTTCCCTTCTCCAGGGGATCTTCCCAACCCAGGGATCAAACCCTGGTTTCCCACAAGTCAGGTAGATTCTTTAATCCAATTGACCCACCAGGGAAGCCCAAGAATACTGGAGTGGGTAGCCTATCCCTTCTCCAGTGGATCTTCCTGACCCAGGAATCAAACTGGGGTTTCCTGCATTGCAGGCGGATTCTTTACCAGCTGAGCTACCAGAGAAGTCCATTGTATATCTTATATAATGTATATTTCTCACAGCAAGAAAAATCTTGCATAGCAGTGATTACTGATTTACAAGAACCTATTTTATTTTATCATGTTTTATGAGAAGTTTTCCAATCAGAACACTCATTACTTCATGATAGTTCAGTTCAGTTCAGTCTCTCAGTCGTGTCCGACTCTTTGCGACAACATGAATCACAGCACGCCAGGCCTCCCGGTCCATCACCAACTCCCAGAGTTCACTCAAACTCATGTCCATCGAGTCGGTGATGCCATCCATCCATCTCATTCTCTGTTTTCCCCTTCTCCTTCTGCCCTCAATCCCTGCCAGCATCACTGCATTAAGTCTTTGCCTCTCTGTTTACGCAGATATCTGAGAAAGAAATGACTAAAACAAGAATTTGTCCATAGGCATTGTTTAGTTTTCTTTTTTTAAGAAAACTGCCTATTCTCTTAGAAAAATTACATTATCCGTTTTCACTCTTGTCTGTCTTAAAAATAAACCTGTTTCATCTAGAAAAAAATATAAAGAATAAGTGAAAACTGGGAAAAATGAGATAAAGAACAGATCAGAGTCATTTAATGTGTATTTCCACCAAGATAGACATTAGACATTCATTCAAAGAGGAAAGAAATCCTTTTAGGATGAAAAACTTTCTATTAAATCACAGTTTTGTAGCTGTGCTGTAAATTTAAATTTTCCAGGCTTTTCAAACTCAAATTTTCTTTTCTCCCTTGCAGTAAATGCAACATTTTTGTTACATTTTAGATTGTTGATGACTTACTTTTTCTAAAGCCGGATATTTATATATCTTTTGTATTATAAAGTTCATGGGTGTAAATTCAGTCTCGAAGTTAATACCTTTATGTCACTATAGTAAGGTAAAATCTTCACAGAATAAAGAAAAGCCCATTATTCATTGAATCTCATTTCTATTCCCCAAATTATAATCATTATGGCTATTTTACCCACTGTCCTTCCCTGATGGCTCAGATGGTAAAGATCTGCCTGCAATGTGGGAGACCCAGATTCCATCCTTGGGTGGGAAGATCCCCTAGAGAAGGAAATGGCAACCCACTCCAAGTATTCTTGCATGGAGGATTGCATGGACAAAGGCTACAGTCCTTGGGGTCACAAAGTCAGACAGGACTGAGAGACTAACACTTTCACACTTGAATAAGTTAATATTTTAGCCATCATACCAATATTTTTAATTGATGTATAATTGACTTACAATATTATATGTTTCACTGTACAACATAGTGATTGGATATTTTATACATTATAATATAATCATCACAATAAGTTTAGCTACCATCTGCACACCAAAATATGACTCAACTCTTTAACATTAAGAAATATTTGAAGCTTATGCTTCTATGGAAAAGTACTCTTGCATAAATAGTATGAAATTCAAAAAATACATTTAAGTTTCAATGCCTATATTATTGTTAACAAATTACTGCTTGAATTGTAAACAAGAGACTGCTTACAGAATTTATACATTTCTTATTTTGGGGTCAAGGAACAAGGAATGTCTAATAATAGATGAAGCTACACTGATAATATTGAGAAAATAATTACTGATGATATATTCATTGCCTCTCTCAGAGATAGATGAGTTCATAGAACTCTGAATTTGATGAAGTGCTTGATTCAGTTCAGTTCAGTTCAAAAGTGCTTGATACTCATTTTAAATGTGGATTTTAAAGACCCAATGAAAGGCTAGCATTTATTCACCAGTAGAATATTAATTAAAGCATCTGGAAGAAATTCATCCTCCCTCACCTTGCGTCCACCAATTAATATTGTCTCTTCTACTCTCCCCAAACTCCAACCTCAATCTTATTTGATGATTTTTAACACGATTCATAGCAAAAATTAAGTAAACAAATGAAAAGCAGGAAAGTCTGGGGCGAAATGAAATATTACAATTTCCTAGAGATCATTAATTTTCTTTTTAAACTTCCTGTACTTATGTTCAAACTTGTGTAAAAATTTTCATCAAAATTAAGATTCAGGTTGAATCTTAATGTTTGTTAAGTAATAATAAACATCAATGAATTAGTGAAAATGAAATAAATATTTTATAATCCAGTCATAAATTTGTTATGTCTTAGAATGAATTTGTTAGGAATATATACATTGTTTAGGGCTTCCCTGGTGGCTCAGAGGTTAAAGCATCTGCCTCCAATGCGGGAGACCCAGGTTCGATCCCTGGGTTGGGAAGATCCCCTGGAGAAGGAAATGGTAATCCACTCCAGTATTCTTGCCTGGAGAATCCCATGGACGGAGAAGCCTGGTAGGCTACAGTCCGCGGGGTCGCAAAGAGTCGTACACAACTGAGCGACTGAATGGAACGGATATACATTGTTTATCCCACCACAGCAAGAGGGCAGAACCACTCTTACTGATTGGACTGTCAAACCAAATGCCCTGCTTGTGTTGACTTGAAAGATTTCTAAGAGATGCCATTGGTGAAAATATCAATGGTCTAAATATAATGAGTAGGAACAAAATTTATATACAGTGGGAATTATAGCATATTTCTAGCTTCAAAGATTTTTGTTTTTTTGATACCTTGACTATTATATTGAAGTTATGTAATATAAATGATTCCTCTTTACCTATTTGTTATGAAATATAAATGATTCCTTTTTACCTATTTGTTATGAAGCTTAGAAATATCAAGTTTTATATTTCACCGATGACCAAGGAAACGTAAGAAGGAAATCTGGATGTCAAATTTCAAGATCTGACCACATAGTACAGGATCATATTATACAATATCTTTTTAATTGACTTTCAATTTTCTAGTTAAAACAAGTAATTTAAAAGATTGAGTTCATACTTTGTAGGTGTTATAAACCTGAAAAGTATGAAATAAATAATCTGTTGAAATGATATTTGTAAATGTATTTTGAAAATCAGTTTCATTTGCCTCGATTCTTAAGTTGCCAACAGGGTGAAAAATGTTGGTAAAATACTTTAATTTTGAATTTATATAGAATAACAATAACCAATCAATTTAGTAATAATAAAAGCAATAACTAATATTTGTAGTGTTTTTATGTCTCAGGTACTGTTATACACCCTTTAAATTTATCAATTCATTGAATTCTCATGATGATGCTGGGAGATAGCTGCTATTATAATACACATTATTCAGAGAAGTAAACTGAATCACTCACAGTAACTGGCCAAAGATCACAAAGCTAGTTGATGGCAGAGCCAGGATTTGAATCTAGGAAGTCTGAATCCAGGCTTTAGGTTCTTAAACCCCAGATTCCATACCTGTATTTGATACTGCTCTATTGGGAAGTTCACAAAACACTTCTTCATGTGTTGCATCATTTAAATTTTACAACAATTCTATAACAAGAGAATTCTTATTAATAATATTTTAGGCATCGCCGACTCTATGGACATGAGTTTGAGTGAGCTCCAGGAGTTGGTGATGGACAGGGAAGCCTGGTGTGCTGCAGTCCATGGGGTTTCAAAGAGTCAGACACTACTGAGTGACTGAACTGAACTGAACATTTTAGGATGAAAGAAATCAAGTTCAAAAATACTAATAATTGGTTAAAAGTCACATAGCTAATAAAAAAGAGCTGAAGAGAAATAGGTAGACCAATACCTCACAAAGATAGAAAACTATATGTGTGTGTGTGTGTGTGTGTGTGTGTATGGAGGAGCATTATGAAAATCTTTAAATATATATAATTAGCATTTCTCCATAGCAATCCATGCAGCTATACAAAAGTTATGCAAATAGCAGTATATCTTGTTAAGTTTTTGGATGACATATGGAGTGTGAAGATTTTTTTCTGTTTTCTCTAATACTAGGTTTGTAAAAGTCATACTATTTTTATCCCACTAAATTATAATGTCAGAGAATAAAAAGTCAGTATCTGATGACCAACAAGACTTTAAATGTTGTACTATTCCAGTTTGAAAATGATCTTATGAAAACGTGTAACATATGGATCTTCTGAGATTAAGAAAGGACCCAGTCTAAAACACATATAATGATGGAAGTCAAATCTGAAACTCTCAATTAATTTCTAATTATACAACATAATAAATGATAACTGAGTAACACACTAAGAGTTGACTAAGAATTAACATTTCTTTAAAATATTTATCTTTATTGTTTCCTTACATTATTGTGATGTGATTATCTATATCAATCTGTGCTTCATTTGTGCTTATTATTCTACCTAAACTTTGTACATCAAAGGGGTTTTGAGTTTTCTGTTTCTTAAACTAAATTACTATAGAAAAATCACAATTTATTAGACTCTCACCAATTAAGTTGGGGTATTTATAAATAAGATCTCAGTTGTACTATTTTTATATGCTATATGTATTTTAAGTGAAATTCTGTGTTTGTAGGGTCCTCCTGGAGCTGCAGGGGCAGAGGGAAGGCAAGGTGAAAAAGGTGCTAAGGTAAAACATACACTATAGGTATCATGTTTGAAAATCTCATGTGTATATTGACAACAACTATTTCAATACTTTTCATAAAATAATAAAATGTCTGTCTTCATTATTAATGTATCCACATATTTTATTTTCTAACAGGGAGAAGCAGGAGCTGAGGGTCCTCCAGGAAAAACTGGCCCGGTTGGTCCTCAAGGACCAGCCGGAAAGCCTGGTCCAGAGGGTCTTCGAGGCATCCCTGGCCCTGTGGTGAGCATCTGTGCTGAAAGTTGTCATTTTGAGAATAATGTCTTATTTCTAAGAAATATTATGGGTGAAAATATTTGTCAGCATTATTATATAAATTATTGTATATGGTGAATATTGTATATGTATATGTAGTATGTAATAATTATAGCCAGAGCCCCTGAGAATGTTTAAGTATGTCATTTATTTAATAAGTACATAATGAAATTCTAAATTATAAAGGTAGAATAGAAAGCTAAACCCTAAGATCTCAAAGATGTAAGGCTTTTATACACGCAGTCATCCATGTGTGTGTATGTGCATGTAGACATACAAACAGCAAGTAAAAAGACTCAAAAATTGCTTACAATATTTGTAGATGTTCTCCATATGATGGAATTCATAGATGTTGTTTGCTTTCTTTCTTTTTTGCATTACCAAAATTAAAGAAAAATACTATATCTCCTTCTGTTAATTTAAAAAATCTGTCATGTTTCTTTTTCCACAGGGAGAACAAGGTCTCCCTGGAGCCGCAGGCCAAGATGGGCCACCTGGTCCTTTGGTGAGTAGCACGTTTTTCTGTTGTTAGAATTTCAGAAATGATATTGTTTATAAGCTAGAATCCCTAAAATTTTGTCTGGTAAATTGGTTTATAAATTGTAGAGTATTCAAGGAAGTGTATTACTCAGACCAAAATAAAAAGAGGAAAATAATTCTAACTGATAAGTTACTTAGAAAATATGCCCTTGATCAAAAGATCTTTTCTATCTTATGTCCATTGGATGCAAAAAAAAAAAAATTTCATTCTGAATAAAATGCCACTAATGGCCCAGCCAGTTCTTTTCCAAATGTGGATGGTTCCCCTAAATGCATAAATTACAGTTTCCTGGCACTTCATTTAAAAGAATAGCATTGGCACAGGCATACAGTGATTCTTTCACCAAATAAATTGTTCTGTTCATGAGTCATATGGGCTGAAAGATAAAGCATTAACCCTCGTGAGTGAAGAGAGGTACAATTATTACAACACAGAATCTTGGTTACTATCATAAATTGTATATGCAACCAACACACTTGAGAAATTCAATAAAGCATTTAGTTGACTAGCATAGAGGCTATGCTTGCTATAAAATTTAGGCAGAAAGTGAGAATCCAAGACCTGCCTTTAAAATTATTGCCTACTGGGTGACAGATTCTATTTCATGGTAGAGATATTTTAACTTCATTGTCCAAAAATAGTAATATGCAAAGGGATTAATTAAAACAGGAAGCAAGACATTTAGCGCTATTCAAGTATAGTATGTCTACACGTGCTCAATTGCTCAGTCATGTTCAACTCTTTGCAACCTCATGGATTGCAGCCTGCCAGGTGCCTCTGTCCGTGGGATTCCCAGGCAAGAATACTGGAGTGGGCTGCCACTTCCTCCTCCAGGGTGTCTTCCTGACCCAGGGATCAAACCCACATCTCCTGCATTGGCAGGTGGATTCTTTACCCCTGAGCCACCTGGGAAACCCCTCAGGTATAATGTATATCAGTTCAAATAGTCAGGTTTGTCTATAGAAATTTTACAAAACTGCCTCTTCTCATGAGTATATCAACTACCTCAGATATATGTACGTGCTGAGAAAGGCATCGAAACTAGTATCCGCAATCTTAATCATTCAGGAGAACTTGGCCATTTTTTTTTTTTGGTAAAAATATCACAAAAATTTCCTCTAACATTCCAGGCATTAGTGTTATGGAGATTATTTTTTTAACTTGCTTCGAAAAGTTAAAGATCACTTATTTTAATAAATAGATAAAAGTTATCAAATTTTGAGGAGATCATGAAATCTGCACATGACCCCACTGGCTTTGGAACAGGGACTTGACAAAATAGGATCATCAGTTCCATGTCTGCATCACTATTTAGAGAATATTCTTCTTAGATATGTTAAATTCCTAAGTGCACAGAGTCATAGCCTTGGAAAAAAGTACTCCACCTTAATACCACCCTAAAATTTGCCAAAGATTTTTTTGGTTATTTCAGATTTTCCAGTAAGTATTCTGACCTTTTTCCAGATGTAATAAAAAGCATCAAGCTGGAGATTTCCTTCAGCTAATATTAAAAATAAAACCATCAGACATACCACCTGATTTTAGCTTGCAAAAGTTTATAATTCTGAATGTTAGCTAAATAACTCACACCCTTTTCCACAGTAGAATGGCAAGCAACAGAACTGAGCAACATGGGTGCCATTCCTTTTTCTGGCTGTTTTTTGTTTGTTTGTTTGTTTTATCAGAGAGTATTTGGATTGAGAATCTGTTGTAGCTTTTTCATACCATCAAACAGTTTGTGATAATTTTGATGAAAATGCTACTTGGTCCTCAGGAGATGAGGATGAGTGGAGAAATCATCTTCAGGATGCATTTTATAACAATTTAATGAACTTTTCAGTTCAACTAAGAAATACATGTTCTAGTAGGCAATTTTGGATTTGAATGAGAAGTAGCATATCATGATTAGAGGTTAAGGTCATCAACTCCCACCCTGAATGAGTTTTAAGAAAGTTATTCAATTTTTTTAAGCTTTAGGTTTCTCATCTGTAAAATGAGAATTTAAGTAGCATCTATCTTATAGGATATTATGATGTTAAAATGAATTAAATGGGGATATTAATATATTTTTATCCATGGAGTTCTTACGTTGATTAAATGAGCTATTCCTAAAAAACAAAACAAAACTGAAGCAACTTAGATCACTTGCTATATAAGTAACAATTTAACAACTTTATATTAATATTTGGATTGGAAATTCTTTGGGTTGCTGCTGCTGCTGCTAAGTCACTTCAGTCGTGTCCGACTCTGTGTGACCCCATAGACGGAAGCCCACCAGGCTCCCCCATCCCTGGGATTCTCCAGGCAAGAACACTGGAGTGGGTTGCCATTTCCTTCTCCAGTGTATGAAAGTGAAAAGTGGAAGTGGACTCACTCAGTCGTGTCCGATGCTTAGCGACCCCACGGACTGCAGCCTACCAGGCTCCTCCATCCATGGAATTTTCTAGGCAAGAGTACTGGAGTGGCTTGCCATTGCCTTTTCCGTCTTTGGGCTATAGTGAAACAAATATTTCATTTCTATTTCACTGTATGTGGGCTTCCTGGGTGGCTCAGATGATGAAGAATGTGCCTGCAATGCACATTCCCTGTGTTGGGAACATCCCCTGAAGAAGGGAATGTCAACCCACTCCAGTATTCTTGGCTGGAGAATTTCATGGACAGAGAAGCCTGGTGGGTTACAGTCTATGGGGTTGCGAAGAGTCAGGCTCAACAGTAACTAACACCTCACTATATGTAGTTCTTTCATAGGCCTGGTTTTTCTTTAATTATCCCAATTCTATAAATAAAGCTCTGAGATAACAAAGAACAAACATTTTAAAATTCATAAAATGATAGCTGGTATCTCACCATTCTATATGATCAGCTCTACTAGAGTTTATATATGGTACAATGTTTACTTATTACTTCAAAATTTAGATATTTCTCATGGCAAAATTTAAGCTTCTACATATGCATGAATTTTATATACAGTTAAATATTCAACTATCATATGGAACTGAAAGTAGATAAACAGTATGTGTGAAAGCTAAAAGAAAGCTATAGACAATGATGAGATTTTATAAAGAATTTTATTTGAGGTTTTTGAAGTTGAACTTTTTTGTTGTGTTGTTTTTGTTTTGTTTTTCAGAAAATAGAAAAAATCAAACGGGAATAAAATTGAGTGCTTTAGAGAACTGTAATTGTTGCTATATTCTCCTCTCTGCTGCATAGTCAAACATGATTTAAAAATTTTATATTAATTTTTATTTTACTTTTTAAGGCATAATTAGCATATATTTTAGTTTAAAATATTTATTTTGTTTCATAATATTTTATTTTAAGAACTATTTGTTCCAGTGTAGCTGAAAAATTGTTTAGTATTTGTACAAGTTTACCTTATCATACATTAATTCTTTTTCATGCTTATAAGTAAAATAGATAATAACATTATTTTTTAAGCCATAAATGGTAGGATGGGTTACTGAATTAGATTTAAAATTTTTAAATGCTACATTTAACTTACCTGTAAACAGGTTTGAGATGTGTAGCATTCCATAATGATTAAGCAGGTTTAAACCACAAAACATTTGCTTTTCACCAAATTAAATGTTATTTTACAATACTACTTTCTAAATAAAGAGTAGGATCTGAATTTTCTTTAAATTTTAATGCACTAGAATTTTGAGATGCATAGTAAAGCAAATATTGTGTACAGCATGATACAGCAGGGGAAAATATTTGATTGTGTATTCTAGACACCTAAGAATGTATCATCCCTATTTGCCTTTTCACTTTATTACTTATGAATTATGTATTTCATAGGATTTTTCAATTTACAATCTTCTAAAGAGGAAATAGAAAATATGTGTACCTGAAATAGCATGTTTATATGCAGAGTTGATATTTTTGATATGTTCCAGGTTCAGAGGATTTTTATAACTGCTATCACATCACAACTTGCCAATGTCTATTTCCAACTGATGAAAACAAGAAACTGACTTTGCTTGGCAAATGCCTCCTTAGATATAGCTTGCAATTTTATGATATTATTAGCTTAAAAGAATTAACATTCATTTCCTGTAACTCTTTCATGAAAAATATTTATAGAAATGATTTGAAAGCATTACAAACACAAATAACTTCTAGTATGTTTCCCATTACCCTGAGCATTTAGAATCTGTAGTGTTTCTTTTTTTTTTTTTGCCATTATAGCTTTTACTATTAGAATGTCATGAGAAAGCTGATTAATAACTGTCTGATAAGCATATCAGAAACAACAATTCATATTTCCATATATTTCACTATATGTAGTGCTTTCATAGGCCTGTTTTTTCTTTCTCTATCACAATTCTCTAACACAGTTATTATTAGAATAATTTATAAATAAAACTCTGAGATAAGAAGGAACAGACTCAGGAATACCCGACTAATGAGTGGTAGACCTGAGATGCTGAATGAAGCAGTGATTAGAATATCAGTGTTCATCAAGTGACATCCCTATTAGTTCTCTCACTTACAGCAAAATTTCTGTGTTTATTGCCTACCAGAGAGAGCTTGAATATAAAATAAGAGGAAAGAAAGAAAAAAATATGGCCTCTTTAAATAGCTTTTGTATTTCAATCTAAAGAATTTATTTACTTTTTACTGATATATGTCAATTTTAACCAATAGTTTTAGATGGGTTCAGGCTACTGGTTCAGGTATATGGTTCTTTCATGAAATTACATATTTCTTAGAACTATTTTTTCATGCTTTTTTATGTCACCTGTGCTAACATATAGAATGTTTGGCATCTGTCCTGATGGTCACATGACCTCAAGGAATTATTTCATTATTTTCATTACTCATTTATATTATTCCTTTAAAATTGTGCTATTAGGCAACATTAATTTCCTAACCAATAATTTACCGGGCCTTTCTGATGAGATCAGAAAAATGCTGATGCAAATATACTTACTTAATCTTAAAATTATTGAACTAGTGGGACTAAATAAGTAATGCTTTTATTTTAACATAAGTGACATTCTTTATGCTATTCATTTTCATATTGATTTAACAGATTTGGGACCTAATGCCACAGAATCTGGAGAAGGAAATGGCAACCCACTCCAGTGTTCTTGCCTGGAGAATCCCAGGGATGGGGGAGCCTGGTGGGCTGCCGTCTATGGGGTCGCACAGAGTCGGACACGACTGAAGCGACTTAGCAGCAACAGCAGCAGCAGCAGCCACAGAATCATTTTTCTCAAACTCTAATGAATAATAAACCTATGAAACAGATTGCTGGTCTCTAACTCCAGAATTTCAGATTCAGTTAGTCTAGACAAGTCTCTGAATTTGCTTCTCTATTACATTCACAAAGGGCTTCTCCGATGGCTCTGTGGTAAAGAATCTGTCTGCAATTCAGGAGATGCAGGTTCGATCCCTGGGTTGGGAAGACCCCTTGGAAGAGGGCATGGCAACCCACTTCGGTATTTCCACCTGGAGAATCCCATGGACAGAGAAGCCTTAGGCCACAGTTTCTGGTATCACGATACGCCTGAGCATGCACACACGCAAAATACCTTCATAAGTGGTGATAATGCTTCTGGTCTGAGGATCACACTTTGAGATCATCCACTTTGATACAGTATTAGCAAATGAGATGAAAGTCCAGTGTTAGAATTTAGCCTTAGAATATTCCTGAAAGTGAATTTGGTAATTTTTTTAACAAAGTAGCATGATTATTTATTAATTACACAAAAAAGAATCTAAACTGAATTCATAACAAATCTACATCTGAGGATTAATAACTTTTTCTTTATAAGAATATTATTAGACACATTTACATTTAAAATTGCATGTAATTTCTATAAAAATAATTTTATCTATTGTCAATAGAATGATATAGGGAAATTGTTCACTTTTATATCAATACTAACAATTTCAGATTAATTCATGTAGTGCAGTGTTAGTCTCTCAGTCACGTCCAACTCTTTACAACCCTGTGGGCTCTAGTCAGAGGGTCCACTGTCCATGGAATTCTTCCGGCCAGAATAGCTTGTTATTCCATTATCCAGGTGATTTTACCAACCCAGGGGTCCAACATGCATCTCCTGTTTCTCCTGCTTTGGGAAACGGGTTCTTTACCACTGCACCACCAAAACAAATTTAAATATTTCTGGTAACAGTCCAAAACACTGTTGTTACACAGGACTAATTTATACTAATATTTTTCTTACCTTTCTCTGATATTCAAGATTTCAGTTTGAGGAGAAGACTTGAAAAACTAAAGAATGGAAAGCGTTTATCTATGCAATTTCACAGTGGCCCCTTGAGACAGAAATTATAATCCTTGGTTTACAGATGAAAGAACTGAAGTTCTCTTTGGTCAGCTAAACTGCTGATAAGAGAAGATGGCTTCTATCCCAATTCTATCGGATTCTCCGTAGTTTTTATATTACATCACATTATTTAGATTAGATCCCCATGGCCCTTAATACGTTAAATTCATAAAGATGATGGACTAAGACTTACTGTGCTCTTTCACACTGAAAACTCAGATTGTCTAGAAAGGGAAAAAATACTTATGGTAGCTTTGCAAAAGATACTACAATGAAGACTAATCATATAGCTTGATCAAAGTTAAAACAATTTGATTTCTAAGTGCTGTGTTAAAATCTTTACTGAAATTATAATTCAAATAGTTCAATTCAGTCTATATAATTCAAACTCATAGAGAAAAATTTATATTTTGCCTTTGTTTCTTGATGCAGTATTTGTTGTAAGCAGTAGTGACTCAAGTGCTATAGCTTTATCCTGGCCTTTTTTTCATCCATCACCTACTTGTAAACCATCTGCTTGCATAGTTCAACATGCTGTAATTTCAGAACAAGAACCTTAGTTTGTGTTGAAGTACACTAGTTTTTATATCTAAAAGTTTGTTTAAAAGACATTATGAATATTTTTATGCTGAGAGGCCAGGACTAAGAGTTAGTTGCTAAAATCATTCTGTAATTTTCATTACAATATAATTTAACTCAAATGGGTAAATGGCTTACCCTTGGATTTTAAAAAAGATTAAATAATTAAAATATAGGTATAATATGAATAAAGTGAATTTTTTTTTTACATTTAGAGATTATTTAGATTAGAAATTCAATTTAGGAATTATGGCTAAAAATGCTTTCTTGGGAGTTTGCTTAGCCAAATGGCTAACAATGGTCAGTTGACTGTCAAACATTTTATTGAAGGCTTTTCCTTTAAATTTTACTGGCAATATTATAACCTTTGACTTTGAGTTTAGCACTAAAATACTTGATTAAATAAATGTAAAATTTGGAAACTTCTTTTCTAAAATTAATTAAAAATGCTTTTTTTCTTTTAAATCATGTCCTATTTTTAACTTCATATTTATTTAAATAAACTTACCAATACTATTTTTTTTTATTATGGTTACATATTAAACCATGGAGTTTTAGTGCACAAAATTATTTATAATCCTAAAAAGTAAATGCTGGTTTTTATCAGTTATCTTGAACCTGCTCAATATTAGTTATCTTGAACCTTATCATATTATTACAACCAGCTTTTCCTGTTTTTGTTTTCCTCGGATAATGAGATTCTCTAATTTGCACATACTCTATGTATGTTTGTTATTTCTTATTATTTAGGGACCTCCTGGCTTACCTGGTCTCAAAGGTGACCCTGGCTCCAAGGGTGAAAAGGTGAGAATAAAATAATTTATTATTACACTGTTGATATCCTAATTGCAGAGGCTACAATTATGCACATTAAAATCACTCAAAAGGAAATTTCAAGGAATTCCTTTGTCATTCTAACCAAGGAAAATGCTGTCAATCCTTAGCTTCCAAGAGGAATTCAGAAAAGAGAAAATAATGATGAAAAATTTACCAGAACTTAGTGTTATATTAGTCAATGTTCCTTTGTAGGAACCATATGGAGAAAGCATATGGTTATACTAAAATAGCTGTTCAGAAAATAAACAGAATAACAAAGTGCCCATTTTTTCATGTTTTTAAACATGAAAATAAAAATTTTAAACTAGACTGTCCTTCAGATGGTAATTTTAAAGATATGTGTGCTCTATTGAATCAAATAATTAAAGAAAATAAAACATTTTTAGAGTGACATTAATATTTTTGAATTATTTTTGTTTGTAAATATTTCTTAGGTACTGAAAAATCTCTGAAGAATAGAAATCATTATATTTTTTTTAATTTAATTTTTTTAAGCACCAAAAACATTGTCTTGGGTTATAGCCAATTAGCAATGTTGTTTTAGTTTCAGGTGAACAGAAAGGACTTAGCCATACATATACATTATCCAATGCTTATTAAAGCAAAGAATTTTCTGTTGTTTATTTCATCAATATTAAATATGGTCATTATTGGCCTTTTAGTTAAAGGAATTCCCTTTAAGTAAACACAGCACTGAAGGTAATACTTTCAGAAAGCATTTTGTTCAATAATACATATTCCTAACCCTTAATGAAGGTCTCATATCATACAATCAGTAAATGATCCTATTAGGTGAGGAGGAAAAGGTTCTTAATCCTATATTTTATTCAGAAAGGGTTAAAATTTTTAATGTATTTTTTTATTCTTATATTTCATGAATTTAATTTACAGTTATTTTATGACTATAACTTAATACATGGTTGCAATTTATACATCATTAAAATTTCTTTGCCTTTCAAAGGGACATCCTGGTTTAATTGGCCTAATTGGTCCTCCAGGAGAACAAGGTGAAAAGGGTGACAGAGGACTCCCTGGAACTCAAGGATCTCCAGGAGCAAAGGGAGATGGAGTGAGTAAAGATCTAACTTATTTTCCTACTCCTTTCCAATCATACAAGCAGTACACCCACACACCTGCACACATTCCTTTAAACATGACCAAGGAAATGATTCAGAGGGTCTAATCTCCTTAAGTCAATGATGTTTTCAAAACAAAATTTATTCAACTTTAGAGTGAATAAATAAAAATTATGAAAATTGGAAACCATAAAAATTATGCTTCAGTAGTCAATTACACAAACGTTCATTGAATCTTCAACACATACAAATCATTATTCTCAAGGCCACAGGACCATAAAGATATATATATAGAGAGATATTGCAGCAAAATGGAAAAAAATATGCATTATCTGGCAAAAGCTATTTCTTAGATTTAAAATGAAAAATTTTAAGCCATTTTTCTGTATTTCTGCACTGTCTAAATTTTGCAGTGTGTGTTGTTATGTAACATATAAAAATGGAGTCACTGAGAAAAACTTTGATTTTTATGAAATTTCTCTGTAGGGAATTCCAGGTCCTGCAGGTCCCATAGGCCCACCTGGTCCTCCAGGCTTACCAGTAAGTACAAGACAGAAGACTTTTACAAGGTTAACTTATAAATAAATCAAAGAGACATAGATTCTCTAGATTTTTATGTCTACTTTTGCTTTTGCATTTTTTAGGGTCCTCAAGGTCCAAAGGGCACTAAAGGCTCTACGGTAAGTACCTTTCCCTTGGCATTTAAATTTTTCAGTGATGCCTACTGAAATGCTTTGGTCTCCATTTATCTTGTTGCTTATTCTTTCTAATAGGGACCCGCTGGCCAAAAGGGTGACAGTGGTCTTCCAGGGCCTCCTGGGCCTCCGGTAAGTGCATGGTAACGAGAGTAATATTTTGGCAATTAGCATCTTGAGACTGCCAGTGATTTCTCTGAATTTATAAGAATGAAAAAACACATTCTGTCAAAGTACTGATTTTCTAGGAAACAGGAACTACCTTAATTAAGTACTTAGGTCTGCATGCCAACACGTGTCTTTTAATTGGACTTCCCTAGTAGCTCAGATAATAAAGTGTCTGCCTGCAAATTGGATTCACTCTTTGAATATAAAGATACCATAACTATACATTATAATATCTTGCTTTCTTTTTCAAGAAAATCATTTATTTTTATATCTCATTTTCATGAAAACAACTGCTTGTATGCCACAAAGATATATTAATACCTAACTAGGAATAAAAAGTAAAGTTCAGATACTTGGCATTTTTTTCATACTGCATATAATGATAATAATAGCTACCACTTATTAAATTTGACATTTACCAGGGTTCACACAACTAGTACCTTAGATCCATGTGACAAAATTTGAGATTTTCTTCTTGAACTTGTTTCTAAGCTATATGAGTACTAATTTACTGCAATGACAGTAACAAAGAATCAAAAACTAGATGGTTCAAAGGATAGAAATGTTTTGTCTGACAAATTTAGAAGGCAGAAGTCCTAGAACAGAGTGTCAGAAGTATTGTTTCTTTCTGAGGTATTGTGTGAGGGAAAGATCTGTTGGAAATTTCTCTCCTTAGTTTGTAGAAGGCTGTCTTCTTATGTCTTTTCACATGGTCTTCTGACTATGCATGTCTCTGTGCCAGCTTTTTCCATTTTAGAATGATACCAGTCATATCGGAATAAGAACCACCCTGATGCCCTCATGTTCACTTTAATAATTATATCTACAGCCACCCGATTTCTAAATAAAGTCTTCCTCTCAGTTACTGTGGCTTTGAAATGCTACACATGGATTTTTTATGGGATAGAATTCAATCCATAAAAGTACAGATTAACTATTTGATGTAGTTCTACTCATAGATATGTAAATTCAAGTCTGATTGTACTTCTTTGTTTATATATACAGCTATAAATGTTGGGAACCAGCTAATGTGTATTTTTAAATGTGATATAAATTGTTATCAAGTACCGTAGACATCTCATATAACACAAGAACCTAAAAATGTTGTTTTAATCTTCAGAGACTAAAGTCTAGTTGCAGGGATAGGACATGAAAATGAGGACTAGTTAGTAAATAAAAAAGTAATATATATAATATATCTCCACACAAATCTGTGCTTGTATAGAAAAAGGTCCAGAAGTCATCTGATTTTTGTGCCTACCTTGATATCGCCACTAGATTCTTTTTAAATAATTCGCAAAGTTTATATATAAAGATATATACATATAATAAATATATATAAGCAATTAGAGAAAACTTTAAAAATAGGGGAAACATTGAAAGGCTAAACAAACTGTAATCTCTTATAACATAATCAGTAATAATTAATATTTGCAGAATATAACATGCACATCATCTCTTTTACAGGGTCCACCAGGTGAAGTCATACAGCCTTTACCAATCTTGTCACCCAAAAAAACAAGAAGACATGCTGAAAGCATGCAAGCAGATGCAGGTGATAATATTCTGGATTACAATGATGGAATGGAGGAAATATTTGGTTCCCTCAATTCCTTGAAACAAGACATCGAGCATATGAAGTTTCCAATGGGGACACAGACCAATCCAGCCCGAACTTGCAAAGATCTGCAACTCAGCCACCCCGACTTCCCAGATGGTATGTTAATAATACATGACCAAGTGAATGTCCTGAGCTTCTAAGTTACTGAGATGCATTGTCAGCTCATTCATTCTAGTTAAATATTTAATATAGACTCTAAATTAAATGAGAGTGAATGATTATTAATTCCAATCCTGTAGACAAAAAAAAAAAAAAGCCATTTACACTGTAATTCTAGATCTACTTTGGAAAATCCTTGTCTTGTTAAATAAGGTTTTATTAAATTATGACAAGATCATTTTTAGATGGTTATATATAACAAGGGCTTCCCTGGTGACTCCCCCTACCAATGCAGGAGATGCAGGTTTGAAGCCTAGGTTGGGAAGATCCCCTGAAGAAGGAAATGGCAACCTATTCCAGTATTCTTGCCTGGGAAATCTCACAGACAGAGGAGCCTAGCGGGCAACAGTCCATGGGGGTCGCAAAAGAGTCAGACATGACTTAGCGACTAAAAAATAACAACAACAAGATAACACAAATGTATTTTGGTATGTAATTACTATCATAGAATGGGTATGATGTGTGCATACATATGTGCATATTACTACATATTTATATCCTATGTCCTAACTTATATAACTGGAGAAGGAAACGGCAACCCACTCCAGTGTTCTTGCCTGGAGAATCCCAGGGACGGGGGAGCCTGGTGGGCTTCCGTCTGTGGGGTCGCACAGAGTCGGACACGACTGAAGTGACTTAGCAGCAGCAACTTGTATAACACCAAGGCTTAAGTAGCATAACTGAATCATGTGACCTATCAGTTTAGCAATGATTTGGTGAAAAGAGTATTTAAGAGATAGGATAGTTTGAGGCAAAAATTTATTTTATTGATCCATGAATAACAAGAACAACTGTGAATGATTTGTTTGTAATAATACCAAGATAATTTACTATACCTACCCACTCCAGTATTCTTGCCTTGGAGCTCCTCTGTGCCAAGAACTGAGGAGACTAGCTATAGGCTATAGTCCATGAGGTCACAAAAGAGTTAGATGATGACTGAGCGACTAAACAACAAAATTATTTGACAAAACTCTTATATACCTGTTCTGAGAAGCTAACAGTCCCAGGTATCTTAAGTGACTAACTCACGTAGTCCTAAACTAAACCAAAAATGGACACATCTGTATCTGATTTTAAATCTACCACTTTAAGTGGAAATACTTTGTCACTCTATTTACTTGTGTGACAACATTATTTTTCACTATCAATCATAAAATGAATGTTGTAACTGAGATCTAAATAACTCAGCATAGACAGAAAAGTTTCATACAATTCAAGAACAGACATTCCTTATGACAAAAAATGTCTTAAATGTCTCCTATCTTAAGCACAATCTGTTAAAAAGAGACACAGATAATTACTAAGGATTCTTTACAAACTGCTATCAAAAATCTTTACATTTATAATATGTTTATTTGAAATATATAGTTTAGTTTCATATTAATTCAGTGATTTATAAAAAGAATGACCCACATTTCTGATCTAGCTAAGGTAATCACGCATATATGACTGAGCATCAAGTGTAAAAGATAAGCCTTTACTGACAACATAAAGCGACATATGATTAACTAGAACTTGATGCTCAAGACAGTTTTGTAAATTTGGGGGATAGAAAGCTCAGTGTGGACTATAGTTCCTGGTGGTTTCCATATATTAGCTAACTTTATTAATTATTTGTGTTAATTAATTTCAATTAAATATTTATTTATTTACTTATTGGTGTTAGACACTGTTATTCATACAGAAACTCACAGATAAACAGAAAGAACAATTCCTTTGAGCTGTTGTTGTCTAATGATGACAACAGGTAAACCTTAAGTTTTCTAATAGCATTGTATGACAGATACAGATTTTACCTGCTATCCAAAATTAGAGAGTTCTTATGAAATTAGAGAGTTCTTATGAAATCTCTTGCAAGCTGAAATGGCAAAAAGCCAAAAAAGCATCTTAGTAATTTAAATATATGTCATTTGAAAGACTATCTAGTAACAATGTTAACTAAGAAGAGATAAAAATAATGCTTACCAGATAATTCAAAATTAATTATTCTTTCAGTTCAGTTCAGTTCAGTCGCTCAGTCATGTCCAACTCTCCGTGACCCCATGAATCACAGCACGCCAGGCCTCCCTGTCCATCACCAACTCCCGGAGTTCACTCAAACTCATGTCCATAGAGTCGGTGATGCCATCCAGCCATCTCATTCTCTGTCGTCCCCTTCTCCTCCCGCCCCCAACCTTTCCCAGCATCAGAGTCTTTTCCAGTGAGTCAACTTGTCGCACGAGGTGGCCAAAGTATTGCAGTTTCAGCTTTAGCATCAGTCCTTCCAATGAACACCCAGGATTGATCTCCTTTAGAATGGACTGGTTGGATCTCCTTGCAGTACAAGGGACTCTCAAGAGTCTTCTCCAGCACCACAGTTCAAAAGCATCAATTCTTCGGCGATCAGCTTTCTTCACAGTCCAACTCTCACTTTAAAACCCTAAAAAATATCAAATATTAAGAGTGGTTATTCCAGTTGGTAAAATCTTAGATGATTTTTATTTTCTTGTGTAATTTTCTCCCAAGAATTTTAATTGGTTCCAGATGTGAAATTCTTAATGGTATAATCAGAAAAAGTATAATTCTTCTGTTAAAGAATTTATTTTAAAAAGCAAACTGATACTAAATTTTCAGGAGTTCCAATACTAAACCAAGCAGTTTGAGCTTTTACATTGTCTAAAGTTCATAATCAGTGAATTGACATAATTTAAATCAATATTTGAAATGAAATGGCAGCACTAAGAATGGTAAGAGAGAAGTAGTCATCACATGTCTATCAAGTCTATCTCCCCAATTATTCTTAAATAACCCCATTGTCAATTACTTAAAGAATAACTTTTTGTTAGTCCCACTACTAACATCATTACTCACCTAACACCAAATTAATGGTCATGGTCATTTACATGATAAAATTAGTTCTGTACCATTTAGATAATATAATGAATAGCAAACTGTATGTAAATATATAAAATAGACTTATTTGGAGCCCATTTAAAGAGGGAGTACATTTACTTAATGAAGTTTTTGTTATACAGTAATGCAAAAGAATGATCCTTGAAGCTAAGTAGATACTCTCACTTCCATCATTACAGATAAATAAATCAAGGAAAAATATAATGATCATTATAGTCAGGTTATTGCTGTTTTAGTTTCTAAGTCATGTCCAACTCTTTTGCAACCCCATGGCCTGTAGCCTGCCAGGCTCCTCAGTCCATGGAATTTCACTTAAGTAGTAAATAACACATATAGGATTTAGGGTCAAGTATATCTCCACCCAATGTACTTGCAATTTATTATACGTAAATCAATAGGGTATTAATATTTGAGGAGGAGATATTTAAGCTGAAACCCAAAAGTAATAGGCACACTAAGAATAAAAAAAAGGATGTTCCAGGAAGATGGGGACATTCACAAAGCTCCAGGCAGACAATAGGTCATTCTTTATTCAGACATATACCCCAATGTGACCAAAAGCATAAAAGTGATCCATGTAGAAAAATCAATGACTATTCATTTTTCCTATTTCTCCAATAAAATTGGCCTTTATAATGTATTCAATTTTTTATATAAATGTATTTGTGCTTGTGCTGTGCTTAGTTTCTCAGTTGTGTCTTACTCTTTGCAACTCCATGGACTGTAGCCCACCAGCCTCCACTGTCCATGGGGATTCTCCAGGCAAGAATACTGGAGTGGGTTGCTGTCCTCCAGGGGATCTTACCAACTCAGGGATAGACCCCAGGTCTCCTGCATTGCGGGTAGATTCTTTATCAGCTGAGTCACCAGGAAAGCCCAAAATGTATTTGCATATGACTTATTTTTTTCTACTTTCAGGTGAATATTGGATTGATCCCAACCAAGGTTGCTCAGGAGATTCCTTTAAAGTTTACTGTAATTTCACATCTGGTGGTGAGACTTGCATTTATCCAGACAAAAAATCAGAGGGAGTAAGTAACCAATCTGTTTTGGTGGCGACTATTGACAGTTTATGCCATGTTTTTGCAATATTGAACTAAACAGGAAAATTATACTGTCATATTTTCATTTATCTGCTTTTCTTACAGGGGTAATTAGAGCATTTCATTTGCATAAACATGAATAAGGCACCAAAGTTAACCAATATTTTTTTAGCCAGATGTACTCTTTGTGCACTTGCTTGCTCTCTAAAATAATATGACTTTCCATGACACAGCAACAGCTGATTATCAGATTTTAGTATATGCATAGTAGTATTCTTTCCAATTACCATGTGTTAGAACTCACAGCTGTATTTTATGCTCAGAATACATAAAATGCACAAGAACGAATCTTTAACATAAGAGTATTCTCTGTACTTTCAGATAGTCTCTTCAGATATATTCCTTGATTTTCACCAAGCAGTATCAATATATGTGAGTTCTATCTTTAAAGCTATAGGCAAATTATTAATATAAGATTTTTCACTAACATATTTACCTTTTCCAAACATTTTATAGATGGGACATTTTGATTTTATTTGTATACTTTTAATAAATCATATTCTTGTTAGTAAGTGGAGTTGGCATGCAGAGGCACAGAACCTCCTTGAGATAAAACAAGCAACTTTAAAAAATATTTTAATTTTATCATAGTATAATTGATCTACAAGATTGTGTTTGTTTCAGGTGTACAGCAAAGTGATTCAGTTATATATACGTGTATTATATATATGTACCTATATATATACATACATATACACATATTTTCATTCTTTTTTAGATTCTTTTCTCTTATAGGTTACCACAGAATATTGGGTAGATTTCCCTGTGCTATACAATAGGTCCTTGTTGGTTATCTGTTTTATGTATAGCAGTGTGTGTGTGTTCACCCCAAGCTCCTGATTTATCCCACCCCACTCCACATTTCCCCTTTGGTAACCACAGGTTTATAAGAAAATAAGTAGCTTTGTGACTAATCTCTTTAGGAAAGACATTTAGTTTGTAAGTGAATGATGGATAGTAGGAGCAGGAGACAAAGCAACTTCTGTTTCCCAACCACACTTTGCATGTGGGGAAGCATAATAAAGCTCCTCTAGTCCACAGAGAAATGTGGGAAAATGGAAATGCCTCCTCTTACAGGATTACTCAAATTCCCTCTAGTGAGGCCTTAAATACCTTTATATTTTGCTGATCTTTGCAAAGCTAAATAATAACATTTATAAAAGTTTCTAATCATTTTCTCCAGCAGGGAATGATTAGGCTTGCTTCCTGCCAAGCTTAATCCTGACTTCTCCATAGCATCCAGTCCTCAGTTACTAACTGGATGTTTTAGGATGCCTCCCTTGGTTATGAACTACTAAAGGTTTCTATCTGCCTTGATGGCAAATGCCAACTGGCGCTGTGAAGGTTTTCTTTGCAAGGAGTTGCCTAAGAGTTCTGCCCACATCTCCTATAGCTAACACTCGGTATGCCTTTACTAGGTTATTTTCCACCTCCCTTATTTTGTAGCAATTAAAGAAAACAGGGAAAAAAAAAGGCTCAAAATTCACTAAATGGGAATTCACAGATGTCTCTGAAATTTTGCTCTTTATCCCGCTTTGTATTATCCAGGTAAACCATTTTAAAAACTCTTTAGCATCATAGTATTATTGAAAATAAATGATAAATATATAAATAATATTGTTTATAATTTTAACCTGCTTTCTAACTTTCCATTTCTTTGCAACAGGTAAGAATTTCATCGTGGCCAAAGGAGAAACCAGGAAGCTGGTTTAGTGAATTTAAGAGAGGAAAACTGGTATGTTATTATCTTAGCATGCAGTGGTGTATCTTAAACGTCATAACTCAAGTTCAAATTATATAATCTCTAGCCCCTTACTGTGAAAGTCTAAATCATACAAAGCAGGTTTCCATGTACTCTCTCTAAATCTCTTAGATGAATTTTGGGATTTTTAGAAAGAAGTCTAAAATTTTTTATCAAATAAATGGAAATAGATTAAATTTACTAAAATAATACAATCAAATAAAGTATGCATTTCACTAAGTACTTGAGATAGACAGCATAAAAATGGATTATATTAGAAATATGAGATATAGAGAGTATAATATCTATTTAGGATCTCTGACTATTTCATTTCCTTTATACTTGAAATCTAATTTATTCTTTGTTTTCAATTGCAATAAGAATTTTTGGAATGTGAAATGTTTTTCCAATACTTACATCTGGAAATAAAGTGAGCTGACTGACCTTTTATATGGATTATAGCACATGTTTACTTAGATATTTCCATAAGATTACCAGTTCATGATTAGTCATTTTCTAGAGATATTTTAACATTGCATGCCAAAACTAAATTTGCATTTAAAAGCTGTTTAAGATATATTTATTTTGAAATGTTAATTATAATGTATTCTAATGAAAGTTTCTCATTTATTCAGATATTGTCAAATTTTCAATGTTCCTTAAAAAACTATTATTTTCCATTTATGGTTATTTATACAATTGTTATCCTCTAAAAATCTACATATATTACTAATATTCTCCACATCATAAATCTCTAGTTCAATTTTCCAGTTACATATTAAGTAACCATGTTACAGTTTTATCTTTGTATGAGATAAAAATACATACACAGATAGAGCTCTCTGTGTGTAGTTTTATTTTTTGCTGTTTTGTTTTCCTTAGAGTGGATTTCCCAGTTTTTTTCTCTAACCTCTCAGGTATCCTCATCATCTGAACTGTTAATCAGAAAGAATTTAAGTAAATAAACAATAAAGAGGAAAAGTGAAGCAAAAGTTGCTCGTGGACAGTTGTCCATGGAATTCTCCAGGCCAGAATACTGGAGTGGGTAGCCTTTCCCTTCTCCAGCAGATCTTCCCAACCCAGGAATCAAACCAGGGTCTCCTGCATTGCAGGCAGATTCTTTACTAATTGAGCTATCAGGGAAGCCCAATAAGAAGGAAAGTCACAGATGACTACCTTTATATTGAATTAATCTATAACCCGGGCAAATATCTTACTTAATTTTTTTAAAATATAGGTTTATATGTCTCAGCTAATCCCAAACAGTTTATTTATACCCTGTAAAACAAATTATGAGCTTGACAAAAGAGACAGATTTTAATAATTTGAAATTAGGACTGGGTTCCTTCTCAAAACACAAATTAAGTATTTCCTGATAACAAATATTTACTTGCATGTCTCAGGCAATATGCTTGGTGCTGGTGATACAAAGATGAATATAATGACATCAACTAAGAACAGTCAAATAGGCAGGTCTGTGCTGAAAATTAGAAGACCAAAAACCTTTTGGAAGACTGTGGCCCCAAAATGAAAAATGCAGGAATGTGTTGAAAATTTTGAATCAAACAGATACACTAGGAAAATAGGGGAAAACAAACATAAAAGTAGTCAGCCTTTGCATTTCACTGAGATTCCTCGATTTTCATGTTCACTGTTTTGCCACTCTATTATTCAAAAGGGCTTCCTTGATAGCTCAGTTGGTAAAAAAAATTCCACCTGCAATGCAGGAGACCCTGGTTCGATTCCTGGGTCAGGAAGATCCACTGGCGAAGGGATAGGCTACCCACTCCAGTATTCTGGCCTGGAGAATTCCCTAGACTATATCAAAAAGGTACAGGAATATAATGAAAGAATTCTTGGAAACAAAAACAATTACATTTTTTTGTGATATTTACTGACTGATTAGGAAACTGAAGTATAGTGGTAAAGTGATTTTTTTTTTCCAAGATAAGTATTGTTGATAGTAGCTAAGGTGAAAACCCATCTTCATTTCATAAATTCCTATATCTGGGTCTTCTGACTCTCAGTGCATACTTTCCTTTATTAAGTAAGAAATGGGTCTGTTGATACATCCACATGCTTCTGGCATCTCAGTTCACAGTTGACAATGATTTTATTCTTTATAATAGAAAAGAGTCTTTATGTGTCTCTTTATTCTCTTATTTCCAGCTTTCATATTTAGATGTTGAAGGCAATTCCATTAATATGGTGCAAATGACATTCCTGAAACTGCTGACTGCCTCTGCTCGGCAAAATTTCACCTACTACTGTCATCAGTCAGTGGCCTGGTACGATGTGTCATCAGGAAGCTATGACAAAGCACTTCGGTTCTTGGGATCAAATGATGAGGAGATGTCCTATGACAACAACCCTTACATCAAAGCCCTATTTGATGGCTGTGCGGTGAGTATAGTCCCTGTGGCCTTCTTTCACAGAGATGAGAAGCAATGTGTAACCATTCCATCTTAGCCCTAAGTCAGATTTCTCTCATGAAGGGGATTTCAATTGGCATTAAGGTTCAATGCTTAACACTGACATATTAAAGTACAGTACATTAGAAACCACTAGTATTCACACACACACAGATACAGAAACTGAAACATACATATAGACACACTTTTGGGTCATATGTTATTTTTATGGAATTATTCCTGATATTTAAATACTATTACAGCTAGTTAGTTATTCTTGGAATGAAAAAGATCAAGAGCCTTATTTCATTTGCCTCCATAATTCATGATTCTAAAATGACAGTTAAAGGAATCATTATATCATTCATACCATAGATAATTCTTACCTTGTATTTTGCTTATAGAGGTTTGCTGATTGGTATTATGTTACAAGAGCTTAAACTGATACAGTCATTTTGTTATTTTAATCCTCTGCAACTGTCTTTCTCACACATATGGTAATTTCATAACAGCAAATGACAAAGAGAGCATCCTAAAAAACTTGTTTTCCTAGCTGATTATTGAAAAGCCACAATTACAAATAAACAAAGTAAGTAGCTTTCACATAGACCAAAGACAAGAACATACTGTATATTGAAAGGAGCAAGTGATTTGGATTTCCAATATAATAAATGTACTGATAATTATTCATAAAATTAATACATAGCAACAGAAATACTTTGATTTTGGACTTCTTATATTAAATTCGTACACTGTATTCAAATTTTTCTTAGAAAATTTGCTTATATGTGTGTATATACATATATATTTATATATATCTATCTTAATTATTATAACAATGGTAAGGATATATTATTTATGCAAAGATATGACCCAGTACTAATGTCAGTTTTCACATATTAAAATGCATATATCAATTCAGTAAGATTCTCTGAAGCTATGCAGTATATTAGAGTAAAATTTTGAATATGTGCTGCTAAATATTAAATATGGTCAGCGTTCAAAATTTAAAACTACATATGACATCAATGATAACAAGAGTGAATTACTACAAAGATAATGGCAAATTTTTTTTCCATTGTCTTCTTTCTTACCTTCTTACCTCTACTCAGAGGCTTAAGAAAAAAATAATGTATGTTAGAAGTATGCAATGATTATATAACTTTTTATTTCTTCTTAACTTTACAGTCCAGAAAAGGCTATGAAAAGACTGTGATCGAAATCAATACACCGAAAATTGATCAAGTACCTATCGTTGATGTAATGATCAATGACTTTGGTGATCAGAATCAGAAGTTTGGATTTGAAGTTGGTCCTGTTTGTTTTCTTGGCTAAGATTAGGACAAAGAATATATGAAATCAACAAAAAATATACCTTGGTACCACCAACCCATTTTATGCCACATGCAAGTTTTGAATAAGAATGGTATAGAAAACAACTTGCTACATATGTATGTACCAATTAGGAAATATTGATGCTCTTGTGGGCGCAGAACCACATGACAAAACTTTGAAAATCATAAAAATATAAGATAGTGTGGCTGAGATGGAAACAGGCCTTATTCTTGAATCCCAATTTTCATCTCTCCTTTTCCTATTTGGATTTCTTTGGTGCTGTAGAAAAAAAAAAAAGAAAAATATATATTCATAAAAGATATGGTGCTCATTCCCATCCATCAAGGATGTGCTAAAACAATGTGTTTAATAAATTGTAATTTTATGTACAGTTCTATACTGTTATCTATGTGTCCATTTCCAAAACTTGCACGTGTCTCTGAATTCCATCTGACTCTAATTTTATGACAATTACAGAAGTATGATGGCAATAAATATATGTATTATGAAAAAATAAAACTGTAATTTCTGGTGGCTCTAATTCCCTTTCTTTGATGAATAATAAAATGCCTTTGTATATATTGATGTTGAAGAGTTCAGTTATTTGATGTCGCCAACAAATTTCTCAGAGGGCAAAACCTGGAAGATTTTTGGAAGCACATACTGAGCAACTCTTCTCTTCTGACCGTAACTTTGCTGAATTTCAGCCAAAAACATCATGGATTTTGATGCTTTATTCAGTGCTATACCTCAACCGTTTTCTTTTCAGAATCCAGGATCTCACAGGATACTTGTATATACGGAAAACAAGCAAGTTTATATTTTTGGACAGGAAAACGTGTATGAGAAGCTATTTTAACAGATTGATGCCTCCATCAAGCAATCAATCACATGTACAATTTTTTTTACTACGTTATCTCATCTCATTGTTTTCATTGTGCTTCAGCTATTCAGGTTAATATTTAAAGATGGAAACTAAGCACTTATTTATGAACTTGTTAAATATTATATTTTAATCAATCAACTTCTAGAATTTGATGCTAAGTTGCATAATAATCTTCAAATATTATTTTACTTGCACCTGTCCAACAAATATTATTTCTTTTCTTTCAAGATAATATCATACATTATTTGACCTACCTAATTGCTAAATAACATAAGGGTGAACTGTTACTAATAGTGTTTGTATTAAAAGTCATACTTATTAACAAAATAAAAATATTTTTTCCACTAAGGCATTTTCTTTTAGGTAGCTTAAAATAACAGTAAAATCTAAAAATAACAAATTGAACTTTGTGTCTATTTTAAGTAATATATGTAAGACTTGAAAATAAATGTTTTATTATTTCTTATATGAAGTGTTAAGTTAATTGATACTAGATTTCACTGGAACATTTTCAACTGATAATTTATCACAAAAGAACATACCTGTAATATTGAAATTAAAACGTGAACATTGTCATTTGGAAGTTCTTTTATTTTTTAAATCAAGTTTGTAAATGTCCTTTCAAGAAGGGAGATATAAATGGTATAAATAAACTCAAGTCTTGTCTACCTGGATTGGTCATTCTCTTTCTTAAATAGGTTTTAAATTACTCAATTGCAGAAAAGGCTTTGAATTCGCTTCTTGACCATCCAGGTTAGAATAGTTTTACACTTCTGAAAAAAAATATTATCCTTCATAGATTAGTTGTTTAAATTCTCCATATTTCTAAAATATACTCTAAAAACAAAATGATAGGGTATGCTTAAAATGTTTTAATATTTTTATAATTAAAAACTTTATGAAGTTTCAAACATTCATAATTTCAGCATTAGAAGAATTTCCAGACATTTTACTTGAAATATAGACTCTAATATAGACTGTATAGGCCTCCCTGATAGTTCAATTGGTAAAGAATCTGCCTGCAATGCAGAAGACCCCTGTTCAATTCCTGGGTCAGGAACATCCCCTTAACAAGGGATAGGCTACCCACTCCAGTATTCTTGGGCTTTCCTTGTGGCTCAGCTGGTAAATAATCCGCCTGCAATGTGGGAGACCTGGGTTCGATCCGTGGGTTGGGAAGATCCCCTGGAGAAGGGAAAGGCTACCCACTCCAATATTCTGGCCTGGAGAATTCCATGGACTGTATAGTCCATGTGGTCTCAAAGACTCAGACATGACTGAGTGATTCACTTCACAGACTCTAAATCATAAAATAATATTGTCTATCAAGAGGAATTCCATGCATCAGACAATGTAATGAACGCATAGTAATGAGGGAATATTTTTCATATTGTCCTGCATTGGGGAAGTTGCATCATTTGTCCATTTAAACAAAATGGCTTCAAATGTGGCACTCAACAGAATTAATGCATAAATAGCTAACTCACCTATCCTTTTCTATACCTTTCATCTATGGATATGGTCTTCTGCATGCTATCAATTCTTTTCTGTGTCTCCTTATTGATTTCATCTGGACAAAAGGAATCTCTTTGTAAGGGAAAATAGATACTGTGCAACATTCTAGTCTTGACCCAGCACTTATGAATCATTCATATGTAAATTATGGAGAGCAATATTGACCTTGCAGGCGTGGCTAAGTCCTGGGCCTGATACACATAAAGTTTGGTATAATTCTCTTTAAAAAGCTAATACAAAGTTACAAATAAAAAATACAAAAGTTACTATTTAAAATGAGTAAAGGCATTACAACAAATTATTAATTTAAAAAAAGGACTAACACCAAAAGTATCAGAACATCCAGGAAAATATTGATATTTTTATTAATAAAATCTCTAAAGTAATTCTGTAACAATTTTATCCATGTGTTTGCTTGTTTATTTATTTATTTTGGCTGCAACCTCTGAGTGCCTCTTCAAATGACAATCTTATAATTTAAATTTCTTTTAGAAATAATTTTTCTCTAACATGTTAGGTTTAAAGTGCTTTTTATTATCAATAGCTTAGAGATGTTTCACAGTCATATTCTATTATTGGTGAGTATTGCTTAATTTTAGATTATTTTAAATTCAGGCAAATCTTTTTTATAGTCCTTCACACTATACTTCACACCATAAATTTGTGAGAATTTTCCACAGCCAGCCTCTGATTTCTGTATGTTTTCTACCTTGTTGCTCCTCCATTAGCAATAGATTTCAAGTTCTGGGCACCATAATACACATGCATGCAATTGTATAAATTCTGCCCTCGTAGCTTTTTCATTATCATAACAAGTGGGTGACAGGGCTATTCCAGAAAGTCATATCTATATTGAGATTACTGGTAATTTAATTATACATAAATATTAGCTGCAAGTCACATAATTATATCCCACATAGGCATATTCCACAAATGCCAAGTAAATGAATCTCTAACCAAATTTCCTCCTTACAGCTTCCTTCCACACCGCCCAACACAAAAGAGAATATCAAGAAGTTGGCAATGTAATGACAAAGTACTTTGCTGATCCTGGTTAAAGAATCTTTGGCAAATCTTAACTAATCATATGATGACATGGACACATTTTTAGAATCTATTTAAGGTCCTAGATGATGCCTGTGAAAGAGGATTATGAAGTTTAATTGGTTTCAAGTAAGTAGTCCTCTGCAAGCTGGATAACAGCAAAGTAAATGAGTTAATATAGGGCCTAGCACACTGATATCGGAGAAGGCAATGGCAAGCCACTCCAGTACTCTTGCCTAGAAAATCCCATGGATGGAAGATCCTGGTAGGCTGCAGTCCATGGGGTCGCTACGAGTCAGACATGACTGAGCGACTTCACTTTCACTTTTCACTTTCACACATTGGAGAAGGAAATGGCAACCCACTCCAGTGTTCTTGCCTGGAGAATCCCAGGGACGGGGGAGCCTGGTGGGCTGCCGTCTATGGGGTCACACAGAGTCGGACACGACTGAAGTGACTTAGCAGCAGCAGCAGCAGCAGCACACTGATATACACTAAGAGCTAAATATATAATGACTATTGCAAAGTAAATACAGATTGTATCATAGAGATCCAAGTCAGGAAAGAGACTCACGTAAAATACGAGCCATGGGGCTTCCCTGGTGGTCCAATGGTTAACACTCCATGCCTGCAACGCAGGGGACCCAGGTTTGAACCCTGCTCAGGGAACTAGACCCCATATGCCACAACGAAGAGTTTGCATTAAAAAAAAAAAAAATCCTGCATGCCACAACTTAAAGTCCCACAAGCAGCAACAAAGACCCAGCATAGCCAGATAAAATAAAGAACAATAAAAAAGATGCTTCAAATTATCTTAAAAAAAAACAAGCCTTACAGAAATTCACAAATTCATATCAAAAAACGAGAGCAGTAGCATATACGATATCCAAGAATCCCAAATTCATCAGACAGAGCTTATCAAGGCCCATTTTACTAGGATGTTTCTGTTCTTGAGAAGGATAGGTTTGAAAGGTTTTAGGGTCATTAAATTTTATATTTTTCTGGTCTCATATCTCTGTTGTCATTGTCTTAGTCGTGTCTCTCTCTTTCCTGTCTCACTCTTTGCTAGCCCATGGACTGTAGCCCTCCAGGCTCCTCTGTCCATGGGATTTTCCAGGCAAGAATACTGGAGTGGGTTGCCATTTCCTTCACCAAAGTGAAAGTGAAAGTCGCTCAGTCATTTCTGAGTATTTGCGACCCTAATGTATAAATTCTAATGTATTTGTACATTACAGTCCATGGAATTCTCCAGGCCTGGAGCTCAGTATTCTGAGCTGTATTCTCAGTATTCTAATACAGTATTTTCAGTATCCTGGAGTATTCTGTGGCTCAGGCTAGAATACTGGAGTAGCCTTTCCCTTCTCCAGGGAATGTTCCCAACCCAGGGATTGAACCCAGGTCTCCCACATTGCAGCAGATTCTTTACCAGCTGAGCTACAAGGGAAGCACAAGCATATACAGAGCATATCTCTGTAGTGGTCATATAGTTGATAATTCTTCAATGTAGCTCCAGCCCAGAGATCCAGAGATTGCAGAATTACTCACAATTTTAAATCTTTCAGAATATATTCTGCTAAAGCATTCCAAGTTCAGTTATCAGTTCATAGGCAACACCTGCTGTCTCCTTATTTATTTTCTTTTTTTCCTTTTTGCCTCACTGAGTGATTTATGTGATCTTAGTTTCCCAACCAGGGAATTGAACCCGTGTTCTCTGCAGTGAAAGCAGAGTCCTAACCAATGGACCACCAGGGAATTCCCTCCTCATTTATTTTCTGTCTTGTAAGTACAGCACTCAGTATTTATGAGGAGATTCAGTTCAGTTCATTTCAGTTGCTCAGTCGTGTCCGACTCTCCGCGACCCCATGAATCACAGCACGCCAGGCCTCCCTGTCCATCAGCAACTCCCGGAGTTTGGTCAGTGTCAAAAGAGAGGGAGAAAAGAGTTACCAACCTGCTGTTAATTCCTTCCTTCTAAAAATACAAACCGAAATAATTTCAGAAATATTTCATGATTTAAAATCTAGAACTTATAATAGCCTTATAATGGCATTTCTCCCTGTAACAGTATTCATACAACGCTACACAAATACACAGATTTTTATTTTTAAATCACCTCTATAAGTTTATAAAGAAGTAAAACAGGTGTAAATAAAATGTCGGCTATTTTTTTGGCTTACTGAGGGAAATGAATATTCCTAAGGCACAAAGAAACTTTAACCTGAAAAGACTTCCATTTCTGAGCTCAACCTTGACAGGACAAGACTGAATTAAACAGAACAAACAAGTCCTCTAAGTAAGGATTTTCAGAGCCCTCTAATCAACACAGTGGAAAATTCTGTGCAACCAATTCCTTAATGACATGGGTATTGGCATCTTACCTATTTCAGGAAAACAAAATTACTCAGTAAAATTGTTACTGTAGCTATCGCTCTATAAGGCAAAATATATTTTAAAAACATTCAATTACAGTTTATGCAAAGTTTCTTAGCTATAGAAAAACAAAGTTCACATGTTAGATAATATTATTACGTAGTTATTTCTACATGGTTGCAGAGATTTTTACGTCAATCCTGAGAGAAGCATGGAAAAAGAGAAACTGATAATAACAACATTAGAAAAACTCTGTTATTAATTAAAAGTGGAAAAGTGATATCATTAGGTAAATAATTTTTTTAGTTTAGAATTTTGATGTAATAAAAGTCTCATCAGCATATCTTTCTTCTGTGTGGGAGACCTCTCCCACCCCTGGGCACACCACCTTCCTCCACCCTCCTGTTCTGACTCTCAAAGGGAGGCAGGAGAGGAAGAAGGGCAGCTTCAGTGGGGGCAGAATTTTGAAGTAAATGTTTTCTAAAGATGGCGACAAGTGGTTTTAAATCATTGAATCATAAAACATCAACACAGAAAACGATGTCTATTTATCAGTTAATCAATGACTGAGGATATCATTTAGTGCTGTCACAAGGACAATTTTCTGTCAAAAAAATAAAAACTCCCCAAAATAATTATGTCAGAAAGTATCTTCACTAAATCCTTAATCCCAGATTAATAGAAGAAAGGAAAACATCATTTCTAAAGAACAGTTTATTATTGAGTCAATTCCTAGGCAGATTGATAAGATGTCCAGGTTCCCCAAGGAGGAGAAAGGGGTCTGGAATTCTCAAGGAGGAGGAAAGGACAAACTTTTTTTTCTTACATTCCTTGGTAAGGAGTATATATGAGGAGGCCTTACAAATAGCTGTGAAAAGAAGAGACATAAAAAGCAAAGGAGAAAAGGAAGATATAAGCATCTGAATGCAGAGTTCCAAAGAACAGCAAGGAGATATAAGAAAGCCTTCCTCAGTGATCAATGCAAAGAAATAGAGGAAAACAACAGAATAGGAAAAACAAGAGACCTCTTCAAGAAAATTAGAGATTCCAAGGGAACATTTCATGCAAAAATGGGCTCGATAAAGGACAGAAATGGTATGGACCTAACAGAAGCAGAAGATATTAAGAAGAGGTGGCAGGAATACACAGAAGAACTGTACAAAAAAGATCTTCACGACCAAGATAGTCACGATAATGTGATCACTGACCTAGAGCCAGACATCTTGGAATGTGAAGTCAAGTGGGCCTTAGAAAGCATCACTACAAACAAAGCTAGTGGAGGTGATGGAATTCCAGTTGAGCTATTTCAAGTCTTGAAAGATGATGCTGTGAAAGTGCTGCACTCAACATGCCTGCAAATTTGGAAAACTCAGCAGTGGCCACAGGACTGGAAGAGGTCAGTCTTCATTCCAATCCCAAAGAAAGGCAATGCCAAAGAATGCTCAAACTACCGGACAATTGCACTCATCTCACACGCTAGTAAAGTCATGCTCAAAATTCTCCAAGCCAGGCTTCAGCAGTATGTAAACCGTGAACTCCCAGATGTTCAAGCAGGTTTTAGAAAAGGCAGAGGCACCAGAGATCAAATTGCCAACATCTGCTGGATCATGGAGAAAGCAAGAGAGTTTCAGAAAAACATCTATTTCTGCTTCATTGACTATGCCAAAGCCTTTGACTGTGTCGATCACAATAAACTGTGGAACATTCTGAAAGAGATGGGAATCCCAGACCACCTCACCTGCCTCTTGAGAAACCTGTATGCAGGTCAGGAAGCAACTGTTAGAACTGTACATGGAACAACAGACTGGTTCCAAATAGGAAAAGGTGTACGTCAAGGTTGTATATTGTCACCTTGCTTATTTAACTTATATGCAGAGTTCATCATGAGGAACGCTGGGCTGGAAGAAGCACAAGCCGGAATCAAGATTGCTGGGAGAAATATCAATAACCTCAGATATGCAGATGACACTACCCTTATGGCAGAAAGTGAAGAGGAACTCAAAAGCCTCTTGATGAAAGTGAAAGAGGAGAGTGAAAAGGTTGGCTTGAAGCTCAACATTCAGAAAACAAAGATCATGGCATCTGGTCCCATCACTTTATGGGAAATTGATGGAAAAACAGTGGAAACAGTGTCAGACTTTATTTTTTTGGGCTCCAAAATCACTGCAGATGCTGATTGCAGCCATGAAATTAAAAGACGCTTGCTCCTTGGAAGGAAAGTTATGACCAACCTTGATAGTATATTAAAAAGCAGAAACATTACTTTGCCAGCCAAGGTCCGTCTAGTCAAGGCAATGGTTTTTCCCGTGGTCATGTATGGATGTGAGAGTTGGACTGTGAAGAAAGCTGATCGCCGAAGAATCGATGCTTTTGAACTGTGGTGTTGGAGAAGACTCTTGAGAGTCCCTTATACTGCAAGGAGATCCAACCAGTCCATTCTAAGGGAGATCAATCCTGGATGTTCATTGGAGGGACTGATGCTAAAGCTGAAACTGCAATACTTTGGCCACCTCATGCGACGAGTTGACTCACTGGAAAAGACTCTGATGCTGGGAAAGGTTGGGGGCGGGAGGAGAAGGGGACGACGGAGAATGAGATGGCTGGATGGCATCACCGACTCTGTGGACATGAGTTTGAGTGTACTCCGGGGGTTGGTGATGGACAGGGAGGCCTGGCGTGCTGTGATTCATGGGGTCGCGGAGAGTCGGACACGACTGAGCGACTGAACTGAACTGATCCTGCTTGAGGACATTTTCTCCTTCTTGAAAACGCTTCCCTGGTGGCTCAGAGGTTAAAGCGTCTGCCTCCAATGCAGGAAACGCGGGTTCGATCCCTGGGTCGGGAAGATCCCCTGGAGAAGGAAATGGTAACCCACTCCAGTATTCTTGCCTGGAGAATCCCATGGATGGAGAAGCCTGGTAGGCTACAGTCCACGGGGTCGCAAAGAGTCGGACACGACTGAGCGACTGAACGGAACGGAATCCTGTTTGTTATCTTAAAATGTATTCATCAAGTGAGTGAAAGTTGCTCAGTCCTGTCTGACTCTTTGCAACCCCATGGATTATACAGTCCATGGAATTCTCCAGGCCAGAATACTGGAGTAGGTAGCCGTTCCCTTTTCCAGGGTATCATCCCAACACAGCGATCAAACGCAGGTCTCCCAACATTGTAGGCGGATTCTTTACCAGTTGCGGCTCAGATGGGAAAGCATCTGCCTACAATGCGGGAGACCTGGGTTCAATCCTTGGGTTGGGAGGATCTCTTGGAGAAGGAAATGGCAGCCCACTCCAGTATTCTTGCCTGGAAAATCCCATGGACGGAGGAGTCTGGTAGGCTACAGTCCATGGGGTCACAAAGAGTCGGACATGACTGAGCGACTTCACTCATTAAAATGTATATTATGGGAGTGGGTCTGGTAAGATCTTTCTATTGTCAGTTTTAATCCTGTCATCTTAAAATGTAAATTGTGGGAGTGGGTCTATTAAGATCTTTACAACCTTGAGACATTCTTTTGATTTATTGTAATAATCAATTAAAAAATATAGCTCCCTTGCTAAGACTAGTGAGGTGGGCACTATCTGTCACCCTTCTGATGTCTGTGTCAGAAGGTTTCTCTGTCCTTTTTCACTTTAATAAAACTCTGCTACACGGAGAAGGCAATGGCAAGCCACTCCAGTACTCTAGAAAATAGCATGGACAGAGGAGCCTGGTGGGCTGCAGTCCATGGGGTCGCTACTAGTCGGACACGACTGAGCGACTTCATTTTCACTTTCACACATTGGAGAAGGAAATGGCAACCCACTCCAGTGTTCTTGCCTGGAGAATCCCAGGGACGGGGGAGCCTGGTGGGCTTCCGTCTACGGGGTCGCACAGAGTCGGACATGACTGAAGCGACTTAGCAGCAGCAACAACACAAATCTCTTGAGTGATCAAGCCTTGTCCTTGGTCCCGAAGCTAAATCTTCTTCTTTGGAGATCACGAATCTGACACCATTTATCATAACCTGTCATTATCAAGTTTCAGACTATACAGATTTTTGGAGAACTGAAAGAACAATTAAAACTGGTTTGTGAGTGTTGCATGAAGATGGCCGTTCTGCAAATATCTGTAGGGTTTGGATGGGTTTGTGTAGAGGTGAGAAGGAAGACCATTTTAAGGAGGAAACCCAGGAAGAATTGCAGAGGCACAAGTTGGTGTAGCACCTGACAAACAGGAGGAGTCTGATTAGTCCCAGTGATGAGACAGTGTGGCCTGGGGTGAGGCCAAGGCCTGTGTTTAAGGTTTGGTTGTAATAGCTTGAAATCATGTAATAGTATGGATAATATGCAGTAAATAATTTTAAATGAGTGTTGGTTCTTGAGTTAGACAGTCACAATGAAAGTTGTGTTTTGGGCAGTTTTTATAGTATCTACTTAGGCATTCTATGCTGGATGGATCTGTAAGATGAGTCAAATAATAAGAACTATTAAGAGAAAGTTTATTGAATGATTGTGAAAATTTAAATTTAAGATTATCTTAATCTGTATTAAGATAATACAGATTTGGATTACAATAGTTATACTTCCATGATTTAAGAGGAAGGGACACATATAAAACAATTTGAGAGAATAAATGACTATATTTTATAATATTTAAAATATTCCAGAGTCTTTCACTGGATACACATACAAATAAGTTATAGTTGCATAGCCTTTAAGAACATATATCGTAAAATAATAGAAAAGAAACCTTGTGTCTAAAATCTGAAAAGCCAACAGTTTTCAGTAAAAAAAAAAAAAAAGACATCTGACACAATCTTATCAACTGGCTTTGTATCACACATATTATTGTAGGATTACTTATGAAAATAATTTGTGATTGCTTAAACAATACATGATTACAACATTATGGGTAAATGGCTGTCTCCTATATAAATAAAAGTTCATCTACATTATCAATGACACAGGATATACATTTATAGAAAGAAAAATTAAATGATAAAACAATTATTATAGTTTTGTCTGTTGATATTGAAACTTTATAAGTAAAAATTGGAGCATAAGGAGTAAGTAAATGGATGGGAGGCCTTGAAATAATTTTATATTATTAATCTGAAAAGAATATAATCTAGCTATAAACATATTAGGGCATGTAGGCACTCAGTATCTATTTAAATATAAAAATGGGCAAATGAAGAAATCATATCTAAATGTCCTCTATTGTCTGCCATTAAACTTTATAATTTATAGATAGGTTGTTAGATAGACTATAGATAGATAGAAACACTGTTTCTACTTTCTGACCCATTCTTCAATTCAGTAAAGTTGAACTCATCTCTTGACCATAAAAACTTTTCAAGATTACAAATAATGGAATATTCATCAATCCAAAGTGCATTTTCTTAGAGATGACTACTCAGTGTGTCAAAACCTGCTCCTTTTCCTGTGCTCTTAATCTCAGTTAAAGACACCTCTATCCACAAAGTCACCTGGGCCAAAGATGTTCAAAATCATTATGAATTGCTTGCTGTGCTTTCAAATCAGTCCTCTATTTTCCTCAGTTTTCTTTTCTAGAAAATCTTTCACACCTTGTTTATCTTTTATCTTTGTTGATACTGCTTGAGTTTGGGTAGTCATGATTTTTCACCACAAAATTTTAATGACTTCCTGTATGACCTCCTACTTCTGGATACCCATATTCCCAAGTGCAATATATAAAATTGTTCAGTGGCTTCCTATCACGTATAACATTGTCTTTTTTGTTGTTGCTTATTTTACTGCTTGCTGCTGCTAAGTCGCTTCAGTTGTGTCCAACTCTGTGCTTCCCCATAGATGGCAGCCCACCAGGCTCCCCCGTCCCTGGGATTCTCCAGGAAAGAACACTGGAGTGGGTTGCCATTTCCTTCGCCAATGCATGAAAGTGAAAAGTGAAAGTGAAGTCACTCAGTCGTGTCCGACTCTTAACGACCCCATGGACTGCAGCCTACCAGGCTCCTCCATCCATGGGATTTTCCAGGCAAGAGTACTGGAGTGGGTTGCCATTGCCTTCTCCATTTTACTGCTTACAAAGAGTATATTCACATCCTCCACTTCTCTCTTGCTTTCTCTTATCTATAGGCACCTAACATGAAAAAGAAATAACATTTACAAATGAGTACTCATTGTGAACACCCTAATATGTAATATTTCATTTTAGAAAATTTAAATTGTATGATGGGCTTCCCTGGTGGCTCAGATTGTAAAGAATTCGCCTGCAATTGGCAGTCCTGGGTTTAATCCCTAGGATGGTAAAATTCCTGGAGGAGGACATGGCAGTCCATTCCAGTATTCTTGCCTGGAGAATTCCATGGACAAAGGAGTCTGGTGGGCCACAGTCCACAGAGTTGCAAAGAGTCAGACACGACTAAGGATAGTGCATTTGTAGATTGAATGATAAAGTTGTTAAATCAGAATTAGAAGATTTAATGATGTGGGATGCTGTTTCTAACATATTTCTAAGTGAAAAAACAATTTTTAAATGCAGAAAGCATAGACTTTTAAGGTGATTTTTCATATATTTGAAATAAATGTAGCTTCCACTCTGTGTATTTGTGTTAATCACCACATATAACTGGGAACAAGCTTTATGAATATATTAGTCCTTTCACCATACCAAGCAAAAAGCATGGCAATTAGTCATTTCCCTATAAATTTATCATCTGTAACAAAAAAGAAATGATGAATCATAAAATAAATACCACAAGTCAAAGACAGAAGTTCTTCAGGCTAATTCTAGTAACTTAATTCAAATGAAGTATGGAAAAGCAGACCCAGGGATAGGTTAGTTTTGTGTACTGGTGTAATTATGTAAGGTTTCTCAGCAAGAATCCTTCATAGTGATGCAAATCTATGTGAAAGTTCTATGCACTGTCTTCTGACTCACTGGGACTCCTGATGTTTCCATATTGTTATAGTTAAACAACACATCTGTTGAACAAAATGCAAGTTGAGATATAGATGTAGATCTTTGGAGAACCATGAGAACAAAAGAATCAAAGGAAGACAAAGAAGACATCATTTCTATTTCATCTGTTCCTCTTCACTCACCTCTTTTCACCTAATTAAATGATTTTTGCTTTTATTTTTCCTTCCAGTTTTATTGAGACATAACTGACATATAGCACTGTTAAAGTTTAAGGTATACAGCATGATGATCTGACTTACAGATATCATGAAGTGATTACCACAAGAAGTTTAGTTGAACATGCATCATCTTATATAGATACAAAATAAAAGAAAAAATATTTGTCCTTGTGATAAGAACTCTTAGGGTTTACTCCCATAGAACTTTCATATATAATATGGTTTGGTGTTAATCTTATTTATTGCATTGTTTATTACATCCCTAGTACCTACTTATCTTATAACTGCAAGTCTGTATCTTTTGACCATCTTCATCCAGTCCCTCTCTCTCCTCATCCCTACTTCTGGTAACCACAAACATGATCTCTTTTTCTATGAGCTTCTTTATTTGCTTGTTTGATTTTTAAGTATAATTGACCTACAACACTATGATATTTCCTGGTGTATAACACAGTGATTCAATATTTCTATACAGCTAAAAAGGATTGCAGTGATAAGTTTAGTTACCATCTGTACCATTCAAAGATGTTACAAATTTTTGACTATATTCCCCATGCTATACATTTCATCCCTATGACTCATTTATTTTGTAACTGGGAGTTTGTACCTCTTATTCTTCCCCACCTATTTCACTAGTCCCCTCACCTTCACCCTTCTGGCAAGCATTTATTTGTTCTCTGTTTTAATGGATGCTTTTTCTGAGAGGAGCTTTTTATGAACAAGACATAATTTTTATAAGGAGATATGGTGAAGCAAAGTTTTATGTATACACACACACAAACACACACACATATAAACATAGACCTAAACAAAGTAAAATTGCCTAATTTACTCTACGAGAGATGCTCTAAAACGACTGAACTGAACTGAAGATTGCCCTTCTTTTATCCTTGACACATGTATGTTCATGAACATTTAGCTATAATGTTACAAATTTATCTCCACTGCTTGCTACATTTGACTATTAAAGAAAAAAGAATCCATGTTTTCATCATTGTTATGTATGCATCTGGGCTTCCTATGTTTATTTTACTTGATCTTTCCCTCTTAGGATGGTACATTCTTTAAAACAGCTTATAGGAAGGATTTAGCTTAGGTTATAAGATAGGTATGAGGAAGCACTAAAAATCTGGCAGAAAGCCAACAGGCTGGACAGAAATGTTTAATCTTGCTTTTTCCTTGACACACTCTGAAACTGAAGCATGTGGAAATCCTACTAACTAAATGACCAAAATTTTCTTATGTAACCTCTTAGCTCTTATATTAACAAAAAGCTACGTTTTTTCCATGGAAGTGAGATATCTTTGGTGTTTATATTTTAAAACAACCATCCCAAGCAAAGACTATTTTTGTTAAATAGTATACTATGGCCACATATTTTGTAGAATGTGGTTTAATTTGCTGTTCTTGAAACCCCAAAATGTCCAGGTATATTTTTGTAAACTGATGAAAGAACTGGCTTAAGACAACATACGTGTTTCAATGCCATTCTCCCAAATCATCCCACCCTCACCCTCTCCCATAGAGTCCCAAAGACTGTTCTATACATCTGTGTCTCTTTTGCTGTCTCGTATACAGGGTTATCATTTGCATCTTTCTAAATTCCATATATATGTGTTAGTATACTGTATTGGTGTTTTTCTTTCTGGCTTACTTCACTCTGTATAATAGGCTCCAGTTTCATCCACCTCATTAGAACTGATTCAAATGTATTCTTTTTAATGGCTGAGTAATACTCCATTGTGTATATATACCAAAGCTTTCTTATCCATTCGTCTGCAGTCATATGTGAAACGAATCACTAGTTCAGGGTCAATGCATGTTATAGGATGCTCGGGGCTGGCATGCGGGGATGACCCAGAGGGAGGATAAAGGGAGGAGGGAGGTGGGAGGGGGGTTCAGGAGGGGGAACTTATGTAAACCCGGGGCAAATTCATATCAATGTATGGCAAAACCAACCAATATAATATTGTAAAATAATTTGCCTCCAATAAAAAATAATTACCTAAAAAAAAAAATACTTTTCCAAGTGAAAGGGGATCATTTTCTAAATAAAAATGGATCATTTGTGAAAAAAAAAAAAAGAACTGGCTTAAGGAAAGCTCTCATTTGAGTCATTAAAAAAATCACTCTAGAAATATATCTAAAGGAAATAGCAAAAGTTTATCTATAATATTTGACAAAAAGAAAAATAAAATTCCTTTATTCTACCTTACTATTTTTTAAAAATTCATGAGTTTTATCAGTCTTCTGAAAATGCTTTTCATGACTGTCTTACAATATACATCAATTAGTGTGCCTAGTTCGGAGAAGGCAATGGCAAGCCACTCCAGTACTATTGCCTAGAAAATCCTATGGATGGAGGAGCCTGGTAGGCTGCAGTCCGTGGGGTCGCTAAGGGTCAGACATGACTGAGCAACTTCACTTTCACTTTTCACTTTCACACATTGGAGAAGGAAATGGCAACCCACTCCAGTGTTCTTGCCTGGAGAATCCCAGGGATGGGGGAGCCTGGTGGGCTTCCGTCTGTGGGGTCACACACAGTCGGACACGACTGAAGTGACTTAGCAGCAGCAGCAGCAGCAGTGTGCCTAGTTGGAGCTCTGTTTTGAGTCAGTTTGTTAACTATTACTCCTTATCACAATCATCCACTTCTACTTCTTACCTATACACACAAACACTCCAATCCATACTACTATTGCTACCCAGTTTATCCTTCTCTAATTAATCAAACATTACCACCTAAGTTTTCTATTACAATAATGCTGGCTAATGAACAACTGCAAAACTTAATGGTTTAAATATTACTTTTCATTATCACTCATGAGTCTGAGCAAAAATCGGAGATCTTTCTAGCCTGGATCTGGCTGGGCTGTTCTTGCTTGGACTTACTCATGTGTCTGCTGACTGTGGGCAAATGAATAGCCAGCTGGGGAGTTCCTATCAAGAATGATCTACCTGTTGGTGGATTTCTTTCACATGGTTTCTCATCCTCTTGCAGATTATAACAGACTTTTTCAAATGATGATGAAAAAAGAGGGAGACATAGATAGAGGAAGAGAGACAGAGGGAGAGAAAGTATACACAACCATTATTTTTAGACCAGGGTCAAAACTGCTGTGGTGTAAATTAGGCCACATCTGTTTGGTCAAAGTTAGTCAACAGACCATCAGACTCACTGGAAAAAGAAAATAGTCTCGACACCCTAATGGGAGGGGTTGCAAAGTCACATGACAAAGTAAATGGATATGGGGAGGTATAAAAGAGCCTGAAGATTTCCTTATTCTAGTACACTTACTGTTAGCCCCCTGCTTAGAATCTTTCAATGGGTCTTTCATATCTCATCAAATGTAAACTTTGCTCCCAAGATTTCAAATCCAATGACTTCCGTCTACTTAACCTTCATTTTTTATCTAACTTTACCTCCTTTTCCATTTGTCCTCAACATGAACCAGATCTACTCACTCTTACATGAATATGTCTACATTTTTAATCATTTATACTTTTGCACTCTCACCTATGTCTCCTACCTTTATGCCTTTTTCCATCTTTTATACCTAACCAAACTCGATTTTTATTCAGATTTAGTTTTACTTTTATTTTTATTAGTCTCAGATGCTTCCTGATTACTCTAGTGCACACAGCTGTTCTTAATTTCTGAACTCCTACAGTATAAACATATGTTCCACACCATTTCAGCTCTTGGATGTGTAATTCTTCATATCATATACTTCTGTTTAATGAGTGTTAGTTTGGTCTCCCCAATGAGAGTATAAAATATGAATTCCCTAGACTCTAAACATTAGTTCTAATGATATAGATTTGTTATGGTTTGAATTATGTCCTCCAAAAATTCACCCATTGGACTCTTAACCACCATCCATCACAATATGATCTTATTGGAAGAGAAGATCTTTACAGAGGTAATCAATTTAATATGAAGTTATTAGGGAAGGTCCTAATCTAATAGCACATTTTAAATTGATTTCTTCTGTAATCTTTTCCTCAGAGCTATCAGAAAGAGCCACTGTCTTGACTTTCGTCTTCTCTCCTCCAGAATTGTGAGATAATAATTTCCTGTTATTTCAACCATTAAGTCTGTGACACTCAGAATAGTCTTAGCAAACTAGCATTAAATATTAAATAAATATTTGTTACTGTTTGAGTAATTGAATAGATGAAAGGCTCATAAGTATAAACTACCAAGTCTATGTTCTTAGGTGAGACAAATTTGAGCTGAATTGCTAGAAACTTAACATTTCTGGATCACGCACTGCTGCTGCTGCGGCTGCTGCTGCTGCTGCTGCTGTCACTTCAGTCGTGTCCGACTCTGTGTGACCCCATAGACGGCAGCCCACCAGGATGCCCTGTCCCTGGGATTCTCCAGGCAAGAACACTGGAGTGTGTTGCCATTTCCTTCTCCAGTGTGTGAAAGCGAAAAATGAAAGTGAAGTCGCTCAGTCGTGTCTGACCCTTAGCGACCCCACGGACTGCAGCCTACCAGGCCTCCATCCATGGGATTTTCTAGGGAAGAGTACTGGAGTGACTTGCCATTGTCTTCTCCAGGATCACGCACTAACAATATATAAAACAAGCTCCTCCATCTGTGGAATTTTCCAGGCAAGAGTACTGGAGTGGGTTGCCATTTCCTTCTCCAGAATATTAAACTACTGATGAATTAATTAATTCTCTACTTTACACTTTAGATATGAGAGGTAGAAGCACAATGGATGGAAACAGAAGAGATGACCAAGTACTGCACACAGGAAGCGAAGTGAGCTATCTTGCTCAGTGCAGTTATAAAACAGTGGTTGGCAAACAGGGGCTAAATGTTAATGAACTGTATGAAATTAAACAGCAAATATGTAACAGGAGGAGAAACTGGCAACCCATTCCAGTATTCTCACTTGAAAAATTCCATGGACAGAGGAGCCTCGTAGGCTACAGTCCTCAGGGCCAGGAAGAGTCAGACACGACTGAGTGATGAAATAAGCACACACACCAGTGTAACCAATTCAGCTGAGAAATGCCTTATTTATTTGTCCTTCTAAGTATACAGCAGCGAATAAGACAGACATACATACCCTCATCACCTTTGAGACTTTAAAGGTAGATATATTTTTAAAATGAAAAATTGATACTAACAATAATAACAACAGTAAATAAGTAATTTTGGTGATGGGCAAAATACAGGAAGCTGAGGTAATCTATGGCAGGGGTTCTAACCTTATGAGGAAGCCAGTTAGGTTTTTGTGAGTTAATAACCTTCAGTATGAAACTGAAAATATGTATAGAAACTGTCTTCCTCAATAACAGGAAAAGAGACAAAGTATGTTAAGGATATCATTATGAAAATGACTATATGATGAATCTGATTCAACAAAAAAATATTGAAAGACAAAAGCACTGAGTATTTTTCTTATAGAGTGTGTTCAAAATTAGCTTTTCTTCTTTCTTTGACTCCATCAAACCATTTTCTGGTGTAGTTCAGAAACTTTCTATAAAACAAGCTGCAGCTCAGGCCCTGCAGGCTACTGCCCAACCTGGCCTGACACATTAGAAAAAAGGAATAAAATAGCAAGAAATGCCTCAGAGACTCACTGAAGCTTCTGCAAGGCAGAACAACACAGATCTGACCAGCAGAACTGAAAACCCAAATCAGTACTTCAGTGATAAAACGATACCAGAAATAGAAAGATGCAATCATCAAGAGAACGATTTAAAGCACCTGCTGATGATTCTGTCTTACAGCCCAAGTTAAACAGAAGAAAATTCAATATTGTCCAATGAAGTAAATAAAGTATTGAGGAAAATAAAATCCTAGTGCCTAAGATAACAATAATATTGATGTCTGCAGATTCTGCATGACAGATGCACTCCGTTGCCACTGCAGAAGTGGCTGCAGAGCTATATACCAGCTTGTGGCATCATGAACTATTCAATTTAGACAGATTCATCCCCAAGACAGAGTGAGTTGGGCAGTTATCCTGTGTTCTGTTCTTTGGGGGAGCTCTACTCTGTTGCCAACAGTCAGCTGGGCAGCGATTCTATGAACCAGAGGGAGCTGTTTGCCAGATGGTGCTGGAAAAAGACGTGAGACATGATTCTACCATAAGCAGGCCTTAAATTGGCCTGATCTCCAAAGAGATCTAGGAGATGTCAATAGGAGCCACCTGCAGAACTGTTTGTACAATAACTCCTGGGAAAAATCATTAAAGAGATTATAGACAAGATCCTATATTGGGAACCAAAGAGCCAAATCTAGCTCTCATACCTATGTTGTTTGGTCTGAATACTGCTGGCTTGCACACAACATTTTTAAATCTTTTAAATTAGTTGCTAACCTTTAAAAACTCAGATTTCTGGTTTCTCTTGAAAATGTGGAGGATCTAACATAATGTGAATATTTATCCACTGCATCTTTTGGATGGGAACATATGTTTCTCTAATTTGCTGCACCCCTCAGCACTAGCCCATTCTTTTGCTTATAATTCATTTGCTTCATATTGTTTTTATATGAGTTGGTCCGTCTAGGCATTTAATTCCTAAATCCAAGACTAACGAGACAAAGAAGGATGGAGATTAGAAGATATTGATCAGAGACGGAATTCATTGTCTAGAAAAAAGCAAAGGGCTAAATGAGTTATATTAATAAATCCAGAGGTAATTGGGAAGATCACACAAATATCAAAGAAAGGGATTCATATCTCAAGAGGGATAATAGACAAAGCAAGAAAATAAAACAGGTTATATTATGGGATGGTTCACAGTCTTTTAATAAAAATAGTGAAGACAGCCAAAAATCAAAGTATTGATAAAATTCTCTGTTAATTTGCTCTGGTTGCCAAAGCAAAATACCATAGACTTTATAGCTTAAATAACTGAAATTTATTTTTTCACGGTTCTGGAGGCAGGATGCCACCAGGGTTGGTTTCTTGTGCAGGACTTATTTCTGCCCTGCTACCTTCTTACTGTGTCCACACATGTTGGAGAAAGAGAGAAAGCTTTCTGTGTCTCTTTTGATAAGGACACTAGTCCCATTATGAGGGTCCCACTTTCATGTGTCAATCTTCCTTATTTACATCCCAAAGGGCCCATCTCTAGATGCACATGGAGGGTTAAAATCTCAACATACAAATTTAGGGTAGGAGAGCAAACATTCAGTCCATAACAGTTTCCTTCAAAGCTACCCTGTATAAAGTTATCCTCTCCTGCTTGACCCCACATGGTAATGGCATCAAAATGAAAACTGTAGTAGTCAGAGTTCTCTCTGAAAAAAAAAAAAAAAAATAGAACAAATAGGAGAACCAGGAGAACTGATAGTGTGAGTTCTTACTCAAGACCAGAAGTTTAAGAAACAGGAGTACAGATGCAAACCCTAGCCTGAGACCAGTAGAAGACTGATGCTTCAGCTCATGCAAAGCAAAAGTCAGGCAAAAAGAAATTCTTTTTCCTCTGCTTTTATGTTCTATTTAGGACCTCAACAGATTATTAAATGATGTCCACCCACACTGGAAGGGACAATCTGCTTTACTCAGCCTACTGCTGATTCAAACACTAATCTGTTCCAGAAACACCCTCACAGACACACAGAAATAACTGCTTAACCAGATATCTGGGCACCTGGAATCTGGTTTTGTGATGGTTAAGATGACACACCATATTAACCATCACAAAAACATACCTTGCAAATGAAGTGACTGGTAAGCTGAGACTAAACTGTTCATGGTTTAGTTAGCTCTACAGTAAATGCTTAAGAAAAATCAAGGAAGATTTTATGGTAGAGACAAAAATAACATCATGCAGGAGAAAATATGACTTAGTGCATAAGGGGTAACCTGCATGTCTGTATCTCAAAAGATTATTCCTCCTTCAGATTCAGACAAAGTCAATATACCAATTTATTTTTTTAAATCACTGCTGTTTATAAAGTAACCTCAGAAATTTGGAACTCAAGACTGAAAGAAAGCAGATAGACACTCTATGGGTTCCTGTAAGAATTTGGATCAAGGTAGATACAATTGCTTAGATTAATCTCTCCATCCTGAAGAGCTTGAGAATAAGAGAGCACAGACCACAGCATGGTTTATAAACTGAAATTCCCAATAATCTAAGAAAGCAAGCTCCATTGCGGGCACTGAGCAGCAGAGACATTACTTTGCTGACAAAGGTCCATTTAATCAAAGCTCTAGTTTTTCCAGTAGTCACGTATGGATGTGAGAGTTGGACAATAAAGAAAGCTGAGAGACAAAGAATTGATGCTTTTGAACCGTGGTGTTGGAGAAGACTCTTGAGAGATCCTTGGACTGCATGGCAATCCAACCAGTCAATTCTAAAGGAAATCAATCCTGAATATTCATTGGAAGGACTGATGCTGAAGCTGAAACTCCAATAATTTGGCTACCTGATGCAAAGAACTGACTCATTGGAAAAGACCCTGATGCTGGGAAAGATTGAAGGCAGGAGGAGAAGGGGTTGACAGAAGATGAGATGGTTGGATAGTGTCACTGACTTGATGGACGTGAGTTTGAGCAAGTTCTGGGAGTTGGTGATGGACAGGGAAGCCTGTTGTGCTGCTATCCATGGGGTCACAAAGGGTCGGAGATGACTGAGTAACTGAACTGAACTGAGCACTATGCACCTAGATTGGAACTGTGCTATGTATGACCATCTGTGAATAGGATCTGCCTATATTTTTATTTTATTTTACCTTTTTCCTATGTATTTCATTAAACTTTACTGAGGAAGTTAAATATCTAAAATGTCTCTTAGAGTATGGAGTGATTTGTGCTGCTGGTAAGATGAAGTAGATTCACTTTTTTCTACTCCTCTCACTAAGCACAACTGAAAAACCCTGTACATTTTATATAAAACAAATATAAGGGGATTCTGAAAGGTCAAAAGAAGACAGCAGATCATCTGGGGGGACATCTTATTACTGATTATCAGGATTCCCTGGGGCTTCTCTGGTGGCTCATCAGAAAATAAGCTGCCTGCAAAGCAGGAGACACAGGTTTGATCCCTAGGTCAGGAAGATCACCTGGAGGAAAGCATGGTAACCCACTCCAGTATTCTTGCCTGGAGAATCTAAAGGATAGAGTTGCCTGGTGGGCTACAGTCCATGGGGTCCCAGACTAAACACTAGCACAGCATCCCCTCCCTTGAATCTCTACTGATACCACAAAGCAGTGGTCTCATTACTAGTGAAAGTGAAGCCTTGATTGCTCAGCCCTGTCCAACACTTTGTGACTGCATGGACTGTAGCCTGCCAAGCTCCTCTGTCCATGGAATTATCCAGGTAAGAAACTAGAGTGGGTTGCAATTTCCTTCTCCAGGGATCTTCCCAACCCAGGGATTGAACTTGAGTCTCCTGCACTGAAGGCAAGTTCCTTATTGTCTGAGCCACAGGGGAAGCCACTACTGGTTGTTACTGGTGGACAATGGTGAAAAACTTCATTTTCAGCTAGGCCACCTTTGATAACACCCCAGCAGAAAGAGATGGATATCTCCTTATTGCCAATTGGAAATGGAAATTCAGGCTTCCTGAGGGTTTCCATTAGCAACACAGAGGAAGCAGGGTGTTGGTGAAGGGAAGGGTCAGTTACCAAACAGCAGAGACAAAAGTTCCAGTTTCTTACTTGGCCTTCTCTGACAGCACTCCAGTAGGAATACTGGAGAGCCTTGTTACAACCTAATAAGGGTAATAGTTTGTGTTCCTTCTTTGGATTTTCCTGGTATCAGTGGACACAGTCACAAGATTTGAGTTGGAGAAAAGCAGCTATTATCTCAAAGTTTTCTATTTTACTGGACTTCTCCTTTCATGGTTTTTTTGGGTAAATTAAGCAGGATTTGTTTGGGTGAGGGAGTTAAATCTATGTTTGCTGAATTCCAACTTCAGCTTCAAGTCTGGTACGCATGAGGTTAAAAGAAAACCCAGGTGCACTGGGTTGAACATTATCCCATAAAATCCATTTCAGTGAAGAACCTCAGAATACACCATTATTCAGTGATAGTGTCTTCATAGATGTAATCAAGATGAGCTCACACCAGAATAAGGAGGACTTTAATCCAATATGACTAGAGTACTATAAGAAGAGGAGAATAAATATGGATACAGGGAGACACAGATTAGAAAGGAAGAAATACAACTGTCCCTCTAGACATAAGATGATTTTCTGCATAGAGATTCCAAAAGAATCTCGAAAAGTAGAACAAATAAATGAGTTCAGTGAAGTTGAAGGACACAGACTAATATCAGTTCAGTTCAGTTCAGTCGCTCAGTTGTGTCTGACTCTTTGCGACCCCATGAATCACAGCACGCCAGGCCTCCCTGTCCATCACCAACTCCCGGAGTTCGCTCAAACCCATGTCCATCGACTCGGTGATGCCATGGAACCATCTCATTCTCTATCGTCCCCTTCTCCTCCTGCCCCCAATCCCTCCAAGCATCAGAGTCTTTTCCAGTGAGTCAACTCGTAGCATGAGGTGGCCAAAGTATTGGAGTTTCAGCTTTAGCATCAGTCCTTCCAATGAACAACCAGGATTGATCTCCTTTAGAATGGACTGGTTGGATCTCCTTGCAGTCCAAGGAACTCTCAAAAGTCTTCTCCAGCACCACAGTTCAAAAGCGTCAGTTCTTTGGCGATCAGCTTTCTTCACAGTCCAACTCTCACGTCCATACGTGACCACTGGAAAAAACATAGCCTTAACTAGACGGACCTTTGTAGGCAAAGTAATGTCTCTGCTTTTTAATATGCTATCTAGGTTGGTCATAACTTTCCTTCCAAGGAGTAAGCATCTTTTAATTTCATGGCTGCAATCAGCATCCGAAGTGATTTTGGAGCCCAAAAAAACAAAGTCTGACACTGTTTTCACTGTTTCCCCATCTATTTCCCATGAAGTAATGGGACCAGATGCCATGATCTTTGTCTTCTGAATGTTGAGCTTCAAGCCAACCTTTTCACTCTCTTCTTTCACTTTCATCAAGAGGCTTTTAAGTTCCTCTTCACTTTCTGTCATAAGAGTGGTGTCATCTGCATATCTGAGATTATTGATATTTCTCCTGGCAATCTTGATTCCAGCTTGTGCTTCTTCCAGCCCAGCGTTCCTCATGATGTACTCTGCATATAAGTTAAATAAGCAGGGTGACAATATACAACCTTGATGTACTCCTTTTCCTATTTGGAATCAATAGAGTGCCTGATGATCCATGGACGGAGGTTCGTGACATTGTAAAGGAGACAGGGACCAAGATCAACCCTACGGAATAGAAATGCAAAAAAGCAAAATGGCTGTCTAAGGAGGCCTTACAAATAGCTGTGAAAAGAAGAGAAGCAAAAAGCAAAGGAAAAAAGGAAAGATATAAGCATCTGAATGCAGAATTCCAAAGAATCGCAAGGAGAGATAAGAAAGCCTTCCTCAGCGATCAATGCAAAGAAATAGAGGAAAACAACAGAATGGGAAATACAAGAGATCTCTTCAAGAAAATTAGAGATTCCAAGGGAACATTTCTTGCAAAGATGGCCTTGATAAAGGACAGACATGGTATGGACCTAACAGAAGCAGAAGATATTAAGAAGAGGTGGCAAGAATACAAAGAAGAACTGTACAAAAAAGATCTTCACGACCAAGATAATCCCGATGGTGTGATCACTGACCTAGAGCCAGACATCTTGGAATGTGAAGTCAAGTGGGCCTTAGAAAGCATCACGACAAACAAAGCTAGTGGAGGTGATGGAATTCCAGTTGAGCTATTTCAAATCCTGAAAGATGATGCTGTCAAAGTGTTGCACTCAATATGCCAGCAAATTTGGAAAACTCAGTGGTCGCCACAGGACTGGAAAAGGTCAGTCTTCATTCCAATAACAAAGAAAGTCAATGCCAAAGAACTTTCAAACTACTGCACAATTGCACTCATCTCACTCACTAGTAAAGTCATGCTCAAAGTTCTCCAAGCCAGGCTTCAGCAATATGTGAACCGTGAACTTCCAGATGTACAAGCAGGTTTTAGAAAAGGCAGAGGAACCAAAGAGCAAATTGCCAATACCCACTGGATCATGGAGAAAGCAAGAGAGTTCCAGAAAAACATCTCTTTCTGCTTCATTGACTCTGCCAAAGCCTTTGACTGTGTGGATCACAATAAACTGTGGAAAATTCTGAAAGAGATGGTAATATCAGACCACCTGACCTGCCTCTTGAGAAACCTGTATGCAGGTCAGGAAGCAACAATTAGAACTGGACATGGAACAACTGACTGGTTCCAAATAGGAAAAGGAGTACGTCAAGGTTGTATATTGTCACCCTGCTTATTTAACCTATATGCAGAGTACATCATGAGGCATGCTGGGCTAGAAGAAGCACAAGCTGGAATCAAGATTGCTGGGAGAAATATCAATCACCTCAGATATGCAGATGACACCACCCTTATGGCAGAGAGTGAAGAGGAACTCAAAAGCCTCCTGATGAAAGTGAAAGAGGAGAGTGTAAAGGTTGGCTTGAAGCTCAACATTCAGAAAACTAAGATCATGGCATCTGGTCCCATCACTTCATGGGAAATAGATGGGGAAACAGTGTCAGACTTTATTTTTTTGGGCTCCAAAATTACTGCGGATGCTGATTGCAGCAATGAAATTAAAAGACGTTTACTCCTTGGAAGGAAAATTATGACCAACCTGGATAGTATATTAGAAAGCAGAGACATTACTTTGCCTACAGAGGTCCGTCTAGTCAAGGCTGTGGTTTTTCCAGTGGTCACGTATGGATATGAGAGTTGGACTGTGACGAAAGCTGATCGCCAAAGAATTGATGCTTTTGAACTGTGGTGTTGGAGAAGACTCTTGAGAGTCCCTTGGACTGCAAGGAGATCCAACCAGTCCATTCCAAAGGAGATCAATCCTGGTTGTTCATTGGAAGGACTGATGCTAAAGCTGAAACTGCAATACTTGGCCACCTCATGGGACAAGTTGACTCACTGGAAAAGACTCTGATGCTAGGAAAGGTTGGGGGCAGGAGGAGAAGGGGACGACAGAGAGTGAGATGGTGGGATGGCATCACCAACTCGATGGACATGAGTTTGAGTGAACTCCGGGAGTTGGTGATGGACAGGGAGGCCTGGTGTGCTGTGATTCATGGGGTCGCAAACAGTTGGACACGACTGAGTGACTGAACTGAACTGAACTGTTGTTCCATGTCCAGTTCTAACTGTTGCTTCCTGACCTGCATACAGGTTTCTCAAGAGGCAGGTCAGGTGGTCTGGTATTCCCATCTCTTTCAGAATTTTCCACAGTTTATTGTGATCCACACAGTCAAAGGCTTTGGCAGAGTCAATGAAGCAGAAGAGATGTTTTTCTGGAACTCTTGCGTTCTCCATGATCCAGCGGATGTTGGCAATTTGCTCTTTGGTTCCTCTGCCTTTTCTAAAACCTGCTTGTACATCTGGAAGTTCACGGTTCACATATTGCTGAAGCCTGGCTTGGAGAATTTTGAACATGACTTTACTAGCGTGTGAGAGACGCCGGCTCCAGCGGCGCAGATGAGGCTCCGGTGCAACCGAACACGCGCAGAAACGTGGCCGAGAGGAGCTACCCCACAGATTAATATACAGAAATCAATTTTATTTCTGTATAATAGTAATGAATACATGGACACTGGAATTAAAAATACAATATCACTTAACATTGCTTTAAAAATGCAATACTTACATGTATAATTCTAACAAAATATGTATAGGCTTTGTAATCCCAAACTACACACACTGATGAAAGAAATCAAATGAGAACCATACTGTGTTTATGGAGTAAAGCATCAATATACAAAAATTGCCAAACTTCCTCAAGTTGATGTATAGGTTTAATTCAACTCCTATCATAATGCAAGCAAGACATGTTACAGTTATGTACAAGATAATTCTAAAATTTATATTGAAAATCAAGGCAACTAGAATAGTTAAAACAATTTTTAAAAAGAATAAAGTGGGAGAATTGATCTACATGGTTGTAAGACCTATTATGTAGCTACAGTAATCAATACTCTATGGTATTGCCAGAAGGATAGATAAATAAATCAATGGAAAAGAATAAGAAGATAGAAATAGACACAAATATGTCCACCTGATTTTCAAAACAAGTGTGAAAGTAATTCAGTGGAGGACAGATAGTCTTTTCAACACATAATGACAAAGCAACTGGACATTCATAGGCAAAAAAAAAAAAAAATCTCATCTTATACATAAATAACCCAACATGGACCATGAAATAAAATTTAAAATAAAATAAATTTTTTGAAAAAAAAGATAGGAGAAAATCTTTGAGAGCCAGAGATAAGGAGCTCTTAGACATGACACTAATAGAAGCATGATTCATGGAAAAGGAAAGAATTGAACTATCTAACTTCATGAAAATTATATACAGTTGTTCTGTAAAAGATACCATAAGGGGATGAAAAGACAAGTCACTGAGTGGGAGAAAAAATTGCAAGTCATATATTCAACAATGGACTAGTATTTAGAATACATAAAGTACTCTCAAAACTCAGTGGTAATAAGCAGCCTAATTAGATAAAACAACCCAATTAGAAAATCAGATAAAGAAAGGAAGAGAACTCACCAGAGAGGATATACAGTAGGAAATATGCATTGGAAAATATATTCAACTGGCATTAACCATTTGTGACATGCAAATTAAAACCATAATGAGGTAGCCCTATACATATATCAAAATGGCAAAACAACCAAAAGTGACATCAAATACAGTTAAGGATTCAGATAAACTCGGTGAGTCATACATTGCTGAAAAAGGATGTATAAGTTTTCACTGTATGGTGTCTTTTAAAAAAATATACAGTATGATTGCTTCGGGCTTCCCTGGTGGCTCAGATGGTAGAGAATCCAGCTGCAACACAGGAGACCCGGGTTCAATCCCTGGGTCAGGTTCCAATATTATGTTAGTTTCTGCTGTACAACAAAGTGAATCAGCTATATGTATACATATATCCCCTTCCTCTGGAACCTCCCTCTCACTGTCCGCCTCCCTCTACACACATCCTACCCATCTAGGTCACCACAGAGCACTGAGTGAGCTCCCTGTGCTATAGAACAGTTTCCCAGTAACTATCTATTTTACACATGTATACAGTGTATATATGCCAATACTACTCTCCCAGTTCATTCCACCCTCTAGTTCCTCTGACCCACCTATGTTGTTTCTTACAACTGCATGTGGATTTACACCAGAACGCTCAGTGGTAAAGAATCTGCCTGCCAATGCAGGAAACTCCAGAGATGTGGACTGGATCCTGGGTAGGGAACATCCCCTGGAGAAGGGAATGGCAACCCACTCTAGTATTCTTGCCTGGGAAATCCCACAGACAGAGGAGCCTGGAAGGCTATGGTCTATAGGGTTGCAAAAGAGTCAGACATGACTGATATACACACACACTCTCAGAATAAACAGATTCAAATTTGAAACATGTTCTATAAAATAGAATAATATAGAAAATTAGACACTTACAAACCCACATTCAGATTAAATATATATGATCTCTTTATAAAATAGAGAAATAAAATGCTATAAGTTCAGTTCAGTTCAGTTCAGTAGCTCAGTCGTGTCCGACTCTCCACGACCCCATGAATCACAGCACGCCAGGCCTCCCTGTCCATCACCAACTGTAAAATGCATATTCCCTCTTCCCATTCCTCACCCTGTCTAAGTTCATACTATATTCACCATATAGTGTCAAATAGTGAGAAGGCAATTTCAAGCCACTCCAGTACTCTTGCCTGGAGAATCCCATGGATGGAGGAGACTGGTAGGCTGCAGTCCGTGGGGTCACTATGGGTCGGACATGACTGAGCGACTTCACTTTCACTTTTCACTTTCACACATTGGAGAAGGAAATGGCAACCCACTCCAGTGTTCTTGCCTGGAGAATCCCAGGGACGGGGGAGCCTGGTGGGCTTCCGTCTATGGGGTCACACAGAGTCGGACACGACTGAAGTGACTTATCAGCAGCAGCAGCAGTACCAAATATTACCAAATATTTACCATATTTGTAAGTATACACTTATCTATAAATAAAACTAACTACAAACCATACGTAACATTGTTTATTTGATCAAATTGAGAAGGTAAAACACAATAAAATACACTAGTTTTAACTATGAAGCTTGATGAGCAAATAAGCCTATGTAACCCCCAAACTGAGAGAGATACGAAACCCAGGGACTTATCCAATGGTTCAGTGTTTAAGACTCCAAGCTCCCAATTCAAGGGGTCTGGGTTCAATCCCCAGTCAGGGAACTAGACGCTGTATGCCACAACTAAGACCTGGCCCAATCACAAAAGAAAAAAAGGTATGAAATACATCAACCATCCTCCAAATCCTTTCACCCCATCTACAGTGTAATCCCTCCAACCTTGGCCCCACAAAAACATGTGTAATATTAAGTGTAATAAATATTTGTATGAATTTACAATACAATATATTAGTATATCAGTTTACTCTAAGAACTTGCCTCCTCATATCATCTGTTATTCAATCTCTCTCTCCCTCTGCCCTTCCCATATTTTAATTCAAAATGTCCACATACTTTTAAATTCCTACAGAGCTACTGACATTGGAAGGAGAAACTTCCCTTTTCCTGAAGAAATTCTAATGAAAGCATTTTCATCAGAGGTGCAGGATATATTTATCTCTAGGGAAATGGAAATAGCTCACAAATTGTGGTTCCAGGACAGAGAATTATTCTGCCAGATTTTGTTTAAAGGACTGGATCTTGATGCTTGTGATATTTAAGTTTTTAAGACAACATGTTACCGAGTTTAATGTCAAAATATTGTAGTAATTGGAATAGATCTAGGAGAACGACTTAAACCATCTATCACTGAGGAATCTCTGCTCAGGCAGTTCTAACAGTGGGAATGAAAGTGATGCAGGTAATATAGTTAGAGTGAAACATTTGATAATTCCACGAGGAACTCTAAAATGGTAGGAAGAATAGAAGCCTCGTCTTGCTCTGTCAATAACAGACAAAGTGACTGTTAATCTTATGGGGATTATACACTGGGGGAAGATCCCCTATATTCCAACAACCAATTTCACAATTCAGACATTAGAAAATGATGATAAATGTATTAGCAAAGAATGTACAAGCCTTAATGTAAAAGTCTTTGGTACATGATCTTGGTCCTGCTTACAATCCTCAGTTGAAAAATTCATTGTGGTTAGGAAGACCAGGGGGATGGAAAGGAAATTAGGAAAACAAAATGACACCTCTACAAGTAGTTCTACTTTCCAAGATAAAATAAATCACTGGAAACAGTTAGATCTCTACAGCTTCCCAACTAAAGGGAAGTAGATAAACAACAAATATTTCCAATGAAAGAGGGTCATTGCCGTTTATTTCCTTAGTTGTGTTCAGTTCTTTGTTATCCCATAGACTGTGGTACCCCAGGCTCCTCTGTCTATGGAATTTTCCAGGCTAGAATACTGGAGTGGGTTTTTATTTCCTTCTGCAGATCTTCCCAACCCAGGAATCAAAGTTGCATCTCTTGCCTTGGCAGGCAGATTCTTCACTGCTAAGCCACCAGGAAAACCTCTCCCATGATTGCATTATCTTATGTAAAAATCCATCTTATCTTCTTCAGGGATGTCTGAAGATGATAATGCAGTCTACTTGCCGCCTTACTTGCAGCACATGAGACCTAGAGCAGAAGACCACGTTTAGCTGTACTTGGACTTGGACCACTGAAATTGTGAGATAAAATTGTGTTGGTTTAACCTATTAAGTTTCTATTTGGTCATTATGCAACAGTGTTTCTAGGATGTGCCATAATTACTGAGGATTCAAAATTGCATCAGTCTAGAAAAAATTGAATTAAAGTAGTATTATAAAATGGATTGTTTTAATCATTGTTTGCTTTTTTGGCATAAATTGATTAGTGAAGGATATTTTTCTAGACTCTAGAGATGGGTTAGAGTGCAGTAGGACCCTATATTCACACATCAATATAATCTGAAAAATAATTTTCAAGTAGTTCTTCCCCAATGCTAAGTGTTTTCAAATTTATTTTCATTAGAATTTTTATTATGATACCACATGATAGGTCTTGACATTGCCTTCTAATTTTCTAACAGAAGGGTGTTTTTTGCAGAGTTAGAATTGAAATAAATTATATTTTCTGTTTGAGAAATTATATATATATAAATGTATTAAGAAAAGATAATGGAGATATAGCACATAACTGAGAAAATAATAGGATATAAAAATGCTGCAAAATGAGTGAAGAAGAACAATTTTATTGAACTAGATTGTTTTCTGATAATGTTAATCTTTTATGAGTGAATATAGGTTTCTATCTATACACTGATCATTCCATTCCAACCAATGTGAAGTGAAGGTACCAGCCAGCCATATTTTACTTTATTTGAATATTTAACCATTTACACTAAATCCTGCTTGGGTATAAAATTTATGAATTTTCTGTTTGTTTAATGTGAAAATGTGATAATGTGATTTATGAGAAAAAAAAATATATATTTGGTTATTCAGATGACCAAAGTATATTTTTCATATATATTTGAAACTTGTCCAGATATTTGGTCTTTGTCCTGACTCACCGTTCCCCAAACACTTGGAACTTGTTAAGTGTTGAGAGCCTAAGGTATCTTCTTTATGTTAATAGGGTGAGTTTTGGAAATCACCTAAGAATGGGGTCTGGTTGCCAGTGGAACCAACCAATTAATTAGAGGGTTGGAACTTTCAGTCCCACCCCGGAGGTTGAAAAATTGCCAATTGCCAATGATTCAATCAATCAGGTCAATGTAATGCAGCCTTTGTAAAAACCCAGCACTGGGTTCAAAGAGCTTCCAGGTTGGTGCAGGGAAGCAGATGCTGGCAGACTAGCAGGAAAGGGCATGAAAGTTCAGTACCTTTCCCACATTTATTGCCCTATACATCTTCCGTCTGACTTTTCCTATGTTACATCCTTTTGTAATAAAATGTAATCTGAATATTCATTGGAAAGACTAATGCTGAAACTGAAGCTTTAAGACTTTGGCCAACTGATGCAAAGAGCCGACTCTTTGGAAAAGACCCTGATTGAGGGCAGGAAGAAAAGAGGGAGGCAGACGATGAGATGGTTGTATAGCATTACTAATTCAAAGAACTTGGGTGAACTCTGGGAAATGGTGAGAGACAGAGAGGCCTGGCATGCTACAGTCCATGGGGTTGCAAAGAGTCAGACATGACTTATCACCTGAACAACAGTCTAGCAAATAAGCTTATTTTCCTGAGTTCCATGAGTCATTTTAGAAAATTAATTGAACTCAAGGAGGGGGATATAGGAATCTTTGATGTATAGCTAGTTGGTCAGAAATACTAGTAACAACCTGGACTTCCTATTGGCATTCTGAGTTGACATGGGTTGGTGGAATCTCGAATTTGTAGTTGAGCTATCAGAACATAGGTAAAAACCTGGGTGTGTGTTAAGGCTGAGTGTCTGTCACATGAAACAGAGACCTCAATTTGTGGAATATGATGGTATTTCCAGGTAAATAATATCAGAATTAAGTTGAATTATAAGACATCCAGTGGTGTCTTATAACTGCTTGTTGGAGGTGTGGGGAACCTCCCTCTGTCCCTTTCTTTTTACACTTTAGAATTGGGACCAGAAATCTAATTTAGAAAGCTATATCCTAGACCTGCTAAAAATATGGGGAAAATGCCTAAAAGCTAAGTCTTGCAGAATTGTAACATATACATGCTAAATTTGATCAAGCTTTTATACAGATTTGTTCTCTAAGAAGCAGGGCCATGTGTAGTGTAAGTTGCATACAGGTTGTTTTATATAAACTTTCTGAGTGAACTTAGAATCATAATATATGACATTTTTGATGGTTCTGAACATTATTTTTTTATGCTTTCTGACACTTTGATAGATTAGGAGTAATTAGTGTCTAAAAAGTTGAAATTATATATTTATATATATATAATATACACAGGACTATTATAGTTAATAAAAATGCTAGTAACAAAGTAGTAAACAATGATTCTAGTTAAGGAAAACAAAGAATGTAACATGGAAAATACAAATGAATTAAATGAGTTCAGTTTAAATAGAAGAAGGCAGAGGAGAATTTTAAATAACATATAAGAGTTTGCTAAGTATTAGGGCACTCTGTGACCCTGGATTCTCCGGTTAGTAGGGAAGAACAATTTAGATGGTAGAAAAGGTAGAGCTTTTTCTTTCACTTTCAAGTGATTAGGTTCTCTTCTTATCTGAAAACTCTACCGTCAATTGAAGTACAGATTGGATGGTTTTCACAAAGAGGAAAAGAGAATTGTAGATTTCAAAATCTTGAAAAAAAAGTTCAAAAATACTCTTTGTTTTACAGTATATAACTACCGGAATATTAAAATTATTGATCAAATTGTGGTTTGCAGTTGTTCATATGAAAGCAAAATAAAACAGGGCCTAGTGACTTAGCAGCAGCAGCAGTGTGATTACAGAAAGTGAGAACTAAAGAGCCTCTTGATGAAAGTGAAAGAGGAGAGTGAAAAAGTTGGCTTAAAACTCAACACTCAGAAAATTAAGGTCATGGCACCCAATTTCATTGCTTCATGGCAAATAGATGAGGAAACAATGGAAACAGTGAGAAACTTTATTTTGGTGGGCTCCAAAATCACTGCAGATGGTGACTGCAGCCATGTCTTGCTCCTTGGATGAAAAGCTATAACCAACCTAGAAATCATATTAAAAAGCGAGACATTACTCTGCCAACAAAGGTGCATCTAGTCAAAGCTATGGTTTTACCAATAGTCATGTATGGTTGTGAGAGTTGGGCTGTAAAGAAAGCTGAGTGCCTAAGAATTGATGCTTTTGAACTGTGGTGTTGGAGAAGACTCTTGAGAGTCCCTTGGACTGCAAGGAGATCAAACCAGTCAATCCTAAAGGAAATCACTGTCCTGAATATTCATTGGAAGGACTGATGCTGATGCTGAAATTCCAATACTTTGGCCATCTGATGCAAAGAACTGACTTATTGGAAAAGACCCTGATGCTGGGAAAGATTGAAGGCAGGAAGAGAAGGGGATGACAGAGGATGAGATGGTTGGATGACATCACTGACACAATGGACATGAGGTTGAGTGTGGTCTGGGAGTTGGTGGACAGAGAAACCTGGCATGTTGCAGTCCATGGGACTGCAAAGAGCTGTACATGACTGAGCAGTTGAACTGAACTGAATGTGATTGCTCAGATTTATCATTAATTCATGGCTTAAAAAAAGTGAAAAAATTACCTTTATCCCTACTGAGATGACATAATTAGAGAAGGAAAATTCTTCCACTTGATTTTGAAAACACAATAGGTTAAACTCAGCATCATAGAAAGTAATGGGAAAGGATGGATGCAGGATAGTGAGGGGAAGGATCTGAAAACAGCAAGAGTAACCATGGTGAGTCAGCAAAACATGAGTCAGAAGCAAGAGGTGTTTCTAAATCTGAAGAGCAAGGCTTCAGCAGGCTGAGAGGAGACAACAACCAGATGGGACCAGAAGCAATGGTGTGGTTACTAGGGTCCTTGAAGCAGTCCTTTTGGGTGTTCCATCCAGTCATTCACATCTTCAAGTAAGGCAGAGTAGGGGAGATTTCTTCCTGTCAGTAAGTTGTAGGCTGGTAGTGATGAACTTCCAATGACAAGCCTGAAGGCAGAAGTGGCCCAAACCAGAAAATCCAAATGAGAATGATAAAATATGAAAAAAGAAAGGTGTATATTCTTGTGTACAGTTGACTTGCTGAGCAATTTTTTGTTCATTTTTCAGTCTCTCACTCATGTCCGACTCTTTGCAACTCCATGGACTGCAGCACGCCAGGCTTCATTGTCCTTCACTATTTCCTGGAGCTTGCTCAAACTCACGTCCATTGAGTAAGTGATGCCATCCAACCATCTCATCCTCTATCATCCCCTTGTTCTCCTGCCTTCAATCCCTCCCAGCATCAGGGTCTTTTCAAATGAGTCAGCTCTTCGCATCAGGTGGCCAAAGTATTGGCCAAAGTATTCCAATAAATTCAGGACTGATTTCCTTTAGGATTGACTGGTTTGATCTCCTTGCAGTCCAAGGGACCCTCAAGAGTCTTCTCCAACACCACAGTTCAAAAACATCAATTCTTCCGCGCTAAGCTTTCTTTATAGTCCAACTCTCACATCCATACATGACTACTCAAAAAACCACAGCTTTGACTATACAGATCTTTGTTGGCAAAGTAATGTCTCTGTTTTTAAATACACTGTCTAAGTTTGTCACAGCTTTTCTTCCAAGGAGCAAGCATCTTTTAATTTCATGGCTGCAGTCACCATCTGCAGTGATTTTAGAGCCCAAGAAAATAAAGGCTTTCACTGTTTCCATTGTTTCCCCATCTATTTTCCATGAAGTGATGGAACCGGATGCCATGATCTCAGTTCTTTGAATGTTGAGCTTTAAGCTGGCTTTTTACTCTCCTCTTTCACCTTTATCAAGAGCTATTTACAATCTCCTAATAAATTATTTTGGGGCTTCTCAGGTGGCTCCCCTGGAGGAAAAAATGGCAACCCATTCCAGTATTCTTGCCTGAAGAATCCCATGGACAACGAAGCTAGGTGGGCTACAGTCCAAGGGGTCAGAAAAGTCAGACATGAATCAGAGACTAAAACAACAATATATTATTCAGAAATACAAGCATTATAAATCATTTCAAAAAGTCTTGCTTAGTTACTTTATTATTCAGTCTCCATCCTGCCTCACACAGGTACTTCCATCCTTACTTTGCACTCTTTAGCTTGAAACTATGCTGCACTGCAAAGTCTTTGTTCCTCTTTTGAACACAATGTATGCCATCTAGTTTTTTTTAAATCCCTGCATCCACAATAACTAGTGCTTCTTCTGTGTTCAATATATGCTCATTTATAACCTGAATAAATAGCTAGATTGTTCAATCTATTAAGAAATTAACATTTGAAAACTAGAAAATTAACCTGTAATGAATGCTCACTTGTAAACCAGAATTTATAAATTTGCTATGGTATAAACTATAATGTATTTTTCATATATGCTTTATTTGAACTATAAGGGAAATGACATATTTTCAAATATAACCACTTTTCATCTATCAACTGGTTCATCTTCATCACCTTCCAATCAGGTTTTATACAGATGATTATTCCAACTAATATATTTTACTGATGGATTTTGTTCAAACAAGGGTGGCGAAAAAGCTAAATTTTCTATGTCTTAATAGTTCATTAATTTATTTGCAAAGGCAGTTCTTATCTGATTTTACAATATTAATACACATTTTTACTGACATAGGCTTAAGAATGTTGAATTTGCTGTTCAGAATGCAACAATATCCAGTTCACATAGATTATGATTTAGTGATTTAAGCTACCTTTCCCCAAATATAATATGATTAATCACAGCTCACCATACGACATACTATGATTTCACTACATAGAAGAAATCAATACAGGCTTCTTAGAATGGACTCCATGGTCTTTCATAATCTCATTCTAACTCATTTCCAGCCTAATCTCCTAAACACATATCATTAACCCGTGCAACTGCTACCCTGAATGTCCCACCATTCTCTCTACCTGTGTCAGAGTCTTCCAAAAAGGAATCTACTTGTTTCTTTCCATATCTACTCCTATAGCCCTAGTTCAAATATCCATCTTATTCTACCTGGACTTCTGCAGTCATTTTCAATAGGTCTACCCACATGATTTTAAATTAAGTTTTGAAAGAGAGAAAGTGAAGTCGCTCAGTTGTGTCCGACTCTTTGCGACCCCATGAACTGTAGCCCACCAGGTTCCTCTGTCCATGGGATTCTCCAGGCAAGAATACTGGAGTGGGTTGCCATTTCCTTCTCCAGGGGATCTTCCTGACCCAGGGATCGAACTCAAGAATCCTGCATTGCAGGCAGACACTTTAACCTCTGAGTCACCAGGGTGAAAGTGTATCCAAGGTAAATATTTCAAAAAAATTATGAAAATGCTTGCAATACATCAAGGAATTCTCATCACTCATAGAGTAAGAACTAAACAAGGTCTAGGCATGATGTGATATACCCTGTCTCTCCAGTTTCTCCTAGTTTCATCTTCATGTTCATTATCCATGCTTAGCAACACTGTTTCCATTGCTCCTATTTCGTTTGTTTGAAAATATCTTGCTTCCTCTTAATACCTCCATGATATTTCTTTGACCTGGAGTTCTCTTCTGGCATACTCCTTTTCATGCGGTAACTCTGATTCACTTTTCAAACATCAGTTTAAAAATTATGGTTTTTAAATACCCCACTCTCCCCTTCAAAAGCAAAAATGTAGCAAATTGCATGTTCATGACTTTTTTTAACCAAAGAATTGAGCTCATGACCCAATCCACTAACCCAAAACATAGAACTAGACTGGAGGATGGAGGAAAGAAGAAAAAACAAAAGGAGGGGCATGAGCAATTCTTAACTGGGATGATAGACACTGACAAGAAGAACGATGCTAGAGTTGTCAACAAATCGGCAGCTGATTACATGCTGATGTGAAGGGTTAGGGTTAGGGTTAGGGAAGGTTTTGAGACTTGGTACTTCCTGTATACAGGAGTTTACACCTACTTGTAGGTTTTTCAGCATGAATCTCAGAGGACAGTCACCAAAAATATCAGTGAAAGTTCAAGGGAATCTCCTGCACAGTGCAGAGTTGCAGGAATAAATGGCACTGGCTGCAGGAACAGCATGTAGTTGTTGTTGTTTGGTTGCTCATTTGTGCCCAGCTCTTTGTGACCCTATGGACTTATAGCCCACCAGGCTCCTCTGTCCATGGGATTCTCCAGGAAAGAATGTTAGAGTGAGTTGCCATTTCCCACTCCAGGGGATCTTCTCCAGCCAAGGACCGAAACCACGTCTCCTGCAAGTCTCCTGCATTGTAGGAAGTTTCTTGACCACTGAACTACCTGGGAAGTCTCACCACAGGAGCATGTGTGCTAAGTCGCTTCAGTCCTGTCTGACTCTTTGTGATCCTGTGGACCATAACCTGCCAGACTCCTCTGTCCATGGGATTCTCCAGGCAAGAACACTGGAGTGGGTTGCATGCTCTCCTCTAGGGGATCTTCCCAACCCAGAGATGGAACCTGCATCTTCTGTGACTCTTGCATTGCAGGTGGATTCTACCACTGAGCCACCACGCAAGCCCTGAATGGAAATATCTAAGTGATATTTCCTCCCTACCTGCCTTACAGAACTTAGTGTGGTAGGAAAGCAATAAACACTTCAGGGCACTAGTAAGGCTGCTGAAGGTCTTCAGGATCAGAACAGGGATAGGGTCAGAATAACATGCCTGTCTAGGTCTACAGCTGGAATAGGAGTAATTAGAGTTTACCACCAGACCAAAAATATGATGAGTGGCCGGTGAACAACTCTGGTGGAATAGCAAAATAGAACAAGACTGGAGTGGAATGCTCTCTCAGTAGCATTGTAAAGGGGAGCCCTAAAGCTGAGAATGAAGCAGAAGTCATAATACCATATAAAATAATAGCCTCCAAACTAAACACAAATTAATACCAAAGGAATTAGGTGACCAAGTACACTGAAACTAACAGTAGCAAGAAAACAATGCAAACCAAGGGTCACTCCTGTTTGGATAGCTTCAAATCCACAAAGTTAAGGTCTAGAGAAAAAAAAGCTTGCTAATTTATACCCCACCCCCCAAAAATTTCCCTCATAGCTTAGTTGGTAAAGAATCTGCCTGTGGTGCAGCAGACCTGGGGTTCTGCCTGCGGTGCAGCAGACCTGGGGTTCGAGCCCTGGGTCAGGAAGATCCCCTGGAGAAGGAAATGGCAAGCCACTCCAGTATCCTTACCTGGAAAATCCCATGGACAGAGGAACTTAGTGGGTTGCGGTCCATGGGTTCACAAAGGGTCAGACGTGACTAAGCAACTAACGCTTCACTTCAAAAAAGTTATTTACTTCAGTAACTACTATCTCACTTGTGATTAGTTTCTTCAACAAAACATTAAAAGTTTTACTTTAAAAAAAAACAAGAAATTAACAGTGAACTTCAAAAAGCAAAAGCAATCAATAGAGCTGACATGGATGTCAGAAATCTCTGAGTACGATGTTAAAATCAGCGTGATTAATATAATAAAGTCTCTAATTGAAAAGGTGGATATCATGCAAGATAAAATGGTTACTTTTTGCATAGAAATGAAGTATATAAACCAGAAAAAATGAAAATTCTAGAAAAAAGCAAATTAAAAGAGCAGTAACAGTGATAAGCAGGGTGACAACCGGAAAAGACTTTGATGCTGGGAAGGATTGGGGGCAGGAGGAGAAGGGGACAACAGAGAATGAGATGTCTGGATGGCATCACCAACTCAATGGACGTGAGTTTGAGCGAACTGCGGGAGTCAGTGATGGACAGGGAGGCCTGGTGTGCTGTGATTCATAGAGTCTCAAAGAGTCGGACACGACTGAGCGATTGAACTGAAATGAACTGAACAGAGCAGTGATAAGGAATAGCTTCATCAAACTAATGCCCAGTTCAACCACTTTAACATGCTGCACATGATCAACACAGCCAAAAAAGAAAAAGAAAAAAGCAATTCAATGACCTTAAAGATAGATCAAAAACCAAAAAGTATGAGAAAATAGAAGATCTAAAGTGTATTGGACATATTAGTTGGTCTAATAAATGTACACTTGGAATTCCAGAAAGAGGAAAAAAGGGGAGGAGAAACATATAAAGACATAATGGCCACAAGTCTTCTAAAATTAGATACCAAACACACACACACAATGCCCCACTCTAGCTGTTGTCACTCCGGAAAATAAATGAACTTGAAAAAAACTTGAAGACACTCAGAGAAAAAAAGACACATTACATGAAAATAATAAACATTACAGTGCAGTTCTTTTTTTTTTTGTCTATATTGCCAGATCTTCCAGAAACATTTTAATAAAAATTGGCCATTTCCAAGAAATACCCACTGCATGCCCACCAGTAAAATGGAACCATAACAACACAGAAAATTACCATATGGCTACGATTAAAAGAAAAAAAAAAACTATCACGCACTCAAGCACATCAAAGTCCAAAATTAATGTCACATTCTTTCTTATGGGCTATGATTAGGATTCTGAATAGACACTAAAATAAAACTTAATACAAATGCTGAACTATTCAGGTCAAAAGACTCTACAGAAGCATCTGTATTCAAAGGCATTCCAGTTCGAGACTCGATTTCAGAATAAGGCATAACAAATGAACAGAAGATATACAGGGTGAAAAAGGGAGTCATAATTCCCAACATACTTTGAACCTGATAGAACAAATCTAGGGGTCTTTTTTTTTTAATTTTCTTTAAACAATTGCTAAGACTGGAATCAAAGATAAACAGAAGGCACAACAGTTTTGCTCTGGTTTTGTGTTACTTAGATTTGGAAATTTTTTTTGCTCTTTTTTCTTTTATTATCAATACAAAATAAACATGAAAAAAGCTCTACTTAAAAAAAAATCTAACAGTTCAAGAAAAGCTTATCAGTTGCATTCTAGACATTTAAACCTATCTCACAATTTAAATTCCAATGTCAAAAGCAGTAGATTTTGGAACTGTTTTGTGATCATGTTTTAAAAGAAAACTCTACTAACACCTTTTATTCAGTTTTTAACCACACCAAGGAGAATCAAAATTGTAAATTTTTCCAGTGGCAATTTCTCCACACCGGAAGATAGTCATGACTCTCAAAGAGGAAAACAATTTGGGTTTCCCGGTCTTCAAAATGTTTATCAAAGCCTGTAATTCTCACAGGCTTTTGAAACACATAGAAAGTAAGTAAGAAATAGTCAATGAATGAAACATACCAAATGTCAGTAAGAAGCAAGACACATTCCTTTGGGGAAACTGTTAAAAAAAAAAAAAATCCTGTCTGTATATGCAAATAAAGCAAAGAAATTCAGTCTATTTTTTTATTCTTTAAAAATCCATTTTTCTTAAAATATCATTCCACAAAATTGGAAGTGAAGGACTAAAAGGTGGGGGGCAGCGGAGAGAAGGAGCACACACCATTAACACAAAAATTAAAATTGTACAATCTTAAGCAGTTTATGATAGACTAGGATCATATTCCAAGATACCAAGGTTGGCTGAAGAAATTCATCATTCTGTGGGAGCTAGTTTGTACTGCTGCCTGAAGACTGGTGAAGAGCAATTCACTGCTTTGGAGCAATGCTCCTGCCCACTCCAAATCCTGGTTTCTGCACCATGCCTCCATGAGGTGGGCCTCTCATGCCATAACCCAGCCCACCTCGAGGGCCTCCAGGTCCCCACAGGTGGTTATCCCGGCGGTCCCCTTCATGGGCGGCTCGAGTCTTCTTTTCTTCCACATTCAGACGGACCTCTCCTCTGAATGTGATGGGCCTGTTGCTAAGCACCTTCTGAACAGGCTCAGAATCATCAAACACAACAAACCCAAAATTGGGTATTTTCCCACCACTGTTAATACACAGTTCCACCACATTCCCATAATATTGAAAAAAGTCTTTAAGCTCTGACTTGTCCACTTCATAAAGCAGGTTGCCTGCTTTATGAAGAGCTGGTGACTGTCAGGGTGTCTCACAATTCTTCGGGGTTCCACATCACCTTGCTCACCAGCCTCACAGACTGGTCTAAGTCCCCTCTGGGGAGGAACATTTACTTGCTTTTCTCGCACCCTCTGATCCCTCTGAGGACTCTGAAGTAGAATCTGAGATTCAGGCTTAGAGTCCAGGCGAGGCTGTGAAGCTGGTACTTTAACAACATGTTGGGGTATCCCAGTAACTGGAACAGCTCCACTGGGTGGAAGGTTCTTACTGGTCACAGATGCCCAAGAAAAGGTTCTCAAGTCCTCCTGCACTGTCTGGGATATGTCTTCTGGTGCTGGAGAAGAACTCTTCTGAACATCCTCAGGAGCAGTTTCTTCCAATACCGGCTCAGACTTTTCCACCTGGACTTCAGATACAGGTTCCTGCTCTGGTTCTGGTTCCGGTTCAGGCTCTGGTTCAGCAACAGGTTCTTCTAAATGTTCTTCTAAGTCATTGCTGACAGTTTGATCATAAAAAGTTCCAGAATCATCAGGTACCACCTCAGGTGTCTGCTGTCTTTCTTCAGGTTCCTCTACTTCTTCAGATTCCTCCTGAGGTTCAGTGATAAAGCCACCAAAGACTTCATCTTGGTATCTGAAGATATTGCTGTGAACATAGAATTTTTTTGCAGCAGAGTCCTCAGGAGCAAGGACAAAGGTCTGCATGAACTTCCTCAGAGCCTGGTTGTTATCAGAGAGCAAGACCATAACCTGGACCACCACACCGTCATTCAGAGTAGCATGAGCATCGACGGATCTTAGTGTGGCAATTGGTGAAGTTTTGTGACATCACTGTCCTATGGATTTCTTTCTGTCCACAGACGGCATCTGCTGGCTTTCCATTTGAATCCAATCCCCCATGGACATAAGAAGAGTTCTTTCCATAAAACCTGTGTAGCATGTCTGGGGCCTGGTTCAACAGTGTGTAATACTGTCTCACAAATTCCTGCCCCATCAGCAGGGGACTAGGTTTCTCCATAACCATTGCTTTGGTCAATTCAACCTGCGTGGCTGAGCGGGAGAGGAACAAGCTCTGCTCCACGGCACGGCAGAAGGTAAAAAAAAACCCTCATGCAACTGTCTGTACTACAGTGCAGTTCTTATCTAAACTCATACAGTACAGAACACAACAAATTGTCATATTTAAAGTCCTGAAAGAAAAAAAAAGCCCTACATAGAATCCTATACTCTAAAATATCTTCCAAAGCGAAGGAGAAATAACAACTTGCTCTCTCTCTCTATGTGTGTCTCTCTCACACACAAACACAAAGATAATTTATGTCTAAGTAGACTTGCAACACAAGAGATATTAAAAAAAATTATTTAGGCAGAAAGAATATGAAACCAGACAGAAACTTGGACATACTCAAAAAAGAGATGAACCCTGGGTATAAAATAAATGAAGGAAAGCATAAAATTCATTTTTTCTTTACTTTTAATACCTCTAACAGATGGCTCTGTCTAAAGCAAAAATGGTGATATATTATATGCTTAAAGGATATGTTAAAGTAAAATTTAGGACGTAAATAGTACCAAAGATTAGGGGAGAAAGCAGTTACATCGGAAGCATCTTATGCTACACATTAAGTGATATAACATTATACATAAGCAGACAACATTAATGTAACATTACATATAATGTATTATTATACCTAAGTGTTTATGCCCTAGAAACGACCACTCATTTCTCAAAAGTTATAAATAATGCCATTGTAGAGACAAATTAGGACTGTAAAACATGGTTAATTAACTTAGAAGAAGGCATTAATTCTCTTTCATATACACTTATTTTGCTTCACACACTTATTTCAGCTTATTGAAACACATTTTTCGAGAAACTTATTGGCTGAATACCTTTTCATAAATTGCAAACTCTATGTGAGTTGGAACCACATATGTTTTTGCATCAGATTGTATCCCAACAGCCTAGCAAGTGTAATAGGCTCAATAAATATTTACTGAATAAATGAATAAAATCTACTTGCCTTTGCAAACAAATTTCTCTGTCTCCAATGCCCTTGGTTCATTTCTCTGCCTAGAAAAGCTTCTAGTGATTTACTACTTCCTCTTGTTTTTTTAATTCCCCATTTGTACAATACTCTTATTTAGTACTTAATTTCTGTCAGCACTTAACAAGACATTTTCATAATGTTTTAATTATGAACAAAATTTGGTCCCTACCTTAAAGGAGTGCAACATAGTTTTCTGAAGTGATAATTAGACAACCAATATTTGCAATGCCTTAAAAATAGTGTAAATATAATCAAAAGCTTCTGGTGACATCCAGAATGGGAAAGGATACAGAAAACAACCACTGTGAAAAGCTACATTATACCTTGTTTTTCTAAAAAAAAAAAAAAAGAGAGAGAGAGCGATCTGGATTAAATTCCTGGGTATGAAGATCCCCTGGAGAAGGAATTTGCTGCAGCTTCCACAGCTGTTTCACGTCATACTTTCGCATTAAGAGATGGCTTCCTTCCTTAAATTTTATGAATTATCCTCTATTGGTTTCAAACTTTCCGTGTGTGTCTTCACTTTTCTCATCATTCACAGAACTGAAGAGAGTTAGGTTTTTGCTCTCTGTCCATGGAAGTTTCCAGGCAAGAATACTGGAGGTTCCTATGAAAAGCAGAGGGACGTGGGAGGGGGGTTCAGGATGGGGAACCCATGTACACCTGCGGCGGATTCATGTCAATATATGGCAAAACCAATACAATATTGTAAAGTAATTAGCCTCCAATTAAAATAAATAAATTTATATTAAAAAAAAAGAAAAAAAATTTTGCCACTGACAGAAATAGACACAAGAAAGTTTTCTGTCTTGGCTTGGGCTCTGGTTGGACTTAAAAAAAACAAAAAGTCTTATGAGCCTTGTTAACAATGGACCTTCCCTACTACAAATTTCTTAACACCAAGTTTTTCCACAATTCTGCCTATCCTGGCAGAGGCAAAAGCATAAATGAATACAGTAGTTGGCATGAAGAATTCATTCTCAATTTGACATACAGGATTCTCATAAGCAAGACCTGCTGCAATTACTTGTCTGTTCAAAGTCAGAAAAATTTCCTGAAAGAAACCATTGTGAATGACACAGAAGTGAAAGTAAACAGCAGAATTAGTGTCACAGAACTAAAGGTGTAGGGACTGTTTTTAAAAAGTAAAAATAAATAAATAAAGAAGAAGAAAGAAAAAGATATAACAAAAACAATAAAACAATTTGAGAAAAAAATGTATAAAACTTTTAGAAACACTCATATTTAGCAGAATTGAATGTATAGCTTAATGCAACTATATAATTAATATATTTACACAAAGATACAGAGAAGGCAATGGCACCCCACTCCAGTACTCTTGCCTGGAAAATCCCATGGATGCAGGAGCCTGGTAGGCTGCAGTCCATGGGGTCGCTAAGAGTCGGACACGACTGAGTGACTTCACTTTCACTTTTCACTTTCATGCATTGGAGAAGGAAATGGCAACCCACTCTAGTATTCTTTCCTGGAGAATCCCAGGGACGGGGGAGCCTGGTGGGCTGCCGTCTATGGGGTCGCACAGAGTCGGACATGACTGAAGTGACTTAGCAGCAGCAGCAGCACACAAAGATAGATGTGTAATCATATAGATACAGATTAAAAAAGAGAACTGGTGAATCAGAAAGTAGATTGGTGATATTACTCTGACTAAGGACTAGAGAAGTAAAATGATGAGAAATAAAAAAGAAAAGAATAAGATCTCATATATGAGGAAATTTAGGTGAGGAGGCTTGGAAAAAAAAGGTGAAATAGCAACAGAGAAATAGTGGCCAAATGGTGATAGGAACATTTATAAATTCTAAGCAATGAAAAATTAGAGAGACGTCTTCAATCTTGCATAACATCAACTCTCAGTGTATGAAAAACTAATGAGTAAAAACAAACTGAAACATTTACAAGAAAATATACAGGACTAGATGTAAAGCCTCTGATGTGGAAAAAATTAAAAAGCATAACCCACATAGAAAAGAGCTAATGAAATTTACAATGACAAAAGTTTAAATTATCTATACAGAAATATAATTTAACAGCAGGCATGAAACTAATCATAGCCTGTCAGAAGGTATCTGCTACAACAAACGATTAGTGTCCAAACTGCATATAGAATGTTTTTAAAACAATTCTTCATAAAGCAATAGAAAAATGAGTAAGTTGTAAAAAAAAAAAAAATAAAACCTATAGAATTGAAAACATGGATAAACAAGAATTGTGTAAGTAGATTTTATTTTGGCTGAGGGGCTCCAAAATCACTGCAGATGGTGACTGCAGCCATGAAATTAAAAGATACGTACTCCTTGGAAGAAAAGCTATGACCAATCTACACAGCATATTAAAAAGCAGAAACTTTACTTTGTCAACAAAGGTCCGTCTAGTCAAGGCTATGGTTTTTCCAGTAGTCATGTATGGATGTGAGAGTTGGACTATAAAGAAAACTGAGTGCTGAAGAATTGATGTTTTTGAACCGTGGTGTTGGGGAAGACTCGAGTCCCTTGAACTTCAAGGATATCCAACCAGTCCATCCTAAAGGAGATCAGTCCTGAATATTCACTGGAAGGACTGATATTGAAGCTGAAACTTCAATAATTTGGCTACCTGATGCAAAGTACTGACTCATTGGAAAAGACCCTGATGCTGGGAAAAATTGAAGGCTGGAGGAGAAGGGGACTACAGAGGATGAGATGGTTGGATGGCATCACCAACTCAATGGATGTGAGTTTGAGTAAACTCCAGGAGTTGGTGATGGACACCACCATGGGAGGCCTGGCGTGCTGTGGTCCATGGGGTCCCAAAGAGTTGGGCATGACCAAGCGACTGAACTGAACTGATGTAAGTAGATGGCAATTTTAAGAAGTCACTTTACAAACTCTGAGCTATTCAACTCTAGATTTCTTTTACACTGTTTATGTAATTATAGTTATTTTGCGTTTTTTTTTAAACATATGCAGGAAATTTTTACTTCAGATTGATAACATACAGACTTCATAACAAAAATGTTAAGGATGTATGGAATTGATCAGACTGTAATTACTTCCATTTATTTGGAAGAAGAGTCAAAGGAATCTGTAATGCTCCAGTTCTTAAAAAAAAAAAAAAAAAAGAATTTTTAGGACTTCCCTGGTGGTTCAGTGGTTAAGAATCTGCCTGCCAATTCAGGAGACAAGAGTTCGATCCCTGGTCCAGGAAGATTCCACATGCCATGGGGCAACTAAGCTGGCAAGCTGAAACTCTTGATAGTGCACCCTAAAACCTGTGCTCTGCAACAAGAGAAGTCACTGCAGTGAGGTCTCCCACCACAATTACAGAGTAGCCCTTACTCACTGCAACTAGAGAAAGCCTGTGTCGCACATAGCAATGAAGACCCAGCACAGTCTAAAGTAAATAAATAAGTATATACATATTTTAAAAGTTCTAGTTAACATAGCACAATATAAGATATGACAAAGTAGGCAGTAAGGGTAATAGACACACTTCTGTTTGCTTTATCACGCTGGGGTTTTCTGTATTCTTGAAGTTAATTGTAATAAATTAATCACATTTAAAAATTAAGATACTGAAAAAAATAAGGCTAGAGGAAGATAAATGTGGTTTAGAAACTTTCCCATTGGCAAATTCTGATTAAAGTAACTATGTATGTAAGTTCAAATGTGTCAAAAAATGAAGTTATAATTAGTATTCATATCTGTTCTTCACAACTCTTTAGCAGAGTCTGCTTATTTTAACAGTTGTATTTGGAATGCAGTCTGTGCCTCGACAGATACTAACAAAAGTAAATCAGCAAAATGATTCTCCTTCTTCCACCCTTGGGCTCCAGGCAATCACAGAAACTGTGAACATCTGCTTGAATTCTGATTGCCATGTTCACTGATTCAGTGCACCAAAATAAGCAACAATTAGGCTGTTCAGCATGTGTCAAAAGATCTGTCAAGTTAATTCAAATTAAGACAGGATAAATTGAATCCAGTTGGCATTAGACATATTTGTATGCAAAATTTAAACAAGCGTCAACTATGCTATGTAATCTTTTATTTACAAGAAAACAAGAATATATTGTTGCATGATTTCAGAAATAAGTCTTCCTCATAATTTTATTTAGGTCATTTCCTGGATGTATTTTCTCAGGGTGGAAAAAATTTCTGATAGACTTGAGTGGACTTCTATATTACATTAGATTAAAATAGTGTCATTTATTCTGGGACTCATTTATGTCATTGCCATTAATTATCTCCTAGGTACACAAATGGATTTTAAAGCTTGATGTGCATGAATTTCCATAAATTATGCTTCCAAAGGTGATCCCTTTTTAGATATACACCTGGCATTTATTTCTTAAATTTTAAATATTCCATAAAATGTTAACATCTTTAAGTGGTCAGGTGATAGATTTCCATCCCATTTATTGGATAACAATCTGTGGTATCAATACTGGGCAAGACTGAAGGCAAAAAGAGAATGGGGCAGTAGAAGGATGATGGTTATGTAGCATCACTGACTCAATGGACATGAATTTTACCAAACTCGGAGATATGAAGGACAGGGAAGCCTGCCATGCTGGAGTCCATGGGATCACAAAGAGCTGGACATGACTTAGTGACTGAACAACAACTGTAATATCAAATACCTCTTTACCTGAATGGAGAGAGAGAATTTGAACATTCTAAGAATTAGTGACAACTCTTGGGAACCTGATAGGCTCTTAGCAGAAGACAGAATAATTGAAGTGGCATCAATTATAATCTATCCCATTTTCCAATTGTCACAACTAGACAATGCTTCATGTTCCATCTCTATTGATGTTGATTGGAGTCAGGTAGATAGTCACCAAATATTTGTACAGTATTGATCTTCAAGGAAGGAACTCCATCTTGCTTCTGTATCTCTAATACACCCTGATAAAACAGAACTTTTGAGGGAAAATAGAAAATTACTTTATCAAGATCTTCGGTGTTTACTTTTAATGAGTCATATCTCCCACTTTTGACATTTAACCAGTCAGAGAGGAATAAAAAGGCTGTTAGAATCTGTGGTCCTGATTGAGGTTAGAAATAGGAGAACTAAGAAGTACATCACATTTTTAGGAAATACAAAAATATATGCCCTAGAATTTAGCAGAGAAGTTCAAAATGACAATTAGAAGATACTTACCAGGATGTCTGCAGATCTAGGCATTGGTGAATATTGCCAGGATATTAGAGTAAGACAGACTCTAACAGGTCTCCATTTGGATAAAACTGAAATAATTTAGTCTGTATGGGTTAGGAGGTTAGAGATGCTTTTTCCTTTCCTTTCATCTAATTTGAATATCAAATAAACACTAGATTGGCAAATAGTATTGCCTGATATAATGATATGTATAAATTTTAATGGGCTTCCAGGTGATGTAGAGGTAAAGAATTTGCCTGCCAATGCAGGTGTGGGTTTGAACCCTGGGTTGGGAAGTTCCTCTAGAGTAGGAAATGGCAACCCACTCCGGTATTCTTGCCTGGAAAATTCCATGGACAGAGGAGCCTGGTGGGCTACAGTTCACGAAATTGCAAAGATTCAGACCCAACTGAGTGACTGAGTGTTCACACACACATATAAATTTTAATACAAGTCTCAGCTTCCAGAATTGGCATTGCAAAGGGAAGAAAAGAATAAGGAGTAATAAATAACTTATTTCCCAAATAGTTTAATTACCTTGACAGTGGCTTACTGCTAAAAGTTGATAATGGTGGGAGTCTTGGAACTATTTCCCAAGGCTGGGAAAGATTTCTTTGTCTTTAAAAATACTGGGGAGCAGGTAAGATGGGTAGGTTCGTTGAGATAGAGCAAAGGTCTCTTTTGTATAGAGTTCTTTAGTGTTAACTGTATGGTGTTTGTGTCTGTGTGTGACTGGGGCATACACTTTATCAGCTGTAAATGTGAAAGCTTAAACAAAGAAATATTGAAATCTAGTTAGATTAAGTTGTACTGAATATCCAGTTATCTATTTTCAAGTTTCCTGGCCCTTGATTTATTCCATCTTTGATTTTTAAAATCTTGCTGGATGTCATGTTCGACTTGCACTCTCCCATGAAAGTGCTATTATGTACTTTAGATGAGGAATATATAATCCACTTTTTTGCATTAGAATTATATGAATTTGAGCAACATGAGTGTTTTATAGTTATTAGGATGAGCATGCTAAATCTAATCAATTTGTGATCAGATTTACTCAGATACTCCATAGACATGATGAGAGTTGAAAGACTTTACAAATTATCCTGTCTTGAATTGCTTGCTCCAGTTCTGGGATCAAGAACTCAGCCTCCACAGCATGAAGTTCCCATGCCAAACCAGAGGACTTTAGCCATCACCCCCAGATGATGGGGGAGAAGCCTGCATTCCTTGATATTCCCATCGTTCTCACTAAGAACTGAGTCTGTTCATCAGAAATTACTCCAAATAGTTATCTGGAGGGTACATCTACTTCACATTCATCCTTTTTGCCTTGGAAAAATATTTATGAGCTTTGGGGATATCTTTGGCTTTAAGGCCAAGAAATAAAATGAGAAGTGGAAAAATTCTGTAACCCAATTCCTATATTGTATGTTGTGTCCAAAATACAGCTAGAGTAACAGAGGCTCTTAAATCATGGAAGATGAAAGAAAATAGAACTGAGAGTTGAAAGTTTGTGCTACCTGAACTCTGATGTAAACAGAATCAATTGGAAATGGCTTCTTTCCATGAACTTAGTAGAAATGCTAAGATCAATGACATCTTCTCACATCAGTAAACTAGATTGGCCTTTTGTTTTCCCTTGAGCTCTTCTAGGAACCCAGGAGGACATGATTATACATAACAGAACCTAAGAAGAAAGTACCTTTCTCTTAGTTGAGAATTTAAAGTTAGCCCTTTGGGTACTCAATCTCTTCCAAACTTCTTCCCCATCCTTGAGCATCTTTGTAACAGACCTATGAGTATCCTTATTTCTGTATTTATTCAATCTTTGTGTTGAAACTAAACACAATCATTATAATTCCTTTTAAAAACTTTTTATTTTGAAGTCCATGGCATTGCAGAGTCTAACACGTTAGGGCTTTCCAGGTGGCACAGTAGCCTGCCAGGCTCCTCTGCCGTGGAATTTTCAGGCAAAAATATTAGAGGAGATTGCCATTTCCTCCTCCAGGGGATCTTCCCATATTTATCTCTAAATAGTATAGTTTCTTAAAAAGAAAGACATTGTCTTATATAACCACAACATTGCATCGATAATTTTATTGCTAGCATTTTTCCTTTCTTTTTCAGTTCAGTTCAGTCACTCAGTCTGTCCGACTCTTTGTGACTGCATGAAACGCAGCAAGCCAGGCCTCCCTGTAGATCTCCAACAACCAGAGTTTACCCAATTTCATGTCCATTGAGTCGGTGATGCCATACAACCATCTCATCCTCTGTCAGCCCCTTCTCCTCCAGCCTTAAATCTTTCCTAGAATCAGGGTCTTTCCCAATGAGTCAGCCCTTCACATCAGGTGGCCAAAGTACTGGAGTTTCAGCTTCAACATCAGTCCATCCATGAACACCCAGGACTGATCTCCTTTACGATGGACTTGTTGGATCTCCTTGCAGTCCAAGGGACTCTCAAGAGTCTTCTCCAACACCACAGTTCAAAAGCATCAATTCTTCAGTGCTCATCCTTCTTTACAGTTCAACTCTCACACCCATACATGACTACTGGAAAAACCACAGCCTTGACTAGATGGACCCTTGTTGACAAGGTAATATCTCTGCTTTTCAATATGTTGTCTGGGTTGATCATCACTTTCCTTCCAAGGAGTAACAGTCTTTTAATTTCATGGCTGCAATCAGCATCTGCAGTGATTTTGGAGCCCAAAAAAATAAAGTCTGACACTGTTTCCACTGTCTCCCCATCTATTTCCCATGAAGTGATGGGACCAGATGCCATGATCTTAGTTTTCTGAATGTTGAGCTTTAAGCCAAACTTTTCACTCTCCTCTTTCACTTTCATCAAGAGGCCTTTGAGTTCCTCTTCACTTTCTGCCATAAGGGTGGTGCTATCTGCATTTCTGAGGTTATTGATATTTCTCCCAGCAATCTTGATTCCAGCTTGTGCTTCTTCCAACCCAGCGTTTCTCATGATGTACTCTGCATATAAGTTAAATAAGCAGGGTGACCATATACAACCTTGATGTACTCCGTTTCCTATTTGGAACCAGTCTGTTCCATGTCCAGTTCTAACTGTTGCTTCCTGAACTGCATACAGGTTTCTCAAGAGGCAGGTCAGGTGGTCTGATGTTCCCATCTCTTTCAGAATTTTCCATAGTTTATTGTGATCCACACAGTCAAAGGCTTTGGCATAGTCAATGAAGCAGAAATAGATGGTTTTCTGGAACTCTCTTGCTTTCTGCATGATCCAGCGGATGTTGGCAATTTGATCTCTGGTGCCTCTGCCTTTTCTAAAACCAGCTTGAACATCTGGAAGTTCATGGTTCGTGTATTGCTGAAGCCTGGCTTGGAGAATTTTTAGCATTACTTTACTAGAGTGTGAGATGAGTGCAATTGTGTAGTAGTTTGAGCATTCTTTGGCATTGCCTTTCTTTGGGATTGGAATGAACTGTCCTTTTCCAGTTCTGTGGCCACTGCGGATTTTTCCAATTTTGCTGGCATATTGAGTGCAGCACTTTCACAGCATCATCTTTCACGATTTGAAATAGGTCAACTGGAATTTCATCACCTCCACTAGCTTTGTTTGTAGTGATGCTTTCTAAGGCCCACTTGACTTCACATTCCAGGATGTCTGGCTCTAGGTGAGTTATCACACCATCGTGATTATCTTGGTCGTGAAGATCTTTTTTTGTACAATTCTTTTGTGTATTCTTACCACCTCTTCTTAATATCTTCTGCTTCTTTTAGGTCCGGAACATTTCTGTCCTTTATTGAGCCCATCTTTGCATCAAATGTTCCCTTGGAATCTCTAATTTTCTTGAAGAGATCTCTAGTCTTTCCCATTCTATTGTTTTCCTCTATTTCTTGGCATTGATTGCTGAGGAAGGCTTTCTTATTTCCCCTTGCTATTCTTTGGAACTCTGCATTCAGATGCTTACATCTTTCCTTTTATTCTTTGCTTTTTGCTTCTCTTCTTTTCACAGCTATTTGTAAGGCCTCCTCAGACAGTCATTTTGCTTTTTTGCATTTCTTTTTCTTGGGGATGGTCTAGATCCCTGTCTCCTGTACAATGTCATGAACCTCCATCCATAGTTCATCAGGCACTTTATCAGATCTAGTCCCTTAAATGAATTTCTCACTTCCACTGTATAATCGTTAGGGATTGATTTAAGTCATACCTGAATGGTCTGGTGGTTTTCCCCATTTTCTTCAATTTAAGTCTGAATTTGGCAGTAAGGAGTTCATAATCTGAGCCACAGTCAGCTCCCGGTCTTGTTTTTGCTGTCTTGTATAGTGTTTCTCCATCTGTGGCTGCAAAGAATATAATCAATCTGATTTCGGTGTTGGCCATCTGGTGATATTCATGTGTAGAGTCTTCTCTTGTGTTGTAAGAGGGTGTTTGCTATGACCAGTGTGTTTTCTTGGCAAAACTCTACTAAATTTTACCTTACTTCATTCTGTACTCCAAGGCCAAATTTTCCTGTTACTCCAGGTGTTTCTTGACTTCCTACTTTTACATTCCAGTCCCCTATAATGAAAAGGACATCTTTTATTGTGTATTAGTTCTAAAAGGTCTTTTAGGTCTTCATATAACTGTTCAACTTCAGCTTCTTCAGCATTACTGTTCAGGGCATAGACTTGGATTACTGTGATATTGAATACCTTTCTTGGATACTGTGATAACTTTCTTTTTAGAATAATATTATATTTCAAATCTTTAAGCCGATCATCTCCAGAGCAACCTCTTCTCAGCCCTGTCTCCAGATACCAGCTAAGTAATAGCCAAATGCTTTACTCAATTTCGTATCCTGAAATTTGACAGGACTATTGCCTCTACCTATTGATTTTTGCTATAGATCTACAAAATGGATTTTTGAAAAACAAACTAGAATAAACCAAGGTTATGTTTTTTTTAACTTTTGTGCCTTTTGTTGGACGATTGAATTACTTTTGTTTTAACTAGTAAAACTGATGAATATGATCACAAAATTCTATATTTATTTAATGAAGTTATTGAAATATTAGATTATATTGAAAATAATTGTGTGAACTATTCACCATCTGACTGATATGTTTTTAGAGTAATTTTGAGAAATCTAATTTTATTCAAGAGTACTTATAAACCAATGTGTACTGCATGCATTGTCTTTATTGACCATATGTTACAGCATATAAATTAAGCTAAATTAAGACCAAGAGATAAAATTATGTTTTATAGGCCATGAGTGCAATTTTGGATTTTGGACGCAGTCTGCCTTTAAGAATGTCATTTTAACCAAAATGATAATAATACCTTAAGCAAACTCTGAGTCACTCTATTCAATCTACCTTGACTCACTGGAAAAGACTCCGATGCTGGGAAAGATTGGGGGCGGGAGGAGAAGGGGACGACAGAGAGTGAGATGGCTGGATGGTATCACCGACTCGATGGACATGAGTTTGAGTGAACCCCGGGATTTGGTGATGGACAGGGAGGCCTGGCGTGCTGTGATTCATGGGGTTGCAAAGAGTCGGACATGACTGAGCGACCAAACTGAACTGAACTGAACTGAAGCTGGATTGCAGGGAAATTATCCGAACTTTCTCTCATTTCAATTTGAAACATTAGGACAGTCTTTTGCTTTGCAGATGATATAGAAACTGCATTTGCTGCAGGTGATCCATCTTCATTTAAAGCTGTACTCAAGTGCCTTTAAAACTTATTGCTGTTAACAAGAATGTGGACTACCTATTCCACTGTCAAAAGAGATCAGGGAGAGCTGGCAAAGACAGGAGAAAATACATAAACATGAAGGAAGTTATCATGGAAATAAAAATGCAGGCTAAATTTTAATCTAAATGAACTTTCAATGAAAACCAAAAGTACTATTCTATATAAAATATTTGAGGAACCCAGCTCCATAAGATTCATCATAGAAAGAGTCACAATTTTTCAATTTTGCTGTTTCCTTATCTATAATACTGGTTATTGACTAGAAGGTCTGATTTATTAAATATCAACAAAATTGAATGTGAACTTGGTCTAAAAGTCAGGCTCATGAACTGGTATTTTCTACTGAGGTTGATATTTATATGCTACTATGTGATAGGCTGGATTTATTAACAGATCATTTTTTAAAAACTGACATAGAGAATTTTGGCAAAAGTAATATTTATGGTCACTTCAGAGCTAATTTTAGCACTTTTATTCTTACTCATTTATACTGGCTTTGACCTTCAATCTAAAATTCTATGAGCTTATCAGTTTTCTCTTCATAATATAATACAAAACTTACCCTGTACATATCCTCTAGGAAATATATTACTGTGTTCTGTGAAATAAAATTATCTTTACCTTACAATTATGGAGGTGATATTTTTAATTCTATTAAACTACCATTTTTCCAAGCATGGACATAGAGGATGGGGTGTGGGAAGGAGTGATGAGCAATTCTATTGATAGTTTAAGAAATTAGTGGAGATATTAAGAAAAAGCACAAATTTCTCTCTACCACATCTTCCCCAATGAATATTTCATTTGTGAAAATTCTTTAATTCACTTCATTACACTTCCATCCACTATTGTTCTTAAGCATGCCACTACTCCTTATGATTCATTTCACAATTTGAGTTTGATGGTTGGGAAAGGCAATCTGTTGACAATTTTTCTCTTACTGTCTTATGCATTTTAAAATAAATAGTTTACTAACTTATTCTTCCCTAATTTTATGTATGCTTTTTAAAATAATTTCCAACTTAAACAGAAGGACAAATTAATTGGAAACAATGAATGACATTGTGAAAGCATTACCGTAGCCCTACTTTTTATTGCTGCCATAGAGTCGGACAAGTCCTGAAAATATTTTATGCCCCAAAGTCCAAAGCAGTAAGTTTCTGAGTTGGAGTACTTTCTTGCCAGATTTTCATCTTTGGTGGGTATTTCCCAGTTGTTTCTGAAATGACTCCCTCTGAGGATATTGTTGAAATGTTGTGTGCATGACTGCTTGTCGAAGCCAAGAAATGATGTGGAGCTGCTCACATGAGCTTTTCTAATTGTTCTTGTACTAGCAACTGAGGAATTGTCACAGATGGGTTTATCATAACACTTTGTTAGCATTTTTGTATAACAACTGCCTTTTCATCTGAAGGAAACCCTAGAGGAAAATGCAACATTCAGAAATAGGGTTGGAATATTAATTAATTGATGCTTCAAGTAGGAAGATTTCTTTTATAATATGCTTGATGTACACAGTTAAATGTGCTTACAAAATTCAGTTTAAATTTCTTCAAGTTACGCACAGAAATCATAGCTTCTAGATTTATAATGAATTCTTTTCTATTTAATACTCTTATTTCAGAATCTTATATTTTGATATCTGATTCTATAGATGATTAATTTAGGATTTTTTTGCACATTTGTTATTTTCTTTACTATTTCTAGTCCATGTCATTAGGTGAGTATTGATTACTTGTAGATATGTCAAAAAAAAAAAAAAAAAAAGGCTTACAAGTTCCCATAGGTTAATTTTAAATAAGAGTATGTTCCATTGACTAAGACTTGGTTAGAGTGTTTGTCTGTTGGATGGAAGTATGGTGATTTTTTTTTAAGCAAAGAATATTCTGATTTAATTAGTTATATAAATAAATATTAAAGTTACTAAGGTCTTAAGAAATTGTATTGAATATGGAGATGTTTTCTCCATGTTACTTTACCTAAAAACATTGACACATTCATTGTTAAATTTCAAATTTAAAAGGAAATATAGAGGTAATTTTATTTTGGTTGGGTACATATTTTCAGAAAAGAACTTTGCAAATATATAGTTGATCTCCCTGAGACAGTTATTCACAGTTGAATTCTGCCTGCTATTTATTGAATTGTGTCTTTTAGGCTTATTCTGGTGTATGTTCATGTGTGTGACAGAGAAAGATATAGTGAGAATAGCTTAAAATTAACATTGCATGAATCCTTTATTCTTTGTTTTTCTGAGGTCTACTAAAATTGTCTTTCTCCTGTCCTTCATATTGAAATGTTAATAAATGAGCAGTGTTTAATTTAATGTAAAAAATAAACACAATCTATCTGATATCTTTCTTCTCTAAAATAGCATTCTCTCTTAATGAAAAATGATTAATTTACTAACTTTCAAGTGATCTTTATTGCTAACCCTATTAATTTAATATTCTGTCAGTGAATATTTATTCATGTTAAAGGTTTTCTTTTTATTTGTTTGATTTATGTAAGGCATTATTTTATTAATTTTTCTCGGCAATACTACTACTTAGTGCACAACTTTTAAAAGTTTCCAATTTTCTCATGTCATCAGTCCCCATTTGTGACATTTATCTTTCTTGTGTTATAGAAATACAGAAAGGTATTTAAAGTAAAACATAAAATTAATTATTTTGAAAAGTATAAGTGTTTTAATTGTGTCCAGAATCTAAAATAATTCACATTGATCAATGTGGATTATAAAGAATTAAAGCCCCCTATCTCCAATACAAAAAGGGTGACAGTAGAAATGAACTATACAGCAACTGATAGCTTTCAAAATATAACCCTATGAGTTAATACCAAAGCAATATGTTTGATTAAAAGGAGTTTCTCTGATGTCCAGGAGTAATAGCATTTCATAAAGTGACATTAGACAGAAACTCAAAACTTCTTTCAAAGGCTGGAGTGAACTGGTGGACGAAATAGCAAGCAGGGGGCACTGCAGCTTTATGAAACTATCTCAAAACAAATGGCAAGAATCTGGTCTGAGATTCTTAAGAGTTTAAAAATGATTTTCAACTTCTTGTGATATAATTTTGAATGACCTTGAAAGAAAGGTTCTGTCAGGAATTTATTCTTAAAAATTAAGCCAAACTTTTCTCACTTGTCCTATTTTAAAGATTTTTTTTAAATTTTAAAGATTGACATATTTTTTAAAGGATGATTTTATCCTTATTATTAAACAGCCCATTCTTATGAACCTTAGGGATTTGGCAGATGAGGTTAGAATTGTGATGTTCTATTCCTTTTGGAGATCCAACCAGTCCATTCTAAAGGAGATCAATCCCGGGTGTTCACTGGAAGGACTGATGCTAAAGCTGAAACTGCAATACTTTGGCCACCTCATGCAACGAGCTGACTCACTGGAAAAGACTCTGATGCTGGGAAAGGTTGGGGGCGGGAGGAGAAGGGAACGACCGAGAATGAGATGGCTGGATGGCATCACCGACTCTGTGGACATGAGTTTGAGTGAACTCTGGGAGTTGGTGATGGACAGGGAGGCCTGGCGTGCTGTGATTCATGGGGTCGCAGAGAGTCAGACATGACTGAGTGACTGAACTGAACTGATTCCTTTTAATCTATTTTTAGAAACACACTTCTATTAGGGAAGAACCTGAGGTTTAAACTTTTTTTTCAGGACATGTGGTATTTTGGACACTTGATATTTTCAAATCTTAATTTAAATACACTATTTATGGAAGAAAATTTAATGCATTTTACTTCATTAGTACCTATTGAAAGATCTTGAATATAGACCAAAACAATCTTCTCAATATAAAGTTAATAAGGAAGATTTTCTTTAAAATATTTTCCCAGAACAAGTATAAATCACAACTTCCAGGGAACAATTTGGTCAATACACTAAATTACTTTTAAAATTTATAAAATTATCGAGTTTATGTGCATTTATGTAGTAACAATCATATAAATTCAATATGTTGCATGAAGGAAAAGTACTCTGAGATAATGCAAGTTGCTGTTGTTTTCTTTAGGTGATAAGAAAACATGGATCTGATTCTTTAAATTTAATTGCCAAGACAGAGAGTTATGGACCTTCAATTACCTGAGTAGAAATACCAAGGTAACTATTTTGCCTGTGCTTTTGCGTGTGTGTGCGTGCTCAGTGGTGTCTCTTTGCGACACCATGGACTGTAAACCCCTAGGCTCCTCTGTCCATGGGATTTCCCAGGCGACAATGCTGGAGTGGGTTTCCATTTCCTCCTCCAGGGGATCTTCCAGACCCAGGGATCGAACCAGCATCTTCTTGAGTCTCTTGTACTGGCCGGTGGATTCTTGACCACTGAGCCAACTGAAATCTGAGCAAAGCCTGCAGATCACTGACCAGTCAGAGATCAATCACCTGTAATTTTCTCTCTGATATCCACCTTCAATTTACTAGAAATTTGCAAAGCATTCTAAGCTGCTACAATGTACACCCTATCCTTCTTAAGCACTATTTACACATAAGATCTGTGGTTTGTTTGTATATTACTATTGGAATCTCATTTCCATAATGTTCTGTGTCCAATCCTACTTCTAACTTTTAAGAGAGACAAGGGATTGTATTAAGAGAGCATATCAATGTTGTATTATCTTACCACTGCAGTTGTGTAATTTGTAATATATAGATAAAAACACCCAATTTCTCCCTTTTGTCAGCTTAAGACCTCTAAAAGTCTGTTTATTTAGAAATGTGAGTTCTATTTTGACATATACAAAACTGAAACTCATGTTTCTTAACTATTTAATCCATTAATAATTTTTGCATACATATATACTAAAATTACACATAGATATAATAGAAATATTTTATATTATAATGAAAATAAATCTATATATATCATACCGGTATAACATATATTTATCAGACATTGTTGCTGCTAGATCCACTCAGATCCCTTTATTGCTCCTATAAGCAATTGCCCCTGCTTATGTGTGTTTTCTTTCTAGGACTGTACCTGTACCTTTCTTCAGAGTAGTACTCTTGTATTTCAGAGAACAGAAAATGTTTGTGAGTTTGCAAGTTTATGTCCCTTTGTCAGTTCAATCAGTTCAGTCGCTTAGTCATGTCTAACTCTTTGCGACCCCATGGACTGCAGCATGCCAGAATTCCCTGTCCATCACCAACTCCTGGAGCCTACTCAAACTCTTGTCCATTGAGACGGTGATGTATCCCAACCATCTCATCCTCTGTTGTTCCCTTCTCCTTCCATATTTAATATTTCTAACCCTCAGGGTCTTTTCCAGTGAGTCAGTTCTTTACATCAGGTGGCCAAAGTTGGAGTTTCAGCTTCAGCATCAGTCCTTCCAATGACTATTCAGGACTGATTTCCTTTAGGATGGACTCGTTGGATCTCCTTGCAGTCCAAGGGACTCTCAAGAGTCTTCTCCAACTCCATAGTTCCAAAGCATCAATTCTTTGGTGATCAGCTTTCTTTATAGTCCAACTCTCACATCCACACATGACTACTGGAAAAGCCATAGCCTTGACTAGACAGACCTTTGTTGACAAAGTAATGTCTCTGCTTTTGAATATGCTATCTAGGTTGGTCATAATTTTCCTTCCAAGGAGCAAGTGTCTTTTAATTTCATGAATGCAGTGATTTTGGAACCTCAAAAAATAAAGCCTGCCACTGTTTCCATTATTTCCCCATCTATTTACTGTGAAGTGGTGGGACCGGGACCAGATGCCATGATCTTAGTTTTCTGAATATTGAGTTTTAAGCCAGCTTTTTCATTCTCCTCTTTCACCTTCATCAAGAGGCTCTTTAGTTCTTCGCTTTCTGCCAAAAGGGTGATGTCATCTGCATATCTGAGGTTATTGATATTTCTCCTGGCAATTTTGATTCCAGCTTATGCTTCATCCAGCCTAGCATTTCACATGATGTACTCTGAGTATAAGTTAAATACGCAGGGTGAAAATATACAGCCTTGACATACTCCTTTCCTGATTTGCAACCAGTGTGTTGTTCCATACCCAGTTCTACCTGTTGTTTCTTGACCTGCATATAGATTTCTCAGGAGGCAGGTCAGGTGGCCTTGTATTCCCATCTTTTTAAGAATTTTCCATAGTTTGTTGTGATCCACATAATCAAAGGCTTTGGTATTGTCAATAAAGCAGAAGTAGATGTTTTTCTGGAACTCTCTTGCTTTTTCAATGATCCAGCGGATGTTGGCAGTGTGATCTCTGGTTCCTCTGCCTTTTCTAAATCCATCTTGAACATCTGGAATTTCACGGTTCATGTACTGTTGAAGGCTGGCTTGGAGAATTTTGAGCATTACTTAGCTAGTGTGTGAGAGGAGTGCAATTGTGTGATAGTTTGAACATTATTTGGCATTGCCTTTCTTTGGGATCGGAATGAAAACCGACCTTTTCCAGTCCTGTGGCCACTGCTGAGTTATCCAAATTTGCTATGTCCCTCTGGATGGCTGTTAATCAGTAACTGACTGGTGAGTGAATTTTAAAGTCCAACTTTTGCTTTCAGCAAGTCAGACAATATAGTGGAATTTATGCTCTGGATTAGGTTGACACTGAAATTTTGTCTGAAGTCTCAAAGTTGCAAAAATTGCTTGTTTTGTTTCTGGCTTGTCCAACTTCTCTACCAATTTCTTACATTAAATTGTGTGCACATGTAACCTGTTTTAAGATCTCATCTTAGGGAATCTGACCTTAGACAAGAGATATTTTTATAGCTATTGAAAATTTAAATCATAGGGAAAGGTGTTTTTATATGGATAATCCAGAGAGAGTGTGTGTGCTAAAGAGCAAGAGGGAGAGAGAAAGGGTATTCTTGCATAGAAAACAGACTAGTAGGAAATATTTTATACTTTTGGCTTGATAAACGTGGTAAACTGGAATAGTTCAGAAACAATTTTTGCTCTTCTTATGGAAAGACAGCCTAAAATATAACTAAAATAAATTATAGTTGTACATGAAAGAGCAGAGAACATTCCCAAGCATCAAAAATGTGCCTTCTGAAACCCGTGAGTGACAGCCAGCAAATACTGAGATCCTTTGATTAGTTCCCTATTAATTTTGTTTGAAAACATAAAACTTTAGAAGTTTACCATGATAGAAATTGGAGTGGTTATACTACCAGTATAATTTATATTATCTCTATATATATTATTTAATATTATGTATATTATATTCTTTACCAGTTGAGCCACCAGGGAAGTTCAACTCTGGGCCAGAGATTAACATACAGTTGGTTCATGGTGAGGACACCTGGAATCAACCTCTGTAGAAGGGAGGGAAAGACAGCAGGATAGAGCAGAGGAAAAAGTTGAGCTGTGACACAGTCTTAAAGGAAAGGCTGGGATCTCTCTTCAAAATTGTCCTCAGGCTGGTGAGCAATTCAAGCATCTACAGCTTATGACAATTAGTCATTTAGTAAAGTTGTCCCAGGGAAAAAGTACCTTAGGCCAGGTGGATCTCTTTAGCTTACACACTCCAGATAGGAGTTGGATAACTTAGACCAGTCTGCCAGCAGCACTCCTAGCAACTGGAGAAATGAGCCCTTCATTTCTAAATGGGCATCTGAACAGCATATCATAGGTCGACACAGATTTCTATCAAAAAGTCAAAGAAAATTTCAAGCAGAATGAAAATCTATAAGTATTTCTTCCAAATTAAGGAATGAGTCAAAAATTGTCAATATAACCTCTTTTGTTAGTATTATCCTGAAAGCATCAGTCAGTAGAAGAAAAGGAAATATAAAATATAAGAATTAGAAATATAGATGAAAAACTTACATTACTCATAAGTGACAGGATCAACTACTTGTCTTCACTTTCCTGTCATGCATTTAACCTTTGACCCTCTCCAACCTTCATCTTTCCTCAAACCTTTCCTCAGTAGCTTCAGTTGTCTTGGGTTCAATAGATTTGCTGAACCTTGTACTACCAGACTTTCCTGGAGTGTTTAACACTGAGGGCTAGCTATTCCCTTCTGGAAAGATTCTGCCATTTCACCTTAGGTGACTCAACTCTCCTTTTTCTCTCCTCCTCATGCTGATATTTATTTATGGGCATTCCCCAGCTGTAATCTCTACAAAGCCATTCCTGGCCCACCTCTCTTTCAATGTTACAGACTGCTTGGATAGCCACATCCATTCTCATCTATATGTTAATGACTCTCAAGTCTCTGTGGCTATCTTTGTCCTCACTCAAGGGTTTAGACATGTTTAGTCAATAACCTCCTAGTGACTTCAGTGTCCTGCAGTCACCTTAAATTCAGAATGTATAAAACTAAACCCATCATCTTTCTTCCTCAAACCTACTATTTTGTATATTTCAAATTAATTACTGAACTCTAAATCTGAACAAATCTGTGAGAGAAACTATCAACCAGGTATATCTCAATGTATTCATAACTCTTTCATATCAAGGAAATTAAGTTGAACATAAAAGCTCTATTTGTAACCATTTGAAATTTAACTGTAACCTCATATATAAAGAAGTTAAATTAATGAGTGATCCTTCTGCTGTCTTACACATTCAAATGAGATAACTTATGCTTTCTATAAACAATTTTTAAATAAGCTTTGATGATTGATATTCTGCAGTGAGTTTTATACCAGATATAAATAAGGAGCATCTTAGGTCTTTATTTATTTTTCACAGGTTATGTAATAAGAATGAAGTGAAGTGAAGTGAAATCACTCAGTCATGTCCAACTCTTTGAGACCCAATGGACTGTAGCATTCTGGGCTCCTCCATCCATGGGATTTTCCAGGCAGGAATACTGGAGTGGGTTGCCATTTCCTTCTCCAGGGGAACTTCCTGACCCAGGGATCGAACCCGGGTCTTCCACATTGTAGGCAGATGCTGTACCGTCTGAGCCACAAGGGATGTCCTATGTAATAAGAAAAAATTTGTGCTATTTAAGGACTTCCCTGTTGCTCAGATGGTAAAGAATCCACCTGCAGTGCGGGAGACCTGGGTTTGATTCCTTAGTTGGGAAGATCCCCTGGAGAAGGGAAAGGCTACCCACTCCAGTATTCTGACCTGGAGAATTCCATGGACTGTATAGTCAGACACAACTGAGCGACTTTCATTTTCACTTTATGCTATTTAAACAACACATACAGTTGGAAATCTTTGAATCAAAGGCTACAAAACTTATAGCTCAAGGTTCTTAAAAATCTCAGCTGACTTCCTTATCCCTGTAATTAACTGAATTTTCTTGAGCATATAATCAGTGAAAATGAATTAAGGTCTATATTGACAGTGTATGCAGGTCTTTATAGGAAACCGCCCTCTGCTGGAAGCCCCCTTTCTTGCCACTTTAGCAAGGTCATATTGTAACTAACTTTTAAACCAGGCACCCTCATGCTCTACTCACCTCTGGCCCGAGCACATCTTTCAAATTTTTTAATTACACAATACCATGCCTAAGCTGTCAAATTTCCCCATACATAAAAGAAGTAGGCATGAAGAATAAGTTAACAGATGACCAGATCTCTTCCCTAGCTTTCTCCTCAGAAATCTCCCAAACATAACTGTGTGACGAAACTGTGTGAACAGGATCATATCCAGAGAAAGATCACAAGGAGTCAACAAGCCTGCACACAAGCTGCACACAGTAAGGGATAGAGACCTATGTCAATGACTGACTGGGATTGCTTCTCTTTTTTCCGTTTAATAGCTTTCAAGGCCAAGTAGGATCTTTGGAGGTGGTTTTAGGGGCACACTGAATCCACCATCTCCCTAGATTGCCAGCATTTTGATTAAAAGCACCCTTTTCCCCCCTCTCATTTGTGAATATTGATTTTTGTAAGTGGTAAGCCACAGGACCCACAATTTGTTCAGTAACAGTAACTATTAATTCTTTAGTACACTTTTTTTTTCTAATAAATATCTCAAGTATTAAGTATTACTGGAGGGGATCAGTTCAGTTCTCCTGACTGGCAGTCTCAGAAATGTATCAACAGTAGCATCCATACACAATGTATTAACAGTGACCTATACATATGCACTTCTATCCTATTACTAGAAAGAATTCTGAAAGTAAGCATTTTCTGGCTGATGTGGCAAATGAAGAAAGTCATCAGATACCTAGAGATACTAAGTCATTCGATAACCTCAGGATAAACTCACAGCTCAAGATGGCTATAAGAACTTTAAAATTCCATTAATCAGTTTTTATGAAGGCCTATACAACACTCTCACATACTTGCATTCAGGCTTTGTCACTTCAGTCACGTCTGACTCTCGGCAACTCTATGGACCATTGCCTTCCAGCGCCTTTGTCCATGGGGTTCTCCAGGCAAGAATATCAGAGTGCGTTGCCAGGCCCTTCTCCAGAGGATCTTCCCGGCCTAAGGATCAAACCATGTCTCCTGTGGATTCTTTACACACTGAGCCATGAGGGAAATCCCTCACATACTTAAGTTAGTGGAAATTCATAATTGCATGAAATTATAAAAAATTTAGCTGCTAAGTTGAGTGTATTGTTTCTCCAAATGAACTATTTTTCTGAGAGAAAAAGGATATTGAGTGGCAGTCAGTATTCTAATACTTGACTGAGCAATTATATTATTTAGATTTGTTTGAATTGAACCATACATTTCAATTTCCTCTGTAGCAAAGTGTTCAACATCACCTTTGAATTTTGTCAGACCATTAAATTTAGCCAGAAGTAGTGCACAAGAAAGAAAATAATCTGACAGTCTTAAAAGACCTCAAAATTTAATTTATGCATTTTCTAGTAGATAGTTTACAGAAAAGCAATATGTAGCAATTCAGCTAGAAGTCATGTTACTCAGAAGAAATAAAAAACAATTATTATAGTTTACTGTAAAAGCGTCAAAGACATTTCAAAGCTACATAAAATTCCTTAATGCCAGATTATGAATAGCATGTCAAACTATCTTCACATGAAGAGAAATAGGTAGGTATTCAGACTAGAATTCTCAATTTTGTTCGTTTTAGTTTTCTGTGTTTCTATAAGATTTAATCAAAACAATGTTACTTTGGGATATTTATTCATAGAAAAAAGAAACACTAACTCAAAGAAATAGCTGCTTCCCCAATGATTATTGCAGCATCATTTACAACAGCCAAGAGATGGAACCTAAGTATCCATTGATGGATGAATGGATAAAGAGATTCTTGCCATATGTGAAAAATGAATGGACCAGGAGGTCATTATGTTAAGTTGAAATAAGTCATATAGAGAAAGACAAATACTGAATGCTCTCTCTTCTACTTGGGGGAACTTAAAAAAAAAAAGCAAGCTTATAGATACTGACTGGTCATCGTTAAAGGTGGGAAAAATGAGTGAAGGGCATAAAAAAGAAAAAAAATTATATACAAATTTTAAAAGGGTATAAGGCAAGAGTTAGTTACTATGGCATGATTTTTATTTTTAATTGCAATGAGGAAAACACTGGCAGATTTATAAAGTATGACAATATCAGAGTTTATTTACAAATTATCTTTAGGTTAGTATACCAAAGTTATCCTTATAGGAAATGTTCATTGTAAGAATTAAATTACAAGACTAGAAAACAAAACTGTGCTTTAGTTACAAGCTTACCACGGACTCTATAGCTCTGAGTGAATTAATTGCTTTTTTGTGTTTTAGTCCTTGAAAACTAAAAAAATGATTTTAACTCCATTTATCCACACTGAGCATTCAGAGATAAATTTTTAAAAAAGAAAAAAAAACTGTGTTGAAGGTATAATCATGTATTAATTTGCAAATAAAACAATCGGTCAAAATGTCCACATAATACAAATGGGTAATGAGTCTGCTAGGTTATACAGAGGTTCAGTTCAGTTCAGTCGCTCAGTCGTGTCCGACTCTCTGCGACCCCGTGAATCACAGCACGCCAGACCTACCTGTCCATCACCAACTCCCGGAGTTCACTCAAACTCATGTCCATAGAGTCGGTGATGCCATCCAGCCATCTCATTCTCTGTCATCCCCTTCTCCTCCCGCCCCCAATCCTTCCCAGCATCAGAGTCTTTTCCAGTGAGTCAACATGTCGCATGAGGTGGCCAAAGTATTGCAGTTTCAGTTTTAGCATCAGTCCTTCCAATGAACACCCAGGATTGATCTCCTTTAGAGTAGACTAGTTGGATCTCCTTGCAGTCCAAGGGACTCTCAAGAGTCTTCTCCAGCACCACAGTTCAAAAGCATCAATTCTTTGGCGATTAGCTTTCTTCACAGTCCAACTCTCACATCCATACATGACCACGGGAAAAACCATAGCCTTGGCTAGACGGACCTTGGTTATTTCTTGTGTAACACTTAATAATGGGGCTTCCCTGATGACTCAGCAGTAAAGAAACTGCCTGAAATGAAGAAGCCTCAGGAGATGTGTTTGACCATGGGTGGGAAGAACCTTTGGAGAAGGGCATAGCAACCCAGTGTTCTGGACTTGAGAATCCCTTGGACAGTGGAGCCTGGAAGTCTACAGTCCACAGGGTAAGAAAGAGTAGGACACAACTGAAGTGACTGAGCATGGACCCATGCACTTAGTAATGTCAACTATAAACTAGCCTGGGCAAGACTCAGTCACATGAACACTGGGATGGATCATTTAATGTCATCTGAACATCTGAGTGTATAAGCACTTCTTTCGTCTTTCTGCTCCTATCGCCCTGCTTCTTTCTCTGCCACTCCTTGATCTCTTTCTAATTACCTGAATGAGGGTTCTTCTATTTGTTGTCTTGATCTCTATTATTTTTCAAAGAACATGCTATTCTTCTGATGAATATTCAACCAGAAATGGTTCAGGAACAGTCATAATTCCAGACTCCTGCTCCTCAATTACATATTATCTCTCACATGTAAAGAATTCTGGGGCATTAAATAGTAACTCACATTCAACTCTGATCATTATTCTGCCTATGACTCTGTAAGAAAAATAAATGTGTCTTAGTAAGACATCTAAAACCCTTCCATATCAAATGTTGAAAAAGTCCAGGAAAAATTGCTTACGTTGATTTATTTATTTCCAAATAAATACATAGAATATGCAGATAACTTTTTTTGGCAAAGTTAACTTTGTTCATGTTTATTTTAACTTGACTTCCTTTCATGACTATTTTTATTTGGATAAATTTGATTAAGTGACTCAAGAATTACGTTAAATTGTTTTAATTACCATGTGTTCCTTGAGTTAACATACTTCTGCAGATTTACAAAGATGAAAGAAATAAGACCAAAATAGTCTGGTAATTCTCTTTACAAAAAGATAATGTGATTTTTAAGGAGACATCTGTAAAAATGATTTGATCTATCAGTTTCTGATATGGAGTTGATATTGAGCTGATTCAATAATTTATAGAAATGGTTTATAAATATCATGTACTGAAAAAATCTGTGAGAATAAGGAATTTCAATTTTCAAGTTCAAAATGACCTTGTGAAATCATTGAATATAATTTTTTCTATTATATAAGCTACACCCTTGCTACATAGAATACAGAAACCCATATTCAAAGTACCAAAATAATAAAACCAAATAAAGCTTCTACATAGATGGAAAATATATTTAAGCTTTATTCCTTTTTATCTGTCCCTAACTTGCCATGTGAAATCAATTTTTCACATAGCAAGTCATTTACCCATTTATTCCATGGATAAATAAGGTCAAACAGAGACTTCATAATTTTAATGATCAGTTCCAATTATGAAAATTTATATTTAATTTTTATATTTTATAAACCACCAATTTCTATGCTATTCAAACATATAATACAGGTTTAGGAATGTGGCCAGAAGATGAAATTTTATTGCAAACTTAGATGAGATTTAACTTGCAACTATCATTGAAATGTTAACAATGACAACAACAAAACTATAAAAGAGCTAGGTCTTTTTTGACATATAACTTAAATCATGTGCTGAGCAGGTGGCAAATATTTACTAATCCCAAGGTCACACTGAAACTTTTTATTCTATGGAAATGGAAAAGATTATTAGTTTTATTTTAACCACTGTTTTAATAGAGTCACTGTTTGTTTTGACTCTATTAAAAAATCTTTTAATAAATGTTTATTGGTTAAAGATATGTTTTCTAATTTGTGCCAGAAGAGTCCCTAATTATTACAGATACATTAATTACCAAACAGACACACACATCCCTGCCTTCAAATAATCTATATTTTATTAGGAAGACACAAACAGTAAACAATAAATATAAATTAAGTAAATTGTATTAAATATTAGGAAGTAATGCATATTATATGAAAAAGAAATATTAGAGCAGGATATTAGAGCATTAGAAATATTAGAGCATCAAGAGCTCCAGGATGGGAGAGATTAGATGAAATTGGAGCTAACAGCATCTAACTCAACTAGATAAGAAAAAAATCAAGACTCAAAATTATAAGATAATGAAATTTGAGGACAATGTCAATTTAAAAGACTACATTCTGTTTACATATAATGCTTTGACCTATATCTAAGGGAAATTATAGAGACATATTTATTAGAACAAATATTTCCCTTGCTTTAATATCCCATGTTACCCCAAATCAAGTAACCCTCCAAATCAAGTTCAGTTCCAGTTTTTCCAGTTTTTCATGGGCATTGAAATATCATCTTGGAATTTAAATTCTCAGGATGACCTGCTTTTATGTGTAAAATTTACGACTGAGTTGACAATTTTCTCTTTTTTTTATTATAATTAATTTATTTTGATATATGATTCCATTAAACATAATTCATGTAACTGAATGGCTCCAGAAATATTAATTGACTTCCTGGCTTTTAATAATATTTTTAAAACAGCATCTCAAAATATGCCATCTAAGCAAATTTTAGGTATCCTTAGAGAAGTGTAGCTTTGAAGAAAACACTCTTGGAATTTAATCAATGAAAAACAATTACAAACATGAGGAGAAAGAAGTTTAAAAAACAAATTTTGGTTGAGGTACCTGGACATAATTTTTTAAGACATTATTTTTACAGCAAATTTAGGTTTATAATGAAATTTGAAGGTTCAGAAACTTTTCCTTGACCTCCTGCCTCCCCAACACATGTAATCTCCCTGATTATTAACATTACTCATCAGAATGGTATATATACGTGTATATATATATATATATATATATATTTTTTTTTTTTACAAGAATGAGCCTTTACTGACACAATGTAATTATCCAAAGTCCATAGTTTACCTTGGTTCACTCTTAGTACTGTATATTCTTGTATGTGGGTATGTGTTAATCACTCGGTTGTGTCTGACTCTTTGTGACCCCATGGACTGTAGCCCACCATGCTAGTTTGTTTATTGGAATTCTCCAGGCAAGAATATTGGAGTAGGTGATAATTCCCTTCTCCAGGGGATCTTCCTGACCCAAGAGTTGAACCCTGGTCTCCTGCATTGCTTCAGATTCTTTATCATCTAAGCCACAAGAAATTGTATATTCATGGGTCTGAACAAATGAATAATGACATGTGTCCATAATTGTAACATTGCACAGAGAATTGTCCCTGCACTTAAAATCCCTTTTGCTTCACCCATTCACTCCATTTTTCTACATCTTTCCACAGCTGATCTGTGTTTTGTCTCCACAGTTCTGCCTTTTCCAGAATGATAATGTAGTAGGAATCATACAGAAGCCATGTCAGACTGGGTTCTTTCACTTAGAAATAAGCATTTATGTTTCCTCCATATTTTTTCATGGCTTAATAGCTCATTTCCTTTTCAGTTCAGTTCAGTTCAGTCGCTCAGTCGTGTCCGACTCTTTGCGACCCCATGAACCACAGCACGCCAGGCCTCCCTGTCCATCACCAACTCCCAGAGTTCACTCAAACTCATGTCCATCGAGTTGGTGATGCCATCCAGCCATCTCATTCTCTGTCGTCCCCGTCTCCTCGTACCCTCAATTGCTCCCAGCATCAGACTCTTCCAGTGAGTCAACTCGTCGCATGAGGTGGCCAAAGTATTGCAGTTTCACCTTTAGCATAAGTCCTTCCAATGAACACCCAGGATTGATCTCCTTTAGAATGGACTGTTTGGATCTCCTTGCAGCGCTGAATAAAATTCCATTGTTAAGAACCACGGTTTATTTATCTATTTACCACTGAAGGACATCTTGCTTGTTTATAGAATTTGGCAATAAGGAATAAGGCTGCTATAAACATCTGTGTGTGTGTTTTTGTGTGAGCATAAGTTTTCAACTATTTTGGTTAAATACCTGAGAGCATGATTACTAGATTGTATGTTAAGAGTGTGTTTAGTTTTATAAGAAACTGACAAACTGTTTTCCAGGAGAGCTATATCATTTTGCATTCCCATCAGCAATGTATGAGAATTCCTGTTATTCCATGTATTTGCCAGCATTTGGTGTTGTCAGTGTTCCAGATTTTGGTCATTCTAATAAACATGTAGTGGTATTTCATTGTATTAATTTGCATTTCCCTGCTGACATACAATTTAGAGCATCTTTCAATATGCTTGTCACCTGTATATCTTCTTTGGTCAAGTGTCATGTTAAGGACACTTTGACCCACTTTTTTTTCATTAGGTTGTTTTCTGATCGTTGAGTTTTAAGAATTTCTTTATAGATTTTAGGTAACTGTTCTTTTTTTTTCTCCACATATGCCTATTACAAATATGTTTCAATATCTGTGGCTTGTCTTCTAATTCTCCTAATATTGTCTTTGCAGAGCAAAATCTTTAAATTTTAATGAATTATTTCGTGGTTTGTGCCTTTCATATTTTATCTGAAAAGGCATCACTATACCCAAGGTGATCTAGGCTTTTCCTACGATGTCTTCATATCATAGGATATGCAGGGAAGCCTGGCATGCTACAGTCCATGGCGTCGCAAAGAGCAGGACATGACTGAGCGACTGAATTGAACTAAACTGACGATATCTTCTAGGAGTTTCATAGTTTTGAGCTTTACATTTAAGATATAAACCATTTCAAATTAATTTCATGGCAGGTGTGAAGTCTGTATCTAGATTCTTCTTTTTTTTTCTGTATGTGGATGTCCAGTTGTTTAGCACCATTTACTGAAGCAACTGTCTTTGCTTTATTGTACTGTCTTTGCTCCTTTACCAAAAATTAGTTAACTATATTTCTGTGGACCTATTTCAGGGTTCTATATTCTGTTTAAATAGTCTGTTTGCTTTTTTTGTCAGTATCACACTGTCTTTGTTACTGTAGCTTTAGAGTAATGAGAGAGGTCTGATCACATTTTCAAGAGGTGACTCAATTTCCCCAAACATTTGCAAAATTAGATAAGGGCAGTCAAATATATAATATGGGAAAAGAAAGGAAGAAATAAAATAAAATTATGTTAATATTGAATTAAAATAAAATATTGTAAGTTGTTTTATGTAATAAATGAGCTTAGGCAAATAAAATAAAACATTTAAACAAGAGTAAATAAAAATAATAAACACAATAACTGTCAATAGTAACTATAAGCAAATAAAAATTAACAGTGTAGAACTGAGGGATACACTGGGAACAAACCTCAAGGCGAAGACTATTAATTCATTCACATGTAATTTTTAGCATTTGCTGCTGCTGCTGCTAAGTTGCTTCAGTCGTGTCCAATTCTGTGACCCCAGAGATGGCAGCCCACCAGGCTCCCCTGTCCCTGGGATTCTCCAGGCAAAAACACTGGAGTGGGTTGCCATTTCCTTCTCCAATGCATGAAAGTGAAAAGTGCAAGTCAAGTCTCTCAGTCCTGTCCAACTCTTAGTGACCCCATGGACTGCAGCCTACCAGGCACCTCCGTTCATGGGATTTTCCAGGCAAGAGTACGGGAGTGGGTTGCCATTGCCTTCTCCGTTTTAGCATCTATGACATGTCAAATAAAATTTTAGGTTCTAGGGATAATCAGGACAGAGGAAGATTCCTTCCATTTAGCAGAGGCTGAGTAACTCCATCCAGTTCAGCCTCCTATTGTTTTTTAGACTTCTGGAATCCACTGACTATGAATTTTTAGCAACAAACAACCTTATTGGTTACCCTTGGATAATACCTGACACTAAGTAAAAACAGTAGATCTTGGGAATGAAGCAAATATTATTCCACATTTATCTGGAACATTCAGATATAACCATCTTCAGGTAAGCATCTTTGAATGATAATCTAAGAAGTATTTGAAGTCAGTGTCTGGATTAATAGAAGGTTGCTCAGTTAGTGACCTCATGGACTGCAGCCTACCAGGCACCTCCATTCATGGGATTTTCTAGGCAAGAGTACTGGAGTGGGGTGCCATTGCTTTTTCCAGGTTGATGACGGAGGCTAACCCTATTTTGAATAGGGTGGCTGGGGGTTGGGGAGGAGACAAAAACTATAAATAGAGAGAGCCAAGGAGGGTTGAGTTCTCTCTTTTGGGATCTGCCCACCCTCATGCCTTGAGGGTGTACTGTCCTTTGTTTACTGAATAAAACTCTGAGCTGTAACCTAGCTGTAACACTTGACTACCATTTCAAATCTTTGTTACAGTGAGACTGAACCAAGGAAATTGCACACTGTTCCGAAACTTTCAATAGAATCAGTTGATGATAATTTTGCTTCATGGTTTTTAATGCAATTTTTATTTTCCATCACCTCTATAATATTCTTTCAATTGCTAATTGACAGTGTTAAAGGGCTTCTCTGGTAGCTCAGCTGGTAAAGAATTTGCCTGCCATGTAGGAGATCCCAATTCAATTCCTGGGTTGGGAAGATTCCCTGGAGTAGGTCATGGCAACCCATTCCAGTATTCTTGCCTTGAGAAACCCCATGGACAGAGGAGCCTGGCGGACTACAGTCAGTGGGGTCACAAAAAGTCAAACATGACTAAGCAACTAAGAAACAATTATAAATATTTTAGTCTTCATTGCTATAATTGATAATACTAATGTATTTATTTGCTTATTCTGACACTCAATGGGAAATTTTATTCTGCAAATTATTCTTTTCATTATTATCTACCATAATCTTTATTTTTCTATCTAAACTAATCTATATCTCATTGTTTGCCCTTACATCATTGTTCAGCAATTTACTGAGCCTGTCTTTTATGCTTCTGAAAAGTCTTATTCAGCTCATTATGTTTCCCTTTTTTTTTCATATTTTTACACATGGCTCAATGGCAAAAGAATCTGCCTGCCAATGCAGGAGATGCAGATTTAATCCCTGAGTTGGGAAGATTCCTCCAGAGGAGGAAATGGAAACCCACTCTCATATTCTTGTCTGGAGAATCCCATGGACAGAGAAACCTGGTTGGCTACAGTACATAGGATTGCAGAGTTGAACATAGCTGAGCAGGCACTCACACACACACATATACAGTCATATTTAACACTTTACTGCTGTTTCTAAAATTTTGTAGGCATGAATTTGTCAAGTAAAATAAGTTAGACATTCTGTTTTCATATTAACTGAGTAGATTTTAGAGAACATTTACCATTTCTATAATTTTAGAGATCCTGGTTGCCTATTAGAAATCAGGTTTCATCACATAAGAAAGATGTAAAACCATCCCATTGTGTAGAAACTTCTTAGGAAAGGAGTTCAATGGACTGGGGCCTTTTTATTTTTGCACATCCTTTGAAAAACTTGCTTTTCTAAGTTCATTCAGGGCTCCAGCTAATAAACGTGCTAAATAATGATATTTCTTGTCATACAGCATCATAGCCTTTATAGAAAAAAAAAAAAAAGCTGTAACTTCACACTTGTCAGCTGGCTCACAGCAGTTACATATAGGAGAAATACTTCATCAGTTACAATATTGAAGCCAAATATATTTGTTTTCCCAGGCATATCAATTTAGTATTTTATCATTGTATCTTAATTTTCAATTAAACTATTAAAAATCAAATATGAAACAGAATTGCCAGTAATTTTCTACATAACTTTTCATGATGAAATTACGTTTGATGGTCAGAAATATCCAATACATGAATAATATCTATAAAGTGCTGAAAGTATTACAAAAACACTTTGTTTCCTCTGAATGTCATTTTTATAACTTAAAGAAGTTCTAATTTTATTCACACCTATGCAAAGAGGCGAATTGTAAAAACTGAAAACAAAATTAATATATAATTGAATATTTTATTCTACAGCTTCCTGTCAAGATTATTATCCACATTTACTACATCCTGAAGCCAAATAAGTATTACATCTCTTACAATGGATGGAAGTGAAATAACTTTGTCTTGTTTGTGACAATGCTTAGAGAAGTGGTATGGACTGAAATGCACAGTGTATGATTGCCTTAGACCATCATGATGACAAATATTTTGGATGATTTTCATGATGGTGGTAATGAGGACAATAACAAAGACAATATTTTCTCTCTTCATAGTCCTTTTTGTCATATATAGCATTATTACTCAATGAAGACTCATTTTGACAATATGATCTACCTTCTGTACAAAGTCCTTGACCAGCATTTATAAAAAAGCTTAAAATATATTTTTGTTAGGTATTGAAAATCACTAGTTCAGACAAGAAAGATAATGTTCATGTTTTTATCTTCAAGTATTTTTCCTACAACAAAAAGATGATAAAAAAAGAATCCCCAAATATTAACTTACAAGATTTGACATATCAGACTATCTTAAACAAGTCAGCTCATTAAAGCTACTTATGTCTACCTATGCCTGAGTTTACTGATACTGAAAAATTTTAAAGAGAGAAATTCTGTCCTAAAACAGTTTTATATGTCAGATGTACTTCAATTTAAAAAATGACTCAACCTTTACTTATCAGAATTGAATGCAAGAAGCTAAATTCATCTTTATTCTACAGGCATTCTTAGTTGGGTATTTAATTTGTAACACAAACTATCACTCTGCTGAATGCCATTTTTCAGTTTGTCCCTGACTTACAAAGATGTTTATTTCTTGTTTCCTCGCTTGCTTTCCAGTTTGAAAAATTCTGCATCCAGAATGAAATCAGGCATTTTTCCATGACCATACTGATCATTTCTTACCACATTTTTCATTATTATTTTGAAATTTTAATCGGAGGGAAAAACTCAATTTCTTAACTCCTCCTAAAAAGAAACAATGTGTTTTCCAAGGACAGTCTATCATTATTTTAATTACAAACTCTTTTCTTTGAAAGTTAAAACAACTTTAGCCTAACATCATCATTTATTTAAACACGTTAACTCATTAGAGCAAAAATGCAATAGTTACCCCGAGTCTGCACTACAAATTACAAGTTTAATGTGCTTTTAATCATTCACAATGGATTCTCTGATTAACTAACATTGCTAAATACTTGGCATTTCATATGCACATCATTAACAAGATGAAAAAATTGAAGCCTAATTCCATATTATAGGGACATTGGCGATTGCCAAGTATCTTCCACCAATCAAACTTGACTTAAAGTTAGAATTCTTGTTAGTTGTCACAAGAAAAAAATGGATATTCAAATTACAAGGAAGTGAATTTAGATAAGTCTAGATTATAATGATTTGATCAATGTGTCCTGTACCCCCCAAATTAATTTTATTGTAGGTAAAGATTCGTTTTCCTTGAAATGGAATGTTCTGCTCATCAGTCAACATGCTGACTGTATTCTCTACCACAACATGTGGTTTTACTTAGCTTTGTCTTTGCCACTCATACAACATTTGGTTGTGATAACATAGCCTAATGACTTTCTTAAGTCTTAAAGTCAAACAAATATTGAGCAAATTCAATTTAACTCTTTCCCTTGTCCTTTTGGCTTTATCCCTGTCCATTCTCTTGGAGTTGATAATGTTATCAGAATAGTGAGTAGTCAGAGCTGGCCTCTTGTTTCATTTATCTGTGATTTATTTATTCCACAAATAATTATAGACCATTCAGTGTGTTTCAGGCATTGAGATGGATTTGGAGACACAAAAATGAAAGTACATTCTTTATTCTCTCTAAAGATCAAATTCCACTGGAGAATAATACTTTTAAATATACAAAATAAATTGTATAACTTCCAACTTCAAGAATCTTCTGTAGCCCAAGGAGTGGTATCCTGATCCTTTAGTTAGAAAATAAAAAGCATCTACTTACAAGGGTATACCTTGGAATATGAACTTATGACTATGGCACAGTGAGGGAGTCTTCTCCAGGCTGTGACAGCAGAATGAATCTACTAGCTTTTAGTTTCTGTAGTCCATAAGTGATGAAAAAGTGCCATGAAGCTAAGGGATTTTCATATGCAACTTATGAGCCAAGAAATAGAAATTAAGGACTTTAGTAGTCAATTCTAAACATCTGCAAAACTAGAAACAGTAATTCACTAACATAATATGAATAATTAAATATAGTAAAACAGTAGACTAAGTGTGTAAAATAACTTCCTAAACTGTAAAAGCTGAAAAAGAATGATCATTTTATTACTATATCTTAATTAATTCTTTTCTTATTATGGATTGTCTGCAGGAGTCCTCACCCCAGTGAAGAGGTGATGTGCTTGTACATGATAGACTCTCCACAAAGATGTCTTAACTGACATAAATTACTCTTGCTCATCTTATTTGTGCATTCTTGTTTTCCTTAGTTCAGTTGCTAAGTCTTGTCTGACTCTTTGTGACTCCATGGACTGCAGCACACCAGACTTCCCTGTCCTTCACTATCTCCTAGAGTTTGCTCAAACTCACATCCATTGAGTCAATGATGCCATCCAACCATCTCATTCTCTGTATTCCTATTTATTACTTTTATCCATATAGCCCAAATGTCCAAATTTTCAGGATTTTGTCCAATGATCTTCCTATGATGGCCATAACTTGGAAATTGAATTCTACTGCTAAGGAAGTGCAAAATTTAAAATAAAGTGCAAATATTAGAGCAAACAGAACCTTACCTTTGAATCAGTATCATATAGGTACTAGTGTCTCAAACTATTCACTTATTTACTTTGCCCAAGTGTCTCTCATCTGGGAATTGCATTATCCATTTTAACCTCTTTGACAGTTATCTACTTGCTTTGGTGACTGTACCCTCCTGCTTCATGACTGTTTGTATAATTGAAATCCATTGTATACTTTATCTCTAATATCTATATATACCTTTTCAATTGCTTTCTCAGAAGCTAAAAAGCACTGTTTCCTTCTTTTGTGTCTATTCACCTTCCTGTTTCTAGCCTTGGATCATTAATCCTCTTCTACCTGATGCCATCCACAGCCACAAGGTTTGCAGAAATTCTTAGACTGATTTCGCAAACTCCAACCACCCTCAAATTCAAATTGTATGCTCTCATTGGATACATTGTATAATAAGTTTAAAGTTTACCATTTTTTCCAAAAATAAGTGTTTATATATCGTTTAACAAGTATTATGGGGAAAGAATAAGCTTGTCTAAAATTCATGGGAAAATAGAAATATTTGTTTTCATGATATATGTATGTGTTTTGAACAATATGCAAAATATGGATTACATACAATTTGCATTTCAAGAATAATTTATGTACTCAAATGTGCCTTAATAGTCCTTGCTTCATTCATCAACACGGTATGATTCCAGTGAAATATTTCTCAGGCTTTCATGGAGATGTGAGTGAAGTAGAAAGAGTCAAATAACCCCCCATATGTTTTGTGTTATGTTGCTCTGTCTTGTCAAGTACACTGTGAATATGTATGTATCATCTTTGTGTGAAGCTATGGTATAAGTTTCTGGTACTTTAGTCAAGAAAATGGGTGCTTAACACTATTGCTTAAGGAACAAACACAAAATTAATGATATTTTGTCTTAAAGATCTAAGCAGATATTGTAACATATTATAATTCTCTTTGAATATGCTTGATGGCTTTCAAATACCAGTTTTTGTTTCATGGCCATTATCAAAGTGTATTTTATGTCATAAGATGTTTGCTTTGAAGGCCACAATGTGCCAGAGTCAACTGGTAAGCTGAAAAATGAGTCACAGCCAAAGACCATCAACAAAGAAACCCAGATGCTAAGAGGGTGAAATATTTTTGCTATGTCTTCTAAGCAACTGATAAGTGTTGAGGATAAAAAAAGCACTCAGTTTTGTATCTGGGCCTGTGATATCTTTATTAAATAAATAATTGTTTTGTTTAGAGAAACATAAGATTTTCTGCCTCAAGGGACTTGGACTCAAGAGGCTTAATATCTGCCTATTTTTCAAGGAACTTTTAATTAATAGCCGGTCCACAAGATAGTTTCTATTGGTACACTTTTCTGCATAACACATCATCCTCCCAAACTTTATAACTTAAAATAAACTTTTATTTACCTCATGATTCTGTGGATCAGAAATTTGGGCTGTGAGAGATTAACACTGATATATATATACTACCATGTGTAAAATAGATAGCTGGTGGGAACTTGCTGTATAGCACAGGGAGCTCACCTTGGTAATATGTGATGCCCTAGAGGGGTGTGATGGAGAGTGGGTGGGAGGGAGGTTTAAGAGGGTGGGTATGTATGTATAAAGATAGCTGGTTCACTTTGTTGTACAGCAGAAACTAACCTAACATTGTATAGCAATTATATTCCAACAAAAAAAGAAAAATTTTGGGCTGGACTCAGATGGTGAATCTTTCCTCTAAACTTGGCTTGACTCATGTGCCATGGTGAGCCAGCTGACAAGTTGACTGGGACAGGTGGTTCTGGAGTATCTACCCTGGAACAACTCAGTTCTTTCTGTGGTCTCTCATGTCTAAGAAGACTTATCTGAACATGTTCATATGGTACACAGAGAGTTCTAAAAGCTTCAAAAGAAAGGTTTGTAGTCACATATGTTTTTCAGACTTCTCATACTACATAACATCTCATTGTTCAAAGTAAGTCACATGGCCAATGCAAGCAAGAGACCACACAAAAGTTACTCAATGAAGGGGTGCGGACATGGAGAAGAATTTGGGGGTGTTTTGCATCTCACCACATACTACATGAAGAATGCTTACTTTGGAAGCAAACTAAAATAGTCAGCTGTATCTTGCCAGTTTTTTCCCTGGGTAAGTAGTCAATTAAAATCTGACTCTGATAGGTCTTACTTGGCGCAGAGGACTATGACTGGATGTATTACCAACTAATTGTTGATAATAGTTGTGAAGTTTTACAAGTAAAGACAAATAAGCTCCCTATTCAGTATATCAGTTTCCAGTTTATAAAATAAGGATACTAGATTTAATGGCCCCTCAGTTCAGTTCAGTCGCTCAGTCTTGTCCGACTCTTTGCGACCCCATGAATCACAGCACGCCATGCCTCCCTATCAGATGTTTAAAGTTCTGATATTTTTGATTCCATAAAGTATTTCATAAATACTTCCCATAAGCAAAAACTCTTTTATACAAAATGGGACACTACAAAGAAACATAAAAACTGGATATTGACATGAAAAAAATTTCAATCTAATCTTAGTCATAATAATTACCTATTAGAATGCTGTTTTATATATATAAATATATATATTATCATTTAATACTCATGAAAATCCTGCAAACTAATATTTATTTGCATTTTTGATATCAGGAAAAAGGAACAGGAGCATTAATATGCTTGAAATCATCTGTGTACTAAATCATCTTGGCTAGCATGTGGGCCCATAGTTTTTATTCATTATATTTTCTCTCAGCCCATTGAATAAAACAAAACATATCAAAGATACTAAAAGTACAAGTGCTCAACATTTCATCCACTTCAGAGAAAAGATAAGGGAAAATAAGCTTGGAAAGTTTTGATGTGTAATGATGAGATAGACTTTGAAGAGACTACTGCAGTTTAGAGAACTGTCCTATACAGGAGTAATAAAAGAAGATATTTGACTTTAGAAAGAATTTTGCTTTAGGAAATAGTGGTATTTTCATCTAAACAGATAGTTTAAGGGACTACTAGGTTTTAAATATTAACTTGAATAGCTGGAATTTATTTTTGTCAAGAGGCAGTGGGGATACATAGAATGTTTTTAATAGGGAAGTTATATTATAAAATGTGTTAATTAATTGGCATGACTAACTTTGAAGCCAGTAACTAGTCTAAAAGTCATTAAAATATTTGGGGAAAGCATTTCTCAAAATACGTTTCACAGAACACTAGTTCTTAGAGGTTATAAGAGCTATTATTAGAAAAAGGTGCTGTGTTGAAATAAGACTGGGGGACTTTGAATTGAACAAGTCAAAGAAGTTATTTTATTGGAAGAAATCTCTGCTAATAAGCATTTTATATCTCGACAATGGAGTAAAGCAAGTGGGATTTCTGAAATATATTTAATCACAGAAAATCTTCTTTCCTTTGAAGAGACTCTCAAAGGACCAATGTCCTCAGAATGCTCTTGAAAATGCTAGCTTAATTGTAACTGATGGACAACAGAAGCTTAAGTCAGTACCAGGGAAGCCTAGCCCTCTCTAGAGTTGAGAAATCATCTTGCAAAAAGTAGGTATCCAAGGCCCATTAAGAAAAAAAAAAAAAAAATATATATATATTTTTTTTTTAATCTGGTTTTCAAGGTGGATAATGATGAAGGTAATAATGGAAAAAAGAAAAAAAATGTATGGTATCATGAATAATATTTTATTACTTTGTTATGATCTGTTCAGTAAGGAGACCACAGGAGTTTTATCAAGCATATTTGTTTCATACTAAAACTTAAATATGATGTGCATTCAGTATTCTTCATGCCAGTCAGTGTTTCAAAATCCCTTAGGCTTCCAAGCTTGAGGTGATGAGGTGAGATAATAGTGTTAGAGAATTTGCATCATGGTTCTAACTTAAAATCATGAAAAAAGAAATGGTAAATATGGAATTTCACAAGCTGTCACATCAATTTGCCATTCTCCATCTTATAAACACTCTTTAGCTTGAAAAAAGCAAATATTTAGAAGGAAGAATTCTCTGTCTTATCACTATAATGTGAGAATCAGAGGATAAAATGACAGTTCTATTGTCTTATAACTGGAAATAAAATAACTTTAAAAGATTAACTGATTAAATAAGTAAGTTAGTATTTAGACATTTACCATGAGTACCATGACTTTAGGGCAAGGTCAGTTCATTTTTATCCCATGGAAAACATCTCAGCGATGAATATCAAGGGAGGAAAAAAATGTGATAATTCAGGTATCTTTTTCTGATAAACCAATCAGAAGTGCCCCTGAAATTCTGATATGTTCAGTTTTTCAGCCCTCTAAATTTTGCCTAAAGTTGTATTTCTTTCCTTTTCCATGGATCGCATTAATGGCAACAGACAAGTTGTCATAAAAGATTTTCTTGCTGTCTTTTGGTACATCTAATGTAGAGACATATGCACTAATCAGTGTCATAGTTTGAATTCCCTTCAGCCTCAATTTTAATGTCTTAAGCCTGAGGCTTACCATATGGCTCAAAAATAAGTCTTTTCACCATCTAAAAGGTCAGTCTATTTTAAGTTATATTTTAAAAACTGCTTTGAGCCTATGATTTTTGAGTACCTGGGTGACTTTCAGAAATGATAAATCTTTGCTGAGAAATAATGTGACTTGTTTACTGAGGAACAGAGCAAGCAAATGTATTCAAATTCATTTCAACAGCTGGGAAAAACATATCATAAAAGTGATGGAATCTTATAATTTGTGGATATGATTTTAACCATTTTCATAGTGATGAGAAACAATCAAAATTATCAGATAGCTGAATTTTATCACCAATAATCAATCAGGAAAGACTAATGCAAGCTATATGTTTGAAGCTCTATTTCTAAACTGAAACTACTAAAACTGTATTGTTTAGAATTGTATTGCTATATTCACATTCCAATGTAAAATCTTTGGCATATTAGAAAAGAAGCATCTATTTTTGTATTCTGAGTACCATTTATTTAACCAAAAAAGCACTGAAATTAATAAAATGACTATTCTCAGTCTCAAATTGTTTTTGTTTCAAGAATTTAAAAGAAAATAAAATGAAACATTTTTATAAAATTTATTATGTTCAAGGTCTAAAACGCAAAGTGTAGATTAGTACGCGACGAGTTGACTCACTGGAAAAGAGTCTGATGCTAAGAAGGATTGGGGGTGGGAGAAGACAGGGACGACAGAGAACGAGATGGATGGATGGCATCACTGACTCTGTGGACATGAGTTTGAGTGAACTCCGGGAGTTAGTTATGGACAGGGAGGCCTGGCGTGCTGTGATTCATGGGGTCGCAAAAAGTCGGACATGACTGAGCGACTGAACTGAACTGAATGCCCAACTTGTGTTCCAGACCTGAGGACCCATTTTTTATTTTGGCTGTTATTTCAGATACCCCCAATCTTTGAGTCACTCTGAACTAAAGCAATCAGAAGACACACTATCTCAAATCTGTATGGTATGATTGATACAAAAACTTTACGCTGCTGCTGCTGCTAAGTCACTTCAGTCGTGTCCAACTCTGTGTGACCCCATAGACGGAAGCCCACCAGGCTCCCCCATCCCTGGGATTCTCCAGACAAAAACACTGGAGTGGGTTGCCATTTCCTTCTCCAATGTGTGAAAGTGAAAAGTGAAAGTGAAGTCGCTCAGTCGTATCCGACCCTTAGCGACCCCACGGACTAAACTTTACTGCTGGTTGCCTACAAATCTGCAGCTTAATTCCTAGTGCATTTTCCCCCCATTACTTTCTTGATTCTCTGACTTACACTCAATTCTCTTTGCAAAAGCCTTACCCTTGCACACATCTAAGACAGAAAACCTGATCATCCATCTGTTTCTTGCCACTCTCATTCCAGTATGAGCTGATTGTTAGACACCTAAGACTGTCCCAGTAAATTCTGAATTCTAAGTTATCTGCCCAAATGCTAATTTTTCTCCCTTTCCCACTCAGACTTCTTGGATGTCTTGCTTTCTATTAGTCCATTGCTATACTGCTACCATGCATATTGGCCAAATCTGAAAACAGACCAAACTCCAATACAAAAATGCCTCTAAGAATACATTTTCAGAGTATTTTTAATACTCTGAATATGTAAATGTATTTTTTAAAATAAATATGTTTTCAAAGGTGGATATAAAGGTGTTCCTTCTCATTGGAAGTGAATGAGATTAATAGACTTGTCAATATACTTGTTCATTTAAAGCAAGTCAGGCCAAGATCTATATGCCTCTTCACAAAAGCAGGTCACTGCTGCTGCTGCTGCTAAGTCACTTCAGTTGTGTCCGACTCTGTGCGACCCCATAGACGGAAGCCCACCAGGCTCCCCCGTCCCTGGGACCGGGTAAAGACAGTATATTCTGTCTGCAAAACTCTACTAAAAGATTTCTTGGTCGAAAACTCATCCTTGTTTTTTGTTGTTTAAATAATAAAGGAAACAACCAATCATTAACATTTCAAATGAATTAATAGGCCTAATTAACCCAATATCCTAAACAATCATTTAGTTTCTCAGTCATCCAACAAACACACACATACACACACATAGATAAAAAAAAAAATGCTTTGTATTTTCAACCAACAAAGTATAGTTTCCACATGGAAAATAAGTCTGGGTGCTGTTTTATAAATACTTTTATTAAAGTATCATAAATTTACAGAAAGCCAAATAAATTGTAAAAAAATAGTCTGAAGAATTATTGCAAAATAAAAATTTCTGATCATTTGCACCAAGAGCAATAAATAAAATATTAAAATAACCCCAGAAGCTTTCCCTACGACCTCTCCTAACCATATCCTCCATTTCCCCAAAGGGAATCTCATCCTGCTTCCTACTGTAATGGATTGATTTTGCTGTTTTTGAATAGTATATAAATGGAATCAGAGGGTATATATTAGTGTGTGTGTTTTATTTGGCTTAACATTGTATCTGTAAGATCCATGCACATTGTTTCATGCAGCAGAAGTTTGCACATTTTCATTGTTTTATTCAATTGTATAAATAAAATAGTTTATCCATGCTAGTGTTCACAAACTATTTGGTTGTTTGTGGATGTAACCATTTAACTAAACAGTAATGGAGATTCTATGCATTTATTTTGGTCCACATATTCTTAAACTTCTATTGGGTTTGTACTTAGGAACTGTATTTTTAGGCCATAGAACTTTCATTTTTTTTAACTTTAAAATATTACCAAATGATATTGGCACAATATTTAAAAGTGCTTATCAATTTGAAACTCATGTCACCAGTTTGTGAGCGTTCCAGTTGCTCCATATTTTTCTTAACACTTGGATTTTTCATTCTGTTTCATTAGAACAATTCTGAGGGAAGTGTAGATGATAATAATGTAATTATAATTTTCTTTTGCCTGACAGCTAAAAATAATCTCTTCATATGTTTTTTTTTTGTGTGTAAATATGTAGATTTCTCTTTTGTATAGAGTGTTAAAGTGTGTTGTACTATTTTCCTGTTGGGTTGTCTATTCTGCCTTTGAGTTCTCTTTATGTTCTGGATTTGAGTCCTTGGTTATACATGTAGGAGTTCTTAATGATATCTACTCTTTTGTCTTTCATTCTCTTAATTGTGTTTATTATTGGAGAGTTATTGCTTTATTCAATCAAATTTAACAGTTGTTTACAAGTCATGATTTTTATGACCTGTTGAGGAAATATTTTTTCCTTATCATGAATATATTCTTTTACATCATCTTTTGGAAATTTGTTGTAATCAATTTAACTATGTGAGGTAGAAGTTGAGATACATTTTCTTCATATTACTTAATTGTTTCATCATCTTTTTGAAAACAATATTCTTAGCATTCCCTCTGGAGTTGTGTCTTAGTCATAAACCAAGAATCCACATATATGTGGGTCTCTCTGGACCCTCAAATCTGTTCTAACTCTGTTTGCCACTCTTTGCAATAATATCATGCTTATTATTTACTCTTGTTATCATTTTGATCAAGCAAATCTTCCTAATCTACCCTTCTCTAAGATTTCTTTGAGAACTTTTAGCATTTTAAATGTATTTATAATTAACTTGCCACTTTCTCTAAAAAAAAAAAAAAGAATTTTGAGTGATAATGGAAAATCTATTGGTCAATTTAGGGAGAGTTGATTTCTTTAAATTAACAGTCCTATCTGTTTACTAACATGGTATCTTTCTCACTTAATTTAGGTTTTCTTTGATTTTCTTTCTTACGTTACCCACTCACTTTGTTTCTCTTCTGACTTATAATGGCTATAACAACCACTATGATGATGAATAGAAGTGCATAAGTGGTCAATTTTGTCTTATGATGACAGAGGAAACTTTTCAAAATTTTACCATTAATTATAATGCTTTTTATTGTTATTATTCTTAAATGTCTTTTTTTCAGGTTAAGAAAGTTTTATTTTCTTGATTTCTGAATTTTTATTACCCTGATGATGAGAGCTGCTAAATTTTATCAAATGCTTTTACAAGAATATCTTTAAAAAAACTTTTTCTGCTTTGTTCAGTTGTACCATCTTAGTTATCTTTTATTTTTAAAAGTTTCACAACAATAAATATTCTCTTACAACACAATTTTTAGTAATTCTTTTTTATCCATAGCATATAAGTTTTTATCCTTCAACCAGGAGTATCTGAACCTACGCTTTGTCTTATCCTTAGTTATTATATTCTTTTCAGAATGCTATGTGAAGCTGGTAACATACTTTAATTTTTATTTCACAATAGACTATTAAACTAGAATAAAAGATAGATATGCAACTATTATTTCCAGATCTAACATTAGAACTTGGTTTAGGAAAGAGAAATCTGTAAAATAGAAGATAGAACAGTTTATTGCTTTAACATGAAGGGGATGATGACCTCAACATAAAAATATTCAAAGCATAAAACATTTTAAAAAGGTTCCAAATCAAATTTTGTTCTTGTCTCATAAATGTTTATGTAATATGTAAGCTACATAAGCAAATTTTTTTTTTAATTTTCCCTTGACTGATCTGCAAAAGAACCATAAAACTGCACTTAATATCCACATTTATGTCTAAAAACACTTGAGGTAAACTGTTACTTTTCATAGAGAACCTTTAAGATTTTAAACATTTTATATAAAAGACTTAAAAACATATGAGTGATATATTCATCTTTATATTTCTGTTAATAATAAGTTGTTTATATCATTCGCAATACTAATCCTTGCCCAAGTACCATGAAATGCTTCAATTTTGTGTTTTTAGATTAGCATTTATTTCTCAATATTCTGGGCACTTTTGCCATTACTTCATAGATGACTGCACAACAGAAATGCTGAATAAGCAAATTTACCTGACTTCTACCTGAACTACAAACAATATTCTTGCATTATTTTACATTCTATCTTAAACATAAATCTCTAAATGCAATTTCCATCTTTCAACCAAGATATAGTAGGATAAAGTTGGCAATCTATAACTCCTTCTGCTATGGAAGACTATTATAGCTTTCTAAGCTTTCCAGATGTTCAAGCTGGTTTTAGAAAAGGCAGAGGAACCAGAGATCAAATTGCTGACATCTGCTGGATAATCAAAAAAGCAAGCGAATTCCAGAAAAACACCTATTTCTGCTTTATTGAATATGCCAAAGCCTTTGACTGTGTGGATCACAATAAACTGTGGAAAACTCTGAAAGAGATGGGAATACCAGACCACCTGACCTGCCTCTTGAGAAACCTACCTGCAGGTCAGGAAGTAACAGTCAGAACTGGACATGGAACAACGGACTGGTTCCAAATAGGAAAAGGAGTACGTCAAGGCTGTATACTGTCACCCTGCTTATTTAACTTATATGCAGAGTACAACATGAGAAACAATGGACTGGAAGAAGCACAGGCTGGAATCTAGATTGCAATCAGATTGGAATCTAAATATCAATAACTTCACATATGCAGATGACACCACCCTGATGGCAGAAAGTGAAGAGGAACTAAAAAGCCTCTTGATGAAAGTGAGAGAGGAGAGTGAAAAAGTTGGCTTGTAGCTCAACATTCAGAAAACTAAGATCATGGCATCTGGTCCCATCACTTCATGGCAAATAGATGGGGAAATAGTGGAAACAGTGTCAGACTTTATTTTTGGTGTCTCCCAAATCACTGCAGATGGTGATTGCAGCCATGAAATTAAAAGACACTTACTCCTTGAAGGAAACTTATGACCAAACTAGACTGCATATTAAAAAGCAGAGACATTACTTAGGCAACAAAGGTCCATTTAGTCAAGGCTATGGCTTTTCCAGTGGTCATATATGGAAGTGAGATTTGGACTATAAAGAAAGCTGAGCACAGAAGAATTGATGCTTTTGAACTGTGGTGTTGGAGAAGACTCTTGTGAGTCCCTTGGACAGCAAGGAGATCCAACCAGTCCATCCTAAAGGAGACCAGTCCTGGGTATTCATTGGAAGGACTAATGCTGAGACTGAAACTCCAATACTTTGTCGACCTCATGCGAAGAGTTGACTCATTGGAAAAGACCCTGATGCTGGGAGGGATTGGGGGCAGAAGGAGAAGGGAATGACAGAGAATGAGATGGCTGGATGACAGCACCGACTCGATGGACATGAGTTTGGGTGAACTCCAGGAGTTGGTGATGGACAGGTAGGCCGGGCATGCTGCGATTCATAGGGTCGCAAAGAATCAGACACGACTGAGAAACTTAGCTGAACTGTACTGAAACTTTATAAAATGTTAGAGGTGTTCCCCAAGTGCAAATATCACAGTGATCTATAATATAATGTTAGTTACTTGTCTTTTTACATGGGATTAAATAAGAAGAGAATGATTTTCTACTATTGTATTTAATTGAGGTTTATAAAAAGTGAAAGTCAGCTGTCAGTTGCTACTGGGTACAATGCATAATTGAGGTACTTGCTTCAAAGTATTTTTCGTTCTGTGAGATGCAAGACTTTTACTATATGATCACATTTTGTGATGGATACACTTTCTAAAACAAGGCAATAAAGGCTTAGGAAGTCAACTACACATTTTTCCTCAAAAAGATAAAATGAATGTCATGGTGATGAGTGATCAAGTAGTTATGATTATGGCCATCTAGACTGGTATTTTCTCTAATCTATCCATCAGGATCAAAAAGCCTATCTACAAGTCACTTAATGTATTATGTTTTGAGCCTCTTAAGAGCAAAATACTAACTAGTTTCTAGATATGATTGAGGAATGTATTACACAAAGACATACAGAGCACTGCTCATGGGCTTTTGACCACAGTTTAGTAAATTCTCCATGTGATACACAAACTATTGAGATGATTCTTTGGTTTCCTGGATAGATGAATAACATGCAGCTGTTTTTAACTCCACAGTGTCAGTCAAAGTATTTTAAATTATTCCCAAGGGAATGGTTGGCAGTATGACTTTCTTAGATTTTAGTTTGATTATATGACTGAAGATTTTAAAGCGAAATTTCTACTAAAAAATAACTTCCAGAATTAAATTAGCACTATGCCAGCACTTATTTTACTGAGTCTCTACATAGTATGCTTTAGTTTCTTTCTTTGTTTTTTTGGACAAAGCAATCTGTACTCTATAACTTTTAGATATACTTTTAATCCAATTCAGTTCAGTTCAGTTCAGTCGCTCAGTCGTGTCCCACTCTTTGCGACCCTATGAATCGCAGCATGCCAGGCCTCCCTGTCTATCACCAACTCCTGGAGTTCACCCAAACTCATGTCCATCGAGTCGGTGCTGTCATCCAGCCATCTCATTCTCTGTCGTCCCCTTCTCTTTCTGTCCCCAATCCCTCCCAGCATCAGGGTTTTTTCCAATGAGTCAACTCTTCGCATGAGGTGGCCAAAGTATTGGGAGTTTCAGCCTCAGCATCAGTCCTTCCAATGAACACCCAGGACTGGTCTCCTTTAGGATGGACTGGTTGGATCTCCCTGCAGTCCAAGGGACTGTCAAGAGTCTTCTCCAACACCACAGTTCAAAAGCATCAATTCTTCAGTGCTCAGCCTTCTCCACAGTCCAACTCTCACATCCATACATGACCACTGGAAAAACCACAGCCTTGAATAGACGGACCTGTGTTGGCAAAGTAATATCTCTGCTTTTTAATATGCTATCTAGGTTGGGCATAACTTTCTTTCCAAGGAGTAAGCGTCTTTTAATTTCATGGCTGCAATCACCATCTGCAGTGATTCTGGAGCCCCCCCAAAATAAAGTCAGACACTGTTTCCACTGTTTCCCCATCTATTTCCCATGAAGTGATGGGATTGGATGTCATGATCTTAGTTTTCTGACTGTTGAGCTTTAAGCCAACTTTTTCACTCTCCTCTCTCACTTTCATCAAGAGGCTTTTTAGTTCCTCTTCACTTTCTGCATCAGGATGGTGTCATCTGCATATATGAAGTTATTGATATTTAGATTCCAATCTGATTGCAATCTAGATTCCAGCCTGTGCTTCTTCCAGTCCATTGTTTCTCATGATGTACTCTGCATATAAGTTAAATAAACAGGGTGACAATATACAGCCTTGATGTACTCCTTTTCCTATTTGGAACCAGTCCGTTGTTCCATGTCCAGTTCTGACTGTTACTTCCTGACCTGCACATAGGTTTCTCAAGAGGCAGGTCAGGTGGTCTGGTATTCCCATCTCTTTCAGAATGTTCCAAAGTTTATTGTGATCCACACAGTCAAAGGCTTTGGCATATTCAATAAAGCAGAAATAGATGTTTTTCTGGAACTCTCTTGCTTTCTCCATGATCCAGCGGATGTTGGCAATTTGATCTCTGGTGTTCTGCTTTTTCTAAAACCAGCTTGAACATCTGGAAGTTCACGGTTCACGTAGTGCTGAAGACTGGCTTGGAGAATTTTGAGTATTATTTTACTAGCTTGTGAGATGAGTGCAATTGTACTTTTGATTAGTCTTATTCATATTAGCTGTTTTTATTTATATTCAGATAAGTGGTTTAGATACACACATGAATATATAAGTTAGGGGAAACTCACCCACTGAAACCACCAACCCTGGCCAGGCACCATAGGAATCATTTGCATGAGTTGTTTTATGACAGGAGGTCCTGGTAAGGAAAACGGAACTAATAAGCCATCACCAACCAGAAGAGTTCAGGAAAGGTCAAATGGAAACTCCACATGTTCGACCACCTCCCAGAATTCTTCTCGCTGGCATCCATCTTCGCTGAACAAGTCCTGCACCACCAGGGAGGACCTGAGTCAGAATGATTGGCTAAGGACAACCCAGAAACTAATCCCATCACCATAAAACTGGAGACTGCCAAAGAAGTTCTCCTGGGTTCCCTTACCCTACTGCTCTCTGCCCAGGGGGCCCTTTCCCAATATAATCTCTTGCTTTGTCAGCACTTGTGTCTCCTCAGATAATTTATTTCTGAGTGTTAGACAAGAGCCCAGTTTTGGGCCCTTAAAGGGATCCTCCTTCCTGCAACACATACATTAGAGATCTTGGGTTTCTTTCAACTATTTGGAATAAAGTTGCCCCATTTTTGGCTTTTCTTAATGTTTAGGATCATCCTACTCAGTATTAACAAGAGAAATGAAATGAGTGCAGCTATTTACATTTCCACCAGCAAGTTATGAGAATTCCAGTTGTTCTATGTCATTTGTAGCACTTGGTACAGTATGTTGATGTAAAATGATGAAACTGCCAGTAATTTTACCAGTAAAACTTGTTTATTTGGGAACATCAAAGAATTCCAATTTGGAACATGTAATCCATGGTAAACCACAGGCAAGTCCAAAGAACAAAGGAGCTGAAAGTTTCTTTAATAAAGAAGAGGGGGGAGTTGGGATCGGCTGTTGTAAACAAAGAGTTCATTGGAATCCTGGAAATTGGAAGTGTGTGGTGGCTTTAATCAGCTGACTTGTGACAGTCTCTCACCTCCCTCTGCTGGAGTAGTAGAATAGTAACCTTCCTGTTGGAGATGCAAGGTATCCAGTTGGGTCTGTGACTATGAGTAATAGGGTGAGATAGCACCTCCTCCTGGCCTCCCAACTTTCAAAATGAGGGTTCTGTTTATTAATTTTTATAAGTGTTTCTAACTTAATACAGCTTGATGAATTTGTTCTGTCACTTTTAGGTTACAATCTGCAGTTTTTAAATGATTGATGATGTTGAGAAACAATTTGTATTTTTTTATATTAATTTGGATACTCCATTCTCATTTATTTTGTTTGTATTTTTCTTATTGATTTATAAGTATGCTTGATGCAATGTTTTTTTTTAAATAGGATATATACAGTGAAAATATTTTCCTTAAGTCTGTGACTTCCTTTTGCACTCTCTTAATAGTGTCTTTAATAGATAGGCCTTTATAGATTTTGTGTTAATTTATTAATGTATGTTTTATTGCTTGCGCTTATTGTGTCATAGTGAAGAAACATCTGCATATATATGAGCTAATTTTCTATATTTTTATGGAAGCTCCATATTTTACCTTTCACATTGAAGTCTATGAATTAATGTAAAATTTTTTTTTTATATAGAGTTAAGTAATGGTCACGTGGATTTTTTCTCTATTGAGCCAGTATTATTTGTCCAAAAGACAAAAGGTACTTGTCCAAAATTATCATTTCCAAGATGCATTGCCCTTACATCTATCTTGAGGTCAAGTGGCCAAAAATATGTGGTTTTTTTTTCTTGATTCTCAATACTGTAAATTAGTTTATCTTTGAAAGAATTCCATACCATTTTTTTTTCATTTGGTTTTTATTGATTTTTTCCCCCTTTGGCTGCACCAAAAATGCATGCAGCAGCCAATGTATATTTTTAAGAAGACAACCCTACCAAGTTTATGATTCTGTAAGGTATCATAAACTATACTTTGCTCTGAAGTGCATGGAGGAAAGATTTTTTGCTTTGGCTTTCATTTTAATTGCTCTTGAAGGCATGGAGCATTACAAATGAGAGTGCAGAATTCAGTGATAGAAAAGTACACATGATATCAGGACTGAAGAAGGCAGAATAAGAAAGCATATTTACAGAGATCTTCGGGCTTTCTAGATGAGTTAGAAATTTGAGCCAATTATAGCTACAGCCCTGAGGGGTGGCATTGGGATTGTTCCTTCTTTCATCTTTAAAAAAAATTGCATATAACTGTATAAATCTCGTTCTCTGTGAAGCATGTATTAATATTCTGCTGGTAATCAAACCTTCAATTTAATGGCCTTAGTTAATTTCAGCTAGAAATATGATGCTTTCAATATATTGTGCAACTTTCATGTAAGTAGAAAATCATTTCAAAATTGCATTCTAAAAATTAATTATATAAATATCTCAAAAATTATGTTTAATTATTAATACAGTTTAGCCCAGAAGAAATTTTGAGATAAGTTTTTATTGCTCATTTTCATTTACTTTATAACTAAACCAGGTAAGATTTTGTGTGTGTGTGTGTGCCACCTAACTTGGGGTACTTGCTTAAATGTCTTTTTTTTCCTTAAGACTCATTAGCTATTTCAGAAAAGTAAAACTTGGAAGAGCATCTTAAGTAAGTATTAAAATATAATGTATGAGTTATTGAGCTTATATTAAGCTAATAACAAATTGCATATATTTATTTCTGTATGTTCAGTTCAGTTCAGTTCAGTTCAGTCGCTCAGTTGTGTCCGACTCTCCGCGACCCCATGAATCACAGCACGCTAGGCCTCCCTGTCCATCACCAACTCCCGGAGTTCACTCAAACTCATGTCCACAGAGTTGGTGATGCCATCCAGCCATCTCACTCTCGGTCGTCCCCTTCTCCTCCCGCCCCCAACCTTTCCCAGCATCAGAGTCTTTTCCAGTGAGTCAACACGTCGCATGAGGTGGCCAAAGTATTGCAGTTTCAGCTTTAGCATCAGTCCTTCCAATGAACACCCAGGATCGATCTCCCTTTGAATGGACTGGTTGGATCTCCTTGCGGTACAAGGGACTCTCAAGAGTCTTCTCCAACACCATCACTTCATGGGAAATAGATGGAAAAACCGTGGAAACAGTGTCAGACTTTATTTTTTTGGGCTCCAAAATCACTACAGATGCTGATTGCAGCCATGAAATTAAAAGACACTTACTCCTTGGAAGGAAAGTTATGACCAACCTTGATAATATGTTAAAAAGCAGAGCCATTACTTTGCCAACAAAGGTCCGTCTAGTCAAGGCTATGGTTTTTCCCGTGGTCATGTATGGATGTGAGAGTTGGACTGTGAAGAAAGCTGATCGCCGAAGAATTGATGCTTTTGAACTGTATGTACTCAGATATTATATGCTATATTTAATAACATGAAAGATAAAAATATTTATTTAAGTATAAGTAACTACTCACATATTCTAGTTAATCATTTAATTCCACTTCTGATGTGGTATCAATAAACACACTGAATTTCAATTAAACTTGAATATCAGATATGCAATGTTTGGGACATAAAATTAATCTAAGTATTACTCTACACTGTAGTCAAGTCCAGACACAGGGCTATTGGCTTCTGGCACATTTACTTTATGGCTTCCCTGGTGGCTCAGATGGTGAAGAATCTGCCTGCAATGCTGGAGACCAGGGTACAGTCCCTAGATTGGGAAGAACACCTGGAGGAAAGAATGGCAATGCACTTCAGTATTCCTGCCTGGAAAATCCCATGGACAGAGGAGCCTGGTGGGCTACAAACCATAGGGTCACAGAGTCAGACACAACTGGGTGACTTAACAGTAACAATGCTGACAATGCAAGGACTATCCATTTCCTATGCAAAGAATATTCTTTATCCAGAATCCCCCTTGAATCCTCTTACTTTTTTCCAATCTCTTCTCCATCATCTTCTGAGTGTGAGCTCTGTTCTGACCATACTTTTGAAAATTGTAACCCCACTTTTTATCCTGCTCCACTTCTGTTTCTCCACAGTACCTTTATATATGTATAATTATTTATTTTACTTATTGTTTATTCACTGTCTCTCCTTGCTGGAATATAAAATCCATGAAAGTAGGGATTTATCTGTTTTGTCCATGGCTATATCCCAAACATTTAGGACAGTGCCTGGTACATAGTATACTCTCAAAAGAATTTATCTAATGAATCAGTGAAGGAATGGACAGATGCACAAATATAATAATCTAAACAGATTATTATTAGGCAGAAAAATGTTGGCCTTTTGGTGGGAGATACCTGATTTTTCTCATGTGTAAGAAAATTAAAATATTAAAATAAGGTCTAGAATATTTCCATGTGCATTTACTTAAGAGTGTCATTCAATACTTATTATTATTGAGCTTGGGTCATAACTCAGCATATTTTTACACAATTGCACTAATTCAAGTGCAAAAATATAATGAAAAGCATATTTTCTGTTTTAGTGACTACTCCTATATGAATAACCTTTATAATGTCTTGGGCATATTCTTGAAAATACGTGCTATTGAATTGCTATCAACTATTTTATATGGTATCTGCCTGCAATGCAGGAGACCTAGGCTCAATTTCTGGGTCAGGAAGATCCCCTGGAGAAAGCAATGGCAACCCACTCCAGTATTCTTGCCTGGAGAATCCCATGGACAGAGAAGCCTGGCAGGCTATGGTTCACAGGGTCACAAGAGTCCGACACGACTTAGTGACTATACCATTACCACCCATTTATATGGTGCTCTCTCAACCAGACCACCTATTAAGCAATTTACAAATATACCATTATGCCTTTATGCACCATCTTACCTCCATTTTACTGAAACTCAAGAGTTTGAGAACCATCACTACATAGTGTCTTTCACATATGAGACATACATATACATTAGTGTTAAGAATATTTTGATGTTTCTAATAAAATGGCATAAAAACCTTTATGACAATTTTAAACCATATTAGAAGATATTCTCATTTGCACTGGTTGCAAAAAACCCAGAGACAAGTTTATGCCATATTGTGGATATTGAAATCAACTACTTTGATCTAGAATTTTAACATTTTATTTATTTATTAAATTTTTATTTAATAAATGGTACAAAGTATAATGCCAAAAAAAATACTATAGAATATACAGTTGTAAAAAGCTACATTAAGTCATTTTACAACTGCCTCAAGCTGCAAAAAGAAAAAAAACCCGATGCCACACCTAAGTTATCCCTCTCTCAAAATAATGCCATTTATGTCACAAAACATGAGCACCCCATCAAAAGATGGGAACTGCTTTTGTTAATTCATATATATATATATATATATATATAACTGTATCACTTTGCTATACACCTGAAACAAACACCACACTGTAAATAAAATATAGTACCATATAAAATAAAAATAAGTAACAGACCTTTGGGGCTTTACACTGAGTTAGAGTTGCTATCGGGATAACAGCACCACAGCCGTACTGAATCCTCATGAAGGATTTTATGAGGATTGACGAATGACGAATTTTAACATTTTAAAAATATTTTTTCACTTGATTTTTCCTTTATTTTTAAAATACAGCAGAAGTGAATGCATGTTTTTTAAGCTATTTTAAGTGCTTTCTGGGAAAAAAAAGGATGTGCCTGAACAAATGAAATAGAGTATCAGTTCATCGAACACATTTTCCAGGCGCTACATGCACAGTTGATTGTGTACAGTGTCATCACTGACAGGCCCATTCTGAACCCACTTATTCCCTAGTGTTGCCCCACAGCTTCACTCAGGAAATTGTGTAAACAATTGCCATAAATCAGTCTATGTAATTTTAAAAATAGAAAATTTGAGAAATCCACAAGTAAGGTTACCAGTTGCATCATTTATATAATTTCAAACCTATTGCTAGCTGTGTAACTGCCATTCCAACACAGTGATTGAGTTAAAATGATATTCAATAATCATAGTGCCTTGAGAGGCAAGACTCCTTGTTTCAATTCCCAATCAAGTTTTCTTACACTATTGGGTGGATATTTGTTTATTCAAGGAATAGCTACTTTTGGCTACTAGTAAATGCACCTCTAGGTCCATTTAGGAACCCTTGTGGCTAAAAGGGAAAAGCGCCTGCCTGAAACGCAGGAGATCAGGGTTCGATCCCTGGGTCAGGAAGATCCTCTGGAGAAGGAAATGGCAACCCACTGCAGTACTCTTCCCTGGAAAATCACATGGACGGAGGAACCTGATAAACTATAGTCCATGGGGTCGCGAAGAGTCGGACATGACTGAGTGACTTCACTTTCACATGCGCCTTGATCATTCTAAGCCATTTTAGACAAGAACTGGTCAAATATTCGCTTCTCTTCTATTTTTTTTACTGTGTTTGATGTTTTCCTTACAGGTAAAGCTGAAACTGCAATATTTTGGCCACCTCATGCGACGAGTTGACTCACTGGAAAAGACTCTGATGCTGGGAAAGGTTGGGGGCGGGAGGAGAAGGGGATGACCGAGAATGAGATGGCTGGATGGCATCACCAACTCTGTGGACATGAGTTTGAGTGAACTCCGGGAGTTGGTGATGGACAGGGAGGCCTGGCTTGCTGTGATTCATGGGGTCGCGGAGAGTCGGACACGACTGAGCGACTGAACTGAACTGAATAATGCCTTATTTTTTTTATTCACTCCCTTTTGTTGGATAGAGCTGGTGAAATTGAAGATCTGAAAATCAGTAATGTTAAGGGTTTTGTAAGACAGATTTTTACCCTGAGGTTTAAGCTGTATAACTTATATAAAAATACCTTCTCTATTTTTAATAAACAAATTTGTGACCCCAAATCATAAATTACACTTATGAGACTTGGTTTACAAAAACATCACTTTCTCTTAACTTTATATTCAACAAAGGAGTTGAAATATTATGACATAATTATTAAGAATTTATGTGTATTAAACTCTGAAAAATAAGAGTCAAGCTATAATAAATGTTTAAGAAATGTCAAGCCAGAGGTAAAACTGTTAATTTTCTATTAAACCTACCTCAAAATAGTAACTATGATGTTTTATTCTGAGTGTCTCCACTCAATTTTCCCACATTCACAGCATTTCACACCAAAATTCCATTAAGTCACTGTCAGAAACCACTAATTTAGAGATAATGTTTAGTTATGAATTGGCTTACCATCTGGATGTATTTATTTTCAGTATTCACAATATTTCAGTCATTAATCATGACATAAACATTGAAAATATAAAGATAATTCTAAATTAGGGATAAAGTGAATCATTTGATATAGTTAGAAACTGCTTCAGTTCAGTTCAGTTCAGTCACTCAGTCGTGTCCGACTCTCCGCGACCCCATGAATCACAGCATGCCAGGCCTCCCTGTCCATCACCAACTCCCGGAGTTCACTCAAACCCATGTCCACAGAGTCGGTGATGCCATCCAGCCATCTCATTCTCTGTCGTCCCCTTCTCCTCCCGCCCCCAACCTTTCCCAGCATCAGAGTCTTTTCCAGTGAGTCAACTTGTCGCATGAGGTGGCCAAAGTATTGCAGTTTCAGCTTTAGCATCAGTCCTTCCAATGAACACCCAGGATTGATCTCCTTTAGAATGGATTGGTTGGATCTCCTTGCAGTACAAGGGACTGTCTCAAGAGTCTTCTCCAGTACCACAGTTCAAAAGCATCAATTCTTCAGCGATCAGCTTTCTTCACAGTCCAACTCTCACACCCATACATGACCACGGGAAAAACCATAGCCTTGACTAGACTGTTTTATAATTAAATCTTACCAATAGGTGTCACTATTGATGAGTTTAGTGAAAATTCAGATTATTTAATATTTAATCACATTAAAAATGTTAAGAAATTTTGTCAAGAGGGATACAAATTGATAATTTTCCAGGAATTAAAGGAATTAATTCATTTAAATTTTTTTAAATTCAAAGTATATTTGTTTAACTCAGGAAGTATTAAGAGAGCTCAAATACAGGAGTGTCTTGTTATGATGAAATATACCCACACTGTGCTTAAAGGAATTTAATTTTACCTTTAATATCCGTGAAATAAGAAAGATAATGGGCTTTCTTACTCTCTGTAATCTTCATCCTCTGGGATACACATATCACTGGATGAAACACAGGGTTCATTAAAATTGCTTCTGCCTTTGGGTCTAGAAGATCAAACAGTGAATGCATGCATTGTAGATGTGTTTGTGTGTGCATGAGCATATGTGTATGTGATAGGGTGAGAGACAGAATTGGACTTTTAAAAATCTTTTTATGGCCTGTACACCAAAACTATGGTATTTTGTAGATCTATATACCTTAGACTTGATCAATAAAGTGGATGTTTTTCAAAATCTCATCAAAAACCACTACCCATTTTTAAAGGAAACTTCCCTTGAGTGGATTTCAGTCCTCAGGTCAGCCACGTCTGCATATCTCTGTCCAGCAGCAGTCATCCCCTTCAAGGAAGACAGAAACATCAAACAGCCCCAAAGCCCCAAGACAATCAGGAGAAGGTGATTATTAATATTAGGTCTCTGGATAGCACTAACTCCCTTCCCTAACAAAACTCCCACTGTTAGTATCCCTAGAGTCTTACCCAACTGAAAATTGTACCTACTTGAGGAAGAAAAAAAGATAGTGAGTGCTGAGTTTATCAGACTCAGTCAGATACAGACTAGTATCCTTTTCTCTATCCTTAAGTTTTCAAAGTTTTAAGTTTTCCAAAGCAAATATCTGATTTTATCACCTTCCTATTTTATGTGATTCTTTTTCTTCTACAGCATCATCTTCACCTGCCTTAAAGATATTTGTTTACTTATAAATTATATTTACAACTATATTTTACAAACTGCTGTAATACAGAAATTATAAAATATACCAATAGGAAGTAAGATAAGATAAATCTAATTTAAAAGCAATGTTTTTCTTCTGATATTCTAATGAATTATCTTGTACAGTCTGTTGAGGGGACCCACTCAAACTTAGAGATTCCCTGGAAGCTTGCTAATGATTCAAAAATTCTAAGCAAGTATTTATATATTTTATCATACTTTGTCTTTCACCAACTTTCCCTTATATGTTATGTTCCAGCAATATGGAATAATTCAGTTACACATATTCTGCTGTTTCTAGTCTGGGTGACTTTCCTGTTTACTCTTCTGCAACACCCTCCCTGAACTACAGCAGAAAAATCTATAATCATTCTTCAGTAACTTTCTCCTACTCCTACCACTTGCGTATTTTAATATTCCTTCTTCAATATTCCTTTTTGATGCTATGCATAGTCTTGGGTTGTAATTTATTATATTATTTTTACTTATTTGTTTACTTTTTCGGTTAACTTTTCAGACTGAATTTCTTAAAAGCAAAAACTGTTATTGTTGCACTTGTATCCCCTGATAATAACAATTTAGTATATGTTTATGGACTTAAATCATTCAATATATATTTGTTGAGATAAACTGAATGATGTGTAAGATTTCTTGACATTCTTTGCAGGCTGTATACTAGGTGTGTTCAACCTGAACTCTCATTTGGATTCTCAGATGAAGTATTGCTTCAGTAATATCTTCTTTGATTTTTTCAAGGCAGAATTGATTTTTCTTTCTTTGAATTGTTCCTTTACTTGGCACTTATGTATATTAGTAATTAACTCTCTAGGTTGAAATTTTGTTTTAGAAGTCTGATTTTCCCTCAAGAAAACAACTTTTTTCAGGATAAAAGCAATGCACCTAGATTCAGCTTATTATAATAATTGTTTACTGATTGATTCAATAAAAAAGCAAAGGAATGAATGAGACAATCGTTAAGTGATAACTGAATAATTTGAGATTCACTATTTTAAATGATCTTTTTCCATTCTAAATCTTGAGTGTTTGAAATGTTCTACAGAATATATTTAGAGAAGGGAAATATTTTGTTCCTCCATCTGGCAACAGGAGGATTGAAATTTTTGAACCTTAGTATTATAATATCTGTACAGACAAAACTTTCAGTATTTAATTGAGTAACATATGAATAGAATAGATAATTATGTAATTAAACTGAAAATTTGGGCTAAAACAATCACTAAAATTATGCAGTTTTTTCCTAACTCTCCTTATATTCACTTCAAATAAAATAATCATAATCATTACCATTGTCATCTTGAGTATTACTACTAATGTAATTATTATTTTTGCTTAACTTAAATATGTTTGTTGTGAATGCATGCAACGTGTTGCTCATTATAAATTAAAAGTATATGCAAGGCTGAAATTATATTACCAAATGAGAGATGTACTACAGCATAATGCTTTTGCTCTTTTTTCCCCTTGAGTAGTTATAAAAATGGGCACAGTGGCTAAATGCCATGTTTCTTAACATGCTATTGTCTATGTCTCATATAATATTATAGTTCCTGGTGGACCTTTTAAACTTAATTAAAATGTGCAGTTTTTGTGCAACTTAGAAAATAAATCTGACATGCTATAATTCAAAACTAAGTACTCTCCTGGTGGCCATCAATACTTGGTGAAGCAGAAAAGTCTTTTTTTTTTTTTAATCTCAAGTTGCACCTAGTGAAGGACTGGTATGCCATAAAACCCATGTTTTACTGAATTCACCTGCCTCATGATTTTATTCTCAGTATATAAGTACTCATAATCAGAATATTAGCTTATGTATCAAGCATTGTTTTAATCCATTTTTTTCCTGAACATTGTGTAATTAATCATATATGTCTGATTAATAATTCATCAATTAAGTGATTTCAAAAAAGCATGATTGAATGAATAGTTGGACAACTTTGGACAAGTTACTGAACTTCTCAGCTTTGCTTAATTATCTGTGTAACAGATAAAATCTTTCTTATAGGTTGTTATGAAAATTAAATGCATGTGTGCATGCTAAGTTGCTTCAGTTGTGTCCAGCTCTTTGTGACCCTCTGGACTGTAGTTTGCCAGGCTCCTCTGTCCATGGTTCTCTCTAAACAATAATACTGGAATGGGTTGCCATGCCCTCCTTCAGGGGATCTTCCCAAGCAGAGGATCAATCCCATGTCTCTTATGTCTCCTGCATTGGCAGGCAGGTTCTTTACCACTGGATAATGAATAGAAGAGTATGTAATTTTAAGCTTCTTACATCAGATAAAGATTTCTCTGTATTTGCCCACTAACAATTAGTCACAGAACTTGAATCCCAGACTCTGATAAATATTTGAAGACTACAGTTAACATAGGTAAAAACTTGATGGATGATTTTACGTTTATTTTCCTCTAAATTCATTTATTGCTAAATTCTCGAGGATACTGGACTCCCATGGCTTCCTTATCAAGGGAGATATTTAAAGTTTGTTAAGCAGAGTTCTCCTTCCTCAGGGAGGAAGATCAGAGAGGCCCAAAAGGAAAGGCATGATGTTCAGGCTTTGAGTTTCTATAGCAGGAAGGAACAGAAGTTGAAACAGAAGGCAGGAAAGCAGAGGGAAAAAAGAGTGACTGCTAACTGGAGCAGGAAGTTTGACTGACTATGGATTGCATCCAAATTTATTAGCTAACTTTCACACTTTTCTTGAAAATTAGTTAAAACAATCACTGAATTTACAGATATGGACTATGAATATGGTTAGGGGTATTTGGTAATTTGATTACCATACAAAATATAGTCCTCATGTCTCTGATGTTAGAGGGAGGGTGTACGACTCCATTTAATCTACTAATGGGGACAAGTCACTTCACTTTTGCCAAAGCAATCAGGAAGGATGCCACTCTGTGACTTATTTTCCCGCTACTAAGTCCATACAATGCATGCATTAGCACCCATTCATTTTACCTGTGAGGGCTTTCCTGGTGGTTCAGTAGTAAAGAATCTGCCTGGAGGAGATATGGGTTTGGTCCTTGGGTCAGGAAGATCCCCTGGAGAAGGAAATGGCAACCCACTACAGTACTTTTACCTGGGAAATTTCATGGACAGAGGAGCCTGGGAGGCTATAGTCCAGGGGGTTGCAAAAGAGTTGGACAGGACTGAGTGGCTCAGTTCAGTTCAGTTGCTCAATAATGTCAGACTCTGCAACCCCATGGACTGCAGCACTCCAGGCTTCCCTGTCCATCACCAACTCCAGGAGCTTGCTCAAACTCACTTCCACTGAGTCGGTGATGCCATCCATCCATCTTATCCTCTGTCGTCCCCTTCACCTCTTGCCTTAAACTTTTCCCAGCATCAGGGTCTTTTCCAAAGAGTCAGTTCTTCACATCAGGTGGCCAAAGCATTGGCGTTTCAGCACCAGTCCTTCCAATGAATATTCAGGACTGCTTTCCTTTGGGATTGACTGGTTTGATTTCCTTGAAGTCCAAGGGACTCTCAAGAGTCTTCTCCAACACCACAGTTCAAAAGCATCAATTCTTTGGCACTCAGCTTTCTTTATAGTCCAACTCTTACATCCATACATGACTATTGGAAAAATGACTATCTAAATAATGACAATTTTACCTGTTATCAGTGAAGTAGTGTAACGACCTGAATCTTTCTGTACACCCAAAATTTATACCTTGAATTGCTAACCCTAAAATTTGGTAGTGTTAGTAGATGAAGCTTTAGGGCAGTGTTTAAATCATGAAGATGGAACCATCATGAATAGAATTAGTGTTTCATGAAAGAAGCTCCAAAGAAATTTCTAGCCCTTTCACCCTGTGATGAAGAAGAATCTGGGTCACAGACTCTTTCTTTTCCCTTTCTCTTCCCTTTAACTCTATCTACTCTAGGATAGGTTAGATGATGTATTCAATAGGTGAGTTTGAAGGGAATGGGGGAAGAGCTGGTCTCTATTCCATCACCTCTTCTCTTGAGAGTGAATGTGTTCATTTATTCCAGAGGGGAGGAAATTGCAGAGAAATGGGGCCTAAACATGTGTGTCCAATTTCCTTTCAGGTTATTGGCTGGGTCCTAACTTGTGTGTTAGGACAAGATTCCAATAGATCCAATAGACCACAGAGCTGGGGGGCTAGAAAAGCTGAGTATCCATTTTCAGAACCATATTGGATTGGGGAGACAGGGGTCAGTATTCAGACCCAGCCAGGTTTGATGAACTTTAGTAAATTAAAGGGACTTAAAGTTAAAAATCACATAATGGCTATGCACTCACCTAAAGAGTGATGAGTCGACCTTCAGAAAAAGAACTATGTAAATTTGAAATGGACCAGTCCTAATATAGCTTAAAACCAACCCTCCTTGGATAAAAGTGATGCACCAGCATCACATTTGAGTAATAGTATTAAAATTAAACCTTTCAGAAGGGAATTTCATCCCTTCTTGACTTCATTGATCCACAATTTTCAAAACTAATTGAAATTTACAAAGCAGATTAAAAATGTGAGTGAATGACCAAAAACCAGAGAAATACCTGAAACTTGAAAAATAAGTTAGAGAAAAGTAAAATGATTTGAAGTATTAGGGTAGCAAAATTAGCAGAGCATGTGTTTCTTGTGAAGTTTTAAAGAAGTATTGATTTGGAAGCCAGATTGTAGACTTGGAAGACAAAAGGAAGAGCAAGTTTGGATAGAAAGGGAATAAAGTAATTTCAGACACAAAGTCATATTTCCAATGCATCAGGGTAAATAGGAGTTCCTTAGTAACTCAGTTGGTAAAGAATCTGCCTGCAATGAAGGAGACCCAGGTTTTATCCCTGGGTCAGGAAGATCCCCTGAAGAAGGAAATAACTAAACACTCCAGTATTCTTGCCTGGAGAATCACATGGACAGAGAATTCTGGCGGGCTACATACAGTTCATGGGGTCGCAAAGAGTCAGACATGATTGAGCAACGAACACAGGCTAAACATGTTTCAGAGACACTGTTAGTCTGAAGTTTAGAAATGTCTTCTAGGACAGGGTATGTGTACCCCTCACTTTTAAAAGTTATCTTTAATTCATTTCACTTTTATGAAAGACCTATATTAATTCCTACTATCACTAACCATAATAAATCTAAAGAGCATTTTTCTTTTATGAAAAAGTGCAAAACTAAAAATGAATCCAGCATTTGTTTTTGCAGCTAGGGGTTGTAAATAGTGCATCAAGCCACCACAGTTTTGAACAGTTTCTGTGAGCATCTGGGTTTTATTTCTGTTTATTTTGTGCATCCTTTAACATGATGTGTCCTGGCATAATTACTTCTTTGCTTTATGACTTTTGACTTAAACAAGACTTCCTAGGCAAACTTTCAGATAGAGGGGGAAAATCCAGGGCTGAAACCTCACATAGTTTTGGAATAACCAACATGTAAATAGTAAGTAAAAATATGTGACTGGACAAAGATGCCAAGATACAAATTATTGAGAGCGATATGGCCTTTAGGGAGGAGACCTGCAATACTGTGGCAAAGGCAGAGAAGAGAACATAGAATATAGTGGCAGAGGGTAAAGAAAAGAGAATAATGCCATCACAGAGTCTACATTTTTGCACAAACACAGAAAGTTTGATCTGGTATACTTCAGTCCACCCCAGGCTGTTAATTATATAATTCCACAGTAATACATAATTCCATAGATTTATATATTTACATCTCCATAGTTTCATTTCTGAATTCAATTCAGAATTCAGTGAACATATGTTATTTTTAAAACAAGCCTTCCAGAAGCTTGGGAAGCATTTTTTTATCTGTCCTACATAATACTTGGAAAAAGCTTACATCACCCAAATATATTTTCACCAAATATATATTTCACCAAGGGCTTCCCTGGTGGCTCAGACAATAAAGAATTTGCCTACAGTACAGGAGAGCTAGGTTCGATCCCTGGGTAAGGAAGATCCCTGAAGCAGAAAATGGCAACCACCCCAGTATTCTTGCCTGGAGAATTCCATGGACAGAGGAGCCTGGTGGGTTACAGTCCTTGGAGTTGCAAAGAGTTGGACATGACTGAGCAACTAACACACACAATACAGACACGCAGACACACACTCACACATTTTCACCTAGAATTTAAAGTCTATTATTTGAAATGAACTCATAGGGTAAATGACCTACTAGAATCTTTTGCTTGAGGTGTGATTTTTTTTTTGTTGTCACATAATTTTGAATATTTTTTTAACCATTTGCTGGAGAGCTTTAGAGATATGTTAGGCATATTTTGTGGATATAAGTCATTTAAGAAGAAGAATTTCAGTGTATCTAAATTTTATTTCTACCACAGTTAACTCTTAAGCAACTCATTTGGCTACATTGATACAAACAAGACTTCTTAAAGTGGGTTTATACTGCAACTTTATACTCTTTGTTTCTGTTTGGGCAAATGCTTCCTGTAAATGATTTCATGCCTTGTATTTTCCTCCAACATGGAGCTATAATGGTGGAAATGTTAGACTTGGAGTTTAGAAAACAAGAATCAAATTTTCTCTGTGTCACTCTTGACTATTGACATTATTGTAGATGAACAAATTTCAATAGTGAGTTCTGTACAATGATCTGTATATTTTATACATTGTATCCTTTGGAAAATGAATATACTTGTTTCAAGAAATATAATGTATTGAACATGTTATATTGTTAAAATATGTGCTGTATTCTTTAAATATGCATAGAGAGGAATGCCTTCTCAAGCCATGTAATATTAATGGGGAGGAAAGCTCATTTATTCTGTTGGATGATAGTTTTAAACATGTCAAATGGAGAATTGTGTCTATCATTTATAAAAGTAATGCAGAATAGAGACTCTGCAATTCTAGTGAAGTTTTCATTCCAAACATTGCATGTTATATCATGATCTGCAAAGCTAAATATGTGTTTTATTATTTTGTAGATTTGGCTCAGTCTGCTAGTAAATACATATAAATGCATATTATTGTTCATTACTTTAAATAATGTATTTTACAAGTATATTAGACTGCTTATGAAGATTTGTGAGTACCAAGATTTAAATGCATCTTGGCCACATGATAGAATATAGGAAGATGACTATTACTTTTAGGCACATTATGATTATGAGAAATACATGCTGCTAATTTGTCAGTTCCAATGAACAGTTTTTCCATACTATAAGTATAGTTGACTTATGAACAATAAATCTCAAGTAAATAAATCTAAAGCAAATTTTCTTTGTTGGATAAGAATGAGCTTTACTATTTCTCCAAGATTTTGCTAAGCATGCCTGCTATTCTGATGAAATATGAGGCATGATACACAATTCTTTGGGGTATTAGAATAATGGAAAGAGGTGAAGTGTATGGAAATAAATATCTGAATTATTAAATATGCAGTAATAGGTTTTCTACTTTGTCAAGTTTATGCCTGCTTTCAGTCATAATGATATATGCTTAGTTACTATCTTAAATGTCATTAATCATTGTTATTGGCTTAAAATGTTAACTTGAGAGTAGAACTAGATTTCCACTTTCTAAAAGTGAAGATTTATGTCAGTGTCAACATATCTTAAAATGTTTTCTGTATTTGATTTTCTTTTGGCTCTCTTCTATGGAAATGCTATTTTCTTATTATAAATTTTTTTATACATTAAGATGGTAGGTAACTTAGAATAAAAATCGCCTTACAAATACTTGAAAAAGTTTATACCAGACACATCAGTGCTTATCAGGGGAATTAAAATGTGGAAGGAGCTTTTCACTATACAGTTGATAGTCCTTGAATCTAGTTGCAATGAATCAAGTTTGGCTAGTCTAAGATATCAGGGCAATTCTAGTTCAAACTGGCAAAACATTTGACTTAATAGGAGAAAGTCTGTGAAACAAATTTTTGTAATAGGTATCAGTTCAGTTCAGTTCAGTTCAGTCACTCAGTCGTGTCCGACTCTTTGCAACCCCATGAATCACAGCACGCCAGGCCTCCCTGTCCATCACCAACTCCCGGAGTTCACTCAAACTCATGTCCATCGAGTCGCATATGCCATCCAGCCATCTCATTCTCTGTCGTCCCTGTCTCCTCCCACCCCCAATCCCTCCCAGCATCAAAGTCTTTTCCAGTGAGTCAACTCGTCAACTCATCCCATGAGGTGGCCAAAGTATTGGAGTTTCAGTTTTAGCATCAGTAATAGGTATAGTATTTGTCAATCTTGTTAATAATCTGAAGGATGCAAAAAAGTTATACAATACTAAGTGATATTTGCAAATATCTAATCAACTCATTCAACTTAATGATTATCAACACACATCTTCGAAATAGATATCAAAACTTAGAATCAATATTTTTGATAGATGTGGACCAAAAAGAAGTGCAGTTGGTCATAGAGCACTTTATGGAGGCAGTATAAGATAGAAGACTAACAATCAACCTAGAGAAGAATGGGCTCACTGGAAGCTGGAAAATTATTCAACTTGACAGTTTTTCATAGATAAAACAGAAAAAAACACTTAGTGAATTTATCAGGTAAGCAGCTCAGTATCTCCCAGTCTATAGAAAAGAGTTACAAGAAGTAAATTGTAGCAAAAGGAAACAAATAAATAACATAGGAAGAAACACTTCCCAACTATTGCTTATGAGGCCAGAATTACTTTAATATTAAAATCTGATATTATTAAAACAAAAGGAACCCTTCACCTTGTTTGTAGGAATGTAAATTTGTGGTGTCAATGAAGCATGGAGGTTCCTTAAAAGAGTGAAAATAGAGCTATCTTATGATCTTACAATTCTTGGGCATATATATGGACTAATTTGCAAAGATACATGCACCCCAATGTTCACAGAAGCACTATGTACAGTAGCCAAGACCTGGAAAACATCTTAAATGTCCATTGACAGATGAACTGGTAAAGAAGTATACCTGGTAAATCAGCTGGTAAAGAATCTGCCTGCAACGCAGGAGACCTTGGTTTGATTTCTGGGTCAGGAAGATTTCCTGGAGAAGGGATACACTACCCAGTCCAGTATTCTTGGGCTTCACTGGTGACCCAAATGGTAAAGAATCAAGTTTGCAAATAGAAAAACAAAACAAATATCGCTTGCATGCAGCATCTAAAAAACTGATACAAATGAACTTATTTACAAAACAGAAATACACTCACAGACAGAAAACAAGCTAATATTTACCAAAGGGGATAATAGAGGGTTGGGGGGGGGAGATAAATGAGGAGTTTGAGATTAACATATACACAGTATCATATATGAAAAATATAAATAACAAGGCCCTACTATATAGCACAGGGAACTACATTTAGTATCTTGAATAATCTAAAATGGAAAATAACTTGAAAAATAACTAACTGAATTACACTGCTGTACACCCTTCAGTTCAGTTCAGTTCAGTCACTCAGTCGTGTCCGACTCTTTGCGACCCCATGAACTGCAGCATGCCAGGCCTCCCTGTCTATCACCAACTCCCGGAGTTCACTCAAACTTATGTCCACAGAGTCGGTGATGCCATCCAGCCATCTCATTCTCTGTCGTCCCCGTCTCCTCCTACCCCCAATCCCTCCCAGCATCAGACTCTTTTCCAGTGAGTCAACTCGTCGCATGAGGTGGCCAAAGTATTGCAGTTTCACCTTTAGCATAAGTCCTTCCAATGAACACCCAGGATTGATCTCCTTTAGAATGGACTGGTTGGATCTCCTTGCAGTCCAAGGGACTCGCAAGAGTCTTCTCCAGCATCAATTCTTCGGCGATCAGCTTTCTTCACAGTCCAACTCTCACATCCATACATGACCATGGGAAAACCATAGCCTTGACTAGACGGACCTTGGTTGGCAAAGTAATGTCTCTGCTTTTTAATGTGCTATCTAGGCTGGTCATAACTTTCCTTCCAAGGAGTAAGCGTCTTTTAATTTCACGGCTGCAATCAGCATCTGCAGTGATTTTGAAGCCCCAAAAAATAAAGTCTGACACTGTTTCCACTGTTTCCCCATCTATTTCCCATGAAGTGATGGGACTGGATGCCATGATCTTTGTTTTCTGAATGTTGAGCTTCAAGCCAACCTTTTAACTCTCCTCTTTCACTTTCATCAAGAGGCCTTTGAGTTCCTCTTCACTTTCTGCCATAAGAATGGTGTCATCTGCATATCTGAGGTTATTGATATTTCTCCTGGCAATCTTGATTCCAGCTTGTGCTTCTTCCAGCCCAGCGTTCCTCATGATATACTCTGCATATAAGTTAAATAAGCAGGGTGACAATATACAGCCTTGACGTACTCCTTTTCCTATTTGGAACCAGTCTGTTGTTCCATGTTCAGTTCTAACTGTTGCTTCCTGACCTGCATACAGGTTTCTCAAAAGGCAGGTCAGGTGGTCTGGTATTCCCATCTCTTTCAGAATTTTCCACAGTTTATTGTGATCCACACAGTCAAAGGCTTTGGCATAGTCAATGAAGCAGAAAGAGATGTTTTTCTGGAACTCTCATGCTTTCTCCATGATCCAGTGGATGTTGGCAATTTGATCTCTGTTCCGCTACCTTTTCTAAAACCTGCTTGAACATCTGGAAGTTCACGATTCACATATTTCTGAATCCTAGCTTGCAGAATTTTGAGCATGACTTTACTAGCGTGTGAGGCGAGTGCAATTGCGTGGTAGTTTGAGCATTCTTTGGCTGTACACCCTAAACTAACACATTTTAAATGAATTATACTCCAATTTTTTAGTGGTAAAAATACCACTTCTATACCTCAAAAAGGTAATGGAAATCTGAAGACCAATAGCCCTCATTACTACAGGCCAAAACTCTTTAACAAAATATTGGGCTTTCCTGGTGACTCAGATGGTAAAGAATCTGTATACAGTGCAGGAGACCTGTGTTCAAGCCCTGGGTCAGAAAAATCCCCTGGAGAAGGGGTAGCAAAGAGACAGACATGACTGAGTGACTAACACCCACACAGCAAGTTAATTACAGACATATATAAAAAGGACAGTACTAAATAACTATGTGAACTGTATCTGAGGAATTTAAAGTTGGTTCAATGTTCAAAAATCAATTAATGTAATTCACCATGTTCATAGACTAAAGTGAAATCGATATGATTATCTCAAATATTTGCAAAACATATATGTTATAAAGTTCTTCCAGAACATATATGTAATAAAGTTCTTCCAGCCAGCTTATATAAAGAATCTTGAAATTCAATAATAAACAGAAAAAGAAGCCAATAGTAAAGTGGAAAAATATTTGCATACAGACTCCTCATTCAACAACAAATACAAAGGCAAATATACACATTAAAAATATTTCAGTTCAGTCAGTTCACTCGCTCAGTCGCGTCCGACTCTTTGCGACCCCATGAATCCCAGCACGCCAGGCCTCCCTGTCCATCACCAACTCCCGGAGTTCACTCAAACTTATGTCCACAGAGTCGGTGATGCCATCCAGCCATCTCATTCTCTGTCGTCCCCATCTCCTCCTGCCCCCAATCCCTCCCAGCATCAGAGTCTTTTCCAGTGAGTCAACTCATGGCATGAGGTGGCCAAAGTATTGGAGTTTCAGTTTTAGCATCAGTCCAGTGATTTTAGAGCCCCCCAAAATAACATGTCTCACTGTTTCCATTGTTTCCCCATCTATTTGCCATGAAGTTATGGGACTGGATGCCATGATCTTAGTTTTTTGAATGTTGAGTTTTAAACCAGCTTTTTCACTCTCCTCTTTCACTTTTATCAAGAGGTTCTTTAGTTCTTCTTCACTTTCTTCCAAAAGAGTGGTGTCATATCTGAGGTTATTGCTATTTCTCCCAGCAATCTTGATTCTAGCTTGTGCTTCGTCCAGCCCAGCATTTCTCATGATGTACTCTGCATATAAGTTAAATAAGCAGGGTGATGATACACAGCCTTGACATACTGCTTTTCCTATTTGGAACCAGTCTGTTGTTCCATGTCCAGTTCTAACTGTTGCTTCTTGACCTACATACAGATTTCTTAGAAAGCAGGTAAAGTATTTCCACCTCTTGAAGAATCGTCCAGTTTGTTGTTATCTACACAGTTAAACGCTTTGGTGTAATTAATATAGCAGAAGTGGAGGTTTTTTCTGGAATTTTCTTGCTTTTTCTATGACCCAATGGATCATACTAAATAAATAAAAATATTTAGTATTGCTATTGAGATATCACACATCAAAACCAGAATGGGATACTATCATAGACCTAATAGAATGGCTTAAATTAAAACAACAGCCAAGTGAACATGCAACTTTTACTGGTTGGAGCATCAAAGTGGTAGAGGTACTTTGGAAAACAATTTTGCAGTTAAATGTTCACTTGAACCCTTGCAAATTTATCTAACTCTCTTACTCCAGGTATTTACTCAATTGAAATGAAAACATATCTACATCAATACCTGTTCATGAATATTTATACAAGTTTTATTTTTAATAACTCAAAACTGGAAACAACTCAGATGTCTGTCAAACAGTGAACAGATAACGTGGAATATGCATGCAGCAGAATGTGTTGTGTTCAGTCGCTAAGTTGTGTCTGACTTTGTGACCCCATGGACTACAGAATGCCAGGCTCCTCTGTCCACCACTGTCATCCAGAGTTTGCTCAAATTCATGTTCATTGAGTCGGTAATGTTATCTAACCATCTCATCCTCTGCTGCACCCTTCTCCTTTTGCCTTCAATCTTTCCCCAGAAAAACAGTGGAATACTATTTAGCAATTAAAGTATTGATTCATGCCATGCTATAAATTAATATCAATAGCACTATGTTATGTGATTGAAGTCACAGAAAAAGTACATACTTCTTATTTTCATTTAGATAAGGTTCTGGAAAAGATAAAACTAAAGGAACAGAACTCAGACCTGTGGTTGACAAGGGTTAAGAGTAGGGAAAAGATATTCAGGATAAGTAGCAGGAAAATTGGTGAAATTGTTTTTATCTTTATTGTGTTATAGGTTCCTGTGTATGTGTGTGTTAGTCAGTCGTGTCCAGCTCTTTGAAACTCCATGGACTGTAGGCCACCAGGCTCCTCTGTCAATGGGATTCTTCAGGCAAGAAACCGGAATAGATTGCCATTCCCTTCTCCAAGGGATATTCCTGACCCAGGGATGGAACCTGTGTCTCTTGCACTGCAGGCAGATTCTTTACCATCTGAGCCAACAGGGAAGTCTTCCTAACTGTATACATTTTTCAAAGCTTATTTATTTGTACCTCTAAATATTATGCATTTTAAGTTATGCAAATTATTTCTTAATAACATCTGGCTTAGGAAAAAACAATTCTTTGTAAACTGATTATAAAAAGCAAATTGAACAACTCTATATATTGATTGGAGAAAAGCTTGTAAGACATGGTATAATGAATATTTTTACTACTGCATGGTCCATTCGTAGCTTCATCTGTTACGGAGTTCCTGTTCGTAGTCTTTTTATACCACTTTTATACGCTCCTAGGAGCCTGGTAGGCTGTAGTCCATGGGGTCGCTAAGGTTCGGACACGACTGAGCGACTTCACTTTCACTTTTTACTTTCACACATTGGAGAAGGAAATGGCTACACTCCAGTGTTCTTGCCTGGAGAATCCCAGGGACGGGGGAGCCTGGGGGGCTTCCGTCTGTGGGGTCACACAGAGTCGGACATGACTGAAGTGACTTAGCAGCAGCAGCAGCAGACATAGTCGTGTCTCCCACCTTAACTTTAGGAAGCTTGACATTTAGGGAACTTTCATATTCCTTTTTCTTGGATTCTGCTTTTTCCTAAGAACTGCAATGCTTGTTTGTAATCACCAAGCATATAGGCTGTAAATGGATAGCCGTGGAGGGATCTAAGACCTACTGCTGCACCTATTGGGTATCTGATCCCCGTTCCAGCTGATCATTAGTGCCCCCTGCTGGCTCTTTCCAGTAATGCAATTTTTGACGTTTAAGTGATTGGCAAGACAATGATGAACAAAGGCAGGAAAGGAATATGAAAATGAAAATACAATTCTCCCTCAAATAATGCCAGTCTTTCTGTGACTTTACTATGGGGAAAAACTAGCAGACAGTGTTACTTCAATCCCTTTTCAAGAAAAGAACAGGTGAGCTTTTGAATGGAAAAACAGTTGAAATTGAGTTATTCCTGACTATAGGAAAGTCAGCTCTTAATATAACAAAATAGTTGAACATTGCTTATTGATGTACAAAGTAGATGTTCTTTAATAAATTTCCTCACCTATCTTAAAAATTTAATATTCCTCATATCATTTTCTGTTACATCAGAATATTTCAGAAGAATTTGATAGAAATGAATAGGATGGAAACAAGTAAATCAAATACTTTGCAAAATAGTGTTAACATAGTTTTGTGATGGGTCTTAAGTTTAGAATTCAAGTCTAAGCATACATATTACAAAGTCTAGAGTTCTTTATTGTATGTTATTTGTTTTCAGTCACTGAGTTGTGTCTGACTCTTTTGTGGTCCCATGATCTGTAACCTGCCAGGCTCCTCTGTTCATGGGATTTCCCAGGCAAGCATACTGGAGTGCATTGCCACTGGAGTTCATTACCACTTTCTTATCCAAGGAATCTTCCCAACCCAAGACTGAACATGTGTCTCCTGCATTGGAGGCAGATATATGAGTTATTAATTAACAGAAATAACTGTCAAGCACCAACTTAATTTCTCTTAGGTTCGGTCTCTTAGCCAAGCAAATATTGTCATTCCCTAGACTGCTGTCTGGTTTGAAAACATACTTTTGTATTACCACAACCACATCTTTTTGGTTGGCTTTAGGTCAGAATATAAATAACATTCTCAACAGTTTAATAAATTCCAATACATTTTTTTCTTTTCAAGGATTTTAAACAGTACAATGACCTTTGCTAAAATCACTTTCTTCTCTGCAGTACAACTAAATGAGTTCATATCAACCTACTTAAATAAATAAAAGTCTTCTCTGTCTCAGTCTTTTAATATTGAAATTATACTCTAAATAATCTTTTTCTTTCTCATTATTATTAATAGAAAAATATGGCACATTGAAACATTTTTTTTTACAAATGAAGCATTTTGAGATTTAATTTGTCAAGACTAAAGAGCGTTGTTTGGAAAGCAGCTTCCTTACATACCTAGTAATAAATATTATTCCTTCTTTTCCAATTTGCAATATGACAAGTTTCTTCACGTGGCTGTGATTGGAATCACATTAACATTTGGATTTCAGAATTAAGGGCAGGTCTGCATATATGCCCTATAGAATGTAGACCATGATTAAATTAGTTCTTTCAAGCTTAAATGATTCTGTATATTAAAGGATGACTAACTTGGAGAAAGAAACGGTAACCCACTCCAGTATTCTTGCCTGGAGAATCCCATGGATGGAGATGCCTGGTAGGCTACAGTCCACGGGGTCGCAAAGAGTCGGACACGACTGAGAGACGGAATGGAACAGAACTTTTAGAATGAGAGAAATACTCAAGGAACGAAGTTAGAATTTTAAAATTTTTATAATAATATTAGCTATTTTTACTTTTTGAAGTTCCAATAAATTCTTTGATGACATAGATGATGCTCTCTAGACTCATGGTTAAAGCTTGATTATCAGTTGTCTTATAAGAGACCATCAGAGAAATTATAAAATAAGTGTTTTTTGTTGTTTAGTTCCTCAGTCGTGACTAACTCTTTTATAGTCCCATGGACTATAACTCATCAGGCTCTTCTGTCCTGGGATTCTCCCTGCCAGAATACTGGAGTGGGTTGCCATTTCCTTCTCCAGGGGATCTTCCCAACCTGGGGATTGAATCTGGGTCTCTTTTCTCACCTGCATTGTCAGGTGGGTTCTTTACCAGTAGCGCTACCTGGGAAGCCCATATGGGTAGAGATATGAAGTCAGTTTAATGTTATATTTTGGTGTTTCCCAAGGATAAGCTTCTATTTGGATTGGCAGAGTACAAAACATTTAATTCAGAGGAAACTAACCTCTTCCAGTTTGCCAGCAAATTCCAAGGTCAAGATTCAAAACATGTTTCCAGTCCAGCTCTTGACTCATCCTCCAGAATTATAGGGATACCGTTTAGATCTACCACACTGAGCCACCCTTACAGGATTAAATCAGAGCCAGCTAATTAAGACTCAATAGTGGTTCCTGAATTTCTTTAACAAAAAAAGTCATTTTATTTTAGGCTATCATTTATTTGTTCAAGTAAGAGAAAAGAGGAGAAATCCTATGACCCTGGGGGAGTCAATATCATTGGGATTCAATACTCTCAACTTAAAAATGGACATAATAAAATGTTACATTTATCACATACAAATCAAAATTAGACCACGAGCTACTTGCACATGGGCTAGAAAGCAGTGGACTCTGGAATTGAATTGCCTGAATATGAAGTCAGTTTTTTACCTTTAAATCATTGTGTGAATCTGTGAAAAAATAATTTCTGTGCTTCAGTTTTCTTATGTAGTAATTTTAAGTCTGTATCTGATAAAAATAAAACCATAGGAAATATTCTACTATATAAGTTTATAGAGTTTTAGAGACTATATCTGAATCTTTTATATATTATCATGTCTCATACTGTTTCTTTCACATAATAGAGTTAATAAAAATCTCAAATTAAAAATTAAAATGAGATCTTCAGTAAATGTTTTCTATAATTTAAAATAATTTAGTCTACTTGTCTGAGTCTTCCTTTAGAGTAATACAGTTAAAATTTTCTGATAATTCAAAACAAATTGATAGTGTGCAATCAATTGACCTAAAAGCATATAGCTTACTATTAAAATCCTTCTAGTTCTTACAAGCTAGACTGAAGTTTAGAATAGTATTGAGATACACACAATATATAAATATTTATACATATGTTTATAAAATATATATATAAATATAATTACTTACTTAATCCTCACAAAAATTCCTCAAATCAGCTGTATTTTATTGAAGAGGCCACTTTGATCCCTTCAAATGTTAAATAATTTCTTCTGCGTTTCAGAGTTGGTTAGTGAAAAAACAGAATTTATTATCAGTTCACACTATAACTCTAAAATATCTGCTGTTAAATATTTTTAATATTGTATTCCTCTGCCTTCTATAAAATTTACATAAATATAGACTTCGATCAAAGAAACCTGGTAGAGATTTTGACTAAAGTAATTTCTGAAAGGGAGGAAAAGAGAAATCTTATTCAAAGAGATCAAACTCTATATTTTTACGCCTCAATCTTCATGTTTTATTTACCTCAGCTAGAAAATGGAGATATTGCTAGTACCTTATTTGTAAGATGATACTAAAATCTGTAACAGATAATGCATGTGTATATATATATATATTTATGTATGTATGTGTGTATGTAAAACTGCCACATAATATTCAATAAATGTTGATATTGAATTGTGTTTACAATTTTTATCATAGCCTGATTTATACATTGACTTTGCTATTAAAAATAGCTTTTAAAATTCAGAAATATTCTGAGAAGGTGTCATTTTTATGTTGAAATTCAGTTTAGTACTGAAATGTGTATAATAAGCTACAATGAAAGATGTTTTCCCAATGGGTGTTTTGCTAAGAAGAAGAAACATTTTAGCCAACAAATCACATGACATTTAAAAGCATCAGCAACAGCAATTAGAGCTATTTAAAGGAAAATAGATGCACTTCAGAGTCCCCAAATAGGTGCTGAAATGAAGACTCCTTGGACTCAGGAGAGTCCAGAAAATCATTCTTTTATGGGCTGTACTGGAATGGAAAGAACAAGTGTAACTTTGCTTGAATACTTTAAAACTCACTACAAACAAAGTGGTGGGGAAATGAGACCCAGGTGAAAATAGTCATGGAATTGTCGGGCAAATCTAAGAGCTGCTGAAGTAGTGGAGGTCGTTGGAAATATGTAGTAGGACCAAATTTTAGGCCTTGGTTGAATGCATTTATTCGTGGAAGCAGGGGCTGACACAAAGATATTTGAATAGAAACAGACTCTGAAGTGACTCTGTTCTCACTCAAGGTAGGATTAATATTTACTATAGTGGTTCCAGGATGAAGGGCCTCATACTCACTTTGATCAAGAAATGATGTTTCCCTGAGTCAATGATGTCTCCCTAGCAAAGAGTAAGTTGGGCTGTCAAGATGATGGCTTAGCAAAGAAAATCAACATCAACCATAAACCATGTGGAAAAATATGTAAATTGGGGAAGGAGTCACTAATTATGAATAGAAAGTTAACTATGATCATGTATAATTTTCTGGGAAAGATTGAGGACAGGAGGATAAGGGGGTGACAGAGGATGAGTTGATTGGATGGCATCACTGACTCAATAGACATGAATTTGAGCAAACTCCGGGAGATAGTGAAGGACAGAGAAGCCTGGGGTGCTGCAGTCCATGGGGCTACAAAGAGTCAGACATGACTTAGCAACTGAACAACAACAATTTATAATTTGTGGAATGACTTCAGACTGGTCATCCAGAACCAGGGCTATGAATGGTAAATTTCCAATTTAAGTGGATTAGGGTGACCAGATATCCCAGTTTACCTATAGCTTTGATGGTTTTAGCACTGAAAACCCCAGGTCCAGGAAACTATAAAGGTGGGTAATATTGGTGAAACTCTAATATTGGTGACTAAAAGACAATGGGCAAAAACATATTGTGCCATAAAGGAGAAGATATGACTTGGCCAAAACTGGAGAACATTTCAGACTATGGGACTTCCCTGGTTCCCTGGTGGTCCAGTGGTTAAGAATCTGCTGCCAATGCAAGAGACATAGGTTCAATCCCTGATCTGGGAAGATCCCACATGCTCCAGGGCAACTAAGCCCATGTGCCATACCTATTACTGAACCTGCACACCCTAGAGCCTGTCCTCTGTAGCAAGAGAAATCACTGCTATGAGAAGCCCATGCACCACAACTAGAGGGTAGCCCCCACTTGCTGCCAACTAAATATGCAGCAATGAAGACCCAGCACAGCCAAAAATAATTTAATGGATAAATTAAAAAAAAAAGAATTTCAGACTATAGTGTGACAAAATATTCTTTATAGAAAACTTAATAATTTATTTTGCAGAGGTTTTAGACCCTGGTGGCTCAGAGGGTAAAGTGTTTGCCTGCAATGCGGGAGACTCAGATTCGATCCCTGGGTCAGGAGGATCCCCTGGAGAAGGAAATGGCAACCCACTCCAGTATTCTTGCCTGGAGAATCTTATGGCTGGAGGAGATTGGTGGGCTACAGTCCACGGGGTCACAAAGAGTTGGAAATGACTAAGCAACTTCACTTTCTTTTTCTTTTAGATAAATTATAATAAATGAGGTTGTTAGGAAAAAAACTGTCTTAAGAGGGTATATATTTCAAGGTTTTTGTCATTGAGCTACCATCAACCATATGTCATCATTCAATTAAAGATTATGGTTTAAGTGTTACTGACAGGAAGAATCTAGATGAGATTTTTGAAAAGCAATTCACTGTCTTGTTTATTTGAAAAGCTTTTTTTCAGTTTTCTAGTCCACTGCTGTTTCCATTTCCCCATGAGCAGTACTGTGTGTGTGAAAAGAAATAGGTAGAAATATCATCATCAATTAATTTATTGAGGATTATAATGGAAAGTCATATTCTTTTTACACACTTCACTAAGATATGTCTTATTAAAAACATACATGAAGTAGCTAATAATAATAATAACTGATAACATTTAGAATAACAATAGTTAATAATTTAAAATAATTAATATGCCAACAAATTTGTACATATTACTTTCTTTAATTCTCACAACAATCCCTTGAGGCATGACTTGTAATTAATTAGGTTACCCAGGATACCAAATTCAAACTCTGGTTGTTTCACTTGAGTGCTTTTCAGTCACTAGTCTGTACTTCAGATCCAGATGCGGTTGCCATTTCCTCAAAGAGCAAATCTTACATTGTATTTCTGAACTAACTGAACTTTCTTCATCTGACTGTCCAGATTTTGGATTTTTATTTTGTCTTCACCTTATTAGTTAACACCCACTATGTCTCAAATTTTCATTTAGTACCTATTTTACATGCTGAGAATTCTGACTCCTAGATAATCCTTACAGCTGCAAATCTTTCACTGATGCCCTGTAGTTTGTATGATACAGACTAACACCCAACAGCTGAAAATTTAGCTCAATGAGTTCATTTGAAGAAACTTCTGCTCCAAAAGACCCGTAACTATCTTTGTGTCAACCAGCAAGCTGCGTGTCAACAGTCCACCACACAGTATGATACAGTCTCCACGCCTAAAGCTTCAAAAATAGATTTATTTCTACTTTTCTCATCATAATGAAAGCTCATATTATGCATTATCATTAAACAAAATACTGATAAATATACATATATACACATAACTGTCTCAAATATAGATATTTTTAAGTGATCCATTACTTAAAAAGTAACATATAGCTCAACTTAAAAATAAATATTGTTGTCAGAGTGATGTTTGTCATGCTAAAACTAACAAATGATTTTTTAAATGATGATATATAAATTTCCAGAATCTGTCCAAGTAATGTGCGAAAGAAAACACAGAGGCTCAGTCAGGTATTGTTAAAGTATAGTAGGCAATCTGGTATTCATAAACCCTTAATAAAAGCTAGTTTTCTCTATATAAATTTTCACATATATTCTGTTTCCATCTGATTATTGACATACTAATCCCCTTGCTGGAAGAAATGATAATATTTTAAATTTTATTAGCAATATTGAGTACATATCTTTATGGGTTTTCTGGTTCAATGAATATTAAATATTCCAGGTGGGTTATGGATCCCAAAGGAGAGCCCAAACCTGGATGAATTATTTAAGGTTTCATAAAATTGTAATAATCTAAAAATAAGCTCTTGCCTAGTTGCTACTTATTGTTCGTCCTTTCCAACATTCACTTATATAAAATTATTTATAATAATTTCTAATAGCTATTGTAACCTAAATTTGTAGCTTTGCCATCCAGGCAATGTGTGGCATTGGGCAAGTCTCTTCAAATTTTATTCTTAGTTAGCTTCAAACATATACAATTACTAATTACCATACTGTTGGCTGAAAATAACAAACATCCACGAGCTTTATAGGTCAGTGTTCATAGACTTTCTCCTCAAGTACTGTCATTAACATTTTTAGGTTACTCATCTTTTGTGCTCCATCATTAAAGACAAGTTCTCAAGAGGTTGTCCTGCCATTCTTAAGTCAAGGATCACTGGTTCTGGATCAACCAGTTATGCCTACTTCAACAGGAAATTCGCACAGGTTGGCCTCTGGGAAAATCTTATGAGCAGGAGGCCAATTCAATTTGTATGTATGGCAGACTAAGTGATATTTAAGGTAATGTTCAGCTCTGATAAAATATTCAATTCACCTAAATAGGTTAAAAGGATAGTTGCCTACAGACATTTCTAACTTTCATAATTTGATAAGTGATGCTGTACCATGAATCTCTTGACCTCTTAGCTTTTTAAACTCAACCCTAGATTTGTCCCAATTTAATGAGTTACAGGTACACATGAGAGCCAATGTTCACCTGAATCTGTTCAATATCCAGCATTTCAAATCAGGATATCATCTCCATTTGCAAACTATTTTTGAAAAAAGTACTTCTGCCTCTTAATTCTTTTTTTCTACTTCTCCATCACTTATTCTGTTTTAATGTGATTACTTATTTACTCATTTCAGTAAAGCACACCCTATACTATTAAAAAAAACCTCCTTTCATATAAAAGAAGGAAAAATTCCTTCTACTTATTAAAATTTATTCTTTTGTCTCTGCAAATTTCTACCCCCCATTTCCTGTAGGACATTGTTATTTCACTTTCTCACCTTTTTAATTTACATCTTTAGTCTAATTTCTTTCATACATTTAGCCACCTATTTTATAACTCTTGGGATATAGACAAAAGAGATGGTTCCCTCCCCCTCCTGACAGTACTCACATTCTTGCTGAAAATACAATGGTATACCGTTCAAATTTACCAAGAAACATTCATCAATAAAAACCTTATCTCCCTAGCCAACTTCTCAAGAGTTTGGATGACTATTATCTTTATTACTTTTTATAGAAAACACCTTTTTGAATTTTGAAATGTTTTCATAATTACTATACATAAGTCAAATGATGAAACATTATTCTAATATTAATTAAAAATATTTCCAATCCTTCAAGATTCCTTTCATGAAAAGTTTCTTTAAGCTTACAAACTGATAGCAATTTTTCATCTTTTAATTATTTAAAAGCTGATAGTGTTTTGTTTAATGTGCTCTTATGAGTATATATATTTTTGGCCTACAAGAGTTTAGATAAGACATCATAATATAATTTTATAGTAATCTTCTGAATGCTATCATCTTAATACAAGATGATAAGAGTAATGTTCCACTAAAACTTTTTAAATATTTTATTTGTCACTGATTAGGCTCCTTAAAATATATTTATACTGTGTACAAGTAAAATTTATATATATATATATTTAAAATATAATTGTATATATGGAATAAACAATGCCCAAGTTCATGATAATAGTATTCTACCATTTTCTTATTCTGGACTATTATGGTGGTTTCTAATTTCTCTTCAGTGTCCAATTTATACCACATTATCACACTATATTTTGGAACACTAGATGTTTCCTAAAACACTGTTTTCAATATATTATTTTCCAATCAATAGTTTCTCAGTGCATGCTGCTGCTGCTGCTAAGTCACTTCAGTCATGTCCAACTCTGTGTGACTCCATAGACGGAAACCCACCAGGCTCCCCCTTCCCTGGGATTCTCCAGGCAAGAACACTGGAGTGGGTTGCCATTTCCTTCTCCAATGTGTGAAAGTGAAAAGTGAAAGTGAAGTTGCTCAGTCATGTCCGACTCTTAGCAACCCCACGGACTGCAGCCTACCAGGCTCTTCCATCCATGGGATTTTCTAGGCAAGAGTACTGGAGTGGCTTGCCATTGCCTTCTCCGTTCTCAGTGCATAGGTTAAAGTTAAAATTCTTCAGGCTTGCAATCAGTGCTCTTCCTTATCTCATTTAATGCTATCCATCATTCTAAGCATATTTCTCACTATTCTCTCAACATAGATTTTCTAAAACAATGTAATGGGTTTTGCTCATAATATAATTTATATGTTATTATTTTAACAACTAGTATAATATTTATTATGCCATGGCCCTCGAATACATCTCTTTCTTTCCAGTCATTCTTTACACATTAAGATTTGGCTAAGTCCATTCTGTCTTTCAGTTTACTTTGTTTCATGCACTGGGTTTGCTCTGTTTCAAATATTCATAAATTGGTCTAAGTACTTCTTCCCTCACATAATTTACAGTTTTCTAGGTAAGTCATAAATAATTGCAATACATAAAAATTAAGTCAGGTGGAAAAATAAAGGATATGATTGCTGTTACATACATGAAAGTCAGTGGAAACTCAGAGGAAAGAAATGTTAAATCTCTGTGGGAATGTAGAAAAGGCAAGGGGAATTTGTTGAAACTGAAGAGTCTTGGGCTATTCTGAGGTAGTCTGACATAACAGTTCTAGGGTGGGGACATAAAATTCTTGCAAGACATTGGTAGAAAGATTCCTCTTTTATTAAATAGATAGTCGATAGTGGCATGCATTGGACACAGTGCTCACTGTCTTGAGTTCATCTTGTAATGGGGATCATATGAAGAGTTCCATATAAAACATAGATGTGTTTTAGCAATGTAAAATGATACTTTTGCTAGAATAGGATAGTAAACTGGGAGTGAGTTGTAGTTTAAAAGAGACTAAAAAAGACTGTTTTTGACATCAATTTGTTAACTTCTCAGAGAAATTTACAAAGTTCTTAAAGCCTGAAAAATGTGCTTGAAATTCTGATTTCAAGGACATTTAAATTTCACTCTAACATTCTACATTCAGAATGCCACTCTGTATCTTGCAGGGGATCAGAGCATTACATTTTAGGATGGCTTCCAAGAGGGATAAAGCCTAATGGCTAACTGGCAAAACTCCAATAGATTTTAGGTAAAATTTCTAATTAGATATCTAGTATAAGCATAATTTATTACAGATTTCCCCAATATTCCCTACAGATTTCTTCTGTCCTTGGACATACTGTCTGGATTGTAAATTGATGCAATAATTTGCAAGTCAAATTGTAACAATCTATCCATTGTTATGGATATACAAAGTTTTCTAACTTTTAATCCTCTATTGAAATTATTCTTGTAATCTATTAGCCAAATATTTGTTTTACTCTTCTGTCTCTCTCTCTGTTAGAATATATTATCTATATGTGGCAAAAGGATATTTGGAAACATTTTTGGAGGACTAACAGCACTAGTGCATTCAAAGAAATAACTTAACACTACTTTTACACTACTGTCTCTGCTATAGCAATTAGATGGCTACCTTTCTATGGTGAGGAAAGAATCACAGGAATATTAGTTTTAATTTCTCTATAATGTCAAGAACATATAATGCCTTCTAGCACTCTATATAAGGAGTAAGTTAAATAATTTTGTGATAAGAATAATAGCTTGATCATATGCATGATGTTAACTTGTAACATGTTTTAAAATATTAAACAATTTTTAGTTTCATCCACCTAGAGCCAGACATCTTGGAATGTGAAGTCAAGTGGGCCTTAGAAAGCATCACTACGAACAAAGCTAGTGGTGGTGATGGAATTCCAGTTGAGCTATTTCAAGTCTTGAAAGATGATGCTGTGAAAGTGCTGCACTCAATATGCCAGCAGATTTGGAAAACTCAGCAGTGGCCACAGGACTGGAAGAGGTCAGTCTTCATTCCAATCCCAAAGAAAGGCAATGCCAAAGAATGCTCAAACTACCGCACAATTGCACTCATCTCACACGCTAGTAAAGTCATGCTCAAAATTCTCCAAGCCAGGCTTCAGCAGTATGTAAACCGTGAACTCCCAGATGTTCAAGCAGGTTTTAGAAAAGGCAGAGGCACCAGAGATCAAATTGCCAACATCCGCTGGATCATGGAGAAAGCAAGAGAGTTTCAGAAAAACATCTATTTCTGCTTCATTGACTATGCCAAAGCCTTTGACTGTGTTGATCACAATAAACTGTGGAACATTCTGAAAGAGATGGGAATCCCAGACCACCTGACCTGCCTCTTGAGAAACCTGTATGCAGGTCAGGAAGCAACAGTTAGAACCGGTCATGGAACAACAGACTGGTTCCAAATAGGAAAAGGAGTGCGTCAAGGTTGTATATTGTCACCTTGCTTATTTAACTTATATGCAGAGTACATCATGAGGAACGCTGGGCTGGAAGAAGCACAAGCTGGAATCAAGATTGCTGGGAGAAATATCAATAACCTCAGATATGCAGATGACACTACCCTTATGGCAGAAAGTGAAGAGGAACTCAAAAGCCTCTTGATGAAAGTGAAAGAGGAGAGTGAAAAGGTTGGCTTGAAGCTCAACATTCAGAAAACAAAGATCATGGCATCTGGTCCCATCACTTCATGGGAAATAGATGGAAAAACAGTGGAAACAGTGTCAGACTTTGTTTTTTTGGGCTCCAAAATCACTGCAGATGCTGATTGCAGCCATGAAATTAAAAGACGCTTGCTCCTTGGAAGGAAAGTTATGACCAACCTTGATAGTATATTAAAAAGCAGAGACATTACTTTGCCGACCAAGGTCCGTCTAGTCAAGGCAATGGTTTTTCCCGTGGTCATGTATGGATGTGAGAGTTGGACTGTGAAGAAAGCTGATTGCCGAAGAATCGATGCTTTTGAACTGTGGTGTTGGAGAAGACTCTTGAGAGTCCCTTATACTGCAAGGAGATCCAACCAGTCCATTCTAAAGGAGATCAATCCTGGATGTTCATTGGAGGGACTGATGCTAAAGCTGAAACTCCAATACTTTGGCCACCTCATGAGACGAGTTGACTCACTGGAAAAGACTCTGATGCTGGGAAAGGTTGGGGGCGGGAGGAGAAGGGGACGACAGAGAATGAGATGGCTGGATGGCATCACTGACTCTGTGGACATGAGTTTGAGTGTACTCCGGGAGTTGGTGGTGGACAGGGAGGCCTGGCGTGCTGTGATTCATGGGGTCGTGGAGAGTCGGACACGACTGAGCGACTGAACTGAACTGAACCTCATTAGAACAGACTAAAATATATTCTTTTTAATAGCTTAGTAATATTCCATTGTGTATATGTACTACAACTTCCTTATCCATTCATCTGCCAATGGACAGATGAAACTGGAGCCTATTATACAGAGTGAAATAAGTCAGAAAGAGAAACACCAATACAGTATATCAATGCATATATATGGAATTCAGAAAGATGGCAATGATGACCCTATATGCAAGACAGTAAAAGAGACACAGATGTAAGGAACAGACTTTTGAACTATATAGGAGAAGGCGAGGGTAGGATGATTTGAGAGAATAGTGTTGAAACATGTATATTACCATATGTAAATAGATGACCAGTGCAAGTCCAATGTATGAAGCAGGACTTTAAAGCCAGTGCTCTGGGACAACCCAGAGGGATGGGGTGGGGAGGGAGCTTGGAGGGTGGTTCAGGATGGGGGAACACATGTACACCCATGGCTGATTCATGTCGATGTATAGCAAAAACCACCACAATATTGTAAAGTAATTAGCCTCCAATTAAAATAAATTAATTTAATTAAAAAATAATGTTTATACTATGTTATATTAACATTATATTATTGTACTAGATTTTCACATCAATCTTGCCAATGATTTTTTAATTCATTTTTAAAATTAAAGTTACATGCACAAAGGTTCAGTGTAACAAACTTAGATGCATATGACTAGTGACAGGTGAAGAAACTTAGCTCATTGCCCAGTTATTAAAGGTAAACATGATGACACCTGGCCTCATTTGCTTGCATGTATATGCAGCAGTGGGGTCATCTCGGGGAGAAGATAGATAAGAATAAGGTCCCTCTTCCCTACCAATGTGGGAGGGCCCCATTTTCTATGTATATCTAGAAAAATAAAGGCAGCATGTAATTAATGCAGCCACACAGTCATTTATTCCTGAGTTTCAGAGTTTGCATTTCTTAATGTTGTTCATTGATATGCCCTGCAGGGCAGAAAAATCTGCCTTCTACCCTCCTAGGTTCTGTGCTGGGCCCCAAAATTAAACTGACATAAAACAGATTAACAGAAGGAAAGCACACAATTTTGTTTAATATTTTTGCATGCACGAAGGAGCCTTCAAAAGCAAAATGAAGATTTTAAGAAGCCATTAGGCTCTAAAACTTTGTAAACAGAGAGTGATAAATTGTGGGGGTGTGACAATACCTAGGCACTTGGACTAGGGGCAGTACATTTGGGGGCAGGAATTAGGAAATATATAGTGGAGACTAATGGGAGATAAGGACTATTTTAGTAAGCTTGTTCGTACAAATCCATTTTGTCATTGACTCTCAGTCTGTTGGTAAGAACATTTCTTTCTTCCAGCTAAAGGTAATCCACCGTTTTTATAGGAAATTTTATGACATATTTTTAGGAGGAAAAGGGAGGTCAGAAAGTGTCTTTCTGCATCTGGTATTTTTCAAGTGCCTTTAGCTGAAAATAACCATTATGATAAAGTGGCATATATTGGAGTGAAATGTTTTGAGCTCTTTTGTACCATTTTATACATCAAAGTTGCTTACTTATTGTTTTCTAACTTTATTATACTCTGTTCAAAATTTAAATAAAATCAGATTACATACGTAATCTTTTCTTCTTTTATTTTACTGTTTTATTGCCTGTGTGATATACATTCCTAAATAGATACAACCTTCACATCTTTCCTTATATAGATAATTGTACTATAAAATATTCCTTCTGTAAAATATTTGGTAACCTTTACAAGTTCATGATTTCAAATACTTACAGATTTGTTGAAGTTTACTTTTGTAGAAGATATCTATTACAATTATTCATAATTACATAATGATGAGTTTTGAGAGATAAACAGGCTAGAATGTAAATCTTTGTCTAGCTTGCTTAGGAGATTGAAGTTCATCCTATAAACACTGGAGGTCACTGAATGGTTTTAATATAAAAAGCAGACTGGGACACAATCAAGTTAATGATTAGTCCAATTGGATCAGATTTCCATGATTTGGAATAACAACTCTGATTTGAAGAGAGGAAGAGTAGAAAGCAGAAAATAAGATACACATTAATTGGTTTTAGAGATAAGGAAAATTTGATCTGAGACAATGGACAGTGTGAGTGCAGAGGGAAGGATAGTTTCCTGAGATGTTTTAAAAGATGTATTGCATAATAGACATGAGGGTTGAAGAAGATGTTCAGTGCAGCATAGCACACAGCTTGGCTGTTCCAGTTAATGTATGTTTAGTTGCAAATACCAGTAAAATGCCTAATGGAAATATTATAAAGAAATGGATAAGGAGGTGGTTTAAGCTCAGGGCTAAAATTATTGAAAGACCAACCATTACTATATGGATTCCAGCTCTTATTGAGGTCAATGAATTGCTATTTGCTGATAGAGAAAATCTGAGCAATAAAAATTCTAAGCATATTTACAAGTTATCATTTATTTTAGGCAATTCAGCTGCTTTAATTTTATAGTCTCATAACTGTAAACCCAAATTACAAAAATGACAAAAGCACCAATTTATAAATAAAATTTGATTAGCCAAGTTCTACATTTGATTGACAATTTTGTTTTTCAAAGTAGGTTTTTTTGGTGTATCTAGAATTGTTTGACTATATCATGATGCTATATTTATTTATGAAAGTGAAACTGTTAGTCACTCAGTTGTGTCCAAGTCTCTGCAACCCCATGCACTATCGCCCAAAAGGCTCATCTGGCCTTGGAATTCTCTAGGCAAGAATACTGGAGTGGGTTGCCATTTCCTTCTCCAGGGGATCTTCCCAATCCAGGGATCAAAGCTGGGTCTCCTGCACGGCAGGCACATTCTTTACTGTCTGAGGCACCAGTAAATTTAGAGATCAATGTGTTTGTTTCATTCATTTAATACTGTAGTTATGAATCTCTTTTCAAAGAAACTAGACATGGTTTTTATTTTTTTTCATATTTGAATGGTATAGGTAAAAGTTTAATCCATTTATATCATGCTAAACTCAAACTCATCCTTCCTTTTCAACAATAATTACTTCTCCCTGACCAAGGTTATACTCCTCATCATTCTCTTTAGACTAGCAGAGATCCCTTCAGCAATGCTGCTCAGTTTCTGCTATCTGATACAATCATGCTTTCTTATGCAATTCTCAATTCTTCTCTAAGAAGACAAGAGACAGCTATTTCCCTATCAGTGGTTTATTCTCCCCTTCCATGGAGAAGAATTGCTGCTTGGCATTGGCTTCCCAGGCTGTGACTTCATTTCCCATTTACTTTTGTTTCTTGGTTGGGCCAGTGGTAAGTAGGCAGAAGTTATGATTACCAGTTCCAGGCTTAATAAACTTTCAAATCTGCCATTTACTTAATCTTTCCCATGTGTGGGTTGATATTGATCTCAAGGGTGAACTTAGGAGCGACAGGTTGAACATGGCAGAACTTCCATTAGTTTGAGTCATGAGTAGCTGCACGGAGTGGAGCTCCCCCTTCTTCCCATTGACTTTACCTGGGTAAGAAATAAATTTCCATTTTCTTTAACTACTGAGATTTCACTGTTGATTTGTTACAGCAGATACCTAGTATTACCTTAGGTTAAATCATGCAACAGGGAATTCTGAAACACAGGCCATAGATTAGTCCCTTAAATTGAGTTTACTTTTAAAAACATCCATACAGTCAGCCTCCAAGAAAATGCCAGTCTAGCTTTGTTTGTAAATCATGTTTCTTTAGCATCAGAGTGCATAGATTCCTTTAAAGAAAAATGGAGAAAGAAGGAAATTGGCATTTTGGGGAGAACACCATGTAGTTAGTTCTTAAAAGGTCATTTCACTTATTTCTCATAGAAAATGAAATATCCTTATGTGAATAAAATAAAATGAGTCATTTTAAATATAAAGAAACTGAAGATAAGAGAGATTAAGTGATTTTCTGAAGGTCACAGAGACACTGTTGAGTTTTGGAGTTTGTACCCAGAACTACATAACCCATGTATATTCTTTCAACTATATCACACCATTTTCCAACAGCTATAACTCTGAACATTTCTATTTCTCTGGACAATTCTACTAGTTCTTAAAGAGACAAAACAAATTTCAGAAATTCTTTCTTCAACAAATGTAAGCTCTGAGCAAACATTTCAATGTAGAAATGATGACTATTCAGGGAGACTATAACCCACAACAACAACCATATATAGCAGTGTCATTTATTTGAAAAATGTGTGTTTTAGTAATATGTAGCCAAGCCTGCAATTCTGTTATTATATATATTCATTGGCTACAACTTTCAAAGGATTAGGAAAGAGCAACCCCATTTGTAATACTGTACACATATATATCAATAAAAGGACTCCCTGAAGGCAATATAAATGTGGTGAAGATTGAAACACCCTCTCAGAAATAGAGATATAGTCACACGGGGTCACCTGCATTGTCAAGGAGAATACAAATTTATTTGAATGCACTGAATCTGAGAACACATAAAATAAATGGTAGGAATATAAATTCACAGCCAAATAAATAGCTGTTGTGTCACTGAAATAGATAATCCTGACTTGTTTTCTGTTGGAACCCTTCTATGGTTTTATATTGGTTGATATAATTGGAAAGTGGCCTGATTTAGTATTGAGGATAATTAATTAAATATTCTAACCGCAACCAAACTAGACATAGAACCTCAAATATTTACATATCTTCAGCTCAGTTATTTAACAACCATACTAATATGAATCAGAAGAGGGAAGAAGAGGATGAGCATGAGATGAAGAGGACAAAGAGGACAAGGAAAGGACAGAACTAAGCCGTGCAGGAATACCTTGGAGATTTTGTGGGTTTGATTCTCAGTTCAGTTCAGTTCACTCAGTTGTATCTAACTCTGTGACCCCATGAACCACAGCACACCAGGCCTCCCTGCCCATCACCAACTCCTGGAGTTTACCCAAACCCATGTCCATCGAGTCGGTGATGACATCCAACCATCTCATCCTCCGTCGTCCCCTTCTCCTACCGCCTTCAGTATTTCCCAGCATCAGGGTCTTTTCCAATGAGTCAGCTCTTTGCATCAGGTGGCCAAAGTATTGGAGTTTCAGCTTCAACATCAGTTTTTCCAATGAACACCCAGGACTAATCTCCTTTAGGATGGACTGGTTGGATCTCCTTGCAGTCCAAGGGACTCTCAAGAGTCTTCTCCAACACCATAGTTCAAAAGCATCAATTCTTAGGTGCTCAGCTTTCTTTATAGTCCAACTCTCACTTCCATACATGACCACTGGAAAAACCATAGCCTTGACTAGACGGACCTTGGTTGGAAAAGTAATGTCTCTGCTTTTAAATATGCTACCTAGGTTGGTCATAACTTTCCTTCCGAGGAGTAAGCGTCTTTTATTTTCATGGCTGCAATCACCACCTGCAGTGATTTTGGAGCCCAGAAAAATAAAGTCAGCCACTGTTCCCACTGTTTCCCTGTCTATTTGCCATGAAGTGATGGGACCAGATGCCATGATCTTTGTTTTCTGAATGTTGAGCTTCAAGCCAACTTTTTCACTCACCTCTTTCACTTTCATCAAGTGGCTCTTTAGTTCTTCACTTTCTGCCATAAGGATGGTGTCATCTGCATATCTGAGGTTCTTGATATTTCTCCCTGCAATCTTGATTCCAGCTTGTGCTTCCTCCAGCCCAGCGTTTCTCATGATGTAGTCTGCATATATGTTAAATAAGCAGGGTGACAATATACAGTCTTGATGTACTCCTTTTCCTATTTGGAACCAGTCTGTTGTTCCATGTCCAGTTCTAACTGTTGCTTCCTGACCTGCATATAGGTTTCTCAAGAGGCAGGTGCATATAGGTTTCTCAAGAGGCAGGTGCATATAGGTTTCTCAAGAGGCAGGTCAGGTGGTCTGGTATTTCCATCTCTTTCAGAATTTTCCACAGTTTATTGTAATCCACACTGTCAAAGGCTTTGGCATAGTCAATGAAGCAGAAATAGATGTTTTTCTGGAACTCTTTTGCTGTTTTGAAGATTCAGCAGATGTTGGCAATTTGATCTCTGGTTCCTCTGCCTTTTCTTTTGCCATAAAGTGAATATTGCAAAAAAGAAAGTTACAGAATTTTTTTGGTTTGCCAGTACATATAAAAATTTTGTTTATACTATACTGTAGTCTATTAGGTTTGTGATAGCATTATGTTTAAAAAAGGTATGTACATACTTCTATTAAATTTTACTTTGTTAAAAATTGCTAACCACTATCTGAGTCTTCAGTGAGTCAAAGTGTTAACTTCAAAGATTACTGATCACAGATCACCATAACAATTATGAAAATGAAAATGTTTGAAATATTGCAAGAATTATCAAAATGTGTCAGAGACATGAAATGAGCAAATGCTGTTGGAAAAACAATGGTGGTGATAGACCTGCTCAGCAAAGGGTTGCCACAAATCTTTCCTTTTTAAAAAACAAAAAAACACAGGATATGAGAACAATGATGGGAAAACAATAAAATGAGGTATGCCGATGTATTTTAAAAAAACAGTCTTTAAGGTTACTGCCCTATGACCCTCAAGGTCACATTATTCTATCACCAAATTCCTTATACTTCCTCATATTAGACAGAATTCCTTAACTCCTTAGTTTCATAAGATCACTCACAGTTTTATTGTCTGGTTTCCAAATGTAGAGCACATTAAAAAGTAAATTAAAGAACCGACTGAAGCTGCAATAGGTAGATGCACTGATATCCACCATCACAAAGACATGCCAGAGTGACAGAAAAGGAGAAAAAACTATAAAAACAGTATTTGCATGTCCAAAATTGGAGACATTTGGTACCATTAAAAGATGGCATTAGCAAATTTTAATGTCTGAGAGCATTATTATACTGGGAAATATAATTATTTTTTCAACTGATGAAACAGTCTTCAAGAAAGTTAAAATGTTTAAGTTTAGATCACGTTACCTTGTTCATGAAGGGTCATGTAGGTAGGTTTTTCTAAAAAGAATTGTGATTGTTTTAAATATAAAAGCCATATTTCTTATCTTTATCTATTAAACTTAAAGTTCACTTGTTTTGAATATCTAGTGAAATGGAAAAAAGATGTTATATTTATTAAGCAGAAAACAAATCTGAACTTCAATAAGGAGAGAGTTTGCTCCAAAATATGATTGTAAGAAGGGGACATGGACTATTGTAATAAGGAAAATTCTTACAAGGTAAGATCTGTATGCATCTCGAAGGTCAGGCAGAAAAGGCAGAGTAAATAAAAATAGAAAGGATAGAGTTTGAGGGGATAAGCTGCTCAGATAGTTTGACAGGACATTTTGAGCAGAAAATAGGGATTGTTCCATGTTCCAATACTTGTTTAATCTCCCATTACTTACCTAAAATCAATAGTACCCCAAAATTCAGGGACCTGGGTGAAGGAGAGTTCAGTCAAGTTACACAGTTAAAGGGTATTATGTTCAGATTGGTCAGTAGACACAAACAATTTGGCTAATCTTTTATGAGATAAAACATGAGAATTCAAAGATTTTCATCTGTCATTGTCATGGCTAAAGCAAAGGACCATCTGCAAGTCTTAGGTAATCATTACAGAAGAATGGTTCTTTGCAATATGCCATTTCCTGAATACAGTGATGGCAGTATTTCTCAACCATCACTGTTTCCCAGGAGCACAGACTCTCATAAATTTCACAATTTTCTTATTAAAGCTTAGCCATAAGAATATAACACATTTTTTATAATTTGATATTTTAATCCATGAATTTGAATTAATAAAGAAATTGAGCCAATAATAAATTAATCTTATTTGTACATATTTTAAAAGTAAATAAGTGAAGAAAAGCAAATCTTACTTCTGATATTGCAATTTAGGAGAAGTTGGAAGAATGGCAGTTAAGAGTCCTTCAATGCCCAGAACCTGTACAAGACACTTGAAAATGTCCAAGTCCTAGTTGAAACTTAGAACATTTAGAGTAGAATTACATAGATCCAGTTTCAATGAGGCACTGAGGTCTACACTTAATTTTCAATTTTTCTTCTACCTAAGCAGTAGTTGAGGACACACAACCCACTTCAGTATTCCTGCCTAGAGAATCCCCATGGATAGAGGAAACTGGTGGGCTACAGTCAATAGGGTTGCAAAGAATCGGACACGACTGAAGTGACATAGCAAGCAGGCAAGCAGCAGTTACTGAGGATGAAGGAGACAGTAAAACTGAATCGTGATCAAGAAGGAGCCATTAAGACCACCTCCAATAACATGTACATTCAAATATTTACATTTTGATACAACATTGACTTTATTCCTGTCCTTCATACCACCTCTTACTATACTGAACTTTTCTCCTTCTCTGAAGCCCATGGTAAACTTTCTTTATCTAAAATCACAGCAGCAATAAAATTTTAGCTCACTGTTTAGATAGTTACTGCTTGCTACTTGTATTGTTGTTCTTACATATGTTTAATTTTCATACATTTATATCGCTTTTTATATCTTTATGCAATGCTTTGCCTGCTATATAAGGAAATTCCTTGAATATAATTGTTAACTTTGAACTCTTTCTCAAATTCCAGTGCAATGATCTGAAAATAATGAAATAGGATTGTATTTATGGTCTAGTCTTAAATTCTTTTCATAAATTTGCTTCATTAATATATCTTTAGACATTTTCTGATATTTGGTCAGATTTGGCCACCTGATGTGAAAAACTGACTCATTGGAAAAGACCCTGATGCTGGGAAAGTTTGAAGATGGGAGGAGAAGGGGTCAACAGAGGATGAGGTGGTTGGATGGCATCACCAAATCAATGGACATGAATTTGGGTAAACTCCAGGAGTTGGTGTTGGACAGGGAGGCCTGACATGCTGTAGTCCATGGGGTCACAAAGAGTTGGACAGGACTGAGTGACTGAACTGAACTGAACATGTAACATTTAACCATCAAGTTTGCTTTTAAGCTATTTAAAATTATTAAACTGCTATTTCATCACTGATTAAAAATAAATACAGGTATACACAGTTCATATATTAAAGAATTCTTTGGAATAAACAGTTAAAATGTGAAAAAATACGTAATTCATAGAAAGGAAAACATCACAAAATTAAATTGAAAATTGAAAAATTTGAGATTACTTTGCCTCTATCCAAAGGCCTTGCTGGTGAATATGAAGACATTAGAGAAAGAAAATAAAACAAGCACACAGCAAAACTGTATGGTTCATCTATTGATTATAAAATGTTTGCGATAATATAGAACAGCAGTTCTCTGGTTACTACATCTAAAACTAGTATGTGTGCATGTATGAACTCCCCCCACTAAAAAAAATACATATATATACAAACAAATATAAGACATAACTTCGCACACATTTTGCAATAATCTTTGTTAATTTCAACTTGGATTAGGTCAATAGTCACTGAATTGACCTGTATAAAACACTTAAATTCTCTGAAGCTTAGTCCCATTTTCTATAAAAGTACTGGACTAACAAGGGCTAATTTGCATGCAGGAAAAATTCACTTTCTTTTAATACTGTAATAACAGACTTTCTTGTGATCTTCACTCTTTAAAAATCACATTCTAATGAGGCTTCAGTACAGGGTGAAGAGACGTTTGCTTTCAATTCCGCCCTTTCACTCTCAGTCCTAATTATGACTGTTTTCAGCTGTGTTCTGTGAGATATTAAGTTGGAAATGTTCAAAATATTCAGTCTTTGTCTTCAGAGAACTTACAGCTTAATATGAAATGAATCACGTGAATAAATAATTATGTTACTGGTTAAATGAAACTAAGAAATACGAGTATATGGAATCATGAAAGAATGAGTGGTTAATTCTACTAGAGATTATGTAAATCATTAATAAGGAAGATGATAAGAACATTGTTACTGAAATATATCTACAATACATAGTAGAATAAAAGGGCAGGTTAAGGAATGTCATGTCATACAGGACACAAAATTTATAAAGAATTAGCATATATTTAAGTATTAAAAGACAAACCTGTGAGAATCCAATATTCTAGACAAAATTGATATTTGCTCAGAAGGAAATGGCAACCCACACCAGTATTCTTGCCTGGAGAATCCCAGGGACGGGGGAGCCTGGTGGGCTGCCGTCTATGGGGTCACACAGAGTCTGACACGACTGAAGCGACTTAGCAGCAGTAGCAGCAGAACAATTATCTCTGCATGATATTAATGAAAAAACTATTTTAACATTTGTTTAAATGGTAAGGAATTTGTTACTCAGGATCATGGTGATAGGTGTGTCAGGAGTGTTTTTTTTTTTTTTTTTTAGTTGGAGGCTAATTACTTTACAATATTGTGGTGGTTTTTGCTATACATTCACATGAATCAGCCATGGGTGTACATGTGTTCCCCATCCTGACCCTCCCCATCCCATCCCTCAGGGTCATCCCAGTGCACCAGCCCTGAGCACCCGGTCTCATGCATAGAATCTGGACAGGCAATCTAGTTCACATATGATAATATACATGTTTCAATTCTATTCTCTCAAATCATCCCACCCTTGCCTTCTCCCACAGAATCCAAAAGTCAGGGGTGCAAGGATTCTTCAATATTCACAAATCAATCAATGTGATACAGCACATTGACAAACTGAAAGATAAAAACCATATGCTTATCTCAATAGATGCAGAGAAAGCCTTTGACAAAATTCAACCTCCATTTGTGATAAAAAACCATCCAGAAAGCAAGCATAGAAGGAACATGCCTCAACATAATAAAAGCTATATATGATAAACCCACAGCAAACCTTATCCTCAGTGGTGAAAAAGTGAAAGCATTTCCCCTAAAGTCAGGAACAAGACAAGGATGCCCACTCTCACCACTACAATTCAACATAGTTTTGGAATTTTTAGTCACAGCAATCAGAGAAGAAAAAGAAATAAAATGAATCCAAATTGGAAGAGAAGAAGTAAAATTCTCACTGTTTGCAGATGACATGATCCTCTACATAGAAAACCCTAAAGACTCCACCAGAAAATTACTAGAGCTAATTAATGAATATAGTAAAGTTGCAGGATATAAAATTAACACACAGAAATCCCTTGCATTCCTATACACTGACAATGAGAAAAGAGAAGGAAAAATTAAGGAAACAATTCCATTCACCATTCCTAAAATACTTAGGAATAAATCTACCCAAAGAAATAAAAGGAAACAATTCCATTCACCATTCCTAAAATACTTAGGAATAAATCTACCCATAGAAATAAAAGACCTATATATAGAAAACTATAAAACACTGATGAAAGAAATCAGAGGACACAAATAGAGAAATATACCATGTTCATGGACTGGAAGAATCAATATAGTGAAAATGAGTATACTACCCCAAACAATTGATAGATTCAATTCAATACCTATCAAGCTACCAATGGTATTTTCAGAGAAGTAGAACAAATAATTTCACAATTTGTATGGAAGTACAAAAAACCTCGAATAGCCAAAGCATTCTTGAGAAAGAAGAATGGAACTGGAGGAATCAACTTGCCTTATTTCAGGTTATACTACAAAGTAACAGTTATCAAGTCAGTATGGTACTGGCACAAAGACAGAAACTTAGATCAATGGAACAAAATAGAAAGCCCAGAGATAAATCCATGCACCTATGGACAGCTTATCTTTGACAAAGGAGGCAAGAATATACGATGGAGGAAAGACAATCTCTTTAACAAGTGGTGCTGGGAAAACTGGTCAACCACTTGTAAAAGAATGAAACTAGAACACTTTCTAACACCATACACAAAAATAAACTCAAAATGGATTAAAGTTCTAAATGTAAGACCAGAAACTCTAAAACTCCTAGAGGAAAACATAGGCAAAACACTCTTTGATGTAAATCATAGCAGGATCCTCTATGACCCACCTCCCAGAGTAATGGAAATAAAAGCAAAAATAAACAAATGGGACCTAATTAAACTTAAAAGCTTTTGCACACGAAGGAAACTATAAGCAAGGTGAAAAGACAGCCTTCCGAATGGGAGAAAATAATAGCAAATGAAACAACTGACAAAGAATTAATTTCAAGAATATACAAAAAGCTCATGCAGCTCATTTCCAGAAAATGAAGCGACCTGATAAAAAAAACTGGGCCAAAGAACTAAACAGACATTTCTCCAAAGAAGACATACAGATGGCTAAAAAACACATGAAAAGATAATCAACATCCCTCATTATCAGAGAAATGCAAATCAAAACCACAATGAAGTACCATCTCACGCTGGTCAGAACGGCTGCTATCAAAAAGTCTACACACAATAAATACTGGAGAGAGTGCCGAGAAAAAGGAACCCTCTTACACTGTTGGTGGGAATGCAAACTAGTACAGCCACTATGGAGAACAGTGTGGAGATTCCTTAAAAAACTGGAAATAGAACTGCCTTACGACCCAGCAATCCCACTGCTGGGCATGCACACTGAGGAAACCAGAAAGAGATACGTGTACCCCAATGTTCATCGCAGCACTGTTTACAATAGCCAGGACATGGAAACAACCTAGATGTCCATCTGCAGACTAATGGATAAGAAAGCTGTGGTACATATACACAATGGAATATTACTCAGGTATTAAAAAAAGAATGCATTTGAATCATTTCTAATGAGGTGGATGAAACTGGAGCCTATTATACAGAGTGAAGTAAGTCAGAAAGAAAACACCAATACAGTATATTAACACATATATATGGAATATAGAAAGATGGTAACGATGACCCTATATGCGAGACAGCAAAAGAGACACAGATATAAAGAACAGAATTTTGGACTCTGTGTCAGGAGTTTGTAATAGTGGAAAGAGACTAAGCTCAACTCTAAATACAACCAAAACAGGGGAATTTACATCCAAGGAGCAGGTTGGGAAGGTAGGTCAGTAGATGGAAAGTTACTAAGAGGAGACTTTAGTTCAGTTCAGTTCAGTCGCTCAGTTGTGTCCAACTCTTTGCAACCCCATGAACCACAGTTCGCCAGGCTTCCCTGTCCATCACCAACTCCTGGAGTCCACCCAAGCCCATGTCCATTGTGTCGGTGATGCCTTCCAAACATCTCATGCTCTGTCGTTCCCTTCTCCTCCCGCCCTCAATCTTTCCCAGCATCACGGTCTTTTCAAATGAGTCAGCTCTCCGCATCAGGTGGCCAAAGTATTGGAGTTTCAGCTTCAATACCAAGGAGCAGGTTAGGGAGGCAGGTCAGTAGATGGAAAGTTACTAAGAGGAGACTTTGAGGGGAAAAAAGATTCTTGCTAAACTGATGTAACAGGATACTCATGAAGGCAGTCCAGGGTGATCAGATTTCTAAGGTGGGAGGATTTTCTCTAAAGTGACAGTGCTTGCATAGCTATAATACACAGTTATAAGTATTTGTTAACACTCATAAAATGGAACATTAAAATGACTGTATTTAAAAAGTAAAATAAAATGAGTGTATTTCATATGACTTATAGATTCAATAAAAATACAGAAGCCAAGAAATTTAATGTATAAAATGTAGGATAAATATCTCTCCCTCTCCCTCTCTCTGTCTCATACACATACACACACACACACACACACACACACACTGAGGACTGCTTTGTTGCTGAGGGGAGATCTCAATTAGCAGAACTATATAAAGTAGCTAGACAGAAAACAGAGACTGATTCTGGCTCAGTTAAAGAAATACTGATAAAATATCACAGCAGAGGACAACTAGGGGTTTGATGATTATTTATGATAAATACTGGAGGAGGTGATTTGAAAATGCAATAGAAAATTGCACTATATAATCTTAGTCTCTTCCACATTCAAGTTCTGAAATTCTATGATTTTAAAACCTTTCTCTACAGGAAAAAGATAAATGCTGCTGGTTTATCAATTCTTCTCCACTGGAAATGAGGGAGGCAATATAGAACGTAAGGAGAGACCATAGAACAAAAAGCTTGGAGCACTCCAAAAGACCTCTCCTGTTCTATTGGATTGAAAATACTATGCATACTTGAAGGGAAGAAAAGGGAAATATGAGTCAAACGTCTTAGTCTACTATCTCTTAGGAGATGAGTATAAGAATAACACCTTTCTTTGCCCTGAAAATTTTTGGTTCTTGTTTGTTTTCTGGGGTTTTTTGTTTTGTTTTTATGTTACAGTGGACAAAGAAGCTATGGATACATGGTAATTACATCCTTGAAATAATTATAGTAATCAAAATAGATCTAACATTTTTACATTCAACACTTAACCCATTATCTGAGTAATAAATATTCAGTAAGTGAATTTGACTTATAGATTATGAATTTAAAATATTTACTAATCAATTACAAACTCAAAATATTTCAGCAGAACATTATTAGAAGCTTTACTCTGATGATTTCCAAACACAACAATGGATTATTGCTTATTATCTAAACTTGTGGTCTTCTGTAAAGTTGTTTTATCACCACTTCCTAATGTAAACAGTTTGTTATAATCTCCATCCTTAATGACCTTCCAATATTAGAAGCAGAACATAATTCCTTCTCACCCTTTGTTTACACAATTGTTGGTACAATTGAGAATTTTTCCTTTTGAAAATCTTGTTGGTTTCCCCCTATCCTTTCATTATAGTTTCCTGAATGATATTCTCTATGTATTTCTTTTTCAGTTTTCAATATTACACACACACATATACATACACACACACATACACGAATATCATGCATTTAAGGAAACAACACAATTGAGTTCTTTATGGTCAACCAGAATGTATGTAATATGTCTAGAGTGGCACATAGCATAGAGGAAAATATCAATTTAATAATGATATTTTTATCTTATATAAGTTATATCATATATATATATAAGATATATCTTATAGTTGTATCTATTAACCATAGAATAATAGTTGATAGAAAAATATTGTTCTCAAAGAGAGTCACAGGATGTAGTTCTTTTATTCTTACAAGCTAAGAACTCTAGTCCAATCCATACTTCCTCAGAGTCATGGTATGTCTCCTAAAAATTTGTGACCTATGAAAGGAATAGAAATTAAAAATAACTGAAACATATTTTTGTTGAGAATTGCAAACCAGGTGGATATGATAAAAGCTCATTTTTAAATAGCTTATTTAATATGGATCTAATATATTATATTTACTATTCCTATAAATAGCTAGTTTCTACTTGGATATTAAGTCCATATATTGGATGTAAACCTATGCCACAGTCTAATAAATAAAACTAATATCATGCAATTGTCACAAATTCTTAAATGTCAAGAGGGTTTTAAATTATTTAAAGCAACTTAGTCTTTGATAACACTAACAACTGAAAAGAATAACTACACAGGTTCAGACAGTTGAAGAACTAGGACTAGATCATCAAATTCTGATTCTTAATCTCATTTTCTTCTTCAGATTTTACTTATATTTTCAGAATGATTATCGAAGTGTACCAGAAAAGTTATTATTAAATTAGGTGTACAGGTAAGAAATATGAGGCAGAAAAATTCTGTGACTTTATTGCAGCCACATAAAAGGTTGATGAGATGGTTCCACCTCAGAAAACCTTCTGAGACATTCTTTAATTCTTAAGAAATTAATGTATTTATTATTTTGTAGGGCTTCTTGAAGGTAAAGATGCCATAGCTTTACCTTTGTAACAATGTGAATTCAGTTCAGTTGCTCAGTCGTGTCCGACTCTCCGTGACCCCATGAATCACAGCATGCCAGGCCTCCCTGTCCATCACCAACTCCCGGAGCTCACTCAAACTCATGTCTACAGAGTCGGTGATGCCATCCAGCCATCTTATTCTCTGTCGTCCCCTTCTCCTCCCGCCCCCAACCTTTCCCAGCATCAGAGTCTTTTCCAGTGAGTCAACTCGTCGCATGAGGTGGCCAAAGTATTGCAGTTTCAGCTTTAGCATCAGTCCTTCCAATGAACACCCAGGATTGATCTCCTTTAGAATGGACTGGTTGGATCTCCTTGCAGTGTAAGGGACTCTCAAGAGTCTTCTCCAACAATGTGAATTAGATCCAGCTTTATACCGTCAGGAGAAAAACTTTTCCTCTAACATCTTAACATCTGTGACTAGGAGGCTGTGAATTAAACTGATAGAAGACAGATTAAGATAAGAAAATACAGACAATGTTTATAAATACTTATGTGCATGGGAGTTAATGAAACAAGTGATACTCAAGGAAACAGATTTGGGGGCTTGTATACTTTGGCCACCTCATGCGACGAGTTGACTCACTGGAAAAGACTCTGATGCTGGGAGGGATTGGGGGTGGGAGGAGATGGGGACGACAGAGAATGAGATGGCTGGATGGCATCACTGACTCGATGGACATGAGTTTGAGTGAACTCTGGGAGTTGGTGATGGACAGGGAGGCCTGGCATGCTGTGATTCATGGGGTCGCAAAGAGTCAGACACAACTGAGTGACTGAACTGAAGTGAACTGAACTGATATCTTTTTAACAAAGGAAAGAGAGTTTGGGCTTTGGGGATGATAAATTGTGGGAAAGCAACTAGAAAACATATGAAGAAAAATATTATTTTAGTAAAAACTGGGCTTCCCTGGTTGCTCAGTGGGTAAAGGGTCTGCCTGCAATGCAGGAGACACATGCAGAAGATGAAGGTTTGATCCTTGGATCGGGAAGACCCCCTGGAGCAGAAAATAACAATCCACTGCAGTAGCCTCACCTGGGAAATGCAATGGATAGAGTCTGGCAGGTTACAGTCCATAGGGTCACAAAGAGTTGGAGATGACTTGGTGACTAAACAACAACAGGTTGGTATCAACTCCTCAATTGAGATGATTTATCGCTCTTTTTTCTCTGGAATAGGATTCCCTTAAAGGGAAATTCATGCCCAGCTTTCGGGCAGGTAAGGGAAGACAGAGAACTCTCCTGCATGTGTTTATTCTCAGCTCAAAATGATACTTATTCCAAAGTGGCATATAGTGAACACTATCACTGTAATGTCAAACAATATAAAAAGTAACAGTGGCTTCAATACATAAAATTATTATATATTGTAATTACTTCAGGGATTTTGAGGTGCTTGATGTTTAATCAAGACTCATGTCCCTTCCATATATTTGCTCTTAGCACTGACTTCCAAATGCAAGTTCAGTCTATGGTCCAGTATGGCTGTCAGAGAGAGCATCAGTCAAATGCACCACAGGCATTGGCAAGAAGGAATAGATGGCAGAAAATATTCCAGCTACCGGTATGTTTTGAAGGAGCATGCCTTGATATTCCAGCCTACAATGTCCATTTATATCTAAAGAGGAAATTAATCATAGTCATGCACAAATAGGTTCAAGGGACATTAAAAAAATAAGTCTTTTAGCTGGATATATCCCTACTCAATAAAAATGGGATCAGTTACAAAAAGGACAGAAAGAAAGGTAAGCAACTCTGGTGCATAATTTCTGCTTCCTCTTCCAAACTACTTCTCATCATTGTCTACTTTCCTTTTTTCCTGGGAGGCTGACTTACAAACTGCATCTTACCCTCTGGCTGTGAATTTAATTTAGTCAGTGGGAGGAATAAGAATTTTGAAGAAGAGAAGTAACAAGTGGTCTGAAATAAATGATATTTGTTCTCTGTCCTCCTTTTCTGTCATCCTGCAATTCTTTGGCAGCTGCATTCTACTTCTTAAGAACGAAGCTTTTACAAGGGGATCTTTCCAATCGTTATAGTTACCTTTGGACCTGAAAGCAGAAATAATTCTCTGCTGTGTTAGACTTGAAGTACTCTGCCATCCTTATCTCTGTTCAGACATTCATGAATAGGTTTGTAGGGGGTTATGCTCATGCTGCCAGAGTAAGAACCATAGACTGAATGACTCAAACAACAGAATTCTATTTTTTCACAATTCTGATGTCTCTCTCCTTGGTTTGTAGATGGTCATCTTTTTTTTTTTTTTCATTGTATCTTCATATCTTCTCTATCCATTTTTTTTAAATTTTTTAATTTTTATTTTTTATTGGAGGCTACGAGTTTGAGTGAACTCCGGGAGTTGGTGATGGACAGGGAGGCCTGGCGTGCTGTGATTCATGGGGTCGCAGAGTCGGACACGACTGAGCGACTGAACTGAACTGAACTGAATTACTTTACGATATTATATAGGTTGGTTTTGCCATACATTGACATGAATCCACCCCGGGTGTACATGTGTTTCCCATCTTGAACCCCCCTCCCACCTCCCTCCCCATCCCATCCCCCTGGGTCATCCCAGTGCACCAGCCCGGAGCATCCTGTCTCATATATCAAACCTGGACTGGCGATTCATTTCACATATGATAATATACATGTTTCAATGCCATTCTCCCAAATCATCCCACCCTTGCCCTCTACCACAAAGTCCAAAAGACTGTTCTATACATCTGTGTCTCTTTTGCTGTCTCGTATACAGGGTTATCGTTATCATCTTTTTAAATTCCATATATATGCGTTAGTATACTGTATTGGTGTTTTTCTTTCTGGCTTACTTCACTCTGTATGATAGGCTCCAGTTTCATCCACCTCATTAGAACTGATTCAAAAGTACTCTTTTTAATGGCTGAATAATACTCCATTGTGTATATGTACCAAAGCTTTCTTAGCCATTCGTCTACAGATGGACATCTAGGTTGCTTCCATGTCCTCGCTATTATAAACAGTGCTGCAATGAACATTGGAGTACATGTGTTTCTTTCAATTCTGGTTTCTTCAGTGTGTATGCCCAGGAGTGCGATTGCTGGGTCGTATGGCAGTTCTATTTCCAGTTTCTAAAGGAATCTCCACACTGTTCTCCATAGTGGCTGTACTAGTTTGCATTCCCACCAACACTGTAAGAGGGTCCCCTTTTCTCCACACCCTCTCCAGCATTTATTGCATGTAGTCTTTTGGATAGCAGCCATTCTGACTGGTGTAAAATGGTATCTCATTGTGGTTTTGATTTGCATTTCTCTGATTATGAGGGATGTTGAGCATTTTTTCATGTGTTTGTTAGCCATCTTTATGTCTTCTTTGGAGAAATGTCTGTTTAGTTCTTTGGCCCATTTTTTGATTGAGTCGTTTATTTTTCTGGAATTGAGCTGCAGGTGCTGCTTGTGTATCTTGAAGATTAATTCTTTGTCAGTTGTTCCATTTCTATTATTTTCTCCCATTCTACAGGCTGTCTTTTCACCTTGCTTATAGTTTCCTTTGTTGTGCAGAAGCTTTTAAGTTTAATTAGGTCCCATTTGTTTATTTTTGCTTTTATTTCCAATATTCTGGGAGGTGGGTCATGGAGGATCCTGCTGTGATTTATGTTGGAGAGTGTTTTGCCTATGTTCTCCTCTAGGAGTTTTATAGTTTCTGGTCTTACATTTAGATCTTTAATCCATTTTGAGTTTATTTTTGTGTATGGTGTTAGCAAGGATTCTTCAATATCTGCAAATCAATCAATGTAATACACTACATTAACAAACTGAAATATAAAAATCATATGATTATCTCAATAGATGCAGAGAAAGCCTTCGACAAAATTCAACATCCATTTATGATAAAAACTCTCCAGAAGATGGGAATAGAAGGGACATACCTCAACATAATAAAAGCTATATATGACAAACCCACAGCAAACATTATCCTCAATGGTGAAAAACTGAAAGCATTTCCCCTTAAGTCAGGAACAAGACAAGGGTGCCCACTCTCACCACTACTGTTCAACATAGTTCTGGATGTTTTGGCCACAGCAATCAGAGCAGAAAAAGACATAAAAGGAATACAAATTGGAAAAGAAGAAGTAAAACTTTCATTGTTTGCTGATGACATGATCCTCTACACAGAAAACCCTAAAGATTCTACCAGAAAACTACTAGAGTGAATCAATGAATACAATAAAGTTGCAGGATATAAAATCAACACACAGAAATCCCTTTCATTCCTAGGAGGTCCAACCAGTCCATTCTAAAGGAGATCAATCCTGGGTGTTCATTGGAAGGACTGATGCTAAAGCTGAAACTGCAATACTTTGGCCACCTCATGGGACGAGTTGACTCACTGGAAAAGACTCTGATGCTGGGAAAGGTTGGGGGCTGGAGGAGAAGGGGACGACAGAGAATGAGATGGCTGGATGGCATCACCGACTCTGTGGACATGAGTTTGAGTGAGATCCGGGAGTTGGTGATGGACAGGGAGGCCTGGCGTGCTGTGGTTCATGGGGTCGTGGAGAGTCGGACACGACTGAGCGACTGAACTGAACTGAACTGAACTGATTCCATTCACTGTTGCAACGAAAAGAATTAAATACTTAGGGATATATCTACCTAAGAAAACAAAAGACCTGTACATAGAAAACTATAAAACACTGCTGAAATTAATCAAAGAGGACATTGATAGATGGAGAAATATACTGTGTTTGTGGATTGGAAGAATAAATATTGTGAAAATGAGTATACTACCCAAAGTAATTTATACATTCAATGCAATCCCTATTAAGCTACCAACGATATTTTTCACAGAGCTAGAACAAATAATCTCACAATTTGTATGGAAATACAAAAAACCTCGAATAGCCAAACCAATCTTGAGGAAGAAGAACGGAACTGGGGGAATCAACCTGCCAGACTTCAGGCTCTACTACAAAGCCACAGTCATCAAGACAGTATGGTACTGACATAAAGACAGAAATATAGATCAATGGAACAAAATAGAAAGCCCAGAGATAAATCCATGCACCTATGGACATCTTATCTTTGACAAAGGAGGCAAGAATATAAAATGGAGAAAAGACAGTCTCTTTAACAAGTGGTGCTGGGAAAACTGGTTAGCCACTTGTAAAAGAATGAAACTAGAACACTTTCTCTACCCATTTGTATCTAATTTTTTTTTTTTTGTAAGGACACTAGCCATACTGAATTGTGGCTAATCTATTGAACTCATTTTAATTCAGTACCTCTTTAAAAATTCTATTGCAAAATATAGACACATTCTAAGGTAACAGGGGGTTAGGACTTCAGCAGATAAATTTCAGAGAGGAGGGACACAAGAACAGCCCATAACATGTCACTTCAATATCGTTTCTTCAATTACTCCTGTGAGTGTTCCATCTGTCCTTGCTAGGAGGGCCGACTAACAATCTTTATCTTAGTCTCCATAACATTTATAGCAGTATTTCACAAACTTTAGTGTGCATGCAAATTACTTGGGGATCCTGATGAAAATGCATTCTGATTCTGTAGGGAGGAAGGGTGTTGATACTCTTCATGCTTCCAGATGATGTCATTAGAATGCACTCAGCTTGAATTGCAGAGCTCTATATTCTGTTTTAAAAATTTCCAGCTGCTTCCATGAATAATCATTTCACTCAGCTGGTCCTGTCTTACCTTAAGTTTCTTGAAGGTAATTAGAATGTGTGTTTTTTATTTTTTTTAACTTTTCTGAGATTACACTAAACATCTTAACGTGAGGATTCAGACAACTTCACATAAAAGAACACTGAGGCCTAAGTTACTGGAAATATGTGTTCTGGTTACCAACACAGTTCAATACAACAAAGATAATACTGACTTATTAGTGTGTCCCAAAGTAATGTTTTAATGAAGTTTCACTCCAGTTCTTCAAAGCTGTTTGAACTAAAATGCATTCTAAATAGCAGCGTTATAAAATCTTTATAAATTAAATATACTGGCATTTTCTATGCTCTTCTCTTATCCTAAGAGCATAAAAATAAAATTAATTTAATTTGGACTTAGGATTGCAATCAGTCTATCCTCATTATGTACTACTGATTTTCTCAAGAAGTTAACTTTTTTTATCCTACTTAATAATGGAGAAGAAGGATGCTACTGTCAACATTACATTTACAAGTACAATTCCAGGTTTTTTATAACTATTTACCTTATACAACTGATAAATATTAAAATATGCTGATCAAATAAATGGATGAATAAATAAGAGATCAACTGGTAGAATAAGAGATCAACTGGTAGAATAAATGAACATAATATATTTAAAAGGTTGCTAATAATAAAGAAGAACCAGTTTTGGTGAAAACTAGTTGCCTTGTCAAGTGTACTAAGAATTTTTCTGAGGAGGTTATATTTGATAGTGTAGGAAATGAAGTCATTAAAGTTTTAGGTTTTAGTCACTTACTCCATGAAGGGGCCTCTTTTCTGGATCACATCAATGTGTACTAAAACATGAACAGAAAAAAAAAAAAAAGATAAATCTAGCATCAGTTACACCAGCAGCATGCAGGAGTAACATGCCTTGTACTCATTAGCTGAAGGTCACTCACGTGGTTGTGTATGATCAAGAGAGTCTGCATCCATGTTTGCCAGTCCTCTCCACTATTTGTATACTTGGGGCTCCTGGTAGCAAACCCTGCTATTGGTTCCAAGCTTGATACATTCCACATTGACATCATCTCAAATTTTTAATGTCACTATTTTGAAGTGAAGGAACAGCACTACAACCAGGCAACTTAGAGGTGCCTTAGGTTCTGAGTGAATGACGATACTTAGGATGTAAGAAAAATAAGACCAAATAAATAGATAAATACAAAAAGCTAGAGAGTAAGATCACTACACAAATATATACTGTCACATTCTTCACACTAGCCAGAGGTAAGTCACAAATCATATCATCGAAAAGAATGAAACAAAATCAGTTATATTAATCAGATGGTACTTGGCCATGAAACTCACCGTTTATTCTATATAGGAATTATTTTCAGGTACTGAAAACTGCTGAGACAAATCTAGCACCCAGGATTTCTGCAGAAGATAGTCTGTATACGTGGCAAATAGTATCATTGTCTGTCCCATAGAAGTTATTCAGTAAAGAAGTATTGATTTACATAGTTGATTTGCTAAAATATCAAGAGTAAATATAATAGCATCTTTGTTACATTTCCTCTGTGTAGGCTAAACAGATGTTGTCATAGTTCTGTAAAACCAATTTAACAAAAGAATAAAACATTTAGAATTTAAGTATTTAGTTTAAAATTAACTGTAATTTAAAATTTAAAAGATCTAGAGGAATAGACGTGTTGATTTTTCAGGTTTACTGTTTTGTTCCTGTGAGCTAAAAATATGGTTTCACCATTGCTGATATTTTCCCTGATGAAAGAAACATCTATTTTGAGTTGTTAGTCTTAGCTGATATTGACAGAAAAAATGTGCTTTGAAAACAGGACTAGTAGAGTGCTTTTATGTGGGAGGAAGGACCAATTCTATTTTTATTCAGGGTTCGTTTATTATGAAAGAAAATGTTTTAGGTACTGAGGGGAATATGATTCTGAATAGGCCATATCTATAGCTCACAATAAGATAAAAATTCAATAGACATGTTGAACTATTTGTCCCCCTATATCCAACAATTTCTTTCAAATTAGGTTGCTTTGTCTATAAAAATACTATATACATAATGAGAATTGTAGTTACTGCCCTGACCAAGTAGGCCATGTTCAAACAGAGAAAGTGACCTCAGCCACTCCAAGAAACAGCATTTTAATAATTGCAATGACCTTAAAGGAGGCAGTTCTTGTAACACACAATAAATTAAGTTTACACAGCTCGTGGGAAACACTTGAAATCTTGCATATTTCAATCCAATTAGGAAGATACGCATCTTCCTTCAATTCACTTTTACTTACAATGGGCTGATAATAACTTACATATTGTTATTCTTAAAAAATTATATGTTTCTATGCTCTGTAAGAAAGTTCACAGATCCCTGGAGTAACGTTTGAGTGAAAACATCTAGTGCAGTAGTACTGAAATCATTATAAGAAGATGGCTCAGATAGTAAAGAATCTGCCTGCAATAAAGGAAACTCAGATTCAATCCCTGGGTCAGGAAGATCCCCTGGAGAAGGGAATGGAAACTCACTCCAGTATTCTTGTCTGGAGATTTGCATGAACAGAAGAGTCTGGTAGGCTATAGCCCATGAGGTAACAAAGAATTGGACACACATACTAAACATAATTTACTAACACTTTTTAGGTTTCCGTTATGGCTCGCTGGTGAAGAATCCTAATGCGGGAGACCTAGGTTTGATCCCTGGGTTGGGAAGATCTCCTGGAAAAGGGAAAGGCTACCCACTCCAGTATTCTCGCCTGGAGAATTCCATGGACTCTATAGTCCATGGAGTCGCAAAGAGTCAGACATGACTGAGCAACTCTCACTTTCACTTTTCTTAAGAAACATAGACATTTACAAACTTTTATTATTAGTGAGGAGAATGGACAATGTTTTTATAGGACATATGCTCTAAAGCAATCCTTTAAACATAATAAAACATTTTAGTGTTTTATTAACTTGGGTATTCAAATGCAAAGTTGATTTCTTAACCACTTCATATCATTAAGCAAATCCTGGTGGAAGATTTTACTAAAGTATTAAGTAAATGCTTTAAAGCGTTAAGCACAAAGTTACTCTCAGTACTTAATGGAAAAGGGACTGAATCATACTGAAACAGTTATAACAGGGGAGATATAAGTATGTAATTATAAGACAAATCCATGAAATAATCTATATAAAATGAAAAAATGGGTAAGAAATTAACAAAATGACATTTGGTAATTTGTCACTGAGACAGTTTATAAGCAAAATTTATAAAAAGTGTATAAGCAAAATTAGGGTTGTTCTTTAATATTGAAACCCAATTGTGCAAAAAAGGAGAATTAAAATGTAGTTTAGACCTCTTCATTTTAAATGTTTGCCTTTATGGAGTGATACTGCCTTTAGTTAGATACCTGGCCCACACTGCAAAAATTAAGAAGATAAATATTTTCAGAAACAAATTGTATAATTTTAGTTATTTATTGTAGTTACAAAGAATTCTGAAATCTATCCCTTGTTCAGAAAAAACTAAATCAATGTCTTTAGGAAAAAAATAAAAATAATTGTTTTGGGTCACATATTTTAATACTTAGGAAGTCATTGCTGAGTAACTCCATATAGCAAGTTAACATGCTTTGTTAGCTTGCATTTTTCAAAATCTTCATTAAAATATCACTGTTCAGTTCTGTTGCTCAGTTATATTCGACTCTTTTCCACCCCATGAACGCAGCATGCCAAACCTCCCTGTCCATCACCAACTCCCAGAGTCCACCCAAACTCATGTCGATCAAGTCAGTGATGGCATCCAACCATCTCATCCTCTGTAAGCCCCTTTGCCTCCTGCCCTCAATCTTTCCCAGGATCAGGGTCTTTTCCAATGAGTCAGCTCTTTGCATTAGGTGGGCAAAGTATTGGAGTTTCAAGTTCAACATCAGTCCTTCCAATGAACACCCAGGACTAATCTCCTTTAGGATGGACTGGTTGGATATCCTTGTAGTCCAAAGGACTCTCAAGAGTCTTCTCCAATACCACAGTTCAAAAGCATCAATTCTTTGGCACTTAGCTTTCTTTATAGTACAACTCTCACATCCATACTTGACTATTGGAAAAACCATAGCCTTGACTAGATGGACCTTTGTTGACAAAGTAATGTCTCTGCTTTTTAATATGCTGTCTAGGTTGGTCAGAACTTTCCTTCCAAGGAGGAACCATCTTTTAATTTCATGGCTGCAGTCACCATCTGCAGTGATTTTGGAGCCCCCCAAAATAAAGTCAGCCACTTTTTCGACTGTTTCCCCATCTATTTCCCATGAAGTGATGGGACCAGATGCCATGATCTTAGTTTTCTGAATGTTGAGCTTTAAGCCAACTTTTTCACTCTCCTCTTTCACTTTCATCAAGAGGCTTTTTATTTCCTCTTCACTCTCTGCCATAAGGGTGGTGTCATCTGCATATCTGAGGTTCTTGATATTTCTCCCGGCAATCTTGATTCCAGACTGTGCTTCTTCCAGCCTAGCGTTTCTCATGATGTACTCTGCATATAAATTAAATAAGCAGGGTGACAATATACAGCCTTGACATGCTCCTTTTCCTATTTGGAACCAGACATACAATGAATTTCACATACGTGAATTTCTAAGAACCCTTTTTAGATTTTTTGTGATTGTGTAGAAAATCATCTTTTGCAAATAGTTGCATTTTCATTTCTCTTTTTTCTAACTTATATGTCTTTATTTCTTCTTTTTCCTTACTGCAAATCTGTTTTACTCATTAGCTTATCCAATATGATGTTGAATAGGAATTAGCCTTAGATGGGAGGAAAACTACTTTCCTACTAAATTAAGACAAAGAGGAGAAGAAAAGAGAACTGAAGGAGAGAAAGTAGAAGGAATATTTGTTCGGTCTAGAGGATGATCACTTTGCACATGATGGCAGAGAGACAGAGTCCTTATGACCATGACTTTTCTGTGAAATAGAAGCCAAGGTCATCCAATGAGAGTCAGACAGTGAGTGTACAGCAGTGGGAAGTAGGCAAATGAGCTTGGTCAAAGAGAATGGCAAGAGGGAGGAGAAGACACAGAGGACAAAAGCTGATCTGTCCCATATAGGAAGATATATCAGTAGCACTGAAGGACTCAATATGCCAGCAGACTTGGAAAACTCAGCAGTGGCCACAGGACTGGAAGAGGTCAGTCTTCATTCCAATCCCAAAGAAAGGCAATGCCAAAGAATGCTCAAAATGCTCCGCACAATTGCACTCATCTCACACGCTAGTAAAGTCATGCTCAAAATTCTCCAAGCCAGGCTTCAGCAGTATGTAAACCGTGAACTCCCAGATGTTCAAGCAGGTTTTAGAAAAGGCAGAGGCACCAGAGATCAAATTGCCAACATCCGCTGGATCATGGAGAAAGCAAGAGAGTTCCAGAAAAACATCTATTTCTGCTTCATTGACTATGCCAAAGCCTTTGACTGTGTGGATCACAATAAACTGTGGCACATTCTGAAAGAGATGGGAATCCCAGACCACCTGACCTGCCTCTTGAGAAGCCTGTATGCAGGTCAGGAAGCAACAGTTAGAACAGGACATGGAACAACAGACTGGTTCCAAATAGGAAAAGGAGTACGTCAAGGTTGTATATTGTCACCTTGCTTATTTAACTTATATGCAGAGTACATCATGAGGAACGCTGGGCTGGAAGAAGCACAAGCTGGAATCAAGATTGCTGGGAGAAATATCAATAACCTCAGATATGCAGATGACACTACCCTTATGGCAGAAAGTGAAGAGGAACTCAAAAGCCTCTTGATGAAAGTGAAAGAGGAGAGTGAAAAGGTTGGCTTGAAGCTCAACATTCAGAAAACAAAGATCATGGCATCTGGTCCCATCACTTCATGGGAAATAGCTGGGGAAACAGTGGAAACAGTGTCAGACTTTATTTTTTTGGACTCCAAAATCACTTCAGATGCTGATTGCAGCCATGAAATTAAAAGACGCTTGCTTCTTGGAAGGAAAGTTATGACCAACCTTGATAGTATATTAAAAAGCAGAGACATTACTTTGCCAACAAAGGTCTGTCTAGTCAAGGCAATGGTTTTTCCCGTGGTCATATATGGATGTGAGAGTTGGACTGTGAAGAAAGCTGATCGCCGAAGAATCGATGCTTTTGAACTGTGGTGTTGGAGAAGACTCTTGAGAGTCCCTTATACTGCAAGGAGATCCAACCAGTCCATTCTAAAGGAGATCAATCCTGGATGTTCATTGGAGGGACTGATGCTAAAGCTGAAACTGCAATACTTTGGCCACCTCATGCGACGAGTTGACTCACTGGAAAAGACTCTGATGCTGGGAAAGGTTGGGGGCGGGAGGAGAAGGGGACGACCGAGAATGAGATGGCTGGATGGCATCACTGACTCTATGGACATGAGTTTGAGTGTACTCCGGGAGTTGGTGATGGACAGGGAGGCCTGGCGTGCTGTGATTCATGGGGTCGCGGAGAGTCGGACACGACTGAGCGACTGAACTGAACTGAACTGAACTGAACTGAAGGACTTGTGGAAAGACTGGCAACTGTAAAATTGTAAACTTTATGTAATTTTTAAGTTAAAATGTTCAATAATCAGTGTACAAATCCAAGAACTCAGTTTATTGATTTGAACTGAGTTGGGTTCAACTGACTTAAGTTAGAAGGGAACCACTGGAAGTATAATGATAATAAGGGTAAATAGAAGAAAAGTAAAGAAAAAGTAATAGTCCCCAAAATAAGGCAACAACTGTGTTGATAATCCTAATATACACTGCAAAAATACATAGGCTAATATTATAATTATCTATTACAGTGTAACAAACCATCTAAAACCTAGGGGTATAAAATAATTGTGTTATGATCACAAATACTTAGTCAGGAGTTTAGACTGGACTGGGGAGGATGAGTATCTCTGGGGAGAGGTTCACTAGCTCTAAGTCCTCAGTTGGGAAGAATTGAACAGCAGAGGGCTTGTTGAGCATAACTCTCTTGTTCTTTGTAGTTATTGTCAAGGCATGATTACCTGGTTTTTCCATGAGACTTCTTCAGTATGGCATCCTCAGCCAAGACAGACTTTTCACAGGGCTCCAAGAGTGAGTGGTCTCATAAAGAAAGCAGAGGCTGGATGGCCTCATTTAGGATGTCACATACTGTCACTTCAATCTTAATCTATTGATTGATATAGTCACAAGCTCACCTAGATACAGGGGTAACTGACATAGGTAACATCACTTAGTGAGGGGAGTCAGATAATTTACAGTCATGTTTTAAAACTGCCACAGCTAGAAAATAAATGCTAATACTTAAACAAGCCCTGGTGACTCAACCTGTAAAGAATCCACCTGCAATGCAAGAGACGTAAGAAATGTGGGTTCAGTCCCTGGGTTGGGAAGATCCCATGGAGAAGGAAATGGCAACCCTCTCCAGTATTCTTACCTGGAGAATTTCATGGACTGAGGAGTTTGGCAGGCTACAGTTCATGGGGTTTCAAAGATTCAGACACGACTGAGTGACTAATGCAAAATATACCACTATGTGTGACTCCTGGGTGATGCTAGTGATTAAGAAGCCACTTGTCAATGAAGAAGACTTGAGACCCAGGTTCGACCCCTGGGTTGAGAAGATCCCCTGGAGAAGGGCATGACAACCCACTCTAATGTTCTTTCCTGAAAAATCCCATGGACAGAGGAACTTGGTGGGCTATAGTCCATATGGTTGCAAAAAGTCAGACACCACTGAAGTAACTTAGCATGCACTCATGGATACCACTTTGTTGCCTTTAAAACAGATGTTACCAGTAGATTATACATAAAAACAAATAAATCCTTTACGAATAAGATTTATTTCACTAGACAGATAGTCTTTCCTTGCTCCAAATCTCTTAATCAAATGATTTTCTGAGAAGCACTTTCCAGGTTTACACAATTCTTGTTGACTAAATTACTAAGAAGAAACTACAGCTCCATGATCTATATCATATTACAGAAAAAAAATAAGATAATAGTATGTCTAAATGAAATAAAATATTAATGTAGGCCAAATTATATGTCTAGTTAAAAATGTTATATTATTTCATACTTGCAACTAAATGTGAATGCTGGGTGGGAAACATCTGAATGGAAAGTAAACTAAGAACACTGTGGTTGGAAATTAGAGAATTGAGAGGAAAGCTTGGGAGGGTCAAGGCAACGGAGTATACAGTTAGGATATGACAAAAGTCTGCCTGAGTTTGAATTCTGGCTCAGACTTCTAGTGAACTGTATGACTGGGAGTTAATTATTTAACCCTTAAGGTCCAGTTATTATTGTGTGGATCACAATAAACTGTGGAAAATTCTGAAAGAGATGGGAATACCAGATCACCTGACTTGCCTCTTGAGAAATCTGTATGCAGTTCAGGAAACAACAGTTAGAACTGGACATGGAACAACAGACTGGTTCCAAACAGGAAAAGGAGTATGTCAAGGCTGTCTACTGTCTCCTTGCTTATTTAACTAATATACAGAGTACATCATGAGAAACACTGGGTTGGAGGAAGCACAAGCTGGAATGAAGATTGCTGGGAGAAATATCAATAACCTCAGATATGCAGATGACACCACCCTTATGGCAGAAAGTGAAGAACTAAAGAGCCGCTTGATGAAAGTGAAAGAGGAGAGTGAAAAAGTTGGCTTGATTAACATTCAGAAAACTAAGATAATAGCATCTGGTCCCATCACTTCATGGCAAATAGTTGGGGAAACAGTGGCTGACTTTATTTTTTGGGCTCCAAAATCACTTCAGATGGTGATTGCAGCTATGAAATTAAAAGATGGTTCCTCCTTGGATGGAAAGTTATGACCAACCTAGACAGCATATTAAAAAGCAGAGACATTTCTTTGCCAACAATGGTCCGTCTAGTCAAGGCTATGATTTTTCCAGTAGTCATGTGTGGATGTTAGAGTTGCACTATAAAGAAAGCTGAGCATGGAAGAATGGATACTTTTGAACTGTGGTGTTAGAGAAGACTCTTGAGAGTCTCTTGGACTGCAAGGAGGTCCAACCAGTCCATCTTAAAGGAGATCAGTCCTGGGTGTTCATTGGAAGGACTGATGTTGAAGTTGAAACTCCAATACTTTGGCCACCTGATGCAAAGAACTAACTCATTTGAAAAGTCCGTGATGCTGAGAAAGATTGAAGGTGGAAAGAGAAGGGGCTGACAGAGGATGAGATGGTTGTATGGCATCACCAACTCAAAGGACATGAGTTTAGGTAAACTCTGGGAGTAGGTGATGGACAGGGAGGCTTGGCATGCTGCAGTCCATGGGGTCACAAAGAGTTGGACACAACTGAGTGACTGAACTGAACTGAACTGAAGGTCCAGTTTCCCCATCTATCGAAGGGGAGTATACTTATCCAACTGTGTATTTTTAAGGATCAACGTAGGGTAAATATCAAAATATCAGCCAATAAACCCTTAGCTTCATGAATTTGACATCAAATAAGCTGCAGTAATAAGACTTTCAAAGGCTGACAAGTAGGTTTCCAGAGACAGACAGAGATATTATAATTCAAATCAATAAACAATATAAGATCAGTACAGTGGGACAAGGCAAACTTATTCAAACTGAGTTAACAAAACACTGCAGTGTCTTAGCATAGGCAAAGGAAAAAAAGGCTGCAGAAACTCTGAACAGTAATCCTGGTTAATTCTTGTGAGAGATTGCCAATTGAAGACCACAGGTTTATGTGACACTTTTATACATTTGTCCAAATTAAGAGTCCACCCCTTTTGTGATTAAATAATCTTATCAACTTAGTGAATTGGATAGTATCTATTTGACTTTGGATCACATAGTACATTTTGAACTTATAGCACTGCCATCTTATAAATTTATATGGTTATTTCAAAATTCCTTGTTTTTCTACAAAGACTCTATAATCTTTAAGAGAAAGGACTGTGCATTTTGTTAAATTTTATCTACCACAGTGCTATTCATGAAATAGACAATCAAAATGGTTTTAAATAAAGTAGTATAATGGTTTGAAAATTCTCATAGTGACAAGCAAGATTCTTTGATTACATTATCTGAGTTTTCAACTTACCTCTCATGATATTCCCCTTAGTCTCACCTCATATTCATCCTGCCATCTCTTTCCTATGTTGCTTCCTGTTAGCAGCAGTGGAACAGTTAGCTTCCATTAAAATCATCCTTGTGTGAAAATACTCAAAGAAATTTGAATGTCCTATCAGAGTTAAAGAATTTGTTACCCATTCTTGCTTTAGGTATGTTGAAAGTGAAAGTGTTAGTCACACGGTTATGTCTGACCCTTTGTGACTCCATGGTCTTCCATGGGACTCTAGCATGAATACTGGAGTGGGTTGCTATTTCCTATTATAGGGGGTCTCCTGCTCCAGGGATTGAATCCAGGTATCCTGCATTGCAGGCAGATTCTTTACTGTCTGAGCCACCTAGCAAGCCCAGCCTTACGTATATTATTTAAAAGCAAATTCATTAATTAGAAAGATAGCACATATTAACTTATTTTCAATGATTAAGATTTTATTATGAATTGAGATATGTAATTAGCAGGTCAGTAACCTAAGGAGATTTTGAAAACATAAACATATTAGCAGTGATGTTTAGCCTCACGAAATCAGCTGGGCAAGTTTCAGAGTATCAGGTCATTCCAATGCAGAGGATTTAGGCGTCAGTAACAGATGGTGGAAATTTGAGGGGAAATATGAGGTTTCTGTTTGCCTTTGATTAGGAGTTCTCTAACTGGTCTGCATTAGAGCCACTGAGGAAATTCTAAACAATAGAGAGGTGTGCCCCTCTCTTTGACCAGGTGTTGATTGAATCCATCTCAGGTGAGCCAAACAGCCTTGGGTATTAAAGTCTTTACCAGTAGGTTGTAATGTGCAGCCAGACTTGGATATCCCCGCTGTGGCTGGAAATTTACTATAAGGGATCAAAAGAGGTTTAAAGAAACAATGGGATACATGTGTCTTTTCTAATTTTCATTTCACAGGGCATATGCCTAGGAGTGGGATTTCTGGGTCATATGGTAGTTTTATTCTTAGTTTTTTAAGGACTCTCTATACCGTCTTACATAGCGGCTGTATCAATTTACATTCCCACCGACAGTGCAAGAACATTCCCTTTTCTCCACACCCTCTCCAGCATTTATTGTTTATAGACTTTTTGATGATGGCCATAATGACTGGTGTGAGGTGATATCTCATTGCAGTTTTGATTTGCATTTCTCTAATAATGAGTGATATTGAGCATCTTTTTATGTGTTTGTTAGCCATCTGTATGTCTTCCTTGGAGAAATGTCTGTTTAGGTCTTTTGCCCACTTTTTGTTTGTTTTGTTTCTCTGGTATTGAATTGTATGAGCTGCTTGTATATTTTGGAAATTAATCCTTTGCCAGTTATTTCATTTGCTATTATTTTTTCCCATTCTGAGGGTTGTCTTTTCACCTTGCTTATAGTTTCCTTTGCTGTGCAAAAGCTTTTAAGTTTAATCAGGTCCCATTTGTATCCCATTGTTCATTGCAGCACTATTTACAATAGTTAGAACATGGAAGCAACCTAGGTGTCTATTGACAGATGAATGGATAAAGAAGTTGTGGTATATATACACAATGGAGTATTAGTCAGCCTTTAAAAGGAACACATTTGAGTCAGTTCTAATGAAGTGGATGAACCTAGAACCTAGAAACTTATACAAAATGAAGTCAGAAAGAGAAAGATAAATATCATATTCTAATGCATATATAATGGAATCTAAATAAATGGTACTGAAGAATTTATTTACAGGGCAGCAACAGATGTAGATAATAGATTTATGGACAAGGAGAGAGGGGAGGAGAGGGTGAGATGTATGGAAAGAGTAACATGGAAACATATATTATCATATGTAAAATAGATAGCCAATGGTAATTTGCTGTTTGGCTCAGGAAACTTAAACTTATCAAGCTAGAGGGGTGAGATGGGCAGGGAGATTGGAGGGAGGTTCTAAAGGAAGGAGATATATGTATACCTATGGCTGATTCATACTGAGGTTTGACAGGAAACAACAAAATTCTGTAAAGCAATTATCCTTCAATAAAAATTAATTAATTAAAAAAAGAAGTTTAAATAAAACATTTTTGTTTACTTTACAATTTTTGTATCAGGTCTGGGGAAGGTTACTATAGCTTCTTTCCCTTAAAATGCCTGGTGATATTTTTAATGATTTATTTAATTTATTTTATTTGCTTGGGTAGCCTACCAAGGTGGCTCAGTGAGTAAAGAACCTGCCTGTAATGCAGGAGACCCAGGAGACATAGGTTCGATACCTGGGTTGGGAAGATCCCCTGGAGAAGGGAAGGGAAACCCACTCCAATATTCATGCCTGGAGAATTCCATGAACAGAGGAGCCTCTCAGGCTACAGTCCTTGGAGTCTCAAAGAGTTGGACACAACTAAAGCAACTGAGCACAGGGCAAAGTAGTGATCGTGTGATTTAAGACTAGCATATGATTTGCTCTGGTGGTTAACTGGTTAATTTGGCAAATTCCATATAGGTCAAATAATTATTTTAAATCATAATTTATAATTTGTATATAAAGGGTCTTTCTATTAATAACAATATACTTTTCATAACAATAATAATGATGCACAGTTTATGATCTTCAATAAGTATGCATACAAATTATGTTAGATTATAGCATTCTGTCCATTCAGATAAAAATAATAAATGTTTTAAGAAGTATTTTTAGAATTATGTGTTATGCAGAATTTTGTTTATTTAAATTTTAAATAAAAAAATACATCAAAGGCAATATACTAAAAAATCTAGCTTTCTCACAATGAATTAATAAGACTAACTCCATTCTGCCACAAGTAAAACAATGCAGTATGCAATAGATGCCTTAAGTCCGGATAGGAAAATATATGTGTATATATATGGCTTGAATATTAGAAAGAGAAAGCTCAGTCTGTTATAAATTCTCATTGCAACCACATATATTAACCAACATTGGAAAATAAGATGGAAATAAGGAATGTGTGAAAGGTTAAGATAACAGAGCTCACTACGCATCTGTTCCTCATCTGTATCTTATTTCCTGGTATCCTTTAAAGGTAGAATATTAATGAGTTTTAGAATCACTTTATCGAGATAATTTAACCATAAAGAGTGCTTATTTGTCTCAGAAACTCAGCTTTCCAAATAAGTTTTGAACTCATGTAAACATTACCAGTATTTCAGTGCAAAGAAGAATTCCATAGCCTGGAAAAGTGGCTTTACTTGAACTTTAAAATCACTGGGGAAATGGGCCCATCAGTTTTATTTTATCATAAATAACAGTATCAGAACAGCTCCCTTAGGTCTAATCTTAAGGAAGCTTTCACACAGTGGATGCCATTTAGAAGAAACAGAATAAATTTATTTTTTAACCAATTCTCCTTCACCTTTCTTTGAAATTTACTGGAAATTGGCATTTACTTAGCTACATGAAGTTCAAACTTTCTAGCCCAGTGCTTTTCAATATAAATGTAATGTGAGCTACATACAGACTTTCTGATTTCCTAGTAGTCAAATTAAAATAAGCAGGAAGAAACAAATTATTTTTAAATAATATATTTAAGTATTTAGACAAAAAATTGTCATTTAAATATGTAATCAATATAAAATTAATAATGACATATTTTACACTCTATTTTTTCATACTAGATCTCCAAAATCCCATGCACATTAGCACTTAGAGCATATCTTAAATCATATTAGCCAATTTCAAATGTTCAATAGCCACATGTAGCTAGTAGCTCACATTGTTAATGCTGTACTAACCCCTTTAATAGTGACCAACTATTCTTTTGTAAACAATGAATTAATGTATCATCAAGAAAGACATATGTAATCCTCATAGAATGCAGAGTCTATCTTGATACCCCTCCCCCAATCTCCAGTGATATATAAGTATCTCCAGTTGATCTAGACAAACTGCAGAATGGATGAACTGAAATCATGGAATTAAAACTATTTCCTAAAGCTGTTACATTATGATTCCATACATTTTATAGTACACAGTTAGGGCTGATCCATTTCGACATCAAGTCAAATGTTAATGTATACTGTAACCACTTTAAAGTGTAATGGTTATACCATTAAAAAGAGCGTCTCTTATTTTCATATTTTCCCTCACCTATGGAAGGCTATTCACACCTAAAAGACTGGGATAACGTCTTTCATAGTGCTGCATCTGTAAGATATTTCATCCTGTTTCCCATTAGTTTGAATGGAGAAATTAATCATTGACAAAATGGTGAAATTCTCTTATAGGAGGACAGTTTATAATTAGTAGCCATAGGCCTATAGAATAAAGACATATATTCTAGATGAAAAATTTAACCAAGGGCAATGCATTAACGATCATTTTAAAATGTTTTGTTCTAGTATTTGTAGAGAAGTTATTGATACATTAATATTTTCTCAAAAGTAAACTTGGTGAGATCCCCAAAGTAACATAATTTTTGTAGGCATAGCTAGGAGATAAATGACTAATTCTTGAGAGATAATTCATCGTATTCAATTCAGAGATGGAAAATTACTCTTTCACTATGTGCATTCTTGCACTATAAAGTATTTTCATTAATATCACTTTATAAAGATATAAAATGCATATGTTCACTCATGGCAAAAAAACTTTCAGAATTTTGTTTCTCCTATTTTTAATAGTGGAGTGGAGTGGAAGTTGTTCAGTCTTGTGTGACTCTGTGAGCCCATGGACTGCAGCCTGCCGGGCTCTTCTGTACATGTAATTCTCCAGGCAAGATTACTGGAGTGGATTGCCATTCGCTTCTCCAGGTTAAATGTCAACCCAGGAATTGAATCCAGGTACCCTGCTTTGCAGGCAGATTCTTTACCATCTGAGTCACTGGGGAAGGCACATCTCAAAGACAAAGAGAAATTAGAGCTTCTATTAAAACACTTCACTCATTTTTTTTCAAATTACTATGGGAAAATGTTCTTATTCATCTTATTGATAATAAATGTGGCTAGCATTTAACTCTATAAATTGTAGTTCTAGCCAGTGTAATACTTATTGAATGTAGATTCATAGTGTCTATTACTAAATGCCAAGTGACATGCTTGGAGTTATGATACATTAAGTAACAGAATACAGTTTATGCCCTTAGGAAATTTAAAAAAAGATACATGCAAATATAACTTTAATATAATTCATAAAAACAACTACCATTTTTGAGTTTTTCCTATCTGATATAGATTATCCTTGCTGATTATATACATTATTTTAATTCTAAAAATAACCTTTTAGATAGATATCATCTTTTATTATATTGGAGGAAACTGAAGTTTTCCAAAATGTTAAAGTACTTTTCCAATGAGCAAGTACATGACAGAGCTATTATTTAAACTCAGATTTGCTTGATCTTAAAGTTCATATTTTTAAATAGGTATAGTGAAATAATCTCTACTTTGAAACCGTTGAAATGAGAAAGGCATTATACAGACAGTATACATTAAATCCTCTAAGAATTAAATCATTCATGACGCAATGAAGTAGGCAATTAATTCTTCCCCTTTTAGAAAATGCTTCACTGACATTAAAAATGAGATGATTTTAAATGATAATTAGGTATTTCCTGGAAGGAAGGGGAGATTGGTCATTCCAAAGATTTATGCTTAAAAACACAAGCTTTTTCAGGATCAAGAATTACTCCATTATGTTAAAAGATATACTTACAAGAATACAACTCTAATTATAATAAGACAATAAGAACAAAAGCTATTGCTGTCATTCAGATGAAAAGAAATTACTGTTATACAAAGAAGTCAGTGTTGGTGGAAATGAAGAGAAAAAAACATGCGAGAAAAGAGTAAGGGATGTGTGGATCATAAAATGAATTTAGTATTGGACGTGTTTGTGAGATTGCTTCAAGATATTCCAATGGAGATGTATGAGAAACTGCTGGAAATAGAGCTCTCCATATCAGAGTGGGGTGGGAGGGAACTTGGAAATCTGATTTGAAAGCCCATCAGTATGTGGGACTGATTGAAATGACTCAGAAACATAATGATGCCTAAGTTATTATTTACAAGATTACAACTAAGTTATTAAAAACTCAGTATTTTTTTTAACTTTTGGGCTAAAGACCCACTTAAAGACAATTGACAAAAATGTGAGTTGGAGATTCATTCTCTAAAAATATTCCTGAAGCTAGAATTTTAAGGTATAAAAGGAAAAACTCCTTAGCATTTCAGTCAGTAAGTGTTACCAATTTATAAAATAGCATTTATGTAAGTAGTATGGAGAAGGAAATGGCAACCCACTCCAGTGCTCTCGCCTGGAGAATCCCATGGACGGTGGAGCCTGGTAGGCTGCAGTCTGTGGGGTCGCGAAGGGTCGGACACGACTGAGCATCTTCACTTTCACTTTTCACTTTCATGCATTGGAGAAGGAAATGGCAACCCACTCCAGTGTTCTTGCCTGGAGAATCCCAGGGACGCGGGAGCCTGGTGGGCTGCCATCTATGGGGTCACACGGAGTCAGACACGACTGAAGTGACTTAGCAGCAGCAGCAGCATGTAAGTAGTAATATCTTCTGGACTAACCAAAATAAATTTTAAATGTCAAAAATTTCAATTGTTTATATGAAAGATTTTCAGAGTGAAGTAAGCCAGAAAGAAAAATACCAATACAGTATACTAACACGTATGGGGTCGCAAAGATTCGGACACGACTGAGTGACTGAACTGAACTGAACACATACATATGAAATTTAGAAAGATGGTAACGATAACCCTGTATGCAAGACAGCAAAAGAGACACAGATGTATAGAACAGTCTTTTGGATTCTGTGGGAGAGGGCAAGGGTGGGATGGTTTGGGAGAATGGCATTGAAACATGTATATTATCATATATGAAATGAATCTCCAGTCCAGGTTCGATGCATAAGACAGGGTGCTCTGGGCTGGTGCACTGGGTTGACCCAGAGGGATGGGATGGGGAGGGAGGTGGGAGGGGGTTCAGGATAGGGAACACATGTACACCCGTGGTGGATTCATGTCAATGTATGGCAAAACCAATACAATATTGTAAAGTAATTAGCCTCCAATTAAAATAAGTAATTGAAAGTGAAGTCGCTCAGTTGTGTCTGACTCTGTCCTATAGACTACAGCCTACCAGGCTTCTCCGTCCATGGGATTTTCCAGGCAAGAGTACTGGAGTGGGTTGCTATTTCCTTCTCCAGGGGATCTTCCTGACCCAGGGATCGAACCAGGGTCTCCCACATTGTAGGCAGATGCTTTACCATCTAAGCCACCAGGGATGTTTAAAAAGTATTCTTATTACATAAATAATGCATACCATTAATCTGGTTAAGAAAAAATGCTCTTGTAAAATCTATAATTCAAATGATCATTGTTACAAATAAAAATTCAACCAAGTAAATTTGAAGATCTAATTGGCTTTGTCAAGTGATTCATGAAGCAGTCAGCATCTCATTTAGCAACTGGAAGAAAACTCTGAAGGTTTGTACAAAATGAGAGAGTTTGGGTTATTTTGTTTTTGTTTCTTTTTTAAGAAGGGTAGGGGAAACTTTCTATTAGCAAAATGAAAGAAACAATTATTTTTAGGCCAGGGCATCTTTTGTGGCGGGGGGAGTTGGGGAGGGATGGAATGGATTTTATCATGTAGATTGCCTCCCTTTAGAATTCCCCAGATAGTTGATTAACATTATTATTTCTGACTTCTCCAGTGGAACAGTAGTAAAGAATCCACCTGCCAACGCAAGATATGTAAGAGAGAGTTTGATCCCTGGGTCAAGAAGATCTCCTGGAGAGGAAATGGCAACCTACTCTAATATTCTTGCTTGGGAAATCCCATGGACAGAGGCGACTAGGGGGCTACAGTCCATGGGGTGACAAAGAGTCAGACATGACAGCTATTGAGCACATATATACTCACATTATTTTTTCTGGACAAGGTCAAAACAGCAGCTAGGTTGGGTATTAAATGTAGATTTGGTGTCATGAAGTGTAGCATGAGTGATGCATTCTGGGCCTGTAGTTTTTCTCTTTAACAGTATGCTATACAAAAAAATAAAAATAACTATGTGGCCTTACAAATATTTTTTTCTATGATGATAGACAGTTAGGCCTTCCCATCATTTTTCCACATGTAAATATAATTGGGCATTTCTTAAAAATATAAAATATAATTGTAAGCAAAAAGTACTTGCCTTAAGTCTAATAATATACATGTCTATCAGTAAATATTGATAAAAGGTTTTTTTTGTTTGTTTGTTTTGTTTTTATGTTTCTATCTGCCCTAAGATCTTTTTTTCCTGAAGTTTGTGTAGTGGAGGTGGTTTAGTCACTAAGTTGACTCTCGCATCCCATTACTGTAGTCTGCCAGGCTCCTCTGTCCATGGGATTCTCCAGGCAAGAATACTGGAGTGGGTTGCCATGCCCTCCTCCAGGGAATCTTCCTTACCCAGGGATTGAACACATTTCTCTTAGTCTCCTTCATTGGCAGGCAGGTTCTTTACCATGAGTGCCACCTGGCAAGCCCAATTGTAAGTTATATCATTTTATAATAAACTGGTAAACTAATAATAAAAGGATTCTCTGAGTTCTGTAAGAGCTATAGCAAGGTAATCAAATTCAAGGAAGAGGTCTTGGAGGTCTCTGATTTATAAGCCAGTCAATAATAAGCAGAGGCAACAACCTGAGCTTGTGATTGTCATTGAAGTAGGGGTGGGAGGAAGTAGGGGACAGTCTTGTAGGACTTAACCCTTAACCTGTGGAATGTGATGCTATGTGGGTAGATAGTGTTGACCTGAAACAAATAGACTGCCACATATTTCTTCAGAAAAGATGAGTTTATTTGGGATCAACAGAGAATTGCAATTCAGGGTCTACAACCATTGTAAGGTATGTGCAAATCCCCCTCGTGAGAAGGGAAAAAGAATACTTTTTACAGAGATGAAAATGAAGTTGGGAAGACTGTATAAACAAAGAGCCCATGGCTTTTCATTGGCTGAGTCCTTGTTGGGAAAAAAGAGGAAACTTTCTTCTTCCTGTTGGGTTCAGCTATTGTCACAGAGTGTGAGAGCTCCCCATTCTAGTCTCCCAGATCTTTTTAATTAAGGTTTCTTTTTGTTCAGTTTTACATTTCCCTCTTTTGACCAAGCTCTTTCTCTGAAAGCATTCTTGTTAATCACGGGTGGAGTTTTCTAATTTTAACAGCTTTTTCCCCTTAATGTTAAGAAAGTCTTTTCCTGGGTATGTGTTGTTGTTCAGTCATTCAGTTGTGTCTGACTCTTTGCAACCCCGTGGGCTACAGCATGCCAGACTCCGTGTCCTTCACTATCTCCCAGAGTTGTCTCAAACTCATGTCTACTGAGTTGGTGATGCCATCCTACAATCTCATCCTCTGCCATCCCCTTCTCCTCCTGACTTCAATCTTTCCCAGCATCAGGGTCTGTTCCAATAAGTTGGCTCTTCCCATCAAGCGGCCAAAGTATTGGAACTGGAGCTTTAGCTTCATCATCAGTCCTTCCAATGAACATTCAGGATTGATTTCCTTTAGGATTGACTGGTTTGATCTTGCTGTCCTGGGTATAATGCCTACATTGGAGGGGAAATGTACCGCTTGGAAACCTATTAGGGTCATATTTGAGTAACAAGGAGGAGTAGGAGGGAGAATTCTCAAGCATTTTTTTAAGTCTAAAGTTTATATATTATCAAGGTCATAAACATTGGAGATCATCTGAAGTGCTATATCATCATCAAAGGTTTGGTAACAAGTTTCTTACAGACCTGGTTGGATATCTTAGGAAACCTATCTCATCTTTATGTTGTCTGCTTCAGTTCTAGGTAGAAAGATTGTCGGTGAAATCTTTACTTTCAGGTCACCAGGTTGTGTGCAGGTGTAGTCAAGGTTCATCACTTTCTTTATGTATGTCAGATGAATCCGAGAGTCTATTCCTTGGAGTTGGCAAAACAAATGTTGATTAGTAGTACTTGATATGGATCTTTTCCATGAGAATGAAGGGAGTTCTTTTGGAGTTTTCCAATAGGTGAAATATACAGCTTGAGAGGTTTGATGCTTAAGCTCTTTGTCCCTGAGGGTCCACTGTAAAAGGACTGATCTACCAAAACATGGTTATTTTTAATACAAGCAGTTAGGCTTTTGTTTATTTGAATCTCTCTCTCTCTCTTTTTTATTAGTTATGAGTCAAAAGAATTAGAAGACAAGTGCATTGCGTATCTTTGACTGTCTCAAAGAGTGAAAGTTTATGAGTTCCGAAAGGGGTGGGTCTGATTTTTGGAAGAAGAAAGGGCCATGCTTTTCTCCAAGCTATTTGGAGGACCTCTATAAATTTTGCCAACTGAGTCTTAATGATGCTGCTGGTGCATTCAACTAAACCAGAGGATTGAGGGTGGCAGGCATAGTGAAAGTGCTGTAAAAACTGCCAAAGAGCTCAGACTTGTTGAAGCATCTGGCCAGTAAAATGGGTTTCTCAATCACTGTGGAATTCAAGGGAAGTTGCCCAGGTAGGGTTGAATTTTTTTTCAAATTTTCTTTTAATTGAAAGATAATTGCTTTATGGAATTTTGTTGTTTTCTGTCAAACATCAACATGAATCAGTATAGGTATACATATATCCTCTCCATCTTGAACCCCCCTCCCATTTCTCTCCCCATCCCACCCCTCTGGATTGTTATAGAGCCCCTGTTTGAGTTCCCTGAGTTGTAACTTCAAAAGGACTTTGGACACAGAAGAGGCAATTAGTAGACTGCCTATTAGGGAAGTCTTTAGGCCCAGTGAAAACACACTGAGCATGACAAAAAACATATTTATACTCCTTGGATGAAGGAAGATATAGGAAACCCATTTGCCAGATTTCAAATGGCCCTTCAGGCAGTTTAAAATGTCTGGGAACAGTACAAACAGGCTTCCCTGGGTTGTATTTTGGACAAGTGAGGTAAGCAATTTTTACAGCCTTGTTAATGTTTTCACACCAATATTGATTCATGAAGGCTTTCATTTTGTCAGTAGACCAATGGCTTCATGGACATACGGTGGTGAGAAACAGGAATTTCAGAGTCTCTGGCAGGAGCAAGATGTTATATGGTCCAAACTCTAGCTTCTGTTTTCTCCAACCAGCAACTGTTGGAGTTCCAATCTTATTTTCTCTTTTCCAAGGTCCATTGTTGGACTTCTTTAGTTGATTTTTCTAAATTATCATTTGAGAAATTACCTTTTTAGACCAGGACAGAGATTTGGCCTGCTGTTGGCACCTTTCAAGGCTGCAATTCTTCCAGAATTATCAGCAATGTGATGTCCCCTAACTTTCAAAGTTAAGTGCAGAATGCCCTGGAATCTCAAATAATAGCTAGAGTGGCATATAAAAGTATTACATTCAATATTTCCTGAAATAGGACCATTTTAAACTTTATTTTCACTGAAAATATGGAGGCCAAGTCACTTCCATAACATTCCAAAATCAGAAGCTACTCCCAAATCATATCTGCTGTCAATATAAATACTTTAAGTTTTGTCTTTGACTAAAATACAAGCCCATGTAAGAGCAGACTCTCTAGGAAACTTTACATCATCCAGACCAGCCTTCAGGATTTATGAGAAATAAGAAGGACTCTCAGTATAACCCCGAGGCCAGGTCAATTATTTTTCTTTCCAAGTTAAGGTAAAAATATATTGATGGCCTCACCAAGTGGAATACCAAAGAATGCACTGCAGAAATCATTTACAGTGAAGAATTTACTTTCAATAGGACTGGATGATAGCAATATATTAAGATTAGAGCAACAGGGTATCAATGTGATAACCAATATTATTTATTACCCAGAGAACCTGGACAAATTTCCACCCTCAGTCCTTAGGTTTTCTCATTGGTAAAATGGGAACATCACAGGGGTTAAAAGGAACAATGAGAGGCTGAGATTTGTAATCTTCTATAATTAGCTTTATGTCTTGAAGGCCTTCTTTACTTCCAGGGTATTGATTAGTTCTTAGAAGAGGTTTTGAGGTGCCTATTTGAATTTTGATGGTAAGTGTCTTGTAAAATTTGCCGTCAGTTGATGATTTTTCTCATAAGGAAAATATGTACCTGATTAGATAGGAACAAGTGATCAGTGTTTCCAGAATCAGCTCTGGTACCATTGTAGCTGATTAAAAGATGTCAAAGGTTTCATCTAGAAGCCTTCAATTGCGGGAGTTGAAAGATTAAGAATTTTTCTGGTCTTTCTTAGACGATGCTTACCTACATTACAAGAAGGCTGATTTGCCAGGTTAACTAAATCTGGTGTGGACATATTTTTACATTTCATCCTGGCCCTTTTAACTAGAAAGTAAAGGACCCGTTTTATTAATAAACACAGAGTTAAAAGCCACTTGAGTGGAATCAACAACTGAATCTGAAGTCAATTGTAATATTCATGAACAGGTTCATCAGACTGTTATGTACAAGCCTGAATTCTCTTCCAATCAGTCTTTGGAGACTCTTAGGACTTGCTCTATGAAGCTACCTGGCGATTGCCCAAGCCCGAGCATATAAAAAGTTAGTGTGCTGGTCTCTCAGCTGTAATTCTAGAAAGTGTTGAGGACTTTCCTAATTGGGAATTTTCATTCACTGCTTGGACTGTCCTTCACCAATAAGCATATGAATCATATAAGTCAGGAAACCAGGTTAAGTTTGAATGATTAAGTTCCTCAGCAAGTCTGTGAGGATCTTTTATTCTTTTGGGAAAGATTTTGACTATGGTTCATACTTCAGCTTTAGTCCAGGCTGTATAAGAAATTGAGTTTATTTAGCCTCTGAATCCTCAGAAGTCCTAATTTAAAAGGTACAGGTTCTGACAAGTTCAGAGGAAAATGGTGTGGGAAAAGTTTTGGAGGAAAGAGAAAGTTTGGTGAGGGAATTAGCATGGGGAATTTGACCGTAGGGTGGAGGTGTAGGCAGTAGAGAAGGGAAGGGAGAAGATGACATTGGAGGTAGAGTCTGGCCTTGAGGAGCCCAGGGACAGAGACAAGATGGGGCCAAATTTGGAGCCTGAGACAAAGAAGCCAGGCAGAAGAACCTGACGCTTTGGAGCCATTTTATCTATCTTTAAGCATCTGCTTGTTCCAGTTAATATTGAAATCTTATTTTACAGAGGGGCAATTTTAGACTTCTGATTACATTTGCTAGCCTCAAAATACCAATTGAAATAAGCATTCAACTCAGTCCTAGACATTTTTGAGCTACTTCAATTTAATTCAGTTTTAAAGAAATTAAATTTGGAGACTTCAAAAAGTCCCAAAAATGACCACTGATATTCTAATTGCCTTTGGTCAGGTCAGTCCTTTTAGTTAGAAACGCACAAGAGGAAGGTTGTGGTTTTTAAATGCTATAAAGTTGGCTGGAGTCCCTGTAAGGCTGGGGTGCCTTCAAAATACTTAGATAACTGGGATCCCAATTTCTAGACACTTTTCCTCTAGAGTAAAGAACAAATTTTAGGCAGCTTATATAGTTTATTGCACTGATAACAATTCAAATAACTTGAGAGCAAACGTCAGTTCAGTTCAGTTCAGTCACTCAGTCGTGTCCAACTCTTTGCAACCACTTGAATCACAGCATGCCAGGCCTCCCTGTCCATCACCAACTCCCGGAGTTCACTCAAACTCATGTCCTTTGAGTCGGTGATGCCATCCAGCCATTTCATTCTTTGTCGTCCCCTTCTCCTCCTGGCCCCAATTCCTCCCAGCATCAGACTCTTTTCCAGTGAGTCAACTTGTTACATGAGGTGGCCAAAGTATTGCAGTTTCAGCTTTAGCATCAGTCCTTCCAATGAACACCCAGCACTGATCTCCTTTAGAATGGACTGGTTGGATCTCCTTGCAGTCCAAGGACTCTCAAGAGTCTTCTCCAACACCACAGTTCAAAAGCATCAATTTTTGGCGATCAGCTTTCTTCACAGTCCAACTCTCATATCCATACCTGACCACTGGAAAAACCATAGCCTTGACTAGATGGACCTTGGTTGGCAAAGTATGATTTCTGCTTTTGAATATGCTATCTAGTTTGGTCATAACTTTCCTTCCAAGGAGTAAGCGTCTTTTAATTTCCTGGCTGCAATCAGCATCCACAGTGATTTTGGAGCCCAAAATATCAAGTCTGACACTGTTTCTCCATCTGTTTCCCATGAAGTGATGGGACCAGATGCCATGATCTTTGTTTTCTGAATGTTGAGCTTCAAGCTAACCTTTTCACTCTCCTCTTTCACTTTAATCAAGAGGCTTTTGAGTTCCTCTTCACTTTCTGCCGTAAGGGTGGTGTCATCTGCATATCTGAGGTTATTCATATTTCTCCTGGCAATCTTGATTCCAACTTGTGCTTCTTCCAGCCCGGCGTTCCTCATGATGTACTCTGCATATAAGTTAAATAAGCAGGGTGGCAATATACAACCTTGACGTACTTCTTTTCCTATTTGGAACCAGTCTGTTGTTCCATGTCCAGTTCTCACTGTTGCTTCCTGACCTGCATACAGGTTCCTCAAGAGGCAGGTCAGGTGGTCTGGGATTCCCATCTCTTTCAGAATGTTCCACAGTTTATTGTGATCCACACAGTCAAAGGCTTTGGCATAGTCAATGAGGCAGAAATAGATGTTTTTCTGGAACTCTCTTGCTTTTTCCATGATCCAGCGGATGTTGGCAATTTGATCTCTGGTTCCTCCGCCTTTTCTAAAACCTGTTTGAACATCTGGAAGTTCACGGTTCATGTATTGCTGAAGCCTGGCTTGGAGAATTTTGAGCATCACTTTACTAGCGTGTGAGATGAGTGCAATTGTGTGGTAGTTTGAGCATTCTTTGGCATTGCCTTTCTTTGGGATTGGAATGAAGACTGACCTCTTCCAGTCCTGTGGCCAGTGCTGAGTTTTCCAAATTTACTGGCATATTGAGTGCAACACTTTGACAACATCATCTTTCAGGATTTGAAATAGCTCAACTGGAATTCTGTCACCTCCACTATCTTTATTCGTAGTGATGCTTTCTAAGGCCCACTTGACTTCACATTTCAAGATGTCTGGCTCTAGGTGAGTGAGCACACCATCGTGATTATCTTGGTCGTGAAGATCTTTTTTGTACAGTTCTTCTGTGTATTCTTGCCACCTCTTCTTAATATCTTATGCTTCTGTTAGGTCCATACCATTTCTGTCCTTTATCGAGCCCATCTTTGCGTGAAATGTTCCCTTGGTATCTCTAATTTTCTTGAAGAGATCTCTTGTCTTTGCTATTCTGTTGTTTTCCTCTATTTCTTTGCATTGATCGGTGTGGAAGGCTTTCTTATCTCTCCTTGCTATTCTTTGGAACTCTGCATTCAGATGCTTATATCTTTCCTTTTCTCCTTTGCTTTTCGCTTCTCTTCTTTTCACAGCTACTTGTAAGGCCTCCTCAGACAGCCATTTTGCTCTTTTGCATTTCTTTTCCGTGGGGATGGTCTTGCTCCCTGTCTCCTGTACAGTGTCACAAACCTCCGTCCATACTTCAACAGGCACTCTATCTATCAGATCTAGTCCCTTAAATCTATTTCTCACTTCCATTGTATAGTCATAAGGGATATGATTTAGGTCTTATATGAATGGTCTAGTGGTTTTCCCTAGTTTCTTTGAGCCATGTTTAGCCAGTCTTAAAAAGTCAGCTTGGTACCAGGGGATAATTTTTGTTTTTTTAGCCAGTATTCCAAGAGACCCTGGCACTGTTTCAGAGAAACAGCTCAGTTTCTGAAAGGATGGGTCAAAACCCAGCCACCTTCAGGAGAAGCAGCCCCTGTTCCAAAGAGAATAGGTGAAGACTAGCCTTTTCATTGAAACAGTCTGATCCCAAATCTGACAGAAGTGCCAAATCAGAAATTGCAAATGCATGCTAAGCAGCTTCAATTTTGTCTGATTCTTTGCTACTCTATGGACTGTAGCCTGCCAGACCCCTCTGGCCATGGGATTCTCCAGGTGAGAATACTGGAGTGTGTTGCTATGAATTCCTCTAGAGGATCTTCCTGACCCAGGGATTGAACCTACTTCTCTTATGTCCCCTGTATCTGGAGGCAGGTTCTTTACCACTGGCACCACCTGGTAAACCTACTTGCATATAAAACAAGGCTTTAACTGGAAGGACAAAACTTTAAATAGATCCCAAATAAATCCTGGAGAGCTTAAAAATGGAAAAAGTTTGCAAGAGATAGGATCCAGGAGAATGACAAACCTTCAGCCTCCATGAGAAAACTAGTGAGTGACAGAGGCTTGGACTTTGGTACCTCACCTGTTTACTCAGCAGAGTTGGAGTCCTCAGGAGTCTTCTCTGGTCTGTATATGGGCCACAAAAATGTTGATCTGAAACCAATAGACAGCTAGATATTTGTCCAGCAAAGATGGATTTATTTGAGATCAGTGGAGAATAAAAATTTGCAAGTTCCCTCAGGGAAAGAGAATGAGAACACTTTTATGGAGGAGGAAAGCAGGTACGGGGAAGCCCGGCAGCTCAGTGGTAAAGAACTCAACTGCTAATGCAAGAGACAGAGGTTCCATCCCTGGGTCAGGAAGATCCCCTGGAGGAAGAAATGACAACCCACCCAAGTATTCTTGCCTGGGAAATTCTATGGACAGAGGAGCCTAGCAGGCTACATTCCATGGGGTTGCAAAACAGTCAGACATCACTGAGCCTGAGTGATTAACCAAGAACAACAACAACAAAGGAGGTTGGGAGTGGACAGTGAACAGAGTCTATGACTTTTCATTTGCCGAGTCCTTGCCAGGAAGAAGATGAGTTTTTCTTCTTCCTCTGTTCCAGGGCATGAGAACTTCCCCTTTCTGATCTCATTCTATATAACAGTGTCAGAATTGAGTTAAAGTGTAATATCGCCAGCTGCAGTCCTGAGAATTGTTTTTTGGTGTGGGGAAATGCCCCACCTCTACTCCAGCCCCACCCCTGACACACTGGTATTGATGTCAGAACCTATTTTAATTTTATTAAAATAGTTATTATTTTGAATAAATTATGAATCACTTTCATTTTAATACATTTTGCATGAATTCTCCTTAAATGTAATAATTATGCACCTGAATATGTATCTAATGGAAAGTGAGCAATCAGAAATCACAATTTTATAAACTGCACATAAATAGAAAATTTAAAACAGATCTAAAGAAAGTTTGAATGGGAAGTAACATACTGATAATGAACAATTCTGATTTACTCCGTTTGTACTTAATTACTTTGACTTTGGCTCATTACAACTGACATTCTAAATATTTTAGCACAGATTGGATTTCTGAAGTTCTGACTTTCCCTTGATTTTTCTTGCCTTCTTGCACATTTTATACATATGTAATAGAACTTAAGAAATAAGTCTGCAAAAGCAATGGCAGTATGTCAGTGAAAATTTTTCCTACTATATTTTTAATATGAAGAAACAAATGCTTTCAACCTTGAAAATATTACTTAAATACAAAGTTGGTAAATTAATATGATTGCCAATTAATGCTTTTCATAAAAAAGTTAAAATTAAATGATAAAAATTAACTGTTGAAAATCACATGAAAATACACAAAATTTTGAATAATTGGCTCACTACTTGTATCTAAGACTATATTTTGGCCAGAAATGACATCTTTTAATGCAAATTACCTCTTGTAAAGAAATGCAGAAACTCATCACAAAATGTGGGAAGTATCCCACTGTATCATGATTTGTTCCATTTTTCTTCTTTTGTATTCTTTGGCCTTGATTGTCTCTTATAAGGAATTTTGGAGTTATTCTTCAGTTGAAGTCTCCATATTTGAACCCTAAGAGTCTAAATGTATTAAAAACAAAGCAAAACTAAAATTAAAAGCAAAACAAAATAAAATTAATAAACAAAGTTTCCTAGGGGTCTTTGTTAACCCTATGGGAATAATGTGACACCACTAACCATTACTTTTGGAACGATGAAGAAGGATCACAAACTCTTAATAAGAACCTGTATTAACTGACCCTTTCAATAAATTACTTTCCTTCCCCATGCAAAATTATCTATCCCAGGGATATCTTTCAAAAGTGTTATACCACTATAGCATAGAGCTCAAACTTCTTAACCAAATCAAGTTGAGTTTATGATATCTCACAATTGTGGATGTCAGTGAACAGAGCTTAGCTAGGTGGTTTTCTATTTCATTTTAACTTTAAGGTTTAAACTTAGGTCACTTGGTAGAATTCCACATTCAGAAGGAGGGTCCAAGATAGCTTTAATAACATGTCTCAAGCCTGGGCTTCAGGAATATCAGGAGGTCTGGACTCAGTTGGAATTATTGAATGGAATGCCTTCTGATGACCTGTTTCGAATGATGGTAGCAGGGTATTTTGGAATTGTTATGTGTTAATCCATAACTCCCAAAGAGAGGCTTCAAAAGATAGAAGGTGGTTCCAGAAATTGGTACAACACTGCTTCTATCTTATTCTATTGGCCAAAGGAGAGACCACTTATGTTTAAAATGAGAGCCAAATAACTTCATGAACATTTTTAATCAGACACAACATACATATATGAAAGGTAGAGTTTTGATAACATATTTGAAACAATCTTCATATTGTAAGTAAGAAATAATGGTTGCAGGTCCCTGAGGGTTTGAGAACTGAAAAGATAAGTTAACCAGAGAAGAGAATGTTTGATGAGGCTGTTAAGGTTTCCTTTGTAGCTAGATGGGTCTATATTTAATATCCTGGTATTGGGGAAGAATTTTCTTCTACATTTTAGTTTTTCCTGGCTGGTCTAAGAATTAGATGGACATAAAATAGCCCAACAGGAGAAAAATCAAACAAAAGTTTAGTAATATGTATAACTGAGAGAGACCTAGGAAAACTGAGTAGCTCACCTAAATGACTGATATTCCTCACTTTAAATATTATCTACAACTAAAGACAAAAAAATATATGAGGAGGTGGGTACAATCAACAGTGAGAAACCTATCAGAGACCATTTATTAAAATTCTTCTCTGTCAATTGCCTTCCTCTTCTGGAGGCTCCAAAAGATTGAAGGTGGTCCCAGAAACTATACAGCATTGCTTCTGCCATGTTATATTGGCCAAAAGAGAGCCCACTTAAGTTCAAAATGAGGCCCAAATAACTTTATGAACATTAATATGGAGATGGAAAAAGAAATCTTTTGTAAATAAATGTTTGCTGGGTCAGGTATCAACAATAAGACACAAAAATAATTTTAATAAATGATCTTTGCTAGGTTCCTCTCTCTCAATTGCACCTTGCTCATACAATAGTTACCTATGGAGATGGCTGCCTTCTTTGAATGGGTCTTCTATCTACATTCTTTCGGCAGCTAGGGGGAAGGTCAAAGGTTATTCCTGAGTCTTTAGGGCCTTGATTATTATTTTTTTTTTAATTTCAGCTCAAAATAATCCACATGCCAAAGAGACATTTTGGTGGGGCATTTTTTTTCCCCTACTGGCTCTGCTACTTGCTAGTTCTTTGAGTTAGAAAAGCTACTCAACATTTCATTCAGTTTCTCATTTGGAAAATGATGATGGTAAAACCTGTTTGGAAAGGTCAGTTTTCATTCCAATCCCAAAGAAAGGCAATGCCAAAGGCAATGCTCAAAGGATGCTACCGCACAGTGGTACTCATCTCACATGCTAGTAAAGCCATGCTCAAAATTCTCCAAGCCAGACTTCAGCCATATGTGAACCGTGAACTTCCAGATGTTCAAACTGGTTTTAGAAAAGACAGAGGAACCGGAGATCAAATTGCCAACATCCGCTGGATCATGGAAAAAGCAAGAGAGTTCTAGAAATACATCTAATTCTGCTTCATTGGCTATGCCAAAGCCTTTGACTGTGTGGATCACAATAAACTGTGGAAAATTCTGAAAGAGATGGGAACACCAGACCTCCTGACCTGCCTCTTGAGAAACCAGTATGCAGGTCAGGAAGCAACAGTTAGAACTGGACATGGAACAACAGACCGGTTCCAAATAGGAAAAGGACTACGTCAAGGCTGTATATTGTCACCCTGCTTATTTAACTTATATGCAGAGTACATCATGAGGAACGCTGGGTTGGAAGAAGCACAAGCTGGAATCAAGATTGCCAGGAGAAATATGAATAACCTCAGATATGCAGATGACACCACCCTTATGACACCACCCTTATGGTGAAGAGGAACTCAAAAGCCTCTTGATGAAAGTGAAAGAGGAGAGTGAAAAGGTTGGCTTGAAGCTCAACATTCAGAAAACAAAGATCATGGCATCTGGTCCCATCACTTCATGGGAAATAGGTGGAAACAGTGTCAGACTTCAGTTTTCTGGGCTCCAAAATCACTGCGGATGCTGATTGCAGCCATGAAATAAAAAGACGCTTACTCCTTGGAAGGAAAGTTATGACCAGCCTAGATAGCATATTAAAAAGCAGAGACCTTACTTTGCCAACAAAAGTCTGTCTAGTCAAGGTTATGGTTTTTCCTGTGGTCATGTATGGATGTGAAAGTTGGACTGTGAAGAAAATGATCGCTGAAGAATTGATGCTTTTGAACTGTGGTGTTGGAGAAGACTCTTGAGAGTCTTTGGACTGCAAGGAGATCCAACCAGTCCATTCTAAAGGAGATCAGTCCTGGGTGTTCATTGGAAGGACTGATGCTCTAGCTGAAACTCCAATACTGTGGCCACCTCATGCGAAGAGTTGACTCACTGGAAAAGACTCTGATGCTGGGAAGGATTGGGTGCAGGAGGAAAAGGGGACGACAGAGAATGAGATGGCTGGATGGCATCACTGACTCGATGGACATGAGTTTGAGTGAATTCTGGGAGTTGGTGATAGACAGGGAGGCCTGGCATGCTGTGATTCATGGGGTCCCAAAGAGTCGGACACTACTGAGCGACTGAATTGAACTGAATCTGTATTAAGATATATCATAATACTTAGCTTTTTCGAGCTTTTTTTTTTTAAATATGGACCATTTTTAAATTCTTTATTCAGTTTGTTGCAATATTACTTTCATTTTATGTTTTGGTTTTTTTGCCAAGAGGCATGTGGGATCTAAACTCCCTGACCAGGGATTGAATCCACACTCCCTGCATTAGAAGGCAAAGTCTTAACCACTGGGCCACTAGGGAAATACCTAGCATAATACTGTGAATATAGTAAACATTCAATGTCTTACACAGTTATTATAGTTGAACTTCTGGTAGGCTGGTAGTAAAAATTTCAGCAAATTAAAGCAGAGGTGTAGGATGAGAAGAAGACACCATCAAGAACAAGTTTAGCTTTATCTTTTAATTGATTTGATGATCTTGTCAACTACTAATTGGCACTTACCTAGAGCATTGACAATGACTGAAGAACGAAAGTATTTGCATCTGCCTGTACGGAAATTGAACCCCTTGCAGCTATAGCTCTTGACCTTCAACAACCCCTGAGGGAGTTCAGGGTGGAGTGAGGCACTCTGTACTCCAGGGAATCTGGTGGGGCAGGTCTTTAAATAGTTGGATGTTTTACTTCAGTTCAGTTCAGTCGCTCAGTCGTGTTTGACTCTTTGGGACCCCATTAATCACAGCACGCCAGGCCTCCTTGTTCAATACCAACTCCTGGAGTTCACTCAAACTGATACCCATCGAGTCGGTGATGCCATCCAGCCATCTTATCCTTTGTCGTCCCCTTCTGCTCCTGCCCCCAATCCCTCCCAGCATCAGAGTCTTTTCCAACGAGTCAACTCTTCGCATGAAGTGGCCAAAGTATTGGAGTTTCAGCTTTAGCATCAGTCCTTCCAATGAACACCCAGGACTGATCTCCTTTATATGGACTGGTTGGATCTCCTTGCAGTCTAAGGGACTCTCAAGAGTCTTCTCCAACACCACAGTTCAAAAACGTCAATTCTTTGGCAATCAGCCTTCTTCACAGTCCAACTCTCACATCCATACATGACTATGGGAAAAACCATAGCCTTGACTAGAAGGACCTTGTTTGGCAAAGTAATGTCTCTGCTTTTTAATATGCTATCTAGGCTGGTCATAACTTTCCTTCCAAGAAGTAAGCGTCTTTTAATTTTATGGCTGCAATCAGCATCCACAGTGATTTTGGAGCCCAAGATATCAAGTCTGACACTGTTTCTCCATCTGTTTCCCATGAAGTGATGGGACCAGATGCCATGATCTTTGTTTTCTGAATGTTGAGCTTCAAGCTAACCTTTTCACTCTCCTCTTTCACTTTCATCAAGAGGCTTTTGAGTTCCTCTTCACTTTCTGCATAAGGGTGGTGTCATCTGCATATCTGAGGTTATTCATATTTCTCCTGGCAATCTTGATTCCAGCTTGTGTTTCTTCCAACCCAGCGTTCCTCATGATGTACTCTGCATATAAGTTAAATAAGCAGGGTGGCAATATACAACCTTGACGTACTCCTTTTCCTATTGTCAGCTCCTGGTCTTGTTTTTGCTAACTGTATACAGCTTCTCCATCTTTGGCTGAAAGAATATAATTAATCTGATTTCGATGTTGACCATCTGGTGATGTCCATGTGTATAGTCTTCTCTTGTGTTGTTGTATATCTACTACTTTGGGCAGGAATCCCTTAGAAGAAATGGAGTAGCCATCATGGTCAACAAAAGAGTCTGAAATGCAGAACTTGGATGCAATCTTAAAAACTACAGAATGATTTCTGTTCGTTTCCAAGGCAAACCATTCAATATAACAGTAATCCAGGCCTATGCCCCAACCAGTAATGCTGAAGAAGCCGAAGTTGAACGGTTCTATGAAGACCTACAAGACCTTTTAGAACGAACACCCAAAAAAGATGTCCTTTTCATTCTAGGGGACTGGAATGCAAAAGTAGGAAGTCAAGAAACACCTGGAGTAACAGGCAAATTTGGCCTTGGAGCACGAAATGAGGCAGGGCAAAGGCTAATAGAGTTTTGTCAAGAGTACGCACTGGTCATAGCAAACACCCTCTTCCAACAACACAAGAGCACTCGTCTTACACGCTAGTAAAGTCATGCTCAAAATTCTCCAAGCCAGGTCAGCAATACATGAACCGTGAGCTTCCAGATGTTCAAGCTGGTTTTAGGAAAGGCAGAGCAACCAGTGATCAAATTGCCTACATCTGCTGGATCACGAAAAAAGCAAGAGAGTTCCAGAGTAGGATGTTTAGAGGAACAGATTTCATGGTCTCAATCCCTGCATCTCCTCGTATCTAAAGAAGCACTAAATCTCTTCATGGTGACATCAGATCCTCATGACTAACAAAATAACCTTTTGTAAAATGATTGCTTCATGGTATTTTTGGGGGACTGTATAATTTCTTTGGTTCTGTCTTGCCACAGCAAAGACTTGAAATGTTGGACCAGTGTCACAGCTCAGTTACAGCTAAGTTTTATTTGATAGACCAGTGTTACAACTTTGTTACAGATCAGTTTTATTGGCAAGCAAAGGAAAATACATTCTCGAGGTGTGAGGGTGGACCAATCCAAAAGAAGAGAGACAATCAATTTTAGCTCCTCTTTCTATGTTTTTTTTTTTTTTTCCTCCTCCCCTTGAGCCAGTCCTATGTGAACTGGGCTAGCCAGGAGGGCTGTTTATTTCACCTGAGGTTCTCACTCCAGTCCTCGGATTTTCTCTTGTTCTACTTTTGTGGGCTTTTCCTTTCTTTGTCTTTTAGCCACTGCCACTTTGGACTCCTTTTTCCTATTCTAACTGCCTAAAAGTATTGAACTCCCCTTTCACCAAAACCTTATATATTGAGCTCCCCCCACTGCCACTTTGGAGCAATCTCTCAGAGCTATCTGAGATGCTGCCTCTCAGGCTGGAGTCCTCATTCTGCTCCAAATAAAATGTGACTCACAACTCTCAAGCTGTGCATCATTTTTAGTTGACAATCTCGACAATCAAATCTACTATCCTACTTAACTGTGAACAATACGCTGGATTGTGTCATTCAGTGTAAAAATCTGTATGATTAATAAGTTAAGAACCAGCAATATTTTATAAAATTGGGGGCATGTTAAAAATTAAACCAATTGTAGAAATTACCATTTGGAGATGAAATAATACTTTAAAATTAATCTTAGCACAATAGATGCTAAAATGTATTTGTAAAGGTGGAACAATTTTGAAAGTGTCTTTTTCTATAAGGCAAATACTGAAGAAAAGTCTAAACCTTCCCTTCAGTTCAGTTCAGTTCGGTTCAGTCGCTCAGTCGTGTCTGACTCCTTGCCACCCCATGAATCACAGCACGCCAGGCCTCCCTGTCCATCACCAACTCCCGGAGTTCACTCAAACTCAGGTCCATCGAGTCGGTGATGCCATCCAGCCATAATCTTTAGGATTCTTCCCTGTGCATATATAATATTCTTTAAATAATACACATAAAACCAGATCAATATAATCCTTTTAGGAATTAATATTCTGATGATAAACTTTTTCAGACATTTTAAAACTACTTTCCAAACTTAATTTACATAGCAACATTTTAAAATCCCACTTAACCCTAACCTAATGTTAATTCATTTGCTCACAAGTAAACTTGGTGTAGCCCAAAGAAATTATGAGAAGCCACTTACTCTGATTAAACTCTTAGTGTTTTCATAGAAATCTACTTTATTGGAAAACAATATTCCAAGAAATCGCCTAAATGTTCCTTTCGCTAATACCACTTGAATGCTGTTGGTCCTAAGGAAAAACTTAGAGAGATATAAAAAGTTAATTAGATATGGCACAGGCAAATGATTATGATATTTAGTTAGCAGTATTCCTTAAATTGGCACGATATGTAACTGAATATGTAGCTTAATGGCTTTGTTATTAATCAATTCTTAATGTAAATAGTTTGAAGTTCTCGTTTTGTAATGTTCATTATAAATACTCCCTGTGGGAATCACAACTTTATTTCATTAAAACTCCTGCCTGCTGCTAATTGCTGCTAGGAAAACATGCACAAATTAATTGTGTTTTAGAAGCTAATGATGTAAATTTAAAAGCATCTGCATTGATTGGGTAACTGCTATATTGTAGATCATTCTTTCTCACTGTGATGAATGGCATACAGTAGTTGATAACACTGACCTGTTTTAAATCAATAAGTCTTGGTTAGTAAGTCTTACTACTGTAGAGGTTAAAATATTTGTTTGAAACTGCTGTGTTTATTATGTCAACTGAGACAAAATATGAATTTAGGGCATGGGCAATTAATTTGCAAGTTTTAATGACTTTTCTTGTGTGAAATTATCATTAGTCTCTAACAAGGATGACTGATGAATTAGTATTTGTATTTTAAAAAGAGAATCTGAAATTAAAAAAAAGTCAGAAATATAGTCCTGTTTATTGACAATTCCTCCCTAATTCCTGTTGTAAAAACTGGTCTGTCCAAAATGCACCATAAGAGATGAATTTAAACCCCAAATATTAAGATGCTGGACTCAAAGGGACAAACAACACTGGCTTTCAACTGTAGATTGATACCAATGAGAAGAAATCTTTTTATCAGAAACTGACTTCAGTTCAGTTCAGGTGCCAGTCATGTCCAAATTTTTGTGACATGATGAACTGCAGCATATCAGGCTTCCCTATCCTGCACTATCTCCTGGAACTTTCTCAGACTCATGTCGATTGAGTCCGTGATGCTTTCCAACCATCTCATCTTCTGTCATCCCCTTCTCCTCCTGCCTTCAGTCTTTCCCAGCATCAGGGTCTTTGAAATGAGTCAGTTCATCGCATCAGGTGGACAAAGTATTGGAGTTTCAGCTTCAGCATCAGTCCTTCCAATGAATATTCAGGACTGATTTCCTTTAGGATGGACTGGTTGAATCTCCATGCAGCCCAAGGGAATCTCAAGAGTCTACTCCAACACCACAGTTCAAAAGCATCTGGTGCTCAGCTTTCTTTCTAGCCTAACTCTCACATCCATACATGACTACTGGAAAAACCACAGCTTTAACTAGCTGGACCATTGTTGGCAAGGTAATGTCTCTACTTTTTATACGCTGTCTAGGTTGGTCATAGCTTCTCTTCCAAGGACCAAGCATCTTTTAATTTCATAGCTGCAGTCACCATCTACAGTGATTTTGGAGCCCCCCAAAATAAAGTTTCTCACTGTTTCCATTTTTTCCTCATCTATTTTCCATGAAGTGATGGGACCATATGACATGATCTTAGTTTTCTGAATGTTGAATTTTAAGCCAGCTTTGTCACGCTCCTCTTTCATTTTCATCGACAGGCTTTAGTTCTTCACTTTTTGCCACAAGGCTGGTGTCATGTGCAGCTTTGAGGTTATTGATATTTCTTCCGACAATCTTGATTCCAGCTTGTGCTTCATCCATCCTGGCATTTCACATGATGTACTCTGTATATAAGTTAAGTAAGCAAGGTGACAGCAAAAAGGCAATGGCACCCCACTCCAGTACTCTTGCCTGGAAAATCCCATGGACGGAGGAGCCTGGTGGGTTACAGTCCATGGGGTCGCTAAGAGGCAGACACGACTGAGTGACTTCACTTTCACTTTTCACTTTCTTGCATTGGAGAAGGAAATGGCAACCCACTCCAGTGTTCTTGCCTGGAGAATCCCAGGGATGGGGGAGCCTGGTGGGCTACTGTTTATGGGGTCGCACAGAGTTGGACAAGATTGAAATGACTTAGCAGCAGCAAGAAGGGTGACAATATACAGCCTTGGCATACTCCTTTCCCGATTAGGAATCAGTCTGTTGTTTCATCTGGCTCTAACTGTTGCTTCTTGACCTGCATACAGATTTTTCAGGAGGCAGGTAAGGTGGTCTGGTAGTCCCATCTCTTTAAGTATTTTCCACAATTTGTTGTGATACACACAGTCAAAGGCATTAGTGTAGTCAAAGAAGCAGATTTTTTAAAAAACTCTCTTGCTTTTTTGATGATCCAGTAGACATTGTCAACTTGATCTCTGGTTCCTCTGCCTTTTTTAAATCCAGTTTGAACAATTGGAAGTTCTTGGTTCGCGTACAATTGAAGTCTCGCTTGGAGAACTTTAAGTATTACTTTGCTAGCATATGAGATGAATGTAATTTTGAGGTAGTTTGAGCATTCTTTGGCATTGCCTTTCTTTAGGATTGGAATGACCTTTTTCAGTCCCATGGCCACTGCTGAGTTTTCCAAATTTGCTGGCATATTGAGTGCAGCACTTTCACAGCATCATCTTTTAGGATTTGAGACATCTCAGCTGGAATTCCATCACCTCCACTAGCTTTGTTTGTAGTCATGATTCTACAGCCCACTTGACTTCACATTCCAGGATGTCTGGCTCTAGGTGAGTTATCACACCATCATGGTTATCTGGGACACTAAGATCTTTTTTGGTATAGTTCTTCTGTGTATTCTTTCAACCTCTTTTTAATATCTTCAGCTTCTTTAGGTCCATACAGTTTCTGTCCTTTATTGTGCCCATCTTTTCATGAAATATTCTCTTCGTATCTCTAATTGTCTTGAAGAGGTCTCTAGTTTTTCTCATCCTATTGTTTTCCTCTATTTCTATGCTTTGATCACTTAGGAAGGGTATCTTATCTCACCCGTTCATTGGAAGTTTGCATTCATATGGTTGTATTTTTCCTTTTCTCCTTTGCCTTTAGCTTCTCTTCTTTTCTCACAATTTGTAAACCTCCTCAGACAACCATTTTGCCTTTTTGCATTTATTTTCTTGGGAAGGGTTTTGATCACAGCACCCTGTACAATGCTATGAAACTTTGTCCTAGGAAATTGACTTACAGACCTAAAAAGCAAACTTATTGTTACCAAAGGGGAAAGGTAGAGGGGGAGATAAATTAGGAGGTTGGGATTAACATATACAGAATACTATATATAAAATGTTTTTGTTGTTCAGTCACTAAGTCGTGTCTGATTCTTTTCAACCCCATGGTCTGCAGCATGCCAGGCTCTGCTGTCCTCTACTGTCTCCCAGAGTTTGCTCAAATTCATGTCCATTGAGTCAGTGATGTTATATAACCATCCCATCCTCTGTTGATCCTTTCTCCTTTGCCTTCAATCTTTCCCAGCATCAGGGTCCTTTCCAATGAGTCAGCTCTTCACATCAGATGGACAAAGTTTCAGCATTAGTTCTTCCAATGAATATTCAGGGTTGTATTCTTTTAGGATTGACTGGTTTGATTTCCTTGCAGTCTAAAGGACTCTCGAGAGTCTTCTCCATCACCATAGTTTGAAAGCATCAATTCTTTGGCACTCAGCCTTCTTTACAGTCCAGCTCTCACATCTGTACATGACTACTGGAAAAACCAAAGCTTTGACTATATGGACCTTTGTTGTCAAAGTGATGTCTCTGCTTTGTAATATGCTATCAAGGTTTTTCATAGTTTTCCTTCCAAGGATAAAGCATATTTTAATTTCATGTGTGCTGTCATCATCCACAGTGATTTTGGAGCCCAAGAAAATAAAATCTGTCACTGCTTCCAAATAGACTTACTATATATGATCTGTTTTAGAGTAAAGGGAAATTTACTCAATACTCTGTATACTGTATCTAGTAGGTCCTATGTGTTCAGTTGTTCAGTCATGTCTGACTCTTTTTGGCTGCATGGACTGTACTATGTAGACTACTGTACAGGCTACTCTGTGTATGGAATTTTCCAGGCAAGAATACCGGAGAGGGTTACCATTTCTTTCTCCAGGAGATCTTTCCAACCCAGGAATCAAACCACCATCTTTTGCATCTCCTACATTGGCAGAGAGTTCTTTACCACTAGTGCACATGGGAAGCCTAGTAGGTCTTACATAGTAGGTCTGTTTTATATATAGTAGTGTGTATATTGCAAAATAATTTGAAAAAAGAATATATATATATATATATATCCCTTGGAGTGGGAAATGGCAACCCACTCTAGTATTCTTGCCTGGGAAATCCCATGGACAGAGTAGCCCGACTAGCTACAGTCCTTGGAGTTGAAAAGAGTCGGACATGACTGAGCAACTGAGCATTCAGACATGCAAATGTGTAAAATTAAATCACTTTGCTGTGAACCTGAGAAACACACATTTTAAGTCAACTGTACTCCAATAAAAAATAATAATTTTACAAAAAACAAATCTATTTATATTGTCAGCTGATTGCTGATGTCTTAGCTTGTGATCTCCACAATATTTTAGAATAATAAGACCAGCTGTCAGTAGGGTAGATGAATAAGAATAATATAAGCAGATATATCTTTATACTTTGATAAAATAATATTTGTTTAAGATGTTTTTATTGGTTTTGGATGGTAGTGTGTCTATAACTTTTTTGCTTTTGTTTTTTATTCAATTGTTTGATAATGAGATAAAGTTATACCTATTTCACAACCTTTGCCTTGCACTAATCCTTACAATGTTTTTGTGAAATTGGCTACATACATTTCCTGGCAAACATTTTCCCCATTTATATATCTATATTTTTCTTGTGTTTGCATTTTCCTTATGTTTTCTGAAGTGTTCAGTTCAGTTCAGTCTCTCAGTCGTGTCCGACTCTTTGCGACCCCATGACTCACAGCACGCCAGGCCTCCCTGTCCATCACCAACTCCCGGAGTTCACTCAAACTCACCTCCATCGAGTCGGTGATGCCATCCAGCCATCTCACATTCTCTGCCGTCCCCTTCTCCTCCTGCCCCCAATCCCTCCCAGCATCAGAGTCTTTTCCAATGAGTTAGGTTTTTAAAAATCAATTCTCTCAAGATATAATTGACTTATAAGAGGAATCCATTTTTAATGTACAGCTGAATAAATTTTGTTAAAACATATAATCATCACAAGAAACAGGTGTGGAACATTTCCATCACTCCAGGAAGTTCTTTTCCACTCTTTTCAGAAGTATGCCTGTCTTTTACGCTGGGCAACCATTTTTCTGTCACTATAGATTGGTTTTGCCTGTTTGAGAATATTATATAAATGGAATTGTACAGTATTCATTTTCAGCTTCCTTTGATTAACATAATGCTTTTAGGATTAATTCATTTTCTTTTCTATATTAGTAAGCTTTTATTTTATTTTCTGTTTTTGTCTTCACTTCTCACTGTTGTGCAGTATTTCATTACTTGAATAGGCCAAAATTTCTTTATCCATTCACCTGTTGGTAGACTTTTAGGTTCTTTCCAGGTTGGAAATATTGTGAGTAAAGCTTCTATAAACATTCCTGTGGAAGTTTTAATGTGTAAAATTATTTTCCTTTATTTCAAAATGTTTAGGAGTGCAATTCTTATGTCATATAGTTAGTGTATCCTAACTTTCTAAGATCAACAGTTTCCAAGGCTGAATCACCAGCAATGTTTGAGAATCTCATACATTGTTATTTCATTTTTTAAAAAATTTAGCCATTCTCATGAATAGGTGGTGATATCATGTTTTTCTTAATTGATACTTACCAGATGACTTTGATGTTGACCGTATTTCATGTACTTATTAACTATTCATATACATTCTTTTGTGACATCTCTATTCATCTTTTGTCAGTTTTTAACTGTTTTCTTATTGAGATGTAATATCTCTTTGGGCTTCCCTGGGGCTCAGTGGTAAAGAATCATCCTCCCAATGAAGGAGATGTGGGTTCAATCCCTGGGTTGGGAAGATCGCCTGGAGAGGCAAATGTCAACCCACTCCAGTATTCTTGCCTGGAAAATCCCACAGACAGAGGAACCTGGTGGGCTACAGTCCATGGGGTTGCAGAGTCAGACACTAACACCCTGGCCTGTATTTCTTTGAACTTCTTTCCCTATTCTTGTGTTTGTGTCTTCACACCTGTCTCAGCCAGTCACTCACTCAATGCCCCGTTGCCACTGTCTAGAACCCCTCCATGACTCTGTTCCAATTATTCTGCTCTCTGACCACCACATCCTTTCTTATTAAGCTAGCTCCTCCTGACACAAGATTCTGACATCATTCAACCCCACAGGGATGCCAATGCATTAATTCTACCAACATTTCATGCTCCTTCAGCTCCCTTATATATTTAACTCCCTTCTTTGTCCAGATAAATTCTATAGGAAATAACAACATTGTCTCACTCCCTCGTACATAACTTCAGTACTTGAGTACCGCTCTCATTTTCTTGTGGCTCCAACCTGTTAAATCTCATCACTCCTTTATCTTTTTCTATTCCAATGTGGATTACCTGAGACCCTTTGAACTGAATGCACTTTCCCCAGATGTATTTAAAGTTGCTCTTTTACCTTCTGTAACACTTGATAAAGTGTTATTTATTTAGGGCCTGCTCTTTCCCCTTTTAAAATATTGCAGCATTCTTCTCTCATACTTGAGTTTCGTATTCACTTTTTGTCCTGTTCTGCTATATTTTCCTTCATGATAGTTACCCTTTCTAATATGTTATCCTTTATTTTATTGATCTACTAATATCCCTTCTTTATCCTCTCTGATATAACATAAGATGTGATCTCTAGCTACCATTGTCTGGAATTCTTGTTTGTTTATTTTTCATGGAGGTATTCTCAGTTCCTAGAACAATGTTTGGTTCATAGAAGTAATTTAATACATATGAAACCATATATTCAATAAATGAATGAACAAAAGCAAATTGCCTCCAATAACTGTTACTTGTAGCACAGCCAGTCCTGACTTGGGCAAAAATGAGCCTTTCTCCTTCAAGATATTTGTGAGAATTTTCAAGTGTTTCCCAATGCTGAAATAATTCCTAAATGGAGGTATCAGTACTGAAATCTCAGATATATATATATGGACTGCGAGATCAAACCAGTCAATCCTAAAGGAAATCAATCCTGAATATTCATTGGAAGGACTGATGCTGAAGCTGAAGCTCCAATACTTTGGCCACCTGATGTAAAGAGCCAACTCACTGGAAAAGGCCCTGATGCTGGGAAAGATTGAAAGCATCAGGAGAAGGGAATGACAGAGGATGAGATGGTTGGATGGCATCACTGACTCAATGGATATGAGTTTGAGAAAGCTCTGGGAGATGGTGAAGGACAGGGAAGTCTATTGAGCTGCAGTCCATCAGGTCACAAAGAGACAGACATGACTGAGTGACTGAAAAATTATATAGATAGATAGACAGAGATATAAATTCTTTCCACTGGATTATTTTGCCTCAGAGTAAATTTATTTTCATTTGATGCTTAACTGAGAAAATATTTGTCCTACAGAATTTGTGATACATTTCTATAATAATGAAATAATACATTTCTCAAATTTCTATAATAGAGAAAGTATAATGATATAAAATGATTCAATTCATTTCCAGGCAACTTTCAGAAAGAGGAGAGAATTCTGTGAAATAAAAGTATGTATGTTATTTCCTAGGTATGATGATTTGCTATAATTGCCCTGTTGGAATTTTAACAAGATCTTGGAAGCAAAGGGAATTTGTTTAAAAAGAGTATTGTCTGTCTATCATCTATAGCAAGGTGCTTTGTTGTAACAATTTACTTTGTAACACCATGTTCAACACAGTACAAACGACTACTACAGATATAGTATATAGATTATACAGACTCCAGAAAGTTCACATTCTTGAGCCTATGCATGTAGATGTCTTCTTTATATATTTATATGTTATTGCCGAATTCAGACTGAAATTGAAGAAAGTAGGGAAAACCACTAGACCATTCAGATATGACCTAAATCAAATCCCTTATGATTATACAGTGGAAGTGAGAAATAGATTTAAGGGACTAGGTCTGATAGATAGAGTGCCTGATGAACTATGGATGGAGGTTCATGACATTGTACAGGAGACAGGGACCAAGACCATCCCCATGGAAAAGATATGCAAAAAAGCAAAATGGTTATCTGAGGAGGCCTTACAAGTATCTGTGAAAAGAAGAGAAGCGAAAAGTAGAGAAAAGGAAAGATATAAGCATCTGAATGCAGAGTTCCAAAGAATAGCAAGAAGAGATAAACAAGACTTCTTCAGCGATCAATGCAAAGAAATAGAGGAAAACAACAGAACGGGAAAGACATGAGATCTCTTCAAGAAAATTAGAGATACCAAGGGAACATTTCATGCAAAGATGGACTCAATAAAGGACAGAAATTGTGTGGATTTAACAGAAGCAGAAGATATTAAGAAGAGGTGGCAAGAATACACAGAAGAACTGTACAAAAAAGATCTTCATGACCAAGATAATCACGATGGCGTGATCACTCACCTAGAGCCAGACATCCTGGAATGTGAAGTCAAGTGGGTCTTAGAAAGCATCACTACGAACAAAGCTAGTGGAGGTGATGGAATTCCAGTTGAGCTATTTCAAATCTTGAAAGATGATGCTGTGAAAGTGCTGCACTCGTTATGCCAGCAAAATTGGAAAACTCAGCAGTGGCCACAGGACTGGAAAAGGTCAGTCTTCATTCCAACCCCAAAGAAAGGCAATGCCAAAGAATGCTCAAACTACCACACAATTGCACTCATCTCACACGCTAGTAAAGTGATGCTCAAAATTCTCCAAGTCAGGCTTCAGCAATATGTGAACCATGAACTTCCAGATGTACAAGCAGGTTTTAGAAAAGGCAGAGGAACCAGAGGTCAAATTGCCAACATCCGCTGGATCATGGAAAAAGCAAGAGAGTTCCAGAAAAACATCTATTTCTGCTTCATTGACTATGCCAAAGCCTTTGACTGTGTGGATCACAATAAACTGTGGAACATTCTGAAAGAGATGGGAATACCAGACCACCCGACCTGCCTCTTGAGAAACCTGTATGCAGGTCAGGAAGCAACAGTCAGAACTGTACATGGAAGAACAGACTGGTTCCAAATAGAAAAAGGAGTACGTCAAGGTTGTATATTGTCACCTTGCTCATTTAACTTATATGCAGAGTACATCATGAGGAATGATGGGCTGGAAGAAGCGCAAGCTGGAATCAAGATTGCTGGGAGAAATATCAATAACCTCAGATATGCAGATGACACCACCCTTATGGCAGAAAGTGAAGAGGAACACAAAAGCCTCTTGATGAAAGTGAAAGAGGCACGTGAAAAAGTTGACTTGAAGCTCAACATTCAGCAAACTAAGTCATGGCATTTGGTCCCATCACTTCATGGGAAATAGATGGAAAAGCAGTGGAAACAGTGTCAGACTTCATTTTTTTGGGCTCCAAAGTCACTGCGGATGCTGATTGTAGCCATGAAATTAAAAGACACTTACTCCTTGAAAGGAAAGTTATGACCAACCTAGATAGCATATTCAAAAGCAGAGGCATTACTCTGCCAACAAAGGTCCATCTAGTCAAGGCTATGGTTTTTCCAGTGGTCAGGTATGGATGTCAGAGTTGGACTGTGAAGAAATCTGATCGCCGAAGAATTGATGCTTTTGAAGTGTGGTGTTGGAGAAGACTTGAGAGTCCCTTGGACTGCAAGGAGATCCAACCAGTCCATTCTAAAGGAGATCAGTCCTGGTGTTCATTGGAAGGACTGATGCTAAAGCTGAAACTGCAATACTTTGGCCACCTCATGCGAAGAGTTGACTAACTGGAAAAGACTCTGGTGCTGGGAGGGATTTGGTGCAGGAGGAAAGGGGGACGACAGAGAATGAGATGGCTGGATGGCATCACTGACTCGGTGGACATGAGTTTGAGTGAACTCCGGTCGTTGTTGATGGACAGGGAAGCCTGGCGTGCTGTAATTCATGGGGTTGTAAAGATTCGGACATGACTGAGCAACTGAACTGAACTGAACTGAGTATATGTATGGGTGATTACGTAGCTGGTAGCAGTTTGACTGATGTTTAGAATAGCTTCATATTCCTTTAGTAAATTTCTCTCCACATTGCTAATTAAAACATCAATGGCTAGTCTAAAAGGTATTAAATCAGTGAGAAATGTTCAAATATCTTATTAGACACTCAAAATATTCAATTGTGCTAACTGAGGTGATTCATGTAGCACTATATTTTTTCTTATGAGTCTTAAAAAATCTTGATGGAATGTGTATTAAACCACAAGTATTTCCTAAACCTTTGCAGATTTTCACCTTCCTGGCAGCATTTCTTCCTGCACACAGTGAAATGGCAATTAATTTTAAAGTCCAAAATAAAGACCCCCAAATATCTTTCTCTTAATGATAAAGGAGGAGAAGTTGGTAATATTTTCTCCAGTATTGTTTTACCACTTGGTTAATGAATGTAACCATGATGGCTAATTGCTTTCTAGAGTTTAGAAAAATTATTTGCAATCTTATATCCTATTCTTTTTTAAAGTTAGGGCTTCCCGGGTGGCTCAGCGGTAAAGAATCTGCCTGCATTACAGGAGATGTAGGAAACTGGTTTCTTATTTCTGGGTCAGTATGACCCCCTGGAGGAAGAAGTCACAACCTGCTCCAGTGTTTTTGCCTGGAAAACCCTGTGGACAGAGGAGGACTATAATCCTCGTGGACTATAGTCCATGGGGTTACAAAGGCTCAGACTTGACTGACAGACTGAGTGCTCACTTCTAAAGAGAGATTAGTTCAACTCACCAATTTCAGACATGAACTGCAGGATAATTAAGTGGTGGTTGAAGTTAATAGATCTTTTTTTGAAAAATAAATAAATCCCATTTAGAACAATCATTGAGATTCAGGAAATTTGTTAATTTTGATCATCTCAAACTAATTGGATTGGCACTGTATGAGATTTGAAGAACGGACTCAAATTTAACTTATTGGGTTAAACACTGACTAATAATTCTAAAAGTATCTTGAGCAGTGTGAGAGTTTGAATAATGCCCGTCCCCCCAATATATTGAAATCCTAATATCTAACACACATGAATGTAACCTTCCGTTCTGTTCCATCGCTCAGTCGTGTCCGACTCTTTGCGACCCCGTGGACTGTAGCCTACCAGGCTTCTCTGTCCATGAGATTCTCCAGGCAAGAATACTGGAGCGGGTTACCGTTTTCTTCTCCAGGGGATCTTCCCGACCCAGGGATCGAATCCGGGTTTCCCGCATTGGAGGCAGACGCATTAACCTCTGAGCCATCAACCTTACATGGCAAAAAAGATACTTATCAGGTGTGATTAAGTTAAGGATCTTAAGAGGAGATTATCCTGTATTACCTGAGTGTGCACGACATGAAATCAAATATCTCTTATATGGGGAGAGAGAGAGATTAGACACAGAAAAGAAGACCGAATGACCAAAGTAGATGAAAGCAGAGGCAGATAAAAATGGTTCTCTGCTTGCTTTGATGCTGGAAGAACGGGCCATGATTTATGTCCCCATTCTTTGCATACCTGTGTCACGACATCTAGTTACTGTCACCCATGAAGTGGTTCTTTTGTTTTCTACTATGATAGGGAGAGATTGGGAGGACTATCCTTACTGTGGAAAGCCTGATTTTACTACCAAAAATATCTAGAATGATTATAATTCTGATTTTAAGATGTCTCTGGAATTGTTTTTTCACAGTTCTGAATATTTGACAGTGATGTGGTCCAGGACCCATTGCCTCGAAATATGACACTGGTGTTTTGAATATTTTAAAACTCAAAGAGTTTGAGAAAACAGTAGAAGCAGGAAGGTCATCAGCCTCCCCTTTCTTCTCCCTTCTTTCCTGAAACAGGTCATGAAACCTTCTTGTGAAGGGCATCCTCTATATACTCAGAAGGAAGGAGCATCCATATCTCAGAAGACCAAAGGATGCCAGAAAGAATCCTAACAAGTAGGCTTGTTTAGTTTCTCCAAGATTACTGCAATTCCTCCATACTACTCAACCTATCTCCTTTACCACTGCCCAAGATCATCAAACCTAGCATAAAAATACACAGCTCTGTTTCTTTGGGTCTTTATCACCCTATTAATTTTCCTATGTTATATAAAATTTATCTTACATAAACTTATATGATTTTCTCCTGATCTGGCTTTGTCAGTTTAACTCTCAGACCCAATCAGAGACACTAAGAGGGTCAAGGAAAACTTTTTACTTTCCTACAAGAGTAAAGAGGCTGTTTGTTATGACCAGTGCGTTCTCGTGGCAGAACGCTATTATTCTTTGCCCTGCTTCATTCTGTACTCAAAGGTCAAATTTGCCTGTTACTCCAGGTGTTTCTTGACTTCTTACTTTTGCATTCAAGTCCCCTATGATGAAAAGGACATATTTTTTAGGTGTTAGTTCTAGAAGATCTTGTAGGTTTTCATAGAACTGTTCAACTTCAGATTCTTCAGCATTACTGGTCGGGACATAGACTTGGATTACTGTGATATTGAATGGTTTGCCTTGGAAATGAACAGAGATTATTCTGTCATTTTTGAGATTGCATCCAAGTACTGCATTTTAGACTCCTTTGTCAACTATGATGGCTACTCCATTTCTTCTAAGGGATTCCTGCCCACAGTAGTAGATATATGGTCATCAGAGTTAAATTCACCCAATCCAGTTCAACTTAGTTTGCTGGTTCCTAGAATGTCGATGTTCACTCTTGTCATCTCCTGTTTGACCACTTCCAATTTGCCTTGATTCGTGGACCTAACATTCCAGGTTCCTACGCAATATTGCTCTTTACATCATTGGACCTTGCTTCTATCACCAGTCCCATCCACAGCTGGGTGTTGTTTTTTCTTTGGCTCCATCCCTTCATTATTTCTGGAGTTATTTCTCCATGGATCTCCAATAGCATATTAGGCACCTACCAACCTGTTAGCTCATCTTTCAGTGTCTTATCTTTTTGCCTTTTCATACTGTTCATGGGGTTCTCAAGGCAAGAATACTGAAGTGGTTTGTCATTCCCTTCTCCAGTGGACCACATTCTGTCAGACATTTCCACCATGACCCGTCTGTCATCTATTTCTGCTTTACTGACTATGCCAAAGCCTTTGACTGTATGGATCACAATAAACTGGAAAATTCTGAAAGATATGGGAACACCAGACCACCTGACCCACTTCTTGAGAAACCTGTATGCAGCCCAGTAAGTAGCAGTTAGAACTGGACATGGAACAACAGACCAGTTCCAAATAGGAAAAGGAGTACGTCAAGGCTGTATATTGTCACCTTGCTTATTTAACTTATATGCAGAGTACATCATGAGAAACTCAGGGCTGGAGGAAGCACAAGCTGGAATCAAGATTGCCAGGTGAAATATCAATAACCTCAGATATGCAGATGACACCACCCTTATGGCAGAAAGTGAAGAAGAACTAAGGAGCCTCTTGATGAAAGTGAAAGAGGAGAGTGAAAAAGTTGGCTTAAAGCTCAACATTCAGAAAACTAAGATCATGGCATCTGGTCCCATCACTTCATGGCAAATAGTTGGGGAAACAGTGGAAACAGTGTCAGACTTTATTTTTCTGGGCTCCAAAATCACTGCAGATGGTGATTGCAGCCACGAAATCTTGGAAGGAAAGTTATGACCAACCTAGATAGCATATTAAAAAGCAGAGACAACAGAGGGAACAAAATGGCGGAGGAATAGGACGGCGAGACCACTCTCTCCTCCACAAATTCATCAAAAGAACTTTTGAACGCGAGTAAAGTCCACAAAACAACTTCTGAATGCTGGCAGAGGACGTCAGGCACCCAGAAAAGCAGCCCATTGTCTTCGAAAGGAGGTAGGAAAAAACATAAAAGATAAAAAGCGAAACAAAAGAAGTAAGGACAGAACTCCGTCCGGGGAAGGGAGGCTTTAAAAAGAGAGAAGTTTCCAAACACCAGGAAACACTCTCACTGGCGAATCTGTGGCGAGCCTTGGAAGCTCAGAGGGCCACATAACCCTCTTTTTTTTTTTTAAGATTTTTTTAAAACCCACAGATTACCCGCCAAACGGTAACTCCCAGCGGAGAAGCAGCCCAGACGCCTGCATACGCCATTAGCAAGTGGGGGCTGGGCAGGGAGGAGCCGGCTCAACTGCTTAGAGAGAGGACTGGGCTTGAATGCCGCCAGAACAATTTGAGAGAACTGGGGAGAGCAAAGCAGACTGTGGGATAGCTTCCCCACGAAAAGGTGGAAAGCTCTAACCTATGACTCGGCCAGCCCCGCTCACAGAATAAAGGACTGAGCAGAGCGAGCCGGCTGCAGTCGGCCCATCCCCCATTCCCCGCCGAGACAGGCAGGGAGAGCAGCCAGAGCCGGAGCGGGCAACCGCGGCCCCAGAAAGGCATCCGATACAAACTGCAGGCAGGCTTGTTGCTATTCAGGACTTCTTGGGCTCGGGCCGGTCGATATCCCCCTGAGAAGGTGAGCCGGTTGTACACCCAGAAAACTGAGTGGCGGGGACTGGGGAGGCGATAAGTCGCAGAGACTGCGCTCGCCAAACACCTGATCCCCTGAGCTGCTCGGACTGGGGAAGGCACAAAACGCAGGCCCAACCAAGTCTGCGCCTTTGTGGAGTACCTGAGAACCTGAACTTGAGCCGCTCAGACCTGGGAAGTGCATACAACCCGGTGCCGGCCTCGGACAGTTCCCAGCAGAGCAACCTAGAGCCTGTGCAGTGTAGACTGGGACAGCATATGTGCTGTGAGCGGGGGCAAACCCAGTGTGGCCGAGACGCTGCAAGCACTCCCCACAGACGCCAGAGATAATCGACTGCAGCGTTCCTCCCTTCCCAGAACAGGACTGAACAACTGAGCCTTAAAAAGTGTCCACCCATCCCCTAGTATCAGGGCGGAAATTAGACACTGAAGAGACCAGCAGACAGAAGCTAAAACAGAGGGAACCACCTTGGAAATGACAGATAGAGACGTCTAGAGACTACTCCAAGAATAAGACCAAAAACCAGAGGCAAGAGGCTTAAGCCCGAATCCTGAGAACACCAGAGAAGTCCTGACTCCAGGGAACATTAATCGATAGGAGCTCATCAAACGTCTCCATACCTACGCTAAACCCAAGGGTCAACAAGTTCCAGAGCAAGACATACCACGCAAATTCTCCAGTAACACAGGAAACTAGCCCTGAGCTTCAATATACAGGCTGCCCAAAGTCACTCCAAACCCACTGACATCTCATAAGTCATTACTGGACACTTCATTGCACTCCAGAGAGAAGAAATCCAGCTCCACCCACCAGAACACCAACACAGGCTTCCATAACCAGGGAACCTTGACAAGTCACCTGTCCAACCCCACACACAGCAAGGAAACTACATAATAAAGAGAACTCCACAAACGGCCAGAAGAGGGAAAGGCCACCCCAAGCAAATCATTATAAGCAAGATGAAGAAGCAGAGAAATACCCAGCAAGTAAAGGAACAAGATTAATGCCCACCAACACAAACAAAAGAGGAAGATATAGGGAATCTACATGAAAAAGAATTTCGAATTTTGGTGGTGAAAATGATTCAAAATCTTGAAAGCAAAATGGAGTTACAGATAAATAACCTGGAGAAAAGGATTGAGAAGATGGAAGAAAGGTTTAATAAGGACTTAGAGGAAATAAAAAAGAGTCAATATACAATGATTAATACAATAGATGAGATCAGAAACACTCTGGAGGGAACAAACAGTAGAATAACAGAGGCAGAAGACAGGATAAGCGAGCTAGAAGATAGAATTGTAGAAATAAATGAAACAGAGAGGAAAAAAGAAAAACAAATTAAAAGAAATGAGAACAATATTAGAGACCTCTGGGACAATGTTAAACGCTCCAACATTCGAATCATAGGAATCCCAGAAGAAGAAGACAAAAAGAAAGACCATGAGAGAATACTTGAGGAGATAATAGTTGAAAACTTCCCTAAAATAGCGAAAGAAATAATCACCCAAGTCCAAGAAACCCAGAGAGTCCCCAACTGGATAAACGCAAGGCGAAATACTCCTAGACACATATTAATCAAATTAACAAAGATCAAACACAAAGAACAAATATTAAAAGCAGCAAGGGAAAAACAGCAAATAACACACAAGGGGATTCCCATAAGGATAACAGCTGATCTTTCAACAGAAACTCTTCAGGCCAGGAGGGAATGGCAAGACATACTTAAAGTGATGAAAGAAAATAACCTACAGCCCAGACTACTGTACCCAGCAAGGATCTCATTCAAATATGAAGGAGAAATCAAAAGCTTTACAGACAAGCAAAAGCTGAGAGAATTCAGCATTACCAAACCAGCTCTCCAACAAATGCTAAAGGATCTTTTCTAGACAGGAAACACAGAAAGGGTGTATAAACTCGAACCCAAAACAATAAAGAAAATGGCTACAGGATCGTACTTATCAATAATTACCTTAAACGTAAATGGGTTGAATGCCCCAACCAAAAGACAAAGGCTGGCTGAATGGATACAAAAACAAGACCCCCATATATGTTGTCTGCAAGAGACCCACCTCAAAATGAGGGACACATACAGACTGAAAGTGAAGGGCTGGAAAAAGATACTCCATGCAAATAGAGACCAAAAGAAAGCAGGAGTAGCAATACTCCTATCAGATAAAATAGACTTTAAAACAAAGGCTGTGAAAAGAGACAAAGAAGGAAACTACATAATGATCAAAGGATCAATCCAAGATGAAGATATAACAATTATAAATATTTATGCACCCAACATAGGAGCACCACAATATGTAAGACAATTACTAACAAGTATGAAAGGGGAAATTAACAATAATGCAATAATAGTGGGAGATTTTAATACCCCACTTACATCTATGGATAGATCAACTAAACAGAAAATTAACAAGGAAACACAATCTTTAAATGATACAATAGACCAGTTAGACCTAATTGATATCTATAGGACATTTCACCCCAAAACAATGAATTTCACCTTTTTCTCAAGTGCACATGGAACCTTTTCCAGGATAGATCACATCCTAGGCCATAAATCTAGCCTTGGTAAATTCAAAAAAGTTGAAATCATTCCATGCATCTTTTCTGACCACAATGCAGTAAGATTAGATCTCAATTATGGGAGAAAAACTATTAAACATGCCAACATATGGAGGCTGAACAACACGCTGCTGAACAACGAACAAATCATAGAAGAAATCAAAAGAGAAATCAAAATATGCATAGAAATGAATGAAAATGAAAACACAACAACCCAAAACCTCTGGGACACTGTAAAAGCAGTGCTAAGGGGGAAGTTCATAGCAATACAGGCACACCTCAAGAAACAAGAAAAAAGTCAACTAAATATCCTAACTCTACATCTAAAGCAACTAGAAAAGGAAGAAATGAAGAACCCCAGGGTCAGTAGAAGGAAAGAAATTGTAAAAATTAGGGCAGAGATAAATGCAAAAGAAACAAAAGATACTATAGCAAAAATCAACAAAGCCAAAAGCTGGTTCTTTGAGAAGGTAAATAAAATTGACAAACCACTAGCCAGACTTATCAAGAAACAAAGGGAGAAGAACCAAATCAATAAAATTAGAAATGAAAATGGAGAGATCACAACTGACAACACAGAAATACAAAGGATTATTAGAGAATACTATCAGGAATTATATGGCAATAAAATGAATAACCTGGAAGAAATGGAACAAGTGGTTCTGGGAAAACTGGTCAGCCACTTGTAAAAGAATGAAACTAGAACACTTCCTAACACCATACACCAAAATAAACTCAAAATGGATTAGAAAGCTAAATGTAAGACCAGAAACTATAAAACTCCTAGAGGAGAACGTAGGCAAAACACTCTCTGACATAAATCACAGCAGGATCCTCCATGACCCACCTCCCAGAATATTGGAAATAAAAGCAAAAATAAACAAATGGGACCTAATTAAAATCAAAAGCTTCTGCACAGCAAAGGAAACTATAAGTAAGGTGAAAAGACAGCCTTCAGAATGGGAGAAAATAATAGCAAATGAAGCAACTGATAAAGGATTAATCTCCAAATTATACAAGCAGCTCCTGCAGCTCAATTCCAGAAAAATAAATGACCCAATCAAAAAATGGGCCAAAGAACTAAACAGAAATTTCTCCAAAGAAGACATAAAGATGGCTAACAAACACATGAAAAAATGCTCAACATCCCTCATAATCAGAGAGATGCAAATCAAAACCACAATGGGATACCATTTCACACCAGTCAGAATGGCTGCTATCCAAAAGTCCACATGCAATAAATGCTGGAGAGGATGTGGAGAGAAAGGAACCCTCTTACACTGTTGGTGGGAGTGCAAACTAATACAGCCACTATGGAGAACAGTGTGGAGATTCCTCAAAAAATTGGAAATAGAACTGCCATATGATCCAGCAATCGCACTCCTGGGCATACACACCGAGGAAACCAGAATTGAAAGAGACACGTGTACTCCAATGTTCATTGCAGCACTGTTTATAATAGCCAGGACATGGAAGCAACCTAGATGTCCATCTGCAGACGAATGGATATGAAAGCTTTGGTACATATACACAATGGAGTATTATTCAGCCATTAAAAAGAATACATTTGAATCAGTTCTAATGAGGTGGATGAAACTGGAGCCTATTATACAGAGTGAAGTAAGCCAGAAAGAAAAACACCAATACAGTATACTAACACATATATATGGAATTTAGAAAGATGCAAATGATAACCCTGTATACGAGACAGCAAAAGAGACACAGATGTATAGAACAGTCTTTGGGACTCTATGGGAGAGGGTGAGGGTGGGATGATTTGGGAGAATGGCATTGAAACATGTATGTTGTCATATGTGAAACCAATCACTAGTTCAGGGTCAATGCATGTTATAGGATGCTCGGGGCTGGCATGCGGGGATGACCCAGAGGGAGGATAAAGGGAGGAGGGAGGTGGGAGGGGGGTTCAGGAGGGGGAACTTATGTAAACCCGGGGCAAATTCATATCAATGTATGGCAAAACCAACCAATATAGTATTGTAAAATAATTTTCCTCCAATAAAAAATAAATTAACTACAAAAAAAAAAAAAAAAAAGCAGAGACATTACTTTGCCAACCAAGGTCTGTCTAGTCAAGGCTTTGGTTTTTCCAGTAGTCTTGTATGGATGTGAGAGTTGGACTATAAAGAAAGCTGAGCACCTGAGAATTGATGCTTTTGAACTGTGGTGTTGGAGAAGACTCTTGAGAGTCCTTTGGACTGCAAGGAGATCCAACCAGTCCATCCTAAAGGAGATCAGTCCTGAGTGTTCATTGGAAGGACTGATGTTGAAGCTGAAACTCCAATACTTTGGTCACCTGATGTGAAGAGCTGACTCATTGGAAAAAACCCTGATGCTGGGAAAGATTGAGGGCAGGAGGGAGAAGGGGATGACAGAGGATGAGATGGTTGGATGGCATCACTTACTCAATGGACATGGGTTTGGGTGGACTCCGGGATTTGGTGATGGACAGGAAGGCCTGGCATGCTGTGGTTCATGGGGCCGCATAGTTGGACATGACTGAATGACTGAACTGAACTGAGCAAGAGTAAAAAGTAAGAAGTGTCTGTAAATGTCTCACACTGGATAAAGTGCTATGCCTCTTACTATGCATGCTTATTCATAAGAAATAAGAATGATAGAATATACCTAATGTGACTCAAAATTAATTCATCATTCACCTTCTGTTTCCCAAGAAGATTTTAATAGATCTTTAGTGTTGTTAATTATTTACACTTCCATTCACTATCTCCATAATTTCATTGTAAAAGTTCAGTTTTCAAACAATATGCAAATGACGAGGCATTTATGATCATTTCTCAGCAGAAGTGAAAAATACCCAAAGTACCTGTTCTCAGGATACTTCCATTTTACTCAGGCTAGGCAGACAGGAAGAAAACAAATTGAGGCCAGTGTGGAAGGAGTTTGTAAATACTGTAAGGAAAGATAAGGCAAAGTTTAATAGACACTTCTCATTTTTCACCAAAATAAACATTGTGCTCTTTTTACCTAAGAAAGTAGATGTACTACACCAGGCAGCCTCCAGTTGAGGTCAAGTGTAATTATATGATGGAGTTTCATTCACTGAAATGTGGTCAGAAGTTACATGTATAGCATAAAAATACAAATCGAAATAAAAAACTGCTATACTCCTTTTTTTTCATGCTTGTCATCTTCTGACTAGCATGGATGGTGATGACCACAGTAAGCTTGGAAGCTAACGAAAATCGTATCCTAGATCCACTCAGCCTGAGATTCTGAGCAAAGATGTGAAGGAGAGTCATACCACTGCCACACCTCCATGCTCCCTGTTAAGTGAGCAAAATATCAACTTCTATTGTGTTCAAGTTATTAGGGAAATTAGAATATGGAAGAAGTCTTGTTCAGGCTTCAGAAGCAGGAAAGCAGGTCTCTGACCAGCTTCTGACCTGCCTGGACACTGCCTGGATTCCATGCCTGCCTGCAAGCACAGCAAATCAAGCAGCACTTGAGATAAGAAAAAGAGTGAATCTTGGAATTCTTGAGCCCCTGAAGGTCTGGCCAACCCCTGGGGTCTAAGAAGTCTTATGATTCACAGGTGAAACATATAGCAATGTAAAAGTTAAACCATGGCTGCATTTTTGTGCCCAGACTGATGATGATATCAGTTTGTGGCCTGGGACTATAAGCGGGAACTCCCCAAACCACAATTTGATGTCTCACCCATAGAATGTATGCACCACCCCAGGATCCTTTCCTAGTTGGGACTTCAGGCTGCTGTTAACAAGGGACTTCCTAGTGCTGTTCAAGCATGCATGTAGGTTATCTGCTCAGTTTGGTCATGTATATGCTGTTACCTTCTATCGTTCCTTTTTCTTTTCTTTTAATGACTGTATATTGAAATTAAGTCAAATAATCTATTTAAAAACATCAAAATTGTTAATTTGTGTGTAACAAGTGGTTTATTTTGTTAACGAATCCTTTGAACTTGAAAGTAAAATTTTTGCAAAACATAAGTCTATAGGACATAAACATATATACATGGTATTTCACACAGAATGGCTAAAGAAGCCTCCCTAGAAAAGAAAGATATAGAACCTTAATGAATAGAGAGGCTAAGTCATGTGTCCATCAAAAGCAAAGTATGACTGCCAAATCAAAATATAATTGAAAAGAACTGGAGGCAGAAGTATTTCTGTTTCTGAGAAACAGCAAGAATATTTGTGCTAGAGCACAAGCCCCAGGTGGGAGCAAATGAGGTCAGAGATGCATGTATTATGGTGCCACGTCATATAGAGCCTTGAAGACCAGAATTAACTTTATGAATTTTACTCTGTGTGAGATGGAGAGCCAACTATGTAACATGATCTAATTACATGCAAAAATCCTATCTTTTGTGTTGATAATTGAATATATAAGGCAACAATTAAGTAGATTATTCTATTGAATAATATAAACATTTAATAATATATTTTCCCTGATAACCACCGATTTAGCCACATTCAATAAACTTTGATGTGTCTTTTTCCTTTTCATTCAATACAAACATTTAAAAAATCTCCCAGACATTTCCTCTCCTCTTTGGCGTGTGCCTACATAGAAGTGTGTTGATCATTTGCTAAATATTTGATGGGGATCTAAGAGTTGTTCTACAGCCCAGAAAATGGTCTACCTTTGTGCAAGTTTCATATGCACCTGTTAAGAATTTCTTCTGTTTTTATGTGGACTATATAATTTTGGAGTTTGTAGATAGGTTTTTTAGGTGTCCTATCCCTGACATGAGTTTGAGTGTACTCCGGGAGTTGGTGATGGACAGGGAGGCCTGGCGTGCTGTAAGGAGAGTCAGACACGACTGAGCGACTGAACTGAACTGAACTGAACTGATCCCTGACTGATTTTCCATCTATTCTTTTGATCAATTCCTGAAAGAAGAATATTGAAGTCTTCAGTTATGATTGTAGATATTTCTTTCATTTTTGCTTTTTATTCTATCAGATTTCTTTCAAATATTTTGAAGCTCAGCTTTTACATGTATGTGCATTGAAGATTTTCAAATGATCTTAGATAACTGACTACTTTTTCATAGTGTAATGTCCCTCTTTATCTTTGACAATGTTCCTTGTTCTGAATTCTGTTCCATCTTATATTAATAGAGGCATTTCAACTTTAATTAACATGCACAGGCATATTAATAGGAAATTTGATGAATTTGGGGGCTGAGCAAGGAAAAGATACAACCATGAGGTGACGCTTTGACAGGTTTGTATTTTGTGGGGACAGGAAGGCCCTTCACAGCAGCAGTCTGTCCAGAGGCTCTTGTGAGTTTGTTCCTCAGAAAGGGAAGAAAACTCCCAGGAGAGGCAGAGGACTTATATGTCTAGTGATGGCATGTCAGAGGGCTACAGGAGGGCAACAGTGGTTTGGGGTCTTTATGGTTTGGTCTTATCCTGTGTGTTGCTAGATGTGAGGTTTTATGAGTATGCAAAGCAGACATGTTCCAAATGGCTAAAAATCTGCTTGTTTGGGCTCTCTTAAAAGTAATTGGATGTGCAATTTTCAGTTTGGCACTAGATGGCTTTCGAGTGAAGGGGTCACAGCCTGCAATGAAGAAATAAATAACCTAGGAGTCAATATACTGAAGCCATCTTTTTGTCTCTATAAAACGACTCATCCCTGGTCCCAAGTTGTTTTATCATCTAAAGTGTATGTTGTTTTATAGTGTTTGAATATGGAGCCAGTGATAAATCATTCCCAACACCCAGAATCCTATATGACACAAACTAATATTTTCAAGCTCAGTCACCACTCAATCTGCCCTTTTTAGTGGGGAAAGCTTGGAGGATCGATCAGAAAAGGGAAGGACTTTGATTTGTTCCGTCTGTTCAGTCAGCAGAGTGATGCTCTGGCCCCTTTGGAGCATGGTGTTCACCACCTGTAAAATCAATGATTATTTTCTGCCAGATATGTTTGAGACCAAATGTGTCAAAGGTGCAGAGACTGATATCATGCTGCTTTTTTTTCTCTAAATGGCATCAGGGCTCTACTCCAAGGTTCTCTTTCTGTCTCCTCTAACTGACTCTTCCAACTCGCCTCCCCAGGAGTTTGAACTCCATCCTCCTCTGTGGAAGGCACCTTCATGAGGAGCTGCTGTGAGCAGCATACACTACAAGGCTGCAGGTTTGCAGCATTGCTGAAGGATGATAGCCATCTCCTCTGGAGTCTGGGAAGAGGCAGGAATATAGGCATTCCTGCCTTTAATCCCTTTTGTTGTTCAGTCATTGAGTTATATCTGACTCTTTGCGACTCCATGGACTGCAGCACACCAGGCCTCCCCATCTTTCACCATCTCCCAGAGTTTGCTCAAACTCATGTCAATTGATTTAGTGATGACATCCAACCTCCTTGTCCTCTGTCATCCCCTTCTCCTCCTGCCTTTAATCTTTCCCAGCATCAGGGTCTTTTCCAGTGAGTCAGCTCTTCACATCAGGTGGCCAAAGTATTGGAGCTTCAGCATCAGTCCTTCCAATGAATATTCAGGGTTGATTTCCTTTAGGATTGAATGGTTTGATCTCCTTTAAACAATGCTTTACCTGGCTCAGCCCAAGGATGAGGGTCTTATTATTCCTCTGGAGAGGAGCTTTGTCCCTAACAGTAGATTCAAGAAAGATAGTAGCAAAGCCATGTTAGTTGTTTACAAAGACATCTCTCCTAACTGTGCTTAGCAGATGACCTTGACCATGCTGTCTCTGCCTTAGAGGCTCCTTAATCTGCCATTGCAGTTCTTAGGGCCGTGACATCTCACCTCAGAGAACTGTCTCAAACTGCCAAAAGGAACTTGTCCTGCCATAGCCTATTAGGAAGGCAGGGAAAGCTGACCCTTGGTCCAGAAGCATGCACTTCTTCTTTATTTAGACCCACAGGTCTTATGATGTCCAGTAGCTGCCTAGTGGCAATCCATAAAGCAAAGTCCACTGTGGGCAGTTTGAAATTGCTTCAAAAGACAAAGGTAAAAACAGTCTGGGAAAGTTGAATGTTGCTAAAATCAGGAATATGTGAAATAACATTCTAATAGCAATAATGATTAAAATATGTGATGAGTTTTCTTTGCAGGAAACTTGTCAAGAAGTTGTAGAGAGGTTCATTATTCTGTTAGAAGCTTAATCAAAGTTACCTGAAAAAAATTCTTTACAATACCAACTCTAGAAATTTACATAATACAATTTATATCAGAATTCAAATTATGTCATTATTTAACATCTATGAAAAGGACAATTGCAACACACTCACAAAAAGAATAAAAGATTGTTTCTTATATTTTTTTTAATGTTGGCTTTATAGTGCTTTTGCGGTTTCTTCTATTTTTACTACTTAATCATTTTATAGTAAATAACACTTCTTTTATAAATAGCAAGTCCAGAAAGATACAAAATGTGAGGTTATCCTGTCTTACTGATTCAACGGTCATTTGTAACATGTTATACACACACACACATCCATAAATAAATATGTTTATTCTACTTGCTTTGAATATTATGCCAAAAGAATGTACTTATATATAATGATTTTAGTGAAATACATTATACATGTTATAAATTCTCTTGAAGTTAAGAAATCCTTTGCAAATGTGAATCTGTGACCAAAGTAACTAATACTTAAAATTGTATTTACTAAGTACTGAGTCTAGCCCATGTATTTCATTTTCACATTAACCCTGTGATGTAGGTACTATTTTCTTTCCTTTGACACAGATGATGGAACTGAAGAATTTAGAGAAACAGAGAATTTAGATGAAACAGAGAATTAGAATAATTGCTCAAGATCATATGGCTGCAGAACAGTGGATCTGTTTTCAGAGTTAGTCTTTTTTGAGTATCTATGATTTGTCATTATTCCAAATTATCTCCCTATAACAAACATAATGACTCTGAACATTGGTATTGCTATTAATAGACTTATAAATGCTTTCATATAAATAATCTCTTTTAATTCTTATTTTACTTCATTTATTGATATTTTAAAATCAAAATATACTTTTGAGTTACTTGTTATGTCTACTCCACATACTGTTACTTGAGAATATCAACATCTACTATTGATAACCATGTATTTTGCAAATCTTTGAGGTGTCTATAATTGTGGAGGAGAAATGAACTTTACCCTAGGCTTTTAACTTCTTTTGGCCAGTCCAAGGATTAGATTGATGTGAGACAGATTAACAGAAGAAAATCAAACAAAAGTTGAAAAACATATTCACGTGGCAGAGACCCAGGAAAACTGAATAACTTTCCAAAATGATTGAAATCCTCAATTTCAAAGCTATCTTCAGCTAAAGCCAAAAGAGGATGTTGAGGGTAACGATTTAGGGACTTCAGAGGGGAAAGTGAATGTGAATCTGAAAGTTGTTCTGTCGTGTCCGGCTCTTTGAGACCCCATGGACTATGCAGTCCATGGAATTCTCCAGGCTAGAATACTGGAGTGGGTGGCCTTTCCCTTCTTCAGGGGATATTCCCAACCCAAGGATCGAACCCATGTCTCCCACATTGCACCAGATTCTTTACCAGCTGAGCCCAAGAAGGGAGGAAGGCAATTTACCTAGAGATGGAAAAGCAAATGATTGGTAAATAAGTGTTTGCAGGGCCATGCCAAGACTATGGGGCCCAGAGTGGACTCTGATTTCTAGGCTTTGACTAGAGATTCCCCACCACATATAGCCTGTGTTCTTTGCAGATATCACTGGTAATAATAGTTCTATTTATCTATAACAAGCCTTCCACCCAAATTATTTTAGGCAGTGAGGGGGAAGGTCAAAGTTTCTTCCTGAGTCCTTTGGACTTTGGTTTTTTAAGCTCAAAATAATTCATGTGCCAAAGAAACATTTTGGGGTGGCAAATTTTGTTCCCCTACACAATATTGTAAATTATAATCATGGTATTCTGAAGGCCAAAAAGCAATGTCCTCACTTTACAGATAAACCTGAGATTCAGAATGTTAAGGAAACTTTTCCAAAAGCTCACAGATAACTAAGTGGAATTGCTGAGACATGAACTCAATATTTGTGAATCTGGCTTCAGTTTTTCCACTGTATCTCAAAATTATCCAGGTTTTCATCCTTTACAAAGAAAAAGTATTCAATTGAGATTATCTTTTGATCATCAGTGCTCTCTGAACTGGCTCAGGGGAAACATAACCGTTATCATCAAATGTAAATTCCAAGAGTAATTCTTTCCTTTTACCATCCTTTTCTTGCCTTCCACCATGAAATGGTAGTCCAGAAAATATGGTGCACATGCCAAAACAAAATTTTTTAAATATCTCTAAATTTCCTTACTCTTATTCCAATTGCCCTTTTAAGGTAATGTTCATACACTCTTTAGATACCATATTAGGTATTTCTTCTGACATTTAGTATTGAGTAGCAATCTCTACCAGAGAAGGCAATGGCAAGCCACTCCAGTACTCTTGCCTAGAAAATCCCATGGATGGAGGAGCCTGGTAGGCTGCAGTCCATGGGGTCACTAAGAGTCAGGCACGACTGAGTGACTTCACTTTTCACTTTCACACATTGGAGAAGGAAATGGCAACCCACTCCAGTGTTCTTGCCTGGAGAATCCCAGGGATGGGTGAGCCTAGTGGGCTGCCATCTATGGGGTCGCACAGAGTCAGACATGACTGAAGCGACTTAGCAGCAGCAGCAGCAGCAGCAATCTCTACTGCCGGAGAAGGCAGTGGCACCCCACTCCAGTACTCTTGCCTGGAAAATCCCATGGATAGAGGAGGTTGGTGGGCTGCAGTCCATGGGGTCACACAGAATCGGACATGACTGAAGTGACGTAGCAGCAGCAGCAGCAGCAATCTCTACTGCAGTTCAGTCCTTGAGAAATTGTCAATAATCTGTGTTTCTAAATACTATCATGTTCATGCTGAGTATGTGAATATTGAACATTTTAGAAATCACTTGGACTTTAGTGTTTCCATTTATTTATTTTTTTTAATTATAAACCATTCTCATGTGAAGGAAAGATTAAACACCAATTTGAATGAGTTCTAGCAAGCCGTTTATTCTCCCATTACAGTGTGCAGCCATGTGTGACTATAACTTTTGGGGTCAAGCTTCCTGAGAACACTTGATAATTGAATTCATGCTTATCAAATTGATGTTTGAAAAATTTAGTGCTATGAGATTGATTTTTTTTAAAGGACTACATACTGCTGCTGCTGCTAAGTCACTTCAGTCGTGTCCGACTCTGTGTGAGCCCATAGACAGAAGCTCACCAGGCTCCCCCGTCCCTGGGATTCTCCAGGCAAGAACACTGGAGTGGGTTGCCATTTCCTTCTCCAATGTGTGAAAGTGAAAAGTGAAAGTGAAGTCGCTCAGTTGTGTCCGACCCTTAGCGACCTCACGGACTGCAGCCTACCAGGCTCCTCCATCCATGGGATTTTCTAGGCAAGAGTACTGGAGTAGCTTGCCATTGCCCCAGGTGGAACCAAACATGTTAAAAAAAAAACAGCTCTGGTGTCAAAACTTTACTTACTATACATGGGTATGAAGCTTCTGGATTTGAAAAAAATCTACATTAAATACTGGTCTAGATATATATGACATTTCTACAGGTAGAATATATATAAATATATATGTACCTTATTTTTCTTAAAAAAAAAAAAAAATCCCTGTACTGTTTCACCTTGCTAACAAGAAAAAAGAAAAGGAAAAAGAAAACAGAAAAAAAAAAACACAAACAGCTACATGTCTACAAAATAAAGTCCAGGACAGCTTCATAAATTGAATCTTTGTAGATAATCAAGAAATGGACTCTATATTACCTTTTAATACAGTTAGCATAGTTTTAAGCATATGGATTCGAAAGACAAACTATCCAATTATTAAGCCCTGTTCAACCACTTAATAACTATATGATTGGAATAATATTCTCTGTGCTGTTTCCATCTCCTATAAAATAATATTAATTAAAGTATCTCATATTTTTAATGAAAAATATGCAAAATGCTTAAAACCTTTCATGGCATGTAATTAACACTATATTTGCTTTCTTAACTCTTTTTCACTAAGTTGTTTGAAGTCACAAATTATACCCCAAATTTACATAAGCAATTGATTCACAGTTATATAAGTGAGAAAGGAAAACCTGTGCCACTTGTAAAAGTCAAAGATAAGTCAACAATATATACTACCATTTCTTCTATTCCACACATAGGTGGAATAGCACACATAGGTGCTTCCCATTAAAGTAAGAAAAACTTTTTTTTAATTAAAATATATAAGTATTAGAAAGAAATAAACTGTAGTTTATCACAGATGATACAGATTTAAAGTGAATATTGCATTGTCAACTCCATTTATATGTCCATAAGCAGCATAAATAGAAATTTAAATATATTTTAAAAATATCATCTATAATGAATAACAAAATTCAAGGTAACCAGGAATAAATCTAACATATTTTCAAGACCTATATTTGCACAATTAGAAAAATTATTGACTTTTATGAGAACATAAATATTTGTGGGTGTGAAGCTTAAATATAAATGAGATGTCAATTCTCTTTATGAGTAGTTCAAGATGGAGCCATTATCAATCAAAACTCCAAAGAATTTTGTGAAGAACTTTTCAACTTGATTTTAATGATTATATATTGTAGAAAAGGCCTCAAAATAGTCAACACATTCTTAAAGGAGAAAGATTATATAGTGGTATTACTGTAATGTTCAATTTATTTAAAAAAGCCATTAATCATGAGAGAGGATTAAAAGTATTTTGCTGTTACATGTGAAGAACAGGAGTAGGAATGGTCATTCATTCACTTTCTTGCCCTGTGGCTTTATCCAGCTCTCACAGTGTTCTACAGGACACTGAATCACTCCAGTAATGTCAGTATGTTGATTGGACTTGGTGAACAGAAAGTGATAGGCACCTTAGATGCCTTTAAGTGTGCCAAACAACGAATTGTCTGAAGTTTTTAGGGGCCTCTGGTCTAGGGCATACAAGTGGCCATGAGTGGCACTCCCTGTCATAAAGAAAATTCTTGATGAACTTCTTTAGATTTTGGAAGCAGTCTATACCACACTAGGAGATACTATTCCAACTTACTTATCATGTGACTGAGAAGTCTGACAGTTTCAAGTCACAGAGAAAAAGAGAACCTTGTAGCAGGCTCAAGTTGAAGTGCAAGATGCATTCTATTTGAGCCATGTGTGTGTGTTTAGTCGCTTCAGTCACGTCCACCTCTTTGCAACCCTATGGACTGTAGCCTACCAGGCTCCTCTGTCCATGGGATTCTTCAGACAAGAATACTGGAGTGAGTTGTCATGTTCTCCTCCAGAGGATCTTCCCAACTCAGGGATCAAACCTGTGTCTCCTGAACTGCAGGCATATTCTTTACTGCTGAGCTACCAGGGAAACCCCCTATTTATGCCATATGTCCCAGGAAACCAGTGGTATTAGAGACATTATGAATAAAGATGATGTGTAGTGTCTCTGGTAGACCTAATAGCAGATTTCCTATAAGGTTATGAAGAAAGGGAATGCTATTTGTGACAAAACAACAAAAGAAAAAGAAAACAGCAAAACAAAACTACTCTCTTTGGTAGAAAAACCCCTGGCATTATCTGGGTTTCTGACCATAGACTGCATTCTCCATTTGGAGTTGGGTATTATTAGATCTATTGAATATAAAGTCACCAGTACAAATAAGCAAGCAATTGTACAGTGGAGACGGTATAGTGAGAATTGAACTTGATCAGCTCCAGAAGGCATAAGTAAAATTACATTATTTTTGTGGCCAAGATTTTCATAATACTTACCCATATTACACTGATATTCTCTTTCAACTCACACCTATGGCTCATGGGGATTTTCTACACCTGGACTGCTTCCAAGATAGATTGGTACAACATGCTGGTACTAGCTGAAAAGAGACTGCTGCCACACACCGAGCAAGAGTGGCTCTTTAGGACAGTGGTAAAAGGAATGCCTCTCAGCACAACTGTGAGTAATAATCTTGTTATTAAATTCATATGGGTTAAGATGTGGTTTGGAGTATGGAATGACTCGAATAGATTTTCAGGGGCCTGAGAAGAATGGAGACAAGAAAAGCTGAGAAAGAAGCATCTGGATTGATCTATAGATATTGCACGAGTTATCCATCAAATTGCATACATCGCAGAGGAAGCACTATACAATTAGGTGAAAAGAATGACTCAACTTCTTTCCTGGTGACATAAATAATGGCATGATGGGCCTATGAAAGGGGTAGCCATGGAGCTGAGTGTACTTCTGAAACTCTCTTAGTTGATTTTCTGCTGGGTAATAGCTGTGACAAAACAATTGCAGCCACCATATTACAAAGCCAAAGAACAAAGGCTTAGAATCCCTGAGGAGAGGTGTTGGTTATCCTACAGTGTCTGTAACATGAAAGATAGGTTGTTGTTTTTTTCCCCAACAAACTCTCTTGTGTCTTTGCAAAATATGTGGTTTGGCACCACTTGTGACAGATAGGATTTTATGCAGTTCAGTTCAGTTCACTTAGTCGTGTCTGACTCTTTGCGACCCCATGGACTGCAGCACTCCAGGCTTCCCTGTCCATCACCAACTCCTGAAGCCTACTTAAACTCATGTCCATTGTGTTGGTGATGCCATCCAACCATCTCATCCTCTGGTATGAGTAAATCTGAATGGTGTAAGAAGTGGGCTGCATTGGATATTTCTTGTGTGCTGTTTGAGATTCTCTTACCTTTCATCACTACTGTGACAAACAGTTTGGGGCAGTCTTCAACCAGTTTTGCTCAGATGCAATCTGATAGTGCTCTGCTAATTGTTGCTTCAGGTATGTTTGGCTTCCTACCATAGGGCTCATCTATAGGTGACCCATGGGAATGCTTTTGGCATCTTTCATGTGCAACTCATGGAGCATGATTAATCTCTAGAGGGCAACCCTTGACCAATAACTGTGGAAGCTAAGAGTTAAATGCTTCCTTTTTTCCCCCATGCTGCTGCTGCTGCTGCTGAGTCACTTCAGTCATGTCCAACTCTGTATGACCCCTTAGACGGAAGCCCACCAGGCTCCCCCATCCCTGGGATTCTCCAGGCAAGAACACTGGAGTGGGTTGCCATTTCCTTAGCCACAAATATATTAGATGCTTTTTAGTAAAGCTTCTCACAAGCTGCTGGAAAATGAAACAACCAGTTATGTATGGATGGCAATCTCAGTAGCTCATCCCTCTTATGTTACCTTCTTTGCTTCATTTTCTCTATCCTTCATTTCCACAATCTGGCATCATATTATAGTCTCAAATAAACTTCTTGTTCATAAGTCTTATCCTTAGGTTCTACTATTACAGACAAGGCAACAACGTAATAAAATAACATTTGCAAAGCCATCAGTTGAACACAGAGAAAAAAAAATATTTTCCTAGTTTATTGAGCTTAACATTTACTTGGTCACTCAAAAATCATTTATTAATCAGATATATATGTGCGTGCTGTTGCTTCAGTTATGTCTGACTCTATGTGACCCTATGGACTGTAGCCTGCCAGGCTCCTCTGTCCATGGGGATTTCCCAGGCAAGAATATTGGAGTGGGCTTCCAAGCCCTTTTCCAGGGGATCTTGACCCAGAGATCGAACCCATGTCTCATATCTCCTGAATTGGCAGGTGTGTTCTTTACCACTAGTACCTCCTGGGAAGCCCAATCAAATGTATGTATGTGTGTAAATATGAATGTGTGTACATACATATGGGCTTCCCTGGTGGTTCAGGGGTAAAGAATCACTCTGCTCATTCAGAAGACATGGGTTCTATCCCTGGGTTAGGAAAAATCCTCCGAAGAAGGAAATGGCAACACCCTCCAGTATTCTTGCCTGGGAATTTCCATGTACAGAGGAGCTTGGAAGGCTATAATCCTTGGGGTCACAAATAATTTGACATGAGTTAACAACTAAACAAAAACATACATACACATACATGTGCATACACACTTTGTCTGATTCACTGGTTTAGGGGAACAATTTTGAAAATAAAAGAAGGATAGTGTGTGCTCTCAGAAGCTTAATAGAGGTCTGATCCAATACATGAAACTTTAATTCAAGAACAAGAAAATGAGAGTTGCAGACATTTTCTTTACTTTTTTTTTGCATATATGCTCATTTTATTTTCCTTTAGATAAGGAGTTCACCTGCAATCTGTATACTACTAAATAACTAGTTTTAAAAAATACTAGCATATATTTGTGGTAGTCTAAAGAGTCAGACACAACTGAGCGACTGAAATGAACTGAACTGAACTGAACTGAGTACAAATTTTGTCCAATTTAAAATCAGATACATTTTTAGCATTTCTTTTGTTCTTCTTTACTATGTCTTGGTTATTTGTTCATTATATTGAGGCACATTTAAGGTCCAGAAATTAATCTTATTATAAGTGGGTTACCACTAAAGATGATTGTTAAAGTTTTATAGTTATTACTGTTTTACTATGGTAAAAGCAATTTTGTTATTAAGGAAGTTGAATTTTGAGTGTATACATTTGTATTTTCTAAATAGCTTACTCTTTGAGAGATCACATACCCAAGAACCATCATTGTCCAGAATGACAAAAATAAAATCAAATGATGAAAGAAAGAAACAAAAAACACTTAATAGCCAAAGCTAATATTGTAACATGCAAATAGAGCTAAGATTATTTTATCATATGAGAGCTGAAATGATTACATTAATATATTGATTCTGAAATTATAAGTAAATGTAAACACAATTTTCATTCATAAATTACAGAAGAAAATTAAACATGATTCTAATATATACATTTGTAATATACAATTTGAGAGTTTAATACATGAGAAAATGAAAAGAAATCTCATTATTCAATATCATGGGAGATTCATAAGGTTTACATAATCTTTTCAGATAACATAATTTATTTATTCAAGTGTGGAATAATCTTAATATAAACATTAAAAATATTATTTAAAAACATATCCCTCATATTTAAATATTTATTGAAGGAAGTATGTCAAACATACTTTGAACTTTTGTTTTTCTTCTGACACATCAATTTTTTAACCACTTTCATTCTCATTGTGCATGTACATTCATTCTCATTGCCATCATTTTTTTAAAAATTTATTTAAATTGGAGGCTAATTACATTATTGTATTGGTTTTGCCATACATTGACATGAATCTGCCCCAGGTGTACATGTGGTCCCCATTCTGAATGACCCCCCTACCTCCCTCCCCATCCCATCCCCCTGGGTCATCCCGGTGCACCAGCCCCAAACATCCTATATCGATGTTGGACTGGCGATTCGTTTCACATATGATAATATACATGTTTCAATGCCATTCTTCCAAATCATCCCACCCTTGCCCTCTCCCACAGAGTCCAAAAGACTGTTCTATACATCTGTGTCTCTTTTGCTGTCTCGTATACAGGGTTATCGTTATCATCTTTCTAAATTCCATATATATGCGTTAGTATACTGTATTGATGTTTTTCCTTCTGGCTTACTTCACTCTGTATAATAGGCTCCGGTTTCATCCACCTCATTAGAACTGATTCAAATGCATTCTTTTTGATGGCTGAAAAATACTCCATTGTGTATATGTACCAAAGCTTTCTTATCCATTCGTCTGCAGATGGACACTAGGTTGCTTCCATGTCCTGGCTATTAAAAACAGTGCTGCGATGAACATTGGAGTACATGTGTCTCTTTCAATTCTGGTTTCCTCGGTGTGTATGCCCAGGAGTGCAATTGCTGGGTCGTATGGCAGTTCTATTTCCAGTATTTTAAGTAAACTCCACACTGTTCCCCATAGTGGCTATACTAGTTTGCATTCCCACCAACAGTGTAAGAGGGTTCCGTTTTCTCCACACCCTCTCCAGCATTTATTGCTTGTAGACTTTTGGATAGGAGCCATTCTGACTGGCGTGAAATGGTATCTCATTGTGGTTTTGATTTGCATTTCTCTGATTATGAATGATGTTGAGCATCTTTTCATGTGTTTGTTAGCCATCTGTATGTCTTCTTTGGAGAAATGTCTGTTTAGTTCTTTGGCCCATTTTTTTATTTGGTTGTTTATTTTAATTCATACTCTAAATTACTAACTGCAATATCATGTAGAATTTTTCTTGTTCATCTCTCTGTGTTCACCTTCATTAATATTTACCATCCTCAAAGCCATATAGAATATGCAGCAGTTTTGATGTTTAACTCAATGATATTTTGTATTGCTTATAGTATTTTATGCATATTAATTTTGACTCGAATATACAATTACATAATAAACGCCTTAAAAGAAAAGGTAATAGCAGCTTTTTAAAAATCAGCACTCTATTTTTAAATCTTAGAAAAATATTGTGTATATGTACCACACAATATTTTTCTAAGATTTAAACATATACACAATGGAGTATTATTCAGCCATTAAAAAGAATACATTTGAATCAGTTCTAATGAGGTGGATGAAACTGGAGCCTATTATACAGAGTGAAGTAAGCCAGAAAGAAAAACACCAATACAGTATACTAACACATATATATGGAATTTAGAAAAATGCAAATGATAACCCTGTATACGAGACAGCAAAAGAGACACAGATGTATAGAACAGTCTTTGGGACTCTATGGGAGAGGGTGAGGGTGGGATGATTTGGGAGAATGGCATTGAAACACGTATGTTGTCATATGTGAAACGAATCACTAGTTCAGGGTCAATGCATGTTATAGGATGCTCGGGGCTGGCATGCGGGGATGACCCAGAGGGAGGATAAAGGGAGGAGGGAGGTGGGGGGGGGGTTCAGGAGGGGGAACTTATGTAAACCCGGGGCAAATTCATATCAATGTATGGCAAAACCAACCAATATAATATTGTAAAATAATTTGCCTCCAATAAAAAATAAATTAACTACAAAAAATAAAAAATAAAAAATAAAAAAAAAAAGAAAAATATTGAACATATGCCTTCTTTAAAAAAAAGCTATTTTTTCATTTAAATTCAATGATAGTTATTTGAAAAATTGTATACTAGTTTCACTTGAATGGTTTCAAACTTTGTAAAACCACAAAGTCCCTGATATAATGAAATTTACCTTAAATAAGAAAAATGTAAGAATAGTTTCTATGGTTAAAATATACTGGGGGCAGCAAAGCCACATGAATTTTCTTTGCTTCCAACGAGATGACCTCCAATGTTCTTACCTGGAGAATCCCAGGGATAGGGGAGCCCAGTGGGCTGCAGTCTATGGGGTCGCACAGAGTCGGACACGACTGAAGCGACTTAGCAGCAGCAAATGACCTCGATGTATGTGATTTTTAAAATGTCTTTCCTATAATATTTCATCTTGTCAAATTCTTGTGTTTACTGATCAATTGTTTCATAATATAAAAATGTCAAAATATAAAAATATTTTCCTATAATTAATATTTTAATAATTTACCACTTATATAAGCTGTGTGTTTCAACTATATTTAAAGATGTGCTTTAGTAGTTTAAAAGATCAGAAATAACATAGTTATTCATTAAGCAAATATTTATTAAACACTTTCTATGTATTATATAGGCACTGGAAATAAAATGATAAAAAGAACAAAAGATGTAGAGTCCCCACTTCAGGCATTTTGAGTTTTGGTGGGAAAACATATGCAAACACACACTTAGGTCAAGTATAGTTAGGAGTATGAAGAAAAAATGAAGTGAGATAAAACTGAGAGAGATGAAGAAGATTGAGTGGCATTATATTTAGTAGTATGATTAAGTGCAATTCCTCTGCAAAGGTGAATTGAGCAGATACAGGAAGATGGCAAGGTGAAATGTAGTCTGTGTATTTCAGAAGCTGACTTATTTCTCTGTTCTTGAGCAGTATTGTCTACTAAGTTATATGTTTCAGTTCAGTTCAGTTCAGTCGCTCAGTTGTGTCCGACTCTTTGCGACCCCATGAATCACAGCACGCCAGGCCTCCCTGTCCATCACCAACTCACGGAGTTCACTCAAACTCATGTTCACAGAGTCGGTGATGCCATCCAGCTATCTCATTCTCTGTCGTCCCCGTCTCCTCCCACCCCCAATCCTTCCTAGCATCAGACTCTTTTCCAGTGAGTCAACTCGACACATGAGGTGGCCAAAGTATTGGAGTTTCAGCTTTAGCATCAGTCCTTCCTATGAACACCCTGGATTGATCTCCTTTAGAATGGACTGGTTGGATCTCCTTGCAGTCCAAGGGACTTTCAAGAGTCTTCTCCAGCACCACAGTTCAAAAACATCAATACTTCAGTTCAGTTCAGTTCAGTTCAGTCGCTCAGTCGTGTCCGACTCTCCGCAACCCCATGAATCACAGCACGCCAGGCCTCCCTGTCCATCACCAACTCCCTGAGTTCACTCAAACTCATGTCCACAGAGTCGGTGATGCCATCCAGCCATCTCATTCTCCGTCGTCCCCTTCTCCTCCCGCCCCCAACCTTTCCCAGCATCAGAGTCTTTTCCAGTGAGTCAACTCGTCGCATGAGGTGGCCAAAGTATTGCAGTTTCAGCTTTAGCATCAGTCCCTCCAATGAACATCCAGGATTGATCTCCTCTAGAATGGACTGGTTGGATCTCCTTGCAGTATAAGGGACTCTCAAGAGTCTTCTCCAACACCACAGTTCAAAAGCATCGATTCTTCGGCGGTCAGCCTTCTTCACAGTCCAACTCTCACATCCATACATGACCACGGGAAAAACCATTGCCTTGACTAGACGGACCTTGGTTGGCAAAGTAATGTCTCTGCTTTTTAATATACTATCAAGGTTGGTCATAACTTTCCTTCCAAGGAGCAAGCGTCTTTTAATTTCATGGCTGCAATCAGCATCTGCAGTGATTTTGGAGCCCAAAAAAACAAAGTCTGACACTGTTTCCACTGTTTTTCCATCTATTTCCCATGAAGTGATGGGACCAGATGCCATGATCTTTGTTTTCTGAATGTTGAGCTTCAAGCCAACCTTTTCACTCTCCTCTTTCACTTTCATCAAGAGGCTTTTGAGTTCCTCTTCACTTTCTGCCATAAGGGTAGTGTCATCTGCATATCTGAGGTTATTGATATTTCTCCTGGCAATCTTGATTCCAGCTTGTGCTTCTTCCAGCCCAGCGTTCCTCATGATGTACTCTGCATATAAGTTAAATAAGCAAGGTGACAATATACAACCTTGACGTACACCTTTTCCTATTTGGAACCAGTCTGTTGTTCCATGTCCAGTTCTTACTGTTGCTTCCTGACCTGCATACAGGTTTCTCAAGAGGCAGGTCAGGTGGTCTGGGATTCCCATCTCTTTCAGAATGTGCCACAGTTTATTGTGATCCACACAGTCAAAGGCTTTGGCATAGTCAATAAAGCAGAAATAGATGTTTTTCTGAAACTCTCTTGCTTTCTCCATGATCCTTCAGCGATCAGCTTTCTTCACAGTCCAACTCTCACATCCATACATGACCATGGTAAAAACCATAGCCTTGACTAGACGGACCTTGGTTGGCAAAGTAATGTCTCTGCTTTTTAATATGCTATCTAGGTTGGTCATAACTTTCCTTCCAAGGAGTAAGCGTCTTTTAATGTCCTGGCTGCAATCAGCAACTGCAGTGATTTTGGAGCCCAAAAACATAAAGTCTGACACTGTTTCCACTCTTTTCCTATCTATTTCCCATGAAGTGATGGGACCAGATGCCATGATCTTTCTTTTCTGAATGTTGAGCTTCAAGCCAACCTTTTCACTCTCCTCTTTCACTTTCATCAAGAGGCTTTTGAGTTCCTCTTCACTTTCTGCCATAAGGGTGGTGTCATTTGCATATCTGAGGTTATTGATATTTCTCCCGGCAATCTTGATTCCAGCTTGTGCTTCTTCCAACCCAGAGTTCCTCATGATGTACTCTGCATATAATTTAAATAAGCAGGGTGACAATATACAACCTTGACGTACTCCTTTTCCTATTTGGAACCAGTCTGTTGTTCCATGTCCAATTCTAACTGTTGCTTCCTGACCTGAATACAGGTTTCTCAAGAGGCAGGTCAAGTGGTCTGGTATTCCCATCTCTTTCAGAATGTTCCACAGTTTATTGTGATCCACACAGTCAAAGGCTTTGTCGTAGTCAATGAAGCAGAAATAGATGCTTTTCTGGAACTCTCTTGTTTTCTCCATGATACAGCGGATGTTGGCAATTTGATCTCTGGTTCCTCTGTCTTTTCTAAAACCTGCTTGAACATCCGGAAGTTCACGGTTCACATACTGCTTAAGCCTGGCTTGTAGAATTTTGAGCATGATTTTACTAGCGTGTGAGATGAGTGAAATTGTGAGGTAGTTTGAGCATTCTTGGGCATTCCCTTTCTTTGGGATTGGAATGAAGACTGACCTTTTCCAGTCCTGTGGCCACTGCTGAGTTTTCCAAATTTGCTGGGATATTGAGTGCAGCGCTTTCACAGCATCATTTTTCAGGATTTGAAATAGCTCAATTGGAATCCCATCACCTTCAGTAGCTTTGTTTGTAGTGATGCTCTCTAAGGCCCACTTGACTTCACATTCCAAGATGTCTGGCTCCAGGTGAGTGATCATGCCATCGTGATTATCTTGGTCGTGAAGATCTTTTTTGTACAGTTTTTCTGTGTATTCTTGCCACCTCTTCTTAATACCTTCTGCTTCTGTTAGGTCCATACCATTTCTGTCCTTTATCGAGCCCATCTTTGCATGAAATGTTCCCTTGATATCTCTAATTTTCTTGAAAAGATCTCTTGTTTTTCCTATTCTGTTGTTTTCCTCTATTTCTTTGCATTGATCGCTGAGGAAGGCTTTCTCATCTCTCCTTGCTATTCTTTGGAACTCTGCATTCAGATGCTTATATCTTTCCTTTTCTCCTTTGCTTTTCGCTTCTCTTCTTTTCACAGCTATTTGTAAGGCTTCCTCAGACAGCCCTTTTTCTTTTTTACATTTCTTTTCCATGGGGATGGTCTTGGTCCCTGTCTCCTGTACAATGTCACGAACCTCCATCCAGAGTTCATCAGGCACTCTATCTATCAGATCTAGACCCTTAAATCTATTTCTTACTTCCACTGTATAATCATAAGGGATTTGATTTAGGTCATATCTGAATGGTCTAGTGGTTTTCCGTATTTTCTTCAATTTAAGTCTGAATTTGGCAACGAGGAGTTCATGATCTGAGCCACAGTCAGCTCCTAGTCTTGTTTTTGCTAACTGTATACAGCTTCTCCATCTTTGGCTGCAAAGAATATAATCAATCTGATTTTGGTGTTGACCATCTGGTGATGTCCATGTGTAGAGTCTTCTCTTGTGTTGTTGGAAGAGGGTGTTTGCTGTGACCAGTGCGTTCTCTTGGCAAAACTCTATTAGCCTTTGCCCTGCTTCATTTCGTGCTCCAAGGCCAAATTTGCCTGTTACTCCAGGTGTCTCTTTTTGCATTCCAGTCCCCTATAATGAAAAGGACATCTTTTTTGGGTGTTAGTTCTAAAAGGTCTTGTAGGTCTTCATAGAACTGTTCAACTTCGGCTTCTTCAGCATTACTGGTTGGGGCATAGACTTGAGTTACTGTAATATTGAATTCTTTGTCTTGGAAATGAACAGAAATCATTCTGTCGTTTTTAAGATTGCATCCAAGTACTGCATTTCAGACTCTTTTGTTGACCATGATGGCTACTCCATTTCTTCTAAGGGATTCCTGCCCACAATAGTGAATATAATGGTCATCTGAGTTAAATTCACCCATTCCAGTCCATTTTAGTTCACTGATTCCTAGAATGTCGACGTTCACTCTTGTCATCTCCTGTTTGACCACTTCCTATTTGCCTTGATTCATGGACCTAACATTCCAGGTTCCTATGCAATGTTGCTCTTTACAGCATCGGACTTTGCTTCTATCACCAGTCACATCCACAACTGGGTATTTGTTTCGCTTTGGCTCCATCCCTTCCTTCTTTCTGGAGTTATTTCTTCACTGAGCTCCAGTAGCATACTGGGCACCTACTGACCTGGGGAATTCCTCAATCAGTATCCTATCATTTTGCCTTTTGATACTGTTCATGGGGTTCTCAAGGCAAGTATACTGAAGTGGTTTGCCATTCCTTTCTCCAGTGGACCACATTCTGTCAGACCTCTCTACCATGACCCTTCCATCTTGGGTGGCCCCACACGGCATGGCTTAGGTTCATTGAGTTAGACAGGGCTGTGGTCCATATGATCAGATCAACTAGTTTTATGGGATTATGATTTCAGTGTGTCTGCCCTCAAACGCCCCCTTGCAATACCTACCGTCTTATTTGGGTTTCTCTTATCTTGGTCGTGGAATATCTCTTCACAGCTGCTCCAGCAAAGCGCAGCTGCTGTACGTTACCTTGGACTTGGGGTAGCTCCTCTCGGCCACACTTCTGCGTGTGGTCAGTTGCGCCGAACCCCGACGTTTCTCGCATCTGCGCTGCCAGAGCCGGTGGAAGCCATTTTATTATAATCATATCTTTGATAATCCTAAGATTCTCCTCAATTCCAGTCTGCTTTCTAAGTTAAAGTGGAAAAATGCTTAGGATTCATGAGTATCCACTTATCTGGTTGTGGAGAGATATGAGAAAGCTATTTCTGTGTAAAGCACTACAGTTCTTACAGACAAGTGACTCTGTGAAGCTCCAGGATTGAAATTTACCATATTTAATTGTTTGTTCATTGTTGTTGTTGTTCAGTTGCTCAGTCCTGTTCAACTGATTGAAATCCCATGAACTGCATGTTTTGAACTGCAGCATGCCAGGTTTCCCTGTCCTCTGCTATTCCTGGAGTTTGCTCAAATTCATGTCAATTGAGTTAGTGATACCATCCAACTATCTCATCCTCTGTTGTCACCTTTTCCCCTTGCCTTTGATTTTTCCCAGCATCATGGCCTTTTCTAACGTCAGTGCCTTGCATCAGGTGGTCAAAATATTGGAGCTTCAGTTTCAGCATCAGTCCTTCCAATAAATATTCAGGGTTGATTTCCTTTAGGATTGACTGGTTTGATCTCTTGCTGTCCAAGGGACTCTCAAGAGTCTTCTCCAGCACCACAATTCAAAGATATCAATTGTTCGGTGCTCAGTCTTTTTTATTGTCCAGCTCTCACATCCATACATGACTACTGGAAAAGCCATAACTTTGACTACATGGACCCTTGATGGCAAAGTAATATCTCTGCTTTTTAATATGCTGTCTAGGTTTGTCATAGCTTTTCTTCCTAGGAGCAAGCATCTTTTAGTTTCAAGGCTACAGTTATTGTCCACAGTGATTTAGGAGCCTAAGAAAATAAAGCCTGTCACTGTTTCCATTGTTTCCTTGTCTATTTGCCATGAAATGATGGGATCAATATGTCTGGTTCTAGGTCAGTGATCACATTATTGTGACTATCTTGGTCATGAAGATCTTTTTTGTACAGTTCTTCTGTGTATTCTTGCCACCTCTTCTTAATATCTTCTGTTTCTGTTAGGTCCATACAATTTCTGTCCTTTATCAAGCCCATCTTTGCATGAAATGTTCCCTTGGAATCTCTAATTTTCTTGAAGAGATCTCTTGTTTTTCCTATTCTGTTGTTTTCCTCTATTTCTTTGCATTGATTGCTCAGGAAGTCTTTCTTATCTCTCCTTGCTATTCTTTGGAACTCTGCATTCAGATGCTTATATCTTTCCTTTTCTCCTTTGCTTTTCACTTCGCTTATTTTCACAGCTATTTGTAAGGCCTCCTCAGACAGCCATTTTGCTTTTTTGCATTTCTTTTCCATGGGGATGGTCTTGGTCCCTGTCTGCTGTACAATGTCACGAACCTCCATCCAGAGTTCATCAGGCACTCTATCTATCAGATCTAGTCCCTTAAATCTATTCCTCACTTCCACTGTATAATCATAAGGGATTTGATTTAGGTCATATCTGAATGGTTTAGTGGTTTTCCGTATTTTCTTCAATTTAAGTCTGAATTTGGCAATAAAGAGTTCATGATCTGAGCCACTGTCAGCTCCTAGTCTTGATTTTGCTAACTGTATACAGCTTCTCCATCTTTCGCTGCAAAGAATATAATCAATCTGATTTCGGTGTTGACCATCTGGTGATGTCCATGTGTAGAGTCTTCTCTTGTGTTGTTGGAAGAGGGTGTTTGCTATGACCAGTGTGTTCTCTTGGCAAAACTCTATTAGCCTTTTCCCTGCTTCATTCCGTGCTCCAAGGCCAAATTTGCCTGTTACTCCAGGTGTTTCTTGACTTCCTACTTTTGAATTCCATTCCCCCATAATGAAAAGGACATCTTTTTTGGGTGTTAGTTCTAAAAGGTCTTGTAGGTCTTCATAGAACCGTTTAACTTCGGCTTCTTCAGTGTTACTGATTAAGGCATAGGCCTGGATTACTGTAATATTGAATGGTTTGCCTTGGAACGAACAGAAAACATTCTGTCGTTTTTAAGATTGCATCCAAGTACTGCATTTCGGACTCTTTTGTTGACCATGATGGCTACTCCATTTCTTCTAAGAGATTCCTGCCCACAGTAGTAGATATAATGGTCATCTGAGTTAAATTCACCCATTCCAGTCCATTTTAATTCATGAACAAAGCTAGTGGAGGTGATGGAATTCCAGTCGAGCTATTTCAAATCTTGAAAGATGATGCTGTCAAAGTGATGCACTCAAATGCCAGCAAATTTGGAAAACTCAGCAGTGGCCACAGGACTGGAAAAGGTCAGTCTTCATTCCAATCCCAAAGAAAGGCAATGCCAAAGAATGCTCAAACTACTGCACAATTGCACTCATCTCACACTCTAGTAAAGACAGGCTCAAAATTCTCCAAGCCAGGCTTCAGGAATATGTGAACCGTGAACTCCCATATGTTCAAGCAGGTTTTAGAGAAGGCAGAGGAACCAGAGTTCAAATTGCCAACATACGCTGGATCATGGAGAAAGCAAGAGAGTTCCAGAAAAACATCTATTTCTGCTTCATTGACTCTGCCAAAGCCTTTGACTGTGTGGATCACAATAAACTGTGGAAGATTCTGAAAGAGATGGGAATACCAGACCACCTGACCTGCCTCTTGAGAAACCTGTATGCAAGTCAGGAAGCAACAGTCAGAACTGTGCGTGGAACAACAGACTGGTTCCAAATAGGAAAAGGAGTACATCAAGGCTGTATATTGTCACCTTGCTTATTTAATTTATATACAGAGTACATCATGAGGAATGATGGGCTTGAAAAAGCACAAGCTGGAATCAAGATTGCTGGGAGAAATATCAGTAACCTCAGATATGCAGATGACGCTACCTTTATGGCAGAAAGTGAAGAGGAACTCAAAAGCCTCTTGATGAAAGTGAAAGAGGAGAGTGAAAGGTTGGTTTGAAGCTCAACATTCAGAAAACAAAGATCATGGCATCTGGTCCCATCACTTCCTGGGAAATAGATGGGGAAACAGTGGAAACAGAGTCAGACTTTATTTTTTGGGGCTCCAAAATCGCTGCAGATGCTGATTGCAGCCATGAAATTAAAAGATGCTTACTCCTTGGAAGGAAAGTTATGACCAACCTTGATAGTATATTAAGAAACAGAGACATTACTTTGCCAAACAAGGTCCCTCTAGTCAAGGCTACGGTTTTTCCCGTGGTCATGTATGGATGTGAGAGTTGGACTGTGAAGAAAACTGATCGCCGAAGAATTGATGCTTTTTAACTGTGGTGCTGGAGAAGACTCTTGAGAGTCCCTTGGACTGCAAGGAGATCCAACCAGTCCATTCTAAAGGAGATCAATCCAGACTGTTCATTGGAGGGACTGATGCCAAAGCTGAAACTGCAAATCTTTAGCCACCTCATGCGACGAGTTGACTCACTGGAAAAGACTCTGATGCTGGGAAATGTTGAGGGCGGGAAGAGAAGGGGACGACAAAGAATGAGATGACTGGATGGCATCACCGACTCTGTGGACATGAGTTTGAGTGAACTCCGGGAGTTGGTGATGGTTAGGGAGGCCTGGCATGCTGTGATTCATGGGGTCACGGAGAGTCGGACACGACTGAGCGACTGAACTGTACTGAACTGATGGGATCAAATGCCATGATCTTCATTTATTGAATGTTGAGTTTTAAGCCAGCTTTTTTTCGTCAAAATTGAAGAACAATATTAACTAGGTGTGATGAGTATACAGCAAACCTTTTTCTTGTGTTATTGGAGTAAGAACTTAGGGCTTCCTGGGTGGCTCAGTTGTAAAGAATCTGCCTGCAAATGCAGAATATACAGGTTCAATCCCTGGTTCAGGAAGACCATAAGGTATATGCCGTGGAGCAAGTCAGCCCGTGGACCACAACTATTGAGCCTGTACTCTAGAGCCCACAACTACTGAGGCCATGTGCTACAACTACTGAAGTCTGTGCCCCTTAGATTCTGTGCTCCACAACAAGAGAAGCTGGGCCCAGTAGCTAGAGAACAGCATAACCATAAATAAATCAATTTAAAAAAAAATTAGAATGAGAACTTAAGAATTTATGTTAGTTTATATTTTCCTCTCAAGAGTGCCATAATGTTCATTATCATCATGGATGAAGCTTTGAATAACCTGAGCATTGAAGAGTTTGAAGTCTAGCTCAAACACAATAACAGTAGCTTACATTTATAAGTAACCATTCTCTAAGCAACTCAAAGCTTTTTATGAATCTTTGTCCTTCGTCCAGAGAACTTTAAGAAAAATTTAAAACACCATGACCACAGTCTCTCCTCAGGGACTAAAAATAAGGCAGCCAGATTAGCTTCCTTGCTGCAAATCAGTCAACCTCAGAGCAGAGCTGAGAAAAGATTGAACCTACTGACTTTTTCCGAGGAGCTAGTTTCAAAATCTTGCTCCACTGAAAGGAGAGTGTGCTTTTGTCATTACCAGAGGCAGAAAGGTAAAAATAAAAAATTGCTTATGTCAAAATCTTGCCACCTTTAGAAAGGTTAACTTTCTCATAGTTCACAAAGTAGGCTTTTATTTTGTTTTTATAAAGGAATCCAGAAATTATAATAAAGCTTTGGGAAACCATTGATTTTTCTTTTTATTGCTAATATATCAATGTCAATATTTTCTGTAGAGTAGATGCAGAATTAAACTGGATGTTTTTTTTTTAAAAAAATTGCCACTCCAGTCTGTGGCCATTAGATTAATTTAGCAAAGGTTATTGAAACCTACTTAGTAGGTGTGGAATATGAATATGGATCAGGAGTGACAATGATTTTATAAAAGATTTTGCTCTTTGTCCTACTTAAAAGGAACTTCTAGTATGGTCAGAGTAATCACCACATCTATACAGCACATTGTTAATGCCATATTAATACCATATGCAAAGTGCTGTCCTACCTCAGTAGAGGGAAATCACTCATTAATTGGTTTAAACAAATGTTTCATGAAATGCTACTTGAAACTTGGATTTTGATAGGCAGATATAAGGGATAGTAGGGACTACAAGAGCAAAAGCATATGGTGTAGTCACCCACGGATAGAGCCTGAACCCTAACAGTTTGTGCTGTGAGCAGGATGTCTAGATGATGACCACCATTACTGAACATCTTTCTTCTCAAGCTTGCTTTGTTAACCAGCTCTGCTTTCTGCCTTCTAGCGAACAAGAATTTCCAACTAAAACTTGTTGGCTACAGTGCTCATTGAGCTGTGTTGCTGCCTGTTGGAGCACTTGCACTTTGACCAGTGTTCCCTAGTGCTGCTTTGTGCTTCATCTGCCAAACCTACCCAACCGTTGTTACAGATTTAACTGATCAATTCAGAAATTTCAGTAATTGATATTTAGGAAGAGGAATATATGCTTGGAGCCCTGGGCTGCTTAACTCAAACTGTGCTCATCTGTGTGTCTCAGATTAAATTGTATATCTCAACTTCAGAATAAGGAACAACTGACACTAGGCTTAGAGGAATGAAACTTATCCTGTGACCACTGGATGTGTGTCTCATTCAGGCATAGGGTCTTGTTTTGCAGAACACTCAGGAAAAATAACCATGTAATATATGGGCACATCAGGTGTAAGAACAAGTATTTAGTTACCATATAGTATGAGAGCCATAGTCCTAAAAGCAGATGGCTCACTAGGATTCTACAAAATGTCTTTGCTGATGCTGCTGCCTATGCCTCTGTTGCCAAAACACAACACAGAGTATATAAAATTCTTGAGATTTTTCCAGATACACACATATCCAAAGGATAACTGGAACATAGGTGTACATATGAGCATGGAATAGGAAATAAGAGTAATAATAATGATGGCAGTGACAGAGATAGAAATTGATATCAATGGTGAACAGTGTGCCAAGGACCAGAAAACTACTATAAAAATCATCAGTGATCCTTTAAGATTAGACTTAGGGCTTAAGATATTAGCAAGGAACATTGAGTTATTGAAATTTCTGAGCAGAGCTAAGTTTTAGAAACATTAATATGATTGTGCTGTAATACTATCACAGACCTTGTAGTCAATCAATTGATACATTATTTTTAATTATATTTGCTAAAAATAATTATATATCAAGTTTTAGAGTCACTGCTTTTGGTTACTCGATATAATAGTTATGAAAAGTGGAAGTAAAAGTCGCTCAGTCGTGTCTGAGTCTTTGTGACCCCATAGACTATACTGTCCATGGAATTCTCCAGGCCAGAATACTGGAGTGGGTAGCTTTTCCCTTCTCCAGGGGATCTTCCCAACCCAGGGATCAAACCCAGGTTTCCCGCATTGCAGGCAGATTCTTTAACAGTTGAGCCACAAAGGAAGCCCAGGAATACTGGATTGGGCAGCCTATCCCTTCTGCAGCAGATCTTCCCAAACCAGGAATGGAACCAGGGTCTCCTGCATTGCAGTGGATTTTTTACCTACTGATCTATGAGGGAAGCAATAGTAGTTATATATGCATGTCAATCATTTGCAAGAATTAAAATTCAGGCTTTGCTACTCACTATTTTGTGACTTTGGGGAAATTATCTCCCTACATCCAGGGTTTACAAACTTGAAGACTGGGATAGTAAATGAGCGTACTTCTTAAGCCTATGGGCTTTCCAGGTGGCACTGGTGGTAAAGAACCCATATGCCAATGCAGGAAACATTAAGAGACAAGGGTTCCATCCCTGGGTCAGGAAGATCCCCTGGAGGAGGGCATGGCAACCCACTACATTATTCTTGCCTGAAAAATCCCATGGACAGAGGAGCCTGGTGGGCTATAGTCCATAGGGTCGCAAAGAGTCAGACACAACTGAAGCAACTTAGCACATACACATAGGACTATGGTGAGAGTTAATTAATTTAGTATATTTAAAGTATTTACAGCAGTGTCTCAACCATAGTAAATACTGATATAGAGCCTGTCATTTTCTAAAATATTTATTTCGTAATTAGTCATTCAACAAATATTTATTGAGTGCTTAAATTTTAGGTGCTGTTTTAATTTCTAGCAATATGACAGTGAATAAACTCATGAAACAAACCAACTATCCCCGTGTATCATAACAAAATAAATAAAATTACCCTCATGTAACAAAATTGATGTATTTTGGGTGTTTGAGAAAACTTTGAAATAAAGATTAGTATATATTGTTCTCATATATTGAGCTATTCAACATCTAGACCCCCTTCCTCTTGGGGAGGAGTGCCCAGGAGAGCACTCCCCCAGCCTAGGGAATCTGAAGTTTCTGTATTTCTTCTTTCTGTCCTCTGGCAGTTGAAGCACTGGAGTATGATTGAGGTTCTCCCAATCAGATGCCCTCAACAGGCACTAATAAAGCAGTAACAGCCAAGCATCATTCACTCCGTACGCAGTGGAGTTAAGCATCCAGTAATGCCAGCAGTAGTGGGAATTCAGAGTTGGCAGGGCCAGTGGCAACATTCTGTGTCTGACAAAGACATGATGTTGGCTGTTTTATTTGCAGGTAGCAGCTTCCTTTCCTGGTCTTCAGACTTCCAAGACATCCTTCAATAAGATCTTTGCTAAAGTCAGAGTCAGTTTCATTGTTTCCAATGAAACCTGCTAACTTGTACAGGTATTTTATGATAGTCATATCACTGTGGAGAAGGCAATGGCAACCCACTCCAGTATGCTTGCCTGGAAAATCCCATAGACAGAGGAGCCTGGTAGGCTGCAGTCCATGGGGTCGCAAAGAGTCAGACACAACTGTGCAACTTCACTTTCACTTTTCACTTTCATGCATTAGAGAAGGAAATGGCAACCCACTCCACTGTTCTTGCCTGGAGAATCTCAGGGATGGAGGATCCTGGTAGGCTGCCATCTATGGGGTTGCACAGAGTCGGACACAACTGAATGAACTTAGAAGCAGCAGCATATCACTGTTATTAAATCAGTGAAGTGAAAGCGCAAAAGTGAAATTAAAAAAGACTTTAATTCATTCAACAAAAATATAGAAGCATCTTCACTAAGCTAATCACCATAACTAAGTAAAAACAGATATTATCTCTGCCCTCTTTAATCAAATATCGTACATATACATGTAAAATTACAGCTATAATAAACCTTTTGAAGGAGGGATGTCTTATGCATGATTACTTAAAGTCAGAGGATTTGACCTGATCAAGAATGTCATGGAAGGCATATCTAATGGTTGCATGGTTAACAAAAAAAAAAAAGAAAAGATAAAAGAAAATAGAACTCCATGATCAAGGAACTTCTTATACAAATGGCCTGAAGTGAAAAGAAGAATGGGGTGGGGGTCATTTAAATTTTTTTAAAGGTCAATATTGTTATATTATTGCACACTACATATAGGGTCTAGATAAGAGTGAGTCTACACAAGGGTGCAGAATAGGCAAGAGCCATTCAGTTTGCTGCAGAATTTTTTAGCCAAAATAATCATTTTCATTTAAAGGTAGGCTAAAGTCTAATCTAAAAGCAGAAGGAAAGCCAATAAAATGTTTTCAATTGTGTGTGTGAGAGTGTGTATGTGTAAGTGTATGTGTGTGAGAGTGTGTGTTAGGGGTTGGGGGACTCAGGGTTTATTTAAAGTATTATTTAAAAATCTAACTTTGTATCCAATGTGACTAATTAATTAGATGAGGTATAAAACAGATTAAGAACATTTTAGATGAAGTGAAATCCAACAGAAATTTCTTCAATGAGGTAAATGTTCTACAACCTTGCTGTTCACCTGAAATGTGATTAATTTGAGGTTTTGAATTTTAATTAAATTTAAATGTAAATAAACATGTGTGACTTGAGGCTACCCCATAACAGTACAGAAATGTTACTGCAATAATTCAAGTAAGAGGTAATAGTAGCTCAGATAATACTTGTGACAGTGGGTAGAGAAAGAAACAGATCTGAGAAAAAATGGATTATGATTTTAAAGGATTTGGTTATAGCTTATATATGGGGATGAAGAAGAGGGAAGAATTAGGGTGACTTGGTTTCTAGCATAAGTAGTTGGGTTCATAGTGATATTATTCACTGAAATGAGGAATGTGGAAAGTACCATCTTCTGGATGAGGTTCATGATTTCAATAAGGGGATTTTTGAGTCTCAGATAGCTTGGAGATACCTAAGTGAGGTTACCACATAAACACCTGTATTCATTAAACTGGTGGCCAGAAGAGAGCTCTGGGTTAATGATCTAATTTTATGAATTTAATTGTTTGAGTTGTAAGAGGAATGAGTGGGTTTTAGACAAATGGTCACCAACCTTTTTGATACCAGGGACTGGTTTTGTGGAAAATATTTTTTCCAGGGACTGGGGGTTATGATGGTGAGAAATGGGGGGATGGTTTCAAGTGTGTTACATTTATTATGCACTTTATGTCTATTATTACTATATCAGCTCCACCTCAGATCATCAGACATTAGATCCCAGAGGTTGGGGATCCCTGTGTTAGACAGTCTAGAATGAAGAGAATTGAAATTCACTCAGTCGTGTCTGACTCTTTGCAACCCCATGGACAGTCCATAGAATTCTCCAGGCCAGGATACTGGAGTGGGTAGCCTTTCCTTCTCTAGGGGATCTTCCCAACCCAGGGATTGAATCCAGGTCTCCCACATTGCAGGCAGAATCTTTACCAGCTAAGCCAAAAGAAAGTCTAGGGGAAAGATTTAAGAGGAAAAATAAAAGAATGAATAATGCTCTTTAAGAAATATTAACTGTTAATTGTGAGGACAGAATAATAAATAATCCCATGATGAAGACTGGGGGAATGTAATATTTTTTTTTCTATTTGTGACTCAAATAGAAACATTGTTTATAAAATGAATAGATACTTGAAGATATCTGATAAGACCCTATCATCAGTTTATCATTTAGAAAAAAAGTGTTATTCTTTTTGATTTCAGATATTGGTCATTATATAGAGAATATGCTTTCAACGTTTCTAGTTGTTTAGAACTTTAGAAGTACATTTTATGGGAATTTGAGTTAATAGGCTTAGAAATTATTTTCTTGGGCTCTAAAATCACTGTTGATGATGACTGCAACCATGAATCTAAATGACACTTGCTCCTTAGAAGGAAAGCTATGACAACCCCCTCAGTTCAGTTCAGTTGCTCAGTCGTGTCTGACTCTTTGCAACCCCGTGAATCACAGCACACCAGGCCTCCTTGTCCATCACCAACTCCTGGAGGTCACTCAAACTCATATCCATCGAGTCGGTGAAGCCATCCAGCCATCTCATTCTCTGTCATCCCCTTCTCCTCCCGCCCCCAATCCTTCCCAGCATCAGAGTTTTTCCAGTGAGTCAACTTGTCACATGAGGTGGCCAAAGTATTGGAGTTTCATCTTTAGCATCAGTCCTTCCAATGAACACCCAGGATTGATCTCCTTTAGAATGGACTGGTTGGATCTCCTTGCAGTCCAAGGGACTCTCAAGTGTCTTCTCCAGCACCATAGTTCAAAAGAATCAATTCTTCGGCGATCAGCTTTCTTCACAGTCCAACTCTCACATCCATACATGATCACTGGAAAAACCATAGCCTTGACTAGACAGACCTATGTTGGCAAAGTAATGTCTCTGCTTTTTAATATACTATTTAGGTTGGTCACAATTTTCCTTCCAAGGAGTAAGTGTCTTTTAATTTCATGTCTGCAATCAGCATCCACAGTGATTTTGGAGGCACAAAAAATAAAGTCTGACACTCTTTCCACTGTTTTCCCATCTATTTCCCATGAAGTGATGGGACCAGATGCCATGATCTTTGTTTTCTGTATGTTGAGCTTCAAGCCTACCTTTTCACTCTCCTCTTTCACTTTCATCAAGAGGCTTTTGAGTTCCTCTTCACTTTCTGCCATAAAGGTAGTGTCATCTGCATATCTGAGGTTACTGATATTTCTCCCAGCAATCTTGATTCCAGCTTGTGCTTCTTCCAGCCCAACGTTCCTCATGATGTACTCTGCATATAAGTTAAATAAGCAGGGTGACAATATACAACTTTGACGTACTCCTTTTCCTATTTGGAACCAGTCTATTGTTCCATGTACAGTTCTAACTGTTGCTTCCTGACCTGCATACAGGTTCCTCAAGAGGCAGATGAGGTGGTCTGGTATTTCCATCTCTTTCAGAATTTTCCACAGTTTATTGTGATCCACACAGTTGAAGGCTTTGGCATAGTCAATGAAGCAGAAATAGATGTTTTTCTGAAACTCTCTTGCTTTCTCCATGATCCAGCAGATGTTGGCAATTTGATCTCTGGTGCCTCTGCCTTTTCTAAAACCTGCTTGAACATCTGGGAGTTCACGGTTCACATATTGCTGAAGCCTGGCTTGGAGAATTTTGAGCATGACTTTACTAGCGTGTGAGATGAGTGCAATTGTGTGGTAGTTTGAGCATTCTTTGGCATTGCCTTTCTTTGGGATTGGAATGAAGACTGACCTCTTCCAGTCCTGTGACCACTGCTGAGTTTTCCAAATTTGCTGGCAAATTGAGTGCAGCACTTTCACAGCATCATCTTTCAAGATTTGAAATAGCTCAACTGGAAATCCATCACCTCCACTAGCTTTGTTCGTAGTGATGCTTTCTAAGGCCCACTTGACTTCACATTCCAAGATGTCTGGCTCTAGGTCAGTGATCATGTTATCATGATTATCTTGGTCATGAAGATCTTTTTTGTACAGTTCTTCTGTGTATTCTTGCCACCTCTTCTTAATATCTTCTGCTTCTGTTAGGTCCATACCATTTCTGTCCTTTATTGAGCCCGTCTTTGCATGAAATGTTCCTTTCAACCCCCTAGATATCGTATTAAAAAGCAGAGACATCACTTTGACGATAAAGGTCCGTATAGTCAAAGCTATGGCTTTTCCAGTAGTCATGTATGGATATGAGAGCTGGACGATAAAGAAGGCTGAGCACCAAAGATTGATGCTTTCAAATTGTGGTGTTGGAAAAGACTCTTGAGAGTCCCTTGGAACTCGAGGAGATCCAACCAGTCCATTCTAAAGGAGATCAATCCTGGGTGTTCATTGGAAGGACTGATGCTAAAGCTGAAACTGCAATACTTTGGCCACCTCATGCAACGAGTTGACTCACTGGAAAAGACTCTGATGCTGGGAAAGACTAAAGGCAAAGGGAGAAGGAGGTGGCAGAGGATGAGATAGCTACACAGCATCACCGACCCAACTGACATGAATTTGAGCAAACTCTGGGAGATAGTGGGGGACAGAGGATCCTAGCATGCTGCAGTAAATGGGCGTCACAAAGAATCAAATGTGACTTAGAGACTGAACGACAACAAGAGACTTTGTCTAATCTTAAATGTGTATCAATAATTTTCATTTCAAAGGGTAAGAACCCAGGAGTCTTCCCCACCTCTTGACAACAGAATTTGTTTATAACTGGGAAATATCTCCTCTCAGAAGTAGAATTGTGCAACATATATAAGCTGCCACATTCATATTTTGAGATTTCTCTCCTGTGATGCAGATGCTTTTGTATGCACAGAGCTACCCACATGGCTTTTATTGGATAGCCCCGAAAGAAAGAAAGATTTGGGCAAGAGGAACAGTTGAAGTTATCTAAGAAACAATTTTCTTTGATCGAGAAACCTCACATTTACTTTCAGGAAAATATGAAAATACACTTTAAAACTTATCAATTTCCCTAACATTTGTTGCCCTTTAGGCAATACTTGAATATAAATAGGTGCTCCCAGCTTGGAATTAACTAGAGATGAAACTGATCTTTAGAAAGACATCACAATAAAAAAAAAAAAAAAAACCTTAAAACTTCCTATCAAGACAAACTTACACTGCCTTGAACCATAATAATAATTCTTCATATTTATAGTTCTTCACTGATTTTCCATAATATTATGCTCTTTTGGGTATTCATAGTAGTCTCCATTAAAGTCATACTAATAGAAGACAAAAGTAAATCCCCCCTTTTTTTTAAATTTTACCCTCAAATAGCATATTGTTTACAGTAGTCTACCACAGTATAGTATAATAGCATTATTTGAATTATAGCAAAAATCTTAGCCATGATCTGAGCATTTAGTGAGTTGTAATCTTTTTTCTGATGGAAGTCTTGCCTTAATATTGGTTGTTGACTAATCAGGGTGGTGGTTGCTAAAATTTGGGGTGGCTGTAGCAATTTCTTAAAGTAAGACAACAATGAGGTTTGCCATGATTAATTCTCCTTTTCATGAACAGTTTCTCTGTAGCATGCAATGCTATTTGAGAGCAATTTGCCCATAATAGAGCTTCTTTCAAAATTGGAATCAATCCTCCCAAACCCTGACACTGCTTTATTAACTCAATTTCTATAATACTCTAAATCTGTTGTTGCCATTTCAGTAATCTTCATAGTTATGGGATCAAACCACCCATGACGACTGTTTGCTTGCTTTCTGTGCATCCCGTTTGACCATGACTGACCTTCCTCCTTAATCACAGATCCCAATCATAAATAACTACAGACTATCCCCCCACCCTAGTGACCATCCTTATCTTTAGATCAGAATGACTGCCCTTTCAGTATAGCAAAGGGAAGACCTCTGGTCCCAAGAAGATACTTAGCTTGAGGGGCTAAGAGGACTGTCCCTTTCTGCTGGTTTCTCTAGTAACAGATGGGCCAATCTTATATCAATTCCCCTTATAAATTGTAGTATCCATATTCCCCTGGAAGCAAAAGCAGTCACTACCAAGTCCTGACCACCATCTGCTGTCCAGGGTGGGCTGTCACTTCAGGACCCTTTTGTTTCAATCATGTAAGATTTTTAATCTATATACCACTGATGTCTCTGTTGCTGACTCCAAACTCTTTTTTTCAGTCTTGAGGCTGAACAAGTACAGGGCTTGCAAGCCTGTGGGGTGTAGCCCAACAATAGTATCTTCACCAGGAGTACATCCATCTTAAGAAACCAATTTCTTTACTCATCATAAGAAGCAATTCCGCAGCTGCTAAATTTTTATCACGAGCTTACAGCAATTCAAGTCACATCTTGAGGTTCCATTTCTAATTCTAGTTCTCTTGATATTTATTTCCAACCCATCTGCACATACTTCCTCTAAGGAAGGCTTGAAACTCTAAAAGTCATGCACGTGGGTTGAAATCCACTTCTTCCAAACTCCTATTAATGTTGGTATTTTGACCTCTTCTCATAAATCATGAATGCATTTTAATAGCATCTAAATTGGTGAATTCTTTCCAGAGGTTTTCAATTTACTTGCCCAGATCCAATTCCATCAGAGGAATATCTATCCATGCCAACTAAAGTCTTAAGAAATGTATTTCTTCAATAATAAGACTTGAAGCTCAAAACTGATCTTTGATACATGGGCTGCAGGGTGGATTATTTGTTAGGAGGCATAAAAATAGCATTAATCTTATTATACATCTCCATTAGTGCTCTTGGGTGACAAGGTTAATGAGCAGTAATATTTTGAAAGGCATCTTTTTTTTTTTTTTTTTCCCTGTGAAGTAGGTCTCAATAGTAGTCTTAAAATATCCAGTAAAACATGTTGCAAAGAGAAATGCTATCATCCAGGCTTTGTTGTTCCACTTACAGAGCACAGGCAGAGTATAGCATAATTTTTAAGGGCCTTAGGACTTTCAGAATTATAAATGAGCATTCGCTTCAATTTAAAGTCACCAGCTGTATTAGCCTCTAATAAGAAAGTCAGTCTGTGTTTTGAAGCCAGTCATTGACTTCTTTCTAGTTATGAAAATACTTGGTTTTATCTTATGGGGCTTTTTCATCTACAATGAAATTCTGTTGTTTAGTTTAACCAGCTTTATTAATGATGTTAGCTAGATCTTGGGGATAACTTTCTGCAATACTGTTTTACATTGCACTTTTATGTTATGAAGATGGCTTCTTTCCTTAAACCTCATTTACCAGCCTCTTTTAGCTTCAAACTTTTCTTCTGCAGTTTCCTCACCTCTCTCAGCCATCATAGCATTGAAGAGAGTTAGGGTCTTGCTCCAGATTAGACTTTGGTTTAAGGGAATATTGTGACTGGTTTGGTCTTCCATCCAGAACACTGAAACTTTCTTTATAGTAGCAATAAGGCTCTGTTGCTTTCTTGAAATTCATGTGTTCACTAGAGCAGCACTTTTAATTTCCTTGAAGAACTTTTCCTTTGCATTTACAACTTGGTTGTTTGGCACAGGAGACCTAGTTTTCAGCCCGTCTTGGCTTTCAACATGCCTTCCTCACTAAGCTTGATCATTTCAATTTTTTCTTTGAAATGAAAATCTGAAGAGTCTTCCTTTCACCTGAACACTTAGGGGTCTTTGCAGGTTTATCAAATAACCTCATTTCAATATAGTTGAGTCTTAGGGAATAGGGAGGTTGGAGGGAAGGGAGAGAGATGGGGGAGTAGCTGGTTGGTGGAGCAGTCAGAACACATACAACACATATTTATTAAGTTTGCCATCTTATACAGGCATGGTTCCTGGCACCTCAACAATTGCAATATAACATCTAAGATTGCTGATCAGCATAACAAGTATAAATAATAATAAAAAGTTTGAAATATTGTGAAAATTAACAAAATGTGACACAGAGAAACAAAGTGAGAAAATGCTTTTGAAAAAATAGCACTAATAGACTCACTCAAAACAGGGTTACCACAAACCTGTAATTTGTGGGGGAAAAAAATGCAGTAACTGCAAAACACGATAAAGCAAAGTGCAGTAAAATAAGGTATGGCTGTCACTTAAAGTGAATTGGCCAGTTTAGACATGATTTGAAAACTTACACATGTAATTCTAATATTAGTGAAGAAAGACTCACCTTATCCTTCTCCATCCAACTCTATCCTTATTTCTGTATTATTTGAGTCTATCCAAACTATTCATTTGGGGGTATTTAGCAGACAAGTGTGTCTGCCCTCTGATGCCCCCTCACAATACCTACTGTCTTACTTGGGTTTCTCTTACCTTGGGTATGGGATATCTCTTCACAGCTGCTCCAGCAAAGCACAGCCGCTGCACCTTACCTTGGACAAGGGGTATCTCCTCAAGGCCGCCCCTCCTGACCTTGAACGTGAAGGAGCTCCTTTGGCCCTCCTGCACCAGCGCAGCCACTGCCTATTGGACGTTGGGTAGCTCCTCTCGGCTGAGCTTCTTTGCATGGTCTGTTGCACCTGGGGCCGGCATCTCTCGTGTCTGCTCCATCTCATGTCTGTGCCAAATGTGGTCCACTGGAGAAGCGAATGGCAAACCACTTCAGTATACTTGCCTTGAGAACCCCATGAACAATATCAAAGGGCAAAATGATAGGATACTGAATGAGGAATTCTCCAGGTTGGTAGGTGCCCAGTATGTTACTGGAGATCAGTGGAGAAATAACTCTAGAAGGAATGAAGGGATGGAGCCAAAGCAAAACCAATACCCAGTTGTGGATGTGACTGGTGATAGAAGCAAGGTCTGAGGCTGTAAAGAGCAATATTGCATAGGAACCTGGAATGTTAGGTCCATGAATCAAGGCAAATTGGAAGTGGTCAAACAGGAAATGGCAAGAGTGAACGTCGACATTCTAGGAATCAGTGAACTAAAATGGTCTGGAATGGGTGAATTTAACTCAGATGACCATTATATTTACTACTGTAGGCAGGAATCCCTTAGAAGAAATGGAGTAGCCATCATTGTCAACAAAAGAGTCCGAAATTAAGCACTTGGATGCAATCTTAAAAACGATAGAATGATTTCTGTTCGTTTCCAAGGCAAACCATTCAATATTACAGTAATCCAGGCCTATGCCCCAACCAGTAACGCTGAAGAAGCCAAAGTTGAACAGTTCTATGAAGACCTACAAGACCTTTTAGAACTAACACCCAAAAAAGATGTCCTCTTCATTGTAGGGGACTGGAATGCAAAAGTAGGAAGTCAAGAAACACCTGGAGTAACAGGAAAATTTGGCCTTGGAGCACAGAATGAAGCAGAACAAAGGTTAATAGAGTATTTCCAAGAGAATGCACTGGTCATAGCAAACACCCTCTTCCAACTACACAAGAGAAGACTCTACACATGGACATCACCAGATGGTCAACACCGAAATCAGATTGATTATATTGTTTGCAGCCAAAGATGGAGAAGCTGTATACAGTTAGCAAAAACAAGACCAGGAACTGACTGTGGCTCAGATCATGAACTCTTTATTGCCAAATTCAGACTTAAATGGAAGAAAGTAGGGAAAACCACTAGACCATTCAGATATGACCTCAATCCAATCCCTTATGATTATACAGTGGAAGTGAGAAATAGATTTAAGGGACTAGATCTGATAGATAGAGTGCCTGATGAACTATGGACGGAGGTTCATGAGGACAGGTACAGAGGACAGGTATCAAGACCATCCCCATGGAAAAGAAATGCAAAAAGCAAAATGATTGTCTGAGGAGGCCTTACAAATAGCTGTGAAAGAAAAGTGAAAAGCAAAGGAGAAAAGGAAAGATATAAGCATCTGAATGCAGAGTTCCAAAGAATAGCAAGGAGAGATAAGAAAGCCTTCCTCAGTGATCAATGCAAAGAAACAGAGGAAAACAACAGACTAGGAAAAACAAGAGATCTCTTCAAGAAAATTAGAGATTCCAAGGGAACATTTCATGCAAAAAAGGTAGGCTTGAAGCTCAACATTCAGAAAACAAATATCATGGCATCTGGTCCCATCACTTCATGGGAAATAGATGGAAAAACAGTGGAAACAGTGTCAGACTTTATTTTTTTGGGCTCCAAAATCACTGCGGATGCTGGAAGGAAAGTTATGACCAAACTAGATGGTATGTTATAAAGCAGAGACATTACTTTGCCAACCAAGGTCCATCTAGTCAAGGCTATGGTTTCTCTAGTCGTCATGTATGGATGTGAGATTTGGACTGTGAAGAAAGCTGATTGCCGAAGAATTGATGCTTTTGAACTGTGGTGCTGGAGAAGACTCTTGAGAGTCCCTTGGACTGCAAGAAGATCCAACCAGTCCATTCTAAAGGAGATCAATCCTGGGTATTCATTGGAAGGACTGATGCTAAAGCTGAAACTCCAATACTTTGGCCACCTCATGTGACAAGTTGACTCACTGTAAAAGACTCGGATGCTGGGAAGGATTGGGGGCAGGTGGAGAAGGAGACGACAGAGAATGAGATGGCTGGATGGCATCACCTACTCTATGAACATGAGTTTGAGTGAACTCCGGGAGTTGGTGATGGACAGGGAGGCCTGGTGTGCTTTGATTCATGGGGTCGCAAAGAGTCGGACACAACTGAGTGACTGAACTGAACTGAACTGAGCAGACAGGTGTATTTATAAAATACACTTACTATTTGAGAAAAGATCATCACCAAAAAAAGACTAAAGTGTTACATTAGTAATACGTATTATTCTAAGAATATTTAGGACTTCTGAGATGCAATTTTTTTGTGTCTTTCCCAAAATATAAGTAACTTCATCTTATAAGGAAACAGTTTTCTATAGAATAGAAAAAAGGAAAGAACATCGTTGTTTTTTTTTTTTTTCCCCAAGACTCTTTTTATGCTTTCCATAACGCTTCAGATGAAGACATGTAGGTGGATTAATTGTAAAAAGTTGTTTCTTTTGGTTTATAATTTCCTCAGGTGGCATTTCTTCACTGATGGTTTCCCCCAGAGCTATTCTATCTTTATAAAATTGAATTTAGATATTGGCTGCTTCATTGAACTCTTGTGGTATCATCAAAGAAATCTCATTACTGAGTCAGTCTAAAATTCGCTGGGATTGCATCCCATGTGTTATGTGGTTAAATGAAAGCAATTTCAAATAGAACATTTTAGCTTCCTTAAGCCTATCGTTAAATGGCAGAAGCAGTGAAAATGGAAGTGAGTTAATGGCCCAATCTAAATACTAAGAGTAGAGATTAAGGCTACTGATTTCTTTTCTATCTTTCAAGCTATTTTAGAAATACTACCTCTTTGCTTCTTCAATGAAAGAAAACAATACTCAAATTTTTGTAGGCTTAACTTGAAATGTAGGTTGCTGATAATGTACATTTTGCAAGTCAAATTAAATATACTTTTACTGTCAATATCAATTATTTATATAATAAAAACTTTTAAACTTTAATACACTCTCAAGGGTCCAATATTTTGTTGAAAAGAATAAATTGACATAAAAATCTCTCCACACTTTTTTTCATACGTTATCTAGCTCTAGAATAGTTTATGATGGTATATACTTTTAGTGAATGGTGGCCACCTCATGAGACCAGTTGATTCACTGGAAAAGACTCTGATGCTGGGAGGGATTGGGGGTGGGAGGAGAAGGGGACGACAGAGAATGAGATGGCTGGATGGCATCATCCACTCCCTGGACATGAGTTGGAGTGAACTCTGGGAGTTGGTGATGGACAGGGAGGCCTGGCGTGCTGTGATTCATGGGGTCGCAAAGAGTCAGACACGACTGAGCAACTGAACTGAACTGAACTGAATTGAAAGAGCCTGGCATCACGGGAGGAGCTACGCCATGCCCGAGGCCAAGGGTGGCGGCCAAGAGGAGCTACCCTACGCAGGAGGCCAGGGGCGGCGGCCGAGAGGACCTACTCCACATTCAAGTGGCGGTGGCTGTGCGGGCGCAGGAGGGCCAAGAGTAGCTACTCTGCGTTCAAGATCAGGAGGGGCGGCTGTGAGGAGATACCCCGCAACTGAGGTAAGAGAAACCCAAATAAGATGGCAGGTATTGGGAGAGGGCATCAGAGGGCAGACACCCTGAAATCATAATCACAGAAAACTAGTCAATCTGATCACACAGACCACAGCCTTGTCTAACTCAATGAAACTAAGCCATGCCATGTGGGGTCATCCATGATGGGTGGGTCATGGTGGAGATGTCTGACAGAATGTGGTCCACTGGAGAAGGGAATGGCAAACCACTTCAGTATACTTGCCTTGAGAACCCCATGAACAGTGTGAAAGGCAAAATGATAGGATACTGGATGAGGAATTCCCCAGGTCGGTAGGTGCCCAGTATGCTACTGGAGATCAGTGGAGAAATAACTCCAGAAAGAAGGAAGGGATGGAGCCAAAGCAAAAAAAATACCCAGTTGTGGATGTGACCGGTGATAGAAGCAAGATCCAATGCTATAAAGATCAATAGTGCATAGGAACCTGGAATGTTATGTCCATGAATCAAGGCAAATTGGAAGTGGTCAAACAGGAGATGTCAAGAGTGAATGTCGACATTCTAGGAATCAGTGAACTAAAATGGACTGGAATGGGTGAATTTAACTCAGATGACCATTATATTTACTACTGTAGGCAGGAATCCCTTAGAAGAAATGGAGTAGCCATCATGGTCAACAAAAGAGTCTAAAATGCAGTACTTGGATGCAATCTTAAAAATGACAGAATGATTTCTGTTTGTTTCCAAGGCAAACCATTCAATATTACAATAATCCAGGCCTATGCCCCAACTAGTAATGCTAAAGAAGCCGAAGTTGAATGGCTCTATGAAGACCTACAAAACCTTTTATCACTAACACCCAAAAAAGATGTCCTCTTCATTATAGGGGACTAGAATGCAAAAGTAGGAAGTTAAGAAACACCTGGAGTAACAGGCAAATTTGGCCTTGGAGCATGGAATTAAGTGGGGCAAAGGCTAATAGAGTTTTGCCAAGAGAACACACTGGTCATAGCAAACACCCTCTTTCAACAACATAAGAGAAGACTCTACACATGGACATCACCAGATGGTCAACACCAAAATCAGATTGATTATATTCTTTGCAGCCAAAGATGGAGAAGCTGTATACAGTTAGCAAAAACAAGACTAGGAGCTGACAGTGGCTCAGATCATGAACTCCTTATTGCCAAATTCAGACTCAAATTGAAGAGGCAAAACCACTAGACCATTCAGATATGACCTAAATCAAATCCCTTATGATTATACAGTGGAAGTGAGAAATAGATTTAAGGGACTAGATCTGATAGATAGAGTGCCTGATGAACTATGGACAGAGGTTCGTGACATTGTAAAGGAGACAGGGATCAAGACCATTCCCATGGAAAAGAAGTGCAAAAAAGCAAAATGGCTGTCTGAGGAGGCCTTACAAATAGCTGTGAAAGAAGAGAAGCGAAAAGCAAAGGAGAAAAGGAGAGATATAAGCATCTGAATTCAGAGTTCCAAAGAATAACAAAGAGAGATAAGAAAGCCTTCCTCAGTGATCAATGCAAAGAAAGAGAGGAAATCAACAGAATAGAAAAGACAAGAGATCTCTTCAAGAAAATTAGACTTTCCAAGGGAACATTTCATGCAAAGACGGGCTCGATAAAGGACAGAAATGGTATGGGCCTAACAGAAGCAGAAGATATTAAGAAGAGGTGGCAAGAATAAACAGAAGAACTGTACAAAAAACATCTTCATGAAGAAGATAATCAAGATGGTGTGATCACTCACCTAGAGCTAGACATTTTGGAATGTGAAGTCAAGTGGGCCTTAGAAAACATCACTATGAACAAAACTAGTGGAGGTTATGGAATTCCAGTTGGGCTATTTCAAATCCTGAAAGATAATGCTGTCAAAGTGTTGCACTCAATATGCCAGCAAGTTTGGAAAACTCAGCAGTGGCCACAGGACTGGAAAAGGTCAGTCTTCATCCCAATCCCAAAGAAAGGGAATGCCAAAGAATGCTCAAACTACCGCACAATTGCACTCATCTCACATGCTAGTAAAGTCATGCTCAAAATTCTCCAAGCCAGGCTTCAGCAATATGTGAACCATGAACTTCCAGATGTTCAGGCAGGTTTTAGAAAAGGCAGAGGAACCAGAGGTCAAATTTCCAACATCCGCTGGATCATGGAAAAAGCAAGAGAGTTCCAGAAAAACATCTATTTCTGCTTCATTGACTATGCCAAAGCCTTCACCTGTGTGGATCACAATAAACTGTGGAACACTCTGAAAGAGATGGGAATGCCAGACCACCTGACCTGCCTCTTGAGAAACTTGTATACAGGTCAGGGAGCAACAGTTAGAACTGGACATGGAACAACTGACTGGTTCCAAATAGCAAAAGGAGTAAGTCAAGGTTGTATATTGTCACCCTGCTTATTTAACTTATATGCAGAGTACATCATGAGGAACGCTGGGCTGACAGAAGCACAGGCTGGAATCAAGAGTGTTGGGAGAAATATCAATAACCTCAGATATGCAGATGACACCACCCTTAGGGCAGAAAGTGAAGAGGAACTCAAAAGCCTCTTGATGAAAGTGAAAGAGGAGCATGAAAAAGTTGGCTTGAAGTTCAACATTCAGAAAACTAAGATCATGGCATCTGGTCCCATCAATTTATGGGTAATGGATGGGGAAGCAGTGGAAACAGCGTCAGACTTTATTTTTTTGGGGGGCCTCCAATATCACTGTGGATGCTGATTGCAGCCATGAAATTAAAAGACGCTTACTTTTTGGAAGGAAAGTTATGACCAAACTAGATAGCATATTAAAAAGCAGAGACATTACTTTGCCAACAAAACTCTGTCTATTCAAGGCTATCATTTTTCCAGTGGTTATGTATGGATGTGAGAGTTGGACTGTGAAGAAAGCTGATCGCTAAAGAATTGATTTTTTTGAACTGTGGTGCTGGAGAAGACTCTTGAGAGTTCCTTGGGCTGCAAGGAGGTCCAACCAGTCCATTCTAAAGGAGATCAGTCCTGGGTGTTCGTTGGAAGAACTGATGCTGAAGCTGAAGCTCCAATACTTTGGCCAACTCATGCGAAGAGTTGACTCACTCGAAAAGACTGTGATGCTGGAGGGATTGGGGGCAGGAGGAGAAGGGGATGACCGAGAATGAGATGGCTGGATGGCATCACCGACTCAATGGACATGAGTTTGAGTGAACTCCAGGAGTTGGTGATGGACAGGGAGGCCTGGCGTGCTGTGATTCATGGGGTCACAAAAAGTCAGACATGACTGCGTGACTGAACAGAACTGAACTGAAAAATCTTAAAAAAGTTTTAAAATCTTGGAAAGAAATAATTTATATATTAAATAAATATAAGTATCTACTACATGCTAGACAATGAAGTTACGTTTTGCTGGGAAGAAAAAATAAAAAATAAAAGAATAATACAACAGTGGTTAATAAATGTTATGGTGAAAAATTATGCAAAGAACGATGGGGTAGGTTGCTTGTGGAAGATAGTATCATCTCAGGTAGTGTAGACAGGAAAAGCCTAATTGAGAAAGTTCCATTTTAGAAGCAAATTAAATGGATTAAGGGAATAGAAGATTCTGTGGAACAGCAAGGGAAAAGGCTGTGATAAGGGAATATGTTGGATTTGCTCATAAATAGCAAGGGAGTCAGTGAGGCTACAATGGACAAGGGCAAGGTGCAGGTGAGATCATTTCAGAGATACTGCCAAGAACCTAATTACATAGAATATTTTTGGTAATGTTAAGCATTGGGTATTTACCGTGTGTGAGACTGGTTTCCATTGGAGGGTTTTTGATCCAAGGGAGAATATATTACTACATTTTAAAATTCTCCATGGAGAAAAAGAAAGTGTAAAAATAAGTCTGGAAGAAGGCCTCTTCCATGAAAGAGATGGTAGTAGTTTGGAAAACATGGTATCAGTGAGATGGTGAGAGCTGGGTAGACTTAGGTTTTATTTTAAAAGAAGCCAGTTACACTGCTGAAAGTTTAGATATGCACTTTAAATTAGATACATAAAGAAAAATATACAGGGTGTAAATTTGGGGAAAATAAATTGTTCAGTTTTGGGATATGCTAAATTTGAAGGGATTTCGACTTTAGAAAGGAAATTTAAAATAACTGATTGGATAGACAAATATAGACTTCAGTTAAGAGATTAGAAAATGGTAAACTTGGGGTGGCCAGATATTTATAGATAATATGTAAATCTCATGAGTTAAAGTGAGAGCGTCTGGGGAGTAAAAAATAGAATTAAAAGAGAAGAAGCCTAAGGACAGAGCCCTGTGTCTCTCCAATTTTTAGATACCAAAATGCTGATAAGTGAGCAGCAAAGCTTGAAAATGAGGATCTAGTAATATACGAGGAAGACCAGGACAATATAGTGCCACAGAGCTCAAATAAAGAGTAATTTTCCAGGGCCAAATGGGGGATGGGTGTGGAAGAGAGGCTCAGGAGGGAGGGGATATGTGTATATGTATAGCTGATTCACGTGGTTGAACAGCAGAAACTAACACAACATTGTAAAGTAATTATACTCCAATTAAAAAACAGATAAAAAAATAACTTTCTAGAGAGGAGTAATTGTCTCTGTCAAATGTTTCTAAAAAACCAAACGAGAAAGACTACACTTGATGATAAGTTTTAACAATGTGTAGTACATTGAAGGAGGAATTCTTCCATGTGTTTAGGTATGAAGTTAATTGCATATTTGGTAGCTTAGGTACAATTCTATTGTAATATCTGAAGCATCAGCCTATAGGCAGATTCTAGGTCATTAAATTCTGAAGTATAAATTCTTTTTCTTGCTAGTTAGTAGCTGTGTAATCGAGCAAATATTGGATTAGACAGATGTTGTATCAAAGCTGAACTTGGAGAGGAAATGGGAGAAAATTGCATTATTCTATAGAATAAAACAGGAATAATTTCCTTTAAGAAAATTTTTCTGGGGACCTCCCTGGTGGTCCAGTGGTTAAGAGTCCATCTGCCAATGCAGGGGACACATGTTTGATCCCTCGTCCAGGAAATAAGATCCCATATGTCTCAGGACAACTAATCCCAAATTAGTGAAGCCGCATGTCCTAGAGCCCTTGCTCTCACAAGAGAAGCAACTGCAATGAGAAGCCTCCATACTGAGAGTATGAAGCACTCTAGAAAGTAGCCCCTGCTCACTGCAATTATAGAAAGCCCACGGACAGCAACAAAGACCAAGCACATCCAAAAAAAAAAAAGAAAATATTTCTGGCTTGGCATTTTGTGTTTCATCTACATATACACAGATACAGAAAAGTGACACAGAAGTGAAGAGGAAACGAAGATTATGGAGACATGGAAGATAACAGAACAAAGCTGCAGAATGAACAAATAAAAGTTTTTATACCAAAGATATTTAACATTTAAGCCTATTATACAGAGTGAAGTAAGCCAGAAAGAAAAACACCAATACAGTATACTAACGCATATATATGGAATTTAGAAAGATGCAAATGATAACCCTGTATACGAGACAGCAAAAGAGACACAGATGTATAGAACAGTCTTTGGGACTCTGTGGGAGAGGGTGAGGGTGGGATGATTTGGGAGAATGGCATTGAAACATGTATGTTGTCATATGTGAAATGAATCACCAGTTCAGGGTCGATGCATGTTACAGGATGCTCAGGGCTGGCGTGCGGGGATGACCCAGAGGGAAGATAAAGGGAGGAGGGAAGTGGGAGGGGGGTTCAGGAGGGGGAACTCATGTACACCCGGGGTGAATTCATGTCAATGTATGGCAAAACCAACCAATATAATGTTGTAAAATAATTTGCCTCCAATAAAAAATAAATAAATTTAAAAAAAATTTAATTTTCTATTTGCTAACTTATAAACCCCTTCATCATACCAAACTTTCTGTAAAGTCTACTACGTCCATAAAGAGCTTTTATGAGTATTTTAGGTTTTTTTGAATTGCAGGCGTGGAACAGAGTTGCAAATTTATATAAATTTCTGGAGATGTAAAAATTTGCAAATAGAAACAGGTTGCAAAGTGGAGGGTGAGAATTCAGTGGGGAAAAAAACCTAGGGTCAGATGTAATCATGTAGCTAAAAGCAGCATCACAGGAATTTCACAAATAAGTGGCAAATCATGGTCAGTCTAATATGACACAGAACTTCAAAGCAAACTTACCTCAATGTTTAAGACCTCATGACCCAAGTTGTCGCCTGGGTAATATATGTGTGGTAATATATGTGCTTTTCAAAGAGAAAAATCAATATAACACTTTCATTAATAGAAATTCCTTGGTTAATTATTAACTTTCTCTAAAGAGTCAATTATTTTAAAAAAATATATGACTAGTGATATGAGAGAGAGGAGGGGAAAATCATTTAGGCATGTCTTACATAGATCACTGTTATTGATAATAGAATTAGGCCTGATAGCCCTGAGACATAGTTAGGGTTAAGATTTAAAAGAATAAATAATGAGTAGTCATTTCTGTTAAGTCTAACGGTCCTTTTCTGTGGCATACCAGTATCTTTTGATTTGCAAATACACTCTAAAAATTTCTAGACATTTTCACACAACTCAGAGAATGAAGGCATTGTAAAGTTCTAAAGGTTTTAGCAGAATAAGTTTGTGGATGGTTTGTTTTTTAGAGGTATGGAATCATAAATATTGCCTATTTAAAACAAAAACATATCTTCCTGCTTCCAAATCCAGTGTTACAGGAATGTGGATGGTTGCCCACAAGTAAGATTTCAATTAGGTGCTTATTTTAAGCAGTTGCTACTTAATTTTTCTGTGTCTAAAAGCTTCCAGTGATATTTCTGGCATCTGTAGATTTTAAGTGTTTGTCTCTGTGCTCAGTCATGCCTGACTCTCTGTAGCCCCAGGCTCCTCTGTGGACTGGAAATTTTCAGGCAAGAATACTAGAGTGGGTTGCCATTTCCTTCTCTAGAGGATCTTCCCGACCCAGGGATCGAACCTGTGTCTCTTGCCTCTGTCTCAAATTGGCAGGCAGATTCTTTACCGCTACACATCTGTGAAGTCTCTGACTGGTTATACAGTCACTATGATTCTTTTTTTCCTGACTGGCTTCTCAGTTCAGTTGAGTTGCTCAGTTGTGTCTGACTCTTTGTGATCCCATGGAGGGCAGCACACCAGGCTTCCCTGTCCATCACCAGCTCCTGGAGCTTACTCAAACTCATGTCCATTGAGTTGGTGATGCCATCAAACCATCTCATCCTCTGCCGTCCCCTTCTCCTCCCACCTTCAATCTTTCCCAGCACCAGGGTCTTTTTCAATGAGTCAGTCTTTGCATCAGATGGCCAAAGTATTGGAGTTTCAGCTTCAGCATCAGTCCTTCCAAAAATATTCAAGACTGATTTCCTTTAGGATGGAGTAGTCAGATTGCCTTTCAGTCCAAGGGACTGTCAAGAGTCTTCTCCAACACCACAGTTCAAGAGCATCAATTCTTCAGTGCTCAGCTTTCTTTATAGTCCAACTCTCACATCCATACATGATTACTGGAAAAACCGTAGCTTTGACTAGATGGACCTTTCCTGGCAAAATGATGTCTTTGGTTTTTAATATACTGTCTAGGTTGATCATAGCTTTCCTTCTAAGGAGCCAGTATATTTTAATTTCATGGCTGCAGTCACCATCTGCAGTGATTTTGGAGACCAAAAAAATAAAGTCTCTCACTGTTTCCATTCTTTCCCCATATGATTGGCTTTAGTGGCTCTAAATTTCCTTACAAGGGGAAGCTATGCAATTCCACAAGAAAAGTGACTCAATAAATATCTGCTGATTGATAATTTGCATGCAGGACATCAAAATTTTAAATAAATTTTTAGAATAGTTTTAGAATTACTGGAAAATTGAAACTCTATTTTCAGTATGGAACATTTGTCACAATGAACAATATTGATATATTATTATTAAAGTCCACACCTCATTCAAATTTCCTTAATTTTTCCTAATGTCCTTTCTCTATTACAAACTCTCATTCAAGATAGCACATTAATTTTAGTTGTAATGTTCCTTCGGACTCCACTTGGCTGAAGACGTTATCTCAGACTTTCTTTGCCGTTTATAATCTTAGCAGTTTTAAAGAGGACTGATCAGCTACCTTTTGGACTGCCTGTCAGCTGGGATTTGTCTGATATTTTTCCTTCCAGTATGATAGAGTTACATATTTTTGGCAGGAAGACCCCATAGGTGAAGTGCCATTTTTATTATATCATATTAAGGTTACATTCTATCAACAGGACTTAGCACTATTGATTCTGATTTTGATCGCTAAGCTGAGGCAGTGTTTTTCAGTTTTCTCTGCTGTGAAGTTAGTCTTTTTCCACTTTCTATACTTTATGTTTTGGAAGGAGTCATTATGTGTAGCCTCTTCTAAGGAATGGAGAGTTATACTTCTCTGCTTTGAGGGTAAAATATCTACTCATGGATTGTATATTCTCCTCCCTTTATTTGTTTATTCAATAATTTATATCAGTAGTGAATCATTAATGTTTATTTTATATTTGGGGTTATATGAGTCAATATCACTTCATTTTATTGTTCAAATGACTGCAGTGTTGGCTATTGGGATCTCTTTGTGTTCATTCCTATGTCCCTTTTACATGCCAATGTGTTGTGTTTTTTGTTTGTTTTATTCTGTTTTGTCTTTAAATACTTCTTTACTTTCTGTTACTTAAATAAGCTCTAGGCTCATCTTGGGTATTTACTGCACCAATCTCAGAATCATCCATTTTTCTACAGAACTTGTGCTTGTTGTTACAGGGGTGTCACTGCTTGCAGGCCATCTCAGCTGACAGAAGTAGCAAATATATGTCTGTTTGCTAATGCATGTATAGAAACATATCTATAAATATTTGTATATGTAAACATCTGTATCTATGGTAAGTTAAAAATGAATTGCTACTAACATCTCCACATCTAATTTATAATGATTGCTTAGTCGCTCAGTCATGTCAGACTCTGAAATCCTTTGGACTGTAGCCTGCCTGGCTCCTCTGTCCATGGGATTCTCCAGGCTAGGAGAAGGTTGCTATTTCCTTCTCCAGGGAATCTTCCTGACCAAGGGATTGAACCCATGTTTCTTATGTCTCCGGCATTGGCAGGCACATTTTTTACCTCTAGCATCATTTGGGAGGCGAGAAATCTGGTTCCCACCATCTGCCATCCCAAGTATACCAACCTCAAAACTGTTAACCCCAAACCACTGGTGGAAAAGAGCCAACTAGAGTCTGTAGACTGTTCCTTTTGCCTTTAGTCTTAAAGATCCCAGAAGTTACCAAACTTAAATAAACACGTTTCCTTCCACCCTCTAATGAAGTTGTTTTGTAAATTTGTAATAAAGTAAGATTGTTTTGTCATATTCTACATTCTATCCTGAGATCCCTGACCTAATTGTTTTTAAAATTAGTATGTTAAGGCTATGTCTTAGTGCTATGCAGTCTTGTGAGTTTTGGCACATGCTTAATGTTAAATATCAAAAAGTAAAGTATAGAAATACAGGGAAATTTGCCAAACTAAAAAATTTTCTGTGTTTTACCTAACCAACTCTCTCCCCATCCTTGAAGTCCACCCCGTCACTTGTCTATTCACCATTATTGTAGACTCACTTTTTCCAGAATGTCATATATTTAAAGTAATATATCATGTAGCTCCTTCAGACTGACTTCTCTCACTTAATAATGTATGTTTAAGATCCATTCATGTTTCTTCATGGCTTGGTAGCTACTTAATTTTCATTGCTAGTTAATATTGTATTATACATATGTGCCATAATTTGTCCATTCAACTTGAAGGACATTTTGTTTGCTCAAAATTTTAATGATTATAAATGAGGCTTATTTGAATATTCAGGGTTTTCTGTAGACTACAACTTCCCAAATAAATTGAGTAAGTACCCAGGAGCATTATTTTTGGACCCTATGGTGAACCTGGGCTTCCCTGGTAGCTCAGTTGGTAAAGAATCCACCTGCAATTGAGGATACCCCACTTTGACTCCTGGGTCAGGAAGATCCCCAGAAGGAGGATATGGAAACCCACTCCAATATTATTGCCTGGAGAATCCCCATGGACAGAGGACCCTGGAAGGCTACAGTCCATGGTGTCACAAAGAGTCAGACACAGCTGAATGACTAAGCAGATGGTAAGGCAAGGTTTAGCTTCATAAGAAGCTGCCAATCTGTATTCCAAAATGTTTGTCCCTTTTGCATTGCCACCAGCAGTAAATGAGAGTTTTTTCCTCCTGATCTTTTTATCAACAATAAATACTGCCAATTAGAAAAAAAAATATTTTATTCATTCTAATACATGTGTGGTGGTATCTCGTTGTTATCATTTATACAAAACTTTTAATTCAGCCTATTCAGGGTCCCTTTTTTGGTTAAACAGAATTTTCTTTAATGATTTACTACTTTTCCTCACTTTAGGCAGTTTAATTATTGTCAAACTTTACTTCTTAAAAGAACAAAATATTTACCTTGTTTGTATTCATGTGCTATGTGCTGTGCTTGGTTGCAGAGTTGCATCTGATTACTTGCAACCCCTTGGACTGTAGCCTACTAGACTCTGTCCATGGGGATTTTCTAGGCAAGAATGCTGGAGTGAGTTCCCATGTCCTTCTCCAGGGCATCTTTCCTACCCAGGGATTGAACTAACATTACCTGCATTTAGGACAAATTCTTTACAGTTTGAGCCACCAGGGAATCCCTTGTATTCATGATTAAAGCAAAATTGTACATAAAAGCCATGCCAACAACCATTAAGTATATTGAGATACATTATACATGCAAATGATGCAGCTGCTGCAAGAACCGCTGCACAACATAGATTCATTGAAATAAAGTTACAAAGCCTTCCACAGTGATCAATGCAAATAAACAGAGGAAAACAATAGAATGAGAAAGACTAGAGATATTTCAAGATAATTAGGGATACCAAGGGAATATTTAATGCAAAGATGGGCTCAATAAAGGACAGAATGGTAGGGACCTAAGAGAAGCAGATGATATTAAGAAGATGTGGCAAGAATAAACAGAAGAATTGTACAAAAAATATCTTCCCGACCCAGATAATCACGTTGGTGTGATCACTCACTCAGAGCCAGACATCCTGGAAAATGAAGTCAAGTGGGCCTTAGAAAGCATCACTACGAACAAAGCTAGTGGACGTGATGGAATTCCAGTTGAAGTACTTCAAATCCTAAAAGATGATGATATGAAAGTGCTGCACTAAATATGACAGCAAATTTGGAAAACACAGCAGTAGCCACAGGACTGGAAAAGACCAGTTTTCATTCCAATCCCAAAGAAAGGCAATGCCGAAGAATGCTCAAACTACCACACAATTGCACTCATCTCACACGCTAGTAAAGTAATGCTCAAAATTCTCCAAGCCAAGCTTCAGCAATACATGAAACATGAAATTCCAGATGTTCAAGCTGGTTTTCGAAAAGGCAGAGGAACCAGAGATCAAATTGCCAACATCTGCTGGATCATCGAAAAAGGAAGAGAGTTCCAGAAAAACATCTATTTCTGCTTCATTGACTATGCCAAAGCCTTCGACTGTGTGGATCACAATAAACTGTGGAAAATTATGAAAGCAATGGGAATACCAGAACACCTGACCTGCCTCTTGAGAAATCCATATGCAGGTCAGGAAGCAACAGTTAGAACTGGACATGGAACAACAGACTGGATCCAAATAGGAAAAGGAGTACGTCAAGGCTGTATATTGTCACCCTGCTTATTTAAATTATATGCAGGGTGCATCATGAGAAATGCTGGGCTGGAAGAAGCACAAGCTGGAATGAAGATTGCTGGGAGAAATATCAATAACCTCAGATATGCAGATGACACCACTCTTATGGCAGAAAGTGAAGAAAACTAAAGAACCTCTTGATGAAAGTGAAAAAGATGGCTTGAAGCTCAACATTCAGAAAACGAAGATCATGGCATCTGGTCCCATCACTTCATGGGAAATAGATGGGGAAGAGTGGAAACAGTGGCAGACTTTATTTTGGGGGGCTCCAAAATCACTGCGGATGCTGATTGCAGCCATGAAATTAAAAGACACTTACTCCTTGGAAAGAAAGTCATGACCAAACTAGACAGCATGTTAAAAAGCAGAGACATTACTTTGCCAACAAAAGTCCACTATTCGAGGCTATGGTTTTTCCAGTGGTCATGTATGGATGTGAGAGTTGGACTCTAAAGAAAGCTGAGCACTGAAGAATTGATGCTTTTGAAATGTGGTGTTGGAGAAGACTCTTGAGAGTCCCTTGGACTGCAAGGAGATCTAACCAGTCCATCTTAAAGGAGATCAATCCTGGGTGTTCATTGGAAGGACTGATGTTGAAGCTGAAACTCCAATACTTTGGCCACCTGATGCAAAGAGCTGACTCATTTGAAAAGACCCTGATGCTGGGAAATATTGAGGGCAGGAGCAGAAGGGGACAACAGAGGATGAAATGATTGGATGGCATCACTGTCTCGATGGACATGGGTTTGTGTGTAGGTGTACCCTGGGAGTTGTTGATAGACAGGGAGTCCTGGCATGCTGCGATTCATGGGGTTGCAAAGAGTTGGACATGACTGAGTGACTGAACTGAAGTGAACTGAAATCAGAGAGAGGGGTTGACTCTGGAAGATGCCTAGAAAACTTGATGCTCTGGTAGATTTACGGTCCAATCTCAAGTACCTCTGACCCTCATTTATTTGTTTCAGTAATGGGCATTTTGGATTATCTGAATAAGCAAAACAGTTTTAAACATTGGATCTTGATTTCATTTCTGACTGAAATACTGTTTTGCATCTGGCGTAATTTTTTCCATGTTGGTTGTATATTGAGCACCTACACGAGTCACATCTACCAGCAATGAAACATCTCTGAGTGTGTAAACTTTTTCATCTTGTTTTCTTCTCCTCTCTCTATAATTTCTATGTCCTTTGAAATTATTTACTTTTTAAAAATATTTTATTCAGTTGTCTATCTCATCCCCCCTCATCTCATTTCCTCTCTTTTTCCTATTTTTATGTTGAAAGGTTTTTTCACATGTTTCTGAATCTCTGCTTGTCCATTCATATTTTAGAGTGTGTTAAAAAATACTTCTTGGAAAATTCTTAAGGATATCTTTGTTGATTTACAGGCTTTGCTTTAGGATTACTTGAAGAAAATCATTTAAAGTTTAGTTGTGAGAGTAAACCATTTATTTGTAGGAACTTATAGCATCAGTTTGGGAACAGAGTTCTTTTTGTGGTGCTGTCCATTTTCTTGAAGATGAGACACTCTGTTCTCTTACTGTTCAGTGTCTGAAGCAGGAGAGGTATGTTGCTAATCTGTATGGATTTTTTAAAGTTTCAAAGAAATTAAAAAACCCCTTTTCTCCACCCTTCAGATCATATCTGCTATCTTCAGATTTAAGGGTATCCTGCTCAATTCTCCTGAAAATAAACTTCCCATTTCCTGTCTTAAAGGTACACATGTGGCTGATGTCATTTTGAGAGCAGAGATGTTCTGGTTTGATGATTACAGTCTTTCAATGACTCCTGTGTTCAGCCCTGTACTTGACATATGCTTTTCATTCAGTTCAGTTAGGTAGCTCAGTCTTGTCTGACTCCTTGCGACCCCATGAACCACAGCATGCCAGGCCTCCCTGTCCATCACCAATTCCTGGAGTTCACCCAAACCCATGTCCATTGAGTCGTGATGCCATCCAACCATCTCATCCTCTGTCAACCCCTTCTCCTCGAGGCTCCAATCCTTCCCAGCATCAGGGTCTTTTCAAATGAGACAGCTCTTTGCATCAGGTGGCAAAGTATAGGAGTTTCAGCTTCAATGTCAATCCTTCCAATGAACACCCAGGACTGATCTTCTTTAGGATGGACTGGTTGGATCTCCTTGCAGTCCAAGGGACTCTCAAGAATCTTCTCCAACACCACAGTTCAAAAGCATCAATGCTTCGGTGCTCAGCTTTCTTTATAGTTCAACTTCATATCCATACATGACTACTGGAAAAACCATAGCCTTGACTACAAGGACAAAGTAATGTCTCTGCTTTTTAACATGATGTCTAGGTTAATCATAATTTTCCTTCCAAGGAATAAGTGTCTTTAAATTTCATGGCTGCAATCACCATCTGAAGTGATTTTGGAGCCCCCCCCAAAATAATGTCTGTCACTGTTTCCTCATCTATTTCCCATGAAGAGATGGGACCAGATGCCCTGATCTTAGTTTTCTGAATGTTGAGCTTCAAGCCAACTTTTTCACACTCCTCTTTCACTTTCATCAAGAGGCTCTTTAGTTCTTCACTTTCTGCCATAAGGATGGTGTCATCTGCATATCTGAGGTTATTTATATTTCTCCCAGCTATCTTTATTCCAGCTTGTGCTTCCTCTAACCCAGCATTCCTCATGATGTACTCTGCATATAAGTTAAATAAGCAAGGTGACAATATACAGCCTGATCTACTCCTTTTTCTATTTGGAACCAGTCTGTTGTTTCATATCCAGTTGTAACTGTTGCTTCCTGACCTGCATACAGATTTCTCAAGAGGCAGGTCACGTGGTCTGGTATGCCCATATCCTTCAGAATTTTCCACTGTATATTGTGATCCACACAGTCAAAGGCTTTGGCATAGTCAATAAAGCAGAGATAGATGTTTTTGTGGAACTCTCTTCCTTTTTCAATGATCCAGCAGATGTTGGCATTTGATCTCTGGTTCCTTTGCCTTTTCTAAAACCAGCTTGAACATCTGGAAGTTCACGATTCACATATTGCTGAAGCTTGGCTTGGAGAATTTTGAGCATTACTTTACTAGCGTGTGAGATGAGTGCAATTGTGCGGTAGTTTGAGCATTCTTCGGCATTGCCTTTCTTTGGGAATGGAATGAAAACTGACCTTTTCCAGTCCTGTGGCCACTGCTGAGTTTTCCAAATTTGCTGGCATATTAGTGCAGCACTTTCACAGCATCATCTTTTAGGATTTGAAATAGCTCACCTGGAATTCCATCACCACCACTAGCTTTGTTCCTAGTGATGATTCCTAAAGCCCACTTGACTTCATATTCCAGGATGTCTGGCTCTAGATGAGTGATCACACCACCGTGATTACCTGGGTCGTGATGATCTTTTGTGTACAATTCTTCTGTTTATTCTTGCTAACCCTTCTTAATATCGTCTGCTTCTGTTAGGTCCACACCATTTCTGTCCTTTATTGAGCCCATATTGGCATGAAATGTTCCCTTGGTTTCTCTAATTTTCTTGAGGAGATCTCTAGTCTTTCCCATTCTTTTATTTTCTTCTATTTCTTTGAATTGATCGCTTAGAAACACTTTCTTATCTCTCCTTGCTCGTCTTTGGAACTCTGCATTCAGATGCTTATATCTTTCCTTTTCTCCTTTGCTTTTTGCTTCTCTTCTTTTCACAGTTATTTGTAAGGTCTCCTCAGGCAGCCATTTTGCTTTTTTTCATTTTTTTTTTCCCTTGGGGATGTTCTTGAATCCTGTCTCCTGTATAGTGTCACGAACCTCCATCCATATTTCATCAGGCACTCTATCAGATTTGGTCCCTTAAATCTATTTCTCACTTTTACTGTATAATCATAATGCTCAGATCATGAACTCCTTTTTGCCAAATTCAAACTTATTCCTTTATCCTTTCATTAAATACTTTTCTCAGCCAAATCAGTTACCACTTGTCAACCTACTTTGCAAAGAATTTATTGAAACCTGCAGTCAAGTAATGAATCTTAACCCTTTCTTCTTGTATTTACAACTTTATTACATTTTAATTTTTTAATAATTTAACTGGAGCCTGAATATAAGAAGAAATATTATAAAATTTAAGCTAGAAATTTCTGCTATCCTTTACTGAACACCTAATTTTGTATTTTAGTTGTTAAAGAAAAATACAGATATTTCATATAATCAAGTGTTTAAAAAGAAATCCTATTTCAGATAATCACAGATATGTTCAGTCATGTCTGACTCTTTGAGATCCCATGGACTGTAGCCTGCCAGTCCCCTCTGTCCATGGAATTCTCCAGGCAAGAAATGGTTTGGAGTAGGTCTCCCCTGGAGAAGGCAAAAATGGATTGGGTTGTTGTCCTTTCCTTCTCCAGAGGATCTTCTGACCCAGGAATCAAACCTAGGTCTCCTTCACTGCAGGCAGATTCTGTACCATCTGAGCCACCAGGGAAACCCTTACATATTGCAAATAATTGCATATATATATCAAATATATACATATATTTGTGTATATGGGTATATATACATGAAAGGTTTTTTTTTCTTATTTTCTGAGTTTGAATACTTAAGCTGTGTATAAACATCACAAGTCTGGCAAATGGATACTATATCATACCTGCTTTATAGATGTGATAACCGAAGATCACTGATACTAGAAAAATGTGAAAATTGCAAACTTATCATCAGTGACAACACTGATGATAGCCATACCTTTTCTCTACCTTTTTTTCCCTACGTAGCTCAGCTGGTAAAGTATCTGCCTGCAATGCAGGAGACCCTGGTTCAATTCCTGGGTCAGGAAGATCCCCTGGAGGCAGGCATGGCAACTCAATCCAGTATTCTTGCCTGGAAAATCCCCATGGTCAGAGGAGCCTAGTGGGCTATGGTCCATGGGGTCACAAAGGGTCGGGTATGACTGAAGTGACTAAGCACAGCACATCTCTCCATGATGATCGCTAATCCAGTTGGGCTTTCCCCCATATCCTCTTTCTCCAGCTCCTCTTCTTCCTCCTCTCCCTCTTCCGATTCAGTTCCCAAGGAACTCAATGTTTTATAGCTAAACCAGTGTAGGATCCCTTGCTATCCTCCCTAAATTTGCCTCCTCTACAACTAATCTCTTCCTTAACTACCCTTTATTTGAAACATCTAAGTTGAATTTTGTTTGATTGAAGCTTAACTCTTAAAGAAGTAGAGTATGAAACATACTATGTTCTTTCTTACTCTAGAATCCAAATACTTATACACAAAACTATATGGCTTATACCTTATGCTACAGGCACACAGAGTTCATTAAAAACAAGGAGTTAAAGATGTGTGTTTGGGTGCAGAAAATCACAACACATTCAGTAAAAAAAAAAAAAAAAAAAGTATAATGTATCTTTACTAAACTTTCCAGGATTAAATGGGAACATGATATCAAACAAAACAACTATAATATACAAAGCAACTAAAAATTATATCTAAGCTGATAAAAAATATATTATGTGCACTAATTAGAGGACCTGAAATTACAGCCTTGATAGATTGTACAACTCTTGTGTAGGGACTCTGCATAATATGAAGGCTCAGAAAAGACCCAGTGGAAATGATTTCTCTGCTAATCAAAATCTCTACCATATACTCTTCCTGCCTGCTCCTTCTCTAGTTACAGTTATTTGTGAAGAAACACAATAGGCAGTTTAGCTGGAGAACCTGTTGTCTTCATCATTTACAGAAGTTGGATTTCCTTCTTTGTGTTACTCTCTTGAAATCCTATGAGAAGAGACTTCCCTAGGGTCTAGTGGCTAAGGCTCCACACTCCCAGTGCACGGGGCTGGGGTTTGATCCTTGGTTGGAGAACTAGATCCCACATGCCACAACTGAGTTTGCATATCACAACTAAAGATCCGGTATGCTGCAACGAAGATTGAAGATCCCATATGCTGTAACTAAGACCTGGCATAGCCAAATAAATAAATAAAATTATTTTAAAAATCATTTTAAAAATTATATGAAAAGTTTATGTATAGGACAGGCCATTTAGCAACTGTTAATATTTAGAACAGAGTAATTTTCTCTACATCAATTCCTATCCCCCCAAGTACACTTATGATCAGGTTCTCTTAAATTAAGATATACTATTAAGCTCAGACTAAATTAGCCTCTGTTATACTGCATTTTATTCCTCATTAAGAGTAAAAATAGTTAATCTGCGAGAAAGGAATCTGACTAGAAACCATCCCCAATAAATTAGACTGGCTTGGAAGTTGAAAGTCACGCAGTATGCCTGCCAGAGTAGCGAATTCTCTCAGTGTGAGAATAAAATAGAAATAATTGGGTCTAAAATAATTTCAGTGAATAATAATAATAAAAAAAAAGCACGACAGTGACATTTTGTAACTAAACTAGAAACTCTTAGAAGACAGGGCCTGAACCTGGCATGTATTGTTGTTCAGTCACTCAGTCATGCCCAACTCTTTGCCACCCCATGAACTGCAGCATGCCAAGCTTCCCTGTCCTTCATCATCTCTGGGAGTTTACTCAATTTCATGCGCATTGAGTCAATGATGCCATGGAATTTTTTTTTTTAATTTCACTGAAGTTATTTCAGCCCCAATATGTTTTGTTTTGTTTACTTAGCCTAGATTATTACAAACTATATTGATATTCTCCCAATCTACAGCCCTTAATATTTCTATTTTATTCACACACTGAGAGAATTTGATACTCTGGCAGGCATACTACATGGCTTTCAATTTTCAAGCCAGTTCTGATTTACTGGGAATGGTTTCTAGTGTGCTGACTTAAGCAGTCTGAGGCTGAGCATGAAGGTCTGCTAATACTGATCACTGAAACCTATAAATAATACCCCTTTGGAGAGTGACAGCTTCTAACTACATGCTTTCCATTGTTACCCAAGAATCTGATCCTGCCTTATGGAGGTGGAATATCATAACAGCTAAGAATATAAATTTGGGGCCAATCTTCTTGTTAGTTTACAGCCTTAGGAATTCCTGGAATGAAATTAAAAACTTCCATTTCCATATCGAGGGCAAGGAGAGACCCAAGACAGAGGCAGGCCATTCTTGTTTAGCAGGTGGCAGGCTTAATAAACAAAGGAACTTACATACGAGGTTTGTCTTGGATGGCCACAAGACAAATGGATCTCCACAACTGCCTGCAAGAAACTTAAAAAGTTTATATAGAGTCCTTAAAGAGATTTAGTCACAAATACCATCCAGATGGTCTCAGTAACACATTCCTCTTTCAAGGTTACAACACTGAAAGAGCTCTGGTTGTGAGAACCATGAGCAGAACATATATTCCATAGGCAAGGGAGAGAATTGGGAACCTCCGATTGCCCAGATCCAGCTCACATCAACTGGAGATCATGACCTGTCAAGAACTCCTCCAACACTTCCTGAATCCAAAATCTGGCTCCATCACTTACAAGTTCTGTTGGGTTCAGCCCTATTACTCATTAACTCTGCCTCATGTTCCTTCTCTTAAAAATGACAATACTACTGGTATCAATTGGAGAAGGCTGTTATAAAGATTAAATTAGTAAATATGTATACAGTATTTAGAATGCAGTAAGTGCTTTGTTACATGTTTGCTGCTACCATTCAGATTATTTGTCTGAAATTTTCTGTCTTTCTTGTTGAAACCATCAGGAAATCAGGAGTCATTTTTTTTTTTTTTTCAAATTCTCTACTCAGCAGAGCCTTGCCTATTTATTAAGGCTCATCTTCAGTGTTAACTTCCCAGATCGCACAGTCACAATCAAACATCTATTCTTTGGGTATCTTGGAGAGTTTATTTACAATTCCATTTCAAGTAGCTATTATGTTCTCTTTTGTACTTTTACAGTACTGCTTATTCAGAGCTTTTTCCCCCTCCCACAGTGACTTAAGTTTCAATTATTTCAAATGTTATTATCATGCCTTTTCCTTAAAAATCATGTTACTTACTACTGTCTCTGTGGCAGGACATTGTTGCTCAGTTTTTTATATCATTAGTCATAATCTTGTTAATGTGAAGGCAATAGTAAGGAATATGTTTCAAAGAGATCAGTATGTCTCTTACAATTTTATGTAAAACTATGTTTTTATAATCATGTCTGTATTTTTATTTTTTTTGCTCAGAAAGAGTATGTATATATCTTAATCTCAAATATTCTACATGCCCAGGTAGAGAATCACTAATATTTACATTGAGTGATACCAAAATGTTATTATGCTTGGTTTGTGTGCAATATCTCTCATCTTTATCTATATACATTTACCCATATATGCCACTTTGATTGAGTTAATTTTGTAACTAAATCAAAGGAAAAACAAACTTCATCTTATTAATAAATTAAGAATAAAAAGATGAAAGAGATAGACATTTCAAAGAAAACAGAAATAAAGAGTACTGTGCTAAAGGAGTAATTACATTGTGATGGACTGTCCAGCTAGATCTAAGCTTCATCTATGACTTAAAAATCTTACTTATATATCAAAGAAACAAAGACTGGAGCAGTTAAAAGCTGAGATGAACAGATACTGTCAAATAGAAAAGTATGTAATGTTTAAGTAGAAGTTTTCAAGGAGAGACTGAAAGGAAACAGATTACAGTAAATCAAGGATCAGGTATTAAATTCAAGATAAATAAATGGTTTTCTTTTAGATTTGTATCTATTTGAAAAAGTACAATACTCAATATAAAAATGTTAGTAATCAAAGAATTGTGAGAAGGAAAAAAAAAATGGATAAAAACAAAAAGAGGGAAAATAAATGAGGTAAATGCTATCCAACCAGAAATGCATGTGCAGAAAACATTGTTCCAAAGCACTATATTATTCGACAATAACAGTGTAAATGAGAAACTACACGTTTTTATTTTTGTTATATCTAGGTTTTTTTTACATGGCAATTTCTGCTGAGATTTCACTTTTCTTTAGTCATGAAAGTCTGTCAAGTTCCTGATGACCTATCAAAATAGAAGGAGCAAGATGAGTCTCAAACTAGTTCTTGATTGCTTTTTCAGCAGGAAAAGCCAATATTCCTGACATTTTGCCAAGGATCAGGTTTCATTCATACACATTATCTCATGCTACCCTCAAGAATTTTCTGAGTCAAAGTATCTATGCCTTTCAGTGGCTACATACTTTGCCTTGATATATAATTTTCATGTAACTTTTTTCATAAGACAACTCCAAACACTCCAAAATATTAAAGTACATGCTTGCAGATTTTGTATCCTTCCAGTACTCAGCTAAGTTTTTATGTTTAATTTACAGCAAACTCTCAAACTGTCTTTCAAAGTGATACCACTGACATTTCCACTAGTAACAAAAGAGCATTTCTACCATTTTACATCATTGTCATCATTTGTTACTGTTAGGTTTTTAAAAATTATTTTGACATTTTTAATAGTTATATAGTGGAATCTCACTGCAGTTTTAATTTGCTTTCTCCTAATGACATATGATGTTAAGCATCATTTCATGAGTTTATTTGCCATCCATATATTTCCTTTGGTTATGTGTCCGTTCGAATCTGTAGCTTATTTAAATATTTTAAATCTGTTTTCTTGCTCCTGAGTTTTATAAGATGATTATATATTTTCCATACCAGAGTTTTAATCAGATGTGATTTGCAAATATTTCCTCTGTGTCTGTGGCTTTTTTTCTTAAGGAGCAAAACACTTTAATTTGATAAAGTTCAGTTTATCACTATTTTTCCTTCATAGATTATGCTATAAGTCTTTATAAATCATTCTTATCTCAGAAAATTTTATGACATTAATTTTTTTAAGCTTCTAATATTGCTTTTATTAAATTTTGTTGCATTTTTGTTTCTCACCTTTTATACTATTGTTTCTCCTCTTAGAAATATTTTATTAATAATATCTTCCCTTTACCTCTGATATTTTAACTTCCCCATGGTGTACCTCAGTGAGATTTTTAAACTCATGAATTTGGGCTGTTCATGCTCTTTAACAATAAAGTTTTTACTATTATTTTGCAATTTTCTTTCTCCCAATGTATTCTCTTGTTTGAATTCCTAATGGGCAGATGTAAAACCTCCTCCTAATTTTTGATTTGCTCCTGAATAATTCTGGACAGTCACTGGAGGTGGAGTGAAGGATAGAAAACAATTAATAGCAGAATTTTGTTAAATGTCTGTGAAAGTAACTATTTGACCCCTCAGGTTCCTATTTCTTTCTGACGCATACTGATAATCATCCCTTTCTCGCAATATTAGGAAATGAAGATTTTATTTCCTGGAAAACTGAAACCAGAGAAGCTCTGGATTGTTTTATTAGGTTTGTTGAAGAATGGGGGTAATAAGAGAAATTTTATGGTCTCAAGAATGGGACTTCAAACAGTTGTCCCTTGTTGGCTCTCTGAATGCCAAACAGGATTCTGCAACCCTGGCTTTCTTTTCAGCATCTCTGCCTACGTGTGATTAGGTTTTAATTTGCTTTTATTATTCTTTGCAACATGCAGTTTTACAGCATTTTAAAGTATTCCACTAATTTCAGCAAGATTTCAGGAGATGTGTTCAAAAGCCTAAATTTATATTTAGTTCAGTTCAGTTCAGTTGCTTAGTCATGTCCAACTCCTTGCGACCCCATGGATGCAGCACGGCAGGATTTGGTCCATCACCAAATCCTGGAGTTTACTTAAACTCATGACCATTGAGTCTGCGATGCCATCCAACCATCTCATTCTCCATCGTCCCCTTCTTCTCCCACCCTTAATCTTTCCCAGCAACAGGGTCTTTTCTAAAGAGTCAGTTCTTTACATCAGGTGGCCAAAGTATTGGAGTTTCAACTTCAGCACCAGTCACTCCAATGAATATTCAGGATAGATTTCCATTCAGTTCAGTTCAGTTCAGGTAAGTCGCTCAGTCGTGTCCGACTCTCCGCGACCCCATGAATCACAGCACGCCAGGACTCCCTGTCCATCACCAACTCCCAGAGTACACTCAAACTCATGTCCACAGAGTCGGTGATGCCATCCAGCCATCTCTTTCTCCGTCATCCCCTTCTCCTCCCGCCCCCAACCTTTCCCAGCATCAGAGTCTTTTCCAGTGAGTCAACTCGTCGCATGAGGTGGCCAAAGTATTGCAGTTTCAGCTTTAGATTTCCATTAGGATGGACTAATTGGATCTCCTTGTTGTCCAAGGGACTCTCAAGAATCTTCTCCAACACCACAGTTCAACATCATTAATTCTTCAGTGCTCAGCTTTCTTTCTAATCCAACTCTCAAATCCATACATGACCACTGGAAAAACCTTTGCTTTGACTAGACGGACCTTTGTTGGCAAAATGATGTCTTTGATTTTTAATATTCTGTCTAGGTTGATCACAGGTTTGCTTCCAAGGAGCCAGCATCTTTTAATTTCATGGCTGCACTCACCATCTGTAGTTATTTTGGAGCCCCCCAAAATAAAATCAGCCACTGTTTCCACTGTTTCCCCATCTATTTGCCATGAAGTGATGGGACCAGATGCCATGATCTTAGTTTTCTGTATGTTGAGCTTTAAGCCAAGTTTTTCACTCTCCTCTTTCACCTTCATCAAGAGGCTCTTTAGTTCTTTTTCATTTTCTGCAATACTCAGATCTGCGTATCTGAGGCTATTGATATTTCTCCTGGCAATTTCAACTCCAGCTTGTGCTTCATCCATCCCAGCATTTCTCAAGATGTACTCTGTATATAAGTTAAATAAACATGCTGAAAATATACAGCCTTGACATACTCCTTTTCCTATTTGAAACCAGTCTATTGTTTTATGTCCAGTTCTAACTGTTGCTTCTTTACCTGCATACAGATTTCGGAGAAGGCAGGTCAAGTGGTTTGCTATATCCATCTCTTGAAGAATATTCCACAGTTTGTTGTGATCCACACAGTCAAAGGCTTTGGCATAGTCAATAAAGCAGAAGTAGATGTTTTTTCTGGAACTCTCTTGCTTTTTTGATGATCCAGCGGATGTTGGCAATTTGATCTCTGGCTCCTCTGCCTTTTCTAAATCGAGCTTGAACATCTGGAAGTTCTCGGTTCAAGTACTGTTGAAGTCTGGCTTGGAGAATTTTGAGCATTACTTTGCTAGTGTGTGAGATGAGTGCACTTGTGCGGTAATTTGAGCATTCTTCAGCATTGCCTTTCTTTGGGATTGGAATGAAGACTGACCTTTTCCAGTCCTGTGGCCACTGCTGAGTTTTCCAAATTTGCTGGCATATTGAATGCAGCACTTTCACAGCATCATCTTTCAGGATTTGAAATAGCTCAACTGGAATTCCATCACCTCCACTAGCTTTGTTCATAGTGATGCTTTCTAAGGCCCACTTGACTTCACATTCCAGGATGCCTGGCTCTAGGTGAGTGATCATATCATCGTGATTATCTGGGCTGTGAAGATGGTTTTTGTATAGTTCTTCTGTGTATTCTTGCCACCTCTTCTTAATATCTTCTGCTTCTGTTAGGTCCATACCATTTCTGTCCTTTTTTGTGCTCATCGTTGCATGAAAATTTCCCTTGGTATCTCTAATTTTCTTGAAGAGATCTCTAGTCTTTCCCACTCTATTTTTTTTCCTCTATTTCTTTGCATTGATTGCTGAGGAAGGCTTTCTTATCTCTCCTTGCTAGTCTTTGGAACTCTGCATTTAAATGGGCATATCTTTCCTTTTCTCCTTTGACTTTCACTTTTCTTCTTTTTATTGATGTTTGTAAGCCCTCCTCAGACAATCATTTTGCCTTTTTGAATTTTTTTTTTCTCGGGGATAGTCTTGATCACATGCTCGGTCGTGTCTGAATCTTACAACTATATGGACCATAGGCCCTCAGACTCTGTACATGGAATTTCCCAGGCAAAAATACTGGAGTGGGTTGCTATATCCTATTCCAGGGGATCTTCCTGACCCAGGGATGAAACCCATGTTTCTTTCACCTTCTTCATTGGCAGGAGGATTCCTTATTACTGCCCCACCTGAGAAATCCTAAAATGAATAAGAGTCCTAAACCAAAACACCTGTGTCCAATTTTCCTTATTGTAATCCCTTTTGGAATAACCTTCTCTCTGGCTAATTTTCCCTTGTACTTTCTTTAGTCCTCCTTCATCAAATGTTTCTTTAATTGTAATAAACTGATATTTCTGAGCCTGTAAGAGAATGTTCCAGGTATACATAGAGCCTCCTCTCTGATAAACAGTGAACAATTTCCAGGAGTATATATTTTACTGCAATTGACTAGGAAAAGTATAATGCTGCTTTATCATTAAATAAACATATATAACCAATTTAAAATTTTACCTATATTTTCTGATAAAGCACAAAACCTTCAAAGCACTTTTATGGCAGTCTGTGTTCCTAGAATCTCCTGGTATGTGAATTCTCATTTCTCTGTCTACAGGCATGTGAAGATAAAGTTTTGAGAAACTGTCAGAGGAGCTAAAATGGTTGTTAGGGCCTTCCCAGGAGTCACAAAATCTTTCGTTGCAAGTAAAAATCTTTGAAGAAATTAACCTTTCAGGGCATTGTTTACATGAGAAAAAGCAGGTTTCAACACTACTCCAAACTTTATACAAAATCAATGGTTTACATGTTAACAGCTGGAGGTATTTGTAAGTTTAACTTTTCATCTGAATCAAATGCTACTCTTTACTATCTATAATATGTCATAAAATAACAAATCTAATACTGTAATTGCAGGCTGTGTTATTAGGATATGATTTGTCATGTACAATAGCCAATAACACAGTAAAAATCATCACATAGTAAATCAAACTCCCTTATTTTGTAATTTGAATCTTTATACTGTTTCCTTTGTACTCACTACCTCTAAGCTTTGTTTAGGTTTGAATTCATGCAGTACAAAGAAATACTAAGAGGCTGGAATAAAAATAAAAAGCATTAATGAGAACAACTGAAAAGTTTGAGTGGATGGGTATAGGAGACAGAAAATTAAAGTGGGTGTTTTGGTAAAACCAGACAGTGCACTTGAGCTATTATCATGGCTGGACTGAGAATGTAGACTAGAGTTAGTTGGCCAAGAAGAGACAGTATTTCTGAGCAAAGAGTGACAATCAGGTAATAACTAAGCCATAAAGTTATGACCAACCTAGATAGTATATTAAAAAGCAGAGACATTACTTTGCCAACCAAGGTCCATCTAGTCAAGGCTATGGTTTTTCCCATGGTCATGTATGGATGTGAGAGTTGGACTGTGAAGAAAGTTGATCGTCGAAGAATTGATGCTTTTGAACTGTGGTGCTGGAGAAGACTCTTGAGAGTCCCTTGGACTGCAAGGAGATCCAACCAGTCTATTCTAAAGGAGATCAGTCCTGGGTTTTCATTGGAAGGACTTATGCTAAAGCCGAAACTCCAATACTTTGGCCACTTCATGCGACGAGTTGACTCACTGGAAAAGACTGACGCTGGGAAGGATTGGGGGCGGGAGGAGAAGGGGACGACAGAGAATGAGATGGCTGGATGGCATCACCGACTCAATGGACATGAGTTTGAGTGAATCCGGGAGTTGGTGATGGACAGGGAGGCCTGGCGTGCTGTGATTCATGGGGTCGCAAAGAGTCAGACACAACTGAGCAACTGAACTGAACTGAAGTGAAGCCATTCAGTAGGGCCCTATGGTAATATAATCTTTGAGTCTCAGAATAAAAAGGAGTTGAAAAGTTAGTTAACTCTTAATACCATTCTTTTAAGACTCTTGACTTCCATAACAGTATGTCTTCTGGTTTTCTTCCTATATCTTCAGCAACTGGTTCCTCTCCACAACTTTTGCTGGTAATTCCATATCTTTTTGACATCTTGAGTTCTTAACCTTTCACCTCATCTCATCTCTTTCTTCATCATCTTAGTTTTAGGAATTATCTATATATCACAGACTCACAAGTTTTTATCTCCAGTTCAACACTTACTTCTGAATTCTTGACCCTGTGGCTCAGCTGCTTTTTTCATATCTTCACTTAGATGCCTCATAGGTATCTCAAACTTAAGACATTCAAAATTAAAATGAATTTTCCACATTAAATTTATTCATATCTCAGTCTTGCATTGATGAATGAATCACACCATCATCAGTACAGTTTCCAAAACCAGAAAAAAAAAATGGCTTCTTGAGGAGTCCCATCTTTTTTACCCCATATGTAGTCATTATTATTATGCCTCTAAAAATATTAAATGTTTTTCTACTTCTCTCAATATATACTTTTTCAATTGAAACCCATAATTTTCACTTGAACTACTCTAACAAATTTTCCAACTTATCTTCCTGCTTCATTCATGACCTCCTGTAATCCACAGTTACCCAGTAGCCATAAAAATTTACTTTCAAAACTTAAAATATGTTACTACACTTTCCTTCACAAAATTTTTCAATGACTTTGAAATACTTCTGAAAACGTTCACTTTGAAATGGTAGCTTGTTTCAGTTATTTCATAACCAATATAAAGTCAACAAATTCTTATGAATTATTTACAATGAAAAGGTCAAGTTCTAAATATTGCTGAGTAAATCAAACATTAAAAAAATTGCTACTGTATTTAAGCTTGAATTCTGGTGAAAATAGCCACTATATTTTGAGTGATTTTTATCAACTTTAAAATACAGTCATTTAACTCACTCAATACACCCAGTGAGAGAATTAGAACTTTTCAAATGTATGTTCAATATCAATGTCTTTATGCCAGCAATGTCATATTTTAAGTAGTCTAATACAATTTCATAAAATAATTGATTTATTCACCAAATACCCATTGAGAAACTACTATGTAGCAAACATCTAATCAGCAACAACAAAAATTTCTTGTCTTCAATCAGATTGCACTCTAGATATGAAAACTGACAAATTACAAGACAAATAAATGAAATATATAGTATGTTAGCTGCAAATGGTTCAGAAAAGGTTAGCAGGGAGACGAGGAAATTAGAGATGGAGCTTGTATTTAGCTGGTCAAGTAAAACCTCAGTGAGTATAGGATATTTAGAAAAGACCTGGAATGGTGAGGGAATAAGCCATTTGTAGATTTGTGGAAAAAATGGTGTGAGCAGAGGCTTTTCAAATGCAAAGAGTCTGAGGCAGAAACATGCTTTATGTGTTCTTAAAGTGACAGGAAGATCAAGGTAGTTTTAACAAAGTGAATTAGATACAGGCTAGTCTATGGGGTCACACAGAGTCGGACACGACTGAAGTGATGCAGCAGCAGTATGAAATTAAGTAAGAAATGTAACAAACACTGTATCATAGTTCTGGAAGCTGAAATCTGGAATTAAGGTACTATCAGGTCCATGCTCTCTCTGATCCTCCCCTAGGACTTATCTTGTCTCACTCTTTTCTGGTGTTTGCCAGTAATCTTTCGCATCCTCGGTTTAGGGCAGCATGACTCCAATCTCTTCCTCCATCTTCACAAATCTTCCCTCTGTGTAGGTCTCTGTATCTCTGTTTTATCTACTTGCAAGGACATCAGTCATGGATTAGGGGTCACCATAACTAAGTATGATCTTTTCTTAACTATTCACATCTGCAAAGAACCTATCTCCAAATAAGATCACATTTGTGGGTACAGGGGCTAACCTGAACTTATCTTCTAAGGGGAACAATTCAATCCACAATAATCACATTCCAATATTTCATGTGGGCATGACTTTTAGATAATATTCAACCCACAACAGCCCACTATTTGATCTCCAATAATTCACATCTATTATGTAAAACAACAATGTATTCATCTCATCCCAGCACTTCTAAAAGTCTTAGCTCACTTCAGCACCAAATCTCAAATTTAAAGGCAAACTCAAAAAATCTCAAATCTCATCATCTAAATAAGTATTGCTTAGATTCTGGGTATGGTCCAACTGGGGCAAAATTCTTCTCCATTCATAGGCTTTTGAAATAGAAAAACACTTATCTTCTTCCAAAATATAATAGTGGGCCAACCATTGGGTATATATTCCCATTCTGAAAGGAATAAAATGGAATAAATAAAGGGGTTTTGGCCTAAATCAAGTTTGCAACTAATCAGGGCAACTCCATGAGCTTTCAATGCCTGACAGTAACCCTCTGTGGCTCAGTGGTCTGCCCTTTCTACCCTCCAAGGCCATGAGCCTACTCCCTCTGGTGTGTACCCTTTTAATTCTGTCCTTATATTCACTCTTCCTTTCCTTCTTCCTCTCTCTGTCCTTTCAGCTCAGGCTGTCAGTGTTTCTGCAGGTAAAAAGAAAGCTTAAAACAACAACAACAACAATCCCCAAGCACCTTGTTTCCATCAATATTAAGGGGATATACATTATTAGACATGAGGATTTTCCACTGGTCCTCCTGCATAACCTCTCTTCCTTGCTTCTATTGAGATGGTTGATTGTATCCATCAGTCACTCATCCAATGTCTTTACCAAAATGTTGTCCAGCTATACCGTTGGCTCTGACTTCACAGAACATTATCTGGTTAAGCTGAGGATTTTCCAGATTACCATGTTCTGATTTATATTTGCCTGGTAGTTCTTTCCCAAATTTACCTCATTTTCCTCATATTTTACCATAAGCAGCAAGGAGAAACCAGATTTCACCTTATGTTTGCCTGGATATCTCCTCAGTTAGATATCCAAGTTTATTGTTTGCAAGTTCTATTTTGCATTCAGTGATAGAATGTAATTCAGTCTAGTTTTCTGTGACCTTATACAATTTATTTTTTAACAAAGATCACTTTCTCTCCAGAGTCCATTAGTATCATCCTCATTTTTGTCTGAGACTTTACCAAGAGTACCTTTAATGCCCTTTTTTTTTTCTACTAATGATAACTACAAGATAGGTAGACATTTTTCTATCATATGCTTCAAAAATTCTCCAGCTTGTATTCAATATCCAATTCCAAAGCCAATTTCACATTTGTGTATTTGTTACAACCACACTCTACTTGCAGGTACCAAAATCTGTATTAGCATTCTGTTAGAGGAAGTAATCAAGACAAAGAGACTGCAAGTTGACCTATAAGCTTGTCCTGGACAACAGGGGCCTCTTCACTCTCCCTTATTTTTAGAAAGTACCTACTGCCCACTGTTGCCAAAGCTGGAATAGTCTCCAAAGACATAACTTTGAAAGAATAAGGAGCTATTTTTTTTTTTACAATGATATAACTTTCTGTATTTGTCTTTGAAGTTTTAAATTGTCATTTCATTAAATAGTGCACGCCTGTTAAGTCGCTTCAGTCCTGTCCAACTCTTTGTGATCCTATGAACTCTAGCCTGCCAGGATCGTGTTTCCATGGGATTCTCCAGGCAAAAATATGAGTGGGCTGCCATGACTTCCTCTAGGGGATCTTCCTGACCGAGGGATTGAACATGGATCTCTTGCATCTCCTGAATTGGCAAGTGGTCTCTTTACCACAAGCATCACCTGGGAAGCCCTGATTAAATAAACAACTATTATTATTTCCCAGTGGCCTATGATGCCACTAAATCAAGTGTTTTAAACCTTTTGATGTTTTTGGTAGACTTCCTTGAAATCAAATTCTAAATTAGTTTATTGATCTTGAAATAACTTTTCTTTCATGATATTTTCCAGGACCCTCAAATGATGTGTTTTCTCTCCTTATAAAAGAGAAATATTAAGCTAACTAGGCTTATTTGATCATTGAAACTACATGGGAAGTATTGTCAGATAAGAAGAGATGCTAAATTTTCTTTAGGGTGTATATGTATGAAATTCTGGGTAAATGTCATAATTTTAAAATATGTTAAAGAAATAAAAAATAATAACCAAATTTTCTTGTCAGCTGCATTATAATGAACTCTAACCATGGTGATTAAGCCTTTTGTTAGTTATAGTTATTGTTTTACACTGAGGCTTTTGCAAAAATGTTCTTGCAAAAGTGCTTCTTCAAGATTCATGACAGACTGAAAAACACAGGTTTCTGATAATTAAAATCAATTTCCTTTCACATAGGAGGGGTAACAATGGAAGTTTCAAGCACTTTGCCAAGGCCACCTGCACAGTCCCACAAGATGTCATGTGATGGTAGCCCTAAACCTGCTCCTGTTCTCTGTCCCCACATCAGTAAAATGGGCCCACTCCATTGATGACATAATGCTAAATGTGAAGATTATTGCTAAATGTGAAGAAGACTTCTCTCTGCTCTAGAGCACTCTGCAGACTTTTCTTGAACCTCTACAAGAGAGTGGATGGGCAGTGAACACACAGAAACTTCAAGGCCCAAATCCTACCATAAAGTTTTGGGAGTTGTTTGGTTGCATAAGATTCAAGCTGTGATTGACCAGAAGCAAATCTTCTTGTTTAGTCGCAAAATCCTGTCCAACTCTTTGCGACCCTATGGACTATAGCCTTCCAAGCGACTCTGTCCATGGGAATTTTCCAGGCAAGAATACTGGAGTGGGTTGTCATTTCCTTCTCCACGGGATCTTCCTGATCTAGAAACTGGCCCATGTCTCCTGCACAAGAGGCATCTTCTGCATTGCAGGTGGATTCTTTTATCACTGAGCCATCTGAGCAATACACAAGTCTATCCAACCCCTGCTGCTGCTGCAGCTGCTAAGTCGCTTCAGTAGTGTCTGACTCTGTGTGACCCCATAGACCCCATGGATTGCAGCCTACCAGCCTCCTCCATCCATGGGATTTTCCAGGCAAGAGTATTGGAGTGGGGTGCCATTACCTTCTCTGAATCCAACCCCTAAAAATGGTCAAAGGATATAAGCTTTTGTAGGTATTTGGGGTTTGGGGGGCTTTGGAGGAATTTTATTCCCTATCTGGTACAGCACTTCCATTCCTTATACCACTTGGTAAAGAAAGGGCATGTATGTTGTGGGAGGTCAGAGTAACAAGTGGCCGTTGAGAGAGCAAAAGACTGGTGAGGCAGATTAAAGCTCTAGGCATCTTCCAAGAACGGATGCCATTTGAATTAAGTTAGATGTGTCCATGGGGTTCCCTGGAGGCTCAGACTGTTAAGAGTCTGACTACAATGTTGGAGACCTGGGTTTGATCCATGAGTTGGTACATCTCCTGGAGGAGGGAATGGCAACCCATTCCAGTATTCTTGCCTGGAAAATCCCCACAGACAGAGGAGCCTGGTGGGCTGCAGTCCAGGGGTGAAAAGACTAAGCACAGCACACAGCACAGACATGTCTATAACTTTGGAAGCTGTGGGTTGGGCACTATGGCAGAGACAACAGAAGGAGAAAGTACCCCTAGGTTTTGGCTCCAGCTCTGGAAAGGGGCAGAAACATGATAGACCACCACAGAGCAATAGCTCTCAGCAATTATACACAGTGTTCCTTCATGTAGAGCTTCCCACAGGGTAATAGCATCTCACAGTGAGAACTCCCTTCTTATCAAGAGGTGAATTGAGAATATACTCCATTGACCCACTTCTGCCATGGCTAAAAGTCCCTCTTTAACTACAAATCATACCAATTTGTATCAGAGGAACACCATAAATGCCAGCCTTCTTTCTCTAGAAATGCATGTGCTGCTAGGCTGTATAGAGTATGTAGATTTTCCAACCCCATGCTTATTTCTGTGGCAGGTAAGAAGGCAATGGGAGAAACTTCCACTGATGCCTAGAAATAAGACCAAACTGCAGCAGTCAGTGAGCTAACCTCACAGTGGTTTGACTGGTGATCACATATGAGCCTTGGCTATTAACCCTTTGTACTGAAAGTTGGGCTGTTCGAAAGGGATTAACATTATGGGTTGGACAATGGGAAGCTGAGAGATGGGTGATCACAAGTAAGCCCTTGTAGGATCAAGGATTGAAACGTTCAGGTTTGCCTGCAAAAGTCTGAGGCAGTCTTCACTGTTTTCCATGTTCTGGCTCACAAGGTACTGGCAGTTAGGAAGCTGATGACCTAGTCCAAGTACAAACTCTAATGATTGGCTCTTCAGTAGATATAGAGCTTGGATGCATTACTGGGGAAGATGGCTTATTGCCAGGGATGCCAGGTTATCCTTCAAATACAGTGAATTTGTTAATGCAGCAATAGTGTGTCTGATGTATTGTAAAAAATTTCCAAGGTGACTGCCAAAGGAGTCTGGGGCCATGCACTAGAGTGCTGACCAGACTGGCAAATTGACTATTTTGGCTCCTGCTCTCCAAGTACATGTTCTAAATGTGCCCTGGGTTGTATGGACACTGCATCGGGTCTAGCCTAAGCTATCCCCTGTCACCAGACAAACCAAGCTGCCATTATTAGCAGATTAGAGAAACTGAGTATCATATACAGATACCATCCTCAACTAGACAGTGCTTGAGCGTCAAACTACAAAGGTCTTGATATACTAAGTTGGGAAAATAACATGATGCTGAATGTAAGTTCCATCTTCTTATAACTTACAAGCAGCAGGGTAAATGAAAAGGAAAGATGTACTATTAAAGGAGCAGATTAAATTACTAACAGGTAAAACCATCTCCACTAAGTGGACTAAAGAACTATCATAGGTTTTAACACATTTAAATTATCAACCAACTGGGCTTCCCAGGTGGCTCTGTAGCAAAGAATCTGCTTGCCAATGCAGGAAATGCAGGAGACTCAGGTTTGACCCCTGGGTGGGGAAGATTTCCTGGATGAGGAAATGGCAACCCACTCCAGTATTCTTGCCTGGAGAATTTTATAGACAGAGGACACTGGTGGGCTATATAGTCCATGGGGTCACAAAGGTTGGACCACTGAACAACAGCACACACACAAGGACCTTCTACCCCATGCGCTAGATTGGGGATCCTTGCCAAAACACTCAATGCCATAAAGCCATGAAAGTCATGGAGAATAGCTGTTCCCTAGCTCTCACTTGGATTCATGTGTCATTCTTCAGATTCTCATGACTGGGGAAGGAGTTATCTATTGGAATTTGCAGTAAGACATCCACCAGCCTGAGTAAGTTACTTTGTACCTATGGGTTGGGGAACTACTCAGTCTCTACTTGGATCCTCTTGTCCTGCCCCAAGCTGGACCCACTGAAATGTACTGTACTTGGGATGGAACATATACCATCAAGAGAGAGGAGAAAGTGAGAGTCCTCACTTGGTACATTCTGTCCCCAGTCCATCTCCTTATGCCTGACAGTGTTGTCTCTCTTGGACAACATGTACAGTATGCACAGCCAGGTCAAGCCCCTAAAGCTACCATCCTTCCTCTCCTCAAGGCCAGATGGACTCGTTCTCTTCTCCACTGGTGTGATCATTTAGCCACTGTCTTTTCCCCCTCCATTGGCCTGAAAGATATTATAGCACCTACAGAAGTCCTTACTAAATTCACCCAGCAAGCCTTATATAATAAGCCAACAAAGCCTGTTGTTACTGAACACTGAAATATCATTAATGAGAAAAGCTGTTCTCCTAAATAGGATGATTTGGGGCATTGTTCCTGCCTCTCAAGAGTGCACCTGTCCCATTTTCTAAACAATATTTTGTGTGCTCATACTTGATGAGTCTGCTAAAGCGTCATCTTTATTAATTCACATGGGGACACGTGTGAACACACTTCATGGGACTCTTGGAAAAAATATTACTTACTTTGAGAATCATTATCTTAATTTGAGTTTTCTCCTCCATGTATGTCTATACTGTTGCTGTGGTATCTGAATCCATGCAGCCAGATAGCCATCAAAGGAGCCACCTCCATGCCAGTGAAATTTCTTGCTGACAGCTCAGAGCACACTGAGGAAGACTGGGCATGTGAGATTGTAAGAGCTGGTCATGAGGGATGTAGTGTTGGAGGAGGTGATCAAGACATGACCACTGGTTGACCCTCAAGCTGAAAACAGGCAATTAAAGGCTCCTTACCAGCTCCCCTGTCCTTGGAATGTAGTTTTGTCCACTGTTCCCATAACTAGAACCATTACAAGGATCTAGCCTTGAGAGAAAATTCTATTTCCAAATTAGGCCATATAGACAGGTCTCACAAATTAGAACTTCTACATAACTTTTGTGGGGCACACAGTTGAACCCACAACCATACGATGTCCTATGTACCAGTTTCATTTGTACCATATTTTTAATCCTCTTAGTTCAGTACAGTTCAATTCAGTCTCTCAGTCATGTCTGACTCTTTGCAACCCCATAGACTGCAGTACGCCAGGCTTCCCTGTCCATCACCAACTCCTGGAGCTTACTCAAATTCTTGTCCATTGAGTCGGTGATGTAATACTCTAGTATACAAAATAAAGTCTCTGATTTCCTGCAGTTGGCAGCATAAGAGGGTTTATCTTGCTCATGCTCAATTGCTGTTATGTCAGACTCCTTTGCTACCTTACAGTCTATAGTCTGCCAGGCTCCTCTGTCCATGGAAATTTCAAGGCAAGAATACTGGAGTGGGTTGCCATTTCCTCCTCCAGGGGATCTTCCTGATCCAGGGATCAAACCCATGTCTCTTTTGTCTCGTGCATTTGATGGCAGATTCTTTACCACTGAGCCACCTGAGAAGTCCTAAGAGGGTTTACAGACACAAATAAATGTATCATGTGTTCCCAAATGCAAGATAAGTGTTTTTTTTTCTTCTGGAAAGATTATTTAATATAGCCAGTCAGTGATAATATTGTTTAAAACACTCTCCAGATTTATAGAATGATCACTGGGAAGATGTAGTGAGATTCTGAATATGAGTCATTAGATGAATAGGAGGGTCATTTTTTCACATGATAGAAGGTAGGAGAGAGGAAGGTTTAGGGCATGGTAACCCACTCCAGTATTCTTGCCTGGCGAATTCCAAGGACAGAGGAGTCTGGTAAGCTACAGTCCATAGGGTCACAGAGTTGGACACATCTAAAGCTTGGCTGGAAGAATCACAAGCTGGAATCAAGATTGCCGGGAGAAATATCAATAACCTCAGATATTCAGATGACACCACCCTTATGGCAGAAAGTGAAGAGGAACTAAAACTCCTCTTGATGAAAGTGAAAGAGGAGAGTGAAAAGGTTGGCTTGAAGCTCAACATTCAGAAAACGAAGATCATGGCATCTGGTCCCATCACTTCATGGGAAATAGATGGGGAAACAGTGGAAACAGTGTCAGACTTTGTTTTTCTGGGCTCCAAAATCACTGCGGATGCTGACTGCAGCCATGAAATTAAAAGACGCTTACTCCTTGGAAGGTAAGTTATGACCAACCTAGATAGCATATTAAAAAGCAGAGACATTACTTTGCCAACCAAGGTCCATCTAGTCAAGGCTATGGTTTTTCCAGTGATCATGTATGGATGTGAGAGTTGGACTGTGAAGAAAACTGATTGCCGAAGAATCGATGCTTTTGAAGTGTGGTGCTGGAGAAGACTCTTGAGAGTCCCTTGGACTGCAAGGAGATCCAACCAGTCCATTCTAAAGGAGATCAGTCCTGGGTGTTCATTGGAGGGACTGATGCTAAAGCTGAAATTCCAATACTTTGGCTACCTCATACGAAGAGCTGACTCACTAGAAAAGACTCTGATGCCGGGAGGGATTGGGAGCAGGAGGAGAAGGGGACGACAGAGAATGAGATGGCTGGATGGAATCGCTGACTCGATGGACATGAGTTTGAGTGAACTTCGGAAGTTGGTGATGGACAGGGAGGCCTGGCTTGCTGTGATTCATGGGGTCGCAAAGAGTCGGACACGACTGAAAGACTGAACTGAACTGAAAGCAACTTAATACATGTGTGCACGCGCACACACACACACACACATGACATGTTGGGAAAGTTAAATTTGAGATACATACTAGGCATTATATTAATGAGGAATACACAAGTGAAAGTCGTTCAGTTGTGTCCAACTCTTTGCGATCCCATGGATTATACTGTTCATAGAATTCTCTAGGCCAGAACACTGGAGTGGGTAGCCTTTCCCTTCTCCAGGAGATCTTCTCAACCCAGGGATCAAACCCAGGTCTCCCTCATTGCAGGCAGATTCTTTACCAGTTGAGACACAAGGGAAGCCTGAAAAATTGACACTTTTGAACTGTGGTGTTGGAGAAGACTCTTGAGAGTCCCTTGGATTGCAAGGTGATTCAACCAGTCAACCCTAAAGGAAATCAGTCCTGAATATTCATTGGAAGGGCTGATGCTGAAGCTGAAACTACAATACTTTGGCCACCAGATGAGAAGAACTGACTCATTGGAAAAGACCCTGATGCTGGGAAAGATTAATGGCAGGAGGAGAAGGGGATGGCAGAGAATGAATGGTTAGATGGCATGGTGTTGGACATGAGTTTGCGTAGGTTCTGGGAGTTGGTGATGGACAGGGAAGACTGGTATGCTGCCCTCCATGGGGTCACAAAGAGTCGGACACCACTGAGCGACTCAACAGAACTGAAGCATTATATTGAGTTGGTACCTATACAGAGGAGAATTGAGTTCAGAGTGAGGGTGTTATCTGGAGATATAAACATGCGGTCATCAACACAAAATTAAATATGTATACACTTGACTGTGTACATCCGCGATCTTCCCAGATGCCTAGATGGTTAAAGCATCCGCCTGCAATGCGGAGGACCTGTGTTCGATCCCTGGGATGGAAGACCCCCTGGAGAAGGAAATGGCAAACCACTCCAGAACTCTTGCCTGGGAAACCCCATGGACACAGGAGCCTGGTAGGCTACAGTCCATGAGGTTGCAAAGAGTCGGACACAACTGAGGAACTTCTCACTTCACTTTCATACATGACTGTGGTGCTGTGATACAATAAAAAAATATATAGTTGATCTGTATCCCCCGTTCTTGGCATAGAACTACTAAATCTCTTTTAGTTTCCTGAGTGATAGTGGTGAAAGGAGCTTTTTTTTTTTTTTTTTTTTGTAAATTTAAAACAATTCTGTTTTAACCACACTTGAGCATATATGCTAAGGAGAATAGAGGCTAGTTGCCAGAGGAACAATCAGTCAAAGTGAATAGGAAATTTGAAAGTTATCCTCACCCAATTTCCTCTAGGAAAGGGAGAGAGGGCCGGAATATTGACTTAATCACCAGTACCTAATAATTTAATCAACCATGCCTATGTAGTGGGCCTTCATAAATTCCCTCAACGATGGGTTTTGAAAAGCTTCTGTGTTGGTGCTCACATGGAGGTGTTGGCAAGGTGACACACGCTCAGGGCCACGGAAGCTCTGTGTCCCTTCTCTGTACCTTGTGCTATGCACCTCTTTATTTGATTATTTCTCAGTACTTTTTAGTATATCTTTTATAATAAACAAAACTAAGTAAATCTTACTCTGAGTTCTAAGAGCTTAGAAAATTGTCAAAGCGAGAAAGAGGTCACGGGAAACATCGATTTATAACTGGTTCTCAAAGGTACAGAAATAGCAGACTTGCCAGCAACATCTGAAATGGGGAGTCTCTTCGGACTGAGCCTTTAAACTGTGCATTCTGCACTAGTTCTGAATATTTAGTTTTAATGAATTAAATTGTAGGACAATAAATTGGTATCCACAGAGAATTGGAGAGAACTTCTTGATGTGGTGGAAAACCTAAAGATTTGGTGTCAGAAGTGTCCTGTGAGTAGAGGGGACCCATTTTATCCTTTAATGAGGCTGCAAGTGATCATCAAGGGCGTGAGTGTAGACAGAAGACTGGGATAGGGAGTGGCAAGGAGCAAACCCTGAAACACTTTGATCCAGTTGGGGAGATGATTAAAAATGAAGCAACAAGAAAATGTCCACCATCTTCAGTTCTCAGGTCAATTCAGTTATAGAAATTTTTGTCAATTTATGATTCTACTACTCAAAAATTTATCTCAACCCCCAAATATCAACTTATATAATACTCAGAATATTGTTGCATTCCTCAGTCTGTGGATTTTGTGTCTATCTTTACTGTTATACTGCTTGCACAAAACAGTATGGTATATCCCTCCCTTCCTGCCTTACATCTTGATGTTCCCTTCCCTTCCTTACTAATAAATATTTTACATAGTATTTTTTTCCAGAAGAGGCTACTTTCATCTGCTTTAATATATTCTTTCTCCTCAATGATTTTCTTATTGGTGTCTGGGAACTTATTTGCCACCTCTTGGTTAACAGAAGCTTCTCTTTCTATCTTGACATTTTTTAAAGCCAAATCTCTTTCTAAAATTATCAAACCATCCTTTGTTGGCCTTAAATCCCCCACCTTTAGATACTTCACTTTATTTTTGCTTTAAGTTGCCATTTAATAACCTCATTTTTTTTTCAAATTATAGTAGGATCTACAGGTAGGCCTTTTTTATCCTGTACCCACACAGAAACTGCATTTTCAATATATGATTAAAAGTTATTTCTCAAAAAAAATATACAAGGTTTTCACACCTGCATCCTCTACTGGTGTAGCTGTAGGGACAGCTTCTCAAATTTCCTTTTCTTTATTTTTATCCATGGTTCTTAGGCTGGACTCATTTGTCTTAAACTGGTGGACAACCACAGTTGTAGATCTCAACCTGCAATACAAATCAATCAGCTTTTCTTGTAACATCATGACTTTTCTCAGCTTATTGGGAGCATTTCCAGCATCACTCGTGGTACTTCATAAAGAGCCCATGGTGTAACTCAAGGTTTCCAGTATTACACTAAACACAATGAAAAATACACAAAAACTGCAAGAGATCAATTTTTACTGATATTCAATTTGCTGAAGAGACAAACTGCTCACATGGAGATGATTAGTGTTACACGGTGTTTTAACTAAAAACTTGCAACACTGGAGCTCACTACGATAGCAACAGGTGGTGACCACAAATTTATTACAGTAGTTCAGTGTGCAATACGGGTAATTTTGTGTTGTCATGTTTAACACTGCATCTTTACATTTGTTGTATTTTCTCTTGACAGAGAATGACACCCTTTATAGTCTATAGTGTGTGTGTAATTCTGACAAATTGTAAAGTTTTATAATAGGTGTGTGTATATCTTATGGTAGCAAATAATAGACACTACCTATTGGTGATGGACAGGGAGGCCTTGTGTGCTGTGATTCATGGGGTCGCAAAGAGTCGGACATGACTGAGCGACTGAACTGAACTGAACGTATATTTTATGCATTGATGACACATCTGGCTTTTCCTTATTGTTTATATTTCTAGATTATACAGTTTATCTGCAAGTCTTTTCAAACTGTCACAATTCCCCAAAAATTTTTTACCATATTTATTGAAAAATATCCACAAATAAGTGGATCCATGCAGGTTCAAATCCATGTTTTTCAAAGGTCATCTGTACTTAAAAATAATTTTTTTCCATTCAAAGTGTTATTTTCACAGAAAACAAGGATCAAATACTCTAAATCTCTTATTATTTTGAAAATGAATCCTACAATATTGCTGACTTATTTTTAATCTTATCCAGAAGTCCATGGCAAGATATTCTAGATCATTCAAATGTACAGGGATGTAGCATTATGTATATAAAAAAAAGCTTGCTGAAGCATCAAAGAGGTGATTAGGATACATGACAAGGCACTAGGGTTGTGTGGGCACAGAGGAAAGAGCATGTGAAGGTACAGAGAGATAGCAGTCACATGCAAGTCAAAGAGAAAGACCTCAGGATAAAGTCTTGGACATTTAGCCTCCAGAACCATGAGAAATAAATTTCTGTTTTGTAAGCCACTCTGTCTTTGTCATTTTATTATGTCAGCCCTAGAAAACTAATACACTAATAAAGATTTTTTGAATATGTAGTTACAAGTTCTCAAGAATTACAAATAAAAAAGATGTGCTTAACATTAAAACCATATCAAATATAATTAAATTTGTGATGATTTAGAAGCAATTTCAGACATCGAAAAATCTAATGTTATTATCATAAGGATGAATTGTTACTATATTTCAAAAGTAAATGCTATTTGAGAGTGTTCCCCAACAGATTATAAAATACAACAGATTTTTTTTACTTTTTACTTTATTTTAAAATATTGAGTCTGAAAGAAAGCAATTAAAATAACCACCTTGCCATGAATGATTTAGCAATAAATTCTAATGATAAATTTCATTTACTATTAGATAAGAAAAATGCAGTATAAAGTGTTGAAAATTTTGATAAACTATAATTAATTTTCCTTATTGAATATTTTAGATATAAAGAAATTTTATGTTTGATAACATCATAGAAGACATACTGTATGATTATTATTTTCGTAATTTCATCTGTGGATAACAGCAGAGACTGTATAAATGAAAATTTTAATTTTATGTTCTTATTAACTTTGTATAAAACTTTGTACAGTTTTCAAAATATAAAAAACTATTACAACTGCTCCTGTCTCACCTCTATCTAATTTCTTTCTCTTTCTTGGTACTTCCTCGGAAATTTCCTCAAGGAATTCCTTATTTTTTTAAGGGTCAATTTAATGTGTTATATTTTCTAAAAATGTTTAAAGTGAAACATTTTTTTCAAGGATTTTGTTTATTTTATTATATTTTCCCAAGCAGAGTTTATTATTTTATCTTTTCTGTGATTACTTTATATAATATCTTTATAGCACTTATCACATTCTGAAAAATATGTATTTGCATCGTTGGCTTTCCTGTTCAATGTGATTGCCTCAGTTCTTAGTTCTGTGCATAGTTACTATAGTAAGACCTTACTGAATTAAAGACTTGTTCAAAGAGAAAAAAATGTAGATTTTAATAAGGTAAATACAGATGTTTACAATACTGTGCTATGTTTTGACTCACTTTTACCAAATATTTATAAAATACTCATAGAACAGTGTTTCAGATATAGCCACAGAGATGTATACAAAGAATGGCAAACTAGGATGGGACAGAAGTAATGGAGGCAAGAGATCTGGAGAATGCTTTGTATGATCAGACAATAGACAAAAGTGTCATAAAAAATAAAATGAGTTATCTCTTACTATCTAATCATAAGCTAACATTATGTATTGTATGCATGCAAAATATATCTGCTTATATAAATGTACTATATTTACATAGACACATACATGTGCATTTATACAAATTATATATGTACATACAATTTCTAGATAAATGCTCAGTTTTCAAACAAACTGTTAGAGAAGAATTGGGAAAATGATTAATATTCCAGAAAAAATATCTTGTAAAGGCACAAAAGTTGCATGTAGTTCATATTGTGGCTGTTCCTTTCTTTAGCTTCAGAGAGAAAGGTAATGTCACAGAGAGATGGTGCAAAGTCTTAATTTGCAGTGATTATCAGAATCACAGAGACAATGAGCCAACTTAATAAACCTTTAAAGAGCATTCATGTGTGAATTTGAGGATGTAAAGGCTAATTTACCGAAAAGAAAATGTAACAGTTAAACGAAAGAAAGTGCACAGTGAGTGGGTGTACACTGAATTACAGAGGAACATATACTGTTAACCTAAGGACAATTATACCCACCAAATAAAGTCTGTTTAGTTAGATATGAAGATAAATTCTTCTTTCTCTGTCTAGTTGATTTCATGGGTATAAGCATTTACAATAGACAGACATTACAGTTAAGGGTGGGAAGAACCGGGCTAAAAAGTGCAGGGGAAATTCATGTCTTCTTTTCTTTTATCACATCTAGACCTTCACATGTGAGATTATCTGCAAATGAATGAAAATGTACCTTAAGTGACAATTTTGTTCATAGCTTTCTTATTTGTGTTGCTATTACTTATTTTTTTCTGAATAATTTTTTCACCATTTCAGATTTAACCTAGTCCAAACCCAGAACTAGATATAACCTAGCAAGATAGATCTGAAAAGGAGTACTAAAGTTAATGCAAGTCTAAATTCACCATTATTCAACCAATGGAGTCAGAGATACTAAACTACCAGCTAGAGTCATTCATAAAGTACACACACATTTGCTGACTTTTACTCCAGTACTTTCCCCATCATAACATGCCATGTTATGGCAATACACTATATTCTCCATAATATCATGGAAGGAAGTGATAGTACAAAATCATACTTAAGTATGACTAATAAATATATTCCAAAAATGAAAACTAGATCTCAAATCCATAGCAACCTTTCAGAAAGACAGAAATAGCTTTTTACCCAATTATTTTTATTATGACAAAATACATATAACATAAAATTTACCATCTTATCCATTTTTAAATGCATAGTTCTATGGTATCAGGTACATTCCTATTGCTCTTCACCACCGTCTCCAGAAATTTTTCATCTTGCTGAACTGAAAATCTATGCCATTAAATATTAACTGCTCATTCTGCCCTTCTCCAGTCCCTGGTAATCACTCTTCTATTTTCTGTCTAAGATTTGGCTTTTCTAGGTTTCTCATATAAGTAGAATCAGAAAATTTGTCTTTCTGTGAGTGGCTTATTTCACTGAACTTGTAATATATGGTAGAATTTCCTTCCTTTTTAATGCTGAATATTGTTCTATTGTATGCATATACCATGTTTCACTTATTCATTCATCTGTTGATGGACACTTGAGTTGTTTCTATCTTTTAGCTATTATGAACATAGGTGTACCATTTCTCTTAAAGATTCTGCTTTTTAATTATTTTGGGTATGTATCCAGAGTAGAATTGCTAGATCATATGGTTATTCTATTTTTCATTTTTGAAGAACTATTATACAGTTTTCCACAGTGGGTGCACAATTTTACATTGATATTAACAAGGTAAAAGGGTTCCAATTTTTCCACATCCTCACCAACACTTGCTATCTACTTTTTTTTGTTATTTTTTAATAGTTGTCATCCTAATGGGTGTGAGTGGATGTCTTTTTGAGATTTTGATTTGTATTTTCCTAATGATTAGTAATATTAAATATCTGTTCATGTGGTTATGGGCCACTTGTATATCTTTGGAGAAATGTCTGTTCAAGTCCATTGCTGATTTATAACTAAAATTGTTTGCCTTTTTTGTTTGTTTGTTTGTTTAGTTTTAGGAGTTTCTATACACTCTCTGGGAGAAGCAAATGGCAACCCTCTGCAGTATTCTTGCCTGGAGAATCCCCTGGATGGAGGAGCCTGGTGGGCTGCTGCCCATGGGGTCACACAGAGTTAGGCACGACTGAAGAGACTTAGCATGCATGCATGCATTGGAGAAGAAACTGGCAACCCACTCCAGTATTCCTGCCTGGAGAATCCCAGGAATGGAGGAGCCAGGTGGGCCGCCATCTATGGGTCGCACAGAGTCAGACAGGACTGAAGCAATTTAGCAGCAGCAGCAGGAGCAGCATACATCTAGAGTTTCTATACATTCTATGTATTTTATATATACATTCTATACAATCTATTTATCACTTAGATATACAATTTTCAAATCTTTTCTCTCTTTCTCTAAATTGTCTTTTTATCCTATTGATGTCTTTAGAGGCACCAAAGTTTTTAATTTTCACCAAGTCCAATTTGTTTAATTTGTCTTTTGCAACTTCTGCACTTGGTATCACATCCAATAAATCATTGCCCATTTCAATTTTGTGAAGTTTTTGCCCTATGTTTCCTTCTAAAGGACTTCCCTGGAGACTCAGATGGTAAAGAGTCTGCCTGTATTACAGGAGACCCTGGTTCAATCCCTGGGTTGAGAAGATCCCCTGGAGAAAGGAATAGTTTTAGCTCTTACATTCAGGTCTTAAAACAATTTTGAGTACTTTTTGTATACAGTGTTAAGGGTCTAAATTCATTTCTTGGCATGTGGATAGACAGTTTTCTGACCATCATTTCTTGAAAAGGCTTTTCTTTCTTCACTGAATAGTTTTGACAAACTTGTTGAAAAACAATTATACTGTATTCTCTTTAAATATCTTAAATTTGATTGTAGAATAAAATGATCTGTATATGTGTCATCTTTATATACAGAGATTTTTTTTTCTTGATAACCCTTAATGGATTTTTAAACTTTTGAGAACCAAAAATATAGTTGAATAATAAATTTTGGTCTTTGGTTACAGCAATTTGATGAAATAATGTAAACTATTTTTATTCTCAAGAAGTTCATTTCTGTTCTTTTTCACATATTTTTAAATATTTGCACATAGGTGGTATAAGAATCAGTTTCACTAAACACACACACAAAACATAAAGCTATTCAAATACCATATATTTATGCATTTATTCATTCTTTAAGTATTGATATACTCAAGTATCTATTACTGATGACAAAGCACTGTGAGAGGTCCTGAGGTTGCAATGGTAAAGACATCAGGCTTTGTTTCTTAAAGCCACTTTACATAAAAATAGGTAAAAAGTCTATGAGGTCAAAGAGTTTTTATTAAGAGACACAGGAAGAGTGTAGAAAACACCCTTAGCTTAGGGAAAGAATATCAGGGAATTATTAGAAGAAAATGACCTGAGCTGGACACAGTATACTGGATTATACACGTGCATACATATATACTACATTGTGTGTTTGTATATATATATATACACATATAGCAATGCAATATAATTATATATGCACTAATGTATCATATATAATGCTATATATGTGTATATATATTTAAATATATTATATATATAATTTTAAATTTATATAATATATAAAATATATAATAGACTTAAAATACATAATAAAATAATTCTATCTATTGAAAATACTTCTTATTTTTATATGAGAACAGGTCAGGAACATATAAACTATCCCACCATAATAAGCATCCCCTAAGTTGCTTAACGGAGAAGGAAAAGGCAACCCACTCCAGTGTTCTTGCCTGGAGAATCCCAGGGATGGAGGAGCCTGGTGGGCTGCCGTCTATGGGGTCGCACAGAGTCGGACACGACTGAAGTGACTTAGCAGCAGCAGCAAGTTGCTTAAAATAATTTATGAAATTTGCTTTAAAAACTCTCTAAAATTGCTTACCTATAAATCAAAGTGTGCTTCTTATAATATGCTTCAAATTTCAGTTCTTTACACTACAGAGTATTATTCGCCTTATAAGAGTAAAAAAGAGCTCTGCACTAAAATAATAGATCTAGCATTCCCATTAAAGATAAGTCTTCTTTTGGAAGCACATCAAAAAAACAGATTCCAAACAAAACTGTCCATGTCAGGCAAAACACCTACACTACACCCTTAATAGAAGCCTCTTGCTAAAGGTATCATCTTATAAACTTTAAAGGCAGTGGCATAAAAAGCAGAGGTTTGTGATCTAGGTCCATTAGATAAACTGTTGGAATAGGAACTTCAGTCTCTCAGCGTTTGATGTAGACCAAAATACAGGTGTTGGTTTCTTCCAGCAAATTAAACCTGTTTTATTTTTTTTTTAATTTTCAACCACCAGATAATCCATTTTTGGACTTTCTTAGGCAATGTAGAGCAAACCCCATGTTGTGATTACAACTTCCCCCTATAATGCTCCTCAAACATAAACTGCTATTCTATTTGAATGTCTTTCATAAGACAGACCTAAGTGAATCTTGTTGGTGTGTTGTGCTGTGTGATGACCTCACTGAGGATACTCTGGAGGTCACCTGTAGGTGAATATAGATATACCAAGGTACTCTTCCCCTTTGCCTTTCAGATTTATTATAAAGAAAATTTAAGAGAAATTTCAGCCTTAATTCAACAAAAGTTATGCATTTTCTTAGCAGGGAGAATTAGCCAGGATGGCATTATCATAATGACACTATTTAGCTTTGTTTCAGTTCCACTTAACCAACTCTCATAAGAAAATTCGCCTTATTATACTATTTAACAAATATATCCTAAGGAAATAATGGAAATAGATAATTACTTTTTGCATTTATATAACAAAATGATTTAAACTTGAAATGCAACATAATAAAACTTTTTAATAAGATTTGCAGACAATAAGTGAATGCTTTCAAAATCTACTGAATTAAGCTTATTATTCAAAAATTACTGAGTTTAGGTAGATGCTTAAATGTAGCCATATACCAAAGTACAACTTATAATGATGTATGAGAAAAATGAAGTAGATGGAAAGTGTACCCTGTTTAGCAATTATTCTTCATTACGAGGGTCATGTTCAAATTAAAACCTCCATCTGTCTCTTGTTCCCCAGTTTTCTCTTTCCTTCTACCTTCTGTCCCTCATGCTTTACCTTTCTAATTTTCTCTATCTCTCCCCTTTTCTGTTCTTTTGGGAACATTATTGAAAAGAATCTAGGTGCCCAGCAGGGCACTTCACTAGAAAATGTAAACAAACTTTCTGCCATCCAGAGATTTAGAGCTTCTATTAATGCACTGTGACACTTGAAGCATATTCAGCTGTCCTTAAAAATCAAAGAAAACTATTTTTTAAAGAAATGAATGCTATTCTTTACTGTCCAATAATATCAAAAAAGACTTGACAAGTACTCTTCTTATTTAGCATATGTATGCCTCTAATGACAGGATACTAAAAAAATGGAGGTGAATCATTATATTAGGGAATTAAAGATACAGCTATAGTTTGATTATAAAAATATTTTCTTGCTTAAATAGTACATTTTAATTCTCATTGTGGAAATCAGTATCCAAAAACTTTGAACAGAGTTCTGACTTTCCCTTCTTTCCATTTTTTTTTTTTTTTCGATCCTAGGCAATGTCATCCATCTATCACAGCAAAATTCAAAATTTTAGGTAACATAAAACTATGAAACTCCCTAACTTCCCAGAAATGAATCAAATTGATTTATAAATTTGTTTGTAAAATGCCTCCCCAATTCTTCTCATCAGCCCCTGAGACTATCAACATTAGTCACCTAGGATTATTGTCAATACTTTTTATTTGGCCACAGTCCTCTCTATTCTCTTCTTTAGTCAGTCCACTTTCCATACAGTCAGAGTTTAATTTCTAAAGCAAAGATTACATTATGTAGCTGCCTAGCTTAAAAAAATCCAACTTTCATACAGACGAATCGAGTCTAAATCTGATAGTTTCAGTTCAGTCGTTCAGTCATGTCCAACTCTTCGCGATCCCATGGACTGCAGCATGCCAGGCTTCCCTGTCCATCACCAACTCCCGAGCTTACTCAAACTCATGTCCATTGAGTCGGTGATGCCATCCAACCATCTCATCCTCTGTTGTCCCCTTCTTCTCCTGCCTTCAATCTTTCCAAGCATCAGGGTCTTTTCCAATGAGTCAGTTCTTCTCATCTGGTGGCCAAAGTATTGAAGCTTCAGCTTCAACATCAGTCCTTCCAATGAATATTCAGGACTGATTTCCTTTAGGATTGACTGGTGGATCTCCTTGCAGTCCAAGGGACTCTCAAGAGCCTTCTCCAACACCACAGTTCAAAAGCATCAATTCTTCGGCCCTCAGCTTTCTTTCTAGTCCAACTCTCACATCCATACATGACTACTGGATAAATCAGAGCTTTGACTAGATGGACCTTTGCTGGCAAAGTAATGTCTCTGCTTTTTAATATGCTGTCTATTTTGTCATAGCTTTTCTTCCAAGGGCTTCCCTGGTGGCTCAGAGGGTAAAGCGTCTGCTCTCAATGAAGGAAACCTGGGTTTGATCCCTGGCTCAGGAAAATCCCCTGGAGAAGGAAATGGCAACCCACTCCACTACTCTTGCCTGGAAAATCCCATGGATGGAGAAGCCTGATAGGCTTCATGGGGTAGCAAAGAGTCTGACACCATTAAGTAACTTCACTTTCACTTTCTTCCAAGGAGCAAACATCTTTTAATTTCATGGCTGCAGTCACCATCTGCAGTGATTTTGGAGCGCCCAAAATAAAGTCTGTCACTATTTCCATTGTTTTCCCATCTATTTGCCATGAAGTGATGGGACCAGATGCCATGATCTTGGTTTAGTTTTTCTTTGCTTTCTGCCATAAGGATGGTGTCATCTGTATGTCTGAGGTTACTGATATTTCTCCTGGCAATCTTGATTCCAGCTTGTACTTCATCCATCCCGGCATTTCACATTAATGTACTCTGTATAGAAGTTAAATAGTGAAGTGAAAGTCACTCAGTTGTGTCCAATTCTTTGCAATGCTATAGACTATACAGTCCATGGAATTCTCCAGGCCGGAATACTAGAATGGGTAGCCTTTCCCTTCTCCAGGGGATCTTCCCAACCCAGGGATCAACCCAGGTCTCCTGCATTGCAGGCGGATTCTTTACCAGCTGAGCCACAAGGGAAGCCAAATAAGCAGGTGAAAATATACAGCCTTGAGATACTCCTTTCCCTGTTTGGAAACAGTCTGATGTTCCATGTCCAGTTCTAACTATTGCTTGTTGACCTGCATACAGATTTCTCAGGAGGCAGGCAAGATGGTCTGGTATTTCCCATCTCTTTAAGAATTTCCCACAGTTTGTTGTGATCCACACAAAGACTTTGACATAGTTAGTAAAGCAGAAGTATATGTTTTTCTGGGACTCTCTAAATCTGATGGTTTAGACCAGTTATATTCTCATTCCAGCTAAATTTACCACCTGGCTGCTTATATTCATTATTTTAAACATAGGCAAAAAGCAGTGCTCTGAAGTATCTTGTTATTGGATACCATTATGCCTTTGATATTTCTATTTCTTTTTTTTTGGAATAGCCTTCTCCCGCACTTTATCCTAAAAAAGATGTGATAATACCATGCTTTTAGTTCAGCTATGAACCCTACAGGGAATCCTTCTTCATGTCAGTCCATTTCTCACCACACTCCTTAGACAGCACTGATGCCTTTTTATTACAAGTATCTGTTTCTATGCATGTGTTTGACAAAAGTTTAACTGTCCTGACTTATTCTCTACACAAAAATTTCAAGGTCCTGTATTTAACTCAAAATCAACCAATTAAAAAATTAAATAAAGTCCCAGGAAGAATATGTTATCAGTGTATTTTGTTGAAAGCTGTGTTATTCAAAATTAATAATTCATTAACTAAATAGCCAATTCAATCAAATTCAGCCTCAAATGGGCACTGAATTCTTACCGTGCAAATGGAATCACTATATAATAAAAAAGAATAATAATTTTCCATCTAGTTACAAATGTATTTTGAAAAAATATGTTGTTTAGAAAGCTATCTTACTCAATAATAACAATCCTAAAAGCTTGACTCTTTTATTGTATTTTAAAAAAATATCCCAACTTATTTATTCCAAGAATTAGCATTTTATTTTTATCTTAGTAGTTTAGGTCTTCAAGTTACCTTGTCTCTGATTTGTTTTCCTTTAAGTACAGTCAAGGAATAAAAATAGTACAGACCCTGGGAGGGTTGTGGGGACACTGAGAGAAGGCTGGGAGGAAGGAGGTGAAAGTGGAGCATGAAAGGGACATCAAGAAATAGGATACATGATAATATGCCTCTCCCACCAGGCTCCTCTTTGCTGCTCCTGAGACTAGCTGACCTGGGTTTGGAAACTAAAAAGAGAACCATACTGGAGAACATAGACCACAAGAATGCTTTTCACAGAGATAGCCAATATTTTTGTATTAGTATTTAACAAAATACTTTATAGTATGAGGATTTTATGGTATCTTTCTTTTTTATAAAACTAGGAGGAAAGAGCTAAAATGTTCTCATGGTGTTTGGTGGAAATATGTATCTAATTTAACCTTTGAGCATCCACGATCATTATGAATTTGTTCAGATAAGTTAGCAAACAGTACTGTCAATAAATCTAAACTTAAAATGTAGAAAATTTCAAAGGATTATGTAGTAAGAACCTATATTTGTTTCACAGAATCTGATATTATTGCTGGAAGGAAGTTCAGACATAAATCAAGTGTCATTTCTTTATTTTGCACAAAAGATACCAGGAAATCGAGTTCTGGAACCAATATACACATACTAAAAGTCACACAGTCGATTAGTTGCGGAACCAGTCCTTGAATCTTGATCTCATTTATTATTTGCTTGTATTTTCCCACATTGGTCTATTTTTATTAGATAAGTTATGAATTATTCTTCCTTGTGTATTTGTATGTGTGTGTGTGTGTGTGTGTGTGCGCGCGCGTGCGCTCACATGCATGCACACATGCTCAGTTGTGTCTGACTCTTTGCAACCACTTGGACTATAGCCTACCAGGCTCCTCTGTCCGTGGGATTTCCCAAGCAAGAATAGTGGAGTGGATTGCTATTTCCTACTAACTGCAATACTTTGGCTACCTCATGCGACGAGTTGACTCACTGGAAAAGACTCTGATGCTGGGAAAGTTTGGGAGCGGGAGGAGAAGGGGACGACGGAGAATGAGATGGCTGGATGGCATCACCGACTCTGTGGACATGAGTTTGAGTGTACTCCGGGTGTTGGTGATGGACAGGGAGGCCTGGAGTGCTGTGATTCATGGGGTCGTGGAGAGTCGGACATGACTGAGCGACTGAACTGACTGACTGACTGACTGACTCCAGGAGATCTTCCCAACCCAGGGATTCAAGCCCAGTTTCTTGGATCTCTTGTATTGTCAGGCAGATCCTTTACCATTAGGGCCACCAAAATTGCAAAACATGTTCCCCAATTTCCTTTCCCCTTTCCTCCTAAGATCTGTCTAGGATTTGGTTCGTTAGCCAACAGGTTTCCTTTCCAGTCTTTCAAATTAAACGTTTGTAGTATCCTTCTCTTTGGAGAAGGAAATGACAACCCACTCCAGTGTTCTTGCCTGGAGAATCCCAGGGATGGTGGAGCCTGGTGGGCTGCCGTCTATGGGGTCGCACAGAGTCGGACACGACTGAAGTGACTTAGCAGCAGCAGCAGCAGCAACAGTATCCTTCTCTAGTGCCTTATAAATTTCCAAGCAAGTTTATGCTCCAGAACATGAAGCCCGATGACTTAAATCACATGCACACGTACAGATTTCATGTCGATGTATGGCAAAACCAATACAATAATGTAAAGTTAAAAAAAATAATATAAAAAGCAATTTAGGTGGTATTAATTCACTGGAAAAGACTCTGATGCTGGGAGGGATTGGGGGCAGGAGGAGAAAGGGACGACAGAGAATGAGATGGCTGGATGGCATCACCGAGTGGATGGACATGGATTTAGGTGAACTCTGGGAGTTGGTGATGGACAGGGAGGCCTGGCGTGCTGCGATTCATGGGGTCGCAAAGAGTCGGACACGACTGAGCGACTGAATTGAACTGAACTGAATATTTTTAGACAAGTTGCAAATATTTCCCTCCAAGAGGAAATAGCTCCATATTTTCAAACTTACTGGTTCTCTAGATAGTTGTTTTTGTCACTTTTTCTTTTCAGTTTGAAAAATACAACCCCTGACCTTCTGTCTGCAATAAGAGAGTGAAGACATATAGGTTGACAAAGATTGCTCATGAATTCTCAGTTAGTCTCTCCCCAAAGGATGGTTGCATATTTAGTTAGGCATTCATAAGTTATAAAACCACTGATAAGATTTACTTTCAAATCACATCATCTCTATTTGTACACATTAATGCACTAATGGTCTAGCTGGAAATAATGCGCTCCAACCATACTTGAAACTCTTCCACAAAAAAACTAAAAGATTACCCTCGACAGATCAAATTGAAGCTGACTTTAAACTGTTGTTAGAATTAGTGATATTTCATTTCAGAAGACCAAAAAATTATATATCCATCAATTTAAATATTAACTGAAGTAAACAATTCACATTCTGGGCTTTCCTTGTAGCTCAGTTGGCAAAGAATCTTCCTGCAATGCAGGAGACCTGGGTTCAATTCCTGGGTCAGGAAGATCCCCTAGAGAAGGAAATGGCAACCCACTACAGTAGTCCTGCCTGGAGAATTCCATGGACAGAAGAGCCTCGCAAGCTACAGTTGTGGGGTTGCAAGAGTGTCGGACATGTCTTAGAGCCTAAACCACCACCATTCACATTCTCAGTTCTAATCTGACAAATATATATAATTAGATTGTCGCTAGATGTGCAATTCAGATATTGAATTACAGAGATAATTTACCTAATCTTTATAAAAGTATGGCTAAGAAGTACTTGCATTCATTTTTCTTTTAATTTTAGAGAAGGAGAAAATAAAATTCAGTATGTTACACATTATTAAATAATTATTGACTGCCCCGGAAAAAAATGCTGATGTTTACATGAAAAGACTGCTTTCAGAGAAACTACACTTATTCAAACTAAAGCAAACATGACCAGTTAAATGCAGAACATTAAATAATAGCATTTAGTTCAAGAGGCTGTAAATCTTCAAAGATCATACACCAAATAACCATTGAGAATACATATATTGTTTAAACGGCAGATTAACTTTCAGTTTCTTAGGAAAAATATTCTCAAGTTTCATCCCTCAAAGAATATAATATTTTGTAACTTAGCAGTTGAGTAAAAAATAATATGTGAACTATAGATAAAATAATATTTTGATGGTAAACATTTGTTTAATGTTTATAGAACTGCAATTTATAGTATTAAATTAGTATTAATACTGCCCTTTGACCAGTTTAATGTCTTGTCCATATCTCATCTCCAGAGAGTGAATGAATATTTATCCCTAATTTAAGTAATGCCAATGTATTTGAATTTCCTTTTCTATTGAGTTTTACGCTTTTGGAATTTATGACAAGGTGTATTAGAAATAGGTTTTTAAGAATAAATCAATCAGTTTTACATTTTAAGCCATTTCCTCTATTCTACCAATACTGCTGCTAGAAATTGATTTTTAAAAATGTTTTAACTCTCATGTACCTTGGTCATATATAAAAATGTGCATGGAATAACCCTAGCAGAGAGTTTCTTTTTCCCTAGCAAACTATCTAGATAAGCTTTGACTCCAGCTTTATCACTTATTATCATTAGAATTAGTAATAGCAGAAGTAGTAAAATAAATCAAAAAGTTTTTTTTTGTTGTTGTTGTTGGTTCTGGGATCAGAAGAATTTAATAAGGTAGGATTTAGGCAAATGTTGAGTCAGAGAGGTAGCTACCTGCATAGGAAGACCTGTCTCACATTATGGATCCCGGATGACCTCTACCATCTCCCTCTTCATAGTCCCACACCTGGAGTCAACAGTCATTTGTTGCCCCTTGGATCATGGCTGAAATCCTTTGGCTAGACTACAGGTGGAACAGGCAGGGTTTGTTTTTTGAAGGCCACAGCCCAACCCGACTCAGAGCCTATACCCGAGGACAGTTGTCAGGACATGTCTGCCTGCTGTGGTGAGGCCAGGTCACACTCACAAATGAGCTTGTTGCCCAAGCAGCATCCTAGATTTCTAATTGGTGCTTTCAGATTTAACCATGGTTTCATCTATTGGTGTGTATGACAAATGTGCAGAAAATATAGCTCTCAATTTTACATGTGGTTGAATGACAATTAATAGATGGCTTTGTCTTTTCTCCATCCTTTCCAAATTCAAGGTAAGTTCCACCATCCTTTCGAGGATAGTATATAAGTCCTTGATGAAGTCTGCAGGGACTCAAGTAGCAGGGAGAATTAAATCCTCCAGGACTCTAGTATCAGTTCAGTTCAGTTCAGTTCAGTCGCTCAGTCGTGTCCGACTCTCCGCGACCCCATGAATCACAGCACGCCAGGCCTCCCTGTCCATCACCAACCCCCGGAGTACACTCAAATTCATGTCCACAGAGTTGGTGATGCCATCCAGCCATCTCATTCTCCGTTGTCCCCTTCTCCTCCCGCCCCCAACCTTTCCCAGCATCACAGTCTTCTCCAGTGAGTCAACTCGTCGCATGAGGTGGCCAAAGTATTGCAGTTTCAGCTTTAGCATCAGTCCCTCCAATGAACATCCAGGGTTGATCTCCTTTAGAATGGACTGGTTGGATCTCCTTGCAGTATAAGGGACTCTCAAGAGTCTTCTCCAAAACCACAGTTCAAAAGCATCGATTCTTCGGTGATCAGCCTTCTTCACAGTCCAACTCTCACATCCATACATGACCACAGGAAAAACCATTGCCTTGACTAGACGGACCTTGGTTGGCAAAGTAATGTCTCTGCTTTTTAATATACTATCAAGGTTGGTCATAACTTTCCTTCCAAGGAGCAAGCGTCTTTTAATTTCCTGGCTGCAATCAGCATCTGCAGTGATTTTGGAGCCCAAAAAAATAAAGTCTGACACTGTTTCCACTGTTTTTCCATCTATTTCCCATGAAGTGATGGGACCAGATGCCATGATCTTTGTTTTCTGAATGTTGAGCTTCAAGCCAACCTTTTCACTCTCCTCTTTCACTTTCATCAAGAGGCCTTTGAGTTCCTCTTCACTTTCTGCCATAAGGGTAGTGTCATCTGCATATCTGAGGTTATTGATATTTCTCCCAGCAATCTTGATTCCAGCTTGTGCCTCTTCCACCAGAGAAGTATTAAATGTTTTGCTCTTGATATGTTAATCAATCATACATTAACATGTTTTAACCCATGAGATTCATGCTAGACCATAAATCAGCAGGGTTGTGGGAAATAATATTCTACTAGCATGTGAAAATTGGAGAAGGAAATGGCAACCCACTCCAGTGTTCTTGCCTGGAGAATCCCAGGGATGGGGGAGCCTGAAGGGCTGCCGTCTATGGGGTCGCAGAGTTGGACATGACTGAAGGGACTTAGCAGCAGCAGCAGCAGCAAGTGAAATGTGTAGGGGAAAACAGATTAGCAGTCCTGCCACGTAGCATATACAGAACTTGAATATTTATTCTACATGTGGTATCATGAGAGGCTCTCATGATACTTCCTGGATTATAACAGTAGCTCAATAAATATAAATGTGTTCTTCCATTTTAAGTCTTCACAGTTTAGATTACAGGTTACTGAATTTCATAATAGTGTAATTTAACAAATATTTATCATAATTAACTTTGTGTCAGGAACAAGAATTACTATATATGGCCCTAGTCCTTAAGGAACTACAATCTAACTATAGATTCTAATCTTCAAAAATAATTGGTGATGCAATCCAACCATCTCATCCTCTGTTATCCCCTTCTGCCTTCAATCTTTCCTGGCATCAGGGCCTTTTCCAGTGAGTCACTTCTTCACATCAGGTGGCCAAAGTATTGGAGTTTTAGCTTCAGCATCAGTCCTTCCAGTGAATATTCAGGACTGATTTCCTTTAGTATTGACTGCTTGGATATCCTTGCAGTCCACGGGACTCTCAAGAGTCTTCTCTAACACCACAGTTCAAAAGCATCAATTCTTTGGTGCTCAGCTTTCATTATTGACCAAATCTCACATCAATACATGACTACTAGGAAAACCATAGCTTTGATTAGATCAACCTTATCTCACCTACCAAATCAGAATGTCTTAAGATAGAATTAACAAATATATATATATAATTTGAAAGAAGTTATCCAACATATCTAAAGTTCAGTTTTGGTTGAGAATTCCTCTCTTCAGTAAATTATTCTGATGGCAATATTCAGTTCAGTTCAGTCGCTCAGTAGAGTGACTCTTTGTGACCCCATGAATCACAGCATGCCAGACCTCCCTGTCCATCACCAACTCCCGGAGTTCACTCAAACCCATGTCCATCAAGTCACTGATGCCATCGAGTTGGTGATGCCATCGAGCCATCTCATTCTCTGTCGTCCCCTTCTCCACCTGCCCCCAATCCCTCCCAGCATCAGAGTCTTTTCCAGTGAGTCAACACTTCACCTGAGGTGGCCAAAATATTGGCATTTCAGCTTTAGCATCAGTCCTTCCAATGAACACCCAGGACTGATCTCCTTTATGATGGACTGGTTGGATCTCCTTGCAGTCCAAGGGACTCTCAAGAGTCTTCTCCAAAACCACAGTTCAAAAGCATCAATTCTTCGGCGATCGGCTTTCTTCACAGTCCAATTCTCACATCCATACATGACCACTGGAAAAACCATAGCCTTAACTAGACGGACATTGGTTGGCAAAGTAATGTCTCTGCTTTTTAACACGCTATCAAGTTTGGTCATAACTTTCCTTCCAAGGAGTAAGTGTCCTTTAATTTCCTGGCTGCAATCAGCATCTGCAGTGATTTTGAAGCCCCCCAAAATAAAGTCTGACACTGTTTCCACTGTTTCCCCATCTATTTCCCATGAAGTGATGGGACCAGATGCCATGATCTTTGTTTTCTGAATGTTGAGCTCCAAGCCAACCTTTTCACTCTCTTCTTTCACTTTCATCAAGAGGCTTTTGAGTTCCTCTTCACTTTCTGCCATAAGGGTGGTGTCATCTGCATATCTGAGGTTATTGATATTTCTCCCGGCAATCTTGATTCCAGCTTGTGCTTCATCCAGCCCAGCGTTCTTCATGAGCCCAAGCGTTCAACCTTGACATACTCCTTTTCTTATTTGGAACCAGTCTGTTCTTCATGATGTACTCTGCATATAAGTTAAAAGGTGACAAGATACAACCTTGACATACTCCTTTTCTTATTTGGAACCAGTCTGTTGTTCCATGTGCAGTTCTAACTGTTGCTTCCTGACCTGCATACAGGTTTCTCAAGAGGCAGGTCAGGTGGTCTGGCATTTCCATCTCTTGAAGAACTTTCCACAGTTTATTGTGGTCCACACAGTCAAAGGCTTTGGCATAGTCAATGAAGCAGAAATAGATGTATTTCTGGAACTCTCTTGCTTTTTCCATGATCCAGTGGATGTTGGCAATTTGATCTCTGTTTCCTCTGTCTTTTCTAAAACCAGCTTGAACATCTGGAAGTTCACAGTTCACAGATTGCTGAAGCCTTGCTTGGAATATTTTGTGCATGACGTTACTAGCGTGTGAGGTGAGTGCAATTGTGCGGTAGTTTGAGCATTCTTTGGCATTGCCTTTCTTTGGGATTGGAATGAAGACTGACCTTTTCCAGTCCTGTGGCCCCTGCTGAGATTTCCAAATTTGCTGGCATATTGAGTGAAGCACTTTCACAGCATCGTCTTTCAGGATATGAAATAGTTCAACTGGAATCCCATCACTTCCACTAGCTTTGTTCGTAGTGATGCTTTCTAAGGCCCACTTGACTTCACATTCTAGGATGTCTGGCTCTAGGTGAGTGATCACACCATCGTGACTATCTTGGTCATGAAGATCTTTTTCGTACAGTTCTTCTGTGTATTCTTGCCACCTCTTCTTAATACCTTCTGCTTCTGTTAGGTCCATACCATTCCTGTCCTTTATCGAGCCCATCTTTGCATGAAATGTTCCCTTGGTATCTCTAATTTTCTTGAAGAGGTCTCTTGTCTTTACTATTCTGTTGTTTTCCTCTATTTCTTTGCATTGATTGCTGAGGAAGGCTTTCTTATCTCTCCTTGTTATTCTTTGGTACTCTGCATTCAGATACTTATATCTTTTTTTTTTCTCCTTTGCTTTTTGATTCTCTTCTTTTTACAGCTATTTGTAAGGCCTCTGGGGAATATATTTGAGCTGAGTCTTTTTATTTTTTATGAGCATGGCAGCTAAGATGGCGCATGAGCATGGTCGAGAGGAGCTACCCCGCTCCTGAGGTAAGGAGCAGCGGCTGCACTTTGCTGCAGCAGCCATGAAGAGAGACCCCAGGTCCAAGATAAGTGAAACCCAAATAAGACAGTAGGCAATGAGATAGGGGATCAGAGGGCCAACAAACTGAAACTACAATCACAGACAACTAGCCAGTCTGATCACATGGACCATAGCCTTGTCTAAGAATGAAATTAAACCATGTCATATGGGGCCACCCGAGACAGACGGGTCATGGTGGAGAGGTCTGACAGCATGTGGTCGACTGGAGAGGGAATGGCAAACCACTTCACTATTCTTGCCTTGAGAACCCCATGAACAGTTTGAAAAGGCAAAAAGATATGACACTGAAAGATGAACTTCCCTGGTCAGTAGGTGCCCAATATGCTATGGAGATCAGTGGAGAAATAACTCCAGAAAGAATGAAGGGATGGAGCCCACGCAAAAACAACACCCAGTTGTGATTGGGACTGGTGTAAAAGCAAGGTTCGAAATTGTAAAGAGCAATATTGCATAGGAACCTGGAAAGTTAGATCTATGAATCAAGGCAAATTGTTCTGTGAGCGGGGCTGGCGGAGTCTTAAGTTAGAGCTTTCCGCCTTTTCGTGGGGAAGCTATCCCAGTCTGCTTTGTTATCTCCAGTTAGTTCTCTCAGATTGTTCTAGCAGCATTCAAGCCCAGTCCTCTCTCTAAGCAGTTCAGCCAGCTCCTCCCTGCCCAGCCCCTGCTTGCTAATGGCGTATGCAGGCGTCTGCGCTGCTTCTCCACTGGGAGTTACCATTTGGCGGGTAATCTGTGGGTTTTAATTATTTCTTTCTTTTTCCTCCCAGTTATGTGGCCCTCTGAGGTCCCAAGGCTCGCCACAGACTAGCCAGTGAGAGTGTTTCCTGGTGTTTGGAAACTTCTTTTTAAAGCCTCCCTTCCTGGGACAAAGCTCCATCCTTACCTCTTTTGTCTCTCTTTTTATCTTTTTTGTTTTTTCCTACCTCCTTTCGAAGACAATGGGCCACTTTTCTGAGTGCCTGATGTCCTCTGCCAGCATTCAGAAGTTGTTTTGTGGACTTTACTCCACTTTCAAATGTTCTTTTGATGAATTTGTAGGGGAGAGAGTGGTCTCGCCATCCTATTCTTCCGCCATCTTGTTCCGAATCAAGGCAAATTGGAACTGGTCAAATGAGATGACAAGAGTGAATAAACATTGACATTCTAGGAATCAGCGAACTAAGATGGACTGGAATGGGTGAATTCAACCCAGATGACCATTTTATCTACTAATGTGGGCAAGAATCCCTTCCTTAGAAGAAATGGAGTAGCCATCATTGTCAAGAAAGAGTCCAAATGCAGCACTTGGATGCAATCTCAAAAACTACAGAATGATCTCTGTTTGTTTCTGAGGCAAACAATTCAATATCATGGTTATCCAAGTCTATGTCCTGACCAGTAACGCTGAAGAAGATGAATTTGAACAGTTCTATGAAGACCTACAAGACCTTCTAGAACTAACACCCCAAAAATGTGTCCTTTTCATTATAGAGGACTGGAATGCAAAAGTAGGAAGTCAAGAAACATCTGCAGTACAGGCAGATTTGGCCTTGGGGTACAAAATGAAGCAGGGAAAAGGCTAATAGAGTTCTGCAAGAGAATGCACTGGTGATAGCAAACACCCTCTTCCAATAACACAAGAGAAGACTCTACACATGTACACCACCAGATGGTCAACACCAAAATCAGATTGATTGTATTCTTTGCAGCCAAAGACGGAGAAGTTCTATACAGTTAGCAAAAACAAGACCCAGAGTTGACTGTGGCTCAGATCATGAACTCCTTATTGCCAAATTCAGATTGAAATTGAAGAAAGTGGAGAAAACCATGAGACCATAGAGACATGACCTAAATCAAATCACTTATGACTATACAGTGGAAGTGAGAAATAGATTTAAGAGACTAGATCTGATAGACAGAGTACCTGATGAACTATGGATGGAGGTTCATACATTGTACAGAAGACAGGAATCAAGATTATCCCCAAGAAAAATAAATACAAAGAAGCAAAATGGCTGTCTGAAGAGGTCTTACAAATACCTGTGGAAAAAAGGGAAGCAAAAAGCAAAGGAGAAAAGGAGATATACCCCTTTGAATGCAGAATTCCGAAGAATAGCAAGGAGAGATAAGGAAGTCTTCCTCAGTGATCAGTGCAAAGAAATAGAGGAAAACAACAGAATAGGAAAGACAAGAGATCTCTTCAAGAAAATTAGAGATACCAAGGGAACATTTCAAGCAAAGATGGGCTCAATAAACGACAGAAATGGTAGGGATGTAACAGAGGCAGAATATATTAAGAAGAGGTGGCAAGACAACACAGAACTGTACAAAAAATATCTTCACAAACCAGATAATCATGATAGTGTGATCACTCACCTAGAGCCAGACATCCTAGAATGTGAAGTTAAGTGGGCCTTAGAAAGCAACACTACGAACAAAGCTAGTGGAGGTGATGGAATTCCAGTTGAGCTATTTCATATCCTGAAAGAAGATGCTATGAAAGTGCTTCACTCAATATGCCAGCAAATTTGGAAACTCAGCAGGGGCCACAGGACTGGAAAAGGTCAGTTTTCATTCCAATCCCAAAGAAAGGCAATGCCAAAGAATGCTCAAACTTCTGCACAATTGCACTCATCTCACACGCTTGTAAAGTAATGGTTAAAATTATCCAAGCCAGGCTTCAGCAATCTGTGAACTGTGAACTTCCAGATGTTCAAGATGGATTTAGAAAAGGCAGAGGCACCAGAGATCAAATTGCCAACATCTCCTGGATCGTGGAAAAACAAAGAGAGTTCCAGAAATACATCTATTTCTGCTTCGTTGACTATGCCAAAGACTTTGACGATGTGGATCCCGATAAACTGTGGAAAATTCTTCAAGAGATGGGAATATCAGACCACCTGACCTGCCTCTTGAGAAACCTGTATGCAGGTCAGGAAGCAACAGTTAGTACTGGACATGAAACAACAGTCTGGTTCCAAATAGGAAAAGGAGTATGTCAAGGTTATATATTGTCACCCTGCTTATTTAACTTAAATGCAGGATACATCAAGAGAAACGCTGGGCTGAATGAAGCACAAGCTGGAATCAAGATTGCCGGGAGAAATATCAATAACCTCAGATATGCAAATGACACTACCCTAATGGCAGAAAGTGAAGAGGAACTCAAAAACCTCTTGATGAAAGTGAAAGAAGAGAGTGAAAATGTTGGCTTGAAGCTCAACTTTCAGAAAACTAAGATTATGGCATCCGATCCCATCACTTCATGGCAAATAGATGGGGAAACAGTGGAAACAGTGGCTGACTTATTTTTCTGGGCTCCAAAATCACTGCAGATGGTGACTGCAGCAATGAAATTAAAAGACGCTTACTCCTTGGAAGGAAAGTTATGACCAACCTAGACAGCATATTAAAAAGCAGAGACATTACTTTGCCAACAAAAGTCCGTCTAGTCAAGGCTATGGTTTTTCCAGTGGTTATGTATGGATGTGAGAGTTGGACTGTGAAGAAAGCTGATCACTGAAGAAATGATGCTTTTGAACTGTAGTGCTGGAGAAGCCTCTTGAGAGTCCCTTGGACTGCAAGGAGATCCAACCAGTCCATTCTAATGGAGATTAATCCTGGGTGTTCATTGGAAGGATGGATGTTGAAGCTGAAACTCCAACACTTTGTCCACCTGATGGGAAGAGAAGACTCATTGGAAAAGACCCTGATGCTGGGATAGTTTGAGGGCAGGAGGAGAAGGGGACGACAGAGGATGAGATGGTTGGATGGCATCAGCGACTCGATGGACATATGTTTGGGTGGACTCTGGGAGTTGGTGATGGACAGGGAAGCCTGGCATGCTGCAGTTCATGGGGTCACAAATAGTCGGACATGACTGAGCGACTGAACTGAACTGATGGAGGTAAGGAAGTCTGAAATGATGAAGATTTAGGTAAAGAATTTGGATAATACATATAATACAAACATTTTGAATTGTAGTGGATGTTGAAGAAACAAATCAGCATAAGTCCTCGAGAACTTTGCTAACTGTGAATGTGTTTTAAAGTAATGAAGCTGCAGATTAATAATCCCCCATAGGTTCATATGAAGGTACTAAATTATGAAGTTCCTTGGAAAGGTTATTGCAAAGCTTAACACAAGAATATTTAACTTTGACAATTTTTGTATTTGCATATTTGATGGCCATGAATAAGTGCGGAGAAAAAGCAGTCACTTGTGGTATTTCAGAACTTTCAAACACAAAATATAAAGAGGTCCATAAAAAGAAAAAGGAGAACTGTATCGCCTTGATGTACTACTTTCATTTTGAAAGATCACATAGCTTTTTACAGATTTAACAACCTGACATACAGAGATCATTTTAACTTCTGCTGAAATACTATCAGCCTTGGGGTGAAACTCACCTGTTATTAAACTGAGTCTGGCAGCACTACAGAATACTTTAGTACAGAAAATAAAAAGAGAAGGTCAAACCTCATTAAAACTTCTAGAAGTTACCAAAGGACGACTGAATCTTGGGGAAAAATCGGTTCCAACCAAAGTGAAACTGTGTTATTTAAGAGACAAGATGGTATTGGAAAAAAACAAATGATTCCATTCTCTCAGTAACAAGGAAGTAGATATATAAGAAACAGGCCAATAAAATACAAGTATCCATACCTTGAGTTAATGCATCTGGATCTCCCTATTCCCATGGCAAGTGTTAGCTATTTGGAATCAGGGAATAGTTGATAAAGGGGTATAGTCTATTCAAAAGATAAGAAATTACACAAAAAGTAATTTTGTTATTGTTGAAACATGAATCTGAAAGAGTTTATGGTCACCAGATTTAATCACTAGAAGGAAGGCATTGGTTAGATGGTTTTACATTTTAAAAACCTTAGGTATTTCCTGAAAGTCCAGTGGTTATGAATTTGTGCTTCCACTGCAGGAGCCATGGGTTGATCCCTGGTGGGAAAACTAAGATCTTGCATACCCTGTGATGTAAACAACAACAAAAATCTTTATGTAACACATAAGATCCATAAGAAATGCTCACTAAACTGTTTTGTATTTTGGAATCCTAATGTCAGGACTTCCCTGGTGGTCCAGTGTTTAAGAATCCACCTGCCAATGCAGGACACATGATTTAGATCCCTTGTCCAGGAAGATCCTACGTGCCATGGGGCAATTAAGTCCATACCCACAACAACTGAGCCCTCATGCCATAGAGCCTGTGCTCTGCAACAAGAGAAGCCACCAAAATGAAAAGCCTGAGCACCACAACTCAAGAGTAACCCCCACTTACTTTTCTACTGGAGAAAGCCTAAGCGCAGCAATGAAGAACCAGTACAGCCCAAAACAAAAATAAACAAATCCTAATATCAAACTGAATAGGACCACAGCACTACATAGGAAACAAAATAAAGCTAAACACTACTAACTGATTAATAGGAGGTAGGCATTCAGTTCAGTTCAGTTCAGTTGCTCAGTCATGTCCGACTCTTTGCGACCCCATGAATCACAGCATGCCAGGCCTCCCTGTCCATCACTAACTCCCAGGGTTCACCTTTTCAATTATTTAGTTCTCATGACTCATCATCAGATTTTTTTCTAACATTTAAAAATTTAGAAATGATCTATGAAGAGATGCTCGAGTGATTATTTTGCTGATACAAGTAAGGCATATTAAACATAGCTAAGAGAAACCTTTTCCCTAAAGGGAAAAGTTGTATTTCCTTAAAGGAAATACAAACATATATACCTCATAATTATAGTATTCTGTAAGAAGAAAGGAAATAGAGAGACATTAGTTGAGAGAACCCATGGCTAGATTACTTATAAGTGGTCAAATTGAAGTTCAGATCACCTAAATTTTAGGGGCAACTGAGTGACACTCTCTAATGAGGAGTTAACTGCTTGCCAATAAATCAATCAACTGGTCTTTGTCAGAGTCTGTCATTCACCTCATTAGGCCAGTGACAAATGGAGCCAAGACTGTCAACTTCATTTCCCACAGCCTTCTGACCCATTGAAGCACTAATAGTGAAGAATACTAATTGATCTGATGGCAGTGCATTTCAGACTAGGTTTGGTCAACTGTGGAAGACTTTGAAGGCATAAATCTCTGGTTTATATTTATATCCAAAAAAATAAAAATAAGAAGCTAAAAAATAAAACATATCAAATCATAATCAAATATATTCTGGAAAGATTTCCAATAAGATGTTTTAGAGTTTTTTGCAAGTCATCTGTTTTATAATCAGAATTGAGCTACTGATACCCTGATGGACTGAAAAGTAGTTTCCTCTTAGATACATACCCAGGAATGGAATTATTGGTTCATACAGTATTTACATTTTTAGTTTTTTGAGAAACTTCCATACTGTTTTCCACAGTGGCTGCACTAATTTACATTCCCATCAAGAATGTAGGCTGCTGCTGCTGCTAAGTCACTTCAGTCGTGTCCGACTCTATGTGACCCCATAGACGGAAGCCCACCAGGCTCCCCCATCCCTGGGATTCTCCAGGCAAGAACACTGGAGTGGGTTGCCATTTCCTTCTCCAATGTGTGAAAGTGAAAAGTGAAAGTGAAGTCGCCCAGTCGTGTCCGACCCCTAGCAACCCCACATACTGCAGCCCACCAGGCTCCTCCATCCATGGGATTTTCTAGGCAATAGTACTGGAGTGGCTTGCCATTGCCTTCTCCGCAAGAGTGTATGAGGGGTTCCTTTTCTCCACACCCTTGCCAACATTTATTATTTGTATTATTTTTTATTATAGCCATTCTGACAGGTATGATATGCCAATTTGAAAAGATACCGGCATCCCAGTGTTGATAGTGGCACTGTTTACAATTGACAAAATATGGAACTATCAACAGATTATGGATAAATATGTGGTATATATACAAAATGAAATGCTACTCAGTCAATAAAAGAATGAAATTTTGCCATTTGTACCAACATGTATGGACTCGGAGGACATTATGCTAAGTAAAATGTCAGACAGAGAAAGACAAATCATATAAGTATGGTATCACTTATATTGGAATCTAAAAAATATAACCAACTAGTGAATATAACAACAACAAAAGTAGACTCACAGATAGAACAAACCAGTAGTTATCAGTGGGGGGAAGGGAGGGAGAGGGGCAAAATAAGGGTAGAGAATTAAGAGGTACATACTTCTAGGTATAAAGTAAACTACAAGGACATATTGTACAACACAGGGACTATAACCAATATTTTGTGATAACTATAAAAAGAGTATAATTTTTAAAAATTGAGAATCACTTGATTGCATACATATTGTACATCAACTATACTTCACTAAAAAATAAAAGTGGGAAATTTTTTTCTAAGAAGTAAGTTTTTCTCAATGATTTCTCCTTGAATGTGATTCCCTCTGATTAGCTTTTCATCCCTCCCTCTCTTATCCTCCTGGAACACTTGTACTTATTCACTCAAACATACTTCTAGGCAGTTATTCATTATTCCATCTCAAAATTTTGCTCATCTCTCTATGTATAAATTAGTATGTTATTAATTTACTATGACTTTGACATTTTAAAATAAATATTTTATTGGCTTTTAATGTATACAGAAAAGTATGAAAATGGTCATTATCAAATCATGAAAATATCCATATCAATTCTATCCAAATAAAGAAATACAATGTTATCAGCATTGGAAGAGCACCTTCTGTGTCCCTTTTCAGTCATTATTACCTTCTCTCTGAAAGGAACCATATCCTTGCACTACATATTAGTTTTGCCTAACTGAACTATCGGAGAAGGCAATGGCAAGCCACTCCAGTACTCTTGCCTAGAAAATCCCAAGGATGGAGGAGCCTGGTGGGCTGAAGTCCATGGGGTCGCTAAGTGTTGGATGCGACTGAGCAACTTCACTTTCACTTTTCACTTTCACACATTGGAGAAGGAAATGGCAACCCACTCCAGTGTTCTTGCCTGGAGAATCCCAGGGATGGGAGAGCCTTGTGGGCTTCCGTCTATGGGGTCTCACAGAGTCGGACACGACTGAAGTGACTTAGCAGTAGCAGCAGCAGCAACTGAACTATGAAATGAGATAATAAACTGTGTAATATTCTGTGTCTAGCTTCTTTCATTTGACATTATGCTTTTGATATTTATCCATACTGTTAACTATAGATTTAACTTGGTCCTCCTCTTACTCTATGATTAGTGATAAAATGGATAAGTTCCAATTTATTTTCTATTCTGAAGTCAAAGGTGTTTGATTGTTAAATGTTTTGAACTATGATAAACATTTTCATATAAAGTATTTCTGTCCATATCTCATAAGTTTTCAGCTGTGTTCCATATACAAGCATGGGATTTCTTGGAAATAAGGCATGATTATATTCTACTTTAATAGAAACTAGCCAAGAGTTTTCCAAAATTGGTTATACAATTTTACATTTATAACAATAGTGACCGAGAGTTCTGTTTTCTATATCCTTGACAATCACCATCATACACTGTGTTAAACTAAAAATTATACTCACTACAAAGTGAATAGGAAAAAGAGCAAAATATCAAAATAAATAGCAAAAGTTATATTTTCATAATAAATATAAAGCATCTTATTCCAATTATGTTCTTTATAAAATCTCGATGTTCATATTCATATTTATGTTCATATTCAGTTTTCTGGTGGCTATTTAAATTTTTGTGATCACTAGTAACATTTAATCATACTATTCCATCTATTCCTCTATCTCAATTAACTAACAATTAATGTATCATATTATTGTTTAAATCTGTACACTTCTGAGAATGAAAGAGAGTGATAATTGGATGGAAACTATTCTGATTTTCCCAGCAAATTCAAATACCATGCTAGAATTGTTGATTATTCTATCAACTATCAGTTCAGTTCAGTTCAGTCGCTCAGTCGTGTCCGACTCTTTGCCACCCCATGAATCACAGCAAGCCAGGCCTCCCTGTCCATCACCAGCCTCCGGAGTTCACTCAAACTCATGTCCATCGAGTCAGTGATGCCATCCAGCCATCTCATTCTCGGTCGTCCCCGTCTCCTCCCACTCCCAATCCCTCCCAGCATCAGACTCTCTTACAGTGAGTCAACTCGTCGCATGAGGTGGCCAAAGTATTGGAATTTCAGCTTTAGCATCAGTCCTTCCAATGAACACCCAGGATTGACCTCCTTTAGAATGGACTGGTTGGATCTCCTTGCAGTATAAGGGACTCTCAAGAGTCTTCTCCAGCACCACAGTTCAAAAGCATCAATACTTTGGTGATCAGTTTTCTTCACAGTCCAACTCTCACATCCACACATGACCACTGGAAAAACCATAGCCTTGACTAGACGGACCTTGGTTGGCAAAGTAATGTCTCTGCTTTTTAATATGCTATCTAGGTTGGACATAACTTTCCTTCCAAGGAGTAAGCGTCTTTTAATTTCCTGGCTGCAATCAGCATCTGCAGTGATTTTGGAGCCCAAAAAAATAAAGTCTGACACTGTTTCCAGTGTTTCCCCATCTATTTCCCATGAAGTGATGGGACCAGATGCCATGATCTTAGTTCTCTGAATGTTGAGCTTCAAGCCAACATTTTCACTCTCCTCTTTCACTTTCATCAAGAGGCCTTTGAGTTCCTTTTCACTTTCTGCCATAAGGGTGGTATCATCTGCATATCTTAGGTTATTGATATTTCTCCCGGCAATCTTGATTCCAGCTTGTGCTTCTTCCGATCAACTATAGACCACATCTATTATCTTCTAAGTTTTTGAGATGATGGCACTAGTACTTCTAAATGTCTTCCACATCCTCCTTAATCAACCGTATCCCCTCCTTAATCAACTGTATCCCTCAACTTCTGAATTGCACCTGCAATTAGTGTTTTGCCTATGTTGACTAAATTTTTATTTCATTTTTTAGCCATTGTTAGTTTTCATAATTCGTATACATAAATTGATAAACTCAACATATTTTTCAATGAACATTAAGGTAGTATACTATTTTACATTTCCTTCACTATAGAGAGGATATTAGGAATTTATGTAATTCAGACAGAATATTACCATAGTCATAGCTGAATGAATTTTCCTCTATTCACTACACTGCTTCTCTTTACCATAGTCTCATATTTTTCAAAGGAATACATCATTCCATTTATGTGTGAAACATATCAGATTTCATTTGTGAAATTCCTTTGTTTCCATTTTATAATCTGAACTGATTGTATTTTAAGCCTTCACAAAAACACTGTGCTGAAAAAGGAAGTTATTTTTCAACTAGGCAGATTCTTAGAAGAATATTGATGTTTTCCAAATGTTACGTCTTTATAGCACTAGGTTACTAAATTTAAAAATTTTGTTGGTATATATGCTCCAATGACTTTTAAAAAGGACATAAAGAAGCTAAAATTTTAGAGTTTGGATTATATGAAATATATTTATTTGTTTCTTATACAAGATTAATTTTCCAGCTTGTCTGGGAATGCAACAATGAAGCAATTTCCTCAGGTCTTTAGATGGCCTTTGGAGAAGGGAAAGGCTACCCACTCCAGTATTCTGGCCTGGAGAATTCCATGGACTGTAGTCCATGGGGTTGCAAAGAGTAGGACATGACTGAACGACTTTCACTTTCACTTAGACGGCCTTACTTCCTACTAGCTACTCTTATGAGTGAGTCTGATGATGATGATTTCATTCTTGTTTGTATCCGGTCTGTTTCTTTACCCTGCTGGAAGTTTTTAGTATGTTCTCTTATCTTTGATTTTTAAAGTTTTGAAATTTTTCTACACTGCATTGAGATGTATGTCTTCACCAAGTGAAAATTTTGTAAGCCTTTTCATTTCTAGATATTTCTCTTGTAATATATTTCTGCTAGCCTCCCCCTCCCCATTTCCTCTCTATATTGCTAAATTCTATGTGGTATTTACTTTGGGAATTGATGCTGTCCCTGCCATTTATTTTTCTCTATCACATTTTCATATCCTTGGGTTTTGTTCAACTTTCTAAAAGATGTTTTTTTCTTCCAAATCATCTATTTATTTCTCTGTTAGTCAATTATATATATATATATATATAAAATAGCATATTTTATATATATATATATATAATTTATGGGTTCTTTATTATAATTTATCATTCCCCCAAAGTATTACATTCTTATTTCATAGACACAACACAGTATATTCTTAATTCTCCAGGATATTAATACAGTATTTATTTATTTATCTTAGTTCCCTACATTATCTTATTTTTTTAGATTACATTTATACTGTTTTTGCTTTTGGATTAGACCTATGGAGGTGGGTTTGAGTGAACTCCGGGAGTTGGTGATGGACAGGGAGGCCTGGCATGCTGTGATTCATGGTGTCGCAAAGAATCGGGACACGACTGAGCGACTGAACTGAACTGAACTGCAGGAACCACTGCTCCTGGGTGGGGTAGGGGAAATAGAATGAGATCTCCAGGAAATCTTATAAGAGAATATTTGGTATGGGTATTTGGAAAATTTGATTTCGGTATTTGGAAAAATAATGGGTCTTATTGAAAGATTTATTGGTGCAATTAAAATACTAGCAATTAACATGAAAGTATATGTCAGATGGATAATATTTCCATAAGAGTAACGTGTGAATTTTGTCTTTAAGTTTGTTATAGAATCAAATTGCTTTTCTTTATCTTCCCCCAAGTGTGTGCCTAAAGTTCAGCCCATAGTGCTTCCCTTTATTTTCCTCAGATTGGTTTTAAAACATAACACTTTTGCTATCACTGCATGTGATTTCAGGAGATTGAGTAAATACTTTCACATGGGCAGATCTGTACCAAAAATCTAACACTGCATTTTAATCATACATTTGTGTTCCTTTCTCTCTTACTAGAATGAGTACTGAAAAACAGCAAATCTATTTTCATATTAACAGTGACAGCTCAATGCCTATGGTTTTATTAAATATTTATTTTTGAATGTGCTATGTACTAACTCTTTTTTCAATCCATTGACACATTTGAAATGTGTGGTTTCTTTACCTTCAGTTTTGTATCTTGTGTAGCCTCCCATCAGTGATTCATGAAAAATTTATCACTGTAATTCTTCACGTAGCCTCATGAACAATTAAAAATAAAAACCTTGAACCACATTTCCTCCTTAAATAGTTTATGTCTATAATAGTCAATGTACAGGAAAAAAGTCATATACAAAAAACTAAAACAGAAGCTACAGTGTAAAGGTTACCTTTCAAATATGTTCAACAAATCTGTGAAATAAGTTTATAATGATAAATTGAATTGCTTTACAATGATCTATCACTTTATGCACTTCATATGATTCTAGAGATCTTCCCCCAAATAGTCTTTTTAGTTCCAAAATTTTGTGATTCTGTGAACTTTACTGAAAATTTTTTTACATACTTAAATTATACAATTACAGAATGGTATTGATAATTATTGTCATATTTCTATATTGACAAAATAGATGCATTTTAATTGGGGGTTTATTGTACAAATATAGATGATTATCTTAAAGTTACCTGACTCAAATTCTAGCAAATAAGAGTCTGCATCAGAAAATAACTAAAATAACTCTGAATTGTAGAAAATAACTAAAATGACTCTGAGTAGTAGAAAATCCAACCCAACATTTACCAGATCTGAACAAAATGCAAAGCACTTCATAGCCTTGTCAGTTTGACATAAGACAGTAATGTCCAGACCATGAGATTTTATTAATTTGAAAGTCTGAGTTTTCATCTAGGCATAATCAGTAATGGGCCAGAAGTAATCCAAAGATCATATTTTATATTGACAAGCAAACCATCAGAGGATAGTCCTGTGAATCTTACCAATTTAATGTCAATGTAAATGACACAGTGTAAACTCTATTTCATTGTATGTGATAGAATCCATTAAGTTTAAGTGAGCAATAAAAACCTACTTTCAAAGTCATCTATCCCTGTGAATAATGACTATAAAAGACTCTTTTCTAAAACAAATGCATCAAAAGACAATAAGCAAGATGTGTTCAGAAATAACAAATATTTTCTTTAGAGAATAGGAAATCTATGAATTCTACCAGATGCATAATACTTTGAGGGAAAAAAAAAAAAAACTTCAAACGTGTCCTAGGTATTAGCTCAATTACACTGCATACAGCACATTTGAAAGATGGCAATTTTACAAGTAAAATAACATTTTTAAGAGAATCATATCATAAGCTTAACTACTCATTGACTACAGGAAATAAAATAAGCATGCATATATGGAAGAATGTATCAGGTAGTTCAGATTACAACTGTAATTTTGGTGATGGTTCACATTTTTGCAAACATAAAAAAATAAATGCATAAACAACAGGATGGCATTTACCATGTACTAAAGTATCCGCAATTTTTAAAATAAATATTGGAAAATTATGTCAAGGATATGATGAAATAGTATGTTCATTCACTGTGGTCAGGAGTGTATATTTTTTCAGACTTTTGGATTATTTTATTTCTTCATTCCTACCTGTTCTACTTCTTATACAGAGAAAATTCAAAATTGACAGGACTTTTATTAATCAAGGGCTTATATTTTGTTTAGAGAAGTTTATTAAGAAAAAAAGACAGAAAATTAAGTACAAATTATATACCTCCAGCTACTGATTATTATGTGGTTCAAATAAGGTAGAATAGAGTGACATGAAAAAAGTTTGTATGTGTGTTTATACACATACACACATGTGTAAGAAGGGGAAATGAGGGGAGAAGACTTGGATTAGAGAAAACTTGTCTGTGATTGTTTTTTAGAGTTAGTCATTTAGCAGTCTGAAAAGAGGGTGTTCTGTGTTGAAGAGTAGATAAGGTCAAGGCCTTATTAGAGAAAAGAATGATGTATATTCAAGAAAGAAAACAATAACAATGATTTGGCCAATATGGTTGAAGCATAGTAGACAGACGGGAGGAAGAGTAATATATGATGAAGTTGGAACATCATGTATAAAAGCAGGCTCTGACCTTGGAGGCTCTGACCTACTGTTCCAAAAACAAGAAATAATGCCTTCAGCTTTGTAATCTCTGTTTCAAATAGCATCCTATCCAACTATATTCCAAAATTCCCCGATTTTTCTCAAAGACTGTCTTTCTCTCTTAAGACTGCCTGAATCCAAAAATATTAGGACTCAACTGGAATATAAAATTGATTGATCCTCAACATTTTCACTCATATATTCACTTTTTTTCTTGCCCAACTTAAATTCCATGATTAATCTTTTATTATAGCTACCTGTTTCCTTGTATGTAAAAATAAGTTCCTTGTCTCACTTTTTATCAAAACCCAAACCCTAGTTCATATTTATTTCTCTGTCTATACTATGCATGATATCTATTAAAGAGCAATACGCTATCATACTAACAGGTTTCAACTCTAAACATGTAACAGTGAACCTAATAGTGCCTTAATGATTTTAGATAATTACACTGCTTTCCATTACATTAACTCCTTCATTATTCATGATTCCACTTCACACTTTATACCTTGGCCTCAAACCTCCAAAGCTTCATCTCAGCAACTTTTTTTTTTAGCCATTTTTTTTAAGACATTACTCTTGTCTAACTAAAGAAATAGAAGATGAGCGCTTGTGAAAATGGCAGATTTGGCAGCTCCATATGCTCATGCTTTCACAGAAATGGGGAAACAAACAAAACAAACAAACAAAAACCCCCAAAAAACCCCATGTGCTGGATGAAGAAAAAGACTGCTTTAAAATGATAAGAAATTTTTGTGGCATTTTAACATGCCCTTTCTCCATCCTTTTCTAATATCAGTGGTGGTCTCAAGGAGGGTAGCCTATGTTCTCAATGTGGGACTCTGGTCCTTGTTCTGGAGGGGGAGGAACAGATCTTTTTGTAACATCTGTCCTATCCTGTCTGTGGCCTACCTAATGTACTGATACAGGCTCTTGGCTTTGTTTCACCTGTCAGAACTCATTCGTGGCAGAAATGCAATAGACACTCCTTGAAAATGTAAGGAGGACAAAACACACCCAGGAACCAGGGTCAAAGCATTGAGACAGGAGCATACAACAGAACACTGACACTGAAAGCCTGGGAGGAAAGGCTTGGGAGAGAGGTTATTAAGGAAATTAGGTCATTCCAAAGTAACCATGAATAGCATATACTGAGAATTTAAAAAGCCACACAGATGCTCAGAACAGGAAACATGCACAGAAAAAAAAAAATCTAACAATGCCCTAAGCTTCCCCTCTGGCTGATCTCTAGACTCAGTGTAAGTAGAAAGAAAGGCTAAAGGTAGAGGTGAAGACAACAAAGCTTCCTCTCCTTGTTTACAGCCACAAGCTGTCATAACCTTGAATTTGGCAGTGGAATTCTAGAAAGGACACCAAAAGCATGAGCTTTTCTTTTAAAAGAAAGAAAAAGTAAATCGACCTTTATCAAGATTAAAAACTTCTGTGTATCAAAGCCCATTAATCAGAAAGTAAAAAGACAGTCTACACAATGGGAGAAATTACTTGTGATTCATACACCTAATAAGGATTTAGCATTCATAATATGAAAAGAACTCCTATGGCTCAAAAGCAGAAAGACAAACAACTCAGTTTAAAAATGGCAGAGAATTAGAATATACATTTCTCCACAGAAGATATATAAATGGCCAACAGGCACATCAAATGATGATTAATATCACTAGTCATCAGGAAAGTGCAAAGCAAAACCCCAATGAAGCACTTCTTCACACTCATGAGTATGGCTATAATTAAAAAAAGAGATTATAATAAATGGTAGGAAAGAATGTGGAAAAATTAGAACTCTCCTGTAACGTGTTTCAGCTCCTGTGGAAAACAATTTTTGGGGTCTTTAAAAAGTTCAATATAAAATTTAACTTTTAAAATATAAAAGTTAAATATAAAACATATGATCCAGCATTTCTATCCCATATATACCAAAAATAATTGAAAACAAGTATTCGAACAGATGCATCTATGCCTGTTGGGGGAAGCACACTGACTGAAACCACCCACGCTGGCCAGGCATCATAGTACCATTTGCATGAGCTGTTTTACCACAGGAGGTCCTGGTAAGAAACACAGAACTAATAAGCCACCACCAAACGGAAGAGTTCGGGAAAAGTCAAAAGGAGACACCACATGTCCGACCAACGCCCAGAATCCTTCTTGCTGGCATGCATCTTGGCTGAATAAGGCATGCACCACAAGGAAGGACTCTGAGTCAGAATGATTGGCTAAAGACAACCCTAAACTAATTCCATCACCATAAAACTGGACACTGTGAGCCACTTGGCAGAGCTGTTCTCCTGGTTTTCCTTACCCTACTGCTCTCCACCCAGATGTCCTTTCCCAATAAAATCTCTTGCTTTGTCAGCACGTGTGTCTCCTCGGACAATTCATTTCTGAGTGTTAGACAAGAGCCCAGTTTTGGGCCCTGGAAGGGGTCCACCTTCCTGCAACAAATGGCAACTCCGGCGGGGACTCTTCTTCACTGAGACTGACATCCTGACCACTCAGAGTACTCAGGGACCAGCTTGCCCACTGATGCACCAGACCCAGCTGTCGTGACTGGGACCCTTTTGTCACTATTCTTCTCCTGACACAGACAACTGGCCAGAGTGCCCCAACTGGGTAAGGAACAAAAGATTTTATTGATCTCTCTCCCCTTCCCTCTCTCTTTCCTCTCCTTAACCCTTCTTATCTTACCCCATTTTTCAAGTTCCCCTGTTCTGGAAGCAGGAATCTGGTCAAAGAGCTTCAGCCTGAGCTAAGAATTGGAGACAGATCACCTCCTTTTGGCAGAGAACTCAAATTCTGGTTCTGTTCTGGTCTGGTTTCTGGGCCGACTTCCAGTCCTCTCTTCTCTGGAAGCCCAGGGTAAAGTCCCGTAACACCTGGGTGTCTGCAGGTGGCATGAAATGTCTGTAAGGCCACCCCTTTGGGCCTCCTCTCCTGTCTCTGTCCCCTCTTCTTTCAGGCTGGCTTCCTTTCCTCCCTTTGAAATCTTTGAAGACCTGAGATATTTTCGTTTACTCTGTTAGTACTTGGATCTGAAGTTCTGTGTCTCTATAGGTTTTCTGAGAGACTGTAATCTTCTATTTAAGGGAATGTCTGATAAGGACTGCCAGGTCTGTGTATGTGTTTTATACTCTGTGTTCTGTGTTGTAATTTGTGGTGAGCAATCTGCTTTATCTGGCCATTGTTTGGTTTAGACTTGTCGCCATTTTGTTAGAACTTGATTTTCTTTTCCTGAGAGTTGAAACCAGGGCACTCAGGAACACTAATCTGGACCATCTCTAACTCCAGAGTTTGAGGAAAAATGGAAAAAGCCACTAAAAATTTTATTAATTCCAAAAGTTATTTATATATTAGTAAATTTTATATTGTAGTATCTAATTTGTGACTAAGCTTAGAAAATGAAACTAGATCTTGTGTTGTGTCTGTCTGAATATGTCTCAGTACATCTTTATCTCTGGATAATATTTTTGATAATATTTTGGTCAGTAGGTGGCCAATATGCTACTGGAGAAGAGTGGAGAAATAACTCCAGAAACAATGAAAATACAGAGCCAAAGCAAAAACAAAAACATTCACCCAGTTGTGGATGTGACTGGTGATGAAAGTAAAGTCCAATGCTGTAAAGAACAATATTGCAAAGGAATCTGGAATGTTCGGTCCATGAATCAAGGCAAATTGGAAGTGGTCAAACAGGAGATGGCAAGAATAAACATGGACATTTTAGGAAAAGCTAACTAAAGTGGACTGGAATGGGTGAATTTAACTCAAATGACCATTATACCTACTACTGTGAGCAGGAATCCCTTAGAAGGAATGGAGTAGCCATCATAGTCAACAAAAGAGTCTGAAATGCAGTACTTGGATGCAATCTCAAAAATGACAGAATGACCTCTGTTCATTTCCAAGGCAAACCATTCAATATCTCAGTAATCCAAGTCTACCCCCGAACAATGATGCTGAAGAAGCTGAAGTTGAGTGGTTCTATGAAGAAATACAAGACCTTCTAGAACTAACACCCCCAAAATATATCCTTTTCATTATAGAGGACTGGAATGCAAAAGTAGAAAGTCAAGAAATACCTGGAGTAATGGGTAAATTTGGCCTTGGAGTACAGAATGAAGCAGATCAAAGGTTAACAGAGTTTTGCCGAGAGAATGCACTGGTCATAGCAAACACTCTTTTCCAACAACACAAGAAAAGACTCTACACATGGACATCACCAGATGGTCAATACCAAAACCAGACTGATTATATTCTTTGCAACCAAAGATGGAGAAGCTCTAAACAGTCAGCAAAAACAAGAGTGGGAGCTGTGGCTCAAATTACGAACTCCTTACTGCCAAATTCACTAAAATTGAAGAAAGTAGGGGAAACCACTAGACGATTCAGGTTTGACGTAAATCAAATCCCTTATGGACTATACAGTGGAAGTGACAAATAGATTCAAGGGATAGAGTGCCTGAAGAACTATGGGTGGAGGTTTGTGGCATTGTATAGGAGGCAATGATCAAGACCATTCCCAAGCAAAAGAAATGCAAAAAGGCAAAATGGTTGTCTGAGGATGTGAGAGCACTCGATACGTAAGCAATTTTGGAAAACTCAGCAGTGGCCACAGGACTGGAAAAGGTCAGTTTTCATTCCAATCCTACAGAAAGGCAATGACAAAGAATGTTCAAACTACCACACAATTGCACTCATCTGACATATCTCATCTCATCTCACATTTCATCTCACTAGCAAAGTAATGCTAACAATTCTTCGTGCCAGACTTCAACAGTACATGAACTGTGAACTTCCAGATACTAAAGCTGGATTTAGAAAAGGTGAAGGAAACAGAGAGCAAACTGTCAATATCCGTTGGATCACCAAAACAGCAAGAGAGTTCCAGAAAAACATCTATTTCTGCCTTATTGACTACGCCAAAGCCTTTGACTGTGTGGATCACAACAAACTGTGGAAAATTCTCCAAGAAATGGAAATACCATACCAATTGACCTGCCTCCTGAGAAATCTGTATGCAGGTCAAGAAGCAACAGTTAGAGCTGGGCATGGAACAGCAGACTGGTTCTAAATCAGGAAAGGAGTGTGTCAACCCGGTATATTGTCACCCTGCTTATTTAGTTTACATTCAGAGTACATCATGAGAAATGCTGAGGTGGATGAAGCCCAAGCTGGAATCAAGATTGCTGGGAGAAATATCAATCACCTCAGATATGCAGATGATACCACCCTTATGACAGAAAGTGAAGAAGAATTAAAGAGCCTCTTGATGAAAGTGAAAGAAGAGAGTGAAAAAGTTGGCTTAAAGCTCAACATTCAGAAAACTAAGATCATGGCATCTGGTCCCATCACTTCATGGCAAATAGATGGGGAAAGAGTGGAAATAGTGGCAGACTTTATGTTTTTAGGCTCCGAAATCACTGTATATGGTGACTGCAACCATGAAATTAAAAGATGCTTGCTCCTTTGAAGAAAAGTTATGACCAACCTAGACAGCATATTAAAAAGCAGAGGGATTACGTTGCCAACAAATGTCTGTCTAGTCAAGGCTATGGTTTTTCCAGTAGTCATATATGGATGTGAGATTTGGATTATAAAGAAAGCTGAGCACCTAAGAATTGATGCTTTTGAACTGTGGTATGGGAGAAGACTCCTGAGAGTCCCTTGGACAGCAAGGAGATCCAGCCAGTCCATCCTAAAGGAAATCAGAACTGAATATTCATTGGAAGGACTGATGCTGAAGCTGAAAGTCCAATACTTTGGCCACTTGGTGCAAAGAACTGACTTATTTAAAAAGACCCCGATTCTGGGAAAGATTGAAGGCAGGAGGAGAAGGAGATAACAGAGGATGAGATGGTTGGATGTCATCACTGGCTCAGTGGACATGAGTTTGTATAAACTCTGGGAGTTGGTGATGTACAGGGAAGCCTGGCATACTGTAGTTCATGGGGTCACAAAGAGACAAACATGACTAGTGATTGAACTGAATATTTTTGAGATTAATTTGTAAATGAGCTCTATTTAATTTGCTGAATGAAACGTAAGCACTTACAGATCAAATAATTCTTATTTAAACAATAAATTCCAGGTTCATATAAACTGGGAAATATTCAATATCCAGTTCAGTTCAGTTCAGTCTCTCAGTCATGTCCGACTCTCCACGACCCCATGAATCACAGCACGCCAGGCCTCCCTGTCCATCACCAGCTCCCGGAGTTCACTCAAATTCATGTCCATTGAGTTGGTGATGCAACCCAGCCATCTCATTCTTTGTCGTCCCCGTCTCCTCCCACCCCCAATCCTTCCTAGCATCAGACTCTTTTCCAGTGAGTCAACTCGTCGCATGAGGTGGCCAAAGTATTGGAGTTTCAGCTTTAACATCAGTCCTTCCAATATTAAATACCTGATATTAATGTTTATTGATCTAACAAATTTAGACATGTTTTAGAGTAATTAATATTAAGTAGAATATTTTCATTGTCCCTAGGTTTAATATAAGTTAAATATTATTATATCTGTTACAAGTTTGTCAATAAGAAAGTTACCTTGAGTGAAGAAACTTCTAAACAAATGTAAATGAGTTATGAGCTTTTAGATAAACTCTATTAAGAATGATTACATTTTAAGAATATCTGTCTAAAATAGTCTCTCCAGACTGGGGTAACTTGAATTTCTAAGGTTTGTGCTAAATTAAGTGTTTGCTATCTATTGAATAGTTAGGTCATTTCCATAAAATAAGATTTTGAAACCTTTACTACTAAACACTAATTTCCTTTTACAGAGAAAGTAAAGAGATCTGGGACTATAAATAAACAATGCTTGGTGCCATCCTAAAATGTTCTAAGAAAGCAAAGGTTTTATCAATTATCACTGGTATTTCTTCTCACAAGTCTATAAAATGTTAATATAAAAGTTAGATCTTCGTTACTAAAGGAAAGTAGAAAGTATGTTTTTAGTAAAAAAGGTATGAAAAAATACTAAAAAGAGCTATGCATGATCAGGATTTTCTAAAATTGGATTACAATTAGTTAGATAAATTGATTTTTTAAAGAATGACACAGCCACAGGAAAACTGATTAGAGCCAATTAGGTCCAAGATAGCAGAGTTGAATTTCACTAGACCTTGTGCAAGACTCTGATAATGGGAGGGATTGGGGGCAGGAGGAGAAGGGGACGACAGAGAATGAGATGACTGGATGGCATCACCGACTCGATGGACATGAGTTTGAATGAACTCCGGGAGTTGGTGATGGACAGGGAGGCCTGGCGTGCTGTGATTCATGGGGTCACAAAGAGTCTGACACGACTGAATGAATGAACTGAACTGAACTGAGCCTCAGTATATACGCCCATGTGACATATCAACAAGCTAAATGATACACCCATCAACATTGACTAAATCTGACCAAATGTTCTAAATCCTTTCAATTGTTTTTTGGACAAAATTTCCTAAATCGAATTCTGTTGAAGTTCCTTTGACCTCTAGATAACTTTGGGGTGCTTCAGAGGGCCCCTGAAACATCCCAAAGAGAGATATTAAACTAATTGTGTTTATTTGGTTGGTTAAATTACATGAAAAATATTATCAAAGGAGTAATAATTCTCATGTTCTAATATATGTAAATATTACTAATAGAGATATCCTAGAAATGATACCATTCTTAACATTCTGATATGTCCTGATATTCTAACAGAAAACCTGATGACCTCACAAAAGTTAACAAAAGGACTAAATGAACCAGTGATTATGCTTATAACTTTTATGGTTTTTATCTGAAAAATTATAGGTTTGAATCCTGTGTTTTCCAGGAGTAGGAAAAAAACCTTCCTTTCAAACTAATTATGACAATAATCTGGTAAAATTATATGTTATAAACAAAACAATTATGTTTTCTATCTGACTCCTCCATAAATTGGAAACTCTAAGGTTTCCAGTAAGTTTATCAAATGAGTTAGGAAGGTTATCTCCCTAACAGGTACAAAAATCTCATGGAATTTTTGTGACCTTAAAAAGGGAAGCATTCACCTAGATTTGTTAGGTGAAATCTGTGATAAGTCTTTGGTGTGAGTTTCCCAGCCGTGTTTTATTTTAAAAGTTCAGTCTGAGATTCTATATGTTTCAGCAAAAGAAAAAGTCTATGATCAATTATGGTTATATAAATCATCAGGCCAAAATTAGTGAGAACAGACCTATTTTGCAAACAAACTAGCCTTAGCTTAGTTATATTTGATAAAAATGAGGGTAATTTTAGGAAGAAAAAGATGTATCAATAAATGTTAAATCCCGGTTTGTTAATGGGTGTCTGCATCTAGTAAGACTCATTTCTTGGATAGGTCTTTGATGTTATGTGATATAAATGTAAAATTTAATTGAATTCTTTTTTTTTCTTTTTTATTATTTTTTTTATTGGAGGCTAATTATTTTACAATATTATATTGGTTGGTAATTAAAGGACACCCTAAGTTTCTTTCTGAAGCTTATCTCAGTAATCTCTCTTTGGATGAAGATCTGATGCCTCATGATCTGCAACCAGGACTGGAAAAAGACATAATTTAAGGGACAGTCTCCAACCTGGATGAAAGGACCTTTTTTAAATCAGATACCATTAACTAGTTTATGCACAATGAAACTGAAGGGAAATTGACTCTTGGATTAATTCCCACTTCCAAAGGCCCCTACAGTGAACTGGTCTATTAGAGAAGACAGCTGACCTGATAAAACCTTAAAATGATGCTCAAACAGAGGAGAAAGTAGACTACATTAGGATGAGAAGATGATGACATCAGAGGTAGATAGTTTGCCCAAGATGCTGGACATGATTCATATGATATTTATAATGTTTTCTTGACTTCATAGATCTTTGCATATAAATAAAATGCTTTTCTATTAAGGCATGTTCCTATGCTACTTTTAGAAATCCATCCATTGTTGGGTGTGTGGCCAATTACCTGTATCTAGTTCTGGGTTATTATGGTAAATTTCTCTACTTCAAGGCCCTAACTGGTGGGTCCTGAGAAAATTTACTTAAAAAAAATTACAGTCATATTTACGTCATCATTGATATTACTAGACGAGATCCCCTCAATGGACCGATTAATAATGCCTGCTCTGACTCTGGCCATAAATTTGAGTTTTCTTCTATTACTCAAGTTCAATCAGAACAACAAGCAAAGTTTCAGCAAAGGAAAACATCTCCCACAATTATGGGATGGATGTATATAGATAACACCAGACTATGTTAATTTGGATTTAAAGTCTCCTCTATGTTGGAAACTGTTTCCACTCTTTCCCCATCTATTTGCCATGAAGTGATGGGACCACATGCTGTGATCTTAGTTTTCAGAATGTTGAGTTTTAAGCCAACATTTTCACTCTCCTCTTTCACTTTCATCAAGAGCCTATTTAGTTCTTCTTCACTTTCTGCCATAAGGGTGGTGTCATCTGTGTATATGAGGCTATTGATATTTCTCCTGGCAATCTTGATTCCAGCTTGTGTTTCTTCCAACCCAGCGTTTCTCATGATGTACTCAATTTAAATAAGCAGGGTGACAATATACAGCCTTGACGTACTCCTTTACCTATTTGGAACCAGTCCGTTGTTCCATGTCCAGTTCTAACTGTTACTTCCTGACCTGCATATAGGTTTCTCAAGAGGCAGGTCAGGTGGTCTGGTATGCCCATCTCTTTCAGAATTTTCCACAGTTTATTGTGATCCACACAGTCAAAGGCTTTGGCATAGTCAATGAAGCAGAAATAGATGCTTTTCTGGAACTCTCTTCCTTTTTCGATGATCCAGCAGATGTTGGCAATTTGATCTCTGGTTCCTCTGCCTTTTCTAAATCCAGCTTGAATATCTGGAAGTTCATGGTTCACGTACTGCTGAAGCCTGGCTTGGAGAATTTTGAGCATGATTTTACTAGCGTGTGAGATGAGTGCAATTGTGTGGTAGTTTGAGCGTTCTCTGGCATTTCCATTCTTTGGGACTGGAATGAAAACTGACCTTTTCCAATCCTGTGGCCACTGCTGAGTTTTCCAAATTTTCTGGCATATTGAGCACCGCACTTTCACAGCATCATTTTTTAGGATTTGAAATAGCTTAACTGGAATTCCATCACCTCAGTAGCTTTGTTCGTAGTGATGCTTCCCAGTGCTCACTTGATTTCCCATTCCAGGATGTCTGGCTCTAGGTAAGTGATCACACCATCATGATTATCTGGGTTGTGAAGATCTTTTTTGTATAGTTTTCTATGTATTCTTGCCACCTCTTGTTAATATTTTCTGCTTCTGTCAAGTCCATACATTTTCTATCCTTTATTGAGCCCATCTTTGCATGAAATATCCCTTGGTATCTCTAATTTTCTTGAAGAGATTTCTAGTCTTTCCAAAGTCAGATGATGATTGCAGCCATGAAATTAAAAGAGACTTACTCCTTGGAAGGAAAGTTATGACCAACCTAGATAGCATATTAAAAAGCAGAGACATTACTTTGCCAACAAAGGTCAAGCCTATGGTTTTTCCAGTAGTCATCTATGGATGTGAGATTTGGACTATAAAGAAAGCTGAGCACCAAAGAATCGATGCTTTTGAACTGTGGCATTGGAGAAGACTCTTGAGAGTCCCTTGGACTGCAAGGAGATCCAACCAGTCAATCCTAAAGGACATTAGTCCCAGGTATTCATTGAAAGGACTGATGTTGAAGCTGAAACTCCAATACCTTGGCCACCTGATGCGAAGAGCTGACTCATTTGAAAAGACCCTGATGCTGGGAAAGATTGAGGGCAGGAGGAGAAGGGGATGACAGAGATTGAGATGGTTGGATGGCATCACTGACTCAATGGACATGAGTTTGGGTAGGCTCCGGGAGTTGGTGATGGACAGGAAGGCCTGGCATTCTGCTGTTCCTTGGGTCGCAAAGAGTCAGATGCGACTGAGCAACTGAACTGAACTATGTTGGAAACAATTAAATCATTTTAAGGAAAATCAGCCTGGTAACACTAGAAAACTGGGCTATGTGCCTTATAGACAGTGCCAATATATAATTTCCCTGGAAGATAAAGATTTGTATACAGTAGAGTAAGTCAGCAGAGAAGGCAATGGCAAGCCACTCTAGTACTCTTGCCTAGAAAATCCCATGGATGGAGGAGCCTGGTAGGCTGCAGTCCATGGGGTCGCTAAGGGTCGGACACGACTGAGCGACTTCACTTTCACTTTTCACTTTCACACATTGGAGAAGGAAATGGCAACCCACTCCAGTGTTCTTGCCTGGAGAATCCCAGGGAAAGGGGAGCCTGGTGGGCTTCCGTCTATGGGATCACACAGAGTCGGACACGACTGAAGTGACTTAGCAGCAGCAGAGTAAGTCAGATGACCTGAAATGTTCTGGGTTACATCTAATGGAAGCTCTTAAGTCTTTGACTTTACTAATACTTCTGGCTATGTTATTTGTATTTCACCTGTTTTACAAAATTGCTGTTTCTTACACTGCCAAATGTGAGACTGAGGCCTCTGATAAAATACTATCTAGTTCCATATGAGATCTATGGTAGTAGCAGTGTAAGTGTAGATATGGGAAGGGGCAGCAGGAGGGAATGTTTTCCTGGACCAAAAGGCTAGTAAGACAGGTGGTCCAGAGAATTTTGGATACTGTTTTGTAGCCCAGTCCAGTTACAGCATATTGAGTGGCCTGTCAACAAAATCTTTGCCAAACCTGAGGGACATTCTCAGCAGCATGGGATGAAATGGTCATGAAATGGCTCCCTCAAAATCATGGTCAAGTTTATGAGCAAAAAGGGGCTCTGCCAACTGAAAACCGACATTTGCCATCTATGTCTACAAAGAGTAAATCATGACCTGTGCAGCTGCTTATCTTCAACACCCCTGAAAGGAGATCAGGGTGGAAATCAGGAATGTGGCACTCTGTGCTCTAGGAAAAAAAAAAAAAAAGAAAACAACTGTCAGAACAAGCCTTCAGGTAGTTAGATCTTTTCACGGGAAGATTTTATGAATCCCAATTCTTACATCTTCTCATACCTAGAGAAACACTAACTTTGTTAATGGTGACATCTGCTTTTGCTATTAAGGAGGATTTTACAATTAAAAGTCAAAATAGAGTAGCTATGGTTTAAATATCCAAGGAAATAACTAGGTGATTCTATGGGTGTAATTTCAGACTAGACCTTGTATTACTCAACACTTGAGTTTTCTGAGTCGTGTCAGGCTTGGATGCCACAATTCTCAAAACAATGTCTGCTGGCAGCTAGTAAATACAACCTTACTTTTTATAAAACTAGGCAACTGGCTACCTGGCTACAAGTCTCCCCAAAGTGCCAGGTCCAGACTGGGTTTCAGGACTATTCTAAAATGAAAAGAGATTTATTTTTTCTATTAAAATTCCAATTATCACTCCTCCAACTACTTCTAATTGGGTCTGTTACACCAAAATAGCAGACCAAGGGATTGAGATTTTAATCATACAAGACTCAAATCTCGGACTTGGAACTCAGGAATACTTTCAATTCAGTGTCTATTCTCCAAACTGAGTCAGTCCTATGCCCCATTTTGACAGGAAGTTATCACAGTCATAGTTGCCTGGTTCCCTAAATTAAAACTGAGCAGCACTTTGTGAGGCTCTGGAGTTCAGATCTGTTCTGTTCTATGTTCTCCTTTTCTTGTCTGTAGGTTATAGGCTTCATTCAGCCTCCTTGACCTTCCCTGAGTTCCAAACTGCGGATTCAAACAATTGCTAGTCAGGGAAGGGAGGGGATACAGGAATAGAGGAGAAACAACAAAATGGTGGTACAGTCTTGAGACAGGGTCCTGGTTCCGACTAAAAAAAACATGCATAAGAATGTCTTTGAGTTCTTCTATAGAACTGGGGCCCCGACCCAGGTGGAGGATGGTAACTTCAGACTGAACACAAGATTCCTGGAGTACAGCTCTGTTGCCTCACCACCAACCAATCAAAAAAAAAAAAAAAATGTCACAAACCCAGCAGCCCTCACCCCAAATGTTGCCTTCTGCTTCTGGGGACCAGTGATGACCATCCTGTTAGGTCTCCTGTTTGGCCCCTGTCTATTTCATCTCGGAGAGGAGCCAAGAGTTTCAAACTAAATTGCTATTATTATAAGAGTGAATGCTGGCTTCAGGCAAAAGATACCTTGACTTAGATCAGGTAGAGAGAGACTTCTGCTCTGCTAGACAGGCCTATGGCCATGCACAGCAGGAAGAAGTTGGAAAACAAAGAGATCTCCCCCTCAATTTCCAAGAAGTATCTTGAATATGAAGTCTCTCAGGGGGGAAATGTAGGGGAAGCACACTGACTGAAACCACCCACCCTGGCCAGGCACCATAGTAACCATTTGCATGAGTTGTTTTATGACAGGAGGTCCTAGTAAGGAAAATGGAACTAATAAGCCACGACCAACCAGAAGAGTTCAGGAAAGGTCAAAAGGAGACACCACATGTCCGACCAACTCCCAGAATCCTTCTTGCTGGCATCCATCTTGACTGAACAAGGCATGTGCCACCAGGAAGGACTCTGAGTCAGAATGATTGGCTAAAAACTACCCAGGAACTAATCCCATCGCCATAAAACCGGAGACTGTGAGCCATGTGGCAGAGCTGTTCTCCTGGGTTCCTTTACCCTACTGCCCTTTCCCAATAAAATCTCTTGCTTTGTCAGCATATGTTTCTCAGAAAATTCATTTCCAAGTATTAGACAAGAGCCCGGTTTCGGGCCCTGGAAGGGGTCCTCCTTCCTGCAATATACCATGTTCATAGCAACACTATTAAAAACAGATCAAGCATAGACACATTGAAAATATCTACAAATGGATTACTAGATAAACAAGCTGAAGCACATATATACAATCCAATATTATTCATCAATGAAAAGATGAAATTCTGATCTATGCAACAACACAGAAGACCCTGAAAAACATTATGCTAAGTGAAAGAAGATAAAAACCAACAGAATAGCCATAACAATAGGAACAGAACAGATTGCTCATGTCAAGGGACTGAAGGTAGGGGGAAGTGGGAAGCAACTTTAATGAAGTTAGAATTTCCTTTTGGAGTAATGAAAATGCTTGGGGTGATAATTGTGCAAAACTGTGAATGCCTAAGTGCCACTGGATTGTTCTTTTTAAAATGGTTACTTTTATGTTATACAAATTTTACCTAAAAAGGTAGAAGCAATCAGAAGAAAACCTCTATAAGTGCATTCACTTTATCAACCCACCTACCAGCATTTTTATCCTCCTACATTCACCTCTGTTAGCAGAGATGAAATGTCCTTGTAGTTATTAAAGGCCAGGCTCTCCCTTTGTGCACCAGATCCATTCCTGTTTATTCAAAGTCAATCTAGCTAGCGATTTTCACCTTATTCTCCTGAATCATTATTCCCTCTATACTGGATCATTTTCATCAGAACATAAGACAATATTACTTCCATTCAACAGTTTTATAAAAAAATACAAACAAACAACAACAACAAAAAAAAACCTTTTAAGTTGCATTTTCCAATATTTTCCACCCCATTCCTTCACAACGAAACCTCTACTAATGAAAATAAGTTTCCCTGTCTCCCAACATGGATGGGCTGCTGAGTTCAGTCCCTGGACATCTCTTCCCCATCCATTCTACTTCCTTGGAGACATCTCCCATCTCATCCATGCTGAAAATGCTCACATTTTAATTTGAAGACTTGATCTTCCTCCTTATCTTCCAATTGATCCATTCAACTGCATACCTAAATATACGTATGAATACTTCATGGGAAACATATTAATTGAAGATCTGATTTTTTCCCTTAAATCTGCTCCTTTTCTAACACTCCCTTATTTAATTTAGGCAGTTCCATCTTCCCAGTTATTTGGGACAAAATCTTAGACTGATCTTTGATGCTTCTCATTCTTTCATACTCTGTTTTTAATGTCAATAAATATGCTGGCTATATTTTCAAAATACATGCTGAATATGATTATTTCTCCCCACTGTTCCTGCTTCCTCTCTGACTTAAACCAACATAATTTCTCACTTGGATAATTTTGAAAACTTCCTATCTAGCCTCCTTGCTCTTGCCCTTGTCTTACTATATTCTATTTTCCAGGAAACCTATCAACCCCCCTCTATTTTAGCCACACTGACCTTTATTCTGTTTCTTCACAACTCTTCTTCTTCTGTTATTTCTTTGCTACTGCTGATGCTGCTAAGTCGTTTCAGTCATGTCCGACTCTGTGTGACCCCATAGAAGGGAGCCCACTAGGATCCCCCATCCCTGGGATTCTCCAGGCAAGAACACTGGAGTGGGTTGCCATTTCCTCCGCCAATGCATGAAAGTGAAAAGTGAAAGCGAATTAGCTCAGTCTTGTCCAACTCCCAGCGAGCCCATGGACTGCAGCCAACCGGGCTCTTCCATCCATCGGATTTTCCAGGCAAGAGTACTGGAGTGGGTTGCCATTGCCTTCTCCATTACTTCTTTGAGACTCATTTTATCACTTCCTTCAAAGTTATTTTCAAAACTAGCCTTCTCAGTTGTGCCTTCTTTGAATACCTTATTTAAAACTCAACTTCCTTGCCTAATCTATGTTCTTTATCTGTTTTAGTTTTTTTCCTATGGGATTTTCTAAACACACTACATAATTTACTCACTCATTTGTATTTATTTTTGTAGTTCCTAGATGTTTAGCTGCATGTGGGTGGTAATGTTTTCTATTTTGCTCACTGGTGTATCTCAAGTGCCCAAATGTGTGTCTGGGACATACTGTGTGCTAGAAAATATTTGCTGAAGGAATGAATAAACTATTACAAGAAAATATTTCCTTTTATATAGACTGTAAAATGTAGAAAACTCTAGGCAACTTAAAATTGTAGTTCTTTGTTTTATCAAGTAAAATGAAATAAAAGCACTTAAAATATTCTAACTTTAAAAACATCCACTTCTGTTACATATCTAGAAGCTTTTGGAGGGGAGGGTGTCATACCCGAATTTTATTTAGATAATACCTCCACTATGCACTAGTTCTTCCCTGGTGGCTCAGTGGTAAAAAATCCACTTGCAATGTAGGAGACCTAGGTTCAGTCCCTGGGTTGGGAAGATCCTGTGGAGCAGGAAATGACAACCTTGCCTGGAGAATGTTACAGATAGGGGAGCCTGGCGTGCTATAGTTCTTAGGATGGCAACGAGTCACACACAACTGAGCAACTAACATGTTGGATATAGTGGATATGCACTGAGTTAATCTTACAAAAGATTGAAAATAAAACTTTTGGAAATTGATTTGAAAGAAAGAAAATAATAGTTAGAACAGAAATAAGTAAGTTCTAAAGGAAGAAAAAAAACCAAAACAAACTATGATAATACGTAATTTTGGAAGTGCAATTTCCCCTAATATAATCTATGTTTATGATTTCAAGAACTGTTCCATATTTTTCTGCTACATTTTTGTACAATACATGTAATAGGCAGAAAATTCCCTAGGTACAGCTGTGTACACACAGTATTTTCTAAAAACATTTCTAGAGTTAGATGTTCTTTTTTTTTTTTTCTGAAAACTTTTAGATTTGAAAATTCTAATATTAAAATACTTCAAAACATGTTAAAGTTTCTTTAAAAGGGCCAAATACCTTCCATCTAAAGAAAATGTAGCTTTCATTTTGCATCATCAAGTATTTACAAGAAAAAAAAGCTCCTCTTCAGATTGTTCAACAGTGTGCACTGATCTAGAAATACTATGGAATCATCATGATACACATTTGAAGGTTGTTTAAATACTAGTTTCTACAGAATTGTCAGTTTATGTATTACTTTGTGATATATGTGATTATTTGTGCTTTTTCATTTGTGTGTATACCTGAGTGCTGACAGATAAAGAGAGCATTTCAAAAGATTTAGATTACTTCTCTCAAATATAAGCTCTATGCCTTAAAATAAACACAGATAGAGGGCCAGTTGGCTCAAGAAAACAAATTGGAATCTGCCATTACTGGGAGCCTGGACTTGTCTGAGGACTGAACTGAAATGATTAGCTGTAAAAGAGATTATAATATCCAGTGTGGAGGGAAACTGTGAATTAGAAAAGTTTATCACTGACATGCTGTTGATGTATGCTTTCTCCTCTGGAATTAGATAGAATTTCGTATTAAGTGATAGAAAAATGGAAAAAAAAAGGAAAGACTAGCTTTTTTGTTGTTTACTCAGTCGTGTCCAATTCCTTGAGACTCCATGGACTGTAGCCCATCAGGCTCCTCTGTCCAGAGAATTTTCCAGGCAAGAATACTGAAGTGGTTGCCACTTCCTATTCTAGAGGATCTTCCTGACTCAGGAATAGAACCCATGTCTCTTGTGTCTGGTGCATTAAATACATATTACCAAAATTTGGAAATTAAAACAGTAATGGCAGCTTCATCAGAAAATGTATTTTTATTTCATAATAGCTTTTCTTTCTACAAAATATAAAATATCTTATATATATACATGTCAAAAACACTTGCCCCTAGGCAATCACTTGCTTATTCAAATGTATCCCTATGGTCTATAAACTACTCTGGACTGGAAGGGCAAACCAGCAAAACATAAGTAGATACAGATTGTACCCTCAGAAGGCTTGTGATCTGGGAGGGAAGGTATTTTACAGCTGTTTGTGAGAGCTTCAGGTTAAAAGTCACCTCCTTAACTTCTCCTCTCTTACTATATACTATATTCTTATTTAATTACTGAATTTGGCAATGCACTATATGTCATTTTAGGCTTGTATATTTAGCCAAAAATAAATGATATAGTATGGAATGCTAGAAAGTTCTTCATACGCAAAATAATGTATCACTTCAGCATTCCTAAACGTATATATTCTTTCTTTTCCAAAGGCTATGCTCAAAATAAACTCATCCTGCTCACCAGCCTAAATCTACATATTTCTGATTCTGATTCCAATTATTTTTATAGAACTCAGTATAGGCATTTCATCTTCTGGGAAGTCTAAGCTCACTCCTCACGACTAAGTTAAATTTCCATCTGTGGTCACATAGCACCCTATTTAATAACACTTACTCTTACCATTGTTGCTTATTTGTCTATGAAACACCAGTAGATAGGCAGACTGTTTTCTATTCATTGAAAACTATTTAATGAATAGCACCATTGCAAGCACATAGTAAGTGCTCAAAAAAATAATTGCTGAATAAAATAACTTTTCCACAATTTTCCTAAGAAAGTGTGGCAATCTATACAAACACCTGGCTATTCAAATATTTGAATATACTATATCATATGAAACTAATTATATGTGTATTAAAACAAGGATAACGTGTTCAGAGAGTCAGAGTATAAATGAAAGAGATGTACTCATGATTTTTAAATGACAAAATCTGTGGTATTGTGAGATGGTTTTAATATAGGGGCTATTCTTAAATTTGTTGTTGTTCAGTTGCTAAGTTGTGTCTGACTCTTTGTGACCCCATGAACTGCAGAACACCAGGCTTTCCTGTCCTTCAATATCTCCCAGAGTTTACTCAAACTCATTGTCCATTGAGTCAGTGATGCCATCCGATTATCTTACAATTTAGGGAAATAAATTTTATTTTAAATATTCTACATGGCAGTTTTACTATAGAACAAATTTATTTTGAAACCACACAGTTTCTCTACAAGTTATATACATATTGGTTCTTATCAGAGCCACTTAATGTATATCAGAAAAACAGCAATGTGGAAGTAAGTGAGAAAAACACCCCAAACAGAAAGACATACAATATTCAGGTGCCAGGGAATCTGGATTTTCCAGACAAATCAAGAGGGCATGATGGAAAGGCACAAATCTAACACAGATAAAAAACAGTCCAGAAACATTTTACTAATGCCTTAGAGCTCTCACTAATAAGAATTTTCTGGGGAAAAAAAAAAAAAAGAAAGTTAAGATTTGACTGGAGGGGATTTTTAAAATCAGAAAGATGCTGAATTATTAATGAGCCAAACTGGTATTTTGCATTTTCTTTCCTAATCTGAGAAATCTTCAGGGTAGCTGTTTGAAGGATATTTTTTTTTCCCATCTCTTGCTTTAGGCATTTATAAATGCATTTGAAAACGCTATCTTAGATACAGCCCAATCAAATGATCAAGGCCACTTAGGAGACTAAATTAAAGTTAGAATACATATTCACTGTTGTCATTTCAGCACATTTTTGATGAGGCTGTGGAAATGCTTGCTTTGAATGTCATTCTTGCTTGCTCTCTAATGGTTTGTCAGCCACTTTAGTGCCGACCAGATTTCAGAGACTTATAGAATGCAATGAAGCCATCTTTCTCAAAGTGATTTTTTTTCATACTATACTAATTCTTTAAGACAGTGCACTAAAAATTTATTTTAAACTGTAGAGTAATTAGTTAAACTCTTGGGTTACACAGTCAGTTGAAATAAAACCCCATCCTGACTGTTTCATTTATAGGAGGGAAAGCTCTGGCAGGAATTACACCACAGTGCAGCTTGTTGACAGCATATGCAAATAAGGAAGACATAGTTTGGTTTAAATATCTGTAAAAGCATGTTAAACATCTGTGGGAATTATTTTCAAAACTGTAGTAGCAAAGACATCATCACAAGTGTTTATGTAGTTACAAATAGAAGCCTGGCAGTTGTCCAGAAATAAAGTTTTCTTTTTCCAGATAAGAAAATAGCCTAAATCACTTTCTGGTTTAGAATTAGACTCTAATGCTAGATCCATTATTAACTTAACATTTGAATTAAAAAAAATAAATTCTAAGTTTTACCTTCCTTGCCTTCTTTTCCACATCCTCTTGGGAACAGTTATACAGAGTAATCAAATAAGAAAATAGCAACACTATAGGATATAGGACTTTCCCGGTAGCTCAGCTAGTAAAGAATCTGCCTGCAATGTGGGAGACCTGGGTTCAATCCCTGTGTTAGGGAGATCCCCTGGAGGAGAGCACGGCAACCCACTCCCGTATTCTTGCCTGGAGAATTCCCATGGATAGAGGAGCCTGGTGGGCTACAGTCCATGGGGTCTCTAAGAGCTGTAAACAACTGAGTGACTAAGCACAACACAGCACAAAGGATGTGAGAGGCAAAATGGCAATGTAATCTATAACCTAGATTGATTGAAGGCTGTTTTAATATTTAATATTTTCTCAAAGGTGAAATGTTATGTTTTCAAAAATGAGATTCTCTTTAATTGAACCAGTTTTCCAAATAAATAGAAGGAAACCTTTCCTTTGTAATATGCTCTAAGTTGAAAATATTAAATGTGTTTAAGTAAGAAATACAGTATTTCACAAATGAATCACAGCTGCAGTAAAGAGTGAGTAGGATTCTTGTCTATCCTATTTTTAAAAACAAATTTGTTGGACCTTACTGAAACCATGCCATTGATTGCACAGCCAAGTTCTCCATACTGCTTCTTGCTATTTTTTTCCTTATTATTTTAATGGAATAATTATTTACATATTATAGAATAGGTATTTTTATAAAGTTAAAAGATTATTAACACTAATGTGTACATTACTGTACATTACACACCATCCGTTTTAAAAGTTTGAAATTACCCAAACTCTTAAAAACCCTGTTTTTCTTCTTTGTATCGCTCATGCAGCCATTATTGAAAGAGAGCAGTACCCAGTGGGGTCTCCTGGGCTCAGGAGCCTTTCTGTTAAACTTCTGTGATCTTCCCTGAGTTCCAAAAGGTAGGTTCAGAGAAGGGATGAGATGCAGGGACGAGGGAGGAGCAGCCAAGAAACAATAGAGTAACCTTGAGGCAGGGTCTTGGTTCTGCCTCAAAAGCTCCACATAACAATACCTTTTGAGCTCTTTTAGAATTATATGCGGAGAAGGAAATGGCAAGCCACTCCAGTACTCTTGCCTAGAAAATCCCATGGACGGAGGAGCCTGGTAGGCTGCAGTCCATGGGGTCGCTACGAGTCAGACATGACTGAGCGACTTCACTTTCCCTTTTCACTTTCACACATTGGAGAAGGAAATGGCAACCCACTCCAGTGTTCTTGCCTGGAGAATCCCAGGGACGGGGGAGCCTGATGGGCTGCCGTCTATGGGGTCACACAGAGTCGGACACGACTGAAGTGACTTAGCAGCAGCAGCAGCAGCAGCAGAATTATATGAATGAATAGAATTTTTTCAAGGGATTTTCAGGCAAACAACTTGTAAAACCACTAATCTGAATGATTTTCAATTTCATAATAGAACTATAAGTTCAGACACCTGCCTGCCAGCTCAGTCACATCTGACTCTGCAACCCTATGAACCGTAGCCCACGAGGTCCTCTGTCCATGGGATTTTCTAGGCAAGAAGCCTGGAGTGGATTGCCAGTTTTTTCTCCAGGGGATCTTCACAACCCAGGGATTGAACCCAGGTCTCCCTCATTGCAGGCAGATTCTTTACCAGCTGAGCCACAAGGTAAGCCCAAGAATCCTTATGTGGGTAGCCTTTCCCTTCTCCAGGGTATCTTCCTGACCCAGGGATCAAACCCAGGTCTCCTCCATTACAGACAGATTCTTTACCAGCTAAGCCACAAGGGAAGCCCTAAGTTTTATTTTTTTTGGTCTACATCCACTGGCATGTGGGATCTTAGTTCCCCAACCTGTGCCCGCTGCATTGAAAGCAAAGGGTCTTGACCACTGGACCACCAGCAAAATTGTTTATAGAACTAAACCCCCAATAAATGGAAGATGAAGTGATCCTCATTCCAAAAAGATCATTACAGTTTGTGATACCACCCTTATGGCAGAAAGTGAAGAGGAACTAAAAAGTCTCTTGATGAAAGTGAAAGAGGAGAGTGAAAAAGTTGGCTTGAAGCTCAACATTCAGAAAACTAAGATCATGGCATCTGGTCCCATCACTTCATGGGAAATAGATGGAAAAACAGTGGAAACAGTGTCAGATTTTATTTTTGGGGGGCTTCAAAATCACTGCAGATGCTGATTGCAGCCATGAAATTAAAAGACACTTCCTCATTGGAAGGAAAGGTATGATCAACCTAGATAGTACATTAAAAAGCAGAGACATTACTTTGCCAACAAAAGTCTGTCTAGTCAAGACTATCGTTTTTCCAGTAGTAACGTACAGATATGAGAGTTGGACTGTGAAGAAAACTAAGCACTGAAGAATTGATGCTTTTGAACTGTGGTGTTGGAGAAGACTCTTAAGAGTCCCTTGGACTGCAAGGAGATCCCACCAGTCCATCCTAAAGGAGATCAGTCCTGGGTGTTCACTGGAAGGACTGATCCTACAGCTGTAACTCCAATACTTTGGCCACCTCATGCGAAGAGTTGACTCACTGGAAAAGACTCTGATGCTGGGAAGGATTGGGGGCGGGAGGAGAAGGGGACGACAGAGAATGAGATGGCTGGCTGGCATCACCGACTCGATGAACATGAGTTTGAGTGATCTCCCGGTGTTGGTGATGGACAGGGAGGCCCAGCGTGCTGTGATTCATGGGGTCGCAAAGAGTCGGACACGACTGAGCGACTGAACTGAACTGAACTGAACTGAGCCTCAAGAACCAGAGAAGCTTATCAGGAGACCACCTGAGGCCATATTAAAGGAGTGTAGGCCCTGAAAACACCTAATCTTATCAACAATCCCACCCCTGATCTGTTGCTATAAAACTACTCATCAAATCCTCCTTGTTGGGACACATAGTTTTTCAGGAGCCTTCTGTGTCCCTCTTTGTTGGCAAACCAATATAGCTATTCTTTTCTGCTTCACCCAAAGCTCTGTCTCTGAGATTTGATTTGGTGGCACAGGTGCACAGAGGCTGCTTTCAGCATCATTATCCTGAAATTTCACTTATTTCCTCTATAGGCTTACCTTGTATTATACACTCCCAAATGACACATTGTGCAATTTTCCAGAGTCTTGAATATTTTATAAATTGTAGCATATTAATATATTCTTTGCTTTTAGCTTTTTCTTTTCAATATGAATGATGTTTATGTCTATATGTTTCATTCATTTTCATTATTGTATATTATTATAATCATATAAGTGTGCATTTTTTTATTCATTATTTATTTGGATTGCTTGCAATTTTGCTTTCTTATAATACCAAATCCAAAATATAAAAAACAGTAAAACTCATCCTAGAAATGTATTCTATATTTTTCTCCCATCGTTCCTTTCAACTTTGTTCAGAGTACACCCTCCAACTTCTGCACCCTTACCATCTCTGGATAACTTCTACTAGGAAAAATTATTTTCCAATCCACTTCTGAGTACTCATTTGAATATAGAAATATAGCCCTGCATCAGTAAGTAGAGCATCTAGTCAAAATTTTGAATTAAATTCTGACTTGACTTAATGTTAAATCATCTCCCATTCCTCAGCCTGGACACAAGAAAATGGTGAGAAAAAATACTTCTCTCTTTCAATTCTCAACTTTATTGGAAAAGACTGTTGTAATGGGGAAGAGGGACACTTACAGTAGAGACAATGCTTCAACTATAAGATGGATAAGTGTTCCAAAGGGTCGAGACGAAATGACTTTTATAGGAGCACAGAGTAAGTTCAAATTGTCATGGGAATCCCTCAACAACCATTCCTCTAAGGACTTGCCACAGTCCAAATCCAATACTAAATGACATGTGGATATAAAGGTCTGATCCCTTCACCCCAACTGGGAAAACTCTGAAGAAGAGTCATCCTAATTAAGAACTCCGGTAGGGTTAGCTGAGGTCACCATGGAAATATATAAAACATATGAGGCATATATAAAACATATGCTTCACTATACATTTTATCCTATTTGCTACCCTTTTGGTAATCCAGACATTTATCCTTCTCTGGATTTCACACAGGTGTTGATCCACTGAGCATCCTTAATACATTTTCTACACACTGATACCTGTCACAGAGTCTGCTTTCTGGAGAATCCATATTAGGGCAGTGGGAAAACATGCTATTCTCCTCAAGTCAAGTAATTATGTATAACGATTTCTCTTAAACCATTTTAAAATATACATATTTTAATAGAGAAACATTTTCTTACTAAATTTTAATCTCTAGGAATATGAGCTATGATTTTTAATATATTTTGTTATTCATAAAATGCAGAGAACTATAATAGAAATGGGTTTCCCAGGTGGTGTAGTGATAAAGAATTCACCTGCCAATGCAGGAGACACAAGAGATGCCCTGGGTCAGGAAGATCCCCTGGAGTAGGAATTGGCAACCCACTCCAGTATTCTTGCCTAGAAAATTCTATGTGCAGAGAAACTGGAGGGCCACAGTCCATGGGGGTCACAAAGAGTTGGACACGTCTGAGTGACTGAACACACACACACAATAATAGAGCCATTAGTAGTTCAGAGCAGGAGGACATAACCAAGTTTTCAGTTGTCCTATTGATTCAAACATGCTCTAAAATCTCCAGAAAGAAAACAGTCACCTTTTAAGCACTGAACTTCCATTAAATAATTTTTCAACATATCTAAGAATTAGGTATTAGAATTTTCATTTTAATTATAGAGAAAATAAGTTTTCAGTTTTAAGTTTTCCAAAAGAAATGTAATAGTAAGAAATTTTCCTCTAACTTCTAGTTTCTTCTGGCTGTCTAAGAATTAAATTGATATGAGACAGATTAAAGAGAAATATGTATGCATGGAAGAGACACAGGAAAACTAAATAATTTCCAAAATGTCTAAAACCCTCACCTTAAATACCATCTGCAACTAAAGACAAAAGAAGATGTTGGAGGCAGAGATTTAGGATTTCAAAGAGGCAACTGACATGGAGAATGAAAAGCAAACGTTTGGTAAATAAATGCTGTGTCATGCAGGGACGAGGAGACAAATGTGTGTGTGTGTGCGCGTGCACACACTTAGTTGTGTTCAACTCTTTGCGACCCCATGGACTGTAGCCTGCCAGGTTCCTCTGTCCATGGAGTTTTCCAGGCAAGAATTCTGGAATAGGTTGCCATTTCCTTCTCCTGGGGATCTTCCTGACCCAGGGATCGATCTTGCATCTCTCATGTCTCCTTCATTGGCAGGCAGGTTCTTTACCACTAGCAGCACCTGGGAAGTATAGTGGAATCTTAACAAATAGACTTTGCTGGGTTCTTCCCCATCTACACACCTAGTTCATACTACAGTTATCTATGGTGATAGCTTGTTTCCTGGACTAGGTCCTCTATCTACATGTTTTAAGTGATAAGGCAAAAGGTCAAGCAAGTTTCTCCCTGAGTCTTTTGGGCCTTGGTTGTGTTCTGCTGGAAAAAAGAAGCATGCCAAAGAGATGTTTTGTTCCCCTACAGACCTCAGTTAATACTACTGATTTCCACAACATGGTTAAGACAATGTATACGTTTTTTTTTTTTTTTTGTTAGATTATTTCTGTTCAAAACAGAACTTGTTTGTTTCAGATTGACAGTAAAGTTAGTAATTCGGTACTTTCATCAGTTCTCTAAGACTTCTCTAGGTTACTATTCAAAATAATACCTATTAATTCAATAGCACTTTTTGAATAGGTAGTTCATGTCTTGTAGTATCTTTATTTTCCCTTCATCCTAAATCTTATTATTTTTTTTATCACTAATCAGGTTAATTTTTTAATTTATAGAGTACTGTCTCGGGATGTAATTTTTAGTAACATCTCTGAAAGGTGTTCTACCTACAAAATCAAACAAATAATGATTCACATGTCATTTTTTTTGTTTGAATTATTCAGTCTCTTCTTGAAAGAATTCATAATTCTTTTATATAAGAATATGTATATATATATATATAGCTGAATAAAGTAAATGGAAATAACAGTAATAGCTGCAATTTACTTAGTGCTTGATTGATGTCTGGTACTATTCTTTGAAAGTTATTTAGTCCAATGCATTTTACACTCTTCTAGATACTACAAGGAATCAAGGATAACTAGCAAAAAATCTAAGAATAAAGGCATTTTTGTATCTCTTTTGAAATCCACTGAAAACAACAAAAAGAATGAAGAACAAAATGAAATGCAGAAGTAAAAATACACAAAAATTGTAGTCTTCAGTGAAGTAAGAAAAGGACTTAAAGCTGAAAACAAAATTCAACCAATACTATCTAAATATTACAGTGAAATCTGAACCAGAAAACTGAATGAATCTATATCTATACATCTATATCTAAATATGTCTCTTTTGCTATCTATTTATATTCAGTTTTTCCCTTTTGGGGAGGATAGATATATATTATAGACACAGATATAGATATCACCTCAAAAGATACATACTTCTATAAAAGTAGTTTTAGTAACTACGTGTTTAATTTTAGAAGTCCTAAAGGAACTACCTTTTAATTAGAGATATTTGGGGAGTGGGATCAAGTCTGGAAAGATTAAATCACTTTAAAGGTTCATTTGAAGAGGGTAAAAAAGCAGGTAATGGAACTGTGTCCAGAGTCCCCAAGATCAACCCTGAGGCTTGATGATTTGCTTAAAGGACTTGCAGGACTTAAAAAAGCTGTCATTCTCACAGTTTATTATAGCAAGTGGATACAGATCAAAATTAGCAAAGGAAAAGAGCACATGGTATGAAGCTCAGGAGAAACCAGGCTCAAGTTTTCCTTGCCTTGTTAAGATGCATGAGGACATGCTTCATTCTCCTAGCAATGATATGTGACAACACTTGCAAAATCTTGCCCACAAAGAAAGCTGGCCACATGGATTATATCATTAGGATATATTTATCTGATCAAACTGGTCAAAGTTGGCATGACCCAAGACCTCAGGCATACAAAAACCCTCTACCAGGAAGAATATTACATTCAAAAGCTATTTTCCAAGAGTCAGACAAGAGCAAGTCCTCAATGCAGACTTTTCTTGGGAATGTATAGGATTTGAGGAAACCTGGCCTGCTGTGTTGACTCTTTCCTGCTCAGTCCACATCCCTGACCTTTGGCCTAGGCTCTTGCAGAAAAATGATCATATTTTTGTGAGCATGTAATTTAGGTTAGTATTTATATAGCTGATATAACAGTAGTATCTGCATAAATACACCAAAAATTAGGAGGAGTCAATGCAAAGTAGATTTAAAGAAAGAACTAATGCACTGTCACAAGGCATGTTTTCATCCTGATTTGACTATTCATTTCCTCTCTTGATATAGTGTTACTTTTACTGTGTGACAAATTTCACAGAGCCATTTAACATAGAATTTAGCTGACAGCTAGGTAAATCCAGTTTTTCCCTAAGCCAGTCATTGTCCATTGGTAATACATTCTGAGGAGGCTCTAATTTGATCTCCCAATGCATTAGATTACAGTCTCAGTATTATCATTATATTTATATATATAAAGTAGTTGAACTTTACCAACAACATCAGTGTTATACCATAATTCTGTATTGTCATGCACAATTAGTTTCATTATTAAACAAATCAATAAGAATTATAGAACCATCTGCTACGTCTTCCCACAGAATTGGTCCTTGTTCATACACCATAAAATTTAATGGACAGGAGTCACTACAATTGATCATGATTTGATTATTTCTGAGTTCCAGGTAGATTAAGGATAAAGTCAGTCACCTTTTTCTAATTCATGGGCTTGTGCTTAGACTGGTTTTCATTGGGTGCTGCTATATAGCAGAGTTTATCTCCTTTTCACACAAGAACATGAGTGTTTTTCAAAATAGTTCCTGTTCCTGGTAACTATACTACAGAATATGTCTTATTTTTATCTATTCTCCAGGTGATGACAATTGTAGTGCATCAATGTTAATTACACGAGTCCCCAGAGAATTTCTATATATTTGCAAGTCCATAAGACTTCCATGGTGTGTTTCTTTTTTTTTTCTTCATGGTGTGTTTCTTGATCCTCAGTAGCTAGGATGGAGAGCCATGGCTTCTGCATTAATATAATCAAGTAGTCCTATAGGTACTCTTGCCTAGAAAATCCCATGGACGGAGGAGCCTGGTAGGCTGCAGTCCATGCGGTCGCTACGAGTCAGACATGACTGAGCGACTTCACTTTCCCTTTTCACTTTCACACATTGGAGAAGGAAATGGCAACCCACTCCAGTGTTCTTGCCTGGAGAATCCCAGGGACGGGGGAGCCTGATGGGCTGCCGTCTATGGGGTCACACAGAGTCGGACACGACTGAAGTGACTTAGCAGCAGCAGCAGCAGTCCTATAGGACCAGGGCATGTGCCCTTTTCCAAAGATGCATCTTAGCATTATCCATCATTATTTGTTCAGGTGGTCTGCCTAACTTTAGTAAAGTTACATCGTCTTTCTGGGACAAGTTCCATCTCCTGCCTGTATAGGGCACACGGCTGAAAAAAGACACATGGCAAAGGCGCACCCATAAAGATGGCGCCTGATGGATGTCAGGAGGGCACGGCCCCAGATAATCACAAAAAATTGTGATTGGCCCCGGAACACTTCCCCTTGCATGAACAGTGCATGATCACCCTAGACCTCTGTTGTGACGTCAGCGTGTGACAACCTGATCGTTAATATGATTGGAACCGACCGCAGGAAGTCCCTTGCAAAACCCCCACGCTTGCCTTTACATACGGAGAGCTTGTAACAATAAAGCGGAACTGCCTTGACAGAACCCCCGAGCGTCTGAGTGTCCTTCTCTGGGTGAGGACAGCTGTGGAGCGGGAGGCCAGCTCACCCTCCCCCTGGGGATTCCTCCCTACCGCTCTGGTGCGGGGAGGCAAAACGGGCTCCACATCTGAGGCAGAGGACTTGCCGACACCTTGCTTTCCCCTGCAGGGCCACCAGGGGAGAAACAAGGGGACCCTACATGCCTGTCTCTTAGAAGATGGCCAAAGAACTAAACAGACATTTCTCCAAAGAAGACATACAGATGGTTAACAAACACATGAAAAGATGCTCAACATCTCTCATAATCAGAGAAATACAAATCAAAACCACAATGAGATACCATTTCACGCCAGTCAGAATGGCTCCTATCCAAAAGTCTACAAGCAATAAATGCTGGAGAGGGTGTGGAGAAAACGGAACCCTCTTACACTGTTGGTGGGAATGCAAACTAGTACAACCACTATGGAGAACAGTGAGGAGATTCCTTAAAAAACTGGAAATAGAACTGCCATACGACCCAGTAATCGCACTCCTGGGCATACACACTGAGGAAACCAGAATTGAAAGAGACACATGTACTCCAATGTTCATTGCAGCAGTGTTTATAATAGCCAGGACATGGAAGCAACCTAGATGTCCATCTGCAGACAAATGGATAAGAAATCTGTGGTACATATACACAATGGAGTATTACTCAGCAATTAAAAAGAATACATTTGAATCAGTTCTAATGAGGTGGATGAAACTGAAGCCTATTATACAGAGTGAAATAAGCCAGAAAGAAAAACACCAATACAGTATACTAACGCATATATATGGAATTTAGAAAGATGATAACGATAACCCTGTATACGAGACAGCAAAAGAGACACAGATGTATGGAACAGTCTTTTGGACTCTGTGGGAGAGGGCGAGGGTGGGATGACTTGGGAGAATGGCATTGAAACATGTATATTATCATATGTGAAAAGAATTGCCAGTCCAGGTTTGATGCATGATACAGGATGCTCGGGTCTGGTGTACTGGGATGAACTAGAGGGATGGGATGGGGAGGTAGGTGGGAGGAGGTTTCAAAATGGGGAACACATGTACACCCGGGGCAGATTCATGTCAATGTATGGCAAAACCAATACATAATGTAAAGTCATTAGCCTCCAATTAAAAAAAAAAAAATTCCCAGAATAAAAAAAATAAAAAATTTTAAAAAATAGAAGAGAATTCACTCTAATCTGCTAATTCACTGTAATTCTGCTAGTAAATATTTTCCCTTTGAAGACTGTTCCTCACTAAATGCAAAGTCAGCACATCCCACTATGCCTAACTGTCATGTCCCCTAAAGCCGTTTTCTGTCTTGTGGGATAATGTTTAACCCCCTGCACACATCGTGACCATTGTAAACCTATGACCTGAGTGCTGCAAAAATATGTTTTTTACATCCCTAAATAGCGGGTCTCCCAACCAGAATGAGATGGATTGCAAACACACTTAGATGTAATTTAGTATGAACACACCATAAAACCTCCTATAACTTACTTCACCTCAGGGTAGAGATGTTCCCCAGGGGAATTCAGATCCACTGAATGTGCCTGTGGTGCCTACTGCTTTATTCCCATGAGAAATCCATTGTCTTTATTTCTTTCTAATCTTTTAAAGAACTTTTCATCCACAAAAGCAAAGACAGTCCATATTTGTACACAGCACACTGTGGCATGTAGGGGATGCTACTACTGTATTTCATCCTTTATAACCAGGCATCTTTCTAAGAACTTGGTCATCAAGGTTTATGGTTACACAGTTATCAGTCAGATGAACACTGTATGATCAAATCGACCAGTTAGAGGGCAGTTCCCAGAAACTCCTTCCTAAATGATACCTTTTGTACAAAATATATTTAACTGAAAAACAAGAAATGAACGATACTAACACGTTACCAGAGTTTCACTCACTGGTCCATTTCATTGTATTGCATGACAACAATATCTCACAGATCAATGCAATTCTGGTTTACAGGCTTCAGTTGGACCTGGTCCTTTTCTTTTTAAAAGCAGGGTTGTTCCTGGCAAACATATGTCTTAACCCTTTCAAACATACAGCATAATTGTGTTAAAAGACAATGTAATTTTCTTTGTCTGAGCCTCTCTTAAGATATCAATGTAATAATGATTTCCTTTCTTACACAATCCACTTACTCATTCCTTTACTCTTACCTGTTATTTTACTTTCTTCGTTCACGATTTTAACCCCAAATCCTCCACAGGTTGAGTCAGATGTTGTGCTGCTCCAGATTGATGACAGCATTACCAGTCTAGCAAGTGCTTTCCACTCAGTTCATTCCCATTCATATATGGAATGGTTATATAGGTGCAGACCTAGGGGCTATCTCTACTACTAGGCAATATGGCTGCAGAAGAATTGCTGCTTTTGAACTGTGGTGGTAGAGAAGATTCTTGAGAGTCCCTTGGACTGCAAGGAGATCCAACCAGTCAATCCTTAAGGAAATCAGTCCTGAATATTCATTGAAAGGACTGATATTGAAGCTGAAACTCCAATATTTTGGCCACCTGATGCAAAGAACTGATTCATTTGAAAAGACTCTGGTGCTGGGAAAGATTGAAGGTGGGAGGAGAAGGGGGACAGCAGAGGATGAGATGGTTGGATGGCATCACCAATTCGATGGACATGAGTTTGAACAAGCTCTGGGAGTTGGTGATGGATAAGAAAGCCCGGCATGCTACAATCCATGGGGTCACAAAGAGTTGGACATGACTGAGTGACTGAACTGAACTGAACTGAACTCACACATATCCAGTATATATATATATATATATATATATATATATATATGTATGTGGGCGTGCTTAGTGGCTTCAGTCGTGTCCGACTCTCTGTGACCCTATGGACCATGACCTGCCAGCCTCCTCTGTCCATGGGATTCTTCAGGCAAGAATACTGGAGTGGGTTGCCATTTCCTTCTCCACACATATATATATATATATATACCAATGGAAAATGAGAGACAGTAAGAGAGATTTTTTTTCTGGCTTTGTCTCATGGAAAGGTGGAGGCCGGCAAGTTCAAAATCTGCAGGGTAGACTGGCAAGGTAGAGACTCAGGAAAGATGCACAGTTTGTAAAAGAGAATTTCGTCTACTGGCAAAATTCTCTCTTCCTCAGTGGTAGGTCAGTTTTTTAAAATCAAGCCTTCAGGTAATTTGATTGGGACCACCCACATCAGATTCTGGAACTTCCATGGTTAACAAATGGTTCAATGTGGATCTTGAGAGTATCATTAATGTTCCTCATCTACTCCATCTTTATCGTCTGCCTTTCATAAATACCACTTCCCTCTAATCACTTTTACAGTGTTTCAAGAATCCAAATAATTTAGTGTAAGTTTTGTCAGTCCCAAACTTATATCCCTTGCTGTTTTCAACCATGTTCATTCAACTTTTCTTTTAAATAATGTGGGTTTTATTTGGTGACATTCTGACTCTGTAAATACAGTGCTGACATGAATCTTGGATGGTATGTTAGTTTTGTTAAGAAAAACAAAAGTGAAAACCAAAATGTACTTCACTTGTTTGTCAATGATATGAGCAGTTCTTTGCTGAATCAGACAATTTTCAAACACTGGAAGCAATTTTTGGTGCTATTCACAATATAATGGGTATAGACATGATACACAAGTTTAATTGCATTATTAATATTTTCTCTATCACTTTCTTAAGTTTAGATAAGGCACTGAACAAAATAATCAATTATCTTTGATATTTTGTACTTGCTAATTCTGTGATGTAAATACTTGCAACCATGGTCTTTTTCAATCTATTGACCTTTTGTCATTGAAAATGGAGCTTGGGAGAGACAAGTGGCATTGCAATCATTGTACGGTATTTCCATGTAAATAGAATAGACATACTCTACAGATCACAGAAATAGTAAAATGTAGTAAAATAATGAGAGTGATGTTTTTGTTATTTTTCTTTATTTTTCTATAATTTTGACAGAATTCACCTAGCTGTAAATGTTTTTATTTTATTTATTGATTTATTTTTTTAATTAGAGGCTAATTACTTTATTATATTGGTTTTGCCATACATTGACATGAATCTGCCCCAGGTGCACATGTGTTCCCCATCTTGAACCCCCCTCCGATGCAAGTTTTATTTTAAACATCTTTGATGAAGTAATAAAAATTATAGGTTTTTTAAAATCTCAACCCTTGAGTGAACATTTTTAATACTGTGTGTGGCAAAATGGGAGGTATACAAAAAGTACTTCTGCTGTGTGCTGAAGTTTAATGGTTGTCTCAAAGAAAAGCTTTTGTGCAACTGTTTGAGTAGAAAGCTGAATTAGCTACTTTTTCATGGAAACTATTTTACTTGAAAGAACAACTGAAATATAAACAATGATTATTGCAAATGGATATTTGGCAAACATTCTCAAATATAAACAAAGTATCTCTATCATTTCAAATAAAACCACTGACAGAATTTACTCAGTCATGTCTGATTCTTTGCGACCTCAGGGGCTGTAGACCATCAGGCTCCTCCTTCCATGGGATTCTCCAGGTAAGAATACTGGAGTGGTTTGCCATTTCCTTCTCCAGGGGATACTCCCGACCCAGGGATTGAACCCGGCTCTCCTGCATTGCAAGTACATAGTTTAATTTTTAATTATCTCTGTGTTTAAAAGCTGAATTCTAAACATCTGCTCTCACTAATCACCTTCAGAGCAGTGCTGCTTTTAGTTTTTGTGATTATTTTATTTTTCTCTTCCAGCCTTTTCCCAAGTCTGCAAAGACATTCTTACCTCTAATCTTTTTGATAATTTTCGTTTTTAAAGGAATCATTTCTCACAAGGAACACTTATTTTTAAACTGTTATGGTTTTCTCAGATTAATTCATTTTTTGGTCACATGTTCTTGATTTGCTTTTGGTAGATTTCAGTTTTTACATTAAAAAATATAAAATGTGATAAATTTGGTATTTTGCTTATAGCATACTATGGGGAGATTTCACAGTATACCTCTTTTTGGTTTAAAAATTTTTAATTTTAAAATTTTAAACCATATGAACATACTAACTAATAAAAATTCTAAATTTAAATAAATGTATATTTCACTGTCTCACTTTTATAATCATCTACCCGTCTAAAACTATGTCTCTGAAACTCTTTGTTTGGTAAATATTTATTAAGTGCCTACTATTTCCAAGTCCTACTATAAGGGGTCAGGATTAAACATGAAGAAATATTTTAAACTGTCTTCATGATTAGACAAATAATAAACAAAAAAATAAGGAAAATACATTACATGTCTGGTCATCGTAATTGTTATGGAGGGAAATAAAATAGAGGAACAGGACAGGAAATGATAGTAAGTCAGTTCTCATTATTAGCAGATTCCATATTTGCAAATTTGAATACTTTCTAAAATTTATTTATAACTCCAAAATCAATACTCACAATGATTTCAAAGTCATTCACAGGCATGTGCAGAGTGGCAAAAACCTGAAGCCACTTGACACACATGTTCCCTGTTGAAGTCAAGCAAGGCAGTGCTCTACCTCCTTGTTTCAGCTTCATATTTATATACAAGTGTCCTCTCATGGTTTATTCAATGCCATACTTTCAACATTTTCGTCCTTTTTTGTGTGATTTCATTGTTTAAAAGGGTCTGCAAGTGTGGTGTAGAAGCACCATGCAGAGTTCCTAAGCCCAAGAAGGCTGGGCTGTTTCTAAAGAGGAAATATGAGGGTTCAGTCATAAGTCGCTCAGTCATGTCCGACTCTTTGCGACCCCATGAACTGTAACCTACCAGGCTCCTCCTTCCATGGGATTTTCCAGGCAAGAATATTGGAATGGGTTGCCATTGCCTTTTCCAGGAGATCTTCCCAACTCAGGGATTGAACCTGGGTCTCCTGCATTGTAGGGGAACGCTTTACCATCTGAGCCACCAGGGAAGTCCAGTATGAGGGTTCAGTTCAGTTTAGTCGCTCAGTCGTGTCTGACTCTTTGCGACCCCATGAATCACAGCACTCCAGGCCTCCCTGTCCATCACCAACTCCCAGAGTTCACTCAAACTCATGTCCATTGAGTTGGTGATGCCATCCAGCCATCTCATTCTCTGTCGTCCCCATCTCCTCCCACCCCCAATCCCTCCCAGCATCAGACTCTTTTCCAGTGAGTCAACACGTCACATGAGGTGGCCAAAGTATTGGAGTTTCAGTTTTAGCATCAGTCCTTCCAATGAACACACAGGATTGATCTCCTTTAGAATGGACTGGCTGGATCTCCTTGCAGTCCAAGGGACTCTCAAGAGTCTTCTCCAGCACCACAGTTCAAAAGCATCAATTCTTCGGCGATCAGCTTTCTTCACAGTCCAACTTTCACATCCATACATGACCACAGGAAAAGCCATAGCCTTGACTAGATGGACCTTGTTTGGCAAAGTAATGTCTCTGCTTTTAAACATGCTATCTAGGTTGGTCATAACTTTCCTTCCAAGGAGTAAACTTCTTTTAATTTCATGGCTGCAATCAGCATCTGCAGTGATTCTGGAGCCCCCAAAAATAAAGTCTGACACTGTTTCCACTGTTTCCCCATCTATTTCCCATGAAGTGATGGGACCAGATGCCATGATCTTCGTTTTCTGAATGTTGAGCTTCAAGCCAAAATTTTCACTCTCCTCTTTCACTTTCAAGTGGCTTTTGAGTTCCTCTTCACTTTCTACCATAAGAGTGGTATCATCTGCATATCTGAGGTGATTGATATTTCTCCCAGCAATCTTGATTCCAGCTTGTGCTTCTTCCAGCCCAGCGTTCCTCATGATGTACTCTGCATATAAGTTAAATAAACAGGGTGACAAGATACAACCTTGACATACTCCTTTTCCTATTTGGAACCAGTCTGTTGTTCCATGTCCAGTTCTAACTGTTGCTTCCTGACCTGCATATAGGTTTCTCAAGAGGCAGGTCAGGTGGTCTGGGATTCCCATCTCTTTCAGAATGTTCCACAGTTTATTGTGATCCACACAGTCAAAGACTTTGGCATAGTCAATGAAGCAGAAATAGATGTTTTTCAGGAACTCTTTTGCTTTCTCCATGATCCAGAGGATGTTGGCAATTTGATCTCTGGTGCCTCTGCCTTTTCTAAGACCTGCTTGAACATCCGGATGTTCACGGTTCACATACTGCTGAAGCCTGGCTTGGAGAATTTGGAGCATGACTTTACTAACGTGTGAGATGAGTGCAATTGTGCGGTAGTTTGAGCATTCTTTGGCCTTGCCTTTCTTTGGGATTGGAATGAAGACTGACCTTTTCCAGTCCTGTGGCCACTGCTGAGTTTTCCAAATTTGTTGGCATTTGAGTGCAGCACTTTCACAGCATCATCTTTCAGGATTTGAAATAGTTCAACTGGAATTCCATCACCTCCACGAGCTTTGTTCGTAGTGATGCTTTCCAAGGCCCACTTGACTTCACATTCCAAGATGTCTGGTTCCAGGTGAGTGATCACGCCATTGTGATTATCTTGGTCGTGAAAATCTTTTTTGTGCAGTTCTTCTGTGTATTCTTGCCACCTCTTCTTAATATCTTCTGCTTCTGTTAGGTCCATACCATTTTTTTCCTTTTTCGAGCCCATCTTTGCATGAAATGTTCCCTTGATATCTCTAATTTTCTTGAAAAGATCTCTTGTTTTTCGTATTCTGTTGTTTTCCTCTATTTCTTTGCATTGATCACTGAGGAAGGCTTTCTTATCTTTCCTTGCTGTTCTTTGGAACTCTGCATTCAGATGCTTATATCTTTCCTTTTCTCCTTTGCATTTCGCTTCTCTTCTTTTCACAGCTATTTGTAAGGCCTCCTCAGACAGCCATTTTGCTATATGAGGGTTACATAAGCTTTATTCAGGCATGTGTCATAATGCTTATTGATCATTAGTTCAGCCCTAATGAATCAATAAAACTTCTTGATTAAGTGTCTTTAAACAGAAACACACATAAAACAAAACTATGTATTGATTAATTGATGACAGTTTATCACAAGAGGTTCTACAGGCTCTATTCCTGTATTTACCCCAGGACCACTAAGTTAGAATTCTTTGATTCAGTGTTTTCACAGTGACTTTACAGAACTTAACTACTGCACATAATGAGATCAGCTATGATTCAACGGAGGCTAAGTAGTCAGATTCTGAATTATTTTAATTGTAGAATCAACATGTGTTTAAAAGTTGGAATCAACTGTAAAGAGGAGAGAATAATACATTCTTTAGATCTGAGAAACTGGAAGGATGGAATTGCCCCTAATTGAGGTGAGAGTCTGGGAAATGAGTAGACTTCAGAGAGCGTCTTAAGTTATTATTGAAACCTTTATATTCAACATGTATGTTAGCCATCCAATAGGCTTCCCAGGGGGAATTAGTTGTAAAAAAACCATTTACCAATGCAGGAGACGTAAAAGATGTGGGTTCAATCCCTGGGTCAGGAAGATCCCCTGAAGGAGGGCATGGCAACCCACTCCAGTATTCTTGTCTGGAGAATTCTGTGGACCAAGGAGCCTTGTGGGCTACAATCCATAGGGTAACGAAGTGTAAGACATGACTGAAACAACTTAGCACATGCACACACACACAGTTATTCAAGGGAGAAGTTGCATAGACTCTAAAATATATAAATCTAGAGTTCATATTATGGATGATATTTTAGATCATGAGATTACATAAATTGAGAGAAAATGTGACTTGGAGAAGTCTAGGGACAGAATCCTGATGCCCTCTTATATTCTAAAATCAAGGAAATGAGAGAGTCAATAAAGGGAAAACAAAGAAGAAAGAAAAAGTCTCTATTGCTAGTTCCTTTTCTTTCAGATCTTATGTGTCCATGTGTCACCAATTAACTTCTCAACTTCTTCACTTCTCTAAATACTTAGATATTACATTATCTCATGACTGTGAGTGACAGTAGATATTGATGACTCCTCAAAGTATATCCATGACGATCATTTATTACTGAGTTTTAGTCTTATAAATCCAAATATGCTTTTGTTGACCTAATATAGGATAGACTGCCAGATACATCTCCATACAGATGGGTTTGTTTGGAATTAGTAAAGAACTGCAATTCTGATTCTGCAAACATGGTGAGCCATGTGCAATTTCCCTCAGGGCAAAAAAAGGAGAAAATGTTTATGAAAGGAAAATGACACAGTTCAGTTCAGTTCAGTTCAGTCGCTCAGTCGTGTCCGACTCTCCGCAACCCCATGAATCACAGCACGCCAGGCCTCCCTGTCCGTCACCAACTCCCGGAGTTCACTCAAACTCATGTCCACAGAGTCGGTGATGCCATCCAGCCATCTCATTCTCCGTCGTCCCCTTCTCCTCCCGCTCCCAAACTTTCCCAGCATCAGAGTCTTTTCCAGTGAGTCAACTCGTCGCATGAGGTGGCCAAAGTATTGCAGCTTCAGCTTTAGCATCAGTCCCTCCAATGAACATCCAGGATTGATCTCCTCCAGAATGGACTGGTTGGATCTCCTTGCAGTATAAGGGACTCTCAAGAGTCTTCTCCAACACCACAGTTCAAAAGCATCAATTCTTCGGCGATCAGCTTTCTTCACAGTCCAACTCTCACATCCATACATGACCACGGGAAAAACCATTGCCTTGACTAGACGGACCTTTGTTGGCAAAGTAATGTCTCTGCTTTTTAATATACTATCAAGGTTGGTCATAACTTTCCTTCTAAGGAGTAAGCATCTTTTAATTTCATGGCTGTAATCAGCATCTGCAGTGATTTTGGAGCCCCCAAAAATAAAGTCTGACACTGTTTCCACTGTTTTCCATCTATTTCCATGAAGTGAAAATGATACAAGGAGGACTAAAATAAAGTATCCAAGATTTTTAATTGGCTGAGTTCTTGCTAGGAAAGAAGAGGAGTCTTTCTTCTTCTTGTTGGGCCCTGATATTGTCACAAGGTGTGAGAGCTCCCCGTTCTGGTCTCCCAACTGTATTTAATTAACAGGTTTCTGTTGATTAATTTTTCGCATCCTTCACGTATTTTATTTGAATGTAAAATAGGTACCTCAAAGAACGCCTATCCTAATTTGGAGTTTTAATTTCTACCCCACATTGTACTCTTACTTTAGTGTTTTTCAACTCAATAAGTTATATTGCCTCATACAGAGAGCACAAAAATCTTCAGAATTATCTTTAGCTCTTCTTTCTCTTATACTGCAGTCAATTAAACAGCCAATGCTATAGGTTCTACTTTTGAATAAATGCAGAATCTGACTACTTTTCACTGTCTCCGTTTTATCAGCACAGTTTAAGCCACCATCTTATTTTTTTGCACCATTGCAATGATCCACTAAATGGTTCCTTTGTTTCCAAACTTGTGCCTCCTCACATCAATTTTTCACAAAGTCAAAGGAAAAATACATAAATTGGGTTGTTTTACCTTTGTCTAAATGTTAAGTGTTCCCTGCCTAACTGGTTTTTAAGGACACAATCCAAGTTTTTTAACTAAAGCATACCAGACCCTGAATAGTATGATTTTAGCTTATTTGAATGTCCCAAAACTTGTTTATTTGAATTATCACACTTCTTTTTCTTCTTTATTCATTGATTCAAGTTTAGAAATAATGATATAAAAGTGAAAAAGTTTTTCAAAAAATTGTTCTCGAGTGTTGTATTTTATCTCATATATAGCCTTCTCCTAGCTAATTACCCTTATCTATCATTGCATCTGGTCCCATCACTTCATGGGAAATAGATGGAAAAACAGTGGAAACAGTGTCAGACTTTATTTTTTTGGGCTCCAAAATCACTGCAGATGCTGATTGCAGCCATGAAATTAAAAGATGCTTGCTCCTTGGAAGGAAAGTTATGACCAACCTTGATAGTGTATTAAAAAGCAGAGACATTACTTTGCCAACAAAGGTCCGTCTAGTCAAGGCAATGGTTTTTCCCGTGGTCATGTATGGATGTGAGAGTTGGACTGTGAAGAAAGCTGATCACTGAAGAATTGATGCTTTTGAACTGTGGTGTTGGAGAAGACTCTTGAGAGTCCCTTATACTGCAAGGAGATCCAACCAGTCCATTCTAAAGGAGATCAATCCTGGGTGTTCATTGGAAGGACTGATGCTGAAGCTGAAACTGCAATACTTTGGCCACCTCATGCGACGAGTTAACTTACTGGAAAAGACTCTGATGCTGGGAAAGTTTGGGAGCGGGAGGAGAAGGGGACGACGGAGAATGAGATGGCTGGATGGCATCACCGACTCTGTGGACATGAGTTTGAGTGAACTCCGGGAGTTGGTGATGGACAGGGAGGCCTGGCGTGCTGTGATTCATGGGGTTGTGGAGAGTCGGACACGACTGAGCGACTGAACTGAACTGAACTGATTTAGCCCAGCAGTTAAAAATGAATATTTATTATATTCTTACTATTTATCAGGAACTTGCTATCTCATGCTATTTTTTAGTTTTAAGTCTTGCTCAGTGAAAATCTCTTTCCTTTCCTATGCATATCATCTTATCTTTTCAAACATGAATTTAATTACAATTTTTGCAGTTTTATTATACCAATGTACATCACTATACACTGTAGCTTATTCTTAGCCATTAAAAAGTTCATGTATTTTATGTCTTGTAAATCTAGTTTATTCCTCTTTCCTTTCTTTTCCTTGTACTTTATACTTTATGTGAAAAACTTAATCTGAGTTTGGCTGAATGTATACTCACTATGCAAACAAACATGTTCAAACATTCCTTGTGTCCCCTGCAAATGGACACCGGACTTAACAAATGCTTTTCTATTAATATACTATACGGTTTTGAAACTTTGCTTATTTTGAGGATTTCCTTTTCTCAGGCGCCACACATGCTACCACACTGCTTCTCTTATCCCCCCATATAGAGAATGATATCATGTAATTTCATGACTGTTGAAAGTCTGTATCTACCTGCTTATAATTTATGGGGTTTTGGGGGATATCTTGTTACTTAGTTTTATTTTAAATACACTCTTTGGGATTTTATTTCTGCTCTCCAGTTGTTTTGTCCACTTTTAGGTGGGCATTTGGAGAGACAAGTAAATAATGCTGTCATCCCTCCAGAATTCACTTGTTTATTTTAAAATATCTGTATAATAGAAGTACTTTTCTCCTCCTTCTTTGGAATGAAAAACTTCATGACTCTAATACATATAGCTATTATGTAGTCTTTATAAAAATTATTGTTCTTTAAAATGCAATTTTTTTTCCTCTTCTATTTTTCCAAATTGTGTCTGGAAAACCCCAAATTTGGAGGTAATGCTAAGTGCAGGGTTCCTCAATTACCATAATCACACATTCTTACACAAGACTCTTTGTGACCCTAGGGACTGCAGTCTACCAGGCTCCTCCATCCATGGGATTTTCCAGGCAAGAATACTGGAGTGGGTTGCCATTTCCTTCTCCAGGAGATCTTCCTGACCCAGGGATTGAACCCGGGTCTCCCACATGGTAGGCAGATGCTTTACTGTCTGAGCCACCAGGGAAGTCCCTAATCACACATTCTTACACAAGACATTTGTAAAATGAACTTTTCTTCCCTCCCAAACTGGATATCCTGGTATAAGTGTTTCTTTCCAAAGATCAATGATAGTGTAAGACCAGACAATTTAGTATAGCTATACTACTACCCTGGGCTTCCCTGGTAGCTCAGACTGTAAGGAATCCTTCAATGTGGGAGATCTGGGTTAGATCCCTGTGTTGGGAAGATCCCCTGGAGAAGGGAACAGCTACCCACTCCAGTATTCTTGCCTGAAGAATTCCATGGACAGAGGAGCCTGGAAGGCTATATAATATGGGGTCTCAAAGAGCTTGACAGAACTGAGAGACTTTCACTTTCATACTAATACCACACATGATGCTAGTGGTAAAGAAACCGCCTGCCAATGAGGGCAGCTAAGAGATGGAGGGTTGATCCTTGGGTCAGGAACATCCCGTGGAGAAAGAAATGGCAATCCACTCTAGTATTCTTGCCTGGAGAATCCCCGTGGACAAAGGAACCTGGTGGGCTACACCCCATAGGGTCACAAAGAGACAGAACTGAAGTGACGGCATGTACACATATTAATATCCATGTTAGTACTTATTATAGAATTTAAGCAAATATTTGAGGGAATACAGATACCAGAAAGTAGCTAAAACTTCAAGTTCATCATTTTGTACATATCATATTCTTCTTTGTTGTTTCATCCTCTGTCTATGGCATAAATCTCTCTTAAATATTTTGATAGACACTTCCACAAATAGACGTAATTAGACTATATAATTGTCAAGTTTCATTTACATATAGAATTTGTTGTTATAATGTCATTATATGCATAAAAAGGTATTATTGCTAAATGAATATGGGTGGAATATTTAGCATACGTTTTTGACATTTTGTGTTCATCTATGCTTTTGAACTCTGGTGTTGGAGAAGACTCTTAAGAGTCCCTTATACTGCAAGGAGATCCAACCAGTCCATTCTAAAGGAGATCAATCCTGGATGTTCATTGGAGGGACTGATGCTAAAGTTGAAACTGCAATACTTTGGCCACCTCATGCGACGAGTTGACTCACTGGAAAAGACTCTGATGCTCGGAAAGGTTGGGGGCGGCAGGAGAAGGGGACGACTGAGAATGAGATGGCTGGATGGCATCACCGACTCTGTGGACATGAGTTTGAGTGTACTCCGGGAGGTGGTGATGGACAGGGAGGCCTGGCGTGCTGTGATTCATGGGGTCGCGGAGAGTCGGACACGACTGAGCGACTGAACTGAACTGAACTGAACTGTTCTTCACTACCATCACTCTTCAGATTTATGTGAAAGTGAAAGTCAGTCAGTTGTGTCCGACTCTTTGCAACCCCACAGACTATAGAGTCCATGGAATTCTCCAGGCCAGAATACTGGAGTGGGTAGCCTTTCCCTTCTCCAGGTGATCTTCCCAACCCAGGGATATAACCCAGGTCTCCTGAATTGTGGGTGGATTCTTTACCAGCTGAGCCATAAGGGAAGCCCTGAGATTTATGTAATTCAGACAAATCCTCATTTATGCTTACTTTGTTTTGTTTCTTGCCATCCAAAGGACTTTTCTCTTACTCTTTTACAGTTTCTTCTAAATTTATTAATTGCATTCTCCTATTTCTATCAGAATTTAGTCATTTGTCATTTCCCTAAATGGTGTATTCACTCTTTGATCAGTACAATCAACTCAATCTATGCCAACAAAGGTCCATCTAGTCAAGGCTATGGTTTTTCCAGTGGTCATGTATGGATGTGAGAGTTGGACCATAAAGAAATCTGAGGGCTGAAGAATTGATGCTTTTGAACTGTGGTGTTGGAGAAGACTCTTGAGAATCCCTTGGACTGCAAGAAGATCCAACCAATCAATCCTAAAGGACATCAGTCCTTGGTGTTCATTGGAAGGACTGATGTTGAAGCTGAAACTCCAATACTTTGGCCACCTGATGTGAAGAGCTGACTCATTTGAAAAGACCCTGATGCTGGGAAAGATTGAGGGCAGAAGGAGAAGGGGACGACAGAGGATGAGATGGTTGCATGGCATCACTGATTCAATGGACATGGGTTTGAGTGGACTTTTGGAGCTGGTGATGGACAGGGAGGCCTGCTGCGGTTCATGGGTCGCAAAGTGTCGGACATGACTAAGTGACTGAATTGAATTGAACTGAAATGTTATGTTTTAAAAAATGAGATTCTCTTTAATTGAACCAGTTTCCAAATAAATAGAAGAAAACCTTTCTTTTGTAATACGCTCTAAGTTGAAAATATTAAATGTGTTTAAACAAGAAATATAGTAATAACTCTGGGAGGTGGTAATGGACAGGAAGGCCTGGTGTGCTGCGGTCCATGGGGTCGCAAAGAGTCAGACACGAATGAGTGACTGAACTGAACTGAATTGATACTATTACTAAACTGTAATAACATCAGTTGGCAGTAGCTGGTCTTGTATTAGTGTGGATTTGCTTCCAGATTCCTCACTAATAAAGAAATTCTCTGGAAAAAAGAGGAGAGATCCTTCAAAAGAAGACCACAGACAGGTGAAATAAATTCTTAGTCTTACAGCAATTTCTGGCCTCTATCAGTTCAGTCAGTCAGTTTAGTCGCTCAGTCGTGTCCAGCTCTTTGCGACCCCATGAATCACAGCACGCCAGGCCTCCCTGTCCATCACCAACTCACGGAGCTCACTCAAACTCATATACAATGAGTCGGTGATGCTATCCAGCCATCTCGTTCTCTGTCGTCCCCGTCTCCTCCCGCCCCCAATCCCTCCCAGCATCAGACTCTTTTCCAGTGAGTCAACTCATCGCATGAGGTGGCCAAAGTATTGGAGTTTCAGTTTTAGCATCAGTCCTTCCAATGAACACCCAGGATTGGTCTCCTTTAGAATGGACTGGCTGGATCTCCTTGCAGTCCAAGGGACTCTCTCAGGAGTCTTCTCCAGCACCACAGTTCAAAAGCATCAATTCTTCGGCGATCAGCTTTCTTCACAGTCCAACTCTCACATCCATACATGACCACAGGAAAAACCATAGCCTTGACTAGACGGACCTTGGTTGGCAAAGTAATGTCTCTGCTTTTTAATATGCTATCTAGGTTGGTCATAACTTTCCTTCCAAGGAGTAAGCATGTTTTAATTTCCTGGCTGCAATCAGCATCTGCAGTGATTTTGGAGCCCCCCAAAATAAAGTCTGATAGCTTTACCTAAATTTCACTGGTTGTAAAATAAAAAGTTTCAAAATTAGGCAAAAGATTTCCTTATTTCCCAAAGGGACAATAACAGCAAGTTCTAGGAGTTGGTCACACCAAATTACCTTGTGATATGATAATATCACACTATGGCTTCATACAAAAAGCATATGCTCCGTAAATGATAATTAGTGTGTAAAACATAATATTCTTAGAAATATGGTGTTCTTACTATGCTCAGTACACATTATTTATTTTCTGTATTTCATTAAAAAAAAAATGAATCAAACTTCCAAGGCTTTAAAATGTATGTAAAATGTATGCTAAACTCTTTGTTTATTTTGAATTTCACAAAATATAACTCTATGTTTTCAAAGTCCAAAAAGAGCAATTTTCTTTCTGAAACAGAAAATAACTTTCAACTCACTTAAGTCAATAAGTACATTTAATCCATGCATTAATTGTCAATTTCTTTCGATCTCTTTAGTCTGTTTATTCCTTTAAGAATTTTATGAAGTGTTAATCAGTTTAACATCTCTGAAAACCTGAATTTCACCTGCATCTCTGTGGGAAATTACTTAAGAATTGTTTGAAATTGCCTTAAGAGTCACAAAACATTGCTGTTTTCTTCTTTCCTGCTATTTACAACCACATTCTTTAAAAAAAATTAACTATGGAGCCCCTGAAGGGTTTCTCATTTTTAAACAAGTTTTTAAGGAGCAATAAATCGGTGTATGTTAGATATAGAATCCATTACTAGGCATTTTAAATGAATCCTATAGATGAACACACTTCTGCATCTTCTACTGAACAAGTTCATAGTGAAAAACCTTTTTCATAGGGAAAAGCCGTTTTTCATGTGTATTTCAGTTATCTGTTGCTGAGTAGCAAAGTATTCCAAAATTTACTGGCTTAAAACAGGGTTGATTTCTTAATTCTTGGAATCTTGGTGTTTGTTTAGGCTCAGCAGGGCAGTTCTTCTACTCTATGTGTCCTAGCTGAGGTCACTGATGAAGCTGCACTCAAATGGAAGCTCATGAGGGCTAGGACATCCAAGATGACCTCTCTTCCTTGAAGATTTCACTCTTCATAGTTCTTACACATAGCAATTTGATCTCTATTTCTTTATAGCATGGCAACCAGAAAAAGCTTTTCAAGAGGGTAAACCTCCATGTGTAAGTTTTTATATGAGTTGTTGCTTTCATCACAGTTAGTAATGTCTACTGTGTGGATTACAATAAACTGTGGAAAATTCTGAAAGAGATGGGAATACCAGACCACCTGACCTGCCTCTTGAGAAACCTGTATGCAGGTCAGGAAGCAACAGTTAGAACTGGACATGGAAAACCAGACTGGTTCCAAATAGGAAAAGGAGTATGTCAAGGCTGTATATTGTCACCCTGCTTATTTAACGTATATGCAGAGTACATCATGAGGAATGCTGGGCTGGAGGAAGCACAAGCTGGAATCAAGATTGCCGGGAGAAATATCAATAACTTCAGATATGCAGATGACACCACCCTTATGGCAGAAAGTGAAGAGGAACTCAAAGGCCTCTTGATGAAAGTGAAAGAGGAGAGTGAAAAAGTTGGCTTGAAGCTCAACATTCAGAAAACGAAGATCATGGCATCTGGTCCCATCACTTCATGGGAAATAGATGGAAAAACAGTGGAAACAGTGTCAGACTTTATTTTTGGGGGCTTCAAAATCACTGCAGATGCTAATTGCAGCCAGGAAATTAAAAGACACTTACTCCTTGGAAGGAAAGTTATGACCAACCTTGATAGCATATTAAAAAGCAGAGACATTACTTTGCCAACCAAGGTCCGTCTAGTCAAGGCTATGGTTTTTCCCGTGGTCATGTATGGATGTGAGAGTTGGACTGTGAAGAAAGCTGATCACTGAAGAATTGATGCTTTTGAACTGTGGTGCTGGAGAAGACTCTTGAGAGTCCCTTGGACTGCAAGGAGATCCAGCCAGTCCATTCTAAAGGAGATGAATCCTGGGTGTTCATTGGAAGGACTGATGTTAAAGCTGAAACTGCAATATTTTGGCCACCTCATGCGACGAGTTGACTCACTGGAAAAGAATCTGATGGTGGGAGGGATTGGGGGTGGGTGAGACGGGGATGACAGAGAATGAGATGGCTGGATGGCGTCACCGACTCAATGGACATGTTTAAGTGAACTCCAGGAGTTGGTGATGGACAGGGAGGCCTCGCATGCTGTCATTCATGGGGTCGCAAGGAGTCGTTCACGACTGAGCGACTGAACTGAACTGAACTAACACAAACAAATGTGTTAGTCAAGCCCAGGATCACTGTGGTAGAGGACTACAAGGAGGAGTGAATGCCAGGAATGTTTTTCTTTCTGGGCCACAATGTAAGTCTATACGATATAACATGTGTCGGTGTACATATGTGTGTGCTAAAAAATTCCTCAGTATAAATGTTAGGATAATTGATTAAATCAAACAAATATACTTGTCATTTGATTATTTTTTCTGAAATTTATATCCACTAAAAATTATACTATTGCTTTTTCTTTTTCCTGTTTCAGTTTGACAGGTAAGGTTCTAATGCATTTTTTTTTGGATTAAAAGACTTTTAAACCTGACTCTTATTAATTCTAAATTGGAAATATCTATACTTTCTGTTCCTCTGTTGTGCATGCTTGTCATGCATTTATTTCATAATTATCTAAACTTTTATAATAAATAATATATTAAGGATCCTGCAGATGATTAGACTATGTACTGGAAGGAATGCTGTATTGAAGGGGGCATGATTCTCCCTGTATCACTGTATAGATTATAGTCTTATGTCTTAATGTAAAATTATCATTTGTTGTTGTTCAGTTGGTTAGTCGTGTCCTACTCTTTGCAATCTCATGGACTGCAGCAGTCCAGGCTTCCCTGTCCTTCACCATCTCCCAAAGTTTGCTCAAACTCATGTCCATTGAGTCAGTGATGCCATCCAAACATCTTGTCCTCTGTTGTCCCCTTCTCCTCCTGCCTTCAATGTTTTCCAGTATCAGGGTCTTTTCCAGTGACTCGGTTCTTCACATCGGGTGGCCAAAGTTTTGGAGCTTCAGCTTCAGCATTAATCCTTCCAATGAATATTCAGGATTGATTTCCTTTGGACATGAACAATTTGTAAGTTTATAACAAGGTATGGTTTTTCCCGTGGTCATGTATGGATGTGAGAGTTGGACTGTGAAGGAAGCTGATCGCCGAAGAATTGATGCTTTTGAACTGTGGTGTTGGAGAAGACTCTTGAGAGTCCCTTGTACCGCAAGGAGATCCAACCAGTCCATTCTAAGGGAGATCGATCCTGGGTGTTCATTGGAGGGACTGATGCTGAAGCTGAAACTGCAATACTTTGGCCACCTCATGCTACAAGTTGACTCACTGGAAAAGACTCTGATGCTGGGAAAGGTTGGGGGCGGGAGAAGAAGGGGACGACCGAGAATGAGATGGCTGGATGGCATCACCGACTCTGTGGACATGAGTTTGAGTGAACTCCGGGAGTTGGTGATGGACAGGGAGGCCTGGCATGCTGTGATTCATGGGGTCGCGGAGAGTTGGACACGACTGAGTGACTGAACTGAACTGAACTGAATATACATGTTTCAATTCTCCTCTCTTAAGTCATCCCATCCGCGCCTTCTCCCACAGAGTCCTAAAATCAGTTCTTTATCTCTGTGTCTCTTTATTCTGTATCTCTGCATAATGGGTCGTCTTTGACATCTTTCTAAATTCCATATATACGTTAATATACTGTATTGGTGTTTTTCTTTCCGACTTACTTCACTCCATATAATAGGCTTCAGTTTCATCCACCTCATTAGAACTGATTCAAATACATTAACAGCTGAGTAATATTCCATTGTGTATATTTACCACAGCTTTCTTATCCATTCAACTGCTGATGGACTTCTAGGTTGCTTCCACGTCCTAAACAGTGCTGTGATGAACATTGGGGTACACGTGTCTGTTTCAACTCTGCTTTCCTTGGTGTGTATGCCTAGCAGTGGGATTTTTGGGTCATATGGCAGTTCTATTTCCAGTTTTTTAAGAAATCTCCACACTGTTCTCCATAGTGGCTGTACTAGTTTGCATTCCCACCAACAGTATAAGAGGGTTCCCTTTTCTCCACACTCTCTCCAGCATTTATTGCTTGTAGACTTTTTGATAGCAGCCATTCTGACCGGCATGAGATGGTACCTCATTGGGGTTTTGATTTTCATTTCTCTGATTATGAGTGATGTTGAGCATCTTTTCATGTTTGTTAGCCATCTGTATGTCTTCTTTGGAGAAATGTCTGTTTAGTTCTTTGGCCCATATATTGATTGGGTTGTTTATTTTTCTGGAATTGAGCTGCATTAGCTTCTTGTTCGGAGAAGGCAATGGCAAGCCACTCCAGCACTATTGCCTAGAAAATCCCATGGATGGAGGAGCCTGGTAGGCTGCAGTCTGGGGGGTCGCTAAGGGTCGACACGACTGAGCGACTTCACTTTCAATTTTCACTTTCACGCATTGGAGAAGGAATGGCAACCCACTCCAGTGTTCTTGCCTGGAGAATCCCAGGGATGGGGGAGCCTGGTGGGCTTCCGTCTATGGGGTCACAAGCAGCTTCTTGTATATTTTTGAGATTCTTTGTCAGTTGTTTCGTTTGCTATTATTTTCTCCCATTCTGAAGGCTGTCTTTTCACCTTGTTTATAGTTTCCTTTGTTGTGCAAAATCTTTTAATTTTAATTACGTCCCATTTTTTTATTTTTGCTTTTATTTCCATTACTCTGGGAAGTAAGCCAGAGAGGATCCTGCTGTGGTTTATGTATGAGAGTTTATGCTGTATTTTTTTTTCCTCTAGGAGTTTTATAGTTTCTGGTCTTACCTTTAGATCTTTAATCCATTTTGAGCTTACTTGTGTGTATGGTGTTAGAAAGTGTTCTCATTTCATTCTTTTACAAGTGGTTGACCAGTTTTCCCAGCATCACTTGTCAGATTGTCTTTTCTCTATTGTGTATTCCTGCCTCCTTTGTCAAAGATATGGTGTCCGTAGGTGCGTGGATTTATATCTGGGCTTTCTATTTTGTTCCATTGATCTATTTTTCTGTCTTTGTGCCAGCACCATACCATCTTGAAGACAACGTAGCTTTGTAGTATAGCCTGAAGTCAGCCAGGGTGATTCCTCCAGTTCCATTCTTCTTTCTCAAGATTGCTTTGGCTATTCGAGGTTTTTTAATTTCCAAAAAAATTGTGAAATTGTTTGATCTAGTACTGTGAAAATACCATTGGCAGCTTGATAGAAACTGCATTGAATCTATAGATTGCTTTGGATAGTATACTTATTTTCACTATACTGGTTCTTCCAATCCATGAACATGGTATATTTCTCCATCTATTTGTGTCATCTTCGATTTCTTTTATCAGTGTTTTATAGTTTTCTATATATAGGTCTTTTGTTTAGGTAGATGTATTCCTAAGTATTTTATTCTTTTCATCGCAATGGTGAATGGAACTGTTGCCTTAATTTCTCTTTCTGTTCTCTCATTGTTATTGTATAGGAATACAAGGGATTTCTGTGTGCTAATTTTATATCCTGCAACTTTACTGTATTCATTGATTGGCTCTAGTAATTTTCTGGTGGTGGCTTTAAGGTTTTCTATGTAGAGGATCATGTCATTTGCAAAGAGTGAGAGTTTTACTCCCTCTTTTCCAATATGGATTCCTTTTATTTCTTTTTCTTCTCTGATTGCTGTGGCTAAAACTTCCAAAACTATGTTGAATAGTAGTGGTGAGAATGGATACCCTTGTCTGGTTCCTGACTTTAGGGGAAATGCTTTCAGTTTTTCACCATTGAGGATAATGTTTGCTGTGGGTTTGTCATATATAGCTTTTATTATGTTGAGGTATGTTCCTTCTATTCCCACCTTCTGGAGGGTTTTTATCATAAATGGATGTTGAATTTTGTTGAAGGCTTTCTCTGCATCTATTGAGATAATCGTATGGTTTTTATTTTGCAATTTGTTAATGTGGTGTATCACATTGAATCATATGCAAATAGTGAAGAATCCTTTCATCCCTGGATAAAGTCCATTTGGTTATGGTGTATGATCTTTTTAATATGTTGTTGGATTCTGTTTGCTAGAATTTTGTTGAGGATTTTTGCATCTATGATCATCAGTGATATTGGCCTATAGTTTTATTTTTTTGTGTGGCTACTTTGTCTGGTTTTGGTATTAGGGTGATGGTAGCCTCATAGAATGAGTTTGGCAATTTACCTTCCTCTGTAATTTTCTGGAAGAGTTTGAGTAGGATATGTGTTATCTCTTTAAATTTTTGGTAGAATTCACCAGTGAAGGCATCTGGTCCTGTGCTTTTGTTTGTTGGAAGATTTTTTATTATAGTTTCGATGTCTGTGCTTGTGATGGGTCTGTTAAGATTTTCTATTTCTTCTTGGTTCACTTTTGGAAGGTTATACTTTTCTAAGTTTTTGTCTATTTCTTACAAGTTGTCCATTTTACTGTCATATAGTTGCTGAGAGTAGTCTTTTATGATCCTTTATATTTCTGGCTTGTCAGTTGTGATTTCTCCATTTTCATTTCTAATATTTTGACTTGATCCTACTCCCTTTTTTGCCTGATAAGTCTGGATAATGGTTTCTCTTTTATCTTCTCAAAAAAAAAAAAAAAATCTTTTAGTTTTGTTGATTTTTGCTGGTCTCCTTTATTGTTTTTCATTTATTTCTGCCCAAATTTTTATTATTTCTTTCCTTCTACTAACCCTGGAGTTCTTAATTTCTTCTTTTTCTAGTTGCTTTAGGTGTAAAGTTAGGTTATTTATTTGATTTTTCTCTTGTTTCTTGAGGTAAGCTTGTATTGCTATGAAATTTCCCCTTAACACTGCTTTTACTGAATCCCATAGGTTTTGGGTTGTGGTGTTTTCATTTTCCTTTTTTCTATGTATATTTTGATTTCTTTTTTATTTCTTCTCTGATTTGTTGGTTATTCAAAAGCATGTTACTTAGCCTCCATATGTTTGTATTATTAATAGTATTTTTCCCTTTCAGTTCAGTTCAATATCTCACTTGCGTCCAACTGTTTGTGACCCCATGGACTGCAGCATATCAGGCTTCCCTGCCCATAACGAACTCTCAGAGTTTACTCAAACTCATGCCCACTGAATCGGTGATGCCATCCAATCATCTCATCCTCTGTCTCTCATCAGGTGGCCAAAGTATTTGAATTTCAGCTTCAACATCAGTCCTTCCAATGAATATTCAGGACTGATTTCCTTTAGGATGGACTGGTTGGATCTCCTTGCTGTCCAAGGGACTCTCAAGAGTCTTCTCCACCACCACAGTTCAAAAGCATCAATTCTTCAGCACTCAGTTTTCTTCAAAGTCCAACTCTCTTATCTGTACGTTACTACTGGGAAAACCATAGCCTTGACTAGATGAACCTTTGTTTGCAAAGTAATGTCTCTGCTTTTTAATATGCTCTCTATGTTGTTCATAACTTTCCTTCCAATGAGTAAGTGTCTTTTCATGGCTGCAATCACCATCTGCAGTGATTTTGGAGCTCAGAAAAATAAAGTATGCCACTGTTTCCCCATCTAATTGCCATGATATTTGTTTTCTGAATGTTGAACTTTAAGCCAACTTTTTCACTCTCCTCTTTCACTTTCACCAAGAGGCTCTTTAGTTCTTCTTCACTTTCTGTCATAAGCGTGGTGTCATCTGCATCTCTGAGGTTATTGATATTTCTCCCAGCAATCTTGATTCCAGTTTGTGTTTCATCCAGCCCAACGTTTCTCATGAGATACTCTGCATATAAGTTAGCTTTGAGATCAGAAAAGATGCTTGAAAAGATTTCAATTTCTTTGACTTTTTCAAGGCTGGATTTATGGCCCAGGATGTGATCTATCTGGGACACTGTGCTATGTGCACTTGAGAAAAGGTGAAATTCATTGTTTTGGGGTGAAATGTTCTGTAGATATCAATTAGGTCTAACTGGTCCATTGTATCATTTAGTTTTTGCTTCCTTGCTAATTTTCTGTTTGATTGATCTATCCATATGTGTTAGTGGTGTATTACAGTCTCCCACTATTATTGTTCAGTTCAGTAGCTCAGTCGTGTTCAACTCTCCGTGACTCCATGAATCACAGAACGCCAGGCCTCCCTGTCCATCACCAACTCCCGGAGTTCACTCAAACTCATGTCCACAGATTCGGTGATGCCATCCAGCCATCTCATTCTCCGTCATCCCCTTCTCCTCTTGCCCCCAACCTTTCCCAGCATTAGAGTCTTTTCCAGTGAGTCAACTCGTCACATGAGGTGGCCAAAGTATTGCAGTTTCAGCCTTAGCATCAGTCCTTCCAATGAACACCCAGGATTGATCTCCTTTAGAATGGACTGGTTGGATCTCCTTGCAGTCCAAGGGACTCTCAAGAGTCTTCTCCAACACCACAGTTAAAAAGCATCAATTCTTTGGCAATCAGCTTTCTTCACAGTCCAACTCTCACATCCATACATGACCACAGGTAAAACCATAGCCTTGACTAGACGGACCTTGGTTGGCAAAGTAATGTCTCTGCTTTTGAATATACTATCAAGGTTGGTCATAACTTTCCTTCCAAGGAGTAAGCATCTTTTAATTTCCTGACTGCAATCAGCATCTGCAGTGATTTTGGAGCCCAAAAAAATAAAGTCTGACACTGTTTCCACTGTTTTTCCATCTATTTCTGATGGGACCAGATGCCATGATCTTTGTTTTCTGAATGTTGAGCTTCAAGACAACCTTTTCACTCTCCTCTTTCACTTTCATCAAGAGGCCTTTGAGTTCCTCTTCACTTTCTGCCATAAGGGTGGTGTCATCTGCATATCTGAGGTTATTGATACTTCTTCCGGCAATCTTGATTCCAGCTTGTGTTTCTTCCAGCCCAGCGTTCCTCATGATGTACTCTGCATATAAGTTAAATAAGCAGGGTGATGATATACAGCCCTGACGTACTCCTTTTCCTATTTGGAACCAGTCTGTTGTTCCATGTCCAGTTCACACTGTTGCTTCCTGACCTGCATACAGGTTTCTCAAGAGGCAGGTCAGGTGGTCTGGGATTCCCATCTCTTTCAGAATTTTCCACAGTGTTACTGTTAATTTCCCCTTTCATACTTGTTAGCATTTGCCTTAAATATTGTGGTGCTCCTATGTTGGGTGCATATATATTTATAATTGTTATATCTTCTTCTTGGATGGATCCTTTGATCATTATGTAGTGTCCTTCTTTGTCTCTTTTCATGACCTTTAATCAAAGTATATTTTATCTGAGTATTGCTACTCCTGCTTTCTTTTGTTCTCCATTAGCTTGAAATATCTTTTTCTAGCCCTTCACTTTCAGTCTGTATGTGTCCCTTGGTTTGAGTTGGGTCTCTTGTAGACAGCATATATAGGGGTCTTGTTTTTGTATCCATTCAGCCAGTCTTTGTTCTTTGGGTGGGGCATTCAACCCATTTACATTTAAGGTAATTATTGATAAGTAGTCGGACACGACTGAGCAACTGAACTGAACTGAACTGATGATCCCATTGCTATTTACTTTGTTGTTTTGGGTTCGAGTTTATAGACTTTTCTGTGTTTCCTGTCTAGAGAAGATCCTTTGGCATTTGTTGAAAAACTGGTTTGGTGATGTTGAATTTTCTCAGGTTTTGATTGTCTATAAAGCTTTTGATTTTTCCTTCGTATTTGAATGAGATGCTTGCTTTGTATTGTAATCTGGGTTGTAGGTTTTTTTTCTCTCATGACTTTTAGTATGTCCTGCCATTTCCTTCTGACCTGAAGAGTTTCAATTGAAAGATCTGCTGTTATCCCTATGGGCATACCCTTGTGTGTTATCTGTTGTTTTCCCTTGCTGCTTTTAATATTTACTCTTTGTGTTTGATCTTTGTTAATTTGATTAATATGTGCCTTGGCATGCTTTGCCTTGGGTTTACCCTGTTTGGAAGTCTATGGGTTTCTTGGGCTCAGGTGGCTATTTCCTTCCCCATTTTCTGGAAGTTTTAAAGTATCTCCTCAAGTATTTTCTCATGGTCTTTCTTTTTGTTTTCTTCTTCTGGGATTACTATGATTCGAACTTTGGAGCATTTAACATTGTCCCAGTGGTCTCTGAGGTTGTCCTCATTTGTTTTAATTCTTTTTTCTTTTTTCCTCTCTGCTTCATTTATTTCCACCATTCTACCTTCCACTTCACTTAACCTGTCTTCTGCGTCAGTTCTACTGTTGGTTCCCTCCAGAGCACTTTTGATCTCAGTTATTTCGTTATTCATTATTGATTGACTCTTTTTTATTTCTTCTAGGTCCTTGTTAAACATTTCTTGCATCTTCTCAATCCTTGTCTCTAGTATATTTATCTTTAACTCCATTTGTCTTCAAGATTTTGGATCATCTTTACTATCATTATTCTGAATTCTTTTTCAGGTAAACTCCCTATCCCCTCCTCTTTTGTTTGGTTTGGTGGGCCTTTATCATGCCCCTTTACCTGCTGAATATTTCTCTGCCTTTTCATTTTGTTTAGATTGCTGTGTTTGGGGTGGCCTTTCTGTAGGCTGGAAGTTCATGGTTCCTCTTTATTGTGGATGTTGCTCCCTGTGGGTGGGATTGGACTAGTGACTTGTCAAGGTTTCCTGGTTAGGGAAGCTTGAATCTGTGTTCTGATGTGTGGAGCTGGATTTCTTCTCTCTGAAGTGCAATGAAGTGTCAAGTAGTGAGTTTTGTGATGTCTATGGATTTGGTGTGACTTTGGGAAGCCTGTATTTTAATATTCAGGGCTGTGTTCCTGCGTTACTGGAGAATTACTGCGGTATGTCTTACTCTGGAACTTGTTGGCTCTTGGGTGGAGATTGGTTTCAGTGTAGGTATGGAGGCTTTTGCATGACTCTTGTCGATTAATGTTCCCTGGGGTCAGGAGTTATCAGGTGTTCTGGTTTTGGATTTAGGCTTCCTGCCTTCTGGCTTTCAGTCTTATTCTTACAGTAGCCTCAAGACTTCTCCATCCATACAGCACAGATGATAAACACCTAGTTTGATGATGAAAAGATTCTCCACAGTGAGGGACACTCAGAGAGTTTCACAGAGTTACATGGAGAAGAGGGAGGAGGGAGATAGAGGTAACCAGGAGGAGAAGAAGGGAGTCAAAAGGGGAGAGAGCAATCTAGCCAGTAATCACTTCCCCATGTGCTCTCCACAGTCTGGAACACCCAGAGAGGTTCATGGAGTTACACAGAGGAGAGAAGAGGGAGGAAGGAGACAGAGGTGACCAGGAGAATAGGGGAAATCAAAAGACCAATCTAGCCAGTAATCAGTTCCCTAAGTGTTTTCCACAGCCCAGAACACCGAGAGAGATTCACAAAGTAGAGGGGAGAAGGGGGAGGGAGGAGATAGGGGTGACCTGGGGGAGAAAAGTTAAAGTGAAGTCGCTCAGTCATGTCTGACTCTTTGCAACCCCATGGACTGTAGCCTACCAGGCTCCTTCTTCCGTGGAATTTTCCAGGCAAGAGTACCGGAGTGGGTTGCCGTTTCCTTCTCCAGGGGATCTTCCTGACCCAGGAATCGAACCTGGGTCTCCTGCATTGCAGGCAGACACTTTACCGTCTGAGCCACCAGGGAAGCCAGGAGAGAGAGCAATCAAGTCAGTACTCACACCCCTAAGTAAAAATGGGTACTGAAGATTAGATTCTTAAAGATACAAAACTGATAACAACACCAAAAAGCAAAGATTAAAAATCTAGAGTAGCGGTTAGACTCTCAAAAATACAATATTAAAAATACAAAAGAAAATCAATCACAAAAATTATTATATATATATATATTTGAAGTTTGCTTTAAAAATAGGGTCTCTTCTTTTTTTTGCAAGATAATAGTAAGTTATAAAAATGAAAATTAAAGGAGTAATAAAGAATTAAAAAAAAAAACTTTAAAAAATGATAATAGTAAAAGTTTATCTAGGAATTTCTCTGGAGCTGTTGAGAGCAGTGTGGGGTCAGTTCAGTTTCAGGTAGTTCCTTTTTCCAGCTTATACTTCTTCTCAAGGCCCCTTCCTATGCTTAGTAAATATTAACTATAGGGTTTTAATCTGTTGCACTTGTCACTTCCAGAATGGTCCCTTCTTTTTTGTTTATTTTGGCTTCCTCTGTTTGCAAGTCTCTTCAGTGTCTAATTTCTACCCTGAAACAAAGGGGTGAAGATGGTCACTTACTTAGGCTCACTTGTTCAGTTGTGTGGTGGGGAGGGAGGAACACTGCAAACATATATCACTCACATGTGTGGGGAGCACTCACAGTGCATGGACCACACTGGATTTGCCCCAGTTCATGACAGCTTGTGCTTTCCCAGTCTACACTGCTCAGGCTCCAGGCTCTGCAGGGTACTGTCCATAGTGGGTCCTGCGTTTCCTGCACTTCCCAGGCATTTGCTCAATCCTTTGTTCTGTGAACGGGCCAGGCTGCCCCTTAGGTTAGAGCTTTCACGGGAAAGTTCTTTCTCTCTCTTTTTTCTCTCTCTGGCTATCCTACAGTTTGGGTTGCTATCTCATGTTAGCTCCCTCAGGTTGTCCTCAGGGCATTCAGGCCTGGTCCTTACCATTAAGCATGCAAACCACGTCTCACTGTCCAGCCCCTGCCTGCTCGTGGTGGAGGCAAGCACCTGGACTACTACCGCGCTGGGAGTTGTGCTTAGTCATGTATTCTGTGGGATTTTTTTTTTTTCCTCTCAGTTACATTGCCTTCTGAGATTCCTAAACTCCCCACATACCTGACAGTGAGAGGGTTTCCTGTTGTTTGGAAATTTCTCCTCCTTCACAATTCCCTCCCCAGGATGTCTAACTCTTTTGTTTCTCTTTGTCTTTTATATTTTGTCCTACCACCTCTTGAAGAGAATAGGCTGCCTTTCTGGGTGTCTGGTGTCCTACACCAGTGTGCAGAAGTTATTGTGTGTAATTTGCTCAGCATTCAAATGACCTTTTGATGAATTTGTGGGGAAGAAAGTGGTTTCCCCATCCTATTTCCATGCCATCTTACAACCACCCTTTGACATAATATTTTTGAAAAATATAAATTACTTTGTTTGTCAAATATTTTGTAATATGGAGGATAATGATTTTTCAGTAACAATACCCTCAGTTTTTAGTCATAAAATTTTGTAATAAAATTATTTTGTTCATATCTCTGTTTCTAAAAACATTAATGTATACTACACAAATTGGAGAAGGAAATGGCAACCCACTCCAGTGTTCTTGCCTGGAGAATCCCGGGGATGGGAGAGCCTGGTGGGCTTAGTCTATGGGGTCACAGAGTTGGACACGACTTTAGTGACTTAGTAGCAGCAGCAGCATACTCCTCAGAATAAGTCCTTATTCATTTATTTTAAATCATATTTACTGTAATTATATAAGCATTTTATAAAATTGAAACAATACAAGCTTCAAAAGCTTGGAGGTATAGAAAGTTAATTCAATAACTGGCCAAAATACAATATACCAGAATATAGTTATTCTAGAAAGAAAATGTACATCAAATTCTGTTGCTTATCTGACAATAACAAAATCATCTTAATGCATTATATTCGAGGAGTGACATAAAAGTTATTCAGAACTTGATACTCATGGTTTCAGTTCATAAGCATTTTTATACCATATGATCCATTAACAACTTAATGATATTATTGTTACTGTTGTTACAGTATATTAAAGGAAATGAATATTTGTGTGTGAGGAAGTTATTTATATTGTGCAGGTTTTAGAAAAGGCAGAGGCACCAGAGATCAAATTGCCAACATCTGCTGGATCATGGAGAAAGCAAGAGAGTTCCAGAAAAACATCTATTTCTGCTTCATTGACTATGCCAAAGCCTTTGACTGTGTGGATCACAATAAACTGTGGAACATTCTGAAAGAGATGGGAATCCCAGACCACCTGACCTGCCTCTTGAGAAACCTGTATGCAGGTAGGAAGCAACAGTCAGAACTGGACATGGAACAACAGACTGGTTCCAAATAGGAAAAGGAGTATGTCAAGGTTGTATATTGTCACCCTGCTTATTTAACTTATATTCAGAGTACATCATGAGGAACGCTGGGCTGGAAGAAGCACAAGCTGGAATCAAGATTGCTGGGAGAAATATCAATAACCTCAGATATGCAGATGACACCACCCTTATGGCAAAAAGTGAAGAGGAACTAAAAGGCCTCTTGATGAAAGTGAAAGAGGAGAGTGAAAATTTTGGCTTGAAGCTCAACATTCAGAAAACAAAGATCATGGCATCTGGTCCCATCACTTCATGGGAAATAGATGGGGAAACAGTGGAAACTGTCAGACTTTACTTTTTGGGGCTCCAAAATCACTGCAGATGCTGATTGCAGCCAGGAAATTAAAAGACGCTTACTCCTTGGAAGGAAAGTTATGACCACCCTTGATAGTATATTAAAAAGCGGAGACATTTCTTTGCCAACAAAGGTCAATCTAGACAAGGCTATGGTTTTCCCAGTGTATGGATGTGAGAGTTGGACTGTGAAGAAAGCTGATCGCCACAGAATTGATGCTTTTGAACTGTGTTGCTGGAGAAGACTCTTGAGAGTCCCTTGTACTGCAAGGAGATCCAACCAGTCCATTCTAAAGGAGATCAATCCTGGGTGTTCATTGGAAGGACTGATGCTAACGCTGAAACTCCAATACTTTGACCACCTCATGGACGAGTTGACTCACTGGAAAAGACTCTGATGCTGGGAAGTTTGGGGGGCAAGAGGAGAAGGGGATGACAGAGAATTAGATGGCTGGGTGGCATCACCGACTCAATGGACATGAGTTTGAGTGAACTCTGGGAGTTGGTGATGGACTGGGAGGCCTGGCGTGCTGTGATTCTTGGGGTCACAAAGAGTCGGACATGACTGAGAGACTGAACAAAACTGAACTGAAGGTATATTTTAGAGAATGTATAATTATTAAGGATTAACATTTGTGTCAAATATTCAGAGATTTTTGTCCAAATGTAATTAGATAGCCAAATGTACCTAAGTATTAAGATTACACATTCAGGTAATTGCATACGTTTCTTGAATTTAATGTCAATGATTTTGGTTGTGTTCAAGTAAAGTCTGCATCCAAAATAATTTCCTTAAATATTTTTGTAAAACAATTTTCTAAAACATTGTATCTCAATTGATATTTGATTACTATTTGTATGTTTATGTCAGTCATTGTGGAGGTGACTGGCAATTTTTTTGGCTAATACCTGAACCCTTATACCTACTACGTGAACCCTTATAGTGTATTTGAGGAATTACCTACTTTACAAATTTTAGTGGAAGATAACCACTATAGAAGTTGAGATTCCCAGATACTCACTTTTCCTCCCTTGTTTGAAATAGGACAAACATCCATAACCTAGGATTCACCTAACCAAGACTTTGGATCAGAAAACTGAACGAAGGAAAATAACAGGCTCTGGCAAGGAGGAAGTCTCATTCCTGAGGCAGAAATGGCTATGCTGCTGAATATGATTTTGATAAGATATGTAGTATTAATGGCACCGCCTGCTGCTGAGATCTAGATACTGAAATGGTAGCAGAGTTAGTTCAGTCGCTCAGTCGTGTCCGACTCTCCACGACCCCATGAATCACAGCACGCCAGGCCTCCCTGTCCATCACCAACTCACGGAGTACGCTCAAACTCATGTCCACAGAGTCGGTGATGCCATCCAGCCATCTCATTCTCTGTCGTCCCCTTCTCCTCCCGCCCCCAACCTTTCCCAGCATCAGAGTCTTTTCCAGTGAGTCAACTCGTCGCATGAGGTGTCCAAAGTACTGCAGTTTCAGCCTTAGCATCAGTCCTTCCAATGAACATCCAGGATTGATCTCCTTTAGAATGGACTGGTTGGATCTCCTTGCAGTATAAGGGACTCTCAAGAGTCTTCTCCAACACCACACAGTTCAAAAGCATCGATTCTTCGGCGATCGGCCTTCTTCACAGTCCAACTCTCACATCCATACATGACCACGGGAAAAACCATTGCCTTGACTAGACGGACCTTGGTTGGCAAAGTAATGTCTCTGCTTATTAATATACTATCAAGGTTGGTCATAACTTTCCTTCCAAGGAGGAAGCATCTTTTAATTTCATGGCTGCAATCAGCATCTGCAGTGATTTTGGAGCCCCAAAAAATAAAGTCTGACACTGTTCCCACTGTTTTTCCATCTATTTCCCAGGAAGTGATGGGACCAGATGCCATGATCTTTGTTTTCTGAATGTTGAGCTTCAAGACAAACTTTTCACTCTCCTCTTTCACTTTCATCAAGAGGCTTTTGAGTTCCTCTTCACTTTCTGCCATAAGGGTAGTGTCATCTACATATCTGAGGTTATTGATATTTCTCCCAGCAATCTTGATTCCAGCTTGTGCTTCTTCCAGCCCAGCATTCCTCATGATATATATAAGTTAAATAAGCAAAGTGACAATATACAGCCTTGACATACTCCTTTTCCTATTTGGAACCAGTCTGTTGTTCCATGTCCAGTTCACACTGTTGCTTCCTGACCTGCATACAGGTTTCTCAAGAGACAGGTCAGGTGGTCTGGGATTCCCATCTCTTTCAGAATCTTCCACAGTTTATTGTGATCCACACAGTCAAAGGCTTTGGCATAGTCAATGAAGCAGAAATAGATGTTTTTCTGGAACTCTCTTGCTTTCTCCATGATCCAGCGGATGTTGGAAATTTGATCTCTGGTGCCTCTGCCTTTTCTAAAACCTGCTTGAACATCTGGGATTTCACGGTTCACATATTGCTGAAGCCTGGCTTGGAGAATTTTGAGCATGACTTTACTAGCGTGTGAGATGAGTGGAATTGTGCGGTAGTTTGAGCATTCTTTGGCATTGCCTTTCTTTGGGATTGGAATGAAGACTGACCTCTTCCAGTCCTGTGGCCACTGCTGAGTTTTCCAAATCTACTGGCATATTGAGTGCAGCACTTTCACAGCATCATCTTTCAAGACTTGAAATAGCTCAACTGGAATTCCATCACCTCCACTAGCTTTGTTCGTAGTGTAGTGATGCTTTCTAAGGCCCACTTGAGTTCACATTCCAAGATGTCTAGCTCTAGGTCAGTGATCACGTTATCATGACTATCTTGCTCGTGAAGATCTTTTTTGTACAGTTCTTCTGTGTATTCCTGCCACCTCTTCTTAATATCTTCTGCTTCTGTTAGGTCCATACCATTTCTGTCCTTTATTGAGCCCATCTTTGCATGAAATGTTCCCTTGGAATCTCTAATTTTCTTGAAGAGGTCTCTTGTTTTTCGTATTCTGTTGTTTTCCTCTATTTCTTTGCACTGATCACTGGGGAAGTCTTTCTTATCTCTCCTTGCTATTCTTTGGAACTCTGCATTCAGATGCTTATATCTTTCCTTTTCTCCTTTGCTTTTCACTTCTCTTCTTTTCACAGCTATTTGTAAGGCCTCCTCAGACAGCCATTTCGCTCTTTTGCATTTCTTTTCCATGGGGATAGTCTTGGTCCCTGTCTCCTGTACAAGGTCACGAACCTCCGTCCAGAATTCATCAGGCACTCTATCAATCAGATCTAGTCCCTTAAATCTATTTCTCACTTCCACTGTATAATCATAAGGGATTGGATTGAGGTCATATCTGAATGGTCTAGTGGTTTTACCTACTTTCTTCAATTTAAGTCTGAATTTGGCAATAAGGAGTTCATGATCTGAGCCACAGTCAGCTCCCGGTCTTGTTTTCGCTAACTGTATACAGCTTCTCCATCTTTGTTTGCAAAGAATATAATCAATCTGATTTAGGTGTTGACCATCTGGTGATGTCCATGTGTAGAGTCTTCTCTTGTGTTGTTGGAAGAGGGTATTTGCTATGACCAGTGCATTCTCTTGACAAAACTCTATCAGCCTATGTCCTGCTTTTTTCCGTGCTCCAAGGCCAAATTTGCCTGTTACTCCAGGTGTCTCTTTTTGCATTCCAGTCCCTTATAATGAAAAGGACATCTTTTTGGGTGTTAGTTCTAAAAGGTCTTGTAGGTCTTCATAGAACCAATTAACTTCGGCTTCTTCAGCATTACTGGTTGGGGCATAGGCCTGGATTACTGTAATATTGAATGGTTTGCCTTGGAAACGAACAGAAATCATTCTGTCGTTTTTAAGATTGCATCCAAGTACTGCATTTCGGACTCTTTTGTTGACCATGATGGCTACTCCATTTCTTCTAAGGGATTCCTGCCCACAGTAGTAGATATAATGCTCATCTGAGTTAAATTCACCCATTCCAGTCCATTTTAATTCACTGATTTCTAGAATGTCTATGTTCACTCTTGCCATCTCCTGTTTGACCACTTCCAATTTGCCTTGATTCATGGACCTAACATTCCAGGTTCCTATGCAATATTGCTATTTACAGCACCTGACCTTGCTTCTATCACCAGTCACATCCACAACTGGGGATTAGTTTTGCTTTTGCTCCATCCCTTTATTCCTTCGATAGTTATTTCTCCACTGATCTTCAGTAGCATACTGGGCACCTACTGACCTGGGGAATTCCTCATTCAGTATCCTATCATTTTGCCCTTTGTTACTGATCATGGGGTTCTCAAGGCAAGTATACTGAAATAGTTTGCCATTCTCTTCTCCAGTGGACCACATTCGGCTGTGGTCCATGTGATCAGATCGGCTAGTTTGCTGTGATTATGATTTCAGTTTGTCTGCCCTCTGATGCCCCCTCGCAATACCAACGGTCTTATTTGGGTTTCTTTTACCTTGGTCGTGGAAAATCTCTTCACAGTTGCTCCAGCAAAGTGAAGCCACTGCACCTTACCTTGGACTAGGGATATCTCCTCAAGGCTGCCCCTCCTGACCTTGAACGCGGAGTAGCTCCTCTCGGCCCTCCTGCGCCCACGCAGCCACCGCCTGTTGGACGTAGGGTAGCTCCTCTCGGCCGCCGGCCCTGGCCTCAGGCGTGGGGTAGCTCCTCACGGCCGCGCCTCTTTGCGTGGTTCCTTGCGCCTGGGCAGGCGTCTCTCGCGTCTGCGCCGCCGGGGCCGGCGTCTCTCGCACCCCAAAATGCCACTTTGACAGAAGATTATTTTGAGCTGAAGGCAATGATTCCTTTGTGTTTTTGCTTTATTATAACCCAGTCACATTACATGCCTTTTTATTGAATATATTTATTTATATGATTTCTTTATTATTGGACCATAAAATTTCAGAAAGGAGGCATTGTGTGATGCATCTTTTCAACTCTGGTGATTAACACAGAGTAGGTGTGCAGTAAGTTCATATAAATGGCTTCCTAGCTTGGAGTCTATTCTAATGCAGGGGAAAATGATTCCTGGCATCTTATTTACTTTGAGCCATGAAACAGTTGAAGAAAATGAGATTTACTCAAAAACTAAGCTACAGTCACTAGAGTGTATATAATTTGCATTGGACAGTTCAGTTTTCTGTTCACGCCCAAGATTCTTGCATGATGTCAAGAAAAGTGAGCTGTAAGTACATATTTAAGACTCTATATCTCTTCACATACCTGGATGTACACTAGGATGTAATACCAGGATGGAGTACGTGGATTGTCCCCACCTGATCAGAGAGATCTATAGAACAACTCGTTGTTAACACTATCAATGTTAGTACCTGAGCTCAGTGAAACACTGATATGAATGCAGAGGATCTGGTGCTAGAGCTTATGCCGTTACCTGGAGCAACACAAAAGCAAATTTGTGGAGTTTTTTTTTTTTTTTTTCTTCCTCCATGGGTATCAGCAACAAGATTCAGTATAGGAATCCACAGCTGTAATGGGAGAAAAATGGATAATAAAGTCACCTTTATTATCTTCTAGCTGTATGTTAGAGATGTACTAAAGAGCTATGCTAATAAGCACATACCTCACACTTATTTATGTTTATGTTCATATTATATTTATATCTATCCTCTGTCAGCTGATCCAATGTTGCTGCTGCTGCTGCTAAGTCACTTCAGTTGTGTCCGATTCTGTGTGACCCCACAGACCAGGCTCCCCCTTCCCTGGGATTCTCCAGGCAAGAACACTGGAGTGGGTTGCATTTCCTTCTCCAATGTGTGAAAGTGAAAAGTGAAAGTGAAGTCGCTCAGTCGTATCCGACCCTTAGAGACCCCACGACTGCAGCCTACCAGGCTCCTCCATCCATGGGATTTTCTAGGCAAGAGTACTGGAGTGGCTTCTTAGGTGTTGTCAATAAAGGGTGATAGAGGTACACTATAAGGCCATACCAAGAAAAGGGGGCTTAATTTCCTAGTCTTGTCATGATTGTGTGCTTTTATTTCTTTGGCACAGCTGCCAGTGGAGTGGCCTGCTTGCAATCTCTCTTTGAGCTTTTCAGTGACCCAATGAGACCCTTCTGCCTACTGCATGTGGCCCCCACCTTGCTCAAGTTTCTTTGCTAATAGTACGCTGCCTGTTTCTGTGCAGCCATACCCTCATTGTGTGTGTTTGTCAGTTGCTCAGTCATGTCTGACTCTTTGCAACCCTATAGACTGTATCCCATCAGGCTCCTCTGACAATGGAATTCTCCAGGCCAGAATACTGGAGTGGGTTACCTTTCCCTTCTCTCTTTAGGGCTTCCCTGGTGGCTCAGATGGTAAAGAATCCACCTGCAATGCGGGAGACCTGCGTTTGATCCCTGGGTTGGGAAGATCCCCTGGAGAAGGGAACAGTTACCCACTCCAGTATTCTGGCCTGGAGAATTCGACACGCTGGAATCCATGGGGTCACAAAGAGTCTGACATGACTGAGCGACTTTCACTTCACTTTTCTTCTCTCTCTTTAATAAAGTGTAAATCTCAACCTCAGTAGAAATTCCTCTTCTAAGTTCTTACTTCTACCCTTATTCAATTCTCCATGGCTTGATTTCTACATTCACTGCTTTTGTATATTTTAGAGTTTCTTTCAGCCCTTTTAGTAGTTAATCACATATATACTGATTTATAATTTTTTATAATAAATATTTTTCAGTTCAAATTTTCAATTCGAATTATATATATATATATATATATATATATATATATATATATATACATCAAAACAAATTATTGATATCATGGACATTATCCTTTAACATAAAGTGAGATGGCTGGATGGCATCACCGACTTGATGGACATGAGTTTGAGTGAACTCCGGGAGTTGGTGATGGACAGGGAGGCCTGGCGTGCTATGATTCATGGGGTCGCAAACAGTCAGACACGACTGAGAGACTGAACTGAACTGAACTCAAACTTACATAAATTAAAGTTGATATAAAGAAAATATTAAACACATTGAGAGAGGAAGTATCTAAATGTGACAAATTCATAAAGGTTATTTTGAAATGAGTGAACTTTAGAAAACCGTAGACTTTATCTATCCATATTTTACCAAAATGTCATGCAAACTTCTGTTTATTTAAAATTAGTTCTCAGTTTGCCAGTACTCATTTTCTACACACAGCTCCCTGTATGTCAGCTATATTACTGATGAAAAATTATATTCAAAATACTATGGCTATTACCACTAACGGACATTTTTAAACAGTTGTTATGGACTAAACGTAGTTAGGGAATAAGACAAAACAAATTTCTATGTTTAAGCTTCCCCAGTCTATGATATTCTATGATAGTCTAAGATGATGCTGTGAAAGTGCTGCACTCAATATGCCAGCAGATTTGGAAAACTCAGCAGTGGCCACAGGACTGGAAAAGATCAGTCTTCATCCCAATCCCAAAGAAAGGCAAGGCCAAAGAATGCTCAAACTACCGCACAATTACACTCATCTCACACACTAGTAAAGTCATGCTCAAAATTCTCCAAGCCAGGCTTCAGCAATATGTGAACCGTGAACTCCCAGATGTTCAAGCAGGTTTTAGAAAAGGCAGAGGCACCAGAGATCAAATTTCCAACATCCTCTGGATCATGGAGAAAGCAAGAGAGTTCCAGAAAAACATCTATTTCTGCTTCATTGACTATGCCAAAGCCTTTGACTGTGTGGATCACAATAAACTGTGGAACATTCTGGAAGAGATGGGAATCCCAGACCACCTGACCTGCCTCTTGAGAAACCTGTATGCAGGTCAGGAAGCAACAGTTAGAACTGCACATGGAACAACAGACTGGTTCCAAATAGGAAAAGGAGTACAGCAAGGTTGTATATTGTCACCCTGCTTATTTAACTTATATGCAGAGTACATCATGAGGAACGCTGGGCTGGAAGAAGCACAAGCTGGAATCAAGATTGCTGGGAGAAATATCAATAACCTCAGATATGCAGATGACACCACCTTTATGGCAGAAAGTGAAGAGGAACTCAAAAGCCTTTTGATGAAAGTGAAAGAGGAGAGTGAAAAGGTTGGCTTGAAGCTCAACATTCAGAGAACTAAGATCATGGCATCTGGTCCCATCACTTCATGGGAAATAGCTGGGGAAACAGTGGAAACAGTGTCAGACTTTATATTTTTGGGCTCCAAAATCACTGCGGATGCTGATTGCAGCCATGAAATTAAAAGACGCTTACTCCTTGGAAGGAAAGTTATGACCAGCCTAGATAGCATATTAAAAAGCAGAGACATTACTTTGCTAACAAAGGTCCATCTAGTCAAGGCTATGGTTTTTCCAGTGGTCATATATGGATGTGAGAGTTGGACTGTGAAGAAAGCTGATTGCCGAAGAACTTTTGAACTGTGTTGCTGGAGAAGACTCTTGAGAGTCCCTTGGACTGCAAGGAGATCCAGCCAGTCCATTCTAGAGGTGATCAATCCTGGGTGTTCATTGGAAGGACTGATGCTAAAGCTGAAACTGCAATAGTTTGGCCACCTCATGAGACGAGTTGACTCACTGGAAAAGACTCTGATGCTAGGAGGGATTGGGGGTGGGAGGAGACAGGGACGACAGAGAATGAGATGGCTGGATGGCATCACCGACTTGATGGACATGAGTTTGAGTGAACTCCGGATTTGGTGATGGACAGGGAGTCCTGGCTTGCTGTTATTCATGAGGTCGCAAAGAGTCGGACACGAGTGAGCGACTGAACTGAACTAAACTGAACTGAGTAAGCTTGTAAAGGGTAAATTTTGAACACAACTGGCTCTCAATAAGAGCAAGATGTCTATTCATTCTTCCATGTTTAAAAGTTGATTTTCAAGCTCATTCGTAGCTTAGCGATGATTATGAGTTAATCTGGGGAATTTAGGACCAGGGCAGTGTGTTACCTCACTGCACCATGAAAGCTGAAACTATGCATTCCAGGTTTTGGTTTAAACACTATATTAAAAAATAAAAACAAAAATATATCAGAAGAGAGAAAATGTAGGTATTGTCATTTAAAAAAAATCACAACTTTTAAGCCATAGTTAAATCTGTTTACTTAACTGTTTAATAACTTTGGTAGCATATTCTTGGATTGTACCTAACTTTTAAAAAATTATTATTATTATTTACTAAATCTCTTTTTTTTTTTTCATGAATTTGTTAAATCAACCTTTGTTAAGTAGGACCTCAGACCACAAAGGAATTAAAATAGAAATTAATGACTCAGAGACCCAAGAGGTGTTATGGTAGGCCTTGGCAGGTCTGGAGGGACAAAGCAGGTAGGTGAAAGCAGCATTTGTGGAGAAAGACCATGGCAGGACCTGGGGCACTTGCCTTTCTTGAGGTTTGTGGGTGGAGTACTTTGAGATTCCAGGTCAAAGGCCAGATTGAGCCATTCAAATCAAAAGAGTGGGGCTTGGGGGATTTCCCTGGTGGTCCAGTGGTTAAAATGCAGTGCTTCCAATCCAGGTGGCCCTAGTTAGATCCCTGGTCAGGAAACTTAGATCCCACATGCTGCAACTAAAGATCTCACATGCTGCAAAAAAGATCAAAGATCCCAGTAGGCAACTGAGACCCAACAGAGCCAAATAAATTTTTTTTTTTAGAGTTGTGTTTTGCTTTGAGCTTCATGGGAGTCATATTCAAGGGGTGCACAAGAGGAAGGCCCCCAGAGGCATGTAGGAATGTTTATTAGAAGGGCTGCTGGGAGTTATATCAGAAATTTATATTTACTTGTGACTCTATGGCTGTTATCTACTAGAGGGAGAGGCAAGTGTCAGTTCAAGGACTCTAGTGGTCACACAATATGGAGGATTAGGAAGCAATATTATGGAGCTATCCAGCTAAACTCTTAACATGTGTGTATGCATATTATAATATATACTGCACTAAACAGAAATATTTAAAAATAATTATACTTGGAATTCAAAAATAATAAAAAGAGGATTTAAATGTTATCCTAATAGAAATTAATGACAGAATAAAACAGGTGCTAAACAAGTTTCAAAACTTAATAAGAAAAAAGATGAAGAAAAAGCAGTAATTTCATAAGATTAAACATTATTTTGGTAATAGAGTCCCAGAATCATACTTTAAAAATTATTAGTATATAATTTTTATATTAAAAGTTTAAATATATAATATTTATATCTAGATAAATCTTAAATAAAAAGTTGAAAATGGAACCAATTAAGCTTTGAAAATGAAACTTTTATTATGAATTTTATGTAATATTTTAGGATTGTTTTTCATTATGTATGTAGGAATACCATAATATATTGATTAGTATCTTGCAAAGTAAAGCCCTTGGAATTAGAAACACTCCTAGAAAGACAAATGTGAAGAATAAATTATTGTATAGAAAAAAATGTAATTATTGGTATAAAAGAAAGTCTAGACATATCTTCAAAGAATTTATCTGACAATAAAGTGAGAAGAGGCAGGTATCTTATTCTAGAACCAGTATTTGACAGAGGGGAATCTATCTTGTTGACCCAGAGATCTATGTAGAGCTATGCTATTAGCATTCCAATATCAAATGGTAAATTTGAACATGCAAAAACCGCAATGACTTTTGTATGGGGAAACAGTGGAAACAGTGTCAGACTATTTTTTTGGGCTCCAAAATCACTGCAGATGCTGATTGCAGCCAGGAAATTAAAAGACGCTTACTCCTTGGAAGGGAAGTTATGACTAACCTAGATAGCATATTAAAAAGCAGAGACATTACTTTGCCAACCAAGGTCCGTCTAGTCAAGGCTAGACGTGGTCATGTACGGATGTGAAAGTTGGACTGTGAAGAAAGTTGAGCCGAAGAATTGATGCTTTTGAACTGTGGTGCTGGATAAGACTCTTGAGAGTCCCTTGGACTGCAAGGAGACCCAACCAGTCCATTCTGAAGGAGATCGATCCTGGGTGTTCATTGGAAGGTCTGATGCTAAAGCTGAAACTCCAATACTTTGGCCACTTCAGGTGACGAGTTGACTCACTGGAAAAGAGTCTTATTCTAGGAGGAATTGGGGGTGGGAGGAGACGGGGACTACAGAGAATGAGATGACTGGATGGCATCACCAACTTGACGGACATGAGTTTGAGTGAACTCCGGGAGTTTGTGATGGACAGGGAGGCCTGGAGTGCTGTGATTCATGGGGTCGCAAAGAGTTGGACACGACTGAGCGACTGAACTGAACTGAATATATACATATGTGACAGGGAACATGGACTCCTTCCACTGTTCTACACGTGCATTTTATCCTAGAATGTGAAACCTCCAAGCTGGAGAAAATAATTTGTGCCTTGCTATTTGCAATAGCCAAGACATGGAAGCAACCTAAATGTCCATTGATAGATAAAGATGTGGTACACACACACACACACACACACACCCCAGAACACTACTCGGTGTAAAAAAGAATGAAATACTGCCATTTGCTGCACTATGGTGGACCTAGAGATGGACCCATGGATGGACGTTATTTCACTTCATACTAAGTGAAGTAAGACAGAGAAAGACAAATAACATATGATTTCATTGATATGTGGAATCTAAAATATGACACAAATAAACTGATTTGCAAACATAAAAGGACTCAAACATAGACAGCAGACTTATAGTCACTGAAGAGAAAATGGGAGTGGAGGAGGGATAAATTTGGAGTATGGAATAAGCAGATACAAATGATTCTATACCAAATAGCTTTAAAAGGTACTACTGTATAGCACAGGGAACTATATTCAATACCCTGTAATAAAGCATAATGGAAAATAACATGAAAAAGAATGCTGTGTTGTACTCAGTCACATCTGACTCTGCGACCCCACGGACTAGAGTCCACCAGGTTCCTCTGTCCTTGGAATTTTCTAGGCAAGAATACTGGAGTGGATTGCCATTTCCTGCTGCAGAAGATCTTCCTGTTCCAAAGATTCAACCTGAATCTCTTGCACCTCCTGCACTGGCAGGCAGATTCTTTACCACTGTACCACTTGGGAAGTCCATGAAAAAGTTGCATATATATATATATATATATATATATATACACATACATGTTTGTGTAACAATCACTTTGCCATACACCGGAAACTAACACACCATTGTAAATCAACTGTAATTCAACATTTAAAAAAAAATGATCTGTGCTTGTATTGCTACCTGCTTCTATTTTCCTCTAGGAACTCAGGAACTATTAAACTCATAAAACAATTATATTATTCAGATGTTATTTTCCCATTCTTACAGAGAAGGAAACCAAAGCTTCAGTTACTCAATCAAGGTCACAAAGATAGTAAATGGCAAAAATGCAATTCCAAACTAATTTCAAACCCACTCTCTATTTTTATAAACAGGTACCTAAGGATATTCTAGGAAATCTCCACAGGGTCAAAAAGCAAACAAACAAAAACAACAAAAACAAGACAGTAATACCTATGTTTTATCTGTTTAAAAATCTATGAGGCTGTTTCAGATGTTCCTATGAGTCATCTTCAGGGTCTTAAACTGGCCCAGCCCTGAGGAAAATCATTAGACAGAGTTTTATGTGTTTTTTTTTTTTGTTTGTTTGTTTGTTTTTTACAAGTCTCTAGCTTCTTATTTAAGTCCCTTTCCTAACCAGGAATAGGAAGTACCTGCTTTATCCCTAAGCAGCTTGCATTGTGGTTTAGATCTTGCCCTTTTCTTCTTGGCCAACCATATTCTCAATTCAAGAAATAAAAATTAATCAACAATATAAATGTTTGATATAAACTTACAGTCTTAACTTTGCAATAAATATTTACATTTAAACTCTATAAAACCTCAAGATAAACAAATTTGTAGTAGAATCACTAATTAGTGTTTTGCAAAAAAAAAAAAAAAGATATTCCAGGATGGGTAACGGCAATTCCTCACAGAGATCAGAATGGGCATAGTTCAGTATACCACTAAATTTTTGCCTAAAGTAAAACAGACAGTTAACACTGGGTTATCCTTTGGGTACTTCAATATTCTGATGAGAGCATTTTGGCAAGTCTGAAAGTATTTCAAATGCAAACTATATAACCGATTCAAAAATTGTTGTGAAATAATGCCACCAAAATAATAACTAAACTGAGTATCCCAGGAATATATTAATTGACTTTCTTAATGCTTATGTCCATGAAAGAACCAATTTTAGATCTACATGTTCTGGAATATAGAATAGTCTTTCTATTAATAATATTGTACATCCCTGCCAGATTTACATAAAGGAGCATAACAGAAAAAATCATGTGAGTCAGCTAGACAGTTTCAAATATGAAATACAAATGAAATTTTGAGTGGTGTCTAATGTTAAAAGAAGTAGCATCAAAGAAGTGTTACTTCCTGGTCAGTTTTATCTTTCTAGCTAACTGGCATTCTATTGACCACAATAGCTAATTCTATAGCTCTGACCAGCAAAATCATACTGAAATGCTCACCCAACACGTCACTTGATAAGAATTGAAAATGTTCCATTGTTCTTATTTACTATATATTTATCTTGTCTTTTATTTCAAAAATGAATGCTTGGTGCCCAAAATGATACTTGTGACTTCTTAAAATGTCAAACAGCAGCATGAAGCTGAGTAGCCTTCACACTACACCAGGCCTCCCAACAGTTTTTCTGATGACTATTAATGAGTTTGTTATCCCTGCCCTAAGTTCCAGTTTTCTGAAATCATTTACAGGATATTTCACAGTCTGATCATTCATGCCAGTGATTGCACAGAGAAGATTATAGGAATACTGTTATCTGCTGTCTAACCAGTAATTAAACTCTCTTAAAAATGAATAGTGCATTTCTAATTGTTTCTCCAGAGGTTTCATGAACAACATATGTTCTTTTAAGGAGGAGCTCATCTTTCATCAACACCTAAATTCACACCAAGGCTCAGTGGCTTTTTTCAATTGGATGTCTGCACATTATATCATCAATCATCCTGGCATAGTAACAGTGGTGAAAAAGAGGCATTAACCTGTCACAGTGTGATTCAGGAAGGAATATTGCTTTCAAAGGAGCTTCAGCTTGGTTACCAGATCAGAACCATAAAGTGTGTGGTGTGTGTATGTGTGTATACAAATATATGCCAAACAGGGCCTTAAAATTCACACTGACAGGAAATCTCTATCCAAAAAACACCTTGAAGCAGAGATGAACGTTTAAGTATCTTAAAGTTTTACTGACAAAGCTCATTCCTTGTTCCATATTCTAACCTTCTCTTGTTTAGCACATTCCTATGCACACGGGAGCCCTGGGCTAATTCCTATGGTTTACATAGACAAGCGAAATGGTCTGACAGACTAGTAATAATAGTTCTACAAAAGTGGCCTAAAGTGTGCATTCAATGCAGAAAATTCTCCCTGGCTCATGCAAAAACAGTATCTATTGTTATTTCAGCCTAGATCATAGGACATTTTTATTTTATGATCATCAGAATATAGTGAACTGCAAATGGGTGTCACTCGAATCCAGTTTTGATGTACTTGTTAACTAGCACAATTTGTTTATTTTTTATTAATTTTATTGGAGTATAGTTTCTTTATAGTGTTGTGTTATTTTCTGCTGTATAGTAAACTTAATCAGCTACATGCTTAAATATATTCCCTCTTTTTTGTATTTCCTTCTCATTTAGGGCACTAAAGAGCATTCAGTAGAGTTTGCTAGGCTATATAGTAGATTGGCATTAGTTATTTGCTTTATATATAGTATCAGTAGTGTGTGTATGTCAATCCCAATCTCCCAGTTCCTCCCACCCAATCCCTTTTCTCCCCTTGTTATCCATATATTTGTTCTCTATGTCTCTGTTTCTATTACTGCTTTGCAAATAAGATCATCTATACCATTTTTCTGGAGTGGCAAGTGGCTGAGGAGATACACTATGTCCAAAGTCAATAGCGGTGGCAGTGAGGAGATACCCCACATCCAAGGTAAGGAGAAGTGGTTGCACTTTGCTGGAGCAACCATGAAGAGATACTCCACATCCAAGGTAAGGGAAACCCCAGTAAGACAGTAGTTGCTGAGAAAGGGCATCAGAAGGCAGACAGACTGAAACCACAATCACAGAAAACTAACCAATCTAAAACCACATGGACCACAGCCTTGTCTAACTCAATAAAACTGAGCCATGCCATGTAGGACCACCCAAGATGGACGGGTCATGGTGGAGAGTTCTGACAAAAATGTGGTCCACTGGAGAATGGAATGGCAAACCACTTCAGCATTCTTTACTTGAGAACTCCGTGAACGGTATGAAAAGGCAAAAATATAGAACACTGAAAGATGAACTCCCCAGGTCGGTAGGTGCCCAATATAACTCCAAGAAGAATGAAGAGACGGAGCCAAAGCAAAAACAGCATCCAGTTGTGGATGTGACTGGTGATAGAAGAAAGGTCTGGTGCTGTAAAGAGTAATATTGCATAGGAACCTGGAATGTTAGGTCCATGAATCAAGGTAAATTGGAAGTGGTCAAACAGGAGATGGCAAGAGTGAACATCGACATTTTGGGAATCAGTGAACTAAAATGGACTGGAATGGGTGAATTTAACTCAGATGACCATTATATATATTACTGTGGGCAAGAATCCCTTAGAAGAAATGGAGTAGCCATCATGGTCAACAAAAGAGTCCGAAATGCAGTACTTAAATGCAATCTCAAAAATGACAGAATGATCTCTGTTCATTTCCAAGGCAAACCATTCAATATCACAGTAATCCAAGGCTATGCCCCCACCAGTAATGCTGAAGAAGCTGAAGTTGAATGATTCTATGAAGACCTGAAAGAGCTTTTAGTACTAACACTCCAAAAGATGTCCTTTTCATTATAGGGGACTGCAATGCAAAAGTAAGAAGTCAAGAAGCACCTGGAGTAACAGGCAAATTTGGCCTTGGAATACAGAATGAACAGGGCAAAAGCTAATAGAGTTTTGCCAAGAGAACACACTAGTCATAGCAAACACCCTTGTCCAACAACACAAGAGAAGACTCTACACATGGATATCACCAGATGACCAACACTGAAATCAGACTGATTATATTCTTTGCAGCCAAAGATGGAGAAGCTCTGTACAGTCAGCAAAACAAGATGGGGAGCTGACTCTGGCTCAGATCATGAATTCCTTATTTGTCAAATTCAGACTTAAATTGAAGAAAGTAGGGAAAACCACTAGACCGTTCAGGTATGACCAAAATCAAATCCCTTACAATTATACAGTGGAAGTGAGAGATTTAAGGGCCTAGACCTGATAGCCAAAGTGCCCAATGTACTATGGATGGAAGTTTGTGATTGTACAGGAGACAAGAATCAAGACCATCCCCAAGAAAAAGAAATGCAAAAAAGAAAAATGGCTCTCTGAGGAGGTCTCACAAATAGCTTTGAAAAGAAGAGAAGCAAAAAGCAAAGGAGAAAAGGAAATATGTACCCATTTGAATGCAGAGTTCCAAATAAAAGCAAGGATATATAAGAAAGCCTTCCTCAGTGATAAGTGCAAAGAAAGATAGGAAAATAATAGAATGGGAAAGACCAGATATCTCAAGGAAATTAGAGATACCAAGGGAGCATTTCATACAAAGATGGGCTCAGTAAAAGATAAAAATGGTATGGACCTAACAGAAGCAGAAGATAGTAAGAAAAGATGCCAGGATTACACAGAAGAACTGTACAAAAAGATCTTCACGACCCAGATGATCCTGATGGTGTGATCACTCACCTAGAGCCAGACATCCTGGAATGTGAAGTCAAGAGGGCCTTAGGAAGCATCACTATGAACAAAGCTAGTGGAGGTGATGGAATTCCAGTTGAGCTATTTCAAATCCTAATTCAAATGCCAGCAAATTTGGAAAACTCAGCAGTGGCCACAGGACTGGAAAAAGTCAGTTTTCATCCCAATCCCAAAGAAAGGCAATGCCAAAGAATGCTCAAACTACTGCAAAATTGCACTCATATTCAGTTCAGTTCAGTCACTAAGTTGTGTCTGACTCTTTGCGAATCCATGAATCTCAGCCTGCCAGGCCTCCCTGTCCATCACCAACTCCCGGAGTTCACTCAAATTCATGTGCAACGAGTCAGTGATGCCATCCGGTCTTTTCCACTGAGTCAACTCTTCGCATGAGGTGGCCAATGTATTGGAGTTTCAGCTTCAACATTAGTCCTTCCAATGAACATCCAGGACTGATCTCCTTTAGGATGGACTGGTTGGATCTCCCTGCAGTCCAAGGGACTCTCAAGAGTCTTCTCCAACACCACAGTTCAAAAGCATCAATTCTTCAGCAATTAGCTTTCTTCACAGTCCAACTCTCACATCCATACATGACCACTGGAAAAACCATAGCCTTGACTAGACGGACCTTGGTTGGCAAAGTAATGTCTCTGCTTTCTAATATGCTATCTAGGTTGGTCATAACTTTCTTTCCAAGGAGTAAGTGTCTTTTAATTTCATGGCTACAGTCAGCATCTGCAGTGATTTTGGAGCCCAAAAAAGTAAAGTCTGACACTGTTTCCACTGTTTCCCCGTCTATTTCCCATGAGGTGATGGGACCAGATGCCATGATCTTTGTTTTCTGAATGTTGAGCTTTAAGCCAAATTTTTCACTCTCCTCTTTCACTTTCATCAAGAGGCTTTTGAGTTCCTCTTCACTTTCTGCCATAAGGGTGGTGTCATCTGCATATCTGAGATTATTGATATTTCTCCCGGCAATCTTGATTCCAGCTTGTGCTTCTTCCAGCCCAGCGTTCCTCATGATGTACTTTGCATAGGACTTACATAAGCAGCGTGACAATATACAACCTTGACGTACTCCTTTTCCTATTTGGAACCAGTCTGTTGTTCCATGTCCAGTTCTAACTGTTGCTTCCTGACCTGCATATAGGTTTCTCAAGAGGCTGGTCACGTGATCTGTTATTCCCATCTCTTTCAGAATTTTCCACAGTTTATTGTGATCCACACAGTCAAAAGCTTTGGCAAATTCAATAAAGCAGAAATAGATGTTTTTCTGGAACTCTCTTGCTTTGTCAATGATCTGACACATGTTGGCAATTTGATCTCTGGTTCCTCTGCCTTTTCTAAAACTAGCTTGAAACTCTAGAAGTTCACGGTTCATGTATTGCTGAAGCCTGGCTTGGAGAATATTGAGCATGACTTTAGTAGCATGTGCACTCATATTACACGCTAGTAAAGTAATGTTCAAAATTCTCCAAGCCAGGTTTCAACAATACGTGAACCACGAACTTTCAGCTTGATTTAGAAAAGGCAAAGGAACCAGAGATCTTATTGCCACCATCTGCTGGGTCATTTAAAAAAGCAGGAGAGTTCCAGAGAAACATCTATTTCTACTTTATTGACTATGCCAAAGCCCTTGTCTGTGTGGATCCCAATAAACTGTGGAAAATTCTGAAAGAGATGGAAATACCAGGAGGTCAGTCCTGAGTGTTCATTGGAAGGGCTGATGTTGATGGTGAAACTCCAGTACTTTGGCCACCTAATGGGAAGAGACGATTCATTTGAAAAGACCTTGATGCTGGGAAAGATTGAAGGCATGAGGAGAAGGGGATGACAGTAAATGAGATGATTGGTTGGCAATGCCGACTCAATGGACTGTGTGACTGGGACAATTCACTTAGGATTTCTGTGACTCTGTTCTTCTCACTTTAAGTTAGGAATAAAAGCAAGTTGATCTGATGGTGCTTTTAGGGGATTAAAATTTTTTCTTTCATATAAGGCATATAATTCATCATGTTTGAGATCACCAATGGAAAGCAAACATAACTTGAGTAGGTTATTTTATGCAAAATAATAACCAATGCTTTTTCTTTTTCTGGTTACTGATGTATACTTTTTGGCTGTGGGGAGATAGGTGTTTTGTGTTGAATTCTGTCCTCCAGAAGGATACATTGAAATCCTAACCCTAAGTACTTCAGAATATGACCTTATTCGGAAGTAGGAGCTTTTCAGATCTAATTAGTTAAGATGAGATCATACTGGAGTGGTTTGGACCTTAATAATTCCATATGACTGATGTCTTGATAACAAAAGGAGAAGCAACAAAAGGAAGAGAGTAATCAGAGTGGATGCAGGCAGAGATTGGATGTATGTTGATTGTTTCAAACCAAGGAACATCTGGGGCTACTGGAAGCTGTAAGAGGTGAGGAATTCTTCCCTACAGGTGTCAGAAGGAGCTTGCCCCTGCCAACAGCTTGAGTTTGGACTTCCAGACTCCAGTATGATGAGACAATAAGTTCCTGTTTTGATAAACCACACAATTTGTGGTACTTTGTTATGGCAGTCCTAGAGTGCTAATATAGGAGGTTTAGCATATATATTTTTAGAGGTCTAAAGTTATTGTAGTGGATCAGATGGTAAAGAATCTGCCTACAATGCAGGAGACATGGGTTTAGTCCCTGGGTCAGGAAGATTCCCCTGGAGAAGGGAATGGCAACCCACTCCAGTATTCCTGCCTGGAGAATTCCATGGATACACGGGTCTGGTGGTCTACAGCCCATGGGTTCACAAGGAATTGAACACGACTGAGCAACAAAACAAAGTTATTTAAATAATCATAGAGATGCAGTGTTGCAGCTTGGCGGAGCAGAGATCAGAATCTGCCCCATGATTCGAGGGTGTGGCAAACGGCGCCCTTGTGATTGTCCTAGTAAGCATGTCGAACGGACATTCTTTGAGCGGGACATGCTCTCTTCTCCACTTCACTGCCTACCCCTGCCACCCATCCCCATGGAAACAAAACAAGGTATTGTTGATCAATCAGTTCAGTTCAGTTCAGTCGCTCAGTCATGTCTGACTCTGCGCAACCCCGTGAATCATAGAACGCCAGGCCTCCCTGTCCATCACCAACTCACGGAGTTCACTCAAACTCATGTCCACAGAGTCGGTGATGCCATCCAGCCATCTCATTCTCGGTCGTCCCCTTCTCCTCCCACCCCCAACCTTTCCCAGCATCAGAGTCTTTTCCAGTGAGTCAACTCATCGCATGAAGTGGCCAAAGTATTGCAGTTTCAGCTTTAGCATCAGTCCTTCCAATGAACACCCAGGATTGATCTCCTTTAGAATGGACTGGTTGGATCTCCTTGCAGTACAAGGGACTCAAGAGTCTTCTCCAACACCACAGTTCAAAAGCATCAATTCTTCGGCGATCATCCTTCTTCAAAGTCCAACTCTCACATCCATACATGACCACGGGAAAAACCATAGCTTTGACTAGATGGACCTTTGTTGGCAAAGTAATGTCTCTGCTTTTTAATATACTATCAAGGTTGGTCATAACTTTCCTTCCAAGGAACAAGCGTCTTTTAATTTCATGGCTGCAATCAGCATCTGCAGTGATTTTGGAGCCCCCAAAAATAAAGTCTGACACATTTCCACTGTTTTTCCATCTATTTCCCAGGAAGTGATGGGACCAGATGCCATAATCTTTGTTTTCTGAATGTTGAGCTTCAAGCCAACCTTTTCACTCTCCTCTTTCACTTTCATCAAGAGGCTTTTGAGTTCCTCTTCACTTTCTGCCATAAGGGTAGTGTCATCTGCATATCTGAGGTGATTGATATTACTCCCAGTAATCTTGATTCCAGCTTGTGCTTCTTCCAGCCCAGCATTCCTCATGATGTACTCTGCATATAAGTTAAATAAGCAAGGTGATAATATACAGCCTTGATGTACTCCTTTTCCTATTTGGAACCAGCCTGTTGTTCCATGTCCAGTTCTGACTGTTGCTTCCTGGACTGCATACAGGTTTCTCAAGAGGCAGGTCAGGTGGTCTGGTATTCCCATCTCTTTCAGAATCTTCCACAGTTTATGGTGATCCACACAGTCAAAGGCTTTGGCATAGTCAATGAAGTAGAAATAGATGTTTTTCTGGAACTCTCTTGCTTTCAATAGCAGAGCCTTAATTTTACTCCCTCTTTATGGTGTGCTAATCAAACTCCCCATTATAGTTATTCCCTAATGATCTCATGTGATTTCTGCCAGTAAAAGTATAGGCTGAAAGAAGCCATATTGTCTTCCTGCCGTGGAAAGCAGGAGGGCCCCCTGACTCCTCACTTGCCAAGTTATATGCGTCTGTTTTTTCATTACACGCTTGCCCCCTTTCAGGGGGCAATGCAGTAGTAATATCAGAACTTACTGTATTTCAGTTCTTCAGTGCTTTCTTTTTAACATGATGATAAAGGTTGCTAGAGTTTCACTAGTTTGTTTTCCACATCTTTCTGGAACACGTTATGTTCACCCAGAATACCATACATTTTAAAAGATGTATAAAATAGAATTTTATAGAATGTAGATGGTGGTCTCTTTTAATTTAACTGTTATTGTTTAATCCCTCAGTCATGTCCAACTCTTTGCAGTGCAAGCCTTCCCTGTCCTTCACTATCTCCTGGGGTTTGCTCAAACTCATATCTGTTGATTCAGTGATGCCATCCAACTATCTCATCTTTTGTTGCCCCCTTCTCCTGCCCTCAATCTTTCCCAGCATCAAGGTTTCTTCCAGTGAGTTAGGTCTTTGCATCTGGTGACCAAAATATTGGTGCTTCAGCCTCACCATCAGTCCTCCAATGAATACTTAGGATTGCTTTCCTTTAGGATTGACTGGTTTGATCTTGCAGTCCAAGGGACTCTTAAGAGTCTTCTCCAATATTACAATTCAAAAGCATCAATTCTTTGGTGTTCAGCCGTCTTTATGGTACAACTCTCATATTGGTACATGACAACTAAAAAACCATATCTTTGACTATACGGACCTTTGTTGGCAAAATATTAAATATGTGAAAGGCTGTGATCTTTTTCATTCAAACTGATGTATTATTACATATTTTGCTTTAATCTCTTTTTGCAGTAGTATTCATTTTTCCCTTTAAATTTTTATTTAATAATTGTAAAAAATAAACAGCAAATTTACAATCATTTAATCATTAACCAGCAGATAGTTCAGTAGTGGTATATATATTCATGGTATTTCTTATATTTGGCCATTTTATTGAAACTTTCAAAATTCTTTTGCATTGTTTTATATGGTACTTTATTTTTCAGTTTTTTCTTGTCTTTTATTTTTGCTGAGGTAAAATTTACTTAAAATAAAATTTTAAATTGAAATACAGTTACTTTAGTTAATTATTTACATATCTACTTCACAGAATTTGGAAATTATGAATTTTAGGAATTCATATTTATAAACATTGTAGACTTTATGGACATTACCTAAATATTTTTTATATTTTATTGTCATTGATATTTGATATCCATTTGATAATCATCCCAATAATATCTATTTCAAAACAGAAGATCTTCTGTCAGCATGTTTGATGATTTGTTGATTCATTTAAAGGAAAACTTTCTTTTTTTAACTTCTAAAAATCAACTTTACTGAGGTAGAGTTTATGCACAATATGCTTGCTAAGTGACTTCACTCTTGTCCAAATCTTTGCGACCCCATGGACAGTAGCCAATCAGTCTGCTCTGTCCACAGGATTCTCCAGGCAAGAATACTGAAGTGGGTTGCCATGACCTCCTTCACCTTATCTTCCTGACCCAGGGACTGAACCTGCATCTCTTAGGTCTCCTGAATTGTCTGGAAGGTTCTTTACCACTAGTCCCACCTGGGAAGCCCCTTATATACAATAAAAGAGCCTATTTTAAGTGTATATTTTGATGAGGTTTTGAAAACCTTCACCTCAGATTGGGACTTGAACTCAGTTGGCCAGGATTCCAAACCCAGCCAAAACCCACAGTCTTCCAACTGAGATTACACACTTGGTTTCAGGACTTAATGAAGTTCAGAAGGAAATCAGTGAGAGATAAAGTGATAGGTAAGAAGTGGATTTATTTAGAGAGAAATATATTCCATCGACAGAGTGTGGGCCATCTCAGAAGATCAGAGTGGCCTATAGGGAAGCTTTTTAACAAATTATGATGAATTTAAGTTTTCAAACATTATTATGCTACAGAATTTAATTTTATAGAGTCTTATTTAATTTTGAAATTTATTAACTTATTTAACATCATGGAAATAATTAAGTTCAGAACTAAAGAGAAAATGTACCTAATTTGCCTTTTTTTTTTTTTTAAGAAAGAAATCTAAAACCATAAGACCTTAGGTGAGAGATGAGATGACATTGATTGAGAGAAGTCATTTATTTGTTTCATGTCAATGGACATGAGTTTGAGTAAACTCCGGGAGTTGTTGATGGACAGGGAGGCCTGGTGTGCTGCAGTGCATGGGGTCACAAAGAGTCAGACACGACTGAGTGACTGAACTGAACTGAACTGAACTGAGTCCCAAAGAATATAATGTACTCATTTCTGCTTCTGTGTTTTGATGCCATTTTTCTTTGAAAACTGGTGTTGACAAATAAATATGTTTATATAATATATTCTGCTTCTGGATCAACAGGACAGGTTTGAAAATAGTAATGAACAGTTGTTGTTTTAATATGAATTAGACTGTATAAAATAAATGATTCATCTAGGTTATGTCACAAATAATCTTTTAAAATTCAATGGCCCTAAAAGATAATCCCTCTCTTCATTTGCCAAGATTTTTTTTTTTTTCATTTTTCACAAATTTTTGGCGAATGATTAACAGAATATATAGCACATGATTGAATTGTAGATGTGCTGACTACAATAATATCAGGAAATAATATTTAGTTGTCAAAGGCCAGAAGCAGATATAAGTTAAGAAAAATTGGAACACTGTTCTTTGCATGCTGGGGCTTCCTCATGAAGTAGGTGTGCTTAGACAAAATAAATAACTAAATGATGAGCTGCCATGTTTGGAAACTTTCCAAGCATGCTCTAAAGCATTTCTTTTGCAAACATAGTGAGTCATGTGGCAAGACATCTATTCAAAGCCGGCATCAGAGAAAATGTAGGAATAAATATGCCAATTCATCAGCCAACCTCTCTTTTCTTAATGTGAAATTGGGTATTTGTCTCAGTGAACAAGGTTTCTTTAACACTTAATTTCCAGTATTAGAGTGAACAGCAGGAGGGAAAATTGGGATTCTTCTTATGTTTCTCTGTTGTTGTTCAGTCACTAAGTCATGTATGACTCTTTGGAACACCAAGGACTGCAGCATACTAGGCTCCTCTGTCCTTCACCATCTCCTGGAGTTTGCTCAAATTCATGTCCATTGAATTGGTGATACTACCTATCCACCTCATCCTCTGCCACTCTCTTCTCCTTTTGCCTTCAATCTTTCCTAGCACCAGGGTTTTTTCTAATGAGTCAACTCTTTGCATCAGGTAGCCATAGTATTGGAGATTCAGCTTCAGCATCAGTTGTTCCAATGAATATTCAGGGTTGATTTCCATTAGAATTGACTGGTTTGATCTTCTTGCAGTCCAAGGGACTCTCAAGAGTTTAATCCAGCACCACAGTTCAAAAGCAACTGTTCTTTGACACTCAGCCTTCTTTATGGTCCATTTCTCATATAGGAACATAGCTACCGGAAAACCATAGCTTTGACTATACAGATGTTTGTCGGTAAAGTGACGTTATTTCAGTTCAGTCGCTCAGTCTTTTCTCACTCTTTGAGACCCCCTGGACTGCAGCACACCAGCTACTGTGTCCATCACTAACTCCCAGAGCTTGCTCAAACTCATGTCCATCTTGTTGGTGATACTATCCAGCCATCTCATCCTCTATGGTCCCCTTCTCCTCCTGCCTTCAATTTTCCCCAGCATCAGGGTCTTTTCCATTGAGTCAATTCTTCTTATCAGGTGGCCAAAGTATTGAAGCTTCAACCTCAGCATGAGTTCTTCTAATGAATGTTCATGACTGATTTCCTTTAGAATTGACTGGTTTGATCTCCTTGCAGTCGAAGGGACTCTCAAGAGTCTTCTCTAACATCACAGTTCAAGACTGAAGTGACTTAGCAGCAGCAGCAGCAGCAGCAGCAGCTTTCTTTATGGTCCAAATCTTACATCCATACGTGGCTACTGAAAAAACCATAGCTTTGACTTGACAGACCTTTGTCAGCAAAGTAATGTCTCTGCGTTTTAATATGCTGTCTAGTTTGGTCATAGTTTTTCTTCCAAGGAGCAAGCATCGTTTAATTTCATGGCTGCAGTCACCTTCTGCAGTGATTTTGAAGCCCCCCCCCCAAATAAAGTCTCACTGCTTCCATTGTTTCCCCATCTATGTGCTGTAAAGTGATGGGACTGGATGCCATGATCTTAGTTTTCTGAATGTTGAGTTCCAAGCCAGTTTTTTCACTCCTCTCTTTTACCCTCATCAAGGGTAAAAACTTAAAAACTACAATGTAGAAGCAGATAAGCAAATAACAGAGAACTGTAGCAATTCAGTTTTCATCTGGGACTAGAGTGATGGTAGAAACTTAGTGAAGAATGACATATTACAGTTCTCTGTCATTTGCTTATCTATTTCTACATGGTAGTTTTTAAGTTGCTAAGTTTTTCCTACATTTCATGATTCATAACAGCTCACGTGGAACAATGAATGAGGCATCATTATAAGTTACTGCTATTAAATAGAAATATCCTGAAGGGCTCATTTGAGAGATGTAAAACATCAAGAATTTTCCTGGAATAGCAATTTAACAATGACTTTCAGTAGACCATCAAGTCTACCTTTATCAACAATTCTGTACAGTTCATGTAAGCCACAGTTTCACATTGAAAAGGAGAAGAGGAAAACTTGGCTCACTCACACCTATGTGTGTGTATTATACTATAGTGTTTTTATAAAAAATAGACTTAAAAATTAACAGTACACTATGTATAGTTACATTATTCATATGTGTGGAAGACAGACCCTGAAATTATCCATAGTGATTTCTGATTCTGTGTAATTGCCTTTTGTATATAGGTTGGACCTTTCACTTGTTCTCAAATATAGAATATGACAAAGATGATAGAATGACATCCCTCTGATTATATTACTATATACGTAATCCATCTTCCTGGGCTTTCCTGGTGGCTCAGCAGTAAAGAATCCACCTGCAAGGAGACACAGGTTTACTCCCTGGAGAAGGAAATGGCAACCCACTTCAGTATTCTTGCCTGGAAAATCCCATGGACAGAGGAGCCTGGCAGGCTACAGTCCTTCGGGTCGCAAAGAGTCAGATAGGACATAATGACTGAGTAACAACAACAATTTATCTTGCTAGCTAACTCACATTTTTTTTTAATCCTCTGTTCTTGCCTGGAGAATCCCAGGGATGGGGGAGCCTGGTGGGCTTCCGTCTATGGGGTCACATAGAGTCGGACACGACTGAAGTGACTCAGCAGCAGCAGCAGCTAGCTTTAAAGAAGCACGATATGTTGAAGTAGCTGTCATGCTTAGATACCTATGTGGCAAGAAATTGCAAGCAGGCACCAGGTTCTGATGGTGACCTCCAGAACAAATCTAACACCCTCAGACCTGCAACCATAGGAAATGAATTCTGTCAACAACCAAGGGATCTTGGAAATATATCATTCTTCACTTGAACTTCTACCATCACTAGAGTCCCAGATGACAACTGAATTGATACAGTTCTCTGTCATTTGCTTATCTGCTTCTCTATTTCCTGAACATGTCAATCACAATTATTTAAAAGTTATGGGATAAGCCCTATATATAGATTGGTTATAGTCTTTTTTTATTGACTGTTTTCTTGGGTTTTAGGTCATGCAGTCTGAATCTTGGAATATTCACTAACCTTTTAAAATGCAAAATATTGTTTATAAAACAAAATATTGTAGAGAATCCAGACGATTTATCCTCTCCTAAAGATAGCTGAAGGTTTTTTCTAGTAGGCAGAGAGAAATGGAACCTAATTACTTTAATCCAAACATGGACTGAATTGAGTCAAGCCTCAATTATAGTATTAGTAAACTCACTCTACCTTTCAGATTTTGCTCCTAATGAAAGTGAAATTTATAGCTGCTCAGTTGTGTCTTACTCTTTGAGACTGCCATGGACTGTAGCCCATCAGGTTCCTCTGTCCATGGGATTCTCCAGGCAAGAATACTGAAACTGGTAGCTATCCCCTTCTCCAGAAATCGAACTCAGGTCTCCTGCATTCCATGCAGATTCTGTAGTGTCTGAGCTACAATGAAACCGTACACAAGGACCAGTGTCCTTGTCTTATGAAGTAAAACACTGACTCAAGAGTTAATGACTGGGAAAGGTGAAGACTGAAGATGTAGAAACAAAGAATAGCTTTTGGGCTGGTGAAATGGTAACAGTTTAGACTGTGAATCTACCACATAGTGGAATCACCAAATTCACAGTTCCCAGAAGGATACAGATAAAAGCCTGACATGCATCCCTAAGTTGTTTTTACAGGAAGCATAACCACTTCAGATGAAAAGTGCTGATCATAAGAACATAGACTGTTCATTGGTTTGAACCAGAAGGTTGATAATGCAGATTTCACATTACCTCATTCAGCTCAGTTCAGCTCAGTCACTCAGTCTTGTCCGACTCTTTGTGACCCCATGAATCACAGCATGCCAGGCCTTCCTGTCCATCACCAACTCGTGGAGTTCACTCAAACTCACATCCATCGAGTCAGTGATGTCATCCAGCCATCTCATTCTCTGTCATCCCCTTCTCCTCATGCCCCCAATCCCTCCCAGCATCAAAGACTTTTCCAGTGAGTCAACTCTTCACATGATGTGGCCAAAGTATTGGAGTTTTAGCTTTAGCATCAGTCCTTCCAATGAACACCCAGGGTTGATCTCCTTTAGGATGGACTGGTTGGATCTCTTTGCAGTCCAAGGGACTCTCAAGAGTCTTCTCCAACAAGACAATTCAAAAGCATCAATTCTTCAGTGATCAGCTTTCTTCACAGTCCAACTCTCATATCCATACATGACCACGGGAAAAATCATAGCTTTCACTAGATGGATCTTTGTTGGCAAAGTAATGTCTCTGCTTTTGAATATGTTATCAAGTTGGTCATAACTTTCCTTCCAAGGAGTAAGCATCTTTTAATTTCATGGCTGCAATCAATATTGGAAGTGATTTTGGAGCCCCCAAAAATAAAGTCTGACACCGTTTCCACTGTTTCCCCATCTATTTGCCATGAAGTGGTGGGAGCAGAAGCCATGATCTTAGTTTTCTGAATGTTGAGCTTTAAGCCAAATTTTTCACTCTCCTCTTTCATGTTCATCAAGAGGCTCTTTAGTTCCTCTTCAATTTTGGCCATAAGGGTGGTGTCATCTGCATATCTGAGGTTATTGATATTTCTCCCAGCAGTCTTGATTCCAGCTTGTGCTTCTTCCAGCCCAGCGTTCCTCATGATGTACTCTGCATATAAGTTAAATAAGCAGAGTGACAATATACAGCCTTGACGTACTCCTTTTCCTATTTGGAACCAATCTGTTGTTCCAAGTCCAATTTTAACTGTTGCTTCCTGACTTGCATATAGGTTTCTCAAGAGGCAGGTCAGGTGGTCTGGGATTCCCATCTCTTTCAGAATTTTCCACAGTTTATTGTGATCCACACAGTCAAAGGATTTGGCATAATCCATAAAGCAGAAACAGAACACCTCTTCCAACAACACAAGAGAAGACTCTAAACATGGACATCACCAGATGGTCAACACCCAAATCAGATTGATTATATTCTTTGCAGCCAAAGATAGAGAAGCTCTATACAGTTAGCAAAAACAAGACTGGGAGCTGACTGTAGCTCAGATCATGAACTCCTTATTGCCAAATTCAGACTTAAATTGAAGAAAGTAGGGAAAACCACTATACCATTCAGATATGACTTAAATCAAATCCTTTATGATTAAACAGTGGAAGTGAGAAATAGATTTAATAGATTTGATAGAATGCCTGATGAACTATGGACAGAGGTGCGTGTCATTGTACAGGAGACAGGGATCAAGACCAACCCTATGGAAAAGAAATACAAAAAAGCAAAATGGCTGTCTGGGGAGGCCTTACAAATAGCTGTGAAAAGAAGAGTAGTAAAAAACAAAGGAGAAAAGGAAAGATATAAGCATCTGAATGCAGAGTTCCAAAGAATAGCAAGGAGAAATAAGAAAGCCTTCCTCAGCGATCAATGCAAAGAAACAGAGGAAAATAACAGAAAGACTAGAGATCTCTTCAGCAAAATTAGAGATACCAAGGGAACATTTTATGCAAAGATGGGCTCGATAAAGGGCAGAAATTGTATGAACCTAGCCTCCTGAAACTCCAATACTTCATGCGACAAGTTGACTCACTAGAAAAGACTCTGATGCTGGGAGGGATTGGGGGCGGGAGGAGACGGGGACGACAGAGAATGAGGTGGATGGATGGCATCACCAACTCGATGGACATGAGTTTGAGTGTACTCTGGGAGCTGGTGATGGACAGGGAGACCTGGCGTGCTGTGATTCATGGGGTTGCAAACAGTCGGACACGACTGAGCGACTGAACTGACTGACTGAGCCTCTTGAGAAACCTATATGCAGGTCAGGAAGTAATAGTTAGAACTGGACATGGAACAACAGACTGGTTCCAAATAGGAAAAAGAGTACATCAAGGTTGTATATTGTCAACCTGCTTGTTTAACTTATATGCAGAGTACATCATGAGGAATGCTGGGCTGGAAGAAGCACAAGCTGGAATCAAGATTGCTGGGAGAAATATCAATAACCTCAGATATGCAGATGACACCATCTTTATGGCAGAAAGGGAAGAGGAACGAAAAAGCCTCTTGAGGAGAGTGAAAAGGCTGGCTTCAAGCTCAACATTCAGAAAACGAAGATCATGGCATCTGGTCCCATCACTTCATGGGAAATAGCTGGGGAAACAGTGGAAACAGTGTCGGACTTTATTTTGGGGGGGCTCCAAAATCACTGCGGATGCTGATTGCAGCCATGAAATTAAAAGATGCTTACTCCTTGGAAGGTAAGTTATGACCAACCTAGATAGCATATTAAAAAGCAGAGAAATTACTTTGTCAACCACCGTCCATCTAGTCAGGCCTATGGTTTTTCCAGTGGTTATGTGTGGATGTGAGTGTTGGACTGTGAAGAAAGCTGTTGGCTGAAGAATTGATGTTTTGAACCGTGTTGTTGGAGAAGACTCTTGAGAGTCCCTTGGACTGCAAGGAGATCCAAATAGTGCATTCTAAAGGAGTTCAGTCCTGGATGTTCATTAGAAGGAATGATGCTAAAGCTAAAACTCCAATACTTTGACCACCTCATGTGAAGAGTTGACTCACTGGAAACGACTCTGATGCTGGGAGGGACTGGGGACAGGAGGAGAAGGGGACGACAGAGAATGAGGTGGCTGTACGGCATCACCGATTCAATGGACATGAGTTTGAGTGAACTCCGGGAGTTGGTGATGCACAGGGAGGCCTGATGTGCTATGATTCATGGGGTCGCAAAGAGTCGGACATGACTGAGTGACTGAACTGAACTGAACAGAAGCAGCAGATATTAAGAAATGGTGGCCAGAATACACAGGAGAACTGTACAAAAAAGATCTTCACGACCAAGGTAATCACGATGGCTTGATCACTCACCCAGAGCCAGACATCTTGGAATGTGAAGTCAAGTGGGACTTAGAAAGCATCACTATGAGCAAAGCTAGTGGAGGTGATGGAATTCCAGTTGAGCTATTTCAAATCCTCAAAGATGATGCTGTGAAAGTGCTGCATTCAATATGCCGGCAAATTTGGAAAACTCAGCAGTGGCCACAGGACTGGAAAAGGTCAGTTTTCATTCCAATCCCAAATAAGGCAATGCCAAAGAATGCTCAAACTACTGCGCAATTACCTCATTAAAAACCAACCAATCAGAAGAATGTCCACAAGATGATCACGTCTTGCTCCTTGAACTAGTACTATAAGATTCCTTGGTACTCTGTCCAGGACAGGCCACACAGCCTTGAGTGTAAGAGACTGCTGTGCCCTCCTTTGCCTGGGATAACAATAAAGCTATTTTTTTCTGCTTCCCCCAAAACCCTGCCTCCAAGATTCAGCGTAGTGCCTGTGTACAGAGGCCTAGATTCAGTAACCCAAGGATCAGTTCAGTTCAGTTCAGTTCAATCGCTCAGTCATGTCCGACTCTTTGTGACCTCATGAACCACAGCACGCCAGGCCTCCCTTTAGAAAGGGACAAGATTTCAGTGTTCACCAGGAATCTTTATGTGAGGACTTTAAAATCAGTTGTCATCTTCTCAGCCTTCTGAGAACTCTATTTTGCTCTGAAATTTTTTTCTGTTGCCTTTTAGGTGCCTGATCCATTTAGTTTCAAATTAGAAAACATATTGATGGTAAAAGTAGGCATAGATTTGAAATCTCTCAAGTATCAAACTTTTCATGTTCAGCACCTCCTAGGGAATATTAAAAGCTCTGCTGGTTTCTCCGTCAACCTGGGGTATTATTTTTATTTGAGTAATACCTGGATTTGAGAATTCTACATTCTCAGTGTCCTATCCAATACCAGAAGTGAAAATATTCCCCAGGGAAAAGTGGCTACTCAAAGGCAGCTTCTCCCTTCAATTTATTTCCTCTCTAGAATCTTAACCCATCCATGCTTTATGCTTTAGAATCTCTCTGACACCTTTCAAGAGATAAATAGTATTTTCTCATCTTTTTCCAGTTGTTCTCAGTGGATTCATTGATTTTTGACGTTACTCCAACCTGCCTAGAAGCAAAAGTCCTTCCACATTCATATTCATTTCCTAGCATATACATATGGAGACAGAGATTGATTTTTTTCAAGCAAATATGAAACAAGATAATTTCCTCTAATGTTTTTGCACTGGTACTTTAAAAAAATTTTACTTGAAATTCTTCAAATAAATTCACGACATGCTGATAAATCATTTCCCAAACACAGGTATATTTACAACTTTGTTTTGCTTCATTCATATGCCTGAAAAAAAGTTACACACTTCATCCTATAGAAGTTTCATACTTCACTTCATAAGATATATTTTGTTTGCTCTCATTTTCCTCCTTATTCTTTATTGTAATTTGCATAAATATATATATTCATATTTGAATACAAATATTTCTTCCAGTGTCTAGAATTAAATAGTAATTTAAAAAAGTTATGTTACTTTTGACCCTAATTCCATATTCCATACACATTTTTTGAAAGTCTTGTGATTTTAGATGCAGATTGCTGCTACTGCTGCTAAGTCACTTCAATCGTGTCCGACTCTGTGCAACACCATAGACGGCAGCCCACCAGGCTACCCCGTCCCTGGGATTCTCCAGGCAAGAACACTGGAGTGGGTTGCCATTTCCTTCTCCATTAGATGCAGATTATTATAGTCAATTTGATTTTAATATTATGTAACTTTCATTAAGTAATTATATCTTAACATATACATTAATTAGAAAAAATAATTTCAATATTAACTTCAAGTTTTACTGGTTTTAATGCTTACATCATTTCTTTGATATGTTGTTGTTCAGTCGCTCAGGCTTGTCAGACTCTTTACAACCTCATAACTGCAGCAAGCCAGAGTTCCCTGCCCTTCACCATCTCCTGGAGCTTGCTCAAACTCATGTTCATTGAGTCAGTGATGCCATCCAACCATCTCATCCTCTATTGTCCCCTTCTCCTATGCCTTCATTCTTTCCCAGCATCAGAATCTTTTCAAATGAGTCAGCTGTTTGCATCAGGTGACTTAAGTATTGGAGTTTCAGATTCAGCATCAGTCCTTCCAATGAATACTCAGGATTGATTTCCTTTAGGATTGACAGGTTTAATCTCCTTGCAGTCCAACGGACTCTCAAGAGTCTTCTCCAATTCCACAGTTCAAAGGCATCAATTCTTCCATGCTCAGCTTTCTTTATAGTCCAACTCTCATATCCACATGTGACTACTGCAAAAACCATGACTTTGACTAGATAGACCTTTGTCAGCAAACTAATGTCTCTGCTTTTTAATATGCTGTCTAGGTTGGTCATAGATTTTCTTCCAAGGAGCAAGTGTCTTTTAATTTTGTGGCTTCTGTCACCATCTGCAGTGATTTTGGAGCCCAAGAAAATAGTCTCTCACTGTTTCCATAGTTTCTCTATCTATTTGCCTGAACTGACAGGACTGGATGCCATGATTCTTATGTTTTGAATGTTGAGTTTTAAGCCATTTTTTTCACTCTCATCCTTCACCTTCATCAAGAAACTCTTTAGTTCTTCTTCGCTTTCTGCCATCAGGGTGGTGTCATCTGCATATCTGAGGTTATTAATATTTCTCCTGACAACGTTGATTCCAGCTTTTGCTCCATCCAGCCCAGCATTTTGCATGATGTACTCTGCATAGAAGTTAAACAAGCAAGGTGACCATATACAGCCTTGACGTACTCCTTTCCTGATTTGGAACTAGTTCATAGTTCCATGTCTGGTTCTAACTGTTGCTTCTTGACCTGTATACAGTTTTCACAGGAAACAAGTAATGTGGTGTGGTATTCCCATCTCTTTAAGAATTTTCCACAGTTTGTTATGATCCACACAAAGGTTTTAGCATAATCAATGAAACACAAGCAGATGTTTTTCCAGAACACTCTTGTTTTTTCAGTGATCCAATAGATGTTGGCAATTTGATCTCTGGTTCCTCTGCATTTTGTAAATCCAGCTTGAACATTTGGAAGTTCTTGGTTTACATAGTGTTGAAGACTGGCTTGGAGAATTTTCAGCATTACTTTGCTAGCATGTGAAATGAGTGCAATTGTGAGGTAGTTTGAACATTCTTTGGCATTGCCCTTCTTTTGGATTGGAATGAAAGCTGACCTTGTCCAGTCCTATGACCACTGCTGCCTTTTCCATATTTCCTGTGCAGCACCTTAACAGCATCTTCTTTTAGGATTTGAAATACCTCAACTAGGATTGAGGTATTTCAAATACCTCCACTCGCTTAGTTTGTAGTGATGTTTCCTAAGGCCCACTTTACTTTACACTCCAAGATGTCTGGCTCTAGGTTAGTGATCACACCATCATAGTTATTTGGTCATTAAGATCTTTTTTTGTATAGTTCTTGTATTCTTGCCACCTCTTCTTTATATCTTCTGCTTTTATGTGTAACATTCCTTATTGCTGAGTTCTCTATGTGATTTATTTCTCAAAAACTAGTATTTTTCAAATACTATTTGACATATTTATTTATCAGAATTGTAATAATTCCTAATCTTTTGTATTAATTTGCTTCACAAATGTGTATTAGCCTGGCTACATATTTTCCACAGTACTGTATAGGGGGAAGAATTGTTGTAGATATATGGCTCTGAAGTTCTCCCTGTGCACCATTCCCCACCCTGGATTTCCTGCATATTTGAAGGATATTTAACCTGCATTACTGGCACTGGTACATAATTGCAGAGGCTTTCTAATGCTAAATTTCTACATAGAGGATAATTCATTAGTTATCATGGGAGACTTGAGCTTAGTGTAATTTTCCAGGAGTTTTACCTATGTTCCCTTTTGATGTTTGAAGAAGGGAAAAGTAATTGGTATGGGTTATTTACAAATATTTTTATTTACAAAGAAGAAAATTGGGGTGTGTTAGACCAAGGGAGCTTTATGTGGTTTGTGGGGGAGGGTTGGTGCATGTTGTTTTCTGTTTGATCTTCATAGGAGTTTTTCATTCTGAAAAAAATTAGCTATAATATATCTGTGCTTTATAAATGTTGGTTGATAATTTGTAGAACTTTTGGAAATTTTTTCAGATAAACAAAATTTTATTCTATACTTTAAAAAAAAATTGCTTCTTCTATGTTTTCTATTTTCTTATTTACATTTAAAGTAGCTGAGTTTTTCTGGCTTTCTTCATATATTTTATCCTTTTGCATATCTTTTAATCTCTATGCTTGTCACTAAGCAACATTTGAATTCATTTTACAAATTAGTGCTTTCTTCTGTAAGATAGCGACCTGATTTATTTCATATTACTTATTGGAATAAATCTCTTAAAGACTATGTGATCTTTCTTTAAAAAGAGGCACTGCCCAAATTTGGACTCTAGTGACACACTCTGGCTACACATTCTGTACTGCTATGTAAGTGAAGTACAGAGAGCATGGGATGATGTCAGCACGTCATTTCAGAGTGAGCAAGCCATGGTGTAAGTGCTGATGGCCTTTGCTTTACCTTCCAGTAAAGGTCTTTGTTTCACCACTGACTGCATGCATTGTTTCTCTGAGCCTGTGGTTTTGGTAGCAGCGGTGGTAGAGGGGTGGTTCTCCTGGGGAGGGATTTCATCTCAATTCCCAGACAATTTTTTTTTAAGCAAGTAATGTGGCTAGTATTTCACACTAACTTCCATTTGAAATACATAAGCATGTCTTAAAATTTCTGTCATGTTTTGTCATCTCTCAGTTTTTAACTATACTCAGCTTGAAATGACTGAAGTTAAAAATGTAGGTTCAAATAGAAATCCTAAAATCTAATCATACACCTTGAAAATAACTATATATTAATAAACTTTCCTACATATGGTTAGGTTTTTTGGGGGAGTTATTTTGTGATCATTTGATTTTTGCTTAGATTTGATGTTAAAATACATACCAGTATCTAAAGAATAATGATTATATCCTTTCCACTTACATGTATGAAAAGATAGAAAGTAAATCCATAGTTTTCAAAGGAGTAAAGAAAAAATACAGTGGTCTTACTGCAATGATTACACATTATAGAAGTTGATTAATTGATCAGTTAATTCCAACATTTATTGCAAGGAGATCCAACCAGTCCATTCTAAAGGAGATCAATCCTGGGTGTTCATTGGAAGAACTGATGCTAAAGCTGAAACTCCAATACTTTGGCCACCTCATGTGACGAGTTGACTCACTGGAAAAGACTCTGATGCTGGGAAGGATTGGGGGCGGGAGGAGAAGGGGACGACAGAGAATGAGATGGCTGGATGGCATCACCGACTCTATGGACATGAGTTTCAGTGAACTCCGGGTGTTGGTGATGGACAGGAAGGCCTGGTGTGCTGTTATTCATGGGGTTGCAAAGAGTCGGACATGACTGAGCGATTGAACTGAACTGAACATTTATTGCATGCTTTATGTATGCAGCACATTATAAAGTGCTGAAATACAGAGATAATAATATATATGATTAACTTTGGCACTGTTATTCAATATGTGCATTGTTCATTGTCATTTAACTGCTTTTTTCATGTACTGTAAAATTTTAGATTTTAGCTTCAGAATATTATAATTATATTAAGAATACTTTGTTTAATATTTTTTATTATTTTGACTGCTTTATTTTCAGAAATAAGATTTTTTTAAAATACTAACCAGTCAACACTCTAGTGTCATTCTTTGTAACTTTTACTTTGAATGTTACTTGCTACACTAAAGATAATGAAAACTTTTCAGATGGAAATTAAATATTTTACATTTTCACTTCCAAGTGGACTAGGATGAATTTTTTTCCAAGAATATTGGTTTTTATTAAAATTTCAATTGTTCAATAATTAGAGCAAACTATTTTTTTTATAAAATTCCTTCAGTGTTTATCAGCTTTTGAGAGATACTCAGGAAGAAATATTTGTCTCCTTTTACACAGAATTAAGAAGGATTGATATGTTCACCTGAAAAATCAGAGTAATCTGATTCTCTACTGTAATGAAGACCTGATTAATGTGAAACTTTACACAGTGTCATTAAAAAGAGACAATATGATTGATTAGATCAGGACGACTATGCATTTCACCAGTCTGTGCCATTTATGGAGTAGTGGATGTATGAATGAATGGGGAATGAAAACAATTAATGTCACAGGTAAATAAATTTCAGCTGGAAATCTAGATTGATATAACATTTATGGAAACTTATATATGCAATGAAATTTGAATTAAAAGGCATTTTTTTAAATGGCAAAAAATGGAACATTGAAAATTGTTGGGACTTTAAATAGGGGTAAACACATCACTAATAGTTGGAAAACTATTTGGAAAATATTTAAGATTTATGAAAGCTACTTGAATGATATTCCTACATTTGAATCATGAAAAATCACATGTAGATACTGAAACATTTTGCTATTATTTACTTCAACTTAAACTGTCACGGATGTTAGAGAGCATTCTGAGCTAACCGGCAGAGTCAATGACAAATGAATCAATGAAGTATTCATTAGAGAAATTCAGTTGGAATCCTAAATCGTCTCCAACCCTATTAAAATTTGCAAAATACTTCTGTGCTCTACTTTCAATCCTTTCAAAAGGTTATGAAAAACATCAATTTTAAATTAGGACATGGCTGCTATGATTGCTGATAGCAATATTGGTCTTTATGGTGTCTAATAATGTCATGAGAGCAACATTATGATCCCAAAGTAAATCACAAGATTAACCTTTAGCTTAGGACTTTTGGGTTGCTCCGTCAGGTTGCATAGAGTATCTTGTCTATTTAATCAGCAAATGACCACAAATCTTTAAGGGATAAAATTATTATAAAATAAGCAAAAGAAAGCTATCTCATTTCTTTCCTTACTTTTTTCATTTATGGAAAAAAAGTCCATTTATTTATGGAATGTACATTCCATTCTAGGTTTTGTCATTACTGTTATTACTGGTAATTCATTCATAATAATTCAAAATATTAAAAAAAATCTCTATCCTCATGGGACTTACAGAAATAGAAAATAAAGAAGAGAACAAGTAACATATGCATTATTTTAAATATTGGCAAGTGGTGAGAGGAAAGGAATATATCAGCAAAGAAGTGTGTATGAGGTTGAAAGGTTAGAATGGGAAAGAAACGTTTCTCTAAAAAGTGAATTTTTAATAAATCTTGAATATAAGTTCCCTCTCACAAGCCTGGCATGTTCAATGAAAATGAGAATGTCTGCCTGGGTGCAGACTGTGAGACCGGAGTAGAAGAAATGAGACTAGAGAAATAAGAGTGAGGGAGCAACAATAGGAGCTATAGAGATATTGTAAGGACTTTGGCATTTACTCTGAGCAAAAAAAAAAAAAAGGAAAACTATTATTAGCAGATTTCAAGCAAAGAGTGACACAATGTGACACGTACTCTCCCTGTTGAGAGTTCTTCTTACTTTGGGTTTATGAAGCTATTCATTTATACAGCTGAAATTTTAGATTTACATGAATGTGTGCTCAGTCTCTTCAGTTGTGTCTGACTCTGCGACCACATGGACTCTCCATGGGATTCTCTAGGCAAGAATACTGGAGTGGGTCTCCATGCCCTCCTCTAGGGGATCTTCTCAACCCAGAGACTGGACCCACATCTCTTATGTCTTCTGCACTGGCAGACAGGTCCTTTACTACTAGCACCACCATAGATCTTCAAAATTCTTGATGCCAATCATATATATCTCAAATTTATTAGCATATAATCCATCCAGTGTTTCTAGAATTTACATGTCTTACTTGTATGATCAACACTGTTACAGAATTTCTGTGCAGAAAAAAAGATAAAGTTTAAAGAATGTATTCTTAAGAAACTAAGTTAATTAGTTTAATGCTTCAGGGCAAAGTTAACCAGAAAGCTAGAGAAACCATGAATTATAGAAATTTCATAAATGTAAAACAAAAAACTTGAGAAATCAAGCCAATATTTATTATTAAATCCTTAATATTGTATATAAGCTGCCGTTAATTTCTATAAACTTTTACTTCAGTTTTACTTTTATACTTAGTGCCTTTTCGTGCACTAAGAAATCTTTGCCACATGATAGTGAAATTTTATCATATGCCTTTTCCCGACAACCTTTATAGCTTTCAGTTCAATTCAGTTCAGTTGCTCAGTCATGTCCGACTCTTTGCGACCCCATGAATCACAGCATGCCAGGCCTCCCTGTCCATCACCAACTCCCGGAGTTCACTCAAACTTATTGCTTTTAAGTCTTGTAAGTATGTGTGTGTGTGTCAGTGAGTGTATTGTGAGTGAAGTTGCTCAGTCGTGTCCGACTCTCTGCGACCCCATTGACTATAGCCCACCGGGCTCCTCCATCCATGGAATTTTCCAGGCAAGAGTACTGGAGTGGTTTCCCATTTCCTTCTCTAGGGGATCTTCCCCACCCAGGGATTGAACCCGGGTCTCCCGCATTGCAGGCAGACACTTTACCGTCCGAGCCACCAGGGAAGTACATGAGGTAAGATTCAAATCTATTTTTTTTTCTTGACTATATCCAGTTGTTTAAGCTCCATTTGTTGAAAAATCTGTTTTCTCACATTAAATTGCTTTGGTTATTTTGTTGAGAAATGATTACCACATATATTCATTCATTAATGGACACTCTCTTCTCTTCCATTGACTTACTTATACCACTTCAGTATTCTTGCCTTGAGAACACCATGAATGGTATGAAAAGGGAAAAAGATAGAACACTGAAAGATGAACTCCCAAGGTTGGTATGTGCCCAATATACTACTGGAGATCAGTGCAGAAATAATTCCAGAAAGAATGAAGAGTTGCAGTCAAAGCAAAAACAACACCTGGTTGTGGATGTGACTAAAGTGGATGGAAGTAAAGTCCGATGCTGTAAAGAGCAATATTGCGTAGGAACCTGGAATGTTAGGTCCATGAATCAAGGCATATTGGAAGTGCTCAAACAGGAGATGGCAAGAGTGAACATCAACATTTTAGGAATCAGCAAGCTAAAATGGACTAGAATGGGTGAAATTAACTCAGATGACCATTATATCTACTACTGTGGGCAAGAATCCCTTAGAAGAAATGGAGTAGCCCTCTTAGTCAACAAAAGAGTCTGAAAGACAGTACTTGGATGCCATCTCAAAAATGACAGAATGATCTCTGTTCATTCCCAAGGCAAACCATTCAATATTACGGTAATCCAAGTCTATGCCCCAACAAGTAATTCTGAAGAAGCTGAAGTTGAATGGTTTTATGAAGACCTACAAAACCTTCTAGAACTAACACCCAAAAAGATGTCTTTTTCGTTATAGGCAACTGGAGCGCAAAAGTAAGAAGTCAAGAAACACCTGGAGTAACAGGCAAATTTGGCCTTGGAGTTCAGAATGAAGCAGGGCAAAGGTTAATAGAGTTTTGCCAAGAGAACACACTGGTCATAGCAAACACCCTCATCCAACAACACAAGAGAAGACTCTACACATGGACATCACCAGATGGTCAATACCAAAATCAGACTGATTATATTCTTTGCAGCCAAAGAAGACAGAGAAGCTCTATACAGTCAGCAAAAACAAGACCGGGAGCTCACTGTGGCTCAGATCATGAAATCCTTATTTGTCAAATTCAGACTTAAATTGAAGAAAGTAGGGAAAACCACTAGACCATTCAGGTACGACCAAAGTCAAATTACCTACGATTATACAGTGGAAGTCACCAATAGATTCAATGTGGTCTGGTATTCCCATCACTTTCAGTATTTTCCACAGTTTGTTGTGATCCACACAGTCAAGGCTTCGGCATAGTCAATAAAACAAAAATAGATGTTTTCCTGGAACTCTCTTGATTTTTCAATGATCCAGCAGATGTTGGCAATTTGACCTCTGGTTCCTCTGCCTTTTCTAAATCCAGCTTGAATATCTGGTAGTTCACGGTTTATGTATTGCTAAAGCCTGGCTTGGAGAATTTGAGCATTACTTTACTAGCATGTGAGATGAGTGCTATTGTGTGGTAGTTTGAGTATCATTTGGCCTTGCCTTTCTTTGGGATTGGAATGAAAACTGATCTTTTCCAGTCCTGTGGCCACTGCTGAGTTTTCCAAATTTGCTGGCATATTGAGAGCAGCACTTTCATAGCATCATCTTTTAGGAACTGAAATAATTCCATCACCTCCAGTAGCTTTGTTCATAGTGATGCTTCCTAAGGCCCACTTGACTTCACACTCTAGGATATCTGGCTCTAGGTGAGTGATCACACCATCCTGATTATCTGGGTCATCAAGATGCTTGTCGTACAGTTCTGTGTATTCCTGCCACCTCTTCTTAATATCTTCTGCTTTTGTTAGGTATATACCATTTCTGTCCTTTATTGAGCCCATATTTGCATGAAATGTTCCCTTGGTATCTCTAATATTATTGAAAAGATCTCTAGTCTTTCCCATTCTATTGTTTTCCTCTATTTCCTTTCACTGACCATTAAGGAAGGCTTTCTTATCTTTCCTTGCTATTCTTTAGAACTCTGCATTCAAATGGGTATATCTTTCCTTTTCACTTCTCTTCTTTTCACAGCTATATGTAAGGCATCCTCAGAGAGCAATTTTGCTTTTTCGCATTTCTTTTTCTTGAGGATGGTCTTGATCCCTGTGTCCTGTGCAATGTCACGAACCTCTGTCCATGGTTCATCAGGCACTCTGTACACACACACAAATAAATCTAAATGTCACACTACAGGTAGTCATTGAATCACAAGGAAGAGAGCAAAAGAAGAATGAAACAAAGAAACAAAAATATCTAAAAAAAAAAAAAAAAAAGCAAACACACACCAAAACCAAAATCCCAACAGATTCAGTTACAGAGAACAGATAGGTGGTTGCCAGAGGTAAAGGGGGATGGGCAACTAGGGGAGGGGATTAAGAGATACACACTTCTAGTTATGAAATAAATAATCCATGGGTGTGTAATATACAGCATAAGGAATATACTGAGTAATATTGTAATAACTTTGCATGGGGACAGAGAGTTTCTAGACTTACTGTGAGATCATCTCGTAATATATGCCAATGGCAAATCACTATGTAGTATGTCTGAAATTAACATCATACTGTAAACTATATCTCTAAATAAAAAAATAAAATAACATAAATTATGGTGAAGAAATAATGTACTCATTTGGAAGATCAATTTTTATTTCCTACTAGCCAATATTTTTGCATTTCCCTCAATAATAATTAGTTAGAAAAGATTATTTTTGTCATGATTTGTTGAAACATTTAAAGAAAATGTTTATTAGGTGATTTTGAAAGAAATAACTCATTTCATGCAGATTACCACTAATTTATCAGAATAAACTGTAGGACTTAAATATGTCTCTGTGTTGCTTCATCAGAGCTACAAGCACATCAACTGAGAGCACTTAAAATGAATTAGTTTGATTTTTTTGTCATTTCCCTATGGTATTTAAACATTTTATATTTTTTAAAAAATACATTATCAAACACATATATAAATATGTCACACTAAAAATTTTCTGTTTCTTTCATACTAGCAAAACATTATTTATATTGGTAGTGTTATGCCAATTATACTTCATAGATGACTTTGCATTGTTGTAGTTATGATGACTTATTTAAATACTACCTAATACACTATTCTTGCCTCTGAAATTCCATGGACAGAGGAGCCTGGCAGGCTACACTCCATGGGGTCACACAAGAGTCAGACACAACTTAGTGACCAAACAACAACAAATAAAAATAGGCATATAGATCAATCACTGGAATATTTATTCTCCAAATATGTATTCTAGATATTCTTTCGAACCATAGATCCTACACTTTGAAGACTTTCTGGATTCAATGTTCAAATGATTTTACATTACTTTTTAATAGATGTAGATCAAAGATCATTTGCAAAACTCCTTTGTTTGAGACACTGTCAAAGTGCTGGAAGTTCAGTTGTGAAAATAAAGTGTCTCCAAAATATTGGGGGTAAACATATAATAATCAAGTAAATGCATGAAGTAAATTTTAGGTAGAAATAAAAGCCAGAGAATAACAGGATGATATGGTCAAAAGCAGCATGGTTTGGGGTGAGGTTACCTGAGATAGATACTCAAGAAATGTCCTCTGAAAAGACAATATTGAACAAAGGATAGAATAATAGAAAAATAAAAACTGTCCAGTAAAGAATTAGGAATAAGTCAGCAAATTTGGGATTCATAGTGAAGGACACTGTAAGCATAGGGAGAGACAGATATGAGGTAAGAGTGGAAAGCTGGACAATAGATGCAATGTTTTTATACCATGATAAACTAAAGCAATTTAATACCATAGTTAAATACACAGTGCAGTTGTCAGTAGGTGATTGGTTAACAAGACTGGAGTCACTAGCATAAGTCAGTGGGAAACCACAGGGCTAACTAAGATTCTTAGGGGACACTATACAAACATCGGGAAAAGAAAAGGGTCCAGATTTCATTCTTTAAATTAAGATATTACATTAAAAACTATATAGGCACAATGAATTCTAAGTACTATCTGAAAGGTATCAAATTGTCATTGACCTAATATATGTAATACTGCCTCTTGAACAATAATAATTGCTAAAATACACTAATTATTATGTGCCCAACACTGTTTTAAGTGTTTTATTTATTTAAACTAAACACAATTATATGGTATGTTCTTTTTTTTTTTTTTTACCACTGAGCCACGTCAGAGGCCCATAAGCTCTTAACATAGAAAAGCAAGTTAAAGAAAGGCTGGTGCTGGCAGAAGTGACTGGGTAACAGATCAGGCCTCAGGAGTCCTGGCATGCTTCTACTCTCTCAGAACTTTTCCACTACCAAACAGCAAGTCTGTACTCATCAGTTGGAGGATGGGAAAACAGATGGAGGCAAACCCAACAGTTCACACTGAGGTCACTCTAAATCACTCAAAGGCAGTAAAAAATGTAAGTTTAACATTTAAATTGTAAATTATTTAACTATATTATCAATATTGGGGGAGAAAATCACAGGATCATCTCAGAGGCAAAAATCTTGGTGAAACCTTTTAGCAAGTCTATGGAAAGAGAACTTACTTTTATAAATTGTACCTATAAAAAATAAACAAAATCTAAAAAATGAGCAACATAGTTTATCACTAAATTTTTAAGGGTTGGCAAGAATAAATCAATAAGGTACATATAAAAATAAGATAAAAATGACTTACTTTTACCAATTCTGCCACATTCAGATAAAAGCCTTAGACAACACAATCAGTTCAGTTCAGTTCAGTTGCTCAGTCGTGTCCAACTCTTTGCGACCCCATGAATCACAGCACGCCAAGCCTCCCTGTCCATCACCAACTCCCGGAGTTCACTCAAACTCATGTCCATCGAGTCGGTGATGCCATCCAGCCATCTCATTCTCTGTCGTCCCCGTCTCCTCCCACCCCCAATCCCTCCTAGCATCAGACTCTTTTCCAATGAGTCAGCTCGTCACATGAGGTGGCCAAAGTATTGGAATTTCAGCCCTAGCATCAGTCCTTCCAATAGGGCACACAAAATGAAAAGTCATATGAAATAAATGATAATAAATAAACGTCTTATTTTATGTAGATTGTATGTGTTGAAGATATGAAAGTATCCAAAAGACAAATTATAAGGCTAAGTATGTGAGTACAGCAAAAGTATTTGTTGTGATCTTGGCAGGAAAGACGTGGCAGATTCACAAGTGGTAACTGAAAAGTTTAATGAAGAAACTGTCTCAATGGCTGCAAGCAACTTCAAGAGAAGTTAACAAGATATGGGCTTCCCTTGTGGCTCAGCTGGTAAAAATCCACTGATATGGTGAAACTTGCAGTGAGGGAAAAGAGTAGGAAGACTGACTTGAAGGGACCAAAGAATGGGAAATATTACCAATATCTGAGAACTGCAGCTTCAGTGTAGGGCCACTACACATCATCTGTTTTCTTAAGTAAGGGAATATGGCTACTTTCAACCATAGCTTGAAAGAGGCAGAGCCTATAAGATAAATTCCCATGCCTGTGTTTCCTTCTGCTCTCCTCTCTCCTGATAGTGCCTCCCATCAGTGGGTCCCCAAAAAGATAAAGGGATTAGGAAACCAGTTGATGCTATCCATGAATATCAGATTTTAGAAGCAAAGAAATGGGAGTTTGGGATGTTTATTAGATCTGGAAGGGCAGCATTTGTCAGAGAATATGCAACAACATGGGGCTTCCCTGGTAGATCAGGTGGTGAAGAACCCTTCTGCAATGCAGGAGATTCCAGTTCGATTCCTGGAATGGGAAGATCCCCTAGAGGAGGGATAGGCTACCAACTCCAGTATTCTTGGGCTTCCCTGGTGGCTCAGATTGTAAAGAATCTGCCTGCAATGAGTAAGACCTGGGCTTGATCCCTGGGTTGGAAGAGTCCCTAGAGGAGGTCATGGCAACCCACTTCAGTTTTCTTGCCTGGAGAATTCCCATGGACAGAGGACCCTGGTGGATTCCAGTCCATGGAGTCACAAAGAGTAGATAGGACATGACTGAGTGACTAAGCACAACACAGCACATTCAACATCAACAACAAAAGTACATTCATTTTCTGTAAAAAGTCCAATATAAAATGATAGTTGCATTTTTATATCTATCAGTGACTGGTTAAATAGTGTCCCTCCAAATTCATGTCCACCTAGAACCTCAGAGTGACACTTTATTTGGAAATGTCTTTGGAGGTGAATTAAAGATCTTGAGACAGTATCATAGTAGATTTATTATGGGTCCTAAATTCAATAAATTGTGTCCTTCTAAGGAGAGGAAATGAAACAGAGTGACATAGGGAAAGAGGCCATGGAAAGACAAATGCAGAGACTGAAGCTATGCTTCCACAAGCCAACATACACCAAGAGACATCAGATATTGGAAAAGGCAAGTAAGGGATTATCTCCCAAGCTTCTCATTAGTCCTGCCAACACTTCAACTTTGTCCTTCTGATCTCCATAATTCTAACAGAATAAATTGCTCTTTTTTTTTTAATTAAACAGCCCAGTTGGGGTAATTTGGTTTTTCACCCCTGAAAAATTAATAAATGTACCAAGAGTTACAGTTGAAATTGAAATTGAGAATTAAATTAATCAATTGAATGCCCAACTAAACTTCTAAACAGAAAGCTATAAAAGTAAACTTAAGAATAAAATTTTAAAAATTAAGTAAATGGAGGGACACAGAGAAAAAATGGATTAGAAGTCTTAACTTTTGTAAAAACACCAATTTCCCTCTAAGTCATCTTCATTTTAAATATACTACCAAGCAAAATTTCAATAGATATTTTTGTTGAACTAGATAAACCCTTTACAAACCTTGCATGCAAATAATCAAGAATAGCAAAGACACTCTTGAAAAAATTGAAGCAAAGTGGGAGCAACTTCTCTACTGAATTTCAATAATTATAAACCTGCTAATTAGGTCATGTAATATTAATACCAATTAAGTACAGACAAGAATAAACAAATAGACCAATGAAAAATAATTGAAGGACTAAAAATGACTTATATACAAATAATTCTTGATTTACAGTCAATGGAGTATTGTACAATAGAGTAGTGAGACAATAATTATTATTTCAATAAACTGCTGCTGATATTGACATCCTTCTGCATGATTAAATAAAAAAAACAACAACAAAAAATGGCTTTGAGCTTCCAACATTTGCAAAATCAATTTTAGTTTGATTGGATCTGTTAAGTGTGAAAAGCAAAAAAAAAAAAAAAACAAAACTCTTTCTGGAGAGAATATTAGAAAATAAAATTATCTTGAACAAGAGAAAGAGTTCTTAAATAAAACATAAAATCACCAAATATAAAGATAAAGCTTGCTAAAATAAACTATATTAAAATTAAGAGATAGTGGACGGGAAGATGGCGGAGGAATAGGAAGGGGCGACTACTTTCTCCCCGACAAAATCAGCAAAAGAACATTTGAACGCTGAGTAAATCCCACAAAACAACTTCTGAATACTGGCAGAGGACATCAGGCACTCAGAAAAGCAGCGCATAGTCCTTGAAAGGAGGTAGGAAATAGTATAAAAGATAACAAGAGAGACAAAAGAGGGAGGGACGGAGCTCCATCCCGGGAAAGGAGGCTTAAAAAAAAAAAAAAAAAGAGAAGTTTCCAAACACCTGGAAACACTGGCGAGTGGAACCTCAGAGGGCCGCATAACTGGAAGACAAAAGACATAAATAATTAAAACTCACAGACTAAGTGCCCAGAGGAAACCCTCAGCGGAGAAGCGGTGCAGACACCCGCGCCCCTCACTAGCAGGCAGGGGCTGGGCAGGGAGGCTCCAGCAGCAGCTCTTAGAGGGAGAACCGGGCTTGAATGCCCCAGGGCAAACTGAGGGCGTGAACTTAAGATACCAAAGCAGAAGCTGCAGCTAAAAGGCGAAAAGCCTGCGAAAAGCCCCAACCCAGGACTCCGCCAGCCCCGCCCACAGAACAGGTCGCTAAGTAGAGCAAGTCGGCAGCGGGCAGCCCAGCCCCCAGCCCCTGCCGATGCCGGCAGGGAGAGCAGCCAGCGCTGGGGCAGTGGCAGGTGCAGCCACAGAGAGGCTTCCCGTGCCAAGCTGCAGGCAGGCTTCCTTGCTGGCCAGGACTTCGTGGGTTTGGGCCGGTCGATATCCGACCTGAGAAAGTGCACCAGTTGTACACACAGAAAACCGAGCAGCACGGACCAGGAAGGTGATAAGTCACAGCGACCAAGCTCGCCAAACGCCTGGTCACCTGAGCTGCTCAGACCGGGGAAGACACAAAACGCAGGCCCGGCCAAGTCTGCGCCTTGGTCGAGTACGCAAGGACCTGAACCTGAGCTGCTCAGACCTGGGAAGTGCATGCAACCCAGCGCCAGCCGCAGACAGCTCCCAGCAGAGTAATCTAGAGGCTAAGCAGCATAAACAGGGAAAGCACACACGCCTCCAGCAGGAGCAATCCCAGTGTAGCCGAGACACTGCAAGCACTCCCCACAGATGCCAGGGATATTTGTTAGCTGTGTTCCTCCCTCCCTACAGCAGGACTGAACAGGTGAGCGGGGAAAAAAAAAAAAAAGTGTGTCCATCACCGCATCCTGGTGTCAGGACGGGAATTAGACACTGAGAAGACCAGAAAACAGAAGAGCTTTTTCAACAGACGGAACTGCCTTGGAAGTAACAGAGGGAGAAGCCTTGAGCCTACTGCAAGAGTAAGACTGAAAACCAGAGGCAGAGGCTTAAGTCCAAATCTTGAGAACACCAGAGATCTCCTGTTCCAGAGAACATTGATTGATAGGTACTCATCAAATGCCTCCATACATACACTGAAACCAGGCACCACCAAGGGTCAACAAGTTTCAGTGAAAGACATACTATGCAAGCTATCCAGCAACGCAGGAGAATAGCTCTGAGCTTCAATATACAGGCTGCCCAAAGCCACTCCAAACCCACTGACATCTCAAACTCATTACTGGACACTTCATTGCACTCCAGAGAGAAGAAATCCAGCCCCACCCACCAGAACATCGACACAAGTTTCCCTAACCAGGGAACCTTGACAAGTCACCCATCCAACCCCACACACATCGAGGTAAATACATAATAAAGAGAACTCCACAAGCTGCCAGAAGACGGAAAGGCCACCCTGAACACAGCAATATAAGCAAGATGAAGAGGCAGAGAAATACACAGCAAGTAAAGGAACGGGATAAATGCCCACCAACACAAACAAAAGAGAAAGATATAGGGAACCTACCCGATAAAGAATTTCAAATTTTAATTGTGGAAATGATTCAAAATCTGGAAAGCAAAATGGAGTTACAGATAAATAAACCGGAGAAAAGGATTGAGAAGATGCAAGAAATGTTTAATAAAGAATTAGAGGAAATAAAAAAGAGTCAATATACAATGAATAATGCAATAGATGAGATCAGAAACACTCTGGAGGGAACAAACAGTAGAATAACAGAGGCAGAAGACAGGATAAGTGAGCTAAAAGATAGAACTGTAGAAATAAATGAAACAGAGACGAAAAAAGAAAAAAGAATTAAAAGAAATGAGGACAATATTAGAGACATATGGGACAATATTAAACCCCCCAGCATTCGATTCATAGGAGTCCCAGAAGAAGAAGACAAAAAGAAAGACCATGAGAGAATACCTGAGGAGATAATAGTTGAAAATTTCCCTAAAATGGGGAAGGAAATAATCACCCAAGTCCAAGAATCCCAGAGAGTCCCCAACAGGATAAAACCAAGGCGAAATACTCCAAGGCACATATTAATCAAATTAACAAAGATCAAACACAAAGAACATATATTAAAAGCAGCAAGGGAAAAACAACAAATAACACACAAGGGGATCCCCATAAGGATAACAGCTGATCTTTCAGCAGAAACTCTTCAGGCCAGGGGGAATGGAAAGACATACTTAAAGTGATGAAAGAAAGTAACCTACAGCCCAGATTATTATACCCAGCAGGATCTCATTCAAATATGAAGGAGAAACCAAAAGCTTTACAGACAAGCAAAAGCTGAGAGAATTCAGCATCACCAAACCAGCTCTCCAACAAATACTAAAGGATCTTCTCTAGACTGGAAACACAGAAAGGGTATATAAACTGGAACCCAAAACAATAAAGAAAATGGCAACGGGATCATACTTATCAATAATCACCTTAAACGTAAATGGGTTGAATGCCCCAACCAAAAGACAAAGCCTGGCTGAATGGATACAAAAACAAGACCCCCATATATGTTGTCTACAAGAGACCCACCTCAAAACGAGGGACACATACAGACTGAAAGTGAAGGGCTGGATAAAGATATTCCACACAAATAGAGACCAAAAGAAAGCAAGAGTAGCAATACTCATATCAGATAAAGTAGATTTTAAAACAAAGGCTGTGAAAAGAGACAAAGAAGGAAACTACATAACGATCAAAGGATCAATCCAAGAAGAAGATATAACAATTATAAATATTTATGCACCCAACATAGGAGCACCGCAATATGTAAGACAATTACTAACAAGTATGAAAGGGGAAATTAACAATAACACAATAATAGTGGGAAACTTTAATTCCCCACTTACATCTATGGATAGATCAACTAAACAGAAAATTAACAAGGAAACACAAACTTTAAATGATACAATAGACCAGTTAGACCTAAAAGATCTCTATAGGACACTTCACCCCAAAACAATGAATTTCACCTTTTTCTCAAGCGCACACGGAATCTTTTCCAGGATAGATCACATCCTGGGCCATAAATCTAGCCTTGGTAAATTCAAAAAAATTGAAATCATTCCATGCATCTTTTCTGACCACAATGCAGTAAGATTAGATCTCAATTACAGGAGAAAAACTATTAAAAAATGCCAACATATGGAGGCTGAACAACACGCTGCTGAATAATGAACAAATCATAGAAGAAATCAAAAGAGAAATCAAAATATGCATAGAAATTAATGAAAATGAAAACACAACAACCCAAAACCTCTGGGACACTGTAAAAGCAGTGCTAAGGGGGAAGTTCATAGCGATACAGGCACACTTCAAGAAACAAGAAGAAAATAAACTAAATAACGTGACTCTACATCTAAAAACTAGAAAAGGAAGAAATGAAGAACCCCAGGTTTAGTAGAAGGAAAGAAATTGTAAAAATTAGGGCAGAGATAAATGCAAAAGAAACAAAAGAGACCATAGCAAAAATCAACAAAGCCAAAAGCTGGTTCTTTGAGAAGGTAAATAAAATTGACAAACCGCTAGCCAGACTCATCAAGAAACAAAGGGAGAAGAACCAAATCAATAGAATTAGAAATGAAAATGGAGAGATCACAACTGACAACACAGAAATACAAAGGATTATTAGGGAATACTATCAGCAATTATATGGCAATAAAATGAATAACCTGGAAGAAATGGAAAAATTCCTAGAAAAGTACACCTTGCCAAAACTGAACCAGGAAGAAATAGAAAATCTGAACAGACCCATCAGAAGCACGGAAATAGAGGAACTAATCGGAAAGCTTCCAGCAAACAAAAGCCCAGGTCTAGACGGCTTCACAGCCGAATTCTACCAAAAATGTAGTGAAGAGCTAACACCTATTCTACTCAAACTCTTCCAGAAAATTGCTGAGGAAGGAAAACTTCCAAACTCATTCTATGAGGCCATCATCACCCTAATCCCAAAACCTGGTAAAGACCCCACAAAAAAAGAAAACGACAGGTAATATCACTGATGAACATAGATGCAAAAATCTTTAGCAAAATTCTAGCAATCAGAATCCCACAACACATTAAGAAGATCATACATCATGACCAAGTGGGCTTTATCCCAGGAATGCAAGGATTCTTCAATATCTGCAAATCAATCAACATAATACACCACATTAACAAACTGAAAAATAAAAATCATATGATTATCTCAATAGATGCAGAGAAAGCCTTTGACAAAATACAACACCCATTTATGATAAAAAACCCTCCAGAAAGTGGGAATAGAAGGGACATATCTCAATATAATATAAGCTATATATGACAAACCCACAGCAAACATTATCCTCAATGGTGAAAAACTGAAAGCATTTCCCCTAAAGTCAGGAACAAGACAAGGGTGCCCACTCTCACCACTACTATTCAACATAGTTCTGGAAGTTCTGGCTACAGCAATCAGAGCAGAAAAAGACATAAAAGGAATCCAAATTGGAAAAGAAGAAGTAAAACTTTCACCATTCACTGATGACATGATCCTCTACACAGAAAACCCTAAAGACTCCACCAGAAAACTACTAGAGCTAATCAATGAATACAGTAAAGTTGCAGGTTATAAAATCATCACACAGAAATAAACTATTCCATTCACTGTTGCAACGAAAAGAATTAAATACTTAGGAATATATCTACCTAAGGAAAAAAAGACTTGTACATAGAAAACTATAAAACACTAGTGAAAGTAATCAAAGAGGACACTACTAGATGGAGAAATATACCGCGTTCATGGATTGGAAGAATAAATATTGTGAACATGAGTATACTACCCAAAGTAATTTATACATTCAATGCAATCCCTATCAAGCTACCAACGATATCTTTCACAGAACTAGAACAAATAATCTCACAATTTGTATGGAAATACAAAAATCCTCGAATAGTCAAAGCAATCTTGAAGAAGAAGAATGGAACTGGAGGAATTAACTTGCCGGACTTCAGGCTCTACTAAAAAGCCACAGTCATCAAGACAGTATGGTACTGGAATAAAGACAGAAATATAGATCAATGGAACAAAATAGAAAGCCCAGAGATAAATCCACGCACCTATGGACCCCTTATCTTTGACAAAGGAGGCAAGAATATTAAATGGACAAAAGACAGTCTCTTTAACAAGTGGTGCTGGGAAAACTGGTCAGCCACTTGTAAAACAATGAAACTAGAACACTTCATAACACCATACACCAAAATAAACTCAAAATGGATTAGAGAGTTAAATGTAAGACCAGATTCCATAAAACTCCTAGAGGAGAATGTAAGCAAAACACTCTCCGACATAAATCACAGCAGGATCCTCCAAGACCCACCTCCCAGAATATTGGAAATAAAAGCGAAAATAAACGAATGGGACCTAATTAAAATCAAAAGCTTCTGCACAGCAAAGGAAACTCTAAGCAAGGTGAAAAGACAGCCTTCAGAATGGGAGAAAATAATAGCAAATGAAGCAACTGATAAAGAATTAATCTCCAAAATATACAAGCAGCTCCTGCAGCTCAATTCCAGAAAAATAAATGACACAATCAAAAAATGGGCCAAAGAACTAAACAGACACTTCTCCAAAGACGACATAAAGATGGCTAACAAACACATGAAAAAATGCTCAACATCCTTCATAATCAGAGAAATGCAAATCAAAACCACAATGAGAAACCATTTCACACAAGTCAGAATGGCTGCTATCCAAAAGTCTACATGCAATAAATGCTGGAGAGGGTGTGGAGAGAAGGGAACCCTCTTACACTGCTGGTGGGAATGCAAACTTGTACAACCACTATGGAGAACAGTGTGGAGATTCCTCAAAAACTGGAAATAGAACTGCCATATGATCCAGCAATTGCACTTCTGGGCATACACACCGAGGAAACCAGAATTGAAAGAGACACGTGTACTCCAATATTCATTGCAGCACTGTTTATAATAGCGAGGACATGGAAGCAACCTAGATGTCCATCTGCAGATGAATGGATAAGAAAGCTCTGGTACATATACACAATGGATTATTACTCAGCCATCAAAGAGAATGCATTTGAATCAGTTTTAATGAGGTGGATGAAACTGGAGCCTATGATACAGAGTGAATTAACCAGAAAGAAAAACATCCATACAGTATGATGTTAGAATTTAGAAAGATGGTAACCTTAAAGAGCAATATTGCATAGGAACCTGGAATGTTAGGTCCATGAATCAAGGCAAATTGGAAGTGGTCAAACAAGAGATGGCAAGAGTGAACGTCGACATTCTAGGAATCAGTGAATTAAAATGGACTGGAATGGGTGAATTTAACTCAGATGACCATTATATCTACTACTGTGGGCAGGAATCCCTTAGAAGAAATGGAGTAGCCATCATGGTCAATAGAAGAGTCCGAAATGCAGTACTTGGATGCAATCTTAAAAACGACAGAATGATTTCTGTTCGTTTCCAAGGCAAACCATTCAATATTACAGTAATCCAGGCCTATGCCCCAACCAGTAATGCTGAAGAAGCCGAAGTAAATTGGTTCTATGAAGACCTACAAGACCTTTTAGAACTAACACCCAAAAAGATGTCCTTTTCATTATAGGGGACTGGAATGCAAAAGTAGGAAGTCAAGAAACACCTGGAGTAACAGGCAAATTTGGCCTTGGATTAAGTAATGAAGCAGGGCAAAGGCTAATAGAGTTTTGTCAAGAGAATGCACTGGTCATAGCAAACACCCTCTTCCAACAACACAAGAGAAGACTCTACACATGGACATCACCAGATGGTCAACACCAAAATCAGATTGATTATATTCTTTGCAGCCAAAGATGGAGAAGCTGTATACAGTTAGTTAAAACAAGACCAGGAGGTGACTGTGGCTCAGATCATGAACTCCTTATTGCCAAATTCAGACTGAAATTGAAGAAAGTAGGGAAAACCACTAGACCATTCAGATATGACCTCAATCCAATCCCTTATGACTATACAGTGGAAGTGAGAAATAGATTTATGGGACTAGATCTGATCGATAGAGTGCCTGATGAACTCTGGACGGAGGTTCGTGACATTGTACAGGAGACAGGGACCAAGACCATCCCCATGGAAAAGAAATGCAGAAGAGTGAAATGGCTGTCTGAGGAGGCCTTACAAATAGCTGTGAAAAGAAGAGAAGCGAAAAGCAAAGGAGAAAAGGAAAGATTTAAGCATCTGAATGCAGAGTTCCAAAGAATAGCAAGGAGAGATAAGAAAGACTTCCTCAGTGATCAATGCAAAGAAATAGAAAAAAACAACAGAATAGGAAAAACAAGAGACCTCTTTAAGAAAATTAGGGATTCCAAGGGAACATTTCATGCAAAGATGGGCTCGATAAAGGACAGAAATGGTATGGACCTAACAGAAGCATAAGATATTAAGAAGAGGTGGCAAGAATACACAGAAGAACTGTACAAAAAAGATCTTCACGACCAAGATAGTCACGATAACGTGATCATTGACCTAGAGCCAGACATCTTGGAATGTGAATTCAAGTGGGCCTTAGAAAGCATCACTACGAGCAAAGCTAGTGGTGGTGATGGAATTCCAGTTGAGCTATTTCAAGTCTTGAAAGAAGATGCTGTGAAAGTGCTGCACTCAATATGCCAGCAGATTTGGAAAACTCAGCAGTGGCCACAGGACTGGAAGAGGTCAGTCTTCATTCCAATCCCAAAGAAAGGCAATGCCAAAGAATGCTCAAACTACCGCACAGTTGCACTCATCTCACACGCTAGTAAATTCTCCAAGCCAGGCTTAAGCAGTATGTAAACCGTGAACTCCCAGATGTTCAAGCATGTTTTAGAAAGGGCAGAGGCACCAGAGATCAAATTGCCAACATCTGCTGGATCATGGAGAAAGCAAGAGAGTTTCCAAAAAACATCTATTTCTGCTTCATTGACTGTGTCAAAGCCTTTGACTGTGTGGATCACAATAAACTGTGGAACATTCTGAAAGAGATGGGAATCCCGGACCACCTCACCTGCCTCTTGAGAAACCTGTATGCAGGTCAGGAAGCAACTGTTAGAACAGGACATGGAACAACAGACTGGTTCTAAATAGGAAAAGGTGTACGTCAAGGTTGTATATTGTCACCTTGCTTATTTAACTTATATGCAGAGTACATCATGAGGAACGCTGGGCTGGAAGAAGCACAAGCTGGAATCAAGATTGCTGGGAGAAATGTCAATAACCTCAGATATGCAGATGACACTACCCTTATGGCAGAAAGTGAAGAGGAACTAAAAAGCCTCTTGATGAAAGTGAAAGAGGAGAGTGAAAAGGTTGGCTTGAAGCTCAACATTCAGAAAACAAAGATCATGGCATCTGGTCCCATCACTTCATGGGAAACAGTTGGGTAAACAGTGGAAACAGTTTCAGACTTTATATTTTGAGGCTCCAAAATCACTATGGATGCTGATTGCAGCCATGAAATTAAAAGACGCTTGCTCCTTGGAAGGAAAGTTATGACCAATCTTGATAGTATATTGAAAAGCAGAGACATTACTTTGCCAACCAAGGTCCGTCTAGTCAAGGCTATGGTTTTTCCCGTGGTCATGTATGGATGTGAGATTTGGACTATAAAGAAAGCTGATCGCCGAAGAATCGATGCTTTTGAACTGTGGTGTTGGAGAAGACTCTTGAGAGTGTCTTATACTGCAAGGAGATCCAACCAGTCCATTCTAGAGGAGATCAATCCTGGATGTTCATTGGAGGGACTGATGCTAAAGCTGAAGCTGCAATACTTTGGCCACCTCATGCGACGAGTTGACTCACTGGCAAAGACTGATGCTGGGAAAGGTTGGGGGCGGGAGAAGAAGGGGACGACGGAGAATGAGATGGCTGGATGTCATCACCGACTCTGTGGACGTGAGATTGAGTGTACTCAGGGAGTTGGTGATGGACAGGGAGGCCTGGTGTGCTGTGATTCATGGGGTTGCGGAGAGTCGGACACGACTGAGCGACTGAACTGAACTGAACTGAACCTTAACCTTGTATATGAGACTGCAAAAGAGACACAGGTATATAGAACAGTCTTTGGGGTGTGGGAGAGGGTGAAGGTGGGATGATTGGGGAGAACGGCATTGTAGCATGTATATTATCATATGTGAAATGAATCACCAGTCCAAGTTCGACACATGATACAGGATGCTTGGGACTGGTGCACAGGGATGACCTGGAGGGAAGATATGGGGAAGAGGGAGGGGGGAGGGGGGTTCAAGAAAGGGAACACAGGTACACCCGGGGCGGATTCGTGTCAATGTATGGCAAAACCAACCAATATATTAATGTAAGGTAATTTGCCTCCAATAAAATAAATTTAAAAATAAATAAATAAATAAATTTTTAAAAAATAAAAAAAAAACAAATATAAATATATTAAAAAAAATAAAATTAAGATCTGTTGACAATCAAATTATGCCCCGTTTTGCTGTCCAATATGATAACCAATAGCCACATATGACTGTTAAATTTTAAATTAGATAAATTTAAATAAATTTACAAATTTATTTTCTTAATTGCACTAGCCACATATTATGTACTAATGGCTAAGTCATATAGGAGAATGGTGAAAAATCTGTGAAAAAAGCAGTTGCATAGCTTCTCTGCTGCTGCTGCTGCTAAGTCACTTCAGTCGTGTCCGACTCTGTGTGACCCCATAGACGGAAGCCCACCAGGCTCCCCCATCCCCGGGATTCTCCAGGCAAGAACACTGGAGTGGGTTGCCATTTCCTTCTCCAATGTGTGAAAGTGAAGTCGCTCAGTCGTGTCCGACCCTTAGCGACCCCACGCACTGCAGCCTACCAGGATCCTCCATCCATGGGATTTTCTAGGCAAGAGTACTGGAGTGGCTTGCCATTGCCTTCTCCAGTAGCTTCTCTAGAGTGAGGTAAATAAAAAAGACACAGAGTTGAGGAAGCTCTTTAAAACACAAAATATTCTTGTAACCAGAATATATAAAAACTTCTACAAATCAACAAGTAGGGTAACATAATAAACAACAGACTTAAGACTCTTAACCTAGAGAATACTTTGCATACAGAAAGGACTAAGTAGCAAAAAGAACTATAGAAAATGAGATTAGTGAGATAACCAGTGGGAAACAACAGCAAGATATTACATTCTAAATGTGATGAGAAAACACACCCGGAGAATTGTAAACGGGAAGTGTCATGGATTGTTATCATTTTTAAGGATCTCTCTGGCTGTGCGCATAGACTGAGGGTTATAAAAGTGGAAACCCAGAGATTAGTGAGGATACAATATTCCTGTGAGAGAGAAAAGAGGTTTGGACTAGATGGGGAAATGTGAAGTTAGACTAGGATCAAGACATATTTGAGAATAGTTCTGATAGTATTTTTTTTTTATTTAAGTATATGAATGGATTCTGGATTAACTAACATAAAAAAATGGAGAAGAATGAATGATTTGAGAGGAATGACTCTATGAATCTAAGTCCTGCTTTGGACTTATTTTGGTAAATATAATCAATTTTTCTGGAAGACATTTGGATATATGAGCTTGAAGATTAAGAGAGTCATAGATAAAGAAAAAGATGTAGGAGCCATCTTAATTTTGTTTAATATGAAGATGTGCAGATGGAATATTCAGAAATATTTGCAAACTACATATCAGATAAGGGAATAATATCCAACATATAGAAGTAACTCATACAACTCAATAACAAAGCAAAATAAAATAATCCAAATTTTAAAAAGATGCACAAAGGACCTGAATAGATGTCTTTTCTAAAGAGTACATACAGTGGTCCAACAGGTACATGAAAAGATACTTAGCCTCACTAATCATCAGGCAAATACAAGTTAAAAAACCACAGCTGGCATCACATCACACCTGTTAAAATGGCTACTATCAAAAAGACAAGCAAACACATGTTGGAAAGGATGTGAAAAAAAGGGAACCCTTATGTACTATTAGTGGGAATGTAAATTGGCACAACCACTATGGAAAACTGGAGTATGGAAGTTTCTCAGAAAATTAAAAGTAAAAATAGCATTTTAGATAGCAACTCTTACTTCTGGTGTATATTTGAAGAAAGTGAAATCACTATCTTGGAGAGATATCTGCACCTCCTATGTTTATTGCAATGTTATTCATGAAACCAAGATCCAGAAATACCCTAAGGGTCTACCAATCAAGCATTGTATAATAAAAATGTGGCCTCTCCCTCTCTATCAATATGCCATATTTTATACACACAATGGAATATTTTTTATTGCTGTTTAGTCTCTAAGTCATGTCCAACTCTTTGCAGCCCATGGATGGTAGCCTGCCAGTCTCCCCTGTCCATGGGATTTTCCAGGCAAGAATACTTAAGTGGGTTGCCATTTCCTTCTCCAAAGGATCTCTCCAACCCAGGGGTCAAACTCTCATCTCCTTCTTTGGTAGGAGGATTCTTTATCACTGAGCCACCAGCAAAGCATAATGGAATATTATTCAGCCATAAAAATAACGAAATTCTGCTATTTGAGACAATGTGGATTAACTGTGAGGGCATTTTGAGGATTGAAAAAAGTCTAATAGAGAAAGATAAAAATTGTAAGATCTCACATACGTATGGGAACTATATAGAAAAAAAAAAAAAAGGCGAACTCATAGAAACAGAGAGTAAAATGATAGTTAAGAGGGCCCAGGAATAGAGGAAATGGGAAGATTTTAAAGGGTACAAACTTACAGTAGTAAGATTAATAAATTATGGGGATCTAATATTCAGAATTGTGTCTATAGTTGTATTATATACTTAAAAATTTCTAAGAGAGTAAATCTTAAGTGTACTTACCACACACATACACAGATACTTGTGTGAGGTGATGGAGGTATTGACTGACTCTCTTATGGCAATCAATTCTAAATTGATTCATATGTATAATTAACACATCATCTGACTGGAACTTAGTGTTATGTGTCTGTTATCTTTCAAAAAGTCATAAAACTGAGGGGGAGAAAAACAACAACAACAAAAAGCACCAATATTTAGTGTGAAGTTTTGGCTTACCCAGTGAGTGCTGATGTTCATTAACTAAAGTGCAGACAGAGAGCCTAACGGGGTATAGTCGATGGGGATGCATGAGTTACATGAGCATATAGCTTAGCAACTAAACCACCAACCACCAACAAGCACAAAAGAAGGAGTAAGTGTGCTGGACCTTCTACTGTCAGTGGAGTGAGAGGGAATGAGAATTGCATGTTAGTGGTATCTCTTCCACTTCTTGTTTCTTGTCTGCCCTCTGCTGCTGCTGCTAAGTCACTTCAGTCGTGTCCCACTCTGTGCGACCCCATAGACGGAAGCCCACTAGGCTCCCCCGTCCCTGGGATTCTCCAGGCAAGAACACTGGAGTGGGTTGCCAATTCCTTCTCCAATGTGTGAAAGTGAAGTTACTCAGTCCTGTCCGACTCTTAGCGACCCTACGGACTGCAGCCTAACAGGCTCTTCCATCCATGGGATTTTCTAGGCAAGAGTACTGGAGTGGCTTGCCATTGCTTTCTCCGTGTCTGCCCTCTGCTTGGTTCTTTTATTCCAAGAGCAATAAAAATGTCAGTACCAGGAGATGACATGAGATGATGTAGTTGCTTGGCATCAAACAAAACAGGCAAAAGCTGGAGAGATTAAGAAAATTGTGTTGCAATTTTTTTTAATTATTTTTTTTTTTTTTGTCTTGCTAGCTATCACTTTTAAGTTGCATTTCTTTTATCCTCCATTTTGATTGTTATCGCCTAGCCTCTTGCCTTTCCCTTTTGCAGTTATTGTTAGTATTTCTGTCATATTCTGTTTTCAGCCTTATTTATGATATTTAAAAGTAATTTTCTGTAGTTATGTTAGTTTGCAATCCTCAAGCTGTTTCCTTAGTTTATCAATTTCTCTTCAACTCTCATTCTACTTTTCTTAAAGATTACTACTTTGAGTCCTTATTTTTTTGATTTCATAATTGGAGCAATTTATTTCTGTAGCATACAATACTTGTTTAAAAAACTAGTGTTTTGATTACTTTTGCTTATTCTTTGAGTTGCATTTTTCTACAGCCTGAATCTTTCATCTTCTTTGCACACATTAGTCGGAGAAGGCAATGGCAAGCCACTCCAGTACTCTTGCCTAGAAAATCCCATGGATGGAGGAGCCTGGTAGGCTGCAGTCCTTGGGGTCGCTATGGGTCGGACACGACTGAGCGACTTCACTTTCACTTTTCACTTTCACACATTGGAGAAGGAAATGGCAACCCACTCCAGTGTTCTTGCCTGGAGAATCCCAGGGATGGGGGAGCCTGGTGGGCTTCCGGCTATGGGGTCACACAGAGTCGGACACGACTGAAGTGACTTAGCAGCAGCAGCAGCAGCAGCAGCAGCACACATTAGTGTCTGTCATTTTGTTATTTTTCTGTATAGTTGCATAATTGTCTTGCCATTCTTAATTTTGCTCTTGTTAAAGTGACTTGCTCTTTCTAAAGTACCTAGTTCAGTTCAGTTCAGTTCAGTCGCTCAGTCGTGTCCGACTCTCCGCAACCCCATGAATCACAGCACGCCAGGACTCCCTGTCCATCACCAACTCCCGGAGTTCACTCAATCTCGTGTCCACAGAGTCGGTGATCCCATCCAGCCATCTCATTCTCGGTCGTCCCCTTCTCCTCCCGCCCCCAACCTTTCCCAGCATCAGAGTCTTTTCCAGTGAATCAACTCGTCGCATGAGGTGGCCAAAGTATTGCGGTTTCAGCTTTAGCATCAGTCCCTCCAATGAACACCCAGGATCCTCTGCAAAACAAATTTGAATTCTTTTAATCCACATGTTTTCAATACAATGTGAGGGCTGGAAATTGTATAAATCTACTCATTTGGAGTCCAAAGGCAAAAACCCCTTCTTGAGGACTTGATTTTGATCTCTCTTTTGAGGGTTTTTTTTTTTTTTCCTGTGTAATGTATAAATGTTCCATTTATATTGGGATATTCTAACACAATGGATGGATACTCTTAACCTTGCAGTAATTTCCCAGTGTTCATGCCTTGTTAAGCCAATGCCTACCCTAGAGTTTATTGTCATTTTTCAGCATCACGTGAGTTCCTTCACTCATCATAACAATTTCAAACATGAAAAGCCTAGGGCACCTATTGGCTTTGATCCAGTTTTTTAAAGTATATGACAGGAGCAGAGAGTCTCACCTGGATTTCTCAATGAGTTTCTTTGTTCGATATTCCTATTTTTTCTGAGGATTCTAGAATATTTACTTTCTCTTCACAGTATTTCTCAGTTACTAGTGTTGTAGGAAAAACTGGCTCCCTTTGGTTATAGTAACTGCATTTTCTCTTTCTGCAATTCTCTCAGACTGAAGAGGGAACATTGTGAGCAGCTGTATTCCTTTTGTCTCTGCTGAGATAGTTCAGTATTGATTCTTAGACATTTTTCAGTGACTTTTCCATGATTATTGGGGAGAATTGCTGGATTTTATCAGCCCATCTTCATTTTAAAGTGTAGATTCTGGGCAGGAAGGGCTTACACTTTTAAAATTAAAAATAATTAATAAAATGCAATATCTAAACAACCCCTTCATGTTTTTCTTGAAATGACACTTAGGATTATTTCATTTCCAGGATACTTCTCTTAGGCCTATACTTTATGAAGTTTTAATTAATATAAACTTAATTTACTATCTTAACAGTAACTTTCACTAGTTTATAGAAATATTTAGACTTACACAGCTTTTGGTTTCAGCTGAACTTTCCTGGAAAAACTACTTTAAGTGGTTCACCAGGATTTAGTTTTTTTCATATATAATAAATGCAGTCCTCCAATTGCCATTAATTTTTTTACAGAGATAATCAAAATGGTTAAAGGTTACTTGTTACAGCTGTGTAACATTAAAAAGAGATAATCAAAATGGTTAAAGGTTACTTGTTACAACTGTGTAACATTAAAAAGAAGAAAGAACACCAATTACAATAATTAGAGAAGGAAATTGAGAGAAAACAGTGATATATATTGGGCTTATTGCTGTTTTGTTTAAAGATACACTTTAGATGATCTATTAAAGATTATTTAATTAAGAGGAATAAGATTTCCTGATCACAGACTTGAGTCAATTTGAACAAAGAAATAGCTATGTTGAAACTGCTGTTCAGTTAATGAGACCAAGGCTGATCCAAACACAATATGAAGAGGAAATATTCAAGTTCTAAACTCAGTCTCCCAGGCTTATTAATTACATGTATAATTATAGAATCTGTACATTTTCCCAAACTGAACCTTATAGTCTCTCTTTACTGAAACACTGTTATTCCAGAAGTTCTTAAAATTTCTCTGTCTGTGATGCCCCTATGTTGTACATTTTTTTTTTTCATGACATCCATAGGCCAAAAGAAATCATCTTTCTGTTTGTTTAATAGGTTAAAAAAAAACTTAAAACTGTTCATATTCTAAAATATACTAGTGATTTGAAAAACGAATGTTCATAAACTGAATTTTATTTTATTCTTAAAATATTCACTAACTTATTAATGGGCTGTGTGTGCCTATTTCAATCCTTGAATTAGATTAGATGTCACCATCCTAATTCCTCTTCCAAGTTGATTTTTGAGTGGCAATTGCTTTTTAAAAATATTTTTTCTATTATTAATGTATTACGAGTTTATTTTCAGAGCAGTTTTAGACGTACAGCAAATTTGAGGGAAATACACAGAGATTTCCTATGTATTTCCTGACCCCACGCATGCAGAACATTCTGCATTATCAACATTCACCACCACAGCATTTGTTTTAATTGATGAATGTATGCTGACAAATCATCCAAAGTCCATATTGACATTAAGGTTAACTTGATGTTGTATATTCTATATGTTTTAACAAATGTATAATGACATAAATCCATCATTATATAATCATTCAGGGGATTTTCACTGCTCTAAAACCCTATGTGATCCAACTGTTAATCTCTCTCCCCTCCCCCCAGTCCCACCAACCAGTAACTTTTTTATTGTCTTTATAATTTGTATAATCCAGAATTTCATATAGTTAAAAACATACAATATATAGATTTTAAAAATTAAATTGCCTTTTACTTAGTAACATGCATTTATGTTTCTTCCATGTCTTTTCATGACTTGATACCTTTTTTCTTTTCAGTGCTGAGTAATATGCCATTGTCTGGATGTACCAACCAAGGAGGATATCTTGGTTGCTTCCCAGTTTTGGCAAATATGAGTAAAATAAAACTCCTGTAGACATCCATTTGCAGGTTTTTCTGTTGACAGAAGTTTTAAACTCTTTTGGCTAAATACTAATGAGCATGACTGTCATATCACATGGTAAGAGTAAGTTTAATTTTGTAAGAAACTGCCAAACTGTGGCAGTGGCATTTTGCATTCTTACCAGCAATGAATGAGAGGTACTGTTGCTCCACATCTTGGCCAGCATTTGGGGCTGTCAGTGCCTAGATATTGGGTGTTCTAATAGGTGTGTAGCAGTATTTCATAGTTGTTTTAATTTGCATTTCCCTGATGATCTATGACATGGAACATCTTTTCATATGCTTATTTGCCATCTGTGTATCTTCTTTAATGAGGAGTCTGTTAAAGTCTTTAACATTTTTAAAATCAGATAGTTTGCTTTCTTATTGCTGAATTTTAAGAGTTCTTTGTGTGTTTTGGATAAAAATTCTTCATCGGATGTATTTTACAAATATTTTCTCCAAACCTGTCTTATCTCCTGATTATTTTAATATTGTCTTTCACAGAGTTTTTAAATTTAATGAAGTCCAGCTTATCAATTCTTTCTTTCATGGATATTGCCTTTGGTATTATATGAAAGAAATCATCACTATATCTAAGGTCATCCATATTTTCTCATATTTACTTTCTAGAAGTTTTATAGTTTTGAGTTTTACTTTTATACCTGTGATCAACTTTGAGTTAATTTTTGTGAAGGGTATAAGGTGTATGTCTACATTGTTAATTATATTTTATCACAAAAATCACTAGAAATCTAGCTTGCAAAAATGCATTATTATTCAAAAGAATGTATCACAATATAATGCTGAAATTGTTAACTTCCTCAAGCTAGTATTTTACACATTGTTCAACAGATGTTCAGCATTGCTGAATTTCCTTTGAAAATTTAACATATCCTACAGCATTTCCATGAGTTCAGATGGTATACTGAAGTGTCACAAAATGCATTTTGGGAATTACGAGTATCTACCATTCTAAAGAGAAGGCAATGGCAAGCCACTCCAGTACTATTGCCTAGAAAATCCCATGGATGGAGGAGCCTGGTTGGCTGTAGTCTGTGGGGTCGCTAAGGGTCGGACACGACTGAGCAACTTCACTTTCACTTTTCACTTTCACACATTGGAGAAGGAAATGGCAACCCACTCCAGTGTTCTTGCCTGGAGAATCCCAGGGATGGGGGAGCCTGGTGGGCTTCCGTCTATGGGGTCGCACAGAGTCGGACACGACTGAAGTGACTTAGCAGTAGCAACCATTCTAAAGGAGATCAATCCTGGATGTTCATTGGAGGGACTGATGCTAAAGCTGAAACTGCAATACTTTGGCCACCTCATGCGACGAGTTGACTCACTGGAAAAGACTCTGATGCTGGCAAAGGTTGGGGGCGGGAGGAGAAGGGGACGACAGAGAATGAGATGGCTGGATGGCATCACCGACTCTGTGGACATGAGTTTGAGTGTACTCCGGGAGTTGGTGATGGACAGGGAGGCCTGGCATGCTGTAATTCATGGGGTCGCGGAGAGTTGGACGCGACTGAGGGACTGAACTGAACTGAACTGAACCATTGATAGAAAAACCTAGGGTCTCAAATGTACAAAAAAATAAATCTACAGACATTATTAAAGCAAAAATACTAAGTAGCAGAAGATATTTGAAGTACAATTTATGGACTGGGAGAAAATATTTGCCAGTGATGTTCCTGACAAGGGCTTAATTTCCAAAATAAAAAAAAATAGCTCGTACAATTCAATAACAATAACAACAACAACAAAACCAACCTACTCAAAAATGGGCAGAAGACCTAAATAGACATTTCTTCAAAGAAGGCATACAGATGACCAACAGGCACATAAAAAGATGCTCAACACTGCTAATTATTAGAGACATGTAAATCCAAATTACAATGCAGTACCACCTCACACCAGTCAGAATGGACATCATAAAATGTCTACAAATAATAAGTGCTGGAGAAGGTGTGGAGAAAAGGAAACTCTCTTACACTGTTGGTAGGAATATAAGCTGGTTCAGCCACAATGAAAAAATGGTATGAAGGTTCCTCAAAAAACTGAAAACAGAGTTAATGTATGATCCAACAATTCCACTCCTGGGCATATATACAGCCAAAAACTATAATTCAAAAGATTCATGAGCTCTATGTTTATAGCAGTAGTATTCACAATAGCCAAGACATGGAAAAAACCTAAATGTCCATCAATATATGAACAGATAAAGAAGATGTACATATATACATACATACATACAATGGAATAGTACTCAGACAAAATAAAAATGAAATGTCATTTACAACAACACAGATGGACCTAGAGATTATTATACTAGGGGAAGTAAGTCAGAAAGACAAAGACAAATACCATATGATATCTCTTACACATGGAATCTAAAATATGTCAAAAATGAACTTATCTAAGAAATGGACTCACACATACAGAAAACAGACTTGTGGTTGCCAAAGAAAAGGAGTGGGAGATGAATGGGAGTTTGGGATTGGCAGATGCAAACTATTATATACAGAATGGATAAACAATGAGGTCTTAATGCACAGAACAAGGGACTATATTCAATATCCTATGATAGACCATAGTGGAAAAGAATATGAAAAATATCTATATATTAATTATTAATATGTATAATTGAATCACTTTGATGTACAGAAGAAATTAACACAACATTGTAAATCAACTGTACTTGAATAAAATAAATTCAAAGCAATTCTACAAAGCAATGATAAAAGAAAATAATTCAACAGGAAAAAAATGAGTAAAGGCCATAACTTTGTAATGAAATATTTCCAAAGTATTTTATAGGAGAAATATATGAAAATGCAATTGATTTCTACAGCAATAAGTGAATACAAAATAAAGCTAATAGATACCATCATATACTCACTGTGGTTACTTAGCAATGCATTGAAATCGTCAACAATTTCTATTTTTCCAAAAGTACAAAATGATGGAATTTTTACATACTACTTGTAGGAGTGTAAACTAATATATGGGCTATGGAAATGAGTTTGGTCATTAGAAATTCACATATTCTGTAAAATGTAACTCTACTCCAAGTATATACTCTAGACATGCATGCTCAAATACACAGATGTTGTTCAATTAAGAAAAACTGGAAACAAACTGAATTTCTAATAAATAAGGAGTTAAATTGTATATTCATGAAATGGCATATTACACAGGAAGGAAATGAGCAATGCTGAACACAGGAAGGAAATAAAAAAATAAAATGTCAAATCAAACACAGACACATAAAACATAGTATGTGAAGCCACTGATATAAATTTCAAAATTAGACAAAATTAAGAGAGATGCCGGCCCCGGCGGCGCAGACGCGACACGAGAGACGCCGGCCCCGGCACAACGAACCACGCAAAGAGGTGCCGCCGAGAGGAGCTACCCCACGCCTGAGGCCAGGGCCGGCGGCCGAGAGGAGCTACCCCACATCCAACAGGCGGTGGCTGCGCGGGAGCAGGAGGGCCGAGAGGAGCTACTCCACGTTCAAGGTCAGGAGGGGCGGCCTTGAGGAGATACCCCTCGTCCAAGGTAAGGTGCAGCAGCTGCACTTTGCTGGATCGGCTGTGAAGAGATTTTCCAAGACCAAGGTAAGAGAAACCCAAATAAGACGGTAGGTATTGTGAGGGGGCATCAGAGGGCAGACAAACTGAAATCATAATCACAGGAAACTAGTCGATCTGATCACATGGACCACAGCCGAATGTGGTCCACTGGAGAAGGGAATGGCAAACCACTTCAGTATACTTGCCTTGAGAACCCCATGAACAGTAACAAAGGGCAAAATGATAGGCTACTGAATGAGGAATTCCCCAGGTCGGTAGGTGCCCAGTATGCTACTGGAGATCAGTGGAGAAATAACTATCGAAGGAATAAAGGGATGGAGCCAAAGCAAAACCAATACCCAGTTGTGGATGTGACCAGTGATAGAAGCAAGGTCCGATGCTGTAAAGAGCAATATTGCATAGGAACCTGGAATGTTAGGTCCATGAATCAAGGCAAATTGGAAGTGGTCAAACAGGAGATGGCAAGAGTGAACGTCGACATTCTAGGAATCAGTGAATTAAAATGGACTGGAATGAGTGAATTTAACTCGGATGACCATTATATCTACTACTGTGGGCAGGAATCCCTTAGAAGAAATGGAGTAGCCATCATGGTCAACAGAAGAGTCCGAAATGCAGTACTTGGATGCAATCTTAAAAACGACAGAATGATTTCTGTTCGTTTCCAAGGCAAACCATTCAATATTACAGTAATCCAGGCCTATGCCCCAACCAGTAATGCTGAAGAAGCCGAAGTAAATTGGTTCTATGAAGACCTACAAGACCTTTTAGAACTAACACCCAAAAAGATGTCCTTTTCATTATAGGGGACTGGAATGCAAAAGTAGGAAGTCAAGAAACACCTGGAGTAACAGGCAAATTTGGCCTTGGATTAAGTAATGAAGCAGGGCAAAGGCTAATAGAGTTTTGTCAAGAGAATGCACTGGTCATAGCAAACACCCTCTTCCAACAACACAAGAGAAGACTCTACACATGGACATCACCAGATGGTCAACACCGAAATCAGATTGATTATATTCTTTGCAGCCAAAGATGGAGAAGCTCTATACAGTTAGCAAAAACAAGACCAGGAGCTGACTGTGGCTCAGATCATGAACTCCTTATTGCCAAATTCAGATTTAAATTGAAGAAAGTAGGGAAAACCACTAGACCATTCAGATATAACATCAATCAAATCCCTTATGATTATACAGTGGAAGTGAGAAATAGATTTAAGGGACAAGATCTGATAGATAGAGTGCCTGATGAACTCTGGACGGAGGTTCGTGACATTGTACAGGAGACAGGGACCAAGACTATCCCCATGGAAAAGAAATGCAAAAGAGCGAAATGGCTGTCTGAGGAGGCCTTACAAATAGCTGTGAAAAGAAGAGAGGCGAAAAGCAAAGGAGAAAAGGAAAGATATAAGCATCTGAATGCAGAGTTCCAAAGAAGAGCAAGGAGAGATAAGAAAGACTTCCTCAGTGATCAATGCAAAGAAAAAGAGGAAAATAACAGAATAGGAAAAACAAGAGACCTCTTTAAGAAAATTAGAGATTCCAAGGGAACATTTCATGCAAAGATGGGCTCGATAAAGGACAGAAATGGTATGGACCTAACAGAAGCAGAAGATATTAAGAAGAGGTGGCAGGAATACACAGAAGAACTGTACAAAAAAGATCTTCACGAGCAAGATAGTCATGATAACGTGATCACTGACCTAGAGCCAGACATCTTGGAATGTGAAGTCAAGTGGACCTTAGAAAGCATCACTACGAACAAAGCTAGTGGTGGTGATGGAATTCCAGTTGAGCTATTTCAAGTCTTGAAAGATGATGCTGTGAAAGTGCTGCACTCAATATGCCAGCAGATTTGGAAAACTCAGCAGTGGCCACAGGACTGGAAGAGGTCAGTCTTCATTCCAATCACAAAGAAAGGCAATACCAAAGAATGCTCAAACTACCGCACAATTCCACTCATCTCACACGCTAGTAAAGTCATGCTCAAAATTCTCCAAGCCAGCCTTCAGCAGTATGTAAACCATGAACTCCCAGATGTTCAAGCAGGTTTTAGAAAAGGCAGAGGCACCAGAGATCAAATTGCCAACATCTGCTGGATCATGGAGAAAGCAAGAGAGTTTCCGAAAAACATCTATTTCTGCTTCATTGACTATGCCAAAACCTTTGACTGTGTGGATCACAATAAACTGTGGAACATTCTGAAAGAGATGGGAATCCCAGACCACCTGACCTGCCTCTTGAGAAACCTGTATGCAGGTCAGGAAGCAACAGTCAGAACTGGACATGGAACAAGAGACTGGTTCCAAATAGGAAAAGGTGTACGTCAAGGTTGTATATTGTCACCTTGCTTATTTAACTTATATGCAGAGTACATCATGAGGAACGCTGGGCTGGAAGAAGCACAAGCTGGAATCAAGATTGCTGGGAGAAATGTCAATAACCTCAGATATGCAGATGACACTACCCTTATGGCAGAAAGTGAAGAGGAACTCAAAAGCCTCTTGATGAAAGTGAAAGAGGAGAGTGAAAAGGTTGGCTTGAAGCTCAACATTCAGAAAACAAAGATCATGGCATCTGGTCCCATCACTTCATGGGAAATAGATGGAAAAACAATGGAAACAGTGTCAGAATTTATTTTTTTGGGCTCCAAAATCACTGCAGATGCTGATTGCAGCCAGGAAATTAAAAGATGCTTGCTCCTTGGAAGGAAAGTTATGACCAAACTTGATAGTATATTGAAAAGCAGAGACATTACTTTGCCAACCAAGGTCCGTCTAGTCAAGGCTATGGTTTTTCCCGTGGTCATGTATGGATGTGAGAGTTGGACTGTGAAGAAAGCTGATCGCCGAAGAATTGATGCTTTTGCACTGTGGTGTTGGAGAAGACTCTTGAGAGTGTCTTATACTGCAAGGAGATCCAACCAGTCCATTCTAGAGGAGATCAATCCTGGATGTTCATTGGAGGGACTGATGCTAAAGCTGAAGCTGCAATACTTTGGCCACCTCATGGGAAGAGTTGACTCACTGGAAAAGACTCTGATGCTGGGAAAGGTTGGGGGCAGGAGGAGAAGGGGACGACAGAGAATGAGATGGCTGAATGGCATCACCGACTCTGGACATGAGTTTGAGTGAACTCCGGTTGTTGGTGATGGACAGGGAGGCCTGGCGTGCTGTGATTCATGGGGTCGCGAAGAGTCGGACACGACTGAGTGACTGAACTGAACTGAACTGAACAATGCTATATATTTTGATCTGGGAGATAGATACACAATGTTCACTTTGTAGTAACTTGTTTAACTGCAAGTTTTGCTTTACACTCTTTTTTATGAATGTATTATGTGCCTCAATTTAAAAAATAAATGGTTAAAAAACTAGGAAATACAAAATCAAAATGTTAAGAATGGATTAAAATGGAATTCAGTATCTTTTTTTTTTTTTAAGAATTAGGTGAAAAGTTTAGATAGAAAAACTTAGCATTTAAAATTTTGAGTGAAGCGAGATGATTAGTAGTTGCATTTTCTACATTTCTGCTGTGTTTTTCCTCAAGATGTATCAACAATAAAAAAACAAAGAATCAAAACAGGCCACGTATACTAACAAAGCACACTTATTCTCTAATACCTTCTGTAGTTGTCCCTACTGTATAGTATAATGATGTTTTTATTGGTAGTTTTTACATGTTTTGCAGGTTGTAAAGTCACATGAGACAAAAGCAAAAGAGTTTTCTGCAGATTAATGGATTGTATTACTATCTAGAGTAGAATGCATAATAGAAAAGGGAGGAATGGCAGGTCTAATTGGTAAAAGCAGAACAAACTTGAGAAGATGCCTGTGGAAATAAATTACATTGCTCTGATCAGGCTGTTTCACCATTACAGAAAAGTTAGAAGAAAAGTTTAATTTTATTTAAAATTAATTTGTTAGGCTACAGGGGGGGAAGATCTATACTTTGCAAGTGAATATAAGATGTAAATTTTATAAGTGCTTGTAACCCAATGAAACAAGTATAATCAATTGTTATTACCTAGGCTTTAACTGTCTTCATCACATAATTTTGACTGATGGGCTAAAATTAGTAAAAAATTTTAAAAATATTTTTAAATTTCTGGAATGGGAAAGTAGTTTTACTGTACACTATGTGTGTGCATGTGTTCAGCCATATCTGACTCTTTGTGAACCCATGGATTGTATGTAGCCTGCCAAGATCCTCTGTCCATGGAATTTTCTAGGCAAGAATACTGGAATGGGTTGCCATTGTCTACTCCAGGGGGTCTTCCTGACCCAGGGATCATACCAGTGTCTTTTGCATCTCCTACATTGTCAGGCAGATTCTTTATTATTGTGCCACCTGTGAAGCCTATTGTATCACAGACACACTGAAATCACACATTAAAAAAAAATTAATAAGATTTTTTTTCTTGAAAACAGCCATACAACCTCCACCTGCCAATTTAGAAGAGGCAGAAGTTGTGGGATGGATCCCTGGGTCAGGGAGATCCTCTGGGGTAGGAAATGGCAACCTACTCCAGTGTTCTTGCTTGGGAAATCCCATGGACAGAGGAGCCTGGTAGGCTCACAACGAGTTAAACACTACTGAGCAACTGAACATGTACATACAACCTAAAGCAAAATTTTAAAATGTTTTATATATTGATAATGTAAATATTTAAAATAAAATACAAGTCTTTCTTTTACTTGTGTTATAATCTGTTCTAAGACTTTTTCTGTAGCCCTCCTGCAAAAGTGGCCATGCTCAGAGTAATGTCTTTCAATTAAACTCTATTAATTCTGGTAGTAGGTTGAACAAGATCAGGGTTTGAAGAGCAAATGGACTGGTGTAAAGCAGTTGTGCATAGCTTCGGTCAGCCCATAGGTAACTTTTTTGTTTGTTTTTGAAAATTTAAAGGAAATTCTTCCTTTTTTATCAAAGGGAGTTTGGCTTCATCCCACCCCCCATCACTCCACTCCATACCTACTTCCCATAAGCTGGGTGCCTTGTGCAGTATACAGTATGCAAAATCATACTTGATTACTCTGAAGTTGAGGGACTCCAGGTTCAAGATCTATTTTATGATGGTATTTTTTTTTAAGTCACTGTTAATTTGACAAGTTAGGTTAAATCTTATATATAAATATATATATGAATGAAATTGTTTGCTTAAAAACACACAAATTAAAAAAAAAAACTTCAGGCTAATTAATTTAGTAAAAGTTCAACTAAATATTTTAATGTGAAATACTGTTTTCAACAATTATTGTTTATACTAATGGATCAAACTCTTCTGTTTCCATCTCTCTTAATAAGTTTAGTATCACAATTATGTTGTAGTGCAATTTATTTTGCCAAGATTTCCTTTTAATATTATGAATTCTGTTGCTTGTGATATGACACTTTTGTTAAAAATGAATACTTTTACATGAAGTGATGTACATGATACAAGTTGTGTGTCTTACAGGAAAGCAATATGATCATACCTCTAAGTCCTATTGAGGACTTTTATTTCCTATTTTAAAAGCAAAAATATTTTATGGCACCATAAACAGCATGTAATAAATACTTTTCATGATGTGACTATGTGAATACTGGTCCCAATAAATATACTATTGTCCTAAAACTCACAGCTCATTAGAGAAATGCTTCCAGTTTGTAAACAAATATGCAAGCCATCAAACTTTAAGGCCAAACTTGATCAGCAGAAGAATTTTAATTAGAAATGGCTCAAATCCCAGATCACAGGTATGAAAAAAAAAATACTATAAAATGTGAGCTTTGAAACAGAAGGAAATTTTATTTCCCTGATTTCTTTAAGCTATTCCATCTATAATATATTGTTCTTGGCTTCTTGGAAGGAGACTAAAAGCAAGAATGCTTGACTGATTAGGATTGTTCCCACAGGAAATAATAGATGTCTGTTACTAATTATAGCATCAAATGCAAAACAAGAAGTGATTTTTTATTTCTATTTTTGATGCCAGATTATTAAGGTAGGTGAAAATTAAATTTGCTTTTCAGATGACAGCAAGGAAAATTTCACTATGTCAGATCACTGGTTATTCTCTACTAATTTTCAACACATTCTATAAGGTAATATAAAGTACTTAAATGTTAGTTTTTGCAGAATCTTGTTTCTGAGTAAATATACTCCATTGTTTTTTAGAACGATGATGTCTTTCAATTTTTTGACTGAGAAACACACACAAAAATATATTTTCCATCATGATGTAGCATATATGTATGAATTGCATGTGTGTGCATAAGCAAAAGTTCATACACACAGACTGAATGGCTTTTATAGGTGTAAAAAGGTTACATATAATCTGCACTATGCTCCTGGAGGCTCAGATGGTAAGAATCTGCCTGCAACACTGCAATTCAGGAGAGGCAGGTTTGATCTCTGGGACAGGAAGAGCCCCTGGAAAAGGGAATGGCAAACCACTTCAGTATTCTTGCTTGGAGAATTCCAAGGACAGAGGAGCCTGGCAGGCTACAGTCCCTGGAGTCACAAAGAGTCATACATGACAGAGAGACTAACACACACATGCTATTTTATCTATTCTATAATTTTCATTAATAATAATACCATTTTATTATTTTTCATTAAGAAAAAATAAGATCTCAAACCTCCTCAAAGTAATGTTACTGAGTTTACTAGCAGTTTGAAAAACATCCCCTTTCTCTTTCCCAGCTGGAACCATGGTGGGTGCAGAAGAGAAGAAAAAGAAGGTTCCTATTGTGCCAGAAGCCCTTAAGATAAAGGGAAAGGATTTCAGAGAAATTAAGATCAAGTGCCTTAGAAAGAAATTTCCCCAAAAGATGCTTGTAAAGGCAAGGAGGAAGCTTATCCATGAAAAAGCTAAGCACTTCACAAGGAAAACAGGCAGATGTGAACTGCATTTGAACTGAAATTTGAATGGCTATAGTGGCAAAATAAGCCTGCAACTTCTATGTACCCATGGAACCCAAATTGACATTTGTCATTAGGATCAGAGTTATCAATGAAGTGAGCACAAAGTTTCCGAAGGTGTTGCAGCTTCTTTCCCTTTGTCAGATCTTCAATAGCACTTTTGTGAAGTCCAACAATGTTTCAGTTAACAAGCTGAGAATTGTGGAATCATCCATTGAATCAGTTCAGTTCAGTCGCTCAGTTGTGTCTGACTCTTTTCGACCCCATGAATCACAGCATGCCAGGCCTCCCTGTCCATCACCAACTCCTGGAGTTCATTCAAACTCATGTCACCCAAATCTGAAGTCCATAAATGAATTGATCTACAGCATGGTTATTGAAAAATCTACAAGAAGCAAATTGCCTTGGTGGATAATGTGTTGATTTCTCAACCTCTTGGCAAATATGACCTCATCTGCATTGAGTATCTGGTCCATGAGATCTGTACTGTTGGAAACTGTTTCAAAGAAGCAAACAGCTCTTATGGCCCTTTAAATTGTCTTCTCCATGAGGCAGAATGAAGAAAAAGACCCCCTATCTTGTAGAAGCTGGAGATGTTGGCAACCAGTAATATCAGATCAACAGGCTTATTAGAAGGATGAAGGAAGCTATCTACCATGATTATTTTTGCAGTCTGGTCAGCTAATAAATACTGATTGCTTTCAAATTGGAAAAAAAAGAAAAGAAAAACATCCCTTTTGACAAACCTAAATTTGTGCTGTTTAGTTTAATGCTTCAGAGCATGTGCCTTCCATAGCAAGGAACACTCAATAAACACTAATGAATGAATGATGCTTAACATTTCTCTGTTGCATTCACAATCTAGCTCTACCTTTCTGAGAAAACATCTCTGTACTTTATGGGGATTTGGGGTATTTTCCAAACTCCCCAAGATTCATTTACATCCACTCTCTTGAGTTACTTCTACAGGGAGTTGTTGCAGTTAAGTGTTCATTTTATTACTTTATTTATTTATTTTTAAGAAAGGGCACACCTTAAGGCTGAAGCAGGGCAAGACAGAACTGTATTTTAATTCTAACTCTACCATGTATTATTTGTTAATTTCTGAGATTGCTTTCTTATTTACAAATCTATACTAACAATTGATATCCATGTTTGTTATACAGATTAAATTTTATGATGAATACAAAGCACTAAATTTCAAAAATGTCAAAAAATATTAAATGATGTTAACTCTAATGGCTGTCTTGCAATATACAGCACTTCTGCAAATAATTTTGTTTGTGTTCTGTTGGCCTTCTTGCTTTATCAGATCTTTCTTCCTTTTATTTTAGTCTTATAAACTGAAGCAATTTAACCAACTTCCATGAACCCATTGACATGACTCCTGTTCTTTGATTTAAACAATTTATCTATAAAACGTATGATCATGATCTTAACTTTATCATGTCAGAAAAACATTGGTAATAATGCTAATAGTGATAGATTACATGGAATTTTCTACAAAGTCACACATGTATAACTCTATTCAGTTCAGTTCAGTCGCTCAGTAGTGTCCGACTCTTTGTGACCCCATGAATCACAGCACGCCAGGCCTCCCTGTCCATCACCAACTCCCAGAGTTCACTCAAACTCATGTCCATCGAGTTGGTGATGCCATCCAGCCATCTCATTCTCTGTCGTCCCCGTCTCCTCCCACCCCCAATCCTTCCCAGCATCAGACTCTTTTCCAGTGAGTCAACTCGTCGCATGAGGTGGCTTAGACACATACAAAAATAAGTCATCTTTGAGGGGGAATACCAAAGGGAATTATAGGATCAGTATTTTGCACTCATTCAACAATTATTTCCCATGCTTCAAAAAACAGAAACTCTGTATCTGGCTACTTTCCAAAAACAAAAAAATATGTATCTAGCAAAAATAAAGGAAGAAGGGTATTCCATTAATATTTCCTCAAATACAAACCTGACATGGAACTACTGCATCTTACAAATCCTGTACTGTGTTCTCAATTTTTAATTCTGCACTTGAGAGATGTCAGCCTTCTGACTCTGACTACGACAGAGTAGCTTATTTCAGACCAAACAGTCCATATGAATAATGATTAAGAATTTAAAAAAAAAAATTATTTAAAGACAGTAGAGAGTGACCAGGACAGCTCGGCCTTGTGCCAAAATCACAAAGAGGGAAATAATTCATTGAAAGAATCAGATTTTTTACTACTTCTTCGACTTGGGGCATTGACTGGTTCTTTGTTTAGGCTTTTTATACTCATCATAATTATTTAGAGATTAATCTATTTTGCTGGCTTATCCATTCATCTGCTGATGACATTTGTTCTTTTACCAGTATTTGGCTATTATATTATATTTGTCTATTATATGGTTAATTCCCATGGGAAGTGATAGATGCTCGGTTGTGTCCAGCTCTTTGTGACTCTATGGACTGTAGCTTGCCAGGCTCCTCTGTCCATGGGATTTTCCAGGCAATAATACTGGAGTGAGCAACAATTCCCTTCTCCAGGGGATCCTCCCAAACCAGGGATCAAACCCAGGTCTCCTACATTGCAGGCAGATTCTGAGCCACCAGTGAAACCCACTATATTATATTTTTAAAGTTGCTTTAAACATTTGGGGAAAGTCTTTCTTTTAAGGAATTGTCCATTTCATATAACTTGTAGGATTATGGACAAAAAGTTGTTCATAATTATAACAGACAGTCTTATAGAATCTATAATCCTACCTCTTAATGTTCTTGCCCTGTATAATTCCTTCCCTTGCTGCATGGACAAGACCTGTGACATTCTTTTAGCCAATAGCACAAGGCAAAATTTAGTGCAGAAAGAATTGTGCAACTGTAAAATTTCCCTCATAAATCTGAGGCAGAGTATTTCTTTTAGGCAGGAAAATGAGGCAATCATAGGTTCACCTCATTTGTTTCCCATCTCCCAAGGATCACTTTCTTAGTATCCACTGTCATGAAAACCCTTTTCCTCCCTATATTTTATTTTATTTTTTCTTGTGGAAGGATAAATCTGGCCCCTGTTCCTCCATCTTGGTCAGAGGCAGAAGTCCTCTTATATGTTTTGAAATATAAATTTTTGAGAGAATTATGTCTGCCTCTGAATCTTGTTCATAGAATTTTATTATGGTTTGTTGAAGTAAAACTATAAAGTAGTGCCATTGCATATCATAAACATTTATAATTAAGTAAAAATTCAAGTTTTCATTTTCGTATCAGTTAAACATTTAAACTTATACTAAAAAAATAATGATTGTATGGCTCCTGTTGTTCAGTTCTTCAGTCATGTCCAACATGTTGAGACCCCATGGACTGCAGCACAGCAGGTATTCCTGTCCTTCACGATCTCCTGGAGTTTGCTGGAACTCATGTTCATTGTTTTTTCTACCTTCTTTTACCAGTCTGATACCTTTATTTATTCATTTTCTTAGATGCTTCTATTTTAATATCCTCTTAAAATCTGTAATAGGTGTTGGATGTCTCTGTGTCCTCTCCTCTGTTGATGATGCTGAATCAGTACATAGGGGCCACAGAGGAAAAAAATTCTCATTATACACTGTACATTTCAAAGACTGAAGACACAACCAAACTTAAAGACTGCTTTGGGAATGTTATTCACTGATTTAAGAACCTGAAATAAACAAACAAAAAAAGTCTAGTGCAGTTCTACAGACAGAGATAATTTTTTTCTCCAAATGCCCAGGCCCCTGGTGGAATAAATCTCCCTGAATACTTTTTGTTTAAATTGCCTCATCTATTAAAGATAGAAGCCCATTGTGGGGCTGTGACTGTGGTACTCAGCACAGACAGACACAATGACAAATATTATGTGCACAATTAGCCCTGCAGTTTACTATAGTTGTAGCAGATTGATATAAATAATTTAATACTGAAGGGATTCTATGTTGTTGCTTAGTTGCTAAGTCATGTCTTACTCCCTTGTGATCCCATAGACTGTAGCTCACCAGGCTCCTCTGTCCATGGGATTTCCTAGGCAAGAATACTGGAGTAGGTTGCCATTTCCTTCTCCAGGGGATCTTTACAACCCTGCGTTTGAATCCACATCTCCTGCTTGGCTGGCAGATTCTCTACCACTGAGCCACATGGGAAGCTGTAATAATTAAGCTCTAACTATATATTTTTTTCTTAAGTTTATGTTCACTTATAGCTATGGAACCAAGAAACACCCTGTGGGGTCATCCCCCAGGTAAAGGTCTCTCCATGTCCCCTGTCTCCTGTTTGTAGAACAGCTGAAATCTCTCAGGCTTCCCTGAGTCAAAAAAGAACAGGCTCAAGCAGTTAATGATTAGGAAATTAGAATCACAGATTCACTGTCTAATGTACATTCCTGAGTTGTTTTACAGACACTATAACTGCCACCAGAGGGAAAAAGCTGACTGCACAACCAGACTGCATCCATTACATAAGCTGTTCCATCTTGAGCAGTATTGAGTCTATGGCTAGCACAATTCCAAGAACTGGCCTTAAAAGGATGGGATTAATAGTATTTTTCACAATAATCTACACATTTATGGGTATTAAAATGATTGTAGCTTGCTCTATCCATACATGTTAGTGGGCAATTAAAACTGTCAGCAAAGAGATTCTTCAAATCCAGGTCAATGTCTTTTTTTCTAAGACTTCAATACCCTTTCTCAGCATGAAGCAGTTATAGGAGACAGACCTTTGTCCCTAATCCCATAGAAACAAAATGAAATGATATCTTCTGGGGGTGGGTGGGGGGATTTGTAAGCAGCTGTTTGCAGGGAACTACCCTCAGCAAGAAATCCCTTTTCCTCGTCACTTTAGCAATGCTATATTGCAACTAAACTTAAACCAGGCATCTCTATTCTCTGCTCATCTCCAGTCCAAGCACACTTTTCAAATAATTTGATCACACAATACCTTACATAACTTGTTTTTTCTTCCTGTAGATCAAAGAAATAAACATGAAGAATAATGTAATTAACAGAAGACCAAACATTTTCTTAGCTTCCCCTTCAGTAATCTTATGAAAAAACTGTGTGAACAAACTGTGAGCAAGGTTGGCATCTAAAGAAAGGTCATAAGTTAACAAGCTTGCATTTAGTGGGGGTGGCAATGGCTCTGCCCTCTGTCTCAATGATTAACTGAGATTTACTTCCACTTTTCCCTTTAAAATTTTCATAGCCAAGCAGAATCTTCAGAGATGGTTTATGGGTGGATACTGAGTTCACCATCTCTCTAGACTTACAGTGATCTTATTAAAAGCAACTTTCTTTTCTACCAAAAACTGCCTCTTGGGTATTGATTTTTCAGTGGCAAGTAGCCAGACATGAGTTCAATAATAGCTAAAAAGTTATAACCATCTTATAATTACTATTTAACTTTATTCAAGAGAGACCTAAAGTTTTCCATTAGCTATCATTTACAAAATCAACTAATAAATTATGGTTAATTATTTGCTGGAATAATTAGTTAACTAATTAACTAACTCATTAAGTTGTCAATTAAACTTATCATAGAGCAAATAGAACTGCTTGTGGAAAACCATGGTGTTAAAAGTAAAGACATGCAGGGAATACTCTTCATAGAATAGAAATGATAGACTCATGCTTGACAAGAGAAAAAATATTACTATCACTGGACTTCTTTTCCCTTAAGCTTTTTAGACCAAGACTAAGGATTTTTTTTAATAAGTCATAGGAGAGTTTCTTCCAGCGGGTAAAAATAACAAGTTTCAGAATATAGAGTAAGTGAAAAATTTGTCAGCTCTGAAAATTTTTATTTTCAGGAACACTTGATATTATTATATTTTAATTAGTGTGTGAACATTTAAAAAATTATTTTAAAACAACTTGCATATGTCATTTACCATAATATGAAATACTTGGACATACACAGAGTTTCTTTTTTAAAAAAATAATATTAAATTACTGTTATTTTAATAGTAGTGTGCCCTGTTGGCTCAATTTCAATACATTAGGTAAGTGTAGTAGTTTATCAATCCAGTGACAAAGAAAGTGACAAAATTATTAACACGTTCAAAATTTCATATGTTAACTTTTTATCACTACAATGGGAGAAAAAAGTAAACGATCAGATTTGTAAATGCATTAAACACAAATTATATCTTTATATCTTTGTAAGTTTTATGCTCTTCAAAGATAATGATAAGCATTATTATGTAAAATGTCATTATGTAATAAGAAAAATCTGTATTATGTTATTATTTATAATTGCTACATAATTATATAATTCTTTTTTCATTTATCACTTTCAAAAAGTATTATATGAATATGGCAGACTGTGCATAAATACTATCCTTTTCAGCCAACATTCCTTGAAATAATATAAAATGAACTTTAAGAAGAAAATATTTCCATAGCAGCACTGAAAAAGAAACCTATGATCAATGGAATAAATATATTAAGGAGATATATATCACAGCCTGAAAAACTCAAGATAGGAAAAATATGCAGGTGCAAATATGGAGATAAAACATTTTCTCTTTGATGCCTCAATTCATTTTCTTTTGCTTTTTCCTCTTGCACATTTTTGAAATATAGCATAATACAGGAAAATGCTGAAATCATACCTGTACAGCTGAACAAATTTTCGCAAAATGAACTCATGCATGTAATCAGAACCCAGAGAAACGAGCCCACTATTACCAGTATCCCAGCATACTTACTAGTATCTCCCTCCAGCTACTAATCTCACCAGCAATAACTATTTCCCTTCTGGAAACGAGACTGTGGTAACTCATTGTGTTTTATATTTGCTTGAATAAGCTACAGTTTTCACATACTTATTGGCCATTCTCTTCTGTGAAATCATAGTCAAATATTTTTTGCATTCCTAAAATTGGATTGGCCTGCCCAGGGATACTTTATGTCCTATTACTGTTTGTGACTTCATTTTTTACTTCATTAATATTGTCTTTTGATAAGCAGAGGTTTTTAATTTCAGTGACATCCAGTTTGTGGATAATGATTTTTATGTCTTTTTAAGAAAAATGTTACTTGAAACTGCTGCAGATATATTATCATACAATTGGTCACAATAGTCATTTCTAATCATTTTGATATCTTGAGTATCTGTTGCAATGTTATTTTTAATTTATGATATTCATAATATGTCTTTTCTCCCTTTTTTTCTCAATTAATTTCTCTAGAGGTAAGTTAAATGTGTTGTTTAAAGGACCAGTGTTTAGTTCATTTTATCAAATGTATATTTTCTATTCTGTTTAATCTTCTATTATTTTACTATATCTTTACTTGAATTTATTTGTGCTTAATTCATTTTTTCCCACCAGTTTCATAAGCTAGAGCCCTTTATATTTTTATTCAAACTTTTATTATTTTTTATTTTATTCATTTAGAGATATGACTTTTTCTCTGAACACTGGCTTAGTTGCATCTCCCAAATGTTCATGTGTTTTAATTCCATTATCACTGAATTCAAAATGGTTTCTAACTTGGCTTGTGTTTTGTTTTGTTTTTTTTCATTTGACCCATGGGTACATAAAAATAAGTGCCTTAATTTTCTCACATGTGGGGAATTTTAAGTTACCTATTAGTGAGATCTGAATTAATTCAGTGTTCAGTAATACTTGGTAAACATATCCTGTATTATAATTCTCTGTAGTGTACCATTTTGTTTCCTTTCTCATTTTCCTATTCATGTACTTTAAAGACATTCTTATAGTGACTACTGTGGGGATTACAATTAACATCCTAAATTTATAACAATTGAGATTGAATTGATATTAAATTTAACTTCAATAGCATACAAAAACTATTCCTATTCATCTTTGTTTTTTCCCCTTTATACTGTTATTGTCACAACTTACCTTTACAAACACTGTGTGTGCTTGTTAATGTAGTATTATAATTATTGTTTTATACATTTTCCCTTTAAATTGTATAGGAAGTAAATAGAAGATTTACAAGCTAAAAAATAAAATATTGACTTTTATGTTTACCTATAGTGTTATCTTTACCAGAGCTCTTTATTTATTCATATATCTTGGAGTTAGTGCTCATTATCTTTTGTTTCAGCCTGGACTCCTGATGGCATTTCTTATAGGATAGATCTACTAGTGAAAAAATACCATAGTTTTTGTTTAGCTATTTGTCTAACTATTCTAATTTCTCCTTCATTTTTGAAGGACAGTTTTGTAAGATATGGCATATCTCATTTTATTGCACTTTGATTTATTGCAGTTCACAAGTGTTTCTTTTTTAAAAAAATTGAAGGTTTGTAGGAATCCTGCATTGAGCAAGTCTATTAGTGTCAGTTTTCCATCAGTATTATTTTTAAATTAAGGCATGTATGTATTTTTATAGACATAATGCTATTGGACACTTAATAGACTATAATATAGTGTCCACATAAGTTTTGTATGCACTGGAAAATAAAAAATATTTGTGTGATTCACTTTATTGTGATATTTTCTTTATTGTGATGGTCTGGAATTTAATATACACTATCTCTGAGGTTTGCCTGTGTAGGATTGTTGGTTGACAGATTTTTTTTTTTTCCCACTTCACCACCTTAAAACTGTCATTCCACTCACTTCTGGCATCTAAGATTATAGATTAGAAATATGCTGTTAATATTGAGGATTCCTTGTAACTCATTTCATTGGTTTGCAGGCTCTTTACCACTAGGGCCACCTGGGAAGTCTGTTATTATTTTACTATATCTTTATTTCCACTATCTTTGTGCTTAATTTGATGTATTCAAGATTATAACCTTGTCTCCACTTTTGAAAAGTTGATTATAATGAGTCATAGTTTGTGGATCTCTTTGAATTTACTCTGTTGGAGTTCATTTAACTTCCTGAAAATGTAGATTTGTGTGTGTGTGTGTTTGGTTCTGAGTGTGTCTGTTTTAGATTATTTTTATAATTTTTATAATTATGCCATTATTTTTCCAGATGCTCTTTCTGTCCTTTCATCTATTTCTTGTTCTTCTAGGATTCCTATTATGTCTATATTAGTATGTTTAATGATGTCCCCCACGTCTCTTGGGCTTCCCTTGTAGTTAAGTTGATAAAGAATCTGCTTGCAGTGCAGGAGACCCAGGTTTGATCTCTGGGTCAGAAAGATCCTCTGGAGAAGGAAATGGCAACCCACTCCAGTATTCTTGCCTGGAGAATCCATGGACAGAGGAGCCTGGCAGGCTACAGTCTATGGGGTCCCAAGAGTTGGAGGTGACTTACTGACTAAACCACCACCACCCATTTCTCTTAGACTGTGCATTTTTTTTCCTCCATTCTTTTTCCTTTATGCTCCTGAGACTAGACAATTACTCTGTCTTCAGGTTCTCTTATACATTATACTGTCTGCTAAAGTCTACTACTGAACTTTTCTGGTAAATTTTTCATTTGTTACTATACATCTCAGTTTCAGTATGTCTGTCTTTTTTTCTTTTACACATTTTTAAAAAATTTCTCTTCACATTCTGTGTTTTTCATATAGTGTTCTCTTGGTTTCCTTTAGTTGTTTGGCTGTGGTTTCCTTTAGCTCTTTGAGCATATTTAAGATAGTTGATTTAAAGTATTTGCCTAATAAGTCAGTCCAATGTCATAATTTCTTAAAAACAATCTTTGTGAATTTTTATGTGAGTGTGTTACATTTTCTTGTTAAGGAAATGTTTTCTTTGTTGAAAACTTGCTATTTTGAATATTATAATGTGGTAACCCTGGAAATACAATTATTTCCTTCTTCACAGTTTTTGTATATTGCTTTCTATGCCCTGTAGATGTTTGTTTAGTGACTTTTCCAAATTATTTTTGTAAAGTGTGTGTTCTTTGTCATGTTTGATCTCTCAGGTCTCTTCTTATTAGTGTTTGGCAGAATTTCCTTGAATACCAGGAGCCCTCTTCCACCTGGTGGGGGGGTGGGATAGAGATAGAAGAAAGAAAGCAGATAAACAACAACAGTAAAAGAAAAATTAATCTCTCATAATCTTTGCAAATTTACTCTGTGCTGGGAGTACTCCATCATCCTTCAATTCTTAGCAAGGGTCTTTACAATTCTGCCTTACCTTTACTTCCTGCCGAAGGACTGATACTAAAGCTGAAACTGCAATACTTTGGCCACCTCATGTGACGAGTTGACTCACTGGAAAAGACTCTGATGCTGGGAAAGGTTGAGGGCAGGAGGAGAAGGGGACGACCGAGAATGAGATGGCTGGATGGCATCACCGACTCTGTGGACATGAGTTTGAGTGAACTCCGGGAGTTGGTGATGGACAAGGAGGCCTGGCGTGCTGTGATTCATGGGGTCGCGGAGAGTCAGACACGACTGAGACTGAACTGAACTGAACTGACCTGTACATGCACTAAGCCTAGAGATGAAATTTTCTGGTCTTTACAGGTCTTCTCTGAGCGTGTGGTATGCCTGGGCATGAATGTCATTTTCTATGTTTCCCAGAATGCACAGATTTTGGCATGCCCGAATTTCCCCAAAAAACATTCTTTCTAGCCTTTCCTCCGTGACTTTCAATCTCTATAGTTTGTTTGAACTTTAATCTTTTCCCCTAGGCAAGAGAAATGCCTGCCACTTTTCTATCCTGAATGATTTCTAAGTTAGGCAAAATGAAGACAGATGTTTCTCCTGAATTGTTCAGGTGCATAGAAGCACAATTCTTTGGTAATAAAGTGTGCTCTACTCCCTACAGATACAGGAAACTGCTTTCCACGCTGGGAATCTAGGCTGCTGTAAAACGTGGGAGGCTGGTGAAGCAATGGCAGTTAAAAATACCATAATGCTTTCCAATTGCTTGTTTCTTTGTTTAAATTTTTTTTAATTTATTATTTTATTTTTGTCTGTGCTGGGCCTTCTTTGCCATACTCTGGCTGTCTCTAGTTTCTGCAAAGCACGGACTTTGAACGACCAGGGATCAAACCTGTGTTCTCTGCCCTGAAAGGCAGATTCTTAACCACTGGACCACCAAGGAAGTCTCTCCAATTGTTTTTAAGTTGCTTTTTGCTTGATTAGCATTTACCTGGTTGCTGTAAACATTTTATTATATCCACTTGTTCTCCAGTTTCTGTGAAGAGATAGATCCTAGATGCTACCTACTCTACCATTTTCACTGAAATTACTCAGAGCACTTATTTTTAAAATTACACCCTATGCAGGACCCTGATATGTCAAAATACTGCTTCCTTAAATTGGAGCAATTTAGAATGTGAAGGAGGAAACAGAGTCACTACAGTCACCCCTTTCTAAGATTTGTCTTTGGAAGTGTTTCTTTTAACAACTAAGTATTTTTGATAAACTGCTTGAAAAATCAGTGATATAAACCCATTTTGCAGACAAGAAAATTGTGGTTCTTAGACATGAAGTAAAATCTTCTAACACAACAAATAAGATAAGTAAACCTTAGACCCAGATCTAGCTCTTTTGGCTTCTTTTAAATTGTTCTTCCCACCATGCTTTTCTCTCCCCTTTCCTCTAATGCACCTTTTAATAAAGAATTATGACACTGTTCGGGGAAAGCACACTGACTGAAACCACCCACCCTAGCCAGGCACCATAGTAACTATTTGCATGAATTGTTTTATGACAGGAGGTCCTGGTAAGGAAAACGGAACTAGTAAGCCACCACCAACTGGAAGAATTCAGGAAAGGTCGAAAGGAGACACCACATGCACCACCCAGAATCCTTCTCACTGGCATCCATCTTGGCTGAACAAGACTGGACCACGAGGAAGGGCCCTGAGTCAGAATGTTTGGCTAAACACAACCCAGAAACTAATCCCATCACCATAAATCCAGAGACTGCCAGCCACATGACAGAGCAGTTTTCCTGGGTTCTCTTACCCTGTTGCTCTCTGCCCGGAAACCCTTTCCCAATAAATTCTCTTGCTTTGTCAGCACATGTGTCTCCTTGGACAATTCATTTCTGGGTGTTAGACAAGAGCCCAGTTTCGGGCCCTGGAAGGAGTTCCCTTCGTGCAACAACACTAATGAATTTCCATTTAAATTTGAAAAAACAATTTGTGTGAAATAGAAAAATATGGATGATATCAATGAAAAACTATGAATTCAGAAAAGTAACAGATCACCTGATGTGAAGAACTGACTCATTTGAAAAGATCCTGATGCTGGGAAAGATTGAAGGTGGGAAGAGAAGGGGACGACAGATGATGAGATGGTTGGATGGCATCACTGACTCAATGGACACAGTTTGAGTAAACTCTGGGAGTTGGTGATGGACAGGGAGGCTTGGCATGCTACAGTCCATGGGGTTGCAAAAAGTCAGAGACGACTGAGCGACTGAACTGAACTGAACTGACCAGATCAATAAAATATTAAGCAAGCTGACAAGAATTAAGGTGAAATAGACCCAGAATAAAAACTAAAGTTTGAGGATTGAACTAGTTCATACATCCATGCTGTCTAACTTCTTACCTGGTGTACTTTCTACTGCCAAGTTAATACTGATATTGAATCCTGAGTTTGCCTTAAAAGGCTTATATAATGAAAAGTTTGCCTGAAAGGCTGAAATAATGAAATTTTAATAACATACAATACCCACAACTTTTTATGAATCTTTTGTAATAGTCAAAAAGGTTCTACTTCTTCCAAATAATGACACAGATTTCTAATTCTCCATTTGGACTCATGAGGTCTTGTCCTTAAGTCCATGAGTGGTGTCCAACTTTCCTCAAGGAACTTCAACTTAATGCAGTGAAAGTTTCCAAACCCACAGTTATCTTGGCTTATCGTGAACTCTAGTTTTATTATTAATATTTGTGTCATTTATTAATCTGTGTAAACTATATAAGGTTCTTGCTCCATTATTCTAGTTAATTATTACCAAGCTATTATTGTTATTTTCCAGGTAAGTCTCCACTAATTCATGCAGCAAATTGATAATCAAATTACACAAATCAAATTAAAAAGTCAAAAGCAAACTAAAAAATCCCTAAATTACATATTCAAGATATGCTTTTGTATATGTATTTGATTGAAAGTCAAAGTGAAAGTCGCTCAGTTGTGTCTGACTCTTTGTGACCCATTTGATTATATTCCTAAAATTTTTGTTAAAATCACACTTGTTTTTTCACCATATCTTTATACATAGATATTGAATTGGTACATCATTTCATAAATCTCATTTGAGAAAATATTTTAAGATGTAAAAGCAAATATAATATGGGTTTTAATTTACTGCAGCAAAATTTAAGTGACTTTTACATTTATCCCCAAAACAATGGACTTCTCTTGAAAAGGTTAATCTTTATCATCTCCTCTAAATTTTCTGCTTTATAATCAGTTCTCACATTACCTTGGCTCTCCACAAGCAACATGACATTATAAAGATCGTCTAAATACATGTAAATGTGGAAGGTAGTCACAATTAAATTCATTCTGAGATTGCAATCATGCATTTTTCTTGGGACTCCATTGTCTGCTGGAAATCAGAGCTCCCTCAAAATAGCTTTGTAACTGCTATTCAATGTTCATTCACTGGAAATGGTACAATGAGAACACCACATGATGAAACACTGTGCAGAAGGAACCAAATATTCTATGTAATTCTGGAAGACGAGTGCGTCTTAAAAGACATGCACTAAATTAATGGAAGCATGAATTTAGAAAGATTTCTTTTAGCATTTTGTATGATAGTGTCTCATACCACTACTTTAATTAGAAATAATTCATAAAAGGCTAATTTTTATGGAATGTGAGAAAAGCAGGCATCCTCCATAAATACCAGCCTTTACTGGTTTTATGTTGATCATAAAAATAAGCCCAGCTGCATTTATACTCATATTTTACATTACATTTTGGAGGAAATAATTTTTAACATTTACATAATTTAGATTACTAGCACTTACATGAAATGAGGACCTTTTATTGCTTTGGAATTTGTTTGTCCTTGAGCAGAGACATTACTTTGCCAACTAAGGTCCGTCTAGTCAAGGCTATGGTTTTTCCAGTGGTCATGTATGGATGTGAGAGTTGGACTGTGAAGAAAGCTGATCGCCGAAGAATTGATGCTTTTGAACTGTGGTGCTGGAGAAGACTCTTGAGAGTCCCTTGGACTGCAAGGAGATCCAACCAGTCCATTCTAGAGGAGATCAATCCTGGGTGTTCATTGGAAGGACTGATGCTAAAGCTGAAACTCCAATACTTTGGCCACCTCATGCGACAAGTTGACTCACTGGAAAAGACTCTGATGCTGGGAAGGATTAGGGGCGGGAGGAGAAGGGCAAGACAGAAAATGAGATGGCTGGATGGCATCACCGACTCGATGGACATGGGTTTGGGTGAACTCCAGGAGTTGGTGATGGACAGAGAAGCCTGGCGTGCAGTGATTCATGGGGTCGCAAAGAGTCGGACACTACTGAGCGACTGAACTGAGCTGAACTGAAAATGACTTTTTTTGCTTTTTTAAGTATAAAGGAGTTGCATTAGCAACACGAAAATTAGGTATCTTATTTTATGAAGATACTACCTAAACTTCAATTACATTTTAGGAAAAAAAAGTGGATTCTTTTAATTGTCCTAATGAATTCTTTAATTTGTAACTTGTATTTCTTTTGATAATGCTAGGGGTTTAAGAATTTTTGTTTCAAGAGTTAAATTCTGGGTGGGCATTTGTCTTTTATTCTGATGAAAATCTTTCGGCTTGCTATTGTACAACTTAATCCAATCAATTGCTCTAATACAACTTCCACTTTTTAATTTTTTGTTATATAAACAGGACAATTTATAACTAAAAGTTTAATGTCAATGACTTGACTGACTGATGTATTTTGTTTATTTATTTGACTGCACCAGGTCTTATTTGTAGCATGAGAACACTTACTTGTGGCATGTGGGATCTAGTTCCCTGACCAAGGATGGAACTTAGGCCCCCTGCGTTGGGAGCCTGAAGTCTTAGCCACAGGACCACCAGGGAAGTATGTTGATTGGCTGGTGTATTTGGGACAGACAGGTACACATTGCTATATTTAAAATGGATAGCCAACAAGGACCTACTGTACAGCACATGAAACTGCCTGATGCTATGTGGCAACCTGCATGGGAGGGGAATTTGGGGGAGAATGAATACATGTGTATGTACAGCTAAGTCCCTTTGCTGTTCATCTGAAACTATCACAATATTGCTAATTGGCTATACCCCAGTAAAAACTAAAAGGTTAAAAAAAAAAAAACACTGTAGAAACATGAAAAAAATAAAAGCAATTAACATAAGCAAAGAATTTGATGGCAGCTTAATGCGGGAGACCTGAGTTCAATCCCTGGGTCAGGAAGATCCCTTGGAGAAGAAAATGGCAACCCACTCCAGTATTCTTGCTTGGAAAATCTCATGGAAGGAGGCGCCTGGTGGGCTACAGTCCATAGAGTTGAAAAGAGTCAGAAACAACTGAGTGACTTCACTTTCACTTTCGGCTACCACTAAAATCCAATTCCTAAATCATTTAGGTATGATGTTTTCAGAATATGGCATTTACTTTGATATTATTAATGATGAGACTGTAAGGAGCCTAAGAAACTTCTGATAGTCATAGATATTAGAAGTTCTCACAGTATACTATTACATCTTTTTCAGTATGCTTGAAACTGCTTTGTTAAAGCCTGCATGTTATCATGCCCAAAATGGAAATATACACTATTTTAAAAACTGCATTACAGATACAAAAGGTTTTTGTTTTTGGTAATATCCAGTCTATTTATCTGTAGTGCAGGTAAAGGTGATTATCTGGTGACATACTGTTTGTCATTTCATTTTTGGAGAAATTTGGTTTACAAATACATAAAAACAAAAATGATGCCTAACAGCATTATAAATTTCATGGGGCAATCTAAAATGTAAGAATATAATTTACTAAAAATCTTAACTGTTTATTTAAAAGACTGATGACCACAATTTATCATTTCATTATATTTCATGAAAATATAAATTAAAATGTAAAGATATTAAGCTTTTATGTCTAATTAGAGAAGAACGGGATGAAATAAAGATAGCCTTAGCTTAAAAATAAACCCAAATTCAATCCTTTACTGTGTTTAATATAAGCAAGAAATTTACCTTTTATGAATCTCAGATTCATCATTTCTTAGATGAAGATAATAATGACCAACAAACAATTCTATGAAGTTTATAAAGGGTAAGCTTTTAAAAGATAGATATAGAAATTGTTTTGTTGATAGAGTAAAGCTTAAATTAATATCATTGAAAGGCTTTAGTTTTACTTACTATAAATAATATAGTGATTCAAGTATCATTTTCAAATAATATTTCAAAATGAAATTGGAAATTCTACTGTAAATAACATAGTTATGTTAGCCATTGTTTACTAAGTATTGGGAACTGTGTTAAATTAATCCTTGTGGCAAGCAGATCAAGTAGTTTTCATTAATCACATATAATATATAATTTTAGCAAAAATTAGGGGGTTTAATTCAGTTGCTGATGGTCCCAGAGGAATTGAGTGGCAGAGCCAAGATTTATGCTAAATTTTGCCTCAACATACAATCAAGGTGTTTAAAAACCAAGTCATACAGGATCCCAATAACTTTCTTGGTGTTTGGGCAGAAAACAGGATATCCTTTTCTACATTTAGTTGGGAAAAAAGTTCTTGTAAATAAAATTATTTCTCTCATTAAGATGAAAAATAAGAAAAAATTTAAAATTCAATTAGATATAGATGTCTGTATCATATAGGTTACATCAGCTAGATCAGTCGCTCAGTCATGTCCGACTCTCCGTGACTCCATGAATCACAGCACGCCAGGCCTCCCTGTCCATCACCAACTCCCGGAGTTCACTCAAACTCATGTCCATCGAGTTGGTGATGCCATCCAGCCATCTCATTCTCAGTCGTCCCCTTCTACTCCCGCCCCCAACACTTCCCAGCATCAGAGTCTTTTCCAGTGAGTCAACTCGTCGCATGAGGTGGCCAAAGTATTGCAGTTTCAGCTTTAGCATCAATCCTTCAAATGATCACCCAGGATCGATCTCCCTTAGAATGGACTGGTTGGATCTCCTTGCAGTCCAAGGGACTCTCAAGAGTCTTCTCCAACACCACAGTTCAAAAGCATCAATTCTTCGGCAATGAGCTTTCTTCACAGTCCAACTCTCACATCCATACATGACCACGGGAAAAACCATAGCCTTGACTAGTTGGACCTTGGTTGGCAAAGTAATGTCTCTGCTTTTTAATACATTATCAAGGTTGGTCATAACTTTCCTTCCAAGGAGTAAGCGTCTTTTAATTTCATGGCTGCATTCAGCATCTGCAGTGATTTTGGAGCCCCCCCAAAATAAAGTCTTACACTGCTTCCAATGTTTTTCCATCTATTTCGCATGAAGTGATGGGACCAGATGCCACGATCTTTGTTTTCTGAATGTTGAGCTTCAAGCCAACCTTTTCACTCTCCTCTTTCACTTTCATCAAGAGGCTTTGAGTTCCTCTTCACTTTCTGCCATAAGGGTAGTGTCATCTGCATATCTGAGGTTGTTGATATTTCTCCCGGCAATCTTGATTCCAGCTTGTGCCTCTTCCAGCCCAGCGTTCCTCATGATGTACTCTGCATATAAGTTAAATAAGCAAGGTGACAATATACAGCCTTGATGCACTCCCTTTCTTATTTGGAACCAGTCTGTTGTTCCATGTACAGTTCTGACTATTGCTTCCTGACCTGCATACAGGTTTCTCAAGAGGCAGGTCAGGTGGTCTGGGATTCCCATCTCTTTCAGGATTTTCCACAGTTTATTGTGATCCACACAGTCAAAGACTTTGGCATAGTCAATGAAGCAGAAATAGATGCTCTTCTGGAGCCCTCTTGCTTTCTCCATGATCCAGCAGATGTTGGCAATTTGATCTCTGGTGCCTCTGCCTTTTCTAAAACCTGCTTGAACATCTGGGATTTCACGGTTCATATATTGCTGAAGCTTGGCTTAGAGAATTTTGAGCGTGACTTTACTAGCGTGTGACATGAGTGGAATTGTGCGGTAGTTTGAGCATTCTTTGGTATTGTCTTTTTCCAGTCCTGTGGCCACTGCTGAGTTTTCCAAATTTGCTGGCATATTGAGTGAAGCACTTTCACAGCATCATCTTTCAAGATTTGAAATAACTCAACTGGAATTCTATCACCTCCACTAGCTTTGTTTGTTGTGATGCTTTCTAAGGCCCACTTGACTTCACATTCCAAGATGTCTGGCTCTAGGTCAGTGATCACGTTACCGTGACTATCTTAGTCGTGAAGATCTTTTTTGTACAGTTCTTCTGTGTATTCTTGTCACCTCTTCGTAATATCTTCTGCTTCTGTTAGGTCCATACCATTCCTGTCCTTTATCGAGCGCATGTTTGCTTGAAATGTTCCCTTGGTATCTCTAATTTTCTTGAAGAGATCTCTTGTTTTTCCTATTCTGTTGTTTTCTTCTATTTCTTTGCATTGATCACTGAGGAAGGCTTTCTTATCTCTCCTTGCTATTCTTGGGAACTCTGCATTCAGATGCTTATATCTTTCCTTTTCTCCTTTGCTTTTTGCTTCTCTTCTTTTCACAGCTATTTGTAAGGCCTCCTCAGACAGCCATTTTGTTTTTTTGCATTTCTTTTCCATGGGGATGGTCTTGGTTCTTGTCTCCTGTACAATGTCACGAACCTCCGTCCAGAGTTCATCAGGTACTCTATCTATCAGATCTAGTCCCTTAAATCTATTCCTCACTTCCACTGTATAATTTGAAGGGATTAGATTTAGGTCATATCTGAATTGTCTAGTGGTTTTCCCTGCTTTCTTCAATTTAAGTCTGAATTTGGCAATAAGGAGTTCATGATCTGAGCCACAGTCAGCTCCTGGTCTTATTTTTGCTAACTGTATACAGCTTCTCCATCTTTGGCTGCAAAGAACATAATCAATCTGATTTCGGTGTTGACCATCTGGTGATGTCCATGTGTAGAGTCTTCTCTTGTGTTGTTGGAAGAGGGTGTTTGCTATGACCAGCACGTTCTCTTGACAAAACTCTATTAGCCTTTGCCCGGCTTCATTCCGTGCTCCAAGGCCAAATTTGCCTGTTACTCCAGGTGTTTCTTGACTTCTTACTTTTGCATTCCAGTCCCCTATAATGAAAAGGACATCTTTTTGGGGGGTTAGTTCTAAAAGGTCTTGTAGGTCTTCATAGAACCATTCAACTTCGGTTTCTTCAGCATTACTGGTTGGGGCATAGGCCTGGATTACTGTAATATTGAATGATTTGCCTTGGAAACGAACAGAAATCATTCTGTCGTTTTTAAGATTGCATCCAAGTACTGCATTTTGGACTCTTTTGTTGACCATGAAGGCACTCCATTTCTTCTAAGGGATTCCTGCCCACAGTAGTGGATATAATGGTCATCTGAGTTAAATTCACCCATTCCAGTCCATTTTAATTCACTGATTCCTAGAATGTCGACGTTCACTCTTGCCATCTCCTGTTTGACCACTTCCAATTTGCCTTGATTCATGGACCTAACATTCCAGGTTCCTATGCAATATTGCTCTTTACAGCACCGGACCTTCCTTCTATCACCAATCACATCCATAACTGGGTATTGGTTTTGCTTTTGTTCCATCCCTTTATTCCTTCTAGAGTTACTTCTCCACTGATCTCCAGTAGCATACTGGGCACCTACTGACCTGGGGAATTCCTCATTCAGTAGCCTATCATTTTGCCCTTTGATACTGTTTATGGGGTTCTCAAGGCGAGTATATTGAAGTGGTTTGCCATTCCCTTCTCCAGTGGGCCACATTCAGCTGTGGTCCATGTGATCAGATCAACTAGTTTCCTGTGATTATGATTTCAGTGTGTCTGCGCTCTGATGCCCCCTCGCAATACCTACCGTCTTATTTGGGTTTCTCTTACCTTGGTCTTGGAAAATCTCTTCACAGCCGCTCCAGCAAAGTGCAGCCGCTGTATAGAGATGTCCAATAATTCCAGGACTGTTTGCTGAAATAATTTTTTTAAAACTGAAATTCCTTGGCACCTATGTCAAATATCAATCAAATACCAACTGTGTGCCTGATCCTAGACTCTTCTTTCCCATTAATTTCTATGCCTACCCAAAAAACAATGGACTTCTCTGGTGGTTCAGGTGGTAAAGAATCTGCCTGCAACGCAGGAGATCTGGGTTTGATCCCTGGATTGGATTCCTGGGTCGAGAAGATACCACACTTATTTTGGTTACTCAAGGTTTATATTAAACCTTGGAAATCAAATAATGTGAGCTCTCCAAATGTGTTCTTTCTGATAATTATTTTGTCTCTTTTAGGCTCAATCTTTTTCATATAAATTTTTGGATCTGTCTATCAATTTCTACAAAAAAACCCTTCCAGGATTGTTATTGAAATTGCTGTATATACACAAATAAATTTGGGCAGAATTAATATCCTGACAATTTCGAGTCTTCTGAACTATGAACACAGTGCACTTTTCAATTTTTGAGATTTCCTTTGATCAGTCAAACTTTGTAGTACAATAAGTATTGCTCATATTTTATTATGTTTCTGCTTAAATTGTTCATTTTTCATTAATATTATATATGGCAATTTTATTTCAATTTTCACTTTTTCCTTGCTAGTATATTAATAGTCTATTGATTTTTTTTTTTTTTTTGTATACTTAAATCATTCTATGGTTACCCCAAACTACTTAGTAGTTCTGACAGCATAATTGGAGAGTTTTCTAAATAGTCAGTTCAGTTCAGTTCAGTCGCTCAGTCATGTCCGACTCTTTGCGACCCCATGAATCACAGCACGCCAGGCCTCCCTGTCCATCACCAACTCCTGGAGTTCACTTAAACTCATGTCCATCGAGTCGGTGATGCCATCCAGCCATCTCTTTCTCTGTTGTCCCCTTCTCCTCCTTCCCCTAATCCCTTCCAGCATCAGAGTCTTTTTCCAGTGAGTCAACTCTTGTTTATTAATAGATAGTCTTATTTCCTTCTCCATACGTAAGCACTTAATATCTTTATTATACTGATTACATACTCTGGTACATAGAAAAAGTGAAATTAGATTTCATTGACTTCTTCCCAAAATTACAGGGGGAGAAATAAGATTTTATTGGAAAATGGAATATAAACTTCAGTTTTTCTGAACCTGTTCTGTAAGAATGAGAATATTCTTTACAGATCCTAATGTGCTGACAGTTTTCAAACACATTATTATGCATATATTGTACTAAGATGATGATACTGTTCTGTTGTTATTGCTGTTGTGTGTGTTTTTTTTTAACTTTTTATTTTGTACTAGGGTATAGCTGATTAACAATGTTGTGATTGACTCAGTCATATATATACATTCTCCCCAAACTCCCTTCTGATTCACAACATTGAGCAAAGTTCCATGTGCTATACAGTAGGTATTTGTTGGTCTTCCATTTTAAATAGAGTAGAATGTGTATGTCCATCCCAAACTCCCTATCCCTTCCCCCATTCTTCTATCTTTCCCCAGGTAACTGTAAGTTTGATCTCTAAAGCTGTGAGTTGGTTTATGTTTTGTAAGTTCACTTGTGTCATTTCTTTTTAGGTTCCACATTTAAGGAACATCATATAATATTTTACCTTCTCTCTCTAACTTACTTCACTCAGTATGACAATCTCTATGTCCATCCATGTTGCTGCAAATGGCGTTATTTCATTCTTTTTAATGGCTGAGTAATATTCCATTGTCTTCTTTATTCATTCCTCTGTTGATAGATATTTAGATTGTTTCCATATTTTGGCCAGTGTCAACAGTGTTGTAATGAACACTTGGGTGCATGTATCCTTTCAGATCATGTTTCTCTGAATATCCCCAGGAGTAGGATTGCAGTGTCATATAATAACTCTATTTTTAGTTTTTTAAGGAATCTCTTTACTGTTCTCCCTAGTGGTTGAACCAATTTACATTCCCACCAACAGTGTTGGAAAGTTCCCTTCTCTCCACATCCTCTCAAGTATTTATTTTTTGTGGATTATTTTTTTATGACAACCATTCTGGCTGGTGTGAGGTGACATCTTATTACAGTTTTGATTTGCATTTCTCTAATAACTAGCAATGTTGAACATCCTTTCATGTGCCTGTTGGCTATCTGTATGTCTTTGGAGATATGTCTATTTAGCTTTACTGCTTATTTGTTGATTGAGTTATTGTTTTGATATTGTTAAGTATTATGAAGCATTTGTATGATCATACTGTTTTGTTTACAGTCTAGCCTGTTATTATGGTGACATATTGATTGATTTATCAAATACTGGCCAAATTTTTTTTCTAGGCTGAGCCCTTAATTTGATTCTTGGGGAACAAGGTGAGCTACCCTCAAATGTGCCATAATGGCATACTGATTATTTTGAATTAAAGTTACTTAAAATGCTTGATTACAATAAACTGTGGAACATTCTGAAAGAGATGGGAATACCAGACCACCTGACCTGCCTCTTGAGAAACCTGTATGCAGGTCAGGAAGCAACAGTTAGAACTGGTCATGGAAAAACAGACTGGTTCCAAATAGGAAAAGGAGTACATCAAGGTTGTATATTGTCACCCTGCTTATTTAACTTATATGCAGCGTACATCATGAGGAAAGCTGGGCTGGAAGAAGCACAAGTTGGAATCAAGCTTGCTGGGAGAAAAATATCAATAACCTCAGATATGCAGATGACACCACCCTGTGGCAGAAAATGAAGAACTAAAGAGTCTTTTGATGAAAGTGAAAGAGGAGAGTGAAAAAGTTAGCATAAAACTCAACATTCAGAAAACTAAGATCCTGGCATCTGGTCCCATCACTTCGTGGCAAATAGATGGGGAAACAGTGACAGACTTTATTTTGGGGGGCTCCAAAACACTGCAGATGGTGATTGCATCCATGAAATTAAAGGAGACTTACTCCTTGGAAGGAAAGTTATGACCACCCTAGATAGCATATTAAAAAGCAGAGACATTACTTTGCCAACAAAGGTCCGTCTGCATCCCTGACATTCCTTAAGTAGCAACTCTTTGAATCTGCCCTTTGAAACACAGGGGAGGTAATGAAGGCTGGAGCCTATTCCCTATAAATAAGAAACAGGAGCCCCACAGGGTCCTGATCAGTTTCACTATCTCAAGCTAAAGATACAAGAAGGTGCTGTAGGCGGTTGGGAGGCCAGTAAGGGGGTTACCAAGAAAGGCACAATAAACAATGATATGGTTGTTATGCAGATAAAGTCTCTGACTTCTCCCAAGAGCAAAGTTGCTAAAGGATGAGTCTTCCATCTCATCTTGGTACAGAGAGAGAGATATCCTTAGGAATGGAGATTTCCTTCATAAATGTAAATGTCTCTTTCAGAAGGAAAACTAATACTCAGTTTTCAGAGCTTTTCCTATGTCTGCTGCTGCTGCTCAGTCACTTCAGTCATGTCCTGTTATGCCCTGAGTCTGGTCCCCCGTAACTGGTAGAATAAGACACTCGCAGCAATGCAAAAGCAAGAATGGGGTTTATTTTTAGCTCCAGCTAGGGCTCATGCCTCCTCCAGTGCAGTGGAGTGCGGACAAGAGCCCCGAGCCCAGGTCACAGCGGTTTTTATAGTCTTAGATTACATAAGCACCTATTTTTGTTCAAAAGATCAAGCTGGCAGAAGCTCATTGGCCAGTTCATGCACTCGCGGGGTTTTTCTTAGGGATTTCCCTTTTTCCTCTGATTGGCCCGATTTTTGGCGCTGGCAGGACTTTTCTAGGGAGGAGTTTCTTATTTTTGGCGCCAGCGGTATCTTCTTAGGGAGGAGTTTATGTGGACTTAGCCTCCACCCTGTCTCCAGGAAATCTAAACTTAGGCCTAAGCAAGGTCTCAGGCCTATCCTGGTTACTCAGATGTTAGGGCTCCTAACAGTCCAACTCTGTGCGACCCCATAGATAGCAGACCACCAGGCTCCCCCGTCCCTGGGATTCACCAGGCAAGAATACTGGAGTGGGTTGCCATTGCCTTCTCCAATGTGTGAAAGTGAAAAGTGAAAGTGAAGTCGCTCAGTCGTTTCCGACCCTTAGCGACCCCACGGACTGCAGCCTACCAGGCTCCTCCATCCACGGGATTTTCTAGGCAAGAGTACTGGAGTGGCTTGCTGATGCCTTCTCCGTTTCCTATGTCTATGCTTCTTAAAAATAATCAGCCTAAAATAATCCCTATGCAAAGGAGTATTATTTTGGCTGGCAAATTTGGCTTCTCTCTACTCTTAATGCCACTGCTGCTGCTGCTAAGTCACTTCAGTCATGTCCAACTCTGTGCAACCCCATAGACGACAGTCCGCCAGGCTCCCCCATCCCTGGGATTCTCCAGGCAAGAACAGTGGAGTGGGTTGCCATTTCCTTCTCCAATGCATGAAAATGAAAAGTAAAAGTGAAGTCGCTCAGTTCTGTCCAACACTTAGTGACCATATGGGCTGCAGCCCACCAGGCTCCTCTGTCCATGGGATTTCCCAGGCAAGAGTACTAGAGTGGGGTGCCATTGCCTTCTCCACAAACCAGTTATTTTGTATATTTTTGGCTGAATCTTGCTCTCATAATCTTCAACAGATAAAATTCACACTTCACTATTGACCTCAAATTTTCCATTTAATTGTCTGCCATTTTTAGACTCTGCCCTACTTATTTCATACAGAAAATAAAGATTTTCAAGAATAAAGTATAATTTTTAACTTTTCATTCTGATATCCTTCTCTTTTTTCCCACCATTCTCAAGCAAGTTCTTAATCTTCTAATAAAAATGAAGCTTTTCTATGTACAAGTCTTTTGTTTCTTCAGGTAGGTATGTTCCTAAGTATTTTATTCTTTTCATTGCAACAGTAAATGAAATAGTTTCCTTAATTTCTCTATTTTCTCATTATTAGTGTATAGGAATGCAAGGGATTTCTGTGTGTTGATTTTATATCCTGCAACTTTACTGTATTCATTGATTAGCTCTAGTAGTTTTCTGGTAGAGTCTTTGGGGTGTAGAGGGTCATATCATCAGCGAACAGTGAAACAGACATTTCTCCAAAGAAGACATACAGATGGTTAACAAACACATGAAAAAATGCTCAACATCCCTCATAATCAGAGAAATGCAAATCAAAACCACAATGAGATACCATTTCACACCAGTCAGAATGGCTGCTATCCAAAAGTCTACATGCAATAAATGCTGCAGAGGGTATGGAGACAAGGGAACCCTCTTATACTGTTGGTGGGAATGCAAACTAGTACAGCCACTACAGAGAACAGTGTGGAGATTCCTTAAAAAACTGGAAATAGAACTGCCATATGATCCAGCAATCACACTCTTGGGCATACACACCGAGGAAACCAGAATTGAAAGAGACACATGTACTCCAATGTTCATTGCAGCACTGTTTACAATAGCCAGGACATGGAAGCAACCTAGATGTCCATCTGCAGATGAATGGATAAGAAAGCTTTGGTACATATATACAATGGAGTATTATTCAGCCATTAAAAAGAATACATTTGAATCAGTTTTAATGAGGAGGATGAAACTGGAGCCTATTATACAGAGTGAAGTAAGCCAGAAAGAAAAAATACAGTATCAGTTCAGTTCAGTTCAGTCGCTCAGTCATGTCCGACTCTCCACAACCCCATGAACCACAGCACGCCAGGCCTCCCTGTCCATCACCAACTCCCGGAGTTCACTCAAACTCATGTCCGGAGAGTTGGTGATGCCATCCAGCCATCTCATTCTCTGTCGTCCCCTTCTCCTCCCGCCCCCAACCTTTCCCAGCATTGAAAACAGATTCAATGAATGGAGAATACCTTTTTAAGTGATTAGCAAAAGTTAGGGCTTTCAAGATATCAATCCCGACCTCCTTTGGAAACATGGAAGATTGACAGTATTGACAACAACATGGTAGATTATTTCATTCACCAATTTGCAAAAGCTTGAGCTGATCCAAATTTAGAGCTTTGAATTCATTGGAGTTTTATACTCTAATGACTTGCATGCATTATAAATTGAAATGAGAAATTATGTGTGAATAAAATGATGTATTTTTTAGTTTGGTAAAGCTGATTAAATTGAAATATATATTATTCTCAATAATACTTTGAGTGCAGGAAAAGAATGAGGAAAACAGAAATCACCATTAACTAACACAGCAGTGATTGCCATGAGGTAGATCTGATAGTTGCTAAAATTAACATACAGAAATTTAAGCAAATTCAGAATGCTTGCAGGTTCATAAAGATCTTTCCCATTAGAATTATTACTAGATGCAAAGTGGGATGGAGATTAGATCCTGGAATAGGGGCTGGTATAAAAATCGATGGTTTCAAAATATTCTGCTACTTACTTTATATACTATGCCAAAATTAATCTCCTAGTTCTCATCATCGTTCTATGATTATTGAAGATGTTTACATAAGAGGAAGAGGGATGGGTGGTATGTAAGAACTTAATATTATGCTTGCAACATCATGTAACAGTAAAAGTATCTTAACTACAGACAATTTTTAAAAGCATAACTTATTACTGGTTGCCAGGGTCTTGTACTGGGGGCATAGAATTGACTCCAAAGGGAACAAGGGCAATTTTGGGAGTGATGAGACTGTTCAGTTCAGTTCAGTCGCTCAGTCGTGTCCGACTCTTTGCGACCCCATGAATCACAGCACGTCAGGCCTCCCTGTCCATCACCAACTCCCGCAGTTCACTCAAACTCAAGTCCACAGAGTCGGTGATGCCATCCAGCCATCTCATTCTCCGTCATCCCCTTCTCCTCCCGCCCCCAACCTTTCCCAGCATCAGAGTCTTTTCCAGTGAGTCAACTCGTCGCATGAGGTGGCCAAAGTATTGCAGTTTCAGCTTTAGCATCAGTCCCTCCAATGAACATCCAGGATTGATCTCCTTTAGAATGGACTGGTTGGATCTCCTTGCAGTATAAGGGACTCTCAAGAGTCTTCTCCAACACCACAGTTCAAAAGCATCGATTCTTCGGCGATCAGCTTTCTTCACAGTCCAACTCTCACATCCATACATGACCACGGGAAAAACCATTGCCTTGACTAGATGGACCTTGGTTGGCAAAGTAATGTCTCTGCTTTTTAATATGCTATCAAATTTGGTCATAACTTTCCTTCCAAGGAGCAAGCGTCTTTTAATTTCATGGCTGCAATCAGCATCCGCAGTGATTTTGGAGCACAAAAATATAAAGTCTGACACTGCTTCCACTGTTTCACCATCTATTTCCCATGAAGTGATGGGACCAGATGCCATGATCTTTGTTTTCTGAATGTTGAGCTTCAAGCCAACCTTTTCACTCTCCTCTTTCACCCTCATCAAGAGGCTTTTGAGTTCCTCTTCACTTTCTGCCATAAGGGTGATATCATCTGCATATCTGAGGTTATTGATATTTCTCCCAGCAATCTTGATTCCAGCTTGTGCTTCTTCCAGCCCAGCCTTCCTCATGATGTACTCCGCATATAAGTTAAATAAGCAGGGTGACAATGTACTACCTTGACGTACTCCTTTTCCTATTTGGAACCAGTCTGTTGTTCCATGTCCAGTTCTAACTGTTGCTTCCTGACCTGCATACAGATTTCTCAAGAGGCAGGTCAGGTGGTCTGGGATTCTCATCTCTTTCAGAATGTTCCACAGTTTATTGTGATCCACACAGTCAAAGGCTTTGGCATAGTCAATGAAGCAGAAATAGATGTTTTTCTGGAACTCTCTTGCTTTCTTCATGATCCAGTGGATGTTGGCAATTTGATCTCTATTGACTCTGCCTTTTCTAAAACCTGCTTGAACATCTGGAAGTTATGTAAATCTATTGTGCTTTGGTTACAGGACCGTATTTAAAGTCCATCACACTATATGTCTATTCAGGTTGAATTTTTATATTTAAATTATACCGAAAAAATTTATAATAGTTTTTCAGTATATGATGGACTAAAAGGTTAATATGAGATTTTTTTAAAGCTACTGTAATAAATTTGTAGTTTTAGATAGCTTATTCTATTTCTATACTCTTTAACTTGTTGAAATGCTATTTTAATTCTGTTCACCATAGCAATTTTTCTATAAATGTCATATAACTATACACTGAGTTAATATAGTACAAGCTAATTAAATATGGATTCAAAGAAAATGTCAACCAAAGCCTATTTTTTCACATTCTGTGCCAGAAGAGTTTATCAAACTCACAAATTAGTTTTATTTAATTCCAATATAGTAAAAACAAAAATAGCTTTCATTCATAGCATTCTCAGATTGAATCAAGCATTGAACAGTTGATATGGAATATTTTCCCTAAAATGTCAGAACAATTAACAGGGATAGATATTATCATTGCTTCTGATTTAGAGATTTCCAAACTAAAGTTTTTAGAATTGAGGAAATTAATGAACCAGAGATCAAATTGCCAACATTCACTGGATCATAGGGAAAGCTAGGGAATTCCAGGAAAACATCTACTTCTGTTTCATTGACTATGCCAAAGCCTTTGACTCTGTGGATCATAATAAACTGTGGAAAGCTCTTAAAGATACAGGAATACCATGTCTCCTGAGAAACCTGCACGCGGTCAAGAAGCAACAGTTAGAACCATGTATGGAACAACTGATTGGTTCAAGATTGAGAAAGGAGTACGACAGGGCTGTCTACTGTCACCCTGTTTATTTAACCTATATGCTAAACACATCATGAGAAATCCCCGGCTGAATGAGTTACAAGCTGGAATCAAGATAGGCGCAAGAAATACCAACAACCTCAGATATGCAGATGATACCACTCTAATGGCAGAAAGTGAAGATGAACTAAAGAGCCTCATGATGAGGGTGAAGGAAGAGAGTGAAAGAGACAGCTTAAAACTCAATATTAAAAAAAAAAAGATAAAAACAAAAAACTAAGATCATTGCATCCAGCCCCATGACTTCATGGTGAATAGAAGGGGAAAAAGTAGAAGTAATGACAGATTTCCTCTTCTTGAGTTCTAAAATCACTGCAGATGATTTCCTCTTCTTGAGTTTAAAATCACTGCAGGCATGAAATCAGAAGACGTTTGCTTCTTGGCAGGAAAGTGATGACAAATCTAGACAGTGTGTTGTAAAGCAGAGACATTACTCCACGGACAAAGGTCAGTATAGTCAAGGCTATGGTCTTCCCAGTGATCATGTTCAGTTGTGAGAGCTGAATCTCAAAGAAGGCAGAACATCAAAGAATTGATGCCTTCGAACTGTGGTGCTGGAGAAGACTCCTGAGAGTTCCTTGGAGAGCAAGAGCAAAACAGTCAATTTTAAGGGAAATCAACCCTGAATTCTCCTTTGAAAGACTGATGTGGAAGGTGAAATTTCAGCATTTTGTTCATCTGATGTGAACAACTGACTCATTGGAAAAATCCCTGATGCTGGGGAAGATTGAGGACAGAAGGAGAAGAGGGCATCAGAGGATGAGATTGTTGGATGGCATCACCGATGCAAAAGACGTGAACTTGGGCAAACTTCGGGAGATGGTAAGGGATAGAGAGGCCTGGTATGCTACAGTTCATGGGGTCACAAAGAGTTGGATACAACTGGAAGACTGAACAGTGACAATAAAGTTAATGAATGCACCCAACTACTGTGTGCTGGTGCTGAGCTCCAAAGCAGAGTCTAAGACTTCACTCTTAGGCAATATAATGATCAAAATATGGGATTCCTTTTCTACTGTAGTTTAAAATAGGTGACAATTTTTGGTTCTGTTTCTATCAGGTTACTAACATGCTAGTCTTATCCCCACACAGTACAGTATTTCAAAGTATCTTCTAAAAGAATAGGATCCAAAATCTTTCCTTATTTTTTTTCTGTTAAGTATTATTAAATCTAAAAATTACAACTGAAGAGAGAAGCAATCAACTAGTTTAATTTACCTTGTTTTCTAGAAAACTAACCTCTAATCACAAAACTGTAACTGGCTTATTCAGCCTATTATCATTTGATTAGAAAAAAAACATTTGGGGTTAAGGTAGACCTCAGAATGTAAGCAGCAATGCAGCATGTTCAAATAGCCACTAGATTTGAGCTGCTTTTTTTTTTTTTTTAATAATCCTGGCTTCAATAATGTTTGACCTCATAACAACATTTATATGTCAGTCTTTATGCAAAAAAATATATTTAACTAATACTGGGGAAAGAGGTGGGGCTTTCCCGATGGCTCAGTGGGTAAAGAGTCTGCCCGCAATGCAGGGAGCCACCAGAGACATGGGTTTGATCCCTGGGTGGGGAAGATCCCCTGGAGAAGGAAATGGCAACCCACTCCAGTATTCTTGCTGGGATAATCCTATGGACAAAGGAGACTGGATGGCTACAGCTCATGGGGTTGCAAAGAGTCAGACATGACTGAGCATACATGACAGGGGAAAAGGATAAATTTATGTAGAAAACATTTATGGTTAAAAATCAGTTTGAGGGTTTAAAAACCAAGACTTAAAAAAATTAACCAAACTTATCCTATTAACAAACCCAAATGTATTCAATGCCTTGTTTTACCTTTCCCATCTAGCAAAACTTTATGTGTGCTAAGTCGCTTCAGTCATGTCCAACTCTTTGCAACCCTATGGACCATTGTCCACCAGCTTCCTCCATCCATGGGATTCTCCAGGCAAGAATACTGGGGTGGGTTTTGCTGTGCCCTCCTCCAGGGGATCTTCAAACCAAGGGATTGAACCCACATCTCTTATGTCTCTTATGGCAGGCGGATTCTTGACCACTAATGCCACCTGGGAAGCCATTTATGCATTTTTAGTGCTGCTTCACTTAACATATATTCTATGCTAGAAATTCTTAAGACTAGTGTAAAGCCCAGACTGTTTCTGAATATCTTAATAACAGACTATTTATGCAAACACATATTTATTTTGTACTTAAATAAAATCCATAAACAATATTAGATTAAATAAACCTTCAAGTATTGGTATTCTTCATTTAAAGAGTATGAAGTAAATTAGAGCAGTTAGGCCCATTTCTAAATATTATTCATGTTTTTACCCAAGTATTATTTTTACTGCTATGCACATGAGTAATGTATAATAATGTACTTGTTAATATTATAGGTTTTTTCATTTATTTTGACATTCTGTTTTAATCTGCATATATATATGAAAATAATGTATCTTGTTACCTTGTAAGAAGTAGCATGTTAGTTAAAACCTCAAGTTATAGCCACTTTTACCCTCAATGATAATTTCGTCTATTTTCAGCTGAGATTCCATGGTTCAGATCTATAATCACTTGTAAAAACTCTGAACCTATTAACTCTTTGCCTGCCACAGTCATCTAACAAAAGTCCAGCTCAATTTATACCTACTTACATGCCTATTTCATGTCTATACTTAAAGCAGCTAAATGAGGCTGGAGTGAATTTCTTAACTGATGAACTTGTCTCATGCTTTACAGTGAAAAAACACAATCAAATATCCCTATTGGGATGAAAAGCTAACCTATCCACAGTACACTGTCTTATAGCGTTATATTTTCAATATAAGCCTAGCCTTATAAGCTTATATTGCCTTATATGTTCAATAGCCTTATATTTTCTCTAGAATGCTAGTTAAATAGGCATCTCTGCCCTTTGGGGTATCCAATGCCCTATTTCACCTTGCTCATTTAGCAAAACTTTCCTACATCCCTTTTGTTGATTGCAATAGCCACTCCTCTCAAAGAACATCTAATTTCTTCATTCACAATTTTTTTATCCTTTTGTAGATGTTTTCCAGACCTTTTCTTCCAATACTTCTGTGTGAATGTATAGTAATGCTTCCTGTAAAAAATACGTTCATTGGCTTCCTTTTTGAAAAATCTAGGTTGACAATATTTTCCTTTCATTGATGTGCTAATTTATTTACATTTAATGTAATTTCTAAATGGACCACCTTAAATTTTTTTTCTATTTATTTCATCTGTTCTTTGACCTTTTATTTTTTCTTTATTTCTTTTGATTTGTCCAATGTTTCTTTACTTAAATTTCTCCTTTATTATAATTTTATTTATATGATTTTTATTCTACTTCTTCCTCATAGACGTACTACAATTTATCTCAATTTGACCATTTACTACCAATGCTAGAAACTATTACTTAATCCAATTTAATTCCCCTACTCTTTGCAATACAAATGGCATAAATTATATTGATATATATTAATAACCTCACAGGACATTATTGACATTTAAATTGTTTGTCAATGTTCACTTTTTATTGCTCTAATTTTTAACTCTATAATGACCTTAATTTCAAAGTTGAAAAGAAATGAAAAATAGGCAGCAAGGTAACACAACTATTTTGAAGATTAGAATTCAAATCCAAATTTCTAATAAATTCATGTTTTAAAATGTTCTTGGTATTTGTTTATCAGGCATGATGAGATACACAGACACGGAAATCAGTGTTATGAAGGAAGAAATTTCTATTCACAGCTTCTTGGAGGCAGGAAGCATGGTGCATCTTACATGGCCACATGAAGAAATACCAGGGTTTGTCACAATGCAGAGGAAGTAAGGGAAAAATGTAGACCACAGCCTTAATGGTGATTTCTTTGAAAGGAATGGATGAGGCAAGTAGCAGGCTAAGCAGGTTTGGATTGGTTGGTTTAAGTAATTTCATCAGACTCCAGAGTGCTATTTGTGCCTGGGTGATTAGGGAACATAATCTTTCTCCAGTGCTTTTTAATTATTCTTTATACAGAAACACATGGTCAGAGGGGTGGGGATGGGAAAGCAGACAAAGGTCTTAACCTCGTTCTTTAAGGTCCCTAGGGCCATTTTTAATAAACCTAATTTATTCTCTACACCAATTCTATGTGGTTAAATTTTATTGACTTTCAGAGAGACCCAAGAAAGCCTCCCATTGCTCCATTGTTTGAGAAGCTAGATCAGTGCTTCTGCATTCCTTGTAGAACCCATTTGTGCTCAGTCATTGCCAAATGTTGCATTGTTCTGTATTACCGAGGGTATTGGAAGAACAATATTCTTAAGTGTGGGATAAGTTGCCTCCAGAACACAGAGGTCTACTAAGATTGTGTTTCCTTCTTCATAGCAGTGGTTTCAAGAAGCAGTAATTGTCTCTTACTTTAGACTGGGATTTACTGGTACATTTGTGACACCTGAACCTCTGAAAACATTACTGAAGTGCAAAGTCTTATTATTCTTATAGGATTTATGACCTACCCTCCAGTGTGTATCTTGCTTACCATGATCTCTAGCATACTAGGCCCTCTTGATTGCCTTTCTGGGTCATGATACTGTTATTAATATATGGGATCAATGTGCTGTTTTGTAGTATGACTAAATAATTCAGATCTCTGTGCATATTTCGGTAGAGGATGCAAGATACTGGGCATCAAGAGGAGGCTGATACTCTGTAGGCTTTGTTAGCTGACTCTAGCAATGACATGCTACCTGAAAAGGTGGAAGATAAAGCTTCTAATGATTTGTGATAGTACATAGTCATTCTCCAAGACACATTCAGTTTCTGCAGGGACAAAACTAGTAAATTTAATGGATATATAAAGAGTGATCAGAACTATCTCCCTGAATCTTTTAGGTCATTAAGGGTGGCTTAATCTCTACAGCTCCCCTGAAAGGTCAGGGCCGGTGGCCGAGAGGAGGTACCCAGCTGGCTCCGGCGGCGCAGACTCGAGACACCGGCTCCAGCGCAACTGACGATGCACAGAAGCGTGGCTGAGAAGAGCTACCCAATGCCCGAGGTCAGGGCCGGCGGCCGAGAGGAGCCACCCAACGCCCGAGGTCAGGGCTGGCGGCCAAGAGGAGCTACCCCACGTCCAAGAGGCGGTGGTTGCGCAGGCACAGGAGGGCCAAGAGGAGCAACTCCACGTTCAAGGAGGAGTGGCAGTCTTGAGGAGATACCCCTTGTCCAAGGTAAGGTGCGGCAGCTGTGCTTTGCCAGAGCAGCTGTGAAGAGATATCCCACGACCAAGGTAAGTGAAACCCAAACAAGACTGTAGGTATTGCGAGGGGGCATCAGAGGGCAGACCCACTGAAATCATAATCACAGAAAACTAGTTGATCTGATCACATGGACCACAGCCCTGTATAACAGTGAAACTAAGCCATGCCGTGTGGGGCCACCCAAGACGGATGGGTCATGGTGGAGAGGTCTGACAGAATGTGGTCCACTGGAGAAGGGAATGGCGAACCACTCCAGTATACTTGCTTTGAGAACCCCATGAGCAGTATCAAAAGGCAAAATGATAGGCTACTGAATGAGGAATTCCCCAGGTTGGTAGGTGCCCAGTATGCTACTGGAGATCAGTGGATAAATAACTCCAGAAAGAATAAAGGGATGGAGTCAAAGCAAAACCAATACCCAGTTGTGGAAGTGACTGGTGATAGAAGCAAGGTCCGATGCTGTAAAGAGCAATATTGCAGAGGAACTGGGAATGTTAGGTCCATGAATCAAGGCAAATTGGAAGTGGTCAAACAGGAGATGGCAAGAGTGAACGTAGACATTCTAGGAATCAGTAAACTAAAATGAAATGGAATGGGTGAATTTAAGTCAGATGACCATTGTATCTACTACTGTGGGCAGGAATCCCTTAGAAGAAATGGAGTAGTCATAATGGTCAACAAAAGAGTCTGAAATGCAGTACTTGGATGCAATCTTAAAAATGATAGAATGATCTCTGTTCGTTTCCAAGGCAAACCATTCAATATTACCGTAATAAGGCTATGCCCCAACCAGCAATGCTGAAGAAGCCGAAGTTGAATGGTTCTATGAAGACCTACAAGACCTTTTAGAACTAACACCAGAAAAATATATCCTTTTCATTATAGGGGACAAGAATGAAAAAGTAAGAAGTCAAGAAACACCTGGAGTAGCAGGCAACTTTGGCCTTGGAGCACAGAATGAAGCAGGGCAAAGGCTAATAGAGTTTTGCCAAGAGAACGCATTGGTCATAGCAAACACTCTCTTCCAACAACACAAGCGAAGACTCTACACATGGACATCACCAGATGGTCAACACCGAGATCACATTGATTATATTGTTTGCAGCTAAATATGGAGAAGCTGTATACAGTTAGCAAAAACAAGACCAGGAGCTGACTGTGGCTCAGATCATGAACTCCTTATTGCCAAATTCAGACTTAAATTGAAGAAAGCAGGCAAAACCACTACACCATTCAAGCATGACCTAAATCAAATCCCTTATGATTATACAGTGGAAGTGAGAAATAGATTTAAGGGACTAGATCTGATAGATATAGAGTGCCGGATGAACTACGGATGGAGGTTCGTGACATTGTAGAGAAGATGGGAAAAAGACCATCCCCATGGAAAAGAAATGCAAAAAAGCAAAATGGCTGTCTGAGGAGGCCTTACAAATAACTGTGAAAAGAAGAGAAGTGAAAAGCAAAGGAGAAAAGGAAATATATAAACATCTGAATGCAGAGTTCCAAAGAAGAGCAAGGAGAGATAAGAAAGCCTTCCTCAGCAATCAATGCAAAGAAATAGAGGAAAACAACAGAATAGGAAAAACAAGAGATCTCTTCAAGAAAATTAGAGCTATCAAGGGAACATTTCATGCAAAGATGGGCTTGATAAAGGACAAAAATGGTATGGACCTAACAGAAGCAGAAGATATTAAGAAGAGGTGGCAAGAACACAGAAGAAGTGTACCAAAAAAATTTTCACGACCAAGATAATCATGATGGCATGATCACTGACCTAGAGCCAGACATCTTGGAATGTGAAGTCAAGTGGGCCTTAGAAAGCATCACTACAAACAAAGCTAGTGGAGGTGATGGAATTCCAGTTGAGCTATATCAAATCCTGAAAGATGATGCTGTGAAAGTGCTGCACTAAATATCCCAGCAAATTTGGAAAACTCAGCAGTGGCCACAGGACTTGAAAAGGTCAGTCTTCATTCCAATCCCAAAGAAAGGCAATGTCAAAGAATGCTCAAACTACCGCACAATTGCACTCATCTCACACGCTAGTAAAGTCATGCTCAAAATTCTCCAAGCCAGGCTTCAGCAATATGTGACCCCTGGACTCCCAGATGTTCAAGCAGGTTTTAGAAAAGGCAGAGGCACCAGAAATCAAATTGCCAACATCCACTGGATCATGGAGGAAGCAAGAGAGTTCCAGAAAAACGCCTATTTCTACTCCATTGACTATGCCAAAGCCTTTGACTGTGTGGATCACAATAAACTGTGGAACATTCTGAAAGAGATGAGAATCCCAGACCACCTGACCTGCTTCTTGAGAAACGTGTATGCAGGTCAGGAAGCAACAGTTAGAACTGGACATGGAACAACAGACTCGTTCCAAATAGGAAAAGGAGTACGTCAAGGCTGTATATTGTCACCCTGCTTATTTAACTTATATGCAGAATACATCATGAGGAACACTGGGCTGGAAGAAGCACAAGCTGGAATCAAGATTGCTGGGAGAAATCTCAATAACCTCAGATAGGCAGATGACACCACGCTTATGGCAAAAAGTGAAGAGGAACTAAAAAGCCTCTTGATGAAAGTGAAAGAAGGGAGTGAAAAAGTTGGCTTAAAGCTCAACATTCAGAAAACAAAGATCATGGCATCTGATCCCATCACTTCATGGGAAATAGATGGGGAAACAGTGGAAGCAGTGTCAGACTTTATTTTTTGGGGGCTCCAAAATCACTGCAGATGCTGATTGCAGCCAGGAAATTAAAAGATGCTTACTCCTTGGAAGGAAAGGTATGACCAACCTAGATAGTATATTAAAAAGCAGAGACGTTACTTTGCCAACAAAGGTCCATCTATTCAAGGCTATGGTTTTTCCCGTGGTCATGTATGGATGTGAGAGTTGGACTGTGAAGAAAGCTGATCATCAAAGAATTGATGCTTTTTAACTGTGGTGCTGTAGAAGCCTCTTGAGAGTCCCTTGGACTGCAAGTAGATCCAACCAGTCCATTCTAAAGGAGATCAATCCTGGGTGTCCATTGGAAGGACTGATGCTAAAGCTGAAATTCCAATACTTTGGCCACCTCATGCAAAGAGTTGACTCACTGGAAAAGACTCTAATGCTGGGAGGGATTGGGGGCGGGAGGGGAAGGGGACGACAGAGAATGAGGTGGCTGGATGGCATCACCGACTTGATGGACATGAGTTTGAGTTAACTCTGGGAGTTGGTGATGGACAGGGAGTCCTGGCGTGCTGTGATTCATGGACTAGCAAAGAGTAGGACACGACTGAGTGACTGAACTGAACTGATATATATACACATTTACTTTGCATTTACTCTCCTCATCAGGAGTGGAGGGTTGCTAGTTTCAGAAGCTAAAACATGATGAGGTAGATAGCACTACAGGCCAACGACTCTATGGAGGGATTACTCCAGCAGCTGATTATTTGACTCTGATGACCAGGTAGTTCTATGCAGTCACTTTATTCACTGTCGAGAATTTTAAACACAAATTCATTCATACCATTGTCTCCATCTGCTGCAACTATAAACTAAAGGACTATGACAGCGCAAGTATCCATGTATAAATGCCAACTCATACTGGGTGTTCAAAATGTTTTCTTCCTCTTTCCCATAGAAATGGATAAATTTTATTTCTTTTCTCTATTTTTGCCATTAGTGTAAGGATATTTCACATCCTTCCCATCAAAATGGAAGTAGACACCATTTAGTTTTTTAACATTTTAACATTTTTAACTTTTGTTTAGTTAAAACTAAAGGACTTCCCTGGTGGCTCATACGGTAAAGCGTCTGTCTACAATGTGGGAGACCTGGGTTCGAGCCCTGGGTTGGGAAGATCCTCTGGAGAAGGAAATGGCAGTCCACTCCAGTACTATTGCCTGGAAAATCCCATGGACAGAGAAGCCTGGTAGGCTACAGTGTATGGGGTCGCAAAGAGTCAGACAAGACTGAGCGACTTCACTTTCACTTTAGTTAAAACTAGCCAGGCAAAATATCTTTCCATACCAAAGATTCAGTTCAGTTCAGTTCAGTTCAGTCGCTCAGTCGTGTCCGACTCTCCGCGACCCCATGAATCACAGCACGCCAGGCCTCCCTGTCCATCACCAACTCCCGGAGTACACTCAAACTCATGTCCACAGAGTCGGTGATGCCATCCAGCCATCTCATTCTCCGTCGTCCCCTTCTCCTCCCGCCCCCAACCTTTCCCAGCATCAGAGTCTTTTCCAGTGAGTCAACTCGTCGCATGAGGTGGCCAAAGTATTGCAGTTTCAGCTTTAGCATCAGTCCCTCCAATGAACATCCAGGATTGATCTCCCTTAGAATGGACTGGTTGGATCTCCTTGCAGTATAAGGGACTCTCAAGAGTCTTCTCCAACACCACAGTTCAAAAGCATCGATTCTTTGGCGATCAGCCTTCTTCACAGTCCAACTCTCACAACCATACATGACCACGGGAAAAACCATTGCCTTGACTAGACGGACCTTGGTTGGCAAAGTAATGTCTCTGCTTTTCAATATACTATCAAGGTTGGTCATAACTTTCCTTCCAAGGAGCAAGCGTCTTTTAATTTCCTGGCTGCAATCAGCATCTGCAGTGATTTTGGAGCCCCAAAAAATAAAGTCTGACACTGTTTCCACTGTTTTTCCATCTATTTCCCATGAAGTGATGGGACCAGATGCCATGATCTTTGTTTTCTGAATGTTGAGCTTCAAGCCAACCTTTTCACTCTCCTCTTTCACTTTCATCAAGAGGCTTTTGAGTTCCTCTTCACTTTCTGCCATAAGGGTAGTGTCATCTGCATATCTGAGGTTATTGATATTTCTCCCAGCAGTCTTGATTCCAGCTTGTGCTTCTTCCAGCCCAGCGTTCCTCATGATGTACTCTGCATATACCAAAGATTACCAGCTGGTAATTACTTGACCTGTGATAGTACATAGTCATTCTCCAAGACACTTTCAGTTACCAAATTTTCTTTGCCTTTCTTTTGCTCCTAATTTTTCCATCCACCTTTTTTGCTAATAAAACTTGAATATCTGATCTATGCTCTTCCAGAGGCATGTTATCTGAATTATTTTGTACCAGTTTATATTAGTGCAGTTTACAATAAGGTATAACTGAAGCTTACCTATTTCATTTGATGTGCTTAGTTGCTCAGTCATCTCTGACTCTTTGTGATCCCATGTACTGTAGCCCACCTGGCTCATCTGTCCGTGGGGATTCTCCAGGCAAAGAAATTGGAGTGGGTTGCCATGCCCTTCTCTGGGGGATCTTCCCAACCCAGGGATCGAATCCATGTCTCCTGCATTGCAGGCAGATTCTTTACTGGCTGAGCCACCAAGAAAGCCCTTTCATTTGATAGGTGGTTATTTTTTAAAGTGCATAGCTGACTCAATTAATTTAAGCAATTTCCTAGTTCTCCTTGCCTCCTTTTCAGTGTTCCTTTTCCAGCTCCTGATCTAGTTTGCTAAGGAGAAAGATAAAAATGGTCTCTACAGCTCATGAAATCATTCATTTTCCCAAATGACTACTGGTCATCCATATGGTTTTTTGAGCTATTTAAACTTTGGGAAATATTATTTGCTAAATGATTATAGTGTTAGATACCTTTGAATATATGACAAGTGTTGACAATATATCACATTTGATTGATTTCAGTACATACAATTTTAACATTTTAACCCACAGAAACTGGAGTTAATTTTACATGGTATGACATCTTAAAATTGCTGCTAGCCAATTCAAATTTGTCATTTATTTAGTGAAAAATATATTAACACCCTCTAGAGTTTGAGTCAATGAAACGCAGAACAAGATTCTTATAACAGTTAAGTTTTTGTTGTTGCTAATATTATTAAGGCAAATTCAAATAACTTAAAGCAAGAAAGAACTTTCTGACACTCAGAAGTGATAGCTCAGATGTAGAATCATTAGACACAACTTTCTCTGGTAGTTCAAATGGTAAAACAAGGGTTGTTTATCGCCATATTTCACCTCTGCTTCCCTAACACAGCTTTACTCCTCACAATACATGTGGTATCTCCTTGTTCCCCAACCACATATGCACAGCAACACCCAGTCCACATGGTGATTTCAAGATGTTCCCTCACTGCATAAAAAATTGAAGCAGTTTTCAAATCTCCACAGTACAATGCTGAGAGTAAGAGACACAGATGATTTTTCACAGAAATTGGAATGATATCACCTTGCTTATCTTTTCACTTGAATACCTTGCTTCCTCTTCTTGGATTAATTCATTATGGCTAGGGAAATGGAATGCATTGAATTGATTAGGGCAAGCAGTGCTAGGGTAAATCGCACACAACACAGTTTGGTAAATTTATTAATTCATTGATTTAATCACCATTACTTTTTTGAAAAATTCTAATGAAAGTTACCAAGTACTGCTATATAGCCAAATGATAGTTAATTTATAGTCCCCATATTATTTGATTATTTAGCCTAATTCCTCAGAGCTTATTACTCTGTCTAAAATACTTGATGAATTTTCAAGACAATGGTCTCTGGGTTTTTTTCCTATTGTACTAGATCCTTCTACTCATGCTCAAAGAATGTTTTGTTTTCACAAAAATAAGTCCAAATCACAAATTTTTACAAATTTTTCTGTTTAGAAAGCCTTAATGCTAGGTCTGTTATCCTCTCTGCCCTCCCATTTATGCTTATTCTATATGTGGCTTCATCTACTGCTGCTGCTGCTAGGTCGCTTCAGTCCTGTCCAACTTTGTGCAACCCCATAGATTGCAGCAGACCAGGCTCCGCCGTCCCTGGGATTCTCCAGGCAAGAACACTGGAGTGGGTTGCCATTTCCTTCTCCAATGTGTGAAAGTGAAAAGTGAAAGTGAAGTCGCTCAGTCGTGTCCGACTAGTAGCGACCCCATGGACTGCAGCCCACCAGGCTCCTCTGTCCATGCGATTTTCTAGGCAAGAGTACCGGAGTGCCTTGCCATTGCCTTCTCTGGCTTCATCTACTACCATGGCTTTAAATACTCTCTCAGCACTAATGAATCCCAAATGTATGTAACCATCCCTGACCTCACTCTTGAATTTCAGATTGATATATTCAATAGCTGATGTGACATTTCACTTGGAAAATAAAAATTTCAATCTCAATGTTACAAAAATTTAACTGTTTCACCAACTAATATCTGCCTTTAACTCCAGTATTACCCCATCAGTAAGTGACATGAACATTCACTCATTTGCTCAAGAGCAGAATCCCACATCTGACTAATCTTCAGATCCTGTTGATTCTACAATCAAAATACATTCCAAATCCAACTGCTTGCCTAGAATCCACCTTAATGAAAGTCACCATCTCTACTGGGATAATGTCAATTGGTCACTCCCTAAACAACTTCTAGAATGTATTCTAAAGGAGGAGCCAGAGTAACCATTTTCGAGCCAGATCGTGACATTTTTCAGTTCAAAATCATTGAGTAGCTTTCTAATCACATTTAGAACAAATCTTAAGTAATCATTATAGTGTATAAGGAATTATGTGATCTGTATGCCTTGCTGAAGGCAACAGGAGAAGAAGGCAGCTGAAGATGAGATGGTTAGAAAGCATCACCAATTCAATGGACATGAGTTTGAGCAAACTCTGGAAGACAGTAGAGGACAGAGAACCCTGGTGGGTTACAATTTGTGGTGTCACAAAGAGTTGGACACAACTGACTAACTGAACAACAACACCAAATGCTTTTCTTGTATAATCCTTTATTTCTTGTGCTCTAATCATATTGAATTTCCTCACTGTTTCTTGAAAATTCCCTGATTACTCCCTGAGGCTTTGTAGTTGCTGTTTCTTCTGTTTGGCCAATGTGTGCATCTCCCAACACTTTTATGATTTATTCCTTCACAACATTCAATTTCTACACTTTAGGAAGGCTTTCCCTCATAGTTCTAAACAACATACTGTTTTATTCTTCTTTATCACTCCTAACATGACCTGTCATTACACTTAGAGGTATTGCTCATTTGTTTACAAACCCACTGACATGAGGTCAGGAACACTCATGGGTCAGGATACGATGGAAGGAATCTTCTTCCTTTTGTGTAATTCTCTATCTTCAACAGTTAGATATATATCTGCCACATAAGAGGCACCGAATAACTATTTGTTGATTTGTCAATTGAATATACTGTATTTATTATTATATTCCAGGTTAATTAAAATGTTCTCTTAATTAATTCTTATAGTAACCTGAGATATCCATCTCTCCTATATATATTGAATATTTATGGAGCTCAAGTAATTTTTTCCCCTGTGTCAATGTTAAATAAGGTAGCTGTTATTATTTCTCCCATTTACAGATACACCATTACAGTATTCTGAAAGGAAACAGGGAGAGAAGTTACATTTTACACTACCATGTGGAAGTATGAGGCACAAGAATCATAAGAAGTTGGTATAATCATCTACAGCAGGTAAAACAATAGAAGAATGATTTAATTACAGATTTCTACAATTAATGATTCTGCTTCTATCATTTCATGATTCTTTGTAAATGAACAAACTTTATCACAGCACACTGTCTTCCAAAGGTCTTTGTAACATCCACTGAAAAAAAATCATCAGTTTTGTAGAAGTGTATATTTACTCCCTACTTAATATTTTGGAATATTTGAAAAGAAGAATGTAGATGTTCTCCTGAAGGTCCATCACTCTAACTGAAGCAACTTATCTGGAAACTGTAAAACAAGCTTTATCTGGTTATTTCAAGAATGTCATTTTACTTATATATTTCATCAATTTATGAAGAAATATTAGATCCTGTACTAATATCCTATCTGTCTTATGCTTGTTTTTTATTTGAAAGGGTTAGAATGTAACTTGAATTGTGCATTACATTAAGGTTTTTCTTGGGTTAACTACTGCAAGATGTTCGCTGTGAGGTATTCATAAGTACCTTTTATCAGGTCAAGAAAATTCTTTTCCATTCTTAATTTGTTGAGTTTCATCTTAAAAGAGTGCTAAATTTTGCCAAATACTTTTTCCAGTATCTGGAAAGATAAAGTTGTAAATTTTCTTGATTAGTCCATCTGGGAATATGAATTTTTATCACAACAGCCCTACTTAACAGAAAGTTCATATAATCTTCATCACCAGTCACACATAGTCCAACCAGCTGAACTCTTTATCTACTCAATACTTGATTGTGAATATGTTTTTGTGTGAGAGAGAAAGGTGAGAGTGGAGGGTAACTGGTAAAGAGAGATCAAATTTCCTGTGTAGTGAAGTTTGTCATTAAAAAACATTAAATAGTCACAGTGTAAGTTTACTACAATAAACATAGGTTAATATAGAGTTCAAAATATTTTTTTATATTCTTTTACCCAATGAAAATTTATGTATGTCATTAAATTTCCATATATTTGAGCTTTTGCTGGTTATCTTACTTTTTACATTTCTAATTCTACTGTGGTAGAGGAACATACTCTGTATTATTTCAGTTTTTAAAAATTGATTTTGACTCTTTTAAGGTGTTGATTGTAGCCCATCTTTGTAATTAAACTATGAACATTTGAAAAGCATTTTGAAGTAGTGTTCTATAAATATAAAATTAAGGTAATTCATAGTATTCTTAAGATCTACATTTTTGCTAATTTTTTTATCCAATTCTTTTATGAATTTCTGACAAAGTTGTTAAAACTTCCAACTATGATTGAGGTGGTCTCTATTTTTTCATTTATTTTTGTTAAATACTGACTCCAGAATTTTGAAGCTCTACTTTTCTGTATATGTTTTTTACTCATCTTTTTTCTGTCTTTTTTGCTTTTAGTATATTTAGAGCTCCATTTTAATTTTTATGTTGGTGTTATAACTTTTGTTCTAGAGATTAAAACTGACATCTTGAGCTTTTCACAGTCTACTTACAAGAAATAAAGTAATACTTCACATGAAATATAGACATCTAGTAAATTTACAGTCTTATATAGTCACTCACCCTTTATGTTACACTTACATGTAGTACATCTAAATATATCACAGACTCCACAAGACGATGTTATGATTTTGGCTTTAAACAGTTTTGTTAGTGAATTAAGAGGGACAATGTCAAAAAATATAATCCTGTGCCTTCACCCAGGTACTATTTCCAGTGCTTTTTTATTTTCTTCAAAGGATCTCTTTTTCCATTAGATACAACTTCACCTTATCCTAAAACAATTTCCTTGGATTTTATTTTTTAAGCACAGATCCTCTGGCTACTTTCCTTTCTCTAAAAATGCCATATTTCATCTTGAATTATATTTTTGCTGGATATATAATTCTGAGTTAAGCACTTGTTCTTTTCGTTTCTATCAAGATGATAGAAACATGCTTCTCCAGCCTCCTATGAAGTTACATGATGAGAGATCAGTCTTTGATCATATCCTTATTATTTTGTAAGTAATGTGTCATTTTCCTTTTTCTGTTTTCTTTTTCTTCACCTTAAATTTGATTTTGATGTGCCTCAGCATAGGTGTCTTTGTGTTTATTTCATTTCTTGTTCTAATTACAAGAGCATGTTATCTGCATGATTTCCCTGGCTACCATATCAAGAAAAATGTTATTTAGAAATGGTGAGAACAAATATTCTTGTTTTATTTCTTATCTTAGTGGGAAAGCTTTAGCCTTTATTGTTAAGCATGATGTTCGCTGTGAGGTATTCATAAGTACCTTTTATCAGGTCAGGAAAATCTTTTCCATTCTTAATTTGTTGAGTTTCATCTTGAAAGAGTGCTAAATTTTGCCAAATACTTTTTCCAGTATCTGTTTATCTTGTATTTTTTTCTTAATATTCATTGGGCCTTTAAGCTGTTCTTTTTATCTGGCAAACTCTATCAGTTGGGTATACATAAACTGGTATGGTTATCCAGATTATTAATAGTCAACTATATTTACAGATGAATCTGTTTCAAATTTAGTTAGATCATTGATTAAAACTTAATGATTTTCATATTTCCACAGTTCAAGTTTTGCCCTAAAGGGGTCTTTTTGATACATAACTACCAGTCTTCCTTAAATCACAATGCAGCAAACACACAAGGTTGCAGCCTCATTTTGGGAAGCTTCAGGAAGTCTTGGCTTGGTCAGAGCACTGCTAAAGGATCTTAAAAGATATCAGTTTAATATTCAGTTTACTTGGAGAATATGTAAGGCTGTTCTTAATGGAATTCATAGTTTAAACATTTTCTCCATTGGTGACTTTTTATTCTCTACTACTTTTTCATTTTTCATCAGTTATTTTTTCTTTTTGTTTTAGTTCTCAGATTAAATGACATTTCTTTAAATAGTTCAAACAGTCCTTAAATAAAGGTGGCAAGTCAACATGTCCCCCTCTCTCAGTGTCTATTCCTTTGTCATTCGGTGGATCTGTCTTTCTCAATTATTGGCCTTCCTGTGGCTGCTTTATACTTTGTATGGTAATGTTCTCAGGGAATAGTCACTTAACGTAAGGGGCACTTCTTCTGGAGAGTTGGTTTGTATCCCATCACATCCTTCTTCTATTTGTTCCACATTTTACTGTATCCTGGAAGGGCTGTTTCTCATACTGTGTTTTGGAACTGTAACCATAACCCAGTTTGATAGAAAATGGAATTTCCCTTTTTTGTTTTATGCTTTGAAACCTCTTACGAGATTCAGGGAGAAAAATAGGTTGGAAATTAGTTTAATTCAATATCCCTTTGATAGCTCATTTTCATGCTGAATTTTAATGCCCTTTCATTCTAACCAATGACACTTATATAGAACTATCTTCTATAAATATTTGATAAATAATAATGTGATACCTTAAAATATATACTTAAAGTAATATCACATAAAGCCCATGTGATAATTCTAAATTTAATAAAAAGTAAGTTTATAATTTGAATATTTTCATGACAATATTACTTTCTGATCTCGATTAAAAAATATACCACAGAGATGAATAATAATTTCTTCTAGTTTTATACTTTAAAAATATGTGTTTCTATGTCTTTAAAGTAGTGGAGTTCAAGAAAGTGACCTTATAAAACCCCACTTAACACTTACCAAAGAATGTGGCCATAAGCTACTTTTAAAGTAATCTCCATTATCCCTTTTAGCTAGTTTTAGTGTTTTGGATAAAATGCTCAGAGTTTTTGAAGTTTTCAGCTTATTCATCATCCTGTCATGTGAAACTTTATCAAAGGTTTCTTTCAAGGAAGTCAAAAGGACTTATTCCATGTGCACTTTGATAATACATTTCATTTCCCATCTTAATGAGAAAAAGTTAACTCAGTCAGAAGAAATTATGTATTAATCTATGACAATTATTTTATACCAGTGATTAAGTTGGTATTTTCCCTATTTGTAAGATATATATGTAATGTATTATGTCATATATACTTATATAGCAATCAAAATGATTCAATAACTTATTTCTAGTTCAAGTTATTAACGCACAATCTACTTGGGTGTTTATAGAAAACTATGTCCTCAGAGTAATGATAAATCTTCCTTCTATAGTTATATTTGGATTATTTTATGAACAAAATGTACATTATATTCATATAGTGACAAAATTCATCAAAGTTGATGCTGAAGACACAGATCATTCAAGTAAAGGTTTTTTTTTTAATAATAAAAGTGTTTGGGTGACATATTTTTACATATTTTAGTTTTGTGTTATGATTCTGATTTACACATAAAAAAGCCTTCTTTTTATGGTATAAAAACATGAGCTAGTTAGAATACAGTCTTTCTGATTCATTGATATTTCACATTAAACTCCAAGATTCAGATCTAAGTAAAATACTTCCATTAAAGACTGAATATAAAAGACACAGAAAAGGCTGCAACAGTATCATAAATTATTTGAAAGGCCTGATATTACACTCCTTTATTGAGTCCTATGTAAGCACAATTTCCATGCAGATATCACTCCTCAGAATGGTTATGCACTTGGATCCTGGAGGCAGGTAGCCAAGATCTAAACTCAGGTCTGTCACTGAAGGAATGTACAACCTTGACAAAGTCATCATCCTCTCAGAACCTCAGATGTCCCATCTACAAATGGAAATAATAATAACCATTTCCTCATAAAACTGTTGTAGTTTTTTAAGCTGTAGTGAATTTTCACAACTAAACACATCCATGTAACCAGCACCTTAATTATGAAACAGAACATTTCCTCCAGTTGTGCTCCTTACGTTCCTTTCCTGTCACTGGGTTTTAAAGTAACCACCATCCTCATGTCTAAGAGCATACATTAGCTTTGTCTATTTTGTACCTTCTGTCAATGGAATTATGTAGAATGTTATGTTTTGTAACTGACACTTTTCCCTTAATATTATGCTCTGAGATTCATATTTTGCTTGTAATTGTGAATATTTCATGAAGAAAGTCTAGAAGTCACAGAGATTGGGAGAAAGGGGTGGGCAGTTCAGAATCAAGAATGTTTCTAGCAGCCTAACTTTGAATAGGGAAATTGATTAGCATTTAAAGAAGCCATCACCATTATAATCTGTAGTTTGATAAAATATTTTCCTTGTAGTCCAAATCTCTCTTCCATTCTGTACATGAACAAACATAAATACTACTATTAGTCTTCACTGAAAAATTAAAGTGGTCACAAATATGAAGAGCTGAGGTCAGTTTAAGAAAAGATAAAATAAGACTCATTTAGAATCCTTGTTTCCACTGTTTCCCCATCTATTTGCCATGAAGTGATGGGACAGGATTCCAAGATCTTAGTTTTCTGAATGTTGAGTTTTAAGCCAACTTTTTCACTCTCCTCTTTCACTTTCATCAAGAGGCTCTTTAGTTCTTCTTCAATTTCTGCCATAAGGGTGGTGTCGTCTGCATATCTGAGGTTGTTGATATTTCTCCCAGCAATCTTGATTCCAGCTTGGGCTTCATCCATCTCAGCATTTCTTATGATGTACTCTGCATATAAGTTAAATAAGCAGGGTGACAAAATACAGCCTTGACACACTCCTTTCCCGATTTGGAACCAGTCTGTTGTTTCATGTCCAGTACTAACTGTTGCTTCCTGACCTGCATACCTGGTTTCCTCGGTGTGTATGCCCAGGAGTGCGATTGCTGGATCATATGGCAGTTCTAGTTCCAGATTTTGGAGGAATCTCCACACTGTTCTCCATAGTGGCTGTACTAGTTTGCATTCCCACCAACAGTGTAGGAGGGTTCCCTTTTCTCCACACCCTCTCCAGCATTTATTGCATGTAGACTTTTGGATAGCAGCCATTCTGACTGGTGTGTAATGGTATCTCATTGTGGTTTTGATTTGCATTTCTCTGATTATGAGGGATGTTGAGCATTTTTTCATGTGTTTGTTAGCCATCTTTATGTCGTCTTTGGAGAAATGTCTGTTTAGTTCTTTGGCCCATTTTTTGATTGGGTCACTTAGTTTTCTGGAATTGAGCTGCAGGAGCTGCTTGTATATTTTGGAGATTAATCCTTTATCAGTTGCTTCATTTGCTATTATTTTCTCCCATTCTGAAGGCTGTCTTTTCACCTTGCTTAGAGTTTCCTGCATACAGGTTTCTCAAGAGGCAGGTCAGGTGTCATGAGTATTCTCTTGAAGAATTTTCCACAGTTTATTGTGATCCACACAGTCAAAGGTTTTGGCATAGTCAATAAAGCAGAAATAAATGTTTTTCTGGAACTATCTTGCTTTTTTGATGATCCAGAAGATGTTGGAAATTTGATCTGTGGTTTCTCTACCTTTTCTAAAACATGCTTGAACATCTGGAAGTTCACGGTTCATGTATTGTTGAAGCCTGGCTTGGAGAATTTTGAACATTACTTTACTAGCCTGTGAGATGAGTGCAATTGTGAGGTAGTTTGAACATTCTTTGGCATTGCCTTTCTTTTCTTTTTTTTTTTTCCACTTTTTTACATGAATTTTATTTTTATTTTATTTTAATTTATTTTATTGGAGGCAAATTACCTTACATTACTATATTGGTTGGTTTTGCCATACATTGACATGAATCCGCCCCGGGTGTACATGTGTTCTCTTTCTTGAACCCCCCTCCCACCTCCCTCTTCCCCATATCCTCCCTCCATGTCATCCCCGTGCACCAGCCCCAAGCATCCTGTATCATGCGTCGAACCTGGACTGGTCACTTATGATAATATACATGCTACAATGCCGTTCTCCCCAATCATCCCACCTTCACCCTCTCCCACAGAGTCCCAAAGACTGTTCTATATGCCTATGTCTCTTTTGCAGTCTCGTATACAGGGTTCAGGTTACCATCTTTCTAAATTCCATATATATGCGTTAGTATACTGTATTGATATTTTTCTTTCTGGCTTACTTTACTCTGTATAATTGGCTCCAATTTCATCCACCTCATTAAAACTGATTCAAATGTATTCTTTTTGATGGCTGAAAAATACTCCATTGTGTATATGTACCAAAGCTTTCTTATCCATTCATCTGCAGATGGACATCTAGGTTGCTTCCATGTCCTGGCTATTGTAAACAGTGCTGCAACGAACACTGGAGTACATGTGTCTCTTTCAATTCTGGTTTCCTCGGTGTGTATGCCCAGGAGTGCGATTGCTGGATCATATGGCAGTTCTAGTTCCAGATTTTGGAGGAATCTCCACACTGTTCTCCATAGTGGCTGTACTAGTTTGCATTCCCACCAACAGTGTAGGAGGGTTCCCTTTTCTCCACACCCTCTCCAGCATTTATTGCATGTAGACTTTTGGATAGCAGCCATTCTGACTGGTGTGTAATGGTATCTCATTGTGGTTTTGATTTGCATTTCTCTGATTATGAGGGATGTTAAGCATTTTTTCATGTGTTTGTTAGCCATCTTTCTGTCTTCTTTGGAGAAATGTCTGTTTAGTTCTTTGGCCCATTTTTTGATTGGGTCACTTAGTTTTCTGGAATTGAGCTGCAGGAGCTGCTTGTATATTTTGGAGATTAATTCTTTATCAGTTGCTTCATTTGCTATTATTTTCTCCCATTCTGAAGGCTGTCTTTTCACCTTGCTTAGAGTTTCCTTTGCTGTGCAGAAGCTTTTGATTTTAATTAGGTCCCATTTGTTTATTTTTGCTTTTATTTCCAATATTCTGGGAGGTGGGTCTTGGAGGATCCTGCTGTGATTTATGTCAGAGAGTGTTTTGCCTACGTTCTCCTCTAGGAGTTTTATAGTATCTGGTCTTACATTTAGCTCTCTAATCCATTTTGAGTTTATTTTGCTATATAGTGTTAAGAAGTGTTCTAGTTTCAATCTTTTACAAGTGGCTGACCAGTTTTCCCAGCACCACTTGTTAAAGAGACTGTCTGTTATCCATTTATATTCTTGCCTCCTTTGTCAAAGGTAAGGTGTCCATAGGTGTGTGGATTTATCTCTGGGCTTTCTATATTGTTCCATTGATCTACATTTTTGTCTTTATGCCAGTACCATACTGTCTTGATAACTGTGGCTTTGTAGTAGAGCCTGAAGTCTGGCAGGTTAATTCCTCCAGTTCCATTTTTCTTCTTCAAGATTGCTTTGGCTATTCGAGGTTTTTTGTATTTCCATACAAATTGTGAGATTATTTGTTCTAGTTGTGTGAAAAATATCATTGGTAGCTTGATAGGGATTGCATTGAATGTATAAATTACTTTGAGTAGTATACTCATTTTCACAATATTTATTCTTCCAATCCACGAACACGGTATATTTCTCCATCTATAAGTGTCCTCTTTGATTCATTTCACTAGTGTTTTATAGTTTTCTATGTACAAGTCTTTTGTTTCCTTAGGTAGATATATTCCTAAGTATTTAACTCTTTTCGTTGCAACAGTGAATGGAATAGTTTCCTTAATTTCTCTTTCTATTTTCTCATTATTAGTGTATAGGAATGCAAGGGATTTCTGTGTGTTGATTTTATATCCTGCAACTTTACTGTATTCATTGATTAGCTCTAGTAGTTTTCTGGTGGAGTCTTTAGGGTTTTCTGTGTAGAGGATCATGTCATCAGCAAACAGTGAAAGTTTTACTTCTTCTTTTCCAATTTGTATTCCTTTTATGTCTTTTTCTGCTCTGATTGCTATAGCCAAAACTTCCAGAACTATGTTGAATAGTAGTGGTGAGAGTGGGCACCCTTGTCTTGTTCCTGACTTTAGGGGAAATGTTTTCAGTTTTTCACCATTGAGGATAATGTTTGCTGTGGGTTTGTCATATATAGCTTTTATTATGTTGAGATATGTCCCTTCTATTCCCACTTTCTGGAGAGTTTTTATCATAAATGGATGTTGAATTTTGTCAAAAGCTTTCTCTGCATCTATTGAGATAATCATATGATTTTTATTTTTCAGTTTGTTAATGTGGTGTATTATGTTGATTGATTTGCAGATATTGAAGAATCCTTGCATTCCTGGGATAAAGCCCACTTGGTCATGATGTATGATCTTCTTAATGTGTTGTGGGATTCTGATTGCTAGAATTTTGTTAAGGATTTTTGCATCTATGTTCATAAGTGATATTAGCCTGTAGTTTTCTTTTTCTGTGGGATCTTTACCAGGTTTTGGGATTAGGGTGATAGTGGCCTCATAGAATGAGTTTGGAAGTTTTCCTTCCTCAGCAATTTTCTGGAAGAGTTTGAGTAGAATAGGTGTTAGCTCTTCACTACATTTTTGGTAGAATTCGGCTGTGAAGCCGTCTAGACCTGGGCTTTTGTTTGCTGGAAGCTTTCCGATTACTTCCTCTATTTCCGTGCCTCTGATGGGTCTGTTCAGATTTTCTATTTCTTCCTGGTTCAGTTTTGGCAAGGTGTACTTTTCTAGGAATTTATCCATTTCTTCCACGTTATTCATTTTATTGCCATATAATTGCTGATAGTATTCTCTAATAATCCTTTGTATTTTTGTGTTGTCAGTTGTGATCTCTCCATTTTCATTTCTAATTTTATTGATTTGGTTCTTCTCCCTTGGTTTCTTGATGAGTCTGGCTAGTGGTTTGTCAATTTTATTTACCTTATCAAAGAACCAGCTTTTGGCTTTGTTGATTTTTGCTATGGTCTCCTTTGTTTCTTTTGCATTTATCTCTGCCCTAATTTTTACAATTTCTTTCCTTCTGCTAACCCTGGGGTTCTTCATTTCTTCCTTTTCTAGTTTCTTTAAATGTAGAGTTAGGTTATTTAGTTGACTTTTTTCTTGTTTCTTGAGGTGTGCCTGTATTGCTATGATCTTCCCCCTTAGCACTGCTTTTACAGTGTCCCAGAGGTTTTGGGTTGTTGTGTTTTCATTTTCATTCATTTCTATGCACATTTTGATTTCTCTTTTGATTTCTTCTATGATTTGTTCATTATTCAGCAGCGTGTTGTTCAGCCTCCATTAGTTGGCTTTTTTTTTTTTTTTAGTGAGACTTTAAGTAATTTTCCATCTCAGAACCCCTGTGTTTCCATCCAGGGGGGACAGGCACTCAGCCATAGCTGTAAAACGGACACTTTCTCAAAAGGCACCGAGAAGGATTTGCGTGCTGACAGGAAGAGCACCACCCCGCAATGCTCTAGCTGGGACATGAAGGAGAGCCCACGAGACTCCAGACTGGTGTGTATAGCTACACGTTGGTCTTAAAAAAATCAAACCCCACCCGGTTACTAGGAAAGTTTCTGTTCATCGTCCCCCTCTTCCTCGGGGCTCAAGGGTGAAGCTAGAAAGTGGGCAGGTGCCAGGCTTTCAGGGGGGCTCTTCTGCCTCCTGGGTGCTCTTGGGCCGGTGAGATGCTCAGGTCAAAGGGAAACTCGGGATTCCACAGCAGAGAGGGAGGAGCCGCCAGCCCCGTGCCAGCCGAGAGTCCTCCCTCCATCATTCAGGCACTGGGCAGCCCTCTAAGCGTCTGTAACATGAGCTGCACTGGATGGATGGTGGTGAAGACAAGTGACACAGGGCGTAACCTGGGCAGGAAGCAGTGCCTGTGTTGACTAACCTGCGTTAGTAAACTAACCTGTGTAGTAAACTCAGTAGCAAACCCTTAGCAAAAGTGCCTTAATTATGAATTAATGTTAGTACTGCAGCAGACTTAGAGAGTCAGGAACTCAGTCCTAGTATGAGTTGGAGGTCAAATGGAAGGGGGTGGTTTCTCTTTTCTTCAGTTGAATGGCTTTTGCACAGTCTTGTAGGAGAAGGAGCCAGGCTTCCTATAGCTGGGTACTGCCTGCTGCCTGCTGGGTGCTAGGTGCTAGTCTCTGGGTGCTGGGTCCTGGTCTCTGGGTGCTAGGTGCTAGTCTTTGGGTGCTGGGTGCTGGGTTCTAGGTGCTGGTCTCTGGGTGCTGGGTGCTGGGTGCTGGGCACTGGGTGCTGGTCTCGGTGTTGGGTTCTGGGTTCTGAGTTCTGGGCACTGGGTGCTGGTCTCTGAGTGCTGGGTGATGGGTGATGGGCACTGGGTGCTGGGTGCTAGGTGCTAGGTGCTGGGCACTGGGTGCTGGGTGCTGGCTGGAGCAGGAAGCCTGGGCCTTGGAGCCACAGGGTTCTGGGACAGTGACCTGAGATTTCTCCATGACCACGATCGTGAACATGGGAAATGAACTGATCTCCTGAGCCCTCAGTTTCCGCATCTGGAAATCAGGGCACACCTGCTTAACAGATCAGCAGTTCTCAACTGGCCCCCCGGGAACATTTGCAATGCTGGGGGACCCTCTTGGCTGTCATGACTGGAGTGGTGGGGGGCTAGTTGGCATTTTTAATAGTTTTTCTCCTGTAATTGAGATCTAATCTTACTGCATTGTGGTCAGAAAAGATGCTTGGAATGATTTCAATTTTTTTGAATTTACCAAGGCTAGATTTATGGCCCAGGATGTGATCTATCCTGGAAAAGGTTCCGTGTGCACTTGAGAAAAAGGTGAAATTCATTGTTTTGGGGTGAAATGTCCTATAGAGATCTTTTAGGTCTAACTGGTCTATTGTATCATTTAAAGTTTGTGTTTCCTTGTTAATTTTCTGTTTAGTTGATCTATCCATAGATGTAAATGGGGTATTAAAGTCTCCCACTATTATTGTCTTATTGTTAATTTCCCCTTTCATACTTGTTGGTAATTGTCTTACATATTGCGGTGCTCCTATGTTGGGTGCATAAATATTTATAATTGTTATAACTTCTTCTTGGATTGATCCTTTGATCATTATGTAGTTTCCTTCTTTGTCTCTTTTCACAGCCTTTGTTCTAAAATCTATTTTATCTGATATGAGTATTGCTACTCCTGCTTTCTTTTGGTCTCTATTTGCGTGGAATATCTTTTTCCAGCCCTTCACTTTCAGTCTGTATGTGTCCCTCGTTTTGAGGTGGGTCTCTTGTAGACAACATATATGAGGGTCTTGTTTTTGTATCCATTCAGCCAGGCTTTGTCTTTTGGTTGGGACATTCAACCCATTTACGTTTAAGGTGATTATTGATAAGTATGATCCCGTTGCCATTTTCTTTATTGTTTTGTGTTTGAGTTTATACACCCTTTCTGTGTTTCCAGTCTAGAGAAGATCCTTTAGTATTTGTTGGAGAGCTGGTTTGGTGATGCTGAATTCTCTCAGCTTTTGCTTGTCTGTAAAGCTTTTGATTTCTCCTTCATATTTGAATGAGATCCTTGCTGGGTACAGTAATCTGGGCTGTAGGTTGTTTTCTTTCATCACTTTAAGTATGTCTTGCCACTCCCTCCTGGCCTGTAGAGTTTTTGCTGAAAGATCAGCTGTTATCCTTATGGGGATCCCCTTGTGTGTTATTTGTTGTTTTTCCCTTGCTGCTTTTAATATTTTTTCTTTGTGTTTGATCTTTGTTAATTTGATTAGTATGTGCCTTGGGGTATTTCGCCTTGGGTTTATCCTGTTAGGGACTCTCTGGGATTCTTGGACTTGGGTGATTATTTCCTTCCCCATTTAGGGAAATTTTCAACTATTATCTCCTCAAGTATTCTTTCATGGTCTTTCTTTTTGTCTTCTTCTTCTGGGACTCCTATGATTCGAATGCTGGGGCATTTAATATTGTCCCATATGTCTCTAATATTGTCCTCATTTTTTTAAATTCTTTTTTTCTTTTTCCATCTCTGTTTCATTTATTTCTCCAATTCTATCTTCTAGCTCGCTTATCCTGTCTTCTGCCTCCATTATTCTACTGTTTGTGCCCTCGAGAGTGTTTCTGATCTCATCTATTGTATTATTCGTTATATATTGACTCTTTTTTATTTTCTCTAATTCCTTATTGAACATTTCTTCCATCTTCTCAATCCTTTTGTCTGGTTTATTTATCTGTAACTCCATTTTGCTTTCCAGATTTTGAATCATTTCCACAATTAAAATTCGAAATTCTTTATCAGGTAGGTTCCCTATATCTTTCTCTTTTGTTTGTGTTGGTGAGCATTTATCCTGTTCCTTTACTTGTTGGGTATTTCTCTGCCTCTTCATCTTGCTTATATTGCTGTGTTCGGGGTGGCCTTTCTGTCTCCTGACAGTTTGTGGAATTCTCTTTATTATGTAGTTACCTCGTTGTGTGTGGGGTTGGATGGGTGACTTGTCAAGGTTCCCTTGTTAGGGAAGCTTGAGTCGATGTTCTGGTGGGTGGAGCTGGATTTCTTCTCTATGGAGTGCAATGAAGTGTCCAGTAATGAGTTTGAGATGTCAGTGGGTTTGGGGTGGCTTTGGCAGCCTGTATATTGAAGCTCAGTGCTATTCTCCTGTGTTGCTGGATAGCTTGCATTGCATGTCTTTCACTGAAACTTGTTGACCCTTGGGTGGTGCCTGGTTTCAGTGTATGTATGGAGGCATTTGATGAGTACCTATCAATTAATGTTCTCTGGAACAGGAGATCTCTGGTGTTCTCAGGATTTGGCCTTAAGCCTCTGCCTCTGGTTTTCAGTCTTATTCTTGCAGGAGGCTCAAGGCTTCTCCCTCTGTTACTTCCAAGGCAGTTCCTTCTGTTGAAAAAGCTCTTCTGTTTTCTGGTCTCCTCAGTGTCTAATTCCTGTCCTGACACCAGGATGCAGTGGTGGACACTTTTTTTCCCCCCGGCTCTCCTATTCAGTCCTGCTATGGGGAGGGAGAAACAGCTAACAAATATCCCTGGCGTCTGTGGGGAGTGCTCGCAGTGTCTCGGCTACACTGGGAATGCTCCCACTCGAGGCGTGTGTGCTTTCCCTGTTTATGCTGCTTAGGCTTTAGTTTGCTCTGCTGCGAGCTGTCCGCGGCTGGCGCTGGGTTGCATGCACTTCCCAGGTCTGAGTGGCTCAGGTTCAGGTCCTCGGGTACTTGACAAAGGCGCAGACTTGGCTGGGCCTGCGTTTTGTGCCTTCCCCGTTCCTAGCAGCTCAGTTGACCAGGCGTTTGGTGAGCGCGGTCGCTGCAATTTGTCACCTTTCCGGTTTCTGCCACTCGGTTTTCTGGGTGTACAACTGGCGCACTTTCTCAGGCGGATATCGACCGGCCTGAACCCAAGAAGTCCTGGCCAGCAAGGAAGCCTGCCTGCAGCTTGGCACGGGAAGCCTCTCTGGGGCCGCGGCTGTCCCCGCCCAGGCGCTGGATGCCCTCCCCACCGGTGTCGGTGGGGGCTGGGGGATGGGCCGCCCACTGCCAGCTTGGTCCACTCAGCGCCTGGTTCTGTGGGCGGGGCAGGCTTGGGGCTTTTCGCAGGCTTTTCCCAGCCCTCTCACCCTTCAGCTGCAAGCTCTGCTCTGGTATCTTAAATTCGAGCCCTCAGTTTGCCCTGGGGCGTTCAAGCCCGGTTCTCCCTCTAAGAGCAGCCACAGGCACCTCCCTGCCCAGCCCCCGCCTGCTAGTGAGGGGCGCGGGCGTCTGCGCCACTTCTCCGCTGAGAGTTTCCTCTGGGCACTTAGTCTGTGAGTTTTAGTTATTTATGTCCTTTGTCTCCCAGTTATGCGGCCCTCTGAGGTTCCACTCGCCAGTATTTCCAGGTGTTTGGAAACTACTCTCTCTCTTTTTTTTTTTTTAAGCCTCCCTTCCGGGGATGGAGCTCTGTCCCTCCCTCTTTTGTCTCTCTTTTTATCTTTTTATCTATTTCCTACCTTCTTTTGTCGACTATGTGCTGCTTTTCTGAGTGCCTGATGTCCTCTGCCGGTATTCAGAAGTTTTTTTGTGGGATTTACTCAGCATTCAAATGTTCTTTTGTTGATTTTGTGGGGGAGAAAGTGGCCGCCCCGTCCTATTCCTCCGCCATCTTCCTGTGCTCCTGGGCATTGCCTTTCTTAGGGATTGGAATGAAAACTGACCTTTTTCAGTCCTGTGGCCACTGCTAAGTTTTCCCAATTTGCTGATATGTTGAGTGCAGCACTTTCATAGCATCATCTTTTAGGTACTGAAATAGCTCAACTGGAATTCCATCACCTCCATAGCTTTGTTCATAGTGATGCTTCCTAAGGCCCAATTGACTTCACATTCCAGGATGTCTGGCTCTAGGTGAGTGTGAGTAATCACACCATTGTGATTATCTGGGTCATCAAGATGCTTTTTGTACAGTTTTTCTGTGTATTTTTGCCACCTCTTCTTAATATCTTCTGCTTCTGTTAGGTCCATACCATTTCTGTCCTTTATTAAGCCCATAGTTGCATGAAATATTCCCTTGCTATCTCCAATTTTCTTGAAGAGATATCTAGTCTTTCCCATTTTATTGTTTTCCTCTATTTCTTTGCACTGATCACTGAGGAAGGCTTTCTTACCTCTCTTTGCTATTCTTTGGATCTCTGCATTCAAATGGGTATATCTTTCCTTTTCTCCTTTGCTTTTTGCTTCTCTTTTTTCACAGTTATTTGGAAGACCTCCTCAGACAGCCATTCTGCTTTCTTGCATTTCTTTTTCTTGGGGATGGTCTTGCTCCCTCTCTCCTGTACAATGTCACGAACCTCCGTCCATAGTTCATGAGGCACTCTGTCTATCAGATCCAGTCCCTTAAATCTATTTCTCACTTCCACTGTGTAATCATTAGGGATTTGATTTAGGTCATATCTGAATGGTCTAGTGGTTTTCCCTACTTTCTTCAATTTAAGTATGAATTTGGCAGTAAGGAGTTCATGGGTGGAGCTTGTTCCCTCCCTGCTATTGACCTGTGGCCAAACTATGGTGGAGGTAATGAAGATAATGGTGACTTCCCTCAAAAGATCCCATGCATGTACTACTATTGTCCGTGCCCCCCACGCTGCAACAGGTCACCACTGATCCCTGCCTTCACCAGAGACTCCCAGACACCCACCGGCAAGTCTCCTATGGGGTCACTGTTCCTTTCTCCTGGGTCCTTGTACACAAGGTTCTGTTGTGCCTCCAAGAGTCAATTTCCCAGTCCTATGTAAGTTTGGGCACCTCTTTGGTGGGGTTAATGGTGACCTCCTCCAAGAAGACTTATGCAATAGCCACACCCAGAGCCCCTGTCCCTGTGGTTGACCACTGCTGACCCATACCTCCACAGGAGACGCTCAAACACAGTTGTGTCTCAGTCTCTGTGGGGTCCCTGGATCCTGGCGTGCACAAGGTATGTTTGAGCTCTCTGAGTGTTTCTGGTGGGAATGCGGTTTGATTCTAAATGTGAATTCGCCCCTCCTACCATCTTGCTGGGGCTTCTCCTTTGCCCTTGGATGTGAGGTGTCTCCTCATAGCTGCTCTAGTGCCTACTGTCTTACTGGGGTTTCTCTGACCTTGGATGTGGGGTATCTCCACACGGCTACTCCAGCGAAGTGCAGTCACCCTTCCTGACCTTGGATGTGAGAACAATGACAGACTTTATTTTTGGGGGGCTCCAAAATAACTGAGATGGTGACTGCAGCCATGAAATAAAAAGACACTCCTTGAAAGAAAGAGAAGTTGAAAGTGTAAAACGAGGAGAAATCAAAGTGATGGATCAGTGTCAGAGGTGATGAGAACAAATACAAACTAGAATATATGTGAAAAGTGAGAGTGAAAGTGTTAGGCACTCGGTCATGTCTGACTCTTTGCAAGCCCACGGACTATAGCCCACCAGGCTCCTCTGTCCATGGGATTCTCCCTGCAAGAGTACTGGAGTGGGTTGCCATTTGTATTTATCTTTAATGTAGTAGGGAAGAATCAAGTCTCAACTGAAATTAGAAGGAATTAGATAAGAACATTTTGGTCACCGACTAATGAGGAAAACTATAAATCAGGGAGCAAGAAAATGCCAGCAAAGTTCTGAGGGAGCTGTTTTAGGAATGCAAGGAGAAACTAACCAGTGATATGTACAAACATCTCCAATTAGTAACAACATGTTGTTGAGCTCAGAGGCCACATTTTCGAAGAAAACAAACTGCTAATTTGGATGATTTTCACCTAAATACTGAATGAATGACCCATGTGTAGGAACTGAGCATGTAAATTTATGGATTGATTACCCATAGTGTACGTATTGGATTGTTGCAAGAAAAAGACAAAGGACTAAGCTGGTAATGGTATTAAGTGATGAACAAAGTAAAGAAGAGATCATAAGAATTAAATTTATTTATTTATTCACAGAAAACTGGATATGCTTATAAGGTAGGAGAAAAAAATTGGCTGGAAATAGTGAGAGTATATTTGAAAGGCAGAACATGTGGTCATGATGATGATGATGAGGGGAGAGTGATGGAAATTAGTCATTTAAGAAGTGTAGAGATAAAGAGCTACAGTGTGAAAACAGAAAAAAAAAATGATTGTATAAGGTTTATACATGGGCCATTCACATATATGGTGAAGTCATGTGAGAAGATGCCAGAGAAGATTCTAATCTTAACATTTAAAGGGGATAAATTAGAAGCTTGGCAGATAAAGAGGGAGAAGAGTGATACTGGGTAGGATGGACAGGTACCAGGAACTTTTAAAGATGGAAGACATTTACATAGGATGAAAGCAGAAGTGGAAAGCTATGGAAAAGTCAATCCTCACTTGAGCTAAGTAGCGAATGGTAGAGTGAACACTCATGATGGATGCAGGAACAGACTAATATTAGAGGAACCTTAGGTTCTAGTGAAAGATAAGAGATTGGTGGGGAATACTGATGAGGATGTGTGAGGGTTGTCGCCCACTAATAGAGATTCGGTAGAGAAGAGTGGGGGAAATGACAGAAAGAGGACTTTGGATGGGCCTAGGAAGAGAAAAAAAACACTGAAAAGCAAGGAAATTAGATTAAGTCAGTGGTCAGCTACCCCAGATTTGACTTCTACTTGGCAGTCACCAAAAAACTAATTGCAAACATCCAATACATGGAATTTATCAGTCTAAATTTCTCAGTGGATACTAGTAATTTTTTTTCAAGTGCAAGTGGAGATGTCAACCTGGGGTTTTTAAATAACCACACAATTCACCCTCTGAAAACTTTACTGAGGACAGCAAAAGAAATATTAAGAAATTGTTAGGATCCTTCCAAGGAGAACTTGGCCCCTTGGGGCAAAGTTCGTTATTTGTTTAGAAGTTCACCTGAGTGAGAAAAAACAGCTGCTTCAGGGCTGCAGTGGAATATCAGCTTCTCTGTAGGGTGTTAGAGCAAGGTTTGATTCCGCTGTGTATGTAAAAGTCGCTCAGTTATGTCCCACTCCTTGCGAACCCATGGACTGTAATACTAGAGTGGGTAGCCTTTCCCTTCTCCAAGGGATCTTTCCAATCTAAGGATCAAACCCAGGTCTCCCATATTGCAGGCAGATTCTTTACCAACTGAGCCACAAGGGAAGCCTTGATTCCTCTGTAAATCAGATCTAAACATTCCATTATGAAGACCAGCAGCCTCGAATAGAGAAACCAGTCCTGTAGCCCTTCCTTACATGGCCTTAAGTTTCTAGAATAGCTGTGGAGTGACAGACAAATTACTTTTTACACAAAAGAAATGAGATGGGTTAAAGGGACAATTTGCTGGGAGAAATATCAATAATCTCAGATATGCATATGACACTACCCTTATGGCAGAAAGTGAAGTGGAACTCAAAAGCCTCTTGATGAAAGTGAAAGAGGAGAGTGAAAAGGTTGGCTTGAAGCTCCACATTCAGAAAACAAAGATCATGGCATCTGTTCCCATCTCTTCATGGGAAATAGATGGATAAACAGTGGAAACAGTGTCAGACTTTATTTTTTTGGGCTCCAAAATCACTGCAGATGCTGATTGCAGGCATGAAATTAAAAGACGCTTACTCCTTGGAAGGAAAGTTATTACCAACCTTGATAGTATATTAAAAAGCAGAGACATTACTTTGCCAACCAACGTCCGTCTAGTCAAGGCAATGGTTTTTCCCGTGGTCATGTATGGATGTGAGAGTTGGACTGTGAAGAAAGCTGATCGCTGAAGAATTGATGCTTTTGAACTGTGGTGTTGGAGAAGACTCTTGAGAGTCCCTTGGACTGCAAGGAGATCCAACCAGTCCATTCTAAGGGAGATCGATCCTAGGTGTTCATTTGAAGGACTTATGCTAAAGCTGAAACTGCAATACTTTGGCCACCTCATGCGATGAGTTGACTCACTGGAAAAGACTCTGATGCTGGGAAAGGTTGGGGGCGGGAGGAGAAGTGGACGACGGAGAATGAGATGGCTGAATGGCATCACCGACTCTGTGGACATGAGTTTGAGTGAACTCCGGGAGTTGGTGATGGACAGGGAGGCCTGGCGTCCAGTGATTCATGGGGTCGCGGAGAGTCGGACATGACTGAGCTACTGAACTGAACTGAAAGGGACAATTTGTTGGAAAATCTGAGTTAGAAATTGATGGTCAAGGTTGTTTTTTTTTTTTTTTTTTTTTTTAGAAATGGCTGTCGGTTCAAACAGTAAAGCTTAGGCCTGCAATGTGAGAGACCTGGGTTCAGTCCCTGGGTTCGGAAGATCCTCTAGAAGAGGAAATGGCAACCCACTCCAGTATTCTTGCCTGGAGAATCCCCATGGACAGAGGAGCCTGGTGGGCTACAGTCCATAGCATCACATAGTTGGATACACACACACACGAACAACATACCTATCGAGGGTAAAAGAGAAAATAGTTTATGGTTTTACTATATTGGAAATAACAGAGACTTTGGAGCAGTTCAAACCTAGATTAAAGTTCACAAGTGTGACATAGTTGCTCACTGATGTAGGAAAAATATTATATAGCATCTTGAATTTTCTAGTTATACATAAAATTGTAGTAGTAAAATTATTTTGAGAAAGATGCCTATCAGTCTTCCTGAAAGATTAATATTATAGGACTCAGTGCAGTTTCACTATCCTCTAAAATTGAATTGTGGAATAATCAAATAATAAATAGTTTAACATGCTACAATAATACCAACCACTAGTAAAATTCATGCTACATTTTTATAGTTTCTAATTTTTCATGTGTGATAAACTAGTAGGTTTAAGAACTACTTTCGTCATTAGCCTGTTCTTTAGAAAGACTTCTTCAGGATGATTTTGACAAAGTTCTTTTATGACATTTTTGAGGAACTGATGAATTGAGATACCTCTCTTTTTAACCCACATAACAAATAATCTTGAAATAATTATAGGTTCACAGGAAGTTGCAAAGATAGTATAGTGAGGTTCAGTGTAAACTTTATCTTGGCTCCTCCAATGGTTATAGTGTCAGACTTTATTTTTGGGGGCTCCAAGATCACTGCAGATGCTGATTGCAGCCAGGAAATTAGAAGATGCTTACTCCTTGGAAGGAAAGTTATGACCAGCCTAGATAGCATATTAAAAAGCAGAGACATTACTTTGCCAACCAAGGTCTGTCTAGTCAAGGCTATGGTTTTTCCCATGGTTTTTCCCAGTGGTTATACCTTACATAAATAGAGTACATATCAAAACTAAGAAACTGACATTGGTACAATTGGCTTATATAGTTCTATGCCATTTTATCATATGTGCAGATTCATATAATCACCACTGCAATCAAGATACATAGCCACTGCATCAGCATAAGAGTCACCTCATGGTACCTCTTTATCTGTCAAATCCCACCCTTACTATCCTCAGTCCCTGGAAATCACACATATGTTTTCTATCTCTGTATTGTTATAATTTTGAAAATTCATGTCAATGGAATTATATAGTAGTTTGCAGCCTTTTGAGACTGGCTTTTTATATATCTCACTGGCCTTGAGATATATACAAGTTGTTGCATATACCAATAATTCACTTGTTTTTATTCCTGAGTAGTATTCCATGGCAATAAAAATACCACCATTTGTTAAACCATTCACCCACTGAGGGACATTTTGGTTGTTTCCAGTTTCTGGCTATTACAAATAAGGCTGGTATAAACAACTATCTACAAGTTTTTGTGTGGGTATAAGTTTTTGCTTTCTGGATAAATACCTGAGTGCATCTGGTGGGTTGTAAGGAAAAAGCATGCTTTATATGTGTATGCATGTATGTGTCTAAGAAACCTGTTTTCCAGAGTGAAAATATCTTCCAGAGTGACTGTATCATTTTTACACTCTCACAAACATGTAAGAAATCCAATTTTCCTGAAACCTTGCAAGTATTTGATATTACAGCTATTTTATCTTTAGCCATTCTGATAGATGTATAGTAATAGCTCTTCATGTTTTTAACTTAGCCTTTCCCTGATGGGTAATGTTATTCAATATATTTTTATATGCTTATTTCCCATATATACTTCTTTGGTAAAACATTTCTTCATGTCCTTTGATAATTTTATAATTGGATTGTTCACTTTTGTTTTTCTGTTGAGTTTTGAATGTTCTTTAAATATTTTTAAATAGGAGTCTTTCAGCAGATATAGGATTGGAAAATATTTTGCCCAGTCCCTAGTTTTTTTTTTTTTTTTTTTATCCTTTCAATAAGTTCTTTTATGGAGCAAAAGATTTAATACTAATAAATTCCAATTTAACAATATTCATTTTTAAACAGATTGTGGATTTAATACCATTCATTTTCTGTCTTTTATTTAATAAATTGATAACAAGGTCTTTATTGTTTGATACAGGATCAATCTCCATAAAATTTTCTAAGCAACGTTTCTCACTACTTGTTGTCTCTCAGTGTTGGTAAAGTGGCTCTAGGACTTGCTGTGGATACCCAAATTTGGGATGTTTAAGTCCCATAGCTAATCATTCATATCTGTGGATTATGTATCTGCAGATTTAACTAACTATGGATCACAGGCATTGTACATAATCTGTAGTTGGCTGAATCTGAGAATTCAGAATTAAAAATAGGCAAATCTAACTGTTCACTAATTGTTTCAAGTTTCAATTGTCATACTGCTGATAATGACAACAAACGTAAAAGCTCATGTTTTATCATCAACCACATGGTAGGCCAGTGATTTCCAGTAAGCACTGCAGGATAAGCAACAAGGTCCTACTAGATAGCACAGGATATTCAATATCCTGGGTAAACCATAATAAAAGGATACAAAGAAGAATGCATGTTTGTGTATAACTGAGTCACTTTGCTGTATACCAGAAACTAATACAGTACTGCAAATTAACTATACTTCAATGAAAAATCAAATAAAATAATAGAATAATCTATATAGTATTACATTTTATATTTGCAACCATTCTTTGGGTTATGTACTATTATTTATTCCCAATATCAACACTTAGAGCTCAGAAGGTTTAAATAAACTAAATGCATGTTTTAATCACAATGCTAAGATCAGATCTAGTTTTGAGCTGATTTGTGCATACATTGTCTATGACAAAGTATAGCTCTATCTACTGCCCTGTTGCTCTGTTTATTTACAGTCTAAACACCTGAAAAATCCTTTGGTTTGACAACAACACAGAGTTTCAGAGATTTTTGTCCTACAAATTTATCTAAATCCACTGGTGTAGCTATTCAAAACAAATGTCTTTTTTCTTTTTAAATAAATAATTGGATATAGAGTCAGTTATGATGGATTGCAATTCATTTCTCTTTGAAAAAGTAAATATAATTGCCTGGCACACAGTTGAGTAGAAAGTTAACTAAAAACATTCAGTTCCCTTTCTACAATATTGTTAAGGCTAGATTACATTTTTTTTTTACAAACAGTTTCTAAGTTTTTCTTTTTTTTAATAGAGCAATAATCTATCAATAAGGGTAATCATAATAATTACTGGAATAATTAATTTCTCATTTTTTCAATAAATTTTCAACATACTCAATTCTATATAATTGTTTATGAGTATTAACACAGAAAGAATATTTTAAATAGCTATAAAAATTAAAAGGAAATAAGTAAAATTTACTTTCTGATTACCTAATTTTTCTAAAACTGGATGCAAATAATAAAATGATTAAATATTTTTTTTAATGTCTACATAAGTAAACTTTAAATTCTAATGCACTCTAATTAACCAATTATATGTTGATTGGAATCTGAATTTTTTTTACAGTTTTTTTTTTTGTTTGTTTCTACTCTACTGGAATTCCCACTATCTAGTCACCTAGTACCAAATTCACAGTCCTGAGTGAGTTCTAAAAAATTGAGGAGGCCTAGCTGAATACAAAGTCTCAATCTTCAACATGAAATCTTGTCTGATTTGTGACTGTATTTGACAAGGTAAAAGGAAACCTTTATATATTATTTATTACTTTTCCTTAAAGCCTTGAAAATTACTAAAGCTCTAAGTACCTATCAATATTTCACTTGGGTCTTCTCCTGGGAAATGTGCAACTGATGAAGATCAATGCAAAAGACACTTTTCAGTTTTCCAAATTTTATCTTTCAGTATGCTTTTTGATGCTTTAGAACTGTGGTGCTGGAGAAGACTCTTGAGAGTCCCTTGGATTGCAAGGAGATCCAACCAGTACATTTTAAAGGAGATCAATCCTGGGTGTTCACTGGAAGGACTGATGCTAAAGCTGAAACTCCAGTACTCTGGCCACCTCATGCAACGAGTTGACTCATGGAAAAGACTCTGATGCTGGGAAGGATTGGGGGCGGGAGGAGAAGGGGATGACAGAGAATGAGATGGCTGGATGGCATCACCGACTCGATGGACATGAGTTTGAGTGAACTCCGGGAGTTGGTGATGGACAGGGAGGCCTGGCGTGCTGTGATTCATGGGGCCGCAAAGAGTCAGACACAACTGAGCAACTGAACTGAACTGATGTTTTTGATGTGATATTTCACTAACAATTCTTCCCAATCTGCCTTCTAATGACTGCTCATTCCTCATGTAGTCTGTACTTGCCCATCTTTGTTAGATAATTTACCAAGATAAGTTTTTATTCATCTGGGATAGTTTAAAATTTTCTCTTTGCACTTTCACATTTATTGACAATGTGCTATACTAAGCAACTTACTTAAAAACAAACACACGTGTATAGAGCTCCTAGTTCAGTTCAGTTCATCTCTCAGTCATGTCTGACTCTTTGCGACCCTGTGATTCACAGCACGCCAGGCCTCCCTGTCCATCACCAACTCCCGGAGTTCACTCAAACTCACGTCCATCGAGTCAGTGATGCCATCCAGCCATCTCATTCTCTGTCGTCCCCTTCTCCTCCTGCCCCCAATCCCTCCCAGCATCAGAGTCTTTTCCAACGAGTCAACTCTTTGCATGAGGTGGCCAAAGTATTGGAGTTTCAGAGTTAGCATCAGTCCTTCCAATGAACATCCAGGACTGATCTCCTTTAGAATGGACTGGTTGGATCTCCTTGCAGTCCAAGGGACTCTCAAGAGTCTTCTCCAGCACCACAGTTCAAAAGCATCAATTCTTCGGCGATCAGCTTTCTTCACAGTCCGACTCTCACATCCATACATGACCACGGGAAAAACCATAGCCTTGACTAGATGGACCTTGGTTGGCAAAGTAATGTCTCTGTTTTTAAATATGCTATCAAGGTTGGTCATAACTTTCCTTCCAAGGAGCAAGCGTCTTTTAATTTCCTGGCTGCAATCAGCATCCGCAATGATTTTGGAGCCCCCCAAAATAAAGTCTGACACTGTTTCCACTGTTACCCCATCTATTTCCCATGAAGTGATGGGACCAGATGCCATGATCTTCGTTTTCTGAATGTTGAGCTTCAAGTCAACCTTTTCACCCTCCTCTTTCACTTTCATCAAGAGGCTTTGGGTTCTTCTTCACTTTCTGCCATAAGGGTAGTGTCATCTGCATATCTCAGGTTATTGATATTTCTCCCTGCAATCTAGATTCCAGCTTGTTCTTCTTCCAGCCCAGCATTCCTCATGATGTACTCTGCATATTAGTTAAATAAGCAGGATGACCGTATACAACCTTGACATACTCCTTTTCCTTTTTGGAACCAGTCCCCCTTAATCACAGAATTCAAGGTTTCCCAGATGTCAATACAGAGTCAAAAGCAGTTGGTAAAACTTTGCAGATTACTTGTGCTTGTTCCAGGCTGTTGCACTGGTAAACCCACAGGCTGTATCCTTGGATGCTCACATCTGTGGTCTTCAGAGCCAGAAAGCTCTTTCCTGCCTTGAGACCATCTTGGAAACACACCATCCAGATGATTAAATACAGAGTGAGCCGATGCAGAACACCATGCTGATCTGATGTGGATAACTTTATACCATACTTGGAAACTCCCATAATAAATTCTTCCTCCAGAGGAACAAAGGACAATTTTCCATCTTTCTGGGCAATAACTATATAATTTATCAAGTCCAGTGGCCCTTTGAACTTTTCCCCTTTGGTTTCAGTTTCTCAATGACACCAACATCCTTTATTCGATGTTCTGCACAGGTGTCTGAATTGTGCTTTGTGCTGTGTTCCTGGTGGAATAGGTGCCGAGGCTTGCCACGGTGCTGGACTGTGACAGCCCCCCAAGGTTGGAGTCTACCAACTTGCTCTTGGTATGATTTCACTGCTCTGGGAAGTGCTACTGCTGTGGTGCTTCTTGCCTTCATGAAACATCTTCCACCATAGCTTGATCCACAGGTGCTCCCTGCAGAATTGAACCCTATTCTACCGTCTTCAAAGGTTCGACAGACAGTGTCTGCACAGGTAGCGTCCTGTCACTCTGACATGGGCAATTATTGACAGAAAAGCAAGGTACCTGGGAAATTCCATGGATAGAGGAGCCTGGAGCGCTAACAGTCCATGGGGCTGCAACAGAGTCAGACGCGACCGAGTGACTCGCTGCCGTCTGTGCTCACGGGTCAGACACCCACTGCTCGGGCAGCCAGAGCCTCTGCAGCCACTCCGGTTCTAGCTGGATGGTTCTTACTTATGGCGTCTCAAGAGATGAATTGACTGGGGTCAATTCAAGACAACTGAGATAGGTTCTGCTTCAGAGCTCACTCACTAGTCTGTTGGTTGGCAAGTCTCAAAATGTCCCCGCTCTAAGTTTATTCTTGTATCTCTGTTGGGCTGCCTCAGAATATACAGCTGATTTCTTCCAGAAGCTTATGATTTGAGAGAAAGTGAGAAAGCATCCAAAGCAAAAGCCACAGTCTCTTTTATAACCTAGTATTATAAATGATGGAATTCCCAATGGCTTAGTGGTAAAGAATCTGCCTGACAACGCAAGAAACTTGGATCCCCTGGAGGAGGAAATGGCAACCCACTACAGTATTCTTGCCTGGGAAATCCATGGACAGAGGAGCCTGGCAGGGTAGAGTCCATAGTGTTGCAAGAAATCAGACATGACTGAGCCACTAAGCACACACACATTATAAATGGCAGCCTATCACTTCTTTCATGTTCTGTTTTTTTTTTGAAGAATCATGAAGTCACACTGACACTTAAGAAGGGGAATGTCATTAGGAGACAACAATATCACAAATATTGTTGTGTGATTTTTCTAATCAAGTGATTTCTCTAACCCAGCGGTCCCCAACCCCCAAGCACAGACAGATATGGTCGACCTGTTAGGTACAGGGCCAAACAGGAAGAGGTGAGCTGCAGTCCAGAGGGCAAACTGAACTGAACTGAACTGAGCTAAACTGAGGCTTCATGTGCCGGAGAAGGCAATGACACCCCACTCCAGTACTCTTGCCTGGAAAATCCCATGGACGGAGGAGCCTGGTGGGCTGCAGTCCATGGGGTCGTTAAGAGTTGGACATGACAGAGTGACTTCAGTTTCACTTTTCACTTTCATGCATTGGAGAAGGCAATGGCAACCCACTCCAGTGTTCTTGCCTGGAGAATCCCAGGGATGGTGGAGCCTGGTGGGCTGCCGTCTATGGGGTTGCACAAAGTTGGACACAACTGAAGCGACTTAGCAGCAGCAGCAGCAGGCTTCATGTGCAAGTTCAGCTGTTTTCCCAATAGCTCTGTTTCCAATCTGCAGTGATGAACTTTTAGGAAATATGAGCGATCCTTTGATTTCGATTTTCTGAAGAAAATGCAATGTATAAAGTGTCAGTCATTTTTTTAAATTAAAATGTGTCTTGTTTAACAATGGAAAAGAACAAACAAACAAAAAGAACCATCCAGCTAAACTATTCTCAAACACCTGACCCACTGTAACTGTGAGATAAGAAATTTGTTATTTTCATTTTCAAAGTTTGAGCTTTTTAATATGGTAATAAATATAATGTGGAGTGGTTTTGAATTGTGGTGTTGGGGAAGATTCTTGAGAGTCCCTTGGACTGCCAGGAGATCAGACCTGTCAAGCCTAAAGGAAATCAGTCCTGAATATCCATTGGAAGGACTGATGCTGAAGCTGAAACTCCAATACTTTGGCCATCTGATGCGAAGAACTGACTCATTGGAAAAGACCCTGATGCTGGGAAAGATTGAAGGCAGGAGGAGAAGGGGGCAATAGAGGATCAGATGGTGGGATGGCATCACGATTCAATGGACATGAATTTGAGCAATCTCTGGGGGTTGGTGATGGACATGCTGCATGTCCTGGAATGGTACAGTCCATGGGATCCCAAAGAGTCGGACATGACTGAGTGACCAAACTAAGCTGAATAAATATAATACTCAAAAATACATATTGAATAAATAAATGAACAAATGAATGAATGAATGAATGCCAGGACTTTGAGTTCTTTATCTATATCTGATTCTGACATCTATTACATGAGAAAAAGAATTCATTAAAGAGAACTGCAAATAATTAGGATATCTAACATTTATGATTGAACTGTCTACAAATGTAGCAATGGTAGGGCTTCAGGGGTGGTGCTAGTGATGAAGAATCTGCCTGTCAGTGCAGGAGATGGAAGAGATGCAGTTTCAATCCCTGGGTTGGGAAGATTCCCTGGAGGAGGTATGGCCACCCACTTCAGTATTCATGCCTAAAGAATATCATGAATAGGGGAGCCTAGTGGGCTATGGTCCATAGGGTTGCAAAGGGTTGGACATGACTGAAGCAACTTAGCACATATGGGTAAGTTGTAGTAATGCTAAGTTGTAGTAATTGCCCAGAAAATTGGATAGGTTTTAAAACAAGGAAAGGCTTTAAGCAGAAATTATTTTAAATAGGCTTTTCAAGGAAGAGTTTCAAACTCAGACACCCTCTCATCTATCCAGGATGGCTTAAGCCTGATGCCTTAGGGCTGAGTTAGATGAGGTGCCTCTCACTCTTTGATATTATGATAATTAGTACTTACTGAGCCCCCATGGGGTATATGTCTGGGTGCTGTTTGAAAGCTAGTTTAGCCATGATCCTTTTGATTTGATAAAGAGAATGCTCCATACATATTAATTACAAAAATCTTTCCAACTCATTAAATTTGTGACCTCTTTGCTGTTTTGAAATTATAGCACAAATTGTCTGTACAATTCATTTGACAATAACTCATGCACTGGCTTGTGACATTTCTTGAATTGTTGTTTTATTGATGTTTAATTCTTCATGTAAGGAAAACTTTCTGACTCATTATTTCATAATATGCATTTTTAACCATACTAAGCCACACAGTCAAACTTACAGGAAGTTAATTCTAAATATGTGATACAATGACCATATAGAAAATACCACCTTGTTATCACATTTTAGCTGTGATGTGTACCTGTGCAATATAATTTTGAATCCAAGGTCTCCCATTTGTACTCTGCCTTTTTCTTTCTGTTGTATTCATCTAGAGATATCTAGGTCATTCTTTACTCCTGAAAGATTCTGAATCATGGTTCATTGTCATGATTCTCCATGATTTTAATAACCAAGCTGCTGAGAAAATGCAACAAAAGTGTTTGTTGCTTAGTCGTGTCTGACTCTTTGTGAACCCATGGACTATAGCCTGCCAGGCTCTCCCAGAACACTGGGGTGGATTGCTATTTCCTTCTCCAGGGGATCTTCCAGACCTAGGGATCGAATCTGGGTCTCCTGCATTACAGGCAGACTCTTTACCATCTGAGCCACCAGGAACTATGGGGTACAAGAGTAGTAGAAATAAAAAAGTTTTACTACTGCATAAATATTAAACCAGAATGTGACGTATATTACTGGCAATCTGCTAAGAGATTGCAAGGACAGAAAGACATCTCATTCTTTAAATAGCCAAACAGGTAAAGCCCATTATTTACTTGTTTTCAAGATAACCAATAACTTGTCCTCCAATAAGGAAACTGAGCAGCACTATTTTCAAATACAATTTATCCCAAATTCATCTGTTAATTACTATTGGTGTTAACTGACTTTATCAAGAGGAAAAACAAAGTTATCGTATCTTTATCGGAGAAGGCAATGGCAAGCCACTCCAGTACTATTGCCTAGAAAATCCCATGGATGGAGGAGCCTGGTAGGCTGCAGTCCGGAGGGTCGCTAAGGGTCGGACACGACTGAGCGACTTCACTTTCACTTTTCACTTTCACACATTGGAGAAGGAAATGGCAACCCACTCCAGTGTTCTTGCCTGGAGAATCCCAGGGACAGGGGAGCCTGGTGGGCTTCCGTCTATGGGGTCACACAGAGTCGGACACGACTGAAGTGACTTAGCAGCAGCAGCATGACAGGATATACTTTTACAACATGGAGCAAGACATCCATTAAAGTTAGGCTGCTACCCTTTCATAGATGTTTAGGTCCTTGATAAAGGCATCCCTGAGTCATATAACTGGGAAGAGGCTGGTCAAGTTTCTAAAAAGATTTATATTCAGACCAAAGAGACAGAGAAATAACTTAAAAGTTTTACAAAGTAATTACTCTAATATAGGGAGAAGGAAGACTTGTCTTTTCTTATTTTCAACAGGGAGACTTAAGCCTATTATGTTTAATTATTATTTGTACTTACAGTGCAGATAATCTTTTTGACACCTAGGATTCTCTCAGTATGTCCATATTACCCCAGCTATATACTCCTGAAGTTATTGCTTAAATCTCATACTTGCCAAACTATAAGAAAGTGAAAGTGAAGTTGTTCAGTCATGTCTGACTCTTTGGGACCCCATGGACGATAGCCTACCAGGCGCCTCTGTCCATGGGATTTTCCAGGCAAGAGTGCTGGAATGGGTTGCCATTTCCTTCTCCAGGTGATTTTCCTGACCCGGGGATCGAATCCGGGTCTCCCGCATTGCAGGCAGACGCTTTACCATCTGAGCCACCAGGGAAGCTACCACCAAACTATAAACCTTATGTTATTTCAATATGAAGCACTCTTTTCCCCAAAAAATCACATTTGATTTTCCAACCCACTCCCTCAGGGGATTTCAGTTGTAAGGCATCTTTCTGTCCACCTGGTCTTATATTTCCCCATTTTCCGTTCCCATTATAACCTCACCTCCCTGATTATCAAGCTCTGATTCCATGGCTTTTCATTAAAACCATTCCAATGCATATATTCTTAATTCTTTTCTTCTCCCTCTCCCGCAGAGATGGAGGTCAGCACCGCAGAAGTCCAGCCTTTTGTTCTCCTCCTCACATACAAACAAGGCAGTCGACTGTGACAGGAGAGAAACACATGTTGACTCGTCTCACTTTGACTTTATGACAGTCCTTCACAAGGAAACCTTGATACTGCCTAGCAATTCTAACATGTGTCTAATCCAGTTAATCTCCTTTCCTCAGCAACCACTTCATCTTTTCTTTTCTCTCTTTCGGGCACTTTTTCAATCTTCACTTTTTTGTTTGTTTGTTTGTTTCACTAAGGAAATGGAAGTGATAATCAGAAAACTGCTGTATGTTCCCACATCTGCCTACTAACTTTTATCTGTACAAATGTATCAAGGTTCCTTTGAGGTTGATGGTCATAAAATTATTTTAAAAACAGAGCACTATATCCCCTAAACCCCCACAAAAAAACCTATGCACCTCTCTCTAAGCCATCTTCCCTTGAGCTCCTCTCCTAATTTTTGACTTCTAGTAAGTTAAATATTTTGCATTATCTATTTTTGTTTTCTCCTGTTCCTCTCATCTTTTCCATCCCCAAATAAATCCCAAATATTTTTTATTCCCATCATTCTAAATAGTTCTTGCCAAGGTTATTAATGATCTCAGATCAGTTCAGTTCAGTTGCTCAGTCACGTCCAACTCTTTGTGACCCCATGAATCGCAGTATGCCAGGCCTCCCTGTCCATCACCAACTCCCAGAATTTACCCAAACTCATGTCCATTGAGTCGGTGATGCCATCCAACCATCGCATCCTCCATCGTCTCCTTCTCCTCCTGCCCTCAATCTTTCCCAAAATCAGGGTCTTTTCAAATGAGTCAGCTCTTCGCATCAGGAGGCCAAAATATTGGAGTTTCAGCTTCAACATCAGTCCTTCCAATGAACACCCAAGACTGATTTCCTTTATGACGGACTGGTTGACTCTTCTTGCAGTCCAAGGGACTCTCAAGGGTCTTCTCCAACATCACAGTTCAAAAACATCAATTCTTCTGTGCTCAGAAGAATTTAAAGTCCAACTCTCACATCCATACAGTTCAGTTCAGTAAGTTCAGTTCAGTCGCTCAGTCGTGCCCGACTCTCCGCGACCCCATGAATCACAGAATGTCAGGCCTCCCTGTCCACCACCAACTCCCAGAGTTCACTCAAACTCATGTCCACAGAGTCGGTGATGCCATCCAGCCATCTCATTCTCCGTCGTCCCCTTCTCCTCCCGCCCCAACCTTTCCCAGCATCAGTCTTTTCCAGTCAGTCAACTCGTCGCATGAGGTGGCCAAAGTATTGCAGTTTCAGCTTTAGCATCAGTCCTTCCAATGAACACCCAGGATCGATCTCCCTTAGAATGGACTGGTTGGCTCTTCTTGTGGTACAAGGGACTCTCAAGAGTCTTCTCCAACACCACAGTTCAAAAGCATCAATTCTTCGGCGATCAGCTTTCTTCACAGTCCAACTCTCACATCCATACATGACCACGGGAAAAACCATAGCCTTGACTAGACGGACCTTGATTGGCAAAGTAATGTCTCTGCTTTTTAATCTTTCTAGGTTGGTCATAACTCTTACTTGATCTTTATTGATAGTCTTCAGAATGATCTCCGTAGTTCTTTCTTTGATTAAAATCTACCAATGTCCTGCTAGCCCATTCAAAACAAAATAAAAAAAAACTTCACAATGACCTACAAGGCTTCAGTCAGTTCAGTTCAGTTCAGCTCAGTCGCTTGGTCGTGTCTGACTCTTTGCGATCCCATGAACCACAGCACACCAGGCCTCCCTGCCCATCACCAACTCCTGGAGTTCACTCAAACTCATGTCCATCGAGTCGGTGATGCCATCCAGCCATCTCATTCTCTGTCATCACCGTCTCCTCCTGCCCCCAATCCCTCCCAGCATCAGAGTCTTTTCCAGTGAGTCAACTTCGGGGACCAGCCTCGATATGGCCCAGGGTATCCTCGGGATGAACGGCGTCGGCGTCAGAGAGAGAGAGAGAGAGAAAGAGAGAGACAGGGGCTGATGATTCCTTGGTTTACGGTGGAAACCAATAAAACCCCAGCACGGGGTTTGCTCTGTTTATGTAGGCCGCAGGCGCCCTCTGGAATCACTGGAGGCACCCCACCAGGGCACCCCCTCGAGTGGGTTTTAGAAGCCCAGGCAGATAAGTAAACTCAGAGGGCCCAGCGCTCCAAGGATCTCAACCAGAAAAAGGAGAATAGAGAAAAGGACGGAAAAGGAGAAAGAACGACACGGGGAGACCAAGCTTCAGTGAGCAAGGCCCAAAACTTTATTTTCCAGTGCTGCTTTTATACCCTAAGTTGTGCGCATAAGAAACAGAGAAAGGGGGGTATAGAGTCACGTGGGGTCAGCAGTCTTGATTCTTATCAGGATCGGGGCTTATTTTTGTGTGTCTCGTGATAAAAGTTTTAGGTGGTTTACATCATCTTCTGGACAGGGGGCCTCCTAACAGTTTTATGGCCCTCTCTCCTAACAATAGGTTAGTTAGCAAGTAAAAGGCTTATATTCTTTTAAGGTGACTTTCCTTAAGTTAGGTGCTAGACACATAACAAAGTTACATTCCTATAAGGCACCGGTTTAGTGAGCAGCAAGAAAGGAATTTATTAACTTAAGATCTGATGTGGTTAAATCAAAGGCTACTACTTATATTCTCTATACGTGATTAATATATTTCCAAGGATACAATAGATAGAGGAAACTGCAGCAAGCATTGATTCAACAGTGAAATCTTTTTTAGTACTATTCTAATGATTTTAACTTCTTCAACAGATTCCTGTATTTTAGAATATTAGGCTTTCTGTCCTTGCATGGCTGGGAGGCTATAAACAGTCACACTCATAGTTGTAAGAGCCCGGACAAACTTGTCATGCAGGTTAGAAAGCCATCAGAGGGGCTTGGATTGGAACACTCCTATTAAGCCGAGGAGAACTTTTAAACTACAGCTCTGAATTAATGTTTTCAGAGAAAGGTGGTTGGGGGGAAGCCCCCATAAGTATTAGAGGACTTGGTAAGAGGCGTAAGATAGTAAGGCAGTCAGACTCCGGTTTTCTTTGGGGTAGATGCTCAGGTAAGTCCAGGGGGTCCCTCGAGTCCTGATTAGCCTTTGCCCATCAGGCCTCTTCCCCAGTTGACCTTTGCCACGGGTAGGATTTCCCTCGCTGGCTCCCAGCAGTCAACTCGTCGCATGAGGTGGCCAAAGTATTGCAGTTTCAGCTTCAACATCAGTCCTTCCAATGAACACCCAGGACTGATCTCCTTTACAATGGACTGGTTGGATCTCCTTGCAGTCCAAGGGACTCTCAAGAGTCTTTTCCAGCACCACAGTTCAAAAGCATCAATTCTTCGGTGATCAGCTTTCTTCACAAGGCTTATCATGATATAAATTATCTTGGACTCCTCATTCACATAGAAGTTGACCAGAATCCTGACTTTTTTTCTTCTGCCTTCACTCTCTGCTCTTCTCTCACTCTCTTCATTCCACACACAGTGACTTTCTTGATTTTTCCCCCCTCACACATATTAATTAAGCTCTGTGTCAGGATTTCTACATTTGCTCCTTTTCTGTCTAGAGTGTATATAAAAATATATCTTATTCATTGGTCTTCCTTGTGGTTCAGTCAGTAAGAAATCTGCCTTAATTTCAGGAGACCCAGGTTCAATCCATGGATCAGGAAGATCCCCTGAAGAAGAAAGTAGCAACCCACTCCAGTATTCTTTCCTGGGGAATTCCATGGGCAGAGGAGCCTGGTGGGCTATAGTCCATGGGGTTGCATAAAGTCAAACACAACTTAGCAACTAAACCACCACCACCTTATTCATTACAAGTTTTTAAGAACGCTGCTTAAATTTGAACTTAGCATCTTCCTGAATATCCTAAATAAAAACAATGATCTTCTTTTCCTCTATCCTAGTATTCCTGCTGCCCTTTACCATGTATTAGCACCACCTGATATACTTCCTTACATGTCTCCTGCCACCAGGTACCCACATGAAAATGGAAGTACTGTAGGACAGAGATGTTGATTTTTATTACCCTGCTTTGTCTTTCTAAAACACTTTCTGGAATAGAATGGGTATTCAACAATTGTTTGATCAGTTGATGAAACATAATTTATGATAATACTTTCTACTCTACACTATATATTTTTTTCTTCCTTAACAATAGAATAATACATAACTATTACTTTTAGGAATACCTAAACTCTTTCATGTTAAAAGGGAAACATTTTTATATCAACCACTCACTTAGAACAGTTCAGTTCAGTTTCCCAGTCGTGTCTGACTATTTGCGACCCCATGAATCACAGCACGCCAGGCCTCCCTGTCCATCACCAACTCCCAGAGTTCACTCAAACTCATGTCCATCGAGTCGGTGATGCCATCCAGCCATCTCATTCTCTGTTGTCCACTTCTCCTCCTGCCCCCAATCCCTCCCAGCATCAGAGTCTTTTCCAATGAGTCAACTCTTCGCATGAGGGGGCCAAAGTATAACAAAAACCATCCCTAAGAAAAAGAAATGCAAAAAGGCAAAATGGTTATCTAAGGAGGCCTTACCAATAGCTTTGAAAAGAAGAGAAGCCAAAGACAAAGGAGAAAAGAAAGACGTACCCATCCGAATGCAGAGTTCCAAAGAATAGCAACGAGAGATAAGAAAGCCTTCATAAGTGAACAATGCAAAGAAATAGTGGGAAACAATAGAATGGGAAAGACTAAAGATCTCTTCAAGATTAGAGATATCAAGGGAACATTTCATGACAAGATGGGCACATTAAAGGACAAAAATGGTATGGACCTCACAGAAGCAGAAGATATTGAGAAGAGGTGGCAAGAATACACAGAAGAACTATTCAAAAAAGATCTTAATGACCTGGATAACCACGGTGGTGTGATCACTCACTGAGACCAGACATCCTGGAATGTGAAGTCAAATGGGCCTTAGGAAGCATCACTATGAACAAAGCTAGTGGAGGTCAGGGAATTCCTGCTGAGCTATTTCAAATCCTAAAAGATGATGCTCTTAAAGTGCTGCACTCAATATGTCAGCAAATTTGGAAAGCTCAGCAGTGTCCTCAGAACTGGAAAAGGTCAGTTTTCATTCCAATATCAAAGAATGGCAATGCTAAAGAAAAGTTCAAACTACTACACAATTCCACTCATTTCACATGCTAGCAAGGTCATGCTCAAAATCCTCCAAGTCAGTCTTCAATAGTACATGAACTGAGAACTTCCAGATGTTCAAGCTTGATTTAGAAAAGGCAGAGGACACAGAGATCAAATTGCCTATATTTGTTGGATCACAGAAAAAGTCAGAGAGTTCCAGAAAATCATTCACTTATGCTTCATTGACTACGCTAAAGTCTTTAATTGTGTGGATTACAACAAACTGGAAAATTCTTAAAGAGATGGGAATACCAGACCACCTGACCTGCCTCTTCAGAAATCTATATGCAGTTCAACAAACAACCGTTAGAACCGAACATGGAACAACAGGCTGGTTCCAAATCAGGAAAGGAGTATATCAAGGCTGTATATTGTCACCTTTTTTTATTTAACTTATATGCAGATTAGATCATGTGAAATCCTTGGCTGGATGTGTCACACAGTGGAATCAAGATTGCTGAGAAAAATATCAACAGCCTAATATATGCAGATGACACCATCTTTAAAGCAGAAAGCAAAGAGGAACTAAAGAGCTTCTTGATGAAAGAGAAAGAAGAGAGTCAAAATCTGGCATAAAACTCAACATTCAAAAAACTAAGATCATGGCATCTGGTCCCCTCACTTCATGGTATATAGATGGGGAAAATGTACAAACAGTGACAGATTTTATTTTCTTGGGCTCCAAAATCACTGTGGATGATGACAGCAGCTGTGAAATTAAAAGACAGTTTCTCCTTGGAAAGAAAAGTATGACAAACCTAGACAGGTATTAAAAAGCAGAGACATTAGTTTACCAACAAATGTCCATGTAATCAAAGCTACGTTTTTTCCAGTAGTCACATAGGGATGTGAGAGTTGGACCATAAAGAAGGTTGAGCACCAAAGAATTGATGCTTTTAAACTGTAGTGCTGGAGAAGACTCCTGAGAGTCCCATGGACAGCAAGGAGAACAAACCAGTCAATCTTAAGGGAAATCAACTCTGAATATTCATTGCAAGGATGATGCTGTAGCTGAAGCTCCAATACTTTGGTCACCCGACACAAAAAGCCAACACATTGGAAAAGGCCATGATGCTGCAAAAGATTGAAGGCAGGAGAAGAGGATGACAGAGTACAGGATAGTTGGATGGCATCACTGACTCAATGGACATGAGCTTGGGCAAGCTCCAGGAGATAGTGAAGGGCTGGGAAGCCTGGCATGCTATAGTCCATGGGGTCACAAGGAGTTGGACATGATTAAACAACAGCAATATCACTTAGAATACATAAACTCATTGAAGGCAATTATTATCATATATTTTTCATATGTTTCACTTTATCTGTCACTAAGCTTTTACTTAATATATGCTCAGCAGAGTATGGTCATTGTGGTTTTAATTGCCTAGTTAATTTCTTTCCTTAATTTTGTGAGAACATACCTAGAAAATTAGCCGATCATTCCTTAAATTGCCATTTTTCTGTACTTCCTACAAGTTAAATACTCTAAAGGCTCTATCAAGTTATTTTTATGTTAATTAGTATCTCCCCTAATAGGTCTCACTGTTTCCTCTTCAAAATTATACCTCCTATTATTTTTCAATATTCTAACTGGAATTTAGTCATGTTACTCTCCTCTATGTCTATGTGCCACGCCTGCCAACTCCACTGCTTTGATATCCCCACAGCTTCAGCATTAATCTATCCTTTATACTGGCCCAGGTTTCTCTGTATCTTTCAAGGTCTAAGCTAACTTCAAATATTTTTGTGATTATAGTAGTCTACATCCTTTCTAGTCTTCTTCAAACACCAAATTACTCTTAGTATGCCTATAGTAATAGTATTTGTCTTTGTTTTTTTCTGTAATTGTTGAATTATATGTTTAAATATTGACTCTCCAAATGAAGCATCACCATGTTATACTTTTCCATTTGACCTAGTATCATGCCAAAAACATGGTGAGAGCTTAATAATTTGTCCAAATTATCATGAAAATGCTCTAGCTAAATTATAATAATTGGCTGAATGGTAAGTCAAAATGAATCATATTCCATTAATATATAAGGTAATTTCAGTTGAGACTTTGTGATTCAAAATTTTATCTAGAGGGATAAATAGGGTGAAAGGGGGAACTAAATTTTCCTCTCTTCCAAATTAAGTCAGATACTTTCCCAAAAAGAACTGGTAAACATCATGTGGCATTTACTTAGTAATTCAATCCTTTATGTAAGCAAAAACAAAACAAAAAATTTATACTTGGAAAAAAGTAAGTATTACTGGGATTTGGTTTTACAAGGAATATGAAGAATTTCTCTATTTTTTACTCATGAAGGAAAGGAAGAATGTTTCTTCCCAAACCTAGTTGTTGGAAACTTGAAGAAATTTATAAAATGGAGAGACAACTATTTTGTGCAAAACTTAGTAGTCCTATCCTGGTGTGGCAGTGAGAGTACGGCATGGTAAAAGTATTTGAAGGAGCTTAACATTGAATTCCGGAGAAGGCAATGGCAAGCCACTCCAGTACTATTGCCTAGAAAATCCCATGGATGGAGGAGCCAGGTAGGCTGCAGTTCGTGGGGTCGCTAAGGGTCGGACACGACTGAGCGACTTCACTTTCACTTTTCACTTTCACACATTGGAGAAGGAAATGGCAACCGACTCCAGTATTCTTGCCTGGAGAATCCCAGGGACGGGGGAGCCTGGTGGGCTTCCGTCTATGGGGTCACACAGAGTCGGACACGACTGAAGTGACTTAGCAGCAGCAGCAGCAGCAACATTGAATTCTGGGATTTGGGGATGAACATGTAACTGGTAACTGGTGTGTACTTGCCCTGAGGATTATGAACTTGAGAGATAATATAAAGCTTCTAGTGATGGCTATTTGAGGATAAAAGATAATGGAGAAAGCATGCACTCCCATTTTTTAGCATGGCAATGTAGATGGATGAGTTTCCCACAGGCGTCAGAGACAGCATTCTTTACCTGGAATTGGGTCCTAGAGAGGTGAGAGGAATCAGGAGCCAGGCTTAAGGAGAACTATAGGAAACCAGTTAAAGAGTATAGCACACATGTTGGGGATTTTTTGGAATGCAGAAGTCCTCATGGAGACTTTTGAAGAACAATTACCTAAACCTCATTTTAAAAAAAAGACACATTTAAATGAACACTGAAAAAAAAAAAAAAAGAAGCACTAAAAGTCAGCCACTGATATTCAAGAGGCAGATTCATAAGGGAAGAAACTAAGAAAATATTATTTTGAGTAAGTAGTTTTCATTTACTGTACCTGTTTTGATAATTTTAATATATATATACAAATTTACCTGGTGCAAAGTAATTTTTAACACAACTTGAAAACAATTGGAGTCAACCTTTTATTTAAGAAAAGGTTGATGCAAGATTAAGACACGTATATAGTTTAAAAAAAATATTCTGTAAGTATAGAATATTAGAAAGTAGAAAATAACCTTTTACAATATATACACTCAAACAATGTTTATATACAATCATTTATTTTTTATTTCTAAGAGGAAAGGATAGATACTAAATTCTAAAGAAAAAAAAAACACACAAAAAGCTGATGTAACTTCGCTTTAGTAATAATCCAATTTTATGGCCATAGGACTGGAAAAGGTCAGTTTTCATCCCAATCCCAAAGAAAGGCAATGCCAAAAGATGTTGAAAATGCAGGACAATTGTGCTTATTTCACATACTAGCAAGGCAAATCCCATGGACAGAGGAGCCTGGTGGTCTGCAGTCCGTGGGGTCGCTAAGAGTCAGACACGACTGAGCGACTTCACTTTCACTTTTCACTTTCATGAATTGGAGGAGGAAATGGCAACCCGCTCCAGTGTTCTTGCCTGGAGAATCCCAGGGACGGGAGAGCTTGGTGGGCTGCGTCTATGGAGTCGCACAGAGTCGGACACGACTGAAGCGACTTAGTAGCAGCAGCAGCAAGGCAATGCTCAAAATTCTTCAAGCCAGACTTCAACAATATGTCAACCAAGAATTTCTGGGTGTATAAGACAGATTTAGAAAAGGCAGAGGAACCAGAGATAAAACTGCCAACATCTTTCGGATCATTAAAAAAAGCAAGAAAATTTCAGAAGAAAACATCAGGTTTTGCTTCATAAGAAAGCAAAGACCTTAAACTTTGACTTTGTGGATCATAACAAACTGTGGAAAATTCTTAAAGAGATGGGAATACCAGACCACGTTACCTGCCTCCTGAGAAAGTTGTATGTAAGACAAGAAACAGAAGTTAGAACTGAATATGGAAAAATGGACTGGTTCAAAATTGGGAAAGGAGTGTGTCAAGTCTGCTTGTTTAACTTCTACTCAGAGTATATCATGCAAAATGCTGGGCTGGATTAATCACAAGCTGGAATCAAGACTGCTGGGAGAAATATCAACAACCTCAGGTATGCAGATGATACCATTCTAATGGTAGAAAGCAAAGAAGAACTAAAGAGTCTCTTGATGAAGTTGAAAGAGGAGAGAGAAAAAGTTGGCTTAAACTCAACATTCAGAAAACTACAATTATGGCATGAGTCCTATCACTTCATGGTAGATAGATGGGGAAAATGTGGAAACAGTGACAGATTTTATTTTCATGGGCTCAAAAATCACTGCAGATGGTGACTGCAACCATAAAATCAAAAGATGCTTGCTTCTTGGAAGGAAAACTATGACAAATCTAGACAACATATCAAAAAGCATAGATATCACTTCGTCAATGAATGTCTATATAATCAAAGCTACGATTTTCCCAGTAGTCATGTATGGATGTGAGAGTTGAGACATAAAGAAGGCTGAGTGCCAGACAATTGATGCTTTCAAACTGTGGTGCTAGAGAAGACTCTTGAGAGTCCCTTGGACTGCAAGAAGACCAAACCAGTCAACCTTAAAGAAAATCAACCCTGAGTATCCACTGAATGGACTGATGCTGAAGCTGGAGCTCCAATATTTTGGCCACCTAATGCAAAGAGCCAACTCATTTAAAAGGACCGTGATGCTGGGAAAGATTGAGGGCAAGAAGAGAAAGGGGCAAAAGAGGATGAGATGGTTGGATGGCATCACTGACTGAAAGGACATGAGTTTGAGTACACTCTGGGAGTTAGTGGAGGACAGGGAATCCTGGTGTGCTGAAGTCCTTGGGGTCACAAAGATTCAGACACAGCGTAGTGACTGAACAATTTTATGGTAAATATAGTGATCCTAATAAAATAACATAATGATTTTATCTTCCCGACCCAGGGATTGAACCCAGGTCTCCCGCATTGCAGGCAGACGCTTTAACCTCTGAGCCACCAGGGAAGCCCCATTTAAACTGAATAATAAATTACATTTAATTTAATAATTGGTTTATTAATCTCTCAAATATAAACTGCTTATGTACGTTTGAGTAAAGTTTGGTTAATTTTAGAGTGTTATTATTGACACTGATTAAACTGGAATATACTCTATCCAAGATTTTACCAAGAATGGGCAGAAAATAAGTTAAAAGGAGAAAATGAATAGAAACAACTCATTTTCCCTATCATCACATATGGCCTCATTAAAAAAAAAAAAAAAAGAAATGAAAGGTCATTAGTAAGTGTCTCCTTCACCTCAACAATGAATAGTGAATCCTATCATTTACATTCTTAGCTATCCTTGAATGCTTTCACCTTGATAATTTCATTTTATTTGCTGAAAATAAAATGTGTAAGCCCAAGGAAACCAAAGAATAACATTTTCTGTTGGCTGGCATTTATTCCAGACTGATTCAATCTGTAGCTGACTGCTTCAAGATGAGTTTCATTATCACCTTTAAGCAATTAATTGATTTCTTGCTGCCCACTCTTCTTTCACAGTACAAAGAAGATTTCACTTTCTGTCACATCCTCCCACTAAAGAGGTAATATACCTTTCAGAGATGTTTTGTCTGCACAAGGATGCATTGTCCCCTGGCTATTTTCCCAGTCTCATACCATACATAAGAATGAGAATCATACTATTGCTCCTGATCTACTTTGATCCAAAATGGTATTGGCTATAATTTAGAAAGTCAGCCAAATGCAGTGCTGATATTCCTATCATGGTCTGTCATTGCCTTGTTTAAGATCAAGGATTGCTGTAATATCTAAATTAGGTTAGCTATTTTGCTTCTGTCATCATAATACCACTTGGCTCCAAGCAGAGTTTTTGGAATATAGTAATTTAAATCTCCTTCTCTTTCATGTTTCAATACAGTGTGTAACTGCAAAGATTCTATACATTATTGCATAGGCCATTTGTATGTTCCTATCTTTCCCAGCATCAGAGTCTTTTCCAGTGAGTCAACTCGTCGCATGAGGTGGCCAAAGTATTGGAGTTTCAGCTTTAGCATCAGTCCCTCCAATGAACATCCAGGATTGATCTCCTTTAGAATGGACTGGTTGGATCTCCTTGCAGTATAAGGGACTCTCAAGAGTCTTCTCCAACACCACAGTTCAAAAGCATCGATTCTTCGGCGATCAGCTTTCTTCACAATCCAACTCTCACATCCACACATGACCACGGGAAAAACCATTGCCTTGACTAGACGGACCTTGGTCGGCAAAGTAATGTCTCTGCTTTTTAATATACTATCAAGGTTGGTCATAACTTTCCTTCCAAGGAGCAAGCGTCTTTTAATTTCATGGCTGCAATCAGCATCTGCAGTGATTTTGGAGCCCAAAAAAACAAAGTCTGACACTGTTTCCACTGTTTTTCCATCTATTTCCCATGAAGTGATGGGACCAGATGCCATGATCTTTGTTTTCTGAATGTTGAGCTTCAAGCCAACCTTTTCACTCTCCTCTTTCACTTTCATCAAGAGGCTTTTGAGTTCCTCTTCACTTTCTGCCTTCGTTGGGGGCGGGAGGAGAAGGGGACGACGGAGAATGAGATGGCTGGATGGCATCACCGACTCTGTGGACATGAGTTTGAGTGTACTCCGGGAGTTGGTGATGGACAGGGAGGCCTGGCGTGCTGTGATTCATGGGGTCGCGGAGAGTCGGACACGACTGAGCGACTGAACTGAACTGAACTGAACTGATGTAGTCTCTGGGCTTCCCTTATAGCTCAGTCGATAAAGCATCTGCCTGCAATGCAGGAGACCTGAGTTCCATTCTTGGGTTGGAAAGATCCCCTGGAGGAGGAAATGGCAATCCACTCCAGTATTCTTGCCTGGAAAATCCCATGGACAGATGAGCCTAGTGGGCTACAGTGCATGGGGTCGCAAGAGTCAGATATGACTTAGTGACTAAACCACCACCACCATGCAGTCTCTACTGGAGTGCAAAATTAAGAGCTTTCTGTAAAAAAAAATCTTACTGTTCTACATTTTCATCAGGGATGTGGTCAGAGTCTTCATTGCCAATTCCATGTTATATATTTTTATTTTCCTAAGAACTAAGCAGCATGTATCAGTTGAAGCCAAAAATAAACTGCTAGCTGATTTTTTGAAAGAATTTTAAATGACTAAATACATTTTTTTTTTCAGAGAAGAAACTTATCTCTGTCTGGATGGAAAAATAAAAAAGAAGAAGAAGAAGAAATGACAACAATGCAAGGATGACTGCACATGACCAAATGGGGCAAGAGCTGAATGGGAACACAGAACTGGAAAATGATTCTGACAAGTTTTCATCAATACTGACTCAATCCTGTGGACCCTCTAAGTCTCTGAACAAGTATACCAATGTCAAAATATTTAAATGTTTCAAAAAGCAAGGGAGGGGCTCCTTATGATGATTTTTCCCTACTCACATTTAGTGTTCTGTTTATTTAATAAAAACTTGCTAATATATCTATAGACCTAGATTTCTTTTTCAAAAGCAATGGGAGGCAAATGTTTATCATTTGGAAAATAGATGAGGAACTTGAAGTCTGTGGTTTAATTTTGAATTCAGTCTTTTAGAGGGATTAGTGCATGAGAGGACCTGCAATAGGCTGTGAGTAGGAGAACTTTAGAATCAGTATTCCCCAGCACAGAAACTCTAGACAGGATGCCTATAAGCTTGATTAAATTAGATAATATTAAGGAAAATGGACAGAATATCATACCTATCCTTCTGATCTGAAGTTTATAGCAGGCTAGGACCTCTAGACCCCAGTAGTAAGCAAGGAACAGAATAAGGTAAATCGCAGGCTAGATTCTTGAAAAGGTGTAATCTTTCAGTACTTGAGAGTGTGGTCTAAGATAAAGGTGATAGGAAATCACATCTCATTCACTTTTGCTTCCTGGTGCCTAGCACAAAGCAGATACTCAGAAAATGGCTCACAGAATAAAAAATTATTTCTAGCTCTGATTTGTTATTAACAACTTTAGTAAGACTCATTCTCTCTATCATGTAGACTAAAAATACTAATGGTCATATTTTATTGGTCATTTCAAGAGCTAACAGGGATAATAAATATCAGTGCACTTAAATTCTAAGGCTTAGAAGATACATAAAGATTTATATATTTGAAAGATTTCTTCAGCAAATATATTGAAGGTTAACAATGACTTTTTGTATCAATGCCAGAAAAAAAACTGTTAAAAAAGCACAAATATATGAATATTAAACAATACCTTTCTAAATAAATAACCAGTATGTGAAGATATAACAAGGGAAATCAAAAATACCTAGAAACATATGACATTGAGAAATGATGACTGAAAACCTATGGGATGCAGCAAAAGCAGTTCTAAAGGGGAAGTTTATAGCAATACAATTCTACCTCAAAAAACAAGAAAAGTATTGAATAGACAAACTAAGCTTACACATAAAGAAACTGCAAAAAGAAGAAGAAGAACAATAACAAAAACAAAGTTAGTAAAAGGAAAAAAATAATAAAGATCAGAGCAGAAATAAATGAAAAAGAAATAAAGGAATCAATGAAAGTGAAAGTTGCTCAGTCGTGTCTGACTCTCTGTGACCCCATGGTTTACACAGTCCATGGAACTGTCCAGGCCAGAATACTGGAGTGGTTAGCCTTTCTCTTCGCCAGGGAATCTTCCCAACCCAGGGATCAAGCCCAGGTCTCCTGCATTGCAGGTGGACTCTTTACCAGCTGAGCCACAAGGGAAGCCCAATAGTAGTGGACTGGGTAGCCTATCCCTTCTTCAGAGGATCTTCCTGACCCAGGGATTGAACTGGAGTCACCTGCATTGCAGGCAGATTATTTACCAACTAAGCTGGATGGCATCACCAACTTGATGGACATGAGTTTGAGTGAACTCCGGGAGTTGGTGATGGAAAGGGAGGCCTGGCATGCTGTGATTCATGGGGTCGCAAAGAGTCAGACACGACTGAGTAACTGAACTGAACTGAACTGAACTGAAGCTATCAGCAAAGATCAATAAAGCTAAACCTTTGTTCTTTGAGAAGATAAACAAAATAGACAAACCATTAGCCAGACTCGCCAACAAAGGTCCGTCTAGTCAAGGTTATGGTTTTTCCCGTGGTCATGTATGGATGTGAGAGTTGGACTGTGAAGAAAGCTGATCGCTGAAGAATTGATGCTTTTGAACTGTGGTGTTGGAGAAGACTCTTGGGAGTCCCTTGTACCCCAAGGACCAGTCCATTCTAAGGGAGATCGATCCTGGGTGTTCATTGGAGGGACTGATGCTGAAGCTGAAACTGCAATACTTTGGCCACCTCATGAGACGAGTTGACTCACTGGAAAAGACTCTGATGCTGGGAAGGTTTGGGGGCGAGAGGAGAAGGGGACGACCGAGGATGAGATGGCTGGATGGCTTCACCGACTCTGTGGACATGAGTTTGAGTGAACTCTGGGAGTTGGTGATGGACAGGGAGGCCTGGCGTGCTGTGATTCATGGGGTCACGGAGAGTCGGACACGACTGAGCGACTGAACTGAACTGAACTGTCAACAGAAAAAGAGAGAAAACTCAAATGAATAAAATTAGAAATGAAAAAGAAGAGGTTATAACAGACAATATAAAAATACAAGTATCATAAGAGACTATTATGAACAGCTATATGCCAATAAAATAGACAACCTGGAAGAAACTGACAGATTCTTAGAAAAGTTCCTCCATCCAAGACTGAACCAGGAAGAAATGGAAATTATGAACAAAACAATTACAAGCACTGAAATTAAAACTGTGATAAAAAATGTCCCAAAAAACAAAAGCCCAAGGCCAGATGGCTTCACAGGTAAATTCTCTCAGACATTTTGAGAAGAGTTAATGCCCATCCTTCTCAAATTCTTCTGAAAAATTGCAGAGGAAGGAATACTTTCTAATATGTTCTACAAGGTCACAATCACCCTCATACCAAAGCCAAACAGAGACATCACCAAAAAAGCAAGTTATTGGTCAATATCACTGATGAATATAGATGCAAGAATTCTCAACAAAACCCTAGCAAACAGAATCAACAACACATTAATATAATCATATACCATGATCAAGTCAGGTTCATCCAAAGGATGTAGGGATTCTTCTCTATACAATCAGTGTGATATACTATATTAACACATTAAAAGATTAAAAAATGATAATCTCAAGAGATGCATAATAAGCTTTTGATCCATTTATGATAAAACCTCTTCAGAAACTGAGCATAGACAGATCATATCTCAACATAATAAAGGCCATATATGACAAACCTATAGCAAACATTATTCTCAATGGAGAAAAACTGAAAGCTCTAAGATCAGGAACAAGATAAATGTACCCACTCTCATCATTATTGTTCAAGAATTTTGGAAGTCTTAGCCATGGAAATCCGGAGAAGGCAATGGCAAGCCACTCCAGTACTCTTGCCTAGAAAATCCCATGGATAGAGGAGCCTGGTGGGCTGCAGTCCGTGGGGTCGCTAGGGGTCGGACACGACTGAGCGACTTTACTTTCACTTTTCACTTTCACACATTGGAGAAGGAAATGACAACCCACTCCAGTGTTCTTGCCTGGAGAATCACAGGGACAGGGGAGCCTGGTGGGCTTCCATCTATGGGGTCACACAGAGTCGGACACAACTGAAATGACTTAGCAGCAGCAGCAGCAGCCATGGAAATCAGAGAAGGAAAAGAAATAAAAGGAATCTAGATTGGGTTTGCAAACAACATAATATTAGACATTGAAAACCATAAAGAGGCTATCAGAAAATTACTAGCGCTAATAAGTGAATTTAGTACAGTCACGGGATGCAAATTCAGCACATAGAAATCACTTATATTCCTATGCACTAAACAATCAGAAAGAAAAATTAAGGAATCAATCCCATTCACTTTCCAACAACAAGAATAAAATATTTGGGAATAAACCTACCTAAGGAAATATTAGAGCTGTATACAGAAAACTATAAAACACTAATGAAAAAAATGTAAGATGACACAAACAGATGTTCTTGGATTGGAATAATCAATATTGTAAAAATGACTGTACTAACCAAAGCAATCTATAGATTCAATGTAATCCCTATCAAAATATCAATTGTATTTTTCACAAAACTAGAACAAAACATTTCACAATTTGTATGGAAACACAAAAGCCCCTGAGTCATCAAAGCAATCTTGAGAAAGAAGAATGGAGCTGGAGGAATCAACCTTCCTGACTTCAGATTATACCACAAAGTTACAGTCATCAAGACAGTATGGTACTGGCACAATACCAAACATATAGACCAATGGAAGAAGATAGAAAGTTCAGCTTTTTTAGCAACGGGTTTGCTGCCACTCAGTCGTGTATGACTCTCCGCGACCCCATGAATCACAGCATGCCAGGCCTCCCTGTCCATCACCAACTCCCGGAGTTCACTCAAACCCATGTCCACAGAGTCAGTGATGCCATCCAGCCATCTCATTCTCAGTCGTCCCCTTCTCTTCCTGCCCCCAACCTTTCCAAGCATCAGAGTCTTTTCCAGTGAGTCAACTCGTCACATGAGGTGGCCGAAGTATTGGAGTTTCAGCTTTAGCATCAGTCCTTCCAATGAACACCCAGGATTGATCTCCTTTAGAATGGACTGGTTGGATCTCCTGGCAGTCCAAGGGATTCTCAAGAGTCTTTTCCAACACCACAGTTCAAAAGCACCAATTCTTCGGCAATGAGCTTTCTTCACAGTCCAACTCTCACACATCCATACATGACCACTGGAAAAACCATAGCCTTAACTAGACGGACCTTGGTGGGCAAAGTAATGTCTCTGCTTTTTAATATACTATCAAGGTTGGTCATAACTTTCCTTCCAAGGAGTAAGCGTCTTTTAATTTCATGGCTTCAATCAGCATCCACAGTGATTTTGGAGCCCCAAAAAATAAAGTCTGACACTGTTTCCACTGCTTTTCCATCTATTTCCCATGAAGTGATGGGACCAGATGCCATTATCTTAGTTTTCTGAATGTTGAGCTTCAAGCCAACCTTTTCACTCTCCTCTTTCACTTTCATCAAGAGGCTTTTGAGTTCCTCTTCACTTTCTGCCATAAGGGTAGTGTCATCTGCATATCTGAGGGTATTTATATTTCTCCCAGCAATCTTGATTCCAGCTTGTGCTTCTTCCAGCCCAGCGTTCCTCATGATGTACTCTGCATATAAGTTAAATAAGCAAGGTGACAATATACAGCCTTGACGTACTCCCTTTCCTATTTGGAACCAGTCTGTTGTTCCATGTACAGTTCTGACTGTGGTTTCCTGACCTGCATACAGGTTTCTCAAGAGGCAGGTCAGGTGGTCTGGGATTCCCATCTCTTTCAGAATGTTCCACAGTTTATTGTGATCCACACAGTCAAAGGCTTTGGCATAGTCAATGAAGCAGAAATAGATGTTTTTCTGGTGAGTGTGGTATCACCATTGATATCTCCCTGTGGAAATTTGAGACCAGCAAGTACTGTGTTACCATCATTAATGCCCCAGGACACAGAAACTTCATCAAAAACATGATTACAGGCACATACCGGGGTGACTGTGCTGTCATGATTGTTGCTGCTGGTGTTGGTGAATTTGAAGCCGGTATCTCCAAGAATGGGCAGACCCGTGGGCATGCCCTTCTGGCTTACACCCTGGGTGTGAAACAACTAATTGTTGGCGTTAACAAAATGGATTCCACTGAGCCACCCTACAGCCAGAAAAGATAAGAGGAAATTGTTAAGGAAGTCAGCACCTACATTAAGAAAATTGGCAACAACCCCAACACAGTAGCATTTGTGCCAATTTCTGGCTGGAATGGTGCACATGCTGGAGCCAAGTGCTAACATCCCATGGTTCAAGGGACGGAAAGTCACCCATAAGGACGGTAATGCCAGTGGAACCACCCTGCTTGAAGCTCTGGATTGCATCCTGCCACCAACTCGCCCAAATGACAAACCCTTGCGTTTGCCTCTCCAGGATGTCTATAAAATTGGTGGTATTGGTACTGTCCCTGTGGGTCGTTTGGAGACTGGTGTTCTCAAACCTGGCATGGTGGTCACCTTTGCTCCAGTCAATGTAATAACTGAAGTGAAGTCTGTAGAAATACACCATGAAGCATTGAGTGAAGCCCTTCCTGGGGACAATGTGGTCTTCAATGTCAAGAACGTGTCTGTCAAAGATGTCCATCGTGGCAATGTGGCTGGTGACAGCAAAGATGATCCATCCATGGAAGCTGCTGGCTTCACAGCTCAGGTGATTATTTTGAACTACCCAGGCCAAATCAGTGCTGGATATGCCCTTGTGCTTGATTGTCACACAGCTCACATTGCTTGCAAGTTTGCTGAGCTGAAGGAGAAGATTGATCATCATTCTGGGTAAAAGCTGGAAGATGGCCCTAAATTCTTGAAATCTGGTGACGCTGCCATCGTTGATATGGTTCCTGGAAAGCCCATGTGTGTCGAGAATTCTCTGATTATCCTCACCTGGGCCATTTTGCTGTGCGTGACATGAGACAGACAGTCACTCTGGGTATCATCAAAGCAGTGGACAAGAAGGCAGCTGGAGCTGGCAAGGTCACAGAGTCTGCCCAGAAAGTTCAGAAGGCTAAATGAATATTATCCCCAATACCTGCCACCCCAGTCTTAATCAGTGGTGGAAGAACTGTCTAGAACTGTTTGTCTCAATCATTTAAGTTTAATAGTAAAAGACTGGTTAATGATAACAATGCATCGTAAAACCTTCAGAAGGAAAGGAGAATGTTTTTGTAGACCATATGTTTTGTGTGTGACAGTTTAAGTTATTAGTTTTAAAAATCACTACTTTTTAATGAAAACAACTTGACCTAAAATCTGTCACAGAGTTTGAGACCCATTAAAAAAGTTTAATGAGAAAAAAAAAAAAAAAAGAAAGTTCAGAAATAAACCCACACACCTACGGGCAACTTATCTTTGACAAAGAAGGCAAGAATATACAATGGAGAAAAGACAATCTCTTCAATAAATGGTGCTGGGAAATCGAACAGCTATGTGTAACAAAATGAAATTAGAACACTTTTTTCCACCATGCACAACAATAAACCCATAATGGATCAAAGATCTAAATGTAAAACCAGAAACTATAAAATTCTTAAGGAAAAAATGGGCAAAACATTCTATGACATAAATCACAGCAATATCATGTATGATCCACCTCCTGAAGTGATGGAAATAAAAACAAGAATAAACAAATGGGACCTAAATAAACGTAAAAGCTTGCACAGCAAATGAAACCATAAACAAGATGAAAAGTCAACCCTCAGAATGGGAGAAAAAAATTGCAAATGAAACAACTGACAAAGGATTAATCTAAAAAATATACAAGGAGTTCAATAACAGAAACACAATCCAATTTAAAAAAAAGGGGGGGGGCAGAAGATCCAAACAAATGTTTCTTCAAAAAAAAAGTACAGATGGCTAATTAATAAAAGAAAAAATGCTCAACATTGCTTATTATTATAGAAATGCAAATCAAAACTGCAATCGGGTGTCACCTACATAGGTCAGAATGGTCATCATCAAAAAATCTACAAACAATAAATGCTGAAGAAGCTGTAGAGAAAGGGAACCCTTTTGCACTGTTGGTGGGAATGTAAATTGATTCAGCTGCTATGGAGAAGACCAGTATGGAGATTTCTTTAAAAAATAAAATATAAAAACTAAGAATAAAACTATCATATGACTCAGGAATCCCACTACTGGGCATATACTTTTTGAAAACCACAATTCTCAAAGAAACATGTGCCCAATGTTCAGTTAGTTCAGTCGCTCAATCGTGTCCAACTCTTTGAGACCCCATGAACTGCAGAACACCAGGCTTCCCTGTCCATCGCCGACTCCTGGAGTTTACCCAAATTCATGTCCATTGAGTCGGTGATGCCATTCAACCATCTCATTCTCTGTCGTCCCCTTCTCCTCTTGCCCTCAATCTTTGCCAGCATCAGACCTTTTCAAAAGAGTCAGCTCCTCACATCAGGTCACCAAAGTATTGGAGTTTCAGCCTTAGTGTCAGTCCTTCCAATGATCACCAAGGACTGACCTCCTTTAGGATGGATTGGTTGGATCTCCTTGTAGTCCAAGGGACTCTCAAGAGTCTTCTCCAACACCATAGTTCAAAAGCACCAATTCCTCTGTGCTCAGCTTTCTTTATGCTCCAACTCTCACACTGATACATGACTATTGGAAAACCATAGTCTTGACTACATGGACCATTGCTGACAAAGTTATGTCTCTGCCTTTTATTAGGCTGTTGGTTTTAATATGTACATTGATCATAACTTTTCTTCCAAGGAGTAAGCGTCTTTTAATTTCATGCCTGGAATGATCATCTGCAGTGACTTTGGAGACCCCAAAATTAAGTCAGCCATTGTTTCCACTGTTTCCCCATCTATTTGGCATGAAGTGATGGGTCCACATGCCATAATTTAGTTTTCTGAATGTTAAGTTTTAAGCCAACGTTTTCACTCTCCACTTGCATTTTCATCAAGAGGCTCTTCAGTTCTTCTTCACATTCTGCCATAAGGGTGGTGTCATCTGCATATCTGAGGTTATTGATATTTCGCCCAGCAATCTTGATTCCAGCTTGTGCTTCTTCTAGCACAGTGTTTCTCATGATGTATTCTGCATATAAGTTAAATAAACAGGGTCACAATATAGAGCCTTGATGTACTCTTTTCTCAATTTTGAACCAGTCTGTGGTAAAGACATGCTCAAAATTCTCCAAGCTAGGCTTCAGCAAAACATGAACCATGAACTTCCAGATGTTCAAGCTGCTTTTAGAAAAGGCAGAGGAACCAGAGATAAAATTGTCAGCATCCGCAGGATCATGGAAAAAGCAAGAGAGTTCCAGAAAAACATCTATTTCTGCTTCACTGACTATGTCAAAGTCTTTGACTGTATGGATCACAATAAACTGTGGAACATTCTGAAAGAGATGGGAATACCAGACCACCTGACCTGCCTCTTGAGAAACCTGTATGCAGGTCAGGAAGCAACAGTCAGAACTGTACATGGAACAACAGACTGGTTCCAAATAGGAAAAGGAGTACGTAAAGGCTGTATATTGTCACCTTGCTTATTTAACTTATATGCAGAGTACATCATGAGGAACGCTGGGCTGGAAGAAGCAAAAGCATGGATCAAGATTGCCAGGAGAAATATCAATAACCTAAGATATGCAGATGACACCACAAATGGCAGAAAGTGAAGAGGAACTCAAAAGCCTCTTGATGAAAGTGAAAGAGGAGAGTGAAAAAGTTGGCTTGAAGCTCAACATTCAGAACACTAAGATCATGGCATCTGGTCCCATCACTTCATGGGAAATAGATGGAGAAACAGTGGAAACAGTGTCAGACTTTATATTTTTGGGCTCCAAAATCACTGCGGATGCTCATTGCAGCCATGAAATTAAAAGACGCTTACTCCTTGGAAGGAGAGTTATGACCAACCTAGACAGCACATTAAAGAGCAAAGACATTACTTTGTCAACCAAGGTCCATCTAGTCAAGGCTATGGTTTTTCCCGTGGTCATGTGTGGATGTGAGTGTTGGACTGTGAAGAAAGCTGATCGCCAAAAAATTGATGCTTTTGAACTGTGGTGTTGGAGAAGACTCTTGAGAGTCCCTTGGACTGCAAGGAGATCCAACCAGTCCATTGTAGAGGAGATCAGTCCTGGATGTTCATTGAAAGGACTGATGCTGAAGCTGAAACTCCAAAACTTTGGCCACCTCATGCGATGAGTTGACTCACTGGAAAACAGTCTGAGTCTGGGAGGGATTGGGGGTGGGAGAAGACGGGGATGACAGAGAATGAGATGGCTGGATGGCATCACCGACTCGATGGACATGAGTTTGAGTGTACTCCTGGAGTTGGTGATGGACAGGGAGGCCTGGCATGCTATGATTCATGGGGTCGCAAAGAGTCAGACAGGAGTGAGCAACTGAACTGTTGTTCCAGGTCCACTTCCAAATGTTACTTCCTGACCTGCATACAGATTTTTCAAAAGCCAGGTCAGGTGGTCTGGTATTCCCATCTCTTTCAGAATTTTCCACAGTTTATTGTGACCTACACAATCAAAGGTTTTGTCCTAATCAATAAAGCAGAAGTTCCAGGTGTTTTTTTGGAACTCTCTTACTTTTTTGATGATCCAGCAGATGATGGCAATCTGATAGCTGGTTTTATGCCTTTTCTAAAACTAACTTGAACATCTGGAAATTCACATTTCACATATTTCTGAAGCCTGGCTTGGAGAATTTTGAGCATCACTTTACTAGTGTGCAAGATGAATGCAATTGTGCAGTAGTTTGAGCATTCTTTGGCATTGCCTTTCTTTGGGATTTGTATGAAAACTGACCTTTTCCAGTCCTGTGGCCATTGCTGTGTTTTCCCAATTTACTGATATATTGAGTGCAGCACTTTCACAGCATCAGCTTTCAGGATTTGAAATAGCTCAACAGGAATTCCATCACCTCCACTAGCTTTGTTCATAGTGATGCTTTCTAAGGCCCACTTGACTTCACATTCCAGGATGTCTGGCTCTAGATGAATGCGAGTGATCACACCATCGTGATTATCTGGATCATGAAGATCTTTTTTGTACAGTTCTTCTGTGTATTCTTGCCACCTCTTCTTAATATCTTCTGCTTCTGTTGGGTCCATACCATTTCTGTCCTTTATTGAGCCCATCTTTGCATGAAATATTCCCTTGGTATCTCTAATTATCTTGAAGAGATCTATAGTCTTTCCCATTTTATTGTTTTCCTCTATTTATTTGCACTGATCATTGAGGAAGGCTTTCTTATCTCTCCTTGCTATTATTTGGAACTCTGCATTCAGATGGGTATATCTTTCCTTTTGTCCTTTGCTTTTCACTTCTCTTCTTTTCACAGCTGATTGTAAGGCCTCCTCAGATAGCCATTTTGCTTTTTTTGCATTTCTTTTTCTTGGGAATGGTCTTATTCCCTCTCTCCTGTACAATGTCATGAACCTCTGTCCATTGTTCATCAGGCACTATGTCTATCAGATCTAGCCCCTTAAATCTATTTCTCACTTCCACTGTACAATCATAAGGGATTTGATTTAGGTCATACCTGAATGGTCTAGTGGTTTTCCCCTCTTTCTTCAAGTTAAGTCTGAATTTGGCAATAAGGAGTTCATGATCTGAAAGATAAACTCTCCAGGGCTTTAGGTACCCACTATGCTACTGGAGATCAGTGGAGAAATAACTCCAGAAAGAATGAGTGAATGGATGGGGCCAAAACAAAACCACACCCAATTGTGGATGTGACTGTTGATAGAAGCAAGCTCTGATGCTGTAAAGAGCAATATTGCATAGGAACCTGGAATGTTAGGCCCAGAATCAAGGCAAATTGGAAGTGGTCAAAGAGGAGATGGCAAGAGTGAACATCAACATTCTATGGATCAGCGAACTAAGATGGACTGGAATGGGTGAATTTAACTCAGATGACCATTATATCTACTACTGTGGGCAGGAATCCCTTAGAAGAAATGGATTAGCTGTCATAGTCAACAAAAGAGTCTCAAAATCAGTACTTGGATGCAATCTCAAAAACGACAGAACGATCTCTGTTCATTTCCAAGGCAAACCATTCAATATCACAGTAATCCAAGTCTATGCCCTGACCAGTAATGCTGAAGAAGCTGAAGTTGAACGTTTCTATGAAGACCTGTAAGACCTTTTAGAACTAACAGTCAAAAAAGATGTCCTTTTCATTATAGGGGGCTGGAATGCAAAAGTAGGAAGTCAAGAATCACCTGGAGTAACAGGCAAATTTGGCCTTTGAGTATGGAATGAAGCAGGGTGAAAGCTAATAGAGTTTTGCCAAGAGAATGCACTGGTCATAGCAAACACCTTCTTCCCACAACACAGGAGAGACTCTACACATGAACATCACCAATTGGTCAACTCCAAAATCAGATTGATTATATTCTTTGCAGTCAAAGGTGGAGAAGTTCTGTACAGTCAGCAAAAGCAAGACTGGGAGCTAACTGTGGCCCCAATGTTCACTACAGCACTATTTACAATGACTGGGACATGGAAGCAAATTAGGTTTCCATCAATAGATGAATAGATAAAGAAGTTATTCTACATATGTGCAATAGAATATTATTGAATCATAAAAAGAAACAATTTGAATCAGTTCTAGTAGGGTGGATGAATCTAGAGCCTGTTATACAGAGTGAAGTAAGTCAGAAAGAGAAAAACAAATATTGTATTTAACTCATATATAAGGAATCTAAAAAAATGATACTGATTAACCTATTTGTAGGGCAGCAATAGAGACACATACATAGAGAACAGACTTGTGTATACAACGTGGAAGGAGAGGGTAGGATGAATAGAGAAAGTAGAATTGAAAGACAAACATTATCATATGTAAAATAGATAGGCAGTGGGAATTTCCTGTATGATGCAGGGAGTTCAAAACAGTGTTCTGTGACATCCTGAGGGGTTGTCTGAGGAATGGGTGGGGAGCTTGGAGAGATATTCAAGATGGAGGGCCATATGTCTACCTTTAACTGATTCATGCTGATGCATGGCAGAAGCCAATACAGCATTGAAAAGCAATTTTCCTCCAATTAAAAATATATAAATTAAAAGATATTGTCTCTGTCATGACTTCTTTCTTCTTGGTCAACACCGTAGACCCTATAAACTTTTTTCTGCTCATAAACACCTTTTCTAAAATATCGAAAGCCTAGTTACTACATGAATAGAAAGAAGCCCAACTTATGAAATATTGAAAAAAAATTAGCATTCTTAAAGTATTATTTACCTATACATAAAATTGAAACAAGGGACAATATCTGGTGAGTTATTATTCTCAAGAAAAGTTTCAGTTCAGTTCAGTTCAGTTCAGTCACTCAGTCCTGTCCGACTCTCCACGACCCCATGAATCACAGTCGCCAGGCCTCCCTGTCCATCACCAACTCCCGGAGTTCACACAAACTCATGTCCACGGAGTCGGTAATGCCATCCAGCCAACTCAATTCTCTGTCGTCCCCTTCTCCTCCCGCCCCCAACCTTTCCCAGCATCAGAGTCTTTTCCAGTGAGTCAACTCATCGCATGAAGTGGCCAAAGTATTGCAGTTTCAGCTTTAGCATCAGTCCTTCCAATGAACACCCAGGACTGATCTCCTTGAGAATGGACTGGTTGGATCTCCTTGCAGTACAAGGGACTCTCAAGAGTCTTCTCCAACACCACAGTTCAAAAGCACCAATTCTTCGGCAATCAGCTTTCTTCACAGTCCAACTCTCACATCCACACATGACCACGGGAAAAACCATAGCCTTGACTAGATGGACCTTTGTTGGCAAAGTAATGTCTCTGCTTTTTAATGTACTATCAAGGTTGGTCATAACTTTCCTTCCAAGGAGTGAGCGTCTTTTAATTTCATCGCTGCAATCAGCATCCGCAGTGATTTTGGAGCCCAAAAAATCAAGTCTGACACTGTTTCCACTGTTTTTCCATCTATTTCCCATGAAGTGATGGGACCAGATGCCATGATCTTCGTTTTCTGAATGTTGAGCTTCAAGACAACATTTTCACTCTCCTCTTTCACTTTCATCAAGAGGCTTTTGCGTTCCTCTTCACTTTCTGCCATAAGGGTAGTGTCATCTGCATATCTGAGGTTATTGATATTTCTCCCAGCAATCTTGATCTCAGCTTGTGCTTCTTCCAGCCCAGCGTTCCTCATGATGTACTCTGCGTATAAGTTAAATAAACAGGGTGACAATATGCAACCTTGACGTACTCCTTTTCCTATTTGGAACCAATCTGTTGTTCCATGTACAGTTCTGACTGTTGCTTCCTGACCTGCATACAGGTTTCTCAAGAGACAGGTCAGGTGGTCTGTTATTCCCATCTCTTTCAGAATTTTCCTCAGTTTATTGTGATCCACACAGTCAAAGGCTTTGGCATAGTCAATGAAGCAGAAATAGATATTTTTCTGGAACTCTCTTGCTTTCTTCATGATCCAGTGGATGTCGGCAATTTGATCTCTGGTGCCTCTGCCTTTTCTAAAACCTGCTTGAACATCCGAATATTCATGGTTCACATATTGCTGAAGCCTGGCTTGGAGAATTTTGAGCATGACTTTACTAGTGTGTGAGATGAGGGCAATTGTGTGTTAGTTTGAGTATTCTTTGGCCTTGCCTTTCTTTGGGATTGGAATGAAGACTGACCTCTTCCAGTCCTGTGGCCACTGCTGAGTTTTCCAAATTTGCTGGCATATTGAGTGCAGCACTTTCAGGGCATCATCTTTCAAGATTTGAAATAGCTCAACTGGAATTCCATCACCTCCACTAGCTTTGTTCGCCGTGATGCTCTCTAAGGCCCACTTGACTTCACATTCCAAGATGTCTGGCTCTAGGTCAGTGATCACATTATCGTGACTGTCTTGGTGGTGAAGATCTGTTTTGTACAGTTCTTCTGTGTATTCTTGCCACCTCTTCGTAATACCTTCTGCTTCTGTTAGGTCCATAACATTTCTGTCTTTAATCGAGCCCATCTTTGCATGAAATGTTCCCTTGGAATCTCTAATTTTCTTGAAGAGATCTCTTGTTTTTTCTATTCTGTTGTTTTCCTCTATTTCTTTTCATTGATCACTGAGGAAGGCTTTCTTATCTCTCCTTGCTATTCTTTGGAACTCTACATTCAGATCCTTATATCTTTCCTTTTGTCCTTTGCTTTTCGCTTCTCTTCTTTTCACAGCTATTTGTAAGGTCTCCTCAGACAGCCATTTTGCTTTTTTGCATTTCTTTTCCATGGGGATGGTCTTGGTCCCTGTCTCCTGTACAATGTCACGAACCTCCGTCCAGAGTTCATCAGGCATTCTATCTATCAGATCTAGTCCCTTAAATCTATTTCTCACTTCCACTGTATAATCATAAGGGATTTGATTTAGGTCATATCTGAATGGTCTAGTGGTTTTCCCTACTTTCTTCAATTTCAGTCTGAATTTGGCAATAAAAAGTTCATGATCTGAGCCACAGTCAGCTCCTGGTCTTGTTTTTGCTAACTGTATAGAGCTTCTTCATCTTTGGCTGCAAAGAATATAATCAATCTGATTTCGGTGTTGACCATCTGGTGATGTCCATGTGTAGAGTCTTCTCTTGTGTTGTTGGAAGAGGGTGTTTGCTATGACCAGCGCGTTCTCTTGACAAAACTCTATTAGCCTTTGCCCTGCTTCATTACTTAATCCAAGGCCAAATTTGCCTGTTACTCCAGATGTTTCTTGACTTCCTACTTTTGCATTCCAGTCCCCTATAATGAAAAGGACATCTTTTTTGACTGTTAGTTCTAAAAGGTCTTGTAGGTCTTCATAGAACCGTTCAACTTCGGCTTCTTCAGCGTTACTGGTTGGGGCATAGGCCTGGATTACTGTAATATTGAATGGTTTGCCTTGGAAACTAACAGAAATCATTCTGTCGTTTTTAAGATTGCATCCAAGTACTGCATTTCGGACCCTTTTGTTGACCATGATGGCTACTCCATTTCTTCTAAGGGATTCCTGCTCACAGTAGTTGATATAATGGTCATCTGAGTTAAATTCACCCATTCCAGTCCATTTTAGTTCACTGATTCCTAGAATGTCTATGTTCACTCTTGCCATCTCCTGTTTGACCACTTCCAATTTGCCTTGATTCATTGACCTAATATTCCAGGTTCCTATGCAATACTGCTTTTTACATCACCGGACCTTGCTTCTATTACCGGTCACATGCACACAGCTGGGTATTGGTTTTGCTTTTGCTCCATCCCTTTATTCCTTCTAGAGTTATTTCTGCACTGATATCCAGTAGCATACTGGGCACCTACCGACCTGGGGAATTCCTCATGCAGTAGCCTATCATTTTCCCCTTTGATACTGTTCATGGGGTTCTCAAGGCAAGTATACTGAAGTCGTTTGCCAATCCCTTCTCCAGTGGACCACATTCGGCTGTAGTCCATGTGATCAGATCGACTAGTTTCCTGTGATTATGATTTCAGTGTGTCTGCCCTCTGTTTACTGAATTTAATTAAGTAATACCTGATACACATTTTAGAATAAAATATATTTTAAAAGATCCTTTGTGGTTGATATCACAGTGCAGCCATATGCTTCACTCTTTAAATTTATTAAATAAAAGTGACTATAGAGGTTTCTATAGCAAGTATGGATTTTGTTTTCTAAACAATAAATCCAATAAGCAACTCATAAAACTTTAGAGTATAAATTACTACTGCTGAAGTCTACCATTACCTAATATTTTTACTGTAAGGAAGATTTAATTCTGTTTACTGAACATAAGTATTTCATGCACAAGAGCTTGGAGTGTTCTTTCCCGAAACCTTTGTATATTCTGAATATCATTTGTTTACAATGATTCCTGTATGTGAAAAACACAAATAAGCAGAGATGAAAATATAAAGAAATTTTTGTATTAAATATATCACAGAATGTGAGCTATCTTAGAGCTATATTTTCTGACTTTCATTTAGACTTTAAAGTTATTTTCAAAAATCACCAAAGTGTTCATATGAAACAAATGTGTGCATGAACATATTTACTGTAGTCTATTCCTCATTTCACATTAAAACTATTGTCCCACTTAATGTATTTACTTTTTCAGGGCTTCTATAACAAAGTGCCAGCAGGAGTGCATTGTCTCATAGTTCTTGAGGCTAGGAGTTCATATCTGATGTGTTGGCAGATTTGGGATTTGTTTCATATCTGTCTTTGGCTTGTAAATGGCATCATCTCCTTGGGTCTATTTACAGTGTCTTCCCTCTACTATAACTGTGTTCAAATGTTTCTTTTTATATGGATGCCAGTAATATTGCACAATGTCTTATCTTAATGACCTAATTTTTAACTAATTTTGCCTTCAATTAATCTATTTTCAAATAAAGTCACATTCTGAGAAACTGGAGGTTAAAATATCAGCAAATGAATTTGGGGGATATGCTCAAACTACCACACAATTGCACTCATCTCACACACTAGTAAAGTCATGCTCAAAATTCTCCAAGCCAGGCTTCAGCAATATGTGAACCGTGAACTCCCAGATGTTCAAGCAGGTTTTAGAAAAGACAGAGGCACCAGAGATCAAATTGCCAACATCCGCTGGATCATGGAGAAAGCAAGAGAGTTCCAGAAAAACATCTATTTCTGCTTCATTGACTATGCCAAAGCCTTTGACTGTGTGGATCACAATAAACTGTGGAACATTCTGAAAGAGATGGGAATCCCAGACCACCTGACCTGCCTCTTGAGAAACCTGTATGCAGGTCAGGAAACAACAGTCAGAACTGTACATGGAACAACAGACTGGTTTCAAATAGGAAAAGGAGTACATCAAAGTTGTATATTGCCACCCTGCTTATTTAACTTATATGCAGAGTACATCATGAGGAACGCTGGGTTGGAAGAAGTACAAGCTGGAATCAAGATTGCTGGGAGAAATATCAATAACCACAGATATGCAGATGACACTACCCTTATGGCAGAAAGTGAAGAGGAACTCAAAAGCCTCTTGATGAGGGTGAAAGAGGAGAGTGAAAAGGTTGGCTTGAAGCTCAACATTCAGAAAACAAAGATCATGGCATCTGGTCCCATCAATTCATGGGAAACAGATGGAGAAACAGTGTCAGACTTTATTTTTTTGGGCTCCAAAATCACTGCAGATGCTGATTGCAGCCATGAAATTAAAAGACGCTTACTCCTTGGAAGGAAAGTTATGACCAACATTGATAGTATATTAAAAAGCAGAGACATTACTTTGCCAACCAAGGTCCGTCTAGTCAAGGCTATGGTTTTTCCCGTGGTCATGTGTGGATGTGAGAGTTGGACTGTGAAGAAAGCTGATTGCCGAAGAATTGGTGCTTTTGAACTGTGACGCTGGAGAATACTCTTGAGCTGCAAGTCCCTTGGACTGCAAGGAGATCCAACCAGTCCATTCTAAAGGAGATCAATCCTGGGTGTTCATTGGAAGGACTGATGCTAAAGCTGAAACTCCATTACTTTGGCCACCTCATGCGACGAGTTGACTCACTGGAAAAGACTCTGATGCTGGGAAGGATTGGGGGTGGGAGGAGAAGGGGTTGACAGAGGATGAGATGGCTGGATGGCATCACCGACTCGATGGACATGAGTTTGACTGAACTCTGGGAATTGGTGATGGACAGGGAGTCCTGACATGCTGTGATTCATGTGGTCGCAAAGAGTCAGACACATCTGAGTGACTGAACTGGACTGAACTGATGTTCAACCCATAACACAGCTTTCAGCGGGAGAGCTCAATTCCTCCATGGTTGTTGGAAGCAGAGATTAATTCCTTACCACATGGTCTCTCTATAGAGCTAGTTAACAGCTCATCATAACATTCTTTTTAATATTTTAAAAATTACATTTACAAATGCAAAATATACATTGAAATAATATCATGTTATTCAGAACATCTCACATAATTCTCATGTAATGTTTCTAGAATTTATAAAGTCTTTTCATGGAACTGATTTACCTTGAGTGGCATTACTAGGTATTACATTCTGGTGGCTCAGAGGTTAAAGCGTCTGCCTCCAATGCGGGAGACCCGGATTCAATCCCTGGGTCGGGAAGATCCCCTGGAGAAGGAAATGGTAACCCACTCCAGTATTCTTGCCTGGAGAATCCCATGGACGGAGAAGCCTGGTAGGCTACCGTCCACGGGGTCGCAAAGAGTCAGACACGACTGAGCAACTTGACTTACTTACTTACTTATGCATAATAACAAAAGTATAAAAATAATTTAAATTATTTGAGCACGATGATTAATATTATCCATATCTAAATTTACGGCCAAAAGGAAGAAAAAAGATAAAAGTAAATTCAAGCATATCTGACAATAGAGCAAAATTTTCTGTTCTGTTCTGTTCTGTTCTGTTCAGTCGCTCAGTCGTGTCCGACTCTTTGCGACCCCTTGGACTGTAGCCTACCAGGCTTCTCCATCCATGGGATTCTCCAGGCAAGAATACTTTAACTAATCTAAAATTTTTTTCAACAAAAATAATCATTTAAAAAAAAAAACAAAAGCAGATTCCATAAGATTTTCTTAAGATAGTAGATAATTATGTGGTCTCAGTAGTTTGCTTTTAGTTTAAAAATTCCTATTATTAGTTTTGAATTAGAACAGAATCACTTCATGTGACTGCTGTAGATTTGATAAAGTTCAGAATATTCTCAAATCAGGTATAAGTGAATTATTTGTAAATCCTCTCTCATAAGGGAAAATTACAGTCACTAGCTGGAGAAAACTCTTAAGAGTCCCTCGGACTGCTAGGATACCAAACCAGTTAATCCTAAAGGAAATCATCCCTGAATATTCATTTGAGAGATTGATGCTGAAGCTCCAATACTTTGGCCACATGATGCGAAGAGTGGACTCATTGGAAAGGACCCTGATGCTGGGAAAGTCAGAGGGCAGAAGGGGATGACAGAGGATGACATGGTTGAATGGCATCACCAACTTGATGGACATGAGTTTGAGCAAACTCCAAGGGAAGGTGAAGGACAGGATGCCTGGCATGCTGAAGTTCATAGGGCTGCAAAGAATCCAACACGACTGAGTGACTGAACAACAAAGTTGCTCCAATGATAAGAAGGTTAAATAGACACCTCTCATAACTTCCCACCACATAGCAAAATGCCTTCCTTCTCTCTAAGACTAAAACCTGGGAACACAATAAAGTTTTAAGGGCTTAATAAAAGGATACCATGGAGTATGTAATTATGCCTTTGTTACTGTTTCACTATGCATCTTGCAAGGCTTCCCCAGTGGCTCACAGGTAAAGAATCCACCTGCAATGCAGGAGATGCAGGAGACATGGGTTTGATACCTGGGTCAGGAAGATCCCCTGGAGGAGGGCATGGCAACCTGCTTCAGTATTCTTGCCTGGGGAACTGCATGGACAGAGGAACCTGGCAGGCTTGAGTCCATGGGCCCTTCAGAGAGTCAGATGCAACTGAGCATGCAGTTACACATTTTGAAAGATAAGCTTTAACTTGATATACTTCTGCAAGAAATACAGATATTTCCAGATATCCACCTACTCTCATTTGACATTAAGCCAAATTAAACCAAAACAAGTCAACTAAAGATAATTTTTTAAAATTGCCAATAAAACATGACAATATATTTATAAAGAATTTACAAGCATATGTTTACATTTTGAGTTGAAAAAACTCTTATGTAAAATTTTAATGTTACATCAGTCAATAGTTTTGGTTTACAATAGTGTAAATAATAATAAAAAAAGGATAAATATACAATATTAAACACCCATATGATCTTCTAATGTTACCTAATAATTTTCTGATGTTATTACAGTTGATATTTTCTCCTTATCCTCTCAAAAGAATTGAACTTTCTGTGAAGATTAACGCAGCACTCACTTCATTGCACATTAATGTGTAAGACATTATTACTTTGAGCTCCAGGAATTCCCAGTGGCAAAGGGCATTAAATCATAATATCCACACACTGCCCTTTTAGCTTTCCTGACATGATAACCTTACAGGTTCCTTAAATTCAGCAGTGACAGTATGATGTGACTTTGTGTCCTAAATTTAATTGGAATAGCAGCATATTTGTATTAAAAGAAAAATGTATCATAACCACTACATCAAAGTCATTGCAATATTATTATCTTTAATATTTCATTTTAAGATTTCCATGGGAACAGCTGTTTCATTTTGAAAGTCAAGATTAAACACACTGAACTTTACATTTCCTATTTTTCTCTATCCTTAATATTGTTTGATTTATTTTGTTTATTCCTACCTTATAGAATTGGTTAACAATTATACATGCTAATCTGTTCTTAAAGAGAAATTTTATCTTTATAAGTGAATACAATTTAGACTTAATTCTTAATAGCTTATCAGGTTTATTTGCATAAAAATGTATGTTGCTTATACAGATCTATATGTTTTATTCAAAGTAGTTATCAAAGTGGTAACTCATAACCTTTGGCTCTACTTTAACTGACAACACTACTCATCAAACCAAAGAAATATTTCCTCTCCAAAGATCCCAAGTATTGTAAGTGTGTATGTTGGCTTGGTTTCTTTCTTCTTCAGTTTTCTGTAAGGTCAAGAGCAGAGAACAAAGTATAGGTGTGAAGAACAGAGAAGGGTGGGGGACTTCTTATGCTACAGGGAAAAAGCTTAGACTCTCAGTATGTTCAGAGGTGGTAGAGAACCTGCAGAATGCAGGACAATTTAAGGTTTGATTTTAAGTTTATAATTTTCATCACATTTACTGCTGCTGCTGCTCTGTCATTCAGTCGTGTCTGACTCTTTGCGACCCTACTCCCGTAGCCTGCCAGCCTCCTCTGTCCATGGGATTTTCCCAAGAATCCTGGAGTGTTTTACCATTTCCTCCTCCAGAGAATCTTCCCAAACCAAGGATTGAGCCCACGTTTCCTGTGTCTCCTGCATTGCAGGTGGATTCTTTACCATTAAACCCCTACAGAAGCCTTATTATCACATTTATGTCTTAGCTATTTGGTTCATAATGTGAAGAAAGCTGACCGCCGAAGAATTGATGCTTTTGAACTGTGGTGTTGGAGAAGACTCTTGAGAGTCCCTTGGACTGCAAGGAGATCCAACCAGTCCATTCTAAAGGAGATCAATCCTGGGTGTTCATTGGAAGGACTGATGCTAAAGCTGAAACTCCAATACTTTGGCCACCTCATGCAATGAGTTGACTCACTGGAAAAGACTCTGATGCTGGGAGGGATTGGGGGCAGGAGAAGAAGGGGTTGACAGAGGATGAGATGGCTGGATGGCATCACCGACTCGATGGACATGAGTTTGAGTGAACTCCGGGAGTTGGTGATGGACAGGGAGGCCTGGCGTGCTGTGATTCATGGGGTGGCAAAGAGTTGGACTCGACTGAGTGACTGAACTGAACTGAACTGAAGAAACCTCATAATGACCCTGAACGCTTTAGAAATAGGTGCTCTACTCAATAGTACCAAAAATGTACTTTGCACCAAAAGTGTAAGAAAAATATGTGAAAAAATTTAAATAGTCCAAAAAATCATGGATTTCCTGTCTAAGTGCCCCATGACTTATCTCAGTCTTTCAGTGCTTTTGAGATCTTTGACAACTCTGTAAGTGTAGAAACTAATAACTAAACAAATGATTATTTTCTATAGAAGTTAATTTTATCAGAAACATCTAATTGATTATTGCTGTAGAGATAAATTCATTTTACATGTATTTATAAATTTATTCCAGCTTTCTTTGGTTCCTATATGTGTGTGCATTTCTTTTAATTTTCCTTTGAACCAGCTATAATGTCTTATCAGTCTTTTTTATTACTTTATAAACTGAGTAAAATCTTTGACATGCCTTTATTAAAAAAAAAAAATTACTGTGTATCACTTCTGAATTCATCCATCAAGATACCCAATTAATTCACCTGAGAACAGGTAAATATGTTGTCAGACAAGGATTTTTCAGGAGCAGTTTGAGCTCAGGTATAGATTTTCTTCATTCTCTGGGGTAAAATCCAAATAGTAAAAGAACTTTGATATTTCTCTAGATTTTGTTTTCATTTCTTTCTTTTTTGCCTCTCCACTGATATTGTGTTTTCTTTTAGATTTTGGTTTGCTTCACACATCTGATGTTTTTACTCCATTGGTAACAGTATTAATTGGGAATTTCATTTTATGATCTGACCATTTAATAGTCAATAACAGATGTACAGAAGGTCCCTAACTTAACAATAGTTGAACTTAACACATTTTCAACTTAACAATTTTATGAAAACAATATACATTCATTAAAAAATTTCAAATTTTGATTTTTTTCCTGAACTAGTAATATGCAGAATACTTTCATGGTGATGGGCAGTGGCAGTAAGCCACAGCTTGCAAACAGGGTAAACAACCGACACAGTTACTGCAATTCTGTACCCATACAACGATTCTGTTTTTACTTTCAGTGTAGCTTTCAATAAGTTACATGAGATATTCTACACTTTACAAAATAGGCTTTGTGTTAGGGCTTAGTTCAACTGTAGGGTACTGTGAGTCTTCTGAACACGTTTAAGGTGGGCTGCTGCTGCTGCTGTTGCTGCTAAGTCACTGCAGTCGTGTCCGACTCTGTGTGACCCCATGGATGGAAGCCCACCAGGCTAACCTTATTATATTTGGTCACATATGTATATTAAAGGCATTTTTGACTTAACAATATTTTCAATTTAATATAACTTCATTGGTATGTTAGCCCATCATAATTTGAAGATCTGAAATTAGCTATAAAAATTTGTGAGCTATTGAGTGAGACTCAAAGAAGAAATTTGGTTTGTTAGTCTCTTTTTTGCATGATTGATTAATCTGAGGTCAAACCAATTAAGAATTTCATTCATAAAATAAAGGAAAAGAGCTTTTTGATGAATGGTAAATTTTTGTCTTCTGTGTTTCTTGAATCGTAGAATTAAAACTGCATCTATAGGTCTATATGTCCATAAATCACAAGGGCCTTTACCTCTTGTGTATGAATATGAAATACATTCCCATCTCTACAAAGTGTTATTAGATTGATAATGTCTTTTAAATTAAAAGAAAGCAATTTGATTGGTTTATAGCCTTTTATCCTTCTCCATTAGAGGGCAGAAAAACTGAAAACAACAATCACAGAAAGCAAACCAATCTGATCACATGGACCACAGCCTTGTCTAACTCAATGAAACTATGAGCCATGCCATGTAGGGCCACCCAAATGGATGGGTCATGGAGAGTTCTGACAAAACACTGTCCACTGGAGAAGGGAATGGCAAACCACTTCAGTATTCTTGCCTTAAGAACCCCTGAACAGTATGAAAAAGCAAAACAATAGAGCACTGAAAGATGAACTCCTCAGGTTGGTAGGTCCCCAATACGCTACTGGAGATCAGTGGAAAATAACTCCAGAAAGAATGAAGACACAGAGCCAAAGCAAAAACAATACCCAGTTGTGGATGTGACTGGTGATAGAAATAAAGTCTGATGATCTAAGGAGTAATATTACATAGGAAGCTGGAATTTTACATCCTTGAATTGAGGCAAATTGGAAGTGGCCAAACAAAAGATGTCAAGAGTGAACATTGACATTTTAGGAATCAGCGAACTAAAATGGAATGGAATGGGTGAATTTAACTCTGATGAACATTACATCTATTACTATGGGCAAGAATCCCTTAGAAGAAATGGAGTAGCCATCACAGTCAATAAAAGAGTACAAAATGCAGTACTTGGATACAATCTCAAAAACAACAGAATGATCTCTGTTCATTTCCAAGGCAAACCATTCAGTATCACAGTAATCCAAGTCTATGCCCCGACCAGTAATGCTGAAGAAGCTAAGGTTGAATGGTTCTATGAAGACATATAAGACCTTCTAGAACTAACACGCAAAAAAGATGTCTTTTTCATTATACGGGACTGGAATGCATAAATAGGAAGTCAATAGATACCTGGAGTAACAGGCAAATTTGGCCTTGGAGTACAGAATGAAGCAGGGCAAAGGATAACAGAGTTTTGCCAAGAGAATGCATTGGTCATAGCAAACACCCTCTTCCAAAAAATACATGCAAGACTCTACATATGGACATCACCAGATGGTCAATACCAAAATCAGATTGACTATATTCTTTTCAGCCAAAGATGGAGAAGCTCTATACAGTTAGCAAAAACAAGACCAGGAGCTGACTGTGGCTCAGATCATGAATTCCTTATTTGTCAAATTCAGACTTAAATTGAAGAAAGCAGGGAAAACCACTAGACCATTCAGGTATGACCTAAATCAAACTCCTTACAAGTATAGAGTGGAAGTGACAAATAGATTCAAGAGATTAGATCTGATAGAAGAGTGCATGAAGAACTATGGATAATGGCTCAAGATCATTGTACAGTAGGCAGGGATCAAGACCATCCCCAAGAAAAAGAAATGCAAAAAGGCAAAATGGTTGTCTGAAGGGGTCTTACAAATAACTGAGAAAAGAAGAGAAGTGAAAGGCAAATGAGAAAAGGAAAGATATACCCATTTGAATGAAGAGCACCAAAGAACAGCACAGAGAGATAATAAAGCCTTCCTCAATGAAAATGCAAAGAAATTGAAGAAAACAATAGAAGGGGAAAGAGTAGAGATCTATTCAAGAAAATTAGAGATACCAAGGGAACATTTCAAGCAAAGACGGGCTCAATAAAGGAAAAAAATGGTATGGACCTAACGGAAGCAAAAGATACTAAGAAGAGTTGGCAAGAATACACAGACCTATAAAAAAAAAAAATCTTCATGACCTAAATAATCATGATGGTATGATCATTCAACTAGAGCCAGACACCCTGGAATATGAAGTCAAGTGGGCTTTAGGAAGCATCACTACAAACAAAGCTAGGGGAGGTGATGGAAGTCCAGTTGAGCTATTTCAGTTCCTAAAAGATGATGCTGTGAAAGTGTTGCACTCAATATGTCAGCAAATTTGGAAAACTCAGCAGTGGTCACAGGACTGGAAGAGATCAGTTTTCATTCCAATCCCAAAGAAAGACAATGCATAAGAATGCTCAAACTACTGCATAATTCCACTCATCTCACATGCTAGCAAAGTAGTGCTCAAACTTCACCAAGACAGGCTTCAACAGTATTTGAACCATGAACTTCAAGATGTTCAAGCTGGATTTAGAAAAGGCAGAGGAAACAGAGATCAAATTCCCAACATACATTGGATCATTGAACAGGCAAGAGAGTTCGAGAAAAACATCTACTTCTACTTTATTGACTACGCCAAAATCTTTGACTGTGTGGACCACAGTAAACTGTGGAAAATTCTGAAAGAGATGGGAATATCAGATCACCTGACCTGCCTTTTGAGAAATCTGTATGCAGGTCAGGAAGCAACAGTTAGAACTGGACATGGAACAACAGACTGGTTCCAAATTGGGATACAGGCTGTATATTGTCACCCTGCTTTTTTAACATATATGCAGAGTACATCATGAGAAATACTGGGCTGGGGGAAGCACAATTTGGAATCAAGATTGACGGGGGAAATACCAACAACCTCAGATATGCAGATGACACCACCCTTATGGCAGAAAGTGAAGAAGAACTAAAAGGCCTCTTGATGAAACTGAAAGAGGAGAGTGAAAAAGTTGGCTTAAAGCTCAACGTTGAGAAAACTAAGATCATGGCATCTGGTCCCATCACTTCATGGGAAACAGTTGGGTAAACAGTGGAAACAGTGTCAGACTTTATATTTTGGGGCTCCAAAATCACTATGGATGCTGATTGCAGCCATGAAATTAAAAGACGCTTACTCCTTGGAAAGAAAGTTATGACCTACCTAGATAGCATATTAAAAAGTAGAGACATTACTTTGCCAATCAAGGTCCGTCTAGTCAAGGCTATGGTTTTCCGAGTGGTCATGTATGGATGTGAGAGTCGGACTGTGAAGAAAGCTGATCGCCGAAGAATTGATGCTTTTGAACTGTGGTTTTGGAGAAGACTTTTGAGAGTCCCTTGGACTGCAAGTAGATCCAACCAGTCCATTCTAAAAGAGATCAATCCTGGGTGTTCATTGGAAGGACTGATGCTAAAACTGAAGCTCCAATACTTTGGCCACCTCATGCAAAGAGTTGACTCACTGGAAAAGTCTCTGATGCTGGGAGGGATTGGGGGCAGGAGAAGAAGGGGACGACAGAGAAAGAGATGGCTGGATGGCATCACCGAACTCCGGGAGTTGGTGATGGACAGGGACGCCCAGCGTGCCGTGATTCATGGGGTCGGGAAGAGTTGGACACGACTGAGCGACTGAACTGAACTGAACTGAAGTATAATTAATCAAAACTTTTACAAGAATAATGATAATCTTGGTCTAAAAGATAGCTATGCTTTTCTTTTGAAAGCAGTGGCAACCCACTCCAGTACTCTTGCCAGGAAAATACCATGGGCGGAGGAGCCTTGTAGGCTGCAGTCCATGGGGTCGTGAAGAGTCAGACTCCACTGAGCGACTTCACTTTCACTTTTCACTTTCATTCATGCATTGGAGAAGGAAATGGCAACCCACTCCAGTGTTCTTGCCTGGAGAATCCCCAGCTGGGTGGGGTGTGGAGCCTGGTGGGCTGCCGTCTATGGGGTTGCATGGAGTCGGACACGACTGAAGTGACTTAGCAACAGCAGCAGCAGCATGCTTTTCTTTATGAGTTTTAAATATAATATAGTTATACATTTATTTTAGTTAGCTTTTTCATAAATATTCATGAGTATAAAAATAAGGTAATGTTACTCCATAATGTTTCATATTTATGAACATTATAAACTTCCTATTTTACCAATATATTGTTCTTCAAACTTATTTCGGTAGCATTAACTTTAGCTTCAAGACCCTTCTTAGATCTTTATGTGACTTAGAGTCAAAATCTGAAATGAAATTCAGTTGGAATGACAAGTTGAAAATTAATTGATAATTATTGGATATTGAATAAGTTTAAGAATACCAAAACACTGATTACTAAGTGTGACTTTAACTTAATATAGTTTTTTTTTTTTTTTGAATATGTTATACAGATTCCATTGCTTTGAGCTTTTATAATACAGATGTTCAATTTTTCATTGTGTGACGTCATATAAGGAATGTGTGTGATTGTGGAAAGTTGTACTGTGTACATGAATAAAGTCCACTAATGTGCTAAAATGCTCACATTTGAAAGTTCTCAATTATATTCTTCCCACTTTTTGTCTATGAAATAGAATACATTACTTTGGTTAGAAGTTATTACTAATATAGGTGGTTGAGACTATACTCAGAATATTCTGCGTATGATGTATACAAATGTATGTGCTTTTGTTTTTCAAGTTAAAGAGTACTTTTGTCTAAAAGCAGTGGTTCTTGTGCTTTTTAATCTCCAGACTACGTTGCACTTTTAGGACTTACCAATGACACTAAGAGTTCACCATGTGTAGATTATAACTTTTTGTACTTACGTATTGAAAACTGGAACTGAATTTTTTTTTTTTAATTTTTATCATTTAGTTTTAAGATAGCAACTGTAAGTGCATCACATGACACCAGAAATAACATTTTAATATTCAGTTCAGTTCAGTTCAGTTCAGTCGCTCAGTCGTGTCCGACTCTCCGCGACCCCATGAATCACAGCACGCCAGGCCTCCCTGTCCATCACCAACTCCCGGAGTTCACTCAAACTCACGTCCACAGAGTCGGTGATGCCATCCAGCCATCTCATTCTCTGTCGTCCCCTTCTCCTCCCACCCCCAATACTTCCCAGCATCAGAGTCTTTTCCAGTGAGTCAACTCGTCGCATGAGGTGGCAAAAGTATTGGAGTTTCAGCTTCAGCATCAGTCCCTCCAATGAATACCCAGGATAGATCTCCCTTAGAATGGACTGGTTGGATCTCCTTGCGGTACAAGGGACTCTCAAGAGTCTTCTCCAACACCACAGTTCAAAAGCATCAGTTCTTCGGCGATCAGCTTTCTTCACAGTCCAACTCTCACATCCATACATGACCACGGGAAAAACCATAGCCTTGACTAGACGGACCTTGGTTGGCAAAGTAATGTCTCTGCTTTTTAATATATTATCAAGTTTGGTCATAACTTTCCTTCCAAGGAGTAAGCGTCTTTTAATTTCATGGCTGCAATCACCATCTGCAGTGATTTTAGTATGACATTAATTTTGACCACAAATATCTACTGTAAGCTGTACTAAAGAAAAAGTGACATTTTTTTTTTCCTTCAGAAAATGAAAGAATACTATGAAGCACAAAATGTGGAAAGTGAATTAATTTGCATAAATTTACAATATAAGGGTCTGATAAGAACTTATGAAATGTGTTAAAATCTTGGCAAAGTTTTCTGAATTTTGATAAGCTTGTTTGCTTGGTTTACTGATTAATGACTTTGACTACAATTGAAATATGTTGTAAAATGTCAGCGTAATTTGCCGAGATAACAGAGATTTTATGTTCTAAAAGATTTTCTGTGCCTTATATCAACATCATTATATCTTTGATTGTTTAAGAGGAAAAAATAAGTAAATGATCCTCCCTTCTTCGGAAATGGTTCTTTACAACTGTTTTAACTTCCCTGTTAATATTCTTCCCACTCTAAAAAGTTTGCTTTAATGCTGTTACTACTGCTACTGCTAAGTCACTTCAGTCGTGTCCGACTCTCTGTGACCCCATCGACGGAAGCCCACCAGGCTCCCCCATCCCTGGGATTCTCCAGGCAATAGCACTGGAGTGGGATGCCATTTCCTTCTCCAATGCATGAACGTGAAAAGTGAAAGTGAAGTCGCTCAGTCGTGTCCAACCCTTAGCGACCCCATGGACTGCAGCCTACCAGACTCCTCCATCCATGGGATTTTCTAGGCAAGAGTACTGGAGTGGCTTGCCATTGTTTATTTCTTAGTCACCCGTGATACTTATATGTTGTGCTGTGTGCATCCTCAGTCATGTCTAACTCTTTGGAAGCCCATGGACTGTAGCCCACCAGGCTCCTCTGTCCTTGGTATTCTCCAGGCAAGAATACAAAAGCGGGTTGTCATTTCCTTCTCTAGGGGATCTTCCCCACGCAGGGCTCAAACCTGCATTTTCTGTGCCTCCTGCATTGGCAAGTGGATTCTTTACCACTGTGCTTCCATTGCTATTTTAATCAGTCGCCCAAAATTTCCTCTGATAAGTGTTTGATATTTTTGTCTTTCTAAATTAATATTGAAATACTGGAAAAAATACAACTTTTGCAATATCATTTACAGATAAAACTACCCAGTTTGGGATTAAAGTCCACTGGACACTGGAAATCACAATGATTTTTTTCTGCTATATTTTTTAACAACAAAAACAAAAAACGAGGTGTTCAATAAAAGAGCATATTTTGTGAGAAACCTTTCAAAACAGTTAATGTCTCACCCCCACCATGCTTTAACCTAAGGGAAACAGTAATGAGTATTTTTATGAAGTATTTCTCTTATAATTTTTTACATTTATCAGACTTCCAGGGGTCATTTTCCTGGTGATATTTGATAAAATCAAGAGTTATTGATTATAATTTGTTGTTATTGAAAGTGTTTAATTTGTCAAAAGCTTAACGCTTTACTTTTAATCTAGTAGCACTGAGGCTATTAGCTTCTTTCTGGGGCACTTACACATGAAGTTTAATAAAAATAGTAATGTCTAAGCTCTGCTCTAGACTTACTAAATCACTTGATATTTATAGTACATAAAATATATATTTTCTCTTTCTATTTTCTCATTATTAGTGTATAGGAATGCAAGGGATTTCTGTGTGTTGATTTTATATCCTGCAACATTACTGTAATCATTGATTAGCTCTAGTAGTTTTCTGGTAGAGTCTCTAGGGTTTTCTGTGTAGAGGATCATGTCATCAGCGAACAGTGGAAGTTTTACTTCTTCTTTTCCAATTTGTATTCCTTTTATGTCTTTTTCTGCTCTGATTGCTGTGGCCAAAACTTTCAGAACTATGTTGAATAGTAGTGGTGAGAGTGGGCACCCTTGTCTTGTTCCTGACTTTAGGGGAAATGCTTTCAGTTTTTCACTACTGAGGATAATGTTTGCTGTGGGTTTGTCATATATAGCTTTTATTATGTTGAGGTATGTCCCTTCTATTCCCACTTTCTGGAGAGTTTTTATCATAAATGGATGTTGAATTTTGTTGAAGGCTTTCTCTGCATCTTTTGAGATAATCATATGATTTTTATTTTTCAGTTTGTTAATGTGGTGTATTACGTTGATTGATTTGCGGATATTGAAGAATCCTTGCATTCCTGGGATAAAGCCCACTTGGTCATGATGTATGATCTTCTTAATATGTTGTTGGATTCTGATTGCTAGAATTTTCTTAAGGATTTTTGCATCTATGTTCATCAGTGATATTGGCCTGTAGTTTTCTTTTTTTGTGGGGTCTTTACCAGGTTTTGGGATTAGGGTGATGGTGGCCTCATAGAATGAGTTTGGAAGTTTCCCTTCCTCAGCAATTTTCTGGAAGAGTTTGAGTAAAATAGGTGTTAGCTCTTCTCTAAATTTTTGGTAGAATTCGGCTGTGAAGCCGTCTGGACCTGGGCTTTTGTTTGCTGGAAGATCCCTGATTACAGCCTCTAGTTCCATGCTTGTGATGGGTCTATTCAGATTTTCTATTTCTTCCTGGTTCAGTTTTGGAAAGTTGTACTTTTCTAGGAATTTGTCCATTTCTTCCAGTTCTAATGAGGTGGATGAAACTGGAGCCTATTTTACAGAGTGAAGTAAGCCAGAAAGAAAAACACCAATACAGTATACTAACGCATATATATGGAATTTAGAAAGATGCAAATGATAACCCTGTATACGAGACAGCAAAAGAGACACAGATGCATAGAACAGTCTTTGGGACTCTATGGGAAAGGGTGAGGGTGGGATGATTTGGGAGAATGGCATTGAAACACGTATGTTGTCATATGTGAAACGAATCACTAGTTCAGGGTCGATGCATGTTATAGGATGCTCGGGGCTGGCATGCGGGGATGACCCAGAGGGAGGATAAAGGGAGGAGGGAGGTGGGAGGGGGGTTCAGGAGGGGGAACTTATGTACACCCGGGGCAAATTCATATCAATGTATGGCAAAACCAACCAATATAATATTGTAAAATAATTTGCCTCCAATAAAAATAAATTAATTACCAAAAAAAATAAAAATAAAAAATAAATAAATTAAAAGAAACAAACAAAATTCCAGTTACAAAGTAAATGAATCATGGGCATGAAAAAAAAAAAATAAATAAAATATATATTTTCAAATAACTATATTGCAATATTTTTCATCTATAATAATCATGGCTTCTGAGCTGACATTTTATAAAAAATATTCAGGCTGCACCAGTGGATTAATTCTAGAGAACCAGGATTCCTGTTAATTAAGAAGCAGACAGCTTCACACACTGCTTACCCCAAATCTAGGAGAGCAGGTATTGATTATATAGAAGTCAAACAACTGATGGGAAAATTTTTATTGTAGTTTTATGTTTGGAATATTTGATTTATTAACAATAATTTTCTATTTCAGATATATAAGAAAACTCATTTTATCAAGCTATTGAACCCACAACTATTTATTAAACTTTATATTTGTAAAATGAAATATTTAAAAATGAAGTCAGATTCTCAATGACCCCCTGCTGATTATGAAATTCTTACTAAATATTTTTATTTTGTTATGGCAAAATATTTATTTACACTAAAACTCAAAATCAGTCTCTCCTCTTTTCACCAGAGTATAATTGGACAAACTGATTGTACAACCAAGATGTCACTGGAGTTCCATATTTGAGAATTATTTGCATTGAATCATGTATGAGCAACCACTCTTAAGTATATAAGGCTTCAACATGGTTTTCTAGACTTGAGGAAGCAAATAATGGAGCTTTTTTTAAAAGTCCAGTCAAATATTCTTTATGAAAACTTCAAGACAAATTTAAATTTTGTGGGCATAGTAATTGTTCAATACTCTAAGTTTCTAGATTTCTAAAGAAAGTCCCAAAGTAACCTTTATGGTTAATTAGCACACCTGTGTATAAATACATATAATCAGATCAAAACTACTCAGACAAAACGTTTTGGAATAATGTTTGAGAATATAAAGATCAAAGGATGTGAAGGTGGACACTGTAAGGAAAAACTGTTAAAAATTTAGGAATAAATGAAAAAAGATTATGGGCTTACTGTCTAGCACATTCCTTCAGGTAATCTAAGTCTTTCATTGTCTTTGAGCTCTTGCAAAAATCTGTAGATTGTAGAAAATTAATAATAATGTAAATTATTCTGACTCATACAAACGACTAATTTCATCCCACAAAACACAACTGGATTTTGCCTCTGGATACACCTGTTTTATATCTATTTTAAATTCATTTTTAAACATTTCTTAATTGCCTGTCTATATTTGGTTCTTCAATTTACTTTTGAACCTGTTGCAGTATCTTTCTGGTTCTTTCATTAATTACCAAATTAAATGAAACATTTGGCAGTCATTTATTTTATATTTGTATGAGAGCATAAGTTATTACTTTGTCTAACTGAAATATTTCCTCTGAGAAGGTTTTTATATTGTTGTCATTTGTTTGCCTGTTTTTCCTGTGTGTGTGTGTGTGTGTATGTCTGTGTGTATGTGTTTTGCTGAAAGCCAACTAAAATCTGAGTTTCATATCTGAGTCTATAAGAAAAGTCATATATGAGTCAAGAAGCAGAAAGAAATGTACCACGGAAATGTACCATCTCAGAAATTATAATTTCAGGGACTAGTTGTTCAGTTGTTGTCATGTCTGACTCTCTGTGACCCCACGGACTATAGCACACCAGGCTCCTCTGTCCTCCACTACGTCCCAGAGTTTGCTCAAATTCATGTCCATCAAGTCAGTGTTGCCATCCAACCATCTCATCCTTGGTCACCCACTACTCCTCCTGCCCTCAATCTTTCCAAGCATCAAGGTCTTTTCCAATGAGTTGGCTCTTTGCATCAGGTGACCAAATCTGTGGCTCAGATGAGCTCCTTATTGCAAAATTTTAGGGACACATTTAGATTATCTAGACTTTAGGATTAGGAAATCTAAGATGAATGCTTCTAGATGTCAAATGTCTATGTGACTCAAAATAACATGTTGGTAGCACAGTTCTATTTTATTACTATTATGGCTATAACAACTATTGTGATTATTATTATAAATTAAGCAAAGCACTGACAAATTACAGGACATTATATAATCCAAACTGCAAGTTAATTGAAAACTGCTTTCCTGTTTAAAAATATTTTATTGAACACTTTAATTTTAGGTTCTATAAAATTCAAAATATCCTAAAATGTTACCTGAAATCAACTCAACTTCAATCTACAAATATTAAATTAAGGAAATACAAAGTACACTTAATTTATTTTAATATCTAGTTAGAGAACTATTTGACAGACAATATTACTAGTGGGATATTTCATCAGAACAAGAGGATTTAAAATTTAGTAGAAGAAAAATATAGATAAGTCATGGCTTTGGTGAAAACAACTTGTAGAACCAATTAAAAAAGGAAAAGCAAATGCTGAAAATTAATCAGCATCATTAATTAACATTAGATAATATGCAAAAGAGCAATGTTAATGGTTAATAAGCTTCACCCTCTACAGAATTTTTAAATATACAATTATAAGTGATAATAGCTCTATTTCTGTGAAAACTGCTATTATAATTTTGATAATGATAAAGATTGCACTAAATCTGCAGATTGCTTTGAATGGTATAACAAGTTTAACAATATTAAGTCTTTCAATACATGAGCATGGAATACTTTCCATTGATTTGTGTCTTCTTTAATTTCTTTCATTAATATACAGTTTTTAGACTATGAGCTTTTTGCTTCCTTGGTTAAGTTTATTCCTTGGTAGCTTACTCTTTTTGATTCAATTGTAAATGGGATTTTTTTCTTACATTCTCTTTCCGGCAGTTTGTTATCAGTGTATAGAAGTAAACTGTTTTTGTGTGTGTGCATTGATTTTGTATCCTGCAAGTTTATTGAACTTGTTTGCTAATTCTAACAGGTTTTTAGTATAGTCTTCAGGATTTTCTATTTCTGATATTATGACATATGTAGGTGGTGACAGTTTACTTCTTCCTTTTTAATTTAAATGCTTCTTATTTCTTTTTCTTTCTTATTTTTCTGGTTCAGTTCAGTTCAGTTCAGTTCAGTCACTCAGTCGTGTCCGACTCTCCGCGACCCCATGAATCACAGCACGCCAGGCCTCCCTGTCCATCACCAACTCCCGGAGTACACTCAAACTCATCTCCACAGAATCGGTGACGCCATCCAGCCATCTCATTCTCCGTCGTCCCCTTCTCCTCCCGCCCCCAACCTTTCCCAGCATTAGAGTCTTTTCCAGTGAGTCATCTCGTCACATGAAGTGGCCAAAGTATTGCAGTTTCAGCTTTAGCATCAGTCCCTCCAATGAACATCTCTTTTAGAATGGACTGGTTGGATCTCCTTGCAGTATAAGGGACTCTGGATTTCTAATAGGATTTCTAATATGTTGAATAAAAGTGGCAATAGAGAGTATCTATGTAGTTTTCCTGATCTTAGAGGAAAAGTTTTCAGTTTTTTGTTGAGTATTGTGTCCGCTGTGGGATTGACATATATGGCCTTTATCATGTTGAAGTATGTTGCCTCTATACTCACTTTGTTCAGAGTATTTTTAATGAAAAAATGATGTTGAATTGTTTCAAAATTTTTCCTGCATTATTCTTGCCTCCTTTGTCAAAGATGAGGTGTCCATAGATGCGTGGATTTATCTCTGGGCTTTCTATTTTGTTCCATTGATCTATATTTCTGTCTTTATACCAGTACCATACTCTCTTGATGACTGTGGCTTTGTAGTAGAGCCTGAAGTCCGGCAGGTTAATTCCCCCAGTTCCATTTTTCTTCCTCAAGATTGCTTTGGCTATTCGAGGTTTTTTGTATTTCCATACAAATTGTGAGATTATTTGTTCTAGTTCTGTGAAAAATATCTTTGGTAGCTTGATAGGGATTGCATTGAATGTATAAATTATTTGGGGTAGTATACTCATTTTTACAATATTTATTCTTCCAATCCATGAACATGGTATATTTCTCCATCTATTAGTGTCCTCTTTGATTGCTTTCAGTAGTGTTTTATAGTTTTCTATGTACAAGTCTTTTGTTTCCTTAGGTAGATATATTCCTAAGTATTTAATTCTTTTCGTTGCAACAGTGAATGGAATAATTTCCTTAATTTCTCTTTCTATTTTCTCATTATTAGTGTATAGGAATGCAAGGGATTTCTGTGTGTTGATTTTATATCCTGCAACATTACTGTAATCATTGATTAGCTCTAGTAGTTATCGCACTCATGGGCATACACACCGAGGAAACCAGAATTGAAAGAGACACGTGTACTCCAATGTTCATTGCAGCACTGTTTATAATAGCCAGGACATGGAAGCAACCTAGATGTCCATCTGCAGACGAATGGATAAGAAAGCTTTGGTACATATACACAATGGAGTATTATTCAGCCATTAAAAAGAATAAATTTGAATCAGTTCTAATGAGGTGGATGAAACTGGAGCCTATTATACAGAGTGAAGTAAGCCAGAAAGAAAAACACCAATGCAGTATACTAACACATATATATGGAATTTAGAAAGATGCAAATGATAACCCTGTATACGAGACAGCAAAAGAGACACAGATGCATAGAACAGTCTTCGGGACTCTATGGGAGAGGGTGAGGGTGGGATGATTTGGGAGAATGGCATTGAAACACGTATGTTGTCATATGTGAAACGAATCACTAGTTCAGGGTTGATGCATGTTATAGGATGCTCGGGGCTGGCATGCGGGGATGACCTAGAGGGAGGATAAAGGGAGGAGGGAGGTGGGAGGGGGGTTCAGGAGGGGGAACTTATGTAAACCCGGGGCAAATTCATATCAATGTATGGCAAAACCAACCAATATAATATTGTAAAATAATTTGCCTCCAATAAAAAATAAATTAACTACAAAAAAAAAAAAAATTCTCAACAGAAAAAAAAAAAAGTTTTCCTGAATTATGATAGGATTTTCATTCTTCATTTTGTAAATGTGGTGATCACATTGTTTTATTTGTGGATGTTGTGCATGTTGAGGGCTTACCTGATAGCTCAGTTGATAAATAATCCACCTGCAATGCAGGAGACTCTGGTTTAGTTCCTGGGTAGGGAAGATCTGCTGGAGAAGGGATAGGCTACCCACTCCAGTATTTTTTGGCTTCCCTTGTGGCCTAGCTGGTAAAGAATCCACATGAAATACAGGAGACCTGGGTTCAATGCCTGGATGTTGAAACATCCTTGAATCTCTGGAGTAAATACTACTTGACCATAATAAGCATTCCTAAAATCTGTATAGAACTGCAAAAGAACCTGAATAGACAAAGCTGTCATGAGTAAGAAGAACAAAGCTGAAAGCATCACTTTAAAATTATATTATAACTATAAACATAAATCTATAGATTTAAATTTTTATTAATTTATAAATATATAAAATTTATAGACTTTATAGACTTAATAGATTTATTTTATATATTTTGTAAATTTCTAAATCTATAAAATATATAAATCTATGGATTTAAAACTATATTAAAAAGCTATAATAATCAAAACAGTATGGTTTTGCAAAAAAAAGAGATCAGTGGAACAGAATAGAAAACCCAGAAATAAACTCAAGTATATATGATCAATCAATTCACAAGAAAAGAGCCAAGAATATACAATGGAAGAAGCATAGTCTCATTAAATGGTGTGGAAAAGATCAGAGATCAGTAAGCCACATTTAAAATAATGAAACTGGACCAATATCTTACACTCTATATATTAAAGGTTTAAATGCTACTTATAATATACATTTAGGTTTTATTATTTTTTTTTTCAAATGAGGAAAAGTTTGTGAGGTGAACTTAAGTAATTTGTTCAAATTTGTCAGGCAATTAAAAGCTGAGCTGGTGGTTTATCTGAGTAAACTGAATCTATTCATTCATTTAATTTTACTGAGAAACTACCAGACATCTGCAAAGTAACCAATAAAAAACACTGCTGCTAAATAAGAAAAATATATATCCTCCCGCCAAATATAGATAAATTGTTAAAGGCAACAGCTGACAGATAAACATTGTATTTTCCAATTGAACCCTTCTCTTATCTATGATTATGATAACACATGTACATACACACAAACACATGTGTACACGTATTGCTACTCCCTCCCTGGCCCTGGATATAATACAGAGATCATAGTGGTCTGTATAGTTTTACCAAATGGATAGTATTAATGTACAAAAATGTTAAGAGTGCCAAAATGAGGTAGAGATTTTCCAGTCATTCACTGATTTTACAAATGTAGACAAAATATTAATTCCACACAGAAAGCATTTTTTTCAGTTATGTATTATCTACACTTTGAATACATAATAAGAACCAAACCCATTCATATTCACAGAGAAATGTACATTAACAGGGCTTTACTATTCCATTGCTTTCATCGATTAGCTTATTATACTTGGAAATATCTGCTGAGAATGATACAAATCCCAGGAATATTCTGAGAGTCATCAACTGTACAACATCAAAACGTGATGTGTCTTTTCAAAGGACAATAGTCTTTGAACCCCTCACTCTAAAATATTCTCCTTGCTGTATTCACTACTCTTAAATTATTTTATTATGATCTTTATCCAATCCTCTATCCATAGTTCTTCAGGCACTCTATCAGATTTAATCCCTTCAGTCTATTTGCCACTTCCACTGTGTGATCATAAGGGATTTGATTTAGGTCATACCTGAATGGTCTAGTGGTTTTCCCCACTTTCTTCAATTTAAGTCTGAATTTGGCAATAAGGAATTCATGATCTGAGCCACAGTCAGCTCCTGGTCTTGTTTTTGCTGACTGTATAGAGCTGTATACATCTTTGGCTGCAAAGAATATAATCAATCTGATTTTGGTATTGACCATCTGGTGATGTCCATGTGTAGTGTTCTCTTGTGTTGTTGGGAGAGGGTGTTTGCTATGACCAATGCGTTCTCTTGGCAAAACTCTATTAGCCTTTGACCTGCTTCATTCTGTACTCCAAGGCCAAAATTGCCTTATGCAAATTTGCCAACCTTATGGCAGAAAGCGAAGAACTAAAGAGCCTCTTAATGAAAGTGAAAGAGGAGAGTGAAAAAGTTGCCTTAAAACTCAACATTCAGAGAACTAAGATCATAGCATCTGGTTCCATCACTTCATGGCAAATAGATGGGGAAACAGTGAAAACAGTGGCAGACTTTAGTTTTTTGGGCTTCACAATCACTGCGGATGGTGACTGAAGCCATGAAATTAAAAGACACTTGCTCCTTGGAAGAAAAGTTATGCTCAATCTAGACAGCATGTTACAAAGCAGAAACATTACTTTGCCAACAAAAATCCATCTAGTCAAAGCTCTTGTTTTTCTACTAGTAGTGTATGGATATGAGAATTGGACTATAAAGAAAGCTTAGCACTGAAGAACTAATGCTTTTGAACTGTGATATTGGAGAAGACTCTTGAGAGTCCCTTAGACAGCAAAGAGATCAGCTAATACATCCTAAAGGCAATCAGTCCTGAATATTCATTGGAAAGACTGATACTGAAGCTGAAACTCCAATACTTTGGCCACCTGATGCAAAGAACTGACTCATTGGAAAAGACCCTGATGCTGGGAAAGATTGAAGGTGGGAGAAGAAGGGGACAACAGAGGATGAGATGGTTGGATGGCATCACTGACTCGATGGATATGAGTTTGAGCAAACTCCAAGAGTTGGTGATGGACAGGGAGGCTTGGCATTCTCCAGTCCATGTGGTCACAAAGAGTCGAACACAACTGAGTGACTGAACTGAGACTGAACTTTATAACTCCTAAGAATAAGAATGTCTTTCAAATTTTATTTGAGGATTCATTGCTTAATCACATGTTAAAGAGAGAGAGAGAAGATTATTGTATATTTGCTTAAAGCTTCAGAAAGTATTTTTAAAAAGTCTAGCTACTTCATAAATTTAACTACCATAACTGATAGAAAACCTGCTATACAAATTATACTCCAATTTTCAGAGGCAGTTTTCTCTCCATTGGGAAATTATTGGGCAGAAAAATTACTTGAAATATTATACCCCATAGAAATTCCTTCAGGGTAAGTGAGTGAGGTACATAAATGGCCTCTTCATTAAGAAGCTTTCTATTTTTGAGCTATTTCCTGGTTACAAATTAGGACCCTCTGAAAACTCTTTTAACTACTTCAGAATGCTGCTAAATAGCACTTGAGAGTCTAACCAAAATTGATTTCCCTATTAGACATTACACTTTCACAAGATTATAAATGTTAAAGACTCTTTTAAATGTTTATGCTGTCCAACACTGGGTCCTTCTATGTTAATCCCAAAATAAACTCTGTTGAGCTATATGAAACAACCCAAAATTTAGAAGAAAGAAACAACAAAATGTCAAAACTAAATCCAACAAAAATATACATATTTACATGTATATGTATTAATATGAGGGAAGAAACTCTGAAATGAATTTTGCTTTATATATTGCAGTATGCCTTTTAGGATATAATAAGATGGACATCACCAGATGGTCAACACCGAAATCAGATTGATTATATTCTTTGCAACCAAAGATGGAGAAGCTGTATACAGTTAGCGAAAACAAGACCAGGAGCTGACTGTGGCTCAGATCATGAACTCCTTATTGCGAAGTTCAGAATTAAATTGAAGAAAGTAGGGAAAACCACTAGACCATTCAGATATGACCTCAATCAAATCCCTTATGATTATACAGTGGAAGTGAGAAATAGATTTAAGGGACTAGATCTGATTGATAGAGTGCCTGATGAACTCTGGACGGAGGTTCGTGACATTGTACAGGAGACAGGGACCAAGACCATCCCCATGGAAAAGAAATGCAGAAGAGCGAAATGGCTGTCTGAGGAGGCCTTACAAATAGCTGTGAAAAGAAGAGAGGCGAAAAGCAAAGGAGAAAAGGAAAGATATAAGCATCTGAATGCAGAGTTCCAAAGAATAGCAAGGAGAGATAAGAAAGACTTCCTCAGTGATCAATGCAAAGAAATAGAGGAAAACAACAGAATAGGAAAAACAAGAGAGCTCTTCAAGAAAATTAGAGATTCCAAGGGAACATTTCATGCAAAGATGGGCTCGATAAAGGACAGAAATGGTATGGACCTAACAGAAGCAGAAGATATTAAGAAGAGGTGGCAGGAATACACAGAAGAACTGTACAAAAAAGATCTTCACGACCAAGATAGTCACGATAACGTGATCACTGACCTAGAGCCAGACATCTTGGAATGTGAAGTCAAGTGGGCCTTAGAAAGCATCACTACGAACAAAGCTAGTGGAGGTGATGGAATTCCAGTGGAGCTATTTCAAGTCTTGAAAGATGATGCTGTGAAAGTGCTGCACTCAATATGCCAGCAGATTTGGAAAACTCAGCAGTGGTCACAGGACTGGAAGAGGTCAGTCTTCATTCCAATCCCAAAGAAAGGCAATGCCAAAGAATGCTCAAACTACCGCACAATTGCACTCATCTCACACGCTAGTAAAGTCATGCTCAAAATTCTCCAAGCCAGGCTTCAGCAGTATGTAAACCGTGAACTCCCAGATGTTCAAGCAGGTTTTAGAAAAGGCAGAGGCACCAGAGATCAAATTGCCAACATCCGCTGGATCATGGAGAAAGCAAGAGAGTTTCAGAAAAACATCTATTTCTGCTTTATTGACTATGCCAAAGCCTTTGACTGTGTGGATCACAATAAACTGTGGAACATTCTGAAAGAGATGGGAATCCCAGACCACCTGACCTGCCTCTTGAGAAACCTGTATGCAGGTCAGGAAGCAACAGTTAGAACTGGACATGGAACAATAGACTGGTTCCAAATAGGAAAAGGTGTACGTCAAGGTTGTATATTGTCACCTTGCTTATTTAACTTATATGCAGAGTACATCATGAGGAACGCTGGGCTGGAAGAAGCACAAGCTGGAATCAAGATTGCCGGGAGAAATATCAATAACCTCAGATATGCAGATGACACTACCCTTATGGCAGAAAGTGAAGAGGAACTCAAAAGCCTCTTGATGAAAGTGAAAGAGGAGAGTGAAAAGGTTGGCTTGAAGCTCAACATTCAGAAAACAAAGATCATGGCATCTGGTCCCATCACTTCATGGGAAATAGATGGAAAAACAGTGGAAACAGTGTCAGACTTTGTTTTTTTGGGCTCCAAAATCACTGCAGATGCTGATTGCAGCCATGAAATTAAAAGACGCTTGCTCCTTGGAAGGAAAGTTATGACCAACCTTGATAGTATATTAAAAAGCAGAGACATTACTTTGCCAACCAAGGTCCGTCTAGTCAAGGCAATGGTTTTTCCCGTGGTCATGTATGGATGTGAGAGTTGGACTGTGAAGAAGGCTGACCGCCGAAGAATCGATGCTTTTGAACTGTGGTGTTGGAGAAGACTCTTGAGAGTCCCTTATACTGCAAGGAGATCCAACCAGTCCATTCTGGAGGAGATCAAATCTGGATGTTCATTGGAGGGACTGATGCTAAAGCTGAAGCTGCAATACTTTGGCCACCTCATGCGACGAGTTGACTCACTGGAAAAGACTCTGATGCTGGGAAAGGTTGGGGGCGGGAGGAGAAGGGGACGACGGAGAATGAGATGGCTGGATGGCATCACGGACTCTGTGGACATGAGTTTGAGTGAACTCCGGGAGTTGGTGATGGACAGGGAGGCCTGGCGTGCTGTGATTCATGGGGTCGCGGAGAGTCGGACACGACTGAGCGACTGAAATGAACTGAACTGAACTGAAGATCTGTTGGAAAATATTTTGTATACTTAAATAGCCCTGGATAAGAAAATGATTAATTGTTCACATTGCAAATATGAAGCAATTGGAAGAAAAAAAAAAAAAGAACTTGGATTGATGGCATTAAAAACTAAATGAATGAAATACTTTTTTTAACCAATTTCCTGAACACTTTTGCAATCATATACAAAGTTGCGCTTCAAATGTGCGAAAATTGGCTTTCAATGTCATTAGAAAAGAAAGAAATATTTGAAAGTGTGGTTAAAATAGAATGTCCAACTCCAGTTCAGTTCAGTTCAGTTCAGTTGCTCAGTCATGTCCAAATCTTTGCTACTCTGTAGACTACAGCACACCAGGCTTCTCTGTCCATCGCTAACTCGCAGAGCTTGAACAAACTCATGTCCATCGAGTTGGTGATGCCATCCAACAACCATCTCATCCTCTGTCATCTCCTTCTCCTCCCACCTTTAATCTTTTCCAGCATCAGGGTCTTTTCCAATGAGTCAGTTCTTTGCATCAGGTGGCCAAAGTTTTGGAGTTTCAGCTTCAGCATCAGTCCTTCCAATGAATATTCAGGACTTCCTTTAGGATGGGTTTGTTGGATTTCCTTGCAGTCCAAGGACTCTCAAGAGTCTTCTCCAACACCATAGTTCAAAGCATCAATTCTTCAATGCTCAGCTTTCTTTATAGTCCAACTCTCACATCCATACATTACTACTGGAAAAAACATAGCTTTGATTAGCTATGCCCAATTCAAGAACAAAGTAATTTGGTATTTCATCATTCATGAAATAAAATTTACTCTCTGAGATCATTATTTTGTAAATTACTATAGGTGACAGGCATTTGTCATCTGAATTGAAGAAAATGCATTTTATATAACAGTCTCCTAGGTTAATCATCCAAAAATACTATTAACTTTATAACAAATATAGATTAGTTTTCTAGCAATGTAATTAGAATGTAACAGAAGATAAATTTTATTCTCATCAATGTATTTTTCATTACAGTAGAAAATACAAAAATAGAACAATAACTTGTTCACAACAGCACTATTTAAATATTTTTTATTTGCTTTCAAATTATATAAATGCTGTTGTTTAAGATATATTTAACTAAGATTTTTAGAAAATTCAGTATTGCTTACTGATAAATACTTTAGAATGTTGAACTTCTGTCCCCAAATTTAAAACTTTCTGTAGACTGCTTTTAAAACAAAAAGTGACTTTTTTTGAAGGAACTTGAGTTAAAATTTTTCATTTCACAGAGGATAAGTAGGGTTTGTTTTGTTTTGCAGAAGGAAAGGACAAAAATAAAATTTAAAAATACTAGATTTCTGAATTTTCCATGTAGTTTTAAAATCCCAACTGAAGTTAAAAAAAAAAAAAATCCAATATGAGTATTTGAAACCCTGTCTGTTTTAAGCAGAAAGAGCTATTTTAAACTTGAAGCTCATGCCTCCTTCACTGCAGACCTGTCTGTGACTAACAGACTTGCCAGGCTTATCTTCACACACACTCAGAATGAACTACTGGACTCATCAGAGCACACCAGTCAAGGGTTATTTTTCAACAATTTATGTCAACAAATTACTGAGACTTCAGAAAACTTGATGTCTACAAATTTAACTGAAATGAAGAGTTATCAGAAGGCATGAAATAATCATAGCTAAGCCATGGTTTAACAAATGTTAGAGTTCTAGAAGTCAGGTAACTATCAAGGTGAAAGATAGAAAGCTACTAATTTTTTCTCCCTGTCAAAGTGAAAATGAAAATAATTGTTAGACTGACATAAAGAAAAATGTGTGGGCAGAAGAAAATTAGAAGATAACCTTTAATGATGTGTGAGTGTGTGTGTGAGAGAGAGAGAGGAAGGAGAGAGAGAAAAAGAAAAGAAAAGTGGTGAGATCCTTGAAACTGCATCTCCTGCATTGAACCTGCATTACCTGCACAGTGAGTGGATTCTTTACCGCCGAGCCACCAAGGAAGCCATGTTTGGATTAGTGTGACATTTTCTCTATTCTTTTAGTTTTTTAAACATTTTTTGATTTTGAAAATGGAGAGCTCTCAGTCTCAGAATAAAATTATGTGACAATATCACTTCATTTTCTTCCTATATTCCATTCAGAAGGTATCTATTTAATTCTTAATAAAATGCATGTATGTTTTAAAAATTTATTTTATTGAAATATAGTTGATTTACAATGTTGTTATTTTGCTTTACAAAATGATTCAATTGTATATATGTACACACACACGTATATATTCTTTTCCTTTATGATTTACTACAGGATATTGAATATAGTTCTCTGCGTTATACAAACCTTATTGTTTATCCATCGTATATATAACAGTTTGCATCCCTAACTCCAAACTTCCAGTTCATCCTTTACCACCCACTTCCCTCTTGGCAACCACAAGTCTGTTCTCTATGCTGTGAATCTGTTTCTGTTTCATGGATAAATTCATTTACGTCATATTTTAGATTCCATATATAAGTGGTAAGTTTTAGTTGCTCAGTCATATCCAACTCTTTGCGACCCCAATAGACTGTAGCTCACCAGGCTCCTCTGTTCTTGGTATTTTCCAGGCTAGAATACTGAAGTGGTTAGCCATTTCCTTCTCCAAGAGATATTCCCGACCCAGGGATCGAAGCTGGGTCTCTTCAGCAGATTCTTTTACTGTCTGAGGCAGATTCTTTAAAATCTGAGGTACAAGGAAATGTCTTATGGTATTTACTTTTCTATTTCTGATTTACTTCACTTAGCCTGATAATTTCAGGTACAGTTTTTTCAGAAGACATCTTTTCTTTAAATAAATTATCTTAATCACTTAAAGGAAGAGAACATTTGCCTAACACCAAATCAAATTAACAGAGAATTTGGAGGCTAACCTATGTGCCAAAAATAAGAGTTTTTTGAGGCCACTAAATTTTTTTTTTTAATATTATCAAGATGAAGACTGAAGCCTGTTAAGCAAAGATGTAGAAAACATGCCACTAAATAGCTTTCCAAAATTTTTAAAAATAATTAATGATTTAACAATGATTTATTTGATTAAATTTAACCTAAACCCATGTTTTATTTTAAGTTCAGTTTCTTCCTTCCAGAATATATACAGTCATGCTATTCATATTACATAGTTTGAATTTACTGATTGATAGTATACTTTTATATTAATATGCCACAATTTGCCTCATATTTTCCATTTTGAATGAACTTTCAAATAGTTACAGATTGAGAATATTAGTGAACAAAATTGCTCTAAACTGTCACATACAAATCTTCAAGTAAATGCAAGTTTTGCTCTTCCTTTTAGATTATTATGTATTTTATTTCTTTTTTGTGCTGTATTTGCAGTTATCTGGACTTCTAGTACACTAATGAATAGACTTATAAAAATGTGCATCTTGGTCTTTTTTTTAATCTTATTGTGATAATTTTTTAAAATTATTGAGTTATAATTTATATACCATAAAATTCACTTGCATTACTTGTAAAATTCAATGATTTTTGATATATTTACAAAGTTGTGTAACTATCACCAAAGGCACAGTATTTCTTTCCTTTTTTTTTTCTTGGCAGAGGGCATGTGGGAAAATAATTCTCGGGCGCCTGCATTGGAAGTGAAAGTGAAGTCGCTCAGTCATGTCCGACTCTTTGCAACCCCGTGGACTGTAGCCGACCAGGCTCCTCCGTGAAGGGGATTCTCCAGGCAAGAATACTGGAGTGGGTTGCCATTTCCTTCTCCAGGGGATCTTCCCGTCCCAGGGATCGAACCCAGGTCTCCCGCATTGCAGGCAGACACTTTAACCTCTGAGCCGAGTCTTAAATGTTGGACCACCATGGAAATCCTCCTAACCGTATTTCTGATCTTTGTGAAAGAGTGGCAATGCATCACTGTTGAGTATATCTCTTTGTCTCACTATTAAGTATCTTTAGGCTCTTGGTAGTGCCCTTTACTAGAATGAAGAAATTCCAGTGAACCTGCACTGTAACGACTTTTTAAATGAATATTTATTAAAGTTTATCAAAGTTTTACTTGATTTATTGAGAATAAATATGATAAATACTCATATTTTACCTTTTTCTGTATTGATTTGATTGGTTATCATGATTTATTTGTTAATGTCAAATCAAGCTCACATCTCTGGAAAAATTCAACTTGTTAATAACGTATTATCCTTTCTAGATACTGCAGGATTCTCTTTGATTTGATTTATATATTTTTTCTTCTATCTGTATTCATGGGATGTTATGGCCTATAATTTTGCTTCCTGGTAATATTTTTTTTCGAATTTTGGTATTAGGTTTATGATGTCCTCATAAAATAAATAGCGATCTGTAGATTCCTTCTGTCTTTTCTGAAATAATTTAATTTAAGCATTATTTCTTTTCTACATATGTATGCCATTGTATGAGATGAATTATTATCGTGGTTTGCGTTATATCCTCACAAAATTTATAAGTTGATGTCTTAACTTTCAGTACCTCAGCATGTGACCTTATATGAAAATAGGTACATGATAGATATAATTAGTTAACTTAGGACGAAATCACACTGGAATAGGGTGAGCCTTTATTTCAGGATGACTACTATCCTTATAAAAATGGAGACATTTGGATAAAGACAGACAACACACACACAGAGAATGATAATACCATTTGAGGATAAAAGTAGAGAGAGGCGATGCTTCTACTAGCCAGAAAACATCAAACATTGCCAGCAAATGACCTCAAGCTAGGTGAGGAGTACGGCAGATTCTTCCCTCATAGCTCTCAGAAGAACCACTGTTGACAGCTTGATCTTGGATCTCTAGTCTCTAGATCCATGAGACAATAAATTCTGTTGTTTAATCCACCAAATTTGTGGTACTTTGTAATTGCAGTCCTAGGAAACTAAGATAGTACATTACATCTCTGACTTTGTCTCATGCCATCCTCTACATTATTAAGTTTGTTCCAACTTCATTGGCTTCCTTTATTCTTAATGAGTTTGCTAAGACTCTATCCACACGGGTTCTTTCTACAGATACCTACCTATTAATAGCTCACTGCCTTACCATTCTAGGTCCTCATTCAAAAAACCTCTTTCTTCATTAAGTCTTACCTGATGATTCAAATGCAACATCCATCTCCAGTATTTTTACCCCTAATACATATCAATTTAACCATCTTGGGCTAAAATGGTATACTGTGTTTAATTCCATTTACATAAATTTCTAGGAAATTCAAACTAATGCATAGAAATAGAAAGGAGATCAAAAATTAGAGAAGAGGGAGAAAACATAGAGGGTTGGAAGAGTTGGTATTATAAACAGTTACAAAGGCATGTTTTGAGAGTGATGTGATATGCTCACTATTATGACTGTGATGGTGATTTCACCAGTGTATGCAAATGTCAAAATTTAATCAGATTTTATACTTTAATCATATTAGTTTATCATATATCTATTATGTCTCAAAAGTATGTTTTAAAAATGTAGCAAGAAGGTTAAGAAAGAAGGAAATTTGGGCTCAGTAGATCATTGATTGCTTCTGAGACACCATGGTTTCTGAAAAACATTTAGATGGACATTAGAGGACAGTATAAAAGAGAAATTGGAAGATTATGCTAAATTTCTCAAATATTAAAACAAATACTACCTCTCTAACCGCAACCTCATCTCATTTTTTTATTCAATGTTCATGATATATTTATATGTGTGAATTTTTTAATCAGCTCAGTAATAAAGTGAAGAAACTTATTTGTACTTTAGGGTTATCTTCCCATATAAAATATAACATTTTAAATATAAGTGGGTGCAGGATAAACTTAGTTTTTAATTTTTATGAGATGCAATTCAAAATAAAGGTGCTATGGTACAAAAGGTTTCTATGCAAGTTTCAAGGATGAAATATGACATTCTTTATAAATCATCTCCTTTCTAAATTGAATTGAAAAGGGATGGGTTGCAAATTGCTGAGAGAAATTTTAAATAAGAGGAAAAAATATTATATAATATAGTAATATTTATAAACTTAAGAAACAATATTAACATCTCTAACCTTGATTATATACTCTGAATCATATATTTTTAAAGAAACTTAGGGCTTAGAGAAGACTCTACACATGGACATCACCAGATGGTCAACACCGAAATCAGATTGATTATATTCTTTGCAACCAAAGATGGAGAAGCTGTATACAGTTAGCGAAAACAAGACCAGGAGCTGACTGTGGCTCAGATCATGAACTCCTTATTGCGAAGTTCAGACTTAAATTGAAGAAAGTAGGGAAAACCACTAGACCATTCAGATATGACCTCAATCAAATTCCTTATGATTATACAGTGGAAGTGAGAAATAGATTTAAGGCACTAGATCTGATTGATAGAGTGCCTGATGAACTCTGGATGGAGGTTCGTGACATTGTACAGGAGACAGGGACCAAGACCATCCCCATGGAAAAGAAATGCAGAAGAGCGAAATGGCTGTCTGAGGAGGCCTTACAAATAGCTGTGAAAAGAAGAGAGGCGAAAAGCAAAGGAGAAAAGGAAAGATATAAGCATCTGAATGCAGAGTTCCAAAGAAAAGCAAGGAGAGATAAGAAAGCCTTCCTCAGTGATCAATGCAAAGAAATAGAGGAAAACAACAGAATAGGAAAAACAAGAGAGCTCTTCAAGAAAATTAGAGATTCCAAGGGAACATTTCATGCAAAGATGGGCTCGATAAAGGACAGAAATGGTATGGACCTAACAGAAGCAGAAGATATTAAGAAGAGGTGGCAGGAATACACAGAAGAACTGTACAAAAAAGATCTTCACGACCAAGATAGTCACGATAACGTGATCACTGACCTAGAGCCAGACATCTTGGAATGTGAAGTCAAGTGGGCCTTAGAAAGCATCACTACGAACAAAGCTAGTGGAGGTGATGGAATTCCAGTGGAGCTATTTCAAGTCTTGAAAGATGATGCTGTGAAAGTGCTGCACTCAATATGCCAGCAGATTTGGAAAACTCAGCAGTGGCCACAGGACTGGAAGAGGTCAGTCTTCATTCCAATCCCAAAGAAAGGCAATGCCAAAGAATGCTCAAACTACCGCACAATTGCACTCATCTCACACGCTAGTAAAGTCATGCTCAAAATTCTCCAAGCCAGGCTTCAGCAGTATATAAACCGTGAACTCCCAGATGTTCAAGCAGGTTTTAGAAAAGGCAGAGGCACCAGAGATCAAATTGCCAACATCCGCTGGATCATGGAGAAAGCAAGAGAGTTTCAGAAAAACATCTATTTCTGCTTTATTGACTATGCCAAAGCCTTTGACTGTGTGGATCACAATAAACTGTGGAACATTCTGAAAGAGATGGGAATCCCAGACCACCTGACCTGCCTCTTGAGAAACCTGTATGCAGGTCAGGAGGCAACTGTTAGAACTGGACATGGAACAACAGACTGGTTCCAAATAGGAAAAGGTGTACGTCAAGGTTGTATATTGTCACCTTGCTTATTTAACTTATATGCAGAGTACATCATGAGGAACGCTGGGCTGGAAGAAGCACAAGCTGGAATCAAGATTGCCGGGAGAAATATCAATAACCTCAGATATGCAGATGACACTACCCTTATGGCAGAAAGTGAAGAGGAACTCAAAAGCCTCTTGATGAAAGTGAAAGAGGAGAGTGAAAAGGTTGGCTTGAAGCTCAACATTCAGAAAACAAAGATCATGGCATCTGGTCCCATCACTTCATGGGAAATAGATGGAAAAACAGTGGAAACAGTGTCAGACTTTGTTTTTTTGGGCTCCAAAATCACTGCAGATGCTGATTGCAGCCATGAAATTAAAAGACGCTTGCTCCTTGGAAGGAAAGTTATGACCAACCTTGATAGTATATTAAAAAGCAGAGACATTACTTTGCCAACCAAGGTCCGTCTAGTCAAGGCAATGGTTTTTCCCGTGGTCATGTATGGATGTGAGAGTTGGACTGTGAAGAAGGCTGACCGCCGAATAATCGATGCTTTTGAACTGTGGTGTTGGAGAAGACTCTTGAGAGTCCCTTATACTGCAAGGAGATCCAACCAGTCCATTCTGGAGGAGATCAAATCTGGATGTTCATTGGAGGGACTGATGCTAAAGCTGAAGCTGCAATACTTTGGCCACCTCATGCGACGAGTTGACTCACTGGAAAAGACTCTGATGCTGGGAAAGGTTGGGGGCGGGAGGAGAAGGGGACGACGGAGAATGAGATGGCTGGATGGCATCACGGACTCTGTGGACATGAGTTTGAGTGAACTCCGGGAGTTGGTGATGGACAGGGAGGCCTGGCGTGCTGTGATTCATGGGGTCGCGGAGAGTCGGACACGACTGAGCGACTGAACTGAACTGAACTGAACTGAGGGCTTGTAATTAAGTTGTTAAAATTTACTAAGCAAAATGTTCTTATTGTTGATTACTGTTTCATTTTAAGTTCACAAGTTCACAGTATCATTTTTAAGGAGAACTGAGAATTAAAAAATAGATTTACATTCATTTTTTATCATATATATTTTTGAGAGGTTATATTCCATTTCAAATTGCCAAGAGGATCTTCCATATGCATTTTTACTGAAGTACAGTTATATCCCTTTGGAATTATTAAGCCCTGACAGCTATACATAAAGTTGAAATAATGGGATTTGGCATCTAAGAGTTCCTTAATCTTCTTTCATCACTATAGCTATAATAATTGAAAATGTCAAGTTGAAATGATTGCAAGCCACAGACATCTGTCACTTATAATCATAAAATTTAGCTATGATTACTAAATGTATGCATCATTTCCAAGCCTATTATAGAAAGCATAATTATTTGCAAAAATTAGTAAAGCAAGTATCATTTTATAGTGATTATATATAAATAAAAATATTGCAATAATTTACAAAGAGAATTTAAAATACTTAGTATAGTTGAAAATATGTGGTACTTACAAATTGCTGTTCAAAAATATGTTATAGCACTTGAATAACTTGGGATATTGGATAGTAAGTCATAATTCTGTGGGACCTAGAAATGGGAATCTTCTCTTTGTCCATGGTCTCTGGTCACATGAATAAGAAAACAGAACAAAACTTTCACTTATAAAAATCCTTCACTTCAAGTGAGGCCTCTTGATAATATTTTAACATAATGTTATAAATTTTTTTCTAGTTACTTTGCTTTTCTGATAGTACATAATACCTTTTGAAATTTTATGGTCTAATTTTCTATTTCCAGTATTAAAATTGTGATTTATTGTTATATATTAGAGTTTTCATATTCAGAAAATTTTTAAAGTTTTCAATTCTACCAGTATCTCTAAAGATAGCTTTTTGCTTTCTGTGTAAACAACTGTATTATATGGGAATCCTAGCAGCTTTATTCATTTCCAGTTTTAAAGTTTGTATTATCATCTTCTTTTATGGTACAAAGTTAGACATTCAGCACTAGCTTAATTAGAAAAAAATTATCAGTGGACATACTTATTTTTATTTATTTCTAACATAAAGATATTGCTTCTAATAATTTCCAAGGAAGTAGCTCACAATAAATTTTTAGTACCTCATTGTTAGGTTAAGTATGTTGTTCTTTACTGTTGTTCAGTCACCCAGTCGGGTCTGAGTATTTGTGAGCCCGTGGACTGCAGCACTCCAGGTCTCTCTGTCCCTCACCATCTCCTGAAGTTTGCCCAAGTTCATGTCCATTGCATTGTGATGCCATCTAGCCCTCTCATCCTCTGACACCCTCTTCTCTTCCCACCCTCAATCTTTCCCAGCATCAGGGACTTTTCCAATGAGTCAGCTGTTCAAATCAGATGACCAAAATTCTGGAGTTTCAACTTCAGCAGCAGTGTTGCTCTTTACTCATAGTTTATTAGGATATTTAATACTGTCATTACTATTAATTTATGAATGATAAACTGAATTTGCCTATGAGAACTAGGGTGGAGCTCAGGTAGAATGGGGTCTTATGGCTATAAAACATGGGAAAGGAGAATTTCTGTGTGTGGCCTGTCCAGCAGCACCCCATTTGCACATGCACTGAAGAATATCCCAGATACTTAAAAAACAAATGGATAAAACAATTTAGCTAAATCCAGGGAAGACTAGAAAGGCAGAACATAAGACTGAATATCTATCATTTAACACCATGAGGTTCATATAAAATTTATTGCAACTGAGAACGAAAAAAGAAAGCATAGGAATAACTCAAGAAAGATCATTTACCCACAGGAACTGAATAATTGGAAAAAGTTATGAGAGCTTTAAGGGTGCAAAGTTAGATTCTCCTATCCATACTCAGAGGACTAAATTGTAATTGAATTCATATGCAGAAAAGTGAAGACTATTTCTATACATTCAATTTTTAATTCCAATTTAAACTGGGGATCCTAAAGGTTGATTCATCATTGGTAGCATAAACTTCATCAATATTAATTTTTCATTATTTAATACAATTAAAAAACATTTGTATAAAATTATACTTAATAAAACCATCTATATTGATTTCTTTTTATTAATACTGTGAAAGTTAATGTCAGTAATGTTATTTTTGTTTTCAGCCTTTCAGTTCAATCCTCATTCTTATTCTTTGAATCCTCATTTTTATTCACAATATCCCCTAGAAACAATTCACTCTGGCAATCTCATTTTTTCTTCTGGTCCAGAAGGAGAAATTCTGGTAATAATTACAAATTTTTCTCTTTTTAGTAATAATTAAACCTTTCATAAAGTCCTCAGTTTATCCAAGAAAAGTATTCTAGCTGTGATCTGATATTATTTTTGTGAAGTTATAATTTGTTATATTCTATAAAACAACTTTGAGACAATAAAGCATATGCTTTCTTCATTAGAGATAGTTTTTTTGTGTGTTTTTGGATTCCAATGTCTCTCTATTAATAAATCCCTAAGCAATTTAATATTTAAAATGTATTACTTGATTTTCATCCAGTTGTCAGACTATAATTTTATAATTAACAGTCACTGCCTTCTCTGATTTCATGTACTTAGAAAGACAATTCTTTGAACTTTGTTCTTTTAATAGAGGTGCAGAAAAGTTACTCTTTTATCTTAATTATTCAGGGTTTGCTGCCTTTATATCTTGTTTGAATTCTATCTTTAGTTGGAAGAATACATTTTACATGTAGAAAAATTGTACTGCTGTCTCTGTGTCAATTTATATTACAGATAGTTTTTAAAGATTCCTTTTCCCTTATTAAGAGTTTAAGGAAATAAACTGAAAGAGTAATTACATAATTGAGAATTCTTACCTAAATAAACCTTATTAACACCCAACCAGTCCATTCTAGAAGAGATCAGTCCTGGGTGTTCATTGGAAGCTAAAGCTGAAACTCCAATACTTTGGCCACCCCATGTGAAGAGTTGACTCACTGGAAAAGACTCTGATGCTGGGAGGGATTGGGGGCAGGAGAAGGGGGCGACGGAGAATGAGATGGCTGGATGGCATCACCGACTCAACTCCGTGAGTTCATGATGGACAGGGAGGCCTGGCGTGCTGTGATTCATGGAGTTGCAAATAGTCTGACACAACTGAGCGACTGAACTGAACTGAACTGAGCTGAACATAAGATTTACCTGCACCTTTTTTATATGCCTTCAATCAGTTTCTTTTCCAAAATTAAGCACTATAATTTGAAGAAATGCTGTTCATCATACTTTTCTGAGTAGTTTTGCTTCTACTTTGTATTTATTGTGCTTTCAAATGTAATACTGACTAAATGCAAGAGTTGTTGCAGGCATCTTAACTCTGCAACTTCATTTTCAGCTGTGCCTTATTTAAACACCCACTCCAGTATTCTTGCCTGGAAAACTCCATTAACAGAGAAGTCTGGCAGGCCACAGTCCTTGGGGGTCACAAAGAGTTGGCCACGGCTGAAGGACTGAACACATAGGAGGAGCCCAGAATTCAGATTTTGCCTACAGACGTGTTTTCTAACATGGACTGCACACTGAAATCATTTGAAGTGTATTAAAAATGATACCAATTATGGTGTCTCCCCCTCTCCGTTCATTCTTTTAATTAGTTTTAGGTATAACTTGAAAATTTGAATTGCTTAAAGTTCTCTAGGTATTCTAATGAATGTGTAAGCAAGGTCGAGACCCACTGGCTTAGAGTAACACAATTTTCATATGCAATCTTCCTAACAATAGCTGTGGAATTGAAGTAATATCAAGGGTATGAATTTTTTTCTAATTTGTGCTTTCTGTAATTCTTGCATTTTGTAAAGAACTTGTATAATTTTTAAATGATTAATATTACTTTGTCTGATATCAAATAGCCTTTCCACTCCAGTACTCTTGCCTGGAGAATCCCATGGATGGAGGAGCCTGGTAGGCTGCAGTTCGTGGGGTCGCTAAGGGTAGGACACGACTGAGTGACTTCACTTTCACTTTTCACTTTCACACATTGGAGAAGGAAATGGCAACCCACTCCAGTGTTCTTGCCTGGAGAATCCCAGGGATGGGGGAGCCTGGTGGGCTTCCGTCTATGGGGTCGCACAGAGTCCGATACGACTGAAGTGACTTAGCAGCAGCAGCAGCAGCTTTCTTTAAGTGTTTTCAAGATGTATCTTTTTTGTATCCTTTCATGTTTCTTTCTGCCATTATTTTTTTAAGCTCTAAGCTTTTTTTTTAAATTTTTATTGGCCTATAGTTGATTTACAATGTTGTGCTAGTTTCTACTGTACAGCAAAGTCAGTCTGTTATACCCATTCTATTTCCATATTCATCATTACAGAATACTGAATAGTTTCCTTTGCTATACAGTGGGTTCTTATTAGTTATCTATTTGATATACAGCAGTGTGTATATGTCAATCCCAGTCTCTGTTTAATCCCCCTCACTTTCCCCCTTGGTAACCATAAGTTTGTTTTCTACATCTGTGAGTCTGTTTCTATTTTGTAAATAAGTTCATTTGTACCTTTTTTTTTAGATTCCACATATAAGAAATGCCATATATTTGTCCTTCTCTGTCTGACTTCATTTAGTATGATAAACTCTAGGTCCATCCAGGTTGCTACAATAGCATTATTTCAGCCTTTTAAAAGGCTGATTAATATCCCATTGCATATATGTACCACATTTTCTTTATCCATTCCTCTGGTGATAGACATTTAGTTTGCTTACAATGTCTTGGCTATTGTAAACAGTGTTGCAATGAACACTGGGGTGCATATGCCCTTTCAGATTATGATTTCCTCTGGATATATGCCTAGAAGTGGGGATGTCGGATCATATTGTAGCTCTATTTTTAGTTTTCTAAGGAACTCCCACACTGTTTTCCGTAGTGGCTGTACCAGTTTACATTCTTACCAGCAGTCCAGTGGAATTCCCTTTTCTCATCTTCTCCAGCACTGGTAGTTTGTAGACTTTTTGATGATTGCCATTCTGCTTGGTGTGAGGTGAGGCCTTATTGTAGTCTATGTAGTTTTCATAGAATTTGACCACTATTTGACCATTATATTTTCAAAATTCCCCTCATCCTCTAATGCCAGGCATCCTCTAATGCTTCATTTCTCTAATAATTAGTGATGTTGAGCATCTTTTCATGTGCTTTTTGGCCATCTGTATGTCTTATTTGGAGAAATGACTATTTAGATCTTCTGTCCATTTTTTGTTTGGGTTGTTTGTTTCTTTTGGCATAGAGTTGCATAAGCTGTTCATATATTTTGAGATTAACACTTTGTTGGTTGCTTGTCATAATCTTTAAAATGAACTTTGCATTGGCAGTCTATAGTTGTTTTTCCTTCTTATCCAATGTAATATTTACCTTTAAATGTAGTGTTTTGATTTGTAGCTAATGAGGTAATTGATATGCTTAAGTCTGAATCTATCATATTAATATTTATTATGTATTTTCCTCTTTGTTCTTTTGTACTAAATTTTTTAAAAAATGATTCCATTATGTATCCATTGTTGGTTTTTAGTGATTATAGTTTGTTACACCAAAAGTTGCTTTGCAGTTTATAGTATATGTCTTTATCTTATTACATTAAACTTTCAAGTGTTACATAACCTTTATAAATATAGTATGAAAGTATGAAAATGATATAATGCTACATTTTCTTCCTGGCCTTTGCTGTTTTGTTGTTATACATTTTGATACTGAATATGTTGTAAACTCCACAGTATGCTATTATTTTTAATATAAAAAAATTAAATGTTGATTAATAAGAAAACAATCTATATATAGATCCATGTTGTTATAATTTCCAATACTTTTCATTTTTTATGTATGTTAGGAGTTAGTTTTTGCCCCTCCCACTGCTCTGCCCCACAAGAACTTTCTTTAACTTTACTCTTATTATTAATCTATTTATGATGACTAGTTTTAACTTTTATATGTCAGAAAACGTTTTGCCTTTCTTTTCAAAGATATATTCCTTGGCTGGAGAAGGCAATGGCAAGCCACTCCAGGACTCTTGCCTAGAAAATCCCATGGATGGAGGAGCCTGGTAGGCTGCAGTCCGTGGGGTCGCTAAGGGTTGGACACGACTGAGCGACTTCACTTTCACTTTTCACTTTCACACATTGGAGAAGGAGATGGCAACCCACTCCAGTGTTCTTGCCTGGAGAATCCCAGGGATGGGGGAGCCTGGTGGGCTTCTGTCTATGGGGTCATACAGAGTCGGGCACGACTGAAGTGACTTAGCAGCATACAACTGTAAGTAGACTTTTAAAAATAAATTTTAATATGTTGCTTCACTGCTTCTTTACTTGCATTGTTTCTAATTAGCAATTCATAGCTTGGTTCCACTGTACCTAACAGGATTCTTTTTAAGTCTAGATGCCTTTAAGATTTTTTTCTTTATAACTAATTTTGTGCGTTTAAATTATGCTTTGCCTTGAAGTTTTCCTCATGATTTTTTTAACCTTGGAAGTCACGAATTTCCTGGATCCCAGGTTATGTAGTTTTCATAGAATTTTACCATTATTTGACCATTATATTTTCAAAATTCCCCTCATCCTCAGGAACTTCAGCTACACATATACTAAGACTCTTGAAGTTATCACATTTATCAATGATATTCTGTTTATTTTTAAAAGTGTATCTTTTTCTCTTTCTGTTTGCCTTGGGTGATTTGTGTTGCTATATCTTCAAGTTTGTTAATATTTTCTTCTAAAATATCTAATCAGTCATTATTTCCATACAGCATTGTTGTTAATACTAACATTTGATTTTCATTTCCAGAAGTCTGATTTCAGTCATTTTGAAAACTTCCTTTTCTTTACTTAACATATTCAATATTTTCTCTGCCTTTCTGATGATATGAAATATAATAATAGTATTTTTAAATGTTTTTGCCTATTACTTATGATGTTTGTGACATTTTGGGCTTTGTTTATGCAACTTTATGTTATGCTAGGGTGTCCCAGGTAGAGATTGTTGTAAAGAACCCATCTAGCAATACAGGAGACCTAAGAGACATGGGTTTGATCACTGGGTCAGGAAGATCACCTACAGTAGGAAATGGCAACCATTCCAGAATTCTTGCCTGGAAAACTCCATGGACAGAGGAGCCTAGCGGGCTACAGTTCATGTACTCACAAAGAGTTGGACATGAGTTAAGCAACTTAAAACCCACAAGTTATGCTAATTATGGATCATATATTTCTGTTTCTTTGTATACTGAGTCAAATTTGAAAGAATGCCAGATATTTTGAATTTTACCTTTTGGGTTCTGGATGTATTTGTATCCCTATACATATTTTGGGGGCTTCCCTGGTGGCTCAGACATAAAAGAATCTGCCTACAATGCAGGAGACTCAGATTTAATCCCTGGGTTGGGAAGATCCCCTGGAGAAGGGAGGCTACGCACTCCAGTTTTCTTGGTTGGAGAATTCCATGGACAGTGGGGCTTGGTGGATTACAGTCCATGAGGTTGCAAAGAGTCAAACGTGGCTGAGTGACTAACAACTTCACTTTTTCACACATATTTTTGAGCTTTAATGTGGATTGAAGTTAAGTTACTAGGGACAATTTGCCCTTTTGGATCTTGTTTTTAGTCCCTTCTTTGTTAAATAGGACAAGAGCAGCATTTATTCTAGAGCTAAGTACTTCCCACTACAAAGGCAAGGATCCTTTTGAGGACTCTATTTAATATCTTATGAACTATGAGGTTTGCCTTTCTGACTTGAAGGAATAGGAATTATTCCTGGTTTTAAGTGAACTCTGGGTACTGTTCCCTCCATTTTTTAGAAATGTTATCCCTCCTACAACCTTTGAGGTCAAGTGGATTTCTCTCATGCATGGACGACAAGCACTCTGACTTACCTGACCAGGATAGTCTTCAGATTTCCAGGATTCTTCTGTCTAGCTCTTCTCCCCAGTGTTCTTTCCTTTAGGCTCTAGTTGCCTAGGTCTTCCTGGGCAAATCACTATGGATTCTTAATTGAAATGCTTACTGTGTCCCAACCTGAACTCTCCTCCACAACACTATGATCAAGAAAAGGCATTAAGCTGGTAAATTGTTTTGCCAACTTTGTTTCCCATGTCTCAGGAATGACTGTCTTTTGTTGCTTGATTTTTAATATTTAAAAAATCATTGTTTTATATATCCCATGTGTCAGCAAGCTATGACCAACAAGTCAAATTTGCCAGTGATCGTGCATTCATTTTCATATTATTATGACAAATTTTGAGATAAAATAGTGGAGCTGAATAGTTTTAATGAAAATTCATGTCTCACAAAGTTGAAAACAGAAAGTGTTTTCCAAGTCTTGATTGGTTTATTTTGTTTGTTTGTTTTCAGACAAGAGGATAAATCTAGACCGGGTTACTGTACTTTGGCCAAAAGAATTATGTTTATTATTTATCAATATCTCCTTTGGTTATCTTATATCATAATACAGATTTTTAATGTCAATCCCAGGAAATATTAGCAAGAAAAAAGTAAAATGAGTGTATTTTCATGTGTGTAGTCACCCAATAATAACTCAGGAGCACACTTTATAGAATGATTTCTCAAGTCTTGCTTGTTTTACCCTATCTCAAATATTTTATTTTCTGAACAAATTCTTAATATCCAAGAGAATAGACCATGGACAATGATGTGTTACTTCAAAGTACTTAAACTTTTGAGTTTTATTCCATTAAAATTTGATTTCTGCTTTTTTAATTTTTTAAAATCAGGGCTCTGTTAGCTATTGAAAATGAGATTGGAAGTCACTCAGCCATTTCCAATTTTGTGACCCTATGGACTGTATAGCCTGTCAGGCTCCTCTGTCCATGGAATTCTCCAGGCTAGAATACTGGAGTGGGTAGCCTTTCCCTTCTCCAGGGGATCTTCCCAAGCCAGGGATTGAACCCAGGTCTCCCACAATGCAGGCAGATTCTTTACCAACTGAGCTACCCTTAAACTCTTCTTTTAAAAAATTTAAATTAATACAAAAATGTTCAATTTTTTCTTAATATAGTGTAGTATATCATTAATAGTAACGTATTTTGTGTACTAGTGATTTATTAAACACTTTCTTTAAAATTTTTTCTTCATGAATAATTGCAAGCAAATCCAATAAGGTCTGTACTTCTATTAAAAAACCCTTAGATCTGAAAAACAATACTACCTTTAATTGCTGTTTGGTCTAGTTGAATATGAATACTAAATTTCTAACACTTCCCCAGAAAGTTGCATTAGCATTTTGTTCCAAATGATTAACTGCTGCTATTTTTAATTACCTTTCTAATCTTCCTCCCTAATATTTATCCTAGCTATAAAATCTTGGACCAGTCCATTTTATTTGTTAATGAAATCAGCATGTGCTTTAGGCATATATTTTCATTGAAATAACCTATTATACTTGATGCTGATTTTGACTATCAAACATTAGAGAAACCCCCAAATTTTTTTCTACTAAACAGTGTTCAAAATATAATTATAAGGTACTGTGGATTCTGATTATTGTAGTTCTTTTTCAATAGCTTGTGCTGTAAGTTAAATTCCATGAAGCCCTGAGATGAATGTGTATAGTCATAAACACTTGCTTAAACCACAAAATACCAGGCTGATTAACTCAAATCAACCTCAAAGGAGTAAAATCACAAATTTGTGATAGTACCAGCTGATGAGACATACTGTCATCTTTGATTTACTTAGAGACTTTATTTTGATACAACACTGTAAAAAAAATTTTAAGAAACAGTATTCAACTACAAACTTAGAAGGTTTTTGAAAAGGCATAGAAACATTTGTGACAGACAGTACTAGAAACAAAAATGGTCACTATAATTTGGTAGTTCAGTTCAGTTCAGTGGCTCAGTCGTGTCCAACTCTTTGTGACCCCATGAATCGCAGCACGCCAGGCCTCCCTGTCCATCACCAACTCCCGGAGTTCACTCAAACTCATGTCCATCGAGTCAGTGATGCCATCCAGCCATCTCATTCTCTGTCATCCCCTTCTCCTCCTGCCCTCAATCCCTCCCAGCATCAGAGTCTTTTCCAGTGAGTCAACTCGTCACATGAGGTGGCCAAAGTATTGCAGTTTCAGCTTTAGCATCAGTCCTTCCAATGAACACCCAGCACTGATCTCCTTTAGGATGGACTAGTTGGACCTCCTTGCAGCCCAAGGGACTCTCAAGAGTCTTCTCCAACACCACAGTTCAAAAGCATCAATTCTTCACACTCAGTTTTCTTCACAGTCCAACTCTCACATCCATACATGACCACTGGAAAAACCATAGCCTTGACTAGACGGACATTTGTTGGCAAAGTAAAGTCTCTGCTTTTTAAAATGCTATCTAGGTTGGTCACAACTTTCCTTCCAAGGAGTAAGTGTCTTTTAATTTCATGACTGCAATCAGCATCTGCAGTGATTTTGGAGCCCAAGAAAATAAAGTCTGACACTGTTTCCACTGTTTCCCAATTTATTTTCCATGAAGTGATGGGACCGGATGTCATGATCTTAGTTTTCTGAATGTTGAGCTTCAAGCCAACTTTTTCACTCTCCTCTTTCACTTTCATCAAGAGGCTTTTTGGTTCCTCTTCACTTTCTGCCATAAGGGTGGTGTCATCTGCATATCTGAGGTTATTGATATTTCTCCCAGCAATCTTGATTCCAGCTTGTGCTTCTTCCAGCTCAACGTTTCTCATGATGTGCGCTGCATATAAGTTAAATAAGCAGGGTGACAATATACGACTTTGATGTACTCTTTTTCCTATTTGGAATCAGTCTGTTGTTCCACGTCCAGTTCTAACTGTTGCTTCCTGACCTGCATATAAGTTTCTCAAGAGGCAGGTCAAGTGGTCTGCTATTCCCATCTCCTTCAGAATTTTCCACAGTTTATTGTGATCCACACAGTCAAAAGCTTTGGCATAGTCAATAAAGGAGAAATAGATGTCTTTCTGGAACTCTCTTGCTTTTTCGATGATTCAGCGGATGTTGGCAATTTGGCAGTTAGATGCAGGGATACAAAATAATTTGCAACAAGCACGAAATTCCTGTACAAAATAAACAAATGGCATCAGTTCTAAGAAGTAACAATGTCCATGTGGGAATCACATATATAAAGAATGAATAGGTAATATACAAATATGCTGCCAAATTTCCACGACCACATGCACACACTTCTGTGAAAACACAAAGTCCTGTCTATTTTTATGTATGAAGTAATTGAAAGATGGCAAATTGTCCTTAAGCTTTTTTCCCCTTGAGTATTTTATGGTCATGTCTGATAGAGAGCAATAGAGATTTCTCATTGCTTGAAATTCTATGAATATATATTCATATTTTTAAATATGGCAGGAGCTCTTCTAGATTCTCTAATATGAGGAGAAATGGTGTTTGATTATCATGTTTAGGAGAAGGAAATGAGCATGTGCCTACCTTTTTCTTAGACTGTGAAACCACCTAGTAAAAGTGTAAGTTCTGATACATTCACATGTGAAAAGTTTATTATTACTCTATAATAAAGAGGGAACCTACAGTTTTGGATGATATTCAAATACTGGGGTTTGGAGTTGAAGTGTCTTCAGCAAAAGATTACAGTCACTTTTCATAATTCAACTTTTGCAAGAAAATCACTGATATTCATTCAACAAATATGACTTTATTTTTAGCAAAACAGACAAAAATAACTTCATTTGTGGGGCTTATATTCTATTTAAGTGTGATAGATGACAAACTAAATAAGTGAATTATAGAAGATATTAGGAAGTGAAGGAAGCAAGCAAGGAAAATAAGACATGGAAGAGGAACATGCACATCAGGCCAAAAGGGCTGCATCTGTAGAAGGCATGGCTAAAGTCTTTCACTGTGTGGGTCACAAGAAACTGTAAAAACTTCTTAAAGAGATGGGCACATCAGACCCCCTTACTTGTCTTCTGAGAAACCAGTATGCAGGTCAAGCAGCAGTAGTTAGAACAAGACATGGAACAACAGACTGGCTCAAAATCGGGAAAGGAACACAACAAGGTTGTATACTGTCACCCTGCTTTTTAACATCTGTGCAGAATACATCACGAAAGATGCAGGGCTGGATGAATCAAAAGCTTGAATCAAGATTTCCGGGAGAAATATCAACAACCTCAGATATGCAGATGATACCATTCTCATGGCAGAAAGTGAAGAGAAACTAGAGAGACTCTTGATGATGGTGAAAGAGGAGAGTGAAGATGTCTTAAGACTCAATATTCAGAACAAAGAAGATCATGGCATCCGGTCCCATCACTTTGAGGCAAATCGATAGGGAAACAGTGGCAGATTTTATTTTCTTGGGCTCCAAAATCACTGCAGATGGTGATTGCATCCATGAAATTAAAAGATGCTTGCTCCTTGGAAGAAAAGTTCTGACCAACCTAGACAACATATTAAAAAGCAAAGACATTACTTTGCCAACGAAGGTCCATCTAGTCAAAGGTCTGGCTTTGGTGGTCATATGTGGATGTGAGAGTTAGATTATAAAGAAAGCTGAGTGCCAAAGAATTAGTGCTTTTGAACTGTGGTGTTGGAGAAGACTCTTGAGAGTCCCTTGGACTGCAAGGAGATCTTACCAGTCCATCCTAAAGGCAATCAGTCCTAAACATTCATCAGAAGGACTGATGCTGAAGCTGAAAGTCCAATACTTTGGCCACCTGATGTGAAGAACTGATTCATTGTAAAAGACCCTGTGCTGGGAAAGATTGAAGGCAGGAGGAGAAGGGGATGACAGAGGTTGAGATAGTTGGATGACATCACTGACATGATAGACATGAGTTTGAGTAGGTTCTGGGAGTTGGTGATGGACAGGGAAGCCTGGCATGCTGCAGTCCATGGGGTTGCAAAGAGTTGGACACGACTGAGCGACTGAACTAAACTGATGTATTATTATATTGTGTTCTTAGACATACTGCTAATGCACACTTAACAGACTATCAGTTCAGTCGCTCAGTCGTGTCTGACTCTTTGCAACCCCATGAATCACAGCATGCCAGGCCTCCCTGTCCATTACCAACTCCCAGAGTTCACTCAAACTCATGTCCACAGAGTCGGTGATGCCATCCAGCCATCTCATTCTCTGTCGTCCCCTTCTCCTACCACCCCCAATCCTTCCCAGCATCAGAGTCTTTTCCAGTGAGTCAACTCGTCGCATGAGGTGGCCAAAGTATTGGAGCTTCAGCTTTAGCATCAATCCTTCCAATGAACACCCAGGATCGATCTCCCTTAGAATGGACTGGTTGGACCTCCTTGCAGTCCAAGGGACTCTCAAGAGTCTTCTCCAGCACCACAGTTCAAAAGCATCAATTCTTCGGCGATCAGCTTTCTTCACAGTCCAACTCTCACATCCATACATGACCACTGGAAAAACCATAGCCTTGACTAGACGGACCTTTGTTGGCAAAGTAATGTCTCTGCTTTATAATATGCTATCTAGGTTGGTAGCTTAGTGTAAACATCAATTATATACGCACTGGGAACACAAAAATTCATTACTTGTTTTATTATGTTTACTTTATTGCAGTGGTTTAGAACCAGACCCACAATATCTGTGATATATGCCTGCATATGGAATATAAGAAAGAAGTTTTAAGGGTGTTTCTAACACTGCCTGTCTAACTTTACTTATCTATCATCTATCTTTCTATTCACCAAATTACTTATTTACCTACTTACTTTTCATGAGCAATTCAGTTCAGTTCAGTTCAGTCGCTCAGTCGTGTGATTAAATGATTTAAATGGCCATTATTTAAAGTGGAAAGATTAAAGGTATTAAGGAAGGGAGATAATTAGACACTTAATTTTGAATAAATTGAGTTTAAAATATCTACTGTTCATATAAACAGTGATGTGGTATATGCAGTAGATCTGGGGGTTTAAGGAGAGATATGGGTAGAAGAGATAAATTTGAGCTAACATTTGATTTACTAGGTCATCAGACAGAATGTGATTTAAGAGAGTGAGTGTGGAACACAGAGACCCAAGAACTAAGCCCTTGGCTATAACTGTGTTAAAATGTATGAGCAGTGAGAAAAGTCTCAAAGGAGATTGAGAGGAACAGCAAGACAGGAGGAAATTGGGAGAATGTGGTGCTTCAGATAAAAGTGAAAAAAAACAAAAAACTGATTCTCAAATAAAGGTGGGAAAAGAGATCAAACTCATTTGTTCTTTACTCCCCTAAATTTCAACATGATACACTGAATTATATCTGGAATTCTGTATGTCATTTATGTACCAGAGTCATTGTGGAACAAAGTTGAAAATGATGAAACAAATTTTTTTAAAGTATCATTACTAAACATATATTAAAGTTTATGAATATTTATGTAAAAATGTCCATTAACAAAAATAATAAACACAGCAACAAGCCAGGTTTTTCTAGATTACTTTTTTATAACACCAATGAGCTTACATAAAGAGTCTACCACTTTGATAACAAATTTTTTCACATAACTGAAAGTATATATCACATTTTCAAGTGAACTGAAATGGAAGGGGGCCAAGGATACATCATTAACCTTAGGAATGTTGACTCAGATTCTACTACATAAATAACTGACCAATTAATTAATGTGTTCATTTACATAGTCATCCAGATAACTCTAATCATGTGTTTCTTTTGCCCCAAATAAAAATTTTGGGGAGCAAATGGAATTGAGCAGTTTCAAGGTAAGGCATACTGACAATGTGAACTTTTGACTATAGTTTAAAGAGTGATAAGGAATATCCAGGTGAAAAATCCAGCTAATGGGCACAGCAAGTAATGGTGGAGCATGCTAGCCTAGGAAAAGCCCATAGAAAAGAATCATGAACATGTCTGGAATGTCAAGGGCAAGGTACTGAATCTAATCATCAATAGCACAGTGGCTAAGGTAAAGTGGAAAGGATGTTAGAAGAGTAAGAAGAGCAAATTGTGGACAGATCTTGAAATATCTTTTCTGTCAAGCTAAGGATTTAGGGTTTTATCCTGTAAGTTATGGACAGATTGTTAAGCAGCAATATGACATGATCAACTTTGCTCTGTATAACATAGCATCACTGGCTGTATTGAGTCAATTTACCTGGCTGGGGACAAATATCAATCAAGCTGGCTTTCTGGCATCGTGTAGACAACATAACTGGTTGATTGACTGAGTACTTCACATTTTCATCTCGTTGTTTTGACATGTGTATACCTAACCTCAAAATAAAAATGGTATTTTTAGTATGCCTGATTTAGTCCATAATTCTTTATGGCAGCTATCTTTAAGAGTTAATTCTGTCTCAAAATTACAAGTGCCTATTTTATATATGTATATATGACATTTTGTTGAAGAGAAGTGGTGTGAAGCTTGTAAATTAGAAAATAATATTAACTACACAAAAATGGTACAGTAAAACTTTTAGAAAATATTAACATATGCTGTGCTAAGTAGTGAAAGTTGAGAATGGTGAAATAAATTTTAGGCTATATTTCAGGTCTTTTTTTGACTAATGTGATGAACTTTCTTCCCAATAGTAAATATGTAATTCATTAATTTTTCTTCATAAAATGCTATGTATTTTAAACTGATCCATGTTTTTTTTTTGCATTATTTATAACAAGAAATCTAATTTTAGAATATCATGTTGACTATCAGGAATAAGAAAAAGTACTACAAGAGAGTTAAACCAAATACATAGGTATAAGCTGGATGCTAATTTCTGTTTCTAGTCTAAATGAGAATTATAAGCATAAATAACAGAAATAGAGTTCTCAGTACCTCAGTGGAAGAAAACCAGAGAATTACTTCAATTGAAAAAAACAAGAGACATATTCCATATCATCAGAATAGTAAACTGCAAATGAAGAGACAGCCAGTCATTACCAATGAAAGAATCTTTGTAGTATAAAAGTTTTTGCATTTGTTTCTTGTTTAGTCATTGTCATGTCCAACTCTTTTGCAGACCCATGCATGTAGCCCACCAGACTCCTCTGTCCATATTTTTGATTTCCCAGACAAGGATACTGGAGTGGGTTGCCATTTCCTTCTCCAGAGGATCTTTGCAACCCTGGAGCTTCCATGCCAATGTGTCTCCTGCATTGCAATTATTTACTTTTTTCCTTCAGCTCTTCTGTCTGCTCCTTTTTTTTTTTTAATTGTAAGCTAATTACTTCACAATATTGTGGATTTTGCCATACATTCATATGAATCAGCCATGTGTGTACATGTGTTCCCCATCCTGACCCTCCCTCCTACCTCCCAACCCATCCCATCGCTCAGGGTCATCCCAGTGCACCAGCCCTGAGGACCCTACCTCATGCGTCGAACCTGTACTGGCGATCTGTTTCATATATGACAATATACATGTTTCAATGCTATTCTCTCAAATCATCCCACTCTCTCCTTCCACAGACCAACAGTCTTGTTTGCTGTCTCGCATATAGGGTATTCATTACCATCTTTTTAAATTCCATATGTATGCATTCAGTTCAGTTCAGTTCAGTCACTCAGTCGTGTCTGACTCTTTGTGACCCCATGAATCACAGCACACCAGGCCTCCCTGTCCATCACCAACTCCTGGAATTCACTCAAACTCATGTCCATCGAGCCGGTGATGCCCTCTAGCCATCTCATTCTGTCGTCCCCTTCTCCTCCCGCCCCCAATCCTTCCCAGCATCAGAGTCTTTTCCACTGAGTCAACTCGTCACATGAGGTGGCCAAAGTATTGAAGTTTCAGCTTTAGCATCAGTCCTTCCAATGAACACCCAGGATTGATCTCCTTTAGAATGGACCAATATACTATATTGGTGTTTTCTTTCTGACTTACTTCACTCTGTATAATAAGCTCCAGTTTCATCTACTTCATTAGAACTAATTCAAATGCATTCTTTTTAACAGCTGAGTAATATTCCGTTGTGCATATGTACCACAGCTTTCTTATCCAGTCGTCTGCCGAAGGACATCTAGGTTGCTTCCATGTCCTGGCTATTGTAAACAGTGCTGCAATGAACACTGGGGTACACGTGTCTCTTTCAATTCTGGTTTCCTCGATGTGTATGCCAGGCAGTGGGATTGCTGGGTCATATGGCAGTTCTATTTCCAGTTTTTTAAGGAATCTTACAAATGAGCCATCAGAGAAGTGCAGAATAAAAGAGTAAGAGATTCAATTCTGTCAGTCAGTCAGTTCAGCCACTCCATTGTTTGTGACTCATTTCAACCCCATGGACTGTAGCATTCCAGGACTCCCTGTCCATCACCAACCCCCGGAGCCTACTCAAACTCATATCCATTGTGTTGGTGATGCCATCCAGCTATCTCAACCTCTGTCATCCCCTTCTCCTCCCGCCTTCAATCTTTCCCAGCACAAGATCTTTTCCAATGGGTCAGTTCTTTGCATCAGGTGACCAAAGTATTGGACTTTCAGTTTCAGCATGAGTCTTCCTAGTGAATATTCAGTACTGATCTCCTTTAGGATAGACTGGTTGGATCTCCTTTCAGTCCAAGGGAATCTCAAGAGTCTTCTCCAACACCACAGTTCAAAGGCATCAAATCTTTGGTGCTCAGCTTTCTTTATAGTCCAACTATCACATCCACACATAACTACTGGAAAAGCCAGAGCTTTGACTAGATGAATCTTTGTTGGTTAAGTAATGTCTTTGCTTTATAATATGCTGTCTAGGTTGGTCATAACTTTTCTTCCAAGGAGCAAGTATCTTTTAATTTCATGGCTGCAGTCATTTTGCTGCTACTGCTGCTAAGTCATTTTGGAGCCCCTCAAAATAAAGTCTGTCACTGTTTCCATTGCTTCCCATCTATTTGCCATGAAGTGATGGGACTGGATGCCACGAACTTAGTTTTCTGAATGCTGAGTTTTAAGCCAACTGTTTCACTCCCCTCTTTTACTTTCATCAAGAGGCTCTTTAGTTCTTCTCTTTCTGCCATAAGGGTCATGTCATCTCTATCTGAGGTTATTGATATTTCTGCTGTCAATCTTGATTCCAGCTTGTGCTTCATCTACCCCTGCATTTCACAAGATGTACTCGGCATATTAAAGTTAAATAAGCAGGGTGACAATACACAACCTTGACGTACTCCTTTCCTGATTTGGAACCAGTCTGTTGTTCCATGTCCAGTTCTAACTGTTGCTTCCTGACCTGAATACAGAGTTCTCAGGAGGCAGGCCAGGTATACCCATCTCTTTAATAATTTTCCACAGTTTGTTGTGATCCATGCAGTCAAAGACTTTGACATAGTCAATAAAGTATAAGTAGATATTTTTCTGGAACTCTCTTGATTTTTCAGTGAATCAGCGGATGTTGGCAATTTGATCTATGGCTTCTCTACCTTTTCTAAATCCAGCTTGAACATCTGGAAGTTCACAGTTCATGTACTGTTGAAGAATGGCTTGGATAATTTTGAGCATTACTTTGCTCGTGTGAGTTTGATGAGTGCAATTATGCAGTAGTTTGAACATTCTTTGGCATTGCCTTTCTTTGGGATTGGAATGAAAACTGACTTTTTCAGTCCTATAGCCACTGCTGAGTTTTCCAGCTTTGCTGGCTTATTGAGTACAGTACTTTCATAACATCATCTTTTAGGATTTGAAATAGTTCAATTGGAATTCCAAATGCTCCATTAACCTTGTTCATAGTGATGCTTCCTAAGGCCCACTTGACTTCACATTCCAGCATGTCCGGCTCTAGGTGAGTAATCACACCATCATTGTTATCTGGGTCATGAAGAACATTTTTGTATAGTTTTTCTGTGTATTCTTGCCACCTCCTCTTAATATTTTCTCTTTTCTGTTAGGTCCCTACCATTTCTGTCCTTTATTATGCTCATCTTTGAATGAAATATTCTCTTTGTATCTCTAATTTTCTTGAAGAGATCTCTAGTCTTTCCCATTCTATTATTTCCCTCTATTTCTTTCCACTGATTGCAGAGGAAGGCTTTCTTATCTCTCCTTGCTATTCATTGGAACTCTGCATTCAAATGGGTATATCTTTCCTTTTCTCATTTGCCTTTTGCTTCTCTTCTTTTCTCAGCTATTTGTAAAGTCTCCTTGGACAACCATTTTGCCTTTTTACATTTCTTTTTCATGGGGATCTCTGCCTCCTGTACAATATCATGAACCTCCATCCATAGTTCTTCAGGCACCCTGTCTATCAGATCTAATCCCTTGAATCTGTTTGTCACTTCTACTGTATAATTGTAAGGAATTTGATTTAGGTCATACCTGAATGGTCTAGTAATTTTCCCTACTTTCTTCAATTTAGTCTGAATTTGAAGAATAAGGAATTCGTGATCTGAGCCACAGTCAGCTCCTGGTCTTGTTTTTGCTGACTGTATTGAGCTTCTCCATCTTTGGCTGCAAAGAATATAATCAATCTGATTTTGGTGTTGACCATCTGGTGATGTCCATGTGTAGAGTCTTCTCTTGTGTTATTGGGAGAGGGTGTTTGCTATGACCAGTGAGTTCTCTTGGCAAAGCTCTATTAGCCTTTGACCTGCTTCGTTTTGTACTCCAAGGCCAAATTTGCCTGTTACTCCAGGTGTTACTTGACTTTCTACTTTTGCATTCCAGTCCCCTATAATGAAGAGGACATCTTTTCTTGGTGTTAGTTCTAGAAGATTTTGTATGTCTTCATAGAACCATCCAACTTCAGCTTCTTCAGCATTTCTGTTCAGGTCATAGACTTGGATTACTGTGATATTGAATGATTTGCCTTGGAAATGAACAGAGATCATTCTGTTGTTTTTGAGATTGTATCCAAGTTCTGCCTTTCGGACTTTTTTGTTGACTATGAGGGCTACTCCATTTCTTCTAAGGGATTCTTGCCCACAGTAGTAGATATAATGGTCATCTGAGTTAATTTCACCCATTCTAGTCCATTTTAGTTTGCTGATTCCTAAAATGTAGATGTTCACTCTTGGCATCTCCTGTTTGACCACTTTCAATTTGCCTTGATTCATGTACCTAAAATTCCAGGTTCCTGTGCAATATTGCTCTTTACAGAATCGGACTTTACTTTCATCACCAGTCACATCCACAACTGGGTATTGTTTTTGCTTTGGATCTGTCTCTTTATTCTTTCTGGGGTTATTTCTCCACTTTTCTCCAGTAGCATATTGGGCACCTACTGGCCTGGGGAGTTCATCTTTCAGTGTCAAACCTTTTTGCCTTTTCATACTGTTCATGGGGTTCTCAAGGCAAGTATACTGAAGTGGTTTGCCATTCTCTTCTCCAGTGGACCACGTTTTGTCAGAACTCTCCATGACCCATTCATCCTGGGTAGCCCTACATGGCATGGCTCATAGTTTCATTGAGCTAGACAAGGCTATGGCCCATGTCATCAGTTTTGTTAGCTTTCTGTGAATGTGTTTTTCATTCTGTCTTCTGATGGATAAGGATAAGAGGATTATGGAAGAGATTGGGTTAACTGTCTTTATACCTCCTTACTTAACCTTTCCTTTTCTTATTCATTCACGTTTTTATGAGCTAAATATTAATGAGCTATTTTCTCCATTAAGACATCAATAAATAATCAAACAAGATACCATAATTGAAATTATGCTAGTACATAATTTTTCTATTTTAAACAACTTTGGCCAATAAAAATTTGGAGTAAAGCTTCACCAGATCAAATGAAGTTAAATATGAGAGAACTCACTGAACACACAAAATGTAGAGGTATAAATGGAAGTAAAGCACATGGATGCCAAACAAGCAAACAATAAATGCTCAATGCAAGCATACGGATGAGTCTTAATAATCCTAAATGTCTTTAAGACATGGATAACTAAGGAGATCCCAACATCTGATATGTACTTTGCTTCTTACCAGGGCTTTCCAGGTGGCTTAGATAGTAAAGGATCTGCCTGCAATGTAGGAAACCCAGTTTCAGTCCCTGGGTTGGGAAGATCCCTTGGAGGAGGCCATAGCAACTCACTCTAGTATTCTTGCCTGAAGAATTCCATGGACAAAGGAGCCTGAAAGGGTACAGTCCATGGAGTCACAAAGAGTTGGACATAACTGAACGACTAAGTACATCAGAGTCCATTTAGGCCTGCTATCTTGGCTAAATAATTAATAGCATTCTGTTTCTCTCTTAAAAGTATCTCAGTTTAGGTGATAAGTTTATATGATCACCTATTTATAATGTGTGAAACCTTCTCTAACATTTCTTTTTGGCCATCCATTGGCATTTACCTTTACCTTACCTTTACTTTTACCTTTAAATCAGGGCACTGTGCATCCTCTTGCTTACAAAGTTAGCACTGAAATCCTTCACTTTCAGTTACATATGTGATTCAGGTAATAGTTCTTATTTTGATGGGAGACTGTTGGCTGGTGAAGAGGGCATGTGTAAATTTAAAGTATATCCTTGGCAGCAATGTGCTATAAAAATCCAGAATCCATCTGTGGATTTTACAGTGCTAATTGACAGATGCTGTAACTCATAAAATGTTCACAGTCTATACAAATTATAAGAGCACCAGATGGGACCTGTCCAATAAGAAACTCCAAAAGCTTTCCCCTTCTGTCTCTCTAGAGGATTACCAAAAATATTTATTGTGAAATGTTATTTGTTATGATGACAGAAAGTATGTGAATTGGAAAGGAATTGAAAAAAAATAAAACAAATCCTCTCAGAATTTTTAATCGTTGCCTTTAAACTTACAATGTCATATCTTCTAAACTCATGATATTGGCATGTATGTTTAAAATTTTTATCATAATATATATGTGTATTAAATATAAGTTCACTAGATTAACGTGTTATATATAACTGTAAACACAAATATAAGTGCTTACAATAAAAACAACTCTTTTACCATAGCTATTTACAATCTACAATCAACTATTTTTTAACATTTTATGTCTCCATATCATATTTTATTCTTCAGAGTTACATATTAGTTAATTAGCCACTCTGTCCTATCAAGAGATAAAGCTCTCTCATATTGTACAGTATCTGATTTTTGTTCCTTAATCTGTTCAAAACAGTCATATCACTAGTTAATTAAAACAATACAATAAGATTCTCAACTTTTTGATTATGTTGATTATATTTTCAAATTGTGTACTGCAATTTTTTCTTAATTCATATAACTTTATATTTTTAATTTCTATTTGTAATGCATTCTTTATTTAAAAAAATCTTACATAAATTTTATATTAGTCATAACTGGGACAATCTGGGCATGACAATTTTGTTTTAATATGATAAAATAGATTTTATTTTTAAAGAAATATTAGGTTCTCAGCAAAACTGGGTGGAAAGCATACAGTTATCACATATGCTCTTCCATATATACACACTGCCTCTCTCACTAGCAACATTCCTTACCAGAGTGGTTACAATCCATGAATTTACACTGACATGCTTTTATCACTCAAAGTCCATAGTTTATATTGTGATTCATGCTTGGTGTTGTGGGGCTTCTATGGTGGCTCAGATGATAATGAATCTGCCTGCAATGCAGGAGACCTGGGTTTGATTCCTGCATCAGAAAGATGCCCTGGAGAAAAGAATGGCTACCTACTCCAGCCAGTGTTCTTACCTGGAGAATTCCATGGACAGATGAGCCTCGTCGGCTACAGCCCATGGGGTCACAAAGAATCGGACTCAACTAGAGACTTAACACTTTCACTTTTCACTTGGTGGTGTACATTCTATGGATTTTGAGACACATACAGTAACACGTATCCACCATTATATTATCATGCAGGGTAGTTTAACTGCCCCAAAAATCCTCTATGTCCTGCCTATTCATCTCTTTGTGTGGAACTGAATGAATTTCAATTATGCAAAACTGAATATTTTTTTAATTTTCTTTCAACACCTTAAAATTTCATTCCACTCTTTTCTTGATTGCATGATTTCTGACAAGTCTGCTTTAATTCTTATGTTTTCTCCTTTATAAGTAATGTGTTTTTTAATCTTCTGGCTTTTTTCAAGATTTTCTCTTTGCCTCTGGCTGTTTATGGTTTACCTAAGATAGACCTAGTTATAGACATTTGGTATCTATACCACCGTTTGGTGTTCTCTGAGCTTCTTAGGTCTCTGGTTAGGTTTCTGTCAATAATTTAAGTGTTCAACCATTATCACTTCAAATATATCTGTTATTTTTTTTCTCATTTGGTGCTCCAATTACACGTGAATTACTCTTTTGATATGTCCCACTACTTTTGGATATTCTGATTTTTTTAAATGTCATTCCATTTTCTTTGCATTTTAATTCTGGAAAACATTATTAACATATTTTCTAGTTCACTAATTCTATCCTCATCAATGTCCAGTCTACTGATAAGTCCATCAAAGGTATTTATCATTTCTATTACAGTTTTTTTTTTATTCCAAGCACTTCCTTGGATTCTTTCTTAAAGTGTCTATCCCTCTGTTTAAAATCTCCATCTTATCTTGCATGTTTTTCTACTTTGTAAAATCTGCATCCTATCTGAGTCAAGTACTGATGCTTCCATTGAGTCTTCATTTTCTTCTTGCTTTTTAGCATGACTTGCAATTTTTTTTTTTTTAAATGCATGTAACCATAGCAGGGAACAAAAGCAAAGGTAAGTAGGCCTTTAGTGTGAGGTTTATGTTAATTCACCTGATTGTTGGGTTGAATGTTTAATGTTTGCTGCAGCAGTAGATGCCAGGGGCTTCATTTTTCTCTCATGGCCTTTTTGTCTCCCTTATTGTCTTTTGGTTGTCTTAAAATGCTTTAAGTACAGGTTGAGACTTGAAACTCTTTCCATTATAATCTATTGTTAATATATTTTAGTCTTGTTAATGTCTTGTTAAGAAGTGGGGTGGGAAAGACTTCTATAATCTTATGCTTAAATTTCAGTGTTTGAGTTGATCTGTGTCCTTGGTTTGTTACTTTCACAAGAGTTTCTTTTACTTTTTTGTTTGTTTTCATATCTTAGGAGAAACAGAAAATCAGGGAAATGTGCTTTCCCTCAGATGAGATAGTTCAGTTCAGTATCCGACCATTGCGACCCCATGAATCACAGCAAGCCAGGCCTCCCTGTCCATCACCAACTCCCAGAGTTCACTCAAACTCATGTCCATCGAATCAGTGATGCCATCCAGCCAAATCATTCTCTGTCCTCCCCTGCTCCTCCTGCCCCCAATCCCTCCCAGCATCAGAGTCTTTTCCAGTGAGTCAACTCGTCGCATGAGGTGGCCAAAGTATTGGAGTTTCAGCTTTAGCATGAGTCCTTCCATTGAACACCCAGGATTGATCTCCTTTAGAATGGATTGGTTGGATCTCCTTTGTAGTCCAAGGGACTCTTAAGAGTCTACTCCAGCACCACAGTTCAAAAGCATCAATTCTTCGGCGATCAGCTTTCTTCAAAGTGCAATTCTCACATCCATACGTGACCACTGGAAAAACCATAGCCTTGACTAGATGGACCTTTGTTGGCAAAGCAATGTGTCTGCTTTTTAATACGCTATCTAGGTTGGTCATAACTTTCCTTCCAAGGAGTAAGCGTCTTTTAATTTCATGGCTGCAATCACCATCTGCAGTGATTTTGGAGCCCCCCAAAATAAAGTCTGACACTATTTCCACTGTTTCCCCATCTATTTCCCATGAAGTGATGGGACCAGATGCAACGATCTTAGTTTTCTGAATATTGAGCTTCAAGCCAACTTTTTCACTCTCCTCTTTCATTTCCATCAAGAGGCTTTTTAGTTCCTCTTCACTTTCTGCCATAAGGGTGATGTCATCTGCATATCTGAGGTTATTGATATTTCTCCTGGCAATCTTGATCCAAGCTTGTGCTTCTTCCAGCCCAGCATTCCTCATGATGTACTCTGCATATAAGTTAAATAAGCAAGGTGACAATATACAGCCTTGCTGTACTCCTTTTCCTATTTGGAACCAGTCTGTTGTTCCATGTCCAGTTCTAACTGTTGCTCCTGATTTGCATATAGGTTTCTCAAGAGGCAGGTCAGGTGGTCTGGTATTCCCATCTCTTTCGGAATTTTCCACAGTTTATTGTGATCTACACAGTCAAAGGCTTTGGCATAGTCAATAAAAATCAGAAATAGATGTTTTCCTGGAACTCTCTTGCTTTCTCCATGATCCAGTGGATGTTAGCAATTTGATCTCTGGTGCCTCTGCCTTTTCTAAAACCAGCTTGAACATCTGGAAGTTCCCGGTTCATGTATTGCTGAAGCCTGGCTTGGAGAATTTTGAGCATGACTTTACTAGCATGTGAGATGAGTGCAATTGAGATAAGTCTCTGTAAAAATCTTTTTGCCTGGAAAGCTGACCTTTATTATGAAGAATGCTCTGGTCATATTTCAAATGGTTTATTTTCCCCTCCCTTGTCAGAGACCCGAAGTGCTTTTCCTTTTGGCTCACCCTGGTGAGAATCTTGTAAGGTTTCTGGAAGTAGAATCCACAAAGTGTGACCTTCCCTTAGTCTGTGGTTTCAAGGAGATTCTCACATTCACTGGATTCCAAACAGCCTCTCTGACTGTGTCAATGTTATTGTGTAGGTGTACCTACCAGTTTATGACTCTAGCAGCTCCTACTCCAGCTAAAGTGACCCCAACTCTGGTTCTTCATATTTGCCTGTTTCTCAAGATTTCAATGAGGGTATTTGTTTTGTGATCTCTATTCTCTGACATGTTCCAGAAAAGTCATTGATTTTCAGTTTGTACAACTTTTTTCTCGTTGCAAGATGGTCACAATTATTTCAAGACCTTCACATTTCAAAGATGGTGTTCCTTTCCTCTGTATTTCTTGGTAAGGCAATTTGGACTCATTTCCCTTGGTTCCTGCCCTAGGACAGCACTTGTACAAGTTGTACTCCAGGCCCCAGTGCTTGGTGTGTCTCCAGGTAAGCTGCTGCTGCTGCTGCTAAGTCACTTCAGTCGTGTCCGACTCTGTGTGACCCCATAGATGGAAGCCCACCAGGCTCCCCCATCCCTGGGATTCTCCAGGCAAGAACACTGGAGTGGGTTGCCATTTCCTTCTCCAGGTAAGCTATCTGAGCACAAATATCTTTTAATAAATTCATAGATCCTGACTTAGGACAACTAGACTGCTAGAGTCTTCTTGTTTTCCTCAATTATTATTTGTTGTGGTTGTATGCACTGAGAAAGTTGGGGTTCATGGCATGTAAATTGGATCCTATACTTCCCTTTATACTTATTTTTAAATATTTTGTTGACAAATATATGTTTCTTTTCAGAAACTAAATTAACTTTGATTAAATACTATATTTACTGATTATCTCAACATACAATGTTGCCTTTGAGAAGCTTGTTTCCCAGGTATACATCATATATTTTATAATTATTTATATTATACATATATGAATATGCATTCATATTTTGTGTTTGAAAAAATACGTGATGTTAACTTACTGATATAAAAATGAAATTATGAAAAGAATCTTTGACATAACAACATGTTTCTCATTTTGTTTATCGTTTAATTTTGTGTTATTGAATCTATATTGAAGTCATTTTCTCATGTTTTTGACAACAGAAGCAGGTGCTATAACATATGATTTCATGTCATGAATTTCAATGGAAAATTGGAAAGTTCTATTACTACAGGAAAACCCTTTGTCCTGGACCCAAAGACCTCAGTTATTAATCCTGTCAACACTGATATATTCTGTCACCTCAAATAAGTTATTAAAGTTGAATTGACCTCATAAACTATCAAAGAGATAAGTACTTATCATAGAAAGGAAGCCATATTTTAATATAAATAGTTTTGAAAATTAGTAATCACAGTGAACAATGCTGCCATGCAAAACTGGGAATGAGATTTATTCTATTATTTTAGATTTATTAAAAGATAATGTTTATGTATTTGGAAATAGGTGATATGTCATGGAAATCAATTAACTACAGTGAATTGACTCTAGATAAGCCTTCTAAATGAAAAATATCCCTCAAGTAGTCAATCAAGATGCAATTTAAACTTGACTCTACTACAGTTTTAATTTTCTTTGTGAGTGAACTTCATGTCATAAGAAAAACAAGAAAAAAAGAAAGCATTGTTCATTATTTGATCTTAATAAAATAAAGTAAACCTTTAGTTTTCACATTCTAACTGGCAGGATTTTATGCTTCCTATTTCTTGAATCTGTTATTCCAAGTTACAAATTTCTGAAATACATTCGTATATGTTATAAACTTAAATAGCTGAATTTATGTACACTTCACTCTTCAAAAATTATTTATCAATTGCCTCCTATGTCTCTAGCAGTCCTCTAGGCAATGAGGAATTAAAAGTCAATTAGACAAATTCATTGAACCTTACTAAATGCAGAGAATAGAAGTTTTTCTTAAGTGCTCATTAAACACATTTTAAATTATTACTTAACTAGTCCAAAAAGTTCAGCCTATTGCAGAAATCAGAAATTGCATAGGATGCATGCTTATACCACAATGCGATGGTTCTAGATGCTAATGCAAACATTTGAGTAAATCCCACAACCCCTTCACCTGCAGCACTAAAATCACTTAGGAACAAATCCACCATACTAAATGCTTATTGAGTCAAAGAAGAAGTAAAACCTATCATATCAAGCAACTTATTACATAACTGAATGGAGGAGGATGTGTATAACATTCGGTCAAAGTAATTTTCTATACTAAGTGGGAACTCATAAGCCGAAATGCTGTCCTTAGGAAAAGGAGAGAGAATAAATGAAAAACGAATAGCATACAAGATAAGAGTAAATTCAGCTTAATTTTTTAGAAAAAGAATGTACAAAAGCAGTAAGCAGTAAATGAGAAGCAAGATTGCTAAAACCATTACTAGGCAAGTTAAAAAACTGGAAAAACAATAATATTGCTATGAGAGAGTTCCTTCCGTTCCGTCGCTCAGTCGTGTCCGACTCTTTGCGACCCCGTGGACTGTAGCCTACCAGGCTTCTCCGTCCATGGGATTCTCCAGGCAAGAACACTGGAGTGGGTTACCGTTTCCTTCGCCAGACGATCTTCCCGACCCAGGGATCGAACCCGCGTCTCCCGCATTGGAGGCAGACGCGTTATTCTCTGAGCCACCAGTTACCTAGCAAAAAATAATAAACTTTAGAAAGCCCTTCAGTTCAGTTCAGTTCAGTTCAGTTCAGTCGCTCAGTAGTGTCCGACTCTTTGCGACCCCATGAATCACAGCACGCCAGGCCTCCCTGTCCATTACCAACTCCCGGAGTTCACTCAAACTCATGTCCATCGAGTTGGTGATGCCATCCAGCCATCTCATTCTCTGTCGTCTCCTTCTTCTCCTGCCCCCAATCCCTCCCAGCATCAGAGTCTTTTCCAGTGAGTCAACTCTTCGCATGAGGTGGCCAAAGTATTGGAGCTTCACTTTTAGCATCAGTCCTTCCAATAAACATCCAGGACTGATCTCCTTTAGAACGGACTGGTTGGATCTCCTTGCAGTATAAGGGACTCTCAAGAGTCTTCTCCAACACCACAGTTCAAAAGCATCAATTCTTCGGCAATCAGCTTTCTTCACAGTCCAACTCTCACATCCATACATGACCACTGGAAAAACCACAGACTTGACTAGATGGACCTTTGTTGGCAAAGTAATGTCTCTGCTTTTTAATATGCTGTCTAGGTTGGTCATAACTTTCCTTCCAGGGAGTAAGAGTCTTTTAATTTCATGGCTGCAATCAGCATCTGCAGTGATTTTGGAGATCCAAAAAATGAAGTGTGACACTGTTTCCACTGTTTACCCATCTATCTCCCATGAAGTGATAGGACCAGATGCCATGATCTTAGTTTTCTGAATGTTGAGCTTCAAGCCAACTTTTTCACTCTCCTCTTTCACTTTCATTAAGAGGCTTTTTAGTTCCTCTTCACTTTCTGCCATGAGGGTTGTGTCATCTGCATATCTGAGGTTATTGATATTTCTCCAGGCAATCTTTATTCCAGCTTGTGCTTCCTCCAGCCCAGCGTTTCTCATGATATACTCTGCATAGAAGTTAATAAGCAGGGTGACACTATACAACCTTGACGTACTCCTTTTCCTATTTGGAACCAGTCTGTTGTTCCATGTCCAGTTTTAACTGTTGCTTCCTGACCTGCATACAGGTTTCTCAAGAGGCAGGTCAGGTGGTCTGGTATTCCCATCTCTTTCAGAATGTTCCACAGTTTGTTTCGATCCACACAGTCAAAGGCTTTGGTATAGTCAATGAAGCAGAAATACATGTATTTCTGGAACTCTCTTGCTTTTTCCATGATCCCTTAGGTACCTAATAAAAATCTAAAGGAAGGAGCAAATAAAGAAACATTTTTAAGTAATTAAAACTGTATGTAAATACAGTTATATTTTTGTATAGTGTATGTCAGGGCTGTTTGAAGAAAGGTTCCCGAATTTTGGTGGAATCATATTTGTTTTCTTTTTCTGGAAAAAAAAATGCAGTTTAAAATTTGTCAGAAATAGATTTAGATTGCTGACTTTGAATTATATATATAATTTATAGAAGTGTATCACAAAAGGCACAAATGTAGTCATTTGTCAAAAGTGCTTTCAGAAACATTTTATAACAAATATAGTATAATTATTATAGCATAAATATATAAGCAACAGGCACAATATCTGTAAATAATAAACTTTATATATTAAAAAGTTCCATTGTCACATTTTATTATAAATTATACACCGAAAATAATTACTATCATAAACTCCAATTTTATGTAATAAAAGTGAAAATATATTTAAACAATTTCTTAGCACTGTTTGAGAGATTATGTTGTTAATGAAAATCTACAACTGTTATTATTATGTTTATATTCAAAACTATGGAATCAAAATATCTTCTAGGATTACAAGGTGAGCTTTAAATGGTGAGGTCAACACATCATTTAGCGGAATCTGACACATTGTAGAATCTATTATTCCCTTACAACCAACCCCTATGTATTCCAACTAATATATTTACTTAGCTTTTAAGTTCATAACTCAAGTTCACGTCAATACATACATATATTTTGTTTGCAATAACATATAAATGTTAGTATTGCTTAGTATTTTTGATGTCCATTAATTGATTAAAAGTTTGATATAATACTACCAAATATATATTGAAATGTTTGAGACTAAATTGTTATTAAGCAAATAAAGTCTAGGTTACAGTTCATGACTGTTATTTTCCTTTAAGACCTATATTTTCCTCCAGTTTGGCTTTATTAATCAATGTATCTTTATCAAAATCATATTTGAAGTCATTTAATACTTTGCAAACCTGTTATTTTGAGTTGCTTAATTACTGTTTGCCTTAAAAATCTTTTTGAGTAAATTAATAATAGTGTTAACTATTTATTCTTGTCCAATTTTTTTTGACACCATGTACTATAGCCCACCAGGCTTCTCTGTCCATGGAATTCTCAAAGCAAGAATGCTGGAGCAGATAGCCATTCCCTTCTCCAATAATAACTTAGTAATAACAATTTAAGACCCAAGTGCACATTTCAACAGTAATGATTTGCACACCCCCAAAGTATGGTGATTATCACAGTATCACTTAATTATCATAATTATCCATTGAGATTTTAATTTTATTCAAAAACACTATCCATTTCTATTATTAAACACATACACATACACACACAAACACAAAAGTACACAATTCTGTCTAGCTCTTTTAAGAATTTTTAACCTGATATAGGAAGTAAATAACACAAATAAAGACAATGAATTTAAATTGAAAATAAACATTCTATGTTGTAACATTCTGGAAGAATTTTGAAAATAATTTGGCAGTTGTGGTGGTGGTGTGAAGCCAAATTTAGATTTCAACCTAAACAACTGTCATGGATAACCATAGAATTTATTTTGTCATTCTATTAAAGTTTAATACTAATAATATATATTTTTATCATAATGGAATCATCCAAAGCATTTTAATCATCATGTTTTTTGATACAATGACAAAAATATTTATATTTAGTTTGTTTTATGAAGCTAATATTCACATAAATTAAACACAGCAAAATACCTGACTTTTTGAAAAGTAGATGTAAACACTATTTACAATGCTTTAAATATAACAGAATTATTCAGATAAGGCAGATTATAATAGCTGATGAATTCATAACTTAGAAATAAGTAAGTGTAAATAGCCCAGACCATTCTGTTTATCACTCAGAATATAAACCACATTAAATATGAGAAGTATCTAGAATTATAAGAACTTCATGAAGAAAATTCCTACCATCTTTAATTATTATTCTCTGGGCAATTTAAGTATTTTTTTAAATTCCATTATACCAACATTTATGTGAATCATAAAAATACCTTACTATCAAAGAAGTTTTATGGAGTTGACTATGGTATTGTCAAGCATCTTAGTTCTACTTAATTTCTTTATCTTGAGTAACTGCTTTTCCCTTACACAATTCCTAGTGATATAAATCTTTCAGCTTAAAAAAAATAAAACGAACTAAGTAAGTTATGAAATACAAATCATGTTATGTAACTCATAAAACTGTTGAAGTACTTAAAATGAAAAGGAAATGATTTGTGTGAACTTCCTAACCTCAAATTTAATTTTATAAAAGAGCATTTTTACTGAACTTGAACACAGCATTGAAATGTGAGAAATTTTCACATTCCATTTGTCTTTATAAGATAATTTTAATATCATTACAAAACACTTTTGTGATATATAAAGTAGTTCCACAAAGTCCAAAATTAAAAGCAAAATGAAAGTTTATACTATCATGCTAAAGTAAATTTTTCTATCTGATATTCAATTCCACTTAATCCAAAAAAATTATAGTTCAATTACTTTAACATATTTATCAATTGTACATACATTGTTATAAATTTTGACAACTGAAGCTTCCATTTTAGTGGTGAAAGAAAGTGAAACTGTTAGTTGTTCAGTCGTGTCCAACTCTTTGTGACCCCACGGACTGTAGATGGCCTGGCTCCTCTGTCCATGGGATTCTCCAGGCACAAATACCAGAGTGGGTTGCCATTTCCTTCTCCAGGGGATCTTCCCAATACAGAGATGGAGCCCGCGTCTCTTGCATTGCAGGCAGAGTCTTTACCATCTGAGCCACTCACACATGAAAACAGGCAAGAATGCACAATGGAGAAAGAACTGTCCTTTCAATAAATGCTATTGGGAAAAGTGGACAGATTCATGCAAAAAGATGAAACTGGACCACTATTAGATCATATATAAAAAATTCAAAATGGATTAAAAACTTGAATATAATACCTGAGATCATAAAATTCCAAGAAAAAACCACAGGCAGTAAGCTCTCCAATAACTGTCCTATCAATATCTTCTTGGGCCCGTATGCTCAGGTAATAACAACATCAAAAAATAAACAAATGCAACTATTAATATATAACACTTAAAAACATTTGCATGGCAAAGGAAACCATTAATAAAAAGTTAACCAACAAAATGGGAGAAGATGTTTGCAAATCATATCTGATAAGGGATTAATATACAAAATACATAAATAACTTACACAACTTAATATAAAAAACCCAAACAGCTCAATTAAAAATTGGGCAAAAGACCTGACATTTTTTCCAAAGAAGACATAAAGATGGTTAATTCTGAAAAAGGGGACTGTTCATTCAGGAGGTCAGAAAAGAAGCTGAGGGAATAAAAAAGTATAACTGACTGGTGAAAGTGAAGCTGAGTCAAGAAAAGTATACACTTTTGGCACGCTTCAGACAGTTTCACTCTTTGAAAAACTGATTTGGAGTAAGCATTTTGTTTTGAGGCCTCACAATTCACATTTTAAAAGTTGATTATTGATTTTTTGCATATGTGTTTACTGAATTTCTATGTTTCCTCTTTGTATATTAATTTATTAATTTTAACATATCCAGAGTTCTGCATATGGCTAATGTTAGGTTAAGTTTAAGATTATAGTGAAACTTCATACAGAAGTGTGAGGTCTTCCAGGAAGACTTAGCCACTTTGAAACAAACAAACACATGACAAAGAGGAAAAAGGTACTAAAAACCTCAAATTGGTAAAAAGTACGTATTTATAAATTGTATCTTTTCACTCAGAGAACAAAAATGGTCTAGGTTCACTGGCTTGACCATCCTTGACCCTCAAACCTGAACAAAGCAAAGTGAACTTATTTAGTGAATTAACTAGATAGAAGTTCTCAGAAATGTCCAAAGCTATTCTTACCAATCTCTTTTTACTGTCATTCACCAGCCAAGTTAAATCATCCAACCATTAGTCTTCAGGCCAGCTTAGACTGGATAGGAAGGAAGCTTTGGGAATCTATGTTTTGATGCATGCATTATGGAGACCTTCCTTTAAAATTAAGAAAGTAAAAGAAAATATAAAATAAAAGCCCTTCGGATAAAGTGTGATACAAAAAGATTAATTAAAAAAAAAACAGTAGAAGCAAAGAAATAATCAAATTAAAAGCAAAGATATTTACAAGTGGTTCACCTGCATAGCGTTATTCTTCCTTCAGAATAAGCAAGAATATATGTTTACCTTACAGGGTTCTCATATTCACTCTCTTTGAGTTGTCTTTATTTCACATAAATTGACACTGGCAAGATGCTGCAGAAGTGACTGTCACCTACTATCCTTGTTTAATTTCAATATAATGACCATATTTATTTATCTTTTCATTTCAACATTCCCTACTTTACCACTTTCTGATATTCAGCAGGGCTGTAAAACATTCCCACAGTCATCTATACCCCTAATTCTACTGCTCCATAAGAAAAATGAATAAATGAATGAATAAGTAATCATCATTTACTTCCTTTAAGGTTATGCTGCTCATTTTGTACAGCTATGTTAATTATGGCACCTAGTGAAAATAATAATCGGAGAAGGCAATGGCAAGCCACTCCAGTACTCTTGCCTAGAAAATCCCATGGATGGAGGAGCCTGGTAGGCTGCAGTCTGTGGGGTCGCTAAGGGTCAGACACGACTGAGCGACTTTACTTTCACTTTTCACTTTCACACATTGGAGAAGGAAATGGCAACCCACTCCAATGTTCTTGCCTGGAGAATCCCAGGGAAGGGGGAGCCTGGTGGGCTTCTGTCTATGGGGTCACACAGAGTCGGACACGACTGAAGTGACTTAGCAGCTTAGCAGCAGTGAAAATAATAATAGATGTAATTTGGTACAACTAAAATAAACGTTTGACTAGGAATATGCATTTTCCAAGTCAAAAGTTAAATAATAATATCAAGGCCAAAAACTGAATATGAAAAATGGAATTGAGTTATGGAATATAAGATGTTTCCCAGGTGGCGCTAGTTGTGAAGAACCCACCTGCCAATGAAGGAAGCATAAGAGATGTGAGTTTGATCCCTGGGTTGGGAAGATACCCTGGGGAAAGAAATGGCAACCCACTGCAGTATTCATTCCTGGAAAATTCCATGGATAAAGGGTCCTGGTAGGCTATGGTCTATAGGGTAGCAAAGAGTTGGACATGACACAAATGCACACATACATATAAGAAGCTAGAGTTAGAATTTCTCTTAAAGGAGAACTTTAAGAAAACTCATACTGCATCCTACTTTCTTTAATCTTTAGTATATGTGCTCATAAGGTATCTGATGTCATTATTATATTTTATTTATATATTTTATTATATTATATTTACATTATTATATTTCTTTTAGACATGAAATATAAAGAATTGGGTTAAGCTAAATTAACCTTTGTATTATCAATAAATGAAGGACATTACTAAGAAACATGGAAATATTAAAAAGTAGCATATGACATGGTTAGAGATGAAAGGATTCTGAGCTCCTAACACAAGGTTGTGTCCCAAGCCAAATCTATTCTGTATTTCACAGTTTATAGAATGTTTAGTTAATATTAAAATAATAGAATTAATGAGCTATGGAAATATATTTCAAAAATATCAAATTAAACACAGAAGCCTGTTCATTCTAAAACAGTATCAACCTTAGCTTTAATATTGATTTTTATATGGACTGTAAAATATATAAAGCATTGTTACTTAATTTCTCTGTATTTTAGTTTCCTCCTTAATAAAATGTGAAAACTAATTAAAGCTCTCTAATAAAATGTGCATGCAGTTAATTAATGCAGAATTGTGTCGAGAACATATTAAAGAATGATTATATGTTAAATGGAAAACATATAAAATAAACAGGTTACAGATTTCTTAAATACTCATATCTATTAATCTTTTTGATGGCCAAGCTGTTCAGACAGCCACATTTATTAGAATAAAAGTAATGTACATGTTTTGTATTATTCACAAATTTCTACCTCCATAAACATCATATATGTCTTTAGGGAGCAAATGTGTGATTTTAAATATTCACTTAATTATTTCTAATAAACTGATGTTATATAATGAGAAAACTGGAATCCCTAAGGTAAACCTCTAGTTATAACCTTGAGAAGATATTGTTGTATTTTAAGTAGTAAACTCTGACAACATTTCCTTGTTGTGTGAACATCTTTACTACTTTAAAATATTTCCATGGCTTGCTTTTGTACTTTCTTGGCAAAACCTAGCTTTTCTTGGGAAAAATGAGGGATGGAAAATGAGTAAAAGAAGTGACATCCTTTTCATCATCTCCAGTCATATGCTTTGCTAGTTATTTGTTCACTGTCACACCTTAAACTTTGAAAATTATTTTCAGTCTCCCAGATTCAACACAGTTCTAACCAAATTATTCTTACTCAATAAACATTGATTAACTCATTACACCATTTATGTTTCCGAAAAATACAAATGAGAATAAAAAATTATTAATAGAGAAACACAGTTACAACATAATGGACAAACATTCAGTGAAGAAAATGAGACAATTATGTTTACAATATGGAGTCGGGGAGTCAGATAGTCAGATATATGGCTTAAATAATAGCAGTTCATTTCCACAGTTGTGTTTCCACTACAAAAGGGAAGATGGTAAAAAAATATAGCAGGAAGCAAGAGACCTTGGTCAAAGCCTGCAAAGAGAATATGTAAAAGAGAACAGAACCAGAAAGAACGTTAAAATAGAGGTTCACTACCTTGAAGTTTTGACCCAGAAAACCTTTGCAGGAACCAACCGGGAGGCTAGAGATGATATGAAGTAAAGTTCCCAATGTAATATGAAGGAATAATAGGTGGACACTAAACCAGTTCATTCTAAAGGAGATCAGTCCTGGGTGTTCATTGGAAGGACTGATGCTAAAGCTGAAACTCCAATACTTTGGCCACCTCATGCGACGAGTTGACTCACTGGAAAAGACTCTGATGCTGGGAAGGATTGGGGGTGGGAGGAGAAGGGGACAACAGAGAATGAGATGGCTGGATGGCATCACCGACTCTGTGGACATGAGTTTGAGTGAACTCCGGGAGTTGGTGATGGACAGGGAGGCCTGGCGTGCTGTGGTTCATGGGGTCACAAAGAGTCAGACACGACTGAGCGACTGAACTGAACTGAACTGAAAGATCTATATGTTAATAAATACCTAGAATCTATGGTGACATCTAGCAAACATAAGATGTGCTCATGAAGCCAAGCCTGGTATGAGAATGAGTTACAAAGTACGGGGTTCAAGTGGCAGGAAATAGACAGAAAGGGAACAAGACCTTTAGAAGTAAATCCATATATTATCTTAGGAAGGGAGGTCTGCATATTGTGATTGTTTATTGTTAAAGACTGAAAGTTTCAGGTAAAGTCCTTGGTATTTAAAAATTGGCACAGCTAATACTATTAGAACAATATCTTTAAATAATATCCCTTTTTAATAGTAAGACACTGCAAAATATAGGGATGGAGTTGATGGCAAACTTTAACTATATTGAGCATGTTTATTTTATAATACAAGAAAGTTTACTTTAACACATTTATTTATGGACAGTTCATATGAATAGAAAAGCTGTACTTTATATCAAATAGTTGCTGATTTTTAGTGTCTCCAGAAAAAGATAACTTAGTATTTCAAAGTGTGATAACTTAAGATTGGTCAGAAAAGTTAATTTCAGAATAAGAAACAAAAGAAAATAAATAGATTTCTTGAGAAAATTGGCAAGGCAAACTATTATTTAATTATGCTATGTAATAAAAATGTCTAATTAAAGGGTTTAAGATCAATTTTGCACCAAACCCAGGTAAAAGTTCCAACATTTCCATTTCAATTAAGTTTTGGACTTAAAGCAGTAGTTACATTAAAAACATAATCATTTTAAGGCAGAGAGTGAAGAAGAACTAAAGAGCCTCTTGAAGAAAGTGAAAAAGAAGAGTGAAAAAGTTGGCTTAAAGCTCAACATTCAGAAAACTAAGATCATGGCATCTGGTCCCATCACTTCATGGGAAATAGATGGGGAAACAGTGGAAACAGTGGTTGACTATTTTTCTGAGCTCCAAAATCATTGCAGATAGTGATTGCAGCCATGAAATTAAAAGATGCTTACTCCTTGGAAGGAAAGTTATGACCAATCTAGACAGCATATTAAAAAGCAGAGACATTACTTTGTCAACAAAGGTACGTCTAGTCAAGGCTACGGTTTTTCCAATGATCATGTATGGATGTGAGAGTTAGACTATAAAGAAAGCTGAGCACCGACAAACTGATGCTTCTGAACTTCAGTGTTGGAGAAGACTCTTGAGAGTCCCTTGGATTGCATGGAGATCCAACCAGTCCATCCTAAAAGAGATCGGTCCTGGGTGTTCATTGGAAGGACTGATGTTGAAGCTGAAACTCCAATTCTTTGGCCACCTGATGCAAAGAACTGACTCATTTGAAAAGACCCTGATGCTGGGAAAGATTGAGGGCAGGAGGAGAAGAGGACAACAGAAGATGAGATGGTTGGATGGCAGCACCGACTCAATGAACATGGGTTCAAGTGGACTCCAGAAGTTGGTGATGGACAGGGAGGCCTGGCGTGCTGCGGTTCATGGGGTCTCTAAGAGTTGGACACGACTGAGCAACTGAACTGAACTGAAGGTTTAAAATAATATATTAATTTGTTTTTACAAAAAGTTATATAATTAAGTCCAACTGATTGCAGTTGATGACATCAAACTGGCCATTCTAATTTTACCTGCAGTTCTGAGGGTTATATTAGTACATTGTTGCCATTTGATTGATATACTATCCCATTCCTTTATAATACTTTCATGAAAAGCCTACACAGTAGAATGTCAATGTAAAAATATTAAAGCTATTTTGTTTCATCCCTAAAACGTTTTTTCATTTTATTCTGGTCATTTAAAAATATATTATTAGAAATTACTAGAAATTTCTTTAGCTTCCTTTTCCCTTTCTAAATTAAAAAAATTTAAATAATGTTATTTATATTTGCCTATGCTGGGTCTTTGTTGCTATATGGGCTTTTCTATAGTTGTGGCAAGTGGGCTATTCTGTAGCTGTGGTGCATGGGCTTGGTGGTGGCTTCAGTGAGGTGGCTTCTTTTGTTTCAGAGCATGGGCTCTAGAACACACAGGCTTCAGTATTTGTAGTGGGTAGGCTTGGTAGTTGCAATTCCCTGGCTCTAGAATACAAGGTCAATAGTTGTGATTCACAGGTTTAGTAGCTCCACACCACGTGGGATCCTCCAGGACAGGGATCAGACTCATGTCTCCAGCACTGGCAGTCAGAGTCTTCATCACTGAGCCACCAGGGAAGCCCTGCTATAGATTTCTTACTTAGCAGATATCTGGTGGTTGTTTCACATCATATTTGTTTAGCCATCCTTCTATTTGTTCATAATTCCACAGTTTTAACTATATTTGTTTGCACAAGACAAATATATAAATCATATAAAAAATTTTCTCACTTGAACTTTCTAAGTTATCAGTAATAGCTGGAAATACCATAAAATAGCTTACTGATTTACTCAGTAAGCACATAAGAAATTAACTGTGGAAATTTACAGTCACTATTCAGTTTTTCTAGGATAAAGAGAACTATGTAGACCGAATGCTAAATTCCAGGAATTTATTTATTTTATTGAAATATAATTGATACATAGTTTTGAAAAGACACTAGATGATATATTGAATCTATATGAATATATAAAAAGCATAAGATAACTAGTATGTAAACATAAAAAGGTGTAATGTATTTTTTGTTACAAATACTTTTTCTCTGCTAGCTAAGCTAAAATATAGGTGGATTAAGCAATGATTATAAACCATTTTGTAATTTTCACTCAATTTTTCTGTAAATATAAAACTGCTCTAAAAAACAGCTTATTTTAAAAGTGAAGAAAAATATAACAAAAAAGTATATATCTATTAACCTGTAATGAATAAAGATATAAATTGCAAATAATGGCCAGAGGGAGTGGAAGGGATGAAGTGATATACAGTAAAAATTTTGTAAACTATTGAAATGACTTTGGCATTAAAAAGTGATAGAATATTATAAATTAAGAAATTAATTTAAATCTGCAGAAGTTAAAATTTAACATACAAAAGGAGTTAGTAGAGGTTGAGAGGGGAAGATATTGAAAAAGAGAATGAACGGATTAAAAAATACTATTCAACTGTACGCTTTCTATCAGAGATACAGTTTAGGTCCAAAGAAACATAAAGCTTGAAAATTAAAGTATGGAAAATGATATACCACCATGTTAATGGTAATCAAAAGAGAGCTGAAGGAGTTATAATAATATTAGACAAAATAAACATTTAAGCCACATAATTGTTACTGTCAACAAAGAAATACAATTATAATTATAAAATGGTAGGGGTTGTCTATCCATTAAAAGATATAACTGCAAACCTAACAGCACCTAACAACAAAGGCCCAAAATACATGAAACAAAACTGACAGAATTAGGATGAGAAATAGCAATTTGACAATAATAGCTGGAAAGTTTAATATTTCAATTTCAGTAATGGATAGAGCAATAAACAGAAAATCAATAAAGAAGCAGAAAATCTCAGTAACAACTATAAACCGTTTAGCATTAAAGATATGCATGAACACTCCACAGAGTATGTTTATATACAACAACAGCAAAATACAGTTTCTTCTCAAGTACATACAAAACATCGTCCTGATAGACCAAATGTTAGGCCATAAAACAAGCCTCATTAAATGTAAAAGGACTGAAATCAAACAAAACACATTATGAATCTCAATGAAATAAAATCATGTCAATAACAGTAGGAAATTTGGTACATTTACAAATATGTGGAGATTAAATCATGCAGTCCTAAATAAAAAGTGGTTCCAAAAAACACAAGGGAAATTGGAAAATGCTTTTAGGTAAAAAAAAAGTATGAAAACACAGCAAAGAACATACAGGATAAAACCAAAAGAGAGGGGAATTTAAAGTTGTAAACACCTATATTTGGATAAGGCAATGGCACCCCACTCCAGTACTCTTGCCTGGAAAAATCCCATGGATGGAAGAGCCTAGTAAGCTGCGGTCCATGGGATTGCTAAGAGTCAGCGACTATAAGACTCAGTTCTATACTTGAAAGCACTGTGTTTTGTTTTTACAGTATGTTGGTTATGTTTCAATAACAATATAAATTTAAAATTCAAGTCTAGAAAAGTTCAAGATGCTACACAAATTAAATATCAGTCAAATAAAATCATAAATTCTAAAAATCAAGAAAATAATTTGGGCACTCAATGCATAATATGACATGTAAAGCATGAACACAAAACTTAATAGACATGCAAAGAAGTGTGTATCAATGTGATATATAAAGAGGAACATAGTCAATAGAAACTGAACCAAAGTTATGCATATGAAAAGATATTAGCAAACAGAATCAAGCAATACAAAACAGGTCATTTCTCGCATATATTCTAATTCTTCAGTCAACAAACATCCTGTTAAGTGCTGACTCACCACACTGTCATCTTCATTTGTACAAACATATTTGCTCTTCAGTTCAGTTCAGTTCAGTTCAGTCGCTCAGTGGTGTCCGACTCTTTGCGACCCCATGAATCACAGCACGCCAGGCCTCCCTGTCTGTCACCAACTCCAGAGTTCACTCAAACTCACCTCCATCGAGTCGGTGATGCCATCCAGCCATCTCATTCTCTGTCGTCCCCTTCTCCTACCACCCCCAATCCCTCCCAGCATCAGAGTCTTTTCTAGTGAGTCAACTCGTTGCATGAGGTGGCCAAAGTATTGCAGTTTCAGCTTTAGCATCAGTCCTTCCAATGAACACCCAGGACTGATCTCCTTTAGAAAGGACTGGTTGGATCTCCTTGCAGTCCAAGGGACTCTCAAGAGTCTTCTCCAACACCACAGTTCAAAAGCATCAATTCTTCGGCGATCAGCTTTCTTCACAGTCCAACTCTCACATCCATACATGACCACTGGAAAAACCATAGCCTTGACTAGACGGACCTTTGTTGGCAAAGTAAGTTGTGGCCAATTTAGATTTTCTGCTAGTTCAAGTGTGATATCTTCTTTTAATGGACAGCAAAATCATCAGCATTAGCTACAGTAATTGGCTGTTTAACTATCAATGTCATATGTTGTTGAAATTCTAAAAATAAAAGTGGAATTCAAAATAGACTGTTGATTGGAGAAGGAAATGGCAACCCACTCCAGTGTTCTTGCCTGGAGAATCACAGGGACGAGGGAGCCTGGTGGGCTTCTGTCTGTGGGGTCGCACAGAGTCAGACACGACTGAAGCAACTTAGCAGCAGCAGCAGCAAAATTGTTATTAGCAGTGCTCTGAGGAGATATGCATCCCCCAGTAAAACTACAAATTCATATCAAGCACTACTACTAAGAATTAAGTAATGCATGCTTGGCAGTCCTAACTAAAGCTTATTTCTTCTGACATCAAGTAAAGCTTAGTTAAACAGACCAAGAGTCAAAGGAAATATGACCTCCCACATGGTAATTGGTAAAGAACATTGATTCATTTGAGTGTGGTTTTCTTCTTCCTTAGATGGGTATAGTATGGTTTTCAGGCATTATCTCATACAATAAATAAATATTCAAAGAGAGCCCTAAAAGACAATCTTCCCAAGGGTAAACAGTACACGCAATTCGGAGAATGGGGTACATATACAGGACATTACCAAAAGATGTGATTAAAAATTTATTCTCAAATTTATCTTCCTATAAAATTGCATGTCAATGTCTTTCTTACATATATTTAAACAGGGAAAACATCTTTTTTTTTTTTAATCTTTGATTCTTATCCTGCTTCATTGCCTTAATTATTAAACCCTAAATTTAAGATCCAAGTACTAGGGCATCATGTTATAAGTTGGTAGATTAAGAAAATAATATGTGTGTACATGAATGTGTAATGTGTGCAGACTGAGATATAGAAACAAAAGAGGGAAAGAGAAAACAGCAGCAAATACAACAAAATGTTAACTTTGGAGAAATCTGGTTGAAAGTTATACAGATTTTTTTTGTACTATTCTAGAAACATTTCTGTGTTGAAATTTTATCAAAATAAAATTTAAAAGAAAAAAACAAGCCCCACTTTACAAAATTCTTGACTCTGTTGTCATTCAGGAAGATATAAACAGAAATATAGAGGTTTGTATGAAACTCAAACAACATGAGAAATCCAAGTTCTATAAAAGAAGCATGTGCAAACCCATTTAGATAATAAGTTTCTTTCCAGAATTTATACAGCTCAATGGAAGCAAGTATATGGATACCAGAATCTTTCACTTTGCACAACATATTTGCTAATAGTTCTTTCTTAATTCCATGAGGCATACCTTTAGGAGAGAGACTGCTGTTCCGAAGTTCTGATTTATGAAATGCAGTAAGTAGTACTATAAATCTCTGACTCTGTCATAAAGAATAGAAAATGAATTTCTATAGCTTTCTCCTGGAGAACAAAATATATTTCTTTTCTCTTTTACCTACTTTCAAAACAAATTTTGTATCGCAATTATATTCACATAATAGTAGGTGTGGGAAATATATGTAATAAGGAGGTGAACAACAATTTACTTTCCTGCTATATTATTAACAATATATCCAAGTATAATTTGTGGATAAGTAAATAGACAGTGTGACCCTTGTACTCTCTTGCTTGATTATATTTCAGCTGTCTTTTTCTCTAAAATTACATCTCAAAAAGCGGGGCATTTTTATTCATTCTTTAGTTTAATACATAGTTAAACCTGTTATACAGTAAAACAGTAGTAATTCTGCTGCTGCTGCTAAGTCACTTCAGTCGTGTCTGACGCTGTGTGACCCCATAGATGGAAGCCCACCAGGCTCCCCCGTCCCTGGGATTCTCCAAGCAAGAACACTGGAGTGGGTTGCCATTTCCTTCTCCAATGTGTGAAAGTGAAAAGTGAAAGTGAAGTTGCTCAGTCGTGTCCGACCCTTAGCGACCCCACGGACTGCAGCCTACCAGGCTGCTCCATCCATGGGATTTTCTAGGCAAGAGTACTGGAGTGGCATGCCATTGCCTTCTTCGATAACAGAAAATCTAATAGATGATAAATGGATACTCTAAGTCCTTGTATCTTTACAAGAATCTCAGTAAAACCATACAACTGCTTGTCAACCTTGACTATCTCATTATAAAAACAAACAAAGCTTTACAAGTCATTTATTTTTTCAACAAACATTTGAGTGTCTTCTATGTGCTACTGATTCTGTAGTCTTCAGGGATTGGCAATGAACAATATGGAAAAAAGAAAATAAAATCCCTGCCTTTTGATGAGTTATTTGAATAGAGCAAAAAATAAAAACAGACAATTAAATGCAATATAATGTATATAGGATGATTAATGTAGCACATTAAAAAATCAAAATGGCTCAAAGGGAAAGAATCTATCTATATCTAAACCTATATATCACAAGTGAAGGCTTTATTTTAAATTAAGTGGGAAGGGGAGTTCTTTTTGATAAAGTGATATTTCAGTATCATTGAAGGCATAACGCGGAGAGAGTTTTCACTCTGTGCAAAGTTCTTAAAACACACACAAAAATAGCTGGTCCAGCCACGGTTCAAAGAAGAGGATGTAAAGGAGAGGAAAGAAAGAAAGTAAGAAGATTGCTAAGATCCCAGGGAGGAGGGAACTAGATCATGTAGTAATTTTAAGAACTTTGGTTTTACTTCAGAATGAAATGGGAAGCCATTGGAAGGTTTTGAACAAAGAAGTGATCTTATACTGCTCATGAAATTGGGTATAATTCATTATAAGCAGAGGTGGAAGGGAGAAATCCATTTGAGAGGCTATGGTTGTAATGCAGAAGCCATATAATAACTTGGATCAGTCAAATATCTCCTAGCTACTCCAGACAAGGTTGATCCAAACTTGGAACTCTGTCCCAGTTTCTCCTCCTAGAAAATTAGTGAATTAGATTGATCTCTTTACTTTGTCTCAAGAGTTAATGTTCCATTAGCATTTGAGTCCCCTAGAATGGAAGTCATGGCCAGTTTGAGTGGAAAATAAATTTAATAAGACAAGCAAAATGTTTCCATGTATATCAAGATGCCTATTCTTCCTCCTTCATTTAACATCTGTATTTGTATTTGCAGGCTGCTGCTAAGTCACTTCATGTGTCCAACTCTATGCGACACCATAGATGGCAGCCCACCAGGCTCCCCTGTCCCTGGGATTCTCCAGGCAAGAACACTGGAGTAGATTGCCATTTCCTTCTCCAATGCGTGAAAGTGAAGTTGCTCAGTCATGTCCAGCTCTTAGCGACCCCATAGTCTGCAGCCTACCAGGCTCCTATGTCCATGGAATTTTCCAGGCAAGAGTACTGGAGTGGGGTGCCATTGCCTTCTCTGTGCAGAGCAGCAGTGGAACCCATAGAGTATTTGTCACAGTCTTAACAGAAGACAGGTGCCACAGGCAAAATAGGATAATTTGAAGAGGAATTATAAATAAGGAGTCTAATTACCGAGGCATGGGTAGGGTGTAGGGAACACACAAGGGAGAGGCCAGCAGCCATGGAACATCACCATCTGTAGGACCACAAGAAAGAGAAGAAGAGTTTAATAAAATTGTAAGTGAAAGAGAATCCTGAAGAGCAGCATTGTTAAAAGGAAGAATGATCCATTATGAAGATAAATATCCATTTAGGATTACTTCTCAAGGTTAAGACTATCCTCCAGTGGTAAATATCCCAATGTAACTCTCTCCCCCTGACCATACATTCTCCCTCTTATTTCCATTATCTGAATGCAGAAGAGAGCCACAGACCTCCAGAAATGGATACAATCTATACCTGTTAGCTCCCAAGGGGACAGAAGCTTTACCAGTAGCCCTGGAGGGACAACTGGAAAATACTTGACACAGAAGACAATGAAAAATGCTTTTGTTTATTATTCATATATGTATTCACATATTTTTTAATCATTCAAAAGAAAAGATTGCTGAATATATCCAATGCTCCCATACTGGTAATAGTATTGGGTTTATGGTGACAATTTTAAGGGAGCAGGGTTTTCTAATAATAATATAAAAGGCACAAATCCCCAGATTTTATTCTAGTCCATCCTATATCTAACCGTCACTTGAACACAATGAAGATAAATAAGAAATTGTATGGTATTAGTTACTCTATCTTTTATTTTATTATTTTCTTCTAATGAAGAGGAGTTTGGTCCTTTCTAGAAATCCTTTCTGAAAATAAAATGAACACGAACCAAAATTTATAAAAACAGTTAGGTATGAGGAATGCTGCTTTGAAATCCTATATCTTTGATGTGGGTGGCTACACCTGAAGAAAAACATATAAAGGATACTGAAAATTATAGAGTCATCCGGGACCCAGTTCTGATTATCACACCCAAACTAATCATCCCTACAAGCTAACAGACATTTTTACTGATTTATATAAAATTTAATGAAGTAGTCAAAATAAAGATAAAAATCAGATATCACTTCTCACTCACAACACCCCAACCCCTTGGCAGATTGCTGAGAATCAAAGCAAAGTTTCCTAATAGCATCTGTGAGAATACTAAAAAAAAAAAAAGAAAAACTTTTGGTCTCCTTTCCTTGCTATCTCTCCATCCTCATCTCTACCTGTGCCCCACCTCCACTTTGGCCTCTGTTTCAACCATAGTACCTTCTTGCTGTTCCTTGAATATGCCAGGCTTTCTCCCTTGCACTGTCTGTTACTTCTGCCTGGAATATTTTTTCAAATATATCAGCACAGCAAATTCTAATACAATCTCATATTTCTGTTCATATGTTGCTTTATCAGTAATGCCCTCTCTCACCATCTGATGTAAAATAGGAATCTCTCAAACCAATCCATCCCCACCAAGATTATCTCTTATTTCTCAGCTTTATTTTTCTCTGTAACTCTTGCCATTACTTTGTCCTTAGTTGCTCAGTGGTGTCCAATTCTTTGTGACTTATATATATTTTATTTATTATTTCCTTATTTCTTACTTGTTTGTTCAGCTTTACAAATAAAACATAACCAAACCTTCACTGGCACAAGGGCAGATACATTTGTCTGTTTTGATCATAGTTTTATTCCCAGGTGTTAGAACATATATACACTGATATATGGTAGATACCCAGTGCAATTTGTAGAGTAAATGGATAATGAATACTTTGAAGTTTGGGCCAGTAAACTGAAACATATGAATGACCAAGTAATACTTTTACAACTCATTAAAATTTTAGTTTAAAAGTTAGAAGCAGTCATGGAGGTTCTTAGAAATAGCTATATAAATGATTTCCTACGTCATAACAAATAATACCAGAATAAAGGTCTCCTGGAAAGTACAGGAATGGAACTCACACAGACCACATAGCTTTCTTCTTGATAAATGAAGCTTACTTAAATGCCTTCTGAATAGATGTTCAGAGAAATATGAAGAGAAACAGCAGAACAAGCATTATTAAAAGCAATGTATCTTTCATACAAATAAGCACCTTGACAAATATGATGATAATAATAATGGAAGTGTAGGTTGAAGTGCTTTTTAATAGCTACTAGATTATGGATAACAAAATGAATATTTTTATTTTCTGTTCAGGCTTATCTACATATCTCTCATTCATGTCTGACTCTTTGCATCCCCCATGGAGTGTAGCCCCTCAGGTTCCTCTGTCCTTGGGATTTCCTATGCAAGAATACTGGAATAGGTAGCCATTTCCTTGTCTACCAAAGGAAAGATCCAGGGGAAAGATCCAGAAGATCCAAGGGATCTTCCCAATCCAGGGATCAAACACACATCTCCTTCATTGTAGGCAGATTCTTTACCAAGGAGCCACCAAAGAAGCCCAGGAACCATGTAGAGTGAGGTTTTCACCAGATAATGTTATTCTATTGGAAGTTCAAACATTGTCCTCAAATATACATTTCATGATGAAATACTTTTTACAAGCAAGTGAGATGAACAAGAATGCAATAATCACTGTGCTTCCTTTGCAAGATCATAAAGTCTCTTCAGGTCTGTTTACTTAATCACACACTCATTTCTAGTAAGTGTAAAACTGAGACTTAAATTAAGGTCTTCTGATTTTTAGCCAAGGTTTACTCATCAAGATGCTAACATAAGCATGAAAACAGTGTATCCTAACAGAGACTGAACAAATACTCATACGCAACACACACACAGTGGCAGTAAAGGCCATATTTTCTTTGGTTATCAGTAGAGTACCCCACTCAGGAAAAAGCAGAGTAATTAATTGATTCTTGATTTGTGTAGATAGTTCATCAAAACACAGAAAAAATATAAATGCTATCCAGTACTTGATATTTAAACTACATAGAATTCATTCATCTTGATATCAAGTATCAAGAACCTAGGGGGGAAGTAAAAACTTTTATTAAAGATGATAATAGTCAAGAAAGTGAATAGGGAGCAGTCTAATGTGTTTAAATTCAGGAAAGCAGACATCAAAAACATTCTTGGAAATGTTCTGTATTTCTTTCTGGGCAGCACTTACAAGGATATGTACATGGCAAATTCAACCTACATCTTAAAAATCTCTGCATGTTACTAAAAATAAGCTACAATTCAAGTGATAGCTCATGCGTGTGTGTGCATGTATGTTTGTGTACATCTGTATCAGGAGTCAGCAAACTACTGTTCTTTAACCAAATTCAGCCTGCTGCCTTATTTTGTATATAAAGTTTTATTGGAATACAGTCAATCAATTTATTTATATATTTTCTACTGCTGTTTATATGGTACGACTGCTGAACTGAGAAGTCAAAAGAGAAAACAGAAGGCCCTCAAAATCTAAATTTTTCAGTTCAGTTCAGTTCAGTCACTCAGTCGTGTCTGACTGTATGAGATCCCATGAATTGCAGCACACCAGACCTCGCTGTCCATCACCAACTCCCGAAGTTCACCCAAAATTATGTCCATCAAGTTGGTAATGGCATTGAGCCATCTCATTCTCCATCATCCCCTTCTCCTCCTGCCCCCAATCACTCCCAGCATCAGAGTCTTTTCCAGTGAGTCAACTCTTCGCATGAGGTGGCCAAAGTATTGGAGTTTCAGCATCAGTCCTTTTAATGAACACCCAGGACTGATCTCCTTTAGAATGGACTGGTTGGACTTCCTTGAAGTCCAAGAAACTCTCAAGAGTCTTCTCCAGCACCACAGTTCAAAAGCATCAATTCTTCAGTGGTCAGCTTTCTTCACAGTCCAACTCTCACATTCATACATGACCACCAGAGAAACCATAGCCTTGACTAGATAGACCTTTGTTGGCAAAGTAATGTCTCTGCTTTTTAATATGCTATTTAGGTTGGTCATAACTTTCCTTCCAAGGAATAAGTGTCTTTTAATTTCATGGCTGCAGTCAGCATCTGCAGTGATTTTGGAGCCCAAAAAAATAAAGTCTGACACTGTTTCCACTGTTTCCCCATCTATTTCCCATGAAGTGATGGGAACAGATGCCATGATTTTATTTTTCTGAATGTTGAGCTTCAAGCCAAACTTCTTACTCTCCTCTTTCACTTTCATCAAGAGGCTTTTTAGTTCCTCTTTGCTTTCTGCCATAAGGGTGGTGTCATCTGCATATCTGAAGCTATTGATATTTCTCCAGGGAATCTTGATTTCAACTTGTACTTCTACCAGCCCAGAGTTTCTCATCATGTACTCTGCATAGGACTTACATAAGCAGGGTGACAATATACAGCCTTGATGTACTCCTTTTCCTATTTGGAACCAGTCTGTTGTTCCATGTCCAGTTCTAACTGTTGATTCCTGACCTGCATACAGGTTTCTCAAGAGGCAGGTCAGGTGGTCTGGTATTCCCATCTCTTTTGGAATTTTCCACAGTTTGTTGTGATCCACACAGTCAAAGGCTTTGGCATAGTCAATGAAGCAGAAATAGATGGTTTTCTGGTACTCTCTTGCTATTTCGATGATCCAGCGGATGTTGGCAATTTGATCTCTGGTTCCTCTGTCTTTTCTAAAACCATCTTGAACATCTTGAAGTTCACATATTACTGAAGCCTGGGTTGGAGAATTTTGAGCATGTGAGATGAGTGCAATTGTGCAGAAGTTTAAACATTCTTTACTATTTGACATTTTCTAAGAAAAAACATTTTGAACTCTGATATATAGTAGTTGATATATATTTAGGTCTAGATCTGGATATAGATATGAAGAACCAAGAAGATAGCTCCTCTAGCATTGCAGGTGTTATTTGGATAATTATGAGTATGAAGGAAGTATAAATGATGATTGGACACAGTATATTATGAAATATAACTACACTTTGCTCAGGTATGATCTCCTTTGAGAGCCTTATTTTGCATCCTTTCATTGGCAGAGATTTACCCGAAGAATCTGACTTATCTACAGCGTTGAATAATCTGATATTTGAGTGTCAATTTATATTTCTGATTTAATCAGTCTTGATGGTGACTTTGACAACAAGGATTTAAAGAATGATTCTAAGGTGCAATTAAGTAGTTGTAACTTCTACTTTAGAGAAGCAGAAGTGTCATTTCAGAGATCCTTAAAATACAGAATTGAATTTAGCTTACTTTATTGACAAGTTTTTTTCTTACACCACACTGAAGTAACAAGGTTAGCTCTCCTCTTGGATATTACTGCCTCATCTGTATCATTTTTTTAAGTCCAATTCTTAAAATACTATGGAAGAGTCATGCGATAAAGTAATTTCAAACATCGTCTTTATAGGGAAATTTTCAGCCACAGTTATTGTTGATACATTACAGTAGTCAAATCATACACCTACAGCAGAAGTAGCTTTTTGAATTTCTTTGAATGAGATAATAACAAAAGAAGGAAGATTGCATTGTGTTAAATACTGTGAGCAGGGTTGCAGACAGGGATGTTATATTCTGAAATATTAACTTCAGTTCAGTTCAGTTCAGTTCAGTCGCTCAGTTGTGTACGACTCTCCGCGACCCCATGAATCATAGCACGCCAGGACTCCCTGTCCGTCACCAACTCCCAGAGTTCACTCAAACTCATGTCCCCAGAGTCGGTGACGCCATCCAGCCATCTCATTCTCTGTCGTCCCCTTCTCCTCCCTCCCCCAACCTTTCCCAGCATCAGAGTCTTTTCCAGTGAGTCAACTCGTCGCATGAGGTGGCCAAAGTGTTGGAGTTTCAGCTTCAGCATCAGTCCTTCCAATGAACTTAGTAAGTGTTTAAGAACACACTAAAATATTTCTGGATTTTTACATCATATGCATTTCTTAAAATTTTGCTGCATATTAAAACTTTGCAAATATATCATGTACTTATATGTGAAAAGGAATTATAGATTCATATCATTCACTCCTTGTGCAGGACTGTCCTCAGCAGTGTAGGGGGCCTAGCAACTTTGGTCGCTTATCAGCAACATTCTCCAGTAATTGGGAGAATAAAAACTATACCAAGTTTCCAAAAATATTCCTAGGAATTGTAACAGAGAAGAACAAATATGAATCCATATTGGATCTATTCTGTTAGCTCTAATCTTCGTGTTCTGTTTCCTGTGCTTAGTAATGCTGGCTTTCCACCTCTGTAAAAGAAGGCTGCCTAAAGTCTGAAATACACATGATTAGCCTTTTCTCAAAGCTCTGCTTGCCAGGCTTTACTTTTAAAGGTATAACATATTTTCGTTCAAATACAGACAAAAAGTCACAGGAGAGAAAGCAACAATTTTCTTATTGAAGGTTTACAGGAATATTGTAACCAGACCTACATGGACAGCTGCAAGGACAAAGCATTACTACATTTTCTCTGGGGTCTGGCCAGCACCAAGAAGCCTGTGACAACTACCCACACTTCCTCCTCATTTAATTTAAAGAAGCCTGACTTCTAACTCGGGTCAGATGGTTCTTTGGGACACTAATTCAAATCTCCTCAGTCTGCTGGCTTTCAAGATGAAGTCACTATTCCTTGCTCAACACCTTGTCTCTTGATTTATTGGTCTGTCAGATGGCAAAGTGTAGGAGATTGGACTCGGTAACAGGATCAGTGCCACTTCTATTGAGAACTGCCAGCATAAATGATCTGACTGTACATTATTATTGTCATGATTAGTTTTATACTCTTGATTATATCATTATCACAGCTGAATCAACCAACAAATCATGTTTATTGAAACTATTCTATATACAAAGTTACTTTCTATTCTTTGAATGTTTCATAGTTTTGAGTGCTGGGGATTACATGGTTAACTGGGAGCTCTAGAATACCGCAAACTATAAATGTCCACCATCCTTGCTAAAGGTCAAATACCATTTCATTGTCACCTCTAAGGCCAGCTATGGTATGTGTGATGACATATAACAGAGTGCGGAAGTACACAAAACCTGAGGGATTAAGCATTCAATATTTTGGAACTGAAACTCATGTGAAACTTCCAGGTTCAAACCCAGAAAGTCCATTATTTATGATTTCAGAAAAACTATGAAAAAATACACAGTGAAATTCTTGATAAAGAAGTCTAAGTTCATAAAATTTATATATAGGGGCAGAAATGAGAAAATCGAGATCCAAATATAAAATTCTGGGTCTGCCAGGATTTGTTTGAATTTATCTAAAACTGCAAAGAGACAGTCTAAGATAATATGGTTGAAATATACGTGGTCAGCAGAAAAAGAGTTCTATTACCCTGTAAGCATGATCAGTGTGAGCAGTGAAGATACCCGGGAACATAGCCCCTTGGACACTAATCTGTCCATTAGTTCAGAGTGAAGAGCACACAAGATAAATTATACAAATTTGAAGAGGAGAATGGTGACATCTTTTCTTTACACAGACTGCTCCTCTTTGTGATATTGATTGAATTTTTGATGCCACTCTGTGCAAAGATCTGTAGCAAATTCTCTGAGCATTCTATGTTTTTCCTTAAAGTATCATTAAATATTTATTTTTAAAATGTTCTTCTCCCTCAATATTGTTTTTACCTTTGAGAGACAATAATACATAGATAAACTGATTATTATGAAACAAGGAAAAGTGCATAATGAAAGGGAGACTTAGAGACAAAAACATTTATCAAAGAAAAGTAGTTTAGTAGTAAGGATTATCTTCAGGAGTATAGAAACATACTAAGCTTTTCACAAGTTTACCAAAGGAACCAAGTTTGTTGACAGTCAGTTTATGGTGGAAAAACAGTATTTTTTTTTAAACCATGATATTCATATCTGCAAAAGTCATCATATATTTTTAGGCATCAGCATCACAAAAGTAAAGAAAAAGTTGTTTTGGTTGTAGACTTATTTATAGAAATGATCCCATTTTTAAGCTTAATTTCTACCACACTCCAACACTTAAAAACTTTCCACTTGCTCTTCGGAATACACAGTATGTCATGAGTACAATTATTTATGTCCTTCATCCCCTCTCTTCTCCTTCTCTCTTTAACAAAGCTTATTTAACAAAGCCCAATTCTCCTGTGAGAAAACCTGTAAATTCTCAGATAGTAGGTATTTGCTTTTCTAAATCCCTCATATCAATAGGAGTGGGTTCTTTTTCTCCTTGTTTTAATTGCTATTTTCAAACCTCTTTCCCATTTCTTCCTTAAAACCATTCAGTTCTGAATTTCATATTAAAAAATCAGTTCCTCCTTATTGCAGTCACATAAAAATCTCTAAAATGTTAGATCCTGATCAGTTTCTCCAGCATGACCTTTGTAATAATTGTCAATGACACACTGACTTCTCACTTACTTGAAGTGTTCTCAAAATGCCACATTTTCTATAACTACTTACTTCTGTGGTCATAGCCTAGTCCTTGTCACTACCAATAATGGTAACCATTCCATAATCAAAATTTCAAAATTCCCACGACCACTATCTCCAATTTTTCTAGCTCATTTCATTTAATACCGACTCCCAAAGTTATTAAGCACTTCACTGTGAACCGTATTTGATCTTATTATTTTCCCCACATTCTTTCCTTTCCCTCTTATAATCACTTGCCTCTTTGCTGGGCTTAAATTCTGGTTCAGATTTGTAATCATTCCCTCTCATGTACTTTCAACTTCTCATTTTCTCTCTTGCTTTATTACATTCTCATAGAAAAACCCAACTGTGTTTAATTCCAACTCTGCATTTGTCACACATTAGCATCTGTAAAACTACATATGACTGGAAGAAAATAGAACTACACATTTTGTTTTATTCTATTCAGTAAAGAATAGAAAAAGTGCTTTGTCCACTTTTTCTCTGAGACTTCAAAATAGCTTTCTCCAGACTTCTTTCTCCTCAGATTTCTAAAATCTTCTTGCAATAATCACGGCCCCCTAATGATCTTACTTCCTAGTTCACTGACAAAATGGAAGTAAATTTAAGTGAATTTCTATTAGTTCCTATCACTAAATCTATCCATCCACCTAAGTCTTGCTATGTACTCTGCCTTCTTTTCTATTACTAAGAATAAATTAAGTTCCTAGCAAAGTACAACCCCTTCATTTTTTCGCTAGGTCCTATCCCTCACTGTCCTGAATCAACTTTCCCTTCTTTACTGAATTATTACTGTAAGTATACAAATGTCCTGTAATGCCTCCTCTAATTCAGTAAGGCTATGCCACCAGCTTAGTTCTGACTATTCACACATTTACTCTTGGAAAACAAAAAACGACAAACAACTACCACCACAACAAATCCCCAGGAACTTTATATTATAAGAAGGCTCCTTAGTAAATAGACTTCAACTATTATTATGTAGGAGGCTTATTAGAGATTTCTCTAAGGATTAATACTTGTAAGGAGTAGATATCAGGATTGGGCAGAGGAAATTGAAATGTAATGTAGATACAACACAAGCCTAGTTATCTGTAGAGGATTGTGATAGAGGTCACAATTCTGGAACTAGGATGGTCCTTCATAATTGTTCCAAAACAAGGTAATGATGTTTGATACTACCATTTTGCTGAATCAAAGGATGCACCTCCCCTGGGGGAAAGGCATAATCTTCAGTGAGATAAGTCCTTTAGCTGAGGGATGATTCCGTAGAGGAACTCAGTGTTACCTGGAAGAATGGCTCTTGGATCTAAAGGTACGTGTGAGTGGTACACCACAGCAGCAGCTTACGTATATTTTCAGGAAAATTAAAACACAGAAAATTTGCAAAAACCAACATTATGTGCAAATCACACTTAACAGGAAACTCTCTCCCACATTCCTAAACAATCTGAAATGTAACCACCTCTTACCATCTCCTCATCAGTACCAGTGTATAAGTAATTTTTAAAATCATCTGAAATTCAGCCATAGTCTCCTAACTGATCTCTGGATTACCACCCTTTCCCTACTTCATTTAAATCTTATTGTAGAAAAATGAATGAACTTATTAAAATATAAATTAGTTTTTGTCACCTCCCTATTCAAAGCTTCCTATCTCATTCAGACTAAAAGATAAAGTCTTTACATCTTCATGTCCCCCAGCATGACACAGTCCTGCATATCAGGGTCCCTCATTACCAGTTATCTTCCTTGCCACTCAATCCTGGTAGCTTCACTGTTGAGGAACACTCTAGCTGTTTGCTTCAGAGCATTTTCTAATAATATGTCCTTTCTCGGGTATGTCTTCCTCCATATAATAGCTCGACCCTCCATATAATAGCTCTACCCATTCCCACATCTCCTCATCTTTATTTTGGTCACTTTCTCAGTGAATCCTCCTCTAGCAACTCTATTTTAATTTGTTAAATCTTAGGGAAAGGTTGAGGGTGGGAGGAGAAGGGGACAACAGAGAATGAGATGGCTGGATGGCATCACCAACTCTATGGACATGAGTTTGGGTGAACTCCGGGAGTTGGTGATGGACAGGGAGGCCTGGGGTGCTGTGATTCATGGGGTCGCAGAGTCGGACACGACTGAGCGACTGAACTGAACTGAACTGAACTGAAAGCAACTTATTACTAAATATTTTACTTATTTTTTTATTGCCTGCTTCCTCCAACTAGAATGATAATGGATATCATCTTTAATTAATTTTTTACTCTCACAGTAGACATCTGATCCAAAAATCTAAAATTTCCCTCTACCATCAAAGCATATCTTGAACTTTTTTGCTACATCCATTGTCATCACTCTGATCTAAGCCACCCCATCACCTTTTGCCTGGAATGGTGCACTGGCCTCCCAACTGTTCTTGGAATTTCCATTCCCTACTCCCACCTCCACTGCACACATAAAATTCTGTTTGGTCACCACAAGCAGGTAGAGTGATATTGAAACTGTAAGACCATATCATTTCCCTGCATAAAAGCTATCATGCTTGGAAACAAAACTCATATTTCTTAGCATGTCCTGAAAAGCTCTATCTGCACTCCTATCATCATTCCCTATCACTCACTCATTTTGCTAGAATATAAAACTCATAAGGAAGACAAGTGATTTTTATCAATTATACTTCAGTATCTCTGGTATTTAAAAAGGCATCTAGGGACTTCTCTAGTGGTCCAGTGGTTAAGACTTAACCTTCCAATGAAGGGGGTGCAAGTTTGATTCCTGGTTGCGAAGCTAAGATTCCACATGCCTCACAAAAAAATTAAACATAAAACAGAAGCAATATTGTAAAAAATTCAGTAACAACTTTAAAAATGGTTCATATTTTAAAAATCTTAAAAAAAAAAAAAAGACATCTAGCACATGACACAAGCTTGGTGAATTCAGTTCTTATTTCACTTTTGTGGCACACTGTATTTTCCAAAACTGGTTTCAACAATACTCATTCCATTTTATCTTCTCATAAGGTGAACTGACATCTCTCCTATTAGAAGGTGAAATGTATGTTTCCTTTCCTAGGAATCTGGATAGAACTGTGACTAGAGCAGAATTCATGCTTCCTATAGGAACTAAAAATCTAGGTCATTAAAAGAAATAGAAATTTTTCCAAATACTTGTGAAATGTTCATTCTTAGAATCTAGCCAAGACACTGCAAGGAAACTTAATTAGAAAGTGGGAAAGCATACACATTGAGGAACAGACACAATGACCTGCAATCCTGGTTGAGTTCTCTCATCATGTGGACATGTTATTTCGAAAACAGATATTCCAGGCCTAAATTCTCAATCCCTACTAATTCCGCATGAAGCAAAGATGAATCACCTTCACCAAATAACATTAAAACTGCAGATCTGTGAACAAAATAAGTGATTCTTTTTTAAGTCACTAATATGAGAGGAAGTTTGGTATGTGATATTGGTAATTGAAACATTTGGGTACATTCACTTTCAATACTTTTCCACCCTCAGGTCTTTTCCCTTGCAGTTTCCTCTGCTTAGAACTGTACTCAGAATTCACTGGTCTTGTGGCTTCAGATACTACTGTTTCATTCACTCAGCTATTGTGTTTAGCATCATATACAGAGAAGTCTATGTCTATGACGGACTGGATAAAAAACAGCTGGATTCTGAGATTTGTTCAACAGTTCAAATATGAACTGAATGAGCTCTCCTTTTCTGTTTTTCTTCTGTTTACATATAAAAAAGTAAGGAAAAGGACAATATTCCCATGCCAACTATCAAATTATTATTCATAAACTTCATACGATGAATACTATTTTCATCTCACTGGTTAAAATTTTCCCTAAAGTAATCTCTAACTATGGGGTTTCCCTGGTGGCTCAGTGGTAAAGAATCCACCTATACTGCAGGAGACTTGGTTTCAATCCATGGGTTGGGAAGATCCCCTGGAGAAGGACATGGCAACCCACTCCATTACTCTTGCCTGGAGAATCCCAGGGATTGAGAGCCTAGTGGGCTATAGTCCACAGGGTCACAAAGAGTCAGACACAACTGAAGCAACTGAGCATGCACACACACACAGCCTCTATTATAATAGAAGACTATACATTTTTTTAAAGAGGTTAAAATATCATATTAATAATTTTAGATCAATTATATGTTAAATGATAATGATTTGTATATAATGAGTTAAAGTCTACTGTATGATTAAATGGCTTCTCTGTTGGTGCAATGGTAAAGAATGTGCCTGTGAATGTGAGAGAATGGGAGACAAGAGTTTGATTCCTGGGTAAGGAAGATTCCCTGGAGTCAGAAATGGCAACCCAAACTAGTATTCCTTCCTGGAAAATTCCATGGACAGAGGAGACCGATAGGCCACTGTTCATGGGGTCACAAAGAGTAGGACACGACTCAGTGACAGAGAATGCACACTCGTATTTTAAAATTGATTTCACCTTTTTTAATGCAGGTCAGGAAGCAACAGTTAGAACTGGACATGGAACAACAGACTGGTTCCAAATAGGAAAAGGAGTATGTCAGGGTTGTATATTGTCACCTGCTTATTTAACTTATATGCAGAGTACATCATGAGGAACGCTAGGCTGAAAGAAGCACAAGCTGGAATCAAGATTGCCGGGACAAATATCAATAACCTCAAATATGCAGATGACACCATCCTTACAGCAGAAAGTGAAGAGGAACTAAAAAGCCTCTTGATGAAAGTGAAAGAGGAGAGTGAAAAAGTTCGCTTAAAGCTCAACATTCAGAAAACGAAGATCATGGCATCTGGTCCCATCACTTCATGGGAAATAGATGGGGAAACAGTGGAAACAGTGTCAGACTTTATTTTTTGGGGGCTCCAAAATCACTGCGGATGCTGATTGCAGCCAGGAAATTAAAAGACGCTTACTCCTTGGAAGGAAAGTTATGACCAACCTAGATAGCATATTAAAAAGCAGAGACATTACTTTGCCAACCAAGGTCTGTCTAGTCAAGGCTATGGTTTTTCCACTGGTCATGTATGGATGTAAGAGTTGGACTGTGAAGAAAGCGGATTGCCGAAGAATTGATGCTTTCGAACTGTGGTGTTGGAGAAGACTCTTGAGAGTCCCTTGGACTGCAAGGAGATCCAACCAATCCATTCTAAAGGAGATCAATCCTGGGTGTTCATTGGAAGGACTGATGATGAAGCTGAAACGCCAATACTTTCGCCACCTCATGCAGAGTTGACTCACTGGAAAAGACTCTGATGCTGGGAGGGATTGGGGACAGGAGAAGATGGGGACGACAGAGGATAAGATGGCTGGATGGCATCTCCCACTCAATGGAGGTGAGTTTGAGTGAACTCCGTGAGTTGGTGATGGACAGGGAGACCTGGCGTGCTGTGATTCATGGGGTTACAAAGAGTCAGACATGACTGAGTGACTGAACTGAACTGTATTGAACTGAATGAAAAACTTTGAATTATGTTTATGGCTCCCATTATATTTGTTTTATACATTGTTATTCTAAATGGATCAACCATGATCATATACAGATCTCATGTTGATGGACTGCATAATACAACAGAAAGTCAGGAATCAGGCAGACAATAATTAGGTTTGAATCCTGAATTTGTTAGTTATTAAGAGTGAAGACTTGGATTCATAACTTTTCCCTAAGGTTTAGATTCCACACATGTAAATTAGGAATATTAATATTAGGCCTTTAAAACTATCAAGAATAATTGTTTATAAAATACTCCCAGGACTATGCCTTGAAAAATAATAGATGCTCAAAAAATGCTAACAATTATAACTATCTTTTAATAGCGTGATTCTAATAGCACTAAATTTTCAAGTATCACAATATTTATTTTGTGCAGGGCAGTGGAATGTGGTAAAATTTAAAAAAACTTGGCCTAGGACTACTTGAAGTAATGGAGAAGATGCATGACAAAGAATCTGATATGAAATCAAAAGACATTATAGTATTTAAAAGCCAACTTTATGGGAAGTAATATGAGAAATGATAAATTTCACTTGAAGTGCTTAGGAGAAGTAAAGAGAATGTCACATGAGATGAGCCTTGAAGGATAATAGCAAGAGCTGAAGTGTCAGGGATTATAATATCACCTACAATTTATCAATACTTATTATCATCTTTATTTGCATTATTTCATTTGGACTTTACAATCTTTTATGAAATTATCATTATGATAATCATAGTAAAGGTAAGTAAATTAAAAAATGAAAGTAAAAATGATTTAAGTCACCATGGCATAGTATTAATAACTCAGTAGACAGAATTTCAAAGAAGGTGTAATATGTGGAGTGTTTGGGACATGTGTAGAAACAATAAACAGCTAGGACTAACATTATCTTTGATTGAAGGAAAGGATGTATTTGATGGTGAGACAAGAAAGTATATTGTGGTTAAAGTAATAGCTTAAATGTCATGTTCAGAGGTTTGACTTTCATTCATTAACTTCATTAATTGATCATCAGTGGGTTTCAGAAAAGTGTTACAAATATTTAAAGTATATTAGGACAATAACTCTTGGGAATTCATGAAGTTTGTAGGAGAAAACGGGTTATTTTATAATAGCAGCAATTTTCAATTAGGGAAAAAAATTTTCCCCCTTCTTAGGGGTCATGTGGCAAAGTCTGGAGACATTTTTTTATTTTCACAACTGGGGATGGGGTGTTACTGTCATCGAGTGGATAAGTGCCAGAGATGCTACAAAATACACAATACAGGACAGACCCCATAAAAAAATTATATTACTAAACATTTTATTAGTGCTAAGATTGAGAAAAAAGAACAACTATGTAATAAAATTGGTATCCCCTAGTTGATACTCGCTTCCCTGGTGGCTCAAACAGTAAAGAATCCACCTGTAATGTGGGAAACCTAGGTTCAATCCCTGGATTGGGAAGATCCCCTGGAGAAGGGCATAGCAACCCACCCCAGTATTCTTGCCTGAAGAATCCCATGGACAGAGGATCCTGGCGGGCCACAGTCCATGGGGTCAGAAAGAATTGGACATGACCAAGAAACAAAGCACAACAGAGTTTATGCTCATCTAGCACTTAAACTTCTGATTTATACTTAAAACACCATGTAATTACTTTCTGCTTTCCCACTAAAGACTGCACAAAACTAAAGAACAAAAATTGTTTTGTTTTTTTTTTTTCCATTTCCCTTGTTCCTTACACAGCTCCTACTTCACAGTAAATAATTAATGGATGATTGTGGTTGTGAATTGAATTAAATAAAGTAATAAGATCATAAACTAGGATGATAGAACTGGGAATAAAAAAGAAGAGAACAGTTATGAAAGGCATTTGCAAAGTTAGAATCAATGTGATTCAGCAGTTGATAGAAAATGATAAGGACAAATTTAGCATTAGAAAATCTTGACACAAGTAAGCAAGGAAATAATAAATACAACTCTGAAAATGTTTTGCATTGAGGGAAGAATACCATACAGGTTTTTCAACAGACAGAAACAAATACCAATCACAAATGTGTAAGAGTTTTCAGAGTGATCAATGCAAATTTCTGCCTTACCTCTAAATATGAAGCTATGGTAAGGTATGAAATTATCTAGGGATTTCGTACAGAATAAAAAAAGAATATTGCTGAAGACAAATCCCCAAGAATACTTTTACTGTACTTAATGTGTGGCTAGTGGAAAAAAGGGAAAAATAGTTTAAGACTACTAATTGCAAAAATTGAATGAAAATAAGTTTTATAACATAAAGCTGCAGATAAATTAAGCTATATTTTTAAAAAAAATACAGAAAAGAACACCACATTAAGCAATTACATCTTAACTCCATAAAAATAAGTGCAAGGGTTAAGTGATTACTTTAAAACCAATCCTCCTTATCATTATTTAGTTTTATTCAAAAGTGTCATAATCCAGAATCTACTTTAACTTAGTCAAGATCTTGACATTCAATCAACTAAGTTCAGTTTAGTTCAGTCGCTAAGTTGTGTCTAACTCTTTGCAACCCCATGGACTGAAGGCTAACCTGTCCATCACCAACTCCTGGGACTTACTCAAACTCATGTCCATCAAATCGGTGATGTTATCCAACCATCTCATCCTCTGTTGTCCCCTTCTCCTCCTACCTTCAATCTTTCCCAGCAGCAGGGTCTTTTCCAATGAGTCAGTTCTTCGCATCAGGTGGCCAAAGTATTGGAGTTTCAGCTTCAGCATCAGTCCTTCCAATGAATATTCAGGACTGATATCCTTTAGGGTGGACTGGTTGGATCTCCTTGCAGTCCAAGGGACTCTCCAGATTCTTCTCCAACACCACAGTTCAAAAGCATCAATTCTTTGGCACTCAGCTTTCTTTATAGTCCAACTCTCACATCCATACATGACTACTGAAAAACCAGAACTTTGACTAGATGAACCTTTGTTGGCAAAATAATGTCTCTCTGTTATGCTGTCTAGGTTGCTCATAGTTTTTCTCCAAGCAGCAAGTGTCTTTTAATTTCAACCCTGCAGTCACCATCTGCAGTGATTTTGGAGCCCAAAACAATAAAGTCTGTCACTGTTTCCATTGTTTACCCATCTATTTGCCATGGGATGATGGGACTGGATGACATGATTTTAGTTTATTGAATATTGAGTTTTAAGCCAACTTTTTCACTATTCTCTTTCACTTTCATCAAGAGACTCCTTTGTTCTTCTTTGCTTTCTGCCATAAGGGTGGTATCATCTGTGTATCTGAGGTTACTGATATTTCTCCTGACAATCTTGAGTCCAGCTTCTACTTCATCCAGCCTGGCATTTCGCATGATGTACTCTGCATATAAGTTAAATAAGTAAATAGGGTGACAATATACAGCCTTGATGTACTCCTTTCCCTATTTGGAATCACTCTGATGTTCCATGTTTGGTTCTAACTGTTTCTTCTTGACCTTCATACAGATTTCTCAAGAAGGGGTCAGGTGGTCTGGTATTCCCATCTCTTTCAGAATTTTCCATAGTTTGTTGTGATCTACACAGTCAAAGGCTTTGGTGTAATCAATAAAGTAGAAGTAGATATTTTTCTGGAATTCTCTTGCTTTTTTGATGATTCAACAGATGTTGGCAATTTGATCTCTGGTTCCTCTGCCTTTTCTAAATCCAGGTTGAATATCTGGAAGTTCACGATTCATGTACTGTTGAGGCATGGCTTTGAATTTTGACCATTACTTTACTAGCAAGTGACGTGAATACAAATGTGCAGTAGTTTGAACATTCTTTGGCATTGCCCTTTTTTGGGGATTGGAATGAAAACTGACCTCTTCCAGTCCTGTGGCCACTGCTGAGTTTTCCAAATTTGCTGGCATATTGAATGTAGCACTTTAAAAGCATCATCTTTTAGAATTTGAAATAGCTCAATTGGAATTCCATCACCTCCACCAGCTTTGTTCAAAGTGATCCTTCAGACATCCCAGGATGTCCGTTTCTAGGATGTCCCAGGATGTCCCAGGATGTCTGTTTCTAGGTAGTGATCATACCATCGTAGTTATCTGGGTCATGAAGATGTTTTTTGTGTAGTTCTTCTGTGTATTCTTGCCACCTCTTAGTAACTTCTGCTTCTGTTAGGTCCATACCATTTCTGTCCTTTATTGAGCCCATCTTTGCATGAAATGTTCCTTTGGTGTCTCTAATTTTCTTGAAGAGATCTCTAGTCTTTCCCATTTTATTTTTCTCCTCTATTTGTTTGCATTGATCACTGAGGAAGTCTTTGTTATCTCTCCTTGCTATTCTTTGGAACTCTGCATTCAAATGGGTATATCTTTCCTTTTTTCCTTTGCCTTTAGCTTCTTTTCGTTTCTCAGCTATTTGTAAGGCCTCCTCAGACAACCATTTTGCCTTTTTCCCTTTCTTTTTCTTGGGGATGCTTTTGATCACTGCCTCATATACAATGTCACAAACCTCCATCCATAATTCTTTAGGCACTCTATCAGATCTAATCCCTTAAATCTATTTGTCAGTTCTACTGTATAATCATAAGGGATTTGATTTAGGTCTTACTTGAGTGGTCTAGTGGTTTTCCCTACTTACTTCAATTTAAGTCTGATTTTGGCAATAAGGAGTTCATGATCTGAGCCACAATTAGCTCCTGGTCTTGTTTTTTGCTGACTGTATAGAGCTTCTCTATCTTCTTTGGCTGCAAAGAATATAATCAATCTGATTTTGGTATTGACCATCTTTTGATGTCCATGTGTACAGTGTTCACCTGTGTTGTTGGAAGAAGGTGTTTGCTATGATTAGTGCATTCTCTTGGCAAAACTGTTACCCATTTACCTGCTTTTTTTGCCCTCCAAGGCCACATTTGGCTGTTACATGGGGTTCTTGAGGCAAAAATAGTGAAGTGGTTTGCCATTCTCTTCTCCAGTGGACCACGTTTTGTCAGAATTCTCCACCGTGACCTGTCTGTCTTAGGAGGCCCTACATGACATGTCTCATAGTTTCAATGAGTTAAACAAGGCTGTGGTCCAAGTGATCAGTTCGATCAGTTTTCTGTCATTGTGGTTTTCATTCTGTTGACCCTCTAATGGATAAGGATAAGAGGCTTATGAGAGCTTCCTGATGGAAGAGACTGACAGGGGAAAACTGGGTCTGATGGGCGGGGCCATGCTTAGTAAATCTTTAATCCAATTTTCTGTTGATTGGCAGGGCTGTGTTCCCTCCCTGTTTTTTGACCTGAGGCCAAACTATGGTGGAGGTAATGAAGATAATGGTGACCTCTTTCAAAAGGTCCCATGCAAGCATGGCTGCACTCAGTGCCCCTGACCCTGCATCTAGGCCACCGCCAACCCATGCCTCCATGGGAAACTCCCGAGTCACCTATGGGGAAGTCTGGGTCAGTCTATTGTGGGGTCACTTCTCCTTTCTCCTGGGTCCTGGTGTGCACAGGGTTTTCTTTGTGCCCTGCAAGAGTCTGATTCCTCAGACCTGTGTAAGTTCTGGAGGCTGTATGGTGGGGTTAATGGCTACCTCCTCCAAGAGTGCTTATTCCATACCCAGGTCTGCTGCACCCAGAGCCCCTGCCCCTGTGGCAGGCCACTGCTGACACGTACCTCTTCAGGAGACACTCAGACACAGTTCTGGCTCAGTCTCTGTGGGGTCTCTGGGTCCTGGCACACACAAGGTTTGTTTGAGCCTTCTGGTGGGTATGGGGTTTGATTTTAAACATGATTTAGCCCCTCCTACCATCTTGCTGAGGTTTCTTCATTGTCCTTGGATGTGGGGTATCTTTTTTGGTGGGATCCAGCATTCTCTTGTTGATGGCTGTTCAGCAATGAGGTGTAATTTTGGAGTTCTCACAGGAGAAGATGAGTGCACATCCTTCTACTTTGCCATCTTATATGATGGACATAACCTGTTAAAACTCCTCCTGAAAGTTCAATATATAAAAGTGAAAATGTCAGCAAGGGCCAATTTATTTCCCTCTCAGTTTTACTCGACTTATTTTCTACCCCTGTCACAATCATAAACACATTGGGAAATTCTGACCTACATTAATGTGCATACTAAAAATTCAAATTTTCTTTTCTTTTGGGATGATAAGAAATCTATTCTTATATTTTAAAAAAAAGTTTAAATGAAACATAGAGTATACATACAATCCTTACATACATCAATGATTTAAAAGAATATTCCTGTAACATACTGACAGAAACAGAACATAATCAGCACTTCAGAAGCCTCCCCCCTTTATCTCCAGTCGCTATCCTGCCATGTTTAATCATGTATGTGTTTGCCTATTTTGAATTTATATAAATAGAGTCACACAGTGTGGACTCCCACATGCCTGGTTTCCTTAACTCAATATTGTGTTTGAGATTCATGCAGAGTATATGTCTCTAGTTTTGGGATATGTACATTTCTATATATCTATTTGGTCAGCCCATGTATATACTTCTGTTGGATATTTAACTAGAAGTCAATTTGATGTGTCATAGGGCATAAATAGGTTGAGACTTAATAGATACTGCCAAAGCATTTTCTAGAGAAGTCAAAATGAACCCTTACCAGCTGTGCATTACAATACTGTTCGCTTCACATTGTTACCCTGTATTTATGTTTGCTTTTTTAAATCTTTTTCATTTTAACCATTCTGGTGGCTGTGGAACAGTCTCCTATTGTGTTTTGAATTCATATTTCTCTTTTAAACACTGAGGTTGAACACATTAGTAAAGATAGGCTGAGCATGTGGCTGTTTCTTTTTACAATGCGTGCCTAATCTCATACTTTTTTATTGATCTATTAAGTTTATATTAATTACTAGTAATTTTATAATTTGGATGCAAGGAATTTGAGAGATACATATATTACAAATGCTTTCTATGTACTCTGTAGCGAGCCCTTTCACTACCTTAATTAGATCTTTTGATGAACACAATTCTTAATTTTGCTGTTCTCCAACTTATGTTCTTTATGGTTACTTATGGTTTTACTTTTTATTTGTATGTTTGTGTGTGTGTGAGAGAGAGAGAGAGAGGGAGAGAGTGCACACACTCAATTTAGGAGTTTGTGTCTATTCGAAGTATTCAAAGGTGAAGAAGTTGTTCTATATTTTCCTCTAAAAACGTTTATTCATTCATCTTTCACATTTAGGTCTGGAATCCTCCTGGAACTAGCTTTTGTATATTGTGAATTGGTTTTTGAGGTTGAAGTCACAACACACACACACACACACACACACACACACATGTAAACTGTCAACATTTTGATACCTTATTGATGTAGAAACTTTGATTAAAAAGACCAGTTTTACCCACAATAGTGCAGTGTCACTTTGTTCATAAATTGGATGATCAAATATGTGTGGATCTCTTCTTGGACACTTTAGTCTGTTTTATTGTCAGTTTATCTACCCCTGAAGTAGTTGTTCTAACTTTATTAGGACACTGAATAGAAGTATCTGTTCTTTTAGCAGATGTTTCTTTTAGTCTCCTTCACCTTCTTCAAAATTTTCTTAACTTTGTCATTTAAATTTCATGATTTTTGTAATAAATTTGATGTATACACAACTATTGTGGATTTTAATGATCTTGTGTTACAATACAGATTGATTTGGTAAAAACTGACAAGTTTATAGTATTGTTTGTTCAAATCAATTTTAAGTCTTCTTAATATATCTAAAACTATTTAAGTACATATGTATATATGTGCGTGTTTATACACATTTTTAAATTAGTTTCCAGCAACATCTTCCATTAGATTTAACCCTAAAAACTTGAATTTTTATGGTTTATAGAAGTTAATGGTTTATAACTATAAATGGAAAAGTTTTCCTGTTCTAGACTAGAAATGTGTTATCGAATTTGATTCCCATAAGCTTGAGAGACTGGCCATGAGGAAAGCTAATGCTTATAGATTTCTAAATTATCTTTCTATACTAATGTTTTTGTGAAAAAATAAAGAAATGTTTTATATTTATTCAGCTAACTTTCCTTCTAAATACCTCTTTAATCTTAACTCTTCTCTCATTTATTCATGAAATAAATAATTAACTAAATAACCACCATGTGCCTTATATCTGGGGCATTTATGCTATATTTAGGCAACTCTTTTCTTCTACATTTACCATTATCACTATCTGACAAACTTTTCTATTATTAAAGTTATCTCTTCAAATTTTCCTCTTCTTTATCTGGATCTTTACTAGGTTGTGATGATTTATTTATTCAACAAATGTTAAGAGCATCATTTGCTATACATTGAGCTGATCTCATTTGTTAGCTGCTGTATGCCAGACCAACATAAAATTTGTCTCTCAAAAGGAGAGTGTTCACCAGTTAAACTCTAATCCAATGAACATCCAGTACATAGAGAATTGTCCTTCATTGTGGATGAGGGTCTTAATAAGACTTGTTTCTGATGGAAAACTGGGTATTGCTTCATGCTTTGGAGCAAGAGTCTGCTGTTCTACTTGGTAAAAGGCCTGAAAAAATATTTTTGAGGAGGGGAATTCCCTGTGACTCTGTCTACTTCACTTTGAAAATTATATCCATTCCCTAATTTTCTACAGTGCCAAAGAAAAAGTGTTAGATATAGTCACACACGTGGTTTTCTTATCATTGCAGGTAGAACCCAAGTCGTTTAAAAAAAACTCTCAGGATATTTATGGAAAGCAATTGTCATAATAAATAAGAATAATAATAAAATGTGGATGGTCTGCGTGGTTTACCTGGCTGTATGTGTAGGGCATAAATTATTGACAATACCCAGAAACATTAGACAAGGACAGAACCACAGGTCGTATTATTATTATTAAGGCCAGAAGTAGTACTAGGAGCAACAGTGGTAGCATTAATTCTCTTTGAATTGTAGAGTTTTATATTAGTTAATATACAATTTATTTTAATCCTTCAAATATCCTCGAGATGCAATCAAGCAGTTTAATATATACAGAAACCCAGGAAACCTTAATAACTTGATTCAATCCTTATAGCTTGTCTCAGGACTAAAGTGCTGGCTGCAATAACTGTCATAAGCAATAGATTACAGCATACATAATAGATGGTATGACACCCTGAAATAAACAACAGTTTTATGATGGTAGAATATATATAACACCTGATGAATCAACTACAGTTTACACCATATAAAGAATAAATTAAGATTAATCTTTAAGACTGGTTGAAAGAAATAACTCATTAAATTACAATATTACTCTACTTTAAGAAAAACAAAATGCTTGATTAGTGTTTGAAACTCCAAGAAACAGAGTGCAAGCAAAGTGAGAAAGAAAATAAGGGGGCATGGACATATAATCATTTAATGTTAATAATATACATTGATTCCACAACAACTGGTTAGCTTTTCCATGTACCTAGCATAATAGTACATACAAGAAATATGGGGATGAGACTCAAGTTACTCTCTAAATAGGCAGCACACAAGTTTAATCTATTTTGACTACTGAAGGAGATAAATATTTTAAAAACAAATTATGCAATAGTGTGTGAAAGTTTAAATCACAAAGTTAAAAATATATTAGAGAAGGGGTACATGTTCATTTGGTCAAATGGTATCCGTAACAGGCTGAATAGTGGCCCTCAAAAGACATTATCCTCTAATCCCTAAAATCTAGAAACAACATTTTATATGGAAAGTTTGTTTTTTTTTTTTCCTTATTCTCAGATGTGACTAAATTGGGGCTTCCCTGGTGGCTCAGATAGTTAAAAATCCACTTAATGGGTTCGCCCCCTGGGTTGGGAAGATCCCCTGGAGGAGGGTATGGGAACCCACTTCAGTATTCCTGGCTGGAGAATCCCCATGGACAGAGGAACCTGGCAGGCTAAATCCACAGGGTCACAAAGAGTTGGAAATGACTGAGGGACTAAAGACAGACCAGCACAGTGACTAACGATCTTGCGATAGAAACCAGTTCAGTTCATTCGCTCAGTCATGTCCGACTCATTGCGACCCCATGAATCGCAGCACGCCAGCCATCCCTGTCCATCACCAACTTCCGGAGTACACTCAAACTCATATGCCTCGAGTTGGTGATGCCATCCAGCCATCTCATCCTCTGTCGTCTCCTTCTCCTCTTGTCCCCAATCACTTCCAGCATCAGACTTTTTTCCAACGAGTCAACTCTTTGCATGAGGTGGCCAAAGTATTGGAGTTTCAACTTTAGCATCAGTCCTTCCAATGAACACCCAGGAATGATCTCCTTTAGGATGGACTGGTTGAATCTCCTTGCAGTCCACGGGACTCTCAAGAGTCTTCTCCAGCACCACAGTTCAAGAGCATCAATTCTTCAGTGATCAGCTTTCTTCACAGTCCAACTCTCACATCTATACATGACCACTGGAAAAACCATGGCAAAGTAATGTCTCTGCTTTTTAATATGCTATCTAATTGGTCACAACTTTCCTTCCAAGGAGTAAGCATCTTTTAATTTCATGGCTGCAATCAGCATCTGCAGTGATTTTGGAGCGCCAAAAAATAAAGTCTGACACTCTTTCTACTTTTTCCCCATCTGTTTCCCATGAAGTGATGGGACCAGATGCCATGATCTTAGTTTTCTTAATGTTGAGCTTTAAGCCAACTTTTTCACTCTCCTCTTTCACTTTCATCAAGAGGTTTTTTTAGATCCTCTTCACTTTCTGCCATAAGGGTGGTGTCATCTGCATATCTGAGGTAATTGATATTTCTCCCGGCAATCTTGATTCCAGCTTGTGCTTCTTCCAGCCCAGCGTTTCTCATGATGTACTCTGCATAGAAGTTAAATAACCAGGGTGACAATATATAGCCTTGATGTACTCCTTTTCCTGTTTGGAACCAGTCTGTTGTTCCATGTCCGGTTCCAACTGTTGCTTCCTGACCTGCATATAGGTTTCTCAAGAGGCAGGTCAGGTGGTTTGGTATTCCCATCTCTTGAAGAATTTTCCACAGTTAATTGGGATCCACACAGTCAAAGGCTTTGGCACAGTCAATAAAGCAGAAATAGATGCTTATCTGGAACTTTCTTTCTTTTTCCATGATCCAGTGGATGTTGGCAATTTGATCTCTGGTTCCTCTGCCTCTTCTAAAACCTGCTTGAACATCTGGAAGTTCACGGTTCACGTATTGCTGAAGCCTGGCTTGAAGAATTTTGAGCATTCCTTTACTAGCGTGTGAGATGAGTGCAATTGTGAGGTAGTTTGAGCATTCTTTGGCATTGCCTTTCTTTGTGATTAGAATGAAAACTGAACTTTTCCAGTCTTGTGGCCACTGCTGAGTTTTCCAAATTGCTGGCATATTGAGTGCAGCACTTCCACAGCATCATCTTTCAGGATTTGAAATAGTTCAACTGGAATTCCATCATCTCCACTAGCTTTGTTCGTAGTGATGCTAAGGCCCACTTGACCTCACATTCCAGGATGCCTGGCTCTAGGTGAGTGATCACACCATCATGATTATCTTGGTCATGAAGATCTTTTTTGTACAGTTCTTCTGTGTATTCTTGCCACCGCTTCTTAATATCTTCTGCTTCTGTTAGGTCCATACCATTTCTGTCCTTTATCGAGCCCATCTTTGCATGAAATGTTCCCTTGGTAACTCTAATTTTTTTTTTTAAGAGATCTCTAGTCTTTCCCATTCTGTTGTTTTCCTCTATTTCTTTGCATTGATCACTGAGGAAGGCTTTCTTATCTCTCCTTGCTATTCTTTGCAACTCTGCATTCAAATGCCTATCTTTTCTTTTCTCCTTTGCTTTTCACTTCTCTTCTTTTCACAGCTATTTTTAAGGCCTCCTCAGACAGACATTTTGCTTTTATGCATTTCTTTTCCATTGGGATGGTCTTGATCCCTGTCTCCTGTACAATGTCACGAACCTCCGTCCAAAGTTCATCAGGCACTCTATCTATCAGATCTAGTCCCTTAAATCTATTTCTCACTTCTACTGTGTAATCATAAGGGATTTGATTTAGGTCATATCTGAATGGTCTAGTGGTTTTCCCTACTTTCTTCAATTTCAGTCTGAATTTGGCAATAAGGAGTTCATGATCTGAGCCACAGTCAGCTTCTGGTCTTGCTTTTGCTGACTGCATAGTGTTTCTCCATCTTTGGTTGCAAAGAATATAATCAATCTGATTTTGGTGTTGACCATCTGGTGATTTTATGTATAGAATCTTCTCTTGTGTTGTTGGAAGAGGATGTTTGCTATGACCAGTGCGTTCTCTTGGTAGAACTCTATTAGCCTTTGATCTGCTTCATTCCGTATTCCAAGGTCAAAGTTGCCTGTTACTCCAGGTGTTTCTTGACTTCCTACTTTTGCATTCCAGTCCCCTATAATGAAAAGAACATCTTTTTTGGGTGTTAGTTCTAAAAGTTCTTGTAGGTCTTCATAGAACCGTTCAACTTCGGCTTCTTCAGCATTACTGGTTGGGGTATAGGCTTGGATTACTGTGATATTGATTGGTTTGCCTTGGAAACGAACAGAGATCATTCTGTCTTTTTTGAGATTGCATCCAAGTACTGCATTTCGGACTCTTTTGTTGACCATGATGGCTACTCCATTTCTTCTAAAGGATTCCTGACCACAGTAGTAGATATAACGGTCATCTGAGTTAAATTCACCCATTCCAGTCCATTTTAGTTCAGTGATTCCTAGAATGTTGATGTTAACTCTTGCCATCTCCTGTTTGAGCACTTCCAATTTGCCTTGATTCATGGACCTAACATTCCAGTTTCCTATGCAATATTGTTCTTTACAGCATCAGACCTTTCTTCAATCACCAGTCGCATCCACAGCTGGGTATTGTTTTTGCTTTGGCTTCCCCTTCATTCTTTATTATTTTTTTTAATTTTTTATTAACAGTTTATAACAAATGGCAAAATCTGTAACTCTGTTCAAAGTTTTAAAAAATTACTTAAGAATAATTTCTTGTATTTCTATGCCACCTTTATAGTTCTGGTTTCTCATTTCTTAATTAGTAAATTCAGCATGCAGTTTCTATCCCAGGCTAATTTATACACTTCTGGAAGAAACGGCCTCTTAAATCCACAGAGTGTTGAGGTGGGGAGCCCCCAACCACGTCAGATTCGTTTCACATATGATAATATACATGTTTCAATCCATTCTCTCAAATTATCCCACCCTCGCCCTCTCCCTCAGAGTCCAAAAGACTGCTCCACACATCCAAGTCTCTGCTGTTGTCTCATATACAGGGCTATCGCTATCCTCTTGCTATATTCCATATATATGTGTTACTATACTGTATTGGTGTTTTAGTTTCTGGCTTACTTCGCTTTGTATAATACACTCCAGTTTCATCCACCTCATTAGAACTAATTCAAATGTATTCTTTTTAATCGCTGAGTAGTACTCCATTGTGTAAATGTACCACAGCATTCTTATCCATTCATCTGCGGATGGACATCTAGGTTGTTTCCATGTCCTGGCTATTATAAACAGTGCTGCGATGAACATTGGGGTACATGTGTCTCTTTCAATTCTGGTTTCCTCAGTGTGTATGCCCAGGAGTGGGATTGTTGGGTCGTATGGCAGTTCTATTTCCAGTTTTTTAAGGAATCTCCACACTGTTCTTTACAGCAATATTGTTCTTTACAGCATTGGACCTTGCTTCTATCACCAGTCACATCCACAGCTGAGTATTGTTTTTGCCTTGGCTCCACCCCTTCATTCTTTCTGGGGTTATTTCTTCACTGATCTCCAGTAGCATATTGGGCACCTACCGACCTTGCAAGTTCCCCCTTCAGTGTTATATCTTTATGCCTTTTCATACTGTTCATGGGGTTCTCAAGGCAAGTATACTGAAGTGGTTTGCCATTCTCTTCTCCAGTGGACCACATTCTGTCAGACCTCTCCACCATGACTCGTCCGTCTTGGGTGGCCCCACAAGGCATGGCTTAGTTTCTTTGAGATAGACAGGCTGTGGTCCATGTGATGAGACTGACTAATTTTCTGTGATTATGGTTTCAGTGTGTCTGCCTTCTGATGCCCTCTCGCAACACCTACCGTCTTACTTGGGTTTCTCTTACCTTGGACTGGGGTATCTCTTCACAGCTGCTCCAGCAAAGTGCAGCCTCTGCTCCTTACCTTGGATGAGGGGTAACTCCTCACAGCTGCCCTTCCTGACCTTGAATGTGGAATAGTTCCTGTCAGCCCTCCTGCGCCCGTGCAGCCACCACTACTTGGACGTGGGGTTGCTCCTCCTGGCATAGGAGTATTATCCTGGATAATTGCCTCTAAATGCAATCACAAATAGTCTTATAAGAGAGCAACAGAAAGAAATTTACAAAGAAGAAGAGACAGTAAAGTGACCATAAAGGCAGAGATTAGAGTGATGAGACTACAAGCCAAAGAATGTAGGAAGTTGTCAGAGTCAGGAGGAGATAAGGAGTATATTTTCCACTAGAGCCTCCTGAGGGAGCATAACCTGTCCATATCTTGATTTTGGCACAGTGAAATTCATTTTCATTCCCTGGCATCAAAAACTGTGAAAAATTAAATTTCTGTTGCTTTAAGCCATCAAGTTTGTGATAGATTCTTACAGTAGCCACAGCATACTAATACAATATACACCAAAAACAACAAGGAAGGTCAGTTAAAAAAAAAAAAAAGAAAGTAAACCCATCTAAACAACTTTAAAGAGGACTAGTTCTTCCTGTCTTTGATATCAATGTCTTTTCTATTTTTGAATTTTCAACTCAGCTTTGAATATGGAGTTTTCTGACCTCTTCTGGATACTCAGAAACCACAGCAGGTTTAAGCTCCAGTTTACCACAGTGATAATAATTGATTGACCATAGCAATAACTAACTAGCTTTTCTCTTTCTTTTTTCCAGAGACTCTGATCCATGATTCTTAGCTCCAAATAGCCTGCTAATCCTGTCTCAAGAACTGAATCAGGGGAGGCCAAATTAAGACACTTTTTCAACTTTATTTTTCTATCACATTATCCCAATAATTAATTTTCACAAAGTAGTCATTCTGTGTAACGGAGAAGACAATGGCAACCCACTCCAGTAGACTCTTGCCTCGAAAATCCCATGGACGGAGAAGCCTGGTAGGCTGCAGTCCATGGGGTTGCTAAGAGTCAGCCATGATTGAGCGACTTCACTTTCACTTTTCACTTTTGTGCATTGGAGAAGGAAATGACAACCCACTCCAGTATTCTTGCCTGAAAAATCCCAGGGACGGCGGAGCCTGGTGGGCTGCCCTCTTTGGGGTCGCACAAGAGTCTGACACGACTGAGGCGACTTACCAGCAGCAGCAGCATTCTGTGTAATATAATCTTAACTGCAGGACTTACAGATAAAATAAGGTAAATGCATTCGAGTTTGAATTTCTAATAAACAATGGACAATAATGAAAGATTATTCATTGTTATTCTGAAACTAAAATTTACCTGGATGCCCTGTATTTTTATTTATTAAATCTGGAAAACATAGAAAAGGCATATGTAGTTTCCAAATATGAGAGACTTGAATGGCAGACAAAGGAGAACTCTAACTTGAAGGCAAATTTTCCTGTAGGAGACTCTTTACAAATTAAGATGTTTTTAAACTACAGTTTCTAATGTGTCATCATAATGTGTAGATTAGTTTACTTTGACCCTGAGTACAACTTGCAATAAATTTGATAGCTTCTTCTACAGTATCTTTTACAAGCTAAACTTGTATTCTCAACTTTTTATTCTTCTTTTATTTTTGATAGTCAATTCTTGATTAGTTAAAAGCATATGTGATGGTTCTGGACTTTGAAACGTTTTGTATGGTTTTATTTCTTGTTTCAGATAAGTTTATAAGCATAGAGGCAGAATTTCCAGACTTTTTTTTACTTTTTAATGTAATGTCTTTCACTTTCACACTTCATATGGTTCTCCTTTGTTTTTGTCTTTCTCACCAGCAAGTTTAAAATTACACAGTAGTTAATAGAACCAGCTATTTTAATTATGAAATTTTGTGTTATTTATTTGCTCCATCCAATACATGTCACTGGCGTTATATTTGCTGTTGTCTTCACCTGGGTCCACTTCAAAGTGAAAGTGATATTTTTAACAGTTTGGAAGCAGTGTTTTAAAGCTTGAAGTTAATTTTAAGAACCATTAAACCCATTAAAGTAAAATACTGCAAGTATTTAATATGATTTCCTCTACCTTTTCCACTCATCAGTTGCATTGTTTTCTCTTCCTGTAAAGTAGTGAAAGTACTTGATAATCTACCTATGGAAGTATTTTAGATACTCTCTGATCAAAAGTGTCTTCCCTCCTAAAATTTCCATATTACTTAATAATTATAATATAATCACTGATTATATAGAGCTTTCTTTTTTGGTGTGAATTTATGCACCTGATTTAAGACTTCCAAAACAACTATATGCTTTTTAGGAGAAAAGTACATGGTTTTGCTTTATCTCATCTTTCTCTGAGCAAAGAAAGAGAAGAACTCCTCTGTGAACTCTCTATCTGTTTAGCAAATGAATAAACGAATACATTTGTGAAATCATGAGAATACCTCAGACTGATTCATGAAATTTGAAAGTATTTTCTATTTTTAATATATGCAATTGTTTTTATATGATGGTAGTTCATATTTTCAGTAATGGTTTCTTATTACGGTTCTGTCAGCTGCATATGTTAAATTAGGGCATTGTCTTTTGATTTATCTTCTAATCAAGCAAAACTTCTCCCACCTTTTGAATCATAATGCAGGAGATTTCTGCTGTCTTGCTAGTTCTAAGATTCTATTTCCTTACTTCTCCACAACTTTTAACATTTTCAAATCCCTTGTCTCACTTCCCACATTTCTTCATTTAAAAGAATCTCTTGACTCAAATAACATTTATGTCCTACAAGATCTCACGTAAACCAAAATAGATCCTCATGAATATCCAAATTACACTGGGGAGAACATTTTTTTTTCCCCTATGCAGTATGTAATTCAACAGAGTAATGATTTGCATGGAAAAGAGAAAGCTAGCAATTTCTCCTCTCTATACATTGGCATCTGGTCCCATCACTTCATGGGAAATAGATGGAAAAACAGTGGAAACAGTGTCAGACTTTGTTTTTTTGGGCTCCAAAATCACTGCAGATGCTGATTGCAGCCATGAAATTAAAAGACGCTTGCTCCTTGGAAGGAAAGTTATGACCAACCTTGATAGTATATTAAAAAGCAGAGACATTACTTTGCCGACCAAGGTCCGTCTAGTCAAGGCAATGGTTTTTCCCGTGGTCATGTATGGATGTGAGAGTTGGACTGTGAAGAAAGCTGATCGCCGAAGAATCGATGCTTTTGAACTGTGGTGTTGGAGAAGACTCTTGAGAGTCCCTTATACTGCAAGGAGATCCAACCAGTCCATTCTAAAGGAGATCAATCCTGGATGTTCATTGGAGGGACTGATGCTAAAGCTGAAACTCCAATACTTTGGCCACCTCATGAGACGAGTTGACTCACTGGAAAAGACTCTGATGCTGGGAAAGGTTGGGGGCGGGAGGAGAAGGGGACGACGGAGAATGAGATGGCTGGATGGCATCACCGACTCTGTGGACATGAGTTTGAGTGTACTCCGGGAGTTGGTGATGGACAGGGAGGCCTGGCGTGCTGTGATTCATGGGGTCGCGGAGAGTCGGACACGACTGAGCGACTGAACTGAACTGAACTGAACATCTGTAATGTTCAGTGTATCTGCATGTAGAAAATTCTTTAACACATTCTCTTAAGACAATGGTCTTTAACAAACATGTTAAAGAGGTTATTTCTGATATGTTATAGATGGGTAACCCTATTCTTAGCAAAGAGAAGGCAGTGTTTTTAACCTGCAGTCAGCTTCCCAGTCTTGCTCACAAATTTCTGCGCTAAAGATGCACAAAGGCTCTTTGGTAGTCCTAGATTTTGTGTGTAATCCAATGTTATTTATGAGTAGAGTTAACAAATAACCAATAAAGTTTAATTGGAAAACTTTAATAATTATTGTTTGAAATTATCTGTGATGATTTCATTTTAATGTTTGAGTTAATAGAAAGGTAACTAACATACGGAGAGTACTGGGATAAAGATCCTCCATTTAATACTTGCAAAAATGCATGAGGCAGGTAATACTATCTTCATTTACAGAAAAGTGACATTCAGAATGGTTAAATGGTATGAAATCAGGTGTCAGAGGAAAATGTGATTCAGTGAAATTCAATCACTTGTCCAGGTAGTGTCAGAGCTAACATTCAAATCCAGGGCCTTGCAACAACAGAAGCTGATATCTGTCTTTCTTGATTTGTTTTTCTGTTTATTTGTTTCATTCATTGTTTTTTCCTAAAAAGTTATGATTTTTAAGATATAATGAAAGATATGAGTATAACACTTGCTCATAAATTTAGATTTTATCTTGTGAGATGTGTTTTGTGATATTTAAATTTTTTATTGATTTTTAAATTTGCAATTTCAACTTTGATTTGCTATGAAGTTTCTGGTATTTGGGCTTCCTTGGTGGCTCAGAAAGTAAAGAATCCTCCTGTGATGCAGGCGACCTGGGTTTGATCCCTGGATCTATAATATCCCCTGGAGAAGAGAATGGCAACCCACTCCAGTATTCTTGTCTGGAGAATTCCCATGTACAGAGGAGCCTGGCAGGCTACACTCCATGGAGTCGCAAACAGTTGGACCTAACAGGACATGACTGAGCTACTAACACTTTCACCTTTCAATTCAGGTATTTGGATGCTTGCTATTATTATTTCTGACATCTAACCATCTACAGTTGTTAGTGGAAGAACACTGATTGAAACCACCCACCCTGGCCAGGCACCACAGTAACCATTTGCATGAGTTTTTTTATGACAGGAGGTCCTGGTAAGGAACAGGGAACTAATAAGCCTCCACCAACCAGAAGAGTTCGGGAAAGGTCAAAAGGAGACACCACCTGTCTGACCACCTCCCAGAATCCTTCTCTCTGGCATCCATCTTGGCTGAACAAGGCGTGCACCACCAGGAAGGACTCTGAGTCAGAATGATTGGCTAAGGATAACCCAGACACTAATCCCATCACCATAAAACCCGACTGCAAGCCATGTGACAGAGCACATCTCCTGGCTTCCCGTACCCTCCTGCTCTTCATCCGGGCACCCTTTCCCAATAAAATCTCTTGTTTTGTCAGCACATGTGTCTCCTCAGACAATTCATTTCTGAATGTTAGACAAGAGCCCAGTTTCGGGCCCTGGAAGGGGTCTCCTTTCCTACAATACAATCAATTTTGATTATATGGACTTCGTGTTAAAGAATATAATCTGTAAAACTGTGGTCTTTTTGATTTACTGGAGTGTCTTCAAATTTTGTGCATGAGAAATCAACATGAATTTATAAGGACACTGAAAACAAAGGACTTTCATATGTGTACTTGATTTTGCTAATGTCTGTGTACCTTTATTTTTTGTTTTATTGCCAAAATTATTCCTTTAAACCAATACATTTCTATCAATTTCATATCATAAGCTTTGCATTTATAACAGTTGTTTTTAATATATTTGAGACTATTTTTTAAACAAAGTGTCATGATATTATAGATTATCATTATAAATCTTCTGCTCCATTAAAGTCATTTTCTTTGTACGTCAATTATTTTGTATTAATACTCATAATTTAACTTTGCCATTTAAAAATTTTCCAGCTACTAATTTCAATAGGCAGTGCATGATTTTGCTTATAGGAATTTTTTGCAATTAATATCATTCTACAGTAGGTAAGTACATTTTAAATTCTGTCAGGGAGATTTTTTTATATTAAAATAAAAATTAATTATAAAGTAAGCATATGCCATATAACTTCAAAAACACTGAATAGCATTAAGAACAAAAATATTCTCTTTGCATGAAGCTCATTTATTTAAACTGATCAAAATTAGAATTATTTTGAGCCTCTGAACCAATTGGCTTACACAATACAATTGAATGTATATTCATGTAGGTTTTGTTTTTTTTTTTAGCAAGGTGAAATACATACTTTGCTCTAGAATATTCTTTTATTTTTTACTTAGCAGCATATCAATGCTGTTCATTCATACTGATACACATAGTCCACCCCATATTTTTAGTATCATGAAATATATGACAGGGACATGATTTAGTCCCTCAAAAACTAATATATATTTGAATACTATTATGTATTTTTGTACATATATTCTTATATTATGATGCTTTTATTTTTATCAGCTCTATTTTTAAAAAGTGGACTTGATTAATGAAAATACATATAAAGTTTTCTTAACTAATATAACCAAAATGCTTGCCCTCTTCCAGAACAGCATTTTGCAGTTCACAATCCAGTCAACGGTATGATGCCTACTATAACATTTTCTAAAGTACTGTACATTTTTACCCACTTTAAATTTCTCCACTATAATAGGAAACTGGTGTTTTAGGTTACATTCCTAATTACTAATTTGGTTGAATGCATACCTATATTTTAGTGGCCTGTTCGTATTTTTAACACTTTTTTTGAGTTAATCATTCCCTGGTGGCTCAGATGGTAAAGAATCTGCCTGCAATGCAGGAGACCCTAGATCTATCCCTAGGTTGAGAAGATCCTCTGGAGAAGGGAATGGCTACTCTCTCCAGTATTCCTGTAGCCTGGTGGGCTATAGTCTATGGGTTCACAAAGAGTTGGACATGACTGAGCAACTAAGCACACACATATATCTTAAAAAATATATACATTATTCTTTTTATGATATATATATCTAATATTTTACATATCTTTCTCCTAATTCATTGTGTATACACATATTTAAACATTTATTCAACTAAATCATTTAACATTTTCAAGTACCTGTGTTTTCTATATTTTTATACTGTCATATTTAATTTATGCATACTCATAACTCTTGTTTGATATTTGTCTCTGTCATTATTTAAAGATTAATACTGTTCGCTTGTTTGCACTTTCATTCCTTGAACCCACTTCAATAAAATCTAGCTACAGTTCTTTTCAGAACAGAATCAAGTTACTCTTTCTACTTCAATCCCACTAATGGTCACAGTACTATTATTTTATAAATACTTATTATATTATAATAATTAATAAGGACTTCTCAGGTGGTGAATCCTCCTGTCAATGCAGGAGATGCAAGAGACGCTGGTCGGATCCTGGGGTGGGGAAGATCCCCTGGAGGAGAAAATGGTGACTTGCTCCAGTCTGTTTGCCTGGATAATCCCATTGACAGAGGAGCCTGGTGGGCTACAGTCCACGGGGTTGCAAAAGTTGGACACGACTGAGCGACTGAACTGAACTGATACTGTTTATCGGAGATGGCAATGGCAACCCACTCCAGTACTCTTCCCTGGAAAATCCCATGGAAGGAAAAGCCTGGTAGGCTGCCATACATGGGGTCGAGAAGAGTCGGACACGATTGAGTAACTTCACTTTCACTTTTCACTTTCACGCATTGGAGAAGGAAATGGCAACCCACTCCAGTGTTCTTGCCTGGAGAATCCCAGGGACGGCGGAGTCTGGTGGGCTGCTGTCTATGGGGTCGCACAGAGTCGGATATGACTGAAGCGACTTAGCAGCGGCAGCAGTAGATACCATTTATACTTAAATGTATGGCAACTGAAACTACTGACAATTTTTTTTAAAGGAAAGCATTAACTAGATACTTGGATATAACCAGAAAATTATAGCATATTTTATTGAATATAGTATTAGTCACTTAGTCATGTCTGACTCTTTGCAACCCCATGGACTGTAGCCCACCAGACTCCACTGTCCATGGGATTTTCCAGGCAAGAATACTGGAGCGGGTTGCACATCCTTCTCCAGAGGATCTTCCCGACCCAGGGATCAAACCCTCCTCTCATCTCCTGCATTGCAGGCAGATTCTTTACTGTCTGAGCCACCAGGAAAGCTTTCTTGAATATAACAGTACCCCCAAAATAAAAACCTTCATTTTCCTCAGGAAAAGATCCCAATGTATAGAATACTATTAAATGTCTACTTGGAAGGTTAATTTACTAGGTTAGATCATTTATTTGGGAAATGTGTGTTTAATTTACTAGTTGAGATAATTTATTGGGGAAATAATTAACCTTAAATTTGATCATACATGATGTTTACTGAAATAAAGTCTTTTAATATGCTATTAGCATCAGAATTTCCTTATGCATTTTCCTTTTGATAATTTCTTTGATTTATTTTCAATTGTTTTCTAATGGTGGCAAATATGAGGGCATCATTATACTATTGAGTTGGCTAACTAATCCATTTGGGTTTTTCCATAATATCTTACAAAATGAACCTTTTGGCCAATCTAATATCTAAGACCTTGAATATGTGAGAATGTTTGTTAGCTTCAAAGGTACAAGTTTACTGAAATTGGGATTCTTGAATAGTCTATTTTTCTTCAGAGTTCTGAAGCTCTAATGTTCCATTTATTCTAGCTCTTCTAAGATGATTCAACTTGTTCTTTTTCTTGTAAATTGAATTTTTGCTTCTTGAATTATTGGAGATTACTTTGTTGTGGTTGCTTGAAAATTCCAAAGAAATATAATTTAGTGAGAGTCTCTTGATTATGTTTGAATGACATTATGTATTTAAAATTTTCAGTCATAGTTCTTTCTTTTTAAATCAGGAACTATTTCTTTAATTATTTTTGCAATTTAGTCCCATTGTCTCTAAAGTTCCAGCTTTGATCTCTGCCTTTATTCATTTAATAGTATCGGGGAAATGAAAATGAGCAAAACAAAATCACTGTGAGAGGCAGTGTCTTATTTTTGCCTGGAGGAGACAGAAAAAGCAAGAATTATAGGTATGATAGCTGCAATAGGAACTCTGTCTCCATCTTACACAACATTTCTGCATCTGTATTTGCAAATATGGTATGCTTCCCCATTGCATTTCATTGCCACTTCTAGAATATTTTCTTCTTCTTTTCCCTAATAATGCCCATCTTTATTTGCTTATATTTAGACTATGCTATTTACATTACAATCACCACCTACCTTCTAGAATATTTCTGATTTCTCAAAGATACCCTAGATTATGTCCCTCGCCATAAGACTGCTTCTCGTTTAGTTCTTAATGAATTCAATACCCCAAAAGACAAGCCTTCTCACTTTCTGGCTTCTTACTTGAACACCTCTTCACCAATGATGTTGACTTTCATTCTACTTCAGTTACATATTCATGAACATGAATATACTCTAAACTTTGTCCATATGGTAATCATTATTTCAGTGTCAGGTGTCCATTCTCCACCTTTACCATCCATCTTCCAACTCATTCTACATTCTAGTCTTTTGACTACAACAGTACGTTGACCCCATTGGAAGTGAGAAATCATCATTTCTATGAACTTTCTTCTGTTCCTTATCTGTCCCTATGTTGAGACTTCTCTCACCACCTAGACCTAAATCAACTCTCAATATTCAACTAATTATGTTGAATATGACCATGTCTGTCTTACTACATGTGTGTCTTGCTCTATCATACCTGCTTAACAAAATCCTGCTGCTGCTGCTAAGTCACTTCAGTCGTGTCCGACTCTGTGTGACCCCATAGACGGAAGCCCACCAGGCTCCCCTGTCCCTGGGATTCTCCAGGCAAGAACACTGGAGTGGGTTGCCATTTTCTTCTCCTAACAAAATCCTAACCCTGATTAAAAACTGGTGCAGTTGAAGTTAACCTGGAGGAAAATATATAGCCGTAAAGATTGATACATAAAATTTCTGGCTGTTTTCCTCACTGTGTCTTTAGCTTCTTAGTCAACATATTATATATTTAACTGGTTTGTTTAGTCTTCTACTTCCCAGGTGGCTATTCTATTCATTCTCTTATCTCTTAAAAGTTTCAATACCATTTCAATCTCACTTCAGCTTAGACGTGTTATTTTACTGAGAAAAATAGATTAGAAATTCTGCAAGCTTTGCTCATCACCTTCATCTAACCTTCATAGCATCTGAAATGCAAGCCTTTCCTCCATCAGCCCCTTTGTACTAAATTGTCTGTGCATCTAAGGACAAAGATACCACATTTGCCCTTTCCATATGTATTCAAAGACGTGGATTCAGCATGCTTCCCTTCTCTCTCCAGCATAATCAATGTCTCTTCTCTTTGTTAAAGCATACCCATCTTGTGTTCATTAAACATGTTAGTATCACTCCCAACCTAAAAGCATGAATAACACATTTCTTGACCTCACATTTTTTCTGGTTATAATTTATTCTCAATCCCCATTTTCAGCAAAGCTTCTCACAATATTTGTCTATCTTCAACACAGTACACAAAAGATGCTCTGAAAATGCAAACTACACCATATTCACTCTTCCAATGGTTTCTCAACTCACTCAGAGTAAAAGCTCAAGTCCAAACAATGTCCTAAAAGGTTCTACATCCTCAGTCCCCACTCATGACCCTGACTTTACTTTCTACCACTCCATGCTTGCAGGGTCCCCAGCAGCCACACTTGCTTCACACTGCTGTCACTCAGGCCCAGTCCGCTCTCACTCCAGGTCCCCCATGTACACAGCACCAACCATGTATATGATTCACTCCTCACTCCTCATAAATAATTTTCTAGCATCATCATCTCACAAAGACTTCCTCCACCCAGCCTATTTAAAATGGAAATTCCCATAATATTGCTTGTACCCTTTGTCTCATTGATATTTTTTCTCTGTAAATTGAGTACTTTCTATTATATCATAGGCTATTTATTTATGTAGTCAGTTAGTTAGTTGCTTAGTTCCCTGCCTTCTTCCAAAACAGTGCAAATTTTAAAAGACAAATGTTTTGGGGTTTATTCAGTGTGGTAATTTCAACACAGAGGCGTTGTTTGGTTCATGCTATGTGCTCAATGACTTGTTTATTGAATGAATGAAAAAACAAATGGAAATAATCTCCCAGACATAGACACTTAATTCCCATCAGCTATATTGCTTATATATTTTCACAAAGGGGCTTCTAGAACAATACACGTCATTGTGGCTCCCTGGTGTTGTGGGCAAAGTCCATTTGCTGCAGATAAAGTATTACAAGAATCCAAAGTGCATGGCAGAAGCTCAAATTTGAGCATGCTGGTCAGTCATTGCAGGAAATGTAGCCTTAGACAAAGAGTTAGAGAAAGACATGCCCTGTCATCTGCTGTGCTGGAGGTTTCTAATCTCCCACTAGAGACTTCCAAGGGCAGACTCCAGTTTAAAAAAAACAAAAACAAATCAAACAAGAGCAGGAGAAACACAGCTTGCCAAAGGAATTAATAGATCCTTTGACATAAATCTTACATTAGGTAGACAAATAAGGCAAGTGTGAGAAACAGATCTGAGGACAAAACTGTACAGGGCCAGAACACCATTGTTCTAAGACAGTCGAAAAGTGAGTTGCAGGAGGCAGCTAGAGAGCTATTCTCCAGTAACTACCTTGCCAGGAAATTTATAATGGGCTTGACATTCTTACCCATGAATAAAATATGTTCAACATGAGTTAGATTACCTCAGGAACAGAGGACCAAAATACATATTTGAAAATATAAGTCTTTTGTAATTATGGTCAGATGTGCAGTCTGAACTCTATATGTCTTTCATGGTAAAATTGAAGTCACCCCACACTAGTTTTAAGTGACTCAAAGAAATCCATTTGGACCTTGCAGCATTTCTTCTTTAAAGGAACACTGTAGTACTTTAAAGTTAATTGAGACCTTGGAGTTTATTTCATCTCACCCACAGTCAATGTACAATAATCTAAAAATCAAAGTCAAACTCCAAACTTCCCCATGTCCTCTTGAGATCCTTCAATCTATAAAGGACTAATGCATAAAGATTCTCCAGGTTGATTCAGAACGGATTATAACGATTTTAAGGATTAACACTCATGAATAAAAGTAAAACAGCCACTCTTAAAATTCACCAGTTGCTGTCAGGCATTATCACAGAATTGTCAATAGGAAAACTGCATCCAACGATTGTGGTCATTTTACAACTTATTCATATTTTTATCTCCTATAGATCACCTTTCTGTCAAGGATGTTAGATGACTGGATAAATAGATACAAAAGGAATAGCCTTTGTTGATACTCATTTTTTTATCAACAAAATTTGTAATCACAAAGGAAAATGGAAAGGTATGCTAGAGTATGTTTGGGTGTGCTGTATGCTGTTGGAACATAAAAGATAATAAAAACTGATCAGAGATTCAGTGGCAGGACGCTGATCAACTGAAGCATGCTAGGAACTGAACTGACCTATGAGGCAGTTAGATGAATGCAGTGTACTGTGATAACCAAGAAACCTAATCCTGTTTCTGCATTTTAGTGTGTATGATGACTGTTTAATCTACTTATGAGTACATGCTATTAAAAAATTGAATCTCTATCAAATACACACTTTACTTTGTCTTCCATAACATGTTTTTGAAATTATTTTACATTTGATTCCTCGCTAGAAAAGACTGAATCTGAAATGGAATACTTCATATTATGAGATTATAAATTAGAGACAGTACTCTCTGTTTGATGTAATTGACTGTAGTTTCTAAAAAGAATGACATTTTCTCTATGAAGCAGTGTATCTACCAGAGATACACACAAGGATGTATATGCACATGGGATATGGTTAAAAATGTGATTTATTCTGGTGAAAAACTGGAAACAACATAAATATTCCAAAAATAAAAGATAATAGGATGGTAAAATAAACAGCAGTTTATATGTATAAATAATGCTATACTCTTTCATGGAACATCCTTTCTTCTGGGTCTGTTTTTATAATGGGGAGTGGCCGCAAAAGTAATTTTCTTTTCTGAACATGTTTGCACACACCTCCCTGAATGATCAGCTTTGAAAAAAAAAAAAAAACACATTCAATCGATCCTTCCATCTTCTCTTTGCAAAGTAAACCTGTCATGTGACTGTTTATGTTCACAATTCTTTCATTTCATAAATCAAAAAAGATGCTATACCTCCATGATATTCAGGGATGAATACTACCAACAATAGAGTATTCATAAATTTACCTGGTTACCAATCTAGAGGCAGTTTCCCCTATCAGATTATCAGGAATACAGATGTGTGATTTCCATCTGCCTATCTTCCCCATTTGTTCATCTTTCAATTGGTTCTGTCTTTAGAAAGAAAGAGTAGGGCTTTTTCTTTTCTTTTTTTTTTCAATTTTAAATCTTAAAGAGCTTATGCACCAACTAGGAACACTGAAAAGTAGACAAAAGCTGCAATTTATATATCAAAATCTGTCATGAATATTGTAATTCTTACTATACTTGAAGCTTTAGATTTTGTATCTTTTGGTTTCGTTTGGTTTTAGCTTAACAAAGCACAGATACAGAATATGACTCAAACCCATGTATAACTTAATAAATTATTATAAGATAAACAGCCTTATATGCTCAGCCAGATCCTGCCCTGGAATAGTCAGCAGAACTTCACTGGCCACCTTAGAAGTTCTCTGTATCCCCATCTTAATCAAAGACCCTTGTCACCCACCAAAAATAACAACCATCAGCTTTTATAATATTGCTTCCATGAATTTCTTTACACTTATATTGCTCAAATATATATCATTTAGCATTAATAGCATAGTCTTCCATTGTTATAACTTGTTATATTTCAATTCTGTTATTAAACTTCAGATTCTCCTTAATTACTTTGTTTTTCATAGAGTTCATCTGTTTATGACTTGAGACTTGTCATGCATAGAGCTGCCCATTATCTAGATTTTGTGGTTTGGATATTCATCATGCAGTTCAGCATGTCCATGTGTCCCCTGAATTAATTTCACATTGGCAGCCTGATGCATATATTCAAGCAGACACTAGACGTGGTGTGACCGTAGGATATAAAACCTGTCTTTCTCTCTTTTTATGCAAGCAGCTCAATGATGATGCTCAATACCTACATCTATTTACCAAGCTGCAAAACAGTAAAATGTTATACAAAATAAACATAGACAGTGTGTTAAAAAGCAGAGACATTACTTTGCCAACAAAGGTCCATCTAATCAAAGCTATGGTTTTTCCAGTGGTTGTATATGGATGTGAGAGTTGGACCATAAAGAAAACTGAGTGCCAAAGAATTGATGCTTTTGAACTGTGGTGTTAGAGAAGATTCTTGAGTGTTCCTTGGACTGCAAAGAGATCCAACCAGTCAATCCTAAAGGAAATCAGTCCTGAATATTTATTGGAAGGACTGATGCTGAAGCTGAAACTCCAATACTTTGGCCACTTGATGCAAAGAACTGACTCATTGGAAAAGACCCTGATGCTGGGCAAGATTGAAGGCAGGAAGAGGAGGGGACAACAGAGGATGAAATGATTGGATGGCATCACCAACCTGATGGACATGAATTTGAGCAAGCTTTGGGATTTGTTTATGAACAGGGAACCCTGGCATGCTGCAGTCCATGGGGAAGCAAACAGTTAGACATGACTGAGAGACTGAACTCTAGTGAACTGAAACTTTAAGTACTCACTTAACTTTAAGAAATGGAAATGTGCTGTTGCTTAGAAAAAAATCTCTCTACAAATCAGAATCCTAACTTTCCAGTCAAAAACCAGCACTCTGTGAAGAGAGGACTATGGGAGATATCATGAACTGTATATCATGAATCTCCAGATTGGGATCTATATTTTCATTGGATGATATTGTTTTCTGAACTCACAATGAGAGGTGGCCTTACTTTTTATGGCTTTTTACTTTTTACTTTATGGTGGCTTACTTTTTACTTTATGGCTGTCTGCAAAGTCCACTAGAGCGGACAGTGACTTGCCATGAACAGTGGTCTACAAATCAAACACTATAATTTATTTCTGTATTAAAAGACTACTGACAGTTGGTTCAGAAAGGTGTTTTTTTTTTTCAAATTAAGTACTAGCATAGTATATTAAATAACCAAATCCTTGCTGTACTTATACACACAGAGTTCATCAAAGCTTCTTAAAACTTAAAATCTATTTTCAGAAGAAAATTCATGACACATTTATTCCTATTAATAGATACATTTCTTTATATCTTACCATATGAAAATGGTATTGTGCATATTATAACGGAATGTTTGTATACACATATGAACATGAACTACTTTTTCTTGGGCTAAATTAAATGAAATTATTTTAACATAGATCATAAGATTGATCTGTTTTATTTTCAATGTTAATAAAATGTGAATAAAAGTAGATCATCATATGCTGAATTATTAACAATTTTCATATGCCTTTCAAAGACATTTGTGTTAAAATAAAAGCCTAATGTGTTCAACAAAATTCACAAGTAAAAAAACTATGAAATTAAGCTCAAGGAAAAAAAAAGATCTCTGAGTCAGCCTCTAGTACAATTATGAGATATGAAGGAATAAAATTTCATTTTCCCTTCATATGATATTAATATATGAGTATGATTCTGATTACTAAGACTGTAGTTACAAAGATTTACTAAAGTCTTGAGTGTGCTTAGTCACTCAGTCATGTGTGACTCTTTGTGACCCCATGATCAGTAGCCCACTAAGCTATTCTGTCTATGGAATTCTCCAGGCAAGAATACTGGAGTGGGTTGTCATTTCCTTCTCCAAAGTCTTGAGTAGTTTGCTAAAAAGTTGACTCTATATTATAAAAACAATGAGTACTGTCTGTGGAATAAAATTTTTGGCAATAGACTTTAGAGGAATTTTCTTGCATATTGACAAATGAAGGAGGTAATTTAGAAAGTCTTCTCAAATATACTGCTTCCCATATACTATTATAATATACCTGAAAACATACTAAGTATAAAGAGCCTTATAGTGAGAGTTCCACGTGCAATTAACTTATTTAGAAGAGAGTATTATGTTATTTTTGGCTTATTTATCCTCAAACATCAAACTTCCTTCAAGATGTTATCATCATGTATATGGGCACCATTATATACCTAAATTCTACTTCAGTTCAGTTCAGTTCAGTCTCTCAGTTGTGTCCGACTCTTTGCGACCTCATGAATCACAGCACGCCAGGCCTCCCTGTCCATCACCAACTCCCGGAGTTCACTCAAACTCATGTCCATCGATGCCATCCAGCCATCTCATTTTCTGTCGTCCCTGTCTCCTCCTACCCCCAATCCTTCCCAGCATCAGAGTCTTTTCCAGTGAGTCAACTGTTCACATGAGGTGGCCAGAGTATTGGAGTTTCAGCTTTGGCATCAGTCCTTCCAATGAACACCCAGGATTGATCTCCTTTAGAATGGACTGGTTGGATCTCCTTGCAGTATAAGGGACTCTCAAGAGTCTTCTCCAACACCACAGTTCAAAAGCATCAATTCTTCGGTGATCAGCTTTCTTCACAGTCCAACTCTCACATGACCACGGGAAAAACCACAGCCTTGACTAGACGGACCTTGGTTGGCAAAGTAATGTCTCTGCTTTTTAATATGCTATCAAGGTTGGTCATAACTTTCCTTCCAAGGAGTAAGCGTCTTTTAATTTCATGGCTGCAATCAGCATCTGCAGTGATTTTGGAGCCCAAAAAAAATAAAGTCTGACACTGTTTCCACTCTTTCCCCATCTATTTGCCATGAAGTGATGGGACCAGATGCCATAATTTTAGTTCTCTGAATGTTGAGCTCTAAGCCAACTTTCTCACTCTCCTCTTTCACTTTCATCAAGAGGCTCTTTAGTTCCTCTTCACTTTCTGCCATAAGGGTGCTGTCATCCGCATATCTGAGGTTATTCATATTTCTCCCAGCAATCTTGATTCCAGCTTGTGCTTCTTCCAGCCCAGAGTTTCTCATGATGTACTCTGCATATAAGTTAAATAAGCAGGGTGACAATAAACAGCCAAGACATACTCCTTTTCCTGTTTGGAAGCAGTTTGTTATATTGTAATTGCTCAATCAATTCTTATTCTATTTAATGATGTCTTTGTATAAATCCAAGGAAAAGAAAACATATTAACTTCTTCTATGATGTAACTGTGGAGAATTTTAACAATAATTTGCAGTACAAATACATTTTATATTATAAATTTATATCAGCCAAACCGTCATGAGATTATGCATTTATTTATTGCAAGGTAAGTTTGCCTTTTGACGTTAACTGGTAGAATTTTTCTACAAGTCCTCATGCACACACCAAAAATACTAGTACTCTCATGTTTTGTGGTACTACTGTTATTGTATTAATATGAGTTACAATTAATATTTTCAAAAATAGTATTCTTTTTTTTCTCATTAACCTTTTTATTTTTTAATGGGTCTCAAATTCTGTGACAGAATTTTGATCAAGTTGCTTTCATTAAAATTTACTGAATTTAAAAACTAATAACTTAAAACTGCCACACACAAAGCATATGGTCCACAAAACATTCTCCTTTCTTTCTGAAGGGTTTACGATGCATTATTATCATTAACAAGTCTTTTACTATTAAATTTAAATGGCCAGTTGAGACAAAGAGTTCTGAGACAATTCTTTCACCACTGATTAAGACTGGGGTGGCAGGTATTGGGGATAATATTCATTTAGCCTTCTGAGCATTCTGGGGAGATTTGATGACCTTGCCAGCTCCAGCTGCCTTCTTGTCCACTGCTTTGATGACACCCACAGCAACCGTCTGTCTCATATCATGCACAGCAAAACGGCCCAGGGGAGAAGAGTCAGAGAAACTCTCTACACACATGGGCTTGCCAGGAACCATATCAACAATGGCAGAATCACTAGATTTTAAGAATGTAGGGCTGTCTTCCAGCTTTTTCCCAGAATGATGATCAATTTTCTTCAGCTCAGCAAACTTGTAAGCAATGTGAGCTCTTTGAAAATCCAGCACAGGTGCATATCCAGCACCGATTTGGCCTGGATGGTCCAAAATAATCACCTATGCTCTGAAGTCAGCTGCTTCCATTGATGGGTCAGTTTTGCTGTCAACAACCACATTGCCAGTGACAAACATCTTTGACAGACCTGTTCTTGACATTGAAGCCCACATTGTCCCCAGGAAGGGCTTCACTCAGTGTTTCATGGTGCATTTCTACAGACTTCACTTCAGTTGTTTCATTGACTGAAGCAAAGGTGACCACCATGCCAGGTTTGAGAACATCAGTCTCTACTTGACCCACAGGGACAGTACCAATACCACCAATTTTATAGACATCCTGAAGGGACAGACATAAAGGTTTGTCAGTTGGGTGATTGGTGACAGGATGCAATCCAAAGTTTCAAGAAGTGTGGTTCCATTGGCATTGCCATCCTTATGGGTGATTTTCCACCCCTTGAACCATGGCATGTTAGCATTTAGCTCCAGCATGTTGTCACCATTCCAGCCAGAAATTGGCACTAAAGCTACTGTGTCAGGGTTGTAGCTGATTTTCTTAATGTAAGTGCTGACTTCCTTAACAATTTCCTTGTATCTCTTCTGGCTATAATGTGGCTTAGTGGAATTCATTTTGTTAACTCCAACAATCAGTTGTTTCACCCCAGAGTGTAAGCCAGAAGGCATGCTCATGGGTCTGCCCATTTTTGGAGATATGGTTTCAAATGCATCAACACCAGCAGCAACAATCAGTACAATGTCCACATGTCCATTGTTTTAGTCTGCATGTCTATTTCTCCTCCTAGTTAATTTTAGTTATTTAATGTATTACTGCAAAAAATATTTGCTGAGCATCCATCATAGACTCCAGGCTGTCATAGGTTCAGGAGACACAGTGGTGCACAGACAGACATGGTTCCTGCTCCCTTGTGGGTAAGACATTACCAGTGGCCAAAGATGGGAGGGATATTTTGAGCTTCAATAAAAATAATCGTAGTTAACCCATTCAGTTTGTTTAAATTCATAATATAAGGATGGTAAGGAACTAATTCATTATCTAGACAATTAGATAGATTAAAGGAAAGTATAGCAAATAAACAATAAACCTAAGGTTTAGACTTTGATAAATGGATATGAAAAAAAGAAATTTGGCTATGAAAAGATTATAACTTGAGTATAAAAAATAGGCTTTTACTTCTCTCTGTGAAATTCTGTTGCTTTAACCATAAACAATTAATATGGATGAGAATCCCAGAGTTTCACTTCTGAAATTAAAAATAAAAGAAACCCATATTTTTAGGATTTGGGTTGTAAATTACCAGCACACAATAGTTTCCTTTTAACTAAAAGCAAAATCAATCTAGCCTAATAAAAATGTCAATATTGGTATGTTAACCTTTATCTGGTTATTTGACAAATAAAAGTATTCTCTCCTGATATTGGAATAATTAGACGTTTCAAAAATAAAGTTTGTTTAGGAAAGATACAAACTAAAAGAGATATAGGCAGCATGGATTTGTAATATCAGAATCAATATAATTCTACAACAATTTGCCATAGAATTACTCTTCATATAGCAATTAAAAACTCAAAGAAATGTCCATGATTTAAAGTATATCAAACCTATAATTCACAGAATTTTCTTGTAAAAACAAACAATAATATTAACAAACTTAAGTTAGGTAATATAATATCCTCTTCATTATCTGATTGCCTAAAGTTAATTTTATTTTCTAAAATTATAAGATGTACTTAATAAAATGCTCTGAATGAAAAACAATAGAACTATAAATATTTTTGTGGTAAACAATAAAATAGCTAATATAAGAAGGTCAACAATATAAAATGTTCTTGGTTTATAATTCAAGATATTTACTAGTTCTATTCCTGCAACATTGCAAAGGTGCTATTATTGTCATGTTGAGATTACTAACAAAATTTTTACAAAACTTTCTAATAATATTTACAAAATTTTCTCAGAGTTACTAGCTAGAAAGAAGTTGACTCTTAAATTAAAAATTCTTAGACTTTTTTGGCCAGTCCCCATAGAATACAGCTCTGTCCTGCCAATCATCTGTGATTAAACATCTAGTGGTGGTGCACATTCTCAGGACAATGGGACATTTAAACCCATACTGTGCCATCCCCTGTCAGCTACAATTGCTGGTATAGTAACTATTGCTTTATCAAAAGTCTTCCCATTCCCATGAGCTCCTTAGTCCCATGCTATTCATTTATAGTAATTCAAGTTCTTTCCCCTACCCCCAGGTTAGGAGCTGTAGTTTTAAAGTCCTAGATATAGTTTAAAGGATGCCTATTCCACCACACTAGTTAAAGCTGAATTCCCTCTAAAACAACTGCAATTGCTTCTATTCAAAACACTGCCTATTTATAACAAGCATAACAATTTTTCATGCTGTTTAAATACTCATCCAACTAATACTTAAAAGATCTAGGGGATTTCAAAACAAACAAACCCTCTGGGACAACCCTTGGAAACAAGTATAGAGTTCCACGCAAATGTTATTTGTCCCTAAAATCAAACACATCCTTGAAAAACAGCACCAGGAAGAATCTTAGAGTGGTCAACCCTTTGACCCTACACTTCAGCTAGACCCCTAGATGTACTGGCCTTACCCAGAATTTTTCTGTGGCAACTTCATAATCCAGGTAACAATAACGATAACCTATATGCACTCAATATGCCAGCAGATTTGGAAAACTCAGCAGTGGCCACAGGACTGGAAAAGGTCAGTCTTCATTCCAATACCAAAGAAAGGCAATGCCAAAGAATGCTCAAACTACCGCACAATTGCACTCATCTCACACGCTAGTAAAGTCATGCTCAAAATTCTCCAAGCCAGGCTTCAGCAATATGTGAACCGTGAACTCCCAGATGTTCAAGCAGATTTTAGAAAAGGCAGAGGCACCAGAGATCAAATTGCCAACATCCGCTGGATCATGGAAAAAGCGAGAGAGTTCCAGAAAAACATCTGTTTCTGCTTCATGACTATGTCAAAACCTTTGACTGTGTGGATCACAATAAACTGTGGAACATTCTGAAAGAGATGGGAATACCAGACCACCTGACCTCCCTCTTGAGAAACCTGCATGCAGGTCAGGAAGCAACAGTCAGAACTGTACATGGAACAACAGACTGGTTCCAAATAGGAAAAGGAGTATGTCAAGGCTGTATATTGTCACCTTGTTTATTTAACTTATATGCAGAGTACATCATGAGGAATGCTGGGCTGGAAGAAGCACAAGCTGGAATCAAGATTGCCGGGACAAATATCAATAACCTCAGATATGCAGATGACACTACCCTTATGGCAGAAAGTGAAGAGGAACTCAAAAGCCTCTTGATGAAAGTGAAAGAGGAGAGTGAAAAAGTTGGCTTGAAGCTCAACATTCAGAAAACAAAGATCATGGCATCTGGTCCCATCACTTCATGGGAAATAGATGGAAAAACAGTGGAAACAGTGTCAGACTTTATTTTTTTGGGCTCCAAAATCACTGCGGATGCTGATTGCAGCCATGAAATTAAAAGACGCTTACTCCTTAAAAGGAAAGTTATGACCAACCTTGATAATACATTGAAAAACAGAGACATTACTTTGCCAACAAAGGTCCGTCTAGTCAAGGCTATGGTTTTTCCCGTGGTCATGTATGGATGTGAGAGGTGGACTGTGAAGAAAGCTGATTGCCAAAGAATTGATGCTTTTGAACTGTTGTGTTGGAAAAGACTCTTGAGAGTCCCTTGGACTGCAAGGAGATCCAACCAGTCCATTCTAAAGGAGATCAATCCTGGGTGTTCATTGGAAGGACTGATGCTAAAGCTGAAACTGCAATACTTTGGCCACCTCATGCGACGAGTTGACTCACTGGAAAAGACTCTGATGCTGGGAAAAGTTGGGGGCGGGAGGAGACGGGGACGACCGAGAATGAGATGGCTGGATGGCATCACCGACTCTGTGGACATGAGTTTGGGTGAACTCTGGGAGTTGGTGATGGACAGGGAGGCCTGGCGTGCTGTGATTCATGGGGTCGCGGAGAGTCAGACACGACTGAGGGACTGAACTGAACTGAACTGATATTGCTTAAACTTAGAATAGAGTTACAAATTACAAATGCTCAGAACCAAACCAGAATTACTGTTTGGAAACCATAATGCTCCAGTGTTATCACAGAACGGGGATTTCTGCATTCATTCCAGATTCAATAAAGAATGTCTAAGTATGCCTTAGAAATATTACTCCTGGCGGGGGCGGGGGCAACAGTTATATACCTAGTGTCCTGTAATATACAGTGTTCCTTTATAGAAGTGAAGTGAATATCAAATTATGGCTCCAGACTGTTGTGATAAGCTGTCTGCATCTTAACGTAGTGATCCCTGAATCATCTCTCTGTTTTGAGGTTTTAGTGTCATCATAAGAAACGTCATTGTAGGTAATCATTGGTGAAGAACTCTGGAAACATTTTAAGTGAAATCTTTCTTAAATTTCTCACATCTCTAATAGTTTCAGAATTCAACAACCAGTTCAAAAGTCCTCCAGGCTAAATCAACAACCACCAAATGTCTCTGTATTCACACACTCCAACCTTAATATTTCAATCTTAATCATTTTGATAAAGTTCTTGGAGTTTTATTTCAAATCAGAAACTCTTGTGATGAATTTGAAAATTTAGGAATTAACACGCTCTCTCCAGTACAAAAACAATCTCTGAAAGAAAGGTAGGAGAGAAATTTGTTGCAATATTCATATTTGGTGGAGTGAGCATCAATAATATGATAAAAAAAAAACACTAAAAATATAGTGAAATAGACACTCAACAAGAAATAATATATTGTTTTATCAGTTTAACTTTTTAAAAGTCATTTTCTATTCCTGTATGCATCAATTTCATTATTTTCATGGCATGTTAAATCTGTATATTACATATATTAAAAATCAATTTTTAGAAAATGTACTCTCAATTACAACACACAGAGGTAGACAAGCTGCTAAAATTCATCAAGCATGACTTTATAATTAACAATATTTACAACTGATTTTCAAACTATGTGTGTTAGTTGCTCAGTTGTGTCCAACTCTTTGTGACCCCATGTACTGTAGTCCATCAGGCTCCTCTGTCCAAGGGACTTTCCAGGCAAGAATACTGGAGTGGGTTGCCATTTCCTTCTCCAGGGGATCTTCCCAACTAGAGAATGCATAAAGTTGCTGTAGTAGTAATATAATTTTCATGTTCACTATATACAAAAAACAGTAGTATTTCTGAAATCATATGAAACAAATAGAAAACTGCAAGTCATTTATTATATTTGGATAAAGGTTGTTGGCATAAGTTACATAATATATACCTGCTTAAATATGCATGGAAAGTAATCTGTCTGATGACTCACACTTGATAAGGACAATATCCTTAGTGAAGCTTAAGCTAAAACAATCATTTCAGGAAAAAAATAATTTTACAATTAGATCTGTCATGAAAAATTTAATTCAATCTTTCAATCTAAGATCGCCTAAAATGATGTTTACAATTTTACATAATTTAATGCAGCAAAACAATTGAACTAGATCTCTGCAGAGTCACAGATGCACATAAGTGCCCAATTTTTGGGATTTGTGATGTAGACAAGAAAAGGGATAGGGTAAATTAATAAGTGCTGTAATAAACACATGCAAGGTATGGACTGTTAGCAGTAATTACATCATTTTCCATCACATTCCACTGGCTAGTTACAGGGTTGCTCCTAAATGCAAAGGATCTAGGATATGAAGTTACCTGGGTGCTCAGGAAGAATAGGTATCTTTCAATTCAGTCGGTCAGTTGTGTCTGACTTTTTGCAACCCTATGGATTGCTGCACGACAGGTTTCCCTGTCTATTACCAATTCCCGGAGTTTGCTCAAACTCATGTCCATTAAGTAAGTGATGTCATCCAACCATCTCATCCTAATCGTGCCCTCTTCCTCCTGCCTTCAATCTTGCCCAGCATCAGGGTCTTTTCCAAAGAGTCAGTTCTTCACATCAGGTGGCCAAAGTATTGGAGTTTCAGCTTCAGCAACAGTCCTTCCAATGAATATTCAGGACTGATTTCCTTTAGGATGGGCTGGTTGGATCTCCTTGCAGTCCAAGAGACTCTCAAGAGTCTTCTCCAACACCACAGTTCAAAAACATCAATTCTTCATTGCTCAGCTTTCTTTAAGGTACAACTCTCCAATTCATACATGAATACTGGAAAAACCAGAACTTGGACTAGACAGACTTTTATTGGTAAAGTAATGTCCCTGCTTTTTAATATGCTGTCTAGGTTGGTCAAAGCCTTTCTTCAAAGAAGCAAGCATCTTTTAATTTCACGGCTGCAGTCAATATCTACAGTGATTTTGGAGCCTCCAAAAAATAAAGTCTTTCAATGTTTCCATTTCAATGTTTCAATCTGTTTGCCATGAAGTGATGGGACCGGATGCCATGATCTTAGTTTTCTGAATACTGAGTTTTAACCCAACTTCTCTCTCCTCTTTCACTTTACTCGAGACTCTTTAGTTCTGCTTCACTTTCTGCCATAAGGGTGGTATCATCTGCATATCTGAGGTTATTGATATTTCTCCCGGCAATCTTGATTCCAGCTTGTTCTTCCTCCAGTCCAGCATTTCTCATGATGTACTCTGCATATAAGTTAAATATGCAGAGTGACAATATACAGCCTTGAAGTATTCCTTTCCCAATTTGAAACCAGTCTGTTGTTCCATGTCCAGTTCTAACTGTTGCTTCTTGATCTGCATACATATTTTTTTTCACTTTCACATTATTTTTATTATTATTATTGTATTGGTTTGTTTTGCCATACATTGACATGAATCCGCCCCGGGTGTACATGAGTTCCCCTTTCTGAACCCCCCTCCCACCTCCCTCCTCCTCTCCTCCTCCCTCTGGGTAATCCCTGTGCACCAGACCCGAGCATCCTGTATCATGCGTCAAACCTAGACTGGTGGTTTGCTTCATTTATGATAATATACATGTTTCAATGTCATTCTCCCTAATCATCCCACCCTCGTCCTCTCCCACACAGTCCAAAAGACTGTTCTATACACCTGTGTCTCTTTTGCTGTCTCGTATACAACAGGGTTATCATTTGCATCTTTCTAAAGTCCATTCTAGAGGAGATCAATCCTGGATGTTCATTGGAGGGACTGATGCTAAAGCTGAAACTGCAATACTTTGGCCACCTCATGCGACGAGTTGATTCACTGGAAAAGACTCTGATGCTGGGAAAGGTTGGGGGTGGGAGGAGAAGGGGACGACAGAGAATGAGATGGCTGGATGGCATCACCGACTCTGTGGACATGAGTTTGAGTGAACTCCGGGAGTTGGTGATGGATAGGGAGGCCTGGCATGCTGTGATTCATGGGGTCGCGGAGAGTCGGACACGACTGAGTGACTGAACTGAACTGAACTGAACTGAAATTCCATATATATGCGTTAGTATACTGTATTGGTGGTTTTCTTTCTGGCTTACTTCACTCTGTATAATAGGCTCCAGCTTCATCCACCTCATTAGAACTGATTCAAATGCATCCTTTTTAATGGCTGAGTAATACTCCATTGTGTATATGTACCAAAGCTTTCTTATCCATTCATCTGCAGATGGACATCTAGGTTGCTTCCATGTCCTGGCTATTATAAACAGTGCTGCAATGAACATTGGAGTACATGTGTCTCTTTCAATTCTGGTTTCCTCGGTGTGTATGCCCAGGAGTGTGATTGCTGGATCATATGGCAGTTCTATTTCCAGTTTTTTGAGGAATCTCCACACTGTTCTCCATAGTGGCAGTACTAGTTTGCATTCCCACCAACAGTGTAAGAGGGTTCCCTTCTCTCCACACCCTCTCCAGCATTTATTGCATGTAGACTTTTGGATAGCAGCCATTCTGACTGGTGTAAAATGGTATCTCATTGTGGTTTTGATTTGCATTTCTCTGATTATGAGGGATGTTGAGCATTTTTTCATATGTTTGTTAGCCATCTGTATGTCTTCTTTGGAGAAATGTCTGTTTAGTTTTTTGGCCCATTTTTTGATTGGGTCGTTTATTTTTCTGCAATTGAGCTGAAGGAACTGCTTGTATAATTCTTTGTCAGTTGCTTCATTTGCTATTATTTTCTCCCATTCTGAAGGCTGTCTTTTCACCTTGCTTAGAGTTTCCTTTGCTGTGCAGAAGCTTTTAATTTTAATAGGCCCCATTTGTTTATTTTTGCTTCTATTTCCAATATTCTGGGAGGTGGGTCATGGAGGATCCTGTTGTGATTTATGTCAGAGAGTGTTTTTCCTATGTTCTCCTCTAGGAGTTTTATAGTTTTTGGTCTCACATTTATATCTTTAATCCATTTTGAGTTTATTTTTGTGTATGGTGTTAGGAAGTGTTCTAGTTTCATTCTTTTACAAGTGGCTGACCACTTTTCCCAGCACCACTTGTTAAAGAGACTGTCTTTTCTCCATTTTATATTCTTGCCTCCTTTGTCAAAGATAAGGTGTCCATAGGTGCATGGATTTATCTCTGGGCTTTTTATTTTGTTCCATTGATCTATATTTCTGTCTTTATGGCAGTACCATACTGTCTTGATGACTGTGGCTTTGTAGTGGAGCCTGAAGTCTGGCAGGTTAATTCCCCCAGTTCCATTTTTCTTCCTCAAGATTGCTTTGACTATTCGAGGTTTTTTGTATTTCCATACAAATTGTGAGATTATTTGTTGTAGCTCTGTGAAAAATATCGTTGGTAGCTTGATAGGGATTGCATTGAATGTATAAATTACTTTGGATAGTATACTCATTTTCACAATATTTATTCTTCCAATCCATGAACACGGCCTATTTCTCCATCTATTAGTGTCCTCTTTGATTGCTTTCAGTAGTGTTTTATAGTTTTCTATGTACAAGTCTTTTGTTTCTTTAGGTAGATATATTCCTAAGTATTTTATTCTTTTTGTTGCAACAGTGAATGGAATAATTTCCTTAATTTCTCTTTCTATTTTCTCATTATTAGTGTATAGGAATGCAAGGGATTTCTGTGTGTTGATTTTATATCCTGCAACTTTCCTGTATTCATTGATTAGCTCTAGTAGTTTTCTGGTAGTCTTTAGGGTTTTCTGTGTAGAGGATCATGTCATCAGCGAACAGTGAAAGTTTTACTTCTTCTTTTCCAATTTGGATTCCTTTTATGTCTTTTTCTGCTCTGATTGCTGTGGCCAAAACTTCCAGAACTATGTTGAATAGTAGTGGTGAGAATGGGTACCCTTGTCTTGTTCCTGACTTTAGGGGAAATGCTTTCAGTTTTTCACCATTGAGGATAGTGTTTGCTGTGGGTTTGTCATATATAGCTTTTATTATGTTGAGGTATGTTCCTTCCATTCCCACCTTCTGGAGGGATTTTATCATAAATGGATGTTGAATTTTGTCGAAGGCTTTTTCTGCATCTATTGAGATAATCATATGATTTTTATTTTTCAGTTTGTTAATGTGGTGTATTACATTGATCGATTTGTGGATATTGAAGAATCCTTGCATTTCTGGGGTATAGCCCACTTGGTCATAATGCATACATATTTTTCAGGAAGCAGGTCATGTGGTCTGGTATTCCCATCTTTAAGTATTTTTCATAATTTGTTGTGATCTACACAGTCAAAGGCTTTGGTGTAGTCAATAAACCAGAAGTAGAGGATTTTCCGGAATTCTCTTGCTTTTGCTTTGGTCCAAAGGATGTTGGTAACTTGATCTCTGGTTCCTCTGCCCTTTCTAAATCCAGTTCGAACATCTGGAAGTTCACAGTTCATATACTGTTGAAGCCTGGCTTGGAGAATTTTGAGCGTTGCTTTGCTAGTGTATAAGCTGAGTGCAATTGTGCAGTAGATTGAACATTCTTTGGCATTGCCTTTCTTGGTTGTTTGAGGAGGCCTTACAAATAGCTGAGAAAAGAAAAGAAGCTAAAGGCAAAGGAGAAAAGGAAAGATATACTCATTTGAATGAAGAATTCCAAATAGCAAGGAGAGATAAGAAAGCCTTCCTCCATGATCAATGCAAAGAAATAGAGGAAAACAATAGAATGGGAAAGACTAGAGATCTCTTCAAGAAAATTAGAGATACCAAGGGAAAATTTCATGCAAAGATGGGAGCAGTAAAGGACAGAAATGGTATGGGCCTAACAGAAGCAGAAGGTATTAAGAAGAGGTGGCAAGAATACACAGATGAACTATACGAAAAAGATCTTCATGACCCACATAACCACGATGGTGTGATCTCTCAACCTAGAACTACACATCCTGGAATGAGAAGTCAAGTGGGCCTTAGGAAGCATCACTACGAACAAATCTAGTGGAGTGATGGAATTCCAGTTGAGCTATTTCAAATCCCAAAAGATGATGCTATGAAAGAGCTGCACTCAATATGCCAGCAAATTGGGAAAACTCAGCCGTGGCCACAGGACTGGAAAAAGTCAATTTTCATTCTAGTCCCAAAGAAAGGGATTCTTTGTTCTAGTTTGGACAAAGAATGATCAAATTGCTAGACAATTGCACTCATCTCACATGCTAGAAAAGTAGTGCTCAAAATTCTTAAGGTAAATATGTTTAGAGAAAATCTAAATGATCTATTTCATAGGCACTTAACATTTATAGGCTTTTTGTTTTGTTTTGTTTGTCTTCACTCTGTAATAGAGGTAAGAAACCTCATATTGTTGTTGTTTAGTTGCAAGTCATGTTTGACTCTCTGCAACCCTATGGAGTGTAGCCTGCCAGTCTCCTCTGTCCATAGAATTTCCCAGGCATGAATATTGGCAGGGGTTATCATTTCCTTCCAGAGGATCTTCCTGGCCCAGGGGTCAAACCTTCATCTCCTGTGTTGGCAGGTAGTATCTTTACCACTGAGTGATAGGCAAGCCCAATAAACCTCATATTTAGTACTCAAAAAAAAAAAAGAAAGAAAGAAAAGAGGAAGCAAATGTTAAAGACCTTGTCTATTTACTTCACAAAATATATTTTTCACAAAACACAGAATATTTAAAGCTTTAACCTCCTTCTATGACACAGGCACTAAAGAAGAAGCTTCAGTCAGTATGCACAAAATGGGTTGAAGCTGTTAATCATGAATACCTCACTCTATTATCTCTAAGTCACAGAAATAAAAAATTAATCATGAAATAAAAGTCAGGTGAGAGAGTGAGCTATTGAAACCAGACATACTGAGTTGCTGATATACAAGTTATTTTAGGAAATAAATAAATAAGGCAAGTGTTATGGTAACCTAGCTGAACTCTAAGGAAAAGTACTGTTATACTTATCAAATTCAAATTTTCCCTGTTTCATAATGTGACTTAAAGGACTACATATAGATAGCTATGTAGGGCTCTTCTATCAGAAGTTTATTGAATTCTCTATCAAATCAAAGTTGTAGAGAATCAGTAGACAGAATTTTGCTTTGACCACAAAACTGTCTATATTTTTAGACACTTAGCCTTGAGGATTTAAATTCACTAAAGAAACTATTATTTAATAAATGTACTGTTGTCCTATAGCCTTTCTGTGGTGACAGGTTAGGTGGGTAGAGGAACAATCGATCCCAGATATCTTGTCTGCTTCCTTTGAGGGTATCAGACCAGCAGTTGGTGAATTTAGACTGTAAAGAAAGGGCAACAGAAAACAAAAAGGAATAAAATGCAGACTTGTACTTTTAACAGACACAGACCAGTCAAAATACAGGCCTAGGAATTCTACTCAATTTCTTGTCAACGATGTATTAAGTATTGCATGCTGGGGGAAGTCATTGTGCTTTAAGAGGCTGAGGCCAAAAAACAAGAATAACATTCTTAAGCCATTGCCCTTTCCTAAAATTGTATGAGTGGAATCCAAGTAACAGGAAGAAAAGTAGAGATTTTATGTTTGTTTGGCCAAAACAAATAATCAGGTTATTGAGATGTCAGCTAGTTGTTTCTAAGCATTAAGCCGATATCATTATCCAAAGATTCAGAAAAAAGAGCTTAAAGCAAAAAAAGGTAGAAATTGTCAAATAGTTCTTCTAGATTCTAGAGATACATGGTCCCTACTTGATGGCATATTCCATGAATTCCTTTTGTATGCAAAGGTAGAAAGTAAGGTTTGGGGAAGAGTGCACAGTAATTTAAGGACAGAAATAATAGGAGGTGAAGGAAAACCAAATCTCCTACATGGCATAACCCAGAATTGAAAGTTGTTAACAGATTAAAATTAGGCACCCATTTTTTTTTTCAGGGGTAAGCAGATAATGAATGGAAGTACAATAATTTCATGGGTAGACAATGGTTTTGTCAAGCAAGTTTTTAATTTCCTTGATTCTATCTCACCACAGCAAAAATTTGAAGCGACAGATGCACCAGTGTTACAGCCCCATGTTACAGCTCAGTTTTATTTAGAAAGCAAAGGGAAATACATCCTGGAGGCGTGAGGGCAGGTCAACCCAAAAGAGGCAAAGAGAAGAAAGGCTTTTGGCTCCTCTTTTTATGCTTTTTCTCCTATCCCTAAGCTTGCTGTATGTAAATTGGACTAGCCAGGAGGGCTGTTTGTTTTACCTGAGATCCTCACTCTGGTCCTCAGACCTTCCTTTGTTTTATTTTCATGGGCTTTTCCCATCTTTTTCTTTTAGCCACTGCCATTTTGGACTTTTTTTTCCATTTCTAACTACCTAACAGTTTCATTCAGTGTTTAATGGAGCTGAGTCCTGGGCAAAGAGTAAAGGTTGAAAGTAGGTTAACTATGTGGAAACAATAAATATCAGCATGTCAGAATCTAAGATGGGGATACAGTATCCAAAAATGGAGCGCTCTCTCAAGTGTTTACAAAGAAAAATTTAGGATGTTTTCCAATTTCGCATAATAACATCTAGTTTTTCCTTTCTTTTACCTCTTTTGTAGGTCCACACCATGGAATGACAGAAAGAAAAAAAAAAAAACAACACTCCAAGATTTCTTACAGTCATCAAGTCTATAACACATCTCACATTATAAAAGTATATTGCTAGAATAATCAATAATCTAGTTTTTTATTCATTCATTCAAAAACATTGATTAAGTCCCTAATTGATACTTAGGTACTTGGTGCTACAGATGCAATTATGAACAAAATATCCAATGATTACTCCTTGGACATTCCCTCTTACTTAATGTACTTACAAAATCCCTCCCAGGACTTCCTGCCATTTGCTTTGATGACTTAGATATTTCTGAGGCTTTGCCTTGTTCCAAAACTGATCAAAGGAAAGTAACATTTATCAGGGTAAACCAAATATATCAATACCACATCAAAGCAAATAACACGGAGATGAATGAAAAACTATGGAAAATGTTACCTGTAGGCTGAGGTAGATAGCCAATTATTTATTATTCTATGGAGTCTAGATCTTATGTGACTATGACCCCAGACCCTAACTTGTCAAATTTCTTAGATAAGAGACATGACAATGATGAAGAGGGTTAAGTGGTAAAATGCTAACCACTTTGACAGAAACTGATATAATAGTCACACAGAAAGAAGCATAAAATCTTTGGAGTGGCTGAGTTTATATCAACAGGAATTTTTATAAAGACAACACAACTTTTTTAGAGTCTTTGAAGATATTAAAGTAAGTTTTTGATGTTGATGTTCAGCTTAGTAACTTACAAGTGAGAATATCAGTAACAGTTATTTTCTTAAAAGCATTTTTATTAGAAAACTCAAGGTTTCCCAATATTTCTAATTTCAAATAATTATTCACAATAAATTTTCTTTATACATTTGACAATATCTGGGAGTGAAATTTCTAGTGCAATTCCTGTGAGTTTGAGGTTGTATCTGCTTTTTAAAATATTTCTGCTCTTTCTTTAAGAATTTTTTGAAATATTTATTCAAGATTGGGTATTCTTCCTTTTAGGTTTGAAAGAGAATGTATGCATGTGATAAAGACTACAAATTCCATAAAAGAATATGCAATGGAAAAATAAGCCCCAATTTATCCTTTACCCACAATTCTCAGTTCTGATCCCTACTGGAAATGACAACAATCTGGTTTGCGAATATCTACACTTCTCTATTTTCCTCAAAAAATATATGTAGGAAATTATTTCACATCAGCCTTTAATAAGTCTCTTGAATTTGAAGAAAATAAGTCATATGTTGAACCACTGGAAATAAATAATAGAGCAACATGCATGGCTTCACATATTTAAAACCAAGTTTTTCTAAATGATAGAATGGTCTTGTAAACACACAGTTTCCACAATTTTCCTGCTTATTTTGATGTTTCATGTGTCAAGTGGTTTGAATATATAATTTTATAAAAAGAACTCTGTGTGTATGTATATGTGGCTAGTAGGGATGGGTGGCATGGGGGATGTGAAAGGTTAAAGTATTTTTATTTCTATTACCAAAATTGGTTGTTTCAAAGCAGAAACAGTGCAGATTGACAAAGATCTGAATTGAATCATTAAACAAATGACAAATGGATATCGGGGGGAAAAAAAACCAGATAGATGATAGGGTTGCTTATAATAAGAAATTTTAACGACCTGTGTTTATCTAATCAAACTACTGAAGAAAGGTTCCCTTTGGTAAAATGCCTAGTGCAGTCTATTTTTATGGCCTAAGAGATGGCACTTTTAACCACTTTACTTAATAGACTGTTTCACAATCCATCTGATTTAATCATTTGGATATTGCTTCTCTGACAGTCAGCCTAACATTTTCTTTGCTTAATTTTATCTGACTTCTACTTTTACTCTTTTATCACATTATTCCAGAGAAATATGACTGGTAGGCTTTAATGGATGTAACTTGATGTATATCTTTAATTTGGGGCATTAAAATAATTAAGAAATTAAAACCATACGATCATTTCTTATCTGTCCCATTAATTGTCTTAAATATTCCTATTATGATTTCACATTGGTCCCATGAGTAATGATATAAGGAAGAACTCATCATATTAAGGGGGGAAAATCCTACACATTTATTAGATTTATACCTATGGGTCAAAGTCCATTGCAATGTTATCCCTGATTAATATTGTTTTACCTCTCTGAGTTGCAATTATGTTTTGCATAATGGGTGTTCAGGGTTCAGTACAATAAAAGAGTCATGGAGGTCATGGTTGAACAAGTGGAATGTTATGAGTAATAGCTCTAAGGTCTAGAGTAATATTTAATATAGACTCCATTATTTTCCTAATGCATGTATCATTCTTTTTATCTAGAAATTAGGACTTTATTAATGTTCAGTGACATCATGCTTCTTTTATCAAATGTAAGTCTGAGACTTTTGCATGACATGCTGAAAGAGTAGAAGTGCCAGGTCGTGATGCTGTTATATAAACTTTTATGTAATGAAATGTTGAATTTTAATTTGAGTAAAAAAAATAAATCATATAATGCACACATCTTTGCAGTTTCTCCTTGCTAACCTATTTCACTGATAATAGAAAAGAACCTTGAAGAACATGTATTCATTCACATTTCTTGTTTATAATTTGATTAGTCAGCATCCCTTCAGGAACATTTCTTTCCTCCAAGGAAACAAATGAGAGTATGGAAGCAAATGAGAGTATGGAGGCTATGGAAGCACTGGGTCCCCAAGGCATAGCTGTATTCTTTTGCTGTTTGAGTTACTGCATTCTTAGAAAATATGTTGGAATCCCAAGATAGAAGCAATTAAAAGAACATTTGATTTAGTTATTGGACAGAGAAAATTTAGATAAAATCTTTGTCAGGATATAATACTGCCAAAAATATATCTAACCTGGTGAGGCAGAGAAGGGAGGTAGGATTTCTAGAAAACATTCCAGAAGAATCTCCCTATATCATCTTAGAAAAGAATAAGCTTTGTTTTTCCAAGTTTTTTCTATCTGGGGTGATGGATGTCCTCTGACTGAACTTTTAAATATACTATGTTCTCAGCCAATCCAGATACAGTTAGAAAATAAGTGGGAAACTCCAGATTCAGTGACTAATAGGGCAATGAATTCATTGTATCTCTCTTATCTTATAGGGCAATGAATTCATTGTATTTCTCTTTCTTATCTTATGGTATTTTACACACCACGAAATTTAGTTCCTGTTATGTATGGTCTGAATGTTTGTGTCTCACCAAATACTAATTCATATGCTGAAATTCTGTTGCTTAATATGAAGGGATACATTTAGAAAGTATTTAATATCCTTTCAAAAGAGGCTTGAGAGAGCTCCTTTGCCCCTTACATCCTTCATGTGAGAATACAAGGAGAAGTCTGCTACCTGGAAGAAGGACCTCACCTAACCATGCTGGGATCCTGATCTCAAACATCCAACTTCCAGAAGTGTGAGACATAAATTTCTATAGTTTACAAGATACCCAGTCTGGTACATTTTGTTATAGCATACTGAAAGGACTAACTAAGACAGTTCCTGCGGACCGCAGCTCACTGGTTAAACCCACTTACTCTTAGCAACAACAAGTTGATGTGTGCCCATCCAGGCACTTCCTAATCTCCTAACATGAGTGTTAAATCTTACTTCCTGTACCTCTAGTCCCTGGCATCCTTCTAATGAAGAAAAAGACTCAGAAAAAGAAGGTGTTTTTGTTGTTTTTTTTTAACCTGAATGTTACCTGTTCTTTGAAGCCCAAGCTGGAATCAAGATTGCCAAGATAAATATCAATAACCTCAAATATGAAGATGACACCACCCTTATGGCAGAAAGCGAAGAATTAAAGAGCCTCTTGATGAAAGTGAAAGAGAGTGAAGAATTTGGCTTAAAACTCAACATTCAGAGAAGTAAGATCATGGCATCTGGTCCCATCACTTCATGGCAAATAGATGGGGAAAACCATGGAAACATTGAGAGATTTTATTTGGGGGGGGCTCCAAAGTCACTGAAGATGGTGACTGCAGCCATGAAATTAAAAGACGCTTGCTCCTTGGAAACAAAGCTACGACCAACCTAGACAGCATATTAAAAAGTAGAGACATTACTTTAACAACAAAGGTCTGTCTAGTCAAAGTTATTCTTTTTTCCAGTAGTTATGTATGGATGTGAAAGTTGGACCATAAGGAAAGCTGAGCACTGAAGAATTGATGCTTTTGAAACGTGGTGTTGGAGAAGACTATTGAGAGTCTCTTGGACTGCAAGGTGATCCCACCAGTCCATCCTAATGGCAAACAGTCCTGAGTATTCATTGGAAGGACTGATGCTTAAGCTGAAACTCCAATACTTTGGGAATCTGATGCAAAAAACTGACTCATTGGAAAAGCCCCTGATGCTAGGAAAGATTGAAGGCAGGAAGAAAAGGAGATGACAGAGGAAGAGATGGTTGGATGGCATCACCAATGCAATGGTAAACTCTGCGAGTTGGTGATGGACAGGGAGGCTTGATGTGCTGCAGTCCATGGGGTTGCAAAGAGTCGAACACGACTGAGCGACTGATCTGAACTGAACTGTACCTGTTTTTTAGAACATTATTTTCCAGAGCTATTGCCTATCACATTGACAGATTTAGCTTTTTTATAATTAGCCAAAATATACCTGAATTTGCTATGCCCACTTGTGTACTTTGCACTGGAAGTCTCTCCTGTCCCTCAGGCACCTGCAGGTAATTAATTTCTCTGACTCTCTCCTATCTATAATGCCCAATTTGTCTCCTCTAAATATTCTCCTAGGATAACAAGGGTAGTACACTCTGACAGGGAGTTGCAGATTAGTGCTCATTTTCATTTAGCAAGTATTTTGCCTGTCAAGGGCTTAGGATTTCTCCTGAACATTAGGGAGATCCCTAACTCACTAAAGGTAATTGTTCAGCTTCACTGATGATTGATTTGAGTGGACATCATTTTTTGTCAGAGAATCTCTGAATGGGCAAACGCTAATGTCAGAGTGCTATATAATGTACTGTTTACAGAAAAAATATGATATGAATGTGAAAGTAGGAAATCTAGTCTAGCTTTGGAAAGCAGAGAGAGAAACTTGGAAAGGAGACATAACAAAGCTGAAATCTTAAAACATGAGTAGAATTTAACGAGGTGACAGGTACAGAGGAAAATATATCTGAAAAAGAAGAAGGAAAAGAGTAAAACTGCCAATAGGACTTTACATTTTCTTCTTGGAGAATTTACTTTAGAAAATATAATTGCAAATTCCTTCTCTACCCACTTTGACATGTAAAGCTTCTTCCAGTTTCCTGCCAGTTTTACAAACTAGGAATGTCAGGAATGACTTTCTCAAGGACCAGGGAGCCATCAGTTTGATTCAAGGAGAGAGCCTTTCTTTATGCCAATCTCTGTGGGAGGGCAGAAGCCTAATCTAGATAAGGGATAATTAGCAAACACAGATGGTCAAACAGCACTGATTGCCTCCCACACAATGTCCTCTAGTACTTTTCCATTAGCTCACCCCAGCTTTCCTGCCTTTTGTCTCTGAAATCGAGTTCAGTTTCTCCTAGAGCAAGAGTCTTGAATACAATCTTTCTGGACTGTTTCGCTCTGTCCAATTTACTGTTTCTTTTTTAAAATTCAGCAAAAAATAGGCAATGTGGTGTTGTTGAAGAACATAAGATGTCTGGTATGGCCATAGTATGGAGGATTCAAAGGAGCAGTTAGTAGTTTCTTGTGTCACTGGAGAAGATAGAGCAACTTTCCTTTAGTGAGAATCTGTAGAGAAAATGACTCACCAAGAAATTTTTATCAGACTTCAGTAACTGAGGTCCTAAACATCTGGTCCTGATGAATTCTGTCTAAATTCCAGGTTCCTCTGAACCATTGGGTTTTAACCACTTGCTCAATTCAGCATAAGCTATTCTCATCACTCTCTATTAAAATGCAAATACATATATATATATATATAAAGAAATGCTAATCTGAGGTTTGGAATTTTATATTAAAGTGAAGCATATGCTGCTGCGTCACTTTAGTCGTGTACGACTCTGTGCGACCCCATAGATGGCAGCCCACCAGGCTCCCCCATCCCTGGGATTCTCCAGGCAAGAACAATGGAGTGGGTTGCCATGTATTCAGAATGTATCTGCAATGAGAGATCTAAAAGACACATATATTCAAACTGAGGTTTTCAATTTCAATGTTTTCGGAACTCATACCTTTTCTACTAGTTAAGACTTTTCAACTATTAGTATCCTTTCAGTTCACTTCAGTTCAGTCGCTCAGTCGTGTCCGACTCTCCACGACCCCATGAATCACAGCACGCCAGGCCTCCCTGTCCATCACCAACTCCCGGAGTACACTCAAACCCATGTCCACAGAGTCGGTGATGCCATCCAGCCATCTCATTCTCGGTCGTCCCCTTCTCCTCCCGCCCCCAACCTTTCCCAGCATCAGTCTTTTCCAGTGAGTCAACCCGTCGCATGAGGTGGCCAAAGTATTGCAGTTTCAGCTTTAGCATCATTCCCTCCAATGAACATCCAGGACTGATCTCCTTTAGAATGGACTGGTTGGATCTCCTTGCAGTATAAGGGACTCTCAAGAGTCTTCTCCAATACCACAGTTCAAAAGCATCAATTCTTTGGCGATCAGCCTTCTTCACAGTCCAACTCTCACAGCCATACATGACCACGGGAAAAACCATTGCCTTGACTAGACGGACCTTGGTTGGCAAAGTAATGTCTCTGCTTTTTAATATACTATCAAGGTTGGTCATAACTTTCCTTCCAAGGAGCAAGCGTCTTTTAATTTCATGGCTGCAATCAGCATCTGCAGTGATTTTGGAGCCCAAAAAAATAAAGTCTGACACTGTTTCCACTGTTTTTCCATCTATTACCCATGAAGTGATGGGACCAGATGCCATGATCTTTCTTTTCTGAATGTTGAGCTTTATTTACATATATCTTAAGCAATTGAGATTTTTCATTATTTTCAAAATATACTCATTTATTTCATTTATATTACTGTTAGATTATAGAATCACTCAGTTGTGCCCGACTCTTTGTGATTCCATGAACTGTAGGCCATGAGTCTCTTCTGCCCATGGGGATTTTCCAGGCAAGAATACTGGAGTTGGTTGCCATGCCCTCCTCCAGGAGATCTTCCCAATCCAGGCATCGAACTCAGGTCTCCTACATTGCATGCGGATTCTTTACCATCTGAGCCACCAAACAAGCCCATGAATACTGAAGTGGGTAGCTTCTCCACTGAAGCATCCCAAACTTCCTGATGGAAGTTTCCCTGGTGGCTCAGCTGGTAAAGAATCTGCCTAACAATGCTAGAGACCCGGATTTGATCCCTGGGTTGGGGAGATCTCTTGAAGGAGGGCATGGCAACCCATTTCAGTATTCTTGCCTGAAGAATCCCTAGAGGGCCTGGTGGACTACAGTTCATGGGGTTCACAAAGAGTCAGACACAACTTAGTGAATATATATATATATATATATTACAATTGAGAGACTTTTCATCATTTTCAAAATATACTCATTTATCTCGTTTATATTACTGTTAGATGATAGAATCACCTCTGAAATTTGTTTTTTTAATTAATTAATTTTAGTGCAGTCTAGTTGCTTTACAATGTTGTCTTAGCTTCTACTGCAGATCAAAATGAATCAGCTATATATGTATATACATATATCCACTCCCCTTTGGATTCCCCAAAAGGAATTTGAACACCACAGATCATTAAGCAGAGTTCCCTGTGCTAAAGAATATGTTTCTATCAATCTTCTATTTTATACACTGTGACAATGATATATATGTGCCAATCCCAATCTCTCAATTCCTGCCACCCCACACCCTTTCCCACTTGGTATCCATACATTTGTACCCTATATCTGTGTCTCTAGTTCTGCTTTGCAGACAAGATCATCTCTACCATTTTTCTAGATTACACATATATGCATTAATAAATGATACTTGCTCTTCTCTTTCTGACTTCACTCTGTTTGACTCTTTCTAGGTCAATCCATATCTTTACAAATGACCCCCTTTCATTCCTTGTTATGACTGTGTAATACTCCATTGTATGTATGTTTCACATCTTTTTTATCCATTCCTTCATTGATGGATATTCAGGTTGTTTCCATGCCCTGGCTACTGTAAATAGTACTGTTGTGAACACTGGGGTGCATGTGTCTTTTTGAATGATGATTTTCTCAGGGTGTATGACCAGTAGTGGGTTTGCTGGGTCATAGGATAGTTCTATTTTTAGTTTTTAAAGGACATTCTGTACTGATCTCCTTAGTGGCTGAACTAATTTACATTCCCACCAACAGTGTAGGAGGGTTCTTTTATTTTTTACACCCTCTCCAGCATTTATTTGTAGATTTTTTGATGATGGCCATTCTGACTGGCATGAGGTAATACCTCATTGTAGCTTTGATTTGCATTTCTCTAATAATTAGTGATGTTGAGCATCTTTACATCTGTTTGATGGTCATCTGCACATCTTTGAAGAAATGTCTATGTAGGTTTTCCACTCATTTTTAAAATAATTATTTACATATGTAGTTTTCACTTATTTTGGCTATGCCAGTTCATTGCTGGGCATGGACTTTCTCTAGTTGCAACAAGTGGGTGCTACTCTCTAGCTGTGGTGTGCAGGCTTCTCACTGCAGTCGCTTCTCTTGTTGCAGAGCATGTGGGCTCAGTAGTTGTGGTACAAGGGGGCTACAGCAGCAAGTGGAATCTTCCTGGACCAGGGTTCAAACACATGTCCCCTACACTGGCATTGGCAGGTGGATTCTTAACCACTGGATCACCAGGGAAATCCCCTGCCCATTTTCTGATTGGGTTGTTTGGAATATTTTGGAGATCAATCCTTCATCAGTTGCTTCATTTGCAAATATCCCATTCTGAGGGTTGTCTTTTTGTCTTGTTCATGATTACCTTTGCTGTGCAAACACTTTTAAATTTAATTGGGTCTCATTTGTTTATTTTTGTTTTTATCTTCACTGCTCTAGGAGGTAGGTCAAAAAAGATCTTGCTGTGATTTATGTTAAAGATTATTCTCATCTTTTAGTTTTATAACTGGTTAGGCATGCTGCTAAGTCACCTCAGTCGTGCCCGACTCTGTGTGACCCCATAGACGGAAGCCCACCAGGCTCCCCCATCCCTGGGATTCTCCAGGCAAGAACACTGGAGTGGGTTGCCATTTCCTTCTCCAATGTGTGAAAGTGAAAAGTAAAAGTGAAGTCGCTCAGTCATGTCAGACTCGTAGCGACCGCATGGACTGCAGCCTACCAGGCTCCTCCATCCATGGGATTTTCTAGGCAAGAGTACTGGAGTGGCTTGCCATTGCCTTCTCCAAGGTTAGGCATAATAAAAGCTAATAAATTGAGATTTCATAAACCAAGTATTATCTATATCTCATGACATATCTTTGATATTATTCACTAATAAGGTAACTAATTCAAATGGTTGTCTACTTTGCTATATTCTCTTTTCTCTATTCTAAATAGTAAGATTTGATCTATTTTTTAAATTACTCATTTAGTGAAAATTTAGTGAAAATACAGTACCATAATAAAAATGGTAAAGTACCACTGAGAAAGAACCCAAAAAATTTTTCCCCTCAGCATTAACCTATACCTCACTGAAAAAAAAATTAAAATACTTCTGTGATTCTATGGTTAGGCAAACTAAAAGAATTTATTTTACTGTAATAGAATAGTGAGGTTTCCTTATGCAAAAGAAAGGAGTTAAGCTATGATTCTCAATTCTGGTTTCACTCAAGAGTCACAAGGGAGAGCTTTGTACATATTCCAGAGTGTAAGCCACATCTACAGTGATACAGATTTAATTGTTTTGTGGCAGAGTTAGGTTGTTAAAATACACACTTCACGTATGTATTTTCTATGTCTTGTGGGGAATCTAATGTCCTGCCACAGTTGTGCAAACTGATTAAAAGTAGAGTCTGTTCATGGTGATCTCTCCTAGTATTTCTACTTTATTTCCAATCTGGGGAAAAAAAAAAAAAAAGTAGTGTTTTTCTTCCTCCTTACTGACTGCTTCCCAAAGCACGAAAGAAAGGGTAATATTATGTCATATATTTGGGAGCATATCTCAGACAACTATCTAAAATTAGTTTTGTTTTGTTTTATTTTTCTAAACTATAGTACTTCTTTGGCAATTAGATTACCATGACTAAACAAACGGGTTTCTTGCTGTACTTTAGTCTAGTTTAATAAAATTCTATAGGCTATATGTGGCTAGCATCTCCACAAGTAACATTATACTCTTTGACATCATTTTATATATATAAATTTCTCCCATTTAGATGGAATGAAATTATATATTCTGCATTATACAATTAAAATCCTTTCACTCAAAATGAAGAGTCAGTTTTTCCAATCTGTATATCTGAATAAGAAATACTAATTTGATGCCTTTTCTTTCAGGAGTCCAGAGAGGTTGTGATCATTAAAATGAAAAGTTTAGTTTCTCAAAATTTGGCTTATATATGTGTGCAGATTATATGGGCTTCCCAGGTGGCACTAGTGGTAAAGAACCCACCTGCCAGTGAGGAGATATAAGAGATGCAGCTTTGATCCCTGAGTCAGGAAGATCCCCTGGAAAAGGGCATGGCAACACACTCCAGTATTCTTGCCTGAAGAATCCCATGGACAAATGAGTCTGGTGGGCTACAGTCCATGGAGTCCCACAGAGTTGGACACAACAGAAGCAACTTAGAACACATGCACAAATAAACCATGAAATAGGGTAAAGAGTAGAGAGTGAACTCGAAGAAACTTCAATAGATGACAACACAGTTGAGAACAAGATCTGGTCCCAATCTAACACATTACAGCATTAAGAAAATAACAGGATCAAGTTTGCCTATGTTGATAAACTTGATAAGAATCAGACCAGAAAACCCTGTCAGATTTTATACTGGAACATGACTAATGAATAATTTACCAAGATTATGAGGTTACTTCTTAATATCTTTTGTTATCCCTTCAACATACTTTCTATATTGTTTTATATCCAACTAATTATAGAAGAGAGCAAAAAAAGCTTTCTCTTTATCTTTAAGGAATTGCTAATCAGATAACTTCTAATGAGACCCTTCCCTGAGCACCCCATATAAGTAGGGTCCTCAATCTTATTCTGTATCACTAGTGATTATTGTTTACTTCACAACAGTCGTTTGTAACTATACACTTATTTATTCATTTTCCTTGCATAGTACCTTTTTCTTCACTAGAAAACCAGCTCTTTAGAGCTGAGAAGAAAAGTCCTTTGATTTACCAATGTGCCTAACAGTCTACCTGGATTTAGAGATGTTCAATAAAATGTCTTGAATGGGTTATCAATCAGTCACCCCAACATATATTCTCTCTATATCCCCCAAACATTAGAGTAGATATGAAACAGTGTTAATGCTGCAATAATGGAAAAATGTAATAAAAATTCCTAAGAATATGCATATACTAATAAAAAGAAAAAAAAAATGAGAATTGAGAGCCATTAAGCCATTATCAGAATGGCATGCAAAATACATTTATTTCTTTTATTACTATCGTTATTATTCTACTGACCAGAACAGTTAAAAATGATTTTTGAATTCATTTAACTGACTTCTGAGTAGCAGCTCACAAGTAAATTTAATCTGCTTTTGTATTCCTGCCAAAATTGGGGGAAAGCTTTAGCACTAGAATCTTTAAAAAATGCTATCAAAAGAACAGGAACTGAAAAATAAGTGCTTTAAAATGCAGAAGTAACCAGACTAAAGAAAGATATCAAAACCCCTGCATGTGAAGCATTGAATCATTGAAAAAATAAGAAATTAAAGAAGGTCCTAGCAGGATAACTGAAAGTTGTTTATAAAAATTTGACCCATAACTACAAGCTTAATGCATTTCATCAAGTCCAAAAATGGAAAAAAAAAATTTTACAAAAGATAATAGAATACAAACAGATAAAACACTAACACTCAAAATGTTATGATTATCATGAAAATAAGAGATCACCTGCCTGGAGAATTCCATGGATAAAGTCTGGCAGGTTACAGCCCATTGGGTTGCAAAGAGTTGGACATGACTGAACAACTAATACTTTCACTATATTGATTCCACCCTGTGCCACAGTCATTGTAAGACTTATGTATTAGCTCCTTTATAACTTAACAACAACTGTGAGATAGATACTATTATCAATAATATGCTAAAAATAAGAAAGCTAAAGTACAAACAGGTAAATTAATTTGTCTATGTTCTCACATGAAGTAACTACAGAACAAAGTTAAATCTGAGTAATGCCGATTCCTCTCCAGGTGAACTGGTGTTAAAAATATATTCCAATCAGCTCTTCAGCTTAAGATCTGATGGAAGGATATGGATTAAAATGTGGCAAAAATTCAGGGAATTGATTTTTCTAGAGAACGTACTTTTTGATTTTACAGTGAGTTTTCAGATATAACAAAAATATACAAAAATCTGGCAAAGAAAACATTGATAATTTGGATTTTATTAAAATTAAAGAACTTCTGTACTATGAGAGACACTATTAAAGGAATAAAAAAGAAAACCTATAGACAGAGAAAATATTTGCAAAGCACTTGTAAAATAGAGGGCTTCTATCTAAAATAGACAAAGAAAGTTTAAACTTCAACAAAAAATAAACAGTCCAATTAAAAATGAACAAAAGATCTTAACAGCTATATCACCAAAAAGGTATACAAATTACATCAGTTCAGTTCAGTTCAGTCGCTCAGTCGTGTCCGACTCTCTGCGACCCCATGAATCACAGCACACCAGGCCTCCCTGTTCATCACCAACTCCCGGAGTACACTCAAACTCATGTCCACAGAGTCGATGATGCCATCCAGCCATCTCATTCTCCGTCGTCCCCTTCTCCTCCCGCCCCCAACCTTTCCCAGCATCAGAGTCTTTTCCAGTGAGTCAACTCGTCGCATGAGGTGGCCAAAGTATTGCAGTTTCAGCTTTAGCATCAGTCCCTCCAATGAACACCAAGGATTAATCTCCTCTAGAATGGACTGGTTGGATCTCCTTGCAGTATAAGGGACTCTTAAGAGTCTTCTCCAACACCACAGTTCAAAAGCATCAATTCTTCAGCGATCAGCTTTCTTCACAGTCCAACTCTCACATCCATACATGACAACGGGAAAAACCATTGCCTTGACTAGACGGACCTTGGTTGGCAAAGTAATGTCTCTGCTTTTTAATATACTATCAAGGTTGGTCATAACTTTCCTTCCAAGGAGCAAGCGTCTTTTAATTTCATGGCTACAATCAGCATCTGCAGTGATTTTGGAGCCCAAAAAAATAAAGTCTGACACTGTTTCCACTGTTTTTCCATCTATTACCCATGAAGTGATGGGACCAGATGCCATGATCTTTGTTTTCTGAATGTTGAGCTTCAAGCCAACCTTTTCACTCTCCTCTTTCACTTTCATCAAGAGGCTTTTAGTTCCTCTTCACTTTCTGCCATAAGGGTAGTGTCATCTGCATATCTGAGGTTATTGATATTTCTCCCAGCAATCTTGATCTCAGCTTGTGCTTCTTCCAGCCCAGCCTTCCTCATGATGTACTCTACTCTGCATATAAGTTAAATAAGCAAGGTGACAATATACAACCTTGACGGACACCTTTTCCTATTTGGACCCAGTCGGTTGTTCCATGTACAGTTCTGACTGTTGCTTCCTGACCTGCATACAGGTTTCTCAAGAGGCAGGTCAGGTGGTCTGGGATTCCCATTTCTTTCAAAATGTTCCACAGTTTATTGTGATCGACACAGTCAAAGGCTTTGGCATAGTCAATGAAGCAGAAATAACTGTTTTTCTGAAACTCTCTTACTTTCTCCATGATCCAGCGGATGTTGGTAATTTGATCTCTGGTGCCTCTGCCTTTTCTAAAACCTGCTTAAACATTTGGGAGTTCACGGTTCACATACTGCTGAAGCCTGGCTTGCAGAATTTTGAGCATGACTTTACTAGCGTGTGAGATGAGTGCAATTGTGCGGTAGTTTGAGCATTCTTTGGCCTTGCCTTTCTTTGGGATTGGAATGAAAACTGACCTCTTCCAGTCCTGTGGCCACTGCTGAGTTTTCCAAATCTGCTGGCATATTGAGTGTAGCACTTTCACAGCATCATCTTTCAAGACTTGAAATAGCTCAACTGGAATTCCATCACCTCCACTAGCTTTGTTCGTAGTGATGCTTTCTAAGGCCCACTTGACTTCACATTCCAAGATGTCTGGCTCTAGGTCAGTGATCACGTTATCGTGACTATTTTGGTCGTGAAGATCTTTTTTGTACAGTTCTTCTGTATATTCCTGCCACCTCTTCTTAATATCTTCTGCTTCTGTTAGGTCCATATCATTTCTGTCCTTTATTGAGCCCATCTTTGCATGAAATGTTCCACTGGAATCTCTAATTTTCTTGAAGAGGTCTCTTGTTTTTCCTATTCTGTTGTTTTTCTCTATTTCTTTGCACTGATCACTGAGGAAGGCTTTCTTATCTCTCCTTGCTATTCTTTGGAACTCTGCATTCAGATGCTTATATCTTTCCTTTTCTCCTTTGCTTTTTGCCTCTCTTCTTTTCACAGCTATTTGTAAGGCCTCCTCAGACAGCCATTTCGCTCTTTTGCATTTCTTTTCCATGGGGATGGTCTTGGCCCCTGTCTCCTGTATAATGTCACGAACCTCCGTCCAGAGTTCATCAGGCACTCTATCAATCAGATCTAGTCCCTTAAATCTATTTCTCACTTCCACTGTATAATCATAAGGGATTTGATTTAGGTCATATCTGAATGGTCTAGTGGTTTTCCCTACTTTCTTCAATTTCAGTCTGAATTTGGCAATAAGGAGTTCATGATCTGAGCCACAGTCAGCTCCTGGTCTTGTTTTTGCTAACTGTATACAGCTTCTCCATCTTTGGCTGCAAAGAATATAATCAATCTGATTTCGGTGTTGACCATCTGGTGATGTCCATGCGTAGAGTCTTCTCTTGTGTTGTTGGAAGAGGGTGTTTGCTATGACCAGTGCATTCTCTTGACAAAACTCTATTAGCCTTTGCCCTGCTTCATTCCGTGCTCCAAGGCCAAATTTGCCTGTTACTCCAGGTGTTTCTTGACTTCCTACTTTTGCATTCCAGTCCCCTATAATGAAAAAGACATCTTTTTTGGGTGTTAGTTCTAAAAGGTCTTGTAGGTCTTCATAGAACCGATTAACTTCAGCTTCTTCAGCATTACTGGTTGGGGCATAGGCCTGGATTACTGTAATATTGAATGGTTTGCCTTGGAAACAAACAGAAATCATTCTGTCGTTTTTAAGATTGCATCCAAGTACTGCATTTCGGACTCTTCTGTTGACCATGATGGCTACTCCATTTCTTCTAAGGGATTCCTGCCCACAGTAGTAGATATAATGGTCATCCGAGTTAAATTCACCCATTCCAGTCCATTTTAATTCACTGATTCCTAGAATGTCTATGTTCACTCTTGCCATCTCCTGTTTGACCACTTCCAATTTGCCTTGATTCATGGACCTAACATTCCAGGTTCCTATGCAATACTGCTCTTTACAGCACCGGACCTTGCTTCTATCACTGGTCATATCCACAACTGGGTATTGGTTTTGCTTTTGTTCCATCCCTTTATTCCTTCCATAGTTATTTCTCCATTGAGCTCCAGTAGCATACTGGGCACCTACCGACCTGGGGAATTCCTCATTCAGTATCCTATCATTTTGCCCTTTGTTACTGTTCATGGGGTTCTCAAGGCAAGTATACTGAAGTGGTTTGCCATTCCCTTCTCCAGTGGACCACATTCAGCTGTGGTCCATGTGATCAGATCGGCTAGTTTCCTGTGATTATGATTTCAGTGTGTCTGCCCTCTGATGCCCCCTAGCAATACCTACCGTCTTAGTTGGGTTTCTCTTACCTTGGTCATGGAAAATCTCTTCACAGCCGCTCCAGCAAAGTGCAGCCGCTGTACCTTACCTTGGAGGAGGGGTATCTCCTCAAGGCCGCCCCTCCTGACTTTGAATGCGGAGTAGCTCCTCTCCGCCCTCCTGCGCCCACGCAGCCAGCGCCTGTTGGACGTGGGGTAGCTCCTCTCGGCCCCCGGCCCTGGCCTCAGGCGTGGGGTAGCTCCTCACGGCCGCACCTCTTTGCGTGGTTCATTGCGCCGGGGCGGCGTCTGCACCGCCGGGGCCGGCGTCTCTCGCGTCGCGTCTGCGTACAAATTACATAGAAGCTTATAAAAACTACACATAATTTATCATTCAGTTCAGTTCAGTCGCTCAGTCATGTCCAACTCTTTGCGACGCCATGAATCACAGCACGGCAGGCCTCCCTGTCCATCACCAACTCCCAGAGTTCACTCAAACTCGTGTCCATCGAGTCGGTGATGCCATACAGCCATCTCATTCTCTGTCGTCCCCTTCTCCTCCGGCCCCCAATCCCTCCTAGCATCAGAGTCTTTTCCAGTGAGTCAACTCGTCGCATGAGGTGGCCAAAGTATTGCAGTTTCAGCTTTAGCATCAGTCCTTCCAATGAACAAACACCCAGGATTGATCTCCTTTAGAATGGACTGGTTGGATCTCCTTGCAGTCCAAGGGACTCTCAAGAGTCTTCTCCAGCACCACAGTTCAAAAGCATCAATTCTTCGGCGATCAGCTTTCTTCACAGTCCAACTCTCACATCCATACATGACCACTGGAAAAACCATATCGTTAGGAATTGTAAAATAAAACAATAATCAGGAATTGTTAAGTAAAACAATAATGCTTATCAATTACAAAGGATACACCAAATACAAAAAAATGATAAAGCAGATGGAGCACAGGAACTCTTATTTATTACTGGTGGGAAAGCACAATGGTATAGTCACTTTAGGGCACACTTTGGGAATTACTAGAAAAACTAACTATATTTTTACCATAAAATCCAGCAATTGAGGTAATAACTGTTTTGAAAATGCATGGCCACACAAAACCTGCATGTAAATGTTTACAGAACCTATATTCATAACTGTCAACAACTGAAAGCAAATGGGGGCTTCCCAGGTGGCTCAGTGGTAAAGAATTCACTTGTCAATGCAGGAAACACAGGAGACACCGGTTCAATCCATGGGTCAGGAAGATCCCCTGGAGTAGGGAAAGGCAACCTTCTCCAGTGTTCTCACCTGGAAAATCCCATGTACAGAAAAGCCTGGCAGGCTGCAGTCCATGGGATTATAAAATTGGGTGTGACTGAGCAATCAAGTGTGCAGGAACAAAAGCAAGGAAGATATTCTTCATTAGCTGAATGAATAGACAAACTGTGATACGAACAGAGAATGGAATATTATTCAATAATAAAAAGAAATGAACTCTAAATCTACAAAAAGACATGTGTGAAACTAAAATGTATATTGTTAAATGAAAGAAGCCAGTCTGAAAAAGCTTTACGCTGGATAATTTCAATTACATTATGGACTTAAATTTGCATGATGGGAAATGCAACATTATAGAGACCAAAAAATCAGTGGTTGCTAGTGGTTTAGGGCAAAACTAGCTAATCATGGAGCTTTGGGGAGCAATTGAACTATTCTGTGTAATATTCTAATTGTGTATATTTGACATTAAGCATTTGTCAAAACCCACATATTTTTACACAACAAAGAGTGAACTTTATGCAAACTATAAAGTTATTTAAAGATGACTAGGGGATCCCAGGGAGGAATGTACACTGTGACAGTAGATTCTAACTGCATTGTTGTTGTTCAGTCACTAAGACCTGTCCGACTCTTTACCACCCCATGGATTGCAGCAAGCCAGACTTCCCCCTCTTTCATGTCCTTCACTATCTCCTGGAATTTCCTCAAACTCATGTTGATTGAGTTGGTGGTGTTATCCAACCATCTCACCCTCTGTCGCCTCCTTCTCCTTTTGCCTTCAATCTCTCTCAGCAGCAGGGTCTTTTCCAATGAGCTGGCTCTTCACATCAGGTGGCCAAAGAATTGGAGCTTCAGAACCAGTCCTTCCAATGAATATTTAGGGTTGATTTCCTTTAGGATTGACTGGTGTGATCTCCTTACAGGCCAGGGGAGTCTCAAGAGTCTTCTCCAGCACCACAATTTGAAAGCATCAATTCTTTAGCATTCAGCCATTTTTATGGTCCAACTGTCACATCCATACCTCACTATTGGAGAAACCATACTTTTGACTATATGGACCTTTGTTGGCAAAGTAATGTCTCTGCTTCTTAATATACTGTTAAGTTTGTCATAGCTTTTCTACAAGGAGCAAGCGTCTTTTAATTTCATGGCTGCATTCACCATTCACAGTCATTTTGGAGCCCAAGAATATAAAGTCTGTCACTGCTTCCACTTCTATTTGCCATGAATGATGGGACCAGATGCCATGATCTTAGTTTTTTGAATGTTGAGTTTTAAGCCAGCTTTTTCACTCTCCAAACTCATTAAGATGTTCTTTAGTTTTTCCTCACTTTCTGCCAATAGAGTGGTATCATCTGTATTTCTGAGGTTGTTTCTATTTCTCCCAGGAATCTTTATTCCAGCCTGTGATTTATCCAGTCCAGCATTTCGGATGATGTACTCTGCATATAAGTAAAATAAACAGGATGACAGTATACAGGCTAGACATAATCCTTTCCCAATTTGGAACCAGTCCACTGTTCCAAGTGTGGTTCTGTTGTTTCTTGAATCGCATACAGGTTTCTCAGGAGGCAGGTAAGGTGGTCTTGTAGTCTTATCTCTTTAAGAATTTTCCAGTTTTTTGTGATCCACACAATCATCGGTTTTAGCGTAGTCAATGAAGCAGAAGTATATGTTTTTCTGGAACTCCCTTGCTTTCTCTGTGATCCAACAAATGTTGACAATTTGATCTCTGGTTCCTCTGCCTTTTCTAAACTCAGCTTTTTCATCTGGAAGTTCTCGTTTCACATACTGCTGAAGGCTAACTTGAAGGATTTTGAGCATAACCTTACTAGCTTATAAAATGAGTGTAACTCTATGGTAGTTTGAACATTCTTTGGCATTGTCCTTCTGTATTACAAATATATACATAACTTCAGGGGAGAGAATTGGAGGAAGAAATGCTAATTTAAGTAACCTTGCTCATAAGTAGACTCTATGGGACTGAAGTGGAAAGGAATCAAATATAATCACTATATTTTAGTTGACAAAGTTGCTTCCCACTGGGGTATCAATTATGATATTGCTATATAGGTACACTGAATTTGAACGATTAACAAAATGCCTGACCAATGCTGAGTTAGGTTTCTCACTGTTGGAGCAGCAATTTACAGAAAAGCAAGGGGAGGAGGCTAGAATGATCCATATGGTAATGGACTATAGTTGAAACATCAGTAAAAATTCATGTTTAGTTTAATATAAACACAGATGATTATATAAAGAAATAGTCATGAGTGAGAATATTTACACACAAAGACACACCCACTTATGTTTGCTTGTTCTGTTATATGAGACTACCTAGAGGCAATGATGCTCCAATAGCAAAGAACACATCTAGCAACCCAATCTTGCTTTCTAATATCATTTCCCAATAATAACAATAATAATAAAAATAGAAGTCCTTGGAGAAATGAGTGATTCTAAACTGGGGCAGGAAATATATAATATGAACTCAGAGCATCTTGTAGTACCAGAAAGTAAGGAAGATGTAAAAAAAAAAAATCAATAAAATTTATACTTATGGGAGTATGTCAGAGGGACACAGAAGTCAACTGAAAGAGCTCCCCAATGATTAAGGTTGGTAGAAAATAATTTGAGTAACAAAATAATTGAGTGACAAAATAATTTGGTGCTACAACCCAAAGTACAAAATAAATATACAGCATTTATACTTATATAAATATAAATAAAGTTTAAATAAATTACTAAGCAAATAAAAAGCAGGAAAAAGAGATAAATTTCCTTTGTAAAAAAAATTCAAGTAATTGATTTTACATAATCTATCCTTTGACAAAGGAGGCAACAATATAAGATGGAGAGAAGACAGTCTCTTTAACAAGTGGTGCTGGGAAAACTGGTCAGCCGCTTGTAAAAGAATGAAACTAGAAAACTTCCTAACACCATACACCAAAATGAACTCAAAATGGATTAGAGAGCTAAATGTAAGACCAGAAACTATAAAACTCCTATAGGAGAACGTAGGCAAAACACTCTCTGACATAAATCACAGCAGGATCCTCCAATGCCCACCTCCCAGAATACTGGAAATAAAAGCAAAAATAAACAAATGGGACCTAACTAAAATCAAAAGCTTCTGCACAGCAAAGGAAACTATAAGCAAGGTGAAAAGACAGCCTTCAGAATGGGAGAAAATAATAGCAAATGAAGCAACTGATAAAGGATTAATCTCCAAATTACACAAGCAGCTCCTGCAGCTCAATTCCAGAAAAATAAATGACCCAATCAAAAAATGGGCCAAAGAACTAACAGACATTTCTCCAAAGAAGACATACAGATGGCTAACAAACACATGAAAAGATGCTCAACATCCCTCATAATCAGAGAAATGCAAATCAAAACCACAATGAGATACCATTTCACACCAGTCAGAATGGCTGCTAACCAAAAGTCTACTTCCAATAAATGCTGGAGAGGGTGTGGAGAGAAGGGAACCCTCTTACACTGTTGGTGGGGATGCAAACTAGTACTGCCACTATGGAGAACAGTGTGGAGATTCCTCAAAAAACTGGAAATAGAACTTCCATATGATCCAGCAATCGCACTCCTGGGCATACACACCGAGGAAACCAGAATTGAAAGAGACACATGTACTCCAATGTTCATTGCAGCACTGTTTATAATAGCCAGGACATGGAAGCAACCTAGATGTCCATCTGCAGACGAATGGATAAGAAAGCTTTGGTACATATACACAATGGAGTATTACTCAGCCATTAAAAAGAATGCATTTGAACCAGTTCTAATGAGGTGCATGAAACTAGAGCCTATTATACAGAGTGAAGTAAGCCAGAAAGAAAAACACCAATACAATATACTAACGCATACATATGGAATTTAGAAAGATGGTAATGATAACCCTGTATACGAGACAGCAAAAGAGACACAGATGTATAAAACAGTCTTTGGGACTCTGTGGAAGAGGGTGAGGGTGGGATAGTTTGGGAGAATGGCGTTGAAACATGTATATTATCATATGTGAAACGAATCGTCAGTTCAGGGTTGATGCATGTTACAGGATGCTCAGGGCTGGTATGCGGGGATGACCCAAGGGAGGATAAGGGGAGGAGTGAGGTGGGAGGGGGGTTCGGGAGGGGGAACTCATGTACACCTGGGGGAGATTCATATCAATGTATGGCAAAACCAACCAATATAATATTGTGAAATAATTAGCCTCCAATAAAAATTTAAAAAAAAATGAGAAGCATAGAATGGAAACTTCACCTGGTGACTTCTTCCAAAAGAGTATAAAATGGAAAGGGGAAAAATATTAATTTCATAGTAATAAAACATGACAAACATTATCCCAAGTAGTTTATCAAGTCATTATCAGAACTAATAAGTCGTGTTGCCAGTATTTACCCCTTGACAGTTCAGTTCAGTTCAGTCGCTCAGTTGTGTCCGACTCTTTGCGACCCCATGAATCGCAGCACACCAGGCCTCCCTGTCCATCACCAACTCCCAGAGTGCACTCACTCAAACTCATGTGCATAGAGTCGGTGATGCCATCCAGCCATTTCATTGTCATCCCCTTCTCCTACTGCCCCCAATCCCTCCCAGCCTCAGGGTCTTTTCCAATGAGTCAACTCTTCGCAGCAGGTGGCCAAAGTATAGGAGTTTCAGCTTTAGCATCAGTCCTTACAATGAACACCCAGGACTGATATCCTTTAGAATGGACTGGTTGAATCTCCTTGTAGTCCAAGGGACTCTCAAGAGTCTTCTCCAGCACCACAGTTCAAAAGCATCAATTCTTCAGTGGTCAGCTTTCTTTATAGTCCAACACTCACATCCATACATGACCACTGGAAAAACCATAGCCTTGACTAGACGGACCTTGGTTGGTAAAGTAATGTCACTGCTTTTCAATATGCTATCTAGGTTGGTCATAACTTTCCTTCCAAGGAGTAAGTGTCTATTAATTTAATGGCTGCAATCAGCATCTGCAGTGATTTTGGAGCCCAAGAAAATAAAGTCTGACACTGTTTCCACTGTTTCTCCATCTATTTGCCATGAAGTGATGGGACCAGATGCCATGATCTTAGTTTTCTAAATGTTGAGCTTTAAGCCAACTTTTTCACTTGACATGACATGATAAAAACAAAACTTTTGTTTTGGGTCTTTTTCCCCAAACCCATATGTTTATTCACGAGAAAAACATCAGACAAATCTCAATAGAAGGTATCTTACAAAATGCTTGACAAGTAACTATCAAACATATAAAGGTAATCAAAAACAAGGGAAGTCTGAGAAATATTCCCAAGAGGAGCTTAGAGATAAAATAAGTAAATATTAGGTAGTATCCTGGAGGGGATCCTCAAATAAAAAGAGAATATATGTAAAAAATTAGGAAATCAATATAAACTATGGACTTTTGTTAAGAATAATATATCAATGTTGGTTTACTCTTTGTAACAAAGGTACCATACCAAGGTTGCATGTGCGTGCTAAATTGTGTTAGACTCTTTGCGACCCTATGGACTGTTGCCCACCATGGTCCTCTGTCCATGGAATCCAGGCAAGAATACTGCAGTGGGTTGTCATGCTCTCCTCCAAGGGATCTTCCTGACCCAGGGAATGAACCTGTGTCTCGTGCACCTCCTGCATCACAAGAGGACTCTTTACCATTGAGCCACCAGGGAAGCCCATACCAAGATTAGATATTAATTATAACAGAAAATGAGTGAGAGAGTATTTGGAAACCCACTGTACAAAATCTATTATTTTATAAATTAAAACTATCTTAAAATATAAAGTGTTCAAAAAGAAACCAATATTTTATGTCAGAGAAGCAATTCCTTTATATACACCTAATTCACTTGTTTACATTGTGCCAAAACCAGAATGACCTTGGAGGAAAGCAGGGGACTACTTCACTCAGACAAGAAGGATCAGGATCATAGCCACTGTCCCAAATGCGGAATCTTTGCTGGAGCAGATTAACATATCCTGTAACCACTGCTCTGGAAAACACATTCCTTTTTTATCCATTTAAGAAAAAAAAAAAAAGATTAGTAATGGTTTGCATGCAATTAAAATAAAATGCATTGTCCATTTAGTTTTGAAGATCTCTTTAGACTGTACTATACCTTATTATGAAACTAAGCCATGCCGTGTGGGGCCACCCAAGACAGATGGGTCATGGTGGAGAGGTCTGACAGCATGCGGTCCACTGGAGAAGGGAATGGCAAACCACTTCAGTATACTTGCCTTGAGAACCCCATGAACAGTATCAAAGGCAAAATGATAGGATACAGAATGAGGAAATGCCAAGGTGGGTAGGTGCCCAGTATGCTACTGGAGATCAGTGGAGAAATAACTCCAGAAAGAATGAAGAGATGGAGCCAAAGCAAAACAAATACCTAGTTGTGGATGTGACTGGTGATAGAAGCAAGATCCGATGCTGTAAAGAGCAATATTGCATAGGAACCTGGAATGTTAGGTCCATGAATCAAGGCAAATTGGAAGTGGTCAAACAGGAGATGGCAAGAGTGAACATAGACATTCTAGGAATCAGTGAATTAAAATGGACTGGAATGGGTGAATTTAACTCGGATGACCATTATATCTACTACTGTGGGCAGGAATCCCTTAGAAGAAATGGAGTAGCCATCATGGTCAACAGAAGAGTCCGAAATGCAGTACTTGGATGCAATCTTAAAAACGACAGAATGATTTCTGTTTGTTTCCAAGGCAAACCATTCAATATTACAGTAATCCAGGCCTATGCCCCAACCAGTAATGCTGAAGAAGCTGAAGTTAATCGGTTCTATGAAGACCTACAAGACCTTTTAGAACTAACACCCAAAAAAGATGTCTTTTTCATTATAGGGGACTGGAATGCAAAAGTAGGAAGTCAAGAAACACCTGGAGTAACAGGCAAATTTGGCCTTGGAGCACGGAATGAAGCAGGGCAAAGGCTAATAGAGTTTTGTCAAGAGAATGCACTGGTCATAGCAAACACCCTCTTCCAACAACACAAGAGAAGACTCTACGCATGGACATCACCAGATGGTCAACACCGAAATCAGATTGATTATATTCTTTGCAGCCAAAGATGGAGAAGCTGTATACAGTTAGCAAAAACAAGACCAGGAGCTGACTGTGGCTCAGATCATGAACTCCTTATTGCCAAATTCAGATTAAATTGAAGAAAGTAGGGAAAACCACTAGACCATTTAGATATGACCTAAATCAAATCCCTTATGATTATACAGTGGAAGTGAGAAATAGATTTAAGGGACTAGATCTAATAGATAGAGTGCCTGATGAACTCTGGACGGAGGTTCGTGACATTGTATAGGAGACAAGAACCAAGACCATCCCATGGAAAAGAAATGCAAAAAAGCAAAATGGCTGTCTGAGGAGGCCTTACAAATAGCTGTGAAAAGAAGAGAAGTGAAAAGCAAAGGAGAAAAGGAAAGATATAAGCATCTGAATGCAGAGTTCCAAAGAATAGCAAGGAGAGATAAGAAAGCCTTCCTCAGCGATCAATGCAAAGAAATAGAGGAAAACAACAGAATGGGAAAAACAACAGATCTTTTCAGGAAAATTAGAGATATCAAGGGAACATTTCATGCAAAGATGGGCTCGATAAAGGACAGAAATGGTATGGACCTAACAGAAGCAGAAGATATTAAGAAGAGGTGGCAAGAATACACAGAAGAACTGTACAAAAAAGATCTTCACGACCAAGATAATCATGATGGCATGATCTCTCACCAGGAGCCAGACATCTTGGAATGTGAAGTCAAGTGGGCCTTAGAAAGCATCACTACGAACAAAGCTGGTGGAGGTGATGGAATTCCAGTTGAGCTTTTTCAAGTCTTGAAAGATGATGCTGTGAAAGGACTGCACTCAATATGCCAGCAGATTTGGAAAACTCAGCAGTGGCCACAGGACTGGAAAAGGTCAGTCTTCATTCCAATCCCAAAGAAAGGCAAGGCCAAAGAACGCTCAAACTACCGCACAATTGCACTCATCTCACACGCTAGTAAAGGAATGCTCAAAATTCTCCAAGCCAGGCCTCAGCAATATGTGAACCGTGAACTTCCAGATGTTCAAGCAGGTTTTAGAAAACGCAGAGGCACCAGAGACCAAATTGCCAACATCCGCTGGATCATGGAGAAAGCAAGAGAGTTTCAGAAAAACATTTTATTTCTGCTTCATTGACTATGCCAAAGCCTTTGACTGTGTGGATCACAATGCTGCTGCCGCTTCTGTCGTGTCCGACTCTGTGTGACCCCATAGATGGAAGCCCACCAGGCTCCCTCATCCCTGGGATTCTCCAGGCAAGAACACTGGAGTGGGTTGCCATTTCCTTCTCCAGTGGATCACAATAAACTGTGGTAAATTCTGAAAGAGATGGGAATACCAGACCACCTGACCAGCCTCTTAAGAAACCTGTATTCAGGTCAGGAAGCAACAGTTAGAACTGGACATGGAACAACAGACTGGTTCCAAATAGGAAAAGAAGTATGTCTTGGCTGTATATTGTCACCTGCTTATTTAACTTATATGCAGAGTACATCATGAGAAACGCTGGGCTGGAAGAAGCACAGGGTGGAATCAAGATTGCCAGGAGAAATATCAATAACCTCAGATATGCAGATGACACCGCCCTTATGGCAGAAAGTGAAGAGGAACTAAAGAGACTCTTGATGAAAGTAAAAGAGGAGAATGAAAAGGTTGGCTTGAAGCTCAACATTCAAAAAACAAATATCATGGCATGTGGTCCTATCACTTCATTGGAAATAGATGGGGAAACAGTGGAAGCAGTGTCAGACTTTATTTTTTTGGGCTCCAAAATCAGTGCAGATGCTGACTGCAGCCATGAAATTAAAAGACACTTACTCCTTGGAAGGAAAGTTATGACCAACCTAGATAGCATATTAAAAAGCAGAGACATTACTTTGCCAACCAAGGTCCGTCTAGTCAAGGCTATGGTTTTTCCCGTGGTCATGAATGGATGTGTGAGTCAGACTATGAAGAAAGCTGATTGCCGAAGAATTGATGCCTTTGAACTGTGGTGCTGGAGAAGACTCTTGAGAGTCCCTTGGACTGCAAGGAGATCCAACCAGTCCGTTCCAGAGGAGTTCAATCCTGGGTGTTCATTGGAAGGACTGATGCTAAAGCTGAAACTCCAATACTATGGCCACCTCATGCAACAAGTTGACTCACTGGAAAAGAGTCTGATGCTAGGAGGGATTGGGGATGGAAAGAGACGGGGACGACAGAGAATGAGATGGCTGGATGGCATCACGGACTCTGTGGACATGAGTTTGAGTGAACTCCGGGAGTTGGTGATGGACAGGGAGGCCTGGCGTGCTGTGATTCATGGGCTCACAGAGTCGGACACCACTTAGCGACTGAACTGAACTGAAAGAGATCTTATTATCCGAATATTACTGTATTAGTTTCCTGTGGCTGTCACAAATTACAAATTATTATCACAAATTTATTGTCTTAAAACCACAGAAATCTAATCTCTCTAAATTCTAGAGGCCAGATGTCTGAAATCTAGAGGTAGGAAGGACCATGCTGGCTTCACAAGCTCCAGAGAATAATCTGTTCCTTAACTCTTCTAGCTTCCAGAGTTTGTTGTCATTCCTTGCTTTATGGTCATATCTCCTGGTCTATATTCACATCACCTTCTATACTGGTAATATTTCTTTGTTCCTGCTTATAGAGATACATGTGATTGTATTTAGGATATTTTATATCTATATGTACATATTTTATATCTGTAAGAGATTATTAAATTCATCAGAATAAATAATTTTGAAAAGAGCAAACAGGTTTAAGGGGCAGAGGAGAGTGAGACAGACAGACAGATACACACACACAGAAAGAACAGACATTTGCAAAAAGAAAGGAAATCTAATGATGAATATCAGATATGTTCTTTCTTTAGGAATTAGGGCAAGAAAGGAAGAAAAGAGTTAGCTTCCACCTTCTATGAAACAAAAAGCTTAGACCAGTTTTCTATTTAAAAAGCTGGATGGAAGAACTAATAGAAAAACTAATATGATCGTTCGATAGCCAAAATTCAAAACTCCAGAAACTAAGGAGTTATGCAATATGAACGTGCTTCTATAAAAATATAATCTACAGAAAACTACACTATTTGTACTCCTCCAAGAGTGTTTTAGCTGAATATTCCATGATTTATTTTTTAAAAAAAGAAACAGCATCTCAATATGAAGCAAGGAAAATTATAATTTTTACCATTTTATAATTAAATCCCAGTATTTTGAGTAAATCTGAAGTAAAGACTAACAATACTTAATTATCAGTTTTCAAATATCTTGAGAAATTTACAACCTTCTTTCTTCTATCTATGTCTGCATAATTCACTTTTCGGTCATTATGAAGTCCCTATACATACATCTATTTTATTAGCAGCTCACTATATTTTAATCTTTAGAATAGACTACAAACATTTACAGATTAAAATTCCCATAAGTATATTTAAACCTAATTTATTTCTTCTTGTGTAAAATTATATATTTTCTCCTATTTTCTCTCTTTCTAATAAGATTGTTTGGGTAATGAAACTTTCATGCTTCAGTGTTTCCATTTTGCAATTATTTAGTAAAATAATTTTGAAAGTACCAGAATGTAGTTAAGCTAATTAATGCATCCTGAAGTTATTATTATTATTTTTTAAATCTTCCTACCAAGATTGAGGAGCTTCCCAGATGGCGCTAGTGGTAAAGATCTCACCTGCCAGTGCAGGAGACATAAGAGATGTGAGTTCAGTCCCTGGGTCAAGAAGATCCCCAGTAGGAGGTCATGGCAACCCACTCCAGTACTTCTGCTTGGAGAATCCCATGGACAAAGGAGCCTAGGCTACAGTCCATAGGGTAACAGAGTCAGACACTAATGAAGCAACTGAGCGCGTTGAACACCAGGATCAAAAGAGGGCCCTTCTCCAAACATATCCCAAATCTCTTTTTTGCTTTTCACCATAGCATTTATAAGTACATATTTTATTTATTTAATACTGTGTTATATGTCTCTTTCACTAGAAAGCAAGCCCTATGAAAACAGAACCGTTTTGTTCCCTATAACAGTATTTAGAACAGAGCCCAGCTTGTGTTAATCATTTCATAAATACATATTGAGTGAATGAATAAAAGTATTTTTGCCATATGTATGAAAGCAGTTCCATTCTAAATTCACGTTTATTGCTTTATGGAGAATCTTATACCATTATTATGGAAATTTATCTAAATTCAATTAATAGGTTAAATAATAGGTTTTGAAAAAAAAGACTGTAAATACTAATTTTATTCATAAATTTCTTGTAAATATAAAACATTAAATTTGAGAGAATTAATTTTCTAATGCAAATTTAATTTACATGAATTTTAAGGAAATAAGAACACTTCAATTGTAGCATACAAAAATTATTTGAATAAGTAAAACCACATTCTCTAAGTATCCTAAATTAGCTTTCATTCATGGCTTACCACAATCAAAATCACAATATTCATTAGATTAAATGGTTCCTCCTTTGCTCGGAGGTTTTTTTTTGTCATGAAGAAAATGATAAGATTATTATTATTAGTTATTAGTTTCCATAATTTATATACTTAAAACTTTAACATAATCATGCAAATATATTTAATTGCCCTGGGCAGCAGATTACACTTCAGTTAGCTTCTCTTATTCTAGACCTTTCAGTTTAGTTAACAGGTAGACTAAATGAATGGGTATGTAGAAGTCACTGATTACACTCAGTTAATTTATCATATCATATAAATGAGCCTTAGGTTGCATTTTAATCTGGCTCCCTAAGAACCTGACCGAAGTACCAAACTACACAGTAGAGCTGCCTCTCAGTGTTCCAGATCTCAGGTGCATTATGTCCCAAACTGAACTCACTACTTTGTTGCCTCACACCACTTCAACTCTGCCCTCCTCTGATATTTCCTGTGCTACCAACCACATAACAACTCAGACTAGAAATTTAAACTCACAGCCAATTCTTTCCTTCAACACCTTTGAAGACAAATAATACTGGCTTTTATCTATGAATATTATTTTAAACTATTTCTACTCTCTACCTCATCTGCCACTGAACCAGACCTCAGTTTTTGCCAGGACAATTGCAGTAACCACCTAACTCATTTTCCTGCTTCAATTTTCTCACCATTCTTAATCTATCCTTTACATTGCCCAAAGATGGATTTTTCCAAAACACATGTCTCAGCAGGCCATTCCCCTGCCTAAAAATCTTAAAATAGTTCCTGATTGCCTACCAGCAATTCAAAATATACGGTATGCCAGATAAATCCATCACAATTTTAGTCTAGATAATCTTTTTACATAACTATTGTCTGCTTCTGTGTGCTCACGTCTTCACACAGAATGCTCTGTCTTAGGCATATTTCCTTTGCTTTGAATATCTTTATTTTCTTATCATGCTTAGGATAATTTTCAATCAGCATAAATATAATTTGTTAAATACCTCCTCCAATTCTCCCAGAATTATTTCAAACACTTTGCTCCTGTGGTAATCTTATATGTATCTTTATTTTAGATTTCATTAAACTACATTGTAACTGAGTCAATGCATCTGTTCTACTAGGCCAAATATGGCAGTTTATCTTTGTTTTCCCTTTATCTAGTATAGTGCATGGTACACAGATACTACATAGTGAATATTTCATTTTGGTTATTATATTTTTCAATCTAGAATTTTTATTTGATATTTTACAATATTTTCTTTTTACTGTTCTCTATTTGCTGAGACGTTGCCATTGCACCTTCCTTTACTTCTTTAGACATGATTTTCTTTACTGCTTTGTAATTATTTAGACTATGATCTTTGAAATCTTTATTAAATTTGACATCTGTTCCCTCTCAAAGACAATTTGTATTTTCTACCTTTTTTTCTTGGGTTTGGATCCTCTTTCTGCTATTTTTCTTGTCTCATAAATGTTTTTGTAGAAAACTGGGCAATTTATACAATATGTTATAGATTCTTATATCACCCCCACCCCCACAAGGGCTTGTCAGTGTTTCCTTCCTTCTTTGTGTAATGCCTACCTCAATTATTTCTGTAAGTTCTATTTCTGTTTGTAGTCTGACACCATTCTCCAGAGGGTTCAACCTTGGACATGCACACAATCATGTGAAATTTATTTGATTTTCTTAAATAATCTCCCTATTTTCTGTATTCTCTTAAGAAAATTTGAGGGATTTTAGTAATAATTTTAACAAATTATGATTGCTTTTTTGGGGAAAGTCGTCAGAAAGCTCCTTATGGTATCTTTTCAGGAACATATTTTCTATATTTTATAAACTTATAACAAAATCTCAGTATTTTAATGACAAAAATGCACTTTTGTTTTAATTTTCTAGAAAACTGAGTTGTAGCAAATTTACAGAACTGATAAGAATTAACATATAAAAGTATTTTAACTGTTGAGATAATAGAGTAAATCCTACTGAATATTAAATGTTTAATTTGCTACATGATTTTCAGATTTGATTATTTGCTCTGTTTTGGAATTACTAATTAAGTAGGTAGCTTTTCCTTCAAAATACTGAAATGACAATAGACATTATGTAATTAAAGATGAGAGATGCATCTTATATGTATTTAATACTGTCTTGGTGTTATAGAAATGTACAACTGCTATGTATTATCAATGAATGAAAATGATAAGTGAAACAATATCTAACTTTATTTTTGGATTTAACAGTCCACAGCTTTGGCAAGGATCCAATATATAGTCTTTGAAATAAAAACAGAGTAATAGAACAGGTTCAGATGTAATAGGATAGAACAGTTTATAGAAAGACATATTTGAGAATTAAATTCTGTGAGTAAGTATAAAATCAAGCTTGGTCAAATATAATAAAGAAATAAGACCAGTATCTAGAACCAGTAGATGGTTGGAAATAAATTATCACATTATCGTGTCTAGTGTAGAACACTAAATTCACAAATAACCAATATGGCTAAGATCAAATAAAACCACATGGTTATTAGCAAGGCATTGAAAAGCTGAGGCTTTGTATTAGTTACATAACTGCCTTTATTTAAGAACAGCTGCCCTGAAAGACCAATGCCTCCATTCCCATCAATCATCTCTCAACCTATATCATAAGTGTGCTATGTCCCAGTCAACAGACAAGACCCTCATCTTGCACATATTTTTGTACTGCCCATGAAGACTAGCTTAGTTTTATTTATATAATAGTGTTTCCCAAAGTATATTCCATGGGACACTAGTCACATCATTTAGTAGTTGCAAAAGGTTTATTTTTTTTTAATAAGTTTGGTAAACATCATGTTATAGCTTATCTTGAAGAAATTAAAAATCTGTGTACTCTGATATAGGTTCCACATTACAAGGAGACCGTTTTGTGTTTCAATAAATATCTTACATACTCTTTGATTACAGTGCTCTTTTTATATAGCAAACATTAAAATCCCTAGGATATCTCCCATGCATACTTCAGAAAACTCTGCTGAATATATTGAATACTCAATGTATGTTTGAACATTACTTTAAATGACAAAATTATTTTTGAATGTCTGTATTGTATGAATCACTGTACAGGGTACTGAGTGTTTAATGAAAGGAAAATCAACTTGACTAATATTCTATTATTGTATAAATATGATAATAACTTAAAATATCCTTATATAGAGTGAAATTTAAATATTTTACTTTATTTCAATTTATTTATTTTAATTGGAGGCTATTTACTTTACAATATTGTAGTGGTTTTACCATACATTGACATGAATCAGCCATGGGGGTACATGTGTCCCCCATCCTGAGCTCCCTTCCCACCTCCCTCCCCATCCCATCCTTCTACGTCATCCCAGTACACCAGCCCTGAGCACCCTGTCTCATGCAATGAACCTGGACTGGGAGTCTGTTTCACATATGATAATATGCATGTTTCAATGCTATTCTCTAAAATCATCCCACCTTCGCCTTCTTCCACAGAGTCCAAAAGACTGTTCTATACATCTGTGTCCCTTTTGCTGTCTCGCATATAGGGTTATTGTTACCATCTTTCTAAATTCCATATATATGCTTTAGTATACTGTATTGATTTTTTTTTCTTTCTGGCTTATTTCACTCTGTATAACAGGTTCCAGTTTCATCCACCTCATTAGAACTGATTCAAATGTATTCTTTTTAATGGCTGAGTTGGGCTTCCCTGGTGGCTCAGAGGTTAAAGCATCTGCCTCCAATGAGGGAGACCCGGGTTCGATCCCTGGGTCAGGAAGATCCCCTGAAGAAGGAAATGGTAACCCACTCCAGTATTCTTGCCTGGAGAATCCCATGGACGGAGAAGCCTGGTAGGCTACAGTCCATGGGGTCGCAAAGAGTCGGACACGACTGAGGGACGGAATGGAACGGAATCACTTCATGGGAAATAGATGGAAAAACAGTGGAAACAGTGTCAGACTTTATTTTGGGGGGGCTCCAAAATCACTGCAGATGGTGACTGCAACCATGAAATTAAAAGACGCTTACTCCTTGGAAGGAAAGTTATGGCCAACCTAGATAGCATATTAAAAAGCAGAGACATTACTTTGCCAACAGAGGTCTGTTAGTCAAAGCTATGGTTTTCCCAGTGGTCATGTATGGACGTGAGAGTTGGACTGTGAAGAAAGCTGAGCGTAAAGAATTGATGCTTTTGAACTGTGGTGTTGAAGAAGACTCTTTTATTTTTTTTTAATTTATTTATTTTAATTGGAGGCTAATTACTTTACATTATTGTGTTGGTTTTGCCATACACTGACATGAATCTGCCCCGGGTGTACATATGTTCCCCATCTTGAACCCCCCTTCCACCTCCCTCCCCATCCCATCCCTCTGGTTCATCCCAGTACACCAGTCCCGAGCATCTTGTATCATGCATCGAACTTGGACTGGCGATTCATTTCACATATGATAATATACATGTTCGGACTGCAAGGAGATCCAACCAGTCCATCCTAAAGGAGACCAGTCCTGGGTGTTCATTGGAAGGACTGATGCTGAAGCTGAAACTCCCAATACTTTGGCCACCTCAGGCGAAGAGTTGACTCATTGGGAAAAAACCTGATGCTGGGAGGGATTGGGGGCAGGAGGAGAAAGGGACAACAGAGAATGATATGACTGGATGGCATCACTGACACTATGCACATGAGTTTGGGTGGACTCCGGGAGTTGGTGATGGACAAGGAGGCCTGGTGTGCTGTGATTCATGGGGTCGCAAAGAGTTGGACACAACTGAGCGACTGAACTGAACTGAATATTCCATTGTGTATATGTACCACAGCTTTTTTATCCGTTTGTCTGCTGATGGACATCTAGGTTGCTTCCATGTCCTGGGTATTATAAACAGTGCTGTGATGAACATTGGAGGGCATGTGTCTCTTTCAGTTCTGGTTTTCTCTGTGTGTATGCCCAGCAGTGGGTTTCTGGGTCGTATGGCAGTTCTATTTCCAGTTTTTTAAGGAATCGCCACACTGTTATCCATAGTGGCTGTACTAGTTTGCATTGTCACCAACAGTGTATGAGGGTTCCCTTTTCTCCACACCCTCTCCAGCATTTATTGTTTGTAGACTTTTTGATAGCAGCTATTCTGACCGGTGTGAAATGGTACCTCATTGTGGTTTTGATTTGCATATCTCTGATAATGAGGGATGTTGAGCATCTTTTCATGTGTTCATTAGCCATCTGTATGCCTTCTTTAGAGAATGTCTCTTTAGTTCTTTGGCCCATTTTTTGATTGGGCCATTTATTTTTCTGGAATTGAGCTGCAGGAGTTGCTTGTGTATTTTTGAGATTAATTATTTGTCAGTTATTTTATTTGCTATTATTTTCTCCCATTCTGAAGGCTGTCTTTTCACCTTGCTTATAGTTTCCTTTGTTGTGCAAAAGCTTTTAAGTTTAATTAGGTCCCATTTGTTTCTTTTTGCTTTTATTTCCATTACTCTGGGAGGTGGGTCATAGAGGATCCTGCTGTGATTTACCTCAGAGAGTGTTTTACCTATGTTTTCCTCTAAGAGTTCTATAATTTCTGGTCTTACGTTTAGATCTTTAATCCATTTTGAGTTTATTTTTGTGTATGGTGTTAGAAAGTGTTCTAGTTTCATTCTTTTACAAGTGGTTGACCAGTTTTCCCAGCACCACTTGTTAAAGAGATTGTTTTTTCTCTGTTGTATATTCTGTCTCGTTTGTCAACGATTTAAATATTAATTTTAAATATTTAAAAAAATTCAAATATTTTCTATTGACTTTTCTTAACAAAGAACAAGACTTTCAAAATGCTTTTATGACTGCTGTCTGTAAAGCATAAAGCTGTCAATATAAAATTAATATTAGAATCTGAACATGTTCTACTATCCATACACTTGCTATGTACTTATTTTATTAATTTAGCTAGCACAAGAAAAATATCTGCATTAAACTAAAATATTTCTGATTCAGAAATCAAAGTGCCTTTTGTAGCTAAGACAGAGAAGCAAAACATCATTTAGTGCAATTCCTGATATTAATTCTGAGTCTGAGAAGAAAATTTAGAAAGCCCAATGTCACACATTAGTACAGCCAAACTATAAAAGATACAGCTTTCATCTTCAATGCATTTCATTGATACTAAAATACTTCTATAAATTTTGCTTGTATGAATAGATTGTTACTTAAAAAAGCATAAACAGAAAAAGTGTTTATTGCAAATCACACTACAAAAGGACATTCGAGTTAAATATATTTTAGTTTAGGTACATTGCATATAATTTCATAGTATTTTTTCATAATACAAACACTTAATACCAGTGAGGGAGGTGATATACAATCCTATAAAGCCTTCCTGCAATCCAAACTGCCTATCGGCTAGAAAGTCAGGTGATTTAATGGCTTAGAGAGGAAACAATTGAACATTGTCCCCTATAACCCTATTTGTCAAGGATAACAACGTTTAGAATTGAGTGATCAATTCTAGCTCCATCAATCAATATACTTATGGAATTTGTAATTAAAACTATCCTTTCAATCCCCTTTCCCCCTAAAAAGTCTCATGAACCAGATAATAAAATAGATCTCAGCCTTTACATTCTCTTATTCAGTAATGTCCACCAATGTTTGCCTATATTCCCCTTGCCTTTCAACATTTAGCTTTTAATCTTTGGTTGTTATTTTGAGTCTGTACAAAGTTGTTGTTGCTGAATCTGTTTGCGTTGTACCTGAAGGGGGACCACAGTGATACCTTTGGTGCCAAGATACTTGACCTGTTCATGAATATCTCCAAACAATAGGAATTCACATGCATAAGCTAGAACGAAACTTTCTGAGACATTTTGGAATTACATTATGAAAATTGATGTGTCAAGATATTCATCTGAGACTATCCCTGGTGGCACTGGTAATAGGAAGAGCCTAAAATTGGGAGACAACTGGGGAATACTGCAATGAAGTAGGCTCCTGCAATCTGTCATATAGGAGCCTTCTGGGGCATCCCTGGTGAATCAAATGGTAAAGAATCTGCCTGCAATGCAGGAGACCTGTGTTCTCTCTCTGGCTGGGAAGATCCCAAGGAGAAGGGAATGGCTACCCACTTCAGTATTCTTGCTTAGAGAATACCATGGACAGAGAAGCCTGGAGGGCTACAGTCCATGGGGTTGCAAAGAGTCAGACATAATGGAGCAACTCTGCATAGGAGCCTTCTGGGTGCATTATAAGTTACATCCTATGATATCTCAAGCATGGTGGTAGAAAAAGTAAGCAGGAGAGATAATGTCAACAAGATGGATGAATAAGGTATTTATTGACATCCCTCCTCAACAACAGTTTGGTACTCATCCAAGGATAAAAGTGTCTTTGTGAAAGTTAAAACAGCCAGTTCAGTTCAGAAGCTCAGTCAAGTCCGACTCTTTGTGACACCATGGACTGCAGCACGCAAGGCCTCCCTGTCCATAATCAACTCCCAGCATCTACTCAAACTCATGTCCACTGAGTCAATGATGCCATCCAACCATCTCATCCTCTGTCATCCCCTTCTCCTCCCACCTTAAATCTTTTCCAGAATCAGGGGCTTTTCCAATGAGTCAGTTCTTCGCATTGGTGGCCAAAGAATTGGAGCTTCAGCTTTAGTATCAATCGTTCCAATGAATATTCAGGATTGATTTCCTTTAGGATGGACTGGTTGGATCTCTTTGCAGTCCAAGGGACTCTCAAAAGTCTTCTGGAACACCACAGTTCAAGAGTACCAATTCTTCGGCGCTCAGCTTTCTTTATAGTCCAACTCTCACATCCACACATGACTACTGGAAAAGCCATAGCTTTGACTAGGCAGACCTTTGTTGGTAAAGTAATGTCTCTGCTTTTTAATATGCTGTCTACCTTGGTCATAGCTTTTCTTCAAGGAGTAAATGTCTTTTATTTTCATGGCTGCAGTCACCATCTGCAGTGATTTTGGAGCCCAAAAAGATAAGGTCTGTCACTGTTTCCATTGTTTCCCCATTTATTTGCCATGAAGTGATGGAACCAGATGCCATGATCTTAGGTTTCTGAATGTTGAGTTTTAAGCTAACTTTTTCACTCTCCTCTTTCACTTTCATCAAGAGGCTCTTTAGTTCCTCTTCGCTTTCTGCCTTAAGGGTGGTGTCATCTGCATATCTGAGGTTATTGATATTTCTCCTAACAATCTTCCAGCTTGTGCTTCTTTGAGCAAGGCATTTCCCATGAGTTCTCTGCATGTAAGTTAATTAAGCAGGGTGACAAAAAGCAGCCTGACATATGCCTTTCCCAATTTGTAACCAGTCTGTTGTTCCATGTCCAGTTCTAACTGTTGCTTCCTGACCTGCATACAGGTTTCTCAAGAGGCAGGGTGTTCCCATCTCTTGAAGAATTTTTCAGTTTGCTGTGATCCACACAGTCAAATGCTTTTGCATAGTCAATAAAGCAGAAATAGATGTTTTTCTGGAACTCTCTTGATTTTTCAATGATCCAATGGATATTGGCAATTTGATCTCTGGTTACTCTGCCTTTTCTAAATCCAAATTGAATATCTGTAAGGAAGTTCATGATTCACGTAATGTTGAATCCTGACTTGGAGAATTTTGAGCATTACTTTGCTAGTGTGTAAGATGAGTGCAATTGTGCAGTAGTTTGAATACTCTTTGGGACTGAAATGAAAACTGACCTTTTCTAGTCTTATGGCCACTGCCAAGTTTTCCAAATCTGCTAGCATATTGAGTGCAGCACTTTCACAGTGTCATCTTTTAAGATTTGAAATAGCTCAACTGGAATTGAGTTGTAGTGATCTTTCCTAAGGCCCTCTTGACTTTGAGTTTCAGGATGTCTGGTTCTAGGTGAGTGATCAAACCATCGTGGTTATCTGGGTCATGAAGATCTTTTTTGTATAGTTCTTCTCTATATTCTTGCCACCTCTTCTTAAGAGCCAGTTAGGATATTGTAAAACCCTGCTGAAGTCCAAGAATGAGAAGAAACATTTTGAGAAAATGGATCTACCCCCAGAAAGCAGACTCACTAACTATGGACCTGATTATAAACCACATATACTCATAAAGACTCAGCTACAGCAATGATTGGCTTTGGTTCTTTCAATAACACCAATTACAATTTCAATTACACCAAGGTACCTAGGAAGAGTGTTACCTACCTGGGCATTCAGTAATATGTATATAGACCTCTGCCATGACTGTGGACCCTAAAGAGACACAAGACTGGCTCCAGCCTTTCTCATCAATAGTTCAGGAACTCCATGAGAACACTGAACTAGACGAGAGAGCCTTTTTTGATGTCCAGAAGTTCAATGGAGAAGTTTCAACAGATTACTGGAGCAAAATATGCAATTGGACACATTCATGAGGGTAAGAGGATCAGTCTGACTTTATCCAGTCCACCCCTTCCTTAACGCAGCACAGCTCAATGCCAAGAAGCCCTTCTCAGACTAATCTGTCTTGCTGGCAGAAAGTCAGAATGCATGAGTGAGCACCCAGCTTCCCAGCTGTGTGTCTCTCTCCTTATCCAGAGTCCTGAACAGTGAACTATATAACTAAGGGATAGACAGCAGTTGGGCTTGAAATGAAATGCATTAAGGAGACACAGATCCTACAAACTACATCAGGCACTCCATTGGGAGGCCCACCCAAAAACCACTGCAGATACTCTGTTGAGCCATTGGCACCCCCAGCACTCTGTGATTTTTCATGCAGACACACCTCTACCCCATGACCAACTGTTTGTGCATGGTCTTAACAGCAACAGAAGTGAGCTTTTATAGACAGCTAGTGAGCATTCACAGAAAGCCAGACAAAATCTGCAGCTCTGGTAAAGACTGCCTTTGGAAAAGTCAAAGGGGGATTTTCAGCATGAGGCTCATTCTGAAAAATCGAGAAAAGTTATACATGCTTAGGAATTCTGCCTCAAGAGGGAGCAAGAAGGATGGAGCAGGCATATTCAGAGAAGGACTGAGGAAGACTCAGAAATCTAGCAGGACTGACAAAAGGTAGTTCTTTCTAAAGTCAGTCAGTAAAGACTAGAAAAGATGATTGCTATTTAGATAGCAAAGACACTAGTACAAAACTTCAATAAACATGAAAAATTAAAACATGACACACCAGAGGGATGCAATAATTCTGCAATTACAGATCCTAAATACACAGGGATCTGTGATTTACCTGATTAAAAAAATACCAAAATAGCTATTTAATGAGCTATAAGAAAACACAGAAATACAATTAAGTAAATAAAGTCAGTAAAGCAATGCATAAACAAAATGAGAAGCTTAGAAGCTTAAAATCTTAAAGCTTCTTTTTAGAAATCTTAAAAAGAAGCTAACAGAAATTCTGAAGCTGAAAAATACAATGAATATAATGGAAAGTACAACAGAAAGCATCAACAACAGAATGGATCGAACAAGAAAAAAGTATAAGTGAATTAGTAGGTTGAGCTATGAGATTATTCAGTTTTAAGAGAGCAGACTGAAAAAATGAAAAAGAGTGAGGAAAGCCTACACATCCTAGGGGATACCACTAAAAGAAATAATCTGAGAATTATTGGAGCCCCAGAAGGAGAAGGAGCAGAAAGGAAGGGGCAGAAAGATTCTTTACAGAAATAATGGCTGAGAATGTCTTCAAAGTGGAAAAAATTCTGAACATCCATGATCATGAAGCTCATAGGTTCCCAGTTTCGACATGAAGAGATCTTCTCCAAAACACATTATAATAAAACTATTAAAATAAAAGAAAAATAAATTTTAAAAGCAGCAAGGGAAAAGAAGCTTGTAACTTACAAGGGAAATCCAATAAAGCTCTCAATGAATTTCTCAGTAGGAACCGTATAGGCGATGAGTGGGATAATATATTCAAAATTCTGAAAGAAAAAAACAATATTGAGTATACTCTATCCTGCAAAGTCATCCTTAAAAAATAAAGGAAAGATAGATACTTTCTCAGACAAATAAAAGCTGAATGAATTCATCACTTCTAGAGTAGTCTTGCAAGAAATTCTCAAAGGAGTTCTTAAGCTGAAATGAAAGAACGCTAATTAGCAATATGAAAATATACACTATACAGGTAAAGGTAAGTGTATAGTCAAATTCAGAATATTCTAATATGTTAATATGTTAACCACTTAACTTCTAGAATAAATGTTAAAGGACTAAAGTATTAAAAATAATTATAGCTAGAATAATTTCTTAATAAGCCCACAACATAATAAGAGGTAAACTGTGATATCAGAAACATGAGGAAGAAAGGGTAGAATTTTTGTACATGATAGGTTATCAGCATAAAAACGTTCTATGTTTTATGTAAACATTATGTTAACCACAAGAAAAAAACAAAAAACCTGCAATAGGCCCACAAAAGATAGAGCTAAGGGAATCAAGGCTAACAATATGTAAAATCATTAATCCACAAAGGAAGACAAGAGAGGAAGAAAGAAATCCACGGATTTATATCTATTAGGAAATAAATGAAAGCATTAGTAGTCTATATCCATCAGTAATTAAATGTAAATGGATTAAAATTTCTAATAAAAAGGCATAGAGTGGCTAAATGGATTAAAAACAACAAAACCTTATTATAAGCTGCCTTATACAAGAGATTCGTTTTAGCTTCAAGTACTCATATAGGTTCAAAGTGAAATGATGGAGAAACTTATCCCATGCAAATAGAAACCAAAAGAAAGTTGAAGTAGCTACATTTATTTCAAACAAAATAGATTTCAACTCAAAACAGTCCAAGGGATAGAGTAGGACATCACATAATTATAAAGGGGTCAATTCAAGAAAAGGTTTCATGATTGTAAGTACATATGTATCACATCAGAGCATATGAATATATTAAACAAATACCTATCTAAAGGGAGAAATAGACAGCAATAAAACTGAATAAATTACTTAATTTTAAATAAAAGAAAAATACTGATTTCCACTTTCAATATTCCACTTTCAAAAATGGACAAATCATCCAGACAGATAATCAATATGGAAATGTTGAGCATGAACTATACATTAGATCAAATGAACCTAACAGACTATTGGAAACATTTCAGCCAAAATCAGGAGAATAAATTCTGCTCAAGTATGCATGGAATGTTCTCTAGAACAGATCATATGTTAAGTCACAAAACAAATCTTTACAAATTTAAGAACACTGAAATTATACCAAGTACTTTTTCCAACCACAATGATATAAAACTAAAATCAGTAATAGAAGGAAAACTGGGAATTTCATAAATTCATGTGGAAACTAAACAACACACTTCTAAACAACCAATGGCCAAATAAGAAGTCAAAAGAGAATTCAAAAACCTTACTTTAAAAAACAAAAATGAAAAACAACATATCAAAACATGTGGGATGCACAAAATCAGTACTGAGAGGAAATATAGCAATACATGCCTACATGAAGGGAAAACAAAAATCTTAAATAAAAAAACTAACTTTAGTCTGCAAAGAACTAAAGAAAGAAGAGCAAGGTTAGTAGAACAAAAGAAATTAAAAAAAAATCAGAGCAAAAATGAAATAAAGGCCAGAAAAACAATAGAAAAAAAATCAACATAACAAACAGCTCATTCTTAAAAAAAAAAAAAAAAAAAAAAAGATAAAATTAGCTAGACTAAGAAGAAAAGAAAGAAATTTCAAATAAACTCAAGTGAAAGAGGAGAATTTACAACGAATATAACAGAAATAAAAAGAATCATAAGGGACTACTATAAAAAAATTAAATGAAAACAAACTGGACAATAAGAAGAAAAGGATAAATTCCTATAAACATCAGTTTAGTCACTCAATCATTCTGACTCTTTGCGACCTCATGGACTGCAGCACACCAGGCTTTCCTGTACTTCTACAGGTCTTAGAGCTTGCTCAGACTCAAGTCAATTGAGTCAGTGATGCCATCCAATCATCTCATCCTCTGTCATCCCCTCCTCCTCCTGCCTTCAATCTTGCCCAGCATTAGGGTCTTTGCCAATGAGTCAGTTCTTCACATAAGGTACCCAAAGTATTGCAGTTTAACTTTCAGTACCAGTTCTTCCAATGAATAGTCAGGACTGATCTCCTTTAGGTTGGACTGGTTGGATCTCCTTGCAGTCCAAGAGACTTTCAAGAGTCTTCTCCAACACTACAGTTCAAAAGCATCAATTCTTCGGTGCTCAGCTTTTTTGTAGTCCAACTCTCACATATACATGAGTACTGGAAAAGCCAGAACTTGGACTAGATGGAGCTTTGTTGCCAAAGTGATGTCTCTGACTTTTAGGTTGGTCATAGCTTTTCTTCCAAGGAGCAAGCAACTTTTAATTTTATGGCTGCAGTCACCATCTGCAGTGATTTTGGAGTCCAAAAAAATAAAGTCCCTCACTGTTTCCATCGTTTCCCCATCTATTTGCCATGAAGTGATGGGACCAGATGCCATGATCTTAGTTTTCTGAATATTGAGTTTTAAGCCAACTTCTTCACTCTCCTCTTTCACTTTCATCAAGAGGCTCTTTAGTTCTTCGTTTTCTGCCATAAGGGTGGTGTCATCTGCATATCTGAGGTTATTGATATTTCTCCCAGCAATCTTGATTCCAGCTTGGGCTTCATCCACCCTGGCATTTCACATGATGTACTTTGCATATGAGTTTAATAAGTATGGTCTTTCCCGTGGTCATGTATGGATGTGAGAGTTGGACTGTGAAGAAAGCTGATCACCGAAGAATTGATGCTTTTGAACTGTGGTACTGGAGAAGACTCTTGAGAGTCCCTTGTACCGCAAGGAGATCCAACCAGTCCATCCTAAAGGAGATCGATCCTGGGTGTTCATTGGAAGGACTGATGCTGAAGCTGAAACTGCAATACTTTGGCCACCTCATGCGACGAGTTGACTCACTGGAAAAGACTCTGATGCTGGGAAAGGTTGGGGGCGGGAGGAGAAGGGGACGACAGAGAATGAGATGGCTGGATGGTATCACCGACTCTGTGGACATGAGTTTGAGTGAACTCAGGGAGTTGGTGATGGATAGGGAGGCCTGGCGTGCTGTGATTCATGGGGTCGCGGAGAGTCGGACACGACTGAGCGACTGAACTGAACTGAACTTAATAAGCAGGGTGACAATATACACCTTTGATATACTCCTTTTCCTATTTGGAACCAGTCTGTTGTTCCATGTCCAGTTCTAGCTGTTGCTTCCTGACCTGCATATAGGTTTCTCAGGAGGCAGGTCAGCTGGTCTGGTATTCCCATCTCTTTAAGAATTTTCCACTGTTTATTTTGATCCACACGGTCAAAGGTTTTCGCATAGTCAATAAAGCAGAAGTTCCAGATGTTTTTCTGGAACTCTCTTGCTTTTTTGATGATCCAGCGGATTTTGGCAATTTAATCTCAGGTTCCTCTGCCTTTTGTAAATCCAACTTGAACATCTGGAATTTCATGGTTCGCATACTATTGAAACCTGGCCTGGAGAATTTTGAGCATTACTTTGCTAGTGTGTGAGATGAGTGCAATGTGTGGTAGTTTGAACATTCTATGGCATTGCCTTTCTTTGGAATTGGAATGAAAATTGACATTTTCCAGTCCTGTGGCCACTGGTGAGTTTTCCAAATTTGCTGACCTATCAAGTGCAGCACTTTCACAGCATCATCTTTCAGGATTTGAAATAGCTCAACTGGAATTCCATCACCTCCACTAGCTTTGTTCACAGTGATGTTTCTTACAGCCCACTTGACTTCACACTCCAGGATGTCTGGCTCTAGGTGGGTGATCAAACCACCATGATTATCTGGGTTATGAAGATATTCTTTGTATAGTTTCTTGTGTATTGTTGCCACCTGTTAATATCTCCTCCTTCTGTTACGTCCATACTACTTCTGTCCTTTCTTGTCCCCATCTTCTCATGAAATGTTCCTTTGGTATCTCTAGTCTTCTTGAAGAGATCTGTAGTCTTTCCCATTCTATTGTTTTCTCTATTTCTTTGGACTGATCACTGAGTAAGGCATTCTTATCTCTCCTTGCTATTCTTTGCAACTTCTCATTCAAGTAGGTATATCTTTCATTTTCCTCTTTGCCTTTCACTTCTTTTCTGTTCTCAGATATTTTTAATGCCTCCTCAGACAACCATTTTGCCTTTTTGCGTTTATTTTTGTGGAGGATGGTCTTGATCACTGCCTCCTGTTCAGTGTCATGAACCTCCATCCATATTTCTTCAGGCACTCTGTCTATCAACTCTAACCCTTGTATCTATTTACCAGTTCCACTGTACAAAGGAAAGGGGTTTGATTTAGGCATACCTGAATGGTCTAGTGGTTTTCCCTACTTTTTTCAGTGTGTCTGAATTTGTCAAGAAGAAATTCATGGTCTGAGCCACAGTCATCTTCCAGTCTTGTTTTTGCTGACTGTATAGAGCTTCTCTATCTTTGGTTGCAAAAAATATAATTGACCATCTGGTGATGTCCATGTGTAGAATCTTCTCTTGAGTTGTTAGAATAGGGTGCTTGCTATGACCAGTGTGTTCTCTTGGCAAAACTCTCTTAACCTTTTCTCTGCTTCTTTCTGTATTCCAAAGTCAAATTTGCCAGTTAATCCAGCTATCTCTTGACTTCCTACTTCCTATAAGCATCAACATGCCAAAACTGAATTACGAAGAGATAGAAAATCAATAATGAGAGCAAAACAGTAATGACTAAGAGAGCAAGCCAACCATGACTAAGGAGGTTAAATCAGTCATCAAAAACCTCCCAACAAAGAAAACTCCAGGACCAGATGTTTTCATAGGCAAATTCTACCACACATTTAAAAATGAATTAACACCAATTCTTCTTAAACTCTTCAAAAACTTTCAAGAGTAGGAATACCCATATTTCATTTCCTGAGGCCCACATTGAAAGTGAAAGTGTTAGTCACTCACTCGTGCCTAAATCTGAGATCCCATGGACTGCAGCCCACCAGGTTCCTCTGTCCATGGGATTTTCCAGGCAAGGATACTGGAGAGTTTTGCCATTTCCTTTGTCAGGGGATTTTCCCACCCAAGGATCGAACCTGGGTCTCCTACACTGATGGCAGATTCTTTACTGAGTGAGACACCAGGGAAGCCTATGATACCTTGACACCAAAATCAGGTAAATATACTACAAGAAAAGAAAGCTATACATCAATATCACTGATTAATATAGATGAAAACATTCTCAAAAATATTTGCAAGTGAAGACTGGAATGCAAAAGTAGGAAGTCAAGAAACACCTGGAGTAACAGGCAAATTTGGCCTTGGAGCACGGAATGAAGCAGGGCAAAAGCTAATAGAGTTTTGTAAAGAGAACGCACTGGTCATAGCAAACACCCTCTTCCGACAACACAAGAGAAGACTCTACACATGGACATCACCAGATGGTCAACACCAAAATCAGATTGGTTATATTCTTTGCAGCCAAAGATGGAGAAGCTGTATACAGTTAGCAAAAACAAGACCGGGAAATGACTGTGGCTCAGATCATGAACTCCTTATTGCCAAATTCAGACTTAAATTGAAGAAAGTAGGGAAAACCACTAGACCATTCAGATATGACCTAAATCAAATCCCTTATGATTATACAGTGGAAGTGAGAAATAGATTTAAGGGACTAGATCTAATAGATAGAGTACCTGATGAACTCTGGACGGAGGTTCGTGACATTGTACAAGAGACAGGGACCAAGACCACCCCCATGGAAAAGAAATGCAAAAAAGCAAAATGGCTGTCTGAGGAGGCCTTACAAATAACTGTGAAAAGAAGAGAAGTGAAAAGCAAAGGAGAAAAGGAAAGATATAAGCATCTGAATGCAGAGTTCCAAAGAATAGCAAGGAGAGATAAGAAAGCCTTCCTCAGTGATCAATGCAAAGAAATAGAGGAAAACAACAGATCTCTTCAAGAAAATTAGAGATTCCAAGGGAACATTTCATGCAAAAATGGGCTCGATAAAGGATAGAAATGGTATGGACCTAACAGAAGCAGAAGATATTAAGAAGAGGTGGCAAGAATACACAGAAAAACTGTACAAAAAAGGTCTTCACGACCAAGATAGTCACGATAACATGATCACTGACCTAGAGCCAGATATCTTGGAATGTGAAGTCAAGTGGGCCTTAGAAAGCATCACTACTAACAAATCTGGTGGAGGTGATGGAATTCCAGTTGAACTATTTCAAGTCTTGAAAGATGATGCTGTGAAAGTGATGCACTCAATATGCCAACAAATTTGGAAAACTCAGCAGTGGCCACAGGACTGGAAAAGGTCAGTCTTCATTCCAATCCCAAAGAAAGGCAAGGCCAAAGAATGCTCAAACTACCGCACAATTGCACTCATCTCACACGCTAGTAAAGTCATGCTCAAAATTCTCCAAGCCAGGCCTCAGCAATATGTGAACCGTGAACTCCCAGATGTTCAAGCTGGTTTTAGAAAAGGCAGAGGCACCAGAGATCAAATTGCCAACATCCGCTGGATCATGGAAAAAGCGAGAGAGTTCCAGAAAAACATCTGTTTCTGCTTCATGACTATGCCAAAACCTTTGACTGTGTGGATCACAATAAACTGTGGAAAATTCTGAAAGAGATGGGAATACCAGATCACCTGACCTGCCTCTTGAGAAACCTGTATGCAGGTCAGGAAGCAACAGTAAGAACTGTACATGAAACAACAGACTGGTTCCAAATAGGAAAAGGAGTACGTCAAGGCTATATATTGTCACCTTGCTTATTTAACTTATATGCAGAGTACATCATGAGGAACGCTGGGCTGGAAGAAGCACAAGCTGGAATCAAGATTGCTGGGAGAAATATCAATAACCTCAGATATGCAGATGACACTACCCTTATGGCAGAAAGTGAAGAGGAACTCAAAAGCCTCTTGATGAAATTGAAAGAGGAGAGTGAAAATGTTGGCTTGAAGCTCAACATTCAGAAAACAAAGATCATGGCATCTGGTCCCATCACTTCATGGGAAATAGATGGAAAAACAGTGGAAACAGTGTCAGAATTCATTTTTTTGGGCTCCAAAATCACTGCAGGTGCTGATTGCAGCCATGAAATTAAAAGACGCTTGCTCCTTGGAAGGAAAGTTATGACCAACCTTGATAGTATATTAAAAAGCAGAGACACTACTTTGGCAACCAAGGTCCGTCTAGTCAAGGCAATTTTTTTTTCCCGTGGTCATGTATGGATGTGAGAGTTGGACTGTGAAGAAAGCTGATCGCCGAAGAATTGATGCTTTTGAACTGTGGTGTTGGAGAAGACTCTTGAGAGTCCCTTGTACCGCAAGGAGATCCAACCAGTCCATTCTAAGGGAGATCAGTCCTGGATGTTCATTGGAGGGACTGATGCTAAAGCTGAAACTGCAATACTTTGGCCACCTCATGTGACGAGTTGACTCACTGGAAAAGACTCTGATGCTGGGAAAGGTTGGGGGCAGGAGGAGAAGGGGCGACCGAGAATGAGATGGCTGGATGGCATCACCGACTCTGTGGACATGAGTTTGAGTGAACTCTGGGAGTTGGTGATGGACAGGGAGGCCTGGCGTGCTGTGATTCATGGGGTCACGGAGAGTCGGACACAACTGAGCAACTGAACTGAACTGAACTGAACTGAATTCAATAAAAGATTTAAGGACTATCTACCATGTCAAGTAGGATTTATCCCTGCGATGCAAGGATAATTCACTATAAATAAATCAATAATTATGGTTCATAATATTAACAGATTGAAAGAGAAAAATCATATGATCATTTCACTAGATCTGAAAAAAGCATTTGGCAATGCACAACATCATTTCATGATTAAAAACCCTAAAAGACTGAAAGAAACTCATTATGATAAAGGACATATATGACAAGTTCACAACTAACATCATGCTTAATGGTCAAAACCTGAAAGCTTTTCCTCTCAATATCATGAACAAAACAAGATTGCCCACTCTCACTATACCTATTCAGCTAAGTACTGGAAGTGTAAGCCAGCGCAACCAGGCAATAAAAAGAAATAAAAGGCATTCAAATCAGAGAGAAAAAAATAAAACTGCTTCAGTTTGCAGATGATATGAAGTTCATATACATAGGGATAAATTTGTATATATTCATATGAGTTCAAATATATGAATATACTTAGGGATAAATTTATCAGTTCAGTTCAGTTCAGTTCAGTCGCTCAGTCGTGTCCGACTCTCCGCGATCCCATGAATCACAGCACGCCAGGCCTCCCTGTTCATCACCAACTCCTGGAGTTCACTCAAACTCATGTCCACAGAGTCAGTGATGCCATCCAGCCATCTCATTCTCTGTCGTCCCCTTCTCCTCCTGCCCCCAACCTTTCCCAGCATCAGAGTCTTTTCCAGTGAATCAACTCGTCGCATGAGGTGGCCAAAGTATTGCAGTTTCAGCTTTAGCATCAGTCCTTCCAATGAACAGCCAGGATTGATCTCCTTTAGAATGGACTGGTTGGATCTCCTTGCAGTCCAAGGGACTCTCAAGAGTCTTCCCCAACACCACAGTTCAAAAGCATCAATTCTTTGGCGATCAGCTTTCTTCACAGTCCAACTCTCACATCCACACATGACCACTGGAAAAACCATAGCCTTGACTAGACGGACCTTGGTTGGCAAAGTAATGTCTCTGCTTTTTAACATGCTATCTAGGCTGGTCATAACTTTCCTTCCAAGGAGTAAGCGTCTTTTATAGCCCTAAAGAATCCAGCAAAACTGCTAGAACTATGAAAATAATTCTGAAGGATACAAAATCAACATACAACACAAATTGTGTTTCTATACACTGATAACAAAATATGCAAAAATAAAACAAGAAGGCAATCTCATTTAAACAGCATCAACAACAAAAAATAATTAGAAATTAATTTAAACAAGGATGTGCAAGAAAAAAATATTTGCAAACGGTTGCTCTTATAATAGATTAATATTCAACTTATATAAAAATTCATGCAACTCAAGAGTGAAAAAACAAATAATCTGATTAAATTTTTTTCCAAAGGTGACATACAAATTGCCAATAAATATATAAGAGATGCTCTACATCACTAAATATCAAAGAAATGCACATTAAAACCATACTGAGATATCAGTTCACACTTGTAGAATGTTGACTACCAAAAGACATAAGATTACAAATATTGGCTGGGGAGAGCCTCCCCAGTGGCTCAACAGTAAAGAATTTGCCTGCAGGATATGCAGGTTTGATTCTTGGGTCAGGAAGATACCCTGGAGGAAGGCATGGTAATCCATTCCAGTATTCTTGCCTGGACAATCTCATGGACTGAGGAGCCTGGTGGGCTACAGTCTATAGGGTCACAAAGAGTTGGGCTCAACTGAAGTGACTGAGCACACTGGCTGTGGAAAACAGGGAACCCATGAGCACTGTTAGTGGAAATTTAAACTGGTGAAGGCATTTTGAAAAACAGTAAAGAAGTTCTTCAAAAAATGGAAATTATAAGAACCATCAGTTCAGTTCAGTCCCTCAGTCATGTCCGAATCTTTGTGACCCCATGAATCACAGCACGCCAGGCCTCCCTGTCTATCACCAACTCCCGGAGTTCATTCAAACTCATGTCCATCAAGTCGGTGATGCCATCTAGCCATCTCATTCCCTGTCATCCCTGTCTCCTCCCACCCCCAATCCCTCCTAGCATCAGACTCTTTTCCAGTGAGTCAACTTGTCGCATAAGGTGGCCAAAGCATTGGAGCTTCAGCTTCAGCATCAGTCCTTCCAATGAACACCCAGGATTGATCTCCTTAGAATGGACTGGTTGGATCTCCTTGCAGTCCAAGGGACTCTCAAGAGTCTTCTCCAGCACCACAGTTCAAAAGCATCAATTCTTCAGCGAACAGCTTTCTTCACAGTCCAACTCTCACATCCACACATGACCACAGGAAAAACCATTGCCTTGACTAGACGGACCTTGGTTGGCAAAGTAATGTCTCTGCTTTTTAACATGCTATCTAGATTGGTCATAACTTTCCTTCCAAGGAGTAAGCGTCTTTTAATTTCATGGCTGCAATCAGCATCTGCAGTGATTTTGAAGCCCAAAAAAATAAAGTCGGACACTGTTTCCACTGTTTCCCCATCTATTTCCCATGAAGTGATGGGACCAGATGCCATGATCTTTGTTTTCTGAATGTTGAGCTTCAAGCCAACCTTTTCACTCTCCTCTTTCACTTTCATCAAGAGGCTTTTGAGTTCCTCTTCACTTTCTGCCATAAGGGTAGAGGAAATAAAAAAGTGTCAATATACAATGAATAATGCAATAGATGAGATCAGAAACACTCTGGAGGGAAAAAAACGGTAGAATAACAGGCAGAAGACAGGATAAGCGAGTTAGAAGATAGAATTGTAGAAATAAATGAAACAGAGAGGAAAAAAGAAAAACAAATTAAAAGAAATGAGGACAATATTCGAGACCTCTGGCACAATGTTTAACACTTCAACATTCGAATCATAGGAGTCCCAGAAGAAGAAGACAAAAAGAAAGACCATGAGAGAATACTTGAGGAGATAATAGTTGAAAACTTCCCTAAAATGGGGAAAGGAATAATCACCCAAGTCCAAGAAACCCAGAGAGTCCCCAACAGGATAAACCCAAGGCAAAATACTCCAAGACATATATTAATCAAATTAACAAAGATCAAACACAAAGAACAAATATTAAGGCAGCAAGGGAAAAGCAGCAAATAACATACAAGGGGATTCCCATAAGGATAACAGCTGATCTTTCAACAGAAACTCTTCAGGCCAGGAGGGAACGGCAAGATATACTTAAAGTGATGAAAGAAAATAACCTACAGCCCAGATTACTGTACCCAGCAAGGATCTCATTCAAATATGAAGGAGAAATCAAAAGCTTTCAGTTCAGTTCAGTTCAGTAGCTCAGTCGTGTCCAACTCTCCGCGACCCCATGAATCACAGCACGCCAGGCCTCCCTGTCCATCACCAACTCCTGGAGTACAGTCAAATTCATGTCCACAGAGTCGGTGATACCATTCAGCCATCTCATTCTCTATCGTCCCCTTCTCCTCCCGCCCCCAAACTTTCCCAGCATCAGAGTCTTTTCCAGTGAGTCAACTCATCGCATGAGGTGGCCAAAATATTGCAGTTTCAGCTTTAGCATCAGTCCTTCCAGTGAACAGCCAAGATTGATCTCCTTTAGAATGGACTGGTTGGATCTCCTTGCAGTATAAGGGACTCTCAAGAGTCTTCTCCAACACCACTGTTCAAAAGCATCAATTCTTTGGTGATCAGCTTTCTTCACAGTCCAACTCTCACATCCATACATGACCACGGGAAAAACCATAACCTTGACTAGACGGACCTTTACGGCAAAGTAATGTCTCTGCTTTTTACAGACAAGCAAAAGCTGAGAGAATTCAGTATCACCAAACCAGCTCTCCAATAAATGCTAAAGGATCTTCTCTAGACAGGAAACACAGAAAGGGTGTATAAACTCAAACCCAAAGCAATAAAGAAAATGGCTACGGGATGGTACTTATTAATAATTACCTTAAACGTAAATGTGTTGAATGCCCCAACCAAAAGACAAAGGCTGGCTGAATGAATACAAAAACAAGACCCCCATATATGTTGTCTACAAGAGACCCACCTCAAACGATTCTTTGGCGATCAGCTTTCTTCACAGTCCAACACTCACATCCATACATGACCACGGGAAAAACCATAGCCTTCACTAGACGGACCTTGGTTTGCAAAGTAATGTCTCTGCTTTTTAATATACTATCAAGGTTGGTCATAACTTTCCTTCCAAGGAGCAAGCATCTTTTAATTTCATGGCTGCAATCAGCATCTGCAGTGATTTTGGAGCCCAAAAAAATAAAGTCTGACACTGTTTCCACTGTTTTTCCATCTATTACCCATGAAGTGATGGGACCAGATGCCATGATCTTTGTTTTCTGAATGTTGAGCTTCAAGCCAACCTTTTCACTCTCCTCTTTCACCCTCATCAAGAGGCTTTTGAGTTCCTCTTCACTTTCTGCCATAAGGGTAGTGTCATCTGCATATCTGAGGTTATTGATATTTCTCCCAGCAATCTTGATTCCAGCTTGTGTTTCTTCCAGCCCAGCATTCCTCATGATGTATTCTGCATATAAGTTAAATAAGCAAGGTGACAATATACAACCTTGACGTACACCTTTTCCTATTTGGAGCCAATCTGTTGTTCCATGTACAGTTCTAACTGTTGCTCCCTGACCTGCATACAGGTTTCTCAAGAGGCAGGTCAGGTGGTCTGGGATTCCCATCTCTTTCAGAATGTTCCACAGTTTATTGTGATCGACACAGTCAAAGGCTTTGGCATAGTCAATGAAGCAGAAATCGATGTTTTTCTGGAACACTCTCGCTTTCTCCATGATCTAGCGGATGTTGGCAATTTGAACTCTGGTGCCTCTGCCTTTTCTAAAACCAGCTTGAACATCTGGGAGTTCACGGTTTACATACTGCTGAAGCCTGCCTGGAGAATTTTGAGCAAGACTTTACTAGCGTGTGAGATGAGTGCAATTGTGCGGTAGTTTGAGCATTCTTTGGCCTTGCCTTTCTTTGGGATTGGAATGAAGACTGACCTCTTCCAGTCCTGTGGCCACTGCTGAGTTTTCCAAATCTGCTGGCATATTGAGTGCAGCACTTTCACAGCATCATCTTTCAAGATTTGAAATAGATCAACTGGAATTCCATCACCTCCACTAGCTTTGTTAGTAGTGATGCTTTCTAAGGCCCAGTTGACTTCACATTCCAAGATGTCTGGCTCTAGGTCAGTGATCATGTTATCGTGACTATCTTGGTCGTGAAAATCTTTTTTGTACAGTTCTTTTGTGTATTCCTGCCACCTCTTCTTAATATCTTATTCTTCTGTTAGGTCCATATCATTTCTGTCCTTTATCGAGCCCATCTTTGCATGAAATGTTCCCTTGGAATCTCTAATTTTCTTGAAGAGGTCTTTTGTTTTTCCCATTCTGTTGTTTTCCTCTATTTCTTTGCACAATTATAAATATTTATGCACCCAACATAGGAGCACCGCAATATGTAAGACAATTACTAACAAGTATGATAGGGGAAATTAACAACAATGCAATAATAGTGGGAGATTTTAATACCCCACTTATATCTATGGATCGATCAGCTAAACAGAAAATTAACAAGGAAACACAAACTTTAAATGGTACAATAGACCACTTAGACCTAATAGATATCTATAGGACATTTCACCCCAAAACAATGAATTTCACCTTTTTCTCAAGTGCACACGGAACCTTTTCCAGGATTGATCACATCCTGGACCATAAATCTAGCCTTGGTAAATTCAAAAAATTGAAATCATTCCAAGCATCTTTTCTGACCACAATGCAGTAAGATTAGATCTCAATTACGGGAGAAAAACTGTTAAAAATGCCAACATATGGAAGCTGATCAACACGCTGCTGAATAATGAACAAATCATAGAAGAACTCAAAAGAGAAATCAAAATGTGCATAGAAATGAATGAAAATGAAAACACAACAACCCAAAACCTCTGGGACACTGTAAAAGCAGTGCTCAGGGGGAAATTCATAGCAATACAGGCACACCTCAAGAAACAAAAAAAAAGTCAACTAAATAACCTAACTCTACATCTAAAGAAACTAGAAAAGGAAGAAATGAAGAACCCCAGGGTCAGTAGAAGGAAAGAAATTGTAAAAATTAGGGCAGAGATAAATGGAAAGGAACGAAAGAGACCATAGCAAAAATCAACAGTCAAAAGCTGGATCTTTGAGAAGGTAAATAAAATTGACAAACCATTAGCCAGACTCATCAAGAAACAAAGGGAGAAGAACCAAATCAATAAAATTAGAAATGAAAATGGAGAGATCACAACCAACAACACAGAAATACAAAGGATTATTAGAGAATACTATCAGCAATTATATGGCAATAAAATGAATACCCTGGAAGAAATGGACAAATTACTAGAAAAGTCAACTTTCCAAAACTGATCCAAGTAGATATAGAAAATCTGTACAGACCCATCACAAGCACGGAACTACAGGCTGTAATCAGAAAACTTCCGGCAAACAAAAGCCCAGTTCCAGAAGGCTTCACAGCTGAATTCTACCAAAAATTTAGAGAAGGAAGAAGCAAAAGCTGGAATAAAGATTGCCGGGAGAAATATCAGTAACCTCAGATATGTAGATGACACCACCCTTATGGCAGAAAGTGAAGAGGAACTAAAAAGCCTCTTGATGAAAGTGAAAGAGGAGAGTGAAAAGGTTGGCTTGAAGCTCAACATTCAGAAAACAAAGATCATGGCATCTGGTCCCATCACTTCATGGGAAATAGATGGGAAACAGTGGAAACAGTGTCAGACTTTATTTTTGGGGGCTCCAAAATCACTGCAGATGCTAATTGCAGACAGGAAATTAAAAGACGCTTACTCCTTGGAAGGAAAGCTATTACCAATCTAGATACATATTAAAAAGCAGAGGCATTACTTTGCCAACCAAGGTCCGTCTAGTCAAGGCTATGGTATTTCCCGTGGTCATGTATGGATGTGAGAGTTGGACTGTGAAGAAAGCTGATCGCTGAAGAATTGATGCTTTTGAACTGTGGTGCTGGAGAAGACTCTTGAGAGTTCCTTGGGCTGCAAGGAGATCCAACCAGTCCATTCTAAAGGAGATCAATCCTGGGTGTTCATTGGAAGGACTGATGCTAAAGCTGAAACTCCAAAACTTTGGCCACCTCATGCGATGTGTTGACTCACTGGAAAAGAGTCTGATGCTAGGAGGGATTGGGGGTGGGAGGAGAAGGGGACGACCAAGAATGAGATGGCTGGATGGCATCACCGACTCGATGGACATGAGTTTGATTGAACTCTGGGAGTTGGTGATGGACAGGGAGGCCTGGTGTGCTGTGATCCATGGCGTTGCTAAGAGTCGGACACGACTGAGCGCCTGAACTGAACTGAACACCTATTCTATTGAAACTCTTCCAGAAAATTGCTGAGGAAGGGAAACTTCCAAATTCATTCTATGAGGCCACCATCACCCTAATCCCAAAACCTGGTAAACACCCCACAAAAAAGAAAACTACAGGCCAATATCACTGATGAACAAAGATGCAAAAATCCTGAACAAATTTTAGCAATCAGAATCCAACAACACATTAAGAAGATCATACATCATGACCAAGTGGGCTTTATCATAGGAATGCAAGGATTCTTCAATATCCACAGATCAATCAACGTAATAGACCACATTAACAAACTGAAAAATAAAAATTGTATGATTATCTCAATAGATGCAGAGAAAGCCTTCGACAAAATTCAACATCCATTTATGATAAAAACCCTCCAGAAAGTGGGAATAGAAGGGACATACCTCAACATAATAAAAGTTATATATGACAAACCCACAGCAAACATTATCCTCAGTGGTGAAAAACTGAAAGCATTTCCCCTAAAGTCAGGAACAAGACAAGGGTGCCCACTCTCACCACTACTATTCAACATAGTGCTGGAAGTTTTGGCTACAGCAATCAGAGCAGAAAAAGACATAAACGGAATCCAAATTGGAAAAGAAGACGTATAACTTTCACTGTTCGCTGATGACTTGATCCTCTACACAGAAAACCCTAAAGACTCTACCAGAAAACTACTAGAGCTAATCAATGAATAAAGTAAAGTTCCAGGATATAAAATCAACACACAGAAATCCCTTGCATTCCTATACATTAATAATGAGAAATAGAAAAAGAAATTAAGGAAACTATTCCATTCACTGTTGCAACGAAAAGAATTAAATACTTAGGAATATATCTACCTAAAGAAACAAAAGACTTGTACATAGAAAACTATAAAACACTGGTGAAAGTAATCAAAGAGGACACTAATAGATGGAGAAATAGGCCGTGTTCGTGGATTGGAAGAATAAATATTGTGAAAATGAGTGTACTACCCAAAGTAATTTATACATTCAATGCAATCCCTATCAAGCTACCAATGATATTTTTCACAGAGCTAGAACAAATAATCTCACAATTTGTATGGAAATACAAAAAACCTCGAATAGTCAAAGCAATCTTGAGGAAGAAGAATGGAACTGGGGGAATTAACCTGCTGGACTTCAGGTTCTACTACAAAGCCACAGTCATCAAGACAGTATGATACTGGCATAAAGACAGAAATATAGATCAATGGAACAAAATAAAAAGCCCAGAGATAAATCCACGCACCTATGGACACCTTATCTTTGCAAAGGAGGCAAGAATATAAAATGGAGAAAAGACAGTCTCTTTAACAAGTGGTGCTGGGAAAACTGGTCAGCCACTTGTTAAAGAATGAAACTAGAACACTTCCTAAACCATACACCAAAATAAACTCAAAACAGTTTAGAGAGGTAAATGTAAGACCAGATTCTATAAAACTCCTAGAGGAGAACATAGGCAAAACCCTCTCCGACATAAATCACAGCAGGATCCTCCATGACCCACCTCCCAGAATATTGGAAATAAAAGCAAAAATAAACAAATGGGACCTAATTAAAATCAAAAGCTTCTGCACAGCAAAGGAAACTCTAAGCAAGGTGAAAAGACAGCCTTCAGAATGGGAGAAAATAATAGCAAATGAAGCAACTGATAAAGGATTAATCTCCAAAATATACAAGCAGCTCCTGCAGCTCAATTCCAGAAAAATAAATGACCCAATCAAAAAATGGGCCAAAGAACTAAACAGACATTTCTCCAAAGAAGACATAGAGATGGCTAACAATCACATGAAAAAATGCTCAACATCCCTCATAATCAGAGAAATGCAAATCAAAACCACAATGAGATACCCTTTCACACCAGTCAGAATGGCTGCTATCCAAAAGTCTACTTGCGATAAATGCTGGAGAGGATGTGGAGAGAAGGGAACCCTCTTATACTTTTGGTAGGAATGCAAACTAGTATAGCCACTATGGAGAACAGTGTGGAGATTCCTCAAAAAACTGGAAATAGAATTTCCATATGATCCAGCAATCGCACTCCTGGGCATACACACCGAGGAAACCAGAATTGAAAGAGACACTTGTACTCCAATGTTCATTGCAGCACTGTTTATAATATCCAGGACATGGACGCAACCTAGATATCCATATGCAGACGAATGGATAAGAAAGCTTTGGTACATATACACAATGGAGTATTACTCAGCCATTAAAAAGAATGCATTTGAATTAGTTTTAATGAGGTGGATGAAACCGGAGCCTATTATACAGAGTGAAGTAATCCAGAAAGAAAACCACCAATACAGTATACTAACGCATATATATGGAATTTAGAAAGATGCAAATGATAATCTTGTATATGAGACAGCAAAAGAGACACAGATGTATAGAACAGTCTTTGGGACTCTGTGGGAGAGGGTGAGGGTGGGATGATTAGGGAGAATGGCATTGAAACATGTATGTTGTCATATATGAAACGAATCACCAGTTCAGGGTCGATGCATGTTACAGGATGCTCGGGGCTGGTGTGAGGGGATGATTCAGAGGGAGGATAAAGGGAAGAGGGAGGTGGGAGGGGGTTCAGGAGGGGGAACTCATGTACACCCAGGGTGGATTCATGTCAATGTATGGCAAAACCAACCAATATAATATTGTAAAATTATTAGCCTCCAATAAAAAAAATTAAAATTAAAATCTTAAAAAAGTAAGAAAATATAAATAAATAAATAAAAATAAAAATCTGTGAGTCAGGATTGTTTACATTCTTTATACTAACCCTTTTCACACTGTTCATCCTGTAATGCAAGAATCATCACTATGAACAAAGCTAGTGGAGGTGATAGAATTCTAGTTGAGCTATTTCAAATCATAAAAGATAATGCTGTGAAAGTGCTTCACTCAATATGCCAGCAAATTTGAAAAACTCAGTAGTGGCCATGGGACTGGAAAATCTCAGTTTTCATTCCAATCCCAAAAAAAGGCATTGTCAAAGAATGCTTAAGCTACTACAAAGTTACACTCCTCTCACACGCTAGTAAAGTAATGCTCAAAATTCTCCAAGCCAGGATTCAACAATAAGTGAACTGTGAATTTCTATTTGTTCAAGCTGGATTTAGAAAAGGCAGAGGAACCTGAGATGAAATTGTCAATATATGCTGGATAATCGAAAAAGCAAGAAAGTTCCAGAAAAACATCTATTTCTGCTTTCTTGACTATGCCAAAGCTTTTGACTGTGTGGATCACAATAAACTGTGGGAAATTCTTCAAGAGATGGGAATACCAGACCACCTGACCTGCCTCCTGAGAAATCTGTATGTAGGTCAGGAAGCAACAACTAGAACTGGTCATGGAACAACAGACTGGTTCCAAATAGGAAAAGGAGTATGTCAAGCCTGTATATTGTCACCCTGCTTATTTAACTTATATGCAGAGTACATCATGAGAAATGCTGGGCTGGACGAAGCACAAGCTGGAATCAAGATTTCCGGGAGAAATATCAGTAACCTCAGATATGCAGATGACACCACCCTTATGGCAGAAAGTGAAGAGGAACTAAAAAGCCTCTTGATAAAAGTGAGAGAGGAGAGTGAAAATGTTGGCTTGAAGCTCAACATTCAGAAAACTAAGATCATGGCATCTAGTCCCATCACTTCATGGCAAATAGATGGGGAATCAGTGGAAACAGTGGCAAAGTTTATTTTTTGGGCTCCAAAATCACTGCAGATGGTGACTGAAGCAGTGAAATTAAAAGACACTTACTCCTTGGAAGGAAAATTATGACCAGTCTAGACAGCATATTAAAAAGCAGAGACATTATTTTATCAACAAAGGTCCATCTAGTTAAGGCTATGGTTTTTCCTGTAGTCATGTATGGATAGAGTTGGACTATAAAGAAAGCTGAGCGCCAAAGAATTGATGCTTTTGAACTGTGGTGTTGGAGAAGACTCTTGAGAGTTCTTTGGACTGCAAGGAGATTCAACCAATCCATCCTAAAGGAAATCAATCCTGAATATTCATTGGAAGGACTGATGTTGAGACTGAAACTCCAGTACTCTGGACACCTGATGAGAAGAGCTGACTCATTGGAAAAGACCCTGATGCTGGGAAAGATTGAATGCGGGTGGAGAAGGGGACGACAGAGGATGAGATGGTTGGATGACATCACCGACTCAATGGACATGAGTTTGAGTAAATTCCAGGAGTTGGTAAGGGACAGGAAGGGCTGGCGTGTTGAAGCCCATGGTGTTGCAAAGAGTCGGACACGATTGAGCAAGTGAACTGAACTGAACTGATGCTAACCCTGGATCCAAATGAACCCAAAATGAAAGAAAAAGGGAATCTCATTTCCAGGCACATTCAATTATATATATATATATATATGGTAGTGGTTTAGTCATTAAGTCGTATCTGACTCTTGTGACCCCATAGACTGTAGCCTGCCAGGCTCCTCTGTCCATGGGATTCTCCAGGCAAAAATATTGGAGTGGGTTGCCATTTCCTTCTCCAGGGGATCTTCTTGACCCAGGAATTGAACCCAGGCCTCCTGCACTGCAGGCATAGTCTTGCCGACTGATTTACAAGGGAAGCCCTATATATGTATATTTAAGCTACCATGTTCCTTTGGGCTTGGAAAAACATTGGTGCCTAACATTTACTTCCTTTCATTATGTGTGTGTCTGTGTGTATGTAAGTATATATATATATATATATATAATGTTATCATTGTCTACAATCTATATATATATATATTTATATAATGTTATCATTGTCTACAATCAAAAAAATCCATAAGTTTCTTTAAATGCTACCATGTTAATGGCATCATTTAATGAGAAAGACTGAATCATTAATGTGCTTCCCTGATGGGTCAGCAGTAAAGAATCCAGCTGCAATGCAGGAGATACAGGAGATGCAGGTTCAATCCCCACGTTGGCAACACCCCCTGGAGGAGGAAATGGCACCCCACTCCAGTTTTCTTATCTGAAAAGTCCCATGGACAGAGGAGCCTGGAGGGCTACAGTCCAAAGGTTTGCTAAGACTTGGACACAACTCAGTGAGGGCAAATCATGAAAAATTCCCTTTAGGTAGTAGAGTGAAGTAACAGCAAATTAAAATTAGCATTGACTTACATCTTATATCCATTTCCATTATTAAAAAATGCAAACAATCCAAATGTCAGGTTACAGATGATTTTATCTGGGGTTCCCTGTTCTGTCCCTGTGGAGTGTTTTCCAATTCAAGCATTGTTGTCAAAACAAAATTAAACTTTGGGATAGTTTTGTGGGAAAAAAAAATCAGCTAAAGTTGGAATTCCCTCCAATAGATCCAGAGTAATTAATGTCTACATGAAGAACAAACAGCTATTTTGGCAGCTGAGTAAATACTGTAAAACTGGGAAACTTGTGGCATTTTGGTAAATAAATTTGCAACTGTCAAACTACCATGTTCCTTTGCGCATGGAAAATATTACTGCCTAAAATTCATTTATTTTCATTATTCTTTGGAGAAGGCAATGCAACCCACTCCAGTACTCTTGCCTGGAAAATCCATGGACAGAGGAGCCTGGTAGGTCCATGGGGTCGTTAAAAGTTGGAAACAACTGAGCAACTTCACTTTCACTTCCATTGGAGAAGGAAATGGCAACCCATTCCAGTGTTCTTGTCTGGAGAATATCAGGGACAGCGGAGCCTGGTGGGCTGCCGTCTATGGGGTCACACAGAGTCGGACATGACAGAAGTGACTTAGCAGCAGCTACATTGTTCTTTGGAAATGGCACTCCTAAATTTTACAGGACTCTACTGTTGCTTTTATTCTCTAAGGGCTAGGCATGGGCCAATTTAAGTGAGTTCAGAGAGCTTCCTGGTAGTGCTCATCCTTCCCTTCTGTGTGCTGATGCTTAGGGATACATTATGAAATGTATGGCAATGTAGTGTTCTGGGCTCTTCTATAACATTAGTGACAACTGGGATGCTCCACTGAAATCTGTCCCTTCAGAAGGACACTCATTTACCCAGATGCTGGAAAAGTTGACTGCTGATGTCTCATGCCTGAGATCCACCTCTGGGAATGGAATTCAGCAGAAGGATGCTTTCTCATCCAAGAATATGCCCCTTTTCCTGTTCCAGTGACAGGTTGATCAGGGGTACAAAGCATTGTCCTCTTGCCTTGAAAGAAAGTGAAAGTGAAAGCCATTCAGTCATGTTGGATTTTTTGTGACCCCATGGACTATACAGTCCATGGAATTCTCCAGGCCAGAATACTGGAGTGTGTAGCCTTTCCCTTCTCCAGGGAATCTTCCCAACCCAGGGACTGAACCTAGCTCTCCCACAAAGCAGGCGGCTTCTTTACCAGCTGAGCCACCAGGGATGCCCAAGAATACTGGAGTGGGTAGCCTATCCTTTCTCCAACGGATCTTCCTGGCCCAGGAATCTAATGGGGTCTCCTTCATTGCAGGCACATTCTTTACCAACTGAGCTATAGGGTAAGCCCTAATTTGGGACAATTTTGCAGAAGTTTCCCAGGTTCAGAGCTCCACAAGTGGCTGGGTTAGACCTCTGTCAACAACCATCTAAGACCAATTTCTCTCTCTACTTAAACCTGCTTCTTACAGGTTTCTTTACAGCACTGCTCAATAAGCCTTGTAATAAAAATCTCCATTTGAACTCAGTTTCTCTAGATGTACCTCAGTTGTTGTTTAGTCACTAAGTTGTTGTTTAGACTCTTTGCAACCCCATGGACTGTAGCCTGGCAGGTTCCTCTGTCCATGGTATTTCCCAGGCAAGAATACTGGAGTGGGTTGCTGTTTCCTTCTCCAGGAGATCTTCCCCACCCATGGACTGAACCCACGACTCCTGCATTGACAGGTAGATTCTTTGCCACTGAGCAACCAGAGAAGCCTGAGACATACCCCAGTTCAGTTCAGTTCAGTCGCTCAGCCGTGTCCGACTCTTTGCGACCCCATGAATCACAGCACGCCAGGCCTCCCTGTCCATCATCAACTCCCGGAGTTCACTCAAACTCATGTCCATCGAGTTGGTGATGCCATCCATCCATCTCATTCTCTGTCGACCCCTTCTCCTCTCGCCCCCAACCCCTCCCAGCATCAGAGTCTTTTCCAGTGAGTCAACTCGTCACATGAGGTGCCCAAAGTATTGGAAACATACCCCAAGGTAAGCCTATATTTCCTTAACAGTAAAATGAGGGTCTTTGTTGCCATAATCTTTAAGATATGTAGAATGGGCTTTAATATGATAGAATTCTAAAACCATATCTCTTCACTCTTCTCCTCCAGTTATATTTTTTATTCTGCTATGAATTAAGAAAATAAATTAATCACTCATAATTACTAAATAGATATCCTGCTAAATGAAGAGAATGAGTTTACGTGCATGGACTTTCAGTTAGCACAGCATAGAGGTTACATGTGTACTTTTTTTAAATTACTCTGGGTTTGGGCTGCATTCTGCACAATTTGGGTAGTACACAATGACTATAAAATAACTGTTCATTTATTTATCTTGAGGGAAGATACTGTGCTAAATGCTGGGAAACACATATAATTAATAGAAGCACGTACATTAACAACTTCCACGATTACAGAACTTTTATGAAAACTGCTGTGACAAAGGTGGTACAACACAGAACAGTGTGATTATGCACTAAGCATTAAAAATATTTTAATTATACAATTTAACAATTCATAAAGTAAGAGAATAAACAGGTAACTTATACCTTCAGAACTGAAATGGAATTATTTTTGATAAAGGCACCTGAAACAAGGATATCTGAACGACAAAAGCATTCTATTATGACAACTTTTACTAAATATTTTAAATATGTTAATGAGTTTCCAAAAATTCAGTGCAAATAGGGAGGAAGGAAATGGCAACCCACTCCAGTATTCTTGCCTGGAGAATCCCAGGGACGGGAGCCTGGTGGGCTGCCGTCTATGGAGTCGCACAGAGTTGGACACGACCGACGTGACTTAGCAGCAGCAGCAGGGAGGAAGGACATGGAGAAAGCTTTCAAAATGTAACAGAAGTTCAAAAGCACATTTGATGTATGTCACAGATGAAATACATGGCTTCTTAGAAATCACTTTTTTTAAAAGTTGATGCAAATGGCAACACACTCCAGTGTTTTTGCCTGGAGAATCCCAGGGACAGGGGAGCCTGGTGGGCTGCCGTCTATGGGGTCACACAGAGTCGGACATGACTGAAGTGACTTAGCAGCAGCAGCAGCAGCAACATAGTTACTATAAACTCCAATATTTAAGATACATTTAAGGCTTCTAGTGAAGTTTTACAAATTAGATTCTATTCTTGCAATCATATAAATGGTAGAATAATACACAAGATCCTAAGTGTTAGGTTCTACCTTCTACTATAAATGTTGACACTTTAAAGTCATTCAACTTCTAGAAAAGCCTACTTTCAGGGTAGCTATAGTTCTGAATGCCTTTTATATGGATTTTAAGTATTGTAGTATAAATGATATATTACACCAAATGCCACAGTCTCAGGTGACTGTGTAGATTCCTGCAGATCTAAAAAGTTTACTTACTAAAATGATACAACTTTTGAAAATGACTCATTCAAATGACAATTCTAGCTCTATTAAATGAACCATAGTGACATTATTCACAGTTTGACAAGTGACCAAAAAGACTGACTTAATGAATCATTTGTTACTAGTCTTCCTGTTTTAAAATGAGTAAGTACAACCAACAGTTTCTTTCTGTTGAGCAACTAGTACCCCTGCCAAGAAAGGTGACCAAAAAGCCTATGGTTAAAGAAAAAGTTAATCTTATTTTTTAAAATTATAAATGCTAAAAAATATTTGTGTTTTTCATGGGGAAAAATAAAACATGTTTGAGTGAATTTTAATCTATCAAGCATGTATAGGTTCCCTATGGAAAAATTTTATTTTACTCTTCAATACATTTCTCATTAACAATTTAAAGTAGCCATAAGGATTTCAACTTTTAAACCAACTTAGATTATTGTTGTACTCTGGGATTTGTTGTATTTTGTGGCATTCTTCAAGTATTCCTGATAAGACCTACTTCATTTATCCTGAACATACTGACATTCTCAAAACTAATTATCAGAAATTTAAAACCAAAATTTAATGAGAAACAGAACAGAAAACTCCAAGTATCCATCACATGATTTCAAAATAGGTTCAACCTTCACTTTCCTTCTCTTTTTGTAGTTTATTATTTTTTATGTATAGATATATCTACTATTTTTCAAATTCTTTTTCCATTTAATCTATCACATAATATTGAGGAGGGTTCCATGAGCTATTCAGTAGGCTCCTGTTGGTAAATATAGCAGACCCCTCACTTTCTAAAAACTGGATGCTACCCTGAGAAATGAAAGAACTTTTATTTTTTGCTTGTTTTGTCTTTTTGTCATTCAAAAATAAAATGATGTCTAATGTGGAGTGTTAAACTGAATTTTAGAATTGGAGGTCAAGTTGAAAACATATTTATATTTTTAAATTCAACTTTTTCAAATAAAGTAAAAAATAAAATCACAGACATATGGCACATAATCATCATAACTCTGCAATCCCACTGCTAGGCATATATAAGAGATCTGAAAGGACACACACTCCAATGTTTATTGCAGCACTGTTTACAAAAGGCAAGACATGGAAGCAACCTAAATGTCCACTGACAGAGGAGTGGGTAAAAAAGATTCAGTTCATATACATACAATGGATTAATTAGCCTTTTAAAAAAATGAAATCATGACATTTGCAGCAACATGAATGGACCTATAGAGTGTTACACTGGGTGAAGTAAGTCAGATAGAGAAGGAGAAATATTGTATGACATCCCTTACAGGTGGAATCCAAAAAGAAATGATATGCATGGACTTACTTACAAAAGAGAAAGAGATTCACACACTTAGGCAGACTTAGAAAATGAATTTATGATTGCCAGCAGAGGGGAGGGATAGTTATGAATTTTTGGAAGGTCATTAACACACTACTATGTTTCAAATGGATAATCAACAAGGACCTATTGTGTAGCACATGGAACTCTGCTCAGTGTTATGTGCCAAACTAAATGGGAGCAGAGTTTGGCTGAGTCCCTTTACTATTTACCTGAAATTATCACAACACTGTTAATTGGCTATGTGCTGTGCTGTGCTTAGTCAGTCATGTCTGACTCTTTGTGACTCCATGTACTATATGTATGCAGAGTACATCATGAGGAATGCTGGCTGGAAGAAGCACAAGCTGGAATCAAGATTGCCGGGAGAAATATCAATAATCTCAGATATGCAGATGACACCACCCTTATGGCAGAAAGTGAAGAGGAACTAAAAAGCCTCTTGATGAAAGTGAAAGAGGAGAGTGAAAAGGTTGGCTTGAAGCTCAACATTCAGAAAATGAAGATCATGGCATCTGGTCCCATCACTTCATGGGAAATAGATGGGAAAACAGTGGAAACAGTGTCAGACTTTATTTTTGGGGGCTCCAAAATCACTGCAGATGCTGATTGCAGCCATGAAATTAAAAGACGCTTACTCCTTGGAAGAAAAGTTATGACCAACCTAGATAGTATGTTAAAAAGCAGACACATTACTTTACCAACCAAGGTCCGTCTAGTCAAGGCTATGGTTTTTCCAGTGGTCATGTATGGATGTGAGAGTTGGACTGTGAAGAAAGCTGATCGCCGAAGAATTGATGCTTTTGAACTGTGGTGCTGGAGAAGACTCTTGAGAGTCCCTTGGACTGCAAGGAGATCCAACCAGTCCATTCTAAAGGAGATCAATCCTGGGTGTTCATTGGAAGGACTGATGCTAAAGCTGAAACTCCAATACTTTGGCCACCTCATGTGACAAGTTGACTCACTGGAAAAGAGTCTGATGCTAGGAGGGATTGGCGGTGGGAGGAGACAGGGATGACAGAGAATGAGATGGCTGGATGGCATCACCGACTCAATGGACATGAGTTTGAGTGAACTCCGGGAGTTGGTGATGGACAGGGAGGCCTGGAGTGCTGTGATTCATGGGGTCGCAAAGAGTCGGACACGGCTGAGCGACTGAACTGAACTGAAGCCTTTCTAAGATTCTTTGCCTTCAGCTTAAAAAAGTAGGTGATAATACTGACTGTGTTATAAATTTATTGCCTCTCAGCTCCAAATTGACTAACAATTGCCTGCTCTGGAAAATGGAAGTCTTTTAAATATTTTTTCTTGGTCATCTATCATAAAGAATGCTAGACATATACTGCAAGAGGAAAGGGTTTGCTTTTTGTTTCTCTTGTGCCTCTAGGTTGTTTCCTGCAGCACATGTAGTTCCTGCATTGCCAGCTCCTATGGTGCCAGCTCTAGGATCCTGCAGTGCATGGAAGCCAGTAGCATCCAGCAGCTTTCCATGGCACCCTCTCAGGCAGTTTCATAAAGATGTGTCTCCAGCAAGACACCCCGCCATGAATTCCTTTTCCTAACACCTAATGGACAAATTTGGAGCATGTTCCACCATCATGCCACCAGAGCAATTTTTTTGTTATTCAGTGAGCAGAACTCTCACCCAGAAGCTCTGATCTCAGCCCCGGAGGCAAGGGTCTTCACTGGATGCTTGATATTAGCCTTAAGGGTAGTGACTGCTCATGATATCTGATATTTTTTTAAATAATTGTGTTTCTTTCTTTTTATTAGATAATACTTTCATTTCAGTCTCTTTTTATTGAATACTTATACTAAATCTGAAGTTTGACAGACACACTATCCTTCATTGTTTAAGGATTATTCATACTCAGCATATGCAATCTTAAGTTCAGAGCATGCCATCCAAAAATGTATCTTTCTGGTGTACTGGTAATTTTGACTTAAAGGCACTTGATAAACAGAGTAGAGGAAAAACACTGTGATTTCCTTCTTTTTCATTAAAGTAGGAGATGGAATTCCCATGTGAAAGATGCCCGTGTTATACCAGAAAAAAAGCAACATTTCTTATCACCAGTGAAGAAGAGTTGGGTCATAGAGAATTCTACACAAACAGACCTTGTTAAGATTGTTATCTTTCTTTTGTTGTTCAGTCACTCAGTGTTCAACTCCTCACAACCCCATGAGTTGCAGCATGCCAGGCTTACCTGTCCTTCACTATCTCCTGGATCCTGCTTAGACTCATGTCCGTTGAGTCAATGATGCCATCCAACTATCTCATCCTGTGTCACCCCCTTCTCCTCCTGCCCTCAACCTTTCCCAGCATCAGGGTCTTTTCCAACTAATCAGTTCTTTGCATTAGGTGGTGAAGTATTGGAGCTTCAGCTTCAGCATCAGTCCTTTCAATGAATAGAAAGTGAAAGTGAAGTAGCTCAATCGTGTCCGACTCCTGCAACCCCATTGACTGTAGCCTACCAGGCTCCTCCCTCCATGGGATTCTCCAGGCAAGAATACTGGAGTGGGTTGCCATTTCCTTTGTGAGGGGATCTTCCCGACCCAGGGATCGAACCCGGGTCTCCCGCATTGCAGGCAGATGCTTTAACCTCTGAGCCACCAGGGAATATTCAGGGTTGATTTCCTTTAGGATTGACTGGTTTGATCTTTTTGCTGTCCAAAGGACTATTAAGTCTTCTCCAGCACCACCGTTTGAAAGCATCAATTTGGCACTGTCTTCTTCATGGTCCAACTCTCCTATCTGTACATGACTACAGGAAAAACCATAGTTTGACTATATAGACCTTTGTTGGCAAAGTGATGTCTCTACTTTTTAATACACTTTCTAGGTATGTCATAGCTTTTCTTCCAGGGAGCAAGCCTCTTTTAATTACAGGGCTGCAGCCACCATCCACAGTGATATTGGAGCCCAAGAAAATAAAGTCTGTCACTGTTTCCATTTTTCTCCACTTCCCAAAATAGTTTAGCTACTTTTATACAATTCCTTCCTATGTTCAATCTAATATAAAAGCACTTAGGCTTTCCCATTTCTTTGGGTCTTCATTTCTTATAAAGGTTCTCAGGCTCCATGTCACAAAAAAACTTGTATTAAATAAATGTTTATGTTTTCTTCTGCTGATCTGTTTTTACGTCAATTCAATTCTTAGGCTCAGTCCAGAAAAAAAAAAAAAAAAAAAGCTCTAATAAGGTAAAGATTAAAATGTGCCTCAGGGCTTCCCCGGAGGCTCAGTGGTAAAGAATCTGCCTCCCAAAGCAGGAGAAATGGATTCCATCCCTGATCCACAAAGATCCCCCATGTCACAGAACAATTAAGCCCATGTCCCTGTGCCATAGAGCCCTGGAGCTCCAGTTACTGAGCCCACATGCCACTGCTCTTGAAGCCCGAGTGCCCTAGAGCCTGTGCTCCACAATGGAGAGCTATCACAGTAAGAAGCTTGCATATCACAACCAGAAAAAAGCCTGAGGCAGCAGTGAAGAGCCAGCACAGCCAAACATAAATGCATAAAATTATTTTTAAAAATGCCTCGCTTGCAAGACCATCTGATCTATAACAAGACATTGCACAATTATTCTTTCCTCTTTGGTCCTTGGATTTTCAATATCATTAAATCAACTGCATATTTGTCAGAAACAACATTTATTAAATATCAGGTATTTTACATTTAAATAGAATAACAGAATTTGTTAAAACATGTTATGTTTTCCCCAATATACTGACAATTTAAATGTAAAGAGAAACCCAAGGTGAAATATATATGAACAATTACCATTTAAAGAAACTAAGAAAAGTATATGACAACTTTTTTTATTATTACTAGTAGTAGTAACCTCTTTCTCCCCTTTCTGTATTTATTCATGGTACAACTCACTGCAGTATTCTTGCCTAGAGAATCTCATGGACAGAGGAACTTGACATGCTACAGCCCATGGGGAAACAGAGTTTGACATGACTTATCACATGAACACAAACACACACCTACCATGTGAGAATCATTGTTGTATGTACTAGGGAAATCAGAGTAAAGGGAACTCTGGATGTCATGATATTTAATCAAAGTAAAAATACAAATGTAATATAATCCAATAATAAGAATAAGGAAGACAACAACAAGATTATAAATTGTTTAGGGAAATACATAAAAGGTTTTAATCCTAACTCTATATTTGAAAGAGTGAAGAAGGGTTTCTTCAAAGAAATCTTCCTAGACTACGAATTTTGACAAGATTATGCTGGAAACTATGTTCAAATAATAAATAATATTTAATCAAACTAAAAGGTAAAATAACTAAGAAGCATGTTGTAGTCAAAGCATATGTAAAAGCTTAAAGACATTAAAGAAGCACAGAATCCATGGAGAGTAAGTAAGTTCTTGATGACTGGATTGAATAATGTAAAGAGGGGGAAATAGCAAAAGAAGCTAAAAAGGCTTCCCTGGTGGCTCAGATGGTAAAAGCATCTGCATGCAATGCGGGAGACCCAGGTTCAAACCCTGGGTCGGGAAGATCCCCTCATGAAGGAAATGGCAACCCACTCCAGTACTCATGCCTGGAAAATTTCATGGATGGAGGAGCCTCATAGGCTACAGTCCATGGGGTTGCAAAGAGTCGGACATGACTGAGCGACTTCACTTTCACTTTTAGCTACCACTTTTACATACCACTTCACTTTTACATACCACTAGCTCCCAATACTAAGTTGTCTTACCACTGAAGATATTAGCAGAGATAATGACATGATCAGCCTTAAGTTTTCAGAAGGCTATAGCAACAATAAAGAAAACCGATTAGCAGGTCACACAGAATGGGCCAGGAAGAAAAGAGGGGCAAAGAACAATAACAAGAATCTATAATAAAACAGTGAAGATAAATGAAGAAGATTAAAGAAATATTTAGGAAATAGAATAAAAACACTTAATCAATAATTGGATGGACTGATAATGGAAAGAGGATTGAGTTAGTGATGTTGCCCATTGTTCTGATTTGGGCAGTAGGTCAAATTATATCAACTGGGAGTGGATATTCGCATCGGACTTTATGAGTCTATGGAATGTAGCTTGCCAGGCTCCTCTGTCCATGGAATTCTCTGGGCAAAAATACTGAAGTGGGTTGTCATTTCCTTCTCCTCAACAGGGAGGGGAGACTATAAAGAAGATGACTTGTAATTGTAGTGGGGAAATAAATAGTTGATTGAATTTTGAACTGATTAAGTCTGAGTATAACATATCGGTTTTTAATTACTAGCCATTCAAATGTTTTTATTTGACATTCAAGAGAATGATTTCAGAGGTGTGTATGATACGCATTTATAGATGGAATCAAGAGAAAATTTGTTTGCAGTTATTTAAAATTGAGGGGTGGCACATTAGTAGGCTACTGACACAATAATACTGCATTAATGAGGTATCTGAAAATTTTGGTATCATGCAAAAATAAGCATTTATTTTGGACTTCTGTATCTATGGATAAGCCAGGCTTCAGATGACTTAGGCTGTGCACTAGAAGGATTGGCTCCAACATGCAGACTGGGTCCAGGTCTGATTTATCTATTCAAGCCTCTTTGGTTCAGTGACTAATTGAGGCATGTGTGTCTCATTCCTGCAAAAGGCAGGAATTCAGAAACTTAAGCCCAAATATGCAAGCAATTTCTAACCTCTGATCACATCATATCTCTTAGCATCACTAAGGCCCAAGGACTGAGCTAGAAATCAAGAGCAGGAAAGGACATTTTGAACTCTTTATGTTTTACAGAGCAGAAGAAACAGGAATTTGCTACAGAAGATCTCTATTTTGTGTGAGTCAAACTTCTACTGGACCTAAGAAGTAAGGTAGTTGAATAGAGGCTGGAAAAGTGTGATAAATTGTAAGGAGGAAAAGCCTTTTGTTCAACAGAACTTTTGAAGGGAACCCCAGAAAATTATTTTTTAAATATGAGACAGGTTGAAAACCAAGAGTTTATTGTTTCACTTAAGGCAAGCATGAGAAGGTCCATGAATCCTTCCCTGACCTTGGTAAATATTTACAACCTAATTTGTTGTTGTTTGCTTGATTGCTATTCTTTCAGCATTTTGCATATATTAATTTGCATTATTTGTGGTTTTATGTTAATATTATCCTATTCCAAACACATTATAGGCCTCTTGATCATTGAAACCAACCTTGCTCCTTGGAAGAAAAACTATAACAAGTCTAGACAGCTTATTAAAAAGGAGAGGCAATACTTTGCCAACAAAGGTCTTTATAGTCAAAACTATGGCTTTTCCAGTAGTCAAGTATGGATGTGAGAGCTGGACCATAAAGAAGGCTGAACACCAAAGAATTGTTGCCTTTGAACTGTGGTGTTAGAGAAGACTCTTGAGAGTCCCTTGGACTGAAAGGAGATCAAACCGGTCAATTGCAAAGGAAATCAATCCTGAATATTCATTGGAAGGACTGACACTGAAGTTGAAACTGCAATACTTTGGCCACCTGATGCAAAGAGCTGACTCATTAGAAAAGACCCTGATGCTGGGAAAGACCGAAGGCAGGAGAAAGGGACGACAGGGGACAAGATGGTTGGGTGGCATCACTGATGCAGTGGACCTGAGTTTGAGCAAGCTCTGGGAGATGGTGAAGGACAGGGGAAGCCTGGTGTGCTTCACAAAGAGTCCGATATGACTGACTGAACAACAGCAAGAGCAATAACACAACCCCATCGGTAACTTAAGTCTTTACTCTTAATGATGTTTAATGATGCTGATAGCATTAAAACATAAAGAGATGATTTAAACAAAGTGCTTAAACAATGCCTGGCACAAAAGAGTTGTTCAATAATTCTCATTTTTCTTCCTCAATAGGCTTATAAATATTAATTTGATGAATAAATGGAGGAGAACAGGGTAAAGTAAAATCAATGGCAATTTGACTTTCCTATGACTGAGTTTCACTTTCCCATTTTAAAGTAAAAAATAGAATAAATTAATGCAAAATAAAACTGGGAAAGAAGATAAAGATAAGTGCATTTCATATATTTGTAAAATGCCCCAAATTATACTATATAATGTTGAAAAGGCACATAGAAAAATATCTTTTAAGGTATAAAAATTGGGATTGTAATGACTTCTGAGAGGAGAAGAATGGGAATGAAATTAGGGCAGGACACAAAGAGAACTTGAATGGAATCTATAACATTTTATTTGGAAAAAGTATTTTCCAACTGATATGACAAATATAAAAAATTTATATTTGTTAAATCTGGGTGATACATACATGGGTTTTCATCATGTTAGTCTCTCCAGTTTTCTAAATATAATGTATATTTCATGATTTTCAAAAGTGGAGGAAAAAGCAATAAAGGTGTGGAATAAGAATGGTAAGTATATTTTAGAAAGGCAAACTTCAATCTGGCATTTAATGTATAATGATATAATGGATGTTTTTCAGAATTTTTATTATGTAGCTCTGATATGAGGATTACTTCTGAAATTTTTGCTTTCAGTTAACTACAGAAGATAAGAAGTGAAGAAAAAATTGAGTGGATTTACACATATTTCTTTGAGATTCTAGTTGGATCAATGGGTAAACTTTGATCAGCTATAATACTAAGAAAAATGTTTATCTGAGTGCTGGAAAATTAAACAGTGTACTTAAGCAGTCCATTCAATATGATACAAATATAAATAAAGATACTTACCTACAGACCCTCAAAACAATGATTCCACCAGTACTTTTTAGATTGATAAACAATATATCAATATAATATTTTCTGAATTGTATCTTTTCTCAGCTGAAGAAAAATATTTACACAGTATAATACATAACTTTCATTGTAAAATTTGATAAACCTTGACAAATGAATGCACTTATGTAATCATTACCTAAATGAAGACATAGAACATTCCATTACTTTAGGAAGTTTTTCCATGTTCCATTAAGATCAATACCTACACCCTATAAACAATACTGTTCTAACTTTTATTACCATGGATTGCCTCTTCTGGAGCTTCATATAAATAAAATCATTATGCAAATAGAATCATATGCATTCTTGTTTACCTGAATTACTTTGCTCAATATATTGCTTTTAAGAATTATCTGTTATGTTGCATATATCAGTTGTCCTATATTTAATAACTAAGAAATATCCCATTGTATGGATATATCAACACTTATTCAATCACGTTTATAAACAATTGGTTATTTCAGTTTTAGTTATTATATATATCAACTGTTAATTTTGTATATGTCTTTTTATGGATATATGTTTTCATGTCTTTTGAGAAAAAGTGAGTAAATACTGTAAATAAGACTAGAATTATGAGGTAGGTATGTATTTAAATTTATTTAAAAAACCTGCTAAAGAGTTTTCCAAAGTGAAAATACAATTTTGTACTTAGAAAGCAGAGAGATGTATGAGAGTTCTAGTTGCTCTATAGCATCACCAATATTTTGTGATACAAAATAGTTTATCATCTTTCAACATTATTATGGATATATAGTGGTATCTCAGTATTTTTCTTAATGTATTATCTTTTATTATTGATGCATTGATATTCTTTAGAGTTTCAATATGTAAATTCTTTGTAAGATGTATATATATAAAATATTTTCTCTCAATAACTTAATTTTTTATCTTTTTGGAAATGTCTTTTGATAACCAGAAGATTTAATTTTGAAGACTCACGAATCCCTTCGTTTTCTTATAGTTACTTTTTTTGAGAAATATATAAATAAACAGCTTATTTCAAGGTTATGAAGGTACTCTAATTTGTTTTATTCTCTATGCTTCATAGGGCTGAAGTTTATAAATCTACAGCTTAGATGAATTCACTTCAGTTCAGTTGCTCAGTTGCGTCCGACTCTTTGTGACCCCATGGACTGCAGCATGCCAGGCTTCACTGTCTATCACCAACTTCGAGTATGCTCAAACTCATGTCCATCAATGATATCCATCAGTGATGCCATCCAACCAACTCATCCTCTGTTGTCCCCTTCTCCTCCTGCCTTCAGTCTTTCCTTGTATCATGGTCTTTTCTAATGAGTCAGTTCTTTGTATAAGATGGCCAAAGTATTGGAGCTTCAGCATCAGCATCTGTCCTTCCAATGAAGTTCAGGACTGATTTTCTTCAGAATTGACTGGTTGGGTCTCCTTGCAGTCCAAGAGACTCTCAAGAGTCTTCTCCAACACCGCAGTTCAAAAGCATCAATTCTTCAGCGTTCAGCCTTCTTTATGGCTCAACTCTCACATCCATACATGACCACTGGAAAAACCAGTTTTGACTAGACAGACCTTTCTTGGTAAAGTAATGTCTCTGCTTTTTAATACACTGTCTAGGTTTGTCATAGCTTTTCTTCCAAGTGTCTTTTAATTTAATGGCTGCAGTCACCATCTGCAGTCATTTTGGAGCCCAAGAAAATAAAATCTTGTCACTGTTTCCATTGTTTCCCCATCCAATAAGTAATCTAAAGATTACATACAGATTACATATTGGTTCTATGTGTATTAACGAAGATAATACACAAAGATTATAAACAAGTTAAATATGATAATTTGCCATTGTCAGTAGGAGACAAGTATTTAAGCATACTTCATTTTTCAAGAAAACAAGACTTGAGCTCCTTCTACTAAAACTAACTCTTCTCCAGAAATAAAAAAAAAAAAAAAAGAAGCTCCACACACAAAAAAAAAAACAGTAAAAAAATTAAGCTTTGTGCATGTCTTTCTTTGTAACAAGTCAAAAGACAACTGTGACATAAAGGGCAGTTTTCTATCTTCAAAGGTTAGGGTAAGAGTAATACTATTGATAACATGCATGAGCCAAGTGCCAAGGTTGATAAATTTTGCATACTTCAAGTCACTAAATTTTTAGAATTCTTATTTTACACATGAAAAAACTAAGGACCAGGGATGTTAACCAATCTTTCCTTTGTCAATGGTAAGTTTTAACCCAGGAATAGAAACACAATTTCTTTAAAAATTAAAGCACATTTGCCAGTAATATGCTTTGAATAATTTCTAGTGATACTGTCATCAGGCAAAAGTTCTAGCTATGACAGAACAAGATTATAAGTAAAGAAACTTGACAAGTTAATGTATGGTAAAAATAATAATAATAATAAAAGAATGGAAGCTTCAATCAGGAATCAGTCACTCAAATTCCTTCAGCATGAAGCCAAATGTGTATATGCATAGTTACAAAAAATAATAATAATTTAAGGATCACTCCAGAGAATAGTTCTGTAGCCATTTTGCCTTCTGCTGGCATCTTCCTGTTCCATCATTTCCCAGGTTTCAAAGTGGCCCTCAAAGGGCACATAATAGATACAAGAAGATGCTTAGAAAGTGTATGAGAAACTGCTGCAGGAGAAGGTTCTGAGAGGGAAGACAGAAATTCCACCTCTTCAAATAGAGCTGCTCCATTTTTTAGCACTTCTATAATTGTGACTTCCTACTAATTTTTAAAATAGTTTTGTTGCTTTCAAAAAAAAAAGGGGGAAACTACTGAACAATGGAATCCAGGTGGTTTTAGATTAATTTAGATCCATTTCTATGCTTGACGTCATAGGCTCAATGGAAAGATTCCAGGAGGTCACAGTGGCTTGAGGGAAGGAGGTCAACCAATGTATAGTCATTTCACAAAGTCATTCCTATTTTAAGTCATATTTTAAGAAATATGGCCTGTGAGGGCAGATAATAGGGCTTCAAAGCACTGTGGTACCTAAAGAAAGTGACTAACTGCTGCAACAAGTCAGCTGAGTGGAGCACCAGGACGTTCTGTCCCAAATTAGCCTTTCCAACCACCTCCACACTTTATAAAAAAAGAAAAAAAGAGAAAAATCTCCCCAATGTTATCCTCAAAAGCAGAACTCTCTCACACATGCATTTTTAAAACAGAAATTATTCAAAAATACTGACAAGAAAAATTATGCCATTATTCACTGATTATTCACTGGAAAATGCTCATGCTATAATCTTATTTATCTTCTCATATTCTAGTGCATATTGATTTTTTTCATTTATTGGAAGGACACACTACTTCTGAGAAAAGGCCAACTGAAGCCACGGTTTTCCATTGTGGACCTAAACATCATGTTCTGAATTCATTTACCTCAATGTATACAGTTAACTTAGTGATCTTTATGTATTTTTGAGCATATTATTCTCCTGAAACAAATATGAATTGTATACTTAGGCAACACATGTATTAAATTTAAATTTCCATATCTCTAATATCAAACCCATTTTCTTTAAACTTGATGATTAAAGCCTTTTTAAACTCTGGTTAAACTACTGCAAACCTTTATCATGTACTTTTTCTTATAGACCCAGGGATAGCTTGCACTATTCAAGGTTATTATGGCTCCTGGCTGACATGACAGGGACATGACAGTTATTCTACCTGTGTTCCAGAAAGATGATATGAGCAAAAGGATATGAAACAAAGAGGTCTGTTAGTCAGCTGATGTATTTTTGCTGCAAAATTACAAAGTTCTCGGATTGTGACAATTACCTCAGACCTTCATCTCTTTCCTCTTTCATTGTCCTCATTTCCTTTCCACTATTAGTAGCTATGTATTATCTTGGAGGGCAAATAATCCTGGGATATCTGTTATGCTAAAAAAGTTAGGGAAATTTTCCTCTTTCATCACCCCATTCTAAGGCATACTGTCAGCAATTAATACGTTTTTATTCAACTGGACAGACTCTGGTTCAGGAAAGACTGACGACCTAACAGTTTAGTACAAATCTAGCATACAGTTCAAAATTAAAAAAAAAAAAAATTCCTAAAACCTTTCTGAATCTATTCTTAATACATTAACAATCAGTGGTAGATTTAAATTATTCTTTTTTTTTGAGAATAGCTGCTCTACAAGTTTTAGTGAGGTCAAAGAGTAGTTTCATAAAGAATTTTCATCACAATTTTGCCAGCTATTTAATATTTCAAGCATTTTTTAAAATGGATGTTGTATCAATCAATTTATATGCAATTTTATGGAGATAAAAAGAAGGTAAACTTATGGGTGCCAGTATACTTGGAAATAAGAAACAAATTTTTGCAATGCATTTATATGGAAAGTGCTATATGAAGGGCTGAATATCCTATAGCAGATCAGGGGGATATGAAACAACAAAGTGAAACAGGCAGTCAGATAAGGTCTTCCCAGAAGAGGCTACTCTTGAATGGAACTTAGGAGAAGTAGGAGCATATACAAGGTCACGACAATATTTAAAATAAATAAATAAAAGTAACAAATTCAGGGAAGATCATAGAGATTTCCAGAAAGAACAGACATTGATTAAACGATAAATGTTCAAATTTTGGGAGTAAAAATGAGAATTCCAGAGAGTTTCGTAACAAGTTTTTTGATAAGAAACCCTATGAAAATGGGTTTGAAAAACAATGAAACAAAAAACAATGAACCCAATGAAAATGAAAAACCCTATGAAATATACAAATATTATATTTGATAATGCTAAGTCATTCAACTGAGAAACAAAAATAACAATAGAGTTTTTCTTTGCTTTAAAATATCTGCATTAAGAATGAGGGAGAAGGAAATGGCAACCCACTCCAGTGCTCTTGCCTGGAAAAACCCCTGGAAGGAAGAGTCTGATAGGCTACAGTCCATGGGGTCGTGACAAGTTGGACACAACTGAGCAACTTCACTTTCACTTTTCACTCTCATGCGTTGGAGAAGGAAATGTCAACCCACTTCAGTACTCTTGCTTGGAGAATCCCAGGGACAGAGGCCTTGTGGGCTGCTGTCTATGGTGTCGCACAAGGACGGACACGAATGAAGTGACTTAGTAGCAGCAGCAGCAGCAGCATTAAGAATGAATACATTCCCATTTAAAGAATAATAAATGACAAGTATTTTTCAAACATGTACATTTAAATAGTTTTCTAGTATTCTATTGTTACATAAAATCCCATTTCGTAGAAAAGAGAGATAAGAAAGCCTTCTTAAATGAACAATTAAAAAAAAAATACAGGAAAGCAATAGAATGGGAAAGACCAGAGATCTTTTCAAGAAAACTGGAGATATCAAGAGACCATTTCATGCAAGGATGGGCATGAAAAAGGACAGAAATTATAAAGGACATAACAGAAGCCGAAGAGATTAAGAAGATATGGCAAGAATACACAGAAGAACATGTCAAAAAAAAAAATATATATATATATAATATATCTTAATGACCAGGATAACCACAATGCGTGGTCACTCACCTAGAGCCCAACAATCTGGAGTGTGAAGTCAAGTGGATGATAGGAAGTATTATTATGAACAAAGCTAGTGGAGGTGATGGAATTCTAACTGAGATATTTAAAATCCTAAAAGATTATGCTGTTATTAAAGTGCTGTACTCAATATGTCAGGGCTTCCCTGGTGGCTCAGAGGTTAAAGCGTCTGCCTGCAATGTGGGAGACCTGGGTTCGATCCATGGGTTGGGAAGATCCCCTGGAGAAGGAAATGGCAACCCACTCCAGTATTCTTGCCTGGAGAATCCCATGGAAATCGGAGCCTGGTGGGCTACAGTCCACAGGGTCACAAAGAGTCGGACACAACTGAGCAACTTCACTCACTCAATATGTCAGCAAAGTTGGAAAACTCAGCAGTGGCCACAGGACTGCAAAAGGTCAGTTTTCATTCCAATCCCAAAAAAGGGCAATACCAAAAAATGTTCAGACTACCACACAATTACATTCATTTCATATGCTAGCCAGAGAAGGCAATGGCAAGCCACTCCAGTACTATTGCCTGGAAAATCCCATGGATGGAGGAGCCTGGTGGGCTGCAGTCCGTGGGGTCACTAAGGGTCGGACACGACTGAGCGACTTCACTTTCACACATTGGAGAAAGAAATGGCGACCCACTCCAGTGTTCTTGCCTGGAGAATTCCAGGGACGGGGGAGCCTGGTGGGCTTCCGTCTATGGGGTCACACAGAGTCGGACACGACTGAAGTGACTTAGCAGCAGCAGCAGCAGCAACAGCATATGCTAGCAAGGTAATGCTCAAAATCCTTCAAGCTAGGTTTCCGCATTATGTGAAACAACAATTTCCCTATGTAAGCAAGTGAGGTTTTGACAAGGTAGAGGAACCTGATATCAAATTGCTAGCATCCATTGGATCATGGAGAAAGCAAGGGAGTTCCAGAAAAAGCAGCTACTTCTGCTTCATCAACTACTCTACAGCTTTTGACTGGGTGGATCACAACAAACCATGGAACATTCTTACGGAGATGGGAGTACCAGACCACTTTATCTGTCTCATGAGAAACATGCACATGGGTCAAGAAGCAACAGTTAGAACCAGACATGGAAAAACTGACTGTCTAAAAATTGTGAAGGAACATCAAAAGGCTGTATACTGTGACCCTATTTATTTAAATTTTATGGAGTGTACATCATGGAAAATGTCAGGCTGGATGAATCACAAGTTGAAATCAAGATTGCTAGGAGAAACATCAACAACTTCAGATGATAACACTCTAATGGCAGAAAGTGAAGAGGAACTAAAGAGTTTCTTGAAGAGAGTGCAAGAGGAGAGTGAAGAATCTGTCTTTGAATTTAACATCATCCTATCCCATCATTTCATGGTAAATAGAAGGGGAAAAGTAGAAACAGTGACAGGTTTTATTTTCTTTGGCTTCAAAATCACTGTAGACAGTGACTGCAGCTATGAAATTAAAGGACTCTTGCTCCTTGGAAGAAAAGCTATGACAAATCTAGACAGCATATTAAAAAGAAGATATGGCACTTTGCCATCAAAGGTTCATATAGTCAAACTATGGGTTTTCCAGTAGTCATGTGTGGATATGAGAGTTGTACCATAAAAAGGCTGAACACCGAAGAACTGATGCTTTCAAACTGTGGTGCTGGAGAAGATTTTTGAGAGTCCTTCGACTGAAAGATCAAACCAGTCAATTCTGAAGGAAATCAACCCTGAATATTCATTGGAAGGACTAATAATTGAAACTGAAACTCTGATACTTTGGTCACCTGATGTGAAGAGCTGACTCATTGAAAAAGACCTGATGTTGGGAAAGACTGAGGGCAAATGGAGAAGGGGTGACAGAGGAAGAGATATTTAGATAGCATCATTGACTCAGTGGTAAATTTGAACAAAGTGCAGGAGATAGCAGAGGACAGAGCAACCTGGTGTGCTGCAGTCCAGGTGTGGCAAAGAGTTTGACATGAGTTAGTGACCAAACAATAATACTCCATTGTACTGTATTTGGCAGTTCTTGCTGATATGTTACTTAGATTTATTTTTAACTAATGGAAAAAGTATTTTAATCTTGATAATAATGAATTTTTTAGGTAGATAAGTATATTCAGAAAATTCTTTGATACAACATGCTTGAATTCTCATCAATTCACCATGGCTACTATGAATTTCCAGAAACTGAACTATGGGTCAGAAAACTAGGATTTTACTTTTAGCTCTACCACCAATGCATCACATGGTGATAAATCATGTAAATCCTTTTGTACTCCTGGGTCATCTATACAAAAGAAAACTGAATGAGTTTTTTTTCTAAGAGAGTTCTATTGTATTCCTATTTCCCTGGAACAGTTATTTAAAGGAATCCTTTCACTCTAAAAATTGCCCCAATTGGGAGGATCAATTATATAGCCTGCTACCCATCCAATCTTTTCTGTCTCTATGACAAACAGAAATACTATTTGTGACACAGAAGCATTGCTATTAGAAAGTTGTAATTGTTATTTACAAATATAAATACATTAAAAAAAAGAACAACTTCAAAGATGACTTTTAAATATATTCCGTGGTGTGTAACTGTATTCCATGAATTTTCTGCATCTTATATACATTTGCAAATGGTACCAAGTTCTTACCGATACTGCAACCTTTTATTACTTCTCAATAAAAACTTCAGTTCAGTTCAGTTCAGTCGCTCAGTCGTGTCCGACTCTCCGCGACCCCATGAATCACAGCACGCCAGGCCTCCCTGTCCATCACCAACTCCCGGAGTTCACTCAAACTCATGTCCACAGAATCGGTGATGCCATCCAGCCATCTCATTCTCCGTCGTCCCCTTCTCCTCCCGCCCCCAACCTTTCCCAGCATCAGAGTCTTTTCCAGTGAGTCAACTCGTCTCATGAGGTGGCCAAAGTATTGGAGTTTCAGCTTTAGCATCAGTCCCTCCAATGAACATCCAGGATTGATCTCCTTTAGAATGGACTGGTTGGATCTCCTTGCAGTATAAGGGACTCTCAAGAGTCTTCTCCAACACCACAGTTCAAAAGCATCGATTCTTCGGCGATCAGCTTTCTTCACAGTCCAACTCTCACATCCATACATGACCATGGGAAAAACCATTGCCTTGACTAGACGGACCTTGGTCGGCAAAGTAATGTCTCTGCTTTTTAATATACTATCAAGGTTGGTCATAACTTTCCTTCCAAGGAGCAAGCGTCTTTTAATTTCATGGCTGCAATCAGCATCTGCAGTGATTTTGGAGCCCAAAAAAACAAAGTCTGACACTGTTTCCACTGTTTTTCCATCTATTTCCCATGAAGTGATGGGACCAGATGCCATGATCTTTGTTTTCTGAATGTTGAGCTTCAAGCCAACCTTTTCACTCTCCTCTTTCACTTTCACCAAGAGGCTTTTGAGTTCCTCTTCACTTTCTGCCATAAGGGTAGTGTCATCTGCATATCTGAGGTTATTGATATTTCTCCCAGCAATCTTGATTCCAGCTTGTGCTTCTTCCAGCCCAGCGTTCCTCATGATGTACTCTGCATATAAGTTAAATAAGCAAGGTGACAATATACAACCTTGACGTACACCTTTTCCTATTTGGAACCAGTCTGTTGTTCCATGACTGGTTCTAACTGTTGCTTCCTGACCTGCATACAGGTTTCTCAAGAGGCAGGTCAGGTGGTCTGGGATTCCCATCTCTTTCAGAATGTTCCACAGTTTATTGTGATCCACACAGTCAAAGGCTTTGGCATAGTCAATGAAGCAGAAATAGATGTTTTTCTGAAACTCTCTTGCTTTCTCCATGATCCAGCGGATGTTGGCAATTTGATCTCTGGTGCCTCTGCCTTTTCTAAAACCTGCTTGAACATCTGGGAGTTCACGGTTTACATACTGCTGAAGCCTGGCTTGGAGAATTTTGAGCATGACTTTACTAGCGTGTGAGATGAGTGCAATTGTGCGGTAGTTTGAGCATTCTTTGGCATTCCCTTTCTTTGGGATTGGAATGAAGACTGACCTCTTCCAGTCCTGTGGCCACTGCTGAGTTTTCCAAATCTGCTGGCATATTGAATGCAGCACTTTCACAGCATCTTCTTTCAAGATTTGAAATAGCTCAACTGGAATTCCATCACCTACACTAGCTTTGTTCGTAGTGATGCTTTCTAAGGCCCACTTGATTTCACATTCCAAGATATCTGGCTCTAGGTCAGTGATCATGTTATCGTGACTATCTTGGTCATGAAGATCTTTTTTGTACAGTTCTTCTGTGTATTCTTGCCACCTCTTCTTAATATCTTCTGCTTCTGTTAGGTCCATACCATATCTGTCCTTTATCGAGCCCATTTTTGCATGAAATATTCCCTTCATGTCTCTAATTTTCTTGAAGAGGTCTCTTGTTTTTCCTATTCTGTTGTTTTCCTCTATTTCTTTGCATTGATCACTGAGGAAGGCTTTCTTATCTCTCCTTGCTATTCTTTGGAACTCTGCATTCAGATGCTTATATCTTTCCTTTTCTCCTTTGCTTTTCGCTTCTCTTCTTTTCACAGCTATTTGTAAGGCCTCCTCAGACAGCCATTTTGCTTTTTTGCATTTCTTTTCCATGGGGATGGTCTTGGTCCCTGTCTCCTGTACAATGTCATGAACCTCCGTCCAGAGTTCATCCGGCACTCTATCTATCAGATCTAGTCCCTTAAATCTATTTCTCACTTCCACTGTATAATCATAAGGGATTTGATTTAGGTCATATCTGAATGGTCTAGTGGTTTTCCCTACTTTCTTCAATTTAATCTGAATTTGGCAATAAGGAGTTCATGATCTGAGCCACAATCAGCTCCTGGTCTTGTTTTTGCTAACTGTATACAGCTTCTCCATCTTTGGTTGCAAAGAATATAATCAATCTGATTTCGGTGTTGACCATCTGGTGATGTCCATGTGTAGAGTCTTCTCTTGTGTTGTTGGAAGAGGGTGTTTGCTATGACCAGCGCGTTCTTTTGACAAAACTCTATTAGCCTTTGCCCTGCTTCATTCCGTGCTCCAAGGCCAAATTTGCCTGTTACTCCAGGTGTTTCTTGACTTCCTACTTTTGCATTCCAGTCCCCTATAATGAAAAGGACATATTTTTTGGGTGTTAGTTCTAAAAGGTCTTGTAGGTCTTCATAGAACCGTTCAACTTCAGCTTCTTCAGTGTTACTGGTTGGGGCATAGGCTTGGATTACTGTAATATTGAATGGTTTCCCTTGGAAACAAACAGAAATCATTCTGTCATTTTTAAGATTGCATCCAAGTACTGCATTTTGGACTCTTTTGTTGACCATGATGGCTACTCCATTTCTTCTAAGGGATTCCTGCCCACAGTAGTAGATATAATGGTCATTTGAGTTAAATTCATCCATTCCAGTCCATTTTAATTCACTGATTCCTAGAATGTCTATGTTCACTCTTGCCATCTCCTGTTTGACCACTTCCAATTTGCCCTGATTCATGGACCTAACATTCCAGGTTCCTATGCAATATTGCTCTTTACAGCACCGGACCTTGCTTCTATCAGCCGTCACATCCACAACTGGGTATTGGTTTTGCTTTTGTTCCATCCCTTTATTCCTTCTAGAGTTATTTCTCCACTGAGCTCCAGTAGCATACTGGGCACCTACCGACCTGGGGATTTCCTCATTCGGTAGCCTATCAATTTTCCCTTTGATACTGTTCATGGGGTTCTCAAAGCAAGTATACTGAAGTGTTTTGCCATTCCCTTCTCCAGTGGACCACATTCGTCTGTGGTCCATGTGATCAGATCGACTAGTTTCCTGTGATTATGATTTCAGTGTATCTACCCTCTGATGCCCCCTCGCAATACCTACTGTCTTAGTTGGGTTTCTCTTACCTTGGGCGTGGAATATCTCTTCACAGCTGCTCCAAGAAAGCGCAGCGGCTGCACCTTACCTTGGATGAGGAGTATCTCCTCAAGGCCGCCCCTCCTGACCTTGAACGTGGAGTAGCTCCTCTCGGCCCTCCTGCGCCCGCGCTGCCACCACCCATTGGACGTGGGGTGTCTCCTCTCGGCCACCCGGCCCTGGCCTCAGGCGTGGGGTTGCTCCTCATGGCAGTGCCTCTTTGCGTGGTCGGTTGCACCCTGGCCGGCGTCTAGTAAAGGCTATGGTTTTTCCCGTGGTCATGTATGGATGTGAGAGTTGGACTGTGAAGAAAGCTGATTGCCGAAGAATTGATGCTTTTGAACTGTGGTGTTGGGAAAGACTCGAGAGTCCCTTGGACTGCAAGGAGATCCAACCAGTTCATTCTAAAGGAGATCAATCCTGGGTGTTCTTTGGAAGGACTGATACTAAAGCTGAAACTCCAATACTCTGGCCACCTCATGCAAAGTATTGACTCACTGGAAAAGACTCTGATGCTGGGAAAGATTGGGGGCGGGAGGAGAAGGGGATGACAGAGAGTGAGATGGCTGGGTGGCATCACCTACTCGATGGACATGAGTTTGAGTGAACTCTGGGAGTTGGTGATGGACAGGGAGGCCTGGCGTGCTGTGATTCATGGGGTCGCAAAGAGTCGGACATGACTGAGCGACTGAACTGAACTGAAGTATATTATATCCTGTTGACCAGCACTAAGTAACAGACAGAGCAAGCGGTAAAATCCCGTATAGAGGCGATGTAACGGAACTTACAACTTTCCTGGTTGTCCCTCTGACAGGTCTGAATTGATGTTTAATTATATACTTTAATAATATTTAGATATCTTTATGTGGTTCAGAACAAGGGAACAACAAATAATATTTAGGTGAAACAGGCTTAGTTTTACTTTATATATCAGAACTGCTCCAGCATTTTCATTATAATTATCTGCAACATTTACTTACCTCAGACAATAGAGTTGATAGATCAAGGCAGTAATAATCTTCCTACAGATCTGCCAAGTTTTTAAATGCAAGTGCTGAACACAAATACCCCCGACATATCTTAATATTCACTCTAAGCTATACTCAAGCAGAGAAATAGTGTATGCAATTTGGTGACAATAAATCATGAATTTAAGCAAGATATGCATTATTCTTTCTTTACTAAAAATTGAAAAAAAAATCAGAATGTTTTATCAAATGTTACTTGAATCTAATGCTTTAATATATTTGATACCAGACATAATCTTTCTCATCTTTCTAATCAGAAACTTATTTAAAACTTTGGAGTTGAAGTTCAAAATAAATACTATATTTTCCATTATAATCTTTGCCTCTTGATATATAGCACATTTGCTTATTTATAAGATTATTTGTAGAAAGATTTAAAATTTTAAAGTCTTACTTAATTTGATATTTAAAGAATCAGCTTTACTTTAGAAAGTTATGCAATTACATGGACATTAACATGTCCTTGAATTTCTAGGTCATATATGTCATAATATATAATACCATAATTTAATGCCTTATAACTAAGTTCTAGGACCAAATTTTATGTAGAGTATACAAATTATATAAAAATGACTCATGTTATAGTATATATGATTTACTTCAAATATATCCTTTAGTAACAAATTTTAGCCAAACTTCTTTAATAGAACGTAATGCAATACATTCGGAGAAGGCAATGGCAAGCCACTCCAGTACTCTTGCCTAGAAAATCCCATGGATGGAGGAGCCTGGAAGGCTGCAGTCCGTGGGGTTGCTGGGGGTTGGACACGACTGAGCAACTTCACTTTCACTTTTCACTTTCACACATTGGAGAAGGAAATGGCAACCCACTCCAGTGTTCTTGCCTGGAGAATCCCAGGGACGGGGGAGCCTGGTGGGCTTCCGTCTATGGGTCACACAGAGTTGGACACGACTGAAGTGACTTAGCAGCAGCAGCAGCAATGCAATACATTATAGAATTCGCAATCTTCAACTATTCATTCAACCATTTTCAAAAATGTTCATCTTTAAATATTTGAAATGATTGTTTTTACAGCATTTCAGTATTTCTAAACAGTGGTTCTTACATAACACTAAATATTCAAGTTACTTAACTCTGTTACCAAATAACTTTGCTCTGACTCTCAACTTCCAAGTGTAAAATGGAGGTATCATTACATTATTTCCAAGGTTTTCATCTTCTGTAATTCCATAAGAGATTTAATGATAGCATTCCCAGATCCCAGTTACTGAGACATTATTTATGATTATTTTGTGCTATATTCAATTTTTTAATTTATCCATTTATTTAAAACTTTATTCTCTTTTTTATTTTTGTGCTTTACAATGTTGTGTTGGTTTTTGCCATACGACAATGTTTCAGCCATAATTATACATATGTCCTCTCCTCTTAAATGTCCCTCACCGCCCCCACCTCACCCCTCTAGGTTGTCACAGAGTAACAGGTTGAGCTCCCTGTTATACAGCAACTTCCCACTTTCTATTTCACATATGGTAATATATATGTTTCAATGCTACTCTCTCAATTCGTCCCACCCTCTCTTTCCCTTGCTGTGTCCACAAGACTGTTCTCTATGTCTGTGTCTATAAAATTACATACAATGCTTTCTAGCTGAAAAATCTAGCATATCACACAAAAGTCCAAGCCAATTTAATGAATATCTTTATTGTGTCTATATTTAGTCCAATGTGACATATTTTTAAAATGTGAAACTTCTTAAAATATGTCAGTTATCCAAAAATAAGTAAAAGCTTGCTTTATATCAAATAAAGATGATAGAAAGAAAGGGCCTATATTAAGAGTGTGCTGTGTTCTAAACTGTTCTTGACATACTGAGCTAAGGCATCATTTTTAGCAAAGCCATTTATGAGTAACTAAATAAAAAGTTAAAGTGCTTTTTAGAGTTTTAAGAACTGTTCAAATCTAGACCTTAATGACTGCTACAGTTAACCATTGTCCTAGCCTCTAATTTTTGCCAAAGGTAAAATATCTACTATAATTCTGGCATATTTATTTTTTCAAACATCAAATATGCAAACACATCCACATCCATTGGGGATATCAGTTCAGTTCAGTCACTCAGTGTGTCCAACTCTTTGTGACCGCATGGACTGCAGCAAGTCATCCTTGCCTGTGCATCACCAATTCCCAGAGTTTGCACAAACTCATGTCCATTGAGTTGGTGATGCCATCCAACCATCTCATCCTATCATCCCCTTCTTCTCCCGCCTTTAATCTTTTCCAGCATCAGCCTCTTTTCCAATGAGTCAGTTCTTCGCATCAGTTGGCCAAAGTATTGGAGTTTCAGCTTCAGCATCAGTCCTTCCAATGAATATTCAGGACTGATTTCCTTTAGGATGGACTGGTTGGATCTCCTTGCAGTCCAAAGGACTCTCAAGAGTCTTCTCCAACATCACCTTTCAAAAACATCAATTCTTCGGCGCTCAGCTTTCTTTATAGTCTAACTCTCATATCCATATATGACTACTGGAAAAATCATAGCTTTGACTAGATGGTTGTTGATATTTCTCCCAGGAATCTTATTCCAGCTTTTGATTCATCCAGCCTTGCATTTCTCGTGATGTACTCTGCATATAAGTTAAATATGCAGGGTGACAATATACAGCCTTGACATACTCCATTCCCAATTTTGAACCAGTCCATTGTTCCATGTCCAGTTCTAACTGTTGCTTCTTGTCTTGCATACAGACTTCTCAGGAGACAGGTAAGGTGGTCCGGTATTTCCTTCTCTTTAAGAATTGTACATGGTTTGTTGTGTTCCACACAGTCAAACGCATGAGCTTGTTGTAAGACATATTTTTGTAACTTATTTTTATACCACTTTTTCACTTTTTTTCCTCCACTCCACTCCTATACTTCCCGTCCTACTTTACTTCTCCCTACCGGTAACCACTAGTTTGCTCTCTATATACATCAGTCCTCTTCTTTTTTGTTATATTCACTAGTTTGTTGTATTTTTTAGAGTCCACATGTAAGTGATATCATACAGTATTTACCTTTCTCTGTCTGATTTATTTCATTTAGTGTATTACCCTCCAAGTCCATTCTTTTTCCTGCAATTGGAAAATTCTATTCTTTTTTAAGGCTGAGAAGGATTCATTGTACCCATACATATCACATCTTTATCCATTCTTCTGTTGATGGACACTTAATTTGCTTTCATATCTTGGCAACTGTAAATAATACTGTTATGAGCATGCGGTGCATATATTTTTTTCAAATTATCTTTTTGTTTATTATTAAATATATACCCAGGAGTGAAATCACTGCGTCATGTGGTATTTTTAATTTTGGCTTTTTTAGAAACTACCATACTATTGATATTTTTCACAGTGACTGCACCGATTTACATTCCCATCAACAGTACAGAAGGTTTGCTTTTCTTCACATACTCATCAGCATTTATTATTTGTGTTCTCTTTGATGATAACCATTCTGATAGGTATGAAGTGACAGCTCATTGTGGTTTTGATCTGCATTCTCCTGACGATAGGAAATGTTGAGCATCTTGTCATGTGCCTGTTGGCATCTTCATTTCCCTTGGAAAAATATCAGTTTGGCTCTTCTGCCCATTTTTAAAGTTAAATTGATTGTTTGTTTATGTTGATTTTTATGAGCTGTTTACATATATCAGATAGGAATCCTTTATTGATCGTATCATTTACAAATATCTTCTCCCTTTCAATAGGTTGTCTTTTCATTTTGTCAATCATTTCCTTTCCATAGAAAAACTTTTAAACTCAATTAGGCTTCATTTATTTTTGCTTTTATTTCCTATATATTAAGAGATCCAACAAAACATTGGTACAATGTATGTCAGAGTACTCTGTCTGTGTTTCCCACTAGGAATTTTATAGTATTGTTCTTATATGTAGGTCATTTTGAGTTTACTTTTGTGTATTGTGTTAGAGAATATTCTAATGTTATTCTTTTACGTGTAGCTGTCTTATATTCCCAGCACCACTTATTGAAAAGACTATCTTTTACTCATTTTATACCTTTGCATCCTTAATGATCCCTTTCTAGTAATCCACTAAGTATCTCTATGTTAACTAAGAACTGAAATGAAGGAGACATCTAAAAGTTTAATGCAAATATATGTAATTATTACAAAGGAATCTTGGTACAAACTATTACACTTTATTTATTAAACAAGAAAACTCTACATGTACCAAAAATGTGAATATTTTATTTGAAATTTTAAAAATGAACAGAAGTAAATGAGACTGAAATGAAACACAAAGAACATAATCTTCTACATTGTTTTTCCATTCTAATTATATCTAGAATATCCACCAGAAAGAACCTAATTTTACCTGGTTAAAAAATCTAAATGATTTCAAGATTCATTTTTGTTTTTTACGAGGATAAGAAATCATCTAATGATTGACTAGTTACATTATTTTTTTCATTAGGCATACATTAACAGAAGCTACCCTAGGATATGGCTGAAACTTCTAGAAATTAATCACTCCACCTTTTATTTTTTAATAAAGAATCTGAGGTAAGTATGTGAGATATGAGAAAATGACTTAGTATATCAATTCTACATAATGAAAATAAAACTTGAGGGAGAGTAATAAATCTGGAGTTGCTTTGAGTTACAAACTTGCCCTTTGTCTGAGAGAACATGTTTGACAGATCTTGTCACAGCTGGTTCCCTCCACACATCACTCTCTGGGATCTGAATGTACCTGCCAGGAATGAGAAATTTTTAGAAGTGATGAGGGTGACTATGCTGCTTCTTCAAGTGTTTAGAAATAAACAATTAATAGTAACAAGGTACCCATGTTAGCCTATATCAACAATTAAAAAAAAAGTTTTAAAAGAAAAACTACACTAACTATAGTTTCCCCAAATATATTAGAGTGTACTAGTTGTCCACAATATAATGTGTAGCACAAAAATTGAAAAAAAAAAAACACTATTGAAATAGGGTCTGCTTTAGAATTACCAGATGTAGTAAACTCAACTAAGGCAACAATAGCTATAATTAATTGTGTGTCTATCACATATTAGTAAACGTGAAATATTTAAAATGTTTTATTTAATATAGGTAAATATTTTATTCCCACTTTAAAGATGAGGAAAATGATGCTCAAAGTGTTTGCGACTTGTCCAAAGCCACAGGCTGCACGAGACAAAATCCAGTACTTGGATTCTGATAGCACTTCAAATTCTAGGCTCAAAGAACTCCAGGGTCATTCTGCAGCAGTAGTCAAGGGACAGAATAAGAACATCTTAAGATTTTTAACACCTAAAATGTTCACTGTTTTTGTAAATGTTTTCAAAGTAATAATAGGCAACAAAGCTATAGTAGTTTTCTATTGTCTCTGTAGGAAATTCATTTAAATGCAATGGCTTAAAACACACAAATGTATTATCTTATAATAAGATAGGTCAGAATTTCGATGTAGCTAAATTCAAAGTGTTAGCCAGGTTCCCCACATTGTTTCAAGCAGTTAACAGGAATCAATTTATTTAGTTCATGCCCTCCCTTGAGACACACACACATCACACAAGCCTCATAGTTTTCCAATGCCTATTTCAGAGAGAATAAAACCAAGGCAAAGTGTGGTTAGCAGCTTGTCTAAGGTTATTTAGGTAATGTGTTAGAGCTGGGATAATAATAATTAGCAATAAAATATTTGAAAGGAGGGCTAATATATGTTCTAAATATCTGAGATTTTAAGAAAATTTGCAGAGCAAATATATTTGGCTTTATAGTTGAGAACACAGACAAAAGGGAAAAATAGGTTGTTTCCCCTAAATGGGAAAATAATTTGAAAAAGAATGGACACTTGTATGGACATAACTGAATCACTTTACATGTATACAGTCTCGAAATAATCTTTCCCAATTTGGAAACAGTCTGTTGTTCCATGTCTGGTTCTAACTGTAGCTTCTTGACCTGCATACAGGTTTAGCAAGAGGCAGTTCAGATGTTCTTTTATTCCCATCTCTTTAAGAATTTTCCACAATTTGTTGTGATCCACACAGTCAAAGGTTAAGTAGTCAATGAAACAGAAGTAGATGTTTTTCTGGAAGCCTTTTGCTTTTTCTATGATCCAGCAGATACTGGTAATTTGACATCTGGTTCCTCTGCCTTTTCTAAACCCAGTTCACACATCTGAAAATTCTCTGTTCATGTACTGTTGAAGCCTAGCTTGGAGAATTTTGAGCATTACTTTGCTAGCATGTGAAATGAGTGCAACTCAAAGGTATTGCCTTTCTTTGGGATTGGAATGAAAATTGACCTTTTCCAGTCCTGTGGCCACCGCTGAGTTTTCCAAATTTGTTGCCGTATTGAATGCAGCACTTTTACAGTATCATCTTTTGGGATTTGAAATAGCTTAGCTGGAATTCCATCACCTCCACTAGCTTTGCTCATAGTGATGGCCCACTTGACTTCACATTCCAGGATATCTGGTTCTAGGTGAGTGATCAAACCATCATTGTTATCTGAGTCATTAATATCGTTTTTGTATACTTCTGTGCATTCCTGCCACCTCTTCTTGATATTTTCTGCTTCTGTCCTCCATTTCTGTCCTTTAGTGTGCCCATCTTTGCATGAAATGTTCTCTCAGTGTCTCTAATTTTCTTGAAGAGATCGCTAGTCTTTCCTGTTCTATTGGTTTCCTCTTTGCATTGATCCCTTAGGAAGGCTTTCTTATCTCTCCTTGCCATTCTTTGGAACTCTGCATTCAAATAGGTATATCTTTCCTGTTCACCTTTTGCCTTTCACTTCTCTTTTTTTCTCAACTATTTGTAAGGCCTCCTCAAACAACCAATTTGCCTTTTTGCATTTCTTTTTCTTGGGGATGGTTTTGATCAGCTCCTCCTATGCAAGGTTAGGAACCTCCATCCATAGTTCTTCAGGCACATCTAATCTCAGTTTTCACTGCCTGTATAGAGCTTCTCCATCTTTGGATGCAAAGAATGAAATCAATCTGATTTCAGTATTGATCAGCTGGTGATTTCCATGTAGAATCAACTCTTGTGTTGTTGGAAGATGGTGTTTGCTATGACCAGTGCATTCTCTTGGGAAAACTCTGTTAACTTTGCCCTGCTTCATTTTATACTCCGAGGCCAAACTTGCCTCCTACTCCAGGTATATCTTGACTTCCTTCTTTTGCATTCCAGTCTCCTAGGATGAAAAGGACGTTTTTTTGGTGTTAGGTCTAGAAGAACTTGTAGGCCCTCATAAAACCATTCAACTGCTGCTTCTTCAGCATTAGTGGTTGGGGCATAGATTTAGATTACCTGATACTTAATGGTTTCCTGCAGAAACGAACAGAGAAACAGAGATCATTCTGTCATTTTGAGACTGCACCCAAGTTCTGCAATTCGGACTCTTGTTGACTATGAGGGCTACTCCATATCTTCTAACAGATTCTTGCCCACAGCAGTAGATATAATGGTCATCTGAATTAAATCCATCCATTCCAGTCCATTTTAGTTCACTGATTTCTAAAATGTCAATGTTCACTCTTGCCATCTATTGTCTGACCACTTCCAATTTAATTTGATTCATGGACCTAACATTCCAGGTTCCTATGCAATATTGTTCTTTACAGCATCAGACTTTACTTTCACCACCAGACACAGTCACAACTGGGCATTATTTCCACTTTGGCTCAGCCTCTTCATTTCTTCTGAAGCTATTTCTCCATTCTTCTCCAGTAGCATATCAGGGACTTACCAACCTGGGGAGTTCATCTTTCAGTGTCATATCTTTTTGCCTTTTCATACTGTCCATTTTGGTAAATTCCATGAAAAGAGAATGATAGCTGCCAAGTAGAGAAGTGTGTTCCTCGCCAAGCTAACAGTAATATGAAATATATTTTAAAAAAGAAAGATCCTCTGGAGAGGCATCTAGATAGAATACTAGGATTGGACAAGATAGCAGAAAATTTATTCTGAGAATTCACAAAGACATCTCTGATGGTAAAGTTAAAAGAGACAGCTGATTTTATTCTATCTAAATTTACAGGAGTTGTAATCCAAAAGGGAGAAATTTCGAAGGAGTTTTCCAGAGCACTTTCTACTTTCAATCAGGACTTTATCTGTATAACATTCTCCTCTACTCATTGTCACCAGTAACCTCCATGCTACCCAATCTAATATTCAATTATTCATCTTCTCAGCATCATTTGAATAAATTAATCATAATCACTCTTGTTGGAACCATTTCTTTCACTTGACTTCTGAGATATTAAACTTTTCTGCTTTTCTTACTATCATAACTCTCTCTTTAAAAATTTTCCCTTTTAAAACTACAGTCATCTTCTGGGTGAATAAACCCATCTTGTGACTTTAAATATCAAATAAATGATCATGACTTTCAGATTTGTATCTACATGAAACCCTCATGCTCAATACCGGACTTGTATATCTGACAGCCTCCAGGAAAACTTCATTGGAGGTCTAGTGGCCTTCACACTTATGAAATGCAAAACCAATTGACTGTCCTGCAGACACCTATTTTTACCTGAGTGTGTTTCTATTTTTAGTAAATAGTCCCAACTTTAACACAAATTGCTTAAGCAAAAAATTTTGAGTCATCATTGACTCATTTTTTCACATCCCCACACAATAAATGAGCGTCCTTTTATCTCTTTTTAAATTTAACTACTCAGAACTGACAATTTCTCATTGTTCTATTACTATTTCACTCAATCAATAGATGCAAGTAACTCATATGTACCAATGTATATTTAAAAAATCAGATTATACTCAATAATTAACATAAGACAAATATAACAAAGACTAGCACAAAGAAAACATACATAACTAAGAAATCCATATTATTCTTAAAAATGGATCATTAGGAGAAGAGCTGAGAAATATAACAAAAGAAAGTTTTCTTTTGTATTGCTGTCATTTAATTTTATACACAAAGTTTTGATAAATGCAGTTTTTGAATTTTAGTTGAATATTATAAATTTTAGTTAATCGTAATATTGTCTATAAACATTTGAAAGTTCATTTTTATAACTATATGTTTAGATTGCTTTATACTGACACATGTAGATGAAATTTGTTTACTTAAACTTCTGCACTAAAGTTGATAATGTAATTGGATACCTAGTTGAATGATTAAATCAAATATCACCTAATTTCCCTACAAAATGACATTTACTTGTCTCTGTTTTTCTACTCTGGGACAAGCAATGATAGAAGTTACCTTGTTTTACTCATCACCCTGGCCATAGGTGCAAGAGTTTCTACCATAAATAAATAGACTTTCTGTGTTACTGGGTATATAAGCTTCAGTTATACTAGCTGTGATCCAATTAATTTCTGATGTGGTTATGACAATTGATTCCCTCTTTAGCAATGCATTGGAGTTCCTGTTCTCCCTAGAAGCCAAGACTTGATGACATCAGGCTTAATAATTTCTGGAAATCTGAAGACTGGGAAATAGTGTCCCACTACTTTGATATGCATCCCACCAACTAGTAAGAAGATTAGCTTTTCCAATTTTTGTTTTTCTTTTCATTTCTCTTCTTGTACATTTTTCTTCCTTAACTCCAATATAATAAACATATTATCTGAATGATAATGACACATTCATATATGTTTGCTTGTGCTTTGATATGAAAGAAATTAAAATACAGAATAACCTTAAAAATAACTTTCTCTGAATTTCAATCATCTGTAAAATGGTGATAATAAGGATTGCTGTGACAAATGTGTGCCTTACCATATTTAACTCACCTTCTGACTTTATAATTTACTCATGCTCATTCATGTAGTCCTAGTATGTTTTTAACTGCAGAAAAATATTTTATTGTAGGGATATCTATGATGCATTTCTTCCTTCTGCACTAGAAGAGGAGAAATCAGAGAAATTTTTAAGTAGTATTTGACCTGAATTTTGAAGAATGCATAGGTTTTTACAGAGATGCTAGAGAAAAAATGACTGTGCTCCTGAAAACCATTTTCCTTCATCTAGGGCACTTCAATGTCAGTGGTGTTGCTCTTACAAAAATAATTTATCTTTTAATCTTTTTGACTGGAAACATTGAAATTATTTTAAAATTTCTGGTCTATTCAGTGTTATAAATGGTTATAAGAATTATTAAATTAAGGGGAAAAATCTTTGCATTTTAATGCCTTTGCTGTGTGGAAAATGAATTTTAATGAAACAATCAAGGGATGCTCCACTGACTAACGTTTCTGTCACTTTAGGTTGATTGAAAGTAGTTTTTGTGTAAAGGGTGTTCCTGAACCTTCTCTTTGGAATAATAGAGCATGCTTAGAAAACTAAATTCTGCATGCTTTTCCTGAAAAAAAAAAAAAATGTTATTTCAGAAATACTTTCTCATCTTTTGTTGCTCCAAATATAATTGATTATTTTGCTTTTGGACTGGTATTTTTAAATCACATTTCCTATACAAAAATGTTTTCCTTTAGAGTATAGCAAGTTTTTATTTATTTGACTATGTTTGAAGTCAAACAAATCTGATAACATTCTGCAAAATTATCCATAATCATAGATAAAGCTATTGATTTCAACATGTAAAAACATGCTTTTGAATTCTTGCAATTAAGTTATTAAAGTATGTCACCTCTGTCCTGTACACCACAAAGATAATCCTCCATATATATTCAGATTTAGTTCAAGTATTCTTAAATACAATTCCTTGTATATATAAATTCTAGATATTATTTTCTTTGAGATGTGGCTTTATTATTAATATACTAATTCTTACTAAATAATTTTGAGAAAAAGATGAGAAATGTAAAAAAAATCATAACTTTTTTCATTTAAATTTCTTGAATCAAACATTTAATTTTTAGTTGTAGTTTTTAAAAATATTTCTTTGTTTATCAAATGAGCCATATGGAATCAGTCTAGGTTTGGAAGATGTTTCATGAGATTATACTAGATATATAAGTATTCCTAATCAGAATATTTTCTATTTGATAAGAAAGATGCTTTCACTTTTTTGCTTTGCTCTTAGTCTCTTAGATTGCTTTACCTCATTAATTAATGAAGGAACCAAGTATATGCTGTGACCAGTTCAAGCATTTAAGAAAGTAGCATATTCAAAGGCAGTAAAAAGGAAAACCTTAGGATAGGATTGCGGAGCTACACATCAACATGTTTAAAGTACGACAGGGCATAAGTATTTGAAGTTCTCTGTAACACGGGACAGAAATTGTGTGCATCTCTACTAGACAAAATTTTGCAAGTTAACAAGGAACTCCACTAGCCCATTTACATTTAAGGTAATTACTGATAAGTATGATCTTGTTACCATTTACTATGTTGTTTTGTGTTTGTTTTTATAGGCTTTTTCTGTTTCCTGTCTAGGGGAGTTCCTTTCAGTCAGTTCAGTTCAGTTCAGTCATTCAGTCGTGTCCGACTCTTTGCAACCCCATGGATCACAGCACGCCAGGCCTCCCTGTCCATCACCAACTCCCGGCGTTCACACAAACTCATGTCCATCGAGTCGGTGATGCCATCCAGCCATCTCACTCTCTGTCGTCCCCGTCTCCTCCCACCCCCAATCTCTCCCAGCATCAGAGTCTCTTCCAGTGAGTCAACTCGTCACATGAGGTGGCCAAAGTATTGGAGTTTCAGCTTTAGCATCAGTCTTTCCAATGAACACCCAGGATTGATCTCCTCTACAATGGACTGGTTGGATCTCCTTGCAGTCCAAGGGACTCTCAAGAGTCTTCTCCAGCACCACAGTTCAAAAGCATCAGTTCTTCGGTGATCAGCTTTCTTCACAGTCCAACTCTCACATCCATAAATGACCACTGGAAAAACCTTGACTAGACGGACTTTGGTTGGCAAAGTAATGTCTCTGCTTTTTAATATGGTATCTAGGTTGGTCATGACTTTCCTTCCAAGGAGTAAGCTCCTTTAGCATTTGTTAAAGAGCTAGTTTGGTAGTGCTGAATTCTCTCAGTTTTTGCTTGCCTGTAAAGCTTTTAATTTTTCCTTGGAATATGAATGAGATCCTTGCTGGATACAGTAATCTTGGTTGTAGATTTTCCCTTTCATCACTTTAAGTATATCCTGCTACTCCCTTCTGGCCTGGAGAGTTTCTGTTGAACCATCAGCTGTTTGCCTTATGGGGATCCCCTTGTATGTTATTTGTTGCTTATACCGTGCTATTTTCAAATTTTTTCTTTGTATTTAATGTTTGTTAATTTGATTAATATATGTCTTGGCATGTTTCTCCTTAGATTCATCCTGTATGGGACTCTAAATGCTCCAACCAAAAGACATAGATTGGTTGTATGTATACAAAAATTAGACCCCTATATATATTGTCTACAAAAAACCCCCTTCAAGCCTAGGGACACACGTAGATTGAAAGAGAGGAGCTGGAAAAGATATCCTGTGCCAATGGAGAAAAGAAAGCAGGAGCAGTGAGACTCACATCAGAAGAAACAGACTTTAAAATAAACACCATTATAAGAGACAAAGAAGGACACTACATAATAATCAAAGGATAAATCCAAGAAGATATAACAATTATAAAAATATATATACCTAATATAGGAGCACCTCAATACATAAGGCTAACGATAACAACTAGTAAAGGAGAAATTGACAGTATAACCTTCCAAAACTGAGCCAGGAAGAAACAGAAAATGGACAGATCAATCACAAGAATGAAAATCAAAACTGTAATAAAAAATCTTCCAACAAACAAAAGCCCACGACCAGATGGCTTCACAGCTGAATTCTACCAAAAGTTTAGAGAAGAACTAACACCTATCCTGCTCAAACTCTTTCAGAAAATTGCATATGAAGAAAAACTCCCAAACTCATTCTATGAGGCCACCATCACCATGACACCAATACCATACAAAGATGCCACCGAAAAAAGAAAATTACAAGCCTTCAACAAAGGAAAGGACAACATCGACTTGTACGTCAGTTCTGAAATTCAATAATCCAGAAATGTCTCTTTATGATACTATAAGAAAGTATAAGTTTTTTTAATAACAATTCTGTTGGAAGACAAGACGAACACTTGTCATATGGTTGCTGATCTATTTTAATAAAATGACTTCCTAAAATAATAAAATTAATGCTACTGTCAGTATTTCTTGTGTTACACAAAAGGGAGTAGAGCTTAGAGCAATCCATAAATTACAGTCCCAACATCTACCAGTTCCAGTTAGAAACTTTACAGTTTACAACTTCTAAGGTTGACAACATGAGGGGAAAATATCAATAAATATTCCCATGAAAAATATATTGGATTTATCACAAAAAATAAAAATATAAGACAGGAGAGACTATTCATCTAAAATAGAATGCTTTTATACACAAACCAAACCCTTGAGTCAGGTTATAGAAAAGTTTGTTGGTGTAGAAATGTCTTTAAGACATTGTTCTCTGCTCCTATCTCCATCTTTAGCGTAGGTCAGGCATTCAAGAAGAATGCTGAATAATGAATGAAGCTTGCTCCAGCAAAGATAAGCCAATTCTTAGTCTAAAGGAAGCATTTACAATAACAGTGCACCTGTGTTGCCATTCTGCAGGCATTCTACAAAGAGGAAACTGGCATAGGTTTGTTCCTTAAAATCTACTCACTCTCAATGGTGCTGAAATGTTCCAAGGGCAAATCACTAGGAAAAATACATGTAACAAAAGGGTCATGAGTATTTATTTTTGATTGTATGATTTGCATTCTGTTGTGTCTCCCCTATTTTATACTGATTTTAATTTTCTTTTCTCTTAATTTATTTCACACAACCAATCTATTTAATTACAGTTCTGAAAGATGCTTCCTTTTAATGATTTTCTTTGCATATTTTACTCCTTTCAATTACAGTTACCTGAGGAATCATACTATAACAAGGACAATTATAACCCTCGGTTGAGACCATGTTCAATTTCAACAGTGGAAGAAATGTGCAGAGTTCTTTTTAAGCTGATAGTATTTTGAGAACAAAAGAAATATTAACCAAGACAAGCAATAAAAATTTTATATTATTTAAGAGCACAATGACTTTAGCTTCTGTTTCTTTTAACCAAAATAAAAATATATTTTCTATATTTTCTCTGATGTTAATAACAGGGAATTTGAGAGGAAAAGATGACCTTACTTCCAAGTGGTTAATTAGCTTACACAGATGAATAGTGACCCCAGTTACTGTTTTGCAACACTTTAATCATAATGCTTAAAAGCTAAACCTATATTCTACAGTTTGTGTTGTTTCTATATTACCTACAAGTTTTCTACTTATTTAAGAAAAGCATTTTTAAATTTTAACCAACTCAAGGAAATAGACAATAGGTTTAAATATGATACAAAGATAACATTTTTCAAAACCATGATTTCATTTGCTTCATTTAGAAATTCTCTCAGTGCAGGTAAAAAATATCTGTCATGCCTGCCGTGCCTATGTATATTTTAAGTGTCCCATAAAAAAAACATCATTTGAAAATGCCTTCCAAAACTCCAAAGTGTTGGAAAAATTTTAGATATATACATTGCTGTGTGTAGTAAAACAGGTAATTTCTAGTACAATTGAGACTAAAATGTTTATAAGTACAGAAAAGAGTTAAGAGTCCTTAATACAGAAAACCTTACTTCATTTTTTAAATTAATTTATTTTTTATTGAAGGATAATTGCTTTACAGAATTTTGCTGTTTTCTGTAAAACCTCAACATGAATCAGCCATAGGTATACCCTCCCTTTTGAAACTCCATTCACATCTCCCTCCCCACCTCACCTTTCTCGGTTGATAAAGAGCCCCTGTTTGAGTTTCCTGAGAATTTATTTTTAGGGGAACAATGGAGAAACAGACACAGAGAATAGACTTATGGAAATGGGGAGAGGGAAGAGGAGGTGAGATATATGGGAAGAGTAACATAGATAGCCAATGGGAATTTACTGAAAACCTATTTCTTGACATAATATAAAGTGCAAAACATGACCAAGCTTAAAGGTACTTCTATTTCCAAGATCAGAGTGTAAATTTTAGGGAATCTGAGAAGGGAATCTGAGCACAAAATCCACATTTTTCTCCAAAGGATGGTATGACCATATATTGCAACACTGAATAGTAATGTGAACTCTGAATAACAAAGTATTAGCAGAAGGAAATGGCAACCCACTCCAGTGTTTTTGCCTGGAGAATCCCAGGGACGAGGGAGCCTGGTGGGCTGCCATCTATGGGGTCGCACAGAGTCGGACACGACTGAAGCGACTTAGCAGCAGCAGCAGCACCATTTTCACTAAAATCTGGATATGCAAATCACTGTTCTCATCTGGGTTATCTTATGTAATTTTTTTTTTTTCAGAAGCATCATGTCACTCAGTGTTTTAGCAGAAATGGCATGATTTGCTCCAAGCTAGTCAGTCATAGAACTGAGACAAGCTGATGCTCAATATGACAGACATTTGCATCTGTAATTTATTTAGGCCTTTGTTGATCAGACATGAGCTCCTGAGAAGGAACTGACATTTGATGAGTGAACTGGTGACAGGACAAAAAGTGTTTTCTGCAGTTTAGCTTTTGCCATTTGGAATATGATGAAATAAACTTGTGCCCAACATTTGTAAAATCATAAAACATGTCTGTGAACTAGTTTTTAAATAACCATAAGGATATGTTTCTGAAAAGTTCTAATGCAAAGCTTATTTCTATTCACAAAAAAAAAATCTCTATAAATGCTTTTACCTGATATGCCACCAAAAACAAGACCAGGAGTTGACTGGCTCAGATCATGAACACTTTATTGCCAAATTCAGGCTTAAATTGAAGAAAGTAGGGAATACCACTAGACCATTCAGGTATAACCTAAATCAAATCCCTGATTGTACAGTGGAAGTGAGAAAAAGATTTAAGGGACTAGATTTGACAGAGTGCCTGATGAACTATGGATGGAGGTTCATGACAATGAACAGGAGACAGGAATAAAGATGATCCCCAAGGGAAAAAAAAAATGTAAAAAAGCAAAATGGTTGTCTGAGGAGGGCTTATAAATAGCTGAGAAAAGAAGAGAAGTGAAAAAAGCCAAGGAGAAAAGGAAGATATACCAATTTGAACGCAGAGTTCTAAAGAATAGCAAGGAGAGATAAGAGAGCCTTCCTCAGTGATCAGTGCAAAGAAATAGAGGAAAACAAAAGAATGGGAAAGACCAGAGGTCTCTTCAGGAAAATTAGAAATACTACGGGAGCATTTCATGCAAAGATGGGTTCAATAAAGGAAGAAACTACTCATTTCTGTAATGGTATGGACATAACAGAAAAAGAAAATATTAAGAAAAGATGGCAAAAATACATAGAACTGTACAAAAAAGATCATCACGACCCAGATAATCACGATGGTGTGATCACTCACCTAGAGCCAGACATCCTGGATTGTGAAGTCAGGTGGGCCTTAGGAAGAATCACTATGAACAAAGCTAGTGGAGTTGATGGATTTCCAGTTGAGTTATTTCAAACCCTAAAAGATGATGCTGTGAAAGTGCAGCCCTCATATGCCAGCAAATTTGGAAAACTCAGCAGTGGCCAAAGGACTGGAAAAGGTCAGTTTTCATCCCAATCCCAAAGAAAGGCGATGCAAAGAATGCTAAAACTACAGCACAATTGCATTCATCTCACATGCTATTAAAGTAATGCTCAAAATTCTCCAAGCAAGGCTTCAACAATACATGAACCGTGAACATCCAGATGTTCAAGCTAGTTTTAGAAAAGGCAGGCGAACCAGAGATCAAATTGCCAACATCCACTGGATCATGGAAAAAGCAAGAGAGTTCCAGAAAAACATCTATTTCTGCTTTCTTGACTATGCCAAAGCCTTTGACTGTGTGGATCACAATAAACTGTGGAAAGTTCTTCAAGAGATGGGAATACCAGACCACCTGATCTGCCTCCTGAGAAATCTGTATGCAGGTCAGGAAGCAACAGTTAGAACTGGACATGGAACAACAGACTGGATCCAAATAGGAAAAGAAGTACGTAAAGGCTTTTTTTGTCACGCTGCTTATTTAACTTATATACAGAGTACCTCATGAGAAATGCTGGGCTGGAAGAAGCACAAGCTGGAATCAAGATTGCTGGGAGAAATATCAATAACCTCAGATATGCAGATGACACCACCCTTATGGCAGAAAACAAAGAAGAACTAAGGAGTCTCTTGATGAAAGTGAAAAAGGAGAGTGAAAATGTTGGCTTAAAGCTCAACATTCAGAAAACTAAGGTCAGGGCATTCAGTCCCATCACTTCATGGCAAATAGATGGAGAAACATTGGAAACAGTGGCTGACTTATTTTGGGGGGCTTCCAAAATCACTACAGATGGTGACTGCAGCCATGAAATTAAAAGACACTTACCCCTTGGAAGGAAACTTATGACCAACTTCCGTTCCATTCCGTTGCTCAGTCGTGTCCGACTCTTTGCGACCCCGTGGACTGTAGCCTACCAGGCTTCTCCGTCCATGGGATTCTCCAGGCAAGAATACTGGAGTGGGTTACCGTTTCCTTCTCCAGGGGATCTTCCCAACCCAGGGATAGAACCCGGGTCTCCCGCATTGGAGGCAGACGCTTTAACCTCTGAGCCACCAGGGAAGCCCATGACCAACTTAGGCAGCATATTAAAACTTAGGCAGCATATTAAAAGACATAGACATTACTTTCCCAACAAATGTCCGTCTAGTTAAGGCTATGGTTTTTTCAGTAGTAATGTATGGATGTGACAGTTGGACTATAAGGAAAGCTGAGTGCCAAAGCATTGATGCTTTTGAACTGTGGTGTTGGAGAAGACTCTTGAGAGTCCCTTGGACTGCAAGGAGATCCAACCAGTCCATCTTGAAGGAGATCAGTCCTGGGTGTTCATTGGAAGGACTGATGTTGAAGCTGAAACTCCAATACTTTGGCCACCTGATGCAAAGAACTGACTCATTTGAAAAGACCTTGATGCTGGAAAACATTGAAGGCCAAAGCAGAAGGGGCCAACAGAGGATGAGATGTTTGGATGGCATCACTTACTCAATAGACATGAGTTTGAGTAAACTCCGGCAGTTGGTGATGGACAGGGAGGCCTGGCGTGCTGCAGTCCATGGGGTCACAAATAATCGGACAAGACTGAGCAACCGAATTGAACTGAACTGATGTGCCAGCATAGACCTTTTTCTTTGGTTTATAATTCCTCAGGTATTGTATATGTTAAAACACTGAATTGTTATTATATAAATAAATTACTATAAAGTACAGTAAATAACAATACATTGAAATGATGAAAATATAATCTTTGTCCATAATTGAAGTGAGTAAGTTTTTTAAATTTAGAGAGAAATGTCAAGATAGCACTATTATTCTGGCTAGAACATGTTAGCAGAAAGAATAAGGAAAAGAGATAGACCGAAAAAAACAAAAACATAAACAAAAAACCTCCTATTGCTCTGCCATTTAGTTGTGTCTTAAATGCGGGATAGAGGGCTATAGCCAACGTAAAAATGAGTTTCATGGCAATGGGCTTCCATTGTGGTTCAGCTGGTAAAGAATCAGCCTGCAATGTGGGAGACCTGGGTTCAATCCCTGGACTGGGAAGTTCCCCTGGAGAAGGGAAAGGCTACCCACTCCAGTATTCTGGCCAGGAGAATTCCATGGACTGTATAGTCCAGGGATTGCAAAGAGTTGGATACGACTGAACAAATTTCACTTCATGGAAATATGTGAGATTATTAACAGATCAATGACCTCTTTTACCCAGTTGAAAATAATATTTTAAATGACCATCCTGATTAAAGATTTCATGACTGTGGAAAAGTTAATATAATTTATTTAAGCAAAAATGTGAAAAGTGGAAGTGTTAGTCACTCAGTCATGTTTGATTCTTGGTTACTACATAGACTGTGCAGAGTATGTCATGAGAAACGCTGGGCAGGAAGAAGCACAAGCTGGAATCAAGATTGCTGGGAGAATTATCAATAACCTCAGATATGCAGATGATACCACCCTTATGGCAGAAAGTGAAGAAGAACCAAAGAGCCTCTTGATGAAAGTGAAAAAGGAAAGTGAAAATGTTGGCTTAAAGCTCAACATTCTGAAAACTAAGATCATGACATCCAGTCCCATCACTTCATGGCAGAGAGATGGGGAAATAGTGGAAACAGTGGCTGACTTTATTTTTCTGGGCTCCAAAATCATTGCAGATGGCGATTGCAGCAATGAAATTAAAAGACTCTTACTCCTTGGAAGGAAAGTTATGACCAACCTAGATAGCATATTAAAAAGCAGAGACTACTTTGCCAACAAAGGTCCGTCTAGTCAAGGCTATGGTTTTTCCAGTGGTCATGTATGGATGTGAGAGTTGGACTATAAAGAAAGCTGATCGCCGAAGAATTGATGCTTCTGAACTGTGGTGTTGGAGTCCCTTGGACTGCAAGGAAATCCAACCAGTCCATCCTAAAGGAGATCAGTCCTGGGTGTTCATCAGAAGGACTGATGTTGAGGCTGAAATTCCAATACTTTGGCCACCTGATGCGAGGAGCTGACTCATTGGAAAAGACCCTGATGCAGGAGGAGAAGGGGATGACAGAGGATGAGATGGCTGGATGGCATCACCGACTCAATGGACATGGGTTTGGGTGGACTCTGGGAGTTGGTGATGGACAGGGAGGCCTGGCATGCTGCGGTTCATGGGGTTGCAAAGAGTCGGACACAGCTGAGTGACTGAACTGAACTGAGACTGTAGCCTGCCAGGTTCCTCTATCTATGGAATTCTCTAGCAAGAATTCTGGAGTAGGTTGCCATTTCCTTCTCCAGGGGATCTTCCTGACCCAGTGATCAAATCTGGGTCTCCTGCATTGCAGGCAGATTCTTCAGCATATGAGCCACCAAGGAAGCCTCAAGAAAGAGTCTGGCATAGGCAAAAAGTCACTCAAGTAGAGAATCCTGTTTTCTGTTACTACTGCAGCCATCTGCTGAATGATCAATCTTCCCAATATTCTCACTCAGTCCAATTTTATAATGCTTACTCTGGCAGGAGGATATTCAAGTTTTCTTTTGCCTATGTTTCTATGAATACTTTAATTGGCATTTCCCATAGACCACAGATTAAATATGAGAATAGTTCTTTTTTTTTTGCCTAGGATTATCATAAATGTGGACCAAATATTTTCATTAGATAGAGAAGGCCCAGCATAATGGAAATATAAACAGTCAAAATCATTATGTATAATAAGCTACATGACTTAAATAGATCTTTAATATCTTTTTCTATATATCTCATAAAAACAAAAAGATTTTCAATCATAGAAATGTAGTGAATTAAAAGGTAACCATGGGAGTTCTTCTTCTATCATGGACAAATAACTGCTAAAAGAACAGTTATGCAGTAAATAATAACTATGAAGAATGGAAAAAATATTTAGAAAAAAATTCCCAAAAGCCACAACAGCTACTTGAATGCAACAGTGGGTAAATAAATACAGGCAGAATTGAAAAGAGGCTGAGATTGATTATAATATAGCTTGAGAATTTCATATTTTTATTACATTTAGCCAAATGTCATCCCCCTCCCAAAGTCTACACAATGTGTGTTGGCTAAAACTTTGATTGAAAACACAAAGTCACACTGTCTCGCAAATTAAAGGATAGTGTTCAAGCCACTACAGCCACTAGAAGGTGAAGATGCAAATTCTTGAAAATAGGATGCCAGAAAAAGGAAGCTCCAATTAGGGTGATATCTAAACATCTGATCAATCTTTGCACCAGATAGGCACAGGGAATACTCCAAGCAGACAACTCAATCAAATAATGTAGTTTAGGTTACAGAAGATAAATGCTGCTTTAAAAATTACTCTTTGGCTGAGCCTAAATTAATTCACTCTTGTTCACTCTTGAGTATATTGTCACCCTGCTTATTAACTTATATACATAGTACCTCATGAGAAATGCTGGACTGGATGAAGCACAAGCTGGAATCAAGATTGCAGGGAGAAATATCAATAATCTCAGATATGCAGATGACACCACCCTTATGGCTGAAAGTGAAGAGGAATTTAAAAGCCTCTTGATGAAAGTGAAAAAGGAGAGTGAAAAAGTTGGCTTCAAACTCAATATTCAAAAAACTAATATCATGGTACCTGATCCCATTACTTCATGGCACATAATGGGGAAACAGTTGAAACAGTGACAGACTATTTTTTTGGGCTCCACAATCACTGCTGATGGTGACTGCAGCCATGAAATAAAAGATGCTTGCTCTTTGGAAGAAAAGTTATGACCAACCTAGACAGCTTATTGAAAAGCAGAGACATTACTTTGCCAACAAAGGTCTATCTAGTCGAAGCTATTGTTTTTCCAGTAGTCATATATGGATGTGAGGGTTGGACTATAAAGAAAGCTGAGCACTGAAGAATTTATACTTTTGAACTGTGGTGTTAGAGAAGACTCTTGAGAGTCCCTTGGACTACAAGGAGATCCAACCAGTCGACCCTAAAGGAAATCATTCCTGACTATTCATGGAATGACTGACGGTGACGCTTAAGCTCCAATTCTTTGGCCACCTGATGTGAAAAACTGATTCACTGGAAAAGACCCTGATGCTGGGAATAATTAAAGGCAAGAGGAGAAGGGGACGACAGAGGATGAGATTTTTGGATGACATCACCGACTAGGTGGACATGAGTTTGAATGGACTCCGGGAATTGGTGATGGACAAGGAGGCCTGGCATGCTGCAGCCCATGGTATCGCAAAGAGTTGGACATGACTGAGTGACTGAATTGAACTGAGCTTAATTCATATTTCCTACAATACAGAATTTAAAATGTCCAAGAAAATATCCAAAGTTACATACCTCAGAAAGAAGAAAATATGACCTATTTCTTAAGAGAAAAATAAACAAAAAACAATGCAATAGAGACCAATGCCAGATGAAAAATCTATTAGATTTACAAAGAAAACATTTTAAAATACAAATTAAAATGCTCAAGAAGGATGAACTGATATATTAGGAGAGAAATGGAGAGATGGTATATACAATATACAGCTAAGTCAAAATATTAACTGTAGAATTAAGAATATGCACTTGTCAGATTTCTTTTATGTTTCTATGTCTTTAATTTTTTTCATAATATAAAGATGAAGATGAATAAATGCTTTATAAAAATGAAAAGTACTATAAGACTGAAGAGAAATAGTATTTAAATATTACTTAAAGTGTATTTTACAAAATTTTCCATATGCATATAAATGTCTCTGCTCAATTGGCCTAGTCAATTCTTTGAGATAATGTTGAGAAGGAAATATAGGTAAGTAACTAAATGTACACTTATATGTGAAAATTAGGTAGAAAAAAAGAAGAGCTTAGTGGCAGAGTGAATGTGAATAAACTTTGAGGTTAAAAAAATTATTTTTACACAGTAGTTAGTCTTTTCCTACTGACATTATTCAAGTCAATTTTTTCTGAGCTTACATTTCTTCAATTATAGTTAATTTTATATATCTCCTAGGATTATTGTAAGATCAAATGAGGGAATCTATTTTGGAAACATAGCAACTTATAAGTAAGCACAAAAAGATATCATTATGGAAAAAACGATACATGACCTATTTCAAGGGGTCTCAAATCCCAGTAACCTATGTATATTCCTGTATCATTCCCTTTGATTAGTTATTAGTAATGACATGAGTTTGAGTGAACTCTGGGAGTTGGTGATGGACAGGGAGGCCTGGTGTGCTGTGATTCATGGGGTCGCAAAGAGTCGGACACGACTGAGCAACTGAACGGAACTGAACTGAATGCTAAATTCCTAGTTGCTATGAAGATAAAATAAGATAAAGTCTCTGAGTACAGTTCATACATTTTATAGTGTTAGAATAATGTTATTAACTAATATAACTATTATTTTCTCATTTTACTCTGATTAATATAAGTATTTTGATCACTATTTAACAGAACATAATAAAAGTACATATATATCATATATTTTAGGGGTTTTCCAGGTGGTGCTAGTAGTAAAGACCCCACCTGCCAATGCAAGTAGACTTAAGAGATGGGGTTCCATCCCTGGGTCTGGAAGATTCCCAGGAGGAGGGCACGGCAACCCACTCTAGTATTCTTGCCTGGAGAATCCTATGGACAGAGAAGCGTGGCAGGCTGCAGACATAGGGTTGCACAGACTCGGACATGACTGAACCTGCTTAGCACACATGCACACAAACGTTTTATAATTATATACATATATGTGTGGTTTATATATGTATAATTATACAAGCTTATATAAAATTTAGGTAATACACTATTAAATAAAGGTCAATTTTATCTATCTCTATAAATATGGGTAGATAAAAATATACATTCTTTATAATGGGCTATCACATTTATATAAGTACATTTTCTTCTAAAATTTCCTTTTACTATTATAACATAAACCTTGTTTTGAATTCTCTGTGCCACACTGCAGTTGGACACTGAAGCAACTAAAACTAATTTACAAGAAAAAAATCATTTATAGATATATGAAGAACATAGGCAATAAATTTTGACATTTAAAAAATTAATTTGCAATAGTTCAGTTCAGTTCAGTCGCTCAGTCGTGTCTGACTCTTTGCGACACCATGAATCACAGCACACCAGGCCTCCCTGTCCATCACCAACTCCCAGAATTCACTCAAACTCATGTCCATTGAGTTGGTGATGCCATCCAGCCATCTCATTCTCTGTCATCCCCGTCTCCTCCCACCCCCAATCCCTCTTAGCATCAGACTCTTTTAAAATAATCTTATTTCTAAAACTCCTATCTTGTTATATCATACATTTTATTATACACCATTCATATATATATATATATATATATATATATACACACACACACACATACAAAATAGCTTACTGTTAACTATAAGCAGCTTCAAATAATTAGAAGTCTGTATAACCTTAGTATTCTTGCCTGAAGAATAGCATGGACAGAGGAGCTTGGCAGGCTACAGTCCATGCAGTTGCAAAGAATCAGACATGACTGAGTGTCTTTCACAACAGGCAATAGCAATAACCTTAGTAACCCGCCCAACCATTGGTTATTGGATCTGGAAATTGATCCTGACTGGTCCATTCAACCAAGTCTCTGAAGAGTTCAGCAACAGATAGTATAGAACTATAAAATAAAACCTATTTGTGAAATCAATGACAATGCTTTCAAGAACAAACAGTACTACTGTCTTGAGAGGCTCCCAAGCCTGACAGATTATTAAAATCTACTAGACAAAATTTTAAAAATACAGCTTCCTAAAAAACAAAGAGTTGGACACAACTAAGCGACCGAACTGAACTGAACTGAAAAAACAAAGACCTAATAAATCAGAATCTCTGAAAAGTGGGGCTTCTTCCAGGAAGCCTCCCCAGATATTCCATAAAGCCTGACCCTCCACCTGCTATAAGTCTTATACCTCTTTATTTAATTATGCATTTTTGGCAGCTTTCCACTGATTCATATGATCATTCAAACATGGAAAATACAGAGTACTATATTTATGTTATACACACCTGCTAATTCCCATGTTATTAAAACAGAATCTCAGTCACAAAGAATAATATAGAAACTAATTTTCAGAACTGGACAGCTCTGGGTCTCAAAGTTTAGATCTCAATAATAAAAGGGAGAAGAAGCCTGATTTTTTTTTTTTAAAGAAGGATATAATGGTAATTTCATTTAAATAAGTGTTGATAAATAATAACTGCTATTCCAAAGCACATTGTCTGTTATTGAGCATCTGTTATATTCCTGGCATTTTCTTTCATTGTTTCAAGTGGGATTTCCAGATTTTTAAGGAACTTCTTGTAAAAGAATTCAATAGTGTGTGGTGAGAGTAAGACAGAGAATGAGGAGATAAGGACTAGTAACATTTTGGGCACAACCTATAGATGATTATACAGAAAGTTCTAGAACATCAATTACACTTCAGGGTTTGTCCTTCCTTGAGGCAAGAGAGTTGGGCTTTCATTTTCCTATACTCAGTCCCAGTGGAAAGTAGGGGAGAGAATGTAAAATCCCAGACACCTTCCAGCTCTTTTGTCCATTTGAACAAAGAGCTTCAGTGGGCCAAGGGCAGTTGCATGTGCAATTTCTAAAGCACACAGAAACTGAGACAGTTGGGTAGTACTGAAATGAAGTGACCAAGAGGGGCACTGTCTAATACATTGGTTTAACAAATGTTTAATGAAGGCATACGCTCTGGCAGGTTTACCACTATTAGGAACTGGAGACAGAGCAGTGAACAGTGGACAAAAATCACTATCTATATGGGTTACATTATTTGAAATGAATCAAACTCAGAAATCAAGACTTAAATAAAAGGCAAGTGAGTAACATAGGAAACACTGGATGCAAATCAAGAACAAGGGAAAACCTATATCACTATATGTAATTGAGTTCACGACTGCTAGAAGGGGTTGTTCTATCCCATGGGTCCTCCTAAAAAGCTCTATGAAGTCCATTCAAAACAATCTGTTAAGAGGATGAACAATGCGGAAGACATTTTTTCAAGGGTTCCCATGGCCTGTTGACCATAAGTTTACTCCCTACAGCATTAACTCCCCCACACTACCAAAATTTGCATTTCTTGTTTACAACAAGAAATTTCTTGTAGCATCCACACTGTTGTCACCACTACCTGTGGTCTCCGAGTATGACATCAGTAAAAAACAAGAAACTAAGTAAAGCAAAGGACTGATTTGAGATACTCTCAGAGTCTGTACGTATGGAAGAAAAGCTATGACAAACCTAGACAGCATATTAAAAAGGAGAGGCATTGCTTTACCAAAAAACGTCCGTATAGTCAAAGCTATGATTTTTCCAGTAGTTATATATGGATATTAGAGTTGGACCAGAAAGAAGGCTGAACACTGAAGAATTGATGCTTTCAAACTGTGGTGTTGGAGAAGTCTCTTGAGAGTCCCTTGGACTGAAAGGAGATCAAACCAGTCAATCCTAAAGGAAATCTTGAACAGTCATTGGAAGGACTGATGCTGTAGCTGAAGCTCCAATACTTTGGCCACCTGATGTGACGAGCCGACTCATTTGAAAAGACCCTGATGCTGGGAAAGATAGAGAACAGCAGGAGAAAGGGACAACAGAAGACGAGATAGTTGGATGGCATCACTGACTCAATGCACATGAGTTTGAGCAAGCTCCAGGAGATAGTGATGAACAGGGAAGCCTGGAGTGCTGCAATCTAATGGGGTCACAAAGAGACACAATCGAGCAACCGAACAATCACAACAGAGTGTGTTTAGACTGGATTCACAACAGCCATGGCTGGAACTGAACAAATGAAGACAATTAGATATGAAGTTGTGCACAAGAGTTATCTAATACAGATTACTTCTTGCACCACACTGTTCCATTTGTTTCTTCCCTGAAATCCAATCCAAGACAGAGTGACTATACTGTTGATGGTCTACTGAAATCTGCAAAGTCCTACGGCAAGAAGGCTATAAAAATAAGCTGCAATCAACAATGTGACCACTGATTTATAGGTCATTTTTACTACTGATTAAGTATATCTTTCAGCATTATTCTAGATTTATCTCACCTTCATATATGTTTGGCTGCTCTGAGACCCAAATTCCCAAAAGAGATGAGCTCTTTGTTGCATTGGCCTTGTCAGCTTACAGCTTCTGTAACATGTATTCAAATGTATAACTAACCCCAAAAGTTGCAAGAAACTTTAGTGAGAAATCATATTCCAGGGTATTCCTCTTCCATTGTTTAAGAGCAATCCCAGGTCCTCATTTTATTTGGGGTCAATTACTTTTGACAGTAATTAGCTATTATTATGTTTGACAGTTTGCTTGCTGGTCTGCTGGAAGGAAAAGACAAAAATGAACTGGAAATAATCTTAATTTTCTAGGAACAAATAGTATTCCCTAAGCAGAAGCACTCTATCCATCACAAGGAATCAGGATGTTAACTGTAACGGAATCTAAAGAAGTGAAGACAGAAAGTACAGATTATGAAAGTGTATCACTGGGGTACTTCCATCTCTTGGTTCCTGGACTTACATATTCTAGCACTGGAGACAAAACATTATGTATCAATGGCCATTTCAGCATATTTAAATTCACTGGAAAAGACTCTGATGCTGGGAAAGGTTGGGGGTGGGAGGAGAAGGGGACGACCGAGAATGAGATGGCTGGATGGTATCACTGACTCTGTGGACATGAGTGTGAGTGAACTCCGGGAGTTGGTGATGGACAGGGAGGCCTGGCGTGCTGTGATTCATGGGGTCGCGGAGAGTCGGACACGACTGAGCGACTGAACTGAACTGAACTGAACTGAACCACATTCTGAATAACAGCTCCCAACTTCAATAGATGTAAATCCCTTTCAGGAATGTTAGCTAAGTATTTTTCACGTTATTTAAGCAAGCTACATGTTATATTAAACCAGCTACTTGCAATTGATGAAATATGTGTTAACACCTATATATCCCAGGGTCATAAACCGACTGTTTGACATTTTGCTGTTGTTGTTGTAAAATAGGCATCTAATTGGAAGGCAGTGTTGTGTAGGATAGTTGCATAAAAGATTAGGCATTTGGTAAACTCTCAGCTGGTCAGAATGGAGGACTCACTGTGGGAAAGGAAGACAAACCCAGATCTGGAGTAGTAGTCAAATTTGTATTGCTGCCTCTTCTAGGGTGAATAGTGTCTGCTTCAGTTGAAGTCTTAAAAAAAATCTCTAGGAAGGGAAGATTTCTCTCTTCTGAGAATGAGCAGGGATCTTTTTTCAACACATGGCAAGTTCAGGGAATTTAGTGGTCTGAGTTCCACGGAATCATTCATCAAGCTGTCTGATCTCCTTCCAATCAAGGTCTTAACTAAGAAGAAGAAATAGAAGGAAAAAAATGACACTTTCAAGGCTGTGGATTTATCTCTTTTACAATTTTGCCTCTATTATACATAGATCCTCACTTGATTTTCAACAGATTGTGTCTTGAGACTAGAGGAGATGAACCTTTCCTTAAACTTCGATAGCAACCTTCTACTTTTCAGTTGATGCTTATGAGATTTAGCCCATGATGTTATGTTTTCAAAGATCCCAATGCCAGTATCTCCATAATCTATTAATATGTAATATTTATTGCCTCTATATATCCCAAGAACCACAGTTAAAAATGTAACATAATGCCTTACTTTCTATTTTTCTTTCATCCCAGTCCATCAATGAATAAATGATCTAATGGGCTTCCCAGGTAGTGCTAGTGAATAATCCACCAGCCAGTGCATGAGAAATGGGTTTGATCACTGGGTTAGGAAGATATTCTGGAGGAGGAAATGGCAACCCACTCCAGTACTCCTGCCTGAAGAATTTCATGGACAGAGAAGACTGGCAGGCTACAGTCTATAGGGTCACAGTTACAATCACAATGTAACATAATGCCTTAATTTCTATTTTTTCTTCATCCCAATCCATCAAAGGTGAGAATACTAGGAATTGAAAAGTTGGTGTACATCTTAGGGTTTTTCAACATTTCACTTAACCCCAGGAAGTTTCTTATTGCCATACATCTGATTAGTGATTCACCTCATCCTCTGTTCTCCCCTTCTCCTCCGGCCCTCAATCTTTCCCAGCATCAGGGTCTTTTCCAATAAGACAGCTCTTTGCATCAGGTGGCCAAAGTATTGGAGCTTCAGCTTTAGCATCAGTCCTTCCAGTAAATATTCGGGGTTGATTTCCTTTAGAATTTGACTGGTTTACTCTCCTTGAAGTCCAAGGACTCTCAAGAGTCTTCTCCAGTACCATTATTTGAAAGCATCAGTTGTTTGGCACTCAGCCTTCTTTGGGCTTCTCTGGTGGCTCAGATGGTAAAGAGTCTACCTGCAGTGCGGGAGACCTGGGTTCGATCACTGGGTCAGGAAGAGCCCCTGGAGAAGGAAATGGCAACTCACTCCAGTATTCTTGCCTGGAAAAGCCCATGGACGGAGAAACCTGGCAGGCTACAGTCCATGAGGTCAAAAAGAGTTGGACACAACTAAATGCCTTCACTTTTCACTGATCCAACTCTCACATCCATACACGACTACTGGAAAAACAATAACTCAGACTATATGGACCTTTGTCAGCAAAATGATGTCTCTGCTGTTTAATATGATGTCTAGGTTTGTCATAGCTTTCCTTCAAAGGAGCAACTGTCTTTTAATTTCATGGTTGCAGTTACTGTCTGTAGTGATTTTGGAGCTAAGAAAAAAATAACTGGAGCCTCCTTCTATTTGCCATGAAGTGATGGGACTGGATGACATGATTTCAGTTTTTTTTAAGGTTGAGTTTCAAGCCAGTTTTCTCTCTCTCCTCTTTCACCCTCATCAAGAGAATCTTTAGGACTTTGAGGTATGTTTTAAGGAGTTTGGCCCTGAGGCAGAAGAGCCTTTGGAGGATTTTGCGAAGAGATTGTCATGTCTTGACTTTAAAAAATTGTAATAGCCTTGCCAGCTATCTAGAGAACAGACTATATAAGGGGAAAAAGCTGAAGCATGAAAATATATTGAGGCTATCACAGCAATCTAGTGAGATAAGGTAAGCTCTTGATCCAAAATGGTAGTGGTGGAGAGAGTAAGAAGTTATCAATAATGAATATATTTGGAAGGTAGACACAGAATCATTTGTTGAGAGATTTTATGTGGGTCTAAGATCACAGACTTGAATAATTCAAAGGACTGGAACGGGAAAGAAGTTGTATTACATTTATTGTTTTTAATTTACCCCCACACAACTGATATTATCATCATCGTCTAGATAAGGAAACAGGTTGAAGAGAAGTGTAATATCCAAGGGAACCAATACTGAAGAACTGATATTTGAAAATATGTCTACTGGTCTCCAAGTCAGATGTTTTGCTGTCTTATATCACACTTCCTTTTCAAAGAGCATTTCTGGAATTGTGACAGAAATGACTATTCCGAGTCATATACCATTGAATTAGAGCACTTCACATATATATATATATATATATATATATATATATATATATATATATGCTTTTTTTTCGGCTAATCCACAGGATTTTGGAAGAAATGGAATTTCAAAGTATAGCTTAAGTGACCTCAATCTTAGCAGTAGTAGGAACACTTTACAATTACTTTGAAGTTACAAAAATTGAAGCATGAAACTCTAAGAATTGTGAATGAAATCACCATCTTCATAATCCAAATTATCCAAACCAATGAGCATCTCCATGGCTACTGGAATCCTAGAGAAGCTGTGTGGTTGTCAAGTCCTTAATGCTGGTAGTCATACTGTTCTATCAACATAAGAGAATGCCTCATGCTTCATACTTTAACCAATAGATGCTATCCGTTAGTGAAAAATAACACCTTAATGAGCAATCATCTTGAAGGAAAGGAGATGTACTCTGGGAATACCAGCTACTTAATTTATTGGCTTGGCAGGAGGGTAGGAAAGAAGTAATTCTATTTCTGGAAAATAAAATGTCTAAAGGTTGTACTCTTTTACTCCTGAAATTCATCTAGGCATAGTGCTCCCACTAATCTCCCAAGGAACTCTAACCTTTGGTCAGTATCCCTAAGGATGAAGAATTACAGGAAAAACTGTCTAGCTCCACCACACTGAAAATCTATAAAAATGGAAAATGATAAATGCCTTTACTCTGGGTTTATAATTTTCAATTATTTTAAGAATTCCACAGAGTGAATGGCCGGTAGGAAAAGACTGTAAATATGAACAGCAATAATGACTAATATCAAATGTCTTGAAATAACATCACTAAAATTGAATCCTTGAGGAGCTGAAAGACCACTTTGATTACTGCATTAAGTAGAACATTTATATCTCAATTATTAGTAATTGATTTAGAGATTTAACTCCACTGAGACATTAAAACTGAGCAAATGTCTCAGTCTATTAAAATTAATTCTGTGGTGTTAAATATTTGTTAAGATAAAAACTTAATTCCATTGCATGCTGAAAGTTTCAATTTTTAGTAGAATTCTGAGTCTAAATTTATAACATCATCACTCAGACTCACCTATGTCAGGAAGCATTTAACAGGAGGCTTCCTGTGTGCTGTTTTGGATCTGTCAGGAATCCTGTGTTCCTTATTAATTCCTGAATATTCAGGAATTAAGAGGAGAGGCAAGCCTCTCCCAGGGCTGAGGAATCCAGGCATTTCCTTCGTTAGTTTTACAATACGGTGATAAGTACCCTCTTACTTCTTATGAACCATATGGTAAAAGTGATTGTTTACAACTCTCTCTCTCTTCCATATAGATCGCCTATGTTTTGTAAGTCTGGAATTTTAATCTTTATCTTTGCCGAGAATAACTACCTTATAAGACACTATATATGCCCACACCATATTGATTAAAACACCTTTGCTCCATCAGAGCTTGGGTCCCCGTGTCTTTCTTTCTTTCCTTCTCTCTTTCTCTCTCTCAGGCTAATTCTCTGGAGCGCAGAGGCTCACTGGGTTCACTTTCTTGCACGGGCTTCTAAGACCCTCTGGAGAAGGCACTCTGTGCTGTCACCCGCTCGAGAGGGCACCTGGCGCCTTCGTGAACAGTGCAAGTCCTGTACCAGTGGCTTTCTGCGTAAACCAAGGAATATCAGCCTCTTTCTCTCTCCTTTATTTTCTTATCATAGACTCCAGACCACCAGGTTCTGATCCATTAAAGGACCTCAACACACCTATAATTGTGAAAAAGGAAAATATTAATTATATTAAAATAGGACTAAATATATGCTGCTGCTGCTATAATTGGGCAAAATTTGGAAACTTTCAAGTCATGAATTTAATATGCATTTCCTATATATTATACATAAAGAATTTATGACTCAACATAAAGCTGTCAAATATTAAAATATTTATAATAATAAGACTAGAGAGTAAAAAGTATTTAATAAACAATTTTCTTCAGCAAAATGTGCATAATGTATTAACAAAGTACTCTTTAAATATACATATAAAAAACAGAAACACCTTTAAATATCTGAGAGTTTTAAGTAATTACACAAGTTATTAAAACTTCAGGATTAAATCAGCACATGCCATTAAGGAGATGTAGGTAAAATGCTAAAAGATTTCAGGGAAAATTCTACTCCCAGCTATGATAAGGACAGGAACCAATTTGAAGCTAATGATTTGGTATATAGTGACTAGATATGAATTAAGTTATTAATTAAAATATAAAGTAAAATCTTGGCAATACAAAATTCTTCATTAATAACGGACTCACTTGAGAAAGCATTGTTAAAACCACTATACATTTCCTTTCCTTCCTAAAATGAGTCCAAATAGCATGAGATAGCTTTTACTTTATGATTCAATATCTTCATTATAGTTGTTAGTTATTCTTGTATACTTCAGCCGAGTCTTACATAATGGTTCAGCTGGAAATGGTATTGTACATGGGGTTAAAACTGTAGTAACTATAATGGAAACTGGAACTTGATTTCTTATGGAAAGATATCAATCTTTTCTTAAATCTTTTTTAAATTTTTTCTTTGTAAATTTTGTCTTCACAATGTTGCTTGCAAGGATGAATACTTGCACAAATTCCTAAATTTCACAGCACAGTGTGTGTGTGTGTGTGTGTGTATACACAGGTTTAGGTAGAGAATCAAAGGCCAAAGCTGTCTGTCCCCAAATGACTTTTTCTTATACTCTTTAACTCTGTAGCATCATTTAAAAAGAACATCTGATTTATATACCAATACACAGAAAACAAACTCCTTCTTAAGAGCCTGAACCTACCATTTTAGATCATTTGAAACATTCCTGACTTTGTTATAAAGAAGTGGTAATACCATTTTGAGAATCTGTGGTAAAATTTCTTGAGGAAACTTTGATCCAATGTCTATATATTTCATCATCAGAGGAAAACATTTTTGTATGTTTGACACTAGATAATACTCATTCCTTGGTTTTGACTTTTAACGTAACTTCAGAAATAAAAATTTCTTCATCGTGGAGCTAATCATTCTCCTGTCTCAAGAGTCACAGAAACTGAAGGAGAATTCAGGGGAAGGCTGAACATTTACAAGACTGTTGCCCTGACTGTAGCAGGATTAGCCACCAGATTGGAGACAATACATGCCCACTAGAAAATGCCTATTGCTTTGCTTCTTACCTCCATATCTAGCACAGAATTCCCTGTTATGGCCTACCCTAACTGGAAATACTTAGAGAAGGAAATTCTGGGCTATGGATTTCACTCTAGCCAAAGTGGCACATCACAAAACCACCACATTACACACCATTCTCTTAGGCTAAAGTTCAAACTTCTTAGTGTATGAAACTTTTTCAAAAAATCTCTGGCTTTACTTTCTACCTAACTATACCCTATACTAAAGTATCACAGACTTCTCCTGTAAATATTAAATAATGAATATTTTAGGCTCTGTGGGCTGCAGTTTACAATATTGTCTTATACCATCTGACAGTGTAGACTTACAACTAAACCCATTTCCCATTTTCCTTACACCATCAAATACTTTCAACAAATAAATCTATCTATCTCTACAGGTTTTTCTTTAAGAAAAGACATATTTCTCAGTGTTCTGTGCCTAAAAAACTACTATTCATCAAATAAAATGTCTTCATTTCTAAGAAAACTCTCCCAATCCCCTAAGTTATAAGGTACTTTCACTTTTTCCCATACAACTTTGTACATGACTCTATAATAATGCCTTATAATTATTAATTCCTCAGGTCTATCTATATTTTTAATTTAAATATGAGTTCTCTAATATCAGTGTCAACACTTCTGTATTTTGATTTGCCAGTGGCTAGTACAATGCAATGGCAAGCCACTCCAGTGTTCTTGCCTGGAGAATCCCAGGGACGGCAGAGCCTGGTCGGCTGCCATCTATGGGGTCGCACAGAGTCGGACACTACTGAAGAGACTTAGCAGTAGCAGTACAATGAAAGTGAAAGTTGGACATGGCTGAGCGACTTTACTTTCACTTTCCACTTTCATGCATTAAGACAATGAAAAGCACTGAGAGGGTTCTCACTTGATATAACTTGAATTGCAGCCACATTTGTATCCACTATGCCACTCCAGACAAAGGATTTGAGATTACTAACATCAACAGCATAAACAATGAAATGACAAAATAATGTGTAAAAACAAAGCCATGGAAAGCTGGGGACTACTGCATTACTAAAACATGTATCAACATAGTTGCTGTGGTGAGTTTCAAGTTTGAATCTATCCTTTTTGGGAGCAAGAAGAGAAACAAAACTTGTTATAATATTTTGTATATAAAAGAGAATGAAGCAGTGTACCATTTGCTCATGAAAACATTGACTTTCTTCAGGTAGAATTCTAAACCAGTTTCAAGGAAAACTTTATATAGGAGATTCCAGTTGAATGACATGATAAATCCTCCCCCACACTTTTGCAGCAGGTATACAGTAGTGAATTGAATACAACTCAAATGGAAGTTTAAAGAGCATGATAGCCTACAGATGGAATCTGGTAACTTGGTATCTTAAATAATTTTTCTGATACTGTTTTGGAGTGATTGTCTTACCCAGAGAGAAAGGTATAGCAGCTAGACAACTATAGTCATTATCTGCAGGAGCACAAACTGGTTGCTTGAGTTCGACAACCCAAGGAAAGAAGACATACAAGCTCCTTTGAAGGAGAAAAGAGGAAAAAACTACAAAAAGAGGAATCCCCTTTAATCCCTGTCCATAAGAATAAGGCATAACAAAAAAATGGTACATTTTGCCAATTTGTTAACCCATAATCACTTCTTTGTGGAGAACTAAGAAGAAAAGGTAAAGAAAACTGGCTAATATTGTTAAACATTCTTGCTTCAATACTGAGCAATGGTGGACACTTTCTTGAGGAAAACATAAGGTCAAAATAATAGGGATCCACCCAACAGCTGTTGCTACAGAAAAGAATATCCAAGAGCATAAAATTACAGTTATAATGAAAGAAATTTTGCTTTGGAGCAAAGTTAATGTGGTTGGTAATGTAGCCTGTCAGTGGTCATACTGACCCAAGAACCAGAGATTAAATTACATATGTCTAAGATTTTAAAGGGGTTTCCCTAATGGCTCAAACAGTAAAGAATCTGACTGCAATGTGGGAGACCCAGGTTCAATCTCTGGCTCTGGAAGATCCCCTGGAGAAGGGAATGGCTACCCACTCCAGTATTCTTGCATGGAGAATTCCGTGAACAGAGGACCCTGGCAGGCTACAGTCCACGGGGTGGGGTCAGGGTCACAAAGAGTCGGACACGACTGAACAAATGACACTTTCACTTTCTCAAGAGTATTAAATTTCATAGGTCTACAAATTCTTTCCTAAATATGACTTTTCTCTTTTGGAGTTTGGATAGAAACCAGGGAAGAGAACATTTCCTGTCATATTTTCATGAAACAGAAAAGCCAATACTCCATACCATTTCTATATTTCAGACTTAATAGTTCAATGAAGAATTTTAAAATGAATGAACAGTAGGTGACTATTATTTACCACATCTCTTCTATGTCTGTCCCTTCACAACACTGTCTCTTCTCTGCTGCAAGCACAGTTTCTGCTGGTGGCCTCCAGCAGCTTGTAATCAACACTGAGGCTAACGCAGCTTCCCTTGATGTTATTAATGGCCTCACATCTCTTCAGCTCCTCTTTCATGCTTGTCTATCCTGCCTGGGTCACGTTTCCCACTCTTTCTGGTGTACAGGTAAAATAGTTGGGCTTTTTACATTCTGAAAGGGAAAGTGTATTTCCTTTTATTCGATCATCAGATCTACCAGACACATATAAAAATCTTCCTAACTAAGCTCAGTTATCTCTCTGTGTTAAGGGTAATTGTTGGGTGATATTAAGGGTGGAGATGGCCTCTTCATATGCTAAGTGCCAGACTTCAGATAGCTGAGATTTAAATGTCTATGCTTCTATATGGGATTCCCAAGCACATATTGGTTGTAAAGATTCCACCTGAAATGCAGGTGACACAAGAGATGTGGGTTTAATCCCTGGGTTGGGAATATCCCTGGAGGAGGAAATGGCAACCCACTTCAATATCACATGACTGAGGGATTGAGCACAGAGCACACACATGCTTTTATACTAAATCCTGTGGCATCTGAAGTTTTCAGTGATTTAGTTTGAACATATTTTTCTGGCTTTCTTGTAATAAGTCCCTCTGTGAAATCTCTGATTCAGTCAACATATATTATCTGTTGCCTCTTACACACATCTGGAGGGCTTCATTGCTTGGGCCTTTCCTCAAGTGTTCTCTCTCTCTGCCTATACTTCTTCCACTTGTGGAATTCTGTTTGGTGTTTTAAAACCTAGTTTTTCCAACTTCATCTTTAAAGCTTTACCTTATCCAAAACTTTTTCTTTCTGTGTAACCTGGCATGACCATAGAAGGATTCATAGAAATGGAACAACAAATAAGAAAGAGATAAGAAATTTTATTTCTATTCTTGGTTCAACTAATTATATGAGGTTAAATAAAACTCTTAATGTCTGTAATTAATAATAATTATCCAGCTTATCATACAGTTCTATTTTGAGCTTCAATAGGCTTAAGATGCTTGAATTTATAATATGAAATTAAACATCTTGGAAAATTTCAGTGTTTTATAAATAAAATTTGTTTTATAATTAAAATTTGCTTAAATTCATTGCTATGATTTCATGTTTTCCTCGCATAAAAACAGGGACAAATGCAGTACCCACCTCCTAGTGGTAAATGAAATGTTATGTAAAATGCTGATCACAGGACCTGGCATTTAGGAAGAGTCCAGTGCTTATCACAATGCTTTTCTCTGCTTTCAGTTCACATTTCCCCATGATTTACTTATGGCCAGGTTTTTATAGCCTTTTTTAGTCTATGTGTTTGACTCTGAATAGTTTCTATTGCTATGTCTTCAAATACATCAATCTTTTTTCTGCTATGTCTAATGTGCTTTAGTCCCCATCCAGTGTATTTTTAAGTAGTTTAGTTGTTCATCTTTAAAGATTCCATTTGCCTCCATTTCTCTCATTTTATTCATGTGTTTCTTCTCATTCTAGACCATGTGGAACATATTCATATATGTTTTAACTGTCTGCTATTTCTTATCACAGTTGTTTCACAGAAAATTATACTAAGAATTATTTGTGACATGAATACTGTAAATTAAATAATTAATGATGAAATGACTAATGGAATATCGGAATGATTGATTTGGCATGATCTTACCCTTCATTAACCTGAGTTCCTTTCTTTAAATTCCTGTTGCAGAAACAAATATAAGACCACCTGAAAAAAACTATGCTAAAAAGAAGAAACTAGAGAGACACATGTTTGGAAGTGACTCAAAAAAGAAAATAACCAGATAGATGTTAAAGTTTACCAGTTCACAAAATACCTTATGTGCCCTGTTTCATTAGTATCCTAAGGGGAAATAGGAGAGGTGCTGATTTTCTGGAGGTAAGAAATTAAACTTGGGATAAGTTTAATTTTTCTACTGATTGTCATTACAAATTAAATTTGAGTATATGGTTTTCGAGGTTTTGAGGTTACATATATCACTTATGAGTCTGCCAAAATGAATGGTAAACAAAAGCAAATCCACAAAAGGTGCTGACCGTACTCTTTCTATTCTAGTTTATAATTTATCGGTATTTTTTTTTCTGGTTAAATTCTCTAAATTACAGCCTTATACACCATCAAATTCCAACCACAACTCTATTTATCTTTCAAAACCTCAAACATCAAAACATATAAATAAAGTCTAGTGAATAAAGAACATTTAGAAATGGCATCAGAACTACAAGCTATACTCACTATACACAGTGAGATACACCACCACCATATTTAAATACGCTTCAATATCAAAGTAGATTAGAGCAATAAAGACAGGTGACCACATATCCAAAGGTACTACTATAAAATCAAAATGTAAGATTTAAACGTAATGTTTTTTAACTGGTAATTTATTATGGTAAATTAATACTGGTAAATTAACTGGTAATTAAACTTGCTAGAAAGACATAAAATTAAGGACTTTTTGTGAATGGATTTACTAATATCTGTTTGGTTGTTTGAGGTTTACAAAATTTGTGTTAGTGTTTTGCTTTTTAATGCTATGTTTTCTTTTTTACCTTTTAATCCCTTCACTTGGCATCACTGACTCTGTGGACATGAGTTTGAGTGAACTCCGGGAGTTGGTGATGGACAGGGAGGCCTGGCGTGCTGTGATTCATGGGGTCGCGGAGAGTCGGACACGACTGAGCGACTGAACTGAACTGAACTGAACTGAACTGAATCCCTTCACTCATTTTTTCTCACTCCTCCACCTGCATCTCTGGTAACCTTCAATTCATTCTCTGTATCTTTAAACTTAATATTATTTTTCTATTTTTCTTTTAGACTCCACATATAGGAACCGTAAGGTATTTCTTTTCCCATCTGACTTATCTAATTCTCTTCACTTAGCATAATACTCTCAAAGTCCATCCATGTTGTCACCAATGGCAAAATTTCACTATTTTTATGGCTAAATAATATTCCATTGTATAAATACTACAATTTTTCATCTATTCTTCCATCAACAGACACTTAGGTTGTTTCCATATCTTAGCTATTATAAATAATGCTGTGTCAAACATGCAGGTGCATATATCTTTTTGAGATTTTCATTTTCTTTGGACAAATACACAGAAATGGAATTTTTGGTACATATAGTAGTTCTATTTTTAATTTTTGAGAGACTTCCATAATGTTTTTCACACTGGCTGCACCAGTTTACCTTCCCACTAACAGTGCAAAAACAAAAAGAAATTCCTTTACACCATATCTTCATCAACACTTGTTATTTCTTGTCTTTTTGATAAAAGCCCCTCTGACATGTATGAAGTAATATCTCATTGTGGTTTTGATTTGCATTTCCCTGATGATTTATGATGTTGAGTATCTTCTCTTGCACCTGTTGGCAAACTGGATATCTTTTGAAAATGTCTATTCAGATCTTCTGCCTATTCATTTTAGATCTTCTGTCTATTCAATCTTCAGATTGTCTTTCTTTTTCTCTTTTTGCCATTGATTTGTATGCATTCTCTATATATTTGGATATTAGACCCTTAACAGTTACATGGTTTGAAAATATGTTCTCCCATTCAGTAGGCTGTCTTTTCATTTTGTTGATGATTTCTTTTGCTGTTCAAAAGATTTTTAGTATGAGGTAGTTCCACTTATATATTTTTGCCTTTGGTACTTTTGCTTTAATGTCAGATTCAATAAATCTTCAACAAGATTTATGTCAAGGAGATTGCCACCTTTGTTTTCTTCCCTAATTTTCATGGTTTTATGTGTTACATTCTTTAGTCCATTTTAGTTATTGTTATGCATCATGAACGACAGTGGTCAAGTTTTATTCTTTTGCATGTGGCTGTCCAATTTTCCCAAACACCATTTATTGAAGAGACTGTCATTTCTCAATTGCTTATTACTGTTTCTTTTGTCATATATAATTGAACATATATGTATGAGTTTATTTCTGGGCTCTATTCTATTCCAGTATGGGTCTATTTTTAATGCCTATACCATATTTTTTTAATTACTTTAACTTTGTAATTAGTTTGAAATCAGGGAGCATGATGGCTTCAGTTTTGTTCTTTTTCAAGATTGTGTTGACAATTTGAGGGATTTGGGGGGTTCAATAAAATCTATGAGCAAGAAATATCTTTCTATTTGTGTTTTCTTCCATTTTATTCTATTTGAAACAATTATAAATGATATTTTTCTTTATTTCTCCTTCTGATATGCCTAATAATTTTGATACAATACAAGTATAAGTGCATTATGTAGATATATATTTTGTTATATAAATGCTATATAAACATATAAAATATGTAGACAGTAATAAAAAGTCACTTTAAATTATATCTGCCAGAAATGTTACACTGATATATTATTTTGCTTAAATTCCAAATAATTCTAAGTAGCTTGCATTTTTTTCTAGATATACTAGTATATTGGTGTGCACTGCTTATTCAATTTTTCCTTCATCAAAAAAATAACTCTTCATGGGAAAAGAAAGAGTGAAATCAGTAACTCTACAAAGATTCCAGATCAGGATGTTTTGCCAAGAGTCCTATGTTATAATGATGAATTAAGTTTATAAGGCACAAAATAATTTGAGAGAATTTTTTAATATTTTTATGTCCCCCCATAGTATATTGTATTTGATTTTCAGGCAAATACATAATAAGCTAGCACTTATTCTCTTAAACACACCCCATGAGGTATCCTTCTAAATCTATGTAGGAAATGGAGTGCTATAAATACTGTTCTGTCCACTGATTACCTTGAATTCAATTAATTTATGGAATATTAAGTAGTTAGTTTAATTAAATTACTCTAAACAATGGTATTTCTAAATATAATGACTGTATTCTTTAAAATAAATACAACTCGTAAGAACAGAAACGTGTTGTATACCTTATGGTACCTGGTATCTTAAACATACTTCTCAAATATATTACTTTTCAAGAAGAGAAAGGTATTTTGTTTAATATTAATACCTATTAAATTTTCTGAATGCTTATATGCTAAAAAAAAAATCACGTTCTGGGTTTCCTGAATTCATGCAGTTTGACCCCAGATAAACTAATGTACATACCAGTATTAATAGTCAAAACTTACCAGTGTAGGTCGTTCAAAACACATTATTGTTTTGGCAGGTACAAACAGTCACATTTAGGCTAAAATTTAAGTAATTTTAAAAAGTTGTAAAAGATGGAGGCTACCTGTTTGAACAAGTGTACACAATGGTGAACTGACATACTAAAAAAGGAACTGTCAGGAGAGATTGTCAGAAAATTTAAATTTCATATATTTGTATTTCGCTATTTTTAGTAAAAGATGGTAATTTTAAGCAGAAATGATTTTGAAGAAGAATAGAAAAATAAATAAGTAAGCACATTAAAAATTTAATTATGAATTAGGGAAATGTAAACATTCTTAATACAACCACAGGTTCCCCATGCATCAAGGGGATGCAACCAACCATTCAGTTTTCAGAACCTAACAGTCTGGGAGATGCAGAAGATCAAACCTGGTTTATTAGAGACAAGCAATTTTTAGCCTCCAAAGAAACACAAAAGTTACCCATTGTGATTGTCTCATAATCCTTTCAATATTACTACTTTCTGCACATTCAGTCACCATTTCCACGAAGATGTGTGTGTCAAGAACAACATCATAAAGCAACATGACTCTTCATCACTAATTGCTAATTGTCCTTGCTAATCACACACTATATATCAAAGAGTAATGAAAGTTGTGGGATCAGTAAAATTAACATGAACCTTTATTTTCTGAAAATCAGAGTTTATTAAATTTTTTTTCATCTACTTGGCACTACCCTAAATAGAAAATAATCCTAATTGAGTGTTTTGTATGTCCTTTCTTTTCTAAGCTTTTTGTAGGCAATTTGAAGTCGATGAAACAAGGAAAAGAAAAAGAAAAACCATGCTCTCTCACCACAAAGCAGAAACAGAAAGATCTCTCAGTTCAGTTCAGTTGCTCATTCATGTCCAATTCTTTGCAACCCCATGAACTGCAGCACACCAGGCATCACCAACTCCCAGAGTCCACCAAAACCCATGTCCATTGAGTCAGTGGTGCCATCCAACCAGCTCATCCTCTGTCATCCCCTTCTCCTCCTGCCTTCAATCTTTCCCAGCATCAGGGTCTTTTCCAATGAGTCAGCTCTTCGCATCAGATGGCCAAAGTATTGGAGCTTCAGCTTAAACATCAGTCCTACCAATGAACACCCAGGACTGATCTCCTTTAGAATGGACTGGTTGGATCTCCTTCTGGTCCAAGGGACTCTCAAGAGTATTCTCCAACACCACAGTTCAAAAGCATCAATTCTTTGGCGATCAGCTTTCTTTATAGTCCAACTCTCACATCCTTATATGACCACTGGAAAAACCATAGCCTTGACTAGATGGACCTTTGTTGACAAAATAACGTCTCTACTTTTTAATATGCTGTCTAGGTTGGTCATAACTTTCCTTCCAAGGAGTAAGAATCTTTTAATTTCATGGCTGCAATCATCATCTGCAGTGATTTTAGAGCTAAGAAAAATAAACAGCCACTGTTTCCACTGTTTCCCATTCTATTTGCCATGAAGTGATGGGACCGGATGCCATGATATTAGTTTTCTGAATGTTGAGCTTTACCAACTTTTTCACCCTCCTCTTTCACTTTCATCAACAGGCTCTTTAGTTCTTCTTCACTTTCTGCCATAAAGTTGGTGTCATCTGCATGTCTGAGGTTGTTGATATTTCTCCCGGCAATCTTGATTCCAGCTTGTGCTTCATCCAGCCCAGCATTTCTCATGATGTACTCTGCATATAAGTTAAATAAGCAGGGTGACAATATACAACCTTGGCATACTCCTTTTCCTATTTGGAACCAGTCTGTTGTTCTATGTCCAGTTCTAACTGTTGCTTCCTGACCTGCATACAGGTTTCTCAAGAGGCAGGTCAGCTGGTCTGGTATGCCCATCTCTTTCAGAATTTTCTGTAGTTTATTGTGATCCACACAGTCTAAGTCTTTGGCGTAGTTAATAAAGCAGAAATAGATGTTTTTCTGGAATTCTCTTGCTTTTTCGATGATCCAGCAGATGTTGGCAATTTGTTCTCTGGTTCCTCTGCCTTTTCTAAATCCATCTTGAACATCTGGAAGTTCACAGTCCATGTATTGCTGAAACCTGGCTTGGAGAATTTTAAGCATTACTTTACTAGCAAGTGAGATAAGTGCAATTGTGTGGTGGTTTGAACCCTTCTTTGGTATTGGAATGAAAACTGACCTTTTCCAGTCCTGTGGTCACTGCTGAGTTTTCCAAATTTGCTGGCTTATTGAGTCTCTAGTTTTATTCAAATCACACTAAAGCACTACAACTGCTAAAAAATAGGCAGTCACTCTCTTTGCTGGTGGGAGCCTAAATCAATAAAATATGTGTTTGCAGAGCAATATGTTTTTTAAAACTCTGAACATGTTTATACCTTTGACATATTAAATGTACCATAGTCCTTTATTCTAAAATACCATAAGAAATGTTAAAAAAGTTTCAGCCCAATATTTTGTTTAAATATTATTTGTACTAGTGGCTAATTAAAAATAGACGAAATAGTCAATTAAAGCATTACTATGAGGTAAGTTGTATATTCCTAGTAATCAGTTCACTTCAGTTCAGTCGCTTTGTTGTGTCCAACTCTTTGAGACTCCATGGACTGCAGCATGCCAGGCTTCCCTGTCCATCACCAACTCCCAGAGCTTACCCAAACTCATATCCATTGAGTTGGTGATGCCATCCAACCATCTCATCCTCTGTCATCCCTCTCTCCTCCCACCTTCAATCTTTCCCAGCATCAGGGTCTTTTCCAATGAGTCAGTTCTTTGCATCAGGTGGCCAAAGTATTGGATTTTCAGCCTCAGCATCAGTCCTTCCAATGTATATTCAGAACTGATTCCCTTTAGGATGGACTGGTTTCCAGTAATACATTTACCAACAACATGAAAGAACATTTTGAAAAGATTTTAGATGTTGTTTCCATACAGGTAACATGATATAATATACATGGCACCTCCACACTTAGACTCTGGAATGGAAACCTAATCTCAGTTAACTACTAGTTAGCTTGATGATGTTTTCTGGGTGAGTTACTTATCTGTATCTCCGGTTCCGTATCTGTAAAATGATGAAAGTGAATATGTTAGCTTCTTAGTTGCGTCCAACTCTTTTGCAACCTGCCAGGCTTCTCTGTCAGTGGGGGTCTACAGGCAAAAATACTGGATGGATAGCCATTCCCTTATCCATGAGATCTTCCTGACCCAGGAACTGAACCCATTTCTCTTCCATTGCAGGCAGATTCTTTACTGTTTGAGGCATCAGAGAAGCCAATAAAGTAAGGAAGATCATATGATTTACCTCATTGGGTCATTGTGAGCAATGAATGAAATATTGCATATAAAGTGAATATAGCATGCCTCACACAGAAATCTGTCATAAATATTAGCTCTTACTACGACTTGTATACGATTACAATACCTAAATGTGTGTGATGTGAAAAAATATTTAGAGTCAAGTATTATAAATTACACCCAAATGTTAAAGGTAGTAATTTCTTAATGGCATGTAAGGTTTTTTCTGTCTTGATATGATCACTAGCTTTTCTACACTTTTCTACATTCACTGTTTTTTTCACTGAGAAAAAGTAATGTTTAATTATCATATAAGATTAAATTTTAAAATGTCTGAAAAATTTTGTAGAGAATCTCTACTTATAAATAAGCATCTCTGTGTCAAAAGGAAAGTGTCAACTTTGTTGTTCATTCACAAGTTCAAGCTATAGATTATATCAATTAGTTTGTCATTAAATGCTAGTAAAATTCCAAGAGAAATCACAGAGACACAATTTAATACCTTCAGATGCCCTTAATTAGTTCAATAGCTCACTGAGTCTCTTGATTAAAAATAAATGCCTGTATGGCTAGTCATATAATATTCTACTTGCCATTATTCAAAGACTACATTTCAAAACTAATCAGTATTAATGGAGAATGAATTCAAGTACAGAATGGCTTGTTACTTTGACTCAGTTCAGTTCAGTTCAGTTCAGTCGCTCAGTCGTGTCCGACTCTCTGCGATCCCATGAATCACAGCACGCCAGGCCTCCCTGTTCATCACCAACTCCCGGAGTTCACTCAAACTCATGTCCACAGAGTCAGTGATGCCATCCAGCCATCTCATTCTCTGTCGTCCCCTTCTCCTCCTGCCCCCAACCTTTCCCAGCATCAGAGTCTTTTCCAGTGAGTCAATTTGTCGCATGAGGTGGCCAAAGTATTGCAGTTTCAGCTTTAGCATCAGTCCTTCCAATGAACACCCAGGATTGATCTCCTTTAGAATGGACTGGTTGGATCTCCTTGCAGTCCAAGGGACTCTCAAGAGTCTTCCCCAACACCACAGTTCAAAAGCATCAATTCTTCAGCAATCAGCTTTCTTCACAGTCCAACTCTCACATCCATACATGACCACGGGAAAAACCATAGCCTTGACTAGACGGACCTTTATTGGCAAAGTAATGTCTCTGCTTTTTAATATACTATGATGGTTGGTCATAACTTTCCTTCCAAGGAGTAAGCGTCTTTTAATTTCCTGGCTGCAATCAGCATCTGCAGTGATTTTGGAGCCCCCCAAAAATAAAGTCTGACAATGTTTCCACTGTTTCCCCATCTATTTCCCATGAAGTGATGGGACCAGATGCCATGATCTTCGTTTTCTGAATGTTGAGCTTCAGGCCAACCTTTTCACTCTCCTCTTTCACTTTCATCAAGAGGCTTTTTAAGTTCGTCTTCACTTTCTGCCATAAGGGTAGTGTCATCTGCATATCTGAGGTTATTGATATTTCTCCCAGCAATCTTGATTCCAGCTTGTGCTTCTTCCAGCCCAGAGTTCCTCATGATGTACTCTGCATATAAGTTAAATAAACAAGGTGACAATATACAGCCTTGACGTACTCCTTTTCCTATTTGGAACCAGTCTGTTGTTCCATATACAGTTCTGACTGTTGCTTCCTGACCTGACTAAGCCTATATTATAACATGTCCTTTGTTGTTCTGTTTGTCAATGGGTTTCTTCTTTCTTGGTCTCTGTCATTTCATATCTATTTCTAGTGTCATTTGTGAGTCTTAATTTAAACTGTAACTAGGGTTTCCAGCTTAATTTGCCCAAGGCAAAATTGTTCACTGCAGTTATGCTAGACACCATCAATAAGTAATCATTGTAATTTTAGCATCAATGGCAAATTTAATAGGCATGAGCAAATACTTAATTTTCAGAATGCTGAGTTGTAAAAAAGTGGTTTCATAGAGGGAAAGCAATAGTAAATATTATATGAGGTAGGTAATATTCTTTTTAACACTTGCTCACTTTATATGATAGTAACAGGATTCAATTATGTAATGATTCTCAATTCTACCCTAAAACACACAGAGAGAAAAAAATATATAATGCTCCTAAAAATTCAAATTTGTGGAAGTCATAAGATTCTAGAAGTGATCCTGATATTGCTAAAGCCTGCCCAATGTCATGAGATGCACTCACTTTCAAAGGCCTGCAGTCTCTTTAAGTAAATTACAATTCCTAATGTATTAAATTGGAGAAGGCAATGGCAACCCACTCCAGTGTTCTTGTCTGGAGAATCCCAGGGATGGGGGAGCCTGGTAAGCTGCCGTCTATGGGGTCGCACAGAGTCGGACACGACTGAAGCGACTTAGCAGCAGCAATGTATTAAATAACTCCACTCACCTGACAGAACATCTGGCTTTCAACCAAGAGTATTTTTTCCTCCAGGGGAACTGTAGCATAATCTGAAGCCATTTTTGATTGTCACTATTGGAAAGTTACTACTTGCATTTAGGAGTTAAAGACCAGGGATGCTGCTGAATATCCTACAATGCATGGAAAAACTCCAGATGATGAAGAATTAACTGGCCTCAAATGTCAATAGTGCTGAGTTTGAGAAACTCTGTATTATGGAATTGGTAACCTTAGTTTATGCTAACTTAGCACCTAGCACTTCTGAATTATATTTATCACAGTCTTGTTTCTCCCACCAAGGTTCTGAGACAGAAAGAGAGAACACTAAAGCAAAAGAGCAAGAAGAAAGCCAGAGTATATTTGGAACTTTTATACCCCATCATTTGTACCATTTTCTATTAATTAGAAGCAAGTTTCTAGACCCAGCTCATAGGAGTGAGAAGGGGATCACACAAGGTTGTGAACATCACCAAGATCATTAGGGCCCATTTCATAGACTGTCTAAGACAGTTCTTTTCCTTCTCCTTTAATGATTCAATCCCTTCCTCAAACAAAATACATTCACTTTCCATAAATCCCCAAATCTCATCTTATAATAGCATCAGTTCAAAGTCATCAGTTTGGGCTCTTCCCTGATAGCTCAGTTGGTAAAGAATCCACCTGCAATGCAGGAGACCCCTGTGTGATTCCTGGATTGGGAAGATCTGCTGGAGAAGGGATATACTACCCACTCCACTATTCTTGGTCTTCCCTGTGGCTCAGCTGGTAAAGAATCTGCCTGCAATACGGGAGACCTGGGTTCGATCCCTGGGTTGGGAAGATCCCCTGGAGAAGGGAAAGGCTACCCACTCTTGTATTCTAGCCTGGATAATTCCATGGACTGTATGGTCCATGGGGTTGCAAAGAGTCGGACATGACTGAGAGACTTTCACTCAAAGTTTAACCATATAAATCAGATTCAAGGGTAAATATACCTCCTGAAATGTTATTCTTAAGCCCTAAGGTGCCACACCGTTGGGAAAGGGAACACATGGAAGCTAGTGAATGGTTTCTCCTGGATCCTTGCTTTTCTTTCTGACTTTAATCTGAATCCTTTAGCTGTAACAAATTGTAACTATGAGCATAAAATCTTTTTCTGAGTTGTGTGAACCTTTTTAGTGAATCATCAAGCTTGGGTGGTCTTGTGGACACCAACACCCACCCTCAAGGATATTTGCTTACAAATATTGTTAGCGGTATCACCCAACTCATTACTCACATTTTCTACCATTCATGCTTATTAAGTAGATACTGTTTAAAGCTTCTGCCATTCCATAACAAGCTATGTCCCTATCTCCAATTTCTAAGAATATGTTTCTCATTTCCTTTTAACTGCTTACTGGAAAGGCTCTCAACATCCATATTTTTACTAAGTTGTCTAGTAAAAGCAGTTTGCTGCTGCTGCTGCTCCTAAATCACTTCAGTTGTGTCCGACTCTGTGTGACAACATAGATGGCAGCCCACCAGGTTCCCCTGTCCCTGGGATTCTCCAGGCAAGAACACTGGAGTGGGTTGCCATTTCCTGCTCCAATGCATGAAAGTGAAAAGTGAAAGTGAAGTTGCTCAGTCGTGTCTGACTCTTAGTGACCCCATGGACTGCAGCCCACCAGGATCCTCTATCCATGGGATTTTCCAGGCAAGAGTACTGGAGTGGGGTGCCATTGCCTTCTCCAAAAAACATTTTAGGATCTGTCTAACACTTGCTAAAAATCCTTCCCCACCTTTACACACTACCAGCTTTCTAAGCTATACTACATATACAGATATTTGATAAAGCATCACACTACTCCCAATAAAAAATCTGTATTAGTTTTATATATACATGTGGAGATATATATATATATATATATATATATATGGATTTCTCCACAACATAATGTCATGAAACAAGAAACATTTTTATCTCCTAGTTTCTGTGGGTCAGGAATCCAGGCAAAGTTTAACAAGGGTCCTCTAGCTCAGGGTTTCTCACAAAGCAATAGTCTAGGTATCAGCTAATGCTGCAGTCTTCTCAGGGTTTGACTTGTGTGCAAAAACATACTTTTAAGTCTCTCATGTGGCTGTTGACAAGCCTTACATCCTCACTGGCTATAGGTCAAAGACATCAGTTCCTTGCGTGATGACCTCCCACCATAGAACTATCCAAATATAGCATCTTGTTTTTCCCAAAATGAGGCTTCATAGAGCAGGAGAAAAGTGGTAGAAAAGAAGAGAAAGAGAGAGAGAGAAACAAAGAAGTGGGAAGAAAGAGAGAGCCAGGACAGAAGCCAAAATCATTTTGTAACCTAATCTTAGACATGATGCATCATCACATTTGCTATACTCTGTTCATTATTAACAGAAGTCATTAAGCCCAGCCACATTCAATTGGGAGAAAATAACACAAAGGTTGTGTATTTCAGGAACTGTAGATCAATGGGCTGTGTGCCACCTCTAACCAGACCAATAAAAATGAGAAAAGACACAATTAGAGTATCAGGATTGAAAAACTAATATTTCTATACATATAAAATGATAATCAGAGAATATTATGAAGTTTATGCTACTACATTTAACAACAAATTTCTTGAAAAGAAACAAACTTCCAATAGACTCTATTTTCTATTGTTGCAATACAAATTACCACAAATTTAGCTTACCATTTATTAGACTATGGTTCAATGTGTCAGAAATCTAAACAGACTTAGTTGGTCCTCTGATTAGGTACTCAAAAAGCCAAATTCAAGGTATTTGCTTGAGTGAGTGAGTTTTAGTCATCAGTTGTGTCTGACCCTTTGTGATCCTGCAGATTGTAGCCCACCAGGCTCCTCTGTCCATGGAGGATTCTCCAGGCAAGAATACTGGAGTGGGCTGCCAATAGAGCTCTCACATGGAAGTTCCGGGGAAGAATGTACTTTGAAGTTCATTCCTGCTGTTCAGTTCAGTTCAGTTCAGTCGCTCAGTCGTGTCCGACTCTCCGCAACCCCTTCCAATGAACACCCAGGATCAATCTCCCTTAGAATGGACTGGTTGGATCTCCCTTAGAATGGACTGTTGGACTCTCAAGAGTCTTCTCCAACACCACAGTTCAAAAGCATCAATTCTTCGGCAATCAGCTTTCTTCACAGTCCAACTCTCACATCCATACATGACCACGGGAAAAACCATAGGCTTGACTAGACAGACCTTTGTTGGCAAAGTAATGTCTCTGCTTTTTAATATACTATCAAGGTTGGTCATAACTTTCCTTCCAAGGAGTAAGCGTCTTTTAATTTCATGGCTGCAATCAGCATCTGCAGTGATTTTGGAGCCCAAAAAAATAAAGTCTGACATGTTTTCCACGGTTTTTCCATCTATTTCCCATGAAGTGATGGGACCAGATGCCACGATCTTTGTTTTCTGAATGTTGAGCTTCAAGCCAACCTTTTCACTCTCCTCTTTCACTTTCATCAAGAGGCTTTTGAGTTCCTCTTCACTTTCTGCCATAAGGGTGGTGTCATCTGCATATCTGAGATTATTGATATTTCTCCCAGCAATCTTGATTCCAGCTTGTGCTTCTTCCAGCCCAGCGTTCCTCATGATGTACTCTGCATATAAGTTAAATAAGCAAGCACGATATATTTCTTGTAGGTTTAAGAATGAGGTTCTCCGTTCTTTTCTGGCTGCAGTCAGGGACAGCTGTTAGCTACTTGAGGCTGCTTTCTCAATCCTGGGCATTACCCTATAGGCATCTGTGATCCAGCAGCACACTTTGAACCCTATTTATGTTTTAATCTCTCTGATTTTCCCTTCTACTGCCAGTTGGAGAAAACATTCTGCCTTTAAAATGATGATGTGTTTAGTGTAGATTTGTGTCCCCGTTCAGTTAACTCAAAGTATTCAGTAACTTTAATTAAGTGACTTTCAGTTCAGTTCAGTTCAGTTGCTCAGTTGTGTCCGACTCTTTGCGACCTCATGGATCACAGGACGCCAGGCCTCCCTGTTTATCACCAACTTCCGGAGTTCACTCAATCTCATGTCCATCAAGTTGGTGATGCCATCCAGCCATCTCATTCTCTGTCGTCCCCTTCTCCTCCTGTCCCCAATCCTTCCTAGCATCAGAGTCTTTTCCAGTGAGTCAACTCATCGCATGAGGTGGCCAAAGTATTGCAGTTTCAGCTTTAGCATCAGTCCTTCCAATGAACACTCAGGACTGATCTCCTTTAGGATGGATTGGTTGGATCTCCTTGCAGTCCAAAGGACTCTCAAGAGTCTTCTCCAGCACCACAGTTCAAAAGCATCAATTCTTCAGCGATCAGCTTTCTTCACAGTCCAACTCTCACATCCATACATGACCAATGGTAAAACCATAGCCTTGACTAGACGGACCTTGGTTGGCAAAGTAATGTCTCTGCTCTTCAAAATACTATCTAGGTTGGTCATAACTTTCCCTCCAAGGAGTAAGTGTCCTTTAATTTCACGGCTGCAGTCAGCATCTGCAGTGAGTTTGGAGCCCAAAAAAATAAAGTCTGGCACTGTTTCCATGGTTTTCCCACCTATTTCCCATGAAGTGATGGGACCAGATGCCATGATCTTTGTTTTCTGAATGTTGAGCTTCAAGCCAACCTTTTCATTCTCCTCTTTCACTTTCATCAAGAGGTTTTTGAGTTCTCTTTTACAATTGCAAATCTTTTGCATGTAGCATGGCATAATTTGGGCCTCCCAGGTAGCTCAGTGCTAAAAAAATCTGTCTGCAATGAAGGAGATGCAGGATACACGGATTTGATCCCTGGGTCGGGAAGATCCCTGGAGTAGGAAATGGCATCCCACTCCAATATTCTTGCCTAGAGAATCCCATTGACAGAGAAGGCTGGTGGGTAAAAGTCCATGGTGTCACAAAGAGTTGGACACAACTAAAGCGACTGAGCACGCACACTCATGCATGACATCATTATGGTCTTGATACCTCATCATATTCACAGTCACTGGTATTAGTGTGGGAATCTTGGGTTGGGTATTATAAAATTCTCTCCATCAGACTAACTCAGGATGAAACTGATAACGTGGATAGCCCTGTGGCTATTAAATAAATTGAACTTATGGTCAAAAACCTTCCCATAAGGAAAACAGTAGGCTCAGGGGGCTACACTGATAAATTCTGCCAAATTTTCAAGCAAGAAGCTATACCAAATCTATACATACACTTCAAGAAAACTGAACAGGAGGGACTATTTTCCAGTTCAATCTCTGAGGTCAGTAATCAAAATCAAATACATTAAAAGAAAAATACAAAGTAATATAATAAACCTCATGAACACTGATGCAAAAGCTATAAATATAATTTTAACAGATGGAATTAAATAATAAATATATCCTAACTGGAGTTTATCCCACGTATATAAGATTGGTTCAACATTTGAAAATTAATAAATATAATTCTTTCTCTAAACAAACTAAAATAAAACCCTTTTAATCATTTCAATAGACAAAGAAAAGGTATTCTACAGAATTCAACTTCCAATCCTGATTTTTTAAAAAAGTGAGAACAGAAGAAAATTTCCTCAGTCTTATAAAGGGCATCTAGGAAAATCCTAGAGCTAAAAATCATCCCTAACAGTGAAAGACTGAATTCGTTCATCTTAAGATCAAGAGCAAGTAAGTAATGCCTATTCTCTCTCCTTTTATTCAACATTGTACAACTTGCCAGAACAACCAGGTAAGAAAAAGAAAAAATCCACCCAAACTGGAAAAGAAGAATCAAAACTGCCTTTATTCCCAAAGGACAATTTTGTCTAGGTATAAAAACCCAATGGAATCTTAAAAAAAGGACTATCAGAACCAGTAACTGCATATAACAAGGTTGCTGGATAAAATGTCAATAAGGAAACATCTATCATATATCCATGTACTAGTACTGAATAACTGTACACTGAACATTAGCAAAAACAACATTTACATTCCCATCAAAATATGAAATACTTAGAAATATATACGGCAAGTGACATGACAAAAACTATACAATGGTACTTATAAAATTTTGATGAGAGATTTAAAGACATAAGTAAATGTAAAGCTATATATCACTCATGAATCTAATTCAATAATATTAAGATTTCATTTATCCCCAAATTTATCTATATGTACAATGCACCTTAATCAAATTCACAACAGTCTATTTTGTAAAAATAATTACAAAACAGTTCTAAAATTCATAGGAAAATACAAAGGACATAAAATTGACAAAAATATTTGAAAAGCACAAAGTTGAATGACTATCTGTTTTCAAAACTTATTTTAAAGCTTTAGTAATCCAGATGGCATGGTATATGAACAAAGAAAGACCAACAGAATAGAAAAGTATGACTAGAAATAGACCCACACCTACACAGATAACTAATTTTTTGACAAAGGTATTTCAGTGGAAAAAGAATAAAGTCTTTTAAATAAATGATGCTAAAATAAATGTTTATCTATACACATAAACATACACACACACACATATACAGAAAGAAAGTTAAGATCTATGATTCACATCACATATCATACTGAAAAATAAACTCAAAGCAGTTTAAACTTAAATATAAAACGATAAAGCCTCTAAAAGAAAAAGAGAAAATATAAGGCAAAAATTTCTTAAAGATAATACAAAAAGCATGTTTCTTAAAATAACAAAAATTACAAATTAAATATTATTGAAACTAAAATATCTGCTCTATTCCTAGCTTCTGAATAAGCTAATAAGCAGAAGAAAATATTTTAAAACTTCCATGTGATTTTAAAATGTACCTAGGAAACATAAAGAATACTCAAAACTCAATAATAAAATAATACCCACCTCAATTAAAGATTTGGAAAAAGGTCTGGACACTACACCAAATATTTGTAGTTACAAAATTTTCCAGTGGCTCAGCAATAAAGAATCTGCCTGCCAAGGCAGGATACGCCAGTTTGATCCCTGGATCAGGAAGATTCCCTAGAGAAGGAAATAGCAACCTACTCCAATATTCTTGCCTGGAGAATTTCATGGACAGAGGAGTCTGATGGGCTACAATCCATGGGGTTGCAAAGAGTCAAACACTACTGAGTGACTCAACAACAATAACAAGTTTATGAAAAGCCTCTTGACGGTATTAGTCATAAGAGAAATACAATTTAAAAATAAAACTGTAATGAGACAGAACTACATACTTAGTAAAATGTGTAAAATTTTAACTATCTGACCACACCAACTGTTTCTGAGAATGTGGAGGAATTGGAAATTTCATACAGCACAGAAAGAAATATAAAATGGTGCAATCATTTTGGAAAACAGTTTCACACTTTTTTAAAAATTTAAACCATAAACATAGCACATTATCCTGGCATCTTATGTATTTACTAAGAGAAATAAAAGCACGTGTCAATTCAAAGATCCACACACAAGTGTTAATAGATGCTTTCCTGGTAATAGACAAAATCTTGTAACAACTCAAATGTCCATTAACAAATGAAAAGATAAACAAAGAGCCATGTTCATACAGTGGCACACTATTCAGCAATATAAAGGAATAAGCTATTGAAGCATGTTACATGTATACATTTTCAAATAATCAATCCAAGTGAAAATATGCAAACAGAAAAAAGTACATGTTCTATGATTCCACTTACAGAAGATATCAGGATATTTACAAGAAGATTTCGTGAAGCTTATCAATAGTTGTATGTGAAATTAAGGGAAATAAGAGATGGCTTGTAGGGATTACCAAGGTTCATGATAAAAATTTGCGGGGGAGGTGCTGATGAACATGTTCATTATTGTGTATGTGGTAATGGTGTCATGAATATATATTTATGTCAAAATATCAAATCATACCCTTAAAAATATGGGCTTCCTAGGTGGCACTAGTGGTAAAGAACCTGCCTGCCAATAAAGGAGACATAAGAGATGTGGATTCGATCCCTGGGTTGGGAAGATACCCTGGAGGAGGGCACCGGCAACCCACTCCAGTATTCTTGCCTGGAGAATCCCATGGACAGAGGAGACTAGGGGGCTACAGTCCATAGGGTCACAAAGAGTAGGACATGATTGAAGCAACTTAGCATGCATTCTTAAAAATATGTAGTTTAATGCATGCTAATTATTCCTAAATAAAGCTATTTTTTAAATTATTTTAAAAACACACAATATAGCACTATTTTATACAAATCATATTGGCAAAAAGTTAAAACACAGAAAATTCCATAATAATAGAAATATTTATATTGTATTATTGGTCAACAGACTAGAAGTTCCAATAAGAGCAAGAATCTTTTTGTTTTTATCACTGATTTATTCCTAGGTCCTAGAATAGTGCTCAGCATATAATTTATACTTCATAAATATTAATTTAATACTTGAATAACTGAATGAAGCTTTCAACAGCATATTTTTGACACTATATGTTAGAGTCGACAGTACTCATTTCACAAGAGCCAATAATTTCATTTATCTTGTACTTGCGCAAATACACCAAGAGACACATACAAAATCATTCACTAGCAGTATTGCAGTAAAAATCTCAAATGGTACAAATGTCTGTGATACATGACAACTTGATAGCATATTCATGCAGTGGAATTCTATAATATATTAAAGGAATTATTATAGAACCATGCAGCAGTATGGATGAATCTCAAAAACATAAAATGTATGGGTGAAAAAGGCGGTAACAAAAGAAATTTGCAGTATGATGTCAATGACATAAAGTTAAGAAGAATCCCTGATACACTGGTTTTACTATTAAGGTAGCAAAACAATTGCAAAACCGTTATATAACAAGTCAAAATTCAGAATTGTAATTACTCTCAGGGTAAAAAGGAATAGGATGTGAGAAAAAGCACACAGTCATGTTCTATCCATGTAGCTGCAAGTTTTAAGCTTCAGTTATTATTTGTCATACATTATTTATCTGCATTGTATGTATTATTTTGTACATATAAAATATTCCATTAAAGTAAAAATCATTTTGAAACATAGTCAGGAAATGGGAAAATGGGGGGGTGGGGGCTGTGTGTGTAACAGCCCCTAGAGTGAGACAGTATGGCTGACTGTGTTCCTGAGTGTGGGAGAGCAGTGGGGGTGTGAAGGGCTAAAGTGAGAGGGTGTTAATTGCCCTGCCAACACTCACATTAACTTCTCTCTTTTTCCCAAGGTGCTTTTGGAATATTTCAGAGAACATTCTTTTCTGTTTATCTTTTTCCTGAGGGTAATTATCAGGTTCCTTTGCTCCGAGGGCCAGGGATATGTGAGAGGAATAGGAAGCAGACTATCCTCTGTACAGGTCTTTAATTAATCCCTTTGTATTCACCCACTGCTGGAATTTCAACAGGCAGAGGAACTCACTCAGTCAACACAAGAATGTTTCTGGTTCCCTCTCTAGAAAGGTTGAAGTTTTCTGTCCCATATTTTCTATCATTAACACTCTTAACTGAACTGAACTGATCTCTTTTCTTGCACAATTTCATTGAAATCTAATTTTCTTTGATATCTCTACTTCTCTTTATACAATATTCTTAAAAAATTCATACCCTACATATTTAAGAGAATCACGAGCAAGAGAAGCAAAAAACACATATATTCAGTCTGCCTTTTTGAACTGAATTTCCATATTTATTTTCCATTGTAAATACATATATAAGGAAAAATACCAAATATAAATAGGCAGAATGTTTTGAATAATTAGCTGTTTGCAAAATTGGCTGTATAAAGCAGCCATTTTTAGATATTGCTTTCTACTGTGTAACTTACCATAAGATGACACTAAGATCAGTTTTGGTTTCTTAAATCAATGATTCAAATAATTTTTTTTCCTGATATATTAAGAAGAGTATCTGTCTAACTAAACACAGCATGTGAGAAAACCTTAATCTTTACCAACTGAAGGAGAGTGAGAAAATACATAAATCAAGTTTGTACAAACACCTAGTAGCTTAAGATTTGTAAATGACCAGAATGGCTTCCAGCTGACAAAGAGATGATGTTCTATATTTTTTCAGTGAAGTACCAACATTTTGATTGAGTTGCTCTGAATCTGAACGCTCAGTAAAAGTCATAGTTAAGTAAGTTATACTGAAGCACGATGTGGATGGGCACCATGCCCTGAAAAGTAGTATTAATATACACATTAGAGTGGAAATGATGTTAAAGATATGGTTCTCTTTATTTTCCAAATTATTTTTAAACAGTTCTTTAAGGCATCTTCTTATATAAAACTGAGGCCTTTGTTACCCAGGTTATGCATATCTAAGTCTAATCAAATGATTTATGTCCTTGGCAATTGTGTGAACAAAAATACAAGTATCTTTCTTTTTGAATTTTAAGTTAAAACTAAAATAGCGATCTTGTATATAATCCACTGAACTCCCAGACAAAGTCTGCTTAAGAGTGGTGTCAACAGAATGGCACAATGCCATGGTACTTAATAAAATGTGTATTTTGAGATATAAGAAGTGAATTTTAGTTCTGAATTCAACTTTGAGATATAAAACTCAAATTCAAAATGAAGTTCTTAACTCAGGTTGAGTTACAGATTCATTTTTATACCTGTATTACAATAAGTTACTTGAACTCTCTATCTTAATTTTGTCATCAGTACAATGGTTAGTCCCTTAAAGAGAACACCTACTTGCTTGGATTACTGTGAGGATCAAATTAAACACATTGAAAAGTATTCTACAAACTTTATAAATGTTATATATGTAATATGATATGTTGTTTGATTAATGTTTGCTCATGCTAATGGAAAATCCTAGATTGTATAGTATGAAGATTTTCTAAGTACATAGTAACTAATGAAAGTATGATGCACCGTAATATTTCTTGGTAATTCTCTAACACTCCAAAGTTAGCACAGCACTTTTACACTCATTTGATCTTCCCAATCTTTTGCAACTTTTCTGGGTCTACCAGGTGTCCTCAATATTTCTTTTCTCTCATCACAATCAAATAATAATAACAACTATGTAAGTTACTGTATCTTTAATGCCTTCTTATAATCTCTATAATCTCTACATTTTATGATACAGTTCCAGAAAATGTAAGGTTATTCCATATAAACTCTCCTGAATGTAATTGGAGAAGTCCAAATAAATGCCTACAGTGAAGAGGGGAATAGCTTTAGTTTTCTACTGACACATTTACAAATTACCACAAATTTATAATTTATAAAATGTGAATTTATTATCTCACAGTTATTTAAACCAGAAGTTCATGTACATGTCACTCAGTCATGTCTGACTCTTAGGGACCCCATGAACTGTGCCCACCAGGCTCCTAGGCCCATGGAATTTTCCAGAATATTGAAGTGGGTTGCCATTCCCTTTTCTAGGGGATCTTCCCAACCCAGGGACCAAACCCATGTCTCTTGTATCTCCTACATTGGCAGATGGATTCTTTACCACTACACCATCTGGGAAGCCCCAAAAGTATCTTACTAGCCTCAAATCAAGGTGAAAACATGGCTAAGCTTTCCTGGTTGGTGACTCTGGTGAAGCATCTACTTTCAAATTTATGCAAACTGTTGGCAGAATTTAGTTCCAAGCAGCTGGAGGACAGAGATGCCTGTTTCCTTGAAGGATGTACACTGGGTCATTTTCAACTTCTAGATACCAAGTCCTTGACTTATGGCCCCCATAATCTTAAAAACCAGCAACAGTGGGTTGAGTTCTCCTCATACCTCATCTCTCTTATCTTCTCTTCCTCTGACTCCTCTACTTCTTCTTTCATTTTTAAAGGACCACATAATGATCCAAGATAATCTTTATATTGTAAAGTCAGCTTATTAGATCCATAATTATATCTTCAAAGTCCATTTGATCATATATCATACTATATTCACAGGTATTTCACATAAATGGGTTGAAGATTAAGGCTCATTTTACTAAAAAAAATAGGACAACCTAAAATAGATAAATAACCATTTATAAGACAAGAAAATATTTTTTATAATTTTAATATTCTACAAAATATTCATATGAAAATGTTTATGTACTCTGATTTTAAAGAAGGTATTTCTTTAATAAAATATGAAAAATGGCAGTTCTGAAAGGCCAATCAATATAATTTTATTATTCTTGAGGTATATGAAAACAAGACTTTTTGCTATAATATGTCCCTAAACTGTACTTTTTCTGTGGTCTACCTTTTGCCTCTTTCATTACATTCTGGAAAACTTATTTTTATTTTCAGTGTTTTGGTTAATATGACTTAGGTCAAACACTGGCAGAACTCAAAAGGTGTCTTAGATTTTATTTTCAAACAATATGTGGACTAAACATACAATAGATTTATCACTTCACCATAAAAATAATGAAATTTTGCCATTTGCAACAACATGATGGGCCTTGAAGATATCATGTTTTGTGAAATAAGTCAGAAAGAGAAAGACAAATACTGCATGTTATTACTTATATGTGGAATCTAAAAAATAAAACAGACACATGAATATAACAAGAAAAAGAGACTCACCAGTTTAGAGAACAGATTAGTTGTTACCTGTAGCGAGAGGGGTGCAGGGAGGGAAAAAGAGGGATAGTAGACTAAAAGGACAAACAACTATGTATAAAATAAGCTACAAGGTTTTACTGTACAGAACAAGGAATATAATCAATATTTTAAAATAACTTTAAATGGAATATAATCTATGAAAACTTTGAATTACTGTGTTGCACACCTGAAACAGGGGCTTCACTGGTGGCTCAGATGAAAGAATCTGTCTGCAATGCAGGACACCTGGGTTCGATCCCTAGTTCAGGAAGATTCCTTAGAGAAGGGAATGGCAACTCACTTCAGTATTCTTGCCTGGAGAATCCAATGGACAGAGGAGCCTGGTGGCCTATAGTCCACGAGGTCACAAAGAGTAGGACACAACTGAGTGACTAAGCACAAACACTTAAAAATAATATTGCAAATCAATTGAACCTCAATAAAATTATAAATCAACCCATTCCCTTATTATAAGTAATGAAAGACAGATATTAATATTGGAATATATAAAATATCATCAGGAGGACTGACTAACACTGAATTTGGAGTAAGGAATTTACCTCTATGGTAAATCCGGCAGTAACTGGCCAAGTCACTATTGATAGATCATTTATTTTTTCAACATGCACATATTCTTTTCTCTGCTTTGTAAAATATTGCTGAATGAGTTGTCTTTATGCTTTACATATTTTGGGCTAATTGCTCTAATCATAGCAATATAGAATTTTTGTTAGAAGGAACAATTTGAGATGACCACAACCTGGTTCAAATACTGGCTCTACTATTTATGAGCTAAGTGACCTTGGATATTATTTAACCTCCTGATGCTTCAGATTCTTTATAATGCACAGTACAGAAAATTACAGAAAATTAATATTTAATTTCGATGAAGATGTTAAAGAATCTTAGAATTCTTAGAATTTGGCACATAGAAAATATTCTTTTTAATTTTTTTATTTTATATTGGAGTATAGTTGACTTACAATGTTGTGTTAGTTTCAGGTATACAGCAAAGTGATTCAGTCATAAACATATACATACCTCTTTTTTCATATTTTTTCTGATATAGGTTACTACAGAGTATTGAGCAGAGTTCTCTACTGTACACTAGGTCCATGTAGATTATCTATTCTATATATAGTAGTGCATGGATGCTCAGTGGTGTTTGGCTCTTTGTGACCCCATGGACTTTATTCTGCCAGGCTCCTCTGTTCATGGAACTTTCCAGGCAAGAATAGTGGTGTGTGCTTCCATTTTCTACTCCAAGGGATCTTCCTGACCCAGGGATCAAACCCATGACTCTTGCATCTCCTACACTGGCAGGTGAATTTTTTACCACTCTGTCACCTGGGAAGCCACAAACAGTAGGATGTATATTTTAATCTCAACCTGCTAGTTTATTCCTCCCTGCTACTTTCTCCCTTTGGTAATCATCATTTCCAAGTCTTTGAGCTGCTTCTGTTTTGTACATGAGGTCACCTATAATTTTCTAGATTTCACATAGAAGTGATATCATATTTGTCTTTCTCTGTCTTACTTCACTTAGTATGATAACCTCCAAGTCCATACATGTTGCTGAAAATAGCATTATTTCATTTTTAATGACTAAATAATATTCCATTGTGTATATGTATCACATCTTTATTCATTCATCCGTCAATAGACATCTATGTTGCTTCCATGTCTTGGCTATTGTAAATAGTGCTGCAATGAACATTGCAAGCATGCAGTCTCTCAGTCATGTCTGACTCTTTGGAACGTAGCCTACCAGGTTCCTCTGCCTATGAGACTTTTCAGGCAAGAATACTGAAGTGGGTTGCCGTTTTCCTCCTCCAAGGAATCTTTTTGACCCAGGGATTGAGCCCATGTCTCTTTTGTCTCCTGCATTGCAGGTGGATTCTCAACTCACTGAGCCATTGGGGAGGAATGTGTATATATTTTTGAATTATGGTTTTCTCTGGCCCAGGATTATGGTTGTTGAATCATATCTATTCTTAGTTTTTTAAGAAACCATCAGATAGCTACAACTGTTCTAAAATGATTAGTGGCATATGTTGTTGTTGCTGTTCAGTCGCTAAATCGTGTCCTATACTTTGTAATTCTATGGACAGCAGAACACCAGGCTTTCCTCTCCTTCACTATCTCCTGGTGTTGCAGAAACCAGTACTTGAGAAACCAAGCACCACACTTGGAGAGTTGGAGAACTCAGGTTTATTATGCCGGTGGTCCCAGAGGAATTAACACTCCAAGCTCTAAGCCCCAAACAAAGGGGTTATGGAGTTTTATACACAGACAGGCATGATTAAGTGGGTTTGCAGAGACTGGGCAATTACAAAGAGCAGGACAAGTGAGATAAGCTCCAGTTCCTAGTATTGTGAGTCCCCACTTTCTGAGACTACGTGACCTACATGATCCAGACTTTGCAAGGAGCAAGCTGAGTTACAGAGGCAAAAGGAGCAGGAAGTTACGTAAAATTTTAACTTTTCCTCTTCACTGGAATGTGCTCAAACTCATGTCCATTGAGTCGATGATACCTTCCAACCATTTCATCTTCTGTAGTCCCCTTCCCACCTGCCCACATACTGACATATGATTACCTATAAGTTTCCGATTTCTTAGTGTACTATTTATGATCTTCCATAATTTGATTATATCTTATTTTTCAGACCTAAAATTCCAATCTTCTGGACAACTTCTCCCAAACACACATATCTCTCTGCTGAAACAATTATTTTGTGACCAACAGGTTTATTTTGCACCTTCAGTTCAGTTCAGTCGCTCAGTCGTGTCCGACTCTCCGCGACCCCATGAATCACAGCACGCCAGGCCTCCCTGTCCATCACCAACTCCCGGAGTACACTCAAACTCATGTCCACAGAGTCGGTGATGCCATCCAGCCATCTCATTCTCCGTCGTCCCCTTCTCCTCCCGCCCCCAACCTTTCCCAGCATCAGAGTCTTTTCCAGTGAGTCAACTCGTCTCATGAGGTGGCCAAAGTATTGCAGTTTCAGCTTTAGCATCAGTCCCTCCAATGAACATCCAGGATTGATCTCCTTTAGAATGGACTGGTTGGATCTCCTTGCAGTATAAGGGACTCTCAAGAGTCTTCTCCAACACCACAGTTCAAAAGCATCAATTCTTCGGCGATCAGCTTTCTTCACAGTCCAACTCTCACATCCATACATGACCACGGGAAAAACCATTGCCTTGACTAGACGGACCTTGGTCGGCAAAGTAATGTCTCTGCTTTTTAATATACTATCAAGGTTGGTCATAACTTTCCTTCCAAGGAGCAAGCGTCTTTTAATTTCATGGCTGCAATCAGCATCTGCAGTGATTTTGGAGCCCAAAAAAACAAAGTCTGACACTGTTTCCACTGTTTTTCCATCTATTTCCCATGAAGTGATGGGACCAGATGCCATGATCTTTGTTTTCTGAATGTTGAGCTTCAAGCCAACCTTTTCACTCTCCTCTTTCACTTTCATCAAGAGGCTTTTGAGTTCCTCTTCACTTTCTGCCATAAGGGTAGTGTCATCTGCATATCTGAGGTTATTGATATTTCTCCCAGCAATCTTGATTCCAGCTTGTGCTTCTTCCAGCCCAGCGTTCCTCATGATGTACTCTGCATATAAGTTAAATAAGCAAGGTGACAATATACAACCTTGACGCACTCCTTTTCCTATTTGGAACCAGTCTGTCGTTCCATGACCGGTTCTAACTGTTGCTTCCTGACCTGCATACAGGTTTCTCAAGAGGCAGGTCAGGTGGTCTGGGATTCCCATCTCTTTCAGAATGTTCCACAGTTTTTTGTGATCCACACAGTCAAAGGCTTTGGCATAGTCAATGAAGCAGAAATAGATGTTTTTCTGAAACTCTCTTGCTTTCTCCATGATCCAGCGGATGTTGGCAATTTGATCTCTGGTGCCTCTGCCTTTTCTAAAACCTGCTTGAACATCTGGGAGTTCACGGTTCACATATTGCTGAAGCCTGGCTTGGAGAATTTTGAGCATGACTTTACTAGCGTGTGAGATGAGTGCAATTGTGCGGTAGTTTGAGCATTCTTTGGCATTGCCTTTCTTTGGGATTGGAATGAAGACTGACCTCTTCCAGTCCTGTGGCCACTGCTGAGTTTTCCAAATCTGCTGGCATATTGAGTGCAGCACTTTCACAGCATCATCTTTCAAGACTTGAAATAGCTCAACTGGAATTCCATCACCACCACTAGCTTTGTTCGTAGTGATGCTTTCTAAGGCCCACTTGACTTCACATTCCAAGATGTCTGGCTCTAGGTCAGTGATCACATTATCGTGACTATCTTGGTCGTGAAGATCTTTTTTGTACAGTTCTTCTGTGTATTCCTGCCACCTCTTCTTAATATCTTCTGCTTCTGTTAGGTCCATACCATTTCTGTCCTTTATCGAGCCCATCTTTGCGTGAAAAGTTCCCTTGGAATCTCTAATTTTCTTGAAGAGGTCTCTTGTTTTTCCTATTCTGTTGTTTTCCTCTATTTCTTTGCATTGATCACTGAGGAAGGCTTTCTTATCTCTCCTTGCTATTCTTTGGAACTCTGCATTCAGATGCTTATATCTTTCCTTTTCTCCTTTGCTTTTCGCCTCTCTTCTTTTTACAGCTATTTGTAAGGCCTCCTCAGACAGCCATTTCGCTCTTTTGCATTTCTTTTCCATGGGGATGGTCTTGGTCCCTGTCTCCTGTACAATGTCACGAACCTCCGTCCAGAGTTCATCAGGCACTCTATCAATCAGATCTAGTCCCTTAAATCTATTTCTCACTTCCACTGCATAATCATAAGGGATTTGATTGAGGTCATATCTGAATGGTCTAGTGGTTTTCCCTACTTTCTTCAATTTAAGTCTGAACTTCGCAATAAGGAGTTCATGATCTGAGCCACAGTCAGCTCCTGGTCTTGTTTTCGCTAACTGTATACAGCTTCTCCATCTTTGGTTGCAAAGAATATAATCAATCTGATTTCGGTGTTGACCATCTGGTGATGTCCATGTGTAGAGTCTTCTCTTGTGTTGTTGGAAGAGGGTGTTTGCTATGACCAGTGCATTCTCTTGACAAAACTCTATTAGCCTTTGCCCTGCTTCATTCCGTGCTCCAAGGCCAAATTTGCCAGTTACTCCAGGTGTTTCTTGACTTCCTACTTTTGCATTCCAGTCCCCTATAATGAAAAGGACATCTTTTTTGGGTGTTAGTTCTAAAAGGTCTTGTAGGTCTTCATAGAACCGATTAACTTCGGCTTCTTCAGCATTACTGGTTGGGGCATAGGCCTGGATTACTGTAATATTGAATGGTTTGCCTTGGAAACGAACAGAAATCATCCTGTCATTTTTAAGATTGCATCCAAGTACTGCATTTCGGACTCTTTTGTTGACCATGATGGCTACTCCATTTCTTCTAAGGGATTCCTGCCCACAGTAGTAGATATAATGGTCATCCGAGTTAAATTCACCCATTCCAGACCATTTTAATTCACTGATTCCTAGAATGTCGACGTTCACTCTTGCCATCTCCTGTTTGACCACTTCCAATTTGCCTTGATTCATGGACCTAACGTTCCAGGTTCCTATGCAATATTGCTCTTTACAGCACCGGACCTTGCCGGCCCCGGCGGCGCAGACGCGACGCGAGAGACGCCGGCCCCGGCGGCGCAGACGCGACGCGAGAGACGCCGGCCCCGGCGGCGCAGACGCGACGCGAGAGACGCCGGCCCCGGCGGCGCAGACGCGACGCGAGAGACGCCGGCCCCGGCGGCGCAGACGCGACGCGAGAGACGCCGGCCCCGGCGGCGCAGACGCGACGCGAGAGACGCCGGCCCCGGCGCAACGAGCCACGCAAAGAGGTGCGGCCGTGAGGAGCTACCCCACGCCTGAGGCCAGGGCCGGCGGCCGAGAGGAGCTACCCCACGTCCAACAGGCGGTGGCTGCGCGGGCGCAGGAGGGCCGAGAGGAGCTACTCTGCGTTCAAGGTCAGGAGGGGGGCCTTGAGGAGATACCCCTCGTCCAAGGTAAGGTACAGCAGCTGCACTTTGCTGGAGCGGCTGTGAAGAGATTTTCCACGACCAAGGTAAGAGAAACCGAAATAAGACGGTAGGTATTGCTAGGGGGCACCAGAGGGCAGACAAACTGAAATCATAATCACAGGAAACTAGCTGATCTAATCACATGGACCACAGCCGAATGTGGTCCCCTGGAGAAGGGAATGGCAAACCACTTCAGTATACTTGCCTTGAGAACCCCGTGAACAGTAACAAAGGGCAAAATGATAGGATACTGAATGAGGAATTCCCCAGGTCGGTAGGTGCCCAGTATGCTACTGGAGCTCAGTGGAGAAATAACTATAGAAGGAATAAAGGGATGGAGCAAAAGCAAAACCAATACCCAGTTGTGGATGTGACCAATGATTTTGCACCTTAAAATACCTTTAAAATGTCTGGTTTGTTTTTTCATTACCTATACTAGCATGATGGATGGCCCTCCCTCAATCTTTCTACATGTTCAGTTGTTCTCACTCTGCAAAGCCCTATTCACAGTATTAAAACAGGTTTATTATCACTTGTGGATGCCTAATATTTATGTCTACAAATCATTTGACAAATGTATACTGTGTTACTTTCAATACAGCTGTAATTTCCTAAAGATAATGTTTTAGCTTCTACATATTCATTACTATGCTGTTATCTAAAATAATTCTGTGGGCTTATTTACTGAACACAGACATTATAATTTAATTAAAAACTGAAAATACACTCTTACTGAATTTGATATTATGCTACAAATTAAATGAAATTATAATACAAATTGGTAGTTCTCTATTATTCCTTTGTAATTTTACAGAACAAAAGCATGCATTTTCAATGTAATCATGGCAGAGACACTTTAAGGTAATGACATTATATTGTTTATTTAATTTGAGAAATATGAATACATAATGATTCCCGGAACTTTTTAACATAACAGAAATACAATTAAAAGTTCAAAACAGTCTTCAAAAGAATAAAAATGTATTTTCTAAGACAGTTTATAGGTGGTGTGTGTTTTTTTTTAATTCTAATTTTGGTAAATATCTGAAGAAATGAAAATTGAAACATTTTTCTCTTACCTATAACAAAGACTTTTAACACAAGTACCAGGTTGCATATTAGCCATTTTTATCATGAGTTTATCATAAATAGAAAGATTAACTGAAGAAGTGAATAAATAAGTAAAACTAAAATATTGCATAGGAACCAGGAATGTTTGGAGAAGGAAATGGCAACCCACTCCAGTGTTCTTGCCTGGAGAATCCCAGGGACGGAGGGGCCTGGTGGGCTTCCGTCTGTGGGGTCACACAGAGTCGGACATGACTGAAGGGACTCAGCAGCAGCACCAGGAATGTTAGGTCCATGAATAATCAAGGCAAATTTTAAGTGGTCAAAGAGGAGATGGCAAGTGTACATGTCGACACTCTAGGAATCAGAGAACTAAAATGGACTGGAATGGGTAAATTTAACTCGATGACCATTATATCTACTACTGTGGGCAAGAATCCCTTAGAAGAAAAGGAGTAGCCATCATGGTCAACAAAAGAGTCCAAAATGCAGTACTTGGATGCAATCTCAAAAGTGACAGAATGATCTCTATTCATTTCCCAGGCAAACCATTCAATATCACAGTGATTCAAGCCTATGCCCCAACCAGTAACACTGAAGAAGCTGAAGTTGAATGGTTCTATGAAGACCGACAAGACTTTTTTAGAACTAACACCCAAAAAGATGTCCTTTTCATTATAGGGGACTGGAATGCAAAAGTAGGAAGTCAAGAAACACTTGGAGTAACAGGCAAATTTGGTCTTGGATTAAGGAATGAAGCAGGGCAAAGGCTAATAGAGTTTTACCAAGTGAACGCACTGGTCATAACAAACACCCTCTTCCAACAATATAAGAGAAGACTCTGCACATGGACATCACCAGATGGTCAACACTGAAATCAGATTGATTAAATTCTTTGCAGCCAAAGATGGAGAAGCTCTATTCAGTCAGCAAAAACAAGATCAGGAGCTGACTGTGGCTCAGATCATGAACTCCTTATTGCCAAATTCAGACTGATTGAAGAAAGTAAGGAAAACCACTAGACCATTCAGGTATGACATAAATCAAATCCCTTATGATTATACAGTGGAAGTGAGAAATAGATTTAAGGGACTAGATATGATAGACAGAGTGTCTGATGAACTGTGGACGGAGGTTTGTGACATTGTACAGGAGACAGGGAGCAAGACCATCCCCATTGAAAAGAAATGCAAAAAAGCAAAATGGCTGTCTGAGGAGGCCTTACAAATAGCTGTGAAAAGAAGAGAAGTGAAAAGCAAAGGAGAAAAGGAAAGATATTCCCATCTGAATGCAGAGTTCCAAAGAATAGCAAGGAGATAAGAAAGCCTTCCTCAGCAATCAATGCAAAGAAATAGAGGAAAACAACAGAATGGGAAAGACTAGAGATCTCTTCAAGAAAATTAGAGATACCAAGGGAACATTTCATGCAAAGATGGTCTCGATATAGGACAGAAATGGTATGGACCTAACAGAAGCAGAAGATATTAAGAGGAGGTGGCAAGAATACACAGAAGAACTGTACGAAAAAGATCTTCACAACCAAGATCATCATGATGGTGTGTGTGATCACTCACCTAGAGTCAGACATCTTGGAATGTGAAGTCTAGTGGGCCTTAGAAAGTATCACTACGAACAAAGCTAGTAGAGGTGATAGAATTCCAGTTGAGCTGTTTCAAATCCCTAAAGATGATGCTGTGAAAGAGCCGCACTCAATATGCCAGCAAATTTGGAAAACTCAGCAGTGGCTACAGGACTGGAAAAATTCAGTTTTCATTCCAATCCCAAAGAAAGGTAATGCCAAAGAATGTTGAACTACCACACAATAGCACTCATCTCACACACTAGTAATGTTCAAAATTCTCCAAGCCAGGTTTCAGAAATACATGAACCGTGAACTTCCAGATGTACAAGCTGGTTTTAGAAAAGGCAGAGGAACCAGAGATCAAATTGCCAACATCTGCTGGATCATGGAAAAAGCAAGAAAGTTCCAGATAAACATCTATTTCCGCTTCATTGACTATGCCAAAGCCTTTGACTCTGTGGATCACAATAAACTGTGGAAAATTCTGAAAGAGATGGGAATACCAGACCACCTGACCTACCTCTCAAGAGACTTATATAGGTCAGGAAGCAAGTTAGGACTACACAGGCAACAACAGACTGGTTCCAAATAAGAAAAGGCGTAGGGCAAGGCTGTATATTGTCACCCTACTTTTTAACTTATATGAAGAGTACATCATGAGGAACGCTGGGCTGGAAGAAGCACAAGCTGGAATCAAGATTGCCGGGAGAAATATCAATAATCTCAGATATGCAGATGACACCACCCTTATGGCAGAAAGTGAAGAGGAACTCAAAAGCCTCTTGATGAAAGTGAAAGAGGAGAGTGAAAAGGTTGGCTTGAAGCTCAGCATTCAAAAAACAAAGATCATGGCATCTGGTCCCATCACTTCATGGGAAATAGATGGAAAAACAGTGGAAATTAAAACAGTGAAATTAAAATTAAACAGTGAAATTAAAAAACGCTTACTCCTTGGACAGAAAGTTACGACCAACCTAGATAGCATATTAAAAAGCAGAGACATTACTTTGCCAACAAAGGTCCGTCTAGTCAAGGCTATGGTTTTTCCAGTGGTCATGTATGGATGTGAGAGTTGGACTGTGAAGAAAGCTGATTGCCGAAGAATCAATGCTTTGAACTGTGGTGTTGGAGAAGACTCTTGAGAGTCCCTTGGACTGCAAGGAGATCCAACCAGTCCATTCTAAAGGAGATCAATCCTGGGTGTTCATTGGAAGGACTGATGCTGAGGCTGAAACTCCAATACTTTGGCCACCTCATGCGACGAGTTGACTCACTGGAAAAGACCCTGATGCTGGGAAATATTGAGGGAAGGAGGAGAAGGGGACAACAGAGGATGAATGGTTGGATGGCATCACTGACTCAGTGGATATGGCTTTGGCTGGACCCTTGGATTTGGTTATGGACAGGGAGGCCTGGCATGCTGCCTTTCATGGGGTTGCAAAGAGTTGGACACGACTGAGCGACTGAACTGAACTGAAAATTTGTTTGAAGATTTAATTTATTCTATTAATTTAAAATATTATAACATCCCCCATCATAGACTAACTTGGACACAGTCTTTCTTAGTCAAAAGGCTCAATAATATATCAAAGAAAAGAATAGGTTTTCTCCTGTTGTTTTCTTTTAACAGTCAGTCAAATAGAAGCTAATATTTAAATTAATACTTTTGGAGATGCCGGTATATTAAAGACTCATTACTATAAAAGTGCAAGCATGTCTCTGCAGGAGATATGGTAGATTTTATTGTTCTGTGTTTAAGGTATAAATGACCTGCTTTTCTCAAGTATAGCTTTTATCCACCAAATACGAACTTTTTTTTTTTTTTAAACCTGTAGCAAATGGTCCTGAAAAGGCAAAAAAAATGGGTTATAAGGAATTAATACAAATCTCTTTTTCTTGGGCACATATTTGAAGGAATTATCTGTATGGTGGCATTATTTTAAGTAAGAAGGTGTGTGTTGAGTTGTGATTCTGCAATGCATTAGCTATGTCATCTTAGGTAACAGAGAGTATCCACTAGTTCTTTTTGAATCTGTTTCCTCAAAAGTAAAAAAGAAAAAGCTACCTAACCTGCTGGGTTGTTGTGAGGTGTAAATGCAAAATCATTTAATCATTCATCTTTTATTTAGTGTGTATTTTGAGTACTATGTTGAAAGCTGTGGAAAGAGATGTAAAAGATACATTTCTGGCTCTGAAAGTTTTCAGTTCTACTCAGGAAAAGGGAGAGACATATATATGATTAGAATTAATGTGATAAATGGTAATGGAAGAATCAAGCTTAGGATGTAATGGAAATCAAGAGAAGGGCTAAATTTAGCCTGGGGCAGGGTAGGGGAGTATTCTAAAAAGTATATTGAGATGCGAAAACAAATAAGGAAGTGAGGGGGTAGAGACAAACAAAGGGAACTGTTTGTATAAGAGAACTGTTGTGAGAGAGTGCATTGTATTTTGAAAAAGCTAAAAGTAAATCAAAAAAACTATTTTCAGTTAAAAATTAGGATAGTTGATTACAGAGAGCAAGGTTGTCTAAAGATGCTAAAAATCTTGTGTGACGTCCTAAAGGATTTATATCTTTGTCGGAAGTCAATGGAGAGACACTAAAGAACATTCAGAAGGGTGAGATTTGCATTTTGAAAAGATACATATGTTCTTATTAAATGCTCAATCATGCTTATATAAATGATAATCTCTTTGGTGAACCTCAATTCATAGACTTGCAAAAAATTAAAGTTAATTAAAGAATGGACCCATGACACTGCCCCTTTAGCCTAAACATTTACCAGTCACATTTTGTCATGTTTGACTAACTACTAAGGGACAAACATTAAGCTCTACGAACCATAACATATCAAGAAAGTTTTATGGCATGCCTCTGGCAAACTTCAGGACCTATACAAAACTTCAGCAAATTTTGTCTTCTTTAAAAAAAAAATATTTGGGTTGTTTTCATCATTTGGCTATCATAGACAAGGCTGTTATAAACATTGTTGTGCTATAAACATCAAATGTCTGCTTGAGTCCTTGATCTCAATTCTTTGAGGTACATACCTATAATTGGAGTTGATGGATCATATGGTAATTCTTTAAGATGTTAATGAACGATCATTCTGTTTTCCACAGTAACTGCATCATTTTGCATCCCCACCAGCAATGCATGGAATTCCATTTTACCACATCCTCACAATATTTTTAATTTTCTATCTTTTTGATAAATTATCTTAATATATGTAAAGTGATATTTCATAGTATTAATAGTTGATTTTCATGTCGCTAGTGATTAGTGATATTAAGCATCTTTTCATGTGTTTATTGACCAATTGCACATCTTCTCTGGAGAAATGATTATTTAGGTTCTGTGCCCATTTTTGTTCAAATTGGTTTTTATTGCTCATGCTAAGTTGTTCAGTTCAGCCACTCAGTCGTGTCTGACTCTTTGTGACTGCAGCATGCCAGGCTTCCCTGTCCAACACCAACTCCCGGAGTTTGCTCAAACTCATGTCCATCAAGGCAGTGATGCCATCCAACAATCTCATCCTGTGTCGTCCCCTTCTCCTCCTGCCTTCAATCTTTTCCAGCATCAGGGTCATTTACAATGAATCTGTTCCTCACATCAAGTGGCCAAAGTTTTGGAGTTTCAGCTTCAGCATCAGTCCTTCTGTTGCAGGAAGGGGGGACACCTTCCAGGGCCCGAAGCTGGGCTTTTGTCTAACACTCAGAAATGAATTATCTGAAGAGACACATATGCTGACAAAGCAAGAGATTTTATTGAGAAAGGGCACCTGGGTGGAGAGCAGTAGGGTAAGGGAACCTTGGAGAATAGCTCTGACACATGGCTTGCAGTCTTGGGTTTTGTGGTGATGGGATTAGTTTCCAGGTTGTCTTTAGCCAATCATTCTGACTCAGAGTTCTTCCTGGTGGTGAACACCTTGTTCAGCCAAGATGAATGCCTGAGAGGAAAATTCTGGGAGGTGGTCAGACATGTGGTATCTCCTTTTGACCTTTCCAGAGCTCTTCCACTTGAAGGAAGCTTATTAGTTCCGTATTCCTTACCAGGACCTCCTGTCATAAAACAACTCATGCAAATGGTTACTATGGTGACTGGCCAGGGTAGGCAGTTTCAATCAGTGTGCTTCCCCTTAACACTTCCAATGAATATTCAGGACTGATTCACTTTAGGATTGCCTGGTTTGATCTCCTTACCGTCCAAGGGAGTCTCAAGAGTCTTTTCCAACACCATAGTTCAAAAGCATCAGTTCTTTGGCACTCAGCTTTCTTTGTAGTCCATTTCTCACATTCATACACTACTACTGGAAAAACTATAGCTTTAACTAGACGCATCTTTGTCAGGTAAGCAATGAATAGACCTTTGTCAGCGAAGTAATGTCTCTGCTTTATAATAGGCTGTCTAGGTTGGTCATAGTTTTTCTTCCAAGGAGCAAGTCTTTTAATTTCATGGCTGCAGTCACCACCTATAGTGATTTTGTAGCCCAAGAAAATAGTCTGCCACTATTTCCATTGTTTCCCCATCTATTTGCCATGAAGTGATGGGACCAGACGTTATAATCTTAGTTCTTTGAATGTTGAGTTTTAAGACAGCTTTTTCACTCTCCTCTTTCACTTTCATCAAGAGGTTTTTTAGTTCCTCTTTGGGTGGTGTCATCTGTGTATCTGAGGTTACTGATATTTCTCTCGGCAATCTTGATTCAGCTTGTGCTTCATCCAGTCCAGCATTTTGGATGACGTACTCTACATATAAGTTAAATAACCAGGGTGAGAATATACAGCCTTGACGTACTCCTTTCCCAATTTGGAACTAGTCTGTCCCATGTCCAGTTCTAACTGTTGCTTCTTGACCTGCATACAGACTTCTCAGGAGGCAGATAAAGTGGTCTAGTAAGATAGTTACGATAACGTGATCACTGACCTAGAGCCAGACATCTTGGAATGTGAAGTCAAATGGGCCTTAGAAAGCATCACTACGAACAAAGCTAGTGGAGGTAATGGAATTCCAGTTGAGCTATTTCAAATCTTGAAAGATGATGCTCTGAAAGTGCTTCACTCAATATGCCAGCAAATTTGGAAAACTCAGCAGTGGCCACAGGACTGGAAATGGTCAGTCTTCATTCCAATCCCAAAGAATGGCAATACCAAAGAATGCTCAAACTACTGCAGAGTGGCACTCATCTCACATACTGGTAAAGTCATGCTCAAAATTCTCCAAGCCAGGCTTCAGCAATATGTGAACCGTGAACTTCCAGATGTTCAAGCAGGTTTTAGAAAAGGCAGAGGAACCAGAGATCAAATTGCCAACATCTGCTGGATCATGGAGAAAGCAAGAGAGTTCCAGAAAACCATCTATTTCTTCTTCATTGACTATGCCAAAGCCTTTGACTGTGTGGATCACAATAAACTGTGGAACATTCTGAAAGAGATGGGAATCCCAGACCACCTGACCTGCCTCTTGAGAAACCTGTATGCAGGTCAGGAAGCAACAGTCAGAACTGTACATGGAACAGACTGGCTCCAAATAGGAAAAGGAGTACGTCAAGGCTGTATATTGTCACCTTGCTTATTTAACATATATGCAGAGTACATCATGAGGAACGCTGGGCTGGAAGAAGCACAAGCTGGAATCGGGATTGTTGGGAGAAATATCAATAACCTCAGCTATGCAGATGACACCACCCTTATGGCAGAAAGTGAAGAGGAACTCAAAAGCCTCTTGATGAAAGTGAAAGAGGAGAGTGAAAAGGTTGGCTTGAAGCTCAACATTCAGAAAACAAAGATCATGGCATCTGGTCCCATCACTTCATGGGAAATAGATGGAGAGACAGTGGAAACAGTGTCAGAATTTATTTTGGGGGGCTCCAAAATCACTGCGGATGCTGACTGCAGCCATGAAATTAAAAGACGCTTACTCCTTGAAAGGAAAGTTATGACCAACCTTGATAGTATATTAAAAAGCAGAGACATTACTTTGCCAATAAAGGTCTGTCTAGTCAAGGCTATGGTTTTTCCCATGGTCATGTATGGATGTGAGAGTTGGACTGTGAAGAAAGCTGATCGCCGAAGAATCGATGCTTTTGAACTGTGGTGCTGGAGAATACTCTTGAGAATCCCTTGGACTGCAAGGAGATCCAACCAGTCCATTCTAAAGGAGATCAATCCTGGTTGTTCATTGGAAGGACTGATGCTAAAGCTGAAACTCCAGTACTTTGGCCACCTCATGCGAAGAGTTGACTCACTGGAAAAGACTGATGCTGGGAAAGGTTGGGGGCGGGAGGAGAAGGGGACGACAGAGAATGAGATGGCTGGATAGAATCACCGACTCTGTGGACATGAGTTTGAGTGAACTTCGGGAGTTGGTGATGGACTGGGAGGCCTGGCGTGCTGTGATTCATGGGGTTGCAGAGAGTCGGACACGACTGAGCGACTGAACTGAACTGAACTGATTCCCATCTGTTGAAGAATTTTCCACAGTTTGGTAAGTTTTTATTATAGATATTAATCTCCTATCATCTATGTGATTTGCAAAGAATTTTTTTCTCATTCTATGGTTTGCCTTTCGATCATCCTAATAGTCTCTTTGAAGGACATACAGTTTAAATTTTGACAAAGTCCACTTTACCTTATTTTGGTCATTGCTGCCTGCAACAGGCATATTATTACACAATATATTGGTGTATCATCCAAACAGTTTTGCTTACAGAAAAACACATACTAGTTTTGAACAACTATGTACTCTCAGAGGAGGAGAATGAGTTCACTTAACAGAATTATTATGTACTTTAAAAGCTAAAATGTTTTGAATTAGTCTTAGGTCTTGGTATCTCAGATTCCATAACTTAAATTCACCCATTAAATAGCTATATGTATACTCCCTCGGAGTTGTTAGGTCTTGCCTCTCAAAGGGCATATCAGGGAGTATTTATCCTAAAATACATTTCAGCATCTAATTTGAAGATTTAAAAATCAGTTAGTACATCACTTTGTATTTAGATTAAGTTTTAAAAATGTAGAAGGAAACTTCCCCACTGCCTTGTAAAGAAATCTTAGGACAGATTTCTAGTCAACCTTCCAGATTATCTTTGCGTTCATTGTTTTGATTAGGCTATTTTACATCCCTAAATAGACAGAACTTAACTTCGAGAAAAACAGAGTGCTATGCAAATAATTCTTGTCCAAAGAGATGCAAAAATCTCTCTCTTGTGGAGGTTCAGTTGATTTCCTTTAAACACTGTAGAAAAAAACCAGCTTGCCTCTATTAAGAAAATTCATTTCAGGATATCTAATGCCTATAAAAGTGTCTACTTTGTGGATTCTTGATAAAACCAGTTACAACATTTTTCTGCCTCCTTTATTAATTAATGAGTTAAAGAAAATCTTTGACACATATTTATTTTACATTTTTATGAGAACCATGACTTGGAACATTTATAGAAGTATTGCTTAATAACCTGTACTCCTAAAATAGTTATTTTTAAAACTACTCAATGTGATTTTTTTAGAGAAGTAAATGCATCCTTTAAAAGTCAGCTTGCTTTAATATTTTTTCTGTGCCATTTTAAAATTCTTGTCCATATAACATACATATTTTAAAGCCCAATTCAAGTCTCTTCAAGATTAATTTAAATTTTTTGTATTCTCCTGAACTCAGAGCCCTTATGCATCAAGAATTTACTCAATAATTTATCTTGAGTAATATTGGGATGTATTTGTCTTCAGATACCGTTTAACTTTTCAAACATTAATCAATGTAAGTCTAAAGTTCTTAAATATTGGGACTTTGCATCATCCAAAACATAAGGCTTTATACAGAATAGGATTTATATATTTGATCTGATTTGCTGATTTAATTAATTCCCACAATGTTTGGTAAAGTCTAAAAGTATACTTCATATCATATTAATCAAAGAGTCTCAATTAATTTTTCTATTAATTAATGACATAAACACTTAGGGTTCAAAAAAGTAGTGCTAACCATCAAAATTATATGGAATGGACCTCAATAGATGACCAAGAATGTCTTCTTGACTTGTTTTTCCTTAGTCTGAAAAGTGAGTGCTTAGTCTCTCAGTCGTGTCTGACTCTGTGCAACCCCATGAACTGCATCCTGCCAGGCTTCTCTGTCCATAGGGATTCTCCAGGCAAGAATACTGGAGTGGGTTGCCAATCCCTTCTCCAGGGATCTTCCCAACCCATCTGAGCTACCAGGGAAGCCCTCCTTAGTCTGGCTTAGGCATTTTAAAATTTACTTTACCCTTTCTCCAGCTTCATTCCCACAAAACCTATAGATTCTAAGCTTGACTATAGATCAATTTTTCTCAACCTTTTCAATTTTGCTTCCCAGGAGAAAATTTTAACTTAATTTAAATTCTCACTGAGTGTAAAAAAGTATTAAAGAATGAGATTTTGTCATGTAAGGTTGAGAGTTTTGGAGGGCCAAAATATATGTAATATCTAAACTTTTTTTTTTTTCCTTCCCTCAAAGCCAAGATTTACACCCTTGGTGACAATACCACCTCCACTGAGAATGCATGCTACATGTTTTTCAACATTGTGGAAAGTTCTAATATAGTTTCAGAAGATGACTTGAACTTTTTAAAAAAATGGCGTGTTTATGAAGACCCAAATCTCTATCATATATATGATTTAAATTTACACATTATTATGCTAACATATCTTTTTTCTTCTAACATATCTTTTATCTCATTTTTTAATGACCCTGACTTTGCCAACAAAGGTCTGTCTAGTTAAAGCTATGGTTTTTCCAGTAGTCATGTATAAATGTGAAAGTTGGACTATAAAGAAAGCTGAGTACTGAAGAACTGATGTTTTTGAACTGTGGTGTCGGAGAAGACTCTTGAGAGTCCCTTGGACTGCAAGGAGATCCAACCAGTCCATCCTAAAGGAAATAAGTCCTGAATATTCATTGGAAGCACTGATGCTGAAGCTAAAACTCCAAAACTTTGGCCACCTGATTCAAAGAACTGATTAATTGGAAAAGATCCTGATGTTGGGAAAGATTGAAGGTGGGAGGAGAAGGGTACGACAGAGGATGAGCTGGTTGGATGGCATCACTGCCTCAATGGACACAAGTTTGAGCAAGCTCTGGGAGTTGATGATGGACAGGGAAGCCTGGGATACTGTAGTCCATGGGGTCGCAAAGAGTCGGACAGGACTGAGCAACTGAACTGAATTGATCACTTCTTTAACATTGTCATTTTTCCTCTCTTGCTATATATTTTAAACATTTATATAAACATTTCTAAAGGAATTATTTATTTGTGAAGTTCCATTCTCAAGGAACATGCATAGTACAGATGGTCCTATGTTTGTATAGTTCTGTGTGCACAAATGCCAACAATCATGGTTTAGTTAAAAATAAAAAATAAAAAAAAGTCACCCAAAAACAAGGTTCAAATTTCATTTACCCTGTTGTAATAGCTCTGAGTAATTACATAAAGTAAAACTCAATGCTTGCTCTTGGGGCCACAAATCACTATTAAATAATAGATGCACATCATGATTATAGATGATTAATCACATCACTTTTTCAAAGTCTATCAATGACTGGCCACTGTGCTGAAGGTATTCAGTTCACAGTAAAAGTATAGCTGTGCTGCCTCCTTTTTCCCAGAGAAACTCACAAGACATTTCACAACATGAATAATCAAAAGAGGGAATTGGCCAGTAAAGGTGAAATTACAGCAAAGAAATGAAAAATGATAATGCTGGAAGTGAAACTGAGATTCAAAGTAAACGGAGTGACAAGAAACAGATATCTGACTAAGATTGCTGATTGCTGACATCATCACAGTTCAAGATATTCTACAAAAGCAATGAGGGAAACAGTGAAGGTGAACTGAGGGGCCTAATGAAAGAAAACAATTGTGAAGTAAGGAAAAGACTTTGAGAGGAAGTGACAATATCAAAAAAGCTTCAAATGAAAGCAACTCAGAGATATTTCAGAACACTGTGCAAAGTTCCCTAAAACTTTGGAGGTGGTGTCAAACTTAAAATGGAGGATGACAATCCTCCAAGGCATAGAAAAGATATCTTTATCATGTTATACCAGGAGAAGAAGCACATACTGTTCAAAGTATTCTTGATAATATTTTATAAACATAAAACCCTTTTAAGTCTCATTTAAAAGTTACAGTGCACTAAATACATACTAGTTTTACTATATTTTTATTTCCCTATACATTTACAGCCATCAGTAAGAAAGTTTTAATGTTTTGATAAAAATATTTAGAAGACATAGTATTTTCCCCTATTGATTACTACGATTGATTTGCAGAGATTTAGCTTTCATGTCATTTTTACCTTTATATGCAACCCAACAAAGTGAGAACTGCCTACACTGAAACTTGATGCCATTCATTCACCAAGTTCCAAAGTCTGATGACATAACTTATTTATATTATTTAGTGTAAATAACTCCTGATATTGCACATGTTCAGTTCAGTTCAGTCGCTCAGTTGTGTCCAACTCTCCGCGACCCCATGAATCACAGCACGCCAGGCCTCCCTGTCCATCACCAACTCACGGAGTTCACTCAAACTCATGTCCACAGAGTCGGTGATTCTATCCAGCCATCTCATTCTCTGTCGTCCCCTTCTCCTCCCGCCCCCAACCTTTCCCAGCATCAGAGTCTTTTCCAGTGAGTCAACTCTTCGCATGAGGTGGCCAAAGTATTGCAGTTTCAGCTTTAGCATCAATCCTTCCAATGAACACCCAGGATTGATCTCCTTTAGAATGGACTGGTTGGATCTCCTTGCAGTCCAAGGGACTCTCAAGAGTCTTCTCCAACACCACAGTTCAAAAGCATCAATTCTTCGGCGATCAGCTTTCTTCACAGTCCAACTCTCACATCCATACATGACCACGGGAAAAACCATAGCCTTGACTAGACAGACCTTGGTTGGCAAAGTAATGTCTCTGCTCTTTAATATACTATCAAGGTTGGTCATAACTTTCCTTCCAAGGAGTAAGCGTCTTTTAATTTCATGGCTGCAATCAGCATCTGCAGTGATTTTAGGGAACACCATATCTTTCTAAAGCCATTGGTTAGGTAGCTCTCTGAAAGAGATGGAGTTACTGGAGGTGTTTTCTGCATTTTTGTCCCCATTTACTTCCTTTGCTTATGAATGGGCACTAAAATATGGTTGGTAGCCACCTACTTCTTTCACTTGATCTACTAGTTGATTGGTTGTTATGATTTCCCTCTCAAGACATCTCACCTCTTTTCTTCTACTGAGGCTGTTCTGGATGATAGAACTTTTACAAGCAAAAATAGCAGCTGCTAGAAAAGAAACAAAAGAAAGAGCATCAGTTACTAGAAACAGAAATGCCTAATATCTCCTGTTCCATTGCTATTTTCCAAGTAGAGCTTCTGACCTATTTGTCACCTAAGCACTTGTTATAAAACATTAGGCATAATATGGGATTCTGTTTCTAAATTATAGATGACTTTCATATATGGTTTTTGTGTAAAAAGACAACCGGTTAAAATGAACATGTAATTATTTTCTTTCCCTGCAGGATCAAAAAGAAAAAGGAGAAATCTTTTAGTAAGAGTAAGAAATATTTTAGCTCTCAATCTGAGTCCCCTTGGATAATTTATAGTAAAATGATTTAAAAGCTTTCAAAATAATTTTGTGTCTATGTGCCTGCACACATGGGGCTTGTAAAAACTAAAATCATATAAAGTTATCTGAATTCAATTTCATGATAGCACTATTCTGTTTATACTTAGCAAATGATTTCCTAAAATATTAATAATATGCATTAGGATTATTATAGTATATTCATTAGCTATATTGGAATCTTTATTCAGAATTCACTTAAATGTTGTTCAGTCATTAGTATGGATGATCAATGAGTAGGCAATTTGTTAAAACCTAAATATTCCAAGTCAGAAGGACTTGAGTGGAACTGAGGAACCCATTATTTAAATAAATGTCTTGAATAACTCTGATGATAGTGAACTGAGGACTAAATTTTAAGAAATATGTAAAAATAGGTCTGTCATTAATTTAGTGCAATGTGAATCAAAGACAGTCTAATGAAGGTGGCAATGTATAGTTTATGGAATTAGATTGCTTGACTTCAACATTAATTCCTTCACTTACAAAATGTGTGATCTTAGTTAAGCCAGAAACTGTGCCTCAGATCCCTTACCTGTAAAATGGAAAGTAGAACAGAACAAGTTTTGTAAGGATGATGTGAAATAATTCTTCTAAGGATTTAACATGGTGACTGACACAGAGGAAGTGCTTAAAAACAGTTAATTCATATTGATTTTCTCTCTTTTCTCCACAGGTTCTACAGATCACCTTGTTGTTCTCCAAAGTTCTAATCTCATGTGAGAATGTTCCGTAAGATACCCTCATGTCATAGCCAGTCTCTTCTATTTTTATTCTATTTGAATTTTAAGAGATTTTGAATTCTGGACTTTCTATAGCATATCCTTTTAAACATATCCCTGGACTTTCCTGGTGGGTCAGACAATAAAGAATCTGACTGCAATGCAGGAGACCCAGGTTCAATCCCTGGGTTGGGAAGATCCCCTGGAGAAGGAAATTGCAACCCACTCCAGTATTCTTGCCTGGAGAATACCATGGACACAGTGGGTAGAAGGCTATAGTTCATGGGGTTCCAAAGAGTTGGACATGACTGTGCAAGTAACCCAACACAACAATAACATGACTGGTTGACTATTATGTAGGAAAGCTGCCCTTATTTAATTGAGTATCTGTGCATCTCCTTGTGGCTCTCACTACTTCCTTAGTTCTGCCAAAGATGTGGCTGTGGGGTGGGAAGATTGTCTTCTCATTGGAGTCAAGGCTAAAAGGTTTTTTTGGTTTTTTTTTTTTCCATTAAACTAAGTTAACACTATTAAGTGGTCCCATTACTGCAAAAACCTGTAATTATATTGGCACACTCTGTAGGCAGATGTGAAGAAGGAAACGGCAACCCACTCCAGTATTCTTGCCTGGGAAATACCATGGGCAGAGGAACCTAGTAGGCTACAGTCCATGGGGTTGCAAGAGCTGGACATGACTTAGTGACAAAACCATAGGCACATGTATAGACAGCATACTGCTCCTTCATGATCTTTTTGGTGCTTAAGTTCATATGTGAGGCATATTTCAAAGAAAAGGAAAGGGTTTAAATGATCATGACCAATGACATCCCCCAAATTCAGTAATCAGATACTTTACCCTTCCTCCCACAGAAATAATGAATAAAGAGAGGCAGAAGGAACAGACATGGTTCTCTGGCAAAGTCCTTCCTGATGGAAATGCAAAGAGATGGGAGTGAACAGGACTAATCAATATCCATTGTGGTAATGTGCAGCAAGTACAGAGGCAAGGCCCATCAGGGACTGAAAAGCTGACATAAAATGCAAATTTGAATATAATGTATCTGGTCCTTTGCACCACACCACTACAACTGGCTATACTTGCTACTTTCTAAACATGGAATGATGCAAACTTGCATCTTTGAAATTGAAATGTTGGAGTCCTTGTTGCAATATAGATGAGTTTTACTACACTTTCCTAACAGTTGGTCAATGGCAAACTGACTGGTAGTATACAGTTTATAAAGCATAATAATGGAGTAAAGTAATTAGTATTTAATAATGTAAATACTAGTTACAAAGCCAAAATTAATAATTCTATATACTGTGAAAGATATCTGGATTTTCCTACAGCCACTGTATATACTGCCTCAGTACCTTCACTTGGACCTCTGTCTTTCCCTCCAACCCTCAGGATATCTGAAACCAGCAGGAACTAAATGTTCAACAGGTGTGCATGATACATTTGCTACATATTTTGAATATTCCCTCTTAATATTAGTTTTTTTTTTTCCCCCAGTCAGTACCATTGCAGGATGAAACATTAATTAGATGCAACAGTCCATGTTAGTGAAGTGACACAAGCCAAATTCAAGGAGCTCACCAAAGAAACAAAACAATGACTGGGAAAATAATTATTTAGCAATACATATTAACAGAGAATGCACTGGTCATATCAACAGAAGGAATCACTAATATTTTCTGCCAATTCAGTCTACTAGATCTCTAGCCCTTTCCCCTTCCTACTATTCCAAATAGTCCTTTGCCTAAAGAAGTCAACTGGTTCTAGACAAAAGGGCCATTTTGTAAGCTCAGGACTGAGTTGAAAAGCAGAAGCATCCCCTTCACACTGCAGCATAAAAACAGGTCTCCAGAATACAAAAAATAATTTAGGATGTGCTTTCCCTAAGGGATGTGTGTGCATATGATGGCTTATGATTTATTAACACAGTAGAATGCTTTGTCAATCTTCGATGATCTAACACTTGAAAAATTATTTCTGAATGGAAAATTGACATGTATGATGTTTGAGATTATACCTATGTGAAAGTTAGACAATTCTTATACACTTTTCCCATTAGTGGTTACAAAATTTTACAAGGTTATTATTTAATTAGATCATGCTTAGATCATGCCCTGAGATTCTTGACACAGCTTTACTTAGGACTTCCCTGGTAGCTCAGCTGGTAAAGAATCCGCCTGCAATGCAGGAGACTCCAGTTTGATTCCTGGGATGGGAAGATCCCCTGGAGAAGGGAACAGCTACCTAACTCCAGTACTCTGGCCTGGAGAATTCCATGGACTCTATAGTCCATGGGTCACAAAGAGTCGTACACAACTCAATGACTTTCACACTCAGACACCTTTACTTAAAACATACAAATTTAATTCTGTCTTCATACATTAATTTTGAAAATGTAAAAAAAAATACAGAGAATATACAATAATATGTTAATGTATTATTGTTTATGGTTTGTATATATGTATAACATATGTAAAAGAAATCAAACATTACTAATCACGTTGAAATCTTTATTATTTCCTCTGTTCTCAGGGATACCTACAATAGTAAATATAGCTTGCTATTTTCCAAAATACATTACATTTTTCATACTTATTGGTGTCTATAAACAATGATAATATTATGTTGCATATGTTACTCATATAAATCATACTTGACCTGTAATTTCAACCTATTATGCTGATGTATTTAAATCATTTCATTTATTTCAGAAATTGATAATAATTAATTTCTTCCTTTTCTATTAAGAAACATCTAGGCAGTTTTTCTGATTTTCCTATCACTAGCATTTATACAAAAGTTTCTTTCTATACAAATGACACATTCTCTAAAGTATCTACAGAGTATGAGTTTTTTCCACAATTATTAAATTTTGAATTATATTGCAGTTTTTTTGATCCTTTCATTAACTCAAATTCAACTTGATTAAAAAAGCAACAAATATTTTCCCACTTTCTCCAAAATAAGCACAATATATTTGCTTTATAATTTTTTTATTACAGATACTTCCCTGTATGCCAAGTATAAAAATTTCAATTATCCTATAATTATCCACTAACAAAGCAGGCACAGTATTCTGGGAAAGGGTTAAGTATAGACAAAAACAAATATTTAGGTTTCAGTGCAGTTCAGTCACTCAGTCGTGTCTGTCTCTTTGCGACCCCATGAACCACAGCACTCCAGGCCTCCGTGTCCGTCACCAACTCCCGGAGTCCACCCAAATCCATGTCCATCGAGTCAATGATGCCATCCAACCATCTCATCCTCTGTCGTCCCCTTCTCCTCATGCCCTTAATCTTTCCCAGCATCAGGGTCTTTTCCAATGAGTCAACTCTTTGCATGAGATGGCCAAAGTATTGGAGTTTCAGCCTCAACATCAGTCCTTCCAATGAACACCCAGGACTGATCTCCTTTAGGATGGACTGGTTGGATTTCCTTGCAGTTTAGATGAGAATCAAAATAGGATTATATTTGTCAGGTGTCTATTGTTATAAGTAATCCTGTATCATCTTCATATAGTGTCAGAGATAGGATGGTTAGAAGCTGTGCATAAAAGTCTTCATGAAGATTGTTTTATTTGAGGTTCTCCCTTACTTATAGAGGTGCTAGTACCTTGATTTCTCAACCCAAAATAAGGATAGGGGCAGGGTAGTAAATTGGTGATAGAACCTGGAATTCCAATTTGTGTTACCTTAGCCCCATGAGGCAGAGAAGGCAATGGCAAGCCACTCCAGTACTCTTGCCTAGAAAATCCCATGGATGGAGGAACCTGGTAGGCTGCAGTCCATGGGATCGCTATGAGTTGGACATGACTGAGTGACTTCACTTTCACTTTTCACTTTCACACATTGGAGAAGAAAAGGGCGACCCACTCCAGTGTTCTTGCCTGGAGAATCCCAGGGACGGGGGAGCCTAGTAGGCTGCCGTCTATGGGGTCGCACAAAGTCAGACACGACTGAAGTGACTTAGCAGCAGCAGCAGCAGCAGCCCCATGAGGGTATTAGAATGTCTGCTAAGTCCCTCAGTCTCCATGTAGACTCTTCTGGAGGTGGCAGATGCTCTTAATGAAAATGTAGTCCTAGATGCTAGGCTTTCTTTTTTTCTTTACTCTCCCAGATCGTGGTCTGAACACTGTCATTGTCATCATAATCCTCCAATGCCTTCAAGTAGCTGTATTTTCATTTCCCTTGCTCTCCTGGTCCTCCTCAGTGAAAGACGTGGTTCAAATTATCTAGTCACACATTACTAGAAACAGAAGTCTTCTGTAATACTGGTGTTCAATTCCTTCCTACTTGAATTTTTCTTCACTCCTACTAAATTATACCCTAATCAAATTCCATTCTCAAAATTCTACCTCAGACAGATTCGTGACTGGTAGGGGCACCATGAGGATTTTGAATGAGTATGCAAAATAATCCCTTTATAAATATATTTTCAAGTACAGCTTCTCTCAACTCTTTACTCCCTATACGTACATATTATGATTTACATTTGAAGATGGAGACTAGTTACCTTCCCTTGAATCTGGGTTGGCTTTAGTTAGTTGCTAAGAAAATGATGTTACAAACGTGACTGTGGAGCTTCTGAGTCTAGGTCATAAGAATCATTGTAGTTCATGCCCAGGTCTTCAAGAATACTAGTTCTTGGGATGCTCTCTCAGAACCTAGCTACCATGAAATAAGACATGCAAGCCACATACAGTGAAGACATGGAGGTGATCTAGTCAACAACCCCACCTGAGCAATCGACTCCCAGCCAACATAACTGCAACTATGTGAGTGAGCCATTTTGAATATCTTGCCAAGACTAGCTGCGAGATGACTCATCACTCCTCTCTTCTCTCTCTTAATGAAAATGACTACATTTTCATTCAAAGCATCTGCCACCTTCAGAAGAGTCTACATGGAGACTGAGAAACTTAGCAGACCTTCTTCTAATAGTCTCATGGGGCTAAGGTAACACAAATTGGAATTCCAGGTTCTATCACCAAGTTACTACCCTGACCCTATCCTTATTTGGGGTTGGGAAATCAAGATACTAACACCTCCGTAAGAATGGTTTAGGCAAAATAAATGCCATTAAAAATGTTTAATGGTCTTCTCTGTCCTCTTTAAGAAAGGAAGAATGTTAAGGGGACTACAATAATTAAATTTTACTCAATTATTGGGCGACAATCGTTAGAAAAGACTGGAGAAAAGGCAAAAGGCCATATTATGCAGGGACCTGGATTAGTAATTTTAAGGAGCTCACATTTGTATAGAAGATAGGGAGATGTTGAAGGCCTTTAGTCTGAGAAACAGCATGGCCAAATTAGTCTTTAAATCAACTATCTCAGGTGTTATGTGGATAATAGATCTCAGATTGAAGTAGAAGACAGACAATACCTGTGACAGGGTTGAGTCCTTGCAATAAGGATCATTTGGCAGACATAAGATGGTCATCTGTATGATGACCAGGAAACAGGCCCTCACCTGACACCAAATCTGGACTTCCAACCTCCAGAACTAATAACAGAATGCCCAGTCTTCAGTTCATGGCTTCCCAGAAGAAAGACTGAAAATCCAGATTTCTTCAGAGAACTATGGCCATGTGGCTAAATTCTGGCTAGTGAGATGAGAGAAGAAATGATGTGCCTTAAAAGAGAAAGACTTGACCCAACCTTTTCCTCTGCCACTCAGACAGAAGATAAACTCAGGTCACAGAGTGACTGGAGGAGACTTGATTCTTAATGTGCAGAGCTGCTTGGAGAGAGAGAAAGTAACCCTCTCAACCACTACTATATGGATTTAAAAAAAAGTAAAAGAGAAAGAAATGGTTATGGTAAAGCAAGGGAAAGAAATCACTGTAATAATTTAGATCATATAAAATAAGATCTTGACCTAAGTATACATAGAGAAGTAGGAAGGACTTAAGAGATATTATGGAGAAAATTTAACAACATTTTTGATGGATTGAATGCAGGGATAAAGATGAGGGAGGAATCAAGTCTGACTTCCATTCTTCTTGCTCTGAAATGGAAAGAAAAATTTGCTAAAAATTTATATTATTGAGGGAAAATATAGGTTTGACTCACTGAGTTTGAAGTTCCTGTAAGAAATTAAGTTAGTGACATCCAGCAAATCTTGGCTATATAAATATGCATGGAGGAATTAGGACTGGAAATTCACTAATTCACTAAGCCATTAATGATTAAGTGGCTACCAGGCCCCAGGAATTACTCTAGGTGACGGATTTAGAGCAGAACACTTCCTTGTGGAAGAAGGGACAATAAAAGGGACAGACAGTAAATATTAATATAGTAAATAATAAATAGAGAATAATTAAGGTACTATTTTGATAGACTAGTTAGGAAGGGTAAGGGATCTAGATGGAAAAGACTTAAAAGCAAGCTCTTCATAAATTTCAAAGCAATTTTATACTCATTGTAAATATAGAAGATCAACTTCAATTAGATACGTAAATATCAAATATTTTCTCATGTAGGACACAATATATAAGGAGTTTCATGGACTTTCTAAAAAGGAGGAATGCTGTATGAATTGCTATGTACATATGATGTGGCCTACAATATTGTCAAACTGACTCATGGAACTATAAGAAAGCTTTAATATAAAACAAATGACTAACAAAAACAATAAAGAAAAATGTGCAGTTTTATTTGAGTATTTTTTAAAGACAGAGGTAGTAGTAGATTATTGCTTACGTTTAGCTATAGCTTTTGTTCTTCAGTGGCATGTTCAGTAATTTTTGGCTTAACCCACTCCAGTATTCTTGCCTGGAGAATCCCATGGGCGGAGAAGCCTGGTAGGCTACAGTCCACGGGGTCGCAAAGAGTCAGACACGACTGAGCGACAGAACGGAACGGAATAAGCTTAAGAGTTCTCTACAAAGGAATAAGCTTCTCTTATAGAAAGTATGTTTTATATGTGCTAAAATCATCTGTTTTCATCTGTTATACAATTATCATCCATTTTTTACTTCAGATATTAAAATATTATCATCTTGTATCACGTTTTCATAGAATTTGCCTTATTAATTTCTTGTTACAAATGAAATTCCAGTACCATGAAATAAAGGGAAATATAGTTGAAAGGAAAAAATGTGCTTATGTAGGAGTTCTTGTACAGTCGTTAATATTGTGAACCATATATGAGATCAGAATAATTTTTATTCCCAGAAGAAAACATTGATGTCATTAAAAGAATAGCAGTTGATTTTGAAGTGATAAAAACTGACATGATGGTTTTCATATTTTGTGTTAAATATGAAGCTGTTAAATACAGCTTCCTGTACTCAAAATAATCATGCTGCACTGACTACCGAGAGGTGGAGATTTAAAAAATCCATAGAAGATATTTTGATAAGAGAGAAAAGCATGTGTAATAACAAACAATCAAACAATCATGTTGTATTAAGTACAGGTAATAACAGTGCACTATTATAACCACCAAGCTACTGTACCTCTAAAAGCTCATTTTTAAATTGTGCAATGATTTGAAAGGTTTGAAAATGGGTGCAAAATAAAATTTTCAACAATTTTTATTGTATGGATCACTGAAAAATATACTGATTTACCTTTGATAGATGGATAAAGAAACAAATTAAAAAGAGAAAAACAGTCTTAAACATGCTCTAGAAAGTTATTCCAAAGAGTGTCAGACATAACTCTGAATTTTTATCTATTACCTCAGTAGAAAAGTTCTGTTTTCTGTTTAGGCTAGGAAATAATGGAAATTTTTAACTGTGGTTGATTGTCAGGGTTATTATTAAACTAAAAACCCTCAAATAATTCCACTTTCTTTCTGTTATTCTACAGTCTCTTTTTTTAAAATACATTTCTTCAAAAGAAATTTTCAAATTTATTTTTCTTATCACTTTTCAAAGAAAAAAAAAGCCCCAAGTTATCATACACACATGCACACATATTCACAATATCAGAATAAAAGCAGGTAATACGATGCAAATCTTTAGGGATTATAACTTTGAAAAGTATTTGAATCCTAATAGAGATTTCTTTAATTAAAGAAGTCTTTGGTAAACATTTGTAGAGATTTTACACAGTGTGTGTCTGATGTCTCAAACAATTTATCCACTCTTTAATGTAGAATAAATGCTCATGTTTCCAGTTCACATACTGTAATTCTTAAGAAATATACCTTCTAGAAAAATCAACAGAAAACACAACTCAAGTCATATTAAAGGCATAATTGTATGAGAGAGTGGTTGTCAACTTGTCCCCATATTTTTATCTTATGGAAAACATTTACTTTTTCCAGCTACAAAAACAAAGCTTTTTGAGTACAGTTAAATGGCTCAGGGTATATGAGAGAGTTAGTTTGTCATTTACTCTCTCTCTGCTCCTGTAAGGCAGCTAGTCTGCCTCTTTTCTTGAGCTCTAGGAAACAAGTATTTTCCCATCCCACTGTCCATCCATCACTGAATTCTACTTCAGGCATAACCACAATCAGATTGACAAGGATATTATTTTTCTGGGAATGACTGTGTATGAGGAGCCGAAATTTCAGGTGTATAGGGTCACTACTGGAATATCTCATTTACAAGTTAAAAAAAAAAGCCTCTTCATTTATTTATGCATAGCATTTTCAGACGATCAAAAGCCCTAGATAGATTGAAAACACACGAATTCCTAACCAAATATATTATTTCAATAGACTAGTTAAAATGACAGTGCATATATGCATATATAATAGCTACAGACTGTGTGCTTTAAGAAAATACACATTGATAGTCTGCATTGCAAACTTTCTTTACAGCACTAAATATGGTGTTAGGTCCTCTGTAAATGACAGGAGACGATTTCAGGCACTACTTGTTTCATAATCCTTTATCTAGCTGACTACTTCTCTGCAGATGAAGATGCCAGCAAATGCTGAACTGGAATAGGAGAGTCAATCCTTGTTTGGTTAACAAATTCCTTGCAAAATATCTCCCCAAGCCCCCAGGAGCTGTAGTGATGTCATATCCGTTGTCCAGGTCTCCACACCTCTCTCAGCAGTTGCTCCCTTTATCTTTTTCTTGGGTCAAAACTTTTGAGGTGGGCTGGCTAGATAGCCGCGGGAGAGAGGGTAAATTGGGGCGGGAGGCTTGAAGGAGCTTCAGCACCTCGGTCAGCGCCCACTGCAGCTCAACCCACCCCTAGAGCTCCCGGACTCCCAGCTCTGAGAATGCCTGCGGAATGATCGCCCCCCAGGGCGGCTGCCGCTGCTGCCGCTACTGCTGTCGCTGCTGTTGCTACTGCTACCGCTCCTGCCACTGTCTCTGTCTCCACTCTGCTCTGACTGGCAGGCAGAAAGTGCAACTGACGAAGGAAAGGTCTCTGCAGTGAGAGTGGAGTGGCTACATAAAAGAGTAAAGAGGGGGCAAAAACGCAGATCAGAATGCAGGCGACGTCCAACCTACTCAATCTCCTGCTGCTGTCTTTGCTTGCTGGATTAGATCCTTCCAAGGTACGGGCAATATTTTAACTCTTGTTTGAAATAAATGTGCAATATGTAACAGACCGGCCAAAAATGCATTTAATTATGCAAAAAGAAAGAAAGAAAGAAAAGAAACATTAAAGACAGCTTTTCTAGCAATCCTGTGATGCCTGGCGTATCCCCACTGCTTAGAAGATAACAAGGTGAACTACCCGAGGAACAGCTCCTCAAGGTAGAGTCCTGGAGAGAGGGGGGAGGGACCAGGAGCGAATATAACGTGTATAGGCAGCGGGCAATGCGGCTCTCCGGAGAATTTAGCTTATTTGATATCCAAGAGCTTAACGTTCTTTTCTGAAGTCGGACGGGTAATGCAAAGGAGTTAGCAGTTAAAATAATGCGGTTTGTAATCATGTTTAGGAGATGTGAACCGTTTCTTTGTTGAAAGGAGAGCAGCGTTTTCCAGCTGATTCTGGTCAATAATACTCCCGTAGCAGACGTGCTGCGGTTTGTGTCCAAAACATTTGGGATGCTGCTTGTAACACGCACGGCAGAGCAGCAGAGCTCTACTCTCTGCCATAGCTGAGAGGCACTGGCAAAGGGGCTTGTGTTTGTTTCTATCTTTTCATTAAGGAAATTAGAGAGCACTGAGGAAGTTCTGATTATCAGTGTTAAGAAACAGGAAGTGAGAAACCTTTGAAACTAAGGAGTGGAATAGGAAGGCTGTTGTCCTCTCAGAGCTGTTGAACTCTGAAAATTATCCAGTACTGGCAATTAAAGTGAACACTAACCTCTTTTGATAAAAAGTCAGAAAATATGGAGAAATATTTTCAGCAGTATATAAGAAAAGTGTTGAGGATAAAGTGAGATAATTTGGGAGCATCAGCATTCTAATAAAATTGTAATTATCTGGAATAAGATATAAGACATCTAGTAAAAAGAGTAAGGAAATACAATTTAAAAAACTATTTTATTTAACTGGTTAAGAATAATTTGACACAATAGGAAAAATGATGTGATGTTACAAAGTTATATTTTTGAATAAAGTTATTTTAAAATAACCATGTAGTGCAGAGAAATTCTTTTCACAACTGAATAGAACTAAGAACTAAGCATAACCTAAGATTGTGGTTGACTGAATATTTCTAGGCCTAAATCAGTACATAGTGGAAATTTAGAATTGTGTCATACACACTTATAATTATTTCTGCACACTTTTCATATTTAAAGACCTGATGAGAATAAAATAATTTTCTTTAAAAGCTATGGTTATGCTGATATCGACACTGTGAAATTTTCATGCAGTGTATTGTCTTAATGATCTTAATGGAATATTTTATACACTAAGGTATAGCTTTAAAGCATTTTACATCCAGGTACAAAGTGCTGATTTTGCTTTCATATTTTTTAATCTTTTTTTTTTTTAAGTTTTTCTCTGGATTTATGGAAACACATTACTTTGCCACTCTCAATATATTATGTTCATTACAGCTCTGAATACATTCTATTATATAGTTCATTTGGAATATTCTTGGTAATACATTTTTAAAAAGCAAAGCTAATTACTGAGTTATTACATTAAAGAAATCACTAGACTTAAAGTTAACTTTGCAATTCTTTAAAATGATTTCATAATGCAGAATTTTACTAACAACTGCATGCTCATTTGATTTTTATGATATCTTTAATGTATAAATATCATTTCTGTACCCCATTCTTTCCCAAATTAAAAATATATAAAGAAGAGCTTGTGATAAATACTGAGATAAATCCTCTAAGTAAATGACCCATTTTTAGTCAACATGATCTTCTAGTATTGATAAATTTATTTCCATGTATTCAACAACAGAAAACTTTCCTTCAGACTTAATTCTGGCTGTTTGATAAAACAGAGCTGAGAAATCTAGGAAAGAAAAGGCATACATTAACTTTTCAAACTGTCCTTTTCAGTTTCTAGATACTGCAATACAGTGTGCAAAGAACACCAGATGGGTATTTGTTCTACACCGTATATGACAATATAGAGAATATTAAAATGCTCATAGCAAGTGATTTTAATGTTGCAAAGTCTTTAGACAGTAGACACATTTTGCTTTAAAAAAGTGAACATGTTATGTTTTATCAAACTATTAAGAATCAACAAACTATATCATCTCTCCTCCCCAAAATCACAAGTGGTACCACTGAATTCTCAGAATGATTGTCAATTAGGTTATGAAACAGAATTATATCAAATTTTACTTTTTTACTAACTATATATTTTAGATAATAAAATAATCATCCATAATGCAAATTGTTTGGTAAAATTGAAATTAAATTCTAATAATACAATAGCACACAAGACCAGTTTGTGGACAAATAAGTAAAAATTAAGTGATGAAACTTAAACATACAAAAATTCTAAATAGCTAATTTTTTAATATATTAACCTGTCAGGGCTGATAGATTTCAAAATCATATTTTTAAGTAAGTCCATTTACGTATTCTTCTCTATTATTACATTTTACGTTTATACTATATATAAATCATGCATGGATACACACAAACTTGCAAAACAGGAGAGCTATTAAAATGGAATAGACATTTTTTAGGTAGAGGATTATCACATATATTAAATATTGGAGAACTAAATTTTAGAACATGCTTATTATATATTAATTTATCTGGAACAAAAAGACCTTCTAATAGTACCAATACCATTTCATAGAAGACTATATTATATTTATGTTTATGATCGTTCTTCCTGAGATTGAAACTTACAGATCACATATGACTTTATAAAGTGCTTAGGTATCGCCATCTTATGGTAAGATAAATTACTTGAAAGTAAATTTTATATTTAAATTAAAAAAAATATTTATATTCATAGGATGAACTTACTTTTAGCATGCATTTACTTTCTTTTCTCTCATTTAATATACCAGAAAATTTGTAAGATTAGTATTTTCTTTCAGTAAAGCAAGCCAATTCAATACTAATCAATTATTTGTATTTTATATAGACAGATTATCAATTTTCCTCTCAAAAAAAAATCATGAGAATTATGTTTTCTTAATTAAAATCTTATTAAGAACTTTCCAGTTCCATTTAGAAAAACTCATGGGTGTTATCACTGCCTAGTTTAAGAGCTAGCACATAGTTTCGCCTGTAATGGAGTCTCTGAACTATAGGCAGTGTGCCAAATCATCATTCATTTAATAAATAAATAAAGGAAAACCTAAAGCTTGTAAGAATTCAATTATTGCGGAGAAAGGACTATTTCTGTGTAGGAAATTCCTGAGGGCGGCTGCTAGATGGCATCTCTGTGCTTTTAAACTGAAGGCACAAGAGTTTAGTAATGACCTTGATAGTAGGAGAGGGAACCTCTTTTTCTTTTACAAGAATATCTTTAGCAGACCATTATTTGAACATTATAACAAAACAGTAATCCCTTGAAACAGAACCATGAATTTCTCTGCAATGCTGAATTATAAAGAAAGGAGGTATAAACGTGACTGTGCAGATTTCAAACAGAACATTTATACCAGGTTCAGACACTTGGGGAACAGTTAAAAAGAGGTGACATGGGCATAGCCACACATTGCAGTGACTGTTAATACTTTAAAGCAGTCATACTTGTGTGATAAATATATTGCAATATTCCTATGCTTAGATTGAGAAGCATTCACTATATCCTTAACTAGAAATGATTTAAAGAATTTATTACCATGGTACTTGCTGACACCACAGACATAAACTGAAACAATGATTCAGCAATAATCTTCAACACTAAACTGCTTTTTCTCTCCGAAACAACTCGGCCCATTAGAACTCTTGCTTTGAATAAGACAGATGTGTTAAGCCATATAAACATGATAGGAAGAGAATTTCAATAATTATATTGTTATATCTTCATAACATATGATGTTATGTGCCTATGTAAAAGTGCCTTTGTATTTTGGTATTGCTAAAGAAAAGTATCAAAGATCTAAATTGGCTAGGGGTGGCTTTAGTACATAAATCTAGTTAAAGTTCATATTTTTGTAGCTTTTAAATGAAAATGATAGCAGCAAAAACAAGAGAAATAAACTGAGACCAGTATTAATTTGCTTTAAAAGTCACCTTTTAAAGGTGACTTAAAAATCTATCTTCTCCTGTAACTCCTGTTTGCCGGAAATATCCTCTATACAACAGGACCAGCTCATATTAGAAGAGAAAATACTAATCGATAGAATCTGGCAGGGACCTGAATTACATACCAATAAACTCTGATATGGTAAAAAGGTGAAAAGTTCAATACAGTCCATCTATGTTTTGAAAAAGTAAATGACTTCCTTACTCCCATTCTATCACATCCCTCTTAACACAATTAAACATTTATTTTGAAATGTAAATATTCTTTCTCACTCTTTCAGTAACTTGACAAGGTTACAATGGTACTGCTCTCCTTTATTTTTCTTTGAAAATTCTTAGTCTCTGTAATTTTCTAACAATTCTCTTTAGAAAATGAGTATTGTGATGACCCATTCTCTGTTGGGATGGAAAGCAGCACCAGAGTGAGAAACAAAGGGTCAAGATTCCAGACAAGACCCTCATTTTTCATCCCAACTTTGCCACTAACATGTATATATGTGTGTGTTTATTACATATGTGCTCATGCTCAGCTGCTAAGTTATGTTCTTCCCTTTGTGACCTCATGGACTGTAACTCATCAGGCTCCTCTGCTTATGGAATTTTCCAGGCAAGAATACTGAAGTGGGTTGCCATTTCCTATTTCAATTACATATATATAGTATAATAAATATACACACATATATAACTTTGCGAAGCTTTGATCTCAGTGCTCTCACCTGTAAAAATGAGAACTTGACATGTTCTTTTAATTTATATAGGAGTATAGTTGATTTACAGTGTTGTGTGTACGTTCTGTATATAAGCTCATTTGTATCATTTTTTTAGATTTCACATGTAGCTGATATCATATGATATTTGTCTTTTTCTAATTTCATTCAGTATATCACAATCCCTAGGTCCATCTATATTGTATCAAATGGCACTATTTCAGTCTTTTTAACAGCTGAGTAATATTCCATTGTATATATGTGTATATATTTTTTTATCCATTCCTCTTTGATGGACATTTTAGGTTACTTCCATGTCTTGGAGATGATAAATAATACTGCAATGAACTTTGGAGTGCATGTTTCTTTTCAAATTATAGCTTTCTATGGATATATGCCCTGGAGTGCATTTCTCTAATAATTAAGAATGTTGAGCACCTTTACATGTGCTTCTTGGCCATCTCTGTATGTCTTCTTTGGAAAAAAAAAAATGTCTGTTTGGATCTTCTGCCTATTTTTTGGATTGGGTTGTTTGTTTTTATGAAACTGACCTGCATGAGCTGTTTGTATATTTTGGAGCTTAAGCCCTTGTTGGTTGCTTCATTTACAAATATTTTCTCCTATTCTGTAGGTTGACTTTTTGTTTCACTTATGGTTTCCTTTGCTGTGGAAAAGTTCTAAGTTTAATAAGACTCTATTTTTATTTCCATTACCTAAAGGGTGGATCCAAAAAGATATATGATTTATGGCAAAGTGCATTCTCCCTATCTTTTCCTCTAAGAGTTTTATAGTATCTGGTCTTACATTTAGGTCTTTAATCCATTTTGAGTTTAAAATTTGTGTATGGTATTAGAGAATGTTCTAATTTTGTTTATTTACACACAGCTCTCTAGTTTTTCCCAGTACTACTTATTGAAGAGACTGTCTTGTCTCCATTGTATATCCTGTCTCCTTGTCATAGATTAATTGACCATAGATGTATGAGTTCATTTCTGGACTTTCCATCCTATTACATTGATCTATAAGTCTGTCTTTATACCAGTATCATATATATATATATATATATTTACTGCAGCTTTACAGTATAGTCTGAAGTCAGGGAGCCTGATTCCTCCAGTTCCATTTGTCTTTCTCAAGGTTCCTTTGGCTATTTGAGGTCTTTTGTGTTTTCTGGGCTCCAAAATCACTGCAGATGGTGATTGCAGCCATGACATTAAAAGATGCTTACTCCTTGGCAGGAAAGTTATAACCAACCTAGACAATATATTAAAAAGCAGAGACATTACTTTATCAACAAAGGTCTGAATAGTTAAGGCTATGGTTTTTCCAGGGGTCATGTATGAATGGGAGAGTTGGACTATAAAGAAAGCTGAGCATCAAAGAATTGATGCTTTTGAACTGTGGTGTTGGAGAAGACTCTTGAGAGTCCCTTGGACTGCAAGGAGATCCAACCAGTCCATTCTAAAGGAGATCAGTCCTGGGTGTTCACTGGTAGGGACTGATTTTGAAGCTGCAGCTCCAATACTTTGGCCACCTGATGCAAAAAGCTGACCCATTTGAAAAGACCTGATGTTGGGAAAGATTGAAGGCAGGAGGAGAAGGGAACGACAGAGGATGAGATGGTTGGATGACATCACCAACTCAATGGACGTGGTTTTGGTAGACTCCAGGAGTTGGTGATGGGCAGGGAGGCCTGGTGTGCTGCGGTTCATGGAGTCATAGAGTCAGACATGAATAAGCGACTGAACTGAACTGTGTCTTCATACAAATATGACACTATACACAGAGAATGCTATTAGAGCTCATCAATGAATTTGGTAAAGCTGTAGGATACAAAATTAATAAAAAGATATCTCTTGCATTTCTATACACTAACAATGAAAGATCATAAAGAGAAATTAAGGAAGCAATCCTATTCACTGTCATATCAAAAAGAATAAAACACCAAAGAATAAAACCACCTAAGGAAATGGCTAAAAAGCCTCTTGATGAAAGTGAAAGAGGAGAGTGAAAAGGTTGGCTTGAAGCTCAACATTCAGAAAAAAAAGATCATGGCATCTGGTCCCATCACTTCATGCCTAATAGATGGGGAAACAGTGGAAACAGTGTCAGACTTTGTTTTGCTGGGCTCCAAAATCACTGCGGATGCTGATTGCAGCCATGAAATTAAAAGACGCTTACTCCTTGGAAGGAAAGTTACGACCAACCTAGATAGTATATTAAAAAGCAGAGACATTACTTTGCCAACCAAGGTCCGTCTAGTCAAGGCTATGGTTTTTCCAGTGGTCATGTGTGGATGTGAGAGTTGGACTGTGAAGAAAGCTGATCGCCGAAGAATTGATGCTTTTGAACTGTGGTGCTGGAGAAGACTCTTGAGAGTCCCTTGGACTGCAAGGAGATCCAACCAGTCCATTCTGAAGGAGATCAATCCTGGCTGTTCATTGGAAGGACTGATGCTAAAGCTGAAACTGCAATACTTTGGCCACCTCATGCGACGAGTTGACTCACTGGAAAAGACTCTGATGCTGGGAAGGATTGGGGGCAGGAGAAGTGGACGACAGAGAATGAGATGGCTGGATAGCATCACTGACTCGATGGACATGAGTTTGGGTGAATTCCGGGAGTTGGTGATGGACAGGGAGACCTGGCATGCTGTGATTCATGGGGTTGCAAAGAGTCGGTCATGACTGAGCGACTGAACTGACTGACTGACTGAAGGAAATGGCAACCCACTCCAGTATTCTTGCCTGGAGAATCCCATGGACAGAGGAGCCTGGTGGGTTACAGTCCATGGGGTCGCAAAGAGTTGGACACGTCTGAGCGACTAACACACACAAGGAGGCGAAAGACTGGTACTCTGAAAACTATAAGACCCTGATGAAAGAAATTGAAGATGACATAAGGAGGTGGAAAGATATATTATGTTCTTGGATTTAAAGAATCAATATTATCAAAATGACTACACTGCCCAAAACAATCTGAAGATTCAATGCAATGTCCTATTAAATTATCAATGGCATTTTTTGCATTACTAGACAAAATATCTACATATCCTTGAAACTTCTTTGTTAAATTCTAGAATGGCCTCATACTATGGTCTTTATGTCTGTGCCCCCCTCCCCTTCCCACAAGTCATATGTTGAAACCTAATCCCAAGTTGATGATATGAAAATATGGTGCATTTGGGAGATGATGAGATCATTAACATGGAGTCCTCATGAATGAGATTAGAATTATTATGCAAGAGGCCACAGGGAGATAGTTCACTCTTTCAACCATGTGAGAATGTAAGAAGTCTGGGATCTGGAAGAAGGAACTCAACTGATCAGCTGTAACACTGATCTTGAACTTCCAGCCTTCAGAATTGTGAGAAGTAAGTATCTGTTTACAAGACGCCCAGTCTGGGTTATTTTGTTATAGTAGTCCAAACAGACTAAGATATTCTATTTAATAACGTGTGACCATTCATTAAAAATTAGCAGATTCTTTTGTAGAGTCTAGCTTGTAAGATCACTAATTTTGAGAGAACTGAGGGCTGCACTCTCTTGACCTAATCACCTCCTTAAGGCCCCATTTCCTTATATCATCACCTTGGGCATTAGGATATCAACTCATGAATTTAGGGAGAGAGAAACAGTCAGACCATAGCAATAATGGAGAAATGACCACTTCTATAAACAGAATTCTCTTTTCTCTTGGATTGTTTTCCACTTCCTCTGTTTATACTGGTTCCCTTGCTTTTCTCAATAGAGACTTTACTATAAACTCCTTATAAAGACTTGACCCTTGATTAGACACAATAACATTTCTCCTAATTTGCACATCCAAATAAAAGTCCACCTAAGTAATTTAAGAATTGATTTTTTCATATGAAGGGTAAAAATAGATGAGAACAATTATATAATATCTAGATAGACCCTATCCACGACCAACTAATATTTAAGAAATATAGTATTTCAAAAACACCTGCAAACCATACTGCAGTGAGGTTTAAAACACATATTACTTATACTGCAAGACATTCTGGAGAAAGGGGTATTCCAAGATACCGAAATAAAGTAAGATCAATTCGATCAACAGTGCCGATAATATAAATGGTGCTAATATTAATACAAATACTCAAAAATGTTTTCAAAAGAATATAATTTTCTGAAAGCACTTATCTTTTGTGCTTTAAAAACAAGGTGTTGTAAAGCATATATCACAAAGTTATATCTTCTGTCATTCTCATACCAAACTTTCAGAAGAATAAAAATAATTCCAGTAAAAGGGATCACAGATGCTGCTATGTTCTTGCTTTTGCCTCTCCCTGGAAAGCTCTATCCTTTTTCCCCATGTCAAAAATTTACCTATACTTTAAGATGCAACTTAATATGTCACTTCTTCCAGAAATCCTTTCCTGACACTCTCTGCACCCCAGGAGGAGGTAATCCTGATAAACTAATAACTCTTATAAGAAAAGAATCATGTTTTATTTATCTTTGCATCTACAGCCGCTGGCACTGTGTTTGACACAGAATAGGTGTTCAGTGAGCACAGAATAAATTTGATTTCTTCCCCTCCTAGATTTGTAAAACACCCTCTCCAATCACCCTTATTATACTTACCACTTTCTTTAAAACAACAATAACTACAAAAATTGGGTATTTACCACAATGTATCTTCCCTACTAAATTAGAATGTAGCTGAGGACAGGCTCTGTGTCATTAGTGGTCATGATCTTATCCTTTCCTATCTATCAACTAGCACAGTGCCTATTCAGATATGAAATTTATCAACATTTGCTGAATGAAGAAATGAAGCAAAAACCTTAAAGTCCTAGGTTAAATGACTCAAATCTGTGTTCTTTGTCCATATGCTCATTAGATAATATATTAGGGTAGGGAAGTAAGATTAGTTTTAAGAACCTTATTTTTTAAGGGCTTGGAACTCATACCAGGTTATTTATATTGAAGAATGCTGCAAGATTATATCTTTTTAAATTTTTGATTAATTTCCTGTCCTGTCTCCCTAGCCTTAGTTCTATTATTTTACTTTTCAGAACTTTCTGGGATGCTGCAAACGCAATACTCTTGTGAACTACTTGCATGTTTCATGATGCCTATTATCAAATCCTCTTATTCCTAATGTATATATAAGAGTCTATCATATTTACATAAGTTTATGAGTCTAAACATTTTATTGTTTTGACTACATTTATTTTATGTAATGTTTTACCTTACTAGATAAATTAGTATATTATCTATATTTCTCCTGCTCTTTTAGAGGCTGAGTTATTTTTAAGGATCTAAAATATTCCATTGAAACTATTATCTTACTATATACTCTTAAAATAGTCCATAAAAATAGAAGTAATATTGGCTTCATATTTGTACTACATGCCTATGAGTACACCACCACCAAAGAAAGTAAAGTTAAATAATTAAAAACAAACAGAGGTAGAGTTAAATTTATCTGAATTAAATATAATCAGAAATGCAACTTTTTATATTAACTTTACAGGTTAAAATGGTCTGAAAAGAAATATCAGTAATAAAATTGTTTCAACCACCCAAATAAACAGCTATCTAGATAACCCCATTAGGGAGGACATAAATTGAATAGACAATCCTTTTCATTTCCCCAACTAAATTGAAGATGATTAAGAAGCATTATCCTGTAATGACTTAAATAGCATTACTATAGGGACCAGTTCCAAAAGGCAGTATTTCTTCAAATAGAGATGAGTATTGGAAATGTTGATTCACTGGCACCAAAATGTCACTGGTGAAATGTTGCCTTAAAAAAGATGATGTCACTTCTGGGAAAGTTCACACCTACGTGAGTTTTGTGACACCACGACCACATCTTAGTGCATATTTTGTAGTACTGAACAAACCAAAATATCATCAAGCTCATGACACAATAAAGACTTTTTACTATACTTAGTTTATTATTTATATTTTGCTACAGATATATTCTTCTCTCTACAGTAATCTGAGTCCTAATAAAGTCAGGGAATAAAATGACTCTAGTTTGATTTCCACATAACTTAAAAGTCTCTATGAATAAGTAAGACAAAATGTACAGAGAACTATAAAACTCATGCCAAAATGTAGTTATACAGTGACTCAAACCAGGGCATAAGGTACTTGAGAGTAAGGAATCAAGTGGATTGAAGGAGTCAATAATTGTTAGCAGTGCCACCATTGGTGCCAAAGCATCACGACTTCCCTATCAGTCAAAGTGAGAAAACACTTCATATCTAAATATTTGTCCTAAAATTAAAAGGGAGCTTAAAAAGTGATGACATTATAAACGGACTTACATGGAACATGGAGTTGAACACATTCAAATTTAGTGAAAAGATAAAGAGTTGAGGGGAGGTAAGTATTTATCCACATGTCAGGGATGCAACTTTTACATACATGTAAATTTGTCAATGCTTATTTAAGCATTTTGAGTGAAATTTATTGCCCGCTACTGACACCACACAAACACACACATACCCCTACAGATGAACACATTCATTAATCTTAGACTTTGTTGCCCTTCCATTACTGTTCAGAATAGGGTCTCTAACTTAGTTCAATTAATCTTTAATATTTATCTCCTGGTCTAGTCAAGGCTATGGTTTTTCCTGTGGTCATGTATGGATGTGAGAGTTGGACTGTGAAGAAAGCTGATCACCGAAGAATTGATGCTTTTAAACTGTGGTGCTGGAGAAGACCCTTTAGAGTCCCTTGGACTGCAAGGAGATCCAACCAATCCATTCTAAAGGAGATCAATCCTGGGTGTTCATTGGAGGGACTGATGCTAAACCTAAAACTCCAGTACTTTGGCCACCTCATGTGACGAGTTGACTCACTGGAAAAGAGTCTGGTGCTAGGAGGGATTGTGGGTGGGAGGAGACGGGGACGACGGAGAATGAGATGGCTGGATGGCATCACCGACTCGATGGACATGAGTCTGAGTGAACTCCGGGAGTTGGTGATGGACAGGGAGGCCTGGCTTGCTGCGATTCATGGGGTCGCAAAGAGTCAGACACGACTGAGCAGCTGAACTGAACGGAACTGAACTGAAGAAGAAACAGAAGGAAGGAAAAGGCATGAAAGCATTTTTAAATTCTTTTTCCTTTACTCACATCTAAACACTGCAAATAGACATACAATAGAAACATCCTCTATGTTGTCCATTTTTACATAGTTATTTCTTTTGGAAAAGATACTTCTCAAGGGACTCAATCTAATTAGTATTAATTTAACATATAAAATGAAGATAAAGGAACAGAGAAACCATATCAAATTCAGAACAAATTATATAATAATTAGGAAATTATAAAGTTCATATTGGTATGAAGAGAGCACTAAATTAGGAGTTAGAATATCTGAGGCCTAATATCAACACTGTAACTATCTAGCTGTATGGCTTTAGGAAATTGACTAAACCTTTTTGATTTCTATTTCCTCATTTAAAAAATAAGGATGTTGAACCAAATGCTCTTTTGTGTTGGTAAGTCACCCTAAAATGGGGAATATTTATTTCTTCTAAATGTATATCATCACCCATTCATCCTCCTTCCTTCTGCTTAAAGATAGTCAGGTTATGAAAATTAAGAATATAATCTATATTTCTTCTACTTTACTCCTAAAAATCAAAGTTATATCACTGAGAAAACAATAACAATCCAGCTGGGGACATACAGTGACACACACACACAAAATGTAAAAACGCATAAGCTCATGTCATATCCCAAGCATTAAAATATACTTAACATTTATTTTGTATCTTTCCTTTTCATTAACTTTTGAAGATTTAATGAAAAATAAAGGAGTGAATGACTACGTTTCTAGTGTCTTTATCAAACAACATTTAAAACTAAATAGACTTCTAGATTTGCAGGAAATATAAAGGCCATCTATTTTAATTCTTCATAATGGCAAAAATTGCCTCTATCATAACTGATAGATGGTTAGCTAGCTTATGTCTATATGTTTTTAGACAAATAGCTTAGTCTATTTGGTAGTAGTATAGTATTCATGTAATTATACTATTTTTAATTGAAAATAACAAATTTTTATTGAGTTATGACTTACAATGATATTTTCCAATAATGAGCTATGGTTCTTTATGTCACTAAATATAGTAAGAAGAAAAAAAAGGAAAAATGAACTGTAGTAGACAGAATAAGTTCCTCCCAATGATGCTCATATCCTAATCCACAGATCTTGTGAATATGTTACCTTACATAACCAAAGGGAATTTGCATATTTGACTAAATAAAGAGTCTTCAGATGGGAAGATTACCCTGAATTTTCTGATGGGATCATGTAACCAAAACATTCCTTTGCAAAGCAAAGAAAACCATAAACAAAACAAAAAGACAACCCACAGAATGGGAGAAAATATGTATAAATTAAGCACTGACAATGAATTAAGCTCCAAAGTTCACAAGCAGTTCATTCACCTCCATATTTGACAACTGTAATCCCTTATGATTATACAGTAGAAATGACAAATAGAGACAAGGGATTAGATCAGACAGATAGAGGGCCTGGAGAAATGTGGATGGAGGTTCATAACATTGTATAGGAGTCTATAATCAAAACCATCTCCAAGAAAAAGAAATGCAAAAAGGCAAAATGGTTGTCCAAGGAGGCCTTACAAATAGCTGAGACAAGAAAATAAGTGAAAGACAAGAAGAATAGGAAAGATATACCCATCTGAATACAGAGTTTCCAAAAATAGCAAGGAGAGATAAGAAAGCCTTCCTAAGTGTTTGATACAAAGAAATAGAGGAAAACAATAGAATGGGAAAGACTAGAGATCTCTTCAAGAACATTAGCGATACCAAGGGAACGTTTCATGCAAAGATGGGTTCAATAAAGGACAGAAATGGTATGGACCTAACAGAAGCAGAAGATATTAAGAAGAGGTGGCAAGAATACACAGAAGAACTGTACAAAAAGAATTTTCATGACCCAGATAACCACGATGGTTTGATTACTCACCTAGAGCCAGACATCCTGGAATACGAAGTCAAGTGGGCCTTAGTAAGCATCAATATAAACAAAACTAGTGGAGGTGATGGAACTCCAGCTGAGCTATTTCTAATCCTAAAAGATGATGCTGTGAAAGTGCTACACTCAATATGCCAGCAAATCCCGAAAACTCAGCAGTGGCCACAGGACTGGAAAAAAGTCAGTTTTCATTGCAAACCCAAAGAAAGGCATTGCCAAAGAATTGTTCAAACTACCATACAATAGCACTCATCTCACACACTAGCAAAGTTATGCTCAAAATTCTCTAAGCCAGGCTTCAACAGTACAGGAACTATGAACATCCAGATGTCTGAGCTTGTTTTAGAAAAGGCAGAGGAACCAACGATCAAATTGCCAACATCCACTGGATCATCGGAAAAGCAAGAGAGTTCCAGAAAAACATCTACTTCTGTTTTATTGACTATGCCAAAGCTTTTGACGATGTGGATTACAACAAACTGTGGAAAATTCTTCCAGAGATGGAACTCCCAGACCTCCTGACCTGCCTCCTGAGAAATCTGTATGCAGGTCAAAAAGCAACAGTTAGAACCAGACATGGAAAAACAGACTGGTTGCAAAGTGAGAAAGGAGTACATCAAGGCTGTATATTGTCACCATGCTTATTTAACTTCTATGCAGAATATGTCATGCGAAATGCCGGGATGGATGAAGCATAAGCTGGGATCAAGATTGCCAGGAGAAATATAAATTACCTAAGATATGCAGATGACCCCACCCTTACGGCAGAAAGTGAAGAGGAACTAAAGAACCTCTTGATGAGGATGAAAGAGGATAGTGAAAAAGCTGGCTTAAAAACTCAACATTCAAATAACTAAAATCATGGCATCCGGTCTCATTACTTCATGTCAAATAGATGGGGAAACAATGGAAACAGTGACAGACTTCATTTTCGTGGGCTCCAAAATCACTGCAAATGGTGATGGCTGCCATAAAATAAAAGATGATTCCTCCTTGGAAGAAAAGTTATGACAAACCTAGACACCATATTAAAAAGCAGAAACATTACTTTGCTGACAAATGTACATATAGTCAAAGTTATTGTTTTTCCAGTAATCATATATGGATGTGAGAGTTGGACCATAAAGAAAGCTGAGTGCCAAAGAACTGATGCTTTTGAACTACGGTTGTGAAGAAGACTCTTAAACGTCCCTTGGACTGCAAGGAGACCAAATCAGTCAATCCCAAAGGAAACCAGTCATGAATATTCATTGGAAGGACTGATGCTGAAGCTGAAACTGCAATACTTTGGCCATCTGATGTGAAGAACTGACTCATTGGAAAATATCCTGATGCTTGGAAAGATTGTAGTCAGGAGGAGAAGGGGACAACAGAGAATGAGATGGTTGGATGGTGTCACCGATTCAATGGACATGAGTCTGTGCAAGCTCTGGGAGTTGGTGACAGACACGGACGCCTGACGTGCAGCAGTCCATGGGGTTACAAAGAGTTGGACAGTACTGAGTGACTGAACTGTGTTTGATTCCAAAGGGAGGAAAAAAGTTAATGTCCTAACTCAAAGGCATTTAGGGAGAAGGAATTTTCTCTTATTTAGTTTTTTGTTTGTTGTTCTATTTAAGACCTCAACTGATTGGACAAAGCCCATCTACATCTGGGAAAGCAATCTGCTTTACTCAGTCTACCAATTCAATTCTTAGTCTCATCCACAAATACCCTCACAGGCAGACTCAAAGTAATGTTTGATGAAATACAGGTACACCCCATGGCCTAGTTAAGTTGACACCTAAAATTAGTCATCACAATAGTAAAATTTTAAAAAATCTATATAGCTATATATCTAATTGTCTCTATATCATATCAATCTATCTAATCTCATGTCTAGTTATCTAGCTAGTTTTGTAACCATCTACCTATTTCAATTATCAAAAGAGGAATTACTGAAATCCCAACACCTATCTTAACCCTAAGATTTCTACAATTTTATTTTGATTATCTGTCCCTTCCTTGATTATATCATGCTGATTGAGCTCCCATGAAAGTCACACTGAAGATTCTTTGAATCATAGATTGCATCACCATCATCATGCATGAGTATACTATTACTCAATTATTTAAATTATTGTAAATCCCTTGGTCACAAATCTGTTTTCAGAATAGTTTCCTTTTAATAAAATGCAAGAAAATCCCAACATAATGTTAAAACTGAAGCTCCAAAGTTCAAACCATGTAAATGGGTTGCCATGCTGTAACAAAGGTAACAAAATAACTAAGGTAATCCTGCTATAGGAGTTTGGAGTTAATCACTGATTACATGATATGTGCATCACTAGAGACTTTTGAAAGAATTTCACCATATTTGTAGAATGTTTGCCATGTACCAAGATCTATCTGAAATCTAAAGACATAGCAGTGACCAAGAAGACAAAAGCTCTGCCCTCATCAGTTCAGTTCAGTTCAGTTCAGTCACTCAGTTGTGTCCGACTCTTTGCGACCCCATGAATCAGAGCACGCCAGGCCTCCCTGCCCATCACCAACTCCCGGAGTTCACTCAGACTAATGTCCATCGAGTCGGTGATGCCATCCAGCCATCTCATTCTCTGTCATGCCCTTCTCCTCCCACCCCCAATCCCTCCCAGCATCAGACTCTTTTCCAGTGAGTCAACTCGACGCATGAGGTGGCCAAAGTATTGGAGCTTCAGCTTTAGCATCAGTCCTTCCATAAAATTAGTCTAATAAAAAATAATAAGCAAATATATGTTTCAAAGTAATACATTATGTGCAAGAAAAACAAAACAAAGTACAGTGATAAGCAGTGGTACATTATGGGGTAGCAACAAACAGAACAGTTTCCATAGTACACATGATACTTGGGCAAAAAAAATAAAGAAGGTGAGATAATAAAATGCAAATATCTGCCAGAAGAGAATTCCAGGCAGAGAAAATTGTGTTCATTAAAGTAAGAGCATATACAGTAATTTTGGGAAAAACCAAGGAGACGAGCAAACAAGGGAATTGACCAAGTGGAAGACTAACAGACAATGAGGCCTGATTATGTAGATCCCTGGAAGTGGTTTCACAGATTCTGAGTGGGATAGGAAGAGTCTAGTGGATTTTGAGCAAAGATGGGAATTTCTCTTAAAACGATCACTTTGGCTGCTCTGTGAAGAATTTATTTCTAGTGTTAAGGGAAAAAGTAGAGAGACCATGTGATATAAAAATTAAGTTAATGTTGATGATGGCTAGAATTTGTGAATGCACTGGAAATTGGTTATAAAAGGTCTTTGACTTAAGTCTCTGGAAAAAAATGTGTCCCCTGAGATGCAAACAAACATAAAAACTAAAAAAAAACAAAAAAAAAAACACAAACCACTGGGAGAGGAGATTAGGAGTTTGATTTTGGACATAAGTTTTAAATGTCTATTAGACATCCAAATAGATTGTTTGAGTGTTGGAAGTTGATATCTGGAGTCCAGTGGAGATGTCTGGACTGAATGTATCATTTTGGGAATCACTCATACCTACACAATATTTAAGCCCATGAAACTGGAGGGGGTCACCAAGAGAAGTAGCCAGACACTATGCCTCAAATATTTAGAGTTTAAAAGCTGAGGGACAACCAGAAATATAAACTGAGTAGTCCGCAAGATAGGGGAAAAACTAGAAGATACTGTCCTGAAAACAATGTGAAAAAAATGTCTTAAGGAGAAAGATGTATTAAATTACTCATATGCTTCATATGCGCTAAGTAACATGAAAATTGAAAATTATTTATAGTTTTTAGAGATAGGAATCATTGATGACACTGATAATTGGTTCAGTAGACGGATGTTGGCAACATTCTCATTTTAATGGATTCAATAAAGTATGGAAGGAGAGCAATTTGAGATAGAGATAAATGACTTATAGGAGTTTTGCTATGTAGGGAAGAGAAATTGGGTATACCTAGAAGAAGATACAGCATCAGACACGTTTGTTTTTTCTTATGTCTAAAATTAGAAAAATAGCACCATATTATAATGCTGATTGGAATAACCTATAAGAGATTGGTTTTAAATAGGAACATAGATAATTCTACGGGAAGAAGTGGAAAGGCAAAGAATATGTGTACAAATGTTGGCAGATTAGATAAGGAAGTGCAAGCATGTGGAAGCTCTCTTGTCACTGCTTTTATCTTCTCAGTGAAATAGAAAATGTAGTCATCAGCTGAAAGTGAGAGTTAATTATTGGTAGAGAGATAAAAAGAATATCCTGAAGAGTGCAATTAGGAGCAAAGAGCACTTTTCCACTGCCAAATTTAGTAATAGAGGAACGTAGCAAAGGGTTTGAGCTTACTTTAGAAGCAGCTGTGTACTCAGAGGAAAACCTGAGATATCAATAAAAGTAAAAAGGTGAAAGAAATTTTCAGGGAAGTGAGCAGATATGAGGGAATGTCACAGTTGAATGACTGAGTTTCTCACATGTTGCTGTCTGCATTAAATCAATAATGAATATTTCATGTACACTGAGAAGGAAATGGCAACCCACTCCAATATTCTTGCCTGGAGAATCCCATGGATGGAGGAGCCTGGTGGGCTACAGTCCATGGGGTCGCAAAGAGTCGGACACGACTGAGCGACTTCACTTCACTTCACTTCACTTCACTTCACTTCATGTACACTGAAAGACAGAGAGCCTGAATTTTCCCCAAGAACTAGTTATTTTTTTCACTGACTTTATGAAAAGGTTGAGTAAGTTCAAATATCTCCAGATACGGAAAATGTACAGAACCATAGGCTAGTTGGAGGGCATTCAAAAAAGATTATAGTAGAAAGTAGAAAGATGTATCACTCACTCCCATTTTACTCTGGGTTAGATTTATCTTAGATGTCACATCATCATTGAGTCTTAGAAGTAGATACGGTATAACCAGGAAAGAATGGCAGAGCTAACAGCAAGCAGAGTTATATATTTTAACTATTATGGGTCAAAACTCTATCCTGAAAGCTACCTTGGAAAATTTTTAAAGCAATACAAGAAAGGTGTATCACTGATTGAGATGAGACCTACCAGTTCTAAACAGCAATATCCCTGTGTCCAAGAGGTCATATTGTTTCAGTTTCAAATACAGAGGAAATCTGGGTTCACCTTTATTTCTTCCATAAATCCTGCAACCAAAATAAAATCTTACTTTAGTGTATTGTATTAATGGAAAGAAATTTGTTGTTTGCTATATTTAGTAGTTTACTGCGGTTTTAGCATATGCTTATGGAGACAAGGCTCATATGTGGCTCTTCATCAGTTATATAATGTCTTTCTAATTATCAAATAAACATAAAAGAAGAAAAATGTTAAGCTTAGTTTTATGTGACTAAAGCAAAGGGGAAAAAACAGGATCTATGGGACGTTCTTCTCATTTTCCTTGCTATTGGGTGATGTTATAATAGTCAAAAGAATGTGTAAGGTAATGTAACGATGTTGAGAAATGGAAAATGGAATATTCAAGTATGTGCCTGTGTATGTGTATAAGTGTGTTTGTGTGTGAAAGAGGAACTTTGATAACTACTAGGATAAAACCTCAATAATCCAAACTAATTATACCAATTATGAAAGTAAACAGCATGAATTGCAAAATATTTATAAATGTAGCTTATTTCCAAATCACATAACAAACTTAGTTAGTCCTACAAATTGTATTTGAACTCTTGCCTCACTCTTGTTCTAATCTTTAGAACTCATTACAAAAGCAGATGAAATGACTTTCAAATTACCCTATCAATTGAATAAACTAGAGTAATTTAAATTTCCTGTCAAAATTATGTTAACATTTTTATAAACCTTGTTTCCTTCCTTCCTTGTTTCTCTTCTTTTATCCTTTAATGCAAAGAAAATGTCATTTTTTACCTGTCACAATTATTACATGGTCCAAATGATAGGAAAATAATGCAAAAAAAATAATGTTTATTGATTGAAATTAATTACTTGTCTTGCTTGAAGCATGTTACTTCTCTCTAAATCATATATTTTTTTCAGTGATACAGTGGGGAAAATAACACTTCCCTTATGTGACTAGATCCATGGCTTGGCATTTAGAAGGTGTTAAATAAATAGCAGCTTATTTTTTCAGTAAATCAATGTTAAAAAATCATTGCTTGGGCTATATATAATACTTCTTCACTAAATGTGCTGTTTGTTAAATTTGTTAGCTGACATTACTCATCCAGTTTCTCTTATTCAATTTTACATTATTTCCAGTATACTTCTGAAAACAGAAAATACATATTTCTTTCAAAATCTCTCCACCTGTCCTTGTCCACATCATCATAGAGTTGAGATTACCTTTTGAAACAGTGGTGTGCAATTGTTTATATTCAGATGACCAAAAGAGAAAAGAAAGCAACATTCTTCAAAGCAGAAAAGCTATGTCTATAGGAACAAATCAAGACCACAATTATTTTAAAAAATTACAACCAATGATTTGCCACAACAGTTGACAAAAGAGAAGTGAAAGGAAGCAATTTTATGTTTTATCTATACTTGCTTACAGACTGTCTCTGATCTTTTGAACACGGACTGTTAGCATTAATATTAAAATTTTTTGATAAAATATGATAGAACTGGTTTAACAAATGACCCCTAAAATCCCTTGCAATTCTGAAATGTACTTTAATTCAACAAATCTTTGCTAAGCACATGTTCAGTTCACATCCTCCAGATGCTTTGATTTTGGTTGTTGTTTCTTTCCCCCCCAATTATCTATGTCTTTTTGGTATTCATACGCCACTTGTTATTTATCCAAAATCACAATAAATGCTCAAGGAAAAAAAAATGAATCTAAACTTCAGTTGATTGTAATACAACTCTTCAGAAAACTATATCAAAGAACTCAAAGATTAATTAAAGATGAAAATAAAGAATCAGTTATTTAACCAAAAACATAAATAAATAAAGGTGCCAAAATAGAATAAATTTGGCCACTGAATCATCATAGAACTCTACCCAAATGTTATAGTCAAAATGTTAATATTAAGAGAAAGTTTGATTGAAACCCTCAAATAAACATTAACTATAAATCCTTTTTGACCCCTTAATTTTAATAAAGGATGCTAATTCTACCCTTAGCACCACTGTTAATACATGTAGTTTATATAACTACCATTCAGGTTTAGAGTGTAAAATTCTTAGTTTACTATTACCCAATTTATAGAAACTAAAGGCATTTTTGAGAGCAAATAATTCAGAAAAAGTTGTTTGATTATACTAGTATGTCAAACCAGGTTGTCCATGAAGTAGGAATGTATACTGCAATATGCTCTACCTCACTGTATTATTCCTACTGAAGCATATTTTTTTATCATGTGAAGTAAATGTCCAAGGAGATCCAACCAGTCCATCCTAAAGGAGATAAGTCCTGGGTGTTCACTGGAAGGACTAATGCTGAAGCTGAAACTCCAATACTTTGGCCAACTCATGTGAAGAGTTGACTCATTGGAAAAGACCCTGATGCTGGGAGGGATTGGGGCAGGAGGAGAAGGGGATGACAGAGGATGAGATGGCTGGATGGCATCACTGACTTGATGGACATGAGTCTGGGTAAACTCTGGGAGTCAGTGATGGGCAGGGAGCCCTGGCGTGCTGCGATTCATGGGGTCGCAGAGTCGGACATGACTGAGAGACTGAACTGAACTGAAATGTATTAATGAATATATAAATAATTTTGAGATTCTCAATAAAGAGAAAGATGAAAAAGTTCTTTCTTGGAGTCTAGCATATGGTAAAACCTTCAAATACATTTTTTTTTTTAAATTTAGGGAAAGGGCATAGTTATTAACAGCTCATGATATAGAACTGGAATTTATCAAGGGTTGCTACTTATTAGCTATGGAACTTTGAGGAATTTACTTCTAAAAGCCTCAGTATGTTTGTATATATTTATTTATGCATGTGTATATATAAATTCAGAGTAAAATAAAACATTTATCATAGGATTGTTGTGGGAAGTACATAAGATACAATTTCTGGAAGTATCTTGAAACTCATAGTAAGACAGGGACAACAAAGACACTAATAGCTATTATAGCCTGATAACTAACTCTATTATTGATATTAGTACTTTTGTCTGAGCATAATGTCTCTTTTTTAGTTACCAATATGTAAACCTTTAACAATTGTGCTTTTTACAAGTGAAAAAAGTGTGGGTGCAGCTAGAAATCAGCAATAATCTGTCCAGTCCTGGGCATCCGTCCAGTAACCAGATGGTCACTACAATCCACCTGGATACATACAATTCTCCCACAAATAATATCAGGTCAGAGTTCCTTAAGTGGAATTTAACCATAAAAAGGGTAATTTGAATTTATCTAATTTTATATTAGGTAAATTTATTTTAAAAGGTTAATGAAAAAGCTAAACAAACACAATCTGCTAAATACAAATTGACTGTATTGTGTCCTAGCATTTTGGGGGATGTCTCTTTACTTATATTCTTTTCTATCCTCTCCTTACTAATTTTACAAATAACTTAAAATACACCACTGGAATTTACTAATGTCCACCAGACTACCAACTGTGACTATGCTTTTGGTAACTTGTCAGTCAGTCAGTTCAGCAGCTCAGTCGTGTCTGACTCTTTGTGACCCCATGGACTTCAGCAAGCCAGCTTCCCTGTCCATCACCAATATCTGGAACCTATTCAAACTCATGTCCATTGCGTTGGTGATGCCATCAAACCATCTTATCCTCTGTCGTCCCCTTCACCTCCTGCCTTCAATCTTTCCCAGCATCAGGGTCTTTTCCAATGAGTCAGTTCTTCCCATCAGGTGGCCAAAGTATTGGAGTTTCAGCTTCAACATCAGTCCTTCCAAATCAGGACTGATTTCCTTTAGGATGGACTGGTTGGATCTCCTTGCAGTCCAAGGGACTCTCAAGAGTCTTCTCAAACACCACAGTTTAAAAGCATCAGTTCTTTGGCACTCAGCTTTCTTTATAGTCCAACTCTCACATCCATACATGACTACTGGAAAAACCAAAGTTTTCACTAGATGGACCTTTGTTGGTAAAGTAATGTCTCTGCTTTTTAATACACCATCTAGGTTGGTCATAGCTTTTCTTCCAAGGAGCAAGTGTCTTTTAATTTCATGGCTGCAGTCACCATCTGCAGTCATTTTGAAGCCCCCAAAATAAAGTCTGTCACTGTTTCCATTGCTTCCCCATCTATTTGCCATGAAGTGATGGGACCAGATTCCATAATCTTAGTTTTCTGAATGTTAAGTTTTAAGCCAACTTTTTCACTCTCCTTCACTTTCATCAAGAGGCTCTTTAGTTCTTCACTTTCTGCCATAAGGTTGGTGTCATCTGCTTATCTGAGGTTAATATTTCTCTGGGCAATCTTGATCCCAGCTTGTGGTTCATCCAGCCCGGCATTTTGCATGATGTATTCTGCATAGAAGTTAAATAAGCAGGGTGACAATATACAGCCTTGGCATACTCCTTCCCCACTTTGGAACCAGTCTGTTGTTCCATGTCCAGTTCTAACTGTTGCTTCTTGCCCTGCCTACAGATTTCTCAGGAGGCAGGTCAGGTGGTCTGGGATTCCCATCTCTTGAAGAATTTTCCAGTTTTCCACACAGTCAAAGGCTTTTGTGTAGTCAATAAAGCAGAAGTAGATATATTTCCAGAATTCTCTTGCTTTTTCAATGATCTAGCAGATGTTGGAAATTTGATCTCTGGTTCCTCTGCCTTTTCTAAATCCAGCTCAGATATCTGGAAGTTCACAGTCCATGTACTGTTGAAGCCTGGCTTGGAGAATTTTGAGCATTACTTTACTAGTGTGTGAGACAAGTGCAATTGTGCAATAGTCTGAACATTCTTTGACATTGCTTTTCTTTGCGATTAAAATGAAAACAGACCTTTTCCAGTCCTGTGACCACTGCTGAGTTTTCCAAATTTGCTGGCTTATTGAGTGCAGCACTTTCACAGCATCATCTTTCAGGATTTGAAGTAGCTCAACTGGAATTCCATCACCTCCACTAGCTTTGTTTGTAACAATGCTTCCTAAGGCCCACTTGGATGTTAGTTCTAAAAGGTCTTGTAGGTCTTCGTAGAACACGACTGAATGACTGAACTGAACTGAACTGAAGGCCCACTTGGCTTCACATTCCAGGATGTCTTACTCTAGGTGAGTGATCACACCATCGTGGTTATCTGGGTAATTAAAATCTTTTTTCTATAGTTCTGTGTATTTTTGTCACCTCTTCTTAATATCTTCTGCTTCTGTTAAGTCCATACATACAATTTCTGTCCTTTATTGTGCTCATCTTTGCATGAAATATTCTCTTTTCTTGAAGAGATCTCCAGTCTTTCCTATTCTGTTGTTTCCTCTATTTCTTTGCATTGATTGCTGAGGAAGGCTTTCTTATCTCTCCTTGCTATTCTTTGGAACTCTGCATTCAGATGCTTATATCTTTCCTTTTCTTCTTTGTCTTTAGCTCCTCTTCCTGTTTGTAAAGCCTTATTAGACAACTGTTTTGCCTTTTTGCATTTCTTTTTCTTGGATATGGTTTTGATCACTGCCTCCCGTACAATGTCATGAACCTCCATCCATAGTTCTTCAGGCACTCAGTCTATCAGATCTAATCCCTTGAATCTATTTGGTAACCTGTAGCAAATCCTTAAAACCTGCTTCTCATTCCTTCTGTGCTTTCCTGCCTTCTTTTTTTCAGTTCTCTGTGTCATGTTTAAATATTATTTTTCCCTTTTTTTTCAACTCTTTGTATATGTATATGGCACAGTTACTTGTGTTCTCCTGAGTTTTTTTTTTTCCTGAATACGGTACCTTCTATGAAATAACATTCTGCTGCTTTCCTCTTACTTTTGCTGTCTCTTTTTATTAAGTTACATCTGTATGGGAACAACAATCTCTTATGAAATCATTGTGTCATTCATATTTGTAATGTTGCAAGCATTAACAAGTGCTTTATGTTTTGGGTGGTAATGGTCACTTGTATTTCCAAATGACATTTCTGCTGGCTGAAATAAGACTATTTCTGTCCTCAAACATTGATATTTTGGCCAAAAAAAAAAAAAGCCTGGCTGTAAGTCAGAAAGCCATCAGAAAAATGCTCCCCTCCCCTTAGGAAACAAAGCAGATTATTTCAGATATTTTGTGAATTTGTTTACCTTGAGGGAAAAAATTTACATATTACAAACACAGAAAATCTTTCAAAAATGTTTCTACTACTAATTATTTAATGTCCAAAGGATACTGCTTATGGTTCCTTACAGGTAAAAGCATCAGTGCATAGATAATAAGATCAAAATCATGTTATAAACTAATATTATATATGTGATTTAGCCTTAATAATTACTTTCTAGATATAGGACTATGTAGGTAAGTTGCCATGCACTTTAAATGTTAATCTAAATGGTTTCCAACAGTATCCAAGCCACTGCTCTCAAATAACAACTATTTGCCTGAAGAAACCTGGATATGGAGTTATTTTTAGCAATCAGAATCCAACAACACATTTAAAAGATCATACATCATGACCAAGTGGGCTTTATCCCAGGAATGCAAGGATTCTTACAAATCAAAAAATGTAATACACCACATTAACAAACTGAAAAATAAAAACCATATGATTGTCTCAATAGATGCAGAGAAAGCCCTTGACAAAATTCAACATCCATTTATGATAAAAACCCTCCAGAAGGCGGGAATAGAAGGAATATACCTCAACATAATAAAAGCTATATATGACAAACCCACAGCAAACATTATCCTCAATGGTGAAAATTTGAAAGCATTTCCCTTAAAGTCAGGAACAAGATAAGGGTGCCCACTTTCACCACTACTATTCAACATAGTTCTGGAAGTTTTGGCCACAGATAACTGAAATAATATGCTTTCTCTTGCACAAGAAGAATTACATGCTTTGCTTTCATCTGTAAAACACATCCCTCCATGGAACATATGCTGATAACCTCATACTGGCTTCCCACTAGTTGAAGTAAAGTCAAAACTAACTAACTAGGCAAGTTCTGTGGTAAAGGAGATTGAGTCACAGCTTTTCTCATGTCATCACCAGTGGCTTCAACCACATGAACAACAACAAAAACATTTCCTATTATTGACTCCCCTCCTTTGTGAAAGGGAACCTGAAGTACAGCTTTTTCTCCTTTCCCATTTATTCTACACCTTATTTCAGGAAACACACTTTAAGACCATGTTAGGACAGTTCCTTTTTAATGGGACTTACAATCTGATTGTGAACACAGACATAGTCAAAAAGTAGATAAATAAGTGGCAAGATATCAAAAAGTAGATAAATAAGTGGCAAGATAATGTAGCATCTGCAAATTATCAAGAGACTCCGTTCCATTCCGTCGCTCAGTCGTGTCCAATTCTTTGCGACCCCGTGGACTGTAGCCTACCAGGCTTCTCCATCCATGGGATTCTCCAGGCAAGAATACTGGAGTGGGTTACTGTTTCCTTCTCCAGGGGATCTTCCCAACCCAGGGACTGAACCCGGGTCTCCCGCATTGGAGGCAGACGCTTTAACCTCTGAGCCACCAGGGAAGCCCATCAAGAGACTAGTTCAGGGCATAAACATGAGGAGATGGTAAGGTTATGTAGCATGACTAACCTTGCACCTTGATTCAAAAACCCAACAGAAGTACAATAATAAATTGACATGTTATTATAGGTCTTTACTATCTGGATAAAAGGAGATTTAAAACATCTCCACAGTGGCATAAATGTAAAATTATGAAAGGAGAACCACTGTTGTGGTATCCAAAACTAAAGAAAGTAACGGTACCCCTGGTACTACCAAGGTGTCTAAACCTCAGTAATTCTGAAATTAAAGAGCTAGGAGCTGATACTAAAATATTTACAACCTAGTTACAGCTCCTTAAAATAATTAGTTATGAGCAGACTGATTTTAAACAATGTACTTTCTACGGAAATACTCAAAACCCTAGAAGACCCATTTATCCACTTATCAAGTCATGTATTCATGCTCTGATTTATTATATAAACTATTAGTGAGAAAAATAGTAAGCTGCTAGTCCTTGGGAAGTAATATGAAACACTAACCCTGCAGTGGGTAAAAATACTCAGCAATAACTGCTAATTTTGATATATACTTTCTGAGCAACAATCAAGTTGCTAAACATGTTCCAGGTACTAAATTCTTTGTTAGTGGTATAGAATCTTTACAGGTTATAGAAATAAGAAGGGATGGTGCTCAGAGGGTCAAGAAAAACATCAGATACATGCAACATAAACTGGGTCTTAAATTGTAAGTAGAAAAGGACTTAGCAAGTGAACAACAACAACAAAAAACTGGGGCTGTAGAGATGTTTTGTAAAAGTGGAGAGTTTAGGCTATATGATTTCAAAAACCCTGGGAAAACATTAAATCAAATCAAGTAGATTTTTCATCTTCTTTTCTTATCAAAAACTTCAATAACCACAAATTTTCCTCAGGGCAGGGGGGGAACATTCATGTAAAATTCTTTACACTGTCACCTCATCTCTCTTTCTAGTCCCTGGACACTCTTTGACAAAGCTGTTTCAAAAATCTACTACTTCAAAAACATCTGTGCCTTTTGAAGTCTCTATTCCTTTGCTTTATGATATTTATTTTCCTTAGAAGACTAATATTTCTACTCTTAAAACCAACTGATCCTTCATGGTCTCACTCTGCACAGAGAGAATTAGCTCTTTCTTCCATGGGACCTTAACACTGTTTTTAATTTTTGATATAACATTTAGACAGCCTATTCTTTTGGAATCATTTGCATTTCTGTCAGATTCCCTCATGAACAGTTCAAAACCAGAAATTCAATCTTCCTCATTTTTACAAATGCCCCAGAGGTGGCATGCACTAGCTTCTCTACAAGTGGCTGTTGAAATAACTGAGACTGACAGATATGTAGACTCACTCTTTGTGGGACATATAGTTTAGTCTGGTCCATCTGGCTTCTTGCCAAGCCTAGAGATCAGTTGAGGAAATCATTAAATACATAAAACAGGATGTGGACCTCCCTATTTCTAACAATTGTAGAGCTTTTATACTAAGGCCCTAACCTGACAAAAGTACTGGCTTATGCTCCAGAGCACTGAAGTTCTAGCTCTGCGTCATGTTGACTAAGAAATAAAGCAGCCTCACTTAACACTCTGGCCCAGGTGATTTGATCTGAATTCCAAGAGGGTGGACTCAGTCATCTCTAATATGTTTTCAATAGATATTCAGTTCAGTTCAGTCGCTCAGTTGTCCGACTCTTTTTGACCCCATGGACTTCAGCATGCCAGGGTTCCCTGTCCATCACCAACTCCCGGAGCCTACTCAAACTCATGTTCATCACATCGGTGATGCCATCCAACCATCTCATCCACTGTTGTCCCCCTCTCCTACTGCTTTCAATCTTTCCCAGCATCAGGGTCTTTTCCAATGAGTCAGTTCTTTGCATCAGATGGCCAAAGTATTTCAGCTTCAGCCTCAGTCCTTCCAATGAATATTCAGGACTGATTTCCTTTAGGATGGACTGGTTGGATCTCCTTGCAGTACAAGGGACTCTCAAGAGTCTTCTCAAACATCACAGTTTAAAAGCATCAATTCTTCAGCGCTCAGCTTTCTTTATAGTCCAAGGAAAAACCATAGTTTTGACTAGATGGACCTTTGTTGGTAAAGAATGTCTCTGCTTTTTAATATGCTGTCTAGGATGGTCATAGCTTTGTTTCCAAGGAGCAAGCATCTTTTAATTTCATGGCTGCAGTCACCATCTGCAGTGAGTTTGGACCCCAAGAAAATAAAGTCTGTCACCATTTCCGTTGTTTCCCCATCTATTTGCTGTGAAGTGATGGGACCAGATGCCATGATCTTTGTTTTTTGAATGTTGAGTGTTAAGCCAGCTTTTTCACACTCCTCTTTCACCTTCATCAAGAGGCTCTTTAGTTCCTCTTTGCTTTCTGCCATAAGGGTGGGGTCATCTGCATATCTGAGGTTATTGATATTTCTCCCAACAATCAATAAATACTACTCAGCCAAATTCTTTCCAAAATTCTATTGGGCCATTTGTAGAGACATGGATGGACCTAGAAATAGTCACAGTGAAGTAAGTCAGAAAGATAAAAATAAATATATCAATGCATTTATGTAGAATCTGAAAATAGTGATATTGGTGATCTTATTTACAGAGTAGAAATAGAGACACAGAAGTGTGTGTTAGTCACTCAGTCATATTTGACTCTTTGTGACCCCATGGACTGTAGCCCTCCAGGCTGACTCTGTCCATGGGATTCTCTAGGCAAGAATACTGTAGTGGGTTGCCATTCCTTTCTCCAGGGGATCTTCTAACCCAGGTATGGAACATGGGTCTGCTGCATTGCAGGCAGATTCTTTACCATCTAAGCTACCAGGGAAACCCCAGATACACAGATGTAGAGAACAAATGTATGAATACTAAGGATCAAATAGAGGGTAGGATGAATTGGGAGACTGGGATTCACATATATACACTATTGTTGTTCAGTTGCTAAATCCTTTCTGACTCTTTGCCACCCAATGGACTGTAGCACACACTGTCCACCACTATCTCCTGAAGATTGCCCACATTCATGTCTATTGAATTGGTGACACCATTCAACCTCATCTTCTGTTGCCCTCTTCTCCTCCTGCCCTCAGTATTTCCCAGCATCAAGGTCTTTTCCAATGAGTTGGATCTTAGCATCAGGTGGACAAAGTACTGGAGCTTCAGCTTTAGCATCAGTCCTTCTAATTAGTGTTCAGGGTTGATCTCCTTTAGGCTTGACTAGTTTGATCTCCTTGCTGTCCAAGGGACTCTCAAGAGTCTTCTCCAGCACCACAGTTCAAAAGCATCAATTCTTTGACACTCTGCCTTCTTTATGGTCCAACTTTCACATCTGTACATGACTACCAGAAAGACCACAGCTTTTTTTTTTTTTGGCCGCAAGGCATGTGGGATTTTAGCTTCCCTACCAGGGATTGAAACCACACCCCTGCATTGGAAGGTGAAGTCTTAACCTCCTGACCGCCAGGGAAGTCCCCATAGGTTTGACTATAAGGACCTTTGTCAGCAAAGTGATGGTTTTGCTTTTTAATACGCTGTCTAGGTTTGTCATAGCTTTCCTTCCAAGAAGCAAGAGTCTTCTAATTCCATGACTGCAGTTACCACCCACAGTGATTCTAGAACCCAAGAAGAGAAACTCTGAGAAGCGATTGAAGAGAAGTGATGGGACCAGATTCTATGATTTTTTTTTTTTAATATTGAGTTTTAAGCAGCTTTTTTCATTCTCTTCTTTCACTCTTATCAAGAGACTCTTTAGTTCCACTTTACATTAGAGTGGTATCATCTGCATATCTGAGGCTGTTGATATTTCTCCTAGCAATCTTGATTCCAGCTTGCAACTCATCCAGCCCAGCATTTTGCATGATGTGCTCTGCATATAAGTTAAATGAACAGGGTGAAAATATATAGCCTTGACTCCTTTCTCAAATGTGAACCAGTCAGTTGTTCCATGCCTGGATCTAAACTGTTGCTTCTTGACCTGCATAGAGGTATCTCAGGAGACAGGTAAAGATGGTCTAGTATTCCCATCTCTTTAAGAGTTTTCCACAGTTTGTTGTGATCCACACAGTCAAAGTCTTTAGTATAATCAATGAAACAGAAGAGAGGAAGATGCTTTTCTGGAATTCCCTTGTTTTCTCCATGATCCAGCGAATGTTGGCAATTTAATCTCTGGTTCCTTTGCCTTTTCTAAAACCAGCATGTGGAAGTTCATGAACATTTGGAAGTTCTCTTTTCAAGTACTGTTGAAACCTAACTTGAAGGGTTTTGAGAATAACTTTACTAGCATAGGAAGTGAGCGCAATTGTTTGGTAGTTTGATCATTTTTATACACCATTAATACCAGGTATAAAATGGATAAGTGATGAGAACTTACTGTATAGCAAAGGGAACGCTACTCGTGCTCTTTCATGACCGAAATAGGAAGGAAATTCAAAAGAGAGGGGATATATGTATATATATATATATATATATATATAGTTGATTTACTCTGTTGTTTAGTAGAAATTAATACAACATTGTAAAGCAACGTCTAATAAAAATTTTAAAAGAACACAGATGAAAATAAAACGTTTTCCAGACCAATGTCCTAAAGTCTAATCTCAAGAATTAGCCAATGAAAGATAATAAACATTTCAATCATCAGAGATAACCCACTGGAAAATATCATCAAGCAGCAAAGGAGTGAATTTTTAAAGTCAAGATCAATGCATTAATTTTTCATTTTTGCCACTGAAATGAATGAAGAATAGCAGAGCCTACAGTATTATCATAAAGGCACAATTTCCAACATAAGCTGATGTTTTTAATATCCTCTTGAAAATATCACAGGACTGCCCTTTAATGAGACAAAAATACTTTATCTGCCTAAGAAACAGTAGGCGCCATATCACCATTAACTTCCCAAAGACAAAAGAGAGCAATAAAATTAAATGTTGGGGACTTGAAAAAACTTTACTAACTTTAAAAAATAGTAATTATGCCTTACTATTCAGTTCAGTTCAGTTCAGTCGCTCAGTCGTGTCCGACTCTCCGCGACCCCATGAATCACAGCACGCCAGGCCTCCCTGTCCATCACCAACTCCCGGAGTACACTCAAACTCATGTCCACAGAGTCGGTGATGCCATCCAGCCATCTCATTCTCCGTCGTCCCCTTCTCCTCCCGCCCCCAACCTTTCCCAGCATCAGAGTCTTTTCCAGTGAGTCAACTCGTCTCATGAGGTGGCCAAAGTATTGCAGTTTCAGCTTTAGCATCAGTCCCTCCAATGAACATCCAGGATTGATCTCCTTTAGAATGGACTGGTTGGATCTCCTTGCAGTATAAGGGACTCTCAAGAGTCTTCTCCAACACCACAGTTCAAAAGCATCGATTCTTCGGCGATCAGCTTTCTTCACAGTCCAACTCTCACATCCATACATGACCACGGGAAAAACCATTGCCTTGACTAGACGGACCTTGGTCGGCAAAGTAATGTCTCTGCTTTTTAATATACTATCAAGGTTGGTCATAACTTTCCTTCCAAGGAGCAAGCGTCTTTTAATTTCATGGCTGCAATCAGCATCTGCAGTGATTTTGGAGCCCAAAAAAACAAAGTCTGACACTGTTTCCACTGTTTTTCCATCTATTTCCCATGAAGTGATGGGACCAGATGCCATGATCTTTGTTTTCTGAATGTTGAGCTTCAAGCCAACCTTTTCACTCTCCTCTTTCACTTTCATCAAGAGGCTTTTGAGTTCCTCTTCACTTTCTGCCATAAGGGTGGTGTCATCTGCATATCTGAGGTTATTGATATTTCTCCCAGCAATCTTGATTCCAGCTTGTGCTTCTTCCAGCCCAGCGTTCCTCATGATGTACTCTGCATAGAAGTTAAATAAGCAAGGTGACAATATACAACCTTGACGTACACCTTTTCCTATTTGGAACCAGTCTGTCTGCAAATAGAGACAAGCCCAATTGGAATAAATATTTACTAAACAACAAATTCAGAAGTTTACTTTTAAAAAATTATCTTAAAATAAAGTTTAGGAATATATACACACTCATATATACATACATGCACCTACACACAAACTCATATACTTAAAGCAAAACTAAAACAGATTATCAAACCACCGGCATTAAACTACATAAAAGAAAGATATCCCTTTATTTCCTCTTTGGAATACTTTTCATATTCCTAACATCTTGCTTTATAATAAGTGAAATAGAATAAATAAAAAATGATTTGACCAAATTGAGATTTAATGTCAGTTTTCAGTCTAGTTCTTTAACTTTGGCTAATTCCAGGTCACACTAAAGGCTGCACTGACTGAACCTCATATATAAATTGAATATTGAAAAAAAAAATCACACATTTCACTTAAATTATTCATTTCAACTTATTAAGCATTTAAAGTGAATGCAGAATTTTCGCTTTACCTCAAAAAGGTTTTCTAAACTCCACATTGGAATGTATGTGTTTTTGTGAGCTATTAAGAATGCAGTCTGCTCTTTTGGAATGTGTGTTGTTGTTCTTCAGTCACTCAGTTGTGTCCAGCTCTTTGTGACCCCCATGGACTGCAGCATGCCAGGCTTTCCTGTCCACTGCTATCTCCTGGAGTTTGCTCAAACTCACGTCCATTAAGCCAGTTATGCCATCCAACCATCTTATTCCTCTATCATCCCCTTCTACTCCTGCCCTCAATCTTTCCCAGCATCAGGGTCTTTTCCAGTGAGTCAGCTCTTCACATCAGGTGGTCAAAGTATTGGAGCTTCAGCTTCAGCATCAGTCCTTCCAATGATTATTCAGGACTGATTTCCTTTAGGATTGACTGGTTTGATCTCCTTGCAGTCCAAAAGACTGTCAAGAGTTTTCTCCAGCACCACAGTTTGAAGGCATCAGTTGTTCAGCGCTCACCCTTTTTTTATTGTTCAGCTCTCACATATGTACATTACTACTGGAAAAACCACAGCTTTGACTATATGGATCTTTGAAGGAAAAGTAATATCTCTGCTTTTTAATACGCTAAGTTTGTCATTGCTTTTCTTTCAAGGAGCACCTGTCTTTCAATTCCACGGCTGCAGTCACTGTTCAGGATGATTTTGAAGCCCAAGAAAATAAAGTCTGTCACTGTTTCCATTGTTTCTCCAACTACTTGCCATGAAGTGATGGGACTGGATGCTTTGATGTTTGCTTTTTGAATGTTGAGTTTTAAGCCAGCTTTTTCACGCTCCTCTTCCATCTTCATCAAGAAGCTCTTAAGTTCCTCTTCACTTTCTGCTGTAAGGTTGGTGACATCTGCGTGTCTGAAGTTATTTATATTTCTCCCAGCAATCTTGATTCCGGCTTGTGTTTCATCCAGCCTGGCATTTTACATGATGCACTCTGCACATAAGTTAAATAAGTAAGGTGACAATAAACAGCCTTGACATACTGCTTTCCTTATTTGGAAACAGTCCACTGTTCCATGTCCGGTTCTAACTGTTGCTTCTTGACCTACAACAGGTTTCTCAGGAGGCAGGTAAGGTGGTCTGGTATTCCCATCTGTTAAAGCATTTTCCATAGTTTGTTGTGATCTACACGAAGGCTTTAGTGTAGTCAATGAAGCAGATGTTTTTCTGGAATTCTCTTGCTTTTTCTGTGATCCAACAGATGTTGGCAATTTGGTCTCTTGTTCCTCTGTCTTTCCTAAATTCAACTTGTACATCTGGAAGTTCTTGGTTCATGTACTGTTGAAGCCTAGCTTGGAGAATTTTGAGCATTACTTTGCTGGCATGTGAAATGAGTGCAATTTTGCAGTAGTTTGAACATTCTTTGGCATTGCCTTTCTTTGGATTTGGAATGAAAACTGACCTTTTCCAGTCCTGTGGGCCACTGCTGAGTTTTTCAAATTTGCTGGCATATTGAGTGCAGCTCTTTCACAGCATCATCTTTTAGGATTTGAAGTAGCTCAATTGGAATTCCATCCCCTCCACTAGCTTTGTTCGTAGTGATGCTCCCTAAGGCCCACTTGATGTCACATTCCAAGATGTCTGCCTCTAGGTGACTGATCACACTATTGTGGGAGGTATGGCTATTCTCTAACTAAGAATATGAAAATACTTTTACTGATAGCAGAGAACAAAAGACTGGAAAATTGAGTTCAAGCATTCTGAACTCTTTGCAACTGCTTTCTTTATAAATTACCTCTTCACTTTTGTCAGAAAATAGCTGGTGAAAAGAAAAAAAAAAAAAAAAAAAGCCTGTGTCATCCTAAATCCTAATGCAAGGGTTATCCCAGATCCCACCACTTTCTAATTCCATGTGCAAGTGATCATCAATCCTTGTCATATCTGCACCTCTCATATTCCTGCTCAGTTCCTCAGCCGTGTCCAATTCTGTGATTCCATGGATTGTAGCCACCAGGCTCCTTTGTCCATGGAATTTCCCAGGCCAGAATACGGGAGTGGATTGCCATTTCCATCTCCAGGGGATCTTCCCAATCCAGGGATCAGACCATGCATCTCCTGCTTGGCAGGCACATCTTTTACCACTGAGCCACCATGGAATCCCATTTGCACCACTACTCTGATTTAAAATCTGCCCTTCTACCCCAATTCTTTTGTGACTGCAATTACTCAGGACCTCATTTTTTCTCACCTGGACTAGAACAATGAATGCCTACTTGTTTCCCATATTCTATTTTCCCAGTACATCAACATTGTTCTCAGCATAATCTTTTCAATAATGGCTGAAAAGGTAATTATTTCAGAATCCTACTCAAAACTCTTCAAAACATTTTATAAACACATTTACATGCATTCAAAGGCCTTCACAATCCGGCTATGCATTGTTGATCTCCCATCACTTAGCTCCCTCACATATTTTGCCCAGCAGTAATGTGCTTTAAAATTCAATATGTGATTTTATATTATGCCAACTTATATTTACATGCATAAGGTATTTCTTCTGATGGGAATATCCTTCTCTCCAAGTTACTCTACCTAGCAAATTCCTATCCATGCTTCTGTACTTCTTGCATGACGCTTACTTTAGCTGAATTAAAATGAAAATAAAGAATCTGCTATAACAAAATGAGAATTTGCAGTCTGAAGGGTCCATGAGGGGACCCTAAGGGAACTCAAGCATCATACAATCTAAATACCTCCTATTTCTATTCAATTCTCCATCTAGAAATGACATGTCTTTTACCCTAGTCCCAGTACTTTCTTATAGCTCTGACTCACTTATTTTCACCATCATTTTGAGTTGACACAACCCCTTTCCCTGACTTCTACCCAGGCATATTCTAGTAAAGGCACAGAGGCAAAAACAGTTCAAAGGGGTAAAATCAATACGAAGGCAAATTCAAAAAGATTATCCTCAAGGACTACATTATGAATTGCAGGACCTAGAAAGAGAGAAAAGCTCATGTAAGATATTAGAACTGGCTGCATAATTTTGAAGTCTGAATAAAACAGGAAGGAAATGGATCATTCAAATAAAAAAAAGAGAGAGAATATATATATTTTGACCCAACCATTCCATAAACGTTTATGAAAGTACCTCCTTATACAGGCCACTGTGTTTGGCCATTTATTAGGATAATAAGAAATACGAGATATGGCTTAGCTTGTTTACAATTCAGGTAAGTGGAATAACAACATAAATAGTCCTACCATACAAAGGTTACTCACCCTTTTCCCCTAATGCCATTATCAAGAGAGGAACTGAAAACTCTCAGAGAATCTTTGAACTTTGAAGTAGAGACAGGAAAAGCAATAAAAAGGCTGAAAATGTTCAGTGGTGCTCTATCAATCAGCATGTTCCCATTTTTAATTTCTTGTCTTCACACTTCCTGGTTTCACTTGACTTCCTTGTTATTCTTACTCAAAATTCTACTACTCAAGAAATCCATGATAAAGGTAACATCTTTAAAAAACTACAATTATTTCAAAGAATGTGAAAAAGCTACTGATTTCTGTTCACACAGTGGACTTTATTCAAACATACAGCATTCTTCCTATCAGAATGAAGATACTCAGAGACTGGCCTGATTCAGGAGGAGTACCTCATTTGAGGAGAATGTGACAACTCAGTGGTGGGGTAGGGGTTAGTTTTACTTTTGCCTTAAGGCAGGAGTATATGGAACACCTGTGGGATAAACATGAAGATGGGGAAGAAGTTCTAATAACATTTTCTTTCCTGAACAATAAGAGGAGCAAGTCCTGCTTCATTTTATTAAGTTTCTTTCGCTCAGTGACATTCTGCTCCTAAGAATTGAGGTTAGTGTTATACATTAGCTATGCTGTGGACTTAAATGTAAGTTCAGTTCAGTTCAGTCTCTCAGTCTTGTCCAACTCTTTGTGACATCATGGACTGCAGTACGCCAGGCCTCCCTGTCCATCACCAAGTCCTGGAGTTCACCCAGACTCATGTCAACTGAGTCAGTGATGCCATCCAACCATCTCATCCTCTGTCTCCCCCTTCTCCTCCTGCCTTCAATCTTTCCCAGCATCAGGGTCTTTTCCAATGAGTCAGCTCTATGCATCAGGGGGCCAAAGTATTGGAGTTTCAGCTTCAACATCAGTCCTTCCAATGAACAGTCAGGACTGATCTCCTTTAGGATGGACTGGTTGGATCTCCTTGCAGTCCAAGGAACTCTCAAAAGTCTTCTGGAACACCACAGTTCAAAAGCATCAATCCTTCAGCACTCAGCTTTCTTTATAGTCCAACTCTCACATCCATACATGACCACCGGAAAAACCATAGCCTTGACTAGACGGACTTTCTCTGTGTAAATCAGAAAACCTAAGCTTCCTTTGACTTTGGATCATCATTTCTATGAAAGTTATTTTCTCTGAGTCCCAAGCAGCTGACTTGGAAATTTCTTGAAACATAATTCTTTATGATGTGGTATTTTCCTCTGTATGAGGAAGGTAACTGTAAAAAGAATGTCATAGGACCATTTAAGCTGGTGCCAAATACATAATATAGAAACAGTATGAACTTATAAGAAGAGTTTCTTCTTTTAATTGAAGTAGAACTGACTTAAAATATATTAATTTCAGCTGTAAAAATAAGAATTTGATATTTTAATAAATTATACTTTATAAAAGTTATTATAAAATATTGATTACATTCCATTTTGTACATTACATCCTTGTGACTTATTTTATACTTAGTATTTGTACCTCAATCCACTTCACCTATTTTGTCCCTCCCCCCACTCCTCTCCTTTCTGTTTTACTGTTTTCTAGATTCTGCATATAAGTAGAAACATATGGTATTTGTTTTTCTCTGACTTATTTCACTAATCAATAATATCTTCCAGGTCCATCCAAGTTGTATGTATGGCAAAGTTTCATTAATTTTGTTTTGTTTTGTATTCAATCTCAACTTAATTCCTTTTTTAAAAAAATTTTTTTGGAGTACAGTTGATTTAAAATGTTGTGTTGATTTCTGTTGTATAGCAAAGTGAAAAGCTACCCATATATATATATCTACTCTTTCTTAAGATTCTTTTCCCATATAGGTCACTATCATATACTGAGAAGAGTTGCCTGTGCTATACAGTAGGTCCTTATTAGTTATCTATTTTATATATAGCAGTGTGTATATGTTCATTTCAATTTCTTAATTTATCTCTTGCCCCTACTTACACCCTGGTAACCATAAGTTTGTTTTCTACACCTGTGACTCTATTTCTGTTTTTATGGCTAAGTTCAGATTCCACATATAGGTGATATTGTATGACACTGGGTTGGACAAAAGTTTGTTCTGGTTTTTCCATAATATCTTTGGGGAAACCCCAAACAAACATTTTGGCCAACCCAATATTTGTGTTTGTCTGACTTACTTCACTCAGTATGACAATCTCTAGGTCCATCCATGCTGCTGCAAATGACATCATGTCATTCTTTTTTATGGCTGTGTAACATTCATTGGAAGGACTGATGCTAAAGCTGAAACTCCAATACTTTGGCCACCTCATGTGACGAGTTGACTCACTGGAAAAGACTCTGATGCTGGGAAAGTTTGGGGGCAGGAGGAGAAGGGGATGACAGAGAATGAGATGGCTGGATGGCATCACCGACTCGATGGACTTGAGTTTGAGTGAACTCCGGGAGTCGGTGATGTACAGGGAGGCCTGGCGTGCTGTGATTCATGGGGTCACAAAGATTCGGACACGACTGAGCGACTGGACTGAACTGAACTGAACATTCATGAGTGTGTGTGTGTGTCACATTTTCTTTATACATTTACCTGTAGATGGAAACTTAGGTTGCTTCCATAACTTGTCTATTGTAAGTGCTTCTGTTAAAATTGTATGCATATATCTTCAAATTAATTTTGCTTTCTTCAGATAAATATCTAGGGGAGGAATTGCTGGATTGTATGGTAGTTCTATTTTTTAATTTTCACCTCAATACTGTCTTCCATATTGTCTGTAAGTATTCACTTCCCCATCAGCAGTGCACAATGGTTCCTTTTGTGGAGAAACACAGAAAGTTGTATTTCATCCTTTCCAATATACAGGCTCATAATAACTAGTTAGGATGCCACGCTACTTGTTTTGTTTCCTTTGTCATCTTGTTGAAATTAAGGCATCACAGAACAACTATCAAATGAACAAAATAATCCAGCTGGCTAATTGGCTTCCTGAGACTAGAAACATTATAGGAGAAATTAAGCACTCTCTTGACATGCTTAATCCAAAAGCAACAAGCGACTAACCTTTATTGAAAAGGACATGGAGGAAAACGGAAAAGAATGAAAGAAGATTCTGGGAGCTAAAAGAGAAGAATACTTTGAAAATGACTGCCACATAGCACCCACTCAAACTCCTCTAAAAGAAAAGAGTTAGACTTATAGCTATTATCTCCATTACTTAGGATCTATGAGGATGGAAAAACACAGCTTAGAGTGAGAAGGCAATCTATACTTTTTAAAAAAAATTTATATTTACTTATTTTTAATTGATTGATGATTATTTTATAATATTGCAATCTATACTTTTAGATCCATTGGAAAAGACCCTGATTCTTGGAAAGATTGATGGTAGGAGGAAAAGGGGACAACAGAGGATGAGATAGTTGGATGACATCACTGACTCAATGGACATGAGTTTGAGCAAACTCCAGGAGATAGTGAAGGACAAGGAAGCCTGGCTTGCTGCAATCCATGGGCTCATAAAGAGTCAGACACGACTTAAAGACTGACCAACAAATGAGTATAATAATAAAACAAGAAAAGTATTTGAAATATACATAAATTTCTCAAATATCAAAATTCATTCCAAAATTAAGCCTTCATATCTGAACATTAACTGAAAATATGAGAATACCAGGACTTCCCATGTGGTGCAGTGGTAAAGAATATACCTGCCAATGCAGGAAATGTAAGAGATGTAAGTTCAATCCCGAGGTTTGGAAGATCCCCTGGAGTAGGAAATGGCACCCCACTCCAGCATTCTTGCCTGGAAAATTCCCTGGGCAGGGGAATCTGGTGGGCTACAGTTCATGGGGCTGCAAAGAGTTGAACATGGTTGAGCACACACATGGGACCACTAGCCCAACATCTCAGCAAAGAATTCCAGAGACTTTGTTAAATGTAAAGTAGAAAATCAGGACTTACTATCTATCTTTTGCACTGACTATTTGGTTTTCTGATCAGTACACCACATGAAAAATATTTCATAAGCTAATAAGCCTTTTACCTTTTAGTAAGTGGATACCTATCAATCAGATTCCTGGGAGAAAACATATGGCACATTCAAATGAGGAACTTTAATGAAAGATTGATTTATTTACCAAAGAATAACAAGATTAAGGAAAACTGATGAGAGATGGAGCAGTGCTTTGGAGATAGGAGCAGAAGAAAGCAACTACTACCCCAAAGCTAAAGGGAGAAGGGAGTTAGCGATTACCTTAACTGGACAGAAACACACCTGTGGGAGAAGCTCACCCCAAATAAACCAGGAGTCAGGGTAAAAGCAGGGAGTCAGAGGAATAAATCTATCTACTTCACTTTCCTTCTGCCTGCTGATCTTACCACTACCTGCTACTGGTCAAATTCAGTCAGAAACCAATTATCTACTGCTCTTCTCCCAAGCATACTGCAGGAGGAATAGCGAGTGGACTAGGGAGATGCAAATTGAATATAGGTTCCTCTTCAGTAATATGAAGATTTGGGTTATAGTGGAGTGGGTACTATGAGTACATATATCGTCTTTATTGGAATTAATGATAGAGTAAATTGAAAACATGAACTATATCTTAACTTTTCCGCAGAATGCTGTATTTATGGTTTTGGGTGTAAACCTAGTGACTCAAAACTGTATAAAGATATGGGACATCTGACTTGTATGTGTCTGCCAGATGGTATGGGATGAATAAAGATCTGGATAGCTAATTTTACACAATGACAACTTCTAATAGGAGTTTTCTATTGAAACCTCTGACATGCTTTAACCAGCAGTTGTAACGCCAAGCCTGGCTATAATAAATGTGCATGATTTAATAGCTAATTCTTCAGAAATATCACTTATTTTTCCTTGCTTCAAAATCTTTGCCCTCATTAGCAACTCACATTTTAATTTGACGTTCTTCATTCTTCTCTTGATCCTTTTCTGGGAAGTAGAAATTCCCATTATCCTATTGTGCACTCACTCAGGAGATTTGGAAATACTTTTTGCCACAAATGACAAAAGCTCTGTTTCCTGAGTACTAAGGAAATTCCAATTACTACTTGTATTTTCCTGAGGTCTTTTAATGACCTTTAAGCAAATGTTACTCTCCCCCTAAAAGAGTTGCTGCCTGTGCAATTTCCTCAGCTTTTAAACCTCATCACAATTTAAACAGGTTTTGAATGATCGCCCCTCTTTGAGCCAGAAAACAGATTTGAGTTTCTTGTACTGTCTAATTTGCTGTCTCAGATATGCTTCCTGATACTTTACTCACATTACAGCACACCCCTCATATAAATGATAGGGGGACATGGCAAAACACCATTCTCCTTGTGGTGTTGTCTTTCATCTTAGTTAGTTTCTATTTTCTTCCACTGGCATCTACCAACTTGTATAAAATAAAAATGCATTTCTCCTGCACATTGGCATTTTAATGTTTCTGTACTGAATTTTGTTTCCTTTTACTTGAATTAAATCAGTGCTTGTGGAAAGGTTCAGCTTTCAAGGATTCAAAAGTAAAATTCCCTGGTCCTCCTCTTCATAATTATGAAATGAAAATAACAAACACTTCCTTATCTTAAGCAATTCATTTTTTTTTCCTAAAACTGAAAGTCTGAAAACTGTAGCTCCTGAATAACGGTGAAGGTCTACTGAAACCTGTACATATGTAACCAAGAGAAACACAAAATTTGATAATGACTGTTTCAAAATATAATGTATATTCAATAAATGAATTTTCAAGTTCTTTATTTATAAATTGATGAAAACATACTCTCAATTAACATGTTTTTCACTTACAATTCTTCAAAATCCCCCCATTATCCTAAAGATAAGATGCTTACTCTTCAATGTGGCACACAAAACCCCCACAGCATTATCTAATCTCACCCCTTGCCTTCCTCCTTCTGCCAAACACTCCAGCAATATCCAAGTGTCGCCACTGTGTTTTGTCCCATATTTCGGCACTTGCTGATCTCTTGGCCTGAAATGTACACCATGATCCTCCCAAACTGCTTCCACATAAATTTACTATCACCACCACTTACAATCTGCTTCAAGACAAACACAGAAATCCCTTCTATAAAGCCAAGCTCAGTGTTAGCTGAATTTGTAATAAAAAAATAATCACTAATCAGACATCAATGAAAGTGAAAGCCATGAAATATGGGCAAAAGCTTTGTTTTTATTATAATTTTTGAATATTCATACATCTCAGGAACTATACTAACCTGGCAATATAATCATGAGAAAAAAAGAACCCATGCCTTCTAGGACATGGTCATCCTTGGTAGAATAAAAAAATTTGTAAATCAGTATTTACAACACATTTAATAATTTCAGTGTTTGCTGTGTTAAAAAATACTAGAATGAATCTCTCCCTTTCCCCAATTTCAATAGAGAAACTGGTAAAAAAGATGACAGGACATACCTCCAACCCTATATGAGGAATTTACAGGAGGGATGAATTAAAATCTCTTCCCATCTCTTGGTCCCCTCATCAATACCAAGGGTATAAAAAGGACATGAAAAACTGACAAAGTGAATGAAAAGAAACGTACTTACAAAAGGAGCTCTATTCTGCATGTGGTGCATCTACTAATGTCAACTGAATTTCAAGAAAAACATCCCATCAGAGAATTTGTAAAAATTACGTCATACAATGAGACAGTCAGCTTTAATCAATTGCATCTCCACACAGTAGTATCAAATTTAACTAGCAGCCCAAGGAGCAAAAGACACCTAGCTAAAAAGACCTGGTTTGTTCCCTACCACTGCTGCCCCTCTATGCACCACCCTCAAATATCAAATTTGGCACAGAGTTAACCATTTCAGAAGGATGTTTGTCTTTGTTTCCAAGACAAACAAATTGGAAGGATAAAAAATAGGTCCTAAGAGCTATCTATAGGCTTCCACTCTGAATTCAGTTGAAGAAGGAGCAGGGAAGAATACTTAACATAGAAAACTTTTGTTCTTTCATCATTACAAATTTCACACTAATTTCTGAATCAGATTTTTTGTTATTGAAATAACTTTAGAGTTGTCTGTTACTTTTGTCAAAATGTAAAAACTCTAGGACCTGCTGAAACTTTCTCCCTGGGACAGAGAAGTTCATCCTCACTGAAAAAAGGATTGAGGATCAATTAAAAAGTCAAAAAGAAATGGCATTTGGATGATAATTTACATGTCATTTAGCACAACAAACCAGTTATAAAATGAAGTATAATTTATTCTCCAAAAATCATTATGGAAATTTTTAAAATTTTATTTGCTATTTCTGTATTTTTTTAAAAAGGAAAGAAAACAACACTGCTGACTTGACAATCATCACTTACATTAATCATTTGTCAGAGTCCCTACTAGAAGAAAAGTTCTTTGCTAGGTATAGCAGTTCAAAAAATATGGAAGAGCAGTTGTATATTATCTAGTCAAAATTCCATATATGTTCATGGCACTGAATTGTGAATCTCTGCAAACCTTGCAATCCCTATAGTTCTAACCACCACCCCTTCCCCTTCCAACATTGACCCCTCAAAAATAAGAATATGCTGATAATGATAAGAAGTGAATAACAGTAAGCTTTTTATTTAACTTCAGAAAATACTTCTATAATTTGATAATCTGCAGAATAAATGAAAAAATTGACAGGAGTGTTATTACAGAAAAGTGAGCTAGCTTATTGTGAGTGTTAGAAAAGAAGCCAACAAAAAGTTAAAGGAAGCTAACAGTTGAATCTTGAGGTTATCACAGAACTTCTCACACTCCTCAGTGTGTATATTGCTAGATAGTCTCTTACTTTAGAATTTTTTAACATATTAGCTCTAAAGCCTAACTCTTGTGTGAAGTTTTATACCCAGTTTCCTGGATCACTTTGTAAATTATTTCAGTCATAAAATTGTATTGGTTATTTAGCTTCCAACCCATGATTGGAGTTTGCTTTTTGCTAAGGCATGTTCTCCCCTCTACGTCTGCAGTAAATCTTTATCTACTGTTTTGTGAAGCACTGCAGTATTACAAATCACAATAACAATATTAATGACATTTTATTACACAGTCCATTAGACCGTTAGGAACAAAGCATCATTAGGAAAAGTACTTCTATAGGTGTTTTCTTCTATCTCTAACTTTATCGTATTTATCTGACTCAAATATTTTAAAATATTTTAAACTTATTTTTTCACTAAAAAGACTTTCTAATGTTAAACATTATTACTTGTGGCTCTGCTCTTTTTGACTAACAAAGGCTTGATATGTGGTACTTAAGAGAATCAAGTTATTGAAGGCAAAATTAAATTGATTACAAAATATGGCATCCATTTTAAGTATGTTACTATAATTTACAAAAGACATTATAAGCTTTAGTCAACTTAAATTTATCTATATACAAATCAGCTGTAAAATTACATCAAACAAATTAGCTTCTTTATAAGATTCATCACAAAACAATTACCATTAACTGCTTGAGAAATTTGCAAGTCATTAATTTTGTAAATTAATTTGTCTAGTCAAGGCTATGGTTTTTCCCGTGGTCATGTATGGATGTGAGAGTTGGACTGTGAAGAAAGCTGATCGCCAAAGAATTGATGCTTTTGAACTGTGGTGCAGGAGAAGACTCTTGAGAGTCCCTTGGACTGCGAGATCCAACCAGTCCATTCTAAAGGAGATCAATCCTGGGTGTTCATTGGAAGGACTGATGCTAAAGCTGAAACTGCAATACTTTGGCCACCTCATGTGATGAGTTGCCTCACTGGAAAAGACTCTGATGCTGGGAAAGGTTGGGGGCAGGAGGAGAAGGGGACTACCGAGAATGAGATGGCTGGATGGCATCATTGACTCTGTGGACATGAGTTTGAGTGAACTCCAGGAGTTGGTGATGGACAGAGAGGCCTGGCGTGCTGTGATTCATGGGGTCGCGGAGAGTCGGACACGACTGAGCGACTGAACTGAATTTTGTAAAAATACACTTCAGAGAAATTTTCATTGCCCCCAACATCCTCCTTCATCAGTTCTGTAGATGAGCCTTCCTGATGACAAGCTGAATGTCTCCTAGAGCCACTGACCAACATAGATATATTATCCAAATAAATCTCATCCTATTAATAATATTCCAATATTTAGAATCAGAATTTTCTTCCCAATTTATTCTTAAGCTAAAGATTCATTTAAATATATTATGCTTTCTCTAAACACTCAAAAGTTTATATTTATTTCTGCCCTAATTTTGGAGAAGGCAATGGCAAGCCACTCCAGTACTCTTGCCTAGAAAATCCCATGGATGGAGGAGCCTGGTAGGCTGCAGTCCGTGGGGTCACTAAGGGTCGGACAGGACTGAGCGACTTCACTTTAACTTTCTTCACTTTCCTTCTACTGACCCTAGGGTTCTTCATTTCTTCCTTTTCTAGTTGCTTTAGGTGTAGAGTTAGGTTATTTAGTTGGCTTTTTTCTTGTTTCTTGAGGTATGCCTGTATTGCTATGAACCTTCCCCTTAGCACTGCTTTTACAGTGTCCCATGGGTTTGGGGTTGTTGTGTTTTCATTTTCATTCATTTCTATGCATATTTTGATTTCTTTAATGATTTGTTCGTTGTTCAGCAGAGTGTTGTTCAGCCTCCATATGTTGGAATTTTTCTCCTGTAATTGAGATCTAATTTTACTGCATTGTGGTCAGAAAAGATGCTTGGAATGATTTCAATTTTTTTGAATTTACCAAGGCTAGATTTATGGCCGAGGATGTGATCTATCCTGGAGAAGATTCCGTGTGCACTTGAGAAGAAGGTGAAATTCATTATTTTGGGGTGAAATGTCCTATAGATATCTATTAGGTCTAACTGGTCTATTGTATTATTTAAAGTTTGTGTTTCCTTGTTAATTTTCTGTTTAGTTGATCTATCCATAGGTGTGCGTGGGTATTAAAGTCTCCCACTATTATTGTGTTATTGTTTAGAATTATCATATGTGGTTTTTTTGTAAGTATATGAAATGTTAGACCATTGAAAGAGTCTCTGTTACTATAGGAATGCCAAATACAGGGACTATGTTAACATAACAGAAATGGGATGTTTTACAAATGCTTTTTTCCCTAGGCATGTGGAGCTGCAATGATGAGAGTAGAATGATAATGAGCCATGTACCCAGGTCACCTTCCCCAGTAAGATGTACCACCACTCTTGCTCTAGGCTTGTGATGGGTCATACTTACTATTGTGGCAGCCACAGTAACTCTGAGTTATGCTTTCAAAAAGTCAACATTTACATTCAATTGCTCTTACACATTTATAGCCTATCATGGTGCAAACTGAAGCTACCATGAGCTGCCTCCCCAAGTTATTCAAGTAATCTCTCAAGGGATCAATTAACTGCTTTTGTTAGTGTTCTAGATACGCAATTACATAGGTTTGGAGTAATCTGTCCCAATCTCATTTTTCCCATAATCCTATAATTTTTAGTATAGAGTTCTTCAGGATACAGTTTTTCAAGAATCCAGGAATCACTTTACAATGTGTAAATGTTACATGTGTACATGTAAAAAGTGTACATGTTACCTTCTGTAGAGAGAATTAAGAGTGTATGGCACTGGTGTTATTTGAATTATATGGCTATGTCATCTTATTTTGACTTCCTTTGCTTGAAGCAACTTCTGATCATTACTGGTCACTCCAATGCAAATACCCAACCTATCTGTCATACTTCACATGGGAGATTATGTCTGCATTTCTATTACATATGTCAATTTATGTCAATTTGGATAATATGTATCAGCAAACAGCTGCTCAGTCAAGTCCAAGCACTAACAAAATTGAGTTTATGAGGTTAAAAAGCTGAAGATCAGACTCTGAACACCTAGAAACTATTAGAGATTAATGCCATCCATTAAGGTCTTGACTCAGTCACCATCTGGCCTCATCCAAGATTGATCCATCTTTCTATCTTACTGTGAAACTTTTTAAAATGTCTAATTTCTGGTCTGCAACACAATGGAGACCAATCGTGATTCAAACACTGAATTCTAAATAAATCAGTTAGCCTCACTAAGCCTAATTTACTACCTTAAGAAATGATGCTTACATACCAATTGCATAGGGTTGCTATGAATGTTTTACAAGTATAGCACAGTGCTTAGAATGCAGAAGTACTTCTTAAAGTATATCCATTGTTATTATAATTCATGGTGAGCAGTACATCATATTTGCACCAGTCCTTTCCCACCATGAGGTCTCTAAATTCAACAAACCTTTACAAATTAAAAGGTGGGCGTGGGGAAGGGCAAAGGGAGGAAAAGAAGAATGCATTGGGAGTTTAGAAATAACGTCGTTTTGCGATCTGAGACCTGGCTAGTTCACCTTTATAATTCTAACTTCTGGCATATTCAACAGTAAAGAAAATTTATTCCTCTAGTATACCTGAAAAGAAAAGGGGGTACAAACTCTGTTTATATATAGACTATAGCCTCAGATAGATGCAGATCTTAATACCTCCTAGAGCTGTATTATTGGTAGAAAGCTCTATAAATATCCTACCCCAAATTACATTCTCAAGTCAGTTCAAAGACTATGCATGCATGTTCTATTTGAGGAAAAAATAACTTTCCTCAAGATTCCGTTCTCACACTCACAGAGCTTAACCAGGAAATTCATTCTATGTCTTTCTTTTCCAAATCCAGTCTTCATTGCCTGCTCAGAGAGAGCAAATGTAGCCACATTCTAAAATTCAGGTGACAAAAAAGCTTACATGTCCTGAAGAAAGCTTAAAATGTTTCCAATCTTGACACTCCTCTGACCCCCAAATCTATAATGCAGTCTTGTAAAAAGTACTCTGAATTACTGAATAATCTTGACTTTTACTAATAAATTGTCTGAGATAGGAAAACCCTTAGACCTATCTGAGACTATCTTTTCTGAGGGGATTAATCATGTCAGTCATGCCTACCACTTCCACAGTGTAGTGAAAAGCCATTATAAAAAATCAATGAATTACAATAAGCTACATAAATGAAAGAGCATATCACCATACTAAAATTGCAAATATTTTAAAATATGGAATTCAATTAAAAAAATTCCAAAGTAATAAAAATAGCAAATACAATAAACATGCATTTCTAATTATCAGTATTAAATAAAGCATAGAGTCTGTTTTTCCCAAGATACTTTGAAAAGTCTGTTTTTTAAGGGTTGGCTATTGCAGGTATAAAAATTAGAGAAAGAACAGGTCATCTAAACCATTCACCCACCAATGCCAATTCCTGAATGCAACAACACTTCTAACATTCATTCACTTAGCTGAATAAATCATTACTTAATCTAATGCATTTCTTTCTGGTGCGCATTTACATTTTTATCCGGTTGTAAGTTAAATGCAAGCATTATATTACCACCTTTTTTTTTTTTTTCTCCCTTGGTATATTTCCTGAATTAAACAAAGTGTTGTCTGAAGTTTCTTTAATTTCCATTCTCACTTCCTTACCATTCTTTGATATATGATGCTTAAAACAGGTGATTTGTTCATTTTAATAGTGTCTAGCATTTTAAGCCGGAGAAGGCAATGGCAAGCCACTCTAGTACTCTTGCCTAGAAAATCGCATGGACAGAGGAGCCTGGTGGGCTGCAGTCCATGGGGTCGCTACTAGTCGGACACGACTGAGCAACTTCACATTCACTTTTCACTTTCACACATTGGAGAAGGAAATGGCAACCCACTCCAGTGTTATTGCCTGTGGAATCCCAGGGCTGGCGGAGCCTGGTCGGCTGCTGTCTATGGGGTCGCACAGAGTCGGACACGACTGAAGTGACTTAGCAGCAGCAGCAGCATTTTAAGCGGAGAAGGCGATGGCACCCCACTCCAGTACTCTTGCCTGGAAAATCCCTTGGAGGGAGGAGCCTGGTAGGCTGCAGTCCAAGAGGTTGAGAAGAGTCGGACATGACTGAGCGACTTCACTTTCACTTTTCACTTTCACGCATTGGAGAAGGAAATGGCAACCCACTCCATTGTTGTTGCTTGGAGAATCCCAAAGACGGGGAAGCCTGGTGGGCTGCCGTCTATGGGGTCGCACAGAGTCAGACACGACTGAAGCGACTTAGCAGCAGCAGCAGTAGCCTTTTAAGATCCCACAATAGTATCCTTTCACTTCCTAAGTATTCAGCCTCTTTACAGACTGATCTTACTCACGTAATATCTAGTCTTTAAAATTTCCTTAAATTTCAGAGGCAGAAAGAGAAAGTACATGTAATTTAAGCATTAACTATCAAGTAATCTCTGTAACTATTCTTTGGCACAATAACTAATCATACATTTAATTATTTCAGCCATATTTGGCAATAAAATTAGTAACAATTAGATTTTTATGTGATGTTGTAACAAAGATTGAAAAATTTTAATCGATGAATTCCTCTGTGTAGTTTATTGTGAAGGTGAAGATGATTTTAATTTGTGTTCAGAGGTTCCTATGTAGGCTCTGAAACCGTTCCTTTGGTGTTTTCCTAATCTATTTGCCTTCTGAGCTTCATTGTTTCTGGCACTCTGACAGAATACATTACATGAGCATTCAGGCTAAGTGTTCTTCAAACATGTCTCATTTTCAGCAGTCAAAACACCAAGTAAAAGGCTTTACCTGCTACATTGTGGTAGAATCTCCAACTCAGACACACCGGCTGTAAAACTACCTTGTTTATTCTGGGAATAATTATTTCTGGAACTGTCCTTCAAATATACACCTATACCTTTTATATTATCATGATTACATTATTCTCTTACTGGAAATCAAGTACTAGGATAACAAGCCTCCTAAAGCACTGCTGCTGCTGCTGCTAAGAAGCTTCAGTCGTGTCCGACTCTGTGCGACCCCATAGACGGCAGCCCACCAGGCTCCCCCGTTCCTGGGATTCTCCAGGCAGGAACACTGGAGTGGATTGTCATTTCCTTCTCCATGAGCATTTTATATCAGATACTGCCTAAAAGCACAGAATATTTACATAAGTGCAGGCAAAAATCAAATAATTGACTCTAGAAGTTTATTACCTAATTTTGTTAAAATAAAAATTGGTTGAATTACAAATATAAGATTATTGGAAAGAGAAAAGTTGATGAGCAGCACTTTCAAAGATTCCTCTTTGCAGCAATTAAAGATGCAGGAAAAGAGTCTTTCTCCTGATTATATTCCTCCCCAAAGGACTATTTATTGGTCCTCAAATGTGCCATGAGCTTAATGCCTCTGAGAATGTACTGTTCTATCAGTTAAGAATGACACTGTTCAATGTTCTATCAAGACCCAGCTAAAATTTCACAATTTTTGTTACATTTTCTCATCTTTATACTCCATAGAATTACTTGCTTCCTTTTACATGGTCTTATGATGTTTGGTTTATTCCTCTCATAACACTTATGGTTTGGCTATATAACAACTTTTATATTTTGTATATATTAATATATGCTGTCTCTCTGAATAGCTTGTGAACTCAATAAATTAATTCAAATGCCATACTATTTATAACTAGCCAGCTAACTAGCTAATTAATTACTTATATTTACTGACAATACTCTGAGCTCTAAGCCAACATTTACAATAGCCATTTGATATCTCCTTGTATATGTGTCAGAAATATCTCAAATTTAACATGTCCAAAAATAAATTCATGGATTTCCAGTCCCTAATATGAACATGGCTTAATGTTTTCTGCCCTAATGAGTGTCACCATCCACCAAGTTGAGCTAGAAACCTAGAAGTCACTCTTAACACTTCCTCCCTTATCACCTTAATCTCTATTCCTCTTGATTTTGCCTGCTAAATATCTTTGAGTCATTCCAGTTTTTGCCATTTCCACAACCCCACCCTAACACAAGCACCACAAGTGGGGTTAGGAGAGTTTAGCTAAAGACAATAATTAAAAAGTAACATATGAATATAGCTATAGGTTTCGTTGATTAAAAACAAATTTTAGAAAATGATGCTAATCACAGAATCCCCATTCATTAGGATTAAACTATAAAGATATAAGACCAGTCTCCAAAAGTGCATCCCGCATGACAGACCCTCCCAAAGAATATCTTTAGAAGGATAGCTGTGCAATTGACTTTATTTGGCCTATTAAGGAACACTTAATTCCAAATGTGGGATGGAGTATTGTATAGAAGGAGAGAGGGAATCCTCTGTGCCTCATATCAAGAGAGGTTGTATGAGAAGAGAAGAAAGAGTGAGACTTCAGCATTCCTCAGTTTTTCCTTTAATGAATCTTCATTGATATTATTGAATTTTTTAACTGCAGCTTGAACTTTTTCCTTTATTTCCCAGAGGTCCCAGGATGGATTATCTGTCTTGCAGGAGAAGAGAGACATATAAAGCATTTGCTGTAATACAATATGATAAAATTATGTATAGGCAATGGCTTAAGATAGTCAAAAACAAAAAAGATGCAAACTATGCCTTCTTTTTTCCTTCTAATTCCTGTAACGTATATTCACTGTGTTTGAAGAAATCTGTCCACATGCAATTAGATGCTCTTTTCTACTAAAAGACCAAAACAGATATTTGAAGAATTACTAATACCCATTCAAAATGCTAGGGCCTTCGTTGATATCAGTCATTCTAGGTTAGATAAAGAATTAAACAAACTACCACCTGCAGACTCAAATTTTCCAAGATCATGGAGAAAGCAAGAGAGTTCCAAAAAACATCTATTTCTGCTTCATTGACTATGCCAAAGCCTTTGACTGTGTGGATCACAATAAACTGTGGAACATTCTGAATGAGATGGGAATACCAGACCACCTGACCTGCCTCTTGAGAAACCTGTATGCAGGTCAGGAAGCAACAATCAGAACTGGACATGGAACAACAGACTGGTTCCAAATAGGAAAAGGAGTACGTCAAGGTTGTATATTGTCACCCTGCTTATTTAACTTATATGCAGAGTACATCATGAGGAACGTTGGGCTGGAAGAAGCACAAGCTGGAATCAAGATTGCCTAGAGAAATATCAATAACCTCAGATATGCAGATGACACCACCCTTATGGCAGAAAGTGAAGAGGAACTCAAAAGCCTCTTGATGAAAGTGAAAGAGGAGAGTGAAAAGGTTGGCTTGAAGCTCAACATTCAGAAAATAAAGATCATGGCATCTGGTCCCATCACTTTATGGGAAATAGATGGGGAAACAGTGGAAACAGTGTCAGACTTTATTTTTGGGGGCTCCAAAATCACTGCAGATGCTGATTGCAGCCATGAAATTAAAAGACGCTTACTCCTTGGAAGGAAAGTTATGACCAACCTTGATAGTATATTAAAAAGCAGAGACATTACTTTGCCAACCAAGGTCCGTCTAGCCAAGGCTATGGTTTTTCCCGTGGTCATGTATGGATGTGAGAGTTGGACTGTGAAGAAAGCTGATCGCTGAAAAATTGATGCTTTTGAACTGTGGTGCTAGAGAAGACTCTTGAGAGTCCCTTGGACTGCAAGGAGATCCAACCAGTCCATTCTAAAGGAGATCAATCCTGGGTGTTCATTGGAAGGACTGATGCTGAAGCTGAAACTCCAATACTTTGGCCGCCTCATGCGTCGAGTTGACTCACTGGAAAAGAGTCTGATGGTGGGAAGAATTGGGGGTGGGAGGAGACGGGGAAGACAGAGAATGAGATGGCTGGAGGGCATCACCGACTCGATGGACATGAGTTTGAGTGAACTCTGGGAGTTGGTGATGGACAGGGAGGCCTGGCATGCTGTGGTTCATGGGGTTGCAAAGAGTTGGACACGACTGAGCGACTGAACTGAACTGAACTGAAATATATTTAATGTTGAATAGGTCTGCTAGCTAAAGAAGATAATGCTCTGGCAGGGGTTCCAAGAGAAATAAAAAGAATATTTGAATACTGACAGGCAAAAGATATTTCCCAAGAATGGAAGGCAAGGGTGAGGTATTACCAGTAGGAGAATAATATGGAAAAGGCAATGGAGTTTTAAAACTGCTAATATGTGAGGACCCATTGGAAAGTCTGGTACAGCTGGAAATAAAGAAAAATGGTTCTATGAATTGGAGTGATAAGAGATGAGATGGATTAATTATGTAGGTCCAAACCAAATTGTATAGCTTTATATGATACATTCAGTTCAGTACAGTTCAGTTCAGTTCAGTCACTCAGTCGTGTCCAAGTCTCTGCGACCCCATGAATCACAGCACGCCAGGCCTCCCTGTCCATCACCAACTCCCGGAGTTCACTCAGACTCATGTCCATCGAGGCGGTGATGCCATCCAGCCATCTCATTCTCTGTCGTCCCCTTCTCCTCCAGCCCCCAAACCTTCCCCACATCAGAATCTTTTCCAGTGAGTCAACTCGTCGCATGAGGTGGCCAAAGTATTGGAGTTTCAGCTTTAGCATCAGTCCTTCCAATGAACGCCCAGGATTGATCTCCTTTAGAATGGACTGGTTGGATCTCCTTGCAGTCCAAGGGACTCTCAAGAGTCTTCTCCAGCACATTAGAGAGTTTTAATTTCATCTAACAATCAAAGAGTTAAAAAAGGAGTTTGAAAAGATTTTTGATTAGTAGCATTACATATCACTGTGAAATTTAGATGGAATTAAAATAAACAATGAAAAATGAAAACAGAAAATTCCAAAAAAAATCCTGAAAAAGTTTTATGTGACAATGGGATTGGGTTGAATTGAGAGTCAGCAGATATAAGAAAGAAACATGAAATAAAATAAAACACATTTGGTGACTGGTATGAGAAATATAAAAGTTTAATAACTATGATTCATAGCTTGATGATGGCTGGTGGTACTCTTAACTGATATAAAGAATACAAGAACAGGAAGATACTTTGCAGGTGGTGGTAATGAGAAATTGTGAAAGTTCAGCAGTATTTGAGGAAACTCAGGTATATTCCGGAGAAGGCAATGGCACACCAGTCCAGTACTCTTGCCTGGAAAGTCCCATGGATGGAGGAGCCTGGTGGGCTGCAGTACATGGGGTCGCTAAGAGTCGGGCACGACTGAGCGACTTCACTTTCACTTTTCACTTTCTTGCAATGGAGAAGGAAATGGCAACCCACTCCAGTGTTCTTGCCTGGAGAATCCCAGGGATGGGGGAGCCTGGTTGGCTGCCTTCTATGGGGTCACACAGAGTCGGACACGACTGAAGTGATGCAGCAGCAGCAGCAGGTATATTCAAGAAGCAATTAGATGATAAGTATACAAAGAGTTCAGGACTGGAGACATAGATTTGCCACACATCAATACATTAGACATCTAGGAACAATATCAGAAGTCTTAGAAACCATGGGTGAAAAAATTTTAAGAAGCAGGGAATGGGTAATAATAGTAAAAAGTGTACACAGAAGTAAAGTAGTGCTGAAGACAAGTTATCAACAATGGTAATCATGAATTTGTTAAAAACTTGTGTTTCCATAAGTTTTCCATAAGATTATGCAGGTTAAATTAAAAAAAAAAAATAGAACAGAAGTCAAGTAGGTATAACAATTCAACAGAATCTTACTTGTATATGGAATAAGAGAATAGTGTTATAACTTGATAAGAAATAACCCAGGGTGATAGTGTTTTGGATGAGAGATGCTTTTTTAACAAATTGGGTTGATCTCCATTTCCTAATTCCTAAACAGCTAAGGTGGCTAAATATTGACATTTAGCAGACCTATAGACCTGTGAATTCTTCCTTGATCCAATGACTGCTTTTTCCCTTTGAATCCCCAGGGGAGATATAGGGACACCAGCAGCAAAAGACTTTAACATTCTTCTTATAAACTAAGATTTCAATCTTAGATTCTTAGAATATTAGCATCCCAAAATGAACCAAATAAAGAATTTATTTTACATATTATTTGGTCTAACTGAAACAGCCTCATAATGAAGCAGGCTATATGGTTAGTTCAGTCTTCCTTATCTCTCCCACAACTCCAGCAATCAAACTGAGTTTGGTATGCAGTAAGGGCTCACATTCCCACAACACAGTATATTCTGATGCAAAACAGGAAAAAATGTGGGAGACAGCAACTCCTAGACTAGACTGACCTTTGGGTGGAATAAAAGAAGGTGGGCTTCCTCTCTGAGAAGGAGTCAATTGTTATCTACTATCTTAACTTCAGAAACATTGTTATTTACCTTGTATTTAGTTTACCTTTATATTAGGACACATCTTGTTTGAAATGTTTATAGAGGTGTTGATTTAGGTAAAAGTCATTATTGACAATGTAAGAACTCATCTCAGGAAATCTATAAAATCATTAAGGGAATATACATTTTAGTGTGCATGTTCTTTACAAGCAAGGAAATTTATTTCATGTCTCCAAAACCATGATGAAATTCACTTTGATTTCACAAGTCATATATACCCATTTATACTATCAAATTTTGTACTTTTACTTATATTATTTCTAAAATAAAAAATTACTTCAAAAGTTTGAAGTAATTTTTTTTTTGTTTTTACAATGAAAGTAGACAAATTTATTTAATTCTGTCATATAAGATAGAAAAGCAATTTGCCTTTTGGCTACAATTCTATTCAAACGGGTAGGAGAGTTGGTCAGTTCTTAATCATAAAAGAAATAGAGGTATCATTAAAATAATCTTAAATTAATAATCCAAAAGTCATTTTTAAATTTATGCTAGAATATATATTTTAACAGTTACACTTAAATATGAATGTATCCTAGGAATAAACTTCATTTTAAAGAGAATAATACTGTAATTCATGAAGATCAACACAGGAAAAATCCAAAACCCTGAACAATTTCCCCTGCTTTCTTAAGGCTCCCCAGGACCTAGACTCTGACCTGGTTGTTTCCTACTATCTGTATCTATATTTGTCACAGTCTTACTTATCTCTCTTACCCAGGGACTAAAATAGGGCTAAATGTGTTGGACACAGGTCACAATGCCTGCTGGGCACAGCATCCTCTTTGCCCACTCACAGATGTCTGAGAAGGGTAAAAATGTTAGGTTGAGTTTTGCCCAGGATTAGCCATGTATTGGTTGGAAATGAGTATCTGATCTATAGGCTGGATGAAATGGCCTGGCCAAAAATGCTCCAACCAAATAGAGTCTATTGAAATTGGGCAAATCTGTTTGTCTTCCAGAATTTAGACTAGAGGTTACAAAGGGATTTGACTAATTCACAGCAGGAAGAGGCAGAAAGGACATACCAAGAAAAACAGAGACATCACAAGCTGTCTTCTAGAACAGAGATGTGCATTTTTTTTTCTGTATAGGAACAGACAGTAAATATTTAGGCATTGCATGCGTTACATTCTGCAACTGTGGCAACTAATGTGTGGCAACTAATCAATTCTGCCACTATAGCAAGAATGCAGACATGAATAAATATGTAAGCAACTGAATATGGGTGTGTTCCAATAAAAATTTACAAAAACAGGTGATGTGCCAAATTTGGCCAACAGGCTGTTTGCCAATTCCTGTTCTAGGGTATTCTTATCCAGCAGAAATATTCAAATGTAAGTCATGTATCTTATTTGATATTTTCTACTAGTCACATTAAAAAGTTAAAATAGGTGAAATTAATTGTTAATATATTTTTTTAACCCAATGTGCCTAAAATGCTGTCATTTTAACACACCATTAATTTTAAAAATTATCGAGAAATTTTATGTTTTCTTAAATACTAAGTCTTGGAAACCCCGTATGCATTCTACACTTAAAGCACCTCTTAATTTAGACTATGCATTTCAACTAAACATAACCTTTCAATTTAGACTAGACATGTTTCAAATGCTGAATAGCCACCACTGATTGGTGGCTATAATACTGAACTGTGTAACTGTAGACTATAAAACAGATTGTGAGCAGCCAGTAGACTATAAAACAGATTGTGAGCAGCCAGTCTCCTGTGAAGCCCAGAGTCCTTATGGATTTCAGTTGTAGCACTTTTTTAAAAAATAACCTGGGAAGATCTTGTTCTTGGCAGCTCAAAAAGCCTCACCTAGATAAATGCATGAACGAACCAAGGGACAAATGCTGTCAAGTGCATAGATCATCTCATCCTATATATATTTCACATGACACTGTTTTCATTATTTTTTAAAGTGCAAATTTTAAGGGAAAGGGGGTTTTGTGCTGCATATATTTGTGATTCAGTAGCTCTCCTATACCCTTTTTCTTATTTCATTCCATGGAGATATTCAATAACTGCTTTTTTTAAAATAAGCACTGAATGTGATAGTCACTATATTTATCATCTACTCACAAAAATGAACACTGGGGTACACGTGTCTCTTTCAATTCTGGTTTCCTTGGTGTATGTGCCCAGCAGTGGGATTGCTGGGTCAAATGGCAGTTCTATTCCCAGTTTTTTAAGGAATCTCCACACTGTTCTCCACAGTAGCTGTACTAGTTTGCATTCCCACCAACAGTGTAAGAGGGTTCCCTTTTCTCCATACCCTCTCCAGCATTTATTGCTTGTAGACTTTTGGATAGCACCATTCTGACCGTTGTGAGATGGTACCTAACTGTGGTTTTTATTTGCATTTCTCTGATAATGAGGGATGTTGAGCATCTTTTCATGTGTTTGTTAGCCGTCTGTATGACTTCTTTGGAGAAATGTCTGTTTAGTTCTTTGGCCCATTTTTTGATTGGGTCATTTATTTTTCTGGAATTGAGCTGCATGAGCTGCTTGTATATTTTGGAGATTAATTCTTTGTCATTGCTTCATTTGCTATTATTTTCTTCCATTCTGAAGGCTGTTTTTTCACCTTGCTTAGAGTTTCCTTCATTGTGCAAAAGCTTTCAAGTTTAATTAGGTCCCATTTGTTGATTTTTGCTTTTATTTCTAATATTCTGGGACGTGGGTCATAGAGGATCCTGCTGTGATTTATGTTGGAGAGTGTTTTGCCTGTGTTTTCCTCTAGGAGTTTTATAGTTTCTGGTTTTACATTTAGATCTTTAATCCATTTTGAATTTATTTTTGTGTATGGTGTTAGACAATGTTCTAGTTTCATTCTTTTACAAGTGTCTGACCAGTTTTCCCAGCACCACTTGTTAAAGAGATTATCTTTTCTCCATTGTATATTCTTGCCTCCTTTGTCAAAGATAAGGTGTCCATAGGAGTGTGGATTTATCTCTGGCCTTTCTATTTTGTTCCTTTGATCTATTTTTCTGTCTTTGTGCCAGTACCATACTGTGTTGGTGACTGTTGCTTTGTAGTATAGCCTGAAGTCAGGCAGGTTGATTCCCCCAGTTCCATTCTTCTTTCTCAAGATTGCTTTGGCTATTCGAGGTTTTTTGTATTTCCATACAAATTGTGAAATTATTTGTTCTAGTTCTGTGAAATAAACTGTTGGTAGCTTGATAGGGATTACATTTAATCTATAGGTTGCTTTGGGTAGTATACTCATTATCACTATATTGATTCTTCTGATCCATGAACATGGCATATTTCTCCATCTATTTGTGTCATCTTTGATTTCTTTCATCAGTGTTTTATAGTTTTGTATATATAGGTCTTTTGTTTCTTTAGGTAGATTAATTCTTAAGTATTTTATTCTTTTTGTTGCAATGGTGAATGGAATTGTTTCCTTAATTTCTCTTTCTGTTTTCTCATTGTTAGTGTATAGGAATGCAAGGGATTTCTGTGTGTTAATTTTATATCCTGCAACTTTAGTATATTCATTGATTAGCTCTAGCAATTTTCTGGTGGAGTCTTTAGGGTTTTTCTATGTAGAGGATCATGTCATCTGCAAACAGTGAGAGTTTTACTTATTTTCCACTCTGGATTCCTTTTATTTCTTTTTCTTCTCTGATTGCTGTGGCTAAAACTTCCAAAACTATGTTGAATAGTAGTGGTGAGAGTGGGCATCCTTGTCCTGTTCCTGACTTTAGGGGAAATGCCCTAAAATGCTTTCAATCTTTCACCATTGAGGATAATGTCTGCTGTGACTTTAGCATATATGGCTTTTGTTATGTAGAGGTATGTTCCTTTTATTCTTGCTTTCTGGAGGGTTTTTATTATAAATGGACGTTGAGTTTTGTTAAAGGCTTTCTCTGCATCTATTGAGATAATCATATGGTTTTTATCTTTCAATTTGTTAATGTTGTGTATCACATTGATTGATTTGTGAATATTGTAGAACCCTTGCATCCCTGGGATGAAGCCCACTTGGTCATGATGTATGATCTTTTTAATATGTTGTTGGATTCTGTTTGACATGATTTTGTTAAGGATTTTTGCATCTATGTTCATCAGTGATATTGGCCTGTAGTTTTCTTTTCTTGTGGCATCTTTTTCTGATTTTGGTATTAGGGTGATGGTGGCCTCATAAAATGAGTTTGGAAGCTTACCTTCCTCTGGAATTTCTGGGAGAGTTTGAGTAGGATAGGTGTTAGCTTTTCTCTAAATTTTTGGTAGAATTCAGCTGTGGAGCCATCTGGTCCTGGGCTTTTGTTTGCTGAAGGATTTCTGATTACAGTTTCAATTTCTGTGCTTGTGATTGGTCTGTTAAGATTTTTTGTCTCTTCCTGATTCAGTTATGGAAAGTTAACTTTTCTAAGAATTTCTCCACTTCTTCCAAGTTGTCCATTTTATTGGCATATAGTTGCTGATAGTAGTCTCTTATGATCCTTTGTATTTCTGTGTTGTCTATTGTGATTTCTCCATTTTCATTTATAATTTTGTTGATTTGATTCTTCTCCCTTTTTTTCTTGATGAGTATGGCTAATGTTTTTTCTATTTTATTTATCATCTCAAAGAACCAGCTTTTAGCTTTGTTGATTCTGGCTATGATCTCCTTTGTTTCTTTTGCATTTATTTCTGCCTTAATTTTTATGATTTCTTTCCTTCTACTAACCCTGAGATGCTTCATTTCTTCTTTTTCTAGTTGCTTTAGGTGTAGAGTTAGGTTATTTATTTGATTCCTCTCCTGTTTCTTGAGGTAGGTTTGTACTGCTATGAACCCTCCCCTTAGCACTGCTTTTACTGAATCCTATAGGTTTTGGGTTGTTGTGTTTCATTTTCATTCACTTTATACATATTTTTATTTCTTTATTTCATTTGTGATTTGTTGGTTATTCAGAAGTGTGTTGTTAAGCTTCCATATGTTTGTATTTGTATTTTTTTTTCCCTAATTGATACCTAATCTTACCACATTGTGATCAGAAAAGATGCTTGAGATGATGTCAATTTTTTTGAATTTACCAAGGCTAGATTTATGGCCCAGGATGTGATCTATCCTGGAAAAAGTTCCGTGTGCACTTGAGTAAAAAGGTGGAATTCATTGTTTTGGGATGAAATGTCCTATAGATATCAATTAGGTCTCACTGGCCCATTGTATCATTTAAATTTGTGTTTCCTTGCTAATTTTCTATTTAGTTGATCTATCCATAGGTGTGAGTGGGGTATTAAAGTCTCCCACTATTATTGTGTTAATGTTAATTTCCCCTTTCATACTTGTTAGCATTTGCCTTACATATTGCAGTGCTCCCTTGTTGGGGCATATATATTTATAACTGTTAAATGTTCTTCTTGGATTGATCCTTTGATCTTTATGTAGTGTCCTTCTTTGTCTCTTTTCACGGCCTTTATTTCAAAGTCTATTTTATCTGATATGAGTATTGCTACTCCTGCTTTCTTTTGGTCTCCATTTGCATGAAATATCTTTTTCCAGCCCTAGTCTGTATGTGTCCCTAGGTTTGAAGTGGGTCTCTTGTAAACAGCATATAGAGGGGTCTTGTTTTTGTATCCATTCAGCCAGTCTTTGTCTTTTTGTTGGGGCATTCAACCCATTTACATTTAAGGTAATTATTGATAAGTATGACCCCGTTGCCATTTACTTTGTTGTTTTGGGTTCGAGTTTATAAACCTTTTCTGGGATCATTTAGCATTTGTTGTACAACTGGTTTGGTGGTGCTGAATTCTCTGAGCTTTTGCTTGTCTGTAAAGTTTTAATTTCTCCTTCATATTTGAATGAGATCCTTGTTGGGTACAGTAATCTGGGTTGTAGGTTTTTCTCTTTCATCACTTTAAGTATGTCCTGCCATTCCCTTCTGGTCTGAAGAGTTTCTATTTAAAGATCAGCTGTTATCCTTATGGGGATCCCCTTGTGTATTATTTGTTGTTTTTCCCTTGCTGCTTTTAATATTTGTCCTTTGTGTTTGATCTTCATTAATTTTATTAATATGTGTCTTGGGGTGTTTTGCCTTGGGTTTATCCTGTTTGGGACTCTCTGGATTTATTGGACTTGGGAGGCTATTTCCTTCCTCATTTTAGGAAAGTTTTCAACTATTATCTCCTCAAGTATTCTCTCATGGCCTTTCTTTTTGTCTTCTTCTTCTGGGACTCCTATGATTCGAACGTTGGGGCGTTTAACATTGTCCCAAAGGTCTCTGAGGTTGTCCTTTTTTTATTCTTTTTCCTTTTTTCCTCTCTGCTTCATTTATTCCCACCATTCTATCTTCCACCTCACTTATCCTATACTCTGCCTCAGTTATTCTACTGTTGTTTCCCACCAGAGTGTTTTTTATCTCAGTTATTGCATTATTAATTATTGATTAACTCTTTTTTATTTCTTCTATGTCCTTGTTAAACTTTTCTTGCATCTTCTCAGTCCTTGTCTCCAGGCTATTTATCTGTAACTCCATTTTGTTTTTAAGATTTTGGATCATTTTTACTATCATTATCCTGAATTCTTTTTCAGGTAGACTCCCTATCTCCTCCTCTTTGGTTTGGTTTGGTTGGTTTTTTATCATGTTCCTTTACCTGCTGAATATTTCTCTGTCTTTTCATCTTGTTTAGGTTGCTGTGCTTGGGGTGGCCTTTATGTATGCTGGAATTTTGTCGTTCCTCTTTATCGTGGAGGTTCCTTGCTATGGGTGGGGTTGGATGAGTGGCTTGTCAAGGTTTTCTGGTTAGGGAAGCTTGTGTTGGTGTTCTAGTGGGTGGAGCTGGATCTCTTCTCTCTGGTGTGCAATGAAGTATCCAATAGTGAGATTTGAGGTGTCTATGGGTTTGGTTTGACTTTTGGTCATCTGTATTTTTGTTCTCAGGGTTATGTTCCTGTGTTGTTGGAGAATTAGCTTGGTATGTCTTGCTCCGAAACTTGTTGGCTCTTGGGTGGAGCTTGGTTTCAGTATAGGTATGGAGGATTTTGGATGAAATCTTGTCAATTAATGTTCCCTGGAATCAGGAGTTTTCTGGTGTTCTCAAGTTTTGGATTTAAGGCTCCTGCCTCTGGCTTTCATTCTCATTTTTATAGTAGTCTCAAGGTTTCTCCATCCATACAGCACTGATAATAAAACATTTAGGTTAATGGTGAAAAGATTCTCAACAGTGGGGGATACCCAGAGAGGTCCACAGAGTTACATGGAGAAGAGAAGTGGGAGGAGGGAGATAGAGATGACAAGATTCCCCCTCTTCTGAGGGGGAATCAAAAGGGGAGAGAGCATTCTAGCCAGTATTCAATTCCCTATTTAGTCTCCACAGTCTGGAACACTCAGAGATGTTCACGGAGTTCCATAGAGAAGAGAAGAGGGAGGAAGGAGATAGAAGTGACCAGGAGGGGAGGAGAGGGAGTCAGAAAGAGAGAGACCAATCTAGCTAGTGGTCAGTTCCATAAGTGTCCTCCACTGCCTAGAATAACCAAAGAGATTCACAGAGTTAAGTAGAGAAGAGAAGCGGGAGGGAGGAGATAGAGGTGACCTGGGGGAGAAAAAGGAGAGTCAAAAGGGGAGAGAGCAATAAAGCCAATAATCATACTCCTAAGTAAAAATGGGTACTGAAGTTTGGATTCTTAAAGGTACAGAATTGATAACAAATACTAAAAAGCAAAGATTAAAAGTCTGAAGGAGAGGTTAAACTTTCAAAAATACAATATTAAAAAAACAAAATCACCAGTTATTAAAAAAAATATGAAATTTGTTTTAAAAATAGGTCTCTTTTTTGGAAGGTAATAGTAGGTTTTAAAAAATGAAAATTAAAGGAGTAATAAAGAACTTAAAAATAAAAAAAATAAGAAAATTTAAAAATGATAATAGTAAAATATATCTAGTAATTTCTCTGGAGCTGTTGAGGGCAGTGTGGTATCAGTTCAGTTTCAGATTCTTCCTTGTTCCAGCTTATACTTCTTCTCAAGGTCTATAGGTCCCTTCCAATGTAGTCAATGCTAACTACAGGGTTTTAATCTGTTGCACCTGTCACTTCCAAAGTGGTTCCCTCTTCTTTGTTTATTTTGGCTTCCTCTGTTTGCAAGCCTCTTCAGTACCTAACTTCTGCCCTGACACAAGAGGAAGAAGGTGGTCATTTATTTAAGTTCACTTGTTCAATTGTGCTGTGGGGAGGGAGGAACCCTGCAAACAAATATCACTGGTGTGTAGGGGGAGTGCTCACAGTGTCTGAGGCACACTGAGTTTGCCCCCAGCCTGTGTTCTTTCCTGGTCTACACTGCTCAGGCTCCAGGTTGCTCTGCCGGGGAACTGCCTAATGTTGGCCCTGGGTTGTTTGCACTTCCCAGGTCTAAGTCGCTCAGGTTCAGGTTTTTGGGTACTCCACAAAGGCACAGACTCGGTTGGGCCTGCGTTTTGTGCCCTTCTCAGGTCTGAGCAGCTCGGGTGACCAGGTGCTTGGCAAGCACACTCTCTCCAGGTGGGGCGGTGTGTCTTAGCACCTCCCCAGTCCCAGCTGCTCAGTTTCCTGGGTGTGCAGCAGGAGTGCTCTCTCAGGTGTGCCGTGTGTCTCCTCTGGGGAGCTTATCTCTGGCTGTAGCCCTCCTGGAAGATGTCAACCGTCCAGGATCCCAGGAAGACTCTGTTAGCAACTGGAAGCCTGCTCACAGTTTGGCAGAGGATCCCTCTCTGGGGCCAAGTTTGACCCTTGCCTCCCTGCTCTGGCTGTCACCCAGCTGCCTCCCTGCCTCTGGTGGGGGATGGGCCCATCCGCAGCCAGCTGACTCTCCTGTGGTATTCACTCAGTGCTTCGTTCTGTGAGCGGGTCCGACAGTGTCTTGCCGCTGCTGCTGCTAAGTCACTTCAGTCGTGTCCGACTCTGTGTGACCCCATAGACGGAAGCCCACCAGGCTCCCCCGTCCCTGGGATTCTCCAGGCAAGACACTGGAGCGGGCTGCCATTTCCTTCTCCAGTGAAAAGTGAAAAGTGAAAGTGAAGTTGCTCAGTCGTGTCTGACCCTTATCGACCCCACAGACTGCAGTCTACCAGGCTCCTCCATCCATGGGATTTTCTAGGCAAGAGTACTGGAGTGGCTTGCCATTGCCTTCTCTGCTGACAGTGTCTTAGGTTAGAGCTTCTCACAGGAAAGTTCTCTCTCTCTCTTTCCTCTTTTTTCTTTTTCTTCTCTCTTTGGCCATCCCACAGTTTGGGTTGGTATCTCACGTTAACTCCCTCAGATTGTCCTCAGGGCATTCAGGCCTGGTCCTTACCCTAAGCATGCAGCCTGCGCCTCCCTGTTCAGCCCCCACTTGCTGGTGATGGACGCGAGCATCCGCTACTTCTCTGATGGGAGTTGCAGTTAGGCGCATAATCTGTGGGTTTTATTTATTTATTTTTTCCTCCCAGTTATGTTGCCCTCTGAGATTCCAAAACTCCCCACAGACACGCCAGTGAGAGCATTTCCTGGTGTTTGGAAACTTCTCTTTTACGACTCCCTCCCCGGACGGATCTCCATCCCTAACTCTTTTGTCTCTCTTTTTATCTTTTATATTTTGTCCTAACTCCTTTAGAAGACAATGGGCTGCCTTTCTGGGTGTCAGGTGTCTTCTGCCAGGGTTCAGAAGTTGTTTTGTGGTATTTGCTCAGCATTCAAATCATCTTTTGATGACTCTGTGGGGGAGAAACTGGTCTCCCCATCCTATTCCTCCACCATCTTAGGACTGCCCCCCTATGTTACATTAAAATAAATATTGATCCATAATAAGAACTGTATTAAGTATTAGGTAACTAAATCAAGAAAAAATGAAGTAACTCAAGTATTCTATAAATTATGAGCTTCCTGAGTGTCACTGATTTGATATATATAGGTACATTTTACTATATTTACCAACTACTCACAAAAAAGCATGTTACTTCAAAATAAAGTATTGAACCATAATACAGAACTGTATTAAGTACTAGATAACTAAATCAATAAAAATGAAATAATTCAAATATTCCAAAAATTAGCCAAAAGATACCCATATGTAATCAAGTCAGTCCAGTAAAAGAGCAAGAAAGGAGTCAGAAAGGCAGTCTTACTTGAGCTAAGTCCTAGAAACTAGACAGGTGTTTCAATCAGTTATTTATGATGGTAAACCGTGCAGCTTTGGTACCGTTTAAGTAATGCTTTACAATCAAGAGAACCAGGGAGAAAGTTATTTAAAAACAAAAAATAAGATAGACAGCTATTTACTAACTAAATGTTTGGTATTTAAAATATTTTTGTGATTTGATGACATTTAAATATCTATGCATTTTAGCTTTAAAGAAACAATTATTCTTAAATCTTAGATATATGTTTCAGCGAAGAATCTTTTTTACCATGTGGGACAAAGAAAGCTGAGTTGAATGGTTTTGCTGACCAAAGCTCAAAACATGCTCTTATTTTAAAGACTGGAAGATCTCATAATTTATCATTCTGAACGAACCATTTATAGATGTAGAATATTTCAAAATCTATCAAGAAGAGAACTTGTTTGCTAAGGAAATGGCACCTTAGAAGTCTTGAATCTGGCTGACCTTTCCTTCTTTTGGCTTATTCAAGATAAATGGCTGCAGAGAATGACTAAGTGTTGGGAAAAGAAAAGCAGCACCAGGTAAGAACCTCCAGAATTCTGAGGCACTTCTGAACAGTAGATCATTCCCTTTCATTGCAGGAACACTTGCCAACTTCTGATCATTCTGACGATTAGTTCCAACTAGTCATGAATGATTCATTAAGTCACTCTCTAGCTTATATGAGTTCTAAGCTGCACACACCTGGAATACTGAGATAGGAAAGAAACCATTGTATTAAATTTAAAGTAATATTTTCCCCAAAATGTAGATTAATACCTTAGTTTCCTTGCATATCCTATTGCATAGAAAATAAACTTCAGTTAAAAATAAGTTGTACATTCTCACAGAGCATTTACAATTATGAATTCAAAATTTATTCACTTGTCTCATTTGATCTGCAAAAATAGACATTTGTGGTGGTTGTTATTGATTTTTATCTGATGAAATTGGCTCTCAAGCAATTTAGAATAGGAAAATTAAGGTACTAAAAAGCTACGTTTCCAAATAGTTTTTGTCCAAACTGTCATAGTATTATAATCCATTTATTAAACTTGGCTATATGTTAAAGTATCCATACGGTATATACTGTCATTTAGTCTAAAATAGACCCTGCAGATTAGACTGATCTTCTTGCTGGGCAAATTAATAAGCCAGAATATAGAGCTTTTATGTAACATTCCTGAGCTGCAGTAAGTGGCATTATCTGGGATTCTTTTATTTGCTGAACCAATAAATATTTATTGAGTTTCTTTTCTGAGGTTAGCCCTGTTCTAAGGGATATAGCAATGAACAAACCAGACAAAGTCCTTGTTCTTTGAAGACACTCTAGTAGATAGAGGTTGTCAATTAAAAATAATTACAATTAAATAATATTGTTAGCAATAGGGGTTGGTCAGGTGAGAAATCCATCCAGGTGGAGATAAATGGTAAAGGGTTCAGGTGGTTTGTGATTTTTATACACCAAGGTTAGGCTGGGCCTCTATGTTAAAATGACATTTTACCAGATATGTGAAGCACGTAAGAGAGTACATGTACCAAGCCAAAAATGATAAGGGGGTTTAATGGTGAATCCTGTTGGTATATTCAAGATACACCAAAAAGACAAGTATGCTTGAAAAGGATTGTGGAATAATCAGAAATGATATTAGAAAGGTCACTGGCATGAGATCCCAAAGACTTTCAAACATGGTAAGCATATTTTAGATCAAATCTTCAGTAAAACTGCAGTCATCAAAGGCTTTTAACAAAGTGACTGGATCTAAGCTTTTATTCTAAAAAAGACTGCTCTTTCTACTTTGTAGAGAATAGAGTATAATGGGAGATAAAAGGGTAAAAAAAAAAAAACCAGAAATCAATGTTAATATGTAATTGTCTAGAGGTCTGGAAGTCAAAATATGAAAAAGGTTCTGATTTTGGAAATATTTTGAAAGTAGAGCCTACATGATAACTTAGAATATATAATTAATTGACTCTTTATTGCCACGTACAATCTTGTAACTTTTCCTTTCAAATGATAGCTTCTCTAAAAATATAAGTTCAATCAAGTAATTTCAAAAGAAAAAAAATTTTTATTTACTCACTTCCTTACTGGTTTGATTGACTGTTTATTTAAAGATATGACACCAAATGAAGTCCCAACATTATTGACTTGCTTAACACCTTTGTAAACTACTTTTGTTGTGTATGTCCCTTTATCTCAGGATTTTCATTAAAAAAAAAAAAAACAATAACAACAGCAAAAAAAAAAAAAACAACCCTGTATCTTCCTACCTCCCTTATATTCATCACATTCAGCAAATTCCCTGTCTGTAACATATATTTATTTCAAGAAGGAAAAACTTCCTCGCATCCCATTTTTATTTTTACATTTTTGCTTCTTTCTCTACCTTTTATTTTTTCAGAAAACATTGACTGCTCAAAATTCTTGGTTTCTGTTGTTCACTTAGTCATGTCTGACTCTGCGACCCCATGGATTGCAGCACACCCGGCTTCCCTGTCCTTCCCGTCTCCCAGATTTGCTCAAACTCATATCCACTGATTGGATGATGCCATCCAATCATGTCATCCTCTGTTGTACTCTTCTTCTCCTGCCTTCAATATCTCCCAACATCAAGGTCTTTTCCAATGCATTTGCTCTTTGTATCAGGTGGCCAAAGTATTGGAGTTTCAGCATCAATCCTTCCAATGAATATTTAGGGTTGATTTCCTTCAGGATTGACTGGTTTGATCTCCTAGCTGTCCAAGGGACTCTGAAGAGACATTTCTGACACCACATTTCAAAGGCATCAATACTTCAGTGCTCAGACTTCTTTATTGTCCAGCTCTCACATCCATACATGACTACTGGAAAAACCATAACTTTGACTAGATGGAAATTTGTAGGCAAAGTAATGTCTCTGCTCTTTCATATGTTGTCTGTCTAGGGTTGTCACTGCTTCTTCCAAGGAGCAAGCATCTTTTAATTTCATGGCTTCAGTCATCATCTGCAGTGACTTTGGAGCCCCCAAAATAAAGTCTGTCACTGTTTCCATTGCTTCCCCACCTATTTACCATGAAGTGATGGCACAACATGCCATGAGCTTCGTTTTTTGAATGCTGATTTTTAAGCCAACTTTTTCACTCCCCTCTTTCACTTTCATCAAGAGGCTTTTTAGTTCCTCTTCACTTTCTGCCATAAGGTTGGTGTCATCTGCATATCTGAGGTTGTTGGTATTTCTCCCACAATCTTGTGCTTCATCCAATCCAGCTTGTGCTTCATCCAGCGTGGCATTTCACATAATGTACTCTGCATAGAAATTAAATAAGCAGGGTAACAATATACAACTTTGACACACTTCTTTCCCAATTTGGAACCTGTCCTTTTTTTCCATGTCTGGTTCTAACTGTTGGTTCTTGACCTGCATACAGGCTTCTCAGGAGGCAGTTAAGGTGGTCTGGCATTTCCTTTTCTGTAAGAATTTTCCAGTTTGTTGTGATCCACACAGTCAAAGGCTTTAGCATAGTCAATGAAGCAGATGTTTTTCTGGAGTTCTCTTGCTTTTTCTATGATCCAACGGATGTTGGCAATTTGATCTCTGGTTCCTCTGCCTTTTCTAATACCAGCTTGAAAATCTAGAAGTTCCTGGTTCACATACTGATGAAGCCTAGCTTGGAGAATTTTGAGCATTACTTTGCTAGCATGTGAAATGAATGCAATTGTGTGATAGTCTGAACAATCTTTGGCATTTTCCTCCTTTGGGACTGGAATGAAAACTGATCTTTTTCAGTCCTGTGACCACTGCCAAGTTTTCCAAATTTGCTGACATATTGAATGCAACATTTTAAGAGCATCATCTTTTAGGATTTGAAATAGCTCACCTGGAATTCCATGACCTCCACTAGCTTTGTAAGTCCTCTTCAGACAACCATTTTGCCTTTCTTTTTCTTGGGGATGGTTTTGATGACCCCCTTTTTGTACAATTTTACGAACTTCTGTCAAAATAACAATACCAAATTAATTAACTTGTATGCAGCAGAAAACAAAACCTTGGTAATTAAGAACAATGAATATGGATGTGGAATGTCTAAATTCAATTCCCAGTCTTATCGGTTTTGAGACTATGTACAAGGTACCATATCTTTTCTGACCCTCAGTTTCCTCATCTGTAAAACTTTGATGGTGTTAGTAGGGCTTATCTCAAAAAAGTTTGTGAGAATGAAATAACTTGATACATGTTAAACAGTTAAAATTTTGCCCATCACAATAGTATTATTTGTGTTACAGTCATCTTCACAGATGCAGGGGCAATTAATTCATTGCTTTTCAAATGACAGGCATTTGATAAATATCAAATCAAATTAGATTCCTGCTGATACTGATGCACTGATTTTTCCTCCACCATCTTCAATCCTTGGGTGGTTTTCAAGGTTTAAAAATGGTGCTGAGTAAGGTAACAATTTGAGAATGGATGACAGTACCAAGGATATCCAGAAGGCATTTTCTGAAAGAATAATATGATCAGAAGTATCACTCCTATAATACTAAATTTTTGGAAAATTCTTTTTTTAATAACTCCGGAATCCTGCCTTGCCCTTGACTCAAGACCATCAACAGAAAGCGTATTCCATTTTAATTCATTTCATTATAATTGTAATCTTCCTTTATGCTATTATGTTTTTCTTTACTTTGTTACTGTTGTGTTTAGTGTTTTTGATTTTCAAATCACTTTATTGGGATAAAATTAGCATATAATAATAATAATGCATATTTTAAATGTACAATTTTATAAGTTGTACCAATTTTGACATGTATATTCACACATAAAATGATCACTACAATCAAGATAAAGAATACATCTATAACCTTGCAAAATTTCCTCAGGCCCCTTTGTAAATCCTTTTTTCCATCCTTTCCAGACCTGTCCCCCAATAAACCACTGGCCTACTTCTTGTAACTATAGATTACTTTGTATTTTCTAGAATTATATATAAATAGAATCATATCACATGCACCCTTTTGTCTGGCTTTTTTTAAATTCAGCGTTATTTTTAGATTCATTCACACTCTTGTGTATATCAGCAGTTAATTCCTTCTTATTTCTAACTAGTACACCATTGTAAGGACATACTATAATTTATCCTTTCACCTCTTGATGAAAATTTGGGTTTCCTGTTATTGACTATTTCAAATCTGCTTTGAATATTCACATACAAAACTCTGTATTGGACATATGTTTTCATTTCTCTTGCATAAATACCTAGTAGTAGAATGACTAGATGGTATAGTATATGTATATTTGTTTTTTCTTCAAAGTGGTTTTGCCATTTTAGACTTTTACCAGCCATGTATGAGTATTCCAGTTCTTCCACATCTTTGCCAATATTTGACATGGTCAATATTTATAATTTTAGACATTCTATTGATACTAGGTATGTAGTGAAATCTCACTGTGGTTTTGACTTACCTTTCTCAATGATTAATGATACTGAACACCTTCTCAGGCCTCTGATAGTTGCTCACACACACTGATGCAGTGCTGATCAATATCTGCCAAATAATTGTTGGCCAAAACATTCGTTCAGGATTTTCCATAACACCATATGGAAATATGTTACAGAAAACATAAGAAAGATATTATGGAAAATCCTGAACAAAAATTTTGGTCAGCCCAATACTTGAGGTGCACCCTTGCAAATCTATACATTTTTCTCTCTGTGTAAATCTCTCTTCTACAGAACTCAATTTAGCAAGTCCTAGTCCAATAATCTCAGATATGCAGATGACACTACCCTTATGGCAGAAAGTGAAGAAAAACTAAAAAGCCTCTTGATGAAAGTGAAAGAGGAGAGTGAAAAGGTTGGCTTGAAGCTCAACATTCAGAAAACAAAGATCATGGCATCTGGTCCCATCACTTCATGGGAAATGGATGGAAAAACAGTGGAAACAGTGTCAGACTTTATTTTTTTGGGCTCCAAAATCACTGCAGATGCTGATTGCAGCCATGAAATTAAAAGAGGCTTACTCCTTGGAAGGAAAGTTATGACCAACCTTGATAGTATATTAAAAAGCAGAGACATTACTTTGCCAACAAAGGTCCGTCTAGTCAAGGCTATAGTTTTTCCCGTGATCATGTATGGATGTGAGAGTTGGACTGTGAAAAAGGCTTATCGCCAAAGAATTGATGCTTTTGAACTGTGGTGTTGGAGAAGACTCTTGAGAGTCCCATGTACCGCAAGGAGATCCAACCAGTCCATTCTAAGGGAGATCAATCCTGGGTGTTCATTGGAAGGACTGATGCTAAAGCTGAAACTCCAATACTTTGGCCACCTCATGCGATGAGTTGATTCACTGGAAAAGACTCTGATGCTGGGAAAGGTTGGGGGCGGGAGGAGAAGGGGACGACAGAGAATGAGATGGCTGGATGGCATCACCGACTCTGTGGACATGAGTTTGAGTGAACTCCAGGAGTTGGTGATGGACAGGGAGGCCTGGCGTGCTGTGATTCATGGGGTCGCGGAGAGTCGGACACGACTGAGCAACTGAACTGAACTGAACTGAGTCCAAGATTCTCATTTTCCTCTACTCAGCGCAAGGAATGTACTGGACTCCTCCTGAGATTCCCTTCATCTATAATCTGGAAATCCTGACAACAATAAACTGGGATAATTTTAGTCTTCATTCTATTTCTTTCTTCTCTCTCTGAAATTATTATTCTTTGTTACTTGGTTCAAATGTTGTTGAAATCTTTTTTCTATATTTTTTTCAAGCTTAAAAATATATCAGAAGAGAGAGCAATTCTGTTTCATTTGACTGAAAGTTAGTCAGAAACTAAAATTCCCTTTCATGCTCTTATGGACTACATTTATAAATCTGTTAGACTTTATATCACAACCAGACTTGCAGTATTGTGTGTTTTTGTATTTTTTCATTATGAGCACTGGATTCACATAACGGTATAATAACAGGTAATCTATCAGCTATGTGAGCTTAAGTAACATTACTTCTTTAATCTCTTATTTTTAATTATAAAGTTAAGATAATCATATATAATATGTAAATCATATTATTAAGATAATCACTCTGTGGTAGAGTAAACTTTAAATTGTCAAATGCATATATATGTTTTTCATAATAACTGGAACATAGTTAATAATTAATTATAATGCATTTTAATACATGACCAGCAGCATATGTCCCAGATACTACTAATGGCATGCTGGCATATCTCAGAATGAGGACTGGAGGAAGATAGACAGATGTACATATGAAACAAAAATAGGACAGTTAGAGTCATTCATCTCTTGGTTAGACATTATTTTCTCAGTGGGCCAGCCTCTTTCTTTAAATAGTACTTGAGCAAGTACTATCTAAGTTTGTCTCTGATACTTTATTTCTTCTGACCAGTCTCCATCATCTGCTCCTTTCAATTACTATATCTGTTTTATATTATTAATACAATAAAGTTATAAGCAATTCTTGCAGATATATAACTTTTACATGTCAATTTCTACATGTACATTCTTATCTATGACAAGTTAATATTAACATTTCATTCCCAGAGCTTATTTTTCTAGGTATTGACAGAAATTATATATAATTTATGTGCAATTATAAAATACAGAAATACATAGATTCCTTAAAGACACTGACATCAGAAATCTAGCCACTCTTTTATTACTAAGAATAGTAGGAACATAACTTTCAATGACATTTTCTGTTGGGGTTACTTAACCATAAATTTTTAGTCACTGCTGCAAAAGGCAAATTTTTTAACTTAATTTTAAGCTTAGGGTAGTACTAAGGTGCAAATAAACTTTATTTTTTTGAGTTTTATTAATTCAACCAAGTTTGTGTGTGTCTGTGTGTGTGTATGTGTATGTGTGTGTGCTCAGTCATGTGTGACTCTTTGTAACCCCCTGGACAGTAGCCCACCAGGCTTTTCTGTACACAGACTTTTCCAGGTAAAAATATTGGAGTGGCTTTCCATTTTCTACTTCAGGAGATCTTCCCGACTCAGGGATCAAACCCCCATCTCTTGTCTACTGCATTTGTAGGCAGATTGTTTACCAGTAGCTCCACCTGGGAAGCCATTATTAAATACAACAGTACACAGTATCACTGATTCGTCTGTGGCTATCCCCATGCAAATATATGTTGAAGGGTATTAGATATACATACATAGATATACAATAGAAGATATATAAATATACAGATACCCATACCTATGTAATTTTTAAGAAAATATTACAGCTAAGACTGATAAATAATATACTTACAAATTAAATGAGAATAGTAGAAAACAGTGTATCTACAGTAGTAGTTCTTTAGAGATCCAGATCTCTTTAATATTTCAAAAATTACAAGGGAATCATCATGTTTCTCTCTAAATGAGGGTCACTCCTTCTATTGAATTTGTATATTTGCTGAGGACTTAAATAGATAACTGAGGTTACTGCTCTATAGCAAGTGATATTTGTATATGTGTTTTAGTGTGTTCAACCAGAGAAGCAGAACCAATAGGAGGTGAGTAAGAGTTTTTATTGCTACAAATTCTCTACACACAAGCATGGGGTGGTTAGGTAATCCCAACATCTGTCAGACAGGCCATCAAGAAGAGTAAGCTGAAACTCACAGCACAGGCTGAAGAAACTATCCACAGGTGGAATTTCTTCTCTCAGGTAAGCCTCAACTCTATTTTTAAGGTCTTTTCAGTTGATTGATTCAAACCCACCCAGATTATTTGGGATACCTCCCTTATTTAAAGTCAACTAATTATGAGCTATAATTACCTATACTTTCACAGCCAACATTTAGATTTCTATCTGACTGCATAACTTAAGATTGTAGCACAGTTGAGTTGACACATTCAAAAGACCATCATAATGTTCCAGTGTCCTGTTGTGAGACTTGGGACAAAAAAGCAGAGGGTTTGCCAATCCTGTATGTTTCTGAGCTCAGACATCCATAGATAATTCCCAGCTTAAGGTGCTGTAAGTGTCCAAGTTCTAAGGAATTGCTTTCATCAGCCACTGTTATCAACCAAAGAGGAAATTATGATCTAATTGCTAAAAGGTTAAAGGTTATTCTTCATCCCCACCCCCCTTTTTCCTAAGAACAAAGCAAGGGCAGAAGTGTGGCTTCTTCTAATGCAATGCTATTATTCAAAGATGCCACTCCAGTAATTTATTCATTAACTGTGGAGAAAAATAATTTCAGAGTCCTTTTAGTGTACCACATGCATCAAAGAACAGTTCACCCCATGGCTACCAATTATGACAGGCAACTGTCTACTGCTGTTACTGCTGCTGCTGCTGCTAAGTCACTTCAGTCGTGTCCGACTCTGTGTGACCCCATAGACGGCAGCCCATCAGGCTCCCCCATCCCTGCGATTCTCCAGGCAAGAACACTGGAGTAGGTTGCCATTTCCTTCTCCAATGTGTGAAAGTGAAGAGGGAAAATGAAGTCGCTCAGTCATGTCTGACTCGTAGCGACCCCATGGACTGCAGCCTACCAGGCTCCTCCGTCCATGGGATTTTCTAGGCAAGAGTACTGGAGTGGCTTGCCATTGCCTTCTCCGAACTGTCTACTAGTAATTGGGAAAATCATAGAAGATCCATAAGACAATGAACTGTGAAAGTTCCATATAGTGATCATGTCAATTACTGTTATAGGAACAGAGAAAGACGAAAGATGCATCATGGGGATATGTAGAAGGAAAGAGCAACTACAGAGAACCCTTTGCCCTGGTGTGAATATATAAGTACATTGGGAGGAAATAGTATCATTGCCCTGGAACTCAAGATATGACTTTAATTGCAAAAAAACTCAGTTCTTGAGCATCAGTGATATAGGGTGGGAGTATGGGTAAAGAAGGCTTTAAATCATTCTAGTTATCTTTGTTTTTCTTGTTTTATTTATTTTTTTACAAAACCTCTTCACTTATTAAACCAAAACAGTACAGTGAAAGAACATACCACTAATCCTTGACCTGACTTTCTATTCATGGAGTCTTTCAATACATAGGGTATACCTAAATATGTCTCCGAATGTTTCTAAAAGAATATTCTAATTTTGTATACATGTGTGTCTGTGTAGTTTCCTGGAAAGAAAACTACCTCTTTCTTTATTTTTTCCTGAATATTGTATTAAGCTAAAATTATTAAGACACACTCAGATCCTATAAGATGATGCTGTGAAAATGATGACTCAATATGTCAGGAAATTTGAAAAATTCAGCAGTGGCCACAGGACTGGAAAAGTTCAGTTTTCATTCCAATCCCAAAGAAAGGCAATGCCAAAAATGTTCAAGCTACCGCCCAACTGTACTAATTTCACATGCTAGCAAAGTAATCCTCAAAATTCTGCAAGCCAGGCTTCAACAGTATATGAACTTCAATATATTCAAGCTGGATTTAGAAAAGGCAGAGGAACCAGAGATCAAATTGCCAACATCCATTGGATCACAGAAAAAGCAAAAAAAATTCCAAAAAAACACATCTATTTCTGCTTCACTGATTATGCCAAAGATTTTGACTGTATGGATCACAACAAACTGTAGAATTCTTAAAGAGATGGGAATACCAGACCACCTTACCTGCCTCCTGAGGAACCTGCATGCAGGTGAAGAAGTAACAGAACCAGACAAGGAACAATGACCCGTTCCAAATTGGGACAGGAGTATGTCAAAGCTGTATATCGTCATCCTGCTTATTTAACTTCTGTGCAGAGTATATCATGCATAATGCCAGGCTGGATGAGGCATAATCTGGAATCAAGATTGCTGGGAGAAATAACAATAAACTCAGATATCTTGATGACACCACCCTTATGGCAGAAAGCAAAGAGAAACTATAGAGCCGCTTGATGAAGATGAAAGAGGGAAGTGAAAAAGCTGGCTTAAAACTCAACATTCAAAAAGTGAAGATCACGGCATCCAGATGCCGGCAAATAGATGAGGAAATAGTGAGAGGCTATTTTGGAGGGCTCCAAAGCCACTGCAGATGGTGACTGCAGCCATGAAATTAAAAGATGCTTGCTCCTTGGAAGGAAAGGTATTACCAATCTAGACAGCATATTAAAAAGCAGAGATGTTACTCTGACAGCAAAGGTAAGTCTAGTCAAAACTATGTTTTTTCCAGTAGTCATGTATGGATATGAGATCTGGACCATAAAGAAAGGTGAGTGCCGAAGTGTTGATGCTTTTGAACTGTGGTGTTGGAGAACACTCTTGAGAGTCCCTTGGACTGAAAGGAGATCAAGCCAATCAATCCTAAAGGAAATCTACCCTGAATATTCATTGGAAGGACTGATCTCCTTAGGCACAACATATCTGACCACTAATGCTGACACATTTGCTGGATGAACAAATTAATGCAAGAAACTACTTTCAAAATATGTTTGTAATCTAAATTGCCTTTAATAATTTACTTCTCTCTATAATTTCTGTATCCAATTTTAGTTTCCAAAGAAGTCTATAAACAAGGAAGCAAAAAAAGGAAGTGAATTAATTTCTTGGAAAAAAGAGTCTAAGAGACTTATTATATGAGTTGCAGATTTTTACCTGGCCATAGTAATGGATGGTATCTGTGCCAGCTGTGATTGGCTTACTTTCTAAAGAAACTTTAAGGTCGTTTATTTTTTTAAATCATGGCATGGATTTTACAAAATGAGTCCTACCTTGGTATTATAATTTATAAAAGTAATACTAAAACAAGGACAGAAAGAAACAGCTCTCTCTCCAGTCCCAGTCTCTCAGCAAGGACTCCAGGCAATTTACCAAAGAAGCAAAGCATCTGGGATTTATCCTGGCAAATACACTGATTCTTAGCATGGAAGAACGATTTGGATGAATACCTGACAGAGACATCAGAATTCTCTTCAGCTTTGGCCGAATTTGTTATAAATACCTTGAGAGAGGGAGCTGTAAGAAACTGAGAAAGTAAGCCCATTTCCTGGTGGCTCAGAGGGTAAAGAATCTGCTGTCTGAATACAGAGACCCGGGTTTGATCCCCGGTTTGGGAATATCACCTGGAGAAGGGAATGGCTATTCACACCAGTATTCTTGCCTGGAGAATTCCATGGACAACGAAGTCTGGCAGATCACAGATCATGGGGTTGCAAAGAATTGGACATGATCGAGTGATTAACACTTTCACTTTACTAATACATTGTAGGGAGCAAAACCTTTAACACAAGTGGGTCAAAGTTGTCACTGCTCTTTAGCAGAAGCAGCTTGTGCATAACCCAAGGGAAGTTTGTGCTGATGATCTAGCAATAGTCAAGTCATCATTTAGTGGCCAGGTAAAGGCTGAGATACATAACAAGTAAAAGTGAAGTAATGTCTCTCAGTCATGTCTGACTCTTTGCAACCCCATGACAATACAGTCCATGGAATTCTCCAGGCCAGAATACTGGAGTGAGTAGTCTTTCCCTTCTCCAGGGGCTCTTTCCACTCCAGAGACCAAACCCAGGCCTGCCACATTGCAGGTAGATTCTTTACCAGCTAAGCCACATGGGAAGCCCAAGAATACTGGAGTGGGTAGCCTATCCCTTCTCCAGTGGATCTTCCCGACACAGGAATTGAACTGGGGTCTCCTGCATTGCAGGCAAATTCTTTACCAACTGAGTTATGGGGGAAGCTGAGATACAAAACAGACAAACCACCAGGAAATAGAACAAAGATAACCAAATGAAAACAGGTGTGGGGAATAGGTATGTGAAAATAAATTTATGAAATTACAGAGTTTCAGTATGAAGTTTACTAAGTTCAAATCATCAACTACTTACTAGCTAGGTAGAAAAGGGTAAGATCTTAACTACATTGTGCTTCACATTTCTTATGTATAAATTAGGATAATAATAATGTCTATATCACAGTTTTGCTGTGAGTACTACATAAGTTCTCAGGTGGTGCTAATAGTAAAGAACCCACTTGCCAATGCAGGAGACATAAGAGAAGTGACTTTGACCCCTGGGTCAGGAAGATGCCCTGGAGGAGGGCATGGCAACCCACTTCAGTATTCTTGCCTAGAGAATACCATGGACAGAGGGGCCTGGTGGGCTACCATCCATGGGATCGCAAAGAGTAGGACACGACTGAAGGGACTCAGCATGCACTACATAAGTTCATTTAAAGTGTCTACATATAATAGATACACAACTAATATTACCTATTACTAATATTATTATTATTATTATTATATATATTTATTTATACTATATTTATACATAATGTAAAATTGCATATATAAAACATATTATAATAATATATGATTATATTGGCCACACTGCACAGCTTGCAGGATCTCAGTTTCTTTTTTTTTTTTCAAGGTGTGCCTTTTCCCCATGGTTTTTTTTTTTTTAATTTATTTATTTTTTATTGGAGGCAAATTATTTTACAATATTATATTGGTTGGTTTTGCCATATATTGACATGAATTCGCCCCAGGTGTACATGAGTTCCCCCTCCTGAACCCCCCTCCCACCTCCCTCCTCCCTTTATCCTCCCTCTGGGTCATCCCCACACACCAGCCCCGAGCATCCTGTAACATGCATCGACCCTGAACTCGTGATTTGTTTCACATATGACAACATACATGTTTCAATGCCATTCTCCCAAATCATCCCATCCTCACCCTTTCCCACAGAGTCCCAAAGACTGTTCTACACATCTGTGTCTCTTTTTCTGTCTCGTATACAGGGTTATCATTTGCATCTTTCTAAATTCCATATATATGCGTTAGTATTCTGTATTGGTGTTTTTCTTTCTGGCTTACTTCACTCTGTATAATAGGCTCCAGTTTCATCCACCTCATTAGAACTGATTCAAATGTATTCTTTTTAATGGCTGAATAATATTCCATTGTGTATATGTACCAAAGCTTTCTTATCCATTCGTCTAAGATGGACATCTAGGTTGCCATAAATCTAGCCTTGGTAAATTTAAAAAAAAAATTGAAATCATTCCAAGCATCTTTTCTGACCACAATGCAGTAAGATTAGATCTCAATTACGGGAGAAAAACTATTAAAAATGCCAACATGTGGAGGCTGAACAACAAGCTGCTGAATAATGAACAAATCATAGAAGAAATCAAAAGAGAAATCAAAATATGCATAGAAATGAATGAAAATGAAAACACAACAACTATTACTAATATTATTGTCACAACATAAAACAAACCGAATCTACCACTATAGGGCTTGGATGAGTAAAAACAGCGAAACAATTGATTGTAATAATAAGCAGGCATTGAAATTATACATATAATACAAAATAGTAAAACATCTATTCATCCATTTACCCATCCATCTCTTCTCTCATTTTTTATATCAGAATATCTGTTATATATCAAATTCTGTTTAAAAATCTCTTCCATAGCTTTCTTAAATAAAAGAAACCTGCATGTAACAATCATGCAACTCTCTCATCTTCCTAGAATAGGGCATGAATAGGCATAGAATAAAAGTGAAACAAAGAGAGACACTTCTCCATATGGAAGGATGACATATATTTGAGACTTGTTACCTGAATCTGAGTAGCATGGGAGAAAGGCTTGAGAAGCTAGAAGTATGAGGAGTGATGTTCTAGAGAACAAGGTCCAGGAAGGTAATAGTGAGCTGAAACTAAAAGAAGAACATGGAAAATAAGAAATTCCCCCAGGAGCAGATATGATTGATGAGAATTTAGACAGTGAGAGTCAGTTGTCTAATATTCAGTTTTATTTCTTGATTTGTGTTTTTTGCAGGGTACATAGTATATAACTTTCACTCCTGCCTCTAATCAACATGGCTTTGTCTTAGTGTTGCTTAGGTTAATTGAAAGAGATAGGAATATGTTCCGTGTTTGAATCAATATGGTAGAGGGGAGAATGTGATTATGGAGACAAAATATAAAGAGCTTCAGATTTGAGCAGTGTTGGAAAACCAGAGTCAATACCACTCATACCAGATAATCTGCATTATGTTAGAAAAGCTAGCTACTAGAATTGCTACTCTCTGAGGAGTGCAACTCAGCCATTTTATCAATAACTAAGGGATATAAGATTCTCATACAGCTGGAAAACTTGAGGACTTTCATAAGCATCCACTGAAGTGAGTTTGGTGGACATTTTTGTATGTTTTTATGTGAAGGTGAGAATACAGAGAAAATGTTCCTAACTTTGCAGGTGGGATGGTGAGTCTCAGGGAAACTGTCCAAAGACACAGTGATATTTGAAATATTTTGGTAGATAGGCAGGAATTACACTGGGGGAAAGAAATGTAAATAACATAAGCAAAGACCCAGAAACATAAGAAAGCATAAAGGATATTTTTAGGTTATGCTTTATATAAACAGATTATTATAATACATGATACTGTTTGTCTTATAGGAAAATTAGAAATATACATATACTATTAGAACTTTAACAGTATAAATTACATACAGAAAAATATTTGGAAAAATGTTCCTGGACACGTTAGATTATATTATTTCTAAATTATTGCCACACCAAATTGAAGGGAGTTTCTTTTACACTATGCATAAGTTAAAGAGCCTTCAGATGATTCCATCTCCTAATCTTGAGTCTTCCAGGTGATAAACCCAGATATTAAGGAACAGAAACAATCCATCCTCCCAGTAACCTATCACAATGCCTGACCTATAACACTCATGCAAGATAACACATAGCATGATTGTTTTAAGCCATTAAGTTCTGTGGTAATTTGTCAGGTAATCAGAGTAACCAGAAAAATATATTCAAACATTTAGGATTAAGACTAATCAAGAAATCCACATGCATGGATATTTAGTTTACAAATATGGTACAAGCAGTCACCATATTTGCAAACTATATAACACAGTTATTATATTTATATTATAGTAGAGTTCACAATAGTCACATCTATTGTCTCACTAAGGGATTATAATGGGGCTTCCCTCATAGTTCAGTCAGTCAAGAATCTGCCTGCAATGCAGGAGACCTGGGTTCGATTCCTAGGTTGGGAATGGACTGGCAAGAGTTGGACCACTGCCACCAAGGGATTATAATACACAACACAAACCCTAAATCTGAAGCCTGACTACTTGGGTATGGAATCTAGCTTGCCATACACTAGTTGTATGACTTCAGAAGAATTAAGTAGCCATCAAGTGTTTGTTTTTCATCTATACAACAGGAATAATAATAGTGCTGGCCTCAGAGGATTGTGACAAAGATAAAGAAGAAACATTTAAAGTCCCCACAAGTTGACTGGAGCACAGTAAGCACTTATTAACTTACTGAATGTTAGCTGCTGTTATTATATTATTCTTTGATTTGTTCAGCAATACTGTAAAATTAAGTGTGAATATTTTTCCAACTTTATAAGTAAACTGAAACTCAATGAGATTGAAAGTTTTGCCCAGGGACATGCAACTAATAGGTACCAAAGCTAGATATCAAATCTCAGTTTTATAATACCAAATCCTATTTTTAAATGCATACTCTTGATTCTCACAATAGCCTTACTAAATCAGAGTGCAAGGTGGGTCCATCAGTCTTATTTAAATACCATTCGAGAAGGTTCTAAAGCACAAGAAGTTTTGATAATTACTGCACCTATAGTCCGGAGAAGGCAATGGCAAGCCACTCCAGTACTATTGCCTAGAAAATCCCATGGATGGAGGAGCCCAGTAGGCTGCAGTCCTTGGGGTCGCTAAGGGTCGGACACGACTGAGCGACTTCACTTTCACTTTTCACTTTCCACTTTCACACATTGGAGAAGGAAATGGCAACCCACTCCAGTGTTCTTGCCTGGAGAATCCCAGGGATGGGGGAGCCTGGTTGGGCTTCCATCTATGGGGTCACACAGAGTCGGACACGACTGAAGTGACTTAGCAGCAGCAGCAGCAGCACCTATAGTCAATGTAGAGAACAATAGATTTTAAATCTGTTTTGTTTTCTTTTTGAAATCTTTACAGCATGAACAAAAATTACTCTCTGCATTTTTTTATGAGTGCAGAGATTTTGCCATGAGATCCCTAAGTACATCACGCCCTTTGAAAAACAACTGTTCCATTACTGTAGGTTGCCCTTAATTGGCCATGTGAAAACAAGAAAATGAACTTGTCCTCAGGAGACAGGCTTCCCTGTTGCTTTTTAGCAAGGATAAATGGCCTTAAGTATTTTTAATCTGTTCACCTGCTGCCCACATTGTTACAGAAAATTTCTTGTATTTGCTTTCCTGAAATAGGCCAAACTCACATAACCCAGTGGATTACCAGTCATCAGTAGGAGAAGTTACTAATGAGCTCCCCAAAAGCTATACCAGGGGCACAAGTCAAAACACCTACTCAGGTTTGATACACATTTAGCAGCCTACACAGCTATGCTCAAGGAATGTAGCCCAGGGATGCCATTTTGGCACACTTCTGCCTTGCTCCAGCTCTCCAGTATCTTCCAGAATGGAGCTTATATACTCATTTGGAATCCCAACTTTTGCAACTGCTTTTCATGCCCTCTTCCAGGGGATCTTCCTGACCCAGGGATCAAACCCACATCTCCTGCGGTTCCTGCATTGTAGGCAAATTCTCTACCACTGAACCCCTGGGGAAGCCTGCATCTAGTACAGGTGTACCTAAATATATATTAACATACCAAAAAGGAAAGACAGAAATATAAAAATTGTAGGGGACTTTAATACCTTACTTATTTCAATGGATTGATTATCAAGACAGAAAATCAGTAAGAAATCATTAGCTTTAAATGACATGGTAGGTCAGATGGATAGATATTTACAGACTATTCCATTTAAAAAGCAACAGTATTCACATTCTTTTCAAATGCACATAGAACAGCTTCCAAACTAGATTATATGTGAGGCCACAAAGCAAGTCTTGATTATTTTCACCAAACAGGAAACATATCAAGCATCTTTTCTGACCACAACAGTATGACACTAGAAATTAATTACATTAACAAAACTGAAAAATTCATAAATATTATAATATTAAACAACATGTTACAGAACAATCAGTGGGTCAAATAAGAAATCAAAAAAGATATTAAAAAAAAAACCTTGTGACTACAAAATGGAAACGTAATACACCAAAGTTTATGAAATGAAGCAAAAGCAGTTCTAAGGAGAGAATTTCACAGCAATAAATGCCTACTTAGGAAGCAATAAAAGTCTCAAATAAACAACTTTATACCTCAAGAAACATAAAAAGAAAAACAAATGAATAAATGAAGTCCAAATTAGAAGAAAGGAAATAACAAAGATTAGAGGGAATATAAATAAAACAGAGGCTAAAAAGACAATAGAAAGAATCAATAAAATTAGACCCACTTCTTTGAAAGATAAATAATATTGACAAACCTTTAACTAGACTCACAAAAGAAAAAAGAGAAGACTCAAATAAATAAAATACTGAGGAGTTACTGCAATTGATACCACAGAAATACAAAGGAGATTATCAATAATCATTATATACCAACAAAATAAACAACCTAGAAGATATGAATATATTCCTAGAAACATTCAACCTGCCACAACTGAATCATGATGAAATAAATCTAAAGAGATTGATAACTAATAAGAACATTGAAATAGTAATCAATAACTTTCTAACAGACAAAAATCCAGATCATATGGTTTCACTGGGGAATTCTACTAAACATTTAAAGAACTAAATATCAGTCCTTTCAAACTTTTTCAAAAGTTGGAGAGGAGGAAATCTTTTTATACATTTTATAATACCAGTATTATCCTGATACCAAAACCAGACAAGGATACTACAAGAAAAGAAAAGTATAGATTAATATGCTTTATAAACATAAATTGGGGTTCCCTGGTGGTTCAGCCAGTCAAGAATCTATCTGCAATGTGGGAGACCTGGGGTTAATCCCTGGGTTTGGAATATCCCCTGGGGGAGGGCATGGCAACCCACTCCAGTATTCTTGCCTGGAGAATCCCATGGACAAAGGAGCTTGGAGGGCTACAGTGCATGGGGTCACAAAGAGTTGGACATGGCTGAGAGACTAAGCACAACACATAAAAACATAAATGCAAAAATCTTCAACAAAATATCTGCAAAGTGAATTCAACAATACATTAAAAGGATCATACACCATGATCCAACCAGTCCATTCTAAAGGAGATCAATCCTGGATGTTCATTGGAGGGACTGATGCTAAAGCTGAAACTGCAATACTTTGGCCACCTCATGCAACGAGTTGACTCACTGGAAAAGACTCTGATGCTGGGAAAGGTTGGGAGAGGGAGGAGAAGGGGACGACTGAGAATGAGATGGCTGGATGGCATCACCGACTCTGTGGACATGAGTGAGTAAACTCCGTGAGTTGGTGATGGACAGGGAGGCCTGGCGTGCTGTGATTCATGGGGTCGCGGAGAGTCGGACACGACTGAGCGACTGAACTGAACTGAACTGAACACCATGTTCAGTGGGATTTATTCCAGGGATGCAAGGATGGCTAAACATTCTCAAATCAGTCAATGTGATACACTACATTAATAAAATGAAAGATAAAAAACATATGGCCATTTCAAGGACCTCAAGGGCATTATGCTAAGTCAGTCAGTCAGACAGACACAGTCAAACACCGTATAATCTTATATGTGGAATCTAAAACAAAAACAAGCTCACAGATATAGAGAACAGGTTGGTAGTGAATTGTTTTAAGTTTAACTAAATTAAATAAAATTTTTAAGATATTTGAAAAAAAAAAACCTATGGATTCTCATGAACATGAACATCCCCCAGTCTTTCACCATTTCTAATTATGATCTAGTCTCTGCACAAGATGGCTATGGGCAGCTTTATCTCATTTTCTCTGTAAACTCTAACTCTGAGTTTATCATGTAATATATTTGTGAATACTGTGTGGGTTGCCATTCCCTTCTCCAGGGATCTTTCCGACCCAGGGATTGAACCTGGGTCTCCTGCATTGCAGGCATATTCTTTACTGGCTGAGCCACCAGAAATGCCCTTGTGATAGCTAGTGCACTAAGATGAGAAACATTATTACACTGACAATGGATGCAGGGTTAGGGAAAGGACAGAGGGACTCACTGAGGGATACTTTTCAAAAATGTGTAAGAGCTATGAAAGAGGGAAGAGACAGGAGAAGGTGCAGGAGAGTAGATCACTCCCCATTGGGAGAGCTGATTTTGGGATACAAATGTGAGTTAAGTGGAGGTCATGAAGAGCTTACTCTTAAAATACAGATATAGTTGATCCCATTTGTGCTGGTTTAGATACAAAAACTTTGTGAAAGTAACCTGAAACTAAAAGACCTCTTAAATATTTCCATATTTCATTTAAAAGGCTGTTTTGCATGGCAATTTTTTGAGTAAGATATACCATTAATTTGAAAAGTAATTATAAAACAAAATATCGATGTGTCTAAAATCCTCTGAGGTATAGCAAAAAACACATTCCCACTGACATGCCCCCTGTAGGTCTCATTGTGCAGAAAATCCCTTTCAAATCAAACAGAATTGTTTGCTTTATGTGAAAATGCAGAATCTCTGGATCCAAGTTTAGCCATTTACTAATTTTATACTCTTGGGACAACTAGTCAATGTTCTAAACCTTCCTTATCTCATCTATGTGGTAAAGATTATGGCATCCTTCTCTATAAAGAGATTCTAGATTTTCCTTTTATGGAATTGACCACACTTTTCTTTAAAGTTTTGCTATAACCTACAAGTACTTTTTATCAGAGCACCTACTGCACTTCTTGGGCTTCCCTGGTGGCTCAGAGGTTAAAGCGTCTGCCTGCAATGTGGGAGACCTGGGTTCGATCCCTGGGTCGGGAAGATCCCCTGGAGAAGGAAATGGCAACCCAACCCACTCCAGTATTCTTGCCTGGAGAATCCAATGGACGGAGGGGCCTAGGGGCTAAAGTCCACGGGGTCGCAAAGAGTCGGACACGAGTGAGCGACTTCACTCACTCACTCACTGCACTTCTGACCCCCCCCCACACACACACTATACACCATATAGTTGTACAATCAGGCAAACAGTGAACTCTCAGTGCGTACTTGTATATGAATGAATGAGAAAAATCTTGCTCAAAACACTTAAGTATATTCAATTACTACCATTTTACAGAAAATATAGCTAAAGCTCCAAAAGTTTAAACAATTAGCCTAGAATCCAGAACAAGAAGGCAGAAAAGCCAGAATTTAAACCTCAGTTGTATAGCTCCTCACTCTGCCTTGAAGACTTCAACATGATGTAGTTTCCCTTCAGAAAGCTCACAAAGCATTTTATGCTTTGCCTCTGGCCACTATTATATTCTTCCTTGCATTGTGAGGTGCCAGCACTCACTCTGTCCATTAACTAAATTTAATTCCTAAGGACAAAAAGAGCACACTACTGATCTTTGTATTTGAATCCATATTGCCTAGTTCAATAAATGTTTGTGAAATTGAGAAATTTAGCTTTCTAAAGAGATTGCAGCAATTCCTCTGGGTTGGTTTGGCTGTGACTCTATCTGTGGCCCTGGAAAAGATTAAATGATTTTTCAACAGTAGTATTATTATGGCTCTTTTGCAACAAATTCAAGTTCCTCCTATTCTCTTCCATCTCTCATAGAATTTTATGTGGTTTTTGAACAAATACCATGTTTTTTCCTCCATAGTCTATATATTCTATTTTTATCTCATAATTTTTGCAGAATTAATAGGAACTGCAAAATAATTTCTCATAAGTTTATCCTCTGCTGAAAGTCTTTTCTGTATGGACCTTATAATTTATCAGCAATCTTGAAATACAGTCTTATAATATTTGGAATAAACTAAGCAAAAAAGCATTATTGGGATTATCTATTTTTCAAAAGACATGTAAATGTTATATTCTCTCCAATTTCTCATAATATATGTATATTTCAGATGAACTTCAAATAAACTTTATATTTTTGTGTGAAGTAGCAAAGCTGAATTGTACTATTATGAACTCTACATGTAGTATTTTAAGTTTGATTTTATAGAGCCCTAAATGGTTTCCTAAGTCATTTTTAATTCACGTAAATTACCTGAATTGGAGGTCTATTAACTTTCATTAGGCTGTCTCAGGAGCTGACTGTTGGTAATGTGCCAAACTCCTGGAGCCTGAGGGGTAGAGATAGATGAAGGACCGCCAGAATGGAGATACCAAAAAGAGTAACAGCCCAGAGCACTTAGTTTCCTGCATTTAAATGAACAAGACTACAGTTCAACCAGTACTTTCAGTATTAAACAATCAGGATTCAAGAAACCTTAGTGGACTGAAGGAGGTAGGTTTCCCAGGATGCCTCTATATTTGGACTATACTTTTGGTAGGCGTTGGTATAACTCTGGGCTTCCCAGGGGGCACTAGTGGTAAAGAACCAACCTGCAAAAGCAGGAGACATGAGACACGGGTTCAATCCTTGGGTCAAGAAGATCCCCTGGAAGGCACAGCAACCCATTCCAGTATTCTTGCATGAAGAATCTCATGGACAGAAAAGCCTGGCAGGCCACAGTCTATAGGGTTGCACAGAGCTGGACACAACTGAAGAGACTTGGCACATGTCGTATTACTCTAATGCTTCCTGAAATTTGGATCATCCAAACACAACAAAGAAACAAAAAGATGACTACACTGAGAGCATTTATGACGTTTTACAGTGCCAGGATGATGGACTATGTGCTTAGTTACAAAGTTTTACTTACACAGTTGCTGCCACTAGGAATCCATCGCTAATGAGTTCAGGCCCATATATCATAGCTAGAAAGCATGTGACAGCTTGAGAACAATCCAAGTCCTGGCATTTCAGAAGAGTACTCTAAATTCCATGAGAATGTTTCAGGGTGTGCAAGATTCAGTGAAGACATAAGAACAATGCATCATAATCAAAACAACACAAGACATCATCCTTCAATTCAGATCTACCAGAATTTGAGTCTCAGGTCAGAAATTTCCAGCCAGATGTTATATGAGAAAATATCTCTGAGCCTTGACTTTACCAGCTAAAAATGGATGTGATAATGTTCACATTTAGGGGTTTCTTTAGAAGGAACAAATTAGAAAATGAATATGATGAGAAACATAATTTAGGCCTTTGGAACATGGTGTTTTCTGCTGCCTCTGTAGGTGTAAATATACGAAGAGTTACCCTTCATCACATTTTTTGAATCTCTGAGCCAGAAGAAAACAGAATGACAGTGAAATTATGGAGCATAGATTTTTGGAAAGTTTTCTCCGTTAGAAAGTGGAAAATAATTTATGAATTTAAGTGAAAGGAAACACATACCCTGTGCAAATGTTACTGGCTAAATTTCCCAGTAAAGATCCTCCCAGAGAACAAAGATACAAGTAGATGGGGAGGAGTCAGGATCTTCTGTAGATCTTCCCAAATTCAATGAGTGTTGAATCATGCACAATGAACCTCTATAATCCTGCAAAAAGAGTCATTCTAGCAAATATAATGAACATGCTTTTTTGTTTGTTTTTCTCCACTGAATAACTATATTTCCCAAAGCTTGTACCTGTAGGTGTTTTGGATATGTTTATTTCCCACAGCAATGACTAAAAACATGTTATTCTAAACTAACAATAGAAGTGTTCCTATCAGAGAAAGATTTCACATGGTCTTTGAGGACAACCCTGAAATTGGTAGTGGCAGCTTCCTTTAATTTTTTCATTCACTCAAGAAATATTTACTAAGTGGTTTCTGTGAGGTAGACAATGTGAAACACAATAATGAACAAGACAGAAATAGGGCCTGCTCTTCTGGAGTTTATACCTTTTCCTTCACATCTCAATCTTTTTTTTGATGGCCTACTACTAATTTTTTAATGACATCATTTTCTAGATCCTGAAGACATTTACATTCTTAAACAAAATTATTTTTCAAAAATGCATTATATTATATTCTTTAATATTTAGAAAATGACAAAGTCATAGTAGCTACTCAATATATTTCCTTTTAATAAAGGTTTCAGGCTCTGAATTAACTTGAATTTAAAAAAAAAAAGGGATTTGGGACTAAGACTTTCGGCATCAAAGAAACCAAAAAGTCCTCACAGAGTCGTAAAAGGAAATTTTCCACAGAGCTGCCAGCCTTAACCTGATTTCCTCTTACCATATGCTCATTAGGCCCCAAATCTTAAAAAGATGTATTGACTTTATCAGCCAATGTGCTTCTTAAAGAAAATTTCTAGTGATGTGATAAATCTTCCTCCATATTGCCAAGAAATGTTTGAATGGATTATTTTTCAAAGAAGGATTAAAAAAAAAAAAAAAAACCCTTTCTAAGTTAATAGGAAGCTGGTTCTGTTTCATTAAAAAAAAAAAAAAAAAAAACACTGAAGTTGAAAGACAAGTCAAAGGCCATTTTAGGAAAAAAAAAAAAAAGCCTCTTTCTATCAAACCATTTCAGACAGCTTTTAATTCTTTTCTCACAATTCTTCTCTAGCTCTTTTCAGCACAGGGTTATAGAGGACTGTCATTTTCAGTCCTTCTACCTATTTTTATAAAAAATGAAAGTGACTATATGTAAAGAATGAAAGCTACCCTTCCTTCTAAATAAGGCTAAATAATTTTAAGATGATTTCAAGATAAGAGTGGCTCTCAAATGCTTTTTAATTCCAAGAAATGTTGTGGCCTTCACTTATCATTAAGCAAAGTGATTGCATTATTTTTCCAATTCTCTTGTTATTACTGTATCCATTTTTCATAAGGCGATGCTAGAATTAAAGAACTTCCTTTTAAAAATGCAATAAAGCAGTAAACTTGCTTTTTGCTTTTAAACTGAAGTTGGACAACTTTGCTCAGTTTTTATTTTTTATGTCCTACCAAACTGAGGGACAATTATCTACCATATGTGAAATGTAAACAGCTAGTTGTAAAACCCATCGTACAGACTTACAGATTCTTATGACATCAGAAAAGGCTGCAACTAATTCTCCTACTAAAATAAGTGAAGAAATGCAGGAGAAGACTAATGCCTCCAATGTGCCAGTTACTCAACTTGGTGCTTCATCTGTTTCACCTCATTTAAATCTGATGTCCAACTTGAAATCAGAGTCATTAGTCCTAGTTTATGACTAGTCCAAAGTCACAAAGTGATTTAACTTCAGAACTGAGACTTTTCTGGAGACTTTGTCTTAATACATAGCTCTATCTGCTATTCCAGGCCACCTGTACCATGGATTGATCAAAGGCTTACATGAATATAGTGACAGGCTGAAGAGAAACGATTTGGAAAACTGTAGCTTATTGTAAAAGATAAGAGATTTAAGACTAGATACTACAAATGTGACTTTGTCAGTGATAGAGACTACCTTGTTAGCTGTAGATTAGATAGCATCCTTATTTTAGTACCATCTCCATTGTTATAGACAAAAGTTTTATGACCAAATAGCTAAATGTGGCTGAATACTATACAGCTTGATTGGCTTTGGCCTACAGCTAGAAATTTCTATTTTTTTATGCACCAGCTTAAGTAAGCTCACCTAAGATTTTAAATATTCAGCAATGCATTAAGAGCAAGAGTACAGAATTTTCACCACTTAAAAAAAAATCATCCAGGTGAATACCCAGACTTTGCAACTTCCTTGACTACTAGCTCTTGATGAAAGTGAAAGAGGAGAATGAAAAAGTTGACTTAAAACTCAACATTCAGAAAACTAACATCATGACATCTGGTCCCATCACTTCATGGTAAATAAATGAAAACAGTGGAAACAGTGACAAACTTTATTTCCGGGGTCTCCAAAATCACTGCAGATAGTGACTGCAGCAATGAAATTAAAAAATGCTTGCTCCTTGGAAGAAAAGTTATGACCAACCTAGACAGCATATTAAAAAGCAGAAACATTACTTTGCCAACAAAGGTCCGTCTAGTCAAAGCTTTGGTTTTTCCAGTAGTCATTATGAACATGAGAGTCGGACTGTATAGAAAATTGAGCACCAAAGAATTAATGCTTTTGAACTATGGTGTTGGAGAAGACTCTTGAGAGTCCCTTGGACTGCAAGGAGATCCAATCAGTCCATCCTAAAGGAAGTCAGTTATGAATATTCATTGGAAGGACTGATGCTGAAGTTGAAACTCCAATACTTTGGCCACCTGATGTGAAGAACTGACTCATTTGAAAAGACCCTAATGCTGGGAAAGATAGAGGGCATCAGTCCTTCCAACGAATAAAATGTCAAGCCATTATAAGTAGAGAAGATCCAGATAATTACGTTAAAAATTTAGAGTCTTAGATCCTTCTGATAATTGACTCAACTTATCTATACTTTTCATGAATAATTTACAAATACATAAATTTCATTTATTAGATTTAAACAGGACTTTCCCCCCACAAGTTTTGCTAATTACATAAACTTTAGAAAGATTTTACCAACACTTGAATTACCTCACTCACAGGATAAGGCTGAGAACATATCTCAGACATTCCTATTTCCAGGTTGTTCAGAATTCAGAAATGCTAAAGACTTTTGAAATCCCCCCTGTAGAATTTTGTGCAACAAGTTAAAAATAAGTAATTAGGCTGAGATTATATATACACAGATTTAAAAGGACATGGTCACAGGAGAATTCTAAAATATTTATAAATTCTACAAAATCTCATATTATATTCAGGAGCAAACATTCAAATGAAAAAGAATAGTCACACAGGAAGGATTACATCCTTGTGTAAATTTTAAAATTAGCATTCATTGGGGCAATCAGGTTAAAGTCAGTCATTCTACAGAAATATGTCTAAGAAATAAAGGGCACTGTCTGATGCATCAGACGACCTGGTATCAGAAAATGCCTGGATAAAATCCTTAGTGACTCATGGTTAAAGCCATAGGTCCCTGTAGACAGACTGGATAACATTCAGGCTTTATAACTTACTAGTTTAGGCCAGTTTCTTTCAGAGATGCAGTTTCATCACCTGCAAAGTTGGGAGGAATAACAGTGACTACTTTATAGGGTTTCTGTGAGGAATGAATAAGTTACTCAATGTCAGCTGCTTGGAACAGGGCCTCTCAAATCATAAGCTCTAAATATACTAGGTATAATTTTATTTCACCTCACAAATTACTCTTCACATTTGCATAGGTCTTGATTTAAAAGAATTATTTACATATACATAGGCACGTGTGATATATCAGAGAAAAATGATGCAGGAGACAACCCATTTTTAGGATGGAATGGGGATTTCACTATAGGAATTTTAGTATCTCTTACATCTCTTACTTTATAGACTACAAATATAAGAGATCCCCGACAGACATTCAATGAGAATAATTAGTTCTATGTAGCTCCAGGACTGCTAAAAGAAAAGATGAAGAAATGAAGAGGCTAAGTCAAACAGAGGGATATCCTTAAGAAGGATAAGCCTGACTTGTCATCTTGGACATCAGCCATCCCCACTTAGCTAATATCAGGAAGATTGTTATTCTTCAAGGTCAAGTTATCAAGTCACATGAATTCCAGTTTGACTCCTACTTCTGCTACAAAGTAAATTAAGAGCCAACATCATTAAGTACTTACTAAGACCCAAGCACTTTACATGTATTAACAATCCTAATAAAAATACAGAACAGCAAATGAGGCATGAAGGCATTAAGTAACTTTCTCTAGGAACACAACTGGTAGAAAGTGGAGCCTGGAATCACATCAGGCAGTCTGACTGTGGAGACCATGGCCTCTCTTGCAGTTCAAATTTAGGCAGGTTTCTTAAATTCTCTGAATGTGTTTTCTCATTAGTTCATACAGGCTTGTTACAGAGATACACTTAGACAATGGGTTTAATTCATTTATCATGATCAACAAAATTGTGTTGTTTATCATTATTTCTTATGAAGGATTTACTCCACTCTGGTAGATGGTAGAACTCTAAGGTTTGTTGACCCTTTGGTCCCAGATGGAAATGGGCCTAAGTGCCCTGGGCTCCAAGCTTCTCTGGAGATTCTAGCATCACTCCTCCCAACAAAGGGCTAAGTTTGAGCCTCTTCTCACCGATACCAGTTTTAACAACATTCCCTTACTACGATTCCCCTTTCTTCAACTCAGGGAAAATATTACATTGGAAGGGAACAAAGACACTTGCAGCAGCCTCTATTCTTCCAAATACATTTCCTTTTCATCTGAAACTTAGATTATATAAGACAGAATCAAGCATCTGGCTCATTTAGACTCATTGCTATAAGCAATTTGCTCTGAATCAAGCAATCATTAGGCCTACCAGACTTAAAAGAAGTTGATGGAATAAAATATTAGAACATATATCTAATTTGAGGTTATTAAACACTTTACTATTATGTCTCATTGTTAACTATGATTTTATACATTTTATTCAACGCTGAGCATCTCTAAAATACATCTACATGTCTAAGCATCTAAGTGTTATGCTGAGAACAAGAAAAACAGTAAAAGCATTTCTATTTGGGCATATGGAGAATACTCAGTGAGGGTAGATAGAGGAAGGTGGATTGTATGAACAATTTGATTAATAGACTACTGTACAGATAAAAGTAGAAGTAATGGAAACAGAAAGAAAAAAACTTTTAAGAAAAAAAAAACTGTGATGGTGGGAAGCCTGGCATGCTGTGATTCATGGGGTCGCAAAGAGTCGGACACGACTGAGCGACTGAACTGAACTGAACTGAAGATACTAAATACACAAAACATACAAACAAAAAACAGTACTCACCTTGCCACTGTCAGCAACAGCTAGACTAACCTGGAGTAAAGAAGAACTGGTGAAGGGTTCCTGTTGTTTACTAAAGCACCACTTGGCATCTCTAAGACTGGCTGATGAAAGAGACCTGAAAGGAGCAGAAATGCACTTAACCCCATAACCCTGTCTGCTGGCAAATGGACCTGACTAGAAAAATACATGCAAGTCGCTGACTACCTACCAATAACCAGACTGTACATTCCTTTGTAATAAGATGCTAAACATAAGCAGAAAAAGAGAAAACAATCTGCATGCTTGCTTTCATCAGATTTTTGAAGTGTAAGAGTAGTAATCAGCTTTGACTTCACATTAAGTTTTGGACTAAATATACTAGTCCATTTAACAAATATTCACTGAATGCCTTCACTGAACCAGTCTATTCTTAAAACTGGAAATATTAAACAGACAAATATTTCTGGCCTCATAAGACTGATCTTCTAGAAAAGAGACAATAGAAAAAATAAGTAAGTACAATAGATGTATAATACTGCATTGTGTTAATTGTTGAAACTGAAGAAAACTGAAGCACAGGAAAATAGAAAATACTGGATTAATGGATGAATATTACCATTTTAAGTAGAATAGACAGGAAAGTTCTTTTATTTTTCAAGTATAGCTGATTTACAATATTGTTTTAATTTTAGGTGAACACGTGATTCAGTAATTTTTTTCAGATTATAATCCATTATAGGTTATTAAAAGATACAAGGTATAATTCCCTGTGCTATACAGCATATCTTTGTTGCTTACCTATTTTATATAGTCTATGGAGGTTCTTTAAAAAACGAAAAATAGAACTACCATGAGATCCAGCAGTTCCACTCCTTGTTATATATCTGGGGTAAAAAAACAAACAGTAATTTGAAAAGGTACATGCACCTCCATGTTCACAACATACTATTTACAACTGCCAAGATATAGAATCTCCCCAAGTGCCCACCGACAGGGACTGAACTAAGAAGATGTAATATTATAAAATGGATATTCTTCTTCTTCAGTCGCTCAGTCATGTCCGAATCTCCGCGACCCTGAATCACAGCACGCCAGGCCTCCCTGTCCATCAACAACTCCCGGAATTCACTCAAACCCACGTCCACAGAGTCAGTGATGCCATCCAGCATTCTCATTCTCTGTCATCCCCTTCTCCTCCCGCCCCCAACCTTTCCCAGCATCAAAGTCTTTTCCAGTGAGTCAACTCGTCACATAAGGTGGCCAAAGTATTGCAGTTTCAGCTTCAGCATCAGTCCTTCCAGTGAACACCCAGGATTGATCTCCTTTAGATTGGACTAGTTGGATCTCCTTGCAGTACAAGGGACTCTCAAGAGTCTTCTCCAACACCACAGTTCAAAAGCATCAATTCTTCCGCGATCAGCTTTCTTCACAGTCCAACTCTCACATCCATACATGACCACGGGAAAAACCATAGCCTTGACTAGACGGACCTTTGTTGGCAAAGTAATGTCTCTGCTTTTTAATTTACTTTCTAGGTTGGTTATAACTTTCCTTCCAAGGAGTAAGCGTCTTTTAATTTCATGGCTGCAATCAGCATCTGCAGTGATTTTGGAGCCCCAAAAAATAAAGTCTGACACTGTTTCCACTGTTTTTCTATTTCCCATGAAGTGATGGGACCAGATGCCATGATCTTAATTTTCTGAATGTTGAGCTTCAAGCCAAACTTTTCACTCTCCTCTTTCACTTTCATCAAGAGGCTTTTGAGTTCCTCTTCACTTTCTGCCATAAGGGTGGTGTCATCTGCATAGCTGAGGTTATTGATATTTCTCCCAGCAATCTTGATTCCAGCTTGTGCTTCTTCCAGCCCAGAGTTCCTCATGATGTACTCTGCATATAAGTTAAATAAGCAGGGTGACAATATACAGCCTTGACGTACTTTTCCTATTTGGAACCAGTCTGTTGTTCCATGTCCAGTTCTAATTGTTGCTTCCTGACCTGCATACAGGTTTCTCAAGAGGCAGGTCAGGTGGTCTGGGATTCCCATCTCTTTCAGAATGTTCCACAGTTTATTGTGATCCACATAGTCAAAGGCTTTGGCATAGTCAATGAAGTAGAAATAGATGTTTTTCTGGAACTCATGGATATTACTCAGCCCTAAAACAAGAAAGATCTTATATTGAGACTTACATTTGAAAAGGGGCCTTAAAAATTGTGGGAAGCAAGCCATGAAGATATCTAGAGAAAAACCATTCCACAAGAGGAGAATGTGAAAATCATTGAGTTAGCACATCAGGAAGGTCTGTGAGACTCAAGTAGCATAAGCAAGAGTTATAGGAATTGAGCTCGGGTAGGTAACAGTGAGTCAGAGAGTTAACCAGCTTATAAGTCACTGTAATGACTTTAAATTTTATTCAGAATGAGAACTTCTTTGTAAGATGTGTGCAGATTAATTAAATTATTTGACTTACATTTTAAATGATTTCTTTGTCTGTTTGATGAAATTCCACTTTAGAGAAGTAAATATACAAGGGAGACCAGTGAGGAAACCATGGAATTAATCTAAGTGAGAGGAAAATGGTGCTAATAAATGTTGTAAGAAGTGCTCGTATTCTGGAGCTATGGTTAAGGTAGACTCAGCAGGATTTGCTGATGGATTGGAGGTGAAGTATGAGTCAAACAAGGCTGATTACAATGCTTATGGCTCGAACACCTACAAAAGTAGAGCTGCCATTTACTGAGATGGGGATGGTCACTTGAGCAATTGTGCATGGTTTTTGTGACAGGAGAAGAAATAGATAAGTAATACAGTTTAGGATATGCTGATCATATGCCTAAACCTAAAATGTATTTTATAAAGTTTTCACTTGATCTTTTTTTTATAACTCTGTGATAGTCCTGATATTATAAAATCTAGTTTACATGTTTATTTTGTTCACATGTCTTTTTTGCTGTAGTAATTACACACTCTGGGTGTACTCAGTATATATTCAATATATAGCTATATTTACTCAGTATACAGCTTACTATATAGCTCATAGTAGGTGTTTTATAATAAATCAATTACTCAGATCTCAGTCATAAAAACTCTTCAATAATTTATCTTTTAGAACAAGATTCAGTCATATCTAACAGTCAGTACATATTCCAGCCAATTTGGTGCCTTGAATACCTATAAAAGTAATACAAAATGTGAAAATAATAACAATGCTTAGGAACTGATGGGATTCTTTGGTGGCTCAGATGGTAAAGAATCTGCTTGCAGTGCAGAGACTCAGGTTAAATCCCTGGGTCAGGCAGATCCCCTGGAGAAGGGAATGGCTACCCACTTCAGTATTCTCGCCTGGAGAATTCCATAGTCAGAGGAGCCTGGCAGGCTACAGTCTATGGGATCACAAGGAGTTGGACATGACTGAGCTAGTAATTTGGCAGGGGTGAGTTCCCTTTGGTTCAGCAGGTAAAGAATCCACCTGCAATGCAGGAGACACAGGAGATATCAGTTTGATCCTTGAGTCAGGAAGATCCCAGGAGGAGGAAGAGGAAATAGCAACCCACTCCAGCAACCCTTCCTGAGGAGGAGGAAATAGTACCCACTCCAGCATTCTTGCCTGAAAAATCCCATGGACAGAGTAGCCTGGCGGGCTATAGTCCAATGGGTCACAAAGTCAGACATGATTGAGCAACTAAGCACTTAGGAACTGAAAAGTAATCATCATCAATATAAACTCCAATTGCTCAACTAATCTCTCCTTGTGATACTGCTTCTCTGAGATCATTTCCAGAGTTATAAAACAGGAATAACACTATACTAACGGGGTCGCGGAGAGTCGGACACGACTGAGCGACTGAACTGAACTGAACTGAACCTCAGAGGGATAGAATGAGAATTAAATGAAGTAACATCTCAGACAGTAGAGACTGAACTTGGAAGTCAGGCAAACCTAAATTTAAAATTCATTATGTCACACCTCTCCAGTCTCTGCATCTTCACTTGGTCGAGGAGGATGGCAACATATCTATCTTTCAAAGTTTGTTTGAACTTTTAAAGATAAAGTATGTCAAAGCATATGATACAAAGTAAACATACAAAGCTTAGTAACTATTATTAGGAGGTGAAAGTGATGACTTATAATAAACGTTTAAAATATTTTTTAATTATAAATATTTTTGATCTGTAAATCAGTTTCAAGTTGTGTAACTGCTTATATCAATTAATTCAGCCTTCATCTCTCAATTTCACACACATAACAATTAAGATGATAATAACCGGTCCTTTTACCTCTCAGAGTTGCTGAAAGAATCAAATGAGGCAATACAAATGAAAGCTCTTTGAAAAGTGGTGTTATTGGCTGTGCTAATAATCATAATAATTTAATAGCACAGATAAATCTGGCATTAACTCACAACAATGGGTCATCTTACTGAGGACATTACAATGATCTATTTTCAGGATAGAAAGTTCCCAGCGAATTGGCAAGTATATAGAAATAGACTTCTGAAAGTATGCCAAAGCTGGAATATCCTCAGTTCTGTGTGTTTCCAGCTATAGGAAGTAAAACATTCTACCTTGCAAAAATGACTATTACTTTAATACTTGTAAGTTTCTCCATGTTTTGAATATTTGCCAACTTCTTTTCTAGGATGGGCTTTGAGTTATTTCTAAGACAGGAGGGTTACTCTATTTTTAACTGTATCAAATGATTATTATTATTATCTTTAAAGAATCAAGTCTAAACTTTAAGATAAAGTGCTTCACTGTTTCAATGGCATACCTTATCACTTACCTTAAGATAACAGAACCTACTTTATTGTGACTTTTGCTTGATTTAAAGATAATTTTTTTTTTTGGACAGTTCAGATCTTAAGAGAACTACAATGTAAAAAATATTCAAAGCAAGCTTTCAAAAATATAGCATTTAAAAAGTAACAATTCCAGCTGGTTAATGAAGGACACACACACACAAAAAAAATTCAAGTATTTTCTGTACCATGATAGCATACTGGTCCAATCATATTCAATACATAAAATATTGAATTTGCTTCAATTTCTTGCCACTTATAAACTTTCTTTTATGCAGCTTTGTAATTTTGTATCTGTACTGTGTACACAAAATGCATACAGTGTACCATGTATAATGAATTTATTTTATGTAATGTTTCTATGTGTATAATTCGTGGAATTCTTAAAATGTTAACATCTGACTTTAATATGCCAAATGTGTAAAAAAAATAAATCAGGATTAAAAAGTAGTGTCTTCGTTGAATACATAGTGATGAATTAGCCAAACTGTCAAACACTTAAATTACTAATCAAAAAGTAATTTTCCAATCTCTCTTCTTTTTACCAGTATCAAATATTGTATTAGTTTGCCAGGGCTACTATAACAAAATAACAAACTGGATGGTCTAAACAAAATGCATTTATTTTCTCAAAGTTCTGGAGGCTAGAAGGTCAAGATCATGGTGTCAGTAGGTCTGGTTTCTAGTGAGACTCACTCTTTAGCTTGCAGATAGCTGCCTTCTTGCTATGTCCTCACATCATCTTGCCTCTGTGCATGCACATATCTGTGTTCAGATTCCTTCCTTTAAAAAAACTGTTATACTAGATAAGGGCCCACCCAAAGGACCCTATTTTACCTTAACTACTTTAAAGATCCTATTTCCAAATACACTCGCATTCTGACATACTGACAGTTAGGACTCCACCATGTTAATGAATATAACGGTTAGAGTAAAGGATCATATAGTAACTTAGTTTTGGTAACTTTTGGAAACACTGAATAAGTTTTAAGTATAACCCTCTTCCCCCAAATGTTGAACAGTCAAGAATGTTCAATGGTTTTATAAAAATATCACCAGGAAAATCCTTTAGGAGTATTTATCAAATTTCTACAAAAGGTCAAAAAGCAGGAACTCCTAAGATTAAATGTAGAAGGTGGGGGACAAGGAAAAGTGACACATAAAACAGTAACTGGTTTAAGTTCATGCAATAAAAATTTTGTCATGCAAAACATTTGAGAAGCAAATGGGTAGACAATGTTGGTTATAATGGACCATTATTTGTTACAAAATATTATACAGACAATCAAAACCTTATCTTCAGAGCTGAAAGAAGTAATGATAGGAATGGATAAAGAAAAAGAAAATGAAAAGACAACCTAGAGAATAGGAGAAAATATTTGCAAATGATGTGACCAACAAGGGATTAATCTCCAGAATATATAAAGTTTATACAACTCAATATCAAAACAAACAACACAATCAAAAAGTGGGCAGAAGGTCTAAACAGACTTTTCTCTAAAGAAGACATACAGATGGTGAAGAAGCACATAAAAAATGCTTAACATTGCTAATTTTTGGAGAAACACTACAAAGAGAGTAGTTTTTATCAATCAGAATGGCCATCATCAAGAAGTCTACAAATAATAAGTGCTGGAGGAGTGTGGAGATAAAGGAATCCTCCTTCACTGTTGTTGGGAATGTAAACTGGTACTTAATATGATGAACATCATGAAGGTTCTTTAGAATATTAAAAGTAGAGCTACCATATGATCCTGCAATCTCACTCCTGGGCATTTACCTGGAGACAACCATAATTCAAAAAGATACATGCACCACAGTGTTCAATGCAGTACTATTTACAAAAGTCAATACGTGGAAGCAACCTCAATGTCTATAGACATATGAATGGATAAAGAAGATGTGGTATATACAGACAATGGAATATTACTCCGTCATAAAAATAATGAAATGATGCCATTTGCAGCAACGTGGATGGACCTAGAGATTACCATACAAAGTTAAGTGAAGTCACACAGAGAAAGATAAATATCATATGATCTAGGTTATATATGAAATCTAAAAAAACAGTAATACAAATGAACTTATATACAAAACAAAAAGACTCACAGACATAGAAAATAAACTTTTGTTACCAAAGGGGAAAGTGGGGGAGGGATAATTAGGAGTTTGGAGTTAACAGATATACTTTACTATATACAAAAGAGATAACCAACAAGGACCATTGTATAGAAGAGGGAACTGTAACCTATAAGGGAAAAGAATCTGAAAAGAATATATATACATATGAATGACTTTGCTATATACCTGAAACAAATAAAACATTGTAAATAAACTATCCTTCAATAAAAATATTTTATTTAAAAAGTGAGAGAAATGTAAAAAACATTTAACAAACATGTAAAGCAAAGGAGAAAATGAAATGTGAAAATGTGTTAGTCACTCAGTCATGTCCAACTCTTTGCGAGCCCATGGAATGTAGCCATAGAAATGTCCAGGCAAGAATACTGGAGTGGGTTGCCATTCCTTTCTCGAGGGGATCTTCCTTACCCAGGGATTCAACCCAGGTCCCCCACATTGCAGGCAGATGTTTTACCTGCTGAGCCATCAGGGAAGCAAAGCAAAGTAGTTCAGTTCAGTTCAGTGGCTCAGTCGTGTCCAACTCTTTGTGACACCATGAACCGTAGCACACCAGGCTTCCCTGTCCATCACCAACTCCCAGAGTCCACCCAAACCCATGTCCATTGAGTCGGTGATGCCATCCAACCATCTCATCCTCTGTCGTCCCCTACTCCTCCTGCCCTCAATCTTTCCCAGCATCAGGGTCTTTTCAAATGAGTCAGCTCTTCGCATCAGGTGGCCAAAGTTTCGGAGTTTCAGCTTCAACATCAATCCTTCCAATGAACACCGAGGACTGGTCTCCTTTAGGATGGAATGGTTGGATCTCCTTGCACCCCAAGGGACTCTCAAGAGTCTTCTCCAACACCACAGTTCAAAAGCATCAATTCTTCAGTGCTCAGCTTTCTTTATAGTCCAAACTCACATCTATACATGACTACTAGAAAAACCATAGCCTTGACTAGATGGACCTTTGTTGGTAAAGTAATGTCTCTGCTTTCTAATATGCTGTCTAGGTTGGTCAAAGCTTTCCTTCCAAGGAGTAAACATCTTTTAATTTCATTGCTGCAATCACCATCTGTAGTAATTTTGGAGCCCCCAAAAATTAAGTCAGCCACTGTTTCCACTGTTTCCCCATCTATTTGCCATGAAGTGATGGGACCAGATGCCATGATCTTAGTTTTCTGAATGTTGAGCTTTAGGCCAGCTCTTTCACTCTCCTCTTTCACTTTCATCAAGAGGCTCTTTAGTTCCTCTTCACTTTCTGCCTTAAGGGTGGTGTCATCTGCATCTTGATATTTCTCCTGACAATCTTGATTCCAGCTTGTGCTTCCTCCAGCCCAGCATTTCTCATGATGTACTCTGCATATAAATTAAATAAGCAGGGTGACAATATACAGCCAAGCAGAATAACATTCAGTTATGACTTATAATCAAAGATGGATGTATATGTGTTTATACAATCCTTGCAAATGGCTAGAATCCATTGATGATGGGGTAAAAAAAATTGCATGAGTTAAATTAACTCCAACTTCATGTTTGAAGCCATGGAACTCTTGGTAACTTTCCTTCAAGAATTCTGCTTCCTAAAGGTGGAAACAATAAGGGGTTGGGACTGTTTTGCACAGATTGGTCATAGCATTGTAATGAGTAACAGAAAAACAGTCCAGCCCATGAAAGACACCTCTTTGAAGAGGGTTCAGGGTGGGGAACAGCAAACTAGAAGGATACTTTCCAATGCACAACCAGCCCAAGACCCTGGTTCCTTCATATAAATAACAGAGTGAACGCTGATCACTTCTGCTTGCTTGTTTGTTGGAATGCCTGCCCATGTGTGAAGTGGGAAGCTCCACTCCAAGAAAATGCATAGGCACACTCCTTGCTACTCATGGGGCAAACAACCACCTTAAAAATAATGGCTTCAGAGAAGTGCTGGCATTACCTAAGAGCTTGTTAGAAATGCAAATTGATGGGCCCACTGTTCTGAATCAGAATCAGTGCAGAAGGGGTCTAAGCAATTGTGTTTTAGCAAGTTCTCAAAGTAATTTTTACACACAAAGTTTGAGAACCAATGATGCAAAAGAAACCCAAAGTTGAGACTGCATTTCTGTCCCCCTGTGCTTGAAGGCCCAACTCTGATCTTAAAGTCAAAAGAGTTGGTATCAATACTATCAAAATGGTAGAAACTGAGAAAATAAAAACAAAAATAAATCCACCAGCTATCAGCTATTTATCCACCTCTCACATCAAGACATGGTCAGTCTCTTATAAATTTTCTTAGTTTTGAGTGAGCAAAGATCCTATGCCATTGAACAACAACAAAAAATAAATCATTTATTTAGTAGAATGGCACCATGAACTCACGTTTGCATCAAAATAATCAAACCACTATCCATCAAGGCACAGGAGAAAAAAAAACAATGCAGAAATTTAAGTACATTTGCTTCCCTTGAACTTCAGTATCAGGATTATTCTCATGATCCAGAGAATACTTATGCAACAGGATACTGGGACCTGATTCATGGGCCTTTAAGAATTACTCAAGTTGTTCCATCTTCTCTGATGGATAAGAAAAATGCTTGCTGTTTCAAACTATTGCTTCATGGGGGTGGGGAAGGTGGGAGTGAAGCTGGCAATATCATTTCTTAGGCTGGAAGTTCTGAAACAAGGATCTGGAAATAGTGGCATAACCAAGCAGAGGCTGGGATATGGGTGGTGATAGCCCTGAATATATCACATCTCGGCCTACTTTCCCAAAGTCCTAATTGTACTCTGCTCACAAAGGGATGCCCAGGGTCTACAGGCAGCATACTGGAATTAGGAAACTGCAAAATGTTTGGGGAAGATGCAGGGCTGCAAGGAAGTTAGGTATGACCAGGTGTTTCCCCGTGGCTCTCTCCACATGCACATTTTACAAAACCCTCACCTCTAGCACAATGTGCCCTGTGCCTTGACATCAGGCTCAGGAGCACATGCTTCAAAAGATGTTGTACCTCCGGCCATCTGAAGACAGCGGTGATTTCCACTAAGTTCCTGGCATTAACTGTGTCCACCGTCAGCATGGCCTATCTCATCCACTCCATTTTCGGAACTACGGCTCTCTCTGGGCCAAATTTAGAGTCAGCCAGCCAGTCATGCCTCCAGGTAAAACAGCACTGGGTTTCTAGACACCATCCTTCCACACCCCTGGGCCTCCGCAGCACCTGCAACCATAGTCTATGCTCTGACCTACAGCCTGAGAGAGAGAGCTGAGCAGCTCTTGCGGGACTTAAGGAAACGGGTGGTTCTGGCCCTTTAAGGTTTCCGGCTGGCTCCGCCCCTCTCCCAATCTCTTCTGGTCAAATGAGTTTTTACATCTAGACTCTTTGAGTGTGTGTATATAATATACACACACAATATAGTGTGTCAATGCTCTTGCTTTTTTGTTGTCCACAACAATAGATTAAAGGCTGAAAGGAACCACATAAGCTTCCATTGTTGTTGTCGCTGCAGTTTAGTCACTAAATCCTGACTCTTTTGCTACCCCGTGGATTGCAGCCCAGCAGGCTCCTCTGTCCATGGGATTTCCCACGCAGGAATACTGGAATGGGTTGTCATTTCCTCCTTCAGGGGATCTTCCAGATCCAGGGATCGAATCTGCCTCTCCTGCTTGGCAGGTGGATTCTTTACCACGGAGCCACCAGGGAAGCCCTACATAGGCTTTCACCCTTCAGTTGTTACATGCTGTCAGCCTATTCTCACCCATGAGTGATTTCTGACATCACATTATTATTAGAAGTGATACCTATGGCAGTACAGGTGGCTGGACTATCACTCCAAAGTAATGAGCTAACTCAATTCTATCAAAACAGTATTCTAAAAACTGGGTAGTCAGAGATGGAGAATTGACCAGGTTAAATCCTGAACCTGTGACTCAATCCAGTTTAATAATTATTTTTGGATGTCAGACATTGCCATCCAACAAGCAATACTGAGATAGCAGTGTTGTTAACAAATGGATTACAAAATAGTTCTTGTTTTCAATTATGCACTCAGTGTATTTGGAGGAGTCTGACATTTAAATAGACAATTTCAAAAATAGTGGAGGTGGCCCAGACTGTAAAGAATCTGCCTGCAATGTGGGAGACCTGGGTTCCATCTGGGGTTGGGAAGATCCCCTAGAGAAGGGAATGGCAACCCACACCAGCATTCTTGCCTAAAGAATTTCATGGACAGAGGATCCTTGCAGGCTGCAATCCATGGGGTTGCAAAGAGTTGGACATGACTGAGTGACAAACATTAGTTCACTAAATCATAAGAAGTTGGGTATGGCATCCTATGGGGGAGCAAGTGGTGAAAACCCAATTCAGACAAAAGCATCAAGAATGACTTCACAATGATGTATCAGTAGGGCAGACATGAATGGCAACCCACTCCGGTGTTCTTGCCTAGAGAATCCCATGGACAGAGGAGTCTGGCAGGCCATGGCCCATGGGGTCACAGAGAGTTGGACACGACTGAAAGATAATTGCTGCTGCTAAGTCACTTCAGTCATGTCCGACTCTGTGTGACCCCATAGACGGAAGCCCACCAGGCTCCCCCGTCCCTGGGATTCTCCAGGCAAGAACACTGGAGTGGGTTGCCATTTCCTTCTCCAATGAGTGAAAGTGAAAAGCAAAAGTGGAGTCTCTCAGTCGTGTCCGACTCTTAGCGACCCCATGGACTGCAGCCTACCAGGCTCCTCCATCCATGGGATTTTCTAGGCAAGAGGAGTGGCTTGCCATTGCCTTCTCCAGAAAGATAACTAAGAGCTACTAAATGTTAATTCACTATGATGTATAATAAGTAATTTATTTAATTATGTAAATCTTAATTTTTTTCTGAAAAGAAATAATATTGGTACTGCACAGTTTTTTACTTGAAAAATATTGACAAAATAATTAAAATTCTTTAGGGGGTATCACTGTAAATATTTAGTTTTATATGTTTGATTTTCAGTATTTTGCCTCTACTGTTAATTAACTCAATACACAAGGAATGTATCTGGATATATATTCACAGTGAGTCCTGTGAGCAATGTCTAGATATATTAATGCTTTGATTTTTCTTAGTCGTTTTTTTTTAGTATTTATTCATCCTATTCATTTCTTATCCTGAAGCATTCGAATCATTTTATTCAGCTACTAGATTTTCAGATGATCCCCAATTTTAATGGTGACACAGGCAATGCTTTCTATTGCTACTTAATGGTCTTGGGGCATCAGTATTTTTGACAGTTAAGTAGTGGGTATTGATCTCTCTTTTGTGTAAGATTTTTACGACTGAAGACTGGACTTGTAACCTCTGGATGCCAATTGTTACTACGTGATGGTACTGACATCTTCACCTGAGCACTCCAAATGTCAGTGTCAGTTGTCAATGAAAACCAGTGTTAGCTGGAAAGTGGCAGTTAGGTTTTTATAGCCTCTATTATAGCCTCTATTATAAATAGTAAAAGTAAATAGTGCCAAACATCTCATTCATGAGCCAGGATTATATAAAGTTCATGTGTTTTATTTCAGGCCAGGATTTAAATATCTTTTTCTGATTGGCAATAGTAATACTCCTTTTCCAAAAAAGTGAAATTGTTCTTTAAAATTCTTGGCTTCTTGTCGAGGGAGTTTAAGTCCCAAATTATTTAATGCAGAATTAGTAACCTCAAACTTTGCTAACCCAGCTTCCTCTTAACCTTTCAGTTAATGTGTCTGAGGTGGAAAATCAATAGCTACAGTTACATAATATGTAGCCTTTCATGAGAGGGAGGATGGTGCAATTATGACTAAACCAGACATATAATTATTTCTTTATATCCTTACTAAAGCTAGAAAGCTAAACTTGGAATACTGCTTTATAAATTGCATTGCTCCTGAAACACTTTCAAGGCTTTCAAATCAGGTCTTCCCAGTAATTAATCTTTAGATTGGCATTATAATGTGTCAAGAGGGAGACGGTAGCACTTTCAGTGGAAACTTTGCTTTGAAATTTTACACTTTTTCATAGTTAGTGATAGAAGAAACCCTAGAGAAAAGAAATGAAAGTGAAATTTTACTTTGTGGCTCCTTTACTTTTAGTTCCAGTTCCTTCCCTGTATTTTTGGTGTGCTAGGACTGGATTCCACTCTCTCAAAGCTATTGCTCTCAGCTTACAACTAACCCCTTTTAGAGTTTAATCTATAATGACTTTCTAAAAGGTACTAGCATTTTAGCAGATCTTGAAGATATAATAAATGTTTAATGAAGGAGATTTGGATTATTATGGAGGGTAGCAGGTAAGAGACTGTGAGTGGAAGATAGCATCTGGGTTTTCTTTAAATTACGCCACATCAAAAGACACACGTTTCAATGCACCTCAACTGCATAGTCGTTTGTTTTTCACAGTAAGCATTCCCATGGCTTTCTCAACTTCTGCCCTAAATTCCTTTAGCTAACAGATTCATCTCTACAGCACTGCTTCAGTAAATAAGAGCATAGACCATGAAATCTGATAGATGTGAGCTGAAACCCCAATATTCCATTAAGAATCTCTGACTTTGGGCATATTGTTTTACATCTATAAACTTCAACTTGTTCATCTTTGATGTAAAGATAAATTGTAAAGCTTACTTTATAGGGGCGCTGTAAAGATTAAATGAACGGCATCCAGGGCTCAAACACACTGAAGAGCTTCTGCGAAGTCATATTGAGTGCTCCTCACTCTGCTTACACAAGGGATTGAGGGAGGAGTATTTATCTTCTGGCTTAGATTTCCCGTTAGTTAAGATTTGCAGTGTTAAACACCTTGCATTTCCAGATCTGCATATATGTAAATCCAAATGACACAGTGGGTTCCCATAGGCATTCTATAGGAATATAGAAGCGTGAAGGCAGGAAAACCATAAAAGTCATGAGATGCAGCCTAGAAAGCATACTGTCAGGTTATAAGTGCATGGTCCATTGCCAGAGCAATAACTGGAATAAATATGTGGGTCAAGAGAATTTCAAGCAGAATCAAGAGGTATTCAATAAAACCCCTTTCTCTTCTGACTGAGAAGCTGTCATTCCTCATCTCCAAGCTTCATTACTTGTGATGTTTTTAATATTAATAATATGCACTCAATATGAAAATAACAATACAACCAGAACTTTTAAATAAAACATCTTTTGAAATTATCTGGTTAAGTAAGATTAGAAATTCAAAATATGGGAGAGAGTTCAAGGAAGTAACTTGAAATCACACAATTTCGGGTAGTGTGAAGACTCAAATAAACCTCTAGACTCAAAATCTTCCATCCGCAATTCACAGACTGCTGCTTTTGTATTGGCTTCTTAATCTGATTTAGTTTGTACTTCTTAAGAAATTGGGCAATTATAGTCTTCCTTTCTTTTTTTACATTAGATCCTCCACAGTAAGTGTGCCTATATCTCATCACTCACTGTCTTTGCAGTAAGTTCTCAGTTAGTATTTGGTGCCCACTTGACAAACTCAGAGGACTACTGTGAAGTTAAAATTGGGTAACAAGTGTAATACTCCAGAGCATGTTAATTTCAATTCTTTTCCTTCTGTTGTATTACAGTTAAGTAGGTAGACATGTCGAGAAAGTCCTTAAAATAAATCTTTTTTTTTTTTTCCCTACCAATGGCTAGTAATACATCCACAAAATTCCAGTCATTATCACAGTGCCTGAATTTGCCACAAGGTCTCAACCCATACTTCGAAATTTGAGTACTGGTCGTCTGGTATTGGTTCTCTTGAATATCTTTCTCTCCACTTAAATTAAATATCCCATCCTAATATATTTTTACCCTTTCCCCCTATAACATATTCTATTGCTATTTATCAGATATAACTTTATATACTGTATATACTGTATACATAACTTTATATACTGTAACTTTATATACGGACATAACTTTAGGTTGCAGGAGATTATGCCTTCACCCTGCCAGATATCTACTTCTCTTTTGTTCAAAGAATATCCACTGAGTTCCTGAGTCAATCATTGACTAGATTTATAATGCCTCTACTCACAGGGCAGCTATGCATGAAATAATAACAAAACTCATAAAATGTTACCATTCTGAGTTGTTATGTCATTGTGCTGGTTTCCTTTCAAATATTTTAGCACCACAAAGTCAATAATTCGATAGTGTGAACATCATTTCCAGATTGTGCCTGAAAAAAATTGCTCAGTAGAATTCTAAATTTCCCCAATGCATCAGTGAATCTTTGTTTTGACAAATTGTTCCATATTAGAAGCTTTAAATATATCAGTTATATAATTTGCAAATAGGAATGATTTTTATCAGAGATTTAGACACAACTTTGCTTCCTCATCAAAAAGAATTCTAAAGTACTAATTTTGCATTGTGCTATTTTAGGGTATGTACAAAGAGAATTATTTAAATATGGCCCAAACCCTCAGGACTGTACAATCCCAGAAAACACTGGCAAGAAAAAACATAAAAAGACATGTAAAATGCTAACCAACCACAGAAGAAAGGCAAGAAAGTGACAGAGTTGACCATGATTTTAAGTTTAGTTCATGTATTTATGTTGTTGATAAAATTTTTAAGGACAAAATTCTGAAATTTATTATGTTTCCAGTTCATTCAAAATGTATTTTTACATCATAGGTACTCAATAAACTATAGAGTGGAAGCCTCTTTGGGACAAGGGATAAGTTAAAAAAAAAAAAAGTTATGCAACAAGACACAGACATAGTTTTCCTCCAAAAACGCTATTCTCTCATGGTGCAAAGAATCTCATTGGATGATTCTGTATTTTACCTTGACATCAGATATGTCTTTAACGACATACATCTAACTTAAGGAACGTAATATTTTCCAAGCTAATATATACATATGTATCATTTTTATTACAAATCTTTTAAAGCCCCCAAAGCAATTCTTTGAGAAAAAGGACCTGTCAACCTACACACAAAATAATGTACCAATACTTGAATTTAAAAGCTCATCACTTGGTGCAGCCATTATGGAGAATAGTATAAAAAATTCTCAAAAAACTAAAAACAGTTACTATATGATCCAGCAATCTCACTAGTGGGCATATATCCAGAAATGAAGAAAACTATTATTTGAAAAGATAAATGCACCCCAATGCACTATTTACAATAGCCAGGACATGGAAGAAACCTAAAAGTCCATCAACAGAGAAATGAGTAAAGAAGATTTGGTATACACACACACGCACACACACACATATAATTGAATATTGCTCAGCTGTTAGAAAGAAAGAAATAATGCCATTTGCAGCAAAATGGATGGACTTAAAAGATTATCATATTAAGTGAAGTAAGTGAGACAGAAAAAGATAGCTGAATGGAGGCAGAAAATTCACAGCAATGGCTGAAGAAAAAAGTAGGCGGGGTAGAAATAAAACACAAAAATTGTCTGATACATTCCTATATTATTTTCCAGTGGCTGCTGTAGCAAATTGCCGTAAACTTGGTGGATCAAAATAACAAAAATGTATTCTCTCACAGTTCTAGAAGCCAAAAGTCTGAAATCAAGGTATCAATAATCCTCTGAAACCTCTGGAGGAAACTCAGTTTCTTGACTCTTCCAGCTTCTAGTGGCTCCAGGCAGTTCTTGACTTCTTGCTACATCATTCAGATCTCTGCTTCTGTAGTCACATTGCCTCCTCTTCTATGTTTCCTTTTACGTGTCTCTTATTAGGACACTTGTCATTGGATTTAAGACCCAACTGGATAATCCAGGATGATCTCATCTAATATCTTTAATTATATCTGCAAATATCCTTTTTCCAAATAAGGTAGTATTAAGTTTCTGGGGTTTAGGGTGTGAACATATCTGTCGGGGATGTCATTCAACTCACTGCAATCTCTTCCATTCTGGGCTGCTGTTCTGTCATTCCTTGCTGTGTCAACCAAAAACTCTCCTACAGATACCTAAAACACATTCGTGTGTGCAGTATTACTCCCCTGAGAACTACCTAGGCTGGATAGTTTCTCTGTCTATAACTTCCTCCGACAAAATGTAGAAACTATTCAAGAATACTGAGCATGTATCATTACTGTCTCCCACTATTTACTGATTTAGATTGGACAGCATTTCTTAATATCCTCCCTGACTGTTTTAGCTACAGCTGTTTTTTCTAGTACTAATACACAGTACAATCAAGACTACAAAGGGCACTGAAAAAGGATTGGATTTTGCCTGCTAAGTCCTGGTCAAATCAGTTAAACTAAGAATTTTTTTTGTATCTGTAAAATGAGGATTAAATATTTTCTCTCATAGGCACGTACAATGATAAAATTATGCAGACAAATCCATTTAACATGTAGAAGTCAATGTAAAAACAAGTGGATGCAGTGATTTTGAATCATATCTCCATGTCTGGGGGGAAAAGCAAATTCTAAGTAGATCATTTCAAATATTATATCTCCATCTGTGTTCAGTTCAGTCACTCGGTCATGTCTGACTCTTTATGACCCCATGGACTGCAGCGTGCCAGGCTTACCTGTCCATCACCAACTCCCAGAGCTTGCTCAAATTCATGTCCATCGAGTCAGTGATGCCATCCAACCATCTCATCCTCTGTTGTCCCCTTCTCCTGCCTTTCAATCTTTTCTAGCATCAGGGTCTTTTCCAATGAGTTAGTACTTCACAACAGGTGGCCAAAGTATTGGCATTTCGGCTTCAACATCAGTCCTTCCAATGAATATTCAGGACTGATTTCCTTTAGGATGCACTAGTTTGATCTCCTTGCAGTCCAAGGGACTCTCTAGAGTCCCAACACCACAGTTCAAAAGCATCGATTCTTCGGCGCTCAGCTTTCTTTATGGACCAACTCTCACGTCCATACATGACTACTGGAAAACCATAGCTTTGACTAGACAGACCTTTGTCGCCAAAGTAAAGTTTCTGCTTTTTTAATATGCTTTCTAGGTTGAGAATAGCTTTTCTTCCAAGGAGCAAATGTCTTTTAATTTCATGGCTGTAAATATCTCCATAAGGTTTCATAATTAGTATATTCTTGGACTGCATATAGATAAAGCAATAATATGCAAGTACCGGTTTTACAGGCATGTAGAAAATTTCATTAGCAAGGACAAAAATTATAATTGCGTGGTACAGTTTCTCAATGTTTCCTAAAAAAATGGAACTTTCAAAAGATCCCAAGGATCCTCTTCTTTTTAGAAGAATATACTTCTGTATTTAAAATAGGAAACCACAAAATGTCCCAGATTTAACTGGGACTTCTGTCCTCTTTCTTTAAAGTTTGCCTTAGGGTAGACAATGGTACTAGTTCCAAAAAGGCTTTGACAAACACTGTAGTAATATAAAGGATATGTAACATAAGAAAAACTTTTAAATGAGTATCTAGAAATGTGTTACTCGGAACCCATCTGGAGAATGCTCCCCCTACCACCACCTCGCCTTTGCTCTTACTTCTGGGTGGACTGGGTCACTTCTGCAATTCCACTTGTTAAATCTACAGGAACTACTATCAAAGTCAGAGTGACTTGAGTTACTTCCTTCTATAGACTGCACAGGTAAGGTCAAGCAGTCAATAGGCGTAAGGCAAATTCTGAAACCAGAATTTCTCTATTTGCATTTAATACCACCCAATCAGAGAATGGCATTTGTTATCACAGTGATTTTTCATCTAGGAGATATAGAAATAGTTCTAATAATTAATGTGTGATTGGTACATGTGTTTGTGAGCAGAAGTATTTTAACTATATTATTTGCAGAGATAAAAAATAAAATTCTTTATAGACATTTTCCCTTTCACTGTATTTAAGTGATTGTCTAAACATCTCAATCAGTTTGTGATTTTATCTGGATCCCATGGCAAATTATTTTTTAAAAGTTTCTTGCTATTATAATGGAAACCTAGTTCAATTCACATGTTAGATAGTCACATATATCTTTTAGCTCAAATTTAATCCTTTTTTGCTTGTCAAAGAAAATGGTTAAAACTGAACACTTTCATTTCAAAATGAAGAGCTTAAAGTATAAAAAATATGAAATGTGAATCTAAAAATTAATAAATATTTCATTCAAAGACTTCTACTGGTTTAGTTTAAAAACATGTTTACACATGCATGCATGTCTGCATGTGTGTATATATGTTTTCATATATATATTCTAAATCCATGTATATGTATATATATATATATATATTTCATATGTATACATATATCATATTTAAAATCTGGTCATGGATGCTGGTAATATCATTGGAAGTCAAGTGAGTGAGTCTAACTGTCAGATTTTCAAATGATTGGTGTAGATTTCCATTTCTTCTGTCAAAAGCTTAGCTTTTGTCAAGAGTACTGTCTAATCTTTATCTACAAGCTGCCACTGCTTAAGATAAGAGATTCATTCTTGCTTTAGTTTTTTAAGACCTGGAAAATGTGACGTTCTTCCATAGTTTTATTGTTTTCTGTTAAAATATTGCAGGAATCACTAATAATCATGGGAAGATTATTAGGCTAGAATAAAAGGATTCTACATCCTAGACCGAGCTTTCCATTTAATATTATTTATTCATTATGGAAAATAATTTAACCTCTCTGGACCTCAGTTTTCATACATATATAATGAGGGTGCTAAAATAGATTATCACTAAGATGATCTACTTGGTAATATAAGACACATGAGATATAAAATATGAGAATACTTATTAAGCAATGAGAAGTTGGAAATACTGAAACCTATCATTTAGATGAAACCTATCATTTAGATTTGGATATCTGAATTTTTTCATGACTGATAGGCTTTTCATTAAAATCTGGTCTGTATCATTTATGTAAATATGTTTGTTTCAATTCATCTAGCAATTATATAAGAAATAAGATGTATTTTATAAGTGTATTAAACACAAAAGTATTAAGAGGAACTGTGGCTATAAAAGTCATTTCTCTAAGAGAGCCGAGAACCTGTTTTCTGCGGAGTAAATTTAGCAGTCAAGGAAGCACCTCCAATTTCAGGGGAGAAGAGTTATTCTTCCCCTGACTCCTCACAGAGAAAGTGAAAGTGATAGTCATTCAGTCCTGTCCTGCTTTTTGGGACCCCATGGCTCCTCTCTCCACAGAATTCTCCAGGCAAGAATAGTGGCGTAGGTTGCCATTCCTCAAGGAGAAGGTGTTCTAAATTCAGCCTTATTCTCACTCTACTTAGAAAGTGGAAGAGATATGGAAGTATGAGTTTTCCCTTGGTTCTTACTGATTACAACTGATTTAACCAGATCAGAAGCAGAAATATTAAGAAGTGGCAAGAATACACAGAAGTACTATACAAAAAAGATCTTGATTGCTGGGAGAAATATCAATAATCTCAGATATGCAGATGACACTACCCTTATGGCAGAAAGTGAAGAGGAACTCAAAAGCCTCTTGATGAAAGTGAAAGAGGAGAGTGAAAAGGTTGGCTTGAAGCTCAACATTCAGAAAACTAAGATCATGGCATCTGGTCCCATCACTTCATGGGAAATAGATGGAAAAACAGTGGAAACAGTGTCAGACTTTATTTTTTGGGGCTCCAAAATCACTGCAGATGCTGATTGCAGCCATGAATTAAAAGACGCTTACTCCTTGGAAGGAAAGTTATGACCAACCTTGATAATATATTAAAAAGCAGAGACATTACTTTGCCAACAAAGGTCCGTCTAGTCAAGGCTATGGTTTTTCCCATGGTCATGTATGGATGTGAGAGTTGGACTGTGAAGAAAGCTGATCGCAGAAGAATTGATGCTTTTGAACTGTGGTGTTGGAGAAGACTCTTGAGAGTCCCTTGTACCGCAAGGAGATCCAACCAGTCCATTCTAAGGGAGATCGATCCTGGGTGTTGATTGGAAGGACTGATGCTAAAGCTGAAACTCCAATACTTTGGCCACCTCATGCGACGAGTTGACTCACTGGAAAAGATTCTGATGCTGGGAAAGGTTGGGGGCGGGAGGAGAAGGGGACGACTGAGAATGAGATGGTTAGATGGCATCACCGACTCTGTGGACATGGGTTTGAGTGAACTCCGGGAGTTGGTGATGGACAGGGAGGCCTGGCGTGCTGTGATTCATGGGGTCGCAGAGAGTCGGACATGACTGACTGAACTGAACTGAACTGAACCATGAAAATGTGATCACTCACCTAGAGCTGGAATGCGAAGCCAAGTGGGTCTTATGAAGCATCACTACAAACAAAACAAGTGGAGGTGATGGAATTCCAGCTGAGCTATTTCAAATCCTAAAAGATAATGCTATGAAAGAGCTACACTCAATATGCCAGCAAATTGGGAAAACTCAACACTGGCCACAGGACTGGAAAAGGCCAGTTTTCATTCCAATCCCAAAGAATGGCAATGCCAAAGAATATTCAAAATACTGCACAATTGCACTCATCTCACACACTAGCAAAGTAATGCTCAAATTCTCCAAGCCAGGCTTCAACAATACGGAAACTGGGAACTTCCAGATGTCTGAGCTAGAAAAGGCAGAGGAACCAGAGATCAAATTGTCAACATCTGTTGGATCATAGAAAAAGCAAGAATCCAAAAAAAATCTACTTCTGCTTTACTGAATATGCCAAAGCCTTTGATAGTGTGGATCACAACAAACTGTGGAAAATTCTTAAGAGGTGGGAATACCAGATTACCTGATCTGCCTCCTGAGAAATCTGTATGTAGGTCAAGAAGCAACAGTTAGAACAGGACGTGGAACAACAGACTGGTTCCAAATTGGGAAAGGAGTATGTCAAGGCTGTATATTGTCACCCTGCTTATTTAACTTCTATGCAGAGTACATCATGCAAAATGCCTTGCTGGATGAAGCACAAGCTGGAATCAAGATTGCTGGGAAAAATATCAATAACCTCAGATACTCAGATGACACCACCATTATGGCAGAAAGTGAAAAAGAACTAAAGAGTCTCTTGATGAAAGTGAAGGAGAAGAGTGAAAAAGTTGGCTTAAAGCTCAACATTCAAAAAACAAAGTTATGGCATCTGGCCCCATCGCTTCATGGCAAACAGACAAAAAATTAGTGGAAAGAGTGACAGACTATTTTCTTGGGCTCCAAAACCACTGCAGATGGTGACTGCAGCCATGAAATTAAAAGATGCTTGTTCCTTGGAAGAAAAGCTATGACCAACCTTGACAGCATATTAAAAAGCAGAGACATTACTTTGCCAACAAAGGTATGTCTAATGAAAGCTATGGTTTTTCCAGTAGTCCTGTATGGACGTGAGAGTTGGACCATAAAGAAAGCTAAGTGCCAATGAAGTGATGCTTTTGAACTGTGGTGTTACCGAAAACTCTTGAGAGTCTCTTGGACTGCAAGAAAATCCAACCAGTCCATTCTAAGGGAAATCAGTCCTAGGTGTTCATTGGAAGGACTGATGCTGAAGTTGAAATGCCAATACTTCAGCCACCTGCTGTGAAGAACTAACTCATTGGAAAAGACCCTGATGCTGGGAAAGATTGAAGGCAGAAGGAGAAGGGGACAACAGAAGATGAGATGGTTTGATGGCATCACTGACTCAATGAACACGAGTTTGAGCAAGCTTTGGGAATTGGTGATGGACAGGGAAGTCTGGTGTGCTGCAGTCCATGGGGTTGCAAAGAGTCAGACATGACTGAGCAACTGAATTGGACTGAACTGAAAAGGAAAAGAAGCCCATAAAAAGGTAATATAATGAGAATAGATCATACCCTGGTTGTACTGCTGAGAACTATGTTCTTCTGCTGCAAGTAAGAGGCAGATTATTTTTAGTTCTGAATTATTCATTAAATCTGAAAGGTAAACTTTAGCCAACTGTTGAGTATTCTAACATATACTGATTGCTACCAGTAACTATCTTCAAAACACTGAGTGCAGCTGTGATTTTAAGCAATAACGGCCAATTACAATTCTCAAAGTCAGTGATCACCGTTTTCATAGTGCCTTCTCCCTGTGATACAGTCAATCACATCTCCAGAGGTTTTATTTACTCCCTAGAAACAGGCTATTAGCTTGATGGTCACTCCCCACTCCCCACTGAGAAATTTACAACTTTCTCAGATCTGCAAGGGAACTCTTACAGAGCAAATTGTAGTCTTCCCCCAAGAAGTTAATAGATCTAAAATAAAATAACTCTTTTAGCAACATAACACCTGCAGGAGTTAACAATTTCTTACACCCAATCTGGTTACATTTGGCCTGAATCCATCATTGCATTGCATTTCAAGTGATATTCTTATTTAATGGCTGCTTTTAATGAGATCTTGATGTTCCAGAAAGATTATCTGGAATCATTACAGTCCATCATGATCCAGTGAATGTTTAACTACCTTCAGCTTACTCTCATTGGAGAAGGAAATGGCAACCCACTCCAGTGTTCTTGCCTGGAGAATCCCAGGGACGGGGCAGCCTGGTGGGCTTCTGTCTATGAGGTCACACAGAAGCTTACTCTCAGCTTTTTAAAAACTGGGGGAGGTTTTGCTCCTTGGTTGCATTCGAGTGTTGGAATATGAAAGGAGACTTGCACCATGGGTAGAAGAATGTGCATAGAGAGCAACAGTAGCTAAATGAAGGCTTACTAGTGAAAAATAAAATCTCTCAAATATGCACAACATATGATGTGATGCATGAACACTCATCAAATTCCTTGTTGCCACAAACTGATATCAAAACTTTCTTTGGAAATCATTGGAAAGATTCCTTTTATCTTATCATAGCACAAGAATTGTTAACAAATACCTCCTCAGACCTCGTCAGTTTTTACATTATTTTTTGTCTACAAGAGTGTCTTGTCCACACACTGACAGTGAGTTGTTCCAGACATTGGCTTGATGCTGGTAGTAGTGGTGGTTGGAGAGATTGTGGAGAGCAGAGTTAAACAGGAGGGAGAAGAATTGATATCAGCAGATTTATTTTTCCTAGATGGCTGATTTCTATAACAGTAAGTTATTTTCAGGAATAAGGAGCAAGTTACTCCCTTGACCTGTTTGCCATGAAGCTTCAATTTTCCAAAAAAGAAATTTTTTGAAAAATAGTCACTTGTCACCACTGCATTGCTGGCCAATACCTTTTAGAAATTTTGTTCACAGCTTAGTGTAACACAGTTTTGTATGTATCAACTATTTATTCAAGTACTAAAAGAGATTTAGCTTTCCTCCTCATATGAAAAGATGAACAATATATCCCAAGTTACTTAAAATTAGAAATTGAAAATTCATTCTCATCTCCTCTTTCTAGAGAAATGTGGACCACTTGATAGGCTAGGACTTGTAGCCAGCAGCCACATCTTTAGAAATGAAGAATGGAATGTCCCTATCTTCTTTTATCCTATTAAATGTTACAAATAGCTTCTGACTGGCCCCTAAAATAAGTCAAGATTTTTCCCCCTTCTTGACCTGATGAGTTTTGATGTTGTTTTCCAATCTATTTTGACCACATCCTCTCCTATCTTCAATCACTCCACAATAAATCCTTTAATTTCTTCCATTTATTTTTTGATGATCCTAAATAGTTTTCAGGCGTGTGATGGCAGACTTCACAACAAAAAGAATTATAATTTCACAAACGGTAATGATGACTGAATCAATAGGAAAACTACTCCATAGTTGCCCATATTCTCTAGTGAATGAAAGTTGTTATAGAAAAAGAAAGGTTCAAAAAAAAAATGATTCTATTGAAATAAAGGATTTGTCTTGTTTGTGTATCCAAAGCCCTATGAATAATGATGAACTTAAATACAGAAAAATATAGTTAAATGTAGTTATGTCTACAGCACATGGGTAAGTAAAACACAATAATATTTATTTACTATAATCAGAGAATCATTAAAAATAATAACTAGAAATAATTTACTGTGACACATAAGAATTCCTACTATGGAAAAATCCTTTGTCCATTTAAAAATGCTATTATATTTTGTCTCACATAGTTTTTCAAATACTAAATTCCCTTAGCAAAGGCATGTTTCAAAATATGCAAAAGTGTAAATATGGAAAAGAGTTTTAAGAATTGTTTTTCTTTGATAAGAAACGAGAGAATTCATAGATTTTAACAGAAACTGTAAGCAAGAAGTTCTTAAGCACCACTAATCATAAAGCATAAAATAGTAAAAGAAAACTGTATTTTGTTTAACTTTTGGGAAGTCAATATTATCAGCCTCATCAACTCAACAGTTAACATGACGCACTGACTATAATCTCTGCCTATCCCTGGATCATGTTCTTCAGCTCCATAACTACTGCAACCCCCATTTCCAATCTATTTCATCCCTATTAAACCTATTTTTTCAAGCAGAATGATATCTAATTAACCTTTGTACATTCAAGAGCTCATCACAGTGGCATCTATTTGGCATTTAAATATTTTTGAAAGAATGAAATCACTCTCTTAACACAGTGTTTCATCCTCTAATACCAATTAACTCTCTCTTTTTGTTCCTCTTGTGAAGTCCATACTCTTGATTATTCCTTGTGTTTCCAACTAGCTATTTTCCTTAAGGCTTCTCTTTCTTTCTTGCTCAGATTGGACTCTGATGTCAGCCATTTCAAATACATGCCATCATTCATCTTAGAATTATCTTCCCTCCTGTTCTTTTGAGATATTTTCCTTGCAATTCCTGAAATTCTCTACAATCTTCTCTCTCCTCATATTGCCAAATTCTTCTGGTAAAAGTCATAAAACCAGCCTAACCGACTCTGTGGACATGAGTTTGAGTGTACTCCGGGAGTTGGTGATGGACAGGGAGGCCTGGCGTGCTGTGATTCATGGGGTCGCGGAGAGTCGGACACGACTGAGCGACTGAACTGAACAATACAATACATTAGCGCTTGTCTGAGTGTATCATCATCATCATGGTTGCTAGGAAATCTCTTGTATCCTTACATTCTCAACCTACCTACCCTAGCAAGGTGTTCAGGGATTTGATTCACTGACCTAATTCTCAATGGGCTTCCCAAGTGGCACAGTGATAAAGAATCCGCCTGCCAATGCAGGAGATATAGGAGACCCTGGTTCAATCCCTGGACTGAGAAGACCCCCTGCAGCAGGAAACGGCAACCGACTCCAACATGTTTGCCTGGAAAATCCCATGGACAGAGGAGCCTGGCAGGCTATAGTCCACGGGGTTACAAACAGACAGGACTGAGTGACTGACCACATACAGATAACTCTCAATAAGAGCCTTGAACAGGTTATATTCTCTAAAGATGGTTTTCTATATTTAAAATGAGAGCATTTACAGTACATACTCCATAGAGCTGTTGGAAAGATTAAATGAGTTAGTACAAATAAACCATTAAGCAATAGTTCCTAGCAAACAGCAACCCCTAAATAAATATTAAGGTTTTCTCATTGATTGCTGCAATTAGGATGAACCAAATGGAGTTTCCTTAACACATAAATTATTTCTAACATTTCTACTTCTCTTTTTGTATATCTGGTGACTGTAACCTCCTTTTGTGCAACAATTTCTCTTTTTACCTGCACTCTTGACCTATGTCTAGTCTAAATTTCCTAGTTCCTTTTAGTTTCATTTCCATCTTCATGCATTTTCTGCATATTATGCAGTTCCTTCCTTTCTGGGTGGCAAATATGTTCAATTTCTTCATTTCCTCTTTGTGATGCAACTATTTCAAGTTTCTATACCATCTGTCTCCTCACTATGCTGCCAAAATTATGGAAACAGCACATCTTGATGCTTCCACTTTCTCAGAATTTATTTACTCTCCAAATTTATCCCTTGTGATCATGATTAAGTGTGGACCTGTACTATTCAACAGGTCTACTAAATATTGAAATTATTCTCTCCAAACTACTATTGACTTCCTAATTATATATCATACCCTCCTCTTCCTTTGGCTTCTAGATAACAGTACCACCATTTTTCAGCTCTTCTTTCCAGACCATCAGAGACACATTAAGCTCCTATTCCTGTAGCCTGCTTCTCTACCTATCTTAACCTTCCCAACTGTATGTTTCTATACCCCGCATCCTGAAGGGCATTCCACGTCTGTATTTTTCTTTCCAAATATCTCTCACATTTATCTCCACTGCTTAATTTCAGGGTTTGTTTCCTCCTGAAATTATACATCATTCTGTGTGATTGATATAATTTTCCCCGAAGTCCTCCCTGGTTCTCCCAACTGAAGTGACAACTGTTTATTTTGCATATTCAAAATAATGCAAACCTCTTTTAAGGTTGTTTGAATGCCTTAAGTAGTATTAGTTTTCATCAGTTTATTAAAAGAAGAGATTTTATCATATCTTACCATATTTGTATTTCTCATGCCACATAATAGGCTCTGAAAAATAGTAGCAAACTGAATCATTGAAATAGACTTATATATGGGAATATGGTGAAAGATATTTAGAAGTAAAGGACATAGAGTATACAAAAATCTCATGAACATCTATTACATTTTTGAAACCTTATTTTTTGAACATGGTTAATGATTTCTTTAAGTATACACATCTACTTTTGAGAGGAATTTTAAAATTTTCACTAAATCTAGAAAGTTAATACTTTTAAAATGTCCTCAAAAGAGATTCCATTAACCTTCAAACATAAACTGCTGTAGCTACTTATATCCATGACCCACTCTGAATTTGTCATCACAAATATGTTCCATATCTCAATCATAAACTCCAATATTCAAATTTATTCTACTTGTCTTTGGTCACATTGAGCTTTTCAATCAAGTAACATTTCCATTCTGTTGCATGTTATAAACCTCTTTCCTGGCTTCACTTCCTTCAGTATCTAGTTGTGACCCCTTGATTTCCTATGCCAAATACTTTCTTCCTTTAATATTCAGTTTGGTTGCTTCATTATTTATCCTCACAACCAAACTGCAACCCACTGAATGCCTTCTCCATATCACCCAGATCATGGGCTTCTGGGTAAGATCAAATATATGCACAGACTGGTATCACTATCAATTTAGGACCTTCACCTTCCTTTCTTCTAACTCCAGCATGTTTTAGCTTGAGCATTATTTCCTCTGGTGGAACTTTGTGATAAAACATCTCATGGACTCACAGTCTGGCAAGGGACCCTTTCTTCTATGCTGCATAACAATCTGTGTGTGTACATATATATATACTCTCAGTCATGTCTGACTCTTTGTGACCCCAAGGACTGCAGCATGTCAGGCTTCTCTGTCCATGGGATTTTTCAGGCAAGAATACTGAAGCAGATTGCCATTTCCTCCTCCAGAGGACATTCCCAACCCAGGGATTGAACCCATGTCTCCTGAATCTTTTGCATTGGTAGGAGGATTCTTTACCACTGAGCCACCAAGGAAGCCCAGAAATCTGCATATCCATTATATTCATTTTTTTCAGTGAATAGTTCTTAAGTCTGTGTCCATGGATTTGTCTAGATAATAGGTACTCAGGAATGAAAAAAAAAAAAAGACAAACTTCTTATCACTTCGAAACTTACATTCGAGTGAAGGAAACATCAAAAACATAAGCAAATTAATAGGTAATGTCAGGCAACAGGAAAAAATAAAACACAGTAATGGAATATTCTATTTCAAATGAGGATTTTAAAATTTCTTGTAATGATTCAACTTCTATAATCCAACTTAGGATTCTAGGGCCATTATGTGGTAGAGAAGTCCTCTCTAAAAAGCTAATTTTAAAACAGTTTAATTAAACTGAAGTGCAGTTTAATACATAAAAATGTACATATTAAGTATTAATTGAAATATATATACACATTTCCAAGTTTAAATTATTTATTTCCATACTGGACATATATTAATGTATGTATTCAATCCATTTTTATTGAGAATTCAAATTGTTTACATGTATTTTTGCAATTAAAAGTTATCCTTGGATAAGAATTATTTCCTTTGGTGATTAAAGATTAAACTCATGAGATAAAAGCTTTGGTAATTGGTAAGACCCTAAATTCATATGCCAATGTCAACCAGAAATTAACAAATATTGCTTACTTTGGCGGGGAGCTTCCACACTGACCCCAAAGATTTCTGTCTGGTATTCATGCTCCATGGAATCCTATCTACTTGACTATGGTCCCATCTAGTGACTCTCTTCTAATGAACAGAATTCACAAAAGTAATAGAATTATACTTTCGATATGAAGTTACAAAGATACTTATCTCGTATTCTAACTAACTTGTTATTCTAACTTCTCCTGCTTAAGAATGTTTAAAAAATTATGCTCTTGCTCACTGAAGAAAATTTTTAAGTCAACCCTCTATTCCCTTGTCTGCCAAGGGGTTGGGCTTTTGCTCCTCAGCCTCTTTTTTTCACCTATTCTTACTCGTCCTTCACGCTCTCTCCTTCTCTTCTAACATATCGTGAGCTGCCCTAGGAATAAACTTATATAGCAAGGAGCGAAGGGCAGTCTCAAGCCAATAACCAGGGAGGAAATGACACCACCAGCTGAATAACCTGTGAGGAGCTAAACTCTGCCAACACCCACGACTGAGCTCAGAAGCCAATCTTCCCTCATTTGAGTCTTAAGAAGTGATCACAACTCCAGGCATGATTGTGGCCTCATGAAAGACTTGAGGCTGAGGCAATCAGCTGAGCTGTACTGATTCCTGACACACATACATTTTGAGATACTCAATGTTTGTTTTCTAAAAGCAACTGTTTTGGTGTACTTTGTTATACAGCAATAGATATCAAATATAAAAACCTTTGTATTCTCTGTGGCACCCATATAAATGCTGATTGAGTGAATTAAATGTTGAGGATTTTCTATTTTCATCTTCCAATTCTGTTTTTTTTTTTTCTTTTATGGGAAATGCATACTTACTGATATCAGTTAGTTCCCCAAATTACACAGTATTAAATAAAATCTTCTAAACACCTAGAAGTCAGATTTGAATATCATTTAAAATTACATTTAATCACTTACTATAATTGCAAAATTTCTAATCACTTCACAAGTAAAGCTGCTGTTACTGCATGTATTTAGAATCAGTCAAAAATCAAATCCTAGATCTGCCACTTAACTAGCTATATGATCTTGGGTGAGCAATTTAACCTCACTAAACTTCCTTAATTTCCCAATCTGTCAAAAGGAGATTATATAATCCACTTCAAAAGGCTTATATGAAGATTAAATTCAATAACATATTTGACCAATAGTAGGCAAAAATGTAGCTATTATAATTAGCCTCCAACAGAGATCCTTTTTTAAAAAAATCCTTTTTTAATCTCCAGAAAGGTAAATTGAATGTTCCAATTTACCCTGCATTCTGAAGTATATTTGACCCAGGTCATACTAACTCCACTTGAAAATTTATATATATCTAATGGGAGGGATTGGGGGCAGGAGGAGAAGGGGATGACAGAGAATGAGATGGCTGGATGGCATCACCAACTCAATGGACAAGAGTTTGAGTGAACTCCGGGAGCTGGTGATGGACAGGGAGGCCTGGCGTGCTGTGATTCATGGGGTCGCAAGGAGTCAGACACGACTGAGTGACTGAACTGAACTGAAAGAATTCTTAAGAATTCCTAACTTAGACTGGAACTCAGAGGTTGAATTATCATTAAACATTTTAAAATCATTCACTTTTAAGTGTGTTATTGCTCATTTGTTTATAGCCCTTGATGCTGTGTGTATGTACTCAGTAGCTCAAGAAATGGTAAAACAGATTTGCATTTGTTGAGCATGTGCAAATGTCAAAGCACACAGAATTGCCATTAACTTTTCCCAATCGGAATATCCTTAATCCATCAAATTCTTTCATTAAAGTGTCATCTTAATATTATGATGTAATTTGAAAATGCCAAGCTTTGTAATTTGAAAAATGCCAACTATACTTTTCTGTTATTTCCCCTTATATCCTGGCATAGTCTGAAAATGTATTTCATAGTTAAGAAACATTTTTTTTTAAATAAGGGTCCTTTATTTTTAAACTATAAATTTAAGGGGAAAAATCCTACTTGTGAAGTAAATATGTTCTTCTCCAAGGAAAAGCATAGCAAAAATGCAGTGCAATGTGACTCAACATTAAAATCTTTGATAAAGAAGGAAATAAGATATTCTATTTGTTATTATCTCCTATGCATTTGCTCACAAATTGTAAATATTTAAAATCATCCTTCCAAAATGGAAAATATGGAATAACCCCTCTAAAACTTTTCTTTAGTAAGCTGAAGATATCTCTAATGTGGATGAATATTAAGGGAGAATAACTCATTTCTTTGAAAAAAAAATCCTATCTAAAAACTAACAAATAAATGTCCAGAAGCAAAAAAAAAGCAACTTTATTTTTGCTTTCAGCTATATAATGATTTTTTTCAAGCTAAAGAGATACGTAATTAAAATATACTATTAATAGGATTTGTTGCAAAAGGAATTACAAAAATTTTCCACAGAAACAGGAATTTTTTTCTTTAATGATCTTATACACTATAACTCCTTATCATAATCTTAAAAGATGTATTTACTTTAGAAATGATTTTCCATCTTACATCAGATGTGTTGCCTGAATTATATTCATTTGTTTTTTAGCTTTACATCCAGAACTAATTGACTATAGGTCAATTTTTATGTTTCAATGTGGAATAATCTATTTTTACCTGTCTAAAGTTTGATAAATTTATTTCTATTTCTAATACTATATTTAAACTTTTAGTCAAGTGTTTCCCAATCTATACTGTACACCCATATGTATTCCTATGGATCAAACTGATTTTTAAAAACACACCCTTCAATTTCACACATTATCCATCATTATCCATTAGTTTCATTTTTATGCTCACTCAAGGGCTATAGTAGAAATGTGCTGCTGCTGCTGCTAAGTCGCTTCAGTCGTGTCTGACTCTGTGCGACCCCATAGACGGCAGCCCACCAGGCTCCCCCGTCCATGGTATTCTCCAGGCAAGAACACTGGAGTGGGTTGCCATTAGAATTAATAAAGGTTTGGCCTTCACAGACCAAAGGCCAGAAGGGCCTTTACTCTGCTTAAGGAGCAGAGTCTACTTTGCATCATAATTTAATGTTCTCCATATAATAATTAATCATTTTACAAAGTTCTTTGTGTATATATGTTAATATAAATTATTGGAATTCTAATAAATTTTGCAAAGAACATTTTGTTACAAGGCCATGATAATTGCCATCTTGTATTGGTATCTATTTTTTTATATTTTATGGTGATATATGTTTTAGAGCAATTGATGGTTTTGTTAATTTTCGACGTGTAAATTCATGCATTGCTACCATTTTGTTTCTTTCAATAGTTTTTCTATCAGAGATTATTTTTCTACCGATAATTGGGGCACATGAGATACAGACACACACATATCCAACTGCAGTCAAAAAAGTTTGAGAAATCCTTCAGGGAAAGTTTTCCACGTTGGAGTCTAAGGAATTCCTGAGCTCCTCAATATACTCTGGAAAGTTACATGACAGGTTTTAATTTTGTGTTTTCTCTTTCAAAGATAAGCTGAAAATTCAGAGTTAAATTCAGTCATGTTCTAGATCATCCTGTGATCATCATTCATTGTAGTTTTGATTCAGGATTTTATTGCTTACATTTACTTTTTGTTGTTCTTTTCTTTTTGCTTTTACTGCATTCGTTCTCACGAACTGTCAAAGTCAAGGAATGATATAAAACACATTTTTCAATAGTTCAAGTAGAAAAATGTGATCAGAGAATGGAGACCTTGTATAGGTACATAGTGCATAAGCATGCTGGGATTTCCCAGGTGGCTCAGTGGTAAAGAATCCATCTACCAATGCAGGAGGTGTCAGAGATATAGCCTTGAACCCTAGGACAGGAAGATCCCCTGGAGGAAGAAAAGGCAACTCTCTCCAGTATCCTTGCCTGGAGAATTCCAGGAACAGAGAAGCCTTGCAGGCTTCATGGGGTTACAATGAGTTGGTCACAAATTAGCTACTGAACGTAGCATGGCATAAGCAGAATAAACCCAAATAAAAAGGCCAGCAGAACTGCAATAAGTACCAAGGACAAACTTTGAGTGCACTAAGTGCAGCTGCTCTTTCCAGAACATATCTCTGATAGCAGTTCCCAAATAGTAAGTGTCACATCAGTGTGCAAAATAATTACAATGACCTGGACGGTGATTCAGAAAGAATACAACATTCTCAAAATTAAAAGATAAAAACAATAGAAAATTAAAATTAAAAGGTGCCAATATAGCTTTATAGCATTAAGCTTCACCTGGTCAGTTTAAAGTTAAGAAAGCAATTAATTATATTAATAACATTAATAATATTGAGCTAAATTTTATTATTTTTAAAATTTTACTTTTTTTTGCTTTCAGTTATATGAGTAAAAGGGGTATAAGATGTATAAGTTATATAAGAGTAAAAAGAATAATAGGTTTATTCCTAATCTTTATACATATTTGTTACATATCAGTTTAGTTCAGTCGCTCAGTCGTGTCCAACTCTCCGCGACCCCATGAATCACAGCACGCCAGGCCTCCCTGTCCATCACCAACTCCCGGAGTTCACTCAAACTCATGTCCATCGAGTCAGTGATGCCATCCAGCCATCTCATTCTCTGCCCTCCCCTTCTCCTCCTGTCCCCAATCCCTCCCAGCATCAGAGTCTTTTCCAGTGAGTCAACACTTCGCATGAGGTGGCCAAAGTATTGGAGTTTCAGCTTTAGCATCAGTCCTTCCAATGAACACCCAGGATTGATCTCCTTTAGAATGCACTGGTTGGGTCTCCTTGCAGTCCAAGAGACTCTTAAGAGTCTTCTCCAATACCACAGTTCAGAAGCATCAATTCTTGGGTGATCAGCCTTCTTCACAGTCCAACTCTCACATCCATACATGACCAATGGAAAAACCATAGCCTTGACTAGATGGACCTTTGTTGGCAAAGTAATGTCTCTGCTTTTTAACATGCTATCTAGGTTGGTCATAACTTTGCTTCCAAGGAGTAAGTGTCTTTTAATTTCATGGCTGCAATCAGCATCCACAGTGATTTTGAAGCCCAAAAAAATAAAGTCTGACACTGTTTCAACTATCTCCCATGAAGTGATGGGACCAGATGCCATGATCTTAGTTTTCTGAATATTGAGCTTCAAGCCAACTTTTCACTCTACTCCTTCACTTTCATCAAGAGGTTTTTTTGTTCCTCTTCCCTTTCTGCCATAAGGGTGGTGTCATCTGCATATCTAAGGTTATTGATATTTCTCTCAGCAATCTTGATTCCAGCTTGTGCTTCTTCCAGCCCAGCATTCCTCATGATGTACTCTGCTTATAAATTAAATAAACAGGGTGACAATATACTACCTTGATGTACTCCTTTTCCTATTTGGAACCAGTCTGTTGTTCCATGTCCAGTGCTAACTGCTGCTTCCTGGAGTTCAGGAGGCAGGTCAGGTGGTCTGGCATTCCCATCTCTTTCAGAATTTTCTATAGTTTATTGTGATCCACACAGTCAAAGGTTCTGGCATAGTCCATGAAGCAGAAATAGATGTTTTTCTGGAACTTTCTGGCTTTTTCCATGATCCAGCGGATGTTAGCAATATGTTTTCTGGTTCTTCTGTCTTTTCTAAAACCAGCTTGAACATCTGGAAGTTCACGGTTCACACACTGTTGAAGCCTGGCTTGGAGAATTTTGAGCATGACTTTACTAGCGTGTGAGATGAGTGCAATTGTGCGGTAGTTTGAGCATTCTTTGGCATTGCCTTTCTTTGGGATTGGGATGAAGACTGACCTTTTCCTATCCTGTGGCCACTGCTGAGTTTTCCAAATTTGCTGGCATATTGAGTGCAGCACTTTCACAGCCTTATCTTTCAGGATTTGAAATAGCTCAACTGGACTAGCTTTGTTCGTAGTGATGTTTTCTAAGGCCCACTTGACTTCACATTCCTAGATGTCTGGCTCTAGGTGAGTGATCACACCATCGTGATTATCTTGGTCGTGAAGATCTTTTTTGTACAGTTCTTCTGTGTATTCTTGGCACCTCTTTTTAACATCTTCTGCTTCTGTTAGGTCCATACCATTTCTGTCCTGTATCGAGCCCATCTTTGCATGAAATGTTCCCTTGGAATCTCTAATTTTCTTGAAGAGATCTCTTTTCTTTCCTATTCTGTTGTTTTCCCTCTATTTCTTTGCATTGATCGCTGAGGAAGGCTTTCTTATCTCTCCTTGCTATTCTTTGGAACTCTGCATTCAGATGCTTATATCTTTCCTTTTCTCCTTTGCTTTTCACTTCTCTTCTTTTCACAGCTATTTGTAAGGCCTCCTCAGACAGCCATTTTGCTTTTTTGCATTTCTTTTCCATGGGGATGGTCTTGGTCCCTGACTCCTGTACAATGTCACGAACCTCTGTCCATAGTTCATCAGGCACTATGTCTATCAGATCAAGTCCCTTAAATCTATTTCTCACTTCCACTGTATAATCATAAGGGATTTGATTTAGGTCATATCTGAATGGTCTAGTGGTTTTCCCTACTTTCTTCAACCTACGTCTGAATTTGGCAATAAGGAGTTCATGATCTGAGCCACAGTCAGCTCCTGGTCTTGTTTTTGCTAACTGTATAGAGCTTCTCCATCTTTGACTGCAAAGAATATAATCACTCTGATTTTGGTGTTGACCATCTGGTGATGTCCATGTGTAGAATCTTCTCTTGTGTTGTTGGAAGAGGGTGTTTGCTATGACCAGTGCATTCTCTTGGCAAAACTCTATTAGCCTTTGCCCTGCTTCATCTGTGCTCCAAGACCAAATTGGCCTGTTACTCCAGGTGTTTCTTGACTTCCTACTTTTGCATTCCAGTCCCCTATAATGAAAAGGACATCTTTTTTGGGTGTTAGTTCTAAAAGGTCTTGTAGGTCTTCATAGAACCGTTCAACTTCGGCTTCTTCAGCATTACTGGTTGGGGCATAGACTTGGATTACTGTAATATTGAATGGTTTGCCTTGGAAATGAACAGAGATCATTCTATCATTTTTGAGATTGCATCCAAGTACTGCATTTCAGACTCTTTTGTTGACCATGATGGCTACTCCATTTCTTCTAAGGGATTTCTGCCCACAGTAGTAGATTTAATGGTCATCTGAGCTAAATTCACCCATTCCAGTCCATTTTAGTTCACTGATTCCTAGAATGTCTATGTTCACTCTTGCTATCTCCTGTTTGACCACTTCCAATTTGACTTGATTCATGGACCTAACATTCCAGGTTCCTATGCAATATTGCTGTTTACATCATCGGACCTTGCTTCTATCACCAGTCACGTCCATTTGTACATATATTACAAAAGTCAACCTAAGTAAACAATGCCATTCACAGTATCATCTTCACTATCATCATCTACCTTTTAAATGGGTTCATTTGATGACTCTAGCCTGAGAAACTCTGTACGAGACTTTAACAGTTTTCAAACAGAGGAGAGTAAGAACTATATATACCACAAGCAGCACATAAACACACAAGAAAAGTTTCAAAGTTTTTACACCTACACTGGAAATATAAGAATTATAAAATTAAATCTTATCCTGTTCTATTCCATTTTAGTTTCAAAAGCCATTCACGACCAATTAAATTAATTTCATAAGCTAATAACTGAAAACCATCTGATTTCTAAGCTACTGCCCCCATTCCTGCCCAACAGTTAACCATCCTTCAGGAGGTGCCATGATATGGTTCAGATATGGATCCAGAATGGGCCCAATAGGAGGGATGGAACTTTCAATGGAATGAAAAGAAAAGTTAAAAGTTGTCATTAATACATGGGGTATTATGAGACTTGGAAAATGATTAACAGACCTGGAATTTAGGTCTACTTTAATATAAGCAAATAATAATAACAATCTTCTTGTGGTCTTCCAAAGTAGAATAGCACATTCTTGAATTCAAAAATCCTAGCCTGAATAAAGAATAATTTGATCAGCATGTGCTTATATGCATAATCTACCTCTACCAACTGAATTGGAGGTTTGGGGTTGTAAAAGAATTCAGCAGAAACAAGACAAAAGATTGCAAACAACTAAGCATATGAAGGAATTTAGTCCTGGACTACGGTAAAACCCACAGAGAAATAAATCCCATTAACTGAGGTTAGAAATAAAAATTAGCAGCTGGACAAGGGCATAATGATTCACAGAAAAAGATTTACAGATAAACATGGTAAAACCCAGTGCCCGGGCCTTTTATTCCGTCACTCCACCCCCTGCTGACCTGAGACTAAGCAGAGTGCTTATGTCTATCGGTACTCACATTTATTCTCTCTGTGAAAGGTAAACAGCTCAGTGCTGGGATCCTGTCCTCTATATCTTAAGAGTGCCAAATAAAAGAAATCACTCAGGTGCTTCTACACCATATGTATTTCCAGCTCCACTGGGGAAATATTTCCAAGTAAATGCTAATAACAAGCTTAAGATGGCAGGTGTCCTTTTAATGTATATGATGCCTATTAAATATTCCTGAAGTTATACTTTTATGGAACAAGTAGGTTAAGTTGTTGAATAACAGTTATAAGTTGTATTATTGTTACATTCACTTAACTATGTAACAAGTTTAAAATGAATTTTTAAAAGATAATTCAAATATGACACAAAAGATAATATTAATCATTTATTAAACTATAAACTCCATTTTCTTAAAGATGGAAAGTAGCAGATTGGCACATCCTGAGAAAGTGCCATTCTCTTTGAGTTTATGCAGCATATAAGGTATAAAATCAATCCACCTGAAACATTGTTTTAAGGGTTTAAAGTATCTGGACTAAATATGAGCACTGATTTAACAAACCAGATAATTAATTACCATTTTATAGGTTACAATATATAGTTAATACTTCAAAAGAGATGGCCTTAGAAATATCAAATAATAATTGGAAATAATCACCTCCCTTCTGACATCTCCATTAGTAGAGCACTGAGCTTATATTTCTGGTTCTCCGTGATATATCACCTATTAAGTGACTCTGAAAACCAAATTTAAAACTATATGTTGAAAAGAAATGAACAGATCTTTTTGGTCTTGCTTATTCTTGTCAGATTGACAGCTTCCTCAGTGATCAAAGATCTGTAAAGATCCTTTCACTATATGAGAGATCAGGCATTCAGAAATTGAGGTTCGTTAGCAGAAAAAATGAACATGTGCACCCACATTCAAGCTAGCATTCAATCTATTTGAAAAAAGTCCTATTACTGTTATACTTCACCAAAAATACTGAGTTGAAAATGATAGCAAATTATGACTATGACTACCTTCAATCTGTTGAAAAATCCCGGGTTGAATAGGGAGGACAAATATTTGCCTCTAAACACATTCCTTCTTCTACATGCTTTTATCAGGTTCTGTAGTTTCCTTACACCAAGGACATGATAATGCTCAGAGCAACTCATGGGTGTTTAAATGGTTTGGACATCAGTCAAATTGTTGCTGCATTTTGCATGCAATGTAATGTCACTGGTTTTAAAATATGAGTGAGGAATATTATCGGTCCTCTTTCAATAGTCTTTGACATTAAAATGAAAAAAAGTAGGGGGAGGAGGGGAGGGGAAAATATAAGATATGTGAACATACTGTAAAGCAAATTTTCCAAGTAAAATTTTTCAAATTTCTAGAGTAAAAAGTCGGAGAAGGCAATGGCAAGCCACTCCAGTACTCTTGCCTAGAAAATCGCATGGACAGAGGAGCCTGGTGGGCTGCAGTCCATGGGGTCGCTACTAGCCGAACACGACTGAGCGACTTCACTTTCACACATTGGAGAAGGAAATGGCAACCCACTCCAGTGTTCTTGCCTGGAGAATCCCAGGGACAGCGGAGTCTGGTCGGCTGCTGTCTGTGGGATCGCACAGAGTCAGACACAACTGAAGCGACTTAGCAGCAGTAGCAGCGCAGAGTAAAAAGTGACCACTGCTTTTCTACAAAGGTTGCATCTTGGAAAAAAAAAATTGTCAGGGAAAGGGTGAGTGTCAGATAAATGTACAACTTTCAACTTCAAGCCTATAGTTCAGTGGTTTTATAAGCCTCTGTGTATGAAGTCTTAGATAGAACAATAAATTTGACCAGTTATCTGCTATGGTTTTACCAGTTTGTAGTCAGAATAGTTGGGGAAAATACAAAAACTTATCTTTTCCCTAGTCTTCTCCAGACATTCTGATGTAGGATTGAGGTCAGACCCATTGCACATCTCTTGTTTGGCACACCCATACAGTTTAGGTGGGAATAAAATAAAATTCAGAATCATTTATTATCAAAAATATTAATGTCTCATTCAAGGTAGAGTCTTATTTTTATCCAGCAGGAACAGAGAATATATAAAGCTTAAGATAATGAGGACTGTGAGCTTTATATGATTAAATTAGCTCCTCATTAGAAAAAATTAAAATGTGCCAATGGCAAGCCACTCCAGTACTCTTGCCTAGAAAATCCCATGGATGGAGGAGCCTGGTGGGCTGCAGTCCATGGGGTCGCTAAGGGTCGGACACGACTGAGTGACTTCACTTTCACTTTTCACTTTCACACATTGGAGAAGGAAATGGCAACCCACTCCAGTGTTCTTGCCTGGAGAATCCCAGGAAAGGGGGAGCCCGGTGGGCTTCCGTCTATGGGGTCACACAGAGTCGGACACGACTGAAGTGACTTAGCAGCAGCAGCAGCAGCAGCAACTTTAACATGACCCGTCCATCTTGGGTGGCCCCATACGGCATGGCTTAGTTTCATTGAGTTAGACAGAGCTGTGGTCCATATGATCAGATCAACTAGTTTTTTGTGATTATGATTTCAGTGTGTCTGCCCTCTAATGCCCCCTCCCAATATCTACCGTCTTATTTGGGTTTCACTTACCTTGGTCGTGGAGTATCTCTTCACAGCTGCTCCAGCAAAGTGCAGCCGCTGTACCTTACCTTGGACGAGGGGTATCTCCTCAAGGCCGCCCCTCCTGACCTTAAATGTGGAGTAGCTCCTCTCGGCCTTCCTGTGCCCATGCAGCCACCACCTCTTGGACGTGGGACAGCTCCTCTCAGCCACCGCCCTAACCTTGGGCGTGGGGTAGCTCCTCTGGGCTGCGCTTCTGTGCGTGGTTGGTTGTGCCGAGCACCGGCATCTGCGCCGCCGGAGCCGGCTTCTCTCACCTCTGCGCTTCTGGTGCTGGCGTCTCTCCTAGGTCGGTAGTTGCCCAGTATGCTACTGGAGATCAGTGGAGAAATAACTCCAGAAAGAATGAAGGGATGGAGCCAAAGCGAAACAAATACCCAGTTGTGGATGTGACTGGTGATAGAAGCAAGGTCCGATGCTGTAAAGAGCAATATTGCATAGGAACCTGGAATGTTAGGTCCATGAATCAAGGCAAATTGGGAGTGGTCAAACAGGAGATGGCAAGAGTGAATGTCGACATTCTAGGAATCAGTGAACTAAAATGGATTGGAATGGGTGAATTTAACTCAGATGACCATTATATCTACTACTGTGGGCAGAAATCCCTTAGAAGAAATGGAGTAGCCATCGTGGTCAACAAGAGGGTCCGAAATGCAGTACTTAGATGCAATCTTAAAAATGACAGAATGATCTCTGGTCGTTTCCAAGGCAAACCATTCAATATTACAATAATCCAAGTCTATGCCCCAACCAGTAATGCTGAAGAAGCTGAAGTTGAACAGTTCTATGAAAACCTACGAGACCATTTAGAACACCCAAAAAAGATGTCCTTTTCATTATAGGGGACTGGAATGCAAAAGTAGGAAGAAACACCTGGAGTAACAGGCAAATTTGGCTTTGGAGCACAGAATGAAGCAGGGCAAAGGCTAACAGAGTTTTGCCAAGAGAACACACTGGTCATAGCAAACACCCTCTTCCAACAACACAAGAGAAGACTCTACACATGGACATCACCAGATGGTCAACACCGAAATCAGATTGATTATATTCTTTGCAGCCAAAGATGGAGAAGCTCTATACAGTTAGCAAAAACAAGATCAGGAGCTGACTGTGGCTCAGATCATGAACTCCTTATTGCCAAATTCAGACTTAAATTGAAGAAAGTAGGGAAAACCACTGGACCATTCAGATATGACCTAAATCAAATCCCTTATGATTATACAGTGGAGATGAGAAATAGATATAAGGGTCTAGATCTGATAAGATAGAGTGCCTGATGAACTATGGACGGAGGTTCGTGACATTGAAGAGGAGACAGGGACCAAGACCATCCCCATGAAAAATAAATGCAAAAAAGCAAAATGGCTGTCTCAGGAGGCCTTACAAATAGCTGTGAAAAGAAGAGAAGCGAAAAGCAAAGGAGGAAAGGAAAGATATAAGCATCTGAATGCAGAGTTCCAAAGATAGCAAGGAGAGATAAGAAAGCCTTCCTCAGCGATCAATGCAAAGAAATAAAGGAAAACAACAGAATAGGAAAAACAAGAGATCTTTTCAAGAAAATTAGAGATATCAAGGGAACATTTCATGCAAAGATGGGCTCGATAAAGGACAGAAATGGCATGGACCTAACAGAAGCAGAAGATATTAAGAACAGGTGGCAAGAATACACAGAAAAACTGTACAAAAAAGATCTTCACGATGAAGATAATCACGATGGCATGATCACTCACCTGGAACCAGACATCTTGGAATGTGAAGTCAAGTGGGCCTTAGCGAGCATCATGACGAACAAAGCTAGTGGAGGTGATGGAATTCCAGTTGAGCTATTTCAAATCTTAAAAGATGATGCTGTGAAAGTGCTGCACTCAATATGTCAGCAAATTTGGAAAACTCAGCAGTGGCCACAGGACTGGAAAAGATCAGTCTTCATCCCAATCCCAAAGAAAGGCAATGCCAAAGAATGCTCAAACTACCGCCGCACAGTTGCACTCATTTCACACGCTAGTAAAGTCATGCTCAAAATTCTCCAAGCCAGGCTTCAGCAATATGTGAACCGTGAACTCCCAGATGTTCAAGCAGGTTTTAGAAAAGGCAGAGGCACCAGAGATCAAATTGCCAACATCCGCTGGATCATTGAGAAAGCAAGAGAGTTCCAGAAAAACATCTATTTCTGCTTCATTGACTAGGCCAAAGCCTTTGACTGTGTGTATCACAATAAACTGTGGAAAATTCTGAAAGAGATGGGAATACCAGACCACCTGACCTGCCTCTTGAGAAACCTGTATGCAGGTCAGGAAGCAACAGTCAGAACTGTACATGGAACAGACTGGTTCCAAATAGGAAAAGGAGTACGTCAAGGTTGTATATTGTCACCCTGCTTATTTAACTTATATGCAGAGTATGTCATGAGGAACGCTGGGCTGGAAGAAGCACAAGCTGGAATCAAGACTGCCGGGAGAAATATCAATAACCTCAGCTATGCAGATGACACCACCCTTATGGCAGAAAGTGAAGAGGAACTCAAAGGCCTCTTGATGAAAGTGAAAGAGGAGAGTGAAAAGGTTGGCTTGAAGCTCAACATTCAGAAAACGAAGATCATGGCATCTGGTCCCATCACTTCATGGGAAATAGATGGGGAAACAGTGGAAACAGTGTCAGACTTTATTTTTTTGGGCTCCAAAATCACTGTGGATGCTGATTGCAGCCATGAAATTAAAAGACGCTTACTCCTTGGAAAGAAAGTTATGACCAGCCTTGATAGCAAATTAAAAAGCAGAGACATTACTTTGCCAATCAAGGTCCGTCTAGTCAAGGCTATGGTTTTTCCTGTGGTCATGTATGGATGTGAGAGTTGGACTGTGAAGAAAGCTGATTGCCAAAGAATTGATGCTTTTGAACTGTGGTGTTGGAGAAGACTCTTGAGAGTCCCTTGGACTGCAAGGAAATCCAACCAGTCCATTCGAAAGGAGATCATCCTGGGTGTTCATTGGAAGGACTGATGCTAAAGCTGAAACTGCAATACTTTGGCCACCTCATGCAACGAGTTGACTCACTGGAAAAGAGTCTGATGCTGGGAAGGGTTGGGGGCGGGAGGAGAAGGGGACAACAGAGAATGAGATGGCTGGATGGCATCACCGCCTCGATGGACATGAGTTTGAGTGAACTCCGGGAGTTGGTGATGGACAGGGAGGCCTGGTGTGCTGTGGTTCATGGGGTCGCAAAGTGTCGGACATGACTAAGCGACTGAACTGAACTGAACTTTAACATTCACAATGCATGTAAAGGCAACTTTGAAATTTTGTGAGAAATAAGGATTTGATTAAATCATGTAAAATTGCCTATGCCAACATTTGTGTCTTTTATAAAATGCCAACTTCACATAATTCTAATGTAGTGAAATATCACTACACATCATTATTTTCATAGTAAATAATGTCTATGCCAAACCTGAAATTGTAAACACTAGCAATGAATATAAAATGTAGATAGTTTTGCATACACCCATCAGAAACTTTGCTATTAACATCTATTTTCTTCAATAGATAAGACCATGCTTGGCTTTACAAAATTAAATTGGCATTAATGTAGATGATATAGTGCACATAAATACTGGTCTTTGTTACATATCACACTGTGAAAGCACTGAATCGACTTGTAACCTAAGTTAAAAAAAATAAAGCAAATCCATTTAAAGTGAGAATATGCTATAAGAAACTGTTCCATATAAAAAACTGTGCTTCCTATGAGTAACAGTGGTCAGCAGATCATCAATATTTTTGTGCTTATATTTGATTTCTATTGCTTTTATTTTAATATATCCATCCAGTAGTAACTAGCATTTTATTCATGCTATCTTCCTTTATATGGAATTCTTAATAAGGCACGTTATTATTTCTTTCAAAATTAATATCCATGTAAAAATTTCCTCTTTGAGTAATCCACTGGTATTTTATTTACTTTAGAATACCAAGAGCCTGTCATAATATATGACATTTAATAAATGTCAGCTGAATGAACAAGAAATAATCAACAAAGAGAAAATATGATCTCATAAGTAAACTGGTAAAGGAGTGAGTTACAATTATCTACTGTTGTGTAAAATATTATCCCCAAATTTCCTGTCTAATAAATTTAGTGTCCAAAATATTTGGCACAATTTATTATGGTCTGTCATAGCTCTGTGGGTTGATGGGCTTCATCTGTGTCACTTTTAATTAGGGTCTCTCATGCAGCTGCAGCCTACCAGGGTCCTCCATCCATGGGATTTTCTAGGCAAGAGTACATGACTGAGCAACTTCACTTTCACTTTTCACTTTCACACATTGGAGAAGGAAATGGCAATCCACTCCAGTGTTCTTGCCTGGAGAGTCCCAGGAAAGGGGGAGCCCGGTGGGCTTCCGTCTATGGGGTCACACAGAGTCGGACACGACTGAAGTGACTTAGCAGCAGCAGCAGCAGCATGCAGCTGCAGTCAGATGGCTGAAGTCATCTCAGATGACTTCTCCGCAGCACTTGCAAACTATTTTATTTACTGCATGAAAATGACTCGGATTCAATTTGGTAGGGGAATATACAAACATGTTACTATTAGGATGTGTGTTCATTGACGGGAAAAATACACTCCTACAAATTCACTACTGCAACTATCTGCCAGGATCTTCCTCTACTATAAGATCCATAAAACTCTTCTAAAACTCATCCCAAGCCCTTGATCCTACTTCGTTCTCCAGTCTGTTTTTTTTTTTTTTTTTCCTGCCCTGGTACTGAACCAGATGTAAAGCACCAACAATTTCTTTGATGGATGCAAAAAATCATTCCCCGTCTACAGACCCACCATCAGTCACACCCCTCCCACAATTTCATGTTTCTGTATGTTATCTTTTAGCCAAAACATGTGATTCAATACTGTAAAACCATCAACTTGAAATTGAGTATTAATTATTCTTAATTTTAAAAGTATTTGGGCTTTCCTTTCCTTTCTTTCTCACATATTTCATCTTTTCTCTTCCATTATCTCTCTTCTGTGTTCCATCCCAAATCTCAGGGAGGAAAATAAACACAAAATCTTCCCATATTTATATGAAATCAGGGGAAAATAACTTCCCATTTTGTACACACATCCTCTTGTTCACATCCTACATTTAGCTGCAGGCCTCATTGAGCATTCAGAAATTCAACTGAAGTTTTTGTAATACCTTTTACATGAAATCAACTTAGACAAGGGCTCACCCTCTTCCTTTGTCTCTGATGTCTACATACATATTAAGGGAAACGGATGTGCTTCTTCAAATTATTTTAAAAATGCATAAAGAACATTAATGACATATAGGCAGAGAAATATGAAAAAAGAGATAGACAAGTAAAGAGGAAAATTCCAGGAAGACCAAGAAAAATGGTCTCAGAAGGTACTGAGGGAAGTTTGGGGCTCCAAAACGTCCACAGATGAATCTAGCAATCAAAAGATTTAAGAAGCAGCCAAGGAAAGCACACAGATTCTTCTAGATAACTGACGGTGCTCTGAATGTTAATAAATAAACCTAGGTTTCTGCTTATTTGGTAAGGCTCTTGATGACAGTGGCTCCAAAGATAGGAAGAGACAATATAAAACAGGGTTATATATATGTGTGTGTGTGTGTGTGTTAGTTGCTCAGTCATGTCGAACTCTTTGCAACTCCATGAACTGTAGCCCACCAGGCTTCTCTGTCCATAGAATATTGCAGCCAAAAATACTGGAGTGGATTGCCATTCCCTTCTCCAGAGGATCTTCCTGACCCAGGGATCAAACCCTGGTCTCCTGCATCACAGGAATATTCTTTACTGTTTGAGCTACAGTAGCTACAGTATATATATATACAGCTATATATACATATATACAGCTATATATATACATACAGCAAGAAGTAGTTATTGCCTTTTGTAAGGCTAAATGGAACCTCTCCCCTTCCCCTTTCCTCTTCTGTTTCTTATTCTAATATCATTAGTGTCATGAATGTATTAAACCCTTGTCCATTCTTAAGAAAGCAAAGATATAATAAATATATAAAAATAACATATAATATATGTAATTGCACACAACTTCTAAATCATAGTGTGTACAGTCATAACCAAAAAAAAAAAAAAAAACTGGGGAGGGGACAGGTACTTATATTAAAACTAGTATTGGATGCAGCTGGAAAAGCCAAGTAACAAGAACATGACTTTAAAAGGTGACAGAATTGGACATTATCCAAAATATTAAGGGTATTTCCCTTCCACATAACAGAAAGAGAGGAAGGTATTTTGAAATATACAATAGGATGTACTCCTCCTACCACCTAGAAATCACAGAGCTTACATCCCAGCGGAGTAAGAAATGACTTAAAATTTTGTATGACTACATTATTTTAACTGGCATTAGAAGTTCTGAAAGTATTTCTTTTCCTTTGATTTATATGCATAAGTGAAAGTGTTAGCCTCTCTGTCCTATCCTACTCTGCAACACCATCTGTTGTAGCCCGCCAGTCTCCTCTGGCCATGGAATTCTCCAGGCAAGAATACTGGAGTGGGTTGCCATTCCTTTCTCCAGGGGATCTTCCTGACCCAGGGATAGAACCTGGGTATCCCACATGGCAGACAAATTCTTTACTAAGCCACCAGGGAAGCACTTATACACAGATTAAAACCAAAAGCAGATATACAGCAGGTAAACTTTCAGGTTTCATCCCAGCCAGACTCCTCTTGGGTTAAAGTGGAAACATGACTTTTTCTTGTTTTTTAATTGAAATATAGGCTACATTTTCCTTCTGTTTTGCTAGTATGCTAATGGCTCTTGGAGGAGTTGCAGGGGTGACAGGTAGGAATAACCTTCAGTTCAGTTCAGTTCAGTCGCTCAGTTGTGTCCGACTCTTTGCGACCCCGTGAATCACAGCATGCCAGGCCTCCCTGTCCATCACCAACTCCCGGAGTTCACTCAAACTCATGTCCATCGAGTCAGTGATGCCATCCAACCATCTCATTCTCTGTCGTCCCCTTCTCCTCCTGCCCCCAATCCCTCCCAGCATCAGACTCTTTTCCAGTGAGTCAACTCTTCGCATGAGGTGGCCAAAGTATTGGAGTTTCAGCTTTAGCATCAGCCCTTCCAATGAACACCCAGGACTGATCTCCTTTAGGATGGATTGGTTGGATCTCCTTGCAGTCCAAGGGACTCTCAAGAGTCTTCTCCAGCACCACAGTTCAAAAGCATCAATTCTTCGGCGATCAGCTTTCTTCACAGTCCAACTCTCACATCCATACATGACCACGGGAAAGACCATAGCTTTGACTAGATGGACCTTGGTTGGCAAAGCAATGTCTCTGCTTTTTAATATGCTATCTAGGTTGGTCATAACTTTCCTTCCAAGGAGTAAGCATCTTTTAATTTCATGGCTTCAATCAGCATCTGCAGTGATTTTGGAGCCCAAAAAAATAAAGTCTGACACTGTTTCCACTGTTTCCCCATCTATTAGGCATGAAGTGATGGGACCAGATGCCATGATCTTCATTTTCTGAATATTGAGCTTCAAGCCAACCTTTTCACTCTCCTCTTTCACTTTCATCAAGAGGCTCTTTAATTCCTCTTCCCTTTCTGCCATAAGGGTGGTGTCATCTGCATATCTGAGGTTATTGATATTTCTCCCAGCAATCTTGATTCCAGCTTGTGCTTCTTCCAGCCCCGCGTTCCTCATGATGTGCTCTGCATATAAGTTAAATAAGCAGGTGACAATATACAGCCTTGACGTACTCCTTTTCTTATTTGGAACCGGTCCGTTGTTCCATGTCCTTAGACTCACTTAATTCCCACATCTTATTTATTCCTTATCTTCACTCAAGCGAAATATATGGTAAAGTAACCACTACCAAAAGCCTTAAACCAAAAAACTATGACTAGAGGTATTTTAACTAGGTTCTTTGATGGAAACAGATTTTCAAAAGGAAAAAAACAGTCCAAATAAAAAAAAAATGAGAATGGGAGCATCTACTCATGAGTAGATGCTCTACTCTCTCTTATCTGTGACTCCAACTTGAGATTCTGACAGATGTATCTACATGACACAGAAAGGGAGAGGCATGATAGTAATACAGCAGTACATAGAAAGAAATTTCTTGGTGCTAGCGATCTTCCTGATCTCTTAACTTTTAGACTTTCTACTGACCAGCTACAACTTACACAGCTTCACCCGCAGTTACCTGGTTCCCCAAGAAATGCATAATTGTGATATATTTCAACTTTTTGTCTAATTCGTAGACAACTGAAATGACAGTGGGTACATTCAGCAACCACTGCCCTCTATGGGTGTTCATTGGAAGAAGTGATGCTAAAGCTGAAACTCCAATACTTTGGCCACCTCATGTGAAGAGTTGACTCACTGGAAAAGAGTCTGATGCTGGGAAAGGTTGGGGGCGGGAGGAGAAGGGGATGACGGAGAATGAGATGGCTGGATGGCATCACCGACTCGATGGACATGAGTTTGAGTGAACTCCAGGAGTTGGTGATGGACAGGGAGGCCTGGCGTGCTGTGATTCATGGGGTCGCAGAGAGTCAGACACGACTGAGCGACTGAACTGAACTGAACTGAACTGAAGTTGCTTCAGTTGTGTCTGACTCTGTGCGACCCCATAGACAGCAGCCCACCAGGCTCCCCTGTCCCTGGGATTCTCCAGGCAAGAACACTGGAGTGGGTTGCCATTTCCTTCTCCAATGCGTGAAAGTAAAAATTGAAAGTGAAGTCGCTCAGTTGTATCTGACTCTTCGCGACCCCATGGACTGCAGCCCACCAGGCTCCTCCGCCCATGGAATTCTCCAGCCAAGAGCACTGGAGTAGGGTGCCATCACCTTCTCCTGTTTAACATAGAGATACTCAAATATTTGACAGTTTCCTGAAGGCTTCTGTTATAATCTACAGTCAGTATTCACTTCATTTTCTTGATTTATGAACTATTTATCCAAATGGGCAAGATCGGGCATTAGTGTCTTGGTCCGTGTGCAGGTTGGGAAAGAATTTCCAGATATGAAACAGAATGAGAGGGAAATAAAGTTTGTTCAAGTGGAAGATGCTGTTAGAATGGCAGGCCAATTCAAGGGAGAACCAACATTTGAACAGGGGTCTTTAGTCCACTTTAATACCTAGGGTTTAAGGAGTGGGATAAGGGTCTTCTGGGTCATATTCTGATTGAATGAGGCATTCATCCTGGGTGGGGGAAGAGTAAGGCAAATACCTTCTCCTTATGGGGTAGGAGGGGAGACAGGTTATGCTGCTCAGGAGAACCTGAAATCCGTTAATAGTTATAATATGGAAGAGGGAAGGACAATAAGCATCTCGTTTTTCCGTTCCTGCATTCCAAGACCCTCCTTGGTTTTACCTGCTCCTTCGTCCTTGGGTCACCACAATTAGTACTATTTAGACTTTCGCCAAAAGGCAGCTGATCTTCAGTGTGATCTATACAAAGATGATCCTTACTGGTGCTTCTGCAGCGGGGTGACTGGACTTCTTCATGGAAGGTTGGACTTCATAAAATCTCTAGCTATTTTACTGGACTTCATCATTCTTGACAGCCACCCCTTCTTTGTTGAGAATAATCAGACCTTCATTAGGTTGATCACTACAACTAACTGTAATTGGTCAATGTCACCTTAGCACTGTCCAGAAGGTCTAGATTGCTGTCCAGAAAGCAGTCTTCTGCAGAAAGATGCATCAGGTGTCAAGGTCATAGTCAGACTCTCATACTTTACCCCCTCCTGCACTTCAAGCTGACATCACTGTTCCTCCTGCAACTAAAGCAGTTTTCCAGGTTCCAACACCTCTCCTGGTGCCAGATCAATAGACTTTTATAGGCAGCTGGCGCTGCAGAACTGGGAGACAGCACTGATGTAGACAAGAAAGGGATTTCATTGAAGGTTTGCATATTTTTTAGGGTTACCCTAAACTTATATACATATACATATATGTATGTATATACATACATATATGAAAATTAAATCAAATATATGATTATATTATATAATATATTATATAATAATCCAATCTGAAAATTGGATTATTTTATAATCAATAGTTGTTCAATACAGTTTTCTTCAAAATACTATTAATCTTAATGTAGCATCTTATACACAATCATATCTTAAAATCAGATATGTTTATATATAAATATTTCATATGGCTAAATATCTAGGTACTATATATAAACCTAAAGAAATTATATTATGTGGAATGAATTTTCTTGGGACTCTTGTAATCGTGAAGAGTTGTAATCGTTGTAATCGTGAAGTTGTTGTAATCATGAAGAAATGGTTAATAATTCCTACATGATTTCATCAGAAAGCTAGACATAATGTTAAATATTTAGGCAAGAATACAGAAAAAGAGATGGGATTTCTGTTAGTAAAAGGTCTGCAGTTTCTTGTATCAACTACTCTTTTTATAATTCCAGATTATAGGGTATGGAGCATATCTCCTAAAATGGAGTTTTTTCCATATACTATGGACTATTTTTCCTTTCAATGAGAATGTAATTTAGAAGAAACTTGATATTTAAGCAGTTTTGCCTCTTGCAAATTTATGCTACTGCTAATGCTGTGAATATTTGAGAACTTTAGAAAATGTATTAATCAAATAGGCTTTGTATCAGCTTTCTATAAATTAAGATTTTCTGAACATGGAATATAAGATATGTGGTTATTCGCTAATTCAGAATTGCATTTATCACAATGAAATTCAATCAATCCATAGCTAAACCTAGGTTTCTATATAAACCCCTTTTATTATGTGAATTAGTAATATTCCAGCCATGATAAAAGACAGGAGAAAAGGACTTTGGCATCAGATCCAATGTATTGCATCAAAAGGCAAAACAGTTCATTAAGCCCAAGAAAGATACAAAAATAAAATAAAAACTTTTACAAAGAGAAGATAAAATGACACAAAACACAGCAACAAATAATTTAAGATACAGCAAAATAGCTGAAATACTGAGTTGAAAGAAGGTTATCTTTTTAGGGAATAGTTTTTCATTTTGTCAAATACAGATACTATCAAAAACAGGAAGAAATATGAACAAATTCAGAAGGTCACCATTCAAACTCTGTTGTGTAGTTAGCAACACATATAAATAATACCATAAAAACTGATATTGAGAAGAAAATAATGATTAATAGACTAACATAAAGTCCTATCTTTTGTATTTTAGACAGAAATGGATTTTCATTAATCCTTCAAAAAAGAATGGTACTGCAGTCCACCAGGATCCCATGAAATCTTCTGACAAAGTTTTATAGCTCTCTTCTAATTTTGTTAGAACCACAAGGCTAAGAAGATAATTTAGCTCATTCCAAATCACCCCTTCACATTTTTCTCCCTGGGTGACATGCCTCAGAATTTTTACAATAATTGCTGGTCAATACATCAACAAATATGATTAAAGCAGAAACACATATGTATAGAGGCTAATTCTGAATCAGTTTTCAGGGATTCTGACTGCTTTTGTTTTCCAAAACTCTATAGTAAGACTTTTTTGCTACCATCGTAAGCTTGCTTCCTAGGACTCTGTTGCCATTACTCAAAAGATTTACCCAGAAGATGCATAGCTACTATACTGGTAGTTCACAGGCCGTGGCTTCTGGCATGAGCCCAGGTTAATACTAGAATCTTGCCTCTATTATTTCTCCCCCTGCTGCTACCTAAAACCACCAATCTCAACTCAGTGTTAGAGCCTCAGTGCTACAAATGCACCATTAGCCCTTATTGTTGACATAAGTTGTATCAGCTTTTGGCAAACAGTTCTCTCCAGTGTGATGTTTTAATGGGCTGACCAACATCCATGGACACCTGTGTGCTTTGTGGGCTCTCCATGATAACTGTATCTGTTCCTCTGGCATTGACAAGATCCACAGTAGAACAGTCTAGGCAGAGGTGTGCTCAGGCATGCTATACTAGCATTGCATATCAGTCAATACCCTGAACTGAAGCATATGACCACTGAACCAAAAATTTGAATAAATGATCCTCCATATCATCGTTTGATTAAAAATATTGCCAAGGCCTCTCTTCCTAGGTAATATTACACTTCGTCTTATTCTAAGGCATAAACCACCTTTATGATCTACTGATCTCCATCTTATAAAGTAGAGATCAAGGTAACCTAATTAGAGTCAGGAAGTCTGTCAGGATTTAGGTGGGAAATAGATGAAAAGAGAGGGATTTCATTTTTCCCAACAGAGTTCTGATGGGGCTACTCTTATGGGTTTATCTTAAACAAACAGGAGGGTTGAAATTTTAAGGTTTTGGTTCAACTCTACACTGCTTCAAATTATCAACAAATGAAAAATAATCATGGTTCATGCTACTGATTGCTTGTCAAATATTGTACTTATCTGCATATGGAATAACTAATATTTGCATGCTACTTTTTTGTTCACAAAGAACCATCACATGGAAGCTCACTCACTCTTTAAATTAGCTCAGTGAAAGATCCATTTACCAATGATTATGTTTCAGAAATCATGTGAACAGTTTGTTGAAAAACAATTTGTTGTCACACATAAAAGAGTGACAGAACTAGATATGAGATCCAAATCTCATCCCATGTTCTTCCCACTAAAGGATACTCCCTCTGATAAGGCAATTTAACATCAAGTATGTGATACAATGATTTGCTACAGCCTATTCTGAAATCCTTAGACAAGGAACAGCTACCCACTCCAGTATTCTTGCCTGGAGAATTCCATTGAGAGAGGAGCCTTGTGGGCTACTGTTAATGGGGTCAGAAAGAGTCAGACAAGACTGAACAACTAACACTTTTACTGTTTCACTTTTTCATGCTGAAACCCTTAGACAAACCATGCAGTCGTATAAAAAATTTTGACATATAGAATTAACGTAGAATGGTTATTATGAACAAAAAATGGAAAAACTGAAATATAGAAAAGCTTAATAAACTAGATGAATGACTACTCATTTTGGAATATTCACATTAAATTTGTTCTCACTTTTGGAGTTTCCCAGGTGGTGCTAGTGGTAAAGAACATGCCTGGCAATGCAATAGATATAAGAGACAAAAGTTCAATCTCTGGGTTGGGAAGATCTCATGGGGGAGGAAATGGCAGCCCACTCCAGTATTCTTGCCTGAAGAATACCATGGACAAAGAAGCCTGGTGGATTATAGTCCATAGTGTCGCAAAGAGTCAGACATGGTAGAATATTCCCATTAAATTATTTCTCACTATGGACCATCTTAAACTCATTTTTATCTTAAAACGTATACAAATAAAACAACAGAGCCAGAACTATTTAACTGACTACCCCAAATTTCTGAAACTAACATATCTTTTAGTATGCTTCATTCCAGAGGATACAGAAATATTTTAAAATATGTCAGTTTGTAAAAGCATTTTAGAGCATATATTATGAAATTACCCAGCAGCCATCATGTCTCTCAGCACTCACTGTCCAGGTGTCTTTGGAATTGCTGTCTGGAGGAAGGAGTTTGAGAAGGCATCCAACACTTGGCACCACTGCCTTCTGGCATATGCCAATTCTCTCTGATACGGTTTGCACTCTAAGGCTGCTCGGAGCAGGTGGCTTCCGCAGTAGGAAGAGAGTTGTAGAAAGATATTCATGAAATGAATATTTATGAATAATCCCAATCTTCACTTTAAGTGTAAGGGAAAAATAAATTTTAAACTGAGAACCTTAGGAATTGCTGATCTAAGCCACCATCTTTTAAATATTTTACAGCCTCCTTGTGTTACTTCTGAAATCCTTTAATCTGAAGTACAGTAAATAAATTAGGACAGCAACAGTGAATCTGCCAGAGAATTCTGATAAATTCTTTTTAGCATGAGCAAACCAGTCGTTTATGTAAATTGTTTCCTCATTTTTGCGCAAATTTGTTTTAATATTAATTAATTTATTTTAATTGGAGGCTAATTACTTTACAACCTTGTAGTGGGTTTTGCCATACATTGATGTGAATTTCAAGCAAACTTAAATTGCTTTGTAATTCAACTAAAGTCTACTTTGTGACACTTAAATCATGCCACTAAAACCTTTCCTTGTAGTTATTTCAAAATTGGCAAGGCCATTTTTGCAAGATTATGGAAGTTAGGTATAAGAATTGATGATATTTTCCAATTCTTTTCCATAAAAACATTTTGGGGGGGTCTTGTTATAGCTTCAAAATGGGACAAATGGTCTAATGACAGAAAAACAGCATATCTGAAATAATACTGTTTTATAACATTCAGTATGTGCTAAGTCGCTTCAGCTGTGTCCAACTCTTTGTGACCCCATGGACTGCAGCCTAACAGGCTCCTCTGTCCATGGGATTCTCCAGGACTTACTGGAGTGGGTTGCCATGCTCTCCTCCAGATCTTCCCTACCCAGGGATTGAACCTACATCTCTTAGGCCTCCTGCATTGATTGGTATGTGGGTTCTTTACCACTAGCTCCATCTGGGAAGGTCAATATTCAGTATATTGAATTGCCACTTCCTATATGCAATTTAATTTGCTCATTTAAATCTTCCTGTGTCCCAGAATATGTATTTCAAACTTTTAGATTAATAAAATTCATTTTCATAATAGCTTTAGGTTTACAGAAAAATTGAGTAGAAAGTACAGTCTATCAAATACAACTTCCTGGTGCACACATCTGCACAATTTCCTTTATTATTAATATTTTGTATTAATGCATGCAATGAACTGTACTGTATGCTACTTGAATTTCATATCAAATCCCTAAACTTCAATGTGACGGTATTTGGAAATGCAGCCTTCAGGAGATAAGCCGGTTTAGATGAAATCATGAGGGGTGGGCCTCTCATGATGGCATTCGTGCCCTCAGAAGAGATCAGAACTTTCCCTGCCATGTTAGGACCCAATGTAAAGCCAGTCTTCTGCAAGTCAGGAGAGATCTCGCCAGGACCTTCTATGCTGGTACCCTGATCTCTGACTTACAGCCTCCAGAGCTGTGAGAAGATAAGTCTCTGACACCAAGACACCCAGAATTTTGTTACAGTAACTCAAACTAATACAATGTGGTACATTTGTTAGAATTTACAAACTAATATTAACACATTGCTATTAAATAATGATCACAGTGTATGTTGAGCTTCCTTTGTGACTCAGTTGGTAAAGAATCAGCCTGGGTTCTATCCCTGGGTTGGGAAGATCCCCTGGAGAAGGGAAAGGCTACCCACTCCAGTATTCTGGCCTGGAGAATTCCATGGACTGTATAGTCCATGGGGTCACAAAGAGTCGGACACGACTAAGCAACTTTCACTCACAGTGTACATTATGAATCACTATTTGTATCGTACATTCTATGGATTTTGACAAATGTATAATGACATGGATCCACCATTACAATATCACACAGATTTGTTTCACTTACCCTTAATCAATATGTATTTTAAGTTCTTTTCCAGATTGCTCACCAACTGACATCTCAGTACTTTCCCTTCCAGTATAAGGGAGATTATCTATTTAAAAATTCTGTTGTATACAGAGTCATTTCACTTTCTTTCATTACTACTAGATTTAATTACTTTGTTTCATAAACCAATTTCTTTAAATTGATTTCACCAAGCAGTATGAGCTCAGAAATAATTCTTTTTTCTCTCTCTCTCTTTTTTTTTTTATTGGAGGCTAATTATTCTACAATATTATATTGGTTGGTTTTGCCATACATTGACATGAATCCACCCCGGTGGTACATGAGTTCCCCTTCTTGAACCCCCCTCCCACCTCCCTCCTTCCTTTATCCTCCCTCTGGGTCATCCCCACACACCAGCCCCGAGCATCCTGTAACATGCATCGACCCTGAACTCGTGATTTGTTTCACATATGACAACATAAATGTTTCAATGCCATTCTCCCAAATCATCCCACCCTCACCCTCTCCCACAGAGTCCCAAAGACTGTTCTATACATCTGTGTCTCTTTTGCTGTCTCGTATACAGGGTTATCATTTGCATCTTTCTAAATTCCATATATATGCGTTAGTATACTGTATTGGTGTTTTTCTTTCTGGCTTACTTCACTCTGTATAATAGGCTCCAGTTTCATTCACCTCGTTAGAACTGATTCAAATGCATTCTTTTTAATGGCTGAGTAATACTCCATTGTGTATATGTACCACAGCTTTAATTGTTAGTCATGAGGGGATTCACAGAAGTATTACACTTATGCAGGGAAGCCTAGTGTGCTGCAGTCCATGGGGTTGCAAAGAGTTGGACATGACTGAGCGACTGAACTCACTGACTGACACCTTAACTAGGTAGTATAAGAGCCACAAAATCAAGACTCACTGTTTCTCTATGGGGTGACAGAAAGTAGTAGTGGATGCTTTAGAAATATGTGGGGAAAAAAATTTATATTATACATTCCAGTGCTCATTCCCACAACATTTGGTAGAGTCCCTAACGTACAAATATTTTTAAAAAATCCTTCTAATTCTCACTCTACCTCTACCTCCACTGGAAATCATTGTAAGAAAACACCTCTCTGATCTCCCCTAAGTTAGCTGAAGTGCAGGAGCTGAGAAAACCTTCAGAGAGAAAACAAATTTTGAGTTAAATGTTTATGGATAAGAAACCCTTTAATATTCTAGAAGAAAGAAATAGTATCTAAGTGCACAGAGGAACCAGAAACTTAGTTACTGGGATGTCTTATACTGTGACTTATGAGGCCAAAGTAGAATAAGCAGTTGGAAAGCCAGGCAGGGACTACATATACTTTATGAAAACACTGCAAATCCCATGCTTGTATGATGAGGCAACTGTGTTATCTGCAGCCAATTCAAGTATGGATAATTTCACATTCACTAGTCTCAGTGATACCAGTGTGGGACAATGAGGTCACTGTTGTGCACTGTACCTGAAACGGTGTGTCAGGGAAGATTGTTAGGGGCAAAAGTTAGCACAGTGTTACTGATGAATTATAGAGGGTTTTTAAAACAGTGAGCAACATCTCTGAAGCTAATGTCATCTCAGAGATCTTTTAAATGTCCAAGTCCAAAGAGATAATATGCACAGTATGTGGGGAAGATAAAGAAACTGACTTTTTAATTGACAAGCAAAATTCACAATTATTTACTGACTACATGGTATTTCTTGGGAGTCAATATAGGCAACAGCTAATATTTTTAATATTAATATAGTTTAGACACTATACTAAGCATTTTAGATGGTCAATTATTCCATAGTAATCCTCACAATAACTTTATCAGTTATTGTGATAACTGTGAATAAATACTAATTTATTTAGTATTTATTCCTAATATAAAGATAAGGTAACTGAAGTATCTATAAGTTAAATAACTTCCTTACAGAGTTGTTAAGGTAGCAGAACCAGAATCCACAGCTGGTTCTGGCTAAACCTAGGGAACGCTCTTTATCACTGAGTTATTTTGACATGGTGGGATAAATAATTATGAACCTCATTCTTCTTCAAGGAGCAGAATACTGCCTAACATGAAACAACCAGGTAGAGGAATAACATTGTAGTCCACATCCTCTTTATAAACACTGTGTAACCACCAGGGAGTAACAATCCTTTGGTAGCACTTTTCCTGGATATTAAGAACATTACTATATACAGTACTATGGCAGTCTATCATTTTTAGATTAGTGCTCACATTATGACAGCAAAAGTGTCCTAGTTGTAGAGGATCACAAAGACTAAAATTACCAGTAACTATAATCTCCAGATTTGAAGAATCAGATGCTTCAATTTTTTTTTTTCTGTCACCTTGCTGTATGACAAATGTTTTTAAACTCTCTGGACTTCCAGTTGTTCATGATCAAAATAGGCTTAACAATACAAAACAACCACAAAAGCCTGTTGTTAAGTGCTGGTAATACAACTGGGAGTGCGTGTCTGCGAGATAAGTTGCTTCACTCGTTGCAGACTCTTTGCCACCCTAAGGACTGTAGCCCGCCAGGGTCCTCTGTCCATGGGATTCACCAGGCAAGAATACTGGAGAAAGTTGCCGTACTCTTCCCCAGGGGATCTTCCTGACCCAGGGATCAAACCCACGTCTCTTACATTTCCTGCATTGGCAGGCAGGCACTTACCACTGGTGCCACTTGTAGGGGCTCATAAATGAAAGTGCTGCTTTGGCTGCACTGTCACACTGCTGCCCGAGACGGCACAAAAGGCGGACCAGTCAGTCACCACTGTGTAAGCAGAGAGCCGAGTGCTTGAATTTTAGAGAATGGCACTGTCCTCTAACAATATCAAAATGTAATATTTTTACTTGGTTTCTCTCAGGCACAACACACAGTCAAAACAAATAAGTATTTTAAGTCATTGACACATATAAAACCTAAAATTAGTGAAACTATATTCCAGTACTGTGCTTCACTTATTGTTTATTTTTTTTAAGTAATTAATTTATTTTTTATTGGAGGCAAATTATTTAACAATATTATATTGGTTGGTTTTGCCATATATTGACATGAATTTGCCCCGGGTTTATATAAGTTCGCCCCCCCAGAACCCCCCTCCCTCCTCCCTCCTCCCTTTATCCTCCCTTTATCCTCCCCCTCTGGGTCGTCCTTGATTAGTTATTATTTATTAAAAAAAACTACTTCAAATATTTGAGTAAATGATCATTACCTGTTGCAGTTCAATGATCACCTAACTTGCAAAGTTTTATGCAGAATGCATATATAAAAACATTAATATGGAGATGAATGCTTATTTGGATAATTTACTGGGCTTACATTAAGTACCATTAAATGCTCTTCAATTTCCCATATTCTTTTATAGCTATTTTTAAAATGAACACTAACTGGATTTTAAAACAGAGATTGCATTCCAAATATACTATGACATTTAACAAAGTACTTATGATATTATGAAGCCAAGCATTTAAATTAAGGCACTAATCACTGTAAACTCAGAGGTGGCATTATATATTTTAAAATTTTATGATCGATAGATTCAACATGAAATTACAGTATTTAAGCAATGACATTGAAAGCATTTAATTTTGGTAAAAGAAATAATATAGATATAGTTAAAAAAGCTTTATTCAATTTAAATCAAGCACAAAAATACATTTTAATCAGAATCAATGATTCTATGGACTGAGACAAAATACTGAGCTTCTACTTCCAAAACAGCAATGACATTTTTAAAACAGAAATAATCGTATTTTATTAGTTTATATTTACCAAACATAAATGGTATTTCCTTAAATATACTTGGCTGGTAAAACAATTTCCTGGGAATTAGAGACAAGTTATTTCATCTGGCTATGTTTAAATACACAAATGAATGGTCATTAGTGCGCTACATACTGATAGGTTTTTTTCAGTTGGTTAAACATAATGGCTGTTTTAGTTTTTCAGTGCATTTATAAAAGCAAGCAGCTTTGTTACATATAATGATAAATCATTGGATTATCTTTCTCTTTGAGAAAGATTCTGACCAAATATATAAACATTCAACCAACCAAAAAATGTGTGAATTCTTAGGGACCTTAATAAAAATCTTTCATTTTCTTTTCTTAAAGGAATACCTGGTGAAGTTAAATGTTCAAGAGTTTCATGTTTTGATCTAGTAGTCCTTGAGCTCACCAACTCTGAGTCCATGTGAACATTACTAGTTCTAGACTGAGGGCACCACAGCCAGTGTCTCCCAGGATTTGTCCAGGCTGTGATTTTATGGATTTATTAGATATGCGAGGATAAAAACTAATGATTTTAGACTAGGGCGTTCTTATATGGCACAAAATATTCCTGAATGACCTGCCACTGACCTGGAAAAATTAATGTACCTTTACCATCTACACTAATATCCTTCCCCATGTAGAAAATTGTCAATATACTTGAACAATCTACCAGAATATAAAATAACATTATAAAACATTATAAAAGAAGAATGAAAGGCATAGAGGTCTGCAGCATAAATTGAATTCCACTCTGGTCTTGTGCTAATAAATAGATTGCTTTTGCAGATATAAAGATTGAAAAGGCACAGCCTTATTGGAAAGTAATAGTGTCTTTGAAAGTAAGCCCTTAGAATCAAAAATGTCATTATGTGCTCCCATGACAGAGTCTTTCTAAATCAGCTTCCTCTAAAGGATTGGCCAAGGCTGTTCCAACCAGAGACACTGAAGAAAAATCTGCCTGGTTGAGAAGGATCCACTGTGCTTAGAAACGTAATAGAAAAGACAGAATAAACAAGAAACCACACAGAAATAAAGTTTGTGTGGTACACACACCTGAGGAAAGTGAAAGTGAATTCTATGTGTGAAGGGGAAAGTGATACTTATCAACTCTGGGGTCTGAGGCAAGAAATTAAAGCCAAGGAATAAAGATAAAGCAAAATCATGGATAATGCCAAATGGAATGGATAGTGGCTATATCAACATGGGGCAAAACTATAGGAACCCTGAGCATCTGCTTTTATGGGCCAGCCTCTTCATGTGGTGGTACTGAGGTGGCTGACAATCCCTGACAGAGAGAAGTGTCATCTATTCAGCCATTAGATGTTCACATTTAGTGAGCCATATTGGCACTGATGTTGAGGGTGACCCCAACACTTGAGTTAGAAGAATCACAGATACTGAGCTGGCTGAGGGTTAGAGGATCCCGTTCCGTTCCGTTCCGTTCCGTCGCTCAGTCGTGTCCGACTCTATGCGACCCCGTGGACTGTAGCCTACCAGGCTTCCCGGTCCATGGGATTCTCCAGGCAAGAATACTGGAGTGGGTTACCGTTTCCTTCTCCAGGGGATCTTCCCGACCCAGGGATCGAACCCGGGTCTCCCGCATTGGAGGCAGACGCTTTAACCTCTGAGCCACCAGGGAAGCCCAACCCAGCCCTGCAAAACCCCTCAAACCACACTATCCCTCAACCAATTCTGGCTAGGAAAATCCTAAGCACTCTGCAAATAAAACCCTTCTTGTTTCAATGCATGATTTTGGAAACACCTGAAGAAAAATATCACGTTTCCAAAATCATGCATTAAAAACAAGAAGGGTTACAAGATAATGTTTTATGTCAGACCACTCACATCTATATAATCTGATCAGAGAACTAACAAAACAATAACTGTACTAGCATACTAAAATGGTTTAAAATATATAGTTTCTAATAAGTAAGGAAATATTTCAGTAAATATAGGATTTTAACTTTCAAGAAAATTTGAAGACAACTTGATGCAAAGGGAAGTAAGGACCTATTGAGTCAACTGAGCTATAAAGAGCAAAAGGCACAATCTGGGAGTATTCAGCTAAAGGACAAAGTGCATGTCCCCCTCATGGGAGGAAAAATTACCTTGGACAATGTATAAAGAACCACATAACTTCAGCTTGCTGTGTTCAGCTGTGCTACTGTACTTTGCTTCTGTTACTTTTGGTGCAAGATGTTAATAATTTGGAAAAAATACATACGAACCAATCTAAATATACATTATATTGACATCCTCCCTGAATTAACCAACTGTATATCAGCTAATCCAATACATTTGAGTTTGCTAAGTGGGTTAGGAAAAGAGGAAGAGGATTTAATTTTATAGTTTAAAGCCATAAAACAGAAAAAGCACTGGTGGCCTCTAAGCTGTTTTCCCCACTGAGATGCAGCCCACTTCTCAATCAGCAAGATGCCTGGAGATCCAGAATGTAAGACTCTGAAATTCTCTGCAGATCAGCTATTTGGGAAATCTGAGCATAGTGACTCTTAAGGAATTTTAAAAATACAATGTTTCTTAAATCATCCTGTGGACTGATGAGAAAATTTTAACTTGATTCACCACTGAGATATAGATTATCATAGGTGCAAAATTTTCATATTCTCTCAAACTGGATTTGACTTTAATAAACATCAATTTTTAGAGTGAAACATGTTTTAAGTCAGTTACACTAAAAATTCATTGAGGGAAGGATAATATATTTAAATTGCAATAAATTTCATTAATCCTGCGAAAGAAAAACATATATCAATAAGCCTTTTTATTCTTCTCTGATCTAGGATGGTCAGACAAACGTGGCATATTTCAGAGACTTTCATTCTGTTCTGAGCATAGTAATATTAATTAACGGGAGTTTGTCCAGATAAGAATAAAAGGAAGGTAAAAGCCTTGCAAGCATATCATAAAAGGAAAAGTCAAAAAGTCTGGGCATATTCTACTTGAAAAAACGGCAAGGTTAGGGAGTTTGTTATTTTAAAGGGCCATATCATAACAGAAAGAAGTAGACCTCTCAGTTGGTATAACACAAGGCAGAACCAAAATGGTCAACAGCATATGAGTGGCAACAAGGTCTTACTCATAGTAGGACATATCTAATATCAAATTAGCTAGTTGTGTAAGATTGATTTTACCAACACTGAAAGTATCTTGGATGAAAAATGCTAGTATCAAGGATGTTGCAAAGTGCATTTCAGTATTAAGTGAAATCTGGACTAGATGATCTTTAAGCCATACTCTTTGATGTTCTAAATCTTTCAGTTCAGTTCAGTTCAGTTCAGTCGCTCAGTCATGTCCGACTCTTTGTGACCCCATGAATCACAGCACGCCAGGCCTCCCTGTTCATCACCAACTCCCGGAATTCACTCAGACTCATGTCCATCGAGTCGGTGATGCCATCCAGCCATCTCATTCTCTGTCATCCCCTTCTCCTCCTGCCCCCAATCCCTCCATCAGAGTGTACATACTATGATGATGCTTCCCTGGGCTCAATTGCTTATTTGAATGTTTCTGAAATTTTGGCTAGATATCAACACCAGGAATTTTTGAAAAGTACAAATATATGTTCCATTCCAAGCCCCTTGAGCAGCATTTCTGATCAGGCCTGGGCAGGAAATCTATATTTTCAAAGGCAATGAGTGATGATACTGCATCCAGATGTCTCTTCAAGGCATTGGGCTCATAAGGTCACAATAGATTCCATCCCTTTATTGACTGATTAGGTTTTCAAAGTTGTGTTTTAGTGACGAAAGACTGGGCACTTTAAAATCAACAGCCAATTTTATTATGGGAAGGTTATGTGAGAAAGGACAGCTAAACAATCCTACTACTACTAATAACTATAATAATTGCTTAGAGGACAGGAGCTGTGCCTAGCACTTCATATGCATTGTCTAATTTTATTAGTAGGGTTCTGCAGGTGGACTAGTGATAAAGAACCTGCCTGCCAATACAGGAGACTTAAGAGACCCCGATTCAGTCCCTGGGTTGGAAAGACTCCTGGAGAAGGGCATGATAGCCCACTTCAATACAGGCTCATGAGTCAACCTCTAAAAACGACTTTTGTTACTTTCCTGGAGGAGGTAGTGTCAGGATACTTGGATTGCTGAAACCACAGACTACCAGAAACTTAGCTGTTTGAAATCAAATCAGTAAAGATGAAACAATCCACTCTTGCCTAGAGGATATGAGCAACTCTGACACTGAGAAGCAGCCGCTATTTCCAACCCAGGTACAAAACTTAGATAAGGTTTTTTTGGACACCATGTTTAGCATTCATCCTAACTTTGTAGTTTCCAAGGAAACAGAATTGAGAGTCCACTTCTCAACTCAGTCTTCATGTTCAGTGCTTTACATCAGAGCCTTGCTCTTTTTTTAGCATTATCAAAATTCTGCTCTATTTAAATGCTATGTAAACTCTATCCTTCCCTCAAGTCCTATTTAAAACTGTTCCTTCCTTTACTTGATGAGATGCTCCATGGTTATCCTGGTGTGCCACCTCTCTTGATGTGACAAATTAATAAGCCTAACTCTGTTGGACTATATACATGGCATGGATGTTCTTTATCAGATAGGTTCTAGCAGTAGTTATTAAAGTCCTTAATTTAAATATCAGTAGAATGAGTTTCAGAAAGTACTCAGGATCACAAAGTAAGTGACAGAACTGGGATTCCAACCCAGGTCTATATGATTTCAAAACCCATGCTTTTAACACTCTGCACACAGAGTCAGAGAATGTTGGAGCTAAAAAGGTAACTAAGGTATGCCAGACTGCTAAATTTAAATGAAGAACTAGGATTAGAATCCAGGTATCCCCACCTCCCAACCCTTAACACGTGGGAAGTTTCATTTTTGTTTAGCCGCCAATCAGCAACTTTTCAGGTTTTTCCTTTAGCTTGAAACTTCTGTGGGCCCAGTATGTTCCTGGGGTCCTGGAGCCTTCAGTAAGACTCTAATACTGGTACCTTCAGGCAGTAACCAGAACTCCACATATTTCCTGATTATTTCCTCCCTGGGTAGATGAGAATATAACCAAATCAAATGAACACATTTCAGTTTTCATAATTGCTGAAACACAATGCATCAACTTTCTAGATATAGTTAAAAGACTGTGCTGTGCTTAGTCGCTCAGTCATGTCTGACTCTGCAACTTCATGGATGTAGTCTGCTAGGCTCCGCTGTTCATGGGGATTCTCCAGGCAAGAATACTGGAGTGGGTTACCATGTCTTCCTCCTGGGAATCTTCCCAACTGAGGGATCGAACCCAGGTCTCCCGCATTGCATGCAAATTCTTTAACAACTGAGCCACCAGGGAAGCCCCACTATTTCCGTAAAATGAGTAAATTATGTGAAAACATCATCCTTTTCTATTCCACTCATCCCAGTATCAGAGTACATGGGTAACTGCCTATGCTAAGTGTCTAGTCAACTCTGAGTTCATGTCACCCAAGTTCTGCCAGTGTGAAGTTGTATAAGGCAGCAACAACAATCAAAACGCAAATATTTACTAATTATGGCCACTTTTAAAACAAAAACCCTCAAATCCTACTAAAATATCCCTTACTGCTTAATGATAGCATCCATCAAGGGCCACTTATTTTTAGATATGGCAACTATACAAAGCTATTCAATGCAAATATAAGAGAAATTAATAAAAATCATGCAAAAGATCATGCAAAATCATGAAATCATGATTTCAGGCAGTGATGGAAGTGTTACGAGAGAACTGTCCTGATAAAATACATAGGAATTATTAAACAATAACTGGCAAATTTATTTCTTTTAACAATTGAAGACAGAAATTACAGAATGAGCTCTTTAAAAGACAATGATTTGCACATCAAAGGAACAAGAGAGGTTCTGAAAAAGCTAGGGAATTCCTTGAAGAGTTTTGCAAAAACAAATCTCTTTATGATTGTGCTATGAAACCAAATGATAAGATATAAAAAAATAATAATCTCATACACATATATTATTCATCTATTCTTATCCATGCTAATATATCTCCATAATTTTAAGATATTTTGTGTTAATTTTTCTTTTTCAAGATAAAATTCTCACTAGAACTTTACTTTTAAGAAATATTAGGACCCATTTAAAATGTATTAAATTTAAATGTCTGCTTTCTGCTAACAACTGTCTGGATGGTGGGAACTCTTCAACCTGTTTTTTTCAGTAAGAAATTTTTGTTTGGGAATCCTCACTCTCCCCTCTCTTGCAGAACTTGACCTTTTTTTCTTGCCTTGGTTGCACCTCCTTCATCACACAGAATGTGTCCACAAACATCAGCTCTTCACTTAGTTCTACTGTCTCTGGTTGGCTTCCGTGGCCCCATCTACTCAAAGCGGTCTGTAGATCAGCCACTTCTGATTACCTGGGAGCTTGTTAAAAATGTAGAACCTCTGGTCCTGCTCTCAGCATCTGAAATAGAAGGTATTTACATTTTAACAAGATCCCCACCCCCCAGTGATTCATATGTACCTTAACATTTAGTCCTGTTCTAGATGATTCCCCAGCACTTTTTCTTCAATACTCTATTTCATGGAGAAGCAAATAGCAACCCACTCCAGTATTCTTGTCTGGAGAATTCCATGGACAGAGGAGCCTGGCAGGCTACAGTACATAGAGTCACACAGACTTAGACATGACTGAAATGACTTAACATGCACACACATACAGAGGCTGATCAATAAATCCCTGTTGAATGCATAAGTAATTCACCATGCAATAAACACTGCTCCTCAAATAATTCTAAATGCAAGTTTTATAGAAAATACTAACTTATACATGTATTTTGATAGATATTAATATATTATTGAAAGGCAAACTATATAAGAAAGGACATATTTTATCATAGGCATGTTTCTGAATCACTCTTAGAAGAAAAAGCTGTTAATGAGGTGCACATGAATGACATACATTTTGAACAGAAGTTATGAGCAATCTCCAGCTTTAAGTTCAATAACTTCTTGAAAACTTTATGGATCACAGTAAGAGGTCAAGTATAGCTTTCAGTTCAGTTCAGTCGCTCAGTCGTGTCCGACTCTTTGCCACCCCATGAACCACAGCACGCCAGGCCTCCCTGTCCATCACCAACTCCTGGAGTTCACTCAAACTCATGTCCATAGAGTCGGTGATAGCATGCATGAATGTTCAGAAAAAGGAACTTTTATTTTTTCTTACATAGTGTTGAATGAGTAGACAGGTAAAACATAAAACTTCCAAATTGGAAGTGTAAAATACTAGGATTATCTGTGCTTAAACTGTAGCCATACAGCCTAGGGAACACATCAGAATCACAGGAGAGTGGAAGATGAAAAGAAGAGAGAAAAAAGGGAGAAAGGAAAGCAGGGAGGGGGGAGGGGGAAAGAGAATACATCCCAAAGATGATCTACTTTCAATAATGGCAATATCTCAACATTCTTCATGCTATACTGTGTCTTCATACCTTTTAGCAGACACTTGACAAGAAGCCTCTACACTAGAATTACATTTTCAGCCATATGCTTTATGATTCAGATTATGTATATTAGAATTCAAATTACTGCTGATTGACATGTGTATGTAATTTTAAATACAATTTTCTTGATAATTCAATGTCCTTCAAGACCTTTGATATTTCTATTGTGTCTCCTCCTTCTCAGAGAAAATGCTGTTTTCACAATAATGTTCACTTTTTCTAGTCTCTTTTTTCACTCAGCAGCCCTAAATTGTTATGGTTTAGGTAAATATAATGGGTTTATTAATTGGAAGAGAGGTAAAAATGTAAAGTATTAGCACAGATGGTGCATATTGTCAAAGGAAGGGCTAAAGAATGTAATTCTCTACTTTTTGAAGCATAAAACAAAATTCCTGTGACTTAAATTTTATTTTGCGGCCCATAGTAAATGACACTGTCCATTTCCTGGAGTGAAAATTTTAGAGAATTAAGAGTTAAACTTTTAAAACTAGTTCAAGCACTATCTTTTTCCTAACCATTTCACTATAAGGTACCATCTCCTTTTCTTTTACTCCTCCAGTACATCTATAAGATTAGAACTATTTAGCTCATCTGTACATATTTGCTTATACTCTGTTACATTCCCAGATTGATAAATTACCCAAAAGATGAAGCTGTACCCAATCAATCTTGCATTTTTCAGTATAGTAGTCTTTCTGGCCCAAGGAATATATTGAATGCCTAATAAATGTTTAGTAGATCAGTGTCTTTAAAAGTCAATGACAAATAATGACATACTTCTGCTTGTTTTTCTAACAATAATTTATAATCAGAAATTCATTATCAACAATTAATTACCATAAAATAATACATAATTAGGCTGGGAAATACAGAGAGAATAAAAAAAAAATAAGAAGCAGAAAAAAGAATTTGATTTCAATAACAAGAGACAACCTCTATCAACACTGTTTTCTATTACTTGTCCATTGTCAAGTTCATACATATGTCACTGGACCCCTTTTAGATGCGCATTCACAAAGGGAGCTATTTCTAAGTCAAGTTACTTATGCCCTCTTAAAACTGTTTTTACAAAGTCAGTAGTTCTTAAATGTGTTGAAACAAAAAGGACAAGGGAACGAGGTAATGAGTTTGTGCAGCATCATTTATGTGATGGTTATTTTGATGACCTGGCCTTAACCGTTTTTCTGACCGCCTTTCATAGAACTGCATAACTCTTATGACAGTTCTATGAAAAAACTTTCAATGACAAAGCCTGCCTGATGTTTCAATTTTCAGATCTTTAGACATTTACCTTGAACTATGTTTCTCTGCTGGATCTTTCTTGAAAAACTACAAAACAAACTTGACTACACATACTGAGGATGGAACAATGCTGACAAATAAGTAGCTAATGCTGCTACATATAAACTAACTCTCCAGTCAGTCAGTTCAGTCGCTCAGTCATGTCCGACTCTCTGCGACCCCATGAACCACAGCACGCCAGGCCTCCCTGTCCATCACCAACTCCCGGAGTTCACTCAAACTCATGTCCATCAAGTCGGTGATGCCATCCAGCCATCTCATTCTTGGTCATCCCCTTCTCCTCCCACCCCCAACCTTTCCCAGCATCAGACTCTTCCAGTGAGTCAACTCGTTGCATGGGGTGGCCAAAGTATTGGAATTTCAGCTTTGGCATCAGTCCTTCCAATGAACACCCAGGATTGATCTCCTTTAGAATGGACTGGTTGGATCTCCTTGCAGTCCAAGGGACTCTCAAGAGTCTTCTCCAGCACCACAGTTCAAAAGCATCAATTCTTCGGCGCTCAGCTTTCTTCACAGTCCAACTCTCACATCCATACACGACCACTGGAAAAACCATAGCCTGACTAGACGGACCTTGGTTGGCAAAGTAATGTCTCTGCTTTTTAATATGCTATCCAGAGCTCCTGCTATTTCTGTGAATTTGCTAAAAAGCAGGCTACAAATGTAATCTTCTCTTATATTCTGAGGTTCAGTGTTATTTACTACTACCAGAATTTTAGTTCCAGCTAAACATTTCAAATGTCAAGGGGAGATATGCTTTACGAAACAACTTAACAACAGCCTTTTAGAAAATTGCACGTCTCAAGACCCAATTTTATTCTTTCATGTTACCACTGGAACAGTCTTCTTTCTGATCACCAGGCAATTTTCCAACCTCTTTTGAGATTTCTCTTCCTAAACAATTTCTTCCAAAAAAGTTTTTGGCAATAATCTGACACTTCTGTTTGCCCTCATAAGCTGGGTAAGTTAGAAAAATCTGAAAATAGATTCCAAAGAAAATGAAGCAGGGAGTGAACATTTACCTGAGAGTCAGTGTCTCCCTGATGAGAGCCTTGCTCTGTCACATTCAAAGATGAACTCAATAAGTGAAAACATGTTACTTTTAGTTTTTATGTTCAGCTTTAATTATTCATTTACCGAGATCATGCAGTAACTTCACTGCAATGCTTCCCCCAAATAATCCTGATTATTTAAAAAAGATAAAATTTGAAATAAGTAGTTGCTTTAATACTGTTATTGTATGTGAATGTGTGTGTGCGTAACACTTAAGAGCATACTTGGAACATGACAGCTGGGGTTCAAATGCTGAACTTGCCCTTAATTAGCTGTGTGACCTCAGCGAGCTTACTTAACCTTTCAGTATCTCAGGTCCTCATCTACAAACTGGTTATAGTAACTATACCAACCTCATAGACCTTGTGTGAGAATCAAATGAATTCATTCAAATGAAGTTCTAAGAGCAGTGCCAGGCAGACAGGCTTAAATAAGAAGCTCCTCAAAGCTGGCCTATGGGATGTATGTGTTTTAGATCCTTTCTATGATATTGTGAGCAGTCATTCCCTTTGAATCAATCATATTAGAATCAAGAATATTTTCCACTTTTAAAACTCTTACATCTAAACCCTTCTATCGGTAATTTATACAAAGTTTGGTGATCTTCACTTCCTCATTTCTAACAATTTCTGTCTCTATTTTTTCTTCTATAAATGTGGGGAAAAGATAAACATCTTTTGCACTAGAATAATGATGACAAATACTGATTGCGAACCCCTTGTTTTCCAGGTCTTGTGATAAGGGTTATATATGTAGATGATTATTTCATCCCCACAAATTCCTAAGGAATCAGATTCTCTTGTTATACCCAATTTATACACAGGTTCTGGGCAGTCACACAGCTAGCTATCTAGTCTAGTAGGGTCAAAGCAGAAAGTAAGGAAGGGCCTGTGTGACTGCAAAGATCAAACCTGAGCTCTTAAATATGGCACTATATCATGGAATGGACTATATAGGAAATTCAGTTTAATTTCTTAATTTCCCAGTAGAACACCTGGAGCAAGGCAATGAGGAAGATGATGCAAAATTTAAGTCTTTTGCCTTAAAGTCTGAGGGGCTATCTGTTGCACCACTTTGTATTCTCCTTCCCTCTAGCTCAATCCTGGATTTATATTTTCTCACTTCTTCAATTTTGAGTAGAAAGTCAGAGGAAAAAAAACATGTTTGCCCTGAATATATTCCTCCCCCACACATCCATTTTTTTCTCCTTTGAAGTAGCAACAACAGCTGCCAACAGAGGATCCCCCGGGCTTATACAGCATCAGTCAGCTTCACAGATGAAGGCAAAGATGAGAAGACAGAAATCCCTCCTTTAGAGAACTTTGCTAATGTTTTTCACTCAATTCATTCTTTCTCAGTGAACACTTTTAAGACATCACTGAAACCTCAAGGCAAGAATGGCAAAGCACTGAATTCCAGGAGCCACAAGTGGTCCCTAATTGATTGCCAAGGGACAAATGAAAGGAAGTCAAGTGAATGGACACTCAGATCTCCATCTTCTCCAATTCATTTTATTTAAACCCATCCTTTCCATAGCCTACAGTCTCTTCCATCTCCCCCTATGTTATCAGAGACAAACTTCATTTGCCAAAGGCAAAAGGAAAAGAAGACTGCTTTCATATTTATTTAGGGTTCCAGTGACCTGAGGCTTATCAGGAGAAGTCAGAATATGAGTTAGAAACAGTACTTCTTGGCTTACACCAGAAGTGCTTGCATTCTAAATCTCGATTTTGGAAGGAAAAAGCATTCTTAACTTTTAAGTATAAACTATCTTTATACTCAGGTATACGTTCATTATGCACACACAAACACACACATGCAAAACACAATAATATTACTCCAGCTTATTTTGCAAAAAATAGAGGGGTTCTCGATTTCAATTTTTGCATTTGAAAGGGTCTCCTTTTAACATGAGGGAAGTTCAAGGACAAAACAGTAGTATATTAATTTGTGCACACATTTACTTGGCATGTACTGACATGTACTAGGCACTCTCCTAGCCATAGAGAATACCCCAGTGAACAAAATAGGCAACATTCCTGCTTTCCTGGAGCTTTATTTCTCGGGGAGAAACCAAGTGAAAAACAAGATGAATAATTATATAGGATCTTAACCTGTGGTAAGTTCTATGGGGAAAAAAAGTGCAAATCAGCAAAGGATAACATGAAATGATTAGATGAAAAGTGTAGCAATTTGAGACAGCATGGTCAGCAAAGATCTTATAAGAAAGTGACCTTTGAATTAAAACAGAAAGGAAGTGAGAAGACATTTGAGAAACAAATTCCACCAGAGAAGAGCAATTCCAAAAGTCCTGAGGTAGAAAATTATCTTGCATCCCTGAAGAACGAGAGTGACTCCATTGAAGAGAATGAAGGGAAGGGTTATAAGAAATGAGATTAGAGAAGTAAGAGAAAACAGATTATGCAGACCCTTATAGATCATGCTAAACATTTTTGCTTTAACCAGGGTGAAATAGGAATCTAGTAAATAACTTAAAGCAGAAGAATCTGACTTATAACTTAACAGAATCACTTTGATTAGGGGATTACAAAAGGACTGAAGTGATACAAGGTCAGTAACTGGTGTCTCTTGTAACAAACGAGATGAAAAGATGATGATGACTTGGAGCAGCCTGGTAGCAATAAGTGTGGTGTGAAACGGTGAATGTCGGGTACATTTTGAAAGTAGAGATGAAAAGATTTGCTGATGAAACTGATAAGATGTGAAAAATAAAAGAAAAAGTTAAGGTTGAAATCTAACTTTTCAACTATGGAACTGAAATAAAGAAGAATTTAGGAATGATCGCATGTATATAATTGTTTAGTTTATTTCTTTTGTTTTGTTCACTAGAGAGCAGGAAGGCATATCAGAAGCTCATTTTTTTTTAACATGTTCAATTTAAGATGTCTATTAACCATCCAAGTGGAGATGTCAAGTAGATAATTGGATATACAGGTCTGAATTGATAGGAGAGGTTTGTGAGGAAGAAATGAATTTGGGAGTCATTAGCATATAGATGAAGAAGCATCAACAAAAGTGACTGAGAAAGAGCTGTCAGAAAGTAGAAGGAAAACTGGGTGAATGTGGTATCCTTCATGTCAAGTGGTGGAATGCGGTGGGAGGGTGGAGGGAGGCTCAACAGCGGGGATATATGTATACTTACAACTGATTTGTCATATAGGAGAAACTAACAACATTATAAGGCAATTACAATCTAATAATAAAAAAACAAAAATAATTATTTCAAGGAGGAGAAAGTAACAGTCTGACGAATGCTTTTCATAGGTCAAGAAAGTTGAGAACTAAGAACTGACTGCTGGATCTAGCAAGGTGGTATTATCCTTAGCCTTGATAAAAGTGGTATCGAGTGGAGCAGAGAAGTATGAACAAAAACTTGCCATTAGTGAAAGTTTTTGTTCACTAGGGAAAGATAAATTGAAAATACTGAATACAGACAACTCTCAAGAAGGTATGCTGCAAAAGGATAGTGAATAATAGGGGAAATAAATGAAGAGAAAATAGGATCAGGAATGTATGGTTTACTTTGCTATTTTTAAAGAAAAGTATATAGGAAATTATGTATATGTAATTAAATCTAGAGATTGTCTGAATTAAAGTCTAAATAAAATTGTTAGTAATTTTAACACTATATTCCAAAATTAACCATTTTTGTTATTTAAGTAGGACACATTATTATTATTAGGTCATTAAGTTTGCATGGTCTAATGAAATGTAACTCTTTTCTGAACTCCGTATGTGGGTAACTCACCATCGAGGGACTCTCTCTACCACCTAACATCTAGTGTATAACAATAAAATCTACTGTTTCCCTAAATTCATACTTCTACTTGTATTACTACCTTAATGAGCAACATTCATCGGAGAAGGCAATGGCAAGCCACTCCAGTACAATTGCCTAGAAAATCCCATGGATGGAGGAGCCTGGTAGGCTGCAGTCCGTGGGGTCACTAAGGGTCGGACATGACTGAGCGACTTCACTTTCACTTTTCATTTTCACACGTTGGAGAAGGAAATGGCAACCCACTCCAGTGTTCTTGCCTGGAGAATCCCAGGGACGGGGGAGCCTGAAGGGCTTCCGTCTATGGGGTCACACAGAGTCAGACACGACTGAATTGACTTAGCAGTAGCAGAGCAACATTCACCACCCAATTCCCAAACCTGGAAATTCCCCCAAGCAACTTCTTCTCCTAGACTTCTCATATCTATTTAACCACTAAGTGCTATTAATATCACCCCAGTTCTTTATGAAATCCATCCTTTTGAACTCCACTGACAGTATTCTAGGACATCACTTCCTGCCCAAATTACGAGAATATGCTCCTAAAGTGATGCTCTTACCTCTAATATGCTTTGTTGTTTCTACAACCCCATCTGCCTATCCCAAATCATAAAATTGCCAATGTAATAAACTCAGACACAAAACTAATGACTTCACAGCCCTGCTTAAGACTCCTGAATTACATCCAAGATAATATCCAAATATCTTTGGTTGACCCTGAAGACCTGGGAGTTGGTAACTGCTAGTACTTCCAGTCTCATTTCTTGCTACGTACCCCATCAGCATTCACACCATGTTTGTATTAATAGAACTTCTGTAACCACTGGGTTTCTAGTCCTGAACACAGGTTGCTACATCTGTATAGAAAACTCAGCTCCCCCCATCTGCAGACGAGAACTCAACATATAAAATGGAAATTATAATCAATTTACTAGATTATGAGAGAAATGCAAACTGTTTAACCCTAACAAATCATAGCTATTTTTATTTTCCATAACTAACAATTATCATAATTTAAGCATTTTTTCTTTCAGTGTGTGTCTTTTAAATCTGTTTTTCTGAAAACACATTATGGCTTTTACGTTGTTTATAAACATCATCAAATCATAAAGTTTCACTATTGTTTTCTTTTAGTTCTTCAGTGCAGGTATTTGCATTTCTGGGAAACTGTAAGAAGGCTTCCAATTACATTGTATTTTTCTTCATTTCACTTTAATTTGCAAATAAGAGTACCTATTTCCCCTGACATTCATACTATTAGTCTTCTAAGGATGCTATTATTTTGTTGACTGATAGTTCATTAATAAGTATAATTATCATCTGACATGTTGCATATTAAATTATCCAGTAATTGCATGTATATTAGTTTTCAATTTTGTAAATTAAGCTCTTGAAAAGACATTCTTCTCCTTTTATTACCAGGTAATTTTTTTTAGAATTAGATTTGTGAATCTACTTTATGTTTTGTTACTGCCATATTGTAATAATAATGTAAAATTTCATGGTCCTTTCCATGAATGCTCTGTTATTTAATATTATGTTTAATATATAAACTATTGTACTTTTATGTTGAATTTACCATATGATGCAATTTTTGAAAAAGACAAAAATAAGAAGTATTTGGTTTTCTGGTCACTGTGGTTAAACAATAAGAGCCAACTGAAATCATCTGGATATATTCTGAAGGAAAAAAGTAGCCTGGATTTCAGGATAATAAACACAAGGAAGATTTGAGGAGTCTCAGTACTCACCCTAGTTTAAAGCTGTTTTTAAGGATAAAGGCACACAACTCTATAAATATATATATATAATTTCAATTTTATTAAAGATATATTCTTTATTTCTTCTGCCAAACTGTTGAAGAAAATATATATGTCTTTCTAGATATAAATAATTCCAGAATTCTCCTAAGGAATCAAAACATATTTTTTTTACAAGATTCCTTTTCATTTAATTTTTGTTCAGCCATATTTCTCTTCATGTCTTCTCTCTGCATTTTTATTTTAAATCACATATATTATATAAGACAGGGGCCTCTGATTTATACCATCTGGGACCTGAGATTTAGATGTGGGCAATTTTGTAGTATTTGTAAAAAGAATATATTAAAATTACCCATAAGCCCAAACTCAATACACACACTTACCGACATAACTCTTAATAAACAGATCATTGGATTTTAAAGCTAGAAGAGGCCTTGGAGAGCAGAGAATTCAACCTCTATACATTGAAGGAAAACAAAGTGAAGCTGAGGAGTTTTAATTCGCTGGTCAGTCACTCGACTAACTAAAAGAGAACAAGGAATTAGACCCTAAGATTCCCTGAAGCCAATCCCTGTGCTTTTTTAATGTTCTCTCATGATATAGACTTCCAGTATTAGTCTGTCATTGTGCACAAGGTGAAAATAGAGTTAACTGAGTTTGCTGTGTGCCTGTGAAGCTGCTAAGCATTCATTCATGAAAGCAAAACTGGAAACCTATGAAATTTCATCATCAGAAGCTTTTTTCCAAGGCTGCCTTTTCTAGGGCAATGTCCTCCACAGGCAGTAGTTATTAATCTCTGACAATTCTTTTAAGAAGCAACAGTGCTAATTTTAGGCTACTAGATTTAAAAAAATAACAATTTCTTACACAGTATCTAATGATCTTGGATATTCTTTGCAGATTTTATTTTCATGTTTTGTCTAAAACCACTTTTTCCATGCTCAGAGAAATCTGTAGACAGTAAGTTTGGAGTTTGAAACGTGTGCTGTGACAGACCTCATTTAAGAGTTTTTGTTGTTGTTGTTGTTGTTTTCATGAAGAATAAGGAGCAGCTGATTATCCTGACAGAAATCCCAGAGGCAGTGAACTCTTCATGGTAACTGACTACAGTGGAGCAGGAAAAGCTCAAGTTTCCTTCTCTGTTTTTCCTTATGCTCTAAAAATTACCAACCAAGCCCCATCAAGAATATTTTGTGTGATGATCCAGCAAAGTATGCGGTAAAGGAGGGAAAGGAAGAACAGGGCACTTCCCGAGAGGGTGGGGGAAAGAGGTTCTGTGAGCTTTCCCGCGTGATTAGAGCTGGGGAAGTTGATCTCTTTTCATGCCGTGGATGTGGCTGCTGCAGTCACGCCTCCCGCTGCCAGCCCAGCACCGGGATCTTAATCAGTCACTATGAAAACTCATTAGCTCCACAGCAATGAGCCTTCCACTGCTGAAGCTTGGCGCTGTGCTTAGTACCATGGCAATGATCTCAAACTGGATGTCCCAAACTCTCCCATCCTTGGTAGGACTGAACACCACGAGGCTATCAACGCCAGATACCTTAGTAAGTCACTCCGGTGGGTTTGGCTGTCTTGGGAAGTTAAGTGCATTAAAACAGTGGGCGTTTTTTTTTTTTAATAAACTGCAAAGGCTGAGATTTTGCTTCTCTATTCACAGGTCTACTTCAACAATACAGTATTTATGTGGTACCTATAGTCATGGCTATTATTTTATGAACACTTTAATGTTACATCAAAGAATAAATGAACTGATTGAGAAATTAGCTGTGACAGGAAATACTAGATTCATTAAATTCTTAATGAAAAGCTTTAGTTTATATTATTCTGAGGCTTTAAAGGATTCTTTTTTTTCAAAGTATGTTTTGTTTCTTATGATTTCACGTCTTTTAACATATGTAAAATCCTCATAATTTGTCCTACAGAGTATGCTACAGAGTATAGTCTAGCTAATCTAGTTTTACTATAACCGGTTCTTCTTCAGAATTCAATTCCTGTGACTGTTTGAAATGTATTCAGTCAGAGAAACCAATCTCTATTAAATATAAATGAATAATAATAATAATAATAAAAGCTCAACAATTTAAGGCCTGACCAAAAAATACCTTTTTTTTTTTTTTTTTTTTGAGAGCTAAGAATCATGAACAACAGAAAACTTACTTGATAAAATCATTTCCCTGGATTGTTTCATAAAGACATCTCCTGTCACAAGTTTAACTCCTGTACTTCTGTAGTTTTTGCTCGTTAATGTTTTTTTTAACCCTTCCCACATTATAACAAATGTCTTGGCTCATAGTTGATGAAACATGGTTTAGTTAGCAATACCCTAAAGTGTTTCAAATAAAAACTATTGTTTTGTCAAATAGAAGTTTACAAATCAAAATAGAAGGAATATCCGAGAAAACAATTTCTGTGTTAGCAAATAAAAATTACAGAAATCATTAGTATTTGGAGTCCTTTACTTTTTTTATCTGTTTTTATCATTGAACTACTCCAACAGATCAGAAAAAGTCAGATACTTTAAAAAAAAAAAAAAGGAATTCACCTTCAAGACCTGTTTGCAACTACTAATAATCACTCTATCAATCAATGTATAATTAACTGAGTAGAGTCAGATCAAATTAATTGCATAATTTGCCAGCTACACCCAGTGCTCAGGGCACCAGCAGAGCACATGTGAGGCACACTGTGACCTGCTTTCACATGTTTACCTCCCTCCAGTCACTGCTGCTGCCTCAGTGTTTCCATGACTGAGAATGCCCTCCTTCCCTGTGTGATGTGTGTGGCAGGAAGGGTGTAAAAGGGATTACTCGTAGTTATAAAGAAAGCATATAAAAAAACAAAGAAATGTAAACTAACATTTACCAAACCAAGTATCTTCAATGTTCAAATACCTGGTGATTTTTAACTACTTAGTTTTTGAATTAACTCTTTCAGGAAATGAACCATTTAAGCAATTCATGAATAAATTATATTTCAAACATGGTACTTGGTTCTGATATATATTTTTTGCATCTATAGATATTGGTTTGGTTATCTTCTATTTGTTGTTGATGGAGGAGAATCAACTTTCCAAAATCATAAACGATTCTTTTAGGATTTCTTACTCTTTCATGAGTTTAAAGTAAATCCATTCCTTTACTTTCTGATTAGCAATCTTGGTTGAAAAATATGAAATATTGGTATAGCCTACAAATGTTCTGACACAACTGAATCTTCTTTGAGTGACAAAAACCAAACTAGAATTCAGAGAAGTTTACACTATGGTATTCACTAGAATGGAGAAATCAGGTTGCAAAAGTGTATGCTAGTGAGTGTGTATGTGTTTCTATGTGCATGTTTTACAGAAGTGGCAAACTTTACAGAAGTACTTTCTCCACCTTAACTATACAAGATAATTGCTCCTATCTCAGGATTCCTATGGTGAAAAATGAATGAATATATATTTCCTAGATTAAGATCATTAAATGTTAACACTGGAAAAGATCTTAGAAACTATCCAGGCCAGTTATTTTTGCACTACTTTTGGCAGTGGTGCCTCTTTTTTTTTTTTTTTTTTAATTAAATCTTACGTAATACTTGCAGAATAAATATTTGTTGAATGACTCCTGAAGTGGAAATCTAATATATAAAACAGGTTATGGGTCAAAAAATAAATGATGGGTAGAGGCCTTAATGGGCCTCTACCATCTGTTCCCTCCCCACATAATCAACCCCCTTCCCTGATCAAAATACCTCCATGGGAACCTTAAAACTCTCAGGAGCTTAGCTGGAAATATGACTGATCTAATCCAACCTCCTTATTCTGCAAGTGGGAGGACTGACTTGCAGTCTAAATGTGTACATAACTAAAAAGAGTTCCCCTCTCTGGTTAATGGCAGAGCCAAGGGTGGAAGCAAGCCACCTGACTGCAGTCCTGGCCAGGGAAGTCATCTCACACAGCTTTGTTCTCCCTACTCCTCCTGGACCCTGGTGCCACATGAGATTCTCTCTACCCAGTTCATGTGGGTTCCTATAACCCTGGACTCCACTTCCTTAGATGGAAGTTAATAGACAATTCCCTTTCTAGCAAGCAGAACTATGATGTCCAGCCCTTCTCAAACTCTATCTGTATTCACTTTAGGTGGTACAAATGGTATAAGCCTGAAACATCCCCCAAAATGAATGAATGAATAAATAAATAAATGATGTTCAGTCACTCAGTCATGTCCAATTCTGTGAGACCCTGTGATGCCAGCACACCTGGTTTCCATGTCCTTCTCTGTTACCTGGAGTTTGCTCAAACTCTTATCCATTGAGTTGGTGATACCAGCTCAAATAAATAAATAGTGTAGGTCTTAAAATTTGTTTTATGAGAGTCTGTGGGATGCACAGATGGCAAAAAATGCAGATTTACACAAATATGGATATGGTCTTTCTTTAAAATGGTAGTTTCAAAAGACCTTAAAAAACAAAAATAAGATACAAAGGGTTTTAATCATTAAAGGCAATTAAGTCTTTTTATGGCATGTACCTCTGAAAAAGGTAGTGTACATTTGATTGCTCAAAAGCTTAAACAGATTTTTAAATTTCCAAGATATTTTTGTTAGTAAGTAAGTTAAACACAGCTCCTTATTAGGGGAAAAAGCGCTCTCTCTGTTTCTCTTCGAATCTTGAAACATGCCTTTATCCTTCTCTTTGGCCCTGTTTTCTTTTCCTTCTAATTGTTCCAGCCTTTGGAGGAGCTGGTGTCTGCAAAGGCAAAGCCTTGGCTCTGAAAAAGCTCAGGCTCCCTCTGGCACATCTCTCTGATGCAGAGTAACTTCCCCCTTAGGCTGAGCTTCTGAGAAATCCCCCATGCTGTGGATTCCACACCAGGAAGAACCTGGTAAAGAGCAATTAGATAAGCAGAGGACATTCGGCTCACACCAGCTGTTCTCAGTCAGCCCTACCGCTGCGGTGGGAAGAGGCCTCGAGGGGACCTGTGGGCATAAGTGATTTGTTTTGCTACATTTTCAAATAGCTTCTCCTCACAAATAACTACTTCAATGAGTCAGTCACTTTAAGTTCTGGAAAATGAGTAGACTACCCTAACACAAACTCTCAAAGCTTTCCAACTTTCTTAACTCACCAATTTTATTTTCAGTTCTGGACGAAAATATCTGACTTCCCTGTTTTGTACCACTGTTTTACTCCCCCAAATCCCTAGGCAATGTCCATTTTGTGAAAGACCAACTAAACACATTAAGGAGATGGATGAGAGAACAGAATGGTAAACCTTGAAAGACACAGAGAATGTGATAATTGCCTTTGTAGAGTAGAATTATGAAGTGGGTAAGAGAGTAGATTTACTCCTTTTTAAGTACTTAAAGAAGTAGGGCCAAAGGGGAAAATTACAGAGATCCAGTCCTTCAGGTTTCCACCAATGAAATGGGGTGCCTATGAAAAACTGAATTCCTATCATGCAGAGTTTAAGTGGAAACACAAGCAGAATACACAGAAGAGCCACTGAGTGGAAAGACAGTCCTAGGTACGACTTCTAAGTCTTTCCCAACTCTGTCATTGTGATTTCCAGAATAGGAGCAGAAATGATCAACCGACGTAACTTTGATGATGCCTTCAGTCTTTTTACTGTTTGTTCTGTATTTATAGTTGTTTTCCTTAGAGCTCTGAGGTTGTCTTGAGTGAAGAATATACATTTCTTATTTTAGTTCCAACTAGTCTCATAAGAAATGGGAAGAGAACTGCAATGCAGTGACATCTTTATTAACACATCCTCCATAACACAGCTTCTTTTAGCGTGGTCTGTCAGCATCTCTGTAATTTCTGTCCTCGCATTTCTTTGCTCCCCACAACTAAAGCCATTAGCATGCTAAACCACATTTCATTATCCGAAACCAAACGTATCCTCAGACAGAAAATTTATAAGGAGTTTTCATCAGGTATCTCCTCTAATGCATCAGGTATCTCCTATTGTAAATTAAACAGCTTTCAGTAAACAGATTTTTTTTCTACTTTATTTTCTTCTGCCTGTACACCACGTTTAATAGCTAAAGCCCTTATTCTTTTTGCCTCAGTCTGTACTTTTAAGAAATGCCGAGGCACTCAGCATAAAACATAAGACCTAGTAATGTGCAACTAGTTGATTCTGTCCTCTTCAAAGGATCAGAATTCTGTCCCTTCACCTGCCCCTGCACTTGTGTCCTGTCAAGACTACTGCTAACCACTCCTGTAGAGATCCAATTGCTGCCTGCTTCCACAGTTTGGATAATGCCCTCCACCTGCCTGAGTACATCTCCTCTACAGACAGTTTTTTCAGCTATTGGTGAATGGACAAAGGCACTTATCTGCAAGGCATAAACATAAACAGCTCTGGGCTGAAAACTGGAGAAAAACTGGTATAAGTCCCATATATGTCATTTACTAAACGGATGAGTTGGAAAAAAATTGCCTAAGTTCTTTGAATTTCAGTTTCCTCATAAATAAGATGATGCTTATTCCTAAGGATAGGTGGTTCAAAAGAAGTGAAACAAATACGAGAAGGGATTTTATAAAAAGAAAAATATGCTGAAATATATACAATATTTTTACTTTTACCCCAGTCTTCAGGATCTTTCTTTTCTGTTACAAAGTCCTTGAAGTTCTGAGAGCTTCTCGTGCAGTAATAGTTCTATATTTATAAAGCATAGGTTTGTAATTAAATTATAAACAAAAAACCCCAACTTGAAATCCGATTGTTAAAATTATCATTTTAATTCTCCTCTTTAGAGCATTCTTAAATATTTTATGAGTTTTGTAATATTAAAAACTGCTAAATAGTTCATTTAGTTCTTCTAATTAACACAAAAGTTTCAAAGAGAACTGCATCAGTAATCACTGTGCATAGCAATGCTTTGGGTAGTAATAATCCCCTGCACCCTCCAGGTCCAAGCAGCCAGCTCCTCAGGACTTCAGAAAATGCTATCAGAATCATCTTCACCATACAAAAAAGGGAATTTCAGACAACTGGTGGTGCAGTGTGGTGGTTAAACTTTCAAACTCTGATACCAGACTGTGCAAGTATGCAAATCCAAGCTCTGCTGATTACCACCATCATGACCTTGAGCAAGTTTCTTACTGTCTCAAATTAACAGTTTCCTCGCCTATAAAATGGGCAGAATAATACCATCTGGTCAATAGAGTTACTGTGATATTCAAAGGCAGTAATGCATGTGAACTGCCAACTGGTGACTAGGAGCTCCATAAATGTTTTCTATTACTATTACATGAGTTTCATGTTGACACTTGAGGAATCATTTTTAAGTTAAAATGGGAGCAGGTCTTTTCTCATTGGTATCTAAAACCCATCTAAATATAACTTTTTCTACCTGAGATCTTTGTTGGTTTTATTTTTACCCTCTTTTCAATGCCAATATGGGTGCCATAAATGAGAACACTAGAGCTACTCACAAAGCTTCCTTCATCACTAAACCTGACACAGAAATCTCTATCAAACCCACACAACTGTCAAGCCCTCATCTTTTATACTAGCTTTTTTCTCTTTTAAGTTACCTTTTCTTGTCAAAGAGGTAAGCTGCCAAATTTGAGATCATTCAAACTAATTCTGTAAAGATAAGGCCAGGCTTCTTTTCAATAATACTTAAAAGACAATTGAACGTACAAACAAGACCAGATTCTATTTTTATTAAGCTGACACTTCAGGAAGAATGATAAATGAACATCAAATTCTACTCACCTTTTCTGCTTCCCTCACTCCAGAGAGCAACTGACACCTTGCCCAGATGTGATAAGCTCCTCACTAGTTAGCCAAACACCTGGCAAGCAAACATCAATATTAATGCTGCCAGGTTTAATAATCAGTATTTGCACTGCTGTTTAAGATATTTTAGTATTATAATTGGGTGCCCCCTTCTCCTTTATACAAAAGCTAAACACATTCTAGTGAGAAGCCTTAGTTTTCTGACACATTTGAGATTTGTGTCCAATGTCAAGAGCAGTTTAGTTGAAACTATAGGATCTGTGTCATGATATATTTGTTCCATGCAGTCACTCAGCTTAAACCTTTAATTATATCATTAAAAGTACTCTGCTAAGCTGTACCTATCCCCATTCTGTAGATAATCTCTTTGCATTTTTTCTTCTTTAATTAAAAAAAGACTATCTTTAAGATCCTATCTATCCTAGTCATATATAATTCTAAGTACATTTTTTCTATCCTAACCAGATAGTCAGGCATAAATGCTAGAAAGAAGGAGTAAGGGGAATGGAAAAAAAAAAAAAGAAATGGTAATGAATCCAACACCCCAGAAATAAATGGCAGCACAGGATACTTCTATGAATTATTTGAAAAAGGAGATTAAAAGGTAGGTTTGGTATCAGTTGCTTTTCATTACAGACCAAGGACAAGGTATGACATCTGAGTTTCATAAGTTTAAAATTTATAGCCTCTGCATGATGGGTGTTGGAATGACTTTAAGCACCCTGTAGTGATTATCTCTAAAGCTCTTGAAAAAAAAAAATCTGTGTGTTGGTTGATGGTGTGTGATGAGCTATGGCCTGGGAGAGAATAGGAGAGTATATCTGTTCTGCAAATTCCAAGACGGAAGATTCCACAGCAGCTCTGTGTAAAGACTTCAGCCTGGCTGAGTTAGCTTAAGAATCTGCTTCCTACAAAGTAAAGTGCTTCAGTATACTTTTATGCAAACACACCAGCGCAATTACACCAAGCATTATGCAAAATATTTCTCTGCTGGTCACCTCCTTGTTTCTAACCCCACCTCAGTCCTTCTCTCATCCTCCCTTGTTCTATTCCCTTCAGCCTGAATCTTTAAATACCTTCTTTTACAGACAAAATTCATCTCTCTCTTCTACTAATCACTTAAGAAATACTTCCTTTTATGTTGATTCCCTGGAAAACATAGAGGAGAAGGCAAAGAAAAGCCAAAGAATTTCAAATCCCAGTTGCAGAAGTTAGTCAGAGCTTAGCTAGAAAGAGGCCCACCAATTTATCTGGTATTTTCACAGGAAAAAGAAACTCAGATGCAAACCGGATAGTCTGTCTATGTAACATCTGTTATGTAGTTTTTTCAGTATCCATATGATTGACTTTTAAGAATAATTATCTGGATTTTCAGCATCATATTAATATGGCCATAACATTGGAAGTAACAGCAAGACAATATAGCTATATACAGTCTAATAAGGTAGCTACTGTGGCTACTGGAATGTGGCTAGTCCAAATTGAGGTATGCCCTGAGAGTAAAACGCACATTCAGTTTCAAACGGTGTACAAAAAAGGGGGAAAAACAATGTAAAATATCTCATGAATAATTTTTATATTGATTATACATGTTGAAACAATAATATTTGTATATATCGGGTTAAATAAAATATATTATTAAATTAATTTCACTTATATCCTTTTATTTTTTTAAACCTGACCACTAGAAAATTTAAAATTATCCATGTGGCTCTCAATCTATTGAGCAGTACCACTCTTGCTTCATACAAAACTCTGCTACATACAAGCTGCACATTCTTAGGCAGGTTAACTAACTTTCTCTTCTGTGAAATGGGAATAATTATTATTCCTGATTCTTGGCATCCTTGATTGTATCCTTCCATTAGCAAGTCAATGCATGTGAGCTGTCCCTTGCAATAGTGTCTAATCTTGAGCAGGCAGCATTCCTCAGCCTCAGCAAACCCCAAAGAGAACTCAGTTAAGGGTCAAGCCACTGATACCCTCAGCAGTTGGAGGAATGAAAGAGTGCCTCTCTGAGCCCTGCATCAAGGCAACCACAATTTCTGATTGTATAATGCAGACTCTATGCTCAAAGCACAGCTCTTCTGAAAAATAACTAGGCAAAAATGAGTTACTTATTTTTGTACTTGATAGAATGTAATTAATATAGCAGACAGGAAATAGCCAATATATCCCGTAGTTGGATATAGACTAATTATTTAAACAAGACATAAGAAAGATAGATAATACTACTAGACAATGCATATTAAATGCCTAGTGAATAGTACAGACAATCCTTCAGAAGAGGCTGAAACCATGTCTCAATCTCAGCTGCTCAGTCATGTCCAACTCTTTGAGACCTCCAAGGACTATAGCCTGCCAGGGTCCTCTGTCCATGGGATTTTCCTAGCAAGAATACCGGAGTGGATTGCTATTTCCTCCTCCGGAGGATATTCCTGACTGAGGGACTGAACCTGTTGTCTCCCTCGTCTCTTGCACTGCAGGTGGATTCTTTACCACTAAGCCACCAGGGAAACCATAAAGTGAAACTGAAAGTCACTCAGTCATGTCTGACTCTTTGCCACCCCATGGACTAGACAGTCCATAGAATTTTCTAGGCAAGAATATTAGTGTGGGCAGTCATTTCCTTCTCCAGAGGATCTTCCCACCCAAGGATCAAACCCAGGTCTCCTGCATTGCAGGCAGATTCTTTACCAGTTGAGCCACCAGGGAATCCCAAGGGGAAACCATAAGGGCTGAATAACTGAAGGTTTATTAGGGAGGTATTTCAAGTAGGAGAACAAAATGGTTACGCAGGTGTGAATCTAGGTGGGCATGCTTTCAGGATATACCAAGACCGATTTGCCTGGAAAGAAGTTTCTTATAGGAAGATACAGGGGGTAAAATTACAAACATAAATAGGAGGCAGACTGCAGTAGAACAGAAACATCATTTTGAGATAAGCTTCTAGGGAGGCAGGTGATAAGTGCATAAAAGTAATCTGGGAAGATCAACATTGCCAGAGTAATTTGGCCTCTGCCAAAATACTGTCTTTAACTCCTCTGAGACTCTATATCCTTTGCAAAACAATGTTGGTCTAATTATTTCTACCCTATTTTCTCATGTGATACCTTTCCAGCTTTATTAATAATTGACCCTTCAATACATAGGAAGCTCTCTGGGAGAGAATTTTGCTTCAGAAGATTACACATGAACAATACTCAGAAAAAATACATATATATTACTATTTACCATTTGTGTTGAAAAAGACAAACTAACAGATCTTATGCAGAAAGACTGGAGGTATGTGACTAAGTATTTAGCAGATACTTCTAAAGTTGCATTAAAATGTCCAAATATGACAGAAAGCATCAGGGAGTGGTGTAGGATCAACAATCAATAATACACAATCAAAATCAATAATATGGAACCAAAAGGTAGAGTCTCCTTCTGTCCATTGAAAAGGAAGTTGTAAGTGAATGAAGATGTGCTGCCTACTTGAATTGTTCAATCTCATTTTTAACTTTAGAGAAAAACTGTTTAAGAGAACTGTTTAGAGAAAAACTGTAAAAATAAAAAGATACTTTGCTTAAAATTATACAAACTCATGCTCTCTTTAACTCTCTGTGTGTTTTGTATGTTTGCTGTTGGTTTCCTCAGACTCAGATTAGTCCCAAAGAAGGGTGGCAGGTATATAGCTCAGCACAGGATCCTGATGGACGATGCATTTGCACAGTGGTTGCTCCAGAACAAAACCTGTGTTCCCGGGATGCCAAAAGCAGGCAGCTTCGCCAGCTGCTGGAAAAGGTAGGTGTCCTCTGTCACCTGTGAATATTCTTACTGAAATCTACCATTCTTTGTAAAGGAAATATGGGAAAGCAAGTTAGGGTAAGGAGGAGTCTTCCAATTTTTCCCACCTTCTCAAATAAGTGTTTTTCTCCCTTGAAAGCAGTACCGCAAGATTCCTGCTCTACTGTTCTATTTATGACTTTTACTGTTTCCAATCTTGCTCTAAGACTAATTTCCATCATATTTCTCAATATCCAGTTGATCTCTCCTTAAGAAAAAAAATAGTACGAAGCCTTATTGCTATGTCAGAAATTTAGCCTCAACTCTCAAGATCACACTAAACTCTTTGAGCTCATAATTTTGGATCTTATTAACAACCTTTCAAGGAAGTAAAAATAATTGCATACAATATGCAAGCTATCTGGACAGATAATGAATAATTCTAAGGGTTTATCATCATCCTCTAAGTCATTCCTTTGAACATTCAGTTCTTCAATTTCATTCAAGAGCATTCTCTCCATATAATTTACTTAAGCTGGATCCATAACAATCAAATGCAGAATGCCCTTGATTTATTCTCGTTCACAGATGAAAGTCCTCTCATGAAAGGTTATTTATGTTTAGTTTAGGGACAGAAAAAAAAAAACAATGAATGGTTCTTTCAATTTTTCTCATTCAGACTTTCACTGTATCAGTCCCTGAATATAGTTGGACAGCTGGAGTGGCCAGACTCATGGAAGGATGACAACATATTTGAATTTTAAATACCTTCAGGGATAATAAGATAAATTAGGTAGTATGTGTTTTCAGGGGATATCATGCTCAACAATTCACTCTGTGTAATATCATTTCCATGATCATCTACACAATTATGGCACAAAACAGGAAGCTTTAACAGAAAATAGAGAAACTAGAAAAATGAAAGCACTGAATCTGTTAATACAGACATTCCTATTTTATGGAATTTAAGCTGCAGCAACTCTCTTCATGTATGGATGTGAGAACTGGACTGTGAAGAAAGCTGATCACCGAAGAATTGATGCTTTTGAACTGTGGTGTTGGAGAATTCTAGGCAGTACTCTTGCCTAGAAAATCCCACGGACGGAGGAGCCTGGTAGGCTGCAGTCCATGGGGTTGCTACGAGTCAGATATGACTGAGCGACTTCACTTTCACTTTTCACTTTCACACATCTGAGAAGGAAATGGCAACCCACTCCAGTGTTCTTGCCTGGAGAATCCCAGGGATGGGGGAGACTGGTGGGCTGCCGTCTATGGGGTTGCACAGAGTCGGACACGACTGAAGTGACTTAGCAGCAGCAGCAGCAGTTGGAGAAAACTCTTGAGAATCCCTTGCAAGGAGATCCAACCAGTCCATTCTAAAGGAGATCAGTCCTGGGTGTTCATTGGAAGGACTGATGCTAAAGCTGAAACTCCAATACTTTGGCCACCTCACGCGAAGAGTTGACTCACTGGAAAAGACTCTGGAAAAGATGCTGGGAGGGATTGAGGGCAGAAGGAGAAGGGCACGACAGAAAATGAGATGGCTGGATGGCATCACCAACACTGTGAACATGAGTTTGAGTGAACTCCGGGAGTTGGTGATGGACAGGGAGGCCTGGCGTGCTGTGATTCATGGGGTCACAAAGAGTCGGACACGACTGAGCGACTAAACTCAAATGAACTGAACTCTCTTCCACTGCCACATAAATAAAATAACTTTCCTCAGTGTACACTATCTGAAAGTGTATTGATGCCCTAAGATTTTAAGAAGACTTTTTTTTTTCATATTTTCCTACAGAGATTAGTCTTTCTGATGCCCTTATCCTTGGAGTTATCATCATCTATTTGCTCTCTTTTCTTAAGACTCTTTTTAAACAAGATCCAGTCTTCCCTGTTCCTTCAAAATCTGTCTCCAAGACGAGCAAATTTAACTGTCTTTCAAGTTAATGACTCCAGCTATCAACTGTTAGAAATCATGACATATGAACTATGATTATTCTTGTGTATTGTTTTCCAATCTAGATTTTCTTTATATCTATGAAAAAAATTGAAACATATAGTTTAGTATTGTTTGGTTACTAAGGAAATTAGTTAGGTTGGTAAAAAGATTTAATCTTTTAAGTCCAATTTGCTTTTCTATTAGTTTGTATTTCTTCTCACATTACTTTCTACTCCAATCTTCTTTTCTACACACAAAAAATATCTTCTTTCTACAAATTTGATGAGAAACATTTTGTTAGACATAATTGTCTTATTTGTATTACTATTTTCAGTATATTATCGCATACACACATCTAAAAATTGACATTTCCTCAAAAATCAGTTGAAAAATTCAAATAAACTGGGGAAGTCAGGAAGTAGATAATACTCTCTACATGTCCAGCGTGAAATGTATTCCAGAGCTATGATAAAAGCTAAAATTTGTGAAGGACGAATGAGGCAAGAAGAGTACAACTAAAAGTAACTGATTGAAAGCAATCACTGAAATTTATATGACCACACCATTCAATAGGTAATTTGTTTACAGTTTTAAAGAAATTATAGAAAATTGCATCTTTAAAAATTCATCAATACCTAAATGAAATACAAAAGATAAAATTTATTAACAGTATCAGGGTTACCCCAAGTTAGGTTTATCAAATTCATTTGGTAGTTTTATGGAAACAGAAGAATAGTAAATTGTGTGCACTATACACAGTGGCCTGAAGAATGAAAATATCACTGGTTTGCTGCACTGACCCAAAGAAGGCATATCTGAAATCAGCATTCTCTATTTAGACTGAGCCAGTTCCCTGCTGACTTCTCTGAAAAAGTGAAAGGATCAGTGGCTCAGTCAGTTCTTTGTGACACTTTGTGATCCCAAGGACTATAGCCTGCCAGGCTCCTCTGTCCATGGGATTCTCCAGGCAAGAATACTAGAGTGTTGCCATTTCTTTCTCCAGGGGATCGTCCCATCCCAGGGATCAAAACTGGGTCTCCTGCATTGCAGGCAAATTCTTTACTATTTGAGCCACCAGGGAAGCCCCTACTGACATCATAGTTCTACAAATATCCAAGGTACTGGACGGCAAATAGAAGCATGACCATTAAGCAGCCCATTTCACTATTAACAAAAAGGTTGGTTAATCATATAAGAGAATACTCGTAATAAGGATAATATTAATAACAATAGTTCCCATCTATTATATTTGTATCTGCTCCATTCCAGTTTCACAGCAGACAGATGTCCTTCTAAGTTTACATAAAAGGAAAACGGTGCTTTTTGAGGCTAAAAACCTTATCATTGTCATTCAATCAGTAGACTGCGAATCCATACCAGATCAACTTCGCATTTTCTAACACCATACCAGTGTCATTAAAAATGCCACTGGTGGTACCCACAATTATTTAATACACGTTCTGTAAAATATTTTAAACAAGTACATTTATACCGCTAAATATTAGAAAGATTACAGTTGTTTTACAATACATCAGGCCTTAGTGTGTCCCAGCTAAAATCTTTCACCTAAAAAAAGTTTGTCTGTCAGTTATTTAGCTTTTTTGTACAAACCTCCATTGTATAGGTCAGTATTTCCTAAAATGTGATTTTTGAAACAGGACGCTGGTGACATCCTTCCAATAAAATAATTTTAAACAACAGTACATGTTACATCACCCTTGAAGATTTCCATCACAGAGTTTAATACTAAAGGTTCCATGGAGACCTACCGTAGTTAAATCCCTGTTTAGTTGTGTTAACCCCAAGGCTATCCAAGCATATTGATCTGTAGGGCTTAATTATTAAATTTTAAGTAGCCTCTGCACTAGTTATGGACTATCTGGTGGCTCAGACAGTAAAGAATCTGCCTGCAAAGTGGAAGACCCAGCTTTGATTCCTGGATCAGGAAAATCCCCTGGAGAAGGGAATGGCAACCCATTCCAATATTCTTGCCTGGGGAATTCCACATACAGAGGAGCCTGGCCAGCTACGGTCCATGGGGTCTGCAAAGAGTTGGACGCTAATTATAAATGGGGGTGAAAATCTAAATTAATTTGTGTTTATTTTGGAAAGGACTCAGACATTTCATTTATCCTAAAAAACAGGATAAATAATTAAAAAAAAAAAAAACTATGCATGAAAGGGGACAATAAGCTTGCCACACTGTGGAGAGAGACATGAGTAGGCAGCTGAATGGCAGAACATCAGTGATAAGCAGACTAACAGAAGAGGAAGTCTCCTTCCCAAGTTGTAATGCTGGGGGTCCAGTCTCGAGTCTCAGCAGGGAACTGATTTTCAGTGGGTCTCCATGACCAGTGGGAAAGTAAACAATCTGAGGTACAGCCATCAGGAAAAGTAAAAGGCAGTCCAGAACCTTCCCAACTAGACTATTCAATCTCTAGTCACACCCCAAAGGTAGCTCTTAAAATTATACATGATTATGACGAGTTGACTCACTGGAAAAGCCTCTGATGCTGGGAGAGATTGGGGGCGGGAGGAGAAGGGGATGACAGAGAATGAGATGGCTGGATGGCATCACCGACTCGATAGACATGAGTTTGAGTGAACTCCGGGAGTTGGTGATGGACAGGGAGGCCTGGCGTGCTGTGATTCATGGGGTCGTGAAGAGTCAGACACGACTGAGCGACTGAACTGAACTGATGCAATATTGAAGGTCACAATTAAGTCTCAGCAAAACTTCTCTCAGTACATTTTCCCATAACACAAATAAAGTTGAAAATTAACTTCATAGGGTAACTTAGAGATAAAATAAAAGAGAGGCTGTTTTAACTATCCAGAATATCTCACTTGTCTATCAATTTCTAATTCTATGTGCTGTGCTTAGTTACTCAGTCAGGTCCAACTATTTCTGACACCATGGACTATAGTCCACCAGACTTCTCTGTCTACAGGGATTCTCCAGAAAGAAATACTGGAATGGGTTGCCATGCCCTCCTCCAGGGGATCTTCCTTAACTCTGCAGACTCTGACAAAATACACAGAAATCCTAGAATATTGGCCATGCCAATGATGACTGTCTTCATAGACAAATACAATATTTAAATGTGTAGAGTGTTTCTTTAACACAAATGGCTTTTCTTCATTCATGCTTAACCATAAGGGAGCTGAAAATTATTTTGAAAGCATTGCATTTATCTATGATGCAGTCACCAGGCTTTCAATGTTGCCTCAGTAATTTTGTGCTGAATCAAAAATTTTTTAAACGAAGCTTTCTGAATGTAGGAATGATAGTAAATTAATAAATATTTCAGAGCCATATAATACTGTAGCCTAAGGGAGTTGGTGATGGACAGGGAGGCCTGGCGTGCTGTGATTCATGGGGTCACGGAGAGTCGGACACAACTGAGCGACTGAACTGAACTGAACTGAACTCAACCACTGACAGGAGAAAGACACTTTTCTTAAAATATCAACTTGTTAACTTTTACTGCTACTGAAAGCCAAAGACAATTTTCAGTTCAGTTCAGTCACTCAGTCATGTCCAGCTCTTTGCAATGCCATGGACTGCAGCACGTCAGGCCTCCCTGTCCATCATCAACTCCCAGAGTTCACTCAAACTCATGCCCACTGAGTCGGCAATGCCATCCAGCCACCACATGGTCTGTTGTCCCCTTCTCCTCCCACCTTCAATCTTTTCTAGCATCAGGGACGTTTCAAATGAGTCACCTCTTCACATCAGGTGGCAAAAGTATTGGAGTTTCAGCTTCAACATCAGTTGTTCCTATGAATATTCAGTATTGAACTCCTTTAGGATGGACTGGTTGGATCTCCTTGCAGTCCAAGGGACTCTCAAGAGTCTTCTTCAACACCACAGTTCAAAAGCATCGATTAGTCCAACTCTCACATCCATACATGACCACTGGAAAAACCATAGCCTTGACTAGACAGACCTTTGTTGGCAAAGTAATGTCTCTGCTTTTTAATATGCTGTCCAGATTGGTCATAACTTTTCTTCCAAGGAGGAAGCATCTTTTAATTTCCTGGCTGCAATCACCAATGCAGTCATTTTGGAGCCCCCCAAAGATAAAGTCTGCCATTATTTCCAGTTTCTCCTTCTATTTGCCATGAAGTGATGGGACCCGATGCCACGATCTTTGTTTTCTGAACGTTGAGCCTTATACCAACATTTTCACTCTCCTCTTTCATTTTCATCAAGAGACTTTTGAGTTCCTCTTCACTTTCTGCCATAAGGGTGGTGTCATCTGCATATCTGAGATTGTAGTATGTCCTAAAAGACAGGATTTGTCATCTGCATATCTGAGATTGTAGTATGCCCTAAAAGACAGGTCTATCCATTAAGACAGCAGAAAGAGAAACAGAAAAATATGACCTCTGGGGGAAAAATAGTGGATGAACTGAGGCAAGCCAAGGCAGAAGAATTCACTGCCTTTTCTGAATATTCTAGATCTGAGGGATGTATTGACAATGGGCCCTTTAAAGCTAGCTGGGCCACTAAGCTCTGTGACTTTACCTGATGACAGAAATTTGTCTCTGAACAAATCATCCCTTTCTTATTTGTAACTCACAAGTTTTACAATGAAAATAAGTTTTTACGTGTTACATAAATAATACGTTTATTTTAAAACATATGGAAAAACAGATAAAAATATATTAAATGAAGCAAGTGAAAGTGAAAGTCGCTCAGCTGTGTCTGACTCTGTGACCACATGGACTATACAGTCTATGGAATTCTCCAGGCCAGAATACTGGAGTGGGTAGCTGTTCCCTTCTCCAGGGTATCTTCCCAGCCCAGGGATAGAACCCAGGTCTCCCACAGTGCAGGAAGATTCTTAACCAGATGAGCTACCAGGGAAGCCCAAATGAAGCAAAACTTACCTGAAATCCCACCATTTTTTACCATGCTTTCATGTATTCGTTTATGCAAGTAAAAACATAATTCTAAGTAGATGGATTTATATATAATAATTATCAGGGACATCTTTCTGCAATATTTATTTTGTTACTTCTCTTCTCACCCACATCTCACCACCCACCAGGAAAGTAATATCAACCACCTAAAAAATTCTTCTAAATCCTTCCATATCTTGATGCACATCATTTAAAATTTTGCATTTTGTATTAGGGAATAGCGAATTTATAATGTTGTGACAGTTATAGGTGAACAGCAAAGGGATTTCCAGGTTTCTTCAACAGGACCCTCTCCAAGTCAGGAGGTGTCCCAGCCTATTACCATTCATCTTGCTCAAGTCAGCCTCACCTCTGGGAGTACTTCACATGCAGCTTGAAGTAACTGTACTGGAATAAATGCATTCTAGATGTGTTGGACACTTCACTACCATCCAAAATTGATCAGCATCCTAGACTTTGAGGATGTCAGAGTTAGTACTGATAGAAACAATTTGTTTTAACATTTAACAGATTGAGCCATCATAAGCTTACTAAGCCCTGGAATGAATATTTTTTTTTAATTTATTATTATGATATATCAAATTCTTATTTATATTTAGTCATTTCTAATACTAGAATGTTCATTTTATTATTTCCTGCCTAGCTGTAATTTTCTTTTGCTACATTATTGAAATGTTTCTTATGAAGAATTGCCCTTCTGAAAGTATGTCCTGTGGAAATGTAATTATGGATTTGGCACTGCCAGTTTTATTAGTGGAAAAAATATTTTCTGCATATACCTCAGTAGTATAGACAATAATGTACAGCCAGTGTTCTTGTTTAACAGGTTCAGAATATGTCTCAATCTATTGAAGTCTTAAACTTGAGAACTCAAAGAGATTTCCAATACGTCCTAAAAATGGAAACACAAATGAAAGGGTTGAAGGCCAAGTTTCGGCAGATTGAAGATGACCGGAAGACACTAATGACCAAGCATTTTCAAGTAGGTGTGACTTCAGCTGTCTTATTAATGCAAATAAGACACTGAGTACAACGGATAGCCACCATGACACTCAGCTAGAAATAACTGTGCATTGGCCTATATACATAAGGTTCAAGACTCAATGGGGACATCAGTCATCTCTCCACTGAAACTGACCATTAGCTGGTTGGAATGGAAATAGAAAACTTACTATAAAAACAGCCTCACCCTCCTTGAGCTGGGTGGAGATTGTAGATAGATTTAAAGGCATTTCAATATGTATGCCAATGGGAAATCTAGGAAAATTAATAACTAAATTTGTCAAAGACTTTCTGATGATTTTATGCCTTGCTAATATGAGGAGAAATATAGAGAATACAAATTATTAAAAGAAGCAATAATACCATTATTAACAGCACATAAAAGAGGATTGGTTTCACTATTTGATACAAATAAAGTTTTCTTTTTCATTTTTTAAGCTATTTATTGACTATCTAGAAACACTGGAAATGGAGAAATGGTGCTTTTAAGCATACTATGTGGACTTTTATTAACTATGTATGACACTGTCATAGATTGAAACAAAATCTGACCATGATAATGCCATTTGATCTTCTATGAAAAATACACAGTCTGCCTGACAAAGGCACAGGACATAGTTTATAAAACTTACTAAGATTTTATAAACATAATAGCCTCTGCTTTCCCTGCCAATTAGGAAGTAAGATTCGCTGCTAAGGCTGAAGGAATGGGCCTGAATTCAAGTTCTTGGTCAAACATCAGAAGTGCTTTTCACACATAATTGTGATTGGCAGGGAGATAGTCAGGAACACAAAATATGGACAAGATAGTCCAAAATAGGGACAGATAGTCGGGGACACAAAATAGGGACACAAGATAGTCAGGGACACAGTTTAATATGGCAGAAATTATCATTGTTTTGTTATTTTCTTCATTGCTGCTCAGGAGCCTGAATAGAGATCCAGTTTTAAAGTTTTATCAGAAAGATCCAAAAGAAGGACAAGAGGGTAAGAAAGTTCAGGGTACTGATGAGAGAGGGGGCTAATGTGATGAACCTTGAGGTTAAAGAGAGAAGCAAGCAAAGCCAGAAGGTTAAGAAATTTTAACAAATTAGAGCAAGGCCTAGAAGATAAAAATAAATTGGAAGTTTACTGTGAAGGAGAGAATAAGCAAACTTGGATAGAGAATTTATGGAGAAATGGTACACACAGAAGAATATAAGGTTGACAAGCAAATAAATTAATTTTAACCAATATTTATTGAGCACATAGTGTTGGGCCCTCTGCTGGGTATATAATGCATAAACTCTCTTCTGTGAAAGAGAGCTAACAAACTGGTCAAACTGACAGTAAAAAGAGGCATAAACATTACCTAACAGCACAAAGGGAGGAGTTATGAATTTTGTTTAGACAACTTCGGGGGAAGGGTTATCAAAAATCCTTTCAGGGAAAGATTTACCAATAATTAAGAAAATGGTTTGGACTAGTGCTCACTTTCTTCCCCAGAAAATATTAAATTACACAGAAGAGCAAGAAAACCAAAAAATTTTCTATGTCAATTTTCAATATTCAAGATTAGGGTATACAGCAATACAGTGAGCCTGATGCTGCAGCCATCAACTAAGTAGGAAATGACAAGCTGGCACTTACAGTGCCTAGGGAGCATCCCCAGAAAGGAAGAGGGACAGAAGAAGAGGAGCTCGGAGTTTCTGGCTCAAAGTGAAAATCATTTAAGGTTAGATGGACAATATAGAACTCATGCCAAAGAACTGCTTGCAGGACCAGGGCTGGCAGAGTTGGTGACACATGATGATGTATGTGCATCTATGGGAACTTTTGGGAGAAGAAGGAGACAAAGAAACAAAAAGATACAAGGCTGAGAGAAAAAATAAAAAAGAGAGAAAACTGCCTATTCTATAAGTGTGTCTAGCATCAGACAAGCTGCCAATAAGAAAACTTAATTTTCAGGCAGCATCATAGGACATAATGATTTTGATTTTCCTAGTTCATGTAATCCATGTATATACCGAACTTGTGTAGCAATAATGATAATAGCATCATTTTTTCTGAAGAATTACATGTATTCAACATATAGTTTCAATAACTTTAAATATATTATATATTAACTACTTTAAACCTCACAACAATCCTGTAAGGTAGACACTATGTTTATTCCCATCATTCTATTGAAGAAACTCATGTACAAAGAAATTATGCAACTCATCTAGGATCGTATATCTAATATGAATCAGAACTACAAAGTCCAAGTCCCAAGTTAAACCTCTTTAAACCAATGCTACATTGCCTCTCCAAGTAAACCATAGTTCTCTGAATTAAATATAATAATAATAATTAAATGCTCAATATATACTTGTTGAATGTGTTTATTCACCAAGACCTACCATGAGTCAGATTTTGCTCTAGCTGCTGAGCTGCCATATTTGAGAAGAAGAAACGGCATATTCCAAAAGTAAGTTTACCATTTAATACTTTTGCATTGGAAGAAAACCCTCCTCTAGTACACCATCTTCAACTTGCCAAAAAATCTCAGTAGGTTATATCTTCTATATCCTTTAGGATTAAAAAAAAAGTCTCAGATATCATACTTGAGACTGTCATTCTTCTATGAAGATATCTTGGTTGGGTAAGATAGTCTAGCTATACTCTTTGCTTTAAGAGCAATGTAGTAGAATGTGAAATTTTTGAAAGGATTATTAAGCACACAGATCTGTGTTACTCTACTTCAATATTTTAAGTATTTGATGTGTACATTAGTTAGACTTTCCGTTGCTCTCTGACAATTGCCCTGAGTTAGAACTGACTGCCAATAACTGAATTATAGATTTTTTTTTTATTTTACAATATTATATTGGTTGGTTTTGCCGTACATTGACATGAATCCACCCCGGGTGTACATGAGTTCCCCCTCCTGAACCCCCCTCCCACCTCCCTCCTCCCTTTATCCTCCCTCTGGGTCATCCCCGTGCACCAGCCCCGAACATCCTGTATCATGCATCGACCCTGAACTGGTGATTTGTTTCACGTATGACAACATACATGTTTCAGTGCCATTCTCCCAAATCATCCCACCCTCACCCTCTCCCACAGAGTCCCAAAGACTGTTCTATACACCTGTGTCTCTTTTGCTGTCTCGTATACAGGGTTATCATTTGCATCTTTATAAATTCCATATATATGCATTAGTATAGATTTTTCAAAAGATTCCAAAATTCATATACATATACACTGGTGACTCACACGGTAAAGAATCTGTCTGTAACACAGGAGACAGGTTTGATCCCTGGGTCAGAAAGAGCCCCTGAAGAAGGGAATAGCAACCCACCCCAGTATTCTTGCCTGGAGAATTCCACGGACAAGAAGACTGAGGGGCTACAGTCCATGAGGTCATAAAGAGTCAGACATGGCTGAGTGACTAACACTTTTACCCATATCTATATATAGATTTTAGCTCAGGGGAAATAAAATGCCACCAAAAATGTCATCTGAATTGCTCTCTTTTCAATATACCCATAAGTAGAATGTAAAACTCATCACTGTAACAGTTGTTATAATGTGCAGCAAATGGTACTATCAGAACTCTTCTCATTAAAATTCTAATGAAGCAATTGTGTCTTCCTTTAGGGATAGCACAAAATGCTCAAACTAAGAAGTTTATTTCAAAATGAGACACTAAAATGAGGAAAGCTCTGCAACTCTGCCTTTTTAACTGTGATATTTATCAATGTTTCTCATCATTAAGACTCTCTGCCCCCTCCCACTCAACATGGACATACAGATAAATGCTAAGAATTCCAATCTTACAGAACACATGGAAATTTCCCCACAAGACACACAAGTCCATAAATCAGGGTGGCAATGGTAGCTCTTGTTATTTTAACACATTGACAGTAATAACATCTTCTAAACATAATTGTAAAATGCAATTTTCAGCTCCTTAAATTAGTTAGCATACAGCATGGCTTCTGACAGCACCTATGGATTATTCTCAAATGATCATAGCAGTAACAGCTCTTCCACAAATGAGAAAAATTGTAATAAATTCACAACTGAATCAAACTCATGAAATATTTTCACTGGGTACCACCATCAACTTAAAGGAAAGGGAAAAAAGGTGACACAGCCAGAAACTAAAAGTGAAACTGGAGGTCTGGCTCAGTCCTAAAATAAGAATGAGGGGGAAACTGCGTTGGCAAAGTATCCTTCTTGTTCTCTAGACAAAAATCAGTGTTTCCATTTCAAAAAACTCTGCGCTCATTTATTACATAAATCATGACCACCTTAGTCCTTGAAAGAGTTAATTCACTACACTGGTAAGCAACTTTCCCCTACATAAAGAGCTCTAAGTCACCTATGATAAGGCAAATGAAGTCAGAGTATAAGTAATAATTCAAAACAGTAAACAGCAACATACATTTCTTTGAGCTTTGCAAAGCTTTCCATGATTTTTTATACTTGATGAACTTACATTCCTAGTGATGCTGTGCTAAGAAGGCTATTAAAAAGAGGGAGTAGAAGGGAGGAGTGGAACAAGCCCAAATTTGGAAAAATTCTGTTAGTGTAATGCTCTTCCAGGATCCAAAATTTTCTATAAATACCCTTATATTATTGATAATTAGTTAATGGGTAGATAGACTTGGCTACACAGGGTATTTGACCTATTTATAATAATTCATATTTAGAAGATGGACCCTACTGATATTTCCTGACTAAATAATGCATTGTTCACTTTATAAAAAGTCACCAGAAAGCAATATTTTACATAAACCCCTAACTGCTACCATAGGAAGTTCTGTCATTATGATAAGGATCAGTTCGTTGCATAGAAAATCATGTAACCATTTAAAGAGATGTTCTTGTACTGAATCGTGAGATAAGTGGATTTACTACTAATGATCATGTGGCCACTTATATGCTCCTGAAATACCCAATTTCAATAAAAAATAAATAAGGCATTGTGAATCTCTTTTAATAACCTTCCTGTAGCATCATGAAGAAGAATGTAGCTGCTTGATCTGTTAAGTGACTCTCAGAAACAACTGGCTGCTTTTCACAGGAGCTGAAAGAGAAGATGGACGAGCTCCTGCCTTTGATTCCTGTGCTAGAACAGTACAAAACAGATGCCAAGTTAATAACCCAATTCAAGGAGGAAATCCGGAATCTGTCTGCTGTCCTCACGGGAATTCAGGAGGAGATCGGTGCCTATGACTATGAGGAGCTACATCAAAGGGTGCTCAGCTTGGAAACCAGACTTCGTGACTGCATGAAGAAGCTAAGTGAGTAGAGCAATTCCATTTGTCCAGGTTGTGTTTTTGAGTAGTTTCAATGAAAACTGCTTTTTGCATTTTGCGAATATTCATGAACTCCTAATTATAGGGAAACTAGTGCCTGCTTTCTAAGTGTAAAGCAAGTGTTCCTTAAAGTCTTAAGCATTCCTGGTCATTCTGATTAACAGCTGCCTGACTTTCAGAGAACCCTGTGACTGTTTGGTCACTAGAAATAAAGAGGTCTGACAGACATAGCAATTCTATCCGTTACACTATGAAAATAAGTTTTATTTCAGACAGACGATAGGTGATGATCAATCACTGCCTGGCCAAGGGAAGAGGGAAGCCATTTCTGGGAGTGGAGGAAGTTAGAGACTGGGGAAAAAGATGTTGCCCTGGGAACAAATGTGAAATAGCTATGTTATAGGAAACAACAACCATTCCTCTACCGTGCAGAGCTGCCATCAGATGCTCTGATCCACGCAAGAAATAAAAAGAGGCACCTACTCAAATGCATATTCACTGCTCTACAAGGGGCCAAGCATTTGACTTGTGTCATGGACTTGAATTCTTAACTACTAAAATGTGTGTTTCAACCTGGTCTGAGTTTACAAATTTTTCTGTTGCATGCATAAGCTAATTACTCAATTGAAGTCATCAGGAGGCTAGTTTGTAACTTATATGAAATAAATAAGGGTCCACGAATTGAATAAGGAGGGGTTGTAAGTCCATTTAGAAATAATGTTTTAGTTGTTAATGTGATATGATAGGATTTTGAAGGGGGGTGCTCAATAACCATAAAAAGTGTTCTGTCAAGGAAAAGAAAAACTTTTCTGGAATATGAAATAAACTGGGAAGAGGACTGAAGAATTTGAAAAAAAGAATTTCTAGTAAAGAAACATTAAGAGAATAAATGTAAATACTTAAAATTTGGATGACTTACAAGAACATTTTAAAGACTACTGATTTTACAGATGCAATCCAAATGATAAAAACAGCTAAATTGCAAAATGTTGCATTCAGTAATCACAATCTCAAAATAAAGTGGGGAATAACCACATGGGAGGGCCACAGCAGTCATCTCAGGATTTCCAAGAGAATCCAACAAAATTAATCAGAAGACAGTAACATAAACCCCTAAGGGTAAACACATGTGCAGTAATCCTCAGTTCCTTATTTCTCATCATGCAGGGTCCATACTTTTTCACCTAAGGTCATGACTTGGGTAGATTCCACTACTTGCTCTTCTCCACCCACTGTCCACATTATTGCCAAAGAGATTTTTTAAAATATAGATCTGAAATTATTTTCCTCTATTTAGAATCTCCTATGCATCCCTTATGCCCTAGGATACAGTTGATCCTAGGGCATGAGGCTTGGGATGCCCTTCATGTGTGCTCCTCCCTACATCCTCATTGCTCTTGCTGCTGCTAAGTCACTTCAGTCATGTCTGACTCTTTGTGACCCCATGGACTGCAGCCCGCCAGGCTCCTCTGTCCATGTGATTCTCTAGGCAAGAATGCTGGAGTGGGCTGCCATTTCCTTTTCCAGGGGATCTTCCCGGCCCAGGGATCGAACCCATGATTCTTAAATCTCCTGCACTGGCAGGTGAGTTCTTTACCACTAGCACCACCTGGGAAGCCCACGTCCTCATTTTAGGTCTTGTCTTTTCCCCCCTGACACACTATGTCCCAGTTTCACATGTGGTATCCACTCTAACCATAGGACCATATTGAGGCTTGGTTTGTCCCTTTTCCTGAAACACTCTCTCCTCTGTTTATCTTTTCTGTATCAATAAATACACTTTCACTTGCCACATGTGACAAAGTCTTATTCATTTTGCAGGTCTCAGTTTAAATGTTATGCCTCAGCAGAATCTTCACAGCCCTCCCCTGTACCTTCTGTATTCCTGCTAGGTGCTCTCAAATCTTGATATCTCATTAATGATTGAACTTTCCATGCTTCATTATCATTTTGCATGTAACTGGATGACTCTTTTGTTAGAGTTTTGTTCCACAAGAATAAGTACAGTGTCTACGATATTCACTCTAAATCTCTCAATGCCTAAAAAACTTATTAAATTACTCAGTAAAATTTGCTGAATGAATTAATTCTATAAGCAGTCATATAACAATTTCTAAACTTTCAACAGAGTAAATATTCAGTTCAGTTCAGTCGCTCAGTCGTGTCCGACTCTCCGCGACTCCATTCTAGAGGAGATCAATCCTGGGTGTTCCTTGGAGGGACTGATGCTAAAGCTGAAACTGCAATACTTTGGCCACCTCATACGACGAGTTGACTCACTGGAAAAGACTCTGATTCTGGGAAAGGTTGGGGGCGGGAGGAGACGGGGATTACAGAGAATGAGATGGCTGGATGGCATCACTGACTCTATGGACATGAATTTGAGTGAACTCCGGGAGTTGGTAATGGACAGGGAGGCCTGGCGTGCTGTGATTCATGGGGTCGCAGAGAGTCGGACACGACTGAGCGACTGAACTGAACTGAAAATGATATCTACACCAAACAAGAAAAAAATCCCAAATAAAGAATTGTTTGAGGGCTCTCAATATCTAAGTTACTTTAGTGGTTCAAAGAAGTATCCAAATGCATATTTATTAGCCCATAAAACATCTGGGTAAAGATTTTCTGTAAATGACAGTACATAGAACTGGTCTATGAAGGGCTTCAGTTTGATGTGGAAGAGGCCCATTTGTTGTTGGTGAACAATTAAAGACCTTGTGTATCAATTCACTCTGCCATTCCTACCATTTTACAATAAACCCAAGCCACTGGTTTTGTATGCTAAGTCATACAAATGGATTCTACTAAAACAAAGACAAGCAACAGAAACGTTCTACACCTAGTCATCACCTTGGAGTGTGCCAAGTTATGTTTTCGAAGGATTAACACAGAAAACTCTTGGAATTTGCTCTACTTTATAAGTGAACTTTACTTCTGACATATACTCTCTCTGAGTTTACTTAGCTGGAAATAATGGCTACTACAGTTAGGTAATTCTACACTCCTCTCAGTTCTTTCACAACCCCCAGTTTGTTTTTTCTAATCCATGTATAACCTCTGATACAGAATCTCCCCCAATATTAAAAATTATATTTGGGACAAAAAGGGTTAATCTATGCAGACACAAATTCAACATGTTTCTCCTTACTGAAACATGGATGATATCTCTATGGTATCCATAGGCCTCAGGACTGTGATCAGCAATATATACCAAAGACTCATTTTATTAATTTTCTGCCATGGACCACAAAGTTTGAAAGAATGTGTCAAATAAATTGTATTAATTAGTTAACATGTTTTTGGTAACTACAACAAAAAGTTTATTGAACCAAAACTGTATCTAAGTAATGAAGAACAAGTAAAAAATAATGAAAACATGCTATTCTATTTTTATTTTACCTAATAAAAAATATACAATCTAGAAACCAATATAGATACCAGTTTAGTTCAGTCACTCAGTCGTGTCCAACTGTGCCAACCCATGGACTGAAGCACTCCAGGCCTCCCTATCTATCACCAACTCCCTGAGTTTACTCAGGGGCATTTGGGTACTTTTCTCCATCCCCTTCTCCTCCTGCCTTCCATCTTTCCCAGCATGAGGGTCTTTTCAAATGAGTCAGCTCTTCACATCAGGTGGCCGAAGTTTTGGAGTTTCAGCTTCAACATCAGTCCCCCCAATGAAAATTCAAGATTGATCTCCTTTAGGATGGACTGGTTGGATCTCCTTGCAGTCCAAGGGACTCTCAAGAGTCTTCTCCAATACCACAGTTCAAAAACATCAATTCTTTGGCACTCAGCTTTCTTTATAGGCCAACTCTCACATCCATACATGACCACTGGAAAAACTATAGCCTTGACTAGATGGACCTTTGTTGGCAAAGTAATGTCTCTGCTTTGTAATATGCTGTCTAGGTTGGTCATAGCTTTTCTTCCAAGGAAGAAGCGTCTTTTAATTTCATGGCTTCAGTCACCATCTGCAGTCATTTTGGAGCCAAGAAAAATAAAGTCTGCCACTGTTTCCACTGTTTCCCCATCTATTTGCCATGAAGTGATGGGACCAGATGCCATGATCTTTCTTTTCTGAATGTTGAGCTTTAAGCCAACTTTTTCTCTCTCCTCTTTCACTTTCATCAAGAGACTCTTTAGTTCTTCACTTTCTGCCATAAGGGTGGTGTTATCTGCATATCTGAGGTTATTGATATTTCTGCCAGCAATCTTGATTCCAGCTTGTGCTTCATCCAGCCCAGCAAATATAGATATCAAAGAGCAATAACATTAGTATTTATTTTTTTATTTAATGAGATGAATGTTCTTTGATTAATTGATATGACCTTACAAAATACTGAAAATAGTTCTTACATCACAAGTGCTTCACTTTAGATTATTGGTAGCCCTCAGATCCCAATTCACTTAACAAAGAGGCCAGTACCACAACCAATGATTCTAATTTATACTTTTGTCCCAAGAATGGTTTGGGGCATTTGGGTACTTTTCTCCATCACATCGTGTTTATGTCAATTCATCAAAACCATTTACTGAGACTCTCTGAGCAAAGAGGTTTGCTATTGGCTTAATTACAATATAGAAAACATGTCCTGGTAGAGAGAAACAGCCCTGACACTGTGAGAGTCACACACTTCCTGAAAAAATAAATGAATCTTCATATTTTTTCATTAGAAAAAGAATTACTGCAATTTCAAAGGAGGTACTTGGTTAGGTACACATTTTTACATCAGAAAATACAAATATATATATATATATATAACTTTGTGTGACACTAAGTTATAATTTGATTAATACTCTACTTAGTTTTTATAAAAATTTGTATAGATTGGACCAACTTATCTCTGTGAACACTTTTAGCTGCCTACCCAGCAGAAGCTCATAAAGAAGTGCCTGAATATCAAAATATTAGAACATACAGACTCAGGAAATAGATGTTAAATAATATCAGGACCATTCACAGTAAATGTGGGGGGGGGGAACATATCAGGAGTTTAATGTTCCGAAAAGGCCTATAATCCAGCTGCTATGCTGCTCAGATGTAGAGTGGGATATTGAATAATTGTGATATCAGCAATATAGTAACAGGAGCAAGAAGGTTTATCCATCAGTGACATCTCTGTTCTTCACAAAAGCCTCTCAACACAAAACAGACGATTAGAGTATAAAAATGGACTGGGGAAAGAAAATAAAACTGCAACTATGAGGAATACATTTCCACTCACCTTTGCAATTGATCTGTTTTTAGGGAAAATGTCAGTGTACATCACATGAATTTTAAGAAACTAAAAAACAAATGTGTCATTGCCTGCAAAGTTTAACTTAATAAGGTCGTGAGAAGGAGTCATAAGTCACTGAGATCACTAGGGCACCATTCAGCTTATTTCTTCTAGGGAATTAAAGTTTTAGAGAAAATAAAAATTAGAAAGAAAAAAAAAAGCTTCAACAGCAATGCACTCTATGGGCCTGAATAAGGTACAGTAATGCTGTTTCCTAAGTACTTAATTTTCTCCTATGAGGTACTGAATAAAGTCCCCTGTGCTTAATTAAATCATATCACATTCCAAGGCATGCAAACTATAATTATATGCCTGTGAGAATCTAACTGGAAAAGCACAGTTAATGCTCTTGCACAACCCCTGAGATCACCAATAGATATCTAATGTAGATTATAATCAGGCTTTCTGACTTTCCAGCCCTTTATGCTCCCCGCCCCCCCCACTTCCTTATGTTGTGTTTTTGGACAATGGTTTGGTGCCATCTAGTGAAGTATAAGACACACCCTTCTATTAACAGAAACAGTTCTGAATCTTGATGTTTAACAGAAGTAACAGCATTAGAAACTTGAAATTATAAGTAATTTCAACTTGGGTTACTATCTTTATCATGTTTATGCCAAATTAGCTGTAAAAGAGAAACTAATGTCTTTGTGACAATAATCTTATTTGTACATTCAATAAATATTTATTAACTTTCCAGTGTGCACTGGCACTTAACCAGGTATTTGGGGATACAAAGATGAGTAGCAGGCAGTGCCCTTCTACTGCCAAGAAGCTTGCATTATCGTGGGGAATAAGCACATAGGCACACAACTGCAGCAATGTTGAGAGAGCCTACAGCTTGACAGACACTCTGCCAGCTTTTTTATGTTTATTAGTCCTAACTGCTGCAAGAACTGTGGGTCAGGTATTATTACTAGCAATTTATGGAACTGATACTCAGCTTAAATTTGCCAAAAGTACGTTGGAGGCAGCAACTCTAAACCCAAGTCCTTCTGAGCGGGAAGACTGAGATTTCTTTCTCAAACATGATGTCTTTTGTTGGGTACATAGTAACAGAGCCGCAGTAGGCTTCCCTTGTGGCTCAGCTGGTAAAGAATCCGCCTGCATTGCAGGAGACCTGGGTTTGATCCTTGGGTTGGGAAGATCCCCTGGAGAATGGAAAGGCTACCTACTCCAGCATTCTGGCCTGGAGAATTCCATGGATAGTATCACTATGAGGTTGTAAAGAGTCAGACACAACTGAGCAACTTTCATTTTCACTTTAGTAACAGAGAAACTCCAATACTTTGGCCACCTCATGCGACAAGTTGACTCACTGGAAAAGACTCTGATGCTGGGAGGGATTGGGGGTGGGAGGGGACAGGGACGACAGAGAATGAGATGGCTGGATGGCATCACCGACTCGATGGACATGAGTTTGAGTGAACTCCGGGAGTTGGTGATGAACAGGGAGGCCTGGCGTGCTGTGATTCATGGGGTCGCAAAGAGTCGGACACGACTGAGCGACTGAACTGAACTGAACTGAACTGAACAGAGAAATGCCCAGGATACGTCAGTACCTTTAACTCAGTAAATAGAACCCAATTGCTGTAGAAAGGAGTCAGAGTCATTTTTGATTCGTCCCTGAACTTCACTCGCACACAATTACCACATCTTTACCTCTCCCTCACGGATTTCTCAAAACCACCTCTTTGCATCCACACTTCCACCACCCTAATCCAGAACACCATTCATCACCTCTCAGATGGAATACTACAAAGGCTTCCGAAGCACTCCCCTTACCCGAAGTCATTCCTGTTTCACCACAATAGATATTTATACTCTTTTTGAAATGCAAATCTAATTGTATCACACCGTGTTTAAGTGATTTTCCTTTAAAATTAAATCTAAATAGCTGTTTATGGTTTGTTTAGATGACATGGATTTTGCCTCACTCTGCCTTTTCTCTCCAATTCTCATCATGCACTCACTCTAAGCATTAGTATTCTAATCCTTTCAATTTCTCAATCTTGCATGCTTCTTCACCTCCTGGACTCTGAATTTCCTCCCCACCTTATTATCCAAATTCGAAGCTTGCTTTTTAATTTTAGACCAGATACCAACTTTTCTATGGAGACTTCTCTGATTGCTCCTTAACATGGCTGAATTCCCTTAGCACGGTCTCCCACATGCCCCAACCCCTTTTCCCCACGGCACCTCAGATGCATTTTACACAAAATGCCCATTTGCTTTTCTTTAATCTTTATTACCTTATGGAGTTACCCATACACTGAGAAGTCAGGGATCACCTGTGTCTTGTTTCAGTTGAATCTATATAGAGTATGATAAAATACCTGAAACATAATAGGTAAAAATTAGGGTCTATAGAGTCTCTGAGAGCAAATACTATTTTTAAAATAAAAAGCTTTATGTTGCTTTCAAGAAATAAATCAGTGTACGTCAACTGTAAAATAAGACAGTTTGGGGGAAAAAGACAACAAAAACACAAGCTTTTTTGGGGGAAAAAGACAACAAAAACACAGCCTTTTTTTTAGACTTGGTTTTTGTTGCCATCTGTTCTTTCAAGGGCAATGTAGTATTTCATTCAGAATACCTGATATTTCGCTCTACTTGGGGCTTCCCTGGTGGCTCAGAGAATAAAGCTTCTGCCTACAAATGTGGGAGACCCGGGTTCGATCCCTGGGTCGGGAAGGTTCCCTGGAGAAGGAAATGGCAACCCACTCCAGTACTCTTGCCTGGAAAATCCCATGGACTGAGAAGCCTGGTAGGCTACAGTCCATGGGGTCGCAAAGAGTCGGACACGACTGAGCGACTTCACTTCACTTCACCACTTAAAGCAAGAGACAGTAAAAATCTTAGTGAAAGGAAGAATTAACAGAAAAGTCAAACTGTGTGCCTGGGTTGAAGAATGAGACTTAACTTGGAGATTTAATGGGAGAAATTTATAAGAATACCCCCTCAAATTAAATTGAGAACTTCTCTGTTGGTTCAGACAATAAAGCGTCTGCCTACACATGGGAGACCCTGGTTCGAGCCCTGGGTTGGGAAGATTCCCTGGAGAAGGAAATGGCAATCCACTCCAGTACTCTTGCCTGGAAAATCCCATGGACAGAGAAGCCTGGTAGGCTACAGTCCATGGGGTCTCAAAGAGTCGGACACGACTGAGTGATTTCACTTTCACGTTTATTAAGGAGTCCTATTCTTCCTAAGTGAAGAATAGCATTTTTCACTGTGAAGAATTCAGTTCAGTTCAGTTCAGTCACTCAGTTGTGTCTGACTCTTTGCGACACTATGAATAACAGCATGCCAGGCCTCCCTGTCCATCACCAACTCCCGGAGTTCACTCAAACTCATGTCCATCGAGTCGGTGATGCCATCCAGCCATCTCATTCTCTGTCGTCCCCGTCTCCTCCCACCCCCAATCCTTCCTAGCATCAGATGCTTTTCTAGTGAGTCAACTCGACGCATGAGGTAGCCAAAGGATTGGAGTTTCAGCTTTAGCATCAGTCCTTCCAATGAACACCAGGATTGATCTCCTCTAGAATGGACTGGTTGGATCTCCTTGCAGTCCAAGGGACTCTCAAGAGTCTTCTCTAGCACCACAGTTCAAAAGCATCAATTCTTTGGCAATCAGCTTTCTTCACAGTTCAACTCTCACATTCATACATGAACACGGGAAAAACCATAGCCTTGACTAGACAGACCCTTGCTGGCAAAATAATGTCTCTGCTTTTTAATATGGTATCTAGGTTGGTCATAACTTTTCTTCCAAGGATTAAGCATCTTTTAATTTCCTGGCACAATCAGCATCTGCAGTGATTTTGGAGCCTAGAAAATAAAGTCTGACACTGTTTCCACTGTTTCCCCATCTATTTCCCATGAAGTGATGGGACCAGATGCCATCTTCGTTTTCTGAATGTTGAGCTTCAAGCCAACCTTTTCACTCTCCTCTTTCACTTTCATCAAGAGGCTTTTGAGTTCCTCTTCACTTTCTGCCATAAAGGTGGTGTCATCTGCATAGCTGAGGTTATTGATATTTCTCCCTGCAATCTTGATTCCAGCTTGTGCTTCTTCCAGCCCAGCATTCCTCATGATTTACTCTTCATAGAAGTTAAATAATCAGGGTGACAATATACAGCCTTGACGTACTCCTTTTCCTATTTGGAACCAGTCTGTTGTTCCATGTCCAGTTCTAACTGTTTCTTCCTGACCTGCATACAGGTTTCTCAAGAGGCAGGTCAGGTGGTCTGGTATTCCCATCTCTTTCTAAATGTTCCACAGTTTATTGTGATCCACAGAGTCAAAGGCTTTGGCATGGTCAATGAAGCAGAAATAGATGTTTTTCTGGAACTCTCTTGCTTTCTCCATGATCCAGCAGATGTTGGCAATTTGATCTCTGGTTCCTCTGCCTTTTCTAAAACCTGCTTGAACATCTGAAAGTTCACGGTTCACATATTGCTGAAGCCTGGCTTGGAGAATTTTGAGCATGACTTTACTATCGTGTGAGATGAGTGCAATTGTGTAGTAGTTTGAGCATTCTTTGGCATTCCCTTTCTTTGGGATTGGAATGAAGACTGACCTTTTCCAGTCCTGTGGCCACTGCTGAGTTTTCCAAATTTGCTGGCATATTGAGTGCAGCACTTTCACAGCATCATTTTTCAGGATTTGAAATAACTCAGTTGGAGTTCCATCACCTCCACTAGCTTTGTTCGTCGTGATGCTCTCTAAGGCCCACTTGACTTCACATTCCAAGATGTCTGACTCCAGGTGAGTGATCACGCCATTGTGATTATCTTCATCATGAAGCTCTTTTTTGTACAGTTCTGTGTATTCTTGCCACCTCTTCTTAATATCTTCTGCTTCTGTTAGGTCCATACCATTTCTGTCCTTTATCGAGCCCATCTTTGCATGAAATGTTCCCTTGATATCTCTAATTTTCTTGAAAAGATCTCTGTGAAGAATACACCTCCTAAGTCTTATTCTTCCTAAGTGAAAAGAGAGAAGAGTGAAAATTTGGCTTAAAACTCAACATTCAGAAAACTAAGATCATGGCATCCAGTCGCATCACTTCATGGCAATAGATAGGGAAACAATGGAAACAGTGAGAGATTTTACTTTGTGGGAGCTCCAAAATCACTGCAGATGGTGACTGCAGCCATAAAATTAAAGACACTTCCTCCTTGGAAGAAAAGCTATGACCAACCTAGACAGCATATTAAAAAGAAGAGACATTACTTTGCCAACAAAGGTCCATCTAATCAAGGCTATGGTTTTTCCAGTAGTCATGTATGGATGTGAGAGTTGGACTATAAGGAAAGCTGAGCGCTGAAGAATTGATGTTTTTGAACTGTGGTGTTGGAGAAGACTCTTGAGAGTCCCTTGGACTACAAGAAGATCCAACCAGTCCATCCTAAAGGAAATCAGTCCTGAATATTTATTGGAAGGACTGATTCTGAAGCTGAAACTCCAATACTTGGGCCACCTGATTCAAAGAACTGATTCATTGGAAAAGACCCCGATGCTGGGAAATTTGAAGGTGGGAGGAGATGGGGACAATGGAGGATGAGATGGTTGGATGGCTTCACTGACTAAATGGACGTGAGTCTGAGTAAACTCCAGGAGTTGGTGATGGATAGGGAAGCCTGGCCGGAGAAGGCAATGGCAAGCCACTCCAGTACTCTTGCCTAGAAAATTCCATGGATGGAGGAGCCTGGTAGGCTGCAGTCCATGGGGTCACTAAGAGTCAGACCCGACTGAGCAACTTCACTTTCACTTTTCACTTTGACATATTGGAGAAGGAAATGGCAACCCACTCCAGTGTTCTTGCCTGGAGATTCCCAGGGACGGGGAAGCCTGGTGGGCTTCCATCTATGGGGTCGCACAGAGTCAGACACGACTGAAGTGACTTAGCAGCAGCAGCAGGGAAGCCTGGCATGGTGCAGTCCATGGGGTTGCAAAGTCGGACTTGAATGTGTGACTGAATTGAACTGATTCCTCCTAAGAATTCAAAATTATAATATAGAATGCAATTTCTCTCGTGTCATGAACTTGATGATTCATTCTTCTGGAACCCTGAGGTCCTAGTGATTTTAGGACATTTTGGAGGGTACTTTATATATTTTGTTCTACCATAAATTATTATTTATCTTTATTTTCTATGTCCTACATTTTTCTAGATTGCAACTAAATTATAAGCCTTTTAACAACATAAAACCTGTGTTTTCAGAGGCAAGCATGAATTGCCAAATTACTGGTTTTCATGATACAATTCTGCTTCATTTAGTTTGGATATTAAATAGGTTTCTCCTTAAAGATGCATGCATACTATAAGCTTTAGCTCAGAAAAAGTTCTGGAAGTTTTTAAAATTATTTAAGAGTAAAATTCTGTTAATTTTGAAAAGTGGAGGTATTTAGACACATGTTATTCTTGATCCCATTTACCAGACACCCACTGAAAACTCATTCTAAGCTATGCAATACAGCATCTATATGTCCATTCTTATCCCTCATCTTTCCTTCAGCAGCACAGTTGGTGAGATTAGACATGCAAATAAAAGGTTAAATAATATAAATATAAACAGATTTTACTATCCAATATATGGTGGAGAAAAACTTAAGCAGCTTTAATAAACAGACTTCAAAGATCAAGTCATATCTACTTCTTGCTACATGAGTTCTCCAATGGCCTTAAGTTAAAAAGAATAACATTCAGTCATAAACATATTTGCCACTCCATTTATTTATATGGTCATGGCCTTAGGATTCAAAGCCTGAGTCCAGGATATTACAAAGTACAATTATATATTAAAGAAATAAACAAAAAGACAGATGGTTTTTATGCTTCATTGATCCAAACAACTGATCTTCCTGTGGAATCCCAAATGATATCTTTTCCTGAACTACTTACTGATAAATATGTATTGCAACTGATCATAAAAAAATTAATATCTTAAAATCCTCAGAGTATTAAAATGGTTACTTTTTTCAACTACCCATTCAGTATGCTTTCTGAACATACAAAACCTTGCATATGTAGAACAGTATAAAACGCTAATATTTTAATGTGTCTCACAGCAGACAGAAGAGCATAGCAGGAGAAAATCAATGAAGCAAAACTAACTTCCTTCTATGCCAATCACTTTTGCAGGTACATTTATCTTCCAGGCATTTTGGGAATTGATCCTTTCTGTCTGGCTTCCTTTGTCCTCATAGGAAGTGAGAGAAAAGTGGGAAAAATAATGTTTATTTGAGCAAAAGCCAGTTTGGGGGAACCAAGGAACAGAAATGACTTTTATTTTTTATTTTACTTTGTAACTTCTGTGCTCAGTCAGAATGAGAATACCTATGTTTACTTAGTGCTACCACAAATTATAACTAAAAAAGCAACCAGTTTTTATAAATTCCTGCAATTTTAATTTATTAATTTCACTTGACAAGATGAACTTTAGCTTAGGAATCTAATAACTATTTCTAAGAGAAGCTTCTATCCATTCCATGTCCCCTTAGAGTAACAAAATGTTAAACTTCAGAACGTGCATCTCAGAGATGAGAATACTCCATCCTGGAGAATAAGTACATTATTCATATTATATGATGATTTAATATTATGACTCAGAAACCAGATCTCCTATCACTCACCTCAGGATTTTAACCTGGATGAAATACACTGCAAAAAGAACATTTCCTGAGAAACTGTGGAAGTAAGAGCAGAGAGACAAACAACAACAAAACCATAAAAAGATAGTTCAGTGTTCAGTTCAGTCACTCAGTCATGTCCGACTCTTTGCGACCCCATGAACTGCAGCATGCCAAGCCTCCCTGTCCGTCACCAACTCCAGAGTTTACCCAAACCCATATCCATTGAATCAGTGATGCCATCCAACCATCTCATCCTCTGTCGTCCCCTTCTCCTCCTGCCCTCAATCTTTCCCAGCATCTGGGTCTGTTCAAATAAGTCAGCTCTTTGCATCAGGTGGCCAAAGTATTGGAGTGTCAGCTTCAACATCAGTCCTTCTGATGAACACCCAGGACTGATCTCCTTTAGGATGGACTGGTTGGATCTCCATGCAGTCCAAGGGACTCTTAAGAGTCTTCTCCAACACCACAGTTCAAAAGCATCAATTCTTCTGAGCTCAGCTTTCTTTATAGTCCAACTCTCACATCCATACATGACCACTGGAAAAACCATAGCCTTGACCAGACAGACCTTTGTTGGCAAAGTAATGTCTCTGCTTTTTAATATGCTATCTTGGTTGGTCATAACTTTCCTTCCAAGGAGTAAGCGTCTTTTAATTTCATGTCTGCAATCACCATCTATCATCTACTTATGAAATTCATTTTTTCCTTTTGTTTTATCAGTTTCTCCCTCTCTACTAGATTATTTATAAAGGCAAACAAATCTCTATTAAGCAACAAGAGTAACATCAGCACAAGATGTTAGAGTAACAAAATTTTCCCATAACCTCATATTTCTCCACCCTCCTTTCTCTGCTTCTTAGTTAAAATAATCTTTTATAGTTCCTGCTTTAGTTTGCAGGCTTTTCAAAACCAACTCTAACTCAGCTTCTGATCTCAACATTCTCTTCATTTGATTCTTCTAATCATGAATGACTTCTTGCTGCCAAATTCCATGATCATTTCTTTGATTATTTCTGAACAATCTCTGTATTCCCCTGAGGTCAGTATTTCATCCTTCTTAAAACATGTTCTTCTTCAGGATTTCTTAACACTACACTATTTTCCCTAGTCCATTCATAGCTTCTTATTGGGCTCCTTTACTGGGTGCTATAAATACTATGATGTCCCAGAACTCTGTTCTATATGCTTTCCTCTTCTTTGTATGTGTGCCCTTTCTTCAAGGCTCTGGCTTTCACTAATATCAATGTGCTGAAAAGACTCTGAAAACTGTCTCAGAAGGGTGTCTGCTATCTAAATTTGTATACTGTCATCTCTACCTCTCTACTGGTAAGGATAATAGTCATGAAACAACATAAAATAATCCATACAGAATCCTTGAGTTTTGTTTCCAAACCCATTCCTTCCTGAGCATTTAATCTGAGTAAATGACCCTATAATATGACCATCTGAACAAGCCAATATCTCAATTATTTTCCGATTTGAGATTTTATTTAATTTCTCTTTTTACTTCCCATTCTAATTTCTAATCCAAAGCCTGGTCCTATTGACTTTATCCAAGAAAGAAAAAATATTTATAACCCGAATTCATCTACTTTTCTCCATCTTCATTTAGTTCAGTTGCTCAGTCATATCTGACTCCTTGTGACCCAATGGAGTGCAGCACGCCAGGACTCCCTGTCCATCACCAACATCCGGAGTTTACTCAAACTCATGTCCATTGAGTCAGTGATGCCATCCAACCATTTCATCCTCTGTCATCCCTTTCTCCCACCTTCAAGTTTTCCCAGCATCAGGGTCTTTTGAAATCAGTCAGTTCGTATCACATGGCCCAAATATTGGAGTATCAGCTTCAGCATCAGTCCTCCCAATGAATATTCAGGATTGATTTCCTTTAGGATGGACTGGTTGGATATCCTTGCTATCCAAGGGACTCTCAAGAGTCTTCTCCAACACCACAGTTCAAAAGCATCAATTCTCCATGCCCAGCTCTTTATACTCTAACTCTCACATTCATACATGACTACTCAAAAAACCAATGTCTCTGCTTTTTAATAAGCTGTCTAGTTTGGTCACAACTTTTCTTCCAGGAGTAAGCATCTTTTAATTTCATGGCTGCAGTCACCATCTGCAGTCATTTTGGAGCCCCCCAAAAATAAAGTCTGTCACTGTTTCCATTGTTTCCCCATCTATTTGCCATGAAGTGATGGGACCAGATGCTGTGATCTTAGTTTTCTGAGTGTTAAGTTTTAAGCCAACTTTTTCACCCTCCTCTTTCACTTTCATCAAGAGGCTCTTTAGTTCTTCACTTTCTGCCATAAGGGTGGTGTCATCTGCATATCTGAGGTTATTGATATTTTTTCCAACAATCTTAGTTCCATCTTGTGCTTTATCCAGTCTTCATTACCTCTTTCATTATCTCTCATCTGTCCAATGTGATAACATTCAATGGTACTCGGGGCTGGTGTACTGGGATGAACCAGAGGGATGGGATGGGGAGGGAGGGGGGAGGGGGGTTCAAGATGGGGAAAACATGTACACCCAGAGCAGATTCATGTCAATGTATGGCAAAACCAATACAATAATGTAAATTAATAAAAAAAATTCAATGGGTCTCTTTGCCTATACTTTATCTTTTCTACAATTAATTTTCCATGTATAGCTAGAGTGACCTTTTTTAAATGCAACTCACATTTTGTCACTTTCCCATTTTCTTAAAATCCTCCAACAGCTTTCCATCACACCTCAAATAATTACTGTGATTTTGCAAAGCTTTATTCTATTCACCTCTACAACCTCACCTTCTACTTTTCCAAGTTTTCTCTGGATACACTGGTCTTCTTCATTTTTAATTCAGTTTCCCTTTTAACTCACCAAGCATATTCAAATTCAGTTCCTTTGCAAGGACAATAATAATAGCTAAGATTTATTGAACTATAATAATGGCTAACATTTATTAGACAATTAACTGTGTATCAAACACTAATCAAAACACTTGGTGTATATTTTTATATAATCCTCCCCAAAACTGTTTGAGCTAGGTATTATTACTGCTATTACCCACCAGACACTGAGAGGTTAAAAACTGTTCAAGACCCCCAGGGAGTGAGTGATGCAATCAGGATTCAAATCCAGGCAGATTTCTTAAACCGTTACTCCAGTTACTTTAGATCCTACCTTCCTCTAGTTGATTCACTGTCTAAACATATCTCTCTTCAAGGATCCATAGCTTCCTCCTTGTCAATTAGATCCTAAATTAAACATCACCTTCTTTGAAAGGTATTTCCCTATCCACCCATCTAAAGCAGTTCCCCTGTCCCTCTTTATCAAATTACTCTACTAAAATATACACTAAATTTATTCTTATCTGATCTATTAGCTAGGTTGCTTATTTTTCATCTATTTTCTCACTCTTCCCATCAAAATGTAAGCTTCACCAGAACAGAGGTGTTATGTCTTTCTCATCACTGTCAATTTTATTTATCATCAACAGATATTTAGTGCACTCAATGCTACATCTTTTTTTCTCCAAATAGTTTTGTTATGAAATAAACTCTACTTAACTTTCCTTGCCAGTGGAATTCAAAAAAGGAAAAGAAGAGGAACAGAAAGGATAGCACGTAAACTATCATATTTTGAGAAGCTAGAACCTATGAACCTATTTTGTCTTCCTGTTCACCTTATACCCTCAGTATCTAGCACAGTCCTGGTACATAGCAAATTATCAGTAAATGGTTGTTTAAAAATACTTATTTCACATTTAAATCATAACTTTATTTCACCCTCTTACCATATTTCAGAGAAAAATCCTACTGCTGCAAGAGGAAAGCAAAATCATTTTTAGTCGAGGTTTAGAAGCTTTTAACGTCTGGTGTAATTTCTATCTTAATTCCTGGTCTAAACAGTATAAGGCTTAGCAGTATCTCTTTGCCATATAGATACAATGCTGGGGTAAAGCCAAACGCTTCAGAAGCCAAGATGCCCCAAACCACCAAAGTGTTATCAGTTTCTAGAAATGTTGACTCATAAGATTCATGGTGAAAATGCTAGTCCCAAAGAGCATTAAGCCCAGAAAACAACTTAACATCTAAAGTATGTATATGACTGAAGGAAATATGAGCTTTGCATCTTCTTGCTTTGTCCAAGCTATATTTCAGTCTTCAGGCACTGGAGGCCGCCTATGGCAACCGGGTCAATTTTGCTGAGAAGACAGGTTAAAAACCCCAGTTTGAGGTTTAACTTTATGGTCTGTCCATCTAAAATGTTATATTAAATTTGTAACTACAAAATCTCTATTCACTTTCAGTATCAAAACAGTCTGACATCATCATAATTTATTATTGATTGTGTTACCATTTGGTTATTTCCTCTGGGTATAAAGTTTTGTGGGGATGAATATTATCTTACATTTATGTTTCATATTTGGTACATTATATTACTAATTTAAGCTGGCATCTGAGATTCTTTGTATCTTCTTTTTTAATGATCATGAAATGTTATTCACCTTTGAAAGATATTTTTAAAGACATTTTATACTATTTATTCCTTCTATAGAGAATAGATATTCAATAGGCGCATATTCTTCCAAGGTCATAATCCCTTACTATTCTGAAGTAAAAAAAAATTCTACTGGAATCACATGATCAGTAGCTTTCAGTACAGCTCCTGCAAATGTATTAACCAATGTTATCACTTACTAGCTTAACACCTATATGAAGTGACTGAGAATGTTAAAATTCATAATATGGATTCTACATTTTTAAGATTAAAAAACTGAAGAGAGATTGCATTATTAATTGTTAAACAGAGAAAGAAGTTTAGAGAACACAATTTCAATCTAGTGCTTACAGTACTGAAATCAAATTAAAATGCAGAGTATTTTCACAGCTTCCAATTCTGGGGACTATTTGCATCTTCAATTTCCAGCTACCTCCTAGACCTGCAAGGAAGCATGGCAAATAAAAATCTGGGAATGATTTTTCAATAGGCAGTATATAAATGTGACTTCTGCTTTTTTAATGTCCACTTTTAAGTTTTTGTAACTATATTAACTCTTTAAATTATAATTCAATATTATATGCGCATGGCTAGAATGAAAAGCAACAGTTACCTCCTCGGCACCCATTGGCACTAACAGGTTAGAGGAAGAATTTCAAAATGGCAGCCACCATCATTGGCCTCAGCAGGGTGGCCTGAGATTGCAAAATTGCTCCCACCAGCATCTCAGTCCATAGGTAGTATCCCAATTGCTTTACACATCTCCAGAAGATGCTTAAAGATCAGGAAGTGGATCCTCTTCACCTATGGTCCATGAACTTTTTAATCTTGTGCTTTGTTTTTCTCTTGTCAAGAGGTCCACCTCTACCTCTTCTACCCATCTCAGTGCTGTCCTCTTACCCTTTGTTGCGGAGGCTCTGTTCATTCAGCTTTCAGATCCCTTTCCAAGGGAATAATACTCCATTGGAACTATTCCATATGTAGTTGCAGATTTGCTGTATTCATGGAAGAAGGTGAGTTCAGGATCTTCCTGCACTGCCATTTTGAGTGCTCTTAGATGTTGAGTCCCTTACTTTTCTTCAAAGCAGAGCAGCTCCATCCTCAGCTCTTATCTCCTTTGCATAGACATGATTGCATCTCATTTAATCCTACACCTTTAATTAATTACCACTCTCCATCACTTTCTGCCTTCTAGATATGTGTTAAAAGTTTCTTTTCCACTCATGACTTTTGTACCATTCTCTTTGCTTTGACCCCAGCCCCCACATTTTACTTCTTTACCATCATTTTGATGAGATCTTGCAAAATAAAGGCAATAAAAGCACTATCATCTATGTCAGTTACTTTTCATATTCCACCTACATTTGATATTTATATTTTGTTCAATGAAATAATTTATTGTTCACACCTAAGGAGGAAGCCACATATTTTACTTTGTGGTGTTCTCTTAGTAAAAGGGATGTCTTTCTATCTATCTCAACATACTTATACTTTAAATTTTCTTGCACTTATCATCTGTGCATTTACAAATATTTATGTAATCTGCCATTAAAAATTATATAGCTTTCACTTATTGAGTGCATTCAGAGAATACATTCAACTTATACTCTTTCGGGATACATTTGGGGCTTCCCACACAGTGCCATGGTAAAGAATCTGCCTGCAATGCAGGAGACCTGGGTCAGGAGACCTGACCCTTGGTCAGGAAGATCCCCTGGAGTAGGAGATGACAATCCTCTCCAGTATTCTTGACTGGAAAATGTCTTGGACAGAGGAACCTGGCCAGCTACGGTCCATAAGGTTGCAAAGAGTCAGACACAACTAAGCACAACACAACCCAGGATATATTTACCTTTTCCTAGTTCAAACTGATATGTTTTACTCACATACTTTTCATGAGTTTATACCAACTTGAGCTAATATGTTTAACCAACAATCTTGCTATTCAATAAAGATAATGCCACTCGACCTCTGATTGGCTCAGTTTATCCGGTCTTGGGAAATTATAAGGTAATTCATATATATAAAATGTACAAAGATGCTATCACATCTAGTTTTCTCAAAAAAAAAAAAAAAGAAGAAATATCTTCAGCTTAGACTTTATAAAAAGCTGGGTATTACTTACTGAGTAGTTATCAATGAAATAATAGAACAAAATATAATGTTATCATTTATCATCTTTCTAGCTGCATGCTTAGTATTCTGCCAGTTATAAATTCTTATGAGGAACATACGTAGAGAAAAATTAGCCAAGATAAGCCCTAAGCTACAATTAGTTTTTCCGTTTATTTGCTTGGGGATCTGTTCTTTTCTTTCCAAACACTCAGGAACCAAAAGGAATTAAGGAGAATTTTATCAATTCTAAGGACAGGCAGAGGTGGATAAGCAGCATGGGCCATATAGAACAATTTTTTAAGTGGAAAAAAATAACAGAAAGGAAAAAGTGGTATAAATGGATAGGAAATAATATTTCTTCATTTAGGCCAAAGTCAACATTGATAGACACTCAGAATGTATATGATAGATCACTTTTAAATTTTGCTGTTAAAAAAAATTTACAAAATGCTTGGGTTCCTTTTTGGTTTAGACTTTGGCACTTATGATGTCCAAGCTCTTCCTAAGATTTTATTTATAACTAGAGTGATAAAAAGTATAATTTTTCAACAAAGTAATTTTTATCATTTATTATATCAATTGATACTCTGTATCTTTCATGGCATGGGACTACAGGGTCTGAGGGCTTGACTTTTGAGGGATTTTTTTTCCCTTGTACTAAAGCTTAGGGCTGTTCTACCAGACCTAAAGGCATTTTACCCTTCAAAACTTTACCTCATTCAGGCAGACTGTGATTACAGCATTATTATTATATTTTATAAAAATAACTTTCACAGGAGCTGCTCATTTACCAGTAGAAACTGAAAATCAGCTTATAGAATTCTTTCTAGCTTATAGAAGTAGTCCAAAGTCTCAAAGCATGAGGAGAGAGGGTCAGGTGAGGGGAAGCTGAGCTGAAGATCAGGTAAACAGGTCCATGGATAGTTTAACTTTTCTGACTACTTAGAAACAGCAGCTGAATTGGTAAAATGACTTTCTTCATTTATTTCTGTCCAGATTATAGAAATAATGTCTCATTTTAAAACTCCACACTTTGGATTTACAGCACTGAAAAAGCCACTACTTGTGATTCAAATTATAGTTAAATCTTAGCACCCAACATAAATGATCATTTATTTCAGTTCAGTTGCTCAGTCGTGTCCGACTCTGCGACCCCATGAATCACAGCACACCAGGCCTCCCTGTCCATCACCAACTCCCAGAGTTCACTCAAACTCATGTCCACAGAGTCGGTGATGCCATCCAGCCATCTCATTCTCTGTCGTCCCCTTCTCCCCCTGCCCCTAACCTTTCCTAGCATCAGAGTCTTTTCCAGTGAGTCAACTCGTCGCATGAGGTGGCCAAAGGATCGGAGTTTCAGCTTTAGCATCAGTCATTTATTTAGAATAAGTGATATTAATTCTCTTTGTTTTGTTTTAGGATTTGTTTCTTTGCTGTTGGTGTAAATATGTGTTTTGGAATCATTGGCCATTTTCACCCAACATGTTTATATTACTCTATTTTCAGCTTGTGGCAAACTGATGAAAATCACAGGCCCAATTACAGTCAAGACATCTGGAACCCGATTTGGCGCTTGGATGACAGATCCTCTAGCATCTGAGAAAAATAACAGAGTATGTTGTTTCCTCAAATACCTTTGCTTAGAATTATGTTTTATTAAACTTTATGTCTACTAGACTATTCACTTGTTTTCAAGGACATCAGTTTGTACTTGAAAAGTACCATACTGTTTGCAAATATTTTCAGTTTGATATAGCATATCTACAGATATGTCAAACTTACTTTAGTAAAATGTTCTATCCTATAATTTATCAGTATAGTGAGTCTAATTTTTATTGGTTTTAAACCTGTTTTATGCTTCTAAAGGGCTAATTATAAATGGACAAAATTCTCCATATACTCCTTCTATAATTTGCTCCTTAGTGTAAAAAAAAAAAATAATAGTAAATAAGTAAAAATCTCAAGAGTTAATCAATTCACTAAACAAGCCATATATTCCTAGAATGTAGGGGTAATTTTAAAGAAAACAGTGCTGAAACTTTAAGGGTATTTGGCAATATCTGTATTAAGAAAATCAGTATATTAGAAACCTACCGTAGATCTATTAATGTTTTTCAACTGAACTCAGTATACATTAGGATTCTCAAGAGTTATAACCAGTTATATCCAATTAAGTTTAGTAGCTTAATTAGTAAAATTATTTCATTAAAAGGTGGTTGTACCTATAGGCTCTTCCAATGAATAATTATTACTAGAAAGTTCTGTGGTGTCCATAAAGGGAAAATAAGTTGAATGTACAAAATTAGACCATATATTTTTCAGAGCAAGGAATGGAATAAATAAATTTTCCAAATGTTATGATTTTTGCAATTATCACTAAGCAAGTTGGTCAGGTAAATGAACAAAGTGATGTGTTTTGCATTGATATATGGTTCACTCAGTGATAAGCACCAAATGATCAAAAATTTTAAAAACAAAAAAGAAAGGACAAAAAGCAAATCAATTTCAAGGCAGTACATTGTTCCTTTCCATGTAGGCCATGCCACTGTTTTTTGTCAAAGTCTGCAGCAGGTAAGTGGAAAGAGAACATTCCAGAGCCTGAGAATGACAATAGTAATATGTCCTGATTCTCAGTGTTTTTATTTTGGAATTCTCAAAAACGTATATAATTTAGTTATTCCATTTCCTCTCTTTTTTCCAGGTTTGGTACATGGACAGTTATACCAACAATAAAATTGTCCGTGAGTACAAATCAATTGCTGACTTTGTCAGTGGGGCTGAATCAAGAACATACAACCTCCCTTTCAAGTGGGCAGGAACTAACCATGTTGTCTACAATGGCTCACTCTATTTTAACAAGTATCAGAGTAACATCATCATCAAATACAGCTTTGATATGGGGAGAGTACTTGCCCAACGAAGCCTGGAATTTGCTGGTTTTCACAACGTTTACCCTTATACATGGGGTGGGTTCTCTGACATCGACTTAATGGCTGATGAAATTGGGCTGTGGGCTGTGTATGCAACTAACCAGAATGCAGGCAATATTGTCATCAGCCAACTTAACCAAGATACACTGGAGGTGATGAAGAGCTGGAACACTGGCTATCCCAAAAGAAGTGCAGGGGAATCCTTCATGATCTGTGGGACACTGTATGTCACCAACTCCCACTTAACTGGAGCCAAGGTGTATTATTCCTATTCCACCAAAACCTCCACATATGAGTACACGGACATTCCCTTTCATAACCAATACTTTCACATATCCATGCTTGACTACAATGCAAGAGATAGAGCTCTTTATGCCTGGAACAATGGTCACCAGGTCCTATTCAATGTCACCCTTTTCCACATCATTAAGACTGAGGATGACACATAAGCAAATGTAATTTGCTGTCATCAATCTAAACGGTGTCGTTTGTGATCAACTCTATAGGACCCCTTCTGTTTTCTCTTTATTATAGCTTTCATCATTTCTCCAAAGCACTTTTTATTATAAAGTTGGTGTTTCAAAAATCATCTGAACTTGTATAAATTAACCTGTTGGAAACACATCTTAACTTCTTAATTTACAAGGCCTATCATGTCCTTGTCATTAAAAGCACTAAAAGAGCTTAAGTGGCTAAAGTCATACTTTTACAAAAGATTAATGATCTGCCTTATATTAGAGTCAGAGATTAATGGTGGCTTAAATGCATGAATTTTTTTTTTTTGATCTGTCATTTTTTTACTGTGTTTTGCTCCACATCAGAAAATATTTTGGTAGGAATTAGGGGAAAAAACACTTTCCCCTCATTTATTTCTAAAACAGATTTAAAGATCTTATTTATATGAGAAAATAATATTAATCATTTTGCTGTTATACAATTATCTGATGCGGTGCTGTACAGTCATTTTTAAATCTCTTGCTAATACCTTATGGGCAATACGTATTTCTACCATTATAACCACCATTGTGCAATTGTATCTCTTCACTTCTGTGAAAGTAAGTAATATTTTTTATAAAATACACTGAAGTTTAATCTCAGTAATTATTATGGGTCACTTTTCAAGAGTGGTCAAGAAAGAAGTATCTTCTCAACCTACTCCTTTACATAAGCATTATAAACTAAAAAGAAAGCAAGCCAGATCTCTTACAGAGAGTCTTTATTTTACCCCAAGTTTATTGGATCACTGACATGGAATCCTAAAACTGATTCAGTAAGGATGAGCTACTCTGTTCACTCCACTGGAAGCAACCCATATAGTTGCTTGCAAAGATGCAGCTTGGTCACAACTGGACTTGACTCTACTCATTTATTACACATTCAAATTTTGTTCTTATATAATTAAGTATATTAATGTTTTAACTTAAATTTTTACATATAACTGGCAATAATTAACTCTTATGTCAGGATTCTAAAAGTACATGAAGCACACATGAAAACCCTTAAAATTAAATTTTTGTAATGTCATCTAGACTTATAAATTCTAAAGAGCTGTTGGCAAGATTTGTACAAAAGAAAATTGTGGGAAAACTTGGGAGTTGCCCAAGTAGTTTAAATGTTTAAATAATCAATTCAGAACACAAGATGGGAAGACAACCCCTTGTTACCCTGATTCATTGTGTGCAGAAGTGGTGTAACAAAAAAACAGAGCTTTAATAATATTTTATGTTAATAACACCAAAAACATATAATCAATGTATATGAAACATGTCACTGTGTTTAGATGTACTTTCTACATACTTAAGGCAGTTTTATGGAAACCAGTGTGGGCTGGTTTTACAATTTAAAAAGTATATTCTATAATAAACAATATATAACTTAAATTGTTGTAAATGTTTAGTTTCACATATACATAATATCATCATTTCCTTTGTAAAGTAAGGATATAATAAATCAGATAAGGCATTGTATAAAGAAATAATTAAGAGTAATTCATTTCAAATGTCACAAGTAAAATATCATTCTCAAATATCTTACCATCAAAATTTTAGGATGAAAAACTCAATCTTGAAATTGTTAAAATTTAACAATTTTTTTTTTCAACCTACAAAAAGATATTAGCATGATTTAATGAACATTCTGTGTTCTTTTGCAATGCTGTCTTCTCTTTGAAACATTTACGTATGTTCTCTGCTTTTGAGAGAAAATTTAGGGGACTCACTTGTCATTGTAGACACATTACAAAAATATTCAGCCAATATTTTGTACATCAAGAGTTTGTATGAAGAAAGTCAATTTCAGAAATGAATGAATTTTTAGTAGATGGCCTCTAGTGGATATCTGGGTCTCCATTACATTCAAAGAAATAAAGTAATATGATATCGTGTAAATTCAAAACCTGGATGTTCACAGCTTTTTTGTGAGATGTACGGCTTGTAAAGCACTTTATTGTTTTCTATGGAAGAGTTCATCACCATATCCAATTATAGTGTATGTGCTGCTAGAGCAAGCACAGATTTTACTACTGTCACTACAATGGGGGTAATATAGGTTTAAAAGTGTGATTTGCATTAAACACTTAGTTTAAAAGTGTTTCTTAATAAATTATCAGTTTGTGCCTGAAATAAACAAGAACTTACTCTAATCACTGTTTCTTTTTAAATGTCCAACAAATAAATTTTATGAGGGAAACACTATTTTAAAATCATACTTGTTATTCAATCAGTAAAGAAATCCAAGCTCAGAAAGTTTTAATTCTAAGTGAACTGTATAACTGGTATTTTTCTGAATTAACCAGATCATTAACAAACTTCTATGTCATTTAAATAATAATATGATCATGGTCTGACTGTGTTTGTGTGACATTTATTTTTGTGGTCTTGAATCATAATACTTACTACTTGCACATGCACTTATACCTATGCATTCAGAAAATGACAGTGTGTTAGAGCATTACCAATATGTAGAGATAAAAAAGAAAAAGAAAATAAGTGTGCATATGAGTTAAGGTTGTGATAAGATTTATCATGAACTCAAAATCTCTATCTATGGTTCCTATCACCATATTTATAAATTTCATCTTCATAATTCATAGCATTTTCTCTTATGAAATCTTATTTTCATAAAGTCGATTCTTAGTACTATCAAAAAAATAGTCTTCAGATCTGAAAGTACCATCAAAAAAAGTACAAATCTTTCAAACAGAAGAATTATTTTAAAAGCATAAATATAAAATTGTACTTACGTTCATCAACAAATGAAACCTGTTGCTTTTCTACTAAGGTAAATTTTACATTAATCCCTTAGCTTTATTCTCCTTAAACAGATTTTTTTAAAAACCCTGTCTGGTCTCCTTAGCACTCCGGATTACCAAATTTTTTCTGGAAAAGCTAAATCTGAATGCAACTGTCAGCAAAATTAAAAGTATCCCTTCAAGTTAGAACAAATATGAAAAATCATCAGCATTGTATAGTTTCTAAAAGCCAAGCCTTCTAGAAATAGTATATTTTAAAAAAGAATAAAAAATGGCACCCTTTTTGTAGAAACCAACATGATACTGTAAAGCAATTATCCTTCAATTAAAAATAAATAAAATTTTTAAAATGGCATCTTGCTAACTTGACAAGGTAGGTATGATTGTGCACTTTACTAAATGTAAAATCTGAGTTCTTATATAATATAAAATAATGTCAGTTTATAGATAAAGCATATTTTTCCTCTCCATCATCACATGATAAGTGGACCATGAGAAAAGCTACTATAAAGTGGTCTACCTAGCACAATATGAGAGGAACAGTAATCAAAACCTAGATGCTATAGGATGACACAAAGCCTTAATCTCTGACTTCTCATAGCTACAAATAATCATTTCTAGAAAGGCTCAGAGGCAATGCATATCATTCAGTTTAGTGGGCTGTATCTACACTAAAATGTAGACCATTGAATGAGTTGTTTCTAAAATTGAGTAAAATCAGCATAAATCTCTTAGCTGATAGTTTGTCATAATCAGTGACTCTTCAGAAAAGGTCCTGAGCTTAATAAAATGTGTTCTGTTGAATTGTTGAACTTCTACCAGAAAAAACACAATGAAAACATTAGCTTGTGAAGGAAAATCAACTTTATCAAACTTTTCCGTTCCGTTCCGTTCCGTCGCTCACTCGTGTCCGACTCTTTGAGACCCTGTGGACTGTAGCCTACCAGGCTTCTCCGTCCATGGGATTCTCCAGGCAAGAATACTGGAGTGGGTTACCGTTTCCTTCTCCAGGGGATCTTCCCGACCCAGGGATCGAACCCGGGTCTCCCGCATACCAAACTTTTAGTTAACTATAAATGATGAACTCCATTGATGGCAATCTCTTGAACAAAGAGCAGAAAAGTTTACTCTACCACATAACCAATCAGAAGGAAATCCTCCACAAACTGACTTTACCAGGCTGATTTTTTTCTGACTCATACCTGAAAATTATGTGATATCCCTCTTCATCAGGTTTAGAAGACTCTAATCATTTTTGCAGTCTGCCTTGTCTCCTAAATATCAAACTAACAGAAAACATATCCTCTTTGAAGCTCAGTTCACTGATTGCCATATAAGTTTTACAAGTATAAATTATTATTATTGAACATGACTTGAAAATAATATAAAAAGAACATAAATGTGTACCTTGTCAGTACTTTCATAATGATAACCATCTTAAAACATCACTCATAGTTATAGATATGAAGCACTATGGTGAATATGAACACGTTCTCAGGAACAGAGCTGCAAGAAACCTGCTGGTAAATCATACTCATCTATGTAGTTCAGTACCAAGTTACCTCCCTAAGATATTTGTTGTTGTTCAGTTCCTCAGTTACATCCAACACTTTGCAACCACATGGACTGCAGCACACCTGTCTTCCCTGCAGCACACTTGTCTTCCCTGTCTTTCACCATCTCCCAGAGCTTGCTCAAACTCATGTATATTGAGTCAGTGATGCCATCCAACCATCTTATCCTCTGTTGTTCCCTTCTCTTCCTGCTTTCAATCCTCCCAGCATCAGGGTTTTTTCTAATGAGTCAGCTCTTTGCATCAGGTGGCGAAAATATTGGAGCTTCAGTTTCATCATCAGTACTTCCAATGAATATTCAGAGTTGATTTCCCTTAGGATTGACTGTATTGATCTCCTTGTAGTTCAAGGGACTCAAGAGTCTTCTCCAACACCCACAGTTCAAAAGCACCAGTGAATTGGCATTCAGCCATCTTTATGGTCCAAATCTCATATTCGTACATTACTACTGGAAAAACCATAGCTTTGACTATACAGACCTTGGCAGGCAAAGTAATGTCTCTGCTTTTTAATATGCTGTCTAGATTTGTCATAGCCTTTCTTCCAAGGAGCAAGTGATACCAAGGGAACATTTCATGCAAAATACAAAAGTAGGCACAATAAAGGACAGAAATGGTATGAACCTAATAGAAGCAGAAGATATTAAGAAGGGGTAGCAAAAATACATGGAAGAACTATACAAAAAATCTAAATGACATGGATAACCATATTGGTATGATCACTCACCTAGAGCCAGACATCCTAGAATGCAAAGTCAAGCAGGCCTTACGAAGCATCACTATAATCAAAGCTAGTGGAGGTGATAGATTTCCAGCTGAGCTATCTCAAATCCTAAAAGATGATGCTCTTGAGGTGCTACATTCAATATGCCAGCAAATTTGGAAAACTCAGCAGTGGCCATAGGACTGGAAAATGTCAGTTTTCATTGCAATCCCAAAGAAGGGCAATGCCAAAAAATGTTCAAACTACCACATAATTGCACTTTCACATGCTAGCAAGGTCGTACTCAACATCCTCCAAGCTAGGCTTCAAGAATACATGCACTGAGAACTTCCAGATATATAAACTGGATTTAGAAAAAAGCAGAGGAACCAGAGATCAAATTGCCAACATTGATAGATCATAGAAAAAGCTGAGAATTCCAGTGAAACATCTACTTCTGCCTTATTGACTACACCAAAGCCTTTGACAGTGTGGATCACAACAAACTGTGGAAAATTTTTAAAGAGATGGGAATACCAGACTACCTTACCTGCCTCCTGTGAAACCTGTATCCCAGTCAAGAAGCAACAGAACCGAACATGGAACAACAGACTGGTTCAAAATTGGGAAAGGAGTACATCAAGGCTATATACTGTCACACTGTTTATTTAACTTATATTCAGAGTTCATCATGCAAAATGCTGGGCTGGATGAAGCACAAGCTGGAATTAAGACTGCCAGGAGAACTATCAATAACCTCAGATATGTAGATGACACCTCCCTTACGGCTGAAAACAAAGAGGAACTGAAGAGCCTCTTGATGAAGGTCAAAGAAGAGACTGAAAAAGCTGGCTTAAAACTCAACATTCAAAAAACTGAGATCATGGCGAAGAAATTAACATCCTAGTATTAACAGTAATTTTTTTCTTCAGAGGAACTAAGATTAAGTTGATGTTGCAAAGATTAAGTTGTCCCCTTAATCTTGAAAACAAAAACAAAATGCCTCTAATAGGATTTTTTTATAACTGACCCAGATCCAATTATTGCTTTGTGACACAGCCTTCAGAGCACATTCTTGCCTGATCTGAGGGCCATGGTCCTATTATGAGGCCTGTCCTACATCTCCTGGAGTCTGGAGGACATTCTCTTATAATGCTAACACAGCTTTTCAGCAGAACCATTAGAATCTGACTGGAAATGAGCAGAGTTAATATGCTCCATGAAATTTAATTCCTCTTCTGAAATTAACTACCACAGCAACACATAAACAGCAAAAGGAAAGAGTATAACACTTGCCTTGGTCTAGAAGCGACTGTAGTTAAGATGCATGTAATCGACAGTTACGGGAAATAAAAATGATTTTTACTAAAAAAATAACTCGTTTTATAAATATAGACACACACACACACAGAAATAAAGTCATGCTGAGAAGAGAACTGAGGCTCCTTCCTTCAGTGATATTTTGTTTGTTTCCCAAGCTACTTTAGAAGATATTCATTAACTTCCACCCTAATATGAACCAAAATAATAAAAATAAATATCTGTAATATATTTATCAAACTCCATTAGAATTTACTCTTGGAAAATGCAGTATACATTGAAAAAGAAGTTAAACATGTCTTTATATAAGTAATGAATTCTTACACTCAAATGACATTGTTGCTCTTCAGGTAAAGTCTGGCCCAGTAAAGTGGTTAAAATGCATAATTAATTTATTATTAGCTTTTCCTATAATTCTTCCTTAGAAAATGTGGACTAAACAAGTATAACATAAAGAACCTTTCTTCCATTGTACATTGTTTTCTATTTTCCAAGGCTGTTTCATTTCTATTTTAAGGCCTTACAACATCCTTATGGAATAGGGAGGGCAAAATATATCATTCTGATTTCACAGCTGAGTAAACAGGATATTCAGGTTTCAATGTTTATATTTCTTCATAGATATTCCACTGGCACCTCACACTCAATATGTTTCAACCAAAATCCTTATCTTTTCCTTCACTTGTCCCCCAATCTATTTTTCCTCCCTACCACAGTTAATATAAAGAACCCTTCCATCTACAACCCTGCTTTCTACCAACCTTTGTCTCTTTAAACACACCTGCTCCTTCTATTATCAGATATATATGATAATCAAATAAAACCTAATCATATGTAAAATCTAAATCAATGCTATTCCAGAAGTGAAAAATGAGTGCAGTTGCTCAGTCATATCCGACTCTTCGTGACCCCATGGACTGTAGCCTACCAGGCTCCTCCGTCCATGGAATTTTCCAGCAATAATACTGGAGTGGGTTTCCATTTCCTTCTCCAGGAGATCTTCCTGACCCAGGGATTGAACCCAAATCTGCCACATTGTGGGCAGATACTTTACCGTCTGAGCCACCAGGGAAGTCTAAACCTTTGTCTCTTTCAAAACACCTGCTCCTTCTATTATCAGATATCTATGATAAATAAATAAAACCTAATCATATGTAAAATCTAAATCAATGCTATTCCAGATACTGGTCTCAAATATTATCTTCTAATTTGCTGGTTTCACTTATGGTTTCCTCCTCTATTCAATTAACCTTCTAATCTCCATCTCCATGCCCAAAAAGAGATGCCCTGTTTGGAAATACCTCTTTTATCTACTTACCTCTGATTCATTTCCTACAAAATTAATTTTACTTTTTGGTCAAGGGCCACTTTCATCAGCTATGGATTTATAGAATATCCCCTGATCAAGCAATCTCCCCACTTTTCAAGTCATATTAAAGGGTTTTATACGTTTCTTCATAATTCACATTTAAGACTCATCTCTTACTCTCTATTTATCATTCAAAATTCACTTAAAGTAACATAGCTGAAGCTTATAAAATCTCTCAAAGTGCTGATCTCATATTATCAAAATTATCACATCACATCGTAATTATTTGTTTTTTTCAAGTTAGTGTGGACTCCTCAAGTGTAGGGCTTCCCAGGTGGCTCAGTGGTAAAGAATCTGCCAATGAAGGAGCTGCAAGAGACATGGGTTTGGCCCTTGGGTTGGGGAAGATCCCCAGGAAATGGCAACCCACTCTAGTATTCCTGCCTGAAAAATTCCATGGGCAGAGGAGACTGGTGGACTCTAGTCCATGGGTCTGTACAAAGAGTCCAACATGACTGAGCACACACATGCCTCAAACATAGGGACAATGAGTTATAATACTTATATTTCCTAGCACAGTGTCTGACATAGAATAATTCCACAGTAAATCATGAGAAACACTGGGCTGGAAGAAGCACAAGCTAGAATCAAGATTGCCGGGAGAAATATCAATAACCTCAGATATGCAGATGACACCACCCTTATGGCAGAAAGTGAAGAAGAACTAAAGAGCCTCTTGATGAAAGTGAAAGAGGAGAGTGAAAAAGTTGGCTTAAAACTCAACATTCAGAAAACAAAGATCATGACATCTGGTCCCATCACTTCATGGCAAATAGATGGGGAAACAGAGGAAACAGTGGCAGACTTTATTTTGGGGGACTCCAAAATCACTGCAGATGCTGATTGCAGCCAGGAATTTAAAAGATGCTTACTCCTTGGAAGGAAAGTTATGACCAACCTAGATAGCATATTAAAAAGCAGAGACATTACTTTGCCAACAAAGGTCTATCTAGACAAGGCTTTGGTTTTTCCAGTAGTCATGTATGGATATGAGAGTTGGACTATAATGAAAGCTGAGCACCAAAGAATTAATGCTTTTGAACTGTGGTGTTGGAGAAGACTCTTGAGAGTCCCTTGGACTGCAAGGAGATCCAACCAGTCCATCCTAAAGGAGATCAGTCCTGGGTGTTCACTGGAAGGACAGATGTTAAGGCTGAAACTACAAAACTTTGGCCACCTGATGCAAAGAGCTGACTCATTTGAAAAGACCCTGATGCTGGGAAAGATTGAGGGCATGAGGAGAAGGGGCGACAGAGGATGAGATGACTGGATGGCATCACCAACTCAATTGACATGGGTTTGGGTGAACTCCAGGAGTTGGTGATGGACGGGGAAGCCTGGCATGCTGCGGTTCATGGGGTTGCAAAGAGCTGGACACGACTGAGTGACTGATCTGAACTGAAACATTAATAACCAAAGAAGTATAAGACTAAACAACAATGTGATTATCTTCCCATATCTAAAAACATTAAAAACATTGTTCCATTCTCAGAACATCCTAAGAAATTAACTTTTCCAAATTGATTTTATTGAAAATAATTTCCATTTCTTACTAAGGTCATATTCTAAGCATAAATTTAAAGAAGAAAAAACTGAGCTTAATTTACTCTTTGGTTAAACTGGTCTCTCCATAACAGAGTAAATTTCAGAAATAAATTTTATTTCTACAGCAACCACAGTCATTTGCATTATTTCTTGCCTTAAAATTCATCTTTTAAAAGGAAAAAGCCTTTATATTTTCACCCACTCAGCTTCTGGTTCCCTATTTTGCCTTTTTTCTCCTGAAAGTAAGACTTCTCTTAGAAATACATGTCTTGGCAGAACAAACAGGTTTTATCAAAAAGGCATGTGCTAACAGGGCAGGGACGGAGAAGGCAATGGCAAGCCACTCCAGTACTCTTGCCTAGAAAATCCCATGGATGGAGGAGCCTGGTAGGCTGCAGTCCGTGGGGTCGCTAGGGGTCGGACACGACTGAGCGACTTGACTTTCACTTTCACACATTGGAGAAGGAAATGGCAACCCACTCCAGTGTTCTTGCCTGGAGAATCCCAGGGACGGCGGAGCCTGGTGGGCTTCTGTCTATGGGGTCACATAGAGTCGGACACGACTGAAGTGACTTAGCAGCAGCAGCAGCAGCAACAGGGCAGGGAAGAGTGAAACAGTCATCATCCCCGTCTCATGTATTCCCTTTCTTCCTTATGTGTTTTTAGGGGGAGCACAAATAAAGAAATCTGATATTCATTAATCTGTCAATGATTCTAAGTAAATGCACATTCTAAGTAACATTATTGAAGAATGGTTCCTCCTACAGTGCAAGAAACTCTCCCAGAAGGCAGACTATTTGTTCTAAAACTAGATCTAACTGTATGTCTTTAAGTGAGTTTGCTGGCTTCTGCAAATGAGAACACTGGGGTCTATCAGTAGTTTTCAAAAGCATCCCTATAGAGACTGAGGTTTCTAGAGGGATCCCTCAGAATCTACCACAAGTGATAAAAGAACTTAACTGAGGTGGGACAATGAACCACAATCTCCCCATCACCCCACCACCTCCAATGAAAGCAAACTCATTTTACCTACTTTTTAAAATGCTTCTAAGATTTTATTGTCAGAAAACATGTTTTTTCCCCTAAGTATAAAAGCCATTTACCTAGAGGTCCCCCAGTTTTCTTTCAACTCTAACCTTCTCCTAATCAGTAATTCTCAAAGATCAATAACAGCTGTGCACAAACTGGGGCTTGGATACTTGTACATCTCAGACTCAAAAGGAAAACACCATAAGGAAAGGAGAGATAAAAGTGGAAGTTTACTAATTCAGTTTCCAAAAGTTTCCAAGTAGTTTCTACAGAGTTAGCTGTATTATGTTAAAACTAAGACAAAAATTTCATACTGCCCTGTTACTTGACTAAACTAACTAGGGATGTCCAATCCCCCAATAAATCATGGTTTTATCTATTTTACCCATGGATTTTATTTAATCCATGGTTCTTTCTTTTTTGCACTTCTTTTAAGAACTCATCCTATCACATGGCTTCAACTACCTACTTAATGACTTTTAAATCTGTGTCATATCTTCAAATTCAGAATTTCTATCTAAGTGGTACTTATAATACAATTGATCCATTAATAAAAAGGTGGAATATTCATAAATCAACTAATCTTTCTTGAATGATCATCCCTAGGGAATAAAGTAAAATCTCCTTAATACACAATACATTCAACACTCCATCATCCTTAACAAATAAATACTTAGACTTCAGTCCTCGCATTCCCCCTACTCCCCTCTACTCCTTCTACCTATAGCACTATCTATAGTATCTTTCCTATCTGGTCAGTTCTTGCCTGTGTTTCAAAGATTAGATTGTGCTACTTCTAAGAAGCTTTCCTAATTATTTTCTCAGCTCTGTTATTTGCCCCCTTTTTGTGTAGTCATACTACTTGGTACTTGCCTCAATCACAGCACTTTTACTACAAGTATCTGTTTGCTTGTCTGTCTTCCACCCTGGACTGAGTCTCCTGGGGTCACTATATTAATACAGTATTCCCTGGCAAACTGCAAATTATGTTGCTGACTTGACTAGCCACGCCATTATATTTCATCAATAATACCACTATTATTCTAGACATGTTTAACTCTTCCGTCACCCTGATTCTCTACATCCAATCTTTCACTAAAATAAAAAAAAAAAATGTTCTCTTATCTTTCAAAGGATTTTTCTTCCATCTTAAGATTCATCTCAATGTCTCAAGTAATATAAGATCTTACCATATTCTACCTACAAAAACGCCAAATGCTGCTGACGTCTCTCTCTCTCTCCAGCCTCTCCTCACAAAATCTAATCTGCATTCTTCTATCAGGCTCACCTCAATAAAAATTAGCACACACCCCGTTCATTAAGAAATCATGGTTTTCCATTTCCCATTACATCAATTTCAAGCTGCTCTAATTCCTCCTGTCATTTGCACCTTTTTTTCCCAATTATTACCCAATATACTTTTTCTAGTCCAATCATAAAGTTTACTTGCATACTGTAAGCCTTCTTTTCTCTAAACTCATATTCACATTCTCAATGTTTTCATTCCTCTTCTGTAATCAGAATTTTTGCTTATGCCTTTTGGCCAAATGCAAAGCTCACTTAGTCCAAATCATTTCATATAAAGCATCAGTATTAAAATATAAAGAAAAATAGGAGTCAGACAAATCCACAAAGAATTATGTGGGTTTTGTTGCTGCAGGAATATATAGTGATGTCGTGAAATGATTTTCAGGGAAACACTAGGTCACATTTATAAGACATACATAAAACCTTGTCCTTGACTTTACAGTCTAATTAATTACTTTCTCAACCGTGTGTGTGTGCTATTTCATAAGATCAACATTGTCAGAAGCTGACTAAAGATGCTATACAATCTCTTCAAATAAACCGCATATCTGAACCAACATATCACAGCAACTCAAATTGTTGATGTTGCTCTGGAGGAATGACAAATTTTCTAGTGTTTCTAAAAAACAGAACCCCATCTAATGAATCCTCAAAGAGAACTGGACTATTTGTTAAAGAATAAAGAGTTCTGGGCTGTAGTAAAATTTCTCCTTAGGGCCTTTAACCTTCCTGGGGCTTTCTTTAGGCTAATTTTGAAATTTATTATGCCTAATGAAACTTTCTAAAAACCCCAATATTTAAGTTTCACCACAAAAAAATAAATAAAAAGGAGTGGGGGAGGAGGACAGTTAAGACCAGAATGCATGATTATAAAAGGAAGGAAAGAAATCAGGCAATGAGAGAAACTAGAATTAAACTCAGTAATAAAACAGTAAGTTTAGGTCCTACACAAATTGATTCTAAGTTGAGACAATCCATTCCCTCATTCAGCAAATATATATGGTCTCTCTTTATTTCAGGTATACCTATTAAATAAGCTAGGCACTAATTACTGTGGACACTGAAGATAATTAAAGGTAGACTTAGGCACTCGTTCCATGAACTCTGAAGTCCACAGTACTTTACTAGGTGTGCTGTAACTTCCATAAAAGCAGGAGGCAGACATGGGCCACTTTGTTAAATGTTTCTTGATCAAACAGAGCTGCAAGATTCAGTTTCATTTCATTGAAACAGCTTATTTTCTTTAGTTTTCACAGGATGCCAAACAACAAGGAGGCTCCATCATGCTAAGGATCATAGTTGTCTTACTCATGTTTTTATCTGCAGAGCCTAAATTAGTGCCAAGAATATAGTAATATCCCAATAAATAACTGAATGAATCAATCAACCAATAAGTTATTGAAAATAAACAAATATCTCAGTCTGAATTCCAGACTGTGTATCTTACTATTTGATATAGTTTAGTTGGTTATTTCCTCATTAATTTTAGAATTGCTTTGAATTTTTTATATTTATAGTCATAACAAAATAATTGTTTAAACAAAGTGATTAAGTAGCTGATTAAGAGAAACTCCAAGTCTTGAGTCCACAATCAGTTCAGTTCAGTTCAGTCGCTCAGTCGTGTCTGACTCTTTGAGACCCCATGAATCACAGCAGGCCAGGCCTCCCTGTCCATCACCAACTACCGGAGTTCACTCAAACTCATGTCCATCGAGTCGGTGATGCCATCCAGCCATCTCATTCTCTGTGTCCCCGTCTCCTCCCACCCCCAATCCCTCCTAGCATCAGACTCTTTTCCAGTGAGAGTCCACAATAACACAAGCCAAATACTTTAGTTTTATACTGTCAAGAGGTAACAGTGGAACAGAATGCTTATTATAAGAACTTTCTATAGCTATTGCCACTACACTACTAATACCAGACTAACAACAGCAGGAATGATTGATAATATCTGGAAATATTGATACCATCTGTTTGCACTTCTGTGCTCACCTTTTATAAAAATCAAATGCTAGAGACACATATTTCAAATTTTAGGGTTAAATTTCTTATCTTTTCCTTTATTCTTACTTGTGGAGTGATAAACTATTGAGAGAGAAATTTGCTTTCTATAAGAACTGAGGTGCCTTCATTTTTTTCTTTGTCAGATATATTTTTCTTTGTCAGAATTTTAGTATTCTACTTTTCTAGCTAGGCTGTTCAGCCCTTATGTTCTTACAGCTAGTAAGAAATTGGAAATTCCTTATTTTTCCCTAAGAGAGAAAGAGACTCACAATATAAAGTCAGCAGTTCCCTAAAAATCATCAACATCTGTTGCAGTCATAAGTAACTTGCCTTTAGAGTCTCCCCAGAACATCCTGCAGAGCTTTGCCTACACCTACTGTTTCAGCCAGAAAAATGAAATAAATGCCTTGTGAGAGTGATGTAATGGTCTCAGGGAACAGAATCCAGTTGAGTAGAGAAGCATAAAGTTTGCAGTGCTATACACGACACAGGCACCAATTCTGCATAAATTAGATGTCCCTAGCCATTTGCTGATGTTCCAGTTCCATGTAAGTTCTGAGTCCCCTGAATGCCACAGAATGCTGTAGTGTAAAAAGAGAGTAAGGTGTTGAGGGGGGGAGAGTTCAGTTTCAAAAGTTTACCTTTACATATAAATGCTATGTTAACTTTATTGACTTACCAAATTCTTAAACCATATAGGATTTCCAGTTCATGTTGACTCTGTAGATTTTTCTACAATCTAGATCCTCAGACACATTAGGGGTTGTGTCAGCAACTTACAGATATTCAAATCTAGAGTGCAGAATTTAATCCTCAGAATAATCATGTTAAATTTTAATCCCTAGCAGAGATCTACTTCTGCCTTTCATGTTGTTGTCAGGAAGGCTGTGTTAATATAAATTCACTTTTATTGCACAACATCTATAAACTATAAGCTAGTACTGAATCATCTTTCACCAAAGCCTAATGTATTCATCTATGTGAGATACAGGTTTCCTAAGATACACATGTTCAATCTGAGATACAGGTTTCCTAAATATAAGAGATGGTCATGAAACAAGAATTCACAATTCCTGATAAAGTACCTTAGTCAATGTTATTTAAAAATAATAATAATACTCAACAAGGCTGACATTTTGGTTATCAAAAAATGAGAAAGCAAACAAAAAGCATACTCTGGATTATGTTCATACTCATAACTACTTTCATTGTCAGGGTCAAAAGGGGGCCTTGATTACTAAGAATAAACTTTTTCCCTTTCCTGTCTTTCTTGTGTCTAATGGGGAAAAGTGAAAGGGAAAGCAGAAAACTCTGTGTGTCTCTGGAAAGAACTCCCTGAATCCCCAATGCCCCTGTCTAATGATCACAGCCTGTGGTCATGAAGCCTGACATCTTTTTGTCCAAGAAACCTAGGAACATAGGTCACTTCAATCTGATATGACATCACACATCCATTTTCAGACTTCTGACTGCCATTCAGAATGTCCTACAGAATTCAAAATATGTCATAAGCAAAATCCCCTACCTTTCCAACCTCTGCTCTCAATGTTCCCGTCACCTTGATCAAACTCAAACTAGGTTTATGGTACTAGTTTTTAAACCCTGCCTAATGTCTTGGAGAGATATTAGTTAGGTTTTGTGTGATTTTTCATTCTGTTCTTTGGGATCTACCCTCAAAGATCCTGAGTTAGTTATCCTGAAATGGGGCTCAGCAACAATATTGCTTTTAAAGTTTATAATGAGGTCCTAGCACATAATCACTTCTAAACACCTCTGCTCAGTAATATAACCTGATTGAAAAGAAACCTGCTTCTCCCTGAAGGACGTGACTTCCCCTCTCAAAAGAGGGCTATTTCCTCTCCCAGCAGGAAGAGTCTCCCAGGTTAGAATTTCAGATGGGAACTGGTATGAAGGTTAGCTTGGGTACCCTCTGCTCTTCATTGCTACTTATTCTCCCTTCATTCCAATGGTGCCATGACTCAATTTTGAACCTCTTGTCTCCAGGTTTCAACACTTGTTACAGCTCTTTGTAGAATATCTATAGACTCTCAGGTCTCACTCTTATATTTCAGAATTTTGCATCCTGGTTTATCACTCTCTCTAACACTACTACTGCAGATGAATTTCTATTACTGAAGCCCCTCAGTTCCTTGACCTCCTCTTTCTCAGTGGTCCTGAGCCACTTGCTCACATGATCACACCCCAGATAAGAATGCACACAAAAATCGTTTTTCACATGGAAACTTCCTCTCTTCATAAAGTTGGCCTCTTCCTTACTTAAACAGCTGGCTCAGATGGGAAAGAATCTTCCTGCAATGCAGGAAACCCAGGTTTGATCCCTGGGTTGGGAAGATCCTCTGGAGAAGGGAATAGCAACCCACTCCAGTATTCTTATCTGGAGAATTCAATGACAGAGAAGCCTGGTGGGATACGGTCCTTGGGGTCACAGAGAGGACTGAGCGATTAACACTTTCTTAAACAGCACTGTTTTGGTTTTTGTTTTTTAACCAGAAAAGCAACAAGTAATCATTTTGCAAGAAAAAGAACTGGGGAACTGGAGTCATCACATGTCTGGACCAGACTATAAGCCAGATTCCACTGTTACTACTTCAAGATATTAGAATTTTTACATGTTGAATAATTATTGAAAAAACTAAGTCTTTTTTTAGGCTACCCATGTGGTACAGTGGTAAAGAATCCTGCTGCCAGTGGAGAGATACAAGAGACACAGGTTAGATCCCTGGATTGAAAGATCTCTTGGAGTAGGAAATGGCAATCCACTCCAGTATTCTTGCCTGGAAAATTTCATGGACAGAGGAGCGTGGTGGGATACATCATAGGGTCACAAAGAGTCAGACATGACTGAACATGCACACACTTGCCACAGATTAAAATTTTGTCATTAAATTAAGAATCAGATTATGCATTCTTCAATATAAATCCAGCAATATTTTTTTGATCTCTCTTCTATAGAAAATAAAAGCAAAAATGAGTAAGTGGGACCTAATTAAACTTAAAAGCTTTTGCACAGCAAAGTAAAGTATCACCAAATTAAAAGACAGTCTACAGAATGGGAGAAGATATTTAGCAATTACAGGACTGATAAAGGGTTAATAGTCAACATACATAAACAGCTCATACAACTCAACATCAAAAAAAGCCCACCCAATTAAAAAATGAGCAGAAGAACTGAGCAGTTTTCTAAAACGGAAATGCAGAAGGCCAACAGGCACATGAAAAAATGCTCAACATCACTAATCCTCAGGAACATGCAAATCAAAATCACAATAAGATATATTATCTCATATTTGTCGATTCAGCTGTCATTAAAAAGAATGTAAATAACAAATGTAAGCAAGGGTGTGGAAAAAAGAGAACTCTTGTGCACTGTTGGTGGGAGACAGTATGGAGGTTTTTCAAAAAACTAAAAATAGAACTACGATGCGTGTGCGCTAAATCACTTCAGTTGTGTTCGACTCTTTGTGACCCCATGGACTAGAACCTGCCAGGATCCTCTGTTCATGGAATTCTCCAGGCAAGAATACTGGAATGGGTTGCCATCGCCTATACCAGGGGATCTTTCTGACCCTTGGATCAAGCCCATGTTTCATGTCGCCTGCATTGGCACCAGGGCTCTTTACCACTAGCGCTACCTGGGAAGCCCAGAATACCATATGACTCAGCAATTCTACTCTTGGTAAATACATATATATATATATAAAACCCTCAAAGCACTAATTCAGAAACACACATGCACCCCAATATTAACAGTAGCATTATTTACAATTGCCAAGATATGGAAGCAACCTATGTGTCCATCAACAGATGAATGAATAAAGAAGATGTGGCATATATATACACAATGAAATGCCAGTCAACCAATAAAAGAATGAAATTTCGCCATTTGTAGCAACATGAATGAACTTGGAGGGCATCATGCTAAGTGAAATAAGTCAGAAAAAGACAAATACTATATGCTGCTAAGTCACTTCAGTCGTGTCTGACTTATAGTGACCCCAACCTACCAGGCTCCTCCATTCATGGGATTTTCCAGGCAAGAGTACTGGAGTGGGGTGCCATTGCCTTCTCCAAAATACCATATGGCATCACTTATATGAGGAATCTAAAAAATACAACTAACTAGTGAAATAACAAAAAAAGAAGCAGACCCGCAGATATAAAGAACAAATTAATGGCTACCAGTGGGGAAGGGACGGAGAAGGCAATGGTAAGCCACTCCAGTACTCTTGCCTGGAAAATCCCATGGGTGGAGGAGCCTGGAAGGCTGCAGTCTGTGGGGTCGCTAAGGGTCAGACACGACTGAACGACTTCACTTTCACTTTTCACTTTCACACATTGGAGAAGGAAATGGCAACACACTCCAGTGTTCTTGCCTGGAGAATCCCAGGGATGGGGGAGCCTGGTGGGCTTCCGTCTATGGGGTCACACAGAGTCGGACACGACTGAAGTGACTTAGCAGCAGCAGCAGCAGTGAGGAAGGGGGAAGGGCCAATGTAGCGTGAGGGGGTGGGAGGCACAAACTATTGGGTGTAGGATAGACTCAAGAATGTGTTGAACAACACAAGGAATACAACCAACATTTTGTAATAACTGTATATGAAATATAACCATTAAAAATTACATAAAATTTTTAAACTTTTTAAGGAATTAGATTATTATCCTATTTATTATAAACAGGTTTGGTCTATTGTTTACATGTATCATATGCCATAAGGAATATTACTTTAGGCAATTAGTCAATTTTCTATTAAAATAAATGTGTTTCAATCATCATGTTCCACACAGGAATAGGAAAAATGACTTCAATAATTTCAGTTTGCATTTCTATAGCAACTTTCATCTAAGAAGCTCAAAGCACTATTTAATTAAACCTCGAAATACTCCCATGAAGAGGTGTTGTTATTTACATTTGACAAAGGCATAAATGAAGTCACAGAAAGATTAACTCACCTGCCTGTGGATATGTAGTGAGTTAGTACTGGAGGTCAGAATAAACTGAAATCTTGGGCAAGGTTTTCTCTATAGTCTGGATCAACAATCTTAGTATCTGCACTCTTTCCCAAAGTCTCATAAGCTTGACTCTCGCCTTTCACTGGAGCATGGGCCGTTCTAATTCTTCATAAGCTGAGGGAATCTGAAGAACAGACGATTTAAAAACGGTTCTGCTTCTAATTCTTGCTTTCCACTTTCCAGGATGTCATTCCTTCTTTGATTGTATTCTCTTCTGTTTTGACTCAGATACTCTTTATAAACATACCCTCTTTCTTTTTATACATAATTAAGTGGCCTAATCCCAGAAAGCAAGGCTGTTTGCTTTTAATTAAGGAATGAATTGTACATTAAAGTTTCATGGGAAATTTGCAAAATCTCCATCTAATCTCTTAATGAAACGAATCTGATAGCTGTTCTGTTTGCATTAGTCACAGCACATGCTATACATAAATTTAAGAAATGTATTTAGTAAACAGAGTTAAAACATATCAGAAAGTAGCTATTATCCAGGGAATAGATATTTAGATAATTTCAAAGGCCAAAAAGTCCATCATCATATTAAACTATTATAGAAAATCATCTCAACTTTGTGACAAAGCAGTTTCTTACTTTCTAATCTTTCAATTAAGGAGCCTGTAAGTCCTTTTCAAAAATATTTTTAGAAAAATCCATTTAGAAAAAAAAATTATCTTCTAATCTCTAGTCACATAATATATAGATGTTGTGATCATTAAGTATTAGGATATGATATTTCTTACTATTATGAGCTTTCCCAGTGGTTCAGCGGTAAAGAATCTGCCTGCAATGAAGAAAAAAAAAAAAACAGGAGATGCAGGCTCAACCCCTAGGTGGGGAAGATCCCCTGGGGGAGGAAATGGAAACCCACTCCAGTACTCTTGCCTGGAAAATCCCATGGACAGAAGAGCCTGGTGGGCCACAGTCCATAGGGTCGCAAAGAGTAAGACAGGACAGAATTCGCACACACTTAATATTTCTTACTATTTAGTTCAGTTCAGTTCAGTCGCTCAGTTGTGTTTCGCTCTTAGTGACCCCATGGACTGCAGCATGCCAGGTTTCCCTGTCCATCACCAGCTCCCGGAGCTTGCTCAAACTCACATCCATCATGAAGGTGATGCCATCCAACCATCTCATCCTCTGTCATCCCCTTCTCCTCCCACCTTCAGTCTTTCCCAGCACCAGGGTCTTCTCAAATGAGGCACATCAGGTGGCAAAAGTATTGCAGTTTCAGATTCAGCATCAGTCCTTCCAATGAATAATCAAGACTGATTTCCTTTAGGATAGACTGGTTGGATCTCCTTGCAGTCCAAGGGACTCTCAAGAGTCTTTTCCAACACCACAGTTCAAAAGCATAAAAACTTCAGCACTCTTTATAAAGCTTTATAAAGCTTTTTATAAAGCTTTCTTTATAGTCTAACTCTCACATCCATACATGACCACTGGAAAAACCATAGCCTTGACTAGACGGACCTTTATTGGCAAAGCAATGTCTCTGCTTTTTAATAAGTTGTCTAGGTTGGTCATAGTTTTTCTTCCAAGGAGCAAGCATCTTCCAATTTCAAGGCTGCAGTCACCACATGCAGTGATTTTGGAGCCCAAAAAAATAAAGTCTGACACTGTTTCCACTGTTTCCCCATCTATTTCCCATGGAGTGATGGAACCAGATGCCATGATCTTAGTTTTCTGAATGTTGAGCTTCAAGCCAACTTTTTCACTCTCCTCTTTCACTTTCATCAAGAGGCTTTTTAATTCCTCTTCACTTTCTGCCATTAGGGTGGTGTCATCTGCTTATCTGAGGTTATTGATATTTCTCCCGGCAATCTTGATTCCAGCTTGTGCTTCTTCCAGCCCAGCGTTCCTCATGATGTACTCTGCATATAAGTTAAATAAGCAGGGTGACAATATACAACCTTGATGTACTCCTTTTCCTATTTGGAACCAGTCTGTTGTTCCATGTCCAGTTCTATCAGTTTAGGCTGACATAACAGAATATCACAAACTAATCAGCTTAAATAACAGAAGTTTATTTTCTCACAGCTCTGGAGACCAAGATCAAGTCCAAGATCAAGGTGCCAGCAGGGTTGGATTCTGGTGATGCCTCTCTTCTTAGCTAACAGACAGCTGCCTGCTTACCGTGTCCTCACCTGGCCTTTTCTCTGTGCATGCACAGGGGAGAGAGAACTCTGGTTCCTCTTCCTCTTCTAATAAAGACACTAGTCTTATCAGATTAGGGCCCCACCCTTATGACCTCTTTTAACCTTTAAAGACCCCATTTCCCAATATAGTCACATTAGAGGTTAAGACAAGCATAAAAATTTTGAGGGGATATAATTCAGTCCATAACAAATCCATCCATCTTAGTTGATGAAGACAAGACTTGCAGCTATATTCAGGAGACCACTCACACAGGGATAACCCTGATCAAAAGGTCATAATTTAACACTAAAATACACATACATTTAAAATTTTAAAGTCTTCAAAGACTTTAAAGTCTTTATTTCCATGGCTCACTGATAAACTTTAATTCAAGTTCCACATTTTAAACAATTTACTCTCCCACCCAGATCCATTCACCAGAACAATTGCCACTCCAGGCCTAAAATAATACCTTATCTGAAGTCTACTCTTCTTTGAGTATGTTCAAAACACAACTCCATTTCAACTTTCAAAAGGAAGCAATATTATACAGCAGAAATTCCATTCATATTTAAATCGAAAGATCTTAAATTTAGTTTTAGCTCTGATATCAATTCAATGACACTATAGAGTTTCAAGAACTAAATCTAACATCTTCAATTTTACTGTTAAACCTGGATTCAAAGCTATCTATGATTAAGAGGTTGTGAGCACTCTAATATATGTATTTAAAGAATAATGGCTAATTATAATGGTCATATATTTCCAATATATTGAATGATTTAGTCTCATTTAGAAGGATGAAAGGACAGGCAGAAAGACATGGTAATCAAAGGATCCTTATTTAGGCCTCAATAATATACAAAACAAAAAATACCTTAGAAACTTCTAGCAGCTTCTTATTTCTGCTGCTTAAAACACAAAGCTAGCAGTCTGTTTCAGAATAGCCTACATAATTTAAAATGATTATTTGTTAACCTATGAGTTATTTCTTTCTAGAAATGATTTCCCACTTATACTTTTATTTCTCATACACTTTATCTGTTCTAATTCATTTTTTACATACTCCCATTGAAGATTTCACATTGTATCATACACAGTTATTTGTCAGAGTCTTCTTCACATACTGTTCTGTTCAGTTCAGTTCAGTTGCTCAGTCGTGTCTTACTCTTTGCGACCCCATGAATCACAGCACGTCAGGCCTCTCTGTCCATCACCAACTCTCGGAGTTCACTCAAACTCATGTCCATCGAGTTGGTGATGCCATCCAGACATCTCATTCTCTGTCATCCCCTTCTCCTCCGGCCCCCAATCACTCCCAGCATCAGAGTATTTTCCAGTGATCCAACTCATCGCATGAGGTGGCCAAAGTATTGGAGTTTCAGCTTTAGCAGCAGTCCTTCCAATGAACACCCAGGATTGATCTCCTTTAGAATGGACTGGTTGGATCTCCTTGCAGTCCAAGGGACTCTCAAGAGTCTTCTCCAGCACCACAGTTCAAAAGCATCTATTCTTCGGTGATCAGCTTTCTTCACAGTCCAACTCTCACATCCATACATGACCATGGGAAAAACCATAGCCTTGACTAGACGGACCTTTGTTGGCAAAGTAATGTCTCTGCTTTTTAATATACTATCTAGGTTGGTCATAACTTTCCTTCCAAGGAGTAAGCGTCTTTTAATTTCATGGCTGCAATCAGCATCTGCAGTGATTTTGGAGCCCAAACCCCATACTGTAAGCTTCTTAAAAACTAGGATGGTGGGCTTGCCTGTTGGTCCAGTGGCTAAGACTTCATGCCCCCAGTGCAGGAGGTCCGGGCTTGATCCCTGCTTATAGACCCCTGTTTAGGGAACTACACAGATCCCACGATGGTTCAGTTCAGTTCAGTCACTTAGTCGTGTCCAACTCTTTGCCACCCCATGGTCAGTACCATGCCAGGTTTCCCTGTCTATCACCAACTCTCGAAGCCTACTCAAACTCATGTCAATCAAGTCAATGATGCCATCAAACCATCTCATCTTCATCCCATTCTCCTCCTGCCTTCAATCTTTCCTAACATAAGAGTCTTTTGCAATGAATCAGTTCTTTGCATCAGGTGGCAAAAGAACTGGAGTTTCAGCTTCAGCATCAGTCCTTCCAATGAATATACAGGACTGATTTCTTTTAGGATTGACTGGTTGGATCTCCTTGCAGTCCAAGGGACTCTCAAGAGTCTTCTCTAACACCACAGTTCAAAAGCAGCAATGTTTTGGTGCTCAGCTTTCTTTATAGTCCAACTCTCACATCCATACATGACTACTGGGAAAAAACATACCTTTGATTTGATGGAGCTTTGCTGGCAACATAATGTCTCTGCCTTTTAATATGCTATCTAGGTTGGTCATAGCTTTTCTTCCAAGGAGCTGCTGCTAAGTTGCTTCAGTCATGTCCACCTCTGTGCGACCCCATAGAAGGCAGCCCACCAGGCCACCCCATCCCTGGGGGTCTCCAGGCAAGAACACTGGAGTGGGTTGCCATTTCCTTCTCCAATGCATGAATGTGAAAAGTGAAAGTGAAGTTGCTCAGTCGTGTCCGACTCAGCGACCCCATGGACCGCAGCCTACCAGTCTCCTCCGTCCATGGGATTTTCCAGGCAAGAGTACTGGAGTGGGGTGGCATTGCCTTCTCTGCTTCCAAGGAGCAAGTGTATTTTAATTTCATGGCTTCAGTCACCATCTGCAGTGATTTTGGAGCCCAACAAAAATTAAGTCTCTCACCATTTCCATTGTTTCCCTATCTATTTGCCATGGGATGATGGGACTGGGTGCCAAGATCTTAGCTTTCTGAATGTTGAGTTTTAAGCCAATTTTTTCACTCTCCTCTTTCACTTTCATCAAGAGGCTCTTTAGTTCTTTGCTTTCTAAGAGTGGTGTCATTGTGTATCTGAGGTTATGATATTTCTCCTGGCAATCTTGATTCCAGCTTGTGCTTCATCCAGTTCGGCATTTCGCATAATGTATTCTGCATATAAGCTAAATAAGCAGGGTGACAAAAACAGCCTTGACGTACTCCTTTCCCAATTTGGAACCAGTCTGTTGTTCATGTCTCATTCTAACTGTTCATGTCTCATTCTAACTGTTGCTTCTCGACCTGCATACAGATTTCTCAGGAGTCAATTAAGGTAGTCTGGCATTCCCATCTCTTTATGAATTTTCCACAGTTTCTTGTCAGCTACACAGTCAATGGCTTTGGCATAGTCTATAAATCAGAAGTAGATGTTTTTCTGGAACTCTTATGCTTTTTCAATGATCCAATGGATGTTGGCAATATGATCATTGATTCATCTGCCATTTCTAAATGGTTCATGCATTGCTGAAGCCTGGCATGGAGAATTTTGAGCATTACTTTGCTAGCGTGTGAGATAACTGATTGTGTAGTAGTTTGGACATTCTTTGGCATTGCCTTTCTTGGGACTGGAATGAAAACCAGCCTTTTCCAATCCTGTGGCGACTGCTGAGTTTTCCAAATTTGCTGGCATATTGAGTGGCACTATCACAACATCAATTTTTAGGATTTTCAATAGCTCAACTGGAATTCCATCACCTTCACTAGTTTTGTTCGTAGTGATGCTTCCTAAGACCCACTTGACTTTGCATTCCAGGATGTCTGGCTCTAGGTGAATGATCACACCATTGTGATTATCTGAGTCATGAAGATCTTTTTTGTATAGTTCTGTGTATTCTTGCCACCTCTACTTAATATCTTCTGCTTCTATTAAGACCATACCATTTCTGTCCTTTATTGTGCTCATCTTTGCATGAAATGTCCCCTTGGTATCTCTAATTTTCTTGGAGATATCTCTAGTCTTTCCCATTCTATTGTTTTCCCCTATTTCTTTGCATTGATCACTGAGGAAGGCTTTCTTATCTCTACTTACTATTCGTTGGAACTCTGCATTCAAATGGATACATCTTTCCTTTTCTCCTTTACCTTAATCGTCTCTTCTTTTCTCAGATATTTGTAAGGCCTCCTCAGACAACCATTTTGTCTTTTTACATTTCTTTCTATTGGGGATGGTCTTGATCACTGCCTCCTCTACAATGTCTCAAACATCCCTCTATAGTTCTTCAGGCACTCTGCCTATCAGATCTAATCCCTTGAATCTATTTCTCACTTCCATTATATAATCGTAAGGGATTTCATTTAGGGCATACCTGAATGGTCTAGTGGTTTTCCCTACTTTCTCCAATTTCAGTCTGAATTTGGCAAATAAGCAGTTCATGATCAGAGCCAAGGTCAGCTCCTGGTCTTGTTTTTGCTGACTGTATAGAGTTTCTCCATCTTCAGCTGCAAAGAACATAATCAATCTGATTTCAGTATCGACTATCTGGTGATGTCCAGGTGAAGAGTCTATTTGCTATGACTAGTTCTCTCTCTTAGCAAAACTCTGTTACCCTTTGCCCTGCTTCATTTTGTACTCCAAGGCCAAATTTCCTATTATTCCAGGTATCTGTTGACCTTCTTTTACATTCAGTCCCCTATAATGTAAAGGACATCTTTTATGGGTGTTAGTTCTAGAAGGTCTTGTAGGTCTTCATTGAACCATTCAACTTCAGCTTCTTCAGTATTACTGGTCAGCTATAGACTTGGATTACCCTGATATTGAATAGTTTGCCTTGGAAATGAATAGAGATCATTTTGTCATTTTCAAGACTGCATCCAAGTACTGTATTTTGGACTCTTTTTTTGACTATTATGGCTGCTCCATTTCTTCTAAGGGATTCTTGCCCACAGTAGTAGATATAATGGTCATCTGAGTTAAATTCACCCATTCCAGTCCATTTTAGTTCACTGATTCCTAAAATGTCGATGTTCACTCTTGCCATCTCCTGTTTGACCACTTCCAATTTGCCTTGATTCATGGACCTAACATTCTAGGTTCCTATGCAATAGTGCTTTTTACAGCATCAGGCTTTACTTCCATCACCAGTCACATCTACAACTATGTGTTGTTTTTGCTTTGGCTCTGTCTCTTCACTCTTTCAGGAGATACTTCTCCACTGATCTCCTGTAGCATATTGGGCACCTACCGACCTGGGGAGTTCATCTTTCAGTGCCCTTTTTGCCTTTTCATGCTGTTCATTGGGTTCTCAAAGCAAGAATGATGAAGTGCTTTGCCATTCCCTTCTCCAGTGGGCCACATTTTGTCAGAACTCTCCACCATGACCCATCTGTCTTGGGTGACCCTATAGGGCATTGCTTATTGTTTCACTGAGGTAGACAAGGCTATGGTCCATGTGACCAGTTTGATTAATTTTCTGTGATTGTGGTTTTCATTCTGTCTGCCCTCTGAAGGATAAGGATAAGAGGCATATGGAAGCTTCCTGACGGGAGAGACTGACTGCGGTCTTGTTTTGATGGGCGGGCTCATTCTCCATAAATCTTTAATCCAATTTTCTGTTGATGGGCGGGGTTGTGTTTCCTCCCTGTCGTTTGGCCTGAGGTCAAACTATGGTGGAAGTAATGAAGATAATGTCTACCTCCTTCTAAAGGTCCAGTGCCCTGGACCCTGCAACAGGCCACTGCCAACCCAGGCTTCTGCCAGAGACTCTTGTACACTCATGGGTAAGTCTGGGTCAGTCTCTTGTTGGATCACTGCTCCTTTCTCCCACATACCGCAACTAGGTAACCATATGCCACAACTAATAGTTTGCAGGCCACAACTAAAGATCCCACATGCTGCAAGGAAGATCAAAATCCTGTATGCCACAACTAAGGCCCAGAGCAGCCAATAGATAAATAAAAATATGTAAAAAAAAAAAATCTAAGATCAATCCTTCATTTAAATGTTTCCTTGGCAACTGGCATAGGATCAAGAACATGGTATGACTCAAAATATCTGTTTAAACATGAGAATATTCCTCCAAAATTCCAAAGAATAATTTCACTTCCCCAGATGCTTCAAGTTTTTATTCTTGAATATATTTCTATATACACTACTGAGGATTGTATTATAAAATATTCAAATTCCCACTACTTTTTAATTAACATTTCTGTCCTTTAGAACTCCATAGAATTCAGGTTAGCTACTGTCTAAATCAGGAGTCTCCATGAGTCATTTGTAAAGTGTTCAGGCTCATAAATTAGTGTATAAGTAAAAATCATAACACTGCTTAGAGAGTAGTACCTGTTGGAGATATGGAATTTTGAGATGTTAAAAACTATATTATCACTGATCTGTGGAAGTATTATTTTCAGAATTCACCTACTACCAGAGTATTTTCCATTTTCCTGTCAAAAGCTATCAGAAAGCTAAAGGAAAACATATTCAGACAGGCCATCTTAAAAGACATGAGAGCCAATCGTCTGCCTCCTCTTAAAAAAATTATAATATTTATGTCCATTTTTGAGAATACAGAATTTCTAAGAGGACATTGTAATTTATCACTGATAGTTTTTTTGTACTAGAATAATCTGATTATGTTCCCAATAAAGTAGGCCAAATCAATGAAATAGTCTTAGATTGTAGCTGAAAGCAATTTTTAAGAAAATATATACATTTAAAAGACTTTACACACATAAGTACTATAGTGGTAGATAGTCTTTGGTCACATTCTATGCCTAAGGAAATGATGCTCATGTAGGTCCCAGTGAGGAAACCCCCAGTTCACAAAGTGTGGCCTCCCTTCAATCACCGTCACATGGCAACGTGTCACAAAGGTAAATTCTTGGCCCTTCTCCCTAGAACTACTGAATCAAAAACTCTGGGTTAAAGCCTAGTAATCTGTGTTTTTACAAGTCCCCCATATCATTCATGGAGAAGGCAATGGCAACCCACTCCAGTGTTCTTGCCTGGAGAATCCAAGGGACGGGGGAGCCTGGTGGGCTGCCTTCTATGGGGTCGCACAATGTCGGACATGACTGAAGCGACTTAGCAGCAGCAGCAGCATATCATTCAATTTAGACTTAAACCTTAGAACAACTGATCTAAGCTTACAGAATTAGTTGATGGTAAACCCTTGGTTTCAGATGGCTTTAGTCCCATCTTTGCTTCAAGAACCTCGATTCTGACCTTGATGCAATAAAGGAAGATTTACTGATGACGTTAATAATAAGTTTGGAAGCAATGCTAAATCTTCTGTTAAACTCACTTCTGATGGTATCTACTTTCTTAGCTAAAACCTATCTTGAGTACATTTTTGTTCACTGTGATGGGTACAAAGAGATCTGATTTAAAATCCTGAGTTCTCATCACTGCATTTTTTAAACCAAATTCTTTATAAATCATTTTCATGTGCTTATTTTCAAATTGTACTCTAACTCTCTCCAGCTGCCTCATTCTCTTTCTGCTGTTTTCACTTTATCTCTTCTTCTCTGGCTTATTTTTATTAATCGTGATCATTGCTTACACCTGCTCTAGCCCAACTTATCTTAGTGAATGAATTTTAATGCCAAGTTGTTTAGATAGAATTTGAAACTGCAAAGGAGATTTATAGTTCAGGGAGCATCATTTGGAGAAGGCCCTAATTTATCTTCACAGTTATGTAAAATTTAGATCTCCTATGTCTGTAAAAACCGCCTGGAAGCAGCAGCTATTGTATTTCACAGGCTAGTCTGTACCAGTGATTTACACCAGACTCTAAGACATCAAGCACTCTTTTCCTCACCTTTTCCCCCCAGGAACAATTTGAATATTTTACTAAAAGAAAGAAAGGAAAATTAAGTTAGACTATCACAAATGTAAACACAATCAGAATGTCCTTCCATATTAGGAAACTGTGTCCATCACCAGGAAAACTGAAGCAAGCTACCCTTTCCATCTCTGTAAATAAGATACTTTGTTGCCCCTTAAAATAAGTAAAGTCTACAGCATATTCTTTTTGGGACTATCCTCAGAAACTATAACTGTGGCCATTTTTAAAATTCTTTTCAAAGATATCAACTGAGAACAGAATCATAGCTGAAGAGTTGCTGTGTGGTCATGATTCCAGCAAGCCCAGTTGAATCAGCCAGGCAGCCCTTGCTGCCTACTGAGCTATGTCAGTCATGCCCACTTTCCCCACCACATTTGCCTTTATGCCACACACGGTCATGTAAGTCAGAAGGCAGAGGATTCAGCCAAAAGCCCTGTCAAATTCAAGTGCTGGTTCTACTAGTCACCAGCCAGAGGACACTGCATAAGATACATGCTGCTGCTGCTGCTAAGTCATTTCAGTCGTGTCCGACTCTGTGCGACCCCATAGATGGCAGCCCACGAGGCTCCCCTGTCCCTGGGATTCTCCAGGCAAGAACATTGGAGTGGGTTGCCATTTCCTTCTCCAATGCCAGAAAGTGAAAAGTGAAAGTGAAGTCACTCAGTCGTGTCCGACTCTTAGCGATCCCATGGACTGCAGCCTACCAGGCTCCTCCATCCATGGGATTTTCCAGGCAAGAGTACTGGAGTGGGGTGGGATTGCCTTCTCCAGCATAAGACACATAAACATCAAAATTCAATCCTCCCAGCTGTAAGTGACAAGCCTGATGTGGCCATTCTTCCCATAAGGAAATATAATGATAAAATTAGGATCAGTGGTTCTCAAACGAAGCTAAATATGATCCCTGGAGTATGTTTTGAAATGTATGGAAACATTTTTGGTTATAGCAACTGAGAAGGGAGAAAGGACTGTGGATCTAGTAGACAGAGGCAAGGGGTGCTGCTAAACATCTTACATGCCAACAAAGAATTATCTGGCCCAAACAGTCAATAGTGCCAAGCTTGAGAAATTCTGGATGAGATGCTTTGTAAATTAAAAACACAGTGAATATTGATTGTGTATCAGGCCCTGTCTTAGAAACCAGGTAGTGTTCTCAAGTTAAACCTAAATGCGCAGAGATGAGACACTAAGGTTCAACATACTTCCATCAACCCAAAAGGACTCAGTTTATTTCTTTGGCTTTCCAATGCTGTATTCAGTGCCTCCAATATATTGAATAGCAATATCTGCTATACACGTTTTGCTTGCAAACTTAACTGGTGCAGTAAAAACAAATTGCAAAGATCCCTTAAAAACTGCCAATGTTAATTTTGTGTCACCAGTATCCCCCATGTCAGACTTCACCATAGATATTCAGGGGCTAATAATCTGGTTTACTGTCTTCAGCAGCATTTATGACAATGATATAGATGTAACAGATATAGTGAATAAACATTCCAGAATCACTGTATGATGATACCATTCATTTTTCTGAATCATCAAAAAAAAAAGGACTGAATGATGTATCAAAGCTTAATCATAATCAATAATGAAAATAATATTTTACACTGATGGAGTTCTTATAATATGCCAGTCACACTCATTTGATCTTCACAACTAACCTTGACCCCATTTTATATGTAAGGAAACTGAGGCACTTAGAGATTAGGTAAGTTTCCCAAAGTCATACAGCTAATTAGTGTCAGAACTCAAGATAATACGGCTCTAGAGTCCACAAGTTGTATCTACCACACTATTTATCAGTGGCACCTAGAAGCAGCTAAATCCATATCATACAGGAAAGCACAACTATGGAAGAAATTCAGTACAAGTAGAATTAGTAAATAAGTTCAATGCGGGAAAATATTAAAATGAAATAGTGTCCACTTGATTGACAGTTGCCCTCAAAAGAAGGTGCTGACACATTTAGGCCAAGTCATAATTGAAGTTGTAGCCTTTAAAAAACTGGGGCCATTGGTTCTGATCAAGCTGTTTACATGGCCAAGTCTATGACCTTGCTTTTGTCTAATGTATGCTCACTGCAGGTGACATTTTAGTAGATTTCTGAAGGAGAAATAGCTACTTTCACTTTGCTCCTATATACTGTGCAAAATGGTCCATCACCTCTGGTTCCTTCAATAGGAAGCAGCAAAGGCAAACAGAGGAGAAACCCTCACCTGCATAGAAAGAGGTCAGTAAGCAGACAGTGTAAACCAACAAGCTGTGCAGACCTGGGGCCTCCAGGGCAACCTCAGTAATTGCTTCATCTGCTTTCCTGATTTCCCCCTTACTTTTGAAAAACATGATTGGATGTGATGCAAGTCCTTCACTATAAAGCAGGTTCTCTTCCACAGAAACATACCCATGTTTCTTTCCTTTGACCTAAAATTGTACAGGAGTTCAGCTTAGCATCTAGAACTTTGAAAATAAAGTCAAAGAGAATAGCCTCCTGGTAAAGAAACACTGGACTTCACTAAACCAGATGTTTCGCCTGCTGAAATCATGTAAAGTCAATTGTTTCACTCTGGTCATAAAATTCATTTAAAACAACTCTGTCTTTTTAAAAAATTTGCTGAGCGTATAGAAAATAGCTTGATTCATTCATGCACAAAAATCTCATTTTAACAGTATTTATGACATGGCTCATTGACTAATCCTTCAAAATACAGCTATGAACAACAACAAAAAACTTTTCATACATCACATAATTAGCCCATAAAACAGATGTTCATTTTTCACACAATATGAACATTCTTAAAAAAAATCACTTTATTTCATTTAACTCTAACATACTCAATAGATGTGCATTTTATAATATCAAATTAAAATCTTACCCAGAATGTTAGCAAAAACTTGAAAACTTCAAAAAATTGAATAGTCAAGTGTTTTAATCTTTGAAAGCCAAATATTTTAATCTTTGAAAGAAGAGGAACAGCTTAATTTGCTAAAGTCACTAGAGATTAAAATTCATCTGCTCCTTAAGTCGTAATCATAGGTAAGAAATAAATGTGCATTATGGTGACTTGAAACTTTTGGACATTTTTATATAAACAAGCCTGCCTTTCTCCTCATAAAGAACATACGGGGTACCTATTCAGAAGTCATTTGTTCCAGTTAAACACTGAGAGAGCACTGATGAGAGAACTTCAATAATTCCTTGATAATCACCAACACTGGCAGAAGCAAGACGTAAATCCTTGTCTCTTAGAAGTCTCAATTCCATTACTATTATATTAAACCCCCTGTTCCTCAGTGCCCAATAATATGGTTTTAACTTCCTTGCCAAGAAATGAGAGCATTGGGCAATAATCTTATTAAATTATTTTTATCTTAACAATTATCTTTTATTTTTCTATCTTTTGTGAAAATATTCTTTTTAAATTATGGTGATAAAAAATGGCACTGTTTGTATTTCTGAAAGATCTTTCCAATTATCAGTCTGAACTTCCTCTGTTGCATATATCTAAAACCTAACTCAAACTGATTTAAGCTAAAAAGAGAATTTATGGCTTCAAGTGATGTTAAAAAAAGTAATTCCTGGTTGTGAAGTTCAGATTTGGCTTATTCCAGGATTCAAATGATGTTTCTAGGACTTGATTTCTCTTTATCTCTCAGCTCTGCTTTGGTTTGCTTTTGCTTTTGTTTTAAGCACAAAATTAGCTCTTTAATTTTTTTCTAATATACACGTGTGGTGGCAGATTTTTTTTAATTAAGGTAACTTTGGTTTGTAATATTAAATAAGATTCAGGTGTACAACATAATAATTCAACTTCTGTATACACTACAGCATGCTCACCACCAAAAGTCTAGTTACCATCTGTCATCATACAGTTGACTCTAACCATTTGAACCCTTGTCCCCATCCTCCTCTGGCAGCCCATCAATTTGTTCACTGTATCTATTTGCTTTTGTTCATTTACTGTTTATTTTAATATTCCACATATGTATAAATCATATGGTATTTTTCTTTTTCCATCTGATTTATTTCATATCATAAAACCTGCTTTGATTTTTAAAGGCTTTATTTGCAGATATCAGATGGCCTCAAAAGACTCAAGCTTACATCATCTTGACTGCTAACCCTACTAGTGGAATGAAATACGCTCTCTCCTACTATTTCCAGAAAAGTCTTACTGGGTTATGGTTAAGTCACATGACTAACCTCAAATCAATCATTTGAGCCAAAGGATACAGTACTCCAATAGTCTATTTGTCCATCCATAAATCCAGAGATAGAATCAGATCCTTATGAACAACACAGTAATCATGAGGAAGGTATGATCCCCTAATGAAATCAAGGTGCTGTTAGCAAAGAGAAAGTGTACAGCTTCAAGTTAAGCGAAAACATCGGTTATCCACTTAGTCCTGCCAAAATAATAGTGACAATATGTTTCCTAACGTTTGAAAAAAAAAATTATAACTCCCTCAAATTTTAAAGGCTAGAAATTCCCATCATAGACTTGTTGTTGTTCAGTTACTCAGTCATGTCCGACTCTTTGAGACCCCGTGGACTGCAGCACTCCAGGCTTCCCTGTCCTTCACCATCTCCTAGAGCTTGCTCAAATTCATGTCTATTGAATAAATGATACCATCCGACAACTTTGTCCCCTGTCATCCCCTTTTTCTTCTGCCCTCAATCTTTCCCAGCATCAGAGTCTTTTCTAACCCCTAATAACCAGAAAACTTTTATGATACCTACCAAGTACTCACACGAGAATCTTTGGAAGTCAAAGCAAATAGTTCAAAACTGGCAACTTTTTCAACATCTCAAAATTCAGCTTTTCTTCACTCACAGCCAAACATGTCAGTTAAATTCCCCATCCCAAAATTTTGAAATACAAAGATAACCCAGCTACCAAAATCACTTTCTATAAGTAAAATTTTAATTTATTCCTACAAACAATGAGAAAATAAAAAAGAGATGAATATTCAGACATCTGCCAGCTCTACTGCTAAGTCAGACGCTGCTTAAGGTGAGCAAAGAGACCCCAGTTAGAGATCTGGTACTGTCTGAAACTTATAGGTTTTCTGTGTTTGGAAAGTTTAAAAAAGTTTTAGAGTTATGATACAGAAGGAAAACGCAACCCACTCCAGTATCCTTGCCTGGAAAATCTCATGGACAGAGGAGCCTGGTGGGCTGCAGTCCATGGGGTCACAAAGAGTCGGGCATGACTGAGCGACTTGACTAACACTTGAGAAAGGAGCAATACTCTTTTTTCAAAAAGAAAAATTATGTTCATAACTGAAATTTAGTCAAAGAATTTTCTGGTATATTAACTCTTGGAAAAGAAGCCAGGTTAACTTTCAAGTAATTCCATCATTTTCTATAGACTGCTTCAAGCTCTTGTGTATTCCTAAAGATTGCAGACTTTGGATCATCAATTGAAATTTCAAAATCTTTTGAAAGGGTCCAGTAGGGTTTATATAATTGAAAATATAATCTGTTGATTATAGTATTTTCACAGTATCAAAAAATTTAAAATACAAATGCTTCATGTAAAAGATCTAATATAAACAGGATCTATTGATCTTCCTATGGATAATGTCCCCTCCATGGATCACAACCTTGCTGTGGCAAAGAGGCATGTGTAACTCAATGAAGCTATGAGTCATTTCATGCAAGCCCACCCAAGACAGATGTGTCATAGTGAAGATTTTTGACAAAATGTGGCCCACTGGAGAAGGAAATGGCAACCCACTCCAATATTATTGCCTGGAGAACCCCACAAACAGCATGAAAAGGCAAAAAGATATGATGCCTGAAGATGAACTCCCCCCACGCCAAGGTCAGAAGGTGTTCAATATGCTACTGGGGAAGAGTGGAGGGCAGTTACTAATAGCTCCAATAAAAATGAAGCAGCTGGGTCAAAGCAGAAATGACTCTCAGCTACAGATGTGCCAGGGGTGGGGAGTGGAGTGAAAGAAAAGTCCAATGCTATAAAGAACAATACTGCATAACCTGGAATGTTGGGTCCATGAATCAAAGTACATTGAACATGGTCAAGCAGGAGATGGCGAGAATGAACATCAGAATTTTAGGAATCAGTGAACTGAAAGAGATAGGAATGGGCAAATTTAATTAAGATGAACCTTATATCTACTACTGTGGGTAAGAATCCCTTAGAAGAAATGGAGTCACCCTCATAGTCAACAAGAGTCTGAAATGCAGTACTTAGGTGCAATCACAAAAACAACAGAAAGATCTTGGTTTGTTTCGAAGGCAAAACATTCACCATCACAGTAATCCAAGTCTGTGCCCCAACCACTAATGCTGAAGAAGTTGCAATTGACCGGTGCACAGAGTCGGACACGACTGAAGTGACTTAGCAGCAGCAGCAGCATGAAAATATACAACAACTTTTAGAACTGACACACACACACACACAAAAAAGTCCTTTTCATCACAGGGAATTGGAATGCAAAAGTAGGAAGTCAAGAAATATTTGGAGTAACAGGCAAGTTTGGTTTTGGAGTTCAAATTGAGGTAGGCAAAGGCTAATAGAGTATTGTCAAGAGAACAAGCTGGTCATAACTAACACCCTTTTCCAACAACACAAGACATGACTCTAAACATGGACATCACCAAATGGTTAATTCTGAAGTCACATTGATTATATCCTTTGCAGTCAAAGATGGAAAAGCTCAATAAAGTTAGTAAAAACAAGACGGAGCTGATTGTGGCTCAGATCATGAGCTCCTTATTACAAAATTCAGGATTAAATAGAAGAAAGTATGGAAAACTACTAGAACATTCAGGTATGACCTAAATTAAATCCCTTATGATTACACAGTGGAGGTGACAAGTAGATTCCAGGAATTAGACCTGGAAGATAGAGTGCCTGAAGAACCATGGATGGAGGTTCATAACATTGTATAGGATGCAGTGACCAAAATCATCCCAAAGAAAGAGAAATGCAAGAAGGCAAAGGGGTTTTTGCAAAGCCTCCTGAGGAGGCTTTACAAGTACTTAAGGAAAGACGAGAAACCAAAGGCAAGGAAGAAAGGGAAAGATGAACCCAAGTGAATGCATAGTTCCAGAGAAGAGATAAGAAGGTCTTAAATTAATAATGCAAAGAAATGGAAGAAAAGAATAGAAAGGGAAAGGCTAGAGGTCTCCTCAAGAAAATTGAAGATATCAAGAGAACATTTTATGCAAGGATGAGCAAGATAAAGAACAGAAACTCTAAGGACCTAACAGGCAGAAGAGATTAAGAAGAGGTGGCAAGAATACACAGAAAACTGTACCAGAAAGGACTTAATGATCCAGATAACCAGAATGGTGTAGTAGCTCACCTAGAGCCAGACATCCTGGAGTGTGAAGTGGGCCTTAGGAATCATTACTATGAACAAAGCCAGTGGACGTGACAGAATTCCAGCTGAGCTATTTCAAATCTTAAAAGATGATGCTGTGAAAGTGCTGTACTCAGTATGTCAGCAAATTTGGAAAACTCAGCAGTGGCCACAGGACTGGAAAAGGTCAGTTTTCATTCCAGTTACAAAGAAGGGCAAGGCCAAAGAATGTTCAAACTACTAAACAATTGCACTCATTTCACATTGTATTAATAGTAAGGTTATGCTCAAAATCATTCAAGCTAGGTTTCAGCAGCTCGTGAAGAAAGAAATTCCAGATGTACAAGCTAGGTACAGAAAAGAAAGGAACCAGAAATCAAATTGCCAACATTCAACAGACCACAGAGAATGCAAGGGAGTTCCAGAAAATCATTTACATCTGTTTCACTGACTATGCTAAAGCCTTTGACTGTGTGGATCACAACAAACTGTGGAAAATTCTTCAAGAGATGGGAGTACTAGACCACCTTACTTGCCTCTTGAGAAACCTATATGTGGGTCAAAAAGCAACAGTTAAAACTGGACATGGAACAATGAACTGGTTCTAAATTTGGAAAGGAGTATATAAAGGATGTATATTATCAATCTGCTTATTTAACTGGATGTATATTGTCAATCTGCTTATTTAACTTCTATGCAGAGTACATTATGCAAAATTCCAGGCTGGATGAAGCATAAGCGGGAATCAAGATTTCCAGAAGAAATAACAACCTCAGATATGCAGATGACACCACTCTAATGATAAAACTGAAGAGGAACTAAAGAGCCTCTTGATGAGGATGAAAGAAGAGAGTGGAAAAGCTGGTTTGAAACTCAACAAGAAAAACAAGTAAGATTGCATCTGGTCCCATTATTTCATGGTAAATAGAAGGGTAAAAAAGTGGAAGCAGTAACAGATTTTACTTTCTTGGGCTCCAAAACCACTGTGGATGGTGACTACAGTCATGTAATTAAAAGACGCTTGCTCCTTGGAAGAAAAGGAATGACAAATCTAGACAGTATATTTAAAAGCAGAAACCTCGCTTTGTCAACAAATGACTGTATAGCCAAAGCTATGGTTTTTCCAGTAGTCATGTACAGATGTGAGAGCTGGACCATAATAAAGGCTGAGCACTGAAGAATTGATGCTTTCGAACTGTGGTGCTGGAGAAGACTCTTGAGAGTCCCTTGACTGAAAGGCGATCAAATCAGTCAATTGATCAAAGGAAATCAACCCTGAATATTCATTGGAAGGACTGGTGCTGAAGCTCCAATCCTTTGGCCACCTGTTGCAAAGAGCCGACTCACTGGAAAATACCCTGATCCTGGGAAAGACAGAATGCAAAAGGAGAAGGGGGTGGAAGAGGATGAGATCGTTAGATAGCATCACCAACATAATAGACACGAATTTGAACAAACTCTGAGAGAATGGAGGACAGAGGAATCTGACATGCTACAGTCCATGGGGTTACAGAGTCAGACACAACTAAGCAACTGAACAATCAGTGGATAATAACTGATTATCCAACAAAGTAACTGTTGGAGACTGAAAGTTTGGACACTGACATCCGCTATGGCTCCTAAAGTTAACATTGGGCCAGAGGTTCGTGACATTGTACAGGAGACAGGGACCAAGACCATCCCCATGGAAAAGAAATGCAAAAGAGCGAAATGGCTGTCTGAGGAGGCCTTACAAATAGCTGTAAAAAGAAGAGAGGCGAAAAGCAAAGGAGAAAAGGAAAGATATAAGCATCTGAATGCAGAGTTCCAAAGAATAGCAAGGAGAGATAAGAAAGCCTTCCTCAGTGATCAATGCAAAGAAATAGAGGAAAACAACAGAATAGGAAAAACAAGAGACCTCTTCAAGAAAATTAGAGATTCCAAGGGAACTTTTCATGCAAAGATGGGCTCGATAAAGGACAGAAATGGTATGGACCTAACAGAAGCAGAAGATATTAAGAAGAGGTGGCAGGAATACACAGAAGAACTGTACAAAAAAGATCTTCACGACCAAGATAGTCACGATAATGTGATCACTGACCTAGAGCCAGACATCTTGGAATGTGAAGTCAAGTGGGCCTTAGAAAGCATCACTACGAACAAAGCTAGTGGTGGTGATGGAATTCCAGTTGAGCTATTTCAAGTCTTGAAAGATGATGCTGTGAAAGTGCTGCACTCAATATGCCAGCAGATTTGGAAAACTCAGCAGTGGCCACAGGACTGGAAGAGGTCAGTCTTCATTCCAATCCCAAAGAAAGGCAATGCCAAAGAATGCTCAAACTACCGCACAATTGCACTCATCTCACACGCTAGTAAAGTCATGCTCAAAATTCTCCAAGCCAGGCTTCAGCAGTATGTAAACCGTGAACTCCCAGATGTTCAAGCAGGTTTTAGAAAAGGCAGAGGCACCAGAGATCAAATTGCCAACATCCGCTGGATCATGGAGAAAGCAAGAGAGTTTCAGAAAAACATCTATTTCTGCTTCATTGACTATGCCAAAGCCTTTGACTGTGTGGATCACAATAAACTGTGGAACATTCTGAAAGAGATGGGAATCCCAGACCACCTGACCTGCCTCTTGAGAAACCTGTATGCAGGTCAGGAAGCAACAGTTAGAACCGGTCATGGAACAACAGACTGGTTCCAAATAGGAAAAGGAGTGCGTCAAGGTTGTATATTGTCACCTTGCTTATTTAACTTATATGCAGAGTACATCATGAGGAACGCTGGGCTGGAAGAAGCACAAGCTGGAATCAAGATTGCTGGGAGAAATATCAATAACCTCAGATATGCAGATGACACTACCCTTATGGCAGAAAGTGAAGAGGAACTCAAAAGCCTCTTGATGAAAGTGAAAGAGGAGAGTGAAAAGGTTGGCTTGAAGCTCAACATTCAGAAAACAAAGATCATGGCATCTGGTCCCATCACTTCATGGGAAATAGATGGAAAAACAGTGGAAACAGTGTCAGACTTTGTTTTTTTGGGCTCCAAAATCACTGCAGATGCTGATTGCAGCCATGAAATTAAAAGACGCTTGCTCCTTGGAAGAAAAGTTATGACCAACCTTGATAGTATATTAAAAAGCAGAGACATTACTTTGCCGACCAAGGTCCGTCTAGTCAAGGCAATGGTTTTTCCCGTGGTCATGTATGGATGTGAGAGTTGGACTGTGAAGAAAGCTGATCGCCGAAGAATCGATGCTTTTGAACTGTGGTGTTGGAGAAGACTCTTGAGAGTCCCTTATACTGCAAGGAGATCCAACCAGTCCATTCTAAAGGAGATCAATCCTGGATGTTCATTGGAGGGACTGATGCTAAAGCTGAAACTCCAATACTTTGGCCACCTCATGAGACGAGTTGACTCACTGGAAAAGACTCTGATGCTGGGAAAGGTTGGGGGCGGGAGGAGAAGGGGACGACGGAGAATGAGATGGCTGGATGGCATCACCGACTCTGTGGACATGAGTTTGAGTGTACTCCGGGAGTTGGTGATGGACAGGGAGGCCTGGCGTGCTGTGATTCATGGGGTCGCGGAGAGTCGGACACGACTGAGCGACTGAACTGAACTGAACTGAACTGAATTTCATTGGAGGGATTGATGCTAAAGCTGAAACTGCAATACTTTGGCCACCTCATGCGGCGAGTTGACTCACTGGAAAAGACTCTGATGCTGGGAAAGGTTGGGGGCGGGAGGAGAAGGGGACGACGGAGAATGAGATGGCGGGATGGCATCACCAACTCTGTGGACATGAGTTTGAGTGAACTCCGGGAGTTGGTGATGGACAGGGAGGCCTGGCGTGCTGTGATTCATGGGGTCGCAGAGAGTCGGACACGACTGAGCGACTGAACTGAACTGAACTGAATTTCATTCAATGAAAACTATTTAAATGACTACTTCATAGATGCTATTCACTCATTTCTGGAGAAGGAAATGGCAACCCACTCCAGTATTCTTGCCTAGAGAAACTTATGGACAGAGGGCTACAGTCCAAAGGATTGCAAAGAGTCAGACACAACTGAAGCAACTTAGCACACATTCACCATTTCCTATGTAATCACTAGATATTTGGCTTCTATTACTACCAATCTACAGAAAGAAGACAAATTAAAGGGTCTTTTCTCAGTTCTCATTCTTCTTGACACTTTTCAATATCTTTTTTTTTTTTACTATATTTTAACTCTGACAGCTCTCCTTTCCTTTATGCAAATACTCTATCCTAGTTTCCTCTTACGTTTAGAATAGCTTCTCCACTGTGCTCCTTTTTACCTTTCCCTAACTGTGAATAAACTTAAATAAGCTGATATCTTTCTAATACATTTCCAATACATATGTATCTTTCTAATATGTATTAAATGCTTTGCAAATCATTTAAGTCATAAGTAGGATCTCAGATTTGAATGTGTCATCAATATATGGAATATAGTTGATGATTAGTAACTGATAAAAATACAGCAATTAATTAAATACTATAAAAAATAAACATAAGCCTCAATTTAGTATTGGGAGACCAGAAAGGGAGCTCTCAAACCACGTGACAATAACAAATCCCAACAAGAAGAAAGACTCCCCTTCTATTCTGGCAAGAACTCAGCCAATGATAAGCCAGGAACTCATGGTTTACTGTAACCCTCCCAGCTTCCTTTTCCCTCTATAAAAGTAACTCTCTTCACCTTGTTGTGCAGGGACTCTCCTGAAGCTTGCCACAGTTGCAGACCCCAAACTGTGATTCTCTGCTGATCCTGAATACACTCATCTTTGCTGGAGAAAGATCTGACAGTCTATTTGTTTGAGGTCAATATTCTGGTGACCTGTACAGGAACCAGAGAAGACTCCCAGTGGTTCAGGGGCCAGTGAGCAAACAAGTGCAATACCCACAATTGAGCCCATTGTCCCTCACTGCTTTTTTCATTGACCCTGGAGTTTGAAGGAATGACGTTCTTCTGAATCCCAGCTCACACCCTCTTTCCATTTTAAGCTCTCCTGGCTTTATTCAGGATATATTTATGCAAGTATTCTTTTGACACTCTGCTTGGATTTAGAGATCAGACTGTTTTATTGAAACTGGCTAGCCCTCACCCTATTTCCTGTGAAACACTGCCTCTCCTGAAAGTGCCTAAGTCTTCCAGCTACTCCTTTGGTAACAGAGGTTGTTTCTCCAAAACACTACTGAGTTTTGAAGTCTTTAGCCTATTACTCTAGAAGGGTTATATTTTGAAAACTGGCTATTAAAAAAAAAATAAATAAAAGCTTTTGTTCTGGCTCCTCCTGGACCAAGCTGCCTCCATAAGACTTGGCTGATATTCGCTTACAAGCTGTTTGGATTAAGCCTTTAGTGCTATAAGCTGTTTAAGCGTTTGAAAATTATCCTTTGCTCTAGAGGAAAAACTAGGAACTGGAACCACAGTTATCTAAGTATTTTGAGGGTATCCACCTTACAAGGACTCCAGCCAATTTCATGTTTAAAAAACATAGTCTTTCTTCATGCACATTTCTAACTAAATGGACTGAACTGACCAAAGGCAATTTAGAGTATCAATGGCCATTATGGGGAACTTGTTAAGTCTCCTAAATTTACTTTCCTTAAAACTAAATTGGACTGCAACATGCAACAGCTCAAAAGTTTACAGAACTGAGTGAAATGCTTATTTCAATACTCTAGAGAAGCCACCTCTAAGGAAGATCACCAAATTCTAAGTCTTCAACTCCAGCAAATGAAGGTTCCTAACAAAACCAAAGCCTCCTAGTTTCTCCTGTTACTGCAAAGAGTCAGGGAAAAGAGATCATCACAAATTTAATAACTTTACATACCTTCAACCTTCTAACCAGCCTTTCCAATGCCCTTCCAGTTCTCCAAAATGGGGCTCTGCAGAGCTACAAGGGCCTTTACCAATCCCTTCTCTTAATCAACCAAAGAAACATTTCTCCAGATGGGGAATAACTCTTCCAGTTCTAACTAGCACCAGAACCAAACTCTTGAGATTCAACCCCACGACTGTACAGCAGAGCATGCCTCGGAGTACCGGAACAGTTCAGATAGTGGGGATCTATCTCAAAACAAACCTCAAGAGGTTCCTGTGTCTAAATCTATTCTTTGGGAGGTGGCCCTAAGATGGCGGAGGGATAGGCTGGGGAGACCACTTTCTCCCCCACAAATCCATTGAAAGAATATTTGAGCTCTGAACAAATTCCACAAAACAACTTCTGAATGCTGGTAGAGGACATAAGGCACCCACAAAGGCAGCCCATTGTCTTTGAAAGGTGGTAGGACAAAATATAAAAGATAAAAAGAGAGACAAAAGAGGTAAGGATGGAGATCCTTCCCAGGAAGGGAGTCTTAAAAGAGAAGGTTCCAAACACCAGGAAGTAATCTCACCAGCGGGTCTGTGGGGAGTTTTGGAATCTCAGAGGGCAACATAACAGGGAAGAAAAATAAATAAATAAATAAAACCCACTGATTATGCGCCTAATGGCAACTCCCACCGCTCACATCCACCACCAGCAAGTGGGGGCTGAACAGGGAGGCGCAGGCTGTATTGCTTAGGGTAACGACCAGGCTTGAAGGCCCTGAGGGCAATCTGAGGGAACTAACCTGAGATAGCAACCCAAACTGGGGTATAGCCAGAGAGAGAGAGGAAAAAAGAGAGAGAAAACTAACCCATGAAAAGCCATAACCTAAGGCACGGCCAGGCCCACACACAGAACAAAGGACTGAGCGATTACCAGAGGAGAGCTAGCCAGCTGCGGACTGGCCCATCCCCTGCTGGAGACAGGGAGGCAGGCGGGGCCAGCCAGAGTCTGAAAGGGGCAATCTCAGCCCCAGAGAGGCATCCTCTACCAAACTGCAAGTAGGCTCCCAGTTGCTAACCAAGACTTCCTGGGATTCTGGACAGTTGACATCCACTGGGAGGGTCGCAGCCAGAGATCAGCTCCCCAGAAGAGATACACAGCACAACTGAGACAGGCGTTCCCACTGCCACCCAGGAAACCGAGCGGCTGGGACCGGGGAGGTGATAAGACACACTCCCCACCTGGGGTGTCTGCGCTCGCTAAGCACCTGGTTGCCTGAGCAGCTCGGACCTGGGAAGGGCACAAAGCACAGGCCCAACGGAGCCTGAGCATTTGTGGAGTACCCGAGAACCTGAACCTGAGCAGCTTTGACCTGGGAAGTGCACACATCCCAGGGCCCATCTCAGACAGTTCCCCAGCAGAGCAACCTACAACCTGAGAAGTGTAGACTGGGAAAGCCCACACACCGTGAGTGGGAACAAACCCAGTGTGGCCGAGACACTGCGAGCACTCCCCACACACACCAGTGATATTTGTTTGCAGTGTTCCTCCCTCCCTACAGCACGACTGAGCAAGTGAGCCTGAATAAGTGACCACCTTCGTCCCCTTGTGTCAGAGCAGAAATTAGACACTGAAGAGACCAGCAAACAGAAGAAGCTAAAATAGAGGGAACCACTTTGGAAGTGACAGGTGCAACAGATTAAAACCCTGTAGTTAACACCAACTACATTGGAAGGGGCCTATAGATCTTGAGAAATATAAGCTGGATCAGGAACTATTTGAAACTGAACTGACCCCACACGGCCCACAACAGCTCCAGAGAAATGCCTAGATATATTTTTACTATTATCATTTTTAAATTTAAATGTTTTAAAAATTTTAAGTCTTCTATTACTCCTTTAATTTTCATTTTTATAACCTACTATTACCTTGCAAAAAAAGACCCTATTTTTAAAGCAAACTTCATATATATTTTTTATAATTTTTGTGACTTTGTTTTGTTTTTTTAATATTATATTTTTGAGAGTCTAAACTCTAGATTTTTAATCTTTGCTTTTTGGTATTTGCTATCAATTTTGTACCTTTAAGAACCCAATCTTCAGTATCCATTTTTATTTGGGAGTGTGATTACTGGCTTGATTCCTCTCTCCCCCTTTTGACTCTCCCTTTTCTCCACCAGGTTGCCTCTATCTCCTCTCTCCCTCTTCTCTTCTCTACCCAACTCTGTGAATCTCTTTGTGTGTTCCGGGCTGTGGCGAACACTTCAGTTCAGTCGCTCAGTCATGTCCGACTCTTTGCAACCCTATGATGAATCACAGCACGCCAGGCCTCCTTGTCCATCACCAACTCCCAGAGTTCACTCAAACTCATGTCCATCGAGTCAGTGATGCCATCCAGCCATCTCATTCTCTGCCGTCCCCTTCTCCTCCTGCCCCCAATCCCTCCCAGCATCAGAGTTTTTCCAGTGAGTCAACTCGTCGCATGAGGTGGCTAAAGTATTGGAGTTTCAGCTTTAGCAGCAGTCCTTCCAATGAACACCCAGGATTGATCTCCTTTAGAATGGACTGGTTGGATCTCCTTGCAGTCCAAGGGACTCTCAAGAGTCTTCTCCAACACCACAGTTCAAAAGCATCAATTCTTCGGTGATCAACTTTCTTCACAGCCTAACTCTCACATCTATACATGACCACTGGAAAAACCATAGCCTTGACTAGACAGACCTTTGTAGGCAAAGTAATGTCTCTAATTTTTAATATGCTATCTAGGTTGGTCATAACTTTCCTTCCAAGGAGTAAGCGTCTTTTAATTTCCTGGCTGCAATCAGCATCCACACGGATTTTGGAGTCCAAAAAAATGAAGTCTGACAATGTTTCCAGTTTCCCCATCTATTTCCCATGAAGTGATGGGACCAGATGCCATGATCTTCGTTTTCTGAATGTTGAACTTCAAGCCAACCTTTTCACTCTCATCTGCGTATCTGAGGTTATTGATGTTTCTCCCAGCAATCTTGATTCCAGCTTGTGCTTCTTTCAGCCCAGCATTCTTCATGATGTACTCTGCATATAAGTTAAATAAGCAGAGTGACAATATACAACCTTGACGTACTCCTTTTCCTATTTGGAACCAGTCTGTTGTTCCATGTCCAGTTCTGACTGTTGCTTCCTGACCTGCATACAGGTTTCTCAAGAGGCAGGTCAGGTGGTCTGGTATTCCTATCTCTTTCAGAATTTTCCACAGTTTATTGTGATCCACACAGTCAAAGACTTTGACATAGTCAATGAAGCAGAACACTTAGGGAACTGATTACTGGCTGGATCTGTCTCTCTTCTTTTGATTCCCCCCTCTATCCTCCTGGCCACCTCTGTCTCCTTCCTCCCTCTTTTCTTCTCTGAGTAACTCCATGAACCTTTCTGAGGGGTCCAGACTGAGGAGAGCACAGAGGGAAGTGATTACTAGCTTTATTGCTCTCTCCCCTTTTGATTCCCCCTATTCTCCTCCTGGTCACCTCTATCTCCCTCCTCCTTCTTCTCTTCTCCATGTAACTCTGTGAACATCTCCGGGTGTCCCTCACTGTGGAGAGGCTTTTCATCATTAAACCAAGATGCTTTATCATTGGTGCTGTATAGATGGAGAAGTCTTGAGGCTACTGTAAGATTAAGACTGAAAAGGAGAGGCAGGAGGCTTAAGTCCAAAACCAGAGAACACCAGAGAACTCCTGACTCCAGGGAACACTAATTGATAAGAGCTCATCCAAAAGCCTCCATACCTACACTGAAACCAAGGACCACCCAAGAGTCAATCAGTTCCAGAGCAAGACTTACTATGCAAATTCCCCAGCAATGCAGGAACATAGCCCTGAGCTTCAATACACAGGCTGCCCAAAGTCACACCAAACCTATAGACATCTCAAAACTCATTAGTGGACACTTCATTGCACTCCAGAGAGAAGAAATCCAGCTCCACTCACCAGAACAATGACGCAAGCTTCCCTAACCAGGAAACTTTGACAAGCCACCCGTCCAATCACACCCACAGCAAGGACCCTGAACAATAAAGAGGAACCACAAACTGCCAGAATACAGAAAGAAAACCCCAAACACAGCAATCTAAACAAGATGAAAAGGCAGAGAAATACTCAGCAGGTAAAGGAACATGACAAATGCCCACCAAACCAAACAAAAGAGGAGGAGATAAGGAGTCTACCTGAGAAAGAATTAAGAATAATGATTGTAAAAATGATTCAAAATCTTGAAAACAAAATGAGTTACAGATAAATATCCTGGAGACAAGGACCGAGAAGATTCAAGAAATGTTTAACAAAGACCTAGAAAAGATAAAAAAGAGTCAATCAATAATGAATAATGCAATAAATTAGATAAAAAATACTCTGGAGGGAACCAACAGTATAACAATGGAGGCAGAAGTAAGAATAAGTGAAGTAGAAGATAGAATGGTAGAAACAAATGAAGCAGATAGGAAAAAAGAAAAAGAATTAAAAGAAATGAGGACAACCTCAGAGACCTCTGGGACAATGTTAAATGCCCCAACATTCGAATCATAGGAGTCCCAGATAAAGAAAACAAAAAGAAAGGCCATGAGAAAATACTTGAGGAGATAATAGTTGAAAATTTCCCTAAAATAGGGAAGGAAATAGTCACCCAAGTCCAAGAAACCCAGAGAGTCCCAAACAGGATAAACCAAAGGTGAAACACCCCAAGACACATATTAATCAAATTTAAAAAAAGATCAAACACAAAGAACAAATATTCAAAGCAGCAAGGGAAAAACATCAAATTACACATGTTATCCTTATGGATTCCCAAAAGGATAACAGCTGATCTTTCAATAGAAACTCTTCAGGCAAGAAGGGAATGGCAGGATATACTTAAAGTGATGAAAGAGAAAAATCTACAACCCAGATTACTATACCCAGCAAGTATCTCATTCAAATATGAAGGAGAAATCAAAAGCTTCTCAGACAAGCAAAAGCTGAGAGACCACCAAACCAGCTCTTCAACAAATGCTAAAGGATCTTCTCTAGACAGGAAACACAGAAAGGTTGTATAAACTTGAACCCAAATCAACAAAGTAAATGGCAATGGGATCATACTTATCAATAATTACCTTAAATGTAAATAGATTGAATGCCCCAACCAAAAGACAAAGACTGGCTGAATGGATACAAAAACAAGACCCCCATATATGTTGTCTACAAGAGACCCACCTCAAAACAAGGGACACATACAGATTGAAAGTGAAGTGCTGGAAAAAGATATTCCACACAGAGACCAAAAGAAAGCAGGAGTAGCGATACTCATATCAGATAAAATAGACTTTAAAATAAAGGCAGTGAAAAGAGACAAAGAAGGAAACTACATAATGATCAAAGGATCAATCCAAGAAGAAGATATAACAATTATAAATATATATGCACCCAACAAAGGAGCACTGAAATATGTAAGATAAATGCTAACAAGTATGAAAGGGGAAATTAACAATAACACAATAATAGTGGGAGACTTTAATACCCCACTCACACCTATGGATAGATCAACTAAACAGAAAATTAACAAAGAAATACAAACTTTAAATGATACAATGGACCAGTTAGACCTAATAGATCTCTATAGGACATTTCACCCCAAAACAATGAATTTCACCTTTTACCAAGTGCACATGGAACCTTCTCCAGGATAGAACACATCCTGGGCCATAAATCTAGCCTTGGTAAATTCAAAAAAATTAAAATCATTCCAAGCATCTTTTCTGGCCACAATGCAGTAAGATCAGATGTCAATTACAGGAGAAAAACTATTAAAAATTCCAACATATGGAGGCTGAACAACACACTTCTGAATAACCAATGAGTCACAGAAGAAATCAAAAAAGAAATCAAAATATGCATAGATATGAATGAAAATGAAAACACAACAACCCAAAACCTGTGGGACACTGTAAAAACAGTGCTAAGGGGAAGGTTCATAGCAATACAGGCTTACCTCAAGAAACAAGAGAAAAGTCAAATAAATAACCTATCTCTACACCTAAAGCAACTAGAAAAGGAAGAAATTAAGAACCCCAGGTTTAGTAGAAGGAAAGAAGTCTTAAAAATTAGAGAAGAAATAAATGTAAAAGAAATAGAAGACACCATAGCAAAAATCAACAAGCTAAAAGCTGGTTCTTTGAGATGATAAATAAAATAGAAAAACCATTAGCCAGACTCATCAAGAAACAAAGGGAGAATAATCAAATCAACAAAAATCAAAATGAAAATGGAGAAATCACAACAGACAACAGAGAAATACAAAGGATCATAAAAGACTATCAACAACTATACGCCAATACAATGGACAACTTGGAAGAAATAAACAAATTCTTGAAAAAGTATAACTCCCCAAAACTGAACCAGGAAGAAAAAGAGAATTTTAACAGACCCACCACAAGCACAGAAATTGAAACTGTAATCAGAAATCTTTCAGCAAACAAAAGCCCAGGACCAGGCTTCACAGCTGAATGGTACCTAAAATGTAGAGAAGAGCTAATACCTATCCTACTCAAACTCTTCCAGAAAATCGCAGAGGAAGGTAAACTTCCAACCTCATTCTATGAGGCCACCACCACCCTAATACCAGAACCAGACAAAGATGCCACAAAAAAAGAAAACTACAGGCCAATATCACTGATGAACATAGATGAAAAAATCTGTAACAAAATTCTAGCAAACAGAATCCACCAACATATTAAAAAGACCATACATCATGATCAAGTGGGCTTTATCCCAGGGATACAAGGATTCTTCAATATCCACAAATCAATCAAAGTGATACACCACGTTAACAAATTGAAAGATAAAAACCATATGATTATCTCAATATATGCAGAAAAATCTTTTGACAAAATTGACATCCATTTATGATAAAAACCCTCCAGAAAGCAGAAATAGAAGGAACATACCTCAAAATAATATATATATATATGACAAACCTACAGCAAACATTATCTTCAATGGTGAAAAACTGAAAGCATTTCCCCTAAAGTCAGGAACAAGACAAGGCTGCCCACTCTCAGCACTACTATTCAACATAGTTTTGGCCACAGCAATCAGCGCAGAAAAAGACATAAAAGGAATCCAGATTGGAAAAAAAGTAAAACTCTCAGTATTTGCAGATGACATGATCCTCTACATAGAAAGCCCTAAAGACTCTAGCAGAAAATTTCTAGAGCTAATCAATGAATATAGTAAAGTTGTAGGATATAAAATGAACACAGAGAAATCCCTTGCATTCCTATACACTAACAATGAGAAAACAGAGAAATTAAGGAAACAATTCCATTCACCATTGCAATGAAAAGATAAAATACTTAGGAATATATTTATCTAAAGAAAAAAAAAAGACCTATATAAGAAAACTATAAAACACTGATGAAAGAAATCAAAGAGGACACAGATAGAGAAATATACCATGTTCATGGATTGAAAGAATCAATATAGTGAAAACGAGTATACTATCCAAAGCAATCTATAGATTCAATGCAATCCTTATCAAACTACCAACGGTATTTTTCACAGAGCTAGAACAAATAATTTCACAATTTGTATGGAAATACAAAAAACCTCGAATAGCCAAAGTGATCTTGAGAAAGAAGAATGGAACTGGAGGAATCAACCTGTCTGATTTCAGGCTATACCACAAAGCAACAGTCATCAAGATAGTATGGTACTGGCACAAAGATAGAAATATAGATCAATGGAAAAAAATAGAAAGCCCAGAGATAAATCCTCACACCTATGGACACCTTATCTTTGACGAAGGAGGCAAGAAAATACAATGGAGAAAAGATAATCTCTTTAACAAGTGGTGCTGGGAAAACTGGTCAACCACTTGTAAAAGAATGAAACAAGAACATTTTCTAACACCATACACAAAAATAAACTCAAAATGGATTAAAGATCTAAACGTAAGATCAGAAACTATAAAACTCCTAGAGGAAAACACAGGCAAAACACTCTCCGACATAAATCACAGCAGGATCCTCTATGATTCACCTCCCATAGTAATGGAAATAAAAGCAAAAATAAACAAATGGGACCTAGTTAAAATTAAAAGCTTTTGGATAACAAAGGAAACTATAAGCAAGGTGAAAAGACAGCCTTCAGAATGGGAGAAAATAATAGCAAATGAAGCAACTGACAAGGAATTAATCTCAAAAATATACAAGCAACTCCTGCAGCTCAGTTCCAGAAAAATAAACAACCCAATCAAAAAAATGGGCCAAGGAACTAAACAGACATTTCTCCAAAGAAGTCATACAGATGGCTAACAAACACATGAAAAGATCAACATCCCTCATTATCAGAGAACTGCAAATCAAAATCACAATGAGGTACCATCTCATGCTGGTCAGAATGCCTGCTATCCAAAAGCCTACAAGCAATAAATGCTGGAGAGGGTATGGAGAAAAGGGAACCCTCTTACACTGTTGGTGGGAATGCAAACTAGTACAGCCACTATGAAGAACAGTGTGGAGATTCTTTAAAAAACTGGAAATAGAACTGCCATATGACCCAGCAATCCTATTGCTGGGTGGGCATACACAATGAGGAAACCAGAATTGAAAGAGACACATGTACTCCAATGTTCATTGCAGCACTGTTTATAATAGCCAGGTCATGGAAGCAACCTATATGTCCATCGGCAGATGAATGAATAAGAAAGCTGTGGTACACATAAACAATGAAATATTACTCAGCCATTAAAAATAATACATTTGAATCAGTTCTAATGAGGTGGATGAAACTAGAGCCTATTATAGAGTGAAGTAAGCCAGAAAGAAAAACACCAATACAGTATACTAATGCATATATATGGAATTTAGAAAGATGGTAACAATAACCCTATATGTGAGACAGCAAAATAGTACAGATGTATACAACAGTCTTTTGGACTCTGTGGGAGAGGGCGAGGGTGGGATGATTTGAGAGAATAGCATTGAAACATGTATATTATCATATGTGAAACAGATCGCCAGTCCAGGTTCAATGCATGAGACAGGGTGCTCAGGGCTGGTGCACTGGGATGACCCAGAGGATGGAATGGGGAGGGATCTGGGATGGGGGTTCAGGATGGGGAACACACATACACTCATGGCTGATTCATGTCAATGTATGGCAAAACCAGTACAATATTGTAATTAGCCTCCAATTTAAATAAATACATTTTTTTAAAAAAATCTATTCTTTCATTTAGGCCATTTGATACACACACACTCTTTTCTTTTTACTTCTTCTGTCCCAATCCATTTATTAGACAGAGACTTAGAGAATTATCAAGCCAGATTTTGTTTTTCTCTCAGAAGGGGAAAATATTGATAATTCTAGAATTTAAGAGTGTTTATCAATGTAGCCCACCAGGAGAATTAAAAAGCAGAGACATTACTTTGCCAACCAAGGTCCGTCTAGTCAAGGCTATGGTTTTTCCCGTGGTCATGTATGGATGTGAGAGTTGGACTGTGAAGAAAGCTGAGCGCCGAAGAATTGATGCTTTTGAACTGTGGTGCTACAGAAGACTCTTGAGAGTCCCTTGGACTGCAAGGAAATCCTACCAGTCCATTCTAAGGGAGATCAATCCTGGGTGTTCATTGGAAGGACTGATGCTAAAGTTGAAACTCCAATACTTTGGCCACCTCATGCGACGAGTTGACTCACTGGAAAAGAGTCTGATGCTAGGAGGGATTGGGGGTAGGAGGAGACGGGGACAACAGAGAATGAGATGGCTGGATGGCATCACCGACTCAATGGACATGAGTTTGAGTGAACTCCGGGAGTTGGTGATGGACAGGGAGGCCTGGCGTGCTGTGGTTCATGGGGTCGCAAAGAGTCAGACATGACTAAGCGACTGAACTGAACTGAACTTGACATATTTGAATCAGCTCTGATGGTCCTAGAGCTGAAGCTGACGCTGGAAACACTGATCAATTTGCCCTATCGAATTAGCTATCACTTTCCTTATGGGTGAAATCCAACTGATGCTGGTAAAATTCACAATGTACCACCTATCAAAATTCAAATAAACCCCTTAAAGCTTCTTCCCAGAATTAGCCAATACCCTACAAGGAAAGAAGCCCTTCAAGGCATTAAGTCCATAATAGAAGATGACAAGAAGCAAGGCCTGATTACACCTTCTTTGAGCCCTTGTGACTACCATTTTATCAGTGAGAAACCTTAAGGCCAAGGGTAAATGTTTGACCAGGACCTCTGAATAAACGACTGTTACTCCTCGACACCATTATTTTTAACCCTCATACACTACTAACATTCATTTTCACTGGAAGCAAATTGTTCACTTTAATTACTTCAAGCAGTGCATTTAGTATTCCAGTTGATGAAGCTAGCCAATACCTTTTTCCCTTCACTTGAAAAGTACAACCTTCCACCTAGACAGTAATGACTTCGAGTTATACTGATTCCTTATTTATTGCAAATCCTGAAAGTTGATCTGGATGGTATCAAGTTCCTGAGAGGTTCTACTCTGTTGGATGATTCGCTTCATCATACGTAGATGATTCGCTTTTTTGCTTTCCTTCTCAAGCCTTGTAACAGAAAGGAGGCATCCACTTGTCAAAGTGTCTAGCCTTAACAGATATAAGGTATTCAAAGGAAAATTACAGTTTTCCAAAACCCAAATTCTAAATTTATGGCAACTAATATCAGAAATGGAGAAGGCAATGGCAAGCCACTCCAATACTATTGCCTAGAAAATCCCATGGATGGAGGAGCCTGGTAGGCTGCAGTCCATGGAGTCACTAAGAGTCAGACCCGACTGAGCAACTTCACTTTCACTTTTCACTTTGACATATTGGAGAAGGAAATGGCAACCCACTCCAGTGTTCTTGCCTGGAGATTCCCAGGGACAGGGGAGCCTGGTGGGCTTCTGTCTATGGGGTCACACAGAGTCGGACACGACTGAAGTGACTTAGCAGCAGCAGCAGCAATATCAGAAAAAAAGTTATATCTAGATCCAGATAGACTTCGTGGTGTTCTAAGTTTCCCCAAACCCAAAAGAAAGTGCCAAGCGCAAGGTTTTCTCTGCCAAAATTGGCTTGTAAAATTCTCTTATTGCCAAACCTCTATGTTATACTAAACAAGAACAACCCTAATCTAATTTCATGGGCAGAACCTGACAACACAGCAATCAAGGCTTTAAAGGATAGCTTGATGAACCCACTGCCCTTGGACATCCCAATTATCAGATTTTCTTTTTAGTTTTCTTTTTACTTTCTTTTTACTTCCTTTATATATAAAGGAAGAGAATGGTCATTGGGTACTCACCCAAAAATATGGAGATCATCACCAATCCATAGGGTATTAAAGCCAGCAACTGAACTCAACATGTGCTAACGCCCTTGCCTTAGAACCATTATGACCACTGTCCTTTTCGCTAATGCCATGGAGAAAATAATTGTTGGGTTGCCTTTAACCATTTTTGTACCTCATGTAGTAGAGGCTCTCTAGAATTCTCATCACATTTAACATTTCTCAGCCAGCCACCTCACCTCCTATGAAATACTTTTGTTAACTGCTCCTCACATAACTCTTTTGCATTGTAACAACTTGGCTATTCTCTCCATCTGATTCAGTCCTTCTTTACTGCTTCATGTTAATGGACCACCTCCTGACTCCTCTCAGTGATCTACAGGAAATTCTATAGGGTAATGTTAACTTCTCATGGTTCACTGATGGTTCTTATTTAAAAGGTGACAATGGTAAATACTGAATTAACTATGCCATTACAACACTTTCTGGTGTTGTTGAGGCAGCATGTTGTTGAGCATCACCTATGGCTACTTCAGTACAACAGACTGAATTATTCACTCTTACAGGGGCTTATACTTTAAGCCAAGGACAAAATTGCCAATATTTATAATGATAGCAGATACATTTTTGGAGTTGCTCATGATTTTGGAAAGTTGTGGAAGCAATATGATTTTCTTACTTCCAGTGGAAATAAAATTTAAGATGGCCCCTATATTCAGGAATAATTAATACTTTTACCTGCAACTCAAGCTATTATTAAGACTGGGGCATTCTCAACTTGACTCTTTGGAAGCTAAGGGAAATCACCTTGCTGATATTCCTACAGGAATGTTATTATTTTCTTTTCTCATTTTTTAAGTCTTTATTATTTGTTACAATACTCCTTCTGCTTTATGTCCTGGTTTTTGGGCCATGAGGCATGCGGGATCTTAGCTCTGAACCAGGGATTGAACCTGAATCCCCTGCATTGGACGGCAAAATCTTAATTGCCTTCCAGGGAAGTTCCAGGGATGCAATCCTTAAAAGAGACAAAAATTAGTCAAACCTGTCTCATGGTCCAAAGGGATATTTCCCCAAATTATAATTTAGAAAAACTGGACTGAAAAAAAAAAAAGAAAAGAAAAACAAGATTAAAAATTCAACAATTGCTGGTTTGATAAAAAGAGAAAGCTCTAGTTCGAAACAACCAAGCTATTTTTTTTTTTTTACCAGGGGCTCTCAGATTCTCACTCCTCACCATTGTACATGCATTAAACTATGGCCAGTTTTAACAAAACTTTCACTGTGCATACCATGCTTAATCCTCTGGTGTTAGTCAAACACACTAACACATTATTGAGACTCAACTGGCAAAACTGGTGGAGGTCCTCCAAATACCTTGATCAAAAGCATTGTTTCTGATCCTTTTAAATCTCAGATCCACCCCTTCTGAAACTCATAAACTCTCACCTCTGAAGATAGTCACAAGATGCCCAGGGCACTTGGTTCCTGTTTCTTTTGAACCACTACTGATAAAAGGGAAAATACTTCAATGGTGCAAAAGGCTAACTGCTTCTATTTAAAAATTACCATGTTTTGGTAGAGCAGTCTTTTTACAATATACCCTTGAGAGTTAAAAACCTTAAGCATCACACCCTGCAATCTGGAGATGTTGACAACCAGAAAAGATACCTCCAGAAGGACTCTGTCCAATCTCTCCGGAAAGGCCCCTATTAGCCAAACCTGTGTGGCCAAGTTCCAAGGAACACTCTTGTATTCACATGACACACCTGAAGAAAGTACCAAACCCTGATTGGACCTGTACATCATTTGGTCACATGAAAGTAAATATTTCCCAGAATTGAAGTAGACAGCTTTGGATGACATTGCTTTCCCATGATATTCCAACTAGACCTGTTAATGTTTGTTGCCAAGCTTTTGATAATGACATAACATGTCCGATTACTTTCAATGTTTATGATCTTGACAACACATGAACTTTAGAAAAAAGTACCTTAGAGTTTTCCCTCCTACCCCTCCTTGTTACTCAATGTGACCTTAATAGGTTTCCAATCTATGCACTTTTCCTCCAATATGAAGCAGTCTACCCAGGAAAGGCTTTTTCTGACACCAAAGGACAAAAGGTCGCTGAAGTTAGAAAACCTGACTCTTGATCAGAGATACTTTCAGAGAAGGACTGTGATCGAAAGGGGAAAATATAAAAATTTAGTAAAGAGAAACCCCAATTAAATAGAACTGGGAGACCAGAAAGGGGCAGTTCTCATGACCTGAAAGAGTAGCAGAACCCACAAGGAAGGAGAAAAGTGCCTCTTCTTTCCTGGCAAGAACTCAACCCATGAAAAGTCACTGACTCTTTGTTTACTATACACAGCCCTCCCAACTTCCCTTTCCTCTGTATAAAAGCATTCTCCTTCCCATGCCCCATAGGGACTTGCATTGCCTTGCCATAGCTGCGGATCCCAAATCGCAATTCTCTGCCAATTACAAATAAACCCATCTTTGTTGGAGAAACATCTGGCAATCTATTTGTTTCAGGTCAATACTAATTAATTATGTGAGAGTTCAATATAGGCCTTAGCAACATCTATTCCTTCCAGTTGAGTTTACAGAGTCTAGAAACAGCAATGAGTCATTTCCCAAGCTACACAGCAAGCTCTTAAAAAGTAAAAAGTAATTTCTGTCTTTTGCATTTGCAACACCTAAAGCAGTATCTAGCCCAAAGGAGATAATAAACTTTTTAAAAATAGCAAGCAAACCAAATGTATAGGGCATATGGCATATGCAGGAGAATTAAAAAAAAAAGTACTAAAACACACTGATAAACATATTAAGGATTTTGGATTTATATTGTACCTAATGGAAAGCTTCAAGGGGTTTTGTACAGAACACAATATAAATTATTTAATACATATGAGAGCATTTAGAACTACATCTGCCATATAATAAGACCTCTATAATTATCATCATAACTTTTATCAGAGCTATGCTCACTGCTCTTTTTTAAGAATTTCTACTTCCATGTTTTACTGATTTATTTTCATATTCACATGTCCAAAACATTGAGTTTGCTTTTAGTATTTTCAAGGCATTTTCTTTCCAAAAACAGATTGCAAGAAAGTTGCTCCTACTTTTAGTCTCCTCCTCTAAAATAAATCTAGTTCCAAAGTCAACTGTCTGCTTTAATTTCCAGAACTCAATCCAAGTTAAAAATATCTTAATGCCAGTCTATCACCAACATGAAAAGTTTCAACTTGAAAGGCACTCCAACATCTGCCACTGCACCAGAAACCACAAAGCCTGAGTGAGAGGTTGTGGCTATATGCTTAAATGAAAGGGATGAGTATGAGCATGTGTGCTGTATGATCTTTGCAAAAATGAAGAGACTATGACAGAGGAGATGCAGTTGACAGAATTGGATAAATGAGCACACAGCACTATGCAGACCACAAAAAATTAATCAGGCTTTGGAACAATTTTATTCTAGTTTGTATTTTGTGGGGATAACTTCCTTAGTAGCAGCTAAATGGGGATCCCTAAGGCCTGACAAATATCTCCTTTTGAATTAGCATACATTTGCACTTATTAACCAGAGAAGGCGATGGCAACCCACTCCAGTACTCTTGCCTGGAAACTCCCATGGACGGAGGAGCCTGGGAGGCTGCAGTCCATGGGGTCGTGAAGAGTCGGACATGACTGAGAGACTTCACTTTCACTTTTCACTTTGATGCATTGGAGAAGGAAATGGCAACCCACTCCAGTGTTCTTGCCTGGAGAATCCCAGGGACGGGGGAGCCTGGTGGGCTGCAGTCTATGGGGTCGCACAGAGTCGGACACGACTGAAGCGACTTAGCAGCAGCAGCCTGCTGATCTAAGTTAAGGATTGTAAATTATAGCTCAGAGGCCAAATGTTTCCACCAAACCAACAGAAAGTATCACGTGAAATGCTACTGTCACACCCAAACCAGTTTTCAGCACTTGTGTGGGCACAGTCTGAATTGAAACATCAAACTGTCCTTGTACTCAAATAATTTTATTGCATAACTGACTTGAAATAGGTCACTGTTTTATGGGTCATTCTGATTGGCTACAAAATGAGGAATGATTCAGCATCAAAATCTCAATGTTCTCACATGAATGACTTCTTAACAGCTGAAGGTGATAATTGTATGAGATTGATAGTGAATCCTATTTTAATTATATTAAAAGGAGCAATGCTTAATCATGTAATGATGATTTAAAGAATGTTATCCAGGCAATAGATATAAAACAATTAGAGGCCTTCTCATATCTGACTTGACATTTCACTTTAAGTATATCTCTTCTTAGAACATTAAGTAGAAAATAAAAGTAGTTATTAAAACTACTTGCAGTTTCAAAATGGTGCACAGCTGAAACATGAAATGTACATGTTTGGTTCTTTCCGAAATAATTCTCAATCTGAGCCTAAAAGCACCTCAAGTGGCAAACCTTCCTGCTTCATTAATCTCCATCCTTTCTATATATTAAGTGACAATACCTATTCTTTTTCACTCATCAAAATGCACCATCTTGTTTTCCAAACAATCCTTAACTGAGCATCACTTTGGAACTTCTCAGACCTGTATTTGTTTCCAGCATGGTGACTTTGGGGAAGTTATTTAACCTTATCCAACAAACCAAGGAGTCTACAAATTCAACTTCTTTCAAATTTGAAAAATAATAGTTACTATTCCATAGGGTTGTGGTGGGGGGGATTCTATTTGCTAAATGTATATCCCTGTATACAGCCCACCCCTAGAAACATCATTAGTCAGATCAACCTCCACACTCTCTCTCTTTCTCTTCTCCTATACCTGCTGGTTTTCCACAGTTGTAGCATCTTACTATCATCTGGGCTTCCCTGATGGCTCAGTGGTAAAATTCCCACCTGCCAACGCAGGAGACATAAGAGACGCTGGTTTGTTCCCTAGGTTGAGAAGATCCCCTAGATAAGGAAACGGCAACCCACTCCAGTATTCCTGCCTGGCAAATTCTATGGACAGAAGAGTTTGGAAGGCTACAGTCCATGGGGTCGCAAAAGAATCAGAAACAACTGAGCAACTAAACAACAGCAACCAGTCATTCACTTCTTAGAGTTCAGTCACTTGCATCTCATCTCCCAAGTGTTTAGCTGGTACCTGCCAGTCAAATCCTAAATTTGTTTAAATTTGTTCCTCTTGGGTAAAATTCACAAGCCATCATATATCCCTTTCAGAAAGTAGAAATAAGACTCATTCTCAAAGATGCTATAGTGGAGGTAATACAGAAAAGATCCCAAAGATTTAAAATGCTGTGAGACCAGCAGTCCGTGAAAGCCTTGTGGATCTCTATTACTTCATCATTCTTGACAGTAACCTAAGAAGTCTTTAATTCTTTTCTTTTGAATACATCAAGTATAAATCCACAGAATATATTAACCAAATTCAACAGGCAGAAAGGAATAAAACACTTAAAAGCCTTATATTTAGACAGGAAGGCCACTCTGATGATATGCACTTAATCATGTGTGCTATTTTAAAGGTCAGCATTACAGTTCAAATAGTAATTTTATTTATTAGATGCATTTTCCCTAGGAGAAGAATTCATCACAGCTTTTAAAACATGTTCAAATCCCAATTAAGTATATCTCTTGTAAGGAATTCCCATCAGATATCTTGGTCAGACTGCAGGCTTCTCATTGAAATTGACACTTAATACCATTAAATCCTCTTTTCTCTCAATCATATCTAACTCTCTACATAGACATATTGGACAGATAGACTCTGCATAAATAGATAGGTAAGACCAAAGGTATTGTATTTAAATAATACAAGGTGAGTAATCCATGCCCTTTGGTTTGTTCTTCTCCAAAAGAATAACTTTTGACTCTCCAGAAATTAGTTCCAGATGAGTTTAAGGTAGTTTTGAAGACCTTATTTTAAGATGTCTCTTTCTAAATAATGTTAAGATTATATCTGCATATAAGACTTAGGATAGCACTATTATTAAAATATCTTATAATTTCAATAGAAGGACACATAATAATTGAGAATTATAGAAGAAGAATCAAGAAATAGTACTTGAATGTTAAGATTTAAGGAATTAAGTAAACTGAATAAAGTGGAAAAGAGATGATAAAGTATAGGTGATAAAATCTGTCATCATTTTCTCCACACATATATAAAAGGACAAACATAATCATCAGAGGGGATTAAATAGGAAAATATGTTTCTCGCAAATTCCACATACAAAGGAATCAAGATCTAAAATTCTACTTCACGTTTATAAAACATCCAGTAAGATGAAAAACTAATGTTAAAGAAATAAATTATTTTCACTATTCAATACTCTCCTGCCATCCATAAACGCTAAAGCAATTCAAAGTATTTATTTTCATAGCAAGAGAAAGCGGATGTCGAAATAGTCTATTTTTAGACCGTACTTCAGTCACTCACACTGATTAACTGCTGGTCTTATGGAGGTCAGAACCATGAAATAAGAAAGAGCTGTTCCTTGAGCCACTATCCTTAGATGTTTCCACAACAAGATTGCAACCTGATTCATGACAGGTCCATGTCCATATATTTTTTTAATCTGGAGTTAAATTTAAGTGGAACCTATAAAGATTTATATTGGTTCAAAATTGATATATTCACCTGTGAAAAAAAACTGGGATACTGGGAATTGCACCACAGACAATTGGCAAGAAACTTTTGCTTCTATTTTTTAAGAAAATAAAACGCTATTTTAGTTTTAAATATTATGTCAATAGAAAACTAACATGTCTGAAGTTTGGTTTCCTTTGATGATGTAGACATTATAAAATGGAAGTGTATTGTGAGCATGTGTAATATGTGTGCATGGGGAGGTAATAGTCTATGGTACAGAATACTTTCTTAATCAGAGAAAAGAAGAAAGTGTTCAAAAAGTAAGATAATTTATCAACATCTGAAAATATTTTACTTTGTGAATTTTCAAAGACAAACTAACTAAACATTCAGACCTGTTTTTAAGTCTATGTCCATGTAAACCCCTTGGGATTGCTAATCCTTCCTAATGGCTTTTTAATTTTTTTGGACAAATTATCATAGTTTAAACAACAATTTCTGAGTAACCATTTTTATCAGTCCACTTATCTGATTAGTTGTCAGTGATTTCCCTTGGCTAATTGGAAAAATTAGCAGTGTCACAATGAAAGAATTGGTGATAATGAAACCAAACTACCAGCCTAATGATACAATTCAGATCTCATTAGTAGACTGTAGAGCTCAATGTATAAGGGCTGTCAGAAGGAGATGAAGGGCCAGAATCTCATCAAACACTCCTCTTTAAGGTTTAAGCTTGCTATAGTCCAAATAGAGATGTCAGAAGTGCTCTGACCTTACTGAGTTGTAAGGCAGGAAATAAATTAAACAGGGTATTAGCTAATTAATCATCAACTAAAAATATTAGAAACATGACAGGCACTTCCTCCTTGTGGCATTTAAATCTTGTACTCACATTCTACTACTGCTGCTGCTGCTGCGTCACTTCAGTCGTGTCCGACTCTGTGTGACCCCATAGACAGAAGCCCACCAGGGTCCCCCGTCCCTACTACAGGCACCACCTTTTAAATTGTACTCTCATTTAAGGATACCTAACTTTCCTCCCTTGGACTGCAAGGAGATCCAACCAATCCATTCTAAAGGAGATTGATCCTGGGTGTTCATTAGAAGGACTGATGCTAAAGCTGAAACTCCAATACTTTGGCCACCTCATGAGAAGAGTTGACTCACTGGAAAAGACTCTGATGCTGGGAAGGATTGGGGGCGGGAGGAGAAGGGGACAACAGAGAATGAGATGGCTGGATGGCATCACCGACTCGATGGACATGAGTTTGAGTGAACTCCGGGAGTTGGTGATGGACAGGGAGGCCTGGCGTGCTGTGATTCATGGGGTCGCAAAGAGTCGGACACAACCGAGTGACTGAACTGAACTTTCCTCCGGGCCACCAACAGGCTATGAGCTCCTTGAGAGTAGCAACTTTATTTCACTAGTCTTTGCATCTATTGCAAAAGTGTAGGCATTCAACTTTTAATGAAGGCCTACACTTTTGAAGTAGATGCAAAAACTAATGAAATAAAACACACACACACAAAGGAATAACTGAATGAACAATTGAAGCATGCTGCTGCTAAGTCACTTCAGTCGTGTCCGACTCTGTGTGACCCCATAGACGGAAGCCCACCAGGCTCCCCCGTCCCTGGGATTCTCCAGGCAAGAACACTGCTAACATGTAAAAAAGTACAATGGACAAAAAAATCACATAAGAACCAGGATAGAAGACTAAGGCTAAATAGGTGCACAAATTAAAGAGTCATTTCTAAATGATGTCCATGGAAGAGTGGTCCTTGGAAGTGATGGATGGCCTTTGAGCCAATGAACCTTGAGATTGGTTGCCACCTGGTGGCCTTAAGGAGTAACTTAAGCTTCCAAGTCTACCTTGGATATACAGAAAAGCTATGCTTAAAATTACTGGATCCAGAATTTCAATAGCTCAGACATGCTAGGAGTTTATTTCCTGCATACATGAACATTCCTACCAGGGATGCAACTTGTGGTTCCCCTATCCCCTAATTATTGCTGTCAGGGTGGTGGAGGCTGCCATACCATATCCAGGGTCAATTAGAGGAAGAGAAAAAGCATGTGCTGGAGGCATGCATTCCCTGAAAAGCTCGAGGCTGCAGTAGTACACACAGCTTCTCTCATATGACACTAAGGAGAATTATTCACACAGCCATCGCTCAATGCAAGAGAGTCCAAGAAATGTTGTTGAGCTATGTGCCATGTAGAATCTTATTTTTATGGAAGAAAAGAAAGGATATGGAGGGTATCTACAAGTCTCTGACATACTTAACTTCTTCATTTGTAAAAATAAGATTACATTCAGCTCAGATTGGTGTCTATAGAATTAAACAATAAGAATAAACAAATACATTAGTTATCAAGGATAATGAAATATCAAAAATGTAAAAATTTACCTAGCATATCTAGAAGAACCTGTTGATCCAGAGAAGATATTATATTAATGAGAGTTTCCATTTATCTAAATAAGTTGGACAGTATTATATGTTATTCTACCTTCCGGGGTAGAATTCCAGAGTTTGAAATGATTCATAGAGAAACTTCGTGTATTTAATCACCAGATCTCATTGCACACCCACTCTGTGCCAGGCACTGTGCAACAGTCATAAAACACATCAGTGAACAAAATAGAAATTCTGCCTTCAAACAGATATTAAAATAAACTGGTATGATGGGGAAATTTTAAGAGGTTAGTTATTTATGATATTTTGCCATCCCATCTTCTGAATCTATTTTTTTTCCACACTGCTCAGCTGTGAGGATAGGATATAAGGAAAGCAAAATGTCTGTATTTTATTTGAGTTACACAGATAACTTCTCCAATAACTGAAAACTATTGTGATACAGTCTATTAAAAAAAGAAAACACAGCAGCTGAGAGCAATTAACAGTGGGATCTGATCTAAGATAGGGGTAATCAAGGAATGACTCTTTTATGAAGTGACATGTAAAGTCCAGCCTGAAGAACAAGCAGGTGTTATCCAAATGACAGGGTGGGAGTAACAGAGCATTCCAATCAGAAGAATTTTCATGCACAGATTCCTGACACTGGAACAAGCCTGGGCACAGGCTAAACTGAAATAAGGCTAGCATGACTACAAGTCATAAAAAAAGAAGAAAATAGTATGATATGAGATATGGTAAACCAGGTAATACAGAGACTTAACACGGAAGTCAAGCCTTTTTACTTGAAGAACAAGTAGAATCCACAAACTTTTAAGCGAAGAGGTAGCTATCATGATCTAATTTCCAACATAAAAGATTAACCAAGCTGTTAATATAAAACATAGATTTAATAGGATCAGTTCAGAGATATTTTCTGTATTATAAGCAAAACACCATTCTGATTTGGCCAAGTGGGGTAGAAAGGAGATGCAGAGATGAAACTGAATCAAGAAATAGGTACAGGGAAGAAGAAATAAGATATGATAATTGATTGCATGGAATGAGGACAGGAAATAGGGATGAGGGAGAGAAAGATTAAAGAATAACCCATATACATTCAGTTCAGTTCAGTTCAGTCGCTCAGTCGTGTCCGACTCTCCACGACCCCATGAATCACAGCACGACAGGCCTCCCTGTCCATCACCAACTCCTGGAGTTCACTCAGACTCGTGTCCACAGAGTCAGTGATGCCATCCAGCCATCTCATTCTCTGTCGTCCCCTTCTCCTCCCGCCCCCAACCTTTCCCAGCATCAGAATCTTTTCCAGTGAGTCAACTCGTCGCATGAGGTGACCAAAGTATTGCAGTTTCAGCTTTAGCAAGTGTAAAATTAGATAGCCAGTGGAAATTTACTGTATGATGCAGAAAGCTCAAATTCGGTGCTCTGTGGAAACCTAGAAGGGTGAGATCAGGTGGGAGATGGGAAGGAGGTTCAAATGAAAGGGGACATATACATACCATTGCTGATTCATGTTGATATATGGCAGAAAACAACACAATATCGTAAAGTTATCATCTTCTGATTAAAAATAAATTAATTTAAGAAAAAGCATAATCCCAAGTAGTTTGAGTAACAGAGTAGGTAACTGATGGTACATCCTGATTTCGTAGGCACAGAAAGAAGTCTCCAGGAAAGATGAGTGCTCAGAGGTAAACATCTCTTACAGATTCCTTCTAAAATTTTTCTTTCCTAATGTAAGGCTATGTGCTATTCTTAAGTAACTGGAATACTGTTTTTAACCAGAGAATGTGTAAACATGCTATTGAGCTTAGAATAGTATTTGAAAAAGTATGGAAAAAGTAAATAACTTACTAACAGGAACATATTCTTGCATTTTGGAGCTCTTTTTTTCTTTTCAATGACTATTTTAATAACCAGAACAAAATTAGTTTGCATACTACAGTTTGACAATAGTATAGAATAACTTTATCACTCAGTATATGTAATCCTCAGTTCCTTCACCTGTAAGGGGATATTTATAATCATTTCTACCATATAGATCTGTGATTATAATAAAATGTGATAATCCACATGAGTTTCAGCATGTTGTAAATATTTAATAAATCAACTAATATTATTGTAATAATAGTATTGGTAAGTATTGATAGGTATTCATAAAACTTTTCATCAAATAAGTTTAGAAATTTTATCTATTTTTACTAAGATATTTACTTCATCTCTTCTGATCTTCATAACAAAACTAATACATTTTGCTTAATTATGATACTTGACACTTTCACAGCAATGTATATATTTCAAAGTACTTTCATGTGTATTGGTTCATTTGAGACTCATCTTATGTATGTGAGATAATCATGGCAGGTATCATCATCCATATTTGTGAATAAGAAAACTAAGCCTCAAAAGCAAATTTCATACATTATATAGCTAGCAAAAGGAGAAGCCAAAACTACAAACTAGTCTTCTGATTCTTTGATTATACAGCAAAATAGAACCCTAGACAGGGTCTGCAAAGGGAAGAAAGCTGCTTTGTGTGGGGAAGAAATTACTATCTCAGACAAAAATTCCTTTCAAGGACTCATCTTTCTCCTAGTTTAACACTGTATTTTTGCTCTTCAAAAGCACAGTTTGTGGTGGAATTTGTGAAATATATTACACTAACTTTGAAAAGCACCTGATATTCCATTTCAGAATTTATGATCTCACATAAATCTAATTAGTGAGCTGTTGAATAGAGCTTATCTGAGAAGGAAAGAAACATTAACAAGACTTGTATAAGTAATGTTTTTATATTTGTAGGTCATGAGAACTATATTCATTCAATAAACACTTCCTAAGTATCTATTGAGCAATAAATGTACAATGATATTTATTATTAGTCTATAAGCTAAAGATAAAAATAAACTAGACACAGTTTGACAGTTCACAATTCAAATGGTAAAGAGACACAGAAACAGATTATTGTAGCAGAATTTCTATCACCTTTCTCTACATTAAAATAGTCTTTTATCTGTCTGTCTCTCTTCCTGGACTGAGAGTTTCCTCAGTTATTACCATTTCCTAAGAGAGTTAGGTATCCAAATCATGGGTAGAAGACACAAAGGGGCCCAGAAGGAGACTTATATTCCAGGCAAAAGGAGTAGAGTGGTGAACTATGAAGCTGTATGTTCTGTAGAAGACACTGCAAGTAGGTCGGGGTGGAGAGAAGGTCAGTTCTTTGTTGGAGATTAAAGCACACAGGACTATTTAGTAGGGAGGCTGGGAGGAGTATGTCTAGTTTTAAACCATGCATTCAGTATGAAAAAATGAGCAGAATTTTGGGGGAAATAAGGACTTCAATTCTAGACCCCTCTCTGGGGACCTTTCAAATGAAGATAGGTCATTGGATATACAGGACTGTAAGTTTCAAACTTAAAATCATTTGTGAATAAATGGTAATATGGTTTCTCAAGAACAAAATGGTTGCTACTGGAAATATGCTACTTGTAGGAAAAAAATCTCTTAAACACCATCAATAGTGTAGTTAGTCCTTGAAAATTAAAACATTGTACCAGGAAATAGAAATTTTGAAGCACTGAACTGAAAACTTAGATTCTATTTGCTGGAATTGGAAGAAAATTGCAAGTGTCATCTGTGCTGTGATAATTAAAGGGGAGCCTGCAGTTTAAAAGAGTCGGGCATTATCTGAGAATACCCATCTCAAACACAATAAGTGAAAATGAGACTCCGTATGTATTTTCCATTCAAAGTTTGAAGGAGGAAGAAAAAGGAGAAAAATGTTTTCAAATGAGTGCTCTTCTAGACCTTTAGGGCTTCTAGCATTCTCACATGAATTTTTTTCTTCCTTTATAATAATTCTCATCAGAAATGTATCTTACCACAAATTAACGTCATTCTGGAAACTTCACTGAGAGCCATTAAGCTTCAATAGCTTTTTCCATAATTGTTCATGGAGACAATTTCAATGATTATTTTATGAGGGTTTTAGAACTTGCCATAAGCATAGAAATAAAACATAACTCATCCTTATTCTCATATTTTCTCCTTATTCTCATATTTCAAGTAAAGCAGTGAAATGCCATTACATGGGTAATACAACAAGAAGCAAAATGTTAGATTTTATAACTGGCCTAAATTTACCATGCTTAAAACTACATTTGTTTTCCTGGGTTAGTCCTGGAAGTGAATAAAACATGCCACATCTATAAGAGCATAATCCTAAAGAATATTTAATCCTGGTCTCCTCAGCATTAAATTAAAAAAGAATCTTAAATGTTCACCAGTAACACTCTTGAGCATACTTTTTTCTTGTTTGACTCTATAAGCACGTGAGTTGCAGGAATATAGTCTCACTGAATCTAAAAACTATTCTAAATTGCTGCCTAAAAGAGTCCAGTGATAAATGAAAGAAAGAATCATCTTGAACAAGCATACTGTATTTTCTTCACTAAGCCCTCTTCTTCCTAAGGAGTGATGTGTCAGGATCCAATAGCTAATACTAGAAACCATGTCTCTTTTCTTCACACTATCACTCATTACATTAGTGTATGTATCACTTCCATAAACTCAACAGAGAAAGAAAGATGGTAGATTGTAAGAAAGCCAATTTTGCTTCCTAAGTTCCACATCCCTGGATGTATAAGAAAGATTGGTGGCAATCCGTCTGACATGATTTTGATGGGGTGGAATTTGGAAGAGATGACATTTTGTATTACTTCAAATGCTGAAAAAACCTACTGTTTCAGGAAAGTTGGCAGCATGGATGAAAGGACTCTTGGAAGGTTTAGCAGAGAAAAGCTGTAAGTAATTGTTGCCAATATTTATCAATTTGTCACCATTATTGTCAATATGATAATTGAATACTTCACAGCATTATTAACAATTGCTAAGGAGTTGGTGATAGACAGGGAGGCCTGGCGTGCTGTGATTCATGGGGTCGCAGGGAGTCGGACACGACTGAGCGACTGAACTGAACTGAACTGAAGATATGTACGTAATCTAAGTGTCCATCAATAGAGGAATGGATAAAGAAGGTGTGGTATATATATATACACATGTACAAACACATACACATGCATGCACACACACACACAAATGAGTATTAATCAGCAGCCGTAAAAAATAAGGAAATTCTGCCATTCGCAACACCATGGATGGACTTTGCAGGGTAACTATGCTAATGAAATAAGTCAGACAGAAAAAAACAAATATTGTATGATATCACTTATATGTGCACTCTAAAAAGTACACCAAACTAGTGAATATAACGAAAATGAAACAGACTCACATATACAAAGAACAACTAGTGGTTACCAGTGAGGAGAGCAAAGCATTATAGGGGTAGGGCATTAAGAGGTACAAATTATTGTGTATAAAACAAGCTACAAGGATACAGTGTACAACACAAGGAATATAATCAATCTTTTATTACAATTATAAATGGGTATAATCTTAAAAAAGAGTGAATCACTATACTGTACGCCTATAACATATAATATTATACATCAACTATACTTCAATTGAAAAATCAGCAAACTGAATCCAACAAGATAATAAAAGTTCATACACCATGATTAAGTAGGATTTATTTCAGGGATGCAAGGATGGATCATCATCCACAAATCAATTAATATGATACATCACATTAACAAAATGAAGCATAAAATTCATATTATCATCATAATACATGCTGAAAATGCTTATGGTAAAATTCAACATCGACTTATGATAAAAACTCTAAATTAAACGATTATAAAGGGAATATACCACAACACAATAAAGGCCATGTGTGGCTTAAATCATACTCAACAATGAAAAGCTGAAAGCATTTCACCTAAGATCAGGAACAAGACAAGGATGCTCACTCTTATCGTTTTTATTCAACATAGCATTGAAAGTCCTAGATACAGCAATCAGACAAGGAAAAGAAATAGGATTTCAAATTGCAAAGGAAGAAATAAAACTGTCACTGTTTGCAGATGACATGCAAATATAGGATTCTCTATATATAGAATTCTCTACACATTGAGACTCCTAAAGACAGCACCATACTAGAACTCAATGAAATTGGTAAAGTTGTAGGACGTGCAATCAATATACAGAAATCTGTGGTGTTTTTATATACTTAACTATCAGAAATGAAATTTTAAAAATCAATCTCATTTACTATTTCATGAAAAAGAAAAAAAAAAAAACCTAGGGATAAATCTCAGGAGGAAAAGGCCTATACTCAGAAAACTATAAAATACTGATGAAAGAAAGTGAAGATGACACAAACATATGGAAATATATATTCATGAATTGGAAGAGTTAATATTGTTAAAATTACCACAGTATTCAAGGCAAAATACAGATTCAGTGCAATCCCTATCAAAATACCAAGGCATTTTTCACACAACTAGAAAAAATAATTCTAAAATTCATATGGAAACATGGAAGACCCCTAATAGCCAAAATAATCTTAAGAAAGAAGAACAAAACTGGAAGTACTATGCTCCTTGATTTCAAACTGTACTTCAAAGCTACAGTAATCAAAATAGTATGATAATGGCACAAAAAAGACACTATATCAATGGAACAGGATAGAGAGCTCAGAAATGAACCCACACTTACATGGGCAATTAATCTACAACAAAGGAGGAAATAATATACATTTGGGAAAAAGTCTCTATGATAAATGATGTTGGAAAACTGGACAGCTACATGTAAAAGAATCAAAAAACTATACTGCTTTCTAAAATTATATACAAAAATAAATCCAAAATGGATTAGAGACTTAAAACTAAAACCTGAAACCATAAAACTTAGCAATATATTTTTGGCTATGCTTTCTCAGGCAAGGATAAGAACAAAAATAAACAAATGGGACTACATCAAACAAAAGCTTTTGCTCAGTAAAGTTAACAATCAACAACAACAACACCAACAAATCCCCTCTGAATGGGAGAAGATATTTTCAAACGGTATATCCAATAAGGGGCTAATAATCAAAACATGCAAAGAACTCATACAACTTAACATCAAAAAAACAAACAACCTGATTAAAAAAATGGGCAGAGGATCTGAATAGATACTTTTTGAAAGAAGACACAGAGATTTTCAACAGACACATAGAAACATGCTCAACATCACTAATCATCAGGGAAATGCAAATCAAATCCACAAAATAATCAGCTAACACCCATCAGAATGGCTATTTTAAAAACAAAATAATAGGTACTGAGAAAGATGTGTAGAAAAGGGACTATCGTGCACTATCATTGGGAATGTAAACTGGTTACAGCCACTATGGAAAACTGCATGGAGATTCCTCCAAAAAATTAAAAATAAATACTGTATCTTCCAGCAGTTCCACTCCTGGATATTAACCCAAAGAAAATGAAAACACTAATTTCAAACTTCAGTGAACATACTGCAGTGAAGCAGTATTATTTACAATAGTCAAGATATGGAAGCAACCTAAGTGCTTGGTAATAGACGAATGGATAAAAAAGATATGGGGTATATACCCGCACATACAAACACACACTGGAATATTACTGAGGCACAAAGAAGAATGACATCTGGACATCTGCAATAACATCAATGGACCTAGAGGTGAAATAAGTTGCTTAGTGAAATAAGTTGGAGAGAGGAAGATATTGTTTGATTTCACTTATAAGTTCAGTTCACTTCAGTCGCTCAGTCATGTCCAACTCTTTGTGACCCCATGAATCACAGCACGCCAGGCCTCCCTGTCCATCACCAACTCCCAGAGTTCAGTCAGACTCATGTCCATCGAGTCGGTGATGCCATCCAGCCATCTCATTCTCCGTCGTCCCCTTCTCCTCCTGCCCCCAATTCCTCCCAGCATCAGAGTCTTTTCCAGTGAGTCAACTCTTCGCATGAGGTGGCCAAAGTATTGGAGTTTCAGCTTTAGCATCAGTATCTAAAAAAGAAACATACACACATAACTAAACAGACACAGAGTCATAGATACAGAGAAGAAACAGTGTGGTTGCCAGAAGTGAAGACAGGAGAAATGTAGGAAAGAGTAATGAGAGATTAAGAGCTACAAACTTTTAGCTACAAAATATATGGGTCACAGGTATGAAGTGTATAGTGTGGGGAATCTGCTTGCAATACAAGACACCTGGATTCAATCCCTGGGTCAGAAAGAACCCCTGGACAAGGAAATGGCAACCCATTCCAGTGTTCTTGCCTGGAAATCACATGAAAAGAGGATCCTGGTGGGCAACAGTCCATAGAATTTTCCAGGCAAGAACACTGGAGTGGATTGCCATTTCCTTCTCCAGGAGATCTTCCTGACCCCAGAGATCAATTAGTAACATATTAGGTGAAGCATAGTATCTTTGGGATGCACTCTTCCACTTAATCAAGAGAATGAGGTAAAGGAATGTATCTTTGACTTCATAGACCAGTGAAGAATCCCCATACAGTAATTATTACACAAACAGAGACTATTCAAAAAAAAAAAGTTACTCTCTCCTTCTATTAATCAAATTATTCACCCATCCTTTCATCCATTTAACAAACTTTCATTAAGTATTACGTATTATTAAGTATTATGGTCCATGAACTTTGCTTTTAGTATAATTTATGTGTTGTGCTTAGTTGCTCAGTTAAGTCCGACTCTTTGTGACCCCATGGACTATATAGCCCATCATGCTTCTCTGTCCATGGGGATTCTCCAGGCAAGAATACTGGAGTGGGATGCCATGCCCTCCTCTAGGAGTACAATTTATAAAATAGGCTAAAACATAATTCTAATTTTTAAGGAAGTCACAAAGAGAAACTTTCCTTATAAACAAGTGATTATGGCACAAATTTGGTGAAAATTTAAATGTAAAGGCAGAGTACTACAAATTAAGATGAGAAGTTGGGGAATAACAATTCTATCATAGACTATTATCATTATCATTATTACTTATCACCAGCATCACCATCATTCTATGAGAATGTAAACTTCAAGAAGAATTTTGCCTTTCTCCAACATCAAAAATAGTGCCTGACACTTAGCATCATTCACTGGTTAGTTGTTTGTTTAAATGATGAATAAATGAAATTCTAGTGCAAATTCCTTGCTTTACACACGATGAAATATAAGAATCCCAACTGTGTGTACAGCTGAACTAAAACCTATGACTCTGTGTTCCCAGATTGTTCTTATATGGGAAGTAAATTCAGTGTAAATTTACACACTGTTATTACTGCTCCTGACTATTTGGAAGTATGAAAAATTTGCCAGATAAATAAATTTTAACAGACAAAGGTGGAAAAATACTTAAGTTAACTTTTAAAGAGCTGATTGACTCAACAGAAATATAGTAAATAAAGAACCTGTCTTTTGAAAAAAACTCCATACTTTACACCTCTAACTTAAAGAAAAATAGAAAAGCAGTCTCCATGAAATAAATAATTCAACATTTTAATATTTTTCCTCCATTCTCCTTATTTCCCAGATGGTTTTATACAGAAAGCCATTCGGTTTACAATAGAAAAATATATTCAACTTAAATGTAGTATTGTATATAATCTAAGAAAAGATGCTACTATTCAAAGTATTTTCTGCAATATTTGGGAAGGACTTTAGATCATATGTCTCTTTTGTTTCAAATGGTTTTGTGACATGAATGAGTAATTATTTTTAATACCTCAAGAACATATGCAAGAGAAATCTATTTATGATACACCAGTAGCTATGATTTTTAATCTTATGAGCATATTCAAAATAATTTTACGGGTCTCAAGGGTATAAAAATAACTTATTGATTCTCTGCAGTTATAGCTCACACCATAAGAATGTAAAAAAGCATTTTCCTCTAGCCATGCAACATTAAAGAATACTGAATACTAAATATGCAATGTCAAATATGCCAAAATTCTCACAAGTGAAAACTGAGTAGCAATGATTATTGTAAAAGGGGGAATGAAAGAAAAACACTGTTAAATAAAACTAAATGAAATAATATATGTACAATGCTTAAAAGAGTACCGAGCACACGGTGCTATACTGCTAACTGCTATTGTTTTATTATATTAATAAGAATATCCTAGGGATTCTGATAACAAATTCAGATAATGTCTTTACATTAGTCAGGTGGCTGGCACATATAATAAATTCTTCATAAAGGTTAGCTTTGCTACTGCCATTATTATTATTATTTCCATTTGAAAGATGACACAGGCAAAGTATTGCTTAAAATAACACAAGTATTGAACTGAATATTCAATGCCCAATTTTGTATCATTTGACATCCAGCCCAGTTACTATTTTATTTTAAAAAATAACTTTTAATTTTGTATTGCAGTATAGCTGATTTGTGTTGAAAAGCAGAGACATTATCTGATGATAAATGTCCATATAGTTAAGGCTATGGCTTCCCTGGTAGCTCAGCTGGTAAAGAATCACCTGCAATGCAGGAGATTCCAGTCTGATTACTGGTAGGAAGATCCCCTGAAGAAGGGATAGGCTACTCACTCCAGTATTCTTGGGCTTCTCTGGTGGCTCAGCTGGTAAAGAATGTGCCTGCAATGCAGGAGACCTGTGTTTGATCCCTGGGTTGGAAAGATCCCTTGGAGAAGGGAACAGTTATCCACTCCAATATTCTGGCCTGGAGAATCTCATGGACTGTATATTCCATGGGTTCACAAAGAGTTGGACACGAATGAGCAACTTTCACTTTCATTGCTCTTCCCAGTGGTCATGTATGGTTATGAGAGCTAAACCATAAAGAAGGCAGAGCGCCAAAAGGAGAAGAAGGCATCAAAGGATGAGATGACATTGCATCACCAATGCAATGGATACGAACTTGGGCAAACTTTGAGAGATGGTAAGGGACAGGGAGGTCTGGCATGCTGCAGTCCATGGAGTTGCAAAGAGTCAGACATGACTGGGTGACTTAAGAACAACAGCATAGCTGATTAACAATGTTGTAATAGTTTCAGGTGAATAGCAAAAGGACTCAACTATACATATGCATGCACCCATTTTCCTCTAAACTCCCCTACCATCCAAGCTGCCACATAACACTGAGCAGAGTTCCATGTGCTATAACCATAGGTTCTTGTTGATTACACATTTTAAATATAGCAGTGTGTACATGTCCATCCCTAAGTATCCCTTATCCCCAGCAACCATAAGTTTGTTTTCTAAGTCTCTTGAGTATCTTTTTTGTCAGTTAATTTTCATCATTTCTTTTTAGATTCCACATATAAAGGATATCATGTGATATTGATCCTTTTCTGTCTGACTTACTTCACTCAGTATGAGTCCATGTTGCTGCAAATGGCATTATTTCATTCTTTTTAAGGGCTAATATTCCATTGTATATATGTACCATATCTTCTTTATCCATTCCTCTACTGATAGACATGCAGGTTGCTTCCATGTCTTGGCTATTGTAAAAAGTGTTTTAGTGAATATTGTGGTTCATATATCTTTTCAGATTATGTTTTTCTCTGGATATATACACAAAAGTAGGAATTCAGGGTCAAATGTTAGCTCTATTTTTAGTTTTTTAAGGAATCTGCATACTGTTCTGAGTAGTGGCTATACAAATTTACATTCCTATCAACAATATAGAAGGGTTCACTTCTGTCCTCACCCTCTACAGCATTTACTGTCTGCAGATTTTTTGACGATAGACATTCTGGCTGGTGTGGTATCTCATTGCAGTTTTGATTTGCATTTCTCTAACAATTAACAATGCTGAACATCTTTTCCTGTTCCTCTTGGCCATCTGTATATCTTCTTTAGAGAAATTTCTGTTTAGGTCTTCTGCCCAATTTTCAATTGGTTTGTTTGTTTTGATGCTGTTAAGCATCAGGAGCTGTTCACAAATTTTAGAGATTAATCCCTTGTCAGTCACATCTTTCCAAATATTTTCTCCCAATATGTGGCCTGTCTTTTCATTTTGTTTACTGTTTCCTTTGTTGTACAATAGCTTTTGAGTTTAAGTAGGTCCCATTTCCTTATATTTGTTTTTATTTCCATTATTCTAAGAGACAGAATGAAAAAGATACCACTGCAATTTATGTCAGAGAGTGTTCTGCCTATGTTTTCCTCTAGGAGGTCTATAGTGCCCAGTCTCACATTTAGGTCTTTATCCCATTTTAAGCTTATTTTTGTATATGGTATTAAAGAATGATCTAATTTCATGTTTTACATTCAGCTGTCTAATTTTCCCAGCACCACTTGTTGAAGAGACTGTCTTGCCAACATTGTGTAGTCTTGCCTTTGTTATAGATTAATTGACCATAAGTTCATGGATTTATTTCTCAGTTTTCTATCCTGTTCCATTGATGTATATTTCTGTTTTTGTGTCAGTACCACACTGTTTTGATGTATGTAGCTTTGTAGTGTTAGTCTGAAGTCAGGGAGCCTGATTCCTCCAGCTCTGCTTTTCTTTCTCAAGATTGCTTTGGCTATTTGGGGTCTTTTGTGTCTCCATACAATTTTAAGACTTTTTGTTCTAGTTCTGTGAAAAACGCCATTAGTAACTTGATAGGGGTTGCACTGAATCTGTAGATTGCCTGGAGTAGTATAGTCATTTTGACAATATTGATTCTTCCAATCCATGAACATGGCTTATCTTTCCATCTGTTTGTGTCTTCTTCGATTTCTTTCATCAGCATCTTAAGAGTTTTTGGAATACAGGTCTTTTGTCTCCTTCAGTTCTGTTCAGTTCAGTTCAGTCACTCAGTCGTGTCCGACTCTTTGCGACCCCATGAATCACAGCATGCCAGGCCTCCCTATCCATCACCAACTCCCGGAGTTCACTCAAACTCATGTCCATCGAGTCAGTGATGCCATCCAGCCATCTCATTCTCTGTCGTCCCCTTCTCCTCCCGCCCCCAATGCCTCCCAGCATCAGAGTCTTTTCCAGTGAGTCAACTCGTCGCATGAGGTGGCCAAAGTATTGCAGTTTCAGCTTTAGCATCAGTCCTTCCAATGAACAACCAGGATTGATCTCCTTTAGAATGGACTGGTTGGATCTCCTTGCAGTCCAAGGGACTCTCAAGAGTCTTCTCCAGCACCACAGTTCAAAAGCATCAATTCTTCGGCGATCAGCTTTCTTCACAGTCCAACTCTCACATCCATACATGACCACTGGAAAAACCATAGCCTTGACTAGACGGACCTTTGTTGGCAAAGTAATGTCTCTGCTTTTTAATATACTATCAAGGTTGGTCATAACTTTCCTTTCAAGGAGTAAGCGTCTTTTAATTTCATGGCTGCAGTCACCATCTGCAGTGATTTTGGAGCCAAAAATAAAGTCTGACACTGTTTCCACTGTTTTCCCATCTATTTGGCATGAAGTGATGGGACCAGATGCCATGATCTTCGTTTTCTGAATGTTGAGCTTTAAGCCAATTTTTTCACTCTCCTCTTTCACTTTCATCAAGAGGCTTTTTAGTTCCTCTTCACTTTCTGCCATAAGGGTGGTGTCATCTGCATGTCTGAGGTTATTGATATTTCTCCTGGCAATCTTGATTCCAGCTTGTGCTTCCTCCAGCCCAGAGTTCCTCATGATGTATTCTGCATAGAAGTTAAATAAGCAGGGTGATAATATACAGCCTTGGAATACTCCTTTTCCTATTTGGAACCAGTCTGTTGTTCCATGTCCTCAGACACAACTTAGCAACTGAAAAACAACAACAATGTATACTGTCATATCATCTGAAAACAGTGACAGTTTAATTTCTTCATTTCCAATCTGGATTCCCTGTACTAATTTTGCCTTTCTGATTGCTGTAGCAAGGACTTCCAAAACTATGTTGAATAAAAGTGGAAAGAGTGTACGTCCTTGTCTTCTTCCAAATGTTAGAGGAAATGCTTTCAGCTTTTCACCAATGAATATGAAGTAGCTGTAGGTTTGTCATATATAGCCTTTATATGTTGAGATAGGTTCCCTCTATATCCACTTTCTGGAGAGTTTTTAATCATAAATGGATGCTCAACTTTGTCAAAAGCTTTTTCTACATCTATTGAGAAGATCATAGGGTTTTTAACCTTCAATTTGTCGATGTGGTGTATCACATTGATTGATTTGCATATTTTGAAGAATTCTTGCATCCCTGGGATAAATCCCACTTGATCATAGTGTTTGATCCTTTGAATGTGTTTTTGGGTTTAGACTGCTAGTATTTAGTTGAGGATTTCTGCATCTATGTTCATCAGTTATAACGGTTCATAATTTTCCTTTTTGTGGTGTCTTTGGTTTTGCTATCAGGTGATAGTGGCCTCATAGGATGAATTTGGAAGTTTTCTTTCCTCTGTAACTTTTTTGAACAGTTTCAGAAGTATAGATGTCAAGTCTTCTCTAATTCACCTGTGAAGCCCAGGTCCTTGACTTTTGCTTGTTGAGAGTTTTTTAAATCACAGTTTCAATTTCAGTGCTTGTGATTGGTCTGTTCATATTTTACGTTTCTTCCTGGATCAGTCTTGGGAGACTGTACCTTTTTAAGAATTTGTCCATTCTATTGAGATACAGTTGCTCATAATAGTCTCTCATTATCCTTTGCATTTCTGTGGAGTCAGTTGTAACTTCTCTTTTTTCATTTCTAATTTTATTGATTCCTCTCCCTTTTTTCTTGGTAAGTGTGGCTAATGGTAATTTTGTTCTTCTTTTCAAAGAACCAACTTTTAGTTTCATTGATCTTTTCAATTGTTTTCTTTGTCTCTATTCCATTTATTTCTGCTCTGATGTTTATTATTTCTTTCCTACTACTAACTGTAGGTTTTGTTTGTTCTTCTTTCTCTAGTTGTTTTAGGTGTAAGATTAGATTTTTTATTTGAGATTTTTCTTGTTTCTTACCTCAGGTAAGATTATATTGCTATAAACTTCCCTCTTAGAATTGCTTTGCTGCATCCCATTGGTTTTAGAACATGGTACTTTCAATTTTATTGTCTCCAGGCAATTTTTAAAATTTCCTCTTTGTTTTCTTCTGTGATCCATTGGTTGTTTAGCAGCATGTTGCCTAGCCACTACGTGTTGCTTCTTTTTTTAATAGGTTTTTCCTTGTAGTTTATTTCTAACCTCATAGTTGTGATCAGAAAAGATGCTTGATATGATTTCAATTTTCTTAAATTTACCAAGGCTTGCCTTGTGGCCAAGCATGTACTCAATCCTGGAGAATGACCCATGTGAACTTGAAAAGAATGTGTACTCTGTTGCTTTTGGATGTGATGCTCTATCATATCAATTAGGTCCACCAGTTCTAAAGTATCATTTAAGGCCTGTGTTTCCTTATTAATTTTTCATCTGGATGATCTGTCCATTGATGAATGGACAGAGTGTTAATGTCCCTCACTATTCTTGAATTACTGTTGATTTCTCCCTTTATGGTTGTATTTGCCTTACATATTGAGAAGCTCATATGCTGGGTGCATATATATTTATAATTGTTATAGCTTCTTCTTAAATTGAACTCTTTATTCTTATATAGTATCCTTCTTTGTCTCATATAATGATCTCTGTTTTAAAGTCTATTTTTTCTGATATGAGTATTGTTAGTCCAACTTTCCTTTGATTTCCATTTGATGAAGTACCTTTTCCTATCTTCTTACTTCCAGTATGTAAATGTCTGAAGATCTGAGATCAGTCTCTTATAAATCAGTGCTATGACAAAGATGTACAAGGCACTATACATATTTTTAACAGGAATTAAAGGAGGTCAGGAACTAGTTTTATAAAGAAAAACTGTAAACAGCACATTGGCTAGGATAGAGAAGAGTAGGGCAAGGTAAGTATACTGGAAGGAACAACCTATGAAAGGAGAAAAAATTGCACTTAAGAAAATAAAAAAGATTTTTAAAGGCTGGTATAGCCATTCCAATTTGAATAGGAAGAAGTGTGGTACAAAAAGTTCTGGAGGTATAATATAACATGCATGGCTGTGTTAAAAGTGCTAAGTTTTTTGTTCTTTCTAATAGCTATGGAAAGCTAATAAAGTGACTCAATGGGACAGGAGTGAAAAGAAATCAGATCTGCATTTCACAAACTTTACTCTGGTTTCCATATTTTGAGTAGGATAAAGGGTAGAATAAATGTTCATGGTAACTTGAACCTGTATGGTGGGATTGAAATTGAAAAGAAGTGAATAAATTCACTGTTTAAGATAAGATGGTATCATATCAGCTGAGGAATAAGAGATTCATATTAGTCAGTCTTCTGTCTATTCATCTATCTTCTGTCTGCCATGTGTAATGAGCCATACATATGAGTGAGTCTGCCCAGGGCAGGAATTAGTGTGAAAAGAGAAGAGAGCCATAGGACGGCATCCAGAACTGTAATATCTCACGATTGGCTAGAGGAGGGTAAGCTTGCAAAGAAGACAGGAAATATCTATAGAGGTAAAAAGAACTTCCAGACTCAGGAAAAATAGTGTTATAACAAGGAGAAGACATTTAACAACGTCAAATATCCATTAGATCTAAAGGTATAGAATTCACAGGAGGAGCTGGTTCAGTGATGTGACGTGCAGAGAAAGTGATGAGAGGTGGTGAAAATTTGGAGACAAAGAGGGTGATCAACATGAGAAGAAAAAATTTCCTGAAAAACTTGCATAATTTAAGACTGCTTTTACTCAAGAGATTCTGACAGAGTAGGGTGGATATGTATGTGTCTATCACAGAAAAGTGGTACTGTCATAAAACTATTGCAAAGTAAGAGGGTTTTCTCCCAGCCTTATTTAGATATAATTGACATAAAACAAATTAGTTTAAGGTGTACAATAAAAATATTTATGTATATATTGCAAAGAGACTTTACAATAAGTCTAGTTAATATCCATCAACTGACAGTTAATTTTTTTTTCTTGTGATGAAAACTTTTAAGATTTACCCTCACAGCACCAGAAGAGTTTACAATTCACCCTTCTCCCCGAATGTGAATTAAGCGATTCATGATCAATATTTCATTTATAGTGATTTGTATTATTTCAAATTCTATGCACATAGGTATATAAGTAGTGAATCATACCATACCATACGTTTTAAAATTTGCATGTTTTGAATTTACATAGACTCCAACACAACTGTAAAGGCAACACTTTTGGAAACCTGGATATGGAAGGGATACAGAAGGCATGCTTTTAAAGTGAATGTGTGTCAACATCATATGTATGTTATAGGCTCTATATCACTGAACAAATTAGACATCGGAGCTCATCTGCCTTTCTAATTATCCCTTAGGTCAATTTTTATCAGTATATAAAGCTGTCTATCTGATAAGAATTCAGTTGTAACTTTTCGCGTATGACTACTCTGGGGACATTGTAAACTGTTTAATTCTTAGTAACTACTGGGGAAGGGGACTGCATCTTCCTCCCTCCCTTCTTTTAAAATGGCACATATGAGAAAAGTTCAGATTGCTTTATAACAGTTTTTTTAAAAAGTTGTAGTTTGGCTTACTGAAGTGTACTGCATAAACCATTCAGAGATACTTCTTCAAAAATTATAATTAAAAAAAGAAAGAAAAAGAGGACGAAAGCAGGGCTAATTAAGAAAATAATTCTTGATTGAGATAATGTGGCACACACCTTTAACTACATTCCTTTGTGGATTTGTTTTCTACACTTAATAAATAGATTGCCTTCAGTGTACATATAAGTTTTTACTCTGTTTTAATTTTTAATACTAGTAACTACCATTTTTGATTACCTACAGTATGCCAGGCACAATAGGTATACACACACACAATTCAAATTCTCATACAACACTGAAGTACAGAAATTATTACAGATGAGAAAACCTGAGGTCAACAGAACAGAAAAAGTCTCAAAGTCAGGTAGTTTGTAAATGGCAAAGCTGGCAGAGCTATAATTTGACCCAAACTCTGTCTCATCTTAAAGACTCTTCCTACAATGCCAGTCTAGTGTTATGGTTTGTGGCATAGAACTAGATGAAATAGGGTGGATAAGGGAGCTAAAGCAGAAACAGCAAAACAAGAAAGACATAAAATATAAGTAGAATCTACATTCCTTATGTGATACCCTATTCCTACTTCATGATGTCTACATTTATTTCCAGCAGAATTTTCACAAACACAACCCCAGGAAGTCACTGTACATGTATGAAAACAAATGATCTCTTCATTGGGCTTCCCAGGAGGCAAAGAATGAACCACCACAGTTGAATCTATGAATCAAAACCAAGCAAATCTTTGTGACAGTAATATACATAAAGATTTCCAAGGCAGAAGAAATTGTTGAGTATCAATAATGAGAAATGCAATGGAAAGTTATTCAAGAAACTTCAAAGTGCTTTTCTCTCAAGAGACCAAGTTATTGATATCTACTTCCTGATCTAAGGGCCCACTAAGCAGAACAAAGATAAGAATTTTACAAGGATTAGAGACTAGGAAAATTACTATTGCTAGAACAGTTTGATAATATGAAAGTGCAGAACCACAGAGAGAATTTCATATTTTGGAAAGTGAATCATCCAAAATAAACTGTTCAGATATGAACTGAAGATAAATATTAAAGAAAAAGAGAAATGAACTATATTCCCATGTGACTATTAACTCTAGACCATAAATCATCTGATTTCGTTAAGTTAAAAATTTTTTTCTTATTACAAATTAGTTGATTTTCAACTGCATAACAAGACAGGTAAAGTACAAATTAAGTGCCTCAAATTATTTTATACATTTAAAATTTTATAATTATGTTTGAGATAACTTTTAATTATTTTAACATAATCAAAATATTTAATAGAGTCAATTACTGAATTTGGAGAATTATCACCCTAAAACTCCTACATACATCTTTATAACAAAATACATAAATCTACTATTTGTTACGTGTCTCTTCCCTAGGTCTGGATGATCCCCAGGAGAAGGGAATGACTGCCCACTTTGGTATTCTTGCCTGGAGATTTCAATGGACAGAGGAGCCTGGTTGACTACAGTCAATGGGTTTGCAAAGAGGTAGACATAACTTTGTCAACATACACACACACATGCAAACACACATGTGTCTGTTCATGCTTTCCCAGTGGCTCAGCAGTAAAGAATCCACCTACATGCAGCAGATACAGGCGATATTGGTCCAATCCCTTGGTTGAGAACATTCCCTGAACGAGGGCACAGAAACCCACTCCACTGTTCTTGCCAAGAGAATCCCATAGACTGAGGCAGGGTACAATCCATAGGTTCCCAAAGGATCAGACATGACTGAAGCAACTGAACACACGTGCACACACACACACGCACGTCTCGTGAGCTAGACACCATTTTAGGCTAGATCTAGGCAATGGCAAGCCACTCCAGTACTCTTGCCTAGAAAATCCCATGGATGGAGGAGCCTGGTAGGCTGCAGTCCATGGGGTCGCTAAGAGTCGGACACGACTGAGAGACTCCACTTTCGCTTTTCACTTTCACTCATTGGAGAAGGAAATGGCAACCCCCTCCAGTGTTCTTGCCTGGAGAATCCCAGGGACGGGGGAGCCTGGTGGGCTGCCCTCTATGGAGTCTCACAGAGTCGGACACGACTGAAGTGACTTAGCAGCAGCAGCAGGCTACTAAGAAGATATGAATAAACAAAACAGTCAAATATCTCAGGGCTTATGGAGCTTATATTTCTAACTGGGAGACAGACAATAAACATCATAAAGAAATCTTACGGTATATTAGCAGTGTGGAGCACTATGAACAAAAGAAAATGTAGAACAGAGCAGGAGAATGTCCAGCTCATCTTCCCAACTCCAGACTCACCATCAGATTCTTACCCATGAATTCCAGAGGAAGTAGCCATATAGAGGCCAAAACTTTCCTCAGACCTTTCCGTGAACAACACCTTGAGATTCCCTTCAGTGGCTAGTTGTGCTTGGCTTTCTAGATTTAAAACTCCCTTTCCAGATCTTTCTTTCCTTGGCCCTCCAATATTTGTGTAAGGCTAATTTTCTGTAGTAAATCTCTAAGTTCATAAAGTAATCATACCTGTGCTTCCTCAACTGAACTCTGACCAATACACAAAGCATTTCTCACAGTGCAGCCAAATTGCTTTTTCTAAAGACAAAGTGTGTGATAAAAAATTCTTTTTCTGTTTAAAGCAGTCAATGAGGCCCCCAATTCCTTCAGGATAAAGTCCTAATTTTGAAAAATGGACTTTACCAGGCCTTCATGATCTGACCTCAACCTATTTTAAATAGGCTTACCTCTCTCAGAACCAAAGGTAGAAAATTTCTACACTTTATTCAAACTCTCATCTCTAGGTCATCAAATATGTCTTCTTCCCAGGGGAATCCCCTTTGTCTTTCATCTGATAAATCTCTAATTCTTCAGATTTATTCTTAGGTAAACCCTCTTAATGCCAATAATATTAATCAGGTTTTTCTGCCACATGGAGGTAATTAAGTCATCCATATCTGCTTACCACAAATTTAGAGGATTAACACAACACAGATTTACCATCTCATAGCTTCTCTGGGTCAAGAGCCCAGGCATGTTTCACTAGATCGGACTCTTCAGGATCTCTCACTCACATAGGTACAATCAAGGCTGCCATCTCATCTAAAAGCCTGACTGGGAAGGATGTGCTTCTAAGATCACACAGTTGTTGGCAAGATTCCCTTCCTGGCACGTTGTTAGAATATAGGTCGCTTCATCAAAGCTTGCAAAGGAGAGAATCTGCTACCAAGACCAAAATGAGAATCTTTTGAAATCCAGTAACAGAAGTGGTATTCCCTTAATACTGAGGTATAGTGTTGGTTAGAAGCAAATTACTGAAGGAAAGGAAATTACACAAGGCTATGAATTCCAGGAGGTGGGGATGATTGGAGGTCAACTTCGAGACTGCCCTACCACCAGAGTTGAGCTAGCACATTTATGACGAGTATCTATTGGTCATCAATTACATGTATGTGGGTGGCTCAAGCTAATCTAAAAACTCACTGACAAACTGGCTGAAAGACATACTTTATGAACTAAGGTTGCCTCACAGAGGTCTTAAGTTCATCTCATCTGCATATACTAAAAATACCTGAGTGGTAGTAGGTAGTAGCAGTAGAGAGATTTTAGTGAATGATAGTAATATTATGGGAAAATACAGCGAAAACTAAAACTTAAGGAGTGAATCAGTCAAATGCTTTACAATAGCAAGTGTTTAATACACATTCGTAATACATGTAGGTTGCAGGTCAGTTATGGTTCTAATTCAGGCTCCAGCTGTGCTCCATGTGCTTTTGTGCCCAGATCTAGACAAGCAATTGCACTAATTTGAAACATTCCACTCTGGAGATAGTGGAATGAACCAAAAGCACTCTTGGAAACTTAGGGTGCCTGGTAAACCATATGCCAAGTAATTAAAAGAGTGTAATACAGGTATTACACAAGGAAGGAAGGCCATCATATACAAAAGCACAGAGGCAGTGATGAGCATGAGAACAGTTAAAGTTTAAGAGCAGTTGAAAACAGAACAATGGAGTCAGTCAAGTATATCAGGGATCCCCATAATGGCTCCTTATACTGTAGACATTTGTGCAAAGTTTCTCCTATCTCTGGCCTTTGAAGAGTAATGAGACTTCTGTTGAATGTTTCAAAGTAAATATCAATAGAACCAAAAAGAAAAAAAAAGAGAGATGCTTAAAAAATTAAAAACTCCATTTTAGTGATATAAGTGCAAATTTTATTTTCTCCTCTTAGCTTAAGATTTGATTTCAATTTTGTGTAAAAGTTGTCTCAAAGTCCATGATCAACAAAAGTATGGGGTGATTTCATAGATTTCACAGGTTTCAGAGATATAAATAAGTGACCAAATATCATTAAGAATCATAGAAAAGATGTGTTTCCATTTTCCATACCAGAAGGTTGATGTATTTTCAGACTTAGTTGAGTCTAGTCCATTCCTAGACATTAGAGGAGGATGGAAATGAGAAAAAATGTGTGGTTTAGCTGAAATGTGCCATATCTAACTCAGAGCTGCTTTCTATGCTTCATAAGGATTCAACTTAGAGTTACCAGATTTACTATTCTAATGAAAATTTTAAATTAAATTGGGAAAGCAGTAGGTCAGTCAGTTTAAGAAATAGTTAACTTTTCCTCCTGAGCTAACAAAGCCAAAGTTATCTGATGCGATGTATACAACTTCACTGGAAAAAAATAAGTTCACCTAATGTAATATCACAAAGTCTACTGCAAGTAAATACTCAAGGATTGCAAAATAAGTGCTAAATACAAGACTCCATTTCTTGTTCCAAATTTCAAAGGTTAAGAGAAGTCAGCATCATAGTCGAAATCTGGACTTACATGTTTACTGTAAAGAAAAAATAAAACAACAGTGTGTTTCAGCTTCAAGGTTCAAAACACCCCTGAAATTGAGAAGATGCTGACATTTAGTGCTCCCTTTGTCAAGCTTTTTCCAAGTATCAGATCCTTTGATGCAATGAAATAAACTTTATCATCCTCATTTTACAAATGTAAAAACTGAAGATCGGAAATGTTTTCTACCCTATCTAGTCACAAACACAGTTAAGTGATGACCTTTCGACTTTAAAAGCTGTGCTCTCTCCATTCCACTGAGCTAGGATAGCTACCATAGCTCTAAGCTGGAAGGAAAAGGGGAGTTGGGCTCAAAGAATATTTAGCTGCTTACTAACTGGGGGGGGGTGCGGGCAACCACCCCAAGTTGCCCCAGACTGTTCTGGTTTAGCACCCAAGTTTCCTGCATCACAGGAAATTCCTCAATACTGGACAGACTGAGACAGTGGGTCACCTTAGAAAGCTATTCTCTGAAATTCATGTTGCTGCTGCTGCTGCTAAGTCGCTTCAGTCGTGTCTGACTCTGTGCAACCCCATAGATGGCAACCCACCAGGCTCCCCCATCCCTGGGATTCTCCAGGCGAGAATATTGGAGTGGGTTGCCATTTCCTTCTCCAGAAATTCATGTTGATTTATGTAGAAAAGAGAGAAGCAGAACAGAGAGATAAAGAGCCCCTGTAAGCACAATGGTTTAACTATGTACCTAAGAGACGAGGGGTAGATTTACTGGGAATTGTAGTTGCTTTTTCTTCTGGGTTTTTTTCTAACATAAAAATATTTTTTGTAGTTCTTGGTTTTCTTTATCTCCTTTCACCACACACATTCCCTTCACCTAACAGACCAGTTTATTTGACTATCAGAATGCATTTGGAACACCTTAAATATTTCAGTAGTGCTTTAATAGACTAAACTGAATTAGCTATCATTAGCACAAGAGTTTTTTTTTTTTTTTTTAACATGAAGGGTGCTGCTAAAATGGTGCTTGTAGACAGTGGTCTGACTTTCCATTTACAGTGAGCTAGACAGACCCTTTGCTCAGGCCCACTTCCTGATAGACTGAAGAGGTATTGGCTTACATGATGTGATATTTAAAATACTGGTCACGCCTTCAGCTCCCAAGTATCTTTATCCTTGCATTATAATGTGCCTGAAATACTACCATTATTAGGATTTTAAGAGGATGATCTAGAACAAGAGGTAGGGACTCTCAGAGGTGGGATAGAAGCAATTTCCCTTGCAATCTGGAAAACAGCAACCCCATACTTGTTGCAGATGCAAAAAATGAGATTTTTCAGCAGTTTCTGCAAAGGTGAACTACACAAACCAGTGAGTCAAAAGTATTACAAATTCATTTGTTTCATAAGGTTTTTGGTCTAAGCTCATTTAAAATTTTAAGGCAGTATTTTGTACAAAAGGTTATTCCAACCAGAAATATATGCTTTGGATTTTAAAACAGCTTTACTGAGTGAGTCAATTCTCTGGAGAAATTAGAGCTATTTTCATTGCTTAAGTCAAAGGTCTCTGTTCCTACAGGAGTTATTTTATGAACTTCATATGATCTCTGCTGGGCTCACAAAATACTTTAAAATAGTTATCTTGATCCTTGGAAATGTTTATTGTCTCTTTGTATAACTGAAAGGAATTACATCCTAGCAAAATGAGGACACTTTCCAAATCTCAAGCTGAATGTATGGCCTTAAGAAAGGATAGAAGCCAAAGTTGTAAGAGGGAATTACAAAGACAACTTTGTACCAATATTTTGTCCCACACAATATAAGAACACTCTTTAATATGGAAAATCTGTTACTAACATTGTGGTTTATGCTGCTTCATCACAGTTACACAAACTTTGCTTTGTCAGTATGTGGGATCATGAATTCTTTACTTTCAATGTCTTGGAAATCTGCAGTTGAGAAAAATGTGCTGTGTATATAGCCTCCCTATTATGCACAACCAAAAGTAGAAAATAATATTTACAGATGAACCTCCCAAGGAAATGGATGATTTTTTTGGTAAATGAATGATCTTAATAAAAATATAAATAAAATTGAAAGTAAAAGTTTATAGTCAAATAAGGCTGAGAGAATCACAATGTATATGAGCATAATAAAGCTCTGAGATTCCTGATGAAATATTCAAATCATCACCAGCACCAACAACAAAATTATTTGACTTCAGAAGCCTATTTAACATGATTACTAAGGAACATACTTGGAAAATACTTGTAAGGATCAAATATTTGCAAGCATGTCTTATATGATGTAGAATCACTGTGCTTATTAGTATAGGCTTCTGTTCATTCTATGTTAGGTGCCCCTGGAAAGCTGCAGAATTAATCAAGACTTTAAATTGTTACTTGATATATTACATCAAATTTGGGCTTCCCTGTTGGCTCAGTGGTGAAGAATCCGCCTGACAATTCAGGAGACATGGGTTGGATCCCTGATCCAGGAGGATCCAACATGCCACGGCGTGACTAAGCCTGTGAGTCACAACTATTGAGCTTGTGCTCTATTGAGCCTTGGAGCTGCAGCAACTGAAACTCACATATCCTAGAGCCCTTTCTCCATAGGAGAAGCCACAGCAATGAGAAGCCCACATACCACAACTAGAGAGCAGCTCCCGCTCACAACAACCAGAGAAAAAGCCTGCATAGCAACAAAGACCCAGCACAGCCAAAAATAAATATATAAAAGGTACACATATATATAGCACCAGATTCTAGGTCAGCGACCTTAAAGGGCTGAAACAACTCCCTGGTTGCTCCTAACGCTGGCTTACTTGGGGCACTATACAGGCTTACTATGAATCCTCATCAACTTGCTCAGATATACAGAGCCTGCTATCTTCTATTCTATTAATTTGAGTTAATATAATACACTTGTGATATATTAGGAAATTATAAGTCAAAACAATCATGATGGGTTGGTTAATTTGAGACAACAAGCAAAGCATCAATGGACTCCAGTAGGGCTGGTAATGGATCAACAGACATATTTCCAGAGAACCTGATAGAGTATCACCAGTCATGTATCAATCATTTTACCTAATCCCCCACCTAGAAAAAAACCTTGATTAAACAGCTGTTGAGAAGGAAAGATTAATACTCATTTAATAGCCATCTGCAATTTGTAAGGAATTTTACTAAATCTATTTTTGTTTTAATTTAGTTTTAGTGGATACAATTCTATCTGCAATCCATCAGATGTATAATACAATGAGAACAAGCTTCAGATATATATTCTTCGGGTATGAAGGAACTCATTACTAATTGAGAAAAAAATCACCCCAATAAAAATCAGCAGACAGGAAAAAAATAGCTTTATATAATACCACATTTTACTCCAATTTGCTTTTTAAACTCATTTGTCAAAGGTGGTAGAATAAATATGTATTACTAATGACCCTTTGAGGAAATAGTCTTCTCTAAACGGCCCCATTAAAATTATGAAATTCTAAAACTCACTATAGGAGAACATAATAGGAAATGACTCATAAGAGGTATTTTCTCATTACAAAGAGGTTCAGCTTTCTTCAGAATACAATTTCTGTGTACACTGGCACAGTCTTGAAAGAGATCAATACAATAACTCCGTGATTTAATGAATCAGCTATAACATTGGCACTAACAGTGAGATCACTTGATGACATATATTCTAACTACTGTTCTAGGTTCACAGATAAATAATTGTTTTTTCAAAATTATTTCAGTACATTAGGGAAAAAATGTACCAAATAACTGTCTGTGTGATTTCAACAAATCAACAGCCAATAATTTGCTAATAGATCATTTTTTAAGGTAAACCATTCAAGCAGTTTTTATTTATTAATATTCATAAACACCCACAGTATCTTCATTAGAGATTTCAATTTTCCTCTTCAGCTTGAATGCAAAGTATTAGAGAGCCTTCTGTACAACACAGGTAATTTTTTAAATTTGCAAATGATGTTCAAGAATATTTTACTGTGCTAATTTTAAATTAAACGTGTGACTGTATGTTTAAACTCAGAAAGGTTTCAAGTTTTTCTAGTTCAGTACAAATTTACTGAAAACTTACTACATTGCTGGAACCATACTAGAAAAGACTTACTACAAGAATAAACAAGAGCCCTTAGCAGTTTATTTTCTAGTAACACAGCATACTATTTTAAATACAGTAAAATAGCTCTAATGTATGAAGTATCTTTACAAATATTTGATTTATAAAGAGAAAATGGGCATAATAATGAAAAGCATATTTACCTAACTCTACTAGCTTTTAACTGATGCATTTTTCTATACTGCATAATACAAAACACATAAATTTATCATAAAACTAGAGTGTTGTTTTGAAATCCACAAAAGATAACATTTTTAGGCTCATTTTGGATTTAATGTCAATTTTATGATTCTATAAGCTTTGATTTCTGAATTCAGAAAAAAAAAATTTCATATTTTGATTCATTCAAACAGCACAAAATATAAATAGGACAGTCAGTAGTTTTTAAAGCGAATAACCTTCCCTTTCTTTCTTTGAGGTCTTTCTTGCATACAGGCCAATCTTATTTCAGCTCTCTTGAGCAGCCAAAAAAGCAATATGCTGGTTAGAACATAATTAAATGAATCAAGTCTGAATCCTTACCCAGTTCAGCTCCAGCAAATAAATCACATCTAAGAATAAGTGTTTCTCTTTTGTACCTATCATAGCTGCAGTACTTTCTTTCAGCAATGTATAAAAGTATCCTAAAGGCATCCTCCTGAAATTTCAAGCAGCATCTGGCTGAGAAAGTTAATAAGGGTGTATATCTTGTTTTTTGTTGTTTTAATTTTTTTCTATTTTAATTACAAACCCTAATTTTTACATAGGAGTTTGACCACTTCCATCAAACCTATCTAAAGTATGGCATGCAAATAAAACTTAAAATATGTATTCATGTTGTTTTTGTAAAAAATAAAATTGGAATTGATTCTAACTTAGAAAATTCACAACTAACTTAAACTCACACACTACAATCAAACTTATTTCCAGAGATCTTTCAGTTTACAAACCCAATCTATATTCTCTTATAGCATCTGGGGACTCAATTCCCTATGGTAACAAGAAATTTATACAACATGTACAAAAGGAAATGGTGTTTCATTTCCTTTTATATACTTTCTATTTCATCTCCTTTATTAAAGTGAATCTAATATCTTAAAAAGGAAATTAAATAAGCAGATATAAAGCTCTGACCAGTGACCTTGCAGTGAAAAATCCAGTTTACTGCCCTGTCTATGAAGTCGACTCCTATACAGAACAAATTACTTTCAGTCTTTTAGAGAACCAGGAAGAAGGAGGGAGCTGCTCACTTTTTCTGAACCATGCATAAGGTTTAAATAGAGGGTGCCCACCTCACCCCCTTCTGGGTTATACATATGAATGAATTTGTCTAGATATCAGATGAGGCAGAATAAAATACCTCTGCAAAAACAAAAACAAAGTTTAAACATTTATTTTGGAAATTTCAAAAGTCAGTTGACAACAGTTTTTAAGAGGCATTGAATCTATAAAAGATATTACCTTCTTGGCTTTTGAATCCATTTTTTCAATTGAAATTGAAGGATAATTAATGTACAATGTTGTGTTAGCTTCAAATATACAGCAAAGAACACCTGCATATATTCCTTTGCAAATTCTTTTCCATTATAGGTTATTACAAGAAACTGAATATAGTTCCCTGTGCTATTCAGATGTCCTTATTGTTGATCTGTTTTAATAGTGTGTATGTATTAACTCGAAACTCCTAATATACCTCGCCTCAGCCCCTGCTATTCCCTCTAGTAACCATTATGTTTTCTCTCTCCTGTTTTACTATAGATAACTTTGCTAAAAAAAAAAAAAAAAGTCTGGTCCTATGACAGGAATAGTACTTAAACATTCTATATCACCTTACATATATTAGATATTTCATAGCTAACACACCCCATAGTTGATATTATGGAAATGTATAGTCATACTACACATCATTCTACACAAAGCACTTAGCTTAGATGACAAGAAAAGAAAAATATTGGGTTGGCCAAAAGGTTCATCTGTTTTTTTCCATAGACTGATCTAGCAGCACGTAGTTTAATTCATTCAAAACAATGTTTTTAGATGGTAGTGTTAGTTAGTTCAGTCACTCAAGTCATGCCCTACTCTTTGTGACCCCATGGACTGCAGCATGCCATGTTTCCCTGTCCATCAGCAACTCCCGGGGCTTACTCAAACTCATGTCCATCGAGTCGGTGATGCCATCCAACTATCTCATCTTCTGTCGTCCCCTTCTTCTCTTGCCTTCAATCTTTCCCAGCATCAGGGTCTTTTCAAATGAGTCAGTTCATCGCATCAGGGGGCCAAAGTATTGGAGCTTCAGCTTCATCATCAGTTCTTCCAATGAATATTCAGGGCTGATTTCCTTTAGGATGGACTGGTTGGATCTCCTTGCAGTCCAAATGTCTCTCAAGAGTCTTCTCCAACACCACAGTTCAAAAGCATCAATTCTTCGGCACTCAGCTTTCTTTATAGTCCAACTCTCACATCCATACATGACTACTGGAAAAAACACATCTTTAACTAGCGAGACCTTTGTTAGCAAAGTAATGTCTCTGCTTTTTAATATGCTGTCTAGGTTGGTCATAGCTTTTCTTCCAAGAAGGAAGCATCTTTTAATTTCATAGCTACAGTCACCATCTGCGTTGATTTTGGAGCCCCCAAAAATAAAATTTCTCAGTGTTTCCATGGTTTCCCCATCTATTTGCCATGAAGTGATAGAACCAGATGCCCTGATCTTAGTTTTCTGAATGTTGAGTTTTAAGCCAACTTTTTCATTCTCCTCTTTCACTTTCTTCAAGAGGCTTAGTTCTTCTTTGCTTTCTGCCATAAGGGTGCTGCATCCTCATATATGAGGGTTATTGATATTTCTCCCGGCAATCTTGATTCTAGCTTGTACTTCATCCAGCCTGCCAATTTCGCATGATGTCCTCTGCATATACATTAAATAAGCAGGGTGACAATATACAGCCTTGACATACTCTTTTCCCTATTTGGAACCAGTCTGCTGTTCCATGTCCAGTTCTAACTGTTGACCTGCATACAGATTTCTCAGGAGGCAGATCAGGTAGTCTGGTATTCCCATCTCTTTCAGAATTTTCCAGTTTATTGTGATCCACAAAGTCAAAGGCTTTGGCATAGTCAATAAAGCAGATGTTTTTCTGGAACTCTCTTGCTTTTTCCATGATCCAACAGATGTTGGGAATTTGATCTCTGGTTCCTCTCTCTACCTTTTCTAAATCCAGCTGGAACATCTGGAAGTTCATGGTTCACATTCTGTTGAAGCCTGGCTTGGAGAATTTTGAGCATTACTTTGCTAGCGTATGACATGAGTGCAATTGTGAGGTAGTTTGAGCATGCATTGGCCTTGCTCTTTGGGAATGAAATGAAAACTGACCTTTTCCAATCCTATGGCCACTGCTGAGTTTTCCAAATTTGCTCTCATTTTGAGTACAACACCTTCACAGCATCATCTTTTAGGATTTGAAACAGTTCAACTGGGATTCCATCACCTCCACTAGCTTTGTTCATACTGATGATTTCTATGGCCCACTTGACTTTGCATTTCAGGAAGTCTGGCTCTAGTTGAGTGATCACACCACTGTGGTTATCTGGGTCATGAAGGTCTTTTTTGTATAGTTCTGTGTATTCTTGCCACCTCTTCTTAATATCTTCTGCTTCTGTTAGGTCCATACAATTTCTGTCCTTTATTGTGCCCATCTTTGCATGAAATGTTCCCTTGGTATCGCCACTTTTCTTGAACAGATCTCTAGTCTTTTCCATTCTATTGTTTTCCTCTATTCCTTTGCATTGATCACTGAGATTGTATTGTGACAGCTGTCACATCAGCATGAATTTTAAAAACTTATCAAAATTGATAAATTTTTATGTAGTCATTTTAATATTGAAGACGGAAGGAAAAAAAGAAACAATTTTGGCATATTATGCTGCATTATTTCAAGAAAAATAAAAGCTCAAATTAAATGCCAAAAAAGATTTGTGCAATGTGCTGAGAAGGTGCTGTGACTGACTGAACATGTCAAAAGTGGTTGCAAAATTTCATGCTGGAGATTGCTCACTAGACGATGCCCCATGGTAGGTCAGACCAGTTGAAGTTGATGGAGATCACATTTGAGACATTAATGAGACAAGTCAATGTTATACCATGCAGAAGAGAGCCAACATACTCAAAATATCCAAAACAAGTGTTGAAAATCATTTTGTACCATCTTGGTTACATTAATCACTTTGATATCTGGGTTCCACACAAGTTAAGCAAAAAAGAACCTTCTTAACTATGTATCTGCATGTGATTTTCTACTTAAACATAATGAAAATGTTATGTTCATCTCCAGTCACAATTGGAGATGAAAAGTGGATACTGTACAATAATATGGAACAGAAAAGATCATGGGGCAAACAAAATAAATACCACAAACCACACCAAAGCCTGGTCTTCATCCAAAGAAGGTGATGTTGTGTATATAGTGGGATTGGAAAGACGACCTCTATTATGAGATCCTTCTGGAAAATCAAACTATTAATTTCAACAACTACTGCTCCCAGTCAGAACTGAAAGCAGCATTCAATAAAAGGCCTCAGGAATTAATCAACAGAAAATGCATCATCTTCCATCAGGGTAAGACCGCATGTTTTTTGATAACCAGGTAAAAACTGTTATCGCGTGGCTGGGAAGTTCTGATTCGTCTACTGTATTCACCAGATATTGTACCTTCAGATGTCCATTTATTTCAGCCTCTACAAAATTTTCTTAATGGAAAAAATTTCAATTCCCTAGAAGACTGTAAAAGGCACCTGGAACAGTTCTTTCCTCAAAAAGAAAAAAAGTTTTGGGAAGACGGAATTATGAAGTTGCCTGAAAAATGGCAGAAAGTAGTGAAACAAAACAGTGAATCTGTTGTTCAACAAAGTTCTTGGTGAAAATGAAAAATCTGTCTTTTATTTTTACTTAAAAAAACAAAGAAAATTTTTGGCTAACCCAAAAGATAAACAGTTTCCCATTATTTCTTTGCTGTTTTCTGTCATAGGTTTGGGGACTCATTATAAGAGTTATGATCTTAAACAGCTAATGCAGTATAGGTGTTGGCAGTTAAGAGAGAATATTTAAGCCAAGAGGAGAAGCCTTCTTCATTGTCTCACTTCAAAAGGGCAAAACCCCGAAGGTTATGTGCATGGGTATTCCTTATTGATTTTTAACAACGCTATATATTCCTAAAAGTTTAGATCTTTATTGGCTACTTGCATGTTGTTTTATGGTTTTTGCTGAAAAAAATTTTATTAAAAAAATAGGTGGTTGAGCAAAGACCACCACCATGTCCTGAGTACCATGACACACGATGGGATGTCACTCCAGGACCTTACTTCTGATGTGTAAGTCCCCCTATCCATTAAACAACTGATGTCTCTGTTGCTGACTTGGGTTCTTTCTTTGGTCTGGAAACTAGGCAAGCATAGGTCTTGTAGGCCTTCAGGGTACAGCCTAACACATGGCTGAGCAACCAGGAGATGTAGGAAACTCCCATGAGTACTGAGATGCTGGGAAATACAGGATGGGGAATGGACAGTTTCCAGGGCTGGCCACTAGCTTGTGGGGCCTGAACATTACAGCTGTAATTCCAGGGTGACTGCCCACTAAACATAGAGCCCAAAAGTTCCAGGGATGATCCCAAAAGTTGGTGGGGGGGAATCCCAGGTTGGCCATCTACTAGTGTGAGGAGCTCTAGGATGGCTGTCCTTGACTAATGGGGGCTACCAAGAGATTTAGAGAACAATGACCTCTAATGTCTCTGCTATTATATCCAAATGAGCTTTTTGTGATTGATTAAGCTAGCTTTCTAGAAGAAATTGGTATTTCTCTTGTGCCTTTGATATGTAAATGATCTACCTGACCCCTGTGGAACGTTAATGTTCTCTGTTCTCTAAGAATAAAGGAGAAAAAAGAGCTTTTAGGTAAACTCTACAGAAATAATTATGTTTGGGGGATGTCTATCTAAATAGTCTCTCCAGATTTTGGTAACTTGAAACTAAAGTTGAAAGAAAAGAATTCAGGGGTGATTTCAAATAAGATAAAATATTGGATCATTAATTGCTGAGCAGGTCTTAGTTTCTCCACCCTTGCTGGGAGAGGAGAAGAAGACCTAGGCATTAAGTTTTCCAATCAGGAAATGCACAATTATTTGCTTCATGGCTTTTTGTCAGAGATTAAGGTTTTTAAGGCTTAAGATTATCATCAGTCATAATACTATTATTGTAAACAAGTCGTTTTTTGATTACATTATAAGCAGGTGCTTAGTGAAAGTCACTGAGTGGTGTCCGACTCTTTGCGACTCCATGAACTATACAGTCCATGGAATTTTCCAGGTCAGAATATTGGAGTGGGTAGCCCTTCCCTTCTCTGGGGTATCTTCCCAAACCAGGGATCAAACCCAGGTCTCCAAAATTGCAGGTGGATTCTTTACCAGCTGAGTTCTTATCCCTGTGTTTTTAAGTCTTTTGCCTTTTACAGGGAGTTATTGTTTTACTCTGATGCTGTCTGCCAAAGGGCTTCATCTTCAAGATTTATAGGAAAGATCTTTTGACAATAACAGGTCTCAGATAAATTTCAGATATATTGCTAAACAGTAAGAACTTAAAGAATCGTAACGTAAGACCAGATGGCTTCATTAAAAGTTAACCAAAGGATTGATTACTGACTGAGCTGGTGACTATGGTTATCTTAGGTAGTTAGGCATTAATGGCAAGGAGGTAACAGTGGCAAAAAGACAAGACGGGAGTAGCCACGGTATACCCCAACCATCTGGGGACCCTCCCCTGACCCCACCCTGAACTGGTGAAGCTATCTATGGTCAGGTGGCGGACAATTTATCCTGATAAAGAGAGAACACAGTAACAAGAGAAAACTTCCCTGGGCAACATATGCCCAGAGAGTCAGGCAAACGTATAACCTCTAGTAAACCCAAACTCATTATACCAACATTATAATGAAAGCTCCATGTGGTTTTGTCCTTACCCAGGTGGGCTTTTCTTAGGGAATAAATGGTAAAGGCAAGCACAACAATGAACTTGTTACAGAACTCAGGACTGTTCAGTTCAGTTGCTCAGTCATGTCCGACTCTGCGACCCCATGGACTGCAGCACGCCAGGCCTCCCTGTCCATCACTAACTCCTGGAGTTTATTCAAACTCACGTCCATTGAGTTGGTGATGTCATCCAACCATCTCATCCTCTGTTGCCCTCTCTTCTCCTGCCTTCAATCTTTCCCAGCATCAGGGTCTTTTCAAATGAGTCAGCTCTTTGCATCAGGTGGCCAAAGTTTTGGAGTTTCAGCTTCAACATCAGTCCTTCCAATGAATATTCAGGACTGATTTCCTTTAGGATGGATTGGTAGGATCTCCTTGCTGTCCAAGGGACTCTCAAGAGTCTTCTCCAACACCACAGTTCAAAAGCATCAGTTCCTCAGCGCTCAGCTTTCTTTATAGTCCAACTCTCACATCCACACATGACCACTGGAAAAAACACAGCTTTAACTAGATGAACCTTTGTTAGCAAAGTAATGTCTCTGCTTTTTAATATGCTATCTAGGTTGGTCATAGCTTTTCTTCCAAGGAGCAAGCGTCTTTTAATTTCATGGCTGCAGTCACCATCTGCAGTGATTTTGGAGACCCCAAATATAAAGTCTGTCACTGTTTCCATTGTTTCCCAATCTATCTGCCATAAAGTGATGAGACCAGATACCACGATCTTAGTTTTCTGAATGCTGAATTTTAAGCCAACTTTTTCACTCTCTTCTTTAACTTTCATCAAGAGGCTCTTTAGTTCTTATTCACTTTCTGCCATACGAGTTGTATCATCTGCATATCTGAGGTTCTTGATATTTCTCCCAGCAATCTTGATTCCAGCTTGTGCTTCATCCAACCCAGCATTTCTCATGATGTACTCCGCATAGACATTAAGTAAGCAGGGTGACAATACACAGCCTTTATATATTCTTTCCCCTATTTGGAACCAGTCTGTTGTTCCATGTCCAGTTCTAACTGTTGCTTCTTGATCTGCATACAGATTTCTCAGGAGGCAGGTCAGGTGTTCTGGTATTCCCATCTCTTTCAGAATTTTCCAGTTTGTTGTGATCCACACAGTCAAAGGCTTTGGCATAGTCAATAAATCAGAAGTAGATGTTTTTCTGGAACTCTCTTGCTTTTTTGATGATCCAACAGATGTTAATCAAACAGTAATCTCCTGGACTGTTAATCAAACATTAATTAAATTATACATTAATCAAACAATAATCCCCTGCCACTCAGCCATAATCACACCCCACCACCTTGCAGAACAATTCCTTATGAACACCCCAAAGCCTGTACAGGAACTTGGGTTTTACTTTGCAGAAAGAGCCCACTCTCACTCTCAGAGTATAACTGTGCTTTAATAAACTTTATTTTGTGCTTGAGCCTGAAGTACTAGTCTGCAATTCTTTGTTAGCTTTATCAAGGAGCAAGGCTTCTGGTTTGGGTCTCTTGTTGACCTCCTCTGTTGGAGCTTTTGGACACAATGCAGACCAATTCAGTAAATGCTATAATTTTTACAGGCTTTGTGTGCAATGTTACTGGTTCTGATCTGTGTTTTCCAGATATAGGGAAGCACTTCCCTCAAGTCATTATGATTTACAGCAATGTGATAAACTACACCTGAGGATAGAACTGAAGCATTTTCCTTCTTCTCTCTGCCTAGTCCCTGAGGTTACCCAAATCAGAGACTTGGGGCCTGAGATGTCTTACCAGGGGAACAGAGAAGACTGTCTCCTAGCATGTGCAAGAACCTCAATATCTGGGGTGCTTTTAGAAGAGAAAAATCCACCAAGACAAAGCCTGACAGCAGGGCTTTGGCATAGCTTTCCTGGCCTTGCCAGGCCCTTTGGAAATTCAGTCTGATACTCCTGAAGCATTTTCCCTTAGCCAGTTTGGAGGAGCCTATTTGGTAAACTGACCAGACTTGTTTTGCAAACAAATTAGTTTTGATTTGGCTCTGTTTGGTGGAAATGAGGGTAATGTTAGAGAAAACAATATTATGTTTCAGTGGATGTTAAATTCTAGTTCTGTTAACTGAAGTCTGTACACAAGTTAGTGTGTTCACCATACTTTTACCCTGATGTTCTGAATGGAAAGAGAATTATCTACGGAAATTGTCCCAGCTAAAACTACTCATGAAATGTGACACTGCTTGCTTTAGGCCTGCTGCTAAATAAAAGTACATGAACAATGGTTGTGTGATAATTGGATATAAGTGATAAAAGGTATAGCCTATAAACTATTTCCCTATTAACATGCCTCTGAGTATGTTTCAGACATACACTGTACATCTACTTTGCCCATGGAGAAAGGGAATGCATTCAAAAGTCAAAATGGAGTAGCTGTGGTTCAGAAATCTAAGGTAAAACTAGGTGTCCATTGTATATATGATTTAAGACACGTTCTTATATTACTGAAAACTTGAGTTTTCAGATCTGTATTTCAGACCAGGACAAAGACCACAGGTGGGTGTGGTATTATCTCTGAATGTGGTTACTGCTTGTACTTGTACTGCGATCTCCCCTGTGTTGTACCTGATAGATATCTATGTCCTTAGTCTGATTTGGGAAATCTGAGGACTGAGCAGCAACAATGGCCTCACCACAATCTGTCTAATCGCTCTGTCTATAGTGAGATATAGCTGTCATCCTCCTTTGGATTGCTATGAAGAAACAACCTGGTTAATGTGACTATTTGGGGACTACTGACAATAGGGGAAAAGGACTCACCATCTTCTGGTCCCATACACCAATATATCAGAAGGAACCTTGTTGGTAAATATTACTGTACAATTGACTGCTCATGAGCCCCGTAGGCTATGCTGTGTGGAGTGGAATAGGCTAGCTTTTAGACACACAAGTCCATCTACTGGGATTAACTGTTTTTTATTTGGAAAGATCTAATGCGTCCACCCCTAATGGTAGTCAACATAACATGTGGTGGCAGACCTGTACTGTGACTGCTGACTCAGCCAACGGAATGTTTCTTTTAGAGCCAGGGTCTACCCCTCCCCAAAGGGGTGGCTCTGGCTTTGTGAAAATGAGGAGTGGCCTGTCTGAACTGTATCTGTGGTATCTGGTTGCAGTGCCCTCTACATACTGACCCCAGAGATATAGAGGAAGGGGACAGACTAAGATTGTAAAAGTCATCCAGGTTATGTAGGGTATGTAGCGTATGGTCAGGCCACTCAAGATGATTGTTCTCTTGCTTTCTGTACATCACGTGCCCAACCAGGGCCTGTTTCACCTACAACCTACTCACATGACTGGACTTTCTACATTCTTGCTGCAGGCCTCAACCAATGATGGCTTATCAAAGGGGCAGTGAGCCTAGTGCCTCTTTGCTGGTTTCCCTGGAAACTAAAGAGCCCACCTGATGTCAAATCCCTTATAACTGGTAATCTCTCCACTCCCTGGGGAGAAAAGAGCACTGCTGTGTCCTTCCCTGCCATAGGCCACATGTTAGGATTTCACTCCAGGAGCTTGCTTCAGACATGTAAGCTCCTCTGTCCATTAAACCACTGATGACTCTGTTGCTGACTCCGAGTATTTTCTTCAGTCTTGAGGCTGGGCAAGAACAGACCTTATTGGCCTGTGGGTACAGCCCAACAACAGTACTATATATAAAATAGATAACTAATAAGGACCTACTGTATAGCACAGGGAACGCTACTCAATATTCTGTATAGCTATATAGGAAAATAATCTAAAACATATATATATATATGCATATGCATATGATTCACTTTGCTGCACACCTGAAACTAGCACAGCACTGTAAATCAACTACACTCCAAAAAAAAAAAAAAAAAAAAAGTGGTTAAGCTGCTTTCTCTTTCCCTTTTTTTGTTAAGTCTTCTGGATTTAGTATCTAGGTGAGAAAGTCTTCACTAAAATAGTAAATAGTCCTAAAACGTGCCCATCTTCATTGCCTCCATCTTCTTCACTACTGGTCTAAGTGAGTGCCCCAAAGCACACCCACCTGCAAGAATGCAGCTAGGCCTTGCCCTTTATATTCTGGCAACACTGAAAGGCTTAAGCCTTTCCCGCCTTCACCAGGTCATACCTCATCTGCATGACTACTCATGCTGCCTCCCCTTAATTAGAACATAATTCCTTTCTCTCCCTCACTGGTTATGCCCACATATCCTTAAAGATCCACTCAAGTGTCATTTCTCCAGGAAGACTTTCTCACCCTCCAACGTCTTCACATCTTACTCTGTATCCCATAATACTATGTGCTTAGTAATCCATCTCACATTTGTCTCTCCCATATGACTGTGAATTGCTTATCATAGAGAATAACCCCTTGGTCAACCTTCTGAGTCCTTCACACAGTAACTGGAGTACAACAGGAGATCAAGAGATATTTAACAACTAAATGAATAAATGAACAAAAAGAAGAGTTTATACGATAACCATAATTACAGCTTGAACAGAAATTAGAATTTCACTGAAGCCCATAATAGGCAAGACAGTTACCAGTTTCAATCCTATATAATTCTGAAAGCAAATCCCAGCTTCATATATCTATAGTGCTCACGTTCTCCCTTTATACAATTCTCTTCTGAAAAACTGTGTAAGAATTGGAGCTTGAATCCATCAGAACTTCAGTGGATCTATTATCATACCTTTCATCTGAAAAAGATTGCTTTGTGCTTTACACTTAACCATGAAAACTGTTTTATTCTCCTCCTAACTGAAGTCCCAAAAGTGTTTCTAGAAAAACCTAGATAAACTTAATTTATCAAAAACACAAAAGGGGGTTTTAACATCTTTTAAAAAGTACAGTGAAGATTGTATTAAAAATATAAGACATTTTAGAAAATAAAGATCTGTTCTACTAATAGAAATTCAGACTTTTATATATTCAAAAAATTTTTTAAACCAAAAAGTATATAATATTTTTGAGTTTAGTGACACTAATCATGATCTACACTATAGTGGTCAACATATTTTCCTGGCCTCAGTGTCTATATCTCCAGGGCTCTAAAAAATAATTTCACCTTAAATACATATGTCATAGCAATATTATTATTAGCAGACAACTACCTTGGGCTTGACACATAGAAAAACTACTTTTGAAGATGTATATATAACATATATACATGTATTCATACATATACAGAGTGTAGAAATATATACATGGCACACTGTAATCCATGTGGTTGCAAAAAGTCGGACACAACTCAGCAACTAAACAACAAAATACACACACATGATACACACAGACACATATTCATTTAAATTTCAAAAACCAACTTTATCAGGTAGGTGCCATTGTTTCTCTTTTTTAATCAAAGAGAAAATGAGGTACAGAATGTTTAAGGATCTTGTTTCAGGCTACACCACTGAAACCCAGAAGAACTGTGATGTGAATCCAGGCACCCTGACTTAGGATATGTCCACTGACCCCCCATGCTCCTCAGCTTCTCATTCCTGGAAGTGTATGAATTATAGACACTGAAATCTGGGGTCAAATTTGGGCCCCGCATCTTAATTGTGAAGTTTTTATTCACAATAAGAATTTGGCAATTTCATTCATGAAGCTGGACCACATGCAGATTAATTTTGTGTAAAGTGAAATTATTAAATTTCATATTATTGTGAGGATAAAATTAAAAAGTATGTGTAAACTTTCCAGTATAGTGCCCAGTGCAAAGTAAGTGGTTAATAAATCTTAGTTCCCTTCTCTTCAGTTGTCCTTCAGAAACCTTAAACATCACAAGGCAAATCCCAAAATGCTTGCTGCTCTTTTCCACATGCCTTAATGCCGTAAGAAATTAACAGGCAGCCAATAACCTCAGTATACTCTCCTGTTCTTTCTCTTTCTCAGTCCCTTACCATAGAAGATCCACATTCTGATCTATCACCTAGTATTTCTCAGACCTTTCACCTTCCCTGTCCTCCAACCTCCATGACAAGACTGTCTTAATGGGATCTCTTAGAAACTCTCACCTAAGGTATCAAAATGTTCCCAGGCTGGTATTTCTTCTATGCTCCCTCTACTTCCCAGCTCACCTGTGGCTGCCTCAGTTACTGAATCCCTAAAACACCAATCTGAACCAAGTTATTCTGAGGCTTAACAACCCTTCACTGTTTCTACAGGAACAACAGGTTAAGTTCAAACCCCAGCTTACCAAGTCTGAGTTCATTCTGCCTTAGCAAACTTAGCTCCCAACATTCTCTACACTTATAATAGCATTAAACGCCTATTCATTCTTCTAACATAAAATGATGGCTGGTTTCCCTGTCCTTTGCACACACTATCCTCCTCAACTTAAAGGCCATAGAAATTTCTGATACTATATGACAGACTGTTGGACAGATAATAGATAATTTAGCGATAGCTTTCTCAACTACATACATCTAGCTGTTCAAACATTCTCTCACACTTTGTGTCTAGTGTCCTTTAGGAAGGAAATTATCTAAATACTGGTATCCAGTGAGGTTTGTGGAATATAGTCAAGGCTTTTGATTCCTAACCAGTGTACACCGAATGTTGGCATTAGTAAAAATGTGGTTTGAGCAGAATATGACATGTCTAAAACATTGATCTTTGAGGCCATTACAAGCTTTTATCTACCTTTGTAGATTGCAGGGTCTATGTATTATTTCAAATCTGATAGATACCCTGTTAAACTGAGAAACCTGGCATCTCATCTCTATTAACAGTCTGACCTTCTGTTACCAGTATTTAGATAATTTCCTTCCTAAAGGACACTAGACACAAAGTGTGAGAGAATGTTTGAACAGCTAGATGTATGAGTTGAGAAAGCTATCGCTAACTTATCTATTATCTGTCCAACAGTCTGTCATATATCAGAAATTTCTATGGCCTAAGTTGAGGAGGATAGTGTGTGCAAAGGCCAGGGAAACCAGCCATCATTTTATGTTAGAAGAATGAATAGGCGTTTAATGTTATTGTAAGTGTAGAGAATGTTGGGAGCTAAGTTTGCTAAGGCAGAATGAAATCAGACTTGGTAAGCTGGGGTTTGAACTTAACCTGTTGTTCCTGTAGAAACAGTGAGAGGTCGTTAAGCCTCAGAATAACTTGGTTCAGATTGGTGTTTTAGGGATTCAGTAACTGAGGCAGCCACAGGTGAGCTGGGAAGTAGAGGGAGCATAGAAGAAATACCAGCCTGGGAACATTTTGATACCTTAGGTAAACCTCACTGGATATAGAAGGCCTGAAAACTGTTGGAGAAAATATTTTAACTGACTCCAGCCACATACCGCTAATTCTGGGATGCAGAGACTACACTTAAAGAAAAAAAAGGGGACCTGGCTCAACTGCATTAGAATTATGCGCCATTCAACTCAGAACCGTGTCCTTCTGTAAGCTATCATCCCATCGGATCCTTTGTTTACAAAGTCACACAAAACTAAAGCTCTCAGTATAAAATGTGACAGTACGGAGAGCTGTAGAGTTGTGTGTGCTGCGTAATGAACAATGTAAGGAATCAGAGATAGAAGCACTCATAACTTACCATTTTGTAAGGAGGATACCACCGGCCAGGGTTTAGTCTGGTGGGTGAGGTTCAGGGTTTCCCAGGGAGACAGAGTTGGAGCCCGCAGAATGCGCTCCGTGGCTTCAGATCCATGCGGGAAGTGCAGGTTCACATGGAGTGGGGGAGAAGAGGATGACCTGGGACACACTGAGCCTGGGGGCAGCCCAGGGAACTATGGAGACTGGCGGTAGTCTTTGCTGGCCGAGACCCTTCTTTCCAGAAGAAGCCCATTCTCGCAAGATCTCGGGAGTTCTGTGGGGGCGGCTGGGATGACTCCTGGGATGAGAAACACCTGGAAGCCCCAGGTGCTAATCCGAAAGGACTCTGGCTCTCACCACCAGTCCTCCAGGATTCCTCCCCAACGCCCTAGTCACAGTACTGCAGCACCTTGGCCGGGGGCCCAGCCAAGTGTCGGGGACCTGCCTCTTGTCCAGAGCCTGTGCAGGGGCCCCACGTCCACCGCGTTGAACTGCGCATGCTCAGACCGCTGAAGCCTATTACAGTCCAGGAGGGAGGTAGGAGGCCCCGGGGCAGTGATGCCAAATCCTCTTGCAGGCTTCCGGGGCCTCAATCTGCCCTCTGCCAAAATCCATGTCAAAATATATTGTTTCCTTATCCTCAGAACCAAGTTATTTCTTCTGGCAGTAGTGGTGCCTGAAATTCATCCTGGGAACTTCTCCCTGAAGAAGAGCCTCAGAACGTTGCTCTCCTTTTTCTGACCCAGCCCGACTGCCATCACCTGTAATGAGGGAACTGGCCTCTCCTCCAAACCTCTCCATCAGGAAACGTTCTGCTCTTTGGACACCATGGGGGATGCCACTGGGGCCTAGTCCAGGAGGATAGAGTGTAAGTTTTCCAGAAAGGCAAACAAGGCACAGTTGGAGCAGTGGCTTTGGGTATGTAGGGGAATAAGGGCAGGTCCAGATGGAGGGACAGGGAGAGGATGCACTGGGATGCACTGAGTTTAAGGGGCGACTTTTACATCCCTCACTTACAGAGAAGGACTGCCAATGGAATATGACACACCAACACAAAGATACCAACTACCCAAGTGAAAACGAGCCCTCCAAAACAGATTCAGTGGATGCGTATGCATGGGGCTCAACAGAGTCTAAGGGCTGAGAACACAAAAGTGCCATTCAGGGCTAGATGCCTGCATGTAAGGGACACTGCAAGAGGTTAGGACACTTCATCCTTCACCTGTCCACCTGTTGAAAAATTAAAATTTTCTGTTCAAGGATGAGAAGATGGGGTAGACAAAGGTCAAGCGATTTCATAAAAGATAAATGCAATTAAAGAAAAGGAGCCATTGCTTTGAAGACAGAAGAAAAGCATAGCACTGAAAATAGATTCTTCAAAAGAACTGATTTTGAAAGATGTTTAAACATGCATATAACAAAAGGGAATGACTTGCTATGATAGCAGAGATACAAAAGGATCTATCTGGAAGCACTTAGAAAAATGCATCAAACATTCTCAACCACAATATATAATTAAAGCTCAATGATATGGCTAAGAAAGTGGAAGAGTCACCACAAATTGTCAAGTGAGTCATGTGGAAGAAAATTTTGGGAAACCCTCTCACAATGTAAAAGTGAAAATACTAAAATGAATAACAATAGGACGCACGTAAAAACTGATGAAGAGAGCTTGTCTGACAAATATAGATGTTCTCAAGGAAAAAGTGAGAGAAATACAAACAGAATAAAGAATCAAATGTACAACAAGATAGCCTTTCTGAGCTTCAGTTCAGTTCAGTCCCTCAGTTGTGTCCAACTCTTTGCGACCCCATGAATCACAGCACGGCCAGGCCTCCCTATCCATCACCAGCTCCTGAAGTTTACCCAAACTCATGTCCATCGAGTTGGTGATGCCATCCAGCAAGCCCCTAATCCCTCCCAGCATCAGAGTCTTTTCCAGTAAGTCAACTCTTCACATGAGGTGGCCAAAGTATTGGAGTTTCAGCTTCAGCATCAGTCCTTCCAATGAACACCCAGGATTGATCTCCTTTAGGATGGACTGGTTGCATCTCCTTGCAGTCCAAGGGACTCTCAAGAGTCTTCTCCAACACCACAGTTCAAAAGCATCAATTCTTCGGCGATCAGCTTTCTTTATAGTTCAACTCTCACATCCATACATGACCACTGGAAAAACCATAGCCTTGACTAGACGGACCTTACTTGGCAAAGTAATGTCTCTGCTTTCAAATATGCTATCTAGGTTGGTCATAGCTTTCCTTCCAAAGAGTAAGCGTCTTTTAATTTCATGGCTGCAGTCACCATCCGCAGTGATTTTGGAGCCCAAAAAAATAGTCTGACACTGTTTCCACTGTTTCCCTATCTATTTGGCATGAAGTGATGGGACCAGATACCATGATTTTAGTTTTCTGAATGTTGAGCTTTAAGCCAACTTTTTCACTCTCCTCTTTCACTTTCATCAAGAGGTTTTGTAGTTCCTCTTCACTTTCTGCCATAAGGGTGGTGTCATCTGCATGTCTGAGGTTACTGATGTTTCTCCTGGCAATCTTGATTCCAGCTTGTGCTCTTCCAGCCCAGCGTTTCTCATGAGGTACTCTGTATATAAATTAAATAAGCAGGTGACAATATACAGCGTTGACATACTCCTTTTCCTATTTGGAACCAGTCTGTTGTGTTTCTGAGCTTAAAAATACCTAAAACTATATTTCAAAAGATCTCACCAAATCAAAAGCAAAAGTAGCAGAGAACACATACACACCTACACTCCTTTGCTATTAAGCACACCAATTAAAAAGCAGAAGCCTAAACTTGTAAAAATAAATAAATAAATAAATAAAGCTATATGTTTTTATGAGAAAATCATTAAAACAAACTGACAGCTAATTGGAAAACTTAAAGAAGCAAAACACTTCCAGGTAAAAGTATGCTGAAAGAAAACTGGAATAATTATATCAAAGCAATAAAATGGAGACTAAAAAGATGATGGAGAAGATAAATGAAACTAAGATCCCATTCTTTGGTGGTGCTAGTGGTAAAGAACCTGCCTGCCAATGCTGGAGATGTTAGAGACACAGGCTCTATCCCTGGGTCACAAAGATCCCCTGAGAAGGGCATGGCAACTGACTCCACTGCTCTTGCCTGGAGAATCCCATGGACAGAGGAGTCTGGAGGGTTATGGTTCATAGGATCACAAAGAGCAGGACAAGACTGTAGGGCTTCACTGGTGGCTCAGACAGTAAAGAATTCTGTCTGCAATGCAGGAGACCCAGGTTCGATCCCTGGATTGGAAAGATACCCTGGAGAAGGGAATGGCAACCCCTTCCAGTATTCATGCCTGGAGAATTCCATGAACAGAGGAGCCTGGTGGGCTACAGTCTATGGGGGTGCCAAAGAGTCAGAAACTACTGAGTGACTAGCACTTTCACTTTCAAGATGACAGTATTTTGCAAAATTTTATCTTTTCTTTTGTAAATCATGTTCTTAGCATATGAAACCTATTTCCTCATGCAAGTAGAGAAAGTTAAAAATAGATCAGATAAATCACTGATCAGATTTGAAATGACATCACAAAACTGGTCTGAGAGGAGAGTTGCTACTACCTACCATTATGCTACTTTCCCCCATACAGGCAGAAAAGGAGATCCCTTGCAGAGTTTCTTCCTTTCTAGATACACTTCTGAAACAAAATCTCACATGGGAAAAACTCCCGTTTATAATCCGTTGCCACTTGGATGAGGAGTTTGGCAAGGAAAAAAATCTAAAACACTAAACTTTTTTTTTTTGCTGTTTCTATTGATATTTATTTATTTTTTTTTTCAGGTTTATTTCAATGACAGACACTTTAATGACAAAATAAACAGAATCCACATTTTTCTTAAGGAGCATCTTTCAGCATTGCCCCTGTAGATAAGACATAGATGCTTAAATCTTCATGAGTTTATTTATTTTTTTTAATTTTTTTTAATAGCCAAAGCAGATTTCACCATTAATGACATCAATGTTTTTCTAGGTATGAGAAAATGCAAGAATTGGAACTCATAAAACCTTTTTCTGAAAAGATCTAACTATCTGAAGGCCTGTTCTGCCAGTTTTTTTCTTTCTTTTTTTTTTTTTTTCAGAGCACAGAGTGCCTCATTCCTGATTTTCACCCTGAACTTCTTTCAGGGGGTGTTGAAGTTCAGCAGCTTGCAATGGTCATGATGTAATCTTTGTAGAGACAGCTGGCAAGTACCAACTTCCAGTCATTAGGGTCCCTTCATAGCCACATATCTGACCATGTGACACCATTTCATGGCCATTGTGTCCCACGGTGCTGGGAATGCTCATTCCCAGGTCTAGGGAAGTGATGGGCCACTCAGTGTGCTAAAATTGGACCAGGCCTTGCAAGTAGCAAAAGTCTCTGGACCACTGTCTTACTAGCCTCCTGGTCCAGGAAAATATCTCCTCTTGTTGTTTTTTCCCATACCCAGAGTCACATTATTACAATTATTGATCTCATATGGAACTGTCAGTTCAGCATTATATCACAGGCTCAGTGAAACAAGTGACATAGAAAATAATATAGCCATAGCTAGCAGTTATTAGTAAAATAAGAATTATAAGTCAAGAACTTTCATTAGCTAAATCCTGGTATACCCCAAGTCACCTGACTTCATTCATTAAATGATTATAGTCTGGTGTTAATCTCCTGGTTGTACATTATGGAGCATCCGAACTTTATCTGTAGATTGGTTACTGAGATAAGCCTTAGAAACTAACCTAGAGTGTCCTTTTTAATAACTTAATTAAATCTTTTAGCAGTATCACGTAACAAGGAACTGTCTCAGCAGTGAGTCTTAGTAAACACAAGACATTAACAAATCTAGAAACTTAATTTAACAATTTTGAAAACTTAATATTCTGTGATTTTTCATTATGGAGGCCCTGTAGCCAGGGAGGCTTTAACCCATTCAATAAAAAAAGGTTTGTCAGGGAGCTGGGAAAAGCCAAGCAGCCATCTTGGATTTCCCATAGCCCTGACTCTGATTTCCAGCTATTGTTTTTAATTTTCCAATTTAGAAGCAGACTGTTGCCATGGTTTAAGGACATTAGGATGGCACAAGTCTAACAGAGTTTTTGTATAAGCCGAATGAGCTTTTACATGTTTACAAACCCGACAACTGGATTAATTTCTAAAACTAGCATAGGATCAGGCTTATGGTAGAAAAGCATTCGATTTATATGCAGAGGGCTAAGAAGTCAAGAAAACATTATAAATGATCAAACGAATCAGGTCCAGCATCTTGGGCAAGCTGTCTACCTCTGATGTCGTCGTCTTCTCATCTTGGTGTAGCGTAGTTTCTTCTGAAAAAAGTCCTTCCAACCAGGTTGGAGACAGTCCTTTAAATTATGTCCTTTTTTTTTAGTCCTGGTTGCAGATCACGAGGCATCTGATCTTCATCCAAAGATAGATCACTGAGATAAACTTCAGAAACAAACTTAGGGTGTTCTTTAAGAATTCAATTAAATTTTACATTAATATCACATAACAGCAAGGAACTATCCAAGAAATGAGTCTTATTACCTCCATTGGTAGACCGCCATTAACAAACTGGGATTTACATTTATTGAAACATCCTTTTCTCCCTAAAATCACCCTCATTTTTACCAAATATAACCAAATTAAGACTTGTTTAAAAAATAGATCTGTTCTCAATAAACTTGACCTGATTATTTATATAACCATAGACCCCCTTTATTTATTTATTTATTTTTTTTTTTGCTGAGACTTTTATGGAGTCTCAAACTTTATTTTACTTATTTATTTATTTATTTTATTGGAAGCTAATTATTTTACAATATTATATTGGTTGGTTTTGCCATACATTGACATGAATCCGCCCCGGGGATACATGAGTTCCCCTTCTTGAACCCCCCCTCCCACCTCACTCCTCCCTTTATCCTCCCTCTGGGTCATCCCCGCACACCAGCCCCGAGCATCCTGTAACATGCATCGACTCTGAACTGGTGATTCATTTCACATATGACAACATACATGTTTCAATGCCATTTTCCCAAATCGTCCCACCCTCACCCTCTCCCACAGAGTCCCAAAGACTGTTCTATACATCTGTGTCTCTTTTGCTGTCTCATATACAGGGTTATCATTTGCACCTTTCTAAATTCCATATATATGCGTTAGTATACTGTATTGGTGTTTTTCTTTCTGGCTTACTTCACTCTGTATAATAGGCTCCAGTTTCATCCACCTCATTAGAACTGATTCAAATGCATTCTTTTTAATGGCTGAGTGCAATGGCAAGCCACTCCAGTACTCTTGCCTAGAAAATTCCATGGAAGGAGTAGCCTGGTAGGCTGCAGTCCATGGGGTCGCTACGAGTCAGACATGACTGGGCGACTTCACTTTCACTTTTCACTTTCACACATTGGAGAAGGAAATGGCAACCCTCTCCAGTGTTCTTGCCTGGAGAATCCCAGGGACGGGGGAGCCTGGTGGGCTTCCGTCTATGGGGTCACGCAGAGTCGGACACTACTGAAGTGACTTAGCATAGCATAGCATAGCAATACTCCATTGTGTATATGTACCAAGACTTTCTTATCCATTCGTCTGCAGATGGACATCTAGGTTGCTTCCATGTCCTGGCTATTATAAACAGTGCTGCAATGAACATTGGAGTACATGTGTCTCTTTCAATTCTGGTTTCCTAGGTGTGTATGGCCAGGAGTGCAATTGCTGGATCATATGGCAGTTCTATTTCCAGTTTTTTGAGGAATCTCCACACTGTTCTCCATAGTGGCTGTACTAGTTTGCATTCCCACCAACAGTGTAAGAGGGTGCCCTTCTCTCCACACCCCCTCCAGCATTTATTGCATGTAGACTTTTGGATAGCAGCTATTCTGACTGGTGTGAAATGGTATCTCATTGTGGTTTTGATTTGCATTTCTCTGATTATGAGGGATGTTGAGCATTTTTTCATGTGTTTGTTAGCCATCTGTATGTCTTCTTTGGAGAAATGTCTGTTTAGTTCTTTGGCCCATTTTTTGATTGGGTCATTTATTTTTCTGGAATTGAGCTGCAGGAGCTGCTTGTATATTTTGGAGATTAATCCTTTATCAGTTGCTTCATTTGCTATTATTTTCTCCCATTCTGAAGGCTGTCTTTTCACCTTGTTTATAGTTTCCTTTGCTGTGCAGAAGCTTTTGATTGTAATTAGGTCCCATTTGTTTATCTTGGTTTTTATTTCCAATATTCTGGGAGGTGGGTCTTGGAGGATCCTGCTGTGATTTATGTCGGAGAGTGTTTTGCCTACGTTCTCCTCTAGGAGTTTTATAGTTTCTGGTCTTACATTTAGCTCTCTAATCCATTTTGAGTTTATTTTGGTGTATGGTGTTAGGAAGTGTTCTAGTTTCATTCTTTTACAAGTAGCTGACCAGTTTTCCCAGCACCACTTGTTAAAGAGACTGTTTTTTCTCCATTTTATATTCTTGCCTCCTTTGTCAAAGAAAAGGTGTCCATAGGTGGGTGGATTTATCTCTGGGCTTTCTATTTTGTTCCATTGATCTATATTTTTGTCTTTATGCCAGTATCATACTGTCTTGATGACTGTGGCTTTGTAGTAGAGCCTGAAGTCCGGCAGGTTAATTCCCCCAGTTCCATTCTTCTTCCTCAAGATTCCTTGGGCTATTCGAAGTTTTTTGTATTTCCATACAAATTGTGAGATTATTTGTTCTAGTTCTGTGAAAAATATCGTTGATAGCTTGATAGGGATTGCATTGAATGTATAATTTACTTTGGATAGTATACTCATTTTTACAATATTTATTCTTCCAATCCACGAACACGGTATATTTCTCCATCTATTAGTATCCTCTTTGATTGCTTTCAGTAGTGTTTTATAGTTTTCTATGTACAAGTCTTTTGTTTCCTTAGGTAGATATATTCCTAAGTATTTAATTCTTTTCATTGCAACAGTGAATGGAATAGTTTCCTTAATTTCTCTATTTTCTCATTATTAGTGTATAGGAATGCAAGGGATTTCTGTGTGTTGATTGTATATCCTGCAACTTTACTGTAATCATTGATTAGCTCTAGTAGTTTTCTGGTAGAGTCTTTAGGGTTTTCTGTGTCATCAGCGAACAGTGAAAGTTTTACTTCTTCTTTTCCAATTTATATTCCTTTTATGTCTTTTTCTGCTCTGATTGCTGTAGCCAAAACTTCCAGGACTATGCTGAATAGTAGTGGTGAGAGTGGACACCCTTGTCTTGTTGCTGACTTTAGGGGAAATGCTTTCAATTTTTCACCATTGAGGATAATGTTTGCTGTAAAACACTAAACTTTTAAGCAAGCCAAAAGACATTGATATTTTAAAGACACTAATTAAAATATAAGTGATTTTACTAGATTAGACTAAGTTTAGTTATTCATCTATATTCTGCATGTGTGTGTGTGACAAGAAGATTTTTTCAGTGTTGTTCTTGTCATTGTTCAATCCCTAGATGGTGTCTGACTCTTTGTGACCCTATGGACTGCAGCATAACAGGCTTCTCTGTTCTTCACTGTCTCCTGGAGTTTGCTCAAATTCATGTTCATTGAGTTGGTGGTGCTATCTAACCATTTCATCCTCTGTTGCCCGCTTCTCCTCCTGCCCTCAAACTTTCCCAACATCAGGGTCTTTTCCAATGAGTCAGCTCTTTGTATCAGGTGGCAAAAGGGTTGGAGCTTTAGCTTCAGCATCTGTCCTTCCAAAGAATATTCAGGGTTGATTTCCTTTAGAATTGACTCATTTGATCTCCTTGCAGTCCAAGGAACTCTCAAGAGTCTTCTCCAGCACCACAGTTCAAAAGCTTCTTCAGTGTATAAATTCTATCAAAGCAATCTATCTTATTTTTGCACACTGCAAATTGGAGTACAGTCCAAGGGACTAGGACTTGTCAACCTAACATAACCTTTAAGGACATAGTTTCTAGAGACAGACTGCCTGGTTTTGAATAAAGTTTAACCTCTCTGTGTCGTAGAATCCTCATATGTTAAATGAGGAGAGTAATAATACCTATTATGTAGGCTTGTGAAAATGATTAAAAGTTTATATACATGTGTGTAAAGTGCTTAACTGGAGGAGGACATGGCAATCCACTCCAGTATTCTTGCTGAAGAATCCCATGGATAGAGGAGCCTGGCGGGATACAATCCAAGGGGTCACAAAGAATTGGACAAGACTGAAGCAACTTAGCACACATGCACAAAGTGCTTAATGTGTGGTTCTACTGGTCAAGGATCATTTAAAATTTCTCTGTCAGTGTTGAGGTGCGCATTAAGAGTTGTTGAGAACAACTGTCCTCTTTTTGCTTATCCTTTTTCCTATCACTTTTTTTTTTAACCGTTAACAAAATATACATCCAAATGTAACTGGGCTTCAGTTATTTTAGGATCTATAAAAATGTCATTATCGAGTAAGAAACCAACTCATAACACAATGAAAGAGCTAAGACTTAGGAATTAAATAGTCCAGTATACTATGTCTCTGCAGAGTTTCCTGAAATATTCCTTGAGATTTTCCCAAGAGGCGTGCTATGAAAATATTAAGACAATTTCATCAAATACTTCATTAAGGGTTATGTAAATGTCAACAACAAATACACAGAGTGTACTGACTAGGCAGACCAAACAATTCAATTTTGATCATCTTAACTTCTTTCTCTGATAGGCTACCTTACAATAGTATACGTTTTTAAGTCTTTAAGATCTTTCTTGTAGTTATCAATTCCATCTTCTTTTGTTCATTTCTGTCTATTCCCTTAAGGGTTCAATTGTCTGCTTCGGATAAAACAGAGCATCAATATATGAGAAAATTTCTTTTATATTTACATCATATGACTGTAACTCAACTTTTAGCTGATAAAATTTCACACTTTCATCCTCCATTTAAAAAATAGTGATAAGTTGTTAATAATTTACTTTTGAAAGAATTCATCCTCCCTAGCTATCTTATTATAATGAAGATCTGGCTTTGTTTTTTTGATTCCCCTAGGTTTCTTTTCCAATAGTCTCAACTAGTATTAAGTATCCCCTAAAGTATTCTTTTGGAATAATCTCACTTTTTTTCAATTTCCAAGTAACCAAAAAACTATATATATATATATATATATATATATATATATATATCTCCTAAGGATAATATGTAACAAATATTTCATCTTTATTCAGACATAACATAGAGATATTGTGGGTTAGTTTTTAGGTTCCAGACCACCACAATAAAGTGAATATTACAATAAAGCAGGCAATCCGAAAACAAAAACAAAATGTGTGGCTCTGTTACATTAATATTCAGGTAATGAGGGTATTTGTCAAGACTCTGGTTTGACTCTTTGGAAGAAACCTATAAATTAGAGTAGCATAAGCAAAAAGAATTCAGCTCACCTAACACAGACCCAGGAAGAAGAGAATGAGCCACAGAAGCACAAAGAATGTAACACATGTAAACAACACCTGGAGTCAGGGTTTTACACACCACAGAATGGTTCTTCTTCATCTCTTCTAGTCAGTTTATCCTTCATGTCAGCAACCATTTGACCGTTCCCACTATGATCCATATAAAGATAGTAGCTCCTATTTAAAATCTCATAGGTAGAAGGGATTTAAAAAAATTAACATTTATCCAGTGTTTATTTTGGCTTGGCAGTCTTCCAAGTATTTTGCTCCCAATAATTCAATAAGATATTATTATTTCCATTGTACAGAAAAGAAACAAAGACTAGAATAATTTAGAAACTTGCCTGAGACCACTCATCTAGTTACTGGTAAAGCTGAGATTTTTAAAATTGTCAATCTACATGTCAATCTACCCTTTGAATCTGAGCTCTGGCTTACCCCAGAATTCTTGAAATGTACACTGTAGAGACATAAGAGAAATGCACAAATATTAACCATGGTTATTTCTAGATTACAATTTTGTATGTAGATTTTTAAATTTTCTCTGTATACCAAGGTTGCTTAAATGTACATTACCTGGTGGGCTACAGTCCATGGGGTTGCAAAGAGTCAGACACAACTGAGATAAAAACAACAGTTTATTTTCAGTAAATATCAAGCCTTCAAAATTTCAGACAAAGAAAATGTATTTAGCTTTGTTAAAACATAGAATTACCAAAAGAAAAAAGAATCAATGTATCCTAGTAATGAAAAGAAAATGAAGAGAAGTCAGTGATAGAAATATATTGACATCCAAAACAGGCTGGAGAAATTGTAATTCAGCATGTGGAATGAAGCAACTGCAAATGAAAGGGGGAGACATTCTATCCATCAGAATCCAGAAAAATCTCTGAGCTCAGTCTATATGTGAGTGAAAGAATAGGTGAAAACAGGAATTCTTCCAAAGTCTGCACATGGAATAACTATAGTGTTCAACTCATTACCCACTCTCCCAGTCATGGAGCATAGAAAACAGGCAACATTTACCCCAAAGAGAAAAATCATTATTAGACTCCTCTCCAAAAATAATAAAGTAAAAATTTTTGATCTAAGAATTCTAATACAGATAGCGTTCAAATGTTGGTGGCTGGTCCCATTTTATCTTCCCTAAATAGAACAAATATGCTAAAATATCCTGGGAACAATTTCAAGAAAAGAAATGAGTGGGTCTCTAAACTGATCCAAGATAAAACAAAAAATCTGATTGATCTTATAAACATTAAATAACTTGACTAAATAGCTAAAATTATTTCTATATACAATTAAAAGAAGAAAAATAGAATGAGGAGACTACAAAGAAAAAAGTTTCATCAGTACAAATGAAGATACGAAATAAAAATATATAGAGGGAAAATGTAAATTTAAAATTGGGAAAAACAAAAAGTACAAAATAAGAGAATAGAAATTAATCCAAATATTTAATAACTACAGCAACTTAAAGGGAATAAAATTTCCAGTTAAAGGACTGAGACATTTTTTTCAGATTGCTATTTAAGAAAATTCAACCAAAAGCTATTTATAAAAAACAAATTTAAAATCCAAGGACATAGAAAAGTTGAATGTAAAAAAGATTAGCATAAGTCAATTAAAGTGAAAGAGGAGAGTGAAAAAGCAGGCTTGAAACTCAACATTCAAAAAACTAAGATCGTGGCATCTGGTCCCATCAGTTCAGTTCAGTTCAGTTCAGTTGCTCAGTCATGTCCGACTCTCTGCGACCCCATGAATCACAGCATGCCAGGCCTCCCTGTCCATCACCAACTCCTGGAGTTCACTCAAACTCATGTCCACAGAGTCGGTGATGCCATCCAGCCATCTCATTCTCTGTCGTCCCCTTCTCCTTCTGCCCCCAACCTTTCCCAGCATCAGAGTCTTTTCCAGTGAGTCAATTCATCACATGAGGTGGCCAAGGTATTGCAGTTTCAGCTTTAGCATCAGTCCTTCCAATGAACACCCAGGACTGATCTCCTTTAGAATGGACTGGTTGGATCTCCTTGCTGTCCAAGGGACTCTCAAGAGTCTTCTCCAACACCACAGTTCAAAAGCATCAATTCTTCAGCGATCAGCTTTCTTCACAGTCCAACTCTCACATCCATACATGACCATGGGAAAAACCATAGCCTTGACTAGATGGACCTTTGTTGGCAAAGTAATGTCTCTGCTTTTTAATATACTATCAAGGTTGGTCATAACTTTCCTTCCAAGGAGTAAGCGTCTTTTAATTTCCTGGCTACAATCAGCATCTGCAGTGATTTTGGAGCCCCCAAAAATAAAGTCTGACACTGTCTCCACTGTTTTTCCATCTATTTCCCATGAAGTGATGGGACCAGATGCCATGATCTTTGTTTTCTGAATGTTGAGCTTCAAGCCAACCTTTTCACTCTCCTCTTTCACTTTCATCAAGAGGCTTTTGAGTTCCTCTTCACTTTCTGCCATAAGGGTAGTGTCATCTGTATATCTTAGGTTATTGATATTTCTCCCAGAAATCTTGATTCCAGCTTGTGCTTCTTCCAGCCCAGCGTTCCTCATGATGTATTCTGCATATAAGTTAAATAAGCAAGGTGACAATATACAGCCTTGACGTACTCCTTTTCCTATTTGGAATCAGTCTGTTTTTCCATGTACAGTTTTGACTGTTGCTTCCTGACCTGCATACAGGTTTCTCAAGAGGCAGGTCAGGTGGTCTGGGATTCCCATCTCTTTCAGAATGTTCCACAGTTTATTGTGATCCACACACTCAAAGGCTTTGGCATAGTCAATGAAGCAGAAATAGATTTTTTTCTGGAACTCTCTTGCTTTCTCCATGATCCAGCGGATGTTGGCAATTTGATCTCTGGTGCCTCTGCCTTTTCTAAAATCTGCTTGAACATCTGGGAGTTCACGGTTCACATATTGCTGAAGCCTGGCTTGGAGAATTTTGAGCATGACTTTACTAGCGTGTGAGACGAGTGCAATTGTGTGGTAGTTTGAGCATTCTTTGGCATTGCCTTCTTTGGGATTGGAATGAAGACTGACCTTTTCCAGTCCCATCACTTCATGGCAAATAGATGGGGAAACGATCGAAACAGTGAGAGATTTTATTTTCTTGAGCTCAAAAATTACTGCAGATGGTGACTGAAGCCATGAAATTAAAGGACACTTCCTCCTTGGAAGAAAAGCTATGGCCAACTTAGATAGCATATTAAAAAGCAGAGACATTACTTTGCCCTCAAAGGTCCATCTAGTCAAAGCTATAGTTTTTCCAATAGTCATGTATGGATGTGAGAGTTGGACTATATAGAAAGCTGAGTGCCAAAGAATTGATGCTTTTAAACTGTGGTGTTGGAGAAGACTCTTGATGGTCCCTTGGACTGTGAGGAGATCCATCCAGTCAATCTTAAAGGAAATCAGACCTGAACATTCATTGGAAGGATTGATGATGAAGCTGAAGCTCCAATACTTTACCCACCTGATGCAAGGAACTAACTCAATTGAAAAGACCCTGATGCTGGGAAAGATTGAAGGCAGGAAGAGGAGGGGACAACAGAGGATGAGATGGTTGGATGACATCACCGACTCAATGGACATGAGTTTGAGTAGACTCCGGGAGTTAGTCATGGACAGGTAAGCCTGGCATGCTGCAGTCCATGGGGTCGCAACGAGTCAGACACAACTGAGTACCTGAACTGAACTGACTGAATTAAAGGCAGCTGATATAGCATCATCAACATCAAATATAACAAACTTTAGAAATAAGAGTCACCCCTTATTCTTATTTATAAGAAATAGAGTCACCCCTTATTTCTAAAAAGTAAAATTCACTAGAAAGATGTAACAATTCTAAACTTTCATGAACACAATAATAGTTTCAAACAGAATCAATCTTCATCATTCATGGAGTCTATATTTGAGAAATTAACCACTGGATAAAATTGATTTGTAACTTCAAAGCAACACTCCCAGTGCTTTTGTGGTCATCCAAAGACACATATAGGGAAGAAAAATTTGAATTTCCCAGCTGAAACTGAACAAGGTGATACTCTGTCTTCTTCTTTCAGCTTTCATATTGTAAACAAGTGTCTTTTTCAGGGCTTGTTTAGTGTTATATTATTCTAATTTTTATGCTTTCTGTTGGTGGTTTCACTGACTTAAAATGGCCCTCAAATATATTTATAGTTCTATAAAGTTTTCATAACACTAGAATGCTTTGGTTTTTCTTACAGAGAAAATACAGGTGTTAGATGAGTTTCACAAGGCATGACTTACTGTACTATTGACCATGAATTCAATCTTAATGAATCAACAACATGTATAAAATAAAATATCTTTAAACAGAAACACACATAAAATAATGAGGACTGGGATCAGACTTGCCTTGATATTGGGGAATAATCAGAAAGTGTGACATAAAAGAATAGTTCAGTGAGTTATTGAATAACATTTAGCACATAGCTCAGGCTCAATGTGGTTTGTGACAGTGTTCCTCAGAATCATCCTTCCCGCATATGGGCTCTTACCATCACGTGCACAGTCCCAAAGACACAGACTCAGAATAATTCTTACATTATATGGAAAACATCAGAATGTATAGCATATCTATCTCCTCAATTAGACCATAGATAGATTCTTTCAGGACAAGGATTGTTTCTTGTTCACCTCTTCTTCCCAACAACTTACACAAGTGGGCACAGAATAAGTTCTAAATAAATGATTGATGACTGAATGAATGGTAAATGGATTTTAATGTAACAAACTTTACATTGCATTGGGTATGGAATAAGAGTTTTTTTTCTGACAGGAGTCTACAGCTCCTTCCCTCACTGTAAAAGATGTCATGAAATAGTTGAAATCCAAGAAATTGTGTTTTTGGAAAAGATAAAGTGAAAGAAAGAAAGTGAAGTCACTTAGTCGTGTCCGACTCTTTGCGACCCCATGGACTGTAGCCTACCAGGCTCCTCGGTCCATGGGACTTTCCAGGCAAGAATACTGGAGTGGGTTGCCATTTCCTTCTCCAGGGGATCTTTCCCACCCAGGGATCAAACCCGGGTCTCCCACATTGTAGGCAGACACTTTACCGTCTGAGCTACCAGGAAAGCCATTTGGAAAAGATAAGAAATTCTTTAACAAGGAAGACTTTCTTAGTGGATTCATAAATACTGAGCTCACAGTCAAATGTGTAATGTAATTTCCCTTGATGTGTACCCACAAACCAGTTATCACAGTGCAACATTGTGACAATGTGATAATGAAAGATTCTCCATAAGCAGTCATAACTCTTCCAGCTGAAATAAAACTTAGACCTAAACAGCTGAAAATTCAGAATGGAAATAGAGACAGAAATGAGAGACAGACTGAAATGGACAGAGACCAAGATCTTGATCCCTAGCTTACTCCCTCAGGAAAGAATATTATCATTTTTTATTCTGGCACTGTGTTCAAAATGTTTTCATTTGCAGAAGCCCTGAAATCTTTGCTATAGACCAAATATTCTGATTTGCTTCTCTTTACTTCTTCATACAGATTTTAAAAACCAACTGACATTTTATGAAGTACCCTGATTTTGAAGGCAAGTTCCCAGAATGACCAGAATACAGAATAGTTTCAGTTCAGTTCAGTTCAGTTCATTCGCTCAGTCATGTCCGACTCTTCTCAGCCGTGTCTGACTCTTTGCAACCCCATGAATCACAGCACGCCAGGCCTCCCTGTCCATCACCAACTCCCGGAGTTCACTCAAACTCATGTCCATCCAGTCAGTGATGCCATCCAGCCCTCATTCTCTGTCGTCCCCTTCTCCTTCTGCCCCCAATCCTTCCCAGCATCAGAGTCTTTTCCAGTGAGTCAACTTGTCACATGAGGTGGCCAAAGTATTGCAGTTTCAGCTTTAGCATCAGTCCTTCCAATGAACACCCAGGACTGATCTCCTTTAGAATGGACTGATTGGATCTCCTTGCAGTCCAAGGGACTCTTAAGAGTCTTCTCCAGCACCACAGTTCAAAAGCATCAATTCTTCGGCGATCAGCTTTCTTCACAGTCCAACTCTCACATCCATACATGACCACTGGAAAAACCATAGCCTTGGCTAGACGGACCTTTGTTGGCAAAGTAATGTCCCTGCTTTTTAATATACTATCTAGGTTGGTCATAACTTTCCTTCCAAGGAGTAAGTGTCTTTTAATTTCATGGCTAACAACAGCATCCACACTGATTTTGGAGTCCAAAAAAGTAAAGTCTGACACTGTTTCCACTGTTTCCCCATCTATTTCCCATGAAGTGATGGAACCAGTTTGCTCAATGCCAAATTTGAGGATCCCAGGAGAGTCTCAGTGATATAAGAACTGGAAGCATAAAGAAGTGCTTAATCTGTATTTGTTCTATTTTCTATTATGTAGTCTTTGATATGGAAGCCATTTCTTGCTGGGGAAACAAAAGGTTTTCTCAAATACTTCCATCTTCTTGTGAAGAATCATTCAGTCTTTTACTTGGATACAATTTTTGAGCAATCTTCTTTCAATTCATGTGCCACAGCACCATGGTGCCCACTGTTCAGTTAGAGAAAGGTGGAGACAGTGTTTCTGCACCAACAGGGATATAGTGAACTGAGTTCCAGCAAGTTGCCTCCAGGCATAAGCTGTCTTACCAGTTCATCACACTGTGTAACACAAATGCCGTTGTCCTGATGTAGTACAGGAGCCATGAATATAGTGAACTTTAGGAACCACTACCTTGGAGATCACCTAACTTACTCAGAAAGAAATGCTCACTGCAACCATTCTGGTGCAGAATAATTTGAGATCTATTTGTGGGTTTTCCATGACTGATTTCTCAATACTTTGTAAAACAAGTCTTTCTGAAAGACCCTCCAGAGACAGAGGTTTAAAAAACTATTCTAATGTCTATGAATTGAAGCAAATTCTGACATTTGAAGCTACAGTGAATACAGTTTCTCATGATAGTTTTGAATAGTTTTAGAATTCAAATATTATCTTTTTTTGTTATCAATTTTCCAAGACATACATTTTCAGTTCCCTCAAATATTTCTCAAGTGACAAGGCTGAATAATCTCCCACAATTAAACAACAAACAATCAACAATATCATTTATAAAAAAAAAAGTTTCTTTTAAAAATACAGTCTAGTACTAAGTACTAAATGTAATTGGATAAAACTTATTCTTAAAATGTGTCTATCATTTCCTCAATTTTTATTTAATCAAAACTACAATGGGATACTTGTTTTACTCCTTAATAACATCACCATTTTTTGTTCACATTGAATTTGTGGTCAGTGGGGAAACCTCAGGATATTTTATACAAACTACTATCAAGTCAAAACATATCTTCTTCATCCTATACTTTCTCATTTTTTTAATTAATAAACTTGATTATTATAGAAATTTTAGGTCCACCATAAAGTTGAGCAGAAAGTACAGAGTTCCCACATACTTTCTCCCTCAACATACACACAGCCTCCTCCATTATTGCCTCCTCCATTGTCGCTGAAACTCCAATACTTTGGCCACCTCATGCGACGAGTTGACTGACTGGAAAAGACTCTGATGCTGGAAAGGATTGGGGGCGGGAGAAGAAGGGGACGACAGAGAATGAGATGGCTAGATGGTATCACTGACTCGATGGACATGAGTTTGAGTGAACTCCAGGAGTTGGTGATGGACAGGGAGGCCTGGCGTGCTGTGATTCATGGGGTCTCAAAGAGTCAGACACGACTGAGCGACTGACCTTAACTGAACTGAACTGATTGTTGCCTCCTCCATTATTGACCAGAGTGGTGCATTTGTTGCAATGATGAATCTACCTTAAAGCATCATTACTACCCTGTCTATAGTCTACATGACAGCTCATTCTTGATGTACATTTTATGAGTTTTGACACATGTATAATAACACGTATCTGCCATTGTATTATTGTACAGTGATATTGTACATTGATATTATTGTACAAAATAGTTTCACTGACCTGAAAATCCTCTGTTGTCCACCAGTTCAGCCCACCCACTCCCTTAATGTCTGGTAACTACTAATCTTTTTACTGTCTTCACAGTTTTGCTTTTTACAGAATGTCCTAAATTTAGAATTATACAGGGTGTGGCTTTTCAGATTGACTTCTTTCACTTAGTAATATGCATCTAAGTTCCCTCCACATCTTTTATCCCCAGGACCAAGTAGGTTTATTCCCACAGAAACACAACTGGCTCAAGATCTTAAAAATCAATGTAACCTACCATATTAGCAGATTAAAAAAGAAAATTTACATGATCATGCCAATTAACATATAAAAATAATTTGAAAAAGATTAATATTCTTGTTAAAGCCCGAGGAAAAAAATGGAACAGAAGGGATCTTCCTCAACTTGATAAAGAACACCTACCAAAACCTTAAGCTACCATTATACTTAAAAGACCAACCTTTTGCCTAAGACTGGTAATAGACAAGGATGTTCACTATTATAGTTGATTAACAATGTTGTGATAGTTTCAGGTGCACAGCAAATCAACTTAGCGGTATATATATACACACATACTCAGCCATATATATACATAAGGATGTCCACTCTTGCTATTCCCACTCAACATTGTACTGGAACTGCTAGCCAAGGAAATCACCCACCTGAATTTTCTGCAGCTTTATTGAGGTATACTGACAAATAAACTTGTATTTATTTAAGGTATTCAATGTGATGATTTGACATGTGTATACATTCTGAAATGATATCATAATCTAGTTAATTAACATATTCATTACCTCATATAATTACCTTTTTTGTTTGGTGTAAAACTTAAATTCTTGTCTTCTAGTGAATTTCAAAAATATAATACTGTACTATTAACTATAGTCAATATGCTGTACATTAGATCCTCAGAACTTATTCATGAAAATGTGTACCCTTTGGTCAACATCTCCCCATTCCCCTGTCCCTGACAAACACCATTCTACTCTCTGTTTCTGTAAGTTTGACTTCATTTTAAGAAACTCATTTTATTGATATAAAGACAGGAATTTTCATTTTTCCCTATGTTAAACTTAATTAAACTTGCTTTTCACCTTAAAAATAAAATTTTTATTCCAGCCTTTTCATAGGTCTTCAGTCAAGTACTTGAATTTCAAAGTAATTGCAAAACATGTGATACAATCATATATGACAGGATTCCATGTCATACTGCTAGAAACTTCCCCCAACTTGACATCTAGCCACATAAATATCACCAGTGTTTATTATATTTTTACTTGTAAATCTTTTCTGTGATTTAATCTAAAACAAAGTCACACACATTTCCCCAAAGAAGACATACAGATGGTCAACAGGTACATGAAAAGATGCTCACCATCACTAATTATTAGAGAAATGCAAATCAAAATTACAATGAAGTACTACCTCACACTGGTCAGTCTGGCCATCATTGAAAGTCTAAAAACAGCAAATTCTGGAGAGAGTGTAGAGAAAAGGGAATTCTCCTACACTGTTATAGTAGAATATAAATTGGTACAGCCACTATGGAGAACAGTATGGAGGTTCCTCAATAAACTAGAAATAGAGCTGACATTTTAGCCTACAGCCCCATTCCTGATCATATGTCCAGACAAAACCATAACTGAAGAGATAAATGCACCCCTATATTTATAGCAGCAGTATATATAATAACCAAGACATGGAAACAACCTAAATGTCCATTAACAGATGAATGGATAAAGAAAATGTGGTATATGTGTGTGTGTGTGTATCTGTATATATATACATATACAATGGAATATTAGTCATAAAAAGAATGAAATAATGTTATTTGCAGCTTTATAGATGGGCCTAGAGATTATCATACAAAGCAAAGTCAGAAAAAGAAAGACATTGCCATATGATGTCATTTATATGTGGAATCTAAAATATGACACAAATAAACTTATCTATGAATCAGAACAGACTCACAGACAGAGAGAGATGTGCAGTTTCCAAGGGGAAGAGGATATGGGGAAGGATTGCATTGGGAGTTTGGGACTAGCAGATGCAAACTATTACATATAGAATGCATAAAGAGCAAGGTCCTATTGCACAGGGAAGTATATTCAATATCTTATAATAAACCATAATGGGAAAGAATATATATATATATACATATATAGGTATATGTGTGTGTATATATGAATCACTTTGCTGTCTATAAGAAACTAATACAATATTGTGAATCAACTATACTTCAAATATATATATATTTATATTTAATGTACATATATATATAATGTATGTATATCACAGCAAAAGAGGTATTGTAATTTAAGGACAGTAGGGTAAAAATAAAACCCAAATCTGCCACATCTGTTTTTCTTTTAAAATAAAGTCATGCAATAGCATACCCAGTTTCTCAGTTAAGTAATGTTAATATTTTAACAAACCCACCTAAAAACAGCTCAAATACATTAAATTTTATTTCTTCCTCTTTTAAATATAGAAAAAAGGTATTCCTGATTGACTAGAACCTTCCCTTTAAGCAATAATGAAGAAACACAGATCCCTTCCATCTTATGGCCCTGCCATCTTCCATATATGGCTTCAGTTTTGTCTCATTTCCCTATATGAAGTTGGTGGAAGATGAAAAAGCAAGTGAAGAAAGCATGCTGGATTTTTTTTAAATCCTGACTTAAAAGTGAATTTTAAAAGTTGGTGGAAGTACTTGCTAGCTGTGAAACCACATTCCAGCAACAGCACCATACTGTGGAAGGAGGAATACAATTTTAGAGGGAGGGTACTACCTTACTTTAAAATAGTCCACCCCTCTGGCCATCTTTTCTTCAAATCAAGCTTACCCTAAGGGACATCATCTAAAGTCCACTCAGAAATTACCCAGGTCAAAGTTCTGAGCATCCTGGTGGAAGGCAACATTCTTCAACATTCTTCACCAAATCTAAATGTGGCTCCTCACGGTTCTTTTATAAATTAACAAAATAGCTTCTAGTCATCATACTTCCATATTCTTTCTTTCACTCTCTGTCTCTTCTCTTTCTTCTTTTTCTCCTCTTCTGCCATGCCACGTCTCTCTCAATAGACAACAGAGGAGCAGGGATAGAAAAACTGTAATAAAAATCTCAAATAGGAAAAAAGAGTGGAAAACGGGATAGTCACAACAACAATTAACTCCAGATGAGTAGGCACCATTAACACCTTTTTCGGGTAACAGACGATATCCCGATTAGACTATAATCTCTGGTAGGAACTTTCTTGCCCATTGCTGTCTCTCACCACTAGCTCCAGGCCTATCCCTCAAAATCTTAGCAGATTCTGATTTATCTATTTCCAGACAGTTCCGTGTGATAGTAACCAAATTACTTTCCTGGGTATAATTTTGTAATCTACCTGATTTCTTTACTTCCTCACTCCCATGCCATTTTCTCACACCTCAATAGTGTCTACCTTGAAGCCATCTGATACAATACACTTGATGGAGAAGAAAATTTCCATAGTCTGATCTTTGTCACAGGCTTGTTTACCTGAAAAATCCACTGCCCATGGGATTTCCCAGGCATACAGGAGCGAGTTGCCATTTCCTTCTCTAGGGAGTCTTCCCAGCTCAGGGACTGAAACTGCATCTCCTGCTTGGCAAGCGGATTCCTTACCACTGAGCAACCAGGATTTCTGGAATCTTTCTATCTCCTTTTATTTAGGCTTTCAAACGGCCAGTTCTTCCTGTTTTATGCTGCTTTGTGATACACTGCCAAATGCAGTAAGATGCAACTAATGCACAGTTAGATGTCTGTACCTCTAGAGCTTCAGATTTTGTCTATGGTTGATTGACTTCTAAGCAGTTGTAACTTTACCAAATGTTTTGCCACTACATAATATAGATCTCCATTTTTCCAGCCTCCAACATGCATTTTCTCATCATCTCATAATTATTAAGCCAATTACACGTTTTAATTATTTGTTGTAGAAGCAATTTTCAAGGGTCCAATTTTCACATTAATTAAAGACAAGCTAGCTGATGTAGCAAAGAACCCACAAATTTTATTTATTTATTTATTGTTTTGCAAGGTGGTTACTAGTCTTTTTATTTTTTTATTTAGATTTTTTTTTAACTTTACAATATTGCATTGGTTTTGCCATACATGACATGAATCTGCCATGTGTGTACATGTGTTCCCCATCCTGGACCCCCCTCCCACCTCCCTCCCTATCCCATCCCTCAGGGTCATCCCAGTGTACCAGCCCCGAGCACCCTGTATCATGCATCAAACCTGGACTGGTGATTCATTTCACATATGATAATTTACATTTCAATGCAATTCTCCCAAATCATCCTGCCCTCGCCCTCTCCCATAGAGTCCAAAAGACTGTTCTATCTGTGTCTCTTTTGCTGTCTCACATATAGGGTCATCGTTACCATCTTTCTAAATTCCATATATATGCATTAGTATACTGTATTGGTGTTTTTCTTTCTGACTTACTTCACTCTGTATAATAGGCTCCAGTTTCATCCACCTCATTAGAACTGATTCAAACGTATTCTTTTTAATAGCTGAGTAATATTCCATTGTGTATATATCACAGCTTTCTTATCCATTCATCTGCTGATGGACATTTAGGTTGCTTCCATGTCCTGGCTATCATAAACAGTGCTGCTATGAACATTGGGGTACACGTGTCTCTTTCAATTCTGGTTTCCTCAGTGTGTATGCCCAGCAGTGGGATTGCTGGGTCATATGGCAAGAACGCACAAATTTTAAGTGGCCTAAACACATTAGAAGTTTATTACTCACTTCTATAAAGTTCACAGTGAATTTTCCTGATCTGTTGATGTCTCTCCTTCTCCAGAGACCTAAGCTGCACCATCTACTGCACCACTATCTTCTAATTTCATCATGTTTAGCTTTGATATTAGTGGAAAGGGAAGACACAGGGGGGAAGAAACCACATCTTAAAAACTCATAACCCTCTACTCATGTTTCATGGGGTATGTAGAAATGACAACATCTTCTTGGATGAAGGGTTTGGTTAGCTTTCTGTGTCTCACTCATCATAGAAAATGCTAGAGGCAAGTAAAGGACAATTCCTGAATTAGTTTGGAAAAGTACATGGAGAATATTTATTAAAAATTAACACATACTTCACAAACACAAAACTTGACTATGAAATTTTTAGCAGATCAATATCAACAAATAAAGCAGGACAAACTATTGCACAGTAATTCAAAACTGATATCTTAATTATTATAAAAACAATTAATGAATAACAACAAAAATACATGATACTTTGTTACAGGCATTAAGCTAAAAAAAGTAGAAGTGAGAGAAACAACCAGTGACACAGAATCATGAGATACTTATAAATACTAAACCACAAGGAATTGAGAGTAGGTGAGTAAAGAAATGGTGGCTGAATTAGCAGTAAGATTCTACCATACACTCACCAGGATGGCTGAAATTATATTAATCTATCAAAAAATCTGAAAATATCAAGTGTTAGGATGTAGAATACTTTAAACTCTTATACTCTGCTAATTAGTCTTCCCTGGTGGCTCAGACTGGAGAAGGAAATGGTAACCCACTCCAGTATTCTTACCTGGAGAATCCCATGGACGGAGAAGCCTGGTAGGCTACAGTCCATGGGGTCGCAAAGAGTTGGACACGACTCAGCGACGAACGGACGGACGGTGGCTCAGACAGTAAAGAATCTGCCTGTGATGCTAGAGACCCAGGTTCAATCACTGGGTTAGGAAGATCCCCTGGAGAAAGGAATGGATACCCACTTCAGTTTTCTTGCCTGGAAAATCCCATTGATAGAGGAGCCTGGTGGTCTACAGTCCATGGGGTCACAAAGAGTTGGATGCAACTGAGCAACTAATACACACACTCTGCTAATTGAAGTGATAATTGGTAAAAACAAACAAACAAAAAAAAAAAAACACCACATTAAAAAATGTCAGAGTCTACCACTTCTGACCACATGCCTTCCTATTGCCTAACAGTCCATTGTTAATTTTGTATTCAACCAAGCTGTGTATCAATATGCAATAACAAACACATATGAGAATGTCCCTAGTAGTGTTGCCAGTAACAGAAACAGAAGAAGCCCAAATTCCATCAACAATAAAATAAAATTTCTAAAGTGTATTTTCAAGCAATGAAATACTATAAAATAATGATTAAGGGCACACTACTACTATATGCCATCAAGTGGATGTATGTCACAACATAAGATGGAGTGTAAAGAGCTAGACACAAAAATACATACTGTATTACTTGCTTTAATACAGCACACAAAGAGGAAAATCTAACCTGTGGTATTAAAATTAGAATAATGGTTACATTTTGGCTGTAGTGAGGGCAGGGTCAGTAGGTAAGTAATGCTGTGCTGTGCTAAGTTGCTTCAGTTGTATCCGAGTCTGCGTGACCCTATGGACTGTAGCCTTCAAGGCTCATCTGTCTGTGGGATTCTCCAGGCAAAAATACTGGAGTGGGTTGCCATGCCCTCCTGCAGGGGATCTTCCCGACCCAGGGATAGAACACACAGCTTCTGGACCTCCTGCATAGGTAAGTAGTAGATGAGTGCGTTAAGGGAGGTTTCTAAGATGCTGGAAATATTAAATATCTTCTTCGGTGTAATTACACTTGAGTGTATTAGTGAAAATGAATTTGTTATACCCTCTATGTACTTTCAGGGAAAAGTTATCAATATCTTCATTACTAAATTTCCATTATATTATTTCTTTTTAACTGTGGACAACAATATCTGAAAGGAATTAGTCTACCAACAAAACTACATTTATTGACTGTTCACACTGTTTTTCTTATCAATTCAGATCCATTCAGTTCAGTCGCTCAGTCATGTCTGACTCTGCAACCCCAGGGACTGCAGCACGCCGGGCCTCTCTATCCATCTTCAACTCCTGGAGTTTACTCAGAGTCATGTCCATCGAGTCGGTGATGCCATCCAACCATCTCATCCTCTGTTGTCCCCTTCTCCTCCTGCCTTCAGTCTTTTCCAGCATCAGGGTCTTTTCCAGCATCAGTGTCTTTTCCAATGAGCTAGTTCTTCACAGCAGGTGGCCAAAGTATTGGAATTTCAGCTTCAGCATCAGTCCTTCCAATGAATATTCAAGACTGATTTCCTTTAGGATGGACTGGTTGGATCTCCTTGCAGTACAAGGGACTCTCAGAGTCTTCTCCAACACCACAGATCAAAAGCATTAATTCTTTGGCACTCAGCTTTCTTTATAGTCCAACTCTCACATCCATACATGACCACTGGAAAAAAAACACAGCTTTAACTAGACAGAAATTTGTTAGCAAAGCAATATATCTGTTTTTTAATATGCTCTCAGGTTGGTCATAGCTTTTCTTCCAAGGAGGAAGCGTTTTTTAATTTCATAGTTGCAGCCACTATCTGCAATGATTTTGGAGCCCAAGATAATAAAATTTCTCACTGTTTCCATTGTTTCCCCATCTATTTGCCATGAAGTGATGGGACCAGATGCCATAATCTTAGTTTTCTGAATGTTGAGCTTCAAGCCAACTTTTCCACTCTCCTCTTTCACTTTTGTCAAGAGGTTCTTTAGTTTTTCTTCACTTTCTGCCATAAGGGTGGTGTCATCTACATAGCTGAAGTTATTGATATTTCTCCCAGCAATCTTGATTCCAGCTTGTGCTTCTTCCAGCCCAGCGTTCCTCATGATGTACTCTGCATATAAGTTAAAGAAGCAGGGTGACAATATACAGCCTTGACATACTCCTTTTCAATTTGGAACCAGAGTGTTGTTCCATGTCCAGTTCTAACTGTTGCTTCTTGACCTGCATACAGATTTCTCAGGAGGCAGGTAACGTGGTTTAGTATTCCCATCTCTTTAAGAATTTTCCACAATTTGTTGTGATCCACACAGTCAAAGCCTTTGGTGTAGTCAATAAAGCAGAATTAGATATTTTTCTGGAACTCTCTTGCTTTTTTGATAGTCCAACGGATGCTCATAATTTGATCTCTGGCTCCACTGGCCTTTCTAAATCCAGCTTGAACATTGGGAAGTTCACAGTTTACGTACTGTTGAAGCCTGGCATGGAGAATTTTGAGCACTACTTTGCTAGTGTGTGAAATGAGTATAATTGTGCAGTAGTTTGAGCATTCTGGAGCAGCTGTGAAGAGATATCCCATGACCAAGGTAAGAGAAACCTAAATAAGATGGTAGGTATTGCAAGGGGGCATCAGAGGGCAGACACACTGAAATCATAATCATAGGAAACTAGTCGATCTGATCACATGGACCACAGCCCTGTCTAACTCAATGAGACTAAGCCATGCCGTGTGGGGCCACCCAAGATGGGTGGGCCATGGTGGAGCGGTCTGACAGAAAGTGGTCCACTGTAGAAGGGAATGGCAAACCACTTCGATAGAAGCAAGGTCTGATGTTGTAAAGAGCAATATTGCATAGGAACCTGGATGTTAGGTCCATGAATCAAGGCAAATTGGAAGTGGTCAAACAGGAGATGGCAAGAGTGAACGTAGACATTCTAGGAATCAGTGAACTAAAATAGACTGGAATGGGTGAATTTAACTCAGATGACCATTATATCTACTATTGTGGGCAGGAATCCCTTACAAGAAATGGAATAGCCATCATGGTCAACAAAAGAGTCCGAAATGCAGTACTTGGATGCAATCTGAAAAACGACAGAATGATTTCTGTTTGTTTCCAAGGCAAACCATTCAATATTACAGTAATCCAAGCCTATGCCCCAACGAGTAACGCTGAAGAAGCTGAAGTTGAATGGTTCTATGAAGACCTACAAGACCTTTTAGAACTAACACCCAAAAAAGATATCCTTTTCATTATAGGGGACTGGAATGCAAAAGTAGGAAGTCAAGAAACACCTGGAGTAACAGGCAAATTTGGCCTTGGAGCACAGAATGAAGCAGGGCAAGGGCTAATAGAGTTTTGTCAAGAGAATGCACTGGTCATAGCAAACACCTCTTTCAACAGCACAAGAAAACACTCAACACATGGACATCACCAGATGGTCAACACCAAAATCAGATTGATGATATTCTTTGCAGGCAAAGATGGAGAGGCTCCATACAGTTAGCAAAAAAAAAGACCAGGAGCTGACTGTGGCTCAGATCATGAACTCCTTATTGCCAAATTCAGACTTAAATTGAAGAAAGTAGGGAAAATCACTAGACCATTCAGATATGACCTAAATCAAATCCCTTATGATTATACAGTGGAAGTGAGAAATAGATTTAAGGGACTTGATCTGATAGACACAGTGCCTGATGAACTATTGACAGAGGTTCGTGACATTGTATGGGAGACAGGGACCAAGACCATCCCCATGGAAAAGAAATGCAAAAAACCAAAATGGCTGTCTGAGGAGGCCGTACAAATAGCTGTGAAAAGAAGAGAAGTGAAAAGCAAAGGAGAAAAGGAAAGATATAAGCATCTGAATGCAGAGTTCCAAAGAATAGCAAGGAGAGATAAGAAAGCCTTCTTCAGTGATCAATGCAAAGAAATAGAGGAAAACAACAGAATAGGAAAAACAAGATATCTCTTCAGGAAAATTAGAGACACCAAGGGAACATTTCAAGCAAAGATGGGCTCGATAAAGGATAGTAATGCTATGGACCTAACAGAAGCAGAAGATATTAAGAAGAGGTGGCAAGAATACACAGAAGAACTTACAAAAAAGATCTTCACGACCAAGATAATCATGATGGTGTGATCACTCACCTAGAGCCAGACCTCTTGGAATGTGAAATCAAGTGGGCCTTAGAAAGCATCACTAAGAACAAAGCTAGTGGAGGTGACAGAATTCCAGTTGAGCTATTTCAAACCCTGAAAGATGAGGCTGTGAAAGTGCTGCACTCAATATGCCAGCAAATTTGGAAAACTCAGCAGTGGCCACAGGACTGGAAGAGGTCAGTCTTCATCCCAATCCCAAAGAAAGGCAATGCCAAATAATGCTCAAACTACCGCACAATTGCACTCATCTCACACGCTAGTAAAGTCATGCTCAAAATTTTCCAAGCCAGGCTTCAGCAGTATGTGAACCATGAACTTCCAGATGTTCAAGCAGGTTTTAGAAAAGGCAGAGGCACCAGAGATCAAATTGCCAACATCCACTGGATCATGGAGAAAGCAAGAGAGTTCCAGAAAAACATCTATTTCTGCTTCATTAACTATGCCAAAGCCTTTGACTGTGTGGATCACAATAAACTGTGCAACATTCTGAAAGAGATGGGAATACCAGACCACCTCTGCCTCTTGAGAAACCTGTATGCAGGTCAGGAGGCAACAGTTAGAACTGGACATGGAACAATAGACTGGTTCCAAATAGAAAAAGGAATACGTCAACGTTGTATATTGTCACCGTGCTTATTTAACTTATATGCAGAGTACATCATGAGGAACGCTGGGCTGGAAGAAGCACAAGCTGGAATCAAGATTGCTGGGAGAAATATCAATAACCTCAGATATGAAGATGACACCACCTTTATGGCAGGAAGTTAAAAGGAACTCAAAAGCCTCTTGATGAAAGTGAAAGATGAGAGTGAAAAGGTTGGCTTGAAGCTCAACATTCAGAAAACAAAGATCATGGCATCTGGTCCCATCACTTCATGGGAAATAGATGGGGAAACAGTGGAAACAATGTCAGACTTTATTTTGGGGGGCTCCAAAATCACTGCGGATGCTGACTGCAGCCATGAAATTAAAAGACGCTTACTCCTTGGAAGGAAAGTTATGACCAACCTTGATAGTATATTAAAAAGCAGAGACATTACTTTGCCAACAAAGTTCTGTCTAGTCAAGGCTATGGTTTTTCCCATGGTCATGTATGGATGTGAGAGTTGGACTGTGAAGAAAGCTGATCGCCGAAGAATTGATGCTTTTGAACTGTGGTGCTGGAGAAGACTCTTGAGCGTCCCTTGGACTGCAAGGCGATCCAACCTGTCAGTTCTAAAGGAGATCAATCTTGGGTGTTCATTGGAAGGACTGATGCTAAAGCTGAAACTCCAATGCTTTGGCCACCTCATGCGATGAGTTGACTTACTGGAAAAGACTCTGATGTTGGGAGGGATTGGGGGTGGGAATAGAACAGGACAACAGAGTATGAGATAGCTGGATAGCATCACTGACTCGATGGACGTGAGTTTGAGTGAACTCCGGGTGTTGGTGATGGACAGAGAGGCCTGACTGCTGTGATTCATGGGGTCGCAAAGAGTTCAACACAACTGAGCGACTGAACTGAACTGAGCTGAACTTGAGCATTCTTTGGCACTGCCTTTCTTTAGGATTGGAATGAAAACTGACCTTTTCCAATCCTGTGGCCAAACTGAGTTTTCCAAAATTGCTGGCATTTGAGTGCAGCACTTTCACAGCATCATCTTTTAGGATTTGAAATACCTCAGTTGGAAATCTATCATCTCCACTGACTTTGTTCATACTGATGCTTCCTAAGGCCCATTTGACTTTTCTTACATTCTTTCAAAATTTTTCTTATACTCTTGAGTTCATGACATTATTTACAATACTGCATATGTTTTACTAATAATAATGAAATTAAATCCAGACAATAAGCATTTTTCAGGGCTAGTAGCTACCAATTTTGACCATCACTCAGCATTTTATCCAAAGTTGATCATGCAAAGGACAAGGTCATTTCATTATAGTGACCATCTGACTAGTAGGTCTAGTTACAGCATTTGATACATTAACTTGTTCCAATAATTTCCATGATGTTGCCATTCATTACTTCTTAACTTCATATGTGTTTCTTTATTTTTGGCCCAGAGCAAAAAAAAATAAATATTTTATTAGCCAGTTATTCTAATCTAGGTAATTCAACAATTTCAAAAATTATTGAAGTACTGAAAATACCCTAGATTCCTGTACTTGTAATCATGGACCTTTAGCAGTCTGGGAACCAATAGCACATTATTTCTATTGTGTGTGTTAAGTCACTTCACTCATGTCTAACTCGATGGTTTCTAGGCTCTTCTGTCCATGGGATTTTCCAGGCAAGTATACTGGGGTGGGTTGCCATACCGTCCTCTAGGGGATCTTCCCGACCCATGGATCGAATCCACATTTTCTGCATCTCCTTCTTTGCATGCAGATTCTTTACCACTGAGACACCCCACTGGGAAAGCTCTATTACTATTTTAGGCTTAGATTAAGAAGGAAAGAGCCTTTTTCTTAATTGTCCTTAATAAATGGTTTCTTATTGAACAACTTAAGATATCTGCAATAGAAATGTCTGAGCTGTAAATATGATCTTCTGTTTATTGACTTACTCCTTTACTGGTTTTTCAGGTAATCAAAATAGTTTTCTGATTTTGATATCTTTCATGCCAATACATTAATTTTAATACAAGGTTTTTATTTATTTGTTGTTTATTATGGAGGGCAGACGGTGTTCATTTTACTGTGTCAAGCACTTTGTTAAGTGCTGTATATATAGCAATGACTTCATTTTCAAAAGACTCAGTGTCAGTATATGAAGAAAAAACATAAATAAATACAATAAACTCTGAGATACACACCAAGTGCAATGAATACACTGAGGAAATAGGAATGAATTTAATTTAGTGAATGAAGAAAGCTTTAGAAAATAGATATCATCAGGGCCTTGAAGGATTTGTAAGAATAATTTACACCTGTGAGGCATTTATTTATGAGCATGTTTCATTTTTCCTCAAGAAAAAAAAAATCCTTCTGAGTTTTATATTGTCATAACTTAAGTGATTTGCCAAGGCCATTCAGAATATGAAATATTAGGATTGAAGTTCAGAACTCTTAAGTATCAGTAAGGTTTAGAGGAAGAGGACTTTGTAATTTGAGTAACCTGTCTTTGAAGTATTACTTTGTGACTACTGTGTGAGAAAGCTCTTTAACCTTTCTGAACCTTGTTTTCCTGATCTACAACATAAAATGATCTTCATGTCAGAAACAATGTGTCCTTTTCATGGTATAAAAAATATGTGTGAAATGTCTAGTACTGTGTTTAGGAGAGTGGGCACTCAACTAGTCAGTGTTTTGTGTTCCTCATCAGATGCTAGGATATAGGGTGTTGATATGATAGAATAATGTTCTAGAAAGACAACTAGGGTGGCAATGTGGAATCTGGAATGAAGTATCAAGAAGCACAAGAAATGTATGATAATTACAAGTGTTTTTCAATGGTCTAGATGATGATGTTAGAACTAAGGAAATAACCATTTGACTAGAAAAGAGAGAAAAATTAAGAGAAACACTCAGAAGTAGAATTGCCTTGATGCTTGGTTGGCTGTCAGGTGTAGGGAGGAGGGACAAGATAACCTGACAATTAATAATCAGGGAATCTAGCATGTCATACTACCAGGGCCTAAAATAGGGAATATAGATGGAAAATGATTTGAAGAGAGAGATGTGGGTTCAACCCCTGGGTCAGGAAGATACCCTGGAGAAGGAAATGGCAACCCACTCCAGTATTCTTACCTGGGAAATCCCATGGACAGAGGAGAGTGGAGGGTTACAGTCCATTGGGTCGCAAAAGAATTGGACATGACTTAGTGACTAAACAACAGCAACATTCTACTATTTTAGGTATATTGATTTAGGATATGCTTGTTGAGAAGAGATGTCTAAGTAAACAGAAGGAGACATAAGTCTATATGTCAGAATTGTTAATTTAGATTTTAGAGCCAAGACATATATATGTAAGAGTTGAAGCCATGCTGAAAAATGAGCTCAACCAGGCAGAACTATTTAGACTAGTAGCAGAAAAAGACAAAGACTGAGAATCTAAGAAACAATAAATTTAAGAATCAGGCTATAAGGTAGGATGGAAGGAACCCAGGAAAGGTCCAAATATAACTAGTCTAGAGAGACTAGATATAGGCTAGATATTGGGAAGAAAAATAAAGTGACATGATACATAAAACCAAGTAAAGAGAGACTTAAAAGGGAAGGTCAATAAATAAATTATCACAGAAAAGATTAAAAACATGAAGAATAGTGGGAGTTCACTATTAATGCTTGGAAAGCTTCAGTGAAATAGATGAAAAGGAATTCACTAGCAAAAAAAAAAAGAGGTAAGGGATCTACAGAAGATAATAAGCATGAGCAAAGACACAGGAAAAGGAAATAGTATAGTGTGTCTGGCTTATCCCATTTTTATGCAAATTAGAAAAAGAAACACCCATTTGGGCATTTGCTCAGCTAGGCGAGAGTGTAGGCTAGTCCCTATGCTTTTGTGGGGCACATAGACTTTGCAACCAAATGCAACAGCTGTGTGTTCACATGTTCAGCGTGCTGTCATGTTCAACTCCTTCGTGACTCCATGGACTGTAGCCTGCCAGGCTCCTATCTCCACGGAATTTTCCAGGCAAGAATACTGTAGTGGGTTGCCATTTCCTACTCCAGGGGATCTTCCCAAACCGAGGATTGAACCCGCATCTCTTGCACCTCCTGCAATGCAGGTGGATTCTTTCCCACTTAGCCACCTGGGGAGCTATGCGTTAGCAGTCTAATTTAGCTGAAATGCAGGTTACGGAAAGGATAGCACTAGTACATAAATATGGTAAGAAGTCTTATAGATCACATCATGGAGAGTCTTAAAAAACAGTTGAGATTTTGTGTTCAATCCTGGAGTCAATGGGGAGCCATCCGTGTCTGTGAGGTTCACTTAAAGAAGATGAGTCTAGCAACAAATTGAAGAATGAGTGACAGGAGGAAAATGCAGACAGTAAAGAAACTATGTAGAAAGTTATTGCAACTGCATAATTCAATGGATAACTTCATTTTCCCCTTTGATCTTATAAGAAAATTTTAATGAAGAGTAGGAAAAAAAGGGAGGGGCAAAAGAGCACAGTGTTTATCTATGGAGCTTTGGTTTCCACATGTAAAAAGAATTAGCTCCTCTAGGAGCAAATTAGGCAGAGAAAGGCAGTCTCTGCTCAGCTTGGCAATATGATTTAGTATCCTGCTTTTCCACTCCCCAAGGAACTAAACTGCTTTGATCTACTATTTGTGGCCTTTCCCCTGGGTCTCCCTCACATTTTTCTGCTACTAGGACAAAAGTTGAGTATTAGAAGGCCAGAACTTTATAAAAACTAAAAAGTTCAATTAAACCAAACATTTATCCTCATGTGGATTTTCTTTCCTGCTTATCTTATGAAATGCTTATAAAATGACTACTACCTGACTTACTGGTACTTACTTTATTTTTAAAACAAATCATTTAACCTGATTTAATGAATTCAAAAAGGCAAGATAAAGAAGAAAAAAGAGGAGAGGAATGAAAACATAATAGGAACAAGAAGAGAAAGAAAGCTTAAAATAATTAAGAATTACTAAGTGCCTATTTGCATACCTTGCTCCATGTGAACAAAATGACACACATTATATAATCCTCATAAAAACCCTGCTATTGTTATCAACATTTTACAAGTAAGAAACTCTAACTACTTAGAGATTTGACTTGCCCAATTATACTAATGCTAACTGATTCTAAAATGATGCTAATCACTAATAAGGAAATAAATATTATCGTGATATTTCTACTAAACAACTGTTAAAAAGAGTATGCTAATTCTATGTGAATTAGCAGAGTTACACCTTGACATGTATTATTGAGTAGAAAAAGCAAGTTTCAAGAGTCTACATAGAAGAAAAATATATATGCAACATTTTTAATTAAAAAGCAAAAATAACATCCAGTTCATTTACATCCGGCCAAGATGGAGTGACAGTGATCAGATTTATCCTTTACCCTCCCTCCTAAAACAGTTTGAAAAAAAAAGTCAAGAAAAGACACAAATGAGATGAGTCACAGATTACTGAAATTTCAGTCTGTAACAGAGAGGAACTAAGATGACTGCTTGAGGTAAACAGACACAGATGAGATTCCTGGGAGATTAGGCAGCCAGATTTTATATGACAATAAACCAGAGAGGACAGAGCTGCACAGGGAGAAGACCCTGAAGATCTGCAGAGGATCACATTCTACCACCTCACCCTACCCCCACAAGCATCAGTGCAAATATGTGAGAAAATTATCCACGACTAGGAAAAACTATTGGAAATGATTAGACGGCATATACCCAGCACTCACATAGGGTTAAGACCAGTGTGGGCTCTGATCAGCAAGACTGTAAAATTCTCTTAATTGACAGGACAATGGAAAGAGTACCCAGTAAGTTGTTGCCTCTTTAGTGAAGAATAATTAATTCTAGACTTAGCAGTGAGCCAGATTTACCTGACAAATCATTTTTATAATTTCCAATATCCAAATGAAAAGAAACTTCTCCAAAATACTTAAAAACAAAGCTGAAAAAGATTTATAGAAATGCAAAATTATCCAGCTCCAGAAAAGGTAAAATTCATAATGTCTGAAAGCTAATAAAAAAAAAAATACCATGCATGTCAAGAGACAGGAAAACACAATCCACAATGATAATAACAAATCCAGAATTGACACAGAAGCTAGAATTAGCAGATGAGGATATTGAAACATCTCTTATAACTATATTCAATGTGTTTGAAAAGTTAGAGATATAGAAGATATTTTTAAAAGATCTATATAGAGCTTCTAGTGATGAATACCACCCATCTGAAGTGAAAAATATACTAGCTTAAATTAGTGGAATGTTAGACATAGTGGAAGAAAGGGTGACTGAAATTTAAGGTTAAGCAATAGAAACTATCCAAAATTAAGCACAAAGAGAAAAGGGGGATTTTTTTGGTATGTTTTTATTTTATTTTTTTATGAGAAGAGAATCAGGGAGCTATGTGATAACATCACTTGGAGTCTCTCTCACACATCACTAGGAGAGTGAGGAGGAAAACCAAAATAATATTTGCATAAATAATGGCCAAGATTTTTCCAGACTTTAAGAACAATATTCACCCACATATCCAAGAAGCTCAAGAAAGAAACCAGAGCACAGGGACACGAAACCAGAGGAAAATTGCACCAAGGGATATCATAATCAAATTGCTGAAAAGCAGTGATAAAGAGAAATTCTTAAAAGAAACTAGAGAAAAGGGGTATGTGACATATGGAGGAATAGACCTAAGAATTACATCAGAGTTCTTACCAAAATCAATGCATGTAAGAAGAGAGTGAAGCAACATTTTTAAAGTGCTGGTTGGGAAAAACCTAGAATTCTGTACCCAATAAACTCTCTACTTGTTTTTTTCATACAAGTAGTTTATAGACAACGACAGTATCTACCTCAAAGGGCTGTTGCGAAGATCAAATTTTGTGTTGTGTGTGCATGTGTGTATGTGTGTGTGTGTGTCTGCCAGCCAGAATAATGCCTGGCATAGTAAAAGCTCTATATCTGATGGTATTATTTATGGTTAAAAATGTGTGTAGGAAAAGTAGAAAAACAGATGAGAAGAGTACACATAGAACAACCCTACTAGTAAAAAGTCAGAAGAGAATAAAAGACAGCTGAAGACTGTATGTGCAATGACAAATTCACAATGAGAATGGAACAATCCCTATCTTTCCCAGACTTTGGTTAAAAAAGGAACAAATTCTGACCACAGAAAGACAGGAGATGCTCTTCCTACTACAGCTACAAATGAGTAAAAGGAGATAATCCACTCAACTGTGCTTAACCTTTCAATCACTATGGAAAATCACCCCCAAGGACTGCACACCAATGAGGATGAACACCTCTTCTCTTTTGTGGGATGGTGGGCCATTCCCAATCAAATCTTGAGTGTCACTTAGAGGTTGAGGTAAGAACCACTGCCAGAAAGAAATTATTAATTCTCAAATCTGTGAATGAGCTTCAAGGTCTTAATATCCATTTGAAACTGTATACAAAATGGAGTATATAGGAGTATGTTGTCTGTGTGTGTGTGTTTAGGGAGAAGTCCCATAATCTTCAACAGATTGCCAAAGTAAAAACTTTAACCACAAAAATGAAACAAATGACAGAGCCAAGAGAAACCTGATTGATATCAAGAAGCACAATACTTTGGTTGTCTAATCCTAAAACTAGCTCTCTGCTTTAAAATTCCTATAATTTTTGTTAGTCTCTGGGTTTATCAAGCCAATTAAATGGGTTAAGAAGTAAGATGAACCTATTTGCAAGGCACGAATAGAGAGGCAGACGTAGAGAACGGGCTTGTGGGCACAGAGTGGGAAGGAGAGGGTGGGATGAACTGAGAGAGTAGCATTGAAAACATATACATTACCATGTATAAAATATATAGCTAGTGAAAAGTTGCTAAATAACCCAGGGTGTTCAGCCTGGTGTCTGTGATGGCTTAGGGGTGGAATGGGAGTAGGGCAGGAGGGAGATTCAAAAAGGAGGCTATATATGTATACTTATGGCTAATTCACATTGCTGTACAGAAGAAGCCAATAGAACATTATACAGCAATTATCCTCCAACTAAAAGTAATTTTAAAAAGAATTAAGACACCAGAACGTAGCTTATTAGTTGACTATGAGAAACAAAATGACTACTAAATCTGAACTTTGGAAAATATATCCACAGCATTCTTTCTCTTCAGTTCAGTTCAGTCGCTCAGTCGTGTCCGATTCTTTGCGACCCCATGAATCACAGCACGCCAGGCCTCCCTGTCCATTACCAACTCCTGGAGTTCACTCAAACTCATGTCCACAGAGTCAGTGATGCCATCCAACCATCTCATTCTCTGTTGTCCCCTTCTCCTCCCGCCCCCAACCTTTCCCAGCATCAGAGTCTTTTCCAGTGAGTCAACTTGTCACATGAGGTGGCCAAAGTATTGTAGTTTCAGCTTCAGCATCAGTCCTTCAAATGAACACCCAGGATTGATCTCCTTTAGAATGGACTGGTTGGATCTCCTGGCAGTACAAGGGACTCTCAAGAGTCTTCTCCAACACCACAGTTCAAAAGCATCAATTCTTCAGCGATCAGCTTTCTTCACAGTCCAACTCTCACATCCATACATGACCATGGGAAAAACCATAGCCTTGACTAGACAGACCTTTGTTGGCAAAGTAATGTCTCTGCTTTTTAATATACTATCAAGGTTGGTCATAACTTTCCTTCCAAGGAGTAAGCGTCTTTTAATTTCATGGCTGCAATCAGCATCTGCAGTGATTTTGGAGCCCAAAAAAACAAAGTCTGACACTGTTTCTACTGTTTCCCCATCTATTTCCCATGAAGTGATGGGACCAGATGCCATGATCTTTGTTTTCTGAATGTTGAGCTTCAAGCCAACCTTTTCATTCTCCTCTTTCACTTTCATCAAGAGGCTTTTTAGTTCCTCTTCACTTTCTGCCATTAGGGTAGTGTCATCTGCATATCTGGGTTTATTGATATTTCTCCCAGCAATCTTGATTCCAGCTTGTGCTTCCTCCAGCCCAGCGTTCCTCATGATGTACTCTGCATATAAGTTAAATAAACAAGGTGACAATATACAGCCTTGACGTACTCCTTTTCCTATTTGGAACCAGTCTGTTCCATGTCCAGCTCTGACTGTTGTTTCCTGACCTGCATACAGGTTTCTCAAGAGGCAGGTCAGGTGGTCTGGTATTCTCATCTCTTTCAGAATTTTCCACGGTTTATTGTGATCCACACAATCAAAGGCTTTGGCATAGTCAATGAAGCAGAAATAGATGTTCTTCTGGAACTCTCTTGCTTTCTCCATGATCCAGCAGATGTTGGTAATTTGATCTCTGGTGCCTCTGCCTTTTCTAAAACCTGCTTATGATCCAACTAAAAAGGAAGCTATCACAATCCTAAGGTTACACAGGTAGAATAGAACTGAAAGTATTTAAATGGTCTTATTTAAATCCTTCTAATAAGATGGCATCACTGACTCGATGGACATGAGTTTGAGTGAACTCCAGGAGTTGGTGATGGACAGAGAGGCCTGGTGTGCTGTGATTCATGGGGTTGCAAAGAGTCGGACACGACTGAGCGACTGAACTGAACTGAACTGAATAAGATAGCTTATATGCAGAGTACATCATGAGGAACGCTGGGCTGGAAGAAGCACAAGCTGGAATCAAGATTGCTGGGAGAAATATCAATAACCTCAGATATGCAGATGATATCACCCTTATGGCAGAAAGTGAAGAGGAACTAAAAAGCCTCTTGATAAAAGTGAAAGAGGAGAGTGAAAAGTTTGGCTTAAAGCTCAACATTCAGAAAACTAAGATCATGGCATCTGGTCCCATCAATTCATGGTAAGTAGATGTGGAAACAGTGTCAGACTTTATTTTTGGGGGCTCCAAAATCTCTGCCGATACTGATTTCAGCCATGAAGTTAAAAGATGCTTACTCCTTGGAAGGAAAGGTATGACCAACCTAGATAGCATATTAAAAAGCAGAGACATTACTTTGCCAACAAAGGTCTGTCTAGTCAAGGCTATGGTTTTTCCAGTGGTCATGTATGGATGTGAGAGTTGGATTGTGAAGAAAGCTGAGCGCCGAAGAATTAATGCTTTTGAACTGTGGTGCTGGAGAAGACTCTTGAGAGTCCCTTGTACTGCAAGGAGATCCAACCAGTCCATTCTAAAGGAGATCAGTCCTGGGTGTTCACTGGAAGGATTGATGCTAAAGCTGAAGCTCCAATACTTTGGCCACCTCATGTGATGAGTTGACTCACTGGAAAAGACTCTGATGCTGGGGGTATTGGGGGCAGGAGGAGACGGAGATAACAGAGAATGAGATGGCTGGATGGCATCACCGACTGGATGGACATGAGTTTGAGTGAACTCCGGCATTGGTGATGGACAGAGAGGCTTGGCGTGCTGTGATTCATGGGGTCCCTAAGAGTCAGACATGACTGAGCGACTGAACTGAACTGAATAAGATAGCTTAAGGGTGTTTCTTATTAACAGTATTAACCTGGCAATGGAGAGAGAAAACAGTAAATATTTTTTATAATTCTATTTATTTTATTATTTACTTTTTGCTGTGCTGGTTCTTTGCTGTTGTTCGGGCTTTTCTTGAGTTGCCAGGAGCAAAAGCTACTCTCTAGTTAAGGTGCTCGGGCTTCTCATTGCAGAGCGCAGATAAAACTATTTGAATAACATACTAAAAATGATAGATCTCCTTTAAGAAATAAAAGCTTTAACCATGCCAAAATCCTCTAAATGCATTATTCTAAATATGCATGTACTAATTAAAAGAAGATTCTGAAGTTTTCTACCAAAAACTATTTAAAAGTCTTTACATATTAAATATTTCTTACAGGCAGTCATTAAGTGCAGAGTTGTGGAACCACTCTAGCTCTTCCTTGCTATTTCTCTTTCCTATTTGGGTGGAGAGGATCTATGAATAGGACCTCTGGGCCATTTCTTAATTGTTTTGGGAAGATGAGCTAGGTGGAGGAGAAAGAAATGAAATATTCACCAGAAAGTAGAACTGCCATTCCTTTAAGCTCTGTACTAAAACAACCATGGTTTACAAAGCCCTCAGCCCTGACAAAAGTCCAAAACTCTGCAGAGATAACAAATAAAAGAGATTCCAAGACAGCCCCTGACCACATAATATTTATACTTCATAAAAATGTAAAATACTGAAGTTGAAGAAAACAAGAGCTAGGAAAAAAAGACACAAACTAGCGACTATTATAAACAATAGAGTGAATCAGAAAAGCACAGAGACAGAGGTTTTCAATACACGCCTCAAGATTTTCAAATGTAATGCATTATAACAAATTAAAGTGGGAAAATGATTTGGAAAATAAAAAAGGGATAAATAGCTCAGAGAGTCGCCCTCTAAAACCTCACCCATGCCTCACCCATAGCCACCCCTTGCCTCCTTGTCCCTTTATCAGAGTAAATGCATTCCTACATTTTTGGGGTTGACAGCATAACATAGAATTACATTGTAGCACAGCTCTACCACTGCAGCTGCTGCTGCTGCTCAGTCGCTTCAGTCGTGTCCAACTCTGTGCGACCCCATAGACGGCAGCCCGCCAGGCTCCCTTGTCCCTGGGATTCTCCAGGCAAGAACACTGGATGGGTTGCCATTTCCTTCTCCAATGAATGAAAGTGAAAAGTTGAAAGTGAAGTCTCTCAGTCATGTCTGACTCTTCACGACCCCATGGACTGCAGCCTACCAGGTTCCTTCGCCCATGGGATTTTCCAGGCAAGAGTACTGGAGTGGGTTGCCATTGCCTTCTCCAGCTCTACCACTAGCTAGTTGATAATTAATCAAATGTGGATTTATTGAACATCTTCTATAGGCCTGGTCTCTGCTGAGAGCCAAAGCTACACTGTCAGTGTTCCTATTCTAAGAACACTCCCAGTTCCTTCATTTAACAAATACTTATGGTCATCCTTATCACAACAGCATACAAAGTACTTAAAGATACAATGGCTACCAAGGTAGACATTGTCCCTGATCTCATGGAGATTGCAGTCAACAACATATTCATTTTTACAACTTATTCATAACCCATTACAACTGTGATGAGACTCAACAGCACACATACTGACTACTTTGACCTAATTTTTAGAATTAAAATTTTTTTTCTAATAATGATCTAACCTTTAGATGATATTCCCCCAAGTTTAAACCCAAGCTCCACTACTTCTAGCTTTTAACCCTGAATGAGTCACTTAATTTCTCTCACTGCTCTGCACCCCAATTTCTTAACTGATGAAATAGAGATAATAATAGAACATCCTTTGCATGTTTATGATGAGACAAATAAGTTAATATTGCAAAGTGCTTAGGATAGTACCTGGAACATAATAAAGCTCATAAAAATACAAGCTAAATTACTTTTATCAAAAAGCTGTGGCATAAGGGTGGGAAAAGGAAAGAGAAGGAAAGATAATTACATACAGCAAAAATCCTGCATGTGCAAAAGTCCTGAGAAAGATACAGTTGAGAAATGAAGGGAATTGAAAAGAAAAATATGCAAAATTAACCTGGAGAGATAGGCAGGCCCTCAAGAATTTTAGATATTAATCTAATTGGATGTTAAAAAGAGTTTTAAGTAGGAGAGTAACATGGTTAAATTTTCATTTTAAGTGAAACAATCTCCAATACAAAGAATGTTTTATAAGAGCAAAATAGTGGAAGAAAACTTAGGAAGCGATAGCTACAATATCAGTGACAGATGATAATTGCTTAAAATTGAGACACAGTGGTTAAAGAGATATTTATGATGAAGATGCAATTAAAAGCTGAATATGAGTAAATCTACATTAATTACTATGTTTAATCAGATTTCTAAAGCTGGGTACCCAATGGTACCATCCACTGAAATTAAGGAAGATAAGGTTTGGTTTGGAGGAAAATAAATGAATTCAATATTTAGGCATGTGTATTAGTTCGCTGGGGTTCCCTGGTGGCTCAGAAGTACAGAACTCGCTTGTTCGATCCCTGGGTCAGGAAGATCCCCTGGAGAAGGAAATGGCAACCCACTCCAGTATTCTTGCCTGGGAAATCTCATGGACAGAGAAGCCTGGAGGGCTAGTCTATGGGGTTGCAAGGAGTTGGACATGATTTAGTGACTAAACAACAACAAACTAATATGCTAGGGCTGTGAAATGAAATACCACAGACTGATGTCTTATAGAAGTTAGTTCTCTTATAGATCTAAAGGCTAGAATTCTAGGACAAAGTATTGGCAGGTTTGGATTCTTTTAAGGACTCTTTCCTTGGCTTGCAAATTGTCACCCTTTAACTGTGTCTCCACATGATTTTCCTCAGTCTGTGCATCTGTGTTCTCATCTCCTCTTTTTATAAGGACACTAGTCATATTGAGTTAAGGCCCACCCTAATGATCTCATTTTAATTTAATTGCCTCCTTAAAGACCCTATCTGCAAATACAATCACTTTCTAAAAGACTAAGGGTTAGGGCTTTAACATATGAATTTGTTGGGGACACAGTTAAAGCAGTAATAGTTTATGTTTGAGGATACGTGTGAGAAAACACATGAAATAATATATGGGTAGTATATATAGATCCAAGGTTCAAAGGAAAGGTCTTGGCCAGGACTTTATATTAATATGATTAATGTAAATAAATCTATATATCACTGAGAAATGAAGTCAGGAGTGAGGATGAATTTACCAAAAATATAGAAAGATGGAGAATGGAAGAGGGTTTAGTCCAAATTTAGAAGAAGGAGGGGAAGAGGAGGGGAACTTTTACAGATGGAAAAACCTTCACAGCAGCCAAATAAGCAGCAGCCGGACGAAGAGAACAGTATGAGGTTATGGAAGTTAAAGGAAGGGAATGCCTTAAAAAGAATGAGTAGCCAAGTAGGATAAATGCTATGGAAATGGTGAGGATAATAAATTCATTAGGACATATTGGTAAAGAGAGAGTGATACAAGACAATGATCAAAGAGAAATAGAAACACAGTGATATAAGACCATGGTGGGTCTATGTTTATTCATTCAATACATACTTTTGGAGCAGACACTGTAATCAGTATTAGAAGCATAATAGTCAAAAAGACAGAAAAACTACCTGCCCTGATGAACTTAACAGCCTAATCAGATTTAGAGTAGAATCATCAGGCATTTAAATAGGGTATAAATACAATGATAGATGAATTAGATAGATTAGATGAATTTGAATTCTAGGGTATTAAAAGAATTTTTCACAAAAATAAGGGGACAGATGTAGAGACAGAAAATAAGACATTTCTAATAAATAGATAACTATTTCCCAAAGCACTAAGGCGTCAAAGAGCCCAATGTTCTGGAGTGAAGTTCAGTAGTGAGAGAACTGTGACATGAAAAACAAAGAAATGTAGGTGTGTATACGCACACCAAAGGCATATTATGAAAGAATTTTTAAGCCAAAATAAGAAACTTGCATTTTTTCAGTATCTAGTGTGTCCAACACAGATTATTTATACATGAATGAAATTGTCAATTTTGTGTTATAGAAATATCATTGACAGTAAGCAGGAGACTGGGTTGGAGTGAATAGAAATTAGTAAATGCCATACATATTAAGATTCTGCTGTAGTAATCGAGTGAGAGATACTGAGAGCTTTATCAAACCAGTGGGAAAACGATCTGCAGAAAAGGGACAACCAGAGCAACATTTTCATAGAGAATTGTCACATTTCATTTCCAATAAGAGGGGAAAATAATGGAGGAGTCAAGAAAGAGGAGTCAATGAAACAATAAAACAAGGCAAATGGTGATGATCTTGTTGATAACACAGGAGCCTGAAACAATCAGGAATTTCAGGAGCGGGATAATATTTTGAAATAGTAAGCATGCTTCTTGCCTGCATTCAGGTTCCAGTGAGGGTATAGTATACTGATCTACTCAGAGCTGGATGGCTAGCAAAAATGCAAAAGAAAAAAAAAGAATTAGCTTTTCATTCTGAAATAGACTTTGAAATACACAGTACAAATAAAGTTGTTGATGGAAAAGCTTTTAAAGAGTGAAATCCGGAGTTTAGAGGATCAAAAGCAGTATGAAGGACATAAAGTTAAAATCTTAAATTATAAGCATAGAAAAATCTGAGCTCAGACAGCCTATCTTCTCTACCTACTGGGGAAGAAGCAAAATTTTCTTGGGCTTGTGAAGAATCAGAGAAAAGATTACTCTTTGCAAACACAGATGGGACTCTGAGAAGTAGACCCCTGTCCCTGAGTGATAGTCGCTGTCATGCCCCATGGACTGTGGACTGCCAGGCTCCTCTGTCCATGCAACTCTCCAGGCAAGAATACTGGAGTACGTTGCATTTTCCTTCTCCAGGAGACCCCTGTCTCTACCCTACATTAAAACCATTGTGGGAAGAGTGGTGAAGTAAGGACAATAAATCACCCAAATTGAGGATTTAAGAGGAGTGAAATCTGAAGACCTATACCAATTTGGATTAGCATTAGCAGAATACAAATGAAGGCATCACTCTTCCATGTCCCCATATTGGCATGAAAGAGAATCAGAAAATTTTCATGCCTATTTTGGGTAAATGACAAAAGGCCATGTCGTATATGATTAAAGAGTGATCTGCTGAATCAGTACTGGAGACCAGATAGAAATATACCCATCTCAGTAGGTGCCCAGGAGAATCAACATTGTGCTATGCTAAGTAACTTCAGTGGTGTCCAATTCTTTGAGACCCTACGGACTGTAGCCCACCAGGGCCCTCTGTCTATGGGATTCTCCAAGCAAGAATACTGGAGGGGGATTCCATGTCTTTCCTCCAGGGGTTCTTCCTGACCCAGGGATCAAACCCATCTCTTATTCTCCTGCATTGGCAGGCAGGTTCTTTACCACTAACACCACCTGGGAAGTCCAGAATCAACATTAGTGAGATTGCAAAGCAGACATCAGCAAGAACAGGCATAGATCAGATAGAACTCTCCCACCTCCTCCAACCCACCATGCTTATTTATGGCCCTGAAACTTAAATGTGATCTCAAAGAGAAGTAGGAGAGGGGAAGACTGTGAATCAATCAAAACTAATCTGAAACTTTCCACTGCTGGATATTATGTTTCATTGGAGAAAAATATTTTTGATTGCAGAATTTAAGTAAAGTAATAGAAATATAGATCTAGGACTAAGAAGAAAAGTCTGGGCCAGAGAGTCCAGTTTGGGAGCCATTATCAGACAGATGATAAACTGAAGCCCTAAGAGTAGATGAGATAAAGAGTAAGGAAGATAGAGTCTTCAGTGCTGTAGCATTTGGGGACCAAGCAAAGAACACAAAAATAGAGACAATGGTCTCTCTTTCTGCTCATTTATTCAGAGATGAGTAGAAATGAGGGCTGATAGAAATTAGGGCAAGAAGTTCAAGGTCACCAGAATCAAATATCATTTGGGATGCAAGATGGATATATGAAGGTTGTTGTTGACTTGATCAAGAGAGTCTCATGGAAATGGGAGAGACAGAAGGCAGATTCAATAGTTTCCGAAGAAAATGGAGAATCTGACAAAGTGAAGACAAAAGGTATAGGCTATGTTTTTGGAGAAACAGTGCTGAAAAGAAGGAAGGATATAGGGAAGAACTTTGAAGCTGATGTTCAGTTAAAGGAATGGTTTGGTTTTTCATTTGATCTTCACTTTTATCATTAAGATATATTTTTATTCTGTTTGGGGGATGAAGAAAGAAAGTATTATTGAAGATGTAAATGGAGAGAAAAACAGATGAAAAAGATAGTTGAGTGATCTGTGAGAGTTGAGTTGTGAGAATGTCAGCACAAAGTAAAAGACTTGGCTTTGAAATGAAGCAACATGAAGGAACAAGTAAACAAAGCTGGAATGAACACTATAATAAGGAATGAAGAAGTGAATTTGATGAATTCCGCTATATTATTCCTAGAAAGATAGCAAGGAGTAAGCAGCTGGGAGGAAATCAGAAGGGCTCAGGAACTCGAGAATCCTACTATCAATAAATCCTAGGATAAATAAGAATGAATAAAGGACAGCTGAGCTGCCCTAAGGGCCCAGCTAAAAGTGAACCCTAGAATATTAGTGTCATGTATCAACATTGTGGAGCTTCCCTGGTGGCTCAGTGTTAAAAAAATAAACAATGCAGGAGATGCAGGTTTGATCCCTGAGTCAGGAAGATCCCCTGGAGAAGGGAATGGCACCCCACTACAGTATTCTTGCCTGGGAAATGGTGGGATAGTCCATGGGGTCACAAGGAGTTGGACACAACTTAGCGACTAAACAACAAAAACAACAATCAACATAGCATTTTCTACAACAAAATTGGTTGATCACAGCAAATACAAAGCAAACTAAGACACAATTCCTACAGCTTGGGGGCTCATTTGCATAAAACTTGTAAATAAACAATTGCAGTTCAATGTTATAAGTCCTCTAGAAGAGGGGCAAAGTGCTGTGTATGTAACAACCAACGATGGATGTTAGAAAAGACCTCACACATTCCTCACACATGGAAATTCCTTAAAATAAAACTAAAAACAGAGCTACCACATGACCCTGCAATCCCACTCCTGGGCATATATCCAGAGAAAAACATGGCCTGAAGACATGGAAATAACCTAAATGTCCACCAACAGAGGAATGGATAAAGAAAACACTGAGCAAACATTAATCTAGAAGTTCTGATTCAACCAGTTATAAAATCAGCACCAGAAATTTGGGAAACCCCCAAGAATGATAAACCTGTGTATTTGCTGTCAGAGTAAATCGTCCATTACTGCCACATGTTTTGGTCTATGATGAAATGTAGCAATGAAGAGCACAAATTCTAATTAGACATGAAGAGTCCTGGTGTGAATTCTGGCTCTGAAGCAAGACAGAGGCATGATCCTGACATTTAACCTCTGCCATCACAGTTTTTCACAGTAAAATTGGAAGAATTAATTCAGTTCCATATACTGCTTTTGAGGACCAAATGAGGAAATTTGAAAATGCTTGGAAGGATGCCTGGCTTATAGGATTGTGCTCCATAAAGAATTTCCATACATATGGATGAATATAGTATAAAGCTGTTACATTACTTTCTGCTTTTCTCCATACCTCATGTAGAAAAAATAGGCATGGTATTGAACAATAAAATATCATTTAATAGCTCTAGTTGAATGAAATTGACAATATATGTCACTCAATTTACAAAGACTTTAAAAATCTTAAAGCTCTCAGCTCAATCTTCTTTTTTCTTAAACAATCTTATAAGGATATCTTTGAAATCTGGTCGCACTTCAGTAGCATCCCACTTGCCAAAATAAGAAATATATAGCTGCCAAACTATTACCCATGAAAAATTCCAGGTGCATACTGTAAATTACTGAGGCATTAGCAGTTTGGGCTGCAGTGGTCAATTAATCCTTGAAATTCTGAAGCAAGCTCGACTGACCTCCAGGCTAAGAACTGACTAATTCCTATGATTTTAGGACCAACATGAAAAAGTTTCAGTCCAAAAGATTACCTACTCGACCCTGACTGAATATGTACGTCTAAAATTTCTTTTGTTGGTGGTTAATCACTAAGTTGTGTCCAACTCTTTTGTGAGCCCCATGGACTATAGCCCACCAGACTCCTCTGTCCATGGGATTTCCCAGGAAAGAATACTGGAGTGGGTTGCTGTTTCCTTCCCCAAGGGATCCTGCTGAGTCAGGGATCGAACCTGCGTTGCCTGCATTGGCAGGCACATTCTTTACCAATGAGCTACAAGGAAAGCCCCAAAATTTCTTTAAGAAACAAAATTATTCCTTCCTCCTGTAATTAACAATAAAGGCCAAATACCCTGCAAGAGCTAATGTTTATTGAGAACCGAGTATTATGGCAAAAGTTTACATCCTTTCCATATTTTAACTCATTTAAACAAGAGTGTGAACTTTCGATATAGAAACTGCTATCTTTTCATTCTACTCAGGAGGAAATGGGCATAGAGAGTAGAAGTCACAATCGCAACATGACAATACTGTACGTGGTAGACCTGGAATTTGAATCCAGACAGTTTAGTTTCAAACCTCTATTTTTAATTCCTTTACAAAATAAAGAGCAAAGATGAACAGAGAGGTGTTTCTTGGATTTTGTTGGTGGACAGAAGGAAATACACTGGTGACAGAGGAAGGAGACACAAATTTTTGAAACACATAGTAGTGAATGCTATGGAAGGGAGAAAATGACACAGTAAAAAAGGCTAGAGATAACAAGTAAATACCTCAGTGCCTTCTCAGTTTTGTCAGGGGGCTATTCTAGTTTTCCTGGAGTCACTCTGGTAGACTAATTTCAGTCCTTGGGAATTTACTCATGAAAGTAGAATATCCAAAACATACCACCAAGGATCTTTCCTCAGGATTTCTTCCCCATCAGCACTGAGCTAGAGTTATACTTAAAATTGCATTTTAGGCTAACTAACAGCATCCTTTACTGATAATTTATTAGTCTGTAACATAATCCATTTTAGAAAGTGCTAAATAAATACAGTATAATACTGTATTAATAATTTTTTTCTTACCACCCTTAAACACTGTAGTTAGAGTTAATGAACATTTATTATATCCTGACATCTTGCCATATGTAAATTTTAAGTACTATGCAAATATCCAATTTTTTTCTAAGGTAAATGCCAGGTTGTTGACAAATGCTTTGTTAGAAATAAGCTATTGATGTTCAGTCACTAAGTCCTGTCCAATTCTTTGAAACCCCATGGAATGTAGCATGCCAGGTTCCTCTGTCCTCCACTATCTCTGGAGTTTGCCCAAATTCATGTCTATTGAATCGGTGATGCTATTTAACCATCTCATTTTTGCTGCCCCCTTCTTCTTTTGCCTTCAATCCTTCCCAACATCAGTCATTTCCAATGAGTCAACTCTTCACATCAGGTAATCAAAGTATTGGAGTTTCAGCATCAGTCCTTCCAATGAATATTCAAAGTTGATTTCCTTTAGAATTGACTGGTTTGATCCCCTGGCCTTCCAAGGGATTCTCACGAGACAGCAAAAGAGACACAGATGTATAGAACAGTCTTTGGGACTCTGTGGGAGAGGGTGAGGGTGGGATGGTTTGGGAGAATGGCATTGAAACATGTATATTATCATATGTGAAACAAATCGCCAGTTCAGGGTCGATGCATATTACAGGATGCTCAGGGCTGGTATGCGGGGATGACCCAGAGGGAGGATAAGGGGAGGAGGGAGGTGGGAGGGGAGTTCGGGAGGGGGAACTCATGTACACCCGGGCGGATTCATGTCAATGTATGGAAAAACCAACCAATATAAAATTGTAAAATAATTAGCCTCCAATAAAAATTTAAAAAAATAATAATAAAATTTAAAAAAAAAATTAAAAAAAGAGTCATCTCCAACACCACAATTTGGAAGCATCAATAAGCTATGCAGAGAAGTAAATAGTATTTTATCTTCATTTAAACAAACAAGGGTTATTTAGAGGTGGATTCTAATGAGCAGCATAGCATTCCTTCAGTTCAGTTCAGTCGCTCAGTCGTGTCTGACTCTTTGCAACCCCATGAATCACAGCACACCAGGCCTCCCTGTCCATCACCAACTCCCGGAGTTAGTGGTTTATAAGTCTAGGAGTAAGTCAACATCAGAAACTTGCCATGTTACATATTCTATGACTCAAAAAACCTCTCTCATAAATGGAGTAAAGATCATCAGAAAGGAGACCAGGAGTCAACTATATCCTTGGCAAGTGTTCAGTCCTCATAAACTCTGATAGGAGCCAATGTTGAGAAAGTTGTATTTTCACTCTGCATGAATAATTTTTTCTATAACCAGATGATGTGGCCAGAAATATAAAGATACACATTTGCTAATTTTAAGTTCACTCATCATTGATTTGTCCATTGAGCAGAGAATAATTTATGTGGTGTCAAGTCCATGGGCTAAATGCTTAAAGGAGTCTACTTTCTAATTTCCTAGATTACATTGTTCTGAAACACTAATCAAACCACTATGAAATACTTTCCTTTTGGGATCACAAAATGGAGACAAAAGTTACAGTTGTCATGATCATTTCCTGTGATTTTATCTTGCATGTGTCTTGCTAATTCTAAATTAGCAACTTATGGTTATATAACAAGAGCTTCATTTCTTATTTATGCATTTATTTAACAATTATCTAAATGATGCAAAGCACTTTTCTAAGATATGTATAGAAGTGAGCAAAATAAAGTCTCTGCAGTCATGAATTTCATATTCTAATAGGGGGAGGCAGACAGCAATCATATTTACACAAACGACAGAACGTCAGAGGAAAACAAAATAGGGTCATAAGAAAATGTTGAAAGCTGCTGATACTTTAAGTAGGGTTTTCAGAAGCCTCTCTAAAGAGCTGGCAATTTGACTGAGACCTAAATGGTGAAAGTGAGTCTGACACATCAGGGAGAAGAAAGTTTCAGACATGGAAAATCATAATTAAAATGCAAAGACTCTGACAAAAGTACATGGTTGGCCTGTCAGGAGTAGTGAGATGGACAGTGTAGCTGGCACAGAATGAGAGAAGCAAAGACCTGTTGGAAACGTCTCTTTCACTGTGTAGAGCCTTGAGGGACATGGTAAGAATTGGGGATTATACTCCAAAGACAATACAAAATCTTAGGAGGGTTTTACACAATGGAATAATATGATCTGGTAAACATTTTAAGGAAATCCCTATGGCTACTGATTGGACAATGAACTTAGAGTTTGGAAGGGGAAAAGTATGGCAGCTGAAAGATCAGTTAGGAGTTTTCTGATGTAGTAAAAGTGAGAGATTATGTTGACTTCACCAGAGCAGTAAAGATGTTGAGAAGTACTTAGAGTTGGAAAGTCATTTGAGACAGCACCAAAATAACTTCTTGATGGATTGTGTATGGTGTATTAGAGAAACTGCATCATACAGCATTAGCACCTGCTCTGGGCCATTAAAAAGTACTCATTGAACTGGTCACTGAGCTAATTAGAGCAAGATTTAAAAAAAATTTACTTCTAGCAAGAAAAAGTGCTCAGCCATGAAGGAATGTGGTGGTGTGAGTTCTAGCTTTGTTTTGTATTTCTAAGAGTAAAGAAAAATTATAATCAGAGATTTCTGTATGAGCTGAGTGTAGGCTAATCTATTTAAGTGATAGCTTTCAAACTCTTCTAAATGAAATTTACTGGAAGTTTTCACCTGCTTCACTCTGATGGCATTAATTGAAAATACAAAACTCAGAACATATGTGGGAACATATTGTATTTTCAATGTCTAATTCTTCACTGGTTTCATCATAAAATCTAATCTCTAGGTTCTTGGCCAATTAAAATTTTGAATCTTCATTTTCTCTTGAGTTTTTGTTACAGCAGTTGAGTTCCTATGATTTTTTGGTACACAATGCACATGACTTAGAAATGGATTTTAAAATTGGCCATTTGCAGGGAAGCATTTGACTTGCATCAGGATGTGAGAAGGTCACAGCTTGTCAAACATGCTAACTACTGTTAATATGTTCTTGATCTGGTGAAAGTCATTTTCAGCTGTACTAAACACATATCTTGGAGAAGGAAATGGCAACCCACTCCAGTGTTCTTGCCTGGGGAATCCCAGGGATGGGGGAGCCTGGTGGGCTTCCGTTTATGGGGCCACACAGAGTCGGACGCGACTGAAGTGACTTAGCAGCAAACACATATCTTACTATGTTTCCTCAAACCAGACAAACCAGTTGAGGGCAGGGTACCATCATCCTGATCCCCAACAGAACTGCTTTCACTTAATTGCACTTTGGTGAATAGCCATTAATCCACATTGAAGGTGGTTATAAGAAACAGTTCTCTGAAATTCATAGTCATATATATTTTCAGGATTTATGAAGGAGTTAGTTTATTATATCACAAGCATTCCTTTTTATTAAATAGTTCCCAGGAGATATTCCTATCTGATTGGAATATTAAAATTGACTGCTAATTGTACCTTTGCAAAATATTTTTTCTTGTAATTGCTATGAATTATTCTCTGATTCAATTTTCCTCTTTGCATTAGCTGTTAAGGGCTTCCCTGGTGGCTCAGATGGTAAAGCATCTGCCTGCAATGCAGGAGACTGGGGCTCAATTCCTGAGTCAGGAAGATGCCCTGGAGAAGGAAATGGCAACCCACTCCAGTGCTTTTGCCTGGAAAATCCCATAGACGCAGGAGGCTGGTAGCCTACAGTCCATGGGGTCACAAAGAGTCAGACATGACTGAGCGAATTCACTTTCACTTTTATAAGCTGTTAAAAAATCCCAAGATATTTTAGGTTACATAGAAAAACATAAACAGTTAACTACTATGTGCATGCTTTTTCCTGTGGGTTTTCTTTTTGCACCAGCTTTAATAGATTCCCTGTTATGTTTATTTTGTGTCATGTCTTAAATTTCTGGGAAAAAAGTCAAGATTGGACAAACTACTTGATCTGTTTGGATCTCAGTTTTCTCATCTAAAACCTGAAAGTAAGATTACAAAACTTCCAAGATACTTTCTTTCTATAACTGTGAATATTCAGATAGATGAAATGTGTACTTCAGCTTTAGTAATGGGGAAAGAGTTTAGTACTTCTCAAATCCCTATATAAAAGCAGTAGCTTACTCTTCCTACGTAGAAAGCCAGCTCTGCCTTCAGGAAATGGAAAATCCAATTCCTACCCCATCCTGTTGGGGCTTCCCTGATGGTTTAGAAGATGAAGAATCTACCTGCAGTGCGGGAGACCTAGGTTCAGTCCCTGAGTGAGGAAGACTCTCTGGAGAAGAGAATGGCTACCCACTCCAGTATTCTTGCCTGGAGCATTACATGAACAGAGGAGCCTGATGGGCTAAAGTCCATGGGTTGCAAAGATTCAGACATGACTGAAAGACTAACACACACACACACACACACACACACACACACACACACATCCTATCCTGGTCAGTTGCAGTCACACTTATTAGAACTATAGCCTTCAAGCAACATCTCTGAGTTCTTGGAACTTCTGAGGTTATTTTAGGTGACTACAGCTCTCCAGCAGTTTGTAATCTATACCCAGATGGTTCACTTAATAATTGAACCTGGAATGGTGGATAAAGAAAAAAATGTTTTGGCATCAGTCAAATATTTCCCTGGTAGCTCAGATGGTAAAGAATCCACCTACAATGTGAGAGACCTGACTTCAATCCCTAGGTTGGGAAGATCCCCTGGAGGAGGGCATGGCAACCCACTCCAGCATTCTTGCCTGGAGAATCCCCATGGACACAGAAGCCTGGCAGGCTACAGTCCATGGGCTCACAAAGAATCAGACATGACTGAACAACTAAACACAGCACAACAGCACAGCATGTATGTTTCAGGGAAGTATTTTATTTTGTCCTGAACTATGGCCAGTTGGCTTCCCTAGTAGCTCAGAGAATAAAGTGTCTGCCTGCAGTGCGGGAGACCTGGGATTGATCCCTGGGTTGGAAAGATACCCTGGAGAAGGGAATGGCAACCCACTCTGGTACTCTTACCTGGAAAATCCCATGGATGGAGAAGCCTGGTAGACTATAGTCCATGGGGTCGCAAAGAGTTGGAAACGACTGAGCGACTTCACTCACTTTATGGCCAGTTGACTCTATTCTCTATTTTTTGAATCCAGAAAACTCATAAAGTAAAATTGTTTCCTGGATTAGATACAGGCTCTCATCATACCAAGCTACTACAAACACAAAAATAAACAGATATTAATGAGCAAAAATTTTGAAGGAAATACCACTATATAGGTCAACAGAAGCTATAAAGTAATGTAGTATTTCTTAAACTTACTTCATACTGTGCCTATGCCAAGAGGTTGAATTGTGCCTGGTTCCAAGCACTAAGTATATTTCACTATTATCTATCTTTGCCTTGGGGTTTTTATATGATTTGCAGACTGAAAGATGTTGGGGATGACTGCTTTTGATTCTTTCATAGTACTGCAGTCAGAGTGGGAACTGAGAAACTGCACGCCAGCTGTCTCAAGAAGTGCATCTTTCCACTCTGTGGTCTTTTCTGGAGACTAATTATTGTTTTAGATATCCCTAGGCTTTTTCTCTGCATCTTATGTGAGCAGAACCTATTAAATGTTATGCTTCAGTATTTCTGTCCCACTTGTGAACTTTGCCATTAAACCAAGTCTTTTCTTTACCTGCTTTTGTCCTAGTCCCTCCCTCCTTCCAGTTAAAGAGCTCACTTAAAAGTAAATTCTACAATGAACAGTAAAAAGATAAAAAAAGACTGTTCTTTATATTGGGATAGCAATAAAATAGGTAAAATTTCTACTCATTTCATATTCTCTACTTGCCATCTTTTCTTGCTGATTTTCCCATATGCTAGTCCAATGTTTTCAGCTCTTTCATTGTAATATCACTGCAAAAGGAATATCATGTAGCAAACTAAAAGAAACACCAATGCCCGAACATTGACTCTAATTTCTTTCAGTTATCTTTTTAATTTATTTTGTCCTATTTTTGCTCTGTTAATTAAATATTTCATAATATATTAGTTACACAGTTAATGTATAATAATGTTACATATGAACTTTATACATGATATAATACATTAATATCAGAAACAGTAACCCTTAAGACCAAGAGCACCCAAAGAAATAAGATATTAATAGTGATATAATAATGAAAAATGGTCATCATATAAAAACCATAAAAATTGTAAATGTGTGCATACACTCATAAGAGAGTTTTAAGACACATGAAGTAAAAATGGACAGAATTAAAAATAGAAATAGATAAAGCTACATAGCTGGCAGTTTTCATGCCCTTTTCTCACCAACTGATAGAACAAATTTTAAATCAGCAAAGATGTAGAAGCTCTGTACAACACTATCAACCATCTTAATCTAATTGACTTTTATAAAGCATTATAACCTACAACTACAGAATACATTTCCTTTTCAAGTGTACATAGTACCTTCAACAATATACAAAGTTTTCTGGGACAAAAACAATTGTCAATAAACTTAAAAGAATCAAAGTTGCATAGCATTGTTCTCTGACCAAAATAGAATCAAACTGGGAATAAATAACATCTAGAAATAATATAATTTGAAAGGGAAACAATGTAACTTTAATATTAATATTTATTTAATTAATATTAAGACTTAAAGATAGAGCTAGAGTAGTACTTGTAAAGAAATGTAGTTTCTAATGCTTATAATAGAAAAGAAGTAGAAAGTGTAAAAATCAGTGACCTTAAGTGCAAAGAAAACCCAGAGGAAGCAGAAAGCAATGAACCAGGAAACAGGCAAACAATAGAGAAAATTAGCATAGCCAAGACTTTATTCTTTGAAAACATCAACAAAATTGATACTCCCCCACCTCATGTAACTAGGAATAAAAAAAGAATGCAAATCATGTTTATGCATGATTGGGGATCTCAAAGATTTCCATTATAAATAACAAGATAACTTTGCTAATATAAAGTACCCATGTTATTTGGATTTGTCCATCATATTTTCACATTCATTTTTCAATAAGAAGCATTATGGATGTAACTTGAAGTAAAAAGTTTCCTTAAAGCCTCAAATTTTTGAAATTCTGTCAGTAAGTTGAAATATAGCAATATTTATTTTTAGATGAGACAACTGCTCCAATAATTAATTGGCTACGAAATCTGTTAATTTTACATGCAAAACAATAGTTAAATTGTGAAATAGATTGACAGTTAATGCAAATATGGAATTAGCTAGCTAGACAACTTTAAAGATTATTATATTCTTTTGAACCCAAAAATATGTATGAAAATTTAAATAATGCAAACAAGAAAAATGAAACTTACACTACATTTAATGCTAGTATTTATAAACTTTGTTGTGATAGTACTTTTAACATAAATAACATAAAATTGAATTTGGTATTTAGTTTAATTCAATTTATATTCTAAGAACTTCAAGTAAAAGTCATTAAAAATTTGTATATATCTGTTGGGGGAGTGTGTAATTTCCTCAGTTCTGTCTCACTGCAACAAAAATTTGAAGTGATGGATGGACCAGTGTTACAACTCAGTTTTATTGGCAAGCAAAGGAAAATACATACTCAAGGTGTGAGGGCAGACCAACCCAAAAGACACAAAGAGAAGAGAAGGCCCCAGCTCAATTTTGGCTTCTCTTTTTATGTTTTTTTCTCCTCCCCATGGGCCTGTCCTATGTAAGTTGGTCTAGCCAGTAGGGCTGTTTGTTTTACTTGAGGCCCTCACTCCAGTCCTCAGATGTTCCTATATTCTATTTTCGTGGGCTTTTCCCTTCTTTGTCTTTTAGCCACTGCCATTTTGGACTCCTTTTTCCTATTCTAACTACCTAACATACCTTTCAAGGAAAAATTCAAAGTGTATTATCTGCTTGTCCCCTCAAATTTTTCTTGAAGGAAAAAGACCTCTACAATCATACATAGGTGTAAGAATAATAAATTTCTTAAATTGTGTATAATAAAGAATATAAGGCATGTGAATATAAGAAAAAATGAGACACTCCAAATATTCTTATTAGTTAAACTTCAAAATTCAGACTTAACCATAATGCTCTCTCAAAAAGGCATTCTTAAAAATTTTGAGTATTGGAAATCTTGTCTTTTTACAAAACCTTTTAGAAAATTGTTTTGGATTGCCGTTTATTTTTGTGGTTCAGCTGGTAAAGAATCCACCTACAATGAGGGAGACCTGGGTTCGATCCCTGGGTTGGGTAGATCCCCTGGAGAAGAGAAAGGCTACCCACTCCAGTATTCTGACCTGGAGAATTCCATGGACTGTATAGTCCATGGGGTCGCAAAGAGTCAGACATGACTGCGCAACTTTCTTTTCACTCATTATTTTCAGTAGACAAACTTAAAAATTTGTATGACATGCTAAAGTTATAAATTCTCCTAGAAATACTATGTTACTTGCCAGTTGGAGCTGGATCAGGGTAGCCCCCATCATTCCACAAACTACCTACCTATAAAACTCATAGTATAGGACTTTCCTGGTGGTCCAATGATTAAAAATCCACCTACAAATGCAGGGGACATGGGTTTGATCCCTGGTCTGGGAAGATTTCACATGCCACAGAGCAACTAAGCATTGAGCCACAACTTCTGAGCCTACGTGCCACAACTACTGAGGTCCTCACACCCAGAGCCTGTGCTGTAACAAGAGAAGCCACTGCAATGAGAAGCCCACTCACCACAATCAGAGAAGAGCCCCCACTCACAGAAAGTAGAAAAAGCCCAGGCATAGCAACAAAGATTTAGTGCAGCCAAATGGACAGGGAGGCCTGGCGTGCTGTGATTCATGGGGTCGCGGAGAGTCGGACACGACTGAGCGACTGAACCAAACCAAACCAAACCAAATATAAACAACAACAACAACAAAAAAAAAAAAAACACAGCATAGAAAAGGCAGGGGAGACAGTGAGAGGTAGAGAAAGAGAGAGGGGAAAGAAATGGAAGAGGAGAAGGAAGAGGAGAGTAGAGAGGAGAAAAGATCTAAGGACAAGGGTCTCCTACCAAACTCCCTCTTCTCCGAAGGTATGAATCTTTTAAAAGCATAGAGACAGGCCAGGGGTGTTGCAATATTTGGTGTCTTCCACCATGGAAGGAAACACCAGTTATGAAAAAGAAGTCTTCCTCTCAAGTGGTCCTCAGGCCTTCTTTGTGCCAGGGCTTGACTTACACTCTACATCTTCTCCAGATGCAGAGGATTTGGATAAGAATCAGGTGAGGTCCCTGCTCAGAAGGAACACACAAGGTAGTAAAGAAAGCAGACCTCTCAACAGCCATCTGCACCCTCCGGCTTGACTTCTTCACTTCCTACTCCATCCTACACTCACTGCAAAGTGGTTTTGCCCCAACCTCATTGTTAAAATAACTCTCAAGGATATGTACTAGGCAAATCTAATAATATATTTCATCTGTCCTCTTGGTCCTCCTCTCCTTCACTCCTATATGTGAAGTCACATATTCCTGAGTGTTCGTCTATTTCTTAGGCCATTCCTTGCTCATATACTATAAGTGAAAGTGAAGTCACTAAGTCGTGTCCGACTCTTTGAAACCATAGCCTACCAGGCTCCTCCATCCATGGAATTTTCCAGGCAAGAGTACTGGAGTGGGTTGCCATTTTATTCTCCAGGGGATCTTCCTGACCCAGGGCTGGAACCCAGGTCTCCCGCATTGCAGGCAGAAGCATCACTATCTGAGCCACTAGGGAAGCCCACATACTGTACCGAATAGTATATTCACTGCTTTCCCATGCTGTGGTGATTCCCAGGGTTCTCACCTTCACTCTCTTGCTATGCGGAATCATCAGCTCATAAGTTTCACCCCATTATTTCCATACATAACCCATATGAGACCAAGAATGGAGGGATAATGTAAATTATTGAATTGGATTCCTAAACTGAACATTTATCAACACCTCGGTTCAGTTCTGTTCAGTCGCTCAGTCGTGTCCGACTCTTTGCGACCCCATGGACTGCAGCACGCCAGGCCTCCCTGTCCATCACCAGCTCCCAGAGCCTACCCAAACTCATGTCCAACCATCTCATCCTCTGTCGTCCCCTTCTTCCCCTGCCCTCAATCTTTCCCAGCATCAGGGTCTTTTCAAATTTACACCTCAAGATATGTGAATTCATTCAGATGTCACTTATACTTGCCCAGACATTAGACATTCTCATTTGTTTTCAAACATCATACAGATTTTAGTCAATATTGACCTAGGTACTGAAATTTTAAAAATTAGATTCCTGTCACCTGTGTGAATATAGATGTCCTCAGTAAGAGTTCTTGTTTTGTTTTTATATGTTAATTCATTCATTAATTAACAACAAATTAATTCTTTTGGAAACAGCCCTTTAATCAATTTCAGAAACATCTCCTGGCTTGGCCAGTACTGTGGAAGGGATGCGTTCATTTCTTTTTATTTTTGCAGTCATTTACAGGTGGGCAAGGTCAGAATGTCTCCCTGTGAACCTAATGAAGACACTTTAACATTCAGGCAGAGGGGCAGGGTTCCTTATGGCAGGCCATTATGTACATTATGTATACTTACAGCTATAGATAGCATCCTTTTAGTGATTATAGTAACAAAAGCAATGAAAAGCAAAGATTAAAGTAAAAGAAACAGATCAAACATGGAGTCAGATTCTGTTCTTTCCTATTACAGAAGGAAATTAGAAAGCAACTAAAGAATCAAAGAAATATATAAGGATAGCATGTGGTGTTCTCTCTATTTAAATGATAAGTAGACTTACAGGATTCTAACATGCTCTCAGTTCATTATTATTGTGCATGCGTGCTAAGTCACTTCAGTTATGTCTGACTCTGTGCAACCCATGAACTGCAGCCCACCAAGGTTCCTCTGTCCATGGGATTCTCCAGGCAAGAAAACTAGAGTGGGTTGCTGTGTTCTCCGGGGGATCTTCCTGAACAGGGATTGAACCTGCATCTTTTGGGTCTATCCTACATAGGCAGGTGGGTTCTTTACCACTGGCACCACCTGGGAAGCCTCATTATTACTGAAATGAGTGTAATTTTTCTAATTACTGCCCTCTAACTTAAGGATTGTACATTTTGCTGCATTTGACCTTTGCTGGACTGTCAAAAATTTTTTAAAGCTATTCAGAAAAATAAACTTTTCAAATATCTAATAGTTATTCATTTATTCAAATGATTAGGATGGAATAGATATGAATCTTTAAAATAGATTCAAAAATTTCAAAGAGTAAATGACCTTTTCTCATCTTCAATAAGCATGTGAATAATGGTAGATTAGTTACAATGGCTTTAGGACTAATAGATGTGGTTTTAGTCAGAACTTGAAACTAGAGCCTATTATACAGAGTGAAGTAAGCCAGAAAGAAAAACACCAATACAATATACTAATGCATATACATGGAATTTAGAAAGATGCAAACGATAACCCTGTATACGAGACAGCAAAAGAGACACAGATGTATAGAACAGTCTTTGGGACTCTGTGGGAGAGGGTGAGGGTGAGGGTGGGATGGTTTGGGAGAATGGCACTGAAACATGTATATTATCATATGTGAAACGAATCGCCAGTTCAGGGTCGATGCATGTTACAGGATGCTCGGGGCTGGTATGCAGGGATGACCCAGAGGGAGGATAAAGGGAGGAGGGAGGTGGGAGGGGTGTTCGGGAGGGGGAACTCATGTACACCCGGGGCGGATTCATGTCAATGTATGGCAAAACCAACCAATATAATATTGTAAAATAATTAGCCTCCAATAAAAAATAATTTAAAAAAAAGAAAAAAAAATATTGTAAAATAAAAATAAATAAATAAATATTTTGGGGTCAACTTAAAAAAAAAAGATCTCAAAGTACAAGTTTGATTTTTTTTATTTTACTTTAGTTATTTTTCCTTAGAAAACAAGTGTGAAAGATATAAGCAGAGTAGATTATTGAAACTTCTGAAACGACCCTCCTATATAAAAAAGGTAATGGAGTTTAAAAAGGAAAAGTTATTAAATCACATGGGATGATGTTGACAGCATCATATGTTTCATCAGCACACTTCTTAGTCATATGCATAAATATACTGCAGAGTTAGACTAAAATTCCTCTCAGTGCACACTTTATTGGTTCACCAAATGGTGAAGGACAGGTCATTATGTTGTGAAGTTTGAAAATTTTCTCTTTACAGAGAACCCTTTTCAGAGCCCTATTAAACTTGGATACCAATCTTCCTTGCCCTTTGCCTCTCAGAGACCTTGATCTGACCTGCCTGCATCTCACTTTATAAAACAGGGAAGACTTTCTTATTAATGGCTCACATTTGGTGATATGAAATCAGCTGCTTTTTATTTCAAAAGAGAATGTACCTGATATATATATACATAAATTTGCATTTAATATCAGAATATTTATATTTTTTCTCCTATTGAGGTAATTTCAGGCTTCAGCAACTACTAAATCTAATTTAATCCTTCTGTGATAAGTACAGGAAGGATGGAGTAAGAAAGGATATCTTTGGAATACATGGACTCCTGATGCCCTGGAACAACTAACAAACCTGGCTATTACTGCTAAAAACCCATCATGTGGTACAAGATGCTATGACTCTCCATTACCAATTTCCTGAAACCTGCAGACCTCCCTTCCCTCCAGACTATCAGAACTCTCCACCCCTTTCTGGAGAGTTCTGCTCTTCTCTAACCACCCCTTATTGTCGATACATGCATATTTTCTTTTCTGGTCCATTTGACATTATTTTAATTTAGTTAGTCTTTAATTATATTTTCTACCATAATACCCCTATTATGATGTCTTGGAACACAGCCCTGTGCCTCTGATATTTATGGCTCCCATTTAGCTCTGCCTCTCCCAGATAGTCCCAGTTTCAAATATTCTGCCCTATTGTCCTCATAAATGCACTCATACTTATCAAACCATCTGTCCTGAATTCCAGTTTCTAAAATAATGCTTTGGCACTCTTGGTTGGAATTTGAAATGCCTTTTTCTCATGGAAATAATATTATAAATGCTGGTAAGACTCCCAGGCAAGTCCCAAAGCTCATTTAACCCATAGTTGAATGTAACACAGATAATATTAATGAATTATTTCTCAATTAATCCACCAGCCTATACGGATTTCAAGGTGGACAAGAGTTAGAGAGCATCTCAATATTCTGGGCTCCAGGAGGTGATGGGCTAACAACAAAGGAGAATCAAGTCCTGCTGGAGAAAAAACACATAACTGATGTTTTGTATATGTGAGTTAGGCTTTTCTGATTATAGGGAACAAAGATAGGTCTGGTTCCACTCAAATAATGAAAGTTCATTATATGGATTGTCAGGGAAGTAAGAAAGAATGGAAAAAAGTACCAATCATCAGAGAGCTGAAGTCATGAAAAAATCTGAAGTGAACCTGAGAATAGAACAACCAGCACGGTTGAGTCTCCAGACCGAGCAGCAGCTGCAGAGATCTGGTAGGCTTTATGTCCTCGGCAGCAGTGCTCTACTTTTAGGTGACTCAGCTATTCTCTACATTGCCTCTTGAAACTTCTCTTATCACTACTTGACTCATGCTATTTTGCATTAACAATGCTCAAGTGAAAGAACATTATTGTTTTAGACAGTCTACATCTAATGCACTGAATTCCCCTTCAGACCTGCTGAACACTCAAAACGCTACAGCTTTGGGGAATTCCACCAATCCTTAATATAGTCAGTAGTAGTGAGGGTACTAAATTAGGGTGGCCGTTTTTCCCAGACAGTCCCATTTATACCTGTTTTCCTGGTATCATTAGTAGCATCCCTTTCATTCTCAAAAGTGTTCTGCTTTTATTACAATTACATTGTTTCTTTATGCAGAATCACATTGAACCAAAGCATGAGATTTGTAGGTCAGAAAATGTCTTCAGGATAGCAAGTACTGGCATTCACCCCAACCATCTGTCTAGTCCAGTAGGCTATTACATCAGCAAGGCCCAATCCATTAAATTGCAAGATTATGGGATTCATTCTTAGCAGTAACATGTAATTCATCAATTCTACATGCAAAAATGTGAGATTAATTCAATCAATGTATTTTCACGGGGCACTTCCTTATCCCAGGCACTATTCTAGGTACTGTAGATCAATCAGTAAAACAAACATAAAAAAGTCCCTGCTCTTGTTGTGTTCACATTGTGGTTACATCATTTCTTAATTGTAGAAAATATTCAGTGAATACTTCTAATGCTGAGCACTCATCATCATATTAAATGTGTCCTCAAAAATGACTCCATGGAGTAGGTCCTTTTTATAGGCAATGATGTCATTGCCATCATTATCATCATCATCAAGGATTTAGCCATAGAGAATTCTTTTAAATTTTTAAATCTTTTATTTTGTATTGGAATATAGCCCAGTAGCAATGTTATGATAGCTTCAGGTGAACAGCAAAGGGACTCAGTCATACATATGCATGTATCCATTATCCCCCAAACTCCCCTACTATCCAGGCTGCCATGTAACACTAGGCAGTTACCTGCTTAAAGGTATATAGTAAGACATTGTTGGCTATCCATTTTAAACATAGCAGTGTGTACATGTCGATCTAAAACTCCCTAACTATCCCTTCCCCTCATTTTTCTCCCCGGCAATCATAAGTTTGTCCACAGAGAATTTTAGAAACACGTCAAGAAGAGATGGCTAATGAGCAGTAGACTGAGGATTTGAACACAGAGGGTCTACTTCTGAGTATTTGTCATGACTACTACATTATTCCACTTACCTCTTTGCAGGAAGTGCAGTCTCCGTCTTGAGAATTTCCAGGAATTGACGAAGAATCCCAGGGTTTTAAAAGTCCAAGAGAAGCCATCTCTACTCAAAACATATATATATAAAATTGAACTGAAATATGACCAAGCTGTCACTATCCTTGCCTTCTCCTGTCAACTTTTTAGCACTGTCATGGCACAATTTAACAGATTTTTGTCCATTTTTTTTGAGAATCCCTTGAGGATCATTTGCCCATTGGTATCATGTGCTCAAAGTTTACATTCTCTTAGATCAAAAGCCCTTGGTTAGCCACTGTTTCCCCAAGTCAATACTCCAAGTCTAGAGCACTTCCAGACTTGCCTACACTTTGCTAAATCTAGTTCTCCAGCCTGTGGGCAGCTCTTATCTTCCAAAGAGTTCACCAGCCTAGATGTCACTTTTCCTGAAAAAAGTTTATATATATAGTTCTTCCTTCCTCAGTTTAATTGTCAGTTGTCTACAAGAAGATCATCTCCCAAGAACTGGAGAACTTTATGCCAGGGATAAAAGATTAGATAAATATTTGAAAATTAAGCAATGCAACTCACCTTATTGGCAGAATTAAAGAGAAAAAGTTCATAATCCTTTCAATATTTACAGATGATTTTATAAAGTAAAACTGCCTTTATTCCAAGACAATATGATTGTTTATGTAGAAAGTCCTAATAAATCTATAAAATTACTGCAGTTAATTTTAAATTTAACATTATTGTGGGACACTAGGTCAGTATAAAAATATAATAGCAAGTCAGCAAAAAAATTAAATTTTATTTCTGTAAACTGGCAATCAAAATTAGGAAGTAAATGTACAAAATAATAATGCTTAAAATAGCAACAAAATCCCAAAATATTTTGGAATTTTTATTAGTGTGCAAGAGCTCTACAATAAATACTATTTTGAAAATATAGAGAAATTAAAGAAGTCTTAAATAAATGAAAAGAAAAATAATGTTAATGGATCGGAAGACTTAATATTGTTAAAATATCAATTATTTCTGTACTACCAGAGGCAGTTAGGCAGGGTTGGTTGTTAAAGAAGGCTCAGAGGACTCAAAATAACAAAGCTTACAAATATAAAGTTTATTGCAGGAGAAGAATATAATATAACATCCATCTTTAGGGGCTGTCAGCCATTTTAAACATTCTAGAGTCCACCTGCAAACTCAAATTGCCCTCCTCTGTAAGATTCACAGGGAAACACATTTTCTGTTTTGGATCAGAAACTACCAAAATGTTCAGAGAGCACCTTAGAACCAGGGATTCTGAAATGGAATCACAACTGTGATTTCTTATACTCTGTTGGTCACATTGGCAATTGTGCAATGTAACCAGCCTCAATAGTGGACTTCCTTCCCCAGGGTCTCAGTGAGATGAGATGCAAGTAATCTAAACCATTGTTATCAATAAATAATGCTGAAAAGATGGAACATACAACTCTGAAATTCCTTGGGCTTATGACTACAAAGCAAAACTGTTAATCAGTACATTCCATGCTATAACCAGAGGTCAGTATAGTGTAGGTACTTTAGTAGAACACCTCAGGCCAAATCCAGAGTTCTGAAATTAACTTTCATGGAGAAATCTTTCAGTAGAATCAACACCATCTCTACCAAAATCCTAGCAGACATTCTTTTTAAAATTAAGACACATTCAAAAATATATACAGATACTCAGACAAACTAAAATAAAGCAGTACTGAAAAAGAATGAATTTAGAGAACTCACATTGCCTGATTTCAAGACTTACTCTAAGTAGAATAATTGGCAGTGTGGAGTTGACATAGGTAGCGATGTTTAGATCAATGAATTAGGATGGAATCCAGAAATAGGCTCTCACACATACATAACTGATTCTTGACAAAGACAGCAAGGTAATTAACACTTCTCCCTATTTCTCCCACGAAGAACAGCTAAAAATATTGAAATGAAACATGAGAACCTAGAGGATAATGCATTGGTGAGTTTTCTGGGCTTTATTTTATCTAATACATTCTACACTGCACATTTAGGGAAGCCCACAAGCTCAGAAACAACAACAAGAACAGACAACAAACACCTCCTAAGAAGTCTGTTGTCTCGAAGCAAAGGACTCTAAAACAGTAGCCTCTGTGATCGAACTACTGATTTGATTGATAGCTATTTTCTCTCTGCTTTCAGATTGGGTAATCTTTCTATCCTTACCTGATGGTAATGAGATAATCATACATCACACTTCAACACACTGAGATGGTGTCAGAGAAGGCTGAGTCCTGGGACTTTAAATGAAAATAATAAGCAACACCTCAGGGACTCAAATGATTATAAAAGTCTCTAATAATCACATTATCAAATCCCACAAGGAGAGGTAAAAGAGGATAGGATTGAAAAGTATTAGAGGAAATGATGGCTGAAAGTTCCCTGAATTTGCCTTCTCCTCCCCTCAGTGTTTCATGGTTGAAGCAAAAATTCTGACATTGAAAAAAGAATGAATTTGAAGGGTTAGAACAGTTGAGCCAATAAAGCTTCCCTAATTAAAAAAAATGACATCTCATACTTAGTGAGAGTACTGTAGCCTGGAACCAGATTGCCTGGGTTCAAGTTTCAGCTCTGTATCATTATCTGTGTGGTGATAGGGAAGTTACTTAGTTCTTCTATGCCTCTTTGTTTGTCTGTAAAATGAGAAAAATAGAGGTAGTTATTTACCTCAAGGATGGTTGTGAAGATCAAATACAGTAATGCATGTAAGATGTTCACTGGGACATGATGAGTGCCTGATTCATATGAATTATTATTTATTATTATCACAGACTTTTACCTAAGCTTATACATATTTTTATATACTGTATATATAGTGTATAAACATATACTATATATAAATATATATACTATAAATATATAAATATTTTATATAAGAAGTTGGGGGAAGAAAGATTTCAGCTAACTGACTTAGGATAAATTGTTGTGTTAAGATATTGAAACTGAGGGTAACATTTTTCTCTTTTCAACATTCTGATTTTAATATAATTATACATTTACTAAAAATGAATTTATAATAATTTCCTTTAAAAAATAAATCTCAACTCACACCGCAATCCATACAAAAAATTAAAAACGGAACATATGAAGTTTCTGAGAAAAAATAATATATTTAGGCCTTTCCGTTCCGTCGCTCAGTCGTGACCGACTCTTTGCGACCCCATGGACTGTAGCCTACCAGGCTTCTCCGTCCATGGGATTCTCTAGGCAGGAATACTGGAGTGGGTTACCGTTTGCTTCTCCAGGGGATCTTCCCGACCCAGGGATCGAACCCGGGTCTCCTGCATTGGGGGCAGACGCGTTAACCTCTGAGCCACCAGGGAAGCCACCAGGGAAGCCCCTCAGGGAAGCAAAAATTTCTTAGACACAAAAAAATATGATACTGCAAAAAATAGTAACCATAAAAAGAAAGTAAACTGGATTTCATCAAACTTAAAAACTTCTGCTTTTCAAGAAATATCATTATGGAAATGAAAATATAAGCCACACAATGGGAGAAGATATTTGCAGAACATATACTTGATCATATACTTGGGGCTTCCCTGGTGGCTCATGTGGTGAAGAATCTGTCTGCAAAGAAGGAGACCTGGGTTCAATCCCTGGTCTGGGAAGATCCCCTGGAGGAGAGCATGGCAACCCACTCCAGTATTTTTTGCCTGGAGAATCCCCATGACAGAGAAGCCTGGCAAGCTGCAGTCTATGGGGTCACAAAGAGTCAGACATGACTGAGTGATTAAGCATTCATGCAAGCATCATACTGTACAATTATGTGCATTTTTATTTCATATATATTACACTCAATAAAAATTTCTAAAAGTAATAATATTTTGTATAAGTATATAATATAATGAAAATAAGTTTATGATACAGTGTTTTATCAAATCAGTAGAAAATACTGAAATGTACAGGAACTATGCTTACAAATGTCCATGGAAACGAGAACTCACAAGAAAAAATATATTAAAACATTAATAACGATTGTTTTATCTACCTGTTGCAAATAGCATAATTACTGTGCCTGGCAATTCATATACACATTCAATACCTTCCATTTTTATGACTGACTGTTGCTGACTCTGCCCCCCTTCTCTTTGCTCCCAGACACTGGGCCCTCCCAGTAACCACAGGAGACCTAAAGATTAAAAAATACATATGAAGACTTGAAACAGAAAGAGATTATACAAATAATTCAATGGCTTGAATTTAAGTTACTCAACCTAATTCAGTAACTGCCTCCCCCAAATACAACATTATATATTGTCCTAGACCACAATAACTTCATGTCACAGCACACTCCAAGGGCTTCCCAATGGCTTGGTAGGTAAAGAACCTGCCTGCAAAGCAGAAGACACCAGAAGACAAGGGTTCAATCCCTGGGTCAGGAAGATCCCCTGGAGGAAGAAATGGCAACCCATTCCAATGTTTTTGCCTGGAAAATCCCATGGACAGAGGAGCCTGGTGGGCTACAGTCCACAGAGAAACAGAGCTGGACACGACTGAAGGGACTGAGTATGCATGCATGCAGAACACACAGAGGTTTTATTCCTCAGATGTACTACCACAGTGGCAATTCTAATATGAGATTTCTTTTCATCATCTTGTTAATAATCTGCAACTTTTTGTTGTTAAAACCTTGGCTATTCACTTAACTTTCTATTTCCAACTCCAAGCTTTCTTTGTATGGAAATATCTCCAACAATCCTGAGACACGACTCATCTACACAGCAACTGAAAGCTTCATAGTGAACAGAACAAGTACTAAAGTAAATTAACTTATTCTAGAAATTTGCAAGCGGAGAACTCATAGTTGGAGAGAAATTAAAGATACATGCTGACTCTTAATATTCAACAAGTATTAATTAAGCTCATGATATGATTGATGGGGCATGAAAGTGTACAATATAGCTCAGACTTCAAGAAATCTATAATATGGCAAAGAAGATATGTATGTAAAGAGGTGATCATAGCTTTTGCTAATATTTCCTGAGTTGACGTCCTGCTTTTATTGTGTTATACATTATCTGTATTGTTAAATTCTCAAAGCAATTGAGGGGTTGCTACGATCAACATTCCCACTTTTATGTATTGATTTATTTTTAAATTTTAATTGGAGGCTAATTACTTTACAATATTGTATTGGTTTTGCCATACATTGACATGAATCCTCCCCGGGAGTACAACATTCCCACTTTTAAAGATTCTTCCCGATCCAGGGATCGAACCCGGGTCTCCCACATTGTAGGCAGATGCTTTACTGTCTGAGCTACCAAGGAAGCCCATTTTCACTTTCTTTCACAAATTGATATTCAGAAGTTCAATAATGTATTCATGATCGCATAGCTAATAGCTGGAAAATCCGGAATTAAAACTCCAGTAATCCAACTCTCTACAGACCCTGTGGTCATGCTCAATCGTGTCCAATGGTGTGCTTCTGTCCATGGGATTCTCCAGGTAATAGTGGGTTGCCATTTCCAGCTCCAGGGGATATTTCAGACCCAGGAATCGAACCCGTTTCTCTTATGTCTCCTGCATTGGCTGCTGCTGCTGCTAAGTCGCTTCAGTCATGACCGACTCTGTGCGACCCCAGAGACGGCAGCCCACCAGGCTCCCCTGTCCCTGGGATTCTCCAGGCAAGAACACTGGAGTGGGTTGCCATTTCCTTCTCCAATGCATGAAAGGAAAAAGGGAAAGTGAAGTCGCTCAGTCGTGTCCGCCTCTTAGAGACCCCATGGACTGCAGCCCACCAGGCTCCTCCGTCCACGGGATTTTCCAAGCAAGAGTACTGGAGTGGGTTGCCATTGCCTTCTCCTCCTGCATTGGCAGATGGGTTCTTTACCATTAAAGCCACTTTCAAACGCTCTAGCATAAACCCCCACACTGTTGCAACATGTGACCTAATGTCAGGTTTTCCTAGTCTTTTAAATCTTTTAAAATGAATTTTTTAATTAAATTTTTAAAAAGCTTTCTATCCTTAACACATAGTGCCTAGAACATAATAAATGATGAACAAATGCTTTGTGATGTGCATTAAGCTCTTTATTAATAAATCAAAATAAAAATATATTAAATATCTACTATATAGTAGGCTATATGCCATCTTCTTTATGTTAATATATAATATTTAATTTAATCCTCAGAGTACCCTATGGCATTATTATTATTATTATTATACCGTTAATGCAGTTGAGAAACTGGCCATGTTAAAAAATGCATCCAGGACCACTCAACTTGGAAAAGATGCAGCTGATATTTGCATACAGTCTGAATCAAGACTCAGGTATTTCCTTTCCACCACACTAATATTTTCTAAGACATTAGAAAACTGATTAAGTATTTATATGCCAAAGAAGAACTCATTTATATGATGTTGTCTGGACTTAAGCCAGCACTAACAACATAAAGTGTCCCTGTGTCTGATCTGTGTGAAGCTGCTTGCACTTGATAGATCTTCTTCAGCACTAACATTGCCCTGGAGGAACTCTTCCAGGAATTGCCAGAAATATTTCTTCTGCAATATCTCATTTTATCCTCACCTGACCTGAAAGATGCCAGGCAGTTCACTTCTGGCTGCACTCTCAAGTTCCCTGCCTCAGCTGAATTTTCCTGTTCTGAAAATAAAGCTGCTGCTAATACCTTATTGAAAGTTGAGAGACAAATTTCACTGTGTCTCCCCCCAAAGCAAAGACTAAGTGGAACAATTCTTCCCGTAACTAAGGTATTTTCACCTAAGTGGGAAATTAAAGCTCGTCTCTTCTCAGCTAATTTTCTTAGCCCTAACTTGTTAGTTATTCATTGAAAAACAGTCAGAAATTATACTCATTTTAACTCTCTGGAGCCTTATCCTCCTGTCAAAGTAGAAAAAATTATTACCGTAAACTAAGGATCATCTTGGGAAATAGATGGAAACAGTGGAAAGAGTGTCAGACTTTATTTTTTGGGGCTCCAAAATCACTGCAGTTGCTGACTGTAGCCAGGAAATTAAAAGACGCTTACTCCTTGGATGCTTTTGAACTGTGGTGTTGGAGAAGACTCTTAAGAGTCCCTTGTACTGCAAGGAGAGCCAACCAGTCCATTCTAAAGGAGATCAATCCTGGGTGTTCATTGGAAGGACTGATGCTAAAGCTGAAACTGCAATACTTTGGCCACCTCATGCGACGAGTTGACTCACTAGAAAAGACTCTGATGCTGGGAAAGATTGGGGGAGGGAGGAGAAGGGGACGACAGAGAATGAGATGGCTGGATGGCATCACCGACTCTGTGAACATGAGTTTGAGTGAACTCCGGGAGTTGGTGATGGACAGGGAGGCCTGGCGTGCTGTGATTCATGGGGTCGCGGAGAGTAGGACATGACTGAGCGACTGAACTGAACTGAACTGAACTCCTTGGAAGGAAAGTTATGAGCAACCTAGATAGTATATTAAAAAGCAGAGACATTACTTTGCCTACAAAGGTCCGTCTAGTCAAGGCTATGGTTTTTCCAGTGGTCATGTATGGATGTGAGAGTTGGACTGTGAAGAAAGCTGATCGCCGAAGAATTGATGCTTTTGAACTGTGGTGTTGGAGAAGACTCTTAAGAGTCCCTTGGACTGCAAGGAGATCCAACCAGTCCATTCTAAAGGAGATCAGTCCTGGGTATTCATTGGAAGGACTGATGCTAAAGCTGAAACTCCAATACTTTGGCCACCTCATGCGACGAGTTGACTCACTGGAAAAGACTGATGCTGGGAGGGATTGGGGGCAGGAGGAGAAGGGGACGACAGAGAATGAGATGGCTGGATGGCATCACCAAATCGATGGACATGAGTTTGAGTGAACTCCGGGTGTTGGTGATGGACAGGGAGGCCTGGCATGCTGTAATTCATGGGGTCGCAAAGAGTCGGATACGACTGAGCAACTGAACTGAACTGAACTGAAAGGTAGTTCAAACGGTAAAGAATCTTCTTGTGATGTGGGAGACCTGGGTTCGAGCCTTTGGTTGTCAAGTTCTCCTGGAGGAGGGCATAAGAACCTACTCCAGTATTCATGGATGGAGAATCCCATGGATAGGGGAGCTTGGAAGACTATAGTCCACGGGCTTGCAAAAACTCAGATGTGACTGAGTGACTAGGCACACAGCACAGCACACATTTTCACCTGCAAAATGAAAATGCTTTTACTTTATTGGGTTTAACACATACACACTGCTATATATAAAACAGATAGTCAACAAGGACCTACTGTTGAGCACAGGGAATTCTACTCAATACTTTCTAATAACCTATATGGGAAAAGAATCTTAAAAATAATAGGTATATATATATATACATATATATTTATGTATAACTAAATCATTTCACTTTGCAACTGAAACTAACACAATGTAATTCAACTATTCTCCAGTATAAAAATAGTTAAATTAAAAAAAAAAATGATAGTAGTTAATACCTCACTGAACTGGAGTAGGGCTACAACCATAATGCAGGCATGGTACTTAGCACACGTTCTGGCATAATTGTATATATTCAAAGATATTAGTATCTCTTCCTTATTCACCCTTTTTTTCGTGCACAGTTAACATAAATTTTGTGTTTCTAGTCCAACACTATCACTTACTCCAACCTTAGTTTTTTCCAGTCAATGTTTTCTGGAAGCCTTTAAACATTCATAGAATATTTAAACAAACATGGCTTCCTATCAGATCCAAACCAACATTGGTAGCATGGAAATCAAATTAGTGAGTAACATGAAAAAACTAGAGAGAAAGCCAACATGCCGAATGCCAGATTTAGGAACCAAAAAAAGAGTTCCTCAAATCTAATTACAGGCTGAATCTAACTAGAATTCAGTATGGTTAAATAAATCTAGCACACAAGTCCAAAAATGTAGGAACACACATAAAACAGTTGAGGGTTTAATTTTCGGTAAGGTTAGTAAGAAGCAACAATCATGTGTAGGTTTATACTCACTAAAAAGAAACATGTTAATAAGGTGCATGGTCTACTTTAATTTATCTGCAAAATGAGGAGGTTGTCTAAAATTATTCTATTTTATCTGCATTATTGGATGTGAAGTACTAGAATAAGTAATATTATCCTATTTTACCCTGAGCTAATAGAATACATTTAGATGTAGTTTGGTGTATCAAAATGAATGACATTTTAGAACATTAAAGCAAGTGTTAAAAAGAGTTTCTGAGAGGGTAGGAGGATTAAATTCAAGAGAATATGAGCTGTGGATGAAGTCCCAGAGGAGAGGTAAGGCTTGTAGGGGACATAATAGTTGACCTCATATATTACGTACGCCAGAGAGAAATTAGTTTTGTTTTTTTTTTCCTATGTACCCCAAGGAACAATGTAGAGAACAATGAATATAATTTTCTGGGAGCCAAATCTCATTTCAACATAAGGAAAGTTCTTAATAGTTATATCTATTATTAAAATGAGTAGACTATCTTATAAAAAGTTCAAATCGCTGGTCGTTTTAAAACAAAAGCAGTAGAGTTTTCTCTCATCAGAAAATGACCTCTAGAATGTTTTAAAATTAAAAGTCTCTTAGAGAATTTCCAGGCTGTCCAGTGGTTAGGACTCGAAGCTTTCTTAGCGGGGAGCATGGGTTTAATCCCAAGTCAGGGAACTAGTACCCTGCAATTTCCTGCAGGGGTACGGCCAAATAAAAAGTCTTCTTTCAGGATATGGAGTTTTCTCAGCCCCATTGTCCAGGTTATTCTGTAAACCCATATATCCTGGCTCTGGAAGTAAGTCTAGAGTAGGAGAGTGTGGAACTGTGTGATAGGTTCTAAACAATGCTCCTCTATACAATATATACTTTGCTTAAAATTATTTTCTGATATTTTTGGTTAACCCATCACCTAGCAAATGATAATAATAGCCACAATGGTAAATTGTGAAGTAAGCCCAATGCAAATATTCTTTATGGATTATTCCATTCAATCTACAACACAACTCTATTTTTTTTACATACACGTATTTCTAACTATATTCAATATTATTGTTATATCAATTTATGGATGAGAAAGCAGCAAAGTAATGTTATTGTTATACCTAATATTTCTTATGCTGCTCCTTGGGGGACATAGAATAAGTCTAATGTCTATTTTGCAGAATATATGAGGCCAATTACACTGTCCCAAATTCAGTACCATCAGTTCAGTTCAGTTGCTCAGTCGTGTCCGACTCTCCGCGACCCCATGAATCACAGCACGCCAGGCCTCCCTGTCCATCACCAAATCCCGGAGTTCACCCAAACTCATGTCCATCGAGTCGGTGATGCCATCCAGCCATCTCATTCTCTGTCGTCCCCGTCTCCTCCCGCCCCCAACCTTTCCCAGCATCAGAGTCTTTTCCAGTGAGTCAACTCATCTCATGAGGTGGCCAAAGTATTGCAGTTTCAGCTTTAGCATCAGTCCTTCCAATGAACACCATCAGTCCTGGGTGTTCATTCAGTACCATAAGTAATAATAAAAATATCAACACTTACATTCAGGACACTCAAACTCTGAAGTCCAAGATATCCATTAATTTTACCTATAACATACAAGGGCACCGAGGGAATCACCAATTTTTTTGCTACTGGACATTTAAAAACAAAATTTTGACTTTCAAAGGAAAAAATAATTTTTGAACTAGATGTCAGGACATAATTTATTCATTGCCTTCTTATAGATTTAATAGCCACTAATAAAGCAAATCAATTTTAGTAGAGGTAATGAATGATTCAAGGGACTAGATCTAGTTAACAGTGTGCCTGAAAAACTATATACAGAGGTCCATAAGACTATACAAGAGGCAGTGAACAAAACCATTCCAAAGAAAAAGAAAAGCAAGAAGGCAAAGTGGTTATCTGAGGAGGCTTTACAAATAGTGGAAGAACAAAGAGAAGTGAAAAGCAATGGAGAGAAGGAAAGATACATCCAGTTAAACACAGCTCCTAAAGAATAGCTAGAAGAGACAAGTACTTATTCAATAAACAGTGCTTAATAATAGAAGAAAACAACAAAAGAGGAAAGATTAGAGATCTCTTCAAAAAAATTGGAGACATCAAGGGAGCATTCCACCCAAAGATGGGCACAATAAAGGATAAAAATGGGAGAGACCTAGTAGATGCTGAAGAGATCAAGATGAGATGAAAAGAATACATGGAAGATCTGTATAAACAAGATCTTAATGAAGTGGATTACTACAATGGTGTGGTTAGTCACCCAGAGCCAGACATTCTGGAGTGTGAAGTCAAGTGGGTCTTAAGAGGCACTGTTGTTAATAAAACTAGTGGATGTGATGAAATTCCAGCAGAACTATGCAAATCCCTAAAGGATGATGCCATCAAGGTTGTGCATTCATTATGTCAACAAATCTGGAAGACCTAGCAGTGGCCACAGGACTGGAAAAGGTTAATCTTCATCCCAGTTCCCAAAAAGAGTAGTACCAAAGAAAGTGCTAACCACAGGACAATTGCACTTATCTCCCATGCTAGTAAGGTCATGCTTAAAATCTCGCATGCTAGGCTTCAGCAGTATGCTACCCAAGAATAACCAACTGTCCAAGCTGGGTTGAGAAAACAAAGAGGAACTAGAAATCAAATTGCCAACCTTCACTGGATTATAGAGAAAGCAAGGGAATTTCATAAAAACATCTACATCTATCTCTGTTTCATTGACTAAAGCCTTTGACTGTCTGGAGCATGACAAATTGTGGAAGGCACCAGACCATCTTACCTGTCTCCTGAGAAATCTGTACGTGAGTCAAGAAGCAACAGTTAGAACCCTGTATGGAACAACTGATTGATTCAAGATCAAGAAAGGAGTACAACAGGGCTGTCAGCTGTCACCCTGTTTGTTTAACCTATATGCTGAGCACATGAGAAATGCTGGGCCGGATGAGTTACAAGCTGGAATCAAGATAGGTGGGAGAAACATCAACAATCTCAGCTATTCAGATGATACCACTCTAATGGCAGAAAGCAAAGGGGAACTAAAGAGCCTCTTGATGAGGGTGAAGGAGGAGAATGAAAGAGCCAGCTTATGACTAAATATTAAAAAAACTAAGATCATGGAATCCAGCCCCATTATTTCATTGCAAATAGAAGGGGAAAAGGTGGAAGCAGTGACAGATTTCCTCTTCTTGGGCTCCAAAATTACTGCAGACAGTGACTGCAGCCATGAAATCAGAAGATGATTGCTTCTTGGCAGGAAAGCGATGACAAACCTAGACAGTATGTTGAAAAGTAGAGACATTTCTCTGTCAACAAACGTCCATATACTGAAGGCTATCGTCTTCCCAGTGGTCACATACAGTTGTGAGAGCTGGACCATAAAGAAGGCAGAACGCCAAAGAATTGATGCCTTCAAACTGTGGTGTTGGAGAAGACTCATGAGAGTCCCTTGGACAGCAAGAAGATCAAACCAGTCAATCTTAATTAAGGGAGATCAACCCTGAATCGGAGAAGGCAATGGAAAGCCACTCCAGTACTGTTGCCTGGAAAATCCCATGGACAGAGGAGCCTGGTAGGCTGCAGTCCATGGGGTCGCTAAGAGTCGGACGACTGAGCAACTTCACTTTCACTTTTTATTCTCATGCATTGGAGAAGGAAATGGCAACCCACTCCATTGTTCTTGCTTGGAGAATCTCAGGGACAGGGGAGCCTGGTGGGCTGCCATCTATGGGGTCACACAGAGTCGGACACGAATGAAGTGACTTAGCAGCAGTAGCAGCAGCAGCAACCCTGAATATTCACTGGAAGGACTGATGCTGAAGCTCCAGTATTTTGGTCATCTGATGTGAACAGAAAACTCATTGGAAAAGTCCCTGATGCTGGGAAAGATTGAGGACAGAAGGAGAAGAGAGCATTAGAGGATGAGATGGTTGGATGGCATCACTGATTCAATGAACGTGAATCGATTTGCCCATCTCTTGGGAAAACTCCAAGAGATGGTGAGGAACAGGGATGCCTGCCATGCTGCAGTCCATGGGGTTGCAAAGAGTCAGACACGACTGGGCAACTGATCAACAACAGCAACAACAATAAATTTTGGTGGATGGAAAACAATTTTGCAATAAGACTGACTATTATTCATTGAAGACAGTGTCTTAGATTTCCTTATAATGCATAGCAAAATTTAAACTACCTGAAGGGAAATTAATAATTTCTAGTCAATAAAGTTACACAGTGGTATTCAGTTTTATATACATATATGTGCTAACAGAAAAAAAACTTCCAAGGTTATCGCTTCATGGTACGTTTCAGGTTCACATTTACTAAGTATGATTACATGATGAAATGCGCCAGACACTGCCAGTAAAGTGATGACTGAGACATTGTTCTAATGTGGAGGAGCTCCCAGAGTCTTTCAGGAGGTGCAGATATGTAATGAGAGCATATTATCAAAATGAAGTACTAAAATAGAGATAAGTCCAGGATGTAATGGGAACACACAGAATGAAAATTGTATTAGAATTCTCAGTTACAACTAAAGAAAAATTCCAACAAAAGATATTAAAGTTTGTGGGAGGGTTAATTAGAAGGGCTATATAACACACAGAATCAGAAAGGAATGGAAAGAGACCTCAGTAATTGTCTGGACTCGTCTCTCCATCTCCTGTCTCTGCTTGTCTTTTACTTTCTAAAATTGCTGACAAAGATCCATATAGTCAAAGCCATGTTTTTTCCAGTGGTCATGTATGGATGTGACAGTTGGACCATAAAGAAGGCTGAAAACCAAAGAATTGATGCTTTTGAACTGTGGTGCTAGAGAAGACTTTTGAGAGTCCCTTGAACTGAAAGGAGATAAAATCAGTCAATCCTAAAGGAAATCAATCCTGAATACTCGTTGAAAGGACTGATGTTGAAGCTGAAGCTTCAATACTTTGGCCACCTGAGTGACTCATTGGAAAAGCCCCTGATGTTGGGCAAGAGAAGAAGGGGGCGACAGAGGATGAGATGGTTGGATGGCATCACTGACTCAATGTGCATGAGTTTGAGCAAGCTCTGGGAGATGGTGAAGGACAGGGAAGCCTGGCGTGCTGCAGTCCCTGCGGTCAGAAAGAGTTGAACATGACTTTGTGACTGAACAACCACAACAATTAGAAAGAAATAAAATCTTGTTTATTTGCATATGACATAATCATGTACATAGAAAATCCTAAGGAATGTATTTTTTTAAAATCTGCTACAATGAATAACTCTGAAGCATGTTTGCAAGATAAGAATTCAATATAAAAGAATTTTTATATTTTCTTTGTATTGAGTGTACAAAAAGGAATGTGAAGTATAGGCATTGATGACCTAACAAATGCTGATGGGGTCTGAGAAGAGATAAGAAATTTGACTGATTGATTAAGGGCTGCAGTTTTTCTTTAATGAATATTAAATATACTTGAGTACAATAATGTTTTGATATACATATACACTGTGAAATGATTGCTACAATCATTAATCAATATATCCATCTATTCACAGTTATCATTTGTTTGTGTATATGGTGAGAACACTTAGGATCAACTCTCTTCACAAGTTTTAAGTATACAATACAGTGTTAGTAATTATAATGATACCATGCTGTATCATTAAAATTTATGTATCTTACATGACTGGTCTGGTTTGTTTCCCTTAGTTTAATATCTTAAGGTTTATCTATGTTACTGCAAATGACAAGATTTCCTTCTTTCTCATGGTTAAACAATATTCTACTGTATGTTTATAACACATTCTCTTTATTTATTCATCCACTGACATCCATTACTTAGACTGTTTCCACATCTTGGCTCTTGTGAATAATGTTGCAGTGTACATAGGAGTGAAGATATCTCTTCAACATAATGAGTTCATTTCCATATATACCCAGAAGTTGGACTGCTGGATCATATGGTACTTCTATTTTTAATTTGTTTAGGAAACTCCCTACTGTTTTCCATAATGGCTGTACCAATTTATATTTTCACCAACAGTGCATGAGAGTTCCCTTTCTCCACATTCTCACTGACAGTTATCTTTTTGTCTTTTTGATAATAGCAATCTAACAGGTGTGGAGTGGCATCTCATTATGGCTTTGATTTGCATTTTCCTGATGATTAGAGATATTGTTTCTTTTCATATAGCTGTTGGTCATTTGTATAGCTTCTTTTGAAGAATATATATTTAGATCGTTTGCCCATTTTAAAGTCAGATTATTGATTTTCCAGTTATTGGGAAATTCAATGTTTAATATTTACCTACTATTTTGGATACTAACTTCTTGTCAGATGTATGGATTGCAAATACTTTCTCCTATAGGTTGTCTGTTTACTCTGTTTATTGCTTCCTTGGCTGTGCAGAAGCTTTTTCATTTGATGCAATCCCACTTGTTAATTTTTGCTTTTGTTTTCTTGCTTTTGAGATCTTATCCAAGAAATCATAGCCAAAACCAATGTGAAGGAGATTTTTCCTTATGACTTCTACTACAGATTTTATGGTTTCAGGTCTTATTTTTAAGTCATTAATTAATTTTTAAAAATTTTTTTATTGAAGTATAGTTGATTTATAATGTTGTGTTAGTTTCTGGTATATAGCATAATGATTTCTTCTTGCAAAGCAATTTTTTTCTTCTGCTAGAGGAAAAGCAGTTTTCCAAACACCATTTATTGAAGAGACATTCTTTCCCCTTTTTTTTTTAACACTGTGTATTTTTATTTCAGTAGATACTTTGATGTGTGGTCTATCTTATTTTTTTTAATTTTATTTAGAAAAGGTTTCAGATTCATAGAAAAGTTATGAGAATGGCTCAATAAACACCTTTCTGTCCTATACCTTTAATTGGTTCTCACCCAGGGTTGATTTTACATGATCCTCACCCCAGGGGACAGATCAGGAGGCAATGTCTGGAAACATTTTTGGTTGCTACAACTAGGAGACACTACTGACATCTAGCAGGTAGAGGCCAAGGATCCTGCCACCACTATATGTTCTTGATATCCTTCTCAAAAATTCATTGACCAAAAATTCATGGATGTTTTTCTGGGATTTCTATTCTGTTCTATTGTTCTATATATCTCTTTTACAACAGTACTGTGTTTATTTTATTACTGTAGTTTTGTAGTATATTTTAATATCAATAGTGTGATGGCAGCAATTTTGTTCTTTTTGTTCAAGATTGCTTTAATTATTTACAGTCTTTTGAAATTCCATATTAATTTTAGAAAGTTTTTAAATTTCTGTGAAAAAATCACCCATGAAACTGTACATTTGGATACACTTTCATTTTGCCCACCCCCTACCACCACTGTCACCTCTGATAACCACTAATCTGTTCTCTGAGTATATGAATTGGCTTTTGTTTTATTTTCTTTGCTTATTTGCTTTTGCTTTTTTTTAGATCCCACATGTGGGTGAAATCATACAGTGTTTTTCTTTCTTTAAGTGCCATAATTCACTTAGCATAATATCCTTAAGGTAAATCTATGAGGTTGTAAATGTCAGGATTTCATTTTTTTATGGCTGAGTAGTGTTTCATTGTATTTATACATACCACATTTTCTCTATCCATTCATCCACTGATGGACACATGTTTCTATATTTTGACTTTTGTAAATAATGCTTCAGTGAACATACAGGTTGTAAATATTAGTATCTTTATGAATTAGTGTTTTTGTGTTCTTCAGATAAGCACCCAGAAGTAGCATAGCTGGGTCATGTGGATTTCTATTCTTTTTTTCTTTTTGAAAAATCTTCATATTGTTTTCTATAGTGGCTCCACAAATTTATAGTCCCACAAACAGTGTACTAGGGTTACGTTTTCTCCATATCATCACCAACACTTGTCATTTGTTGCCTTTTTAATAATAGTTATTTAAAGGTGTGAGGTGGTATCTTATTCTGGTTTTGATTTGCATTTTCCTGATGATTAGATATTGAACATCTTTTCATGTGCTGTGGGTCACCTGTATGTTTTCTTTAGAAAAATGCCTGTTCAGATTCTTTGCCCATTTTTCAGCTGGGATGTTTAATTTTTTGTTTATGGTTATATGAGTTCTTTGTATATTTTAGATATCAATCCCTTATCAGATATATGATTTGCAAATATTTTCTCTCATTTACTAGATTGCCTTTTCATTTTGATGATGGTTTTTACTTTGATGTAGTCCATTTGTTTATTTTTATTTCTGTTAACTTTGCCTTTGGAGTCAAATCCAAAATAGTATCACTAAAACCAATGTCATTGTGGTTATTGCCTATGTTTTCTTCTAGAAACTCCGTAGCTTCAAGTATTACATTTAAGTCTTTAACAATTTTGAGCTAATTTTTGTGCATAGTGTAGTTTAGTTGTCTAGTTTCATTCTTTTGCATGTGGCTATCAAGTTTTCCCAACACTATTTATTGAAGAGACTTTGTTGTTATTGTTCAGTCGTTCAGTTGTTTCCAACTCTTTGTGACCCATGGACAGCAGCATGCCAAACTTCCCTGTCCTTCACTATCTCCCAGAGCTTGCTCAAACTCGTGTCCATTGAGTCAATGATGCCATCCAACCATCTCATCCTCTGCTTCCCCTTTCTCTTCCTGCTGTCAACTTTTCCCAGCATTAGGGTCTTGTCCTTTCCTCCCTTTTGTAGATCAACTATCCACATATGTGTGGGCAAAATTGTTTGCTGTCTTTTATGACTCATTGTATCTCTGTGGTATCATTTGTAATTTCTCCTCTTTCATTTCTGGTATTTTTTTGAATCTTTTCTTTATTTGATTAATCAAGCTAATGGCTTGTCAATTTTTTTCCCCTAAGAACCCATTTGTAGTTTCATTGATCCTTTCCATTTTTTTCTATTCATTTTTTTCTCTGGTCTTTATTATTTTCTTTCTTCTATTAATTTAGGGCTTCATTTGTTCTTCTTCTAGTTCCTCTAGGTATGAAGTTAGATTGTTTACTTCAGATTTTATTTCTTGAGGTAGGTCTGTATTACTGTGAAATTCCCTCTTGAACAGCTTTTTATACATCTCATAGATTTTTGGTTATGTCATATTTCTGTTCTCATTTGTCTTTAGGTATTTTTTTCTTATTTCTCCTTTGATTTCTTTGATGACTTATTTATTATTCAGTAGAATTTTGTTTAATTTCCATGTTCTTTGTGGCTTTTCTCATATTTTTTCTTGTGATTGATTTCTAGTTTTATACCATTGTGGTTGAAGAGAATGAGTGATATGATTTTATTCCTCTTGAATTCATTGAGATTTGCTCTGTGACTCAAAATGTGATCTATTGTAGAGAATTTCCATATGAACTTGAGAAGAATGCATATTCTGCTGTTTGGGGTGAAATATTCTATATTTATCTATTAAGCTTATTTGATTGAATGTGTCCTTTAAAAAAAATTTTTTTGAGGCCATGTTGTGGGGCATGTGGGATGTGAAAGCTTAGTTCCCTGATCAGGAATTGAATTTGAGCTCCCTGCAATGGAATCACGGACCACTGGACTACTAGGGAAGTTCCTAATATGTCCTTTTTTGGACAATGTATCCTTGTTGATTTTCTGTCTGGATCATCTATCCATTGATGGAATCACGGACCACTGGACTACTAGGGAAGTTCCTAATATGTCCTTTTTTGGACAATGTATCCTTGTTGATTTTCTGTCTGGATCATCTATCCATTGATATAAATGGCATGTAAAAATCCTCTTATACTATTGCACAGCTTCTGATTTCTCCCTTTAAATCCATTAATATTTGCTTTATATATCTTTATGCTTCAATGTTTGGTGCATATATATTTACAAATGTATATCTCCTTCCTGGATTGACTCCTTTATTTTTATGTAGTGTCCTCCTTTGTCTTTTATTACAGAGTTTGTTTGAAAGTCTATTATGTCTGATATGAGTATAGATACTCTGGTCTTTTTGGTCCATTTTTATTTTCACGAAATAAATTTTTCCTTCCTTCACCTTCAGTCTATGTGTGTGTTTAGCTCTAAAATTAGTCTCTTGTAGGCAGCATAAGTATGAATCTTTCTTTTTCTTCATTCAGACACTTTACATCTTTAGAATGGTACATTTAGTCCATGATGTTTAAAGTAATTATTAAGAGGTATGTACTTATTACCATTTTGTTTGTTTCCTAAATGTTTTTCTGGTTCCTGTATATCTTTTTGTCTTCTCTTTCCTTTCCCTGTGTTTTGGTAGTTTCTTTAGTGTTATGTTCAAATTCCTTTCTATTTTTCTTTTGTGCATTTACTATAAAGTTTTTCTTTGTGATTACTGTGAGGTTCACATATACCTAAACTAGAACACATTCCAAAGTTTTATATTTTTATATCTCCTCAATATTTTATACTTTTGATGACACAGTTTCCATCTTATTATTTTCCGTATTACTTAACTAATTGTACTCTAGAGTTACCCAAGGGGAATAGTCCATTTTAGTTGCAGCCATGAAATTAAAAGATGCTTGCTCCTTGGAGGGAAAGCTATGACAAACCTAGACAGTGTATTCAAAAGCAGGGATTATCACTTTGTTGACAAAGGTCCATTTAGTCAAAGCTATGGTTTTTCCAGTAGTTATGTATGAATGTGAGAGTTGGAGCATGAAGAAGGCTGAGCGCTAAAGAATTGATGCTTTTGAATTGTAGTACTAGAGAAAACTCTTGAGTCCCTTGGACAGAAATGAGATCACACAAGTCAACCCTAAAGAAAAGCAACCTTGGATACTCATTGGAAGGACTGATGCTGAAGCTGAAGCTTAAGCTTCAACACTTTGGTTATCTGATGTGAAGAGCCAACTCATTGGAAAAGACCCTGATACTGGGAAAGATTGAGGGCAGGAAGAGAAAGGGGTGACAAAGGATGAGATTGTTGGATGGGTATCCCTGACTCAGTGGATATGAGCTTGAGCAAACTCCAGGAAGCAGTGAAGGATGGGGAAGTTCAGCATGCTGCCGTCCATGGGGTTGCAAAGAGTCGGATTCAACACAGCAACTGAACAAGCAAGTTGACTTTATAATTGTTTGCATGTGGAATTAAAGCCTATGATCTCAAGTCTGCCATCTTGTACTCTGCTTATCTTTATTTCTCCTAATGTAAAGAGCTTTTTCCATCCTAATGACCCAACAAGCAGCAGGATCCTCCCCATCTAGATTCTGCTAGAATAAGCTTGGTGAAAGAATCTGCCATGTAACTTCTACTAAAGTCAGAACTTTCAGATCTGCAGCAGAAATGGGGAACAGTCAAGGGTATTAGATAAAAATCGCAAGTATAATATTTCCAAAACAAAAAGCAGTTCATAAATCCTCAGAAATAATCATGTTATAGACTGGAGAATTGGAATATGCAAAGATATCTCAGCAAGAATCAGCCTGCTGTATAGCTGGGATACTACTGGAGGGGAGATGTGGAAAATAAAGTTGGAGTGTCAGATAAAGGTCAAGTCATGGACTTGTACACTGTGCCCCAAATTTAAGATAATTGATGACACTGCAAAACCTGAGAGTCTTATTTTTTTGTTCACAATTTTGCCTAGTGTTTAGTGAGCTAAAGCATATTATGTCCCTCTGTGGCAAAACTTCCACTTAACCAAAACCCACACCTCTATTACCTTCTTTTATTCACCACCTTTGTATTTCCTTTATTAATCCATTCACTTCATTAATCCATTCACTTCCTTCTATTGCCTCAGCCTCATCAGCTCTGATAATGTCATACATTTGAACAGTAACAAGCTCAAGGTGCACAACAATAGTGGCAACTCAGAAAGTTTTCTTCTTGGTAGTGTGTAGCTGCTTCAACTTTCTTTCTACCATTCTATCAAAGCTGAGGGCAGAAACTTCACCGAGCTTGCCAATCTATACTAAATCCTCTCACTTGAAATCTATTTGTCATTTTATCCAAAGAATTGCCTAGGAAGAAAATCTTTTTAAGGCATGTATAATGGTGGGGCCTATTATGAAATAAATGGAACCAGTGGGGAAATTAATCTGTTTCAGCTGCATTAGAAATCCACATTTGTGTTTTATGTATCTTTTCAAGTTCAGCCTCCTTCTACCTTATAATCAATATTCCAGAGTTCTGATCACATAGTGAATACCCATCACAGGAAAATTGTGTCATTCTTTCTTTTGATATTTTTCTGTTCACATGCCAAACACTGCTGTGAAGCCTTCCCAAGGGAATTCAATTTCAGCTCCAAAAAGTTGTTAACATAAGGCTGAGCCTGTACTGTGACCTTATTATGACAGCTTGTTCAAAACTACAAAAGACAAAGGATGTGAAAAAGTTTAGAAACAGTGTCTGTTACATGCACATATGTTCTCCACAATATGTTAACTTTGGAAATGGTGGAGAATATAGACTTAGAAGAAAAACAAAAGCAGTGAACCACTTCTGATTCTTCTCAGCCATTTCAATAGTCAGCAGCTCTCCAGAGTCCAAAATAAATTTGTTGAAATGCAGGGATGATAATTATTCAGGTAGGATTCCATAGAAACTCTTCAGATGGATCCTTTAAAAATATTTAACCACTTGATTCAAATTATCCAAGGTCTCAGATTATCTAAGTGTTAGTATGGAATTCTTTCCACCTAGGAAGAAACATCTCCGATGTGACTCCATCTTGAGCTGTGGCCTGCAGAATTCAATGTTGGGCATAGAATATGTACATACTGTAATATTAAAATAAGAAGACAGAGTCAGAATAATATGAAACATTTATAATGTTTTACATTAAAATTATATAAATGTTCTTTAAAGTGGTGAAAAGTAAGAAACAATCAAATTACCCAGTAATGGGAAATTATGATGCAAACTATGGCATATCCATTTCATGAAATGTTATACAGTTGTTAGAAATTACATTAATAAAAGTTTATAATACCACAAGGATACATTTATGATATAATAAAAAAGCAAGCCAGAAGTTGCCTATTATTATGGTCACAGTTTTATAAATAAAAGGTATATAAGAAAAGATTTTTAGATGTAATATAGATATTTTTAGCTTTTCTAATTTTCCAATGTTCCCAGGTGTTCTTTAATGAGTATGCATTTTTATCATATAATCTTATAAAATATTTGTTAAAACCATACTTGGAGCAGTTTGTCAAAATCCATTAGTGAGGAAGATGTCTATGTCTACAATCAAACAATTTCATTCCTAGGTAAGTAATAGCCAAAATAAATTTTCACAGTTGTGTGCAAGGATGCAAGTACAAACATGTTCATTGTAGCATCAACTAGCCAACAGAGAATAGAGAAAAAGTTTTTTCTTAAACAACAGTAAAATTGAGTGAACCAGAGCTGTATGTATCAGCATAGATAAATCTCAGAAGCATAACCGTAACAACAACAAAAAAAATTGTTGCCAAAAATATATAAAGTATTATATTTTTATAAAGTTTAAAACACCGCTAAAGAGTGCTGTATATATTTTTATGTATGCTTACATCTGTAGTAACAGTGTAAACTAAAAGAAATGCGTGGATAGCGTAGATATCACAATCAAAGTGGTATAAACCTCTAGGAAGAGAGATATGATATTAAGTCAGAGAGATATATAGACTTCATCTGATGTTTTTATATTTCATTATATTTTTAAAAGAGATTAAAAACAAATATGGTAAAAATGGAAAGATTTGGCAAAGCCAGATGGTAGGAATTTGGGTCCTTATTATATGATGATCCTTTGTAACGTGCTTGAAATACTTCATAATGCCAGAGAAAATAAGCTATATTTTAATATCTATAGAGTAAGTTAATTATATTAGGAAAATGTAGCAAATTTTCATATTATCTATACAATATAAAGTTATTTTCATAAATGAAAAAATGTGAATAAAAAAGCTAAAAGTAGACCTGCTTAAAATATGTGTCTAAATGGTCAGAAATGGAAGAAAACAGAACCACATATGTAGACAATTAGAAAAACAAATAGTGAATTACGATTACTAGATTAAAAAAAGAAGGAACCTAAGAAACCAGGAATCTGAGCAGTTTTTTAGTTCAAATAATGTTACTCACAATTGATGCTTTTGAACTGTGGTGTTGGAGAAGACTCTTGAGAGTCCCTTGTACCACAAGGAGATCCAACCAGTCCATTCTAAAGGAGATCAGTCCTGGGTGTTCATTGGAAGGACTGATGCTAAAGCTGAAACTGCAATACTTTGGCCACCTCATGCGACGAGTTGACTCACTGGAAAAGATTCTGATGCTTGGAGGGATTGGGGGCGGGAGGAGAAGGGGATGACAGAGAGTGAGATGGCTGGATGGCATCACCGACTCAATGGACATGAGTTTGAGTGAACTCCGGGAGTTGGTGATGGACAGGGAGGCCTGGCATGCTGTGATTCATGGGGTCGCAAAGAGTCGGACACAACTGAGAGACTGACCTGAACTGAACTGAATGTTACTCAGAAAGCTGAATAGGGTGTTTATGAGTGAGGACTTTGTACTTCATACTATCAGGGTTTGAATGCTACCTCTACCACTTACTAGCTACTCATCTGAGGCAAGTTACATATTTTGATTGAGCAATGTGCTTTTGTTTCTTCTTTTGTTAATTGCAGAAAATATGAATAATTATTTCATTAGCTAAATGTGAGGTGAGGGGCTACCCTGACAGGCCAGAACAGATTGAACTTGCGTCCCCTGAGTCTCCTGCATTGCAGGCTGATTCTTTACCCACTGAGCCACCTGGGAAGGCCCCAGAGACTTGAGCCAGATACATTTTCAGTAAGCAGAAAGTAGAGATAAACAAAACATTAAGAAACACAAAAATTAAAAAGAACGTTGTTCCAGAGAGAAATAAGAATGAATTCATTTCCTGGCTTTCTGATTTTTAACTCACTACAATATACACTATGAAACTTACCTTGGGATCTTTGAAATCCTCCGTATCTCATTATAGAATCCCGTCTTTTGTTAGTGTAAAAACTGACTGTTCTTTGTAGCCAAAATAACCTTGATTGGAACTCTACTGAAATTCAAATATTTTCATTCAAAAGAAAAAATGATTCTAATTTACAGAAAAGAGGTGATCTTAAATAAACATTCAATGAATAGTAAATGATCAAGGTGTATAAACCAAATAAATATGATCAAAATGTAACTCTTACATTATTAATTTCCATGTGAGAGGAGAATTCAGTGCAAAGGTGTACCAAAGGTGTCAGTTCAGTTCAGCTCAGTTGCTCAGTCGTGTCCAACTCTTTGCGACCCCATGAATCATAGCACACCAGGCCTCCCTGTCCATCACCAACTCCCAGAGTTCACTCAAACTCATGTCCATCGAGTTGATGATGCCATCCAGCCATCTCATTCTCTGTCGTCCCCTTCTCCTCCCGCCCCCAATCCCTCCCAGCATCAGAGTCTTTTTCACTGAGTCAACTCTTTGCGTGAGGTGGCCTAAGTATTGGAGTTTCAGCTTAAGCATCAGACCTTCCAATGAACACCCAGGACTGATCTCCTTTAGAATGGACTGGCTGGATCTCCTTGCAGTCCAAGGGACTCTCAAGAGTCTTCTCCAACAATACAGTTCAAAAGCATCAATTCTTCGGCGATCAGCTTTCTTCACAGTCCAACTCTCACATCCATACATGACCACTGGAAAAACCATAGCCTTGACTAGACGGACATTTGTTGGCAAAGTAATGCCTCTGCTTTTGAATATGCTGTCTAGGTTGGTCATAACTTTCCTTCCAAGGAGTAAGCATCTTTTAATTTCATGGCTGCAATCAGCATCTGCAGTGATTTTGGAGCCCAGAAAAATAAAGTCTGACACTGTTTTTACTGTTTCCCCATTTATTTCCTGTGAAGTGATGGGACCAGATGCCATGATCTTAGTTTTCTGAATGCTGAGCTTTAAGCCAACCTTTTCACTCTCCTCTTTCACTGTCATCAAGAGGCTTTTTAGTTCCTCTTCACTTTCTGCCATAAGGGTGGTGTCATCTGAATATCTGAGGTTATTGATATTTCTTCCAGCAATCTTGATTCCAGCTTGTGCTTCTTCCAGCCCAGCATTCCTCATGATGTACTCTGCATGTAAGTTAAATAAGCAGGGTGACAATATACAACCTTGACGTACTCCTTTTCCTATTTGGAACCAGTCTGTTGTTCCATGTCCAGTTCTAACTGTTGTGTCCTGACCTGAATACAGGTTTTTCAAGAGGCAGGTCAGGTGGTCTGGTATTTCCATCTCTTTCAGAATTTTCCAGTTTATTGTGATCCACACAGTCAAGGCTTTGGCATAGTCAATAAAGCAGAAGTAGATGTTTTTCTGCAACTCTCTTGCTTTTTCCATGATCCAGCGAATGTTGGCAAAGGTGTAGTGTAAGGCATTAAAGTACTTTGAAGTAGGTACCATGCCCTAAACTTCTTTTCTCATTACTCTAAGTTTTGAAAACATAGTGTTTGCTCGATAAGTACTATTGATTGATGTCAACACTCTAAGTCACTTGTTTTTTTTTTTTTCTTTTTATACATGCTTATTTTTTCTCTAGAGGATGAGATACGCTTTGATATTTTTCACTACACAAAATATTAACCCAAATGTCACTAGCATAACACAGCAATTATTACCCTAAGTATTTTCATTCTGCTGGTTTGTATTTTTTCCCCAGTGAGGTATAATTCCACCTAGAACTGAGCTGTGTGCAGAGTTAAGTCATGATGAGAACTTAAAAAAAAATCGACAAACTTCTCTGAATATGAAGAGTAAAAGAAGCCTGAAAAATTGCTTCCTCAGAAGCTGAGAAAATAATTCTGGAAAGTCACAGTATATTTGCCAAGAGGGAGAAAACAGGGGGGGAAACCCAACAGGTTTATCATAAAGATAGAAATGGAGTGCCAACGGATATTTATTCTAAAGATACAGAACATTATGAAATAGCAGATAAAATATGAATGCAAATTTTCTGAGTTTCACTCTGAAACATGGCAATAAAAACTTGGCTGACTGAACATTATTTTCTATAATCCATCCAGATGCGAAAATGTGGAAAACATACAATAATTTTTTTTTACATGTTGAATCTTTCATGTTAATCTAAATTCTGACTTCCCAAGAGCATCAGAAGTCTTCCCTGTCTCATATTTATCTCTGCTTACTAGTTCTACATTAACCAGAGAACATAAATAATTACCCATTGTTAAGAAAGTAACATTTTGCGTCATTCAGTTCAGTTCAGTCCAGTTCAGTTGCTCAGTCATGTCTGGCACTTTGCGACCCCATGAATCACAGCACGCCAGGCCTCCCTGTCCATCACCAACTCCTGGAGTTCACTCAAACTCATGTCCATAGAGTGGGATGAGCAGAAAACACAGGGTCTTTAAAACATTTTAAAAATGTAGGCATGCTAATAAAATTGCCTTTTGTTTCATAAGTTTATTTTACTAAAGCCTCTGACTTCCAAATGGCAACCCACTCCAGTACTCTTACCTGGAAAATCCCATGGATGGAGAAGCCTGCAGGCTACAGTCCATGGGGTCACAAAGAGTCGGACACAACTGAGTGACTTCACTTCACTCACTGTCTTCCAGGAACATGGCTCATTTGGATGAAAAAAAAAAAAAAATGACATACCAACCGACTAATGTTATGTTTTGGGTACAGTATTTTGTTTGCTTTTACCAACCTGTCATGCTTACCTTGATTGGGTTGATTGGGTATGTTGAAACGAAAGCCCAGGATGTGTATTGCTTTATCTAGGACTCTAAAATATATTCCTGCTCTCTTAGACCATGATGGTTAAAAAAGCAAATGCTTCACAATTGGCCCTCTGACCCTCAACAAAATACATTTAAAAGCTTCTTGAGAAGTGGTGTTAGGTAACTTCCAAATATGGTTAGCACTTAGGGTTAGTAGAGTAGAAAGATTTCAAAGCTTTCTCTTTTATCACATCTTTGCCCATAAACAGAAACAGCCTTTCTTACCTTCTAGAAGACAATCAAAAAAAAGAAGAAACTATTTAGATAAAGAGTACAGGAGCCAGAGCTTGCTTCAGCAAGTTTTAAAGACTTTCTTTTCCATAAAATAACCCCTGCAGTATCATATTCTTGCTAGTTTCCCAAGCAAAAGCAAGAAATATGCTATTAAAAAATTTATAGCTGAGTAAACCAAGTCCCAAAGCACAATAAAAATACAGCAAGAGGAACAATAAGTTTTCATACTCTTACTTTATGAAACAAGTTTATTTCAGGTTATTTTCAGGCTTTCTTTAAAATAAAATGTGAATGTGATTTGTGACCAGAATTGATACAAATTATGCTTTCAGTCTTTCTCTGTCCCAGCTGTAACATTACTCCATAGGTTTCCTTCAATAGAAAATTCTTAGTTATTTTTCTAAAATCTAAAACTTAATTAGATTTTAAGGGCTTTTTGTTTCTAACCAGAGCTATAGACTTTTTCCTAATAAAATATGAATTTATTGCATTTAAATTTCCTCAGAATATCCCTGATGGAGGTTGTCACGTATGAAGATTTAACTCCTCAAAGTTAGCCTCCCAGGAGTCAACTGAAGGCAGCACGTTTATTTATGCCGGCTCCTTCTATGTACCAGGCTTTGTCAAAGACCAGTTGAATCAAGTAAAATAATTTATTAATAATTAAAGAACACTGTAAATTATAAAATGCACTATTTGCTTAAAAACTTTTCAGGTAATTTATACTTAATAGAAGTCACACAATTTCAAAACTGTTAAAACAGCTGTTTCAAAGCCAGGAAGATTTCAGTTCCCAGAGTTTCTGTAGCAAAAATTGTGTCTAGTAAAATGCTTTGAATTTGGTAAATCTTGGGTCTGACTTCTACTATAGACAATTCAGCTATCAACAATTTAAAGTATAGAAAACATAGAACAACTGAAAATATTGTCAAGTGCAACCTTCATGAAAATATTACCAAAGCAATATTTGGTAAGACAAAAAATATTATCTTTTTAACCATAGTAAAGGAGGACAAAATAGTAATATTTACAGAGGATTAGATTCTGGTTTAATAAAGTCTTTCAATTTATAGGCTTGGCTAGGATTGCATAAGAATCATGATAATGCTAGTCTAGTATTGATGGACATCAACAAGGTAAGCATTTCCAAGCAGGTTGAAATACTCTTAGGAGTAAACGGTCATTAGAAGCTAGCTACTGAAATTAAAATTTCAGAGTTCTTTGTAAAGTGTCTTTGATTTATTGCAACAGGCATGCTCACTCACATATATTTTCTATGGCTGCTTTTACACTGTCAGGGCAGAGTTGAGTAGTTGCAGCAAAGATGACCTGGCCTGAAGCCCCTAAAATATTTACTGACTCTTTACAGAAAAAGTTTGCTGACTACTGTTATAATAAATATTGTCAATGCTCTACCTAGATTCCCTTTCATTACCACTTCTGTGTGCCCCTCCCTTGACTTTTGTGTGCTTTTGCTTCTAACTGCCTTCTTGTGAAGACTTGAAGATTTGGAGGACTGCTCTGAAGCAGTGGGAATCACTTGGCTTGTAGACGCAGGTGTCTGGAAATGACAGGGAGGTTACCTTTCCCCCATTCCCCAACAGCCATCAGCCAATGACTAACTAGTGTGGGATTGTGAAGGCAGCTCCCTTACCTCAAGCTGGAATACATTCTGAGGGGTAATTTATACTTCACGTGTATGTTAGTCACTCACTTGTGTCTCACTCTTTGTGACTCCTTGGACTATAGCCTCCTCGGCTCCTCCGTCCATGGAATTCTCCAGGCAAGAATACTGGAGTGGTTTACCATTCTCTTCTCCAGGGGATCTTTCCTACTCAGGGAGAGCCACAAGGGAAGCAGTTTTGTACTTCTGAGTCTTTTTTACTGGAGATGGCTTATCTTTTACCTGCTACCTCAGTATTTTGCAATACTGTGGAGATGGCAAGGTTGAGTTTTTCTGAATGTCACTATCTTCCTTCTTTACAAAAATCAAACAAAAACAAAATTGTAAAAAGGCAAAGGCTAAATGGAGTACAAACTGAAAAAAATGTTTCCATTACTTAGAAAACAGGAGTCACACTGTAAAGCCTCCTCTTAGCACACTTGCTCATGATTTGCTGTTAAAACATCTAATGGCCATGATGGGATGAATTAGGGATGTTTCATCTCTCCAGTTTGATTCACTCAGCAGTTTTTGACCATCCAATATACCAGGTCCTATGTCAACTGTTGAGAACACATTGAATGTAAGATAACTTAGGCCTTGAAAAGTTTACAATTTTGTGAGGTGCTTCTAATTTTCTATGCCATCAGAGCAGGGACTGGATCTTCTATTATTTTTCAAATTTTCTGAGTGCCAAGCATAACAATGGATTGAATAAATACTTGTTAAATGTAAAAGACTCTGATGTTGGAAAAGATTAAGGGCAGGAGGGGAAGGGGGCAACAGAGGATGAGATGGTTGGATGTCATCATCAACTCAATGGACTTGAGTTTATGCAAGCTCCAGGAGATGGTGAAGGACAGGGAAGCCTGGCATGCTACAGTCCATGGGGTTGCAAAGAGTTAGACACAACTGAGTGACTGAACAACAAAAAATGAATTACGCTTTATCATTCTCAAGAATGGAAATCTATCCAGCCAGGGCAACAGTTTAACGCCATACATAATTGCTAGTAAAGAAATTATTGACATGTAACCTAGCATGATACAGTGTCACCAGAAGTGGGCCCCAGGCTGAGCTCCTGAAGTCTAGACTCCTGGTTCTCACTCTATTAGTAATTCCCTAGGTCACCCTAGACAATCTATCTCATTCTTTAAGCTTAAAATTCTTCAATTATAGAATAAAGAGGCCAGAGTAGATTATACTTAAGGTTCATTCCAGTTTTGAAATTCTGATTCCTCTGAACTGTCTGATTACTTAGCAATGCCTGACTTCTCATGAACTAATAGACTTATTTCAGGACGCAATACAATAGTATTACAAAAATTGAACTGTGGAATTTTAAAATGTGATAAACTTTCTTTCTGAGTAAGAGCCTGTATTTCCCTTGATTTATTCTATCTATTGTCTCAGACGTGAAAATATTTCCCCAATATTTCATTCATAGCTTTCAGTCTTTTATAAAAACAGGTTTGCAATAAATTCTGAAGAATATTTGCTACATATTTTCTGACTCACATTTCTAGACAAAACCAACATCCAATCAATGCTATCTTTTTTTAATTTTAGAAAATTTCCTCATTTAATCATTTGAGCCGTTTTTCAGATTTTTATATTTTTAACACACTTAAGCTTGTAACCTTTTCCTAACCACTCCACTTCTTTCTTAGGTCCTCAGACTTTAGTAAGAGTATTATTAAAATTTGTAGAAAATTAAATACAAAATAGCTTCTGTTTCAAAAATGAACATAAAACTTTGCTAGGGCTTCCCAGGTGGCACCAGCAGTAAAGAACCTGCCTGCCAATGCAGGTAGATGTAAGAGACACAGGTTCAACCCCTGGGTTAGAAAGATATCCTGGAGGAGGGCATGGCAACCCACTCTAGTATTCTTGCCTGGAGAATCCCCATGGATAGAGGAGCCTGGCGGGCTACAGAGTCCATAGGTTTGCAAAGAGTCAGACACTATTGAGGCAACTTAGCACACAAGCACGAAAAAAGAAAAAACTATTTATATTTATTATTTTGATGCAAATAATTGATTATTATTGACTCAGAGACAATTGTAGACATGGTCATGTATGGATGTGAGAGTTGGACTGTGAAGAAAGCTGAGCACCAAAGAATTGATGCTTTTGAACTGTGGTGCTGGAGAAAACTCTTGAGAGTCCCTTGGACTGCAAGGAGATCCAACCAGTCCATCCTAAAGGAGATCAGTCCTGGGTGTTCATTGGAAGGACTGATGCTAAAGCTGAAACTGCAATACTTTGGCCACCTCATGCGACGAGTTGACTCACTGGAAAAGACCCTAATGCTGGGAGGGATTGGGGGCGGGAGGAGAAGGGGACGACAGAGAATGAGATGGCTGGATGGCATCACCGACTGGATGGACATGAGTTTGAGTGAACTCCGGGAGCTGGTGATGGACAGGGAGGCCTGGCGTGCTGTGATTCATGGGGTCGCAAACAGTCGGACACGACTGAGCGACTGAACTGAACTGAACTGAACTGAGTTAGATATTCACCTTTTTCCAGTTTTTTATCAGAAGTAGTTTTTAAGTCATCTAAAAAAATTCATGCATAAAAATTTTATATTCTTCATGTCTTCCCTCCTTTTCCCCACCTCAGAAACTGTACCTCTCTGTAATGCCTTTCTCCAGTGGAAAGAAGTAATTATCTCACCAGTAGTTTTGATCCCTATGTCATTTACAGATTGTCGGAAAATGTATTGGACATCTAGTACTAGGCCTGATGCTAGATACTGAGAATATAGAGGAAGAGGAGAGGGACAATTTCCCAGAACAATTGCTAAATTGAATTTTGAAGAATAAAATCTCAAGAAAGAGGACAGAGGCTTGAAAACAAGAAAATACCATACATTCAAGAATCTGCAAGTGCTCTAGGATGGCTAAAGTATAGCGGCCTCTATAAAACATAGTAGGACTAATCAAATGTCAGTAGAAAGTGTATGATCTGTCTAAGTAACATTACTGTTTTCCAAAGTTGGCTCTACTACAGGGCTATTTATTCAGGTTCTGATGAAAGAAAATAAGTTCTTAGAAAAATTTCACCATCATCCATTTCTATTTTTTACTTTCTTCACAGGCTTTAATTTATCATCTAACCCCATCATTCAGCTCTCCAGTCTGCTTGGGTCCTATATCAGTTGTCACTGGATAAAAAGGGATCAATTGCAAACTGGACCCAAAGTCAGTTTACATTAAAATTCTGGCATTCAGCATTCATGGATTTAGAAAGACTAAAAGCTAAGCTAAAGAGATGAAAAATTGGCTTCAAACCAAAATCCAAATCTCAAAATCAGCAATGTGTGTTGTTGTGGAGTCCTGGGTATAGAAATCCCTTAAGATTATCTTTAGAAGAAAACATATGAATTTTAAAAATAATTTTACACTTTCTTTAAAGATAAAAAAGCAATAACATATTTGATATAAACAAAAGCAAGGGAAATTGGTTTTTTTAAAGCAGATTGCCTGGTGTAATCCCACCTCTGACCCCCATGAGGTCCTTAATAAGCCAAAAACAAACATAAATTAAAGAAAAATAATAATACCTCCACGGACATCTGCATCTTGAATGGCATTACAAATACATGTTGGCCTATACACTCACACACACACGCACACAAACATGCACACACCCCAGATCCTTACCCTTCAGTAGAGGGATCAAAGCCCATGAAATGGAATCAGCTTCTAGAACTAGACCTTTGACTTGGATAGGTCATCACTGGTGGTCAAACTCAATAGATTGTCTGCAATTACCTCTCATCCAAGTGGCACCATTCACTGAGGGAGCACCATCCATCATTCCTACACCTTTCTATCATCTACACTCAATACAACATTTTCCCTCTTTTCATACTCATTTCATTACCTAATCATGTGAATCAGAAAATAACTGTAGGCAAAATAAATGAAGTTTAACTATACCTAGATTTTAGTGAAATACTTTCTGGTATAGTTCTTTCTCCTTTTGCTCAGCTCTGAATTGTTAGCTAGCAGAAAATCTTTCACCTCTCATTGGCATCACTTTGGCTATTTGAAGTTTATCCTGTAAAAATAGATATTCACATGCCAAATCATTCCCTTACATGCCAACATGATATCTTACAAGCTGAAAACAGGAAAGATGGCCATTCTTGTACTGGTAGCAGAAAACCAAGGGCCAGGACCCAAGGGTTTTCTGAAAGAGGTCTATAAAATATCACCTGAGAATAAAAACAAAGGATTCCTCTATGTATCAACAATGTTATGCCTCAAAGGAAGCTATCAGGTAACTATGTATTTGAAAGATAAAAACACCAAAATATTGAGGTGACTAATTCATGGTGATAAGATTACAGATTATGTTTTTTAATCATCTTTATGCTTTTGTATACTTTAACTTATCAAACATAGGAATTATTATATTATTAACTAGAAAAATTATTATGTCAGAATATGGTTTCACAAACTGTATGTCAAAAAGAGGCAACCATGCATGGCAAAACAAAACAAAAGAGCAACTTTCACTGGATCAACCAAACTCAGGTTTTTGCTTTGCCTATTATGTGATCATCAGATTATTCAACTTTTCTGAATCGCAGTTTATTTAAAAACAAGCAAGGTCATGCCTAACTCATAGGGTTGTAATGAAGATGAAATAAAACAAATGCATACAATTTAAAGGAATTTCCATTAGTATTGTCAAGGTGAACCTCTGTCTTTCCAAAGTTAAAAGACTGTCCTGCTTTCAGATTGGTACTGCCATCTCATCCATCAATAAATGGAGACACCTGTGATTTATACTCATGACACTCATTCCATGGACATTGAAAAACTTAACAATGAATAAGAAAAATTTTGGATGTATTTCATATACTATGCCTTGCATATGTAATCACGGTTTCTATTAATAACAATAATAAAAATAATGATAATAAAGAATTCTTATGGCCTTATTTTGTGTCCAGTTCTAGATCAATCACTTTATGTGCATTACCTCACAATATCTAACAAGGATCTAGTGAGAAAAATACTCTTATCAGAGATTAGTAACTTGCCCAGCATTATAGAGCTAGTAATTGGTGGATCTGGGTCTCTAATCCCAAATTTGTATGGTTTTAAAGAGCAATCTCTTAACTACTTTATCAGCTAAAGAAAGACATAAGAATTCGGGCCAAGACATACTTCCAATTTTTTTTTTTTAATTCACAATCCCATTCTTAGATATAAAGTAAATTAAGCTCTATAATGTGCTATCCTTTTCCTGAGGCATGAGAGAAACAACAAAAATCCAAACTCTACAAACAAGTCTGGGCATGGGAGTTGAAGAAATCAGCAAAACTGTGACTAAATCACACTTTTGACGCATGCCAAATAGGTGTTCCTCAGACACTACAGTCAGAACAACAATTGCTACACTGTTGTGATTTTGTTTTCACAGAATGAAATGCAATCAAACCATGCCAAGCTGAACCTATTAGAAAATAAATCATTACTCTTCTGAACTTTAAACCATGTAATCCTGGTTATTCAGAATGGAAATTAATTCTTCATTGTTTAAATATGATGGCATTTCTGTGTTCTGGATATTTGGTTATATATCTTCTTATTGCCTGAAGATGACGCCCTTTCTTCCACTTGATAAAATAACATCCTCAAATATCAAATAAAAAAATTCAAGAATTGTGGAAACAGACACTGCACCTTTCTGAAGTCTAAGAAATAAAGTTGTACAATATTTTTTAAGTGCGTTAGATTTTTAAGGTGTGTGGTTTTTTGTTTTTAAATTAGAGAAATCATGCACACATTTGTTCCTTCTGCCCTTGGAGATTAGAAACATCCAGAGGCAACTCATTTTTGCAGCATATTTATTGTCAAGAAGCAACGAAGTGCAAATAGAAGCCAATTGAACTTAGCAATTTGTTTATGCAGAAAGAAAACAACTGGAGAAAATACAGAATATTTTAATAATTAGCCAGTCATGTTTGATAAGGGATATTCCAGTATATGATCTAGCATTATAATAAGGAGGCTGACACTTTGGATGATAAAGAATTAGGAATTAACTTTCTAACTCAAGAAAAAAGCACTCCAAAGGAGGGGACAGTATAGAGAAACAGGTTTCAATTTTGAATTTTTTTCACTATGTCTTCAAACTCAAAAAGGTTAGTTTTTAAAAGTTCTTCAAGATAATATGTTTTGAATACTTTAACAAATAGAAGGCTTCATGAGCCCATGCTAATGGTAATGTTGTTGAGGAATTATAAGATAGAGCAGTTATCACGGGGAACATTTCCTCAGCTAGCTAATGAAAACTTAAATTCTGATATCCTTTGTCTACAATGTCTGGGGTCTCCCATGGTGGTCCAGTGGTTAAGACTTTTCCTTCCAATGCAGAGGGTGCAGGTTCAATCCCTGGTTGGGGAACTAAAACCACAGATGACATGCAGACAAAAAAAAAGAAGCAATATTGTAACAAATTCAGTAAAACACTTTAAAAATTGTTCATGTCAAAAAACAAATCTTAAAAAAATATGTATCTACAATGTCTGCATCTATTATAAATTATTAAAAGAAATGAACTAAACTCTACTATGTAGCTTAATTATTTGATACCTACTGGCACAGGATGCAAAATTAACTGTAAGCAGCACTCTACCACAGATCTTTAATTAACCACAAGGTCCTTTCACCATGTATCTGGCCAGAATTCTTAAGACACATTCAAAGAATATATATAATATTTTGTTGAGACATGATGTTGTGACTATGGTTCAACCATAGTAATAGGAGCCAGGAATAGTAATTTTCTCCAAAGCTTGCCTCTTTGTTTTCCTTCCATCAGCCAACCAATGGAAAACTTGTGTTCTTTCCTTTCGGAGAAATGTCCTAACTATCAGTTCAGAAGGAGAATGGCCTTTTCATGTACTCTACTTCTGTGCAACAGTATTTAAGCAAATGGATAGGCCTTTGAAGTCCTGACGAACAACTGCAGAGAGACACTAAATAATAGTTATGTCACATAGACCCAAGGGGTATAACAAAGAAACAGTCATTGTGTGAAGTTGCCTTTGGTACCTAAAGGAGAGAAAGGAAAGGGAGTTACAGAGAGCAAAAGAATTGAAAAGAGGGTTAGGGAGAAATAACGATGGTTTATGGTCTTATTGGAAATTACTAAAATTAGTTACAAATCAAAATAACTCAATATAGTAAATGCACTGAACCAGAATAACCCACCAGCTGAGGTCCCGAAAATGCTGCTGCTGTATTATTGTGTGGTGGTCGTTACTGGTGGTGCTGATGCTGATACTGCTGTTCTCCAAGAGGTTTTGATATATCTGAAGAACAGCATTAGAAAGACAGTAGGCATACACTACCATGTAGCTGAGTTACCCCAGGACTCCCAACATCCAGAGGAGTAAGGCCATGAAACACCAACATTTCTTCCCAAAAACAGGCTCATTTTCTCCTCCTTTGATCCCATAGATCTGGATATAATGAGATTTTATCAAAACCACTTTATCCTATTGTTACTTCTGCCAGAGAAATAGTGAATTACACCTTCCTGGCTTTGATGCAGACAGTGAAACTTTCTAATAGATTGCCAATTGCTTTGACACAAAAGCTAGAGAAAATGTAACTTATCCCAGAACCTTGTTCCCAATCTGTCTCCAGCACTGCGGCTGTCAAATTTGGCCCCCAAAATGCCCTTGATTAAAGGAGTGAGCCAAAGAAAAGAGTAATAGACTGCCAAGTTAGGTGACTATAATCCTCAATATTGGTAATTGCACTTCAAATATATTGAGTTTTGTTGTTGAAGCTCAGAAAGCAAAGCTCCTATTCATCTAAACAAAAGATGATTCAGATCTTGTAAGACTCAAAAAGCTAAGGTTGTTCTAAACTAACCCCTGCAGCTAAATTGCCTTCATACAATTTTGTCATATCTCCCAAGACAGCTTTGACCTAGTCTGCCATCTGAGGAAATCTCAGCCAACCATAGAAAGTACTACATGTGTCTCTTTTTCTGAGGAAGCTAAACTCTATTTTGTGGTTGTTTAGTCACTAAGTGATGTTTGATTCTTTTGTGACCCCATGGACTTAGCCCACTACTTTTCTGTCCATGGTATTTCCTAGCCAAGGATACTGAGATGAGTTTCCATTTCCTTCTCCAAGTTCTATTTGATGAAACATAAACCTAAAGTGTCTCCCACCTTTGGCCAATAGCGCTGAGATTTCACAAGAAGGAAGAGCTCACTTGCTCTGTGCTACTCCAAAAATAGCCAGAAGAAACAGCTCTTCAGAAATCTCTAACCATTTGTATCACTATCATAATCAAAGCTTCCTTAACATAATGGTGAAGTTCTCCTATCTCAGTCAATAAAAATGCTTTGCTTTTTACTTTCAGTGTGTCACACATTCAATAGCTAGAAATATTTACAAAACAAATCAGTAATATAGAGCAAACGTCACCTGTTGGCTGGCATCATTTTTCTTTATTGGTATTCTTATGAAAATAGAATGACTTTGTTCAAACTTCCATCCTGCATCAGCTAATCACTTCATTTCTTCAACAGTCAACAAGATCAAAGTTCACATCATAGTGTTTCTTCTGTTTGTCTAACTTGTAGATGGCCTGATGCTGACATAGCAATGTTAAACAGTGGAATAGTAGCAGCAGTCCCTGAAATAGAGTTCAGTACCTTTTACACTTTTGCTACAACTGGCACCAATTAAATAATTCATCAAATATTTGAGACAAAACACAAGGAATTTAATGTTTAAACGCCTCCCCTAATATTTTGTTATTTAACTGCCAGCCAAAAAAATTAGAGATACCGAGGGAACATTTCATGCAAAGATGGGCTCGATAAAGGACAGAAATGGTGTGCACCTAACAGAAGCAGAAGATATTAAGAAGAGGTGGTAAGAATACACAGAAGAACTGTACAATAAAGATCTTCACAACCAAGATAATCACGATGGTGTGATCACTCACCTAGAGCCAGACATCTTGGAATGTGAAGTCAAGTGGGCCTTAGAAAGCATCACTATGAACAAAGCTAGTAGAGGTGATGGAATTCCAGTTGAGCTATTTCAAATCCTGAAAGATGATGCTATGAAAGTGCTGTACTCAATATGCCAGCAAATTTGGAAAACTCAGCAGTAGCCACAGGACTGGAAAAAAGTTAGTCTTCATTCCAATCCCAAAGAAAGGCAATGCAAAAGAATGCTCAAACTACCACACAATTGCACTCATCTCACACGCTAGTAAAGTCATGCTCAAAATTCTCCAAGCCAGGCTTCAGCAATACGTGAACCATGAACTTCCAGATGTCAAGATGGTTTTAGAAAAGGCAGAGGAACCAGCGATCAAATTGCCAACATCTGCTGGATCATGGAAAAACCAAGAGAGTTCCAGAAAAACAACTATTTCTGCTTTATTGACTATGCTGAAGCTTTTGACTGTGTGAATCACAATAAACTGTGGAAAATTCTGAAAGAGATGGGAATACCAGACCACCTGACCTGCCTCTTGAGAAACCTGTATGCAGGTCAGGAAACAACAGTTAGAACTGGACATGGAACAACAGACTGGTTCCAAATAAGAAAAGGAATACGTCAAGGCTGTATATTGTCACCTTGCTTATTTAACTTATATGCAGAGTACATCATGAGGAATGCTGGGCTGGAAGAAGCACAAGCTGGAATCAAAATTGCCGGGAGAAATATCAATAACCTCAGATATGCAGATGACACCACCCTTATGGCAGAAACTAAAGAGGAACTAAAAAAGCCTCTTGATGAAAGTGAAAGAGGAGAGTGAAAAAGTTGGCTTGAAGCTCAACATTCAGAAAACTAAGATCATGGCATCTGGTCCCGTCAATTCATGGGAAATAAATGGGGAAACAGTGGAAAGTGTCGGACTTCATTTTTATGGACTCCAAAATCACTACGGATGCTGATTGCAGCCATGAAATTAAAAGATGCTTACTCCTTGAAAGAAAGTTATGACCAACCTAGATGAAAGTCACTCAGTTGTGTACGACTCTTTGCGACTCCATGGATAGTCCACGGAATTCTCCAGGCCAGAATACTGCAGTGGGTAGCCTTTCCCTTCTCCAGGGGATCTTCCCAACCTGGGGATCGAACCCAGGTCTCCCGCATTGAGGGCAGATTCTTTACCAGCTGAGCCACAAGGGAAGACCAACCTAGATAGCATATTAAAAAGCAGAGACATTACTTTGCCAGCAAAGGTCCATCTAGTCAAGCTATGGTTTTTCCAGTGGTCATGTATGGATGTGAGAGTTGGACTGTGAAGAAAGCTGAGTGCTGAAGAATTGATGCTTTTGAACTGTGGTGTTGGAGAAGACTCTTGAGAGTCCCTTGGACTGCAAGGAGATCCAACCAGTCCATTCTAAAGGAGATCAGTCCTGGGTGTTCATTGGAAGGACTGATGCTGAAGCTGAAACTCCAATACTTAGGGCCACCTTATGGGAAGAGTTGACTCACTGGAAAAGACTCTCATGCTGGGAAGGATTGGGGCCAGGAGGAGAAGGGGACGACAGAGAATGAGATGGCTGGATGGCATCACCGACTCGATGGACATGAGTTTGAGTGAACTTCGGGAGTTGGTGATGGACAGGGAGGCCTGGCGTGCTGTGATTCATGGGGTCCCAAAGAGTTGGACCCTACTGAGTGATTGAACTGAACTGAATGCAACCATATAAAGCCAGCTTAACCCAGACATAAATTAAATCATGATTATTCCTTCAAAACATTTCTACCAGAAGTTCTCTTTATAGATTCAACTTCACTCTTTCAGAACCTCCTCCATGTTCTATTTTAAAATGATACTGAAACTCAATATCACTTTTTAAAAAGTCACATTCAGAAAACCCTCATTCTGCAGTCTCCAATCATTCCCAAAATAATGGAGGGAAGGATAGTTGAAATCCCTAGCTCAGAATGTCATTTCAGAAACTAATCCCACCAGAAAGTATTTCAGTGTCACAGCTATGGCCAAATTTTCTTTTAGGCACTGATGATATGTTTGTCCTGATACACACTAAGTTGCAAACCCTGGTTCTAAAAGAGGGCTCCTCTGATCTTGAGTATACAGCCAAACCACAGCCAGAGGAGTACCTCTAAAGTTGCCACCATGTTGTTTAATTTTTTGTGAGGCCACACCAATCCAATAGAGCTGGAAAGAATCTTTTTGTTTGGGATCTTAACATTTTAGTAGTAAGAGAAGGAGTAGTAGTAAGAATAGTGGTAATAGTAGTATCAATTGCCATTTATTGAGTATGTACCTTGGAGCAGATACCTCATTAAATGCCCTATACATATTGCCCATGCACTTAATAATTGAATATTTAGGAAAATACTCATTTTCAATATTAGGAATCTCATACCTCTGAATACTCAAAAGGAGACCTAGTTTTCTCTAGATATTTTTTTCTTAAAGTAGCAGGGGAGAACTTCCCTAATTACATAGCTCTCAGCCTTTACGAAGAGGGAAATTAGGTAAGTGTGTTGGAGGGAATAAGTCTTGGTTATTTTTCTGACTGAACAAAGAGAGATGAATGGAAGTTCAAGGAAAAAAAGATGAAAAAGGAGAAACTATTTCGAACATAAATCTTCAGGAAATATAATATCAAAGACTCAAGTAAGATACAAATTATACAGTGCCTAGTTTGAGAGAAGAGGGACAAAGAGATTGTTCTAATGTTTGGCAAAGGAAGGGTGGATATCTGCTACACTCTCGCCAAACATGAAGAAGATTGACGAAAACTAGGTAGGGGCCTATACAAACTAGTTTGGGGCCTGTATAGCACCACTAATTGATTTTGTCATTTATTCATTAAATCTATGATTTTCACCCTTGGGAGATTTCAAGCTTATTTTTTCTCATTCCATGTGGAGTAGGTATAAAGAATAGAATAGTGGTTCTTCAGAAATTAATTATAATAAAATCAACACTGATATTTTTCTTCTTTAGTAAAAATAATAACTCCAGTGTTTTTCATTGTTACTCAATGAGAAACATTTTTCAACTCCTTAGTTACCCTCACTGAACTTGTCTAGACCAGTGTAGAAATCTGATATCTATCAGATTGTCAGGATGGAGAAAGTTCTTTGTCAGTTATCGTCCAGGGCATAGACTGCAGCCTGGCTTTGAGTCACCTGGTCCTGAACTTAAGATCAACTCTGATTGCTACTGGACTTTCTAGGCTGTGCAGTGGTAAAGAATCTGCCTGCCAATGCAGGAGACCCAAGAGACGCGGGTTGGATACCTGGGTCAGGAAGATCCCTTGGAGTAGGAAATGGCAACTCTCTCTAGTATTACTGTCTGAAAAATCCCATGGACAGAAAAGCCTGGCAGGCTTCAGTCCATGGAAAAGATTTGGACATGACTGATCATGCATACACACACTGATTGCTACTTCTCCTACATACCTGACAAAGCAAATGAAAATCCTCTTTAGAGGAAGGTAACATAATGCTCAGGCATGTTTTATTTTAATAATTTCAAAATACAATGTCCAGCATACAAGCTCAGATAACTAGGAATATGTTGGGACAAGAAACAACGGTAAAAAGAAGAGATATTTTAATTCGTTAAGGTTAAAATGTTCAATGTTTATCAAGTGAAATTTCTACCACTGGCAAGATAGTAGATAAGTTATTGGGACTCAGACCATGTCCTAGGGCATGTTTACTGGGTGATTCCAATTACACCACAACCCAAATTCCAAGTCAAGCTTGAAAATGTTGCCAGGGAGCTGGAACCTATGAATACTGATATAGGGAACTTTAAACTAACTGAGTGGAAATGCTAGGAAAATTGTAGGAAATAATAGCAGAATTTAAGAACCTGAGGTTTACAACTGAAAATTGAAATGTGAAGAGGAAGAGATGTAGGAAAGAGTGAAGAGCAACAAAAATTATAAATATGTGGGAGGTTCTAAATGAGTAGTGAATGAATGAAACAGTAATAGTGCTGTTTTAAAGCACACATTATAAATATACATCTTACATACTATTGTGTTTTATACAGTCAACTACTCATTTAGATTTACCCTTATATTTGCATATGTATGTGTGTATGTGTGAGAAGATATAAGAAAACAATGGCAAATAAGTCAATGTAAATGAGTTTACACTATGAATAGTAAAGTACACTTTAAATTTACATTTACTTTTACCTTTACATTTACATTACTTTTACATAGTAAAGAAAATTTACAAAGTAAAATACAGCTACATAGTAAAGTAATGCTTAAAATTCTCCAAGCCAGGCTCAGCAATATCTGAACCATGAACTTCCAGATGTTCAAGCTGGTTTTAGAAAAGGCAGAGGAACCAGATATCAAATGGCCACCATCCACTGGATCATGGAAAAAGCAAGAGAATTCCAGAAAAACATCTATTTCTGCTTTATTTACTATGCCAAAACCTTTGACTGTGTCGATCACAACAAACTGTGGAAAATTCTGAAAGAGGTGGGAATACCAGTCCACCTTACCTACCTCTTGAGAAACCTGTATGCAGGTCAGGAAACAACAGTTAGAACTGGACATAGAACAACAGACTGGTTCCAAATAGGAAAAGGAGTACATCAAGGCTGTATATTGTCACACTGCTTATTTAACTTATATGCCGAGTCCCAGTCCATTCATGTGAAATGCTGGGCTAGATGAAGCACAAGCTGGAATCAAGATTGCTGGGAGAAATATCAATAACCTCAGATATGCAGATGACACCACCCTCATGGCAGAAAGTGAAGAAGAACTAAAGAGCCTCTTGATGAAAGTGAAAGGAAAGTGAAAAAATTGGCTTAAAGCTCAACATTCAAAAAACTAACATCATGGCATCCAGTCCCATCACTTCACAGCAAATAGATGGGGAAACAGTGGAAACAGTGGCTGACTTTATTTTGGGGGGCTCCAAAGTCACTGAAGATGGTGACTGCAGCCATGAAATTAAAAGACGCTTACTCCTTAGAAGGAAAGTTATGACCAACCTAGATAGCATATTAAAAAGCAGAGACATTACTTTGCCAACAAAATAATCAAGTCCATCTAGCCAAAGTAATCTGTCTAGTCAAGGCTATGATTTTTCCAGTATTCATGTATGGATGTGAGAGTTGGGCTGTAAAGAAAGCTGAGTGCCGAAGAATTGATGCTTTTGGAGAAGACTCTTGAGAGTCCCTTGGACTGCAAGGAGATCCAACCAGTCCATTCTAAAGAAGATCAATCCTGGGTGTTCATTGGAAGGACTGATGTTGAAGCTGAAACTCCAGTACTTTTGCCATCTGATGCAAAGAGCTGACTCATTTGAAAAGACCCTGATGCTGGGAAAGATTGAGGGCAGGAGGAGAAGGGGATGACAGATGATGAGATGGTTGGATGGCATCATCGATTCAATGAACATGAGTTTGGGTAAACTCCGGGAGTTGGTGATGGACAGGGAGGCCTGGCATGCTGCCATTCATGGGGTCGCAAAGTCAGACACAACTGAGCCACTGAATTGAACTGAATCTAAAAACTGGGGAGAAATAAAACATCACACTTCCTAAAATCCAAAAAAAAAAAAAAAAAACCACAGACTCACTCATTGCACTTGCACAAAGCTTCATTTCTTTATTCACCAAACACTTTCCAATTAAATGCCTACTATTGTCTAAACTGAGTTCATTCCTCATTCCTCTGATAGCTAAACACAAGTTGTTTAGATCACAGTTGTTTCTAAAATTTTAATCCAAGTTGTTTCTCTACTCCCCTACCTCCCCTTTATGCCATAGTGCATGTTACCACTCATGTGTCAAATACATAGCAGTGAAGTCACTTCAACCACACAGAGCTCAAATAATAATTACAAAGTCGAGAGAACAAGTAAAACCTTGAAGAAGCTGAAGGTAAACATTTGCACTCCCAAATTATCATTGAAGAATACTCTGGGGCCAGAAATACATAGTCTCACTGACACTGCAACAGCGGGGGTGGGGTGGGCAGATGTGATTTTGATAGTCCCACGTTGTAAATGATCACCCTTTCAAGCAGAACCAAGTTCAGTAGAGAAATTTCTTTGTTTTGTAGGAGACATCCTATTCCAGGTCTATCTCCTACACAAAGATTTAACCAGCAGATCTGACAGAAATGATGACATTGCTCCCAGATGACAATTTTGAAAATAACAGTAAGACATGAGGAATAGAAATGACGCTGAAGCTGAAGCTCCAGTACTTTGGCCACCTGATGTGAAGAGCTGACTCATTGGAAAAGATCCTGATGCTGGGAAAGATTGAAGGCAGGAGGAGAAGGGGACAAGAAAGGATGAGGTGGTTGGATGGTATCACTGATTCAATGGACATGAATTGGAGCAAAGTCTGGGAGATAATGAAGGACAGAGAAGCCTGACATGCTACAGTCCATGGGGTCACAAAGAGCTGGACACGACTGAATAACTGAACAAATTCCAAAAAGGACTTTTTTTTCAAAATGTGGTATGTCTGAAGAGAGAAGATGACAGTGAAAGTTAGGCCCACACAAACACCTGCTCTCAAAACACGAGCAACAAATAAATCATGTCTGGGAAGCAATTGTCTTGCTCTGACTATATACAAATGGAAGAAGTCTTCAAATGCTCTAGTACCTTCATTTTGAAATGCCTGTCAGTCTCAGGAGCTGGCCCTTATAATACATTTCTGGCAATACTTGTGCCTTATTGTTTTCAGAACTATTAATCAAATGCTAAATATTATACAAGTACTGTTTAAAAAAAAGTGTCTGAGATGCATTTATTTTGTAATCATAATTATTACTAAGTTTCTCAAAAGTAATTAAACAGAAGACTATTTAGAACAAAATTTTAACAAAAAGGTAAAAATTTCAGTGAGCTTAACAAAAAACAGGTGATTTATTTTTAAATAAAAACAATTAAGAGCATGGTATATAATGAATTAAGATGGTGAATGAGGGACACATTCTATATTTGACAGCACTTTGAATACAAGTAGCAGTGGCCCATTTTCTTCTCTCCTTGGTAACCTAATTAATAATTAAAGATAGGTAAGAATTGCCTTTCTGTACTTGAATTAAAACTATCATCCTAACCACCACGGGGAGAGTAGCGAATTCCAGACTTTTGCCAAAGTAAGCACAGCAGGTGTTTATCAAGATCATAAACTTAAATCATTAGTTAAAAAAGAAAGAAAGAATAGAAATGTGGTTAGGCACACGGGAAAAAGAAAGTACTTCCAGATGAGTCCTTCCATCTCACAATAATTAGCAGCACAATCCCCCACATCTATTCACTCAATGATTTCCAATATCCCCAATTCAAGTTCAAGTTCTTTGCAGGCCAGCCTCTTTTGTTACTAGCCAAAAAGTGCCTAGTATTCTGGCCAAAATGCCCCCTGGTTTTGCGGATTGACAAAAGTTGTCACAGTGTACATTCTCAGATAGATAGAATGTTTTCCTTAGATATAATTCTAAAACATCATGGCCACCATTGTCCTCAATGATAAAGGCAGAGACGTGAAAAAAGAAAGGAGTAGATATAAAAGGAAAGCAATTTTCCCAACTCCTTATTAACCCACCTAATAAATAACAATGCACATCATACTGCTTAGCATTTTACTATACATCAATTATACAGTTATCTGATTAATAGATTGTCAGTGTTGTATTTGCCTTGCACCTTAGAAGAATTAAAAGACAAACAAGACTGCCACCTTTGGCAAAGTGCTTATTGAATATCTGTGTACTTATTGAACATTATTGAAAAAAAGGGTAGTAGTCATTCCTCAAAGGATCTGTTTTAGGGAGGGACTAACACAGTGACCTAGGAGCTCTCTGTCCCTATTCTTTACAACAGTACAAATGGATTAATGAGATATTATTTATCCAGGTTAATTAGCCTTTTATCCTCCATGCAAATAAGAGTCAGAGGGTGTCTAAACACAGGAGGAAAGCCTCCTCACCACACCCTGGCACAGAGGACATTCATAAAGCACCACATCCTTCAGGGATACCGTGGTGGGTTCAAAAATTAGACTTCCTGAAACTAAATCCCTATCCAGTCATGTAGAACCTCAGGTAAATTACTCATCCTCTGTGCCTTTGGGTCCTTATCTTAGTCCACATTGATGTAATAACTACTTCACAGGATCACTGCAAAGATTAAATAAGCTAGGGCATATTTTATTTAGAGCATATCCAGTACAATGCCTGGCACATGAAAAGAGCTCAAGAAATGTTGATTATTATTATTAGCAGCAGCATCATTCCTGCATTTAAAGGTACATAGTCTACATGTGGGATATCATCTGTAGAGGGTCCAGCTAAAACCAAGGCTGAGACATAGCCAGTGTGAGGTTGGGTGGTAACCCCCCCACCCCACTAAGCTTTTGTGTGCATTTACTGATTTTTCTGGAGATCAAAGAGCCCCTGGGACAAAAATTTAAACTATATCCACAATTAGGATTCAGACCTATGTAGGCCTGTGTGAGGACCTGGGGAGAGGGATGAGGTGGTAATGACTGGAAAGGGGTTCTTTTAAATTTTCTTAGCAGACCAAGGAGCCTTAAAATGGAAATCACTTGAAGAAGAGTCTAGCCCAAGGAGCCAGGATCAGGAAAATCATTTGAGGAAATGGTAATTCTAGATACAGACAGTGGTCATTACTTGAGACTATTCCAACTCAGTTGTTTTAGGGGAATGAAAAAAAGAAAAAAAGCTACATCATTAACCTCTATATCAGAGTCCAGGCAACAATACAGAGGATGCTCCTCATCCCTGGTCTAAACAGAAGGCAGAGATGGCACCAACATATGAGGCAAATCAGCAGAGATCTGACCCCCAGCAGATCAAGACTGCTGAGGGCAGAGCCAAGCTATTCAGATGTCAGAGGCAGCAACTGCAGAATCCATATCAACTAACAGCCAGGTCAGCAGATCTGAAGTGGTGAAAGGAGTCCAAGCAGAACAATCAAGTAGGTGGCACAGTGAAGAGCAGCAGAAATCAGCCCTGGGGAGTGGCCAGGTTGACTGCAAGTACTTGGAAAACACCTCCTAAGCATGCCTCCAAACCCTCAGCTCTGCCAGGGGCGATCATAATTGGAGTGTGAGTGCTAATGGGCCCTCATTTGTGTTCACTGGCTGCTCAATCCCGGGACAGTTGGCTTTCGTTTATGTCACATTGGTCACCTTTTTCAGGAAAGCCTGTTTTCATTGTTGTGACAGCTGTCTGAGTAAGGAGTATAACCTGACAGGTTGGTACACGGATTTTTCTGGTAATAACTAGGCACAAAACTCAGATGTGGGAGAGGTTCTTCTTCATCCAAATCCCCAAAGCCAGGCCATAGTGCTCTTGTGGGTTCAGATGTGACAGCTGGGCTGAAAACAAGGCTTTGCGTCCCTATTTGAGACAGGAGAGTGCTGGGGGTGGGGGTTGACATCATCAGTGGATTTTTTTCACATTTCTAACACTTTTGATTAAAATGAAAAGCAACTTAGTAGGTGAAGAAGGGAAGCTATCAGAAAACATGGCTATGTCTTGTATGATTTTCAGTTTATAAACTTGGGTGTGCAAGAGATATTTTTAAAATTTTCTTAAACCAAAATAAAACTCAGACTCTGAGCCACCCCTTTCTCTAAAACTAGCAGAAAATTCAGCCTCGGTCCTTCTTGAAGTTTTCCATCCTCCTGCTCCTCACCTAGTCTCCTCCCCTGGATTGAGCAAAACTGAGCATTTCACAAAAGAATCAAGGCACTGGGGAGGACTTTTGTTCAAAACACATCACTCCCTACTGTCTACCTCTGAGATCGGCATGGTCTCTTTGGGGCCAGCAGCTTGGCTGCTGCAGTGCCACCTTTGGGTTAGAACATCTGTGAAGAGAGTTGGAGCATCCAAACTGGGCATCCCAGCCTCCCCAGGGGCCCCATCCAGCCTTTCCCAGAGGGGCAAGTGACCGCTCTGCAGAGTGGAGTCACAGAACAGGACAAGGGTTTCCTGCACTCTTCCCCTCAGATGGAACATTTCTCCCTCCTCTTGCTGCCTTAAAAGTTCTTAAAATAAAGTGTACAATAAATACCTAGAGAAGTATACATAGAATAAATATGATGAGCCCAAACACTGAACTTAAATTCCTGCTTCAATAAAGGCAGGGAGAAAGGCGAGAAATACACAGTCATAAATTAATGTGTCAAAAATTATCCTGCTGTAAGTGAAAAGCTATGGTGACAATTTAGTTATTTATTTATCAAACCCTTCAGTTCAGTTCAGTTTAGTTCAGTCGCTCAGTCGTGTCCAACTCTTTGTGACCCTATGGACTGCAGCACACCAGGCCTCCCTGTCCATCACCAACTCCCAGAGTTCACTCAAACTCATCTCCATTGAGTTGGTGATGCCATCCAGCTATCTCATCCTCTGTCATCCCCTTCTCCTCCTGCCCTCAATCTTTCCCAGTATCAGGGTCTTTCAAGTGAGTCAGCTCTTCACATCAGGTGGCCAAAGTATTGGAGTTTCAGCTTCAACATCAGTCCTTCCATTGAACACCCAGGACTGATCTCCTTTAGGATGAACTGGTTGGATCTCCTTGCAGTCCAAGGGACTCTCAAGAGTCTTCTCCAACACTACAGTTCAAAAGCATTGGTTCTTTGGCACTCAGCTTTCTTTATAGTCCAACTCTCACATCCATACATGACTACTGGAAAAACCATAGCCTTGACTAAATGGGCCTTTGTTGGCAAAGTAATGTCTCTGCTTTTTAATAAGCTGTCTAGGTTGGTCATAGCTTTTCTTCCAAGGAGTAAGCATCTTTTAATTTCATGGCTGCAAACACCATCTGCAGTGACTTTGGAGCCTACAAAAATAAAGTCTGCCATTGCTTCAACTGTTTCCATCTATTTGCCATGAAGTGATGGGACCAGATGCCATGATCTTAGTTTTCTGAATGTTGAGCTTTAAGCCAACTTTTTCACTCTCCTTTTTCACTTTCATCAAGAGGCTCTTTAGTTCTTCTTCACTTTCTGCCATAAGGGTGGTGTCATCTGCATATCTGAGGATATTGATATTTCTCCCAGCAATCTTGATTCCAGCTTGTGCTTCACTCACTTATTGCTAAAGCATGAGACCGCCACTGTTCTAAGCACTTTGCAAATATTAACTTATTCAATCCTCATAGCAATCCTATATTATCCTCACTTTACATTGTAGAAACTAAGCCACACAGATTAATTAACATGTCCCTACTCACACAGCAAATAAGTGGCAAAGTCTGTATTCAGTCAGCCTGTCAGCCTCCTTAAACTCGGCTGTTGCCTGCTGCTGTGTGCTCCTCCAGAAGGCGAAGATGGGGCTGCAGAGTATTATTCTGTCTTATTCCACTGCTGCTTTCTGCTGCTGCTACCCTCCTGCCCTGAGTCACCATGACTCCCACCTGATCCATGGTTTACTGGGCACTGGTTTACATTCTGAATTCCAAACCTTACACTGACTCATATCCTGTCACCTTGATCCAACATTTGCTCTCTGCTTCCTGCTCTGCTCTTACATTTTCTTTGTCCTCCTTGAACTTCAAACTTGAGGAACAGTTTAGTTTTACTGGCTTTAGTCCTCCAAACCCTCTGACTTTTCCTCTTTGAGCTCTTAGAGCAATATTCTTGGCCAAGTTCAAATTCCTTGAATCTAACTTTGATATGAGGTCTCCAAACCTATGTCACCACCGAGCTTGGGCTAGATCCCAGGGAGGGATCAGTGTCATGCAGAACACTAAGAAAATATGACATTCTATATCCCTTGAATGCAAAGATCTCAAAACCCTTTAAAATATATTGCTCATAATAAAATACAGCTCATTTGTATTTTTAAGATACTTAATACTTTGAAAATCTTGATATTTCAAATTTTCATTCAAAATCGCATGATCCTATTATAAAAAATTAGAAAATAAAGCACTGTGTATTACCAAGTAATTTTTATGCTAGAGGTTATTTTCAGTGTTGTGCACATTTATGCATGAACCTTATAATAACTCTTGAGGTAAATTGCTTAAGGGACTTGTTACTTTGGACCAATGCCTCAAATATTTTATATACAACCTACAATAAGAAAAATAAATAATGATACAAACCAATGTATACACGCTGAAACAAAACTTTCCTGTAAGAATACTTACTTTTCCTACTTTAATATACTCTGATTTAAGATATATTATGCTATTTCATTTTTAATAAACCTATTAAGCTATATTTCACTTTGAGAAACAACATAATGCTCTATTACTAGTTTGCTATCTTTATGGTCAAAATGATCTTCTTCTTGCTGCTTACACACACACACACACATAAACACACACACACTCTCACTCACATGCACTGCACAGAGAATGTACATCTCAAAAATATACAGTAGGGACAAAACACTGTCTCTAAGAATCTGGCTTTTTCTCAGTCCTAACAACTACCAAAATAGCATGTGAGCCCATGGATTTCCTGTCCCTCAAGTCCAAGGAATCAATTGATCAAATACTGGAAGGCTTTGTGTAAGAGTCTATCCTCAAGCAAATGAGACTGATAGAGCTTGTTTCCTCTGTCTGAATGAGAGAGTATTGACTGTGGGACATATCAGACATATATAGGAGTGGTAAGTGATACTTGAGGTTTAGAAGGGGAAGTATTTATATGCTGTCAAGAAAACAATCCTTTCTCTAGAAATGTTACTTTCTGAATTTAAAAATCATATTGGATGAAGATTATAGGATTTCTTAATAAAATTTCACCTTAATATGCATTCTTTTCTGTCTTTGTAATATAAGAATAAGTGTTACTTTACTAAGTTATCTCAAGACTTTAGGGAAGGGCTTGGGATAACTTATTAAAGTTCAAATTATCTCCTTTCCCTAAATCCATGACACTTTACCCTTGATAAGATTGGAAACCAAGACTATTATGGGCTGAATATTTGTGTCCTTCTTCTAGTGGTCACGTATGGATGTGAGAGTTGGACTGTGAAGAAAGCTGAGCGCTGAAGAATTGATGCTTTTGAACTGGTGTTGGAGAAGACTCTTGAGAGTCCCTTGGACTGCAAGGAGATCCAACCAGTCCATTCTAAAGGAGATCAGTCCTGGGTGTTCATTGGAAGGACTGATGCTAAAGCTGAAACTCCAATACTTTGGCCACCTCATGCAAAGAGTTGACTCACTGGAAAAGAGTCTGATGCTAGGAGGGATTGGGGGTGGGAGGAGACGGGGACGACAGAGAATGAGATGGCTGGATGGCATCACCGACTGGATGGACATGAGTTTGAGTGAACTCCGGGAGTTGGTGATGGACAGGGCGGTCTGGCGTGCTGTGATTCATGGGGTCACAAAGAGTCGGACACAACTGAGTGACTGAACTGAACTGAACTGAAAATTCATATGTTGAAATCCTAATCCTCAGTGTGATAGAATTAGGAGGCAGGGCCTTTGGGAGATAATTAGGTCATGAGAATAAAGTTCTCATGAGTACAATTAGTGGCCTTAAAAAGAGACCTCAGACAGCTCTTTTGCCCCTTTTGCTATATGAGGAAACAGTGAGAAAATGGACTATGAACCAGGAAGCCGGCCCTCACCAGATACCAAGTCTGCCATGCCTTCATCTTGGACTGCTTATCCTCCAGACATGAGAGAAATAAATGTTTTTTGTTTAAGCCATCACCCTATAGTATTTTTAATAGCATTTTGAAGTAAGATGAAGACCCTTGAAGACAATATATTCAGTCTGCAGATTCAGCTCAAAGGATTTATTTCCATTGTGTAAAGAGAGTTCCCAGAAACTCAAATGGTAATGAGGACCACAGAGCCTAAGGATTCATCATGATTCAGTTCAGTTCAGTTCAGTCGCTCAGTCGTGTCCAACTCTTTGTGACCCCATGAATCACAGCACGCCAGGCCTCCCTGTCCATCACCAACTCCCGGAGTTCACTCAAACTCATGTCCATCCAGTTGGTGATGCCATCCAGCCATCTCATTCTCGGTTGTCCCCATCTCCTCCCACCCCCAATCCCTCCTAGCATCAGACTCTTTTCCAGTGAGTCAACTCTTTGCATTAGGTGGCCAAAGTATTGCAGTTTCAGCTTTATCATCAGTCCTTCCAATGAACACCCAGGATCGATCTCCCTTAGAATGGACTGGTTGGATCTCCTCGCAGTCCAAGGGACTCTCAAGAGTCTTCTCCAACACCACAGTTCAAAAGCATCAATTCTTCGGCGATCAGTTTTCTTCACAGTCCAACTCTCACATCCATACATGACCACGGGAAAAACCATAGCCTTGACTAGATGGACCTTTGTTGGAAAAGTAATGTCTCTGCTTTTTAATATGCTATCTAGGTTGGTCATAACTGTCCTTCCAAGGAGTAAGCATCTTTTAATTTCCTGGCTGCAATCAGCATCTGCAGTGATTTTAGAGCCCAAAAAAATAAAGTCTGACACTGTTTCCACTGTTTCCCCATCTATTTCCCATGAAGTGATGGGACCAGATGATTACCTGGCTACTATTATGAAGGAAGCTAAGAACTCCATATTTACCAGGGCTAGATGTTACTGGGGAAAAAAGGAAACAGTACATTACATTATTACTTTGGGCTTGATTCTGTTATCTTCTCAACACTGAAGGTGAAAAATAGTAAGGAGAGGATAAATCCAAGAAGCAGAATGCACACCAAAAGTGGAGGTATAGAGGTTGCTGAATTTACTGCTTTTGCTTCAGAATGGAGTGTTAATACATAGTTGAAAGGAAAGGAGGAATTAATATTGCCCATCAAATGAGTAACAATAGGCAAACTCACTGGGGCTCTTGGGGTCAGACAATTTCAGTTATGGCATTTATAAATGTTTTAGTTTCATTGAAACTCTAAGCTTGTCATTGCCTAGCACATTACTTAAATTATTTATGTAATTCATTTCAAAGATACATAATCTGCCTTCTCTGGATTCAGTCACTCTCCTCTTTCAAATATGCATTCAAAAATCACCCACAAGGTAAAGGGCATCCTAACAGTCATCTCAAATTCCCACAAGTACTTATTTTCCTCTCAGCTCATTTCTGCACCTGATCCCACAGACAAATTTAACCTGCTTCACCCCCTGTACCTGTACAGATAAATATGTCTATAAAAGAGCCCCTGACTACACAGTCACTTTGAATAAAAAACCACAGCTCAAGATGAACCCTTAATGTTGTCCAGAAATCCTACTAAGCTTCTCTAAGCCATTCACTTTCCCACTCCATTTGATAATAATCCACACCCCTTCTCTTATCTCAAACACTTTCTATTACATCTTCACTCCCAGTAGGAAGCTAGTGACCGTGCTTTCTTCCACACTGAGAAAATGAGAGCCCTCAGAAGAAAATTCCCACAGACTCCACCATCTGCTCACATGTGCACTCACATACTCAGCCCTTTTCTGTTTCCATTAATAAATGATTGATGCAACTATCTAAAGTCAAACCTTTCATTTCTGCGCTAGATTTCCTTGACTCTCTCCTGTGCTATAAGAGTTTTATCTTCTACTGAATCATTCCTCTCAGTATACCCAAAAACAGTCTTCTTGACTCTACTATCCCTGCCACCTATATGTCCATATCTCAATCCAGAGTACTTTAGGACTCAGTCCTTAATATTCTCCCAAAGGAGGATTTACAATAAACCTACTGAAGTATAATCTTAGCTTCAGTGACCCTCTTTTGTGTGAGTACATTTCACAATACTATGAGGGCTCTAAGAAAATTTTTACATATTTTAACTGCAGTTGGTTAAGACTATTTTTTTTCCCACTTATACTTCTTTTCTTTCACATGTTTGTCAGGTGCTGCGTAAGTAGTAGCAATCATTTTGGGGATGTGGCCAAAAATAAAAATACTTTTACGTGGTTTGTAGTCATTTTCATTTATAGTTAAGCTAATGCTAGCTACCTCATAGAGGAGTGGGCTTCTAAGAGTACTTCGCAATCACTCGTGTGCCAGAGTGCCCTGCAATACGAATGTGTTTCAAGGCACCTGAGGCTCTGCAGTTGGTGAAAGGGAAACAAAGTTTAGAACAGTGGATATAAAAATTAGTCAATGGGAAATTCTTCCAATCTTCAAACATGCAAAATTAATGCCTAATAAAAATGGAAGTACTCACTCAACAGGAATATACACAGCACTTCAGCATATCAATTATAAATGAATCTTTGTATGGGAATAATATGCAATCAAATGTATTAGAATTCTTGTGTTTATAGGGTATAGCCTATATCAGTGTTACAATAAAGCCATATGTCTTGGGCAATCAAAAGCAAACTTTGATTCCAGCAATCAAAAAAAAATGTTTGATAAACCCTTTCTATTCCAGTGGAAACATATTTAAATTACAGCTGTAGGAAATGGCATTAAGGATAAGCAGCCAAAAATAGTTGGGAAAAGGTTTGAATGGCTTGTCAGCTCGTAAATTAATTTTTTAAAAAACTGTTACTTTCACAGACTTTGTAATATTTTTATATTTCTCAGCTTTTTAGTGTGCAATTTATTTTTAGCCTAAATAATTATTTATTATTTTACCTAATTTTTTACTCATAATTTTTTATTGTGTTTCTTCAAAAAGTCACCCACATGGATCCATCCTTGCTACTTCTTTTTTTTATCTACACTCATTCCCTTGGGGATCTCACTCAGTATCTTGGCTTTAAATCGCATGTCAGCACTTAAGACTCACAGACTTCTGTCTCCTGCCCAAACCCCTCTTTTAAGTTCCAGATCCTAATGGATGTCTATTGCATCCTATATTCAACATGTCTAAAACCAAACTCCTTTCTAATATCAAAACTACTTCTCTTGACAGTCTTTCCTGAGTCATCTATTGATAACTGCATTTTCCCTCTTGTTTATGCCAAAACTTTAGTGTTACCCTTGATTCCTTTCTCTGATAGTCCACAGTCTACTCTATTAGCTCTACCTTCAAAGTATATCAGAATCTGAGCTATACCCAGTCACTTTTTACCCCTTTCGTAATTTCCACTTAGGTCCAAGCCACCATCATTTCTTGTCTGGATAACAATAGTTCCATGAGATCCAATGTTTCTACTGTTGTTCACCCCATTCTCCCCAACCCTCACACACACACATCATAAGTCAACTGTTCTGGCTCCTCAAGACAATCAGAATGAAAGGAAAAGTCCCTACAATGACCACAAAGCCATATATCATTTGTTCTCCCTCCTATGTCTCTGGCATTATCACTTACTACTCTCTCCCTCACTATCTTTGCTCCAGGCACACAAATTTTCTCTTTCTCAAATACCCAATCCTAATCCTGGAGAGCCTTTGATCTGACAATTTTCTTGGTGTAAAATATCAGATATTCTCAGATATCTCCTAAGATATCTCCTTGACTAAACCTCTCACCTCCTTCTAATGTCACCTTCTCAGTAAGACCTAACCTTGACCACTCTGCATAAATTTCAACACATTCCTCTTATATTACTAATACTCCTAACCCTGCTTTGTATGCTATTATTTCCAAAGCATGTAAGAGCACTTTCTCACATATTATATAATTTCCTTATTTATTATTATGTTATCATTTATCATCTGTATCTGCAATACACACACACTTCCACACACCTGACTACTAATTTTGCTCTTCTCAAAAGATAAACAAAATATTATAAAGAGTTTAAATTCAAGACAGAAAAAAAGCTATACTAATAAAATATTAATAAAAATTTGATTGAAAACATAAAAAAAAATGGAATTTAAATAAATACAGGAACCAAAAGGAGCAAAGTGACCATTATCTTCATTGCTTTAAATTAAAAATAAACAAGTATCAGCAAGCAGCAAGTCAATTCACTTTACAGAATATTAGAATCCCAGGAAAAGGAAGTGTCTAGTGTCCCTTATTATACAGTGGAAATGAGAAATAGATTTAAGGTATGAGATCTGATAGATAGAGTGCCTGATGAACTATGGATGGAGGTTCGTGACACTGTACAGGAGACAGGGATCAAGACCATCCCCATGGAAAAGAAATGCAAAAAAGCAAAAGGTCTGTCTGGGGAGGCCTTACAAATCACTGTGAAGAGAAGCAAAAAGCAAAGGAGAAAAGGAAAGATATAAGCATCTGAATGCAGAGTTCCAAAGAATAGCAAGGAGAGATAAGAAAGCCTTCCTCAGCAATCAATGCAAAGAAATAGAGGAAAACAACAGGATAGAGATCTCCTCAGGAAAATTAGAGATACCAAGGGAAAATTTCATGCAAAGATGGGCTCGATAAAGGACAGAAATGGTATGGACCTAACAGAAGCAGAAGATATTAAGAAAAGGTGGCAAGAATACACAGAAGAACTGTACAAAAAAGATCTTCATGATCAAGATATTCACGATAGTGTAATCACTGACCTAGAGCCAGACATCTTGGAATGTGAAGTCAAGTGGGCCTTAGAAAGCATCACTATGAACAAAGCTAGTGGAGGTGATGGAATTCCAGTTGAGCTATTTCAAATTGTGAAAGATGATGCTGTGAAAGCTGCACTCAATATGCCAGCAAATTTGGAAAACTCAGCAGTGGCCACAGGACTGGAAAAGGTCAGTTTTCATTCCAATCCCAAAGAAAGGCAATGCCAAAGAATGCTCAAACTACCACACAATTGCACTCATCTCACACTCTAGTAGTCATGCTCAAAATTCTCCAAGCCAGGCTTCAGCAATACGTGAACCGTGAACTTCCAGATGTTCAAGCTGGTTTTAGAAAAGGCAGAGGAAACAGAGATCAAATTGCCAACATCCGCTGGATCATGGAAAAAGCGAGACTTCCAAAAAAACACCTATTTCTGGTTTATTGACTATGCCAAAGCCTTGACTGTGTGGATCACAATAAACTGTAGAAAATTCTGAGAGAGATGGGAATACCAGACCACTTGACCTGCCTCTTCAGAAACCTGTACACAGGTCAGGAAGCAACAGTTAGAACTGGACATGGAACAAGAGACTGGTTCCAAATAGGAAAAGGAGTACGTCAAGGCTATATATTGTCACCCTGTTTATTTAACTTATATGCAGAGTACATCATGAGGAACGCTGAGCTGGAAGAAGCGCAAGCTGGAATCAAGATTGCCAGGAGAAATATCAATAACCTCAGATATGCAGATGACACCACCCTATGAAAGTGAAAGTGAAGAGGAACTAAAATGCCTCTTGATGAAAGTGAAAGAAGAGAGTGAAAAAGTTGGCTTGAAACTAAACATCAGAAAACTAAGATCATGGTATCTGGTCCCATCATTTCATGGGAAATAGATGGAGAAACAGTGGAAACAGTGTCAGACTTTATTTGTTGAGGCTCCAAAATCACTGCAGATGGTGATTGCAGCCATGAAATTAAAAGATGCTTACTCCTTGGAAGGACAGTTATGACCAACCTAGATAGCATATTAAAAAGCAGAGACATTACTTTGCCAACAAAGGTCCATCTAGTCAAGGCTATGGTTTTCCCAGTGGTCATGTATGGATGTGAGAGTTGGACTGTGAAGAAAGCTGAGCACCGAAGAATCGATGCTTTTGAACTGCGGTGTTGAAGACTCTTAAGAGTCCCTTGGACTGCAAGGAGATCCAATCAGTCCATTCTAAAGGAGATCAGTCCTGGGTGTTCATTGGAAGGACTGATACTGAAGCTGAAACTCCAGTACTTTGGCTACCTCATGTGACACGTTGACTCACTGGAAAAGACTCTGATGCTGGAAGGGATTGGGGGCATGAGGAGAAGGGGACGACAGAGAGTGAGATGGCTGGATGGCATCACCGACTTGATGGACATGAGTCTGAGTGAACTCCAGGAGTTGGTGATGGACAGGGAGGCCTGGAGTGCTGTGACTCATAGGGTCACTAAGAGTCGCACATGACTGAGCGACTGAACTGAACTGAACTGAAATGAAGTGTCCCTAAATGCAAGTTTTGACTTAAGACTAAGAGAGTTGATTGAAAATCTTTATAAATAACAACAGTCCCCATGCTCTCCTCTCATTATGAAATTAGTTCAGTTCAGTTCAATCACTTGGTCGTGTCTGACTCTTTGTGCCCCCACGGACTGCAGCACGTCAGACTTCCCTGTCCATCACCAACTCCTGTAATTTGTTCAAATTCATGTCCATCGAGTTGGTGATTCCATTCAAACATCTCATCCTCTGTCATCCCCTTCTCCTGCCAATCTTTCCCAGCATCAGGGTCTTTCCTAATGATTCAGCTCTTCACATCAGGTGGCCAAAGTATTGGAGTTTCAACTTCAGCATCAGTCCTTCCAATGAATATTCAGGACTCATTTCCTTTAGGATTGACTGGGATGATCTCCTTGCAGTCCAAAGGACTCTCAGGAGTCTTCCCCAACACCACAGTTCAAAAGCATCAATTCTTCAGCACTCAGTTTTCTTTACAGTTCAACTCTCACATCCATACATGACTTCTGGAAAAACATAGCTTTGACTAGATGGACCTTTGTCGGCAATGTCTCTGATTTTTAATATGCTGTCTAGCTTTTTTGGTCATAGCTTTTCTTCCAAGGAGAATGTGTCTTTTAATTTTATGGCTGCAGTCACCATTGGCAGTGATTTTTGAACCCCCAAAAATAAAGTCTCTCACTGTTTCCATTGTTTCCCCATCTATTTGCCATGAAGGGATGGGATCGGATGCCATTTAGTTTTCTGAACGTTGAGTTTTAAGCCAACTTTTTCGCTCTCCTCTTTCACTTTCATCAAGAGGCTCATTAGTTCTTTACTTTCTGCCATAAGGGTGGTGTCATCTGTGTATCTGAGGTTATTAATATTTCTCCCAGTTTGATATTATGAAATGTCAATTAACAATTCTAGTGTCACCCCACTCTCTCACGCAGAAGATAGATGGTATACTCTATGGAGACAGTACCCAGTGAGAATCTGGATACAAAAGAAGCCAAAGCTGAAGGATGAAATGAATTGTAATAAAGACCAAGGGATAAATACAAAACTCTGCAAACTAAATAATGAGATGCTCAGCACTCAGAATGATATCATCCAGGCTTATACCCATCTGTTTCCATACTTACAGTGACTGATTAAAAAATCCCCTGGGGTGTCTGGAGAGACCAATGGGGTGGATGTGGAGGGAGACCTATTTTTGTTTAGTCGCTTCAGTTGTGTCCAACTCTGGTGACCCCATGCACTGTAGCCCACCAGTCTCCTCTGTCCATGGGATTCTCCAGGTAAGAATACTGGAGTGGGTTGTCATTTCTTTCTCCAGAGGGAGACCTATAGACTTATTGTTAAGTATCCTGAAATAAAATAGCAATGTCCTCATCCTATAATTTACAGTGAAATCTAGCCTGTCACACTGTGTACACAGAGCTGTTTGTTGTGCCTCATTCTTTTTTTTTAATTGAGCTTTGCTTACTGAGCCTCACAGTAATTGCATTTTTACAAATTGATATTGCTTTGACTCATAAAATTATGAATGGATGACAAAGGATCACCAAGAAATTGAGGAAAACCTCTTTCAAGAAGAGACCTAAGAAAAGGGACCAAAATAAACACATATTCTAAACGAAGTTAAAGTAAATAGAAACAATATATGCAAGCAGCAGAAAACATTTTTTAAAGTTAGTCTATAATTGATAATGTCAAGGAAATTTTAACTACTGAATAAGGAAAAAAATTACAGAATACTATTTGGTACAGTAGTATTCTGGGAAAAAAACTGCTTAGGAAAAGAAACCAGAAAGGTTGCCAGAGAGAAGGGAAGTGAGGGGTTGGGTGAAATAGGTGAAAAGGATTAAGCGGTACAAATTTCCAGTTATAAACTAAATAAGTCATGGGGATGTTATACACAGAATAACAAATATGTTCAATAATACTTCAATAACTTTTATGGGGACAGATGGTTACTAGACTTACCATGGTGAGTACTTTGTAATGTATGTAAATATTAAATCACTATGTTGTACACCTGAAACTGACATAGTATTGTCCAACTATACTTCAATTAAAATAAATATGTAACATACAAATATGCACATGTAATAAATACAAAAATATTTAGCCCTTGGGCTGTTATTTAAAAATATAATCACAAACTTGGAAGATTAAGAAAATTTCACTGAATGCAGAGGAAAAGAGAATATGAGGTGAAAAATATGTAAAAAAGAAAAGAAGAAAGGGAAATGATCAGGCTGGGAGATCCCCAATCCAAATAATTAGTGCTGCAGAAAATCAGAATAGAGGGTTAGGTAATATCAAATAAATAATGTAAAACGATTCAACAGAGCTAAGGAACATGTGTTTCCAAAATAAAAGAGCCATGAAGGAGTCCACACAACAAATAAAATGGGAAAAAAAGAATGGGTCAAGATCTTAAAATTTCAGAATCATAAAGATAGAAAAAATTTTAAAGTTCTCAGAAAGGAAAAATATGGTATAATGCACCAAGAAACAGGAACTAATAATTATTCAAGCTTCTTAACTGTAACACTTGATGCTAGATGACATTAGAACAGGACTTTTGGAATTATCTTTTGGAGCTATCCTTGATGGCTTAAACGGTAAAGTATCTGCCTGCAATGCAGGAGACCTAGATCTGATCCTTGGATCAAGAAGACCCCTGGAGAAGGAAATGGCAACCCAATCCAATATTCTTACCTGGAGAATTCCAGGCACAGAGGAGCCTGGCTGGTTACAGTCCATGGGGTTTCAAAGAGCTCAGACAGAACTGAGTGACTAACACTTTCACTTTTTTGGAATTAAAAAAACAACTGTTTATAACCTGTAATTCTATGGGCAGGTCTGATTTGCACACAGAATAAAAGTATATTCAGATTCACACTCTCTCTGAAAACCCTTGAAGAATATGTATCAAGATAAAATAATCAATCATTCCACCTTCACCCTCTCCCACAGAGTCCCAAAGACTGTTCTAAATGCCTATGTCTCTTTTGCAGTCTCTTATACAGGGTTCAGGTTACCATTTTTCTAAATTCCATATATATGCGTTAATATACAGTATTGATGTTCTTCTTTCTGGCTTACTTCACTCTGTATAATTGGCTCCAATTTCATGATTGGGGAGAATGGAATTGTAGCATGTATATTATCATAAGTGACCAGTCCAGGTTCGACGCATAAATTTTCCTCTGTTCAAAAAAAAAAAAATAAAATAAAATAAAAAAAAAAAAGATAAAATAATCAAGTAAAAAAGGAGAAGAAACAGGATTCAGGATATAAAAGGAAAAGAAGAACTAAAACTCTGTTTGCAGATGACATGATCCTCTACAAAGAAAACCCTAAAGACACCACCAGAAAATTACTAGAACTGGAAAAGAGTCTGATGCTGGGAAGGATTGGGGGTGGGAGGAGACAGGGACGACAGAGAATGAGATGGCTGGATGGCATCACCAACTCGATGGACATGAGTTTGAGTGAACTCTGGGAGTTGGTGATGGACAGGGAGGCCTGGCGTGCTGTGATTCATGGGGTCGCAAAGAGTCTACACGAGCGACTGAACTGAACTGAACTGAATTGAACTGAATCAATGAATATAGTAAAGTTGCAAATAGGAAAAGGAGTATGTCAAGGTTGTATATTGTCACCCTGCTTATTTAACTTATATGCAGAGTACATCATGAGGAACGCTGGGCTGGAAGAAGCACAAGCTGGAATCAAGATTGCCAGGAGAAATATCAATGCAGATGACACCACCCTTATGGCAGAAAGTGAAGAGGAACTAAAAAGCCTCTTGAGGAAAGTGAAAGAGGAGAGTGAAAAGGTTGGCTTGAAGCTCAACATTCAGAAAATGAAGATCATGGCATCTGGTCCCATCACTTCATGGGAAATAGATGGGGAAACAGTGGAAACAATGTCAGACTTTATTTTGGGGGGCTCCAAAATCACTGCAGATGCTGATTGCAGCCAGGAAATTAAAAGACGCTTACTCCTTGGAAGGAAAGTTATAACCAACCTAGATAGCATATTAAAAAGCAGAGACATTACTTTGCCAACAAAGGTCCATCTAGTCAAGGCTATGGTTTTTCCCGTGGTCATGTATGGATGTGAGAGTTGGACTGTGAAGAAAGCTGATCGCCGAAGAATTGATGCTTTTGAAATGAGGTGCTGGAGAAGTCCCTTGGACTGCAAGGAGATCCAACCAGTCCATTCCAAAGGAGATCAATCCTGGGTGTTCATTGGAAGGACTGATGCTAAAGCTGAAACTCCAATACTTTGGCCACCTCATGCGACAAGTTGACTCACTGGAAAAGACTCATGCTGGGAGGGATTGGGGGTGGGAGGAGACGGGGACGATGGAGAGTGAGATGGCTGGATGGCATCACCGACTCGATGGACATGAGTTAGAATGAACTCTGGGAGTTGGTGATGGACAGGGAAGCCTGGCGTGCTGTGATTCATGGGGTCGCAAAGGGTCGGACAAGACTGAGCGACCTAACTGAACTGAACTGAACTGAAAGTTGCAGGATACAAAATTAACACACAGAAATCCCTTGCATTCCTATACACTAACAATGAGTAAACAGAAGGAGAAATTAAGAAAACAATTCCATTCACCATTGTGAAGAAAAGAATAAAATAGGAATAAATCTACTTAAAGAAACAAAAGACCTATATATTTAAAAAACGTAAAAGACTGATGAAAGAAATTAAAGAGGACACAAGTAGATGGAGAATATATCATGCTCATGGATCAGAAGAATCAATATAGTGAAAATGAGTAACTACCCAAAGCAATCTATAGATTCAATGCAATCCCTACCAAGCTACCCATGGTATTTTTCAGAGAACTAGAACAAATAATTTCACAATTTGTATGGAAATACAGAAAACCTTCAATAACCAAAGTGATCTTGAGAAAGAAGAATGGAACTGGAGGAATCAACCTGCCTGACTTCAGGCTCTACTACAAAGCCACAGTCATCAAGACAGTATGGTACTGGCACAAAGACAGAAATATAGATCAGAGGAACAAAATAGAAAGCCCAGAGATAAATCTGCACACCTATGGATACCTTATCTTTGACAAAGGAAGCAAGAATATACAATGGAGAAAAGACAATCTCTTTAAAAAGTGGTGCTGGGAAAACTGGTCAACCACTTATAACAGAATGAAACTAGAACACTTTCTAACACCATACACAAAAATAAACTCGAAATGGATTAAAGATCTAAATATAAGACCAGAAACTATAAAACTCCTAGAGGAAAATAGGCAAAACACTCTCAAACATAAATCATACCAGGATCCTCTATGACCTACCTCCCAAAGTAATGGAAATAAAAGCAAAAATAAACAAATGGGACCTAATTAAACTTAAAAGCTTTTGCACAATGAAGGAAACTATTTGCAAGGTGAAAAGATAGCCTTCAGAATGGGAGAAAATAATAGCAAACAAAGAAACTGACAAAGAATTAATCTCAAAAATATACAAGCAGCTCATGCAGCTCAGGTCCAGAAAAATAAATGATCCAATTGAAAAATGGGCCAAAGAACTAAACAGACATTTCTCCAAAGACATACAGATGGCTGACAAACACATGAAAAGAAGCTCAAAGGCACTCATTATCAGAGAACTGCAAATCAAAATCACAATGAGGTACCATCTCATGCTGGTCAGAATGGCTGCTATCAAAAAGTCTACAAACAGTAAATGCTGGAGAGGGTGCAGAGAAAAGAGAACCCTCTTACACTGTAGGTGGGAATGCAAACTAGTACAGCCACTATGGAGAAAAGTGTGCAAATTCCATAAAAAACTGGAAATAGAACTGCCATATGACCCAGCAATCCCACTGCTGGGCAATACACACAAGGAAACCAGAATTGAAAGAGACATGTGTGCCCCAATGTTCATCGCAGTACTGTTTACAATAGCTAGGACACTGAAGCAACCTAGATATCCACTGGCAGACAAATGGATAAGAAAACAGTGGTACATATACACAATGAAATATTACTCAGCCATTAAAAAGAATGCATTTGAATCAGTTCTAATGAGGTGGATGAAACTGGGGCCTATTATACAGAGTGAAGTCATTCAGGAACCAATACAGTGTATATGCATATATATGGAATTTAGAAAGATGGTAATGATGACCCTATATGCGAGATAGCAAAAAAGACACAGATGTAAAGAACAGACTTTTGGACTCTGTGGAAGAAGGTGAGGGTGGGATGATTTGAGAGAATAGCATTGGAACATGTATATTACCATATGTGAAATAGATCACCAGTTCAGGTTCGATGCATGAGACAGGGCACTTAGGGCCAGTGCACTGGGATGACCCTGAGGGATGGGATGGGGAGGGAGGTGGGAGAGGGATTCAGGATGGGGGACACATGTACACCCATGGCTGATTCATGTGAATGTATGGCAAAAACCACCACAGTATTGTAAAGTAATTAGCCTCAATTAAAATAAATAAATAGCTGAAAAAAAAAGAGAGAGAGGGAGATCCCAAATAGGAGAGGGATAAAGGTAAGTCACAGTGTAAGTCTTAAATTGACAAATGAGTAGCAAATCTTAAGTAACTTCTTCATCCCCAATAACTAGGTATTACAAATTCTATTCAATTATCTATGTGTCATCTATACAACTTTTAAAATTCCTTTTTTATTTTAATTTCTAACTTAACTATTATTTTTAAAATATGATCTACACAGTCTAGTTCTTTTTTGTTTCATGACTGTGTATGATCAGTTTTTGTAAATGACCCATACTGTGCTATGCTCAGTTGCTCAGTCAGGTTGCAAAGAGTCAGACATGACTGAGTGACTTAGCACAGCACAGCATGGGTCATTTTCAAAAAGTGACCATGTACAGTCATGAAACAAAAAAGAACTGGACTATGTAGATCATATTTTTTCTTAAATAATAATTAAGTTATAAATAAAAAGCAAAAGGAATCTTTAAAGTTGTGTACAGATTTTGAACATACTGCTAAATAACTCACAAGTTAAAAAGGAGTACTAAAGTCAACATTACAATGGGAATTATACAAACTTAGAATGGTCAAAGTTGGACAAAGAATAAGAAAATGAAAAAATTGAAGGTCTAAAATAATAAAGATGAATCAGAAATAAAAATTAGAAGAGAATGAAAATAATTACACTGTAATTCTTACCACTTTCACTCAACATTTTTGTGGAGGGTCTAGCCAGTGCAATCAGGTAAGAAAAAAGAAAAAAACACAAGGAAAAGATAGAATAAGCAAAACTGCTGCTGTTTGTTCATAGTTTAAATGTGTACGTAGAAAAAGAAAATAATATACATATGAGTTTTTAGAATTGAGCTTAGTAAATTGACTGGATATAGAAATACAACTGACTTTTTACAGTGGTATAATATTCAGTTAAAAAGAACATAATTTTTTATTGTATTTATACTAGCATTTATAATAGCAAATGAGAATGAGGTGCCACAAAATAAATCTAATGAAAAGTTCTCTAGTTTTTCAATAGAAAAAAAAATAAATATATTGATAAAAATACTAATAAAATCTAAATAAAAGAATAGACATACCATATGAAAAAGACACTGTCATAAAGATGTCAATTCTCCTTAAATTGATGCACAGGTAATCTAATAAATTCTGAATTCTTTTATTCAGGAAACTCAACAAATTCACTTCTTAAACTTAAAAAAAATTTTTTTTTGAAACAGTAATAGATTCTTGTACAATTGTAAGAAAATGAATAGATTACATGTACCCTTTCTTTACCCAAATGGCAGCATTCTCCAAATGGCAGCATTGTATAAAATTCTAGTATTAAATAGAACCAGAATATGAACACTGACAAAGTAAAGATACAGAGCAATTCCATCACCACAGGTATCTTCATGTTGTCATTTTATTGCCACATACAACCCACTCTCCTGTTTTTACCATTTGTCAACCAATGATTCCTTCTCCATATCTTTTTTTTTCCTTAGGAGATGTTATATAAAGGGAATTATAAAGTGTATAATATTTGAAAGTTGACTTTATTCATTGAGCATAACTCCTTCAAGTTTCACCCAAGTTATTGCATGCATCAGTAGTCTTTTCCTTTTTAATTCTGAATATTCCATGTATTCAGAATGTACTATGGTTCATTCAACCATTTACCTGCTAAAGGATATCTAACTGTTTTTAGCTGGGGGATCTTCTGAATAAAGTTTTTGTGAGGAATCCTGTCAGATTTTTGTATGAATAAAAGTTTGCATAATTCTAGGATAAATGCCCAATGGTACAATTGCTTGTTTATATGGTATTTACCTCTTTAATTTCTTTAGAAACTATAAGATGGTTATTCAGAGTGGCTGCACCATTCTATGTTCCCACAAACAATGTATGAGTGATCCAGTTTCTCTGTATTTTTCTAGCACTTGATGTTGTCACTATTTTTTTTAACCATTCTGATATGGAGTGATATTTCATAATGTTAATTTGTATATATCCAATGACTAACAATGTTGAAATCTTTTCACATGCCTACTCATCATCTGTAACTTCTGTTCACTGAAATGTCTGTTCATGCCTTCTGTCCATTTTACCAACTGGATTTATTTTGTACTTCACCACTGAGTTTTAATACTATTTTCTTACATTTTCTACACATTAGTCATATTTAAAATACATGATGTACAAACATTTTTTCTTAGTCAGTGACTTGTCTTTTCATCTTCGCAACAGTGTCTTTGCAGAGCAAAATTTTAACATTTTGATGAATCCAGTATCGTATTGAATAAAAGTGATGCCAACAATTTATTTTACTATTTATATGCAAAGAGCAAAAAGGCTGTGAATAGGTAGGGCCCTTCCAAAACATAAAAACAAGTTGTAAAGATATGTTGCATCAAATTTCCAAATTGGTTGAATATATTTGTTTCCTGCAGCACCACAACTTCACTTCTAGGTATATACTCTAAAATATCACTTACACCTTACAGAGACATATATAAGAAACTTCATAGAATAATTGCTCCTCAAGGTAAAATATTGGAAGAAATATTATCTGCTGAAGCATTGCTAATGTAACAAATTGTGTGTTTTTGCAGAGTGCAATACTATACATTACAGATAAAGGATGACAGAGAGCTCCATGAAACAATGTGGATAAATTTTGAAAGATAAAAGACAACATACTGGATGATATAACTTTTGAAAATCCAATTAAAGCAAAACTAAACAATACATTTCTTCAATATACATGCGTATGTGGTAAAAACAAGAGAATAATGAACACAGCATTCTGAGTATTAATTACCTTGATTGAGAAGTGGGCATAGAGATAGGATTAAAGAGGCATATGCATAAATAGTATCAAGAGTATGGGTATTGTTGTCCTACTTATGTGAGATGGGGAATACACACATGTTTATTATTCTCCTCTGCAATTAAATACCTTATTTTAATTGTAAGAAATATTTCATAATTTTTTAGAAGAAAATAAAAGATAAGGAATATGCATACCAAACTCATGGCTGTGGTTATTTCTCAGTAGAGCAGGAGGGAAAGAGAATTAGAGGCAATGGTTTAAAGAGACATGATTGATTTATTTAACATGAGGGGAAGAAAATGTAATGAACAAGGAAAATATTCACGAGTACAATTGTGAGGTAGGTGAAGGGAATATAGCATTTTGCCATATCATTCTTTGCAATTTTCCTTTTCTGAATTATTTTTAAGGTAAACTCTTAGATGCCCATCTCCTCTGCATTAAGATTATAATGTCATAGATAAAGAGACAGACAGATAGCAAGATAGACAGATTTCTAGGCAGACAGAGAGATAATAGAATAAGAAGGTGAAGAGTAGCAATACAGATATTTGGTTTCATCCTCTGAGATACACTGAGAGCAGCAACATGATGCATCATAAAGTAGCACTTAACTCTTGGCTGGGTGAGAAGGTAGACAGGGAAACACTTTCGATTTATACCACATCTTTATATAGCATATCATTTTATTACTGCTGAATCACCATAGAATCTCTTTCTGACCACAAAATTAACAGAAGGTGAGCAGTGAAATACATTTTATTTTAGGGTAAGAAATACTATTGAGATGTTTACTAGACATCAGTGACATTATAAGCATTCATTGACTATAAAACACCTAAGGGCTACATCTACACTATAAACACAAAAACATAAAGTAAAATTGAAATCTGCAAAACTCTTAAAAATACCACTTGAATTCTCAAAGGCATAGCAATCAGAAAGTGTGCTTTCAAAGGCTAAGGAAAGAACTTTGCACAATGGAAAGATAAAATCTTCAACTAAACAAGAGCCCGTACAAGTGAGGAAGAGAAATGAAATTGATATGTCAAAGAACTTGAAGAGTGAAATATGGAAACTATCAAAACCAATAGAAGGGGAAATGCATGAGAAGATAAGAAAATCCAATGTGAAAACTGCAGAAAGATTCATTGAAAATGTCAAATACTTCAAGAGAGCTGTACATGCTGTTTCCCTGGAGAGAAAAGACTGCTCCATATCAACAGAAAATTGAGGATTTGTAAATGCACGTGCAGCTTATAGAATGCCATTTAAATATATTGCCATTTTTCCTACACTTCAGAGTTTGGAGCCTAACTAATTGACACTGAGAAACCATTCTACCAGCCCTGAAGCACACTGGGTCTCAAAGATTAACACAAGCTATAAACACTTGAAAGGCTGGGTCAGTGTCTGGTTCATCATTTTTATTTCCCCAGCACTTATTATAGTACTTTGTTCATAATAGGTAGCCAATAAATTTATGATAAAAGTAATACCAATCCTACTAGAGAAAATAGGTCTTTTTTACTACCTCAATAATCAAATGTGATCTAAAGTAAATTAAGTATTTTTGACAGTGAAATAATAAGAAACAGCAAATGCACCATTCCACTGTACCTTGAGAGAATTGTCTAGAGATGGCTTTCTCTAATTATGGTATTGCAAATATTTGTTGTGCTCAGTAAATGAAAGCTTTATCATCAGAGAGTTGGTATGAAATAATAAGAAAAGCTCCTCACTAAGAAAATCAGATCTCTTACACTACTGCTTAGGCGATTTAGTCATGAGATCTTCCACAAATCACTGTACCTCCCTGACCCTAGGGTTTCCCATCCAGAAGATGAGGCTGTTAAACTAGAAATTCCTAAGATCCCTTCCAGCTCTGTCATGTAGCTCTGATGTGAATCCATGAAAAATAAACATAACCTGTGATAGTCTTAGATTGCATTTTATTTAAAATAGCTTTTCTTCCAGGCATGGTTAGAACAAACAAACAAACAGGAAATACAATTTCCTAGAACCGCTTAGCAAGGCTTTCTAACTTAGGTAGTGATATACTACAAGCACCAACACAGCCATAGAACTTGGTAAAGGCAAAATTGCTGCCTCCCAAATTACTGTGCATGGAAATACCCATTAGGGAATAATGGGGTTCAAACCTATGGGACAGCATCAAGGCAGAGTCGATAGAATAGCAGCACTGCACTGTGGTTGTTCTTCCACAAACAGACTTGCATGCCTGGCAGCACAAGGAAGGCAATGGAAATGAAAAATCAATAACCTCTGCTAGTTAGTGCCTGTCCCACCCCCACTTCCATCCTATGGAAAGCACAGCCTCAATGCAGGCCTATGGTTTGAAGCAATTGACTCTTTTATGACAGGGTAACAATTCCCTCTCCTTATAAGATGTACTATGGTCAGTTTTTCTTAAAAGATGCTAAAAAGATCAAGGAAAATAGACAACAAAACCAAAATGGTGTTAACTGAAATGAATGTGGAAAAGCAAAAAGACTTGGGTAGCCCTTGTGATTTGGAAGTGCATATAAATTTAACATCTCTGCATCTACAGAAATTTATAAGCTTCCATGGATTTCACCATTCCAAACTGCCTTTGCTAAATCATAAGCAGCTCCACAATATAAGAATTATAAGAGGTATATATAACATGAACCCTTGCTATAAAGGATAGTGGCTTCTTTTTTATGCTAATAGTACATGCTTTACAAGAATCACAGCACACAAAAGGTATCTTCTGGAATAAACAATCCATTTCTGTGTAACTCAAAGTTCTGTACAGTAAATGAAGACTCTAGAGTCCAGAATTTATTTTTTAACTTTGGTCATTAACTTTTTCTCTTACATGTCTGATTAGGTTTAATGAGTTAGCTAAGTTAATGAAGTGTGATGTCCCATTAAATATATCAACTGACAACAATTAATTCCTCAGAGCATGCTCTCTGTTGATTGACTATATTTATCAGTGTAGTAGAATTTAAGTGATGTAAATTTCTTAGCAGAAAATAGGAGTAGCAAACTCTGAGAGTTTAATTCAAAGAAAATGATTATTTTCTATCAGTGAAATTTGTTCATCAGTTCAGTTAATATGCCTGTTGTCAACAAATTAATGAACACTTCACAAAAACAAGTTATCAGTCAATGAAACAGTGTCCTCTCTCATTGAAAGCCTTAACTAGGAGCCCTTAATTGTGTAGAGTACCTCTATGTAGTTGCATTAGATCTAAGCAGTACATCTAGTACAGCATTGTGCTACATCTACATAAGAAGCAGTGTGAAGTTTAGAGGCTTAGAAAGAGAGCCCAGAAATGTAGAGAAAATGTAAGCGCCTTTGAATTTAAGGAAATCCCCAAATCCCTTTATTCATTTTTGGTAATAGCCCTAGTTTTCCCAAAACACCTGTCACAGGTACCCTGAAAACTTTCTCACAAATTGCCTCAGTAATAATGGACCGTCACAGACTTCTTACATGATCCTGATAGAAACAGTACAGGATTTCTCAGGAGATTAAAATCCAGTCAAATCACCTCAGTGAGTGAAATTAAACAAGCTGGGAAGATCTAGATGGAAAAAGAGCAAACAACTGTTTAAATATAAATAGCTTGATAATAAGCAAAATGACAAAAGAATTCAAAGTTATCATTTGTAAAATACACCTCTAGTTAGAAGATCCTAAATAATCCAGATTACTGGAAACATTACCTTAGATATGGAAAGAAAGTAGTCAGTGGATGCAAGCCTTCACTATGGATGATAATGAGAAAACTCTCATTTCCCTGAATACTTCACAACAGTTCTCTCAGGTTGATATATCTGGGAAGACTGAAGAACATTTACCCATATATATACTCACTAAATGAACAGAGCAACACAGAGCCCAGTTTGTCCTTGGGACATGGATTTGTAGGGTCTTTCTAAATAACAGAATAACCTTTCTTGGTTCTTATATATTACTAAAGAGGTGAGTGTCCTTAATAGAAAAAAACTGTGTATTCAATCAAGTAGATGTTAAATGTTGCAGGCTTATCAAAGGGGCATCCTTCAATCTTGTTCATTTAACCAGTCCATGAATAGAAGCAGCATTTGTTAGCTACAGTTGGCTGGTGTCAATGGTATGCTTTTGGTTGTTTGTTTTTATGGTGCCTAAACCACGACATAAAAGCTAATGATTGGTGACGGTCATTTTACATACTCAAGTAAAATATTCGACAAATGCATTAATTGAATCAAGCCCACCACATCCCATCCATAACCTTCAAGTTAGTATAAAAAATTTTCATGACTACCAGAGCGAAAAATAATAAACTTACAAAGGTCAAAAGCATACTTTGGCTCTTCTATTTCTTCATGAGAATAATTGTTGACTCCTGACAGTAGATGAAAGCAAAATATTTCCAATTAAAATAAGTGAGAATCATTAGCTAGGCCAGCCATTGAAACTAATAGGTACTTGCTCATCTAAAGGGCCTGAAGTGTTTAGTGGATTCCTCTTTCATTACCCAAGATGCTTTCCATTGCAATTTAGTTCATATGCATTGGCAATTTCTGTAACTGCCATAGCATAGCATTGGGTCAGCACATGGCAAAGGAGAAAAGCAAAGAAGTCCAGCTCTATCTATAATACTTTCCATTTGTTTCTTCCCCTTCTTCTTCTCAAAGATTAGATCCATCTACTTGTATCTCCCTTCAATATTTCTCATTTCAGAAAAGCAGAAAGAAGATGACTAAACATGGATTTAAGTATAAAGTATTCTCAGGGACTTTTTATGAATTAATTATTTTCCTGTCTGCCAAACAAAACTGTTTTAACTAAGTAGGATAAATTCTCTGTTTAGTATGGGCATTCATCATTGCACAGTTCTTGCTGTCATTTAAATAATTCTATTTCAAAGTATCAGTTTTTGGATACTTAAATAAATAATAAGTAAGTAAAATATTATATTGGGCTTCCCTGGTGGCTTAATGGTAAAGAATTACCTGCCAATGCAGGATATATGGGTTTAATTCCTAGGTCAGGAAGATACCCTGAAGAAGGAAAGGGCAACCCACTCCAGTATTCTTGCTTGGGAAATCCCACTGTCAGAGGAACCTGGCAGAATACAGTCCATGAGGTTGGACAGAGAGTTGGACTTGACTTAGTGACTAAACAACAAAATGTTATATTCAGTTCAGTTCAGTTCAGTCACTCAGTCGTGTCCAACTCTCCGCGACCCCATGAATCACAGCATGCCAGGCCTCCCTGTCCATCACTAACTCCTGGAGTTCACTCAAACTCATGTCCATCGAGGCGGTGATGTCATCCAGCCATCTCATTATCTGTTGTCCCCTTCTCCTCCCGCCCCCAACTTTTCCCAGCATCAGAGTCTTTTCCAGTGAGTCAACTCGACGCATGAGGTGGCCAAAGTATTGCAGTTTCAGCTTTAGCATCAGTCCTTCCAATGAACACCCAGGATTGATCTCCTTTAGAATGGACTGGTTGGATCTCCTTGCAGTCCAAGGGACTCTCAAGAGTCTTCTCCAACACCACAGTTCAAAAGTATCAATTCTTCAGCGATCAGCTTTCTTCACAGTCCAACTCTCACATCCATACATGACCACTGGAAAAACCACAGCCTTGACTAGACAGACCTTTGTTGGCAAAGTAATGTCTCTGCTTTTTAATATACTATCAAGGTTGCTCCTAACTTTCCTTCCAAGGAGTAAGCGTCTTTTAATTTCATGGCTGCAATCAGCATCTGCAGTGATTTTGGAGCCCCAACAAATAAAGTCTGACACTGTTTCCACTGTTTTTCCATCTATTTCCCATGAAGTGATGGGACCAGATGCCATGATCTTTGTTTTCTGAATGTTGAGCTTCAAGCCAACCTTTTCACTCTCCTCTTTCACTTTCATCAAGAGGCTTTTGAGTTCCTCTTCACTTTCACTTTCATAAGGGTGGTTTCATCTGCATATCTGGGGTTATTGATATTTCTCCCGGCAATCCTGATTCCAGCTTGTGCTTCTTCCAGCCCAGCGTTCCTCGTGATGTACTCTGCATATAAGTTAAATAATCAGGGTGACAATATACAGCCTTGACGTACTCCTTTTCCTATTTGGAACCAGTCTGTTGTTCCATGTACAGTTCTGACTGTGGTTTCCTGACCTGCATACAGGTTTCTCAAGAGGCAGGTCAGGTGGTCTGGGATTCCCATCTCTTTCAGAATTTTCCACAGTTTATTGTGATCCACACAGTCAAAGGCTTTGGCATAGTCAATGACGCAGAAATAGATGTTTTTCTGGAACTCTCTTGCTTTCTCCATCATCCATCGGATGTTGACAATTTGATCTCTGGTGCCTCTGCCTTTTCTAAAACCTGCTTGAACATCTGGGAGTTCACGGTTCACATATTGTTATATTAATCCTCCTTAATTAATCTTTCTTAATATAACCAGCTCCATGTTAGTATTTTCTGTCCAGTCCAAATGTCTTCCAAAGTGTAGATTAAACATCACTTTAAACATCAGAATCACCTGGAGGTAAGGAACAGATAAACACAGATTCCTGGGCCAACACTGACTGAATCAGAATGTCTTAGAGAGGACCAAGGAATTTTCATTGTTAATAAACATCCCTAGTCATCCTTAGGCGCTAAAATCTGAGATTAATTGTCATATCAATAAACCCTTACTTTCTCTCTTAAAAAAAAAAAAAACTCTTCATGAACTATCACCACAAAGGAGGGAACAGATGATAAAAACATTTCATAAAATTAAAAATGTACAAAAGTGGTTAGTTGAATAAAATATGCTGAGTTCCTACAATTTCACACTGTACCTTGTATTTACTCTCAAGTGTAGCACTCACCAAAATATATTTGATATATCAATTTTTCCTACTTTACTATAGTGTATTAAAGAGTAGTATCAGTGTCTTACTTTATTTTCCTAGTCTCAAGAACAGTGTTAATTATACTACTGAAATGAAGGAATAAAAGAATAAATATTGTGTCTATTAAGTAAGCTTATTCAGATATATGAGTTACTTAGAGACGCTCCACTTAAAGTTGCCTGAAGAGTAACACATTATATTTCATTCCATCTAAGATGCCACTGATTATAAGACACACTATTATTTTATATACTACCAAGAAAAAAACTTCAGAAAATAAATGGAATATCATCATTGATATTGGTTGTAAGATAAAACCCAATTTTAAGGATAATAAAAATGTGAAAAAGTGTGTGTCTTAGTATCAGTAAAATAGGGGACTTATTATATGGCACCCAGAAAGAGTAAACACACTGCCACAGAAAGTGGTTTTCCTAATAACGTGTATGTGCTTAGTCGCTTCGAGACCAGACATAAATACAGCCATCTCAGCAGGTGCCCAAGAGAATCAACATTGTGCTGTGCTAAGTCACTTCATCATATTCAATTCTTTGAGACCCTATGGACTGTAGCCAGCCAGGCCCCTCTGTCCATGGGATTCTCCAAGCAAGAATACTGGAGCGGGGTTGCCACGCTCTCCTCCAGGGAATCTTCCCAACCCAGGAACTGAATGTGTGTCTCATGTCTCCTGCATTGGTTGGCAGGTTCTTTACCAGTAGTGCCTCTGGGAAGCCCTTTCTTAAAGATATCATCCACTTATTCCTGACTTACCATATTACCATGTAAAGCAAGTAAGGTTCATACTTCATTTCAGGAATTAGTCTGAGAAATTCTATAGAAAGACAGTTTTCCCACTGAACACCGTCCAAAGCGCATGCAACTCACTGTAAAATATGAGTCTCAGCAGACCCTAATAAATGGATCATTCAAATAGGTTGCTTGTCTTTTCACCTAGCGTGCATTTGTTTAGGCCACAGAGCTCTGCAATATGAGACTTAAATTGTATTCAGTGCCTAAATGGGAGTAATAAAAATAAGTGGGTGGGCCAGGGATTGAAGCCATGTATTTAAATGAATTTTAAACCTAATTAGGTGACTAATTGTGCATCAGAACTTAGTTATACAACATGTCATGCCTGGTTAATGATTTATTCTAAAATTCTTCATTCAGATTGCTTTGTTCTCCATTTTCAATGAGTCAAATCACTAAAAGACAGACTTAATTTTGAGAATGTTCTTCTTAATCATTCTCTGTCTATTAAATTTGCAGAAAGTTAGAGACATCAGAAAATAGAACTCAATATTACAAAATGAAAAGTAAGAAACTTTGCTATTCAAAGCCTCCCTAGAGCCTTACATGTAGTATAGAATTGAAGCAGTAAATTCCAGGCTATACTGGCCAAACACAAAGTACTACATTGGTAATAATTAATATTTCAAAACAAAAGGAGAATTGTGTGGGTAAAGCTTCTTGCAGGCCTACATAGCATGGCAGTAAATAAACTCTCCCAATTTTCCTAAATGAAGTTTTGGGAGCAAAGACAATGAAAAATTAAACCAAACACATTTTACTCAGCTAGCCCAACAAAGAGATAAAATTATGGTATCAAAGAAATAAAAAGTAGAAAATCTTTTAGAACTTTCACATGAATCAGACCTTGTAGACAGAGCTTAGGATCTTGGTCTCCTTATCTGCCTTCCTTCCTAAAATTCTGACCTTCCTGGGATGCAGCAGGTAGAAGGGAGGTGGGGGGCGGGTGGGGGGGAGTCAAACACAGGATATGGAGAGGAGCCTTCTCTCTGTCCATTGAGGAAATTAGGAAAGTCTCTTCTCGCTCTTATTCTCCACTATGCTCTCCTCACTTTTTCACTGGCCCCTTGTATCAAACTGCTCCTTTTCTTTACCAGCCTTTCTGCCATCTCCAACCAGTATTCTGCATTCACAAAAGTGTGCAACTTTAGGCAGAAAACTGGATATTACATCTTTATTCCAGCCTTACCCCTGACCTCATTCTGTGACCTTAGGCAAGCTCAGTTCTTCTCTGGTCCCCGCACTTCTGATCTGTACAATGAATATAATATCTATGGCAAGAGTTATCAATAAACATTAAAGAAAATAATGTATGTGGACACCTCATTTTATGCCTGTCGTATATAGTATATATATGTATGTATGTATCTGTATATATATATATATATATATCTTAGCCTGGCGGGTTATAGTCTGTAGGGTTGCAAAGAGTCAGAGAAGACTAAAGCAACTTAGCATGCCAACAAATATGTCTTGAAAGCTTGCTCTGAGCCACTTAGACTTGATTGGTATACAGGTGAGCTAAAGATGGAACAGTGAACCAGAGAGACTTGGTCCCCCTTTCTGAGCCGAGGTCTAATGATGGGACAGAGAACTACACAATCATAATAAATCACACTAGTGCTCTAATAATGAATTACAGGGTGCTTTGTGGGGCATCTGTACTAGTTTAGCAGGTGGCAGAAAAAATTAATAAAAGATATGTAAGAATTAATCAGGCCACCTAGTGGGGAAGATTGTTAAAGGCAGAGAAAGCAGTTGAGTGAAGGCTGTGTTTATGTCAGAAAGTGAAAGATGTGTTTTATGGGATTGACAAGTTTGTGTGCAAGAATATGTATGTGCTCAGATGCATCCAATTCTTTGCAACCTCACGGACTATAGCCCGCCAGGCTCCTCTGGCCATAGGGTTTCCCAGGCACTGGAGTGGGTTGCCATTTCCTTCTCCAGGGGATCTTCTCAACCCAGGGATTGAACCGGGGCCTCTTACATCTCCTGCATTGGCAGGCAGACTGTTTACTACCAGCAACACCTGGGAAGTCCAAGAAGAAAGAGCTCAAATGGAAAAATAAAGACATCTGAAGGAGTTTCAACTTTGTTGTAAGAGCAATAGAAACACATAAAATACCTTTAAATCAAAGAGGGGTATAATCAGAATCAAATTCTAGAATGATCACTTTGCTTTAGTTTGAAAACTGAATTGCAGTGGCAGAAGACAGAAGGTAAAGGTTCCTGCTTGAAGAGTGATGTCATTCCAGAAGGGAGTGAATGCACACATGACCTGGAGTAGGAACAATGAGGGATAACTGAAGATAGATATGTGAAAATGACTGCAGATATAATAAAAAGATAGCTGGTAATTTACTTGGACGTATGTGGAAGAGGGTGGTGGGGAGAGGCAGGGAAGAAGTAAGGAGTGGTAAAATTGAGAAGGCAAGGAGTTAGGTTTCAACAACTGCCTGAATGGTAGGGCCTTTCACTGGGAAACCAGAAAAGGAAAGAAGGAGGAGTTAGCTCAGTTTTAGATATTCTTAGTGTTCCTGGAATTCTTAGACTACCACTCAGGAAGCAGGTGAGTTCACCATGAGGACATGACCTGTTGGTAACTGGCTGGCAGTTGCATATATGGGTGCAGTGGTGAGGAGAGAGTTTTTGAGATGTGTCAACATTATTTTTTAAATATGTTTTATTTATCAACTCATTCTAGATTTTTGCCTAAGATCATTTTTTGAATCTAACAGAGTTCACATTTTCTCAGGTCATTGGGGTCAAAACTGTCAAAACACTGCAGTGTAAGGGCAACGAGGAAAGTTTCTGTTTATCAGCTCTGTTTCCAAGAGACCTATAATTTTTCCAAGGGATGGTTTTCCTGATCTCAGTACGCAAAGACAGCAAACTACATTTGTTGCATAAAGAATTGATTTTGCTCAATGTGCATCATACATCTGCCATTTTCTCGAAACATTTCTCCATGTCAGTAAAACTAAAAAGGCTGCCATAGCAGATTGCCTCAGCTAACATGTAGCAGGCTTTCATCAAATGTGGTCTGAGGGGGAGAAATGAAAAGTGGAGGCTTTCTGTGCTGAGGTGCTGAGAGAGCAAGCTGGGTTCTTGGTATTCTGTGAGAGAAACAAGTTTGTGGCATAACGAGCTTGAGGAAATATTCTGCAAAGAGCTCTTGTGCAAACTGAACAACATAAAAGAGTGTGCGCTGATTAGTGCAGGATTGCAAACAGAACTGGAGCTTTCCTTATTCATTTTCTACTCTGGAAAGCTCTGCTGGGCACTTTATAACCATGGACAATTTATTTGCCAATTGCATCAAGGGCTTAAGAAAATATTTTTCATAAATATCTCAGGAACAGATTTTTTCCCCTGATGTTTGTCCTATCCTTTTGGGTTTAATGAATGCTCTGCTGTTAAAATGCATTTTCTTGCTTCAGTCCATGAGTAGCACTTACATTTAAAACAGGCCTATTTTTCCCTTCCAAGTAAATGATGATGCTATGTTTCAGATGCTCACTAATGATAAAGAGCAACAAAAATATTCCAAATCCAAAAATCATTTCATCTTTCTTCCCATTTGCATCCAATCTCTGGATTTTGCTGCCGTCTTTCTGATGTTTCCACCATCCACCTTGGGAACCATTTCTTTGTACAAATCAACAGTGCATAGCTCATTGGCCATCATCTGAAGTCCATTTGTATACAATAAGTAAGGATCATTATTTCTCTGACAAATACAACTTAACCTTATCTCTACCCTCTACCCTCACTACCTTAAAATATACTTTTGCTGGACAATTTCTGGCAAAAATGATGGGTCAGCATATGTGGAAAATTACAAACTAGTCTTCTTCATACCACTAAAACTCCATGTTGCACTATGCTCCAAATGTGTCTTAATTTAATCTCCTCCTTTCCTCAGAACACAGTTATATGGGTCACTAGAAAAGTGTGTAATTTCAACTCATGTTGAGCACAGAGACTGGGAATTTTATTTTTTTTTTATTTGTTTGTTTTATTGGAGGTAAATTACCTTACATTAATATATTGGTTGGTTTTGCCATACATTGACACGAATCCGCCCCAGGTGTACATGTGTTCCCTTTCTTGAACCCCCCTCCCACCTCCCTCTTCCCCATATCCTCCCTCCAGTTCATCCCCGTGCACCAGCCCCAAGCATCCTGTATCATGCGTCGAACCTGGACTGGTGATTCATTTCACATATGATAACATACATGCTACAATGCCATTCTCCCAAATCATCCCACCTTCACCCTCTCCCACAGAGTCCCAAAGACTGTTCTATATACCTGTCTCTTTTGCAGTCTCATATACAGGGTTAAGGCTACCATCTTTCTAACTTCCATATATATGCGTTAGTATACTATATTGATGTTTTTCTTTCTGGCTTACTTCACTCTGTATAATAGGCTCCAATTTCATCCACCTCATTAGAACTGATTCAAATGCATTCTTTTTAATGGCTGAAAAACACTCCATTGTGTATATGTACCAAAGCTTTCTTATCCATTCGTCTGCAGATGGACATCTAGGTTGCTTCCATGTCCTGGCTATTATAAACAGTGCTGCAATGAACATTGGAGTACATGTGTCTCTTTCTTTTTTTTTTTATACACACATTATATAACAGTTTAATTATAAAGACTTTTTTTTATAGTTAAAAGTATTTTTATTAAAAAAGCACAAATGCAAAGAAATGAACAGAGGAAAATTTATGCGTCGAACCTGGACTGGTCACTTATGATAATATACATGCTACAATTCCATTCTCCCCAATCATTCCACCTTCACCCTCTCCCACAGAGTCCCAAAGACTGTTCTAAATGCCTATGTCTCTTTTGCAGCCTCTTATACAGGGTTCAGGTTACCATTTTTCTAAATTCCATATATATGCGTTAATATACAGTATTGATGTTCTTTTTCTGGCTTACTTCACTCTGTATAATTGGCTCCAATTTCATCCACCTCATTAAAACTGATTCGAATGCATTCTTTTCGATGGCTGAGAAATACTCCATTGTGTATATGTACCAAAGCTTTCTTATCCATTCATCTGCAGATGGACATCTAGGTTGCTTCCATGTCCTGGCTATTATAAACAGTGCTGCAATGAACATTGGAATACATGTGTCTCTTTCAATTCTGGTTTCCTCGGTGTGTATGCCCAGGAGTGCGATCGCTGGATCATATGGTAGTTCTATTTCCAGTTTTCTGAGGAATCTCCACACTGTTCTCCATAGTGGCTGTACTAGTTTGCATTCCCACCAACAGTGTAAGAGGGTTCCCTTCTCTCCACACCCTCTCCAGCATTTATTGCATGTAGACGTTTGGATAGCAGCCATTCTGACTGGTGTGAAATGGTATCTCATTGTGGTTTTGATTTGCATTTCTCTGATGATGAGGGATGTTGAGCATTTTTTCATGTGTTTGTTAGCAATCTTTATGTCTTCTTTGGAGAAATGTCTGTTTAGTTCTTTGGCCCATTTTTTGATTGGGTCACTTAGTTTTCTGGAATTAAGCTGCAGGAGCTGCTTGTATAATTTGGAGATTAATCCTTTATCAGTTGCTTCATTTGCTATTATTTTCTCCCATTCTGAAGGCTGTCTTTTCACCTTGCTTAGAGTTTCCTTTGCTGTGCAGAAGCTTTTGATTTTAATTAGGTCCCATTTGTTTATTTTTGCTTTTATTTCCAATATTCTGGGAGGTGGGTCTTGGAGGATCCTGCTGTGATTCATTTTTTTGGTAATTAATTTATTTTTTATTGGAGGCAAATTATTTTACAATATTATATTGGTTGGTTTTGCCAAACATTGATATGAATTTGCCCCAGGTTTACATAAGTTCCCCCTCCTGAACCCCCCTCCCACCTCCCTCCTCCCTTTATCCTCCCTCTGGGTCATCCCCACATGCCAGGCCTGAGCATCCTATAACATGCATTGACCCTGAACTAGTGATTCGTTTCACATATGACAACATACGTGTTTCAATGCCATTCTCCCAAATCATCCCACCCTCACCTTCTCCCATAGAGTCCCAAAGACTGTTCTATAGATCTGTGTCTCTTTTGCTGTCTCGTATACAGGGTTATCATTTGCATCTTTCTAAATTCCATATATATGTGTTAGTATACTGTATTGGTGTTTTTCTTTCTGGCTTACTTCACTCTGTATAATAGGCTCCAGTTTCATCCACCTCATTAGAACTGATTCAAATGTATTCTTTTTAATGGCTGAATAATACTCCATTGTGTATATGTACCAAAGCTTTCTTATCCATTCGTCTGCAGATGGACATCTAGGTTGCTTCCATGTCCTGGCTATTATAAACAGTGCTGCAATGAGCATTGGAGTACACGTGTCTCTTTCAATTCTGGTTTCCTCGGTGTGTATGCCCAGGAGTGCGATTGCTGGATCATATGGCAGTTCTATTTCCAGTTTTTTGAGGAATCTCCATACTGTTCTCCATAGTGGCTGTACTAGTTTGCATTCCCACCAACAGTGTAAGAGGGTTCCTTTCTCTCCACATCCTCTCCAGCATTTATTGCATGTAGACTTTTGGATAGCAGCCATTCTGACTGGTGTGAAATGGTATCTCATTGTGGTTTTGATTTGCATTTCTCTGATTATGAGGGATGTTGAGCATTTTTTCATGTGTTTGTTAGCCATCTTTATGTCTTCTTTGGAGAAATGTCTGTTTAGTTCTTTGGCCCATTTTTTGATTGGGTCATTTATTTTTCTGGAATTGAGCTGCAGGAGCTGCTTGTATAATTTGGAGATTAAACCTTTATCAGTTGCTTCATTTGCTATTATTTTCTCCCATTCTGAAGGCTGTCTTTTCACCTTACTTATAGTTTCCTTTGCTGTGCAGAAGCTTTTGATTATAATTTGGTCCCATTTGTTTATTTTTGCTTTTATTTCCAATATTCTGGGAGGTGGGTCATGGAGGATCCTGCTGTGATTTATGGCGGAGAGTGTTTTGCCTACGTTCTCCTCTAGGAGTTTTATAGTTTCTGGTCTTACATTTAGCTCTCTAATCCATTTTGAGTTTATTTTGGTGTATGGTGTTAGGAAGTGTTCTAGTTTCATTCTTTTACAAGTGGCTGACCAGTTTTCCCAGCACCACTTGTTAAAGAGACTGTCTTTTCTCCATTTTATATTCTTGCCTCCTTTGTCAAAGATGAGGTGTCCATAGATGCGTGGATTTATCTCTGGGCTTTCTATTTTGTTCCATTGATCTATATTTCTGTCTTTATGGCAGTACCATACTGTCTTGATGACTGTGGCTTTGTAGTAGAGCCTGAAGTCCGGCAGATTAATTCCCCCAGTTCCATTTTTCTTCCTCAAGATTGCTTTGGCTATTCGAGGTTTTTTGTATTTCCATACAAATTGTGAGATTATTTGTTCTAGTTCTGTGAAAAATATCTTTGGTAGCTTGATAGGGATTGCATTGAATGTATAAATTACTTTGGGTAGTATACTCATTTTTACAATATTTATTCTTCCAATCCATGAACATGGTATATTTCTCCATCTATTAGTGTCCTCTTTGATTGCTTTCAGTAGTGTTTTATAGTTTTCTATGTACAAGTCTTTTGTTTCTTTAGGTAGATATATTCCTAAGTATTTAATTCTTTTCGTTGCAACAGTGAATGGAATAGTTTCCTTAATTTCTCTTTCTATTTTCTCATTATTAGTGTATAGGAATGCAAGGGATTTCTGTGTGTTGATTTTATATCCTGCAACGTTACTGTAATCATTGATTAGCTCTAGCAGTTTTCTGGTAGAGTCTCTAGGGTTTTCTGTGTAGAGGATCATGTCATCAGCGAACAGTGAAAGTTTTACTTCTTCTTTTCCAATTTGTATTCCTTTAATGTCTTTTTCTGCTCTGATTGCTGTAGCCAAAACTTCCAGAACTATGTTGAATAGTAGTGGTGAGAGTGGGCACCCTTGTCTTGTTCCTGACTTTAGGGGAAATGCTTTCAGTTTTTCACCATTGAGGATAATGTTTGCTGTGGGTTTGTCATATATAGCTTTTATTATGTTGAGATATGTCCCTTCTATTCCCACTTTCTGGAGGGTTTTTATCATAAATGGATGTTGAATTTTGTCGAAGGCTTTCTCTGCATCTATTGAGATAATCATATGATTTTTATTTTTCAGTTTGTTAATGTGGTGTATTACGTTGACTGATTTGCGGATATTGAAGAATCCTTGCATTCCTGGGATAAAGCCCACTTGGTCATGATGTATGATCTTCTTAATATGCTGTTGGATTCTGATTGCTAGAATTTTGTTAAGGATTTTTGCATCTATGTTCATCAGTGATATTGGCCTTTAATTTTCTTTTTTTGTGGGGTCTTTACCAGGTTTTGGGGTTAGGATGATGGTGGCCTCATAGAATGAGTTTGGAAGTTTCCCTTCCTCAGCAATTTTCTGGAAGAGTTTGAGTAGAATAGGTGTTAGCTCTTCTCTAAATTTTTGGTAGAATTCAGCTGTGAAGCCGTCTGGACCTGGGCTTTTGTTTGCTGGGAGATTTTTGATTACAGTTTCAATTTCCGTGCTTGTGATGGGTCTGTTCAGATTTTCTATTTCTTCCTGGTTCAGTTTTGGAAAGTTGTATTTTTCTAGGAATTTGTCCATTTCTTCCAGGTTATTCATTTTATTGCCATATAATTGCTGATAGTATTCTCTAATAATCCTTTGTATTTCTGTGTTGTCAGTTGTGATCTCTCCATTTTCATTTCTAATTTTATTGATTTGGTTCTTCTCCCTTTGTTTCTTGATAAGTCTGGCTAGTGGTTTGTCAATTTTATTTACCTTCTCAAAGAACCAGCTTTTGGCTTTGTTGATTTTTGCTATAGTCTCTTTTGTTTCTTTTGCATTTATCTCTGCCCTAATTTTTACAATTTCTTTCCTTCTACTGACCCTGGGGTTCTTCATTTCTTCCTTTTCTAGTTGCTTTAGATGTAGAGTTAGGTTATTTAGTTGACTTTTTTCTTGTTTCTTGAGGTGTGCCTGTATTGCTATGAACTTCCCGCTTAGCACTGCTTTTACAGTGTCCCAGAGGTTTTGGGTTGTTGTGTTTTCATTTTCATTCATTTCTATGCATATTTTGATTTCTCTTTTGATTTCTTCTATGATTTGTTCGTGGTTCAGCAGCGTGTTGTTCAGCCTCCATATGTTGGCATGTTTAATAGTTTTTCTCCCATAATTGAGATCTAATTTTACTGCATTGTGGTCAGAAAAGATGCATGGAATGCTTTCAACTTTTTTGAATTTACCAAGGCTAGATTTATGGCCCAGGATGTGATCTATCCTGGAAAAGGTTCCATGTGCACTTGAGAAAAAGGTGAAATTCATTGTTTTGGGGTGAAATGTCCTATAGATATCAATTAGGTCTAACTGGTCTATTGTATCATTTAAAGATTGTGTTTCCTTGTTAATTTTCTGTTTAGTTGATCTATCCATAGATGTAAGCGGGGTATTAAAATCTCCCACTATTATTGCATTATTGTTAATTTCCCCTTTCATACTTGTTAGTAATTGTCTTACATATTGCGGTGCTCCTATGTTGGGTGCATAAATATTTATAATTGTTATATCTTCATCTTGGATTGATCCTTTGATCATTATGTAGTTTCCTTCTTTGTCTCTTTTCACTGCCTTTGTTTTAAAGTCTATTTTATCTGATATGAGTATTGCGCCTCCTGCTTTCTTTTGGTCTCTATTTGCATGGAATATCTTTTTCCAGCCCTTCACTTTCAGTCTGTATGTGTCCCTCGTTTTGAGGTGGGTCTCTTGCAGACAACATATATGGTGGTCTTGTTTTTGTATCCATTCAGCCAGCCTTTGTCTTTTGGTTGGGGCATTCAACCCATTTACGTTTAAGGTAATTATTGATAAGTACGATCCCGTAGCCATTTTCTTTATTGCTTTGGGTTCGAGTTTATACACCCTTTCTGTATTTCCTGTCTAGAAAAGATCCTTTAGCATTTGTTGGAGAGCTGGTTTGGTAATGCTGAATTCTCTCAGCTTTTGCTTGTCTGTAAAGCTTTTGATTTCTCCTTCATATTTGAATGAGATCCTTGCTGGGTACAGTAGTCTGGGCTGTAGGTTATTTTCTTTCATCACTTTAAGTATGTCTTGCCATTCCCTCCTGGCCTGAAGAGTTTCTGTTGAAAGATCAGCTGTTATCCTTATGGGAATCCCCTTGTGTGTTATTTGCTGTTTTTCCCTTGCTGCTTTTAATATTTTTTCTTTGTGTTTGATCTTTGTTAATTTGATTAATATGTGTCTAGGAGTATTTCGCCTTGGGTTTATCCTGTTGGGGACTCTCTGGGTTTCTTGGACTTGGGTGATTATTTCTTTCCCTATTTTAGGGAAGTTTTCAACTATTATCTCCTCAAGTATTCTTTCATGGTCTTTCTTTTTGTCTTCTTCTTCTGGGACTCCTATGATTCGAATGTTGGAGCGTTTAACATTGTCCCAGAGGTCTCTAATATTGTTCTCATTTCTTTTAATTTGTTTTTCTTTTTTCCTCTCTGTTTCATTTATTTCTACAATTCTATCTTCTAGCTCGCTTATCCTGTCTTCTGCCTCTGTTATTCTACTGTTTGTTCCCTCCAGAGTGTTTCTGATCTCATCTATTGTATTATTCATTGTATATTGACTCTTTTTTATTTCCTCTAAGTCCTTATTAAACCTTTCTTCCATCTTCTCAATCCTTTTCTCCAGGTTATTTATCTGTAACTCCATTTTGCTTTCAAGATTTTGAATCATTTTCACCACCAAAATTCGAAATTCTTTTTCATGTAGATTCCCTATATCTTCCTCTTTTGCTTGTGTTGGTGGGCATTTATCTTGTTCCTTTACTTGCTGGGTATTTCTCTGCTTCTTCATCTTGCTTATAATGCTTTGCTTGGGGTGGCCTTTCCCTCTTCTGGCCGTTTGTGGAGTTCTCTTTATTATGTAGTTTCCTTGCTGTGTGTGGGGTTGGACAGGTGACTTGTCAAGGTTCCCTGGTTATGGAAGCCTATGTCGGTGTTCTGGTGGGTGGAGCTGGATTTCTTCTCTCTGGAGTGCAATGAAGTGTCCAGTAATGAGTTATGAGATGTCAGTGGGTTTGGAGTGACTTTGGGCAGCCTGTATATTGAAGCTCAGGGCTAGTTTCCTGTGTTACTGGAGAATTTGCGTGGTATGTCTTGCTCTGGAACTTGTTGACCCATGGGTTTAGCGTAGGTATGGAGACGTTTGATGAGCTCCTATCGATTAATGTTCCCTGGAGTCAGGACTTCTCTGGTGTTCTCAGGATTCGGGCTTAAGCCTCTTGCCTCTGGTTTTTGGTCTTATTCTTGGAGTAGTCTCTAGACGTCTCTATCTGTCATTTCCAAGGTGGTTCCCTCTGTTTTAGCTTCTGTCTGCTGGTCTCTTCAGTGTCTAATTTCCTCCCTGATACTAGGGGGTGGGTGGACACTTTTTAAGGCTCAGTTGTTCAGTCCTGTTCTGGGAAGGGAGGAACGCTGCAGTCGATTATCTCTGGCGTCTGTGGGGAGTGCTCGCAGCGTCTCGGCCACACTGGGTTTGCCCCCGCTCACAGCACGTATGCTGTCCCAGTCTATACTGCACAGGCTCTAGGTTGCTCTGCCGGGAATGGTCTGAGGCCGGCACCGGGTTGTATGCACTTCCCAGGTCTGAGCGGCTCAAGTTCAGGTTCTCAGGTACTCCACAAAGGCGCAGACTTGGTTGGGCCTGCGTTTTGTGCCTTCCCCAGTCCGAGAAGCTCAGGGGACCAGGTGTCTGGCGAGCGCGGTCTCTGCGACTTATCGCCTCCCCAGTCCCCGCCACTCAGTTTTCTGGGTGTACAACCGGCGCACCTTCTCAGGGGGATATCGACCGGCCCGAGCCCAAGAAGTCCTGATTAGCAACAAGCCTGTCTGCAGTTTGTATCAGATGCCTTTCTGGGGCCGCGGTTGCCCGCTCCGGCTCTGGCTGCGCTCCCTGCCTGTCTCGGCAGGGGATGGGGGATGGGCCAGCCGCAGCCGGCTCACTCTGCTCAGTCCTTTATTCTGTGAGCGGGGCTGGCCGAGTCATAGGTTAGAGCTTTCCGCCTTTTCGTGGGGAAGCTATCCCACAGTCTGCTTTGCTCTCCCCAGTTCTCTCAAATTGTTCTCGCGGCATTCAAGCCCAGTCCTCTCTCTAAGCAGTTCAGCCGGCTCCTCCCTGCCCAGCCCCCGCTGCTAATGGCGTATGCAGGCGTCTGCGCTGCTTCTCCGCTGGGAGTTACCGTTTGGTGGGTAATCTGTGGGTTTTAAAAAAATCTTAAAAAAAAAAGAGGGTTATGTGGCCCTCTGAGCTTCCAAGGCTCGCCACAGATTCGCCAGTGAGAATGTTTCCTGGTGTTTGGAAACTTCTCTCTTTTTAAAGCCTCCCTTTAAAGTAAGGAGCTCCGTCCTTACTTCTTTTGTCTCACTTTTTATCTTTTATGTTTTTTCCTACCTCCTTTCGAAGACAATGGGCTGCTTTTCTGGGTGCCTGACGTCCTCTGCCAGCATTCAGAAGTTGTTTTGTGGACTTTACTCGTGTTCAAATGTTCTTTTGATGAATTTGTGGAGGAGAGAGTGGTCTCGCCGTCCTATTCCTCTGCCATCTTGTTCCTCCCCCTCCGAGACTGGGAATTTTAAAATATAACAATACTGATACTTCAATCACAATAATAATAATAATAACAATAATAATGGCTACTGGTTATTGATGATGTCCTATATAAAACGTTGCCAAGATCTTGACTACAAGGTTAACAAAATTTTTTAAGTTTTTTTAACTCCACAGAAATTCAAGGGAGATAGATATTTGTTTTAATCAAATATCCATTTTGCCCTATTGGGGAGGGAGCTAGCTGAGCAGATAACACCCAACACTTGATGGATGAGATTGACTATTATCACAAATATTCACAGCCTAGGGGAGGCGGATACCCCATGCCATAGAAGACCACATGGACTGCACTCAGAAATAGAGTGAACCAGGGCAGTGGGAGGCAGTCTTTGTGGTATTCAAGAGGGTGAGGTGCCCCCTGGTTCTGATGGGAGGGTGTGACTGGTTTTTTTGAATAATCCCGCAGACTGATGGGAAACTAAATCCATAGGGATGAGCAGAAGTGGCACTTGCAAACCACTACAGTATTTTTGCCTGGAAAACCCCCTTGGACAGAGAAGCCTGGTGGGCTACAGTCTATGGGGATGCACAGAGTTGGACACGACTGAGTGACCAAGCACAGACACCGCTTAGGAATTGCAGTAGGCAGAATAATGGCCCCCAAGAAAATGTCTATGTCCTAATTTCTGGAACCTATGAATATGTTACCCTTTAAGACAAAAAGGACTTTGAAGATCTGATTAACTTAAGCATCAGTTGTGCCTGACTCTTTGTGACCCTTTGGACCATAGACTGCCAGGTTCTTCTGTCCATAGGATTTTCCAGGCAAGAAAACTGGAGTGAGTTGCCATTTCCTTCTCCAGGGGATCTTCCCGATCCAGGGATCAAAACTGTTTCTCCTGCACTGCAGGCAGATTCTTTACCTGCTGAGCCATTGAGGAAGCCCATGGATGAGGAGATTATCCCAGACTACTCAAGTGGGCCTAATGCCGTCACATAAGGGTCCTTACAAGAGATAGGAGAGTCAGAGAAGGAATGTGATGACAGAAACAGAGGTCAGAGCCGTGCAATTTCTGGCTTGAAGACATGAGCCAAGGAAGTTGTGCAGCCTCTAGTAGCTGGAAAAGGCAAAGCAACAGATTCTTCCCTAGAGCCTCCAGGAGAAACCAGCCTTGCCAACACCTTGACTTTAGATTGAGACCCATTTCAGATTTTTGACCTCCAGAACTACAAGATAATACACTCATGTTGTTTTTAAACCTCTCAGATTGTAGTAACTTGTTATAACAACCACAGGACATTAATACAGTCATAGTAACCATCAACACTTATTTTAAACTTTTTTTCTCTTTCCACATTGCCAGTTTCCTCCTAGGAGATTTGATAGCCATGAACACTAACCTCTGCCCCTGTGGTCTCTCGTATGTGTTTTCAATATCTATGTCTACTCAACTTCTCCAAATTCTACCTTAACTCCAGCATACTATTTCACTTTACTACTTCTTCAATTCACCTCTTATTCTCAAGGATTCTCATTCCCACTTTATTTCTGCTTCCTACTTCCTTTAGTGCGAGGCTTTCATCTTTCAACTTTTATTTCACAGATTCCTTCATGCTCTATTCTTCTTCTATCCACTTATGTGCTTCTTCTCTCTCTCTGATCTGCTAACACTCTGTTATGCAGCTCAGAACTTGGCTTAAATGTATTTCCCTGTAAGTCTTTCTTATTCCTCAGACAAGGTAAGTACCTCTTGCTTTACAATCATATCACCATTTCTATAGAGTTATAATTTACTGAATTGCTTTCCCTTAAGTTTTATCTTTCCCACTGAACACAATCGTTGTTCAAAAATGGTTCGGGTCTTGTTTATAACTATATCTCTAACATTGGGCCAACTATCTGGTACATAGTATGTGTTCAATAAATAGTTGTTGAATGAAGGACCCAATAAATATATTAATTATAATAAATAGCAGAATCATTGGTAATTTCTATAACTCAGAAGACAATACAACCATCCTTTATTCTAAGCAAGAGAGTTTCAGAAAAACATCTATTTCTGCTTCATTGACTATGCCAAAGCCTTTGACTGTGTCGATCACAATAAACTGTGGAACATTCTGAAAGAGATGGGAATCCCAGACCACCTGACCTGCCTCTTGAGAAACCTGTATGCAAGTCAGGAAGCAACAGTTAGAACTGGACATGGAACAACAGACTGGTTCCAAATAGGAAAAGGTGTACGTCAAGGTTGTATATTGTCACCTTGCTTATTTAACTTATATGCAGAGTACATCATGAGGAACGCTGGGCTGGAAGAAGCACAAGCTGGAATCAAGATTGCTGGGAGAAATATCAATAACCTCAGATATGCAGATGACACTACCCTTATGGCAGAAAGTGAAGAGGAACTCAAAAGCCTCTTGATGAAAGTGAAAGAGGAGAGTGAAAAGGTTGGCTTGAAGCTCAACATTCAGAAAACAAAGATCATGGCATCTGGTCCCATCACTTCATGGGAAATAGATGGAAAAACAGTGGAAACAGTGTCAGACTTTATATTTTTGGGCTCCAAAATCACTGCAGATGCTGATTGCAGCCAAGAAATTAAAAGACGCTTACTCCTTGGAAGGAAAGTTATGACCAACCTTGATAGTATATTAAAAAGCAGAGACATTACTTTGTCAACCAAGGTCCGTCTAGTCAAGGCAATGGTTTTTCCCGTGGTCATGTATGGATGTGAGAGTTGGACTGTGAAGAAAGCTGATTGCCGAAGAATCGATGCTTTTGAACTGTGGTGTTGGAGAAGACTCTTGAGAGTCCCTTATACTGCAAGGAGATCCAACCAGTCTATTCTAAAGGAGATCAATCCTGGATGTTCATTGGAGGGACTGATGCTAAAGCTGAAACTGCAATACTTTGGCCACCTCATGCGACGAGTTGACTCACTGGAAAAGACTCTGATGCTGGGAAAGGTTGGGGGCGGGAGGAGAAGGGGACGACCGAGAATGAGATGGCTGGATGGCATCACCGACTCTGTGGACGTGGGTTTGAGTGTACTCCGGGAGTTGGTGATGGACAGGGAGGCCTGGCGTGCTGTGATTCATGGGGTTGCGGAGAGTCGGACACGACTGAGCGACTGAACTGAACTGAACTGATGATTCAGATCTTACTGAATCCAAGACTGATTTCCATCAGGCCAGCTTCATGCATGCACACCCTAAGAAGTGACACAGGGCAGGTTTCTATATTCAGGAAGACCTCACACCCAATTCAATGTTCCACTTTTACCATCTTTAAATTCTTAACAATTATTGTTCAAGGAATCCTATGTCTACATTTTGCACTGGAATCCACAAATGGTGTAGCCAGTCCTGTTCCCCATGGGTGGATTCATTCCTCAACAGCTTTTAAGATCCTATTATATGTTGAGCACTATTTGTGGGGATGCAAATATGAATACAATGATGTCTTTATAGATGATATAGATATCCAAGCAAATGTTTACAAATAATTACAAAATAATATGACAAAGTCTATAATGGAGGCAAATGAAAACTATCAGAACCCTAAGGGAAATTTAAAGATTCTCCTGAGAGCACAGAGGAAGGCTTCTCAGAAGAGATCACAATTGAACTGAACCCTCAGAATGAATAGGAATTCTCCAGTGAAAAAGTCATTACACATATAGTGACTAAGATTACTTAATAGGTGGACAAGAAATGGCAGGATAATAGGGCTATCACCATCTACTTTCCAAGGTCAGGGGGTATCCAATTTGCAATCACTCCCCAAGAACAAATTCAAGGGTGCTTCCCCATAATAACCCAGTTAGAAAGTAAACAGAACACATACTTCTCTGAAGTTTACAAAGTTCTGAACAGGTGGGATTGGGAGAGGATGATGAACAGGGAGCACAGAGCACAAGGTATCTGCTAGAATTACCTGACAGGGATAGAGCAGAAGGCTCAGGCCATAAAACAGTCTATTTGGTGTAGCTTTCTAAGTACCCAGGGTATCTTAGCCAGGGCACTCATGCAGGTCCTCCCTCAGTCTGGGAAACTTCTCCAAGGTCAGCCTGTTGATTCTTTGGCACCCCTGATAACTCACTTTCTCTCTCTTTTCTCACCTCCTCTTCAGTTCAGTTCAGTTCAGTTCAGTCGCTCAGTCGTGTCCGACTCTCTACGACCCCATGAATCACAGCATGCCAGGCCTCCCTATCCATCACCAACTCCCGGAGTTCACTCAAACTCATGTCCACAGAGTCGGTGATGCCATCCAGCCATCTCATTCTTAATCTTATATTAATCCTTCCCTCTACAACCTTTTCCAGTGTTCTTCAAAGGGAGGTCCTCCCTCTCTTAAAATCTTTCTGTGTTTTTTTTTTTTTACATTATTCTTTAATGGCATATTAAGCCCTAAGCCCAAATATTAACACTTAAATAACCAATTATTTCTTTGAGAGGACAGAGGGCTTGATATTTAAACCATCCCAGGAGACAGAGAATAATATTTGTGTCCCATCTTCCTGGTGTAGAAGAAAACTAAACTCTCCATCTGAGAGAGTCTGCAGTTGGTTCATGGAGCACAAGGTGGAGATTTCAGCTTGGAATCTTTGGGGCAGGTCCTAAGAGTTTCTGATGGGACCATTTAGCATCAGTGATTTTTAAAATTAAGATGGAATCTTCGGCTTTCCATTCTCTTAACTCTTCCTTTTTCAAATGAACAGCCTAAATCGATCTGGTCACTCTTACAGATATAGAACTTATTGCTCTGGAGTCTGTGCTGTCCATTTCTTCTGTTCAGAGATTTACCTCAGGGGGAATGGCAATGCCTGGAGAAGGCAATGGCAAGCCACTCCAGTACTCTTGCCTAGAAAACCCCACGGATGGAGGAGCCTGGTGGGCTGCAGTCCATGGGGTCGCTAAGGGTCGGACACGACTGAGCGACTTCACTTTCACTTTTCACTTTCACACATTGGAGAAGGAAATGACAACCCACTCCAGTGTTCTTGCCTGGAGAATCCCAGGGACGGGGGAGCCTGGTGGGCTTCCATCTATGGGGTCACACAGAGTCGGACACGACTGAAGTGAGTTAGCAGCAGCAGCAGCAGACTTTGCTCAGAGAGATGTATATAAATTTGTGATTCTAAGGAACTATAACAAGCTGGATCACTGTCAGGACTTTCCATTTCTAAGCCAAAGGTCATCTCCTTATTGGAGCATGGAAAGAAGCCCTGGTTCAGCTGTCAGAGAACTGGAAGGATGCCTGTACCCAGAGAGCACACTGGTGGATATTTTTGTCCAATAATGAAATCTCCAACTTTTAACTCATTTTGATATCAATGCTATACTTGTCTACAGAGCAATTTGGTAAGTGCTCCTTTTTTTTCTATTCTCTAGAAGAGTTTATGGAAGATTGATTCCACTTCTTCCTAAATTATACATGGGTCAGAAGATACATTATTTGAAAATGCCAATTCTTTCCCAATTGATCTAAAGATTTAGTGGAATCTCAGTCAAAAATCCTAGCAGTTTGTGTGGTGTGTGTATGTGTGTGTGCACACGCGTGTGAAAATTGACAGGCTGATTGTGAAATCTGTATAAAAATTATAAGGCCAAGAATATCCAGGGAAATCTTCAAGAAGAAAACTAGGGACTTATATTGCCAAGTATCAGGACTTATTTTAAAACTATAATAATTAAGACAGTGTATTACTGATGCAAGAGTAGAAAAATTGATCAACAGTACAAACAGAAGATCCTATGACCAGACCCATATATACAAATTGTATCAGCTTGTACTCAGGAAAAGATCTCTTATTACATGCTTTTAACATCTATGTCTTCTGATCCAAAGGGGAGTTGGAGAACTGGGGAAGAAGTCACTAACCAATCTTCATTGGCATAGGAGGAAAAGTCAGTTTGCTGAGATATAAATCTAAACAAGAAACCCAAGGATGGAGACCATGGGGAATAAAATAGTGGAAGGTCTATAGAAAACTGGTGCCTCCATATCTTGCCACTTCTGTGGGTGCATTGCCAAACACCTGGTGGTGGCTTAGGGCTGCTGTTGCCCAGCAAGGGTAGAAGTCAGGAAGAAAAGCTAAACATGGAAATGGAAAGAAAAGAGGAAAGTCATTAATACAACACACCAGCACCCTGTGTCTTTCCATGTCTGTATCGAAGACTTCCAAGAAGAATGATAACTTCATTTTCTTCTAAGTCTTGCATAAGTTCTTCTACTACCCAGCTCTAGTGGAAATCATTCAGGGAAGAAGATTCTGGGAAAAGTGGTTCTCATCTTACCAAGTTAATATAGAATTCAACACATACAGTCACCTGCTTGATGACAAATATAACACTGAAGTGCAATGTAGAAAGAATAATCTTTTTAATATATGATTCTGGATCAATTAGATATCCTTAAGAGAAAAATAAATCTCGATACTAGCTTACACCATAAACATAAATCAGTATCAGGTGGACTACAGCTCTAAACGTTAAATATAAACAAAAATTTAAAAGCAAATACCGACCAATATCTTCATAACCTCGAAGTATGCATAACTTTATTAAAGAGGGCAAAAATAACATTAATTGCAAAAGGTAAAAATTTGATCAAGTTAACTATATTAAAATTAACAATCATTGTCCATCAAAATACTCTACTAAAAGAGTGAAAAGATAAATCATAGAATGGGAAAAGGTATATGCAATATATGTGTTAGGAACTCATATGCAGAATATTTCAAAAATCCCCATGAAAAAACAAATAATAAGCAACTATGCATATAACCCATCAGAAAATTGGGCCAGCTTTGTGTACGGACACATTATAAAGGAGCATATCCCAATGGCCAGCGTATTACTTATCTGTTTGCTTTGCATGCTTAGTCATGTCCTGCTCTTTGCGACCCCATGTACTGCAGCCTGTCAGGTTCCTCAGGCTATGGGATTCTCCAGGCAAGAACAGTGGAGTGGGTTGCCATTCCCTCCTGCACAGGATCTTCCCACCCAGGGATCAAACCTGCATCTTCTGAGTCTCCTGCACTGGCAGGTGGATTCTTTACCACTGTGCCACCTGGGAAACCCTATTAATTATCTCTTGCTATATAACAAAGCACCCAAAAACTTAATGACAGAAAACAACATACATTTATATTAGACATTTATGTCAAATACATTTATTATTCTTGTGGGTCAAGAATCTGTTTACTGTGTACTTCTAACTCTTAGTCTCTCACACAATTGTAGTCATCTTAAATAAAAGTCAACTGAAGGTGAAATCTGCTTCCAAGCTCACTCCGGTGGTTGTTGGCAGCATTCACTTCCTACGTGGCTGTTTTCCTGAAGCCTTGAGTCTCTTAATTCTTACTCAGGAAGCCTCTCCATAGTGCAGGGCACAACATAGCTGGCTTCACTGGAGGAAGCAAGCAAGGTGGCAAGAATGCCAGCAAAGCATTCAAACTCACAGTCATTACAACCTAATCTCAGATGTAACGTTCTGTCATTTTTGTCATATTCTATACATTAAAAGCAAGTCACTGGGTCCAGCATACTAACATGAAGGGGGTGGTAGATTACATAAAAGCATGAGAATCAGGACAGCTAGCACTCCGGAACACTGCTGATGGAATCATACATTTTTATAACCATCTTGGAAACTACTTTGGTAGCATTTATTAAAGTTGAATATATGCATAATGTCTGGCCCAGCATTTCCATGTGCTTGCAAATGACCAAAAAAGAAAAAAGTATGCTTGTATTCATTCAAAAAACATAAAAATCAGACTTACCTGGTGGTCCAGCAGTTAAAACTCTACACTACCAATGCAGGGGGCCCAGATTCGATCCCTAGTCAGGCAACTAGATCTCACTCACATGCCACAACTAAAAGTTCCCATGTAACAGCTAAAAAGATCCCTCATGCTATAATGAAGATCCTATGTGTTGCAACTAAGAGTGCAGTCAAGTAAATAAATAAATATTAAAAACAAAGACGCTTTAAAAAAAAGTTCAAAACAACACTGTCCATGATAGCCAAACCAATTTAAATGTCAATTATTACTAAAATGCTTAAATAGTGTCATATTTGTACAGTGAAAGTTGGTACAATGAAGATGAGTAAATTACAACTATATCTAACAATAAGGATAAGTCTATCAACTATGACTTGAATAAAGTAAGTTAGATAATCAAGAGACTCTACCACACAATTTCACTTGTATAAAGTTCAAGTCAAACTAATCTATGGTATTAAAAGCAGAGGAGATTACTCTTAGAGCAATGATTGCAAGGGAACATAAATGGGCTTCTGTGATTTTGCTCAAAAACTTTCTGTAACTTCCCATCTCATTCAGAAGTCATTGAACGACAAGAGCCTATATAATTTGTACCCCACTGTCTTTTTCTTCATTTAGTATTTTTCTCACTCACTGCTCCAGGTTCCTTGAGCTCCCCAACCATACATCCACTTCAAGGCATTATCTCTTATTGTTGTTTCACCTGCAAACTTCCTCCCCCAGATTTTGAAATGCCTCTCATTCTCAGCTTTTTCAGGTTTTGTTCAAATCAAACCACATCAGAGAGGACTTCCCTAACTACCCTAGGTAAGTTTAGTGTAGGGAAGCTGAAACTCCAGTGTTTTGGTCACCTGATGGGAACAGCCAACTCTCTGGAAAAGTCCCTGATGCTGGGAAAGAGTGAGAGCAGAAGAAGAGGGCATCAGAGGATGAGATGGCTGGATGGCATCACTGATGCAATGGATATGAACTTGAGCAAACTTCTGGAGATGGTGAGGGACATGGAGGCCTGGTGTGCTGTAGTCTATGGGGTCACAAAAAATTGGACATGACTGGGTGACTGAACAACAAGTTTGTCTTTGTTTCATTTTTTTCTATGCAGTTATCGATAACTGGCATGTAGCACATTTATTCATCTACTATCTGCCCTTCTCCACTATACTAGGGGGAAAACTCTGTGAACAAGGATTTTGGGAAATTTTTATTGCCATTTCCATAGAATCTCTATAGGAGGGCATGGCAACCCCTTCTAGTATTCTTGCCTGAAGAATTCTATGTACAGAGAAGCCTGGCAAGATATAGTCCATGGGATCGCAAAGAGTCAGGCATAACTGAGCAACTGAACACGCGCGCGCGCGCGTGCGCACACACACACACACACACACACACACACCATAGAATCTAGTACAGTGCCTTACATGTAGTAGTCATTCTTTAATTACTTGTTAAATGAATAAAGAGACCAGGAAGCCCCACAGGGAGATGAGAGATCATAGAAACTGAGCCAAGATGAGTTACAGACAGGCACCAGGGAAAATCACATGCCATAGAGAGGCTACCCATTAGGTTTAGTAAAAGACAAGAATCAGTGTTCCACGTATAATACCTTAAGATCAAGAGGCCTGGAGAAGGTAATAGTCACTTGATGTAGCATTCCTGTCGCATGAGTCCATTCTGAGAAAGATGAGAACAAGAACCAATATCAATACTTTGGGGTGGCAGTAGTATCCCTGTAAGAAATAAACCTGAGTCTTGCTTCTATCGAGGTAGTGTTAGACTACAGAAGATACTACCTCGGCTTCCTGAGAGCTTTTTATGTCAACAGAGTTCATTCACTTTGATAAATGCCTGATGGAAGTGTTCATAGATATCTTTTAAAAAGCAATTCATATAAACAGAAAGCAATGAAATAATTTACACAATTAGACTTTCAAGAAGCTTAAAGTACCTCAAACACATTGTTTAAATGATTTTTGAAGCTATTATGGTAAGACTGCTGTTTGTTCAGAACTTTTGTTAAGAACCAGGGATGGGGGAACCTGGTGGGCTGCCGTCTATGGGGTCACACAGAGTCGGACACGACTGAAGCGACTTGGCAGCAGCAGCTGCAGCATTGCTTTGTTAGGTGAATTTATCTATGGAAAGTGGCAGCTTTTAATTGGTTGCCACTGTATTGGTTACAAACAGAAACAATGTGACAAATGTTACCAATGAACACTTAGCTCATAATTCTTTTTATTCCAAATTCCTATTTGCCTCAGGTTATTTGATCACAGATTTATCTAATTCACATAAAGTGAAAGTGTTAGTCGTCAGTTGTGTCCGACTCTTTGCAACTCCATGGACTGTAGCCTGGCAGGCTTCTCTGTTCATGGAATATTCCAGGTGAGAATACTGGATTGGGTTGCCATTTCCTTCTCTAGGGGATCTTCCTGACTCAGGGATCGCATAAGCAGCTTATATGCCCACATTAGTAGTCTTCCTTTGTATTTCCATTATTTGCACTCCTAAGTTTTTTATCTTCCTCATTGTCTCTATGGATTAATCACCATTTACAATATCAAGATGAAATGTGTTCCATCTGGAGTTTTCAACTCCTAAATTAATGGTGAACCCAATATAATATAAGTTAATATGCTGGGAAGGATTGGGGGCAGGAGGAGACGGGGACGACAGAGAATGAGATGGCTGGATGGCATCACCGACTCGATGGACATGAGTTTGAGTGAACTCCAGGAGTTGGTGATGGACGGGGAGGCCTGGCGTGCTGTGATTCATGGGGTTGCAAAGAGTCGGACACAACTGAGCGACTGAACTGAACTGAACTGAATATTTAAATGCATATATCCTATAATAACAAGATTCCATTCAATTTGGTTATTAGCACTTAATGATAGCATGTCTTCCAATTGCATTTTTAATGATAGTTGCTCATGAATTTCATCATCAAAGAGAACCTAAGAGATGGTATAAACAGATATCATGTGAACAGGACATATCAACACATTAACGAAGTATAAACGTCTGGATATAACCAGAAGAAGATAGCACTTTTATTTATTTATTTATTTTTAAATTTTTATTGGAGGCTAATTATTTTACAATATTATATCAGTTGGTTTTGCCATACATTGACATGAATCTGCCCCGGGTGTACATGAGTTCCCCCGCCCCTAACACCCCTCCTACCTCCCTCTTCCCCTTATTCTCCCTCTGGGTCATCCCCGCATACCAGCCCCGAGCATCCTGTATCATGCATCGACCCTGAACTGGCGATTCATTTCACATATGATAAAATACATGTTTCAATGCCATTCTCCCAAACCATCCCACCCTCACCCGCTCCCACAGAGTCCCAAAGACTGTTTTATACATCTGTGTCTCTTTTGCTATCTCGTATATAGGGTTATCATTTGCATCTTTCTAAATTCCATATATATGCGTTAGTATATTGTATTGATGTTTTTCTTTCTGGCTTACTTCACTCTGTATAATAGGCTCTAGTTTCATCTACCTCATTAGAACTGGTTCAAATGCATTCTTTTTAATGGCTGAGTAATACTTTACTGTGTATATGTACCAAAGCTTTCTTATCCATTCATCTGCAGGTGGACATCTAGGTTGTTTCCATGTCCTGGCTATTATAAACAGTGCTGTGATGAACATTGGAGTACATGTGTCTCTTTCAATTCTGGTTTCCTCGGTGTGTATGCCCAGGAGTGCGATTGCTGGATCATATGGAGGTTCTATTTCCAGTTTTTTGAGGAATCTCCACACTGTTCTTCATAGTGGCTGTACTAGTTTGCTTTCCCACCAAAAGTGTAAGAGGGTTCCCTTTTCTCCACACCCTCTCCAGCATTTATTGCATGTAGACTTTTGGATAGTAGCCATTCTGACTGGTGTGAAATGGTATCTCATTGTGGTTTTGATTTGCATTTCTCTGATTATGAGGGATGTTGAGCATTTTTTCATGTGTTTGTTAGCCATCTTTATGTCTTCTTTGGAGAAATGTCTGTTTAGTTCTTTGGCCCATTTTTTGATTGGGTCATTTATTTTTCTGGAATTGAGCTGCAGGAGCTGCTTGTATATTTTGGAGATTAATTCTTTGTCAGTTGTTTCATTTGCTATTATTTTCTCCCATTCTGAAGGCTGTCTTTTCACCTTGTTTATAGTTTCCTATGCTGTGCAGAAGCTCTTAATTTTAATTAGGTCCCATTTGTTTATTTTTGCTTTTATTTCCAATATTCTGGGAGGTGGTTCTTGGAGGATCCTGCTGTGATTTATGTCAGAGAGTGTTTTGCCTACATTCTCCTCTAGGAGTTTTATAGTTTCTGGTCTTACATTTAGCTCTCTAATCCATTTTGAGTTTATTAAGATAGCACTTTTAATCTGACCTTTACATTTCTTTTTAGGAAACTGCAATGTGTGCTAAGGTGTGACACAGAAAACTGTGCATTCATTTACAATCTGGGTACTTACATATATTTCAAGAATGCCTAAATGCATGTTTTTAGTATACCCACGAATTCACAGATCAAGAGGAATAACATGAAGTAAAAGATTATTTTTCTTGCTAACATGTTAAATTCACATAAAATCATACATCATGAACTAATTATGTAAAAATAGAGCAAATAGCCACCATTAGGAAAAAGTTAAGTGTAAAGGAGCTTTTACATAAACTGTATTAAAAGACAGTGTTGACCTTATTTATTTCCTATTCCAAACTATTAAACTTCTAAGACTTCTAAAGGAAAATAACAAGCATATACAACTCAATTTGATCTTTAATTAATGAATCAATTTCCATTTCAGGCCAGTAATTGCCCAAAATAAGAAAACTCTCCTTTTCATAAAATTAATACAATATTCTCTCCTCAAAAAAAAAAAAATGCATCTTTTTTCAAAATAATTAAAGAAACTTACTTCTGGTTTTTACAACTTCCTTTCTACTTTATACACTTATTCACTATTTCATTTATTGAGAATATAATGTATACTTCATCTTAGGATTTATTTCTCATACCTGTCATGTTCCTGATGTCCATCAAGCTACACAGAAACTGCCTGAAGATTCTTATTCAAGCCCCCAAACTATTTGTTTTTTCCCTGAAGGCTTCTTAGTTTTCAAACTGCTATTTTCTTCTCTTTGTCCCATCTCACTAACGAAGCCCCACATTTGCCTTAATGATTCTAGCTGAGGAAATCCAGGCAAAAAAAATCTACTTCTGCTAATACTCACTAAAGTGAGAATGAATGAACTATTGGACCCCATTCTGCTTCAAAGCCAATGAGAGTTAAATCAAATACTCTGGAATCTGGTGGACTTTCTGGCAAAATGACAGTGAAATAGACAGAGTTTAGAAATTTGAATAGACGCTGACCTCTAGCACGATACTATCTCATGATGTAGGTATGTTCCACCAATTCTGTCATTGGTTGAAGGTGGTTTCTGGAACCGTATTCTCTCGTTGGAGGCCAAGTGTTTTCTTACAGCCAGAAATAAGCCCCAGGATAGAGTCTTGGGTGTTAACAATGCTCAGCCTTATTGGGTAGAGTTTGGGTCTGTGAATAGCAGAAAACAAGCAAAATCTGCTGCATAAAGGAAGAATAGTAAGAATGATAAAAATCTCACCTTTGTCTTCCCCCATACCTAAGTCTTCACAAATAGGAATGAATCAGTAAACCAAATCCATCTTCAATATTATTAATAAGTCATCTTCATTCAAAAACACTTACTGCGTCTTATGTGCAAGAACATAAAAGAACAGAGAAATAGTATAGGCCTTTTGGCAATGTACTAGTAAGATAAGGTGATAAAGATAATTACAATAGAATAGTGAGTTAATAGCAGCACAAGATAATATGTTTTATATAGCCTGTGTGTTCAGTCGCTCAGTCACGTCTGACTCTTTGCCAACTCTTTGCTCAGTCACGTCTGACTCCATGAACTGTAGCCCGCCAGGCTCCCCTGTCCATGGGATTTTCCAGGCAAGAATACTGAGTGGTTGCCATTTCCTTCTTCAATTATATAGCCTAAGTATTATTAATTTATAGACCTTTCAGCATCAATGAACCTTAGATATTCTTCAGTTTGGCTCCACTATTGAGTCATAAAGGTTAAGTGGGTTGTCCAATGTTGCATGACTTACAACTGACACCAAAACTCCTGATATTGACAATATATGTTGAAAGTAATTTAAAAATGTAACTAGGTCAATATAAAGCCAAGACAGGAAAAGAGATCATTATTTCCCTTTCAATACATGGACCATTCTATGTTATAATATCCAAGATCAAGGGCAGTGGGTGGGTCTGTATTCATCTGGTGAAAATAATCTTTGGTAGAGTAAAAATGAGCCCTTGTTTTGCTGCTGTCAAGTTTCATAATGACAAGCAGCAGGAAACCATCAGCTTGTTCGGAACATGCTGTGATCCATTTTACTGGTCAGAATAACCAGTCATCATGTAATGAGATTCTGAAATAAAACTGCTTCTGCTATTTATTCTTCATTTATTAAATAAATTAGGGAAATCCCCACATGTTAGTTGGTATTCATGAAGACAAGATTAAAGAGATTAAATGACTATCCAGATTTGAAATGAACCATCTTCCTTATAGAAATATCATGCTCTTATTCAAAGTTTCATAGAAGAAAATAGTCAGTTCTTAGAAAGATAAAAAGAACAGTGAGGTTATGTTGTGAAGTGAAGTGAAAGTCGCTCAGTCATGTCCAACTCTTTGCAACCCCATGGACTATACAGTCCATGGAATTCTCCAGGCCAGAGTGGTTATCCTTTCCCTTCTCCAGGGTATCTTCCCAACCCAGGGATCAAACCTAGGTCTCCTGCATTGCAGGTGGATTCCTCACCAACTGAGCCACAAGGGAAGCCCTGTTATGTTATGAGGATGCCACTAAAATGTAAAGAAACTCATTTTCTTCAGTGCCCAAAAGGAAAACTAGGGGGAAAAGTTAAAAACAAAGTAATTACTGAAGTAAATGAGAATTGCACTCACCACCACAATATTGTTGATTTTGTCACAGTCAAGATTTCCAAGTATATATACCACTTCAGTGTCACCAAGGCTACCCTTTTGAACATCTTTAAGAAGAAAAACAACAACAAAAATCTATTGGCCTATAAGAATGCCAATTGATCTCTTCCAAAGAACAAACAGAAACCAAAGAGATGTTCATTCATTAAGAAATGTTCAAAATTAATACATTATCAACATGAATAGCAGTGACCAGCAGATGTCAGAGAAATGAACAGAGTATGAAATCATAAAACATCAGAGAAGTGTGAAGTGTAAAAACACAAGGTGATAAAAACTATCCAGAATACTTTCCTAAAGGGTAGATCTTTTCAAATAAATGTGGTAGAAATTTTAAAAGATGATAATAAGTTAAGTGAATCACTGGGTATTAGCAAATGAGTTTGAAATTTGTGCCACATAAAATCTTGTCATACACAAATTCAGTAGAGAAGAAGGGAGGTGCGGGTGGTGGGACAGGAGAAATTCTAGTTAGTAACAAGCAACCATGTACCTTACTGAACAAAACATGCATTCCTATAATTTATCCAAGTGCTTGGTTTATAACTAGTAATCAGTACATATTTGTTGTAGAAAACAAGAAAGAAAGGAGAAATCTGCTTTTCAGATACAGTCTAAACTAATGAGGTAATCAAGAGAAGACTGCAATGAATTTAGGAATAAGGAAGAACTTATCTATTAATACATAAAATTCTGCTTTAGGGTCATGAACGCTTAGAAGAGAAATTTGCTTGAAGAAATGTTGCAAACAGGAGTATTAATCTCAATTTAGAATTATCAGTTCAATTCAGTTCAGTTCAGTCACTCAGTCATGTCCAACTCTTTGCAACCCCATGGACTGCAGCATGCCAGGACTCCCTATCCATCACCAACACCCAGAGTTTACTCAAACTCAGTCAGTGACACCATCCAACCATCTCACCCTCCTATATCCCCTTCTCCTCCCACCTTCCATCTTTCCCAGCATTAGGGTCTTTTCCAATAAGTCAGTTCTTTGTATCAGGTAGCCAAAGTATTGGAGTTTCAGCTTCAGCATCAGTCCTTCCAATGAATATTCAGGACTAATTTCCTTTAGGATAGACTGGTTGGATCTCCTTGCAGTACAAAGGGCTCTCAAGAGTCTTCTCCAACACCACAGTTCAAAAGCATCAATTCTTTGGCACTCAACTTTCTTCATAGTCCAAATCTTACTTGCATACATGACTACTGGAAAAACCATAGCTTTGACTAGATGGACCTTTGCTGACAAAGTAATGTCTCTGCTTTTTAATATGCTATCTAGGTTGGTTATAACTTTCCTTCCAAGGAGCAAGGGTCTTTTAATTTCATGACTGCAGTCACCATCTGCAGTGATTTTGAAGCCCAAAAAAATAAACTATGTCACTGTTTCCACTGTTTCCCCATCTATTTCCCATGAAGTGATGAGACCAGATGCCATGATCTTAGTTTTCTGAATGTTGAGTTTTAAGCCAACTTTTCACTCCCCTCTTTCACTTTCATCAAGAGGCTCTTTAATTCTTCTTCGCTTCCTGCCATAAGGGTGGTGTTATCTGCATATCTGAGGTTACGGATATTTCTCCCAGCAATCTTGATTCTAGCTTGTGCTTCATCAAGCCCAGCATTTCTCATGATGTATTCTGCATATAAGTTAAATAAGCAGGATGACAATGTACAGCCTTGACATACTCCTTTCCTTATTTGGAACCAGTCTGTTGTTCCATGTCCAGTTCTAACTGTTGCTTCCTGACCTACATACAAATTTCTCAAGAGGCAGGTCTTCAGAATTATAATATCATTAAAATGGTCAAAATTAATATTTTCTTTCAGTTCAGTTCAGTTCAGTCACTCAGTCGTGTCCAACTCTTTGCAACCCCATGAATCACAGCACGCCAGGCCTCCCTGTCCATCACCAACTCCCGGAGCTCACTCAAACTCATGTCCATCGAGTCGGTGATGCCATCCAGCCATCTCATTCTCTGTCGTCCCCTTCTCCTCCTGCCCCCAATCCTTCCCAGCTTTTTTAAATTATACAAAAAATTGTACCCTGTAAAGTTCAAAAAATCTCTCAGTTTTAGCCACATCTCATATTAAAACATGCCTTCTCCTTGGAAGAAAAGTTATGACAAACCTAGACAGCATAATTGAAAAGCAGAGACATCACTTTGCCAAAAAAGTGCATCTAGTCAAAGCTATGGTTTCTCCAGTAGTCATGTATGGATGTGAGAGCTGGACCATAAATAAGGCTGAGCACTGAAAAATTGATGCTTTTGAACTGTGGTGCTGAAGAAGACTCTAGAGAGTCCCTTGGACTGCAAGGATATCAAACCAGTCAATCCTAATGGAAATCAAGCCTTAATACTCATTGGAAGGACTGATGATGAGGCTGAAGTTCCAATACTCTGGCCACTTGATGTGAAGAGTCAACTCATTGGAAAAGACCTTGATGTTGGGAAAGATTGAAGATGGGAGAAGGGGACAGCAGAGGGCGAGATGGTTGAATGGCATCATTGATTCAATGGACATGAGATTGAGCAAACTGAGAGTTAGTGAAGGGCAAGGACGCCTGCCAAGCAGTACATGGAATCTCAAAGAGTTGGACATGACTGAGCAACTGAATAACAATAGTAGCTATGGGTTTGTGTCTGCCCAGCACATTTCCTATCTTTCTAAAACTGGGAACAACATGCCTTTGTTTTTTATGAATCATGTAAATAGCAATACTCTATTTTCTCAGTCAAGATAGAGGTATTTGGCATAATATGGCCTATCAACATACCCTATTCCTCTGGCTAGGAAGAGGTACATTGTCCAAACAAGAGCTCTAAAAATTTGAGAATTTAGCCTGACAGAAATGAGGCTCAATAAACATTAGTTAAATGAATGTCAGGCAATTGAATGAATAAGTTGTGGGAATAAGCTAGAACTTTTTCTTTCTGTTAAGGTCATGATGCTCGGAGAATATCTCCCTGGGGAGCTTCAGTCTTTAGTAACTGACTAGAAGGAGCTCAACATCAGTAGATGACAAGGATGCTGAGATTAAAGGAAAGCAGAGACAAGTATAACTAAGAGATGAACAAAGAGATAGAAATATTCGTGAAACTCTCCTGAAATTTCTAGTTTTGTGACTAACAAATTTCCTTTTCAGTGAAGTTGATCCAAGTTTCTACTACCTGCCCACAGAAGCTCATGACAAATATCACTACGGTCAACAGGACTTTAACAGACCCCCAGAGTACCCAACAGAAATGAGGGTAATCAAACAAGCAATCATTTTCGATTTAAATACAATGTATTTCATTATAGATGTAATAAAATTCAAAATTGCCATCAGAATAAGCAAAAATTTTGCTTATACTGCACTTTCAATTCACAGTTGGCTTTCATATTAAATCTAATAAAGTTACTTTAGAAAAAAAAGATATAATTAAGTTCATATGTGTTGCATATCCTGCATAAAATAGGAGACTCTTAAAGGTTAGATGTTTACTAATTCATTTTCATGATTTTAGAGTTTCATATTGTATTAGCTTACCAGCTGATAAGTCAGTCAGTTCAGTCACTCAAGTATGGCCAACTCTTTGTCACTTCATGGACTGTATCACCCCAGGCTTCCTGTACATCACCAACTCCCAGAACTTGCTCGTTGATATCAGCCAACCATCTCATCTTCTGTCATCCCCTGTTCCTCCTGCCTTCAATCTTTCCCAGCATCAGGGGCTTTTCTAAGGAGTCCTTTCTTCGAATCATGTGGCCCAAGTATTGGAGCTTCAGCTTCAACATCAGTCCTTCCAATGAATATTCAAAACCGATTCCCTTTAAGATTGATGAGCTTGATCTTGCAGTCCAAGGGGCTCTCAAGAGTTTTCTCCAACACCACAGCTCAAAAGCATCAATTCTTCTGTGCTCAGCTTTCTTTGTGGTCAAACTTTAATATCCATACATGACCACTGAAAGAAACGTAGAATTGACTAGACTGACCTGTCGGCAAAGTGATATCTCTCCTTTTTAATAAGCTGTCTAGGGTGGTCATAACTTTTTTTTTCAAGGAGCAAATGTCTTTCAATTTCTTGACTGCAGTCACTATCTGCAGTCATTTTGGAGCACACAAAAGTAAATTCTGTCACTGTTTCTATTATTTCCCCAATTATTGGCCATGAAGTGATGGAACCAGATGCCATGATCTTAGTTTTCTGAATGTTGAGCTTTAAGCCAACTTTTTCACTCTCCTCTTTCACTTTCATCAAGAATCTTTTTAATTCCTCTTCACTTTCTTCCATTAGGGTGACATCATCTGCACATTGAGGTTATTGATGTTTCTCCCAGCAACCTTGATTCCAGCTTGTGTTTCATACAGCCCAGCACTTCGCATGATGTACTCTGCATATAAGTTAAATAAGCAGGGTGACAATATACAGCCTTGATGTACTCCTTTCCCAATTCGGAACCAGTCCATTGTTCCATGTCCACTTCTAACTGTTGCTTCTTGACCTGCATACAAATTTATCAGGATGTAGTAAGGAGGTATGGAATTCCTATCTCTTGAAGAATTTTCCAGTTTATTGTGATCCACATATTCAAAGGCTTTGGTGTAGTCAATAGAGCATAAGTAGATGTTTTTCTGGAACTGTCTTGCTTTTTCCATGATCCAACAGATGTTGGCAATTTGATCTCTGGTTCCTCTGCCTTTTCTAAATCCAGCTTGGACATCTGGAAGTTCTCAGTTCACCTATTGTTGAAGTCTGGTTTGGAGAATTTTGAGCATTATTTTTGCTAGTGTGTGAGATGAGTGCCATTTTGAGGTTGTTTGAACACTCTTTGACACTGCCCTCCTTTGGGATATAAATGAAAACAGACCTTTTCCAGTCCTGTGCCCACTGCTGAGTATTCCAATTTCGCTGGCATTTTGAGTGCAACACTTTAACAGCGTCATCTTTTAGGATAGCTCAACTGGAATTCCATCACCTCCACTAGCTTTGTTTGCAGTGATGGTTGCTAAGGCCCACTTGACTTTGCATTCCAGGTTGTCTGGCTCTAGGTGAGTGATCACACCATCACTATAATCACTACAATATGATCAATCAGATTTTGTGTTGACCATCTGGTGATGTCCATGTGTAGAGTCTTCTCTTGTGTTGTTGGAAGAGGGTGTTTGCTGTGACCAGTGCATTCTCTTGGCAAAACTCTGTTAGCTTTTGCCCTGCTTCAATCTGTACTCCATGGCCAAACTTGTCTCTGCTTTTTAATATACTATCTAGGTTGGTCATAACTTTCCTTCCAAGGAGTAAACATCTAAGCATCTTTTAATTTCATGGCTGTAATCAGCATCTGCAGTGATTTTAGAGCCCCCAAAAATAAAGTCTGACACTGTTTCCCCATCCTTTTCCCATGAAGTGATGGGACCAGATGTCATGATCTTAGTTTTCTGAATGTTGAGCTTTAAGCCAACTTTTTCTCTCTCCTCTTTCATTTTCATCAAGAAGCTTTTTAGTTCCTCTTCACTTTCTGCCATAAGGGTGGTGTCATCTGCATAGCTGAGGTTATTGATATTTCTCCCAGCAATCTTAAATTCAGCTTGTGTTTCTTCCAGCCCAGCCTTCCTCATGATGTACTCTGCATATAAGTTAAATAAGCAGGGTGACAATATACAGCCTTGACGTATTCCTTTTCTTATTTGGAACCAGTCTGTTGTTCCATGTCCAGTTCTAACTGTTGCTTCCTGACCTGCATACAGGTTTCTCAAGAGGCAGGTCAGGTGGTCTGGTATTCCCATCTCTTTCAGAATGTTCCACAGTTTATTGTGATCCACACAGTCAAAGGCTTTGGCATAGTCAATGAAGCAGAAATAGTTGTTTTTCTGGAACTCTCTTGGTTTTTCCATGATCCAGCGGATGTTGGCAATTTGATCTCTGGTTCCTCTGCCTTTTCTAAAACCTGTTTGAACAACTGGAATTTCACAGTTCACGTTTTGCTGAAGCCTGGCTTGGAGAATTTTGAGCATGACTTTACTGGCATGTGAGATGAGTGCAATTGTGCAGTAGTTTGAGCATTCTTTGGCATTGCCTTTCTTTGGGATTGGAATGAAAACTGACCTTTTCCAGTCCTGTGGTCACTGCTGAGTTTTCCAAATTTGCTGGCATATTGGGTGCAGCACTTTCACAGCATTATCTTTCAGCATTTGAAATAGCTCAACTGGAATTCCATCACCTCCACTAGCTTTGTTTGTAGTGATGCTTTCTAAGGCCCACTTGACTTCACATTCCAAGATGTCTGGCTCTAGGTGAGTGATCACACCATCAAAATCATCTTGGTTGTGAAGATATTTTTTGTACAGTTCTTCTGTGTATTCTTGCCACCTCTTCTTGATATCTTCTGCTTCTGTTAGGTCCATACCATTTCTGTCCTTTATCAAGTCCATCTTTGCATGAAATGTTCCCTTGGTAGCTCTCATTTTCTTGAAGATATCTCTTGTCTTTCCAGTTCTGTTGTTTTCCTCTATTTCTTTGCATTGATTGCTGAGGAAGGCTTTCTTATCTCTCCTTGCTATTCTTTGGATCTCTGCATTCAGATGCTTATATCTTTCCTTTTCTCCTGTGCTTTTCACTTCTCTTCTTTTCACAGCTATTTGGAAGGCCTCCTCAGACAGCCATTTTGCTTTTTTGCATTTCTTTTCCATGGGGATGGTCTTGGTCCCTGTCTCCTTTACAATGTCACGAACCTCCGTCCAGAGTTCATCAGGCACTCTATCAGATCTAGTCCCTTAAATCTCTTTCTCACTTCCACTGTAAAATCATAAGGGATTTGATTTAGGTCATATCTGAATGGTCTAGTGGTTTTCCCTATTTTCTTCAAGTCTGAATTTGGCAATAAGGAGTTCATGATCTGAGCCACAGTCAGCTCCTGGTCTTGTTTATGCTGACTGTATAGAGCTTCTCCATCCTTGGCTGCAAAGAATATAATCAATCTGATTTCGGTGTTGACCATCTGGTGATGTCCATGTGTAGAGTCTTCTCTTGTGTTGTTGGAAGAGGGTGTTTGCTATGACCAGTGCGTCCTCTTGGCAAAACTCTATTAGCCATTATCCTGCTTCATTCCGAGCTCCAAGGCCAAATTTTCCCATTACTCCAGGTGTTTCTTGACTTCCTCCTTTTGCATTCCAGTCCCCTATAATGAAAAGGACATCTTTTTTGGGTGTTAGTTTTAAAAGGTCTTGTAGGTCTTCATAGAACCATTCAACTTCAGCTTCTTCAGCATTACTGGTTGGGGTATAGGCTTGGATTACTATAATATTGAATGGTTTGCCTTGGAAATGAATAGAGATCATTCTGTCATTTTTGAGATTGTATCCAAGTACTGCATTTCGGACTCTTTTGTTGACCATGATGACTACTCCATTTTCTAAGGGATTCCTGCCCACAGTATTAGATATAATGGTCATCTGAGTTAAATTCACCCATTCCAGTCCATTTTAGTTCACTGATTCCTAGAATGTCAATGTTCACTCTTGTCATCTCCTGTTTGACCACTTTCAATTTGCCTTGATTCATGGACGTAACATTCCCAGTTCCTATGCAATATTGCTCTTTACAGCATCGGACCTTGCTTTTGTCACCAGTCACATCCACAACTGGGTATAGTTTTTTTCTTTGGCTCCTTCCCTTCATTCTTTCTGGAGTTGTTTCTCCACTGATCTCCAGTAGCATACTGGGCACCTACCGACCTGAGGAGTTCCTCATTCAGTATCCTATCATTTTGCCTTTTGATACTGTTCATGGGGTTCTCAAGGCAAGTATACTGAAGTGGTTTGCCATTCCCTTCCCCAGTGGACCACATTCTGTCAAACCTCTCCACCATGACCCACCCGTTTTGGGTGGCCCCACACGTCATGGCTTAGTTTCATTGAGTTAGACAAGGCTGTGTTCCATGTGATCAGATAGACTAGTTCTCTGTGATTATGATTTCAGTGTGTCTGCCCTCTGATGCCCTCTCGCAATATCTACCATCTTACTTGGGTTTTTCTTACCTTGGTCATGGGGTAGCTCTTCACGGCTGCTCCAGCAAAACGCAGCCACTGCTCCTTACCTTGGACGAGGGGTAGCTCCTCACAACCGCCCCTCCTGACCTTGAATGTGGAGCAACTCCTCTCGACCTTTATTTGGTGGGATTTAACATTCTCTTGTCAATGGTTGTTCAGTAGTGAGTTGCAATTTTGGAGTTCTTGCAGGAGATGAGTGCACTGAGTGCACATTCTTCTACTCTGCCATTTTAACTCACTTACCAGGTGGCATAGTGAGGAGGGCATGGCAACCCACGCCAGTAATCTTGCAGGGAGAATTACATGGACAGAGGGGCCTGGCAGTCTATAGTCTATGGGATCAGAAAGAGTCTGGACAGGACTGAGTGTCTGAGCACATTGTATTAGAAATATTTACAACTTATTAGGAACTGCCTCTTGCATTTCCTGTTTTCTTATTGCTTTGGAAACCTATTTTTAATTTACCACCAATGGATGAGTTTTATCTTATGGACACTGAATTTCAGAAACATAAGCTCAGATTTCCACCAGACTGTAACAAAAGTTTTACTCCACAGCAATTTTAGGAGTGTGTTAAACTGTAATTCTGGTGAAACTAACTCTCCTTATTAACCCTTGGAAATTAAGACACAACTGTAAATTTTCCTTCATGTGTAGAAGATGGGTAGGAAGAAAATACCTGAACTGTAATTCAGCATTCACTGATGATGGTGTTCACAAAGACAGAGATAAAGCCATGAAGAAAGAGAAAGAACTCTGATATTCTAATCAGAGACAAAGATAATAGAGTAAGCAAATAAACGAGATAATTTCAGAAAGAGATAGTGATATATGAGTGAAATGCAAAATATACTGTATTAGAACATGACCAGATCAGGGAAATAAAGTATCTCTGGTGGCTCAGATGGTAAAGACTGCCTACAATGCAGGAGATCCAGGTTTAATCACTGGATCAGGGAGATCCCCTGGAGAAGGGAATGGCAACCCACTCCACTTATTCTTGCCTGGAGAATCCCATGGACAGAGGAGCCTGGTGGGTTACAGTCCATGGGGTTGCAAAGAGTCATACATGATTGAGCAATTAACACACACAGGGACATCCCCTGTGAGGAGATGAGTTGTAGCTGAGATCTGAATGACAGTTACCAGACATGAAAACCTGGGAGATCAACATTCTGAGCAGAGGGAACTGATGTGCAAATTTTCTGAGAGGCAGTGTGTTTGAAATTCAAGAAAAGTAGATGGATACCTAATGTGGCTGGAGTGTGGCGAGAAGGAAGGGGAGTGGTAGGTGATGAGGTCAGAGAGCTCTGTGAGCAATGGTTAGTTTGAGAAGCCCTTGAGGAGTTTCAGATGAGGAATGACACTACATAATATCCCTTTCAGAAAGGTCAGTGGCTCATATGGATGGCTGGATTTAGGGCTCAAGATTAGAAGGTAAGTTATTAGTAGGAAGCTATTATATTAATAATAGTCCAGGGGAGATGGATGATGATGGTAGCTTAGGCTAAAAGTTTGAAATGAAGTGAAGTGGAGTGGTACAGGATTCTTTGGGAAATAAAAACTATGGGATTTTAAGATGTGGGTGAATTTTTAAAAAAAATAGGAATCAAGGAATCTCATAATTACATCTAATGATCAACTTTAAGAATGTGACGACTAGATAATATGATATACTTAACAAATCTCCAAGTTAAACTAAATTATTAAATTTACTCTAGTTTTCAGGACTCTAATGTCATGAAGCAAAAAATGACTAAGCCAAAAATAACTACGAATGTGATTTATTATATAACCAAACTTCCTTTGCAAGAAAAATAATTACCTTTAAAGGATTGTTAGAAAGAAGCTGACAATGGCAGTTTGAATATTTAGGTCTTTAAAATGACAGTCTTACACAACCGTATACAGAAATCCCCTTATAAACTTTTTTCAGTCAGTTCAGTCGCAAAATGATCTTTAATGATTATCTCTACTTTTCATGTATAGGATTTATACCTTATTAAACTGTAAGCTTATGATCCTTTATATCCTCTCCATAATTTTGTACATTTTTCTCACAATAATGGTTCAAAAAATGTTTTTCAGTATAGGAATTACTTCCTCTTAGAAAGCCATCTTCCTCATCTTCACTTTTTCATAGCTTATTCATTTTTCCAGTACAATTAATCAACAACTCTTGCATTTGCCTTCTCTGCTGTTTCCTCAGTCCTCCAAGAGCATTCATTCTCACCAATTTCATTCATCAACTCCTCACTCTTATATTGTCATTGCTGGGCCACAGTGACAAGGCAATCAGTCCTTCCATCACTAATAGAACTTCATGTCCCATACTCTAAAAATGATCATCTCAACTGACAGAGACTCTTAATGTTTTATTCCCTTGGGAAAACATTGAAATCCCTTCACAAAATCAAAACCACAATGAGATACCATTTCACACCAGTCAGAATGGCTGCTATCCAAAAGTCTACATGCAATAAGTGCTGGAGAGGGTGTGGAGAGAAGGGAACCCTCTTACACTGTTGGTGGGAATGCAAACTAGTACAGCCACTATGGAGAACAGTGTGGAGATTCCTCAGAAAACTGGAAATAGAACTGCCATATGATCCAGTGATCGCACTCCTGGGCATACACACCAAGGAAACCAGAATTGAAAGAGACACATGTACTCCAATGTTCATTGCAGCACTGTTTATAATATCCAGGACATGGAAGCAACCTAGATGTCCATCTGCAGATGAATGGATAAGAAAGCTTTGGTACATATACACAATGGAGTATTTCTCAGCCATCAAAAAGAATGCATTTGAATCAGTTTTAATGAGGTGGATGAAATTGGAGCCAATTATACAGAGTGAAGTAAGCCAGAAAGAAGAACATCAATACCGTATATTAACGCATATATATGGAATTTAGAAAAATGGTAACCTGAACCCTGTATAAGAGACTGCAAAAGAGACATAGGCATTTAGAACAGTCTTTGGGACTCTGTGGGAGAGGGTGAGGGTGGAGTGATTGGAGAGAGTGGAATTGTAGCATGTATATTATCATAAGTGACCAGTCCAGGTTCGACGCATAAATTTTCCTCTGTTCAAAAAAAAAAATCCCTTCACAGATCTTGAATATTTTTTCCTGCTATATAAATCCTATAATCCTTTAAAAAATCCTTACTTTTCACTAGACAAAAATCATGACCAGTACAGCATTTCAAATTTGGAATTTCTTTTCTTTTTTTTTTTTTTTAACAGTCCAAAGCTCATTAAAGAATGACAAAATCCACCTTCCTTTTGCTGCTGCTACCATTCACCATAGCTTAATTCATCTCTCTGCCGAAGCCTATGAGGTGCCTCCTTTCCTGCAGAATACAAGTCTGGAAGACAGTCCTTTATGTTAACACTTAACTGTAATTTTGATTCACTTAAGAAACAGTGTGTGGCAACCACCCCACCCCAGCCCAGAGACTGGCTGGTGGGTACACTCTTCCTTCCTTTTTATAATGCATTTCTATCAACAGCACAATCTTTTTAAATTTTGTGGTGTTTTTACAATATCTCACCACCCCCTACTGAATTATAAGCTCTTAGACCAGTGCTAATAACCACCATAGGGTGTTTGGGAAATATTTGTTTAATCAATTATCACATACACTTAATTAAAAAACAAATCAATGCATGAAAAAATGAGTAAGTGCTTTGATGGCTAATATTTGACTTTGAGGGCAGTCTCATTTGGGTCAAATTTTTTTAAGCTTTCAATACAGTCAGATTTGCATTAGAAAGCCTCCTTTGTGCAAACACTCCTGGGCAACTGTGCAAAGTCACTTTGAAGGTAAATGCCATCAAATATTAATAAGATAAGCCTAGGGAAATAAGCTTGTAGTGTATCCCAGATAAAAAGAGCATTTTTTCCCTTGAAGTATGACTACATACAGGAATTTAAAGCTCCCTTCTACACGTTAGAGAGAGACATGTGAGCAGCAAAGCTGAAAAACAGAGTGAATAAGGCATACTGGTAAGTAGATGGAAACCCCATTCATAAGGTAAACAAGAATCTTAGAAGATACTGCTGTTTTTCTCTTTTAATTTCTTCCCAGAATATCTAATATCCATATCTAATTTAAGGTAGAAATAAATTTAAAGTAACATTTTAACTATCCTTCAATCACACTGTAACCTTCTGAAATAACTAAAGCAATCCAGGATCTCTACTCTATGGTCTAGAAAGACTTCACATATTCTGAAAAAAGAAGAAACAGAAGGGGTGCCCTATCCTGACAGAGCAACAGCAAGCCTGGCTGGGAATGGACAAAAAGAGATTCCACAAGGTCCCCACTCAAATGAGTTTCCAGTGAATTATGAAATGCATTTTTTTGGATCAAGAAACTAAACACTGGCTGAGAAGATAAGAACATGTGCTTGTATACACTTCCATTTACCACATCACTCTACTTAACTCCCCTAAATTGTATGCAATTATTTTATATTGTTAGATTAATCATGCTTCCATTAGGGCTTGCATTGTCATTATCTTTTATTTTTTGCCTGGCTATTGTGAAAGCTGATAAACATCTTTACTATTGTGATTATATAACTATTACTCACTTAGTACCGTTGTATCATGATTGGTCAACAGAAAAATCTATTCGAGATTTCTGCTCAACAGAAATCTCTAACAGAATTCTATATCACTAAAACTATCATTTAATGGAAAAACTTATAATCACTTTCCAAAATCCAGATGCATAATGGGATTATTTTGGAACTTTGTGAAAAATACAAATGCACAGGTATTGCTATTCTTCTCTAAAGCTCCAGATGTATTTTGAATGAGTAGCCATGTTTAAAAACAGCCAGACAATATGATGATCTTTTGCTTTTATCTAGTATGTTTCACTTTTTCTATTTTGTCTTCCGTTCTCTCATTTCATTTAGTTTATGTTTTCCAATTCCTCAGTCTCTTTTTGTTGTTGTCACTGTTGTTTTTTCTCAAGCCTTTATCAAACATAGTAGAAAAGCTTCTCTCACTGTGTGTGTATTATATATATACACACACAAGTAATATGTACAATACAATACATATATTTTTTAAAACTTATGCATTTTGACTAGCTAAAAAATTTATGACATTTTTTATTCCACTTGTTTGACTTATTAAAGTCTATAATTGTAGACTGGAACATGTACTTTCAAATATTCCTGGCACACCACCTTTAATGATGGTCTTCTACTTCTCATGTCATAATAATGATCTGGCCCATATATATTCTTGATTTACTTGTGATTGATTGGCATTTTTTATATCTATGGAAAGGACTGAGGTTTTAAAATTGCTAAAATAGGAAGACTGAAAATAACAACAAAAAAGTATATCATTCTAAAGAGAGAAAATAGATGTACCAGGTGCCTGGAATGAGTAGTGAGCACAGTGGGAATTCTGAAAACATTGTAACTTTGGAGAACTTAATTTGCAAATTAGAGATTGACTTGCCCATCAACCAAATGTGAGCGTGTCTAATTATAAATAGCCATAATTATAAATAATAACATAGTATCATGAAAAAGTGGGAGTCAACTGTAATTGACAACATAGTCAGTTAAATTTGGAAATGAAAGTCGCTCAGTCATACCCAGCTCTTTGCTACCCCATGGACTCTACAGTCCATGGAATTCTCCAGGCCAGAATACTGGAGTGGGTAGACTTTCCCTTCTCCAGGGGATCTTCCCAACCCAGGAATCAAACTGGTGTCTTCTGCATTGCAGGCGGATTCTTTACAGCTGAGCTGCCAGGGAAGCCCTAAATTTAAAATTTCCATCAAAATATACCCACTGGGGAAAAAAAAATATAGCCACTGTCCCTTGATTTATAATGCAATAATTTTAGTATGTAAACCTGATCCCATTGAATGTAGAGCCTAAATTAATATTAAGCAAGATTTACAGCAAAAGCTAAAGTTCACTTTTGCACTTTTTATGACTTTTTACACCATAATTATTATCATCTTTCTGAGGGAAAGTGTTACATACTGTTTTTTCCAAAATTGAGACAAATAGGTTGAATATATTGATTCACTCCAGTAAGAACTGAATAATCAATGGATTGTAAAGGCTTATGTACAGAAATTAAAAGATGCTTGCTCCTTGGAAGAAAAGCTATGACCAAACTAGCTAAAGCTAAAACCAAGCATATTAAAATCAGAGACATTACTTTGCCAACAAAGGTCCATCTAGTCAAAGCTATGGTTTTTCCAGTAGTATGTATGGATGTCAGAGTTGGACTATAAAGAAAACTCAGTGCTAAACAAGTGTTTCTTTTGAACTGTGGTGTTGGAGAAGACTCTTGAGAGTCCCTTGGACTGCAAGGAGATCCAACCAGTCCATTCTAAAGGAGATCAGTCCTGGGTGTTCATTGGAAGGACTGATGCTAAAGCTGAAGCTCCAATACTTTGGTCACCTCATGCGAAGAGTTGACTCACTGGAAAAGACTCTGATGCTGGGAGGGACTGGGGGCAGGAGGAGAAGAAGACAACAGAGAATGATGGTTAAAAGGCATCACCGACTCAATGGACATGAGTTTGAGCAAGCTACAGGAGATGGTGATGAACAGGGAAACCTGGCATGCTGCAGTCCATGGGGTCGCAAAGAGTTGGACATGACTGAATGACTGAAATGAACTGATGTATAGAAATTCTCTGAGAAAACAGTAAAATTGAAAAAGAAGAGAAAGTAAAAAAAGAAGGGAAAGTTGTACTGCCTGCTTCCTCAGTAAGGACTAACATAATCATAAAGCTATTAACTTTAACTGTAAGAAAGAATACCTGAAAAACACTATTTTGTGCTCCCTCCAAACCCATGTCCATTGGGTCGGTGATGCCATCCAACCATCTTGCCCTCTGTTGTCCCCTTCTCATCCTGCCCTGAATCTTTCCCAACATCAGGGTCTTTACAAGTGAGTCAGCTCTTCGCATCAGGTAGCCAAAGTATTGGAGTTTCAGTTTCAACATCAGTCCTTCCAATGAGCACCCAGGACTGATCTCCTTTAGGATGGATTGGTTGGATCTCCTTGCAGTCCAAGGGAATCTCAAGAGTCTTCTTCGTGGACTCCAGGAGTTGGTGATGGACAGCGAGGCCTGGCGTGCTGCAGTTCATGGGGTCACAAAGAGTTGGACACGACTGAGCAACTGAATAGGAAAAGGAGTACGTCAAGGCTGTATATTGTCACCCTGCTTATTTAACTTATATGCAGAGTACATCATGAGGAACGCTGGGCTGGAAGAAACACAAGCTGGAATCAAGATTGCTGGGAGAAATATCAATAACCTCAGATTTGCAGATGACACCACCCTTATGGCAGAAAGTGAAGAGGAACTCAAAAGCCTCTTGATGAAAGTGAAAGAGGAGAGTGAAAAGGTTGGCTTGAAGCTCAACATTCAGAAAACAAAGATCATGGCATCTGGTTCCATCACTTCATGGGAAATAGATGGGGAAACAGTGGAAGCAGTGTCAGACTTTATTTTTTGGGGCTCCAAAATCACTGCAGATGCTGATTGCAGCCATGAAATTAAAAGGAGCTTACTCCTTGGAAGGAAAGTTATGACCAACATTGATAGTATATTAAAAAGCAGAGACATTACTTTACCAAACAAGGTCTGTCTAGTCAAGGCTATGGTTTTTCCCGTGGTCATGTATGGATGTGAGAGTTGGACTGTGAAGAAAGCTGAGCGCCGAAGAATCGATGCTTTTGAAATGTGGTGCTGGAGAAGACTCTGAGAGTCCCTTGGACTGCAAGGAGATGCAACCAGTCCATTCTAAAGGAGATCAATCCTGAGTGTTCATTGGAAGGACTTATGCTAAAGCTGAAACTGCAATACTTTGGCCACCTCATGCAAAGAGTTGACTCACTGGAAAAGAGTCTGATGTTAGGAGGGATTGGGGGTAGGAGGAGACAGGGACAACAGAGAATGAGATGTCTGGATGGCATCACCGACTCGATGGACATGAGTTTGAGTGAACTCCGGGAGTTGGTGATGGACAGGGAGGCCTGGCATGCTGTGGTTCATGGGGTCACAAAGAGTCGGACATGACTAAACGACTGAAATGAACTGAACTGAACTGAACTGAATTGAAGATCTGGGTAGAATTTATTTTAAAATTTCAAAATATTTGAAATCCCCATTTGCCTTTTCCTAGTCTAGTCCTGTGTGATTAAAAGCTGACTTCTTGGGTTTTCAAATTAGTTAGCTTAGCTCTTATGTATTTTGGAGACTTACACCCAAGGTAGCTAAGAAGATTTCTTACCTCAGGTTCAGGAATCTGCTTACCACAGCTCCCAATCCATTACTTGCTTTTCTCATAAGTTGTACCTTCTTTCTACTGATTTATTCCTGAAGAGCTAGCTCATTCCTTTGGATTTCCTTCTGTAAAGGAAAACATCAACACAAAGAAAATATATTTCCCTCAGCGAGTGTTTTTATTTATTGATTAGGTGCTACTTTAACCTTCTAACTCACAGCTAGTGTCCTCCCAAACCAAATTGTATGTCTGATATATAAAGTCAAAATAAAGGAAAGAACACACAAAGGTGTCACTTTTAAAGGTGCTTGCTCATGATTGAGTGTAGAACCCTCAGTGGGAGGAGTAAAGAAATATTTCCATTAGTCTAACATAGATTGATGAAAACTCTACCCAGTTTGAACATTCTCCTAGAATCTGTCAGCTCAGTCTGACATTTTAGGCCCCAGATCTGGTGGCCTAAGCAAAATGGAAAATAGGAGGTAAAGACTGATCTCTGATGTAGGCCTCAGAAAAGAGTAATAATAATAATAGCAACAAGAATAAAAACATTATTTCTATTATTAATAATACCTAATAATTTTATAATCTAATATGAACCAGACATTCAGAACATGTCATGTACTTTGTATGTATTAATTTATGTGATCCTTATAAGAACTCTATCAGTTAGGTACCAATTAAAAAATGAGATTAAGTAAAATGCCCAAAGTCATGAAACTACTAACTATGTTTCCTCTTGAAAATTTGTGAAGTTTTCATGTTATCCAGTCAGCTGACCAAGATAGCAGTCAAGATAGAGATTTAATGCAGAACCCTAAGTGGAAGTTGGCTACCAACTCCCCTAATCCCGGAGGAGGTAGTTAGTTGGGGTATATCCCAAATCTACTGGAGGAGAGAGCCTCACTACCATATGCAGAGTAGTGTACTCTTCTCTAAGAGAAATATAAGAGAAACCCTGATGATGGGAAAGATAGAAGACAGGAGCAGAAGGGGATGACAGAGGATGAGATGGTTGAATGGCATCACCAACTCAATGGACATAAGTTTGAGCAAAATCCCGGAGTTGGTCATGGAGAGGAAAGCCTGGCATGCTGAAGTCTATGGGGTGATAAAGTGTCAGACACAACTGAGCAACTGAACAACAATAATACATTGTTTCTCCTCCAAAGTTTCTAGTTCTGAAGGCAAGCTTAGATATTCACATAAAATGATTAAGTAGCAATTCAACCCAATATACATGTTAAATATCATCAGTTCAGTTCAGTTCAGTTGCTCACTTGTGTCTGACTCTTTGCAACCCCATGAATCACAGCACGCAAGGCCTCCCTGTCCATCACCAACTCCCGGAGTTCACTCAAACTCATGTCCATCGAGTTGGTGATGCCATCCAGCCATCTCATTCTCTGTCATAAATGGTATTTATTTCATTCAAATCAATAAACATTTGCTGGAACTTACTTTATTTTACAAACTGACTAAAGATGACAAAATCATGATCTGCATTCAAGAAGAAGGTGTGGGATCTGTTTGGAGGACCTCAAGGTTTAGTGGGAAAAAGCAGTCTCTTCAATCAGCAATTAAAATTTTAATGCAGTCATTAGATACCCAAGAAGATGTGACTGGCATTTCCTAAAAGATTAAGGAATGCTGGCCAGAAAAAGGTAATGTTTAAATTGAATCTTAAAGGATACATTTTTAATATTTCTATGAAAGGAACATTTCTCATTTGAAAACATAAATTTTCATTCCTAAATAAAATCTATCATTGTATATAGCAACTCCTTGGTACATCACAGACATGCAAACCTGAAACGTATAGCCCATTCATGACACAATTTAACTTCATATGTTGCAAATCAGTCTAACTTAGAGCATGGCATTTGGAAAGTCAATTTAGTGAAAGGCCAGCTGTCAGGGCAATGGACACATGTATTTTCACATCAGTGCCTCCCTACTGGCTAATAAAAACGCTAAGTCAATGCCATTAATAAAGAGATTTCACAAGTTTGATCCATTGTAGTACCTTATTTTTACACATTTAAAGGTTCTAAAGATTTGGAAATACATCATGGGTACTTGTCAATATTTTTGAACTAAGAACAAGTTCCAATACTTTGATGCATTCATCAGTAGTGTTCCACTTTAGATGCATTTATTCTTTCAGCACATCCTTACTGAACACCCACTCAGCGCCAGGTACTGTCTTGGGCATGGAGTAGACAGCAGTTCACAAGGCAAGCAAGAGTCTAGTTTCAGGAATGTTGAATACTGATGGAGAAAGTCTGATGTTAACCACGTAAGAAATGAATAGATAAGCTGCTTTTACATCAGAACTAGAAATTAATATAAGTGCTATAAAGAAAACAAATAAAGGTGGTATGTTAGAGAATGAATTGGGGGCTATAGAAGGAAGCTATTTGAGCAAGGATGACCCTCAAAACCTATTATGAAAATAAATTTTTTTCATAAAAAATAGAACATTAAGTTTTTTATTATAAGTGTAAAAAAAAATGAGTTCCTAAGAACGGCTACAAAGACTATCAGAAATTAACATCACTGTCCAAGGTAAAGTGAATAATAAATGCAATTATTAAATACTGTAAAGTTAAAATTGAAAATATGACATTTCAATCTGACTGGAATGTTAAAAAATGTACCAACTATGAAATATATAGTAAAGAAAATTCCAGGAAGTAGGAACAGCAAGTGCAGAGGCTCAAAGACAGAGGGGAATTTGAACAACTGATTCCAAAGCTTTCAGCTCTAGTACTTTGGCCATCTGATGTGAAGAGCCAACTCATTGAAAAGGACCCTGATATTGGGAAAGATTGGAAAGCAGGAGGAGATGGGGACAGCCAAGGACAAGATGGTTGAATGGCAGCACCAACTCAATGGACATGAGTTTGGTCAAGCTCTGGGAGATGGTGAAGGACAGGGAAGCCTGGCGTGCTGCAGTCCATGAGGCTGCAAAGAGTCAGACATGACTGAGAAACTGAACAAGAAAAAGAGAATAGAGAAAAAAAAAATGAAAGTGGTCAGATATGAGACGAGAGAAGATAGCTCTAAACAGCTCTAAACCCGAGAGGGTTTTAGAAAATAAGGTAAGAAGTTTGGAATTTTTTTTCCCACTGGCATGGAAAGCCATCAAAGGAGTCTAAGCAAAGTAATGATGTCATTAGATTAGACTTTAAAAAAAACTGTTCAAGCTACTGTGATGAAAGCAGGGAAATCAACTAGAGGCAACTGAATTTGAGCAAATAAGACATGAGGATGTGTCAGACTATACCTGTAAGAATTGTCGGAAGGTATATGATCACATTCATGGTGCATTTTGGAAGTAGAGCTAGCAATATACCTGTGAATTGGGTCTTTGGCTTGAGTGGGATGATAAAGAAAAGTCCCAGAAACTAAAGAAGAATTGGAAGATTAAAAAATAAAGAGCTATCTTTGCCATGTTAAAATTGTAATTCTATTATGTATCTGTAAAGATGCTACACAAGCTTCTAGAAATATGAGTCTAGAATTCAGAGAAAAGGTATAGAAAAATGGATTTATAATTGAGAGATCTCATCACATAGTATTTGAATACATGGAACTGAATTATATTGTTAAATAAAAAATATTTTTATTAAGGCGATGAGGATACACACAGAGCCCAGTGGTTTCCAACATGTAAAGATCTGGCAGACGAGGAAAGAAGCAAGGGAGACTGAGGAAGAACCTCAGTGATGTAACAGGAAGCCAAGTAAACAGGACATCATGAAGGCTTAGAGAAGAATTTCAAAAAGGAGCATTTTGTCAGATAACTGACTCTAGGATGTGGTGAATTAGAGGGCCCTGCTGACTTCAATAAGCACAAGGTCACTTCCAGAATGTGGTGGCAATGAAAACCAGATAAGTGGAATATGGTAACTTAGCTATTACTGTCTGATAAACCACCACAGACATAAAATAACAACTATTATTTCTTACAAGTGTACTGCTCCTCTGGACCAGTCTCAGCTGATCTCAACAGGGTTAGGTCATGTGACTGCAGTTAACCAATGGGTACCCTAGGGGTCAGTTGCTCTAGAATATCCCCAAGTATAACAATGACAATGACTCATCTCTGTTTTGCAGGGTTTCTTAACCTCCCAAAGGACTACCCTGGCATGCTTTCAGAATGGTGGCAGTCTTCCAAGAATAGGAAAGCAGAAGGACACAAGGCTTCCTGAAACATTGACTGAACACTGGCACGCTATCATTTCTCTAATATCCCATAGGCAAAGGCCAGTTCAAGTTCTCCCAGAAACAGATTGGGTGAGAGACTACAAAGTTAGAGACCAAAGGGCATGGATACAAGAAGGTTATTAATCACAACCCACAGTACAAATAAATTATCATATGTGGACAAGAGGGTTGACAAGAGAATAGAAGGAAAGTCCATAGAGACAGTCACAACTGTTTGAAGCATTTTGCTCCAAAGTCACAGACAGATGGGTGGTTGCCAAACTAAAGATGCTGTGAAGTGAAGGTCTCTATTTTGTTTGTTTGGTAGATTTTTGTTTTTTAAGATGGATATGAATGATTGTGTTCACTTAATGATTGAAATTATTCAGGAGAGAGACAGTTCAGGAGAGAAAAGGATTCCTGTGGGAACCAAGTGTGTGAGTAGATTGGCTAAAATTGGAGAGGTTGGCTTTACTATGCAAATTCAGGAGCATGTCTTCAAGAACTACAAAAGGGAAGGAAGAGCATGTGCATATCTAGTTTCCCTAGATATGTTAAAGTGGATGTTAATTTAACATTTAAATCTCAGAATTCTTAGGGTTTAATAAAAGTATAACAGTTCAGAGAAATTTTATTTTTAAAAAAGACTGGATTACAAATCAAAATTACAGAGAGAATTTTTCATACCAGGGCAATCTAGTTCTGCTACGCAATAAAGCTACCGAAAGACAAAGACAAAATATGTTCAAAAGGGAAATCAGCTGTCTGATTCCACAAATCAAAATATTTCACAGTGACTTGCAAATCCAGTGATATGTTCACAAAGAAGTCACTCTCCAATGTAAAATACTGATTGGATACATGGTACAAACTTCCATTATTACTGTACTCCTAAAGTGTGACATTTTGAATGTGCACTGCTGTGACATCGTTTACTTGACTAATCACTTGAGGAGTTGAAATAGCCATTCAGTTGAAGATTGCTTAAATTTACAACCTACTGCATTTGTAAAAAATTCATCAGCTCAATATTGAGAGATATTGTCCATGCTACTGCGAAGTCCCTTCAGTCATATCTAACTCTTTGAGACCCCATGGATTGTAGCACACCAGGTTCCTCTATCCATGAGACTCTCCAGGCAAGAATACAGGAGTGGGTTGCCATTGCCTCCTCCAGGGGATCTTCCTGACCCAGGGATCGAACTTATGTCTCCTATGGCTCCTACATTGCAGGCAGATTCTTTAACACAGAGTCAGCAGGGAAACCTAATTGTCCCTGATGTAGGTCAAATGTCTTTGAGTGTTTATCATTTAGGGAAATCTGTACAGATGGGGGGTGGTTGAAGAAGAAAAATCTCACAAAAGTTAACTTTAAAAATCTGAGTTTATTATGCAAATTTTACAAAATTCTAAAATTTTACAAATTTTTAGGCTTTAAGGCACAGATTGAGAGGGATATGTGGCTGACAATGGACATGTCGTGTATAATGACCATTTCAAAATCAGAAGTCCTCTTTCATTCAAACCAGATCCTGATTTCACAGGAAACACAGGCTAACCACATATCTTAAACCTAAACTTTTTATGGTAATTGTTAAGTCTTTATTTTCACATTTGTTAAAGCCAATACAACATGACTCCTAGGTCAAGAACAAGTGCTTTCTAATTTCAAAAGCCTTCCCACAGATTCTTCCAATATATGATCTCATCTTTATATAGATTGCCTCAGGCTGCCTGTGAGGACCCTAAAAGGACAGGTCATTAGCAATTAAAAGCAGGACAAGCTTCTTTAAGGAGGTTAAAAGAGTTAGCCTTTAAGGCTGTCTTGACCTCCATTGATTGCAGCCATGAAATTAAAAGATGCTTACTCCTTGGAAGGAAAGTTATGACCAGCCTAGATAGCATATTAAAGAGCAGAGACATTACTTGGCCAACCAAGGTCCGTCTAGTCAAGGCTATGGTTTTTCCCGTGGTCATGTATGAATGTGAGAGTTGGACTGTGAAGAAAGCTGATCACCAAAGAATTGATGCTTTTGAACTGTGGTGTTGGAGAAGACTCTTGAGAGTCCTTTGTACTGCAAGGAGATCCAACCAGTCCATTCTAAAGGAGATCAATCCTGGGTGTTCATTGGAAGGACTGATGCTAAAGCTGAAACTGCAATACTTTGGACACCTCATGCGAAGAGTTGACTCACTGGAAAAGACTCTGATGCTGGGAAGGATTGGGAGCGGTAGGAGACGGGGACGACAGAGAATGAGATGGCTGAATGGCATCACCGACTCTGTGGACATGAGTTTGAGTGAACTCCGGGAGTTGGTGATGGACAGGGAGGCCTGGCGTGCTGTGATTCATGGGGTTGCGGAGAATCGGACACGACTGAGCGACTGAACTGAACTGACCTCAATTTTTCATTTAAGAAACCATTCCAAAATCAAAACTGTTCCAATATTCTTCATCTGACTATAAGAGTGCTTAATTGTACTGAAGTCATCACACTGAGAGAGAGATGTGAAGGTAGGAGGCACACATAAAGTTGGAGCTTTATACAGTAAGGCAGAGTCAACACAAACAGACCGATCAGCAACCAGGAGCACAAAGAATGAGGAAAAAGGAAGATAGATGAACAAAGCAGAGGCAGAGAAGAAATGTTTAATTCACTTTGAGCTTCCCTGGTGGCTCAGAGGTTAAAGCGTCTGCCTGCAATGCGGGAGACCTGGGTTCGATCCCTGGGTCGGGAAGATCCCCTGGAGAAGGAAATGGCAACCCACTCCAGTATTCTTGCCTGGAGAATCCCATGGATGGAGAAGCCTGGTGGTCTATAGTCCACGGGTCTCAAATAGTCGGACACAACTGAGTGACTTAACTTTTCTAACTTTCAAACATTTATCGAGCAACTACCATGAGTAAGACATGGTTCAGAAATAGAAGTTGGGAAAGTGTACAAGGCAAGACAAATATATAAGCATATGATATAAAGGTAATGCAATGGTAAGGCTGTACACAGGGTTCCATAGGTACTCAAAGGCGGGACACTTAATTAAGTCAGGCACACCAGAGGATATATGCTAGAAGGTATATTTCCTGAGCTGTATCTTAAAGAGAGGCAGAGAAGAAGGCAGAGAACCAAATAATGAATGCCTTTGAACTGTGGTGCTGAGAGTCCCTGAGACTCCTGGAGGGTCCCTTGGATAGCAAAGAGATCAAACCAGTCAATCTTAAGGGAAATCAACCCGGAATACGCATTGGAAGGAATGATGCTGAAGCTGAAGCTCCAGTATTTTGGTCACCTAATGTGAATGGTTTCAGCCCTGGGAATTTTGACATCCTTCCTTTGCAAGCATAAGTTCGTGTGGAGTTGATCCCAGAGGCTTATGAAGAATCTAAAACAGATACATAGATGGTTTGTACCATTAGAAAACACCTACAGCATTTTATTCATGGAAATATCATGGAGTATATAAATGAAACACACCTTGTTTCTGATCATCTGAGAAGTAAAATGACATATATGTACTAGGATAACTGAGTAGTTACCATAACCACATCCATATCTACAGATTGCAGATGAAAATATGAAACCTTTCAGCCTCAAGCACATTGCTCTTTGGCCAGATCAAATGGCATGAAGACAAAACTACTAATCTCCATGTTCAGCTTTTCCTATCATCAAAATCAGACTAAAAACATTTGATAACCTCAGTTCCAATTTTTCCTCACCAATGAAACCCAATATTTGTACTTGAGCTCTTCCTTAAAATTTTTCACTAACCTTCGGTTAGCTGAGAAAAGTAAATTAATTAAAGCCATTTAGGAAACTATCAACTGAGGGTTAGGATTTTGAAGGTTTGAGTGATATCAAGAACACTAATAACTGAATATATCAAGAAAGCCATTTACTATTGATGCTCTGATACAGTAAAACTCCGTAAAGTATAGCCTACAAGTGCATCTTGTACTTGTACTACAAGTGAATCTGCCTGCAAGTGCAAGAGACATAAGAGGCATGATTCAATACCTGGTTCCAGAATATCCCATGGAGTAGGAAATGGCATCCTACTCCAGTATTCTTGCCTGGAAAATTCCATGAACAGAGGAGCCTGGCAGACATACTGAGTGATTGAGCATACACACACAAATATTTGAGCCAAAATTTCATGAGATCCCATTTATGAAAAAAGAATATTCCTGGGATTTATAAGATCCAGTGCTTTACTTGGAAGACAGAATTTAAATAGCAGAGCTGATTACATAATCTGAAATCTAGTATGTCTTGAAAAGCTTTAAAATATACAGCTCTAACATATTTTTTCAGCTGTCTTGAAAAAACTAAATCTTTTCAATTGTGAAAACTCTGATGAATATTTATCATCAGGTTAAATATTAGTCACCAAGTTCTGTTCCTGAAGTTCTTATAAAGTCAAGTTCCTAGTAATTAAAGAGACAACTACCCATGTTACAGCTATAAAATGAGCTCTCTAATAGGAAAGCAAACATCTAACAAAGGCTGAGATCAAATCCTTTTAGTGGGCTTTTGACTTGCTGGGAAGGAGATCTATTCCAAGCATAAACACAACCCTCCAGAAATGGTCTTTTTATGATGCTCTAAAATATCTAATAGGTGCTCAACATCCACTATGAACTTGTGAACCTAAAATGTATTTAGGGGTATTTATAAGTGTGGAGTCATATAGCATGACATGCACACATATCTGATGCAGGCACAATTACTGCACCATCATCACTGTTAAAGCTACCTGTATAGTATCATAAGTCCTCCCAAAAAAGATTTTTAAATTTTACAACTGAAAAAATAACTAGAAAAGTGGATTATGGTGACTCTACAAAATCAATAGCTAGCCACATTAACACTAAAACATTCAGGAACTGAGAGGCATGCTGTTTTGTACTGGTGAAATTTTTAGTTAGACATGTGTTTTATTGTCGTCATTTAAAAGCCCTACATAATAAGCATATTCCTCAATGGTGTACATTCTTTATAATGTTGATATTTTAAAAAGCATTTCAATTTTGAAAGTGATGGTTAGAATTGTTTGTTAGGCCATGGGGACCGGTGATCTCACAACTTCCCAACCAACCATTCAAACTTTTGTGCTTAAATAAATGCAAATCTCTATTTATGTAGTAGACATGGTCTTGAAGAACTCTTTAAAAACAGAATTCTTTAATAAATGACAATGTCATACGTTAACGGGGAATTGGGCAGTTTAGGTAAACTACACAGTTAATTCTTTGATATGATAAATCTTTTGATAAACTAAAAAGGAAATCTTTTAATATATATATCTGTTTTATAGATTAAGAGTTCATGTACGAGATTTTCTTAAACTGCACATATTTGTATATCTCATGGCTGAGAAAGAAATAATTTTAATTGCACGAGTTCAGACTTGGGTGAGATTGCTCAATCTTTTTAAAACACAGTGGTTGTTTTATATATATATATATTTTTTAACTCTAATGGAAAGTAGGAAAGCATTTCTGTCTTCCATCTGAGAATGATCTATCATAAAGTGAGAGATTTTAATAATCACTTGTAATAAAGTACTGTTGGGCATGCTGAATTTTTCTTCTTGGTAGTTTGGCTCACCAAGTTATCCAGATTCATGATAAGGTACAGCTTACATATGGCCAATGGCCAATTGTTTAAACTCTACTGTGCTTAGTTGGTCAGTCATGTCTGATTCTTTGCAACCACTTGACTGTAGCCGACCAGGCTTTTCTGTCCTTGGGGATTCTCCAGGCAGGAATATCAGAGTGGGTTGCCATGCCTTCCTCCAAGTGATCTTCCCAACCCAGGGATCAAACCCAGGTCTCCCGCATTGCAGGCAGATTCTTTACTGTCTGAGCCACCAGGGAAGACCTTAAACTCTACTAGAAGCTACTAATAAGAAGAAAGGGATTTCCCTGGCAATCCAGTGTCTAAGACTCTGCACGCCCAATGCAAGGGGCCAGAGCTTTATCCCTGGTCAAGGAGCTAGATCCCATATGCTGCAATTAAAATTTCACATGCCACAACTAAAAGATCCTGCACACCAAATAAATAAATAAATATTTTTTAAAGAGAGAGAAAGAGAATAGTTATTTGTCAAAGAAGGCATAGTTTTGTTCCAAATCTCCAGGAATCTCTGTTGTAGTTCTCCTAACAGTGAATAACATTGTTAAGCACCCTAATGGGTTACACACACTTTGAATTCCATTGTATTCACTAAGTCATAAGAACTAAATGGTAAAATAAATTATACTACAGTTTTGTTCTGTTGGGAGGCTTCCCTTGGTGTAGGGCCCTCTCAAATATGGCATTTGGGGTAATAGAGTGAATCATTCAGAGGCTCAAATCTGATAGACATTTCTCCAATATAAATGGGCCTGCCAAACTTGTACCAGTAATATCTTACATAAAGAACATAACTTCTTTTACTTTGAAAGAGGTATCTTAGCAGGTCCTTTAGTAGTAGGTCCATTAAAAGGTAAATGGAGCTAGAGGCCCCCATATCTTTTTGCTCTTTCATCTGCCTCCCTTTGACACTGCACACCAAGGCACTAGGAATATCTGGTATTCCCTGATCTCCTAGTCCTCTCAGCATGATGGCATCAAGGTAACAGAATATATGGTGTCCTGTGAAATAGAAAATCAGGGTGCCTGAAGGCTATATTTTATTTCTTGAATCTGAAGAGTTAGCAAGAGCCTGAAATAAGATGAGGAAAATTAATTGCTCTCCTTGTAAGGTAAAAGAAAACTGCTTCTTTTTTTCTCTAAATATTGAAATAGATAAAAATCAAGAGCTATGTAGGAGATGCCACAGACTATGTTAATTTGTTCCAATAAAGAGATAACATTTGGAACATCAACTGAAAATTTGTCACTCTCTGAATAAGCTACTGATATTATGTCAACTTTTTAAAACCAATATGCCTTCTGAATGACCAACCAAGTAAGTTAAGTGAGGTTTCTATTGATTAGTTTTGGCTTTATGTCTGTGTTCAAGTCACCAGACACAGTTACTCCATGAATGCAGCCTTGGGAAATTTGAGTGGAAGATTTAAGCAAAATCCTATGACATTATCACAGAAAATTTCCTCAAGTACATCATACTTTCCTCTTTTACTTTCTTGTTTTTTAAGACTGCCTAGTACTCTTGCCTCGGAGAAGGCAATGGCAAGCCACTCCAGTACTCTTGCCTAGAAAATCCCATGGATGGAGGAGCCTGGTGGCTGCAGTCCATGGGGTCACTCAGTCGGACACAACTGAGCGACCTCACTTTCACTTTTCACTTTCACGCATTGGAGAAGGAAATGGCAACCCACTCCAGTGTTCTTGCCTGGAGAATCCCATGGACGGAGGAGCCTGGTTGGCTGCAGTCCATGGGGTCGCTACAAGTCAGACATGACTGAGCGACTTCACTTTCCCTTTTCACTTTCACACATTGGAGAAGGAAATGGCAACCCACTCCAGTGTTCTTGCCTGGAGAATCCCAGGGACGGGGGAGCCTGGTGGGCTGCTGTCTATGAGGTCACACAGAGTCGGACATGACTGAAGTGACTTAGCAGCTTAGCAGTACTCTTGCCTGGAAAATCCCATGGACTGAGGAGCCTGGTAGGCTGCAGACAATGGGGTCGCAAGAGTTGGACACAACTGAGCAACTTCACTTTCCCTTTTCACTTTCATGCATTGGAAAAGGAAATGGCAACCTACTCCAGTGTTCTTGCCTGGAGAATCCCAGGGACGGGGGAGCCTGGTGGGCTGCCGTCTATGGGGTCGCACAGAGTCGGACACGACTGAAGCGACTTAGCAGCAGCAGCAGCAGCAGTTCTGTTAATTGACTTAGTTTTGGGAATTGAAAAATTCCCATGACTCTCCATCATGGGAGTCTAAGACAAGCCTCTTTTTATCAGATTTAAAATGTTTTTTTGTTTGTTTTAGGTTTTCCAATTCAAGTGAGACTTTAGTAGGCTACCTATTTCAACCCCAGTGATCCCACAATCAACTAGTCACCCCTAGATAAGCTTGCAGATCATTTAAACTCTACCTTTGCTACTTATAATGGAAACCATAACTACTTATGTCACTCAGATCTATCATTCCAGGCAAAACCATATAACCCATTTTAGTCCTGCTCTAATCACTTAGGTAAATTGATTACTCTCTAAATTAAAATTACTGGTAATCATGCTTATTTTTCCTTAAAATAGATAATTTTCTCTAAGAGATTCACTAGAGGCATCAAAAAGCATTGTGTCTTTGAAAAGACCAGGGTTCAAATCCTGGTTCTGCCACTTGCTAGCTGTTGTCTGTTTAGCAAGTTTCTTAAACTTTTTCAACTCTATCACATGAGAATTTGTATTTAACTATATGCAAAATGACCAGCAAAGAACTTCTCAGGAAATGGTAACTTGTAACATTGTTAGTAATGGCATTAACACAAAATTATTTTTGTTATTTATTACATGTACAGTTATAGTGAATGTCCTTTAAAACAAACTACAAATACCCCAGTAGACAGATGGTGAAAGCAACAGTTTTAGAATATTACATTTTGGCTGGCTTCAGGTCACAAATAAAGGTGTCCTAGTCCATAGTAGTAATTGATCATCTTTATTCACAAAGGAAGAAAACAACATATTTCACTCACATCTCACTACGTCTGAGTTATGGAGGCATTCATTATTTTTAAGAGTAACTCCCACTCCTCACTACCATCCATAAAGTGTTTTCTCACCTTGTACCCGTGACAATGTGAAAAGTGAAAATACATCTTCTAAACACCACATAGCAATTAAGGTAATGATCTTTCCTTGTACAGGGCATTGGACTGCTCTCACACCACCCCATTTCAGCTGTCTAGGAAGGTTGCAATAGGGTGCTACTTAAAAAGGACTTTCTTATAAAAGCTATGGAAAGAAATTGTCTGTTGACAGTTGAGAAATTGAGCTTGCATCTGTTTTACCAAAAATGTTAAATTCTCTCAGCAGTTTTTTGAATTCTTTTATAAAGAAGTACTAAACCATTTAAGACAACACTGCATAATTCAAAAGAAAAGAAAGGACAGGCTGCAGGAAGGAAAATTGTGGCTTAATAGAAGTCAGCATTATCTGGATCTTTCTAATCATAATTTCAGCTGTTAAAGCACCAGGGACGTCATCAGTATAGACACTATATTCTGACTCAATTACACTGTGCATTAGAAGTAGTGGTTTACAGCATCTATTACATTTATCATTACCCTTGTACCATACTAGATTTTCCAAAGGGGTGGAGGAAACCCTCTCTCTTAAGTGAAAAGAAAACTGAAAAGCAAATTCAGTGGAATGCATAATAGGTGTTCCTTGGGAGAGTGCTTTAGGTTTCAGTTCATTTCTTCATAAGATGAACATTCCCACCAAAAGCATCAGAGTAAACATCATGCCTCATTAATCCTTTCCATTGTTCATTCAGCATGCATGTAGGTATAACACTGATTAATAGAAAGAAATTACAATATTCAGTGACTTTGAATAAGCAATGGAGAAAGCAAACACTTATTAGATTTCATGAATTAAAAAAAGCCTCTCTAACAAAGCTGATGTGGGAGGATAATGGTTCAGCTATTCTAGTAAAGGACGCAGAGTCCTCTTTCCTATGAATAGCTGGGCTTGATGTGTGATGCTGGGAACAACACAAGCCCATACATCATTCTAATGTGACAAAGCAAAAAAATAACATTTGAAAAAATAAGCTTTTCAGATACATACCATTTGGTGGGCATTCGATAATCTCAAAAAGTATAAATAGGTTTGGCCTTTCAGTAAAGATTTGTCAAAAATAATAATACATATAGATTAAATAGTAATAATTATTATAGACTAAATAAATAGGTAAAATTTTCATCCTGGTTTAGGTCCACTAATTCATGTTCCTACTTTTAGTTTTTATTAGTTATTTTATCCTTTTGCTTTTTCTGGAGAACTTTCAAGGAGGTAAACTCTCTTGAGTATTTACTTGCATGTTTGTAAAGCAAACTTGATTATTAATTTAAAACATGCTACTTTTGGGACTTCCCTGGTTGTCCTGTGGTTAAGAATCAATGTTGTAATGCAGGGCATGCGGGTTTGATCCCTGGTTGGGGAACTAAGATCCCACATGCCATGGAATAACTAAGCCCAAGCACTGCAACTACTGAGCTTGCACACTCTGGAGCCTGTGCATCACACTAGAGCATCCATGCACCACAGTGAAGATCCCTCATGCTGCATCTAAGACCTGATGCAGCCAAATATATAAATATTTAAAACATGTTACCCTTCATAGAATCAGAAGTGTTAAAGGAGACTTAGGTCAACACTATCCAAACTGGACTAATCTTCAGAATTATTTATGGAGCTTCCTAGGCACTATCCCAGAGATGCTATTTTGGGCTGCACTATGTCCCCTGAAATTCATGTGTTGAATTCCTAACCATCACTACCTAGGTATGTGCTATTTTGGGAGATATGGGCTTCAAAGAAGTGAGTAATGAGATATAAGGACATTAAGGGGAGCCCTAAACCAGTATGACAGGGGTTCTTGTGAGTGGAGATTAGGACACAGAGAGGTAGAGAGCAAAGTTGATGTGAAAACAGTGGAAGAAGATGTCTATCTACATTCATCTTCCAGTTGGAAGATGAATAAATTCTGGTGTATCTAATGCCCATCACTGTGATTACATTTAGCAAGAATGCACTGTATACTTCCAAGTTGTTCAGAGAGTAGACTTCAAATGTTCTCACCACAAGAAAGAAATGGTAATTTTGTGACATGATGGAAGTTTAGCTAACCTATAGTGGTAGTCATTTGCAATATATAACTGTATTAAACCAAATCATACACCTTAAACTTACACAATATGTCAATTAAATCTCAATAAACCTGGGGAAAAAATATCTTCAAGTGATTTTGCTAATTGGCCAGGTTTAGATCAACCCTACCATCCAGAAGTTGAATTCAGTTTACTTATTCATTCACTTTGCCTTGTTTTGTTTTTTGAGAGAACAATTACCAAGCATCTGCTGATCTAGGAATAGTTCCAGACACTGGGGATACAGATGAATAAGACACAATAATTGCATTCAAAGAGCTTGCCATTTAAAGGATAGAGACATAAGATGTGGAATTAGCATAGAGCAAAGAGGACCAAAGAGATACTGATGAAGGGCACTTAACAAAGTCTGCACAGGTCAGAAGAAGCTTCTTGAAAGAGGCAGTGTTTGAGATGTGCTTTAAAATATGATTAGAGGTAAATCAAGTAAAGAAAACTTGAGGAAGAGAGAATGCAAATATTACCAATATCTATTTTATGGCTGAGGAAACTGAAGCCCAAGTAGGTTAGCCAGGTATCCAAGATCATAAGTATCACAAGCAGAAGAGCTGAGATTTGAACCCAAGTGGTGGCACTAGCGCTAAAGAAACTGCCTGCCAATATGAGAGACATAAGAGATAACAGTTCAAGCCCTGGATTGGGATGATCCCCTGGAGGAGGACATGGCAGCCCACTCCAGTATTCTTGCCTGGAGAATCCTATGGACAGAGGAGCCTGGTGGGCTACAGTCCATAGTGTTGCAAAGAGTCAGGCATGGCAGAAGTGACTAAGCATGTAGCCACACCCTGACCTCATGAATCATGCTCTTCCCAGCTCACTTCCTCTGTGCTTCTCCAAATTGTCTTCCTTCCACCCTTAGTCTGAGTCTGTTCAGGCTGAGTTAGCAAAATACCATAGATTGGGTGATTTATAAACAACAGAAAGTTATTTCTTACAGTTCTGGAGGCTGGGGAGCCCAAGATCAAGGTACTAACAGACACAGTATCTGATAAGACCCTCTTCCTGGTACATAGCTGATGACTTTTACAGTGTCTTCACAAGGTACACAGAGCAAGGACTCTTTCTGAAACTTCTTTTATAAAGCCACTACCCAGCAGTGGGTTTTCATTCCAATCCCAAAGAAAGGCAATGCCAAAGAATGCTCAAAAGTTAGTTAAGTCACTCAGTCATGTCCAACTCTTTGTGACCCGTGGACTATAGACCACCAGGCTTCTCCATCCATGGGATTCTCCAGGCAAGGATACTGGAGTGGGTTGCCATTTCCTTCTCCAGGGGATCTTCCTGACCCAGGGATCGAACCCAGGTCTCCCGCATTGCAGGCATACGTTTAAACCTCTGAGCCACCAGGGAAGCTCAAGAATGTTCAGACTACCACACAATTGTATTCATCTCACATGCTAGTAAAGTCATGCTCAAAATTCTCCAAGCCAGGCTTCAGCAATACATGAACCGTGAACTTCCAGATGTTTGAGCTGGTTTTAGAAAAGGCAGAGGAACCAGAGATCAAATTGCCAACATCCACTGGATCATCGAAAAAGCAAGACAGTTCCAGAAAAACATCTATTTCTGCTTTATTGACTATGCGAAAGCCTTTGACTGTGTGGATCACAATAAACTGTGGAAAATTCTGAAAGAGATGGGAATACCAGACCACCTGACCTGCCTCTTGAGAAACCTATTTTCAGGTAAGGAAGCAACAGTTAGAACTGGACATGGAACAACAGACTGGTTCCAAATAGGAAAAGGAGTACATCAAGGCTGTATATTGTCACCCTGCTTATTTAACTTATATGCAGAGTACATCATGAGGAACGCTGGGCTGGAATAGGCACAAGCTGGAATCAAGATTGCCAGGAGAAATATCAATAACCTCAGATATGCAGATGACACCACCCTTATGGCAGAAAGTGAAGAGGAACTAAAAAGCCTCTTGATGAAAGTGAAAGAGGAGAGTGAAAAAGTTGGCTTAAAGCTCAACATTCAGAAAACCAAGATCATGGCATCTGGTCCCATCACTTCATGGGAAAAAGATGGGGAAACAGTGGAAACAGTGTCAGACTTTATTTTTCTGGGCTCCAAAATCACTGCAGATGGTATTGCACCCATGAAATTAAAAGATACTTACATCTTGGAAGGAAAGTTATGACCAACCTAGATAGCATATTAAAAAGCAGAGATATTACTTTGCCAACCAAGGTCCATCTAGTCAAGGCTATGGTTTTTCCAGTGGTCATGTATGGATGTGAGAGTTGGACTGTGAAGAAAGCTTGATCGCCGAAGAATTGATGCTTTTGAGCTGTGTTGTTGGAGAAGACTCTTGAGAGTCCCTTGGACTGCAAGGAGATCCAACCAGTCCATTCTAAAGATCAGCCCTGGGTATTCATTAGTGGGACTGATGCTGAAGCTGAAACTCTAATACTTTGGCCACCTCATGCGATGAGTTGACTCACTGTAAAAGACTCTGATGCTGGGAGGGATTGGGGGCGGGAGGAGAAGGGGACAACAGAGAATGAGATGGCTGGATGGCATCACCGACTCCATGGACATGAGTTTGAGTGAACTCCGGGAGTTGGTGATGGACAGGGAGGCCTGGCATGCTGTGATTCATGGGGTCGCAAAGAGTTGGACACGACTGAGTGACTGAACTGAACTGAACTGAATCCCATTTGTGAGGTCTCTACCCTCATGACCTAATCACCTCTCAAAGGTTCTACCTTCTAATACACCCTGCAAGATTAAGATTTCAACATATGGCTCTTGGGGGACATAAACATCAGACCATAGCTTATAAATATTTCAAGTTTTATCATGTGATACAACTTAAAATATGTGCATTTCATTGTATTCTCATGCATCTATCAATGCAGGTATTTTTTAAAATACATGAGCTTGTAAAACTTGCAGTTAAAGATACATGGTTAAAAACTATGAAGTCATAACAATAATTTAAAAAGAAAGCTACCAATGACATACAATCTAAATTTTCCATATAATTAACTAATGGGTAATATTATATAATACCAATTTAGACCTTCATACATGAATACATTATGTATGTATTATTACATTACTATGTATTATTATGTATAAGATATGATGAATCCAACATTTGGGGGCAGGGGGTAGGCAGCCAAAGATGTTTTGAATTTTGAAGCATCAATTCTGAATCAAAGAGCCTGAATCAAAGAACCGGGCTTCATCTGAGGGCTAGACTATATATTAACATCCTTGGTGGCCACTGACAGGAAGTGGTTCTAAGAACAAACTAAAATGATCATTTAGGGCTTACAGTCTTGCAACTACTCCCTTGTACCTATGGGAAGGACATAAATCATAACTGAGCTATTAAATCAGGAGAGGGAAGTTTGAGTTCCGTAATGAGTGCATGGTGGTTCATTCCACTATTCTGTTTACTTTTAATTTTCCATAATAATCAAATACATTTTGGTTCAGCCACACAGTAGACTATTATGTGGTCTCTAAAACTCCTCTTTTTAAAAAGCATTTAATAACCTGAAGAACAATTCAAAATAAAATGCTAAGGGCAAAAAGCAGGATGAAAATTAAGTATGTATCATGATCCTAATTATTGGTGTAGGTATTTATCAACAAGGAGACAAATCAGAATGTCTGCAGTATGGCCTCTGTATGAGGGGATCATGAGTGATCATTGTTTTTTTCTTTTTATCTCTTTTAAAAATTATCTCTGGTCAACAGGGAATATTAAGTATACATAATAATGTGTGTACATGTGCTTGTAAGGTTTAGTATTAACTGACTGAGCTGCTGTAAGTAAAAGCAGAGAATGAGAAACTGGGGCCTCTTTCCTGGCCTATTATTTTAAAGTGTGTCTCAAGTCTAGTTGCACGTTAAAATGACATAGGTTGTCTTTAAAAAAATTCTAATGCCTAAGACCCATTCAAAGAGTTTCTGATGTAATGGGTCTTGAGCAGAGTCCAAATATGAGTTTTATTTCTCCTTGTTTTAGAGGTTTTGTTTTTTAGGGTTTTTTATTTTTTCTGATGGAGGTGGGGAAGCGGGGTTTCTTTGCTTCTCTCCAGGTGAATCCAGTTTGAAGTTAGGATTAAAAACCAATGTTCACTATGTATGGATCAACTATTATTTATCAAGCACTACGCCTTACTAGAGGCTTCTCAGTGGTAAAGAATCCTCCTACCAATGCAGAAGACTCAGGAAACATGGGTTCTATCCCTGAGTCAGGAAGATCCCCTGGAGGAGGAAATGGCAACCTACTCCAGTATTCTTGCCTGGTAAATCTCATGGACAGAGGAGCCTGGCAGGCTACCCATGGGGTTACAAAGAATCTGACATGGCTGAGCATGCATGCACAGAACAGATACCTTGCTAGAAGCAAAATCTACATATAGATTCACAAACTTGAGAAAAGAATCATAGAGATCACTTGGGGATAGAGAGGAAAAACAAAACAACATCACTATAGACTTCCTAGCTGGCAGCAATTGGAATACAATTAGCAGCGATTATAGATTTTATATATATATAATAGAGTCTACTGAGAGTAGGACACGACAGTGACTTATCAACAATACACACACATACACACACACACGAAGTTTCCATGAGGTATTCAGAGATATGAATTCCCTTGTGATCATTTCCTAGAAATTTATTCAGATAAGTTCAGAGAATATGACAATATTTGATTCTACTTTCTGACAATTTCAGCTCTTCATGTAACAGCCATGTATTGATTTCACTGAATTCTACATCAAGACTTCAACTTAATCAGTCTTTTCTCCTGATGTCCTTAGTTAAATCACTACGTGGAAAATTACCACATTGGCTGGAAAACGAATGCTGATTTTCAAGAGAAAATAGGGATGCTACTGTGTAGTGGGGACAGGAGGAGTAAAGTTTGGAACCAATGGGTTTTTCTAAAGTGCCTGCTAGTTCCACCTTCAGTTCAGTACAGTTCAGTCGCTCAGTCACGTCTGACTCTTTGTGACCCCATGAATCACAGCACGCCAGGCCTCCCTGTCCATCACCAACTCCCAGAGTTCACTCAAACTCATGTCCATGGAGTCGGTGATGCCATCCAGCCATCTCATTCTCTGTCATCCCCTTCTCCTCCTGCCCCCAATCCCTTCTAGCATCAGAGTCTTTTCCAGTGAGTCAACTCTTCACATGAGGTGGCCAAAGTATTGGAGTTTCAGCTTCAGCGTCAGTCATTCCAATGAACAGCCAGGATTGATCTCCTTTACAATGGACTGGTTGGATCTCCTTGCAGTACAAGGGACTCTCAAGAGTCTTCTCCAACACCACAGTTCAAAAGCATCAATTCTTCGGTGATCAGCTTTCTTCACAATCCAACTCTCACATCCATACATGACCACTGGAAAAACCACAGCCTTGACTAGATGGACCTTTGTTGGCAAAGTAATATCTCTGCTTTTTAATATGCTATCTAGGTTGGTCATAACTTTCCTTCCAAGGAGTAAACGTCTTTTAATTTCATGGCTGCAATCAGCATCTGCAGTGATTTTGGAGCCCCAAAAAGTAAAGTCTGACACTGTTTCCACTGTTTCCCCATCTATTTCCCATGAAGTGACGGGGACTAAATGCCATGATCTTCGTTTTCTGAATGTTGAGCTTTAAGCCAACTTTTTCACTCTCCTCTTTCACTTTCTTCAAGAGGCTCTTTAGTTCCTCTTCAGTTTCTGCCATAAGGGTGGTGTCATCTGCATATCTGAGGTTATTGATATTTCACCCGGCAATCTTGATTCCAGCTTGTGCCTCTTCCAGTCCAGCGTTCCTCATGATATACTCTGCATATAAGTTAAATAAGCAGGGTGACAATATACAGCCTTAACATACTCCTTTTCCTATTTGGAACCAGTCTGTTGTTCCATGTCCAGTTCTAACTGTTGCTTCCTGACCTGCATATAGGTTTCTGAAGAGGCAGGTCAGGTGGTCTGGTATTCCCATCTCTTTTAGAATTTTCCACAGTTTATTGTGATTCACACAGTCAAAGGCTTTGGTATAGTCCCCAGTGATAAATTTTGGAAGAGCAATAGCGATCCAATAGGAGGCCCTCTCAGCCCTAGAAGGGCTGTCCGAGGACAAACAAATTAGATAATGGACAAAGGAAAGGTGGAATTAAGAATAAGGAATTTCACTCCCCTTATCCATTAGCTAATTTTTTTTATTTCAATTTTTCCTACTATTTTATATAAGATGAGGTAGTGATGATAAACCTTATGACTCTTATTTGTATATTAATACAGAATAGTGACTGTACTAGAGGAGTTATGAACATCACTTAGATGGGTAATGATTGATGAAATTTTAAACCTAATTCTGAAAAGAATAGCTATTTTATATTATGCTCCTTCAGTATGAACAATGCTGCTGGCTCCCACTGTTACAGGGAAGTTTAAATCTGGCCAGAAGAATATACGTGTGAGGTTGCCTAAGGGTGACTTCAGCAGACACCACAGATTGATTCCCTCAGGGCCACTCTGGAAGCCTTACAGTATATCTCCTTGTTCATTAGAGGTTGGAACATTGTCTACTTTTCCCAAGTTCCTTGTAGCTAGCTTATACGTTTGACTACATTCCCCTAACAGATTCCCTTATGAGACTTTGATAGTGGAGACAAGATTGTGAGCAGGGGCTGCACAGATCTAATAAACAGGATCAAGGAAGGCCTAGAATTTCAATAGCAGCACTTGAGGAGGTTTGGTGAATAGGAGTATAGAAGAACAGAGGGCAGCAGTACAATTTCTGGACTTCTTTGAAACAGAGCAGTGATGTGTTTGGGCATTTCTTCTATTTGTGTCACCCATCTGTGAACACAACCTTGATCCTGTGCACATTCAGAAATCCTCTGAGCCAACAAATACTCTGTAATAAATCCCTTCCCATTTAAACTAACCAGATTTGACCCATAACTGAAAATACTAATACAAGGAGACAGTGATGTATATACAACTGAGACTTTGATAGTTTGATAGACTAAAGCTATGTTTATTTAGCATCTATAGTAACCTTCTAGAATAAGACCAAGTTTATATGTTATTTATATAATCTGTTATAATAATGTGTAAATTATATTAAATTTATGTTAAGTAAGTCAGAATGCTCTCTTAGTCTAGAATTATGGTGGGGAGGGAGGAGCTTTAAAATTTAAAAAAAATTTTTAAATAAGACTGTCATTTACTGAAGGCTTACATGAAATTTGCAATGAAAAAGGCAACTTTGAGGCAGAAGCTCAGCAAATACTATGTCTTAGTTCTTAACACATTAAATTATAGAATAACTTTAATAAAAACACAATCTAAGTCATTTAAGAAAGGTAAGAAAGAAAAGAACTCATGACACTCAGGTAGGAAAAGTGAAACCTCTAGTTACTTAGAGAAAAGAAGAAAAGGAATCCAACTCCTAACGTGGCAAACATCAAAAAAAAATTTTTAAAAAGATGCTAATAGCATCAATTTGAAAGAGGTAACAGCATTTGTAAATTACTGAAGACCCTTACAGTGTTTTCCCGTTTGAATAAAGCATTACATCTCTTTGTTACTGGAGATTTCAAATTTTAGAATATGTGACATGAAGTTCTGTTAATTATGGAGTCTGCTCTCTTCTTTAGAATCTCTGGATGAATAAGAGAGATATGAGAACCAGATATTATATGGTTGTATAAATGTACTGATTTAAGGTCTGGTTTTTTTTTTTATAATGAGCTGTATAAGCTGTTTGTATATTTTAGAGGTTAATTCCTTGTCAGTTGCATCATTTGCAAATATTTTCTCCCATTCTAGGTTGCCTTTTTGTTTTATGGTTTTCTTTTCTGTGCAAAAGCTTTTAAGTTTAATTAGATCTCATTTGATTATTTTTGTTTTTATATCCATTACTCTAGGAGACAGATCCAAAAAGATATTGCTACAATTCATGTTAAAGATTGGTTGGCTTATGTTTTCCTCTGGGAGTTTTATAGTATCTGTTTCGGCATTTAGGTCTTTAATCCACTTTGAACTTACTTTTCCCACAATGGAATATTATTAAGCCATGAGAAGGAAAAAATCCTGCCATTTGAAACAATTTGGACAGAATTTGAGGGCATTTTTACTAAGTGAAATAAATCATATAGAGAAAGATAAATACTGCATGCGATTACTTAATGCTAAGAAGTAAAAGTTAACCTCAGAAAGAGAGAGTAGAAAAGTGGTTGCCAGAGGCTGGGTGGGTGGGAGAAATAGAGAAAGGCTAGTAAAAACGTAAGAACTTTCAGCTGTAAGATGAATAAGGTCTGAAGATCTAATGTATATCATGGTAACTAGGTAATTATAGCTGCTAACACTGTATAATAGAATTGAAATTTGCTAAAAAAGTAGAACTTAAAAGATCTCACCAAAAAAAAAAAAAAAAAAGTGAGAGGTAATGAATGTGTTAATTAATTTGATGATAGGAATTCTTTAAGGGCTTCCCTTGTGGCTCAGACGGTAAAGCGTCTGCCTGCAATGCAGGAGACCTGAGTTCGATCCCTGGGTCGGAAAGATCCCCTGGAGAAGGAAATGGCAACCCACTCCAGTACTCTTGCCTGGAGAATTCCATGGACTGAGGAGCCTCGTGGGCTACAGTCCATGGAGTGGCAAAGAGTCGGACACGACTGAGTGACTTTCTTTAACAACGTATATATATCAAATCACCACAGTGTATAGTTTAAATATCTTACCATTGTGTTTATCATTTGTACCTCAATAAAACTGAAAATATTAAAAATAATTACAGCATATACATTTTGAAACCTTACTAAATCTTTCTAGGACATAAATCATTACAAGAAACAATAAAGATGGACCACATGTGCATAATAAAATTTAGTTTCAAAAAATATGGACTCTACAACTGTAGGATAAAGAAATATGAGTAGAAAATATTTCTGTGTCAAAAAACTAGGAGTTAGGTTAAACCTAGGATGAATATGAGTCAGTAGTAAAATTAGAAGTTGAAAAAAGAATTGATTTCATTTCAGTTTGCACAGCTAGAAATATAGAGCTCAGAAAAAGAGGAGTCACATGTGCTCTCTCCCTGAATAAATCCATCTTAGGAATACTAAGTTCCAGTCTAAATATGATATCTTAAGAGAGAGATTGAGAAATGGACTCAGGTCCAGAGCACCAAGACGGTGAGAGGAGAGAATCTGGGATCAAGGTATATGTGTGGTGCTTGAGAAAGCTGTATCTGACTCATCTGGGAAAGACAGAGGACAAATGTCCCAGAAGACATTTAAAAGAAGTGTCTTTGTTGACTTGGGGCTAAATTGATATTAGAAGGCTTCTGAAAACTGCGATCAATTAGTACTATATAATCATTGGCTACTGCAATCAAATGACCCCAAGTCCTCAAGCTTTCTGTGATCATCTTTTCCTTTAATAAGCAAACAAACCAGCACTCCTCCCTTCCCCATATTTCCATGATTTCCTGGAGGAAGAAAGAAGTTGCTTACATTCTACAAGTGGTTTTCTCTCCATTCCCCCATTATGCCGGCTGTCAGCTTTTCCTCATATGCTACTCTGGTAACCTCACCCTTCGGCTACAACTGTCCTAGATTTTCTCACCAAGAACCATCTCTTTTTCATTTTGCAAAGCACCATTTCACAACCCTATAATGAAATAAGCTTTAGCTGAAACCTTTAGGTTGTTAAGTAGCTTTACTCACTAAGCCAAAAGAAAAGCAGGATTGGGGGTGCCAGCCCAAGTTGTCATCTGTGCTTTATACTAACCTGCACCAATCCCAATAGGTCATCCAACCCAATAGATCAGATATTCTGATGAGCCCTTGTCCTTGGATTTAATTAAAATAGTTCCTGCTTATCTGTAGGGAATACATTTCAAGACTCTAGTGGATGCCTGATGCCACTGCTGCTGCTAAGTCACTTCAGTCGTGTCTGACTCTGTGTGACCCCATAGATGGAAGACCACCAGGCTCCCCTGTCCCTGGGATTCTCCAGGCAAGAACACTGGAGTGGGTTGCCATTTCCTTCTCCAATGTGTGAAAGTGAAAAGTGAAAGTGAAGTCGCTCAGTTGTGTCTGACTAGTAGCGACCCCATGGACTGCAGCCCACCAGGCTCCTCCATCCATGGGATTTTCTAGGCAAGAGTACTGGAGTGGCCTTGCCATTGCCTTCTCCAGCCTGATGCCACAGAAGGTACTAAAAACTACATATAGCTTTTACTTTGTTTCCATTCCAATATTACTTTTTTAATTGAAGCATAGTTAATTTACAATATTGTGTTAGCTTTAGGTGGAAGACAAAGTGATTCAAATATATATATATACATTCTTTTACACATTCCTCTTTATTATAGGTTGTTAGAACTGGACATGGAAAAACAGATTGGTTCCAAATAGGAAAAAGAGTACGTCAAAGCTGTATATTGTCACCCTGCTTATTTAACTTATATGCAGAGTACATCATGAGAAATGCCGGACTGGATGAAGGACAAGCTGGAATCAAGATTGCTGGGAGAAATATCAATAATCTCAGGTATTTCACCACCCTGATGGCATAAAGTGAAGAGGAACTCAAAAGCCTCTTGATGAAAGTGAAAGAGGAGAGTGAAAAAACTGGCTTAAAGCTCAACATTCAAAAAACTAAGATCATGACATACTGACCCATCACTTCATGGAAAATAGATGGGAAAACAGTGGAAACAGTGGCAGACTTTATTTTGGGGTGCTCCAAAAACCATTGCAGATGGTGGATGCAGCCATTAAATTAAAAGATGTTTACTCCTTAGAAGGAAAGTTATGACCAACCTAGACAGCATATTAAAAAGCCGAGACAACTTTGTCAACAAAGGTCCATCTAGTCCATCCATGCACTCAGAAAGGAGTACATCAAGGTTGCATGTTGTCACCCTGCTTATTTAACTTATACGAAGAGTACATTATGCAAAATGCCAGGCTGGATGAAGCACAAGTTGGAACCAAGATTGCCAGGAGAAATATTAATAACCTCATATGTGCAGATGACACCACCCTTATGGCAGAAAGCGAAGAAGAACTAAAGAGCCTCTTGATGAAAGTGAAAGAGGAGACTAAAAAAGTTGGCTTAAAACTCAACATTCAGAAAACTAAGATCATGGCATCCAGTCCCATCACTTTGAGGCAAGTAGATAGGGAAACAATGGAAACAGTGACAGACCTTATTTTGGGGGGCTCCAAAATGACTGCAAATGGTGACAGCACTCATGAAATTAAAAGATTCTTGGTTCTTGGAAGAAAAACTACGACCAACCTAGACAGCCTATTAAAAAGAAGAGACATTACTTTGCCAACAAAGGTCCATCTAGTCAAAGCTATGGTTTTTCCAGTAGTCATGTGTGGATGTGAGAGTTGGACTGTAAAGAAAGCTGAACACCAAAGAATTGATGCTTTTGAAGTGTGGTGTTGGAGAAGACTCTTGAGAGTCTCTTGGACTGCCAGGGGATCCAACTAGTCCATCCTAAAGGAAATCAGTCCTGAATATCCAGTGGAAGGACTGATGCTGAAACTGAAACTCCAATACTTTGGCCACCTGATGCCAAGAAGTGACTCATTGCAAAAGACTCTGATGCTGGAAAAGACTGAAGGTGGGAGGAGAAGGGGATGACAGAGGATGAGATGATTGAAAGGCATCACTGAGTTGATGGACATGAGTTTGAGTAAGCTCCAGGAGTTGGTGATGGACAGGGAGGCCTGGCATGTTGCAGCCCATGGGCTCACAAAGAATTGGACATGACTGTGCGACTGAACTGAACTGAACATATATGTGGATAAAGAAGATGTGCTATATACATATTCTTTATCCATTCATCCATTCCTTCCATGTCTTGGCTATTGTAAGTAGTGCTACTATGAACATTGGGGTGCAGGTATCTTTTCTAATTAGGTTATCATCTGGGTATATGCCCAGGATTATTTGCCCAGGATTTCAGGATTGCAGGATCATATGATAGCTCTATTTTTATTTTTTTAAGGAACCTCAATACTTCCCTCCACAGTGGCTGCTGTGATAAAGTTTGATTTATAAATTAAGTGCAGTAATAAATTAACAACAGATATTAATAAAATAGAATAATTAATAATAAAAATGGAACAATTATAACAACATACTGTCATAAAACTTATATGAATGTGGTCTCCCCTTTCAAAATGCTGCACTGTACAAGTTTAATGTCTGTGCCATCTTAACTAAGCACTATTTCACTGTGACCATAACTTTTGCAGTTGGAGGTACTACTGCAAACTCAGCATGAGTTTCTTTTTCCTTCTTAGCAATTTCACAAATAAATTTATCCATGTGTTGTGCTGTGCTTAGTCACTCAGTTGTATCCAAACTGTTACAGAACCTGTAACCTGCCGGGTTCTCTGTCCATGGGGATTCTCCAGGCAAGAATGCTGGAGTCGGTTGCCTTGCTCTCCTCTGGGCGATCTTTCCAACCCAGGGATTGAACCCAAGTCTCCCTCATTGCAGGCAGATTCTTTACTTTCTGAGCCACCAGGGAAGGCCAAGAATACTGAAGTGGGTAGCCTATCCCTTCTACAGGAGAACTTCCCACCCAGGAATCAACCTGGGGTTTCATGCATTGCAGGCAGATTCTTTACCAGCTGAGCTACAAAGGAAACCCAAATTTGTTCATATCATAGATTTTAACAACCTCAACTTATATATAATTTTTTTCTTTATTAAGTCAAGAACTTTTACCTTTTCACTTAAAGAAAGGACTTTACAGCTCCTCTCTGACAAATCCAAATGCTGACATCACTAACACCTGCACTTTGAGGCCATTATTAATTCAAGTAAGGGTTTCTTGCATAAGCACTATAATACCATGACAGTGGATCTGACAGTCCTGGTGGTTAAGTGACTAACTACTGGGTAACATATACAACATAGATACTCTGGAAAAAGGGATTCATCCCATGCAGGATAGAGCAGGACGGCATGAGATATCATCATACTACTCAAAATGCTACTTAATTTAAAACATAATTGTCTATTTCTGGAATTTTCCTTTATATATTTTCAGACCATGGTTGACCTTGGGTTACTGAAACATAGAAAAGTGAAACCACAAATAAGGGGAAACTACTATGAAAGAGAAGGGCATACTAGACCACCTGACCTGCCTCTTGAGAAACCTGTATGCAGGTCAGGAAGCAACAGAAGTGGACATGGAACAGACTGGTTTCAAACAGGAAAAGGAGTACATCAAGGTTGTATATTGTCACCCTGCTTATTTAATTTATATGTAGAGTACATCATGAGAAATGCTGGGCTGGAAGAAGCACAGCTGGAATCAAGATTGCCGGGAGAAATATCAATAACCTCAGATATGCAGATGACACCAACCTTATGGCAAAGTGAAGAGGAACTCAAAAGCCTCTTGATGAAAGTAAAAGAGAAAAGTGAAAAAGTTGGCTTAAAGCTCAGAAAACTAAGATCATGGCATCTGATCCCATCACTTCATGGGAAATAGATGGATAAACAGTGGAAACAGTGTCAGACTTTATTTTGGGGGCTCCAAAATCACTGCAGATGCTGACTGCAGCCATGAAATTAAAAGACACTTACTCCTTGGAAGGAAAGTTATGACCAACCTAGATAACATATTAAAAAGCAGAGATATTACTTTGCCTACAAAGGTCCGTCTAGTCAAGGCTATGGTTTTGCCAGTGGTCATGTATGGATGAGAGAGTTGGACTGTGAAGAAAGCTTTTGTTTTTTTTGTTTTTTTTTTTTTTTATTTTAAAAAGAATTTTATTAAAAAAGCACAAATGCAAAGAAATGAACAGAGGAAAATTTATGCGTCGAACCTGGACTGGTCACTTATGATAATATACATGCTACAATTCCATTCTCTCCAATCATTCCACCTTCACCCTCTCCCACAGAGTCCCAAAGACTGTTCTAAATGCCTATGTCTCTTTTGCAGTCTCTTATACAGGAAGAAAGCTTTTGAACTGTGGCGTTGGAGAAGACTCTTGAGAGTCCCTTCTAAAGTTCATTCTAAAGGAGATCAGTCCTGGGTGTTCATTGGAAGGACTGATGCTGAAGCTGAAACTCCAATATTTTGGCCACCTCATGCAAAGAGTTGACTCACTGGAAAAGACTCTGATGCTAGGAGGGATTGGGGGCAGGAGGAGAAGGGGACGACAAAGAATGAGATGGCTGGATGGCATCACCGACTCGATGGACATGAGTTTGAGTGAACTTCAGGAGTTGGTGATGGACAGGGAGGCCTGGCGTGCTGTGATTCATGGGGTCGCAAAGAGTTGGACACAACTGAGGGACTGAACTGAACTGAACTGAACTGAATCATGGCAAATCAAATGCAAGTCCCCACACAGCTATAGAAAAAAAACATACTTCTAGAGGAGAAAGGAATTTGGAAGGGCCACAGTAAACCAGTAGACAGAGAGTCCATGGCTTTCTATTGGCTGAGTCCTTGCCAGGAGAGAAGAGTCATTCTTCTTCCTCTTGGGCTCTACTATCATCGCAGAGCATGAGAGCTCTATCTTTTGGTCTCCCAACTCTATTTAATTGAGGTTTCTACTTATTAATTTTTCAAAAGGTTATAATTCAGTAACAGATGGATGAAAGAGATGCAGGGCAAGGTAGGAGGAAAGGGCGACACTCTCTGGGAATCTCCACATGTTCACCAATGCAGAAGCTCTCTCAACTATCTATTTTTTTGTATGTAGGGGAGGGGTTATGGAGGTTTTATTACTTAGGCATAATTGATTTAATCCATGGCCTTTGGTGATTGATTCAAGCTCTAGCCCCTCTCCCCTGCCTAGTGGTCAGGGAGATAAGACTAAAAGTTCCAACCCTCTAGTCACATGATTGGCTCCACTGGCAACCAGCCTGCATCCTTAGGTCTGGTTTAAAAAACACATATTAACACATATATATGGAATCTAGAAAGATGTACCAATGATCCTAGGTGCAGCACAGCAAGGGAGACACAAACATAAAGAACAGACTTTTGGATTCAGTTGAAGGAGAAGGTGGGATGATTTGACAGAATAGTGTTGAAACATATACATACATAGATATACATATACATACATAGATAGCCAGTGTGAGTTTGATGTATAATGCAGAGCACTGAAAGCCAGTGCTCTGTGACAACCTGGAGAGATAGGTTGGGGAGAAAGGTGGAAGGGGGCTCAGCATGGTAGGGGATACGTGTATGCCTATGGACAATTCATACTGATGTATGGCAAAAACCATCACAACATTGTAAAGTAATTATCCTCCAATTAAAATAAAAACCACCTCATTACCATAACAAAAGACAGCTTTGTTTCAGGAATTCCAAGGGTTTTAGGAGCTCTGTACCAGAAACTGAGATGAGGACCATATAATTATTTTTTTTATTATAGATCACAGACCTAAACTTTTTATCTAGAAATTCATGTTACAAATTTCTTAGAAGGTCTCAAGATTAATGTTACTATGCTCCCCTCCATCACCAGTGAAGCAAAAAAGTAAATAGGTAACAGAAGATTGAGTCTCTTCTTACCAAAACAACCCCTAGGTGGGGTATGGCAATAATTTTTGTCATTACATAAGGAAGAGCTTCCCAACTCTAGAAGTATCTGGTTCTATCAACATTAGTTTCTGTATCATTGATAGTGAAACCCTATGAACATCCCTTGTGAAATGAAAACATCACATAACACAGAAGAAAAAAAAGAAAAACAAACCAAATTAAGTCTAAGTGGCTTCTTCTGTCCAATTTTTTTACCAATGAGTAATACAAGAACAGCGCACTTTGTTCATCTCTACTCAGTCCAAAGAAACTGCATTTTAATGAGAATTGCCTCATTTACCTCTTTACAAGCCTCTGCTAATCTTTCAGTCTGGATTAATGACATTTCTCACAAAGAACAACTCTAACAACTCTTTGAGCCACTATCATCCAACCCAATACAAATCTTTAAAACATTTTCCTCTCAGCTATATCTAAGTAATTTCTCTAATTCTCAAATTAATCCTCATTTACTAGAAGACTCATCTTTAGGGAAACCAAAGTCCCTTTCCTAATTATGATTGTCCAGTCAAGTAGGGCTAGTTCTAATAGGTGGTTTTATTAGAAGAATTTGAAAGAATTTCAAACTCTGTCTTTCTATATTGAGCTGAAATGATTTGCCTGTGGCATAGCTGACACATCAATGTTCCTAGCTCAATAATCAATGCATATGTCTACACAATAAATTTAGCTACAGGAATTACTGACAATCCTAATAACAGTCACAATTAATCAAATGTGGCATTATATGTCAACACGTGTTCTACATTTCCTGTGAATTTAAAGAAACTAGTGTAGACTTGGCATATTGGCAGTGGGAAATTCAAACCATTTGTGTCTTCATTAAAATTTACCTCTCTATCAATTTTTAGATAATTATTATAACCAATGAGTTTTTCAGTAGTCTCTAAACTACAGTGGGTTTGAGGCAAAGACCTTCTGTGCAGTTTTCTAGTCTCCTAAATATGGAGGCAGATTCTCTCCAAAGTCATGGCTTGGCTATAGCCATACCTCAGTCCCAATTTTTGTATCAGTTTGACACACCAAAATGTTGCCTTCCTCCCAGATGCCTTTCATTAGGGAAATCTCCATAAATGCCTAGGATTCTCTAGGTATAGTCCCAGGCACATGGCTTCTGATAATAGTCATCTCACTAGGGATGAAGTTCAAGATGCAGCAAGATGAGGCAGCCCAGGTATTCTTTCTGGTCACTGCTCCCTCAGGCACTACCACTGGGAATGTGAATTATACTGTAGTCAGTGGGGAATAGCCCACATGCCCACCAGAGTCCTAAAAATCTTATCACCTAGTCCACAACACTTTGCAAGTTGCTTCAAACTTTATGAACATTATTAAGCTTCCAAATTTATGCATTATGCATGTGTGCTCTGTCATGTCTAACTCTTTGCAACCCCATGGATGTTAGCCCACCATTGAGCCACCAGGGAAGCCCAAATCAGAGACATATTTTCCTTGTTTTGTGTGTGTGTGTGTGTTTAAGAGAAAGTAGTCACCACACAGTAAGATTATTATGAGGAATGGTGTTACAATGTGAGTAAATAACAGCACAGTGTAAATATACCTAATAATGGCAGTCATCAAAGAAAATGCAAGTGGGGACTTCCCTGATGTTCCAGTGGTTAATACTCTGCCCCTCCATTGCAGGGGGTACGGGTTTGATACCTGGTTGGGGAACTAAGATCCCACATGTCTTGAGATGTGACCAGAAGGAAAAAAAAAAATTTAAAAGAAAAGATAAGAAAATATAAGTGAATTGGACTGTCATTTATCGTTTAACAGTAGGGGTCTATAAATTTTGAGATGCTTCTCAGATGACTCCGTAGTAAAGAATCTGCCTCCAATGCAAGAGACACAGGAGATGCAGGAAAGATCCCATAGAGGAGAAATGACAACCCACTCCAGTACTGTTGCTGGGAGAATCCCATGGACAAAGGAGCCTGGAGGGCTACAGTCGATGGAGTCGAAAGAGTCGGACACCAGTGAACGACTAATATACACTTTGGTTGCCCAAGACAACTTTCTCATAAGTGACAGGACTCTAACCAAGTCTGTCATATTCTGAATCTTCCACTATTCCCACTGTATCTCATTGTCTCCTCTTGAAAAGTATTAAACTATTCAAACATTATAACATAATCTTTTTTATCTGTAAGTATGTCTCCATCTGCCCTGAAATGTTTCAGAGACGTATTCTTGGGGCTAGTTGTTACTTTCACTGTGGCATCTGTCACCTCATTCCCACTTCTTTCAGTTCAGTTCAGTTCAGTCACTCAGTCGTGTCCGACTCTTTGTGACCCCATGAATCACAGCACATCAGGCCTCCCTGTCCATCACCAACTCCAGGAGTTCACTCAAACTCATGTCCATCGAGTCGGTGATGCTATCCAGCCATCTCATTCTCTGTCGTCCCCTTCTCCTCCCACCCCAATCCCTTCTAGCATCAGACTCTTTTCCAGTGAGTCAACTCTTGGCATGAGGTAGCCAAAGTATTACGGTTTCAGCTTTAGCATCAGTCCTTCCAATGAACACCCAGGATTGATCTCCATTAGAATGGACTGGTTGGATCTCCTTGCAGTCCAAGGGACTCTCAAGAGTCTTCTCCAACACCACAGTTCAAAAGCATCAATTCTTCGGTGATCAGCTTTCTTCACAGTCCAACTCTCACATCCATACATGACCACGGGAAAAACCATAGCCTTGACTAGACGGACCTTGGATGGCAAAGTAATGTCTCTGCTTTTTAATATGCTATCTAGGTTGGTCATAACTTTTTTTTAAGTAACCAGAATACCAAAATAAAATGTCAAGACACGGCCACAATTAGCTGGAAATTAGAATCCAATCACAAACTACTCTTACAGGCCATTGAGAAGCATGAGGGGGAGGGGAGGAAATTAGTTGCTAGCTTTCTAGCTCCATCACAGTTTCACAACCACCTCAGTGATCTTTAATCAAATGACTCACTATTTTTGTTATTTTTTAGCAGTATTGAGCTTTGCAAATGGAATAATACATATACACTATCAAAGAGTAATTTTTCAAGAATATACTCAATTCTGACAAGTTTGCTGTAAGAATGGTGTTCTCACACACACTTCAGGAAGAAACACAATCTTTCTTAAAAACTTTGACTGTATATACTCAGAACTTTAAACATTTAAATGTTTATGATATTTGAACGAGTAATCCCACTTCTAGAAATCTATCATAAGGAAATTAGTAGAAATGCAAACAAAAAATATTACTACAGTAGTTATTTTGAATAGTGACAAAATGGAAAAAAGGAAATGGTTAAATTATAGTGTTCATGAACTAAACAGTATATAACCATTATAGATTATGCTTACAATAAATTTTAAGTGACATTTTTATTTTAAAAGTAGAAAGTAAAATTGCACACTGTAGCACTTTGGCATCTTTATTTATTTATTTATTTAATGAAAGGAAATACCAAAGTCAAAAGGGGTAGGATTGAAAAACTAATATGAAAGACTGAAAGGAAAATACATATTTCCTTTCAAAATTTTCTAGAAAGGGCAGAAAAATGTGATTGTATAGTGAATATATTGAAAATATGAATGAGTTATACACCAAGAAAGTCTTTGAATGGTGACTTCGAAATTCCTCCTGACCTCACTTTGGATTTAGTGCCACTAGGACATTACAAAATGTCACTAAGAACTTTTTTCCTGAGTCCACCAGGATTTATTATAATCAGGTTACTGCATTCCATTAGCAAAAATATAGGCCTAAGTATGTGTTCTCTGGTAATTAATACTCTGCATTTTGGCTTAATATTGCTTCTTGTACCTGAGGCATGCATCAGTGGCCCTAAAATACATGTCCTATTGATCTTCACCATTAAAGTTGTGATTACAGTCCCATCCAGCCAAATTATGAAGCCTCAATCTCATAGTTGAACCATCTGAATCTAAGAAAAAGAAAGTGTCTCTTATGTTATCATTTGGGATCTTCACTCCCCATAAAAAAGAAATCTTGCATGAGATTTGCAGAAGTTAACTGCTAAAATATTACTATTAATAAACAACCCCCCAGTTCAGTTCAGTTCAGTTCAGTCGCTCACTCATGTCCGACTCTTTGCCACCCCATGAGTCACAGCACGCCAGGCCTCCCTGTCCATCACCAACTCCCAGAGTTCACTCAAACTCATGTCCATCGAGTCGGTGATGCCATCCAGCCATCTCATTCTCTGTCGTCCCCTTCTCCTCCAGCCCCCAATCCCAAGTCAACCTTTATTTAGTGCACAAGTCTGTGCAAGCAGTTTAGATGAGGTAGACCTCTACTGGTATCTGCTGGACTCACTTGCCCATCTGTGGTTAACTGGCAGTCAGTGCAGAGACCTGACTCAGCCCACATGTCTCTCACATCCCTTCAACAAATTAGGCTGAATGTGTTCCCTTAAGAAAGGCATAGGTTCAAGAGCAGAAGCAGCAGTAATGAGCCCTTTTTAAAATGTCTATATACATCAAGTCTGCAAATTACAAGGCCAAACTCAGAATCCAAGGAAAGAAAGAAACTTGTGTCTTTAATGAGAGGACCTGCAAAGTCACAATGCAAAGGTCATGGATAAAAGGAAGGGTAGCAGATTGGGGCCACTGATGCAATTAATCTACCGCAAAGATGCACCTACATTCCTATTATATCCAACTAATCTCTTTATCAGCAGGAAGCTTATATCAGAGCCATAGTGGCTCACAACTGCCCCAGAAGTGATCAGTATCTTGAGAAATCTAAAGCAGGGAAAAAATTGGCCAAAAGATATTTTTAAAACAGAAACCCTTGCTACTCTTATCACCTTCAGTTCAGTTCAGTTCAGTTCGGTCGCTCAGTCGTGTCCGACTCTTTGCGACCCCATGAATCACAGCACGCCAGGTTTCCCTGTCCATCACCAACTCCCAGAGTTCACTCAAACTCATGTCCATAGAGTCGGTGATGCCATCCAGCCATCTCATTCTCTGTCGTCCCCTTCTCCTCCCGCCCCCAATCCTTCTCAGCATCAGAGTCTTTTCCAGTGAGTCAACTTGTCACATGAGGTGGTCAAAGTATTGGAGTTTCCTTAGATACTCTTATACATTTCCCTAATTGTCAACCACTCATGAGTGAAGCAGAGTATACTGAAGGTTAACATTAAACATAGATATTATATAAATTAAAATATTAAAATTACATAATAATGAAATTATATAAATAAATTTAATGGATTAAGTTAATTAAAATCAAAATTATTACATAAGGAAAATATATCAATGTGTAAATTAGTCATCATTTTTTTGGTAGAGGAAGGGAAACCAAGGCACTGCTCAAAACAGCTCTTCTAAGATACAGTCCAGAGTTGTGAGAGGGGTGAGAGCAGAAGCTGTGAAAACTTTTGAGGTCTAATCTCAGAAGGAACAGAGCATCATTTCCACTGTGTTTTATTGGTTAAAGCAACAAACAAGGCAAACCCACATTCAAGGGGTAAAAAAAATAAACCCACCTCTTGTTGAGAGAGGAGGCAAAGTAACATTGCAAAGGGTAGTAAAATAATGGGAGGGGAGAAATTATTGAAGCCATTTGTATAAAGTCTCTATCACAAATGGTGATAATCATACCCATTCATGGTGTTAGGCTAAGGATCTGAGAAATAAAAACATTTCATAAATTATTTACAACTAGAAATAACATTCCATTTAAAAAGAAAACATCTATAAGATTTTGAAATCTGGAGATAATCTGAGTATAATTAGACTATATGCAGAGTACATTATGAGAAATGCTGGACTGGATGAGGCATTGTGGAGAAATACCAATAACCTCAGATATGAAGATAACACCACTCTGATAGCAGAAAGCAAAGAAGAAATAAAGAGCCTCTTAATGAAAGTGAAACTTTCATGGAATGTTGATGAAAACTCAACATTCAGAAAACTAAGATCATGGCATCCGGTCCCATCACTTCATGGCAAACAGATGCAGAAACAATGGAAACAGTGACAGACTTTATTTTGGGGCTCCAAAATCACTGCAGATGGTGATTGCAGCCATGAAATTAAAAGACGCTTGCTCCTTGGAAGTAAATCTCTGACCAACGTAGGCAGCATATTAAAAACCAGACATTACTTTGCCAACAAAAGTCTGTCTAGTCAGAGCTCTGGTTTTTCCAGTAGTCATGTTCAGATGCAAGAGTTAGACTACAAAGAAAGCTGAGCACCAAAGAACTGATGCTTTTGAACGGTGATGTGGGAGAAGACTCTTGAGAGTCCCTTGGAATGCAAGGAGATCCAAACAGTCCATCCTAAAGGAAATCAGTCCTGAGTATTCATTGGAAGGACTGATGCTGAAGCCAAAATTCCAATACTTTGGCCACCTGAGGCGAAGAACTGACTCATTGGAAAAGACCCGATGCTGGGAAAGATTGAAGGCAGAAGGAGAAGGGGATGACATAGGATTAGATGGTTGGATGGCATCGCCAATTTGATGGACATGAGTTTGAGTAAGCTCCAGGAGTTGGTGATAGACAGGAAGCCTGGTGTACTGCAGTCCATGGGGTCACAAAGAGTCGGACATGACTGAGTGACTGAACTGAACTAAATCTACTGACAAACATCCTTATAAGAAGAGAGGATACAAAAAGATGCAAGGAAGATAACCCAAGGCTAAAGACAGAAGCACAGATGGGATTTATCCTGCCATAAGCCAGAGAATCTCAGTGGCAAAAAATATGCCTACAATGCAGGAGACACAGGTTCAATCCCTGAGTTGGGAAGATCCCCTGGAGTAGGAAATAGCAACTCACTCCAATACTCTCGCCCAGAAAATTCCATGGAAAGAGGAGCCTCATGGGCTACAGTTCATGGGCTTGCAAAGAGTCAGACATGACTGATCGAATGAGCACACACACACAAGCTAAAGAATGCCTAGAATCAAAAGAAGCTAGAAGAGACAAGGAAGGTTTCTCCCCTAGAGTCTTCAGATGGAGCATGACCTGCAGATACTTTGCTTTCAGACTTCTGGCCTCTAGAACTGTGAGAAAATACATTTCAGTTGTTGCAAGCCATCTAGTTTGTGGTGATTGTTATGTTAAGCCATCTAGTTATATGGTGATATTATTATGTTATGACAGTCTTAGAAAAAAATATACTTTGAACATTACAGAGAACCACACAAGAAGAAACCAACAGAATGGTCCTTGGAATTGAGCTGCCTGTCTTTGATTGAGATGCTAACTTTTATTTCTTATTGCCCCAGTTGTGTGACTGAGTCATTCAAGGATCCATTCCATCCCTCTGCCAGAAGATATCCTGACAGGGAGTCTAGCCCCTGCACACACACCACACACATCAGTATAACATTCATACTCCATGACCTCTAATTCCTGAGGTGCTAACAGAAATGCTTACCACTAAATTAATTCTTTATACCCTTTTCTATATCTTATCAGGAAGGAAAAGTAGAGAGTTGCCAAGGTTTAAAAATGTAAGTAGTTGAGGATGTTGTGCATTTTTATGAATGTACGAGTATATGTGTGCAGACAGATGTGAAGTTATGGATAACCAATGTATGATTCCTGCTAGTTTATATATTGGTGGTTTACTGCTATGGAAACAATCACTCCAAAACTCAGTGGCTTAAACCCACAAATGTTTATTATCTCACATTATCTGTGGATTAGGAATTCCAAAATAGTTTAACTGAGCAGCTCTAGCTCAGAGACTCTCATGAGGTTGCAGTTCAGATGACAGCTGGAGTAAAAAAAATCATCAGAAGGCTACACTGGAGCTGAGGGATTTGCTTCTCAAATCACTTGTCTATGTGGCTGCTAGCAAAGGATTGCACTTCCTTACTGGCTGTTGGCCAGAGCTCTCAGATCCTTATCACATGGGCCGCTCCTCATGACATGGCAGTTGGTTTGCATTGGGGTACAAGAGAGAGGAGCGCTGGAGGACAGAAGAGCAATGTCTTTTAAAAGCTCACCTTGGAGGTAATATATCATCACTAGTGCAGAATTCTGCTGGTTGCACTCACCAACCCTGATACATAAACACCAAAAGACAAGGATCATTGAGGGACATTCTAGAGGATGAGAGTAGCCCATTTAGTTTTTCTAAAAGTAGTGGTTAACTTTCAGATTAGCCTTTCCTAGTCCTTGGCATACTTAATCACTCTCCTCATCCCCATCCTGAAAGGGTTGGCTTATATATTTGTTAATACTAAGAATTTTAAAAAATAGAATTAAAATAACTATTATTCTTTCTAGTGTCTAACATTCTGTGTGAAGATAGACAATAACTAGAAGAAAGAAAAAATATTAGTTGCTTTCATAGTATAGTAATAATATTTTATATTAATGGATTATGAGACAGCATTTTTTACTAGCTAACTAGTTTCACTCTACAGATATTTTCTCATCATCAGAATAGATAGTAAGACAATATTTTCATTAGTTACATGAGATAGGGTACCAAAGTAAAATCCATTTTAAACATCATTGTTTGATTGGCAGCTGGTTTGAAAAGGAACAGGATTATACAAAATACATTGCAGACATTTCCATCGTTCAAAACAAATAACTCACAGTTGTGAAGAGGACTCTTTTTTTGGCCCTGCCAGTTGCATGTGGGATCCTAGTTCCCAGGCAGGGATGGAACCTGTGCACCCTGCGGTGATATGAGGAGTCTCAATCACTTAATCTCCTCCCTGACCACCAGGGAAGTCCCTAAGACTTGGTGATGTCTTCTTAAAGTGTTCTTTGGAGAAATCTTTGTGACAACTCTCTGGATCTCAAAGTCAAATCTCACCCTTCAAGACACAACAACCATAAGTCATAACTACACAAGGTAATATGATATTGTGTATCAACTCTTCTCCTGACACTAGAACTGTGAAGCTGTCAGAACAACAATTTCAAACACTGAATTATAATTTTGCAGTATTTCACTTCTTTCACAAACATTTCCTCACAAATTTAAATATAAAAGGAAGAAGGAAATTTTATTTGATATGCATATTCAACCCTCAATCCTTTTTTCAAATATAGAACTACAAGAGTAATTGGTAGCATCTGTTGTCATTAACTATTTTTGTGATTGTGTGTTACCTGAAAATTTATTGTAACTAAAAAAAAAAAATAAAACACAATTAGCTTGTTCATATAGTGATTCCAAGAATGCAGCAACTGCATCTGGGACTGTCGTTGACCAGGGAGTCACTCAACAGAAATATGGTACAATCACATGTGATCGGTACACTGAAAATTACAGCTAACCATTACATCCTAATTGTTTTTAGTTAGTCTCCAGGCCATAGCCAACTGGATTGCTGCACCATCACTGGAAATTTTGAGTGGTCCAAAGCAAATCTTCAAAAGAATTTTTTAAAAAGCAAAACAAAACGTAAAACATAGGAACCAGTCCACCTATGGAAATGATCTGTAATCAGAGCTTCCCTTTAACACCAGAAATAACTCTGAAAGCATGTGTCTGCCTGTGGTAGAAAACACCTAACTAGCAGCTGAAGATACATGATGTCTTAAAATTATTTCATCATTTATTATGATATAAATCTTCGATCCGTGTGGGCAGAGAGGAGATGCTGTAGTTTTCATGACAATAGCCTATTATACAGGGTGAAGTAAGCCAGAAAGAAAAACACCAGTACAGTATAATAATGCATATATATGGAATTTAGAAAGATGGCAATGATAACCCTGTATGCGAGACAGCAAAAGAGACACAGATGTATAGAACAGTCTTTTGGACTCTGTGGGAGAGGGCGAGGGTGGGATGGTTTGGGAGAATGGCATTGAAACATGTATATTATCATATGTGAAATGAATCGCCAGTCCAGGTTAGATGCATGATATAGGATGCTCAGGGCTGGTGCACTGGGATGACCCAGAGGGATGATAGGGGGAGGGAGGTGGGAGGGGGTTCAAGATGGGGAACACATGTACACCCAGGGCGGATTCATGTCAATGTGTGGCAAAACCAATACCAAAAAAAAGATAAATAAAACAGGAAAAAAAAGAAAATTTGATCTTTGTTTTTAGATTGCTTATCCAGTACTATTAGCATTTCTAAGACCACAGTGTCTTTTGCCAGCATATCCTCAGTATAGCTGCATTAAAGAGGTAGTGATTCAACACCACCAGTGATGAAGAGTGAGTTCGATAAGGCTAGTAAATGAGGACTAGAAAAAAATCCTACTAAAGCTGCCTTAGATTCTTTAGCTGCTTCAACAGCATGAAAAGTGAAAGTGCAGCCGCGCAGTCATGTCCAACTCTTTGCAACCCCAGGGACTGTAGCCTACGAGTCTCTTCCATCCACGGGATTTTCCAGGCAAGGGTACTGGAGTGGGTTGCCATTATCTTCTCCAGGGGATCTTCCCACCCCAGGGATTGAACCCAGGTCTCCCGCATTGCAGGCAGAAACTTTACTGTCTGAGCTACCAAGGAAGCCCTCAACAGCATGGATTTAGACATATAATGTTCAATCTTTTTAAAAATAAAATCAGAATATAGCACTGAAATCTCAGAGTTGGTCCTTGAACTTTATTTGATTGTTTGTTTGTTTGTTTTTTCTCCTACATATGTATTGAGCACCTTCTATGTGCCTCTGTTTATGGTGAAAATTCCAATAGTGAACAAGACATTGTTATCATTCTCTAAAAGATTAAACCTAGTAGAGACAACAGGCAAGGAAACAGGTATTTATAAGACAGTGTGATGAGCTCTATAGGAAAGATACATACAGTTGTGATAAGAAACCTGAATCTCAAAGCAGGAAAAACTTTTAATAGGAAGTTCATCTCAGAAGTAGGGACAGGGCAAATCCAGATTTTGGTACAAGAGCTGAGAGTAAGAGACAGTCTGATACGCTAAGGAAATGAAAGTAGTTTTGCATGAAATTGAGTATTTGAAGATGGATATCAATGAAAGAATGGCATTAAGTGAGCAAGGTAAGAATGAAGAATCCAATCACACAATAAAAAGATTTGTTGAATGTAACCTTGCAGCCAAGAGGTTAGCTATAATAGTTAAAAGAGTGAGCAATTCTATCAAAATTAGGGCATGAAATGTAGAAAGACATAAAAAGAAAAGATATATATGGTTTACATATCATATTGACACAGAACAAAGCAAGGCTTGAAAAAAATTGCGACCCCATGGGCTGTAGCCTACTCGCATGCCTACTTTAAAAAGGGTGTTCAGCATGTTTACCTGTGACTTGGCCTGAAGCATTCTGAGACACTATTCGAGACAGCCAGAGATGTGTTACAGAACAAAACCTAAAGTAGTTCTGCTTGCCTGCCTTGCAGCAAAGTTAATCTACTGACATTGGGTTGTGGTGAAGGAAAGTACAGACAGTGTTTACTGCAGGGCGGCAAGCACAGGAGTTGGAGAAGGAAATGGCAAACTACTCCAATATTCTTGCCTGGAGAATCCCATGGACAGAGGAGCCTGTCTTCTATGGGCTACAGCCCACGGGGTCATAAAGAGTTAAACATGACTGACTTTCAAGAATGGAAGTGAGAGAAAGCCTCAGATCCACTCCAACTTGGTGTTTGAGTCAGGGTTTTTTTATAAAAAAGGAAAAACAAAGATGACAGAATTGATTGCCATCTGTGACATTTCTGTGATGACTTAACTGCAGTTTCTGGAGTCAGGATGACTCTCATTTACAATTCTCTGACCAGGTGATGAATAGCTCTGGGGTCTGTCCTGGAGAAATAACCTGAGTTTGTATGATAATACTGATATATATAATAGCAATTTTTCAGCTGGGTAATTGGTTTTGGAGTCCCAGAAATATTAGGAATGATTTTTAGAAGAATTGTAAAAGTTTGTAATTCTTTTCCAAAACTGGTCTGAAATGAAGACATTTTCCATGCTGTAATTTTCAACTTCCTCTGTGAATAAATTCCTGCTTTTTACTAAATGCATAAACAATTTGCTGATGAACTTTATAGGGATTCAGGTTTGTTCTACCAGTTCATTCTCAGGATACTATCGATTGTCGGTCAAGAAGCTTAATAAGACATTTATTTTTAATCTAACATACTGAAGTATGGATTCTTAAAAAATTAAGAACATCCATTAAAATACAAAAATGGATACTGTCAAAATTTTTATTTCACTTATTAATGAAAAATCAATAAGTTGTTAAAACTGGTTCAAAGGAGAATTTGAAACAGACATACACACAGGCAATCAGGACTGCTAAAATGAATTTGCTAATAAATGAAGACTGATTAATAATTTAAAAAACAATGTTTGAGATGATTTTTCTAGAGTAGACATGAGTTTGAAACCGAACAGGACCCTATGGAGTTGCTGGATACAAAAGCCTTTCCGTGTCCCCTGTTTCTTGTTTGTAGGGAATATACTCCAGCCTCCACGACCTTCCCTGAGTTTCAAAGGGCAAATCTGAATTGTTGCTAATCAGAGCAGGGGACAACAGAAGATGAGATGGTTGGACGGCATCACCAATTCAACGGACATGAGTTTGAGCAAACTCCAGGAGATGGTGAAAGACAGGGAAGCCTGACGTGCTGAAGCCCATGGGGTCACAAAGAGTCAGACAGACCTTAGTGACAGAACAGCAATAATCAGAGAAGGGAGGTGATGTGGAGACAAGTGAGGAGCAGGTTAGAAGCAGTTAGGCAGCCTTCGCAGGGTCCAGGTTATGCAGGTGATACACATAACATTATTTTTTACCTCTTTACAGAACTAAAACCCCCAGCAAATGGAAGATGTTCATCTTCATCCAGAGAAGACTACCTGAGACCAGATTAAGAAGCACAGGCCCTGCACACACCCTAATCCTTATCAGCAACCCAACCCTTGAAACATTATTATAAAATTCCTCACCATGTCCTTTCTGATGAGGACACACAGTTTTCGAGAGGCATGAGCCCACTGTGTTCCCCTTTGCTAAAAAAGAACTAAAGTCATTCTTTTCTTCTACACCCAAAACTCTGTCTCTGAGATTTAATTTGTCAATGACGCACAGAGGCCAAGTTTTTGGCATCAAGTTGTATCTCTATAGTATATAATTTATTTGCAGTGCTATGAATGAGAATAATTTGAAAAGTGCAAGTTTTCTGCAACCTAATTTTTTCCCTACAGATTTGGAAATTGTCCTAGAAGGACAATCAAAGTTGCACAGTCCTATAAAGTCAATAACCTCTGAAGGGAATACTCAACACTCCTTTAAAAGAACAGTCATCTCTTATGCCCCTTTCTAAACCTTTTAAGTTTTTTTTGGACAAGTCTAACCTTGATCATGCAGCTCTTTTTTTTTCCTGCATAATGTCCCTACAGAAAATGAGTATTTTAATTGGTCTACTAGGACCCTATTCCTTTGCATCAAGATAATAAAACCTTCACACATTCTCATAACTAAATTTCCTAAAACATTTCGTTTCACAGCATATTTAACAGTTCCAAATGTTTGAGATAATCTGACATAATAGCCTTGTCATCTAACACTGAAATACCTAATTGATATTTTTATCTTAATTTAAAGGGTGGAGAAGGCAATGGCACCCCACTCCAGTACTCTTGCCTGGAAAATCCCATGGAAGGAGGAGCCTGTTAGGCTGCAGTCCATGGGGTCCTGAAGAGTCGGACACGACTGAGCACCTTCACTTTCATTTTTCTCTTTCATGCATTGGAGAAGGAAATGGCAACCCACTCCAGTGTTCTTGCCTGGAGAATCCCAGGGATGGGGGAGCCTGGTAGGCTTCTGTTTGTGGGGTCGCACAGAGTTGGACGTGACTGAAGCGACTTGGCAGCAGCAGCAGCAGCAAAGGGCATCAGTTCAGTTTAGTGAAGTTGCTCAGTCATGTCAGATTCTTTGCGACCCCATGGACTGCAGCACACCAGGCCTCCCTGAGTCAACTCCCAGAGTCTACTCAAACTCATGTCCATTGAGTAGGTGATGCCATCCAGCCAGCTCATCCTCTGTTGTCCCCTTCTCCTCTGACCGTCAATCTTTCCCAGCATCAGGGTCTTTTCAAATTAGTCAGTTCTTCGCATCAGTAAAGGGCATAAAAGAATTAAATTAAGTTTGTTGAAGGAATATGCATTTTTAAAAGAATCTACATTTACAGGTTTGATTTATCAGATTTATAAAATTTAAATGCTTAGAAAGACTTTTTAAAGCATTACTTAAAAGTTTATTTACACAACAATATGAATGTAATTAATGACACTGAAATAATTATACACTTTGAAATGGTAAAAGTAGTAAGCGTTAAGTTATGCATATTTTATTATAATAAAAAAGCACATTTATTTGCTTTTTAAAGTGAGATTAAGATATTTATAATTTTTAAAAGCAGTTTGAAATACTTGAGGGAGTTAACTAAATTTATACATGGAGTTATTGGAAGGGATAATTCAATCAACTAATTTATGAATTAATTGATTAATTTTTAAAAAACTGAAGGCACTAATTCCTGTTTTTAACATTATATTTATAAATAAAATCAAGAAGTTGTGGATTTTGAGTAGAGGAATTATAAAATGAGGCAGGAAAACTAAAGAGAAACCAGATCACAATAATGAATTTAGAATGTATTTTGTGAGGAACGGGGAGCTACTAAAGTAAAGCAATAAGAGCAAATACAGGAGTAGCATGTTTACACCTTAAAAAGGATCACTCTGACTTGTTCTGTGGAGAAAAGACTGGAGGGAGAACTAGATTTCTGAAAAACAAAGGTTATTGCAATTATTCAGGTAAAACAATAAGTATAACCAATTTATATTGAGTATCTATTTTTTCTTTTTTGGCCATGTGTCATAAGCAATCCTAGTTCCCTGACCAGGTATTGAACCTGTGACCCTGCAGTGGAAGCATGCAGTGGAACCACTGAACCTCTAAGGAAGTCCTATGAATGCCTGTTTACGTGTCAGGAGCTCTTTTAATCACTTCACCTGTGCTAACTCATTTAATTCCTTATATCATAAGGATACCTGTCATACGAAAGACATGACTAGTACATTACATAGCAAAAGAATTAATCCTCCACTCAGTATCGTAGTTCAAAATCATAAGGAAAAATCAAAATCAAAGAATACATCATTTAGCAAATGCCGTAGCCCGATAGCCCGACTAGGGAAATGAGAAGTGGAAAATCAGTTAATACTGTTTAAAGATAAACTGAGGGTATATTCAAAATTTTAAGAGTTTATCTAAGAAAAAAAAAATCTATTTGAATCAGGTAGAACCAAACAAGAAATAGAAGCATGCCACTGGCAGTAGCTTGAGGAAAGACTTTTATAGAAAGACAGCAGAAGCAAAATAAATAAACTATTGATTGGTTATAGCTTGAACCCTTAGTTGGCTGTTTGTGGCTGATTGTCCTTAGGTTTTGGCTCAGACGGTAAAGCGTCTGTCTACAATGTGGGAGACCTGGGTTCGATCCCTGGGTCGGGAAGATCCCCTGGAGAAGGAAATGGCAATCCACTCCAGTATTCTTGCTGGAAAATCCCATTGTCAGAGGAGCCTGGAAGGCTACAGTCCATGGGGTCGCAAAGAGTCAGACACAACTGAGTGACTTCACTTAAATTTCATAACTTTGAGGCCCTTACAGACCTAGATTTGGTTTGCTTACACAGGTTACCAGGGCATTAAAGCCACCTCAGGCTAATGGTCTTCTTGTTTAATTGATTTAACAATATCAAAAGGCAAACAAAGAATAATCAACTACATTTTTTTTTCTTTGTTTTTATTTTTAACAGGCAGAAAATTGCTTTACAAGGTTGCCTGGGTTTCTCTCATACAACAATGTGAATCAGCCATAAGTGTATACATATCCCCTCCCTCCTGAACATCGTTACCCCATCATCCCATCCCTTTAGGTCATCATAGAGCACTGGGCTGAGTTCCCTGTGTTATATAGCAGCTTCCTGCTAGCTAACTATTGGCAACCCACTCCAGTGTTCTTGCCTGGAGAATCCCAAGGATGGAGGAGCCTGGTGAGCTGCCGTCTATGGGGTCGCACAGAGTCAGACATGACTGAAGCGACTTAGCAGCAGCAACAGCAGCAGTGTGTATATGTCAACACTACTGTTTCTTTTTTTTTCTTTTATTTATTTATTAGTTTTTTTTTTATTGGAGGCCAATTATTTTACAATATTATATTGGTTGGTTTTGCCATACATTGACATGAATCTGCCCCAGGTGAACATGTGTTCCCCTTCTTGAACCCCCCTCCCACCTCCCTCCTCCCCTTATCCTCCCTCTAGGTCATCCCCGTGCACCAGCCCCGAGCATCCTGTATCATGCGTCGAACCTGGACTGGTGATTCGTTTCACATATGATAATATACGTGTTTCAACGCCATTCTCCCAAATCATCCCACCCTCACCCTCTCCCACAGAGTCCCAAAGACTGTTTTATACACCTGTCTCTCTTTTGCTGTCTCGTATACAGGGTTAAGGTTACCATCTTTCTAAATTCCATATATATGTGTTAGTATACTATATTGGTGTTTTTCTTTCTGGCTTATTTCACTCTGTATAATAGGCTCCAGTTTCATCCACCTCATTAGAACTGATTCAAATGTATTCTTTTTAATGGCTGAATAATACTCCATTGTGCATATGTACCAAATCTTTCTTATCCATTCGTCTACAGATGGACATCTAGGTTGCTTCCATGTCCTCGCTATTATAAACAGTGCTGCGATGAACATTGGAGTACATGTGTCTCTTTCAATTCTGGTTTCCTCAGTATATATGCCCAGGAGTGTGATTGTTGGATCATATGGCAGTTCTATTTCCAGTTTTTTTAAGGAATCTCCACTCTGTTCTCCATAGTGGCTATACTAGTTTGCATTCCCACCAACAGTGTAAGAGGACACCTTATCTTTGACAAAGGAGGCAAGAATATAAAATGGAGAAAAGACAGTCTCTTTAACAAGTGGTGCTGGGAAAACTGGTCAGCCACTTGTAAAAGAATGGAACTAGAACACTTCCTAACACCATACACAAAAATAAACTCAAAATGGATTAAAGATCTAAATGTAAGACCAGAAACTAGAAAACTCCTAGAGAAGAACATAGGCAAAACACTCTCCAACATAAATCACAGCATAATCCTCCATGACCCACCTCCCAGAATATTGGAAACAAAAGCAAAAATAAACAAATGGAACCTAATTAAAATTAAGAGCTTCTGCACAGCAAAGGAAACTATAAGTAAGGTGAAAAGACAGCCTTCAGAATGGGAGAAAATAATAGCAAATGAAACAACTGACAAAGAACTAATCTCCAAAATATACAAGCAGCTCCTGCAGCTCAAACCAGAAAAATAAATGACCCAATCAAAAAATGGGCCAAAGAACTAAACAGACATTTCTCCAAAAAAGACATAAAGATGGCTAACAAACACATGAAAAAATGCTCAACATCCCTCGTAATCAGAGAAAGGCAAATCAAAACCACAATGAGATACCATTTCACACCAGTCAGAATGGCTGCTATCCAGAAGTCTGCATGCAATAAATGCTGGAGAGGGTGTGGAGAGAAGGGAACCCACTAACACTACTGTTTCAATTCGTCCTACCCTCTCCTTCCCCAGCTGTGTCCACAAGTCTGTTCTCTACGACTGTATCTCTATTCCTGCCCTGCAAATAGGTTCATTGGTACCATTTTTATAGAGCCCATATATATGTGTTAATATATATTTTTTCCCTTTCTTACTTCACTCTGCATAACTCCTTACTTCTTAAAGTTACTTCTTTGGGGTCACAAAGAGTCGAAAAAGACTGAGCAACTGAACTGAAAGGAAAAATTGTATTCAATAGCAACTTATACTGATTTAAACAACCAATTATTAGCTTGCAAATAAATCAAGTTCCAAATGTACAAATAATTGATTTAGAAAGAAACAAATGAATTTTTTGTAATAAGGCATTTGAAGGAAGAGTTAGTTATTGATTTATTTGTTTGTGCATATAGTGGTAATGGTGTTTTATCTCCCAGGAAACCTTGTTTCATTAAATGACTAAACAAATGAGAGAAACTAGAAAAATGGGTAAGGTTTTACATATGTCATGAAACCTCACAGGTCATATTTTCTCTCTCAATGACAGCTTCAAATGCTGGAAATAAACAAAGAGCTAAATGACTTGTCTCTTGCAAAATGTGAGATTTTAAAGTCTGCATGTGTAAAACTCTCATTTCCTCAAATGCTTCCTCTGAGCTCAACAGCAGGATTCCAGGACTTCTCTAAGTACACCCATTGGTCAACCCACCCACAACTTGCCTTGCTTCAGTTCAGTTCAGTTCACTCACTCAGTCATGTACAATTCTTTGCAACCCCATGGACCACAGCATGCCTCCCTGTCCATCACCAACTCCCAGAGTTTACCCACACTCATGTCCATTGAGTCAGTGATGCCATCTACCATCTCATCCTCTGTCCTTTTCCCTTCTCCTCCTGCCTACAATCTTTCCCAGCATCATGCTCTTTTCAAATGAGTCAGCTCTTTGCATCAGGTGGCCAAAATACTGGAGTTTCAGTTTCAACATCAGTCCTTCCAATGAACGCTCAGGACTGATGTCCTTTAGGATGGACTGGTTGGATCTCCTTGCGGTCCAAGGGACTCTCAGAGTCTTCAACACCACAGTTCAAAAGCATCAATTCTTCAGCACTCAGCTTTCTTTAGAGTCCAACTCTCACATCCATACATGACTACAGGAGAAACCATAGCTTTGACTAGATGGACCTTTGTTGGCAAAGAAAACTCTGCTTTTTGCTAACCTGTCTAGGTTGGTCATAGCTTTTCTTCAAGGAGCAAGCTGCGGTAAACATCTTCAGTGATTTTGGAGTCCAAAAGAATAAAGTCAGCCACAGTTTCCACTGTTTCCCCATCTATTTGCCATGAAGTCATGGGACTGGATGCCATGATCTTAGTTTTCTGAATGTTGAACTTTAACCCAACTTTTTCACTCTCCTATTTCACTTTCATGAAGAGACTATTTACTTGTTCAGTTCAGTTCAGTTCAGTCGCTCAGTCATGTCCGACTCTTTGAGATCCCATGAATCACAGCACGCCAGGCCTCCCTGCCCATCACCAGCTCCCAGAGTTCACCCAAACTCATGTCCATCGAGTCAGTGATGCCATCCAGCCATCTCATCCAGCCTCTGCCATCCCCTTTTCCTCCTACCCCCAATCCCTCCCAGCATCAGAGTCCTTTCCAATGAGTCAACTCTTCACATGAGGTGGCCAAAGTATTGGAATTACAGCCTCAGATCAGTCCTTCCAATGAACACCCAGGAATGGTCTCCTTTAGGATGGACTGGTTGGATCTCCTTGCAGTCCAAGGGACCCTCAAGAGTCTTATCCAACACCAAAATTCAGTTCAGTTCAGTTCAGTTCAGTCGCTCAGTCGTGTCCGACTCTCCGCGATCCCATGAATCACAGCACGCCAGGCCTCCCTGTCCATCATCAACTCCCGGAGTTCACTCAAACTCATGTCCACAGAGTCAGTGATGCCATTCAGCCATCTCATTCTCCGTCGTCCCCTTCTCCTCCCTCCCCCAACCTTTCCCAGCATCAGAGTCTTTTCCAGTGAGTCAACTCATTGCAATTAAAAAGCATCAATTCTTTAGCACTCAGCTTTCTTCACAGTCCAACTCTCACATCCATACATGACCAATGGAAAAACCATAGCCTTGACTAGACAGACCTTTGTTGGCAAAGTAACGTCTCTGCTTTTTAATATGCTGTCTGCTGCTGCTGCTAAGTCACATCAGTCATGTCCGACTCTGTGCGACCCCATAGACGGCAGCCCACCAGGCTCCCCCGTCCCTGGGACTCTCCAGGCAAGAATACTGAAGTGGGTTGCCATTTCCTTCTCCAATAAATGAAAGTGAAAAGTGAAAGTGAAGTCGCTCAGTCTAGTCTGACTCTTTGTGAACCCATGGACTGCAGCCCACCAGGCTACTCCATCCATAGGATTCTCCAGCCAAGAGTACTGGAGTGGGTTGCCATTGCCTTCTCCGAATATGCTGTCTAGGTTGGTCATAACTTTCCTTCCAGGAGTAAGCGTCTTTTAATTTCATGGCTGCAATCACCATCTGCAGTGATTTTGGAGCCCCTCAAAGTAAAGTCTGACACTGTTTCCCCATCTATTTCCCATGAAAAATGATGGGACCTGATGCCATGATCTTAGTTTTCTGAACGTTGAGTTTTAAACCAAATTTTTCACTCTCCTCTTTCACTTTCCTCAAGAGACTCCTTAGTTCTTCTTCACTTTCTGCTATAAGGGTAGTGTCATCTGCATATCTGAGGTTATTGATATTTCTCCCAGCAATCTTGATTCCAGCTTGTGCTTCATCCAGCCCAGCATTTTGCATGATGTACTCTGCATATAAGTTAAATAAGCAGGGTGACAATATACAACCTTGACATACTCCTTTTCTTATTTAGAACCAGTCTGTTGTTCCATGTCCAGTTCTAACTGTTGCTTCCTTACCTGCAAACAGATTTCTCAGGAAACAGGTCAGGTGGTCTGATAATCCCATCTCTTTTAGAATTTTCCACAGTTTGTTGTGATCCACACAGTCAAAGGCTTTGGCATAGTCAATAAAGCAGAAATAGATGTTTTTCTGGAACTCTCTTGCTTTCTCCATGATCCAGCGGATGTTGGCAATTTTGATCTCTGGTTCCTCTGCCTTTTCTAAATCCAGCTCGAATATCTGGAAGTTCACAGTTCACGTACTGCTGAAACCTGGCTTGGAGAATTTTGATCACTACTTTACTAGCGTGTCAAATGAGTGCAATTGTGTGGTAGTTTGAGCATTCTTTGGCATTGGCTTTCTTTGGGATTGGAATGAAGACTGACCTTTTCCACTGTGGCCATTGCTGAGTTTTCCAAATTTGCTGGCATACTGAGTGCAGCACTTTCACAGCATCATCTTTCAGGATTTGAAATAGCTCAACTGGAATTCCATCAGCTTCTCTAGTTTTGTTCATAGTGATGCTTCCTAAGGCCCACTTGACTTCACGTTCCAGGATGTCTGGCTCTAGGTGAGTGATCACACCATTGTGATTATCTGGGTCATGAAGATCTTTTTTGTACAGTTCTTCTGTGTATTCTTGCCACCTCTTCTTAATATCTTCTGCTTCTATTAGGTCCATACCATTTCTGTCTTTTATTGAGCCCATCTTTGCATGAAATATTCCCTTGGTATATCTAACTTTCTTGAAGAGATCTCTAGTCTTTCCCATTCTGCTGTTTTCCTCCATTTCTTTGCACTGATCACTGAAGAAGGCTTTCTTATCTCTCCTTGCTCTTCTTTGGACCTCTGCCTTCAAATGAGTGTATCTTTCCTTTTCTCCACCAGAGGGGTGCCAAAAGTTTTAATTTTTATGGGAGAGAGAGATGATGCATCCTGGTGATGTCTTTTATTTACTAATGGTAAGAAAATACATTGTCCGCCTTACATTTACAATGCAATTGTTTGTCACAAGGTCCAGCAAGTAAGGACAGGTCAAGAATCACAAGGTTGGAGGTACAGAAAATATAGCCAGTATTCTGTTCGTAAATTACTGTTTCTCACAAATTAACCCAACAGTTAATGAGGACCCAATTAACCTCCAAGGAGAATTCCTGGAAGGAGACATCACAGCACAAGCAGCAGTCTGGCAACAGGTCTCTTGCTAACCATGCGTGGGAAGAGCCCTCTGTGGGAACAGGGCCTCCTGCCACATCATTTTGGAACAGCTCTGCACAGCATGGAGACGAGTCCTCCAGCTGAGTCACTCAGCTCAGTGGTCTCTTTATGGAGCAGCAGTTACTCGAGGGGAGAGGGTCACGACTCTCTCAGATGCCCCTTGGGTTGCCGTGACACACATTGCCCATCAAATGTCTCATCTAAAATAACACTCTCACTTTATCACTCTGAGATACTTTCCGTCTCACAGTAGATGTTTTAAAACAACTGATACGGAAGTGATAGCTTACTGTGTCAGGTTTGTGATCTCCAAAGACGATTTAGCTCTGGGACCGGGCTTGATCTCTCAAGCACTTTCGTGTAGCAGAGTTTTATTAAAGTATGAAAAGGGACACAGAAAGCCTCTGACATAGACACCAGAAGGGGGATTGAGAGTGCCTCCCCCTTGCTAGTCTTTAGCAAGGGAATTAATTATATACGTTTTTAAATAGTTTTTACAATAAATCAAAAGAATGTCTCAAGGTTATAACAATTTTACCAGACCCACTCCCATAATATACATTCTAAAATATCAGGATTAGTCAGAAAGTTTTCAGGAAGGAGAAACTGTCCTCAAGCAAGATACATTGTTGTTATGTAACCCCTAGTTCAGTTCAGTTTAGTCACTCAGTCATGTTCAACTCTTTGAGACCCCATGGACTGCAGCACGTCAGGCTTCCCTGTCCATCACCAACTCCCGGAGTTTACTCAAACTCATCCCCACGGAGTCGGTGATGCCATCCAAATATCTCATTCTCTGTCATCCCCTACTCCTCCCATCTTCAATCTTTCCCATCATCCAGGTCTTTTCCAAGGAGTCATCCCTTCGCATCAGGTGGCCAAATTACTGGAGTTTCAGCTTCAACTTCAGTCCTTCCAATGAATATTCAGGACTGGTTGGATCTCCTTGCAGTCCAAAGGATACAAGAGTCTCCTCCAACACCACAGTTCAAAAGCATCAATTCTTTGGTGCTCAGCTTTTTTTTGAGTCCAACTCTCACATCCATACATGACTACTGGAAAAACCATAGTTTTGACTAGATGGACCTTTGTTGGCAAAGTAACATCTCTGCTTTTTAATATGCTCTCTAGTTTGGTCATAACTTTTCTTCCAAGGAGCAAGTGTCTTTTAATTTCTAGGCTGTGGTCAGCATCTGCAGTGATTTTGGAGTCCCCCCAAAATAAAATCTGTCACTATTTCTATTGCTTCCCCATCTATTTGCCATGAAGTGATGGGAGCAGATGCCATGATTTTAGTTTTCTGAATGTTGAGTTTTAAGCCAACTTTTTCACTCTCCTCTTTCACTCTCCTCTAATCCCTAGTACAGAGTTTAAACTGAGTTGTTTGTTGTGTAATCATCAGTTCCAGGATTAAAGCAAAAAACTGTTTTATGTGACTAAGACTAAGGAATGTAGAGAGAAAAAAAAAATGTTTGTCCTTTCCTCCTCCTTGAGAATTCCAGACCCCTCTCTCCTCGGCGAACCCAGACTTCTTATTAACCTGCTTAGGAATTGACTTTCTCAGATTCACATTGGCCACTGTGACTCCATTTTGAACAAACTCACAGACTTCAAAACTGCTTAAATCCTGTAAGTTTGTTGACTATAAAAAGATATACAACTTGAAAGTTGTGAGTTAAGTTTTATTTGGGACAAAATGAGGACTGCAGCCTGGGAGGCAGCATCTCAGATAGCTCTGAGAGACTGCTCCAAAGTAGCAGTGGGGGAAAGTCAGTATATAAGCTTTTGGTGAAGGGGGAGTTCAATACCATGAAGCACTCAACTTACGAAAGGTTTTTTGTTAGTCATGATGGTCTGATGTCACCATGAAGGGATTTAGTGCTTCTCTAGATATGAGGGACTTCTCTGGTGGCTCAGACAGTAAAGCGTCTGTCTGCCATGCGGGAGACCCGGGTTCAATCTCTGGGTCAGGAACATCTCCTGGAGAAGGAAATGGCAACCCACTCCAATATTCTTGCCTGGAAAATCCCATGGACGGAGGAGCCTGGTAGACTACAGTCCCTGGGGTCACAAAGAGTCGGACACAACTGAGTGACTTTTTTTCTTTCTTTCTTTCTAGATATGAGGAGATGCTAGGATTGAGATCATAAAATCTGTTCCTAAAAACATCCAACTATCTAAAGACCTATCCCACCAGATTTCCTGGAGCACAGAGTGCCTCCCTCCACCCTGAACTCCCTCAGGGGTTGTTGAAGGTCAACAGCTATAGCAGCATGGAGTTCAACCTCTGTAGAGGCAGATGGCAAATGCCTTTGTTGTTCAGTCACTGGTAGTGCTTTTGGTAAGTGCCAATTTGTAGTTGACATATTTCACACGAGATGAGTAGGAATCAGAACTCAAAATAGATCACATTCTAACAGCAATGGGGCAAGAGAAAGGGAAATATCTCTAAGCAAGCCTGAATCATACCTTGAAGAACACACGACTGGTCTGACTACTTCTGGGTATTCTAAAGGAATGCCAACTAAAGTTCCACCAGGCTTTCCCTTTAACAGTCTGCAAATTAGGCAGAAAGCTTTAAATGTGCAAGCCAAAAGTAATACCTGCTGTCTTAACACCAGTTGAACACTCTAATCTACAGACTGGTTTATACACTTCAAACCATCAAAAAAAATGTCTGTTACTACGTGGTATTTGGTGATGGCAAGCCACTCCAGTACTCTTGCCTAGAAAGTCCCATGGATGGAGGAGCCTGGTAGGCTGCAGTCCGTGGGGTCGCTAAGGGTCGGACACAACTGAGCGACTTCACTTTCACTTTTCACTTTCACACATTGGAGAAGGAAATGGCAACCCACTCCAGTGTTCTTGCCTGGAGAATCCCAGGGATGGGGGAGCCTGGTGGGCTTCCGTCTATGGGGTCACACAGAGTCAGACACGACTGGAGTGACTTAGCAGCAGCAGTAGCAGCATTTTAACCTGTCCATTCAGTGCCTGCATCAATTGACAAGAATGTTCATCCTCTCCTCTTAATTGAGACTCCCTAAAACATTGTACAGGAGACAGGGACCAAGACCATCCCCATGGACAAGAAATGCAAAAAAGCAAAATGGCTGTCTGAGGAGACCTTACAAATAGCTGTGAAAAGAAGAGAGGTGAAAAGCAAAGGAGAAAAGGAAAGATATAAGCATCTGAATGCAGAGTTCCAAAGAATAGCAAGGAGAGATAAGAAAGCCTTCCTCAGCGATCAATGCAAAGAAATAGAGGAAAACAATAGAATAGAAAAAACAAGAGATCTTTTCAAGAAAATTAGAGATATCAAGGGAACATTTCATGCAAAGATGGGCTCGATAAAGGACAGAAATGGGATGGACCTAACAAAAGCAGATGATATTAAGAAGAGGTGGCAAGAATACACAGAAGAACTGTACAAAAAAGATCTTCACGATGAAGATAATCACGATGGCATGATCACTCATCTAGAGCCAGACATCTTGGAATGTGAAGTCAAGTGGGCCTTAGAGAGCATCACTACAAACAAAGCTAGTGGAGGTGATGGAATTCCAGTTGAGCTATTTCAAATCCTGAAAGATGATGCTGTGAAAGTGCTGCACTCAATATGCCAGCAAATTTGGAAAACTCAGCATTGGCCACAGGATTGTAAAAGGTCAGTCTTCATTCCAATCCCAAAGAAAGGCAATGCCAAAGAATGCTCAAACTACCGCACAATTGCACTCATCTCACACGCTAGTAAAGTCATGCTCAAAATTCTCCAAGCCAGGCTTCAGCAATATGTGAACCATGAACTTCCAGATGTTCAAGCAGGTTTTAGAAAAGGCAGGGGCACCAGAGATCAAATTGCCAACATCCTCTGGAGAAAGCAAGAGAGTTCCAGAAAAACATCTATTTCTGCTTCATTGACTATGCCAAAGTCTTTGACTGTGTGGATCACAATAAACCGTGGAACATTCTGAAAGAGATGGGAATGCCAGACCACCTGACCTGCCTCTCGAGAAACCTGTATGCAGGTCAGGAAGCAACATTTAGAAGTGGACATGTAACAACAGAGTGGTTCCAAATAGGAAAACGAGTACGTCAAGGTTGTATATTGTCACCCTGCTTATTTAACTTATATGCAGAGTATATCATGAGGAACCCTGCTCTGGAAGAAGCACAAGCTGGAATCAAGATTGCTGGGAGAAATATCAATAACCTCAGATATGCAGATGACAGCACCCTTATGGCAGAAAGTGAAGACGAACTAAAAAGCCTCTTGATGAAAGTGAAAGAGGAGAGTGAAAAGGTTGGCTTGAAGCTCAACATTCAGAAAACAAAGATCATGGCATCTGGTCCCATCACTTCATGGGAATTAGATGGGGAAACAGTGGAAACAGTGTCAGACTTTGTTTTTTGGGGCTCCAAAATCACTGTGGATGCTGATTGCAGCCATGAAATTAAAAGACATTTACTCCTTGGAAGGAAAGTTATGACCAGCCTAGATAGTATATTAAAAAGCAGAGACATTACTTTGCCAACCAAGGTCCGTCTAGTCAAGGCTATGGTTTTTCCTGTGGTCATGTATGGATGTGAGAGTTGGACTGTGAAGAAAGCTGATCGCCGAAGAATTGATGCTTTTGATCTGTGGTGCTGGAGAAGACTCTTGAGAGTCCCTTATACTGCAAGGAGATCCAACCAGTCCATTGTAAAGGAGATCAATCCTGGGTGTTCATTGGAAGGACTGATGCTAAAGCTAAACTCCAATACTTTGGCCACCTCATGCAAAGAGTTGACTCACTGGAAAAGACTCTGATGCTAGGAGGGGTTGCGGGCAGGAAGAGAAGGGGACAACAGAGAATGAGATGGCTGGATGGCATCGCTAACTCAATGGACATGAGTTTGAGTGAACTATGGGAGCTGGTGATGGACAGGGAGGCCTGGCATGCTGTGATTCATGGGGTCACAAAGAGTCGGACACGACTGAGCAACTAACTGAACTGAACTAAACTGAAAATATTCTCACCAGAAATTCCTAGAAACAAATTCCAAAATTTTTATATATCCTTAGCATTTTAGAAATTCATATTTTAGCTTGTTATCTTTAAGAACAGAAATTCTTCTTTGGGAAAAAGAGATCATGAATGTGACTTTAAATGTGGTCATAATGCTGGTTTAAATGTTTTATTCTTAAGTAACTTCACTTAAATTATTATTGCACACTGTCTGATATTAAATAGTAAAACAACTGGGCTCTACAACAAGGTGTTGAAATATTTCAACTAACTAAAATTGAAGCAATGTCCATTATAATATCCCAACTGCTTTAAATGGACTGCAAGACATGAAAGTCTTAGTATCTGGAAAATAGTACCATGTAGTAGAATCAACACAGTTTTTTTCTGACAGACTTGAGTTCAAACCAAGTTTTTCCATTAATCAGTATTGTGACCTTAAGAAGCTAATGTCAGGAAGGGGAAATTTTTCCTTTCCTCTTCCTTTTTTTCTTGTTCTTTTGGCTGATCAAATTAAATGATGTAAGATAGATTAACAGGAGAAAATCAAATTCAATTTCATACGTGCAGGAATCCCATGTACATGAGAGGTTCAGAGACAGAAAGGTAAAAGGGGATGTTCATATATCTTGAGCTAAGAAATGGGATGGGAAGCTGGGGCTTCTAAGGACAGAAGGGTCATTCACAGGATGATAAGAAGAAGGGCATATGTTTGGTTATTAAATGTTTGCCCTACCATACAGATGGGGCCAATTAGATAAAATTTATCTCTGACAACAACTCTTTTTATGAGGAAACCCTCCAATTTAAATTCTTCTAGGTGGTTAAGGGAAATCTAGTAGTTTCCCTTGAATCCATAGTGTCTCCATCACCTTTAGCTCAAAATAATCTTCATGCCTGAGGGGAAATTTGTTCAAGATGGCAGAGTAGAAGGATGTGCACTCATCTCCACCTGTAAGAGCACCAAAATCACAACTAGTTGTTGAACAACCATTGATAGCAGGATGTTGGAACCCATCAAAATGAGATACCCTACATCAAAAGGCAAAGAAGAAGCCACAATGAGATGGTAGGAGGTGAGAAATAAAATAAAATCACATACCCACCAGATAGGCAAGCCACAAACTGGAGAAAAATAATATCAAAGAAGTTCTCCCATTGTTGTGAAGGTTCTGAGCCACACATCAGTTTTCCCAGACTTGGGATCTGACAAAGGGATTAAGAACCCTCAAGGAATCTGGTTTTGAAGGCCATAGGGATTTGACTGCAGGACTTCTAGGACTGGGAGAAACAGAGACTCCACTCTTGGAGGGTAAAAACAAAATCTTTCATGTACCAGGACACAAAGGAAAGGAACAATGACCCCACAGGGAATTGAACCAGACCTACCTGATAGTGTTGGAGGTTCTCCTGGGGAGGTTCAGGTTAGCAGTGGCTTCCTGTGAGGACAGGGGCACTGGCAGCAGCAGTTCTGGGAGATGCCCCTTGGCATAAGCCCTCAGACAACCAACAGGGAGGGAGCACAGCCCCAGCCATCAACAGACAATCAGATTAAAGTTTTACTGAGCATGACTCTGCTCACTAGAGCAAGACCTAGTTTTTCCCATGCCAGTCCCTCCCATTAAGAAGCTTACACAAGCCTCTTAGCCTTCTTCATCAGAGGGCAAACAGAAGAAACAAGAACTATAATCCTGTAGCCCACCAGAATGAAAATCACATCACAGAAAGTTAATCAAAATGAAAAGGCAGAGGGTTATATCCGAGATAAAAGAACAAGGTAAAACCCCAGAAAAACAACTAAATGTAGTTGAGATAGGCAACCTTCCAGAAAAAGAATTCAGAATAATGATAGTAAAAATGATCCAGGATCTTGGGAAAAGAATGGAAAAGATGCAAGAAATGTTTACCAAAGACTGAGAGAAACACAGGAAAAAAAAAAAAAATAGAGGTAAACAGCACACTCAGTTCAGTTCAGTTCAGTCACTCAGTTGTGTCTGACCCTTGCGACGCCATGAATCACAGCACGCCAGGCCTCCCTGTTCATCACCAACTCCCAGAGTTCACTCAAACTCATGTCCATTGAGTCGGTGATGCCATCCAGCCATCTCATTCTCTGTCATCCCCTTCTCCTCCTGCCCCCAATCCCTCCCAGCATCACAGTTTTTCCAGTGAGTCAACTCGTCGCATGAGGTGGCCAAAGTATTGGAGTTTCAGCTTTAGCATCAGTCCTTCCAATAAACACCCAGGATTGATCTCCTTTAGAATGGACTGGTTGGATCTCCTAGCAGTCCAAGGGACTCTCAAGAGTCTTTTCCAGCACCACAGTTCAAAAGCATCAATTCTTCAGTGCTCAGCTTTCTTCACAGTCCAACTCTCACATCCATACACGACCACGGGAAAAACCATAACCTTGACTAGACAGACCTTTGTTGGCAAAGTAATGTCTCTGCTTTTTAATATACTATCAAGGTTGGTCATAACTTTCCTTCCAAGGAGTAAATGTCTTTTAATTTCATGGCTGCAATCAGCATCCACAGTGATTTTGGAGCCCAAAAAAATAAAGTCTGACACTGTTTCCACTGTTTCCCCATCCAATTCCCATGAAGTGATGGGACCAGATGCCATGATCTTTGTTTTCTGAATGTTGAGCTTCAAGCCAACTTTTTCACTCTCCTCCTTCACTTTCATCAAGAGGCTTTTTAGTTCCTCTTCACTTTCTGCCATAAGGGTGGTGTCATCTGCATATCTGAGGTTATTGATATTTCTCCTGGCAATCTTAATTCCAGCCTGTGTTTCTTCCAGCCCAGCGTTCCTCATGATGTACTCTGCATATAATTTGAATAATCAGGGTGACAATATACAACCTTGACGTACTCCTTTTCCTATTTGGAACCTGTCTGTTGTTCCATGTCCAGTTCTAACTGTTGCTTCATGACCTGCATACAGGTTTCTCAAGAGGCAGGTCAGGTGGTCTGGTATTCCCATCTCTTTCAGAATTTTCCACAGTTTATTGTGATCCACACAGTCAAAGACTTTGGCATAGCATAGTCAGTGAAGCAGAAATAGATGTTTTTCTGGAACTCTCTTGCTTTTTCCATGATCCAAATGATGTTGGCAATTTGATCTCTGGTGCCCCTGCCTTTTCTAAAACCTGCTTGAACATCTGGAAGTTCGCGGTTCACGTACTGCTGAAGCCTGGCTTGGAGAATTTTGAGCATGACTTTACTAGCGTGTGAGATGAGTGCAATTGTGTGGTAGTTTGAGCATTCTTTGGCATTGCCTTTCTTTGGGATTGGAATGAAGACTGACCTTTTCCTGTCCTGTGGCCACTGCTGAGTTTTCCAAATTTGCTGGCATATTGAGTGCAGCACTTTCACAGCATCATCCCTCAGGATTTGAAATAGCTCAACTGGAATTCCATCACCTCCACTAGCTTTGTTCATAGTGATTCTATCTAAGGCCCACTGACTTGGAAAGACTCAATAGCAGAATAACTGAGGCAAAAGAGCAGATAAGTGACCTGGAAGGCAAAATGGTGGAAATCACTGCCACAAAACAGATTATAGAAAAAAATTATGAAAAAATAGTCTAAGAGACCTCTGGGACAACATTAAACACTCCAACCTTCCATTATAGGGGTCCCAGAAAGAGGAGAGAGAGAGAGAAAGGACCTGAGAAGTTATTTGAAGAGGTAATGGTTGAAAACTTCCATAACATTGAAAAGAAAATAGTCAACCAAGTCCAAGAGGTGCAGAGTGTACCAGGAACTCAATGATACACAAGTAATCAAGCCAACAAAATTTAAACAAATAAAATATTAAAAACAACAAGGGAAAATGATAATAACATACAAAGTTATCAGTTTATTTCTCAACACAAACTCTACAAGTCAAAAGGGAATAGCACGATGTATTTAAAGTGATGAAAATGAAGACCCTACAGCCAAGAATACTCTACCCAGCAAGTCTCTCATTCAGATCTGACAGAGAAATCAAAATCTTTCCAAACAAGCATAAGTTTAGATAATTCTTTGCCACCAAACCAGCCTTATAAAAAATGCTGAAAGAACTTCTCTGGGCAGCAAACATAAGAGAAGAGAAAAAAACCTACATAAAATAAACCCAAAATATATAAGAAACTGGTAATAGGATCACACATATCAATAATTATATTAAATGTAAATGACTTAAATGTATCAAACAAAAGACATCAACTGGCTGAGTGAATGAAAACATGTGCATATATGCACTTCTACTTACCACATCACTCTACTTAACCTCCCAAATTGTATGTAAATATTTTATATTGTTAGGTTAATCATGTTTCCATGAGGGCTTGCAATTGTAATTATCTTTTATTTTTTCTATGGCTATTGACTGTGAAAACTGATAAAAATCTTTTACTATTGCGATTTTGTAACTATTAGTCATTTTAACACCATTGCATCATGATTGGTCAACAGAAAATAATAGAATTCTATATCATCAAAACTAATATTTAATAGAAAAACCTCTGCTGCTGCTAAGTCGCTTCAGTCATGTCCGACTCTGTGTGACCCCATAGACAGCAGCCCACCAGGTTCCCCCATCCCTGGGATTCTCTAGGCAAGAACACTGGAGTGGGTTGCCATTTCCTTCTCCAGTGCATGAAAGTGAAAACTGAAAGTGAAGTCGCTCAGTTGTGTCCGACTCCTAGCGACCCCATGGATTGCAGCCTACCAGGCTCCTCCATCCATGGGATTTTCCAGGCAAGAGTACTGGAGTGGGGTGCCATTGCCTTCTCCAAGTAAAACCTCTAATCATTTCTTAAGATCCAGACACACATTAAAGTTATCTTGGAATTTTATTTAAAAAATACAAATGCCCAAGTATTATTTTTTTCTCTAAAGCTCCAGATGTGATTCTAATAAGCAGCCATGTTTAAAAACAACTGGACTACATAATGACCTTTTACTTTTATCTAATTTAACATTTTCTCTCATACTCAGTGCACTCATTTCATTTAGTTTATTTTTTCAAACTCTCCATCTCATTTTTTATTGTTCTTTCTCAAGTCTCTATAGAGTAGAGTAGAATACCTTTTGTATATGTATAAAAATTATGACATTTTGGTCCTGTTTGACTAAATATGAATAGAATGCTAGGTTTCCAATCTATATTCACTCAAAATGTTGATATAGTTCCATTTATTCTGGCATCTACTATTAATATTAAAAGTCTAGAAAGCTTATTATCTTATTTTTAAAGTGATTTCTAAAATTTTGAATGAAACTTGAAACTACTAATCCAATTCTGAGCATATAAAGGAATACTATGTTGTTAAAAAAAAAAAAGGCAAGTTAACATGTGATACAGTATTTTTAACTAAAGTAAAGATTTTGTTCAAATTTCACAAAGTTTTCTGCTGGTGTCCATTATTTGTTTCATAACTTATTCAAGATTCCACATTGTATTTAGTTACACTGAGAAGCTTCAGTTGCATGCAACAAATTGTATTAAATTCTCTTTTCATTTTTATTCTGTTACAAATATTTTATTTCCCTTTTTATGACTTCTTACAAACACCCATCATTTCAAAGTGAACATTTAGTTTCCAAATATATGGGTTTTTTTAAGTATCTTTGATATTAATTTCTTATTTTGATATTAATTTCTCATTTAAATGCTTTCATCTCTGCAATCACTCTGTGTGTTTTTTCAGTTTTTCAACCTTAGTGAGGCTTTCAATGGCTAAGTCAAAGATCTCTCTTGGTGAGTGTCACATTGTACTTGAAAATATGTGGGTTATTTTTTAGTATCTTTTGAAATTGATTTCTAATATAATTCCACAATGATAAAAGAACAGACTCTGATTTCCATACCTCTAGACATGATGAAAGTGAAAGAGGAGAGTGAAAAGGTTGGCTTGAAGCTCAACATTCAAAAAACAAAGATCATGGCATCTGGTCCCATCACTTCATGGGAAATAGATGGAAAAACAGTGGAAACAGTGTCAGACTTTATTTTTTTGGGCTGCAAAATCACTGCAGACGCTGATTGCAGCCATGAAATTAAAAGACGCTTGCTCCTTGGAAGGAAAGTTATGACCAACCTTGATAGTATATTAAAAAGCAGAGACATTACTTTGCCAACAAAGGTCCGTCTAGTCAAGGCAATGGTTTTTCCCGTGGTCATGTATGGATGTGAGAGTTGGACTGTGAAGAAAGCTGATCGCCGAAGAATCGATGCTTTTGAACTGTGGTGTTGGAGAAGACTCTTGAGAGTCCCTTATACTGCAAGGAGATCCAACCAGTCCATTCTAAAGGAGATCAATCCTGGATGTTCATTGGAGGGACTGATGCTAAAGCTGAAACTGCAATACTTTGGCCACCTCATGCGACGAGTTGACTCACTGGAAAAGACTCTGATGCTGGGAAAGGTTGGGGGTGGGAGGAGACGGGGACGACGGAGAATGAGATGGCTGGATGGCATCAGCGACTCTATGGACATGAGTTTGAGTGAACTCCGGGAGTTGGTGATGGACAGGGAGGCCTGGCGTGCTGTAATTCATGGGGTCGCGGAGAGTCAGACGCGACTGAGCGACTGAACTGAACTGAACTGAGACATGAAATTTTTGCACCTTGTTTTATGTCCCTGGATATATTCCTGTGTTACCTGATTTATAGTCTATGGGAACTTGAACAGAATTTGTATACTGTTCTTGCCTGGAGAATCCCAGGGACGGGGGAGCCTGGTGGGCTTCCATCTATGGGGTCACACAGAGTCGGGCACGACTGAAGTGACTTAGCAGCAGCAGCAGCAGCAACTGTGTGAAAACTGTATGTATTTTAATTATGTTGAATTGGTTCATAGGGCTTTTCAGGTCTACTATATTCTTCTACTTTTCTGTATATTCATTCTGATGATTTTTGAGAGTTTGATTTTGAAACTCTAACCAAAAATCTTAATATATCTACTTAAAAAATAAGTGTAATACACAGTAGAACTATATGTAACTTTGTTCTGTATTTTCCAAGTCTCTTATAAATGTGTTGTCATACTTTTACATTTGAAAAATAAAAAAGAAGAAGAAAAAACAAACCAAAAAATAATAATAATAATCTTCATGCCCAAGTGGAACATCTTGGGGAGGCCTGTTCTGAACCCTTCCATTAACTTAAATATCTGTGTCTTAGTTTTTTCATTAACAAAATAGGCACTATGAAAATTGCCCTTTAATCATTATGAATTTTATTTTAAAACATATAAAATTCCTGGCTTGTGGTTGGCATTATTACTACCTTCAGCATCAGAATTCTCAAGCAACTGCTCTCTTGAAAATCTATTAAAAAAAAAAATACAGACACGTAAGCCAAGCAGAAAACATATTTGAAAAACAATGAAAATTTTCTCCCATAAAACTCCTAGAAGAGAACACAGGCAAAACATTCTCTGACATAAATCATAACAATGTTTTCTTAGGTCAGTCTCCCAAGGCAACAGAAATAAAACCAAAAGTAAACAACTGAAACCTAATCAAACTTATAAGAATTTGCATAGAAAAGGAAAACATAAACAATGAAAAAACAACCTATGGACTGGGAGATAAATTTTGCAAACAATGAGACCAATAAAGGCTTAATTTCCAAAATTTATAAAAGCCCGTACAACTCAATAACCTAAAAGAAACAAACAACTCAATCAAAAAATGGGCAGAAGACCTAAATAGACATCTCTTTAAAGAAGACATACAGATGGTCCACAGGCACATGAAAAGATGCTCAACATTGCTAATTATCAGAGAAATGCAAATCAAAACTACAATGAAGTATCACCTCACACCAGTCAGAATGGTCATCATTAAAAATTTTGCAAATAATAACCTAGTGTTCTAGGGAGGTTGTGGAGAAAAGGGAGCCCTCCTACATTGTTAATGGGAATATAAATTGGTGCAGCCACTATGGAAAACAGTATAAAGGTTCCTTACAAAAGTAAAAATGGGGTTACCATATGATCCAGCAATCCAACTCCTGAGCATATATCCACAGAAAACTTTAGTTCAAAAGATATATGCACCTCAATGTCCATAGCAACACTGTTTACAATAGCCAAGACATGGAAGCAACTTAAATGTCCAATGACAAATAAATGGATAAGGATGATGTGGTAAATATGTAGATTTATATGGAATATAAATAGAATGGAATGGAATACTACCCAGCCATAAAAAGAAGGAAATAATGTCATTTGCAGCATCATGGATGGACCTAGAGAATCTCATACTAAGTGAAGTTAAGTCAAAAAGAGAAAGACAAATATATGATTACTTACATGTAAAATCTAAAATACAATATAAATGAACTTATTTATAAAACAGAAACAGACATAGACATAGAAACTCTATTCAATGTTCTTTGACAACCTACGAGAGAAAAGAATCTGAGAAAGAATGAATATATGTATAACTGAATCACTTTGCTATACAGCTGAAACTAACAAAACATTGTAAATCAGCTATACATCAATAGGATTTTTTGAAAAGACAAACTGTATTTTCAGTGTCTAGTGATAAAAACATAATCAAATAATATCCATGACTTTGCAAAACATAGCCTTTTCCCAAGCACATATTGAAGCTAACAAATGATCCTATAGATTCAGGAAATACCCTATACATCACTTAAAAATGATTGTGAAAATTACAGTATATTGCCTTCAAGTCCTCAGTGAATAATGGCATATCTACACCAATGATCTCATGCTCACTAAAACATTTTCATGCTGTTTTCTGTCTTTGAGAATCATTTGTGCTTACTTCATCATAGAGCATAATTCAGTGTCTTATACAGAATAAGTATTTCATAATTACCTTACAGAAAATAGACACAGTGAACCCAAATGAAATTCTTTAATCAAACAATGGAATATTTCACTTTAAAAAGTGTAATACTATTGAAACATCCATATTAAACACAAGCTTTGATTTGAAGAGAATTAAAGCCTATGAGTCAAATAATTATAGGCGTCGTGTTTTGCATATTTATTTCCAAGTCTATTTTCCTTCTTTTCTCTGCAAAAAGTTTGGACTCATTTGACCACATAAAGACCCCTGAATTTCTCATATCTGTTGTCTTCTAATATGAAAAAATAATAGTTAATCGCTTAAATCATAATGCCATAAATTAGCTTCTGTAAAAACTTTCGATGACCTTATATATGGGACAACTTTAATGACTTTTAGAAGTTTAAATTAGTGTTCCTCATTTTGGCTCAGGAAAAAACCAGAGGGTGTCCCATGATAAATCGCCCAGGAATGTGCACCAGAAACAACAAGAAATCGCAGAATTAGCTCCTTTATTGGCAGAAGAAGTGACAGCTCTGGAGCGTCTGTGTAGCAGACTGCATTGAGGTGCTGTGATTTTCCTCCACGATGCTACTAAAGCAACTTATCCCTGACGATCACATGAAAAGTTCATACTTGTTTCCTCATAGTTTACAAAGGGACTACACATGACATTCCAATCCCAAAGAAAGGCAATGCCAAAGAATGCCCAAACTACTGCACAATTGCACTCATCTCACATACTACTAAAGTCATGCTCAAAATTCTCCAAGCCAGGCTTCAGCAATACGTGAACCATGAACTTCCAGATGTTCAAGCTGGTTTTAGAAAAGGCAGAGGAACCAGAGATCAAATTGCCAACATCCGCTGGATCATGGAAAAAGCAAGAGAGTTCCAGAAAAAAATCTATTTCTGCTTCCTTGACTATGCCAAAGCCTTTGACCGTGTGGATCACAATAAACTGTGGAAAATTCTGAAAGAGATGAGGATCCAGACCACCTGACCTGACTCTTGAGAAACCTGTATGTAGGTCAGGAAGCAACAGTCAGAACTGGACATGGAACAACAGACAGGTTCCAAATAGGAAAAGGAGTACGTCAAGGTTGTATATTGTCACCCTGATTATTCAAATTATATGCAGAGTACATCATGAGGAACGCTGGGCTGGAAGAAGCACAAGCTGGAATCAAGATTGCTGGGAGAAATATCAATAACCTCAGATATGCAGATGATACCACCCTTATGGCAGAAAGTGAAGAGGAACTAAAAAGCCTCTTGATGAAAGTGAAAGAGGAGAGTGAAAAAGTTGGCTTGAAGCTCAACATTCAGAAAACTAAGATCATGGCATCTGGTCCTATCACTGCATGGGAAATAGATGGGGAAACAGTGGAAACAGTGTCAGACTTTATTTTTTGGGCTCCAAAATCACTGTGGATGTTGATTGCACCCATGAAATTAAAAGGAGCTTACTCCTTGGAAGGAAAGTTATGATCAACCTAGATAGTATATTAAAAAACAGAGACATTACTTTGCCAACAAAGGTCCATCTAGTCAAGGCTATGGTTTTTCCAGTGGTCATATATGGATGTGAGAGTTGGACTGTGAAGAAAGCTGAGCACTGAAGAATTGATGCTTTTGAACTGTGGTGCTGGAGAAGACTCTCGAGAGTCCCTTGGACTGCAAGGAGATCCAAACAGTCCATTCTAAAGGAGATCAGTCCTGGGTGTTCATTGGAAGGACTGATGCTAAAGCTGAAGCTCCAATACTTTGGCCACCTCATGTGAAGAGCTGATTCACTGGAAAAGACTCTGATGCTGGGAGGGATTGGGGGCGGGAGGAGAAGAGGACGACAGAGAATGAGATGGCTAGATGGTATCACCGACTCAATGGACATGAGTTTGAGTGTCTCTAGGAGTTGGTGATGGACAGGGCGGCCTGGCATGCTGTGATTCATGGGGTCGCAAAGAGTCACATGACTGAGTGACTGAACTGAACTAAACTGAACACATGACATATATTACCGGCATATTAGTACCACTTTCCTATACAAGATCCAACAATGAAGTTCTCAACCAAAAGAAATTAGAATTTTGCTTTCAACAAATAGACTTTTCCCTCCCATAGGCAAACAAAAGCTGATATGGTGGCCTCATTATCACCTGGAACTTGGATGGCTTTCAGTTCTACAGCATGGTTATTATCCTTGGTCCACATAGTGTTCTAACCATCATGTCTGAGTTCTAAAAGTAAGAAGAAAGTAGAGAGAAGAGGTTCAGTTCACTTAAACCGCTCAGTTGGGTCCAACTCATTGCAATCCCCTGGACTGCATCATGCCAGGCCTCCCTGTCCATCACCAGATCCCGGAGCTTACTCAAACTCATATCCATTGAGTCGGAGATGCCATCCAACCATCTCATCCTCTATCATCCCTTGCTCCTCCCACACTCAATCTTTCCCAGTATCAGGGTCTTTTCTAATGAGTCAACTCTTCCCATCAAGTGGCCAAAGTATTGGAGTTTCAGCTTTAACAGCAGTTTTTCCAATGAATATTCAGGACTGATTTCCTTTAAGATGAACTGGTTGGATATCCTTGCTGTCCAAAGGACTCTGAAGAGATTCTCCAGCACCACAGTTCAAAAGCATCAATTCTTCAGTGCTCAGTTTTCTTTATAGTTCAGCTCTCATCCATACATGGCTACTGGAAAAACCATAGCTATAACTAGATAGACCTTTGCTGGCAAAGTAAAGTCTCTGCCTTTTAATAAGCTGTCTAGGTTGATCATAGCTTTACTTTCAAGGAGCAAGTGTCTTTTAAATTTGATTTTGGAGCTCCAAAAAATAAAAGTCAGCCACTGTTTCCACTGCTTCCCCATCTATTTGCCATGAAGTGATGGGACCAGATGCCATGATCTCAGTTTTCTGAATGTTGAGCTTAAGCCAATTTTTTCACTCTCCTCTTTTACTTTTATCAAGAGGTTCTTTAGTTCTTCACTTTCTGCCATAGGGTGATGTCATCTTCATATCTGAAGTTATTGATATTTCTCCCAGCAATCTTGATTCCAGCTTGTGCTTCATCCAGCCCAGCATTTCTCATGATGTACCCTGCATATAAGTTAAATAAGTATGGTGACTATATACAGCCTTGACATGCTCCTTTCCTGATTTGGAACCAGTCAATTATTTCATTGACTGGTTTCTAACTGTTGCTTCTTGACCTGCATACAGATTTCTCAGGAGGCAGGTCAGTTGGTCTGATAGTCCCATCTCTTTCAGAATTTTCCAAGGTTTGTTGTGATCCACACAGTCAAAGGCGTTGGCATAGTCGATAAAGCAGAAGTAGATGTTTTTCTGGAACTCTCCTGCATTTTCGAAGATCCAGTGGATGCTGGCAGTTTGATCTCTGGTTTCTCTGCGTTTTCTAAATCCAACTTGAACATCTGGAAATTCACAGTTCACATACTGTGGAAGCCTGGCTTGGAGAATATTGAGCATTACTTTGCTAAATGTCAGTTGAGTGCAATTGTGCGGTAGTTTGAGCATTCTTTGGCATTGCCTTTCTTGGGGATTGGAATGAAAACTGACTTTTTCCAGTCCTGTGGTCAATGCTGAGCTTTCCAAATTTGTTGGCATATTGAGTGCAGCTCTTTCACAGCATCGTCTTTCAGGATTTGAAATAGCTCAACTGGAATTCCATCACCTCTACTATCTTTGTTCATAGTGATGCTTCTAACGCCCACTTGACTTCACATTCCAGGATGTCTGACTCTAGATGAGTGGTCACACCATCGTGATTTTCTGGGTCATGAAGATCTTTTTAATACAGTTCTTCTGTGTATTCTTGCCACTTCTTCTTAATAGCTTCTGCTTCTGTTAGATCCATACCCTTTCTGCCCTTTATTGTGCCTATCTTTGCATGAAATGTTTCCTTGGTATCTTTAATTTTCTTGAAGAGATCTCTAGTCTTTTCCATTCTGCTGTTTTCCTCCATTTCTTTGAACTGATCACTGAAGAAGGATTTCTTATCTCTCCTTTCTATTCTTTGGAACTCCACATTCAAATGGGTATATCTTTCCTTTTCTTCTTTGCCTTAGCTTCTCTTCTTTTCACCACAGCTTGTAAGGCTTCCTCAGACAAACACTTTGCCTTTTGCATTTCTTTTTCCTGGGGATAGTCTTGATCACTGCCTCCTGTACAATGTCATGAACCTCTATCCATAGTTCTTGAAGCACTCTATCATATCTAATCCCTTGAAACTATTTCTCACTTCCACTGTATAGTCATAAAGGATTTAACTTAGGTCATACCTGGATGGTCTAGTGGTTTTCCCTGCTTTCTTTAACTTCAGTCTGAATTTGGCAATAAGGAGTTCACGATCTGAGCCACAGTCAGTTCCAACTGTAGAGAGCTTCTCCATCATTTGTTGCAAAGAATATAATCAATCTGGTCTCAGTGTTGACCATCTGGTGATGTCCATGTGTAGAGTCTTCTCTTGTGTTGTTGGAAGAGGGTGTTTGCTATAACTGGTGCGTTCTCTTGACAAAACTCTATTAACCTTTTCCCTGCTTCATTCTGTATTCCAGGCCAAATTTTCCCATTACTCCAGGTATTTCTTGACTTCCTTCTTTTGCATTCCAGTCCCCCATAATGAAAAGAACATCTTTTTGGGTGTTGGTTCTAGAATGTCTTGTAGGTCTTCATCAGTTCAGTTCAGTTCAGTCGCTCAGTCGTGTCCAACTCTTTGTGACCCCATGAATCGCAGCACGCCAGGCCTCCCTGTCCATCACCAACTCCCAGAGTTTACCCAAACTCATGGCCATGGAGTCGGTGATGCCATCCAGCCATCTCATCCTCTGTTGTCCTCTTCTGCCCCCAATCCCTCCCAGCATCAGGGTCTTTTCCAATGAGTCAACTCTTCGCATGAGGTGGCCAAAGTATTGGAATTTCAGCTTCAACATTAGTCCTTCCGCTGAACACCCAGGACTGATCTCCTCTAGGATGGACTGGTTGGATCTCCTTGCAGTCCAAGGGACTCTTAAGAATCTTCTCCAGCACCACAGTTTAAAAGCATCAATTCTTCGGCGATCAGCTTTCTTCACAGTCCAACTCTCACATCCATACATGACCACTGGAAAAAAATCATAGCCTTGACTAGACGGACCTTTGTTGGCAAAGTAATGTCTCTGCTTTTTAATATGCTATCTAGGTTGGTCATAACTTTCCTTCCAAGGAGTAAGCGTCTTTTAATTTCATGCCTGCAATCATCCTCTGCAGTGATTTTGGAGCCCAAGAAGTAAAGTCTGACACTGTATCCACTGTTTCCCCATCTATTTCCCATAAAGTGATGGGACCAGATACCATGATCTTAGTTTTCTGGATGTTGAGCTTCAAGCCAACTTTTTCACTCTCCTCTTTCATTTTCATCAAGAGGCTTTTTAGTTCTTCTTCACTTTCTGCCATAAGTGTGGTGTCATCTGCATATCTGAGGTTATTGATATTTCTCCCAGCAATCTTAATTCCAGCTTGTGCTTCCTCCAGCCCAGCATTTCTCATGATGTACTCTGTATATAAGTTAAATAAGCAGGGTGACAATATACAGCCTTAACACATTCCTTTTCCTATTTGGAACCAGTCCATTGTTCCATGTCCAGTTCTGACTGTTGCTCCCTGACCTGCATACAGGTTTCTCAAGAGGCAGGTCAGGTGGTCTGGTATTCCCATCTCTTTCAGAATTTTCCACAGTTTATTTTGATCCACACAGTCATAGGATTTGGCATAGTCAATAAAAAACCATTAAATTTCAGATTCTTCAGCGTTCAGTGGTCAGGGTGTAGACTTGGATTACTGTAATAGTGAATGGTTTACCTTGGAAATGAACAGAGATCATTCTGTCGTTTTTGAGACTGCATCCAAGTATTGCATTTCAGACTCTGTTGTTGACTATGATGGCTACTCCTGAGTGGCACTGGAGCTGTGGCTGCACTGTGCTGGAGTGCTGGCTGTGCAGTCCTGGAGCAACTTTGATTAGATATCCCACCTTCAAGGGCAAAGGAGAAGGCCAAGCAAGATTGTAGGAGACACGAAATCGCATTTAGTATCAAACCCCATAGCCATCAGAGAAACTCAGAGGGCTCAAACATATCTTTTGTGCACCAGGACAAGAGACCCCACAGGGACTGAAACAGAACTGTGTTTGGGTGTCTTCTGGGGAGGTACGGGTCAGCAGTGGACTGCTGTGGGGGCAGGGGCTCTGGGTGCAGTAGACCTGGGTATGCCATAAGCCCTCTTGGAGAAGGTTGTCATTAACCTACCATAGAGCTGCCAGAACTTACACAGGACTGGGGAAACAGACTCTAGGAGGGCACAAACAGAACCTTGTGCATACCAGGACCCAGGGGAAAGGAGCAGTGACCCCACAAGAGATTGATCCAGACTTGCCCATGAGTGCCCAGGAGCCTCTGGCAGAGATGTGGGTGGCTGGCTGCAGGATTGGGGGCACTGATTGTAGCAGTGCCTGCATGGGACCTTTTGAAGGAGGTTGTCATTATCTTCATTACCTCCACCATAGTTTGGACTCAAGTCAAATAACAGGGAGGGAACACAGCCCCGTCCTCCAACAGAAAATTGGATTAAAGATTTACTGAGCATGGCCCTGCCCATCAGAACAAGACCCAGTTTCCCCCTCAGTCAGTCTCTCCCATCAGGAAGTTTCCATAAGCCTTTTACCCTTCTCCATCAGAGTGCAGACAGAATGAAAACCACAATCAGAAAACTAATCAATCTGATCACATAGACCACAGCCTTGTCTAACTCAATGAAACTATGAGGAATGCCATGTAGGGCCACCCAAGACGGATGGGTCATGGTGGAGAGTTCTGTCAAAACGTGGTCCACTGGAGAAGGGAATGGCAAACCACTTCAGTGGTTTGAGAACCCCATGAACTGTATGAAAAGGCAAAACGATAGGAAGATGAGCTGAAAGATGAATTCCCCAGGTCGGTAGGTGCCCAATATACTACTGGAGATTAGTGGAGAAATAACTCCAGAAAGAATGAAGGGATGGAGCCAAAGCAAAAACAACACCCAGTTGTGGATGTGACTGGTGATGGAAGTAAAGTCCAATGCTGTAAAGAGGAATATTGCATAGGAACCTAGAATATTAGGTCCATGAATCAAGGCAAATTGGAAGTGGTCAAACAGGAGATGGCAAGAGTGAACATCAACATTTTAGGAATCAGCAAACTAAAATGGACAGAATGGGTGAATTTAACTCAGACAACCATTATTATCTACTATTGTAGGCAAGAATCCCTTAGAAGAAATGGTGTAGCCATCATAGTCAACAAAAGAGAAAAGAAGGATCAAAGTAAAATTTCCACCTACCTAAGAAAATTTACCAGAAGTTGCCACACACTTCCATTTATGTCCCTTTGACTAGACCTTAGACATATGACCATACCTATTTGCAAACGTAGTCCTTTTACCAGCCAACCGTGTACCCAGAAAAAATTGGGAGTTCCAAGAAGAGGACATGGACATCAAGATGGCAACACTCATCTATGCCACAACACACAAAATGTCAAGAATACAAGTAGATTACAAGACAAAGGACATTTTCAAATGTGGGTGTTTAATAACAGAGTACAGATCCAGAAAGAAAGGAAATGCTGTGATGCTTGGCTTTGCTACTGATGCGTGAATCAATACAACTTGCAGAGTTCTATTAAAACATTTCTGAGGTTCTCACACATTAGAAATTATTTTCAATGCCATGGTTTTACAGCCCTAGATTAGTCATCAATCAATCACAAGTGTCTAGAATCCCTTGTAAGACTTACTTTGGTCAGATATTCTTCTTGGTCAGAATGACTTTGATCACCAAATTGATCTAGATGTCAAGCAGAAAAAGGTGAAATGGACAGTAAATGAAGACTTAGGGTAAGAACTTTGGAGCTGGGAGCTGTTAATGTTGGGTTGACACCTAGACACCTAGTCACTACTCCCCTCCCAACTCTCCATCATCCAAGATCAGGCCAGTTCGTCAGTATGCACTGGAATATAAGTCAATCAAGTATGATACCAGCCCCAAACACTAATCAACCAGTGCAGAGAAACAAATGTCTCCATTTAGCAAAACATGACAGTTTCAAAAATACTATAATAGTTATAAGTTCAAATAAACATAATAATAAATTCAAATGAAGAGTACAGTTCAATGGCTGAGGCATTTGGCAGAAAGAAGAAAACTGCTTGGCAATCATTTGTGCCATGTTTCTGAACATTCACATGCTACAAATTTCTTCCTTTCTCTTTTAAGGTAGAAAATAGTTATTTCTCAAAATAAGACAGTTTTTTCACATTGGTCTCAAAAGTTGATGAAGTATTTTTAGCCATTCCAGGAACATTCTAGTTTTTATTTTGTTTGCTTATATTTGGCTTTGCTTTTTTATGTGACAATATAATGGGGGGGAGGGTGTCTTCCCTTCCACTATCTGATAGAAATTCCAGCACAAGTATCACACAGGGTAATCACAATCCACTCCTGCCTTCCATCAGTGCTTCTACGTATAATATCATGAATCAACATCAGAATCTGATGACAGGTATTCACAAGGATTCCAGTGAAACCATGCTCTATTCCAATTATTTGCTAAAAGAAAAGGAAATTTTCTCAATAGACTGTGGTAGCCAGACTCCAAAATGGCCCCCAGCGATCTTCACCTCCTTGTATTCATGCTGTGTTAGTCTTTTATGTTGAATCTGTGCTGGTCTATGTAATAACTAATATATGGCAAACACGACTGTATGTAACTTCCAAAGATAAGCTATATTGAAGCTTTGGAGTTTTTTGATGGCTCACTTTGCCAGAAACCAGTCATCATATCAGAATGACATTCAGTCAGCCCTATGGAGAAACCTGCAGGGAGAACCCACCAACAGTCCACTCCAACTTGCCAGCCACAGAAGCTACTTACTTTAATGGAGGATCCTCCAGCTTCAGTCAAGCCTTCAGATCACTGTAGCCCCAGCTGACATCTGATTACTGTGGGAGGCTTCAAACAAGAACAGTCCAACCACGCTGTTCTGAAATGCCTAACTTCCAGAAATAATGACAGACAATAAATATATTTATCCGTTTTAAAGCCTCTTATTTTCCAGTAGTCCTGTGTGGATGTGAGAGTTGGACTATAAAGAAAGCTGAGCACCAAAGAATTGATGCTTTTGAACTGTGGTGTTGGAAAAGACTCTTGAGAGTCCCTTGGACTGCAAGGAGATCAAGTATTTTAGTCCACACTAAAGGAGATCGGGCCTGGGTGTTCATTGGAAGGACTGATGTTGAAGCTGAAACTCCAATACTTTGGCCACCTAATGTGAACAGCTGACTCATTAGAAAAGACCCTAATTCTGGGAAAGATTGAGGGCAGGAGGAGAAAGGGATGACAGAGGATGAGATAGCTGGATGGTATCACCAACTCAATGGACATGGGTTTGGGTAGACTCCAGGAGTTGGTGATGGACAGGGAGGCCTGGCGTGCTGCGGTTCATGGGGTCGCAAAGAGTTGGACACAACTGAGCGACTGAACTGAACTGAAAGCCTCTTAATTTAGAGGCAGTTGTGTTATATTGCAATAGTTAGTTAACACAGTCATACATAACTGTCACCTTAGTAGCTTTTACCCACTGGCTAATTCCCACAGGGAGATACATTGACCAGCATTTTCCTTCAAAACACACACACATATATACATGTGTAATCAGACTGAATCAGACAGTATTGAGTTAAACTGCATTCATCACTCCAGAAATCTAATCTGGGCTGACTAATTCTATGCTCATGCCTTCCTTCTCTCTCAAAAATCTCAGAAAATATCTCCACGATGTTGTATTTTAAAATAGTCATGTTGATACAATGAATCAAGGAGACAGTATAGGGTTAGGGGAGATGTAGCCTCCTCCAGCTGACTTTCAAGTTATCAGTCTGTGAAAAATGTCTCTCATTTGTTTAGATGTCTTCATGTATCTGCCACATCTGAGTCATTAAGCTCTCTCTTGTTTCAGAAGATAATCAATTTTCTCAGCCAGGGATGTACCCAATTTTTGCTCACTAGTGCCACCTCCTGGACATCTCACCCTTCATAAATATTAAATCAGTGTTTGAAGATGCCAGTTCTTATCTAAATGCATTGAAGAAAGGCTTTCAGTGCAAAAAGTTATGTTCACATTTCAGTCTCTTTAGTTTACACAGGCAACGAGCACTTAGCCCAGTGTACAGTAAAGCATGATATTACAATGTTGTTGTTGTTGTTTAGTCGCTAAGTCATGTCAAACTCTTTTGTAACCCCACAGACTGTAGCCCACCAGGCTCCTCTGTCCACGTGATTTCCCAGGCAAGAACACTAGAGTGGGTTGCCATTTCCTTCTGTAGGGAATCTATCTTCCTGATCCAGGAATCAAACCTGTGTCTTGTCTCCTGGATTGCAGGCAGATTCTTTACAACCAAGCCACTAGCCCGATATTACAATCAGTTCAGTTGTGTCGCTCAGTTGTGTCCAACTCTTTGCAACCCCATGAATCACAGCACACCAGGCCTCCCTATCCATCACCAACTCCCAGAGTTCACTCAAACTCATGTCCATTGAGTCGGTGATGCCATCCAGCCATCTCATTCTCTGTCGTCCCCGTCTCCTGCTGCCCCCAGTCCCTCCCAGCATCAGAGTCTTTTACAGTGAGTCAACTCGTCGCATGAGGTGGCCAAAGTATTGGAGTTTCAGCTTTAGCATCAGTCCTTCCAATGAACACCCAGGATTGATCTCCTTTAGAATGGACTTGTTGGATCTCCTTGCAGTCCAAGGGACTCTCAAGAGTCTTCTCCAGCAACACAGTTCAAAATCATCAATTCTTCAGTGATCAGCTTTCTTCACAGTCCAACTCTCACATCCATACATGGAACGACATTACAATAGGGCTTAGCTAATAATTGAGACAAGAGAATAGAGTTTCTACCCATAGCTTCTCTGAAAGTCTATCTCTTTCTGGAACCAAGAAGATGTGTGGCTAAGAACGGACCCCTTGAAAGTCTCAAGCCACCATTTAAAATAAATGCAGTAATTCTCACATAGTGATCTAAACAATGGAGAAAACTAAACCAAATTACTTTAAATTATAAAGTTAAATTATGCCAGCATAAAAAATGTTCAGTGTAGTGATTTAAGGTAAGTTCTCACAAGCACACTCCTCCTTATGCTATATATCTTGAAAGTTAAAACTCAACTAATAAAAGTTAGCCTTAATGATTTACAATCTCAATGTTTTAGTTCCTTTGTGCTTCTAGAAGAATGCTGTGAATCCCATTCTCATCCAATGTATATCTAATTCAGAATATCTTAACTATTCTGTGTGACTCCTCTTGTTTTCAAATGTTTATCTGTGTTTCTGAGTAGATTTATAACTTACCTATGCTTATTCCCCCTATTTTCAAAATATATGCTTGAATCGCTTCTCAAAGTGTATTGTAAATTTGTATATTTGTGAGTATAGGATATCCATCTTCAAGGGATCTCAAAACAACTCCTGGAATGGGTGGTGGTACTCCTGGAAAGGGTGGTGTTATTCCTGGGTTGTATTCAAAGGAGGATTTGTAAAACTGATATATTCGAAACTGAGATGAACAGTCACGTGGCTTCTGACTTGTGAACGTTCCCTCTTTTCTGCCTGCTTACATATCCTGAGTAAATGATAAAAACTGTGTTTCAAAAATGTCTGAATATGTGGTCTTGTTTCCACAAGTGAAAATGTTGACAGCTCTCTGCTAAACATTTGCACAGCCATTAACCTTTCAACAAACAGTTCACCATCATGAACACCATATTTATTTAGTGTGTTTCCTCTTCAATCATTCCACCAAAAACAAATAACACAGAGAAAGAAATGTTTCTACTTCTCATGGAATGCAGATGTTGGTACTGTTTAATTAAATCCTGTTTGAACAGTTGTTTTTTTTTTTAATTTCCTAAGCTCTTCTTATCAAGCTTTTAAGAAACCATGTTATACATTGTTAAAACAGTCTGATGGAGGGAGAAAGCATTCCTGGTGACTCCCATTGTTCAGCAAAAGCTCTCAGAAACTAGCTTTAACAAAATACCAGCAAATGATTACTTAAAAGAGATTGGATATGCAAATTCTATGGCACACATTTAAATTCCAGAGCCCTGCTTTAATCTATCTTGACCTGAGAGGTCAGTTTCATTCTAATAAGAATACTGAAATATAGTATCTCAATAAAGGAAAGTCTCTAGTGCTTCATCCTTGGCACTTTTTTCCCTCTGTGGTTGCCATATATCCTTGGAACAAATTCTGTCTGAGCAGATCAACTTTTTAATGTCCAGTGGCTGACAGACCATATCCAAAATGAATACCCACCCAAGAGGAGGAGGAGAGTGTGGGTGGTGGATTGACAGGGAGCCAGCTTGTGGACCATATGCAAATGAAGCAGCCTGCAGTCAAACTTGCTTGTTCCTCCCACTCCCATCCTCTTCAACTTGCAGCCCAACTGTCAGAGACGCCCACCTCCCCTCTCCCACACCAACCAGAGAATACCACCTAAACAGCCTAGCCTATTTTTTCTTTCTACCTCCCATGGAGTCTCTACCTCCCCACTGTGCAAGGAGCAGGCACCCCGAGTATTTCACATCAGTATTTTGCTATTCGCCATCTCATGCTGCTCATTTAATTTCAGCAGTGTGCATGTGAAGAATTATCCATTTATATTCTTAAAAGGCATGAGAGGCTGCTAGGCTTGCTCACATATTTGAATGATTCTTTCCAGTAACAGTGTGAGTTGTCTGGTTTGATGGATTTGGGGAGCTGTGATCTTTGACATATAAAATGTCATGCAGAGCCTTTAAATCCTGGGACTGAATTATTTGGGGGTTAAAGTAAAAAGCACCTTCCCAGTAGTTATATTTTGCAATGATTAATGCTTATGAAAAAATAATAGGTGCTACAAGGTAGAAAATATCAGATGTCAAGGATGCAACTCTTCACATGTTTTGCAGGAATTTCATTTTTATCCTACTTGCCTCTCTACTTCCTCCTCACTATCCCATACTCCACCAAGGAAGCCTTGAAACAGAGAAAGGGGAGAAACCAGAATGATTCTTTTCTTTCTCAGCCCAAATGGTAATCATATTGCCCTTCTTTTCCATAATAGCAGATCAACATATATAAACACAAAGATGCTTTGCTTTCTTAAGGCTTTGTAAGAATAATGGATGAGGATTGGTAAGTTGAAGAAGAAGAAGGAGGCTTTTGAGGGTAGAATTATTGTATAATGGGACACATCACACCTACTCCAAAGAGGGAGCAGGTGTCATTCCCAAGGACACACACTTCTTCTTGCTATTTTCCTCTGAATTTTTTAAAAATAGGTTTTATATTTAGAAGGATTTTAAAGTGAAAGTCACTCAGTTGTGTCCGACTCTTTGTGACCCCATGGACAATACAGTCAATGGAATTCTCCAGGCCAGAATAGTGAGTAGCCTTTCCCTTCTCCAAGGGATCTTCCCAACCCAGGGATCGAACCCAGGTCTCCCACATTGTAGGCAGATTCTTTATCAGCTGAGCCACAAGGGAAGCCCTAGAAGGATTTTAGATTCACAGCAAAACTCAGCAGAAGGTACAGAGAGTTCCCACATACCTCCTGTTCCCATATACACATATATGGAGAACCTCTTCCATTATCTATACCCTTCACCAGAGGTACATATGTTACAACTGATGAATCTTCATTGCCACACCCTTATTATCCAAAGTCCATTGTTTATGTTAGGGTCACTCTAACGTATTACACATTCTATCGATTTTAGCAAATGTATAATAACATTCATCTATCATATTGAGGGCTTCCCAGGTGGTTCATTGGTAAAGAAACTGTCTGCCAATGCAGGAGATGCAGAAGATGTGGATTTGATTCCTGGGTTGGTAAGATTCCCTGGATAAGGAAATGGTAACTCACTTCAGTACTCTTTCCTGGGAAATTCCATGGACAGAGGAGCCTGGTGGGCTATAGTCCATGGCGTTGAAAAGAGTTGGACACAACTGAGCACACGCATCATTACATTATTGTACAGATAAGTTTTACCGCCCTAGAAATCTGTGCTCTGCCTGTTCACCCCTTCCCCCACACAAGCCCTGGAAACCACATGTTTTATTTTCTCCATAATTTACTTTTTCTAGAATGTGATATAGTTGGAATCATTTGGCTTGTAGACTTTCCAGATTGACCTCTTTCACTTAGAAATACACAGTTAAGTTTCCTCCATGTCTTTTCATGACTTTTCCACTTTGTTTTTGATGATTTTAGATGTGGATACTAACCAAATCCAATACCACAGTTAAAATGAACACAGGGTTGATGGACTAGATGACATAAGTTTCCCAAGAAAGAACTATAAGGCACACAGTAAAGTAGTCTTCCCCTGCCTTTAATGCCACTTTCTATTTTAGCAATTTTCAAACAAAACATCAAAAACAAAATATGTGAGGCTGAGAGCACAGTGAAAAGAGCCAGAGGCCTGGCTGGACTCCCACTGTTGTTCACCTGTGAAATTTGGGGCAAGTGTCTTAGCCTTTCCGGTTCTCAGTTTTCTCACCTATAAAAAGAGAGTATTAGGATTTCACACAACACCAGCCCAGTATCCAGAACACCACAAGCACTCAAAAATATTATTATAGTATCATGATGCAGATTTGTGGCAATATATAATGATTAACAGTGAGGCATTCTCTACCCAGGAACTTAAAACTGAAGAAAATGAATGTGTCTTCTGAACTAGAAAAATGCGTATATGATGGTTGTATTAACCACCAGGTTTTAACTAATAAATGTAAAGAATTTAGGAAAGTTCAAAACTGAAATCAAAGTGATTTCAATTGGACAAGCAAGAGTCATTTTGGTTATATTGTACCATGTCTAAAGGACTAAATGAACTAAAGGAGGATGGTCAGATTTAAAAAGAAAAAAGAACACCAACATTCCAGAGATTAGCAGTCATTTCCAGACAGGAAATATGGAGCATGTGACCTCCCCAGATAGGTTACCCTGTTGGAGAGCAGGTAAGATTCTTTGGGTCTACCTGGTCTGGATGAGATAATACCTTAAAATTATTCTAGCTTCCTCTGCACTGATCACATGCTTACTGAACTACTTTCTGATTGTTCATTTGACTGCTGGGAATAGTAATTCCAGAGGTGAAAAAGTGTCCGGAATAGCAAGCACCACCCTCCCACTCTAGAAAAGAGCATTGCCCATTGTACATTTATAAATTGTGGATCTGGGTTATCTACTTCAATCTCTTTTGTTTGATTAATATATCAATACTTCTTCAAGTCCAGTGACTTCTTAGATACTGAAGTGTTTGGAAGTGATCTGAACCACAGTCAATTCACCAGCTGATTGCTCTTTTATAGTCACCCCATCTTCACTTGTTGGCATCTTACCTTCCTCTCATTACCTTTTTGCCCTACCCATTTCTGCTTCTAATAGTAATATATAATGTTTAACTTCCACTTGAAGGTGGGTGAATTTTTCTAGTGAAAATAATGCTCTCACAGGAAACAAAAGGAAGGAGATGACCTGTTAATAGTATAGGAAAGCAATTACTTTAGTTTTTCAGTTACTTACGTGAGGGTGGGGGAATAATTCTCAAAGCAAAAATTCTCAAGTAAAATACAACAAATGTTAAAACAAGAAGATACAGAGATTGTCACAAATGAACAAGATAAGAAACAATCCCAGTGATCTCTGAAAGGTAGTTAATATTTCTCTAAGCAAAAATAAAATGTAAACATTTGAAAACCAAGAAAGTAAAATGTGTACTCCCCAAAAAGAAAGATATAAGAAACAATATTTTCAGAAAGGATTATTCTGAAATAGTAAAGATCTCTGAAATAAATAAAGATCTTCTTCTTATAGGGCTTGCCAATTAAAAATCTACAGAATTTAAGACAAATGGCCTTGAAAGCTGAAACAAATTGAACCCGTTTTAGTGGACTATTCAAGATAGAGAGCTATCTCTCAGGTCCTTTGAAAAATAATGGAATTCGAGTGCAGTACTAATCCAATAAGAATTTTCAAGAGTCAATAGCAGCTACTTAGCATAGCAGTAGCCCCAAAGCCATTACTGTTGACTCCACTTCTGCTACTGGGAAGTATTGCTTTGCTATTAAACTATGGCTTTAGGGGATATTTAGACCTCTTCCCTCTAAGCATCCCTCATAATTTATTTCATCTGGGAGATTTGCATGAAGGATAATTTAAAATCTTCAGGCTCTATTCTCTCCTGGTTCAGAAGTCTAACTCCCATTAGCACTAATGAAAGCTATTTGTACATCTCAAGCAGTGTACCACTCATAAGTGTTTAAGAACCAAAATGCTTCATGTCTTGTGAGAGGAGCAGCACTGAACAGAATCTGAATACAATTTAGCAAGGTTAAAATGCAAAGTGTAAATTGCTTTCCAGATGACTGTATTCTTTAAAAAGTATGTCATGTTTCTGTCAAAAAAAACAACAGGGTTCTCACTGGGGAAAGAAAGAAGTGCCCACCAACTTTGAACCTACACAAAGAATAAGAAATACTTTTGTTTCTAAAAGGAAGTTTGCAGTTCAAGATTGCTATTCTTACCTTTTATTTTTCTTTTTAGAGGAGAAGGGTATTTGTGCTCTGAGTATAATACTTTATCTATGGAGTATCTCTTTTGCCTAAGGTCAGAAGCTCACCAAATCTGGGGTACCTCCTTTAGCTTGATTATTAGGTTAGAAAAATTTTTTTTGTAAATTCATGACTAAAAGCCTGTCATTTCCCATCTCCATAGTATTCAACAGCAGTTGTTTTCCTAGGCAGTGTGCTGCTGGACTGAATATCCCAAAATAACACTCCAGGTCAGCCACAGATGTTTCTTCCAACAGCATCACCAACCTTGGAGCTTCCTCCTACAGGTTCTCCTTGAGAGCTGATGAGCTCATCTGGTTTACCAAAACCTCGTGACTGCTGCAAGAGTAAATTTGTTCCAAGATCTGCCCCCCCCACCCCTTAAAGAAACAAAGGAGCTATTTAGTGTTTCCTGAAAACACAGAAATAATCCTGAGGAAAGTAAAGGATTTCATCATAGTTTAGAATCAAATGGCTGTTCAAAAAACTGGGATAGTCTCCAAGTTTTGATCTGGGGAAAAATTTGGTTATCACAACATTATCACTGAGGCTATACTTGGCACAAAACATTGATATAAGGCAACATCACTGCTGATTAAAATCTATTAGCATATTGAGTTGGAAACACAAATGTAAACACAGATTTCCAATGTTTGTGTCACATACAACTGCAGTACACATCTTTGTGTAGGCATGAGTAAATAGAGACTCAGAAGAAAAGCTAGCGTGCACCCTCAAAGAATGTGTAAATGAATACTTACAGTGGCTTCGGAGGTCTTATTTATCTTTAAAAGAAACTGGTTAAGTTCTCTTTTATTTTTTTCTTTATAGTTTGTAGCTATTACATACTTGTGATCTTGCCAAGTGGACGTGATTGGGAGCATATGTTTAATAAAATTGTGTGCAGGCACATACACTCACCCACACACAATAAAGCAATACTGTGGTCTCCTCTTAAACTGACAGATGCAAGGCACTTTGGAAATTGAGGCACTCCTCTATTTTAACTCTCCACATCATGTTCAAGCACTTGGGGTCTGAGTACATTAGAGCAAAGGGAAAGAAGTAAGCCTCATATGCACATCAAGAACAGTAACAGCTGACAGGCCGTCTGGAGCAGCTACTTTTGCTTGTCCAGATTTCTTTTAGTGCTCCACTCCCACCCCCAGCTTTCAATCTCATACATTTTCAAGATATCAGTAACTCTATGCTGTATTTCCTCTGCACTGATCTGTACCAAGCTCCCATCCAGTTAAAGCCCACCTCCATTGGTGGCTCAAATGATAAAGTATCTTCCTACAAAGCAGGAGATTCAGGTTTGATCCCTGGGTCAGGAGGATCCCCTGGAGAAGAGAATGGCTACTCACTCCAGTTTTCTTGCCTGGACAGAGAAGCTTGGTGAGCTATAGTCCCTGGGTCACAAAGAGTTGGATATGAGTCCATAGGGTCACAGAGTTGGACATGACTGAGGGACTAACACTCCACAACCATCCAGACCTTAGTATAAGTATTTTGGACTCTAGTTCCACCTCACTTTCCCTCCCTGAAATTCCTAATTTGTTTTGGCAAGCCACTTCAAATTCTTCTCAGAAGAAGTTGGGCTAGAAATAATAATTTTTAAATGTGCATGCATATTCATAGAAAAATATATTAAGATAATATTAAGTCATGTTTATATTGAGCTAAAGTAGCTCTCTATCCTATGCTTTGTATGCATCAAGGACGGAGCACCTAAAAGAGAAAAAGCTTGAGATTCAAAAACCTGAATTCTTATCCAAATTTTGCTTCTATCTAATGATATAATAACTGTGTAATTTTCTCATAGCCACTTAACCTTTGTAAACTTCAATTTGCAAGATGAATAGTTGCTATACATAAGTGGTATCAACTTTTTAGTAATAAAACCCTTAGTTCTTGTAAACGCCTATTAAGAACCAATATTCAAAAGCTCAGAAATCATAGTGGCTCAAGTCAAAGCTGGATAGAGCATGGTGTTCCTTCTATACAACTTTCTCTTTCACCTCCCACTTCACCTTTATGGTTACCACCACCTCTTCCAGCACCTCTTCTGTGAAACTTTGAGAGGTGAGGAACACTATTGAAAACCTGTGAAATACATCATCTCCATGGACTCATTCAAACTGAAATTATTTTATCCAAGTATACTTAGAACAAGAGTGGTAGTCAAAACATTTTAACATATATAGAATTGGCACTAATCAGTTAGAACAGACTCCAGTTGAAACAAACCAGTAACTTATGCCTCCATCTACCAGGTCAAAGTCAGTCCCCAGTACTCATATTAAGTATATTTAATCAATGATGAATAATGGTAGCTCATTTCTAGAGTGAAGATCTGGCATTACCTATTCAGCAGGGCTTTTGGAAAAACACAATGAAATAATAGCTATGATTATTAGCCACCTGATGCAAAGAACTGACTCATTGGAAAAGCCCTGATGCTGGGAAAGATTGAAGGTGGGAGTAGAAGGGGATGACAGAGGATGGGACGGTTGGATGGCATTACTGACTTGATGGACATGAGTTTGAGCAAACTCCAGGAGTTGGTGATGGACAGGGAGGCCTGGCATGCTGCAGTCCATTGGGGTCACAAAGATATTTTCACATGTCAGCTCACTGTGTGGGCATTCTTTTGGGGTTGCTCAACCAACATGGCATCTGGTTTCCCCCACTGTGAGTGATGAAAGAGGAAAGGAGAGAGACACAGGATGGAAGCAGAAGTCTTTTTTTATTAATTTATTTTCTTATTGAAGGATAATTGCCTTACAGAATTTTGTTATTTTCTGTCAAACCTCAACATGAATCAGCCATAGGTATACAAACATTCCCTCAATATTGAACCTCCCTCCCATCCCACCCCCGTCCCACCCCTTTAGATTGATACAGGGCCCCTGTTTGAGTTTCATGGGCCATACAATGGAAACTGCAGTCTTTTAACAAGTAGTTTCAGAAGTGATATACCATTACTCTTGCTGCATTCTATTTGTTATTAATAGAAGCAAGTCACTAAGTCTAGGCCACATTCAAGGGGAAGAAATCAGACTTCTCTTCTTTAAGTGAAGAGTACCAAAAAAAAATTGTAAACGTATCTTTAAAATGACCGCAAGTTACTGGTGTCTTGATATTTCTTGGTGTTTGTTTGTAATTTTCCTGGCCATGAGTGAACCAAATTTGGCACTCAAAATTAAGTCATTTCCTGGGAAAGATGTAAAGAGAAGATTAGCTGAGACCACTAAGTATTTTGGCTTTTGTCATCTTCTCCAATTCCTATAACTCAGGTATATATATCTTTTAATGAATTGGCTTAATGATAATAAAAACTGAGAAATTCAGGCCTGGAAGAGCCACATTTTTTTTCTATTGAGACCATCAATAGATTAGATGAGGCCCACCCACATGAGGGAGAGCAATCTACTTTACTTAACTATTACTTTCACCCAGAGAAACCCATATAGACAAACCCAGAAATGATGCTTAATCAAATACCAGTGCACTCTGTGGCCCAGTCAAGTGGGGACTTGACTAAGCAAATTAATATACAAAGGTGATGGGATGCAAGTGATTGTGTTATACAATATTCCTCTGTATATATTTTCTTCCTTGTTGGCTTTAAAGAGGCAGGCAGTCATACTGAAAAGGCTCACTTGTCAATGACCAGGGAGTGGCCTGCAGCTGACAGAAGGTAAGAGACTGAGGTCTTCATTCCAACAACACACAAGGGACTGAATGCTGCCTGTAATCATGTGTACTTAGAAGGGGATCCCATCTCAGTGGAACCTCAGATGAGACTTTAGTCCCAGCTGCAACCTTGACTACAGTGTTGTAAGATCCTAAAACAGAGAACTCAACTATGCCATTCCTAGATTTCTTACCCCCAAACGCTGTGAGATAATAAATATATTTTGTTTTCAGCTTCTATACTTGTGACAATAAAGTTACACATTACAGAGAGTTAGCATAGCCCAGTTTTAGGCCATTCTTCCTCCTAAGATGAAGGGCAGAGCATTATCATCTGGGCATTGTATTAATCCAGTTCTGAACTATTGGATGATGTGGTTCGATAATGTGTAGAGTTTCTGATGGCAGTCATTCCAGCACTAGAAAGCATCAGATTTTCTTATTTTTCTTTTGTGGAAAATTCATTATGTGGATCATTTCATAAACTAGTGAGCTCTCTGCAGCATTCAAGACTCTGAAAACCATACATCCGGGCACTTAAAAATAAAACTAAATACTAACTGAAGAAGAGTAATCATAATTTGTAGTCCACACATAACCCGGGAACCAAGAAAAAACATCCCATTCCAAGCTAGAGAATCCTCAAAATCAGATATGGAAATATAAGGCAAATTACCCAATTTCATTGCATCTTTGTTCCCTAGAACTTTTCAATATATAAAAGATCCTGAAGAGGTTTACAGGAATGTAAGTAGAATGTTGTACTTACATTCTTCTTCTGCCACTAACATTCTTCTTCCCTTAAAATGGTATAAGAAGTCTCTCCTGTAAGTTCTTCAGCCTCAATGGCATTGTATAGCTCTCTCTTACCATACATTGAACCATTGCATGAACGATTATCTACATTTGGCAAGGAGGGGTGGGTTTGGGGAGGGGTTGTAAAGTATAAACTGAAGAAGTCGGATCTGGAAGCAGAAAAAAGCTGTCCAAAATTCTCTTTCAATGTTGAATGCAAATTGGGACCCAATTTTTCTACTTCTTGAAATTAATTAATTAATTAATTATCTAACTAACATCTTTTTCCTGAAAAGAGAAATTGACACCAAATGGACATGTTTGCAAAGGGCCAAAATGGATCTTGTGCAATATCAGGGACCATTCTGAAGGCAGTCATCAGATTACCAAGACAAAAGATCTCTACAAAATTTGTTGGGATAGTCAATAATCTTTTGTGACACAAGTCCAAACCTAGTCATTTGGAACCAACCACCGATCATTTGGCCACAATGCCTCAGATGATTGTTGTACAATATGGCTATGTTTTAGCAACACTCATCAGGAATGGTGCTATTCCAGGTAATAAAATTTAACATACAGAGACCATCAGGTAAATCTAAAGCAAAAAAAATGCTTAGAGCTGTGCTAACTGGCATACGTTTCTTATAGGATCTGAAAAGGTGAGACAGCCTCTGAGTATATGCCATCTGTCCTCCACCTCTTTTCCAAGCTCTAATTCGATGAAAGTTCTGTAACAAAGTCTAGCTCCTCTGAAAGGTCCCCAAGTGTAATTTCATCGGGGAGAAAAATCTACCATTTTAGATATAATGGAATTTAAGATTTCAGATTTCTGGCTCTCTTGCCTGTTGTAATTTTTTTAGCCATATGAAAAGTGACTTAGTGGGTTGAATCCTCATACCCAGGAAACTAACTGGAACTAGTACCATGTGTGCAAAGGAAAGTGGATACAAACAGACCTTCTAGGGACTATGCACTGTGAGCACTGTGAGCATCAGTTTCTGATTAAAGTACAATCTTGCAATTCTAGTGGTTATTTTTATCACATGCTTGCTGTAGGTCAAGTTCATAGTTTCTTAAATTACACAGTTCTCTAAAAATCTTAGTAGGCTTCTGATCTATTTGCTTCCAATCAATTCCTAGTGCCCGTAAACATCCCCAAAGTTGTGAATCCAAGTCCTCCATACTTGTTGCTTCTCTAGACTATTCCTCTTTCTCTTCCAACTTAATGGAATTTGCCTTGAGGTCTTCTGAAACAATATCTTGAAAGGAAAGGTAATTATCCTTAATGTGGTTTCTGCTGCTGGGATGAGTCTTTTATTTAACTGTAAACTCTTAATAGGTTTTTTTTTTCCATTCAAAACTTTTTGTTACTTAATCTCCTAAAGTTTGGTATCTAATAGTTTGCTCTTCCAACTCTGTAAGGTGACAAATTTCTGAACTTTCTATCATCTCTTTAATTCTGCTTGCACAGAACAAATTTCTTTCTTTTAAAATACCTTTCTAAGTGCATCAGTAAGCAATTAAGAAAGAAGCCTGGTGTACTATAGTCCATGAGGTTGCAAAGAGTTGAACACGACTTAGCAACTGAACAACAACAACAAAGCAATCCATGCATACCAATATTCTTGCTCTTTCCAAACTTTTCACTAATGTCATGACGATTCAGTAAGAACTTGGTCTGTCGGCCTTTCATGTTATCACAAACAAGAGTTTTATAAAATCTTAGGCCGATTTTAATAGCTTCCCATGCACGTTTTCTCACCATTCACTATTTAACCTTCAACTCAATGTCACTATTTTAGGTTTATGTTATGGCATAATCCCATTTCAATTCTGTATTAGTTAACATAATACTAAAAGGTATAGCATATTTCATTGCTTTTACATGATAGATATTTGGAGATTTTCTTGCACATATAACAGCAGTTGTACATAAACAGATGGAAGGGACAGTCTTGTTCTGTGGTAGGCAGAATAAGACCTTCCAAACATGTCCATGTCCTGATACCCCAAACCTCACATGGCAAAAGGAACTTTGCAGATGATATTAATTAAGGAGCTTGACATGGAGAGATTATCGATATCCACGTGGGCCAATGTAATCACAAGGGTCTTTATATGAGGGAGCAGGAGGATCAGAGTGAGAGGAGATGTGACTGTAGAACTGGAGGTCAGAATAATGAGAGCCATGGAATTCAAGTCACTTCTAAAAGCTGGAAAATGCAGGTAAACAGATTCTCCTCTAGAGCCTCCAAAAGGAGCACAGCCCTACTGACCTATTTTATAATTCTGACCTTCAGAACAGTAGATAATAAATCTGTGTTGTCTTAATCTATTAAGTTTGTGGTAATTTGTTTTAGCAGCGATAGGAAACTAGTAAATACATCTACAGAGTCAGCTAGGCATCCAAACAGAAAACGCACCATCTTCAAAATGTAAATCCAAAGTTTTGCCTAATGTTTACTCCTATTACAACCAGCTGAGAAAAAGAAAGAGTGTTAAGCATTTCCCATGCAAAGATGTATGGAGTAGGCACCTGGAGACACCTAGATATATTCAAGGATGGACTATGTAGGCTCTGGCTGAGAAGCTGCTCTCAATAACTCCACATACGATGGATGTGGAAGCATGAATTCTGGTGGTAAGTTTGCCACCATGCCATAACCCTGGACTGAGAATAGGGAGGCTAAGACCACCTGTACGTACTAGATGGTAAGTTCCCACACTCCTTTCCCTCAATTGTTTCCCAGAGTTGGGCAGCAGGTAATAATCAAAGATTAGAGGAGTCTCTTCAGCAGGAACTGAGTATCCAAGAGAAAAAAACACATAAATATGGATATTTAATATTCAGTGATTCCCACACACATTCTACATCTGACCACTCTACATATCTTTTGATAAGCCTCTTCCCCACCCCTCCCACCCAGCTGCACAAAAAGGTTTTAATCATCTTTCTAGTGTCATAAATACAGAAAAAAAGAGAGTCAAGGATCACCACTTTAGGAAAGCCTCCAAGAAAAACAAATAGGGGAACTCCAAAGAAGGAACAGCAATGTGTTGGTTAGTGGCAAAAAGAAAACTTAAAACTGAAATTAATATCTTCTGAGAAACAAGAATATGTATTGACTTAATGAAACCAGAAGGAAAAATACACTTACAAAAAATAAAGTCAAGAACTCTTAGAAACTAAAACTGTGACAGCAAAATTTAATTTTAAAGACTGAAAGATTAAGTTATGACTCTATTATAATAAATAAAACAAAATATGAGTTGAAAAGTTAGAGAGAAAAAATGAGAGCGCTTACAGATTTGTGGTAAAGGTAGTTACAGTCATCAAATATTCCACTATATTTCCCAGCATCCTTGGGATTAGGCAAGGTCATGTGACTAGTTATTTCCAATGAAAGGTGAGCAGAAATGACCAGGATGACGTAGAGAGAATTCTCCACCCTCTTCTCTATTTGATAACAAGCCTGCCGCAGGTGGTCATGCCTCCATCAGTTGAGTACCTGTGTAGCTATATGGAACAGAAGTAATCTCACTTCATTCACTTTGAACATGAGTATGAGACAAACAATTGTTCGGTTAAGCACTAGAACTTCACAATAGAAATTTATCACAGCAAAATCTGGCCTGTGTAAGAATCGGTCCAGAAGATTAACATTTGACTGACAGGAATTTCAGAACAAGAACAACTGAAAAATAATTGCTGTTTTTTAAAAGATAGATTTATACTTATACTTTATAAATAATGTACATTCATAAATTTGATTTAAAAATTGAAGATATTTAATAACATAATTTTAGTATTCAGATTGGAAAATGTTAAAGATTGATACTAGTCATATTTGTAAGGTAATAGGAAAATGGCATTGTCATGCATTATTGATGGGCTCAAAAACTAGTAGGACCTTTTAGAAAAATAATAAGGTATTGCAAATTAAATTTAAAATTTACACACCATTACTCCAACTCTAGGTGTCTTCAGAAATACACAAATGTATTTACCACAGTATTCTTACTAGTTGAATAATACTAGAAATATTATTAAATAATATCACTTCCCTGGACCTGGGAATGAGCCTTCCCAGCACCGCGGGACACAATGGCCATGAAATGGTGTCACATGGTCAGATACGTGGCTTTGAAGGGACCCTGCTGACTGGAAGTTGGTACTTGCCAGCTGCCTCTACAAAGATTACATCATGACCATTGCAAGCTACTGACCTTCAACACCCCCTGGAAGAAGTTCAGGGTGAAAATCAGGAATGAGGCACTCTGTGCTCTGAAAAAAGAAAAAAAAAACTGGCAGATCAGGCCTTCAGATAGTTAGATCTTTTCAGAAAAAGGTTTTATGAGTTCCAATTCTTACATCTTCTCATACCTAGAAAAACACTGACATCATTAATGGTGACATCTGCTTTGGCTATTAAAAAATTTTTTTTTTTACAATTAAAAATCAAAATAGAATAGCTATGGTTCAGACATCCTGGGAAATAGCTATTTCCCAGATATCCTGAAAAATGATATTATGGGTGTGATTTCAGATTAGACACTGTGACCTGATGTAGAACTTAATGCTCCTGTAATGCATTTTTGCTTCTGTACTTTGCTTGCTGCTCGTAAAACGAAAGTTATTCCATTTTAAGATAAGGTTGTTTTTAAAAATTGTTAAAATTGTTAAAAAAAATAAAACAAAATAAAAAGTTGAAAAAAATAAATAAAAAGTACAAACTTCCAGCTGTAAGATAAATTAGTACCAGAGATCTAATATTCAACATGTTAAATGTAATTATTAATAACACTGCTGTAAGTTATGTGTGAAGTCTTTGGGGAGAGTATGTTCTGGAAGTTCTCATCACAAGAAAAAAATTATTTTTCTATTTCTTTAATTTTGTACCTATGTGAAATGGTGACTGGACTTGTGATAATCACTTCATGATGTATGTGGATCAAATGATTATGCTGTACACCTTGAACTTGTACAGTACTGTATGTTAATTATGTCTCAATAAAACCAATAGGAAAAGGAGTACATCGAGGTTGTATATTGTCACCCTGCTTATTTAACTTCTATGCAGAGTACATCATGAGGAACACTGGGCTGGAAGAAGCACAAGCTGGAATCAAGATTGCCGGGAGAAATATCAATAACCTCAGATATGCAGATGACACTACCCTTATGGCAGAAAGTGAAGAGGAACTCAAAGACCTATTGATGAAAGTGAAAGAGGAGAGTGAAAAGGTTGGCTTGAAGCTCAACATTCAGAAAACGAAGATCGTGGCATCTGGTCCCATCACTTCATGGGAAATAGATGGGGAAACAGTGGAAACAGTGTCAGACTTTATTTTTTGGGGCTCCAAAATCACTTCGGATGCTGATTGCAGCCATGAAATTAAAACACGCTTGCTCCTTGGAAGGAAAGTTATGACCAGCCTAGATAACATATTAAAAAGCAGAGACATTACTTTGCCAACCAAGGTCCATCTAGTCAAGGCTATGGTTTTACCCGTAGTCATGTATGGATGTGAGAGCTGGACTGTGAAGAAAGCTGATCACCGAAGAATTGATGCTTTTGAACTGTGGTGCTGGAGAAGACTCTTGAGAGTCCCTTGGACTGCAAGGAAATCCAACCAGTCCATTCTGAAAGAGATCAATCCTGGGTGTTCATTGGAAGGACTGATGCTAAAGCTGAAACTGCAATACTTTGGCCACCTCGTGCAACGAGTTGACTCACTGGAAAAGAGTCTGATGCTAGGAGGGATTGGGGGTAGGAGGAGACGGGGACAGCAGAGAATGAGATGGCTTGATGGCATCACTGACTCGATGGACATGAGTTTGAGTGTACTCCGGGAGTTGGTGATGGACAGGAAGGCCTGGCGTGCTGTGGTTCATGGGGTTGCAAAGAGTCAGACACAACTAAGCGACTGAACCGAACTGAACTGAAAACTAAAAGGAAAAAACAAACAACAAAAAAATTTTAATTTACACACCATTACTCCAACTCTAGGTGTCTTCAGAAATACACAAATGTATTTACCACAGTATTCTTACTAGTTGAATAATACTATAAATATTATTTTAATATTTATTATTATATTATAATATAAATATATTTATAAATATTTATAAATTGTAAGTTATACATAAATATATAAAAATATAAATACATTATAAATATTTATAAATAAATAATACAAATAGCTGTGAAAAGAAGGGAAGTGAAAAGCAAAGGAAAAAAGGAAAGAAATACCCATTTGAATGCAGAGTTCCAAAGAATAGCAAGGAGAGATAAGAAAGCCTTCCTCAGTGATCAATGCAAAGAAATAGAGGAAAACAATACAATGGGAAAGACTAGAAATGTCTTCAAGAAAATTAGAAATACCAAGGGAATATTTCATGCAAAGATGGGCTCAATAAAGGACAGAGATGGTAGGGACTTAACAGAAGCAGAAGATATTAAGAGGAGGTGGCAAGAATACACAGAAGAACTGTACAAAAAATATCTTCACAACCCAGATAATCACAATGGTGTGATCACTCACGTAGAAGCAGACATCCTGGAATGTAAAGTCAAGTGGGCCTTAGGAAGCATCACTATGAACAAAGCTAGTGGAGGTGATGGCATTCCAGTTGAGCTATTTCAAATCCTGAAAGATGATGCTATGAAAGTGCTGCACTCAATATGCCACCAAATTTGGAAAACTCAGCAGTGGCCACAGGACTGGAAAAGGTCAGTCTTCATTCCAATTCCAAAGAAAGGCAATGCCAAAGAATGCTCAAACTACCGGACAATTGCACTCATCTCACACGCTAGTAAAGTCATACTCAAAATTCTCCAAGCCAGTATTCAGCAATATGCAAACTGTGAGCTTCCAGATGTTCAATCTGGTTTTAGAAAAGGCAGAAGCACCAGAGATCAAACTGCCAACATCTAAGGATCATCAAAAAAGCAAAAGAGTTCCAGAAAAAAAATCTATTTCTGCTTTATGGACTATGCCAAAGCCTTTGACTGTGTGGATCACAATAAACTGTGGAAAATTCTGAAAGAGATGGAAATACCAGACCACCTGACCTGCCTTTTGAGAAACCTGTATGCAGGTGAGGAAGCAACAATTAGAAGTGGACATGGAACAACGGACTGGTTCCAAATAGGAAAAGGAGTTCGTAAAGACTGTATATTGTCACCCTGCTTATTCAACTTATATGCAGAGTACATCATGGGAAACACTGGGCTGGATGAAGCACAAGCTGGAATCAATACTGCTGGGAGAAATATCAATAACCTTAGATATGCAGATGACACCTCCCTTATGGCAGAAAATGAAGAACTAAAGAGTCTCTTGATGAAAGTGAAAGAAGAGAGTGAAAAAGTTGGCTTAAAGCTCAACATTCAGAAAACTAAGATTATGGCATCCAGTCCCATCACTTCATGGCAAATAGATGGAGAAACAGTGGAAACAGCGGCTGACTTTGTTTTTCTGGACTCCAAAATCACTGCAGATGGTGACTGCAGCCATGAAATTAAAAGACACTTACTCCTTGGAAGGAAAGTTATGACCAACCTAGACAGCATATTAAAAAGCAGAGACATTTCTTTGTCCTCACAGGTCTGTCTAGGCAAGGCTATGGTTTTTCCAGTGGTCATGTATGGATGTGAGAGTTGGACTGTGAAGAAAGCTGATTGTCAAAGAATTGATGCTTTTGAACTGCGGTGCTGGAGAAGACTCTTGAGAGTCCCTTGGACTGCAAGGAGATCCAACCAGTCCATCCTAAAGGAGATCAGTCCTGGGTGTTCATTGGTAGGACTGATGTTGAAGCTGAAACTCCAATACTTTGGCTACCTTATGCGAACAGCTGACTCATTAGAAAAGACCCTGATGCTGGGAAAGATTGAGGGCAGGAGAAGAAGGGGACGACAGAGGATGAGATGGTTGGATGTCATCATCGACTCAATGGACATGGGTTTGGGTGGACTCCAGGGGTTGGTGATGGACAGGGAGGCCTGGCGTGCTGAGGTTCATGGGGTCGCAAAGAGTCCAACACGACTGAGCAACTGAACTGAACTGAATACTATAAAATTAGAAATTACCAAACATCAGTAGGGAAATAGTTGTGTATAAAGTACATATATACTCACCAGTGCATGGAATATAAAGTACAGCATAGTCATCAATGCGTGGAATACTATAAATTGTGTGTAGTTTTTTTGAAGAAGTAGATGTGTGTATGGATATTTAAAATGTCCATTTTAAATTGTTGAGTAGATAAAACAATACACAGAACAATATTTACAGTATGATTTTCCAATTATGTAACTAAAACAAGGAAAGAGAAACTGCATATGCAAGTAAGTATGTGTGTGTATGTCTGCGTGTGTGTTGAGAGGGATAAAAAGCAAAGATGCTGTAATGTTTACCATTTTCTTCCCTCTCCATCATAAAGAATAAAGCTGACTTATTTGCTCAGTCAGCTTCACAATCCTACTTTGTTTTGCAGAATCTAGGTATTGAAGGCTGGGCTTCCCAGGTTACTCAGTGGTAAAGAATCCACCTGCCAATGCAGGAGATGTGGGTTTGATCCCTGGATCAGGAACATCCCCTGGAGAAGGAAATGGCACTCCAGTATTCTTGCCTGGGAAATCTCATGGACAGAGAAGCCTGATGGGCTACAGTCCATGGGGTTCCAAAAAGTCGAACATGATTTTGGACTGAAACAACAGTAATGACGATATATTGAAGAAAGAGAAAAATGACTGACTGATAAAGAACTACACCAGAGAGAGATAAAAAGAGAAGACAAGAGGGTTGCTCTGGACTGGGGTAGAGAATTTAGAAAGTCTGGAATGAGAGCGGAGTGAATCTTCAAAGTATTTCTATGGGTATGAAGCGGAGAAGGCAGTGGCACCCCACTCCAGTACTCTTGCCTGGAAAATCCCCTGGACAGAGGAGCCTGGTAGGCTGCAGTCCATGGGGTCGCTAAGAGTCGGACACGACTGAGCAACTTCACTTTCACTTTTCACTTACATGCATTGGAGAAGGAAATGGCAACGCACTCCAGTGTTCTTGCCTGGAGAATCCCAGGGACGGGGGAGCCTGGCGGGCTGCTGTCTATGGGGTCGCACAGAGTCGGACACTACTGAAGTGACTTAGCAGCAGCAGCATGGGTATGAACAATATTGACCATAAGAGGGGGGAAGGCATTTTTGAAAGAAATTCTGTGATTCATGGGGAATGCTCTCCCCTTTGGACAGTTTTCTGCAAGACTGGAATATGATTCATGTTATTTTAATTATTTTCTTGGATTCTAGACTTTTTTTTCATGTAATTAGATCTTTGGGTATCTTCTGATTTGTCAGAGATAACATACAAAGATATATGGAGATAATCTACAAATATGAAAATATATTTATGTTTCATGTTAGGAAATTTTATTGAGGAATAGACAACAAACTGCTAATAGTAAAAATCTTTACAATGTCAAACTAAATGAGGGAAAGCAGAACACACAGGTAGGAGGATTTGTTTTATATGCCCACATAGGCATTATTTGTAATATGACCTTAAACTGAAACAAATGAATAAAATAACAAATACAAGCTATTATTTCTTTGAAAATGTGACATTCTCTGATTTATGACCATTAAGTAAAAACTATATCTTATAGGTAATTTTTTTATTCATTTCAAATTCCTCTCTTAGTCAATAGAGACTATCTTTCTGTGCACATACAGGTGGTGGTTTAGTTGCTAAATCGTGTGACCCCATGGGCTGTAGCCCGCCAGGCTCCTCTGTCCATGGAATTCTCCAGGCAAGAATACTGGAGTAGGTTGCCATTTCCTTCTCCAGGGGATCTTTCCCACCCAGGAATCGAACTCCGGCTTCCTGCATTTGCAAGCAGATTCAATACCGACTGAGCTATGAGGGAATCCCTCACAGAGGCCCTTCAACTAAAACACTGAAATAATTGCAGCAAAATGTTTTTAAAATTTAAAATAAACATGAAATTACTCAATTTGCATATTCAATTTTCAAGTGTAGATTCTTATTGAAACCTCAATTTTCACTAAGAATTTTCTTTCTGGAAAAGCTCCTTCTGGACATGTTCAGTCTTTTGTGCTCTAAAAATAAATATTCAAAGAAAATATTTTTATATTGTGTTGTCAGATCTTTTCAAGTACGAACTAGAGGAAAATGACATCTCAAATGACGTTAGACAAAGTAACACTCTGTGGACACTTACTAAATAACACTTTAACACTTTAAGGTGATATGATCTTAAATTCGACAATAATGACTCTAAAAATAAGGGACGGCTCTCCAAATAGCAATATATTTAGACAGAGGTATGTGAAGTCTCTATAAGAGATATGAACTCCAGCGCCATCTAGCAAACATGATGGGTAACATCACTAACATTCTCTGTAACAGATCTAACAAAGCAAGGTTAAGTGTCCTTGAGTTCTGTGTTAACTGTCAACCTTGAAAATGCCAGTTAAGCATTCTTTAGACTTTCTAGAGTTCTGAACTTGGCATACAGCCCTTTAAAAGGCAATGAAAAAAGCACTTTTCAATTTCAACAGGCCCAGTGGTGTCTTAGAAAAGAATAAACACCACTTAACTATGTGTGTGTGTACTCAGTCATCACTGACTCTTCTCTACCCCATGGACTGTAGCCTGCCAGGCTCCTCTGTCCATGGGATTTCGTAGGCAAGAATACTGGAGTGTTGCCATTTCCTTCTCCAGGGGATCTTTCCAACCCAGGGATTGAACCCGTGTCTCCTGCCTGTGCCTCCTGTATTTGCAGACCAACTCTTTACCATTTGGGCCACCTGGAAGTCCACTTAACTACAAATTTGATAATATATAAATGCCTCCACTCCCACAGAATGTTAGTATCATTTTATTTCTTAATAAAATCAAAATGTTGCTAAATTTACTAATTTATATTCTGGACTGCTTTCAGTCATTAAAGTAAACAAGAGAAAAGGAAAAAACAACACATTCTCACCAACACACACACACTGTGTATTTACTGATATTTTGTTACATAGTCATATGTGGTATTTGTCAATATATCCAAACCTCAGGTACACAATAATTTTCAAGCAAAAACATGTATTTAAATACATTTGTGAACCGAAAGAGTTAAACTCAAAAGCCTCTTGGACTTCTAATACCTTGAGGTTGAAATAATATGAAAATACAGTACCTGATGTTTTGCTGCTAAAATCCCTAAAGTCGGGGACTACAAACATATGTTTTAATGATGAAATCCCAAATGTCATAATCAAAGATGGATTTTAGCATTAATGTAAAAGGTGTCACTTTATAACAGAGAAGACGAGTGAATGACTGGAAGAATTAATAAATAAAATTTCTATCACAATGTTATCAACCACAGGGGAGATTTCAAAATCAATATTAATTTATTACTTTCTACTTATGAAGAACTTCTTCAAGAAACCCATTCTGTTTGCAGCATTCAAAATGCTTGCATGATGTTGCTTTTACTGCTCCCCAGCAGCAAAAAAAAAAAAAGCAGCAGCATGGGTAATAATATGACTCTATCGGACAGAAGCACACAAACTTCAAATAAAGAGAAATGTGGAAAATGTTGGTTAATTATGTGTATCCATCAAAATTAGATACTGTTTGTATCAGTAGTGTTCTATCAGAAAACAAAGGTTATACAGGAATATATGGGGAATGTTTAATATGAATATTTATTAAATTTAATGAGGGATTGGCTAGTGAGAAGCAAGGAAAATACCAAAGAATATAGAAATTACAGATAAAGGAGCAACCACTCCCCTTAGGGCTGAGCTGTTGCCCCACAGAAGAGTCTCCCCCAGCAGAGCTGATCCACTCTTTCACTGGAGAGGGAGCAGCTGTGCTTCACTGGTTGGTAGAGAAGTTGCTGAGGTCCTACACCAGCAGAACCTGCTAGAAAAGTTGCCCTCTGAGATCCTGGAGGAAGCTATCCACAAGGTTGTCCTTCATTAGTGGCTCTGTCGCAAAGCCACCGGAAGGGGTGCCAGGAAAAGCTGCACTGATGCTACTGGAATTGGATGCTGGAGAAGTTGTATCCAAAGTCAGACCTTGGAGAAGCCATGTGTGCTACAGGAGCCTGGAGAGAGGTGTACACTGGGTCCGATAAAAGAAAGTTCTTCCTGCATTGTCCTAACAGCACCCTCCACTGACAAATCTTAACAACTTTTCAGCTGGCAAACAGAGCCCAGCTCCACCCCCACGGAGCTGGCATCAGAGTGTGAATTTGCAGCTGAGAGGCAATAAATTCATGGTTGGTGCAGAACTCTTTATTTGTACCCACTGTCATACATCACATCATGCTTTAGGAATTGCTTATTCACAGCTCACTGGTTTTCTCAAACTTAATCTCCACAAGAGGTTTCTTATTGGTTTAGTGCCTTTAACCTCCACTTTCAAATCTATAGAGCCCTATCAGATAGATCTTCCTAAACCATCATTTCACTTTGTCTTTATGCTGCTCAAAAGCCTTCAAAGAACTCATATTGCCTTAGAGCAGTGATCCTAAACTTAAGTGTGAAAACCTCTTTACAATATCAACAATATTGTACAGATCAATATGTGATAGTAGTCTTATTACTAGAATACTTCAATTAAAAATAGATGATCAAATGCTGTAATAAATTTAGATATATACAATTAACCCATATTTTACTAAGTCACATGACCTGTAGTCAGTACAAACAGTAGCTCATATACATGGGACAGACATATCTGTTCCATATAAAGGTTATACATGGTATTCATATGGATCTTACACTGATAACTCCAGTGTCCTCAGGGGCCTCAGGCCCACAAGTTAGGATCCCCTAGCCTGAAATCAGTTCCCATTCCTTCAACCCAGTGTTGAACTTTCCATAATCTGACCCAACCTATCTTTATAAGTTTATCTGTCACTGACTTTCCACCTGACTTCAATTTGCCACAATCCATGCACCCTGTACATGTGCTTAAAAAATATCCTAAGCCATAGCTCCACCTGGAATATTCTCCTTCCTTCTTATCCAAATCTCACTTCTCTTCAAGACCCACATTATATCCCTCTTTCAGTTGCTTTTTTTGGCCGTTGAAGAAGAGTGTCTGTTGATTCTCAGGAACCCCACTGCCCTCTAAGCCCTCTCATGAACTGAAGGGGATAAATGCAGGGAATTACACTTCCAGGTTCTCTTTAGCAGGCTCACTGAATTCTACCAATAAGGGGCTGAGGAGTGAACAGGTCAATACTCGCCTGCAACATCTGAAAGTAGGTGAGTGGGCGCGCTCAGATGCAAATGTGAGGTTTGCCCAGGGACAGCCCTTTCTCTGCGCCCATTTTGTGCTCTGTACATGCCTCTGCAGGGCTTCCCAGGTGGAACAGTGGTAAAGAATCCATCTGCCATCACTTCTTGGTTTTTCAGTTAAGATCAAGAATCTGCCTGCCAAAGTAGAAGATGTAAGATTCGCAGGTTCAATCCTCAGGTCTGGAAAATCCCCTGGAATAGGAAATGGCAACCCACTCCAGTATTCCTGCCTGAGAAATCCCACAGACAGAGGAGTCTGGCAAAGAGTCAGACATAACTGAGCAACTGAGCACACACATACACACACATTACTCTACCGAGTACACGTTACTCTACCGCGTCACTTATCTCACTGTACTTTGATTGAGTTTACCTGATTATTTCCTGCAGCACAACAAACTCTCCATAGAATTGACAGGATCTTCTGAGAATCAGCCACTCCAACGCCACAGACAGCTAAGCTCATCAACAGTAACTTCCCTGTGCTGCCTGCACTTCCAGGTCTCCTAAAAGCCAGCACTCCAGCCCTTTCAACATTTCTACAAACCTCTCAGTCCCTGCATTAAACACCTTTTTACTCAAAATACCTATGGCAGCTGTCACTCCTCTCATTTGCTATAAGGCCCTTACATAGTCATTTACTATTTATACTCTTCTTTATCTTTTCACATGTATTTAGATTGTCTTCCAAACTAAGCTACTCAAAGAAACAGCTGAGTGTTGTGTTTTTATGTACAATATAGCATCTTCCCTTGCAAGTGTATTTTCAATAAATAACTATTGATTTGATTCATTTAATTAAACATTGGGATAAATGAGACTCAGCTGATGGCCTTCAGACTTGTATCTTAGAAAAACTGGACAGACTTTCCAACTGCCAAGTCAATACTTAGAGTTTCAGTGGTTTAGGACTTTTCAGTGGCTCTTACCATCCTACCCTCAGTATCATAACTTACCTATTTTGAATCAACTTGCTGACCTCCAATCTAAATATTTATAACCATTTTTCAATGAACAGCTTTGGGAAAGTTAGGCTATCATTCATACACTTCTGCTTTATATTCTGGTCCTAAGCTCTTCATATTTTTCTACATGTTAAATATCCTTATCTCTATCATATCTTACCTAACTATTCTTAAAGTCTACCTTTTCTTCACTTCTTTTTCTTTCTGCCACCAGGTATAAAAATAATACAAAACATGTCTCTTTTTCAAATGGGAAGTATAAAGCTTTTATCCTTGATCTGCAATCACTTTTTGCTGCTTCTGTAAATCTAACTATAGTGAGTTGGATGGTGTTCCTCACAATCCATGTCCACCCGGAACCTAGAATGTGAACTTAGCTTGGAATAAGGTCTTTGAAGATATAAAATTAGCTAACTGACTTTAAGATGAAGTCATTCTGGATTTAGAGTGGGTCCTACATTCAGTGACTAGTGTCATTTTAACAAGAGGAGACCATCAGAGAGACACAGGGAAAAGGCCGTGGAAAGATGGAGGCAGACATTAGAGTGATGCTACTACAAACCAAGAAACATCCAGGGCCACCAGAAGCTGGAAGAAGCAAGGAAGGATTCTCCACTAGAACCTGCTGAGCATGGCTCAGAAGCATGGCTCTGCTGACATCTCGTTTTAAGCCACATGTTTATGATACTTTGTAGGGCAGCTCTAGAAAACTAATACACTAGTATTGCTGGTATTTTTATTACAGTTCAAACAACCTTATAAGCATAAATGAATACCTGAAATTGTAAGCTGACATCACTGCATATGCTGCTAAGCACCAAGTATTCCTAACACATACCCTCTATTCTTTTAGGTTCATTTCCAGAGATGTAAACAAAGCATCTCCTGGTGAAAGGACCTCCTGGCTAAATAGTTTATTAGCAGAGTCAATTTGACATTTAGAAGCTAGTTTCAGAGAATTACCTTAGTAAAATTAAGCTATTTTCCACTTTCTAAAGATAATAATTTAGCAATTGTTAAAAAAATTAAACTTTAAAATTCAGCAAAGACATAATTCTCTTTTTCCTCTTTTCCTAGCTGAAAAAATATTGCACAGACTACAAGTATACTTGCTTCTCCTCCTAAACACATCACACCTTCTGATGTTTATGTTCTAAGCGATGCTGTAGAATACAAATTCCCAGGCAGAGTCAGACACCCCCTTCTCACTGCCCTCTTTGCCCTTCATAGGCAGCTGTATTTTACCGCAGTGAAAATCGAAGTGTTAGTTGCGCAGTCGTATCTGACTCTTTGTGACCCCCATGGACTGTAACCTGCCAGGATTCTCTAACCATGGAATTTTCCAAGCAAGAATGCTGGAGAAGGTTGTCACACCCTACTCCAGGGGATCCTCCAGACCTGGGGATTGAACCTGGGTCTCCTGCATTACAGGCAGACTCTTTACAGACTGAACCATTACATTGTTATTACTGGTTTACCTGATTGTTCCTCCCAACAGACTGAGAACTCTGCAAGGACAGGAATGAATATAACCCATCTTCACACTCCCAGGCCCTGGCACCATGTTTGGCAGCACTTGGTGCTTGATAAATGCTGAACTAATTAAACTGTTGACCTTGCTCTGTTCATAAGAGAGTAGACAAACTTAAAACACATTCCCAGCTGCAGTTCTCAAATTGAGCATTTATTCTTAAAGCATATGCAGCAGACATATTTTTATTTACAAAATGTGTTTTATATACTGCTCCTTTCTCAAAAGACAGCAGCAAGACTCAGCAATTAATTATCCAAACCTAATGAGGGAAATGTTCACAAGTGAATGCAGCCTGACATTTATCAGAAAAATATAACAGCCTGAGAGATAGCAAGTACAGGACATTTTTCCTCTTCCTGTGCCAGAAGCAGGTTTCAAGAATAATGGGAAGGTGTGGCTGAAGGACAATGCTTTTGCCTAGAAGTCAAGTATACCAGAAGTCTTCAAAATTCTTTGGCCTGGAGTCTTAACCAGATTCTACATCTCCTACATTTAAAATTGATGATAAATATATAAACATTCCAAAGTGATTCTAAAGTTTTTCTAATCCTTAAAATTGCTAACTGAAAAGAACATAGGCTGTAACTAGTATACCCATCTCTGAGATCATACCACCAGTCTAACTCTTCAGTTCAGTTCAGTCACTCAGTCGTGTCCAACTCTTTGAGACCCCAAGGACTGCAGCATGTCAGGCCTCCCTGTCCATCACCAACTCCCGGAGTTTACTCAAACTCATGTGCATTGAGTCAGTGATGCCATCCAAGCATCTCATCCTCTGTTGTCTCCTTCTCCTCCGTCTTCAATCTTTCCCAGCATCAGGGTCTTTTCCAATGAGTCAGTTCTTCGTATCAGGTGGCCAAAGTATTGGAGTTTCAGCTTCAACATCAATCCTTCCAATGAATATTCAGGACTGATTTCCTTTAGGATGAAAATGCATACACAGGCCATGGCTAATGACTTTACAGAGCAAATACTTAGGAAAAGTTTTCCAGGAAAAAAAGTACATAAAAGTGAAGAAATTGGGAGATTCAGGACAGGGACCCCAAATAAGAAAGAATAGTAAGGTTCTTGGTTGCAGGAATTTGACTAAGAGGGGTCTCAGAGAAGAACTCACACTTGCCTCTTCCCAGTTTGCAGTTGGCAGCCTCTGAGCTGGCCCCAGTGCTCCCCGCCTCCTAGTATCCATGCCCTGTGTGAGTATGGGCTGGACCTGGGACTGGTTTCTACCAAGTAGGATCCAGCACCAGTAATGGGAGGTCACTTCTTGAATGGGGTTACAAAGAGATGGTGCCTTCCATCTTACGTTGCCCTCCCTCATCCCTCCCTCCCAGTCCTGCACATTCACTCTGAAGAAAATCAGCGGCCATGGTGTGAGCTGTCCTACAGACAGTCTCATTTGGCAAGGAACTCAGTCTTCCATCCAACACCCACTTGAGTGAGCTTGGAAGATCCACTCCTGGTTTAGCCTTGAGATAACTGCAGCACTGGCTGCCTTGATTTCAGCCTTATGAGAGACCTGGAGCCAAAGGCACTCAGCTCAGTCACGCCAGATTTCTAACCCACAGAAATGGGGAGATAATAAATGCTTGTTGTTGTAAGCCACCAAACTTTGGGATAACTTGTTACATAGCAATACATAACTAATATACATCAACTCCTATTTATAATACTAATACTTCCTTACTTTTAAAAACTCATATCCAGACTTTTGTGTGAGGTTGTCTGATCCCTTGGAATTGAAGCAGAGACCACTCTCTTAGGAACTAAGTACTTTTTCAGATATGCAAACTCAGGGAGCAAATCATTATCATCAAGAATTGGGCTATCACCCTTCCAGAAAGGCCAATTAAGCAGAATGTGGTGAAACTGATCTCAGGGTAGTCTTCCTAAAGCCAGAAACCAGAGTAGCCCAAGGATCAACCCATTCACTCATCTCATAACCAGTAGTGGAAACAAAATCATTTTATTCCTTAAACGTATAACTGTTTGTTCATTAATCTTTTCATTGCAGAGTTTTATAGGAAACTGTAAAGAACCAAGAACTGCCTATCTCCTCTGAATCACTAGAGATGCCTCCACATGAACAAAATTGATACTAAGCACTTACTCTGTGAAGGAATATAATTGCTTGGCTGCTATGAGACAACATTTTATTTCAGATTCTATTCATTGCTTACTCATTTCCCCAAACAATTTCCCTTTTGCTCAAACTTTCCTTAACAATAGAGCATTTTATTAGATAATGTTTACTAATAAACAGAAGGCATGGATAACTATTAAAAGAGACAAAGTATTCAATTAGAACAGCTTAATTACAATGTGACTTTGTATAGAGTTCTAGCTTGTAATTTTATCTGAGAGCAATGCTGTGTTTGTTCAAAATAAGAATAGCACATTTGATTCTTTTCAAATTTAACCAGATGAGTTGGACAACAGAAGGCTTGTACATGGATTCTTGCTCTCTAGGCCTTCACAAATAATGCTGGTGTTTTTTACGTTTTATTATGAGAAAATATATTAGAACTTCCACTTAAAACACGCTGCATGTGTGCATGTTCAGTACCATACAGGTCTTTGTGACCTCATGGCTATAGCCTGCCAGGATCCTCTGTCTGTGGAATTTCCTAGGCAAGAATACTGGAATGGGTTGCCATTTCCTCCTCCCGGGGATCTTCCCCACCCAGAGATCAAATCTTTTTTGTCTCCTGCATCTCCTGCATTGGCAGGTGGACTCTACCACTAAGCCCCTGGGAAGCCCCAAAACATGCACTGTCACCATGAAATTTTGTGTAAATGGTTCTCAAGTAGGGTAAAGATCAGAATTTGTCGTTGGAGGTCTGTTCCACATTCTATTTTCTACTCTTTCAATATACCAGTATAGCTAAAACTGAAGATAGACATTAATTCTTCTCCTTGAATCTTTTTTTGAACTCTTCTTTTTTAATGGATAGAATGTTTGGAAGACTCAATTTCTCACTCTCCCTACATCAATCCTAACTGAACCAGTAACATTATTAAATGATGGTTTTGTCCTGCTGGAAGACTGATTGAGATGCCTGCCACCATTTACAAAATTGCCATTAACCCATCTCTGGACAAATACTGAACAAATCACTAGCTTCCAAATATTGGCAGCTGTCAGAACAATGTGAAGACCTCACCTTTGCTTATCAATAGTAATTTAGGTCAGACCTTTCTTGACATTGTATTTTTCTTATTATATCTCACATCATTGATAAAGCATTATAGGTTATTTTCTTTGAAATCTTGTGCCTTAGTCAAAGAAGGAATAAATATTGTTTCATTCACACAAACTCTACTAAATTACCTACTACATTTATAGAAGTCTGTAAGGGAATGGCACCCCACTCTGGTATTCCTGCCTGGAAAATTCCATGGACAGAGGAGCTTGGTGAACCACGGTTCAGGGGATCGCAAAGAGTCAGACATGATGAGGACACATACAAACACACATACACAACAGTTCAGGTAAAGTGAGTTGGCAGTAATCTGGAAACTTACCAGGAAAAGATCTGGACTAGAGAGATATTTGAAACCAAACTGAGTCCTTAGTTCTAAGTTATGTGTTTTCTTCAATTCAGTGCTGTAACTGCCTCCCGTGAGATGGCCTTATCTTCAAATAATAGGTTTTCACCTTACTCTCTGTTTTCCAGATTAGCTCCAGAGAGATCAGTCTAAAATACATATATTTTCTTACTTCTCTGCTTGTAATTGTTCAAGGCATCTCAATACCTTCGGATAAGCCTGACGCTCCTTAGAATGATATATAATGCTTTGACTTACTTGGATTGCCTGAATTCTACTGCTTAGGTCACTGTTTAACAACTGTACCTTAATGACCCAGCCCAACACCTTCTTCTTGCCTAGAAAATCCCATGGATGGAGGAGCCTGGTAGGCTGCAGTCCGTGGGGTCACTAAGGGTCGGACACAACTGAGCGACTTCACTTTCACTTTTCACTTTCACACATTGGAGAAGGAAATGGCAACCCACTCCAGTGTTCTTGCCTGGAGAATCCCAGGGATGGGGGAGCCTGGTGGTCTTCCATCTATGGGGTCACACAGAGTCGGACGCGACTGAAGTGACTTAGCAGTAGCAGCAACACCTTCTTCAGATCTCAGCTCAGGTCAATTTCACCTAGGAACACCTTCAGTCTTCCTATTCTGGACATTCTAACAAACAAGTAAGTGTTTGTGACTGGGATTGAGTGCAGAGGGTACCCTCCTGCTCCTTGAGTCATTTCTCAGTCACAGTTGATGGGAAACCTCCTAAGAAGCCTTTCCTACTTCCTCCCTTCCAAAGAACTGACTCCTCCTGTCTTGGTACTCCCTCTATGCTCTTCATACGCTTACACATTTTAAAATTATGAGATATGCAGAAGAGTGTATGGGCTTCCCAGGTGGTGCAGTGGTAAAGAATCCACCTGCCAATCCAGGAGACGCAGGTTTGATCCCTGGGTAGAAAGATCCCCTTGAGGAGGAAATGGCAACCCACCCCAGTATTCTTGCCTAGGAAATCCCATGGACAAAGGAGCCTGGCAGGCTACACTCCATGGGGTTGCAAAGAGTTGGACATGACTGAGTGACTAAGCACAGCACACACAGAAGAGTATATAAAACATTGTACAGTTTACTAAATTATAACAAACTGTACAGTTTAACAAATTACAGTAGAATAGACCCCTGTGTAACACTCATCAAGATCAAATGACTGAACACCATCAGTAACAGAGGATGCTGCTGTCACCAACAAAGCCCATTAATAATGACTGGAAAATAAAAATAGAATCTGGGTAATAAAATAAAATTTAACCTTTTTTGTTCTTTTCCACTGTGCTTTGTCTAGTTTTAGGGGCTCATGGGGGCCACATGCAGGGGCCTTGCACCCAGTACTTCAGAGCAGAGTTAGTAGTGCAGACACCCAGCTCGGAGGACACTTGCAAAAGCTCCTGGTGTGACACCACTATTCAAGATGGTGGCAGCAGTAGGTTGTTTGCAGGGTCTTTGCAACCGAGCACTGTGATCTGGGACCCCAAGCACCCCTCCGTGTGGTCCTGTGAGAACTCCACCCTCTCTCCTCCCCACTGATGAGAACCTTATAAAGCAGCCTCGTCCACCGTCAGCTGGGAAGAGCAGCTCACCCCTCTCCATTCTTTCATCAGAGAGCAAAGCTTTCCTTTGCTTGGTCTCATTCTTTTGGCTCAAGCAACACCACACTGGGCAGAAGGACACTTGTGGAGGACCAAGGAGGGTAACTCCCCATCATATTTCTCCCCGATCTCAAACTCTTGCCTTCCCTAGGGTAATCACTATCCTGACTATTTTGATCATTTGTCCCTGCTTTGTTTCATTGCTTTACCACATAAGCAGAAATCCTTAATCTATGTGGGTCACTTTTGTCTGTTTTTATCATATTTCTTTTGTTAATGTGATGTTGCAGACAGCTGTAGTTTTAAAATTTTCACTACTAACTGTCAGTCCATTACATGAACAAACAGTTTGTTCATTTTAGAAGATGTAGACGTGTGTTTGGGCAGGATCCTGTTTGAGCATATTACAAGCAACATTGCACATTCCTGTCAAGCATACCATAGTGCATGTAAGTATGCATTTCAATAATAGAACATATCTCTCTGACAGAGGGCTTTCTGGATATGCATATCTACACATCACTGAATAATGCCAAAGCATTTTCTAAAATGTTTGGGCCAATGTTTACTGCTACCAGTTTTTGAAAATTTTTATTACTTCATGTTCTTGCCTTGGAATTATCCTACTTTTAAATTTTTCCCAATCTAGGGGGTAAGCAATGGTTTCTCATAGAGGTTTTAAAGGGCTTTTTCTGATTCTTAGTGAGGTTGAACACCATTTTAAATGTACATTGGTCACTTACATTTCCTTATCTGTGAAATCTCTTACCCATTTTTCTGTTGAATTGGCAGTATTGCTTTTTTTCTTAAATGATTTGTAACAACTCTATGTATTCTGTATATTTTGGTTAAAATTGTTGCAAATATGTTCTCCCATCCCTGTGGTTACCTTTTACTATCTTAACAGTGTATGTCAATGAACAGAACTTAATTTTAATGAAATCACCTTTATCAGTCTTCTTTTAGTTAATGCCTTTTGCACCCTGTTTACAAAATCATTTCCTATCTAGTGTCACAAAGATATTCTCATTATTTAGTACCAGTTTAATTTTTTTGATATGTAAGTCTGTAATCCACCTGGAATTGATTTTTGTGTTACGTGTGACAGGGGGTTCAATTTCTTTTTTCTACAATAAAGGTTGTCCAACTGTCCCAGCATCATTAGTTGTCCCAGCACCATACTAATATTTCTTCCACTGCTCCCCAGTGTTACTTGGCCATAAATAAAGTGTGTGTGTGTACACATATATATAGAATACATAGAAGAATAGAGTGTCTAAGAATGGAAATATATGTACACAATTGGAGTTGGAAATGGAAACCCACTCCAGTATTCATGCCTGGAAAATTCCATGGACAGGGGAGCCTGGAGGGCTACAGATCATGGGGGTCGCAAAGAGTTGGACAAGACTGAGCAACCGAGTAGACTTGCATGTGTGAATAAGTATAAATATACATATATATATATATAGTTCCATTCTTAGACATGCTATTCTTTTAGTTTTCCTATCTGTCTGTCCTTGTGTTAATACCACAGAGTATAAATTTATGTAAACATATTAACTTGGCTATTTTCTTTAGTCTTTGTAGTTCCATATAAATTTTAGATTCAGCTTTTCACATTACACACACACACACACACACACACACACACACACATACACACACACACACACACTTTTTTTTACTGGATTCTAATTAAATCCATAGATGAGTTTACAGAAAAGACATTTTGGCAAATTTGAATCTTCTAGTCTATAATCAATTTCTATTTCTCTATATTAGTCTTTTTACTTTATCTTAATAAAGTTTTATAGTTTTCTTTGTAAATTTATTTCTAGGTGTTTGGTATCTTAATCCTACAGTGTCTTATTTAAACTTCAATTTCTGCTTGTTGCTAGTATATACAATTACTTTTGCATTTTAGGTTTCAAGAGTTATCGCTAAGCTTATTAATTCTAATCATTGATCCATAGATTTTCTTAAATTTTCTACACACAATATTATTGTACCATTAATTCACATTTGGTTTTTTATTTTAAATGCATATGTCTTATTTGATTTTCTACTATACTGTATTGCATACTGCAGGATATGGGATAATGTCCTGTTTTTTAATTCCTGATCATTATTATTCATATTTCATCATTTTTCTTGATCAGTCTTGGAAAAATAAAAAGCTAGACAAAAAAATAGAATTGAATTTCTATACTTAATTTGATTAAAAGTATCTAGTAAACACCTGTAGCACATGATGTTTAATGGGTTTGGTAGAGCTCTACTGTGTACTTCCAATTTCTGCCATGGTCTCACTTGTGTATGTGAGACACGTGCCATAAACTCTAACACATTGTTAAAGCTGAGGGACAACCAGAAATTTCTCTTTTTCCAAGTCTTTCTCATAAACAGAAGAATTAACATTTTCCTTCCTTTCAAGGAAAGCACACAGGAGCTTACTGGTAATACAATTGCATTCAAACAGGAATGCCACTCCCCTTGACAACAGTCTGGTCCAGCTAATTAGGCCAAACCTTGTGCCTATGATATGCATAAAACCATAGGCTGCCCATAGGCAGAGTCAGTGGAAAATGGAAAACTCTAGGCTGCATCTACGTGAAGTATACCTGAAAATAGATGAGCACTCTTGTCGTGTGGCATAAGGAGAGTAGTATGAACACACTTGCTACAGTGGTCTTTGTCATTATCTCCATGTGAATTATAAATGTATAGCTGTTTGTTCTATTTTTTTCATCACTTGTCAACAATAAACCCTGTTAGCAGTAATGAGTTCAAATGTGTCTGACAGTGTGTTTAATGAAAAAATGAGTGCTACATATTTATCTCTGAGAAAGTTAAGGATACCCATGTAACATGCAAAACTTGTCAACATTTACCAATAACTATGAAGGTCACAGGGATATCACTGACTACATTCCAAGACACAAATCTGCTAAAGAATTCTCAGCTTCTGTTTCAAAAATAACTAAGATTCAGTGGGAAAATAATGACTCAACATGTGCTGCTGAAGAAAGTGCATTTACACAAGACTCTGTGAAGCTTATCTTTTCATTTAGAGCAAATGCCTGTTCTTCTAAACAAATCTTACTCATTTGGATTCCATTCTTTTTTATGCAGAAAGAGTGAAGCAATGACTGTGAACAAGTTGGCTCCATTAGCAGCAGCAGAACTTTGCAAACTGTTAAATGGTACAAGTTTACAGGACTATTTCCAGATTTTTAAAGAGAAGAAAAGTTAAGTCCAATAAAGATTTTATTTTCTCATCCAGTTCAAGAAATTAGAGTATTATGTTGCAGGAGAATGATCTGACTTATCATGAATGCTACAGTAAATTCTGTTTAAAATTAATGATGATTAAAGTATTTGTTTTGTGGTGGTAATACAAACACAAATTTTGGTGTAACATAGAATCGTGGCATAAAACGACCTTATAAAATTAAGAGATATGCAGAGATTTTCATGTGCGTGTGTTTATACATATATATTAGGAAACTTGGCCTTCACTCTGATATGTGAATTTCTTTTTACTTGTCATCCTTAGGATTGTGATATTTGAATCTGTATATTTCATAAGCTACAGAAAATTCTCAGACATTATCTTTTCAGATATTCCATCTTTCTTTCTTTCCATCTTTCCATCTACATCCTCTTTCTTTCCACTCCTTGGATTCCACTTAGGGCAGCACTTCGTACTGAATTCTCTATTTCTGCTACCCTTCTTTCAATATTTTCCATAAATCAACTTTCTCTACTTAATTGTGATTAATTTTTCCATCATATCATTCAGTTCACTAAATTTCTATCGGTTTTATCTAATTTACTATTAAACTCATTCGTTGTGTTCACTTCAATTGTTGAAGTGAGTTCTAAAATTTATAGTTTACTGTGTTCTGTTATTCTGCATAATTTTCAGTTACCTGCCATGATTATATATTTGTGTTTATTTTCTCAGAACCATAGTAACCATAGTTTCATAGTTTGTGCCTGATAATTTCAGTATCTACAGTCCTTGTGCATCTGCTTCTATTAACTGTGGCTTCTGACATAAAAGAGTTTTTGTTCTTTGCATTTAGATGTTTTTATTGATTCAGTTCAGTTCAGTCGCTCAGTCATGTCCAACTCTTTGCAACCCCCAAATCACAGCACACCAGGCCTCCCTGTCCATCACCAACTCCCAGAGTTCACTCATGTCCATTGAGTCGGTGATGCCATCCAGCCATCTCATTCTCTGTCGTCCCCTTCTCCTCCTGCCCCCAATCCTTCCCAGCATCAGAGACTTTTCCAGTGAGTCAACACTTCGTGTGAGGTGGCCAAAGTATTGGAGTTTCAGCTTTAGCATCAGTCCTTCCAATGAACCCCAGGACTGATCTCCTTTAGAATGGACTGGTTGGATCTCCTTGCAGTCCAAGGGACTCTCAAGAGTCCTCCAACACCACAGTTCAAAAGCGTCAATTCTTCGGCGATCAGCTTTCTTCACAGTCCAACTCTCACATCCATACATGACCACGAGAAAAACCATAGCCTTGACTAGACGGACCCTTGTTGGCAAAGTAATGTCTCTGTTTTTTAATATGCTATCTAGGTTGGTCATAACTTTCCTTCCAAGGAGCAAGTGCCTTTTAATTTCATGGCTGCAATCAGAATCTGAAGTGATTTTGGAGCCCAAAATTATAAAGTCTGACACTGTTTCCACTGTTTACCCATCTACTTCCCATGAAGTGATGGGACCAGATGTCATGATCTTTGTTTTCTGAATGTTGAGCTTCAAGCCAACCTTTTCACTCTCCTCTTTCACTTTCATCAAGAGGCTTCTTAGTTCTTCTTCACTTTCTGCCATAAGGGTGGTGTCATCTGCATATCTGTGGTTATTGATATTTCTCCCAGCAATCTTGATTCCAGCTTGTGCTTCTTCCAGCCCAGCGTTCCTCATGATGTACTCTGCATAGAAGTTAAATAAGCAGGGTGACAATATATAGCCTTGACGTACTCCTTTTCCTATTTGGAACCAGTCTGTTGTTCCATGTACAGTTCTGACTGTTGCTTCCTGACCTATTTATTATTAAATAGTAAATATTAATAATAACATTTATATCATTATAATGTTAATATTGTATTATTTATATGATATCACTATCATATATTATAATATTTATATTATTTAATAATTATTTATTAATATTATTAATAATAAAAATAAAATGTTATTGTTTATTGTGAAATATGTCATTTGAAAATTATTAGTATTACCCATTTATTATCTTCCAAATAGGATTTTGAACTGTGATGTTGGAGAAGACTCTTGAGAGTCCCTTGCACTGCAAGAGATCAAACTAGTCAATCTTGAAGGAAATCAATCCTGAATATACATTGGAAGGACTGATCTTGAAGCTGAAGCTCCAATACTTTGGCCACCTGATGCGAAGAGCCAACTCACTAGAAAAGACCCTGATGCTGGGAAAGAATGAAGTTAGGAGGAGAAAGGGATGACAGAGGATGAGATGGTTGGATGGCATCACTGACTCAATGGACATGAGTTTGAGCAAGCTCCAGGAGATGGTGAAGGTCAGGGAAGCCTGGCATGCTGCAGTCCATGGGGTCACAAAGAGTCAGACATGACTGAGCAACTGAACAACAACAAAACAAATAGGATTTTATAATGCTTTTGCCAAGCACCTGGGGAAACCAGCAATACAAGATCATTTTAATCCAAGTTCAGAGTTTGAGATTTTACACAGACACACAGACACAGACACATACACACATACACATATTTTTCAGCTTTGAAAACGAAGGAAATCTTTCCATTTACATCAACATGGGTAAAACTGGAGAACAAGTCAGTGACATAGAGAAAATAGGATCATAATTATATGTGGAACCTTAAAAAAGGAGTTGAATTCATTGGAACAGAGAGTAGTCTATAAGTTAATAAAGACTGGATCAGGGTGGGGGAGGAGAAATAAGGGAGATAGCAGTCAAAAGGTACAAAGTTGCCACTATTTAGTATGAACAAGTCTAAAGACTAACGTACAGTGTGATGACTATAGTTAATGATACTGTATTGAATATTGAAACCATGATAAGAGTATATTCCAGGTGTTCTCATCACACACACACAAAAATAAGTGTCTGAGGAGTAGCATGCTGATCAGCTTGACTACAATAGTCATTTCACTGTGCGCTCATTCAGTTGAGTCTGACTCTTTGCGACCCTGAGGACTGTAGCCCACCAGGCTCCTATGTCCATTGGATTTTTGCAGCAAGAATATTGGAGTGGGGAGCCACTTCCTCCTCCAGAGGATCTTTCCAACCTAGGGGTCAAACCTGCATCTCTTGTGCCTCTTGCACTGCAGGTGGATTCTTTACCACTAGTGCCACCTGGGAAGCCCCATTTCACTATATACGTGTGTATATCAAATCATGATACTGTACATTTTAAATATACACAATTTTGTTTAAAACTGTATTTTAAAATTATTAAGGCTTATGAGTCTGGAAAGAATGTTGGCTCCTTCCCAGGAGACCCATCAGCAGGGCTCTGTGTGAATCTTATGATTCGTCTCCTCTCTCTCATCATCACACAGAATCTTTATCCATCTGGATATTAGAAAAAAAGCCTCTGAGTCACAGTATATTCTTCAAAATCTATTACTTAGGGCATAAATTCCACCCACTCATATCAAAACTAAGGCTTCTGATGCTCAAATTACAGGTTCTTGCAACTCATAAGCCAAGAACTTCAGTCTTGTTGTAGAGCTATCTTTAAAACCCTTCCCGGAGCTAATGAATGACCGTGAATAAATTTAAGAAGGTCAAGAGTTCAAGATAAGAAAAGATAGGGAAACAGACATGTGGAAGCAGTTAACCTGTTTACTGAAATATGTTAAGCTTGTAGTTTTCAGTCTGTGTTCTACATAACTCTAAGACATAATAATGATGCCATAAACATGCTTTTTAAATTGCCACATGATCCACTGATATAAACAGTGTGTATTACTTATTAATAGAAACAAACTACACCGAAATCTGCTTTTGTGTTGTTAGGATGAACAGTCTCCAGCCACTGAGCCACTGAAACCTCCCAGGAAGCAAATTGTTGGAGGCCTGTCAAGTCCTCTCTGAGAATCTCCAGAGCTTTCTCCAGGGACAGAGCTTTCCCCTGGGGAGCTGTTCAGTTGGGAGCACCGAGGAGATCGTGCAAAGGGCACAGGAAGGACCACAGAACTGTTCTAGTTGTGAAAAGCAATAAAGTTCCACAATTTCTCAAAGATGGTTTCTTACATGTTAACAAAATAAAAGGAGCAGGGAGTAGAAATCCCTGTTTCTCAGAATTATTTGAGAATCAATGACCTAATACGTGCAGTAGAACATACCACAGTGCTGTCCACAAAGTGTTTAATGAGTGTCAGTCACCTGTCCTTGTCTTTCTTCTAACAAGTCTCCAAGGCTCATAGAAAGGACTATTCCAGCTCATACTGAATTATAGTTTCTACAGAAGCTACTCTATCTACACCCACATATGTGGGGCTATGAAAAAGGTAATTTTTGCACTTCTGTTTGATGCCCTCAAGTGCCTCTTTTCAGCTTCTCCTCACCTACCGCTGCCTTCTAATCTGGCAGTACCTTACAGACTTCGGATGAGCTTGGACTCAAAAACAACTGACTTCTGCTACTGACAGTCCATTACAGGAAACATTTTGATAGAGGCTAACAGAGAGGCTGGCAGCATAATGGAGAATCTAGCGCAAGACTTAAAATGCTGCAGTTATCCATCAGTCACGCAAGACAGCATGTCATGCATAAGAAACAGCTGCTTTATTAGCTTGATGGAGCAGCCTGCAAATATGAAATGAAAGGATGCAGTCACAGACTAGTCGCAGGAAAACATGCCGTTGTGGGCCAAATCATGGGTGCCGTTGACAGTAATGCCAGAGATCAGTTCTGACCAGCACACATTCCCTCATCAGGAAACCTCTGGGAGATTACAAAGCACAGGAGCCAGCCAGCCCCACAGGAGTGACAACCAGCATCCAGACTGAACTCCTCTGTCGGTTGGTAAATATCTACTTTCCTCCATGCGGGGATGTTACTAAATAAATATGTATCATGAATAAAAATAAACTATCGGAAGCCTATTTCTCATGTTAAATTACTAAAGATATTTGAGGATTTGTTTCATGGCTTTAATCCAGGCATATTTGCCCCTCATCTGTTTCTGAAACACACACATTCCTGTTTGTGACATTACCTATCTTAGGAGGATTTGTTTACACAGGTTGAGAACTGGGAATTGGTTAGCCAGCAAGTCAAAATGAGCAGATAGCATAAACTTCATAAAATAGTATAAAACTCATAAGGCAGAAGAGAATGCAGGGAAGAGCCAAAAAGTTCAAGACTCCTCACCTTCTGAGCATCAACACATTTCCTGAAAGGCAGTCAAAAATGCACCATCCATACTGGTTTGAGAGTAGTAATTCCACATTCCAGCTAATAGAACATGAGTTCTATCAATTTTCTAATGCCGCTCATAACATTATTTTGACCTTTCCTTTTCCAATTACATTACTTACATGATTTCATTTTGTCCTATATAATGACTTTCTGATCCATAAGGATATCACAGAATAACATACTGCTGAAATCATCAAATTACTGAGCATGTGCCTCAGATGATGTCCAGCCAAATTAAAATTGAACATTTCAAGGCAAAAAAAAAAAAAACTTGCTCAATGAGCTAAGTATTTCCCATCTTAAAATTCTTTAAGATAGTATTTCAAGTCAATTTTTATGTCCTTGTGCAATCCAAATAATTTCCACAATTTCCTATTTCACTTTCCCAGTATTCATACAACATTAGATGTAACATTTACAAGAATCTACCACAACCAGTTAAGGCTGGCTCTATAGACAGTGACCATATTTTCTGAACCAAAATAGGACACGTGGGCTGACAGCAGGGCAGAGCTCTTTATATCCAACCTATATCATTGAGTTAGTCCCTCCATCAGATGAGTCCTCAAAACTACCACTGAGGTTATCTTGAGAAAACTGAAATTTGATCAAGCCACTCCCATATTTTAAACCCTTTAAAATCTCTTCTTATAGGATAAAATCCAACTTTTTGTTGGGAAAACGAAGCTCCAAATAGCCTGGCTCGAGCTGTTCTCTTTCACCACTGCACCTTTAATCCAGCCATTCTGAACTTCTCACTGTGCCTTACCACAGTCTTTCCTAGATTCCATATTTTTACACCTTTACCTTTTCTCTGGAAATATTCTTCCTTAACCCACACAGATAAGCACATAAGCACATCTACTTATACTTCAAGACAAATTCTTAGTTTTTTTAAAAACAGTTTATGCATCTGTGCCTCTATCAAAGCATTCACCACATTTTATATCAACTTATCTATTTGTATATTTAGGGCCTCTTCTAAGCTAGAGATCGCTATGGTTTTAAATAAACTGTATTAAGAAATAACTAAGATATAACTGTCTTCTGGACTCTGGAGTCTGCTTTCTCCTCGTTCTCATTAGGTGGGTTCTATCATGATCAAGACAACCACTTGGGGGAGATGTTGTAAAGAAGTTGCCAGCATAAGGTGGGTGAGGGGATAGACTAGTGACCTATAATGACTCTAACAACGTTAAATATCCGTAATAATTCTTCCAAACCTAAGATGATGGGTGCAGCAACAGAAATAATTCGCATCAAAACAGTCTAGTTGTTTAATCAATAACCAGCAGTTGTAAACCAGGGATTCCATCAAGTTCTATTGTGTGGGAAGGCAGCATGCTTACAACTGTTCATTAGGCCGAAACCCCACATTAGATACAGCTTGGGTTTAATAGCTGGGAATTTCCTATCTCTAGAAAGCTAATTAAAAGACTACCACTCCCCTTTCCGTTGGTTACTAAAGCAATTTATGAAGTGTACCTATTGGAGGAGTGTGAGAAGTTAGAGAGGATTAATTTAGATAGGTGTTAACTCCAAAGAAGAGGAACAATAATAACAAAAAGGCTTTCTTTCCTTTACACAGAAGTTCTCTTTGAACACAAAAACTCTAGGCAAAATGCTTGGCCCAAATAATTAGAATCCTGCTGACAATCAGAGTCAACGGCGGACTGATGTCATGCCAAAGGACACGCATTGTGGGCCTTTAACGTAGAGTTCTAGGGCTAATTAGACAGAAAAATTACTCCATGCCACATCCAGTTCCGGAATCTGCATTTCAGCTGCAGAAGGTGATAACAGTAATGTGTGGTGTCACATCTTCAGTCTCAGTCTAAGACAAGAACAAAATACTTTTAAAAGAATTCCTGAAGAACAGAAGGGAATTCAGCCTTACCTGCCTCTATTCATAAACGTTAAAAGAAATACAACAACAACAGACAAAAGGGTTGCCTACAACGAGCAAATCTTTCTTATTCTCAGGTTTCATCCACCTGATTTGCAAGTTAGTCTTTCCCCTCTCCTCCTGGCAGTAAAACAATAAAAAACCTAAACCTCCTCTAGTCAGTTTCCAGTATGATGCAATACAATGCCAGTCTTCAGCCTGGATGGGAGAGGAGTTTGGTGGAGAAAGGCTACATGTATATGTATAGCTGAATCCCTTCGCTGTTCATCTGAAACTATCACAATATTATCAATCGACTATACCCCAATGCAAAATAAAAAGGGTTATTTTGGTAATTATTTACTTTAATTGGAGGCTAATTACTTTACAATATTGTAGTGGTTTTTGCCATACATTCACATGAATCAGCCATGTGTGTACATGTGATCCCCATCCTGACCTTCCCTCCCACCTCCCTCCCCATCCCATCCGTCAGGGTCATCCCAGTGCACCGGCCCTGAGCACCCTGTCTCATGCACCGAACCGGGACTGGTGGTCTATTTCACATATGGTAATATACATGTTTCAATGCAATTCTCTCAAATCATCCCACACTTGCCTTCTACCACAGAGCCCAAAAGTCTGTTCTTTACATAAATAAAAAGTTTAAAAAAAAAAGAAATAAAGAGCCAGCCTTTGTTCCCAGAGCCTCAGATCCCACACCAGGCTGGGGAACCCCATGTGTACTCTCCAATGTCCATTGCTGGAACTTGGGAATGGTACCTTCAGTTGACATGAGCCTTGTCCAGAGTCTGAGGCCAGTTCTGTCCTGGGTGTCACTCATTTCCCCTTGGGGATTCTGATCCTATTTTGCTTCAAGCCCCAGTTTCCTATTAATGTTACGACTTGAACTGAGATTCTGTCCCACATCTCCCTTCTCAGGAGCCTCCATGCCACCACAGGGATGCTAACAGTTTTTTTCAGAAGCAGTCGTCTAAATCAAACCTAGGTCATCAAAAAGCCACAGCTAAGAGATAATCAAAGAAGTTTCTAGGAAAAGGGTAGAATCAAAAGCATTGATCAGAGACAACATCTGATGAAAATTCTTCATCATTTCTAGACAGTCAAAATTATCAAAATAACAGAGTCATTACAAAGCTGCTCTTTCCTCATCAGTACATTATCTGAAGAAAATAACGGACCTTCTTCCTAAAGCATTCATTAAGCTCTGGAGTTCAGTTCTTCAAAAGTTCCACAGTCCGTCTTTTCTAGTTGCCTCTTTCAGGAATCACTGAAAGTCATCTAATGCTGATGTATGAACCAAATGAAAGTTATTCTGAGACAAATGTTATTCAGGCCAGATTATTTTAATGTCAAATAGGTTAATAGTAGCTTTTTAAAAATGCAAAAGTGGAAAACACATAGAGTAAGTTTAAGCAACCCTTTATCAAATAAACAATGAGTTTTGGCCCATTTTTCTGCTGAAAGAATAGAAGTCAAGTGACATATACAGAGAAAGCACCAGAGACCATAGCGGCATTTGAATCTCATACCCAGACTGTTTCACTTCCTGCTTGCAATGACCATTCTGCCTGCCTTTATCCTAATGAGAAAAGCCAAAATAAAACTTCAAAATCAGATATTAAAACACAAGATTATTTATAGATGCCCAATGTTTCCAGTGGTCATGTATGGATGTGAGAGTTGGACTGTGAAGAAAACTGAGCGCCAAAAAACTGATGCTTTTGAACTGTGGTGTTGGAGAAGACTCTTGAGAGTCCCTTGGACTGCAAGGAGATCCAACCAGTCCATTCTAAAGGAGATCAGTCCTGGGTGTTCATTGGAAGGACTGGTGCTAAAGCTGAAACTCCAATACTTTGGCCACCTCATGCGAAGAGTTGACTCACTGGAAAAGACTCTGATGCTTGGAGGGATTGGGGGCGGGAGGAGAAGGGGGCGACAGAGAGTGAGATGGCTTGATGGCATCACTGACTCGATGGACATGAGTTTGAGTGAACTCTGGGAGTTGGTGATGGACAGGGAGACCTGGCGTGCTGTGATTCATGGGGTCGCAAAGAGTCAGACACGACTGAGCAACTGAACTGAACTGAACTGAATGTCTTATGACATGTTTTATGAGATTTGATCTAGTTCTGCATGACTAGGAAAATTAAGCATGCAGCATCTTCTTCAACCTACTTCTCTCATATCTGGAGTGCTTTGCTGCAACTCAGCACATGTGCTTTTCCTTTGGTGCAGAAGCAGAAAGATAGATGGCACAACCTGAAAAGCAAAAGAAGTGAGGGCCTAAGCCTGTGGAGGCAGTTTAATCATCTGCAAGCAGTTTATCATTCAACATAATAACACAGGGCCTTAAAAATTCCAGTCTGACACTCTCATTTGTCCTGTGATAGAGCGCTCACTGCATGGGAATTTAATATCCCAAATGCACTCAAACTTATCTGTGCACAGAGCTTGCCTATCATCTGTAAGCTGGAAGTCACAGTGCAGCCCACTTCACTGACAGACACGACCAGTCTGTTTCCCACAGGAAGGTTCTCAACCCTGGTTAGCACCTAAGACATACTTGGAGACCCAGGCCCCACATCAGAATGCCCAGGACCAGGGCCTGGGAATTTTTCTCAAAGCTATGCAGTGATTCTGTCACAGAGCTGCATCAAGAATCACAAGGATGCAGTGCTAACCTTTCAATGTCATGGCTACCTCATTGTTTTGAAATTTGGTCCAGGGGCTGGGAGTATTCCACCTTCCAGAAAATGAAGGCAGCCTCTTTTGTGGAAGATACATAATAGTTTTCCCTGTGGGTGATCGGCCCACAGGGAAGCTTTCTGATGGGTTGTAAATCTCCCTCTTCATAGAGACAAGCCAATCTCCTGGCTGTTCTGTTCCTGATTAGTCTGGAACAAAATCTCTTGTTCCAGGCAAAGTAGGAGTTATTATCATCATTTTATAAATAAAGAAATGGAAAATCTGAGAGGTAGAAAGACTTGCATACTTTCATAGTACAAACTAAAAAGTGGCTGCTTCAAAACAAGGATTAAGATTTTCTACTTCCAAGCTCTTTTCTGATTTTAAATTGTATTTTCTATTAGGTTAAGTTCACATGTGAATCAAATCTCAGGGTTAGAAAAGCAGGATGTCCTCTTTAAAAAAAAATAAAAATCAGTTTATTTTAGAAAAGAGGTTCTCAAAGTTTGGTTTCTGAATGAGTAGCTTGAGAATCACTTAGGGATTTGTTAGAAATGCAAATTTTCAGCCCTCACCCAGAAAATCAGGATCTCTGGTTGTGGGCCAGCCCTCCAGGCAATTCTGAACATTTAAGAACCACTGTTTTAGACAAAAGCCAAGCTATAAATCCTTTCCCCAAAATCTCGTTGAAATAGAACCTCATAAAAATATATTTTTTTAAATACTCAAAGGTAAAGTCAGAAAGAAATAATAGTTTGGGGAAAGTAAACCAGCTTGATTGCCAGACGTGGAGTATTCTTGGCTGGAAGATAATCATTGGACAATTGTGGGAAATCATCACCAAATGTTTTTCTCTCTTGAGAAGAGAAGACATTTAAGTAAAAGTTAAGAGCAGCAGGCAGAAACATATATTTTAGTAAATATATTTCATTTTTGAAATAAAATATATTGAGTAAAGAAAAAATTGTCTTGTAAGGAAGGTTGTTGCTGTTCACTGGCTCAGGAGTGTCCAACTCTTTGCAATCCCATGGACTGCAACACACCAGGCTTCCCTGTCCTTCACCATCTCCTGGAGTTTGCTCAAACTCATATCCATTGATTCAGTGATGCCATTCAACCATCTTGTACTCTCTGGCCCCCTTCTTCTTTTGCCCTCAATCTTTCCCATCATCAGGGTGTTTTTCAGTGAGTTGCCTCTTCACATCAGGTGGCCAAAATATAGGAGTTTCCGCTTCAACATCAGTCCTTCCAATGAATATTCAGGGTTGATTTCCTTTAGGATTAAGAGGTTTGATCTCTCTGTTGTCCAAGGGACTCTTAAGAATCTTCTCCAGGTACTAGAGCTTAATTAGGCCCTCAAACTAACAGAACAAATGGAAAAAAGACCCTTAGGAGAGAGAAGGATAAGTTTATCAAATCTGTTTTCTTTTCCACTTGATTATACAGCCCAGCCTCCCTGGTAGTAGACTGTGGCCCCAGGATTGTCTTCTGACTGTAAGTAGGAGATATATATGCTAAAAAAACTGTTATAATGCTCGCTCTTCTCCCTTTTTGCACTGACCAGCTAGAAGCAGAGGATTCAGCAAAGACCTCTATGGCTTTAAGGGACAGTGGATCCACAAGCCAGAAGGACCCAGAGTTCATAAATCATCCTGCTGCTGCTGCTAAGTCGCTTCAGTCGTGCCCAACTCTGTGTGACCCCATAAACAGCAGCCCACCAGGCTCCCCCGTCCCTGGGATTATCCAGGCAAGAACTTTGGAGTGGGTTGCCATTTCTTTCTCCAATGCATCCTAGGGAATGCCAACTACTATACGCCTACACAAAAACACTATAAAAATGAGACAAATCCCACTGGGCTAAGCCCGTAAAGTTTAAGGGTTATTACAGATAATACCTAACATATGTAATCTAAGTCTTTGCCAGAGTGATTAACACATATGCATATTTAGCCAAAGCAGCAATGTTTCACACCGGGTTCTAAAGCCTGAACCTCAAATGGATATAGAGCAGTACCTACGGAATTCCCTGTAGATAGAAGAGTGCTCCAGGAAGTATCAGCCAAACACACCAGCACCTTGTTTCCTGTTATCCCTCCCAGATAACACAGGGTCTACTATTCCTCTTCACCAGATGACCCTTTCTGGAATTTGCCATTATATCCACACAATGTTCAGAAGACAGAGAGGTGATCTATTTAGTCTGTATTTTAAGTCTAACACTAATAATTGACCAGAAAGATGGATGGATACATTTTCAGAAATCTCCACTCCTCTCCTCAATCCCACATTTTGTTATGACTTCCCCGTTTTCCCTTAAATGGGCTTCCCCTGTGGCTCAGTTGGTAAAGAATTCGCCTGCAATGTGGGAGAGCTAGGTTTAACCCCAGGGTTGGGAAGATCCCCTGGAAAGGGGAAAGGCTACCCACTCCAGTATTCTGGCCTGGAGAATTCCATGGAATGTATAGTCCACGGGGTCACAAAGAGTCAGACATGACTGAGCAGCTTTCACTTTCACTTTTCACTTTTATTTTCCCTTAATGCCCTATATATTGAAGATTTCATATCTTTTGTTCAATATTCATTCATTGATTTTAAAAGTATTTGTTTAATGGGAGATATAGACAAGATATTTTTTAGTCTGTACTCAGCTTCTGACATGGATGAATCTTCCCTTGGATTCTATGACAAAACTGTCTCTAGGTTTATGCCTCTTGTTTGGAACTTCCTCCTCTACCTGCTCTGCATGATCATTCTTTTGTATCCAGTAATTAAATGATATTAAATGATGGAACTTCCTCAAGTCTATGTCTTAGCCTTTCTGTCTCCAATTTCTATATTCAGGCTATTATATCAACATCAACAACTTCTATTTTCACCTATTTAGATATGTCTCTCAAGGACTTACCTGGAGGTCCAGGGGTTAAGACTGTGGCCCCACTGTAGGGGGCCTGGATTCAATCCCTGGTCAGAGATCTAGATCCCACATGCCACAACTAACACCAGGTACATCCAAATAAATAAATATTACACATGACCCTCAAATCTGTGAGTATTTCTCTGGTACAGATTTTCTTTGGTGTTCCAGACTCACATAACCCATTGCTTACTAAATGCATCTACTTGGATGTCTCAAAGGCATTTTAAAGAACATAACACACAGTTGAATTCATTGTTTCCAGTCTCATACCCCTCCTTCATGGTCTTCTTATTGGGACCATTATCAGTGAATGACACAAGCTTCCATTCTGATAAGCAAATAAGAAGCTTAAGAATCATCCTGAACACCTTCCTCTCTCTTGCCCTGATAGCTACCACGAAACCACATCTTACTGACTTAACTTAGAGAATAGCGCCTGAATCTTTTTGCACTGCATCTCTTCTACAGTATCCCAACCCAGAGCCCACATCTCTTGTCTGAATGACGGCATTGCTTTCCTATGTAAACTACCACTAAATAGTCTATTCTCTACAATGCACAGTGATTTGTTTTCAAGTTGCAGATCTGATCACACCACTCTCCACTACTATTGAAAACTCATCAGAGGTTCTCCATCAATCCTAGGCTAAAGATGCAAATGTTCAACATTGCCCACAAGATCCTGCCTTGGCTTGGATCCCACCTGCCTGTCCAGCCTCATCTCAGAACTATCTTTTCACTTTCCCTCCACAAGTCAACCACACTGGCTTTTTTCTTGAATGAGCATGTTCCCTCCAATCACAAAACCTGAAACACAGAAGTTCCTTGGTTTTAAACAATCTCCCTACTTGTCTCAACTTCTTTCATCTCTTCTTTTAGATTTTATCTCTCCTCATTGCCCTTCCTTGGGGATCCTAGGATGACCTCCATTTTACGGTTAATTACCCCATTACTAAGTCCTCCTAGAATGGCTCTATCTCCACACTAATGATAGCTGTAAATTTGCATTAAACTGTAGGATTCTTTGGTTAATGTCTATTGTCCTTGCTAAACTACAAGCAGCCCCACCTATCAGGAACCATGTCTACTTTTCTTCCATCATTGTATCCTAAGTCTCTCATGTAACATATATTTATGTGCCCGGAAATATTCTCGGTGCTTGAGTGATAACAAAAAAGAGAAGTTGCCATTTGTTGTGGTAAATACATTGTAATAATAGGAAACAGAAAATATATTTTTAAAATAAGAAAAATAACAGATAATAATAAATGCTGTGCAGAGAATTAAAATAGGACCATATGACAGAATGTGACCAGATGTTTATTTTAGATTAAAAGAAGAAGATCTCTTTTGGGCGGCGGGGGTTCCTGTTAATTATTTTTTGTTGGAGTTTGTTTTACAATGTTGTGTTAGTTTCTGTTGTACAACAAAGTGAATCAGCTATAAATATACATATATCCCCTCCCTCTTGAACTTCCCTCCCACTCACGCACCGACCTCTCACCGCTCTAGGTCATCACAGAGCACTGGACTGAGCTCCCTATGCTTTACAGCAACTTCCCACTAGGTATCTATTTCGCACATAGTAGTATATATATGTCAGAGCTACTCTCAATGCATCCCATCCTCGCCTTCTCCAGCTGTGTCCCCATGTCCAGAAAGAAGAGGCTTTTGGAGTGGTGACACTGAAAACCTTAGTTAAGATTTTGCGTGACAAGATTAAACTAGTCACATGAAGATTGCTGAGGAGAAACTTCTAGGAAGAAGGAATAACTACAGCAAAGACTTGCAAGATGGGAACTAACACCTGACACAGGGTCAGGTGTTCATTATGAATGTTCAATAAATATTCATTGATTGCTGTCAGATAGGCAGGGTCCAAATACCAAAGAAAGGCAATGCCAAAGAATGCCCAAACTACTGCACAATTGCACTCATCTCACATGCTAGTGGAGAAGGAAATGGCAACCCACTCCAGTGTTCTTGCCTGGAGAATCCCAGGGACGGGGGAGCCTGATGGGCTTCCGTCTATGGGGTCACACAGAGTCGGACACGACTGAAGTGACTCAGCAGCAGCAGCAGCACATGCTAGTAAAGTCATGCTCAAAATTCTCCAAGCCAGCCTTCAGCAATATGTGAACTGTGAACTTCCAGATCTTCAAGCAGGTTTTAGAAAAGGCAGAGGAACCAGAGATCAAATTGCCAACATCTGCTGGATCATGGAGAAAGCAAGAGAGTTCCAGAAAAATATCTATTTTCTGTTTCATCGACTATGCCAAAGCCTTTGACTGTGTGGATCACAATAGACTATGGAACATTCTGAAAGAGATGGGAATACCAGACCACCTGACCTGCCTCTTGAGAAACCTGTATGCAGGTCAGGAAGCAACAATTAGAACTAGACATGGAACAACAGACTGGTTCCAAATAGGAAAAGGAGTACGTCAAGGTTGTATATTGTCACCCTGCTTATTTAACTTATATGCAGAGTACATGCATCATGAGGAATGCTGGGCTGGAAGAAGCACAAGCTGGAATCAAGATTGCCGGGAGAAATATTAATAACCTCAGATATGCAGATGACACCACCCTTATGGCAGAAAGTGAAGAGGAACTAAAAAGCCTCTTGAGGAAAGTGAAAGAGGAGAGTGAAAATGTTGGCTTGAAGCTCAACATTCAGAAAACGAAGATCATGACATCTGGTCCCATCACTGCATGGGAAATAGATGGGGAAACAGTGGAAACAGTGTCAGACTTTGATTTTTTGGGCTCCAAAATCACTGCAGATGCTGATTGCAGCCAGGAAATTAAAAGACGCTTACTCCTTGGAAGGAAAATTATGACCAACCTAGATAGTATATTAAAAAGCAGAGACATTACTTAGCCAACCAAGGTCCGTCTAGTCAAGGCTATGGTTTTTCCCGTGGTCATGTATGGATGTGAGAGTTGGACTGTGAAGAAAGCTGATCGCCGAAGAATTGATGCTTTTGAAATGTGGTGTTGGAGAAGACTCTTGAGAGTCCCTTGGGCTGCAAGGAGATCCAACCAGTCCATTCTAAAGGAGATCAGTCCTGGGTGTTCATTGGAAGGACTGATGCTAAAGCTGAAACTCCAATACTTTGGCCACCTCATGCAAAGAGTTGACTCACTGGAAAAGTCTCTGATGCTGGGAAGGATTGGGGGCGGGAGGAGACGGGGACGACAGAGAATGAGATGGCAGGATGGCATCACCGACTTGATGGACATGAGTTTGAGTGTACTCCGGGAGTTGGTGATGGACAGGGAGGCCTGGCGTGCTGTGATTCATAGGGTCGCAAAGAGTCGGTCACGACTGAGTGACTGAACTGAACTGAACTGTGGCAGGGTCCAATGAGGGGCCACTCACCCAGGCTTCTCTCCTTTAGGCTGAGAGAGAGGGAGAGGACAAAGGAAAGGTGCAGGTGACATGAATGGTGTCTGTTGTGGCTGCTGGTGATTGATAGATCCTCAGTGCTGCTTTCCAGGGAAGTGACGTGTGACACACTGATTTTTGTAATTTCTGTTGTGAGACAGGGATGACTGGTCATATTGACAAGAGTGATTCAGTAACTTGCACACAGTAAGATTCTGGATAGGCTGAAGGAAAAGCTGCATCTTCTGTAACTACTACTGTTTTGCTCAAATTATAGCTGACTCTAAGACCTGGCTTTGAACTTGGCACAGTATGGTTAAACTATTTTCTGGATTTAGAGGTTCTTCTTTCAAAGTTAAGCTAAGTGTGCAAACAAATTCATAATATCTAGAGGATGCTTTGAACATAAAATACATTTTTTAAGTCTAGGATCATCTCAGGTCTTCTTCCCCACCCTTGGGTACTCTCTCAAACTGCCTATCCTTGGTTATTTTTCTCCTACTTTAACTCTGGAGTAACAATAAAACTTTACACATTGAATGATGAATAAGACATCTTCCCCAGGTAGAAAAGGGAATCAAAGCAAAGTACGTTACTTAAACCACAGCCTTTTCCAAAAGCAAATGTTTCTTCCCAAGATGGACTGAAATATTCAAGGTTTCTAGAAAATATCATCTGGAAAGTCCTTTTAAAGTTGTTCTTCAACTACATAAACAAATTATTCTATTAAATAAAAGCTTTACACTATCAGGTTTCATTTTTTTTTTCTAAATAACTGTGTGTGTATGTATGTGTGTGTTATAAGAAAGGGACTTTGGAAAATCTCTAAATAAAACTGCTTAAATGAAAGAGATAGTGTGCTTTTCTTTTTGAAAGATAACTTTTGATGTCAGAACTTGAAAATGCTTCAGTTACTCCAGAACATTATCACGAATGAACTAATAATCAACCTTATGTCAACCAAATCAATTTATTTAATGACAGTCCCTTTGGGAAAGTTACTTATGCTTCCTGCTCCTCAGCATTCTATTTTGTAAGATGGTGATAACATTACCTCCCTCACATTTAGACAATGCCAATGGAACCTATTCCATTGCTTACAAGTGGAAGGTGTGACGGTAAAGATAACAATTTCTATTAGCATGCTGCTGTTGCTAAGTCACTTCAGTCGTGTCCGACTCTGTGAGACGCCATAGACAGCAGCCCACCAGGCTCCCCCACCATGATGTCTCCTTATAAGGAGAATAAGACCTTACAACTTGAAGGTAGGCAGTAGGAAACACCTATGGATGAAACACACACTCTGCAGGGTACTGACATCACTAGTCAGTTGGTTTTCTGAGAATATGACCTAAGAGGAATTTTTCCATTCTAGCTGATCATCAGAATCACCTGAAGAGTGTTTTCAGAAGTACAAATTCCCAAAGGAATCTTATAGTTAGCCAGTTTGGGGAAAAGTGAGTTGGAGAATATATTATAATGACTAATACTCTAGAGTTTTTTCACACATTATCTTTTATAAAGCTCATGACAACTCTTACGGTATTGAAAAGAGAACAGAACTTGGAGTCAAAAGACTAGACTTTAGTTCCCACCTTGTCTCTTTTTAGTGCACAAAGAACTTAACTGCTGTGATCCTCACTTTCTTATATAACTACATGCCCTACATGCCTACTAGGTCTTTTTTTAAACATCAAAGCAAAGCAATAAATGAGAAATGGTGTCATTGTTGAGATGGGTTATGTGTCCTGGGTGTCTTTATTAAACTGTAAAGCTAAATAAAAATGAAAGTTTGGACATCTGAAGTAAGATATGTAAGTGTCTATATATGTATATGCAAAGATGTGTGTGTGTTTATGACAATATTAGAGATAATATTAGACAATATTAGCAGGACCAAAAACACTTTAGATGGTATTAATGGCACTTACTCCTTTGTTTTTTCCTTCAAGATTTCCAAGTGGTTGAAAGAATTCAGATTGAGTATTAAAAGAAATATCTCAGTTTTAAATCTGAACTCCGGAAGGAAATTCATCTTCTAGAATGAAAGACAATATCTATATAGTAAATTAAAGTATTGGGGCAAGCGCCTGTCATTCTTTAACTTTATATGTTGTCTTGTGAACTATTCTAAGAGTGCTTGTAATAAGAAACCATAATGGGATTCTCACCACTCCTCTATAAAATAACTTTAATTTTGGTTGGTTTTACTTTAATAATTTTCATTCTTCTAAATCACCACCTAAATTAGATTTTAAAGTAAATGAGAGCACTTAGAAAAGAACAAAATTAAAAAGCCATGTGGTTTTTAATGCATATGCCACAGAAATGAATTTTTTTCCTACAGATACAGAATCAGCTTTCACTTATGAGCCTAGATTATGGGTTATAGGACAATTGCAATGGTTATATGAAATGAGCATATAACTATAATGCCAGTTTTAAGAAGAAAGTGTGTTACACTTCATCTGGAGAATAAACAGTGACCACTTACAGTCCAAGAGTAAAATATCCTATTATTTTCTTAACTCTGGACATTAAAAATTAGAGAGCAGGTGGAAAGAGCAAGGACATGAAAAGGACACACTCTCTGAGACCAAAAGCAATTCACACACAATGAAGAAGAGCCATTGGCACCCAGAAAACACCCCAGAAGCAATTAGGAGACAGTCCATTGAAAAGGTAGTCACTGTAAAATTGGATGTTGGCATTGTAAGGATGTTTGGAAGGTATTTCAGTGAGGTAGAAAATGGAAATAGTTGAGTTTGAGGCCAATGCAGGGGCTACATAAGACAGTTGAAAGATAATATTTTAGCTGTGAGCTTCAGTCACTTCCAATGAAAGACTTTTTTTAAATACAAATTATGAGAAAGACAAAAAAAGGGATTTTTGTCAAGCTAATATACATCAGTCAAAATTATTCCTACAGATCCATTCCCTTTGCTGTAAACCTGAATTTCTCAAGCTCTATTTTCTTATGCCATTTGGTTTCCTAAGTGAACCCAGCCACAGAGAAACCTCAACTATAATAGGCAAAAAAAATAACTCATGTTGTAAATCAATATGAACTTTCTGAATCTAAAGAGGTCTCTCGAGAGTACGGTTAACATCAATAAAACTCACAGAGATGGATGAAACAGAGGATGCAGAAGAGTAATATAGAGCTAACTATGAAAAAATATGATAATCAAGAAGCACCAGCTATCTGCCTAAAACACACATGCAGTCACACACACAAATACATGCAAAGAATACCTTCAAGTCTGAGAAGTCTCTGGAAATAGATCTCAAAATTAGGATTGCTAGGTTTAACAAATAATAATACAGGATTCTCAGCTAAATCTGAATTTCAAATAAACAACAAAAAAGATTAGTATAAATATGTAATATTTATATATAAACAAGCCTCATGCAATATTTCAGAGAAGGCAATGGCAAGCCACTCCAGTACTCTTGCCTGGAAAATCCCATGGATGGAAGAGCCTGGTAGGCTGCAGTCCGTGGGGTCCCTAAGGGTCGGACACGACTGAGCGACTTTACTTTCACTTTTCACTTTCACACATTGGAGAAGGAAATGGCGACCCACTCCAGTGTTCTTGCCTGGAGAATCCCAGGGACAGGGGAGCCTGGTGGGCTTCCGTCTATGGGATCACACAGAGTCGGACACGACTGAAATGACTTAGCAGCAGCAGCAGCATGCAATATTTGGGACACACTTATATTAAATTATTATTTGTTGCCTATCTGAAATTCAAATTTAACTGGGCCTCTTGTACTTTATCTGGCAACCCTACACAGAAGTCTGTGTACTCAAGTTTTGAAAATACACCAAAAATTATAATGCTGTCACTTTAGACAGTCAACTGACCCCATCAGTCATAACCCTATCACAGACTTCATCACTGATATCATATAATGGTCCTCTGATAGGAAATGAACATCCAGATGATCCTGAATATGAATATCTAATTTTTAAGATTATTATTAAATGAAAACACAAAATTTTAAAATTCTCATTCTGAGAATCAGAGACCATGTCCTCACATTCCCCTAAGGGAATCCTTGTACCATGGTGTATCATCAGGGTTCTGCAAAGAAACAGAGCCCTTGGGAGAGAGTGCTTGTGGAGGTCAGCAAGTTCAAAATCTGCAGGGTAAGCCAGCTGGCTGGAGACCCAAGAAAGAATTTCAGTTCAAGTTCAAAGGCTGTCAGCTGGCAGAATTCCCTCTTCTAGGGAGGCCAATCTTTTTCTAACAAAGCCTTCAACTGACTGAATGAGACCTACCCGAATTATGGAAGGCAACCAGCTTTATTCAAAGTCTAGTGATTTAAATGCTATCCTCATCTAAAAAGACATCATCACAGAAACATCTAGAAAAAAATGCTTTACCAAATATCTCAGTACAGTGACCTAGCCAAGTTAACACTTAAAATTAACTCACTTTGCTCTCCATCATACTATAGTGTACTACATACCATATCATATTTCCCACCAGAATCACAGTGATCCTCATCACATGGCTTCTCTCCTGATGCCTTAATCTATACACTGAACCTCAATCTTCAGTGTGTCTAAGTATCAGCTGAGAAGTTTGTCAATAATGAGATACCTGAGCCTCCCTCATGGTCCAGTTGTTGAGAGTCCACTTTGCAGTGCAGAGGACACCAGTTCGATCCCTGGTCCAGGAGGATCCCACATGACTCGAAGCAACAAAGCCCATGCATCACAACTACTGAGCCTGCACTCTGGAGCCCTAACTCTGCAATGAGAGAAGCCATTGCAATGAGAAGCCCACGCACCACAAAAAAGACTAGCCCCCAGTCACCACAACTAGAGAGCCTGTGCAGCAGTGAAGACCCAGCGACCCAGCATAGCCATAAATAAATAAATAAAGATGTGCTCAGTTATTCAGTCATGTCCAACTCTTTGTAACCCCATAGACTGTAGCCCACCAGGCTCCTCTGTCCCTGGGACTTTACAAGCAAGAATACTAGAATGAGGTGCCATTTCCTACTCCAGGGGATCTTCCCTACCCAGGGATCAAATCCAGTTCTCCTGCCTGCATCTCTTGCATTGCAGGTACATTCTTCACCACTGAGCCACTGGAAAGGTCCAAATAAATAAATAACATTTAAACACACACACTTGACATCTTTAAAAAAATGAGATATCGGAGCCACCACCTCCAAGATTCCCACATATTAAGTCTGGGGTGAGATCCAGAAGTCAGAATTTTTAATAAGCACCTCTTTGAAAATATCACTATATTGAGTACAATGTAGGAGTTTCATTAGAGCAAGGTATGTGGCAGATTCTTACACATCACAGTTGAGTCAATGAGGTTCCATGTTCTTCACATTTCTATCTGCAGAATCTATAGTTCTTTATAAAGAATTTATAGTTCTTTATTCAACTGAGCATTCCACATGCAAAAAAAAAAAAAATCAGCAAGAACACCAGTGAGAATCCCCACTACTCCGTTCTCTCTACTAGCTCAATCTCTTTCTAGCCTAGCTTAAAGCATGTCTGGACTATAAGTGTCCAGTAGGTTTGTCCCAGGAGAGAGGGACTCAAATTATTCTTGATTTGAAGTCCTACACAAAGATCCTGAGTGGTAGGAGTCATTGACCAAAACAACAAATTCAGGTAAGACCTGTAATTTTTTTAACAAGCAACATCAAGTTTTTGAATTCAGGCTTATTTCTTTATGGTTCCTCTATCCTTTAACAAGACTTCATCTGCCTCATTTTTATGATGTCAATGCATCTTAGAACCAAGAAGATAATGAGCTTTCACATGAGAATTCTGATGGTAACAGTAGTGACGTGTACTAGAGACTGTAAAGGGTCTGAGATTTTAACCAACTTGCAGACAAACAAGTTTCATGGATGTTGGTGAAGACACGAGTAACCTAGTTCAGAGACAGAGGACCTCATGGCACATGGGGCAGCAGGCAACATGAGTATTAGCATATGTACATCAGTTCCACTTGCCCCCAAGTCCCACAAAAGTGATATGGATGGGCCCGATGAATGTGTACATATGCAGAGAGTTGTCTTTTTTTTCCGATTGCACTGGGTCTTCACTGCTACACACAGGCCTTCTCAAGTTGTAGAGATCGAGGGCTACTCTCTCGTTGAGATGTGCAGACTTCTCATTGTGGTGGCTTCTCTTGCTGCGAAGCACAGGTTCTAGGTGCATAGGCTTGTAGCATGTAGGCTCAGTATTTGTGGCACACGGGCTTAGTTACTGTGTGGGATGTGGAATTGTCTCAGACCAGGGATCAAACCCATGTTCCCTGCACTTGTAGGCAGATTCTTATTCACTGTATCATCAGGGAAGTCTGAGAGTTGTATTTTAAAAGAAGAACCCTAAACTTAGGGCTCCAAAGCCTTTTCTAATGGGCAGTAAGTATATTTGTCCTTTGCTCCAGAGAGAGACACTGTGTTCCAATGCAGGATACATGAGAGGCACAGGTTCAATCCCTGGGTCAAGAAGATCCCCTGGAGGAAGGCACAGCAACCCACTTCAGTATTCTTGCCTGGAAAATCCCATGGATAGAGGAGCCTGGTGGGCTATGGTCCATGGAGCTGCAAAGAATTGGACATGACTGAGCATGCATGTACGCACACACATGCCACCTTAATTACATCTATAAAGGCCCCATCTCCAAATGCAGTCACATTGGAGGTTGGGGATTCAGCATATAACTTTGTGGAAGAGGACACATTCAGTCCATAATACCAACCTATCTCTTTCTACCAAGAGTCAACTCAGTAGGATTCATATAAACATACTAATATAAAAGAATCGGCTGTGTTCTTCAACATGAGAACGATTCTAACACTTTGTCATTCCTGCTTCTGGCCATGTGGGAACCCAGAGAAGTAGAGTGGCCTAGAGTTCATGTAGCTTGTCATCTCCAGTCACTTAGTGGTGACTCCCTGGAGCAGGATGCTGAGAGCTCAACTACAGGGTCATAATCTGTTGTAACACCTGCCAGGACTATGGCCACATATTTGCATATACCTACCATGGACATAAAGGACTCTTAACAAAGACATGGATACTTATGCCATTACCCTAGTCTGTTTATCCAATGTAATTCTTTTATTATTGTTTTCATCAGCAAAATAATGGGGATAAGTTAGGTAAGTTACTTCTTCCTTTGCAAAAAATACGCAACCACTAAATACATGATAGGCACTAAATATATGATAGGCATTTATTAAGTGATGTAGAAAGATGTTTGTGGTGGATTTATTATGTGAAAAAGTAAATTTCTAACTATATAAAATATGATCACATTTTTAAAATATAAAATATTGAGAAAGCATTTACAAATGTAAACAAAGCAAATCAGAGTTAACCTCCTTCCTCGTCTCTATTTTTCCTGTCTTCTAGTCCTTCCTGGGAGGAGTTCTGACTTTTGTTATGCCATGATTGTTGTTGTTAAAGTCATTTTTTATTCCATTTTATTTTGCTTGTGTCTTTTTAAGATAGGAAAAGAAGAGACAGAGAATCTGTTAACCTAGTAAGGTACTGGATTTATGCTATATAAGGCATTGATATAACCAAAGTGTTTTTTTTGTTTTTTGTTTTTTTTTGCCTTGTAAATGTTAACTCTGTATAAAGTTCCTTCTAAGAAAGATCAGGATGAAAGGTAGTAGTACCACCTCTCCAGGAGGGGAAGTCAATCAAACCAATAAGCTAGGAGAGAGAGAAAGAAGATAAAAAATTTTAAGATACAAGAAGAAAGCCAAAGACATGGGAGCAGCTAAGTGTCGATCAAGAGAGGAAGGGAGAAGAATGTATATGTGCATGAATGGATACAGATGTACACAATGGGATATTACTCAGCTATAAAAGAGAATTAAAGTTTACCATCTGCAGCAACATAGCTGAAACTGGAGGGCATCTCGCTGAGTGAAATAAATCAGACAGAGAAAGACAATCACTATATAATATCACTTATATGTGGAATCTGAAAAATACAACATACTAATGAATATAACAAAAAAAGAAGCAAACTCACAGACACAGAGAACAAGCTAGTGGTTAACAGTGGGGAGAAGTAAAAGAAGAGGGAAAATATAGGGGTAAGGGATGAACCCCTGGAGTAGGAAATGGCAAGCCACTCCAATATTCTTGCCTGGAAAATTCCATGGACAGAAGGGCCTGGCGGGTTACAGTCCATGAGGTCGCAAGAGTTGGACATGACTGAGTAACTTTCACATTCAGGGGATGAACAGATACAACTATTAAATATAAAATAAACTACAATAATCTATTGTACACCACAAGGAATAAAGCCAATATTTTATATTAACTATAAGTAGAGTATAACCTTTAAAATTGTAAATGACTATACTGTAGACCTGTAACATATAATATTGTACAGAACCTATACTTTAATAAAATTTAAAAAATGGAGTTTTAAAGAACAGAAAAAAGGGAGGCAAGGAGGCCAGAGAAAGTCCATCAGAGGCAAACCTGGATGGACTGACACATAATCCCAAAAAGAAGCAGAGGATCTTCCTGTTGCCCCTCCAAACTGTGGGTGTGTCCTGAACATCTAGCAGTGATAGTTTCTTAACGCACCTCAAACTTAATAAACTTCAAGACACACTGACATAACTAAAGAGGGTGTGTGTGTGTTTTAAAATGTCTGAAAAAAAATGTCAGAGGAAATATATACCACACTGTTAACAGTAGTTATCCAAGAGTGGTGAGATTATGCATAGTTTTTATTATTTTCATTTGTCTCTATTTTCTAACCTTTCTGTACAGCAAACATAGAGAGTCTAGAGTAAAGATTTTTGAAATTACAGCTATGATTTTAAGAGAGAAAGCCTGCAAGGGAGATTCAGACAAAGAAGAAACTCTGATATACTCTGCATGTTCCTTTCTGCACAGCAAGCAATAAAACATGTTATATACTTCTAGAAACTACAAAGCTGGAAGGGATTGGTGATAGAGTCCCTCGCCTTCATTGTGCAGGTGAAGGAACTCAGGCCTAGAGGTGTCTAGCAATGCACCCAGTAAAAAGTCACAGCAGCAGAGTGAGGAAATCGTTTAGATTTATTCATTCTTAACCCAGTGCTTTTATTAGGTGCCTGGAGAAGCAGTATCATTACAGTTTAAAGTTCTACAGTGTCTCTAATTAGGTCCAAAGATAAAAAAAATAAAAATGTGAGGGTTTTTTGGCCAACAGCAAAAGAATGGAATCAGCAAAGCGTGAAGGTATGACTCCAATCAATTTGGAGACACCTTCCAGTCAGTAGCCAGTCTCCCAGGATGCATCTATAACATGCCCCTCTTTTAGTTAAGTGCTAATCTCTACACTATTTTCTCATCCTTTATAATACTCTCTCCTAAGGGAAACCTGTACTGGGATTGCATGCCCAGTGACCTTCTTATCCCCTCTCAACAGAGTGAAAAGGGTATAGTGGAAAGCAATACAACGTTGTAAAGCAATTATCCTCCAATTTAAAAAAAAAAAAAAAAAAGAACATTATTATTAAAATCCATAGCTTTTTTCAGTATCATATTTTTAAAATGTATCTAACTGACACATAGATGACATTTTTATCTCTTTTATATTTACAAATAGAGCTTTAAAGAAATTTTTACAATAATGCATGCCTCCAACCTGCCTCAGGTAAAATGAATGTGACAGTGTATGCAGAGTTCTTAGAGTTCCCTAGACACGGACATCAGAAGCAAACAGCAGTCGCCTTGCCCTCATAATAAGTTATCTGCTGAACCTGGCAAGACTCTGAACCATAAAGTAACTTTCCTGTGTTTCTCAATGAGATCTAACCCTATTTGTATTTCTCAAAAGGTATAGAAATCGAAACCAGGAACCAGTAGTTTGGGGGAGAATCAAATGCCAAAATTGTTCGGCAGTGTGGGTAAAAAATGAGGTGAGAGGTACAAAGAGGAAGCTCTCCGAAAGCAGAGAGTATAATTAAGTCAACTTTCAAATTTAACTTCTTTCTTTCCCACGTATTTAAAATCTGCTGTCTTTCCCATAGCCCTGCAGATGGTGCCTCTAGGGTGGCTGTCACCGATCTCTGAAGAGTGAGACTGGAACTGAAACCCAAAAGCCTTGCACCTGTGGGGTCAGCTTCATTCATAGTCTTGACCCTTGCTGATCTCCAAGATCTTCGCCAATATATGTCATCCTCACAAGGAACACTTGGAACATCACCTTCTCTTTAGTAGTCCAGTTTTAAGTCTTGCTCAAAGTTGATTTAAGGCACATATTTTAAGTCAGAATTCTATTTAGTGAAACCTGAGATGGATACTTCCTGAAAGACACATCTCATCCAGGAAAGGAGAGTTTAACTATTACCTTACAACTTGGACTTCAAGTAACATCTTTTGTTGTTTTAAATGACTTAAATTGCCACAAAATCTTTGCTCTACCCTTCCTCAGACAGATTCCACCTTGATTTTCCCATTTTTACCTGGATTCCATAGAAAGCTTGCAGAGGACACACAGGTAAGGTCAGGTAGAGGTCTTATCCCACGTAAATTGCCATTTTCCACCATAGGAGCTGTCCCTGTGTACAGAAGAAATCTGGAGAATCCTGTGAATAGTGAAAATATTAGATCCCATCAGTGGTGGGTAGAGGAAAGCTGTGGAGTAGAGGTAGAAATACTAGGAATAACTAAAAAGAAAAAGGCCACTGAGGTTTGTCCACAATACTTATCTTCATTTTACAGAATAAAAAAACCTAGGCACACAGAGATTAACTTGGCCAAATGATACAACTAAATTATAAAGATTCCTATAAATACTTTTTCAATATGTGAATCACATTATAAATCTTTTGAAGCATTTAGTATTACTAAGTAATTATCATTCAAACGATTTAGGAACATATGCTTTAAGAAATAAGGAATTGATCTTTTTGAAGAAGATTTTGGGCTGGCAGTGAATCCAGATGACAATTTTATACTATTTGAAAACAGCAGCTCTTTGCATAGTAGAAATAGTCTTTACTCACAAGATAAACTTAGTTCCAGGGCAAAAAAGAATGTTTTATTTCAACTCCAAATACTTCAGAGTACCTACTGCAAATGTATCCCCCTGCTGAGCTGGTATGCCACAGAAACATGTCCATACTCTCTTTTTTCAAAATTCTAAAAGTCTAACAAGGGTGAAGAGAGAACCAACTCTAACGTATGTGTGTGCACAGTCACTCAGTCAAGTCTGACTCTTTGCGACCCCATGGACTGTAGCCCACCAGGCTCCTCTGCCCATGGGGTTCTCCAGGCAAGAATACTGGAAATAGAACGGCCATATGATCCAGCAATCACACTGCTAGGCATATACACCGAGGAAACCAGAATTGAAAGAGACACATGTACTCCAATGTTCATTGCAGCACTGTTTATAATAGTGAGGACATGGAAGCAACCTAGATGTCCATCTGCAGAGGAATGGATAAGAAAGCTTTGGTACATATACACAATGGAGTGTTACTCAGCCATTAAAAAGAACACATTTGAATCAGTTCTAGTGAGGTGGAAGAAACTGGAGCCTATTATACAGAGTGAAGTAAGCCAGAAAGAAAAGCACCAATACAGTATACTAACGCATATATATGGAATTTAGAAAGATGCAAATGATAACCCTGTATACGAGACAGCAAAAGAGACACAGGTGTACAGAACAGTCTTTTGGACTCTGTGGGAGAGGGTGAGGGTGGGATGATTTGGGAGAATAGCATTGAAACATGTATATTATCATATGTGAAATGAATCACCAGTCCAGGTTCGACACATGATACAGGATGCTTGGGGCTGGTGCACCGGGATGACCCAGAGGGAGGATAAGGGGAGGAAGGAGGTGGGAGGGGGGTTCAAGAAGGGGAACACATGTACACCTGGGGCGGATTCATGTCAATGTATGGCAAAACCAACCAATATAATATTGTGAAGTAATTAGCCTCCCATAAAAAATAAAAAAAAAGAATACTGGAGCGGGTAGCCATTGCCTTCCCCAGGGAATCTTCTAGACCCTGGGATTGAACCCACGTCTCCTGTATTGCAGGCGGATTCTTTACTGTCTGAGCCACCAGGGGCTTCCCTGATGGCTAACTCTAACAAAACACAGAGTAAAGAAGTGGCCAAACAGAGCTACAAATGAGGAGCATGTGGGACCCAGAGGAAGTAACAAGATGACCAAAGAAATTTTAGAACTGTTTGTCCAACATTCACTTTTCAGCCACAACCACAGACTTAAGCACCCGTCTCCTCCTCCACCCACCAAAACAAGGGTCAGCAATAACTACAGGATTGAGTCTGAGATAAATTTGGCCCCTAGATGGTGCTAACAAGGTGAAAATAATTAGAGGAAATTCTTGAAGTTTTCCTGGAGGAAAGATGGACAATCAAAGAACAAAGTAAGGCAAGGTAGGGTTTGGTGGTGTCTGGCAGAAGAGAGAATGGTTCAGGCCTGTTGGATACCAACAGGAAATACCAATTTAAAAAAAGGAGAGTGGAAAACAAACAAAAAGAAACCTGGTCAAAACATGGTTTAAGCCATTTGATCCAGAGATAAATGGAGATAGACTAAAACCATCAGAATGAGCAAAATGAAAAACCTAAACTGCACAGTGGGGCTTCACAAGGTGGCGCTAGTGGTAAAAAATCTGCCTGCCAGTGCAGGAGACATAAGAGACATGGGTTCGATCCCTGGGTCAGGAGAAGGGCATGGCAACCCACTCCAGTATTCCTGCCTGGAGAATCCCCATGAACTGAGGAACCTGGCAGGCTAGAGTTCATGGGGCCATAAATAGCTGGACACGACTTAGCACACAAAGAGCGTGATGCTGTCATCAGCAGCAGTTTTCTGAGAGCTTACTATTTGTAGACTGTTATGCTTCTTGTAAAGACTGCAAGGCAGACAGAATTCATCCTTTGCACTAAAAGAACATACAGTGTAGTTAGGGACACAGGAAATGCCAAATGAGAGTTATACGAGAAGTAAGTGCTTTGGGACACAGAGGACAAAGTAATCAGAGACCCAGAGGCCAAGAGGCAAGCAAGAAAGGGTCTATGGTAAAGGAGGATGAGACAGCTGGGACTCGAGAGAGAAGCAGGGATATGGGACACTTTATAGTAAAAGTTTAAAAAGAGCAATTTCAGATTGTATCAAGCTGCTGTAAAGATACTCAAGTGAAGCATAATATTCTGTGGTACAGAACACATCCACCCACAAACTGAAACCATTCGAGCCCCCGTGACTTTTGATGTGAAGTTGGCGATCATGTCCTCAACTAGTTAGAGGGTTGTTGTTCAGTCACTAAGTCATGTCTGACTGTTTGTGACCCCATGGACTGCAGCACGCCAGGCTTCCCTGTCCTCCACTATCTCCCGGAATTTGCTCAAGTTCATGTGCATTGAGTTAGTGATGCTATCCAACCATCTTATCCTTTGCCTCCCTCTTCACTGACGGTATGAACAGTCTAAAAATAAAAAATCAGTTCCCTTATGCTCACCGTATTTACTCCAACATGGCCAAAAGGCAAGCCATGTTTTAGGGGCTGAGGAATAATGCCTCTAATACAACTGGCACAATTAATTAGCAGCATCTTCTGTGGAGATGTTTATCTATAAACTGTGCATTTCTGTGTTTAATTATTCAAATGTTTACATTTATATATAAGATAACTTTTAGAGAGTAGTTTATACCTCACATGGCATGGGGGTGGTCTTGTACTTTAAAAATGTGAAATTAATCTCTTTTGTTTAGAAAGTGCAGTGGAAAATGATTATGCTTATTTGGAAAGTGCTTTATTTATGCAAATATGCATCGTACTTATGCAGTAAATAATTAATTTAGTTTCTAATGCAACCCAGATTCAATCATCTCCAAAATATCTCTATCCTTTTTGAAGAACCAAATGTATTTCATGCTTTACATTCAAAACACAAATAAAATATCTACAAAAAATTCAAACCACTGTTTATTATTATTATTTTAGTACTGCTGTGCTTGGCAGGAAAAATGTTATAGAAATATGGGCAGAGGCCATGTGCAATATTATCTGACCAGAGAGAACAATTGACAAGGGAGATTTCTGGGACTGGATATAGGAAATGCAAATTTAAACCTAGAAATTTGGCCTTACCATGTTCTAATCAACTAGCAATGTTTAGCAAGCTTTTCCTGTAAAGGGTCAGAAAGTGAATATTTTTGGTTTTGTGGGTCATACGATCGCTGTCAAAACTAAATTCTTCTGTGATAGTCCAAAAGCAACTATAGACCATGTAATTGAAGGGGTGGCTGTCTGAGTTCCAAAAAACTTCATTTAGGAAAAAGTGAGTGGGCTAGATTTGGCCATGGTATGACCCATGGACTAGGTATTGACATGAATCAGTGATAACAAGCAAGGTTAAACAGTTCTCCTTTACAAGGGCTTGTTATCTGGAGACAGTTATACACATGGATGGAGCTCTTTGCCCAAGCAAAGAAGAGCCCTAGGGACTTCACATCAACATATCAGAAGAATTGAATAAACCAGTACGAGAGATTTACCAAAAGAGATTAAAGGTTCTTTTGTCACAAGGTTTAATCATGGATTAGAAGGAGTCTGAATTTTCATTTCAGGGTTTTATCTATTAAAATGCATTTCTTTCTACCTCCACACACCCCATCCCTCTTGAGATCATCCCTTTTTTTTTTTTTTTCCTACAAAGGTGCTTTTAGCCTAAAGAAATCTTTAATATTGCTATGGCACAGGTTAATTTCAGTTCCAGACTGGGTTCAAAGCCAGTACACAGGGCAAGGTTGACATGCTGAATAACTTCCTTTGTTCTTTGTGTACAATTTAGTTCCTCAATTTCCTACTCTAAAGCATCTGAAATGTTTCAATTCCAATTATCTCCACAGGAAGGAGGACTTCCCCCTTCCCTTATTTTATAGTTCCGAGGGGACCGCATATCCCCTGTGAAGATAAAAGAGTTTTTAGAGTGGGTCAGGGGTAGGGGGGGAACAACTCCCTACAATAAAAGAGTTCTTGATAAATAATTCTTCCCAATATTTTCAGTTGGTGCATTTATTATCCTTTACTCAAAAGAAATCACATGAAGAGTTTGGGAGAATAATGCAAAGATTCTCATTTTAATTTTAATCTAAATCCCTGGAGTCATTGTCCTAAAAACAGAGTCTAAACTTTCTGAAGTGGCTACTCATCTTGCTCCCCACCACTCCCTCTGCTTCCTAGTGTTTCTCTGTCATTTTCCATACATTCTGTTGAGCAAATCAATCCTTCATCAGGAAGGCAGCCTCATTCATAATGTCCAGGAAAGGATATTTATCACACACTCAGACAATGGCAACCTTTCCAATCACTTCTCCACTGCTTCCTTCTTGTCCCTTCTTAGAGTCTCAGTTCCATAATCTAGTATTGAACAGGCAGCAGAGTGAAAGGACAGGGAGGAGCACTGTGAGATAGATGAACTTAAGAGTCTGATATCCTTGCCAATGAGTGAGAGAAGTGAAATCTCCTATGTTCTAGCGCATTAGAATGCTGTCAGGGAAAGCTCAAACTCACAAGACTGAATCAGGAAAGATCTGAGATTGCACCTATATCACAAAGCAGTGTTGAAAGGTTAACAGATGCCCAAGTGGTCAATTTAGATTAAAACACAGCTGTGATGACAGACATTCGATACAGAAGTCAATAGACCTGGGCTGATTGAAGTGACTAGCACATAAGGACTGAATCTTAATGAAATCCTTTTCTTCCCCCACAGAATTTATATATATATATATATATATATATACATATATATACACAATATTTATATATACATCCACAAATATTTCATATATACAGGCAAATATAGTTAGGCATGTATACATGCAAATAAAATGATTACACTGTGTTTTAAAAATCACACAATGTTTTAAAATGGTCTAAGGTAGTATCCCAAATTATTAACAGTATCTAGGGTCTTCTCCAGAGGTTCAGACAGCAAAGAACCCACCTGCCAATGCAGAAGACACAGAGGCACAGGTTTGATCCCTGAGTTGGGAAGATCCACTGGAGACAGAACAGTATCTAGGAGTGATTTTTATCATGATATATTTCTATATTTTCAAATGTTCTTTAATAAGTGTAACTTTTATAATTAAAAAATAAACAGTAGTAAAAAACCATCTTCTTCATTCCCTTTCCTAAAAAAGATAAAATAGCCTCTCAAAAATGCCTCCTGAGTTATCGTCTGAGAAAAGACTATCAACAGTAAAAGAATTACAAACAAGCACCTGTGCTTCCATGGGGGTGGGATGCCCCAAATCCTTAATCCTGGATCGATTTTATGCCTTAGAGGAAGAGAGAAAAGGTGGAATAGAGGATATAAAATAAGGCAAATGTCCTAAAATAAAGAAGGACTTAATAAGCAGGTAGGGGGACTTCCCTAGCGGTCCAGTGATTAAAACTTTGCCTTTCTAATGAAGGCAGTGTGGGTTAGATCCCTGGTCAGAGAACAAAGATACTACAAGCCTCCTGGCCAACAAATTAAAAAGTATATAAACCAGAAGCAAAATTACAACAAATTCAATAAAGACTTTAAAAATAATCACATTTGAAAGAAAAAGTTTTTAAAAAGAGGCTTGGTAGGTGAAGAGTGATTTCAGGAAAGCAGGTGGGACTCACAGACCCTGAGAAGGGCCAGGTGGTGGTGGTAGTTTAGTTGCTAAGTCGTGTCCAGCTCTTGTGACCCCATGGACTGTAGCTCGCCAGGCTCCTCTGTCCATGGGATTCTCCAGGCAAGAATACTGGAGTGAGTTGCCATTTCCTTCTCCAGAGAAGGGCCAGACAAGACAAAGCTCTGCCCAAGTGATAAGCAGGGAGGATAAGTCTTTCCTTTTGTCTTCAAATATTATATTTATTAATGAACAGTGTAATAAACTTTTATCAGTATAATTCTCCCCACCCAGCTGTCCTTGTCTTGTATCTCATTTATACATATATTTTTAACCACAAATACTTATTTTGGCATTAAACAGTATAAATCTTTAAAAGAAATTTGTGTGTGTGTATAAGTAAAAGCAGAAACAAAGAAAACTCTCAGCCTAAAGTTCTATATCCAGCCAAATATCCTTCAAAAACCAAGGTGAAATAAAGACATATGAAGAAAGGCCAGCCAAGTAAATTTGTCACCATCAGTGTAGAGACGCATGAAATAATAAAATGAGTTGCTTAGGCATTAGGAGAAAGATGTCAGAAAAATCCCAGACCTGTAGAAAGGAATATAGAGCTCCCAAAGCAGATAGGATAAATACATAAATATAAAAAGGAGGATGTGTCTTTTTTAAAAACTTTTTATTTTATATTGGAATATAGCTGAGAAGGGGGCAGCAGAGGATGAGATGATTAGAGAACATCACCAACTCAACGGACATGAGTTTGAGCAAACTCCAGGAGATGGTGGAGGACAGAGGAGCCTAGTATGCTACAGTCCATGGCGTTTCACAGAGTCAGACATGACTTAGTGACTGAACACCAGCAACAACAATAGCCAATTAACAGTGTTGTGATAGTTTCAGGTGAACAGCAAAGGGACTGAGCCGTGCATATATTAATACAAGGGAGGATGTGTCTTGAGGCTGCACATCCATGCTCCTAATTCCACTCTTCCCTGCCCTCCAGCCAAGGGTTCCTCTCTGTCATCCAGTGTCTCAGATTCTCTCCTGACTCACCACCTTAAAGATCTGATGAACTTTTCAAAACGACTTTATCTTCTGTGGGTTAACCCCATCCAGTGGTATTTGCACATTGACAAGAGGAGAACCCCTTCTGTGACTAAAACCAAAAGAATGAAGAACATTGTGAGGAAAGTCACATGTTAAAAAAGATGAAAGGGGCAATTTTCAATGCAGGGTGTATGGGTTTAATCCCTAGTCAGGGAACTATGATCCCACTACTCTACCAGTCAAAAACACTAAAACACAAAACAGAAGCACTATTCATTTAAGACTTTTTTAAAAAAGAAGAAGTGACGAATTTGGGGAAGGTAGTATTTCTTCTTCTAGGACTATGTCCCTCCCTCCTACCCACACACCTCCACCTAAGTAGTGGAGTTCATGCACCTGACCCTACCTCATCCTAGCAAACTAGGATAACTCCTTAAATTCTATTGCCTCAGTTTAATCATCCATAGAATGGGCATAGCAGGAGCATGTTCCTCACATATTTGACTATAGGGATTAAATGAACTAATTCATGCAAAGTACTTAGAGTCTACCACATAGCACACAGACAATAAATGTAAGCAATAGTTATTGTCGCAATGTGCACACAATACACAGCTTCTGCATCCCAAGGGAAATGAAAATCCTTGAGAATGGGACCCATGTCTGGGTTATTTTTGAGCCTTGTTGACATTAGGGGGTCCATGAATATTGACTAATTTCATATACTAGTGAAGTCCAGTATCGCATATAAGAACTAAAATGTACATCCAAACACATCTTCCTAGACTTTTGAATGAGTAAAAATAATATTTTTACCAGGTAATAACATTATTACATTTAGTGAAGTCTTATATTGTCCAAGGTATCTATTTAATCCTCTTATTAACTCCATTTTATACACCCCCCAAAAAAATGAAGCTCAGAAAGGAAAATTATCATGAGTTCATACAGACCTAGGGTGCAAACCCGGACCCACTTGGCTCATAACTGTGTTATGCAAACTTCTCTCTAGAGATTTAGACACAGATTTATACACAGAAAACTAGATGGAGAAATAGTGCTCATATACAAATTCCTTATCAGCTCTATTATTTATGTTTTTCCAACCTAGCTTTGTATTTTCATTAAGTAGTGTATTTGAAGGATATGTTCTGCATAAGTTTTATTGCTAAGAACCTCGGAGGAAAGACAGAGGTCAGCATATTTTAGTAGTTCTCTTTTGAGCAATGCTGGTGACAGAGGGAAAGAAATCAATAAAGAAAACTGCATTCAGAAAGAAACACTGGGCTAATGGTAAATCAGAATGTTCTCTGCAGAAACTTGACAAAACTGGATCTATTTCAGACTTTCCACAGTTTAATTCTTCGAAATCCATGTGACAGAATTCAAGAGGAAATAAAACATATTGATGTGGGTGAGAGAACAGATTTAACATTTCCTGTATATTTGAGTTGGTACACAAGAACTTCAGTTTTCGTCTTTTTTAACAGCAGCCTCTGTGGTGTGAGAGTGCAGATGTGCCCAGCAACGAGGAAATAGCTTGTAGAAAAGTTCTACGAGAATTTCAAGTGTCCTAGACAAGTGATGGGTCTCTGCTCTGGTCAGAAACCTGATTTGATTGTGATTTCTGTAACAACACTCTATTAGACGGTATGGTGTGTGTGATAGGATTGCATATGTTATTTTGTGTGTGATGTGGTATGTGTGAGAGGGGGAGAGATTGTGTTGAGGTGTATTTGTGATGGTGATCTGTGATTCTGTGTATGGTGTGTGTGTGTGTGCGTGTGTATACAAATAGAGTGAGCATCTACATCAGAGACAGAAAGAAAATACACGTCTGCTCAGCTAGGGGAAAAGCAAAAGACCAACAATGACCAAAACTGCACTACCAAGCTGGATGGGACAGAGGCTGGAATCAGAGACAGAGCAAAAGGATAGAGCCTCCCTAAAGCAAAGGATAGTTCAGTTCAGTTCAGTTCAGTTGCTCGGTCATGTCCGACTCTTTGCAACCCCATGAATCACAGCACGCCAGACCTCCCTGTCCATCACCAACTCCCGCAGTTCACTCAAACTCATGTCCACAGAGTCAGTGATGCCTTCCAGCCATCTCATTCTCTGCCATACCCTTTTCCTCCCGCCCCCAATCCTTCCCAGCATCAGAGTCTTTTCCAGTGAGTCAACTCATCGCATGAGGTGGCCAAAGTATTGGAGTTTCAGCTTTAGCATCAGTCATTCCAGTGAACACCCAGGATAGATCTCCTTTAGAATGGACTGGTTGGATCTCCTTGCAGTCCAAGGGACTCTCAAGAGTCTTCTCCAGCACCACAGTTCAAAAGCATCAATTTTTCAGCAATCAGCTTTCTTCACAGTCCAACTCTCACATCCATACATGACCATGGGAAAAACCACAGCCTTGACTAGACGGACCTTGATTGGCAAAGTAATGTCTCTGCTTTTTAATATACTATCTAGGTTGGTCATAACTTTCCTTCCAAGGAGTAAGCGTCTTTTAATTTCATGGCTGCAATCAGCATCCACAGTGATTTTGGATCCCAAAAAAACAGTCTGACATTGTTACCACTGTTTCCCCATCTGTTTCCCATGAAGTGATGGGACCAGATGCCATGATCTTAGTTTTCTGAATGCTGAGCTTCAAGCCAACCTTTTCACTCTCCTCTTTCACTTTCATCAAGAGGCTTTTGAGTTCCTCTTCACTTTCTGCCATAAGGGTGGTGTCATCTGCATACCTGAGGTTATTGAGATTTCTCCCAGCAATCTTGATTCCAGCTTGTGCTTCTTCCAGCCCAGCATTTCTCATGATGTACTCTGCATATAAGTTAAATAAGCAGGGTGACAATATACAACCTTGACGTACTCCTTTTCCTATTTGGAACCAGTCTGTTGTTACATGTCCATTTCTAACTGTTGCTTCCTGACCTGCATACAGGTTTCTCAAGAGGCAGGTCAGGTGGTCTGGGATTCCCATCTCTTTCAGAATGTTCCACAGTTTATTGTGATCCACACAAAGGCTTTGGCATAGTCGATGAAGCAGAAATAGATGTTTTTCTGGAACTCTCTTGCTTTCTCCATGATCCAGTGGATGTTGGCAATTTGATCTCTGGTTCCTCTGCCTTTTCTAAAACCTTCTTGAACATCTGGAAGTTCACGGTTCACATATTGCTGAAGCCTGGCTTGCAGAATTTTGAGCATGACTTTACCAGCATGTGAGATGAGTGCAATTGTTCAGTAGTTTGAGCATTCTTTGGCATTGCCTTTTTTTGGAATTGGGATGAAAGCAAAGGATAGAGCCTTATCCTGAAGAAAACAACTAGATCTACGTTTGGAAAGAGGAAAAAACAGTCCTTATGTAAAGTATAATAAGATTAGATATTGGTTTTTGCCTATCAGTTTGACAAATATTAAGAAGACTGACAATATCCGGTTTGGGCAAAGACATGGGAGATGTATGCTTTCATACACATCCAGTGGGAACGTATTTAGGATATTTCTGGAGGGCCATTGGCAACATGCACTACAGTGTAAATCACACATACTCTTTGACCCCACAAGTCCATATTGGGGTGATTTCTCAGAGGAAATGAAACATTAAGCGTGGACAAATGGAAGTGAAAATATATTCCTTGTGCACCATATATAACACAGGTAATGCCCATCATTTTAGGTTCTGTGAAATAAATAATAATAATGCAGTTTGAAGAATGAGCTATAGGTCTGTAGATAGCTATGCAGAGTGATGCCCAATACACAGTGCTAAGGCAAAAGAGCTCACAATGAAACAAAAAGGCATATTTTCTTTTCAGAGAAACAAAATTGTGTTCATATTTATAGGAAATATTTGGAATGGTTTATAACAAAATATTAATATTGGGTTATGTCTAGGAGATGATGACATTAGGGGAAGGGGAGGGAATTTCCCTTTCTACATCATACATAATTTCTTCCTCAAAATATATATTATTTCTACATTTGAGAGAAAATAGCAATAAGGATGTTGTCATTTAGGAGGGAAGAAAGAGAGATTTTTCTAATATGCTATGGTAGAGTAGATTCAGTCTGTATCTCTCCATTTCAAATTTGAGTCTATGGCCAGACCCCCAGGCTATGTATAAAACACTGAACAACACTGAACGACTGACTCCCTAGATTTCTGAATCTGCTTCCCCACCAACAGTGGAGAGCAGTATCTCAGCCTGGGTATTTCCTATGCAGCCTGCATATCTGTGGCCATCTTGGCAAAACAAAGCTGCTACAGCAGATGAGCAGGGGAAAAGTCCTTTTCTGAGAGCCCAGCTAGTTCTTGCTGACAAAAGAAAGAAAAGAGCTTTGGCTGTTTAGGACTTTATAGATGGTTTAATTTACTTCAATAGTAAAAATGAAAGCAAGGACTAAATATACTCTTACAACAAAATCACCAAAAGGCATTAAGAATGCATGCTATTCAGCATACAAATGTACAGATCACCTTTTTATATTTGGCAATAATGTCTAGATTTCAAAGTGCATGGTAGAATAATGAAACAGTATTCTACTTTCAACAGTGCTGGAGCTCTATCCAGTTGTCTGGGGCTTTGTTTTCTGCCAGCGATTTGCTGAAATAGAGCCCTTTATCATTTTCATCATTCATGGCATGTCTTGTTTTCACAAAATACACAATCATACCTCCCCTTGGTGTGAAATATAGTTATTATTACAAAGGAAAAGACACTTTCCATCTTACAAACCATAAAAATGTTCATTTGATATCACATTTTTATGAAACTTATTAAGAATTTAATATTTTCCTTTTGGCCTAACCATTTTCCAAGTGGTTTTTTTTTTCATTTTTTATTGATCTTTAATCACTATTGTTTCCTAAAACATTTTACCTTTCTCGGGCTTCTCTCCCATCATCACCTCCTGTTTCCTTGTGATCTATAAACAAAATACTAATTGTATTAGATTCATGCCATTTAAAAGAATTCCTTTTATAAATGAAGGAATTATATAGTTTAACTCTATAAATTACCTGTTTTGTAAAATTTCACATTTTCTAAGAGGATACAGATGCATTTTTCTTTTCCTTGTTGTATCACTATAAAAAACTAATTAAGGGAGGAACAAAGGATATCTTGAGACAATTTGCACATTAATGACAATTGAATCAAGAGCACAAATTCTCAGTTATAAGCAAGATATTTTCACAATTAATGCATGGAAATTTTTTTTAAATCCTGACTATACAACCTTTCTGTGAAGGAAAACACAGATCTATTGTTGGTGCTAATTTCTCTAAGAAGACTATGGATCAGTTCTACTGGTATACAGCTTCTATTTTCTGGGTAACACCAAAGACTTTTTTAATCTTCCTTACCATCAACACTTTTTTAATAACTTGAAGGAGGATATGAGGAAGCAGTAAAGCAAAATTCAATAACTATGACCTCATATACAAATGCTGGAATTAAAAGAAAACAGCCAGAAATACAGCCCATATGGTCATTTTTCTTTGTACATGATCGGATGACAACAGGAAAATATGCAAGGCACATACAGATGGGCAAAGGCAGGTACCAGACAAAATACACTGCAAACAACTCTGAATTAGATCCAGCTCTGGATTGTGACTGTTGAGTGACCTTGGATGTGCTCTCAGCCTCAGACTCCCCCAGTTGCTTGGATTCTTATTGTAAAAGATTCAAGCACTACAGAGGTTTAAGGAGAACTGGAGTCTTTTTTCATCTGTTTTACATTTCTAGCCCCATGTCAGAGAATTGCTAGTGCTTTGATGGGTATCTTTTTAATCCTTTTTCTATGTCACCATGTAGGTTATTCCTACATATATAGAGAGAAAAACCTTTTTCCTATCTCATTAATAGACTTACACAACTTTGGTGACTGTGGCAAATTGCATTATTGCTGCCTGTTATTGGTTCTCTCCCTGAATAGATAGCACACATTGCATATGATTTACTGTATCTCCCAACAGGTACAATTGAGACCATGGAAATTTACATATGCAGTTGGAACTCCCCATCTGGATCTCAGAAAAGTTTGAAACAAAGTGATGTGAAAAATTGGGGACTGTCATATGAATAAGGATGCTGGTCTCTGAATGAGGGAACCATGGAGAAGCGCCAATGTTCTGTTTACTATGACTGTGTAACTACCCACCAAAACTTCATGCCTTAAAAACTCAATGTTTCTTCACATGGTTGTGGGATTTGCCTGGACCCAGCGGGGTAGTTCCCCCTCTGACTTTCTCACACGGTTGCAGGCAGAGGGTGCGTATTCACTTACATGTCTGGTACCCAGGCTGGGAAGATTGGAACATCTGGGAATCCTCTGATGTTTTTCTCTGTCTCCCTTTGGTCTCTCCACATGGTCTTTCCAGGTTGGTGGCTTTAGAGTACCTGGATGTCTTACATGATAGCTTGGAACTTTCGAGGTGCATATCCAGGGAAAGGGCAAGTCATGCACAAGTTGCATCCTCTTTATGGGCTAGCCTCTGACGCCACACAGCATCACTTCTAACTGCACACTTAGTCTAAGTAGTAGTCACTACTCCCCTTCAAAAAAAATTCAAGAGGAGAGAGCACACACCAAACCTCTTGATAAGAAGGTTGTCTTAATTCAAGAAGCACATGGAGAATGGAATAAGGATCTAGCCACTTTTAGAAAACAGAACCTAACATTTTTAGAAAACACAACCTTCCATGGTCAGGTTTAGGAGGCTAGTAAGATGAGATCATGTCAAAATCCCTGGGAGTTAAAAAATACTATTGCCATCATTAAAATAACCACTTAGTTAAATATTTTCACCCAACCTACTGGTAAGAATTTGAGATGATTCCTATTAAATTGAGTTATAATTATGCTTTTCTTTGTCACTAGGGGGAAGCATTTTACTCTTTATGTCACTTTAATCTGTATGTTAATAAACACTTATGTGAATAAATTTATTAATCCCTGCTACTCCAAGCTTTTTTTGCGTAACCTTTTCAGAAGATGATTACTAAAAACATGTGAAGCACAGTATAAATAAGATTAATGGGAAGAACTTAATGTAAATACATCAATAAATTTCTCATAATAAACCTAATTTCCTTATCTGCTGGGGATAAAGATCTAAGAGGAGAAAATAGAACTAGAAATGAAGTTATTTATCCAGAAAGCTGCAAGTTTCTGTGATCTGTGTACTGTTAAAAGCAAGAGGCCTAATGGAGAATGGAGCCATATATAAGAAAGTGATCAGGAAGAGATTTTTATCAGCATTTCTGAGCTATTCACATCAAATTGATTTCAGCTATTCTGTTAATACAATTCAGAAAACACAAAGAATTATAAAAGTGCTCATGTTTTTAATAATGAAGATAAGAATACCTGAATGAAAATACTACTATGGAATTTACAATTTTATGGGAGCTAATGTGCTAATTCACGGACACAATTTCTAGTTATCAAATGTTCCATCACCTACTGGTTTGTGATACAAAGACTGCTATATTTGCTCTCTTAGATTAAAGTTAACTGAGCTATATAATGTTTCTTTAATGGATATAGGAAGCCCTTTGCCATCAACTTGTACAGCTCCTAAAGAACAAAATAGTTTTCCCATTGAATGTCAAATCTTAATCTTTATACTGGTATTACACAAGAAGTATATTTTCAAAGGAGGCAAACATCACATTATTTTATATTTATGTCTCTGTAGTTGAATATTTTAAATTAAACATTTCACCTACTGGATACCAATAGCACAAAGAGCAAGTTTATCTGGGGATTAGTTTAAGTGCAATGATCTTGAAAAAAAGTTCTGAAATCGGTGAGCCAAAACTTCTGGTCAACTTGAAAATTTTGCATGTGCCAGAAACCTAACTCAATGTCCCTTGAAATAAGAATGCATTGGTTTAGATAACTGAAAAAGCCAGGAAAAACCTTCCTGTGTGCAGATGTCAGAAACTTGGGTGATGCAGTCAGAGTCTCTCTGTCACTACATCTGTAGAATGTAGTCTGCTCATCCAGTGTCGTGACTTAAAATAGTGGCTTTCACTTTAAAACACTTTCGCAAGGGAGAAGGGAAAAGAGGGAGCAGGAGAGCAGAGTAGAGGGGAGAAGGAGGAGGGAAAAAAAGGAGGCTCATGTATTAAATGTGGCAAACGTGATAATTTTTGAATATGAGTGATAAGTATGTATGGATTCATTGTATTCTCCCTGAATGGTAAATTTTTGATTTTTAAAAAGTTTAAGTTCTAATTTAAGAAGAATTACACAAAAAAAGTGAAGGAATTAAAAGAGGAAGAAGAAAGCCCATGATTAAGGAGATGGGAAATCCCACACAGAAGCAGGTTGAGGTCCCAAGTTGATTCTGTGCAGCAGGCCTGCAGAAAAAGGAAATTGAAGCAGAAGTGTGTACGCCAGAGTGACAACTGATAAAGGATCATATTAAACTATTTGGGAAAATCTTCTTGAACATGTGCAGCAGATCTGGTAGAGAATTTGGAAAACATTTGTGGGTATATAGGAGATTGTGGGACTGAAAAAAAATAAGGAGGTTTTACATTCCAAGAAAATGTTTCTAAAAACAAGAAGGAGAAACAACAATAATATAATAGCAGATTATTCAGTAAAATGTACTTACTTACACCATCATAATAATGTGAAGACTGAATTTCAACTCCACTAAAACTGTGGTCTTATTATATGTCATAAGTGAGAAAAGGAAGGGAAGAAATTTGGAGGGTGGTGGAGAGCCAAGTTCTCAACCACCATAAAAGAAGCCAGAAGAAATGTCTAAAACTTAGGAATCAAGTAGTAATACTATATTAAGGTTAAAACCAGAGGAGAGAGCAAAAAGAGTTAAAAATGTTTCACTCAGGGATGGGAAGAAATAGGACAGAAGATTATCATTTATCATTATTTCATAGCTATGTACATGTATTGACAATATTTTTTAAGTAAGAGTAAAAAAATTTTAAGTTGAAACAAAAACCCCAAAATTTTAAATTTTTGTTTGTTTGTTTAATTTATACTTGGAAAGGTCTATCTCAGTTTTTCCTTTTCAGGAGTTTGGAAAACGCCAAAAACACTGAGCAGAAATGAGTATCTGCCTTTGACCATGGCAGGAGGCAGTCTCACAGACTGCCTCACAGTCTTACAGACTACCAGTAAGGTGTCCCTATTCTTAGGAAAGAAGCTATTCACTGAGGGCTTTTAATTATCCTCTCCCATGGTGGGGAATGAGGGTAGTCATCTTCCAAAAGCTTATTCTGATAAATTAATTAGCCAGCTTATAAAATGACTTATAAATCCATGGAAGTCGAATGGATTTGATTTAGGTCTTAGTGTACTAATCATCACAGGTATGTTTTTCTGAATCCATTTAGGATTTTAATAGCTGTGGGACTGTGGATTCAAATCAAGGGGGTAAGGTAAGTCTTGGTGAATTAGAGCGTTGAAATAAACACCACCGATCTGTTTTCTGAGACCAATTAAATGAGCAGCACTACTGTGTAACTTAAATACTCTGAGCCTCTGTTTCTTGGTCTTTAATTGCCTTCAAGTTTGAAAATATGATGATTTGGGACTTGGTTCTGATCAGAAATGACCATGTATGTGAGTAGAAAATAGAAGGCTGTTTTTTGTTTTTATTTTGTTTTCATTTCGAATTTTAGGCCTGTTGTCTCATGTTTGTTGGGAATTATAAATGTTCAGAGTTCATAAAAAGGATATGTTATATATATAATAAACCACAGCACAAGCAAGATAAGAGCTAGAAAGGATTTTGTTGAAGCCAAAAGTAGCAGAATATCATGTCCTTTAAATTTCAGGTACATTTTGACATGAAGACACTCAACACACACACACATCTAAAAGAACAAGAGAAAATAATGGCTCTGTGAGAAAGGCTATTTGATCAGTTGAACAGATAAGGCCAAAAGATTCACTTACTCTCTTTCCCAGAGTCCATCTACTTGGCCTTGTGCTGCAAGGACTCAGGAAAAAATATTATCCCTTCTCTTGGGTATGACCAGACAGATGCAGAAAAATAAAATAAGTCAACAAAATGAGAAGCAGTGCCAGGCTTTTGGACCACACTGAAAATAGCTCCAGGCTTTATGGTCTCTTCTGAGGCTGAGAAGAGTTTTCCTCATTTTTCCTGACCATCCTCTTCTACCTCCTCTAATATCCCTCCTCTAAGTCAGTACAAACATGTCCATCCATCACTCTGAGTGTGCATGAGCATCCACTGCAGAGTCCTGGAGGGTGTAGCAGGAGGATGTGTGACATTATGAATGTGGATGGCAGTTGTAACCAAATAGGCAGTAAACTGCTTCCCAAACAATCTCCGTATCTGCTCACTTATCACCATTGCCACCCAGAGAAGAGTCTTTTTCTCTCTTTTCTTAGGTTCCCAGTTCTTCTCATCTTTTCCTCTGCTATTCCTCCCGCTGATGCCTTTCTTGATTCATGTCAACTGGGATAGAAAACTAGGAAGACAGTCTCCCCTACCCCAGAAGAGACAGGTCCAGTGGATCAAACCGAATATAACCCTGCTGGGAATGGGAAACAGGAGGAAATCATAGAAGAGCTATTATTCATTGCTTGCTTACTTACTATCAGATACTATGTTAGCTAATTATTATGTAGTACTTGTCTCATTATTCCACTCCACAGATTAAAGAATGTAAAGCTCCAGGGACTTCCCTGGTGGTCCAGTGGTTAAGAATTCACCTTCCAGTGCAAGGGATGCAGGTTCAATCCTTGACTGGAGAAATGGGATCCCACATGCCGTGGGACAACTAAACCCGTGAGCATAGAAGAAGTCTCAGGTCACAACTAAGACTCGACACAGCTTAAATAAATAAATATTTAAAAATAAAGAATTTAAAGCCCAAAATGATTGTCTTATTGTCCAAAGTCACCCAAGTAAAAAGTGGCATACATAGCACCTGAACCCTTCTCTGTCAAGCTCCAAAAACCCCAGTGCTTAACTCTATCCCATAATGATGCTGATAAAAAGTAAGAATATGGCATTGTAATCACCTGCTTATGACCCAGAGCACAGTGGTGGCTGATGACTTGAAAGAGCTTCATACAGTTTAACAGAGTGGTTCACAAGCCTTAGTGACATCAGACTCCCCAGGAGAATCTCTTTAAAATAGATTTGCAGGTTCTTTTCCAAAGCTACTAATCCAAACCTTTGTTATTAGGGCCTGGAAATCAGAATCTTTAACAAGCTCAACTGGTGATTCCAACATAGATGACCTTTGTCCCACACATTGAAAAACACTGGTTGAACAGCTCTTGACAAACTATTTCTCTAATCCAGCAGTTCTCAAATGAGATTCCCAAACTAGCAAGCACCAACACACCTGGGAACTTGTTAGAAATGCAAATTCTTGAACTTTATCCCAGATTTTAAAATCTCTAGGGGTAGAATTTTAACCCAGCAATCTGAGTTTTAAGAATATTTTCATTCACATTAGGCTATGAGAAATAATGCTTTAATAATCTAACCTTTTGTAAGATTGGACTTCCCTTGTGGCTCAGCTGGTAAAGAATCCACCTGCAATGCGGAAGACCCGAGTTCGATCCCTGGGTTGGGAAGATCCCCTGGAGAAGGGAAAGGCTACACACTCCAGTATTGTGGCCTGGAGAATTCTATGGACTGTATAGTCCATGGAGTTGCAAAGAGTCGGACACAACTGAGCGACTTTCACTTCACTTTATAAGATTATCATATACAAGATTGAAGTTTGTTTACCAAAACTCTGATGTGGCTATTAGAATATCCCTTTGTATGCATGCATGTTCAGTCATGTCTGACTCTTTGTGACCCCATGAACTGTAGCCTGTCAGGCTTCTCTGTCCATGGGATTTCCCAGGTAAGAACACTGGGGTGGGTTGCCATTTCCTTCTCCAGGGTATGTTTCCAACCCAGGGATCAAACCTGAGTCTCTTGCATCTCCTGCATTGGCAGGCTGATTCTTTACCACTGAGCCTTTGTATAGCAATAGTTAATTGGCATTTTGCCTAGCTAAAAAATTGGTTCTTCACCATCCCTCTTCATAGCCAAATAGAGTTGCTGTGAATGTCAGTCTGCAACACCATCATGAGGGGAGTCCTGTGCTCTGTGACAGAAGGTTCATCATTATTCATTTAACAAATGAATATGTTGGATGCTAATCTCCAGAACCTGTGATTACATTACCTCATGTGCAAAAGGGACTTTGCTGATGTGATATGTTAAGGGTCTTGAAGTGGGTCACTACCCTGGATTATCAAGGAGGGACTAAGAGTCCTTCTAAGAGGGAGGCAAGAGACTCAAGAGTCAGAGAAGGCAATGTGAGGATGGAAGGAGAGATCAGAGTGATGTGGCATCGCCAGGCAAGGAATGCATGCTGCCTTGAGAAGCAAGAAAAAGGCAAAGGAATGGACTCTCCCTTGGAGACTCCAGCCCTGCCAACTTGGTTTGGTGTTCTGATATCAAGAACTTTAAAATAATAAATTTGTGTTGTGTTAAACCACTATATCTGGTAATTTGTCATAGTATCAATAGGAAGGAAACCAATACATTAAATATCATCAAAATTAACAATTACTATTAAGAGAATTAGAAGTCAAACTACAGACTGGAGTAAAATATTTACAATGTATGTATCTAATAAAAGAATTGTATCTAGGATATATAAAAACATCCTGAAACTCAAAATAATAACACAACCCAATTTAAAATTGGGTAAAAATAATGTTAATAGATTCTTCACAGAAGATATCTGAATAGCCATAAACACATGAAAAGATGCCCAAAATGATACATGAAATGAAAAGGAATACCAGAATAATATTTTACTGAACACCCATTTGAATGGTTAAAATTTAAAAGATTATACCAACTGCCAGTGGGCACATGGAGCAACTTTGCTCATAAGAGTATAAAATGGTATAACCAGTTTGGGAAATAGTTTGTTAATTTCTTATAAAGTTCAATGTACATTTACTTGTGACCCAGCAATGCCACTCCTTACTATTTACTGGGATAAAAAGAGGAAATATATGCTATCACTTATGCTGCTGCTGCTGCTGCTGCTGCTGCTAAGTCACTTCAGTAGTGTGCGACTCTGTGTGACCCCATAGACGGAAGCCCACCAGGCTCCCCTGTCCCTGGGATTCTCCAGGCAAGAACACTGGAGTGGGTTGCCATTTCCTTCTCCAATGTGTGAAAGTGAAAAGTGAAAGTGAAGTCGCTCAGTCGTGCCCGACTCCTAGCGACCCCATGGACTGCAGCCCACCAGGCTCCTCCATCCATGGGATTTTCCAGGCAAGAGTACTGGAGTGGCTTGCCATTGCCTTCTCCGGCTATCACTTATATGTAGAATCTAAAACATGCCATAAGTGAACCTATCTACCAAATAGAAACAGACTCACAGACATAGAGAAAAGACTCGTGGTTGCCAAGGGGAAGCGGGGTGAGGGAGTGAAGGACTGGGAGTGTGAGATTAACAGAGTAAACTATCATATATAGGATTGATAAACAACAAGGTGTTAGTGTAAATAACATAAGGAAATTTATCCAATATGCGAGTGTGCTCAGTCACTCAACCTTATCTGACTGTGATCCCTTGGGCTGTAGCTTGCCAGGCTCCCCTGTCCGTGGAGCTTTCCAGGCAAGAATACTGGAGTGGGTTGCCATTTCCTTCTTCAGGGGATCTTCCCAACCCAGGGATCGAACCCTCAGTCTCCTGCATCTCTTGCGTTGGCAGGTGCATTCTCTATTACTGCACCATGTGGAAAGCTTATATAAACCATAATGGAAAATAATATAAAAAACAATCTCTGTATGTGTATAACTGAGTCACTTTGCTGTATAGCAGAGATTGGCCAAACATGTGTAAATCAACTATATTTCAATAAAAAAATATTTGAACACACATAGTGATTAATAAAATGTTAAAGACAATAATTGCAAAATTCCATCAGACTGAGATGAGGGCCAGAACCAGAGCAGCAGGAACAGGGGCTCACCTGTTCAGTGACTGCATGTAGCAGCAGCAGGATTCACTTCCAATGATCACTTAGAGTAGTTGGACAGATTTGGGTGTTCTGTTATTAGGACCAGTCTCACAGCTAAGACATCTGCTTTGTTCAATGCTTGACAAAAGTTTTCTAATGAGAAGTTGTTAGCTAATATATGAGAAATTCAATTCTACACATTTGGAGGAAAAATAGATTTTACATAGAAAACTTTATATTTTATACATCAGAGGACTGAACTAAAAAGACATGAGAAAGTTACCTGAAAATATTATCAACAGAAAAGGGCTTTCTGAAATAGTTTGACTAGTAATAACTCTATTATAAAAGCAAACGAGAAGAGCACAGTCTTGGATAGAGCTTTGGGGATCCTCCACTTATTGTATATTTACCCCTTTGAAAATGGACAGCCTTGGGTTGAGAAAGGCTTCCTACTGATTCTGCAGCAAGTAAATGGATAAATAAATTACTTCTTATTGATGTTTATCTGAATTGGCTCAAGGCAATGTTGATGTTGTCCTTTGCAGTAACAGTAAAAGAATTTGTATGTAGGCTACACAGTTGTATGTATATGAGTTACAGTTAATCACAGAAGTTGTTGGTAGGAATAACGAGGCCTTGTTATTCCATCCTTGTTATTCTTTGTTATTCCATTTATTTATAAACCTGCAAGACCTTCCTGACTTGGGGTTAGTCAAGCTACTATCCTTTTGGAAACTTGCCTGTCAAAACTCAAGATAGAGACCAAAATTCTAGCTGCTGCTGCTGCTGCTCGACCCCATAGACGTTAGCCCAACAGGCTCCCCCGTCCCTGGGATTTTCCAGGCAAGAACACAGGAGTGGGTTGCCATTTCCTTCTCCAATGCATGAAAGTGAAAAGTTAAAGTGAAGTCGCTCAGTCGTGTCCGACTCTTAGCGACCCCATGGACTGCGACCCCATGGACTGCAGCCCACCAGGCTCCTCCGTCCATGGGATTTTCCAGGCAAGAGCACTGGAGTGGGTTGCCATTGCCTTCTCCGCCAAAATTCTATCAACTACTCCTAAAGCTATTCCTGTCCAGTTCAGTGTAGGCCAGAGAAGAGGAAGAATAAGAGGACATGGCTTCTTCCACTCACTCATTCCTTCATTTAACTGAGTCAGATAATGTTTAAGTTACAATAATAGAATGGGCTACCTCAGAAGGAGTTCAAAAAGAGGTGTATACCTAAACTCAAGGGCTTCCCTGGTGGCTCAGATGGTAAAGAAGCTTCATGCAATGTGTTAGACTTGGGTTCAGTCCCTGGGTCAGGAAGATCCCCTGGAGATGAGAATAGCAATCCACTCCAGTATTCTTGCCTGAAGAATCCCAAGGACAGAGGTGCCTGCTGAGCTAGCATCCCTGGGGTCGCAAAGCGTCAGATACGACTGAGTGACTAACACACACACACACACACACACACACACACACCTAACCACAAGAAACGAGTGTTTTAAGGAGGTGTTGTAAACTAAGAATGGTCCCCCAAAGATGACCACACCCTAAACTCTGGAACCTATGAATATATCGCTTTATATGAAAAAAATAAAGAAAGAAAGAATTTTGCAGGTGTGGTTAAGGACCTTGAGATGGGATTATCTGAGTGGGCCCAGATAAGAGGGTTCGTATAAGAGAGGGGCAGTAGAGTAAGAATCAGAGAAGGAGTTGGGATGATGGAAGCAGACTTGGAATAATATATTTTGAAGATAGGAGAAGGGGTCACAAGCAAAGGACCACAGCTTCGGAAAAAGGCAGTGAAACAGATTCTCCCCTGGAGCCTCAAGGAGAAATGCAATTCTGTTGATTCCTCATAAGACCCATTCCCCATAAGATCCATGCTGGGCTTCTGATCTCCACAACTGTAGGATAATAGATGTATTGTGTTAAGCCTCTGAACGTGTGGCAATGCATTAGAGTAGCATTAAGAAAGTAATACCAGCAGGATTCTAGATCTTCTGAGAATTAGACCAAGAGACATATATACCTATGATTCTAAAATTCTAAATGTAAAATGTTAATATAGTAAGATCATTTGTGAATTCTACATCCACCAACCTCTTTGCAAATTCAAAGACCTGTATCCTTGCTTTAGTGTATATGTGCACATGTTTTCAAAGTATCCCCCACCTCAGCTCCCTTGGCTTACAAACTGAAGAAAAACAAGTTGAGATACAAAAACACAAAGGGGATATAAGGCCCCTGTTTCCCGTTTGCCCTCGTTAGTTCTGTCCTTGCCCCAATTTGGCCACCAGAAACTATTTTCTCACTTCACTTGGACCTGTTATACCACATATCCTCATATTCTTCCAACAAAATCAAGTTCTGCTTGGTCTTTATGAACTGACCAGGACTCACTTCCTACCCTCAGCACTGAGATAGCAAACACCTCATTTCCAAGAACCCACCTCCTATCAATTTTCATTACTTGAAACAGTTGGAAATTTGGCACAGAAGCTAGCATTTCTTGCAAAATCTGCAGCAATAATTTTGGTGCCCAATTCTAACTAGGGTAAGGAATGGCCTCTGGAGGACCAGTCTAGCAAGGCTAGTCATGATTGGCCATTAAGATGTTAAGAAAAGGAAGGGTCGAGCCATTAACTGAGACATACCTTTTATCATTAAATGATCTTGTGAAGAATTATTTTCTCTTTTTAGATGAAGAAACAGAGGCACAGAGTGGTTAAGTTGTTTGCCCAAGGGCACCCAACTAAAAACATGGCTAAAGTGTAAGTTCTAAGACCTGAACTCAGGTGTTCCCCAAACTGTTTTTAGCTAAGTAACTTCTAAAGAATGTAGAGTAGAATGAAAAACTTTCACTGTTTGCTTGGGTGCCCACAGTCCCAGGATTGGCCCCCTGCTCTTTGAGGCAGAATCTTCAACTGCCAACTCATTCCTACCCCTGAGTTTCATTCTACCCTCCATTAGATGGTACACTTGGTGGGCTACAGTTGACACCACCGAGGAACTAACACTTTCTTTCTTTTTTCTTTTATTTCTTGTCAACCTGAGAGTAGGGAATGGAAGCAATCTCATTTAGCACTTAGAACTTCAGTTGACGTTTAGTCACTAAGGTGTGTCCCCGACTCTAAGAACCCATGGACTATAGGCTGCCAAGGTCCTCTGTCCATGGGATTTCCCAGGCAAGAATACTAGAGTGGGTTGCCATTTCCTCCTCCAGGGGACCTTCCCAAACTGGGATAGAACCCATAGCACTTCAGTATGTTGAATCAAATGTGAGCTCTGGTGTTTTCCCAGGCTCCTACTTGGCTGTCAGTGCTCAAATCCAGCACCAGCTGCAGGAGAGAAAAACTGCTTCTCTGTGTGACTGAGCTCAGAGGCCTGAATAAAACACTAGAATCATTTCCTTGGGCTCCATCAAGAGTCAAAGCATCTTGACCTGAATCAGGGACAACTTAACAAGTGCAGGTCAGCTATCTGATTCCATGCTTCCATGATTCTCTCCTGCAAGATCACAGGCCAAGCATGAACCCTGGAGAAGCAGGACAAAATGAGTCCAGATGCCCAGAAGAGAACTTAAGGACAACCAGAAGCTGGCCTCCTATTTTCTTGTTATTTATCCCAGAGAGACATCAAGAGAAATACCCTGTTCTTCCTAACCCCCAGTTCTCGGTGGAGGCAAAAGGAATCTCAAGTAACCATTGCCTAAAACTCAGTTTTGAAATAGTGGCTTCATATAATACGGAACATGCAATTTTGAATTTCTTGGTAAATTTGAGCTCAGAAAGTGTTACCATAATTGGCATATTGTATTTGTGTCCAGGGAGCCTAAATGTGCAGGGAGGGAGATGGGGTTAATTAAGCACTCTTGTTTCTGAAGCTTGTTTGCCAGCCACTCATTTCTGCTTGATGACCATCCAGAAGACATCAGATCCATCTGCATATGCATGTCATGCTGTGCTTGGTTAATGCTTCCTGACATGCTGTTGATTTAAGCTTAAAACCCCACACAGTGGAGAATTTCCCTGGTCTCCAAAGTTTCAAAAATAATGCTATGTGGAGGATAAAGAGGCATCATTTATTTTATTCTTCCTCCGAAACAGAAAAAAAAAAAAAGAGAGAGAGATGCCAAGATAAGCAAAAGGCACTCTCATACAATTACACTTTCAAAGGACTTGTGGAGAAAACATTTGCAGTTGCCAAGTCAGCAATTTTTCAAAGATAGCCTAACAGAAAAAAAAAGGATTAATGGAAAAGAAATGATCAGGGGAAATTTCGCTATCGTTTAAAGAACAGCAGGTGGTACCTAGCACATTATTACTTTTTTATTCATGACTTGCCTCAGAGACCCCTCAGAAATCTAACCAAACTGACAGACAGCAGTCCAGTATCATAACTTTATGAATACCAGATTTGTGCAACAATGACTTCAGTCTGACCCGCTGTGCTCTGCCTTACAGCATCCATCACTGCTTTCTTTAAAGCCCACAGCAAGCAGCATCTTTTCTGATTTGCAGAGAGAATCTGAAGCATCAGGCCACAAAAAGAGGAGAAGCCAGTGGGGAGAAGGATGCCAAGAAGCATGCCCTCCCCTCTCCAGCTCCTCACTGACTCCTCCTCCCCTCAGCCCGCCCCCAATCCTCCATGGTCTAACTCCCAGCCAAACAGAGCCTTCTTTCCACCCAGACAATGGAAAACACCGACTAGGCTTGAGCAAATGGTTTCATGTAACTTCTGAGTTTTCTTTAGAGATTTTAATTTCTGAAGTTAGAAGATTTATGCCACGGGTGATTTGGTGAACATTTCTTATTTTGAAACGCACATGAATTTTGGTCAATTTCCATGGGAAAAACAGGAGCACTATTCCTGTGCTTATTACATAAGCTTTCGATTTATTATAGACCTGCTTATCCAGTTTGTGTGTTATTTATATTTTTAATTCTCCTCTTTCTCACTGCTTTTTTTTTAGCCATCTTAATGCTCTAAAAACCTTCACAGTAGCATGGCAAGGAATACATTTCACTGCTTTGCTGTGAAATACCAGAGTATGGAGAGAAATTTAAAATCTTAATTACTTCATATTTTCAGCAGTTTAATACAGTACCTGGTGGGAGAGAAAAATAAATCATTGGTATAATTAAAATTTGACAACTGGCTGTACACTTTAATATTTATTTTACTATTAATATTGCAAACAGTATTTAAGAGCTAACTATATGCAAAATATTCTGAAAAAGAATTATGTGATAGAAGAGAAAGAAGAAAAAGATACATAGTTTTCAGCCTGACAATCACACCTTCTATTTGGTTAATGCAATTTTCAAAGTATTCTCACTTTGAAATAATATTTATTTCTTCAGTAATACATAGTGAATATCTCAAATACACAGCACCTTCAGAGGGTCTGAGATAGCTTCTGGATATACATTAAATTACTCACTGAAATTGTCTCATTATTTTCAACTAGATATCCAGTTCTTAATAGCTACCACTTAACTGAGTAAATATACACCAGGGCTTCCCTGCTAGCTAGGGGTAAGGAATGCAGGAGATATGTAGGAGACTAGAGTTCTATCCCTGAGTCAGGAAGATCCCCTGGAGTAGGAAACTCCAACCCACTCCAGTGTTCTTACCTGGGAAATCCCAGGGACAGAGGACCTTGGCAGCCTACAGTCCAGGGAGTTGCAGAGTCAGACATGACTAAGCAACTGAGGGAACAAGCATGATTATATGCTAGCTACCACATTAAGCAATTTATCAACAATAACAACACTTGGAATTCACTGAACTCATCCAAGCCGTGTTCTGTGTGGGGTAACAATTCTCAATGGATCTCTTGTGTTTCTGATCATCTTGCAAACAGATGCCCTGACTGCCTTTGTTTTGCACTCTCTTTTCAAGGATGTTTATATAGCGAATATCCTTGGAAGATACAGAGATTGTTTCCACCAGACCAAAGAAGCAAGTTTACTTTGCAGTTCCCTGAGATCAGAATTTCTTCCTGTAACAAGTCCACTGCATGTGCAGGCTCCACCTGGCTGTCAGGGCTCCACCTCATGCGAAGTAGAGCTCAGGCAACCAGCATCATCACTGATCCTCTAGCTGCCACTATGGCTGTGAGTGACAAAGTAATTCATCTCTGACCCAGGAGTCTGATGTCCTTTGCTGGCATCCGTGAAACTGCAGCAGGCTAATTTGTTAGTAGGATAATACTTATCAGTAGGATAAAACCTCAGGCCCTCGGAATTATTGACACTGATGTATGTTTTACATATGCTGCTTCATTAAATCTTCTCAACAAAATATTCAGATTGTCCCAATTCTGTTGTCATTCAGTTGCTAAGTTGTGTCCAACTCTTTTTGACCCCATGGTTGCAGCACACCATGGCTGTCCTTCACTGTCTCCCAGAGTTCGCTTGAACTCATGTCCATTGAGTCAATGATGCCATCCAACCATCTCATCCTCTCATCCTCTGTCACCCTCTTCTCTTTTTGTTTTCAATCTTTCCCAACATCAGGGTCTTTTCCAAAGAATCAGTTCAGGTGGCCAAAGTATTGGAGCTTCGGCTTCAGCAACAGTCCTTCCAATGAATATTCAGGGTTGAACTCCTTTAGGATTGACTGGTTTGATCTCCTTGATGTCCAAGAATCTTCACCAGCACCACAATTCAAAAGCCTCAGTTCTATGGTGCTCAGCCTTCTTTATGGTCCAACCTCACATCTGTACATGACTACCGGAAAAACCATAGCTTTGACTATATGGACCTTTGTTGGAAAAATGATTTCTCTACTTTATAATACACTGTCTAGGTTTGTCATAACTTTCCTTCCAAGGAGCAAGTATCTTTTAATTTTGTGGCTTCAGTCACCATCTGTAGTGATTTCGGCACCCAAGAAAATAAAATCTGTCGCTATTTCCACTTTTCCCCCATCTATTTGCATGAAGTGATGGGATTCGATGTCATGATCTTAGTTTTCTGAATGTTGTTTTAAGCCAGGCTTTTCACTCTCTTCTTTCACCCTCATCAAGAGGCTCTTCAAGTCCTCCTCGATTTCTGCCATTAGAGTGATATCATCTGCATATCTGAGGTTGTTGATATTCCTCCTGGCTAAGCAGGGTGACAATAAACATCCTTGTCGAACTCCTTTCCAAATTTTTAACCGTTCTGTTGTTCCATGTCCGGTTCTAACTGTTGTTTCTTGACCAGCATACAGATTCTCAGAAGGCAGGTAAGGTGGTCTGGAATTCCCATCTCTTTAAGAATTTTTCACAGTTTATTGTGATCCACACAGTCAAAGGCTTTAGGATAGTTAATAAAAAAGAAGTAAATGTTTTTCTGGAATTCCCTTGCTTTCTCTCTGAGCCAACAGATGTTGGCAATTTATCTCTGGTTTCTCTGCCTTTTCATCTGAAAGTTCTTAGTTCATGTACTGCTAAAGCCTAGCTTGAAGGATTTTGAGTATTACTTTGCTATCAGGTGAAATGAGTATAATTGTTTGGTAGTTTGAGCATTCTTTGGCATTACCTTTCTTTGGGATTGGAATGAAAACTGACCTTCTCCAGTCCTGTGGCCACTGCTGAGTTTTCCAAATTTGCTGACATATTGAGAGCAGCACTTTCACAGCATCATCTTTTAGGATTTTAACTAGCTCAGCTGGAATACCAGCACCTCCACTAGCTTTGTTTGTAGTGATGCTTCCTAAGGCCCACTTGACCTCACACTCCAGGTGTAAGGTCGAAATGGCCCAATGTTGTTTAATAAAGGAACCCAGATGCCAGATAGATAATGTAGCAGGCTTTAATGGCAGGCGCCCCTGGGCGGAACCCCAAGACCTAACAGAGCAAGGTTGAGAAGTCCGCACTGAACAAAGGCAGAGAGCGACTTATATAGCCTATCAGTAAAGAGCAGCGTAATTCTTCCCAAAAAAGGCGAGGTCTGGAGTGGTGGTCTCTCATAGGTCAGCTAGTCGAGGTGGCGAGACCAGGTTGGTCGCTCTGGAGGTTAGGAGGGAGGGTTGATTTTGGTGGAGAGCTGTTGCGTCAGAGACTCCAAGATGGCCACCGGGGAGGAGAAGCCAAGATGGCCACCGAGGTCTGAACTTACACCAGGTTGTCTGACTCTGACATGAATGACCACACCATCTTGGTTATCCAGGTCATTAAGACCTTTTTAATATAATTCTGTGTATTCTTGCTACCTTGCCTTACTCTCGTCTGCTTCTGTTAGGACCTTGGTGTTTCTGTCTTTTATTGTTCCCATCTTTGCTTGAAAATTTCCCTTGGTATTTCCAATTTTCTTGAAGGGTCCATATTTTAGAGATAAAGAATCCAAGGCTTAGAGATGTTAAAAACCTGCTCAAGGTCATAGAGCTGGTCTTTCCCCACCCACTTCCTAATCCTTGTTGCTCATGGTGAGTTCCCTGCTTCTAGTCCGGGGTGTAAGCATGCACAAGTATGAGTGTGAGGAATGTCTCTAGGAGAGCATACTGTGGAGGCGGGGGGCCAGCAGGCCTGGGAGGAGAGTAATAAGCCCTTTCCCAGAGAGAGGAGCTGCTTTTGGTTCTGCGGGTCAAGCTCCACACTTGTGCTCTATGAGACAGACAAGAGAAAAGTAGTGAGTCAGAGAGAGAGGTTGAAGAGTTGTGTTTTGGAAAGTGATTCTCTTGCAAGAACTGTCACAGGGAAAGAATCAGGCTGGGATTAAAAGCAAGAAGGGGGGCCAAAGTCGGAGAGGAAAGAGATGGAAGCACAGGCAGCACCAGGGAGAGTATTATTGCTCAAAACCCAGGTGCAGTGGGAACAGAGGCATGCCCACAGGCAGAATTCTCACCTCAGAGCTGCTGAGAATAAGGTGACCTATCAAACTCTCAGATCTGACTCATTCTGAGAAGTTGCTCTGGAAACAAAGAAGCCTATCAGCTGCCAAATCTGTTAACCTAGAGTGTCTTTCCCATTGACTCAGAGAGGACAGAGGCACAGGGATGAGCCTCTGAAGATCCTCCCGGGTGTAGATCTACTGACCAACAGCACAGGGGCAGGAACATGCCCAGGCTAACAGGCACTGTGGGCAATGACAGGAGCCTATGCCCTAAGAGAAAACAGGAAGTGGGTCCCCTGAGGCCTGACTTCTGCCCCTAGAAGTCAGTTTCTCAACGAGAAAAGCAACACAGGCTGTCAGCCTAGCGTTTCAGCAGGAAAATGTGAGTGTGAAGAGAAATCAAATGACTTTCCTCATATCTCAAATTGTGCAGATAGAAATAGATGGACAATTATGATTTCCATACACTGGGACATTTGTGTGTGTATGTGTGATCCTTTGGGGAAAATTTACAAGTGCTATTAATAGCCTTTGACCTTAGAGATACATCACTGTCAAACAGAAGTTATAATTAGGAAGCACAGTCTAAGAGGTAAAGGCAAAGGTCAGACCAGGCACTAAAACACTGCTTAATATACAGAGCACTGTGCAAAAGTGCTGACGCAGGAGAAATAAGTATTGATAAATCAGGTGCTTCAGATCCCTGCTAATGCCATAAAATTTAATGGATTACAAAGGGAACACACAAACCACAAGGAAAGCTATGAGAAACACAGTTTCAGCGACTCTCCTAATTAAGGCAAGTTCAGAACACATACCCTGATTTTTTTTTAATCCAAACCTTTAAAGATGTAATAAAAATGGCATCTTTATTTATACTTGCCTGACATAGCTTTCCATTCCTTCTTCTTGCAGAGAATTTACTACTCACATCAGGAATGGCCCTGGAGACTGCAAGGCTGTTGTTTTTCTTTATGGCCAACAGAATGTGGGTTTTGAAAAAGTTCAAGCCAAACATCCCCTCAGTCCTCGACCAGACTCCCTGCTCAGGACTGTCAGTGTGCCCAACAACAGTGGTGGAGGGCAGCTCAGGTCACCTCTCCCCATTGTCATTATTTGTGGTCAGTCAAGGCTCCAAGAAGGACATTAATGGGAGGGCTTGTTCTCTTTCCACTTTGCTTGGGGAGGACGATGACTGTTGAGCATATCGTGAGCAGTCTTAACAGCTCTCCTCAGAGCAGGACAGAAGGACAACCCCACCCTGTGATGGGAGTGCATTCACCTGCCCCCTCAAGTTTATCCTTGGCACACCTGCCAGTGACCCCTTCCAAAGAAGCCTGAGCCTGTGACTTCACTTTGCAAACAAGGATTCATAGTTATACAAAAGAGACACTGACTCTGGCTTTCCTAATTAGAAAAAGAATGTTCTGGAAGGAGGACAGAGAGGGTCAAAATGCAGCCTAGGGAAGCCAGTTCAGAAAACAGACATGCATCCAGGGAGGCAAAGCCCAGCCAAGATGCTGTTGTTGTTCATTCGCTCAGTTGTGTCTGACTCTTTGCAACCCCATGGAGTGCAGCATGCCAGGCATCCCCATCCTCCATTATCTCCCAGAGTTTACTTAAGTTCATGTCCATTGAGTCGGGGATGCCATCCAACCATCTCATTCTCTGCCATCCCCTTCTCCTCCTACTTTCAATCTTTCCCAGCATTAGTGTCTTTTCAATAAGTCAGGCGGCCACCTTTGCATCAGGTGGCCAAAGTATCAGAGCTTCAGCTTCAGCATGTCCTTCCAGTGAGTATTCAGGGTTGGTTTCCTTTAGGATGGACGAGGACACAGCCAAGATGAGGGCACAGACACGATCTGCTCAGAACACCTCTCTAGGCACCATTTCCTATGGCTGGACTACAGCTTGGCTCACCTCCATATTTGGAGAGACAATCTCTTTTGACTCTCGGAATTCAAAGTCCCAGGCCCAAGCATGAATCTGGGTCACATGCCTACCCCAGACATGCTTGGTAGCTATAGGAGGGAACATCTGCTTCCAGAAAGAGGCTGGTCTGAGGATGCCAGGGAGCCACAAACTCAGCACTCTTCAGTAAACCTCCATTGCCTATGGTTTAGAGTCCAAGTCCCTTACCTGCCATAGAAGCGAGGTGATGATGTGTCCCAGTTTTTCTGAGTCTTGTTTTTAATTTTTATCCTAGAATAATTATTGGGCTTCCCTGGTGGCTCAGACAGTAAAGCATCTGAGTGCAGGAGACCCTGGTTCAATCCCTGGGTTGGAAAGATCCCCTGGAGAAGGAAATGGCAACCCATTCCAGTACTCTTGCCTGGAAAATGCCATGGACCGAGGAGCCTGGTGGGCTACAGTCCATGGGGTCGCAGAGTCGGACACAACTGAGTGACTTGTGCCTGGGTTTTTAAAAATTACATGGTCACCCTCCTTATGAAGCTCTTCATGACATGGCCCCTGTCTACCTTTTCAACTTCACTATTCCCTGATCCATCTTTATTCTCCAGCATAACAAAAATCTTCTAGTTCCTTACATACAAATGCTATTTTTATGTGCAAGTCTTTGCTTATACTTCCTGTCTGCCTGGAATCTCCCTTACGTGGTCTCCACCCCGCCCTTTAATACCTAAAATCCTTCTTGTGTTGTGGGTAAGTTGAGTTATCTGCCCCCATTCTTGTTTTCGTACATACATCTCTCGTGTGTGTTTACCAGACTGTGTTGTCATCATCTGTTTTGGAATTGAACTGCTCCCTTAGACTGCGAGGTCCCATGACTTCTTCACCTTTGATCCATCAGAGCTGAGCACCGTGTGTAGCACATCTAAAGTGATGCTCCCAGGACTTCCCTGGCAGTCCAGTGGATAAGACTGTGTGCTCCCAATGCAGGGGGCCTGGGTTCAATCCCTGGTTGGGGAACGAGATCCCTCATACCACAATTAACAGTCCAGCATGCTGCAATGAAAAATGAAGATCCCTCATGTCACAACTAGGACCCGGTACAGACAAATAAATAAATTTAAATAAATATTTAATAAATAAATAAAGTGATGCTCTCAAAAATATGTGATGAACGATTGAGTCCTGCAAGTCTGAAATAAAAGGTTGGTCAGACAATTATCATAATGGGGCAATAATGAAAAGAAAGAGAGGCCAGGAAAGAACACAGAAGAGAGTTAAATTACTGAGTTGACCATAAAAGGGAAGGGTGGTTAGTCATCCAAATCACGCGCCTTGGAGTCATTCTTCAAGTCAATCTCAGAGCCCAAAGGGGTTCGATCTGATGGATGGGGTGGCAGATTCTGAAAGGGAGAGGAATGGTGTTTCCCATTGGTATGTTGGATTTTAGAGCAAGATCCTGAGGTCCAATCCACAGACAGGCCACATAGCTGGGGAAGGATGAAAGAGACCTCAGGCACACACACACCCTGCCTTCTCTAGATGACAGCAAGCTCACTATGGGCTTCTTGATGCCCAGCCTATGGTCAGGACAGACTCCTGGTCCTGGACTAGTAGAAACATCAAGCTAAGGAGCAGTGGAACCTACCCTTCAGCAGGGCTAGGAAAGACAAAGGCTATCACCTGCAATTAATGAAAACTGCGAGCAAGGCTTTAGATAAACAGGATCTGTTTGGAGGGACGGGGAGCATCCATATGCTCACCCTCTGAAGAATCCAATACACACGTTCAGGTCTATTAAATGACATGTTTATCTTCCTTCAAGGCAAAAAGAAACATCTGTCACCAGGCCCTTGACTTCATTTCCATTGTGAATACTAAGCTTCATCAGATGCCAAGTCAAGTCACAGAACACAGAAAGCTTAAAGGCCAGGGCAGCAAAAGAAGCCCCGCAGAACTGCCCCTTCGAAGTTCAAAATGGGCTCGCAGGTGTCTCCAGTAGCTGTTCTTTGTCCAGTGCTTTTTTTGTCTAAGTGTTATTTCTTTGTTACTCATTTTGCTCTGGGTCAGGGCTTTTCCAGAAACAAAATAGTACTTTTTCTCTCTTGATTCTTAACATTATTCTTATTGAGGAGAAGACAGAGACAGAAATGGTTAGGAAACTGCAAAAAAGATACAGAAAATGTCTGTGATTGCCAGCTAAGCGTGTGATGGGTTTGGAGTCAGACCCGAGCTCTAGTCTCAGCTCTTCCACTGGCCAGCTGCATGCTTCTCAATGAGCTGCTTCTCGCAGTTTTTAAATACCTAACTTTGCATTTTGGGTAGTTCTTAGATGCAGGTTCGATCGATGGGTCAGAAAGATCCCCCGGAGAAGCAAATGGCAACTCAATCCAATATTCTTGCCTGGAGAATCTCCATGGACAGAGGAGCCTGGCAGGCTACTATACATGGGATCACAAAAGAATTGGACATGACTTAGTGACTGAACAACAAGTTCTTTGCACATAGCACACGTGTAGTAAATGTTAGGTATTTCATGATTTCATGTACAAGATATATCAAGCAGTGCATGTGTGACTGCCAAGTCACTTTAGTCACGTACAACTCTGAGCAACCCTACGGACTATAACCCATCAGGCTTCTCTGTCCATGGGATTCTCCAAGCAGGAATACTGGAGTGGGTTGCCATGCCCTCCTCCAGGGGATCTTCCCGACCCAGGGATCGAACCCGAGTCTCTTATGTCTCCTGCACTGGCAGGCTACTTGGGAAGCCATATCAAGCAGTACTGGTCCCTAAACCAACTAGGTAGAGGGAGAATAATCCCTCTTTTTACTAAGTTTGAATAGTGTACATCTGTCTCTGTATCATCAACACTGTTTAAAATTGACTTCCAAAATTCAGACTCCCAGTACATCCAGAAACTGGAATGTCCCAAATTCTAGAGCATCAAGACTTTGCCAGTAACTTAGGGTTCTAAGCCCCTAATGTCTTGATAACATTTCTGTTTCCCAGGATGTTTCTTTATCACTTAGGAAAATAGCAATAACCCCCTTATCAGCAAACCACAAACTCTTATTTAAGGAGCTGGTGTCTAGTTAGGCAAAATTTTATGGAATCTGAATTATTTGTTTTTTGCCTAGGAAATTACAGGTAATTAACATATTCTCTAATAAATTCCAGCAAGGCTTTCTTGTAGAAAAACCTAAAAGTGATAGTTAGAACTATTCTTTCCTCTTGAAAGTTTCTATTGCTGGAAGCCCTTAACTGAACTAAACCAACCTTGAAATTTGAGATGCTGGTGTGTACTACAGTACCCTGGGATCCAATGGCAATGCAGTGGTGAAATTAGGAGAGCTTGTGGAATAAGATCCAGACGCACGTTCTCTTCCTTAATCCCTCCATCTCCTCATATTCTTGTGATCCTCTTGCCCCTATTTGGACAGTTTCCTCTTATTATGATGCTGCATTCTTGCATCAGGCATGTCTGTTCCCTTCCTTTTATGGAGGGGCTTGGAAGGCACAGTCCTTTTACAGCCTCCACCCAGGCAGGACTCCAGATCTCTGGGGTATCAGCCTGGGGCCAGATCAAGAAGGGCCTGAAGTCAAGAAACCCCTGAAATTCTCTCTAAGGTTATTATCTTTTCATTCACTATTGAAATTATTCCTCTTCCAGCATCACATGTAAGCCTTCCTGACAGCATCTGGATTTCCATAGAGAAGGGCTTTAGTGGTAGCAATCTACTTTAAAAGGGAGCTAAAGGACTGGCCTTGAAGCTACGTGCATGGAAAATACACAGTTTGGGGTTGGGTTTTATATTCAAAATCAGTTTTTTAAAATAAATTTGTATAAAGATACATAATACAAAATATATTTTTCATTGTCGTTCTCAGAGAATGGGCAATTAATTAGTGGAGATAATGCAGGCAAAAGGCCCAAATGATCCGGTGACACCATATTATGGTTTCAGTCTTCTAGATAGACTCAGTACACTCAGTGAAGAATAATTCTTTAATCTCTACTTCCAGTCTAGGGAATTTTTTCAGGGTTGTAAGCCAGGCCACCGGTACCACTGGGATGGAGCTGCCGCTGAGCATGTATTTCTAGTGCAGCCAGGGACAGTGCCTCCTGGAACCTGATGCTTTAATGCAGTTTCCTTCTTCACCTCTGCCCTCCCTACTCCCCTCCGTGGTGGTGGCTTAATCACTAAGTTGTGTCTGAATCTTTGTGACCCCATATAGCCCGCCAGGCTCCTCTGTCCATGGGATTTCCCAGACTGGAGTGGGTTGCTGTTTCATTCTCCCAACCCAGGGATTGAACCGACTCAGGGATTGAACCTGGGTCTCCTGCATTGCAGGCAGGTTCTTTACTGACTGAGCCACCAGGGAAGCCCTCTCTACTCCCTTAACTCAAGGCAAATCTTTCCTAAACTTCCTGAGCCACTGGAGAGTGTTGGTTATGGTCCATGGGTCTCACCCAAGGAGAATAAACTCAAGATATTTTGGTTGTCCATAGAGTTTGCTTCTACAGTTTCTATCTTCTCTGGTTTTCCTTGGTTTGGAAATAACATGAGTTTGAGTAAACTCCAGGAGTTGGTGATGGACAGGGAAGCCTGGCCTGCTGCGGTCCATGGGGTCTCAAAGAGTCGGACACGACTGAGTGAACTGAACTGAAAGGCTTCCCACGTGGCACAGTGATAAAGAAGCTGCCTGCCAATGCAAAAGAGACAAGAGATGCAGGTTCAACCCCTGGTTCAGTTCAGGAAGATTCCCTGGAGTAGGAAATGGCGACCCACTCCCATATTCTTGCCTGGGAAATTCCATGAACAAAGGAGTCTGAAGGGCTACAGTCACAAAGGGATCACAAAGAATCAGACACGACTGAGCACTCACACAAAGGCTAAAGTAATCATCCCAATATAATCCTTACTTTCCCAGGCTACCCTGACCCCTCTTCAATACTGTACTGGGAAAACGAGCCTGGTCCACACTATTTTCACTTCCAGGTCGCCTCCTCTCCAGAACAGTTCCCAAAGTCTCTAGCAAACTGAGGTACTCTTTTTTTCTCTCCGTTGTTTCTATTCTCTCATCTACCACATGGTGGCACTATTCTCCGGCAGCTTTTTCCCTGCCCCTGGGTTAAGAATCAAGCTGCCAATAGAGACCTCAGAGTTGCAGGTGGGGTTCTCCCTCCACCTGGATTTAGGGTGAATATTAGGAGGTGCAGTGGTAAAGAATGTGCCTGCCAATGCAGAAGACACAGGTTAGATCCCTGGGTTGGGAAGATCCCCTGGAAGAGGAAATAGCAACACACTTCAGTACTCTTGCCTGAAAATCTCTGTGGAAAGAGAAGCCTGGTGAGCTACAGTCCATGGGGTCTCAAAGAAATGCTTGAGCATACTTGAAACTCATCAGCCTGCATTAAATTTAAAAGTGCCCCCTCTCCATGAAACATGAATCAGAACCTAAGGACAGAGTTCAATATCTTAAATCTTCAAACTTAAAGCAAGTTTCCTGTTAGAGGGAGTATAGCATCCTAAGGTCCATCTTTGAGTCAGAAGTCACTTGTACCATTTTTCCCAAGAGGCCTTCATATAAATAAGACTCCCAGATGAGTCCCCATGATATTCCCACTCTAGATTTCATCACATCCATAATGCTTATGCCACTTCCTCCCCTAGCAGAGAGACTCCAGGATTTGAGATCAGGTCTGTGGCTAAACTCAAGTTCTGTCCTTAATGGTTAGTAGCCAGATACTCCTGCTAAGGCTCAGTTTCCTCAGATACAAAGTGGGAATAACAATTCTTCTTCAGTCAGATTGACATGAGATGTCCTATGCGAAGCATGGTATCTACATATAGTAGATGATCAGTAAATGCATGTTCCCTTTTCCTCTCTCTTATCCATATGCTCAGCTCCTTTACTCGGTAATCGTTGCCCAGACTCCAGGGCCCATCAAGCTAATCTACTTTCAATGGTGTATGCTGTGATCAGTTGTGTCTGACTCTTTACAGCCCCATGGATTTTAGTCCGCCAAGCTCCTCTGTCCATGGAATAGTCCAAGCAACAGTACTGGAATTGGTTGCCATTTCCTCCTCCAGGAGATCTTACCAACCCAGGGATCGAACCTGTGTCTCCTGCATTGATAGATGCTTTACACTAGCACCACCTGGGAAGCCTACTTTCAATATGAAATGAATGAAAGTCACTCAGTCATGTCCAACTCTTTGCAAGCCCATAGACTATATTGTCCATGGAATTCTCCAGGCCAGAAAACTGCAGTGGGTAGGCATTCCCTTCTCCAGCAGATCTTTCCAACCCAGGGATTGAACCCAGGTCTCTCACAATGAAGGCGGATTCTTTACCAGCTGATCCACCAAGGAAGCCCAAGAATACTAGGGTAGGTAGCCTATCCCTTCTCCAGTGGATCTTCCCCACCCAGGAATCGAACCAGGGTCTTCTGCATTGCAGGCTGATTCTTTACCAGTTGAGCTACCAGGGAAGTCCTTTCAATATACAGCTCTATTATTTACATAACTAAACAGCAATTATGAGTCCCTGGTGGCTCAGTTGGTAAAGAATCTGCCTGCAATGCAGGAGACCTGGGTTCCATCCCTGGGTCAGGAAAATCCCCTGGAGAAGAGAATGGCAACCCACTCCAGTATTCTTGCCTGGAGAATTCCAGGGAAGAGGAATCTGGCAGCTACTATCCACGAGGTTGCAGAGTCGAGTATGGCTGAACAACTAACACACACACAAACAGCGATTACCACCATGGCATGCAGGAGATGCGGTTTTAACTGTGAGATTATAAAGCAAAGACAAAAAAGTCTTACTTTTTAGGATAGGATTTTAATTGGTTAATAAGATGAAGATACTAATAGTGGCTTAAACAGGGTTGAAGTTTTTCCTCTTGCAAACTGGTTTCTTCTGATAGGAGCTCCCCACGTGGACATCCAGGCTTTTTCTAAGATGTCACTCATCCATTTCTAGAGTATTGCATTTGCTCTATAGAGAGCCCAAGGAGCTCCTTGCCCAAGGAGCCATGCCATCATATCTGCCTTGCAGCCATCAGAGAAAGGGAAAAGCAAAGGAGGAGGACAAGTTGTATCTCCCTAAGGACACACTGGAAGTTTCTCAGTCACACTCAACTCCAAGAAAGCTGAGAGATCAGAGGCTGCTATGCAACCACTTGAAAATGCTATTTCAGTGGTGGAGAGGGAATAGTATGCAAGAAAACCCACAGTTGCTGCCAGAGTGCTAATCAGGAGTTTTTCTCTGCCAAAACAAATAGCAAAGCCAGGATAATCCATGTAAGCCGAAAACTATCCAAGCTGCAAGTAACGACCCATTTATTTCAAACAAATCCATAAAGAAAATTTAACATCAGCCTGGAACACATATATAAATGACAAAGACTTTCAGCTAAATCAAGGGAATATAGCCATATAAGAAAACATTAAACATTTTATCCTATAAAATCACTGGTTCTTAGAGCTGCTGAGGATCCTAAAGGTGATTTAGTGGAAAACCTTCCACTTAATGCAAGCATTTTCTTTACAGTAACCTTGACCACAGCTATCCCATTTTTTGTCAGAACACTTTCGGGCGATGGATCCTATAGCCTGAAGTCCCTGGGAGTTGTGGACAAAGGCAGAAAGAGCAAGCTGGTGGGGGACAGTGGTCAGAGCCTGCATCTAGGGTACCCAGGCATGTGCATGGCCATGATGTAACAGCTCCCACCCTGGGATCAATTAAGAGTGGGAAGCATGGTAAAGAGAGAGGGATGCTCACTGGTTTGAGTTTAGAGGTAAATTTTCAAACATGTACATATATTATATAATTTTTTTTCTGCAACAAAGGTTTGAAAGCCCCAGAACAGATGATTTTTGCCACAGCTATCTATGCTTGAAAGGAGTAGCTCTCAAAAATATTGCATTAAAGGAGCCTATGAGATGTTTGGGTGGAGATTTCAAACAAACACCTAGGCATATGTATTTGGAGGTCAGGGAGAAGATCCCTAATTATATTTAATCAGCTGCCTGTGCCTGCGCGCAGTCACTTCAGTCATGTCCAATTCTTTGCTACCCTTTGGACTGTAGCCCGCCAGGCTCCTCTGTCCATGGGCTTCTCCAGGCAAGACACGAGAGTGGGTAGCCATGCCCTCCTCCAGGGGATCTTCCCAACCCAGGGACTAACCCACATCTCCTGCATTACAGGTAGATTCTTTACTGCTGAGCCACAGGGGAAGCACATTTAATGAGCTACACAGAGTTTATACTTGAAGTATTGAGATAGAAGAAGTAAAAGATAGGTAAAAGAAGCCAGGAAAGAACCTCTCTTTTAGAAAATGGAAAGCAGAAATGCTAGAAAAGGAGGCAGATGAAGACACATTTTAATAAATAAGTAAAAGGGAGGCAGAAAGGTGTGAATTTCTGGCAGATCCCTCATTTATGGGACAAGCAATTCTGAGGTGCAGACCCGGTGAGGATTCCTGAGGTCAGGCTTTGACCGGCATTTAGGCTGCAAGATAAGTCGTGGTTAGTAATAACTGAAGGATCAGCTCCATGCTTTAGAGAGGCGCAGTTAAGGGAAGGAAGAGTCCTTTCCCCAAGGCTAAGTAAGAAAATGAGAGGGTCGCCAGCAGAGGACATCAGTGCCCAGGAGTCTGGGGTCTGACCAAGGTCACTGGCAGTGAGACAAGAAAATAGGGTGTAGAGAGCAGAAGCGACCTGGAACAAACCAATCTGAAATGACAAGAAGGACGTGCAGGGAAAATGTATTTGGGCTGGCCCCTTAGTATGACCTGTGACAATCAGAGTAAAATATATGAAACATGAAAGAATTCCCTGGACATCTCCAAAGATGTTGAGAAATAAAACTCAGTGAAACACTTAACTTCTTTCAAGGGAGTCATGATTATTTGCATATAAAAGGTTATTTTTGTGATCATAGCTTGGCAAGGTCCAGGATATACAGATCACAGAGAAGGAAAATTAAATTTTCAAGGTTTGGTATAAATAGTGTCTCATGCTCTAGACAGAATGAGAAATATGGAGATCAAAAAAATCCTTAGATGAGTGGCCAGTTTTATTAGTGACCTTGAAGATGTTTAAGAAAGAAGATGGGGTAGAAAGCTAATTCAAGCAAATGAAGAGATAAGTGAATACTCAGAATGCGTAGGCTGCAAGAATTGACTGCTTTCAAGAAGTTTGTGGAAAGAGGAAAAAGATGGGATCGCAGAAAACAGGATAAAGAGGCTGAAGGGAGAGTGGTTGGCAAAGACAGTGGAGAAGGATGTGAGGAGTGGCTGAAGAGACCCCCTAGAGACAGGGCTCAGCCTCTGGAACCAGCTGGACCCCAGCCTGAGGAGGGGCTCTGCCCTTCAGGAGAGCATGAGATTTACCTTCTGTCAGGGTGACCTGAGAAGTAAATCAGTCACTTCAGGTGAATGACTCAGCACTGCACCAGTGATAACTCAGACACGGCGTGGTGGGAGCGGAGAACTGGGCAGGGATAGACTAGAGTTGAGAGGCCACCCAGGAACCAGCCCCACAGCTTTGGGCAGCAGGAGGTTCCTGTCAGGAAAGAAGGAAGATAGGAGTCAATCCCGCTGTGACTCTGGTCAGGTGACCTTCGTGAGTGGACTGTCAACCTGCCACCTGTCACCCACACCGAAACAGGGCAGGGGACAGGAGAGAGCGCCTTGTGTTCCCATCCCCCTCTACTAAGAGTTAGACACACACACAGTTTCACTCAAAAAGCCCAAAGAGATTTCCCCTCTAAGATTCCAATAATAAAATACAAACTCTGGGGGAATTAAAAAGTCAGCTATTACTTAGAAAACGAACTTACGGTTGCCTGTGGGAAGCAGGTGACAATGGCCTGACTTTGAAGTACGAGTAGGAGTGTGCCGGGCAGAAAAGGAAATCAGACATAGTAAACAGAAAGATTAACACTGTAAGGGCAAGGAACTAAAAGTATAGTGCATTGAAATAAGGGGTTTCCCAGGTGGTACTGTTGGGAAAGGACACGCTTGCCAATGCAGGAGACATAAGAGACGCAGGTTCAATCCCTGGGTCGAGAAGGTTCCCTGGAGTAGGGCATGGCAATCCACTCCAGTATTCTTGCTTGGAGAATCCCATGAACAGAGGAGCCTGGTAGACTATAGTCCATGGGGTCGCACAGAGTCAGACATGCCTGAAGCAAGTTAGCACGCATACACATGTTGAAATGAGAATAACAAAATATTCAATATAGCAAAATCAAGGACTGTATGCAGTGCTTTGAAAGGTCTCTATTTTGCTCAGAAAGCCAGGAGCAGACCATGACGGGCTTTCTGTAGGTGCTGGGACTTTATCCTGTGGACATCAAAAAACCAGCAAAGTTGTAAACACAAGCAGATCTGCATTTCTAGAACTCAGGTAGCAGCCTAGAATATGATCCCGAGCCAGAGCCACGAGAGAAAGATGACTTTGTCACAATAATCCAGTGCAGAGAAAGAAGCAAAGCATCAAGCATCACTAAAAGGACTCCATCTGAGAAGACTGGCAGCTGGTTCCTCTAATAGGACATAAAGAAAAACAGCTTCTGCAGAGGAAGATTGTCAATTCATCTCAGGTCTTGCTGTGGATGAGGGAATGACTGACCAGTAGGCAGTTAAAATGGATATCATTAGCAACAAATACCTTAATAATATGAAGATCAAGTATGTCTCAGATGCTCCCTCCAGACACCAACTGGTAATTTTTCCAAAAACAAATGAGCTTGATTTGGCATGAATTCTTTTTAGTGACATGGATGCCACAAAAATGCATGGAACGTCAAATAACAGCAATGGATAACAACAGGTGACTTCCATTTCCTTTTTTCAGCATTTACAAACCATCTGCTTAACATTCTGTTTAATAACAAAAATCTATGGCAGCTCAGTCGTTCATACTTTTTAGAAATTATCTTTTCCTTTTTTTTTTTTGGAAAATCGATGCATTGTGTATCTCTAAATGTCTTCATTTTGTTAGCCTGCATGATTCCTAAGAAATGAATGATAACTTTTTGGCATTCTACCTGTTCACCTTCTCAGGACTCAGGAATGCTGTTCTTTCAGATCTGGGGTTTGATCTCACTAAAAGCAATGAATTCTTCATTTGTTACCCTGACCAAGAGTGGCTTGGAATTCCTTTTTTAAATTGCTTGTTTAGGTTTTCCTTTTCTGAAATTATTTTTCTGGGTAATGAGTATGAAAACAAAATAGGACTTGAGCAGTTCTGCTTTTTCTTTGTCAGAAACATTCCTTGTTTCCTGTCTCTAACATGTTATATCAAAATTGACATGTCACTGTCCTTAGCATTTTGGAGAGTCTTGGTATATCCGTGTCTGCAGGTTTCCTAAGACTGGTCACACTGATTTATGCCACTCCTGTATTCAGTCTTAGCCCTGTGTCCCTCCCTCCACGTTTTAGGAATATTCCACCTGTGGATCTTTCATCTGAGATTCTCAGTACATCCTCACTGAAGTCATGTGTAAGAGCAAAGTCAGAGTGATATTTAGACCAGCGTGTGTTTCTTCCCAGTTGGTGTTTTTGATGAAACTAATACCTATCTTTTCCCTTCACAGTTTTCAGTCTGATTTTCCCAAATCCAGTGAATATGTCTGATAATAACCAATATCCTTGACATCAAACCCTAGGATGACAGTGTCACCTTTAACATTCAGATCACCATCATGTGTTCTCTTTGTTGGTGAGAGTTAAGCCCCAAGTCCAAGTGCATTGTATTCTCAAACTTCTGAGTGGTAAAATTACCTCCAAGACATCAGGGTATTGGCTGATCTGCTTTTGTCAGGCTTCCCAGATGGCTCAGTGGTAAAGAATCCTGCCAAGCAGAAGACTCAGGTTCAACCTTCCAGTAGATACACAGAGGCTGAAGCATCCTTACCCTCCCATCAAATCAATATCTTGTTTCCTTGCCAACTTTAAGTTTCTACTGAGAAATCATCATCTATGTTCCTTTTTGTGTAAGTGTTCAATAATATCACTACTTTTATCCTTACAAAAATGTTCTATACCATTTATTTATTCATTTAACAGATACTTATTAAGCGCATGTGCTTTACTGGTTTGCTAGAGCTACCGTTAACAAAGTACTATAGACTGAGTGCCTTAAACAATAGAAATTAATTTTTTTCAGAGTTCTGGAGGCTGCAAGTCTGACATCAAGGTATTAGTAGAGTTCATTCCTTCAGAGGGCTCTGAATCAGGGACGTGGTCCAGACCTCTCCCCTGGGCTTGTGCATGGCTGCCTCCTCCCTCTGTCTCCACATCACATTCCCTCTGTACATGCCCATGGCTAAATTCCCCATTCTTACAAGGATACCAGTCATATTGGATTAAGGCCCTCTCTAATGAGCTCATTTTAACTTGATTACCTCTTTAAGAACTCTGTCTCCAAATATAGCCACATTCTGAAGTACTTCGGCGTTGACTTTAACTTGTGAATTTAGAGGGACATAGTTCAGCCCATGCCATGTGCTGCAAGCCAGGTCCTGATATAGGTCCTGGGAATATAGTAATGAATAAAACAAAGTCCCTAACTTCATGGAATTGACACATGCTCTAGTGGGAACTGGAAAGAATGGGCAACAAACAGTAAATAGATGTTGTATCTAAATGCCAGATAGTGACATTTAGAATATAAATAGAGAAGGAGATGGAGGGTGACAGAGAACGAATGGAGCTTGGAAGGGTTGTGATTATTTTCCTATCTTTTTTTAATTGAAATATAGGATTTTTTTTACAGTGCTGTATCAGTTACAGCTATATAAAAGTAATTCAGTAATTCAATTATTTTTCAGATTCTTTTCTCTTATAGGTTATTATAAGATAATTGAGTATAGTTCCTTGTGGTATACAACAGGAGCTTGTTGTTTATTTTATACATAATAGTAAGTATATGTTAATCCCAAATTCATAATTATCCCATTCTGCCCCCTTTCTCCTTTGGTAACCATAAGTTTGTTTTCTATGTCTGTGAATCTGTTTCTGTTTTATAAATAAGTTCATTTGAATCATTTATTTTAGATTCCATATACATGCAATACCATAATGATATTTTTCTTTTTCTCTCTTACTTAATATGATCATTTCTAGCATCCATGTTACTGCAAATGACATTATTTCATTCTTTTTATGGCTGAGTAACATTCCATTGCATTTTTTTTTAATCTTATCAAAATTTAATTCACCAACAAAGGCACCTCTTTATAAGAAACCAGACATTCTGAATTATGATCCCCTTGTCAGTTTTTCTGTTCTACAATTTTTAGTTTAATCATGGTACTACAGGTCCACCACAATATTATTTTTTTTAAAAAAACCTACTGGGAAGACTTGATCAGTTCAGTTCAGTCCAACTCTTTGTTACCCCATGGACTGCAGCACACCAGGCCTCCCGGTCCATCACCAACTCCTGGAATTTACTCAAACTCATGTCCATTGAGTTGGTGATGCCATCCAACCATCTCATGCTCTGTTGTCCCCTTTTCCTCTTGCCTTCAATCGTTCCCAGCGTAACCGTATGGTCTTTTCAAATGAGTCAGTTCATCACATCATGTGGCCAAAGTATTAGAGTTTCAGCTTCTGTATCAGTCCTTCCAATGAATATTCAGGACTGATTTCCTTTAGGATGGACTGGTTGGACCTCCTTGCAGTCCAAGGGACTCTCAAGAGTCTTCTCCAACACCGCAGTTCAAAAACATCAATGATTTGGCGCTCAGCTTTCTTTATAGTCCAACTCTTATATCCATACATGACCACTGGAAAAACCAAAACTTTGACTAGATGGACCATTGTTGGCAGAGTAATGTCTCTGCTTTTTTTTTTTTTTTTCTGGAGTGTGTTTTTCTCACTTTTTTTTTTCCTTTGTTTTTTCTTTTTTTTTATTGGAGGCTAATTACTTTAGAAAAGGAACCCTCTTACACTGTTGGTGGGAATGCAAACTAGTACAACCACTATGGAGAACAGTGTGGAGATTCCTCAAAAAACTGGAAATAGAACTGCCATATGATCTAGCAATTGCTCTCCTGGGTGTACACACCGAGGAAACCAGAATTGAAAGAGACACATGTACTCCAATGTTCATTGCAGCACTGTCTATAATAGCGAGGACATGGAAGCAACCTAGATGTCCATCTGCAGACGAATGGATAAGAAAGCTTTGGTACATATACACAATGGAGTATTTTTCAGCCATCAAAAAGAATGCATTTGAATCAGTTCTAATGAGGTGAATGAAATTGGAGCCTATTATACAGAGTGAAGTAAGCCAGAAAGAAAAACATCAATAAAGTATACTAACGCATATATATAGAATTTAGAAAGATGGTAATGATAACCCTGTATACGAGATTGCAAAAGAGACATAGGTGTATAGAACAGTCTTTGGGATTCTGTGGGAGAGGGTGAAGGTGGGATGATTTGGGAGAATGGCATTGAAACATGTATATTATCATATGTGAAATGAATCACCAGTCCAGGTTCAACGCATGATACAGGATGCTCAGGGCTGGTGCACGGGGATGACCTGGAGGGAGGATAAGGCGAGGAGGGAGGTGGGAGGGGGGTTCAAGAAGGGGAACACATGTACACCCGGGGTGGATTCATGTCAATGTATGGCAAAACCAACCAATATAATATTGTAAAGTAATCCATTGCATATAGGTATCACATCTTCTTTATCCATTCCTCTCTCTTTTTTTTTTTTACTGAGAGTATTCAAATTTTTTTTAATCAAATAATCCAATTTTTATTTTTTTTCAAGTTGAACAGAATAAATTTCTTTAAACAAGCTTACTTATACTCCAGAGTCCTTTAAAAACTTAATAGCATTTATACATTGAAGGTATTTGATTTTCTTGTAAACTAGCACTTCAAATGCAACAAGCATTTGAAGCAACAAGCATTTGACCCAACAAGTAAAACTTTTTACAGTTCATAACTTTTATAAATAAAATAAATTAAATGTACAGTGAATAAGTTCTCTGAAATATTTCAATATTTCTGCAGGTTTAGTAACATCGTAAAATACATTTCAACTAAAATTCACAAATCTAAAAACCTGTTAGGCATTTTTAGGCGTTTTAAGTTGGAAATGAAGACCAATGTTACATCATAATATGCCAATTACAAATAGTACTTCAAATAGCAAATACTACAGTTTGTCCCAAACTTTAAAAACTATTCATGAACTCAACACTGAACTATTGATGGCTTTGAGAATTGTTTCCTAGCCTTTTTGAAAATTTCAACCCATTTACGTTTAAGGTAATTATTGATAAGTACGATCCCGTAGCCATTTTCTTTATTGCTTTGGGTTCAAGTTTATACACTTTTTCTGTGTTTGCTGTCTATAGAAGATCCTTTAGCATTTGTTGGAGAGCTGGTTTGGTGATGCTGAATTCCCTCAGCTTTTGCTTGTCTGTAAAGCTTTTGATTTCTCCTTCATATTTGAATGAGATCCTTGCTGGGTATAGTAATCTGGGCTGTAGGGTATTTTCTTTCATCACTTTAAGTATGTCTTGCCACTCCCTTCTGGCCTGAAGAGTTTCTGTTGAAAGATCAGCTGTTATCCTTACGGGAATCCCCTTATGTGTTATTTGCTGCTTTTCCCTTGCTGCTTTTAATATTTGTTCTTTGTGTTTGATCTTTGTTAATTTGATTAATATGTGTCTTGGAGTATTTCGCCTTGGGTTTATCCTGTTGGGGACTCTCTGGGTTTCTTGGACTTGGGTGATTATTTCTTTCCCCATTTTAGGGAAGTTTTCAACTATTATCTCCTCCAGTATTCTCTCATGATCTTTCTTTTTGTCCTCTTCTTCTGGGACTCCTATGATTCGAATGTTGGAGCGTTTAACATTGTCCCAGAGGTCTCTAATATTGTCCTCATTTCTTTTAATTCGTTTTTCTTTTTTCCTCTCTGTTTCATTTATTTCTACAATTCTATCTTCTAGTTCGCTTATCCTGTCTTCTGCCTCTGTTATTCTGCTGTTTGTTCCCTCCAGAGTGTTTCTGATCTCATCTATTGCATTATTCATTGTATATTGACTCTTTTTTATTTCTTCTAAGTCCTTATTAAATCTTTCTTCCATCTTCTCAATCCTTTTCTCCAGGTTATTTATCTGTAACTCCATTTTGCTTTCAAGATTTTGAATCATTTTCACCATCAAAATTTGAAATTCTTTATCAGGTATATTCCCTATATCTTGTTCTTTTGTTTGTGTTGGTGGGCAATTATCTTGTTCCTTTACTTGCTGGGTATTTCTCTGCCTCTTCATCTTGCTTATATTGCTTTGCTTGGGGTGGCCTTTCCCTCTTCTGGCAGTTTGTGGAGTTCTCTTTATTACGTAGTTTCTTCGCTGTGTGTGGGGTTGGACGGGTGATTGTCTGGGTTCCCTGGTTAGGGAAGCATGTGTCGGTGTTCTGGTGGGCGGAGCTGGATTTCTTCTCTCTCCTTTAGAAGACAATGGGCTGCTTTTCTGGGAGCCTGATGTCCTCTGCCAGTATTCAGAAGTTGTTTTGTGGACTTTACTCCGTGTTCAAATGTTCTTTTGATGAATTTGTCGGGGAGAAAGTGGTCTTGCCATCTTATCCCTCCGCCATCTTGTTCCTTCCTCCCCAGAACACTGGATTCTTATATTCCACTTGGTCGTGGAGTATCTCTTCCCAGCTGCTCCAGCAAGGCGCAGCAGCTGTACCTTACCTTGGACGAGGGGTATCTCCTCAAGGCCGCCCCTCCTGCTTTGAATGTGGCTCAGCTCCTCTCGGCCCTCCGGTGCCCAAGCAGCCACCGCCTCCTGGATGTGGTACAGCTCCTCTCGGCCACCGCCCTAACCCTGGGCGTGGGGTAGCTCATCTCAGCCACGATTCTGCACGTGGTCGGTTGCGCCGGAGCCGGGCGTCTCCCGCGTCTATCCATTCCTCTCTTGATGGACATTTAGGTTGTTCTTACGTCTTGGCTATTCTAAAGAATGTTACAGTGAAATGCTGAAAACTATAACCTATTTGGATTATAGTTCTGTCTATATATATGCCCAGAAGTGGGATCTTGGATCATATGTTAACTCTATTCAGTTTTTTAAGGAACCTCCATATTGCTCTCCATCGTGACCACACCAATTTACCTTTGTGAGGGCTGTGATTCTAAAAGGTGTCACATTTCAGCAGAGACAGGAAAGAACTGAGGGGCAAGCTGTGAGCTTGTGTAGGATACACATATTCCAGGCAGAGGGAACAGCCAAGACCAAAAGCTCTGAGGCTACAGCATGGTAGCACATTCAAGAAACATGAAGGAAGAAGTCAAATAATATGAAATGACACCAGACTGTATGAGGTCTTATAAGGATCGAGATTTTATCCTGAGTAGTATGGGAAGCAATTTGAGGTCACAAACAAAAAGCTGGCACGAGAAAGAAAATTGCACCAAACCTGGATTTTTTATAAGATATAATGTATAACCCTTTTTGAGAAATACATGCCATTTCTAATAATGCTTAAGCAATATCCTGGTATGTGTTAATGAAATTAAGAATTTCTTCTGGAAAAGTAATTATCCATCACCCATCTACCTGACTTTATGAGGAGCCTAATAGTCTTTTTGTCTGCAATTAAATTTTATATAAAATATCTCTACCAAGAATGAGTCTTTAAATTGGCTTTTCAGAGGCCTCTTCATTTATAGCAAGTTTGAAATTAAACTTTGAGACATGCTTGTCATCAATTTATCTAAAGAGTTACTTTAATTAAGGAAATCATATTTACATTTTTGAAGGATAACTCTGATTACTCAATTATTCAGTGTGGAATTTCTATCATGTATAACTTCTTCTATTATACCTTTTTATTCTGCATATACCAGGTAGAGTTATCTTAACTATTCTTTCAAAATCTAAATTTAGTCATTAGGTCCTCTGTCTCTGATATAATCTATTTAAATTACAAGCAGATAAATCATTACAATGTATATAAAATGCCAAAACAAGCCCATTTCTGATACAAATTGACCTTTCTACAGCAATAAATAAAAAACTTCCTAAAAGCTCCATTTTTCTGAATTCCTTCTTTAAATTCTAAATTAAGTATATAATGAGTCATCAATAGTTTGGAGCCTGCATAGCCCATCAAATAGAACTGATTATCCTTTTCCTACCTAAAAAAAGGCAAACAACAGTGCTTTACTTACATGACTTATATTTTCTGACCTAAACGCAGCACCAACTATTCACAAAGGGAGTCTCGGTAAATATCAAGGAGAAATCACACCGTCAGCAAAAGTCACTTCATGTGTCACCTGGTAATACTGAGGTGTTCCTAGTTGCAATTTTTAGATTAAATCTGATTAATGAAAAAGGGCAAACTAGAGGTTCTTAGGAAACACTGATGCTAGGAAAAGATTGAGAATACGAGAGTGAGGCCACAGAGGATGAGATGGTTGGATGGCATCACTGACTCAATGGACGTGAGTTTGAGCAAGCTCGGAGCTGGTGAAGGACAGGGAAGCCTGGCAGTGCTGCAGTCCATGAGGTTGTAAAGAGTTGGACAGAACTTAGCAACTGAAGCGACAACAAAGAGGTTCTTAGATAAACTGGGGCTCTAGAAGGCTTTGTTTTGTATTTGTTTATAAAGCTTATGAACCTGCCTCCTCACAAATGAGATACAGATAAGGCAAGTTTTCAAACAGTCAAACTGAATCCAGAAATGTTTTCCCTCTCACCTGGATGGGCAAGTATTGATACAATATTAGCTGTTATTGGGCCTTTCTCTCTTCTCAGGGCTACCAACGGCCCCAGGAACCAGGTTGAGGCAGGTCCTTGGTTGCTATTGTTTGCTGCATGCCCCCCACCAACTTTGTTCAAGAGGGACTTCCTTGGTGATCCAGTAGTTAGGAATCCACCTTCCAATGCAGGGGACATGGATTTGGTACTGGTCTGGGAATTAAGATCACAGCTGCTGGGTAATGAAAGCTACAAGCAGCAACAAAGACCCAGCACAGTCAAAAAAAAGAATAAGTACCTGTAGGAAGCATGGATTTATCAACTAGTTGAAATTTAATTTAGTTAAAGAACCCAAAGAACAAATGGGTGAGGGACACTGGGATGGGAAAGGAAGGAAAGGCAGCAGAAAAGAAGGAAAAAAAGAGAAAAAAGGACAGAAAGAAAAAGTAAAAGGTATTTAATATTTTAATAGGGAATCAGTATGTGCAAAGTAAATTACACTCAAAAGGTTGTTTTCTTAAAGATAAAATCATATGAACATATTTCAAGTTAGAAATTATTAGCGTCACATTAAACAACTGGGAAATTAGGGGCTTCCTCTGACAGATGGCACATATACCAAAAACTGAACCTTGGAAATTAGTAATTAATGTCACAGTAGTGATGTATTTTCTTCCAAATGAATTGTACCATTTTTTGCATAGGGATTTCAAGCTTTCTGTATTTAATGTTGCTGTTGGTCTTTGTTAACCCAAGTTAAATATTTCTAAGATGTTGTATAATATACTGAGTCCCCTTCTGTTACCAAAATTCTAAGAGCATTATAGAAAATGCCTTCACTTTATTGGATGGTCTTTGTTTCCACAAAATCACCTTAAATTTTATATAGTCCATTATTACACAGATACCATTTTCAATTTTATTTTTGCTATCAATCTTCCAAAAGCTACAAATCAATGAGTTATATCCACTGAATAGGAAGCAAGACTTCACACATGTCATCCACCCTTGAGTTCAAACACTCCATAAAATGTACTGCTGTAGCTTCCAAGAATCCTAGAGATCTCCTTCCACAAAGCTGTAACTGTGCATCTTAGAGGTCATAAATCCATGCTGTGTGAACACTGGGGCTGAGTTAAGTGAAGAAGTCAAAGAAAAGATGATTCTCCCATCAAATGAACAGATTTGTTCGGGTATGTGCCCATTGATGGACTTCCCACGTGACTCAATGGTAAAGAATCTGCCTGCCAATGCAGGAGTCATGGGTTTGATCCCTGGAAGGGGAAGATTCCCTGGAGAGGGGAATGGTAATCCACTCTAGTATTCTTGTCTGGGAAATTCCATGGACAAAGAACTCTGGCGAGCTATATTCCATAGGGTCACAAAAAGAGTTGGATGTGACTGAGCAACTAAGCGCGCACACACACACACACATGACCACTGAAACACACTATAAATTTAAACACTGATACTTGATACCTTTTTGAGCTAAGTCACCTTGGTGTACAACAGGTTAATTGAATCATTTGGAAAGGTTCAGAGTAATACTGCCAGATTCAGCCTAGCTCAAACACTGAAGGTTTTTATATTGACTAAAGAATTAGGAACTAATTATCCATTTTCAAATTTTAAGGTAATTGCAAAGTAGAGATACCGAAAATAATTGCTTGGTTCATGTGCTGCCAATCACCCTGAGGTTGCTGGAGCTTTGACTGCACGGTTCTGTGTAGAAGTGGGCTATAAGTCAATCTCTGCAGGAACAATCACTTATTCCCCCTTTGTTATGCTGTAGAAAGTTAAGTGCTGGATTCATTGAACTAAAAAAGCATTGATAAACACTACAAAACTCATTGTAAAAATCAATAGGAATCCTGCAGGCAATTCTACTGGACATTTAAGTGAAAATTTAAATGTGACCCAGGGTCACATTTTTTGTTTTATTCATGCTTATTATTTAAATCTTGCATTTGTAGCCTATGGTTACCCTCACCTGATTTCTGGCTTGAGAAGTTATCACTCAGACAGTCTATAGCCCTAGGCTCCCAAATTTGATTTTTCTCTCTGTTCACTATGACAAGTTATGAGCTTGTCTCATGAAATAATTGAGGATTCAAATCTCCCTTTCACTGCTATCCACTCCCACCTATCTCCAACTCTTTTCCAGGATAACTGTTTTCAGAGAATGATAGCAATTATCAACTTCTCTGTAGCAGACCATTGATGACATTTACAAACACCTGGCTCTAGGAGATTAGCAACAGTGTTGACTGAATAACCATTGGTGAGCTCTTTCTCCTGAAGTCCAGAAACACACACACACACACAGACTCATCACTAGGATTCATGGCACTTTTCCTTAGAGGAGCAGAAACCCAGATCTTTGTCTAGTTTGTTGGGTTTTGAGAAAATCACTCACTTATCTAAGCTTTAGTGTCTGCAAAATATTTCTTTTAATGTTTGGAAAAACCTTAGGGAATATTTCAGTCAGTTCAGTTCAGTTCAGTCGCTCAGTCGTGTCCAAATCTTTGCGACCTCAAAATCACAGCACACCAGGCCTCCCTGTCCATCACCAACTCCCGGAGTTCACTCAAACTCATGTCCATCGAGTCGGTGATGCCACCCAGCCATCTCATTCTTGGTCGTCCCCTTCTCCTCCCGCCCCCAATCCCTCCCAGCATCAGAGTCTTTTCCAGTGAGTCAACTCTTCGCATGAGGTGGCCAAAGTATTGGAGTTTCAGCTTTAGCATCAGTCCTTCCAATGAACACCCAGGACTGATCTCCTTTAGAATGGACTGGTTGGATCTCCTTGCAGTCCAAGGGACTCTCAAGAGTCTTCTTCAGCACCACAGTTCAAAAGCCAATTCTTCAGCGATCAGCTTTCTTCACAGTCCAACTCTCACATTCATACATGACCACAGGAAAAACCATAGCCTTGACTAGACGGACCTTGGTTGGCAAAGTAATGTCTCTGCTTATTAATATGCTGTCTAGGTTGGTCATAACTTTCCTTCCAAGGAGTAAGCGTCTTTTAATTGCATGGCTGCAATCAGCATCCACAGTGATTTTGGAGCCCCCCAAAATAAAGTCTGATACTGTTTCCACTGTTTTCCCATCTATTTCCCATGAAGTGATGGGACCAGATGCCATGATCTTTGTTTTCTGAATGCTGAGTTTTCACTCAGCCAACCTTTTCACTCTCTTCTTTCACTTTCATCAAGAGGCTCTTTAGTTCCTCTTCACTTTCTGCCATAAGGGTAGTGTCATCTGCATATCTGAGGTTATTGATATTTCTCCCAGCAATCTTGATTCCAGCTTGTGCTTCTTCCAGCCCAGCGTTAGGTGTACAAAAAGGCATAAAATAAAATATGACACCTGTGAAATTATTGCCTAACTTTAAAAATAGCATAACCATCCAAGTTGAAGATGCCTGTGCACCCCTCCCTGATAGAGAAGATGATCACCATCCAGGGTTTGTTGTTTATCTTTCACTTGCATCTTATTAGACTGCTACTGAGTCTAAGCTTCATTGACCATGCCAAAGCCTTTGACTGTGTGGATCACAATAAACTGTGGAACATTCTGAAAGAGATGGGAATACCAGATCACCTGACCTGCCTCTTGAGGAACCTGTATGCAGGTCAGGAAGCAACAGTCAGAACTGGACATGGAACAACAGACCGGTTCCAAATAGGAAAAGGAGTACGTCAAGGCTATATATTGTCACTCTGCTTATTTAACTTCTATGCAGAGTACATCATGAGAAACACTGGGCTGGAAGAAGCACAGCTGGAATCAAGATTGCTGGGAGAAATATCAATAACCTCAGATATGCAGATGACACCACCCTTATGGCAGAAAGTGAAGAGGAACTCAAAAGCCTCTTGAGAAAAGTGAAAGAGGAGAGTGAAAAGGTTGGCTTGAAACTCAGCATTCAGAAAACAAAGATCATGGCATCTGGTCCCATCACTTCATGGGAAATAGATGGGGAAACAGTGGAAACAGTGTCAGACTTTATTTTGGGGAGCTCCAAAATCACTGCAGATGCTGATTGCAGCTATGCAATTAAAAGACGCTTACTCCTTGGAAGGAAAGTTATGACCAACCTAGACAGTATATTAAAAATCAGAGACATTACTTTGCCAACCAAGGTCCGTCTAGTCAAGGCTATGGTTTTTCCAGTGGTCATGTATGAATGTGAGAGTTGGACTGTGAAGAAAGCTGATCGCCGAAGAATTGATGCTTTTGAACTGTGGTGCTGGAGAAGACTCTTGAGAATCCCTTGGACTGCAAGGAGATCCAACCAGTCCATTCTAAAGGAGATCAGTCCTGGGTGTTCATTGGAAGGACTGATGCTAAAGCTGAAACTCCAATACTTTGGCCTCCTCATGCGAAGAGTTGACTCACTGGAAAAGACTCTGATGTTTGGAGGGATTGGGGGTGGGAGGAGAAGGGGATGACAGAGAATGAGATGGCTGGATGGCATCATCGACTCGATGGACATGAGTTTGAGTGAACTCCGGGAGTTGGTGATGGACAGGGAGGCCTGGCGTGCTGTGATTCATGGGGTCGCAAAGAGTCGGACACGACTGAGCGACTGAACTGAACTGAACTGAGTCTAAGCTCACCCCACAACAGACCAGTAAATCAAGAGATGAGTTGTTGGGACAAGGAAGAGTGGCTTTATTCTGAAAGCCAGCAGGCCAAGAAGATGGTGGACTGGTGTCTCGAAGGATCATCTTTTCCAAGTTAGAATTCAGGCTTCTTTTATACTAATAGGGGAAGGAGTAAAGTTCTGGTTCCAGTCAGATTCTGGTGGGAATGTATTAATTTCAACTTTCCTGAAGCCATTCACAGGTGGACCTGGTAGAAATATTTCCTATTAGCTCCACAGTTATTTTGGCTTAATGCTCTTTACATGAGAGGCAGGGTTCTCAGAGATTGGCCATTGTGTATTATTTAAACTTATAGGAAACATCCCTTTAGTGATTAACTTGTAGCAAAAGCAATAGACTACAAAGGTTAAAGTAAAAGAAATAGCTCCAATGTGGAGTCAATTCATTCTTCCCTATTACGATAACTTTCATGGGCTTCCCAGGTGGCTCAGCGTTAAAAAATCCTCCTGCCAATACAGGAGATGTGGGTTGTATCCCTGTGCTGGGAAGATCTTGTGGAGAAGAAAATGGCAACCCACCCCACTACTTTCCTGGGAAATCCTACGGACAGAGGAGCCTGGTGGGTTACAGTTCATGGGGTCACAAAGAATCAAACAGGACTGAACAACGGAGCATGCATACATGCGTTACAATAACATTCGCAGGTGTCTGTGCTATCCAACATGTGCTCTGGGTATATAAAGGTTGTAATATTGCATATGTTCTCTGGCAACTTGACTTTGTCCCTTAAGATTGTATTTATGAGTCATATATTGATATATGAAGTTGTAACTCATTCTTTTTCAGAATATCCCATTTTTCTTTTTCAGAATATCCCATTTTATTTGAATATATCACAAGATGTCTATTCATTCTCCCGTTGATGAATTATTTTCCAATTTAATGTCCTTACAAACAATAGCGCTATGAAATTTTTTAATATTTATCTCTTTTGCTAAGACAGGTGCTAAGCCAGGATGCTGACCTCCTGGGGCATGAATGGGTTAAGAGTGCCTCTCTCCTGCCCTCAGATTGACCAGTTCAGGTCCTGGGTTGACCAGAGCCCCTCTCTGGTCCTCTCTATCCATGAGCTGCCTCACCTGTTTATCGCAGTGCTTGCAGTGAAACAAGAACCAAAATCATTTATTCCCATGCTCATCTGGGACACTGAAAATGGAAGTCAGATCTTCCTGTTGACAATAACATAGTTTTGTTATTCCACTACATTAGCATTACTTTACTTCCCGGGGGTCCTCTGCTCAGACAAATCATTTGATTGTTCATAGCAGAAATTTCCCCAAAGATTTATCAACTCTTCAATGAAAAGCATCAGCAGACAGTTTTGCCCTAAGGTTCTTTGAATGTCTTGCCTCAAAATCCTCACCCTGCTGTTTCCATCATCCTGAACTGTTTTATCATGATCCTTACTCAGTCTTAACCAAGCTCTCACAATGGAGTACCTGCCTTAAAATTCTTGTTTCCCAATAAGTTCTGATTCTGACTTCCCCCTTCCCAGATACTGCCAAAGCTCTGAGTCAGTGGTAGACAATAAACAAAGCTTTGTCTTATCAATAGGTTATGTTTGTGATACTAGGGGAGATGGTATTTGCATGCAGAGGAATATTAATATTTTCAACATGTGACATGACAGCAAAAGCTTTGAGAAGCATGGCTATGGAGTACAACTTAGGTGTAGAATGACTGAATCTCAGGATAAGTGTTTTGTCAACCTCACTATATATTGGCCCACTGTCTCAATTTAAGCCTTGTTTTCTCATCTGTAAAATGATTGAGCAAGATTATGCTTAAATATTTTTTATCTTAAAAATGTTTTCAGGACTTCCCTGGTGGTCCAGTGTCCAGTGGGTAAGAGTCTGCATGCCAATGCAGGGGATGCCAGTCAATCCCTGGTTCGAGAAGACCCCACATGCTGCCAAGCAACTAAGCCTGTGCACCACAATTACCAAGCTCTTCTGCAACAATAGATAATACCTATGGACCTTTCCTTGTTTTGGGAAGATCCCCTGGAGAAAGTAATTACTACCCATTCCAATATTCTTGCCTGGAGAATTCCATGGACAGAGGAGCCTGGCGGGCTACAATCCACAGGGTCACAAGGAGTCCAACACAACTGAGTGACTAACACTCTCGTGTTTTCACTTCCTTGCTTATCTCTGCTTCTTTAGTCCAAGGAGCCTGGTTTGCTTTCTGCCTTCCCTAATTGCTGGGTCATTTCTTCCCTGGATGATGTTTTTCCATCTAGGATTCCCACTTCTCTCCCTTTGTCTACCCTCCTCACAGCCATTTTCAAAGTTAAATTTAAGTAGAATCTCTTCTGAGAAAGTTTCACCTGCAACTCCACACTACGGTGACCTGTCCCACACGTAAACTCTAGAGGACCTTCAGCCTAGTCATCCCCAGTGACCTGTCTTCCTCCACACATAGCGCTTCTGTGCCTTTGCATATGTTTTCCGAGGCCTGGAATCTCTTCCTCTCCCTTCTCAGTCTGGCCAGTGTTCAATTCAAGGTTATGTTCAGGTATCACCTGCTCTTTAATGTCTGAAAGAAAATGCCTTCTTCTTCAGCAGTTAGACATTCCCTTTCTTTGGTTCCCAAAGCATCCTTTGCCTTCCTCCATTATAGCAAGCATCCTGTTGTCATGGAGCTGTTAGTCTTTCTTCCCCAAGAGGCAGTGGGAGAGCTAGGATTTGCAGTCACATCACCTATCACAGCGGAGAAGGCAATGGCACCCCACTCCAGTACTCTTGCCTGGAAAATCCCAGGGACGGTGGAGCCTGGTGGGCTACCGTCTATGGGGTTGCACAGAGTCGGACACGACTGAAGCGACTTAGCAGCAGCAGCAGCAGCACCTATCACAGAACCAGGTGCAGGATGAGTAATCAAGAAAGGTTTGCTGAGTTGAAATGAAATGAACTGTATTTACTTCAACTTATAGACCTAGTCTAACTTTTTTAGGAAAACCTCAACTTCAAAAAATTGTGTTATTTTATTAAACAGTATTCATTAATATTATAGCCATGACTCGTTTGTATAGTTCTTTTTTAAGATTTTTTAAATATTTTTTTTAATTTGTTACAATACTGCTTCTGTTTTATATATTTTATTTTGTTTTTTTTCTGGGGGGGGGGGGATGGCCACAAGGCATGTGGGGTCTTAGCTCCCTGACCAGGAGTCCCAATTCACATCCTCTGAATTGGAAGGTGAAGTCTTAACCACTGGATGGCCAGGGAAGCCCCTGGTTTATATAATTCTATTCGATTTTACCCATAAATAATGTCACAGATCAGGGGGAAAAATCGTTTGTCAGATTCTAGGCCCTCATGTTGGGTATGGGGATTATTGTCACTGAAAACCACGTTAGCTACAACTGGGAACATGGCTCTAGCTGTTTGCTCCTTTCCCTACCTTACCACCAAACTTGGGGCTGATCACAGCAAGAAAAGAATCGACTCACTGGTTTGTTTTTGATGTACATACATACAGACACCTGAAAGAAACAGAGAAAACATGACAACCAACTAATGGGGTATGCCATTGTCATCAGGTCAGCATAACTGTAAAAGTATAAGCACAGGTAGGAAAGAACCTGACACTTTACCCAGCACACATTGAACACTTGAGAGAACACTAAAGAAAAAAACTGATGGACTCTCTGGAAATGCATTGCATGGTTGGTTAAGAGTGGAAAGGGGAAGGAATCGGGTGTCTCCTTGAGTAATTGTTTTTTGCAGTCAGGCCATTTTTTAAAAGAAAAGTGTGTGGGAGTTGGTGATGAAGATGAAGAGTACCTGAGACAGACGTTTCTACTCCCTGAATTCTACTTTGCAGCCTTTTCTTCAGATATTGAAGTTGGAGAAAGGAAATAATATTAGAATTAAAACATCTTCTCCATTAAGATTATTGGCAGAAAAGGTTCACCTTGACTGCAAATATTTAGTGATTATGTACAACTAGTCCTAAAGTGGGAGAAGGCAATGGCAAGCCACTCCAGTACTCTTGCCTAGAAAATCCCATGGATGGAGGAGCCTGGTAGGCTGCAGTCCATGGGGTCGCTAAGGGTCGGACACGAATGAGCGACTTCACTTTCACTTTTCACTTTCCACTTTCACACATTGGAGAAGGAAATGGCAACCCACTCCAGTGTTCTTGCCTGGAGAATCCCAGGGAAGGGGGAGCCTGGTGGGCTTCCGTCTATGGGGTCACACAGAGTCGGATACGACTGAAGTGACTTAGCAGCAGCAGCAGCAGTCCTAAAGTGGGAAGGCCAAGACTAACAGGGAATCATCAAACAATTGTCAGATCATGCTCCATCAACCTAATTTTATCATTAGGGTAGCCCAGAACAACTAGATCGATAATTTTATGACTCTTGGTTGCCTTGGAAACAAAATGGCTCACTCCAGTATGAAGTTGATCAATTGCTCAGCAATCAAATTGCAAACAGTGCTCTGACTGGATTGTATACCTGGCAGTTTTTGGATACAAGCATAATCAGAATTCTAGGTAGGTTTCCTATCACAGAAGGTTAAAGAGACTTAACCAACACAAAAGATTCAGATATTACATATTTGAAATTACATGATTTTCTATTTCTTTGGTCCCTTCCCAAACTCACAATTGCTTTCAATAAAGTTATGTGTTTAATTGGTTTCTCTGCAACTAGTGAGACTGCTTATTTTAATCTTGGAACTGAAGGTAATGATTACAAATACAGCATTTTAATAACTTGTCATGTAGATACAATATCTGAAAAGCTATTCACGTTTTTTTTTAACCTGTCCTTTTGAAAACAGCATAAATATTTTGTTAGAGGATCTAATTTTGAGGTATTAAGCAATTTGCCTCAGTCTTCTACAACAGGTCATGAGTGAGAATCTGAATAAAGGAAAATGTTAATGAAGCTGTTGGAAAGCAAAATGAAGGGAGCAGAAGGCTTAAGGATGCTGTGATTGTTTTTTTTTTTTTCATTGCTATATTTTTTTTTTATTGGAGGCTAATTACTTTACAATATTATATTAGTTGGTTTTGCCATACATTGACATGAGTCCGCCCGGGGTGTACATGTGTTCCCCATCTTGAACCCCCCTCCCACCTCCCTCCCCATCCCATCCCTCTGGGTCATCCCAGTGCACCAGCCCCAAGCATCCTGTCTCATGAATAGAACCTGGGGACTTCCCTGGTGGTCCAGTGGTTAAGAATCCAGTTTTCAATGCAGGGGACGCAGAGTTTGATCCCTGGTCAGGGAACTAAGATACCAAAAGCTGCAGGAGAACTAAGCCTCCAAGCAGCAGTGAAGACCTGGCACAGTCAAATAAATAAGAAAAGAAAAAATAGGGGGAAATCTCTTCCCTCTCCTAAAGCCTAGGATTCAGTTCAGTTCATTTCAGTTCAGTCGCTCAGTCGTGTCCGACTCTCTGCGACCCCATGAATCACAGCACACCAGGCCTCCCTGTCCATCACCAACTCCCGGAGTTCACTCAAACTCATGTCCACAGAGTCGGTGATGCCATCCAGCCATCTCATTCTCGGTCGTCCCCTTCTCCTCCTGCCCCCAATCCCTCCCAGCATCAGTCTTTTCCAGTGAGTCAACTCGTCGCATGAGGAGGCCAAAGTATTGCAGTTTTAGCTTTAGCATCAGTCCTTCCAATGAACACCCAGGATTGATCTCCTTTAGAATGGACTGGTTATGAAAAAATAACCAATGAACTTCTCAACATGTAACCCATGTTATGTCTTGTTCTCTCTTTTCTGCTAGAGGAGACGGTTCACCTGCCCGGCCTGCCTCCCTGGCCAGTTCCATGCTTTGGAGCCTTTTTTCTCCCCCATCTCTGAAACCTTCTCTTTCCTACATAAATCAGCTTCCCCGCTTTCAACTGAATCTTTCCCATCAATAATTATACATGCTCAAGATTATCCCACCTTAAAAGAAAAAATTCTCTGATCACTCTACAGTATTCAATTGCTCTGCTGCTCTTGGCAGCTAATCTCTTGAAAGAGTTGTCTAAACCCACAGTTTCCATTTCTCACCTCCCACTCACTAAAACTCACACCTGTAAAATTCTTCTCTGATCTCCGCCTGCTTTGCTCTTTTTGCCTTTAACAGATCCTGTGATAAAGCTCCTCAAGACTGTGCCCTCTACCACAATCTTCTCTTATTTTTGCTCTCTTCCTAGGCAGTTTCATCCAGACCCCTGCCCTTGACTAACTGTTCTAGTCCCTAAGATTCTCAAGACAAACCCCTCCTCTCAGCTTGCAAACAAGGTGTCTAACTCCCATTAGGTAACTGACAGCTGAAAGGCGTAAACGCATCTTGGTCTCAGCCTACACAAAACCGAACTCGTGACCTGCTCCCAAAACCTCAGCCTTCACCTCAGTGCATGCACCGAGCCAGCATCCTTGCTTAAATGTACCCTTCTCAAATGCACCCTTGTCCAGTCCTGCTTTCCTAACCCATGCTACCATCTTCTCTTGCAAAGGCTTCTGAAATGGCCCACTATTAATTGACCTCCCTTCATGGCAAAAAGATGGGGAAACAATGGAAACAACAACAGACTTTATTTTATTGGGCTCTAAAATCACTGCAGATGGTGACTGCAGCCATGAAGTTAAAAGACTCTTGCTCCTGGGAAGAAAAGCTATGACCAACCTAGGCAGCATATTAAAAAGCAGCATATTACTTTGCTGATACAGGTCCATCTAGTCAAAGCTATGGTTTTTCCAGTAGTCATGTACGGATGCAAGAGTTGCACCATAAAGAAAGCTGAGCTCTGAAGAACTGATGCTTTTAAATTCTTGAGACAAGATTCTTGAGAGTTCCTTGGACTACAAGGAGATCAAACCAGTCAATCATAAAGGAAATTAGTCCTAAATATTCATTGGAAGGACAAATGCTGAAGCTGAAGCTCCAATACTTCAGCCACCTGATGTGAAGAACTGACTCATTGGAAAGATTGAAGGCAGGAGGAGAAGGGGACAGTAGAAGATGAGATGGTTGGATGGCATCACCGACTTGATGGACATGAGTTTGAGGAAGCTCTGGAAGTTGGTAATGGACAGGGAAGCCTGGCGTGCTGCAGTCCATGGGGTCACAAAGAGTCAGACACGAGTGACTGAACTGAACTGAACTGGTCTGTCTATACTCTAACCCTCCTCCAGCACACTGTCCACATAGCAGCCTGGGTAACACTCTCAAAACCAAACCTGATGATAGTAACACCATGAAAAACACCACTTTTGCCTTCCCACAAATCATAAATTGAAGATTGAAAGCCTCCACAGGGACCACAGGGTCCTTCGTTTCTGGCTCCGGCCCACCTTTCAAGCATTAAATAACACCATCCTCTGCGCCGTTCTCTACTCTCCAACCCCACTGACACCTTCCTTCAGTTCCTAGAGCTCTCCCTAGAGTTCCAGAGCTCCAGCGCAGAGGCTTAGCAGATGCCCCCTCTGCCTGAAATGCTCTCCTCTCTTCTCACCCCCACTGCCAGCCAAGTTAACAGCTCTGGTATCCTCTATGCTTCAGCTGCGCCACTGCTTCCTCCCAGAAGATTCTGTGCCACCCTAGTCTGTGTCAACCTTTGTTACACATCTTCACAGAAACTCATTCTTCCTTTAAAGAATTTAGCTATCTTATAATTACACGTCCACTAGTACATTCATTTGTTCAAAGTCTATCTCACCTGCCTGCCCCAAAGCTCCATAGGAGTAAGCTCTAGATCTGCTTTTGTTCACCATCCTTTCTCAGGCGCCTAGCAGAATACCCAGCACACAAACATCACTTAATAAATAATGTGCTTAATAAAGAAGTGTTGTAAAAGTAATTAACTTATATTTTATGCTTCTGCCGTTGAAAGGGTGACCAAATATCCCCCAAATGGTTGTAGGATGATTTACACAAGTACTTTGTGTGAAGAAAGGTATCATAAATGTTGCATAAATGTTCTGGAAGCTATGAGAGATAATTGAGAGTCCTTTTATTTTAAGACAAAGGGTTGGAGAATCCATCGAACAATTCCCCAGTAGTCACTATGTTCACTGAGAGAAATTGCTAATGGGGATGTGCTGTGACCAAAAACATGTGGAAGGAATAAAAGGTTGTTCTTCTTTTATATTGAACCCTCTCAATTTACAAAGTAGACGAGTTCCAGAAAGCTAAAAAGATCTGTCCAAATTCCTATGCTGTGAGACACAATAACCGCTTTATTTGTGTCTGGCTATATACCTAACATTGGGCTCTGTTCTCAGAGGCTGTAGGATAAAGAGTCTTAATTAAAAGGACCATGGTAGGTATACAATAAATATTATTCATTTAACACATGTTCATGCAGCACATTCTGCTTCTTGGGCCTGGATAGGTACTGCAGAACTGAAAATACAACAGATGATATCTTCCCTCACAGATTTTATATTTATTTAGTCATAGATTGTGGGAGTTTTGCTATAAAATGTATAAACAAGTCAAGGTAACAGATAATAGTGACAGGAGGAAAAAGTCACAGCCACGTTCAACAGACTGGCCAAGGCAAACCTCTCTGGGGAATGACATTGCAATTTAGACATAAAACATGAGACATGACCAACCCCATGAAGAGACAGTGGGATAACTTCAGTGGAAATAGAATTCCAGACAGAAGCAATAGCACGTGCTAAGGTCCTAGAAATACAAGAACTTGTCTTTTTGAAAGCAAATAAGAGTAATGTGGCTGGGAGGTGGTGGTTCATGGGCATAAACTATGGATTGAAGCTGGGGAAATTAGTAGGAGTCAAACCATCCAGAGCTTTGAAGTCTATGGAAAGGAGTTTCTTCTAAGAAGTACGCATGGCCATTGAGAGATCTTAGGTCTGCTAGTTGGAGGCTGAATGGTGACATGACTTGATTTTCATTTTTAAAAGACTACTGTAGCTGTTGGGGAAAATAAACTGACTTTAGAGAGGCTATTTAGGAAACTATTGACGAGGTCCTGACAAAAGAAATTGTCTTGGGTACGAACAAAGCTAGTGGAGGTGATGGAATTCCAGTTGAGCTATTTCAAATCTTGAAAGATGATGCTGTGAAAGTGCTGCACTCAATATGCCAGCAAATTTGGAAAACTCAGCAGTGGCAACAGGACTGGAAAAGGTCAGTCTTCATTCCAATCCCAAAGAAAGGCAATGCCAAAGAATGCTCAAACTACTGCATAATTGTACTCATCTCACACGCTAGTAAAGTCATGCTCAAAATTCTCCAAGCCAGGCTTCAGCAATATGTGAACCATGAACTCCCAGATGTTCAAGCAGGTTTTAGAAAAGGCAGAGGCACCAGAGATCAAATTGCCAACATCCGCTGGATCATAGAGAAAGCAAGAGAGTTCCAGAAGAGCATCTATTTCTGCTTCATTGACTATGCCAAAGCCTTTGACTGTGTTGATCACAATAAACTGTGGAAAATTCTGAAAGAAATGGGAATTCCAGACCACCTGACCTGCCTCTTGAGAAACCTGTATGCAGGTCAGGAAGCAACAGTCAGAACTGTACATGGAACAACTGACTGGTTCCAAATAGGAAAAGGAGTACATCAAGGCTGTATATTGTCACCTTGCTTATTTAACTTATATGCAGAGTACATCATGAGGAACGCTGGGCTGGAAGAAGCACAAGCTGGAATCAAGATTGCTGGGAGAAATATCAATAATCTCAGATATGCTGATGACACTACCCTTATGGCAGAAAGTGAAGAGGAACTCAAAAGCCTCTTGATGAAAGTGAAAGAGGAGAGTGAAAAGGTTGGCTTGAAGCTCAACATTCAGAAAACAAAGATCATGGCATCTGGTCCCATCACTTTATGGGAAAGAGATGGAAAAACAGTGGAAGCAGTGTCAGACTTTATTTTTTGGGGCTCCAAAATCACTGCAGATGCTGATTGCAGCCATGAAATTAAAAGACGCTTACTCCTTGGAAGGAAAGTTATGACCAACCTTGATAATATATTAAAAAGCAGAGACATTACTTTGCCAATAAAGGTCCGTCTAGTCAAGGCTATGGTTTTTCCCATGGTCATGTATGGATGTGAGAGTTGGACTGTGAAGAAAGCTGATCGCCGAAGAATTGATGCTTTTGAACTGTGGTGTTGGAGAAGACTCTTGAGAGTCCCTTGTACCGCAAGGAGATCCAACCAGTCCATTCTAAAGGAGATCAATCCTGGGTGTTCATTAGAAGGACTGATGCTAAAGCTGAAACTGCAATACTTTGGCCACCTCATGCGACGAGTTGACTCACTGGAAAAGACTCTGATGCTGGGAAAGGTTGGTGGCGGGAGGAGAAGGGGACAACCGAGAATGAGATGGCTGGATGGCATCACCAACTCTGTGGACATGAGTTTGAGTGAACTCCGGGAGTTGGTGGACAGGGAGGCCAGGCGTGCTGTGATTCATGGGGTCGCGGAGAGTCGGACACAACTGAGCGACTGAACTGAACTGATGACAGTGAAGATGAGGAAGTAAATGTTTATGCACTATGTCTGGAGAGAAGAAAGACAGGAAGGAGTAGAAATGGCAGTGGAACCAATGATCAAGAAGTTAGTCTTCAGTAAATGAGATTGATCAAGATGTCATAAAAGACAGCTTCAGAAAGGGTTAGTGGGTGGTGAAGCAGAATGGTGTAAGGTAAAAGGAGCTTAGGGCTTTGAATGAGAAAGAAAAAGTCATTTAAATGTGACCATGCGAAGTAAATGTGACCACCTCCTGTCATGGGGCAAGAGAGGAATAAAGAAAACAGCCTCCACTAGCAAGGGCTGCAGGGAAAACTGTGTTAGAAGGGCGCAAGCTAGGTTTCAGTGAAGACATGGAGACAAAAGGAATGCTCCTCTACAAGCAGAGTCTGTTGATCACAGATCAGGAGTTCCAGAGGACACAGTGAGAAAATTTAGAGGACTAGGAGGGAAGTTGCAAGATTTGAGATCAACAGTATGTCCTTAGAATAACAATGGTTGTGTACGGAGCCTGGGCTTCTGAAGGACTGCAGTAAACTGGGGCCTGAGGCATGACAAGATAAATATCAAGAGGCTCATGAGAAAGAGGACAATAAATCCAAGCCATAATCCTGAACAAATAACTTGACGCTGTAAAGGTGTCCAGGTGATTTCTCCCTCCTACAACTCATGCAACAGTAGATCTGGGCGATGTGGTCATCGGGTGCCATCCCTCCATCCTGCAAGGATAATGAGTTATGTGGTTAAGGTCCAGAGGACTACTCTTTCTCAGATAGCTAGAAATGGAAGTTTTATAGCTGTCATTTTCTTATTAGATCCCATTTCCCTAGACATGATTAATTGGAACATGAGTGGGTACCTACCCGAATCTGGGCAAATTCAAGTCTTTTTCCAGACTCTTTCCATGTACAATAGGGAGTCCTTCACTGGGGAGAGAAGTCATTAGATATGAAACATGGTGCCTGTGGACAGCTATTTTTTTCAATCATGCAGAGAGCCAGTTGAAATGAGAACCATTCAAGTCTTTTGTGAATGTCTTGAGCCCATAAATGTATCTTTTTGCCTAAAATAAAGTTGGATTTCTGTGCCTCAAAACCAAGAGTACTAATCTGAAGCCAAAGACTAATAGCTAATGCATGAATTCTGTAATCTTCTGCTATTGACCATGGCAAGACATAGTGTTAACAGCCCCATAAAGTAAGCTAGTAAATTTTCTCCACATCAGTGTGAGGAAGCCATAAAAGTGGGAAATACTAATGTTACAATGTATTAGGTTTTTCCAGAGAAACAGAATAGAATGTATGTTTGTGTGTGTGTGTGTATAGAAAGAAAAGAAATACAGATATGTTGGCTGATGATTGTATGAGCCAATCTGCAGGAGGCAGAGACCCAGGAGACCCAGTGGCCTAACTCCAGTCTGAAGGCATGCAGGCTGGAGAATCAGGAAGAGCTGATATTTCAGTTTGAATTCAAAGGCAGGAAAAAAAAAAAGCTCTGATACCAATCAGCGACAGTGAGGCAAAAAGGAATTCTCTCCTATTCAGCCTTTTTGTTCTATTTAGGCCTTCAACTGATCTGATGAGGGTCACCCACATTAGGGAGAGTAATCTGCTTTCTCAACCAATTCAAATGTTAATCTCATCCAGAGCCAGCCTCACAGACACACCAAAATAATGTCTGACCAAATATCTATTAACCCTATTGCCCAGTCCAGCTGACACATAAAAATCAACCATCACTCTACAAAAACTTATATGACTGCCTTCTGGAGGTATGACTGCCTTACATCATGTTGAGTGCTACAGGATATATTAATACTGTTATTGAAGAGGTTCAGATGCCAAGACATAGTGTTTGTCATGGTGACCTTGTACTAGCTCTTAGGTTAGGCAAAGTCCTGATGAAGGAATAGCAGAGGTAGGGAAACTGTGTGGAGGAAAGAAAGAAAACATCCTGAGCTCCCTAAGTTGAGTGAGGAAACTATTTTAAGTAAAGAGGAGTTGTGAACATTTAGAAAACTGTATGAAGTAGTTTGTCTAAGTCTATAAAGCAGGAAGAGCTTTCAGTCAGTTCAGTTCACTTTAGTCACTCAGTCGTTTCCAACTCTTTGCAACCCCATGAATCACAGCATGCCAGGCCTCCCTGTCCATCACCAACTCCCGGAGTTCACTCAAACTCATGTCCATCGAGTCAGTGATGACATCCAGTCATCTCATTCTCTGTCGTCCCTGTCTCCTCCCGCCCCCAATCCCTCCCAGCATAAGTCTTTTCCAGTGAGTCAACTCATCACATGAGGTGGCCAAAGTATTGGAGCTTCAACCTCAGCATCAGTCCTTCCAGTGAACACCCAGGATTGATCTCCTCTAGAATGGACTGGTTGTATCTCCTTGCAGTCCAAGGGACTCTCAAGAGTCTTCTCCGGCACCACAGTTCAAAAGCATCAATTCTTCGGCGATCAGCTTTCTTCACAGTCCAACTCTCACATCCATACATGACCACGGGAAAAACCATAGCCCGACTAGACAGACCTTGGTTGGCAAAGTAATGTATCTGCTTTTTAATATGCTATCTAGGTTGGTCATAACTTTCCTTCCAAGGAGTAAGCGTCTTTTAATTTCATGGCTGCAATCAGCATCTGCAGTGATTTTGGAGCCCCAAAAAATAAAGTCTGACACTGCTTCCACTGTTTCCCCATCTATTTCCCATGAAGTGATGGGACCAGATGCCATGATCTTTGTTTTCTGAATGTTGAGCTTCAAGCCAACCTTTTCACTCTCCTCTTTCACTTTCATCAAGAGGCTTTTGAGTTCCTCTTTACTTTCTGCCATAAGGGTGGAGTCATCTGCATATCTGAGGTTATTGATATTTCTCCCAGCAATCTTGATTCCAGCTTGTGCTTCTTCCAGCCCAGCGTTCCTCATGATGTACTCTGCATTTAAGTTAAATAAGCAGGGAGACCATATACAGCCTTGATGTACTTCTTTTCCTATTTGGAACCAGTCTGTTGTTCCATGTCCAGTTCTAACTGTTCCTTCCTGACCCGCATACAGGTTTCTCAAGAGGCAGGTCAGGTGGTCTGGGATTCCCATCTCTTTCAGAATGTTCCATAGTTTATTGTGATCCACACAGTCAACAGCTTTGGCATAGTCGATGAAGCAGAAATAGATGTTTTCTGGAACTCTCTTGCTTTCTCCATGATCCAGCGGATGTTGCCAATTTGATCTCTGGTGCCTCTGCCTTTTCTAAAACCTGCTTGAACATCTGGGACTTCACGGTTCACATATTGCTGAAGCCTGGCTTGGAGAATTTTGAGCATGACTTTACTAGCGTGTGAGATGAGTGCAATTATGCGGTAGTTTGAGCATTCTTTGGCATTGCCTTTCTTTGGGATTGGAATGAAGACTGACCTTTTCCAGTCCTGTGGCCACTGCTGAGTTTTCCAAATTTGCTGGCATATTGAGTGCAGCACTTTCACAGCATCATCTTTCAGGATTTGAAATAGCTCAATTGGAATTCCATCACCTCCACTAGCTTTGTTTGTAGTGATGCTCTCTAAGGCCCACTTGACTTCACATTTCAAGATGTCTGGCTCTAGGTCAGTGATCACGCCATCGTGATTATCTTCATAGTGACGATCTTTTTGGAACAGTTCTTCTGTGTATTCTTGCCACCTCTTCTTAATATCTTCTGCTTCTGTTAGGTCCATACCATTTCTGTCCTTTATCGAGCCTATCTTTGCATGAAATGTTCCCTTGATATCTCCAATTTTCTTGAAGAGATCTCTTATTTTTCCTAGTCTGTTGTTTTCCTCTATTTCTTTGCATTGATCACTGAGGAAGGCTTTCTTATCTCTCCTTGCCATTCTTTGGAACTCTGTATTCAGATGCTTATATCTTTCCTTTTCTCCTTTGCTTTTCGCTTCTCTTCTTTTCACAGCTATTTGTAAGGCCTCCTCAGACAGCCATTTTGCTTTTTTGCATTTCTTTTCCATGGGGATGGCCTTGGTTCCTGTCTCCTGTACAATGTCATGAACCTCCGTCCTGAGTTCATCAGGCACTCTATCTATCAGATCAAGTCCCTTAAATCTATTTCTCACTTCCACTGTATAATCATAAGGGATTTGATTTAGGTCATATTTGAATGGTCTAGTGGTTTTCCTTACTTTCTTCCATTTCAGTCTGAATTTGGCAATAAGGAGTTCATGATCTGAGCCACAGTCAGCTCCTGGTCTTGTTTTTGTTATCTGTATATAGCGTCTCCATCTTTGGTGCAAAGAATATAATCAGTCTGATTTCGGTGTTGACCATCTGGTGATGTCCATGTGTAGAGTCTTCTCTTGTGTTTTTGGAAGAGAGTGTTTGCTATGACCAGTGCATTCTCTTGGCAAAACTCTATTAGCCTTTGCCTTGCTTCATTCCGTGCTCCAAGGCCAAATTTGCCTGTTACTCCAGGTGTTTCTTGACTTCCTACTTTTGCATTCTAGTCCCCTACAATGAGAAGGACATCTTTTTTGGGTGTTAGTTCTAAAAGGTCTTGTAGGTCTTCAAAGAACTGTTCAACCTCGGCTTCTTCGTCATTACTGGTTGAGGCATAGACTTGGATTACTGTAATATTGAATGGTTTGCCTTGGAAACGAACAGAAATCATTCTGTCATTTTTAAGATTGCATCCAAGTACTGCATTTCGGACTCTTTTGTTGACCATGATGACTACTCCATTTCTTCTAAGGGATTCCTGCCCACAGTAGTAGATATAATGGTCATCTGAGTTAAATTCACCCATTCCAGTCCATTTTAGTTCGCTGATTCCCTGAGAAAGGTTAATTGAAAGAGACTATAGGTGGTGCTACTGGCACTTCATAGCAAATAGATGGGGACACAACGGGAAAAGTGATAGACTATTTTCTTGGGCTCCAAAATCACTGCAGATGATGACTACAGCCATGAAATTAAAAGATGCTTGCTCCTGAGAAGAAAAGCTATGACAACACTAGACAGCATATTAAAAAGCGGAGACATTACTTTGCTGACAAAGGTCCATCTAGTCAAAGCCATGGTTTTTTCAGTAATCATGTATGGATGCAAGAGTTGGACTATAAAGAAAGCTGAGCTCTGAAGAACTGATGCTTTTTAAGTGTGGTGTTAGAGAAGACTCTTGAGAGTTCCTTGGACTGCAAGGAAATCAAACTAGTCAATCATAAAGGAAATCAGTCCTGAATATTCATTGGAAGGACTGGTGCTGAAGCTGAAACTCTAATACCTTGGCCACCTGATGCAAAGAGCTGACTCACTGGAAAAGTCCCTGATGCTGGGAAAGATTGAAGGCAGGAGGAGAAGGGGACAACAGAGGATGAGATGGTTGGATGGCATCAATGACTCAATGGACATGAGTTTGAGCAAGCTCCAGGAGTTGGTGACGGACAGGGCAGCCTGGCATGCTGCAGTCCATGGGGTCACAAAGAGTTAGACACAACTGAGTGACTGAACTGACTGACTGACTGGTAAATGGTTGACCTGCCAATGCAGGAGATGCAAGAGACAGAGGGTTGATCCCTGGGTTGGGAAGATCCCATGGAGGAGGAAATGGCAACCCACTCCAGTATTCTTGCCTGGAAAATTCCTGGACAGAGGAGCCTAGCGGGCTAAATACATGGGGCCACAGAGAGTTGGACACAGTTGAAAGAATGAGTACACATATATACTCCAGAAAAGCCATTGGGAAAGGGGGTGAAATTTTCATAATCTGGGCAGAATACCAAAATAAATAAATAAACAGACTAAGGCCTGAAATGGTATCAAGAAGAGCAGGAACCTACAGCTGTTGTTTAGTTGCTAAGTCACATCTGACTTTTTACAACCCCGTGGACTGTGGCACGCCAGGCTCCTCTGTGCTCCACTACCTCCTGGAGTTTTCTCAAATCCACATCAGTTATGTCAGTGATGCTATCTAACCATCTCCAAGGCAAAAACTAGAGAGTAGAGAGAAATCTCTCATTTTACTCATCTGTAGAATGGTTATAACAATAGTAAGTGACTTACTGGATTATCATGAGGGTCAAATAAATTCTACTTTTATGGTTCTCTCTCATACTGTTGTGTAGGGGATTTGCTAGTTTATTCCATGGGGGGCATCATACTATGTCATGCCATGATCAGTGAAAGAAGACTACAGGATTTGTGTGTTAGCTATGGTTATTTAGGTTGTGAGGTCCTAATAATGCAAGACACCATGCAACAACCTGGCACATCATAAGGGGTCACTTAGCTCTGTAGCACTATGCCCATCTGAAACACTGCCTGCCACCCTTGAACTAAGGGGCAGGAGCAGCACAGATTACACGAAGGACAAGAGCTATGAGATCAAGGATGAGGGCTGAGGGCCCAAGGATCTAGACTTTATGGGAGACCTCTGAAATTTCTGGAGTAGCAGTGGCAGCCTTAAGGTCCCCATCACAGGGCTATCTTTGAACACTGGCTTAGGGGGCTTCCCTGGGCCCAGTTTGTTACCTACCTTCTTTTTAATGCTCTGCTTTAAAGCTATGACCTCATCTGTTCATAGATCATCCCTGGGAAAATTACTGAGAGGAAACCCTGGGTTTTCATTGTACCGGGTCCTAGGGCAGTTCAGCTCCTTCCAGTGAGATGAATCACTTCAGTCCTCCCGTGTTCTCAAGAGGTGGATCTCTCTCTCTTTGATACCTTGAAGGCTTTCAGGCTTGTGAGGTTGGAAGTGGTGGGGAAATGTTTGAAGTACATTTGGCTTCATTCCTGTTTTCTGGACATCAAAAGCAAAGTCAAGATCCAAGCCCAGGAACTTAACTCCCAAGTCCCACACTCTGTCCACAAAACCACAACGGACTGATTTTGCCCTTTCTTATGCCTTAGCGGGCTTCCCTGGTGTCTCAAATGGTAAAGAATCCGCCTGCAATGAAGGAGGCCTAGATTCAATCCCTGGGTCAGGAAGATCCCCTGGAGAAGGGAATGGCTACCCACTCCAATGTTCTTGCCTGGAGAACTCCATGGACAGAGAAGCCTGGTGGGCTATAGTCCATGGGGTTGCCAAGAGTCAGGCACAGCTGAGTGACTAACACTTTCACTTTCATGCTGTAGTTGACATAGGAGATATTAAATCGTTCCAATGTTTAATTCAGCTCATGCATTTTTGAGAACTTACTATGTATTCTTTCTCAATGCTGTGGTAAAAACAAAGGGCTGATGTTGTTAATCAGAGGAGGACCAAATATAACTCCAGAATTCTCTTGGATTTGTCCTCGTCTGCAGCCCTTGTCCCGGCCTGGCCTCAGCCTCCACCTTAAGAATCATCTGTCCTCTGCCTCCAGCTGCTTCGGTCTCACTACTATCACCATCATTTGGATCCACTTGAAAGCTTGTCACCGCCTTCACTGAAAACCTTGATGATGCCCTAATCACATTAGCAGGGTTCTTCAACCCTGGCTATACAGTAGAATTACCAGGGCAGTAAATGTCCAGGCCCTGTCCCAGACATTCTGACTTTAATTGGTCATCATTCTTTTTGTTTTAATCTCCAGACGACATTAAAGTCCAGCCAAGGCTGAGAGTTTTTACCTTACCAAATAAAGCCAGATCTCCTAAGCATTAAATCTGAAGCTCTTCACAACTTGGAAATGACTGATATTTCTTGTCTTTTCTCTTCTGTTGTACACGTGTTATTATAATCATATCTTAAAATCCCTGTTAGACTGTGAGTTTCTCAAGGCCAAAATCCCTATCAGTCATCTCTGTACCCTAGTATTCATCATAATGCTGGGAAAACAGTAGGTGCTTAATGAATCTTGGTGGATGGGTAGATGGTAATGGATGGGTGGGTGGATAGATGAATAAATTCTGAATTAACCTAATCCATGCTGAATTATCAGGACTAAGAATGAAGTTTCCTATATCAATGTACCTCTACCGTTTGCTCCAGAAAATTCTTGCCTAGGAAAATAAGAGAGTAAAGGAGGGCTTCCCTGGTGATCCAGTGGCTAAGAATCCACCTGCCAATGTTGGGGACACTCTGGAGCCTGTGAGCCACAACTACTGATCCCATGGGCTGTAACTACTGAAGCCTATGCACTTAGAGCCCATGCTCCATAACAAAAGAAGCCAATGCAACAAGAAATCCGCCCACTGCAACTAGAAAGATCCCGCAGCAATGAGATCCAGTGCAGCCAAAAATAAAATCCTAAAAAAAAAAAGGCAAAACATGTAAACATTTGATTCACCTGTCCTAAACATTGAACTTTGCTTGATTGCAATCAGATTCCCTTATGGAAATTCCATCTACTTTCAATCAGATTTTCAAATGCTATGAACCTCTGCCTCTAGTCTCTCCCGTCTTAGATCCTAGACATCATCAAAGGGGGGTTTGCCATATTTTAGTAAGTAATAAACTCATCTTTGTTTGAGCAGTAGGTTATTCTACTGATCATTTGGGGATCAAGTATCAATAGCTAAGTTCTTTTCTTATCTTACAGTGTGGCTTTGGGTTAATCTGTCACATTATCAAATGTCTCTAGATATAAAATGAGTCCAACAATACTTACCACTTATCTCCCTCACAAAATCATTGGAAAATGGAACGTGCTATAATTTTCTTTGGCACTTTCTATCCAAGGATCTCAAAGCATTTTATTTCTGCCCAATGCAAATATACTTCATGATTAATAGCATTGCTTCTCAAAGTCACAGACAAAAGGATTTCATAGCTCCAAGAACTGTGCTGTCAAACTCAGCATTCTCTAAATGCAATGACTTTATCATACCATTACAGAAGAGCAAGACAACAGGAAAGATTAAGACCTTAAACTTGCTGCTAGTTTTCTAATTAAGAACTAAAAAATGCCTCCCAACTGCTGAGTTCTTTACTCGACTCATTAGAAAATCACACATGAATGGATTCATAATTACTCTTAAATTACAAGCATTTGTTTATTAATGTTACCAAACTGAGGAGTAGTACAACTGTCTATGATATGTCAATTTTTAAGAAAGCTGTGAAGCAAACTGTTAACTGTGTTAATTACACTCAACCTTTCACATTCTGGATTCTAAATGGTACTAATGCTTTTATAGGCTTGGAATAGTCTGTCTTTACACTTCACAGGGAGGAAAAAAAAAACTACCCTAACAAAAGGGTAAATAGAAAAAAAAACAGTTAACATCTTTTAAGAATCATAAACGGAGTTTCATTAGACTCCAATAAAATCTGACTACAGAAAGATCAGCATTAGAATTTCTGTGTAACAAAATGTTGGTTTTTAGAAGTTTTCCTTTCTCAATTCTTGTGGGAAAGGAACAAAGTTACAATTTAGAAAGTTAGTGAGCTGACTCTTAGAAACAGACTACAGAATCTCCAAGTTTATCACTACATGTTGAGGTGTGTGTGATTCAAAAGATGCAATTTGATATTGAAATAAAAATACTGGATTTACTGGACAACATAGGGAAAAAATAAGAGAAATGTGAGGTTTTTTATGAACTTGAAACAGTTGCTTTATCCTTGCCAAGATTTAGTAAAACTGGATTTGTCGGGTTTCCCTGGTGGCTCAATGGTAAAGAATCTGCCTGCCAGTGCAGGAGACACAGGTTTGATCCCTGATCCAGGAGGATCTCACATGCCACAAGCAACTAAGCCTGTGAGCCACAACAATCAAGTCTGTGCTCTAGAGCCTGGGAGCTGCAACTACTGAGCCCACGTGCCACAGCTGCTGAAGCCCTGAGCCCAAGCTCTGCAACAAGAGAAGCCACCACAGTGAGAAGTCCGTGCGCCACAAGAGAGTAGCCCCTGCTCTCTGCAACTAGAGAAGAGCCCGTGCAGCAACGATGACCCAGCACAGCCAAAATTAAATAAATATTTAAAAACAAAACTGGATTTGTAATCACTAAAGAGGGTCCTATGGAGAATCTGTAGTGTATAGGACCTTTCTAATTTGTACTGACTGACAAAACACTCATGATGAATTATAAAATTTTGTGAATCGAAGAAAGAAATAATATAACTACTAAGACTCCAAAGCAATAAATCAAGACAAGTGTCTTCATTGTAGATAAAACAATGCCCTTCAACGGTGACCAGATGTATCCTAGCAACAAAATAAGCTCTTCAATTACAACAAAGAACAGAGAAGAGTTAAAGCAAATAACAGCTCATACCTAGTTTTGTATTCTACTTTTGGTTCTGATACTAATTTGTAACCCTAATACATCACTAATCTACCTTCCTGTGTCCAGGTCTGTTTCCATAAAATTAAAGATTTGGGGGATCTTTAGCAAAAATTTCAAGGCGTCAGACTAGGTTAAGTAATATTCAGTTCAGTTCAGTTCAGTCGCTCAGTCGTGTCCGACTCTTTGCGACCCCATGAATCACAGCACGCCAGGCCTCCCTGTCCATCACCAACCAACTCAAATTTGAAGTCAACTAAAAAGGCAGGTAGACATCAAAGAAAGCTCAGACCTCCCCTTACTCACTGATACCATATTTCACAAAATATGCTTGTTCTTTTGATGTTCCAGAGACCAGCCTTTAAACTCTCATTTTATAATATCGTCAAAGCCCAGCCACATGGAGTAATAGCGATTTTTTTCTATCTCTCAGTTAATCCTTCTTTATCCCTGTTCCATTCCTCAGCTTTCACAAAGGGTTGATTTCTAGAGCAAATTAGGGGCAAGAGAAAAGAATCTGGGATCTTATCTGTCTCCATCCTTGCTCCTCTCCCCTCAGCATCTGTCCCATCTGGGTACCACCTCATTACAGAAAGGGATGAGGTGGGGGCTTCCCTGGTGGTCCAGTGGCCAAGACCCTATGCTCCCAATGCAGGGGGCCTGGGTTCAATCCCTGGTCAGGGAACTAAAGCCCACATGCTGCCACTAAGAGTTTGCATGCCACAATGAAGATCAAAGATCTTGCATACCACAGCTAAGACCTGGCACAGCTAAATAAATCAATAAACAGAAAGGGATGAGGTAAGTTAAACCCTGGAAAACTGCCACCATCAGCGCCTCCTTTGTCCCCACCCACTCACCTACAATGCCAGTTAAATCCCTACATTTGGAATCTACTCCCGGACATGACACAAAAATATACTATGAGAAAGCATGCAGTGAATTTTTCTTCTCTTAGAGAATGTTACTAATTCTTTAAAAAATAATAATAATGTAGCTTTGTTCTCCTCTAGGATATGTATTTTTCACTGCTAAAGACTCCAAGCCCAAACACTGCAGTGAGTCCACAAGAACTCAGCTATTAAAAGCTACAATCACATCTTACCAAAGGTGACCCCTCAGTAGCCATTCTCAGCATTCCTTTCAGCAAATGAAAATGCATCTTAGAGAGAAGCAAAGTACTCATTTACAAATTAGTTCTCTTGCAGTTAATATATTGTTGGTAGGATTTAATGCTCTCATTATCTTTCATTATTTACAGCCAATGTATTAATATCCCATGAAATGTTTCCTTTGAAATGATTTTAATCTTCTTATTTAGCTTGTTCTAAACTCAACCACTTTGTAGTAATGAACCTGCTCCCCCTAATGAACTGTTCATGGGGAGCCCACACTACCCTGCCAGGAAGTTATTACTAGTGTGAAGTGTTCTAATGGCCCTGCTGGGGAACTGGGGTGCCTGTAGGCTTGGTATTCACAATCCCATCAATTCTTTCATAACCATGAGCTTAGATTCTGGGTAGCAATATTTTCTAATGAATACCTTAAAACCTGCACTGATGACTGTCTAAATGTGCCAAATATGATCCCTTCAGCTGTGTCTAGGAATGCATTTACTAAATGCATTCAGTCAACACTAGAAACACATTTATTAAATCAAATATCTCTTATTGATATACTATCAAGACACTGTCATTGTGAAGGGCACTAGAGATTAAAGGATATAGAAGTCACAGCAGTCTCAAAATCATATAAGCAAGCAGAGGAAAGCTGTTTCTAAAAATATAAGATATGAAAGATATAATGAATACTTCTCTGCACACACACAAAAAAATCATAGAACATTAGGAGATTAATTGCCAAATAAGTTGACTAAGTTCAGAACAGTAAGAGATCACTGAGGGCTAGAATGAGCTGGGGAGGCTTCACTAACTCCGTGGAAGGGTGGGTTGAATGGTTGCAGATGGAGAAGGTGATTCTTAGTTATTGTAAGCCACTCACTTACTGAGTGCCTATTATGTGAACACCAATCAACTCAGGGCATTACCTCCACTAACTCATTTATACTGCAGAACTTACAATAAGTAATTCTTACAGCTTGAATTTTTCAGGAGCCAACTGAAACATAATCACACAGCTACTCTCTGGCAGTGCCACAGTTTGGACACACAGTAACTCCAACCAGTACTTCCACTCTGTTTAAGGTAACACCATTCAGCCCTAGGAGGAAGAAATTGAGTGAGAAAGAACGTGGAGACCTGACAGTCTAAGTAGATGGTTCTGACTGCGTGAAAGGGCCCAGAGGACTCCAAAGGCATGAAGTCTTCTAAGCAGATGCCATTCACCTGGGTAACTTGCCCAGGTAACTTTGCATTTATGCCTGTCCTTTCAGCTTCTGGAAACAACTTACACAGTTTCAAGCCACTTGCTCTACAGGGCAAAGCCTCAGAATATCACAACTGAAATCAGGATTCAGGTGATCTAAGGCAAGCCCCTTCAAGACCTGAGTTCTCTCTCTCCCCAACCGAACTCCTTTCATCCCCTGCATTCAAGTTTACATCACTGACTGTGATACAGACTCTGAAACAAGGATCTGCCCTCTGACTGTGTGATCTCAAACCCAAGACATAACCTTTCTGTCCCTAAATCTCTCCATGGAATGATCTCTGTATTTGCTGCCCAGATAATTTATGCAACTTTAAACACCTCTTCAGATGTTTGATGCCCCAGCCTCCAAAATGTTCCTGGTTCCTGGGTTCTCTGCATCCAGCTGGGAAAAAGAGAGTAGTTCCCCAAACACTTTGCCTGTAAGACCCCTTATCTAATATTTTTAAATGCCAGGAGTCCTCTCCTACTATGGCAGGTGTTTTTTTTGTACCAGCTAATTGAGAAAATAAAGACCGAAGCTCCTGCTAATACAGGCATTTTTTTAGTGAATTTGCATTTCACTGTTTGAAACAGCATCTCCACACAGTTGAAAAACAAAATTACCAATCTGTGGCAGCCACTGTATTTATTCATTCACACAGTGAATAAATGGACAGTGTCATTCTTCTAATAGATATAGCCTCACATTGATGTCAAGGTCTTTCCAAAGATATTCGGCCCTCAGATTGCAAACCACTGACCACAGTTAGTTAACCAGTTAGGTAATTAATATCCTCAGAAAGTTAATTTTTCCTACAGTTTCCTCATTTTATGGCACAGGATGTTAAATGCTAAAGCAACCACATGGGGAGTCTGATTTGTTTGATGTAGGCACCGTAGATTACAAAGATAGAGACACTTACTCACCTTTACAGCCCAGTGATATTCTGATAAGGAACCTAGAAAGCAATTGCTTAAAGGGCAGAACTCTTGTTTGGTTGTTTGCTAGTTTTCCCTTCTGAACAGCCTCATTAAGCACAAGAAGCTGAACAGCAGAGTTTTTTTCTTTTTTGAAAAAAAAAAAAAAAGGAAGCAAAACTGCCTTCCCAAATCCAAGAGTTCACGTGAGACTGCATACAAATTGCTGGGCTCTCTCTTCATTCAGCCTAGCAGCTATTATTCCTACTTCTATGTGACTTGCATGGCAAACACGGGAACAGGAGGCCGAGACAAAGAGCCAGGACAGACAATAAAATCGCTGTGTGTGTTTGCTTCCACAATCTACCAGGCTAGTCTCTCCCTCACAAATTTTTTCCACATGCTGTTGTCCATTATACAGGTACTTTTAGAAAATGAGGGGGAAAAAAGTCATCAGTTGTCATAGAAACAATAGCAATTTGTGCCACCTTTGTGCGAGCAAATAGAAAGATTGCTGCTGCTTGGCCGGTTTCCAAGGACCCAGGTTGAGAAACACTGGCCAGCTTAAAAGAGAGCCCCTGAATTTCTCCCACGCCAGCAAACCAATGCGCTTCAAGTGGGCTGTCACATCCTTGCCTGGAATTGAAGGTTAATTAAAATACAGCCCTGGATGTGTGAACATTTTAAGAAAGACACATTCCTCAACCCCAAACTCCCCTGTGCGAGGTCTAACAAGGCAATTGTAACCTTGCACACTGGGGTCATGCTGTGGTGTTCACCCCGCATTCTAATGGGATCTGTTCTCATCAGAGAAAGATGTAATCACCTCTAAGAGACTCTAATTAAACCAGTAATTAAAGTTAGCTTTGGGAGATGAAATGTCCCCAGGGTGAGGCTGAGATGCCAGGATTCGTGCTGACAGCGTGCACGGCCAGGTGGCCGTGGCTTTCCCCAGTTTATGGCCTCTTTAAGACACCTGCAGAATGGCTTCCCTTGTAAATCAGCAGGCCAGCAAGAATAGTCACCCACCCGCCTTCCTCAGGACATTCCAAATGGCCAGCAGTCACAGGAAGTGTCCAACCCAGAGGTGTGACACAGTGACCTTAAATATAGAGTTCATGGAAAAATGCAGGTGCCGTGGGCCGACGAAGAAGAAAACACTCCTGTTAGCAGAATTCATGGAAGTCTGTCTCTCTCACTCTTCATGCTGTTTCTACTTGTGAGTACTGAAGCATTGCAGACCATCAGGAAGACTTACACTGGTGAAGTAAGCTGGGCAGAGGGTCAGTGACAGACAGGGGGTCAAATCTAAGAGAAGTTTAGAAGAAACCAGAGAGTGGGAGGGAGAGGCATCGGGAGTCACACAAAGGGAAGCAGGAGGGAGGAGGTACACAGAAACAAAGACAAGGAGGTGGGCAAAGGCTTCCACCCGCTGGGAATGTGCAGACTCCCAGAGCCGGCGAGACAGTCCGTTTGAGGTTTGATTTTGAGACATGGCCCAAATTCACCTAGTCATTTTACATGTGCTCGTGCTCCAAAAAGAATAAATTATATACCAGATGAGTTGGATTAGGTTTAGCTGTGTGAGACAGAAAATCAAAAAGAGCCCTGGCAAAAGCCAGAGGTTGGCAGACCAGAGCTGCTAAGTTGTTTTATGGTAGTCAGAGACCCAGATTCCTTGTAGCTTTCCATTCCGCCTCTAGGCTGAGGACCTCGGCCTCATGGCCCATAAATGGCTGCTATAGCTGCAGCCATCACAAGTGCATCCCAAACAGCAGGAAAGATGAAGAAGGGCACACTCTTCCCCTTCTACAAAGGCTTTCCAGAATTATCGCCCAACACTTTCACATAAAACTCATGGGCCAGAACCTACTCACGTGGTCACACCTAGCTGCAAGGTCTGTATACAGAAAATGTGTTTGGATTCATTGCTACTCTGAATAAGTTATTAAGTAAAAGGGGAATAGATACTTTAGGTACCTAGAAGTCTCTGCCAGTCAGGGTATTTCTTTTTAGACTCTCTGATCATCTCTTTAGAGTGCGTCAGTCATGGTCACAAAAAGGGAAACTCACCACTCACCATGTGGGGTGTGTGTGTGTGTGTGTGTATGGTGTGTGTGTGTGTATATAGTATACGTGTGGGTATGTGTGTCTTGGGGGAGGGAGAAGTCCCACATCAATCAACTTTCCAACTCTGCAGACATCAACTGGATGTCTCACAATTTAATTCTGATACTAACAGCCAGAGTCAGTGTAGACCTCACAGGTTAAGGGCTCAGTACCATAAGACTGCACCTGCCCCCACGCCCACCACCACTTCAGACACCAACTGCAAGTCCAGGCCTCCCATACTTCTGACCAATAGGCTGTAGACTAGGGGTTCCCATAAACCCCTCTTTGGGTTAAGTAATTTGCCAGAACAGCTCACAGAACTCAGAGAAACATTGTACTTACTATTACCAGTTTATTATGGGCGTCCCTAGTGGCTCAGATGGTAAAGAATCTGCCTGCAATGCAGGAGACCTAGGTTCAATCCCTGGGCCAAGAAGACCCCCTATAGGAGGAAATGGCAATGCACTCCAGTATTCTTGCCTGGAGAATTCCATGGACAGAGGAGCCTGGTGGGCTACAGTCCATGGGGGTCACAAAAGAGTCAGACAAGACTGAGCTACTAACACATAATACACACACACACACACACCAGTTTATTATAAAGATATAATAATCAATGCAAAGAAATAGAGGAAAACAATAGAATGGGAAAGACTAGAGATTTCTTCAAGAAAATTAGAGATACCAAGGGAACATTTGTGCAAAGTACAATAAAGGACAGAAATGGTATGGACCTAACAAAAGCAGAAGATATTAAGAAGAGGTGGCAAGAATACACAGAACTATACAAAACAGATCTTCATGACCCAGATAACCACAATGGTGTGATCACTCACCTAAAGCCACACATCCTGGAGTGAGAAGTCAAGTGAGCCTTACAAAGCATCACTACAAACAAAGCTAAGGAGGTTATAGAATTCCAGTTGTGCTATTTCAAATCCTAAAAGATGATGCTGTAAAAGTGCTGCACTCAATATGCCAGCAAATTTGGAAAACTCAGCAGTGGCCATAGGACTGAAGGCCTATGGTCAAAGGTAAGTTTTCATTCCAATCCCAAAGAAAGGCAATGCCAAAGAATGTTCAAACTACCACACAATTGCACTCATCTCACACACTAGCAAAGTAATACTCAAAATTCTCCAAGCCAGGCTTCAGAGTATGCGAACTTCCAGATGTTCAAGCTAGATTTAGGAAAGGCAGAGAAAGCAGAGATCAAACTGCCAACATTGGCTGCATCATCGAAAAAGCAAGCGAGTTCCAGGAAAACATCTATTTCTGCTTTATTGACTATGCCAAAGCCTTTGACTGTGTAGATCACAACAAACTGTGGAAAATTCTTCAAGAGATGGGAATACCAGACCACCTGACCTGTCTCCTAAGAAATCTGTATGCAGTTCAAGAAGCAATAGTTAGAACTGGACATGGAACAACAGACTGGTTCCAAATCAGGAAAGGAGTATGTCAAGGCTATATATTGTCACCCTGCTTATTTAACTTATATGCAGAGTACATCATGTGAACTGCTAAGCTGGATGAAGCACAAGCTGGAATCAAGATTGCTGGGAGAAATATCAATAACTTCAGATATGCAGATGACACCACCCTTATGGCAGAAAGCAAAGAAGAACTAAAGAGCTTCTTGATGAAAGTGAAAGAGAGAGTGAAAAAGTTGGCTTAAAACTCAACATTCAGAAAACTAAGATCATGGCATCCAGTCCCATCACTTCAATGCAAATAGATGGGGAAACAATGGAAACAGTGACAGACTATTTTGGGGGGCTCCAAAATTACTTCAGATGGGGACTGAAGCCTTGAAATTAAAAGACATTGTTCCTTGGAAGAAAAGCTTTGACCAACCTAGACAGCATATTAGAAAGCAGAGACATCACTTTGCCAATAAAGGTCCATATAGTCAAAGCCATGGTTTATCCAGTAATCATGTACAGATGTGACAGTTGGACCATAAAGAAGACTGAGCATTGAAGAATTGATGCTTGCAAATTGTGGAGCTGGAGAAGACTCTTGAGAGTCCCTTGAACAGTAAGGAGATCAAACCAGTCAGTACTAAAGGAAATCAACCTGAATATTCATTGGAAGGACTGATGCTGAAGCTGAAACTCCAGTACTCTGGCCACCTGATGGCAAGAACCAACTCACTGGAATAGACCCTGATGCTGGGAAAGATTGGGGGCAGGAGGAGAAGGGGGCAGTGGAGAATGAGATGGTTGGATGGCATCATTGACTCAATGGACTTGAGTTTGAGCAAACTCCGGGAGGTGGTGAAGGACCAGGAAGCCTGGCATGCTGCCATCCACGGGGTCACGAGGAGCCGGACACAACCGAGCAAATGAACAGCCACAAGGACAGGCAGGTGTGCTGAGAGCAGCACAAGCCACCCACGTCTTGAGCAGCAGCATAAAGTCTCCAGGAGGAGGCGTGAGTCCTGAGCCATTACTGAGGAGGAAGAACCCCCACCTCTGCCCAGAAAGGGAATTGCCCTGTGATAAGAACCAAGATGCAAAAAGTTGGTCCAATAGAAAGAGAACAGGCTTTGGGGCTGTCTATCTATTCATCTAAAATTTCTTATATGTAAGGCACTCCCCAGGGAATGTAGCACTAAGCACTGGTTTATTGGCAGGAGGTGAAAAGAAAGGATCTTTTTTTTTTCTTTTTTTACATTCTGGAATAGTTTATTTCATCCAACTTGCTACTCAAAGACTTTTACTGTTACACATCAGTATACAACATAACATATTTCTAATCATTACAGAGAACTCAGTGTCCCCTGCTGTGTCTCATGAGCAGCGAACAGATAAAGAGCTTGTCGATTGGCTGCAACTGCAAGGAGTGGATACGAGAACAATTGAAAAGGTAAGCTGAGAACCAAACCATTCCTAGGCTGTTATTACAAAGCTGCTTGGCTCTTGATGTATGTGATCTTTGTTTCAGATTCTTGAAGAGGGTTACACACTGTCTGATATTCTTAATATCACTAAGGAAGATCTAAGGTACCTTAGACTACGGTAAGAATAGCCTCAAAACATTTTGTGTGACAGAAAGTGGCCTTTTTGGCATGGTTAGGCTTTTACATAAAAGCAGTAGAAAACAAAGTGCTGGTAACTTTCCCCCCTTTCCCTTAGTCAGAAAACAAAAACTACCCAACCTCACTCCAAACTCTGGAGTTTCAAAGGGTAAAGTTGGGGAAAAGCTGAGAGGGAGCAGAAGCTAAAGGCCCGGGAGGCAAAGTCAACTGCCAGGCTAGGAGTGGAATGAGGAAAGACAGGAGTTGACAGCAGGCTACACTCAAACCCTTTCATTCTCCTCCACTGGTCATGTTTAATAGCCTACTCTGCACAGATGCCCTGGCACTCCTGTACATACCGCTAAGGCCACATCCCACTCGTGCTCGGGTAGAAATTTCACCTCCACATGTGAAGGGAACATCTCCCTATTTTAAAGTTAGGGACTACATTTTTAAGACTAGCCAGCAAAACTACACAAGTCTATACTATAGCTTTCGACATAAGGGCTCCTTAAGAAGTATTGTGTGGTATTGCTTTGAAGTTATCTTTTCTTACAACTCACTCTAAAGAAGACCTCTGTTTCGTAGCGGTGGTCTTCTCTGCAGGCTCTGGACTGCGGTCTCCCAGTACAGAAGACGGGCTCAGGGGGCCTCAGCAACCCAAGATGAGGCTTAATAATCAGCCACATGGGGGAGAGAGGGAGTCCAGAGCAGACATCTTTGTTAAAGCTTCTGTTACATACACACCAATCCTGCTGCGATTCCACAAGGAAAACACCACTGTTCATTGAACAAATTTAAGAACTTGAAGTTCTAAAGAATTGTGGAAAAATGTTAATATTTCTCAACATGTTTTAAATGTGAGTAGAACTGTATGTATTTTGAGAACTGTGACTAAAACTTGGTCTTCACATCCCAAAGTATTATGGGATTCTTTAACTTCAAACATTTGCTGGAAAGGTGGAACAATAGGTGTTTCACTGTTTCAATTATACATTCCATACATTAACTGGAATTGCACTTAAAATTAGAAAAAGATAAAGTCGATAAGACTATGCCTTGTATTTAATAATGTTTGATATGAATGTAAATAGAAAACTTAAGAAAATAGCTTCATATTTATATTGAATGTATAAATTGAGAAAGCTAACTTATTTGGCCTTTGAAACGAAGTAGTTATATTTAAACATGGAATTGTCCTTCCACCCCTGCCAAGTTATAATAAATAATTGTGTTATTAAGGAGAATGATGGTTCAGTGTGAACAGGCTTCAGCACCGATGTGTATACTAACGGGCGTGTGTGCACATTAGGGTACACTAGGTAAGCTGTTGGGCACTGCGAGGGACAGTGGCACACAAGGTGGTGGCAGAGTTGGACAGGCATACAGGGAATTGTTTTTCCTTTTAGTAACAAAGTTAAAATGAAAGTCGCTCACAGCTCTTTGCCAACCCCATGGACTATACAGTCCATGGAATGCTCCAGGCCAGAATACTGGAGTAGGTAGTCTTTCCCTTTTCCAGGGGATCTTCCCAACCCAGGGATGGAACCCAGGTCTCCTGCATTGCAGGCAGATTCTTTACCAGCTCAGCCACGAGGGAAGCCCAAGAATGCTGGAGTGGGTAGCTTATCCCTTTCTCCAGTGGATCTTCCTGACCCAGGGATTGAACCCAGGTCTCCTGCATTGCAGGCAGATTCTTTACCAGCTAAGTCACAAGGGAAGCCCTTAGTAACTAAAGTATGTGTTAAAATTAGTATACAACTAAATCAAATAGAACTATTCTAAAGAAATAATTTGGAGGGTTAAGCAAACTATTACCTATTTCAGACCTATATAACTAACCTATAAAATAACCTTGTGTGTGCAGTCACCTCTTTTAATGCAACACTGTACAAACCACATGCAAACACCATCTCAATCTACACGCCTTCTCTCTATGGGTTTTCCTCCTTGACAAAGTTGAGAACACAAAGCATTCCTTACAGTTGCTGCCAAAGAACCCACTGAAGGTGTGTGTATCTCGCCTTAACTGATGGACTTAAACTTGATCCACTGGTTTGCACCCCAGACTTCAAAAGGTGGATCATTGCAGTAAATGTGATAGCCAAGTTCTTCCAAAGGTGGTTCAGGATCAGCAGTAGCAAACTGAGCAGCATCCTCAATTTCTTTTATCACTTCCACATCAATTTCCTTTAATTCTTCAACACTGGCGAGATTGCTGTTCACCATCCTGTCCTTGAGGAGCATGATAGGGTCACTCTTACTTCTAACATCCTGAATCTCTTCTCGGGTATGGTAACTCACTCCAGGATCACTCATGCTGTGTCCATGGTAACGGTAAGTCTGCAGCTCCATCAGTATAGGCCCCTTTCCAGATCTACAATAGGCAGCTGCAAATTTTGTGGCCTCCTGAACACACAGGATATCCATCCCATCTACCCTCAGCCCAGGAATAAAGTTGCCTCTCTTGTAGTAATCAGTGCTGGCTGCTGCTCTCTCCACAGATGTTCCCATCCCATAGCGGTTATTCTCACAGTTGAAAATACAAGGCAATTTCCACAAAGCTGCCATATTGTAAGCTTCGAATATCTGACCCTGATTAGCAGCGCCATCGCCGCACAAACTCAAACAGATCTCATCTTTTCCATTATACTTACAGGCCAGAGCAATCCCAGCTCCCAGGGGCACCTGAGCTCCCATGATGCCATTGCCTCCGTAGAAATTCTTGGCATACATATGCATCGATCCTCCTTTTCCTTTAGCACAACCACCTTTTCGTCCTGTAAGCTCTGCGAGAATCTCCCGGACAGAGAGTCCACGAGTAAAGGTTAAGCCATGAGCCCGGTACGCTGTGATCAGATGATCTGTGGGGTTGATGCCAGCCTCCAGACCTATACAACAAGCTTCCTGACCATCACACAAGTGACAGAAACCACGGATAATTTTCTGTTTATACAGCTGATCTGCTTTTAACTCCATTCGGGGAACGGTCTGCATCATCCTGTAGTATTTGAGCCCATCCTCCCTGGTAAGCACTGTAGTGACAGGAGGGCCCTCTTCCAGCAGGTGAAGATCACATTTCTTAATTTCAAAAGTAGCATCATTTGGGATGCCACCAGCACTCTGCTTGCATTCTGCTTCTGGGTGACACCCGACAACACGCCCAACAACACGCCCGACAACACGAGAGAAGGCGGGGAGCATCTTCCTCATGGAGCGCAGGCAGTGGCTGCAGCTGCGAACCTCCAACAAGCTGAGGAGTGCGGCCCAGGTGCGTCCAAGTCTCCTTCTGGTGCCCTGAGAGGACGCTTCCCCTTAACGGGTGCAACGCGATGGAGACCAAAAGAAAGGATCTTAATCTCCAGTTTCTAGAAACAAAAATCAAACAGGGGTAAAGAGATCAGGTTCTCTCTGTAATTCAGAAAATGATGGGGCAGCTTCAGATTTCAGTCCACTCGGAAGGATGTTAAAGGAAAAAAACTTATTCATGACACTTCTTAGAGAAATTTAAAGCAGACTTTATTTGAGGGTTGAGGGACCACTGCAATGGGGTTCCACAGTGGGAGAGAAAGACTGACTTAACTCCAAATACAACAAGAAAAAGTGGTAATTGATGGTGGAGAATCAGGGTGGGGTCAGTGGATAGAAAATTGCTAAGAGGAAACATCAGGAGTAAAGGAAGATTCTGGTAAACCGACCCCCCAGGATTCTTGCTGAAAGCAACCAGAGTGATCAGAACCCAGGGTGATGGTGAAAGATGAGGAACTTAATTAAACTCTGAGGCTGATCAGATATTAAGGGTGGGGGACTCTTGTTAAATTGACTTAGGATTCTTGCTAAAGTTGGACAATGCAGAGACGAACAGGGAAGTCCAAAAGTCAAGGCCTTGTTGGAAAAGAGCTCAAAGGAGCCTGATTAGAATCTGGTCAAGGAGAGAATCTTTGTGAAGGACTGGAAAAAAACAAAAACAAATAAAACCACAAGGAAAAAAACTCAATTATATCATAATGACAAATCAAGAACAGCTGTGGAGTACACATACGTCTTCTATATTTTCTTTCTTATTCTTCTAAAATGAAGATAATAACCATGCAGTTTATACCATCATTCAAGTATACATTCACTGCAAACTGAAGCGCAACCTGGCCCAAGGGAGCAAAACATCATTCGAGTTCACTGCCTGAAATCTGTCATCACAGAGCCAAGCCTTAAAAGATTTTGCCCTTCCTTTTTCCATCTTTCCTTCTCCCATAGGGAGCAGTAGGGCATTTTCCATTTGAATTTGTTGCTGAGAATAGATTTTGAGTATCTCAAGGTAAACTGAGAAGTGGTACCCATGTAGTACTCTTAAAGTTAGAACATTTGTCTCCCTTACATCTATAGGCAATTTTTTCCTTACACCAATTCCTACACGATCATCTTCCTTGTTCCCCTACAAGTAGGAGATGCCTTGAAGAGATGCCTTGAACATTTAAAAACTAATCAAGCAAAGACATGGGAGAACCTTAGATGCATATTACAAAGTGAAAGAAGCCAGTCTGAAAAGATTACATGCTGTATGATTCCAACTATATGACATTCTGGAAAAGGTGGAACTATAGACATTAAAAAAATTAATGGTTACCAAGGACGGGGAAAGAGGGAGATAAATAGGCAGAACAGAGAGGATTTCAGAGCAGTGAAACTATTCTGTAGGCTACTATAATGTCAGATTACATGTCATTATATATTTGTCAAGACTCATAGAATGTACAACACTAAAAGTGAACTCTAAGATCAACTATGGACTTCACTCTAGGGAGTGATGTTAATAATCAGAGGCTATGGTGGGGGTAGGGGGTGGTAAGGGATAATTTTCTATATCTTCCTCTCAATTTTGTTGTAAATCTAAAACTTCTCTTTAAAAACTGTCTTATAAAAAGACGAATGAAGCCTCATTATTTTGAATTTTATACTATTTTGAAAAATGCAAACTTTCGTGCTGGGATGAGATTTACAACTTAATAGCACAAACACCATAATAAGGCCTCTGGCACATGACTTCTTTTCCGGAGACAAACTATTTCTCTTTGGGGGATAGTTAAGCAAAAACCATCCCCTGACACCACCTGATGTGAGTGTAAAGGACCGCTATGCAGGTGCCAGGGGGAGCCACAGGGAAGCGTGGAGGGAGACCTTCTCGTTCTCACCCGGACTAAAACCCAGTGTTCAGGGCTGTGTTTAGCGCTGGCCACACCTCCTTTCCCTCAAAACAGGGTGGTGCTGTGGGTGACACAACAATGAGGACTCTAGGAGCTGAAGTACAGGTTAAAGACGGAGGCGGGGACGCTAATGCAAAACTAGAGATCAAAAGGTGGTCTCCGACTAAAGGTGGCGGGTCTGGATGAGGAAGTGGCCGGTGGGGGTAGGGGCATTCCCTGCTCACACTTGGCCGTGAACCCTGCGAAGGGCTGCAGAAACAACGCGGAACCGAAGTGGCTGTGCAGCAGGCAGATATAACGCCTTTGAGGCCAGGCTGGGAGCTTGCCGGCGCTAAAACCTAACGTGTAGGGGAAAACAAAAAAAGAACAAAGGAAAGTCAGAAATCTAATGTGTATCAAAGAAAAGGGCTCGAAGAAATGCTGCAGGGGGAAAAAAAAAATAAAAGCTTCAACTCGAGATGCTTCCGGAATTTTCGGATGCTGATGTAGCCGCTGCCGCTGCCCTCTGCAGCTGCGCCTCTGAGCGCTGCCTTCTCTTTAACTGCCACTTTGATACCACAGTCTTTTGAAGTCTTTTTTTCGTATATTTGTCAGTCACTTCTGCATCAGAAAGAAGTCACTGTTCTAGGGCTTACCCGGTCGCGAGGCTCTGCTAGGAGCCAGGCAGAGACAGGTCCGTGGGCGCCCTCTCCTGATTCCACTGCGAAGCTGCAGCTGGTAGAGGTGGAAAAAAGAGCGCTTGCGTTTTCCCCATAACCAGTGCAGCAAATTTTCATTACATTTACCCCGTATCTGTGGCTATCAAACTTAAGCGATCACCAGAAACGCCTGGAGGGAATCGTAAAAACAAGATTTCTGGGTGCCGCCCCCAGAGTTTCTGATTCAGTAAGTTTGGAGTGCAGCCTAGTAATTTGCATTTCTAGCGAGTTCCCAGGTGATATTGGTTAAGGGAGCAGAGTCCCATAACGACTGCTGTCTACACTGGGCAAGGTAGGAAGGCACTTTAGAAAATCAGCGGACCTTATTTTCTGCAGTACTGGTGCTAATTTTAGGTTTCCAAATAGACTTTCTGAGAAGAATGTTTCCTGAAATTGTTGTCAGATTTACCTTATTTTGGATTTTCCGGTGGCTCAGACAGTAAAGAATCTGCCTGCAATGAAGGAGATGCAAGAGACAAGAGTTCAATCCCTGGGTGGGGAATATTGCCTGGAGAAGGAATTGGCAACCCACTCCAGACTTCTTGCCTAGGAAATCCCATGGACAGAGGAGCCTGGTGGGCTACAGTCAATGGGGTCACAAAGAGTCAGACACGACTGAGTGACTAACACTTTATTCTAAAGCAGCTCTGTGGAAACTGAAAAAGCTTTCAACTTGCTCAGGGTGTCACTCGAGGTAGTGAATGGTGCCACCTGAATGAGACCAGAGGTCTCAGCCCCCAACCAGTGCGCTCCCTCTTACAGTCTGCAGGAACCTCAAGTACCCTGCCATGACCTTGATGTGTAGCAACATCTGTAACGGCCACCTAGGGGAAAAACACACCTCAAATGTTGCTGAGACAGGAGAATTTACCACACACTCACATACTCACCACCTCCAGACTGCTTTCACCAGCAACACCCACCTTCTTCTGAAGATCTGTGGCACCAAAGCACCCTGGGGTGTGGCTGTGGTAACTTTCCTCCCTGCTCTCCGGTGTGTGGTAGCCGGTGTGAGAAAGCCACGTCTTGGTTGTTGCTGGGTTTAGCTGTTTTGTGGCTCCAGTCTACCCTCAGGATAGGCTCTCTCACAGAGCTCTGCATCACACCTTCAACTTCGCTTCCTTCTCACTTGATGTTTTACATGCTCTGAATATTTACAGTTTCTCCTCTCTGCCCACAGAACCCTTGGGCCTGTGGGCCTTGTACCTGGAATGCCAGCCCCTCATCTGCTCTTCTTCCCACCACCTTGTCTGAGGAACCCCTGCCTTCCATGAGGATTCAACATCCATTTTGTCTTTGGACACCCTCCCTTCACACACACACACACCCCGCCCCATCCCAAGACTGAGTAGGAACCTCTACTACAGAGTTCCCATAGCACCCAGGCCAAACACAGCCCTCAACACGTATGTGTGCTCGGTCACTCAGTTGTGTCCGACTCTTTGCGACAGTATGGACTGTAGCCCGGCAGGCTCATCTGTCCGTGGGATTCTCCAGGCAAGAATACTGGAGTGGTTGCCATTTCCTCTTCCAGGGGATCTTCCCGACCCAGAGATCAAACCCACATCTCCCGAGTCTCCTGCATTCCCAGCAGATTCGTCACTGCTGAGCTATCGGGGAAGTCCCACAGCTCGCCCTACTCTCGTGGCAATTGCATGTTCGCCAAGTTGATACCACTAGACTCCTTGGAGGAATGGCCATGACTTTTTCATCTTGGCACCTTCAGATCTAGCACAGCACCTAGAATGTAATGGGTGCTTAGTACATATGCTAGAAAGAGTGAACATGAGGAGGTAGAATGGAGAATTCCTACATTATGCATCCACATAAACTGAAAAGCAGCATGCGTAGGTGAGCCCAAAGAGCATTTGAAGGCCAGGAAAGCATCACCATTTTCAACCCCCAGACCATGCAAGAAAAGCCACACTTTCTGGAAAAGAGAGCTACAAGCAGGCTAGGTAGAACTCCGGCAATCCCAGGACAAATCATAAACTCAGATGGTTGGAGGGATCCTGGAGATTTCTGAAGACGTGAAAAGGTGCATCAATTATCCCTGGTTTCAAATTTTTTTCCGCAAACAACACAAGTAGTACCCAGGCCTCTGGATTCATTATCTGATATTTTCAGCACACATTATCATAAAGATACGGGATAAGCCCAATGATGAAAACGTGGGGCAGAGAATAGTAAAAGGGTCTCCAGACAACAGTGCAGCAGTGGCAGCCATGAAGGTACAAAACTCAGATCTCACTTCAAAAAGTAACTTACCGACAGCTACAAGGGTTGTGCTGAGCTGATGCCTTACTGCTGTTGGCACCTCCAGGCTTCACCTAGGTGTTTGCATCTTGGCCAGGCTCATTCCTAAAGACTCCCAGCCGGTGACTCAACAGGATGCGGAGATGGGGACATAGTCATTTCGGCTAACATGGGACCGCTCTGAGGGCAGTAGTTACTTAAGAACTTCCAACTGGGTTAACCGATACAGTCAAATCTCTTTAGCAGTCTGGGGCTTTCCCAGCCAAGCCTGCGTCTTCTCCCTTTTATTTCTCACAGGCATCACCCCCTCACTAAACCTCTTGTACTCCTAACTTTAACTGAGCAGGACCTTGTGGGGCCTTGCAGAGGCAGACCCTTCCCCCATTTCCTCTGCTGTAGCCTCTCCAAAGTACCCAGGTAAAAGAATTTCATGCCTATTTCCTGAGTTTTTCAGGTGTTAAAAACCACCACCAACCAGAAGAAATTAACTCCTTGATGATCATGAGCACAGAGCTCCCAGAATTGCTGGTACCTAATGCTGATGGCATCTGGTCCCATCACTTCATGGGAAATAGATGGGGAAACAGGGGAAACAGTGTCAGACTTTATTTTGGGGGGCTCCAAAATCACTGAAGATACTGATTGCAGCCAGGAAATTAAAAGACGCTTACTCCTTGGAAGGAAAGTTATGACCAACCTAGATAGCATATTAAAAAGCAGACACACTACTTTGCCAACCAAGGTCCGTCTAGTCAAGGCTATGGTTTTTCCCATGGTCATGTATGGATGTGAGAGTTGGACTGTGAAGAAAACTGATCTCTGAAGAATTGATGCTTTTGAACTGTGGTGTTGGAGAAGACTCTTGAGAGTCCCTTGGACTGCAAGGACATCCAAGTCCATTCTAAAGGATATCCATCCTGGTGTTCATTGGAAGGACTGATGCTGAAGCTAAAACTCCAATACTTTGGCCACCTCATGCGACGAGTTGACTCACTGGAAAAGACTCTGATGCTAGGAGGGATTGGGGGCGGGAGGAGACGGGGATGACAGAGAATGAGATGGCTGGATGGCATCACCAACTCGATGGTCATGAGTTTGAGTGAACTCCGGGAGTTGGTGATGGACAGGGAGGCCTGGCGTGCTGTGATTCATGGGGTCACAAAGAGTCGGACACGACTGAGCGACTGAACTGAACTTACTGAACTGAAGGATTGATAATGACCTTCCTGTTCCCTCACCATCAGCCAATCAGATAATCTGTGGAGGAGCTGACCACAGACCCTGCAACTCCTCCCTCACTATGACTTTAAAAATGCTCTGCTGAAACTTTTCAAGGAGTTGGGGTTTGGGGGACATGAACCACCTGTCTCTCTCTCCATGGCCCTGCAATAAACCTTTCACTGCCCCAAATAACAACATTTGTTTGGCCTCACTGTGAGTCAAACACACAAATTTACATTTACACTCCTTACCATCTACGTCGCTGAGGAGCTAGTAGAGCAGCCAAAGCCAGAAACAACAGTAGGAAACACAAAGGAAAAGTGGGGTTGGGGGGGCGGGGGGGAGGAGGGAGGGGGGAGAAGGGAGGAGGGAGGAGGGAGGTCCCTACAACTGACCAAATACGTCAAACCCAAGGTCTTATTGGTGACCTTGATCTCAAGTGGCCTCGGCCTGCAGCAGCTTGAAGCAGAGTCTCAGTTCCCTAACCAGAGAGTGAAGTCAGGCCAGGCAGTCAGCACTGAGTCCCAGCCACTGACCACCAGGCAAGTGGGCAGTGACAAGGCCCTACCTTTTCTGCTTTGCAGAAATAAATTTCAACAAAGAGAAGAAAAGTAGTGAAACAAGTAAAGAGTTTATTAGGAGGAAGAAAGTATCTATGAATAGACAAATATAGGTGGGCTGAGAGAGAGAGTTGTGCCTTTATGCTGAAGCTGAAGCTTCAATACTTTGGCAGCCAGATGCAAAGAGCCGACGAATTAGAAAAGACCCTGATGTTGGGACCTTGGGCTCTCCTGATAGCTCAGTTGGTAAAGAATCCAACTCCTGTTTTCTGGAGACTCCGGTTTGATACCTGGGTGGGGAAGATCCCCTGGAGAAGGGAAATGCTACTAACTCCAGTATTCTGGCCTGGAGATTACCATAGTCCATGGGATCGCAAAGACTCAGAAACAACTGAGCGACTTTCGCTTTGTTCTGATGTTGGGAAAGACTGAAGGCAGGAGGACAAGGGGACCAGAGGATGAGACGGTTGGATGGCATCACTGAGTCAGTAGTCATGAGTTTTCCAAGAGATGGTGAAGGACAGGGAACCTTGGCGCATTGCAGTCCATGGGTTCGCAAAGAGTCAGATCTGATTGAGCAACTGAACAACAACAAAATCACTTTAATGGGGCATTTCTTCCCAGTTTCCTCTGGCCAGTCATCTTGCTTTGCTTGGCCATGGGTCCATATTTGGTATAACTCAAGGTCCTCCCCTGTGAACAGGTATACCTCTTAGCTGAGATGGATCCTAGTACAGAGGCTAATGAGAAGATTGATACCACCCATTATGTATGAACTGGCACCACCTCCCTTTCTAGCCCCCAACGAGTCTTTATGAATGTCTAGTCAGGAAGTTCTTGACCTGAAGAATGAGAAACGTGTGATCTTTTAATCTTTTATCTGGGCAGGGCCCAGCTCCACCCTGCCTCTGCTATTATCATATCTTTGAGGATCTGCCCACAGGAGAGAGACTCCTGCTCAGCATGGGGCTTCCATGCAGACAACAGACACTGGTATCTTCCATGTTACTCAGTTCAGTTCAGTCGCTCAGTCATGTCCGACTCTTTGCGACCCCATGAATCACAGCAGGCCAGGCCTCCCTGTCCATCACAAACTCTCGGAGTTCACCCAAACTCATGTCATCAAATCAGTGATACCATCCAGCCATCTCATTCTCTGTCATCCCCTTCTCCTCCTGCCCCCAATCCCTCCCAGGATCAGGGTCTTTTCCAATGAGTCAACTCTTCGCATGAAGTGGCCAAAGTATTGGAATTTCAGCTTTAGCATCAGTCCTTCCAAAGAACACCCAGGACTGTTTCTCCTTTAGAATGGACTGGCTGGATCTCCTTGCAGTCCAAGGGACTCTCAAGAGTCTTCTCCAACACCACAGTTCAAAAGCATCAGTTCTTCGGTGATCAGCTTTCTTCACAGTCCAACTCTCACATCCATACATGACCATGGGAAAAACCATAGCCTTGACTAGACGGACCTTTGTTGACAAAGTAATATCTCTGCTTTTTAATATGCTGTCTAGGTTAGTCATAACTTTCCTTCCAAGGAGTAAACATCTTTTAATTTCATGTCTGCAATCACCATCTGCAGTGATTTTGGAGCCACCAAAAATAAAATCTGACACTGCTTCCACTGTTCCCATCTATTTCCCATGAAGTGATGGGACCAGATGCCATGATCTTAGTTTTCTGAATGTTGAGCTGCAAGCCAACCTTTTCACTCTCCTCTTTCACTTTCTTCAAGAGGCTCTTTAGTTCCTCTTCACTTTCTGCCATAAGGGTGGTATCATCTGCATATCTGAGGTTATTGATATTTCTCCTGGCAGTCTTGATTCCAGCTTGTGCTTCTTCCAGCCCAGCGTTCCTCATGATGTACTCTGCATATAAGTTAAATAAGCAGGGTGACAATATACAGCCTTGACGTACTCCTTTTCCTATTTGAAACCAGTCTGTTGTTCCATGACCAGTTCTAACTGTTGCTTCCTGACATACAGGTTTCTCAAGAAATATCTGGTCTGGTATTCCCATCTCTTTCAGAATTTTCCACAGTTTATTGTGATCCACACAGTCAAAGGCTTTGGCATAGTCAATAAACCAGAAATAGATGTTTTTCTGGAAGTCTCATGCTTTTTCCATGATCCAGCGGATGTTGGCAATTTGATCTCTGGTTCCTCTGCCTTTTCTAAAACCAGCTTGAACATCTGGAAGTTCCTGGTTCACATATTGCTGAAGCCTGGCTTGGAGAATTTTAAGCATTACTTTACTAGCGTGTGAGATGAGTGCAATGGTGTGGTAGTTTGAGCATTCTTTCCCATTGCCTTTCTTTGGGGTTGGAATGAAAACTGACCTTTTCCAGTCCTGTGGACACTGTTGAGTTTTCCAAATTTGCTGGCATATTGAGTGCAGCACTTTCACAGCATCATCTTTCAGGATTTGAAATAGCTCCACTGGAATTTCATCACCTCCACTAGCTTTGTTCATAGTGATGCTTTCTACGGCCCACTTGACTTCACATTCTAGGATGTCTGGCTCTAGGTGAGTGATCACACCATCGTGATTATCTTGGTCATGAAGATCTTTTTTGTACAGTTCTTCTGTGTATTCTTGCCACCTCTTCTTAATACCTTCTGCTTCTGTTAGGTCTGTACCATTTCTGTCCTTTATCGAGCCCATCTTTGCATGAAACATTCCCTTGGTATCTCTCATTTTCTGGAAGAGATCTCTAGTCTTTCCCATTCTGTTGTTTTCCTCTATTTCTTTGCATTGATCACTAAGGAAGGCTTTCTTATCTCTCCTTGCTATTCTTTGAAACTCTGCATTCAGATGCTTATATCTTTCCTTTTCTCCTTTGCTTTTTGCTTCTCTTCTTTTCACAGCTATTTGAAAAGCCTCCTCAGACAGCCATTGTGCTTTTTTGCATTTCTTTTCCATGGGGATGGTCTTGGTCCCTGTCTCTTGTACAACCCTCTGTCTATCAGATCTAGTCCCTTAAATCTATTTCTTACTTCCACTGTATAATCATAAGGGATTTGATATAGGTCATACCTGAATGGTCTAGTGGTTTTCCCTACTTTCTTCAATTTAAGTTTCAATTTGGCAATAAGGAGTTCATGATCTGAGCCACAATCAGCTCCTGGTCTTGTTTTTGCTATCTGTATAGAGCTTCTCCATCTTTGGCTGCAAAGAATATAATCGATCTGGTTTCAGTGTTGACCGTCTGGTGATGTCCATGTGTAGAGTCTTCTCTTGTGTTGTTGGAAGAGGGTATTTGCTATGACCAGTGCATTCTCTTGACAAAACTCTGTTAGCCTTTGACCTGCTTCATTCTGTACTCCAAGGCCAAATTTGCCTGTTACTCCAGGTGTTTCTTGACTTCCTCCTTTTGCATTCCAGTCCCCTATAATGAAAAGGACATCTTTTTGGGGTGTTAGTTCTAAAAGGTCTTGTAGGTCTTCATAGAACCGTTCAACTTCAGCTTCTTCAGCGTTGCGGGTTGGGGCATAGGCTTGGATTACCGTGATATTGAATGGTTTGCCTTGGAAACAGACAGAGATCTTCCTGTCGTTTTTGAGATTGCATCCAAGTACTGCATTTCAGACTCTTTTTTTGACCATGATGGATATTCCATTTCTTCTAAGGAATTCCTGCCCACAGTAGTAGATATAATGGTCATCTGAGTTAAATTCACCCATTCCAGTCCATTTTAGTGTGCTGATTCCTAGAATGTCAACATTCACTCTTGCCATCTCCTGTTTGACCACTTCCAGTTTGTCTTGATTCATGGAACTGATAATCCAGGTTCCCATGCAATATTGCTCTTTACAGCATCGGACCTTGCTTCTATCACCAGACCCATCCACAACTGGGTATTATTTTTGCTTTGGCTCCCTCCCTTTATTCTTTCTGGAGTTATTTCTCCACTGATCTCCAGTACAATATTGGGCACCTACTGACCTAGGGAGTTCCTCTTTCGATATCCTATCATTTTGCTTTTTCATACTGTTCATGGGGTTCTCAAGGCAAGAATAATGAAATGGTTTGCCATTTCCTTCTCCAGTGGACCACATTCTGTCAGACTTCTCCACCATGATTAAATATCCTCACTACTTCATGTTCTAAGGCAAGTTACTTTAGCTCCAACCTCCATGCTACAATTGAGACAGGACTGGACAGGGCACAACCTTTGAATGAATGATATCGCCCCAGGACATGTGTAAACTGATTAGAGCAACTAAGTCCAAGACTGTGATTCACACAGTCAACAGCTTTGGTGTAGTCAATAAAGCAAAAGTAGATGTTTTTATGGAACTCTCTTGCTTTTTCAGTGATCCAAAGGATGCTGGCAATTTGATCTGTAGTTCCTCTGCCTTTTGTAAATCCATCTTGAACATCTAGAAGTTCATGGTTCGCATACTGTTGAAAGCCTGGCTTGGAGAATTTTGAGCATTACTTTACTAGCATGTGAGATGAATGCAATTTTGCAGTCGTTTGAACATTCTTTGGCATAGCCTTTCTTTGGGATTCAAATGAAAACTGACCTTTTCCAGTCCTGTGGATACCTCTGAGTTTTCCAAATTTGCTGGTATACTGAATGCAGCACTTTCACAGCATCATCTTTAAGATTTGAAATAGCTCAACTGAAATTCCATTGCCTCCACTAGCTTTGTGTGTAGTGATGCTTCCTAAGGCCCACTTGACTTCTCATTCCAGGATGTCTGGCTTTAGGTGACTGATCATACCATTATTGCTATCTGGGTCATGGAGATCTTTTTTTGTATAGTTCTTCTGTGTATTCTTGCCACCTCTTCTTAATATCTTCTGCTTCTATTAGGTCCCTACCATTTCTGTCCTTTGTTGTGCCCATCTTTGCATGAAATGTTCCCTTGGTATCTCTAATGTTCTTGAAGAAATCTTTAGACTTTCCCATTGTATTGTTTTCCTCAATTCCTTGCCTTGATCACTGAAGAAGGCTTTCTTATATCTTCCTGCTATTCTTTGGAACTATGCATTCAAATGGGTATACCTTTCCTTTTCTCCTTTGCCTTTGGCTTCTCTTCTTTTCTCAGATATTTGTAAGACCTCCTTGGACAACCATTTTGTCTTTTTACATTTCTTTTCCTTGGGGATGGTCTTGATCCCTGCCTCCTGTACAATGTCACGAACCTCCGTCCATAGTTCATCAGGCCCTCTGTCTATCATATCTAATCCCTTGAATCTATTTGTCACTTCCTGTATAATTGTAAGGGATTTGATTTAGGTCATACTTGAATGGTCTAGTGGTTTTCCTTACTTTCTTCAATTTAAGTCTGAATTTGGCAATAAGGAGTTCATGATCTGAGCCATAGTCAGCTCCTGGTCTTGTTTTTGCTGACTGTATATAGTTTCTTCACCTTTGGCTGCAAAGAATATAATCAGTCTGATTTTGGTATTGACCACTGGGTTATGTCCATGTATACATTCTTCTCTTGTGTTGTTGGAAGAGGGTGTTTGCTATGACCAGTGCATTCTCTTGGCAAAACTCTGTTAGCCTTTGACCTGCTTCATTTGTACTCCAAGGCCAAATTTGCCTGTTACTCCAGGTATCTCTTGACTTCCTACTTTTGCATTCCAGTCCCCTGTAATGAAAAGGACATCTTTTGGGGGTGTTAGTTCTAGAAGGTCTTATAGGTCTTCATAGAACCATTCAACTTCAGCTTCTTCAGCATTCTTGATTGGGGCATAGACTTGGATTACTGTGATATTGAATGGTTTGCCTTGGAAAGGAACAGAGATCATTCTGTCATTTTTGAGATTGCATCCAAGTACTGCATTTCAGACTCTTTTGTTGACTATGAGTTCTACTCCATTTTTTCTAAGGGATTCTTGCCCACAGTAGTAGATATGTTCATCTGAGTTAAATTCACTCATTCCAGTCCATTTTAGTTCACTGATTCCTAAAATGTCGATGTTCACTCTTGCCATCTCCGGTTTGACCACTTCCAATTTACCTTGATTCATGGACCTACCATTCCAGGTTCCTATGCAGCATTCTTATTTACAACATTGGACTTTACTTCCATCACCAGTCACATCCACAACTGGGTGTTGTTTTTACTTTGGCTCCATCTCTTCATTCTGTCTGGAGTTATTTCTCTACTCTTCTCCAGTAGCATATTGGATACTTACACACCTTGGGAGTTCATCTTTCAGTGTCCTATCTTTTTGCCTTTTCATACTGTTCATGGTGTTCTCAAGGCAAAAACACTGGAGTGGTTTGCCTTTCCCTTCTTCAGTGGACCAGGTTTTGTAAGAACTTCCACCATGATCCGTCCGTCTTGGGTGACCCTATAGGGCATTGCTCATAGTTTCATTGAGTTAGACAAGACTGCGATCCATGTAATCAGTTTGATTTTTTTCTGTGGAAAATTCTTAAAGAGATGGGAATATCAGACCACCTTACCTGCCTCGTGAGAAATCTGTATGCAGGTCAAGAAGCAACAGTTAGAACTGGACATGGAACAAGAGACTGGTTCCAAATAGGAAAAGGAATACGTCAAGGTTGTATATTGTCACCCTGCTTGTTTAACTTATATGGAGAGTACATCATGTGAAATGCCAAGCACAAGCTGGAATCACGATTGCTGGGGAAAATATCAATGAACTCAGATAGAGAGATGACACCACCTTTATGGCAGGAAGTGAAGAAGAACTAAAGAGCCTCTTGATGAAAGTGAAAGAGAGTGAAAAATTTGGCTTAAAACTCAAAGTTCAGAAATCTAAAAGCATAGCATCCGGTCCCATCACTTCATGGCAGATAGATGGGAAACAATGGAAACAGTCACAGACTTTATTTTGGGGTGCTCCAAATCACTGCAGGTGGTGACTGCAGCCATGAAATTAAAAGACACTTGCTCCTTGGAAGGAAAGCTATGACAAACTTAGACAGCATGTTGAAAAGCAGAGACATTACCGTGCCAACAAATCTCTGTCTAGTCAAAGCTATGATTTTTCCAAAGCTATGGGTTTTCCAATATGGATTTTTCTGTATGTGAGCATTGGACTATAAAAAAAAGCTGAGCACCAAAGAAATGATGCTTTTGAACTGTGGTGTTGGAGAAGACTCTTGAGAGTCCCTTGGACTGCAAGGAGATCCAACCAGTCCATCCTAAAGGAAATCAGTCCGGAATATTCATTGGGAAGACTGATGCTGAAGCTGAAACTCCAATACTTTGGCCACCTGATGTGAAGAACTGTCTCATTTGAAAAGCCCCTGATGCTGGGAAAGATTGGGAGGAGCAGGGGATGACAGAGGATGAGATGGTTGGATGGCATCACCGACTCTTTGGACATGAGTTTGAGTAAGCTCCAGGAGTTGGTGAGGGACAGGGAACCCTGGTGTGCTGCAGTCCATGGAGTCGCAAAAGTAGGACACGACTGAGCGACTGAGTTGAAGCGAACTGAAATGAAGTCCAAGATGTTGAATGAATGGACTTCCACTAGACCTTAAGCCTGAGCTCATTGTAACATATCATATGTAACTGAGTGACATACCCGCAAGCACCATGACAGTTCCAAGTGAAAGTCGCTCAGTTGTGTCCGACTCTGTGACCCCATGAACTATACAAGTTCATGGAATCCTCCAGGAAAGAATGCTGGAGTGGGTTGCCATTCCCTCCTCCAGAGGATCTTCCCAACCCAGCAATGAAACCCAGGCTCCCACATTGCTCACGGAATCTTTACCAGCTGAGCCACAAGGGAAGCCCAAGAATACTTGACTGGGTAGCCTATCCCTTCTCCAGCTGATCCTCCTGGCCCAGGAATCGAACCAGGGTCTCCTGCATTGCAGGCGGATTCTTTACCAACTGAGCTGTCAGGGAATCCCCAGTTCCAAAGTCAAACATAAAAGGTCAAAGAGTGGGTGGTGGCTCAGTTCTTGGAAATCCCCACCCCTTTCCCAACATAGTTGCAATAATCCTCCCACTTATTAGCCTATGAAATTACTCAGCCCTATAAAAACTGACAACGCCATACCCTGGGGTCTCTCACCCTCTGAGATGACCCACACTCTGTCTATGCAGAGTGTATCTTCCTGAATAAACCTTCTTTCACTTTTCTATGGCTGCCTCTTAAATTTTTTCCTTTGCAAATCAACACATACTTGGTGGCAGTCCCGGGAACTCCCTGAGATATAAATATCTCTCTGGTTCCACTCTCTTTCCTTTTTCTTTTTCTGACTGCTCGGCCGCAATGTGGTCTCTTAGTTCCCTGACTAGGAATCAAACCTGTGCCCCTGCCTTGGCAGCTACTGGTCTGCCAGGGAAGTCCCCCCACCCTCTTTCCTGCAGCACAACCAGTCACACAAAATCACATCCTTGACACCTAGGGAATGTTTCCAGTGCATTAAATTAAAAACACCAGCCCCTCTTTCTCACAAGCATAACCTTGGCCTGAGTATCCTCTAATAGCTCACTGCCAGCACCAGAGCTCTGCCTCTTTTGGTGAAATGTCCTCAAAAAGGCAAGGAGAAATTACAGAACTATCTATGCCTATAATTTCATATCTTCTCAAATCTACATCTTCTGACATCCTGGAATGTTTTGGTTAAAATACCTGAGGTGAGGTGGGGAGAAAGAAACTAAAATGAGGAGTCTTATCTAGTCAGATTGCTCCCCAATATTCCTCTAGCCCATCCACTAGCTGTTCACCCTTGTTGCCAAAGATGCAAGAGAGAAGCTAAATGTCCCTCACATGTATCTTCCCACCAACTCCAACCTCAGAAAGTCTTCCAGGTATCAAAGGAAGAGAGTGAGAGAGCTACCTCCAGGTGAGAACATGGGAAGGTTGGAATAATTCATCTCACTTAAAGGAGCTGCCCTTTGGGTATTAATTTTAAAAGTAACTGGTGGTCCAGTGGTTAAGAATCTGCAGGGGACACAGGTTCGCGCCCTTGTCCAGGAAGATTCCACATATTGAACAGAAACTAAGCCCACACACCACAACTACTGAGCTGTCATGCTGCAAGAACTGAAGCCCGAGCACCTGGGACCTGTGCTCTGCAAGAAGAGAAGTCACTGCAATGAGAAGTCCATGCATCACAATGGGGAGTAGCCCCCGGTCACCACAACTAGAGAAAGCCTGCACAGCAAGGAAGAGCCAGTGCAGCCAAAAATATAAATAAATAAAAAAATTTTAATGGTTTAAAAAATTGTTTAATAAAATAAAAAGTAACCCCACAAACCAGCCATATAGATTTCTTTAGCCCACCGTTCAATATTGCAAAATAATTTTAATCCAGTTTCTTCAGCCAGCCCAAATTTCAGATGCATGCCTATCTTAAAATGTATCACTACCCACCTTCACACTGTTCATTGCATCCCCAAAAGGTCAGCCTAAGTATACCTTTAAAACCCTGCCTTCTGCCACAATCATCCTTTCTTGTTCCATCTGGCTCCCAAGACATATTTCTTGGTCAGCATAGAACTAAGGACACACTGAACCACATAGTGACTCTATTTTTGCTCCTGCCATCCAAGACAGTTGAGAATTAGGTTCGTTTTCTTTTCCTCTAGGCTCTTATAGATCCCTGGGAACTGGAGGGAGGCTAAGAAGGCAGCGACTTTATCTACCACCTTTAATCAGGGTCAGGCTTAAGCCTTCCCAACAGATGAGAATCGATATTTAAAAATAATTCTCAAGATGCTGAATGAATAAAAGAGGTCATTTTATTAATTCTATGGTGAGTAATGGACAGTTCTGCACATAAATGACATTGCCACTGGCTGTGCTGCCCATAGAAATCCAGCCTGCGCAAAAGTGCTGCCCAGAGAAGCGTAATCTCATCTGGGACACATTATCAGTAGATGAAGACGTAACGGGCCAGAAGTCACAGAGTGTTTCCCAGCTTGATACATGAATCAAATCGACTTTCTGAAGTCCTCTGGGAACATGCGTAAAAACCTGGGAAAAGGAACATCTTTCTCTGAGCAACTGTGATCAACTCTCAGGGTATTTCCTGGAGATTCATAGCCAGTGAGGCCACTCGCTGAGCGGATCATACATGTCATGCCACTAGCTCTAAACTGGACACTCATTTCCAGGAAATCTGTTGCCCTTGAATCATCATTGGTATAATAAAAGAAGAGGGTGTGATGATGTCTCCTGGAAGAAACCTTTTGCCTAGTTCTAGAGAATCATTTGCTGGGCATCAGGCTGAAATAATTCATCCAGTCTTCATGACTCTTTTTGGAAAGAGGTTAATGACTTGTTGCCAGATGCACTGGAAAAAAAAAAAAAAGGAACCTCGTGAGCATTCCTGTAGCAATTCATGAAACTGAGCTGGGGTCCCAGGTTGATCACTTATTGCATGTACATCTATGCGAAAGTTGTTTAACCTCACAAAGACTTCATTTTCTCACCTGTCAAATAAAGGCAATACCAACTGCCTTAAAAGTGGTGGCAAGGATTAAATGGACATCATCACAGCAGTGGAATTTAAGAGCTGCTCATTGGCCTCAGATTCCTGTGTTCAGAATGGCTTCTCACCAGCTATGTGACTTTGAACAAGTTACTTACCCTCTCTGTTCCTCAACATCTTCATAACAATAACACTTATTAATGGTGTTTTTATGAGAATAAAATGAGTTAACCCCGGTTAAAAAAAAAAAAAAGCTGTGAACAGTGCCTGATATAGTAACCACCCAAGAAGTGTTATTGTTATCATTTTATGTAAAGAACCAAGTGGGGCCACATTGCATGTTATAGACACGGTAAACAGGAGCTCTCTCTGCCCCCTGTTCTCTTGGCAAACTCCAGGGGAAACGTTAGGTAACATTACTCAGTACCTTTTATTTTCCAGTTCCTCTACGTAAATGAGGATTACAGCAAGGGATTGTCCCCTTATCTCCATGGACACAGACCTTTCTGCCTCATTTCCCATTGGAAATATTTCAGACGTGACTGACCCCAAGTCCAACAAACATGACCTCTAAAGCCCTCTTGACAAAAAAATACAATCCCTCCAACCCACCTGGTCCCAGCCAAAAAATACACTCCCTCATCTCACCAACCCACCCAGGTGCTTCAAATACTCATGATTCCATAATCCAGAAAATATTTGCAAAGCACCTGCCACTTACAAAGCAATAGGGAGAACACAAAAAGGAGCAGTTGTGAACTCTGCTCGAGGACCTGATGATTAGTAGGAGAAAGGAAAAACAAAAGGCACAAGGTGGTAGCCGCCATGAGAGGAAAGCAAAGGGGGTCAGAAACGACTTCAGGAAGGAAGTGGCATTGGGACTTCATCTTAATCAATGTGTATAATCCATGGGAATGGGGAATTCCAAATGAAAGGAAGAATGGGAACAAAGGTTTAGTTGTTAGAAAGCATGAGAAAAAAAAAAAAAGCAAGACAAACAACAACAAAACTACGGGTTCCCTGGTAGCCCAATGGTTAGGGCTCAATCCCTGGTCAGGGAAATGAGATTACACAAGCCTCAGAGCATGGCCAAAAAGAAAAAAAAAGAAAGCATGAGAGGTACATTGGGAAGGATACAAGGTTGTCCCCTCTGACAGAAGCTTAGGATAAATAAAACACTAGAGCTGGAGATAAAAAACTTTTAAAATGATATTTAGGGTAGAACTGGAAGAGTGCAAGCGTATCTATAAAGTAGGGAGACAATGAAGATTTTGGAAAGATAAGTAGCGTGACTAAAGCTATTCTTTTTTTTTTTTAAGATTGCTTTACCTTTTTTTTTAATGATCATTTTTAAAGTCTTTATTGAATTTGCTACGATATTGCTTCTGTTGTTTATGTTCTGATTTTTTGGCCATGAGGCATGTGGGATCTTAACTTCCCAACCAGGGATGGAACCAACATCCCCTGCACTGGAAGGTGAAGTCTCAACCACTGAAGGGCCAGGGAAGTCCCCTAAAAAGATGGTTCTTGGATAGCAAACCTAACAACATTGCAGAGGATGAGTCTGAGAGGAGAGAGATGGGCTTTAGGAGATTGTTACTCGAGTTCAAATGAGAAAGGAGGCGACTGTTGAGGGTGGGAGGGGAGAGTGAGGGAGATATGGGATGTAGTTTCCACAGATCTCCACCGATGATTGGACTGGGAGGTGAAAAGAGAAGGAATCCAAGGATAAGCCTCAGATCTTGAACATAGCTCCCTGATGGAACACAGGGCTAACATCCTCCACAAGCAGGGGAGATCTTGGCTTTGATGCGAAATGATGACTTGAGTTTATCCCTCTAAGAATTAGTCCTGCCTTTTCCACATTCTCTTTTGAAACTGCAAAAAGAGAGAATTACCTTCTCATGTTCTGTCTTTATTTACAGGATCAGGTATCTGTGAAAATCATAAGGCCCTGGGACCTCTTGAGTAGAGAGGAAAAGGTGACAGAAACAGAGGCAATCTTCTCTTCCTTCTTCACAAGTTTGCCTCTGGCTCACGAGGGAGAAAAAATAACAGGATTTTCCACCACTAGAATGTAAATGCAATGGGGCCAAGGAATTTTGCTTTGTGTTGTTTTTCTCAGTGATGTATCTCCAGTACCTAGAGCATTCCTTGGCAATAGTTAGGAGCTCAATAATGTTTAGACAGTGTATTAAAAAGGAGAGAAATCACTTTGCTGACAAAGGTCCATATAGCCAAAGCTGTGGTTTTTCCAGTAGTCATATACAGATGTGAGAGTTGGACCATAAGAAAGGCTGAGGACCGAAGAATTGAGGCTTTTGAAGCGTGGTGCTGGAAAGACTCTTGGGAGTCCCTTGGACAGCAAGGAGATCAAATCAGTCAGTCCTAAAGGAAATCAACCCAGAGTATTCACTGGAAGGACTAATGCCAAAGCTGAAGCTCCAATACTTTGGCCACTTGATGCAAAGAGCCAATTCATTGGAAAAGACCCTGATGCTATCTATGAAAGATTGAGGGCAGGAGGAGAAGGGGATGACAGAGGATGAGATGGTTGGATAGCACCATCAACTCAATAGACATGAGCTGAGCAATTTATGGGAGATGGTGAAGGACAGGGAAGCCTGGCGTGCTGCAGTCCTTGGGTTAGCAAAGAGTCAGACATGGCTGAGCAACTGAGTAACAAAAATGATGCTGAATGAATGAATGATCCCTGTTTCTAGGCTTAGGAAGAAATAAAGACTAGGTCTCTATAGCTCACTCAGGCTCTCCCTCCCAACCCCAGACATCTGCTCTGTTCATTCTTTTCATTTTTTTTTTATCTTTGTCCAAATACATCTAGAAATAATTCTCAAATTGCTCTGCTTTATAGTCGCACACTCTTGCAAAGCTCTCAGAAACTGACAGTTGCGGGAAAGATAACAAGAAGTGGAAGCTGTCTGATGATCAGGAAGTTGGATATTTATGATGTAACCAAACACGGTTCCTTGCTGAGGAAGAGGCTGGATATGAAACTATGCAAGGATCTGACTTATTGATTTTATTTTTTATTTTTGGGCTCACTGTATAATTTTTATTTCCCTCTTAGAACATGACTGGGCAGCAATTTGGAGACTGGAATGCCAACCAGAATATGTTATGAGTCTCTTTTGACGCTATGGGAGGATGCCTTACAACCAGTTTTGGGAAATTGGAGGAGTAGAATCCTGTATAGGCTCCCAACAAGCTTCACAAGGTCGAGGAGTTGGTCTGAGAAAGAGGACATCAAGGTGGAATATGTTTAAGTGGCTAAGGATTGGGAATTGGAAGGATGTTATTCAAAGGAGTAGTTTATGAGTCAGAGTGGTCTTGACATCAGAAGCTTTAACCTCAGGTCCACCCATCCGGACTCATTATAGTCAAATTGTATCTTATCTTCCTTTTCTGCTTCCTGAAACTGAATCGTGGTTTCCTCTGTGAGTATTATCAGCTGCCTAAAACTTTATAAGATAAAAGAATGTTTTCTTTTTTGGAAGTTGCTACTCAAAGGCTCAAACTGATTTCCAAACCTACAAGTTTAAATTTGGTAATGTTCAACATGAACCACTCATCCCCCTCTCTTCAAATTCTACTCTGGGGTCACTTATTATGGGCCTATTGCATGCCAGGCACAGTGGGAATATGAGAACAGAAATGAACAAGACTGTCAGCCTTGAAAAAAAAAGAAGAGCAAAAACACAATTCCTGTGTAGAGAAAGACACACAACCAGCTCTTCTAGAACAGGCCATGGACAGGGCTGACACAGCCACTGAAAGTTTTTGAGTAGTAAGTTTCATGACACCCAGGCTTAGCTTTTTCAAACGGCTTCCACTTTATTTCTGTCATGACTAACTTCATTTTAAAGATATGCAGAATAAAAGATAAATGATATGCTCATTTTACAATTAGTTAGTATTGAGTCCATTCTGAAGAATTATATAGGCACTTTTGCTGTTTATTCGCTGAGTTGTGTCCAACTCTTTTGCGATCCCATGGACTGTAGCCCACCAGGCTCCTCTGTCCATGGGATTTCCCAAGAAAATACTGTAGTGGGCTGCCATTCTCTTCTCCAGAGGATCTTTCCAACTCGGGGATCAGATCTGCATCTCCTGCTTTGCAGGTGTATTCTTAACTGCTGAACCACCTTCTGGTTTAACCTTCTGGTTAAACCCAAAAGTGAAATTGAAAGTGTTAGTCTCTCAGTTGTGCTTGACTCTTTGTGACCCCATAGACTGCAACCCACCAGGCTCCTCTGTCTATGGAATTCTCCTGGCAAGAATACTGGAGTGCATCTTCCCAATCGAGGGATCAAACCCAGATCTTCTGCATCGCAGGTGAATTCTCTACAGTCTGAACCATCATGGAAAGGCTTCTTACAATTGAAAGCAATTAGAGAGAGCTGGAGCTAAAGGTGGAGAAAGTAATCAGGATAAAGGGGAAGAAATTACTGGATGAGGAAACCATGCAAAAAGATGAAAATGATAGGGAGGAAGGGAGACTGGACACGTGTACTATCTAGAAGAAAGAGAGACAGGATGATCTAACCCAAAGGCATGAAAACACAAGGGCTCATCAAGATCCTTGTGACAGTGCTGGTCTGGCTTTCCCCAGGACAGGTCAGTGCCTCACATATGGTACTGAGTGAAATATTTGTGGATGAAGGTATTAAGAAACTATCAGGTGCGTTTCTTCATAATCCTTATACTTGTGAATCATACTTGTTGTCTTTGGAAAGCAAAGTTTAAACTCACCATCTCTGTTTACCAACCTGATCACATGGACAACGGCCTTGTCTAACTCCATGAAACTATGAGCCATGCCCTGTAGGGCCACCCAAGACAGACGGGTCACGATGGAGTGTTCTGACAAAACGTGGTCCACTGGAGAAGGGAATGGCAAACCACTTCAGTATTCTTGCTTTGAGAACCCAATGAACAGCATGAAAAGGCAAAAAGATAGAACACTGAAAGATGAACTCCCAAGGTTGATAGGTGCCCAATATGCTACTGGGGATCAGTGGAGAAATAACTCCAAAAAGAATGAAGACACAGAGCCAAAATAAAAACAACACCCAGTTGTGGATGTGACTGGTGATGGAAGTAAAGTCCAATGCTTTAAAGATCAATATTGCATAGGAACCTGGAATTTTAGGTCCATGAATCAAGGCAAATTGGAAGTGGTCAAACAGGAGATGGCAAGAGTGAACAAGGACATTCTAGGAATCAGTGAATTAAAATGGACTGGAATGGGTGAATTTAACTCAGATGAACAATATATCTATCACCGTGGGCAAGAATCCCTTAGAAGAAATGGAGTAGCCATCATAGTCAACAAAAGAGTCTGAAATGCAGTACTGGGATGCAATCTCACAAATGACAGAATGGTCTCTGTTCAATTCCAAGGCAAACCATTCAATATCAGAGTAATCCAAGTCTATGCCCCAACCAGTAATGCTGAAGAAGCTGAAGGTGAATGGTTCTATGAAGACCTACAGGACCTTCTAGAGCTAACAGCCAAAAAAGATGACCTTTCCGCTACAGGGGACTGGAATGCAAAAGAAGGAAGTCAAGAGATACCTGGAGTAACAGGCAAATTGGCCTTGGAGTACAAATGAAGCAGGTCAAAGGCTAACAGAGTTTTGCCAAGAGAATGCACTGGTCATAGCAAACACCCTCTTCCCGCAACACAAGAGAAGAATCTATACATGGACATAACCCAGAGGTCAATACCCAAATCAGACTGATTATATTCTTTGCAGCCAAAGGTGGAGAAACTATATACAGTCAGCAAAAATAAGACCAGGAGCTGACTATGGCTCAGATCATGAACTCCTTATTGCCAAATTCAGACTTAAATTGAAGAAAGTAGGGAAAACCACTAGACCGTTCAAGTATGAGCTAAATCAAATCCCTTACAATTATACAGTGGAAGTGACAAATAGATTCAAGGGATTAGATCTGATAGAGTGCCTGAAAAACTATGGACAGAGGTCATGACGTTGTACAGGAGGCAGTGATCAAGACCATCCCAAAGAAAAAGAAATGCAAAAAGACAAAATGACTGTCTGACGAGGCCCTACAAATAGCTGAGAAAAGAAGAGAAGTGAAAAGCAAAGGAGAAAAGGAAACATATAAGCATCTGAATGCAGAGTTCCAAAGAAGAACAAGGAGAGATAAGAAAGCCTTCCTTAGTGATCAATGCAAAGAAATAGAGGAAAACAATAGAATAGGAAAGTCTAGAGATCTCTTCAAGAAAATTAGAGATCCTAAGGGAACATTTCATGCAAAGATGGGCTCAATAAAGGACAGAAATGGTATGGACCTAACAGAAGCAGAAGGTATTAAGAAAAGGTGGCAAGAATACACAGAAAAGCTATACAAAATATATCTTTATGACCCAGATAATCACGATGGTGTGACCATTCACCTAGAGCCAGACATCCTGGAATGAGAAGTCAAGTGGTCCTTAAGAAGCATCACTATGAACAAACCTAGTGGAGGTGATGGAATTCCAGATGAGCTATTTCAAATCTTGAAAGATGATGCTGTGAAAGTGCTGCACTCAATATGCTAGCAAATTTGGAAAACTCAGCAGTGTCCACAAGACTGGAAAAGGTCCGTTTTCATTCCAATCCCAAAGAAAGGCAATGACAAAGAATGCTCAAACTACTGCACAATTGCACTCATCTCACATGCTAGCAAAGTAATGCTCAAAATTCTCCAAGTCAGGCTTCAACCATATGTGAACCATGAACTTTCAGATGTTCAAGCTGGATTTGGAAAAGGCAGAGGAAGCAGAAATCAAATTGCCAACATCCATTGGATCATCAAAAAAACAAGGCAGTTCCAAAAAATTATCTACTTCTGCTTTATTGACTACGCCAAAACCTTTTACTGTGTGGATCACAACAAACTGTCGAAAATTCTTCAAGAGATGGGAATAGCATACCACCTGACCTGCCTCTTGAGAAAGCTGTGTGCAGGCCAAGAAGCAACAGTTAGGACTGGACATGTAACAGACTGGTTCCAAGTCAGAAAGAAGTATGTCAAGGTTGTATACTGTCACCCTGATTGTTTAACTCATATGCAGAGTACATTATGAGAAATGCTGGGCTTAATGAAGCGTAAGCTGGAATCAAGATTGCCAGGAGAAATATAAATAACCTCAGATATGCAGATGACACCACCCTTATAGCAGAAAGTGAAGAAGAACTAAAGAGCCTATTGATGAAAGTGAAAGAGGAGAGTGAAAAAGTTGGCTTAAAACTCAACATTTATAAAACTAACATCATGGCATCCAGTCCCATCACTTCATGGCAAATAGATCGGAAACAATGGAAACAGTGACATTTTATTTTAGGGGGGGCTCCAAAATCACTGCAGATGACGACTGAAGCCATGAAATTTAAAGACGCTTGCCCCTTGGAAGAAAAGTTATGACCAACCTAGATAGCATATTAAAAAGTAGAGACGTTACTGTGCCAACAAAGGTCTGTCTAGTCAAAGCTATGGTTTTTCCAGTAGTCATGTATAGATGTGAAAGTTGGACTATAAAGAAAGGTGAGTGCCAAAGAATGATGCTTTTGAACTGTGGTGTTGGAGAAGACTCTTGAGAGTCCCTTCGACTGCAAGGAGATCCAACCAGTCCATCCTAAAGGAAATCAATCCTGAATATTCACTGGGAGGACTGATGCTGAAGCTGAAACTCCAATACTTTGGCCATCTGATGGGAAGCCCTGACTCATTTGATAAGACCCAGATGCTGGGAAAGAGTGAAGACAGGAGCAGGTGGGGACGACAGAGGATGAGACGGTTGTATGGCATCACCGACTCAATGAACATGAATTTGAGTAAGCTCCAGGAGTTGGTAATAGACAGGGAAGCCTGCCATGCTGCAGTCCCCAGGTCACAAATAGTTGTACACAACTGAACAACTTAACTGAACCGATCTCTGTTTAATTTCCCAGGCCATCTTCACATATGCTAGGTTACTGTTTCATAATATATCACTTAGGCATTTACCTGTTGCAAATAACCTACATTTTAGGTTACTTGTAGTGTTCAACTTTAACACTGTAAATATACAAAGGAAGGCAAGAAAGCATCATAGCATTACATAGCAATGGAGTTCCCCTTGAGGAGTCCAAAAGGAAACCAGTGAAGGTTCCTTACTGGTTTGCAACTCAACGCCAGTGTTGGTCACCTGCTCATGCATCTTTGCCTCAGAAGCAGGCAGTTCTGCTTCTCCCTCTGGTCAACTCTTCAGAAATAAGCTTCTCTCTCCTCCTCTGCTTCTTTTCCTCTGCTGCTCCTGTGCCACCTCTCCCTTCCTTCTAGCTTGCATCAGACTTCCACACAGCGACAACATGAATGGGTTGGTATCACCAGTGAGGGCTGCTCCCACAGGATAGGGATCTTGCACCTGCATATCTCATGAGCTAATCCACAGGATCTCAATGGCCAGGGTGCCCATCCCCTCTCCATTCTGTCCATGAGGGAACATATGTGAGGGGAGCTCCCTGAAGCTGCCTGAAGGGCTCAGAATGTGGCAAGCACTTAGAATTTCATGGAATTTCATTTATTTCAATTTATGTAGGCAAACAAATATCACAGAACTATTCAGAATTAGAAGAACATTGGAAACATCATTTATCCAAATCTGACCTCCTGAAATTCCAACCGCTCACTGCTATCCCCAGCAGACCTGCCCTCCCCACAGACCTCTTCATCTCAGCTGAAGACCTCTCCAGCTTTCCAATCACTAGAAGTTGAATTCATCCTAGATTCCTCTCTTTCTCTCATGCCCCACATCTCATCTGACTAGAAATCCTTTTGACTCCCCTTTTAAAATATATCCAGAAACTGAGAACTTCTCACATCTCCATCTTTATCACCACAGCCCAAATCACCATCACCTCCAGCCTGGATTTATTGCTCATGCTCCGAACTGGTCCCCACCTTGCTCCCCACCGACACTCACTTCCTCACCCGACTATTCTCAACACCACAGCCAGACTGGTCCCTCTAAACGCTGGTCGGATCATGTCACATGACTGTTCAGGACTTTCCAGTAGGTCTCGTGTCTCTTAGAAAACAGCCCAAGTTCTTACGACAGCCTGTGTGGCCGACATGATTTGCCCTCTCCTCCTCCTGTTCTTCACCACCCCTCTCACTCTTGCTGACCCAGTGGCAACCACACTGGCCTTTGATGTTCCTAGAATACATCAAACATGCTCCTACCTCTAGCCCTTGCACTGACTGGCCTTTCTTTCATTCCAGAGCGCTCTTTTCCCAGATAAGCACAAGGATAATACTAACAAACCACCCCACTTAAAATCCCCCCAGTATTCCCAACCCCACCACACACACCTGCCCTATTGTTGTTGTTTGTTCGCTAAATTGTGTCCAGCTCTTTTGTGATCTCACGGACTGTAGCCCACCAGGTTCCTCTGTCCATAGGATTCTCCAGGCAAGAATACAGGAGTGGGTTGCCATTTCCTACTCCAGGGGATCTGCCTAACCCAGGGATGGAAACCGGGTCTCCTGCACTGGCAAGCAGGTTCTTTACCACTGAGCCACCAGGGAAGCCCACATACCTGCCCTACATGATGCTCTGTAACGTATTGTATAATTTACTTATTTGTTATGGTTTTGGTGTTGGGTTTTATTTTTAGTTTTGATCTCTCTCCCTCATATCCTGGTAGAATGAATGAAAGCTCCATGAAGAAATTGAGACCAATCTTTGCAATAAATATTTCAATATTTCTTTCAATAAACATTTGTTGGTGAATTCCTGACTTACAGGACAACTGACACAACATTCTGAGCTTATTTAGAAGAGATCAAGTATTGTGAGAATTCAACTGTGGTTTGGGGTTTGGTGAGATGAGTTGAAAGAAATTACGATTTGCAAAGTACATTTTCTTTCTTTCCTATTATCTGTCTTTTGATCTGATGGCGATTTATACATAGATAATGATGTGTTAGTTCCCGTAAATAAGTTCACGTCGGTGAGTTAATCCACTAGCTTATAAAGAGATGAGTACGGTTCAGGGAGGATGAAAAGTTATGGTTCTCATCTTCAAGGAACTGACATGTAGCATCCATGAATTAGTCCATTATACTCCGGTGCAAGAAACTGTTGCACATTTTTTTTTTTTTTGTCTCTAAATCAGACTAAATCAGCTCCACCCCTTCAGGCTGAGATCATTTTCTGTAGGCCCCCAGGTCAACACTGGCTGCCACATGTCCCCATCAGTAGTCCCATCAACTCCTGGGGTGCTGACACAAGTCCATGACATTCCCAGAACTTCCCACCACCAACCACTCTTCCTAACTTTGGAGTACACGCATCTTCCATGTCACATGGCCACCTCTTTCTTAAAACAGTGTCGGGACTTCCCTGGTGGTCCACTGGCTAAGACTCCATGCTCCCAAAGCAGGAGGTCTGCTCAGGGAACGAAATCCCATGTGCCATCACTAAGGGTTCACATGCTGCAATTGAAGATGCCACATGCCACAGAGAAGATCAAAGATCCTGTGTGTTATGACTAAATCCCTGTGCAGCCAAGTAAATAAATAAATTTAAAAAGAGAGGGAGAGATTAAAAAAGTAAGCAGTGCCAACCTCTAGTCCCTCCCTCTCAATGATTCTGAACTATAAAGATTTGCTACTTCAGCATAACAAATTGGGGTGGGAGGGGGTTAAGGAGCTTCATGGGACACAAGGAATCAGAGCTTAATTCATCTTTTTGCCTGATATAATAACTCTGATAAGATAAAACTACCTCAGAATGATGACAACAAAAGGAATTGTAAAATAAATCTTCTAAATTGAATGTATAAAATTTCAAGCAATAGATAATAAGGAATTGATCCAAATGCGTTTGAATCTATCAGAGGAGTGTTCTGGGAAGAAGTGGATTTTCAATCAGTCCTGGAATAGGTAAAGAGAGATTGAGGTTTTCCAGTAAAGAAAGGACAATATTCTGTTTGGTGTACAAGAGAGGAAGACAGCACCAAGATAGGAAACAGTCATATATCAGGGAGGAGAGCTGGAGGGTTCTGATGTCGGTACCATAGGCATTGGAGGGTGGGGGAGGGGCGACTCTCCACCATGGCAGAACGACAAGTCTGCAGTGTGGCAGACTCGGCTGGAAATCCAAACACAGCAAGCATGACTCAAGACTGATTTAGATTCTGGGAAGAAAAACAGGGGAATGAAAATACGCTGCTCATGAGAGACAACCCACAAAAAGAGAAAAGACCAAATACCACAAAGAAAACTCCCAAGGGTGGCATCGGGTACTCCATTCCAACCGAAGCATAAAATTTCAACTGTATTGCATTTCCCAGAGCTCCTTCTGTCACCGGCCTCATCAAATCCAATTCCTCCTTTTGGTAGTCAAAAAATTGAAACCACAGAGACTCAATAATGTAAAGAAACTTGAGGTCATCTGTCTGTATTTTCCGAGGTGGTGTTAGACTTTGTACCATTTCTCTGCCTCGGGCGCTCAAACTCCTTAAAAAGTCAAAGAGTGGTAATATTACAGAAGACACATCAAGAAATAGGAAGGGTTTTTAACAACCAAAAGGAATGCTATCCCCTTCAAAGTAGTTTCTAAGTAGATTCACTATTACTTTAAAGTAGTAGTATATACTTGGTTCTAGCTGCTAGCAAGCAGGAATACTCCTTTTTATTATTTCTAAAATTTACTCAATCTTTATCCTTCGAAGTATGTGATTATGTAAAATTTCCCAGGGTTCTTTGGTTCAAGTTCTGGTGACTAAGGTATGTGATCAGACAAGGTACTATACCATCTTTATTAAACTCAATAGATGGACTTTCTTATACAGTTCCTCATGGAACTGTGTTATGGAGAGCTCTTGTTACTTTCTCTCTTGGGCGCTGAAGGGGGATTGGATGATTTCCATGGTCCCTGAAGTCAGAAAACTTACACATTAAGACGGTACTTACACAGGTTGGCGTGTTTTTACCTGAAAAAGTGAAATACCATGAAGTGTGAGAAGGGACTGGGTCATTAGTTTGGTTGGAAGAACAGGGAAGCAGCATTTATCTGGTAGTTGGGGGATAACTAGAATCAATATGTGAATAAAGGAATGGAAGGAACATTCCAAATGGAGGAAGAATAACAAAATCACAGCAATGTGAAAGTGCAGGGTGAGTTCAAGAAATCAGTAGTTCTGTGGTTGGGGCAACAGGCACTTGGGAGATGGTGGTGGAAGATGAAACCGGACGATGGAAGAACATAAACATCAGACTCAGGATTGCACCAGACCTAGAAGAGTACTTCCTGGCATATTCTGAACAACCCGATTTTGTTAGAATAAATAGGTAGCTTCCCCAGCTGAATATTTTGAAGGACAAAGCTCTGGAGTGCTCAAACTCCAGGATCGCAAAAACACACATTAGTCTCCGTAACTTGATAACCACATCTGATACTAACTGTCTCTGGAGAGAAAAAGTAGGCACCAATAAGGTAAGAAATCTGCCTTCAGGGCACCAAACGAGTCATCGGCAGATCAACAACAGGAGAATCCATTCTGCTGGGCAGTCTCTCAGGAGAGGTTACAGGCTACAAAGATAAACTCTTCCAGGAAGCCCTCTTGAGAAAAGTATTTCTGTCTCAGGGGAATTTGAGAGGTCTCTCAGAGGATCAGGAGTTAGTGGGGGAGGAGGTGGCAGGGATTCAGATTCATGGACTGAGCTTCAAAAGAACTCAGCCTCGTGAAGAGCTGAGGCTGAGAAACAGAGAAAGAAGCCAGGTGGACTCTCCAGTACCAACACAGGATGGAAGTGACGGGGGATTGAGAGGAAGACCACAGCAGGCCTAGCCTGTGGGTGCCCAAGAAGAACACAGAAATCAAGCAGGCGCCTTTGGGGCTCCAGGGCATGGAGGCCTTTCTGTCCCCCATTTCTCGTAGGCAAGACTCCAACTTCCATGACCTTCCCTGAGTTGCAAAAGGCAGATTCAAGGGAGGGGCAGTCAAGAAATCACCTGACACAAGATTAAACAGAGAAGCTCATCAAGATTAGGGGAGTGACCACCTAAGATAAGGGACTGCAAGCCCTGCTCCCACCCTAATCTTGTCAGGAACCCCACCTTTGACCCATTGTTATAAAAACCCTCATCAAGTTCTCTGGATTTGAGACACATGGTTTTTCAAGGCAGAAGCCTACTGTGTCTCCCTTTGCCTGCCAAAGTAACAGAGCTATTCTTTTCTACTTCACCCAAAACTCTGTCTCCGGGATTTGATTTGGCATCAATGTACAGAGAGGCTGAGCTTTTGATAACAGTATCAGGGCTCAAGATAGCACAGCCATGTTCATGCTCAGTCACTTGCGACCCTCTGGACTGTAGCCCACCAGGCTCCACGGTCCATAGAATTTTCCAGGCAAGAATACTGCAGTGGGTTGCCATTTCCTTCTCCAGGGGATTTTCCCCACCCATGCATCGAACCTATGTCTCCTGCAGATCTTGTATTGCAGGTAAATTCTTTACCACTGAGCCACTGAGGAAGCCCAGAACAGTCATAGCCCCACAGTTCTGAATATCACCAGCTGGAAGTCCAGGGCTACCAAAATAATTCGCTGTCCTGGTCAGAAGAGTGGCTCTCAAGTTTGAGATACACGACAGTGACCTGGAGGGCTTGCCAAAGCACAGATTGCTGATATTGTCAGAATGTAACAAGCGGGAAAGGGGCACAACTTTCAAAGACTCAGTTCAGTTCAGTCACTCAGTCGTGTCCGACTCTTTGCGACCCCATGAATCACAGCACGCCAGGCCTCCCTGTCCATCACCAACTCCCGGAGTTCACTCAAACTCATGTCCATTGAGTCGGTGATGCCATCCAGCCATCTCAGTCTCTGCCGTCCCCGTCTCCTCCTACCCCCAATCCCTCCTGGCATCAGACTCTTTTCCAGTGAGTCAACTCATCGCATGAGGTGGCCAAAGTACTGGAGTTTCAGCTTTAGCATAAGTCCTTCCAATGAACACCCAGGATTGATCTCCTTTAGAATGGACTGGTTGGATTTCCTTGCAGTCCAAGGGACTCTCAAGAGTCTTCTCCAACACCACAGTTCAAAAGCATCAATTCTTCGGCGATCAGCTTTCTTCACAGTCCAACTCTCACATCCATACATGACCACGGGAAAAACCATAGCCTTGACTAGACGGACCTTGGTTGGCAAAGTAATGTCTCTGCTTTTTAATATGCTATCTAGGCTGGTCATAACTTTCCTTCCAAGGAGCAAGCGTCTTTTAATTTCATGGCTGCAATCAGCATCCGCAGTGATTTTGGAGCCCCAAAAAATAAAGTCTGACACTGTTTCCACTGTTTCCCCATCTATTTCCCATGAAGTGATGGGACCAGATGCCATGATCTTTGTTTTCTGAATGTTGAGCTTCAAGCCAAACTTTTCACTCTCCTCTTTCACTTTCATCAAAAGGCCTTTGAGTTCCTCTTCACTTTCTGCCATAAGGGTGGTGTCATCTGCATATCTGAGATTATTGATATTTCTCCCAGCAATCTTGATTCCAGTTTGTGCTTCTTCCAGCCCAGCGTTTCTCATGATGTACTCTGCATAGAAGTTAAATAAGCAGGGTGACAATATACAACCTTGACGTATTCCTTTTCCTATTTGGAACCAGTCTGTGGTTCCATGTCCAGTTCTAACTGTTGCTTCCTGACCTGCATACAGGTTTCTCAAGAGGCAGGTAAGGTGGTCTGGGATTCCCATCTCTTTCAGAATTTTCCACAGTTTATTGTGATCCACACAGTCAAAGGCTTTGGCATAGTCAATGAAGCAGAAATAGATGTTTTTCTGGAAGTCTCGTGCTTTCTCCATGATCCAGCGGATGTTGGCAATTTGATCTCTGGTGCCTCTGCCTTTTCTAAACCCTGCTGACATAGCCCAATGACACAACATAAACCAATTAGAATCAAATGGTACGAAGATGGCTGACAAGACTAGACCTTGATCCTCAATCAGCAAGTGAAATGACACCCAGAGGTGTCATAACAGTTCCAAGGCACTGTCAAAAGACCAAAGAGTGAGCAGGGCCCAAATCCTGGAAACCTCCACCCCCTCCCAAAAATAGTTGGAATAGTCCTCCCACGCATTAGCATATGAAAGTACCCAGCCTATAAAAACCGCCACATTTCTCAGCCACACTCACCCTCTGCGATGGCCCACACTCTGTCTGTGGAGTGTGCTTGTCTCCAAATCTAAATAAATACACTTCTTACCTGTCACTTGGTCTCTCACTGAATTCTTTCTGCAATTTGACATCAAGAACCTGTGCTTCGTTAGATCCTGAAACCAGGTACCAGGACCACCTGAGATAAGGGAGTACAAGCCCTGCACTTGGCTGGGTCTGAGTCCCAGCACATGGATTCAGGTCCAAATCTGAGGTCAGTTCAGTTCAGTCGCTCAGTCGTGTCCGACTCTTTGCGACCCCATGAATCACAACAAGCCAGGTCTCCCTGTCCATCACCAACTCCCGGAGTTCACTCAAACTCATGTCCATCGAGTCGGTGATGCCATCCCGCCATCTCATTCTCTGTCATCGCCTTCTCCTCCTGCCCGCAATCCCTCCCAGCATCAGAGTCTTTTCCAGTGAGTCAACTCTTCGCATGAGGTGGCCAAAGTATTGGAGCTTCAGCTTTAGCATCAGTCCTTCCAATAAACACCCAGGACTGATCTTCTTTAGAATGGACTGGTTGGATCTCCTTGCAGTCCAATGAACTCTCAAGAGTCTTCTCCAGCACCACAGTTCAAAAGCATCAATTCTTCGGCGATCAGCTTTCTTCACAGTCCAACTCTCACATCCATATATGACCACTGGAGAAACCATAACCTTGACTAGATGGACCTTTGTTGGCAAAGTAATGTCTCGGCTTTTTAATATGCTATCTAGATTGGTCATAACTTTCCTTCCAAGGAGTAAGTGTCTTTTAATTTCATGGCTACAATCAGCATCTGCAGTGATTTTGGAGCCCAAAAACATAAAGTCTGACACTGTTTCCACTGTTTCCCCATCTATTTCCCATGAAGTGATGGGACCAGATGCCATGATCTTTGTTTTCTGAATGTTGAGCTTCAAGCCAACCTTTTCACTCTCCTCTTTCACTCTCTTCAAGAGGCTTTTTAGCTCCTCGTCACTTTCTGCTATAAGGGTGGTGTCAACCGTTCAACTCAGCTTCTTCAGCATTACTAGTTGGGGCATAGACTTGGATTACTGTAATATTGAATGGTTTGCCTTGGAAACGAACAGAGATCATTCTGTCATTTTGGAGATTGCGTCCAAGTACTGCATTTCAGACTCTTTTGTTGACCATGATGGCTACTCCATTTCTTCTAAGGGATTCCTGCCCACAGTAGTAGATATAATGGTCATCTGAGTTAAATTCACCCATTCCAGTCCATTTAGTTCACTGATTCCTAGAATGTCTACACTCACTCTTGCCATTTCCTGTTTGACCACTTCCAATTTGCCTTGATTCATGGACCTAACATTCCAGGTTCCTATGCAATATTGCTCTTTACAGCATTGGATCTTGCTTCTGTCACCAGTCACATCCACATCTGCGTATTGTTTTTGCTTTAGCTTCATCCCTTCATTCTTTCTGGATCTATTTCTCCACTGATCTCCGGTAGCATACCGGGCACCTACCGACCTGGGGAGTTCCTCATTCAGTATCCTATCATTTTGCCTTTTCATACTGTTCATGGGGTTCTCAAGGTAAATATACTGAAGTGGTTTGCCATTCCCTTCTCCAGTGGACCACATTCTGTCAGACCTCTCCACCATGACCCACCCTTCTTGCGTGGCCCCACACGGCATGGCTTAGTTTCATTGAGCGAGACAAGGCTCTGGTCCGTGTGATCAGACCGACTAGTTTTCTGTGATTATGATTCAGTGTGTCTGCCCTCTGATGCCCTCTCACAATACCTACCATCTTACTTGGGTTTCTCTTTCCTTGGTCGTGAGGTATCTCTTCACGGCTTCTCCAGCAAAGCGCAGCTGCTGTGCCTTACCTTGGATGAGTGGTATCTCTTCACTGCCGCCCCTCCTGACCTTGAATGTGGAGTAGCTCCTCCCCCTGCGCCCGCCCAGCCGCCGCCACTTGGATGTGGGGTAGCTCCTCTCGGCCGCTGCCCTGACCTCGGGCAAGGGGTAGGTCCTCTTGACCACAGTTTCAAAAACACCTCAGTTTCTGATTTAGTAGGTCTGGAATGGGCTGAAGAGTTTAACTTTCTAAGGATTTCCCAGGTAGTGCCAATGTTGTTAGGAACCACTGACCTAGAACTTGATGGGCCAGAGTGTCACAGGGAAGAGCCGATTTTGACTCCAAGCTGGATGTGTTTCTTTGATTTTAAACTTTGTTTTTCATTGTTTTTGTTACAATAATCATACATTAAAAATCAGAGACATCACTTTGCCAGCAAAAGTCAGTATGGTCAAGCTATGGTTTTTCCAGTGGTGATGATTTAGTTACTAATTCATGCCTGACTCTTGTGACCCCCATGGACTATATAGCCCACCAGGCTCCTCTGTCCATGAGATGCTCCAGGCAAGAATACTGGAGTGGATTGCCATTTCCTTCTCCTGGGGATCTTCCCAACCCAGGAATCGAACCTGGGTCTCCTGCATTACAGGCAGATTCTTTCCCAACTGAGCTACAAGGGAAGCCTCTGGTTTTCCCAGTAGTCTTGTATACAGGTATGATAATTGAACTGTAAAGAAGGTTGAGCATCCAAGAATTGCTATCAAATTGTGGTGCTGGAGAAGACTCTTGAGAGTCCCTTGGACTACAAGGAGATCAAACCAGTCAATACTAAAGGAAACCAACCCTGAATATTCACTGGAAGGACTGAAGCTGAGGCTAAAGCTCCAATACTTTGGACATCTGATGGGAAGAGCCAATTCATTAAAAAACATCCTGATGCTGGGAAAGATTGAGGGCAGGAAGAGAAGGAAGCAATAGAGGATGAAATGGTTGGATGGCATCATTGGACTCAGTGGACAGGAGTTTGATCAAACTCTGGGAGACAGTGAAGGACAGGGAAGCCTAGTGTGCTGCAGTCCATGGCGTCACAAAGACTCAGACAAGACTGACTTAGAGACTGAACAACAACACTCATACGTAATGACCTGCCTCAGGGAACCCTGCCCCTCTGACTGAAGAAATAAACATACCCCCTCCCTGAAGCTAGGCTTCCTTTGCAGCTCAGCTGGTAAAGAACTGGCCTGCCAATGTAGGAGATCTGGGTTTGATCTCTGGGTTAGGAAGATCCTCTGGAGGAGGGCATGGCAACCCAATTCTTGCCTGGAGAATTCCATGGATAGAGAAGCCTGGCAAGCTACAGTCCGAGGGATTACAAAGAGTTGGACAAGATAGAGCGACTCAACACAGCATAGCAGCTCCCTAAGGTCAGTCATTTCAGGAGATATTTGCAAGGTAATGGTCTTTACTATGAGTCTTCTCTTGTGTTGTTTGGAAGAGGGTGTTTGCTATGACCAGTGCATTCTCTTGGCAAAACTCTATTAGCCTTTGCCCTGCTTCATTCCGTGCTCCAAGGCCAAATTTGCCTGTTACTCCAGGTGTTTCTTGACTTCCTACTTTTGCATTCCAGTCCCCTACAATGAAAAGGACATCTTTCTTGGGTGTTATTTCTAAAAGGTCTTGTTGCTGCTGCTGCTGCTGCTGCTGCTGCTAAGTCACTTCAGTCGTGTCCGACTCTGTGTGACCCCATAGATGGAAGCCCACCAGGCTCCCCCATCCCTGGGATTCTCCAGGCAAGAACACTGGAGTGGGTTGCCATTTCCTTCTCCAATGTGTGAAAGTGAAAAGTGAAAGTGAAGTCGCTCAGTCATGTCCGACCCTTAGCGACCCCACGGACTGCAGCCTACCAGGCTCCTCCATCCATGGGATTTTCTAGGCAATAGTACTGGAGTGGCTTGCCATTGCCTTCTCCAAAAAGGTCTTGTTAGGTCTTCATAAAACCGTTCAACTTCGGCTTCTTCAGCATTACTGGTTGGGGCAAAGACTTGAATTACTGTAATATTGAATGGTTTGCCTTGGAAACAAACAGAAATCATTCTGTCATTTTTAAGATTGCATCCAAGTACTGCATTTTGGACTCTTTTGTTGACCATGATGGCTACTCCATTTCTTCTAAGGGATTTCTGCCCACAGTAGTAGACATAATGGTCATCTGAGTTAAATTCACCCATTCCAGTCCATTTTAGTTCACTGATTCCTAGAATGTCGACGTTCACTCTTGTCATCTCCTGTTTGACCACTTCCAATTTGCCTTGATTCATGGACCTAACATTTCAGGTTCCTATGCATCGGACCTGAACATCGGACCTTGTTTCTATCACCAGTCACATCACAACTGGGTATTTGTTTTGCTTTGGCTCCATCCCTTCATTCTTTCTGGAGTTATTTCTCCACTGATCTCCAGTAGCATACTGGGCACCTATCAACCGGGGAAATTCCTCATTCACAACAGAAGACTCTACACATGGACATCACCAGATGGTCAACACCGAAATCAGACTGATTATATTCTTTGCAGCCAAAGATGGAGAAGCTCTATACAGTTAGCAAAAACAAAACCAGAAGCTGACTGTGGCTCAGATCATGAACTCCTTATTGCCAAATTCAGACTTAAATTGAAGGACGTAGGGAAAATCACTAGACCATTCAGATATGACCTAAATCAAATCCCTTATGATTATACAGTGGAAGTAAGAAATAGATTTAAGGGTCTAGATGTGATAGAGTGCCTGATGAACTCTGGACGGAGGTTCATGACATTGTACAGGAGACAGGGACCAAGACCATCCTCACGGAAAAGAAATGCAAAAAAGCAAAATGGCTGTCTGAGGAGGCCTTACAAATAGCTGTGAAAAGAAGAGAAGCGAAAAGCAAAGGAGAAAAGGAAAGATAAAAGCATCTGAATGTGGAGTTCCAAGGAGAGATAACAAAGCCTTCTTCAGAGATCAATGCAAAGAAATAGAGGAAAACAACAGAATAGGAAAAACAAGAGATCTTTTCAAGAAAATAAGAAATATCAAGGGAACATTTCATGCAAAGATGGGCTCGATAAAGGACAGAAATGGTATTGATTTCAGAAGCAGAAGATATTAAGAAGAGGTGGCAAGAATACACAGAAGAACTGTACAAAAAAGATCTTCACGACAAAGATAATCATGATGGCGTAATCACTCACCTGGAACCAGACATCTTGGAATGTGAAGTCAAGTGGGCCTTAGAGAGCATCACTACAAACAAAGCTAGTGGAGGTGATGGAATTCCAATTGAGCTATTTCAAATCCTGAGAAATTATGCTGTGAAAGTGCTGCACTCAATATGCCAGCAAATTTGGAAAACTCAGCAGTGGCCACAGGACTGGAAAAGGTCAGTCTTCACTCCAATCCCAAAGAAAGGCAATGCCAACGAATGCTCAAACTACTGCACAATTGCACTCATCTCACACGCTAGTAAAGTCATGCTCAAAATTCTCCAAGCCAGGCTTCAGCAATATGTGAACCGTGAACTTCCAGATGTTCAAGCAGGTTTTAGAAAAGGCAGAGGCACCAGAGATTAAATTGCCAACATCCGCTGGATCATGGAGAAAGCAAGAGAGTTCCAGAAAAACATCTATTTCTGCTTCATTGACTATGCCAAAGCCTTTGACTGTGTGGATCACAATAAACTGTGGAAAATTCTGAATGAGATGGGAATCCCAGACCACCTGACCTGCCTCTTGAGAAACCTGTATGCAGGTCAGGAAGCAACAGTCAGAACTGGACATGGAACAACAGACTGGTTCCAAATAGGAAAAGGAGTACGTCAAGGTTGTATTTTGTCACCCTGCCTATTTAACTTATATGCAGAGTACATCATGAGGAACACTGGGCTGGAAGAGGCACAAGCTGGAATCAAGATTGCCGGGAGAAATATCAATAACCTCAGATACGTAAATGACACCACCCTTATGGCAGAAAGTGAAGAGGAACTAAAAAGCCTCTTGATGAAAGTGAAAGAGGAGAGTGAAAAGTTTGGCTTGAAGCTCAACATTCAGAAAACAAAGATCATGGCATCTGGTCCCATCACTTCATGGGAAATAGATGGGGAAACAGTGGAAACAGTGTCAGACTTTATTTTTTTGGGCTCCAAAATCACTGCAGATGCTGATTGCAGCCATGCAATTAAAAGACGCTTACTCCTTGGAAGGAAAGTTATGACCTACCTAGATAGCATATGAAAAAGCAGAGACATTACTTTGCCAACCAAGGTCTGTCTAGTCAAGGCTATGGTTTTTCCCGTGGTCATGTATGGATGTGAGAGTTGGACTGTGAAGAAAGCTGATCGCCGAAGAATTGATGCTTTTGAACTGTGGTGTTGGAGAAGACTCTTGAGAGTCCCTTGGACTGCAAGGAGATCCAACCAGTCCATTCTAAAGGAGATCAATCCTGGGTGTTCATTGGAAGGACTGATGCTAAAGCTGAAACTCCAAAACTTTGGCCACCTCATGCATCGAGTTGACTCACTGGAAAAGAGTCTGATGCTAGGAAGAATTGGGGGTGGGAGGAGATAGGGACGACAGAGAATGAGATGGCTGGATGGCATCACCGACTTGATGGACATGAGTTTGAGTGAACTCCGAGAGTTGGTGATGGACAGGGAGGCCTGGTGTGCTGTGATTCATGGGGTCGCAAAGAGTCGGACACGGCTGAGCGACTGAACTGAACTGAACTGAATGGTCTTTACTTCTTCAACTCCTCCCCCTCTCTCTCCTATAAAAGAACCTGGCATCTAGACCCCTGAGAAGACGGATTATTTTGAGACTTTAGTCTGCTGTCTTCTCAGTCAACAGCGGTCTTCTCAGTCAGCTGGCGTTCTGAACAATGTCACATTCCCTGCCTCAACACCTTGTCTCTCACATTAATTGGCCTGTCAAGGGACAAGCTGACTGAGCTTGGACTCAGTAACAAGAGCACTCAGGTAAAGTGTTCTGTAGCCAAATCTCAGCAAGGGATTTTATATGGCCAGGAGACTGATAAGTATCGAAAAACAGCAGTCAGGACAGTGGCAATGTTATAGAAAGAGGAGAGGGTGAAGTGTCTCCTGCTTTATAGTCTGTGGGAACTTGAGTGGAATTTGTATCCTACTCTTGTGTGAAAATTGTATAAATCTTAATTACATTGAATTGGTGATTTTCAGGTCTACTATATCCTACTTTTCTATATAGTCATTCTATTAATTTTTTTAAGAGTTAGATACTGACATTCCAACCAAAAATCTTAATTTATTTTAAAAAATCATTATAATACATAGTGGAACTATATGTAACTTTGTCCTGTATTTTCCAAGACTCCTGTAAATGTGTTATCATGCTTTCATAATTTAAAAAAGAAAAAAAATTAAAAGAACATCAGAAAAAAACTAATAAAATCTGAATAAAATATGGAGTGTAGTTAATTAAAAAAAAAAAAAAAGAGGAGAGGAAGGGAAGGAATTCAAGAAGGAATCTGGCCATTTGCCCAGAGCAACCACCTGTTGGAGGAGGAAGGAACCGAATCACTGGTCTTCACGGATAGTCCTCAGCTCTGCTGTCACCTGGCTGCCTCTAGACTCACCTCCGGCAGGGGTCCCCGATTTCCAGGATCTGAGGCCTGATGGTCTGAGGTAGAGCTGATGCAATAGTAATAGAAATAAAGTGCACAGTAAATGCAAAGCTCTTGAATTATCCCCAAACCTCCCAATACCACACCAGTCTGTGGAAAAACTGTCTTCCACTAAACCAGCCTCTGGTGCCAAGAAGGTTAGGGACTTCTATCCTAGGTAGGGAGTTTTTCAAATACACCAGACCGTAGGCCCCATGCCCTGCAGATTAAATCAGAATTCTTGCAGGTGGACCCTGACTGTGGGCACGAAGCAAGCTCCCAGGTGATTCTCACATGCAATAAGGACTGAGAGCCACTCTCTAAGGAGAATCTGATTCTATGTGAAGGAAGAAGAGACTTTATCATAGTGGATCTATGGAATGAGGAGCTCATCTCCAGTTAACTTAACCTTAGGAAGATTTCTGCACTGACTGGTCCTCCCTTGGTTCTGTCCTTCTGTTCCCAGTCTGGGAACATTACCAGCAGTAAAAACAATCTGAAGGATTGAGAAGGACAGAACCAAGGGAGGACCAGTCAGTGCGGAAATCTTGCTAAGGTTAACTGGAGATGAGCTCCTCATTCCATAGATCCACTATGATAAAGTCTCTTCTTCCTTCACATAGAATCAGATTCTCCTTAGAGAGTGGCTCTCAGTCCTTATGGCATGTGAGAATCACCTGGGAGCTTGCTTCATGATGGACAGGGAGGCCTGGCGTGCTGTGATTCATGGGGTCGCGGAGAGTCAGACACGACTGAGCGACTGAACTGAACTGAACTGAATGTTCCCAGAGTCTGAGTAGCGTCTTTACTCTGCTTCCCCCATGCCTTACTAACTGAATCACCACTGTGGTCACAGCAGTCAAACATCCTTAGAACTGAAAACACCAAACCAGGCACTTTCCTGGAGCTCTCTTTCCTCTTGTCTCTCAGAGGCCTGACACCAAGAGTAAGTTCAAGCGATTTCTTGGTCTCTGCACAGCTACAAGTCTATGAATCATTCATTTTGTAGCAAATCAAAAATATGGGTTTAAGCGTCATGAAATGCCCTAGTGGAAAAGAAGATTTATGGATAAGCTAGTTAAATATTTTATGGATAGATAGTCTCAGTTTCGGGAAATATAAGTGAAATTTTGCATGAAAGTCCAACATATAAAATAGATAAGCAGCACCAAGGAACAGTGTGAATGCTGTATTGCTATTTGTGTTAGTGAAAGAAAGGAAGTGAAGAACTTTCCTGGAGATCCAGTGGTTAAGACCCCACGATTCCAATTCAGGAGTCATGGTTCCATCCCTGGTCTAAGATTCCTGAACTAAGATCCTCCATGCTGTGCGCTGTGGCCTGAAAAAAATTAATATAAATGAAAAAGAAAGAAAGGAGGTGAGACTACAGGGGCAGGGGTGGGTCATCTTTAGAAAGATAGATAAGCAGCAGTGACCTTGGTTTCCCACAATGTGGGGAATAGGGACAGAGTAGTAAGGAGACTTTCACCTGCATATTCTTCTGTACTTCTTGGATTTTGAATAATGTCCTTGGATCACCTACTTTTAACAATATTTTTTTTACAGTGGAGCTGTTCTAGTTGGAACAGGCAGGATCTCACCTTGCCCCCTCTTCCACTAACTCTAACCACCCCCTCCCCAGATGAAGACCCTTCAGGGCTTTCAAATCCCTGAAACTCCTCCAAGCCTGCCCCCCACTCCGACCCCCACCATGGAATTCGGTTAAGAGAACTGCTGAACCTTTTCAAGCCCAGTGGCTCAAAGCCATGCAACTAACAAATATACACAAATCTCTCGATTCTTTCTTCAGTGTTTTTTTCATGAGTCCTCAAATATATTCCCTTCAACAGAGCAGATCATATATTTGTTGAACTTCTACAGCTATGCCTAAGAGATACCATTCACACATGCACACATCAGTGGCAGAGAAAACTTACTGACCAGACACCAAATAAATAATCACAAGCCTCATTATCACAGTATTGATTATATGGCAGTAACAACCCTCATCATGAGTGAAAGCTTACACTATTAAAGGATTATGAGCTTATCTGGATATTTTTTAGCATGAGTCACAGGACAAACATTTGGAAGAGGAAAGCACCATATACAGAAAGCAAACCTGCTGCTTTTTGTCGGTGCTGACACAGCCCCAGTGGCCACTAGGTGGCAGTAGTGTCCTAACAACAGTAAAACCGCAAGCCTAACAGTAAGTGAAACCCTGAGCATCCCACAGTTGACCCACCTGGCTACACACAGCTTTGAGGAACAGACAGAATTATTAGTACAAGTAATTCCCCTATCTCTTGATGAGCTATGTCCTCTATCACAGTAGCCAGGAACGCTTTCGCTTACATCAGAAAGCAGGCTCAAATCAGCTGCCCTTGGGTGGAATCTGGTCAGCAGAGATGTGTTTGCCTAGAGCAGTGTTTGCTTTTGTTATTTTGTTTTAATCCAAAATGCCTTTCGGTGGAGCAGGCTTTCCCAGAACACTCACCGCTGTCATCCGGGGCTTATTCATGCATTTGCACGGTCTCTGAAGGCAGATTAGGATCCCTGCTTCAGTTCAGTTCAGTCGCTCAGTCGTGTCGGACTCTTTGCGACCCCATGAATCACAGCACACCAGGCCTCCCTGTCCATCACCAACTCCCAGAGTTCACTCAAACTCAGGTCCATCGAGTCGGTGATACCATCCAGCCATCTCATTCTCTGTTGTCCCCTTCTCCTCCCGCCCCCAACCTTTCCCAGCATCAGAGTCTTTTCCAGTAAGTCAACTCAATGCATGAGGTGGCCAAAGTATTGCAGTTTCAGCTTTAGCATCAGATGCTTAGACCCCTGGACTAAGATGCGACCCCCTGGACTGTAGCCCACCAGGATCCTCTGTTCATGGGATTCTCTAGGCAAGAATACTGGAGTGGGCTGCCATGTCCTTCTCCAGTGGATCTTCCCGACCCAGGGATCAAACCTGGGTCTCCTATGTCTCCTGCACTGGTGGGTGGATTCTTTACTGCTGAGCTACTGGGGAAGTCCTTGGGCGTTCCCACATCCAACTATTTTTTCTCAAGTCATTCCTCCACAGTGATTCCTCCCTCCACGGCATGTCCACTGTTTTGCAATCCTCCTCATTCTTGAGGGCCCAGATTCAGTGTCACCTCTTCCTTCCTCAGTCATAGCAGACTGAAGTGTACTTCCCCCTCTGACCTCCCAAGACTCACAGACTCTACACTACTTAGTTCGTGCTTATTTTCTGCTCCATTAGTTTTCATGTCTCAGTTATTTGTAAATTCTCTGAGGGAAGCAAAGAGGTCTGTTACTTAGTGAGTGTGTGTCTGTGTGGGTATGGGTGTGGGTGTGTAATGGTACCCTGTACAGTTCTACCCAGCTTTTGATTTCTTCCAACTCAAAAACTATGCCTCCTTAATGAGGACTAATAGGAGATAGGGTGGTTTAGAAAAAAGCCTTTCTGAGAATATCATGAAAGAAATATTTTTTGTTGTCTTCTTTTTATTTATTTTTGGCTAAACTGGATCTTCATTGTGTTTGTTTGGTTTTTTTTTGCAAAAGCTCTCTCTAGTTGTGGTTAATGGGGGCTACTCTTCATTGCAGTTCTCAGGGTTCTCATTGCGATGGCTTCTCTTGTCACGGAGCACAGGCTCTAGACTTGGGCTCAGTAATTGTGATACATGGTCTTGGTTGCTCCATGACATGTGGAATCTTCCTGGACCGGGGATCGAACTGGTGTCCCCTGCATTGGCAGGCAGATTCTTGTCTACCATGCCACAAGGGAAGTCCAGAAGTATATGAAAAATTAAAGCTGAGCTAAAACTTCATTGTCTCCTCCAGGTACTGAGGGGATGTATCACGGGATTCTTCATAACCTCGAGACTCAGACAAACTGGATAAACATCTTTGCCTCAGCCTGAACAAGCTGGGTAACCCTGAGTGAGTTACTTCACCTGCTAATAATAATGATAGCACCTGTGTCAGAATATTTGTTTTTATTAATGTTTTACTTAAAGACACTTGCTCCTTGGAAGAAAAGCTATGACAACCCTAGATAGCATATTAAAAAGCAGAAACTTGACTTTGCCGACAAAGGTCTGTCTAGTCAAAGCTATGGTTTTTCTGGTAGTCATGTATGGATGTGAGAGTTGGACCATAAGGAAAGCTGAGTTGGTACTTTTGACTGTGGTATTGGAGAAGACTCTCGAGTGTCCCTTGGACTGCAAGGAGATCCAACCAGTCCATCCTAAAGGAAATCAGTACTGAATATTCATTGGAAGGACTGATGCTGAAGCTGAAGCTCCAATACTTTGGCCACCTGATGCAAAGAACTGACTCATTGGAGAAGACTTTGATGTTGGGAAAGACTGAGGACAAGGAGCAGGGGACAACAGAGGATGAGATGGTTGGATGGCATCACCGACTCGATGGACATGAGTTTGAGCAAGATCCAGGAGTTGATGATAGACAGGGAAGCCGGGAGTGCTGCAGTCCATGGGGTTGCAAAGAGTTGGACATGACTGAGCGACTAAACTGAACTGAACTTGAAATGACTTTAGAAAATGGCAAAAACTGTAGAAAAGATTCTCTATACCCAACTTCCTGGTGCTAGCTAACTACATCTTACATAAATGTGGTTCAGTTATCAAAACTAGGAAACTGACATTGGTATCATACAATAGCATTAACTAAACCTACAACTTTGTTTGTATTTCACCAGTTTCCCCACTGATTTTGATTTTCTGGCCCAGGATCCAATCTAGGATTTCGCAACTAGGTACCATGTCTTCTTCATCACCTCCAATCCATGATGCTTCTGGAAAGTCCAGGCCAGTTAATCACAATATGTGTCCCACGTTTTCTCATAAGTAAATGGAAAGGATACACTTTCAGGCAAGGATATGATACTGTGTCCTCAGTACATCATATGTGGAAATACATGGTGTTGTTCTATTATTACTGGGGAGGTTAACTTCCATCACTTGAATAAGTGGTATGGGGGGGATGTCTCCATTGTAAAGTTACTATTTTTCCCTTTTTGTAATTTAAAAAAAAAATTGTGGGCAGATACTTTGAGACCCTGCCAATACCTCATTTCTGATCATACTTTCACCCACTAATTATGTGACTGTCAATAGCTCTTACCTGCAATGATTATTACTGTGGTGTTTGCCCAATAGCTATCTTCTGTTTTCCATATTCCTTCTACATGTATTAACTGAAATTCTACTGTAAGGAAGAACTGCTACTTCTCCCTCACTTACGTCTTCCTTTCTTTTTACGATGTATTTATTTGGTTTCCAGGTCTTAGTTGCAGCACAAGGCATCTTTTAATTGTGGCATATAGGATCTAGATCCCTGAGCAGGGATTGAACCTGCGTCCCCTGCATTGGGAGTGTGGAGTCTTAACCATTGGACCACCAGATAAGTCCCCCTTGCTTATTTCTTGGGAGGGCTTTCATGAGGATGAAATGAAATAGAACATTTACAACAGTGCCTGGCACATGGTGAAGGCTCAGTGTGAGCCGTTTCTCATGTTGTTGATGAGACAATATGAAAGTTTTCTGATTAATATAGATATTTTCTGGTTTGGAAAATAAGTACTTCTAAAATGTTTCAGAATGTTTCAAAATAGCATACCATATTAATTTGCTAGGATGCCATAACAAAATACCCTAGCCTGGCTAACTTAAACAACAGAAGTTAATCTCAGTTCTGGAGGCTGGAAGTCCAAAACCAAGGTGACAACTGATTTGGTTTCTTCTGAGGCATCTCTCTTTGGTTTGCAGATGGTCTTCACTCCACGTGCTGACCTCTGGTGTCTCTTCCTGTGTCCAAATTTCCTCTGAGAAGAACACTAATCAGATTGGATTAGGACCAACCCTAAGAGCCTCATCTCAACTTAATCACACCTTGAAAGACCCTATCTGTAAATACAGTCTCAGTCTGAGGTGCTGAAGTTAGTTTCAGTATAAATTTTGTGGAGAAACACAATTCAGTACATAATGTCTACCTACAGGAGTTCAATCCCTGGGTCAGAAAGATCCCCTGGAGGAGGGCATGGCTACCCTCTCCAGTAATCTTGCTGGGATAATCCCATGGACAGAGAAGCCTGACGGGGGTCACAAAGAGTCGGACACAATTGATCAACTGAGCTCGAGCACAGGGAAAGCCCAAGTTAACTGGGGAGATAAGTTTGATTGCAGTTCTGGAGTTATTGTGTATTTAAGAGACATTTTAGCAGGGATCCCAACCTCCTGCCTTCAAAAAACTATCATGAAAAAATCATCGTACATGTGAGAGTGCTTTCAGAGTTGAAGAGCACTGCAGAGATATAAAACAATAGTGTAAAAATCATTGCAACTCTTTGCAACCATTTCTGCATTCATATACAAGTTGTTTAAGCATTCCCTTACGAGGTCATCAGCACCGTTCATTGGACCATTGTTTTGTGGCTGTCAGAGAGCTCTGGAAGGCAGTCTTCAACCCAGCTGCTAAGTTGCTTCAGCCATGTCCAATTCTGTGCGAACCCATAGACGGTAGCCCACCAGGCTCCCCTGTCCCTGGGATTCTCCAGGCAAGAACACTGGAGTGGGTTGCCATTTCTGACTCCATCAACCCAGCTTCTCTCTGCCTTATCACACATTCTCATTGAACGGACCCACAGTCGGTCTGTTTTGCTGGATTTTTGTCTTCCTGAGGTTTGGGGCTTCGAGCAGCTCTCTTTAGTCAATGCCAGTTATCTTGACAGTGGCCCAGGGCATCTCCTTCCCTGAGAGAGGAAGCCTGCCGGTGAGCTGGTCAGCAGAGCCCGATTTCTGCCTCGACCAGCTGTGTAGCCTTGGGCAAGGCCCCTCGTGCCCCACTTTGTCTCGATTCCTAGGCTGAAAGAAAAGGATAATGATCATCACAAGCAGGCAATGAGGATGAATAAGTTAATCTTCACAGAGCATGCGGATAACATAAAATGGGCATACTCCTATTCATGTCTTTCTAGAACCAGCATCAGACTAAAACACCTGCTAGGCAGATAATCCTTTTATATCATGTCTTCTTATAGGAGGCAATTTGCAGATTTTCATAAATCTTAGCCTTCTGGAAGCAGGAACAAGACAGACATTTCACTCTCTCTGAGTCAGTAAAAAGAGGGGAATGATTTCTTCCCACTGAAGGTTTTGCTTCTCAGAGGCTAACAGAGACCAAGGAGAAGATGTGGCCCTCACCACCCCCTGCCTGCCCTGGGGCGAGGGAGAGGAGCCAGGTCTCTTCAACTCTTGAATCCTTGCCGTCCACAGCCACCACAGTCCGGGGGCATAGAACTAGGGGCTGGGTACCGTAACCGCTTCCTCTACCAGCCTGCCAAACCCATCACCATTCCCCCAGCTGCCAGGAGCCACTCCTTGCTTTAAAGGCTTTCAGAGTTATGAATACTTCTGATGACTAAGGAAAAGAAGTCCTTCTGAGTTGTGTAGCAACTTTCAGAGCACCCAGGGGACATTCTCTGTAGGAACTGTCTTTGTCAAACATGTCACACTACCTCTTTGCAAAATATAACCCCTCTTCCCATGAGATATCCACACTGAGCACCTACAGTTTTGTTGGAAGCCCTGTCTCCAATCCATTTCCTTATTCTCCTTGCCCGACTCTCAGGCAGTTATCACCTCTTGCGCCGCTACAGCCCTCTAGGACATCTCCCTAATCCATCCTGCATGCTCAGCCTCTCCTGCCAACCCTACCCTCTCCACCTATTCAAATCCCAAAGTTGAAACAGTAATCTATCCGATCCCGCCCCTGTTCCCACATGGTCTTTGAAGTTCCTCATGGCTCCTGTCAAGGAGAAAATGTGTGCCTGTGTGACAAGGAAAAGAAGGGAAGGGACGACAACAGAGGTAGACAGAGCAACACAGACAAAAGGGTGAGGTGAGCACATGGCCCGTCGGGGGAACTTCAGTGCATATGCTCAGTCGCTCAGTTGTGTCCAACTCTTCTCAGTGCTATGGACTGTAGCCCTCCAGGCTCCTCTGTCCATGGATTTCCCAGGCTCGAATACTGGAAAAAGTTGCCATGACCTTCTCCAGGGGATCTTCTGGACCCAGGGATCGAACCTGTGTCCCATGCATGGGCAGGCAGATTTTTACCACTGAGCCAGGGGAACTGCAGACCAGCCAGTACAGCTGGAGCAAGGGAGGAAGAGAGAGGAAGATGGCCAGAGTACTCCAGTTTACCAGGTCACAAAGAGCTTTTGGACTGGAATTTGGAGAGGAATTTGGACTTTATCAGCAGATTGTGGGAGCTACTGAAGGGTTTTAAGTAGGCGAGTGTCACAAACAGATTTGGAAACGGCAGGAGACCATCCGGGACTGTTGCAATAATCCAAAGTTGACAGCAGTGAGGGAGAAGGAGACGTGATGTTAACTGCAGCAGCAGTACTCAAAGTGTTGTCTTTGGACCAGGGCCAACTTCTGGATCAATGTCTGTCTTCCCACTGTTTCTACTGATCTGCTATGAGATATGGAACTTATGCCAGAAAGTAAACCCTAGGCACTTCTCAGTTCATCAAGAAAGTCTTGCTTGAGGAAAAATTTTGAAAGTGTCAATTGAACTGAACAGTGTGCTTAGTGATGTAGCTGATTTATATTCTGGTCCAAGTACTTTATCTTTGTGGACCCATAACAAACAGTTCGCAGACCCGGGACATGAGCAACACTAACTCGAGGTACTTTCCAAACCAATGGTGATTTGGGTCAGAGTGAGAAGCTCGCAGTCATGATGGGTTAGGAAAGGGAGAGAGACAAGATGATGCTTCTAAAAAAGACGGATAATCCAAAGTGAGAAGGGATGAAGGAGTGGTACATGAATTAAATGTACCACTGAGGGCTCAGGTTAAGATACCAGATCCTAGAGTGGAATTGACCATGGCTTTGAGTAACACAAAACTGAGTTCAAATGCCAATGTTCAGATATACAGTGTAAACTTGTTAGCTGACCTCTCTGAACCTCATTTCCCTGTGAGTAAAGTGGACAGAATAACACCTGCCTCACAGGGACTCAATGGCCATGACACAGCACATGGCAGGTGCTTGTTAACCAATCCCAAGATCTGGTACAGAACAAGCACTTACTGAAAATGTGTTGAATTTCATTTAAAAAAAAAAAAATCAGCTCTGGTACTCACCTGGTTCTCCAGTGGCTGACTCCGTGCTTCCAATGTAGGGGACCCAAGTTCAATTCCTGGTCAGGGAACTAGATCCCACATGCCACACCTAAGAGTTTGTATGCCAAAATTAAGTCTGAGTGCCACAACAAAGACCCAGGACAGCCAAAATTAATTAATTAAATACTTATCTTAATAACCCATGTTTACTTTAAAAAATAAAATAAAAGATAAGCTCAAAGGTGACGAGAAGACTATAAAAAAAGAGAGTAACATGAATAAGGACAGAATTGGGAGTATGTAGATTAGCTAGTCTGGAATATCAAACTCTGTGAAAAGATATAAAATCATGAAGAACTCTGTCCCCAGCAGAATAGTGAAGTCCATATTCCTTCTAACTCCAGCCTCAGTCCCACACTATGAGACCCCAGCCTATGTACAAGTCATCCTCACTCTCCTGGGTCCCTCCCCAGCCTTGGATCTTCATCTGATAATAGGGCTCATTTTGGTACCACTTTGGTCCTGTTCATGTTGCAAGGACTCACCCAATACCCCAGGTCCCTCTACCAGACCCCCTGGGAAACTTTGGCCAATTTCCTCCCATGGGGAGATTCCCAAACTCCTTGCCCCATGTCTATTGCCTGAAACCTACTTGCGGACAGATGCCCTGGAGAACAACCAGAACCCATCACCACTTTGTTTGGGCCGCTTTACAGTTTGCCTACAGGACTCCAAGGTAGTATTGCCATAGCCCTTGGGCACCAAACTCTGTGGTCAGATGGAAACTTATCCCAGTACCTGATGAGTCTGGGGTCCCCCCTGCCCTCAGAACTTGCCTCACCCCTAGTGTGACAATCCAGTTCTAGATCCAAGTCCTTTGCTGCAAGTACCTGGGATAAAAAAAAGCATGCTTGTAGTAGTCTCTTATGATCTTTTGCTTTTCTGTGATGTCAGCTGCAACTTCTCCTTTTTCATTTCTATTTTTATTCATTTGAATAAATGAATTTTTCTTGTTGATAAGTTTGGCTAAAGGTTTATCAATTTTGCTTATCTTTTCAAAGAACCTGTTTTTAGTTTCACTGATCTTTTCTATTGCTTTCTCCATCTCTATTTCCTTAATTTCTGCTTTATGACTTCTTCCCTTCTACTAACTTTAGGTTTTTTGTTCTTCTCTCTTTAGTTGTCTTGGGTGAGGGTTAAGTAGTTTACTAGAGATTTTTCTTGTTTTCTTGAGGTAAAGCAGTACTTTATGTTTCTATGACAGTTAACAATTTACAAAGATCTTTTGCATTATCTCATTTGACCCTCACACCAAAGTCATGATGTAAAAAAGAATCAACTTCCCTATTTTACAGATAAGTGCAGTGACTTCGGATGACCAACTGTCCCAGGGTACCCAGCATTAAGAGGTTTCCTGGAGTGCAGGACTTCCAACACTGAAACCAGGACATTCATGCAAGCTCAGTCATGTCTGACTCTGCAACCCTATGAACTGTAGCTGGCCAGGCTACTCTATCCATGGGATTCTCCAGGCAAGAAAACTGGAGTGGGTTACCATTTCCTTCTCCAGGGGATCTTCCCAACCCAGGGGTTAAACCCATGTCTCCTGTGTCTCCCGCATAGGCAGGCAGATTTTTTACCACTGCCCTACCTGGGAAGCCCAAAACAGGACAGTCCTGGGAAAACTGGATGGTTAGTCAGGCTAGGTCACATAGCTAGTAAGAGACTGAGCTGTTAATAGGATTTGAAACTAAGGCACCTAACCTAGTACCGTAATGTGCTTAGTTGCTCTGTTATGTCTGACTCTTTGTGATGCCATGGACTGTAACCCAGCAGGCTCCTCTGTCCATGGGGATTTTCTAGGCAAGAATACTGGAGTGGGTTGCCATGCCCTCCTCCAGGGGATCTTCCCAACCCAGAGATCAAACCCAGGTGTCCCGCACTGCCACAGACTCTACCGTCTAAGCCACCAGGGAAGCCCTAGTACTGTAATGCTGCTGCTGCTGCTGCCAAGTCACTTCAGTCGTGCCCGACTCTGTGCAACCCCATAGACAGCAGCCCACCAGGCTCCTCTGTCCATGGGACTCTCTAGGCAAGAACACTGGAGTGGGTTGCCATTTCCTTCTCCTTAGTACTGTAACAGTTGCTCAATAAATATTTGGTGAATGAATGTCACCTACCTCGTCTGTCTTCTCTCTACTGCATCATATGTCTCTCATAAACAACAACCCCTTCAGTCAAATATAAAGGTCTTATTTGCCTTTTTCCCCCCTGAAATGGCAGTGAGAGGAAAGGGCAGGGGAAACACTGTTTTACATGAGAAAAGCACCCTTGCATTAACTCCCATGTAGGAATAAACACCAAGAGCAATAATTCAAGAAAAGGATTAACTAAGCAGAGTCTGTGATTATCTTAATAAGAACTTGAAATCAAAAGTGATTATGAATGGGTCACTAACCCAATCAATATACATACTCTGCCCCAGAATAATCAAAGCTGATGGATATATGAATATTCAGTACATGTAAATTTGAAATCCTAGAATCAGATAACAGCACAAGGTTGGAAGAGATATGAAGTGGTCAGTATATCCCTTTAAAGTCATGCCTAGCCTTATGGAAACCATCTTAGAAAAGATTACAATCTGTGCTCCTTTTAATGATCTCCAACGAGAGTCCAAGAGCTTCTTTTAACACCTACCCATGACAGAGAGATGAGAGAAAAAGAGATTTGTAGAATGCCACCGCCTAGCTCACTATGGAGAATCTGTCCCTTTTTCTTCACCCACCAAGTAATTCTTCATCACTCAATAGCACAGAGAAAAAGAAAACACCCAGGAGTCTATGGTCCCCTTTGGTGACACTTATCTGAAAAGGGTCAATGGTTTTTGTGTTTTGTTTTTTTGTTTTTTTTAACAACATTGGCATTAAAAGTATCAAACTGTGGCCCCTCCAGGGCCAAGGCTAACTTGGGACTTTGTGTAAATCACAAGAACTCAGCTACTCCAAGGGGTCCTTTAGAAAAGGTGTCCCATCCTCAGAGCTGTCACAGCCCCCCACTCTGTGGCACACAGTTTGACCTCTTGACCAGCTGAAAGAGGGCTGAATGTCAGCTCCATCTTCTTATCCTCTGCCAGACTCTCAGGCAGAGCACAATCTCCAGTCACTGCCACCCCCCTCCCCGACTCCCTGCCCAAGCCTCTGCCAGCTCAAGCTCTCCTCTGTCACCCTGAATGCAATTATCCTCCAAGACTATGTCTAACCTTTTGTCTGACATATTTCCTTAGTTTACATCACTTTCTGGGATAATTAATTCTCAAGACTCAATCCCACCATGGCTTCCCTGGTGGCTCAGATGGTAAAGAATCTGTCTGCAGTGCAGGAGACTTTGGTTCAGTCCCTGGATTGGGAGGATCCCCTGGAGAAGGGAATGGCTACCCACCCCAGTATTCTTCCCTGGAGAATCCCATGGACAGAGGAGCCTGGCAAGCTATAATCCATGGGGTTGCAAAGAGTTGGACATGACTGAGTGACTCTGAGCACACTTTGAGCACCCGCTGCACTTTGGGGACACCAGGTGGCTGACAGGGTAGCTGGTCCAGAAGATCCCATTTTTTTCTTCAGGCTTCCCAGTTGGCACTGGTGGTAAAGAATCTGCTTGCCAATGCAGGAGGTGTAAGGGACACAAGTTTGATCCCTGAGTGGGACAAACCCCTGGAGAAGGAAATGGCAACGCACTCCAGTATTCTCTGGGAAATCCCATGGACAGAGAAGCCTGGCGGGCTACAGTCCATAGCGTGGCAAACAGTCAGGCATGACTGAATTGACTTAGCACAATCTCTGTATGCATCAAGAAACTTCTGAATATCCATCATTCATTCAACAAGCAACGTACAAGGTGCCTATAGATAGTGACTGAGTCAGTCACTGTACTGGAGGTTGAAGTTAGTAGTGAAACAGTTACAAGAGACAGCAGTACTTGAGGTCATTAGGGGAACTTTAAAAAGTCTTTCCTGGAAGAGAGAACAGCATCACACACTGAAGAAAACAAATGCTCAGATAACTACAAGTTAGTTCAGGAGGGCTGGAGACAGGAAGTTGTTTAGGAGTTGGCAAACATGAGCCTGGATAATTCGGTACTTTTCCAGGAAGTTTTCTCCATCATATTCCTAGAGGAGCAATAGCTTCAGTTCTCTCACTTTGAATAAACATAGAGCAACCAAGGCTTCCTGCTCTTTCTCTTTTATTTTCCAATTTCCAATGCTTTCCGCTGATGGAGATATTTTAACCCCTCCTGGCATGTTCTTTTTCACCTGTCTTCTGTACTTACCCTGCCGATGAATCCACATCAGTGTTTGCTGCCGATAACCACTGGGAAGGGTGGAGTAGTCAGGGTTTCCTGTTGGCCCAGGAAGAAGAGAAAACAAGAGGTAATTGCTCTGCACTATGATTAAGCCACTATGAGTTTCCTTAGAAGTCTGGTTAACCTATCTCAGCAAAACATCAAATACCTGTCTCTGCTAAGCACAGCCTCTTCACTGAGGGAACAGAATCCTTTACATTCCCAAAGATGCTTTCCAGCGGCAGAAGTGGAGCCACACAAGGGGCTGGCTCCATTCGGCCAGAGACAGGGAAGATCAGCACAGAGACAGGGAAGGGACTGGGGGAAAGGCTAATATGACATGCCAGGGAGGAGGCGGGAAAGAGGTTCTGTGGGAAATATCACTGGCTTTGAGCATGATTGTGGGCCTAATGCCGTGTGCCTGGCCCACCCGTGGGCTCAGTTAGAAGGTATCCCCACAGGCTTTCCTTCACTGCCAACCTGAGCTGCTTAAAACAGGGACAGGATCTGACCCAAGGGCTGTCAACGCAGGTTGGACAGTGACCTGTGATGCTACCTGAGAGTGATGACAATGATGATGGCAACAGTGACAGCTCTGATGCCTTGAGGGTGTCTGAAATTGGTTCAACCCCTGGGTTGGGAAGATCCTCTGAAGAAGTAAATGGCAACCCACTCCAGTATTCTTGCCTGAAGAATTCCACAGACAGAGGAGCCTGGCAGTCTCCAGTCCATGGGGTCGCAAAGAGTTTGACACAACTGAGCGACTAACACACATAACAGTACCTGCCTCAGAGTATTATTAAAAGGATTAAGTTAGCTATTATTTGAAAGCACTTAAAATGGTACTTGCTATACAGTAATGCACACATTTGTTTTTTAAATGAATAAACAAAGATTAATAGATGCCTTTGGGACTTTGAAGGTGGCACAATGGAAAAGAATCCACCTGCCAATGCAAGAGATGCGTGTTCAAACCTGGGTCGGGAAGATCCCCTGGAGAAGAAATGGCAACCCACTCCAGTATTCTTGCCTGAAGAATCCCATGGGCAAAGGAGCCTAGCGTGGTACAGTCCATCAGTTTAGTTCAGTTCAGTCGCTCAGTCGTGTCCGACTCTTTGCGACCCCATGAACCCCAGCACACCAGGCCTCCCTGTCCATCACCAACTCCCGGAGTCCACCCAACCTATGTCCACTGAGTCGGTGATGCCATCCAACCATATCATCCTCTGTCGTCCCCTTCTCCTCCTGCCTTCAATCTTTCCCAGCATCAGAGTCTTTACAAATGAGTCAGCTCTTTGCATCAGGTGGCCAAAGTATTGGAGTTTCAGCTTCAACATCAGTCCCTCCAATGAACACCCAGGACTGATCTCCTTTAGGATGGACTGGTTGGATCTCCTTGCAGTCCAAGAGACTCTCAAGAGTCTTCTCCAACACCACAGTTCAAAAACATCAATTCTTCAGCGCTCAGCTTTCTTTACAGTTCAACTCTTACATCCATACATGACCACTGGAAAAACCATAGCCTTGACTAGACAGACTTTTGTTGACAAAGTAATGTCTCTGATTTTTAATATGCTATCTAGGTTGGTCCTAACTTTCCTTCCAAGGAGTAAGTGTCTTTTAATTTCATGGCTGCAATCAGCATCTGCAGTGATTTTGGAGCCCCCAAAAATAAAGTCTGACACTGTTTCCACTGTTTCCCCATTTATTTGCCATGAAGTGATGGGACCAGATGCCATGATCTTAGTTTTCTGAGTGTTCAGCTTTAAGCCAACTTTTTCAGTTTCCTCTTTCACTTTCATCAAGAGGCTCTTTAGTTCCTCTTCACTTTCTGCCATAAGGGTGGTGTCATCTGCATATCTGAGGTTATTGATATTTCTCCCGGCAATCTTGATTCCAGCTTGTGCTTCATCCAGCCCAGCATTTCTCATGATGTACTCTGCATATAAGTTACATAAGCAGGGTGACAATATACAGCCTTGATGTACTCCTTTTCTTATTTGGAACCAGTCTGTTGTTCCATGTCCAGTTTTACCTGTTGCTTCTTGACCTGCATACAGGTTTCTCAAGAGGCAGGTCAGATGGTCTTGTATTCTCTTTCAGAATTTTCCACAGTTTATTGTGATCCACACAGTCAAAGACTTTGGTATAGTCAATAAAGCAGAAGTAGATGTACGTAGTGTTATTTTCTAATAGATACAGGTGACAGATTCCTTGTTCACAAGACTAATACCACTTCCATTTCTTGTAGGAAGATATGTGATTGCCTTTTAATCTACATCCTTGCCAAAAACAGATCATTTTTCTCAATTTTAATTGAGTGCAAAAAACATTCTTATAGTCAGTGAAAATTTACACGTATTTAAATGTGTACATCATAAGAATACAATTTGTTGATTTCTGATAAATGTTATACCATGACACCAATACCACACTCAAGATATAGAAAATTTCAATCACCCTGGAAAATGTCTTCCAGCCAAATCTCACCCTCCATAAGCAACCTTTGTTTTGATTTCTATCATCATAGATTAGCTTTGCGTGTGATTAAACTTAATGAGCAAATTCATGCAAAAATGTAGTTTTTGGTGTCTGGTTTCTTTTGTTGAACATATTTTGAGATTCTTTCATGTTGTTGCATGTATCAGTAGGTAATACTTTTATTTACATATGAATTAATGCTTTTGAACTGTGATGTTGGAGAAGACTCTTGAGAGTCCCTTGGACTGCAAAGAGATCCAGCCAGTCAATCTTAAAGGAAATCAGTCCTGAATATTCATTGGTAGGACTGAGGCTGAAGCTGAACATCCAATACTTTGGCCACCTGATGTGAAGAGCTGACTCATTTGTAAAGACCCTGATGCTGGGAAAGATTGAAGGCAGGAGGAGAAGAGGATGACAGAGGATGAGATGGTTGGATGGCATCACTGACTCAATTAACTTGAAGTTTGAGTAAGATTTGGGTTTTGGTAATGAACAGGGTAAGATTGTGGCATCTGGTCCCATCACTTCATGGGAAATAGATGGATAAACAGTGGAAAACAGTGTCAGACTTTATTTTTTTGGACTCCAAAATCACTGTGAATGCTAATTACAGCCATGAAATTAAAAGACGCTTACTTCTTGGAAGGAAAGTTATAACCAACCTAGACAGCATATTAAAAAGCAGAGACATTACTTTGCCTACAAAAGTCTGTCTAGTCAAGGCTATGGTTTTTCCAGTGGTCACATATGGATGTGAGAGTTGAACTGTAAAGAAAGCTGAGCGCTGAAGAATTGATGCTTTTGAACTGTGGTGTTGGAGAAGACTCTTGAGAGTCCCTTGGACCGCAAGGAGATCCAACCTGTCGATCCTAAAGGAAATCAACTACAAATATTCACTGGAAGGACTGATGCTGAAGCTGAAGCTCCAGTAATTTGGCCACCTGATGCAAAGAGCTGATTCATTAGAAAGACTCTGATGCTGGGAAAGATTGAAGTCAAAAGGAGAAGGGGGAGGCAGAGGACAAGATGATTAGATAGTATCACTGACTCAACGGACATGAATTAGAACAAACTTGGAGAGTGAAGGACTGGGGAGCTTGGCATGCTGCAGTCTGTGAGATCACAAAGAATCAGACAGGGCTTAGTGACTGAACAACAACAACAACCCCAGGGGATTTGTTGAAGAGCTTTATAGCGATGGTTCAAGGGTGAGGTCTCTGACAAGATTAAGGTGTGTGTAGTATATTGTCACCCTGCTTATTTAACTTATATGAAGAGTACATCACCTAGGCGATGAAGCACAAGCTAGAATCAAGTTTGCTGGGAGAAATATCAATAACCTCAGATATGCAGACAACACCACCTTTATGGCAGAAAGTGAAGAGGAACTAAAAAGCCTCTTGATGAAAGTGAAAGAGGAGACTGAAAAAGTTGGCTTAAAGCTGAACACTCAGAAAACTAAGATCATGGCATCTGGTCCCATCACTTCATGGGAAATAGATGGGGAAACAGTGGAAACAGTGTCAGACTTTATTTCTTTGGGCTCCAAAATCACTGCAGATGGTGATTGCAGCCATGAGATTAAAAGACACTTACTCCTTGGAAGGAAAGTTATGACCAACCTAGATAGCTTATTAAAAAGCAGAGACATTACTTTGCCAACAAAGGTCCGTCTAGTCACGGTTAGGGAGAAGGCAATGGCACCCCACTCCAGTACTCTTGCCTGGAAAATCCCATGGACAGAGGAGCCTGGTAGGCTGCAGTCCATGGGATCGCCAAGAGTCAGACATGACTGAGTGACTTCACTTTCACTTTTCACTTTCATGCATTGGAGAAGGAAATGGCAACCCACTCCAGTGTTCTTGCTTGGAGAATCCCAGGGACAGGGGAGCCTGGTGGGCTGCCATCTATGGGGTCACACATAGTTGGACACGACTGAAGTAACTTAGCAGCAGCAGCAGCAGTCAAGGCTATGGTTTTTCCAGTGGTCATGTATGGATATGAGAATTGGACTGCGAAGAAAGCTGATCGCTGAAGAATTGATGCTTTTGAACTGTGGTGCTGGAAAAGACTCTTGAGAGTCTCTTGGACTGCAAGGAGATCGAACCAGTCCATCCTAAAGGAAATCAGTCCTGAAGATTCATTGGAAGGACTGATGCTGAAGCTGAAACTCCAATACTTTGGCCACCTCATGCAAAGAGTTGACTCATTGGAAAAGACTCTGATGCTGGGAGGGATTGGGGGCAGGAGGAGAAGGGGACGACGACCAAGAATGAAATGGCTGGATGGCATCACTGAATCAATGGACGTGAGTTTGAGTGAACTCTGGGAGTTGGTGATGGACAGGGAGGCCTGGTGTGTTGCAGTTCATGGGGTCGCAAAGAGTCCTTCACGACTGAGTGACTGAACTGAACTGAGGGTCTCAATTCAGTTCACTTCAGTCCCTCAGTCCTGTCAGACTCTTTGCAATGTCATGGACCAAGGACAACAGGTCTCAGAGTCCATCACAACTCCCGGAGTTTACTCAAACTCATATCCATTGAGTCAGTGATGCCATCCAACCATCTCATCCTCTGTCATCCCTTTCTTCTCCCACCATTAATCTTTCCCACATTGAGTCTTTTCAAGTGAGTCAGTTTCTTGCATCAGGGGGCTAAAGTATTGGAGTTTCAGCTTTAGCATCAGTCCTCCAATGAATATTCAGGACTGATTTCCTTTAGGATGGACTGGTTGGATCTCCTTGAAGTCCAAGTGACTCTCAAGAGTCTTCTCCAACACCACAGTTCAAAAGCATCAAATCTTCAGCCCTCATCTTTCTTTATACTCAAGCTCTCACATCCACACATGACTACTGGAAAAACCATAATTTTGACCAGACAGACCTTTTTTTGACAAAGTAAAGTCTCTGTTTTTTAATATGCTATCTACTTTGGCCACCTGATGCAAAGAGTTGACATTGGAAAAGACCCTGATGCTGGGAAAGATTGTGGGCAGGAGGAGAAAGGGTGGACAGAGGATAAGATGGGCTTGGATGGACTCCGGGAGTTGGTGATGGACAGGGAGGCCTGGCGTGCTGCAGTTCATGAGGTCACAAAGAGTTGGACACGACTGAGTCCAACTGAAATGAACTGAACTGAAGTTTGGTCATAGCTTTTCTCCCCAGGAGCAAGCATCTTTTAATTTCATGGCTGCAGTCACCATCTGCAGTGATTTTGGAGCCCCCCAAAAATTAAGTCTGTCACTGTTTCCACTGTTTCCCCATCTATTTGCCATGAAGTGATGGGACCAGATGCCATAATCTTAGTTTTCTGAATGTCCAGTTTTAAGCCAAATTTTTCACTCTCCACTTTCACTTTCATCAAGAGGCTCTTTAGTTCTTCTTCACTTTCTGACATAAGGATGGTGTCATCTTCATATCTGAGGTTATTGATATTTCTCCCTGCAATCTTGATTCCAGCTTGTGCTTCATCCAGCCCAGCATTTCCCATGATTTACTCTGCATATAAGTTAAGTAAGCATGGTGACAATACACAGCCTTGATGTACGCCTTTTCCTATTTGGAACCAGTCTGCTGTTCCATGTCCAGTTCTAACTGTTGCTTCCTGGCCTGCATACAGATTTCTCAGGAGGGAGGTCAGCTGGTCTGGTAGTCCCATCTGTTTCAGAATTTTCCAGAGTTTGTTGTGGTCCACACAGTCAAAGGCTTTGGCGGAGTCAATAAAGCAGAAGTAGATGTTTTTCTATAACTCTTTTACTTTTTCGATGATCCAACAGATGCTGGCAATTTGATCTCTGGTTCCTCTGCCTCCCTGGTGGCTCAGAGGTTAAAGCGTCTGCTTGCAATGCTGGAGACCTGGGTTTAATCCCTGGGTTGGGAAGATCCCCTGGAGAAGGAAATGGCAACTCACTCCAGTATTCTTGCCTGGAGAATCACATAGACGGAGGAGCCTAGTACGCTACAGTCCACGGGGTCGGAAAGAGTCAGACACAGCTGAGCGACTTCACTTTCACTTTCCTCTGCCTTTTCTAAAACCAGCTTGAACATCTGGAAGTTCACGGTTCACGTATTGCTGAAGCTTGGCTTGGAGAATTTTGAGCATGACTTTACTAGCGTGTGAGATGAGTGCAATTGTGCAGTAGTTCGAACATTCTTTGCTATTGCCTTTCTTTGGGATTACAATGAAAACTGACCTTTTCCAGTCCTGTGGACACTGCTGAGTTTTCCAAATTTGCTGGCATATTGAGTGCAGCACTCTCACAACATCATCTTTCAGGATTTGAAATAGCTCAACTGGAATTCCATCACTTCCACTAGCTTTGTTCATAGTGATGCTCATTCCAGGATGTCTGGCTCTAGGTGAGTGATCACACCATCGTGATTATCTGGATTGTGAAGATCTTTTTTGTATAGTTTTTCTGTGTATTCTTGCCACCTCTTCTTAATATCTTCTGTTTCTCTTACTATTTCTGTCCATTATTGTGCCCATCTTTGCATGAGATGTTGCCTTGGTATCTGTAATTTACTTGGAGAGATCTCTAGAGTCGTTCCCATTCTATTGTTTTCCTCTATTTATTTGCACTGATCTGTGAGGAAGTCCTTCTTATCTCTCCATGCTATTCTTTGGAACTCTTTATTCAAATGTGTATATCTTTCCTTTTTTCCTTTGCCTTACGATTCTCTTCTATTCACCGTTATTTGTAAGGCCTCCTCAGACAACCATTTTGCCTTTTTGCGTTTCTTTTCATTTGGATGGTCTTGATCGCTGCCTCCTGTACAGTGTCATAAACCTCCAGCCATAGTTCTTCAACCACTCTATCAGATCTAATCCCTTGAATCTATTTCTCACTTCCACTGTATAATCGTAAGGGGTTTGATTTAGGTCATATTTGAATGGTCTAATGGCTTTCTCTACTTTCTTCAATTTAAGTCTGAATTTGGCAATAAGGAGTTCAGGGTCTTTGCCACAGTCAGCTCCAGGTTTTGTTTTTACTGACTGTATAGGGCGTCTCCATCTTTGGCTGCAAAGAAAATAATCAATCAATCTGATTTCAGTATTGACCATCTGGTGACGTCCATGTGTAGAGTGTTCTCTTGTGTTGTGGGAAGAGGGTGTTTGCTATGACCAGTGCGTTCTCTTGGCAAAGCTCTATCAGCCTTGGCCCTACTTCATTCTGTACTGCAAGGCCATTTTGCCTGTTACTCGAGGTCTCTTAACTTCCTACTTTTGTATTCCAGTCCCCTATAATGAAAAGGACATCTTTTTTGGGTGTTAGTTCTAAAAGGTCTTGTAGGTCTTCACAGAACCGTTCAACTTCAGCTTCTTCAGCGTTAATGGTTGGGGCACAGGCTTGGATTACTGTAATATTGAATGGTTTTCCTTGGAAACGAACAGAAATCATTCTGAAGTTTTTAAGATTGCATCCAAGTACTGCATTTCAGACTCTTTTGTTGACCATGATGGCTACTCCATTTCTTCTAAGGGATTCCTGCCCACAGTAGTAGGTATAATGGTCATCTGAGTTAAATTCACCCATTCCCGTCCATTTTAGTTCACTGATTCCTAAAATGTCTATGTTCACTCTTGCCATCTCCTGTTTGACCACTTCAATTTACCTTGATTCATGGACCTAACATCCCAGGTTCCTATGCAATAGTGCTCTTTACAGCATCGGACTTTACTTTCATCACTGGTCACATCCACAACTGGGTGTTGTTTTTGCTTTGGCTCTGTCTCTTCATTCTTTCTGGAGTTATTTCTCCACTGATATCCAGTAGCATACTGGGCACCTACCAACTTTGGGAGTTCATCTTTCAGTGTCCTGTCTTTCTGCCTTTTCATACTGTTCATGGGGTTCTCAAGGCAAGAATACTGAAGTGGTTTGCCATTCCCATCTCCAGTGGATCATGTTTTGTCAGAACTCTCCACCATGACCTGACTGTATTGGGTGGCCCTACAGGGCATGGCTCATAGTTTCGTTGAGTTAGAAAAGCCTGTGATCAGATTGATTAGTTTCCTATGATTGTCTGTAATCTGATGGAGAAGGGTAAAGAGGCTTATGGAAGCTTCCTGATGGGAGAGACTGACTGATGGAGAAATTGGCTCTTGTTCTGATGGGGGGCAGGGCCATGTCAGTAAATCTTTAATCCAATTTTATGTTGATGGGTGGGGCTGTGTTCCCACACTGTTATTTCAGTTCAGTTCAGTTTATTTGTGTCAAGTGGGCCTAAGAAAGCATCACTACGAACAAAGCTAGTGGAGGTGATGGAATTCCAGTGGAGCTATTTCAAATCCTGAAAGATGATGCTGTGAGAGTGCTGCACTCAATATGCCAGCAAATTTGGAAAACTCAGCAGTGTCCACAGGACTGGAAAAGGTCGGTTTTCATTCCAATCCCAAAGAAAGGGAATGCCAAAGAATGCTCAAACTACCGCACAACTGCACTCATCTCACACGCTAGTAAAGTCATGCTCAAAATTCTCCAAACCAGGCTTCAGCAATACGTGAACCGTGAACTTCCAGATGTTCAAGCTGGTTTTAGAAAAGGCAGAGGTACCAGAGATGAAATTGCCAACATCCGCTGGATCATCAAAAAAGCAAGAAAGTTCCAGACATACATCTATTTCTGCTTTATTGACTATGCAAAAGCCTTTGTGTGGATCACAATAAACTGTGGAAAGTTCTGAAAGAGATGGGAATACCAAACCACCTGACCTACCTCTTGAGAAACCTGTATGCAGGTCAGGAAGCAACAGTCAGAACTGTACATGGAACAACAGACTGTTTCCAAATAAGAAAAGGAGTACGTCAAGGCTGTATATTGTCACCTTGCTTATTTAACTTATATGCAGAGTACATCATGAGAAACACTGGGCTGGAGGAAGCACAAGCTGGAATCAAGATTGCAGGGAGAAATATCAATAACCTCAGATATGCAAATGACACCACCATTATGGCAGAAAGTGAAGAGGAACTAAAAGGCCTCTTGATGAAAGTGAAAGAGGAGAGTGAAAAATTTGGCTTGAAGCTCAACATTCAGGAAACTAACATCATGGCATCTGGTCCCATCACTTCATGGGAAATAGATGGGGAAACAGTGGAAACTGTGGCAGACTTAATTTTGGGGGGCTCCAAAATCACTGCAGATGCTGATTGCAGCCATGCAATTAAAAGACGCTTACTCCTTGGAAGGAAAGTTATGACCAACCTAGATAGTATATTAAAAAGCAGAGACATTACTTTGCCAACTTAGGTCCATCTAGTCAAGGCTATGGTTTTTCCCGTGGTCATGTATGGATGTGAGAGTTGGACTGTGAAGAAAGCTGATCGCCGAAGAATTGATGCTTTTGAACTGTGGTGTTGGAGAAGACTCTTGAGAGTCCCTTGGACTGCAAGGAGATCCAACCAGTCCATTCTAAAGGAGATCAATCCTGGGTGTTCATTGGAAGGACTGATGCTAAAGCTGAAACTCCAATACTTTGGCCACCTCATGCGACGAGTTGACTCACTGGAAAAGACTCTGGTGCTGGGAGGGATTGGGGGCGGGAGGAGAAGGGGAGGACTGAGAATGAGATGGCTGGATGGCATCACCGACTCTGTGGACATGAGTTTGAGTGAACTCCGGGAGTTGGTGATGGACAGGGAGGCCTGGCGTGTTGTGGTTCATGGGGTCACAAAGAGTCGGACATGACTGAGCGACTGAACTGAACTGAACTGAGACTATGGTGGAGATAATGAAGATAATGGTGACCTCCTTCAAAAGGTCCCATGCATGCACTGCTGCACTGAGTGCCCCCAGCCCTGCAGCAAGCCACCACCAACCGACGCCTCTGCCAGAGACTCCTGGGCACTAATGGGCAAGTCTTGGTCAGTCTCTTTTGGGGTCACTGCTCTTTTCTCCTGCATCCTCGTGCATGCAAGGTTCTGTTTGTGCCCACCAGGCGTTTGTTTCCCAGTCCTGTGTAAGTTCTGGTGGCTCTATGGTGGGGTTGATGGCGACCTCCTCCAAGGGGACTTATGCCATATCCAAGTCAGCTGCACCCAGAGCCCATGTCCCTGTGGCAGTTCACTGCTGACTCCAGAGGAGAGAGTGTAGAGTCTACACTCCTTTATTCTCAGGTGGTCAGTCTCCTAATTTTTATGAGCATCTCTTGTTCCTTTAATCTTGCCTCAGGTGTTTTCTTGGCTGCTCCTCCCTCGATTAGCAACTGTTCCTGTCTGTCCTTCAGACGTCAGGGAAGGTCATGGAGGCTGGAGTCTTGCCTGCAAGGAATGGGGGACAAAAAAGACCCAGCGGGTTTATTATTGCAATTCTATAATAAGTCTTGAAATCAGGTAATGTATTTGTTCTCTCTTTGTGTCAAGTTTCTCTTGGTTATTCAATATGCATTTCCACATGAATTTTCAAAACAAAAATCTTTTCAGATTTTGACTGGAATTGCATTATATCCACTAATCAAACTGTATTTTGAAGTAGTTTGTCTTATTTCTGCTTTATTTTGACAGAACTCATCCTTGAAACTAGCTGGGCTACTTCTTTTTTCATGCAATGTGGATTACTTGATGTATCTCTAAACAGCTTTTTCCATTGGGAAGATTTTCCCTCTCCACTATCTTTTAAGGACAACTCTGATTGTAGCTATGATGCAACTGCTGTTTATTTTTAGCTTGCACACGTAACCAAGATCAACTGTTGACAAAGGAAGCTCGGGCTTTTTCATCCTCCCTCAGCTGATGGGTGATCCCTAATAAGGTTATACTTGTGAACTGAAGCAGGAACACTTGTGGACTCTACAGAGTGACTTGCTGTGTGCTCATGCCCTCTGGTCACACTCTGGCTTGATCACAGATGAACTGTTTTGACAGACTGCTGCTGGTCTGGCCCCAATTTATGATTTCGTGAGCCCCATGACTGACATTTCCAAAGTAGTTAGGTGTCGACCATTTGGCCCAATGACAAGGTTGCTGGCACCATAACTTTGACCTATTGAAGTGCTCTTTCCTGCTCTGGGCCCTATTCAAATATAGGGGTATTCCTAGGTGTATAGCATACTGCCCCCAGAACCCAAAGATGCCTACTGTGCCCCCAGAACCTAAAGAAGGCACTACACCTCCTCCTCCTTTGTGGTAGAAGGTATAAGATGTGTCTTTCACTTTGGAGGGGATAGTCCAGCACACTCCTGACCACTGGAGCCATGAATATGTCACTGAAGTGTCAGGTCCTTAAAACTTTTTTTTTTAAGTATTTTAAATTGTAGACTTTGAAGTTATTGGGATTATATATATATATACGCACCTATATTCATTTATATGTATATACATATATGTACACATACACATATATACACATATACACCATATATATGCATTTATTCATCTTTGGCTGTGCTGGGTCTTCATTGCTCTGTGGGGGCTTTTCCCTAGTTGCCGTGAGAGGGGCTCCTCTTTGGTGTGGTGCAAGGCTTCTCATACAGTGGCTTCTCTTGTTACAGAGCACAGGCTCTGGGCATGTAGACTGCAGTAGTTGCAACACATGAGATCAGTAGCGGTGGCACATGGCGCTGCGGCATGGAATATCCTCCAGGCCAGGGGTTGAGAACCTATTTCTGCTAGATTGGCAGGAGGGTTTCTAATCACTGGACCACCTGAGAAGTCCCTTGAATCTTCATAGTACGTATTTATCTTCCATGTGTCTTATGAAGTCTTCTAGCGTACTCTTTGGGCTTCCCTAATGACACCCCACTCCAGTACTCTTGCCTGGAAAATCTCATGGCCGGAGGAGCCTGGTAGGCTGCAGTCCATGGGGTCACTAAGAGTCGGACACGACTGAGCGACTTCACTTTCACTTTTCACTTTCATGCTTTGGAGAAGGAAATGGCACCCCACTCTAGCGTTCTTGCCTGGAGAATCCCAGGGACGGGGGTGCCTGGTGGGCTGCCGTCTATGGGGTCGCACAGAGTCAGACACGACTAAAGCGACTTAACAGCAACAGCAGCAGTGGCTCAGAAGGTAAAGAATCTGCCTACAATTCGGGAGACTTGGGTTCAATCCCTGGGTTAGGAAGATCCCCTGAGGAGGGCATGGTATTGCACTCCAGGATTCTTGCCTGGAGAACCCTGGCAAGCTACAGTCCATGGGTTGCATGGGACTAAGCACAGCACAACAGCGTACTCTTCAATCAGCACAATGTATTGACAAAATGAAACCTTATCATTTTCAGTGGGATCTCCCAGTGTTCCAAGCATCTTCAGACTATAGAACTAGAGAAGGAAGAGAGTCAGCATAGTCCTGGATGAAAGCCGCAATTGAATATTATGTCACATAAGTAAAAACTGTTTCTGATCCTCTTTCTAATGGGAATTTTTTAAAGCATGTTTCCTAAATCGATTGCCATATGCCATTTACCTAAGGCCTTATTGACCTTTTTTGTCTTCTTTATCTAGCAATAAAACCTCATCCAGCCTAGTAGCTGCAATCAGGGTACCCTTGTATGAGGTTGTGGTTTTCTGCAATCATTCCCAGAAACATCCTGCTCTTGGAGGAACTAGCCTGGTGATTTAAATAAAGGTGCAATAGTGAGCAGTGACTATCACCCCTGCATCCTTTAGGTCTTTATTGGTAGCGTGAATCTCTGCCCCCCTCCCACTCCCAAGATACAATGTTCCTTTGTTTGCTATTTTCGTTGGTAAGGTCTGGGGCAATTTCAGAGGTTTCCCCTTGGCTTTCTTTACTGTGATATTTCTTTCTCCACTGGCCAGTGACTCAATATGCCTTTAATTGCTGGTGTGTCAATCTACTTAGGGATTTGAGAAATGAATGGGTGGGTCTGGGGACCTAGTGGAACCCCTGTTGCTGGAATTTAGCCAGGAAATTGTTTGTTCCCCAGCTCTTATAAATCTCTACTCTAACGGTGGGGCCACCAGGATAACACTCCCTGGGTTGCTGGGTATCATCACAGACTCTGTTCCCTGCAATGCTGAGGTATTGCATTTCCCTTGGGAGCTCCTGAATTAAGCTGATCCTTCAGTGCTATCCCAAGCTGGGGTAAGAGGGTCAAGCCAGTTTGTCCCCATGTTGATTAGTGACTGGATGCAAGCTGCCCTGAAGGGAACTTACACAAGTACATGCAATTGTCTGTTCTTGAAGGAACATTTGGGTAGTACATCACGGTATCTATCACAGAAATGCTTTTGGAAACCATGTTGGTAAGGGAGTAGGGGAAGCACGAATGGGCAGAAGGAGAAGTTGAACTGTGATAAGTTGTAACAGAGAGCTCAGACAATTCTGTTGGGAGCTCTGCAACTGGCGTGGCCCTTCAGAGTTGGCCTGAACTGATGGCCTTTGTCCCCGTGCTTCAACCATCATTGGATGCAGGCGTCCTGGGGAAAAGGGTATAATCTTGGGCTAAGGACAATACTCAAGGAGGGAATGAACTGCAAGCTGCCAGCAGCTCAGCTAGGGAAATGAGTGCCTTAGTCCTGAAGGGAATATCTGGGTGGTGAACCACAGTCTCCATAATAGAAGTCATCAGCATGTAGATGATAATTTAGACCATGGATGGGCTCTCTGGAGAGAATAAGCGGAGAGTAAACTAAAAAGGAGTCAAGACCTAGCCCTAAGTCAAACTGTTAAAAGCTAGCTAGAGAGCTGGTGAAAGAGATGGAGAAGGAGCAAGCAGTCAGTATGGTAGAAAAAAACCCAGCAGGTAGGGGTGGAAGGAGCTAAATAGGTGAAGGGGATTAAGAGGCACAAACCTCCAGTTATAAAATAAGTAAGCCACAGGGATGTAGTACATGGCATAAGGATATGGCAAATAATATTGTAATAATTTTGTATAAGTGGATTCTTGACTTATCATGGTGATCATTTCATAATGTATGCAAATGTCAAATCACTATTTGGTACACCTGAAACTAACATAATATCAAACATCAACTATACTTCCATTTAAATAAATAAATAAATGACACAAAGAAAGAAGAGGAAAAGAGAAAGTGTTACTAAAATTAAGATGAACGGAATGGTTCACCATGTGGAGTGATGCTGGGGAGCTGAACATGTAAGACACCGCATCCCCATTGCCTCGTCAGCGTGGAGATCATTGTTAACTATGGCCAAATCTCTTCTAGTGGCCAGTGGAGACAGAGGCGAGATTAGAGTGTCTGAAGGATAAAATGAAGCTCAAGCAGGATATTAACAAAACGTTTTTGAGTTTTACTCGCAAAGGAAACAGAAAAATATGTGGGGGTAGTAGCTGGAAGGAGATAACAGTTCAAAGAGGATTTTAGTGTGTTTTAATTTGTGCTTGCTTTTTCATTTGATCGCTACTATAGGATGTTTCCATGTTGAGGGAAGAGATGGATGATGTTAGAGAAAGGGTAAGAGAAGAAATAGAGTCAAAGTCTAGTGGGCAGAGGCAGTGGGTCCCAGGGCAGAATTGGAGAGACTAGAGAGATTCTGCTAAGAACAGCAATGCCAGGTGAAAGGAAGATGGGGAAAGATATGAGCAGAAGTAATGATTTGATGGAGAGACAATAAAGAAGTTCTGAAATGATGCCTTATATTCTCTGAATAAAATATAACTGCCTTCAGGGTAAATAATATGCTTGCACTTGCAGCTCTCTTCCTACCTTAAGCCATCAATATAATGGCCCAAGGCTCTGCTTCTCATCACTACACAGGAAGAGAGAGCAAGGCGTGGCTTACAAAGCTGGTAGCTGTGGGCATGTCACTTTGCTTTTTTGCCTTCTCTTTTTTCTTCCATTTAGAGTCATCTGTGCCAACTCTCAGACTGGTAAACAGAGGGTGGGGCTAAAGGTCGAAAGGTGACAGATCTCAATCTGAACTCATTGGCTTGATGAGCTGCGTTTCTTCATTTTAATCAGGAAATCCTGGAGTGACGAGTCAGCAAGAGCTCTTGTGGGGAGACAAAGAAGGGAGGGAGGGGAAGGAGAAGAGGGAGGAGCCCTGTAGCAAGGGAGGGAGGGGCTCCCTTCCCTTGTCTGGGCTCAAAATGGATCTTCCTTTCTTTAGTCCACATGTTCAATCTCTGACAAATTTTTTTCCTTTGAGATTCTGGTTTTTTTATCATCTCTTTCCTGACTAGAGGGGATTTCATTGCATTTACAGATTAGTTCTGTTGGTTTCCAGATATAGCCAAATTGGTCTACACTCTATCTTGTTACATTGTAAAGCATACAGATATTTGTGGTAAGACAAAGTATATAAAATATAACTATAAAATGTGTTTATAGACATGGGAAAATAGTCCTAATACATTGTTTAGCAGTAGATGCAGACAATAGATACATATGTATGGAAACATTTATATATCTTTAAATGGCTAGCATATATTGAGTGATTATTATGATCCAGATATAAAGTTAGCTCTGAGTATTGAAAATGAAGGTGATATTTTCATTTCAAAATTTTATCAGTAGTTATTTTCTACATCCATTACTTTTGTAAATAAAAAAATAACTAGAAGTTCATTTTAGGGCCAGTATCAAGTCCCTGGTAAACCCTATCATTTACATACAAATTTTGTGGTTCCTCTTTTCTCTGCCTCCAAATTATACTTGTATCAGACATAAGGTTTAGAAGTTCTTTCCTTCTGCATTAGTGTAACTTTGCTCTGCTCTTTGTAACATGTGTCATTGCTTTGGGGCTGAGTTTGGAATCCCCATAGAAGCTGAATATCTCCTGACCTTGGTATATTACTAACAACCACTTTCAGAAGCAAAGCAACGTTGTGTGTGTGTGTGCTCAGTCATGACACTCTTTGCGACTCCAGGAACTGTAGCCCCCCAGGTCCCTCTATTCATGGAATTTTCCAGACAAGAATACTGGAGTGGGTTGCCATTTCCTTCTCCAGGGGATCTTCCCAACCCAGGGATTGAACCCACACCTCTAGGATCTCCTGCCTTGGCAGGAGTCTTATTCCAATCAGGAAAAGTTATCCTGGCAACCAAATAACAGCAGAGGTTTTGGTTTTGGAAATTTTTTTTTAACCTCTGTTTTCTATAAATTTAATTTCCTTTTATAGAATTGGCCTGCCTCCCAAATGTTGACAGCCGCATGATTCAGTGAAGGCTGCTGACACTGACAAGCATATTGCTAAAATTGCTGGAAATCTTTGTTCTATTTCTCTCTTCAGAAGTTGAGATTTATCTGAATATTGGCATCCCACAGTTCCTATTGTTTCCTTGTTTTCGTTTGCAGATTACAACTGAAAGGGCTGGCAACACATCCCTGAAGGTGACATTTTAAAGAGAGGGAGTGTTTGTAATCCCTGCCAGAAAAGAAAGGCCCAGAGAACCACTAGAACCACGTTTCCTGATTTGTCCAGTAGGTTTTTGGACCACCCTATTGGCTGATCTTCCTAACATGATGCTATTTTGCCATGGTTTCCAGGGAGTTATTTTCCTGAAATGATTGTGCTTATTTGACTTATAGGAAAAGAAGTCTAAATTTTCTTTTGGGAAGTGACTCCTGGTCCCTTAAGTCCTTTGAATAAAACCCTAATTTGAATTGAAAAGGAAAAAAAAAAAGTACAAGAAAACACACGGAGAAGCTAAATTGTTTTTTATTTGCTCTCTTGTACCTCATCTGTATCCGTGTTTGCTTCTGATTACTGATTTCCCAGTCATTGTCTGACTCTGATTACCCCATTAATCAACTAGTGTTCCTCCACTTCAATCCAAAAGTCCATTTTCTGGTTAAGAAGGGCAGGGTTGAACCTGGTAAAGGAGCCTAAACCTTGGACACAGCTAGAAACATGACTCAGAATGCAAGCCCTTTTTCAGGGGGATTGATAATTGCTTCTTTGTGAAGCTCGGCATATTTACTGCATTCTGCCTTCCCGCCCAGCCGTCAGTTCTGGCAGCTCTCAAAGCAAGTAAAGCAGAGGATTGGTGAGAGTGCCAAAAGCAGATCCCCACTGAACACACCTCTTCTCTGCTCAATTCTTTGTAGGGTCTTAAAAGGATAATCTTTAAAAATTGTGACACTATGCCTTACACCCATAACTTATATAATGTTGTACATCAACTATACTTCAATTAAAAATAGAGTAAGGGACTTACCTGGTAGTCCAATGGTGAAGACTCCGGGCTCCCAATGCAGGGGGCACAGGGCGCAGGTTCAATCCCTGGTCAGGGAATCAGAACCTGCATGCTACAACTGAAAGACCCCACATGAAGCGGATAAATGGCACAGCCAAATATTTAAGCAAATAAAGTTATTTTTTTAAAAAAAGAGAGAGAGAAAGTAAACAGTCTCAGCCAGATAAACACACCACTGTCTGTCACCTCAGGCTGTACATATGCATGGCTCTAAGTTTTGCAGGGACCCTGTTATTAAATGACATGGACACAAAACTCATGGATACAGATGTTATGTGACTCACCAATATCCCTGTTTATACAAATCATTTCTTAACATTTCTTAAAATTTAACAGTGAAGAAACATTACACATTGAAGTTGGTCTTCACTAACACCTCATGCCCATCAGCAACCAGCTATTTCTTCCAAGTGCCTCTGACATCACTAGGAGTGACTTTTTCTGAAAGGACACAGCAGCTTGAGGACAAAGAATCATGTATCTCAAAATAACAGAGAAACTTGAGGAACTAGCCTTGACTTCTCCCAAGCTATAAAGGCTCTGCACCCCCAACCCCTTCCTCTGAAACAGGAACCTGGAGATCTTTCTTTGTTCTGAGAAGGGGAGCTCATTAGGAATCTTCCTCGTTTCCCTTAAGAACAAGTCAATTAAGGAAATCGGAGGGGAAAAGGAATGGCAGCAGGAGAGGAAAGAGATGAAATATGCTGCAGTTTTAGTGTATACACTCTTTTAGAAAGCTCTTCTTTTATTTCCCTCCCTTCCCTAATATTTAAGATGTCATTCACTTAACCACTCTGAGTCATCATTTTGATCTGATACTAAACTCTGCCTATATTCAAGAGGATGCTAAGAAGGAATTCATAGCAAATAACTATGCATTTTTAGATAGAATCCGTCCTTCTTCTCATTCCCGAAGACATACACATACAGGTTTTTGTTTTGTTTTTGTTTTTTATTGAGCCATCCATTAGTTTTAGCAAAACCTCAGAGAATAAAAAATATACTGGCAGGACTCCACACACCACCTCCAAATGCTATAACAGCACAATTATAATTGGTGAGTGAGTTGGCCATCCATGAACAGAGGTTGAAAGCAAACTTCAAAGGGCCAGGATTTTAGAGATTAGGATTTCAGTGTATCTTGTTTTCAATGACTTAACAGGCAGAGTATGTGAGCGAGGATATAAGAAATGAAGCAGGAAAACACAATGAAAAGGAAACAATAAGAGTGGTAAAAACATGCTAAAAATGGGAAATTAAACATATTTTTTAAATTAATAACAACCTTAACAGAAAAGGGAAAAGTAATTTGGCCTTCAAGGACAAAACAGAGGATGGAGGAGGAAGTGGTTAAATTAGCCCAGAGGGGGAAAAAAAAAGCCCGATGGAACCAAAATAATATGGAGATCTCCACCGTTAGCAGTTTTGCTGGCTGAAATCTGTGAGTTCTTTTCATTTCCTGACTTGTGCTGCCCTCTTTACAAACACCAAGCGCAAAATAAGCAGTCAGCAGACCATTAGTCAGCACTTCCAACAGAACTGCAGCAACGATTCGTCATCTCTGAAAAGGAGTTCCCCATTCTTCCCTTCAAAGCACAGTTACGCCTTGTTATACACGGGAGATTGGCTCCAGGACTTCCCCACAGATACCAAAATCCACAGATGCTCAAGTGCCTTAAAGAAAATGGTGTCGTATTTGCATATAACCAATCCACATTCTCCACTATACTTTACATCATCTCTGAATTACTTACAGTACCAGACACAATGTAAATACTATGTAGTTGTACATACAAGGTAAATCCTATGTGAATGAATAGTCACCTGCTGCTGCTGCTAAATCACTTCCGTCGTGTCCCACTCTGTGCGACCCCATAGACGGCAACCCACCAGGCCCCTCCGTTCCGTTCCGTCGCTCAGTCGTGTCCGACTCTTTGCGACCCCGTGGACTGTAGCCTACTAGGCTTCTCCGTCCATGGGATTCTCCCGGCAAGAATACTGGAGTGGGTTACCGTTTCCTTCTCCAGGGGATCTTCCCGACCCAGGGATCAAACCCGGGTCTCCCGCATTGGAGCCAGACGCGTTAACCTCTGAGCCACCAGGGAAGCCCCAGGCTCCTCCAGTGTGTGGCAAATTCAAGTTTTGGTTTTTGGAACTTCCTGGAAATTTTTTTTTTCCTGGATATTTTCCTAGATATTTTCTATCTGTGGTTGACGCAGATCCCATGGATATGGAGGGCCAGCTGTAATGATTTTCAGGCTAGTTATCATAAGATAATTTTTGAGTTCCACTTCAGAGTTATTGTAGGATAATTCAATTTATATAAAATCTTCACCTAAAAGCCTAAATTTTTTTTCAGAGCAGTTTGCCTAGTGGAGTGGGTTTTGAGGCCATTGAAATCTGGGTTCAGGGTCTAGCTCTTCCAGTTATTGTTTCAGCAGTGTGTTTTTTTTTTTCCTTATTTCAATTTATTGAGTTGATTATTTGATAGTCTGCCTTGTCCAATAAATGAAGTTTCTTCAAGGGCAGAGATAATTTCTAATCATACTTTTCATTTATTTGTCATTTGTTTAATAGTAGTTAACAGAGTAAGTACTACATAATGTTTGACAAATGAATGGATGATCTATTAATTTTTTTTCACTTGATATTTGAGTTTTTAAAAATATTAACATGTTCATTATGTTCAATGCTACTATAGTATTATGTTCTGGCAGCAACGGATGGATGAGCAAAAGCTAATCCTTGCCTTCAAAGATTTATAATATGGTAAAGAAGAAATTTATACAATTAAATATCAAGCAAGCCAGACTGTAATACATGCTATAAAAGAGACTTAAGCAGCTCTCTATGAGAACACAGAGAAAATAAATCTGCCAAAATGTATGAAGCTTTAAAAAGGCAGAGATTATTTGAAATCTGCATGGAAGGTAGTTTTGGATAAAATGGAGAACTAGAGAAAGGATGGTTCTATTGTCTTGAACAAAAATGTTTTAACTTCTTTGAGCCTCACTTTCTTCCTGCACACAATGGGGATTCTTAAGATTAAATGAGGAAGCCAAATAAAAGGAGCTTTCTCACCTCTACTGAGTAAAAGACACTCGATAAATTATAGCAATGATTATCAGCACATTAAGGAATCAATGTTCACACACATAGACGGACAAAAGAGAAAGATCGGGAAGAAGAGCTGAAGGGAACGGGCTGTCAGTGTGGACACATGGACAAGAGGAAGGGTGTGCATTCCTGGAAGTGTGTCCAGCATGAGAGCAAAGAGAAAAGCACCAACAGCAAGAAGAGGGTCCAAGGGACTCTCAAGAGTCTTCTCCAGCACTACAGTTCAAAAGATTCAATTCTTCGGCGATCAGCTTTCTTCACAGACTGCAAGGAGATCCAACCAGTCCGTTCTAAAGGAGATCAATCCTGGGTGTTCATTGGAAGGACTGATGCTAAAGCTGAAACTCCAATACTTTGGCCACCTCATGGGATGAGTTGACTCACTGGAAAAGACTCTGATGCTGGGAAGGATTGGGGGCGGGAGGAGACGGGGACGACAGAGAATGAGATGGCTGGATGGCATCACCGACTCGATGGACATGAGTTTGAGTGAACTCCGGGAGTTGGTGATGGACAGGGAGGCCTGGCGTGCTGTGATTCATGGGGTCGCAAAGAGTCGGACACGACTGAGCGACTGAACTGAACTGAACTGAAGAAGAGGATAATGAAGACGAAGAAGAGAGACTCAGCTGGGTGGAGGAGAAGTGTGACTTAGAAGCATGTAATTTGCCACTGACTCCAAATCAATGTAGTGAGCGACCTTCGCAGGACCACCAGCATCTGGGTGCAGGCCAGTCACCGGAACCACAAAGCCAATAAACAGTGGGTTCCTTCACTGCCACAGTCATGAGTCTGTAACAAGGGTAAATTTTTCCATTTTTGAAGTGCTTTTCTCTTTTTATCTTACCGAGTAGAAATCTTTGCACTGGTCTGCCTGAAGTAATGTTGTGCCCAGAAGGAAGATTAGAACTTACTATACAAGGAGAACAAGACAAGGAGTCATGTTCTGTTTCTGTCATTCAAAAAAATAGGGTTATGCAAGCCTCTTAAAAAGAATTCACTCTACTCCTTTGTGAGGCCTGAGTAGTTTAACCACCAGGCATGGAGGTTTCAGATCATAGAGGTCTACCACAATAAGAAAAAAAAAAAAAAAAAGTAACCTGTTTGTCAGGTGAATGAAGTCAGGAAAGAAGATATCTGATCTTTGCTGATGTGGGGAGTTGCGGGAGGTAGCAAGGGAAGAGGAGAGAGGAGTGAAATGGCCAAAGTGGTCCTCATCTCCCCTTCCCCAGTTCTTTCGAGGTTGGCTCAGGCAGGGAAGACAAGGTTAGTTACTTCTGAAGGCTGAGCAGAGGTTACTCTTGAACAGACCCCCTACGACTCTGAATGAGACAGTCCTGCATGTGACAAGTCCCCAGATAAGCACAGGGACCCAGCCTGGCCCCATCCACGCAGTACAGCCAGACACAGAGATGTAAGTGTGGAAACCTCAAGCCCCTCTGCTCCTCAGAGGCAGGCAAAAGTCAGCAAGACTTCAAAGGGCCCTCAAGCAGCAGGGAAACTGAAATGAGAGCAGGTCAGCTAATGCTCACTCCAGACTTTGACCAGGCAGAGATCGACCACAGGTCACACCCACCCAAACTGGCCACAAACACCCACAGGGCCAGCAGCACCAAGTGGATGGGACAACAGCCTGGAGAGCCAGGGGGCAGGCAACTGGGCCTGAGGACATCGCCTCCTCCCACCACCTGAATATTGCAGGAGCCTCAGCCCATCCCCCTGCTCCAAGCTAGGGAGGAAGAGGTGATCTGTGAGCCTGGCCATTATCAGCCAAGGGGAGAAAATATCCAATATTGAATGGGACTACATTAAAAAAAGGTTATTTTAATTGAAGTATAGTTGATTTACAATGCTGTGCTATTTTCAAGTATACAGCAAAGTGACTCAATTATACATATACATACACATATATATTCTTTTTCAGATTCTTTTCTGAAATAATTATGGATTATTATAAGATATTGAGTATAGCTCTCTGTGATATTCAGTAGTTCTTTGTTGTTTATTTGTTTTATAGAATAGTAGTGTGTATATATTAACCTCCACCTCCTAATTTATCCCTCCCTCCTGCCCTTCCTTCCCCCTTTGATAACCTTGCTACTGCTAAATCACTTCAGTCGTGTCCAACTCTGTGTGACCCCATAGACGGAAGCCCACCAGGCTCCCCCTTCCCTGGGATTCTCCAGGCAAGAACACTGGAGTGGGTTGCCATTTCCTTCTCCAATGTGTGAAAGTGAAAAGTGAAAGTGAAGTCGCTCAGTCGTGTCCGACCCTTAGCAACCCCACGGACTGCAGCCTACCAGGCTCTTCCATCCGTGGGATTTTCCAGGCAAGAGTACTGGAGTGGCTTGCCATTGCCTTCTCCAAGTTGATAACCTTAAGTTTGTTTTTTATGTCTGTGAGTCTATTTCTATTTGTAAATATTTCTGTGTCATTTTTTTAGTTTCCACATACATGTGCTATCCTATGGTATTTGTCTTTCTCTATCTGACTTTCATCATCTCTAGGTGAATGGGACTATATTTTAACTTGGGTGTGTATTTACTGTTATTCTTCCCTCTGGTCAGGAGGTGAAAGCTTAGGAAGGAAGCCAAAACAGTATAGACAATAAAGGTCATTTTTCTGCACATCCAAGCTGCACTGTATGTTAAATTTTGCAATTCCGTCATACGTTCTTTGTTTGGCTTCCTGTGAAAGGCAATGTAAGCACAAAATGCATTTGTTGACTATTAGGACTTCCAAAGGAATGAATTCTTTCAAAGAATGATATTCACCGTAAGTGATTTCAAAGAATGACTCAGGAGGATCAAATGACTGACAAGGAAAGAGAGTGGAAAGGAAACTGTCTGTAGGTAATGATTTTGTCTATTTTCTCGATGTGTTGGCAGTGTCTGGAGCATAATAGTGAAAGTGAAAGTCATTCAGTCGTGTCCGACTAGTCTATGGAATTCTCCAGGCCAGAATACTGGAGTAGGTAGCTTTTCCCTTCTCCAGGGGATCTTTCCAACACAGGGATCGAACCCAGGTCTCCAGCATTGCAGGCAGATTCTTTACCAGCTGAGCCACAAGGGAAGCCGTAAGTGCCCCATGAAGATGTTAAATGAATGAAGAAATAAACAAAAATTGACTAGTACTTATTTTGTGTCAGACATTATAAACATGATTCTATTTAATTTTCACCATAGCCTTTTGAAGTTGTCATTATCGTCAAGATTTGATAGATAAAGGACTTCAGACAGGTTGAATAACTTCTCCAGGGTCACACACCTGTGTGTGGTGTGGACAGAATTCAAGCACAGGTCAAACTGACTACTGTGACTTCTCAATGTATTTCCTCCTGTAGAAGGAAATCTCTTCATATAGAAGAAATTTCAATGACATTTCCACCCCCTTTTTTATATTACAAGGAAGATCCTGGTGTTCTTTTCCATGACCAGATGGCTGTGACCACTGCAAAAATAATCCCTACCTACCACAAAAATGATCCTTCTGCTAAGAATGTAACACCAATTTTGTGGCAGTTGCTGTGTCTAAACTGAAATGTTAATAATTACCTGGAAAAAAAAAATCACAGGAAAGGAGAAGAGGCTGTGTGTGAAAACAAAATGCAATCCCAGAAAAATGAAAGGAAAAGGGAAATTATAACAGAAATCAAAGATTTAACTAAAATAGCATCTTTGAATGTCAAAAGAACTCTTGAGCTTTGTGTAATCAAAATAAAGAACAAAATAGACCAAACTGCATAAAATAAGTCCTTTCTTGGGTTTCCAGTGACGTTACAAACCACAGAAGACTCCACCATTTTTTAAATTACAGCATGAGGTTTTACCCTCTGGTGGGTTCTTTGGTCAAGCACTAACGTCTACATTAACATTTGATACACCCATCTGCTTTGATCTGAGATTCCCTCTAAGTTCAACAGACTTTCATTCGCAGTGCTGCAGAAGCAAAATCATTGTCATTTCAGAGACTTGCACTCCACTTACCCCAGTTGCAAAAATTAGCAAGTGCCAATAGCCGAAGGGTCTAAAGAAAACCTGGTGGGATCTAAAAGAAATAAAGCTGGATGTATAAAACCGGAAATACAATCAGCAACACACATATTTCACTTTCAGTCATGGGTCTTGCTAAAAAGACTATGATTTCCAAATATTTAGTAGTATAAGGGAAAGAGAAATGATGAGGAACCAGGAGCAGGTCACTAATCTCTAAAATAAGACCCTTGGACATGAATCTCTAAGGTCCCTTCTAATTCAACAGATCTTTGATTATGAGTCTGGGAAGCCTGAAGAAGTTCTCTTCGCTTCTCTCGGTAATGGAAAAGCATAGCCCACCTTCTTGGAGATTGTGTGTGTGTGCACATTCTCAGTCACTTGGTCATGTCCAACTCTTTGTGATCCTATGAACTATAGCCCACCAGGCTCCCCTGTCTATGGGTTTTTCCAGGCAAGAATACTGGAGTGGGCTACCATGTCTTCCTCCAGGGGATCTTCCCAACCCAGTGATGGAACCCACATCTCCTGTGTCTCTTACATTGGCAGGCTGATTCTTGACCACTGAGCCACCTCATTAGCTTAAGATTCTTCATCCTAAGGGAACAGGTAGTGGATAGGATTGTTGTTCATAGGATTATTGTGTGTAGCAAGCACAAAAATGGGAAAGTCAGACTTGCTCATACACTTTCTAAAGCTTTCAAATTTTAAAGTAATTTTGGAAAGGGAAGATAGAGAAAGCCAACATTTGGAAAGTACTGTAGCATCCAATGCCCATGACTGATGCTGTCATTATGCTACTACTTTGTACGAGATGGCAATTTTTTTGAAAGGTTGAGACACTAGTGTTTCAGTATCCATCATCACCACACAGTCTGAGAGCTGGAACCTCTCATCCAGATATGTGGTAGCCTACAATGATCACACACACCTCCCTAACACAAAGTCCCAGAACCTGATCTAGCCAGTTTCCTAACTCCACAAGAGTTTTCACATCCCAGGAAACTGCTTCACTGTGAGACTGATTGAGCACCAATTGTGGATCTCAAGTGACAGCTCAGTTATTTCTATTTAAATCAAATGACAAACAGGCGCCTTTAGGTCATCTGTGAATACTATCATGTGAAGTTTGGCCTGTATGAGATTATTCTGAAATTGAATCAGCTACCAGCATTTAAAACTCAGACTACACGTCAGAATCCCTACGTCCATCTCCCATAGGAAGATCTGAAAACACTGGGTTCCTATTCTCAGCTGGCAACATAGGACTGGAGGAGGTAAGGACTCCTCACCGAGATGGACTTTTTTCTCAAGTTGGTCTCAGTCCTACCTGACTTGTTTCACTCCAGTAGTCCTCTGCCTGTTTCCCAGAGGCATTTGAGAGCCACCACTGACTCGAAGATCTAAATAGACTAGAAAACCTTCTGTAGGCCACTCAGCAGCCAGGATGCAATGGCCTCAGGATCTAAGTGGCTACCCTAGCACCTAATCATGAAGCTGGTCTATCAAGACCCCTGTGCAAGGGACTCCTGGAAGCCAAATAATGGAAGGATGCTGGCAAGCTTAGTGCTGGCAAACAGGTTACTGGTCTTTACAGCAATGACAAGGAATGAAGACCAAGCTAGAAGCACTGATTCATTATTGAAATGGTTTTTCAACTGCCCTGCTCCGCCATTCATGGTATATAAAATGTCTTTTTGTAAGATATCAAGTTAATTAGCCAAACGGCATATGGAGTTCAGTTCAGTTCAGTCACTCAGTCGTGCCCAACTCTTTGGGACCCCATGGGCTGCATCACACCAGGCTTCCCTGTCCCTCACCAATTTTCCGAGACTACTCAAACTCTTGTCCTTTGAGTCAGTGATGCCATCCAAGCTTCTCATCCTCTGTTGATCCCTTCTCTTCCCACCCTCAGTTTTTCCCAGCATCAAGGTCTTTTCAAATGAGTCAGTTCTTCACATAAAATGTTGGAATTTCAGATTCAGCATCAGTCCTTCCAATGACTGGTTGGATCTCCTTGCAGTCCAAGGGACTCCCAAGAGTATTCTCCAGCACCACAGTTCAAAAGTGTCAATTCTTCAATGCTCAGCTTTCTTTATAGTCCAACTCTCACATCCATACATGACTACTGGAAAAATCAGAGTTTTGACTAGATGGACTTTTGTTGGCAAAGTAATGTCTCTGCTTTTTAATATGCTGTCTAGGTTGGTCATAGCTTTTCTTTCCGGAAGTAAGTGTCTTTTAATTTCATAGCTATAGTCACCATCTGCAGTGATTTTGGAGCCCCCAAAAATAAAGTCTCTTGCTGTATTCATTGTTTCCCCATCTATTTCCCATGAAGTGATGGGACCAGATGCCATGACCTTAGTTTTCTAATGTTCAGTTTTAAGCCAACTTTCTCACTCTCCTCTTTCACTATCATCAAGAGACTCTTTAGTACTTCTTCATCTTCTGCCATAATTGGGATGTCATCTGCATATCTGAGGTTACTGATATTTCTCCCAGCAATCTTCATAACACTCTGTGCTTCATCCAGCCTGGCATTTTGCATGCTGTACTCTGCATATAAGTTAAGCAAGCAAGGTGACAATAAACAGCCTTGATGTACTCCTTTCCCTGTTTGGATCCAGTCTTTTGTTCCATGTCCAGTTATAACTGTGTCTTCTTGACCTGCATACAGATTTCTCAGGAGGTAGGTCAAGTGGTCTGGTATTCCCATCTCTTTAAGAATTTTCAATAGTAATATAGTCAATTTGGCATAGTCAATAAAGCAGAAGTAGATGTTTTTCTGGAACTTCCTTGCTTTTTCAATGATCCAACAGATGTTGGCAATTTGATCCCTGGTTCCTCTGCCTTTTCTACATCCAACTTGAACATCTGGAACTTGGTGCACGTACTGTTGAAGCTGGGCTTGGAGAATTTTGAGCACTACTTTGCTAGCGTGTGAGATGACTGCAATTGTGCAGCAGTTTGAGCATTTTTTGGCATTGCCTTTCTTTGGGATTGGAATGAAAACTGACATTTTCCAGTCCTGTGGCCCACTGCTGAGTTTTCCAAATTTGCTGGCATATTGAGTGTAGCACTTTCACAGCGTCATCTTTTAGGATTTGAAATAGAACAACTGGAATTCCATCACCTCCACTAGCTTTGTTCATAGTGATGCTTCCTAAGGTCCACTTGACTTCATTCAAGGATGTCTGGCTCTAGGTGAGTGATCACACCATCATGGTTATCTGAGTCATGAAGATCTATTTTTGTATAGTTCTTCTGTGTGTTCTTGCCACTTCTTCTTAACACCTTCTGCTTCTGTTATTTCCATAACATTTCTGTTCTTCATTGTGCCCATCTTTGCACAAAATGTTCCCTTGGTATCTATGTTCTTGAAGAGATCTCTAGACTTTCCCATTCTTTTGTTTTCCTCTATTTCTCTGTATTGATCACTGAAGAAGACTTTCTTATCTCTCCTTGCTATTCGTTGGAACTCTGCATTCAAATGGGTATATCTTTCCTTTTCTCTTTTGCCGTTCACTTCTCTTCTTTACTCAGCTATTTGTAAGGCCTCCTCAGACAGCCATTTTGCTTTTTTGCATTTTGTTTTCTTGGGAATGGTCTTGATCACTACCTCCTGTACAATGTCACAAATCTCCATCCATAATTTTTCAGGCACTCTGTCTATCAGATCTAATCCCTTGAATCTATTTCTCACTTCCACTGTATAATCATAAAGAATTTGATTTAGGTCACGCCTGAATGGTCTAGTGGTTTTCCCTACTTTTTTCAATTTAAGTCTGAATTTGGCAATAAGGAGTTCATGATCTGAGCCACAGTCAGCTCGTGGTCTTGTTTTTGCTGACTGTATAGAGATTCTCCATCTTTGGCTGCAAAGAATAAAATCAATCTGATTTCGGTGTTGACTATCTGGTGATATCCATGTGCAGAGTCTTCTCTTGTGTTGTGGGAAGAGGGTGTTTACTATGACCAGTGTGTTCTCTTGGCAAAACTCTATTAGCCTTGGCCCTGCTTCATTCTGTACTCCAAGGCCAAATTTACCTGTTACTCCAGGTATCTCTTGACTTCCTACTTTTGTATTCCAGTCCCCTATAATGAAAAGGATATATTTTTTGGCTGTTAGTTCTAGAAGGGCTTGTAGGTCTTCATAGAACCATTCAACTTCAGCTTCTTCAGCATTACTGATTGGGGTATTGACTTGGATTACTGTGTATATTGAATGGTTTGCCTTGGAAACGAACAGAGATCATTCTGTCACTTTTGAGGTTGCATCCAAGTACTGCATTTCAGAGTCTTGTTGGCTATGCCATTTCTTCTAAGGGATTCTTGCTCACAGTAGTAGATATAATGGTCATCTGAGTTAAATTCACCCATTCCAGTCCATTTTAGTTCGCTGATTCTTAAAATGTTGATGTTCACTCTTGCCATCTCCTGTTTGATCACTTCCAGTTTACCTTGATTCATGGACCTAACATTCCAGGTTCCTATGTGATAGTGCTCTTTACTGGATTGGACTTTACTTCCATCACCAGTCACATCCACAACTGGGTGTTGCTTTTGCTTTGGCTCTGTCTCTTCATTCTTTCTGGAGTTATTTCTTCACTGATCTCCAGTAGCATATTGGGCACCTACCGACCTGGGGAGTTCATCTTTCAGTGTTCTATCTTTCTGCTTTTTCATACTGTTCATAGGGTTCTCAAGGCAAGAATACTGAAGTGGTTTGCCATTCCCTTCTCCAGTGGACCACGTTTTGTCAGAATTCTCCTCCGTTACCTGTCTGTCTTAGGAGGCCCTACATGACATGGCTCATTGAAATAGACAAGGCTGTGGTCCATGTGACCAGTTTGATTAGTTTCCTGTGATTGTGATTTTCATTCTGTTGGCCCGCTGATAGATAAGGATAAGAAACTTTTGGAAGCTTCCTGACTGGAGAGAATGATTGAGGGGGGAAATTGGGTCTCGTTCTGATGGGCAGGGCTGTGCTCAGTAAATCTTTAATCCATTTTTCTGTTGGTGGGCTGGACTGAGTTCCCTCCCTGTTGTTTGACCTGAGGCCAAAGTATGGTGGAGGTAATGAAGATAATGGTGACCTCCTTCAAAAGGTCCCATTCATGCACTGCTGCACTGAGTGCCCCCAACCCTGCAGCATATGGAGACTTTTCAACAATGTAAAGGAATATTTCACCCTACTTAAGGAATTCAAATAGAGCTTCACAAAACGAAATGCTTTCTAGATCCTACAATTCTCTTCCATAAAGATAAGCCCAATTCCACGGAGAATACTGAAATCACAAAGATCCTGATCTTAGCAAAGTTTAACAGACAGATCTTCACATTCCCCAAACCCATACTTGACTCATTTCGGTGGAATTAGGTTTGTTTCTCTGTAGCACTATTTCTCAGTGTGACGGTCATCAGCCTGAATGCCAGCCCTGGAATCAGGTCTTGCTTGTGGGAATGGGCTCTAGTACACTTAAACTTTTATGTTAGTAGGATACATCCCATTAAAGAACTTATGGTTTGTTATCTTTTTCCTAACTTGCCCAAGGCCTCTTCAATCTCTTTTCAGATTAAGTGAGAAGCAGAACTGTTTTGAGTGGCTACTAATGCTTCCTAGTGAAAGTCATGAGGTATGAATAGTGGTCATGGAAAATGTTATTCAAGTAGGCAGCCACCAATCCCAGGGATATCCTCTTGGTTCAAAAAATACAGGAAACAAAGTTGCACCCTCAATTTATACCCCTCCTTAAGTTTTCCGGAAAAAGAACTCAGCAAGGGAAATGTCGCTGCCAACTTTTATTTGCTTTAGGTTACAACCCTTTGAACTAAGGGTTAAAGCTATGGACGTCCTCTAAATTACAGAAAAGTTCATGGAATGACATACAAAGAGTGAAGCTTATAACGCAGAGAATCTATAGAAATCCCTGATATCTTAGACTTCTTTTGTATGAAATACAAATTGTTCTTTTTCCCTCAGATATATTTATATGGAAATAGGGAGGAAGTTAAAGCGCTTTCAACAATATGTTCTGATTGCTACTGCTAAGTCACTTCAGTCATGTCCGACTCTGTGCGACCCAATAGACGGCAGCCCACCAGGCTCCCCCATCCCTGGGATTCTCCAGGCAAGAACACTGGAGTGGGTTGCCGTTTCCTTCTCCAATGTGTGAAAGTGAAAAGTGAAAGTGAAGTCGCTCAGTCATGTCTGACTTGTAGCGACCCCATAGACTGCAGTCTACCAGGCTCCTCCGTCAATGGGATTTTCTAGGCAAGAGTACTGGAGTGGCTTGCCATTGCCTTCTCCGATGTTCTGATTACTTTGTTCCAAATGGAAGTTTCCTGCTAGTTTCTAGTGCATTCTTAATTGATAATGAAATACAAAATCTAAAATGAACTTACTGTGGTAACACTGTCACACGATTCTGTATGAGTCAAAATTCTGCTAATCACCTAATAATTCCACCCGCAATGCCAGACTCAACCGTGACATGACGCAGGGCAGTTGCAGTGGCCTGAAAACTGTCCTCACCAGGGAAGGAATCGACATTCAGTTATTTAGTGGTTTTTCAGTGAAATTCATCTCTTGTGTACTTTGTTGTTGTTGTTTTTTTTCAGTGTTTAATTTCTCCTAATTCTCCATAGGTTTATTCTGTTAAGCAATATTATGTATAAATACTTATTTAAGACTCTGATAAAATCATATAACAAGTCCAAAATGCCACCTTTCTATGAATCAGAGAAGTCTATTTTAAAGCACAAAGAAGAGTAAATGTCCATTCCTTAATTTAAAATCACTTCAGGTTTCCAGTGTTGAACATTGTGTTAACACATTTGTTCATTTATTCTAACTTTTTTTCTTTAGGGAGGAGCTAGTTAATTTATTCCTTTTTTTTTTTTTTTTTTGAGAAGACAAATGAAAGATTAAACAGTATTTTTTCCCTTTACTGGAAATCTGATGTGTACTTAGGCAACCAAAATCCCATACTGCTAGGAATTAGTTGCTGTGTGGGTTAGTTAGGTATTAGTACATACTTCAAATTTACACTCTAGTGTCTTCACTAGTATTTATTCTAGACTTTGTGAGAATATCCAACACTGACCTGTTTACAAATCTACTAGAAAGCCTGATGAATATAAAAAGATACCAAATAAACAACCCCAGAAATCTAAATCTGCTTTTCTTCCAGGTTCCATGGCATAACTCCTGTCCTGCAGAGCACATTTAAGGGAAGGATAGTATAATCCAAACATCTCTCTCTCTTTTTTTCCCCAGACATCTATTTTACTTTTCCTCTGATAACAAGTCCAGTAACTAAACTGCCTGTATTGAATTTTCTAGAAAGTGAAAAAAGAATGGAAATCTATTTGACACAAATAACCTACCAATATTTAAATTACTTCAACCCATTTCAATTTTGGCTACTTAGTATCACAATTCAAAAATAGCTGATTATGCAAAAAACACTGTATAAGCATAAGTTTAAAAAGTAAAACCTGATAAAATGAATATATAAAATAAGATCATGTATATAAAATTGCTTTTCAAACTTTGCTGTTATAGGAGTCATTTTGTTCATTTAAATTAGGAGGTCCTTGGGGTTCAGTTCAGTTCAGTTCAGTCGCTCACTCGTGTCCGACTCTCTGCAACCCCATGAATCATAGCACGCCAAGCCTCCCTGTCCATCACCAACTCCCGGAGTTCACTCAAACTCATGTCTATTGAGTCAGTGATGCCATCCAGCCATCTCATTCTCTGCCATACCCTTTTCCTCCTGCCCCCAATCCTTCCCAGCATCAGTCTTTTCCAGTGAGTCAACTCTTTGCATGAGGTGGCCAAAGTATTGGAGTTTCAGCTTTAGCATCAGTCCTTCCAATGAACATCCAGGATTGATCTCCTTGAGAATGGACTGGTTGGATCTCCTTGCAGCCCAAGGGACTCTCAAGAGTCTTCTCCAGCACCACAGATCAAAAGCATCAATTCTTCGGCGATCAGCTTTCTTCACAGTCCAACTCTCACATCCATACATGACCACGGGAAAAACCATAGCCTTGACTAGATGGACTTTTGTTGGCAAAGTAATGTATCTGCTTTTTAATATACTATCTAGGTTGGTCATAACTTTCCTTCCAAGGAGTAAGCGTCGTTTAATTTCATGGATGCAATCAGCATCCGCAGTGATTTTGGAGCCCAAAAAAATAAAGTCTGACACTGTCTTCTAAATCCCTTGTAATTTTGCAACTCCTACTATAGTGCTTATAATAATATAATAATTTAGTTGGGGACAGTATTGACAGAAAATACTCAGATAACTGAAGTAAAGGATTTTATACATTGAATCATCTAGGTAATCCTTTAATACCCTAAATTCGCACTACACGTGTGAATGGGGAATATGAAAATCTGTGTTTTTCTAAACGCTGCCCTAACCAGCATCTAGACAAGGAAGAGAAACCAAGAAGTATTTCTGCAGGTGGCCACTGAAGCTAACTGAAGCAGAACAGCATGTGAGACTTAACCACTATTTCTGGTGCCGCAAAAATCTGCAGAAGCTGAGTGAGTGAAGAATCTTGAGGCATATGATAGTGAATACCTTTCAAGTGATTTAGCACCACTTTTCTCTTATTTTAGAACATTTTTACTGGTGACTTAAATTTGTTTTTCTCTGAAGTGTCTAGACAGGCACAAAAGAAACCCTGAAATTAAAAAGATGCTTTCCTTTGTACAAAAGACTGACACCACCAGTCCTGCCACCAGTAAATAGTCCTTTGAGGGGTAGATCCGGTCATGGTGAGTAGCATCTGAGCTCCTGGCAGGTGCAGTGGGATTGGTATGTAATATTGGGATGTGGAGTCCTTGAGAGCTAGCCCCAGCTCCCTGGCATCAGCAGTCGTCGAAACAATCAACACACAAAAGACCTACTTAGGGTTCTTTCTCTAGTCCTTGAGGGGATCTGTGATTGTTCATTTCAGGCGAATTTGCTCGCGATATTGATAATTAAGGATGTGCATCATGTTTCCTCTGGAGTTATGCATTTTTCTCTCTTTTGCATCCAGGTTAAATAAACACGCCACCTATGACTTATTCAAATGGAGACTTCATTTGCCCATTTCACCCAAGTGCCTCCACCCAACATAGGTCACAGCAGGGCTCTAGAAAAAAAGCACAAAGTGAAGTGAGATAGAAACTAAAATAATGTTGAATGCTTTGATTTCACATGGGACCTAGAACAATTTGAAAAATTGAATACAAGGGATGTAATGTACAGCATGATGAATATAATTAACACTGCTGTATGTTATATAAGAAAGTTGTTAGGAAAGCTGTTAAGGAAGTCCTAAGATTTCTCACCATAAGTAATTTTTTTCTGTCTTTAATTTTATATCTACATGAAATGATGAATGTTCGCTAAACTTACTGCGATACTTATTTCATGATATATGTAAGTCAAATCATTATGTTCTACACCTTCAATTTATAATGCTACGTCAAATATATCTCAGAAAAACTGGAATTAAAAATTGAATACCAATACTGATATTTACAACAGAATCCAATAACGTAAAGGACTTCTCTCTAGTCGGAATCTAAAAGTTAATTCCCCATTTTTTAGTTTTATTTAGAGATGTTGGTGAAATAAAAGATAAAGACCAAATTTGCCAACATTGATCATATTTATTAAATTAAATTATTTAACACTACTTGAAAACTGAATACATTCAGGGAAGTATACAACATTGGAAAACTCTTGGAAAGAAGAACTGTTTCTTGCTTGTATCAGCTGTATCTCTTCTCCCAAAGAGAAGGAACCACTGAAGCACTATAGTTGGAGGAATGGCTCCTGTAAGCTCTATGAAGGAAGGGATCTTGTTCATCATTCGCCTGGTCCCCGTGGAACACAGCCTAGGGTAGGCATTCTTGTTGAAGGTATGGGTGCATGGGTGGGTGCACCCATCAAGAAGGGTGGGACCAGGAAGCAGAAACCCCATCAGTGCTTCCTCTAGGGTTGTTCTTTCTGCCCTGGTTTCAAAAAAAGCAGCAGAAAAGTGAGCAAAAATAGGATTAGAGCTCTAGGGAAGTAGATGAGCAACACTTACCTTCCCCACTCCAGTCAGCACTGGACACTGCCCCTTCTTCCCTGTTCCCATTCTTCCTTGTGTCAGATCAGCCTGGCCCAGGAGCACTGCAGGGCCTGAAGCAGCATCTGCCCAGCTACTCCCAGAGCGGGTGAAGGAAAGAGTCCTTAGACAGCACTGAGCACAGGAGAACAAGCTAATTAGCCACAACAAGCTTATAAAGCCCTCAAAAGCATAAGCTTAGTGGATAAACAACTGGGTCCTATCCTTCAGCATCTCCTGGAGCTTGCTTAAATTCATATCCATTGAGTCAGTGATGCCATCCAACCATCTCATCCTCTGTTGTCCCCTCTCCTCCTGCTTTCAATCTTTCCTAGCGTCAGGGCCTTGTCCAATGAGTCAACTCTTTGCATAAGGTGACCAAAGCATTCGAGCTTCAGCTTGAGCATCAGTCCTTCCAATGAATATTCAGGGTTGATTTCCTTTAAATCAACTATGCTTTAATAATTCAAACATGTCTATATATATATAGAGAGAGGGAGAGACAGCATGATATTATCTATTTCTTTTGTGTCTCTGCCTACTACCAATACTTCTCACAATGCAGATCTTGCACCCAAGACAAGTGTTATGTGACTATCTTTTACAGGTTTGGTCAGGTGGTTTGGCACACTCCAGTTAGTCTGTCACCACTACTAACCTGTTTCAGAATCCTTGCCTTTGTGTAAAAGTCCATTCTTTCATTAGGTGGTTTACAATGCACCATATACACCTAAGACTGAAATCTGTTAATGAACTTTCATTGTGAGAGTTTCAGTTATAACCCTAGACTCTTTCAAAACACAGAAATTCTTCAGAGATCACAAATACCAATACCAGGCCAAATTCTCATCCTATAGAAGGAAAGAGAGTATCATCAGGTCACGGTTACTTAGCATTTTAATGTTTGGGTTCTGGGGCCTTGGAGGATACTAAAAAAGCATGTGTTCCTTCTGTGGAACATTTTGGGACTTTTGTCACATCTACTGAACTCTTTGAAAACTTGCTCCTTAATTTCACAGAGAAAGTGCCAGCTGCATAGCCCTCATACTCAAAAGTAGTTTACCAAGGTGACTCTTTTTATAATTCCACAGATCTTAAGAATATGGTTGGATAAGTTTAGACAAATGCATACACCAAGTAACCAACACCTTAAAAAGTTAATAAAGAGAACATTGCTAACAACCTAGAAAGTGTCCTCATGTTCCTTTTGAGTTTGTCCTCCTCCCCCAACCAGCCACTGTTCTGATGACTTCAATCTCCATTGATTAGCTTTGTCTGTTCTTAAATTTCACATAAATTCAGTCATGCAGCATGTTCTCTTTTGTGGCTGGCTTCTTTTGCTCAGTGTAGTGGTTTTGAGATTTGCACAGACTGTTGCAAATAGCAGTAATAGTTCTTTTCTTAATTGCTGAATAATATTCCTTTCTGTGAATTTATCACGATGTATTTATCCATCATTAATTAATACAGAAGCTGGTTGGGCACATGCCAGCGGTTCAATAAAATAAATGCAGCAATGCCTGTTCTTTCAAATTTGCAGTTTATACTTGGCTTTTGCTAATGATTATACCCAGAGTTAAATCTGATTTGTAAATCCTTCAATCCTCAAAGTGAGTATGGAAAAAAACCAGGAATCCCTTGAGAGTCTGAAGAATCTGAGCAGAAAGCAGGAGGCGTAAGAGATAGGCGGTATTAGGACAGATATCTTTAACATGAACCAAGTTTGCTCCAGGTCCTGGCTCTTGTCAAAGATTGTGAAAAGACTGAATTAAATACAGGTATAACCCTAACCATCTCTCAGTGTTATCTTCCTCTTATCTTTCCTAGCTCTTTGACCACTGGTTAAAAATTCTTTTTCTCTGCAGACAATCTAAAGACTTTCAGTTATTCAAGAAAGCCATGCTTGCTTGAGTAGTCTGTAGTTTCAGTTAGAACTGCAATGAAGGCAATGGTGTATACCAAAAATGTATTTTGAGTCCTGTTCCTTGTGACCAAGCACACATCAAAAAAAGCAGGAAGGAAGGCTGGAGGAAATTACACAATTTATTATGATTTCTCATCATCAAGAGCTCACTGTGTCCACAGGGAAAGAATAATAGTTCCTATAAAGGTTCCTTTTGGTTATTTGTGATTCCTCCCTCAAGATTTTTACAATCTATTTTGAGAAAGCATAGACAAACCTAGTTTGATCTCATGTGCTGGGAAACGAATGAGATCAATTTGTTTGATCTAATTAGTTAGATGTCCACAGAAAACACTTTTCCAGGAGAGAATGGAGCAACCAGTATAAAAAATAAAAAGAATAATTGAACACTATACTGAGATTATAGAGACTCACTATTGCAAATCCTATGCTTTTGGGTAAATAATAGTTCCTAATCAGAGATTAATGTTTTTAAACCAGTGACTACTTACAAGATCAAATCCTTAATAGATTTGTAGGTAGAGTATTTTTTAAATGTGTTATTCAAATATTATCCTTTGTTTCTCAGTTGAAAAAGGAATTGCTAATATTTAGAATTACTTGAATTTCAAGTTCTCACTTTGTATGATTTCCCCAACAGGGTTTGTAATCTTTCTGAAGGTATTATTTCAGAGTGGTATTTCCCACAAAGAGCTACATTTGTAGTTGCCTAGAAAACCTAACAGATCTCAGTGGGATATGGAGGCATGCAGAGTCAAAATCATGCAAAACCTGTGAAGCGAAGTGAAGTCGCTCAGTCGTGTCCAACTCTTTGCGACCCCACGGACTATAGCTTACCAGGTTCCTCCATCCATGGGATTTTCCAGGCAAGAAAACTGGACTAGGTTAAAAGCACCAGGAAAAGTATTGCACTGGATGTATTTTTAACATATACCATGTACCAAGGGGAAATTAATCCAATTTGAAAATAAAAACTGTTAAAATCTTTAGAATTCTTTTTACATTAGGGGAAAAAAAAGACCCCATAATCACAACTGTAGTGTTGATATTATTACAATAGAATATAATATCTAATTAGCATAAACGCAAAACTATCCTTGTACACTTTTGAATTTATAACATCACTAAATCAACTTTTTTACAGAATTAAATTTTTATACTTATTAAGAGACTATAAAGGAAGAACAAGTGTTGGCTTTTGTAAGATTTTTATTTGAATATTCTGTAAAATTATAATCACACTTAAAGTTGTGAGGAAGAAAGCATTATTTGATGTCATTTTGTAATTTTCCTGAATATTTATGAAGTGAAGTGAAGTTGCTCAGTCATGTCCGACTCTTTGCAACCCCAAGGACTGGAACCTACCCGGCTCCTCCATCCACGGGATTCTTCAGGCAGGAATACTGGAGTGGGTTGCCATTTCTTTCTCCAGGAGATCTTCCCTGGAATATTTATGAGCCATAAAGTATTGTTCTGGTTGTCTGTTTTCCTCTTCTTAAAAACTCTACATGTTTTTTTTTTTAATCAAAATTTTATGGAGTTTATTTTAGTGTAAACATATAGGTACTGAGAGTTCCTTTTTTCTTTCTTTTTCTTTCATCAATTCTCAAAATATACTGAATTAAAATCAGATATTTCTGGTTGAGATGCAGCCAAGAATTCCTTCATTTTAGCCATTGCTCTTAGCTAGAACTAGGGATCTGACCCACATCTACCAGGAAAACCACAGTCCATTACTACCCAGTTGTCTTGGAATGAACTGCACTGTCTGGAATTTCCAGGAAGAAAGCACATTAAATCACTGAGTAATGTGCTCACAGGTGGGCAAGCGCAACTGGGCTCCCTGTCACTAATGAGCTCCCCCACTCCACCTCAACTTCCCCACATCGTTTGAGTCACTGCTGTGCTTATAAAGATAAGTCCAAGGGTACAACCACTTTATCTTCCATAGAAACCCACAATGGACACGGTTTTCCATTATGTTTGATTCTGTACTGAAAGGTCTGGGAAGTGAGTGTAACATGAACTCATTCCTTCCGCTTCAGCAGACAGATGGATAGAGACATTCCAGTTTGTTTCCAGTCTTTTGTCTTCGGAGCATTTTTGGCATTTCCCTCAGGAAACTGGAGGTTGTGACCTAAGGTTTCCTTAGTGAACACGCTTCTGTTTCCCACAGTTAACCTTACCCAGAAATGACATCTACTCTATTAGGTGAGGTTTTATCTTCATGTCCCAACTGTGTCCTGTGCATATTCAATGACACTTGAAAGCACAAATTCTGAAAGCTAACAATAGCACTGAAGAGACAAACATGCCAAAATACTTTGATATAATCCCCAATGAAGATGACAGTAATATCAAAACAAGAATTAAAAATTCTGTGAGGCTTGCCATTTTATAGTTGGAGAAATTAATGACTATGGATGGTAAAGCTTTCAGACAGTATGAATCAAAATTTTTCAGATAAAAAGTGTATACTATTCAGCCAAGAGTCTACAACTTGTTACCTTATCGCTATTGAGTAGTTTTATATTGTTCAGCTGGTAGACTGGGAGAAGCCAAGACAATCTTCTGAAAGAAATAAGTAATTTAACAGAATCTCCCACAGCCATCCTGCCACCTCCCAAGTATGCTGGTGGCAAGCCAAGAATGTAAACTTCTGTGGATGGGTGTAAACTGGCCCAAGTGTCATAATTTAACTTAGATTTACAATGACATTGTTGTACATCATTTATTTTAAAAACCCATGTTTTTAGACAGATTTATTACATTATTGCTTCTGTTTTCTGTTTTTCGGCCAAGAGGCATGTGGGATCTTAGCTTCCTGACCAAGGATCGAACCCACACTCCCTGAATTGGAAGGCAAGTTTTAACCACTGGACCACCGATACTTAATTTAGTTTGGCTTGAATGTCATTTAACTCAAACAATTACATTTACTTGTCAATGTGGTATTTAGAGGTTGGTGGTTTTCATCTCATTCTTTACTACTCTTCAGTGTTAATTTATTGAAGTTTCTCTTCCTGAAAAAGAGTGGTTTCTAAACAAACCACACTTTTTTTTTTCCACTCTCTAGTTTATCAAGATAAAATCCCATGAAGAATAACAGAAATTTGCCTTTAACTTTAATTCTAAAGAGGCACATAGTCAAATAGAATGTCTTACTAATTATTTTTTAAAAATGCTCTTCACCAAAGAATCTTTAAAAAATCAGTTTATTAATGTTTAAAAGTTGATAAAGCTATGTGCAAAACGATCCACATTGTCAGAAACCTATTAAATACTATTTTTAAAAAAAGACATTTCTTGATTTAATTGCACTGGAAACCATACTAAACAGACACCAATATATTTTTATTCTTTGTGACATTTACACACATCTTCAATTAACTATTTAATGTACTGAAAAACTTGTCATGTTCCCTATCAGTTAAAGTAATGCTTTAAGGGCACAAGAGGATGGTATTTTCTGAAGAAATACACATTCAATGGTGTTAACACAGGTTAGGAAAATCCAATAAAATGCTGAAACAAATACATTCAAAGATTACAAAAAGTACTTTTAACACAAGAAAATACAGCCATCCTGTTGGTTGAAATGATTTCCACAACACTCTGAAAGAAACATCAACAAAAGTGCCAACGATAGATGTTGTATTGTTAGACAAACTCGTTAAAAAAAAAAAAAAACTCTCTTGGTTTACAAAGTCACCCCCCAACCCCGAGTCAGTTTTCACCTTCTTTTGCTTGTTTGTTTCTCCTATGACACTAAGGATACTGGCTGATGTCATTTGAATAAATTGGACTTCCTTATGCAGATTTCAGCCACAATGGATATGATACTGCAACACATTTCATTGCAAAGGTTTTTTATTTTTTTTTATTTTTTAAAGTGACTGAAATTAAATTCAAAAACACTCATCCAGCTTACGTGGAAACTTTGGCCTCAGCAAGTAAAATTGCTTTCCTGTTCCAAACCATCTCCACCACAGTCTACCTGCTGGATGCAGCCTACCTGCTACACATGCTCAAGAAATGGACCATGCCACACCCCCAGCTCTGAATGCCAGGTAGTTAAAATATAAAGTAAAGGTATTCTGAGGAGGGGTGTGAAGGGGAAGGGAGGGTGGGATACCTAGCATAGTAGGTATGTAGAGCAAACCTAGCGAAGCAGAAGTGCACACACTCACTTGCGTTGGAAACTAAAGTGAAAGAAAACATCTCCTCAAAGCTCCCGTCAGAGATGCTTTTACACAGGGACATTAGTCTTTGAGGAGGGGCCAAACGAACCCTTCAGGAGCTTGACAATGCTAGACCTTTGGCTCAGTGCAAAATCAAAGCTCCGGCAAGGGGAGGAAATAGATTCCAGGCGAGGACCTGATCTCCACCCTTCCCAGTGCATTGTTCACAGGAACTCAGTCTACCCACCAACATCAGGCACTACCGGACTGTCCTGTGCTCCTTCTCCCTCCCTCTGGCTTCGGACAGCTCCTCCCTGGCAGCAGTAGAGGCACAGAGAGTTGGTTGGTTTTTATTTTTTCTCCCCAAACACTGGGGTGGTGGGTGACAATGCAAGAACACTCCCCATGGGTCGGCAGTTTTCCCTTTTAGGAAGAAGAGTTGACGTTTCCAGAAGACATAATGGTCTCTGGGTTTTCCCCGTCGTCCTTCTGGGGGTGGGAGGAGTTGTCTGACTTACTGCGGCTGAATTCCATGCCCGCGATGATGGGTCGTGTGAATTTACCCGCGGAGTCTCTGCTGGGGCACTTGCAGCAGGACATGATCCGGACGAAGGCCCGACGCATCTCCTTGTTTGACAAAGTGTAAATGATGGGGTTGGTGCCGGAGTTGAGCACAGCCAACACCAGGAAGTACTCCGTTCTGAAGAGGATGTCACAGGTCTTCACCTTGCAGCCCACGTCGAGCAGAAGCAGGATGAAGAGTGGCGCCCAGCAGGCGATGAAGACACCCAGGACAATAATCACGGTCTTGAGCAGTGCCAGCGACTTCTCAGAGCTGCGGCTGGCCTTGGAAATGTTCTTGCGGAAGGTCAGACGGCGGCTGCGAGTCCTGACCAAGGAGTAGATCCTGCAGTACAGGATGACAATGGAGAGCAGGAGCAGAGTGAAGACAGTGGTGCAGAAGAGAATATAGTGCTTGTGGTAGAGCGGCAGCACTGTAGAACAGCTGGGCAGTGTGCTGATGCAGTTCCAGCCCATGATAGGCAGGCCCCCCAGGATGAGGGAGATGACCCAGCAGGCACTGATGAGCAGGAAGGAGCGGAACCTGTTGCTCCCATTGTGGAGTTTCATCTTCAGCATGGTGATGTAGCGCTCAATGGCGATGGCCAGGAGGCTGAACACGGAGGCCGAGAGGGCCACAAACATACTCCCTTCCCGCAGAAACCACTGGGCGGGGGTTAGCTTGTAGGTGGTGGCCCCAGACAAGAGCAGGTTGGCTGTGTAGGCCACTCCAGCCAACAGGTCTGAGAGGGCCAGATTGCCGATAAAATAGTACATGGGTCGGTGGAACTTCTTGGTTTTCCAGATAGTCAGCAAAACAAAGATGTTCTCTAGGATGATAAAGCAGCAGATGAGAATGAACACCACTGAGATCAGTTTAACGCCATTGTCCTTGTCCGCGCTGATCTTCAGTTTTCCCGTGTAGTTATAATGCCGGACGATGATGTCGTAGTTGACATAGTCGGAGAAAGGGCTGTGGAGGGCCTTGACCAGAGGGATACGGGTGGACCCCATGATGCGCACGGTCCCCAGGCACCCGGGGCGGCGCTTCTCCGGATGAACGCTAGAGGGCGCGGCGGAGCGAGCCTTCACAGGCAGCCGGGGTGGTTCAAGGAGAGAGATCCAGGCTTTTTTGTGAAGGTTTTCTTTGGCTGGAGAGGGCCTCGGAAACCACAGCCTTAAACAAATCACAAAGAGCAGAGAGTCAGGGAAAAAGCCACAGCACACTGGTGTAATTCATTCTAGTGAAGGCATTGCTCCAGTTTTCTTGTTGTTGATTTGTTTTAAGGAAACTTGGGGAAAGCGCAGGGGGAAGGATTTTTTCTAAAACATCAAACTCTCATTTCTTGGGGGAAAAAAAGAAGAAAGGTGAGAGAGAGAAAGAAAGGAAAAAAAAAATTTACCCAAACTGAAAACTCCGACTCGACGACAAGATGAAAACGTACACTCAAATGGAAATGGGAAAACTGGAGGTGTGAGCCCATTTAATTCCATTCCTGCCTCCTCAACACACACACCCCTCCACCTCTCCCAACGCTGTCCCCACCCCCACCAGGTTTCCAGCTCTAGTCGAAAGACTAAACCTTCACCGGCTTCGCGGCGGGCTCACCACTAACTCCTGGTCGCACCTTCGAAGAGACCAAACCACCAATGTGAGACGCATACCTCGGTGCTCCGGCACTACCCAGCTAAAACCACCTCCTAATTGCCATGCAAGAAGTTAGATTTGCACGAAAATCACTTGACAGCGCAAGTCACTTTTTAGGCTCTATTAATAATCTCTAGGAGCAGGTGTGCTTAGGGTCCGAAGGCGCAGCACAGTGTGGGCAGCCAAGCCCGCCCTGGCCTTGCGGTAAACAGGAAAGCTTTAGCGCCTCCGTGAAGCAACTGCCTTTTCATTCTTCTTCTTCTTTTTTTTTTTTTCCGCGCAAGTCAGTGCAAGAAACTATAAAAGTACTCAGTAAAAATCATTCATAAGCTATTGCAATAAATCCCAGAAGTTTCGTACACCCATTGATTACAAAAGGAGTATTTTTTAGTTACTGTGGATATAGCCCAAACACGCATACAAAAAAGAGAAATTAAATTACAAATGCTAAAAATACACACCACTGCATTTCAAATTCCGAATGCAAAATTACTCTCCAGAAATTCATACAAACAGAAGTCTGGCTGTTCGTTGCTAAGCCAGTTTGATTTACAGCCCTCCCCCAATACTTTGCCTCGTCTCAGAGAACTACAAAGTGTGGAGGGGATGATACACTGCACGTGTGAGCAGAAGTCTGCCCGTAAGTTGTTTAAATGTTTCAGGGTAACATTCAGGGTAGCAAGTGCGATGAAAGTGGAATTCTCAAGACTACAGCAATTCCCCGGACAGCAGAGGCTGCTCGGCGCCCAGTAGCTCCGCGTTTCCCCCATCTAATTCCACACCCAGCTCGCTCGCAGGGCAAGTTTAAGCCCTTACCTCATCTCCCGCAGTCTTTGTCTATAGGATTTCCCAAAATAAGCGCCTTTCCTCCCACTCCGCAGACCCACCGCAGCTTCCTCTATCCCCTAACCCCAGATGGTTCTACAAGGAGAACTTAACCCTTTTCCAAACTTTTTAGTGAGCCCAGAACAATCCGATCCGGTTGGGCGCCTGAGTAGCCCAGAGATGCTTGTTCTCAGCACCCAGAGATGGATGGTTTAAAAGTGTTTGCTTTGCTTCTCTCCGGTTTGAAAATTTTGTTTCTGCCTCTGAAGACCCGCGGCCGCGATGCTCCCCCGCGCTCCCGGGTCCGCGCCTGCCCGGCGCTCGCTCCCTACCTGGCTCAGGCGGGACGCAGCTGCGTTCGCGGAGCTCCGGGTCTGCAGTGCGCGCTCGGCATCTTGCTGCTGCCCGGGACTGACTGCGTCGAGCTCTCAATTTACTCGAGTCGGGGTCCCCTCCCTCCGCAGCCGCACACTCCAATGGCCAACGCTCTTGCCGTGGCCGGGCAGACCGGTCAGCTGAAGTCGCCGAGCGCCCCGCTGAGGCTGAGCGGCTTCTTTAGGAAGAGATGACGAGGCGTGAGCGCCTCAAACCCCCCTGCACCGCCGCTCGCGCCTGGGGGCCGCCGGATCTGTGCAGCTGAGACTCTCTGTCCAGGAAAGATCTGCGGCAGAAACACACAGACAAAAAGGAACCCCTCCTCCCCCAGGGAACCAAAAAAAGAAGGGGGGAAATAAAAGAAAGGGGGCGGAGCCTGGTGCCCCCTGGACTCTAAATGTATAAATCACGGCCCTCGCCCTGCGATCCGCCGCTCCCTGGCAGTGGAGACCGTTCTCCCCAGCCTTAGAAAAGAAGGGAGGTGACGCTCTTTTGGAAACTTCTCTCAAGAAGTCTTAGGAGCCAGAGGACGGCCTGGCGAATCTAGTGCGCCTTTCTGGTCCCCTAACCCCGCAGCCCGTGGGGGATCGGAGTCCGAAGATTGTGGCCGGGCGCTCCGGGCCCCCGCCCCGACCCCAGGCGCTTCTGCGGAGGCAGGGGAAACCAGCTCCGCGACCCCGCAAGTCCCGGCCGTGTTCCCGGGGACGAGATGCTGGGAAGGGGCTGCCCGAAGGATGGAGGAGACATGCGGCCCGGGTAGAAGAATGGCCTGGGAGGTTCCTCCACTTCAGCTCACCTCCCTCCCTCACCCTCATCCTTCTGGGGCCTCGAAACTTGCGGTCTGAGGGGCAGAAAGTGGCTTTCGCGGTGCGCAAAGTGAAATAAATGGGCCAGCTCGGGGCGAGGTGTTGTGTGGGGGTTCCCCTCACTCAACTGGGCGCAAAATCAGGCCCTGTGTCCCAGATTCTAGCCAGTGGTGAGGTCTGTGAGGAGGTGGGCAGCTGCCGAGGCCCGAGAGTCTAAACAGCTTGGGCAGCTCAGGAGTTTCCAAAGAGGAAGGGCTGCCCGGCGCGGACCGGCCCAGGACCGGCAGCTGCCCAGCCTGGGGCCGGCACCCTTGTCTGTCTTTCTAGTGCGGAGGCCCCAGCCTCAGTGCTCGCAACTCGCCCACTGTTTCCTTTCGCTTGCATGCTGCTTCAGAACGTGAGACTGAGAGTCGGCCTTGGTCAGCTCCGCCTAAGGGGTAAACTGAGGGCCCTTCTGCCCTGCCCTTCTGCTTCTAGCTTTGTAAGACGGTTTCCACCCAGTCTCTGGTCTCACTGGCTTCCCATCCAGGCAGATGTGAACGCAAAACTTCTCCGTTGTGCAGTTTCAATTAACACAGTACAGACACACCCTGTACCTGAATGACTCAGAAGGAGGCTGAATGAATAAACAACAACTCCTGGCTTCTGGGATCTTATGACTTTGCAGATGAAAAAAAAAAAAAAAATCAAATGACAGTTAGTATACAGTTGCCCCAAAAGCTCTCATCAACAGCCTTGGGCCCAGCACACACCCTCAAACTCAATGACAGTTAATTCCTAAGACATAGAAACCAAGATAACGGTACTCTAGAATAAACTCTGATTGGATTTGAGGATGTATTTCTCTTAAAAGGGATGATATATTGAGTCTGCTCAGCGCAACATGATGTGTGGACTTGTCAAACTTCACCCCATCCACTAATTTATGAGTTCTTTAAAGGGAAAAGAATTAAAGTAAATGGTACATCCAAACTATATCAGGCATGTGTTAGATAATCTAATTTAACACTACTGCTCTGTGAAGCAAATGTTGTTGGTCATTTTGTTGATGAAGGAAATGTCAGACAGCCTAAACCACTGTATTTTCCAGCCAACGAGTCACTGACCTAGGTTTGAAAACTCAAATACTACAAATGCCATGTCAAATGCCTTCAGTAAACAGTTAAGGGGTTCTGTATGGATACAACTGTCTGACAATCAAAGTCCTTTAAAACCGCTTATTTCCTGACTATCAAGCTTCACACATATTAACACATTTTATCCTTACCTTACCTTTACTTACCATGATCCTACACAAGTTAGGTACTATTTTTGTTTGTTTGTTTTTGTTTGGATTTGGGTTTTTTGTGTGTGGGGGGAGGGTGGGAGGGGACTGTGCCATGCTGGATGTGGGATCTTAATTGCCAACCAGGGATGGAACTCGAGCCCCCTGCATTGGAAGCACTGTCTTAACCACTGGACCATAGGAAAGTTCCAGGTTAGGTACTATTAAAATCCTAATTTTACAGATGAGGAAACTGAGTCCCAAACAAATTAGGCAATTTGGTTAGCGTGGGCGTTGACCATAGACAAGCTGCTGATTTCTTAACCGCTAGTCCAAACCACCACAATAAACCTCAACCATGTCAAAGAATTATGTGGGGGAAGTCAGTCCTTTTTTCGTGAATACTGTTGGAGGACAATATTCAATACTGATTCAATATTTAGAAGAGCTCAAATACTTTGCAGATGATTACTTAGCAATATTCATCCTTAGTGCACAGCTATGAGATATAAAATGTAGGTGAGGACTCAGGTAAAATTAGAAAGCAGTCACAGTGATTTGCAGCAATGGTTTCCCTGCCAGTTTGGTTCCCACATATGTCTCTTCCCATCACTCTCATGAGAGGCCCCAAGAACTGCACCCTCAAGCTATCTCCTGGCTATTAGCCCAGCTCCCTTTCAACTGTTGCCTGGAAGATAAGCCCAGTATTCTTACCTTCTTCGCTGTACACTGAGCTTACCATCTAATGCCCATCACATTGAGGTGTATCCATTCCAGACTTCTTATTTCAAAGCAGCTTTGCTGTTCTTTATGCATGCTTTGGGAGACCTGGGTTCAATCCCTGGGTTGGGAAGATCCCCTGGAGTAGGGCATGGCAGTCCACTCCAGTATTCTTGCCTGGAGAATCCCCATAGACAGAGGAGCCTGGTGGGCTACAGTGCATGGGGTTGAAAAGAGTCGGACGTGACTGAACGACTAAGCACATGCATGCTTTCATGTCTCTCTTTAAGGGTTGCCAGATAAAATAGCATGCAATATTTGAGACATATATTGGAACAATTATGTCATTTTAATCTGAAATTCAGATTTCACTGAGTGAGTGGTATTTTTATTTGCTGAATCTGGCAACCCTACTCTCTTTCCTGAAGGCTCCAGCCATTTTCCAACTTCACTCTTCCCCCTAGTCGCCTACAAAGATCCAACCCCTTCTCTATTCATTTGGTCATAGGAGGATAACTAAACTCTTACTTCATGGAGAAAAAGAGTATCAGACTTATAAATTCTAGCTTAATAACAATTTCACCCACACTTACCTCCTTTCCACAACTCTACTCCTGCCTGTATCACCATGCTGCTTTCCCCAAATTTTCTAAGGTAAAATCCTGCATAGGCCATCAGTATGTGTGTATTTAGTTGTGTGCAACTCTTTTTGGTCCCATGGATTATCGTCTGCCAGGCTCCTATGTCTATGGAATTTTCCAGGCAAGAATACTGGAGTGGATTGCCATTTTCTACTCCAAGGGATATTCCCAATCCAGGGATTGAACCTGCATCTCATGTGTCTCCTGCTTTGGAAGGCAGATTCTTTACCAATGATGCCACCTGGGAGGCCCAACTTTCTAAAACTTGGATAAATTATTCTTTCTCTCTTCTGTACTTTTAATTATTGCCCTCTGATGACTCTTCACTCAACTTACCTTAATATTCATGTGTTTCCTCTACTCAAAACTTACTGTCTTCCCTTCATACTAGGTCCCAGTATGGGACCTCTCCTCTGTTTGCCAACATTAAGAACTTATAATGGAATATGTCTGCACTTTGGAACCAGACAGACTTGCGTTCAGCCTTAATTCTGCCAGTTCCTAGCTGTGTGACTTTGGGCAAATTCCTTTAACTTCCTGGAGCCTTGGTTTTCTCATCTCTAAAATGGTGTAATGGTATTTCTTTCAGGAGTGTGAGGATTAAAGAGCTTAATGTGTGTAAAGAGTATTACAGCAAATGTTTCACCCTCCCACCACCTCTATCTCTCTAAGATTCATTGCTTTCGTTACCTCACTTTCCATCTTTCCATTCACTTTCCTTTTTGATTGTAAAATAAAATTATTTTAATAAAATTAATACATGCACATGCTTTTAAAAAAAATTAGAAAACTCATAGGGAAGAGCATTAGTCCTCCTCCATGACCCTCTAATCTTTCCAACCACTTTAGAATCTTATTGATCTTTCTTCTAGTGGCTATATGAGCTCTCTAAGTCCACTATTTTATACCTCCACTTCTTGATTATCAATTTTATACAGTATCTATAGGGTTTCTGCTATGTTGAAGGAATATGAACTTCCTTACCCTTAAGAAATGTTCTTGTGCTATAAGCTTTCTAAATACTTGCATGCCTGCAATTTAAAAAATTCTACTTTTACACTTGACTAATATTTTGGCTGAATACAGAACAAGAAATTGTAAGTAATTTTCCCTGAGAGTTTTGAAAGCATGAATTTCTTTTAATTTCTAGTACTACTGGTAAAACGTCTAAAGCCATTCTTATCAAAACCTCACATGACTACATTTTGTCTTCTTTGGTTGTTTTTAGAATTTCCTCTTTCTCCCTAGTGTTCCAGAATTATACAACAATATACTTTGATTTTCCAAGTGTTTTCTAAGAAGTCATCTAAAATTATTTTTTGGATAACTTTATTTTCTCTATTCTCTCTTTCTAGAACTTCCACTCTTCAGATTATGGCCTGTTTGGACTGATCTTTTAATTTCCTCATATTTAAACCTCAGTACTTTGGCCACCTGATGCGAAGAGCCAGCTCATTGAAAAAGAACCTGATGCTGAGAAAGAATGAGGGAAGGAGGAGAAGCGGGCAACAGAGGATGAGATGGTTGGATGGCATCACTGACTCAATGGACATGAATCTGAGCAAACTCCAGGAGACAGCGAAGGACAGGGAAGCCTGGAGTGCTGCAGTCCATGGGGTTGCAAAGAGTCAGACAAGACCAAGTGACTAAACAACAACATTTTCTATTTTTTTTTAACATGTTTGCCTTGTTTTCTAATTTCTGGGAGTTTCCTTAACTTAACCTTTTAACTCTTCAGTTAACATTTCCCTTGCTTTTATTAGGCCTTTAATTCTAAATGCTCTCTTTTTCTGAGTATTTCAGTTTTATATAACCCTGTGCTATTGATGGCATTTTTCCTATTTTCTTTATTTCTCATTTTCCTGTTTGTTTTGGTCTCAGCCCTTTGTGTCAGAGGCTTTTCCCACTGTCAGGTAATCTCTGGCTATCTATTCATATTTCAGACAGAGTCCCTGAAAGCTAATTTAAACTCTTTGTGGGGAGCTTGTTAATGGAAAGATGCTGGGTGATCAGGCTGTGTTCTTTTGTTGGAGGATCCCAAATGTAAGCACCTGGAGATCTCTATTCCTAAGCTGGCCAATTTCACCAGAGGGGAATTCCAAAATCTCTTGTTTGCTTTCTAGCATTTTCCCAAGTGAATCAAGGAAGAGCAGGAGAGAGAAGTAGGGGGACTCTTAGTACTCAGTATTTAGATTTGAACTGAATCACAATAGTGGGGATCCCCACACACATACTCTTAGCTCTGCCACATGTTCTTCTGATTTAGGCTCCAGGAAACTTGCAGTCATCTGCTGAAATGGGGGTATTGGTACTTGTCCTGTCATACAAGTTGGAAATGGTGGGCTGGAGATATGGCTGCTAATTTTAACTTGATTTAAAAAGTAATTTTATTTAAAAACCTAAAAGGAAAATGAATGAGAAGTAAGAGGTTGAAAGCAATGAGTCTAGCAAGGCTAGAGAAAGGCGGGTGGGAGGTGATATATAGAGCATCTTTTCTCTAATAGATGTTTCACACTCACTCCTCTTATTTTCAGATCATCATTTACACCAATTTTCAGAAATACTTATAGTTCCCATGTCCTCACATTATTTGAGTATCTGTAGTAGTAATTGGGGCTTCCCAGGTGGCGCTAGTGGTAAAGAACCTGACTTCAAATGCAGATGTAAGAGACCTGTTCAATCCTTGGGTTGGGAAGATCCCCTGGAGGAGGGCATGGCAACCCACTCCAGTATTCTTGCCTGGAGAATCCCATGGACAGAGGAGCCTGGTGGGCTACAGTCCATGGGTTCACAAAGAGTCTGCCATGACTGAAGTTACTTAGCATGTATGTACCCACGTGGTGATTCAACTTGCCTCTAGAATTGCCCTGCTTCCAGCACAAGGTTCAACTTTCTCTAGTCTGACAAGCCATTTACACATATTAATTTGTTTTCCAAAATTTAATTGGTATTGTCAGAGGCAATTAACCTTGAAGCTAACATAGCTCAAACTTTCCTGTCCTGCTTCCAAGGTCCTGCTTCCTTGGAAGGAGTCCTGGCAATATGACCACATGGTTGTATAAATACGAAAAGTAAGCCATTTTACCCATGGCTAAGTTTCTTGTTTCTTTCCATTAGGAAGTCTCATCTGTTTCATTTCCTGATGTGTAGGGGTGCTTTTGGAGTTACTGTAGGCATTTTTGGGATCTGGCTGAGGGGAAGTTGAACTGCATTTAGTTTGAGTAAAGGATGGGGGTCTACATTTAGATTGAATGTAGAAGAATATGTGAGTGAAATCGGGTCTTCTGGGAAGATCATTTCCAACTTGATGGCTAGTGGTAAAGAACACACCTGCCAATGCCCAATGCTGGAGACAAAAGAGATGTGGGTTCGATATGTGGGTTGGGAAGACCCCTGGAGGAGGGCATGGCAACCCACTCCAGTATACTTGCCTGGAGAATCCCCTGGACAGAGGAGTCTGGTGGGCTACAGTCCATAGGGTCGCAGAGTCGGACACAAGCAAAGTGACTTAGCAGGCATGCATTTGAGTGAGATCACAGTTCCCTCCAAGTTATTACTAGCTACCCAAGTGTAGAACTGATTTTCAGAATTTCTACTGCCCTCCATGGCTACTCATTCTGTCATGATATAAAATGCAAGGCCAGTGTCACATGACTCTAAGCTAGAAGCTAGTCTGGGGAAATACTTTCCAAGATTTCATGTGTCACATGTAACTGGAGCATTTGATTCTAACTGATCCCTCATGAAAACAGAAGTTCTCTTCTTTCCAGAATATACTTGATGCCTCAGTATATGTAATTATTAAACACATCATATACTTTTTTCTGCTTTTGATGGAGTTCACCCAAAAATGATTGATCGGAATTTGTGTATATGTCCAGTGTTTGTAAGGTATAAATAACTATTGCAATTTGGAAATAAGTTTAGGACTATTTCAATAAAAATATGTGAGAAATTACAGACTCCTCACTTAGGCATATATAAAAGATACTTTATTCTGTCACTTATACATTTATTTATTGAAAGATTGAGAGAAAATTCATATTAAAATTTAATTAATTAAAATTCAGTCATGTATGGATGTGAGAGTTGGACTGTGAAGAAAGCTGATTGCCGAAAAATTGATGCTTTTGAACTGTGGTGCTGGAGAAGACTCTTGAGAGTCCCTTGGACTGCAAGGAGATCCAACTAGTCCATTCTAAAGGATATTAATCCTGGATGTTCACTGGAAGGACTGATGCTAAAGCTGAAACTGCAATACTTTGGCCACCTCATGCATCGAGTTGACTCACTGGAAAAGACTCTGATGCTGGGAGGGATTGGGGGCGGGAGGAGAAGGGGAGGACAGAGAATGAGATGGCTGGATGGCATCACCGACTCGATGGACATGAGTTTGAGTGAACTCCAGGAGTTGGTGATGGACAGGGAGGCCTGGCGTGCTGTGATTCATGGGGTCGCAAAGAGTCAGACACAAATGAGCGACTGAACTAAACTGAACTGAAACAAAAACAATAAAATGGGCAATTAAATAAACAAATTTTTCTGATGCTGAGAAAAAAGTGGTCTCAAAGAATTTTTCAGATCATACCAAGACCATAATATATTATTAAAAGGAAGATACATGTTTTGAATAGAAGCAATGAATATGTTTTCAGATTTTTGATAATCCATGTAATGAAGAGTAAATAATCATAAAAACTAGAGAAAGATAAGTTTCCTGCTGACTTGACACACAAAACAAATAACTTGGACAAAAATGTTATAAAGTTCAAGATATGTTACTGTGACATAAAGATACTAATAACAAATAAGTACATTTGCAAGTAGTCAAAACACAAGAAAACTTGAAATGTTTTAAAGTCCTACAGTTTATATATGAAAAAATAGGCAACTACTTTCCTAAATTTGGCAGCAGTCCTAAAAGCTTATATGACACTACCAATAGTAATGTCAAAGCTAAAAGAAGTTCTTCTAACTCATCAATTTAAAAACTTTCTTTGAGCAGTATGCTAGAGGGAAGACTAAATTACCTTTCTATTCTAATGACAGTTTTAACATTTTATCACACGAAGAGTAGATGGAAGGCAATATAGCCAAAGATGTAAAAAAAAAAAAAGTATCAAAAAATTCCTAAGGCAGTTAATAAAAACACTGCTATTTTTCTGATGTCATGATGTCTGCTGGCTTTTTAAAATTAGCAGTTTGTTGTGATGTCTTTTATTCTACTCATTTTCAAATCTGATTTTGTGCTCTTTTTGTCAATGAGGGCCTGCTATCTCCAGTTTTGTAAGCTCCAACCTTGCTCTTGTTTCTTCTTCCATTCTCTTTGTCCTAATAAGTTTATTTTACTGCATCTGGTAGGATTGAAAAAGGGAGAAAGCATGTACAAACCTTCATGCTTTTGACAGGAATTTCCATTCGTGATTTTCTTAGAAAGTAATTTTTATTTTAATCAAGATATGTATGTAGCTTTCAAATGAAGTATTTCTATAAAAGTTGTTAATTTAAGGACTTCCTTGGTGATCCAATAGTTAAGACATTGTGTTTCCACTTCAGGTGGTATTGGCTCAATCCCTGGTCCAGGAAGATCCTGCATGAGGTGTGGACCAGCCCTCCCCCCCACCCCAAAAAACAAAACAGAAACAGACCAAAAAAAAGTTATCAATGTATGAAATAATTCTCCCCCCTCCCCATTCTTTCTCCTCAGTGATGACTACTTTTACCTCTTTCACTTTTCCTTTGTATATTTGCATCCATGCCCTCCCCTGGTGGCGTCAGTGGTAAAGAATCCACCTGCCAATGCAGGAGACACAGGAGACAAGGATTCCACCTCTAGGTCTGGAAAATCCCCTGGAGAAGGAAATGACTACCCACTTCAGTATTCTTGCCTGGAAATCCTATGGACAGAGGAGCCTGGAGGGCTAGTCTATGGGACTGCAAAGAGTCAGACATGACTTAGCAACTAAATAACAAACAATTTGCTTCCATGTTTTCTAATAATGTACTCATGTTGATTTTTGGATTTTTTTCTATTTTAATAATTGTGTGTTGACTTTATCTTTTGAATATTAGGATTTAGCTCTCAAACACACTGCTCCCCCAACCCCCTTCCAGTTTCCTGTCTCCAAAACACAGATCAAATGTTAATTTTTATATTATTGCAACTATGCAAATTTTACTCACAGCTTAGTCATGTATGTTCTATGATATGTTTACTTTCAAGTATGCCTTTTGGGTTTCCCTAGGCTTGAATATTGTCATTTTCTTTGTTTAGTCTTTTATATGCTTATTACTAATTCGTTCCCTTACTCTCAGGGCTTTCAAACACCTGAGAAAAGGTAGCAGATTTGTGGGTACATCACTCCTGAGTCCTCTATTCTTCTCTCTAGCCTCAACTGCTGCATGGTTATTGTCCTGGGTTGTCCTCCACGTCTCTCCTATTTCGGGCCTCAATTCCTGGCTCTGCTTCATTCTTTATGCCTTCATATTGATGGAGAACAGCTGCCAGGAGTTTCCTGGTTAAAGGTAAATGGAAGATAAAATCCTTGAGAAGAATATACACAAATATTCTGTCTTAACTCTTTAGTCAGAGTTTGGCTGAGTATAAAATTCTGCGTCAAAAGCTGTTTTGTTTGATAATGTTTAAGGCACTGTTGCATCATCTTCTAGCATCCAGTGTTGTTGCTAAGAATTGTGATCCCATCGTCACTCCCTATCCTTTGTGTGTCTGCTGTGTTTATTCCTTTGTCCTGTTCCACCCCACAAAGCCTTCCCACAATGTAACAATTTATACCTCCCCACCAAGGGTGCAGTCTCTGTTGCCTCCAACTGAACCTGGTGGCCCCTTTTAACCAGAATGAGGTACACATGATGCTGAGTGACTCTTAAGGCTAGGTCATAAAAAGAATATGGCTTCCTCCTGGTGCTTTCTCTTTCTTGCTCTTAGAATCCACACCATATTGTAGACACTACATGGAAAGAGAAGAGAAATAGACAGAAGTGCCCAGGGTGCCATTTGTCCTTGTTAAGATTTTCAATTCAGTTCAGTTCAGTCGCTCAATCGTGTCGGACTCTCCACGACCCCATGAATCACAGCACGCCAGGTCTCCCTGTCCATCACCAACTCCCGGAGTTCACTCAAACTCATGTCCACAGAGTCGGTGATGCCATCCAGCCATCTCATTCTCTGTCGTCCCCTTCTCCTCCCGCCCCCAACCTTTCCCAGCATCACAGTCTTTTCCAGTGAGTCAACTCGTCGCATGAGGTGGCCAAAGTATTGCAGTTTCAGCTTTAGCATCAGTCCCTCCAATGAACATCCAGGATTGATCTCCTTCAGAATGGACTGGTTGGATCTCCTTGCAGTCCAAGAGACTCTCAAGAGTCTTCTCCAACACCACAGTTCAAAAGCATCGATTCTTTGGCGATCAGCCTTCTTCACAGTCCAACTCTCACATCCATACATGACCACAGGAAAAACCATTGCCTTGACTAGACGGACCTTGGTTGGCAAAGTAATGTCTCTGCTTTTTAAAATACTATCAAGGTTGGTCATAACTTTCCTTCCAAGGAGCAAGCGTCTTTTAATTTCATGGCTGCAATCAGCATCCGCAGTGATTTTGGAGCCCCCCAAAAAAAAAAGTCTGACACTGTTTCCACTGATTTTAGACACATACAAAAACCGTGAAGCACTGTGTGGATGAGTTGAGCTTGCTAAGTGGTGGACAGCCCTGGAAGATAACCTGGCTGAGCCATTTCACTGGGAGACCTTTGTCAGTAGCTTTAGGCTTTTTTCTCCTGGGGTACATATTTATCAAGAGGAAAAAGTCTTTCATCCTCTTTCCCAGAATACATAAACTTGGTTGCAGCATCCTAGAAAAACAGAGAGAGAATGGACCTGGGGTATCTCACTGTTCAGCAGAGGCTTTCACTTAATCCATCCATTTGTACTGTAGTGTTCCTTGATCAAGGTCATTCAGTAATAACAAGGATTTACTCTAGAGCAGAGGAAACTCTACTCCATAGTCTGATGACCTATATGAGCAAATGAGCTGAAAATGAATGAATACATGTATATGAATGACAATAACTTTGCTGTACACCTGAAACTAATGCAACATTATAAATCAACTATGCTTCAATAAAATACCCCACAGCTTCTGCCCCAAGAGTGAAGAGACAGTCATTCTGGTTATGCAGGGTTAGGGAAAGTCATGATGAGGCAATACGAGGTGATGAGGTGATAATAAATGCTTCTTTTTTTCTTTACATTTCTTTTCAGCTTTTAATTTTTTATATATTAGTTATTCATTTGCTAGTTGGTTTAGTCACTAAGTTGTGTGTGACTCTTTTGACCTCATGGACTGTAACCTGCCAGACTCCATTGTCCATGGGATTCTCTAGGCAAGAATACTGGAGTGAGTTGCCATTTCCTTCTCCAGGGGATCTTCCTGACCGAGGGATCGAACCAGGGTCTACATATATATATATACATATATAGTTGATTTATAAGAGTCTGGGAAATGTCAATTTTCATTCCAATCCCAAAGAAAGTCAATGCCAAAGAATGTTCAAACTACCGCACAATTGCACTCATCTCACATGATCAAAAAGTAATGTTCAAAATTCTCCACAGTACATGAACTGTGAACTTCCAGATGTTTAAGCTGGATTTAGAAAAGGCAGGGGAACCAGAAATCATATTGCCAACATCTGTTGAATCATCGAAAAAGCAAGAGAGTTCCAGAAAAACATCTACTCTGCTTTATTGGCTATGCCAAAGCCTTTGACTGTGTGGATCACAACAAATTGTGAAAAATTCATAAAGAGATGGGAATACCAGACTACCTGAACTGCCTTCTGAGAAATGTGTATGCAGGTCAAGAAGCAGCCGTTAGAACTGGACATGGAACAACAGATTGGTTCCAAATTGGGAAAGGAGTACATCAAGGCTGTATATTGTCATCCTGCTTATTTAACTTATATGCAGAGTACATCATGCAAAATGCCAGGCTGGATGAAACACAAGCTGGAATCAAGATTTCCAGGAGAAATATAAATAACCTTGGATACGCAGATGACACCACACTTACGGCAGAAAGTGAAGAACCAAAGAGCCTGTTGATGAAAGTGAAAGAGGAGAGTGAAAAAGTTGGCTTAAAACTCAACATTCAGAAAACTAAGATCGTGGCATCTGGTCCCATCACCTCATGGCAAATAGATGAGGAAACGATGGAAGCAGTGAGAGACTTTATTTCGGGGGGCTCCAGAATCACTGCAGATGGCGACTGCAGCCGTGAAATTAAAAGATGCTTGCTCCTTGGAAGAAAGCATGTTAAAAAGCAGAGACATTACTTTGCAAACAAAGGTCCATCTAGTCAAAGCTATGGTTTTCCCAGTAGTCATGTATGGATTTGAGAGTTGAGTGCCGAAGAATTGATGCTTTTGAACTGTGGTGTTTGAGAAGACTCTTGAGAATCCGTTAAACTGCAAGGAGATCCAACCAGTCCATCCTAAAGGAGATCAGTCCTGGATGTTCATTGGAAGGACTGATGTTGAAGCTGAAACTCCAATATTTTGATCACCTGATGTGAACCAACTCATTGTAAAAGACCCTGATGCTGGAAAAGATTGAAGGCAGGAGGAGAAAAGTCGACAGAGGATGAGACGGTTGGATGGCATCACCGACTTGATGGACATGAGTTTGAGCAAGCTCCAGGAGTCAGGTTGGTGATGAACAGGGGGGCCTGGCATGCTGCAGTCCATGGGGTTGCAAAGAGTGTTGGACACGACTAAGCAACTGAATTGAACTGAACAGCTTCCAAAGCAGAACTTTCTGTTTTCATCTTAACTATCAACCCCACTTTTGGAGATACCTAAAATCCCCAATTCTGGGTTTTTCTGGGATTCTATACCATAACTCAACTTCTTTTGGGGCTTCCCCTATAGCAGGCTTAGTTTTCAGTTTTCTTAATTGTACTAAGTAAATTAGTATCCATTCTCTGTTTTTCAGTTTCCAGAATTCTGTTATTGTCATCCCTTGTCGTTTCTTTCTCTTTATTTATGAGATTAAAAAAAAAAAATCCCTTTACTATAATGTCAGTGAAGTGTCAGGAGAGGAAGGAAGTGAAAGTGTTCAATTTACTACCTCTGAAGACAGGTCATTTTTGATTCGCTCTTAAATCCTAGCAGTAAGACCTCTGCTGCAGTCGTTCTCCTGAGCTTGCCCTTTCTAGGAACACAAGTGACTCTTAAACCAATAGAGACAAAGGCTTCTCAGGAATCCCCACTTACGGGAACTTACTATAATGTTTGGCACGGTTGACTCCCCCTCGTTGAAACTCTCTAGTTTTATAGCGCTGATCTCTCTCGTTCTCTTCTGACTCAGATTTCTCTTTCCCAGAACTCTTAACTGCCTTCTCTTTTTCTGTATTACCTTAAATAGTTCTGTGTGCTAAGTTGCTTCAGTCGTGTCCAACTTTGTGATCCCATGGACTGTAGCCCACCAGGCTCTTCTGTCCATGGGATCTTCCAGGCAAGAATACTGGAGCAGGTTGCTATTTCCTTCTCCGGGGGATCTTCCCGGCACAGGAATAAAAACTTTGGGCCTCTTATGTCTCCTGAATTGGCAGGCAGGTTCTTTACCACTAGTACCACCTGGAATATGCTTATCCCCCCAAATAGGAAATAATTATATAATCTGTATTATGTTCCAGGCACTGTACTAAATAAGCATTTTGTTCTATTAAACAACCCATTTTACAGATGGAGGAACTGAGGCAAAGAAAGATTGAGTAATGTGTCCAAAGTCCCAATTTTTCCCTACTGTGCCTATTGCCTCTTCATGTGTTATGTCCTTGGTCTACCATCTTATTCATTCATATTTTTGTTTTATTCTCATCTACTTCTAAGGCAGACTTGATCTATCACATGTAGACAAACCTGAACTGTAGGTTTCTAGTCTCCCTTTCTCCTAAGCTATAGATTCAAGTCTCAAATATTTTTTGGAAACCTCTTTTTGAACGGCTCATTCCCACCTCAACATAAAAATATCCAAGGTCCAACCATCTAATTTTCACCATTTTTTTTCAGAACAACTCAGCCTACTCTGTGTCATGCACATCAGTTAATAGCAAGCATTCATCTCATCAGACAAGCTAGAATATTGAGTCCATTCTAACTGTTCCCTTTCTCTCACCCTCTATGTGAAATTTATTGTGAAGACTGTTGTCTTCAAAAGTGAAAATGCTGATCATTCAAGTCATGTCTGACTCTTTGCAACCCCATGGACTATAACCTGCCAGGCTCCTCTGTCCAAGGAATTGGAATTCTCCAGGTAAGAATACTGGAGTGGGTTGCCATTTTCTTCTCCAGGGGATCTTCCCAGCCCAGGGACTGAACCCACCTCTCCCACATTGCAGGCAGTTTCTTTACTGTATGAGCCACCAGGGAAGACTATCGTCCTCTGATTGGGCATCTGAATTCATTTCTTCATCATCCTTCAAATGTCATTGTTTGATTCTCACCTCCTGTTTATAACACCTTCCTCCTAACTGGCTTCACTACCATCAGAATTGTTTTTCTAAATGCCTAAGATCTGTTTGTTCTCTGTATTGAGGGTGGACAGGTAGTCTCCATGGGAGGGAAGGGTTCCTTACATTACAAAAGGCTAACAGAGAATCCCTTAAAGAAACATCCCATGTCTATGTTTATAGGTCAATAAACGCATACCAGAAAAAGCTAAGAGCTGTGATGTTCCAAACCACTGATGATTAAGTACCAATCAGAAACTAAATTAAAGCAATTCTGGAGTCACAGAGATAAAAATAGATCTTCGTTTATTTATTTATTTTACTTTTTATTATTTATTTGGCTCCATCAGGGCTTAGCTGTGGCACGTGGGATCTAGTTTTCCCACCAGGACTCCAACCCAGATCCCCCACTTTGTGCACTGAAAGCATGAAGTCTGAGCCACTGGGCCACCAGGAAGTCCCTGGGCCTTCATTTATTTATTCAATAATTAGTAACTGAGCACCTACTGGAAACAAGCAGACATCCTTCTAGGAACTGGCACTGCAGCCTTGAGAAAGATGGATAAGTTCCCTGGTACCATGGAGTTTATATTCCTATGCTGAAAACTAATAGCAAAGAAATAAGCAAATAAGATATCAGAAAGCAACAAGTAACATGCTGAGCATGAAGGCAGGATGATATAGCCTTGAGTTGTTGCTCTGGGTGGCCAGGACTGGGTGTCTGAGATGCTGGCTTTGGATACCAGTGCACCATGGCAGGCTCGGGCTCCCTGGCCCAGCATCAGGAAGGCCTAAGAAGAGCTCTGCCCTGAGAACAGTAAGCCCAGTGAGAGGAGCTCTGACGTAAGCATCATGGGACTGATCCAAGGGACTCAATCAGTGGCTTAAGGCAAGACTTCACCACTCTCTGGAACTCTAAGTTCCTTTCCACCACTAGCACTTCATTACTTGCCTTCTTGGGTCCTGGGTCCCCCAAAATAATCTTCTTCCACTACTACCTACAGTTTAGGACTTCGACTGCAAAGCCTGGCTGGGCTTCTCCTCCATCTTCATAGAACCTTGCTTGGCCAGTGGTGGGGAGAGCACCTGGCAGCCAGGGCATAGGGTATAAATGCAGGAAGCAGCTCTTGCAAACGTGACTGGTGGGTCACTTAACTCGACAAGGCTGGAGGATATTGAGAGGCATCAGAAATGCAGAGAAACTGCACTAACATTCAGTAAGACTGCCTTCTCCTGAAGGAGAGTAATCTCTGTCCAATTGAAGGATTACACATCTGCAAAGTAATATGTGAGCAAAATCTGAGTATTCAGAATGAAATTTTTAAATGAAGAACAACAAAAATGATTCTTTCTTTATATATATTTATATATAAGTTATATATATATATATACCTTGTTATATGTATCTATATAAGGCTAAGCACCAAAGAATTGATGCTTTCAAACTGTGGTGCTAGAGAAGACTCTGAAAGACCCTTGGACAACAAAGAGATCAAACCAGTCAATCCTAAAGGAAATCAACTCTGAATATTCATTGAAAGGACTGATGCCAAAGCTGAAGCTCCAGTACTTTGGCCACCTGATGCGAAGAACTAACTTATTGGAAAAGACCCTGATATTGGGAAAAATTGAGGGCAGGAAGAGTAGGAGGGGAAAGGGGATGAGATGGTTGGATGGCATCATTGATTCAATGGACATGAGCAAACTCTGGGAGTTAGTGAAGGACAGGGAAGCCTGGCATGCTGCAGTCCATGGGATCGCAAATAGCTGGACATGACTGAGTGACTGAACAACAACAGAAATATATATTTATATAAATATATAACTTCACAGTAAATAAAAATTTAAGAAGGAATTTTGCTTCATATAAACAAAATCAAAGACGTTTCCAGCTTTGAAAATCCACTCAACAGTTGATCTTTCTCATGAATCATTTCTCCAGCTATTTTAGAAACAAAATGAAGACAGATTCACCAACAAATATGTTATGCTACTCTGTTTTTAAAGTTTCCAGATTTGCCTTACAGGTTTGAAATTAGGTGTCTTTTACATTTGTATTTTCTTTTATTATGTCATTTTCACAAGCCTCAAAAAGATTCAGTTATTCACATGAATTGCAGAGGTAATTAAGGACACTCTAGGCTATGATTTTCTCTCTCCATTGTGCATTGCTGAGATGAAACATAAAGACAGCATCTTGTTCTGCATTGCGCAGCAGACTAGGCCATGAAGAGGAAAAAACAGTGATTGCTGCCACATTTATGTATTTATTTTTAAGAAGATTGAACTGAATTGCGTGTACATAAATATGAATTTTAAATTGATAAGAAATCCAAAGGCATTTTAATTTCACAACTCTGGCTGGCAAATTGAAGGTATTACTGTGTTTTGAAAGCAAAGTAATAACTTCTGTTTGTTCCTCCCATCTAAGTAGTAAGTGGGGATTGCCATTCTTATTTTACAGGCCAGGGAAAATGCCTAGGGAGAAAAGTGAGTTGTCAGAGGTCTCACAGAGTCTATAGCAGGGTCGGATGATAAAGATTTTTATCTCCTTACCAATGCTTGAAAAATAATGAAAATGTTGAAGAGATGAAGGGAAAAAGAAAGAAATGAAAGGAAGGAAAAAGAAAAAAACTCAATGAGTATTTGTTATTCTATATTGCGTACTTATTTATTGTCTGAGCCTCCAACTGGAATGTAAGTTCCATTAAGACAAATATTTTGTCTATCTCTTGTACTGCCATATATATACTAGTACTTAGCATAGTGCCTGACACATAGAGATGCTCAATAAATATTGATGATGAGTTACTGGATAAAAGTGTCTCATATTAATCCTGAATTAAGTCACATGGAATGGATCATTTGAAAATGGCTAGATTATAGATCAGTGTTATTTTGATTTTTTATTTCAGTTTCAAATTAACAGTGATATAGAACTATTGGTCCATGAAAAGACATGAAGGAAGCTAAAATGCATTATCACTAAGAGAATAGAAAATAGAATCGCTGTGTGATTCCAACCACATGACATTCTGGAAAGTTATGGTGACAGTCAAAGATCAGGGGTTGTCAGGGTTTAAGGGGGTGGGAGGGCTGGACAGGCAGAACACAGAGGAGCTTTAAGGCAGTGAAACTCTTCTACATGGTGCTATAATGATGAATCTATGTCATACCTTAAACAATTGTCCAAACCCATAGAATGTACAACATCAAAAGTAAGCCCTAATGTAAACTCTGAACTATGGTTGATAATGATGTGTCAGTACAGGTACAGTTGTAGCAAATGTACCACTCAACTGGAGGATGTTGACAGACAGTGGGAGAGGCTTTGCACATGGAGGCAGAGCATATATGGGCGATTTCTATACATTCCATTCAATTTTGCTCTGAAATATAGTCTAGTAAAGAATGTTTTTAATTGAAGAATTTCAAAAAGAGTTTCCAAGTTGCCTCTGTCTGGTTCCTGTTCCTAGAGACAGTAACTTTATTGAAGGATGCTAACTTTCCTTTCTGAGGTATCCTAGGACACTCCAAGTTTTTTGTCTATATATTTTAAGTCAAACCATCTTAATTATACCTTCTCATTTTGAGAAAAGTCTGTCCAGTAAGTTTTGCATAATGATGTAAATTTTATTTACATAAATTATAAATAATGTATTTCCTGAAAATTTGTTAATATCAGCATTGCAAAATCACATTGATCCTTCCTACCTAGAAAGGCTGAATTAGATTAGTGAGACATCTAAATTAGAAAGCATTTTAAAAGTAAATTCATCCTAAATTCTTTAAAATTGCGTAAATTATAAGAATGAGGGTAACCAGATATTGTTCAGGAGGTGGCTTTGACTGAATTAAACGAATGGGAAAAAAAACAAGTTTCACATATGTGAGGTAAACAAATGCCTCTCAAGAGCTTAAGGGATCTTAACATGTGTACCCAGAGCCCTTAAGCATTGTTTAGATACAGATGGCTTAGTACACTGTCTTCACAGGTTATTTCACCCTCAGTCCATCCAAATTCTTATATGTTGCATTGTTTATAATTTTAAAAATCTCTTTTCTGTGGCAGGAGAGAAGCTGATAATTGAATAGAGACACAAAAGGATAAACAGATAAAAAATGACTTGTGTATGTCTCCACAATTGAGTCAAGGATTTTCAACCACTGGAGTTTTCTCCTTATCATTAAATTCAAATTGCTGAAAACTGAGGAATTCGGGAAGGTTATGTGGTAATTACTCTCCTGATGTCCTCCTTATTTGAAATAAAAGTGCATTACTTTAGGTAATTTAAATATTTATATGTTATTATATGTTATGTATATATTAGACATACATAAGTATATGTATGTTTATACTTATATTAGACATGAATGTAAACTAATAAAAAGGGAAAAAAATTAAAGCTTGCTATTTACATACATTAGAAATTAATTATGTGCCAATCCCTAAACTCTTGACTTTTGCATTTGCTGTTCTTCCTGAAATGTTCTTACTATCCTCAAACAGCTCCCATCCTCACTTCATTCAGATCTTAGATCAAACGTTGTTTCCTCAGAGAAGTCAGACTGTCCTCTATCTACAAACGCACAATTTTCTCTACACTTCATCTTCTTAAACCTACTTATTTTTTCTTTTTAAACCTAAAGGGTGTGTTGCATTTTTTCTTTATAGTATTTCAGTTAACACCCTACACGTGATTTGCATGTCTCCTCCTACCAGAGTGTAAACTCTAAAAGTGAAATTTTTTGTTGATGGGTCCAGAAGAGTTTCAGAGACAGCAATCACTCATAATTTTATTGAGTGAATGAACAAAAACAATCACAGAAAAATAGCGATATTTCTCCTTAACACCAAATAAGCTTTTTTTTTTTTTAGAAAGTGAACATTTTCTGATTTGAAAAAAAAGAAAACAATTCTCATAAAAGGCCAAAAAGAAAGCATCAGAACCTCTAAACCTTTAACTGCACCTAACACTGACCTGACCTGCCTCTTGAGAAACCTGTATGCAGGTCAGGAAGCAACAGTTAGAACTGGACATGGAACAACAGACTGGTTCCAAATAGGAAAAGGAGTACGTCAAGGTTGTATATTGTCACCTATTTAACTTATATGCAGAGTACATCATGAGGAACGTTGGGCTGGAAGAAGCACAAGCTGGAATCAAGATTGCTGGGAGAAATATCAATAACCTCAGATATGAAGATGACACTACCCTTATGGCAGAAAGTGAAGAGGAACTCAAAAGCCTCTTGATGAAAGTGAAAGAGGAGAGTGAAAAGGTTGGCTTGAAGCTCAACATTCAGAAAACAAAGATCATGGCATCTGGTCCCATCACTTCATGGGAAATAGATGGAAAAACAGTGGAAACAGTGTCAGACTTTGTTTTTTGGGGCTCCAAAATCACTGCAGATGCTGATTGCAGCCATGAGATTAAAAGACGCTTACTCCTTGGAAGGAAAGTTATGACCAACCTAGATAGCATATTAAAAAGCAGAGACATTACTTTGCCAACCAAGGTCCGTCTAGTCAAGGCAATGGTTTTTCCCATGGTCATGTATGGATGTGAGAGTTGGACTGTGAAGAAAGCTGATCACCGAAGAATCGATGCTTTTGAACTGTAGTGTTGGAGAAGACTCTTGAGAGTCCCTTATACTGCAAGGAGATCCAACCAGTCCATTCTAAAGGAGATCAATCCTGGATGTTCATTGGAGGGACTGATGCTAAAGCTGAAACTGCAATACTTTGGGCACCTCATGCGACGAGTTGACTCACTGGAAAAGACTCTGATGCTGGTAGGGATTGGGGGCGGGAGGAGAAGGGGACGACAGAGAATGAGATGGCTGGATGGCATCACCGACTCTGTGGACATGAGTTTGAGTGTACTCCGGGAGTTGGTGATGGACAGGGAGGCCTGGCGTGCTGTGATTCATGGGGTCGCGGAGAGTCAGACACGACTGAGTGACTGAACTGAACTGGACTGAACACTGACCTGACGTGGTATCACCCTTGTAAGAAAGGGTTTCTGCTGAATTACTACTAAATTACTAAACTTAGTCAATCCAGTGAAAGAAATCAGTCTTAACTAGTTGTTTCTTGCATATAAAAAGCAACAGATTATATAGTGGAACTTTTGTAACTTTGTTCTGTACTTTCTGAGTCTCCTGCAAATGTGTTATTATACTTTCATAATTTAAAAAATTTAAAACAAACAACAACAACAAAAAAAAAAAACGGGTTGTTTGGTTATAGTTTTTAGCCACTGATGTGACTTCAGGTAATACAGCCTTGAATCTGTAAATGAAAAGCCCAGTGGCTCAAATTTGGTCTATATGCTAACTGAATACACAAATATCCAATATTGTATATATGCTAATGCTAACGATATCAAATCCCTGGTTATAGCATACTCACAGTCTAGTAGGGACGACTGAGAAATAAACAAGTATATACTGTCCAGCACAGTAAGTCTTGTCATCAGTGTGTGAGTCCATATCCCCAGCTGAGCTTGCGTTCTCATGCACCCACGCTGTGAGAGATTTGCTTCTTGTAGAGATTACTAGAGCCTGAGTGTCTGAAACTTGGCCTCAAATCACTGAAACCTCTGCAGAAATGGAAACAGAGTGGGAAAACTCATTTCAAAACTGCAAGCAATTTTCTGGAGTAGGTACTTGAGTCGCCTTTTGGGGGCAGGAGGAGAAGGGGACGACAGAGAATGAGATGGCTGGATGGCATCACCGACTCGATGGACATGAGTTTGAGTGAACTCTGGGAGTTGGTGATGGACAGGGAGGCATGGCGTGCTGTGATTCATGGGGTCGCAAAGAGTCGGACACGATTGAGCGACTGAACTGAAGTGAACTTGAGTTGCAGAATCGGACTGGACTTAGCGACTGAACAACAAAAATATGAGTCAGCTTTTTCTTTTATTCTTGAAAAACCAGCAAAATGGGCCCTTCAGTTATGCAAATGAGAAGTTAAAAATCCAAATCAGGAAAGGTCACTTTTGAGAAACTGCCATTAGTGAATGAAACTTCTGTTGTCACAAAGTAAAAACAAGCAAAGATAACCTACTCAGCATCTCCAACTGAATATCTCAGACTCAATGTAACTAAAGTGGAACTTAGTTTCCTTTTCCTTCAAAAACCCCCTCCATTCCACAGCCACCCCCAACTCCCTCCCATTCTCCAGTACAATAACTAGTACCACCAGTTAGCCAGTGTCATCCTTGGTTGTTCATTTCCTTTTCCATCAGATCCAGTCCCTCAGCACGTTCTGGCATCCCATCACCAAAACACATCTTGAGTCGTCCACTTCTCTCTTGCTCCAGTGTCACCCCTGCGTTGAGCTGTCATCACCTTTTGCTGGATCACTGTCACGCGTCTTCAGCTTCCACTCTTGCTCATCGCCGGTTCATTCTCCACTAAGACCCAGACAGAGCCTATTTCTTTTTTTATCTTTTACTTGGCAATTTCACTTTTTTATTAAAAAAAAATTTTTTTTTTCAGTTCAGTTCAGTCGCTCAGTCGTGTCTGACTCTTTGCAACCCCATGAATCACAGCACGCCAGGCCTCCCTGTCCATCACCAACTCCCGGAGTTCACTCAAACTCATGTCCATCAAGTCTGTGACGCCATCCAGCCATCTCATTCTCTGTCGTATTTCTTTTTTTATCTTTTACTTGGCAATTTCACTTTTTTATTTAAAAAAAATTTTTTTAGAGCAATCAAATTCACAGCAAAATTGAGTGGGTGGTACAAGGAGTTTCCATACACCCCTCATTCTTGCACATGTACAACCTCCCTCGCTATCAACATCTCCCACCAGAATAGGATCTTTTACAATTGATGAACCAACATTGACATATCATCATCACCCAAGTCCACAGTTACATTAGGATTCACTCTTGGTGTTGTACTTTCTCCAGTATTGACAACTATATATAAAGATATATCCACCATAGTATCACATGGGCTTCCCAGGTGGAGCTAGTGGTAGAGAACCAGCCTGCCAAAGCAGGAGACATAAGAAAGGCGGGTTTGATCTCTGGGTCAGGAAGATCCTCTGGAGGAGGGTATGGCAACACACTGCAATACTCTTGGCTGAAGAATCCTACAGAGAGAGGAGCCTGGCAGGTTACAGCCCATAGGTTTGCAAAGAGTCGGACACCTCTGAAGTGATAGCACGCATGCACACACGCATAGTATCATATAGAACAGTTTCACTGCTGTAAAAGCCCTCTATTTTCCTCCTATTCACCACCTTCTGCCTACTAACTCCTGATAATCATAAGTCTTGATTTTTTTAATAAATAATTTTATTTATTTATTTTGGCCATGCTGGGTTTTCGTTGCTGTGTGTGAGCTTTCTCTAGTTGCAGCAAGCTGGGGGTTGCTGTTCATTGTACTGCATAGGCTTCTCATTGTTGTGGCTTCTCTTGTTGCAGAGTGTGGGCTCTAGGGCAAGCAGGATTCAGCGGGCTCTAGAGCCGTTATGGTGCACAGGCTTTGTTGCTCCACGGCACGTGGAATCTTCCCAGATCAGGGATTGAACCTGTGTCTCCTGCATTGGCAGCCAGATTCTTTACCACTGAGCCACCAGGGAAACCCTCCACTAAATTTTTAATGGTCTTCATAATTTTGCCTTCTCCAGAATGTCATAAAGTTGAGATCATACAGTGTGTAACCTTTTCAGATTGGCTTCTTTGACTTAGTAATATGAGTTTGAGATTCTTCCTTTACTTTGAAAGGTTGATTGCTCATGTATTTTTACTGCTGAATAATACACTATTGTTTGGATGTACCAGCAATTTATCCATTCACCAATTTAGGGACATTCTGGTTGCTTCCAAATTTTTGGCAATTATAAATAAATCTCCTACAGATATCTGTGTGCATATTTTTATGTGGACATAACAGTTCCACATATGTGGACAAACATAATTTGGATAAGCACCAAGGAGCACAATTTTTGGATTACATGGTAAAAGTAAGTTTAGTTTTGTAAGGAGCTACCAAATTGTTTTTGCATTCTCACCAGCAACAAATGAGGGTTCCTATTGCCTCACATTCTCATTAACATTTGATACTATCAGTGTTTTAGATTTTTGGTCATTCTAATAGATGTACAGAAGTATCTCACTGTTGTTTTGATTTATAATTCCCCAATGATAAATGATGTTAAATATATTTTCACATGCTTACTTGCCATCTGTATGTCTTTTTTGGTGAGATATCTTTGACCCAGACCTATTTTTTAGGTGAGTTGTTCATTTTCATATCACTGAGTTTTAAGAGGTCTTTGTATATTTTGGATGAAGTGAAGTGAAAATCTCTCAGTTGAGTCCGACTCTTTGAGACCCCATGGACTATAGAGTCCATGGAATTCTCCAGGCCAGAACACTGGAGTGGGTAGACTTTCCCTTCTCCAGAGGATCTTCCCAACCCAGGGATCCAACCCAGGTCTCCCACATTGCAGGCAGATTCTTTACCAGCTAAGCCACAAAAGAAGCCCATATTTTGGATAATTGTCCTTTATTAGAATTGTCTTTTGAAATATTTTTTCCTAGTCTGTATCTCCTCATTCCCTTGACAGTGTCAAGAAGTTTTAATTTTAATGAAGTCTAGCTTATCAATGTTTTCTCTTGCCTTTGGTGTTGTATCTAAAAAAGTCATTGTATCTAAAAAGTCACCTAGATTTCCTCCAGGTTATCTTCTAAGAGTTTTATAGTTTTGAACTTAAAGTTTATGTCTATGATCTAATTCAAGTTAATTGCTGTGAAGGGAGTGAGGTCTGTGTCTTGATTCATTACTTGGCATGTAGATGTCCAGTTGTTCCAGCACCATTTCTTAAAAAGACTGTCTTCACTCCATTGTGTTACCTTTACTACTTTGTCAAATATCAGTTGGCTGTATTTATGTGGGCCCATTACTGAACTCTTTATTCTGTTCCATTGATCTATTTGTCTATTCTTTTGCCAATACCACACTATCTTGATTACTATAACTTTATATTGCTGTTGGTTGTTGTTGTTTAGTCACTAAGTGGTGTCTGACTCTTTTGCAACCCCATGGACTTTAACCTGCCAGGCTCCTCTGTCCCTGCCCATGGGATTCTCCAGGCAAGAACACTGGCATGAGTTGCCATAAACTCCTCCAGGGGCTCTTCCCAACCCAGGGATCGAACCTGTATCATCTGCATTGCAGACAGATTCTTTACTGCTGAGCCACCAGGGAAGTCTTAAAGTTGGCAGTGTCAATCCTCCAACAGAAGGAGTTTTTGAAAATGTAATTGTGTTTTAAAAACAAATCCTTCAAAGGCTTCTTCTTTTCCTTAGAATGAAGTCCAAGTATTAAACAAGGCTTCCAAGGCCCTTTGCCAACCTCTCCATTTCTGTGTTTTCTCCCTCCCTACTTTTTATACTTCAGTCATAGGGGGCTTCTTTGCTTCTGGAAATGTGTCTGCTCCTGCACACCTCAAGGCCTTCAAAAACGCTGCTTTTGTTGCAAGAAATATTCTTTCCAACCTGCCACAATCCCTGCCGAAACCCCTCTCTGCACCAGGCTAACTTCTTCTTATACTTTGGAAGCGTCTCATCTAAGGACATCTTCCTTGACCTTCTCGACTGGGCCAATTCCCCATGATACATGTTAGCATTTCACTTGCATTTTCATTTTTCAGTTCATTTCAGTTCAGTTCAGTCACTCAGTCGTGTCCGACTCTTTGCAACCCCATGAATCACAGCACCCCAGGTCCCCCTGTCCATCACCAACTCCCGGAGTTCACTCAAACTCATGTCCATCGAGCTGGTGATGCCATCCAGCCATCTCATTCTCTGTCGTCCCCGTCTCCTCCCGCCCCCAAACCCTCCCAGCATCAGAGTCTTTTCCAGTGAGTCAGCTCATCACATGAGGTGGCCAAAGTATTGGAGTTTCAGCTTTACTGTCAGTCCTTACAATGAAACCCCAGGATTGGATTGAGTCCAAGGTACTCGCAAGAGTCTTCTCCAGCACCACAGTTCAAAATCATCAATTCTTCGGCGATCAGCTTTCTTCACAGTCCAACTCTCACATCCATACATGACCTACAGAAAAACCATAGCCTTGACTAAACGGACCTTGGTTGGCAAAGTAATGTCTCTGCTTTTTAATATATTATCAAGGTTGGTCATAACTTTCCTTCCAAGGAGTAAGCGTCTTTTAATTGCATGACTGCAATTAGCATCTCCAGTGATTTTGGAGCCCAAAAAATAAAGTCTGACACTGCTTCCACTGTTTCCCCATCTATTTCCCATGAAGTGATGGGACCAGATGCCATGATCTTTGTTTTCTGAATGTTGAGCTTCAAGCCAACTTTTTCACTCTCCTCTTTCATTCTCATCAAGAGGCCTTTGAGTTCCTCTTCACTTTCTGCCATAAGGGTCGTGTCATCTGCATATCTGAGGTTATTGATATTTCTCCTGGCAATCTTCATTCCAGCTTGTGCTTCTTCCAGCCCAGTGTTCCTCATGATGTACTCTGCATATAAGTTAAATAAGGAGGGTGACAATATACAACCTTGACATACTCCTTTTCCTATTTGGAACCAGTCTGTTTTTCCATGTGCAGGTCTAACTGTTGCTTCCTGACCTGCATACAGGTTTCTCAAGAGGCAGGTCAGGTGGTCTGGGATTCCCATCTCTTTCAGAATTTTCCAGAGTTTATTGTGATCCACACAGTCAAAAGCTTTGCATAGTCAATGAAGCAGAAATAGATGGTTTTCTGAAACTCTTTTGCTTTCTCCATGATCCAGCAGATGTTGGCAATTTGATCTGTGTTTCCTCTGCCTTTTCTGAAGCCTGCTTAAACATCTGGAAGTTCATGGTTCACATATTGCTGCAGCCTGGCTTGGAGAATTTCGAGCATGACTTTACCAGCGTGTGAGATGAGTGCAATTGTGCGGTAGTTTGAACATTCTTTGGCATTGCCTTTCTTCGGAATTGGAATGAAGACTGACCTTTTCCAGTCCTGTGGCCATTGCTGAGTTTTCCAAATTTGCTGGCATACTCAGTGCAGCACTTTTACAGCATCATCTTTCAGGATTTGAAATAGCTCATTTGGAATTCGATCACCTCCACCAGCTTTGTTCATAGTGATGCTTTATAAGGCCCACTTGACTTCACATTCCAAGATGTCTGGTTCCAGGTGAGTGATCACGCCATCGTGATTATCTTCATAGTGAAGATCTTTTTTGTGCAGTTTTTCTGTGTATTCTTGCCACCTCTTCTTAATATCTTCTGCTTCTGTTAGGTCCATACCATTTCTGTCCTTTATCAAGCCCATCTTTGCATGAAATGTTCCCTTGGAATCTCTAATTTTCTTGAAGAGATCTCTTGTTTTTCCTATTCTGTTGTTTTCCTCTATTTCTTTGCATTGATCACTGAGGAAGGCTTTCTTATCTCTCCTTGCTATTCTTTGGAACTCTGCATTCAGATGCCTATATCTTTCCTTTTCTCCTTTGCTTTTCACTTCTCTTCTTTTCACAGCTATTTGTAAGGCCTCCTCTGACAGCCATTTTGCTTTTTTGCATTTCTTTTCCATGGGGATGGTCTTGGTCCCTGACTCCTGTACAGTGTCACGAACCTCCATCCATAGTTCCTCAGGCACTCTATCAGATCTAGTCCCTTAAATCTATATCTCACTTCCACTGTATAATCATAAGGGATTTGATTTAGGTCATAGCTGAATGGTCTAGTGGTTTTCCCTGCTTTCTTCAATTTAAGCCTGAATTTCACAATAAGGAGTTCATGATCTGAGCCACAGTCAGCTCCTGGTCTTGTTTTTGCTCACTGTATACAGCTTCTCCATCTTTGGCTGCAAAGAATATAATCAATCTGATTTCGGTGTTGACCATCTGGTGATGTCCATGTGTAGAGTCTTCTCTTGTGTTGTTGGAAGAGGGTGTTTGCTATGACCAGTGCGTTCTCTTGACAAAACTCTATTAGCCTTTGCCCTGCTTCATTTCGTGCTCCAAGGCCAAATTTGCCTGTTACTCCAGGTGTTTCTTGACTTCCTACTTTTGCATTCCAGTCCCCTACAATGAAAAGGTCATCTTTTTTGGGTGTTAGTTCTAAAAGGTCTTGTAGGTCTTCATAGAACCATTCAACTTCAGCTTCTTCAGCATTATTGGTTGGGGCATAGGCTTGGATTACTGTAATATTGAATGGTTTGCCTTGGAAACGAACAGAAATCATTCTATCATTTTTAAGATTGCATCCAAGTACTGCATTTTGGACTCTTTTGTTGACCATGATGGCTACTCCATTTCTTCTAAGGGATTCCTGCCCACAGTAGTAGATATAATGGTCATCTGAGTTAAATTCACCCATTCCAGTCCACTTTAGTTCGCTGATTCCTAGAATGTCTACATTCACTCTTGCCATCTCCTGTTTGACCACTTCCAATTTGCCTTGATTCATGGACCTAACATTCCAGGTTCCAATGAAGAAGCAGAAGTTGAACGGTTCTATGAAGACCTACAAGACCTTTTAGAACTAACGCCCAAAAAAGATGTCCTTTTCATTATAAGGGACTGGAATGCAAAAGTAGGAAGTCAAGAAACACCTGGAGTAACAGGCAAATTTGGCCTTGGAGCAAGGAATGAAGCAGGGCAAAGGCTAATAGAGTTTTGTCAAGAGAACGCATTGGTCATAGCAAACACCCTCTTCCAACAACACAAGAGAAGACTCTACACATGAACATCACCAGATGGTCAACACCGAGATCAGATTGATTATATTCTTTGCAGCCAAAGATGGAGAAGCTGTATACAGTTAGCAAAAACAAGACCAGGAGCTGACTGTGGCTCAGATCATGAACTTCTTAGTGCCAAATTCAGACTGAAATTGAAGAAAGTAGGGAAAACCACTAGACCATTCAGCTATGACCTAAATCAAATCCCTTATGATTATACAGTGGAAGTGAGATATAGATTTAAGGGTCTAGATCTGATAGATAGAGTGCCTGATGAACTCAGGACGGAGGTTCATGACATTGTACAGGAGACAGGGACCAAGACCATCCCCATGGAAAAGAAATGCAAAAAAGCAAAATGGCTGTCAGAGGAGGCCTTACAAATAGCTGTGAAAAGAAGAGAAGCGAAAAGCAAAGGAGAAAAGGAAAGATATAAGCATCTGAATGCAGAGTTCCAAAGAATATCAAGGAGAGATAAGAAAGCCTTCCTCAGTGATCAATGCAAAGAAATAGAGGAAAACAACAGAATAGGAAAAACAAGAGATCTCTTCAAGAAAATTAGAGATTCCAAGGGAACATTTCATGCAAAGATGGGCTCGATAAAGAACAGAAATGGTATGGACCTAACAGAAGCAGAAGATATTAAGAAGAGGTGGCAAGAATACACAGAAGAACTGTACAAAAAAGATCTTCACGAGCAAGATAGTCACGATAACGTGATCACTGACCTAGAGTCACACATCTTGGAATGTGAAGTCAAGTGGGCCTTAGAAAGCATCACTACGAACAAAGCTAGTGGAGGTGATGGAATTCCAGTTGAGCTATTTCAAATCTTGAAAGATGATGCTGTGAAAGTGCTGCACTCAATATGCCAGCAAATTTGGAAAACTCAGCAATGGCCACAGGACTGGAAAAGGTCAGTCTCCATTCCAATCCCAAAGAAAAGCAATGCCAAAGAATGCTCAAACTACCACACAATTGCACTCATCTCACACACTAGTAAAGTCATGCTCAAAATTCTCCAAGCCAGACTTCAGCAATATGTGAACCGTGAAGTCCCAGATGTTCAAGCAGGTTTTAGAAAAGGCAGAGGCACCAGAGATCAAATTGCCAACATCTGCTGGATCATGGAGAAAGCAAGAGAGTTCCAGAAAAACATCTATTTCTGCTTCATTGACTATGCCAAAGCCTTTGACTGTGTGGATCACAATAAACTGTGGAAAATTCTGAAAGAGATGGGAATCCCAGACCACCTGACCTGCCTCTTGAGAAACCTGTATGCAGGTCAGGAAGCAACAGTTAGAACTGGACATGGAACAACAGACTGGTTCCAAATAGGAAAAGGAGTACGTCAAGGCTGTATATTGTCACCTTGCTTATTTAACTTATATGCAGAGTACATCATGAGGAACGTTGGGCTGGAAGAAGCACAAGCTGGAATCAAGATTGCCAGGAGAAATATCAATAACCTCAGATATGCAGATGACACGACCCTTATGGCAGAAAGTGAAGAGGAACTCAAAAGCCTCTTGATGAAAGTGAAAGAGGAGAGTGAAAAGGTTGGCTTGAAGCTTAACATTCAGAAAACAAAGATCATGGCATCTGGTCCCATCACTTCATGGGAAATAGATGGAAAAACAGTGGAAGCAGTGTCAGACTTTATTATTTTGGGCTCCAAAATCACTGCAGATGCTGACTGCAGCCATGAAATTAAAAGACGTTTACTCCTTGGAAGGAAAGTTATGACCAACCTTGATAATATATTAAAAAGCAGAGACATTACTTTGCCAACAAAGATCCGTCTGTCAAGGCTATGGTTTTTCCCATGGTCATGTATGGATGTGAGAGTTGGACTGTGAAGAAAGTTGATCACCAAAGAATTGATGCTTTTGAACTGTGGTGTTGGAGAAGACTCTTGAGAATCCCTTGTACCGCAAGGAGATCCAACCAGTCCATTCTAGGGGAGATCGATCCTGGGTGTTCATTGGAGGGACTGATGCTGAAGCTAAAACTGCAATACTTTGGCCACCTCATGCAACGAGTTGACTCACTGGAAAAGACTCTGATGCTGGGAAAGGTTGGGGGCAGGAGGAGAAGGGGATGACCGAGAATGAGATGGCTGGATGGCATCACCGACTCTGTGGACAAGAGTTTGAGTGAACTCCGGGAGTTGGTGGTGGACAAGGAGGCCTGGCGTGCTGTGATTCATTGGGTCGCGGAGAGTTGGACATGACTGAGCAACTGAACTGAACTGAACTGAACTGATCAATATTGCTCTTACAGCATCGGACCTTGCTTCTATCACCAGTCACATCCACAGCTGGGTATTTGTTTTGCTTTGGCTCCATCCCTTCATTCTTTCTGGAGTTATTTCTCCACTGATCTCCAGTAGCATACTGGGCACCTACCGACCTGGGGAAGTCCTTATTCAGTATCCTATCATTTTTCCTTTTGATACTGTTCATGGGGTTCTCAAGGCAAGTATACTGTAGTGGTTTGCCATTCCCTTCTCCAGTGGACCACATGCTGTCAGACCTCTCCACCATGACCCATCCGTCTTGGGTGGCCCCACACGGCATGGCTTAGTTTCATTAAGTTAGACAGGGCTGTGGTCCATGTGATCAGATCAACTAGTTTTCTGTGATTATAATTTCAGTGTGTCTGCCCTCTGATGCCCCCTCGCAATACCTACCGTCTTATTTGGGTTTATCTCACCTTGGTCGTGGGATGTCTCTTCACAGCTGCTCCAGCAAAGCGCAGCCACTGTACCTTACCTTGGACGTGGGGTAGCTCCCCCCGGCCACACTTCTGCGCGTGGTCGGTTGCGCTGGAGCCGGCGTCTGCGCCGCCGGAGCCCGTGTCTCTCGCATCTGCATTTTCATTTTTAGCATATACCAAGTCAAAATTACTACACAAAGATTCAATCGATTGTGACTTATTATTTTCATTTTTAGCATATACTAAGTCACAATGAATTGAATCTTTGTGTAGTCATTTTGCATAGTGGATATTCCTACTAGATTGCAATCTCTTTGAAGCGAGAAGCTTTCTCACGCTATTTATTGTGGTCTCTGGCACAAACCCTGGCACACAGAAGGTGTCAATAACTGCTAGCTGTGCAAGTGAATAAAACCTCTAACCCATATCATATAGTCATATGTACACTGAAACAATACAAGTGTGTTTCAAACAAGATCTGTCAGTTTTTTCAATACTAGAATTCGTTCACAAAGATATGTAACGTTCTCACAATTAGGTAATATTAAAAAAAAAAACTTTATTTTAGATTTCTTGCTTATAAAATGACTACAGCTATAATAAAAATTCTGATAATATTCCTTTCTTTTTTCCTCTGAAGTAGATATTCTTCAAAGGAGAAAATTATTCCCAATTTTAACACTGGTGTTAGATGTTCTGGGCATCCTAGGAAGAACCCAACGACCAGCTTTTTGTTAATTATATAAGAAGCAGGGCCTCAAATAATACTTAGGTGGTATTTTTGCCTATGGAGACAGAAAAAGAAACTAGTTGGTGGAGAATGATTTTCTTTGTTCTGACTCTTTAATACCTTCTGTATTTTCCTCAGCCAAATAAATGTATAATCCTTAGCATTAACTGATCTTGGAATGAGCACCACTGACTTTTATTTTTAATAAGGATTAAGCTTAAGCAGGTACTATATTAAAATGTAGTTTTAGAGGAAACCTTTAAAGTTTTATTAAATATTGTAAATAAATTTTGAACTCTCAACTTGAGAAGGTAAGGTCAGCCAGCCTCTTGGAATTGTTCTTGGAATTAAGGGTGGGAATAGGTTCTAACATAGCTCAAATCTTGTGCAAATTCTGCAAATAGCAGAGAATGTGGTCCTATAGTAGATATTCTTTGAGGGAGTAAAGAGAATAGTTTAGAATAGTAAGAGAATAGAAGAGAATAGTTCTATTGCCTTGTCAGGCAAAGGGGGCCACAGTGGATTAATGCTCTCAAAACTGTGTGTCCTGTCTTTTTAAAGGTTATCTTTAGCTGAACTTGTAGACATGAAGAGTAGAATGATGGTTACCAGGACCCAGTGGGTGGGGGAATTGAGAAGTTGTTAAAGAATACAAACTGGCAACATGAAGATGAAAGTCTTGGAAACCTAATCACAGCATAGTGATTATAGTTAGCAAAACTGTATTATAAACTCTCAGAGTTGCTAAGAGACTAGATCTTAAATGTTCTCACCACAAAAAAAGAAATGATAATTATGTGACATGATAAATGTGTTAGCTAAAACTACTGTGGTAAGCAAACATGTTGCAGTATACAAATGGACCAAGCCAACACACTGTACACTTAAACTTACAGTGATATGTCAATTATATCTTATTTTTTTCTAAAAACCTATCTTCAGTAAAGAAATATTATGTTAAAGCTTCAATTTATCAGCATTCTAAATAACTTCTAAAAATGTTTCTATAATTGAAGGGTGGTGAGATCCCCTAGAAAATGGAATGGCTACCCACTCCAATATTCTTACCTGAAGAATTCCATGGACAGAGGAGCCTGGTGGGTCACAGTCCCTGGAGTCCCAAAGAGTCGGACATGACTGAGCAACTAACACTAGAAATAGGATGACTTTATTAAAATATTGTATTCATTCATTCATCCATTCATCAAATATTTATTTAAGACTAAAAGTGCACCATGTCTGGGGATTTCCTGGCAGTCCAGTTGTTAGGATGCAGTGCTTTCACTGCCTTGGGTCTGGGTTCAATCCCTGGTCGGGGAATTAAGGTCCTGCAAGCCACAAGGCATGGCCAAAAAAGAGAGAAAAAATTAAAAACAGACTGTGTCCAGTCCAAGGTACTTGGTATATACATCACAAAAAAAGTAGAAAAATATTCCTGCCCTTGTGGAGATTATATTCTAGTAGGTGCATGGTCAGTCACTTCAGTCATGTCCTACTCTTTACAACCCTATGGACTATAGTCTGCCAGGCTCCTCTGTCCATAGGATTCTTTTTTTTTTTTTTTTATTTTTTGCTTGAATCAGTTGTTTTCTGATGACCAAAAAATGATATTATTTATAATTATTTCATTGTCCTCAAGATCTGTTGAACTCTGAATCTGGATTTGGTTACTAGGGCTGCATGATTCTTTGTATCATCTGTCTCTGCCTCCTGAAGTCCTCTTTACCATCTCCAGAAGCTGAAGCTGAAGGTATGTTTAGAGGGATATGTTCCCAGAAAGATAATTAATGTGGAGTCCTGGCTGATGACATCAAATACACCAAATCTGTCTCCCTGTTCACTTTGTCCTGGCTCCAGGGAAATAAAACAGTCACTATGGAGTGCCATTCTGTATACCTTGAACTCTCCCATATCAGAGACCCTATCCCTGGTTTTGTCTTTGGTCTAAAGCTTCTTCAAGGCCTCTTTTTCTCTGGATACGCAGTCTAGATCTTTGGTTTTGGAACCAAATCTGGACTCTTGACTCTGGAACCCCAATTTCTTCAGCAAGTTGCTCTCTGAAGTCAACCCCAAGATAAGGGTTTTCTGTGAATGCGTTCTTGAGAGTTTGTAACTGAGAGGAAGTGTAGCTGGTACGATACCGTCTGTCTCTTCCATCTTGAATCTTCTCTTTGGGGGAGGCGTGGTCTTTGCTTGGGTCTAAGTTCTTCTTGGTTCTCTTCAGGAATCCATGCCTCGCTCTTCAATTCTGAAACCATATCATGTCATCAGACACTTGCAGACATCTGTGACCACATCACCTATGATGACCTACTTGGCTTTTACACCCTGGAATAAGTGTGTCTTCCAGCCACCACACCATTCCTCTTTTCTGAAGGTGTATCTGCACATTTCTTGCCCACTCCTGGAAGCTTCTTCACTCTCAGTGTCCACATTTGTGAAGGGAGGTTATGAGCAGCATTCTTGGGAGGTCATTCTGGAATCCAACAGCCATCAGATCGCAGCCAAGCCTTAGGATGAGCCCCAAGTGAGCTGAGGATGTGAAAAAACACAGGATACTGGTCACACAGTGTCTGAAGGACTGTCTTGACCCATCTGCAAGAGAGATCCAAAGTCTGGTTCCAGCAGAAGGCAGGTAAGCAGCTCTGGCTAGGTTGGCTTTTATGTCTGTCCATGGGATTCTCCAGGCAAGAATACTATAGTGGGTAACCATGCTTTCCTCCAGGAGATCTTTCCGACCCAGAGATCAAACCACAGTCTCCTATGTCTCCTTCGTTGGCAAGTGGATTCTTTACCACTATTGTCACCTGAGAAGCCCCATTCTAGTAGAGGAGACATCAAATTAACCATCAATATAATCAGCAAATTATGTAGTATTAATTCATTAAAAATATTTATTGACTATTTAAAAGGCCAGCAGAAAACAAATCAGACAAAGATCTCTATTCCCAGGCATTCAACCTTCTAAGAAGGGGAGATAGATGACAAACATAACAAATAAGTAAGTTATATAGCACCTTAGAAATAGTTGAAACTTATCAACCTAAATTGAAAAGAGGAAATAGTTGAAATATATTTTCTTTTCCTTCAAATTTTTCAGAAGTTCTGCATACTCTCAAAATAAAAACTGCTCATTTTTAAAGAAATTTTCTACAGACAATGGTTAATCATGAGATCTTTTATTAATAATAAGTATATTCATTCAGTCGTAGCTCCATTTATTTCAAAATCATGTATCAAGGGCTTATTTGGCACAGGAAATGGCCCAAATAATGTGGACACTACCCGTGCTCTCATCAATAAATAGTTTATATTCAGTCCAGAAGTTCATGGAGAAGACACGGATTTGAAAAAGCATGGGTCTGCATAGCACATTTACCCTAAAGTTTATGACTATTTTTTTTTTAAAGAAAAGCTCCTGAAATGCAAAACAAATCTTTGCTGCTGTCAACGTTGTTTTCGTTTTCACCGTGACCAGGAAAGCTTTGCTACCCCTTATTGAAGTTGTGTTAACTGAGTCACTGGGGAAGGTACAGGAAAAGAGATTCCTGCTGCACACTCCTCAGGAAGGCAGACCCTTTAAAGAAATTAGTTTCTACGAGAATTTCAAGAACCGCCTCTGTGGCCTCCTTTCAACTCTAGGTCCATGCCATATTCTTAATGTCATTATTGTTGTTCAGTCACTAAGTTGTGTCCGACTTTTTGCAACTCCATGAGCTGTAGCACGCCAGGCTCCTCTGTCTTCCACCATCTCCTGGAGTTTGCTCAAATTCATATCCATTGAGTTGGTGATGCTATCTAACTAGCTCATCCTCTGCTGCCTCCTTCTTCTGTTGCTTTCTTCTTCTGTTGCTTTCTATCTTTCTCAGTATAAGGGTCTTTTCCAAAGAGTTGACTCTTTGCATCAGGTGGGCAAAGTACTGGAGTTCAACTTCAGCACCCTTAATGTCCCAGTGTGCAAACTGGGAAAGTTATTTTAAGGAAGAAAATACACCATATCTAATATCTTAATATGTCATAAAATGCTCCAAAGATTTTTGTGGTGAAAGATGTTCTTTTTCGCTGGCTTAGAGTTACATCCCCCTTTCCCAGATTCTAGCACCCCACTTTTCCTTTAGCAAACCACCCACTTCATTCCACATGTGGGGACTGCCAATCAACCAACCCAGCTCCCTTGGCCAACCAGTGTGCCTGGGACCTGAGCCAGGCCAGGCAGATTCTCCTGCAATTTGAATCTTGATCAGGGTGACTAAAGGTCAGAAAACATTTGTAGCCAAGACTTTCTGATGGTGGAGCCCTGAAGAAATCATCCATTCTTTCTTGCCATATAGATCCCCAAACTTAACTGAATTACCACTTATATTCTTCCAGTAAAATTCCCTTTTACTTCAGTTCAGTTCAGTTCAGTCGCTCAGTCGTGTCCGACTCTCCGCGACCCCATGAATCACAGCACGCCAGGCCCCCCTGTCCATCACCAACTCCCGGAGTACACTCAAACTCATGTCCACAGAGTCGGTGATGCCATCCAGCCATCTCATTCTCCGTCGTCCCCTTCTCCTCCTGCCCCCAACCTTTCCCAGCATCAGAGTCTTTTCCAGTGATCTGTTGCTCGTGACCAAAGAATCCTAATATACTTACTCATGTAAATAGATTGAAGAATGTAATTAATAACTATTAGACCTTTAAAAATACATTTGTTGAGACCAACAAAAATGAGAATTCATTTTGTTTTTCCTTGAGTCATTCAGAAGTTCACTTCTCAGGGCATAAAAATAGAGTTCAAATATATATGCAAAAAGCATAACTTTTTAAAATGTATTGAGAAAAACTGCATTCTCTTAAAAAAACATTTTATAAAAGGATATGTAAATAAACTGGCATTTTTATGTAAAATTGTTAATGTTCAAATAAATTCCATAATGCTTGTAAATTTCAGCTTCCAAAATAAGATACTTAGAGCAAAAATAAAATGAGTCACTGTTATACCTGCCTTTGGGAGCAATTGCCATAGTACCTGCATTAAAAAAGGCCAATTTATGTATATATGTGTGCATAGATACATATATTTACATCTGTACAAAACCAATACCTACTTTATTCTACTTTTAGGCACCCATTCCTTGAGGATGGAGTGTTTAATTATGATTGGAAACCTTTTCATTCTGATAACTGTTCAGCTTTGTCATCATTTCCTAATCTTTAAAGAGGAAGCAGGGACTTCCCTGGTGGTCCAGTGTTTAAGATTCTGGCCTGCTAGTGCAGGGGTTGCGGAGAAGGCAATGGCAAGCCACTCCAGTACTCTTGCCTAGAAAATCCCATGGATGGAGGAGCCTGGTAGGCTGCAGTCTGTGGGGTCGCTAAGGGTCGGACGCGACTGAGCGACTTCACTTTCACTTTTCACTTTCACACATTGGAGAAGGAAATGGCAACCCACTCCAGTGTTCTTGCCTGGAGAATCCCAGGGATGGGGGAGCCTGGTGGGCTTCCGTCTATGGGGTCACACAGAGTCGGACACGACTGAAGTGACTTAGCAGCAGCAGTGCAGGGGTTGAAAGTTTGATCTCTGATCAGGGAACTAAGATCCCACATGAGGCACTGTGCAGCCAAAACTTTTTTTTTTAATTGAAATAAAAAGGGAGCAAATTATATCCAGGTGCACCTCAATCAACATAACCCTGATTATGTTGATCATATGAGTCTCAGTTTTTAATTTCTGGGCTGGAACAATGTTTTGATAAATCAAGTAAGTTTTAAAAACTTCAGAATATATCGTTGATGGTGAAAATGTGGCTAAATAATAATAAACACCACTAATTTGATGACTTTTTTTATAGATAGTGTTTCATAGTTTTCAAATCTTTTTGTATACTATATCCATCAGGTTTGAAGCCAAAAAAAAAAAAAAAAAAACAGAAATTCCTGAGAAGGTTCAATGAAAATAATTTAATGAAAGGACTATTTACAGAGGTTGTAGACAAGTTATAGAGCAAACAAGTGATGTTGAGGCAGTCAGAGACTAGCAAGAGCAGAAATCCATTATTTCCCCTAAAACCTAAGGGCTAAAAGGTGAAAACAATGTCACCAGAGCCCCATGCAAAGTTAAGAGCCCAGGAAGAGGGGTCACCCAGCTGATGCCAAAGATGTAGTATGGAAGCTGTGAGAGAAGGCAGAATAATCTTTATCCTTCTTCCCACCTTCCGATCTACTGAAACAAAGGCCAGATGGCAAGAGAGCCCTGGCAGTGCAGTTAGTAGGAGACAGCAAATCCTTAGGGCACAGAGAAAGCAGAGGAGAGGGCAAATGTGTTTGGAGGAAAAACAAGAGAATAGCCAGCCACATATATTAACTCAGAATAGAAGAGGCTCAGAGAGATTAAGCCCCTGATTAAATTTACACAACTCATAATCCCTGATCTGAGGCTTAAATACAAGTTTCCAGAACCTCCAAAGCCAGCGGTTTTTTGGCAATATGCGTGAAAATGAAAGTGAAATTCACTCAGTCGTGTCCGACTCTTTGCGACCCCGTGGACTCTATTTTTCTATTTTTTGCTAAGTAACTTCAGTCGCGTCCGACTCTGTGTGACCCCATAGACAGAAGCCCACCAGGCTCCCCCATCCCTGGGATTCTCCAGGCAAGAACACTGTAGTGGGTTGCCATTTCCTTCTCCAATGTGTGAAAGTGAAAAGTGAAAGTAAAGTTGCTCAGTCGTGTCTGACTCTTAGCAACCCCATGGACTGCAACCTACCAGGCTCCTCCATCCATGGGATTTTCTAGGCAAGAGTACTGGAGTGGCTTGCCATTGCCTTCTCCGCATGGACTCTAGTCCATGGAATTCTCTAGGTCAGAATACTGGAGTGGGTAGCCATTCCCTTCTCCAGGGGATCTTCCCAACCCAGGGATCAGACCCAGGTCTCCCACATTGCAGGCAGATTCTTTACCAGCAATATGCTTAGTTAATGGCTTAGCTGCTAATGATTGGGAAGTACTGTGTTGTTTGGATCAAATATAATATTATGTTTCAAATTGAGTGACTTCACTGAAGGTCTCTAAGGAGGCCCTTTGTTGCATATCTACCGTAAGAATTTTACTCACAAGGCAAGATTGTCCAATGAATCTGACTGTCCTGTCCTGGTGAGGTCAACAGAGAGACACAGGGAGCCATGGGAGCAACAGAGGAACAAGGCAGCAAAGAGGAGGACCTTGATGGCTGGCGGAGGGAAGCATCACTAGGGTGGGTTAAGAGCTTGGTCATAGGAGGCAGCCAGCCTGAGTCTGAATCCTCTCCCTCTCTCACTATCTGGAGGGCATGCGTGCTTGGTAAATCGCTTCTGTTGTGTCCAGCTCTTTGTGACCCTGTGAACTGTAGCCCACCAGGCTCCTCTGTCTATAGGGTACTCCAGGCAAGAATACTGGAGTGAGTTGCATGCCCTCCTCCAGGGGATCTTCCAGACCCAGGGATACAATCTGTGTCTGTTATGTCTCCTGCACTGGCAGGCAGGTTCTTTACCACCAGTGTCACATGGGAAGCCCCACTATCTGAGATATTGGGTAATTAATCTAAGTCTCCATTTTTGTCATGTATTGTGACTAAACAAACCTCCTAGGGTTGATACGAGGACTAAAATACTGCTTGTAAAATGCTTAGCATATGTTTGATGTAGTAGTTCTAATTAGCATTAATATTATTAGGCTCTTGACGTGCTGTTGTATCCATAAAACAGACTTAAGGTAGATCTTACTATCCCTCATTTTACAGATATGGAGATTGAGACGTAGAGAATGCTTTTCCTAAGATCACACAGCTAACACCAGTGCTGAGATCTGAATTTAAAAGCACATGCATCTACTCCATTATTCAGTTCCAGGCAAGATGGGGTTCTGGTAGTTTTCCTGGTGGGGGCTCAAGCCAGAGCTTTTAAAGTGTGCCTCGATGGCTTTTTCTTGAATTTCTCAAAAAATTGATGCTGTGTGGGGGACATGAACTATACACCCTTTTCTTGTTATTGCTCTCATCAGCTTGTTGTGTCCGTTGTTGACATTTCAGGGCTAGCACCAGCAATGTTACTGTTTTTTTAAATAAAGTCCAGTGTGCCCTTGAGGAATATGCCTTCCACCAGGGGATAATTGGTTTGGAATCCTGATGCCTTTATTTATCATCACGTGGAGCTGATTTGCAAGGAACATGGCTTTGATGCTTGAGGACTGGCATTGTGCCAAGAAATCATTGTTGGGGAGTCTGACTGTTTGATGTTAAGATGCAATCTGCTGAGGGGCTGACTAGGCCTATTAATAGGAGTTCAAGCACAGTGTCACAAGCTTAACTAGGAGGGCCTGGAAAAAGAGGGCTGAATAATGATTCAGAGAGCCAGGAGGTGTTATTGGACAAGACAGTGTGACCGCGACACCATGATAAGAACTCACGAAGACATCTGAAGTGTGTCAGCAGCTCCTCTGCACACCCACTCTCACTCAAACACAGTTTTAGGCACTGACACAGCACGGAATGTCACAATTAGTGTCCATCTTTTCCACAGAACAGAGATCTTAGAGGCAGGGATTATGTCATTAATTCAAAAAACATTAATAGAGGGTCTTTTGCCACTGCCAGGCATTGTACGAAGAATCTTACTCATCTTTGTACCCAGCACTTCATCCAGAGGCCAGCACATGGCAGGCATTCAATAAGTGCTATGGGTAAAATATGATTCACTGAAGGCCTAAATACAAACACTGCTGTGATGGCCACTTGAATGCACTTTCTCAAAATTTGCTGTAATATCCAGACTTTTTGAATTAAGAAAGTCGTCCTGTGGCAACTATGACAACTGTTTAATGTGTTCCTGTTTATCTTGTATTTAAGGGCTAAAGCATTCCAATTGATTAAATATTTGGCTATTTAATAGTGAAATCTATATTTGGCAATACCAATTAAAGTATAAACTCAATACCTGAACAAAATATAAATCATTTCTTGATGATGCAAAGGCAATGTGTATCTTACAGCTGTAATTAAGGAAGCATTTACCATTGTACAGCCTCTAACTGTACATAGGGTTAAGAGCTTGAATTAATAAATGCTATTCCTTTTAACAATATTTCTTTTTTATAATCAATTAATGACACATAATTATGATGGGACCCCCAGACTACAGTCAGGAATTTTTTAAATTATTAAGATAAAAGAAAATACTGTATTAAGTGTTATTTATAAAGGCAAGAGAAACTAACTGTACTAAATTAAGTATTTAAAAAACTCATTTGAAATGCAATGATAAACTATCAACAAAATGAAAAGGCAACCTATTGAATTGGAGAACATTCTTGCAAATTATATATCTGATTGGATCTTAATATCCCAAATATATAAAGAATTCATGCAACTCAGTAACAAAGAAACAACCCAATTAAAAAATGGGCAGAACAACTGAGTAGACATTTTTCCAAAGAAGACATACATGACCAGTGAGTACACAAAAAATGCTCAAAATCACTTATCTTTAGAGAAAGGTAAATCAAGACAACAATGAGATGGTATCTCATACCTATGAAAATGGCTATTATCAAAAAGACAACAAATGAAAAGTGTTGACAATAATGTTGAGAGAAGAGAAGACTTGTGTACTGTTGGTGAGAATATAAATTGGTGCAGCCACTGTGGAGAACAGTATGGAGGTTCACTCAGCAACTCCACTCTGGTATTTATCTTAAAAAACCAAAAACACTAAATAAAAAAGATATGTGCATCCCCACGCTAATTGCAGCATTATTTGCAATAGCCAAGACATGGAAACAATTTAACTTCCATCAAGGGACAAATGAATAAAGAAAATGCAGTTTATGGATACGTATTTATAGGAATATTATTCAGTCATAAAAAAGAAGGAAATTTTGCCATTTTCAACATCAGGGGTGGACCTCAAAGGTATTATGGTAAGTGAGATAAATCATACAGAGATAAATACTGTATGATCTCCTTTATGTGTGCAATTAAAAAAAAATAGGAAAACAAAATACTCAAGCTTACAGATACAGAGAACAGATTAGTGGTTGCCAGAAACTGGGGTGTAGGAGAAATGAGGGAAAGGGCTCAAAAAGATAAAAACTTCACAAAATAGATGTTACAGGGATATAATGTGCAGTATGGCGACTATAGTTAATGAAACTGCATTGCATATTTGAAAGTTGCTAAGCTAAAACTGAAGTTCCAATACTTTGGCCACCTCACGCAACGAGTTGACTCACTGGAAAAGAGTCTGATGCTAGGAGGGATTGGGGGTGGGAGGAGACGGGGACGACAGAGAATGAGATGGCTGGATGGCATCACCGACTCGATGGACATGAGTTTGAGTGAACTCCAGGAGGCCTGGTGTGCTGTGATTCATGGGGTCGCAAAGAGTCGGACATGACTAAGCGACTGAACTGAACTGAACTGAACTGAAGGAAGGAGTAGATCTTAAAAGTTCTCATCAGAGGAAAAACATTTTTTTTTGTAACTATGCAAGGTAGTGGATGTTAACTAGGTTTATCATGGTGATCGTTTTGCAATGTAAAAAATATTGAATCATGATGTACATCTGAACCAATACATTGTTATATGTTGATTATACCTCCATTTTTAAAAATCAGCCAAAGAAGCTTCAGTTCAGTTCAGTCGCTCAGTCGTGTCCGACTCTCCGCAGCTGACAATATGCTACAGGAGCTGTATGGATTGGCTACCCTTGGATGCTGGCTACAAAGAATGTCTAAACGGTTTCTGTGATATGGAGCTGGAGTCCACAGGGGCTGAATGAAACCACAGACACAGAATAGCAGTTCTGATGCCAGGGCATGGAGGAAGAGAGGATCAGATCCCCTGAGTTTCTGTAACAGAATTTGGGCTCTGCCTCTCACAAGCCTTATCCATTGAGGGAGTCAAAAGACATAATGTCCATTATATAAACTGGGTGATTTTATAAACAATTCCAAGGTATATTGTTTTTATGAACCTTAATTATAAAAGGGCTTCCCTTGTAGCTCAGCTGATAAAGAATCCATGTGCAATTCAGGAGACCTGGGTTCAATTCCTGAGTTGGGAAGATCCCCGGGAGAAGGGAACAGCTACCCACTCCAGTATCCTGGCCTGGAGAAATCCATGGACTGTATAGTCCATGGGTCGCAAAGAGTTGGACACGACTGAGTGACTTTCACTCACTTATTCTCCCAAAATGTAAAACTGCAAAATCATCTAATCATATCATTGACAAGAGTTCACAAAGAATAAAGCAATTGTTCTCACTTCTCTAAGCACAATTTCACTGAAATAATGTTTTGACTTTTAGTGAATCTTGGAAGGAAGAGTTTAGCTTTTATGGAATTATTGTATATAGATATATTTCAAAGTGGTAAACATGATTACTTTTTATGGGGTGGAAAGTACCACATATTTTTAAGTGATTCACAGACTTGAATTTCCTAGAATTAGGAGCAACCTCTGACTATGCTGATTCTTGGTCCCCAGAGGTAAGAATTACTCTTCATTCCAAAATCAACTAAGGCAGGTAGTACTGACTAGGGGCACCAATCCAGTTGTCAACGTGAGCCTGAGTCTGAGTCTCGATGCAGACCGCCTGCATATCTGGTGTACCTAGAAGTAGGCCTGGGTGCAGGGAACTTCTGAACTTTAGCATTCCCTGAATTTTTGTACTTGTGTCTCACTTTCCTTGTCTAATTCTCCATCCACCACCAAGGACTAGAGTTCAATCCTGAATATCAACTTTTAATTACCTATCTCTTATCAATCCTCTCCCTCAATCCTGCTCTCCATGTCCCTTGGCTATTGGGAATTGCCAGAGAGATATGATACTACTGCCCTCCCTGACTTTTAGCACCATTTCCACCTCATCCTCTTTTATTTAGCTTTAGGAGCTATGACAGAGGTCTGCAGTAGACCTATTTTAGGTAGAGTTACTTTGCAACACCCAATCGGGGTACTACAGACTGAATGATGTCCCCCCAAAATTCATATGTTGAATTCCTAACTCAGAATGTGACTGTAGTTGGAGAGGAAGCCTTTAGAGAGGTAATTAAATCAAAATGAGGCCCTTAGGGTGGGACTGACACCGAAATCAGATTGATTATATTCTTTGCAGCCAAAGATGGAGAAGCTGTATGTACAGTTAGCAAAAACAAGACCAGGAGCTGACTGTGGCTCAGATCATGAACTCCTTATTGCCAAATTCAGACTGAAATTGAAGAAAGTAGAGAAAACCATTAGACCATTCAGATATGACCTAAATCAAATCCCTTATGATTATACAGTGGAAGTAAGAAATAGATTTAAGGGACTAGATCTGATAGATAGAGTGCCTGAGGAACTATGGACGGAGGTTCGTGACATTGTACAGGAGACAGGGACCAAGACCATCCCCATGGAAAAGAAATGCAAAAAAGCAAAATGGCTGTCTGAGGAGGCCTTACAAATAACTGCGAAAAGAAGAGAAGCGAAAAGCAAAGGAGAAAGGGAAAGATATAAGCATCTGAGTGCAGAGTTCCAAAGAATAGCAAGGAGAGATAAGAAAGCCTTCCTCAGTGATCAATGCAAAGAAATAGAGGAAAACAACAGAATACAAAAGACAAGAGATCTCTTCAAGAAAATTAGAGATATCAAGGGAACATTTCATGCAAAGATGGGCTCGAAAAAGGACAGAAATGGTATGGACCTAACAGAAGCAGAAGATATTAAGAAGAGGTGGCAAGAATACACAGAAGAACTGCACAAAAAAGATCTTCACTATGAAGATAATCACGATGGTGTGATCACTCACCTGGAACCAGATATCTTGGAATGTGAAGTCAAGTGGGCCTTAGAGAGCATCACTACAAACAAAGCTGGTGGAGGTGATGGAATTCCAATTGAGCTATTTCAAATCCTGAAAGATGATGCTGTGAAAGTGCTGCACTCAATATGCCAGCAAATTTGGAAAACTCAGCAGTGGCCACAGGACTGGAAAAGGTCAGTCTTCATTCCAATCCCGAAGAAAGGCAATGCCAAAGAATGCTCAAACTACCACACAATTGCACTCATCTCACAAGCTAGTAAAGTCATGCTCTAAATTCTCCAAGCTAGGCTTCAGCAATATGTGAATCGTGAACTTCCAGATGTTCAAGCAGGTTTTAGAAAAGGCAGAGGCACCAGAGATCAAATTTCCAACATCATTTGGATCATGGAGAAAGCAAGAGAGTTCCAGAAAACCATCTATTTCTGCTTCACTGACTATGCCAAAGCCTTTGACTGTGTGGATCACAATAAACTGTGGAACATTCTGAAAGAGAAGGGAATCCCAGACCACCTGACCTGCCTCTTGAGAAACCTGTATGCAGGTCAGGAAGCAACAGTTAGAACTGTACATGGAACAACAGACTGGTTCCAAATAGGAAAAGGAGTATGTCAAGGTTGTATTTTGTAACCCTGCTTATTTAACTTCTATGCAGAGTACATCATGAGGAACGCTGGGCTGGAAGAAACACAAGCTGGAATCAAGATTGCTGGGAGAAATATCAATAACCTCAGATATGCAGATGACACCACCCTTATGGCAGAAAGTGAAGAGGAACACAAAGGCCTCTTGATGAAAGTGAAAGAGGAGAGTGAAAAAGTTGGCTTGAAGCTCAACATTCAGAAAACGAAGATCATGGCATCACTTCATGGGAAATAGATGGGGAAACAGTGGAAACAGTGTCAGACTTTATTTTTTGGGGCTCCAAAATCACTGCGGATGCTGATTGCAGCCATGAAATTAAAAGACTCTTACTCCTTGGAAGGAAAGTTATGACCAACTTAGATAGCATATTAAAAAGCAGAGACATTACTTTGTCAACAAAGGTCTGTCTAGTCAAGGCTATGGTTTTTCCCGTGGTCATGTATGGATGTGAGAGTTGGACTATAAAGAAAGCTGAGCGCCAAAGAATTTATGCTTTTAAACTGTGGTGTTCGAGAAGACTATTGAGAGTCCCTTGGACTGCAAGGAGATCCAACCAGTCCATCCCAAAGGAGATCAGTCCTGGGTGTTCAATGGAAGGACTGATGTTGAAACTGAAACTCCAATACTTTGGCCACTTGATTCAAAGAGCTGATTCATTTGAAAAGACCCTGATGCTGGGAAAGATTGAGGGCAGGAGAAGAAGGGGATGACAGAGGATGAGATGGTTGGATGGCATCACTGACTCAGTGAACATGAGTTTGAGTGAACTCCGGGAGTTGGTGATGGACAGGGAGGCCTGGCGTGCTGTGATTCATGGGGTCGCGGAGAGTCGGACGCGACTGAGCAACTGAACTGAACTGAACTGAATTCTAGACTATGAAATATGAGAAGTTGTTGTTGTCGAGTTGTTCAGTCATGTCTGACTCTTTGCAACCCCATGGACTGCAGCATGACAGATTTCATTATCCTTCACCACCTCCCAGAGTTTGCTCAAACTCATGTCCATTGAGTCAGTGATGCCATCCTACCATCTCATCCTCTGTCTCCCCCTTCTCCTCTTGCCCTCATCTTTCCCAGCATCAGCTTAGATGCCCAGCTAGCAATGCAGTCTCATATTATCCAAAACTAATCCATCATCTTTCCTAAGGTTTCCTTCCTGGTGACTTCTCTGTTTTTGTGAATGATGCCATGATAGTAATGATAAATCTTGTGCTTAAACATCTTATTACTTATATAGAAATGATGAGAACTCATCCTGTTACTGAGAAATGGATGCAATGGATCCATGTTCACTGAAGAGGGTATTTGGCCATATCAAGTTTTGGCTGTTCGGGTGACGGGAAGATTTAGCCAGTCAACCTTGAAACCAATTGCTCTCTTGTTTCTTGAATGATGAGTTGCTGAGCTCTTCCCTTTTTTTATGACTCATCAGCTTTCAGTAACTTTATAAACAGTCATTGATTCATTCAGTAGCTTTATCAATGAGTCATCCATTAATTCATTCAATGACTAGCTGCAAGGAGCTTCTCTGCTCCCTAGAAGGCATTGGTATGTCTGGGGGACACAAAATCAGAGAGATAACTGTTGTCTTCAAATAACTCAGCTTCTCATGAGGGAACCAACAAGAAAATTGATTTCTGAGGGTGTGATAATTGCCTTGACAGAACTATGCACCGGGAACTCTGGTACATCCTTAGACAAGAAGCAGGCTAACTTCTCACTACCCCAGGCCTACCACATATTCATATTTTATAAACGCCCATATTTTTCAGCAGGAAGGTAAAGATAGTGTCTGAAGTTTATAAAGAAGTAATGACAGACAAATTTAAAGATATGAGCTAACCACAAGAAGAACTAAAAATGGAAAAAGTTTCAAGTTATGGCCCTGGCAAAGTAACTGGTGATGGGAAAGGTAGAGCAGGGGATTGCTATTTTTCATTATACACCTCTTTATTTTATCATATGTGTGTGCTCAGTCACTCAGTCATGTCCGACTCTTTGCAACCCCATGGACTATAGCCTGCCAGGCTCCTCTGTCCATAGAATTTTCCAGGCAAGAATACTGGAGTGGATTGCCATTTCCTTCTCCTGGGTATCTTCCCAACCCAAGGATCAAACCCGCATCTCTTGTGTCTCCTGTACTCACAGGCAAATTCTTTACCCCTGTGCCACCTGGAACACACTTGATAAAAACATGGAAAATAAAAGACCAGTTTAGTTCTTTCTCTTCAGTCCTTTCTTCCATCTGTGGCTTTCACAACGAGCCTCAATGTTAGGTATGGAGAACACACTCAGAGCTCACTGGTCAACTGTGTACAATTCTGTTCGTCTCAACATATTTGTTGCCTGATCACTACACTCTGGGCATGGGGAATATGGTGGTTGGCAAGAGAGGAATGTTGTCTTGCTCTTGTAGGGCTTATATTTGTTGTAAGGATCAGTATAAGCCAATTGCCATTTAATTTTGACCTTCTCTCCCTCTCTATTTAGTCAGCAGAGTAGTGTGATATGCCCTAGTACCAAGTAGTCATCTGAACAGTGTGATCAGTTAGGAAGGTTTGAGCCCAGAGATGGAGCACCTACCATCATGCTGGAGGAGAAACCATGAAGATAGAATTACAAGCACTGAGTTGCTTAACAAGGATATGCGCAGTGAGTAGTTTCCTGCCACAGTGGATGGAATCACGCACAGGTAGAGTAGAATATTAAGGGTGCAGGTGCTGCAGCCGGACTTCTTGGGTCAGAATTCCATTTTTTCCATTGTGACCTAGAAGCATGATTCCAGATAAGTTAACAAAGCTTGATGGGGCTGCAATTCCTCATCTCTGTAAAGAGGATAACAATAGCAGCTACCTCCTGATTGTAAGAATTCCCTTACCTGAAGCACTTAGAATAGTGACTGGCAAAGTAAATGTCCAATAAATGGAACAGCATTATTGGGTATACTTGCATATTTAAAATGATTAAAAGAATGATGCTGATTATGATTTTTTTAATATCATATGTAAGTTGCTTTTTAAATTTAAAATTCAGCATCTTTATCACAGAGCATATGTGGACAAATGTATTTGAATAGGGATAAGAACACACAGAAACAGATATGAGTATATACACACAGCATGGCTGACCAGTAATCCCCTTTTTGGAAAATTAGATTGGAAATGGTGAAGAAACCTTTAGCATTTTATTAAGCATTTGATGTTATTTTTATGATGGAAATGTATTCATGAACTTAAAAAATAATTTCAAAAGTTAAGGAAACTGTCCTATTAAAAGAAATGCTGGTGGTCAGTTGGCGATGCATAAGAAGGTATATTTACATTCAGATAACATTTCTTCCTTCGTTGATTGAAAACTCAGTTTGCAGTAGGCACAGCACTTGGTTCCTGAGTGTATGCAAAGTACATGTGGAGTTACCTAATCTGTTGGAAAGGCCATTTCTCTCATTTTGGAACTGGTATGACATAAATTTGAGCTGGATGGTGTCAAATGAAGGGGTTTCAATTGGAGGATCTAATCATGGCAGGCAGTATAAACAAAAGCATGACAGTAAGAGAGTGTGAGAAATGTCCAGGAAACAGCAAGTACTTGAGTTTGAACAGATCACTAGTACTGGAAAGAGAGAGAAGAGACAGACTTGGAGAGGTAAATTGGATTCAATACACAGAGAGCTTCAAGTGCAGGGTAAAAGCATTTGGCTTATTTCTTCAAGTGAATAGGAATCACTAAAGGATTTTGAGTAGAGGACTAACACGATATTTGGGTTCATTTCAGGACATGTGAGATGATGGACTAGCTGGCATCTGACTTGCTAGCTGGGCATTTGTTATGAAACAAACATCAGTCATTTGAAGATCCATGTTCAGAATCTCCTGCACAGAGAAGACAGTCAAAGGTGTAGGTGTGGATAAGATGACTTGGTAGAAAGTGTGTAAGACGAGAAAGATGATGACAGAGACTTGAGAAATGATTTATTTTGAGGATGTCTGAATATTAGAAAAACTAGTGAGTGACAGAGAAGAATCACGAGCATCATGCCTCTAATGGAGCCAAGGAATAAGACAATTGTTTTTAAAAAGGGAGAGGCCAACAGTATCAATATAGTAAAAGAGTTAAGAAAAATAAGGACTGAGGAGGTTACTTCCTTCTCTGCCATCAGAAATGCAACCCCAAGCACTGTGGTCCACCAGGCTCATCTGTCCATGGAATTTTCCAGGCAAGAATAGTGGAGAGGATTGCCATTTCCTACTCCAAGGGATTTGCCCAACCCAGGGATTGAATCCAAGTCTCTTGCGTCTCGTGAATTAGCAGATGAATTTTTTACCAACTGCACCACCTGAGAAGCACGGGAATGCCTTAGGAAAAGGTAATTTGAGTATCAGATGAGCCTGAAGGGTACTTGACACAAGTCCCATCACATTTTAAAGGTGGACAGAAAAGTCATGTCAAGAAAAGAATGTGAAGATACAATTGAGATAGACTCAGAATAAAGATAGGAAAAGGTCTGGAATGAAATGAAAACAGGGCCGTGGCTGCCTGAAAATCTGATTACCCAGAGCGGGGACATTTTTCCATAACCCATGTCCCAGAAGGCCTTGTTAAGTAGGATACATTGAAAACACATGTGTACTTAGTCGTTTAGTTGTGTCAGACTCTTTGGGACTGCATGGACTGCAGCCTGCCAGACTCTTCTGTCCATAGGGTTTTCAGGGAAGAATATTGGAGTGGGTTGCCACTTACTCCTCCAGAAGATCTTCCCGACCCAGGGATTGAACCCATGTCTGCTGTGTCTCCTGCATTGCAGGAGGATTCTTTACCTGCTGAGCCATTGGGAATGCCCCCAATTGAAAACACTCGATGCCTCGAACTGTGAGTCACGTAAACCAAAGACTCTGCAGTGGAATGCTGGGCAGAGGGCAGATTTCCTTTAAAAAAAAAAAAATATGGATTACATCCTTCTTCTGCTCAACCACTTTCGATAGCTCTTTGTTGCCCATACAATACTTTCTAAACTTATCTTGTCAGTAAAGAGCCTTGATAAACTGGGTCCCTCTCAATATTATTTTTCATTGTTTCTCAAAATAATTCCAGGCTGGTCTACTCACTGTCTCCCCAAAGCTCTTATCATTCTCACAGCTGCATCTTTGCTCACACTATTTCTCTTGCCTAGAATCTTCCTCCTCTCTCTTTCTTCAAGAGAAAAGGCTTAAGTCAAACACCCTCTGCTCTGTGAAGTTGTTTTGTTTTGTTTTGTTTTTTTACAATTCAATTCCTATAAGATTTGTTTGGGAACTATTCACTTAGCACTTGGGCTTCCCTGGTGGTTCAAACGGTAAAGAATCTGCCCACAATGCAGGAGACCCAGGTTTAATCCCTGGGCCAGGAAGATCCCCTGGAGAAAGGAATGGCTACCCACTCCAGTGTTCATGCCTGGAGAATTCATGGACAGAGGAGCCTGGTGGGTTACAGTCCGTGGGTTCTCGAAGAGTCAGACACGACTGAGCAACTAACAATTTCACCCTTTTACTTAGCACTTAGATAACATCTGCCGTTGTTTGCTATTATACTTTCTTTAGATTATAGGCTTCTTGAAAGCAAAAAAAAAACAATTACGCAAACAGGGCCTAGCAGAATATCATGTTTCGATTTGAGGTATTTTAAAATTGTGGGATCTAATTGTATAGTTTGATAAGTACTGAAAAGCGTATATACCTCTGTAAGCACCCACCCTACAAAGACAAATAGTATTTCTAGCAAAGTAAGTGCTCAGTAGGCATTAAGCTCAGCTCAAGGAGGAGGGGGAAGGAATAGAAGGGTGAATCTTAGGTTCGAGGCCTATCTAAAGGGATTGGATTATTTGATGTCAGATAAAGCGAAAAAGACAAATACTAAAAGTAGGATGGTGGAGACGAGGGGATAGAATTTTGTAATCGGAGCAGGTTTGGGATTGTGCAATCCGACAGGCAGTGGTAGAGGCAGAGACACTGGGGTGGTGATGCCAAAATTAGCTTTAATTCTCTAGGGGGGAGAATCTGCCCTCTTAGAAATCCTAGAAAGTTGAGGGTTATAGTACATGGTGCTCTGACCTGAGTTTGAGGTGATGAGATTTCTGGGAGTTTCTTTTTAAAAATATTGACTCACTGACTGACACACTTTTAATCTTGGCTGACTTGCATGTTAGGCTGCACTATTAGTCAAATATCCCACTCTATTTCCCAAATGGGAATTGCACTGGACTAAGAATATGTGAAAAGGCAAAGAGATGGATCCTAGCAGAATACTTTTCTAACATTATTATTTCTACCTTATTTTTATTTTTTTAATATTTTGCTATATATTCTTCCAAATATGTGTTGGTGGTGATATATAGATGTATGTTTATTTTCTTTTTAACAAAAAGTCATTCCAAGATCTTCACACTTGCTGTGCTCCTTTCCAGGAATGCTCTTCAGCAAGCCCTTCACACTAAAGCATCCTCACTTCATTCAGCTCTATCAGCCTCTTAAAGAAGTTTGCCCAAATTATTCTGTCTTTCTCCTCCACATTTTATTTTTCTTCATAGTTCTTAGTTCTTAGCGGTATCTGTGACAATGTAATACACTATAACTTACATGTTTACTTGTTTATAGTCTGTTTCCATCACTGCAGTGTCAGCTTTTATAATCTGTCTGGCTCATCATCATGTCCCTGTGACTAAAACAGCAACTGAACATCATAGAAACTCGATAAATATTTGCTGAATGAATGGGTGAATATTCATATCTTCTCATACTCTCCAGTCATTCACCCACTCCTCCAAATTAAACACCAACACTCTCATTTGATAGGGGAAGAAATCTGTCAGCCAAGGAGAAGGTTATCTTGGGACTACCTCTTGCTTTTGCTCCAGAACTCTTCAGCAAACCACGCAGCCAGTCACCTTCTTCCGTCCACACTCCACCACATCTTGGTGCTACTGACAATGCATAATAGCTTGAGTGCAGGTAACTAAAGGGTACTATGCAAAAACCCTTCTCCTTTACCTTCTATCTCTCTGAGATCTCTCAGTTTCCTCTCTCCATCTTCTCCCTGTGCCTTTCCTTCAGCTAATCCTCAAAGTTCCACACTTAACCCATCTTCTCCACTGGTCTCCTATTAACAGTCAAGCCCATTGTCATAAATCAACTACCATCTACGTGCATGAATCTCTACTTCCAGTCCAGATTCCTCTCATCTCCAACTCACACTTCTAACTGCTTACTGGACCACTCTGTCTAGATGTCCCTCGGCATCACACAGTCGGCATTTACAAAGCAGATTTTATTCTCCATCAAAGGAGCTCTTCCTTCAGTGCTCCCTATCCAATGAATGAGGTCATCCAACCTGGCAAACTCCTCACTCTCTGTTCCCCTCAAACAATGTTAGGGTCATATTGATTCTACTTCCCAAACAATTAGTGCATCTATTTCACTCATTGTCACTGCGACCACTTTCATTATACCTATCACCAAGTTCTTACATAAATGAATATAACAATCTCCTATTTCTCAACGTGTAGTTCATGATGAGGCATCAGATCAATTTAGTGGGTCATAACAAGCAGCTTCTTAGGAAATCTCAGTATTATTTCTGTCTACAAGCCAGAAATTAGCAGGATCAAAATTAGTAACGACACAGGGATGTTTATTGGCAGCCTTTCCTCTTTGTAAAGCTCAAAGTACTCGAAATATTTTGAATAAGCACAAAGACATGGCTAAGTCAGAAAGCCAATTCCCTGCCCCCATACACTTAAGCCGAGTGGAGAAATGCTTTATTTGAGTAGCATTTAATGAACAGCACTATCAAATACAGTGGCAATTCAGTTTTAATGTGATGTACCTATGTGTTACGATTGAGAAAGAAATTTTGTTTCTCTGCAATATTATTCCCCACATCCATTTCATCATGCTTCTTGCCCCCAAAGGGATGAGCTCCTTAGAATAAATCCTTCATTCCTTTCTAAACATTAGCTCTAACAGCTCTCTGGGATTTGCAAACAGCAGTCAGGTACTCTTGCTTCAGGTTGGGCAGTACAATTTAGTTTTCTAGTTCCAAGGTCTGGTCAGGAGCTGAATTTCTCCCACTTACTGCAAAATTTTGCCCTTTGCTCACAAGTCCAGTAATCACGTCTCCCTCAAATCTTTGCCTTTGCTGAAGCAACCTCTGAATTCGTATAGGAGCTGTTTCAAGCCTCTCCATACGTGCCTTGTGGCCTTGGAGGAAACACTCTTCCACTTGTCTCGGTTTCTCCCTGTCCTGTGTAAAGCCAGGCAAGCAAGCATCCCTGGGAAAGGGGCAACTCCTCGCAACAGGGGGCCATCCCATAGTCTCCAGATCTACCTAGCCTGCCAGTCATGACAACAGGGCCAGTCCAAGCCTGTGGGCATGTGGGGGACAGTGCTCAGAACTCCATGGCCCAGCAAGACCCCAGGGCGAGGGCCGTGACCAGATGAGGAGCTGAGGCCGTGGAGAGAAAGGAGAGTGCCCTCCCTTTTGCAGCGGGAGGGGCGCTTGCCACCAGGTGGCTCGTGCCTGAGGTCTCATGTCAAGAACACCCCCATGCCACCTCCCCAGCAAGCTGCTCAGCTCACTATCACAAGAGTATTTTAAAAACATGAAATAGAGTAGAAAGTATTTGAGTGCAGCACATGCAGCACAGTTCAACTGCTGGGTATGTGGCTAGGGCACTTTAGTCATGTCCGGCTTTTGCGACCCCAAGGACTGTAGCCCGCCAGGCTCCTCTGTCCATGGGATTCTCCAGCAAGAATACTGGAGTGGGTTGCCATGCCCTCCTCCAGGGGATCTTCCTGACCCAGGGATCGAACTGTGTTTCTTATGTTTCCTGCATTGGCATTCAGGTTCTTCACACTAGCGCCACCTGGGAAGCCCAAGTCTTGTGTATGGTTGTGTGTCTTCAGGGTTTACAATGCAATACTGAGGGTCATGGTCAAAAAACTTGAAAGATTATATTCTAGTTTGTTATCTTGCCTTCATTTTAAACCCTCTCATATTTATTTAAGTGCAAGAGCAATATAGGGAATCTCTAAGTACTGTACACAAAGTCAAACGAAGATGGGTTTGAAACCAGACTCTAATGGTGGTGTGATGGTTAGAGAGTTACTTCAACACTGACCCCCTCAATCTTCTCATCTTTGAAGCGGGAATAATAACATCATGAACTCAGGGCTGGCAGCCCCAGGCAAGGCATATTAAAACATTTACCTCTAATCTTTGCAAGAATCCCAACTAACTTATTCTTGTGTTCATTTTGTTAAAGAAACTGAAGCTCAGAAAACTCAGGTAGCTCAGTCAAGGTGATGTTATTAGTATGTTCCTGAGCAAGGAGTTCATTTTGGGTTCCCCTTGCTCTTTCCACTATGAATTTCTACCCATATGATATCTCAGGTTTGTCATCTCGTGGCAACTTATGTCAACTTCTCAGTTAATCTAGTATTTATGAAACATTAAGTGCATAGCACTCGGCTGAGAACTATAGGGCAATGGTAGAGTACAATGTGGTTTGTCCTCCTGGAATGTACATTTAACTCGGAAAGAGACACAGAGCAACAGCAAGCTTATTGGTTTCGTGAGTACCTGCTGCTGCTGCTGCTGCTAAGTCGCGTCAGTCATGTTCGACTCTGTGCGACCCCATAGACAGCAGCCCAACAGGCTCCTCTGTCCCTGGGATTCTCCAGGCAAGAATACTGGAGTGGGTTGCCATTTCCTTCTCCAATGCATGAAAGTGAAAAGTGAAAGTGAAGTCGCTCAGGCGTGTCCGACTCTTAGCGACCTCATGGACTGCAGCCTACCAGGCTCCTCCGTCCATGGGACTCTCCAGGCAAGAGTACTGGAGTGGGGTGCCATTGCCTTCTCTGCGTGAGTACCTTCTACTGCTGCTAAGTCACTTCAGTCGTGTCCGACTCTGTGTGACCCCATAGACGGCAGCCCAACAGGCTCCCCCATCCCTGGAATTCTCCAGGCAAGAACACTGGAGTGGGTTGCCAGTTCCTTCTCCAATGTGTGAAAGTGAAAAGGGAAAGTGAAGCGACTAGAGCACGTTAAATATTTAAAAATCGTAACAGATGTTATCCTACAGTAAATTTAAATGACAGCTAATGAAAGAAATTCATTATTTTACAAAAGCATATGGATCTAATTTATAGATAAGGGATCTGCCTGGGTATGCATGAGTTTAAATTGCTTATTTCAAAATTTAGCAGAAGATGCCCATTTCAGAGACTTATGATTAGTAGAGTAACATAATTCCATTTGCATTTTAAAAATAAATCACATATATTTGTGATTTACCTAATTATCAGCCATTTCTTCTAACAAATTGACATGCTTTCCCCTTGGGAGCTGATAGGAAAGAATGGGTTTTAAAAATCATTCCTTAAAGCACTCTTAGGAAGCTGTTCCTCTTAATGAAGGTGAAAGAGGAGAGTGAGAAAGTTGGCTTGAACTCAACATTTAAAAAACCTAAGATCAAGGCATCAGGTCCTATCACTTCATGGCAAATAGAAGAGGAAAAAATGGAAGCAGTGACAAATTTTCTTTTCTTTTCTATTTTTGGGCTCCAAATTCACTGTAGATGGTGACTGAAGCCATGAAATTAAAAGACGCTTGCTCCTTGGAAGGAAAGCTATGACAAACCTAGGCAGTATAGTAAAAAGCAGAGACATCACTTTGCCAACAAAAGTTCTTAATAGTCAAAGTTATGGTTTCTCCAGTAGTCATGTATGATTGTGTGAGCTGGACCATAAAGAAGGCTGAGCACAGAAGAATTGATGCTTTTAAACAGTGGTGTTAGAGAAGACTCTTGAGAGTACCTTGGACTGCAAGGAGATCAAACCAGCCAATCCTAAAGGAAATTAATCCCGAATATTCATTAGAAGGACTGTTGCTGAAGCTCTAATACTTTGGCCACCTGATGCGAAGAGCTGACTCACTGGAAAAGACCCTGAAGCTGGGAGATTGAAGGCACAAGGAGAAGGGGGCAGCAGATGGTTAGAAAGCATCAGTCAGTGAACATGAATCTAAGCAAACTCCAGGAGAAAGTGGAGGATAGAGGAGCGTGGCATACTGCAGTCCATGAGGTCGAGGAGTTGGACAGGACTTAGCAACTGAACAACAACGACAGGAAGCTGCACACTTAGTCGCTCACCAGAACAAGCCGCACCCTTCCATGCTTTGTGTACCTTTTCTGTTTTCCCTATTTATTGTTTTAAATTGATTTTCCATTTCTCTAGTGAGCACCATGTTCCAAGCAAAGCTGGGAAACTCAGTTTATATACACACTACTGACATCAGTTTTTCTATCAGGAGTTATTGAATATGAATAGGATGTACAGCAGGAAGGAAAAGAACTCAGTAGAAGTGAAGAGGCATGTGGACTTGTAGGGGATAACTCTGAAGCATGATGTCACTCTTCTGCAGCCCATTCTAGCTGCATAGAGGAAGTGAAAGGAGCCATCAACGTGCCCTGGAACCTCTGCAGTAGTTGACATAAAAGGAAGAGTCACGTAGCACCTCTCTTTGAAGTACTGAAAGAAAAAAGAAAAACAAACACCTGAGATGAGCCGTATCATTACCTTGGTTTAACTGATACTTAGAAACTATCCTCTGTTGTTATCATTTTTTGAAAGTAAGCTCTATCATATTTTAGCTACAACTTATGAGAAAACTCTAAGAGAAAATCCCAGGAAAAATTGACTTTTCAATCTGTCTTTCAATTTCTTTGCTTGCAAATAAAATTAGTATTAGAGGCCTTAGAAAAAAATCAGTACTACTCATATCCTGTTTAGGTAAGCCAAATGACATGCTTGTTTATTCAGAAACCAAAAGTTCCTTTCACTTTTATTATTTCCCACCCTAGAGTTTCAAAGAATCCTTGAATATTTCTCAAATAAATGAGAATTTGCCATGGAGCTGCATACACCCAGAGGTTGATGACAAATGGGGTTCTCTGGCTTATGAAACAAAGAGTTAAAGCTTTTAAAATGAAAAACTATCAGATACAAGGTAAAATATACAGAAAGGATCTTTAAAAACATTGTCACAGTAGACAAAATATTGACAAGAAAAAGACAACTCATGTTGTAACACGTACAAAACTCCCAGCTGCCACAAATATTCCCAGACTGTCCAAGATAACAGGATTCCATTCTTGTGATGTGTGGGAGCTAACACATACAAAAGGAAACAATGACTTATGCTTAATGGAGGAACAATGGGAACATGTACACATGACACACTTGACAAGAAGATAATATGGATCAGGTTTAATCCACTGGGACTTATTATAAGGAATATGGCACTAGGCTCTATGTGAAATAAAAATCATCCTCCCCTAGGGTATGATAGTTAAGCATGCAAAATAATAAGCCAGCAACTAAGACATGGAAAATAGTCACCCATCCTTTCTCCAAAATAATTAAAAAGATTCGGCTGTGTGGATGGGTGCTTCCCAGGTGGCATGGTGATAAGGAATATGCCTGCCAATGCAGGAGATGCAAGGAAAGCAGATTCAATCCTTGGGTAGGGAAGATCCCCTAGAGTAGGAAATGGCAACCCACTCTAGCATTCTTGCCTGGAAAGTTCCATGGACAGAGGAGCCTGGCAGGCTACAGTCCATGAGGTGGCAAAGAGTCGGACACAGCTGAGTGACTGAGAGCACATGTGGGGCCAAAGAAAATGATTACAATATAAAGGCACACACATTAAAAAGATTAGCACATTAATGAACTTTGCAAAAATGACAATCAGATTAAACATATGTTACCTTGAAGGAAATGAAAACATTGGCTTTTCAGGTGTGCCAAAATGAGGTGACTTGACACCAGGGCAGATGCACTCACAGAGCAGAATCCTTTATGTTGTTCAGTTGAAAAATATACACTGAGTGTTTCCTATGTATATAAGTTGGTGCTGTACGTGAAAAAATCTTTTTTAAAAAGTTAAAAGATGTGATTTTGTGATATTCTTGGGTTTGTGTTTTTATATGCACAAATAGTTCCGAGGTTGGGATATAATGATATTTTTAAATGTTTTTTGTTTTAATCCTTATTTAGATGTACAAAGAAAACTAAATGGTAATGTGGAGCAATTGCTGAACTACTCTGGGCTAAAAGGCTTCCCTGGTGGCTCAAATGGTAAAGAATCTGCACACAATGCAGAAGACCTGGGTTCAATACTTGGGTCGGGAATACCCTGGAGAAGGGAATGGCTACCCACTGCAGTATTCTTACCTGGACAATCCCATGGACAGAGGAGAATCCCATGGACAGTGGTCTGTTGCGGGTTCACCACATAGAATTGGACATGACTGAGAGACTCACAATTTCACTTTCTTTTCTAGACTAAAAGCAATTTACGGAAGAAAAAAGTGTGGTGCTGTTTGTGTATGCATGTGTAAATGAGTGTGTATGTGTACACAGGGTCCTGTGTATTGAGGGGGGCAGTCTCCAGTCTAACCAAGCCTACTAGAGGAATTCAACATATGCCCCATCTGTCTTCTTCTTCAGCACCTCATAGCAACTACTCTTCAGCTTTGTTTTCCAGATTATTTAGCTACCTAATTTGGTAGAGGAGACTCTTCTACCAAATGTCATTCTAAAGGAGATCAAGCCTGGGTGTTCATTGGAAGGACTGATGCTAAAGCTAAAACTGCAATACTTTGGCCACCTCATGCGACAAGTTGACTCACTGGAAAAGATTCTGATGCTGGGAAAGGTTGGGGGCGGGAGGAGAAGGGGACAACAGAGAATGAGATGGCTGGATGGCATCACTGACTCGATGGACATGAGTTTGAGTGAACTCCAGGAGTTGGTGATGGACAGGGAGGCCTGGTGTGCTGTGATTCATGGGGTCGCAGAGAGTTGGACACGACTGAGCGACTGAACTGAACTGAACTGAATATAGACTTGCTGGTCAACTTCTCAGATTAAGTGTTTATAACTTCAAAGTTTCAGCTTTAGCAGTTTCAGCTTTAGCATCAGTCCCTCCAATGAACATCCAGGATTGATCTCCTTTAGAATGGACTGGTTGGATCTCCTTGCAGTATAAGGGACTCTCAAGAGTCTTCTCCAACACCACAGTTCAAAAGCATCGATTCTTCGGCGATCAGCCTTCTTCACAGTCCAACTCTCACATCCATACATGACCACGGGAAAAACCATTGCCTTGACTAGACGGACCTTGGTTGGCAAAGTAATGTCTCTGCTTTTTAATGAGTTTGAGTGAACTCCGGGAGTTGGTGATGGACAGGGAGGCCTGGCGTGCTGTGATTCATGGGGTCGCGGAGAGTCGGACACGACTGAGCGACTGAACTGAACTGAACTGAACTTCAAAGTAAAATGGCTTTGGTTAGAAGCAACATTTTAGTCTAAGGCATAATGAACAGTTATACTTAAAAAGCTGAACATCAATTTCACTGTCAGTATTTACAATGCATATGCTATCATGTAATTAAATAAAAAATATTTTATATGTAACAAGTTTGATCACTAAAAAATATTGAACATTTTAATTGAACATTAAAATTAATTGAACATTTGAACATTAATTAATTAATGTTCAAAATTAATTGAACATTTTACATCTAGTTTTCCAAATAATTATGCTGAGTGAAAGAAGTCAGACAAAACGAGTGCATGCCATATGATTGCGTTTGTATACAATTCTAGGCAATGTAATCTGTATGACAGAAAGTGGGTCAGTGTTACAGTCTGAGAAGAGGAAGGAGAAAGGAGGAGAGGGAGGGATTACAAAGGGACACAAAGAAAGTTTTGAGGTACTAGAAATATCTGTTACTTTGACTGCTATGATGCCTTCACAAATGCATACATAGGTTAAGACTTACCAAAATTGTATACTTTAAATCTATGCAGCTACCTGAATAAAGCTTTCTTTTAAAAAATCAAATCTTGACTGCCAAGATATTCCTCTTTGCATGAACTGTGAAAATAGAGCTACTATATATTATGCATGTAGGGACTGAGGTGAAATTTCAGAATTAGAAAGCAGAATGCAGACATATAATTGGCAGGAGGATAGGTCTTCCTGCAATGTGATATATGGAGGTCATGCATCTGGTGACTTATCACTTTAAGTTTTTCCAGCAACTCTGAACAGTTTGCTTTCATGGCCACAGAACAAATAACTACCCAAGTCCTTCAGTTCAGTTCAGTTCAGTTCAGTCGCTCAGTTGTGTCCGACTCTCCGCGACCCCATGAATCACAGCGCGCCAGGTCTCCCTGCCCATCACCAACTCCCGGAGTACACTCAAACTCATGTCCACAGAGTCGGTGATGCCATCCAGCCATCTCATTCTCTGTCGTCCCCTTCTCCTCCCGCCCCCAACCTTTCCCAGCATCAGAGTCTTTTCCAGTGAGTCAACTCGTCGCATGAGGTGGCCAAAGTATTGCAGTTTCAGCTTTAGCATCAGTCCTTCCAATGAACACCCAGGATTGATCTCCTTTAGAAAGGACTGGTTGGATCTCCTTGCAGTCCAAGGGACTCTCAAGAGTCTTCTCCAGCACCACAGTTCAAAAGCATCGATTCTTCAGCGATCAGCTTTCTTCACAGTCCAACTCTCACATCCATACATGACCACGGGAAAAACCATAGCCTTGACTAGACGGACCTTGGTTGGCAAAGTAATGTCTCTGCTTTTTAATATACTATCAAGGTTGGTCATAACTTTCCTTCCAAGGAGCAAGCGTCTTTTAATTTCATGGCTGCAATCAGCATCTGCAGTGATTTTGGAGCCCAAAAAAATAAAGTCTGACTCTGGTCCCATCCAAGTCCTTATATAATACTATTTCCTACAATCTTTCAGTTCAGTTCAATTCAGTTCAGTTGCTCAGTCGTGTCCGACTCTTTGTGACTCCATGGACTGCAGCATGCCAGGCTTCCCTGTCCATCACCAACTCCCGAAGCTTGCTCAAACTCATTGAGTCAGTGATGCCATCCAACCATCTCATTCTCTGTCGTCCCCTTCTCCTCCTGCCTTCAATCTTTCCCAGCATCAGGGTCTTTTCCAATAAGTTGGTTCTTCGCATCAGGTAGCCAAAGTATTGGAGTTTCAGCTTCAGTATCAATGCTTTCAATGAAAATTCAGGACTGATTTCCTTTAGAATGGACTGGTTGGATCTCCTTGCAGTCCAAGGGACTCTCAAGAGTCTTCTCCAACACCACAGTTCAAAAGCATCAATTATTTGGCGATCAGCTTTCTTCACAGTCCAACTCTCACATCCATACATGACTACTGGAAAAACCATAGCCTTGACTAGACAGACCTTTGTTGGCAAAGTAATGTCTCTGCTTTTTAAATGCTATCTAGGTTGGTCATAGCTTTTCTTCCAAGGATCAAGCATCTTTTAATTTCATGTCTGCAGTCACCATCTGCAGTGATTTTGGAGCCCAAAAAAATAAAGTCTCTCCCTGTTTCCACTGTTTCCCCATCTATTTGCCATGAAGTGATGGGATTGGATGCCATGATCTTAGTTTTCTGAATGTTGAGTTTTAAGCCAACTTTTTCACTTTCTTTAACTTTCATCAAGAGGCTCTTTAGTTCTTCTTCACTTTCTGCCATGAGGGTGGTGTCATCTGCATACCTGAGGTTATTGATATTTCTCCTGGCAATCTTGATTCCAGCTTGTGCTTCATCCAGCCCGGCATTTCGCATGATGTGCTCTGCATATAAGTTAAACAATCAGGGTGACAATATACAGCCTTGACTTACTCCTTTCCCTGTTTTGAACCAGTTTGTTGTTCCATGTACAGTTTTAACTGTTAATTCTTGACCTGCATATAGATTTCTCAGGAGGCAGATCAGGTGGTCTGGTATTTCCATCTCTTTCAGAATTTTCCAGAGTTTGTTGTGATCCACAGTCAAAGCCTTTGTCGTAGTCAATAAAGTAGAAAATGCTTTTCTGAACTCTCTTGCTTTTTCGATGATCCAGTGGATGTTGTCAATTTGATCTCTGGTTCCTCTGTCTTTTCTAAATCAAACTTGAACGTCTGGAAATTCATGGTTCATATACTGTTGAAGCCTGGCTTGGAGAATTTTGAGCATTACTTTGCTGGTGTGTGAGATGAGCGCAATTGTGCGTTAGTTTGAGCATTCTTTGGCATTGCTTTTCTTTGGGATTGGAATGAAAACTGACCTTTTCCAGTCCTGTGTCCACTGCCGAGTTTTCCAAATTTGCTGGCATATTGAGTGCAGCATTTTGACAGCATCTTCTTTTAGGATTTGAAATAGCTCAACTAGAATTCCATCACCTCCACTAACTTTGTTTATAGTGATGCTTCCTAAGGCCCACTTGCCTTCGCATTCCAGGATGTCTGGCTTTAGGTGAGTGATCACACCATCGTGGTAACCTGGGTCATGAAGATGTTTTTGCATAGTTATTCTGTTTATTCTTGCCACTTCTTAGTATCTTCTGCTTCTGTTAGGTCCATATCATTTCTGTTCTTTATTGTGCCCATCTTTGCATGAAATGTTCCCTTGGTATCTCTAGTTTTCTTGAAGAGATCTCTAATCTTTCCCATTCTATTATTTTCCTCTATTTCTTTGCATTGATCAATGAGGAAGTCTTTCAAGAAGCTAATATTATGTAATATTTCATAGGATTATTACTGCATGAACCATAGAGCAGATTTAGTAGTTTTTATTGATAAGGGGAGGGGAATGAAAAGCAATGACTCAAGGATAGGAAAAACAGTTTGGTACCTTTATTTTTTTATTTTTATTTTTTTATTTTATTTTATTTTTTATTTTTTTGTAATTAATTTACTTTTTATTGGAGGCAAATTATTTTACAATATTATATTGGTTGGTTTTGCCATACATTGACATGAATTCGCCCCGGGTTTACATAAGTTCCCCCTCCTGAACCCCCCTCCCACCTCCCTTCTCCCTTTATCCTCCCTCTGGGTCATCCCCGCATGCCAGCCCTGAGCATCCTATAACATGCATTAACCCTGAACTAGTGATTCGTTTCACATATGACAACATACGTGTTTCAATGCCATTCTCCCAAATCATCCCACCCTCACCCTCTCCCACAGAGTCCCAAAGACTGATCTATACATCTGTGTCTTGAATCAGTTCTAATGAGGTGGATGAAACTGGAGCCTATTATACAGAGTGAAGTAAGCCAGAAAGAAAAACACCAATACAGTATACTAACGCATATATATGGAATTTAGAAAGATGCAAATGATAACCTTGTATATGGTACCTTTATTTTACCATTAATGTCTGAAAGAAGGAACAGTTGTTTTTTTTTTTTTGAAAGATATGAATTTGGTATTCAAAGCACCCCTGCCATGCATTGCAAATTTCAAAATTACAAATATAATGGTGTCATTCCTGCTTAATATCCTGCTGTGGCTTCCTATTGGTCTCTGTCTTTAGGAAAACTCCTTAGCATGCTTTATCAAGAGTTCAGAATCTGACCCCTATTTACCTTTTTGACCACAGGTCATCTCTGTCTCTCACTGAAACGACAGTCATTCTGAATGCCTTGATTTGGCAAAGCTTTTTATGTTGTCATGCAGTTTGGGCTCTCCAGGAAGTAAACTCAGGCAGGGTTTAGTGTTCAGGATGTTTATTAGGGAGTGTCCTTGAATCAACACCCATGGAAGGGAGGGGGCGGGAGCAGGATTGAGAAGAAGGCAAAATCAAGTAGTGATACAAGCCTGACAGCCTCAGCCAACTGTGCAGGTAGCTATGAAACAGAAATGACCCATCAGAGTTGGCCTGCATGTACAGGGAGAACATGACCTTGGGCAAGGGTCACGTTCTCCCTGAAACTGAGGCAATGCCTGAAGAGGTTGTCAGCACTGCCGAAGGCTGGAGAATGAAGTCGTTCCTTACAGGGGGTCTGCATGGGGCATTTGTATGTCCACCTCACCCTGGTATTCACCTTGTGTGAAACTCTCCTCTCTTCCAGTTTAACTAGGTAATTTTTTTCTGTTCTTCCATGCACCAGATCTCAGTGTAATTCTCACTTCTTCAGAGAGGGATTCCCAAATTCCCACATATGATAGGCTTCTGTCAAACTTGCCACATTACTTTAGTTCCTTCTTAAAATTCTTATTATACTTGATTATGATTAGTCACTTGTTTCCATTTTCTTCTTTACGATGGTAACTCCATGAAGACAGAGATAACTTCTGTAGTATTCACTTCTGATCCTCAATGCCTACCACAGTTTTGGCACATAATAGGTACTCAATAAATATTGACTTAATAAATCAATGAGTACAAGGTTTAAAGAGCTCTGCAAGGAGCAAGGGCCCTTACCAACACATCTGTTTTGACATATGCTAAGATTTTCTGCCTCATGTTGTCAAGACAAAGACTTTATTTGAGCTCTATAGTCAGAATCCCCAGTACTGCAGTCCTAGCTTAATCACATCCTAGCCATGTGATAAGTTAATTAAACTCTCTAAGCCTCAATTTATCAATAATAATAAAAAAAGCAATAATAGTATATTCCCCAAATGGTTGTTGTGAGGGTTCAATGAAATAGTCTACACAGAGGGTTTATCAAAGCTCCTAGAATACAGTACAGCATCAGTAAAAGTTAGCTATAATTATGATAATTATTATTTGGCTTTTAGCTGTAAGTTCTTAACATACATTAAACAAGAGGAAAATATAAGGAAAAGGCTTTTTTATATATATTTGCTTTTAAACATACACCAAAATAGCAATCTTGGAAAAATTAGGAATTGTATATAATGGGCTTTCCTCGTAGCTCAGTCTATAAAGAATCTGCCTGCAATGCAGGAGACCCAGGTTTGATTCCTGGATTGGGAAGATCCCCTGGAGAAGGAAATGGCAACCCACTGCAGTATTCTTGCCTGGAGAATCAGAGAAGCCTGGCAGAGGAGGGGTCCATAGGGTCGCAAGAGCTGGATATGACTTAGCAACTAAACTGCCACCATATATATAATGGAGAACAGCATTATCGTCTCATTAGTTAGAGTATCCTAAGTCCAAAATCACGGATGCTGATTGCAGCCATGAAATTAAAAGACATTTACTCCTTGGAAGGAAAGTTATGACCAACCTAGAAAGCATATTAAAAAGCAGAGACATTACTTTGCCAACAAAGGTCCGTCTAGTCAAGGCTATGGTTTTTCCAGTAGTCATGTATGGATGTGAGAGTTGGACTGTGAAGAAAGCTGATCGCCAAAGAATTTATGTTTTTGAACTGTGGTGTTGGAGAAGACTCTTGAGAGTCCCTTGGACTGCAAGGAGATCCAACCAGTCCATTCTAAAAGAAATCAGTCCTGGGTGTTCATTGGAAGGACTGATGCTAAGGGTGAAACTCCAATACTTTGGCCACCTCATGCGACGAGTTGACTCACTGGAAAAGACGCTGATGCTGGGAAGGATTGGAGGCAGGAGGTGAAGGGGACGACAGAGAATGAGATGGCTGGATGGCATCACCAGCTCGATGGACATGAGTTTGTGTGAACTCCGGGAGCTGGTGATGGACAGGGAGGCCTGGCATGCTGTGATTCATGGGGTTGCAAAGAGTTGAACACGACTGAGCAACTGAACTGAACTGAACTGACATCTATATAAATATAGTCCTAAATAAGTCCTATTCCTGTCTTCTCATACAACCTAGGAATTTATGACTCAGCAGTCCTTGTAGTTTAGAAGTGCTGGTGGGGGGGAGGGGCAGTGGCAGAGAGAAATGTGCTTTTGCCTAAGTCTAAAATGCCTTTTCCTATCTCAGGAGATTTCCACTTGAGTATGAATTGACTTAATCAGCTCCAGAAACATGTACTGAACAAATCCTCACATCACTTCTTCCATGCTGCTCTTGCATTTTTACCCTAAAACCATCTACCTACCTGGACATTTGTTCTAATCCCCCCTCCCCTAACGTTGCTTCTACTCATAAGAGGTAAGCTTCTTGAAGGCTGATCTCCATCTTTTCTATCTGGCTCATTCAGACACTCAATAAATGTTTGTTGAATTGATTTGAATTAGAAGAAAAACACCAAATCTCTTCAGGCAGACAGAAATGAAGAAGCAGGTTAGGTAATCTAATGTGCTCCAAAAGCATAGAACATAATAAGCTAGACGTCACAATTTTTCTTTTTTATTTAAATATAACTAGCATCCATCTTTACAGAGTATTTTCTTTCATACCAGAAACCTCATCTGACCATTTAGAGGTTAATTTTTTCCTTTGAGAAAACAATTGTTCTCGCTGCTTTCTTTGTGGATTTCTGTGGCAATTGACTGCCAGGCCCTCACCTCCATCCTTCCAATTCTCTCATCTTCTTAAAGAAATACACACATTTACCACTCTACTTCTGTGACTTTATGACATTTATTTCTAGGGCCTCCACTTCCTCCTTTTACTGTGTGTTATCTGTCCGTATGTTCTTCTTAATGGAAACTCCTTTCCTGGGTACTATGAATCATCTGATCTCTCTCTTCTTCTAACTCCTCCATTACATGCTTTAAGAACTCTCCAACAGAAATAGAAGTTCTGATGAATGCTAAAAGATCCAAATGTGAATTCTTTGTTTAATTCTGACTATAAAGATAAAGAGAACATGATATATTAAGATAGGTCAATAGCATAGTAGAAAAATGACAAATTTAGAGAAAGTGATATACTTTTCTGGGTGCCAGGCAAAAGAAGGTAAGAAACTGAAACCACTGGCAGCCTCGAAAGGGTTAATAGTAAGACTTATGGTCAGGATACGTATGTCACGGTGAAATAAACGAAACCGTACAGGGAGTTCTAAAAGGTACAGTTTTGACTGAAAATGCTATTTATTAGTCAGTCTAGAAGGGAGAAAATTAATAATGAAAAGAATGAATGGCTTTTCTGGAAATGTCTCATTTCTTTATGTGTCACTTTTTTAGCTTTGTGTGTGTGTGTGTGTTATTCTTCTTAACGGTTCTTTCCAGTTCTTGACAATCATGTAATTTAAAGAATTGATATTTGCTGAGATTTGTGATTACAAGACCTTGCACGCAAGGACTCAAAGTGCTTATCTTAACTCTTAATGAGATGCCTCTAATTATATTTTGAACTTTAAAACAAAAATTGTACTGGCATTGTTTGAGCTATTATATAAGGGATAAAAAACTGATCTGGGAAATTTAGTGCTGAGAATACATGGTGACTACAATTAGTAAGAATACATTCTGAGACCTGACAATGCTCACATAATTTAAAATTGGTTCAGTAAAGCATCCAAAATAAATTATTCTTCCCACTTGGAAAATAGATAAAAGATGATGCTGTTACAAAAATCCTACCTGGAATATAAATCTTTATACTGTGTCTATTCATACAAGTATCTGTCTCACTGATAGATTTTGGAAAACCTCAAGGAAGAAAATATATGTTATTCATCCACAGCACCTAGAACGGTGCTTAAAATATGGAAGCTGTCTCAGGCTTCCTAAACTAAACATCTTAATTGTCAGTTTCTCTTTATCTCACTGGGCTACTTCCAAGAGCCACAAAGTGTTTACCTCGGAAGAGAAAGATCTGTAAAATCTCACCTTTCTTCACCATTCCCAATTCTGTGCTAAAGGCTATACCGTAGAGGTCAGTGGCATTGCCCCCCCTCACGAGTCCCAGTACTCCTATTCTATTACAGTGTCTTCCTCACTGCCCTCAGAGATTCCTTTCTGCATAACAAAGGGAGAAGAACCTTTTCAAAACAATTATACACCAAATATAATGTCAAGCATCCAAAATATATTATCTCTAATACAACATGAAGCAGCGTTGTATTACCTTAGTATTTCTAAGTGAGGAAATTAAGAGAGATTAAATAATTGATCTTAGGAAACATGGCTATTACAGTACTGGAGCTGACATTTAAACTTCCCTCTTTCTGATCCTGGTGTCTCAGAGGGTAAAGAATCTGCCTGCAATGCAGAAGGCCAGGGTTCAGTCTCTGAACTGGGAAGATCCCCTGGAGAAGGGAAGGGCTACCCATTCCAGTATTCTTGCCTAGAGAATTCCATGGACAGAGGAGCCTGGTGGGCTACAGTTCATGGGGTTGCAAAGAGTCAGCCACGACTGAGTGACTATTACAACTACTACCTTCTGACTCTATCTCACTTCCTGGTCATGTCATCTTTTTGTTAAAAAATCACTACTGGAAAAATTTTTACTCTGGCTCTCACAGAATAATAAACTCTTTGACTTGACATACAAGGAAAAAGAAATCCTCCCTAATATGTCTCCACTATCTTAAGCCTTCTTTATCGATGGTGTGTTTTAAGCTTCAGACAGCCTGGACTTCTCACAGTTCCTCAAACTTCCAGGCCATCCCTTGACTCTCTGATGCCTTTGCATGTGCTTATTTCTCTGTGAAGTGATTTTTCTATTTGTCTTGCCTAGTAAGTTTTATTCAACCTTCAAGACTCAACTCATGCAAAAGTCAGTTGCTCAGAGGTTTCATTGACTTTTCTAGGCTCCTCAACTGCTCTATCCTATCACCTGTGCATGTGTCCTCTCTTCTTATGAAATCAGTAATCCCATTCATGTGGCCTCCACCCTCATATCCTAGGGGATTGTGCTGTGCTGTGCTTAGTTGCTCAGTTGTGTGTGATTCTTTGTGACCCCACAGACTGTAGCCCACAAGGCTCCTCTGTCCATGGGGATTCTCCAGGCAAGAATACTAGAGTGGGTTGCCCTTCCCTCCTCCAGCCTAGGGGATTAGGCTTCCACGTATAACAGAATACAAACATTTAGTCCACAGCAGTTTTACTGAAGAAAGGTGAAAGGATTAAATGCTGGTACTGAAAAACAAAATTTTCCTCCCCTCCCACCACCCCTCCTACCAACTCCCACACCCCTGCTGGCTTCCTTTTTATCTCCAGAAATCAGTTTAGAAACAAGCTTATTGATGAAAGCTACCTACTTATGTGATTTTCAAAATGTAATTGCCTCAGTAGGCATTGAGTAAAACCATTAAGAAAATCTAAACAGACATTTCTCCAAGGAAGACATACAGATGGCTAACAAACACGTGAAAAGATGCTCAATATTGCTCATTATTAGCGAAATGCATATCAAAACTACAATGAGATACCACCTTACACCAGTCAGAACGACCATCATTAAAAAGTCTACAAACAATAAATGCTGGAGAGGGTGTGGAGAAAAGAAACGCTCTTGCATTGCTAGTGGAAATGTAAATTGATACAGCCACTATGGAAGATGGTATGTAAATTCCTTAAAAATATAGGAATAAAACCACCATATGACCCAGCAATCTCACTACTAGGCATATACTCAGAAGAAACCAAAATTGAAAGACACATGTACCCCAATGTTCATTGCAGCACTATTTACAATAGCTAGAACATGAAAGCAACCTAGGTATCTATCAACAGATGAATGGGTAAAGAAGCTGTGGTACATGTATATGTGTATATATATATATATATATATATATACAATGGAATATTACTCAGCCACAAAAGGAAGCATTTGAGTCAGTTCTAATGAGGTGAACAAACCTAGAGTGAAGTAAGTCAGAAAGAGAAAGATAAATATCATATACTAACATATATATGGAATCTAGAAAGATGGCACTGGTTAATTTATTTGCAGGGCTGCAAAGGAGAAACAGACATAGAGAACAGACTTATGGACTTGGCAGGAGGGAAGGAGGGAGAGGATCAGATGGATGGAGAGAGTAACATGGAAACTTACAATACCATATGTAAAATAGATAGCCAATGGGAATTTGCCGTATGATTCAGGGAACTCAAACAGGGATTCTGTAACTGTAGCGATCTGATGAGGAGGGAGATGGGAGGGAGGTTCAAGAGGCAGGGGACATATATATACCTATGGTTGATTCTTGTTGATGTTTGACAGAAAACAACAAAATTAGGTAAAGCCATTATCTTTCAATTAAAAAATAATTAAAATTTTTTAAAAAAGAAGATACAATTAGCAAAGAATGAAAACTATTAAGGACTTCCCAGCTGGCGATAGTGGTAAAGAACCCACCTGCTAGTGCAGTAGACATGAGAGACACTGGTTTGATCCCTGGGTTGGGAAGATCCCCTGGAAGAGGGCATGGCAATCCACTTGAATATTCTTGTCTGGAATATCCCACAGACAGAGAAGCCTGGCAGGCTGTTGTCCATAGGGTCGCTAAGAATTGGACAAGACTGAACAACTTAGCACACATGAAAACTATTAAATCTAAATAAACAATGCAGCAATACCAACAGCTAACATTTATTACATAATTACCACATTCTAAGAATTGTTCTATTGCTTTCATGAGCAAGTTCATTTAATTCCAACAACACAACTAGTGTGTGTGTGTGTGTGTGTGTGTGTGTGTGTGTGTGCGCGCGCGCATGTGTACTTAGTCGCTCAGTCGTGTCAGACTCTTTGTGACCCAAAGGACTGTAGCCCGTCAGGCTCCTCTGTCCACGGGGATTCTCCAGGCAAGAATACTGGAGTGGGTTGCTGTGCCCTCCTCCATGGGATCTTCCCAACCCAGAAATAGAACACAGGTCTCCCACATTGAAGGCAGATTCTTTACATCTGAGCCATAAGGGAAGTCCAACAACCCTATTAAGCAGTTATTACTATTGTGAGCCCTTTTTGAAATTGAGGAAACTGAGACACAGAAAGTTTTCCCCAAGAATATACAATTAGTAAGTAGTACAAGTAGGATTTGAACCCAAGTTGTCTGGTTCCAGAGTCAGAACCTCCATACTGTACGAATAAATAGATATGAATAAAGAGATGACAGAGATCTTTTCATAAAGATTAAATGATCTCATTTCTGTTTTAGTTATTAGGGGAAAGATTCAAATTAGAAAGACCTATGTACAAATATTATACTGCAAGGAGATCCAACCAGTCCATTCTAAAGGAGATCAATCCTGGATGTTCATTGGAGGGACTGATACTAAAGCTGAAACTGCAATACTTTGGCCACCTCATGCGACGAGTTGACTCACTGGAAAAGACTCTGATGCTGGGAGGGATTGGGGGCGGGAGGAGAAGGGGACGACTGAGAATGAGATGGCTGGATGGCATCACCGACTCTGTGGACATGAGTTTGAGTGACCTCCGGGAGTTGGTGATGGACAGGGAGGCCTGGCGTGCTGTGGTTCATGGGGTCGCGGAGAGTCGGACACGACTGAGCGACTGAACTGAACTAAACTGATGTACAAATAACCAGTAATGCTATTTAAGACAAAATTAAGCCTTAGGAAAGTCTATTTTGTTTCTATAGATTGTGATTAAGGAGAGTGAAACTTAGTTATAGAATTAAACTGAAACAATACAACAAACATTGATATATCAAGAAGTCTCTACAAACAGTATGTTGAACATTATGGTACAGGATTTAAGGATATTAAAAAAAACCTGTAAAACTATTAAATTCCTGCCCCAAAGAACAAACATTATTGCAAAGAATGTAGAAAATAGGTAAAATCTTAAGCTTTGTGGTGCAGAAATAAAAGCAATTATAGAACAAATATATGCTAAATAATCAAGTTATTTATTTTTTAAAGTAATTTTGAAAATTAAACTGGGAATTCTTTTTCTCAAATGCTTTGAGAATCATCCCACCAACAGGAGAAATTTTGTAAAATTGCCACTACTATAAAACTCCATGGAAATTAAGCTTAAGAGACAAAGAACAAAACTGAAACACTCAGTTCTAGATTAAATTTTTATTTAAAAAAAACTAACAAGCTTTGTTTTAGGATATGAGTTAAATGGAATAGCATTAGGAAAACTGCCTCAGGAAGTCAGAACACAATATAAATCAGTCAAACTTTCCATACCTTTCTAGTAGCAGGAAATCTTAAAATATCACTCCATTCTGCTTATGTGCGCAGCAAAGGCAAAGTTTCTAAGGCATTCAAAATACTTTCTAAGGCAGAGGTTGATTATATGCTTTATCAAATTTAAGTAATAACATATATTTAACCTTGCTTATAAATGACATTTCAAAGGAGAGTAAAAAAGAGAAATAATAAAAGCCATAAGAAATCTTACCAAAATGTAATGAAAGAAGAAAAGACATGAAAAGAAAATTAACTAAATAAAGGAAATAAATAGAGAAGGAAATGGCAACCCACGCCAGTATTCTTGTCTGGAGAATTCCATGGACAGAGGAGCCTGGCGGGCTACAGTCCATGGGATCGAAAAGAGTTGGACACGACTAAGTGACTAACATACACAGGAAATAAAAGAAAACAAGATTTTTCCTGGCCATTAAGTGTTAAAATGTTTCAAGCTTGCTGAAATGATAATTAACTACAGATTCAGAATTAAATAGCAGATTTGCCATTATGCTGCTGGAAGTGTAGAGAACAGTGGACTTTAGGGGCCAATGGAGTAGGAGAGAGTCAGAAAAACAGGCAGCCTTGAGAATATAAAACAGAGGATATCCTGGCCAAAAATAATCTGGAACTTCTATTGTGAACTATGTGAGTTCAGAGATGCTCTAGACTAATTATCTGGAGGCCACATAATTTTGCATCACTAGCTTGATTAGGAGTCTCAAACATCAGTGCAGGTGTTAGGTCCTCAGTCTCTTGAGAAACCTTGCTAGAAAAATGCAATGTCTTTGGGTAGACCTCTAGGAATTAATCTTATTTCCCATCTTGATTACTAAGGTCTTATCTTTTCATATTATTTTATACTTGAACATTCATTATAATCATTCTTAAATTTTTTCATATATGTGTGTATTTATAAACATCCCCCAGATAAATTGCTGTAGCTTGTTTCCAAGTTGGCAACTATCAATTTCTTCCTTCTCTGTATATACTCCATTGAATCTGGACTGGTTTATAACAGCTTTGCCTAATATGCTTTGTCATGCTGCATGACTTCCCACATCTAGCTCCCAGGACTTGAAGCTTCTGCTTGGTCTCTTGGAATGCTTGCTCCTTAAATTGTCATGTGGTGTGAAGCCCAAGCCAGACTTGAGAGTGGCCACATGGGGAAAAGACAGAGAGAAAGGAGCCACCAGTCACCAGCTGTTGTAGATATCTCAGCCAAGCAATGAGACGTGAGTAAAGGAGCTTTCACAGGATTCCAACCTCAGCTGTCAACTGACTGCAACTCTCTGAAGGATCCCAACAGAGAAGTGCCCAGCTCTGTCTGTTAACAACCAGAAAAGTGAAGTGTAATAATTATTGTTTTACCCTACCAAGTTTTGGGGTGGTTTATTAACATAGCAATAAGATAACTGGAACATGTAATAAGCACTTAAAGACAGGTCTAATACTTCTTTATGCATTTATAATAGTTAGTATAAAATTCAGCACCACTCTGTCATTCTGAAATGGAACAAATTATACATATCTATCATATATTTGGCTTCCCTGGTGGCTCAGATGGTAAACAATCTGCCCACAATGCTGAAGACCTGGGTTTGATTCTTGGGTTGGAATGTTCTCCGGTATTCTTGTCTGGAGAATTCCATGGACAAAGGAGCATGGCAGGCTACAGTCCACGGGGTCTCAAAGAGTTGGACACAACTGAGTGACCAACACTTACTTCATTGGGGACAAAAATAAATTACAATATTTTGCTGAAAGTTGTAAGGACTATAAAATAGTACAATAAGAGTTATATACATGAATAGAATCCAGAAGCTTATATTAATGAAAAGTGGTTATATATTCATTTCAAAAAATGAACTTTATTTTTTAGAGCAGTTTTAAGTTCACAGAAAAACTGAGTGGGAAGTACAGAGCATACCCATGTGCCCTTTGCTCCCACATATGCATAGAACTCTTCCCCAGTCAACATCCCGCATCACAGTGGTACATCTGTTACAATGGATGAGCCTACACAGACGCATCATTATCACCTAAATCCATAGTTTACATTACAATCACTCGACCTTTTACATTCTATGAGTTTGGGCGAATATATAATGACATATGTTTATTATTAAAATATCATACCAGATACATATCATACATTGCCCTAAAAATCCTTTGTGCTCCACCTATACATTCCTGTCTTCTCTCTGACCATTGGAAACATCTGACCTTTTTAACCATCTCCATAATTTTGCCTTTTCCAGAATGTCACATAGTTGGAATGATATTGCTTCTGTCACTTAGTAATATTCATTTAAGAGACTTCCATGTCTTTAAGTGGCTTGGTTATATATTTTTTTAAAAAAACACTCATATTTTCTTATCCCTCATTCATTCTTTAATCCTTTTAAATTTAGTTTCTATTCTCATTCCTCTGTGGAACCCTGTGCTGTTAAATGTATGCATGCTAAGTCACTTCAGCTACATCCGACTCTTTGCAACCTATGGCTCATAGCCTGCCAGGCTTCTCTGTCCATGGGATTCTCCAGGCAAGAATACTGGAGTGGGTTCCCATTTCCTCCTCCAGGGGATCTTCCTGACCCAGAGATAAAACTTGCATCTCTTATGTCTCCTGCATTGGTAGGCAGATTCTTTACCACTAGCACCACCTTGGAACCCCATATTATCTTCCACCTAAAATATCTGAAACTTCTCTGGTGGTCCAGTGGTTAAAAGTTCACAAGCAGGAGGTGTGGGTTCAATCACTGGTCAGGGAGTTGATTCCACATGTCTTGTGACCAAAAACAAAACCACAAAACAGAAGAAATATTGCAACAATATTCAATAAAGACTTTAAAAATGGTCCATATTGGGACTTCTCTGGTGGTCCAGTGGTTAAGAATTCACCTTACAATGCAGGGGACATGGGTTCAATCCATGATAAAGGACTAAGATCCCTTTTATATTCTGTGAAGCAACTAAGCCCATGTGCCACAGCTAGAAAGTCTGTGCACTGTGGCTAAGATCCTGTGTGCCACAACTAAAACCGTACACAGCCCATTAAATAAGCCAATAACTTAAAAAAAAATGGTATACATTAAAAAAAATCTTCAGTAAATAAAATGATCATCTCTCTTGCCCTTATATTCAGCCAGTTACCAAAACCTGTCCATTCTCCCTCCCTGTTCAGTTCAGTTCAATCGTTCAGTCATGTCTGATTCTGCAACCCAATGGACTGCAGCATACCAGGCTCCCCTGTCCATCACTAGCTCCCAGCTCCTACTCAAACTCAAGTCCATCCTGTCAGTGATGCCATCTGACTATAACCCTCCCTGTTACATTTTGCAATTGTCACTTCTTTCTGTTTCTTTGGTCTCTTTCCTAGTTGAGGATCTAACTCTTGTTTAAATAATGGTAAGAGTTGTAGCCTATATGTCTTTTCCTTAAGCCTATTTCATTACTCCATTTTATTCACTCCAGCTTGCTCCCTAGATGGTTAATATCTACTTCAATGTTATTTGAAATACAAATGGATAGTCATTGTTTCAGAAGTAAAATGCTGGAATAATTAATGATGATGGGAAAAACTTATTTTTATACACAATTACTAATAACTTGTAAATGGATAAAAATAGTTAAACTTTTTAATTGACATCAGATAAAATTTATCAGGTGAAATAAAATGACAACATATTCAATTGAATAACAGGAAAGAGTGACTTAGATAATCTAAAGAACAATATTATACCTTTTTTGAGCCAAAAATATTTATAAAATTACAAATTATATTGCAAAGTAGAATTATAGATGTTCTATCATAATTCTAATCATTTTAATAGTATTTGTGCACTGGCATTCCAATTTTAATAAAATTTTTGTCCTTTTATTCAGTTTAGGCCATGAGTGTTTTATGGAAGGGCCCTCTTTGTTATTAGTCACATCTTGAGAGTTTGTTTTATAAAGCAGAATTTTAGTCTTTCAAAATTTCCTCAAAATATAGAAAAAGCTACAAACTCATGTACAATGTATATGTTATCTTTGAGCCAAAATAAAACATGTATAAAGTTTAAAGAATTAGAAAAACACTAACTATTCAAAATACATTTTAAAAAATTTACGTTACTAAATTTGAGATTGAGTACATGGAGGTTGCAAATTGACATTAAAACCTTGCCAAAAATTGTCTTTTCTACAATTGACAATGAAGAATATTTGAGATTCTTCTCTAAGTACACGTCCTGGATAGAAAAATTCCTTCTAGAAAATATATCATAGAAAATCTTGCTTTCTTATTTGTATTTCGTCTTACACAAGAAGATTAATTGTAATACTAAATGTGTTGTTTCAGCTTCTTGAGCTTCAGCTTTTTGGAACAAAGAATCAAGTAGTAATAATCCTGAACAGACAGCATGATGGGTCAAAGATAAATTCAAGTGTATGTTGTATTGGGAATACAGTCAATATTTTATAACAACTTTAAATAGAATATAACTTATAGAAATTCTGAATCACTATTTTGTACACATGAAACTAATATTGTAAATAAACTATACCTCAATTAAAAGAAAAAGAGTGACCAGAGCTCTCCATTTGTCCTTGACAATCCAGGTTTATGCTTGTTGTCCCAGTATAATTGTTAATGGAAATTTCCTTTCAGTATTAAAAGTTTCCTAGTTTAAATAATAAATTTTATACTCACTGTACCTAAAAGACATATTAATCAAATGAACTGTATTGTCATAGTCGGGATATTGATTTTAAAAAAACCAACTGTAATAAAACATTTGAATACTGAAAAAAATCAAACAGTAAAGGATGAATTCAATTGTACTTTTGCTTACTTGATTGCTGAGAGATTTCTGGGTCTCAGTCAAGTAGTAACAGTGGATTTGATTGAACCAATACTGTCAGCATAGAAAGTTAGTAAAAAAATAATCATGCAGTTGTCATCAATGCCAAAACAAACATGACTTGTCTATTTGGCATCATACTTTCCCCTGTGATCTGTGAATCTCAGAAGAGAAATTGAGAAGCATTGCTCCTAGAATTCCCCTTCCTAGATGGTTCTGGTTAGAGTCTGCTAGCTACAGGCACTTATGTGATATCGGAATGGCGAGGAACAGAAGCTATTACTCTCCAAGGGCAATGACAGATAGATGTGTGGGCTGACAGTGGACATGCACTTCACAGTAGCTCCTGGATAAGTTCCTGCAAATTACCTTCTTTGGTCCCATAGACAACTGAGATAGCTAATGGCGCTTGCTGGCAAATTACTTGATTTGGTGCTCCAAGCTTACATAGCTTATGGGAGCTTCCAGGAAACTCTTGAGAGCCACAAAATCTTCCAAGAAAGTTTTCTCAAAGCCAACCACCAACTGGACCAATTTTCCTGATATTTCTCAATCCTTCCAATGATTGTGGACGTCTTTAATTTCCATATTAAAACCCTTCATATTTAGTGTACATAGAGTGCCTTCTGTTTTTCTATATGTACTTTGTTTAATATAATGTGGAGTTTACTATGCATTGTCCACACTGTTTTGATAAGCTGTTCAAAAATTACTATGTACTGTATTAATATAATTATTAGCCAAAACCAACAAAGCATATTATCTATGAGACCTTTATAAACTGTCCCATCACATACTTACACAATGTGTGAAGACAAGATGGAATAGGAACTGTAACTTTCTAAAAGAATGTTTAAACAAAACAAAGTCTTAAAAGCTTTTCATATAAAAAATATTAATAGAGCAGGCCTGATAAAACTAAATATTGGCTGCTTTCAGAAAAAGAAACACATTTTGAAACCTCCTAAAGAAATAACAAGCCCGACACGCCTCAAGAACACAAAATTTCTTAAATAATATGTGCTAAATATTCTCCTTCATTCTACTGTGGATGTAAACTTTCTTTTTCGGCTGTGCTGGGTCTTCCTTGCTACACAGGGTTTTCTCTAGTTGCAGTGACAAGCGGGGACCACTTTTTGTTGTAATGTGCAGACTTCTCACCGAGATGCCTTCTCACATTGTGGAGCAGAGTCTCTAGGCATGCAGACTTCAGTAGTTGCAGCACATGGGCTCAATAGTTAAGGCTCTCGGACTCTAGAGCACAGGCTCAATAGTTGTGGCACCCAGGTTTAGCTGCTCTGCAGCATGTGGGATCTTCCTGGACCAGGGATTGAACCCAGGTCTCCTGCATTGGCAGGCAGATTCATTATCATTGAACCACCAGGGAAGCCCTGATGTAAACTTAACCTTCTTGATTTTTATTGTAAAGTGCTTTCTAAACAGACTGTAACAACCCATACACTTGCTAGCATTGTTTTAGAATGTCTATTTCACTATATCCTTGCCGACATTATGATCATTTTTTCAACTTTTTAACTAGTAAGATTGCCATAACATTTTAAAGAAAGTTGTTGCCTTTGACCTTTGCGTCACTGGTATTCATAACATTAGTCTTATCTAGGTAATAAAACACAAATCTAAAAACTCGGAAACATGATATTATTCTTGGTTCTGTTGTGGATTTTTGAATCTGACCAAATGTTTGTTTGCAGTTAAAAAAAGAAATTTTCAAAAAGGACTGTAAGTTCTCACTCTTCTTTCTCGAAATAGTAACCTTTAAAAAATAAGAACAGAGCACAGACAAGAAGGTGCCGCCAACGCAGTTCTCTCCTTCATCAAGCTTGGCCACTACTCTGCTCTGTTCCTGGGCTTGACCTATGAAGCCCGCTCTACAATTACCTGAAACACTGGGCAGGAGAGGAGAGGGTAGCAGCTGAGGAGAAAGTGAAGCAGGGTGAGCTGAAACGCATTCAGAGAGAATTGGCAGAAGGCCAAGAGGACTGCATTTTAAAGTGGTCCTGCCTTTCTCTGGAGCAGTGTGAATGGATAAAGCTTTCTGTCCTCTGTGAATGAATGAATGGATGAGTGAATATGTAAATATATAAATAAAATATAACAGAGAAAGTTGATACATTTAAATATGCTAAATCAATAGTGAATATTGTTTAATCACTGGTTCAACATTTGTTGAGACCCACTAATGTGCCAGGCAAGTGTAAGGAATCAGGGCTGACGCCAGAGACCTCACCCTCTGGTAGGGGACACAGACTAGCAATCAGGCAACATGCAGCTCTGTGTGTCTTTATCCAAAGAATTTGGGCCAAAAGTGTCTCAGAAACAATACTATTTGTGGACTTTTTAGGAAGGTAAGACAATACTTACATATAACCAGAAATGGCTTTGGATGGAGCCTGGGACAGCCTCCCAATAAACAAATACAGCAACATTTCCCTAGCAGAACAACATTACGAATAGCCTCATGTCTGTTCACGTCAGATTTTGCTGTTAATATGTTTTGGCACCAGTTTTAAAATAAACTTTTGGCTTTCAGAGCTTTTTGGATTTTGGAGTTGTAGATAAGGGACTGTAAACTTGAAAATGGTGTCATACATTCTAAGAGAGAGGTAAGAACAGAGTACTATGGGAATGTATGGGAATGGCATCTGACCAGACTGACAGGCTCAGGAAGATGAGTGGAGAGAAAATAGAGGTTGGCATATAGATGCCAATGAAATGAAAATGTTTTATTGTATTATTGTTCCAGGGAGATGCGAGAGAAGTTGAGCAAGAGATGATCACCTGATGATGAGCTCTGAAAGACTGATTTTGGGTTTTCTTACTTTATTGTTGAGTTAGAAACTGTTCGATACTTCTTTTTGCTGTGTTACAAAGTTAATGATGAAAATACTAATGGCTGGTCTATTCAATTTCCTTACTGGTAGAATAAAAAATATTGCAAACCTGTGAAATAGCAGTATATCATTTAAACACTCAAGTATTTCTTGCACATCTATGCTACCATACATGTTTTTATACTTTCTTACATTGCTCTCTCTGGCCCCAGACAGGCTAGATATTACACCACTATGCAGAAACTCTCATGCCTGGAAACATTTTAGAGTGCCCCACTGGGAGGTGGTGGGGAGATTCTATATTGCCCTCTCTCTCTCAATATGTACTCCTCTCCTGCATAGAGCAGGAATGGGTCATCAATTTACAAACAAACTTGTGTAGGAACACAAATACAAGGAAGCTTTGTGAGGATGGCAAACTTAATGGTAAAGGACAGGAGGGGTGAAAAGGATAAATGCCAAGCTCAGCAGAGATGAATGAAAAAGCATGAGCCAGACTAGTCAAGAGCTTACACTTAAGATGCTTTTTGGATTGAAATGTAAGGAAAGCAGATCCAGAACTAGAATCCTTTTAACATAGGCTTTAAAATATCTCAACGTGTGAAATATTTGTATGTGACGAGTCACTTCTAAAATTTGTTTTGCTTAATATTTTTAAGATTTTGCTTTTCCAAGCTTAACTTGCACAAATTATTTGCACTATTTTCCAAGGCAGCCTTTCTTAAGTAAATGCCAGCTCAGGACCTGATCAAATTATACATTAGCCAAATTAAAATAATCCATTGGGAATCTATTAAAAAGTAACCAGCACAGGAGATAAACCTTAAAGTTAGTCATTAGAAAATAAAATCAGGGAAATTTGAACCAATATGATTTTACTATGTTGTCTTATCATCCTAATGGATGTAAAAAAATTTTTTTTAAATCCTTGAAACCTATCCAAAAGTTCAATAAATATACTGTTAAAATATTTAAAAGCTTTTGGACATTCCTTGGTTTCCACACTGCAATGTATTTACAAAGTACAAAACATCAGCTATTTATTTTGCCTACCTGGGACAAAGGGCACTGAATATTAAAACTTCAAAAATGGTCATTTGAATTGTATTACAACTATGCAAACCACATGAGCCTGACTAAACATGAAAAATGCAAAATCCTTTCATTTCTTGTTCCTTAACTTGAACTCTAATATGAGGGCAAAGACAGAAAGACAGGCATCTGATGTCTCTTTCCCTTTCCTTTTCATACATCCTAAAATATGGTGGATCCTAATTCTGCTCAGGTCTCTTTAATGCCTCCCATCTCGAAATACAGTATTTACCTAACTGGCAATTTATTTCAGTGACAGTTAAAAAGAAAAAAACTGTTCCATAGGGAATCTAATTTTCCTAAGGTAAGACTGACATAAACCTTTTATTGTGAGTATATTGGGGAAGTGGGGAATAAGAAGGAATTAAATTCCTTTTTGTGCAAACAGGGGACTGCACTCCCTGAAATAATCTTATTTTTTAAATAAGTTTTAAAGATTAGGAAAATAAGGCTCAGAGTTGGAACTACTAGTCTACAGTAGAGACACAGTTCATAGAACTCCCAGTCAAAACTAGAATGCAGATTCCTGCACAGTATGCTTTTATATCATATATGGTAGGAAATACATTTTCTCAAATGTGTTTATTCCCTCATGCATTAAAACAAATATTTATTAAGTAGTGATTTAGTTTTATTTAGTAGTACATAGGCCTGGTGTGCTGTGATTCATGGGGTCTCAAAGAGTTGGACATGACTGAGCGACTGAACTGAACTGAACTGAACTGATTGAATGTCAGATACTGCACAGGAGCAGTAAACAAGTCATAAAATAATCCCTCACTTTACAGACTACATTTAGGTTGAAAATACAGACAATAAACAAGAGAAATAAGTAAAATATATAATAATTTTAATGGTAGAAGTACTATAAAGAAAAATAAAGCAAGAAGGGAGCCAAGGCACAAAGCAAAGAGAAGCTATAAATTTAAATAAGTTGGTTAGAATAACTACACTGGAAAAGACATTTGAACAAAGACTTAAAGGACATGAGACATTGGACATGTGAATATCCAACAGAAGAGCATTCTAGGAAGAGACATAAATGCAGAAACCCTCATCTGAGAGGGTATCTAGCATATTCAAGGAAAAACAAGGAGGGCAGTGTGGCTGGAGCAGGGGGCAAGGCAGAAAGTACAGAAATGAGGACATATTGTATAATATAGGGTTTGTCTGCCTTTCATTCTAGGTGAGGCAAGAAGTCAGTGGAACATAAGCAGAAGATTGAGTGAGTGAAGTCGCTCAGTCATGTCCGACCCTTTGTAACCCCATGGACTGTAGCCTACCAGGCTCCTCTGTCCATGGGATTTTCCAGGCAAGAATACTGGAGTGGGTTGCCATTTCCTTCTCCAGGAGATCTTCCCGACCCAAGGATTGAACCCAGGTCTCCCACATTGTAGGCAGATGCTTTACCGTCTGAGCCAGCAGGGAAGTCCACGAGCAGAAGATTGACAGGGTGTAAATTATATTATAGTTGAATCATGTTGTTTGCTCTTAGAGAGCAGAAATCTGGAGATGCGATGGTGGAAGAAAGAAGACTGGTTCAGAAATTTTCAACAATAATCACAGTGAAATGTGGGAGAGGCCAGAGTTACAGAAAAGAAAGTGTTGATACGTGGTTAGTTCTGGAGATATTTTGAGGGTTAAGTCAAGAGGATTTCTTGACCATTTGGGTATGAGTGTGAGAAAGGAGGAGAGGAGTCAAGAGTGACTCCAAAGTTTGTAGCCGAGCAAATGAATGAGGGAGTTGTCTTTACTGAAATGAGGAAGGCTTTAAGAACAACAGATTGTAAAAAGACTGGGGAATTCCATTTTAGATATGCTGAGTTTGAGATAGTATTTAATACATCCAGGTAGAGATCAAGCAGTCACTTGTATCTACAAATCGGGAGTTCAGGCAGAAGGCCTGGACCGGAGAAATAAATGTGGGATCAGTAGCTTATATGTGATATGCAAGCTGCAAGATTGGATGAAGTTATTAGCGGAGCAATTATGGACAGAGAAAAGGTCAGAGGACTGAATTCCGGAGCAGTCCAATGTTTAGAGATTAGAAAAATTAGAAGAGCTGTCAGTGAAATTAACTAGCAAGATTAACTATTTCAAATGCATCTTGGTTACCTGAAATGAGTACTGAAAACTGGCCACTGCATTTAGCAATCTGAATGTCATTGGTCGTTTCAAGTGCAGTGTCCATGGAATGCTGGTTTGCCTGAGAGCAGTGGGTTCAGGAGTAAGGGGCAGGGGAGAGGAGTGGGAGATGGCCTGGTGTCAGTTCTTGCATACTTGCCTTGATATTTCTATGTGGTTGCTAAGTGTAAAGAATCTTTTAGGAATTATAACAATAACTGTTTACTAAATTCCCTTTATATTATAGGTTTGTGCTATGCACTTTATACATTTAAAAAAGAAAAACTCCTTGCAACAAAATGTAGTTTACAAATGAACAAAGTGAAGATTAAAGAGGTTAAACAACTTTCCCAGCACCCCATGTTTGGTAAATGGCAGAGCCAGAATTTGAATTTAGGTCTGTTTCATGCCAAGTCTTCATTCTTAACCACTGTGTTACATTGCCTTTAAATATGACAAGGCCATGTTACATTGTCAATTAAATATTAAACAGTCACGTAAAAGGAATTCTCTCCTGAGGTTAAATACTAGCTTGGAAGGAAGAATGCAGAATGGTAAATGAAGTTCCTCTCTCCCTGTTGGTTAAGGTTTCTTATTCTCTGGCAGGCACAATAGGGAGAACTGAATAGGGTTGTTCATCATTTCAGCTGTCAGCCAACTCCCACCCAGTCACTATATATGAAGCCCTTTTTGACATAAAATGATTTAATGAACCAGTTTTGAAGAAATATTGTTAATTTCAAATAACTCCCATTGGGAAAAATTCAGCCCTATGAGAATTAACAAAAAAGGAGAACCAAGGTATGTCTATAAGTCCAATACACTCAATACGAAGAGAGCAATTTGTTTTTCTTATCTGGTTGTCTTTTTGCATGAAAAGCAGTGATACACCTTGGCAGAGGAGAAGTGAAGTGAAGGATTCATTGTTCGATCACGTCCGACTCTTTGTGACATGGACTGTAGACCACCAGGCTTCTCTGTCCATGGAATTTTCCAGGCAAAAATACTGGAGTGGTTTGCCGTTTCCTTTTACAGGGGATCTTCCCAATCCAGGGATTGAATCTGGGTCTCCAGAATTGAAGGCAGAGTCTTTACCTTCTGAGCCACCAGTGTAGCAGAGGAGGATTTGTGGTGAAGTGTGATGGACAAATCTCCTAATACCCTGTAGGCCCACTTCCTGTTCATACCTTCCCTTCAATTTCTAGTGGTACTTTAATTTACCCTCAAACTCAGCTACTGAAACTTCTGGCTCGGGCCCCCTGGAATAAGAGGAGGGTATTCTTGCCTGGAGAATCCCATGGACGGAGAAGCCTGATAGGCTACAGTCCACGGGGTCGCAAAGAGTCGGACACGACTGAACGATGGAACAGAACAGAACAGAACATCAAACAGAATGTTGACGGAGCTCTGCATGGCTATCAAGAGAAACACAAGAGTATCAGAATTGTCTCTGTTCTGAAAGCCCCAGCTTTATAATTCTGTTACAGCTTGGCCCAATATGAAGGAAAGAAAAGGGTTAAAGTAGTAAATAGACCTTCCTTGCTGCTGCTGCTGCTGCTGCTAAGTCGCTTCAGTCGTGTCCGACTCTGTGCGACACCATAGACAGCAGCCCACCAGGCTCCCCCGTCCCTGGGATTCTCCAGGCAAGAACACTGGAGTGGGTTGCCATTTCCTCCTCCAATGCATGAAAGTGAAAAGTGAAAGTGAAGTTGCTCAGTCGTGTCCGACTCTTAGCGACTCCATGGACTGCAGCCCACCAGGCTCCTCTGTCCATGGGATTTTCCAGGCAAGAGTACTGGAGTGGGGTGCCATTGCCTTGGAACAGCTAAAGCTTTGTATAAGCTGACCTTGTATTTTTTGTGTGTGGTATTAGGGAGGAAAAAAATAAACACTGCAGTTTAGTATGATAATCACATATTAAGTAAGGAAAGAAAACCAGAAGAGCTAGTGAAAATATTTAGGGAATTCTCAAGAGTTTACAAACCAGTAAATGTTACCACGTAAACTAAACAAGGGACAGCATGATTACGTTGTTGTTCAGTCACTAAGTTTGTCTGACTCGTTTTGACAAAGTCACGAAGCACACCAGGCTCCCCTGTCCTTCCCTATCTCCTACAGTTTGCTCAAATTCATGTCCACTGAGTTCATTATGCTATTTAACCATCTCATTTTCTGTCATCCCCTTCTCCTTTTGTCTTGAGTCAACTCTTCGCATCAGGTGGTCAAAGTATTGGAGCTTCAGTTTCAGCATCAGTCTTTCCAATGAATATCTGGGGTTTATTTACTGTAGGATTGATTAGGTTGATCTCTTTATGGATATAGGGTAGAATTGAAACTGAGTCCCCATAAAACTGAGTTCCTCTATGGAGTTTATGGTTAACCTGTCCATCTAAAACATTATACCCTTCCTAGTTCCACTCCTATGCCCTTCATCACTGCTGCTGCTGCTGCTGCTGCTGCTGCTGCGTCACTTCAGTTGTGTCCAACTCTGTGTGATCCCATAGATGGCAGCCCACCAGGCTCCACCATCCGTGGGATTCTCCAGGCAAGAACACTGGAATAGGTTGCCATTTCCTTCTCCAATGCATTAAAGTGAAAAGTGAAAGTGAAGTTGCTCAGTCGTGTCCAACTCTTCACGACCCCATGGACTGCAGCCTAGCAGGCTCCTCCACCCATGGGATTTTCCAGGCAAGAGTACTGGAGTGGGTTGCCATTGCCTTCAGGACTGAGGAGTATCAAAGAAAAGTGAAAGTGAAAGTTGCTCAGTTGTGTCCAACTCTTTGCGGCCCTATGGACTATACTGTCCATTGAATTCTCCAGGCCAGAATACTGGAGTGGGTAGCCTTTCCCTTCTCCAGGGGATCTCCCAACCCAGGGATCGAACCCAGGTCTCCTGAATTGCAGGCGGATTCTTTACCAGCTGAGCCACAAGGGTGGATCAAAACTGAGAAGGGCCCTGCAGTGCCCTCCAGGATACAAAAGTCCCTCTGTGTCCCCTGTTTCTTGTTTGTAGAAAAAGGCTTTTAGTCTTCTAGGTCTTCCTTGAGTTCCAAAGAGCTGACCCAAGCAGTTACTAACAAGGGAAGTGAGGTGAGACAGAAACGAAGGAAAAGCAGTTAAGCAAGAAAAGTAATAATAATGATTCAGCAATAAAACAGAATCCTAGTTTCTCCTCAAGGAGTATACATAAGAATCTAACGCATATCTTTGAGTAATTCTGCAGAAACTAAGAACCTCACCCTCACCCTCCTAACACAGGTAGAGGATAGTGACCTCATGCTGACCACAAGCATGTAGAACCCAGCCTGACTGGAACCAGAAAGTTGATTAAGATCCCTGAAACATCACCCTGGTACCGCACCACCAATCAATCAGAAGAAAGTCATGTACCCTCAGCCTAAATGTTGCCTTTAAAAACTTCCCTGGAAGCCATCGGGGATGTCATGTCTTCTGAACACGAACTGCCTGTTCTCCTAGCTTTAGTGTTAGTTGATACTAGTCATTCAGTCATGTCCAACTCTGCACCCTCATGCACTATAGCCCACCAGTCTCCTCTCTCTGTCCATGGAATTCTCAAGGCAAGAATACTGGAGTGGGTTGCCATTTTCTTCTCCAGGGGATCTTCCAGACCCAGGGATCAAACTTGGGTCTCCTGCATTGTGAGCAGATTCTTTGCCATCTGAGCCATCAAGGAAGCCCTCTTCTTGCTTAGCGCCTTGGAAATAAATGCTGTGTTTTCCTTCAACAGGACTTGGTGTCAGTAAATTGGTTTTGCTTTGTGACAGGCAAGCAAATTCAAGCTTGTTTCAGTAACAAAATCTACTGATCAGGCACCTACTTTTAATTTTATAGAAATAGAAACTTACAGTAAAATATTTGTATTTGTAAAGTCTTATTCTTCTTTTTAAAAAAGCTATACCTGTACAAAGAAAAAAATTAAAATATAATAGTGTAAACTGTACAAAGTCTCCCTGACTGTTAGGTCTTCAATTCTTTTCTTCAAAGGCAACCAGTTTCTAGTTCCTTATTTATCCTTCCATGTATATTTTATGAATCAGTTCAGTTCAGTTCAGTCGCTCAGTCGTGTCCGACTCTCTGCAACCCCATGAATCACAGCACACCAGGCCTCCCTGTCCATCACCAACTCCCGGAGTTCACTCAAACTCATGTCCACAGAGTCGGTGATGCCATCCAGCCATCTCATTCTCAGTCGTCCCCTTCTCCTCCCGCCCCCAATCCCTCCCAGCATCAGAGTCTTTTCCAGTGAGTCAACTCGTCGCATGAGGTGGCCAAAGTATTGCAGTTTCAGCTTTAGCATCAGTCCTTCCAATGAACACCCAGGATCGATCTCCCTTAGAATGGATCTTTGGAATAAAAACAATTGATTCTTTCTTGATAATTTCCCTTTACTTTTTCACATTCTGTGGATTTTGGTATGGTAATCATATTCCATTCTGAAAAATAAACAGCATGACTTTTTTCCTCTAAAAATATTAAAACAATTCATAAATATTCAAACACTTAAGTTGTCCTTTATTTTCAAAATTTTACTTCACAATTTTTCACAGAATATGCTTGACATTGCCAGAGATCAGAATTTTAAGGTCAATATTTGCCCAGACAAAATCTTTAAATGTTTCCTGTTCAGTGTTCTTGCAATCACCGCATTTAGCATAAAATTAGAACACAGTGAGAAATCAGTGCTTATTAATTTAACACTATTCTTTGATAGAGCTAGCTTTAGGAATGCACCTAACAGAGGCTGTGTTAGGTGACTTGCCTTTGATTTCTAAGTCTTTCTTTATATAGTCCTTTAATATTTTATGAATTCAAAGAACAGTTCAGTACAAAACTGAAATATACAAGCTGGAAGAAAAATGAAGTCCCTGTATCCTTTGAAAATGAAGGCACAGAAATACATTGCATTTTGTTTACCCTTTCATTTCTTCACTGGGTGTCATAAATGTGTTTCCCTGATTTACCTGGATGCTACAGCATATACAGAGGTGGGTAGAAAAAATTTTAATGCTTCTTTTCCAGCTAGAGAACATTTGGATGACTCAAGACCTCCCCTTGGCTGATGATAGGTAGTCTTTCAAACTGTGTTTACCTTTTTAACAACAATCTGGTAGCTTTTGAGGTCTTGAGAAAGGATGAAAAGGAACCTGTTAGGACTTGGGGAGAAAGAAGAGGAAACTGTGGAATATAAAGATTTGTCATACTTATAAGTTATTGATTTCATGATGTAATGTGAGAAAAGGCAAAATGCAGCTACTACAATCAGTTAAAATAACAGATGACACTTGCGCTCAGCTGAGGTGGTTCAGGAAAATGTGCACAGAGCCCTCTGACACAGGACTTCCTCTTACTCCAATGTTCTCCCAACCCTCCCTCTCTAAAACAAGACAACCATTGACCTCATTTGTTTCCAAAATGGCTGTTTTTTTAAAAAATTGAAACTGTTTCTCACTGAAAATTTTTGACTATATAGCTACATAATAAAAAGTTAGCCATCAACATACATAAAATATATACACTCAGTGAATTCAACTTAAGAAAATTTCCTAAAATATTCATATAAATTTTGGGGGACTAGACAGACAAAACAATAGCTAATTGAATTTTTCACTTTCACCTAATTATTTTTGGTCATGCAAAGACATAGACTGAACTTGGTTGAACACCAAGTATAGCTATTTTCTATAGCTACACTTAAGAATTCAACCTGCACAGTGTATGCTAGGACAAGGACGTTCAAATCGACATTAGAAATAATGCTACAGGTTCAGTTTAGTTCAGATCAGTTCAGTCGCTCAGTCGTGTCCAACTCTCCGCGACCCCATGAATCACAGCATGCTAGGCCTCCCTGTCCATCACCAACTCCCGGAGTTCACTCAAACTCATGTCCACAGAGTCGGTGATGCCATCCAGCCATCTCATCCTCTGTCGTCCCTTTCTCCTCCCGCCCCCAATCCCTCCCAGCATCAGACTCTTTTCCAGTGAGTCAACTCGTCGCATGAGGTGGCCAAAGTATTGGAGTTTCAGCTTTAGCAACAGTCCTTCCAATGAACACCCAGGATTGATCTCCTTTAGAATGGACTGGTTGGATCTCCTTGCAGTCCAAGGGACTCTCAAGAGTCTTCTCCAGCACCACAGTTCAAAAGCATCAATTCTTCAGCGATCAGCTTTCTTCACAGTCCAACTCTCACATCCATACATGACCACTGGAAAAACCATAGCCTTGACTCGATGGACCTTGGTTGGTAAAGTAATGTTTCTGCTTTTTAATATGCTATCAAGGTTGGTCATAACTTTCCTTCCAAGGAGTAAGTGTCTCTTAATTTCATGGCTGTAATCAGCATCTGCAGTGATTTTGGAGCCCAAAAAAATAAAGTCTGACACTGTTTCCACTGTTTTTCCATCTATTTCCCATGAAGTGATGGGACCAGATGCTATGATGTTAGTTTTCTGAATGTTGAGCTTCAAGCCAACCTTTTCACTCTCCTCTTTCACTTTCATCAAGAGGCTTTTGAGTTCCTCTTCACTAGCTGGAGAAAAAAAATTCTTGGATTCTGCAAAATTGTCTATAAAAGAAAAAACTGAAAGAAATGGGACGAAATGGAGTTTATCAGATGCATAACACACAGGATGACAAAAAGATCATGGATACACACTGATATAAAACAACAGTATGAAGCTACTTATAATAAATGAAAGAGAAGAAAAGACATGGTCATACTTGAATTAAGATCTCTACATCTTGATGTCATATATATATATAATCAAATTCTACCCTTAAATGTACAAGAGGACTAAATAATTGATTGGCTTCTGCTTTGCTTTAAACCAAGGACAGAGTACAGTGGTCAGGGAAAAAGCTTGTAATTATCGTTTCCTTTCTTTATAGAGTACTGCTTATTGCTTTTCACTTCTCAGGATAAAAAGCACCAGATTTATGAGGGCTTTTCCCTCCTCACCTCATCCCTGGACCCAGTTTAAGGCTTAATCTTCATCCCTTCAAAGAGTTCAGCATTTCAGTTCATTTCAAAGCACTGGATTGGTGCTTATGAGAATAGGAGCAAAATAATAAAGAGATTAGCTCTCCTGAGAAATGTCCATTGTAAGTACTGCAAGAGTAGTGAACCAACCAGCCAGAATAAACTGAAGTTGCCTACTGCTGTTTACAGGAAATTGTACAAAACAGTCCTGGAACAGAAGGGAATGGGGCATATGTCATCGACTTTGAAGATGGAGAAAAAGTTTCTGTATAAGCACCCTCCAAAGAAAATAAAAATTAACACATTCAAATATATTTGCTTCACAAACATACACAAACAGAAAAAAAAAAAACACCTTAAAAACTAATTTGAAAATAATATGAAACCTTATGGTGGAAGTTACAGTGTTCTATTCCTTTAAAAGAGTGATAAGCTTTATGGGCTTCCCAGGTGGCTCAGTGGTTAAAAAAAAAAAAATACGTATGCAATGGAGGAGATGTGGGTTCGATCCCTAGGTCCAAAAGATCCCCTGGAGAAGGAAATGGCAACCCACTCCAGTATTCTTGCCTGACAAATCCGATGGACAGAGGAGCCTGGCAGGCTACCTCCATGGGATTGCAAAAGAGTTGAACAGGACTTAGTGACTAAACAACAATAAGCTTTATGCTGTGACCATGATAGCAAAGACAATTAATTCTTCCAAAGATTTGACCACTAAACAGTTTTAAAAAATATGAAAATAATGACATCAGTGTATGGACTCTGGAAAATTTCTTCTCCGGTAATAAGGTCAGATAGACATTTCCTGTTTCACATTTCTAGTACACGTTGTCTTTTAAACAATAATAGTGTGAAACAATAGCTTGGCCTGAGTTCAATGCATACTGAGAAATGCCCTGGCCCCTGAAGGCTGGGATGAATCAGCCTCAAATGGCAAAGATCTCAGTGACGACAAGAAAGACAGACTGTCTGGGGTGCGGTGGCCCTAGAGAATAAGATTCAAGAAGCTGACCCATCTAGACTTCAATCTTTGATGTTTCTTGACCATGAAGAGTGTCTATGTTTAATGTGTACATTTACAGAGACAGCATTTAGGCTTGTGTATGCATAACGGCTTTTAAATAAACTTGTTTGCAAGGCAAAACTGCAATACAGAAAAAGAATGAGTTGGCAATTCCTCCTAAATTGTTAACCAAGATTGGCCATTGTTTTCACAACCCAACCTCCTGCTCCAGCAATAATCCAGGCAACAATGAACTCTTTCCTGCTTCTTACCAAACTTTGCAACCCACTGGGTTACCCTATTCATAGGTCTTACCACTACTTTGAATAGTATGAAACAGAGCCACCCAGTAGCGGGCCCCTACTAAACTTCATCATTCATACACCCATCTTCTCTGATGCCAAGCTGGGATCCTCAATACAATTTTTCGTTTGTTTTCTATGCATGTGCATGCTCGTTCAATTGTGTCCGACTCTCTGGGACCCCATGGACTGTAGCCCACCAGACTCCTCTATCCATGGAATTCTCCATGTAAGAACACGAGAATGGGTAGCCATTCCCTTCTCCAGGGGATCTTCCTGACCCAGGGATTGACACTGGGTCTCCTGCATTCCAGGGAAGACCTGAGAATATTTCAGTTCAGTTCCAGTTCAGTCGCTCAGTCATGTCCGACTCTTTGCGACCCCATGAATCACAGCACGTCAGGCCTCCCTGTCCATCACCAACTCCTGGAATTCACTCAAACTCACGTCCGTCGAGTCGGTGATGCCATCCAGCCATCTCATTCTCTGTTGTCCCCTTCTCCTCCTGCCCCCAAATCCCTCCCAGAATCAGTCTTTTCCAGTGAGTCAACTCTTCGCATGAGGTGGCCAAAGTATTGGAGTTTCAGCTTCAGTATCAGTCCTTCCAATGAACACCCAGGACTGATCTACTTAGGATGGACCAGTTGGATCTCCTTGCAGTCCAAGGGACTCTCAAGAGTCTTCTCCAGCACCACAGTTCAAAAGCATCAATTCTTCAGTGCTCAGCTTTCTTCACAGTCCAACTCTCACATCCATACATGACCACTGGAAAAACCGTAGCCTTGACTAGATGGACCTTGGTTGGCAAAGTAATGTCTCTGCTTTTTAATATGCTATGTAGGTTGGTCATAACTTTCCTTCCAAGGAGTAAGCGTCTTTTCATGGCTGCAATCAGCATCCGCAGTGATTCTGGATCCAAAAAAAATAAGGTCTGACACTGTTTCCACTGTTTCCCCATCTATTTCCCATGAAGTGATGGGACCAGATGCCATGATCTTAGTTTTATGAATGTTGAGCTTCAAGCCAACCTTTTCACTCTCCTCTTTCACTTTCATCAAGAGGCTTTTTAGTTCCTCTTCACTTTCTGCCATAAGGGTGGTGTCATCTGCAAATCTGAGGTTATTGATATTTCCCCTGGCAATCTTGATTCCAGCTTGTGCTTCTTCCAGCCCAGCGTTCCTCATGATGTATTCTGCATATAAGTTAAAAAGCAGGGTGACAATATACAGCCTTGAAGTACTCCTTTTCCTATTTGGAACCAATCTGTTGTTCCATGTTTAGTTCTAACTGTTGCTTCCTGACCTGCATATAGGTTTCTCAAGAGGCAGGTCAGGTGGTCTGGTATTCCCATCTCTTTCAGAATTTTCCACAGTTTATTGTGATCCACACAGTCAAAGGCTTTGGCATAGTCAATAAAACAGAAATGAGAATATTTAGGCCAGTCATTTCCAGTGATATCTCTCATTTCTAATCTTCTGCTACTCATTTATGGAAAGTAGATGAAGAGAGTATCCTAAAATAAAACAAATTATTATAGAAGGGTTAACAATGTGACCAGCATACAGAGTTAGGAGGGGCAGAATCTGAGCTGAGAAGTTACATAGAAGAAGGAATGACAATAGGGAAAAAAGGTAACTAAGAGGAGGTTGCCTTTCATCCACTACCAGAGAATGACAGGAATGAGAAAGCTGGACATCCTCCTCGACCGAGACTTCTCCTTCACTGTCTATATGCAACTCATTATCAAGCCATCCTCATTTTTTACTACAAGGGATAAAATACCTGCTGTTTCTTCCCCAACAATGAATAAAGTTTTATTCACTTATAAAATGATAATATTTATTTTTAAATTTAAAAATGATATAAAAAGAGAAAAAAAAACTAAAAATCATCTCCTACCCTACTACCTAGAAATAAGCACAGTTTCGATATTTTGTGGAACAGCCTTATAGAAATCTCTATATATACACACATGCACATTCCTGAACACACATACAGACAATTTTATAGAAAGTGAGGCATGTTATACAAGGAGTTGGGAAACATGCTGTTTTTACTTAACAGGTCACAGAAGTCTTTCTATTTCAGACGAGATCGGGCGCGTTCAGGGTGGTATGGCCGTAGACAGAAGTCTTTCTATCTCAAAAAACATAGATATACACAATATTTTTTTCACATTTTAATGGTTGTATAATTTCCATTGATAGGAATATGTCATTATTTAACGAATCATTGAAAGAAATACTTTCTTTCAATTTTAACAGTTAGGACAGCACTGATACTAATTCCTTGTACATGTGGTGCATGTGTAGTTGCTTCAGTTGTATCCGACTCTTTTGCGACCCCATGGACTGCAACCCACCAGGCTCTTCTGTCCATGGGATTCTCCAGGCAAGAATACTGGAGTGGGTTGCCATTTCCTCCTCCAGGGGGTCTTCTCCACTCAGGGATCAAATCCGCACCTCCTTTGTCTCCTTCATTGCGGACGAATTCTTTACCGCTGAGCCACTGGGGAAGCCCAACCTTGCACATATATATGTGATATTATGAAAATTTCTTTACTAATCTGGTAATGAAAAATAGTTCTTGTCTTTTTATTTCTACTTTTTGATCGTTCAGTTCCGTCACTCAGTCGTGTCCGACTCTTTGCAACCCCGTGGACTGTAGCCTACCAGGCTTCTCCGTCCATGGGATTCTGCAGGCAAGAATACTGGAGTGGGTTACCGTTTCCTTCTCCAGGGGATCTTTCCGACCCAGGGATCGAACCCGGGTCTCCCGCATTGGAGGCAGACGCTTTAACCTCTGAGCCACCAGGGAAGCCCCACTTTTTGATCGTTAGTGAAGTTTTAACCTTTTATATGGGCATGGTAGGCTACAGTCCACGGGGTTGCAAAGAGTCGGACACGACTGAGCGACTGAACGAACGAACGAAGGGCAATTATATTCTTTGATAAATTGCTGCATCCATTTTTTCTATTAGAAAGTTTTTTTATCTTATTGAGTCATTAAGACCACTTTGAATATTAGGAATATCAACCCTCTTATCTTTCATATCATTCAGGTGTCACGAATGTTCTCCCCAGTTTGCCCCTTGCTTCACAATTTTATTATGTTTTTACTGAAGCATTTAATTTTTCATAGTCCAATTCTTTCTTGGTTCAGTCCTGCTGAATTAATCTCCTACAATTCCTACCAGCACTAACCTAAATCAGATGGCTTATCATCCTTCACTCAGATAACTGTAAAAACCTGGATTGGTCTCTCTGATCTGCCACTGGGAATCTACACTAACAGAGGTGTCAGAGGGTTCTTTTTAAAATGAAAATCTGTCCAGGTCATTCTGTCTAAGACTGTTCAGTGGTGTGTGTCTTAGTGGTGTATGGCTCTTCTAGGAGTCAATAAAATAACGTGCTGTGATTCATGGGGTTGCAAAGAGTCGGCCACGACTGAGCGACTGAACTGAACTGAACTGAACTGAACTATGGTAAATATTCCTGGAGCATTATTTATCTGTGAAGATTTTTGAAGAAAGAAAGCACATTAGTCTTATTTTAGGAGAAACATGGGAGACTTCCCTGGTGGTGTAGTGGATAACAATCTGCCTGTTAATGCAGGAGACATGGTTTCGATTCCTGGTCCAGGAAGATCCCACATGCCGCAGATTAACTGAGCCCATGTGCCACAACTGCTGAGTCAGAGTGCTACAACTACTGAAGCCCATGCACCTAGAGCCTGTGCTCTGCAACAAGAGAAGCCACCATAATGCGATACCTGTGCACTGCAACTAAAGAGGCGCCCCCACTGCTTGCAGCCAAAGAAAGCCAGAGTGCGGCAATGAAGATCCAGCACAGCCAAAAATTAATTAATTAAAAAGAAAATCACAAATATATTATGGAGCAGGATGGAAAATTCAAATGAATTTTTAAGATAAGCAAGAAGGTTTCAAAGGCATATCAGTATTTAGGAGGAAACGTTTAAAAGGCAATGAACATAGAGGATAACTCTTTAGTGCTTTCACATGTGCATCAGAGAGTACCTTGCACTCACCAAAATTCATTGCCTTTTCCCCTTGTTGACATAGATTTCCCAGCCTCCCGTGAGGTTAGGTGTGATGATGTGCTTGAATTCTGGCCCATGGAAGTGGAAGACATTAGGGTGATCATACAATGTATCACCCAAATCAGGACACTGTTGAGAGTGTAAGAGGACACTATTAATTGCTGTCCTAAGAACTCAGGCATAAACTGGGGCATGTGATCACCATGCGGAGAAGTGAGATGCATCACCCCAAGGCGGGCCCAGGCCTAACTCGCGCATCTCTTCTCCAGTCTGTTGAGATGGGGCAGATGCTGGAGGAAGCCTCAGGGCCCTAGATAGAGCCATGGCTTGCACTAACCTGATCTGAGTGAGCACACCACTTCCAGAGTTTGAAACCATTGTAGTGACATCAGTTCTTGTCCTGACTAGCACAATGTGGAATTCAAGGCTTTCCCCTAGCTTTCCAGCCTTCCCCTAGCTTTCCAGCCATGCCTTTCATCATTCTCTAGATTGAATTTAAGCTCTAGTGAACTGAACTGCTTGCTCACAGTTCAGTTTATAAGTATCTGTTTATGTGTCAATCTCTCCCACTAATCAGGGAGCTACTTGATAGCAAAAACTTAGTCTTAATTATCTTTGTAGCAAGTCACAACCTGGTACATAAGACATTTCATGAATATCTGTGGAGTGAAGAAATATTTACCCATGTAAGGAGTAAATTTTCCAGCAGTGGCTATTTCATTATACTATCAGAACACGTGGAAGACCTTTTATATCTGCAAAGACATGTTATTCAAATACAAGATTTTGAAAAAATGAATTAAATACTTTTGAAGCCCTAAAACATGAATAAAAAAATATTCTTCCTCTTAGCCGTCAATGTTCCTTTATCTCTGCTTACTCCCTGCACCCCACGCACTGCTTATAAACACACACACGCTCATATTTCTTCATTTCCTGGGGGAATTTTTGACTTAACTAACAATAGTAGAAGTTCGAAGGAAAAGAATTACAATTTTAAGTTCAGATCCTAATGGTGGCAAATAATCCCTACATGAGGTGCTTTTGCTCAGCAGAGGGATTTATCTCTCCTGCTACTCAAGATGATTAAGAGTTGACTTACAATTGACGATGATGTACACTAGAGCATGTTATCAACTCAAGAAAGGGGCTTTGCCTGCATGATTTAATTAACATTAATGGTAGTTAAGCTGCACACACAGAGCATAATGTCCTCTTTGCTCTAAGAAAAAGAGGGGCTTTCACCACCTAGATTATGAAATATTGATGAATTCATGTATGTTGACATCCATCTAAAAATGGAATTGTTCAATCTGTCACTCCTTCCCCCTATCCACATACAAAAACATAATGGCAGTCCTGAGATAAACAAAAGGAGTGATGAGGGGGCGCAAATGAGGAAGGAGAATAAGAGTCAAGAAGGAAAAACACTGCAAATGAAATATGTCAGACTATAACCACAGACACACAATATCCACAAACAATCACACATACACACACACACAAACACCCACTCTACTAATTAATGCAGCTTTGCTTTCATGCCAGATATTGGGGAAACATTAATTAGAGAGAAATCTCATTAATCCATTTCCCAGTTCATTAATTATGCATCAATGCCAAGTTTTTGTTGGCCTGACATAAGACAATCCTGTTCCAACGAAGATCTGATGCTGCACATTGCACAACAGTTAGGGGGCTTTCCCAACTCCATGGGATGGGACTCAGGATCTACTCAATTCATATGTGGTATATATTTGTGTCCTCTGATAAGTATTTTATGATTATGAAATGTTCTTTAAGCTCACTACAGTTGTTTCTTAGCTAACACTGCATCTGTCTCTGTCACAAACACATTAGGAATTCTAATCAGATGACAAAAAAAGTGACAGAACATTGCAAATGTAATTAATGCCACTGAATTGCGCACTTAAAAATGGTTAAAGTGGTAAATTTAATGTGATATATATTTTGTCACAATAAAATTTTTAAGTAAAAGAGACTATCTATAGATTTTTGAAGAAGTTGTTCCAGGAAGTCCATGGATGTAAAGAAAAAAAAAAAAGTTGACAAGTTCTCAGTTTCAAAAGACCTCACAATGTGCTTCCTTGTATTCAGACAAAATATTTTGAGATGAACTTCAGAACCCAGACAAACTCAAATGTGCAAAGGTTTGATGAAAGCAAGGATGTTTAGTGGTCTTATCGTTCCGTTCCGTTCCGTTCAGTCGCTCAGTCGTGTCCGACTCTTTGCGACCCGTGGACTGTAGCCTACCAGGCTTCTCCGTCCATGGGATTCTCCAGGCAAGAATACTGAAGTGGGTTACCAGTCTTATCAACAAATATTAATTGAGCATCTGTAAAATTCTTAGTATTGTACCAGTTAATTTGGAGCTGTTTTTGTTGTTTAGTCACTACGTCGTGTCTAACTCTTTTGCAACCCCATGGACTGTAGCGCCCCAGGGTCCTCTGTCCATGGGATTTCCCAGGCAAGACTGCTGGAGCAGTTGCATTTCCTTCTCCAGGGGATCTTCCTGACCCAGGGATCAAACCTGGGTCCCCTGCACTGGCAAGGGATTCCTATCCACTGTACCACTAGGGAAGTCTTGTCTACTGTATTTACCGAACAAGTTTATTTACTTAAATTCTTCATTGTATATCTGATAAGGTACATATTGGTCCCATCAGCCTTTCACTGAGCAGTTGTCTGGGATCAGCCCAGCCTGTAAGAGAGCAAAGAAGAAGATAGGAGTGCCCCTTGCCTAACACTATAATAATATGTGGAATACGAGGGAAATCATTAAAGGCTATCTAAGGAGAGACTGCTGAGAGAAGTACCTGTCAGTGTCCAAATGCCCATCAAAGAAGGGTCTCAGTGGGTTAATGAGATCTTTGCTAGGAAACCAAGTGGTTAGAGAACAAGATGCAGCAGTAGGTCCAAGTGGGTGGGCTGCATTTTTGTATGTTTCTTAATATTCATGCTCTGTCAGCAGACCCAGTTTACTTGATAAAGAGACCAGAGGGTTGGGACTGATGAGGTTCAAATATCCTCCGCATGGAACAACTAATATTTATGCAGCATTTTATACATTTGCTAAGATGGTTCTCAGGAAGAAGTTTCACATGTGTCATTTCAACTGAACTTTGAATCAAGTAGATTTGAATAGTACTCACAATTTACAGATGAAAATAAGACTTGAATAATGGGCTTCCACTGTAGAAACAGCTCATCTGGGGCTTGACCTTCACTCCCTGAGTCACCTAGAAGTAAGGTCATCTCTCCAACTGGAGGAGCCAGTGTTTGGGTTTGTTGTCCGCTGACCACCTCCTGACTGGCTGGTCAGAGAAGCAGCAGTAGCAGAAGCTGCACTCAGGATGAGGAAGATGATGGATCCTGGAGGTCTTGGTGAACTTTGTGAGATCTCAGTTTCTCACTTAAGAGGTCCTAGAAGAAAAGCAGTGGGAAATAACGGTCAAGCACGAATCCTCATTAAGTTTTTCCCTGATAAGTTTCCAAATTATTTTCCAACAAAATACAGAGCAAATTAGGGCATATGACTCAGAAGCAATGAAAAGAGGTTAAGTAAATTTTCCATTAAAAAACAAAAAGTCCTCTTTGCAGAGCTATCTACTTGGTATATGCCTCGGACTTTTTAGGTAATGTGTCTCTAAAAATAAAATCTAGAAATTTTATTGATGCTGAACCTATCTCACTCCAGCCAAAAAGCAATAACTATTCATCAATAGACACACAAACTAATTATAAAACAAAACAAAATCCTCCAAACAAAAGCAATAGTAAGCACAATTTTAAAAAGGTTTTAAAGCCTAATTTACCTCACACTTATCTCACTGAGATGCATTTCTAATAAAATTATACTTCAGTTCAATTCAGTCGCTCAGTCGTGTCCGACTCTTTGCGACCCCATGAATCACAGCACGCCAGGCCTCCCTGTCCATCACCAACTCCCAGAGTTCACTCAAACTCATGTCCATCAAGTCAGTGATGCCATCCAGCCATCTCATTCTCGGTCGTCCCCTCCTCCTCCCGCCCCCAATCCATCCCAGCATCAGAGTCTTTTCCAGTGAGTCAACTCATCACATGAGATGGCCAAAGTATTGGAGTTTCAGATTTAGCATAAGTCCTTCCAATGAACACCCAGGATTGATCTCCTTTAGAATGGACTGGTTGGATCTCCTTGCAGTCCAAGGGACTCTCAAGAGTCTTCTCCAGCACCACAGTTCAAAATTATACTTACTGTTGAGTAAAATCAAGTAACTTTTAAAAATCAACTGTATATTAATAGTAATTATATTGGTGACTTATAGCAGAGATGTTTGGACCTCATGTTCACGGGAAATTTTTAAAATTTTAAAGTTCAATTTATGTAAATATTTTTGTTTAAATATTAATAAAAGATATTTAAGTATAAACATATATTAGAATAACATCTTATGGATGAGCTGGAATGGAAAATAAATTTAAGGGAAAAAATGAGGTAAATACTTATAAAGAAAGCATAAATATTTATTTTTAAATGGATGGTAGGGCTATTAAATTGCTATGGTATTTAGATCACATTAATTTCTTTTAAAAAGGAATACGACATTTTAATTTTTAAGTAAAATATTTCCCTGAGAGAAATTATATCCTCTGTAACTATTTGCACTTACAATAAAAATTTGCAGCTGTAACAGTGTGCAAGAGGGACACATACTTTTGCAAAATTCTTTTGGGCTGCCTAAATGGGAAAATAATCTGAAAAATAGATATATGCATATATATATATATATACGTATAATTGAATCACTTTGTTGTACACCTGAAACTATCACAACATTGTTAAATCAACTATACTCCAATATAAAATAAAAAGTTAAAAACTTTCTATTAGGCTGCATGTGAATAGGAAAGTTTAAGGACCAATATGGTACAGGAATACAGAATTTGTCTAATATTTGTATTGGAAATGCAGTTATTTCTAAAATCTTCTGTAGAAGGCAGAAAATCATATCCTGAGAGTACAGCATCATAGCAATGTATTACTAAAGCAAACATAATCTTCTGAAATAACTGTGTCTCAGCCAACACCTCCTACTATTGGCTGCCCAGTACTCTTGCCTAGAAAATCCCATGGATGGAGGAGCCTGGTAGGCTGCAGTCCGTGGGCTCGCTAAGGGTCGGACACGACTAAGCAACTTCACTTTCACTTTTCACTTTCACACATTGGAGAAGGAAATGGCAACCCACTCCAGTGTTCTTGCCTGGAGAATCCCAGGGACAGGGGAGCCTGGTGGGCTTCCGTCTATGGGGTCACACAGAGTCGGACACGACTGAAGTGACTTAGCAGCAGCAGCAGTTCTTCTACAACTACATCTTAAAACCTATTTGCCAACTCATCATGCATATCAGGGAAGAAATAAGAATTTGGGAAGCTGCTGTAACATAATAATATCAAGTCACACTATGATAAGTGATAATTCTCTTATATAAATAAAGGCATATGCATACACATGATCACATAAGCCTTGACCCAATCCAGCATAACACATGTGGCTGACATGTAGGATTACATTAGTTTTCTAGGAGTTGTTCCTAACGACTAATCAGGAAGTTGCTTACCCTCACAGAACAGCATATACCTAAATAAAATAGGCCAACGTTGTACACAGGAACAACAACACATAAAACAGGAAATTACCATCTCTTTGCATGTTTTATCTTCAGGGCAAAGTGACAGTAAACCATTAAAGTTAAACTAGAATCAACTTTTAACAAAAATCCAGTGAAAAATGTAGTTAAAACAAGTTTGCTGGAGCTTTTAGAACATAGAGTTCTGCTACGAAAGTGTTCAGAAAAAGCTTTACAATCTAAACACACTGAAACTCCCTAGTGTAAAACACTCTTAGCTAAATTATGGGAAAAGCCAATGTCGTATCAGCACCAAACAATCACCCAGCATCAGAATGAAAAGAAGGAAATGTTGTTCTGAATAGCTTGCCAAGGCTAAAGAAAAGTAGAACAGTTGCCGAAGACGGGTTGTACAGACCAAAAGGACGCGTTCTAATTTGTGTTGCCACTTAAATTTTGAAATAGGTCATTATCTTCAAATATAGCTGCCTCGGAGTGAAACAGAGAGAAAGGGAGAGAGGGGGAAGAGAGGGGAAAAGGGCTTAACAAGAAAGTGAAAAATGCATTTTAATTTTTAGATTTCTCTCAATCGATATATCCTGTAACTCATTATAGGAGTATGCATGCTGTGTTTTCCTTGTTTAACTTTTGCTGAGAGATAAAGATTAGGTTAAGTTTACAAACAGTAGATCTGGGCATCCCTATAGTAAACAAGTGATTAACAATATCTTTGATATAGTCTTTAGAAAACCATTTTAATGTTTGTTCTCAACAACTTGACTGCTTGAGTATCTAGTGAAATATTTTTTAAGCAAAATCACTTGACAATTTAACATAACACAGTGGTTCCTAACCTTTTTGAATATAATAATATTCAAGCTTATCATAAGGGAAAATTTCAAAAGCCCAAGTTAAAAAGAAGGCTAGACTAAATCTCTACGTATTCATCATGTGGCTTCAACAACGCTCAACTCATGACCAATCTTGTTTCATCTGTAACACACCTACTTGTTCCACCCATATTATTTTTGAAGCAGATCCAAATTATGAGATGATTTACTTTTGTTTCTAGAGTAAAATGTTTGAGGGCCCTCTCCTGTCACATTTCAGTTCTTGCATTTTTAATAATACTCAATTAAGAAAATCTACAGGTCCATCTGGATTATTGCCCACCCCACTTCTGCGGCTTTGCCCTGACTCTGTGCCACCCTCCCCATCACAAGGTTCTGTGGTCCGTGGCGGGGAAGCTCCTGGCATAATGAAAATAGCTGGTAACATCACTTAGAAATATGCTTATTCATTAATGCCTTCACATATACTCACAACACAAACACTGCTTGTGCAGCTTTATTTCTCAGGAATATACTTGTTACTACGAGTTTGTAAGTAGATTAAGAAAGATAGAATTAACAGGACTTTTTTCTCCTCTTTATCCACCAAACTGAGCATTTCTCTGCTAACAGAACAAAGAGCTAACACAGGCCACTGTTTTCTTAAGCGTTGTTACTCCCTAACAGCTGTTTAGGGGCTTTTATGACCTTGACGTTACCTTTGGAAAAAACTCCCGATCTTTGTGGGCTGAAAATCTTTGCGCAATACAGCTTGAAAGCTGGCTGTGCTTGCTGGCAGTCTCCTGGAAAAGCTAAGAATAAATGAGTGAAGGCTGTGTTCACACACTTGGAAATGACAATGGCACACTGGAGGCCTTGATACACCCGTACATTAATTTCCTTTATATAAAAGGCCAATATCCAATGCTATTAGACAGTACTTCTCTTATACATGAAATTCACTTTTGTAGGAAGAAAGAAAAAGAAAGCTTCTTTTTTTCTCTACATAAGAGGGATAAGTTCTTTAGTTTCCTCAGTAAGGAGCTCTAAAAAAAAATCTTTCCTGATTTCTGCTCAGTGCATACATGTAATACTGATTAATGCTAATAGGGTTCACATATTTAAAAAAGAGTGCACTCAATCTCATGATTATAAATACCATTCAGAAACTGTGTGACTGGAATTTATTGGTATGAATTTAATTCAGGTCAGTTTTAAACTCCTAAACTTTTACGTTTAAATGAACAGAATTATTTCCATTAAATCATACTTGACACTGATTGTAGTTATATAAAGAGAAAAGTTACAGCAGTGTTACACTTATACTTTATTAGTGAAAAGCAATCATTTCCATTTGAATTTTCTTTCTAGTTTCATGGAATATCCTGTTTGGTAATAATGAATTTCTGAAAAAATATGTCATCACTTGAAGATTCCAATTTTGGCTTTATTTTTCTAAACATGTCCATTATGGAGCTGAGCAAATAGTATATGTAAGATAATGAAATCTTGCTTACATAGTAGAATGTTTTTCTAAAACATATTTCAAACATGAAATAAGACAATCTAGTTTTCAGCCAGGGAAATTATTATCTGCTGCATATGTATCACACTAATTAGATTATGCCCAAATCTTGGTAATTTGCATAATTGTATTTAATTTGCCAGAGGGGTCAAATTATAGCATTGGATCTCTACAAAGAGCTAATGCTGCTTAGTCAGCAAAAGCCTAACACATTCTAAAGAAACTGATATGCATTTGTAACTTTAGAATAATAAGATGTAGTCTTGTCAGAGGTCCAATTTGAATAGAAATCCCTCAAGAAATGCAAGTAGTTACATATATATAATCAAGAAATATGGTTAAACATTGGTTAGAAGTTCTTGTATTTCATCCCTTTCAGTTTAGTGTCCATTCCTTAAATGTATTTTCTGGTCATTTAACTAGCCTATCATTAAAACGTGAAAGGCTCAATGGTTAAGAATCTGCCTGCAATGCAGGAGATGTGTGCAAGAGACACAGAGTTGACCAGAAAGATCCCCTGGAGAAGCAAATGCCAATCCACTCCAATATTCTTGCCTGGAAAATTCTAGCCTGGGGGGCTTCAGTCCATGTGGTCACAAAGAGGCAGACATGACTTAGTGACTACATTACAACAACAGAGAAACAATCTAAATTTATCAAACTGGAATCTTACAGGTGGGGGTTCTTGAGGTAGGGTGAGGCAGAACCTGAGAATCAGAATTGTTTTAAAAGTTCCCCAGAGGACCTTTTTTAAAAGCAGTTTCATAGAGATATAATCTACCTACCATAGAATTCACCTACAATACATTTCAATGGTTTTTAGAGTATTCACAGATAGGTGTGATCATCATCACTGTCAAACTTAGACCACTTTTATCATTTCTAAGGAAACCCTTGAGCTATTCTCTGACTGTCTTGCCATCCACACCATTCTTGACTCTGTACATTTCCCTGTTCTGGACTTTCATACAAATGGAATCATACAATTTGTGATCTTGTATGACTGGCTTCTTTCCCTTAACATAATGTTTTCAAGGTCCAACCAAATTGTTGCATGTATTAATACTTCATTCTTTTTTATGGCCAAACAGTATTTCATTGTATGGATATACCACATTTTGTTTATGGACATTTGGGTCCTTAGAAGATTTAATCACTAGCCATATTTGGTAACTAATGATCAAGAGTTGATCTCAAGACAGTTTCAAGCTCTTTCAAAGCAAGGAAGGAAGGGAAGCATGGCTGGAAAGGCAAGGCTTAGGATGGAATTGTCTCTGCACTTACTAGTCATATGATCTGGGCCGTTCTTTAATTCTCTTCATTTTGTTTTCTTCATTTGTAAAATAGGAAAAATGATTTCTCCTTAGAACTGTCATGAGGATACATGAGACAATCTGAGTAAAACTCTTAAAATTGCCTGGCACACAGAAATTTTACACATGACAGCTATTATTTGTATTTACCCTGTTGAATGAATATATATCAGTCATTTATATTCAGAGAGATATAAATAGTTGGACAGGTATTTCCATCTAGAAAATAAATTATTATAAATAAACTAAACTTCTCCAAGTTATAAGAAAGTGAAAGAACAGATTGAATGATGCAATTTCTTCACCTTTTAAAACTAAAGTAAAAGTTATACTAAAAGTCCACACTGTCATTTGAAAAAAAAAAAAAAAGTTGCTTCTATTTAAGAATACAAATCAGCTTTTTATTGTTTCATTGCATTTTCAAAGTTCACATATTTTGAATACTACGTGAAATTTCTACCCATATAAGTGCAGGTATTATATATATGTGTGTGCGTACATACAAACACACATGAATGCACTTATAATTATTTCGAATAGTTAACACTGAACTCTTGATATATGCCATGCAATGTACTTTACATTCATCAATATAAAGTATTACATTATGACTCAACCCTTCCAACAACCTTACATGATCAGCTAGGGAAATCAAAGCATCAGATAGTCAAGAATCTTGTTCTTGATCATAAAACAAGTGAGCAGCAGAGCCCAAGTTGTTAACCATGACTCTTGTAATAGTTTTTCCTCCATGCATTTGTACATAAGATAATGGAATAGATCTTGTTCCTCAACTACAGAATGATGTTTATTACAGCTTGAAGCAGGCTTTAATAGGTATTAGGTAAACCCTCTTAATCTATAGATGAAAAGACGGAAAGCAAGGCCTTGAAGTGCCTAGTCCAATATGGTTAGTTCTAGTCTCTTGTTCTACAATCTAGTTTCTTTCTGCCACCTCAAGCTGTCCAAGTACCAAGGTTCCATTTTTGTCTTAAAAGGCAATGTAATAGGAAAATGCCAAGCATGTCTAAGGTACCCATATTGTGTCTGCCTTAAGAGTCCTTACCTCATTCTCCCGCTGGAATACTACCCATACTTAAGGTTCAACTCATATGTAACCTCTTCTGTGGCAATTTCTTCCTAGTTATTCTGTCATTACTCTGGAGGGTCCTTATATTCTTTTTACCTAATACAGGGCTAGCTCGATGCATGTTTACTGAATGTAAGCAAATGTGATGGAATACTAAAATGAAATAACTGGGGTCAATATTGAGGTTAAAAGTGGATTATAAAGAGCTTGGAATGCTATGCTAAATTTTTTACCTGAAAATTTTGAAAGGTAGAGGTGCTATAAATTTATTTTTCAGCAAGATAGATCATTGTAGTACAGTGATTCTTAACAGAAAGTGCTGGGTATAGTTCAGGTTAGTAGTTAGAAATGTTGAATTTGAGTTCAAATAACAGCTCTATCACTATCCATGTAATAACTATCCATGCTAATAAAGTATAACAAATATGATTTTAACTAAATGGCCTATCATTCCAAGAGCCGGTTTAGATTTTCTTCTATAAAGGATTTTTTGAAACATTTGCTGCAACAAAATCTGAACTATAATATTCATTCAGTTCCATACTATCCAGCATCAGATTATAATTGCCTTGTTTAATACAGTTGATATTCCACATGGAATCCTTTCTGCTTTTTATAAATATTCCATCATGGATTAGATCTTTGCTTAAGCTTATTATCTGAACACATTTTCCATTATAATTTGTCTGTGTCTGGCCCCACAGGACTGCTATGCCCAGCTTTTCTTTGCTTGTTATCAGATGAAGATGAACAGCGCAGAACTATGAATAAATTGTATAATTGGATAAAGTCATCTTGCCTGCCTCCAGGCTGCTCTGTCCCCTTCTGAAGACCCACATTGCCTTTCTGCTCTCCAACTCTCCTCCTCCATCAAAACAAAAAAGAGTGTGATATCCTCATTTATAGCTAAAACTGATTTAGGTATTTGTGTTGTAAGCTCCTTATCTCTAATTGTGGAACGAAAGGATTTATCAACAGTTTAAAATTTTGTTTTTCTTCCAGAGTTAGTGGAAGGGAAATTCTAGATTAAATGCTAACCCTGAAGGCAAAACAATTTTCGTTATATTAAGGTGCTGTGTATGTTAGGGGAGGGTGAAGTTGTGGTGAGAGAGGTTTGTGTAGAAAAATATGATCAGAAAGAAAATCTCTACTTATCCCATATTTTCTTTTAAGCCTATGGTGAGGTAATTCATCAGAGCCCCAAAAACGGAAGAAGCAGCCGGTGACTCTGAGTATGCGACTGGTTACCTGGCTACAGACAGATAACCAAAGTGGAGGGTCAGGATTCTTAGTTACGCAATAAGTTGGCTCCAAACAGCAGAACCATGTGAGGCACAGAGTAGATATACCATAGAAGCTTTTGAGAAATAACTGAAGGTCTAGAGCACATGGCAGGCAAGATCAATGGAATCCAAGGGGATATATAAGCTATGTCTTGTGTTTTTCCTATTTTATAAAGATTGTAAGTTCATTTTTCCCTGGTAGCTCAGCTGGTAAAGAATCTACCTTCAATGCAGGAGACTCCAGTACAATTCCTGGGTAAAGAAGATCCCCTGGAGAAGGGATAGGCTACTCACTCCAGTATTCATGGACTTCCCTGGTGGCTTAGACAGTAAAGGATCTACCTGCAAGGCAGGAGACATGGGTTCAATCCCTGGGTTCGGAAGATCCGCTGGAGGTTAGCATGGCAACCCACTCCAGTATTCTTGCCTGGATAATCCCCATGGACAGAGAAGCCTGGCAGGCTACAGTCCATGGGATCCCAAAGAGTCAGACTTGACTGAGAGACTAAGTACAGCACAAGTTCATTTAGGGCAGGACTATGTATTTTCATCTTTGGGTCCTTTATAACTATATCTTAGATGAGTTTGACCTCCAGGCGTACTATGCTTTCAAAGTCAGCTTGTAGAGAAGGGCAAGAAACAGGATTGAGCAAGGTGGGAAAACCGTTCAGCAGTTCAAATCGGTGTTTATGAAGGAGCGTGTTGAACTGGAGCTCAGTCAAAGACAAAGTTCAGTTCAGTTCAGTTCAGTTCAGTCACTCAGTCGTGTCCGACTCTCCGCGACCCGATGAACCACAGCACGCCAGGCCTCCATGTCCATCACCAACTCCCGGAGTACACTCAAACTCATGTCCACAGTCGGTGATGCCATCTAGCCATCTCATTCTGCGTTGACCCCTTCTCCTCCCGCCCCCAACCTTTCCCAGCATCAGAGTCTTTTCCAGTGAGTCAACTCATCGCATGAGGTGGCCAAAGTATTGCAGTTTCAGCTTAATGGGGCCTAATTTGCCTGGAATATGATAGCAATGGGAATATTAAAAATCAAGTCGCTCCACTGGCAGGGAGTGATATGTAGCATCCCATCCAGACGCTGATGACATAGGAGATAAGATCCAGTTCCCAGGAATAGAGAACAGGCTGTCAGAGATCCAGCCAACTTGACTGGTTTCAAAACAGGTTTCAGTTCCAGGTAGGGAACTGGAATAAAAATATGGGAGACCAAAGCAAAAAGGATTCATAACTGGGCTGGATGAACATGGCAGGAATTTTACAGATAGACAAAATTACATTTGCATTAATAATAATGATTTGTAGTCAATACATATCATATATACTTGCAGGAGAAGATGAAAGCATGTCCTACTCTGCCATCTTGGAACACAACTTACTGTCTCATAGCTACTTCTCTAAATTATGTTACTTAATTTTCTCAACAACCCTCCTAGATATATACATTTATTATTTATGTTTCATAGATAAGGAAATCAAGAATCAGGAACATTAAATAACTAGCCCTTGGTCACACAGCTAATGAACAGGGGATTGGATCTAACTAATACAGCCTGTTCAAGAGCATATACATTCAACCACCATTGAAAGTATTAAATGAAAGAAGGCTTACAAAGCTCTTAGCAGAGTTCCAGTTACATAGTAAGGAGTCAATGAAGATTATCAATTATGATTGCTATTGTTAATAGTATAGTAATAAAGGTGGCTCAGAAGTAAAGAATCCGCCTGTCAAAGCAGGAGGTGCAAGAGATGCGGGTCCAATCCCTGGGTCAGGAAGATCCCCTGGAGTAGGGAATGGCAACCCGTTCCAGTATTCTTGACTGGAAAATTTCATAGACAGAGGAGCCTAGCAGGCTACAGCCCATGGAGCTGCAAAGAGTTGGACATGACTGAGCACCTAAGCACACACACAGAACACAGTAATAGAAGCAGCACTATCAACTCCAGCAGTAGTTGTCCCTGTAGCAGCAGTAACACATACATGGAATTTGGAGTCAGCTATTTTTCCCTTTCATGCATTGGAGAAGGAAACGGCAACCCACTCCAGTGTTCTTGCCTGGAGAATCCCAGGGACGGGGGAGCCTGGTAGGAGGCCGTCTATGGGGTCACACAGAGTCGGACACGACTGAAGTGACTTAGCAGCAGCAACAGCATGGGCTTCCCTGGTGGCTCAGAGGTTAAAGCGTCTCCCTCCAATGCGGGAGACCCGGGTTCGATCCCTGTGTCAGGAAGATCCCCTGGAGAAGGAAATGGTAACTGTCTCCAGTATTCTTGCCTGGAGAATCCCATGGAGGGAGAAGCCTGGTAGGCTACAGTCCACAGGGTCGCAAGGAGTTGGACACGACTGAGTGACTGCACGTTAAGGTCTATGGGCTTCCCACATGGCTCAGTGGGTCAAGAATCCACCTGCAGTGCAGGAGATGCAAGAGAAATGGGTTTGATTCCTGGGTTGGGAAGATCCCCTGGAGAAGGAAATGGCAACCCACTCCAGCATTCTTGCCTCGAGAATCCCATGGACAGTGGAGCCTGGCAGGCTACAGACCTAGGGTTACAAAGAGTCGGACACGACTGAAGTGAATGAGCGCACATGCATTGAGACCCATTGACTGTTCTGCAGGAGAGGACTGATGAGATGGGCACTGTTCTAGGGCACAGGGGCTGAGAATCAGATACAAAGGAGTAAGAAGATACAGCGACATACAATGCAGAACCTTGCCCTTTTAACAAAAGTAACTGAGAAGTAACACAGAATAGGAGTTCAAAGCATGGACTTCTTCTGTTGTTAATTCGTGGTGAGACCTTAGGGGAGTACCTCAACAGATGTGAGTTTCAAACAACTCACAACTGTGCCCAGCAGAGTGCTCAGCATATAGTAATCATTCAATAAATGCTTGTAGAATTAACTCACTGCTGAATTTCCATTCCTTTCCACTAAAAGAACTAACAAAACCAAAAACCATCCCCGTGTATATCTGCTGTTAAACTTCTAAAATAATAAAGCAAAATCATACCACTGAATGTAGGTTTTATAACTGACATAATTTGTCACCGCATCTGCTTAACATTTCATGAGCTTCCTAATCTATGCTCAAAAACTGTAACACAACCAGTGAAAACTGGGCTATGTGCTATCCATTCCTGTCATCTTGATGCTATGTTGCTATAGCAGGTATTCTTGTTATTCACTTACCTGAAGCTATTTTGACTTGACAAAGAGAGAGCCTTTTGAAGAATATCTTGTTTTTTCCCCCAAAGCAGGTCAGTTTTTAAAGCACTTCTCATTTTAATTATGATGTAATTAAATATGAAAATATTTATTAAAAGGAACAGGTCATCTCTTTCCTTGGGTACTCTTTCACTGAAAATGTGAATTTCATTTCCTGGGACTCAAAAGAAAATAATGCTGTAATTCATGGGGGATTGTGACTGAAGGAGAGAGGAAGGGGGCAGTGGGGCGAAGGGGAGAACATTACTGCCACCTCTTGCTCATTTCTCTAGAACTGAGAAAGTGTGGAGGAAACTCGACACTTGCTTGCCAAATATTCACAGAGAGTCTGACTTTTGTTTTTACTTCCATGACCTTTAATGGCTCTCAGTGCAGCCAGACCAACTTTGCATATATATTGACACTATGGAAACCACACAGATAAGCAGTTTGGGGTTTGCATGCTGTATTTACTTTGGCACTTAACAATGATACACATATTTTCACGTTAGAGCTCCCAAGGTCTTTGTTCTAATTTTGAGTTGCTTTACTCTTTTATTCAGCTTTTAGCTTGCTTCATAATGACTGCAAAAATGCATGTATTTTTAAACTTTTTCTTTTTTTTGCTAAGTATAGTTCTATTTTGTTTTGGAGTGCATTGTTTGCTTTAACAGAAGTAGGAAGGGTCTTGTTCAAGCTGGGAAACACATACTCTGGAGGGATACAAGTAGAGGAGTGAGGAAGGCATCTTTGCAGTCACCGAGGGGACAGAGCCAGCTGCAGGATGTCCTTCACAGCTGTGCATGCATGTGCTAAGTCGCTTCAGTCCTGTCGGACTCTTTGTGACCCAAAGGATGGTAGCCCACCAGACTCATCTGTCCTTGGGATTCTCCAGGCAAGAATACTGGAGTGGGTTGCCATGCCCTCCTCCAAGAGATCTTCTCGACCTAGGGATCAAACCTGCGTCTCTTACATATTCTGCATTGGCAGGTGGGTACTTTACCACTAGTGCCACCCTGTTTTCTATTTCTTTTCACCCAGGAGTTTCAGAGCGCACTTTGACATCTCTGATTGTCTCTTAGAACCATTCCCTTATACCCTTCTGGCAAGAGATCACGCTCTTCAGTTAGTTCTCACACCCTATATTGTTAAGGAAAAAGTCTATACTTCTGAAAGTTTAAAGAAAGATGTATCAAGAATGATGGTTTTTAAAAATCTGATAAATATATTCTAATTTTAAATGGCTTCTATGGGACTGAATGTGTTCCCTCAAATTCATAAAATTCATGTATGTTGAAACCTAAATTCCCACTGTGATAGTATTTGGAGATGGGACTTTGGGAAGGTAATCAGGTCATGAGACTGGAGCCCTTTTGAATGGGATTAGGGCTTCCCTGGTGGCTCAGAGGGTAAAGCATCTGCCTGCAATGTGGGAGACCTGGTTTCAATCCCTGGGTTGGGAAGTTCCCCTGGAGAAGGAAATGGCAACCCACTACAGTATTCTTGCCTGGAGAATCCCATGGACAGAGCAGCCTGGTAGGCTACAGTCCACGGGGTCGCAAAGAGTCAGACACTACTGAGCGATTTCACTTCACTTCAGTGTCTTTTATAAAAAGAGAGAGAGATGATGTTTCAGCCACGTGGCCATACAGCAAGAAGGCCACCATCTACAGGCCTGAAAGTAGGACTTCAACAGACACAGAATTTACTGCCACCTTAATCTTAAACATCCTAGTTTCCAGAACTGTGAGAAATAAACATCTTTTGTTTAAACCAATCAACCTGTGGTATTTTTGTTATAGCAGCCTGAGCTGAATACAACAGTAGTAAAATATATACAACAATATTTAACCATTTAACTGTGTTTAAGTGTATGGTTCAGCAGCATTAAGTACATTCATATTATTATGCAACCATTACCGTTATACATCTTCAGAGCTTTTTCATTATCTGAAATTGAAACTCTATACCGATTAAAAAATAGTTTAATCACAAGCACCATTCTACTCTCTGTCTGTCTGAATTGGACTATTCCAGATACCTCATATAAGTGGAATCATATAATTTGTCCTTTTGTGTCTGGCTTAATCTCACTTATAATGTCTTCAACACTGTACTGTATGTCAGAATTTCATTCACTTTAAAGTCTGAGTAATATTCCATTGAGACTGTATCTGTTCATCTGTCAATAGACATTAGGTTGTTTCCACTTTTTGGCTATTGTGAATAATACTGCTATCAACATGGGTGTACAAATATTTGTTCTAGTCCCTGCTTTCAATTCTCTTGTATATGCACTTAGAAGTGGAATTGTTGGGTCATAAGGTAATTCTCTGTTTAATTTTTTGAGGAACTGCCATAAAGTTCCATAGTTGTATTTCATGTGTCCACCAATACTGTACAATGGTTCCAGTTTCTCTTCATCTTTGCCAACACTTGCTATTCTCTGTTTTTTTTTCTTTTTTTGGTGATAAAGTGAAAGAAAGTGAAAAAGTGAAGTCGCTCAGTCGTGTCCAACTCTTAGTGACCCCATGGTCTGCAGCCCAGCAGGCTCCTCCGTCCATGAGATTTTCCAGGCAAGAGTACTGGAGTGGGGTGCCATTGCCTTCTCCATGATAGCTGCTGCTGCTGCTAAGTCACTTCAGTCGTGTCCGACTCCGTGTGACCCCATAGGCGGCAGCCAACCAGGCTCCCCCGTCCCTGGGATTCTCCAGGCAAGAACACTGGAGTGGGTTGCCATTTCCTTCTCCACCATGATAGCTACTATCTAAAATAAAAGTGTTATTGTGTGAAGGCTGTGATCATATTGCTATATTTTAATTTTTCATAAACTACAGTTTTGGTCTAAATTTCTAGATTTTTTTTACAAAAGATTTGGAACTCACTATGACAGCTTAATAACAAGAAATAATATTTTTATTTGACTGTCAATATGGTGCCATCTTACTTTCAGTTCAGTTCAGTTCAGTCGCTCAGTCGTGTCCGACTCTTTGAGACCCCATGAATCACAGCACGCCAGGCCTCCCTGTCCATCACCAACTCCCGGAGTACACTCAAACTCATGTCCACCGAGTCAGTGATGCCATCCAGCCATCTAGTGAGTAGCTAAAGAACTATTAGTCAATAAGGTGAATAAGAAAACTAAGCCTACAGACATACTTTAGCAAAATGCACAGGACATCATGCCTAATTGGATTAGGTATTTAGAAACAGCAAGAACAGAATCTTCTCCATGTTTCTGATATGGACAATTGATAGATAGTAGTGCTATTTACCAGGAGCCTGGTAGGCTGTAGTCCATGGGGTCGCGAAGAGTCGGACACGACTGAGCGACTTCACTTTCACTTTTCACTTTCATGCATTGGAGAAGGAAATGGCAGCCCACTCCAGTGTTCTTGCCTGGAGAATCCCAGAGACGGCGGAGCCTGGTGGGCTACCATCTATGGGGTCGCACAGAGTCGGACACGACTGAAGTGACTTAGCAGCAGCAGCAGCAGTGCTATTTACCAAGATATGGAAAATAGGGTATTATAATAAAATATGCTGCACATCCAAGTAGACATGTTCAGTGGAAATGCTGGGTTATATGCAACTGAGTTCAGCAAACAGGAAAAAGCTGAGGAAAAGAGAATTTTGGAGTTTTCAGCTTATGGTGACACCATCAGCCTGAAGACCATTGGTGGAGAAGGGACCACAAAGAACTGATCAGTGGGATACACCAGTAGCTGAGGGTAGGCAGAGGAAGAGTAAGAAGAAATGATTATAGAGTTACAAGAATGATTACACAAAGAAAGATTTTGGCCCAAACTGAAGACAAAGCTGAAGACAGATAGGATAAAAAAAATAATGAAAGCTGACAACTGGATTTAGGACCTAAGCAACCACAGGTAATGTTTATAGAGCAGTTTCATAGAGATACATTGGGGGAAGGAGTGGACAAAGCAAATAGAGCACAGGATTTCATGAAGCTCGGAGGTGAGGAGAAGGAGAAATGCAGGGCGGCAGCTTGAGAAACACACTTTGTTTTTTTACGCTGAGATAGAGTTGAGTCTGGTTATAGGTGAAAGGTAAAGAGCTAAAGGAGAGGAAAAGGTTAAAGGTACAGGACAGAAAAGAGGCAGCAGATGGATCCAGATCCCAGAGGAGATGGGAGAGAATGAGATCCAGAGTACAAGTGGCTGGATTAGAATCAAGGTTTGTAACAGAGAAAAGAAGCAAGGTTACAGCCCATGCAGTTGTGTTTGTAGAAGGTGGGGAGGGGAAGGGCAGGAACTAAGAGCATTCATGCTTGATACAGTCTCTGTGAAATAGGAAGTAAAGTCACCTGCTGAGAAAACGTGCTATTTTAGAAAATCAATATGGTATACATTGAATGAAATGAGTTAAAAGTATAAACAGGAAGCTAACATAATAGTTTAGATGTGAGTTTATATAGGACTTAAGTAGAGTGATGGCAATGTGATTGGAAAAGAGAGGTGGACATCATGGCTTTTTTCTTCTCATATTCTGAAAATGAGAAGCATTGCATTTTGTCTGATTAAAATTCTGATAGACAACATCCATGCCATGAGAATTGTCACATGACACCAATATTTTAAAACATCTAAAATAAAAGCAGTAAAACCCTTGACATTAACCTTGGTGATAATTTTTTTTTAAATTTGACTCAAAAGCAAGGCAACAAAAGCAAAACTAAATAAGTAGGATTATATCAAACTAAGACGCTTCTGCACAGCAAAGAAAACTATCAAAAAAATGAAAAGGCTACTGAATGGGAGAAAATATTTGCAAAGCATATATCTGATAATGAGTTAGTAGTCAAAATATATAAAGCGTACAATTCAATAGCAAAGAAACAACGCATTAAAAAAAATGGACAGACAATTGAGTAGACATTGTTCCAAAGCAGACACAGACAGTCAACAGGTACCTGAAAAAAAATGCTCAATACCAGTAATCAGCAGGGAAATGCAAATCTAAACCACAGTGAGATATCACCTTACACTTGTTAGACTGGCTCTTATCAAAAAAGATAAGAAGTCAAAAGTGTTGGAAAGGATATAGAGCAAAAGAAACCCTTATACACTATTGGAAGGAAAGTAAATTGGTGCAGCCACTACAGAAAACGGTATGAACGGCATGAAGGTTCCTCAAAAACTTTAAAACATAACCACCATATTAATCAGCAATTGCAGTTCTGGGTCTTTATTTGAAGAAAACAAACTGAAAATATTAAGTCAAAAAGACATATGTACCCCCATGTTCACTACAGCATTATTTATAATAGGCAAGATAAGACAGTAATCTAAGTTTCTATCAATGGGTAAATGGATAAAGAAAATGTGGGATAAAATGTACACACACACAGGGACAATAGAACATAATTCAGCTGTTAAAGGAAGGAAGTTCTGCCATTTGTGACAACATAAATGGACCTTGAATGTATTATTCTATATGACATAAGCTATCAAAAAGAAATGTCATTTGATCACTTACATGTAGACCAAGCCAAACCAACCAACCAAATTAAAAAACCAAGCTCATAGATGCGGAGAGCAGATGATGAGTGGGTGCCAGAGGCAGTGGGTAGCAGTGGGCTGAATGGGTGAAGAGGGTCAAAAGGTATAAATTTCCACTTACATAATAAATAAGTCATGGGGATATAATGTGCTGCATGGTGACTGTATTGCATATTTGAAAGTTGCTAAGACAGTAGATTATAAAAGTCCTCATCACAAGATTTAAAAAAAAATTGTAACAGTGTGTGGTGATGAGTGTTAACTATACTTATTGCTGTGGTCATTTCATAATATATGTATTATATGTACAATGTGTGCATTCAATATATATCATCATACTGTACCCCTGAAATTAATACAGTGTTATCTGTCAATTATAGCTCAATAAAAACAAAGGTTTAAAAAAGAACAAATGCAACTGGCCAAGAAACTTAAGAAAAACTGTTCAGTATAATTATATATATATATATATATATATGCACATATATATATTTTTATATATATATAGAGAGAGAACATCTAGAGCTAGAACAAAACATCTTTGGAGCAACAAGATTCTCTAAAGACAAGTTTTTTTAGATTGCAGAGATGAATATCAATATTAACTTGCCCTTCCTATTTCAATCTTTCAGCAATCCATTGTAACACCTTCTCTGTCACACACACACATTCTTATGTGTGTACATATACGTATAGAGTAGAACAATTGATTTAAGATAAACTAGGGTAAATCACTGCAGATGGTGATTGCAGCGAGGAAATTAAAAGACGCTTACTCCTTGGAAGGAAAGTTATGACCAACCCAGATAGCATATTAAAAAGCAGAGACATTACTTTGCCAACAAAGGTCCGTCTAGTCAAGGATATGGTTTCTCCAGTAGTCACGTATGGATGTGAGAGTTGGACTGGGAAGAAAGCTGAGTGCTGAAGAATTGATGCTTTTGAACTGTGGTGTTGGAGAAGACTCTTGTGAGTCCCTAGGACTGTAAGAAGATCCAACCAGTCCATCCTAAAGGAGATCAATCCTGGGTGTTTATTGGAAGGACTGATGTTGAAGCTGAAACTCCGATACTTTGGCCACCTCATGCGAAGAGTTAACTCATTGGAAAAGACCCTGACGCTGGGAAAGATTGGGGGCAGGAGGAGAAGGGGACGACAGAGGATGAGATGGCTGGATGGCATCACTGACTCGATGGACATGAGTTTGGGTGGGCTCCGGGAGTTGGTGATGAACAGGGAGGCCTGGCGTGCTGTGATTCACGGGGTCGCAAAGAGTCGTACACAACTGAGCAACTGAACTGAACTGAGGGTAAAGACAAAAAGGAGCCTGACCAAAACCCCCATGTAAACCAGAAATAAAGATTGCAATAATGAATGATTTGCTTTTTAAAAAATTGTGGTAAAATAGAGGAACTAATAGAGGAACTACAGTCCATGGGGTCACAAAGAGTTAGACACAACTTAGCGACTAAACAACGATGATACATAAAATTTACCATTTTTAGATACACAGTTTAGTGGCAGTAAGTACATTCACATTAATAGTGCAACCATCACCACTATCTGTCTTCAGAACTTTTTCATTATCCTGTATATATATATATATATATATATATGTATGTATAGGCTATTGTGAACAATACTGCTAAGAACTAAGTGTACAGATATTTGTTCTAATGCTTACTTTCAATTCTTTGGGATATATCTCTAAAATTGGAATGAATGAATCATGATAATTCTATGTTTAATTTTTTGAAAAAACCACTATATAGTCGTACCATATTGTATTCCCACCAGCAATGCACAGGGTTTCAATTTCTCTACATTTTTGCCAACACCCACTATTTTCTACTCGTTTGTTTTAGTAATAACTGTCCTAATGGGTGTGAAGTGGTATCTCATATATATTTTAATTTGTTTCACTAATGACTAGTGATGTTGAGCATATTTTCATGTGCTTATTGGCCATTTATGCATTATCTTTGTTATTGTTCGGTTGCTATCTTTGGGAAAATGTCTATTCAAATCCTTTTCCCATTTTAAAATTGGCTTGTTTGTTGTTCTTGTTGTTGGTTGCAGGAGTCGTAGAAGTCCTTTATGTATTCTGTATATTAATCCCTTATCAGACATATGATTTTCAAATATTTTCTCTCAGTCTGTGGGTTACCTTTTCAATCTTTGTGTATATGTGTGTGTGTATATGACTATGCCGACTCTTTTGCGACCCCACGGACTGTAGCCTGCCAGGAGCTCTCTGTCCATGGATTTTCCAGGCAAGAATACTGGAGTGGGTTGCCAGTTCTTCCTCCAGGGGATCTTCCAGACCCAAGGATCAAATCTGTGTCTCTAATGTATTGACAGGTGGGTTCTTTACCACTAGCACCACCTGGAAAGTGTTGCTAATTTTTTATATTTTGATTTTTTGGCCATGAGGCATGTGAGATCTTAGGTCTCCAACCAGGGATCAAACCCACACTCCCTGCACTGAAAGATGAAGGCATAACCACTGGACTTCCAGGGAGGTCCCCATGATAGTTTGCTTTATCCTCTACAGGCATACCACACAGCACATGAACCATGCTCCTTCTTACCACAGTACCAAAAACTGGGTTTCCAGCTTCTCTAGAAAAAAGTAAGAGATCTAGTAAACCTGGGCTCATGTTCTCATGTGTCCAGAGTCAGAACACTTGTTTTGATGCAGTGCTTCAGAACCTTTTAAGTAGAGGCTCGATTAAAAAATGGTAATATTTGAATAGTACACTGGAGTCAGCAGAAGAAGCTGCTTGAATAAGGCAATGAACTCAGGTTCATTAATATCCCAAAGGCTGTTGTGATCAATATCTGGTCACACTGGTAACCCATTCTGGTGAGCTATGAACTGTCGAGATGTTTTGAAGCCAAAGCATGAAAGTATCAGTGCTGCATTTAAAAAGATAACTATAGTAGTAATGTAGAGAGCAGGCAGGAGGCAATCAGATCAGTTAGAAGTTTTCCTAGATGAGTATAGGGAAATGGCTATAAAGGCTGGTCATATGGCACTGCTAAGGAAAGAGAAGAGGGTATTCCAGAGCCTTTTAAAGATAGAACCAAAAGACCTGGTGCCAGTGATAACTTCAGACTTCCCTTACAGCAGAAACTTAATGACAGAGGTAAAGTTTTATTGGTAAAAAAATACCTGAAGCTCATGTTGTCTTAAAAACTCAAAGGTAAACCTGATAAAAAATCAGTTAAGTCTTCTATTAACTTAGATGCTTCAGAAGATTTTAGCCCCATGAAAGGCAAATTGATAAGCAGTAGTATTGTTTAAAAATATTGTTCCAAGCTTATTAAATAGCCTGATAAATAGATTTTCATTTTAGATGTTTGATGTCTTATGTATCTTTATAAGCACTGGCTTATAAATATAAGGGTTATTTTCCCCCCTCCCTTCGTCATCACATTTTAGACTTATCTGATCTAAAAGGGTGGGGTTCGTGATCCACAGTAACCACAAAGCCACCTGAGAGGCAGCAGTATGGTGTATGCAAGTCATTTAAGCATGAAGCAGTAAGTATAAGTAAGTAGGTTATGTCCAGTGCTCTTGTACTTGACACTGTGAACATTAACAATCTACTTAAAATACGTTCACCAGTTTCTCCTGCATTATAATTTTTACTTCGCACCATGGAGGTGGCATAGGTGTGATTATTTTTCTAAATGAAACTGTTGAGGGGATTTCCTACTTCTTTCCTTCTTTATTCTCTAAAACATAAGTTTAGAGGTTTTCTTTTTCTATAAATGATTACATGGGTACTTTGAATTTTACATCAATTTTTTTTTTCTATTGAAATCAAAATATGGTCAGATTCCCTTGAACTCTGGCAGTTAGGAACTCAGGAGACCTTCAAAGGAGAAGACTGCAGCTCAGGGAAGGAAGGACTGACCACAAGGCTCTACTACCCTGCCCTTCAGGGTTATCTGTTGCAGGCAGCTGCTGTCAGTTTTGTGCATAATTCACTTGAAGACAACAAAAAAACATACTAAAGTCAGACGCAGAACATGCCAACCAAGAGAATGAGTTTGATCTATTGCATGTCTCACTAGGAGTAAAAAAAAAAAAAGTCAGGAAAATAGAGTGGTTTCAGAGAGATTCCCACTCCCCGCTTCACTGCAGGAAGGAAGCCTGCACCTCAGAGACCCAGAGGGGAGAGTAGCACTGGATGGATACTCCCTGCAGAATGCTGCCACACACAGAGAAGCAAATTTGCATAGATACACAACACTTCCTCCTCTTGTGAAAGCTGCTGGTAAGAAGTGCTTCTATGCCAGGCCCATTGTGGTTGGCCTACTGTGTGATTAAAGAATCAAAGAGAGAGTCCTCCAAACAGAAGAAAGTATGATGGTCTGCTTCCCCCAGCCAAGGTCAGTGTCCAGATAGACATAATCATAATCCCAGAAGCACATGTCCTGTGAGAGAAGGTCTGGAAATTCTATTGCCTTTAAAAATCTAATATTGATCTAATTATCACCTTCACTCCCAGATTTTCCAAATTTGCCAATATTATGCTTTTTTGTTAAAGTATCCAAACTCAGTCCTAAAAAAATTTCACCAGGCCCCAGAATGGGGTTGATTCCATTGAAAACCCTTGGTGTTGATGATAAAATAAATTTCCCATACAGATTCTCTCAGAAGCAGTGAGATGTTAGATATACATTTTAAACAGAGTATATAACTAGTAATGCTACAAACTGTCAAGGTATCATACACAAATCATAATTTCACTACAATGGGAACTCAAGCTCAGCTTCTCCCTGATTTTCTGGCCTATCTATCAGTTCAGTTCAGTCTCTCAGTCTTGTCCGACTCTTTGGACCCCATGAATCACAGCACGCCAGGCCTCCCTGTCCATCACTAACTCCCGGAGTTCACTCAAACTCATGTCCATCGAGTTGGTGATGCCATCCAGCCATCTCATTCTCTGTCATCCCCTTCTCCTCCCACCCCCAATTCCTCCCAGCATCAGCATCTTTTCCAGTGAGTCAAACTCGTCGCATGAGGTGGCCAAAGTATTGGAGTTTCAGCTTTAGCATCAGTCCTTCCAATGAACACCCAGGATTGATCTCCTTTAGAATGGACTGGTTGGATCTCCTTGCAGTCCAAGGGACTCTCAAGAGTCTTCTCCAGCACCACAGTTCAAAAGCATCAATTCTTCGGCTATCAGCTTTCTTCACAGTCCTACTCTCACATCCATACGTGACTACTGGAGAAACCATATCCTTGACTAGACAGACCTTTGTTGGCAAAGTAATGTCTCTGCTTTTTAATATATTATCTAGATTGGTCATAAGGCCTATCTATAGCATGACCTAAAAACAGATCTGACTTCATAACCAGGATTGTGGTGCTGGAGAAGACTCTTGAGAGTCCCTTGGACTGTAAGGAGATCAAACCAGTCAATCCTAAAGGAAATCAACCCTGATTATTCATTGGAAGGACTGACGCTAAAGCTGAAGCTTCAGTACTTTGACCACCTGATGTGAAGAGCTGACTCACTAGAAAAGACCTTGATTCTGGAAAAGATTGAGGGTAAGAGGAGAAGGGGACAACAGAGGATGAGATGGTTGGATGCTATCAGCAACTCAATAGACATGAATTTGAGCAAACTCCAGGAGATAGTGAAGGATAGGGAAGCCTGGCATATGGCAGTCCATGGGGTTGCGAAGAGTTGGATACAACTTAGCAACTGAACGATAACAATATAAAGATCTGATTTCTTTTTAAAGAGATAAGATTTAATTTCTTTAAATTGTACCTCTTTAAATTCATATCAGACCTTTATGTGTTAAAATATTGAAGATAATATTATAAGTGTACTTTTAATTATAAAAATAAGACATAGAATTATAGTATGTGACATGCAAATTGAGTGATATATTTTTCCTGACTAATCAAGAATTATTTATTGTACATTTTACTCAGAAAATCAATACATTTTCCTTTTCTTTTGATATGTCAAATATAATCTTAAGATAACCTTGGTTAAAATTATCACGTATTGGGTAACTCAATAGTGTATAAGTGTGGAGGGAGTTAGGGAAGAGATGAGCAAAAATGGAATCTGAAATATTAATGTAGATTGAGATAACTATGATATTTTGACTGCAAATAAGTCCAAAATTTTCATTTCAGCTAATTATGTCAATCTTCTTTCCCATAAAGCTAAATTCATAGTTAAAAACATAAACAGAAATATATATATTAAGCTTTGGTAGAAACTTTAAAAACTTGAATCATGTGTTTTTTACCAGTATATTTAGGAAATAAAATTGTTCTGATTTAATCAGTTTTCTAGTTTAATGAGAAAACAAAAACTTTTTTGCTTTGATCTCTGTAGTGGAAAACTTAGCTTAAACAACAAGTTTACTATTTTCCTTTACCAGAAAGAATATGACAAGCACAAGCAAATGATTCAGGATCATTGAATGCTGAGTGTTTTACTTTTTTCCTTTATTAATTCACTTACTTGACAAATATTTACTGAACATCAACAATGTGCCAGGTACTGTTCTGGGCAGAAGTTCTATTTGATGGTCTTTATATATACTCTAGAAGTATAAATAACAGGGTTCGATGTGCAGAGATTCCAAATTATTCCTTAGAATGTACTCTTAAAATTTTGTATTAGCTTGTTTTTTAGTAATATGGTGACTTTGCCTAAAAGTTTACAATGTCTTTCTTCTGCATACTCTTAAAGCCTACATAATTGAAGTTCCGGTTCATTTACTGCAGCGCAAGATAATCTGTAAAGAAATCGCTACAATGTCATGGGAACTGGCGATTGCTTACTTGTGTATGATGGTCAGAATTCCATTGTGGAACCAGCAGTCTTCACTGTCCACATGAAAAGGCCATCTTCAGATAGAAAGCACAATCAGTGTGACATAGAAACAGTACAGCTTCAGGAGCCAGACAAACCTGGTCATTTGATGAGGAGGTGAGCTCCTCCCTTTAGCCTTAGTGTACCATACTGAAAAATAAACCTAATGTTATTTTGAAGATTAGAGAAGATTATTCATTCAACAAATATTCATCACCTGATTTAGCCTGAGTGCCCTGGAGAATCACTATAGGGTCTTACAGAGAATGAAAGAGCATAAGGTAAGTTTGGAATGAGCGAAATCAGTTAGGCATCTGTTATAATTCAGAAATAAGTGCAGCTTTCATTGAAGGAGAGGTGATGAGGAGAAAGAAAATTAAATGGATTTGAGCCTTAATAAGAAATTAAGAAAGTAGTATCAACAGGAGAGGGTGAGAAGCTGCATGTGGATGGTGAGAGTGTAAGGTATAAAGGAACATTTGGATCTCTTATTCGGGTATCTGGGCAGATGGTGGTGCCATTAACTGGGAGAGAGAATGTTGGAAAGGCAGCAGATTTTGTGGGAAAGATAACAAATTCTATTCTAGACAGATAGAGTCTTCTGAGACACCCATGGGGCCCCCAAGTAGTAATTTACAATATATGATTAGAAATACAGGTCTGGAGATGATGCAGGGGAACATGATACAGGATAGAAGCTCAGTGATCAGTGGCTGCTACCGAACAGACCTCCGAGCTGGCAGTAAAGATCTCTGCTTCCCTCACTGGTCTAGAAGTATCCACAGTTCAGGGACCATTAAGCATCTTACAGTATAGGGAATTCATCAACTGGAATTTTTTCACAAGTACTAGCGCTACCTGAAGAACCTGTCTAGATTCTGTCTCAGCCTCTTAGCTGTGGAAAGCAGTTCAAGAAGAGTCTTGCTATTGCTTCCCTTTCAGTGATCTATTTATCAGTTTTCTACTGTGGCTTCTTAGAACTTTCTTGTTTTGAAAGTTTATTTATTTATCTATTTGGTTGTGGTGGGTCTTCACTGCTGCACTCGGGCTTTCTCTAGTTGCAGTGAGCAATGGCTACTCTTCATTGTGGTGCACGGGCTTCTCACTGATGTGACTTCTCTTATTGCAGAGCATGGGCTCTAGCCACTGGCTTAGTAGCTGTGGTGCATGGGCTTTGTTGCTCTACAGCATGTGGTTTTTCCTGGACCAGGGACTGAACCAGTGTCTCTTGCTTTGCAAGGTGGATTCTTAACCACTGGACCACCAAGGAAGCCCAGAGCTTTGAATTTTTGAATCTATATTTCAAGATGTGCTTAGAGTATGTGTGTAAGCTCTCTCATTTTGATTGTCCATACAGCTATTGAGTGTAATGGGCTTCCCTGGTGGCTCAGCTGGTAAAGAAAGCACCTGCAATGCAGGAGACCTGGGTTCGATCCCTGGGTTGGGAAGATCCCCTGAAGAAGGGAACGGCTACCCACTCCAGTATTCTGGCCTGGAGAATTCCATGGACTTTATAGTCCATGGGGTCACAAAGAGTTGGACACAACTGAGCGACTTTCACTATTGAGTATAACATGTTGAAGTCACATGATAGCTAGGGAGGAGTATTAAAACTAGAGGAAATACAAGCAGCTGCGAGTCAAACATGCTCAGTACATTGAAGACCCATGTGGAGTGATGTGACAGTGATATGAGATGACCTGGGAAGACAAGCAGGAGGCAGATCATGCAGGGAATGTGCAAAGATCCTGAAGTAAGAACGTCACTTGTTCTGAGAACCAGAATATCAGAAATTCATAAAGAGGTGAAGCTGCAGAAATATTTCGGCCCAAATGTTTGGATTGGGAAGGGCTTTATAGCCACATGAGGAATCCAGACTTTAGGCTGGCTCCCATGGTGTATTACTGAAAGATTATTAGAAAGATCATTTTAGTTGTCATATGGAAAATGGACTGGATAAAGCAAGTGGTGGCAGCCAGGAAGGAGGTTGTTGTGAAATGCCAGGTGAGCTCTAATGGTGGCTGAATTGATGCCAGGAAAGCATGGAAAGAAAAAAAAAGTGGACATATCCAGTATCAGTATCTGGTGAATATCTGGATATGGAGTATCAGGGAAGTAAGGCGCTAAGCATGACTGTCACCCGCCCAGGTTTCTCAGTGGGGGCAACAAATGGTGGCACCATTCCACTCTGTCCTGTTTTCTTCTACAGGGCTTTTCTCCACCTATGGTTGCCTGCTCTATTTTTCTCTGCAGTGGTGATTGTTAAAATACTTACCTGCCACTGGTTGGTTGATAATAGATTCATACCAAAGAAAACGCAGTTCTGCTAGGCTGCTACTTCTTCCACTGATGCAAGAAGTTTTACGCTAATGAGTCAGTGACAACTGGAAGCCTGGAAGGAAGTGAGGGAACAGCAGCTGCTCCCAGACCCACAAGGATCAGCCCTGGACCTCCTCCATGATGACGGTCACTGCGTTGCCTCATTCTTAGGGACCTAGCACCAAGGGGACGAAACCTCATGCAATTTAAGTTCCCTACTATTTCTGCCAAAGTATATAGAGTCACAATTTCTTTAAAGTGGCTATTAAAATATTTTTCTTTCACCATACAGTTGTAAAATTCTACAAACTGAGTTGCCATATAGAAATACTGGTTCTCACCAATTCTATGATTTGATTATTTGAAACTCTAAGAATTTCTAATTCCGCAGACACTGACCACTACCCTGAGCCACAGCTTTTTGTTTAACAGGTATTTAAAAAGCTATTGTGGCTTACCACAGCACCTTGAAGGGAGTTTTCTATTATACTGAAGCCTATCATCTGATATGTTCAGAACTACCTTTTTCAAAAAATGTAAAGTAGTTTTAAATTCAGTCATCTTGAAGCTCTTGCTTTTAGTTTGTTGCTGATTCTGTTTCAGACAGGATGTATTTCATTTGAAAAGAAAAAGGCAGTTAAGAAATTTCCAGTTTATTTCTCTGAAACCATTTTAAGAAGTGATAAAGATTCATCACTTCTTTTCTAAGAATGCAGGATAGTTTTTAGTAAATGCTATAAAGAAAATGTGCATAATTTTAAGGAAATACAATATTTAAGACTGTATTCACTAATAACTGATGGTATATGATAACTTTTGGTCACAAAAAGAAGGAAAGCACTAGGTGGGTACTTCATACGAGCCAAAAGTGGAAACAAGTTACTAAATTAGGCAAATCTTCCTTGCACAAAAGCATTTTAAGGAGTACGAAATAAAATGTTTTTAAGGAGATAACCTAGTTGGAACACAGCCTTTTGTTTGTTTATTCAGTTGCAGGAGAAATACCATGAAAAACTCAATTTACATTCAACATGCCGTATATTTTATTTATTGATTGATGTCTAGAAAGGATGATGTTAGTGATGTTGAAAAAGGAAAAAAAAAGTTTTTTTCTGTGCATCTCATGCCTCCCATTTTAAATAGTTTCCATGATGGAAATACTACACGTTCCGTACTCCCATTTCTCGGATAGACTCAGTCAATATGTAACAGGTGAGCCTTGCCATGATTAATGCTTTTAGTACTTTAAGCATTTTCTCTACATGATAGTACTTTGAATGTTTGGTGGGTTTGTTTTGTTGATTTTTTTCATTTTGAGAACATAAAGTAAAACTCTGATGTATTGATACTTCCACTGACAGCAAATATTTTGCTTTCAAAATCCTTTTACTTTTTGTCTCTTCTGAGTTACATTGGAATAGAAAATTTTTATACTTGCTAAAGTAACACAGTTATTTTAAACATCAAAAAATCAATCTCTTTATTTGGCAAAGAAATATATCTAAGCATGAAATAACTAGGACTCAGTTTAAATATATTATGTTATTTGTATCTTCTATGTCACTTGGCTTTGGATTTGACGTTAGAAAATTCCATGAACCCTTAAAGTATCTTATTATAAAGAAATAACTGATAATTAAGACAATTTCCTCCATTTCAGCTTTTATCATTAGTGATGTTAAAGTGGGCTTCCCTGGTGGCTCAGCAGTAAAGAATCTGCCTGCCAGTGCAGGAGACACAGGAAATCGAGTTCAGTTCCTGGGTTGGGAAGATCCCCTGGGGAAAGAAATGGCAACTGACTCCAATATTCTTTCCAGGAAAATCCAATGGACAGAGGAGTCTGGTGGGCTACATTTCATGGGGTCATGAAGAGTCAGAAATGACTGAGCATGCACAAATGCATTAATAATTATCCTTCTTAATATTATACTTCCTTTATAACTTTTGATTTTGGTAATACACAGCAGAGACTAGATATCTGTCTCCCAGTTAGAAAAACTGAAAATGGGCTCTCTTGCATTGAAAAGTAGGTTGAAACTCGTGACCTTTCCTAACATTCTGCAATAACAAGGAGATTATAAGGCTTTTCATGTTTTATTTTCCTGACATTCCTCTGAAGTAGAAGAGCAAATACACTTCCTCTCATCTTACAGCTGAAGAGAAAAGCTGTAACTCTCCCCCAAGTCATGTTCCCTGTAGATCTGAAATCTAAACCTTTGTCCTTTGTTTGACTCTCTCTCTTTACAGAATAACCAAAGTAGCTTATAAACAACTTGTCTTTCTATTATTAGAAACTTCTTAGATGACCTCTTCCTTCCTAAACTCTTTGGATATTTTTCCCACTAGTAATGCTATTTCTAAAATAATGCTGGTAGAGGTATGAAGTTGAGCTAATCACCTGACTATAGATGAGCCATCGAAGCAACACAGTGGAAAATATAAAAGATAGAATTTAATCTTCAACTTAAAATCTCACGGTTACTCATGCAAGTAAAAGATTTATCACACTTAGTTGTGATCACTGAATTAAATCCTCATGACAGTTAACATTATACAGCCTTTTGATAAAACAGCATTACATTTTAGAGTGCTTTCCCACAAATCTGAAATTGAAACATGTGAAAAAGGGTCACATGTTTCCAGGATCAAACGAGCAGTAAGGGCCCCAAAACACATTCTAAGATGCTGGTTAAATGTGGTTTGGGCATGATTTTACAAATATAAACTATTTGAGAAACTGTAAGTTCATTGTAATCAAATGCATTATCTTTCAAAACTTAAACATTGTAACAAAATAGCAGTGCTATTCCAAGTAGAACATTCCTTCTTAGGAATTAGTTGTTTTACTATCCCAGAGATATATCTGGAACAGGGTCTAGTTCACAATAACCGCTCAATAAATATTTGTTGAATGAATAAATACATGAGTCTCAAGTTCTGGAGAGAAGCATGGAATGCAGCCATAGATTTGAGGATCGCAGCTAAAATGGACAGAGCTGAACTCACGCCAGATGGATGAAAGAAGAGTCTGTAGTCTCAGAAGTTCTCAAGAATGCACACAGATAAGAAGTATAAGTTTCCATAGGAAGAGATTTAGTTATTATTTTGATTATATCGTGTCATCGATAATTGGAGATCAGTAAGATAATCAGAACAAAAGAAATATAAAAACAATAACTGTCAGACACAAAGGATAACTGAGAAAATGCAAGTGAAATTGTGTTATTGATGATAGTAGATATATATAAATAAACAGAAAGAAATTTCACAAAAATATACAGGATTTACATGTAAAAATTATAAAGCTCCACTTAAAGACATAAAAGAAAATTTGAATAACAGAGCGCTAACCCCAAATAAGATGATAAACCTTGCAATCAACATTCTGATGACCCACTGTGCACCTATTCAGTGCAGTTCAGTTCAGTTCAGTCGCTCAGTCGTGTCCGACTCTCCGTGACCCCATGAATCACAGCACGCCAGGCCTCCCTGTCCATCACCAACTCCCAGAGTTCACTCAGACTCACCTATTAGGACCGTCCAAATCCACAGCACCAACACCACCAAATGCTGGTGAGGATACAGAACGACAGAAACTATCATTTATTGCTGGTGAAAATTGCTGGTGCAAGATGGTATATTCATGTTGAAAGATAGTTTGACAGTTTCTTATAAAACTAAATAAATTCTTACCATATGATCCAGCAATTGAGTTCCTTGGTATTTACCCAAAGGAGTGGAAAAGTTATATCCACACAGAAACCTGCACACAGATGTTTATGGCAGCTTTACCCATAATTGTTAAGACCTGGAAACAACCAAGATGTCCTTCAGGAGGTGATGGATAAAGAAACTGTGGTACATCAGACAACAGCATATTATTTAGCACTAAAAGGAAATGAGCTAATAAGCCTTAGAAAGCTATGGAGGAAATTTAAATGTGTATCTCCAAGTGAAAGAAGTCAGTCTATAAGGATTACATACTATATTATTTCAATAGTATGATATTCTGGAAAAAGTAAAAATATAGAGACAGTGAAAAGATTAGTGGTTATTAAAGGTTTTCAGGGGTTGGGGGGAGGGATATGAACAGGCAGAGCACAGAACATTTTTAGGGCAGTGAAATTGTACTGTATGATATAATGGTGAATACATGTCATATATATGGTATGCACATATGTGGTTTGAGAAGAGATGGAAGTGATCCTCTCTGAGCAGAGGGATTATAGATGAGCAGGAAAGGGTACTTATACTTCCACACTCCACACTGCATAAACTATATTTACAACTTAAAACATAATAAAATGACCTTGGGAATGTTACCTACATAATCATGACAACCCAATATGACATAGATGCTAGACAGAGTAACAAATTATAAAGTACTAAAAGACTGGTAACACAGGCAAAGCCAGACCTAAAAATTCAGATTCTGAGCCTAGGTTTTTCCATTCCCCAGTTCACAATAACAAAAAAGATAAAATTTAGGGAACACAGTCCAGTGCTGCTGCTGATGGTAATACTAGTGATTGTCACTAGTGACGGCCTATCACAGGCCAAGTGCTGTGCCAGATGCTTTACATATTTTATCTAATTTAATCCTCACAATCCTTAAGCCTTTTTTCAGGCTTCACAAATGAGGAAACTCAAGTCAAGAGAATATAAATATTTTTCCAAAAGTCACAGTGTTAGTTAAGTGCCAGAGCCAGAATTAACACTGAAGTTTAATCGGACTCCAAGTTCTTTTCCTCACAACAGCTGAATTGCCTCTAAATAAAATAGAAATAGAAGAAAATATTAATTAAAAAAAATACATCTTGAAAGAAAATTTGATCTCTAATAGTGAAAAATGTAGTATATCTTAATGAATAACATTTAATTTTAACTGCAGTAAGCATAGCAAACTCATCTCTATCATATAATTCACCCATAACGCTCCATGTTTATACTTAAGCTTTATAGTGACTCTTTTCAGTAATCTGGTCTGTAGGCCAGTGTATCAAATAAAGATGGAAAAGCAACATAAAATCACTTTTGTATCAGTAAAGTTCTCTCAACTGGAAAAAAAAAAAAAGAATTATCCTTCCCTGCAAGCATGTGAAAAGATTACATATTTGCACTCTTCATTCCTCCATAAGAGCTAATCCAAGCTTCCTTACTGCCAAGCTTCTGAACATTTACATAAATGATAGGTTTGTTATCACTTATTACTGGATTCAGCAGATCACATGCAAAATGTGCAAAGACATGATTAAAAATCTTTGATCTTTTAGTCAAAAGAGTAAGCAATATTAATTCATTTTGGCAAGTGTGATACATACACTCTATTGTAATACTATTCTTCATGTGAGAGTACCACACTACAATAATTTCTTCATTAATGAAGGTTTGCTGCTATGTGATTTCACTGTGGCTCTAGGCAATAATATCCTTTCTAGATTATTGGCTAAACTTACTTTATTTTATAAAATAAAATAATTTATTTTATTAAAATTAAAATATTTTATAAAATAATAATATCCTTTATAAAATATAAATTTTATATTTATATAAATATAAATTTTGCCTTCATGGCATTTGATTCTGTAAAGTTCATAGGCAGATATATCACTGAGAACTGTGTAAATGGGAAGAGTGAAAAAATCTTCAAATTGAATAAGAAATAAGCTTGAAATTCAAAAGCCCACTGTATTTCTGTTGATATTAATTTTGTGAAGCAAGAAAGGAAAAAGCCTTCCAAATATTATTACTGTCCCAATCAATAATGGGGACAGATTTATAATAAATAATGTTATAACACAAAGAAGGATTCACATTAATGTTGCAACAAAAGAAGCGGGATGCTAATTATTCCCAGAAGGATCCTGGAAGACTTCATGGAAAAGATATGTCAATTCAGTCACTCAGTCGTATCTGACTCTTTGAGACCCCATGGACTGCAAGCACGCCCAGCTTCCCTGTCCATCACCAACTCCCAAAGCTTGTTCAGACTTAAGTCCATTGAGTCAGTGATGCCCTCCAACTATCTCATCCTCTGTCATCCCCTTCTCTTCCTGCCTTCAATCTTTTACAGCATCAGGGTCTTTTCCAGTGAGTCAGTTCACATCAGGTGGCCAAAGTGTTGGAGTTTCAGCTTCAGCATCAGTCCTTCCAATGAATATTCAGGACTGATTTCCTTTAGGATTAACTGGTTTGATCTCCTTGCAGTCCAAGAGACTCTCGAGAGTTCAAAAGCATCAGTTCTTTGACACTCAGCCTTCTTTACAGTCCAACTCTCACATTCATACATGACTACTGGAAAAACCAGAGCTCTGACTAGATGGACCTTTGTTGACAAAGTAAAGTCTCTGCTTTTTAATATTCTGTCTAGGTTGGTCACAGTCTTTCTTCCAAGGAACGAGTGTCTTTTAATTTCATGGCTGGAGTCACCATCTGCAGTGGTTTTGGAGCCCCCCAAAATAAAGTCTGTCACTGTTTCCATTGTTTCCTCATCTATTTGCCATGAAGTGATGGGACCAGATGCCATGATCGTAGTTTTCTAAACGCTGAGTTTTATGCCAACTTTTTCACTCTCCTCTTTCACTTTCATCAAGAGGCTCTTTAGTTCTTCTTCGCTTTCTGCTACAAGGGTGGTGTCATCTGCATATCTGAGGTTACTGATATTTCTCCTGGCAATCTCGATTCCAGCTTGTGCTTCATCCAGTCTGGAATTTCGCATGATATACTGTGCATATAAGTTAAATTAGCAGGGTGACAATACAACCTTGACATACTCCTTTCCATATTTGGAACCAGTCTGTTGTTCCATGTCCGGTTCTGTCGCTTCTTGACCTGCATACAGATTTCTCAGGAGGCAGGACAAACGGTCTGGTATTCCCATCTCTTTCAGAATTTTCCACAGTTTGTTGTGATCTACATAGTCAAGGCTTTTTTCCTAAGGAAAAGACATAATTTGAATTAATCTCTGATGAATGGGCAGAATCAGGAAGTGGAGAGGAAAGGAGAGATGTGGAGTAGGATGGAAAAAGCATAGAGTCTTGAATGCTCATCTAAATGGTGAATCTTTACTCTGTGATAAATAGAAAGCTACTGGATTTTGAGCTCAAAAGTAATATGATTCAGAGTTATGAGGAGTATTCTGATGGAACTGTGAAGGTACACAAGATTAAAGGAAGAATATGGTGCAAAACCAGTGGTGAAGTTATTTCAGTGATTAGTTTATTTGTCTGTCTGCTGAGTTGTCACAAACATCTCCAGGCCATGCGCCATGTTTTCCATAATGTCATACTCCCTGGGTCACACGTATTTAACAGGTGCTGCTGAATGCATGTGGGAAAGGGGATGGGTTCCTGTACTATGCAAGTGGCTGTGGGAAAGCAAAGAGATGAAACAGACACAATATAACTGAGGAGGTGACATTGCAAAGAGATGTTATCTGGTTGGATGTAGATTCTGAGGAAGACAAAGAAATAAAATCCTTACATAATTTACCCTGATAAAAATTTACTGAGTACTTACTATGTGCCCCAGTGTGATAGATATTAAATATAAATGTAAATTAATATCTTGTCCCTACTGTCAAAAAACTAGGGGTGACATAAAGTGAATAGATAAATAATATATACAAATAAAATAATATGCAATATTTTACAAAATAATGTGTAAACAAAGTTTACAAATTACAAAGAAATGTAATTGTGTCTGGGGAGAATGAGGGAAGACTCCATTGAGCAAATGGTGGTGGTGGTTGAGCAGGACTTTGAAAAATAAATAGGAATTTTCAAGGTAAAGAGGTGTAAAGCCTATCTCACACAGAGGAATTAAAAATTTTAAGTATGTGGAGGTCTCAAAAAACTTCTCCCCCAATGTGTGTGTTTGTATGTGTGCCTGTCTGTTTGAGTATTTTGCAAAAGCACAGATTACAACAGGGAACAGGGAACTAATGGGAAATGAGATTGGAGAGGTGGACGGGATAAACATCTCTGCATTGCAAGCTAAAGAGCATGAACTTTATTCGGTGTGTAGATGGGAGCCAGTTAAGCTATTAAGCTGTGTGTCAGCTGGTAGATCTACCCATCAGAAAAGAGCAGATGGAAAGCATGTTGATGAAAGCTTGGCAAATGGACTGGCAGGAGGGGAGAGAAGGTGGGTAGGTGTGAGGAGAGAATGGCAATGGCAAAGTCTATTGGATGAATGCAGGCTGGATGAAAGACTGTGAAGTCTACTAAGAAAGCGATGAGAGAAGGATAGGTAGAATGAAATAAAGAGATATTTAGGTAACAACGTTGGACAAATTCAGTGACATGGGATGTGAAACAACCAACTCTGAGGTAGAGTTGTGCCACTAAATGAAGAGTCCATTTGGGGTATGCCGCATCTGAAGCATCTCTGGCATACCCAGGGGGATGTTTCTGTAAACAGTGAAATTTATGTCTGTGACTTAGGGGTAATATCAGTGCGAGTGCTCAAGTTACACACTCGGAAGGAGGATGACACTACTGGCCAAAGTATGGAATACAATTTAGAAATACACAATTAACAATTGTAATTGTTAATACAATTTTTTTGTAATTGTTAATACAACAATTATAATTTTTGTTGCTGTTGCATTTGATCAGCTAGTGGAATAGCCATGTGGTTATTTCCCTATGGAGTTTAGAATTACGATACTTCCATACTGTGAAATACTTTGAAGCCTTTTAAAGGATTCAGTTCAGTTCAGTTCAGTCGCTCAGTCGTGTCCGACTCTTTGGGACCCCATGAATCACAGCACGCCAGGCCTCCCTGTCCATCAACTCCCGGAGTTCACTCAAACTCACGTCCATCAAGTCGATGATGCCATCCAGCCATCTCATTCTCTGTCGTCCCCGTCTCCTCCTACCCCCAATCCCTCCCAGCATCAGAGTATTTTCCAGTGAGTCAACTCATCGCATGAGGTTAGATAGCTCCATATGCATCAACTGGGCTTCCTGGCAGCTCAGATGGTAAAGAATCTGCCTGCAATGTGGCAGACCTGAGTTCGATCCCTGGGTTGGGAAGATCTCCTGGAGGAGGTCATGGCAATCCACTCCAGTATTTTGCCTGGAGAATCCTCATGGACAGAGGAGCCTGGTGGGCTACAGTCCATAGGGTTGCAAAGAGTCAGACATGACTGAGCAACTAAGCACAGCACATATGCATCAATTAGGAAAGATATTCATGATTTGTTGTAAAGAAAAAAATGCAAGTTGTAGAACAATATTTAATATGATTCAACTTCATAACAAAATAGACATGAAAATACATATATATATGAATATATTACAGATAGAAAAGTAACATACATATACACATATAGACAGATATAAATATACAGAAAAAAATGTATGGGGGGAAGACAACTAGTATTTTATTGTATAGTCCATTGCGTTCTTTGTATTGTTATAATGCACATTTATCGCTTCTAAGTTCTTTTCAGGGTTTAAAAAAAAAAAGCTGTGGAAAAAAATAAGATTATCAAGTGATCATATAGAGGAAGGAAAGAAGAGTGTCAAAGGCAGGAACTTGAGAAATGCTCTAAGCACAAATATAATCTGAGAGTCAGAGAGAAAGGGGGAAAAGAGGACTGAAAGATACCTGAGGTTTAATAGTCAAGGGAAGAGTGCTGAACTAGGTGATGTTGAAGACTTCGAAAAAAACGTGGATAGAACGATGACCTGAAAGTGGCAAATGGGGTTGGGAGACTGGCAAGTTTTGATTAAGCAGCGTGTTGAGAGCAGGGTCATATTGCATTTGGTGAAGCATGAGATTAAAATGAGGACGTAGAGGTAGCAGTGCAGTGAGTTACCAAGGAAAGCATCTCAGGCAAAGGGAAGCTAGAGAGTGCTTATCATCCACAGCGGGAGAGACAGTGTTCTGATAAAAGCTGAAAACATGAAGGGAGAGGGAGGAACTGTGCCAGTTCATCATATATAATTAAATTTCTTTTAGAAAAGAAGTAATACTGTATACACTTCCATATTTGAGGACAGAACAAAGTATGCTTTTCTCTACCTTGATTATACAGAATTACATTTAAGGGCTTTTACAACTATTTTTTCAATTCCCAACATTGCCATTTTTCAGACAAAAACAGGAACCGGAAAGAAATGGTTGGCAATCTGTCTGTGGTCTGACGCATGCCGCTGGCCCAGACAGCTAGAGTATATGTTGTCTTGATTCTCATGAAATGCAGTCTTCTAACATTGGATCAAACAACTTTAATCGTTCAAAGTGACAGTAAGTGTTAGAATAAACCACAACATCTGAACCGTTGGCAGTGATATAACTCCACCCAAAGGTCGGTTCTAAGATACACTTGTGAACACTGCTATTGCATGTACTGTAGACTTCTTTGGTAAGAGGTTATTTTTTTGCAAGTTGTTCACATCGTGACTACATATATTCAGACACGCACACATGAGAACAATCAAAACAGCCATTTATATATATATATATATATATAATTGATTTTTCATGTGGGGATCATGCAAGACAAATTTTAGCTCTTAGACGGTTTCCTTCCTCATAATCCATCAGAAACCTATCAACACTGTCATAAATTTAAAAATTTAAATGTTGACAGCTTTAAAAAGGGGAAACCTATAGGGTATACCTCCTATGACAGATGGTAAAGTAGAAAATCAAAAAACGCATTCTAAATCTAAATATGCACAATTGTTAAGTTATCTGTGAAATAAAATTTAGATTATTTGCCATTTGGGATTATGCATAGTGCTGGTAGAAGGTTGACTATATTTAATACCAAGGTATACTATCAAATTTCCTCCCTAAAATAAATCAATTGTACCTCATGACCTTGGATTACAAGACTGTAGAGTCTTGTACACTGTAGAGTGTACAAGCTGCTGCCATAGCAGCATTTGGTATACATTTAACTATGAGGAAATGACCCTCCCTCAGATAAAAATTGTCTAAAATTCCTGATGAACATTTGCCATAGTAGTCTCACATATGGTTGGAGTTTAGAGTGTATAACTGCATAAAGAAATAAAATTGGAAAAGATGGAGCGGGCAAGTTATGGAAAGCATTGCATGAAATATTTATTATTTCAGGGTTTAGTCAGGTACTGATTACCAAGTTTAAGATTGCAGACCCCCTCTCCTCTGCTGCTATTGAACCTGTTTTTTGTTTGTTTGTTTGGTCTCTGCCAAGCAACACATGGGATCTTCGTTTCTGGAACAGGGATTGAACTTATGCCCCCTGCATTGGAAGCACAGAGTTGTTTGTTTTTTTAAGATTTTTTGATGTGGAATATTTTTAGTCTGTATTGAATTTGTTATAATATTGCTTCTGTTTTTATGTTTTGGTTTTTTGGCCATGAAGCATGTGGGATCCTAGTTCCCCTACCAGGGATTGAACCTGTACCCCCTGCATTGGAAGGCAAAGTCTTAACCACTGGGCCACCAGGGAATTTCCTGCGATTATTTATATTGACACATTTATTTTATTATTTATAATTATCATTCATGGTACTGTCTCTTACTCCCAGATTATGGGCAATCTGAAGAGCACGGAAAATATCTTTGTTCTCATATCATTTTATCCCAAAGCCTAACATAGTGATTGAGCTCAGTAAGTGCTCAAAGGAATAAATGAACAGAAGAATGTGTGAGTGTGTGAACACAAGTGATATGTATACACAAGACTATGAAAAGTGGCTTTAAAACAAAGACATGCTTCTAGATAAAATTGGCCAAGTTGTACTCTGGACTCGTTCCCATGACTCTCCTTTTTTTTTTGAAATTAAACTGATACTCATTTTGGCATTGCCTAAAATGTCCTTGGAGAAGGCAATGGCACCCCACTCCAGTACTCTTGCCTGGGAAATCCCATGGACGGAGGAGCCTGGTAGGCTACAGTCCATGGGGTCGCTAAGAGTCGGACACGACTGAGTGACTTCACTTTCACTTTTCACTTTCAGGCTTTGGAGAAGGAAATGGCAACCCACTCCAGTGTTCTTGCCTGGAGAATCCCAGGGACGGAGGAGCCTGGTGGGCTGCCGTCTATGGGGTCGCACAGAGTCAGATACCACTGATGCCACTTAGCAGCAGCAGCAGCAAAATGTCCTTATCTTTAGTCCCAAAAGCAATGTGGACCACGAGGGCCAGCACTGAGGCGTGGTCCAGGGGTCAAAGGATCATGCAGTGGTGTAATCTCTTAGAAAAGCATGGAGAAAATAGAATAAGTTCTGTAAGGGCAAACACTGAGATTCGGAACTGAACCAAGACAATTGCTAAGACTTTGAGACAAGTTGGAGGCTAGAAATGGGAGCTAAAGGCAGTTCGCATTCTAGATAAATGCAATCAGGTAACAAGAATTATGGAGGGCAAGAAAGAAGAGGGCCCGGTACTTGAGGTGTGATGAGGGCTGCTTTCCTGAAGTTCCTCCCCTTGGGTACAGCCACATGACTGGGGTAACAAGCATAATAGGGTCAGGATGAATGTGTACTTTATCAACTTCTAGAGTTTCCTACGGGCCTCATTTTCATTCAGGGGTTTCATTCAGTGAGGCATGCTTCATTCGTTTATTAAAGAAACATGTTTTGCTGCCTATAGTATCAGTTCAGTTCAATTCAGTTCAGTCGCTCAGTCATGTCCAACTCTTTGGGACCCCATGAACCACAGCATGCCAGGCCTCCCTGTCCATCACCAACTCCCAGAGTTCACTCAAACTCATGTCCGAGTCGGTGATGCTATCCAGCCATCTCATTCTCTGTCGTCCCCTTTTCCTCCCGCCCGCAATCCTTCCCAGCATCAGAGTCTTTTCCTATACCAGGCACTAAATGAATGTGGTGAGAAAACACAACTGTGAATGAGGCACGGTCCCTGCTCCCAATCTGAAAGGAAAAACAGACTCGTGAGCAAATAATGAGAGTAAGTAAGCAGTCTAGAGAAGTATGTACAAGTGTTAGGGGATTCAGAGGAAACGCTTGAGTTCAGTTGGGGATAGTGATGGCTGGCATGGGAAGATCTTCAGGAAAAATTCAATGAAACAAAGTCTGGAAGGCTGGAGTAGAAGGTTAGCAGTCAAACTAAGAGAACAGGAGTAATAGAAGCAGGCAGAAAAATTAACTAATTAAAAATCAGCACCATGAAAATCTGAGGCACATGAAAAATCAGGATATACTGAGATCAGATTGTTCAGGTGAGATGGGAAGAAGCAATGGGATACATGGCTGGAACTGTAACCATGGCCTCAACCAGAAAGCCTGTGGGACCTAGAAAAATTAATGAAAATTGGAAGATAAGTTCAGTGGTGAGAAATGCAGATGTCATGAATTTGAACCAAGACACTGGTAAGAGGGGATGAAGAGAAGGTCATCTATTTGAAAAGCAGTTTGGAGAAGACTGGACAGAATCTGGTGACATGACTGCATGCTGGGGTGAAGTATGGGATAGTCATATTTGAGTCCAGGGTTTTTGGTTTGGGAAAACAGGAGACGTAGCAAGTGTGGAAGAGATGAGTTTGGTTTTAGACATGTCAAATTAAGAGTTCAAATTCATTATGTCCAAAATTAAACTCACGGATATGGAAAACCATATGAAGAGGCCATTGGTAGTTGAAAATATGATTGTATCATGACCTGAATGAAACATCTCTCTCTACTTCTGCCACGATCAAGGACGCATTCTGGGCTTTTTATTCTGAGAAGCTCATGTCACCCACAACTTACTCACAAATGTTCATTATGTATTTTGCTATTCAATGAGAGTACACAGGGTTGCTTTTTTTCCCCCCCTGTTTAATGCCTATGTCAAAATAAGAGTTTGGCTAGAGGAAGAATAAAGTCCCTTCTAATGTTCTAATCTCTGTGCTTGGATAAAGTCTATGTCTTTAACAAAATTCTACAATCCCCAAATAAGAAAAGATGAAAACACACACTTTTGGTTTTTCCTGCACAAACATAAAAGACATTCTTGGTTTTGTCTTCCCAGCATTTACATCTCCAGTTTCCTTCTGGGAAATTAACTGTGTGCAGTTTAAATGTCAGAACTGAGACTTGGGCAACCTGGCACATGAACGAGGTTAACCCAATGCATTATCATGGGATTCTGTATTTCATGAGCAATGCAAGGACAGGGGTCAAGGGCAGTATTGAGGTGGCACCCTGATCAGCCCACCCAGTGATAAAGCAGTGACTGTGGGTCTGCTCCTGGTTTTTCAACTCTAGTGACCTTTTGGTTTATGGCTATTTTCAAGCTTCCCATTCTCTAGTCTTCTATTCGTCCTATGAGCCTGACGTCTTCTCAATAAATCCCCTTTGCTTCAACTAGTCAGTTAATTTCTGCCACTTTGGATAAGAAATCAGACTGAACATCAGATTAAATTAAGTCACTCAACCAAAAACAAAATACTAGATATATTTCGTAACTAATTGAAATAACACCATTGAATCTAGTCCAGAATCAGAAAAAACCTCACAGTCACTTTTTATGAAAAGACAACTTAGACACATTCCTTAATATCTGTCTGGTTATCCTTACAGTAAGTTGAACATAGGCAGGATTTTTTTTCTGGAAACACCTAAATTGGCTGAGGAGTAATTTCAGTGGTATTTTTTTTTCATTTAGTTTTAAATTGTAAAAGATTTAATTATTTTCTGCAGGTAAGTATCTGAATAGGAAAGATATATTATTCTTATTGCTTTGGTAGCATGTACTGAGAGTTTATTGTGGCAAAGCAATGTGCTAGATGTTGAAAGAGTATTCTCTTTCATTATATTTTAAAGAATTGAGCACATTAACACTTCCATAGTAAGTTCCTGTCCTTGTGGAGCTTATATTCTAATGAGAAAGACAGGCGAAAAACAATAAAAACCATAACAGTAACTCATAGTATGTACCATCAAGTACACAGACTAGCAGCTGAGATGGTGACCTACAATGAGACCTACCTTATATACGGTAGCCAGAGACAGCTTCCCCAAGGATAGGGTCGATATGCCAAGACTTAGAGGATGAGAAGTGGCTGCCATTACACACAGTGGAAAAGCTCATCCTGGTGTCATTAATTACAAACTGTGGGGATTTGGGTAATTTATTTAACCTCTCTGTGTCTTTGTTTCCTCATCTGTAAAATATGGAACATAATAGTACCTATTCGGTACTGCTGTCGTGAGGATTAAATGTATGCATATAGAAGGTACCTAGAACAGTCTCTAGTATGTAGCAAGCGCAAAACAAATACCAGTTATATCTACCATCCCAAAAAAGAAGGGCTGGCACGTGCAAAAACCTGAGGCAAGAAAGATATTTACAGATTAATTAAACTGAAATAAGACTAGTGAAATAAGATAGCATCATGACTCGATGGACCTGAACTTGAGCAAACTCTGGAAGACAGAGGAGAACAGGGAAGCCTGACGTGATTCAGTTCATGGGTCAACACAACTGAGCTACTAAACAAGAAAGACTGCTGGAGCAGAGAAGGCAAAGAGGTGAGGACCCAAGCTGAGACTAGAAATACAGACCGGATCAGATTAGGCTGAGCCTTGGGGCTCGTAGTAAAGAGTCTGGAGTTTTTTCTTAATGAAAAGGGAAGCCACTGAAGAATTTAAGCAGGAGATTGATGTTATTTGATTTAAGTTTTAAGATGATCCCTTCAACTATAGTATGGAGAATAGATTGGAGGGGGAAAGGAGTCAAGGTGGGACACGATGGTGGCCAGGCTTAGGTGGAAGGAGTGGAAAAGGAGAGCAGTTGCAAGATATACTTTGGAGGTCCTTGGCAGCATTTGTAAATTAACTGAATCTAAGTCAGGGAGGGAGAAAAAAGGGAGAAGGCCAAGGCCAGGCTGCCACATACAGTTGTACAGCATGTTCACCAAGTGTGCTGAGCTGACAAGGGCACATGGGAGCTGACATCCAACACTTAGTTCAGAAAATCCTGTCCCTGGCATGTAAACTTGCAAACAGTGCCTTTTTCTGATTTCCACAAAGGCAATACACAGGCTGGAAGCAGTCTCACCCTTTAATTCTGGCTTGGTATTAGATAAATGATATTACCACTGACAGAAATGAGGGATTCATTTTCTGTATCAGTTAAGAGTCTTCATATTTCCGTATTTTTTCTCTTTCTTTACTTTCAGTAGATTATGTTTCCCTAGGCATTTGTCCATTCCATCTAAATTTTCAAATTTATTGACAAAGTTGTTCATAATAATAATAATGATAATGATATCCTCTTACTATCCCTTTAAAAGTTGCATTTGTGTCATCTCTCTTGGTCAGTCTATTCAGAGGCTTATATCAGAGAATCAGCTTTGGGGAGTGACTGTTAATGGTACAGGGTTTCTTTCTGGGGTGATGAAAGTATTCTGAAATTAAATACTAGTGAGGATGTACAACTGTGAATATACTAAAACCCACTGAATTGTATCCTAAAAAGATAAATTTTATGCATTTGAACTACATATTCACTTATTTTATATATATATTTTTTATTTTGTGTGCACATATATGTATACACTCAAAATAACACAACCAGTATAACCTGTATAAGTACTAGTGAAGTTTATAATACTTGACTACATCAAGGCTTCCAGTAAAATTATTTGTCTTAGTTTTTGTACACTATAATGTTCTTCTGGGGCTTCCCATTCTTTTTATCATATAGCTTTTGACAAATGAACCATCGTTAGTATTGTCAGGAAGGTAAGATTCATTAATATATGATTTCTTCAAATCCTTCAAATTTTAAATAATGACCAGTAGTTTCCAGAGAATACTGGTACATGTTTTATTCATAGAGACCAAATGAATCTAAGAAAAGTAGGTCACAGAACACAATCTAATTCAAACTTGGCACTAAACGATGCAATGTTTTTTCTTCACATAAGCATGATGTTCTAATCATTCTATGATTCTGACCTTTAAGTCAGTGGGTAGTCTATTATTACTTAGTAGCTGCTGAATCCAGAGTCAACATTTTGGAGCTAAAGAATGCCCATTCTCTTTCAAAATCATTTGGCTTACAAAAAGCTGAGCCCAGCTAAAAACTCTTGCCAAGGTTTAGTTATTTCATGCATATGAACTAAATAACAAACAGAATACAATTAGCAGAGGGTAAAAAAATAGAGACTACACTTCTTTTCTAACATATTAAAAATATTAAATATATTAAAACATTTTTTAAAAATTACCTTCAAGCATATTATAATCTCAAGAAACTATAAATCAAATTTTTTCTATTTCTCAAAATGTTATACTTTCTTTTTTCTATAGATAGTAGGCCAAAATAAAATTTTAGTCAAGTTAGAAATTTTAAAAATTCAAATAACAGAGTATCTGTTCTATCTACAGGCTACCAATAAGACAGAATTTTTGCTTCTCAAAGATATATAATGCATAAATTTAAAATGTAAATGGCAATCAGAGATTGGCTCAACATCATAAATCAACTATACTTCAATTAAAAAAAATTAAAAAATATTTCTGAAAGGAAAGGGGAAAGTTATCTATGGTTCTAATTTAATACATTTTGCAAAAGTGTGTGTGTCGTTTTTTAAAATTTTTTGTAAGAATAAAGTCAAACATAGTTTCCTTTCTAACAGGAGCATTTATATTAACAATATTCATTTATATTAACAATAGATTATTTAAGGGCTTCCCCAAAGGCCCAGTGGTAAAGAATCCACATGCAATGCAGGAGACAGAGGAGACACAGGTTTGATCTTTGGGTCAGGAAGATCCCACGGAAAAGGAAATGGCAAACCACTCCAGCATTCTTGCCTAGAAAATCCCATGAACAGATGAGCCTAGAGAGCTACAGTCCATGGGGTTACAAAACAATAGAACATGACTGAACAACTAAACAACAACAGAGTATTTAAGTAATTTTTAAATATTGTCAGCTTTCCTAAGATATTTATCACCTTTCCATCACATCCAAAGTTTCTGTCTTAACAAAAGAACCCCAGAAATACAACATATCAAGAGAAGATCGTTAGAGGTGTACCTAAGAACTTTTAAGAAAAGTGATTTGAAGTTTTAACTTTTAATTAATGTAATTTCCCCTTTACTTGGGAATATAGCTTCTATATAGTGATTTATTTGGTATAGTAATAAATTGCCTCTTTGGAAAGCTAGATACACAACTCTAAGATGGTCTTCAAAGACTATAATTTTTTTTTGAGGTTAGTTGATGTACAGTTGATATAAGTTTCTGTGGTACAACATGATGATTAATAATTTTTAAAGGTTGTACTCCATTTAGTTATTATAAAATATTGGCTATATGCCCTGTGTAGTATAATATATCCTTGTAGCTTATTTATGTTATACACAGTAGTTCAGAGTTCAGACTAAAATGTTCCCAACAATTAGCATTCTAACCTTCTATGAAAATCATTCAGTTCAGTCGCTCAGTCGTGTCTGACTCTTTGCAACCCCATGAATGGCAGCATGCCAGGTATCCTTGACCATCTCCAACTCCCGGAGTTTACCCAAACTCATGTCCATCAAGTTGGTGACGCCATCCAGCCATCTCATCCTTTGTCATCCCCTTCTCCTCCTGCCCCCGATCCCTCCCAGCATCAGGGTCTTTTCCAATGAGTCAACTCTTCACATGAGGTGGCCAAAGTACTGGAGTTTCAGCTTTAGCATCAGTCCTTCCAATGAACACCCAGGATTGATCTCCTTTAGGATGGACTGGTTGGATCTTCTTGCAGTCCAAGGGACTCTCAAGTCTTCTCCAGCACCACAGTTCAAAAGCATCAATTCTTCATCACTCAGCTTTCTTCACGGTCCAACTCTCACATCCATACATGACCACGGGAAAAACCATAGCCTTGACTAGACAGACCTCTGTTGGCAAAGTAATGTCTCTGCTTTTTAATATGCTATTGAGGCTGGTCATAACTTTCCTTCCAAAGAGTAAGCATCTTTTAATTTCATGGCTGCAATCAGCATCTGCAGTGATTTTGGAGCCCCAAAAAATAAAGTCTGACACTGTTTCCACTGTTTCCCCATCTATTTCCCATGAAGTGATGGAACCAGATGCCATGATCTTAGTTTTCTGAATATTGAGCTTCAAGCCAACTTTTTCAATCTCCTCTTTCACTTTCATCAAGAGGCTTTTCAGTTCCCCTTCACTTTCTGCCATAAGGGTGGTGTCATCTGCATATCTGAGGTTATTGATATTTCTCCTGGAAATCTTGATTCCAGCTTGTGCTTTTTCCAGCCCAGCGTTTCTCATGATGTATAATTAAGTGCAAATATGCATGACTTAAAATGCAGGTGGGTGTTGAGGAATGGAAACTCAAAATGGCAAATACAATTTTAGATTCAGTAGTCCATGCTCTTTAAATAATCTTTGCTGTGAGATGTTAAAATATTGTGAGAAAATGGAAGTGTGAAAAGATGGTTTATTAAATATTCATTCTTGAGCTTCAAGGCACATATGCCTTCACGCATTCAATGATGAACAACAACAACTACAAAAAACTTTTAAATCACACCCAAAACATAATCCTTCTGACTCAGACAGATGATTTATATCTGCTTTACTAAAAATTCCTACAAATTAATAAGGAAACATATAAATCAATAGAATAATGGGATTGGGGTATAAACAGGTAATTCACCAAAGAAGTACAAAAATAAAATACACATATAAAAGGATGCTGAACTTCACCAGTTAAAACATGTAAATTAAAATAAATATGATATTTTTCTAATCAGATTAGAAACATTTAAAAGGTTGATATCAATAACTGTTGGACAAGTGTGAGGTATGGTAAAATAAGCTTTAAAGTTTTGATTAAAGTATAAATTTGTGCAAATTTTTGAAAAATGAATTTTCCTTATTAAAATCTGTAAAGTACATTTCCTGTTACCTAGTAATCCCACTTCTAGGAATCCAACCTATAGATATGATTTCATGAGAATGTAAAAATAAAATAGAATGTGGTTATTACAACAATGTTAGTAACAGCAGAAATTTAAAACAGCTTATATACCTACTGATAAGTGAATAGTTCAATGAAGGGGTAGACATGAAACAAGGCTTCCCTGGTAGCTCAGATGGTAAGAATCTGCCTGCAATGCAGGAGACCTGGGTTCAATCCCTATGGTGGGAAGATCCCCTGGAGCAGGGAATGGCAACTCACTCTAATGCTCTTGCCTGGAGAATTCCATGGACAGAGGAGCCTGGCGGGCTACAGTCCACGGGGTCACAGAGTCTTGACACAACTGAGCACACACACAGAGACATAAAACCATCACAACCATTTAAAAAGGCATTGATAGGATTACCAATGTACTGGCAATGTTCTTTTTCTCAAGCTGAGTAGTGGCTGTCTGGATGCTCAATATGCATATATTTATTTACTTACATAATTGTACATGTCTTTGCCTGCTTCTGAATTTTAACCAAAAAATGAAAAGGAAAGAATGAGGGTAAGTCTATACGGATTAATATAGTAAGATGTATGTGATATATTAAGAAAAAAAAAATAAGAGACCATAAAGCCTATTACAAATGGCATAATCCTTATTTTATGGGAAAAAAAGTACCATGTATGCATGCATATGGACATATCACATGCTTATATAAAAACCATGGAGAATATGTAACAAACCTCTGGAGAATGGGATTATAAGGATAATTTTGGGAGGAATAGTGTGGCATTGGAGAGATTTCATATCTTTTCTAAAACATAATTTTGAAGGTATATATGAATATGGCATATACACGTGTACATATTCAGTTCAGTTCAGTCGCTCAGTCGTGTCCGACTCTTTGCAACCCCATGAATCACAGATACGTATATATATACACACATATGTATATGTTTACTTCTATAGGTTTCAACTGACAAATAAAATCTTGCCCAAGAGAGTTTAGCAAGCAAAACAAGAGATCAAATTTGAATACATTCTAGTAAATATTTATGCAGCTATAGAAAGTGAACTATATAGTAAAAATTGTCCCATATGCCTGGTGAGAAATAGTTTATAGAAACGTTTAAGGCACTGTGATTAAAACTATGTTTCTCACATTGTAGTTAGATAAACGAAATCATTTTATCAACTACAGCTAATCTATTTTTATATAAAATTTATAGCAAATAATCTGAATTCAACTGTTTTAGAAATGTTGTTCTTGTTCAGTTGCCAAGTCATGTCCAGCTCTTTGCGATCACATGGAATATAACATGCCAGGCTTCCCTGTCCTTCACCATCTCCCGGAGTTTGCCCAAGTTCATGTCCATTGATCGGTGATCCCATCCAACCATCTCATCCTTTGTCACCTCCTCTTATAATACATTAAAAAAATTTCCCAAATAGTAATTAAAAGAAAATACTTATTTAATTATATTTAAGCTCAAAGCATGATTCTAAGTGTTTTTATGTGTTAATTCAATTATTACAACCAATTATTATAATTATATATATTTTATAGATGAGATACAGAGAGTTTAAATCATTTGACAAAGGTCACACAGCTTGTAAGTATCAGAACCACGATTTAAATTCAGGCATTTTGATTCTAATTTTCCACCATTTTATACTGTCTCTTAAAGAATTTTAACTAAAACCTAATATTCATCATTAAATGATATATTGTAGCCCTGAAGTATATTTTATGTCTCCCTCCATGAGATACATGAAAACATTTTGAAAAATATAGAACATTATAAAATGCAAAATATTAAGATTGTAAAGCTTTAGTTATTATCTCCCTCTCCATAATTCAAAGATTCTTATGCTTTGGATCTACAGTAGATTATAAGGAATGTTACGCTTGTCAAGGCAAAATTTGTTTTTGAAGGAAATAGTATATAATTAAAAGACGCTTGCTCCTTGGAAGGAAAGTTATGACCAACCTTGATAGTATATTAAAAAGCAGAGACATTACTTTGCCAACCAAGGTCCGTCTAGTCAAGGCAATGGTTTTTCCCGTGGTCATGTATGGATGTGAGAGTTGGACTGTGAAGAAGGCTGATCGCCGAAGAATCGATGCTTTTGAACTGTGGTGTTGGAGAAGACTCTTGAGAGTCCCTTATACTGCAAGGAGATCCAACCAGTCCATTCTAAAGGAGATCGATCCTGGATGTTCATTGGAGGGACTGATGCTAAAGCTGAAACTGCAATACTTTGGCCACCTCATGCGACGAGTTGACTCACTGGAAAAGACTCTGATGCTGGGAAAGGTTGGGGGCGGGAGGAGAAGGGGACGACGGAGAATGAGATGGCTGGATGGCATCACCGACTCGATGGACATGAGTTTGAGTGAACTCCGGGAGTTGGTGATGGACAGGGAGGCCTGGCGTGCTGTGATTCATGGGGTCGCGGAGAGTCGGACACGACTGAGCGACTGAACTGAACTGAACTGAACTGAACTGAACTGAGTATATAATTTTGAGATACTGATCATAACTTTCTTATTTACTTCACAGACTAATATGAATTGCCCCAACAATTGTGTTTATTCATTCCAGTGCCAAGGAACTATAGAGCTACTTAAGTCATAGTTTATCTACCAAAATTTATTCTGTGTTAATAGATAAAAGTTTGAGAGTAAATGATACTGTGCAGTGTTTTTTTTCCCAATAAATTAAAATTCACTTTGGAGAATGGAAAGCATTTTTTAAAAATTCTAGAGAATAATTACAACATTGCATATAAGGAAGGATTAAAATGAGTGTCATAAGATATGTGAGGTATATAACAGTTCGGAGAAGGTAGAAACTGTTGGATTATGAAATAATTGCAGGAGTTTTTATGCCTAATGAAGTTGGGTCAGCAAGGCAGGGAAAGAATCAAGAGTTCATAAAAGAGGATACTTTACTTTTGGTTTTTAACAAATTAAATATAATTATGACTTTATTTTGCCTACTTTCTTAGAATTGTTGAAAAATCACTGTAATTCTGGAGGGACATTTCGGAAAAAATATAATAGTGAAAAGGTTGCTGGCTTTTTTGAACTATTCATGTGACAATGTTTTTCTAACATTATCTTCTAACCCTAACCCTAATGAAAAAAAATAAAAATAAAAATATAATGTTTTTCTAACATTATCACATGAACAGTTCTTCCTTTTTTTAATCAAGGTCAATTAAATGATGAAAATCCCTTTTTTTGTAATTCTTTTAGCATGAATTACTAGAACTTAATTACTGTTTCTCTGATTTTAGTTAGACAAGCCCAAACAAACATATAGACCAATTGGCTACTAGTTATTACATATATATTTTACTAATGAAAAATGTAGAGATCAGTGATTGGCCAAAGGTTATCTGGTAACATTCAGGACTTTAAACTGTCATTTCAAAGCTTTACCACACTCGGGTTATCATAGCTTTGAAATATGAAAGTGAAAACACTAGGAGTCTGAACTCTCAAATCAATAGTGGGATGTAGCAAAAGAGCAGGGGGCTACAATGAGTTACATCTCCCAATCCTCTGAAAAGCAAATGTAATTTATACCAGGAAAAGTCATTTAAGTAAAATGTTAACATGCTGTAAAAGAGGAAAAGGAAGTTGTACAAGAATTGGCTATTAAAGAACATGCAGTTAGAGGCAACTCTAATGATGGAACTGCCAGGAAGTGGTTTAAAATATTTCCTTAAAAAAAAAAAATAGTACAGCAACTAGTTTTATTATCCTTAATAAGTTCCCTGGGCCTTATTTATATTTACCCAGAAATCTGTGAATGCTTAAATTTACAAATATTCTTTAAAGAGCTCCCATCCTTCCTATTACATGATGGGAAAAGAGTGGGTGTTATGTCATACCGTGGGTAGGAAAGGGTAGGACAGCACAAGAGGTAGGTTTTGGTGCCAACAGACTGAGAACTTGTCCCAGAATTAATGCCTGGAAGGAATCCAGACTTGCAGTAATCAACATTCAGTCCCTATTGCACACAAGCAAAAAGGAGCAAACTAAGCAATGAGAAAATCAGACAAACTAAAAAAGAAACTATTAGAGACCCCCCAAAATGGCTTCTTTTTAAAGTGCATTGGAGAAGTGGTTAAGGTCATATTACTTTAAAACATAGATTATCCTTCTGATGATCTAAGGCTACAGCAAAAGCAGTATGGAGCAGTTACCTAAACAATTACATAGGAAATGGAGCAAAATATTGTTCACTAAGGTTGTGTCAGGAAACTGAATAATACTGAAATTTAAGTTCACTGGGGCATGAACCCAAATGCAAATTACACACTAAAAAATTCAGTTTGACCTAACTATGAAGCTGCAATCAGCAACTGGGTTTTTTTATGCATGTGGATTTTTCAATCAGACTCATATTGCTTTGGTCAATGAAAGGACTCCTTGATTTTTTTGAAGATTGGAAATAATATATCATTACCCATTAGCGAGGTCAAGAGTATAGGTAATTGGTATTGCTGTTCTCTTGAACCAAGAGAGTGTATTAGATCAGATATATTCTTTATTTACTCTTTCTTCCAGTATCTCCTTCTTTCCAAAGGGAGAGAGAAACAGTACCTTCAGTTCAGTTCAGTTCAGTCGCTCAGTCATGCCCGACTCTTTGCGACCCCATGAATCACAGCACGCCAGGACTCCCTGTCCATCACCAACTCCCGGAGTTCACTCAAACTCATGTCCATCGAGCTGCTGATGCCATCCAGCCATCTCATTCTCTGTCGTCCCCTTCTCCTCCCGCCCCCAATCCCTCCCAGCATCAGAGTCTTTTCCAGTGAGTCAACTCGTCGCATGAGGTGGCCAAAGTATTGCAGTTTCAGCTTTAGCATCAGTCCTTCCAATGAACACCCAGGACTGATCTCTAAAATGGACTGGTTGGATCTCCTTGCAGTCCAAGGGACTCTCAAGAGTCTTCTCCAGCACCACAGTTCAAAAGCATCAATTCTTCGGCGATCAGCTTTCTTCACAGTCCAACTCTCACGTCCATACATGACCACGGGAAAAACCATAGCCTTGACTAGACGGACCTTGGTTGGCAAAGTAATGTCTCTGCTTTTTAACATGCTATCTAGGTTGGTCATGACTTTCCTTCCAAGGAGTAAGCGTCTTTTAATTTCATGGCTGCAATCAGCATCTGCAGTCATTTTGGAGCCCCCCAAAATAAAGTCTGACACTGTTTCCACTGTTTCCCCATCTATTTCCCATGAAGTGATGGGACCAGATGCCATGATCTTAGTTTTCTGAATGTTGAGCTTCAAGTCAACTTTTTCACTCTCCTCGTTCACTTTCAAGAGGCTTTTTAGTTCCTCTTCACTTTCAGCCATAAGGGTGGTATCATCTGCAAATCTGAGGTTATTGATATTTCTAAGTTGTGCAGATATGGATGTGAAAAGATCCTATAGTCTGCAATGAAAATGAAAAAGATTATTTATCAAACTTGGTTAATAAAATGCAAAATAATATACTTTATGATGAGGCTTGACAAGATTGATAAACAATATGATAAAAAGCATACAGAAATAAAACCTAGGAAACTAGTCCACTCTCTAGTCCTGTTACCTTGTACAGATGACGCTTTCTGGGGTTCAGTTTTATCATCTATGCACCTACTTTATGAGTGGTTTTGAAGGATTAGATGAGATTAATATCTTGAAACAAATAACAGAGCTGTATACAAGGACATGCTATTATTGACCTTGTGTTCTATTTTATTATTTGTCAGTTACCATATAAATGCAGTCTCTTATGAAGCACAATGGACCTGGAATCTTAATTGAAACTTTTCTAGCCCCCTTTATTTTTTTTTTAATAAATAAGGAGTAATGAAACATATAGTTCCTTTGGTGAAATGCTTTTGGTAGGGGCTCTTTACATATGTCAAATAACAAGTCATAAAATTGGGACTTTCTTAGAAATTCCAGATTCAACATCTGCATTAGCTTAGATTAACTTTGGGAGTAAATGACAGAAACAATAGCTTAATAAAGAGAGAAATTTGTTTTTGTCTCATAGAAAATTCCAGGAAGTGGTTCATGACTGGCATTGTGACCCATACTGCCAAGAACTCAGGAGTCATTCATCTTGATATTCTGAACTGCGGGGCTTCAACCTCATGGTCTAAGATGGCAGCATCACATTCCAGTGGAGCAAACAGGGAAAGGCTCAGGGGACAAGAGTAAAGGGGCCTACCTCTTGCTCTCTCCTGAAGAATGTTCATAAAACTGCCACAAGAGGAACTTCCCTGCTGGTGCAGTGGATAAAGAATCTGCCTGCCGACCCAGGGGACATGGGTTCCATCCCTGCTCCAGGAAAATTCTACGTGTCGCAGCCTGTGTGCCCCAACTGCTGGGCTTGCACTCTAAAGCCAGAAAGCCACAACTACTGAGCCTGCATGCTGCAACTACTGAAGCCCATGCTCTTAAGAGATTGTACTCTGCAACAATTCACTGCGATGAGAAGCCTGTGCACAGCAACCAGAGAGTTAGTTAATCCCCGCTCTCTGCAACTAGAGAAAGCCTGTGTACAGCAACGAAGACCCAGTGCAGCCAATAATTAATTAATCAATCAATTAAAAACTGCCAAAAGACACTTCCATTTGTATGCTGCTGGCCATGCCTGGTTGCAAGCTGGTAATAAAATGTCCACTGCAAATGGTCACAAATCTGACCTTCTCCAACTCTGGGAACAACTATTGGGGGATAACTATCAGTCTCTGTCATTTATCATTTAATTTATATAACTATTTTAGTTTAGAAACTTTTTCTTCTTGAATGAGTAAAGAGACTGGTCCAAGAAATATGTCAGAAAAGTGAAATAAAGCTGCCTTGTGAATGTTTATTATTGTCTTTTTAATTCTGAAAAGTAGTAAGCTCTAATGGGGGCTTCCCAGGTGGCTCCAGTGGTAAAGAACCTGCTTGCAATGCAGGAGAGGAAAGAGAGGCAGGTTCGCTCTCTCGGTCCAGAAGATCCCCTGGAGGAGGGCACGGCCACCCACTGCAGTATTCTTGCCTGGAGAACCCCATGGACAGAGGAGGCTGGCAGTCTACAGTCCATAGGTCACAAAGAGTTGGACAGGACTGAAGTGACTTAGCACACACACACAAGCTCCAATGACTTCAGTGGTTTAAAATGCCGATTAGGTTTATCATTGTGTAATTATTATTCCTATACTTCTGAATATCTAAAATGCTTATTTCTCTGTCTGCACATTGACCTACAACATACTAAACAAAGCTAAAAATAATGTAAGCATAAATAACAATACAAAAATTCTCAAAACATTTACAAGAACCACGAAGGAGAGGCAGCATGAAATGTGTCAAGAGCACAGGTTTTGTAAAGAGAGTCCTGGGACAGAAGCCCACAGGTCACCCATTCATGCATTCATCCATAGCATCTATTGACGTTATGTGTGTACGTTTCAGATACTGTGTGTTAGGCATGGAATGCAACTTTCTTAGGGAGACAGGAGAAAACCTACAATTTTATAAATAATAATTCAAATTACAACTGCAATAAGTAATTCAAAGTAAGAGTAGAGGGTTCTATGACTATCAAAACACAAAATCTAGCAATTACATAGAATGAGGGAAATTTATATTTACTAGTTGAAAGATCTTTTACACTTGAAAGTTTAGATACATCACATTAAAAAAAAGAAATTGCAAAATAGGGTGCACAGTATAATTCAATTTCATTTATACAGTTGCCCCTCAAAATTATAAAAATATTGTTATTACTGTTTTTGTGACAATATTATGCATGTATAAATCCACTGAAAAAAATTGTAGGAATTACTTTGAACTATCAACAGAAGTAATCTCTGATATTTTTGTTAAATATTTTTCTAAGGATTTAATTGTTTGCAAACAGCACATGTATTTCATTTGTGCTCAGAAAAAATTCTTTAAATGCATTTAAAATATTAGTTTAGGAATATAAAATTAACTGCAACATGAGTGTGATGCCTGGAGACTGACCTCCATCTAGTAACTGTTCAGTTCAGTTCAGTCACTCTGTCATGTCCAACTTTTTGCAACCCCATGGACTGCAGCACGCCAGGCCTCCCTGTCCATCACCAACTCCCAGAGTTTACTCAAACTCATGTCCATTGAGTCGGTGATGCCATCCAACCATCTCATCCTCTGTCGTCCCCTTCTCCTCCTGCCTCAGTCTTTCCCAGAATCAGGGACTTTTCAAAGGAGTCAGTTCTTCACATCAGGTGGCCAAAGTATCAGAGTTTCAGCTTCAATATCAGTCCTTCCAATGAATATTCAGGACTGATTTCCTTTAGGATAGACTGGATTGATCTCCTTGCTGTCCAAGGAACACTCAAGAGTTTTCTCCAACACCACAGTTCAAAAGCATCAATTCTTCAGCGCTCAGCTTTCTTTATAGTCCAACTCTCACATCCATACATGACTACTGGAAAAACCATAGCTCTGACTAGATGGACCTTTGTTGGCAAAGTAATGTCTCTGCTTTTTAATATGCTGTCTAGGTTGGTCATAACTTCTCTTCCAAGGAGCAAGCATCTTTTAATTTCATGGCTGCAATCACCATCTGCAGTGATTTTGGAGCCCCCCAAAATAAAGTCTGTCACTGTTTTCCCTGTTTTCCCATTTATTTGCCATGAAGTGATGGGACCAGATGCCATGATTTTAGTTTTCTGACTGTTAAGCTTTAAGACATCTTTTTCACCTTTCTCTTTCACTTTCATCAAGAGGTTTTTTAGTTTTTCTTTGCTTTCTGCCATAAGGGTGGTGTCATCTTCATATCAGAGGTTATTGATATTTCTCCCAGCAATCTTGATTCCAGCTTGTGCTTCATCCAGCCCACTGTTTCTCATGATGAATTCTGCATATGTTAAATAAGCATGGTGACAATATATAGCCTTGACATACTCCTTTCCTGATTTGGAACCAGTCTGTTGTTCCATGTCCAGTTCTAACTGTTACTTCCTGACCTACATACAGATTTCTCAGGAGGCAGGTAAGGTGGTCTGGTATCTCTTGAAGAATTCTCCACAGTTTGTGGTGATCCACAAAGGCTTTGGCACAGTCAATAAAGCAGAAATAGATGTTTTTCTTGAACTCTCTTGCTTTTTCAATAATCCAACAAATGTTGGCAATTTGATCTCTGGTTCCTCTGCCTTTTCTAAATCCAGCTTGAACATCTGGAAGTTCATGGTTCACATATTGTTGAAGCCTGGCTTGGAGAATTTTAAGCATGAGCTTACTAGTGTGTGAGATGAGTGCAACTGTGCGGTAGTTTGAGCATTCTTTGGCATTGCCTTTCTTTGGGATTGGAATGAAAACTGACTTTTTCCAGTCCTGTAGCCACTGCCGAGTTTTCCAATTTGCTGACATATTGAGTGCAGCACTTTCACAGCATCATCTTTTAGGATTTGAAATAGCTCAACTGGAATTCCATCACGTCCACTAGCTTTGTTCATGGTGATTCTTCCTAAGGCCCACTTGACTTCGCATTCTAGCATGTCTGGCTCTAGGTGAATGATCATACCATTGTGATTACCTGGGTCATGAAGATCCTTTTCATATAGTTCTTCTGTGTATTCTTGCTACCTCTTCTTAATATCTTCTGTTTCTGTTAGGTCCATACCATTTCTGTCCTTTATTGAGCTCATCTTTGCATGAAATATTCCCTTGCAGTGTTTTGTTAAGTACTCACTGTGTGTTTATTTTGTGAGAGCCAAAATCATCTCTACTTTAATTCCTTCAGTATTCCTATAAACTATGGGAAATCAGAACTTACTTTCATTGCTTTGTAAATGGAAAAATATAATTATCTTTAATGTTGGATACCAAATCTTGAGTTTTCACAATGAAAGAAATAATTAATTAACGTATTTTAAAATGGGTTTCCCTGGTGGCTCAGGTGGTAAAGAATCCACCTGCAATGCAGGAGACCTGGGTTCGATCCCTGGGTTGGGAAGGTCCCTTGTAGAAGGGAATATTGTGCTGCTGTTTAGTCACTAACTCATGTCTGACTCTTTTGCGACCCCATGGGCTGTAGCCCTCCAGGTTCCTCTGATTATTTTATTTATTCTTTTGTTTGTTTGCTAATGTTTTTCTATTAGGTCTTCCCAGGTGGCTCAGCTGTAAAGAAACCGCCTGCCAATGCAGGAGATGTGGGTTTGATCCTGAAATGGCAACCCACTGCAATATTCTTGCCTGGAAATTTCCATGGACAAAGGAGTCACAAGACTCAGACTTGACTTAGTGACTAAATAGCAGCCCAACATTCTCCTAATTAAAAAGGGTTGCCATTCCCTTCTCCAAGGGATCTTCCCAACCCAGGGATTGAACCCAGGTCTCCTGCATTCCAGGCAGATTCCTTATGGTCTGAGCCACCAGGGAAGCCCCAGATTGAAAATGAAAAGGACATAGACCCTGCCTTCAAAACACTTTTGATTTAGTAATAGAGACAGATACATAAATAACTTTCCAAATATATTACTAGAAAAGTAAGATAACCATAGGCAACTTTTAGATGTAGACATAACTCTAACATGCCAGTACATGCACATACTTCTATAGAGTATCACAGAATTATACATTTTATTATGAGGGAAACCAAGGGCAAAAAGCATCAATGGCTTCCTCTGTTGCAAAAACACGAAAATACAGAAAAATAAATTTGAGCTGAGAAGACAAGAGGAGAAAGATAAATTTTGCTCAAATAGCTATCATACTTATAAAGCTTCATGGCTTTTGTGTAAAAAGTCACTTTCTAGTCCTTATGTAATGATCCTTAATTGTGAAACAGTTTAGCTGCTGACAATATAAAACCATTGCAGAAAAAGTCCTCCTATCTCAAAGAAGTTCTGCTTTTCTCTTATTTGTCAGTTTTTCTAGTGGTGACTGTGGTAATAAAAGAAAGCCTTAGATCCATAGTGATAAGATGGAGTGGTTATTTTTCTTTCTTGGCAGTCAGCATGGGCATTTATATTGAGAGCTCACTAATAAGCATTTTCATTATCAGTGTAATGAAACGCCTTCATAATGGTTTTGCAGACAATCAGCTCTCACTGAGACATGCACTCATTCATCCAATCAACACTCTCTATCACCTACAATATGCCAAATCATTATTGGACTCTGAGCTCTAAGAAATAAGGAAGCCAAAGTCCATGCCCTTGAATTCACATGGAGACTCATTGTATAGGGAAAAATTTCCTAAACTCTGGCATTCTGTGGTTAATAGAATCAACCATACTGTTAACCACATGGTCTTCATTTCTCTATTCATTTAATAAATGTGAATTGAGCTCCTTCTAAGTAGCAAGAACTGTGCTAAGCACAAAACAGCAGTTAAAAGCAGCCATGGCCTCTCTTCTAAAAGAGTACATAGTCGGGCTGGGGCAGACTGAGGAAGCAGTTGTTAGTTTCCTAAACAATTTCCATTATCCCTTCTTTTCTCTAAAAGAAAACGGATTCTTGCATGGGGAGCAATATGTCCAGCCTTACATAATGGGTCATGATTAGTTTAAACCTGTGATTCCCAAACTGTGTGCCCAGTTTCCAAGGACACTGGAATAAACTCACTGGGAGCCATTGCACATTTTCATTTTCAAGGGAAACACAGTGGAGCTCAGTATCTGTTGGACCGCATGCACTACTAGCTTAAGGTGCAGTTTTCACCTGAGATTACCACATACCTTTAGACTATGCCATATCACTGCAAAACTGGATTTTCAGTGGTTGCTGACTGAAAAAGAAAGTATGGCATGAAATGCACGTAGAATGAGAAATGGCAATGTCCAGTGTGATTCCAGTGTTTGAGAAGTTATGGAGTACCCAATACAGAATTCTCATTAATGACACATGGCTATTATTGTTCTTTCAATTTACGTGCATAATTTATTCAAATGGCTACTAAGTTGTAAATGGAATTACTATGTATTTCCTGGGGTTTCCCTGATAGCTCAGTTGGTAAAAAAAAAATTCCGCCTACAATGCAGACCCTGGTTCAGTTCCTGGGTTGGGAAGATATGATGGAAAAGGGGTAAGTTACTCACCCCAGTATTCTTCGGCTTTCCTGGTGGCTCAGCTGGTAAAGAATCTGCCTGTAATGCGGGATACCTGGATTTGATCCCTGGGTTGGGAAGAATCCCCGGAGAAGGGAAAGGCTACCCACTCCAGTATTCTGGCCTGGCGAATTCCATGGACTGAATAGTCCATGGGGTCGCAAAGAGTCAGACACGACTGAGTGATTTTCACTTGGCCTATGTATAGGTTGTGGCACACGGGCTTAGTTGCTCTGTGACCTGGGGGATCCCAGGACTAGGGAATAGACCCGTATCCCCTGCATTGGTAGGCAGATTCTTTACCACTGAGCCATCAGGGAAGCCCAAGATTCACTTGGATCTTTAAATGACTCTCTCAAATTCGAAGAAATATCATGCTTGGCAAACTGCTTTATTGTCTACCAACCTTGCCCCAGTCTCCCCATCCCTCATTTGGAGTTTATTTCACTAAGTAAATTGTCTAAATAGTTTTTCACATCTGTTACAGCTAGTAAGTGGCATAGCAAGAATTTTAAACCAGATCTCTCTAGAGTGTGCACTCTGAACACTACTTCCCTATATATTATTATATAATTCAATGGTCTTTGAGTTTTAACATTTAACATCACTCACCAAGTAAATGATAACATAATGCCAAATACTGACAGCTAGCAATTTTTCAGTATGCATTAGCAGGGTCTCCAAGAACGCAATCAGAGCAAGTGATTTTTCACAGGGCTTGGGAGACAGGAAAACGGGATCACCAAAAGGACTAGTGTGCTATTTCCTAGCTCAGTTTCAGTTCAGTTCAGTCGTGCAGTCGTGTCCGACTTTTTGCGACCCCATGGACTGCAGCATGCCATACCTCCCTGTCCATCACCAACTCCTGGAGTTTACCCAAATTCATGTCCATTGAGTCGGTGATACCATCCAACCATCTCCTCCTCTGTCGTCCCCTTCTCCTCCTGCCTTCAATCTTTCCCAGCTAAGTGACCATTAATTTATACGGGTATGTTAAACATTCTTTGAAGGCTCAAACCTTCCTTCAAACTTTTAAAACATAAAGCTGATATCATTTTCCTGTTCAAACTCTTGAAAGCACAGTTTAGAAAGTCCTTCACAATCTGGTTCCAGGGACTTCCCTGGTGGTCCAGTGATTGGGAATCTGCAGAGCATGGGCTCTGGACTTCAAAGGTTAGTAAAGGTTAGTCAGATTAAAGTGAGGAAACTGGGTTGGGAGGGAGAGCATTTCAGGCAAGAACAGGCAGAAGCAACATCACGTGGAAGAAAGAGCCAGGCCCACCAAAGAGAGTTCACTGAGGGGAGGATGATGAGAGAGGCTGACAAGGCAGGTAGGCAAAAGCCAGAAGCTGGAAAGTCATGTGGAATGTGGGCCTTCCCTTCATGGACGATGGGAAGTCCACAAAGTGTACTGAGCCAGGAATGACATGTTTAGATCAGACTTGTGCTTCAGATAGTTCACTCTAGAGTCAGTTGGAAATGGTATTAACAGGCACCACTCCACGACCGCTATTTCCAGAAGTATTATCTTCCATTGACTTTTACAGGTAAATGTGGAAACTAATGAATGGATTTACTTAACAAAATTGTAGTTTGAATTCTTATCGTATTTTAAAACACAGTAATTAAAAATACAAAAGCTTTCCCCTGAAAGCCTTACGGTGCATGTTAGTGTGTTTTATTTTGTTTTTTACAAACTTTAATAACTATAATAAGCAAATTACTTTGAAGCTCTCCGTTTTTAAGGTGTTGCTCCATATATGAAATGTGATATTATAGCATTACCAAACTGCTTTATAATCTTTTTAAAAAAGTGCTTATTTGAATACACAAATATGATCAATGAATACAGAATTATATAATCACCAAGAGATGTTACTAGAGTTTTCATAATGGTCTTTTGGTTTTTCCTCTGCTGATACTGGTGCCAAAGAAATTAGGTTATAACTATTGTTTCTCTTTGTGGCTGAAGAAACATTTCCAAGTACAGAATGAATGGAGTTCATTCAGAGGCCTTGCAAATGGGCTGTGGCCCCTTATTATGCATAATGGGCCCCAAGAGGATATTTAGAACAAAACCAACTTTTCTTTTTTAACCCATTGACAAGGCCCTCACATTTTAAAGGAGTTCTACACCCCGGATTTACTTAAGTTTATCTGTCCTTTTATCACAATTTCTACAGAAGGATAGATATTAAGGATCCTCGACAGTCTTCCACTCAGAAAAGGCAGCTGATTCCTAACAATTTATTTATTCATTTTGTTTTTGGTTGTGTTGGGTCTTCATTGTTGCATCTGGGCTTTCTCTAGTTGTGGCGAGCAGGGGCTATTCTCGTCGTATGTGGGCTTACCTTGTTGCAAGAAGCATGGGCTCTCGGCATGCAGGCTCAATAATTGTGGTACATGGGTTTAGTTTCCCAGAGGCATGTGGAATCTTCCTGGACCAGGGATTGAACCTATGTCCCCTGCACTGGCAGGTGGATTCTTATCCACTGTACCACCAGGGAGGTCCTGAATTTTTTTTTTTTAATAACAGGGTAAACTGCATGTTATTTAAATCTTTAATTACAGAGGACATAGGCTTTTCCAATAGCCTAAGCCTGACACAATGACATGAAATAACATTTGAGAAGAAAATAAAGAGAGCTGGGTGGAGAGGGCAAGTCCCTGTAAACAGAAAAAAGGTGAAAAAGTGTCGCATCTTTCAGTAAACCTAATTTTTTTGTTGTTACTGTTGATCCTGAACACATCAGGGCTTCATGCACTTTTCTTTGAGTTCTTAAAAGGCAAGACAAGACACTACAAGTTGGGAAAAGAGGTTGTAACCCACTTCCTCCACACCCTCTTGACTCTCACCATCAATCCTTCCTGTGGTCTTTGCTTATGTAGTATCCTGTCTCATTATGACTGGACTGTGAAGAGTCAAACAACTGTCATCAACAATGTAGTATCAAACTGAAGGTCCCATATTTTTGTTAAACTTATCCATTTTGTCAACTTGGTCCATTCTGACCCCTTGTTCAACCACATAACAATCTCCTAAAGGTGCCAAGTTCACAGCTAGCAAATTAGCAGAGAAGTAAAAGACTTGGACATGACAGCAACTAAACAACAACAGCAGCAACAAAAACCTGTCATCTGATGCAATGGCTTCAGACAAAGTCAAAGGATTTTAATCGGAGAGGAAAGGAATTTCAAATTTTTGACCCACAAGTTCAATATTTAAAGGTTCTCTCGTATTTTTTTTTTTTTTTTTAGCAAGGGAACTAATTTATTCCTAGATTGGCCAGAGATGGATCTGTCTTTGTTTCAAAGTAGCTTGCAGGTTGGGCTACAAAAGACACACAGAAACCCAGTGAAAAGAGAGTAATGTGGTAGAAAGGAGATGGGTTCTTGGCATGTGCTTGCCCGTCAGCCTGCATTTCTGAGCGAGCACTCAGGGGCTGGCTGAGATGCCTGCCTCCTCCACTTCACTAGCCAGCCAGGACAAGCAGTGCTCCCTCGAACTGTGTACTTTTGAAGCACTTGATTTAATGGAGATATTAAAGACTAAAGAACAATTCTGAAACTGAGTCATTTTGGAAGAATAAAGAAAGAAAGAAAACCATCTAAGTCAAGTGAAACCACCTCTGACAGAGGACTGATAGAGGACAGCTCCTCTTTCCCCAGGAACTCTTGAAGGGCTAAAGCTGCAGCAGGATAATTGCTAATTAACCCCTTCATGTTTTCATTAAGTAAATACCTGTTAAACTTGTCACATATCCAGAGTTGTAGTTTTATTATATAAATATGGTATAATGACCATACATGTACTCTAAGAATTTTATTACATAACAATATTATATACTTACAGTAGAAATAAGGGTAGTCTACCTCATCAGGTTGTGGAAAGGATGAGATGAGATAATAAGCATAAAGTGCTCATAGCCATAGTCCTCTTGTATCATGATTGCAATATGGTCACTACTATAATTATTGCTCTAATAGAAGCTGTTCATGTAAAGCTGTATTTCTTTGCCCAGCTACAAATACGTTTTAATGGAGATACCAGAGGCTAAATAATAACTGAGATTTGAGTCAGATCTGGAAAAAAAGGATAAAGTTTTGATCCAGAGGTATTTATAAGACTTCAAACCACCACAAGACTTGGATTTCTTCTTGTTGCTGTTGTTTAGTCGCTCAGTCGTGTCCATCTATTTGTGACCCCATGGACTGCAGCACAAGAAATCTAAAGCAAGAAAGCAGGAGAACTGTAGGTGCCTTAATTCCTGAAGTTTGTGAAGAGATTTGCAATTTTGAGAATTTAGGCTTTGACAATGAATTAGGAAATCTGAATCCTGGCTCCATGACTTAATCTCTCTGTTCCTGAGTTTTCTTGTGCATAAAATGGAACCAATAGTTCTACCTATCTACACCTCAGGGTTGTGTTGTTGTGAACAATTTGCAGACCCTCTGCTCTTCAGCGCAATTCAGTTCAGTTCAGTCGCTCAGTCGTGTCTGACTCTCTGCGACCCCATGAATCACAGCACGCCAGGCCTCCCTGTCCATCACCAACTCCTGGAGTTCACTCAAACTCATGTCCACAGAGTCGGTGATGCCATCCAGCCATCTCATTCTCGGTCGTCCCCTTCTCCTCCCGCCCCCAATCCCTCCCAGCATCAGAGTCTTTTCCAGTGAGTCAACTCGTCGCATGAGGTGGCCAAAGTATTGCAGTTTCAGCTTTAGCATCAGTCCTTCCAATGAACACCCAGGATTGATCTCCTTTAGAATGGACTGGTTGGATCTCCTTGCAGTCCAAGGGACTCTCAAGAGTCTTCTCCAGCACCACAGTTCAAAAGCATCAATTCTTCGGCAATCAGCTTTCTTCACAGTCCAACTCTCACATCCATACATGACCACGGGAAAAACCATAGCCTTGACTAGACGGACCTTGGTTGGCAAAGTAATGTCTCTGCTTTTTAATATGTTATCTAGGTTGGTCATAACTTTCCTTCCAAGGAATAAGCGTCTTTTAATTTCATGGCTGCAATCAGCATCCGCAGTGATTTTGGAGCCCCCAAAAATAAAGTCTGACACTGTCTCCGCTGTTTTTCCATCTGAGATTTCCATGGACTTCCCTGGTAGCCCAGTGGTTAAGAATCTGCCTGCTAACTCAGAGGACATGAGTTCAATCCTTGGTCCAGAAAGATTCCACATGCTACGGGACAACTAAGCCCACACACCACAACTACTGAAGCCCACAAGCTCTACAGCCCACGCTCTGCAGCAAGAGAAGATACCACAATGAGAGCCCACACACTGCAACTAGAAAGCAGCTCAGGTCACCACAGCTAGAGAAAGACTGCACAGAGCAATGAAGACCCAGCACAGTCTAAATAAATAAAGTTTAAAAAAAGGAATTCCTTAGTACCCATCTATTTGAGAGACAGCTTCCTTAATCTTTCCTAACTCCGTCACTCCCTCTTTATTTGCAAAGATCTAGGCTGACGCCCTCCACAGTCACAACATCCAAGATGCCCAATGCACCTTATTTCAGTTCCTGTGGAGCCTACAATGAACACCTACATGTACCCTGTCTTTCCCTCTAGAGTCAAAATGAGAAAGGAGAAACCAGAAGTGGTGGTTTCTATACAGTTATTAGCAGCTAAACAACAACAACCAAAAATAACTTAGATAAAAAATATTTTTTTAGAGTTACTAAAAAAAAAGTAACAGGTTCTGGCTTCTGGAACAAAGGAAGGAAGCGAAGTTATAATAATTGATTATATTCTACAAGGAGTAGCAATACCTTGGTCAAAAGTAAAGAAATTTGGTTGGGTCACTCCCTTCCCTGGTGGCCCAGAAGGTAAAGAATCTGCTTGAAACGTGGGAGACCTGGGCCCCATCTCTGGGTTGGGAAGATCCCCCGGAGAAGGGAACAGCTATCCACTCCAGTATTCTGGCCTGGAGAATTCCATAAACTGTATAGTCCATGGAGACACAAAGAATCAGACACGACTGAGTGACTTTTACTCACTCACTCCCTAGAAAAAGACAAGAAAACTGAGGTTCATAAAAGTTAAATGAAGAAGTAAGGATTCAAAACCAAGAAAACAAAAACAAAACACAAACAAAAAGTCAGATGAGAGTTCCACTTAGGTATGTGATCGAATTCTTGCTCACTATGCCCACCCTTGAAGCAAGGGAAGGGGGTGTGTTATAATATCTGAAACTGGAAATACGAATATATTTTCTGAGTAAAGTTGTTAAACAGAATGATTTTTTTTAACATAATGGGATTAATAGGATTTTGTAAGTGACCTAAAAATTCATACAATAATAATAACTGCCATTAAATCAAATGACAATGTGCTTAGTCACTCAGTCACGTCCAGATTGTAGCCTGCCAGGCTCCTCTCTGTCCATGGAATTCTCCAGGAAAGAATATTGAAGTGGGTACCCTTTCCCTTCTGCAGGGGATTTCCCCAACCCAGAGACTGAACTCAGGTCCCCCACATCGTAGGCAGATTCTTTACCATCTGAGCCACCAGGGAAGCCCAAATGCCAATGTAGTAGATGTTTTTCTGAAACTGCCATCCAAGATTCATTCTCTTTTCTTCTAATAATAAACCTACACTTTTCCTCTAGGGAAAAATGTTCCCTGTGCCTTTTGTCCTTATGCTTTGGATGGAACTGAAATCATCCCAGATTCTGGAGGTAGGTATGTAATCTGTGAAGTGAAGTTGCTCAGTCGTGTCCGACTCTTTGCGACCCCATGGACTGTCGCCTACCAGGCTCCTCTGTCTATGGGATTTTCCCAGCAAGAGTACTGGAGTGGGGTGCCATTTCCTTCTCCAGGGGATCTTCCCGACCCAGGGATCGAACCCGGGTCTCCTGCATTACAGGCAGACGCTTTACCATCTGAGCCACCAAGGAAGCCACGGTATGTAATCTAGGTTGGATTTATTTAAAACAATTGTTTGGGGGCTGGAAACATGCAAATATGAATTTAATCAAGGTAAGGCCAAGACTTTTGTGGGTTTTTCTGAGAGGAGCTGACCCTTTTTTCCTGTTAAATTGGAAACCAGTAAGATGCCTTCCCTGGTGGCTCAGAGGTTAAAGCGTCTGCCTCCAATACGGGAGACCTGGGTTCGATCCCTGGGTCGGGAAGATCCCCTGGAGAAGGAAATGGTAACCCACTCCAGTATTCTTGCCTGGAGAATCCCATGGACGGAGGAGCCTGGTAGGCTACAGTCCACGGGGTCGCAAAGAGTCGGACACGACTGAGCGACTGAACGGAACGGAACGGAAGATGTTAATATAGAGGTGGTAAGAGTCAGCATTAAGAACTTCTTTCAAAATAAAGCAAATATCAAGAAAAGCAGTTGAAGAAATGCATCAAAATCAAATCTGAGAGTAGTTTGAACTCTTAATATTAATTAATTTTTAAAAATTTTAGCCAGTTTTCTTTTCCTTCCCTCCCTTTCCCCTTCCTTCTTTCCTTTGCTTCCTATACGCCTGCAACTGAGAATGTTAATACAATCTGTTTTATGTTAGCCTGTATATATACTTTTCCTTTAACCCACAAAACAAGCCTATAGCTGGCATAATTATTCTCATCTTCTGATCACAACTGAGGAATTCCAACGTCATGCACCTAATTAATAAGCCACAAAGCTAATTCAACTTGAGGTCAGTCTGATTCCAAAGCAGATGGTCTTCACTATACTTGCTGCTCTCAGAGAACAGGACTCCTAAGGCACCAAGCCTTGAGGTTTCAAAAGCTCATATGTACTTATAATTTAAGGGCTGTGTCTGTATGACAAACATGATGTGACAATAACACATTTACTCTGGCCTGTGATGTGAGAATTGATTTACTTTTGAAAATGTACTGATTCCTTGACCAGGCCTCAGTTTTAAAAATCTACTTTATTGAAATATAGTTGATTTACAATGTTGTCTTAGCTTCTGGTGTATACATAGCTTCTTCTTAGAATATGACTGAAATGATTGTCAAGGACAAGTCATTTATAAAATGTATTTTTAAAATAATTTTTTAATTATTACTTTTTAAAACTTTATTTGGCTGCATTGGGCCTTAGTTGTGACACATCAGATCTTCTTTGGACCTTGCAGGATATTTAGTGGCTGGTGTATGGATTCTCTAGTTGCAGCACTAGGGCTTGGTAGGAGTTGTGGTTAGTAGACTTAGCTGCTGTGAGGCGTGTGGGATCTGAGTTCCCTGACCAGGGACTGAACCTGTGTCCCTTGTATTGCAAGGCAAATTCTTAACCACTGGACCACAGAGAAGTCCCTAAAATGTATTTCTTTAAAGCAAATTGTATTTTCAACTTTTAGCCTAAAAATCAGGTATATGTCGAAGAGAAAATTTTCATATTCATTCATCCTATAACAGACATTTAGAGATGTTTAGACATTTAGACGGAGAAGGCAATGGCACCAAACTGCAGTACTCTTGCCTGGAAAATCCCATGGACGGAGGAGCCTGGTAGGCTGCAGTCCATAGAGTCGCTAAGACTTGGACACGACTGAGCGACTTCACTTTCACTTTTCACTTTCATGCATTGGAGGAGGAAATGGCAACCCACTCCAGTGTTCTTGCCTGGAGAATCCCAGGGGTGGGGGAGCCAGGTGGGCTGCCGTCTATGGGGTCACACAGAGTTGGACACGACTGAAGCAACTTAGCAGCAACAGCAGCAGACATTTAGAGCATATCAGGCAAGAAGAAATGGAGTATCTGAACTGGATTGCCTAGAACAAAAATTTGCCTAATGTGGTTACACCCACTTTGGGATATATGTGTTATATCCTGTGTGGCAATGTACCACTTTGCTCTACTTGTGAAATTTCAAAGGAAGTGATTTTTTCAAAAGGTAAGAGTCTGACAGACAGTACTGAATAAACCTTCTGTGTCTCAGTTTCCTCAACAGTAAAATAATGATAATAATGGTTTTATTATTATTATTATTTTGGCCATGCAGCAAGTGGGATCTTAGTTCCCTGACTAGGAACTGAACCACTGTGACCTGCAGTTGGAAGGGCAGAATCTTAACCACTGGACTACCAGGGAAGTCCTAGCAATACTGTTATTAGTAGGACACCACCCTCTCCTAAGTTTCTTAATTAAATGAACTTCTGACTTGTAACTTAACTATTTAGTTAAGTTTGAGTATTTATTGATTAGATTTCCAAAGGATTTGATTCCATTTTCTCTTCTCTCTCATGCCCTTTCTTTCATGCACATAAAAATAGGCTACATAATTTATCTCCAAAAAAATGTTATAAAACATGCTCAACAGTGAAATATGTTAACTGTATTTTATCAAGGAACAAAAGATTATTGCTATACATGGTGAACAAGGAAATATATCAATAGTTTTCACTACAAAAATGTATTGTTTTAAAAATACCTCTCTTCTCAGATTTTCTGTCAAAGTTAATGTAGCCTTGTGGCTTAAATAAGTTTTACAAAACAAAAGCCAGGTATCTTGAATCACTTAAAGTATGCTGACTTCAGAACACGATAGTATTATTGTTTAAATAAAGTTATATCACTTGCACATATTCTGTCTTTCTATCTATTTAGGGAGAAACTAGGCTAAAACAATAGGGAAATCTTTCAAATAAATGAAATTAGAGAAATTTTCCTTTATTCCTCTCACCATAATACATTAGAATGGATCATTGGAATAAACTTCAAACAAATCAAAAGTCTCTAATATGTTTGTATTGCAAAGACCAAAATGTTTAAGTTGTCATCTCAGAGCAGCAGATAGCTTTGAAAACAAAGACATTTATTTTCTAGCTTTATTGAGTTAGGTTAAATTTAGTTGAAGTGTTAGTCACTCAGTTGTGTTCAACTCTATGCAACCCCATGGACTATAGCCTGCCAGGCTCCTCTGTCCATGGAATTCTCCAGGCAAGAATACTGGAGTGGGTAGCCATTCCCTTCTTCGGGGGATGATATCCAGGTCTTCCACATTGGGGACAGATTCATTACCACCTGAGCTACCAGGGAAGCTCTCTTTAAGCTTTCAGTCAGTCAGTCAGTTCAGTCGCTCATTCATGTCCGACTCTTTGCGACCCCATGAACTGCAGCATGCCAGGCCTCCTTGTCCAACACCAACTCCCTCAGTTTTCCCAAACTCATGTCCATTGAGCCAGTGATGCTTTCCAACCATCTCATCCTCTGTCGTCCACTTCTCCTGCCCTTAATCTTTCTCAGCATCAGCTCTTCGCTTCAGGTGGCCAAAGTATTGAGTTTCAGCCTCAACATCAGTCCTTCCAATGAACACCCAGGACTGATCTCCTTTAGGATGGACTGGTTGGGATCTTCTTGCAGTCCAAGGGATTCTCAAAGGTCTTGTCCAACACCACAGCTCAAAACCATCAATTCTTCGGTGCTCAGCTTTCTTTATAGTCCAACTCTCACATCCATACATGACCAGTGGAAAAACCATAGCCTTGACTAGACGGACCTTTGTTGACAAAATAATGTATCTGTTTTCTAATATGCTGCCTTGGCTGGTTATAACTTTCTTTCCAAGGAGTAGGCGTCTTTTAATTTCATGGCTGCAGTCACCATACGCAGTGATTTTGGAGCCCCCCAAAATAAAATCAGCCACTGTTTCCACTGTTACCCATCTATTTCCCATGAAGTGATGGGACCAGATGCCATGATCTTAGTTTTCTGAATGTTGAGCTTCAAGCCAACTTTTTCACTTTCTTCTTTCACTTTCATCAGGAGGCTCTTTAGTTCTTCTTCACTTTCTGCCATAAGGGTGGTGTCATCTGCATATCTGAGGTTATTAATATTTCTCCCAGCAATCTTGACTCCAGCGTGTGCTTCATCCAGCCCAGCATTTCTCATGATGTCCTCTGCATATAAGTTAAATAAGCAGGGTGACAATATACAGCCTTGACATACTCCTTTTCCTATTTGGAACCCATCTGTTGACCCATGTTCAGTTCAAACTGTTGCTTCCTGACCTGCATACAGGTTTCTCAAGAGGCAGGTCAGGTGGTCTGATATTCCCATCTCTTTCAGAATTTTCCACAGTTTACTGTGATCCACACAGTCAAAGGCTTTGGCATAGCCAATAAAGCAGAAATAGATGTTTCTCTGGAACTCTCTTGCTTTTTCAATGATCCAGTGGATGTTGGCAACTTGAACTCCGGTTCCTATGCCTTTTCGAAAACCAGCTTGAACATCTGGAAGTTCACGGTTCATGTATTGCTGAAGCCTGGCTTGGAGAATTTTGAGCATGACTTTACTAGCGTGTGAGATGAGTGCAATTGTGCGGTAGTTTTGAGCATTCTTTGGCATTGCCTTGTAGGTCTTCATAGAACCGTTCAACTTCAGCTTCTTCAGTGTTACTGGTCGGCGCATAGACTTGGATTACCCTGATATTGAATGATTTCTTTGGGATTGGAATGAAAACTGACCTTTTCCAGTCCTGTGGCCACTGCTGAGTTTTCCAAATTTGCTGGCATACTCAGTGCAGCACTTTCACAGCATCATCTTTTAGGATTTGAAATAGCTCAAATGGAATTCCATCACCTCCACAAGCCTTGTTCATAGTGATGCCTCCTAAGGCCCACTTGACTTCACATTCCAGGATGACTGGCTCTAGGTGAGTAATCACACCATCATGATTATCTGGGTCATGAAGCTCTTTTTTGAACAATTCTTCTGTGTATTCTTGCCACTTCTTCTTAATATCTTCTGCTTCTGTTTGGTCCATGCCATTTCTGTCCTTTATTGAGCCTATCTTTGCATGAAATGTTCCCTTGGTATCTCTAAATTTCTTGAAGAGATCTCTAGTCATTTCCATTCTATTGTTTTTCTCTATTTCTTTGCATTGATCTCTGGGGAAGGCTTTCTTATCTCTCCTTGCTATTCTTTGGAACTCTGCATTCAGATGATTATATCTTTCCTTTTCTCCTTTGCTTTTCCCTTCTGTTCTTTTCTCAGCTATTTGTAAGGCCTCCTCCACCAGCCATTCTGCTTTTTGCATTTCTTTTTCTTGGAAATGGTCTTGATCCCTGTCTCCTGTACAACGTCATGAACCTCCATACATAGTTCATCAGGCACTCTGTCTATCAGATCTAGTCCCTTAAATCTATTTCTCACTTCCACTGTATAATCATAAGGGATTTGATTTAGGTCGCAAGATCGCTGGGAGAAATATCAATAACCTCAGATATGCAGATGACACTACCCTTATGGCAGAAAGTGAAGAGGAACTCAAAAGCCTCTTGATGAAAGTGAAAGAGGAGAGTGAAAAGGTTGGCTTGAAGCTCAACATTCAGAAAACAAAGATCATGGCATCTGGTCCCATCACTTCATGGCAAATAGATGGAAAAACAGTGGAAACAGTGTTAGACTTTATTTTTGGGGGCTCCAAAATCACTGCAGATGCTGATTGCAGCCATGAAATTAAAAGACACTTACTCATTGGAAGGAAAGTTATGACCAACCTTGATAGTATATTAAAAAGCAGAGACAATACTTTGCCAACCAAGGTCCGTCTAGTCAAGGCTATGGTTTTTCCCGTGGTCATGTATGGATGTGAGTGTTGGACTGTGAAGAAAGCTGATCGCCGAAGAATTGATGCTTTTGAACTGTGGTGTTGGAAAAGACTCTTGAGAGTCTCTTGTACTTCAAGGAGATCCAACCAGTCCATTCTAAAGGAGATCAATCCTGGGTGTTCACTGGAAGGACTGATGCTAAAGCTGAAACTGCAATACTTTGGCCACCTCATGCAACGAGTTGACTCACTGGAAAAGACTCTGATGCTGGGAAAGGTTGGGGGCGGGAGGAGAAGGGGACGACCGAGAATGAGATGGCTGGATGGCATCACTGACTCTGTGGACATGAGTTTGAGTGAACTCCGGGAGTTGGTGATGAACAGGGAGGCCTGGCGTGCTGTGATTCATGGGGTCGCGGAGAGTTGGACACGACTGAGTGACTGAACTGAACTGAACTGAACTGAATGGTCTAATGGTTTTTCCCACTTTCTCCAATTTAAGTCTGAATTTGGCAATAAGGAGTTCATGATCTGAGCCACAGGCAGCTCTTGGTCCTGTTTTTGCTGACTGTATAGAGCTTTTCCACATTTTGCTGCAAAGAATATAATCAATCTGATTTTGGTGTTGATCATCGGGTGATGTCCATGTGTAGAGTCTTCTCTTGTGTTGTTGGAAGAGGGTGTTTGCTATGACCGGGGTGTCTCTTGGCAAAACTTTATTAGCCTTTGCCCTGCTTCATTCTGTACTCCAAGGCCAAATTTGCCTGTTACTCCAGGTGTTTCTTGACCTCCTACTTTTGCATTCCAGCCCTCTATAATGAAAAGGACATCTAAAAGGTTAGTTCTAAAAGGTCTTGTAGGTCTTCACAGAACTGTTCAACTTCAGCTTCTTCAGTGTTACTGGTCAGCGCATAGACTTGGATTACCCTGATATTGAATGGTTTGCCTTGGAAACGAACAGAGATCATTCTGTTGTTTTTGAGATTTCATCCAAGTACTGTATTTCAGACTCTTGTTGACTATGATGGCACTTCATTTCTTCTAAGGGATTCCTGCCCACAGTAGTAGATATAATGGTCATCTGAATTAAATTCACCCATTCCAGTCCATCTTAGTTCACTGATCGTAGAATGTCGATGTTCACTCTTGCCATCTCCTGTTTACCACTTCCAATTTGCTTTGATTCATGGACCTAAAATTCCAGGTTCCTATGCAATATTGCTCTTTACAACATGGGACCTTGCTTCTTTCAGCAGTCACATCCACAACCTGGTGTTGTTTTTGCTTTGGTTCTGCCCCTTCATTCTTTTTTTTTTTTTTTCAAACTGTATCCAGCTTTATTAAAGATACTTTTCATAAACAATCATGGTATTTCAGGCAGGACACATGGGCAGACAATCGTTAACAGTATACATCTTTCAAACTCCCTTTTTCAATGGACTACCAAAATCAGAAAGCCACTATAAAACCCAATGAAATCTTCATGTGATGCTCTGAACAGGGAAAGTTTAGAGTGAGGGTTGACATTTCACATTTAGCATGTTGTTTAACAACTTTTCACAAGCCGACCCTGACTTTCAGGAAATGGAAATGAAAATGGCAGAAATATCACTCTGAGGAGCCACAGTCTAAAAATGGAACCACTGCTCTTTTGAAGGACACCATCTCAATGGTGACACTGGAAAGTCCAGATTGCCTGACATACTGGTCATCAATTTTGGGGGGGCACGGGGTTCAGGTTCCAACAGGTCTCTGGGTTTAGGGGAGTCAAGTCTATGCTGAGGTGGAGAGGGAGAAGAGGACATAAAAACTGAATTTTAGTTTTTCCACACCACAAGGCGTTTGTGCCAAGGTGGCTAATGTGTGTCAACATCAAGGAATCCCTCCTTCCTGGGAACGAAGAGTAAGTCTCTCAAAACTAGACGGGAAAGGTATTTTTCCCCCTCGTCAATTCAGCTTCGGAGACATTATGTTAGTGAAGTGCCCTTCCCCCAAAAAACAACAATGAAGTGTTCTGTGTGCTAACAACATAGCTTAAAAAAAAAAAAGTAAAACAAAATTCTGCATTTTTATAAAACTTGATAAAAAATAGTATTTCAAACTGTACAGTCACCAGAAGTACACAGTTATCAAAAATGCACACACTTCACTTGGCATCTCCAGCACCTTCAGCTTTCTGTGCCTGGTCTGTTTTGGCATCTCCATTTTCTGCAGGGTTATTCCCATCCTTGCCAGCATCAGCTTTCCCCTTTTTCCCTTTGGGTACCTTCTCTCCCTTCTTTGCAGGGGCCTTTTTAGGCTTGGGCTCTGGCTTTGGAGGAGCAGGTTTAGCAGATAACCTTGCAGATCTCTGTGGTTCGTCCTTCACCTTGGCTTTATCTCCTTTAGCATCCCCTTCAGCCTTTCTCTTGGGCATGGTGGCTGCGGCGACCAGACGTAGGCGCTGGACACGGGGCTGCAGTGGCGCGTGGGGTTTAAGTCGGTCCAGGGGTCGCTCTCGCCTCTTCTTCCTGTCCCTTCATTCTTTATGCAGTTATTTCTCCACTGATCTGCAGTAGCATATTGGGCACCTACCAACCTGGGGAGTTCATCTTTAAGCTTTAATATTGAGTTATTAAGTCACACAAAAAAATTGTATATATTTAGGTTGTACAACAAGATATTTTTTAAGAAGTACACTGTGATGATTTCATATATTATATATGGTGGAATGATTACTACAATCAAGTTAATTTAATACAGACATCATCACTTTGCATAGTTACCTGTTTTGTGTGTGTGGTGAGAACACTTAATATTTACTTCCTTGGCAAATTTCAAGTATACCATTATGGTATCCTTGACTATAATTATCATGCTCTACAATGGATCCTCAGAACTTTTTTATCTTATAAATGAAAGTTTGTATCCTTTGACCAACATCTCCCAACTCTTCTCTAGTCCTGGCAATCGCCAGTCTATTCTCTGATTCTATGAATTTGATTTTTTTTTAGATTCCATGTATATGTGAGATCATACATTATTTGTCTTTCTGTGTCTGGCTTATTTCACCTACCATAATACCTTCTATATTCATTGAAAGGTCTGATGTAAAGCTTAAGCTCCAATAGTTTTGCCACCTGATACAAACAGCCAACTCATTGAAAAAGACCCTGACGCTGGGAAAGATTGAAGGCAGGAGGAAAAGTGGGCAACAGAAGGTGAGATGGTTGCATGGCATCACCGATTCAATGGACATGAGTTTGAGCAAATTCCAGGAGATAATGAAGGACAGGGAAGCCTGGTATGCTGCAGTCCATGGGATTGCAAAGTCGGACACAATTGAACAGCAATGCATTCCAGGTTTATCCATGTCATCACAAATGGCAAGATTCCTTTTCAATGACTGAATAATATTTATATATGTGTGTGTGTGTGTATATATACACACTATGTAATATATATGTACAATTTTTAAAATTCATTCATTCATAGACAGACTGGTTGTTTCTACATCTTGGCTACTGTGAATATGCTGCAATGAATATGGAAGTGCAGATACCTCTTCAAGAGACAGATCATTTCCCATCTAGAAGTGGGAATGCTGGATCACATGGTGGTTCTATTTTTAGCTTTTAGAGGAACCCCCATAGTGCCTCTATCAATCTACATTTCCAGTAACAGTGCACAAAGATTCCCTTTCTCCACATTCTTGCCAATGCTTATCTCTAGTACTTTTGATAATGGCTGTCCTAAAAGCTGTGAGGTGACATATTATTGTGGTTCTGATTTGCATTTCTCTGAGGATTAGTGATATTGAATACATTTTCATACACCTATTAGTCATTTGTGTATCTTTTAAAAAATGTCTCTTCGGGTCCTTTGTCCATTTTTATACCAAGATACTTTTTTTTTTTTTTGCAGTTGAGTTGTATGAGTTCTTTGAATACTAGTTCTTTGCATGCATAGTTCAACTTTGACCTCATACTTTGTATAAGTTTTTAGATACTAATCCCATATCACATACATGGTTTGCAACTATATTTTCCCATTTTGTAGACTGGCTCTTCATTTTGATTGTTTCCTTTGCTGGATAGATTTTTAGTCTGATATACTCCCAATTGTTTATTTTTGCCTTTGTTCTCTGTGATTTTTGAGTCATACCCAAAAAATCATTGTGCATACCAGTGCCAAGAAGCTTTTCTCCTACGTTTTCTTCTAGGAATTCTATGCTTTGAGGGTTTACATTTAATTATTTACATTTAAATCTTTAATCCATATTAAGCTGATTTTTTGCATAAGGTATAAGATGGGCCCCAGTTTCATTCTTTTGCATGAAATATACATTTCTTTTAGTGCTCATACAATGCTGATTGGAGTTATGTGGTATAATGATTAAGAAAAGAACACTGGGTGCCAGACATCACAGGTTCAGATTCATGTTCTGAAACTCACTGTGTAACTCTGGATGAGGTTCTCAGACTAAATGCTTAGCTTGGCTCCTGGTATTTGGTAAGCATGTAATAATAGTAGCTCACATATGTTCATGTAAGTATATGGGTAAAATAATGCTAGATTTATAAAATAAAAATCTCCATAGAAAAGACTTCAGTGATAAGAGAAATATTAAAAGTAAAAACAACTATTCATCCTTGATGTTTCTTTACTAGTAACATAAGTACTCTTGCCTAGAAAATCCCATGGACGGAGGAGCCTGGTAGGCTGCAGTCCGTGGGGTCGCTGGGGGTCGGACACGACTGAGCGACTTCACTTTCACGCATTGGAGAAGGAAATGGCAACCCACTCCAGTGTTCTTGCCTGGAGAATCCCAGGGACGGGGGAGTCGGGTGGGCTTCCGTCTATGGGGTCGCTTCAGTCGTGTCCGACTCTGTGCGACCCCATAGACGGAAGCCCACCCGGCTCCCCCGTCCCTGGGATTCTCCAGGCAAGAACACTGGAGTGCGTTGCCATTTCTTTCTCCAATGCGTGAAAGTGAAAAGTGAAAGTGAAGTCGCTCAGTCGTATCCGACTCTTAGCAACCCCGTGGACTGCAGCCTACCAGGCTCCTCCATCCATAGGATTTTCCAGGCAAGAGTACTGCAGTGGGTCGCCAGTGCCTTCTCCGCCTAGTAACATATAGAAAACCATAAAATTCAGATTCTTAATATAAATTTATGAGCTAGAGGTGAATCACTTAGGCATATACAAATTGCTAGATAAATGCCAGGAAGATGTTATAATGCTAGAGAGTTCAGTTCAGTTCAGTTGCTCAGTCATGTCCACCTCTCTGCGACCCCATGAAACACAGCACGCCAGGCCTCCCTATCTATCACCAACTCCTGGAGTTCACTCAAACTCATGTCCATCGAGTCGGTGATGCCATCCAGCTATCTCATCCTCTGTCGTCCCCTTCTCCTCCTGCCCCCAATCCCTCCCAGCATCAGAGTCTTTTCCAGTGAGTCAACTCATCTCATGAGGTGGCCAAAGTATTGGAGTTTCAGCTTTAGCATCAGCCCTTCCAATGAACACCCAGGATTGATCTTTAGAATGGACTGGTTGGATCTCCTTGCAGTCCAAGGGACTCTCAAGAGTCTTCTCCAGCACCACAGTTCAAAAGCATCAATTCTTTGGCGATCAGCCTTCTTCACAGTCCAACTCTTACATCCATACATGACCACTGGAAAAACCATAGCCTTGACTAGACGGACCTTGGTTGGCAAAGTAATGTCTCTGCTTTTTAATATGTTATCTAGGAGTAGTTCTTTATATTACTGTTTCACTATTTTAACTATATTTAACTATATTATTCTAACATCTTATCAGCTCAAATGCAATACTAAATATTATGTTGCATGTCACGCTATACTTGATTTTAAATTAATCATAATGCTTAATTATAGTATTTGGCATCATTTGTTATTTTTTCAACATAATTAAAATTCATACAATTTTCACACAATAGTGCAAGTGTTAGTCACTTAGTCGTGCCTGACTCTTTGTGACCCCATGGGCTGCAGCCCACCAGGCTCCTCTGTCCATGAGATTTTCCAGGAAAGGATACTGGAGTGGGTTGCCATTTCCTTCTCCAAGGGGTCTTCCCAACCCAGGGAAGATACAAATTCAAGTTCCTATAGACCATAAACTAGGAGACTCTGGAACATATCCAGGGACATAAAACAAGGTGCAAAAACTTAATGGTCTAAAGGTATTGAAATCATACAGAGTCTGCTCTCTTATTACTTTGGGATTATGTCAGAAATCAATATTATCAAAAGATATTTGAAAATAACACATATTTTCAAGTGTAATATGATATTGACCAAGAGAGATATTTGACTTAGCCATTAAAAGCCTCAATAAAGTTAGAAGACTGAAAAAATACAGAGGGTGATTGCAGAGAAGAAAGCACTTACATGAGGAATTAATATCAAAATGAGAAACTAATATCAAAGATAGTTTTAAAAATTCATGTATATGGAAATTAAATGTCCACTTTAAATGATGAGTGTATCTAAGAAGCTGTTAGAAGGAAAATTAGAAAATATTTGTAACAGAATAAAAATAAATGGAAAGTTACCAGAATTTGTTGCATGCAGCTGAAGCTGCTCAATGTGGAATCTTGAGTAAGATATGAAAACAGATAATGGACAATAGCATAAAGTTTTGTGAAATTTGAACAAAATTTGTACTTTAGCTAAGGGAAGCCAATAACAGTATATTACATGTTAATAATAGTATATCACGTTAATTTCCTGTTTGGTTTTTCTTTACAACATAATATTTATTTATATTCTCAGAATTGGATTATAAGTTTCAAGCCTCATTCAAAATTTTTTAATCACTAATAAATTTTCTAGATTTTAGGAGTAATACTAGATGCCAAAATATATGGAAATATATCAAAGTTTTGAGAGAATATAAATTAGAAATCTACCATTCTATTCATACTAAGTTAAACAAGTGAAATCAAAACGTCATAAATTTTTTAGCTAGGCAAAAACTAATAAATTTTCTAAAATATGCATATTATACATAGTATTTATATATATGTATTCAAAAGCCTTTCTACGACACTTGATAAAGGCTTGAGAAAGAATAACAATGACAATAACAACAAAAAAGAGATGGAGAAATTAGAAAACATAAACTAAATGCAGACACTTTTTAAGGTTTTTATGGACTTGATGATGAGCTGAACACTCAGTTTAGCTTCAGTGACACAAGTATAAGATTTTTTTATCACACAATTATTCTTTCAAAATTGAATGTGCCTGTACAAATGTCCAGTGTAGACAGCTGTCCAAACAATAAGAATTCTATGTATCAAGACAGGTGCTGTTATTACACTGCAAATCCATAACACAAGTGTTCATTTATAAAAGATTTGAAACAAAAAGACTTAGCATAAAAAATAATTAAATATCTTGGTAGGAAAATAGAGCAATGAATTTCAATTTATTACATGCACAAAAATTTTTAATATATAGTCTGAAGAAAATTATAGATCTTTGTCCACTGCCGTGGAAGTATTTTGATACCACATAATAATACCTGATTTGAGAAATTTAGTTCAGCTAAGAAGTTCAGTACACTGCTTCAAAGTGTTACTAAGAATCCCTTGGTACATTTACAAAAACTGAAGAATCAACCTAATTTACAAATTTTGAAACAAGAGCTACTTCAGGCCAAGAACAAACTTACTTATCATGGTTTTGCCAGTGTCTCTCTGAGGCTGCTGAATGTATTAGGCTCTGAATGTCTGAAGGAGCATGGCTGACTGAAGATCTACCCTACTGGAAGAAAAGTTGTACCATGGTCAACTTACACTGTCCCACTGGCCTAAAATCAACGGCCAGATGATCAGAAGCAGTTCTCAATTAGGGGTGATATGCCCCGCACAGGACATTTGACAGTACCTGGAGTCATTTTGGGGTGTCACAACTGACACCCCAAAGGTGCTGTCATCGAGGAGGTGAAAGCTAGGGATGCTACCAAACAGCCCATAATGCCCAGGTCAGCTCCACCCGACAAAAATCTGTCTAGCCCAAAATGTCAATACTGCTAAGTTAAGAAATCCCTAATATTCAGAAGTTAACTGAATATTAATGACAGCATTAGATGGTCATCCAAAGGCAAAACCACCAAACTCTACCTTGTTTAAATAAAAAGTTTCATTGTACAGTTGAGTACTCATTTTCCAAAAAGGAAAATCTACTGAAATGCAAATGTGGAAGTAAAATGAAAAGGCTTCCATGTTCTCTTAACTAATGGACAATTTTTGACATATCTTTGTATTTATCATCACATGTGTTATTTAGGAACTGTGGTTGAACATAAGTTAGAAAGGAATGCTAACACAGACATTTCATTTCTCCTAAAAAATACATACTGATTATTGGCATGAGAATATGGAAATAGGAAGGAAGAAAGCTGATCGCCGAAGAATTGATGCTTTTGAACTGTGGTGCTGGAGAAGACTCTTGAGAGTCCCTTGGACTGCAAGGAGATCCAACCAGTCCATTCTAAAGGAGATCAGTCCTGGGTGTTCATTGGAAGGACTGATGCTAAAGCTGAAACTGCAATACTTTGGCCATCTCATGCGACGAGTTGACTCACTGGAAAAGACTCTGATGCTGGGAAGGATTGGGGGCAGAGGAGAAGGGAACAACAGAGAATGAGATGGCTGGATGGCATCACCGACTCTGTGGACATGAGTTTGAGTGAACTCCGGGGGTTGGCGTACTGTGATTCATGGGGTCGCGGAGAGTCGGACACGACTGAGAGACTGAACTGAACTGAACTGAACTGAACTGAAAGATGTTCATGGATATAGTTAACATCTCTTGAGTGCTTTCAATCTGTCAAGGACTATACTTAGTGTAACTTAGTATACTAAGTGTAACTAAGTTTTCGTGTAACTGGTTAAGTTCTATCAATTTCAGAGATTAAGTGTTCCAGTAAGAACACTATTAACTCAGTTATATAAAGTTGTATTATAATTTATCTTCTACATATTTCTTTCCTTCTCTAGACTGTGAGATCTTCTGGAGGACAGGGTCCCTTGTCTTATTCGTCATTTTATCCCCAAGGGCCTAGCACCTTATCACAAAATAGTGCATTCATTAGAGGTTTGTTACACAAATAAAGGTATCTCTATTCAGTACATCTTTCTCTTCATGGACTAATATTTACAAAATACTCTCATATATATGTTTGTCTATTATATACCACTGTGAGAAAGATAAGAAGTTTCTGCCCTCTGAGTTTCTGCATTATAGGGAATAAGGGAGAAGAGAAAAAAGGGTCATTTTCCTTTCTTCTAAATGTCAATCAAAAATAATATATAAATTATTATTGTAACCAAGAAATACTGATAATTGTATAGGTCTGACCAAACTGAATGGAGATATGCTCTCAGAGTATGGACTGGGTGAGTAAACACAAAATATAACACCTTCCAACTTTTTTCAACACAAACGATTTCTGTGTTCGTTTTTTTAGATGAGAAATAAAGGCCTGTGGGATGGTCTCTGGTCACTTTGTGCTAGTCTCTAACAGCGGATCCTTCTCAGTCTGCTATCCAATGAGTGGAAAGACCCCAAAATGGGCTGCCAGAGAGCCGCAACACATGCAAAGCACTTACAGTCCCTCTTGTTTTCTTATTTTTCCTGTTTTCGTTGGCAGAATTTTTTCCCTGCCCAAAGCAGAGTTGCAAATGAAAGCAGCTGCCCAAAGTGGAAGAAGTTCAAAGACCAGGGAAGAAAGAGAAATGAGGTGGGGTCAAATGAGGAAAACAACTGAGGACAACAAGAAGACTCTTGGCAGCTCTGCCTGGTACGAAAGTCTAAAACAGAAAGCATACCAGGGGACAGATGGACGGGTGGCAGCCATGGGCAAAGTGATGCACCCATAGGCTTTCAAGTGACAACAACTGAACATCATATTTTTACACAGACTCACAAGCTCTTAATGCTCCCTGGGTGAGAAGTATTTCTAAATGCTTTTCTCTGAACTTCTGGTGGTTACTGAGTATCTGTCATATATTTATTCACGTTTCTGAATCATGCCACAGATGAAAATCTATTTGAAATCATGGTATGAATTTCTTCTTTTGTTTTATAACTTAGAAGTCTTCAAGGAAATATAGGTATGGTTATTTTGGAATCTAAATTCAATTTAGAAAAATGAGTGTATATCCTGAGTGTATATATTTTTTTTAGCTACGAGGTTTAGTGCTTTTTTATATATTAAAATTTAATCTTGAAAATTTTATAATGAGATTATCATTAAAATATTGTAATTACTTTCTTTTGAGGAATAACTTAAGGAAATAAATACAACTTTTAGGCATTTCAGAATATATTTTTAAAATGGATTTAAAGAATATATAAATATTTCACTATACTTTAAGATTTTTAGAAGACTTTTATGCAAATTATTTTATATGCTTATAATTCAATGCCAAATATATACAAATTACAGCATGTGAGAATTTCAAAACAGATTGGAATAATCCATAAGAGTGCACAGATTCTGAGAAACAACTTGTTTGAATATATTTGCAAGTTCACATATCTACATTGTTAGCACAAAAACTATTCTAAAAGAATATATTTACAAGTAAGAACAACTATGAAATAAGACCTACAAATATTTAATCTATGTAGAAATTTCAGGAACGTAACTGTAGAATAGCAGACACTTTTTACAGACTAACTGCCAAGTCTAGAAGCCTTTTCTTTCAGTCAACACTTTCCCACCATCGTGAGAACCATTTCTCATTAACAACCAAATTGTTTTCAGATGCTGTGCTATAAGGGGTTTCCTTAGAAACCGTTTGGTAAAAGACTGTGGCTTTCTTCCATAGAAATCTCAGCAGTGAAAAGGCAGATTTTCTGGCATAAATCAAACCCAATTTCTAGGGTTCACTAAACCCTTTCTCCTCAAAATAATGTTTTGTGACTTGATCTTAGCAGTTTATAGCACATGCAGGAGAGCTGCTGTGAGCCAGTTTTAAATGAATTTTATTCTACTTCTTTTGTCATTCAATAGAAATCACTCCCAGGGCTTGTTATACCTTGATGAAGGTTTGACCGCACAACTAATGAATAAAATAGTACATTTTACTATATGGAAAATTCTGATTTTTTTTTCCCCATTAAGTTTGCCCAAGAGAATCAATCTTTGTATTGTTGCTGCTGCTGCTGCTGCTAAGTCACTTCAGTCGTGTCCGACTCTGTGCGACCCCATAGACGGCAGCCCACCAGGCTCCCCCGTCCCTGGGATTCTCCAGGCAAGAACACTGGAGTGGGTTGCCATTACCGTCTCCGCTTTGTATTGTTAGGATAATATTATTTGTTCTGTTCTGATTTCAGAGTTGTTCCTACAGCTATGTGCATGTATGCATGCATGCTCAGTTGCTTCAGTCATGTCTGACTCTTTGTGACCCTATAGGCTGTAGTCCACCAGGGTCCTCTGTCCATGGGATTCTCCAGGCAAGAATATTGAAATGGGTTGCCATGCCCTCCTCCAGGGGATCTTCCTGACACAGGGATCAAACCCACATCTCCTGCAATGGCAGGTGAATTCTTTACCCACTGAGTCACCTGGGAAGCCAATACTTTTTTAAAAAGAAATTGGGCAACAAAGTTTTTTGTACTAAAAATGTAGATATTTCAACTGGCTAGTTCAGTTCAGTTGCTCAGTCAAGTCCAACTCTTTGTGACCCCATGGACTGCCTAAGTATAGACTGATTAATGTTTTAGGAAGTTTCTAGTTGTGTACAAATTCATGAGAAACACTCCATAAATAAGCATATGTATCAATCATGTCTCAAGTGTGGGACTTGGCAGAGTACTTTAAATGGAAACCTAAAATTACTGCTGGGATGGAATTATGCTTTTCCACGTCTCCGTATCTTTCACATACATTGCACTCTTTGCCAACAATGTGCACCTCCCTCCCAAACAAACCTTATTCCTTCTTCATACTCTGTTCAACCATCTCTTCATTCAATCATTCATCTGTTCAATAAACTTTTACTGCTGCTGCTAAGTCACTTCAGTCGTGTCCGACTCTGTGTGATCCCATAGACGGCAGCCCACCAGGCTCCCCCGTCCCTGGGATTCTCCAGGCAAGAACACTGGAGTGGGTTGCCATTTCCTTCTCCAATGCATGACAGTGAAAAGTGAAAGTGAAGTCGCTCAGTTGTGTCCGACTCTTAGCAACCCCATGGACTACAGCCTACGAGACTCCTCTGTCCATGGGATTTTCCAGGCAAGAGTACCGGAGTGGGTTGGCATTGCCTTCTCCGAAACTTTTACTAAGCACCCATTATTTGCTTGATTCTGTACTAGATGCTGGGGGGGAATAAGGCAGACAATGTCCTATCTTCATGAAACTGATGGCTGATTGTAAATTATTGCTCTGTCCCTGACTTCCTCAGACAGAAATAAATACTTCCATCTTGGTGCTACCATTATCAATCTAGCAAGTATCTAACAGCATCTACTAAGTACTAGGCACTTGCCATGTCATAGTACAATTATTTATTTGTGAACCTGCTTCACCTATTTGACTGTGAGCTCTTTAAAGAAAAAGCCTTTATATATCTTTGCATTCCCAACTAGCACAATTCCTGGAATTTAGTGAGTACAAAGTAAATGCTTGCTGAATAAATGATTGAATTAAACTAAAATATTCTAGCTAACAGGCTAGAATGTTATAACAGGCTTTCTTCTGTTTGAAAACTATCCATAATGTATTATAGTTTTACAGAAGTATTGGCCCTGATATACTAAAAAATCAGCCAAACATTGTGAAAGATAAAAATCTAAAAATGGCTGAGCTGTTCTAAGAACTTTGGCAACTAGAGGCCCCACCAAAATACCAAGGAAGTCTTTCTCAAGATTAAATTAATAAGCTTATAGCATGATTCACTTAATTTCAAAAAATAATTCAAAATAAAAATTGGTCTATTAATACTTAATTAAGTAACATAAGTCTTGTGGACATTTGGTTTGAGGATATTTGAATTTAAAATGGATAACTTGCTTCCAAAGGCATCTCACTGGGAATAAATGCCCTAACCCCCTACTATAATCTGTAAAACCCTATAAGATTTGCCACCCTGTCCCATCTCTCTGACCTCCCATCCCCTGCCTCTCTCCCCTTTCTACCAGACTAACCTCCTTGCTATTCCTTGAATATCCAAGCAGTTCCGCTTTGGACCTTAGTACCTGTCCACCCTGCTGGGATCTTTCTTCCTCAGATACTTTCAGGGCAGACTCTCTCTTGCCTTCAGTTCTCTGCTCAAATGTCACCTTTTCAGTGAGCCTTTCCTTGACATTGTATCTCAAACAGCAGGCTCACACCCTCCACTCCCAATCACTCCCTAACTTCCTTGCTGGTGTTGTTTAGTCGCTAAGTCATGAATGACTCTTTTGCAATACAGTGGACTGTAGCCTGCCAGGCTCCTTTGTCCATGGGATTTCCCAGGCAAGAATACTGGAGTGGGTAGCCATTTCCTTCTCCAGGGATCTTTCCAACCCAGGGATCGAACACATCTCCTGCATGGGCAGATGGATTCCTCACCACTAAGCCACCAGGGAAGCCCTTGATGATGTAGTGCTGCTGCTGCTGCTGCTGCTAAGTCACTTCAGTCGTGTCCGACTCTATGCAACCCCATAGACGGCAGCCCACCAGGCTCCCCGTCCCCGGGATTCTCCAGGCAAGAACACTGGAGTGGGTTGCCATTTCCTTCTCCAATGTGTGAAAGTGAAAAGTGAAAGTGAAGTTGCTCAGTCATGTCCAACTCGTAGCGACCCCATGGATTGCAGCCTACCAGGCTCCTCCGTCCATGGGATTTTCTAGGCAAGAGTACTGGAGTGGCTTGCCATTGCCTTCTCCAGATGATGTAGTAATCTATTCTAAAGTGAAAGTGAAAGTTAGTCACACAGTAGTGTCCAGCTCTTTTTGATCCCATGGACTGTAGCATGCCAGGCTCCTCTGTCCTTGGAATTCTCCAGGCAAGAGTACTGAAGTGGGTTGCCATTTCCTTCTCCAGGGGATTTTCCTGACCCTAGAATCTATTCTAAAGGACTAGTGAAATTCATAGGCTATAGGAGCCCCCTGTTGCTCCTCTCACCTCCATCTTCCTTGGGTCTGAAAGTACGTGAAAGGAAACTTTTAGCCTTGAGTTGAATGGATTTTGTCTTTCAAACAGACTAGATATATGGTGATATCTCTTTGCTGTTTGGAGGTTCTAGCAGTTATCCCTGGATACTCCCCTGGTGTTCTCCTTTGTCCTGCATGACCACTGAAAAGAACCAATGAATCATTCCTGAGGGGAGAGGGAGAGAGAGGCCTGAGGCCTTACATCTTGAACCACTCTATAAGGTTAGGGGGAAATTGTGTCAACCTTAACCAAAATGACTATTGAATCTGAAGAATAGAAGATAACATAAAAAGACAATTAAATGTGGCACTAGTTGCTCTTCAAAAGAGAAAAGTGGAATAACTATATTTTTAGTTAAAGTAAGAATAAAAAAGATTTAAGTACAAGGAAGACACCAGAGATAAAGAGATGTATTTCATAATGACAAAGGAGTCAACTGTCCAGGAGGATATAAGAATCTTAATGTGTATATATATCTAAGTGCTTCAAAATATATCAATCCAAAATTAATAGAAATGGAGGAGAAATATACAAATTTAGTTATAGCTAGATATTCGGTTATATCTAATGACTCAAAATACATCAAACTAAAATTAATAGAAATGGACGGGGAAATATGCAAATTCAGTTATAGTTAGATATTCTAGCAAATGAAACAAACAAATAAACAAAACATTAAGTGTGTAGAAAGACCTAAACAACATTATCAATTAACTTGACCTAACTGACATATATAGAACACTCTACCTACAACAGAGGATTATCTAATCTTTTCAAGTGCCAATGGAACATTCATCATGAAAGAACATATTCTGTTCCAGAAAACAAGTCTCAATGAATTTTAAAAGAATGAAATAAAATAGAGTATTTTCCTCTAACTGCAAGCTGATCCATTGATTAAAATAGACATTAATAACAGAGGATATCTGTGGAAAAAAATCTCTAGGTATTTGGAAATTAAAACACCTCTAAAAATTATGGTCGTAGAATAAATCATGATAAAAACTGTATTTTGCACTGAATGAAAATGGAAACATTGCTAAAGTGCTACTTAGAGGGAAATTTATAGCATTAAGTGTTATATTAAAAAAGAGGAAAATACTAAAATCAATGATACAAATGAAGAAATCAAGGAGAGAAGAAAAAATGAAACTCAAACAGAAGAAAGGAAATAAAATAATGGTTTAAATGAAAGAAAGTGAACAAACAAAACAAAATCAATAAAAAAAAATGCTTTGAAAAGATAAACCAATAAACTTCAAATTGGAATAAATTAGAAAAAAAGACATGCATCACCAATATCAGAAAGGAAAAACAGAGATGCAACTACAGACCTTACACACATTTCTGGATTTCTCTATTTCACTATTCCAGTCACTACAGTTCAAGGTTATAGTATTGTTTCAATTTCTTTCTTGCTCACAGCAGTCAATCACTAGGTCTAATCTGCAATGTTTTTCTCATCTGTTCAGTTTTTCCCTGTATAAAAATCACTTGAGTTTTAGATTTTATTACTCCATCAAGAAGGGACCACTCCCCTTTAACTTGCCTTGCTGCTTCTAGACTATTACCCTAAAATCCCTCCATGCATTTAGCTCATTTTATTTACTCAAAGAGTATTATATAGCACCCTCCACGGAGGAGGCAATGGCAACCCACTCCAGTACTCTTGCCTGGAAAATCCTATGGATGGAGGAGCCTGGTGGGCTGCAGTCCATGGGGTCGCTAAGAGTCGGACACAACTGAGTGACTTCACTTTCACTTTTCACTTTACTGCACTGGAGAAGGAAATGGCAACCCACTCCAGTGTTCTTGCCTGGAGAGTCCCAGGGACAGGGGATCCTGGTGGGCTGCTTTCTATGGGGTCACACAGAGTCGGACACGACTGAAGCGACTAAGCAGCAGCACTCTCCATGCATCACATTCAGAAAACTAAGATCATGGCATCTGGTCCCATCACTTCATGGCAAATAGATGGGGAAACAGTGGCTGATTTTATTTTGGGGGCTCCAAAATCTCTGCAGATGGTGACTGCAGCCATGAAATTAAAAGACGCTTACTCCTTGGAAGGAAAGTTATGACCAACCTAGACAGCATATTAAAAAGCAGAGACATTACTTTGTCAACAAACGCCCGTCTAGTCAAGGTTATGGTTTTTCCAGTGGTCATGTATGGATGTGAGAGTTAGACTATAAAGAAAGCTGAGTGCAGAAGAATTGATGCTTTTGAACTGTGGTGTTGGAGAAGACTCTTGAGAGTCCCTTGGACTGCAAGGGGAGCCAACCAGTCCATCCTAAAGGAAATCAGTCCTGGGTGTTCATTGGAAGGACTGATGTTGAAGCTGAAACTCCAATACTTTGGCCACCTGATGTGAAGAACTGACTCATTTGAAAAGACCCTGATGCTGAGAAAGATTGAGGGCAGGAGGAGAAGGGGACGACAGAGGACGAGATGGTTGGATGGCATCACTGACTCAATGGACGTGAGTTTTAGTAGGCTCCAGGAGTTGGTGATGGACAGGGAGGCCTGGCGTGCTGCAGTTCATGGGGTCGCAAAGAGTTGGACACAACTGACTGACTGAACTAAACTGACCTACAAGCATCAAATAATGAGCTCTTCATTGACGATACATGGTTCCTGTGTCAGTCTAGTGAAGGCGACTGACAATTACATAAGTGAGTACAATGCAGATAATAGGTACATTGTGTGTGTGTATGTGTATGTGTGTGCTCAGTTGTGTCTCACTCTTCGTGACATAGACTGTAGCCCACCAGGCTCCTCTGTCCATGAGATTCTCTAGGCAAGAATACTAGAATGGGTTGCCATTTCCTCCACCAGGGGATCTTCCCAACCCAGGAATCTAAACCACGTCTCCTGCATTGCAGGCAGATTCTTTACTGAGCAATTGGAGAAGCCCAAGATATGTATAAACTTTAATAAGATAAACACAGAAGATGTAATGAACCCTTTCTAGAAGAGGAGAACATGTAAGGCTTCAGAAACGTTGCGATGTTTCAGCTGTGTCTTAAATAACAAGTAATTCTCAGGCAAAGAGGATGACGTAGATATACAAGTACATTAAAAGCCTGGTATGATGCTCAAAGAAAGGTGAATAGTGGATATGGTGTGACTAGAGTGTATTTTTTTGGGCACTGTGGCAGAAGAGGAAGACAGGTGGAAAGAGCCAGGTCACAAGAATTTGTATGTTATGATGAAAAGTTCAAACTTTGTTCTATAAGTAATAGGAAACCATTAAAAAAAAGAGTGACAAGATCAAATATGTATTTTAAAAAAAAACAGCTGAAGAATATGGAAACAAATTAGAGCTGGAAAAAGACCAGAAAATGTGAGACAAGTCGGGCACTTTCTACAATGGTCCAAGCAAGAAGATGATATAGGCAGAAGGAATTAAGAAGAATCAGATTCAAAAGATATTTTTTAAATAGCACGGCTTGATAACAAAGTGCTGTGAATTTCATGGGTAAAAGAAGCCAATGATGATGCCCAGCTTGCTGGCTGGGCCAAGTGGAAATATAGTGGAGCCATTAACATAGAAATGAACATAAAAGGAGAGAAAAATCAGGGGAAAAGAGCCTAGTTTTGAATATGAAGAGACAGGTAGTTTGTACAGTCATATGGAGTTATCTAATAGCAGTCAAATATAGATCTTTAAGCACTATCATCCTTCTTAAAATATGCTTTAACTCTGACTCCATGTCTTTGAACTTTCCCATGGCCTCCCACTATGTGCAGGACAGAGTGCACATGTTTATTTTGGTACTGAAACTCCTCCACAATCTGGATCTAGTGCATAAAGTCTTTACTTCCACTGCTTCCATATTGCCTGTTTTGTGTGTGTGTGTGTGTGTCTGTGTGTGTTAGTTGCTCAGTCATGGCCATCTCTTTGCAAATCCAAGGACTGTAGTCCACCAGGCTCCTCTATCCATACAATTCTCTGGGCAAGAATACTGGAGTGGGTAGCCATTTCCTTCTCCAGCAGTTCTTCCCACTCAGGGATTGAACCCAGGTCTCATGCATTGCAGGTGGGTTCTTTGCTGTCTGAGCCACCAGGGAAGCCCATTGTCTGTCACAGTCATTCTCAAACTATGGTACTTGGACCAGCAGCAGCAGCCTCCAGAAACTCTTTAGAAATGAAATTTCACAGGCATCACCCGAGATCTATAAACTCAGGAGTTGGAAAAAGAACTACTGATATATAAAAACTCTACAATCCAACAGAAATGGACTACTTGCCATTTACTCAAGATGCTCCTCTCTTGTCTCTGACTCATGCCATAGTCATTAAAAGACTTGCATCAGGAGAGTAAGTGTCCACAGTCAACAGACTATTATTGTCTGATGATCTACATCACTAACTTTGCTAAAAGGCACCAATTTCCTCATTTATATAATCATTTAGTAATCTGAAAAGGATTGCATTTAAGTATCATTAGGTCAAGAATAGTTTTCTGAAAAACTAAGTTAGTAGAACCTACATGATACCATATACAAACAAGTCGTAGGCATAAAACAGATCTTCATTTGGATAAACGTGTACCCAGTCAAAGAGATGACAGAACAAAAGATTCCTCTAGTGTCTGTGAAAGCAGCTGACAGCATAAGCAGCTCATTTTGGTTAGAAAATGTAAGAGTGACTTACCTCTAGCACATATTTAGAGCAAATGCCTGAAATGGTGCCAGCCTAAGCATAGATCAAAGGGCTTCTTTTTCTCTCTCTCTTCTTAGTCTCATTGGAATTTGAAAATGAAAACTTTTCTTCTCACTGGGTTGTTTTAAAAAGAGTAAGATGGTTTATGAGTCTCAAAAACGGCCCTTTCCAGAAACTGGGAGCAGAGCAAGTGCACTGACTCACAGCAGACCATCACCAGTCACCGTCACCCAGTACCGTCACCTACTAGGTGGGTATTCTTAGATTATCTAACATCTGAATGTCTATTTCCTCATCTTTAAACTGGTGATTTTCTCAACATAGGAGTATCTCAATGTGTAACACAGATACTAACAAACATAAAGGGAGAAATTTACCGTAACACAATAATGGTGGGAGACTAACATCCCACTTGCACCAGTGGGCAGATCATCTAGACAGAAAATTAATAAAGAAACACAGGCCTTAAATGACATTTTAGACAAGTTGGAGTTAATTGATATTTATAGAGCATTCCACCCAAAAGCAGCAGACTACACATTCTTCTTAAGAGTACACAGAACGTTCTCCAGGATTCACCACATGCTGGGCCACAAGGTGAGCCTTGGTAAATTAAAGAAAATTGAAATTATATCAAGTATCTTCTGTAATCACAGTGCTATGCAATTAGAAATAAACTACAAGAAAAAAATTCCAAAAACACAAACATATGGCGGCTAAACAACATGCAACTCAACAATCATTGGATCACTGAAGAAATCAAAGAGGAAATAAAATGGTGATTTTTGGGAATTCAATGTGTGGTTTCAGTCCAACAGAGTGACATAGGAGACTCTTGGACTCACCTCCTCCAATGGATACACCAAATCTACAGCCACCAATAGAGCAGTTCTCTCTTAGAAATCTACTAAATTCAGAAATCTACCGAATGACTGCTACATACTGGGCAAATGAGAAAATACTCACATAAAAACGGGTAACAGAGACTGAGAAACACCCTTGCACAAACTGCACCCCTGACACAGTGACATACAGCTGGAAGGATCTCATAACTCCCAGCTCATCCCTGAAAAATTAAGGGTTTGGGCCCAACATCTAGTGCTCGAAATTTTAAGATTTTCACTTGAGGAAAGTGTCCCCCAGAAAATATTGCTCTGAAAGCTAATTAAGCTGATGTCCATGAGACCCAAATGGCCATAGTAAAGAAATAGTTCTTATCTTACTTTATTTCCCATTCAGTTCAGTTGCTCAGTTGTGTCCGACTCTTTGCAACTCCATGTAACTGCAGCATGCCAGGCCTCCCTGTCCGTCACCAACTCCCGGAGTCCACCCAAACCCATGTCCATCGAGTTGGTGATGCCATCCAACCATCTCATCTGTTGTCCCCTTCTCCTCCTGCCCTCAAACTTTCCCAGCATCAGGGTCTTTTCAAATGAGTTAGCTCTTCACATCAGGTGGCCAAAGTATTGGAGTTTCAGCTTCAACATCATTTCTTCCAAAGAACAACCAGGACTGATCTCCTTTAGTTGGACTGTATATATTGTGAAATGATTACCACAATAAGTTTCAGTTCAGTTCAGTCGCTCAGTCGTGTCCGACTCTTTGCGACCCCATGAATCACAGCACACCAGGCCTCCCTGTCCATCACCAACTCCCGGAGGTCACTCAAACTCATGTCCATCGAGTCGGTGATGCCATCCAGCCATCTCATTCTCTGTCGTCCTCTTCTCCTCCCGTCCCCAATCCTTCCCAGCATCAGAGTCTTTTCCAGTGAGTCAACTCGTCGCATGAGGTGGCCAAAGTATTGGAGTTTCAGCTTTAGCATCAGTCCTTCCAATAAGTTTAGTGAATATCAATCACCATCAGTTCAGTTCAGTTCAGTTCAGTCGCTCAGTCGTGTCCGACTCTCCGCGACCCCATGAATCACAGCACGCCAGGCCTCCCTGTCCATCACCAACTCCCGGAGTACACTCAAACCCATGTCCACAGAGTCGGTGATGCCATCCAGCCATCTCATTCTCCGTCGTCCCCTTCTCCTCCCGCCCTCAACCTTCCCCAGCATCAGAGTCTTTTCCAGTGAGTCAACTCGTCTCATGAGGTGGCCAAAGTATTGGAGTTTCAGCTTTAGCATCAGTCCCTCCAATGAACATCCAGGATTGATCTCCTTTAGAATGGACTGGTTGGATCTCCTTGCAGTATAAGGGACTCTCAAGAGTCTTCTCCAACACCACAGTTCAAAAGCATCGATTCTTCGGCGATCAGCTTTCTTCACAGTCCAACTCTCACATCCATACATGACCACGGGAAAAACCATTGCCTTGACTAGACGGACCTTGGTCGGCAAAGTAATGTCTCTGCTTTTTAATATACTATCAAGGTTGGTCATAACTTTCCTTCCAAGGAGCAAGCGTCTTTTAATTTCATGGCTGCAATCAGCATCTGCAGTGATTTTGGAGCCCAAAAAAACAAAGTCTGATACTGTTTCCACTGTTTTTCCATCTATTTCCCATGAAGTGATGGGACCAGATGCCATGATCTTTGTTTTCTGAATGTTGAGCTTCAAGCCAACCTTTTCACTCTCCTCTTTCACTTTCATCAAGAGGCTTTTGAGTTCCTCTTCACTTTCTGCCATAAGGGTAGTGTCATCTGCATATCTGAGGTTATTGATATTTCTCCCAGCAATCTTGATTCCAGCTTGTGCTTCTTCCAGCCCAGCGTTCCTCATGATGTACTCTGCATATAAGTTAAATAAGCAAGGTGACAATATACAACCTTGACGCACTCCTTTTCCTATTTGGAACCAGTCTGTTGTTCCATGTACAGTTCTGACTGTTGCTTCCTGACCTGCATACAGGTTTCTCAAAAGGCAGGTCAGGTGGTCTGGGATTCCCATCTCTTTAAGAATGTTCCACAGTTTATTGTGATCCACACAGTCAAAGGCTTTGGCATAGTCAATGAATCAATCACCATACTATAATTTTTTCTGTGATAACTTTAAATATTTACTCTTAGAATTTTGGTTTTGTTTTTTTTTTTTTGAATGGGAAAGCACCAAACCAGGGTGTGCTTGTGCTATGCTTAGTCACTCAGTAGTGTCTGACTCTTTGTGACCACAAGGATTGTTGTCTGCCAGGCTTTCTTAACAAGTTTCAAATATAAAATATTGTTAAATACACTCATCACGCTGTACACACCATCCCTGCTGCTGCTGCTGCTAAGTCACTTCAGTCGTGTCCGACTCTGTGCGACCCCATAGACGGCAGCCCACCAGACTCCACCGTCTCTGGGATTCTCCAGGCAAGAACACTGGAGTGGGTTGCCATTTCCTTCTCCAGTGCAGTAAAGTGAAAAGTGAAAGTGAAGTCACTCAGTCGTGTCCGACTCTTAACGACCCCATGGACTGCAGCCTACCAGGCTCCTCCGTCCATGGGATTTTCCAGGCAAGAGTACTGGAGTGGGTTGCCATTGCCTTCTCCACACACCATCCCTAGAGCTTATTTATCTTTTACTGGATGTAAAAGATAAATTTGACCACATTTTGACCACCTTTAAACATTGCACCGACTTCCCACTCCCCACCTCTGGCAACCACTAACACTACCAGTCTGTTCTTGGTAGTTCTTTTATTCTTTCGAAAATAGATTCCACATATAAATGAGATCATACATTATTTGTCTTTCTTCATCTGATTTATTTCACTTAGCACAATGCCCTCAAGATCTATGTATGTTGTTACAAATGGCAGGATTTCTTTTTTTATAGATGAATAATATTCCAGGATGTATATATGCCATATTTTCTTTATCAGTTCATCTCTCAGCGGACACTTAGGTCATTTCTATGTCTGGGCTATTGTAAATAATGCTGCAATGGACACTGTAGTTGTTTAGTTGCTAAATTGTGTCTGACTCCTTATGACCCCATGGACTATATCCTACCATGGGATTTCCCAAGCAAGAATAATGGAATGGGTTGCCATTTTCTTCTCCAGGGGATCTTCCTGACCTAGGGATCAAACCCAGGTGTTCTGCTTTGGCAAGCAAATTCTTTACTGCTGATCCACCATAGGGATGCATATATTGTTCTAAGTTAGTAATTTCTTTTTCTTCAGATAAAAACAGAAGTAGAATTGCTGGATGATATGATAGTTCTATTAAAAAATATTTTTGAGGAACTTCCATATTGCTTTCCATAGTGACTGCACCAATTTACATTCCTACCAATCACACAAAAGGTATCCATTTCTCCATGTCCTTGACACTTGTATTTCTTGTCTTTTGGATGGCAGCCATTCTAACAGGTGTGAGGTGATATCTGGCTATAACTTTAACTTGTATTTGCCTGATGATTAGTGATGCTGATCATCTTTTCATGTGTCTGTTAGTTATCTGTATGTCTTTGCAAAAATATCTATGCAGGTCTTCTGGCCAATTTTTAATCATTTTTTTTCTTTTTTTTTTTTGGTTTTTGGATGTTGAGTTGTATGAGTTCTTTGTATGTTTTGGATATTAACCTCTTATGGATATACCACTTACAAATATCTTCTCCCATTCAACAGGTTGCCTTTTCATTTTTTTGATAGCTTCCTTTGTTGTGAATAAGCTTTTTAGTGATCTTGTCCCATTTGTTTATTTTTGCTTTTATTGCTTTGTTTTTAATGTCAAATCCAACAAATAATTGCTAAGACCACTGTCATGGAGTCGGACTCTCTATTCTTTTCCTTTCGAGTATATGCCCACTTTTGCGCCAACACCACACTGTTCTGATTACTTTAGCTCTGTAATATAGTATAGAATCAGGAAGCATGATGTCTCCAATTTTATTCTTTTCTATCAAGATTGCTTCAGCTATTCAGTCTCTTTTGCAGTTCTGTATACATTTTTGGATCATTTTTTCTCTTTCTCTGAAAAATGCCTCTTCCAAAAAAAAAAAACCACAATTGGGCTGCTATGGTACTTTTATTACTCTAAATGTCAATGTTTATGAGCCTTAATATTATAAAATATAAACCATGTATTATTACTAATAAATTTCTCAAGAAACTTATTCCATTCCGTTAGACTTTTATTTAAATCTGTTATTTAATAAAGCCCAAGAGTGTAAAACAGTATAAAAATATCCTCTGTAATTGGAAATAGTTTTATTAAATTTTCATCATTTAAAAAAGTTGAGTAAATTTGTAAAATAAAAGCTAGAAGTTTTTATAAATAAATGTATAATTTTAATACATTTAGTCTCCATACATGTTTATTTTTTGATCAGTTTGCATAAAAGAATAAAACTAAATCAGAATCCACAAAGATATTTCATTATAAGGAAACTTTACTTATTTAAGCTCTCCTCTATCTCAGGGAGATTCCCTCAAAAGTGATATTATATTGAATCTAACCACAAAAAGAAGAACCTGAAATGGCACTTTAACACCATCAAAGTTTTGAACTACATATGACATCATAAACATACACATCGTGCTACTGGCTAGGATCCAACCACGTATGTACTTTTACTAAAAGAATCACTTTGAAATATACTTACTCTTAATATAGTAGGAAATTATAGGTTCTAACCCTGATGTGCTTGAAAACATATCTCTGTAAGAAAACTATAAAACAAGGTAAGTCAAACATGTTTATGTTGGTTACATTCAATTTTAATTACAGGTGATTCTTTTAGGATTTGCTTTGAAAAAATAAAAGGAATCTTTTTGAGAAATATATTACCGATATCTACAATGTGAAAATAGCCAAAACAGTGTTAAAACAGTACATACTATTTGTGTGATTAATAACAATCATTTGTTTCATAAGCTGTTACTGGAACTGCAAAATAGTCTGTCCTCTTATCTCAGAGAAACAGTTGTCCTGTCTCCTTTCCAGCTAACCTCCCACCCCTGTACTTGATAACCTTCCCTTCTGTCACCCCCACTTACGCCTAAAAACTATTCTTAAGTTTTATAGCTACATCTGTTTCTGTGTCTATATCTCTATTTCTGATTCTATCTCTATATAATTTATCACCATGTCTCTTCCTCAATGTAGATCTTGCCTCAAACTACAATCCTATTTTTCTTTTAGCAAGAAATTTCCAGGGGGAAAAAAGTCATTTCCACTTTAAGCACTCACTAACCTAGTTCTGAGTGCCTTGCAGTATAGCCTGCTACTTTGCCATTTCTCTGAAGTAAGCAGAGCTCTTTGAAGTAATCAGAGCTCTTTGTACTTGGATTGTGTCCCCCTCCCCATATTTTGTGCCCACCCAGAACCTGTGAATGTGACCTTATTTGGAAATAGGGTGGGTCTTTGCAGATATAATTAAGTGAAGATTAGAACATACTAGATTAGAGTAGGTCTTAAATCCAAAGACTGAAGTTCTAATAAGAAGAGGGGAATTTCAACATAGAGACACAGACACTTGGCGGGAAAGCAGCTATGTGACAAAGGAATCAGAAATTATAACGAAGCAGTGGTAAGCCAGCAACATGCAGGACTGCCAGTAATCAGCAGAAACTAGAAGAAGCAATGAAGAATTTGTCCCTAAAGGCTTTGGAGGTAGCAGGGCCCTGCTGACACCTTGATTTCAGGCTTCTGTCTTCCAAAACTATGATCGAATAAATTTCAATTGTGTTAAGCCACCCAGTTTGTAGGAAGCTTAATCACAAAATCTGATAGTCTCTTTATTCCTCATTTTCCTCAACTAAAGGAAGAATTAATTGCACCTTTCATAGTAAAATTCCTTCATTGGATCTGAACACTCCACTAACATCTTCCTGAGCTCTTTTCCCTTTTTTTTCACCTTACCATGGGCTTGCTTTACTATGAGTTTACTTCAAAATTCTTTGCCCTTCTTTTCATTCTTTCTCCCATAAAACCACTCCTACTTTTCATTCTTTCTCCCATAAAACAACTCCTGCTTCTATGTGCTGCTGCTGCTGTTACATTGCTTCAGTCGTGTCCGACTCTGTGCGACCCCATAGACGGCAGCCAACCAGGTTCCTCTGTCCCTGGGATTCTCCAGGCAAAAATACTGGGTGGGTTGCTTCTATGTGGGTAACTTCCAAACCTAAATTTTCAACTCTTGCCTAACTTTTGAGCTTTAAATTTTACATTTTCAACAAAAATAGCTTTAAAATTCTGTATTTTATCTTATATTTTTATAGGCACTTTTTTTTTTTTTTTTTCTTTTTTAAGTAAAAGCCAAGGCTTCGCTGGTGGCTGAGTGGTAAAAAAAAAAAAAAAAACCTGCCTGCAATGCAGAAGCCACAGGAGACTCAGTTTTGATCCCTGGGTCAGGAAGATCCCCTGGAGTAGGGCATGGCAACCCACTCCAGTATTCTTGCCTGGAGAATCCCACTGGACAAAGGAGCCTGGCGGGCTACAGTCCACAGAGTTATAAAGAGTTGGATATGACTGAAGCGACTTAGCACATGCACACACACACACACACATGGCCACTTACATGTGCCAAGCACTTCACATAGATTCAGTTCAGTTCAGTTGTTCAGTCATGTACAACTCTTTGCAATCCCATGGACTGCAGCACCCCAGGCCTACCCGTCCGTCCATCACCAACTCCCAGAGTTTACTCAAACTCATGTCCATTGAGTCCATGATGTCATCCAACTATCTCATCCTCTGTTGTCCCCTTCTCCTCCCACCCTCAATCTTTCCCAGCATCAGGTTCAACTTGCTAATAGCCACAACAACCTTATGAGACCACTACTATTATTGCATCCAAATTTAATGATGAGAAAGCTGTGAAAGACCCTGAGTGGTTACATAATTTGTCTGAAGTCCCTCAGCTAGTATGTGGTGGAGCTGGGACATAAATTCACACACTTTTACTCAGCACCATGAATCTTATGCATTTAGGCAACCTCGACCTCTTTGAGAATTTGATGAAAATTATGGTCATTTGCCACAGAAAAAATATGCAAAAAGTTTCTTATAAAATTTTAGTGAATTTATGCATCCCTTAGAAGTCCACTTGTGGATCCCAAGTTAAGAACACCTGTATTGGAAAGAACGTAATCCCTACAACACCAGTAATAAAAAAAAAAAAAAACTGGATTCAATACTCTAATTTGATTCATTAATTTGATTCTCTGGGAAAATACAATTTCTGCTATAGGCACAAATAAGTAGATCTTTTTTTGTAAAGAAAATGGTGCACATCATGCTCATTCATTCAACACGAATGTAATAAATGACACCTAGTCTAGAAGGGAAGACAAAGCATGTAAACAAGTAATTACAAGATCGTGCAATAGTTATGACAGGAACGATAACCTTTGTGGATCTGTGGATAATGATATAGAAGGGAAAAACAATGGTGAACAAGACCGAGTGAAAAAAAAATCATGATAACTAGGAAAAAATACACATGTAAGAGGTGATTAGAGATTCTAACCTTAGACAGTAGAAGAAATAATAAGTGAATTCAAGGGTTGCCAAGGAGGAAAAAAATTATCCAAGTTTAGGGGCTGATGAGAAAAAGGGCAATCAAGAACAATTCTGAGATTACTAAATAAGATGATTAGGTGTAGAGGTGGTGTTAAATTGAGATATGGAAAAAGGAGAGAAGGGAATTGCAATGGAGTGAAAAAAAAATTCTATTTGAACATCCTTGGTTCAGATGGGACTGAGGCAACAATGTAGAGATGCTTACTATATGGCAGTATAAACAGGAGTTCAGATAAGAGCCTGAGATAAATATTCTGGAGTCAAAGACGTATTATGGACATAGCTGAAGAAGCGAAATGGATGAATCACATGGAACATGACAAACAAAATGACAAAATGATCTTTAATCAGTCAGAGTCCTCCAGAAACACAGAATATAGGAGATGTGTGTGTGTGTGTGTGTGTATCCATATTTTAAAGATTTATATCAAGGCCTGGCTCATGTGATTGTTGTGGTTGGCATCCTGAAGTCTGAAAGACAGGCAAGTCAGAAATATTTAGGGTGGGCAGATCAGCAGGCTGGAAACTCAGAAATTCAGGGAGACTATAAACTCAGATGCTACAAGCTTAAGGCAGAATTTCTTTTTTTTTTTTTTTTCTGCTGGAAACCTCAGTTTTTGCTCTTAAGGCTTTCTAATTAACTAGATGAAGCCCAACCACTTTATCTCCTTAAAGTCAACTGATTACAGATGCTAACTACATCTATAAAACACATTGATAGCAGCATCTAGATTAGTGTTTGATTAAATAACGGTATACTGTAGCCTAGCCAAGATTACATAAAACTAACCAGCACAGAAGGGAAGACTGTACCCAACAATCAATGGGAAAATATAGGACTGTAAGTACCAACAAGCAATCAGAAAAGTAGAAGGGATCACAGAAACCAAAAAGGAAGCAATCGTCAAGAAGATGAACAAACATATCAAGCACTAGGAGGGGTCATATGCTGAAACCTGTTCCCAGAACTTGACATTTAGTAGTTCATTGTGACCCCAGTAAGATCTGTTTCGGTGGAATTTAGGGAAGGGTGTAAGACTGCAGGGGATTACAAACCGAAAGGGATCTGAGGAAGTAAAAGCCTGATCGCAGTATATTAGTAGAAAAAATAATTGAAATGTTCCAAAAAAATTTTTTCCCTTCCTTCAACGGGGGCCTCCCCACTACCAAATTACTTGGGTCTTCCCGGAAGTGAAAGCCACTCCGAGGGGCCACCTGGCAACAGGTGCAGACACGGCTGTTTAGACACCGGGCATTATGGAAATTAACTTTAATGTCACAGATGACAAATCAGATATTTCATTGGAAATCCTGGTATTACTTTTAGGAGTTATAAATAAATCAAATTCCTAGAAAAAAATTTAATTTTTTTGTACAAAGAAATACAATTGTATTTATTACTACATATTACTTAAAAAATAATTGATAACCAACCTCAGAACTTTTCTGGTATCAAAAAAGACTCAGTCTGTTACATGTGCAGTTTTGTTCAGGGGCCATACTTTTTTGTTGTTGTTCAGAGGCCATACAAAGTTTGGTTGACTAAAGTATACTTAATAAAGAGGGTATTTATAAGAACTGGGCACACAGAATTTTTCATTATGATAGCTAAACAGAACTTACATTAGTTGTTTATCAAGATAAGTTCTAGTTTGTTCTATGAAGCAAGTATTACTTAGAATGAAAATGTCAGCTAAAATGGAATTTCACAATTGTTAGAAATGTCTGGTGTATTTACTTGATAAAATAATAATTTTAGGTGTGTTTCTTAACTAAAATCATAAATTCAAATTATTTGGGCCTCCCCAAGACTAAAACTACTCTCAGAAGGGCTTCTCCCAGCATTCAGGAGAAAGACCCTTGGACTTGTAAGTTAAAGCCAAAATTTGGCAAAATACTTATTTTTTAACATTGATATTGCAACAGAGGACCTACACTTAATTTATAAGCTAATTATAACATATATGGTTTTATTGTGGATGATTTTAATTCAATAAATATTTCTACTGGCCCCAAATATACAAACACTGTCATAAATAAGCTGTCCCTTATTCCTATTTCCCATTTAAAAGTAAAAGATACAAGATTAAATGAAATAAAACTACTTTAAAAAAGGAAGAGAAAGATTTTTTTTTTAAAGGCAACAAGAAAGAACACTATCTAGGAGCACAGCTCAAGGCAGGGCAAATGCCCCTGTAATAAAGAACAACATGTCACTTATCAAGTGGGAAGTTGGAGGGATAATACAGGAAGAGTTTGTAAATCACAGACAAAAGTTTCTGAAGTTTTCACCAGCAGAGAAACTAAGACTTGGCCTTTGAAGGACTTATATGTGAATTGTTATTCCCGTTCCCCAGTGCTTATTCCCGCTTGCCGGTGCCCTGGTAGGCAGCATCAAGTGTCCTTCCTCCATCCATCGTTGTCATCAGCACCGGCTGCAGACCCCGGGCTCTGAAAGGTCACTCTTCATTTTTTTTTTCTTTTTGGCTGCGGCACGTGGCTTCTGGGATCTTAGTTCCCCAATCAGGGATCAAATCCCAGGGCCCATAGCAGTGAAACCCCCTAGTCCTAACCACTGCACCCCCAGGGAATTCCCTGAAAGTTCACTCTTAACCTCAGACTTTTAATTATTATAAGTTCCTCTATGTTAAACAGATGGGTTTACATGAAAGCTTTTAGTTTAGTTTTTTTTTTTTTTACCAAGCAGAATTGATTATTGTTGAGCCTTTTCTCCCCATAGTGACTCAAAAGTTACAGAATATGTACCGTGCAGAATACTGTGCTAAATACAGCAAAAAGAGGTGACATGATCAGCAAAGTGAAAAAATATATATATATAATCCCCTTCCTTAAGAAGATTATTAATTTGTTTTGTTTCTTTGCTTGAATTCAGTCAGGTCTAAAATGTGCTGGCATTGGAGATAAAGAGAAAAACTAAGAGATTAATCAAATCCTCTGGTTTTCAAGGATTCACAGCTAACTCAACACCTGTTTATTGATCTGACTAGGAATAGAATACAGTAAGGTAGATTAAAGCTGAAGGACCACAGACAGATTGCATAACATTGTGGTTAAAATCTTTGGGCCTAATGGAGTCAAGGTTCAATTTCAGACCTAAACAATCTCTTTTTAGTTTCCTCATTTATAAGACAAGGACTATCACATGAATCTCATAAGGCTGTTGTGCCAATTAAATGAGAAAACTGATTTCAAATCAACTAGCATGGTACCTCGGAGAAGGCAATGGCAAGCCACTCCAGTACTATCGCCTAGAAAATCCCATGGATGGAGGAGCCTGGTAGGCTGCAGTCCGTGGGGTCGCTAAGGGTCGGACACAACTGAGCAACTTCACTTTCACTTTTCACTTTCACACATTGGAGAAGGAAATGGCAACCCACTCCAGTGTTCTTGCCTGGAGAATCCCAGGGACGGGGGAGCCTGGTGGGCTTCCCTCTATGGGATCACACAGAGTCGGACACGACTGAAGTGACTTAGCAACAGTAGCAGCAGCAGCATGGTACCTAGCCTATGACAGAATATTTTTAAAAGTTACTGATTATTATTAAGCATCTCAATTTCTCATTTAGTAGATGAAAGTGCTGGAACTCCAAAAGAATATCTAAGGCAAGTGAACAGACAAGTTAGGTCTAATGCTAAAGCTAGTGATCAGACAAGTTAGGGCTAAAATCCAGAATTATTTCACAGAGGGGACCAAGTTTCACTCTGAGAAGGAAGCATTTCCAGAAATTCTACTAAGCCTTATTTTGTAATAGTAATGTAAAAGCATTCAAAATTTTTAATCAAATAATTCTACTGTTACTAAAATAAGGCACTGTTTTCTTTACTGTCTTTTCAGGACCTGCACAAATATCAATTATTTCCTTCAATGCCAGGAACTAACATTATTCTTTCCTATATTTTCACTAGAATATAGCTTTTTTTTAAAGCTAAACACACCTCTTTCAGTATACTTATGCCTTTGAGTTCTTTTTTTTCTCCTCTACTATTCTTTACAATATAGGGACACAGTCCTTTGCCCTGCTTTTGAAGAATGTACTGCACTAACTTTCATTCATTCTTCTTTTTGGTGCTTCTCTATTGTTAATATTGATCAATTGCATTGGTAGAAATGCACCTGAACTACTGATCAGTCTGTGATTTACATAGTACCCAAAGGACACAGACGAACTGTAGAGACTACTTGGGCGCCTGGGTCAGGGAGTGGAAGAGACATCTGAAGCAGTAGCCAAGAAGTCAAGATGCTTAGGCCTCATTGGAATGATAAATCCACTGGACCCTACTGTATTTCAGCCTGCAAATCTTAACTGTGCTGCTTTTTCCATCCTTTCCTTTCTGAAATCTGGAACAGTGGGCAAAATGAAAAGAGTTTAAGTTCCGGAGTTAGTTGAACTAAGCTCAAATCTGGGTTCCAAGACTTACTAGTTTTGTATCTTTTAGCTATGCAGTCTTCCCAAACATACTTATCTGTGAAATGGACTTTAGATTTCTTTACCAGGATTATAGTAAAGGTACCTGAAATAATGAACAAAACATCTAACTTGTAGCAAGATTTTAGCAAGACTCCTTCTGCAATCCTGATTTTGATTTGAAGTCTGATACTGATATGTATTCTTTGTTTTTTATAACTTTGTTTTTTATAACATTTAAAGATCATGGCATCTGGTCCCATCACTTCATGGGAAATAGATGGGGAAACAGTGGAAACAGTGTCAGACTTTATTATTTTGGGCTCCAAAATCACTGTGGATGCTGATTGCAGCCATGAAATTAAAAGACACTTACTCCTTGGAAGGAAAGTTATGACCAACCTAGATAGCATATTCAAAAGCAGAGACATTACTTTGCCAACCAAGGTCCGCCTAGTCAAGGCTATGGATTTTCCCGTGGTCATGTATGGATGTGAGAGTTGGACTGTGAATAAAGCTGATTGCCGAAGAATTGATGCTTTTGAACTGTGGTGCTGGAGAAGACTCTTGAGAGTCCCTTGGACTGCAAGGAGATCCAACCAGTCCATTCTGGAGGAGATCAATCCTGGGTGTTCATTGGAAGGACTGATGCTAAAGCTGAAACTCCAATACTTTGGCCACCTCATGTGACGAGTTGACTCACTGGAAAAGAGTCTGATGCTGGGAGGGATTGGGAGTGGGAGGAGAAGGGGACGACAGAGAATGAGATGGCTGGATGGCATCACTGACTCGATGGACATGAGTTTGAGTGAACTCCAGGAGTTGGTGATGGACAGGGAGGCCTGGCATGCTGTGATTCATGGGGTCACAAAGAGTCAGACATGACTGAGCGACTGAACTGAACTCAAGTGAACTGAAAGATAGGCTTTTAATTTACCATGAAGGCACAGACATGTGGCTTTCCATTTGGAAAAGAAATGATTTTAGATTTTATCAAATATTACAAAATAAAATGTCATTTTGAAAAATATTGTATTATGTTCAATAGTTTACAGAGGTACTAGTAAGTAGTGTTAAGCGAGATTTGCTTGGATTGGCTTCAGAAATGTTTTCACTGCAAGTTATATGTGTGCTTATATTTTGTTTTTTTCTAGTATATTTATATACAGTGAAACACACAATCTTAAGTGTAAAATTAGATCTTGAGAAATGTATAAATTCATGTAACCAACAACCGGTTAATATATCACCTCAGAAAGTTCTACAGAGCAACTTTCTAGGCGAGTGCCACTCCCCATAGGCACCATGGATGAGTTTTGCCCAGTTTTTAGTTTCACTTAAACTAGAGTAATATGTATTCTTTTATGTCTAACTTCTTTTGATCAATATGGTCCTGATATTCACCCATCTTGCTGTGTGATCAGTAGTTCATTTTTAGTTGCATATAGTATTGTATTCCATTGTATGACTGTATCACAATTTTTAAAAATCCTTTTGACTTCTGATGGACATTTGGGTTGTTTCCAATTTGTTGCAGATACAAATAAAACTGCTACAAAAACTTGTACAAGTCTTTTTGTGATCATTTGTATTCATTTCCCTTGGATAAATACTGGGAGTTAAGTGGGTTATGTCATAGAATAGTTGCATGCTTAATTGAAAAACAGGTCTCCAAAGTTCTTTTATCATTTTACATTCTACTAGAGAATTACAGTGTTCCACATCCTTGCAAATATTTCTTGGTGTTAGTTTTTAATGTTTTAGCCATTCTAATGGGTGTAAAGTGTTTCATTGTTAATATTAATATGCATTTCCCTAATAACTAATTATGCTGAGTACTTTTTCCAATGCATACCAGCTATCAATAAATCTTCTCTGATGAAGTGTCATTCAGATCATTTTTAAAAACTAGATAATCTTATCTTTGAATGTTAGTGTGTAATAAGAAAATATATAAATATTGGTGCCTGCCCCTAGTTCTTGACACAGAACTCCTAAAATCCTTGTAAATAGGGATGCTAGGAGAATTTTTTTCTAATAGTCTTTGACCAGAGTTCCTGATGCAGAGATGCTAAGAACTTGGTAATTTCCTGAGTGATAGGAGTGTCTTTGTTCTAACAAGGTGACTCTTGATGGCTTCCAGATGGGACTGGTCACCAAAGATTGTCATAATCTTGGAACCTTCAGTTTCTCTTCACTCCCTCCTCTTGAATGTAATCATCAATCATGCCTATATAGAGCCTCTGTAAATATCCAAATGGAGATTTGGAGAGGCTCTGAAAATGTAATTAATAATTAATCATTCCTTTAAGTTGACGCCTCCATAAAAACCCCAACATTATAAGCTTCAGAGTTTCTGAGTAAGTGAACACATCTCTGTGCCGTGAGGGTGGCTCACCCCAGTTCCACAGGGACAGAAGCTCCTGTGCTTGGGACACTGCCAGGCGATGCTCTATGCATCACTTCACCTGGCTGTTCATGTGTATCCTTTAACGTATCCTTTATCGTACAAGAAGCTGGTAAACATGTGTTTCCTGAGTCCCGTAGTTGTTCTAGCAGATGATCCAATGCAAGGAGGGGGTCATGGGAACATCTGATTTGCAGCCGAGCCAAACAGAAGTTGTGGGAAATGCTGTGATACTGGGCTTTATAGTAAGAAATACATTAATTGATCTCTGCCCGTTGTTCCTGGCACATAGCTTGTAAAACCTTGCAATCCCTTTATAAGACCTGTAGAGGCATCTTTTGCCATATTTGGCCTCTGACATTGATTCCTGAAATAGCTCCAGAGCCATAAAGGTGAAAGGAGTGTCTAGTTATTCACAAGCCCCTTTCAACTATACCTGAATTTATGTTAATGAGATGACTTTTGGAAATCTTCTAAGGATCGGGGCTAATTGTCAGGGAAACTAACCATGATTAAGCAATTGGAATTTTCAGTCCTACCACCTGAGCGCTGAAGGGAGAAGGGCTTGTGGTTGGATCAGTCACCAATGGTCAATGATTTAATTAATCATGCCTCTTTAATGGAGCTCTGCTGCTGCTGCTTAGTCACTTCAGTAGTGTCCAACTCTGTGTAACTCCACAGACTGTTATCCACCAGGCTCCTGTGTCCATGGGATTCTCCAGGCAAGAATACTGTAGTGGGTTGCCATGCATTCTTCCAGGGGATCTTCCTGACCCAGGGATCGAACCCAGGTCTCCTGCATTGCAGGCAGATTCTTTACCGCTGGGCCACCAGGGAAGCCCAGGGGAGCATCCACAGAAACTCAAAAGGAGGGGACTTGGAGAACCTCTGGGTTTGTGAACAAGTGACAATGGTGGGAGAATAGTGAGCTGAGAACATGGAAGCTCAGTACCCTTTCCACGTGTCTTGCCCTCTCCATCTCTTCCATCTGGCTGTTACTGAGTTATATCTTTTTGTAATAAACCAGTGATCTGGTAGTTCTATGAGCTATTCTAGCAAATTGATCAAGCCCAAAGAGAAGGTGGTGATACTCTCCAACCTATAGTCACTTGGTCAGCAGCACATGTAACACTGAACTTATGACTGGCATCTGAAGTGGGGGCAGTCTTGTGGGACTGAGCTCTTAACCTATGGGATCTTACACTATCTCCAGGTAGATAACGCCAGAACTGAGTTAAATTTGTGGGACCAAGTAAGAGAAATAGAGAATTGTTTGGTGCTGGAAAAAAACACAAGTTATACCTGGGGATCTACTACTTGTGATTGGCATCTGAAGTTGGGGGCAGTCTTGTGAGACTGAGCCCTTAACCTGTGGAGTGTGTACTAACTCCGGTTAGTTTCAGAATTGAATTAAATTGTAAGCACTGAGCTGGTGCTGTGGGAAACCCTCTACATCTGCTGTCAGAAGTAGTATTGTAACAGTAAAGTAGAAACAAAGAGTTCTCTTTGTAGGATTTATTTATCCAGATATAGATAGATAGATATCTATAAGGAGGGAATATCTTCTCTCAATCTGTGGCTTCACTTTTTATTTTCTTAATGATGTCTTTGGATGAGCAGAATATGTTAATTTTGAATTTTCAATTTATCAATTGCTTTTAGGTTAGGGTTAGCACTTTTGGGGTCTTTTATAAGGAACTATTTTCTTGATTTGTTCTTTAGTTTAAAAAATTCTTAATAAATGAGACTACAATTTAAAGATTAAAATTCAGTAAGATATTATACCTCATAGGTTGCAGTTTCACAACCTCAAGGTGGTCACAGAAAATGGCAGAACTGAATTCTATTTCTTTGACTTTAAATCACTGTTTAGGCCTATTATTTACATAAAGGACTACGTAGTATCTCATGGGTTATGAGTTGCACCTGAAAAAAGCATGAATGATTGCTAATCATTAGGACTGATGCTAAAGCTGAAACTCCAATACTTTGGCCACCTCATGTGACGAGTTGATTCAATGGAAAAGAGTCTGATGCTAGGAGGGATTGGGGGTGGGAGGAGACAGGGACGACAGAGAATGAGATGGCTGGATGGGATCACTGACTTGATGGACATGAGTTGAGTGAACTCCGGGAGCTGGTGATGGACAGGGGGCCTGGCGTGCTGTGATTCATGGGGTCGCAAAGAGTCGGACACGACCGAGCGACTGAACTGAACTGAACTGAAGGGTTGAGAAAATTTTTTGGTAAAGGTCCAGATAGTAAATACTTTAGGCTTTGCAGGCCATGCATAGTATCTACTGTAATTGCTTAACTCAGCTATTCCAGTGCAAAAGTAGCTACAGACAATACATACATGAATGAGCATGGCTGTTTCAATAAAACTTTATAGACACTGAAATTTGAATTTCATATATAATTTTCATGTCATGAAATATGGTTGTTTTGATTTGTTTCAATCATTTAAAAATGTAAAAATAATGCTTTGCTCACAGGCTATACAAAAACAGACAGCAGGCATATTTGGCTTGAGATCTACAGCTTGAAGTCCCCAGCTAAACGAAGGTTCATTTTTTAAATTAATATTCCTTGCTGTTACCTTTGGTGGGACAAGCTTACGTTTAGGCTCACTCTTAAACTGAGGGTATAGCCCTCTGAGGACAGTTCTATTTACAAGAGAGGATTCTTATTAGACTGCCTTGGTGGCTACAGAGTTTGTCTCTGCCCTCAGTAGTCTGATTTGCGCAGAGGAAGCTCAGGATCAAATGCTTTTGCACAAATTTCTTGGGCAAAAGGCAACTTTTGTGCTAATTTAGCTCCCTGGGTTTCTCTATTCATTTTGATTTTGGCCTGTGAATTTTTAAAATTTATCAATTCAGTTGTTCATTTATCTATCATTTATTGCTGTTATCAGTAAGAGGGCAAGTCAGAATATTTTATTATTCTGCAGAAACAGAGATCCTCTAATCACAAGTCATTTTTATTCACACTATCTAAAACCAATGTGCTGTTTTAGCCTCTGTAAATTTTTCAGAGTTTTGGAGGTTAAAGTCATAGAGAGATTTTCAGATTTCTTCCTATGAGTTATATACTTCAGTCCAGCCTAACAGCTCTTAAGAAAGACTTCCAGTATTGGTAAAATAGATTTAACATTGTCCGGTTACTTAAAGGTAACTTTAATGTAGGTGGAAATCTTAATCAAGATTTAATTCCTGTTTATAAATAAAATTTTGATGTATTATACATGGTAAAAATATTAAATCAGTAAGAAATACCAAATGGAGGAAATAAATATTTTCTAGGGAAGATTATCTATTCAATTTAATTTGTTTGATGCAGGACCTAACAAGATTTCATAGATCATCAGCTTTATAAGAAGGATCATCCAAGTTTTATTCTCTTTATATGCTCTTAATGTTCGCATTAGCACAATTTTTGAAACACACTCTCTAATTGAAGTTGGTATAACCTAACTCAGAAGTAGTTCCTAATTCTGATAAATTTTTCTTCTTTGGACAGTCTCTAACAGACTTTGCCAAATGGAAATTTATGCTACCAATTCAGTTTTCTAAGTGCCATTAAGACTTTTAAACTGTACATGAATGTCAAATTCCTTGCCCCACCCCATTTAAGAACATTTAAAGTTCACTGTCTCAGCAAATTTCAATTATACAATACAGTGTTATAAACTATACTCACCATGTTATATATCGGATCCTCAGACTTTACTGTCTATAGCTGAAAGTCTGTAACCTTTTATGACTTCTCCATATTTCCCACCACCCCCAGACCCTGGAAAACACTTTTTTACAATTTTTCAAAAGATTATACATATAAGTGATACCATGCAGAATTTGTTTGTGTCTGGCTTATTTCACTTTGTTTAATGTCTTCCATCCATGTTGTTGCAAATGGCAGGATTTCCTTTCTTCTCATGCCTGAATATTCCATTGTGTATGTGCACATATATACATGTATATGTGTGTATGCACACACACACACACTCTGCATCTTGTTTATCTCTTCATTTGTTGATGGACACTTAGGTTGTTTCCATATCTTGGCTAATATGAACGATGTTACAATAAACACAAAAGTGCAAATATCTCTTCGATATTCTGTTTTCATTTCCTTTAGACCACGGTCCTTTTTTGGTATGATTTAAAAAGACAAATTAATACAAATTCTAGACTACCAATATAATTTAGGCTTTATATAAGTTTCAATTCTGGTGGCCAGACTTGTTTTAATTGTAGATGGTCTTAGACTACTGGCTAGAGAATATAGCTGGTTTCTGTCCCCAGTTCCTGTGAGGTAGCCTCTAAAGCCTTGGGATTTTGCCAGTGATAGGAGTGGCTCTGTTATTCATGGTGGGCTTCTGGAGTATATACTAGTGAGATTCAGGATGGGGAGAGACATGCTAGAAAGAGCAATCACGAGATTATAAGGCAGGGACCTCAAGCCATACAATATCAGTACAACCTGTGTGGAGGGGAGGGGGGATGGAAATTGAGTTCAACCTACGGCCAATGATTTCTGGGGTTTCCCAGGTAGCTCAGTGGTAAAGAATCCTCCTTCCAGTGCAAGAGATGTGGGTTCAATCCCTGGATGGGGAAGATCCCCTGGAGGAGGGCATGGCTACCCATTCCAGTATTCTTGCCTGGAGAATTCAAGGGACGGAAGAATCCGGCAGGCTACAGTCCACAGGATCGCAAAGAGCTGGACAGGACTGAGCCACTAAGCTCGCATGCATGCATGACCAGTTATTTAGTCAGTCATACTTATGTAATGAATCCCAATAAAAACTCTGGACACTGAAGCTCAGATGTGCTTCCCTGGTTAGTGATACACTAATCATTGTCACACATCAATGTGAGGCGGGTAGCTGACTCCATGGGGAAAGGACATGGAAACTTCACACATCGGGCCCTTCCAGACATCACCCTATAAGTCTCTTCTTTTGACTGGTTCTGATTTGAATCTTCCAAGCCTTAATAAAACTATAATTTATATTTAGTGCTTTCCTGAATTCTGTGAATTCTTCTAGTGAATAATCAAACCTGAGTGGGTCAAGGGAACCTCCCAAATTTATAAGCAGCTGGTCAGAAGTGAGGGTAGCTCTGGGAAATCATAAGCTTGCAGGTGAATGAAATGAGGGCAGTCTTGTGGAAGATTGTGCCCTTAACCTATGAAATTTGGCCCATGGGAAGAGTCAGAATCTCACTGCAAAGGCTCTACATATTTACTGCCACCTGTATTCCTGAGCTACTTTCTCTAACCTCTAAGTTCTTTGGTTCAGAGAGGAATTTTGACCATTTTTAAAGAATAAGCCTGTTACACATTATATAATTGCAATTGCTAACAGCAGTGATTATTTCTGATGTAAATCAGACATCAGAGATTTTTTTCCCAACAAACTTTTATTAAGGATATTCCATGGGTACATTCTAGATGGCATGATACAGAGATAATACACAATTCCTGCTGCCAGGGAGTTTTGGTCTAGGAAAGACTCAGATAAACCATTACAATAGAATTAATTAGGGTGATAAAAGAAACATGACATAAGAAACATGGCAATGCCAAATGAGTAGGTGAGAAAGAAAAGCAGATGCTTGGAAAAAATGCTATTAGAAGCATGAGAGCTGGGCAGGGTAAGAAGGAGAAAGAGGACAGTGTGGAAGGTGAAGAACGGAGTGCCCTCTGGGCCCTGATACAAAGTTGACTTGCACATAGTGGAGGTTAAGAGGTGCAGCCAGAGAAAAACACTGGGCCCAGAACATAAAATATCTTACAGACACTATGCTAAGAAGTGGAAGTGTACCTTGAATGTAGTTGGGAAGCACAGAAGGATTTCAAGCAGGAGAATAAAGTAAAAGATGTGTTTCAGAAAAAAAAAAACAAAATAGAAACCAACCCCCCCCCCCAAAAAAAAACAAATTGGAACAGTGTTATAAATAGATTAAATATCAGATGAGATTGGAATCAGTCTTAAGAAGTAATGAGGTAATTCCAGACAAAAAACAGTAAGCTTTGGAACTGGAAAGATGGAGTCAGAAACACGAGATATAAGGAGGTAAAATGGGCATGTACTTCTTTGATTTTGAAGGGGTCGGCACTTAGGGACGCATCAGGGTTTTGTCTGAATGGTGCTTCTTGTCACCAAATGGAATCCAGGAAGAAAAGCATCCATGGTGGGAAGAGTAGAATTCAGTTCTGTATGTACTGAGATGCTGTGAAACAACTAAGTATAGCAGACACATGGCTGAAGATGTGAGATGGCCGTTCGGGTAAGTTATTGCAAGTGAAAATACAGACATGAGGGTCATAACTTTAACAACGATTCTGGAATTACAGGAATGAATAAGGTATCAAATTGGAGTTTGTAGAGCAAGGAAAGAATGAATAAGACCAAGAAAAGAATCCCCCAAAACACCAAGTTTGAAAAGTAGAGGGAATGAGAACATAGAAATTGAAGAGAAATGGAGTCACAAACCAAGGAAGAATCAACAAAGCTGCAAAGACCCAGCAGCAGAATTTAACACAGGTCATTAGAGACCTTGGTTTCACTGTTCAATTCAGTTCAGTTCAGTCGCTCAGTCGGGTCCGACTTTGCGACCCCATGAATCACAGCACACCAGGCCTCCCTGTCCATCACCAACTCCTGGAGTTCACTCAAACTCATGTCCATCGAGTCGGTGATGCCATCCAGCCATCTCATTCTCTGTCGTCCCCTTCTCCTCCTGCCCCCAATCCCTCCCAGCATCAGAGTCTTTTTCAGTGAGTCAACTCATCACATGAGGTGGCCAAAGTATTGGAGTTTCAGCTTTAGCATCAGTCCTTCCAATGAACACCCAGGATTGATCTCCTTTAGAATGGACTGGTTGGATCTCCTTGCAGTCCAAGGGACTCTCAAGTAGGAGGGATGAAAGTCAGATTAAAGAACAGCAGGATTAACAAAATAGTAGGAAAGAGGAATTTGAGATGACCTCTGGATATTTTTGCAAAACATGATACGTGAGGGGAAGAAGCATTGGGAAATAGCTAGATGGGGTAACAATTAGAGGAAGGTTGTTCTGATTATTTTTAAGATGGGTACACTCTAATATGCTGAAAGTAAAAAGCCAGCAGTGAGGGAGTAGTTGAAATTAGGGAGGACAATAATGGGTTTCCATATGCAGAGTACATCATGAGGAACGCTGGGCTAGAAGAAGCACAAGCTGGAATCTAGATTGCCGGGAGAAATATCAATAACCTCAGATATGCAGACGACTCTACCCTTATGGCAGAAAGTGAAGAGGAACTAAAAAGCCTCTTGATGAAAGTGAAAGAGGAGAGTGAAAAGGTTGGCTTGAAGCTCAACATTCAGAAAACAAAGATCATGGCATCTGGTCCCATCACTTCATGGGAAATAGATGGAAAAACAGTGGAAACAGTGTCAGACTTTATTTTTTTGGGCTCCAAAATCACTGCAGATGCTGACTGCAGCCATGAAATTAAAAGACGCTTACTCCTTGGAAGGAAAGTTATGACCAACCTTGATAGTATATTAAAAAACAGAGACATTACTTTGCCAACCAAGGTCCGTCTAGTCAAGGCTATGGTTTTTCCCGTGGTCATGTATGGATGTGAGAGTTGGACCATGAAGAAAGCTGATCGCCGAAGAATTAATGCTTTTGAACTGTGGTGTTGGAGAAGACTCTTGAGAGTCCCTTATACTGCAAGGAGATCCAACCAGTCCATTCTAGAGGAGATCAATCCTGGGTGTTCATTGGAAGGACTGATGCTAAAGCTGAAACTGAAATACTCTGGCCACCTCATGCGACGAGTTGACTCACTGGAAAAGACTCTGATGCTGGGAAAGGTTGGGGGCGGGAGGAGAAGGGGACGACGGAGAATGAGATGGCTGGATGGCATCACCGACTCTGTGGACATGAGTTTGAGTGAACTCTGGGAGTTGGTGATGGACAGGGAGGCCTGGCGTGCTGTGATTCATGGGGTCGCGGAGAGTCGGACACGACTGAGCGACTGAACGGAACGGAACTGAACTGAACTGAACTGGTAGTCCAGTCAGTAAAGAAACTGCCTGCAGTGCCAGAGACCCGGGTTCAATCCCTGGGTCAGGAAGAGCCCCTGGAAAAGGAAATGGCATCCCACTTCAGTATTCTTGCCTGGAGAACCCCATGGACAGAGGAGCCTGGCGGGCTACAAGGGAGTCCACGGGATTGCAAGACTCAGACACAACTTAGTGACTAAATCACCACCATCATGGATGAAGCTAGGGCTCTGTGAATGTGGGAGAAGAGATTAAGAGAATGGGTAGAGGGATACATGTTCAACAAACAATATAAGGAATGCCCTACTGCCAGTAGGAAAGAAAACAACACTAGTAGGGATGGCACTACAAAGAGAAAAATTACAACTCAAACTACTTGCAAGGACAGGGCATTCGCTAACAATGGAAATCCTATTGAGCCTGCTATTCTTTGAAATGATACAAAATAGGCAACGATTTATATACATTCTCTACAGAGGAATGCCATACATAATATCAGGCCCAAATATCCCTTCCACACCATGGTTTCCTTTTCCTGAGGAAGCCAGGAATTAACTACTGAAATAGATACATAAGTGGACATTCTGTTTCTGCTGAGTAGGCAGAAGGCATGACTATATTGTGGAGGTATATTTATAACATTTTAAACCAGCAGTCACTAGTACTCATTTTTCTATGAAAACAGTTTAATAAAAATAGACCACATAAACTTAATTCATCCTGTAACTGCAAATTTTCAATACGACTTCGGCAGTTTTCATGGAAAAAACAAAACACACTAAAATGATGGTGTACTTAGCTGCCTGGAATTCTTAAAAGGTGAGTCACTCATTTATGAATACCAACCCCACAGGCCAACCAATTCAAATTTATGTCCAGGAAACAGACTTCTGAAGGGGAACTTATAAAAATGGTTCTCACAAGAATCCCATTACCCTGTATGCTGTATGGAAGACTGATATTTCCTTACGTTTTCCCAGAATCTAGGTAATAATATTCACTTTTCTGTACAGATTGTATGGCCATCAAGTAACCTTCAAGTTGGTATCTGAAAGAAGGAATGTCTAAATTAGGAATACACATCCCCTACCTCTCCCCAAACACTAATAAAGTTAACAAAATGATGCCCAGATTTTTGTACGTCAGAAACAGGTAAATACAGTTAGTATTACTCCATTGCTACGACACTGGTATTCTGGGTAACCTGGAAAATCCAGTTAACATGTTTGCAAGGCTGAAGTTTATCTGCAACTAAACAGTTCATCTGCAATACAGCTCCCCCCTACAAACTGTGACATAAATAAACTGGTTATCTGGTGATCAGTCGAACATCCAGAGTTTCCTTGTGTTAGTGAAGTCGCTCCTTTCACTTTTCACTTTCACACATTGGAGAAGGAAATGGCAACCCACTCCAGTGTTCTTGCCTGGAGAATCCCAGGGACAGGGGAGCCTGGTGGGCTTCTGTCTGTGGGGTCACACAGAGTCGGACACGACTGAAGTGACTTAGCAGCAGCAGCAGCAATGAAGTCGCTCAGTCGTGTCCGACTCTTTGCGACCCCATGGACTGTAGCCTATGAGGTTCCACCATCTATGGGATTTTCCAGGCAAGAATACTGGAGTAGGTTGCCATTTCCTTCTCCAGGAGATCTTCCTGACCCAGGGATTGAACCTGGGTCTCCCACATGGTAGGCATTGTAGGCAGACGCTTTACCGTCTGAGCCACCAGGGAAGATCCAAAATCTAGGCCTTAGAGGGGGCACCTGGATTTGAACCGGGGACCTCTTGATCTGCAGTCAAATGCTCTACCACTGAGTTACCTAGGTATTATAAAAAGAACAGAATTAGATCAAGCTATTAGATCATTATCCAGTTTAATTAATCCCCTTTTCGCTCTCTTCTCCCACTGTACACTGTCTGTACCTTTATTACAGCATGTATTGCTGCCTATTCGGAGAAGGCAATGGCAAACCACTCCAGTACACTTGCCTAGAAAATCCCATGGATGGAGGAGCCTGGTAGGCTGCAGTCCGTGGGGTCGCTAAGGGTCGGACACGACTGAGCGACTTCACTTTCACTTTCACACATTGGAGAAGGAAATGGCAACCCACTCCAGTGTTCTTGCCTGGAGAATCCCAGGGATGGGGGAGCCTGGTGGGCTTCCGTCTATAGGGTCACACAGGGTCGGACACGACTGAACTGACTTAGCAGCAGCAGCAGCATTGCTGCCTATTATCACGTTACCACTATGGAACAACACTACTGATGCTGCTTTTCCCACCTGAATATAATTTCTAGAGGGCATAAATAGTAACTTATGCTTTTCTTTTTCCCTAAGAATACAGGGCACATAGCCTTTACATACAAGACACTCGATAAATATTTATTGTGTTGAACCAGGGACAATTAAGGTCAAACAGGTATTACAGAGCTTCAAATTAGTTGTGAAAGGACTTAAGCTAAATCTCTACATATGATGGACACTCAAGGATATGCAAGAATATGTCAAATATGTGGTGCTCCAGAAATTTGTATGTCTAGCTCTCAGGGCTTTTTGGGAGAAAGGCATAAAAGTATTCCAAGTAATTTGCAGAAATGAGTAATAGTCTCAGCTCTCACTCTATTTATTCCTGTATCCAGCTGGTTACAAGAAGGGGGAAAAATCCCATAGCTCATTCTAGTTTTGTTGAATTTCACAAAAAAACTGGATTTCATGTTTAAAATAATCAAATGTCATGACACCCTGGAAAGACTGAGAGTTTTTTAATGATACATTTTTTTGTGGTTTTAAACATTACTAAAGTGAATGCAGAATATCATTAACTTAGGTTTGAATTTACTTTTATTCTCCTGACATTTGATATAAACTTCTAAAAGTAAGTTTAGAAGTTTGGATTGAAACAGGTTCCAGTTTGGATTGACAACTGTATTGACATCAGATTTTAATCAATCCTTGTCTTCGCTCCCTCCAATTAATTATGTTCGTGATCATCCACATTGATTTATATAATTAATGCATAATTAACTTATTTTGCCACTGAGTAGATTCAAGATTGATTATTCAGTTCAGTTCAGTCGCTCAGTCGTGACCAACTCTTTGCGACCCCATGAATCACAGCACACCAGGCCTCCCTGTCCATTACCAACACCCGGAGTTCACCCAAACTCATGTCCATCGAGTCGGTGATGCCATCCAGCCATCTCATTCTCTGTCGTCCCCTTCTCCTCCTGCCCCCAACCTTTCCCAGCATCAGAGTCTTTTCCAGTGAGTCAACTCGTCGCATGAGGTGGCCAAAGTACTGCAGTTTCAGCTTTAGCATCAGTCCCTCCAATGAACACCCAGGATTGATCTCCTCTATTACTTCATACATAAATCAGTATAATAGTTTATCAAATCACTTCCCTCTGTTTAGTCTCTCTCTTCTCAGTTCCATTAAGCATATCTACTTGATGGTTCTTGTTAAGCAGCAGTCTCACCAAGTCACTCTACAAATATTGAGCATCTATTACTAGCAAAGCACTGATACAGATGTTACAGAGAAGATAAAAACAGGTAAAACACTGCCCTTGCACTTCAAATCCACAGTATAACTAAAGAAATAAGCAATAGTAATAAAACATTAAAGGAAATGAGAAGTGGAAGAAAGGAAAGAGATTGAAGCTCAGGTGAGATACTATATTATACATTTAAAATATACTATATTTTAAACTAGAGCTTAAAAGTTAAGATGCCTATGGAATACAGGAGGACTATTCCAGGTGGATGTAACAATACTAAGCAATGAGTGGCTGTGAAAGTTAAAACAAAATAACTGGAAGTAATATACAAAGCTTAGTCGCTCAGTCATGTCCGACTCTTTGCAACCCCATGGACTATAGCCCGCCAGGCTCCTCTGTCCATGGGTATTCTCCAGGCAAGAATACTGGAGTGGGTTTCTATGCTTTCCTCCAGGGGATCTTCCCAACCCAGGGATCAAACCCAGGTCTCCTGCATTGCAGGCAGATTCTTTACCATCTGAGGCATCCAGTAAAGAATTCACTGGATTCTTTACCAGTGAATCCCAATATACAAAGAAGATGAGATAAAATAATTTGGGCTCAGCTAGTAAAGAACCCACCTATAATGTGAGAGACCTGGATTCGATCCCTGGGTTGGGAAGATCCCCTGGAGAAGGGAACGGCTACCCACTCCAGTATTCTGGCCTGGAGAATTCCATGGGCTGTGTAGTCCATAGAGTCACAAAGAGTCAGACACGACTGAGCTACTTTCATTTTCACAAACCTGGGCAGCAATCTCATTACATGCTGTCTAATGAAGACTACTCTTTAAAAGTGCTACTCTAGTACACAATGATACAGCATATAATACTACCTTAAAATAAAAACAAACAAACAAAAATCAAGTAACACAAGATCCAGGGTATGTACTCAAGAAAGAGCATAGCAAGTGAACAATAGTTTAAGACATAGAAAACTGGTCATTGGGCCAACAGGTGCAGCTGGGCAGGCTGTATGCAGTCTATGTGAATGGCACTTTTGGTGCACTACCTGTCCAAAGGTACTCAGTAACCCTGACGGTTTCAGAGAGGTGAGTATTTAACTCTGTGGGGGTCTTGCTTTGCAAAAGGGAGCTCACTCAGGGGGAGATGCATCTGAAGGTAAGAAATTAAGTCAAAAGACCAAAATGAGTTGTATGGTTCAGTCTCTTGAAACAAGATAGAGATGCTGGTCCTTAGGAACTAGGTATAAGCAAGGAATCAAGATTAGTATGACTTCTGAGTGTAATTGCTATATAAGATTATTACAGCTTCTTCAAGAAAAGGACTGGCCCCAGACAACACAATGCCATAATCCTCTCAAATATCCCCAACTTACTGATGGGAGTTTAATTGGTCATAGACCAAAATTATTAGGAAAGGAAATAATTGGAAGGAAATATCATCGTATCATTATTGAAGGAAAAACATTTGTCTTCTTTTAATAGTGATTAATACCACATTTGCTTCCTTTCATTATAAATAACATTTCAGCCACATTATAATTTTTAAAAGCTTTGTGCTTTAGCCTAGAAATCTGTACATTTTCTGAGCATAAATATACTAATGGCAAGTTCACTTTCTGGGGGAGAGGAGAGAATGGTCCCAAAGTGCAGCTTTAGTTAGACACAGAGAAATTTTGTAAAAACCAACTGATCAAAAAAAAAAATCTTTGTTTGGTAATATATCAACTAATGCTAATTGTGTGCCACACTGAAGGCCTTTTGATATACACTTTACACTCATTACTACATCTAATCCTCAGAAAACATCTGAAGGTAGTAATATTTATAATAGCAGCTAAGAACTGAATGATTACTAAGTACGAGACACTGTTCAGAGCAATTCATATGCAGTATTACTGCCTGTAATCCACAAGACAGTCCTATGAGATAACTACCTTTATTATCTGCATTTTACACATAATATATCTAAGGAGGCAGGAATGTTCCTAAGGTCACCCTTCTAGCATGGAGAGCCAGAATTCAAGTCTAGTAGTCTGATTTCAAAGCCCAGATTCTTAATCACAGCTTTCTACTGCTTCTGCAATTGGTATTCATGGCATAAACAGTATCTTTGATACTACTGTTGCATTTTATCAAGTGCCTATTATTTAATGAATGTTCAAAGAGGAGCAATAACCAGAAGTGAAGATAAGATTAAAATAGATTCTATTTGAGTCTGGATACCAATAAGCCATTATTTTCAGAAAATGTAATGAACTTGGAAAGTGAGCTGCTGAAAACTGCTGAAAAGAAACAATGCTACTCAGTTACAGCAGAACACTTTACTGTAAGTCAAGCAAAAAAATCAAATCAAATAAACTAAAATGCAAGGAAATAAGGTTAAGATGAATCATGCCCTATGCCTGCCTGGGATTTAGAAAATGAAAACCAAATCCACTCCAGGAAAATTAAGTTTGTGGAAATTCTGCAACTTGATATAGACAGGGGTTTAATTTTGGTTAAAAGGGTTTCTAGATTTACCAGAGGAAAACAGCCAGCCTCTAAGTAACATAAGTGACCATATTATCTGTATAACTCAATGTCCACAGAGTTTATTAGTGTACATATTTAATAATGACAAGAACTTACGTGGCTTTAAAAAAATTTATATTCTGGTTATGCTAAAAAAAGTACTCTTTTACTCATCCATATTGAGATTCTGAGATTCATCCAGGCTGTTTAATGTAGCAGTAGTTCACCTTTTTAATTGCTATATAGTATTGTATTGTAGAACGGACTGCAATTATCTTTTTAATTGTTGCTGGGCATCTAAAATTTTTAAAAATTAATTGCTTAGAACCCAAGTGAACATTTTCTCTGCTCAGCGGATTTTGTTTACTAGAATACAAACAAAGTTCATCTGCACGCTAGCTTTCTTCTACTTTGAATATTAACATATTGGTAGGCAACAGTTATTTGGTGCCTATCAAGTCTACAGTGTGAAGGTCAATGACAGAATGATAGAAGCAAAGTTTTTCTCAGAAAAAGTACCTCAGAGTATAATAATAATAATGTTTGCTTAAGATGACTCTTGTGAATCAATAAAATAGTCCACCTAGAGGTCTAACTGAACTATGTCAGGATTTCAGAGAACTATAGTGAATCAGGAAAAGAATGAGAACCAATCTTGGTGGAAGATGAGTCTGATTCTCATAATCTGATAGTGTAGATTACCATAAAATTAATTTCAAACTCCATATCTGCCATTATTGATTGAGTCTTTACTAAATGCCTGATACTGTGCTAAGCCCTTAATATGGATTCTTTCATTTAACCTCATAATAATCCTATGAAGGATTATCTCTATTATCTCTATTTCACAGATGAGACAAATGAGGTTTAGAAAGGGAATGCACTACTGAAACCATACACAAGCCCCTGTGTCCCTGTCTTTTGAAGTAAAACTCTTCCCTGATGGCTCAGACGGTAAAGAACCTGCCTGAAATGCGGGAGACCTGGGTTTGATCCCTGGGTCAGGAAGATCCCTGGAGAATGGAATGGCAAACCACTCCAGTATTCATGCCTGGAGAATTCCATGGACAGAGAAGCCTGGTGGGCTAGTCTATGGGGTTGCAAAGAGTAGAACACAACTGAGTGACTAACACACAACCAGTTTCCCTTGAGTCTCCAAAGACTGGCTCAATAGTTAATGGTTAGGAACTGTGAAGGTACAGAAACAAAGAATAGACATTGGGTTGGGAAACTGGCAACAATTCAGACTATAGATTGTTATCAGTAATCAGTTACTATAGATTCTTTCACATGGCAGAATCACTGATCTCACAGTTCCCTAAAAGATATAAAGGCCTGACACACATTCCTAAGTTGTCTTTAGACCATGCAGACCCCCACCAGATGAAAACAATGCCCACAAGCACACATACCCTAGACCTGTTGAGACCCAAAGGTTGATGATGCTTGAAACTTCACCTTGATGTCAACAAATCTGAGAACTATGCATAAGCTGATCATGTACCCTACAGTCTTCTCCCCTACAATGCCTTTAAACCCCCCTTTCCTAAGCACCTATATAAACGCCATAAAAATTAATTAAAAACAACAACAAACACTTACCTGAAAGCCACTGGGGAGTTTGGGTCTTTTGAACGTGAGCTACCCACTCCCCTTGCTAGGTGCCCTGCAATAAATGCTGTACTTTCCTTCACCACAACTCAGTGTCAGTAGACTGGCTTTACTGTGCACAGGCAAGCAGACCCAAGTTTGGTTCATTAACACTACTGAGCAGAAACACCTAAATTTAAACCAAGGTCTGAATGATATCAAAATCTGAGTTCTTAATCATCATGCAAACTTCTCTCTGCATAATTCTTCCCTTACAAATAATGTATTTATATTACTACATGTAGATGTGTACTCATTTATGCAACATATATCTACCAAGCATATGTGCCAAACACTATCTAGGTGTTTCACATTAGTAAACCAAATGGAACAACAAATTCTTGACTTTCTGGTGCTTATGTTCTAGGATGGCATGGACAATAAACATAATAAATTAGTAAATTACACAGTTATGTTAAAAGGTAAATATGTGCTCTGGAGGGAAACAGCAGATGAAGTGACTGAAACTGTCAGTTTTATACAGGTTAGGCCTCACTGAGGAGGTAAATTTTGGGCAAAGACTTCAAGGAAGTGGAGCCAGGAACAAACAGGTATCTGTGGGGTGCTGGTGTGGAGAACACCAGGAAGTGAGGCCAGAGAAACAGAAGAGCAGCAAAATGCAATCACATGTGTACTTAAGTAACTCCCGTAGAAATGCAACAAAATAATAACATAAGTTGACAGCTGAGTGGATGGATAATTATGTGATTAAACACATATAGCAAAATGTTAAAACTGTAAAACCTAGGAGGTGGCTATGTGCATATTTACTGTAAAATTGTTTTAACTTTTCTATGTTTGAAACTTTTAATGATAAATTGTTGATGGAAATGCAGTCATACTTGAATCCTGTTTTAAATGGCAAGACAGAAATCAAATCACACAGAAACATTCTGCAAAAAAAAAATGACACCAGTTTTTTTCTGCTTATATTTGCTGAGGTGGGGAAGAAAAAAGCCTGCCATAACATGTTTACTTTATCTACCTCCAGAAAAGTCCTCCAAAAACACACTCCTTTTGAAAAATGAAGGCAGGCAGAAAGGTGTGTTTAAGAATTCTATAGTGAAAGTAAGTTCCTTTGACTGAATTTTGAAAAGTAAAACATGCAATTACTTCTGTACTTAAAAATACAATATTTCTTTACCAACTCAGAATAACTTCACTTTCAATACAGATTTCCTGAAAAGAGATAACGTATACCTTCCTTTGGATTACTAATTATTCTTTATGGCAATGTTCTTTCCCTGTGAAGCTACCTGAAATCACTCAAGGAAAATCTGAAAACCGAAACATGCTAGAAATGACAAGTACATTGGAAAATTTACCTACTCAATAGTGAGCATATAAAGTATATGTGACATGTCAGGAGCCTTTCAACATAAATGACTTCCTAAAGTATCATAAGCAAGGCATATTTATGTTTGATAATTTCCCCAATGATTTTTGACTGTCATCAAAATATCACTCTCTGCATTTCATAAAGACTGAAAAAGAAATTATCATAACAAAGAAATTGCTCAGTTCGTAGTGAATAATGACCTATTTAACAAACATTTATTGAATACCTACCATGTACCAGACACTGTGATATGCCTTAGGGATGAGAATATAAATAAAATATAGTCCGATTTAATGAAATTTATGGTTTGATAAAGAAGATCCACAACTACAAAACACCTAAATTGACCAGTAAGTATATGTAAGGAGTGTTATTGTAACAAAAAGGGGATACCTAACCTAGTTTCAGGATCTCTGGGACTACTTCTTTGATTTAGTCTTAAAGAACGAGTAGCAGGGATTTAGGCAGAAGAAAATGGCCAAGGGTATTCCATGATGAGGTGGCTGCCTGACTAAAGGCAGAGGCACAGAGCAGCATGTTGTGGGCACACAGCTAGAGAAAAAGCTCATGGTAAGCAGTGGAGACAGATGAGGCTATAAAGGTAGACAACTGTCACTCATGGTTGATCTTGTGGGGCATGTTAAGGAGACTGGACTTTCTCTTGGCCTCAAAAGGATTTAGAAGGGGAGTGACATTTTCAGATTGTATCTTAGCTAGGTCTCCTCGGCTCCTGAGAGGAGGATAATGTGAAGGAGACATGGTGGCCAGCTGCAGGAGTGGCATAATGAGGAGCTGAGTCACATTGTGATGGTAGCCATGGTTTCTATTGAGAAAGACCAGCAGATTGTCAGATTAAAATGTGAGGTGACTTCCAGGTATCTGGCTTCGATAAAAGTCTATAGATGGCAATGTCTTCCAATCAAAGCAGACAATACAGAAGGAAAAGCCAAGTTGAAAGCTGATGGATTCAGCTTTGGATGTGTTAGATTTGACACGACTCTGGGTTACTGGGATGATTTCCAGAAAAAAGTTAAATACAGGATGCTGAGGAAGAGGTCTGAATGAGAGGTGAAAATTTGAGTCTGCAAAACATACGAGATAACCTGAAATCATGGTAATGAATATTAAGGATTTTGTTTGTTTCTTAATGTAGCCATTCTAATAGGTGTGTAGCAGTAAGAATGGTTTTTAATAATTTCCCTAATGTCTAATGATGTTTGGCATCTTTTCAAATGTGTTATTTGCTACTCATGTAACTTCTTTGGGGATGTGTCCATATTTAATTTTTTCCCATTTTTAAAATTGTTTTCTTACTATTGTGTTTTGAGAATTCTTTGTATATTCTTAATATAACTCCTTTATTGGATATATGCTTTGCAAATATTTCCTCCCAGTGTGTGACTTCAATGTTTTCTGAAGACCATCGTTTTTGTTTTGCTGAAGTACAACTTATTTCTTTTCTCTATCATACTTTTGGTGTTGCACCTAAGAAATCTTTGCCTAAGTAAGTCACAAATCTTTTTCTCCAGTTTTCCCTCAGAAATTTGAAGTTTTCCACTTACATCTATGAGTGAATTTATTTTTGTTTATTGTATGAGGAATGAATCTAACAGTGACAGTGGACAGAACCAATCATTAAGAGTGTACAGAATGAAAAGGCCAAAGCCTGGATGAAATTCAGAGAAAAGACAGCCAAGGCTAAAGGAAGCAAAATTGAGCAAAAAAGCATTGTCAGAGAAGCACAATGAAAATTCTGAATAATCAACATTGCCTGCTGAGATGTGCAATGGAAATTGTCTTTTTAACTTGGATGAGGTCATTAATGACCTTAGGAAGACGATATTCAGTCATAACAAATCATCTCGGCATTGGAACTACATCTAACCAACCACTTTAAGAATTCCCCCTGTGGAAGCGTTGTGGCGAGATCTGAAATCCATGAACATTCTTAAAGGTCACTTCTCAGGGCACAGGAGGGTTTTGGGCTTCCCGACACTGACGATGACTGAGGCAGATTCCAGTCACACACCCCTTGGGGCACTCCAGAATAAGGTCTCGGGGACAAACCCGAGGAATCACGGCCCCGCTGGGAAATTAGAACCAACATTCATCACCAGTTTTGCCAAAATGACAGCTCGACAAGAAAGCAGCTGGTTACATTACAGCCGAATGAAAAGGCGAGGATGGGAATATGTGCATTAGGGCTATCTCGGGGCAGAGTAGGGGAACCCCTTCCACCCGCCACCCTCTGGTGTTTCTGGAGGAGAGAAGGAAGGCGTGGAGTTCCTTGGTCCAACCTCGCGGCTGGCTTTCCTCGCTGGCGAAAAGCTCTTGCACTTACCTGGTTCCAGGTTGGGCTGTTTATAAAATTAGGGGATCGTGGGCAGGCCTCGTCCCTTCCCAAAGGCCATTATGGGGAACTGGTCGGACTCCCCTGACCGGGTGAACTTTCGCCTCCCAGCCCCAGCACCCTGCGAGTCAACCTTAGTGGCGGTGGGACACGGGGTGCCCCAGCCCGGAGCCTGCAGAAGCCACCCCTTCCAGCTAGTCGTGAAATGCCGTAAAGCGGAGGCGCTTTGCGGCATCGTAGGTGAGGCCGGCGGCGTGGATCCTTTCTCCGGGTAAATCCTCCGCTTGGGCAACTACTTCAGGGGAACGGAGGCAGATAGAAATTTGGGGAGGACAGGGATTCAACTGTCCTTTTCTCAGCGGGTAATTGTCTGCTCCTAGCGTTGTGTAATAAGAGAGAAAGCGGGTAGGGCTATTTAAAAACGCTCCAGTCCTTATTTAAAAGGCGGGAAGTACTTAAATCTCTCGCTGACATGCCGTCCCTCCTCGTGTTATTTTTGTTTTCGTTTTCATTACTAGATTTTAGGTATCCACGGTGTAGCTGACACTTGATTTTCATATTCATTTCGCCCTGCAGTCACCCTCCCCCTGTTATTTGAGATGCTTTACATGATTGGTTTGGGTCTGGGAGATGCTAAGGACATCACAGTCAAGGGCCTGGAAGTTGTCAGACGCTGCAGTCGAGTGTATCTGGAAACCTATACGTCAGTCCTGACTGTAGGGAAAGAAGTTCTGGTAAGTGCTTAAGGCTTTCCAGCCTCCTGGGAAGACGGATATTTAACAGCTGATTTTTTTTTTTTTACACAAAGCTGAATCGAATTTTTCAGGTCTCCTGGTTCAAACCCTTTAAAACACATCCCCTTCTCATGAAGAATCTAAAGAGTACAAGAACGGCAATCATACACTAACTATGTGACTTGGAAAATGAAAGGGTGCTTTTTCTTACAAATCTAATTGTGTAGCTTTCTCCATTAAATAGGAAAGGAAAGTTATTTTACACTCTTGGGGATAGTCATCAGAATCCCTTATTTCGTGAGATAGCCAAGAAATCCTTTCTGAGTTGAATGCTAATGAGGTACTAACACAGCCTTAATGAATTGGTTATGTATTCAGGAACCAAACTGAAGGCTTCCCCCTTTGAAGTATTTCCATAGGGAATGGTAATCACCTTTCTGTCTGTGTCATATCCAGAGAGATCTAACCTTTAAATAGACGGTTCCCGGTCAAGCTGATACCCATACACTTGAATGTGTTGAGTGAGCCAGGAACTTGGTGACCATAGAATTTGCTAGCATATCATACATTTAGCTGGGTTTGGTTAAAGTCTCAGTAAATTTTGACAGAGGGGTCAGATTCAGGTTCATTGTCAAGTTTCAAATAGAATGTAGATTAAGATGCAAAAACTGATGGATATATTACAGGAGGAGGGAGAAGATTTTAGAATTGTCTGGTCTATCAAGTCTTCCAAAGAAAAAGGTGATCTAGAGAAGTTCCAGTCTTCTGGCCTGTCAGATTAACAGCCCAGGGGTTTCTGAAGGTCTCACAGTTACTTTAAAACCTGTAAAAGGACTGCTACTTGAATAGCCATACTTTGAAATGAAAGGTGTGTCTAATGACCAGCTTTGATTTGTTGGCTTCAATTTAATAGGATGGAGCCACAGTCTCCAAGCTCAAGATGATAGAAATATTCCTTTCTAATTAGTGATCGGGGCATTTAGAATGAACTTAAAATCTTCTTAGAGAATATAGACAAATAACAAGTCAGTAGTTTTAAAGAACTGGGCCTGGTTTTATGTCTTTGTTCTGTCACATGTTAACATGTGACCTTAGACAAGCCCTTTGACTTTTGTTTCTTACTTTGTAAAAAGAGGACAGAAATGCCTGCCTTACAGGATTTTAGCATAGTGGCTGGCACAAAAGTGTTCAGAAAGAGGAGTTAATAGACATTTCTAAACATCTCCACATCTTTTGTCAAATGGAGATAATCAGTTGGAATGCTGTTAAGATTATATCATTTATTAGTGTATTTGAAACTGCTTTGCCAATTTAAGTGCTAGCTAAATGTTAATTTTGGTTGTTATAATTTTTAAAGTATTTTTCCCCAAAAAACATTTGAACAATTGTTCCTTTTAGGGTCAAGACCTGGGCCTGGAAGGCAGATGGAAAGTGAGGGAAGCATGGATTAAGAGTTTGGGATAGAGAATTGATAAACAATAGGGTCTTACTATACAGCAGTAAGTGAACTATAGTCAATATCCTTTGATAAACCATGATGGAAAAGAATATGACACTATATATGCTCCTTAGGGCAGGGGTTGGGTATGTCCACACTGTTTCCAACATCATGCATAGAGCTTGGCATGGAGGTTGTACACAAGAAATGTTTTTCAGATGAGTGACTGAACAAATACATAAATAAATGGTTATGTTAAAAATAATGTAGTACCTGTCTATTTCTGGTTTAGCAGTCTCTTCCCTTTTTAAAGCATTCTATTTAAAGAGGATCAACCATTTGATTATATTGAGGTATTAGTGTGTATTTTTCTTTGAGGATTTTTTTTTTTAATATTCTGTTGTCTCAATTAGATAATGAAATATTTCTTGAGTTAGGATAAGTGATAAATATGGAGTAAACATGATAGAAATCTTGAGGAGAGAATGGGTTTTCTGTTGTTAAGTCATTTATAAAATATTGGATCGGATTACTGCCAGCCTTAAGCTGGTAACATGTGATTCCTTGATCTTTAAGAAATTTTAGAAGTTCAGAAAGGAACATCATTTCTTTCAGCTTTCAGTAATCATATGTGTGTTCTCTTACATATGTGACTATAAATGTTCTGCAACTATTAAGTTTACTGGGCTCACAAAATTAAAATAAGGTATATAAAATGAGTGACTAAGAAAAGATACGTGGTAAGAGGGAAAATAAAACGTTTTTTATCCGTGAAAACATTGTCATTGGGAACTTCTGGAACATTTTCTCTAAGAAGATGTGCAATGAAAAGGAAAGGATCTTTTTTTCACAATTGAGAAACTGATTGTAGTTAAGTATTAGGAAATAATTATCGCTTGGAACTATTTAGCCTTTATCTTCAAATGCTGAATGATTTGTTCGTTTGCTTGACAGATATTACTGAGTAGCTGACACTTTTCCATTACAGCAATCTTATAACTTTTGAGATATGATATAATCCTTATGACTAAAATAACTTTATTAGCATGTAAGAAATAGTATTATTTATCTATGCATCCACTTTTACTGTATTTGAGTTATATATTACTCCACAGGAAATCAGTTATAAGATTCGTGATCTTGCATAATAGGTTGTAACCACTACCCCATGACCAGTAGCTCACTCTTACATGCTGCCATTCCAGTTAAGTTCAGCCTCTTGGGTTTATGCTTTGGAGTTGAACTTCTGAGGATTTGTTCACAAGCAGTTTGTGTGGAGATTTCCTATATATTTAGAATTCTTTTCTTTGTCCTGCAACTCTGCCTTTTTTTATTTTTTTACCAGAAACTAGGAAGTACAGTTTTAAGATAGTCTTTCCTGCAATTATGTAGGAATGATTGCTGGTTTTGTAAACAACTTAATCATAATTTTCTACGATTTCTTATTGAAATTATCTTTTATTTTCATCAGGGTCCCATAGATTTTCCCAAGGAAAATTTAATAAAACCCAACTACCAAATATGTTTGGTAAACATATGTTAAATAACCATATATTATTGTTTAATATATTTATTCTGTAGTATTGTGTTTCTGAAGCAAGTAAGGCTCTTGCATACGTATTTTCTATTTAAACTACGGTGTTTGGCCTGGTCTATTAGACCCAAATTTAGAGGTTAATTTAAAATGCAAAAAGCCTCAGATGTTAGGAGGTCTACCTCCTCTTGGGATATTAAGATAGCCCCAAAGACAGAGTTTAATTGCAACATGATACAGAGTGCTAGCTCACTGATGAGTTGTATTCAGGGATTGGTGTTTGGATGGTTGCCAGGATTTGCACCAGCCACAGACAAAGATTGTTTTGTGTGTGTGAGATTGTGTGAGAGAGTGTGTATGTGTGTTTGTGTGTTGAAATGGTCACCTGCTGTCTCATTTTTATATTGAATTTAAATCTATAGGAAGAATTTTATGAGAGAAAATTGATTCTTGCTGATAGAGAAGAAGTGGAACAGGAGGCAGATAATATTTTAAAGGACGCTGATATCAGTGATGTTGCATTCCTTGTAGTTGGTGATCCATTTGGGTAAGTCAAGGCAGATACTTTGACTTTTAATTTATTTACTTTTTTAATAATTAAGAATTATTATATTTAGAACTTTATCTTTCAGGTGCTGATAGGAGACTCTGTTTACATAGGCTCTGTCTAAAATTTTATAGTTTAAACTTTGGTTATCTTTGGGATTAATGAAGAAAATTTACTTGGGAAAGATGTCATCATGTATTACTTACATTGGTTATCAGGTGTCAAGTTTATGTTGTTGCTTCTGCTTTTGTTTAGAAAGTCACTGAGGACATCAAATAACAAAGTAGTATATTGTTATTAAATAAGTATATTGCATTATCAAGAGTCATACATGCCATTTATTTTTCAGGTAAGTGCAGGTGTCTTCTGCTTGCTTTGTCTTAGACGGCCCCCCTCCCTGCCCCATTTTAATCATCTGCTATTTAGTGATACTGCTTTCACTTTACTTGCCTTGAATTTATCATTTATGAAGCCTCAGATTTCAATTTCTTGTATCTATTGAGAGCTCTGTTCTTGTCCACATTACTGCAAAGATGGGCTTGTACTTGTCTAGTCAAGCATCATCAATCTCTAATGTCAAGCCAAATAGAACAATTCTTTTTCTCCAGCTGGTGACCCAAAATTTATGTCACAGATTTAAGGAACATAAGGACAATTAAGTCACTATGAGCCCACCACCCAGGATATTTTTCAAAACAATGGAGTTACATGTACATGTGTCTGTCAAAAAGAAAATAATTTATATCAATATGAGGTTTCGGAGATTATGTATCATTATTATATTTGGTTGCAAATGGTATCCAGTCACTGACAAAGTCCAGGAAACCAATGCTACTTGAAGTGAGATTTGCAGACTGTTACCAGCCTATAAACTTACCAGTCCATGATGAGATAAGTACAGAAATTGAAAGTCAGCATTTAGACATTTTTATAGCAGTTTTACAAAATAATTTTATCTCTGCTGAAACTAATAATAAAATAATAAAAATAAGTAGCAAATAATCGCAATCTCATTGACATTCTTAAAAGATCCCTAAATGTGTGGGTGAACGGACTTTAGTGAGGCAAAGTAGCCCTGGTGCAAGAGAAAAAGAAGACAAAGTGGGGAAAATTTAGAAGGAAAAATGCTCAGATGTATGTAATAGATGAGGAAAGGAAAGAAGTAACTCTTCAAGTATTTTGGCTTGAGTAACTGAGTAGTTGATGCTGCCATTTTTTGAAATGATGAAAACCAACAAGGAAGAGGGCTGGGGGAAACAGGAATTGGGCCTGGAAACATTTTAACTTTCATGATACCTGCTAATGGAGCTCAGGGGAGAATCTGTCCAGGTTATATGACTTCTAAAGCCATCCATATCTAGATATTTAAACCAGAGGAATGGGTGGAATTACTCTAGGAAAGAATAAGAGCAAGAAAAGAAGACCTAGGATGGGTCACTCCCTAGATACTAGCATTTCATGGTCTCTCAAGAGCAGAGGAAGATGAAAACCATTAGAGTTGTGCTAAAGCAGAAGCCAAGGAAAGAGAATGTTTTAGAAAAGAAAGAGTGATCAACTTTGATGTACTGCTGAAATGCTGAGTAGAAGACAAGGATAGAAAAGTCTGTGTAATTTAAAGACTTTATGGAGGAGTTGGTGCTGGGGGAAGGTCTGGTTTAACAGTTGAAGATTGTGAGGTAGGATGGCGGGGAGTTGGGGAGAAAGGGAAATTTCAGTGTAAAGGCCCAGAGAAAGTACTGCCGTGCTGCTCAGAATCTTTAAGTGACTTCATGGCCTTAAATCTTTTAACAGTTTGGCTACTTTTTCCATTGGCTGCTCCTCTTTTTGACTGTGGTAGAATCAAGCTATTTTGTAAATGTTTTGCAATATTCATTTTCTGTTTCTTTGCTCATGCTTTTTCCTTAAAACAGACTATTCTTCCCAGTTTCTATTTAGTAAAATAGTAGATTCTTTGAGACCTAACTTAGATGCTACCTCTTCTAAGAATCTTCCCATATTTTATTCAGGAGTAAATGCTTTTTTTTTTTAAGCTTCTAGCGAATTAATATTCCTTATGTCAGTGACTAGTCATATATAACATTGTATTCATATTTATGTGGTATTTACTGTACTGTAGTTGTTTTTCATTTACCCAATGGATTACTATTCAGATATATTAGTCATTGGAGATAAGATGATAAGGAAGGTATAAATTTTAATTGGGCCTTGAAAAATTTGAATTTAAGTTAATTAAATGGATAAATCAGGAATGGAATACAAAATGTAACAAAGCACTGAAATGCTTCCTTATATATGACCAAAAAATGTACTGTGTTTAAGTTTAAGCCCCTTTCTACTATTTGAGTAAAAAATTCAAAAAGAAGGGAAAATTGTTTACTCAATCTTAAATTATTTTTTGTAATTTTAAAAAATTTCAAATATTTAAAAATTTATAAAATTTATCATTTTAACCATTTTTGAGTGTATAGTTCAGTAGCATTAAGAACACTCACACCATTGTGCATCTATCGGCACCATCCATCTCCAGCAATCTTAAATTCATGAAGAAGGTACTTGAAAGTCAGTTAAGTCAGTTGGTGTAGTTCTCATCTTTGCCCTTTTATCTCGGTTGTTTAAAGGAATGTGGAAGTTAATCACATAAAGAACGTAAATGACTTTAAAATATACTGCATCAGTAGATCTGACTCAGTCATGTGAGAGATGACAGTGTTAAGCTTTCTATCCCCGTAAAGAGCAGTTGAACAAGGTCGTCATTAAACAGATTCTTTCTAAAGATAGTTCTGTTTTTATTCCATCAGACATACACACACACACACACACAAATATGCCTGTCTCCTGTGTACCTTAATGTGAGTCATTTGATTGTTTCCATTCTGCAGATTAATGTTATTATAAAGTAAAATGTAAAATAAACATACTAAGCCTTATATATTCAAATTGATTTTGGTTAGAGCCACACATGCCCAGAAATAGTAATAAACTGGTCTTTATACACAGCAGTGCGCATATGCATACGTGCACGCACCCGCCCTCCCACCCACACATTCACAGCCTTCATCAGTCTACTATAATGAAGCATTTTCATGAGCCGCACACTGAGGAATGCCTGGTATGGGGGTGTTCAACATGTAGTTCATACCAGCTTTTTCCTTTTTTTTTAATGAAGCAATATAATCTAGGTAATTGTGGTAATAAAATAGCAGTTTTATCACAGTTTTTCATAGCAGAAATCTGAGAAGCTCATTTAATCACATTTATAGCAGTTTCACAAAATCAAATCACTTTGCCAGGTCATTAAATCTTCATAGTATACCAACCACATCTGGTCATTTTAAATGAACTTGGGAAAAAGAGAATAATTCTAAACCAGTTTTTCTTTCTGCTCATCTATTTAAATAACTCACCAAGTAACTAATTTCATTTTCCCTTATCTTAGTGTTAACTAGTGAAACTCTATTTGATAGGGATATTAAAAACATTCTTTACAACGGGCATTTGTATTTTTTTAAAAAGCTTATTCTAAATCAAATTAATGATTATTTTTATAGGAGCTGTTGTTTCATTTTATATGTGTGATTAAAAACAGACTTCCCTGGTGGGCATTTGTTAATCTGTTTCTGACTGCCTCATGGGGTAAAAGCCCTTGATCTTGCTACTTGGTATGCGTTGACCAGTTGACAGGTTCTGCTTGTTTGTATGTAGTTTCTCAAACATGCTAATGTTGCTTTCCCCAGTTGGGCCTGGAGTCTTCATCAAGGGGGAAACAAGCTGTTAATAATGCAGTTCTAAATTGATTTGGGGTTAAGTTTCACAGTATCCATATTTATATTTACATGTATTCTCCCTTTACCCTGAGAAACAAAGCCTTCAAACTATTATTTCTGCTCTATAGCAGAAATTAAGAAGTAGTCTAGTTATGCTATAATTTGAAACTTTGTCACAGAAATGATAAGAGATTAGAGGTCAAAATATTTGAGAACTGCTTCTCAAGTTCAGTTGCTGAGTAATATTCCACAGATGTCTTTTGCAGATATTAACAGAATAAAAAGAGCAAGTTAAAAGTTCTCTTTTTTCTGTAGCTGCCAAGGCTGCTTTAAGAGTGTTTAAAGGCATAATTTAACATTGTACAGGGCCTGTGTAAACTTACACACTTGCCAGAATTTCCAGATGATAGCTTAAGCAGGTGCTTTGAGATATTCGAGGGAGAACAGTGTCCTTGACTGATTCTTCTTGACCATTTGGGCTCATGAAATGTAGATATACTGTCTTAAAAAGTCAGTTTTTGTTAGTTTAACCCAACCTGATCTTTTCTCACTACAGGGCTACAACACACAGTGATCTTATTCTGAGAGCAACAAAACTGGGGATCCCTTACAGAGTTATTCACAATGCGTCCATAATGAATGCTGTAGGCTGCTGCGGTTTGCAGGTAATACTACAAAAGAACGGTTTTGTTAGTGGTGTTTAGCGAAAATGTTTTTGTTTTCTGCAAATTTCCATAGATTTTATTATATTTCATGAGTTATAATACAATATTATTTTATATAAGACTGTATATTAAGTTTTTTAATACTAGATATTATATATTGATTTTCCTATACATTGGACTTTTCCCGTCCCCCTTAGAATAGATCGTTGAAATTGATCTAAAGATTTTAATTCTATATCCAATTGGTACATACAAAAAAGGGAATATAACTCAATTGGTTAAGTATTCCTAAAACCTTTTTACATTATTCCAAATGACTTACTCTGCATTGCTGAGGGCCATGTTCTTCCACTCGGTATTGTTTCTGTATGGTCAAGAGCACTATGATGGAGCATTTAGTAAAATAATACATAAAAGAGCTAAATGCCAGTGATATTAGGCTTTTAGGCCAACTTTGCAGATACTGATACACAAAGTTAGTTGTTTTTAACCCAGAAATCTTGGTTCTGAGGAGTTAAGGGAGTGCTCTGTAGCTGCATTTAAGATTTTCTATTTCAAACTTGAAATTTGATGTTCACATGTATGTAATCCATGGCAGTTGTGACTGCCTATGGCCAATAGTAGTTTTAAGACTCCATTGATTGTTAAGACACATTCCTATTTTAGATATAATAGGAAAGAGAATTTGCACCTTACAACCTGTGAAATACATCTTCCTGGATTACATAATGTAAAATAACTTTGCAAAGTAAGGGATGACATGAGCTGAGAACTGTTGGCCTGTATTGGTTGGTTTCCTCTCTGTGAATATGAAACAGACACTTTATTTTCATGAAATCTTAAATATTTTGGTCATATGTGTGGAATATTCTCAAAATCAAATAAAAGAAAAAAATAGTAGTTATTCTTTGGGGAATCATTTATGTATTTCCAGTGTCTTGGGAAGTATAAAGATAGCTTGATCCTTTCTGCACATTTATTTTAAAGAAAATATAATCATATAAAACTTAATACTTTTACGCTTTAGTGAAGCCCATGGGTAAAAGTTGCTGTTGGTTATGAAGTATTGGCATGACTATTCTGATAAATGCAGTTTAAAATACATACTAGTCTGATACATACTAGTCAGGTGTCCCAGAAGCATTACCATATAGAATAAGAGCTACTAATTATTAGGCACAAAGAGACGACTCACAGCCAGTGGATCACCTAACCTCTGAATTCAGTGCTAGCTGTATATATGGGAAATCTCAGAAAACACTTTTTCTTTTATTCTGAGGGCCAGTAAAATTCTATCTAATAATTCGTCTGTTGAAAAAAAATAGCTGTTTACAGCAAGAAGCTACATTACCCTTGGAACTCAGTGCTGTCTCTGGGGCTTTAGAGGGGCCTGTATTTTTTGTATTACCTAGGAAGAGTAGCTCACTTTAATTGACTAGTCCTGGCCAGTCATCCCAGAAATATTGCCTTTGGTTCTGAAGAACCAGAGAAAAGTATAAATGATTTCAGTTCATTTCAGTTCAGTCGCTCAGTCGTGTCCGACTCTCCGCGACCCCATGAATCATAGCACGCCAGGCCTCCCTGTCCATCACCAACTCCCAGAGTTCACTCAAACTCATGTCCACAGAGTCGGTGATGCCATCCAGCCATCTCATTCTCTGTCGTCCCCGTCTCCTCCCGCCCCCAACCTTTCCCAGCATCAGAGTCTTTTCCAGTGAGTCAACTCGTCTCATGAGGTGGCCAAATAAATGATTTACCTTTCAGTATTCATTACTTGCTCTTGGTTATAACTATGTCCAAATTGGCAAAGAACCTTGCTGTCTGTTTTGTCTTCGAATAAAATGCATACTTTAAAAAACCCTGACAATTTTTTACACTTAAAATTCTTTATGAACATTTCTGTGTTGGAGTAAATTGAATTCTTGATGCTCAGATTCTTGAGTGATTCTCAATCTAATACACTTTCCTCTGGACAGTGCTGCCTTTCAATCATTTAGGAATGATTGTCAGGAGAAAGGAAAAAAGGGAGGGCAAAAATTATCATATGTTAGACAAAAATAGGTGAATCTTAAGCTAATTGACTATATATATTTTTTCATATTGATTTTGTTTTTATATCTGAAGGTTAGTTAGTACCTTTCCATCATATTTTGCTCTAAATTATCTTATGATAATCTATTATTTAGAGTTTTTAAGTGTAAATTTTTTAAAAGATCCTTGTCTTTATTACATAAATCTGTTATCCAGACTGGCTAAAGTTAGACTTGTCCCTCTGATCCTCTACGTTGATAAAGAAGTGCAGAGTTATTTTTCTTATGTTTAAAATGAATGAAGGTATTTGAGAAGGAATTTACTAAGAGAATTGAAGTTTCTATACATATAAGCCCTCAAGATCATATCCACATTTACATATATTATTATTATTTTTAAATGTAACTTTCAGTTTTACATGGGATTTCTCTAAGCAGCCACAAAGTATTGTTTCCTCATCTTAGTTCTGTTCTCTAATCTGGATATGAAATGACATACTACTTGTGTGAAAAACAGAAGGTAGCTTTCTGTTTTCTGGCTTACGTATTTATGAAATCTCTATGAAAGTGTAATTCTTGTACCATGCAAGTTATTCATATCCCAGGAGAAGGAGGTAAGCATTGATGCCTTTGTATAGTTTTCTAAGATAAAAAACATGGAAAAATAATCGTATGCATGGCATGCTTAAATTTTAAAATAAATGTCTATCAGTATCCTGCATAATGTAAAAATTCTGGCAAAGTCTCCTTCCTTATAGTAGCTGGTCTTTTTCTCTTTACTATTTTGACTAGCATTTATGGAAAAGACAGTAACCTGTACCAGTGGTCCTCCATCTTTAGTGTTCATCAGAATTACCTGGAGGGACTATTAAAGAGGTTGCTGGGCCTTCCCTTCAGTTTTTCTGATACAGTATATATCTGGGGTAAGGGTCTGAGAATTTGCATTTCTAACAAATTCTCAGGTGATGCTGAAGCTGCTGGTTATAGGCACACCTTGAGAATCACCAGAATAGATAAAATATTTCTTAGAAAGTTAAAAACTGTACTGTCATTCTTTTAGTATGACAGAGTTGGAAAAGTCGATCTTAGTTCCCAGAAATATGCTTGCTAAATGTAGAATGTTACCTTGCTGTGCTCTCTTGCTCAATTTCCTAAAAGGGAAGTGGGCACCACTTTCGAAAGGCATTCTGTCATCTCTGTGAAAGAGTTTTCCTATGAATTCAAAAACAGCCATCAAGTTATTGAAGAGAAGTGCTACTTTGGGTAAGGTGACAGACCTGGACCATATGTACTTTCCAACATCTTTACCTTAGGTTAAGGAAGAGTAGTATCAATTCCTTACCTGAAAATGGGTACAGTATTTTTAAACTATCACTTATTATCCTTTTTTTTTTTATCCTTTAAAACTGTCTTTTTTGTTGTTTTTAAAAGCAGCATAGAGAGCTCAGAATCGACCATCAGTTATTTTTTTATTAACTTTATAGTTTATTAACCAACAGGAGACTCTTAATTATTAGTATCAATGAAGGTAAGTAGTTGCATAGACTAACACTTCTGCTCACACACACAGACAGTTGATATGTGTTTTTTTACAGTATGCCATAAATACAGTTCTTTACTACAAACCCCATATACCTAATGAAATTTTTGTTGTTGTTAAATGGAAAGTATATTAGAGGTTGCCAAGTTAGACATCGTTAAGAGGAATAGTTATCTGTTTATGCAGCAAATAGTTTGCCTTCTTATTGGATTTCCCTGGTGGTACAGATGGTGAAGAATTGGCCTGCAGTGCAGGAGACCTGTGTTCAGTCCCTGTGTTGGGAAGATCCTGTGGAGGATGAAATGACAACCTACTCCACTATTCTTGCCTAGAGAATTCCAGGGACAGAGGAGCCTGGTGGGCTACAGTCCATGGGGTCACAAACAGTCAGACTTGACTGGATGACTTTTACTTTCTTATTGTTTGCCTACTGAGTTTCTTTGGATATGGTAATAAACCTGACCAAGAAGGTCTCTGCTCTCAAAGAGCTTACATTCTAGTAGGAAAGAGAAGCGATAACAAAATAAATGTCAGGTAGTGGTAAGTATAAGAAATTCAAGAAGACTGCTAGGTTAGAGAGTGACTAGATCACTACTGTCGTTGGGTAGTCAGGAGAGGTCTCTCAGGGTGGTAACATTTAAGATTAGATAGGAATCAGAAAGGGACAACCATATCCCAAAGTTTGAATGAAGACCCTAAAGTGGAAATGAGCTTGGCTTCTTAAAGGAAATAAAGGAAGGCTTGCTGGAGAGTTAGCAGGCACAGGGAAGACTGATCTGAGGCTGGATAGGTGGGTGGACTTGGATCACTAGGCTGTCTAGTACACTATCAGGAGTTTGGATTTTATTCGAAGAGATACAGACTAATTGCCTTCAGAAGGATTTAAGCAGAGCAAATACTTGATCTGATAAGTGTTTTAAAAAGATATCTCTAGCTGGTATGTGGGGATGGAATTGCTACCAGGCAAGACTAGAAGTGAGGAAATCAGTTAGTAAGCTTATTGTATTCCTTCAGAGGAGAGATGATGGGGTCTTAGACCGCATGGAGAGGGTAGGGTATAATGGACGATAAGTTCTAATATCCTATGTATTTGGAAGCTAAAAAGTTGGCCTGTTTTCCAACTTATTTTTTTATTTATTTATAAACTATTTATTCATTTATTTGCCTGTGCCAGGTCTTAGTGGTATCATGCGGGATCTTTCTTTGCATCACGCGGGCTTCTCTCTAGTTGCAGTGTTCAGGCTTAGTTGCTCCTTAATATGTGGGATCTTAGTTCCCCTACAGGAACTGAACTTGAGTCTCACGCATTACACTGCAGGTTCTTAACCCCTGGACCACCAGTGAAGTCCCTGTTTGCCAACTTTAGGCAAAGGTTACCTAGATTTTCACTGAGTTAACTTTGAGATTTTTCACAATTAAAATGTTAGTTACAAATGTGTGTACTTTAAAATCATGTTGTTTGAAATACCTAGGCAACAGATACTTGTAACACATTATTTGTATTCTGAGGATTTTTCTAGTCAAAGAAAAATCTATTTATTTATCAAGAGCCAGACATGGTGGTTATATTTAAACATCCCTGGTAATGAAAAATCAAGGATTTTTCTCGGTATACAAAAGACGAGAGGAACAAGTCCTTCTTTTCTTGAAATCTTCAAGTTAAACATTTAGCAGTGTAATCATGCAAAGTCACAGTTGCTTTTATTTATTATTATTTCTGCTTTTGAAGAGTTATTTTGTAATTTTTTTCTTGATAATAAATGACATATATTCTCATAAAAAATTGGAAAAATACAGTAAGTATAAAGAAGAAAATAAAAGCATCCATAGTCTCACCTCCTAAAGGTAACCACAGTTATCATTTTGGTATATTTTCTTTCAGTCTTTTTACTTAGCACTTACTATGTGTACATTCTCCTGAATCTGACAAACTAAATAAAATAATTATATAATACTAAAATGTTTTTATTTTGGCTTAGTATTTATTTGTAAATAATAAGCATTTATTATAAATAAATTTATTTAGAATTTATTATTAGCGATTTGTGTGATAGAATGTATTAATTCTTGTAAAAGTTTGGTGACTGAAATAATTTTGAGGTATTTAAAGGAAATGTAAATAAAACGATTTGATGAAACCAGGTAGCAATGATTTCTGCATAAAAACTGCCTTATCAGTTGTGACTGACTTCAGGGAAAAGGTTGTATAATTTTCTCATCATTATGAAATGCTTCCACTTTCTCTGCCTGTTGCATGAGTGACATTGATTATTGCCATATGTTCCCCTGTTTATATAATACCTTTCTACTTTGGAAAAAATATATATTACTTTCAAAAAGTAAGAACTCATTTCCTTCCTTTTTTAAAATAATACTCATTGTGATAGTCAGCATTTTTGACCTTGTAGTAGTTCTTACTGTTAGTTTTCAGAAGCATTCAATTGGTTTCATTGTTGTCCAGACACTATTGTAGAAATGATAAAACTTAATGAGTACAGAGAACACCAGATTAGGTGATAAGGGTATCAGAGCTCTGCATCACTATTGTAACCTTAGAAAACCTTAGAAAAACTCATCTAGTAAGTTCTCCGTTCTTTTAGTCACTTTGGAATTATTTTTGACCACCTGTTAAATCATGAGTATATTAAATTTTTCCCCTTCCTTTTCATTTCCTTTTTTTTAGTCACTGTTTTAATAGCCGTCTTACCATCATTCTCTTACAGTTTATAGTTTTCTGCTTAAATTGTAGATCTGATTATGCCATTCTTCTATTCAAACAGTCTTGGTAAATCTCCATCCTATAAGAGAGTTCAGTTACTTGTGTATGTTTATGTGCTCACCGTATTATAAACTCCTTAATTTACTCATCTTCACCTCTTCCTTGCTACTTTATTGCAGTGTCATGCATATAATCAATGTGCAACAAATATTTGCTGAGTTGAATTGCTTATTTATTTATCCCCCCGTTTGCCCCCCACCCCAGGTTGGATCTTGTCTTTGGAATTGTATGCTTTAAATTGTGATTCTTTCACTTATTTATATGTGGGCTCTCTTATTTATATGTGAAAATATAAATCTTACAGCTCTTCTGTCTACATAGTCATTCAACTTTATCTGTGCACCTGCTTATGTAGCCATGTGTATAATCTTTCTTACTGTTAGCAAAAATCAGCGTTTTATCAGTGTTAAGCAAAGTGCATGTGAAGATTAAAAATAAAAACAAGTATTCTATATAAAAAAGAAAACTAGTAACTCTTGATTAAATGGTTTTGTGGTACATTTTTAGACAGCCCTGCTGGCTCAGTTTTCTTTTACATCACAAATTTAAGTGATCTGGTTAGGATATACATATATAAGATGATATATGTAAGTAAGTAAAGTCACACAGTCGTGTCTGACTTTTTGCGACCCCGTGGACGGTAGCCTACCAGGCTTCTCCGTCTATGGGATTCTCCAGGCAAGAATACTGGAGTGGGTTACCATTTCCTTCTCCAGGAGATCTTCCCGACCCAGGGATCGAACCCAGGTCTCCCGCATTGGAGGCAGACGCTTTAACCTCTGAGCCACATGCTAAAGTTCTTAGCAAGTTAAATTTTCTAATTTTTCCATATCGAAAAAAGATTTTTTTTAACTTAAAAATCACAAAATATTTTCATTTGAATATAAAATGTGTGTGTGTTCTCAGTTGTGTCTGACTCTTTGTGACCCCATGGACAGTAGCCCTCCAGGCTCCTTTGTCCATGGGATTTTCCAGTCAAGAACACTGGAGTGGGCTGCCATTTCCTTCTCCAGGGGATCTTCCCGATCCACAGATTGAACCCAGGTCTCCTGCAATGCAAGCAGATTCTTTACCATCTGAGCCACCAGGGAAGCCCTTGAATATAAAATACCAAAGCATTAAAATCTAATTATAAAATGGAGCTTACAAAGCACCTGTGCTTCTGAAAGAAAGGAAATATCAGCAGTGAGATGAACAATAAGACTATTAAGGTCATTCAGGCAAGTGGTATTGAGAACTCAAACTAAGGTAGAGAAAAAAGAAATGAATAGTATCTGGGTAAACTATAGAGCAAGAACTGACAGGAATTGGTACATAGTAAGATGTCAGGAATTAGAAATACTTGTTAGAGGCAAGTCAAGCAGTACTTACTTCTTGCTTAATGTCACTCTCAGTATTGCCCAAGATTTCCCGCCTCTGTTCCCTTGTTTACATCATCTCATTCTGCATGTTCAGCTTCCCAAGGCTAAATCTTACCCATCCTCTAAGGTCCAGCTTATATTCTGTCTATTCAAAAGTTACCTTCAGGTACTCTTTAAGTGGGGGAAACGCTAAACTCTTATAATCTATATCTAATTTTTATTATTGTTTATTACCTCATATTTGCCTTTCTTGTGCATCTTTTCACTCTTAACTAGTGCCTTATATATGATTAAATATTTCATTTTGAATTGAGTTTTTATCTTCAATAGATTAAAAAAAAATCATGATTTAGTATCAAGTTAGATAAACTGCTTTCCCTATTACTTACTCTAGGATAAAATTTTAAAAGCCTGTATTTACCTACTGTTTTTAAAAACTGTTCTTTTCATAATCTTTAAATGTGGACCTGCATCAGTAATGGTTTGAAGGGAAATAATCATAAGCACAAATGCTTACATTTTTAGGATGGTGGGTACACAGGTCTCGGCAACCTCAGTTCTTGTCAACTGTATGATTTTGTTCCAGTTTCCTTTTGTACTTTACTGGTAAGTCCTTGAATTGTGAAACACAAAGGGACTGGTCCTTCTGTTCTTTGAGGTACTGACATCTAAATGGTGAAACTGTTTGCATAATGTTCCAGAATTCATTGAAGAAGTTTGTACCACAGCCATGGAAATGGTTACAGTCTATAAATCAGGGTCCTAGAAAGCAGTGCTTATGTGAGGTTTTCTTTAATCCCCCAAATTAGACAATTCAGAGCAGCTTTTACACAAAGTGTTTCAGCTAGTGTTTACATGTGACTAGCATCTCAATACTCTTTTAAATGAACTGTTCCTTGCTTTTTGAATGAAGAATTTACATCCATGACTATATTTCTGTGACTCTTAAAATATTGAAAACTTGTTCATTTATTTATGGTGACATATGTAATTTTTTTAATGGTTTTACCTTAAGGTTTTTTAAAATAGAGTAATGTTAATATTTCAAAATCTGATCAGAGATGCCAAAAATCCTTTTCAAAATGTAATGATTGAACTTGTCGGATTAAGTCATAAGCATAGTTTCAAATATTTGGTAATATTTTTGAGCTCATTCCAGTAAGAAAAGCAGTTGGATTATAGTGTAACACAGCATTTTAGAGCATCTTCATTATAGGCATTATCATTGTTAGATTATCACATCCCTAACATTTATTGAAAAACAGTGGAAACAGTGTCAGACTTTATTTTTTTGGGCTCCAAAATCACTGCAGATGCTGATTGCAGCCAGGAAATTAAAAGACGCTTGCTCCTTGGAAGGAAAGTTATGACCAACCTTGATAGTATATTAAAAAGCAGAGACATTACTTTGCCAACCAATGTCCGTCTAGTCAAGGCTATGGTTTTTCCCGTGGTCATGTATGGATGTGAGAGTTGGACTGTGAAGAAAGCTGATCACCGAAGAATCGATGCTTTTGAACTGTGGTGTTGGAGAAGACTCTTGAGAGTCCCTTGGACTGCAAGGAGATCCAACCAGTCCATTCTAAAGGAGATCAATCCTGGGTGTTCATTGGAGGGACTGATGCTAAAGCTGAAACTGCAATACTTTGGCCACCTCATGCGGCGAGCTGACTCACTGGAAAAGACTCTGATGCTGGGAAAGGTTGGGGGCGGGAGGAGAAGGGGACGACGGAGAATGAGATGGCTGGATGGCATCACCGACTCTGTGGACATGAGTTTGAGTGACCTCCGGGAGTTGGTGATGGACAGGGAGGCCTGGCGTGCTGTGATTCATGGGGTCGCAGAGAGTCGGACACGACTGAGCGACTGAACTGAACTGAACTGAACTGAACATTTATTGAGTCTTTACTATGGCACTGGGCACTACATACAGTGTATCATTTAATCCTTAACGAAACAGATTGTTAGATTTATAATTGTTATATTAAATTGGCAGGGGAGTTCCTCCTGAAAGTCACCCAGCTAGTCACCATTATCATCCTGGTAGTAGGAACCAGAACCACGACTCCACAGCATGTGCTTGCTGTGTGAGGTATAAGTAAGACTGCATATTTCCTGAGGGCTAGAGCTCTGTTTGCTTCTTACTTTATACCCATGCATAACGTAATGCCTCGCACGTTGTGGATTATTCACAGTAAATATTTTTTAGATACGTTTGCCTCTCATAGAACAATAGCAATGACAGAAACCCCCAACAGAACAAGGCTTATTCATTGTAGCTTACCTGAATGCATTCCAAAGATCTCACATTGGAACTCTACATTTTTTTTTACAGAGAAATCATATTAGGTGTGGCTGGAAGGTTTAGGATTTCATTCTGAGAGTTACATCAGTTCAGTTCAGTAGCTCAGTCGTGACCGACTCTTTGCACCCCATGAATCAGCACGCCAGGCCTCCCTGTCTATCACCAATTCCCGGAGTTCACTCAAACTCAAGTCCATCGAGTCAGTGATGTCATCCAGCCATCTCATTCTCTGTCGTCCCCTTCTCCTCCCGCCCCCAATCCTTCCTAGCATCAGAGTCTTTTCCAGTGAATCAACTCATCGCATGAGGTGGCCAAAGTATTGGAGTTTCAGCTTTAGCATCAGTCCTTCCAATGAACACCCAGGATTGATCTCCTTTAGAATGGACTGGTTGGATCTCCTTGCAGTCCAAGGGACTCTCAAGAGTCTTCTCCAACACCACAGTTCAAACGCATCAATTCTTCGGCGATCAGCTTTCTTCAGAGTCCAACTCTCACATCCATACCTGACCACTGGAAAAACCATAGCCTTGACTAAACGGACCTTGGTTGGCAAAGTAATGTCTCTGCTTTTAAATATGCTATCTAGGTTGGTCATAACTTTCCTTCCAAGGAGTAAGCGTCTTTTAATTTCATGGATGCAGTCAGCATCTGCAGTGATTTTGGAGCCCAAAAAATAAAGTCTGACACTTTTTCCTCTGTTTCCCCACCTATTTCCCATGAAGTGATGGGACCAGATGCCATAATCTTTGTTTTCTGAATGTTGAGCTTCAAGCCAACCTTTTCACTCTCCTCTTTCACTTTCACCAAGAGGCTTTTTAGTTCCTCTTCACTTTCTGCCATAAGGGTGGTGTCATCTGCATATCTAAGGTTACTGATATTTCTCCCGGCAATCTTGATTCCAGCTTGTGCTTCTTCCAGCCCAGCGTTCCTCATGATGTACTCTGCATATAAGTTAAATAAGGAGAGTGACAATATACAACCTTGACGTACTCCTTTTCCTATTTGGAACCAGTCTGTTGCTCCATGTCCAGTTCTAACTGTTGTTTCCTGACCTGCATACGGGTTTCTCAGGAGGCAGGTCAGGTGGTCTGGTATTCCCATCTCTTTCAGAATATTTCACAGTTTATTGTGATCCACACAGTCAAAGGCTTTGGCATAGTCAATGAAGCAGAAATAGATGTTTTTCTGGAACTTTCTTGCTTTCTCCATGATCTAGTGGATGTTGGCAATTTGATCTCTGGTGCCTCTGCCTTTTCTGAAACCTGCTTGAACATCTGAAAGTTCACGGTTCATGTATTGCTGAAGCCTGGCTTGGAGAATTTTGAGCATGACTTTACTAGCATGTGAGATGAGTGCAATTGTGTGGTAGTTTGAGCATTCTTTGGCATTCCCTTTCTTTGGGATTGGAATGAAGACTGATCTTTTCCAGTCCTGTGGCCACTACTGAGTTTTCCAAATTTGCTGGCATATTGAGTGCAGCACTTTCACAGCATCATCTTTCAGGATTTGAAATAGCTCAACTGGAATCCATCACCTCCACTAGCTTTGTAGTGATGCTTTGTAAGGCCCACTTGACTTCACATTCCAAGATGTCTGGCTCTAGGTGAGTGATCAAGCCATCGTGATTATCTTGGTCGTGAAGGTCTTTTTTGTACAGTTCTTCTGTGTATTCTTGCCACCTCTTCTTAATATCTTCTGCTTCTGTTAGGTCCAGCCATTTCTGTCCTTTATCGAGCCCATCTTTGCATGAAATGTTCCCTTGGTATCTCTAATTTTCTTGAACAGATCTCTTGTTTTTCCTATTCTGTTGTTTTCCTCTATTTCTTTGCATTGATTGCTGAGGAAGCCTTTCTTATAGGTCTTTGTAAACTAATCTGTGAATTTGACTGCCCTTGAATAGCATGGCTTCAATGGGGAAACCCTCTTTAGAAAATTTTCAAATGGACCTTGGGAATAAAGTGTATTGGTAAGTAGGTTGGAGGTTGTGGCCATGTGAGGACTATGATGAAATGACTCTTAGTAGCTCAGAGTCACCATTATGAGTATGAGTGATAGTTTTTAAGCCATCCATGTATAAACATCGAGAAATGTTGAGCTTCTTTAGGCATGTAGAGATGGGGGACCCTGAATATGGCTCTTGCAGCAGCATTGTTCAGATGAAGAACTTTAGGCTTAGAAAAGTTAGGTGATCTCGTGAATTCATACAGCTGTTTCAACCAAACAGCTAATTTGTGGCAGAGGCCTAGGTGTGATTTTCAGCATTTAGTGCTTTCCAGCTGTATTAAACATTATTTTAGGCACTCTTTAAATTGAATAGTTAAGATCTTTATGTAACAGCTTTAGTATTAGGTTTTATAATATATTAAGTCTTTGAAAATAAAGTCCATTGTGCAATACCTAGATAGGATTAATATAAGAATGTCATTCACAGTTTGAAAACTTTTTACATGTTATTTGGTTCACACAATTCTGTGGGTAGGAAGGGCATGTGTTATCACTGTTCCTATTATAGAGATTAAGACTCGGAATAAAAGAATAATGTCACTCAGCTAACAAGTTGCAGAACCAAAGCTCAGAACTAGATTTTCTCAACATAAGATTTGGAGTTGGATTCACTTAAGTGAGATGTGCGGCTAGCCCGGAAGCAAGTTGGAACAAAGACTCTTCTTGGTTATATGATGGTCATGTGGAGTAGATGGACCACCGTAGGGGGAAAGGAGGAGGTTTGGGAAAAGGCCCTTAACGTTGAACTCTAGAGTCAGGGAATAAATAGTGGGGAAAATAAGGGTGTAGGTTTTGAGATGTGACCACAGTGAGTATGCAATGTATGAATTTTACTGAGCTGGCATGGTGGAAAGGAACTCTCCCTCAGACCCAGGTTTGAGTTTCTTTCTACTAACTAGCTGTGTGACCTTAGGCAAGCCAGTTCATCTTTCTGAGCCTTGGTGGACTCCTCCATAAAATGAGGGTAATAGGAACCTTGTGAACACTGCTCTGACTGCTCACAAGTCTTTTTTTTTTTTTTTTGCTTCCTTCTGGGTTCTCTGTATTTCATTATTTTTAGCAGCTACCTAGCTAAATCATGAACTAGTTGCATATGTTCCTGTACTGAATACAGAAATACTAGAAGCCTCCTACCAAAAGGGCATCAGAATGACACCAGCTGCTATGGAGCAAAGGGAATTTTTATTACCTTTTTTTGATGACAGAGTTGATCCCCAGTCCATCTCAATTTTGGGTCTCACTTTTTTCAGTTGTTATCTATGAGGCAGTAGTTAGTGAATTGTTACATCATTAATTAATGTTTTTATTTTTTCTAGTTGTATAAGTTTGGAGAGACAGTGTCTATCGTTTTCTGGACGGACACTTGGAGACCAGAAAGCTTCTTTGACAAAGTGAAAAAAAACAGACAAAACGGCATGCACACATTATGCCTACTAGGTAAGTGCTCTGCAGTTTCTCTAGGGTCACAGTATGGAGTTGTCATATTGTTCTTGTTTTGATTTTGTGTTTAGGTAAAACCGTTCTGTGTGATATAGTCTAGCTACTCTGTGCATGGTGTTCCCTTCCCCATACTCTTGTGGAGCAGTGAATTTTCATTCCGAATACAATTTGTCTATTCCTGCCTATGTAACACAGTTCTTGCTGCTGCCTACTTCTGCCCTATTAGATCCTCTCCAACATTCCATCTTTTACCCATTTGTTCATTAAGAGCCTGTCCTCATCAATTTACAGCAACTCAGAAGACATACTGAACATTTACTCTTACAAATTCCATCCTATCTTTCTTGAGGTGTCCTTTGAATACTGCAGTTGTGATGCTATCAGAATCACAGAATTATAGATCTGAGAGAGACTCTGGAGATATCTTCGGTGAAATTGAGGCCCAGAGACATTGGATCATTTTCCTGCTGTCACCCAGCTTATTGGTTGCAGAATTGGTAGAATCTACAGAGCCTGTAATTCTTAGCTCTTTTCACTGTATTATCCTGCCAAATTGTATTTCCTACCTAGTGTGGAAAGAGGTGGGGTTGCTGTCTTTATGTACAAAGATGATACTGATAGAGCTTCAGAAGTTTCAGCTACTGCATTTGCCAGCAGAGGTACTGGAATTATACTGATTCACATTCACTGTCAGTTCCTTTTCTACAGTATGTGTTGTAAAAATACTGTAATCAGAGCTTTAATCTGTGGCTGGTCAACAGAAGAGAAATAACTGTCATCTTTGATAACTGTGAACTGACACTTGAACTTGACATCAGAAGACAAAATATGAGTGCTACTCTATACTAGCTAGAGAGTATTTTGAACAGTCCATACCTTTGCCTTCTTTTTTATCAAGCAAGAATAACCTTTTTCTTGTCTTTTGGAAGTGTTTAGATCAGTATATATGTGTGTGTGTGTGTGTATGCACACACACACAGTAAATATGCATAAAAATAAATACATTATGTTTATTTACTTTAAAGTTTCTAGTCTTTTGTGTCGAAGTCAAATTACTGTGTTTGTAAACACTGATTCAACACGTCTTGAGGCTACTGTAAGAATAAGACTGAAAACTAGAGGCAGGAGGCTTCAATCCAAATCCTGAGAACACTAGAGAACTCCTGACTCCAGGGAACATTAATTGATAGGAGCTCATCAAATGCCTCCATACCTACACTGAAACCAAGCACCACCCAAGGGCCAACAAGTTCCAGAGCAAGACATACCACGCAAATTCTCCAGCAACATGGAACATAGCCCTGAGCTTCAGTATACAGGCTGCCCAAAGTCACACCAAACCCATTAACATCTCAAAACTCATTACTGGACACTTCATTGCACTCCAGAGAGAAGAAATCCATCTCCACCCACCAGAACACTGACACAAGCATCCCTAACCAGGAAACCTTGACAAGCCATTTGTCCAACCCCACCCACAGCGAGGAAACTCTACAATAAAGAGAACTCCACAAACTGCCAGAATACGGAAAGGCCATGTCAACACAGAAATATAAACAAGATGAAAAGGCAGAGAAATACCCAGCAGGTAAAGGAACAGGATAAATGCCCACCAAACCAAACAAAAGGGGAAAAGATAGGGACTCTACCTGATAAAGAATTCCGAATAATGATAGTGAAAATGATCCAAAATCTTGAAAACAAAATGGAGTTACAGATAAATAGCCTGGAGACAAGGATTGAGAAAATGCAGGAAAGGTTTAACAAGGACTTAGAAGAAATAAAAAAGAGTCAATATATAATGAATAATGGAATAAATGGGATCAAAAACACTCTGGAGGGAACCGACAGTAGAATAACGGAGGCAGAAGATAGGATACGTGAGGTAGAAGATAGAATGGTAGAAATAAATGAACCAGAGGAAAAAAGAAAAACGAATTAAAAGAGATGAGGACAATCTCAGAGACCTCTGGGACTATGTTAAACACCCCAACATTCGAATCATAGGAGTCCCAGAAGAAGACAACAAAAAGAAAGACCAGGAGAAAATACTTGAGGAGATAATAGTTGAAAATTCCCTAAAATGGGGAAGAAAATAATCACCGAAGTCCAAGAAACCCAGAGAATCCCAAAAAAGATAAGCCTAAGGTGAAACACCACAAGACACATATTAATCAAATTAACAAAGATCAAACACAAAGAACAAATATTAAAAGCAACAAGGGAAAAACAACAAATAACACAAGGAGATCCCCATAAGGGGAACAGCTGATCTTTCAATAGAAACTCTTCAAGCTAGGAGGGAATGGCAGGACCTCCTTAAAGTGATGAAAGAAAATAACCTACAGCCCAGATTACTGTACCCAGCAAGGAGCTCATTCAAATATGAAGGAGAAATCAAAAGCTTTACAGACAAGCAAAAGCTGAGAGAATTCAGCATCACCAAACCAGCTCTCCCAACAAATGCTAAATGATCTTCTCTAGAAAGGAAACACAGAAAGAGCGTATAAACTTGAACCCAAAGCAATGAAGTAAATGGCAATGGGATCGTACTTATCAATAATTACCATAAATGTTAATGGTTGAATGCCTCAACCAAAAGACAAAGCATGGCTGAATGGATACAAAAACAAGACCCCCATATATGTTGTCTACAAGAGACCCACCTCAAAACGAGGGACATATACAGACTGAAAGTGAAGGGCTGGAAAAGATATTCCACGCAAACAGAGACCAAAAGAAAGCAGGAGTAGCAATACTCATATCAGATAAAATAGACTTTAAAACAAAGGCTGTGAAAAGAGACAAAGAAGGACACTACATAATGATCAAAGGATCAATCCAAGAAGAAGATATAACAATTATAAATATATATGCACCCAACATAGGAGCACTGCAATATGTAATACAAATGCTAACAAGTATGAAAGGGGAAATTAACAATAACACAATAATAGTGGGAGACTTTAATACCCCACTCACACCTATGGATAGATCAACTAAACAGAAAATTAACAAGGAAACAAAAACTTTAAATGATACAGTAGACTAGTTAGACCTAATTGATATCTATGGGACAGTTCGCCCCAAAACAATGAATTTCACCTTTTTCTCAAGCGCACACAGAACCTTCTCCAGGATAGATCACATCCTGGCTCATAAATCTAGCCTTGGTAAGTTCATAAGAATTGAAATCATTCCAAGCATCTTTTCTGACCACAATTCAGTAAGATTAGATCTCAATTACAGGAAGAAAACTATTAAAAATTCCAACATATGGAGGCTGAACAACACGCTGCTGAATAACCAACATATCACAGAAGAAATCAAAAAAAGAAATCAAAATATGCATAGAAACGAATGAAAATGAAAATACAACAACCCAAAACCTCTGGGACACTGTAAAAGCAGTGCTAAGGGAAAGGTTCATAGCAATACAGGCATACCTCAAGAAACAAGAAAAAAGTCAAATAAATAACCTAACTCTACACCTAAAACAACTAGAAAAGGAAGAAATGAAGAACCCCAGGGTTAGTAGAAGGAAAGAAATCTTAAAAATTAGGGCAGAAATAAGTACAAAAGAAACAAAAGAGACAAAAGTCAACAAAGCCAAAGGCTTGTTCTTTGAGAGGGTAAATAAAATTGACAAACCACTAGCCAGACTCATCAAGAAACAAAGGGAGAAAAATCAAATCAATAAAATTAGAAATGAAAGTGGAGAGATCACAGCCAACAACACAGAAATACAAAGGATCATAAGAGACTACTGTTAGCAACTATATGCTAATAAAATGGACAACTTGGAAGAAATGGACAAAGTCTTAGAAAAGTACAACTTTCCAAAACTGAACCAGGAAGAAATAGAAAATCTTAACAGACCCATCACAAGCACAGAAATTGAAACTGTAATCAGAAGTCTTCCAGCAAACAAAAGCTCAGGACCAGAAGGCTTCACAGCTGAATTCTAGCAAAAATTTAGAGAAGAGCTAACACCTATCCTACTCAAACTCTTCCAGAAAACTGCAGAAGGTAAACTTCCAAACTGATCTATGAGGGCACCATCACCCTAATACCAAAACCTGACAAAGATGCCACAAAAAAAGAAAACTACAGGCCAGTATCACTGATGAACAGAGATGTAAAAATCCTTAACAAAATTCTAGCAAACAGAATCCAACAACATATTAAAAAGATCATACATCATGACCAAGTGGGCTTTATCCCAGGGATTCAAGGATTCTTCAGTATCTGCCAATCAATCAGTGTAATACACCACATTAACAAATTGAAAAATAAAAACCATATGATTATCTCAATAGATTCAGAGAGCCTTTGACAAAATTCAACATCCATTTATGATTAAAAAAAAAAAACCCTCCAGAAAGCAGGCATAGAAGGAACATACCTCAACATAATAAAAGCTATATATGACAAACCCTCAGAAAACATTATCCTCACTGGTGAAAAATTGAAAGTATTTCCGCTAAAGTCAACAAGACAAAGGTGCCCACTCTCACCACTAGTATTCAACACGGTTTTGGAATTTTTGGCCATAGCACCAGAGCAGAAAAAGAAATAAAAGGAATCCAGATTGGAAAATAAGAAGTAAAACTCTTACTGTTTGCAGATGACATGATCCTCTACATAGAAAACCCTAAAGATTCTACCAGAAAATTACTAGAGCTAATTAATGAATATAGTAAAGTTGCAGGATATAAAATCAACACACAGAAATCCTTTGCATTCCTATACACTAATAATGAGAAAATAGAGAAATTAAGGAAACAATTCCATTCACCATTGCAACGAAAAGAATAAAATACTTAGGAATATATCTACCTAAAGAAACAAACGGTAATCCACTCCAGTATTCTTGCCTGGAGAATCCCATGGATGGAGAAGCCTGGTAGGTTACAGTCCACGGGGTCGCAAAGAGTCGGACACGACTGAGCGACTGAACAGAACAGAACAAAGAAACAAAAGACCTATATATAGAAAACTATAAAACACTGGTGAAAGAAATCAGAGAGAATACTAATAGATGGAGAAATATGCCATGTTCATGGATCGTAATAATCAATATAGTGAAGATGAGTATACTACCCAAAGCATTCTATAGATTCAGTGCAATCCCTGTCAAGCTACCAATGGTATTTTTCAGAGAACTAGAACAAATAATTTTACAACTTGTATGGAAATACAAAAAACCTCGAATAGCCAAAGCAATCTTGAGAAAGAAGAATGGAACTAGAGGAATCAACCTGCCTGACTTCAGGCTCTACTACAAAGCCACAGTCATCTAGACAGTATGATACTGGCACAAAGACAGAAATATAGATCAATAGAACAAAATAGAAAACCCAGAGATAAATCCACGCACCTGTGGACACCTTATCTTTGACAAAGGAGGCAAGAATATACAGTGGAGAAAAGACAATCTCTTTAACAAGTGGTGCTGGGAAAACTGGACAACCACTTGTAAAAGAATGAAACTAGAACAATTTCTAACACCATATACAAAAATAAACTCAAAATGGATTAAAGATCTAAATGTAAGACCAGAAATTCTAAAACTCCTAGAGGAGAATATAGGCAAAACACTCTCCGACATAAATTGCAGCAGGATCCTCTATAACCCATCTCCCAGAATATTGGAAATCAAAGCAAAAATAAACGGGACCTAGTTAAAATCTTGTGCACAACAAAGGAAACTATAAGCAAGATGAAAAGACAGCCTTCAGAATGGGAGAAAATAATAGCAAATGAAGCAACTGACAAAAAATTAATCTCCAAAATATACAAGCACCTCATGCAGCTCAATTCCAGAAAAATAAATGACCCAATCAAAAAGTGGGCCAAAGAACTAAAAAGACATTTCTCCAAAGAAGACATACAGATGGCTAACAAACACATGAAAAGATGCTCAACATCACTCATTATCAGAGAAATGCAAATCAAAACCACAATGAGGTACCATTTCACACCAGTCAGAATGGCTGCTATCCAAAAGTCTACAAGCAATAAATGCTGAAGAGGGTGTGGAGAAAAGGGAACCCTCTTACATTGTTGGTGGGAATGCAAACTAGTACAGCCACTATGGAGAACAGTGTGGTGATTCCTTAAAAAACTGGAAATAGAACTGCCATACGACCCAGCAATCCCACTGCTGGGCATACACACCGAGGAAACCAGAATTGAAAGAGACACATGTACCCCAATGTTCATCGCAGCACTGTTTATAATAGCCAGGACATGGAAGCAACCTAGATGTCCCTCAGCAGACTAATCGATAAAAAGCTGTGGTACATTTACACAATGGAGTATTACTCAGCCATTAGAAAGAATACATTTGAATCAGTTCTAATGAGGTGGATGAAACTGGAGCCTATTATTCAGAGTGAAGTCAGCCAGAAAGAAAACACCAATACAGTACACTAACGCATATATATGGAATTTAGAAAGATAGTAATGATAACCCTGTATTCGAAACAGCAAAAGAGACACAGATGTGTAGAAGTCTTCTGGAATCTGTGGGGGAGGGCGAGGGTGGGATGATTTGGGAGAATGGCATTGAAACATGTATATTATCATATGTGAAATGAATTGCCAGTCCAGGTTCAATGCATGATATAGGGTGCTCTGGGCTGGTGCACTGGGATGACCCAGAGGGATGGGATGGGCAGGGAGATGGGAGGGGAGTTCAGGATGGGGAACACGTGTACATGTGACAGATTCATATCAATGTATGTCAAAATCAATACAGTATTGTAAAGTAAAAAAAAAAATGACATTTAGGTTGTCTCATGTATAAAGTTCTCTGTTATTCAATAATATATAATTTGTACATTATCAGAACCCCAATCAATATATCTCTTTTAAAAAAGAAGACTGTAGAAGAGTTTTACTAATGATTAGCATTTCTCTTAGGGTAGAATTTGGAAATTATGTAGAGCAGAGGTTAGCAAACTAGCTCCGCTGGATCAAATCTAGGCTACCACCTGTTTCATAAAGTTTCATTAGAACACAGCCATGGTACTTCATTTATGTATTATCTATGTCTGTTTCATGCTACAATGGCAGCAATAAGTAGTTTTGACAGAGACCTTGTGGCCTTCAGAACCTAAAATATTTACTACCTGGTTCTTTACAGAAACATTTACTGACTCCTAATCTAAAGTAGACGGAGAAGGCAATGGCAAGCCACTCCATTACTCTTGCCTAGAAAATCCCATGGATGGAGGAGCCTGGTAGGCTGCAGTCCATGGGGTCGCTATGAGTCAGACATGACTGAGCGACTTCACTTTCACTTTTCACTTTCACACATTGGAGAAGGAAATGGCAACCCACTCCAGTGTTCTTGCCTGGAGAATCCCAGGGACGGGGGAGCCTGGTGGGCTGCCGTCTATGGGGTCACACAGAGTCGGACATGACTTAGCAGCAATCTGAAGTAAAATTCTATCTAATTTAATGAACACCCTGTATTCCCCAGTGATTTTCTTTCCTATTACCTTGTGTAACTTCTTGTCTTAGCATTCATCTGAATTGTTTTACTAACTCGTTGGCTTTCTTCTTTACTTCATAAGAGCAGGGACTTTGTCTTACTGAGTCCTCTCTTTCTAATGTTTAGAAGTGTAGCTCAGTGTAGCTGTCCAACAGATACGTAATAGAAGTTAATTGTTTGACATTTACTTTTAGTTTCAGACTTGATCTTATTGCCCATTGGCACAGAAAATCTTTAATTCTTGCTAGTTCATTCAGTTCCAGCTAGATTACATTCTTTTTTTACCTCAGTAAGAGTGACACCTAATTACTTCTAGATCTAGATCAGGCCATGCATGCTTCTCTGGTATTTTTTTGGCTTATGCCTGAATCCCACAATTTACTGTTATGATAATGCTTTCTTATTTTAGTTAATTATCAGTGTAATTTAGTAATTCATTATTAGCTAATTAGCTTTATAGTTTTGTGTTTGGATTTTCCATGTGGAAAGATACTAGTCTCCCTCTTTAGTTGCTCTTATTGGCAGAACTTATTTTGTGGTTCTTGTTAATTCATGTTGAATATGCCATTAAAGGTATCCATTGTGTTATCTTAAACTTAGAGCCAATTAAGGCCAGCGGTATGTAGAAAGTCAAAGGAGAACGATGCAAGAGGTACAGGCATTTAAAAAAAAAAACTTTTATTAAAGGCAGAGGTAGAAATATATGCAATTGAGGGGTGAAAAATAGGGATTCATTGAAGCTCAGATATGAAGTGTGTGTGTGTTTAAAGAACAGAACTGAGAAGTTTTTAAAACAGAATGGGAATAAAAGTAGTCTTACGAGGCAGGCTATCTGTGATAACATCTTCATGTATCATGAAAAAAATGGAGGAAAGGGGGAAAAATTGGAATTATCTTTTGGAAGCTTTGAAAAGGCAGTTAGAAATTCACCTCACAGTATTTATTAAGTATTTATGCCCACTGTGGAGTTAGGTTCTTCTGGAATACCAAGGAAGTATTAGACCTGGGTCCTGCTCTCAGGGTTTTGAAATCTAGCTGGAACTAATGTGCTGTGTACCTGAAAGTTGAGAGAACAATTAAGTTCTATTGTATGTAGAAGCAGGAAGGATAAACCAGAACTTTGGCTCTTGAACTTTCTCTAAGAGCCGCTGCCTCTTTTCTTGGCTTTCCTGGGAAAAGACAAACAAGGTTAAACAATATATCTTCCTTGCTCCATTAACAAAAACAGGAACAAGGTGTGAAGTATAAGATATCATGATTCTGACTTCCCAAACCATGGATCTCATCATTTAATCACCTGGAGTTCTCATTATTTTTAATTAGTATGTATTTATTGAATGCCTGCTCTTGTGGACCATACCCTTGTAAGGATTAGTGAGAATATGTCATGGTAAGAAACCATAGAGAATTTAAAATTTATTTGGAAAGGCAAGATTGATATATATGATGTAATTGGAGATTAACAAGGTATAGCATTAATTGTATGGCTACCTCAAAGGACAAAGAGCCTTTGAGAGGAAGTCTGTAAAGGCTTTCTGAAGGAGTTGGGACTTTTACTCTACTTAAGAAGTAGATAGTTTAAGTTGAGCTGTCATAGTAGAGCCACATGAACAAATGTATTCAGTGGAATTTATAGTGTATCTACTAGGTACTTTGCATTATGCTAGGTGCTGGTACTAAAATGAATAGGAGAAGCTTACATTCTAGAAAGGAGAAAGAAATAAATATGGCCTGTGTAAATACAAGGTAAGATTATTCTGGCTTGAATTTATTCACTAGTACAGACTTACATTAGTGAAGAAGCATTTGCCCATAAAAATTCTCCCCAGCCCTCTTCATTTTTAAAATAAAATTCTATAGAACATATCATTTAAAAAGTGAAAAAATTTAAAATATTAAAAACTTAACTATCACAAATAACATTTCAGAAGCTCAAGGTGAATGCATTAATAAATGTTTACTTTTTAAAAACGATTACAATTATTAGGTAAAGGAGATCTAAGTTGACGTTTATATCATTAATTGTATTGCAGGCCATATTTCAATAACAGGTATACATATTTCCTATATGTTCCATACAATGAAAATATCTGAATAATGAATTTCAAACCTGAAAAATATATTCATTGCTGGTTATAAGAACATTTAGAAATATATGTAAGGGATTATCTCTAGAGCATTTTCCAAGCAAATACTTAGTATCGTTTGTAAGAAAAACTTTTATAATCACTTGAGAAAGTTTATAATCACTTGAGAAAGTTGTTGAAGTCTATCAAAAAGACCACTCAGTTACACTGTATTTATTTTTGCAGAAACAAACTTTGGCCGAACCATTTGTTTTTAGCATGTAGAACAGGAAGCAGCTGTTGCTCTTGCTGTTGTGTACTGAGTTCCTGTGAGGATGTAGAGTGATTCTGCTTTTTTACCTTCTACCAGATTGTTTAGCTGAGCATCAGTGATTACAAAGCATAAAGAATCAAATCTTTGTGATGCTTGCATCATCAAGCTTTATGAGAGCAAGGGCTATATGTGTTTTGGCTGTTGTGGCTACCGGTCCATGCTTGGGAAATCCCCATTAAAGTATGAATATTTGGTATTAAAATGTTTCATAAGTTACTGGCATGTCTTACCATTCACACAAAAGTGAAAGCTTCTTCAATATGTGGTAAGAATTTTCTTTTATTTATGTTATATGCATTGAAACTTATATTCTAGTGCCTGAAAAATAGGTAAGAATGGAACATAACAAAAACTTTCCAGTTGGGTCTGTGCAGTTACCAGCTAATAGAAATGAACACAAAGATTTTGATTAGCTGTTAGATAGTGTATATGCCAATATTTATCTAACTCTTTCCTGTGTCTTCTTTTCCAAGAGGAAATTCAATCTGTTCAGGATGGTCTCAGGGCCAACCTCATGTTTGTTTTCTAACTAATGATCTTTATACAACCACAAGCTTCCATTCTTCTTTATATTTCCTTAAAAATGTGGCCAGATACAAGTGTGAGGGAAGATTGTCACAAACTCTCAAATTAGCATATTAGAGACTTGAGAATAATATTTACCAAAAACTTAGGTGTTTCAGCTGAAGTTTACATGTGCGATTTTGGGTAAAGTACTTAATTAAAAGAGAACTATCTTTTTTTTTTCTTACAGACATCAAAGTAAAGGAACAGTCTTTGGAAAATCTAATCAAGTAAGTTTGTATTCTGAGAATGCTTAATTCTATTTCAATTCCATGGACTATAAGTTCTACTTAAATAACATAAGTTCTAAAGATTGTTGAAATCAGTTTTCAGTAACAGTGCAAAATTTAACACTTTCAATCTTATGAAATGATAAGCAGTATGATAGAATGGAAATAGCAGTAAATTTCATGGGTTCAGTATTGAGAACAGTGGTTGGCACCTAATAGGCGCTCAGTAAATATATGTGAAATGAGTTAATTGAGAGTCAGAAAACATGGCTTTGAGTCATGAGTCGGACTCTGGTTATGTGCTCTTGGGAAACTTACTTCCATTTCTGAGCCGTGTTGTCTTCAATTGTATATTGGGGAAAATAACCCCTTTTTACTTATAGATACAGTGTCCCATATAGTAGCTGCTACCCACATATAACTAATGAGAGCTTTAAATATATACTAATGTAACTGAGGAATGGAATTTATAATTTAGTTTTAATTAACTTAAAACTAATACTCAACTAAGTAACTAGATAGCATTTAAGTATATTTAGAACAATTCACTATGTAAATCTACTTTTAAACAACCATGAATTTTATGAAATTTTATGATCTGAATATGGATCAAGTATTTCCAGTGAAAATTTAACATTTGAATTAAGATATGCTAAAATATAGAATACATTCCAGATTTCAAAGACTTAGTACAAAAATGATGTATAATAATTTTTATAAGAATAAATGTTGAAATATAACATTCTGGGTATATTGGGCTAAATAAATACATTCTTAAAATTAATTTTCTCTCTCTTTTTTTACTTTTGTTATTGTGGATACTATTGAAAATTTTAAATTATATTTATGGCTTGCATTATATTTCTCTTAGGCCTGAGTTACAGAATTGAGAGTCAACAAAATATATGAATTTTTTTGTAAACTGCAAAAACAATATTTTTATTTTGGCCATTGAGCACATTTGATAGACTTTTGAGGCATATGGAAGTAAACATATCTTATCTTCCAAGACTTTGAGATATTTATTGCTGTAGTTTACTTTTCTTAGAGAAAGATATGAAAAGAGGAATATGTGGTTTAAACATGGTAATAAAAATGAACCCTATAAAGTCTGATTAGAGTATAGAACAAATTTCTACTTATTTTGAATTATTTTTGCCTAAAGTACCACTTTGAATAAGAGTAACTTTGATTTAAGCATTTATCTTTAAGTTGTTGGACTTATTTCTGCCAGCATTTCAGTGAGATGAGAGAGCGTTTGAAATAGGACAATGAAGAAAGCTTCAGAAACTAAAGGCAAATGATACACTTAAAGTGAGTAACAAGTGGCAGCTTCAAACAGAACACAGAATGTGGTAATTGAGTATACCTGGAGGAATAATTACATTAAAAATGCATTATGTAATTTCATGGCTAAGAACAGTGGCATCTAGTTTTACACTTACAGGGGAAGAAAGATCTATGAACCTCCTCGGTATATGAGTGTCAACCAAGCAGCCCAGCAACTTCTGGAGATTGTTCAGAATCAGCGAATACGAGGAGAAGAACCAGGTACTCGGGAATCTTAAAAGGGCTCTCATATTGCCCTCAGAGAAGGCACTAGCGCCCCACTCCAGTACTCTTGCCTGGAAAATCCCATGGATGGAGGAGCCTGGTAGGCTGTATTCCGTGGGGTCGCAGAGTCGGACACGACTGAGCGACTTCACTTTCACTTTTCACTTTCATGCATTGGAGAAGGAAATGGCAACCCACTCCAGTGTTCTTGCCTGGAGAATCCCAGGACGGAGGAGCCTGGTAGGCTGCTGTCTATGGGGTCGCACAGACTGAAGCGACTCAGCAGCAGCAGCAGCATATTCCCCTCATGCTGCATTGAGATGAGTATGTAACATCTGAAACACACACATGCATTACCACACCACTAAAGTGAGAGTCAGTATGTTTGCATTCATTTTTCCCTTATAGTTTTTTTCATCTTTCCCTTAAATCTCATAGGCTGAAAGTTCTACTGAAAGAAAAGTAATGGATTTCTTTCTAGTAATATTAATATCATTCTAGAAAGTAAGGACTTTTTTTTCTTTACAAATTAACTATAAATCAGATTTTATGTAAATAGGTGAAATGCAGAACCTCCATTTTAGCTCAAGTCTATAGTGAGCTCTATCCTGCGAAAGTATACTTATTCTGCTCTTTCTCATTCTCAACACTGAGACCAGGTATAGTTGTTTTTTCAGGATAAAGACAAGAGAATTTACCCTTGCATTCTTAATATCTAGACACAGTAGATGTGCTACACAATAAAATGTTCATTGTCAATAGATTTTTATTGAGAGGTTCTCAAATAAATCTGCCATTATATTCTGTTACAAGGTGCTAACTGGCTTTGAACACATATTTCTTGATAGAAAAGATATACAAAGAGATTCTTTAATAACCATTGGCCTCAGTAGGCCTTGTTAAAATCATGAGACAACCTGCAGGGGTGCTATATACCCATGCCTTTGTACAGAGTTCCTTACATTCCTGCTTGTCTTTGGAGAAATCATTTGCCCCATTTTGGTCATTTTTTAATCAGGACAGCTTTTCCAACTAAAGAAAATCACAAGAGGGTCTGCTGAAGAGCAGACACACTGGAATGAATAATGAAGTTCATTAATGTATGTTATTTCGAATTTAAAAGCGTAAGTAATATCATAATGCCTATTATTTCTTCAGGGCTGTGTAGTTTAATAAGTACTTTCATATCTATTATCTTAGTCCTTAAACCACCATTTATGAAGGATAGTTTTCCCATAAAAAAGAAGAAACTGAAGGTTTGTCATATAGCTGAGTGGTCAAGCACAAATTCAAATCTGTGTATTTATCTCATAATCTTCTGGTTTTTCCAGTATATATTGATCAATGTGAAAATATCTCAAACATTTTATTTATAGTATAAGCATGTAATAAACACTGTCCACTCAGAACCTAGTTAAAGACAAATGCTATGTGATAGAGTATGGTTACAGGTCATCCAGTCCTAAAAATTTAAACTAAAGTAAGTCTTTGGAATTCTGAAATAGTCAAGTTAGGAAGGACTGCTACTGCTAAGTCACTTCAGTCGTGTCCGACTCTGTGTGACCCCACAGACGGAAGCCCACCAGGCTCCCCCGTCCCTGGGATTCTCCAGGCAAGAACACTGGAGTGGGTTGCCATTTCTTTCTCCAATGTGTGAAAAGTGAAAGTGAAGTCGCTCAGTCGAGTCCGACCCTTAGCGACCCCACGGACTGCAGCCTACCAGGCTCCTCCATCCATGGGATTTTCTAGGCAAGACTACTTTAATTTAAATGTTAGGTAGTGCAAATAATTTAGAAAAGCCTTAGATAAATCAGCAGATAGTATGTCTATAATGAGTGTCTGTTCTTGCCTGGAGAATCCCATGGACGGAGAAACCTGGTAGGCTACAGTCCACGGGGTCTCATAGAGTCGGACACGACTGAGCGACGGAACGGAACGGAATGGAACGGAAAGATTTAATATATTTGGGACTTATTTGGGACTTCTTTAAATGTATTTTTGGTACTAGTGTTAGTTTGACTGGATTCAGGATAATGCATTTACTGAATTGAATGGTGGCATCTTTGTTTTTCTTTTAATAGCAGTCACTGAGGAGACACTCTGTGTTGGCTTAGCCAGGGTTGGAGCTGAGGACCAGAAAATTGCAGCAGGCACTTTGCAGCAAATGTCTACTGTGGACTTGGGAGGACCATTGCATTCCTTGATTATCACAGGAGGCAGCTTGCATCCACTGGAGATGGAGATGCTAAGTCTGTTTACCATACCAGAAAATAGCTCAGAATCCCAAAGCATTGGTGGACTCTGAATACAGGCATTTTCTATTGCGAGATGTTAATTTCAGTCATATATACACATACACGTATTTGTATAACAAATCAAACAGGTCTTTTGGTTTACCTAATAAGTATAAATTGAGTGACCGAGAAGAAAGATATTCCAACAGTGCTTGGTTTCCTGTGTCAATGAGTTTTTATCCTGTGATATCATCAGTTGTTGCTGCTATTTTGGCAGTTTTTCAGGAGGAACATACATGGAACAGACCAAACTCGAGAACTTACAGCTAAATATCCTTAGACAGAATCATTTAAAAGCAATGTCTGTTTATGAAATCAGTTTATACAAGATAGAACTTTCTTTCTTAAAAAGTCTGATGTCCTGATTGAGAGATACATTGTCCTGACAGCACGTGGTATTAATGCATATAAACAGAGATGAGAAGAATATGTCACCAGCCAACAGTCCCACTTACTTAGGGCTCAGCTGAGCATATGCCACAGAATGACATCCTTTTGCATTGCCTTGTCTTGTATAGCTGACGTCCTAATTATGTGCCTCATATTCTGCTGTATTTTGGAGGTTATATAATTGTTGAATTATAAATGTTTAGCCAACCATGTACAGTTGCTGTTTGGTTTTAAATAGCATCTTTCACATCCAAGCTGAAAAATGGAAAATTTGCTGACTACAAAATAAAATTTTTAAAAATTTAAGCCTGAAGACAACAATAGATTCCTCAAGATTTGTCATATCACTTAACAGTTAATATGCCTCCATATGTATGCAAGTAGCCACATTCTTCTTCCTCGTTGTAAATCACACTCCATTTATTATGTTTCATGACTATGAAGTCTTATACTTTTTATCAGTTCATAATAGAAATAGCCTTGATCCATGGTAGTTTAGTTGGTCTAACTCTGATTTCAGTTGACCCTTGAACAACACAGGTTTGAACTGTGTAGGTCCACAAAATACATACCAAGTACTGCACAGTCTGGTTGGTTGAATGTTCAGTTGGTTGAATCCATGGATATGGAACCACAGATGTTCTCAGCTGCATGGAAGGGTCAGTTCCCCTAACCCCTGTATTGTTCAAGGTCAGTCAACTGTGTTTCCATGGCCTAATCAGTTTATCTGACCTTTTTGCTCAGTGGATTCCCTAAAAGTTGAGAAACTACTTCTCTACTTTCTGGGAGCAACAATTAATAGATTATTTTTATTTATTTCATTTGAGATAAAAGATATCTTAATATATGTGAAACATTCTACTTTCAATCTGTCAGATGCAAAATAAGAGAGACCCAAGGACATTTAAGTAACAGTTCTGTATTTTTTTTCCCTAATGCCTTAAACAGTGAAGAATTATAAAATGAAGGCCTTCTGATTTGGGTAGTGGTGGAATAGCTTGTAATGTACAAACTCTCCCAATGATAAACTCTGGGAAAATATAATAAATAACTGTCTAAAGGCACCAAGGAGTGACCAGAAGTAGTAAGAGAACTATATTTAACATGATTTTTCCCTCAGGGCATTTACCAGTCAGTCTAGTGAGTGGGGAGCTAGAATGGAAGAGAAACTTGTAGTCTTAATGACTTGAGCTGTTGGAATTGGCTGCTGCTGGAGGAGCTGTAAATTGAAGGAGGAAATTCTAGAAATGAAGGTGGCACTGAGGGAGGAGACTTCAATCTGCATGTGATTTCCTCTTAAATCTTTGGCTAATTCTGGCATTGTGCATGTGCAGGGAAGACTCCAGTGAATCTGGTGGAAAGCTGTAGCTGGGAAGCTGAAAAAGCTGAGCAGAGATTGTTGCTCTCTGTTGCAAGAGAAGTCAAGAGTTTGAATCCAACAAGTTAGAAAGCTTGTACCTTAGACTTTGCATCAAATCCCTAGAATGGTTGTATATTAGCAGTAAAGGCTGTGCCTAGGGCTAAGGATTTGTGCTAAAACTAAAGACAGAATCTTTAACATAATGTGAAATCAAGCCTCCATAGACTAGCCAATAATTACCTGCCTGCTAGGAAAAAGCTTATCACTTCCAGAGCATGATAACAAAATGAATCAATCTATCAACAATGCCTCGAATGCTATAAAATATTATGAGGCATGCAATGAAATAGGAAAATATGACTTAAGGTCAAAAAGAGAAAAACACACAGTAAAAAGAGATCCTACCAACCCAGATATTGGAATTAGCCAACAAGAATTTCAAAGCAGCTCAGAACTGTGTTCAAGGATGAAAAGGAAAAGTGGTTGTAGTGAATTAATATAAATGAGTACTCTTAGCAGAGTAATGGAAACAAACAGAAAACCCCAAATGGTTGAAATTAACAACAGAGTACAGATGATGAATAGAAATGTTCTGAGGAAAAAAGGTTGGAGGGAAAGAATAAAAGAGCACAGAGCCTCAATGCCATGTGGGGCAGTATCAAGCAGTTCAACATATACGTGATTGGGTCCCCAGAAGCAGAACAGAAAACAAATAGGACAGAAAAATACAAATAAAACAATCTTCATGAAAGCAGAATTAGTCACCAGCAGATCCACACTACAAGGAAAGCTGAGGAAGTGTTTTGGGTTGAAGGTAAATGACATAAGCTGAAAGGAAAGAAATAATAATATGTAATAATAATAAATAATAATATGTAAGTATAAATGACTATCAGGTTTTCTTTGCTTTATGTTTTTAAAAGCTATTAGGCTTCCCCTGATAGCTCAGTTGGTAAAGAATCTGCCTGCAGTGCAGGAGATCCCAGTTCGATTCCTGGCTTGGGAAGATCCAGTATTCTTGGGCTTCCCTGGTAGATCAGCTGGTAAAGAATCCGCCTGCAATGCGGGAGTCCTGGGTTCGATCCCTGGGTTGGGAAGATCCCCTGGAGAAGAGAATGGCTACCCACTCCAGTATCCTGGCTTGGAGAATGTCGCAAAGAGTAGGACACGACTGAGCGACTTTCACTTTTAAAAGACAACTGACAATTTAACATAGTATTGTGGCATATATTTAGCTATAAAATATGCAAATAATAACACAAGTTTCAGGGGGAAATGGAATTATACAGTTGCAGGATTATTACATCTTATTTGAAGTAGCAGAATAATAACTGTAGGTAGACTGTGTTAAGGATATGTATTGTAATCCTTCGACAACTCCTACCACAAAAAAGAAAAAAACCACACACATACACTTGGCAGAAGTTAAAAAAAGTGAGAGGAATTAAATACTGAAAGACATACAATTAACCAAAAGAGGACAGGAAAGGAGGAAATAAACATTAAAAAACATAGGACAAAGAACAAACAAATAGTGGAATGTTAGACTTAAATCCAGCCAAACCAATAATTGCTTATTGGTATCGCAGTTGTAAATTAAGTAGTCCTACTAAAAGGACTGGTTTTTTTTCAAAGGCTCAACTAAATGTTGTCTACAAGAGTTAAACTTTATATATAAAGACTCTGGATGAAAACAGAAGAATAGGGAAAAAATAATACAAACAGCATAAGAAAACAAGTGACTGTATTAGCATAAGACAAAATAGACTTAAAAAGAAGGAGTATAGTAGAGATATACTTTTCATAAAGAAAAGGGGCAGTTCATCAAGAACACAATCCTGCATGTGTATGCATTGAATACCGGCTTGAAAATACATGAGGCAAAAATTGGCAAAACTGAACGAAGATGCAAACAAATCCACAAAGTTGGGGATTTTTAACAATCTTCTCTCAGCAACTGATAGAAATAAACAATATCAGTAAAAATATTGATTTGAACAACACCAACCATTTAGGTTAAATTGTTAGGTCACTACAGTCAACAGTGGTAGAATAGATTTTCAAGCATACATGAAACATTTATGAAAGACTGTATGCTTGGCCATTGACCACAGTGGAATTAAAATTGCTGGCAAAAAGATACCTATAAAAGTCCCAAATATTTGGAGATAAAACAGTATGTTTTTAACTGAGTAAAAACAAAGAAAATGTGAAAATTTGTGGGATGCAGAAAAGTAGTGTTTAGAAATTTACTGCTTTAGAAAAGAAGAAAGTTTTAAAATCAGTGATCCAACTTCATTTTAAAAAGCTGGAAAAGCAGAGTGTATTAAATTTTAACTAATTAGGAGGAAGCATCCTGGAATGCAAAATCAAGTGAGCCTTAGGAAACATCACTATGAACAAAGGTAGTGAAGGTGATGGAATTCCAGTTGAGCTATTTCAAATCCTAAAAGATGATGAGCTGAAAGTGCTGCACTCAATATGCCAGCAAATTTGGAAAACTCAGCAGTGGTCACAGGACTGGAACAGGTCAGGTTTCATTCCAATCCCAGAGAAAGGCAATGCCAAAGAATGCTCAAACTACTGCACAATTGCACTCATCTCACACACTAGCAAAGTAATGCTCAAAATTCTCCAAGCAAACAGTATGTGAACTTCCACATGTTCAAGCTGGATTTAGAAAAGGCAGAGGAATCAGAGATCAAATTGCCAATATCCTCTGGATCATCGAAAAAGCATGAGAGTTCCAGGAAAACATCTGCTTTATTGAGTACACCAAAGCCTTTGACTGTATGAATCACAACAAACTGTGGAATATTCTTAAAGAAATGGGAATACCAGACCCCCTGACCTGCCTCTTGAGAAATCTGTATTCAGGTCAAGAAGCAACAGTTAGAACTGGACATGGAACAGCAGACTGGTTCCAAATCGGGAAAGGAGTACGTCAAGGCTATATATTGTCACCCTGCTTATTTAACTTACATGCAGAGTACATCATGTGAAATGCCAGGCTGTATGAAGCACAAGCTGGAATCAAGATTGCCAGGAGAAATATCAATAACCTCAGATACTCAGATGACACCACCCTTATGGCAGAAAGTGAAGAAGAACTAAAGAACCTCTTGATGAAAGTGAAAGAGGAGAGTGAAAAAGTTGGCTTAAAGCTCAACATTCAGAAAACTAAGATCATGGCATCTGGTCCCATCACTTCATGGCAAATAGATGGGAAAACAGTGGAAACAGTGAGAGACTGTATCATTGGACTCCAAAATCACTGCAGGTGATAACTGCAGCCTTGAAATTAAAAGACACTTGTTCCTTGGAAGAAAAGCTATGACCAACCTAGACAACATATTACAAAGCAGAGACATTACTTTACCAACAAAGGTCCGTCTAATCAAAGATATGGTTTTTCCAGTAGTCATGTATGGATGTGAGAGTTGGATCATAAAGAAAGCTGAGCACCAAAAAATTGATGCTTTTGAACTGTGGTATTGGAGAAGACTCTTGAGAGTCCCTTGGACTGCAAGGAGATCCATCCTAAAGGAAATCAGTCCTGAATATTCATTTGAAGGGCTGATGCTGAAGCTGAAACTCCAATACTTTGGCCACCTGATGAGAAGAACTGATTCACTGGAAGACCCTGATGCTGGGAAAGATTGAAGGCAGGAGAAGGGGATGACAGAGGATGAGATGGTTGGGTGGTATCACTGACTTGATGGACATGAGTTTGAGTAAGCTCCTGGAGTTGGTGATGGACAGGGAAGCCTGGTGTGCTACTGTCCATGGGGTCTCAAAGAGTCAGACACAACTGAGCGACTGAACTGACTGAGAAGGAAGCAAATACTTTACATAAGAGCAGAAACTGGTAAAAGAGAAAATGGACAAACAGTAAAGAAAAGCCAATGGAATGTCAAAAATGTTAAGGGTTAATAGTAGTAAAAGTTGCCATGGTATGTAATAACTGAAAATCTCATTATTGGCAGGTATATAAATTGGCACAACTATTTTGGAAACTAATTAGCAATTTCTTATAAATTAAACATACAACTGCCCCATGAACTTTCAAAACCAGTCCTATGTATAAGAAAAATGAAAACCTACTGACAAAAAATAGTCCATGAATGTTTATAACTTTGTATCTTTATTCATTCATAGCCCCAAACTGGAACCAAGCCATGTGTCCTTTACAGGGGAATGGACTTAAAAATTGTAGTATGTTTTGCAATGGAATATTACTTTACCGTAAAACAGAATGAACCATTGACACAAAAAACCTGAGTGAATTTTAAAAATAGGTGAAAAAACAGACATAAAAGAGTACACTTCCATTTATATGAATTATAGCAACAGGCAAAACAGTGCTTGAAAAAAAACAGTGGTTACGGAGAGTGACTAGAAGAGAGAGAGTGACGAGTGACTGGAAGGAGACAGAAAGGCACTGTCGTCATGGAAACGTTCTGTGTCTTGATGTGGTGTTGATTGTGTGGGTATAAATATTTACCAAACTTCATTAAATTGTATAGATTCAGGATCTGTGCATTTTTCTGTTCGGATTTCCAGATAAAACAGGGTTATGCATTTAAGCTGAATTTCAGATAAACAATTTTTTAAAATACGTTTATGTCCCATTTAATATTTGGGACACTTAAAATATTTATTTGAAATTGAATTGAGTACCTGTGTTTTTATTTGCTTAATTTGCCATATCAATCTGTATGTAATTTAACCTCAGTGAATGAAATTGTAACATGAAAAATGTGCACTATTCATCAGATAGTTTAATGATATTTTAAACTATTATACAGTGAAACTACTTTCATAATCTAGACACAGACTAGTTCTATCTCTCACAAAAACTCCTTCACCCTGTCCCTTTATGTTCACCCCTTCTACCCACCTGGCATCACCGACTCTGTGGACATGAGTTTGAGTGAACTCTGGAAGTTGGTGATGGACAGGGAGGCCTGGCGTGCTGTGATTCATGGGGTCGCAGAGAGTCGGACACGACTGAGCGACTGATCTGAACTGAATCTACCCACCTATAATGCCTGGCAACCACTGATCTGATCTTTCTCTGTAGTTCTGTCCTTTTGAGAACATCATGTAAATGAGACTGGCTTCTTTCAATAAAACGCTGTTTAAGATTCATCCAAGTTATTGCATGTATCAGAAGTTCATTTTTTTAATTGCTAAGTAGTAGTCTCATATAGACATGCTATTCTTTGTTTATCCATTCACTATTTGAAAGAGATTTGTTTTTTTTTCAATTTTTAACAGTTATACATATAGTTGTTAAAATATTCACATACTGGTATTTGTATGAATGTAGACTTTATTCCTCTAGAGTAGACACCCAGCAGTGCAATTGCTGCATCATATGATAAATGTACATTTAAGTTTATAAAAAACTGCCAAATGATTTCCAGAGTGGCTATGTCATTTTGCTTTCGCAAGCAATGTAATAAGAGTTCCATTGCTGTGTATCTTTGTCAGCACTTCATATTGACAGTTTTTTATTTTAGCTCTTCTGATGGTGTGTTGTGGTATATCATCATAGTTTTAATTTGCATTTTCCTGGTGGCTAATAATGTTGAACATCTTTTTATGTATTTATTTACCATTTTTATACCCTGCTTAATGAAACATCTATTCATGCCTTCTGCCCAGTTTTAATTTGAATTTTCTTACAGTCAAATTTTGATTATTCTTTCTGTATTTTGGATATAGGGCTTTCCAGGTGGTAAGGCAATGGCAAGCCACTCCAGTACTCTTGCCTAGAAAATCCCATGGATGGAGGAGCCTGGTGGGCTGCAGTCCGTGGGGTCGCTAAGGGTCAGACACGACTGAGTGACTTCACTTTCACTTTTCACTTTCACACATTGAAGAAGGAAATGGCAACCCACTCCAGTGTTCTTGCCTGGAGAATCCCAGGGACGGGGGAGCCTGGTGGGCTTCCGTCTATGGGGTCACACAGAGTTGGACACGACTGAAGTGACTTAGCAGCAGCAGGTGGTACTAGTGGTAAAGAACCTGCCTGCCAATGCAGGAAACATAAAAGACACAGATTCGATCCCTGGGTCAGGAAGATCCCCTGGAGGAGGGCATGGTAACCCACGCTAGCATTCTTGCCTGTGAAATTTCATGGACAGGGGAGCGTGGCAGGCTGCAGTCCATAGGGTCACAAAGAATCGGACACGGCTGAAGCGACTTAGCACACATACGTATTGGATATAAGGTCTTTTTCAGACTGTAGTTTGTAAATGTTTTCACCTAATCTGTAGCTTGTCCTTTTATTCCCTTAACTATGTCTTTGCAAAGCACAGGTTTTTCATTTTGATGAAATCCAGTTTATTAACTTTTTCTTGATCATGTTTCTGTTACATTGTATAAGAACCAATAAGCAAACTCAAGAACATGTAGATTTTGTCCTATGATTTCTTCTAAAATTTTTTACAGTTTTGTAGTTTATACTTGTCTGTAGTATATGTTGTTAATTTTTATCTGAAGTGTGACTTTTAGATGAAAGTTGTTTTTTTTTTCTTTTTTTGCATGGAGATATTCAATTGCTTCAACACCGTTTGTTTAAAAAGACTATCATTATTGAATTGCTTCTGTACTGGTGTCAAAATCAGTTTGCCATAATTGTGTTGACCGTATTTGCGTGGATCTGTTTCTGAACTGTTTGCTGTTCTGTCAGTCTGTGTCTCTTTCCCTTCTGTAATAAAACACTGTCTTGATTTCTTTAGCTCTATGGTAAATCTTAAAAACAGCTAGTGTAATTCCTCTAGTTTTCTCTTTTTTCAAAATTGTATCCAGTTTAGTTCCTTTGCCTTTTTATATAAATGTTAGAATGAACTTGTTAACATTTATGTAAAGCTTGTGAATTTCAATTGTAATAATCTGATGATGTTGAATTTCATGTGGATATTTTAGCATTTATCCTTTGGGCGTTTGCTTAGCTTCCTGTATCTTAGGTTTATGTCACCAAATTTGGGAAGTTACCAGCCATTGTTTCTTCAAATATTTTTTTCAGCACTTCTGCTTCATCATTGTATGTAGAGTCCTCTCCTGGGCATCTGATAACAAAAGTGTTAAGACACTTCTTATTGTTCCACACATCTCTGAGCTCTGTTCATTTTTTTTTTTCCAGTCTATTTTCTCTGTTATTTCGTATGGATCATTTTTATTGATATATTTTCAAGTTCACTGACTTCTCTATCTTCTCCATTCTGCTGTTGACTTGATTTTGTATGTTTTAATTTTGGACAGTTTTAAAATTTCCATTTGGTTCTTTTTATATCTTCAGTTTTCTGTTTTAACATTTGTTGTAAGATAAGTGATTGCTTGTTCAAGCATTTTTGTAATAGTTGCTTTAAAGTCTTTGTCCAATAATTCCAACTTTGGTATCATCTCAGCCTTGGTATCTGTTGATTGTTTTTCATCTGGAACTTGAAATTTTTGTGGCACTTTGCCAACTTGGATTGTAGCTTGAACATTTTGAATATTATGAGATTCTGGTTCTTGTTTAGATTCTGTGGTTTGTGTTTTAGCAGGCAATGAGCCTGGTTAGGTGCAGGATGCAATTACTAGTCCACCTTCTGTGGGCTGAGTCTCCAGTGTCAGTTGGGTTTTCAAAGACTGCAGTTCTTTTTTGCTCTATCTCAAGTTTATGTGACCCAGGCTGGGACTTAGACAGTTTGATAATTTAGTCTTTTGGTATGCCAGGTAGGAAGGATCAGATACAGGCCTTACTGACTTGAGAGTGAAACTTGGGGTTGATAATCGACTTTTCCAGGTTGCTTTCCTGAGCTCCTCTTCATGATCTCACTACTTCCTGGTTCCCTAGGTTCATTTTTTTTTTTTTTTTTTTTTTGGTGCTCTGTTCAGAAACTTGGAGTTCTGTTTATTCTGTTGCTCTGTGACTCTTTCATGATTGGGCTTACGTTCTGACCCATGTGCAGAGGCGGACCGAGGAAAAAAAGCAACAGAGGTATACACTACCCTTTTGAAATCATAACTCTATCAAACAGAAAAGTTCTTTTCTCATTTGTCATTCTTGTGGGTTTCCTTAGTTGGTGGCCACCACTACCAGGTTGTCTTTGGAAGCCAATGGGAAGTCTTTGCTCTGATTTAACTACAAATGTAGTGACTTTGTCTTGTTTTGAAGCTCTGAGGAAATCAGTATGAACTGTGTACAAATTATTGCTCAAGGGGAAGTAGTATGATGCACATACAGGACAGATAACCCCTGTGAACTTGAACAATCTGATCTAACAATGCTTAGAGTAGAAAAACACCCTAATGGCTAATCAGACAGACCTTATCATTATTATAGTCTTAGAAGCAGTTGCAATGTTTTCAAAAGTCCAGGTAAAATGGCAGGGTTCTAATTGCTCTGAAACTGTACCTATGCTTTCCTGACTTTCCTAAAGTCAGGAAATATTTTGGGGAATGCTTTTGTTTTCATATTATTTTGTTTTTCTTCTGGCTTTAGCAGTGACTGCCCTACAAAGAATACAGTTCACTTTGCCAACCCATATAGAACTATTTTTCAAAGAGGTGCTAAACGTCATATTAAAAGCATAATTCACCCATTTTTTCAATAAATTTTGATTGCTTAAACTGTGCCAGAAGAGTATTGTCATACTATTATTACTTCTGTTGGTTACAGGACTTTATTAAAGCCTGAACTTCATGGTAAATTATCTTTAAAGTATAGAAGTAGAGCTGGATGAGCTGACAGAGTATTTGAATGAGCTAGAATCCTATTAAAATGGTGTTGTCTTTTTCTCTTTTTCATGCAGAATGAAAAATAGTAAATTACTGTTATTCTAATCTGTTAAACCTGCTTGCTTCTTCTCCCTTTCTTTGCTGTTTCTATGGTCTAGAGTAATGCAAACTTTGCTTATTCCATATCATGAGTAATGAGATTGAATAAGGAGGGAAAGAAAAGTATTACAAGTTGCTGAGATTGTTCAGAGGAATTTGTATTTGATGAGCATTTAAGAGAGCCATTCAAGATTCCTGAGCTGAAGGAAACTGGGAAGCTTACTTCATTAGTATAACACAAATTGGCTTTTGGGGGAAAGAAGCAAAAACTCAAAGATTGGGTAGTGAACTGTTATAGTAAATAATTTGCCTAAACATGTATGTAAACAGAAAGGGCTTCTCTAATGGGCTGTTGACAACCACTGTAGACTTCCCTTAGGCCAGAGGCTGATTCCAGAGAGCACAGGAAAGGCAGGGCAGGGCATCCCTGGCAGGTGCTTCAGCTCTAGGAGGTCAAAGTCCACTATGCAAAAGGGCCAGCAGAAGGTAGTCAGGAAACCAGGATAGGGGAAATGTTTGAAAAGAACTTAGATAGGAGTCTGATTCAGCAGAAGTTCCTTGTACTTCCTGGCTGAGGCCAGAATTGTTTTTGTGGTGTGTTGAGGGTGTGTGTGCTTGTGTGCTTGTGTGCTGAAATGGAGGTGGCTAGAGTTGGGCATTGAATAGGAGAGAAGTCAGACAATTCCACATTGTGACTCTGCACACAGCAACGAAGTACTAGACAGGGCAGTGGTAATGGAAAGGTGAGTTTTAAAAGATTTCCAATAAATGAGCAGGATTTTTGATAGGGGATTCAGGAAATGGGAGGAGGCAAAGGCAATATTTAGATTTCTAAGAATTCTTTAAGGAATTCTGAACAGAAATGGTAGTTGAAAAGAGATTTGAGTGATAAAAGTAAAATTAGAGATGCTGGTAGTTCTGCCACGGCATGACAAGAAGTAAGCCACTGATGGCTTTTGATTAACTCTACTAAATCAAATCCCTTATGATTATACAGTGGAAGTGAGAAGTAGATTTAAGGGACTAAATCTGATAGAGTGCCTGATGAACTATGGACGGAGGTTCGTGACATTGCACAGGAGACAGGGATCAAGACCTTCCCCATGAAAAAGAAATGAAAGAAAAAGAAATGCAAAAAAAAAAAAAAAAATGGCTGTCTGGGGAGGCCTTACAAATAGCTGTGAAAAGAAGAGAAGCGAAAAGCAAAGGAGAAAAGGAAAGATACAAGCATCTGAATGCAGAGTTCCAAAGAAGAGCAAGGAGAGATAAGAAAGCCTTCCTCAGCGATCAATGCAAAGAAATAGAGGAAAACAACAGAACAGGAAAGACTAGAGATCTCTTCAAGAAAATTAGAGATACCAAGGGAACATTTCATGCAAAGATGGGCTCGATAAAGGACAGAAATGGTATGGACCTAAAAGCAGAAGAACTGTACAAAAAAGATCTTCACATGACCCAGATAATCACGATGGTGTGATCACTCACCTAGAGCCAGACATCTTGGAATGTGAAGTCAAGTGGGCCTTAGAAAGCATCACTACGAACAAAGCTAGTGGAGGTGATGGATTCCAGTTGAGCTATTTAAAATCCTGAAAGATGATGCTGTGAAAGTGCTGCACTCAATATGCCAGCAAATTTGGCAAACTCAGCAGTGGCCACAGGACTAGAAAAGGTCAGTCTTCATTCCAATCCCAAAGAATGCTCAAACTACCGCACAATTGCACTCATCTCACACACTTGAAAGTCATGCTTAAAATTCTCCAAGCCAGGCTTCAGCAATACGTGAACCGTGAACTTCCAGATGTTCAAGCAGGTTTTAGAAAAGGCAGAGGAACCAAAGATCAAATTGCCAACATCCACTGGATCATGGAGAAAGCAAGAGTGTTCCAGAAAAACATCTATTTCTGCTTTATTGACTATGCCAAAGCCTTTGACTATGTGGATCACAATAAACTGTGAAAAATTCTGAAAGAGATGGGAATACCAGACCACCTGACCTGCCTCTTGAGAAATCTGTGTTCAGGTCAAGAAGCAACAGTTAGAACTGGACATGGAACAACAGACTGGTTCCAAATAGAAAAAGGAGTACATCAAGGCTGTATATTGTCATCCTGCTTATTTAACTTATATGCAGAGTGCATCTTGAGGAACGCTGGGCTGGAAGAAGCACAAGCTGGAATCAAGATTGCCAGGAGAAATATCAATAACCTCAGATATGCAGGTGACACCACCCTTATAGCAGAAAGTGTAGAGGTACTAAAAAGCCTCTTGATGAAAGTGAAAAAGGAGAGTGAAAAAGTTGGCTTGAAGCTCAACATTCAGAAAACTAAGATCATGGCATCTGGTCCCATCACTTCATGGGAAATAAGTGGGGAAACAGTGTAAACAGTGTCAGACTTTATTTTTGGGGGCTCCAAAATGACTGCAGATGCTGACTGCAGCCATGAAATTAAAAAACGCTTACTCCTTGGAAGGAACATTATGACCAAACTGGATAGCATATTAAAAAGCAGAGACATTACTTTGCCAACAAATGTCCTTCTAGTCAAGGCTATGGTTTTTCCATTGGTCATGTATGGAAGTGAGAGTTGGACTGCAAAGAAAGCTGAGTGCAGAAGAATTGATGCTTTGGAACTGTGGTGCTGGAGAAGACTCCTGAGAGTCCGTTGGACTGCAAGGAGATCCAACCAGTGCCTTCTAAAGGGGATCAGTCCTGGGTGTTCATTGGAAGGACTGATGCTAAAGCTGAAACTCCAGTACTCTGGCCACCTCTTGCGACGAGTTGACTCACTGGAAAAGACTGATGCTGGGAAGGATTGGGGGCGGGAGGAGAAGGGGACGACAGAGAATGAGATGGCTGGATGGCACCACTGACTCGATGGACATGAGTTTGAGTGAACTCCAGGAGTTGGTGATGGACAGGGAGGCCTGGGGTGCTGTGATTCATGGGGTCGCGGAGAGTCGGACACAACTGAGCTTCTGAACTGAACTGAACAAACTAGGGGGGAGTGAAGCCATACTACTAAGCGCTACAGAAATGGTTAGAGAGCAAGCAGAAGAAGTGCATGTAGACACACATGAGATACTTGACAACACACAGAGGATAAAGCCCTCATTGTGTAGCACAGATTGATGGTAAGGAAGAGACTGTTTTGATAAAGAGTATGTTTGAGAAGATGGGATGAGTGGGATCTGGGGTTTTGTGAAGAAGTTATTTTAAAAAAGAATTTCTTCTGATTAGAGGAAATAATTCGGAAGGATAATGGTCAGATGTTTTTGGTCTTCATTTCCTGTGAGCTGTTGATAGAGAACAGGGTGAGAAAATAATTTGAGGTTAAATATCTGGAGACACTTTGAGATTCGTTTATGAGTTGAAATCATGAGTAGGAGGATTTACAGTGAGGATCTTCACTGTCAAGACATTTCCAAGTCTCCTACTATCTCCTCTCTCCTGATCAGTTTTGCTGCTCCTGGGCCCTGAGACTCATTCTTTCCTTACATTCCGTAAGTCTTCCAGAATCTGCTCCAGTAATTTAAATTCACGTGGTCTTTTCAGTTCATCAAACTGATAGACAATTCAGGTTGTTGTTGTTCAGTCACTCAGTTGTGTCCTACTCTGAGCAACCTCTTGGACTGCAGCACACCAGGCTTCGATGTCCTCCATCTCTCAGAGTTTGCACAGACTCATGTCTGTTGAGTTGGTGATGCCATGCAACCATCTCATCCTGCTATCCCCTTCTCCTCCTGCCCTCAATCTTTCCCAGCAGCAGGGTCTTCTCCAATGAGTCAACTCCACATCAGGTGGCCAAAGTATTGGAGCTTCATCAAACAAACAGACAATTCAGGTAGACTTTTTAACAGAAATTTTATTGGAAGAATTTTGATAACAATCATTTATTATTCTTTTTAAATACATCTGAGTTTAAACAAAATACATGAATGTCTTCAAGTAGAAAAAAGTGAAATACACATTTGGAATTTGTTATGTTGTTCTTAGGCAAATCATAATTGCTCACTCTAGTATATTCAAACCAAATTACAATATAGTCTTTGACATTCCAACCTAGCCTTGTGCTCAAATGTTTACTTAGAAATGTTTTGATGGTGTACTCTTCACCAAAGGTATCAAACCCAAATCAAACTTGGTGATATGTTTAAACCATTAAAGACAGGGAGGTAAAGTGTTGTAGGGGTATTTAAAATATACCAAGAAGGGATTTGGCAGCTTTTCATTCACAGTATTTCTGATACAGAAGAGTCATTCTGTTTGTTGATCAGACTCACAAATGTTGGGGCAAAATATCACTTGGACAGATATATCACTAAATTTGTTGCTGTTAGGGAAAGCGATAAGACTACATGACAAGCTCTTGACAGGGTATGTCTAGTTCAAAACAGAATAATGAGTCTAATTTACAATATGATACATAAAATTCAAATACTAACATTCAAAACAAAGATTTTTTTTTTGCCAGTGAAAGAGAAGTTTTACATTGGCAGCAGTAATGAAAACAGACAGAAAATAAGAAATAGAAGCTCTACTAAAATTTAGTATTTAGAGGGGAAAAAGAGAAGATATAAACTACCTTAGGAATATTTAAATCACTTAATGAATACATGTAGTGTTGCTTTTATAGAAGCACTTTGAAGATAGACCTTTGAAAGAATTTTGGATGAAAATGCATCTGGGATAAATGAAATAGAATGTTATACACAGGCCCTTAAAGTACTGGATAAAAGGAATATAGCAATTTCCTATAAAAAGAGAGACTGTGGTTTCTCATTCAAAATACACAAAATATAAAAACTCAGGTGATCCCAGTTCCACTGTCCCAGTTCTAGCAAATTGCTGTCCTAACACAGCTTGCAAAATGGAAAACATCTCTGTATTCCCACTGTTCCTGTATTACAATGAAGTAGTAGCTTACAGGGTGACTTTAAAAAAATAAAACCGCCATAGTGAATATAAAGTCACTTATCTGTGCAAAAATGCCAAAGAAAAGCTAAGATGTCTTCTGTAATAAACAGTAAATTACTGGTTTTACCTTACTTGTGTATCCACTGCTGACTACAATAGTTGCTCACTGGTTAACCAAACATTTACTGTGCATGTAAGTGTAAATTCATGCTAAATTTGGTGATAACAGGATGTATGAGACAAAGACATTCTTTTTTTACAGACTTTCCACCATGATCAAAGTTACAAATATTAAAATTTTCAAAGCCGTGGGAAGAGTTCACAGTTAAATATTAAGTTTAAGCATAGATTAATACTAATTATGAAATATATTTCCTTTCGAAGAGCTATTAAGTCTATAAAATGTAATGTAAGTCAAATTGTACACATCCCTCTCCTGCAGTACAAAATCACCTGTACTTAGAAGACAACTTCCTACCAATTAATTTAATGTCTCTTGGCCAGGAGGTGTTTCTCGTCACTCACACTGGCGCTGACACTTGAGTCAGTCCCTTTTAAGCAGTTAACTCTGTGTCAAGAAAACATTTTACAATTTTCAAAAAAATGGTCTTAAAAGTGCTTAAAGGACCTCTGATTGTTCATTTTAGCCTGCAGAGTTTAAGTTAAATGGAAAAGGTAATAAGCGTAGGAGAGGATCCAAAGAAGGAATGAGTCTAAACAAACATTATGTGCTGTGCTTAGTCGCTCAGTCATGTCAAACACTTTGCGGCCCTGTGGACTGTAGCCCACCAGGCTCCTCTGTCCATGCGATTTCCCAGGCAAAAATGCTGGAGTGGGTTGCCATTTCCTTCCCCAGGGAATTTCCCAACCCAGGGATCAAACCTGCATCTACTGCTTGCCAGGTGGAATTTTTACCACTGAGCCACCTGGGAAGTCATAATTTTATAGAAGAGTGTATTTAAGTCTGATATAACTTCCTGGATATTTAAATCACTATGCTGCTGCTGCTAAGTCACTTCAGTCGTGTCCGACTCTGTGTGACCCCATAGACGGAAGCCCACCAGGCTCCCCCGTCCCTGGGATTCTCCAGGCAAGAACACTGGAGTGGGTTGCCATTTCCTTCTCCAATGTGTGGAAGTGGAAAGTGAAAAGTGAAAGTGAAGTCGCTCAGTCGTGTCCGACCCTTAGCGACCCCACGGACTGCAGCCTACCAGGCTCCTCCATCCATGGGATTTTCTAGGCAATAGTACTGGAGTGGCTTGCCATTGCCTTCTCCGATAGAGTGACATATAGTTGTCACCAAAAAGTACTTGATCTAGAATCAGGGCTCTGCTACTGGCCATTCTCCAGTCAGTTCATTTACATTCTCTCAAAACAGCTTCCTCATCTGTAAAATGGAGTTATGAATTTCTTCCTCATAAGCATATTAGGAGAATCAGAAGATAAAATGCATTTGAAGATCTATCAATCAAAATCATGCAACATTCTTTTTTTTTTAATGAAAATATAAGGATTTTACATGTGATAACATGGAAAAAGCCATACAAACAGCCTGATATATAAATACTTAATAAAAGGGTGTTCTTTCTGTATAATTTATAGTTAGGAAATGGTTAAACATAAACCAAAGACACCCTCATCAAAGACACACTGATTTATAGTAAATAAAACTATACTATCTGCAAATACTTTTTGATATAGAATTTTTCATTGTCTTGATTCTGTGGTAGAGATCTAGATCATGAAGACTTTTGGGGGATCATGTCTTCAAACAGTCTTCTCTGAATAAAACTTTTATTGAATGTTCTTCGAAGAATAAAATCATTTCCTTTTTTTTTTGCCAAAGTTCTTGTGAATTGGAAAATAATTTGTTTTGAAGACAGTGACAAAAAGAAAAACAAAGTTTAACTTTCTCAAGGTAATGCTTTTAATGAAAAGTTGAAAGTTTCAATTTAGCATTTGGGATTCTCTATAAGACTTCAAAATTCTACCCTGTTAAAATTTTTGTTTTGTTCTATTCAACATTTAATGCCCAATTTTGTGTGGCTCTGGGAATAATGTTAAGAATTCAAGATCCCTCCAGTGACTGAACACTTAAAGTAATAAGAATGAAATTATATGACCTGTGAATTAGCCTGGTTTCTAAAAAGTATCAATTCACAGAACATAAAATAAACTAAGCAGGGCTTAAATTGGATTTAGTCTTGGGCAATAAACAGAAAAATTTACTCACAAGTTAAAAGTATACGATACAGAGGTGTCACTATCAAAAAAAAAAATCAGGAACTGGTTACACAAGAGTAGAAAAGTAAAAAAGAGTAAAAAATTAATTATATCTTTCATAAAGAATACTATGGAAATAATATTCTAAGCCTCATAATTAGCTATGAAAAATAAGACAGTAAAACTCCATTTATAAAGTGCCTTAATGTACCAAAAATGGAGGTCATATGTCTTTTATTTAAAAATGCTTCTTCATCACATTTACATAAAGGCAAATATTATTACACTGGAGACACAGCACAGAAGAGTAGAAAGAACTCTTGACTTGGAGTCAGAAAACCTGGATTCTGGTCTTGACTTTGCCACTATAATTATCTCTGTGACCTTGAGCAAATGACAGCATTTCTGGGCTTCAGTTTTCTCATCTGTAAAATGAGAGGTAGAACGAGACTGCTGCTATGGACAGCCTCCTTGGATGTAAAATTCTAAAATTCTATGTTCAGCGATGAATTATTTTCATTCTTAAGCCCCAGAATTATGTAAGAGGATGCTACCTTATTAATAATATCTATTAAATTGATTATTCTGTAGGAGGTTAAAAAATAGAACTCTGATCAACTGCATCTGGAGTCAGTGATTTGGCTTTTAACAAAGGTGCACAAAAGTCACAGTATTTTGGCTACTGGTGTATACAAACAGGCTTTGAAGAATGCTGGAGCATTCCAGGTATACGGGAAATGCCAGTTACATCTGCTTCCACTTCCTCATGTCTCTGCAGAAGAGGCTGTGGGTAAGTATGAGGAACGCTGAGCTACAGATAAACTAGATACTGTCATTCAACAAAGCGCACAAGGAGCCAGCAAAATAAAGGAGCTGTGAATAGGTTAAGCCCTTCATCTCGATGAATATATTCTTAGATGTAAAAACACAAAACTAGTCTAGGTATATATATTTCTATTTAGGGAAGTTTACTTGGCAAGGTAAACATTCCCTGAGCAATACAAATTTGTTCTCCAGAGTATATTTTGGTTCTTAAAATATTAGGAAAATTTTATCTCATTTTTTCCCTCAAAATTAGCCCAACATTAGAATCCCCAATAGGGACATTCTAAATGTATTTTATAAGAATAATCAAGTAGTATTTGTCAGTGAAATTATCTACTTTAGCAATACATCTGTGCCAAGAACACTGAGAAGACAAAAGTATTTCCTAAGAGTGAGAAAAAAATTTGTTTTCCTGTTGTACACACAGGCTTAAGAACATTTAATTAAATCATAAATGTTAATGCCAACCTGCTAAATGTTTTGAATTGGAGATCTCTTATAACAGGTGCAAATCAGAGTTTCATCTTGGTCAAATGTCCTAAAAAACCACACTCATGCACTTGTGTACTGAGAGTGTAAAAGTTAAAGTGATGCATATTTTGACAGAAAATTTCACTTGGAATGGAGGACTCAGTGAAAGGCAGAAATGGATCTTCAGTGTGCCCTGGTAAATTTTACAGGCCAATGTAAATATTACCTCTGTATGCGACGTATCAGTACAGTTTCACATATTTAGTTTTTAAAGGCACACATCAAAGTCCCTGCCTTCATGCAGACCTGTCACTTTCCACAATATGCCAAAACCTACAGAATATCTCAGGCTTGGCAGTGGATGCAAACTTCCAAGTGACTACTTATACTTACAGTGAAAAAGTAGTACCATATTCAGGACATTTCCTTTTATATTTCCCTCTTGAAACATCTTAACAATTGTTTCAGTTAAAAGCATTCTGATGACAGGAATTTTTAGCTTCAGAACTGCCTGGCAGTATGTAAAAATACTTTGAAAATACATATAATCTGCAGAAAAAGACTATCAATAGTTCATGGCAATCTGCAGTGATTTAGAAAAGCATGAAGAAAGTAGTCTGTAGTTTACAGTATATTTCATAAATTGTAGGTCAGAAATAGGGCAACAGGTACTCTGAAACTTAAGACAAAACCAACAGTGATTTCTGCCACATCAGTCAAAAAGTGCTTATTACTTATCTTCATTCTAAACATTCATTTCCATCCTGCAGGGTTCCCCCCCAAAATTTTTTTAAAATTTTTCCCTTTCAGTTAAAAGGGAATGTACATTATGAGAAAATGAAGTACAATGGGAAAATATCTATGCAGATCAATTTCTTCATAAAACACAGAAAATATTTAAGTAGAGTGTTCAAGCACTTATCTCAAATTGCAATTTTATTTTTCAAATAAACAGGAACCTAGAAATCAACTTATTATGAACTTCCAAGATACTTGTGTTAGGAGTTCTATATTACCACATTTACTCCATACCTTCAATACTTCACTCAATAAAATGCCGCTTTAGGATTCCTGAAAGCAATTGTATTTTTGCAATGCTTGCATAGGAAAACAAATTATAGGACTTGGCATTTGAAGAACGAAAAAGCAAAATAACATTGTCACAACCTTTTCTGCTTTCACTCTACATGCTTTTCCCTTTCATTAAGAGAATCTTTAAAAATAGCAAAGAGATACAGGCAAGTTTATCATAGACACAGTAGCTTTATAGAAATTTGAAATTTAGCAGATGTCTTAAGTCAAAACACCTGTCTGTATAACAGAAGCATCTGCAAAGTTTTGAAAACACAGTCCACAAAATAATTTAATATAATAACCAAATTTGATTTAAAAAGCAAAATAACACCTTTTATTTTTTGATGAGAGAGCAATAAAAGGCAAATTTTTCTGTATCTAAACCTATGCTTGAAGTACACAAAAAGACATCTGTATATGTTACTAACAAGAGTCTTCTTTTGTACAGAATACCTATTTAAGAAAAAAAAAACATATACATGACCTTTGATGGAACATTACTATGCTGGCAAATACATTTTCTGATACAAAGGCACTTTGAAAACCCAATATGGTTTGGTTCATAAGTTTGCAAGGTACAAACAATTTCACAAACATATGATTATACTGAAAAACGTCAACAACTGTGACATTACATATAAAACAGATTTCCATTTCTTATTTTTTTTTTCTTTTTTAAAATAACACTGGTTTTGTGGGAATGAAAGCAGTGGTTTCCAGCAGCTTCAGTGAAGACATTCCAGATGATTAGAGACCCACAGTCTGAATTTCTTACTGGCTAGGATGAAGGGTGGGCGTGAGGGCATTTGAAATGAAAAAAAAAAAAGAAACAACAATACCGAGAAAACAATACCCTGGAACAAAACTAGAAACCTCAGAAATCAAAATGGTTTGGTGAGAAGAGCACAAAGACAAGACCAGAAGTCCAGAGAGATCCTCTTACTTCTGACCCCTTAGTTGTAAACTCCCAGCAGAGCACAAACGGTGGACTCTGCCTGGTCTACTTGGCGCTGGGGAGTTGTAGTGACGATTTCTCTTTTTAGAAAGCTAGGTACAATATTTAGGATTGTACAGTACCAGAAAAATTAGGTCCCCCCAAAAAGCATAGTTTCTTTTCACTCATTACATGGCCGCAAAGTCAATCTGTACATAAAGCTGTCTCACTCCAGCCTGAAAAGTTAAAAAAAAAAGAGAGAAAATTAAACAAACTATAACAGACTATATATTTCTAAAAAGTAGTAGGAAAAATTAGTTTTCTTTCTTTCTGAGAAAGGGAAGAATTATTTTTCTCTTCTGTCTTTGGGAAAGAATTCTCCATTTTTCATCATAAAGTGCCAATAATTTTATTTTAGAAACAAGTATGTTAATAAGTTATGAAAACAAACAAAAAGATTCTCCATATAGCTCAACAAAAGAAAGCTGTGGTACTAATTACATGCCTTGCCCAAGTGAATTTTGGAAAAATGAGGTTACCCATCTACCTATTCTCCTAGAGAGAACACCACAGTGATTGATGAGTTGGCTATTAAAATCAGAAGTCAATGCCATCTAAATCTTCCTATGATAAATGATTTGCAAACACTGAAATAAGTAAAACCATCTATTAGTTATTGATTCCTTTACTCTCCAACTCCTCCCTTCAATTTTGGATATAAACGTGCTATTCAAGGACACTGCTCCCAAAATTGCTCCCATCTCTTCTGTATCAATTTTTCTATATTTGCTATCTACACTTCCTTTACTCTCTTCTCTCTTGAACCTGTTTCAACCACTTTTGCTCCCAACCACTTCCCCTAAATTGCTCCGACCAGTCTCAATTCTCAGTCCTCATCTTAGTAACTAGTCTAGCAGCAAGGACACAGGAGATCAGTTCCTCCTGCTGACACTTTTCCCACTCTCAGCTTCCACAGAATACTCACTGGTTGCCCTTTTACCTCACTTATCAGTCTTTCTCAGTCTCCTTTGGGGGTTCTACCTCCTGTCTTTGAACACTAAACACTCAAATACCCAAAGACTCAATCCTCAGATCCCTTCTTTTTTGATACTTCCCCCTAGATGGTCTTACCCAATATTCAGACTTTCAGTACTGTCTACATTCTCACTCTTTTTGTAGGCTGAAACCTACCTACCATCTACTTGACAGTTCTACTTATGAATGTCTGAAAGCACTGAAACACAGCTAAGCTGATCACTATCTCCTCCCCTCAAATCAGCTGATGAGGTATCTTCTCCGGCTCAATTCCTCCCTCAATGTTGCAACTGCCTGTCTTTCTCTCACTCCCAACCCATTATTAGCAAAACCTGTTTGCCTCACCTCCAAAATAATGCAAATCCAGAGTCTGATCACTTTATGGCACCTCCACTGCTATCCCCTGGCCTGAGTCACTATCATCTCTTACCTGTATTTTGTAACAGCCTGTGATCTAGTAAAGGCCTTTGCACTCCTTTGGTCTGTTTCCAGCAGAGCAACTATGGTGCTGTCACTCTATCACTCAAACCCAACAACAGTTTAATCTCCCTTAGTCCTTAGGTCTGAGTCCTTACAGTGGCCTTTAGAGCCCTCCCACGATCTGGTCCCTGACTGCCTCTCGTTTGACTTTGTACTCTCCCTTTGGTCACTCTGTTCCAGCCACAGCTGGCCCTTCTGCCTGGAACAGTGGTCCTCAAGACTGCCACGTGGCATATTCCCTCTCTTGTCACATCTCTACTCAGATGTCAGTGAGGCTTACCCTGACCACCCTATATCAAATGCAGTCAATTCATTCATCCAACAAATACGTTTTATGCATCTCTTAGATTGCTGGTACTGTTCTGTCTGCTGGGAATACAATAGCCAACAAAACAGGTACAAAATACCTTGTGCTCATGGAGTTTATAAGCTATTGGGAACTAAGAAGGAGGGGAGATGATAAATAATCAAGTATATATAGTATGTCAGATGAGATGATGAGATAGATATCATCTATCCATATATCTATCCATTCATGAAGAAAAAAAAAAACAAAGCTTAGTGCAAGAAATGGTAAATGCCTCAGCACCTCTGGTCTCCCTACTCTGCTCTCCCTATCTATAACACTTATCACTTTCTATTATATCATAAAACTTCTTTGCTGTGATACTGTTTATTGTCACTCTCCATTGACAATGGACTCTCTCTGAAATAAAAAGATTGTCTATTTTTTCACTGCTGACTCCCAGAACCTCAAGTAGTCCCCACCACACAGTAAGTGATTAACAAACATTTGTTGGATAAAGTAAAATTCTACTAATTTCCTTCTTTCAATAAACAACTTGAAAAACATTAAAGCATACAATCAGTTACAATAAGCACTTTATCAGTAACAGAATGAAAAGTAAATTAGAACATTTAGAAGAACGGAAAATCCAGAGTGGGGGATAAAATAATAATGCTACCTTTTCATAGGAATTTCTGGGCTCCTCAAAGCATTGCTTCTAGCATGGATTTCTTTCCCCCTAGCATTCAAGTTTTGGAGAGCTCTGGCCCAATACTATGAATGCCCAAAGAGGCAGGAGCTGCTCTAATGAAATAAAAAGCCCAATAAGACCCCAGTGCCTTTCCAGCACAGAAAACGTTAGCTTTTTTGTCTCATTAAGAAGTAAAAAAAAAATCCTTGCTGTGGTAAAGTTACTGTTCTCTGAAAATGCATTTAATAGCATGCACTCCTTGAGGTCTGTGGGAGAAAAAAGATAGAACTTAATATCTTATGATTTTAAGCTAAAAACTGAAACAGAATCTCAGTTTTTCTAATTTTAGAATTGTGGATAAATATCAGTCCTACCTATCTCACAAAACTGTTGTGTATTCATCCAGTATTTGACATTTAATAAACCCTTGTTACGTAACAGGCACTATTGTAAGGATCATGTGTGAACATATGAGAAAGATTTTACATGCTATAAAAAACAAATTATGATTGATTATATTTGATTTACTCAACCCAGATGGGTCCCAAAATAACTATACTTGCAAATTTCTTGTATATCTAACCTCAAGTTGTTGTTCAGTGGTCAAGTCGTGTCCAACTCTTTATTGCCCAAATAAACTGGCTTAATTTCTTTTCAGTTCAGTTCAGTTCAATTCAGTCGCTCAGTCGTGTCCGACTCTCCGCGACCCCATGAATCACAGCACGCCAGGCCTCCCTGTCCATCACCAACTCCCGGAGTTCACTCAAACTCATGTCCACAGAGTCGGTGATGCCATCCAGCCATCTCATTCTCGGTCTTCCCCTTCTCCTCCCGCCCCCAACCTTTCCCAGCATCAGAGTCTTTTCCAGTGAGTCAACTCGTTGCATGAGGTGGCCAAAGTATTGCAGTTTCAGCTTTAGCATCAGTTCTTCCAATGAACACCCAGGATTGATCTCCCTTAGAATGGACTGGTTGGATCTCCTTGCAGTACAAGGGACTCTCAAGAGTCTTCTCCAACACCACAGTTCAAAAGCATCAATTCTTCGGCGATCAGCTTTCTTCACAGTCCAACTCTCACATCCATACATGACCACTGAAAAAACCATAGCCTTCACTAGACGGACCTTTGTTGGCAAAGTAATGTCTCTGCTTTTCAATATACTATCAAGGTTGGTCATAACTTTCCTTCCAAGGAGCAAGCGTCTTTTAATTTCATGGCTGCAGTCACCATCTGCAGTGACTTTGGAGCCCAAAAAAATAAAGTCTGACACTGTTACCACTGTTTTTGCCATCTATTTCTTTTCAACAAACTTGTTAATGAAAGCTAAATGGACAAAATAAGTTGGTCTCCCATTATTATCTCTGCCACTTTCCTAAATCCCAGCCCAAATACAGTGACGAAGGTAGGAAGAAATGAGGTAGCCCAAGGCAATAAAAAAAAAAAAAGGGAGAAAAACAAAGAGGCTAGGAAAATTTATCTTTGCATAATCATGAGTTAATTACTCAAGCTGGTATTTTTCCCGAGGGCCCACTGCTTCATACAAAAGCTCTGTCTAACAGAAAATGTGATGTGTTTCATCCATCTGGCTGGATGGGCACAGTTTTAAGTCTTCCAGGTTCCCATTTTCCTTTCTCAATTTCCTTCAAAGTAGAGAGAAAAAGTGAAATTTTCAAAAACTTCTATAGTATGTCACCTACTTTCTGAACGCAAACTAGGTTTCCTATACAGTTTATTCTCATGACAAATACTCTAGGAGATCAAAACGGTGCTCAGTTCCCTTAAATATTCTACTATTGGGATGACGCTAGCAATCAGAGGCCTGCTGAGGGTCGTCCTTCAAAAAAGTGAAAAACATAGAATACTTGTACCTTATATCCTGAGAATCATGTACAAACCATAAAAAAATCAGTTAAAACTTTTTTAAGTGGGAAAGACAGTTATTTTTAACACCTATGCTTCTAAGAAAATAACTGTTAACCTGATGTCATAGACTTAGAATATTTGCCATAAATATTCATTGCTGTGGAAAGGAAAATAACTCAGCAACAAAAATTTAGAAAAATAAACAAGAATATGGCTATAGAAAATTACTGATAGTTTGTACTTCTCTACCAATTCTCACTGATGCTTTTGAAGAACCAATGCTTTTGAACTGTGGTGTTGGAGAAGACTCTTGAGATTCCCTTGGACTGCAAAGAGATCCAACCAGTCCATCCTAAAGGAGATCAGTCCTGGGTGTTCATTGGAAGGGCTAATGCTGAAGCTGAAGCTCCAATACTTTGGCCACTTCATGTGAAGAGTTGACTCACTGGAAAAGACTCTGATGTTGGGAGGGATTGGGGGCAGGAGAAGGGGACAAGAGAGGATGAGATGGCTGGATGGCATCACCGACTCGATAGAAATGAGTTTGGATAAACTCCGGGAGTTGGTGATGGACAGGGAGGCCTGGTGTGCTGTGATTCATGGGATCGCAAAGAGTCGGACACGACTGAGTGACTGAACTGAACTGAACCAATTCTCAGAAACTACAGAAACTTTCTACTTTAGTTTTTGACTGAATGTATTATATTAATCTTTATCCCATAAAAATGAATTTTTGAAAAACTGCCTTGGTCTTTCATGTGAAAACAGAATCGTCTCAGAATTCATGAAATAGTGACTGAATATGATGAAATTACAAGTCATGAACAATAACGTGGGTCTGGGCTCCTTTTTCTATAAACTGGGGCTAATATCCCACCTGTCTTGTAAGGAAAGACTAATACATTTGGTACCCATCACAGTGTTTGGCATGTGGAGGGCTCTCAGTAAGGCTAGCTGCTGATGCTGTTGTTATTTCCACCACCATCAACAAATGAGCACTTAAACCTTGTGGATTAATGAAAAACAACCAATACTTACAAAAGATTAAAACCCCCCACAAACAGGAAAGGGTGGAAAAACAACTCGCCACCTGGAAAGCTGGATAGCTTTCCCTCCTTCTCCTCTCACCTCCCAGGAGACACAACAAGGAGGGGTGATGTCTGCTGTCAGAAACACTGGAGGCATTATGCATGCAGAAGAGTGGTGGAGGTGGGAGGTTCTGAATCTTGGGGAACTCTCAACTGGGCTAGTGAGGAGGCTCAGGTTCCTTCGGGGTATCAGTGTTAACTTCTATTTTGAGCCTAGAGACTAGAGCAAAGAAGGCTGAAGCAGGAAGCTGAGGAGTTAGGACTTAACAGGCAGAAACAGGCCAGAAGAGAAGAAAACATGGACGATATCAAGACAGAAGTTCTACTGAAGACTAAATAACATGTATTAAGTTAAACTGTCTTTTCTGCTTTATGGAGCTGAGGAGGGTTATGAACCCAAGCATATTCTAGATTTTTCTTCTAACATTATTTCTAAACAAAAGTGTGTCTAAAAATTAACAGATGATATCAGCCAGTTCAAAACAAGAAACATAAAATGATAAACTGCCTTCCTCATCCAGTTTCCCACGTCCACATCCTGCTCAAATACTAAATGTAAATAATGTTTTCTACTTCATCAATTCCCAAAAGATACATCATTTTTTAAAAGTTAATGCATGCAGTGAGGAGAATGGACTTTTCCAATGTCAAAAAAAACCCTGTAGTTTAAAACTGGATTATCACTTAACTAATAATCCCAAAGAAACATTACTGAAGAGACTTCTACCAATTCACTTGTATTAGTCTACATTCGTGACAGCAACCCAGCTTCCTTAACCATTCATGATTAAGTGATAACGATGGAAAATGAGAATAAAAAGACATGCTTAACACAGTTCCAAAAGAGTCACAAAGTTTATAGATTTATAAACAAAACAAAAAGCTATAGTTCTCAAATTTAATGTTAACCTCAAAGTTATCTCCATACAAATTTTAACAAGAACAACTTAAAAAAAATTTTTTTTAATCAATTTAAGATCAGCTCTAACAAAAATACTTTAAAATATCATAGAAGCACCAAGTATTAAGAAAATTCTTCTTTTGATCTTTTGGAACTAAGGCCACCAGTATTTAAAGTCTTTCTACAAGAAAAGTACTTAAAGCATTAGTGTAATTTTTTTCTTTTGGACTCTGTAGGAGAAGGCGAGGGTGGGATGATCTGAGACAATAGCATTGAAACATGTATATTATCATATATGAAACAGATCACCAGTCCAGGTTCGATGCATGAGACAGGGTGCTCAGGGCTGGTGCACTGGGATGACCCAGAGAGATGGGGAGGGAAGTGGGAGGCGGGTTCAGGATAGGGAACACATGTACACCCATGGCTGATTCATGTCAATGTATGGCAAAAACCACTAGTATATTGCAAAGTAATTAGCCTCCAACTAAAATAAATAAATTTTTAAAAAATGAAGTAAATTTTATTACTTTTGGTAAGTAAAATCTATGATTAAGATATAATTTAAATTTTTTAAAAATGTAAAAAATCTTAAATTTCAATTCACGAATTGAAAATGTTACTGCAAGCCCTAGGATATACTCATAGCATAATGAATATGCGTGATGAGGGCATAAGCAGAAAAGGAAAATAATTTTTTAAAAAACCCTTCAATTTCACATATTTCAGAACCAAAATAACTATCACACATCAACTTACAATCATTAAATGTGTGGAATGAAAGTTATGAGTACGGTGACTTCACTCTCACCACTGGGAAAAATGTGTTGAACCATTTTCACTGCAAGCCTAAGACAGTCCCTGGTCTCTGCAAGGAATGAAATCAAGTTGGTTTGACCTTAGCTGGTAAAAAGGCTTAAATATGTTTTAGAGCTGAAAATTTTCAAAACCCAAACACAGCTTCCACAACCAAAGAAGCAGCTGAGTAAACTTTCAATTTCAGCCATTTTCAAAGCAAAGCCAAGATTTCTACGGTTACCAGAAGAACCTCCCTCCACATACTTCAATTACAACTTCAGCAGTTCTTAGCACAGACACCACTATTTGTGCATTTCTAAACCTATAAATCGCACTCCTTTCTCAGAGGGAGAACTGTGACTTAAGTGCCAAAGTTTTAAGACAGCATGAGGTATTCTAGAGCTGGACAGATGCTCATGCTGTGAGGGTGGAAGGACATGGTATAACTAGGAGAAAATCGATAGACTGAAGGAAAGAATCATGATCTAGAAATGGTAGTGGAAAGCAAGGTTGTTGAAGGCTACTGAAGGCTGGCCATGCTCTTTTTGCCTCTGAAAAAGGGAGGAGGTGTGAGAAGGATTCTGACTTACTGTGAAGGTTTTTACATGCTGCATTATGAAACTTGTAATACCACAGATTTCTTACAGCATCTGCTAAGAAAAGACTTGGTTCTTAAAAGTCTGGGATAAATAAACGGTACTAGTATACTGTTTTGCAGTAGAGTAAGTCTTGCTGTTGCCTACGTTATAAGACCATTTCATTAATTATTCCAAAGGAACATAACCATGCATCTCTCTTTTATTAGACAAGAGAGATCATTTGATTTATACTAAGGTCCTGAATTTAAACTGTCCATCTGTCTCTCTCTCTCTTTCTCTTATTTGTATATGAGGCTTAGAAGGGTCTTTAAGGCTTTAGAGAGAAAGTAACAATTGAATTGGACCTTTACATTAGAGTAGGAGAAAGCAAGAGAGTTTCAGAAAAACATCTATTTCTGCTTCATTGACTATGCCAAAGCCTTTGACTGTGTGGATCACAATAAACTGTGGAACATTCTGAAAGAGATGGGAATCCCAGACCACCTGACCTGCCTCTTGAGAAACCTGTATGCAGGTCAGGAAGCAACAGTTAGAACCGGTCATGGAACAACAGACTGGTTCCAAATAGGAAAAGGTGTACGTCAAGGTTGTATATTGTCACCTTGCTTATTTAACTTATATGCAGAGTACATCATGAGGAACGCTGGGCTGGAAGAAGCACAAGCTGGAATCAAGATTGCTGGGAGAAATATCAATAACCTTAGATATGCAGATGACACTACCCTTATGGCAGAAAGTGAAGAGGAACTCAAAAGCCTCTTGATGAAAGTGAAAGAGGAGAGTGAAAAGGTTGGCTTGAAGCTCAACATTCAGAAAACAAAGATCATGGCATCTGGTCCCATCACTTCATGGGAAATAGATGGAAAAACAGTGGAAACAGTGTCAGACTTTGTTTTTTTGGGCTCCAAAATCACTGCAGATGCTGATTGCAGCCATGAAATTAAAAGACGCTTGCTCCTTGGAAGGAAAGTTATGACCAACCTTGATAGTATAGTAAAAAGCAGAGACATTACTTTGCCGACCAAGGTCCGTCTAGTCAAGGCTATGGTTTTTCCCGTGGTCATGTATGGATGTGAGAGTTGGACTGTGAAGAAAGCTGATGGCCGAAGAATCGATGCTTTTGAACTGTGGTGTTGGAGAAGACTCTTGAGAGTCCCTTATACTGCAAGGAGATCCAACCAGTCCATTCTAAAGGAGATCAATCCTGGATGTTCATTGGAGGGACTGATGCTAAAGCTGAAACTCCAATACTTTGGCCACCTCATGAGACGAGTTGACTCACTGGAAAAGACTCTGATGCTGGGAAGGGTTGGGGGCGGGAGGAGAAGGGGACGACGGAGAATGAGATGGCTGGATGGCATCACCGACTCTGTGGACATGAGTTTGAGTGTACTCCGGGAGTTGGTGATGGACAGGGAGGCCTGGCGTGCTGTGATTCATGGGGTCGCGGAGAGTCGGACACGACTGAGCGACTGAACTGAACTGAACTGAGGATTTTTGTCTCATACAGATAAGTAGGTAGTCTAGTGGGGCTGGAGTATGAAGTACCTGGCAGTGAATTATAGCAGGAGAAAGGCTTGAAAAGTTAATTGGGTCATGTTAGAAAGTTTGGGCTTTATCCTGGTGGTAAGGAGGAGCCACTGAAGTTTTATTTTTTAACTTTTTATTTTGAAAAGACTTAAAGACAAAAGACTAGCACAATAAATATCTATCTACCCATCACTTATATAAACCAATCACGAACATTTTGCCATATTTGCTTTTTTTTCTGTATGTGTATTTATTTGTAATCTTTTTCACTTTTGCTGAAGCATTGGAAAGTCAGACATCCTGACGCTCTGCCATTAAAGCCTTTGGCATGTATCTCCTAAGAACAGGAGTGTTCTTCTATAGCCACAATACCATATCATACCCAAGAAGTTTAACACCTACACAATTATGTGAATTATTATGTATCCATATTTCAATTACCTGATTACCCAGAAGTTTCCTTTGTGATGTTTCTCCCCAGTTTAAGGTCCAATCAGGCACCACACACTGCATTTAATTGTGAAGTCTCCTCTAATTTAGAAAAAGCCCCTATCATTCCTTTTATTCCTTTCATGACACTTTTTAAGAATCCAGGGTGACAGGCCACAAGCTGGGTTTGTCTGGTTGTTTACTAGTGACTGGATTTACATTAACCGTTTCTGGCAAGAGTACCACACAGGTCATGTATACTTCCCACTGCATCACATCAGGAGGCTTGGGTCAGTTTTTAAGCACAGATTTTTATGGCATGGAATCAGTTTCCACATTAGATTTATGTGTTAGATAAATTTGGCAGCAGTGTCAACATCTACATTTTCTGCCAAATATTTCCAGCAAACGAGACCCCCCCATCCAAAAAAAAATCTGTGGTCTCTCTCTCCTCAGATATTCTTGACATGATGTTCTTATTTTCCCAGTAGGTTCAGAATAACCTAGTAATCACTTTTAGTTTATCAGTCACTATGTCAACTCATGATGGCTTAAACATTACCTGATATAATTTGGTTGCAGCCATGAACTGACTAATTCATGATTCCATATACAGAATTAAGAAAAACTCAAGAGCATCTTAAGTCATTAAATCACAAAGAAGGAGCAGAGGCTTTGCTATCGACAAAAATGTTAAAAGAGAGTTTGCTTTAAGTTAAAGCGACTGACCAGGCATTATTCTTATTCCAAATACTATCTTAGAATTCCTAGCTTCAAACAGCATTTAACATGTCTTATAAGGAGTATACAGTAAGGGAGAATCCACTTTTTCATAAAGGAACTCAAATCAGCTCAATGATGAATAAACAGGACTGTCTTCATTAAGAGTATTCACTAAAGCAAGGACCTCCCAAATTTGACTCTGTGACTGAAAAAATCTTTTATATGTACCTCACAGTGTAGAATATATATATATATATTTTTTTTAATATGTTAAATAGTAAGTATTTTTAAAACTAGTAGATACAATAAATTCCTAGACCCTTAAAAGAGGTGAGTAAAAATATCATACCTGAGTAAAAATGTTATGCGTTTGGCTTAAAATCCACCTGGCATCAGCATCAGGTGCTACTACTAATTTCAAGGTCCCAACATAAACATCAGAACATAAGGTCCAGAAATGCTGTTCTTGTAAACTGTAAACTCCTTGCAACTGCTGCACCTAAAATATGAAGAGCAGATATTAACATGAAATCAAATATAAGTAGATGCAACTTAAATCATTACACAACACAGGAGGATTCTATCCTCTAAGGAAAAACGTGGGCTGGTGGAGTGGGTTCGAACTGATTAACAGATACCTATTGAATACTCACTATGTGCTGGTACTATGACAGGTGTTCAGGAAATATAAATGAACACATATCAAAATTTGTAGGGTATAGGTGAGAGAGTGCCTAGGGGAAATTTACATTTTCAAATACAGCTGACTGGAGAACAGTGCAGGGGAAGGGACACCAGCCTGCCTCTCAGTCAAAAATCTGAGGATGCAACCAACCATGGATCATGTAGTACTGTGGTACTTACTACTGAAAAAAAAAAAAATTCCATGTATAAGTAGAACGTGCAGTTCAAACCTGAGTTGTTCAAGAGTCAACCATACATCGATCAGAGGATAAACATAAATACAAATGAGCTAAGAAATTAGGAAAAGAACAACAAGGTCAACTTAAGAAATAAAAAGGAAAGAAATAAAGGATGGGAAGCAGAAATGTGGAAATGATGGAATTCTCAATGTCAAAACACTACTTCTTTGAAAAAAAATCAATGAGCTAGAGAGTCAGTGTTTTATACACAGTGGGGGCATATTTTAGACAGGATGAGTCTTCACTGTGTACAACTGTCAGAAACTACAATCCCAGGACCCAGGGAACTAAATGCCAACATATACACTTCCCCAACTCATGTGACAACCAAAAACGGGAGGGGTGGCTCTAAGTCTTTCCAATGGCTCCTTAAGTGTTCCTCACCCTGAGGTTGAGAACCAGTGACAAGACAAACTGATGGAGCTTAAAAAATAAAATAAATATGTAATTAAACAAAGTACTAAATGAAAAAGGAAAACAACTACCAATAACAAATTTAAAAAACCATAAAGGGAATACTCTAAGATATGAATGTATCAACATATGAGTATACAATATATTACAACCAAGTAGAATCCTAATACTTCTCACCATCTCTACTGCCATCAGTCCAGTTAAAGCCACTCCAGTTTGATTAAGCAGTCTCCCTATTGCTAGCCTTGCACCTCTTCATCTAGTCTCGAAATAGGAGCCCAAGTGAGACTCTGTTGCTTTAAGTCAGATGATTTCATTCTGCTCAAAATCCTCAGTAGAATCCCATCTTACTCTGAACCAAAACCAATGCTTCCACAATAACTCACATGGACCCATGTGATGCAGCGCTTATTATTTACATTTACATCATCTCCTCTTCCTTCTCCCCTTGCATCCTCTTACCCAGCTACAGCAGCATTCTCACCACTGTCTGAAGAGTCTGAAACACTCCTGTCTCAGGGTATTTGCTATTCCCTCTGCCTGGAGTGTCCTTTCTTCCACAATAATGACTAGTCTACTTTATGTGGGCCTTTACTCAAACGCCAACTTCTCAGGAAGCCTTTCTACTGTTATCCTAGCTAAAACAACGCTTTCATTTTTACATTTCTCTGCTTTGTTTTACTTTTCAGCAGCTAACGACACACGCCACATTACTTATGTTATTTATATTGTTTATTGCCTGTCTACTATGACAGAACTCAAGCTCAATAAAAGCAGGGATTTATTTTTGAGTTTCATGTTTGTATCCTGAACACCTAAAACTATAAGCATCTAAGCCTGGCCTGCAAGTAAGTGCTCAGTAAACAGTATATTATGTATATATAAAATGAATAAACACTCAATTTTGGTATTTGCTTTGGCAGCACATATATTAAAATTAGAATGATACAGAGAAGATTAACTTGGCCCTTGTGCAAGAATGACATGCAGATTTGTGAAGTGTTCCCTATTTTTGTGGTGGTCATTTCACAATGTACATGAATATCAAAACATCAAATTGTACACTTTATATAATTTTAATTTATCAATTTTACCTCACTAAAGCTGGAAAAAAATAAATAATAAAATCAGAAAACCAACAAAAAATAAATTCTAAAAAACTAGACAAAAATGAATAAATTTTGGGAAATTATTTCAGAAAATCCCATAAAAAAAAACAAAACAGAAAATATGAAAGGACCATTAAAAACTGAAAAGGTAATAAAAGTTCTCTTTCATAAAGTCCCCCAGCCCTGCCGAGTCCCAGAGGGAAAACTTTCAAGTAACTTAATCTCTTTGTTTTGCCAGAAAATAAAAAAGAGGCACTACCTCATATAAGTAAAAATAATCTTGATCCCCAACCAGATAAAGACAGTAACATATAAGCTGAATTCTCTTATGAATTAAGTAAGCTAAATCCAACAGTATATTAAAAAAAATAACGTATCATGACTAAGTTAGGTTTATCCCAAGAGGGAAACAATAAACATCAGAAATTCTATTACTGTTATTCTTCAATTAAAGAAGCAAAGGAGAAAAATCACACAATCATTTTAATGAATTGCAATTACTTAATAAAATTCAACCCCTGTTTATGCTTAGAAGGACACTTCTTTAACTTACTAAAAGCTATCTACCAAAAATGTATAGAAAACACTTAAGGAAAAAAACATTAGATGTATTCCATTGAAGATCAGGAAAATCTTTACAAAGATGCCCAAACTACTGCTATTGTTCAGTATCTCTGTAGATAGTAGATCTGGAAGAGATGAACTAAGATCAGAACTCAGAAGTTAAAAGAGGCTCAATGTAAAAAGATCTTTATAATAACTCAGTTCAGTTCAGTTCAGTCACTCAGTCGCATCTGACTCTTTGCGACTCCATGAATCACAATTAGATCAACTTAAAAGAGAAAGAGGTTACTCTGTGAAGAGATTAGCCACTAGTTCCTGGAAATGGTCAAGAAGCTGGATGACTAACTAAATGTTGCAGAGGAGATTCTTGCAACAGACAGAAGTCTGGACCAAGTGAATAATAAGATCTTTTCAAATTCTGAGATTCTCTGATTCTTAAGTAATCTATTTGGGATGCTAACTAAGAAAAGGTTGAACTTTTTATCAAAATATTTATTTTTATCAGAATCTGATGCATACAGGATTACCTTCTATGAGCTCCAAGACTCCTGGGAAATTGAGACAATACCCACTGTGCCCGTTAAAAAAAAACAACTGTTTTTACTGGGGAAACAGGGCAAGGTGGACTTTCTCTTCCTCTTTCAGGACTCTGATGACAGAGCAGTTTGAAGTTGATATCCTGTACATTTTTCTAAAGAGCATCCTGACGAATGGTGTGCTGCTGCTGCTAAGTCGCTTCAGTTGTGTCCGACTCTGTGCGATCCCATAAACGGCAGTCCACCAGGCTCCCCCGTCCCTGGGATTCTCCAGGCAAGAACACAGGAGTGGGTTGTCATTTCCTTCTCCAATGCATGAAAGTGAAAAGTGAAAGTGAAGTCGCTCAGTCGTGTCCGACTCTCCGCAACCCCATGGACTACAGCCTACCAGGCTCCTCCGTCCATGGGATTTTCCAGGCAAGAGCACTGGAGTGGGGTGCCATTGCCTCCTCCCACGAATGGTGTAGTGAAACACCAATGCTAGTGAAACAACACGCTGACTGAGGAGATTTCTTCTACCTCCATGGAAACAGCAGCACAAGTACATTCTTGCAGGTATTCTAAAGCATTAGTTAAGGAATGACTCTTACAGAAATTGGCATTCAGTTCAGTTCAGTCGCTCAGTCGTGTCCGACTCTCCGCGACCCCATGAATCACAGCACGCCAGGCCTCCCTGTCCATCACCAACTCCCGGAGTTCACTCAAACTCATGTCCACAGAGTCGGTGATGCCATCCAGCCATCTCATTCTCGGTCGTCCCCATCTCCTCCCGCCCCCAACCCTCCCAGCATCAGAGTCTTTTCCAGTGAGTCAACTCATCGCATGAGGTGGCCTTAACTTTCCTCAAATTAAAAATGTGCAGAAAGTGTAGTTACAGATGAAAGTCTATGTGGTTCTTCTTGTTCTGACAGTGTGGTGTAACAAAAAGAGCAGGAGCTTCTAAAGCCAGAATTATATGGATTAGAATCCTGATTAGCCGCTACCATCTGTGACCTCTGAGTTATTTAAATCTTCTGAGCCTCAATTTTACTCAATTTTCCTAGGGAAAGGAACAGGAAACAGCCTGTATGGTTAATTTGAAGAACAGAAACAATATACGTACATCACTTAGTATAGGGGCCAGCTTAGAGTAGGCATTCACTAAATTGCCCCTTTCTCTTCCACAATTATGCTGACTGGTCCTCCCTTAAAATCATAAAACCACAAAAGGCAAATGGGCAGCATTTCACTTTCCCTATCTCAAAAAGAATTATTTTACACCTTCTCTTTTTCCCTCTGGTCTTCTCATTTCTCTGCATGATTACACTGCCCTGTAAGTCAAAGAGAAAACAGAGGCACACAGAAAAGCTCTTCTGACCCACCGAATCTACCAGTCAACCCTCATCTATTTCAGCATTCTCTGCCTTCCCTTGTGGGATACAGTACCCCTGGCTCGTATCTACAATTAATTCCTCCATAACGCTTTGGATCCTATCCCTTCTCACCTTCTCAAGAACTTCATTCCTTCATTAAATTAACTTGCTTCACTACCACATCATTAATTTCTTCCTCTCAGTTGGCATGTTTCCGTTAGCAACACACATGTTCCCAAACTGCACTGAGCAATACAGAAGTCACTCAACACATGTGACTAAATACATGAAAATGTAATGAAATTAAAAAAATTAGTTGCACTAGCTCAAAATTATTAAGCTTCAAATGCTCAACAGCCACAGGTTCCTTGTGACTTCCATACTGGACAAGGAAATTATTGAACATCTCCATTACTGGGGAATGTTCTATGGGATGCTGTTTTAACAAATTCTCTTCCCCTTCTTACTGTATCCATAGCCAAGCTTTCAGCTCATTACTCTTTAACAACACTTCTTAAAAGAATTGACTGTAACAACTATCTCTACTTCCCCCATTCATTTCCACCCTAATCTACTAAATCAATTCAGTTCAGTTCAGTTCAGTTGCTCAGTCGTGTCCGACTCTTTGCGACCCTATGAATCACAGCACGCCAGGCCTCCCTGTCTATCACCAACTCCCGGAGCTCACTCAAACACATGTCCATCAAGTCAAGCTTTCACCAAATTTACTGAAAATGTTTTTATCAAGGCCATTAATGCCGTTCATGATGCCAATCAATGGTCACTTCTTTGTTTCTATTAGAATTGCCTCACAGAAATATTTGGCACAGTTGATTACTTACTCCTTCTTCAACTTCTTCTGGGTTTTCCAGCTCCCTTTCTACCTATGCTCTAAATCTGGAGTTGAAAGTTGAGCCAAAGAATAGAGCTGAATCCTTCCATGGTAATCTCATACAATCCTAATGTTTTAAAGGCAATTTATATGTTGATGAATCAAAACTCCTCCTAGTTCTAATCAGACCCTAAAATTCTGTATTTGCACATATAAGCACTTCAGTGACATTTCGCTTAGAAGTATAGTAGGCATTTCAGTCTTAACATATCCAGAATAGAACTCTTGATATGGGAAGATTTTCCACCCTCACACCTGCATCAACCTCAACAAACAGTATTAGGATCTAGCTAGTTGCAATTCAACACTTTTTCTCCCCTCTGCTAATATAATCTAATCTCTAAAAACTTATCCAAAATATCTACTTAGCTCCACTGTCATTGCTACCATTGTAGTCCAAGCCATAACTTTTCAAATTAAATGATAATATCTTCTTAATTGGTTTCCTTTGCTTTCATTCTTCCTAGAGTTTATTCTCTAATAGCAAGCAGAATAAGCTTTTAAAATTTAAGTTCTGTGACACTCTCCCTGCATAAAAGCTTTCTAATGTTTCCCACAGAATCAGAATTAAATCCAAATCTCTTAGTAAGACCAACACTTCTGTATCATCCATCCCCGGCCATTCTCTCCAGCCTTTCCAGCCACTCTTCCCTTTATCTATTATGCTTCAGCCACAATGGCTTTTCCTCACTGTTTTTCAAATACACTAAATTAGTTCCAGCCATAGAACTTATTGCATTAGCATTTGCCTTTGCTTGGAACACTCTTCTCCAAGATTTTCATATGTCTGGCTCCTTCTGATCAACAAGATTTCAGCTTCCTTGAATGTGACATCCTCAGTAAATCTGACGGAGCCATCCATGTCTACCACCTCACTTTGTTTCATTTCTATTATAGGAATCATCACTGATATTTCCTTATTTATTTCTTGTTTAGTGCCTGTGTTTCCCCGCCAGACCATAAATACGTTGACAGACCCTGTCTGTCTTGTTTACCATTACACCCCTAGGACCTTAGATGGGGGGCTCACAAAATACATGCTGAAGAAATGCTTATACCATCTGCTATTCATATTTATATTTTAAAAGAGCCGCTGGATTTCTAGACTAGATGAGGACAATTTCTACCACATTTCTTTAGTGAAGCTCAACATTTTCCAATGATTTTATTCTGGTTTAAGTGGCATTCATGGTCAGCTTTTAATCTTGGAAGAAATACTAAATTATACACACATGCTACCCATATTTATAAAAGTTGAAACCCCCAACAACTTGGAAACAACTAAAACCCAATGGTTTGGAAGCATTGAAACTTACCCTCTGATAGCACTGAGGTAAAGTATTTTCCAAAAGCGGAGGAGTTCTCTGCATTAATATTCCAACAGACTCTCTTAAGAGAGGAATAACACTGTAGAAAAGGAAGACAACAAATTTATTAGAGCCATATTCTGACCATCCCATTCTGCAAGAAAGTAATAATATACCTCCTGACAATAGAATATAACAAAGATTTATCAGAATAATATGAGGAAAAAGAATCTAGTCACTATTTCAAATTTTTCATGGGACAAAAAAGTTATTATTTAAAGTAAAAGTAGAAGAGTTAAATGAAATATATCAGTGTATGAAAAAAGAGTTAAATGAAATATTTCAGTACTAATATAATACTACTTCACAGTACTGGAGCACCTAAAAATCTAAACACAGCAGTCATTCAACTGCCATTTAAAATATGACTTCAAATGGCTAGAATCTTCCAAGATAATCTATAAAGCATATCATGGCTGACTGGTCCTTAACATTTATCAAACATTTACATGCACTTATCCAAACAGTTCTATTAAGGAATATACAAAAAAAATTAATACAGTATATTAGGTTCATTCATCCAATGTTTTTCCAATCCGATTATGTATCAATCTTCTTTGATTATTAAAAAAAGTAGAAGCCTAGATATCACCACAGATCTAGTGAAGAATCAGCACCTCCAGTGATAGGGCCCAAAAGACTGTATGAATTGATGTAATTAGTCTGTAACTGGTATTTGGAAAGTAGAGCTTTAAGCTATTCAGATGGTTAAATGCACAGAAAACAGTTAATGGTGAGGGTGACTCTACTGCAACAGTTTTCTAAACGAGTGACACATCAAATTCACCTTAAGAGTGTGGTTGGTTTTCATTTCTAACATACTGAATGAGAATCTCTGAGGAAAAGGTGAAGTACCAATATTTTTAGAAAGCCCTCCAGGGGGAGTCCAGTAAGTCACTGGAGTGAGCAGACACTCACTGCTCTAATGCTTGATGCTGACTGAAAGGCAAGGTCAGGAATAGCTTCATTACATTTAAATGAACCTTTTTTTTTTTTAAATGTAATTAATTTATTTTTTATTGGAGGCAAATTATTTTACAATATTATATTGGTTGGTTTTGCCATACATTGATATGAATTTGCCCCGGGTTTACATAAGTTCCCCCTCCTGAACCCCCCTCCCACCTCCCTCCTCCCTTTATCCTCCCTCTTCATTACATTTAATAGCTGAAGCCAGTGCTTTGTTTTAAACTTAGAATCTCAATGTTTCTAGAGTAAAACCCCTCCTGATTATAGCTAAAGGTATGTGTGCATGCTCAATGTTGTCCATCTCTTTGCACAGACTGTAGCCTGCCAGGCTCCTCTATCCACGGAATTCTTCAGGCAAGAATACTGGAGTCAGTAGCCATTTCCTACTCCAGGGGATCTTTCCGACCCAGGGATCAAACTCATGTCTCCTGCATTGGCAGGTGAACTCTTTCCAACTGAACCACTTGGGAAACCCCAGAAACCCCATAGCTATAGGAGATAAAGAGAAAACAAAACATACACCTTTTAAGGAAGGTAGAAGGTGAAGTGGATAACTTAAAAGATTAGTGTTATTTTTGACAGACAGAAAGGAAAGAGAAGATATTAATGATCAGAGGAATAGGGACAATGCTTGTCTTGCTGTTATATTCCCAAGGAGGCCCAGTAAAGTGCTGGTCACAAAGTGGGCCCATACTTGTTGGTTAAATGAAAGATAAATGTATCTAGCAATTAGATGTTTCAGAATCTGATTAAAGAAAGGAAAGGCCTCAGAGAAGAAATTAAGAAATTGCTCCCACACTTTGTGTACAGAGATAAGTAGCTGGGTAAGGAGGGTAAAAGTAGGAACAGAGACAAACAGGAAAATTAAACAGACTCTGAGAGATACTGAGATGCTGAGAAGCTGGAGTCCTGGGAAGTAACACCAAGGGCAAGTTTAGAAACCTAATAAGTGTGGAGAGAATAGCAGTAATGCATATAAAAGCTCAACATGGACAGGAGTTGAAGACACATTCAAGTGAAAATATTCTTCAGTCAGACAGTGATTTGCTAGCCAAAAATAATTAGATGCCACCTTTAATTGCTTCTTCTCCCTTAAAACCTTCATGCTCTAAATCACCAAGTTCTCATGACTTAAACTGCTAAGCATTTCTTGCCTCCATTCCCCTCCTTCATTCTATTACATACGTCTACAAAAATCTCTGTATCATTTCACTTGGATTATCAAATAGCCTCCTAAGTGGTCCCTTTGCCTCTAGTCTTATTTTCTTAAGTCCACTGTGACAGGCGGCTTCAAAGATGGATCCCAGTGACCCCTGCCTTCCTAGTGTGCATGCTCTTGTGTCATCCCCTCCCCGTGAGTGTGGTCTGGATCCAGTGACTTGCTCCTAATGCATCAAGTATGGCAAAAGTGATGCTTCTAAGGTAAAAGACTCTGGCTTCCATCTTTTCCACACTCCTCTCTTGCTCTCTCACTTATTCAAAGCTGCCACACTGTGAGCTGCCCTAGGCAGAGGCCCAAGGCAAGGGGAACTAAGAGATGCTTCTGAAGAAGAAACGAGACCCTCAGTCCAAGAGCCCCAAAGAAACTCAATACTGTCAACAACCACTTCAGTGAGACTGGAAGTAGATTCTCTCCCAGACCAGCATTAGAATGACTACAGCCCTGGCTGACACCTTGACTGTCACCGTGTGAAGGAGCCTGAGCCAGAGAGCCCAGTTAGCCATGCTCAAGCTCCTGAACCAAGGCAAAGAATAATGTGTGTCATTTTAGCTATGCTCTTTTTGTGTAAGCTGTTACCTTACCATCGATAAGTAATAGAACCATTCTGTGTAAAGCTATTAGACTAATCTAATTAAAATCAGAACCTGACTCTATCTTTCCCTCAAAATAAAAAAGGAAAATCCATTAACAGCTCCCTACTGACTGGTGTGCTCCAGTCCACGGGGTCACAAAGAGCCGGAAACGACTGAGCGACTGAACTGAACTGAACTGCCTGGGGAATTAAATGTAAACTCTAGCTTCACCTCCTATCATTCCTGCTTCACAGTTTAAGCTCTCTAAAATGTAAACATACTTGTACTTCACTTTCTGCTGTTTCTTTCTTTCATGCTTTGTCTCATGCTGTAATCTCTCTACATGTCCCTAAACTGTCCTTTAATCTGGCTTCTAGTCCTTCTTTAAAATCTCAACTGTCACCCCTTGTAGGGGATATTCTCGGATCCCAAACTGTCCTCCAAACTCTACGAAGTTCTTCTCTGTGCTCTTACAAAAAGTTTGTGATATCTATAGTAAGGCTGGAGGGAAAATGGGTGGAAAGCAACTAGAATTGGGGTTAAGGATTTTGACAGTGAAAGAACCTGAACAGTAATGTCTGTTTCTATCCACCGTGCTGTTATTGAAAAGGTGAAGTTTCCCTGGATTTACCAAAAAGGCAAAGAAAAACATCATAGTAGAATAACAAGGCATAATTCAATTATGACATTCTTCTTTCCTCTCTCCATCCTCATTTCTCAGGAAAAAGAAAGGATCCATAACTAAATGCTTTTATATATCTAACTTAAACAATTTTTGTTTTCCTACTTTCCTTATTGTACTTCTCAGGAAATGAGGCACAAAAGTAGTTCCCCCAGAATAACTCTTTGAGAATAAGAAAAAAGTATTTTTTCCATGTGCCGACTAAATTTAGCTATTTTGATCATTTCTTCTTCAATCTTTATCTCAAAAAACTGCTAATAATGCCTGGAGATACCTCATGTGGAAAAATCACTCAAGCGTAAATCATACAACCTAGGTTCTAACTCTGCCATTAAACAGCTTTAGACAAATAATATAACCTTCCAAAACATCAGTTTTCTCATCTATAAAATAAGGGACTAGATTAAATTTCTAGGCAATTTCTTCCATCTTTAATTTATTTTCATTCAGTAAGAAAAAAAAAAAAACGGTCAAAGTACAAGGAATACTAGAGAGAGAATATATTTGGAAATGAAATATAAGTTGCCTTTGTATACTAAAAAGCAACAACATGCCAGTATCATCAACTGAGATATACTTTGCAAACCAATCTAATCCATTACTAAATAGGTAAATCTGCAAATAGATTTTATTATGGAATCAATACAAATAAGCAATAAGTACTACATGCTTTGCTTGGCATCAGATTTTCTAGAATCAGATGGAATCTTACTCTAGAGTTGTGGAAACGGAGACCTACTGCACCAAAGTAACTTGCTTAAGGTTAAAGCTAGTGAATGGGAGAGCTAGAATAATAATAGGTCTTCTGACTCCAAAATCAATTTTGAACAGTTCAAGTCTACAAACATTTACTGCTTATCTACCACGTACCAGGCATGTGCTAGGCACCAGAAATAAAAAGATAAATAATTCACAATGCCTTACTTCAAAGGAACTCAACAGTATTGCAAAAGCCTGTAGAGATCAATGGAAACTACACAACAAACATTTACTGGATTGACCCAACATGTGGAAAAAGACACACATGAATACAAAACAACTGTAGATTAAAAGCCTGTATCCGTTTTCATTTCCCAGGAACTTTTGGCAGATGGTTTTTTAATTAGTATGTTGATAACTTACTCTTCAACATACCTTTAAAAATAAAAAATACATCTTTCCAACTTCCCTGGTGGTGCAGCGGATAAGGATCTGCCTGCCAATGCAGGGAACATGGGTTTGACCCCTGATCCAGGAAGATTCCACATGCTCCAGAGCAACTCAGCCCATGCGCCACAACTACTGAGCCTGTGCGCCAAGACTACTGAAGCCCACGCACCTGTGCTCCACCGCAAGAGAAGCCACCACAGTGAAAGTCAAGTCAAGTCAAGTCGCTCAGTCGTGTCCAACTCTTTGCGACCCCATGGACTGCAGCCTACCAGGCTCCTCTGTCCATGGGATTTTCCAGGCAAGAGTACTGGAGTGGGGTGCCATTTCCTTCTCCAGGGGATCTTCCCGACCCAGGGATCGAACCCGGGTCTCCAGCATTGCAGACTGTCTTTACTGTCCGAGCCACAGCCTGACACAACTAGAGAAAGCCTGCACAAAGGCAAAGAGCAGGCGCAGCCAAAAATTAATTAAAAAATATATATCCTTCAAAACAATGTGGGGAAGAAAGGAACAGAAGAGAACATGGATTTTACTGTAACAACAGACGTGCAATATGAGCAGTGATATTACTTAAGCAATAGTTGTAAAATATAATCTTGCAAAAAACTTTTAAAATCTTTGTCTTAGTATAGCTAAGGCTAGATTAAGACTTTCCCCCAAAAGAGCTAAAGCACAATTAATACAAGAGAGTTAAGTCCAATCTAGATTAATCCTTAAGGAAATCAATTTTAAAACAGTAAAGACATTTCTTTAATATAGTCTCCTAATAAGTCACCAAATACACAGGGAAACAGTGACAGACTTTATTTTCTTGGGCTCAAAATCACTGCGGATGGTGACTGCAGCCATGAAATAAAAAGACGCTTACTCCTTGGAAGAAGTTATGACGAACCTAGACAGCATATTGAAAAGCAGACATTACTTTGCCAACAAAGGTCCATCTTGTCAAGGTTATGGTTTTTCCAGTAGTCATGTATGAATGTGAGAGTTGGACTATAAAGAAAGCTGAGCGCTGAAGAATTGATGCTTTTGAACTGTGGTGTTGGAGAAAACTCTTGAGTGTTCCTTGGACTGCAAGGAGATCAATCCAGTCCATCCTAAAGGAAATCAGTCCTGAATGTTCATTGGAAGGACTGATGTTGAAGTTGAAACTCCAATACTTTAGCCACCTGATGCAAAGAACTGACTCACTGGAAAAGACCCTGATGCTGGGAAAGACTGAAGGCGGGAGGAGAAGGGGAAAACAGAGGATGAGATGGTTGGATGGCATCACTGACTCAATGGACATGAGTTTGAGTAAACTCTGGGAGTTGGTGATGGACAGGGAGGCCCGGCGTGCTGCAGTCCATGGGGTCACAAAGAGCTGGACATGACTGAGCGACTGAACTGAATAAGTCACGAAAAACAACAGTCTACAAATTCATCCAAATCTTTGTTCAAATGTTTATGTGTATACTCCACAGTGTTGCCTCTCAAAGTCTGCTACTCTCTTTGTAAAAACAACAACAATGAACAACAACTAGTACTTCTCCTTTTCTCCTAAAATTTACTTTCACATGTGGCCCTTAGTTTGAGGATTCTAGAACTGGTGAAGCTCCATGATCACAGATAACACAGTGTTAGAATTAACAGAATTTAGAGATCCCCCATTTTAATACAATTCAAAAAACATAACGGAGACAAATACTTTAATAAAATTAATATTAGAAGTCAGCATCTATTTTAAAATAATTAAATGAAAGCTATAACTGATACAAGATAATAATATATAGAGAGTGTACCAATGAGGTTTTTACTGACCTTGCTACACTATAAAATTTCAAATGGTTGTCTACTTAGGTAGAATTTTAATAAAATGCTTACATTCAAGAGCAGCAAGCATTCACCAAAGCACATGGAAACATCAGGCTAATTTTCTCCAATATTAAAATATTGCTAAGAATTTCAGCTGTAGGAGCTATAACTAGGTCATGAAACCGGGATGTGGAGAAAAAAGTACTTGCTAAATCAAGTGTGGTGATAAGCAATTTAAAATCAAAGTCAATTTCTATAATAATCTCAAAAGTCATAAAAATGTAAAAGAAACCTGCAGAAACTCTATTTTTGTTTTTTAAAATTGTGTTTAGCTCAGGAGTTTGTGCCCATATTTTTCTGATTAACTACTGTAATAGGGAATCATAAAATAGATTTTAGCATGGATCTATCTAGCCATAATGAAAGGATATGGAAAAAAGACAAACTTAGCAAATTCCTGACTGAGCTAAGACTTAGAGTTGCATCCAAACCCAAAAAGTAAGCATTTGGAAACAATTAGAGGTCACTTCTGGTTGACTAACTCAATTCTAGCTTTAACAATGAAATACCATTTTCCTAGCATATATAAAAGAATGACTCATTAGGTACATGAGTTTACCAGTAAAACATGGTAATATTTTTATTCCTCAAAAGCTTAGTCAAATTTACAGTCATATAATCAGAAATTTACAATTAATATGAAAGTTTACATGATAGCAGATTAAATAAGCAACAGTTAGCTATTACTCTTTACTGCCAGTAACTCTGCAAATGAAAATTTTACTTCAAAAGCATTTAGTGAAAGTCTCACCATTTCAACAGTAAATAAAATTGTCTAGCAATAATTATAAATAAACCAAAGAAAAAGATATACATTATGAAAACTCGAAGAACAATCAGACTAGCAATAATCATAATCCTCAACAATAAAGAATTCCAGAGAGTTGAAACCATCACTTAACTCTGAGAACAAATACCTATTAATAATAATTAAAACATAATTACTGATTCAACTTTTTTGAATTGGCTAACGGACTAAGTCTCCCTGCATATTATCAGTGGTTTTTATAATCCACAGACATAAACACAGCTGTACTTTATAAAAGAGTCTATAAATTTGAAGTATTTTCTAGCATATGTCATATACTCAAAAATGTTTAGTGGACAAAAGAAGCCAAAGAAAATTGACCCTGAAAAGCAATGTATTCTACATTTAGGCATGGTGATCCTGTTGATAAGCTGTAAATATACAGTCATATTTGCACAAATACAATTATTCCACTGTAAAAAACAATTACCTATAAACCCAGAATTTGGTAAGCCTAATACAGAACAGAAAACCTAAAACCACAGGGATTGTGATTTACCTTATAATTATACTGAGCTTCTGAAATCTACTGCTTAAATCAGTGCATATTTACAGAGTACCTATTTTACTCAATAACAGAGACAGATGATATCCTAAAATACCCCTACAACTTGGAGCCAACATCATGAAAAAGTGACCCTTTTCTCTAAAGTTCTGGAACTTAGTTATAACACTTAACGCATCTGGTCTCTGGATCAAAAGCATTTGTAAATAATGTCAAATTAGCAGATAATAATGTCTTTGTTTAAACAACACTTAATAGCTTCTTTAAGTACTATTAATAAAGTACTTTAAGTACTTAATAAATTTTTTTCCAATTTGATCCTCACAACAATTTAAGCAGCTTTAAGAAAATGTTGGAATGACAGATACAGACAAGATCATAAGCGCTTATTTAGACCAACTCCCTCATTTTACAGAAGAGAAAACCATCTCAGAGAGATCAAGACAACTCGTTCTTTGTTACATATTGGTAAGCAGCAGAACTGGAGGTAATAACTCCAACACTAAAGCTTTCTTCTCTACACTGCAGCCTCTCATGACGACTGAGTCCTCTGGGGTCAGAGACCAGCTTGTATTCCTTTTCTTTCCAGTGCCGCGCACAGTGCACGGAATATAGTAAGTGCTGGACACACGTCTGCTGAATGGACAGTCTATTATAAAGTTTCAAACACTAGTGGAAGATTATTAAAATGTCGAACAGCCCTTGTTTGATATGACTTTCAACACTTAACAATAACAGCTAAATAACAAAGCAGTAAAAAGGCCCTTAAAAGAATCATTCCCCCAAAAGAATCTCTAATAAGCAAAAGCAGAAGTATCTTATCCTCTATTCAAGTATAGGTGACAAAGAATTAATTATACTTAGGCAGGAGCAATCAGCATTCCCAACTCTTAATATGCAACCTGTTATCTTAATAAAGGCTTTTCATTCTCTTGAAAAAGAATATTCTCATGAATAAAAAACTAAAATAACACCAACAATATAAATAGAAAATAAAAGTGATAACATATGTATCCATGAAGCACAAAGGTGCAAATAAGTATGAAAAATGAATGAGAACTCATGCTAATATCCTCTCAAGAGGGAGGGAAATGGGGAGAGACAATGGAATAGAAGTAAGAGGGCAAAGAACACCACAAGATACAGTTTAGAGAGAAGACTGGAATAAATCTTATTATTCATATTAAATATGGTAACATTTGCATCTAAAAGCTAATGAGAACTGGAGGCACCTCTCTACTCCCTCGTGACCCACTGAAAGCGGTGGCTACGCTAACATGGATAAAGGCAGGAGATGAAGCTCTTTAAGGAAATCTGCATTTTAAAAAATGGTACGAAACAGGACTTTATTTCAAAAACCAGATGAGATGGCAAGAAATATTTATATATTAATACTATCAAAACCAACATATCATTAAATGGCTTCAGCAATTACAAGTTTTAACTCAAGACAAAAAGGCCTTAAGATCAGTGAGAAAAATATAAGAGGAATGGGACCAGGGTGCTGATCAATACCTAGGTTCAATAAGACTATTAGTAATCTGAGCTAAACTGTGTCTAGCTACTCCCAGGTTAAGCAGTTAACACTTACACAATGCCTGCCAAGTGGCAGGTCTGGTCTATACTTGGTATATCTTAACCTACTTAGTCCACATATTACAAGTTATGAGGTAAATGTAACTGTCATTTCCACTTTCAAAATGAAAAACTGAGGTTAAGTGACTTGCCCAGGGTCACACAGATAAAAGGTCAAAACAGGATCTGAACCCAGGCAGCTATGCTCAGAAGTAAACACTCTTAACTGCTCGGTAAGACTTCTTCTAATTAAGTCATCAAGGTGGCTCTGTTAGTGCTCCCAAGGCACCTTCACCTAAAGGAGAACTCTGACTTTAGGAGAAGCTGGCCTTCAAAGTGTATTGAAGGCCTGGATCATAAAAAGAAATTTAAAAACTCAGGAAAAGATGAACAGTAATAAAAATATGAAAGTTTTCTGCCATCTGAGAGGTGACTGGTACAGTCAAAACTTGAACAGAAGCAAACCTTGACACCTACTTTCTGTTCTGTGCCCATACTCAATGATAACTTTCAAAGTCAGATGTCTGTGGGAGGCAAATCTAATATAGGAAATAAAAAGCAAAGGAAAAAGTACCCTTATTTGCTTATCCAAATTAAACCTAAAATATATGTGAGAGTATATTTTTTATTAAATATCTCAAAGTAGATTTTTAATTGCTACACTGGAGGCTGCATAAGTATTTAGCTGCTGAGGTAGGAGTAGAAATCATGTTTTCAAAGGATAAATTAAGTGAGAGAACAGAGTAACTTAAGTGCAGGCTATACCTAGTGGTGGAGAATTTCACAGTAATTACATGTAAATTAACAATGAACATTGAAAATGTATAATCAAAAGGGAGTAATATTTTTTCTTTTGGTAGGTATAAATTAAGAGTTGAAAAAACACAATGTACTTTCAACCTTTAAAAAAGGCTAAAAATGTCTATGATTCCAAAGTCAAAAGGATATTCAACATATAAGTCTCATTTCTAATCCCTTCCTCAGTCTAGAGGTAACTATATATATTATATTCATTTTCAATTTGTTCTTTGAACATGCAGAGTATATATGCATCTTTCCTTATCAAAAAGATAAAGTGCTACTTTTTAATCTGTCTTGTGCTGTACTCCTATATATCAGGTGCTACATATCAAATGCTCTTTTGTTTTCTTAACAATATAGCTTGAAAATAATGCCTCATTACCAAAGCTAGTGGAGGCGATAGAATTCCCGTTGATCTATTTGAAATCATAAAAGAAGATGCTGTGAAAGTGCTGCACTCAATACGCCAGCATATTTGCAAAACTCAGCAGCAGCCACAGGACTGGAAAAGGTCAGTTTTCATTCCAATCCCAAAGAAAGGCAATGCCAAAGAATGCTCAAAATACCGCACAACTGCACTCACCTCACATGCTAGCAACGTAATACTCAAAATTCTCCAAGCCAGGCTTCAACAGTATGTGAAGTGTGAAATTCCACATGTTCAAGCTGGATTTAGAAAAGGCAGAGGAACCAGAGATCAAATTGCCAACATCCATTGGATCATTGAAAAAGCAAGAGAGTTCCAGAAAAACAACTACTACTTTATTGACCGACAAAGCCTTTCACTGTGTGGATCACAACAAACTGGAAAATTCTTAAAGAAATGAGAATACCAGACCACCTGATCTGCCTCTTGAGAAATCTGTATGCAGATCAAGAACCAACAGTTAGAACTGGACATGGAACAACAGACTGGTTCCAAATTGGGAAAGGAGTACATCAAGGCTGTATATTGTCACCCTGCTTATTTAACTTATATGCAGAGTACATCATGCAAAACGCTGGGCTGGATGAAACACAAGCTGGAATCAAGATTGCTGGGAGAAATATCAATAACTCAGATACTCAGATGACATGACCCTTATGGCAGAAAGCAAAGAAGAACTAAAGAGCCTCTTGATTGAAAGTGAAAGAGGAGACTGAAAAAGTTGACTTAAAACTCAGCATTCAGAAAACTAACATCATGATATCCGGTCCAATCACTTCATGGCAAGTAGATGGGGAAACAGTGAGAGACTTTATATCTTTGGGCTCCAAAATCACTGCAGATGGTGATTGCAGCCACGAAATTAAAAGATGCTTGCTCCTTGGAAGAAAAGCTAAGACAAACCTAGACAGCATATTAAAAAGCATATATTACTTTACCAACAAAGGTCCATCTAGTCAAAGCTATGGTTTTTCCAGTAGTCATGTATGGATGTGAGAGTTGGACTATAAAGAAAGCTGAGCACTGAAGAATTGATGCTTTTGAACTGTGGTGTTGGAGAAGACTCTTGAGAGTCTCTTGGACTGCAAGGAGATCCAACCAGTCCATCTTAAAGGAAAGTAGCCATGACTATTCACTGGAAGGACTGATGTTGAATCTGAAACACCAATACTTTAGCCATCTGATGCAAAGAACTGACTCACTGGAAAAGACCCTGATGCTGGGAAAGATTGAAGGCGGGAGGAGAAGGGGACAGCAGAGGATGAGATGATTGTATGGCATCACCTACTTGATGAACATGAGTTTGAGCAAGCTCCGGGAGTTGGTGATGGACAGGGAAGCCTGACGTACTGCAGTCCATGGGGTCACAAAGAGTCGGACACAACTGAGAGACTGAACTGAACTGAATCATACAGAGATCTTCCTTATTCTTTTCTGTTATACTAAAAAAAACATGTAACACTAAATGTATTAGCCTAACCATTTAAAAATGTATAATTCAGTAGTGTCAAGTAACACTATTGTACAAAAGATCTCTAGAACTTTTTTCATGTTGCAACACTAAAACTCTTTACCCATTAAACACTAAAATTTCCCATCCCTCCTGCTCCCAGCCCTTGGCAACATCCTACTCTGTTTCCATATTTCTTTATATATTTCAATATGATTAGACTCATATAATATTTGCTCTTTGGGACTGGATTATTTAGTATAATGTCCTGAAGTTTCATGATGAAGTGTATGATAGAATTTCCTTCTTTTTAAAGGCTGCATAATATTATACTATATGTATAAACCATATTTTTTTAATCCATTCATCTGTTGATGGAGACGTGCGTTACTTCTACCTCTTATCTATTGTGAATAATGCTGCAATGAACACAGGTATATGAGTATCTCTTTGCAATCCTCCTCTGAGTTCTTTTGGACATGTACCCAGAAATGGAATTGCTAGATTACATGATAACTCTACTTTTAACTTTCTGAGGAACATGAATACTAATTTCCACAATGGCTGCACCATTTTACATTCCTTCCAAAAGTAAACAAAGGCTCCAAATTCTCCACATCCTTGCTTACAGGTATTATTTACTCTTTTGATAGGGGACATCCTGATAGGTGGGCTTCCCTGGTAGCTCAACTGGTAAAGAATCCACCTGCAATGCAGGAGACCCCAGTTTGATTCCTGGGTCAGGAAGATCCCCTGGACAAGGGATAAGCTACCCACTCCAGTATTCATGGGTTTCCCTGGTGGCTCAGAAGGTAAAGAATCCACCTGCAATGTCGGAGACCTAGGTAGAATCCCCTGGGTTGAGAAGATCCCCTAGACGAGGGCATGGCAACTCATTCTAGTATTCTTGCTTGGAGAATCCCCATAGACTGTAGCCCAGCAGGCTCCTCTGTCCATGAGGTCACAAAGAGTCGGACAGGACTGAGCATCTAAGCACAGCAGAGCATCCTGATGGGTGTGAGGTGATGTCCTGTCATTTGTATTTGCATTTCCCTAGTTATTAGCAATGTTGAGCATCTTTTCATGCGCTTACTGGCACATGTAAATCTTCAGAGAAATGTCTATTAAAATCCTTTGCTTCTTTTTAAATTGGTTTATTTTGTTTTTGTTGTTCAGTGTAGACCTTATATATTCTGAGTATTAACATCTTACAAGATATATGATTTGCAATTGTTTGCCTCAATTGCATAAACTGACTTTTTAGACAATTCCAAAAATTACTCTGCCGACTGTTTCTTTTGATGAACAGAAGTTCTTAAGTTTGGTAAAGTCCAATTTGTCTATTTTTTATTTTGTTGCTGTTTTCTTTGGTTTCTATTAAAAAAAAAAATCACTCCAAAAACCAATATCCTAAAACTTTTCTATGTTTTTGCCTAGGGTTTTAATAGTTTTAGATCATATGTTTAAAGTCTTTAATCCATTTTGAGTTAATTTTTATTGTGGAGTAAAGGTCCAATGTCTTTTTGCATGTTGGTACCCAGTTTTTCCAAAATCATTTGTTGAAAAGACTGCTTTATCCCCATTGTGTAGTCTAGGCACCTTATCAAAAATCATTCGGCTATTTATATGCAAACATTTATTACTGGGCTCTCTATTCAGCTTACTGCTTTCCAGCTCTGTCTTTATGCCAGGACCACACCATCTCAATCACTGTTGTTTTGCTGTACATTTTGAAATCAGGGAGTGGGAGGCCTCCAATTTTGTTCTTCTCTCTTGAGATTGTTTTGGCTATTCAGTTTCCTCATATTCCACACAAGTTTTAGGATTTTTTAAAAAACTATTTCTGCAAAAAGATGCCAGTAGGATTTTGAATCTGTAGATCACTTTGGGCAGCATATACATTTTAACAATACTAAAGTCTTCTGATCCACAAGCATGAGATATCTTTTCATTTATTTGTATCTGCTTTGGTTTCTTTTAGCAATATTTTATAGTTTTTTCAATGTACACATCTTTCATCTCCTTGGTGGAGTTATTCTTATGTATTTTCCTTTCTGGTGCTATGCTAAATGGGATTGTTTTTAAAATTTCTTCTGATTGGCTCTTGTTAGTCTTTAAGAATACAACTGGGTTTTGAGTGTTGATTTTGCATTTTGCAACTTTGCTGAATTCTTTATTAGTTCTAACTGTTTGTATATGTGTGTGTAATCTTTAGGATTTTCTACATGTAAGATCATGTCATGTGTGAACAGGGATAATTTATGATAATCCCTTGTATTTTAATTAATTTTTTAATGAAGTAAAATTGCTTTACAAGTTGTGTCAGCAGCCAGGACAAGGAAACAACCTAAATGTCCATCAACAGGTGAATGAATAGAGGAGATGTGGTACATAAATACAATGGAATATTATTCAGCCATAAAAAGGAATGACACTGGGTCATTTGTAGTGATGTGGATGAACTAGAGTCTGTCAAACAGAGTGAAATCAGAAACATAAAAAAAATATCGTATATTAATGCATACATATGGAATCTGGGCTTCCCTTGTGGCTCAGCTAGTAAAGAATCACCTGTAATGCAGGAGACCTGGGTTTGATCCCTGGTTGGGAAGATCCCCTGGAGAAGGGAAAGGCTACCCAATGTACTATTCTGGGCTGAAGAATTCCATGGACTGTACAGTCCACGGGGTTGCAAAGAGTCGGACACAACTGAGCAATTTTCACTTCACTGTGGAATCTGGAAAATTGGTACTGAAGAACTTATCTGCAGGAGAGGGTGGGATGTATTGAACAGGGATAATTGTAATTCTTCATTTCCAATTTGTATGTCCTTTATTTATTTTTCTTGTCTGATTGCTCTGCCTAGAACCTGCAGTACTTTGGTGAACAGCAGTGGGAAAATTGGGCATCCTTGCCTTGCTCATGATCTTAGAGGAAAAGTTTTCAGTCCTTCCCCAGGTGTGGTTTCTCCTATATGGTTGTTACTATGTTGAGGTAACTTCCTTCTATTCGTGGTTTGTTGAGTGTTTTTAATCATGAAAAGGTGTTGACTTTTGTCACTTCTCTGCACTGTTTTGAGATGATTACATCCTTTCTTCCTTCACGCTACTCATGTGGTGTATAATACTGACTGATTTTCATGTGTTAAACCATCCTTATTTTCCAAGCATAAATCTCCCCTAGTCGTGATGTATGATCCTTTTTATGTGCTGTTGAATTTGATTTGCCTACTGTTTTGCTTAGGATTTTTAAGTCAACACTCATCAAGGATACTGGTCTATAGTTTTCTTGATGTGTCTTTATCTGATATTGGTATCAGGTTAACACTGGCCTCATGAGTTTGGGAGCCTTCTTTTCTCTTCAAATCTTTGGAAGAGTGTGAAAAGAACTAGTGCTAATATTTCTTTAAATTTTTGGTAGAATTCACCAGTGAAATCATCTGCTCATGGGCTTTTCTTTGTTGAAAGGTTTTTGATTACTGCTTTTATCTTCTCACTAGTAATAGGTTTGTTCAGATTTTTAAAATTTCTTCATGATGCAGCCTTGGTAGGTTGCATGCTTCTAGAAATTTAGCAATTTCTTATAGGTTATCCAATTTGTTGGCATATAATTATCCACAGCAATCTCCTACAATTCTATCTCTGTGATATACGTTGAAATATCTCCTCTTTCATTTCTTATTTTAGATAATTGAGTCTCTTTCTTTTTCTTAGTTGGTTTAGCAAAGTTTTGTCAATTTTCTTGCTCTTTTCAAAAAATCAACTCTAGGTTTTGTTGACTTTTTCCTATTATTTTTCTGTTCTCTATTTCATTTATCTCTGCTCTAACCTTATTGTTTCCTTCCTTCTCCTGATTTTGAATTCAGTTTGTTCTTCTTTTTCCAGTTCCTTGAGTTGTAAGGTTGTAAGGTTAGATTGTTAACTTGAGATCGTTCTAGTTTTGTAATGTATGCATTTATAGCTATGACCTTCCCTCTTTGTACCGGTTTTGCTGAATTCCATACATTTTGGTATGTTGTGTCTTTGTTTTCATTTTTCTCCATATATTTTCTGAATTCTCTTGTGATTTGTTCTTTGACCCATTGGTTGTTACACAATGTGTTAATTTCCACATATTTTTAAATGCTCTTGCTTGCCTTTTGCTATTGATTTCCAGTTTCATTCCACTGTGGTCAGAGAAAATATTTCAGATAGTTTCAACGTTCTATACTTTGTTAGGACCTCTTTTGTGACATGATGTGTCATCTTTTTGGGAGAATGTTCCACATACACTTGAGAAGAATGTGTATTCTGCTGTAGTTAGGTTAGGTCCAACAACAACCTGTTAGTCCCAACTGGTCCACTGTGTTCAAGTCTTCTCTGTTTATTGAGCCTCTAATGATTGATTAGTTTATTTCCTAGTTGCCCTAAGGTATTGATGTTTCTCACTATTACTATGTTCAGTTCAGTCGCTCAGTCGTGTCCGACTCTTTGCGACCCCATGAATCACAGCACGCCAGGCCTCCCTGTCCATCACCAACTCCCGGAGTTCACTCAAACTCATGTCCATCGAGTCGGTGATGCCATCCAGCCATCTCATTCTCTGTTGTCCCCTTCTCCTCCCGCCCCCTATCCCTCCCAGCATCAGAGTCTTTTCCAGTGAGTCAACTTGTCACATGAGGTGGCCAAAGTATTGCAGTTTCAGCTTTAGCATCAGTCCTTCCAATGAACACCCAGGAATGATCTCCTTTAGAATGGACTGGTTGGATCTCCTTGCAGTCCAAGGGACTCTCAAGAGTCTCCTCCAATACCACAGTTCAAAAGCATCAATTATTCCGCGATCAGCTTTCTTCACAGTCCAACTCTCACATCCATACATGACCACTGGAAAAACCATAGCCGTGACTAGACGGACCTTTGTTCCGTTCCGTTCCGTTGCTCAGTCGTGTCCGACTCTTTGCGACCCCGTGGACTGTAGCCTACCAGGCTTCTCCGTCCATGGGATTCTCCAGGCAAGAATACTGGAGTGGGTTACCATTTCCGTTACTACCTATTATTTCTTCCCACCTCTTCATCAGTGTTGATTTATATATTCATGAGATCTCACGTTAGCAGCATATGTACTTATAAATGTATCTTCCTGGTGAACTGACCTTTTTAATCCTTATAATTTTCTTCCTTGTCTCTTGTGACAGTTTTGGTTGTCTGTTCTGGTTAATATTAACTATGGCTACCACTACTCTCTTTAGACTCCTGTTTGTACAAAGTATCTTTTCCTACTTTTTCACTTTTAGTCTCTTTGAGTCCTTATATCTATAGTGAATCACTTGTAGGCAGAATAAAGATGAATCTTGTTTTTTAAAAAAAAATCCATTTATCCAGCCAGTCAATGCCTTTGAATTGATATGCTTAATCCCTTTACATATAAAGTAATTACTGGCATGAAAGGACTTAATATTATCATTTTGTTCAGTTTTCTATCTTTAGCTTTTTCATCTCTTCCCCTCTTTTGCTGTCTTCCTTTGTGTTTCATTGATTTTTTTTTTGTAGTGACATGTTTGATTTCCTTCTCATTTCCCTTTGCATATATTCTATAAATATTTCCTTTGTGGTTATCATTGCATGTGACAAGTTACTTATCTCTTTCTGCTTTCAAGAGTCTTACTTTGTATGTAACCTCTGACAGTTTGATTATGATGTGTCTCAGTGTGGGCTTTATTTTTATATTTATCCTAGTTGAAGTTCTTTACATTTCTTGAGTTTCTATATCCACTTTTCTTCTCAGATGTGGGAAATTTCCAGCCTCAGTTTCTTTAAATAGGTATTCTTCCCCTTTTATTCTTTACTTTCTGGGACCCACAATCCACAATGCATATGTTATTCTGCTAATCAGTAAATCCTCCAGGATCCCCCACACCTTTTTTTGCTTCTTTTTTATGTTCTTCTGCCTCAATAATTTTTGTAAGTCCTGCCCTCAAATTCACTGATTCTATCTTTTGCCTGGTCACATCTGCTGCTGAGGCCCTCCAGTAAAATTTTTAATTTGTTTCTTTTGTTTGGCTCTTGTCCATTTCTGTCTCTTTGATGATATTCCCATTTTGTTCATGTACCATTTTCCTGATTTTGTTTAGTGTCCACTTGTGCTTTTTAAAAATTATCTGGGCATCTTAAGGACAGTAATTTTTATTTCTTTACCTAGCAATTTATATGTCTCCTTTTCTTGAGTCTGGTTTCTGAATATCTAATTGTTTCCATGGTTGGCTGTTTCTTTATGTCTTATTTTTCATTGTTGGGATTTCAGCATCTGAAGAATCAGTCAACTCTCCAGACTTTGTGGTCAAGATTTCATGCAGGGAGGACTTTCTCTGCATAATCTGGCTGGAGATTCTGAATTCTCAAGCGTTTTCTGGTATGTGCCCTCTCTGACGGAGAAGGCAATGGCAAGCCACTCCAGTACTCTTGCCTAGAAAATCCCATGGATGGAGGAGTCTGGTAGGCTGCAGTCCATGGGGTCGCTACTAGTCAGATAGGACTGAGAGACTTCACTTTCACTTTTCACTTTCACACATTGGAGAAGGAAATGGCAACCCACTCCAGTGTTCTTGCCTGGAGAATCCCAGGGATGGGGGAGCCTGGTGGGCTTCCGTCTATGGGATCACACAGAGTCGGACACGACTGAAGTGACTTAGCAGCAGCAGCAGCAGCAGCCCTCTCTGAGCTTGTGCGTATAATCTCCTATTTGAAAAAGTAAGCTGGCTCCTACTCAGGAGCTCCTCCTGGTGTCCATCTGTAATACTGCTGCCTCTTGGACTTGTAGTAAGTCACAGTCCTGGGGTCCCACCTAATGGCTGTCTGAGGTACTGTATCCCCATCTTCCCAGGCAGCTCAGTGGTAAATGCTTGCCCAGCAGATTGGGTTCGCTCATTGGAACCAGAAGATCCCCAGAGAAGGAAATAGCAACCCACTCCAGTATTCTTGCCTGGTAAATACCATAGACAGAGACCCTGGTGGGCTACAGTCCATGGTGTCGTAGAGAGTCAGACATGATTTAACATCTGAACACTATCAACAGCAACCTAAGCAGGCACCCGTTTTGGTCAGTACCTGAATACAAGCAAGGCAAACCTCTCAGACAACCCTGCTAAAAGTCAGTTTATATTAAACTCCTTTCCCTGCCCTGGAAGAATATGGGGATTATGGGTTTCTTCCCAAACAGTCTACCACGTGCAGAAAAGTAGGAAGTGCCATGAATTTCCAATCAAGCTTCCATTGTGGTTAGTTTTCCATTAGGCAACTGTGCAGAAACCTTTTAACTAGTTTCTGGATTTCTCACAAGGCTATTTTGTCAATTTGCTCAGTTAAGTATCCATGGAGGAAAGAGAATCTAGGGCTTCCTATTCTGCCATCTTGCTGATTTTACTTCCCTGGTCACTCAGTCGTGTCCGACTTTTTGCGACCCCATGGACTGTAGCCTGCCAGACTCCTCTATCCATGGGGATTCTTTACGCAAGAATACTGGAGTGGGTTGCCATACCCTCCTCCAGGGTATGTCCCCAACCTAGGTCTCCCGCATTTCAGACAGATTCTTTACTGTCTTGAGCCACCAGGGAAGCCCCCCCACCCCGCCGTTTTTGAGGGGATGCAGAGAATTCCCTTACTAATGCACATTTGTATTCTTTCTAACCCAAGCACATAAAACCACAAAGAATGGCCTTAAAAATAAATCTTACAGATTTTTCTCAATTTATGTTTAGGATACATTCCCAGAAGTAGGATTGCTTAATCAAAGGTAAACATACATTATGATAGATGTTTGTTAAAGTTCTCTCCACAGAGATAGTACCACTCTCATTTCTATCAGCAATGTATCAGAATACTTATTTTACCTATGCCCTTGCCAAATATTATGCAAGTTTCTGAATAATTATTCATCTGATTGGAAAGAAGTGACACTACAATGAAGTTTTAGTTTACATTTCGTTTTTTATGAGTGAGGCTAAACTACTTTAACGAAGATCATGGCATCTGGTCCCATCACTTCATGGGAAATAGATGGGGAAACAGTGGAAACAGTGTCAGACTTTATTTTTTGGGGCTCCAAAATCACTGCAGATGCTGATTGCAGCCAGGAAATTAAAAGACGCTTACTCCTTGGAAGGAAAGTTATGACCAACCTAGATAGCATATTAAAAAGCAGAGACATTACTTTGCCAACAAAGGTCCGTCTAGTGAAGGCTATGGTTTTTCCCGTGGTCATGTATGGATGTAAGAGTTGGACTGTGAAGAAAGCTGATCGCCGAAGAATTGATGTTTTTGAACTGTGGTGCTGGAGAAGACTCTTGAGAGTTCCTTGGACTGCAAGGAGAGCCAACCAGTGCATTCTAAAGGAGATCGATCCTGGGTGTTCATTGGAAGGACTGATGCTGAAGCTGAAACTGCAATACTTTGGCCACCTCATGCGACAAGTTGACTCACTGGAAAAGAGTCTGATGCTAGGAGGGATTGAGGGTGGGAGGAGACGGGGACGACAGAGAATGAGATGGCTGGATGGCGTCACCGACTCGATGGACATGAGTTTGAGTGAACTCCGGGAGTTGGTGATGGACAGGGAGGCCTGGCGTGCTGTGATTCATGGGGTCGCAAAGAGTCGGACACAACTGAGCGACTGAAGTGAACTGAACTGAAACTACTTTTACCCATTTAAAAGTCATTTGTATTTCTTTTCCTATGAACTAAATGAGTTTATACTTTTGCTCATTTTTCTTTCACGTTTTTAATTTTTTAATTTAAGAGCTCTGTCTATATTAGGGAGATTAGTCCTTTATGATCTAAGTGGTAAATATGTATCCCAGTTTATTATGATTTTTGACCTCCCTCATGGTGTTCTTTTTTCTTTGCCAAAGTTCTTTTTTCTTTCTAAATGTAACTCATCAATCTTTTCTCTCACTGATTCTAGGTTTTGAGCCATAGCTAGCTATTCCCCTAACACACTCATGCTGTAAAAGTAATTCAGACGTTGAGTTTGTGTTTTACTTTTAGAACTCCAATCCATTTGGAATTATCTGGTATACAGTATGAAGTACAGTTCCAATTTGTCTTTTCCACATCATTATCCAGTTACTAAAAAAAAGCCCATCTTTTCCCCACTTACTCAAAATGCTGCTTTTATCCCTATAAAATTTCTATCTGCAGATAAATCTACTTTTATAATTCTAATCTGCTCCATCTCACTATTTTAATTATAAGGACTTTATATCTTTTCCAAGGTTTTCTTGGCTATTCCTCCTGCTTCTTTGTTTCTCCTTATAAACTTTAAAATCGCTTTTATTACCTCCTCTCTAAAAAAAAAAATTTGACTCTTCAAAAACACCAAGTTGTTATTGTTGCTGTTATTCAGTCACCTAAGTCGTGTCCAACTCTTTGTGACCCCATGGACTGCAGCATGCCAGGCCTCCCTGTCCCTCACCATCTCCCAGAGTTTGCCCAGGTTTGTGTTTGTTGCATTGGTGATGCCGTCCAGCCATCTCATCTTCTGACACCCTCTTCTCTTTCTGCCCTCAATCTTTCCCAGCAACAGGGACTTTTCCAGTGAGTCATCAGATGACCAAAAATACTGGAGCTTCAGCTTTAGCATCAGTCCTTCCGGTGAATATTCTGGGTTGATCTCCCTTAAGATTGACTGGTTTGATCTCCTAGCTATCCAAGGGACTTTCAGGGGTCTTTTTCAGCAACACAGTTCAAAGGCATCGATTTTTTGGCATTCTGCCTTCTTCACAGTCCAGCTCTCACAACCACTGGGAAGACCATAGCCTTGACTACACAGACCTTTGTCGGCAGAGTAGTCTCCACTTTTTAATACACTGTCTAGGTTTGTCATCGCTTTCTTGCTAAGAAGCAATCATCTTCTGTTTTCATGGCTGCAGTCAGCATCTGCAGTGATTTTGGAGCCCAAGAAAAGGAAATACCACTATTTCACTTTTTCCCTTCCTATTTGCCATGCAATAATGGGGCCGGATGCCATGATCTTAGTTTTTCTTAATATTTAGTCTTAAGCCAGCTCTTTCACTTTCCTCCTTCACCCTCATCAAGAGGCTCTTTAGTTCCTCTTAGCTTTCTGCCATTAGAGTGGTATCATCTGCGTGTCTGAGGTTGTTGATGATTCTCCTGCCTATCTTGATTTCAGCTTATAACTCATCCAGCCTGGTATTTCTCATGATGTGCTTAAGCATATAGGTTAAACAAACTGTCACCTAGCCTATACAGCAGACAGCCCTGTCGTACTCCTTTCTTGATCTTGAAACAATCAGCTATTCCATGAAGGAAACTGCTCTTCTTGAGCCTCATACAGGTTTCTTAGGAGACAGGTAAGGTGGTCTGGTATTCCCATCTCTTTCAGAATTTTCCACAGTATATTATGATCCACACAGTCAAAGGCTTTGGCATAGTCAATGAAACAGAAATAGATGTTTTTCTGGAACTCTCTTGCTTTCTCCATGATCCAGCGGATGTTGGCAATTTGATCTCTGGTGCCTCTGCCTTTTCTAAAACCTGCTTGAACATCTCGAAGTTCACGGTTCATATATTGCTGAAGCCTGGCTTCAAGAATTTTGAACATGACTTTACTAGCATGTGAGATGAGTGCAATTGTGCGGTAGTTTTGAGCATTCTTTGGCATTGCCTTTCTTTGGGATTGGAATGAAGACTGACCTTTTCCAGTCCTGTGGCCACTGCTGAGCTTTCCAAATTTGCTGGCATATTGAGTGCAGCACTTTCACAGCAACATCTTTCAAGATTTGAAATAGCTCAACTGAATTCTATCACCTCCACTAGCTTTGTTCACAGTGATGCTTTCTAAGGCCCACTTGACTTCACATTCCAAGATGTCTGGCTCTAGGTCAGTGATCACACCATCGTGATTACCTTAGTCATGAAGATCTTTTTTGTACAGTTCTTCTGTGTATTCTTGCCACCTCTTCTTAACATCTTCTGCTTCTGTTAGGTCCATCCCATTTCTGTCCTTTATCGAGCCCATCTTTGCATGAAATGTTCCCTTGGTATCTCTAATTTTCTTGAAGAGATCTCTAGTCTTTCCTGTTCTGTTGTTTTCCTCTATTTCTTTGCACTGATCGCTGAGGAAGGCTTTCTTATCTCTCCTTGCTCTTCTTTGGAACTCTGCATTCAGATGCTTATATCTTTCCTTTTCTCCTTTGCTTTTCGCTTCTCTTCTTTTCACAACTATTTGTAAGGTATTTCTATTAGAATAGTTTAAAATTCATAAATACCATAAGAATTAACATGTTTATAATGTTGACTCTTCAAAAACACCATAACTGAACAAAAAAAAAATTCTGAAGGTCTACCTTGGTGTTTTTCAGAAGTGTTTAAAATTTTTCTCCTATAAGTTTTATAAATTTTATCTCTAGATTGTCTTTGTTATTGCTACTGAAAAGGTGTCTTCTCTTTAGCTGTATCATTCAACTGGATTTTGCTTATATACATATATCCTGGGTTGGAAAGATCCTCTGGAGTAGGAAATGGCAACCCACTCCAGTATTCTTGCCTGAGAAATCCCTTAGACAGAGGAGTCTGGTGAGCTGTAGTCCATGGGATCACCAAGAGTCCAACACGACTTAGCAACTAGTAACAACATACTTCATATCCAGTACTTTCCTAGATGTGTAGATGAGAAGTTATTAACAATAATTACATACAAATGGATACTTCAGGGCATTAGGGAATTCTCTGCAAGAATGCTGCATGAGAAAAGCTGTTAGATCAATCAGTATTTATAAATGCTCTACTGGTTTTACATATAATTAAAAATATAATTATTATGCAATAATATTCCAATATGTTCAATTTACAAAATGGATACTAACCCCAAATTAAAATCTTGGGGAACTGTTTACCTTTATCTTAGCCTCCAAAAGTATGGTTCACAAATTATAACCACTTGAAAGACAAACCGCAAAGGAAATTGTTAGGGAACACCCAAAACCATTCTTGAAAAAAAAATCTGTAATTTCTCATATATATTAAACTATTTGAGGATATGGTAGATACTTACTTGCTTAAAAGAAAATACTTATTAAATTTAATATAGGCTACAAATAATTACCTTTTTAACCACAAGGTCAACAAGGTTTATCAAAATTAGTATCTGATCCAAATCCTGTATTCATGTACAACGATAATCATCTAGATAATCATTCAGAATTTGGAATTTATAAATTTAATTCATTATTGCATAATCTTTCCATTGCAGACCTCAATTTATGCCATTACTTGTCATTTCTAAGGCCTATACCTCAGTTTGCTTCTAAAAGTTGGGCTATTTTTTCTTCTATATGATAATAAATAAACGTATTATTTGAAATACTTTTGCATCTAACAAAAAGACAATTTATTTTATTAAAGAAGCTTTTCTTTGTATTTACAAATGATTACAGTGAAAGTCACAGAGCACCACGAGATAATAACTTTTGTTAGTTGCCGAAAACTGATTTTGAGAAAAAAAATAAAAAGACAAAAAACTCCAGCAAGGCTTCAAAAATACCACACCACTAACAAAGCTTTTTTCGGCATCCTGTTTATATATTTTTTCCCATAATGCACAGGTGCCCCTTTTAGTTAAGTGAATCAAACATCAAGCTACAGATTTATGTAGCTTTTAAATTAACATGCTTCTCTTGGCTAATGGAACTACAGATAATTTTTTTTCTTATTCTTTTTTATATTTTTATCAGGTTTATCAACATAACTACTTTCAAAGTTTTTAAAAACTAGTTTTAAACATGCGACTTCCATTAAATCGTCAGTTTCTCCTCTGAATAGCCATAGCATGTTGCTGCTCTACCTGAAAACTGGCTATCGCCTGAGGACAATTTTCCCCACAGCATTTTCTCTTCTATACTCCCTGCACTACCGAGGCTTGTGGGGAGGTAAACATCCTCCTCACTTATCACTACGACTGTTCTTCCTACACCCCCATCACAGCTCCTTTAAGGCCCACACCATCAGGTTATTCCAGCCTTTCTCTTCCTCTCTTAGCATGTGTGCTCAGCTGTGTCCAGCTCTTTGCAACCCTACAGACTGTAGCCCTCCAGGCTGCTCTGTCCATGGAATTCTCCAGGCAAGAATACTAGAGTGGGTAACCATTCCCTTCTCCAGGGGATATTCCCAACCCAGGAACCGAACCCAGGTCTCCTGCACTCAGGCAAATACTTTACCACCTGAGCCACCAGGGAACCCCCACCCTCTGCCCATCCTCATTAACAGAGATACAATTCTTTACAGCTCCCCTTCAGACACTAAAGAGTTTAGCAATAGGATTATTCTCTTTCCTTCTCTATCCTTTTCATTACTCTATTAAATATCCATGTGAACAGTGCATTCCAACATTTGGCTTTATATGATGATCCTTTGCTGAATCCACCCTAAGATCAGACCCTAGATCTTAAGATCTCAGTTTCAAGCATCTCACAAACCTTCCTACTTCTGGATTTCTTCCCCTAATCCATCCTCCCTAACACCTCAGAATTCCAATCCAGTCCACTGCTATCACTTTTACCTTAAGAATCTATCATTACCTTTAAATCTTAAGTTTCCCACCCTGCCTTACTCCTTTCTCACACAGTCAGTACTCATCCAACAAAACCCAAAACCTTTTAAATCCAATTCTCTGCCTGCTGCTGCTGCTGCTAAGTCACTTCAGTCGTATCAGACTCTGTGTGACCCCATAGACAGAAGCCCACCAGGCTCCCCCATCCCTGGGGTTCTCCAGGCAAGAACAGTGGAGTGGGTTGCCATTTCCTTCTCCAATGTGTGAAAGTGAAAAGTGAAAGTGAAGTCGCTCACTCGTGTCTGACCCTTAGTGACCCCACAGACGGCAGCCTACCAGGCTCCTCCATCCATGGGATTTTCCGGGCAAGAGTACTGGAGTGGCTTGCCATTGCCTTCTCCGAATTCTCTGTCTACTCTATACTCTTTACCAAGTAGCTAAAGAAGAGCAGGGGGAAAAAAAAAAAACAAAAACCCAACATACAATTGCTGGTTGTTTTCACTTTAAATTCATGACCACATATCTCACAGTGAGATCTACTGATCTCACACTGGGACTTAAGTGTTGCCAGCAGTCACACTGCTCTGCTCCCCTTTACAGTAAAGAGCTTTGAAAAGTGGTTGACTACAGTTATCTCTGCTTCTTCTCTGCCAAGTTTCTTAAAATTATTCTGATCAGGCTTTCATTTTCATCACTCTCTGGGGATCTTATCTAAGTTACCAATTATCAGCCCCACAGCATTTAACAGGGTTAATCACTGCAGATGCTGATTGCAGCCATGAAATTAAAAGACGCTTACTCTTTGGAAGGAAAGTTAAGACCAACCTAGATAGCATATTAAAAAGCAGAGACATCACTTTGCCAACAAAGGTCCGTCTAGTCAAGGCTATGGTTTTTTCCGTGGTCATGTATGGATGTGAGAGTTGACTGAAGAAAGCTGATCGCGGAAGAATTGATGCTTTTGAACGGTGGTGCTGGAGAAGAATCTTGAGAGTCCCTTGGACTGCAAGGAGATCCAACCAGTCCATTTAGAGGAGATCAATCCTGGGTGTTCATTGGAAGGACTGATGCTGAAGCTGAAACTCCAATACTTTGGCCACCTCATGCGACGAGTTGACTCTCTGGAAAAGAGTCTGATGCTAGGAGGGATTGGGGGTGGGAGGAGACGGGGAAGACAGAGAATGAGATGGCTGGATGGCATCACCGACTCTGTGGACATGAGTTTGAGTGAACTCCGGGAGTTGGTGATGGACAGGGAGACCTGGCGTGCTGTGATTCATGGGGTCGCAAAGAGTCGGACACGAATGAGTGACTGAACTGAAATGAATCATTCCTTCTTGTTTAAAACACCATCTTTACATGGCTTCTAAAGCAAGGCATGCTCATGACTTTCTTCCCGCCTCACTGGCCACTCCACTTTACTCTCCGCTTCTGGAATTGCCTCCTGTTCCCCATCTCCCCTAGGATTCAGTCCTCAGGCTTCTTCTCTCTATCTATACTCATTCTCTGGGCAAACGCATCCAATTTCATGGCTTTAAATACCATGCATAAACAGAGGACACCCAAATTTCTATCTTCTACCTCACCCCCTTCTCCAAACTCTAGATATACCTATCTGCCACCCTGATGCTGAGAAAGACTGAAGGAAGGAGGAGAAGGGGACAGCAGAGGAAGAGATGGTAGAATGGCATCACCAACTCAATGGACATGAATTTGAGGAAGCTCCGGGAGTTGGTGATTGACAGGGAAGCCTGGCATGCTACAGTCCACGGGGTCACAAAGAGTCGGACACAACTGAGGACTGAACTGAACTGAACTGAACTGGCCACTCTCTACCCTGCTCACTGCCCTCCCCTGTCACCGTTTCTCACACACCAGGCATGCTCCCATCTCAGTGTGTTTACTTCAAGTTCCCTCTATCTGGAATGTTCTTCTGACCAGTCCCAAGTTCCTCTCCTGCAGTATTAAGGTCTCTGCTCAAATGTCACCTCATGCAGAAGACTTTCCACATCCTTCTAAAATATAGCCCCTTCACCTACTTCATAGAATTTACCATCATGTGACATCACATTATCTACCTGTGTGTTCATCTGCTTTATTGACTCTACCCTCCTTAGAACATAAACTCCACTAGGGTAAGGTATCTGCTACATTGTTTACCAACTAGTTCAGTTCAGTTCAGTTCAGTAGCTCAGTCGTGTCCGACTCTCCGCGACCCCATGAATCACAGCACACCAGGCCTCCCTGTCCATCACCCACTCCTGGAGTTCACTCAAACTCATGTCCACAGAGTCGGTGATGCCATCCAGCCATCTCATTCTCCATTGTCCCCTTCTCCTCCCGCCCCCAACCTTTCCCAGCATCAGAGTCTTTTCCAGTGAGTCAACTCGTCACATGAGGTGGCCAAAGTATTGCAGTTTCAGCTTTAGCATCAGTCCTTCCAATGAACACCCAGGATCGATCTCCTTTAGAATGGACTGGTTGGATCTCCTTGCAGTCCAAGGGACTCTCAACAGTCTTCTCCAACACCACAGTTCAAAAGCACCAATTCTTCAGCGATCAGCTTTCTTCACAGTCAACTCTCACATCCATACATGACCACGGGAAAAACCATAGCCTTGACTAGAAGGACCTTGGTTGGCAAAGTAATGTCTCTGCTTTTTAATATACTATCTAGGTTGGTCATAACTTTCCTTCCAAGGAGTAAGCGTCTTTTAATTTCATGGCTGCAATCAGCATCCGCAGTGATTGTGGAGCCCAAAAAAATAAAGTCTGACACTGTTTCCACTGTTTCCCCATCTATTTCCCATGAAGTGATGGGACCAGATGCCATGATCTTTGTTTTCTGAATGTTGAGCTTCAAGCCAACCTTTTCACTCTCCTCTTTCACTTTCATCAAGAGGCTTTTTAGTTCTTCACTTTCTGCCATAAGGGTAGTGTCATCTGCATATCTGCACAGAGTGGACACTAAAACATTTGTCAAATGATTTAAAGATAGGGTAAAGTTGTCTGCTTTATCTCCAAGTGATGGGATTAAGAGGATATTTCAATAGACAAGTTGTACATTTCAGTAACATTTGAGTTTTTTACAATCAACATGTATTACTTTTGCTAAGAGAAGAAAAGAACAAGTAAAAGAATAACAAAATGAAAAAGAATCAAATTATATGAATTTGAGACTATGTATTTTTTAAACTACTGAGAAAAAGTTTTAGAAACAGGTCCGTAGGACTTACACAGGGCTTCCCTTGTAGCTCAGTTGGTAAAAAATCTGCCTGCAGTGCAGGAGACCGGGGTTCGATCCCTGGGTTGGGAAGATCCCTTGGAGAAGGAAATGGCAACCCACTCCAGTATCCTTGCCTGGAAAATCTCATGGACACAGCAGCCTGGTGGGCTGCAGTCCATGGGGTCGCAGAGTTGGGCACGACTGAGCGACTAACACACAACAGGACTTACACAAGGACACGTAGGTTTTATAGGTTCATCTTGAAAGCCAACTGTAGGTGACTGGTTGTGGCTGCCTCAAGCAGTACTCCCTGAAGCTAAACTGGGTTCAGAAGAAAAGACGGTGGCTTTCCAGGAAAATGGAAGTGGTAGGAATTGTGGTATTCATGCCACATAAATGCCACTCCATGACTTTATATGTGAACTACTGGACTGGCCAAAAAGTTCATTCAGGGGAAAACTCAAATGAACTTTTTGGCCAACCCAGTATTTCCAATTCTTTATATTCAGCTGAGTGCTCCCAAGAATTCCATACTTTTACTTGTACCACCTACCTGAAATCTCCATATGAATGTCTAACGAGAGACCTCAAATCTATCAACAACCAAAACAGAACTTCCAATCAGCAATACCTTTGAAACAGATAAACTCTTCCCCTAGTTTTCCCTCTTTCAGCAGAGGCACCTTCAATTCACTCAGCTGCTCACATAACAACTCTAGGAAGTATCCTTAATTTCCCCTCTTTCACTCAACGCTTCACCTAAACATTTGTATCTATGAGCAAATCTTATCACCTCTAGGCCCAAAGCATTTTCTAACTTCAGCTAGTCTTTCCACCTCCTCAATTATTAGTACTTTAGACCAAGGAACCCAGGTCTCTTATTTGTTCCACTATAACAGCTTTCTAGCCAATCTGCCTATGTGCCTTCTTTCCCCGCTTTAATCCTATTACCTTCACTGCAGCCAAAATCATTTTTTTTTCAAAATCATTTTTAACGATACAAATCAAATAATGGCATGCCTTATGGTTTCCTCCTCCACCAGAAATAAAAATCCAAATTCCTAACCACTGGCTCATTTTCCCAGGCCTGTCTCTCCAGCTTTATTTCAAAGCACTCTCCCCTTACTCCCTATACTTCTGCCATACCGACCTCCTTCCAGTGCTAACGTTCTTTTCACTATAGGGCTTTTACACTAGCTGTTCCTTAGGCTAGAGTGCTCTCTTAGACATTTTGACTCAAAACCCTCCCTCTTCAGAAGTCTTTCCTTATGATTCAATCTAAAGTGGTATCTTGAGGGGGCAGTCCTCAGATGGTGGAGGAACAGGACAGGGAGACCACGTACTCCCCCACAAATTCGTCAAAAGATCATTTGAACGCTGAGCAACTTCCACAAAACAACTTCTGAATGCCTGCAGAGGACACCAGGCACCCAGAAAGGCAGCCCATTCTCTTCAAAAGGAGGTGGGACAAAATATAAAAGACAAAAGGAGAGACAAAAGAGGGATGGAGACCCATCCCAGGGAGGGAGTCGTGAAGGAGGAGAAGTTTCCAAATATCAGGAAAACCTCTCACCAGCAGGTCTGTGGGGAGTTTTGGAATCTCAGAGGGCATCATAACTGGGAAGGAAAAAAAAAAAACACAGAATGTGTGCCTAACCGCAACTCCCAATGGAGCCCAGACACTCGCGTTTGCCACCAGCAAGTGGGGCTGAACAGGGAGGGAGGCGAGGGTTGCATGCTTAGGGTAAGGACTGGGCCTGAATGCCCTGAGGACAATCTGAGGGAGCTAACGTAAGATAGCAACCCAAACGTGGGACACCCAGAGAGAAAAAAAAAAAGAGAGAGAGAACTTTCCCACAAGAAGCTCTAACCTAAGGCACAGCCTGACCCACTCACAGAACAAAGGACTGAGCGAATACCAAAGAAGAGCTAGCCGGCTGCAGACCAGCCCATCCTCCTGATGGAGACAGAGAGGCAGGTGGGTGACAGCCAAAGCCAGAGGGCAACGGGCAATCTCGGCCCCAGAGACAGCATCCTCCACCAAACTGTGAGCAGACTCCCAGTTGCTAACCAAGTCTTCCTGGGATCCTGGAGGGTGGACCTCTGCCAGGAGGGGGGCAGCCAGACCCCAGCCCCCCAGAGGAAACACACGGCACACCTGAGATGGCACTCTTGTGCTGCACCCAGGAAACCGAGCAGCCACGACCAGGGAGGTGATTAAGAAGCACAGCCCACCTGGGACAGTGTGCTCACCAAGCACCTGGTTGCCTGAGCTGCTCGGACCTGGGAAGGGTACAAAACGCATGCCCAACCTAGTGGAGCAAAACTCCATGCCTTTGTGGAATACCCAAGAACCTGAACCTGAGCAGCTTACATCCAGGAATTGCATGAAACCCAGGACCAGCTTTGAACAGTTACCCTGCAGAGCAACCTGGAGCCTGAGCAGTGTAGACTGGGAAAGCACACATGTCACGAGTTGGGGCAAACCCAATGCGGTCCATACACTGTGAACACTCCCCACACACACCAGTGATATTTGTAGTGCTCCTCCATCCCCACAGCATAACTGAACAAGTGAGCCTAAATAAGTGACCACCTTTGCCCCATTGTGTCAGGGCAGAAATTAGACACTGAAGAGACTTGCAAACAGCAAAAGCCAAAATAAACAAAGAATAGGGAACTGCTCTGGAAGTGACAGGTGCAACAGATTAAAAGCCTGTAGTTAGCACTAACTAAGCACTGGAACGGCCCTATAGACCTTGAGAAGAAGTATAAGCTGGAACAGGGAACTATCTGAACCTGAACTGACCCCACACTGACCTCAACAGCTCCAGAGAAATTCCTAGATATATTTTTACTATTGTCATTTTTTAATTAAAAAAAAAAATTTTAAGTTCTTTATTACTCCTTTAATTTTCATTTTTAGAACTTACTATTATCTTACCAAAAAAAGACCCAATTTTTAATGCAAATTTCATACATATATATTTTTTATAATTTTTGTGATTGATTTTGATTTGTATTTTTAATATTGTATTCTTCAGAGTGTAACCTCTACTCTAGATTTTTTAATCTTTGCTTTTTGGTATTTGTCATCAATTTTGCACCTTTAAGAATCTAATCTTCAGTACCCATTTTTGCTTAGGGGTGTGATTACTGGCTTTATTGCTCTCTCCCTTTTTGACTCCCCCTCTTCTCCTCCTGGTCACCTCTATCTCCCTCCTCCCTCTTCTCTTCTCCATGTAACTCTGTGGACCTCTTTGGGTGTCCCTCACTGTGGAGAATCTTTAGATATTCTATTATCTGTGCTGTATGGATGGAGAAGTCTTGAGGCTACTGTAAGAATAAGACTGAAAGCCAAAGGCAGGAGGCTTAAATCCAAAACTTGAGAACAGCAGAAAACTCCTGACCCCAGGGAACATTAATCAACAGGAGCTCATCCAATAGCCTCCATACCTGCACTGAAACCAAGATCCATCCAAGAGCCAACAAGTTCCAGACTAAGACAAACTACGTTAATTCTCCAGAAACGAAGGAACATAGCCCTGAGCATTAAAATACAGGCTACCCAAAGTCACACCAAACCCACAGATACCTCAAAACTCACTAATGGACACTTCACTGCACAACAGAGAGAAGAGATCCATTTCCACCAACCAGAACACTGACACAAGGTTCCCTAACCAGGAAACCTTGACAAGCCACTAGTCCAACCCCACCCACAGCAAGAAACCTCCACAATAAAGAGGAACCACAAACTTCCAGCACACAGAAAGGCCACCTCAAACACAGCAATCTAAACAAGATGAAAAGGCAGAGAAATATTCAGCAGGTAAAGGAACATGATAAATGCCTACCAAACCAAACAAAAGAGAGGAGATAGGGAGTCTACCTGAAAAAGAATTCAGAATAATGATAGTAAAGATGATCCAAAATCTCAAAAACAAAATGGAGTTACAGATAAACAGACTAGAGACAAGAATTGAGAAGATGCAAGAAATGTTTAACAAGGACCTAGAAGAAATAAGAGAGTCAATCAATAATGAATAATGCAATAACTGAGATCAAAGGCACCCTGCAGGGAACCAACAGTAGAATAACTGAGGCAGATTAGGATAAGTGAGGTATAAGGTAGAATGGTGGAAATAAATGAAGCAGAGAGGAAAAAAGAAAAAAGAATTAGAAGAAATGAGGACAATCTCAGAGACCTCTGGGACAATGTTAAATGCCCCAGCATCTGAATCATAGGAGTCCCCGAAGAAGACAAAAAGAAAGGCCGTGAGAAAATACTTGAGGAGATAATAGTTGAAAACTTCCCTAAAATGAGGAAGGAAATAGCCACCCACGTCCAAGAAACCCAGAGAGTCCCAAACAGGATAAACCCAAGGTGAAACAGTCCAAGACACATATTAATCAAATTAACAAAGATCAAACACAAAGAGTAAATATTAAAAGCAGCAAGGGAAAAGCAACAAAAACACACAAGGGGATTCCCACATGGATAACAGCTTATCTTTCAATAGAAACTCTTCAGGCCAGAAGGGAACGGCAGGACATACTTAAAGTGATTAAAGAGAAAAACCTACAACAAATATGAAGGAGATATCAAAAGCTTTACAGACAAGCAAAAGCTGAGAGAATTCAGCACCACCAAACCAGCTCTACAACAAATGCTAAAGGAAAATCTCTAGACAGGAAACACAGAAAAGGTTTATAAATTCGAACCCAAAACAACAAAGTAAATGGCAATGGGATGATATTTATCCATAATTACCTTATATGTACATGGGTTGACTGCCCAAACCAAAGGACAAAGACTGGCTGAATGGATAAAAAATAAAACCCCTATATATGCTATCTTACACAAGACCCACCTCAAAACAAGGGACACAGACTGAAAGTGAAGGGCTTAAAAACAATATTTCACGCAAATGGAGACCAAAAGAAAGCAGGAGTAGCAATACTCATATCAGATAAAATAGACTTTGAAATAAAGGCTGTGAAAAGAGACAAAGAAGGACATAATGATCAAAGGATCAATCCAAGAAGATGAAACAATTATAAATATATATGCACCCAACATAGGAAGGCACATTATGGAAGGCAAATGCTAACAAGCATGAAAGGGGAAATTAACAGTAACAGAAATTAATAGTAACAACAATAGTGGGAGACTTTAACACACCACTCACACTTATGGCTAGATCAACCAAACAGAAAATTAGCAAGGAAACACAAACTTTAAATGAGACAATGGACCAGTTAGACCTAATGGATATCTATAGGACATTTCACCCCAAAACAATGAATTTCATCGTTTTCTCAAGTGCACAAGGAACCTTCTCCAGGATAGATCACATCCTGGGCCATAAATCCAGCCTTGATAAATTTGAAAAAACTGAAATCATTTCAAGCATCTTTTCTGATCACAATGCGGTAAAATTAGATGTCAACTACAGGAAAAAAAAACTATTAAAAATACAAACATATGGAGGCTAAACAACACACTTCTGAATAACCAACGAATCACAGAAGAAATCAAAAAAGAAATCAAAATATGCATAGAAACTAATGAAAATGAAAACAAGACAACCCAAAACCAATGGGATTCAGTAAAAGCAATGCTAAGGGGAAGGTTCATAGCAATACAAGCTTACTTAAAGAAACAAGAGAAAAGTCAAATAAATATCCTAAATTTACACCTAAAGCAACTAGAGAAAAAGAAGAAATGAAGAACCCCAGGGTTAGCAGAAGGAAAGAAATCATAAAAATTAGGGCAGAAATAAATGAAAAAGACAGGAGACTATAGCAAAAATCAACAAAACTAAAAGCTGGTTCTTTGAGAAGATAAATAAAATAGAAAAACCATTAGCCAGACTCATCAAGAAAAAAAGAGAGAAGAATCAAATCAACAAAATTAGAAATGAAAATGGAGAAATCACAACAGACAACACAGAAATACAAGGGATCATAAAAGACTACTATCAGCAACTATATGACAATAAAATGGACAACTTGGAAGAAATGGACGAATTCTTAGAAAAGTGTAACCTTCCAAAACTGAACCAGGAAGAAATAGAAAATCTTAACAGATCCATCGCAAGTGCAGAAATTCAAAGTGTAATAAAAACTCTTCCAACAAACAAAACCCCAGGACCAGATGGCTTTACAGGTTAATTCTACCAAAAATATAGAGAAGAGCTAACACTTATCCTTCTCAAACTCTTCCAGAAAACTGCAGGGGAAGGTAAACTTCCAAACTCATTCTGTGAGGCCACCTAATACCAAAACCCTAATACCAAAACCAGATAAAGATGCCACAAAAAAAGAAAACTACAGGACATATCACTGATGAACATAGATGAAAAAAATCCTCAAAAAAAGTCTAGCAAACAGAATCCAACAAAATATTCAAAAGATTATACATCATGACCAAGTGGGCTTTATCCCAGGGATTCAAGGATTCTTCAATATTCACAAATCAATCAATGTGATACACTACATTAACAAATTGAAACATAAAAAATATATGATTATCTCAATAGATGCAGAGAAAGCCTTTGACAAAATTCAACTTTCATTTATGATAAAAAACCCTCCAGAAAGCAGGCATAGAACGAACATACCTCAACATAATAAAGGCCATATATGATAAACCCACAGGAAACATTATCCTCAATGGTGAAAAAATGAAAGCATTTCCCCTAAAGTCAGGAACAAGACAAGGCTGCCCACTCTCACCACTACTATTCAACACAGTTTTGGAAGTTTTGGCCACAGCAATCAGAGAAGAAAAAGGAATGAAAGGAATCCAGATTGGAAAAGAAGAAGTAAAACTCTCGCTGTTTCTAGATGACATGATCCTCTACATAGAAAACCCTAAAGACTCCACCAGAAAATTACTAGAGCTAATCAATGAATACAGTAAAGTTTCAGGATATAAAATTAACATACAAAAATCCCTTGCATTCCTATACACTAACAATGAGAAAACAGAAAGAGAAATTAAGGAAACAATTCCATTCACCTTTGCAATGAAAAGAATAAAATATTTAGGAATATATCTAACTAAAGAAACAAAAGACCTATATATAGAAAACTATAAAACACTGATGAAAGAAATCAAAGATGACACAAAAAGATGGAGAAATATACCATGGTCATGGATGAGAAGAATCAATATAGTGAAAATAAGTATACTACCCAAAGCAATCTATAGATTCAATGCAATCCCTATCAAGCTGCAAATGATATTTTTCAGAGAACTAGAACAGATAATTTGACAATTTGTATGGAAATACAAAAAGCCTCGAATAGCCAAAGCAATCTTGAGAAAGAAGAATGGAACTGGAAGACTCAAACTGCCTGACTTCAGACTATAATCCAAAGCTACAGTCATCCAGACAGTACGATACTGGCACAAAGACAGAAATATAGATCAATGGAACAAAACAGAAAGCCCAGAGATAAATCCATGCACCTATGGACACCTTATCTTTGACAAAGGAGGCAAGAATATACAGTGGAGAAAAAATAATCTCTTTAACAAGTGGTGCAAGGGAAAATGGTCAACCACTTGTAAAAGAATGAAACTAGAACACTTTCTAACACCATACACAAAAATAAACTCAAAATGGAAAAGATCTAAATGTAAGACCAGAAAATATAAAACTCCTAGAGGAAAACAGGCAAAAACACTCTCTGACATAAATCACAGCAGGATCCTCTATTTCCCACCTCCCAGAGTAATGGAAATAAAAGCAAAAATAAACAAATGGGACCTAATTAAACTTAAAAGCTTTTGCACAACAAAGGAAACTATAAGCAAGGTGAAAAGACAGCCTTCAGGAGAAAATAATAGCAAACGAAGCAACTGATAAAGAATTAATCTCAAAAATATATAAGCAGCTCATGAAGCTCAATTCCAAAAAATTAAACGACCCTATCAAAAACTGGGCCAAAGAATGAAACACATTTCTCCAAAGAAGACATATAGATAGCTAACAAACACATGGAAAGATGCTCAACATCACTCATTATCAGAGAAAAACAAATCAAAACCACAATGAGGTACCATCTCACCCTGGTCAGAATGGATGCTATCAAAAACTCTACACACAATAAATGCTGGAGAGGGGAAGAAAAGGGAACCTGCTTACACTGTTGGTGGCAATGCAAACTAGTACAGCCATTGTGGAGAACAGTGTGGCGATTCCTTAAAAAACTGGAAATAGAACTGCCATACGACCCAGCAATCCCACCGCTGGGCATACACACCAAGGAAACCAGAACTGAAAGAGACACGTGTACCCCAGTGTTCACTGTTTATAATAGCTAGGACATGGAAGCAACCTAGATGTCCATCGGCAGATGAATGGATAAGAAAGTTGTGGTACATAATACACAATGGAATAATACTCAGCTATTAAAAAGAATGCTTGAATCAGTTCTAATGAGGTGGAGGCAACTGGAGCCTATTACACAGAGTGAAGTAAGTCAGAAAGAAAAATACCACTACAGTGTACTAACGCATATATATGGAATTTAGAAAGATGGTAATGATGATCCTATACGTGAGACAGCAAAAGAGACCCAGATGTAAAGAACAGACTTTTGGACTCTATGGGAGAAGACAACAGTGATATGATTTGAGAGGTAGCATTGAAACACATATATTACCATATGTGAAATAGATTGCCAGTCTAGGTTTGATGCATGAGACAGGGAATCAGGGCCAGTGCACTGGGACAACCCTGAGGGATGGGATGGGGAGGGAGGTGGAAGGGGGTTTCAGGATGGGGGACACATGTACACTCATGGGAGATTCATGTCAATGCATGGAAAAAACCACTACAATACTGTAAAATAATTAGCCTCCAAAAATAATTAATTTACAAAAAGAAAAAAAGTGGTATCTCAGTCTCTACAACCCCATATTAACTCTCTGCACAATACCTGCTTGATATTGGTTTATTGATTAATTTGTGTCTCTCTCTTCTGCTATAATGTAAGATCAAAACTATAAGTATCTTGTCCTTTCACTACCCTGGTAAGAGGTACTTACTTAATAAATATTTGCTGAAAATAATTTGTATAGCTTTTCAATGTGTTATATTTCAACAACAACAAAAAAAGGTTTTCTTGTCTTGTGTGCGTTTATTTATTTATTTACTCATATTTCTGGTGCAACAACTGAATGGGACTAGAAACTTCTAAGTAAGAAATCCCCATTTAGGATTAGAGAAAATCATTCTCTGAGACTGAAAAAAACACAAATTTATTTTGATTCAAATCAAAAAATGTATCAAGTTTTACCTGGCACAGTTAGGTGCTGACTTTATAACCATGAAAAAACAGTTTGCCCTTATGGAGCTTAAAGGAAAATGTAAAACAGGCTCTAAGTAACTGCTGCAAGTGGAGTTGCAGGTTTACGGGTTTACCTTACCCCTCCTGAGATGCAGGGAATCAGGAAAGGCTTCTTCAAGGAAGTGCCATTTAAAAGGAAAGATCTATGCATTTGGAGAGTGAATGGAAAGTAAGAAGGACACTCAATGTAAGGTTAGTTTATTTTGCAGAGAGGAAAAATGAGAAAGCCCCAGAATCCAGAGAGCTCATAACATGTTTCCAAGAAACTGACAGTTACTTACTATGGCTGGAGAACAGATATAAATTGAGACAATGTGAGAGAAAGACTGAAGAGATAAATGAATCGCAACATGAAGGCCTACTAAGGAATTCAGACTTTATCCTGAGGGTAAGAAAGCCATGAAAAGATTCAAAGCAAGGTAATTTTTCCACGTACCATAATCTTTATTAAAGAAAGATCACTTTGGCCAAAGTGTAGAAAATAAATTAGAAGGAGACAGAAAGGCCAACCTCTTCCAAGCAACAAATGACAGACTTAGGATATAACATTGGAGACAAAGAAAAATTGAGATTAAGATCCAACTCTAAGAAGTATTAGAAGCAACCAAGAATTACAACACAAAATAAAATGAACACTGAACATGCAAATAAAGAGGAACAGATACACATCTATCAGCAGTTAAGTTTCACAGAATATGTGATATCTAAGCTTTAGAACTTTCAAGAAAGTACAGTAAGATTTCCAAATATGAAGAATAGAGATTCTAATCTTTATAAAAGATTTTTAAACAGCAGAGATGTTTGCTAGTACAAATAATTTAAATAAAATTTAAAAATAAGCTGCATGTTTAAAATGTATATCCTATCTTTTATGAAAAAACTTAAAATCTACATTTATGATGAATTTACAAGATTATAATTTCATTGTAATTTTTTAAGTCTATCTATTCAACTACAAGCTATAAAAATCATCATAGTCTACCCACTAATGGGTCTTTGTTATCATTATAAAGACAGCTTTACTAACAGTAAAATCATATGGATAAACTAGACAAAATCAGTCCAATCAAGACATACCTCTGTAAATAAGTCAAGACTGGGAAATAAAGGCACAACTGTTCCATTATTCTAATAAAAATTAAAATAATTTTAATAATTATTTAATATATTTATATAAATATATAAATTTATATAGATATATTATATAAAAATATTTATATAAATATATATTTATATTTAATAATTATTTAATAATCAGATGACCATTATATCTACTACTGTGGGATCCCTTAGAAGAAATGGAATAGCCATCATGGTCAACAAAAGAGTCCGAAATGCAGTACTTGGATGCAATCTTAAAACTGACAGAATGATTTCTGTTCGTTTCCAAGGCAAACCATTCAATATTACAGTAATCCAAGTCTATGCTCCAATCAGTAATGCTGAAGAAGCCGAAGTTGAACGGTTCTATGAAGACCTACAAGACCTTTTAGAACTAACACCCAAAAAAGATGTCCTTTTCATTATAGGGGACTGGAATGCAAAAGGAGGAAGTCAAGAAACACCTGGAGTAACAGGCAAATTTGGCCTTGGAGCACGAAATGAAGCAGGGCAAACACCCTCTTCCAACAACACAAGAGAAGACTCTACACATGGACGTCACCAGAAGGTCAACACCGAAATCAGACTGATTATATTCTTTGCAGCCAAAGATGGAGAAGCTGTATACAGTTAGCAAAAACAAGACCAGGAGCTGACTGTGGCTCAGATCATGAACTCCTTATTGCCAAATTCAGACTTAAATTGAAGAAAGTAGGGAAAACTACTAGACCATTCAGATATGACCTAAATCAAATCCCTTATGATTATACAGTGGAAGTGAGAAATAGATTTAAGGGACTAGATCTGATAGATAGAGTACCTGATGAACTCTGGACGGAGGTTCGTGACACTGTACAGGAGACAGGGACCAAGACCATCCCCATGGAAAAGAAATGCAAAAAAGCAAAATGGCTGTCTGAGGAGGTCTTACAAATAGCTGTGAAAAGAAGAGACGCGAAAAGCAAAGGAGAAAAGGAAAGATATAAGCATCTGAATGCAGAGTTCCAAAGAATAGCAAGGAGATAAGAAAGCCTTCCTCAGCGATCAATGCAAAGAAATAGAGGGAAACAAAAGAATAGGAAAAACAAAAGATCTTTTCAAGAAAATTAGAGATATCAAGGGAACATTTCATGCAAAGATGGGCTCGATAAAGGACAGAAATGGTATGGGCCTAACAGAAGCAGAAGATATTAAGAAGAGGTGGCAAGAATACACAGAAGAACTGTACAAAAAAGATCTTCACAACGAAGATAATCACGATGGCGTGATCACTCACCTGAGGCCACACATCTTGGAATGTGAAGTCAAGTGGGCCTTAGAGAGCATCACTAGGAACAAAGCTAGTGGAGGTGATGGAATTCCAGTTGAGCTATTTCAAATCCTGAAAGATGATGCTGTGAAAGTGCTGCACTCAATATGCCAGCAAACTTGGAAAACTCAGCAGTGGCCACTGGACTGGAAAAGGTCAGTCTTCATTCCAATCCCAAAGAAAGGCAATGCCAAAGAATGCTCAAACTACCACACAATTGCACTCATCTCACACGCTAGTATGGTCATGCTCAAAATTCTCCAAGCCAGGCTTCAGCAATATGTGAACCGTGAACTTCGAGATGTTCAAGCAGGTTTTAGAAAAGGCAGAGGAATCAGAGATCAAATTGCCAACATCCGCTGGATCATGGAAAAAGCAAGAGAGTTCCAGAAAAACATCTATTTCTGCTTCATTGACTATGCCAAAGCCTTTGACTGTGTGGATCACAATAAACTGTGGAACATTCTGAAAGAGATGGGAATACCAAACCACCTGACCTGCCTCTTGAGAAACCTGTATGCAGGTCAGGAAGCAACAGTTAGAACTGCACATGAACAAAAGACTGGTTCCAAATAGGAAAAGGAGTACGTCAAGGTTGTATATCGTCACCTTGCTTATTTAACTTATATGCAGAGTACATCATGAGGAACGCAGGGCTGGAAGAAGCACAAGCTGAAATCAAGATTGCCAGGAGAAATATCAATAACATCAGATATGCAGATGACACCACCCTTATGGCAGAAAGTGAAGAGGAACTAAAAAGCCTCTTGATGAAAGTGAAAGAGGAGAGTGAAAAGGTTGGCTTGAAGCTCAACATTCAGAAAACGAAGATCATGGCATCTGGTGCCTTCACTTCATGGGAAATAGATGGGGAAAGAGGGGAAATAGATGGGGAAAGAGTGGAAACAGTGTCAGACTTTATTTTTTTGGGCTCCAAAATCACTGCAGATGCTGACTGCAGCCAGGAAATTAAAAGATGCTTACTCCTTGGAAGGAAAGTTATGACCAACCTAGATAGCATATTAAGAAGTAGAGACATTACTTTGCCAACCAAGGTCTGTCTAGTGAAGGCTATGGTTTTTCCCGTGGTCATGTATGGATGTGAGAGTTGGACTGTGAAGAAAGCTGATCGCCGAAGAATTGATGCTTCTGAACTGTGGTATTGAAGGAGACTCTTGAGAGTCCCTTGTACTGCAAGGAGATCCAACCAGTCCATTCTAAAGGAGATCAATCCTGGGTGTTCACTGGAAGGACTGATGCTAAAGCTGAAACTCCAATACTTTGGCCACCTCATGCAAACAGTTGACTCACTGGAAAAGAGTCTGATGCTAGTAAGGATTGAGGGTGGGAGGAGACGGGGACAACAGAGAATGAGATGGCTGGATGGCATCACCGACTCGATGGACATGAGTTTGAGTGAACTCCGGGAGTTGGTGATGGACAAGGAGACCTGGCGTGCTGTGATTCATGGGGTCACAAAGAGTCGGACACAGCTGAGCGACTGAACTGAACTGAACTGTTCCATTTTTCTAATAAAAATTAAATTAATAAATTGACATAAATTTAAAAGACAGTAACTATCCTCTAATTCTGATAATACTTATTGAGAATTTATACACAATCACACTTTTATATAAACATTGGTATACCATCAGTTCAGTTCCGTTCAGTTCAGTCGCTCAGTCGTGTCCGACTCTTTGTGACCCCATGAATCACAGCACGCCAGGCCTCCCTGTCCATCACCAACTCCCAGAGTTCACTCAAACTCATGTCCATCGAGTCGGTGATGCCATCCAGCCATCTCCTTCTCTGTCGTCCCCGTCTCCTCCCACCCTCAATCCCTCCTAGCATCAGACTCTTTTCCAGTGAGTCAACTCGTCGCATGAGGTGGCCAAAGTATTGGAGTTTCAGCTTTACCATCAGTCCTTCCAGTGAACACCCAGGATTGATCTCCTTTAGAATGGACTGGTTGGATCTCCTTGCAGTACAAGGGACTCTCAAGAGTCTTCTCCAGCACCACCGTTCAAAAGCATCAATTCTTCGGCGATCAGCTTTCTTCACAGTCCAACTCTCACATCCATACATGACCACGGGAAAAACCATAGCCTTGACTAGACGGACCTTGGTTGACAAAGTAATGTCTCTGCTTTTTAATACAATAACAGGCAATAAATAGCCAAAAAGCTAAAAGACAGATCCTTCCTCAAGAATTTATAATCTCGATAGAGGACATAAATATACTTCAGTAAATATTTTTACAAGACTTCTACAACAATAATGTGAATTTATAAATTAAAGCTAGTTCTAGAAGAGATTTTAGCATTCTTTTACATTTGATAGTACAAAATACAGATGTCAAAGGAATAATATTCTAACATTAATACATTTTATATTTCCAGTGTTCTACTCTACAACTATAGTGCTGGGTTAAAGAAAATTACTATTGATTTGATTTACAGAAGATCAATCACTAAATACAAATAAGAAATATCAAACCTGATAAGATGAAAAGATAAAACAATTTATGTAGAAATCTGTTGAAGACCAAAAAAACCCCAACACCATAATAATTTAGATCTGTAATTTAAGTAAGATATTTATCACCTCTCATTTTAATATCTGAAAGTAACATACCAACACTTACCTTATAACTATGAGCATGGCTATCAGGATTGAACAAATAGGATCTGCTATCATCAGACCAAAATTCTGCATCATGATGGCAGAGGCAATTACACCAATACTCCCAAGTGTATCTGCTAGAATGTGTAAAAATACACCTAGAAATAAAGCATAATGAGAATCAAAATCACATTTTCTGCTCAATTAAAAATGTAAATTTTTCTTAAAACTATATTCTTGGTTTTATATATTAAAAAATTAAATATCAATTTGAAAATCAGTACGAATGCTGATTCAGTTTAGTAAAGAAGTAATAATACCCCTCGGAATTAAAATAATCTTTCTTTGTAAAAAACAGGAGGAGTTAAAATATTTGAGTTGTAAGTTATACTCACTCTTCATGATCCTTAATATTTTTCTATAATATAAATGAAGAAGTGAAGAAATACTTGATTTAAAAAAAATTCTGTGCACATTCATTTCTGGTTGAGTCCAGAAGTTAGCTAATAATTTGTTAGAAGAAAACTGCATTAGACTGAAAGAATCAGTCAAGAAAATACTGTTTATAACTACAAATATATGTACACACAGAGCCCTCTACAGGTAATTAAAATTATTACCTTTTAAGACTAAGATTTTCCTATGGACCATAACTCTGCTAATTAACTGGTAAACTAATTATCCTGAAGGTATTGTTAACTAAAGTTACAAACTAAACTCAAACACATGAATCAAAGTAACGGTCTGAATATTTTAAAGAGGATATAAATATATTTTTAACTTCTAATAATTAATTATTACATTGAAAGTTAAAGCGTTGATCGCTCAGTTGTGTCTGATGCTTTGCGATCCTATAGACTATAGCCCACCAGGCTCCTCTGTCTATTGGATTCTCCAGGCAAGAATACTGGAGTGGGCTGCCATTCCCTTCTTCAAAAATATTACAATGGTAAGATACTGATACGCTAACTGCCCACGAACCTATATGTATGAACATTTAATAAATGATACTTGACAGGAAAACAACTTAAAAAGTCAAAAAATTCAACAATTAAATAGATTAACAAGTCTTGGGATCACTTTAAGTTTTAAAAATAAAACTTAAGGATGATACACATGGAAGTGGATGAGGGTCCCTAACTTGCAAAACTCTGAAGTGATATGATAAAGGCTTTAAATTTTTATATATTCTTTAGTCAGTGTTCTTGTAGGATCCGAATTGAAAACAGTTTTAACCACTAAAAGGAAAAAGAAAAGAATTCTTTGCTCTTGATTTTCCTTTAATTGGCAAGTCCCTGGCTACATCTTAGGTGCTAACCTAAAAACCAGTTTTACTGGCAAATGTCCTTAACTAAATATGCCCTTTTTACTTTCCACTAACCTTTTCAAGAAGAAAGTTACTAAAGAAAGAAATCTAAACTAATATGTTTAACGCATATAAAAGCCAGAAGTCATACTGAAAATGCAGCAAATAACTGAAAAATTCAGTAAACTTGGTTTTCACCTGTGAGTATCTATGTGGAAAAGTGTTAGTATCTGGCAGTTATCCTATGGGCTGCTTCAGCCACCATAAATGGACACTCAGAAAATATTAGTTAATTTTTACAACAGCTTATATAAAAGATAATTAGGAAGGCAAATCTGACCTCCCTTTCCTCAGTTTGTGATGATTTCCATAACTAAAACTTAACTCTTAATATCAAGGCTAAATGTATAGTATTATATATTCATGATTACAAGTCATTTCAACAAACGCTGCCCTAAAACAATTCTCTGTATTTCACAAAGGGAAAATTAGTGACTAGAAGGCACATTTAAGCCTCCTGAAATGAGGTCCTCAGGATGAAGGAATATAGTCCTAGGAAAAAAATAAAAAGCAAGAGCTACATCAAAAAAAATAGTGGAGAAAATAAAAATAAGCACAGCAGAAACAGGATCACAAGTTAGTGAGAAAGTCTGACTGTGGTCAAAAGTTAACAAAGAGGACCTCCCTGGTGGTCCAGTGGTTAAAAAACTACCTTTCAATGCAGAGGATGTGGGCTTGATCCCTGATCTGGAACTAAGTTCCCACATGCCTTAGGGCAACTAAGCCCACACACCTCACCTAGAGAGCCCGAGTGCCGCAAGGAAAGACCCTGCATGCCACAACTAAGACCCAATGCAGCCAAAAATAAATAAATAAATAAATAAATATTTTTAAAAATTAATAAAGGCAGGAAGATGGGCAGCTGGAAATTAAAAAATTTGACAATGAAACCTATATAGAAATCCAGAGCCAAAGATCAGTTCACATCCCAAAAAAAGAAACTGCCATTGTTCATGGACAAGACAGATTTTCTCTAGCTTGTAAAATTTTGTAATGTATCATTTTACATAACCTGTAAGCTCCTGTTTACATTTTACCATCTGATGCTTATGTATATGCAAAAGATCTCTCTTTGCATCACATTTTTTGAAAATATGACATTACTTTTGAGAGCAGTTTTAGGTTCACAGCAAAATAAGTGGCAGATACAGAGATTTCACTTATACCCACTGTTCCAACTCAGGCACAGTCCCTCTCATTATCAACATCCCCCACCAGAATAGTGCATTTGTTACAAATGACATATTATTATCACCCAAAGTTCATAGTTCATATTTGGATTCACTCTTGGTGTTATACATTTTCTGAGTTTGGATGCATTACATTTTTAGCACTAAATTTTCCTACAACATAAATTCATACTGAATATTATTTTTAGAAAAATTATTTAACAATTCTATAAAGGCAAACATATATAGTGTTACTAGAGTCAATGGCAAGAGTATATATATTTAAGCAGTCTAGTTCTGAATATTTTAATTTTCTTATTAAATATTAAGAAAATAGCTCAGTGACAGTTAAAAGAACATCTGCTAACATACCTAATAGTACATATTAAAAAATCAACTAGGAAGGCTAACATTTTAAACACAAATACTATGCTATATGTTTTTCTTAAAGGAAAACTACAGTTAGCTCAAAACTATGAAGCCAGCTGCATAAAACTGAGAAATACACAAACAGTCTGTCATACCTTGTAAAATCTGTCTACTGGGTCCTGTTGTTTCTTTTAAGGAGGGGCCATCTGTAGAGAGTTAAGTTAAATTATTTTAAAACATGTCTTCAATTCCTGATTCAATTTTTGCAATTCAGAGTACTTTTCATTCAAATGTATCGTGAAGGATGCATGATTACATAGCCACATCAGACCTACAAAATTATTTTTAAAATTTAATATGGTAATTAAATGAAGATAGACATAGGAAATTTCAAAATGCATCAACAGTACAGAGTATTTAGGAAATTAGCAAATTTAGGCAATTTGGTTTAAAAAATCCAGTAAATTAAAAACATTATGAATTTTCTAATATCCATAGCATACTTTACAGAATTTGCTACATCAATTTTACAGTTGGAAAATTCAGAAAAAACAAAACTACCCCTTGATATTATAAGAAGACCAAGAAATGAAACCAGGACATTTTCCAGAAAAACTGGATTACGGCAAACAGTTTCTCAATAGCTTCTAGATGAATGCGGCAAGATTTTCATACAGTAAAGATAAAAATACTTTTTCATTTTGCCTTTTTGATGAAGAAATAAAAAATATAATGCAATTTTTATACTAAATAGTTGGAAGATCACTAATCAACATTAACGTCGAAGCAAAAATACAGGTGAACAATGTAAATGATCAGCAGTATTTGTTGTAAGGGAGCATCAGGATGACTGATGAGCTTTCTGATTAACAAAGTCCCAGTTCTTGGCCCACAGTAACGAAGAATGGACCTACCCTTGTTTACTACAGCTTTGATGGAACACTGTGACAATGCCAGAAGAATTGTAAAAGCACAAGGTTATGCAATGATTTTGGTCTAAATATGGTACTGCTGCATGAGGAGAAAGATGTAGTCATCTTAAAAATCCTGAGAGATAAAAGTGTAACTGTTCTAAAACTCAGACTCCTGTTCAGGGCATGAGATTTTTGTCTATACATAGTTAGTCCAGATAAAGACAGTCATTTTTTTTTCTTTTCTATTATGGTTTAAGATAGTCCTGTGCCATACAGTTCAGTTCAGTTCAGTCGCTCAGTCGTGTCCGACTCTCCGCGACCCCATGAATCACAGCACGCCAGGCCTCCCTGTCCATCACCAACTCCCGGAGTACACTCAAACTCATGTCCACAGAGTCGGTGATGCCATCCAGCCATCTCATTCTCCGTCGTCCCCTTCTCCTCCTGCCCCCAACCTTTCCCAGCATCAGAGTCTTTTCCAGTGAGTCAACTCGTCTCATGAGGTGGCCAAAGTATTGGAGTTTCAGCTTTAGCATCAGTCCCTCCAATGAACATCCAGGATTGATCTCCTTTAGAATGGACTGGTTGGATCTCCTTGCAGTATAAGGGACTCTCAAGAGTCTTCTCCAACACCACAGTTCAAAAGCATCGATTCTTCGGCGATCAGCTTTCTTCACAGTCCAACTCTCACATCCATACATGACCACGGGAAAAACCATTGCCTTGACTAGACGGACCTTGGTTGGCAAAGTAATAGGACCTTATTTATTTTATATATAGTAGTTTGTATCTGCTGATCCCACATTTTAGATTTATCATATAAGTGATAAATATCATATTGTATTTATCTTCCTCTTTCTGACTTACTTCACTTACTATGACAATCCCTAAATCCATTCATGTTGCTGCAAATGGCATTATTTCATTCCTTCTTATGGCTGAATACTATTCCATTGTGCATATATACCATATCTTTTTTATCTATTCATCTACTGATAGACATTTAGGTTGCTTCCATGTCTTGGCTATTGTAAATATTGCTGCTGTGAACACTGGGGTGCATCTTTTTGAATTAGTTACACTCAGGAGATGGTAAGGGACAGGGAGGCCTAGCATGCTGCAGTCCATGGGGTCAGAGTCTGACACAAATGCAGGACTGAACAACAACATTCTCCAGATATATGCCAGGAGTGGGATTGCTAGATCATATGGCAACTCAATTTTTAGTTTTTCAAGGAACCTCCATACTGTTTTCCACAGTGGCTGCACCAATTCACATTCCCGCCAGCAATGTAGGAGGGTTTCCTTTTCTCCACATCCTCTCCAGCATTTGTTATTTGTATACTTTTTCATGATGATCATTCTGACTGGTGTTAGGTGGTACCTCGTTGTAGTTTTGACTTGCATTTCTCTAATAATTAGAGATGCTAAGCATCTTTTCATGTGCTTATTAGCCATCTGTATATCTTCTTTGGAGAAATGTCTATTTAGACCTTTGGCCCATTTTTTGATTGGCTTGTTTGTTTCTATGTTATTGAGTTGAATGAGCTGTTTGTGTATTTTGGAAATTAAGCCCTTTTCGATAGCATCATTTTCAAATATTTTCTTCCAGTCAGCAGGCTGTCTTTTCAGTTTGTTTATGGTTTCCTTTGCTGTGCAAAAGCTTGTAAGTTTGATTAGGTCCCATTTATTTACTTTTGTCTTTATTTCTATTGCCTTGGGAGTCTGACCTAAGAAAACACTGGTACGATTTATGTCAGAGAATCCTTTGCCTGTGTTCTCTTCTAGGAGTTTTATGGTGTCATGTCCTGTATTTACGTCTTTAAGCCACTTTGAGTTTAGTTTTATGTATGGTGTGAGAGTGTCATCTAACTCACTGATCTACATGCAGCTGTCCAGTTTTCCCAATATCAGTCACTGATGAGATTCAACAGTCATTTTTGATATAATTATTTAAAAACTTATATTCAGCTATACTAATATAACAGTTACATAAAATAACTCCCACCTATGTAAAATCTGACAATCCTTTTGGATATAAAATTTGTTTTCTGTAGCAGATATTGGCTACCTCCTTACCAGACCCATTTCTTCTTCCTCTCTGATAAACAACTTAACTAGATTTCCCAGGCTCCCTGAGTTAGGGATCACCTGAGTTAGGTGGTGTATGTGACTGAGTCGTATACAAAGAAAATACAAGATGTAAATTATTTCCAGGCTCAGCTCATAAGAATATCCTATATGATCTTCTATATACTCAGAAGGCAATGGCAAGCCACTCCAGTACTCTTGCCTAGAAAATCCCATGGATGGAGGAGCCTGGTAGGCTGCAGTCTGTGGGGTCGCTAAGGGTCGGACACGACTGAGCAACTTCACTTTCACTTTTCACTTTCACACATTGGAGAAGGAAATGGCAACCCACTCTAGTGTTCTTGCCTGGAGAATCCCAGGGATGGCAGAGCCTGGTGGGCTTCCGTCTATGGGGTCACACAGAGTCGGACACAACTGAAGTGACTTAGCAGCAGCAGCATACTCTATCTCCAGCTAGATGCAGAGAATCCAGCGGTGGAATTCAAGGGTTAAGAATCCTAAAGATGGAAAGAGCCTGGATTCCTGAATGGCCATGAGGAGAAAAGCCCCTACCCTCTACCCAATCAATCCAAGATATAAACTTTTACTGTTTAAGTCACTAAGATATGAACACTTAAAAAACCTGTGACACTCCACTCACAGTGACAGCTGACACAGTGACACTTCACTCACAGTGCAGCATTCCAATAAATACAAAGTTCACAGTAATGCATAGTGAGACTATAATGGTTCTTATAGGCAAAATGGAATAATGGCCTTATTACTTTTGCATTCTCAGACTGGCTTATAAAATACTGAAGGTAGAATAACAGTTAACAGCAGATTTTGAAGTCAGATTCCCTGTTTGAGGCCTGGCATTTCTATTTACCAGTTACTATAATTGTATCTTAAAGTCATTTCCAAATCTTTTCTTTTCCCATAGAAGGGCTACTTTTCAACTATCTAAAAGCTTATCACAGTGTATTCCCCAGAGTATTAGAAAAATTGTAGGACATCAAACAAGGGGTCAATTGTAAATGTTGGTGGCAGTGACTCTTAAAGATTGGCTAGCAAATCTTTTTGTAAGTAACACAGTTTCTAATTCTTTGCTTCTAATAAAAAGTAGGGATTAGCTAATAAAACTACCAGTTAATAGATCATCAAAAATATTTGATGATATACTACGTAACTTTTGGAATATAATTCTGAAGGTAATCAAAGAATTGACAGAAACTGCTATAACAGAATTCCTTCTATTTAAGGTTTCTTAGAACTTACACTATAAAGATGGAAAACAGGAACAGAATTGATGTCAAAACCTGTTTTATGCTAATAAGTTATTTATCCATAAACTAACTGAGAAAAAGAGTTTCAATCATCTTATTAAGATATGTATTTCAAATACAATGCTGCTTTTTAATGATTATATATGTATCAAAAATCAAAACATAATTATTTGACTTTATAATATTAAAAGCTACAATAATTCCATCTGAAATATTTAAACACTATCTTATGTTCCTAAAAGATAAAAGATTTTAATTAATATACCTATTTTATTGCCAAGAAATATAACAGATGACCAATTAAAGCCTTAACACAAGTATACTCCACTTCATAAAATTCTGGAAAGGAAGTGGAATAGAAATAAAAATTCAGGAGAAAGGATGTTATAAAATTGACAACTGTTTAAATATTTTTAAATAGGTGACAATGGGTCTCAAATCATTAAGTTAGAGTCCACTGACTATGTTCAATAAAGTAATACAGAAATTTCATTCTAAAATATAAAGTATCAAATTATATTCTCTGCAATTAAACAATAAACTTTTTTTAGAAATCATCCTAAGAATGTGAATATACGGTTTTTATCAAAATTATTTTGTGATGTATGTGAGCAAAAAGCTTAGAAAAGTAAGGTGTTAAAGCAGACAAGTGTAATAAATAGTTACAAAAGTAGAGCAAATATTAGAGACTGAAAATATTAGGGACTTAGTACTCAATCCCTCAGGCCCATTTCATCTTTTCAGATTGAAAGTTTTAGGATTCTGTCTTTGTGGCAAGTACAGACAATCTTTAAGCATACAACTTATTTAAAGATTAGTCAAACCCAAGCAGCTTCTATTAGATTAATAATATTCTAAAATTCTGTGAATAAACTAAATATAATTTTAAAATAAAATATTAAGTAACTTGGTAAATACCTTATAACTTAGTGTCCAATACTATATAAGTTAACATATAAAGACTTCTAAGGGAACTGGAGGTAAATATCAGGTGATATGTTAAAATTACAATAAAAATGTGGAAAATCGAAAACTATTATACTTTTATAAGCCTATATATGGCACAAAAGGCCTTATCATAATTAAAAAAAAAAAACTGCTGAAATGCAATAGCTCCCCATTCACTGACACTCATTAAAATAGTGGCATTTTATTATGATAAACTCACTGAAAAAAGCTACATTCACTGCCTTATGCCAAGTTAATTTCATTTTATACTGAAAACAAAGTCTTAGAAACCATTTAGTCCAATTTATTAGAAAGGAACTTGACTGCAATATTTTTAACAGATTATTTCAACTTGAAAAATTAATCTGTGCCATTTCTGTTTAAGAAGCTGTCCATCTGAAAGCATTTTTGTTGTACTCACCATGAGAGTGAAAGTGTCCATGTCCATGAGCATGATCATGGCTGTGTGCAGCACCATGCTTCAGTTCATGACTATGGCAGTGATCTCCATGGCCATGTGTCTGATCCAGAGCACCATTAAAGAGAGAATGACTGTGTCCATGGCCTAAAAGCAAAGTGTGTAAGAACAGAAGGTATGTAAAAATATATCACTTCATGGTTACAATAATACTGACATTAGTGAAAAGAATTAGCGCTAAAACCAGATTCAGTTCAATAAACATTTATTTGTAGAAAGTCCTAAAATGATGATGCTCAGTCGCTCAGTTGTGTCCAACTTTTTGCGACCCCATGGACTGTAGCTTGCGGGGCTCCTCTGCCCATGGGGTTTTCCAGGCAAGAACACTGGAGTGGGTTGCCATTTCCTATTCCAGGGGATCTTCCTGACCCAGGGATCAAATCCATATCTCTGACATCTCCTGCATTGGCAGGCGGATTTTTTACCACTGAGCCACCCAGAAAGCCCCACTGATTCATTAAAACAATACTGAGTTCTTAGTATAGAGTTCAGGAAGGAAATAAAAGCACAGTAAGAAGTGGCAGACTCTACTGGTGATAAAAATAAGTGAGAAGTACACAGAAGGATTTAAAGAGATTAGATAATGTTGCTCATTCATTCCAGAAGTACTTAGTTGGAACACATTATGTTACAGTACCATCCCAGGCACTGGGAATAAAACAGTGAACACGGACAAAAATCTTGGCCAAAACTTTGTCAAGGACTATCATACATATAACACTAACAAAGTTAAAATAATACATGCATATGGTTGCGTTAAGGCAGAGGCAGGGAAATGGCTGCATTTGGTAAAAGGACCAATAAAATTAAAGCAAGTAGAATCCTTAGAGGAAAAAAGGCACAAAATAGTGGGGAATCATTTCTCCATATGAGACCTAAAAACTACCTAACCATCATAGAAAAATCTTCTACAAACTATTTCCAAGGACAGAAAATGACTCGATGCTACCTAATTCAAAAATATCACTTATATTTACAAAAATCCTAAATACCCTAAAATCAAACTCAGCAGTGCATTATATGAAAAATTATGAATAAGGAGATCAACTTCCAGAATGCTAGACAGAGGTTGTTGGCAAGCTAGCTCTCCTAAAACAATAAAAATATGGGAAACACAACTAAAAACTTTCAGAAGTCTGATAATTAACCAAACCCACAAAAGGAACTGAAAATCATCTATCCAAGAAGCTACCAAATCCCAGTAAGACAGCAGAGTCTTGATGTTTTAACTTGGGGTTAGTTCCATTCCACTTCCTGCCTAAGCTCAAATGAAATTAGCCAAAAGTCAGCAGCTTTGCAGACACTGGAGAGATCTGATTTCTTCTGATACTCTGTTAAAAGCAACATGTGCAGAACACAGTCAATATTTTGTCCAAACTTGGCAGTTCCCTGAAAAAAAATCTTTATTCTCAATGTGGTAACTATCAGATTCAGAGCTCAGCTTCAAGAATTCAATGGACATACACTGCAGGACATGAATCAATACAAGGAAGTCATGCAATAGGATAAATAACTATAATAATATCAGGATCAACAAACTTTGAGAGGAGAGGGTGAATTAATCTGATACCAATGTCATTTTGGAGAAGGGGATGACAGAGGATGAGATGGTTGGATGGCATCACTGACTCAATGGATATGAGTTTGAGTAAACTCCAGGAGTTGGTGATGGACAGGGAGGCCTGGCGTGCTGCAGTCCATGGAGTTGCAAAGAGCTGGACACAACTAAGCAACTGAACTGATACTGAATGTCATTTTAATACTAAAGGTCCAGTTTTCAATAAACAATTAGTAAGATATTCAAAGAAAGAGAAAAATATGCCAAAACAGGAGAAAAACCAGCCAACAGAAAATGTTCCTGAAGGGGACTCAGATTTTTGACTTTATAGACAAAAACTTTGATCAGCGACTACAAATAAGGTCAAAGAAGGAAATCACATCTAAAGAATCAAAGTACAATAATGATTACTCATCAAGTAGAGAATATTAATAAAGAAATAAAAAACCAAACAGAAACTCTGGAATTAAAAAAAAACATTATAACTGAAATGAAACATCCACTTTAGAAGGGCTCAACCACAGATTTGGGCTGCAATAACAGTAAACTTGACGATAGATCAATAGAGATTATATACTCTGAAAAACAAGTGGAAAAAAGAAAATCAAGAAAAATGAACCTTAGAGACCTATTAAAACATCGTCTACCAAATTAAATATAATTAAAGTCCCAAAGAGAAAAGAGGGAGAAAAAGAAATATAAAAAATACCTGAAGAAATAATAGATGGAAACTCCCCAAATTTAACAAAAAATATTATCTACACATTCAAGAAGTTCAGGAAACGCCAGGTAGAATAAACTCAAATAGAACTACATCTAAAGACATCATAGTCAAATTGATGAACATCAAAGAGAAATCTTGAAAATTGTATAGCAAGATAAAAAGGACTTATGTACAAGGGATCTTGAATAAGATTAAATGCTTACTTCACAACAAAAATCAGGGAGGTCAAAAGACAATGGGGTAACAAATTTAAAATAGAAGAAGACTCAATCAAGAATTCTAAATTCAACTAAAGTCTCCTTTAAATATAAAGGAAAAATCAGACACTTCCACATAAACAAAAGTATTTCCTACAAATGAAATGACACTAAATAGTAATTTAAATCCACTTAAAGAAATAAAGAGCACCAGTAAGAGTACTCATGCAAGAGAAGACAAATGTATTTTTTAATTTGCAACTTGTTTCTTCTCCTGTATGTTTTAGAAGACAATTGCATAAAGCAATAATTACAAAACTGTACTGATGGGCTTATAACATAAAAACATGTAAATTGTCTGACAACAGTAGTATAAATAAGGGAGGTGGGAGTAGAGATATATCTGAGCAAAGTTTTTGTATATTATTCCGTTCCGTTCCGTCGCTCAGTCGTGTTCGACTCTTTGTGACCCCGTGGACTGTAGCCTACCAGGCTTCTCCATCCATGGGATTCTCCAGGCAAGAATACTGGAGTGGGTTACCGTTTCCTTCTCCAGGGGATCTTCCCGACCCAGGGATTGAACCCGGGTCTCCCGCATTGGAGGCAGATGCTTTAACCTCTGAGCCATTAAATTACTATTAACCTGAATTATTAAATTACTATTAATGTTTTAAATTAAGATGATGTTTGTAATCCCCAGGGCAACAATTAAGAAGAGAACTAAAAAATTATACAGTAAAAGAAACAAGAGAATTAAAAAGTATATATACTAGATATATATACTAGATAAAATATATCTAGTATATATAAAAGTATATATACTAGAAAATATCTATATAATATAGAAGATAAGAATCAAGGATCAGAGTAACTGAAAGGACAAAAGATTCAGACAACAAATATCAAATGGCAGATGTAAATTCTACCTTAGTAGTAATTAAAGGAAATGTAAATTTTTTTAAACCTCTAGTCAAAAGGCACAGACGGTAAAAAATGGACTAAAAACAATGATTCAGCTACATTCTGTCTATAAGAGGAAAACTGTAGATTCAAAGACATAAATAAATTGCAAGTAAAATGACAGAAAAACAAATCAATGTCATGCAAGCAGTTAAAAAAGAGACAGAGAGAGCCAGAATGGCTATCATAATACTATAAGCCAGAAATTACTGTGAGAAAAAAAGAACATGTTATTAGCAAATTCTATGCCTCAGGAAGACATCCATGACTATAGAAATAAATGAACTGAACAACACAGCTCCAAAATACATGAAGCAAAAACTAAAAAAATTAACTGGAAAACTTACAACAATATTACTTGAGGACTTCAATACCCTACTTTCAATAATGGATAGACACGTAGGCAGAAGATCACAAAGCAACAGAAGACTGAACAACTATGAACAAACTATACCTAACAGACAGCTACAGAACACCCCACCCAACAACAGCATTCTTCTCACATGCACGTGGAAGAATCTCTAGGATAGACAAATGCTAGGTCATTAAAATAAGAAACAAGATTCAATAAACATTTTTAAAATTTGAAATAATAAAAAAGGTATGTCATCTTATCACAATGGAATTAAATCAGAAATCAAGAAGAAAATTAGAGAAATTCACAAATATGAGAAAATCCAAAAGGATACCACTAAATAACTAACGGGTCAAAGAAGAAATCACAAAGAAATTTTAAAATACTTTGAGATAAACAAAACTGAAAATATGACATACCCAAACTTACATTATAGCAAGGGTTAGACAAATATTTATAGCTATTAAGCCTCTGCTAAAAGGAAAAAAAAATTCAAATCAATAATCTAATCTTCCACCTTAAAATATTAGAAAAAGAAAAAAAACTAAATCTAAAAGCAAGGAAAAGAGTGTATAATAAACATTACAGCAGAAATAAAATGAAATAAAGAAAAGAAATAGAGAAAAACCAAAAGGAAAAAATAATTAGACTGACCACGAAAAAAAAAAAAGTAAAAATTACTAAAATCACTGCTGACCTTATGAGAAAAAGAAAAGACATACTTTTTAATACATATCTAAAATCATTGATAAGTCACTTAGATGAAAGACAAATTCCTAGAAACACACAAACAACTGAAATGACTCATTAGGAAACAGAGATCAGATAGACCTATAACAAGCAAAAAAACTGAATTAATAATTTTAAAACTGTCAACAATGAAACACTTGGTTTTCACAAGCAAATTCTGCCAAACATTTAGAAAGAATTAGTACTTCATTAGATATCCCTCAACTATACCCCCCCAAAAAACAGAAGAAAAGGGAATGCTTCCCAACACCAGTGTTACTCTGATATCCGCACCAGCCAACGATCTAAAAGAAAACTGAGGACAAATATCCCTTAGGAGTATAAACACAACAAGTGTGAAAAGTGTTAGTTGCTCAGTTTTGTCTGACTCTTTGTGATCCCATGGACCACCAGGCTCCTGCCTCCATGGGATTTTCCAGGCAAGAATACTGCAGTGGGTTGCCATTTCCTTCTCCAGGGGATCTTCCCAACCCAGAAATTGAACCTGGATCTCCTGCACTGCAGGCAGACTCTTTACCATCTGAACCACCAGGGAAGTACAAAAGTCTTCTATAAATACACAAGTCTTCAACAAAGTACAAGCAAACCAAATCCAGTAATATGTCAAAAGGATTACAAACCATGGCCAAATGGGATTTATCCTGAGAATGCAAAGGTGGTTTAATATCTGAAAACCAAGCAATGTAACACACTATATGAATAGAGTAAAAGAACCAACTGATTATCTTTAAAAATGAAGAAAAAATCATTTAAAAAGCCCAATACCCTTTCATGATGAAAACACCCAATGAACTAGGAATAAAAGGAAAATTTCCTTAATTTGGTAAGGAGTATTTCTGAAAAACCCATAGCTAACACAGCTAAAATCATATTTAATGATGAAATATTGAATGCTTTCACCCTAAAATCAGGAAAAAGAAAAGAATGTTCATTCTCACTACTTCTATTTAACTGTAGGATCTAGCCAGGGCATTTAGATTTGTTTGATGCAAGGCTGCCACAAACCTCCAATTTGTGAAAAATGCAGAATGTGCAAAGCTCAATAAAATAAGGTATGCTTATATATAGAAAATTCTAAACACTCCACTAAAAGCCTGTTAGGATAATGAACTACTTCAACAATGTGGCAGGACACAATATCAATATACAAATATGAGCTCTATTCCTATACTAGCAATGAGCAATCCAAATATGAAACTAAGAAAACAATCCTACTTATAGTGGCAGCCAAAAAAAAAAAAAAAACCCCTACTGGTAAAGTTAACAAAAGAAGTGTGAGACAGTTACTCTAACAACTACAAAACACTGTTGTAAGAAACTAAAGAAGCTGAAAATAAATGGAAAGGCATCCCATGTTCATGGATCAGGAGACTTAAGATGTTAAGATGACAATAATTCCAAAATTCATCTACAGATTCAATACAATTTCTTTCAAAGCCCCAGCTGCCCTTTTTAAGCAGAAATTGACAAACTGATCCTAAAGTTTATATGGAAATGCAAGAAGGGACTCAGGGTAGCCAAAGTAACCTTAAAAAAGAATAAAGTTGGACAATTCAAATGTTTTAATTTCAAAACATACCCAAAAGCTACATTAATCAAAACTGCACAGTAATGGTACAAGGACAGACATACAGATCCACAAAATAGAACCGACAGTCCAGAACTAAACTCAACTGATTATTGACAAGGGTGCCAAGACAATTCAATGAGGAAAAACAATCCTTTAAAAAAATTCTGTTCAGACAGAATTTTACATTTATATAAATGTATTATAAATTAATATTATTAATACATTAATAATTATATAATATATATTTATAAATTATAAATATATATTATATATTTATAATATATTATTTATAAAAATTAATGTTATTTATATAAATAAATATATTATAAATTAATATATACACATTTATATATAAGAAAATGATATTGGACTATGCCTCACACCATATACAAAAATTGACATAAAATGGATCACAGACCTAAGCTTTAACACTCGAAAGAATTTTCATGAGAAAAATCTTATCAACATAATTACCAACTTTAAAGCAGGAAAAAAAAATGATTACTTCAATAGATGCAGGGAAAAAAAATATTCTTAACTTGGTAAAACAGTTTTATCAGAAACAGACCATAAACATCAGACTCATTGGTAAAACTTCAGTAGCATTTTTTAAATAGCAATGGTTCTAAACCTTTATTGCGCATTAAAGTTGACTGGAGAGCTTCAAAACATGCTGATGTTGGGGCAAAACATGCTGATGTTGGGGTCTATTCCTCCAGAGAGTCTGATGTAAATATTCTGGGATTAAATCTGGGCATCAATGTTTCTTTAAAAGTTAGCCAGGTGATTATACAGGTTGACACAATGATATAAGCTGTAACTACTTCTAAACACTGTGATAGAGATTCTGGCTATGTAATTAAGACAAACAGGAAAAATAGTTTTCATTCTTAATAGAAAAAACTAAAAATAACTAAAGATGAACCAAAGTGACTAAGACAATAGAGGACTCAAAATTTCAGATGTTAATTCTCCAGAATTAAACATAAAGGCAATGCATTCCCAATCAAATCACAAAAAGATTTTTCATAAAACCTGACAAGGTGATTAAAAATATCAAATGAGCAAGACAGGCCCAAACAACTCTGGAGGAAAAAAACAGAAAGATGAGACTAATCCTTCCAGATGTTAAAACATCAAGTTTATAGCAATTAGTCCCGTGTGATTCTGATATTAAGGTAATTTAGGCTAAATGTGTCCTTTTATATCAGTGAGGTAAAGAGCAAATTGATAAATGGTGCTTGGAAAACTGCTTACTCACACTGAGAAAAAAAGTCTTAACTCTTCATCACAAAAATATATATAAATGAAGGACCAACGTAGTTGGGACAAAAACCAAAATTTTCACAGTATTAAATAATAAAAATATTTTTATGACTCAGGGATAGGAACTCCTTAAAAAAAAAAAAAGCAGAAAACATACCACAAAGTATATAAGACAAAAAAAAAAAAAGAAACTAGACAATATCCAAATTATAAACCCCGGGGCGAGAGGAGAAGGGGACGACAGAGAATGAGATGGTTGGATGGCATCACCGACTCTGTGGACATGAGTTTGAGTGAACTCCGGGAGTTGGTGACGGACAGGGAGGCCTGGTGTGCTGTGATTCATGGGGTCGCGGAGAGTTGGACACGACTGAGTGACTGAACTGAACTGAAATAAAAGTTTAAACAGACAAGCCACAGACTATAAAAATATATCTACAACACATAAAACAAAGAATTAGTATTAAAAATACATAAACAAAAGCTTGTAAATGGATTAATAATAAGACAATAGAAAAATGGGGTGTTAAGGGGGGATGGGACAATTCCAGAAGAGGAAATAACCTGAATGATGGCCAAAAAACATACAGAAAGATTTTCAACCTCACTACTAGTCCAAAAGATAACAAATAAAGTAAGATATCATTTTTATCAAAATATCAGCAAACTGGTTTTAAACCCATAATAGTAAGTTCTGATATGGGTAAAAGAATCCTAGTACTTACATTTTATGCTGGGGTAAACGTAAATGAGTCGTTTGGAGGGCAAACTGCTAATGTCCATTGAAACTAAATATTATATATCCTGTGTTTCAGCAATTCTATTAATATTCGAGAAACTTTCAATTCAAAGAACTTTCTGTGATGATGGAAACTGTCTATATTTGCTATCCAATATGGTAACCCTATGTGTCTACTGAGCACTTGAAATGTCATTTACTGAATTCTTAATTTTATTACATTTCATTAACCATAATTTAAACTTAGTCACATGTGACTAACAACTACTATATAGGACAGCACAGCTCTGGAGAAACGTTTGCATGTGTTCATAAAGATATGCTTCATATGGAAGTATGACAATCCATAGAAGACTGTTTAAATAAACCACAGTAACCCACACCACGCAGTTTCATGTGTCTGTGAACAAGAGATGGTACACTGATGGACACCAGGTGGAAGGATCTCACAGACAGACTGTATTATAAATTTCATACCCGCATACACTATGATTTTTTAATATCTAAATTTGTATTGTTGTTTTGGTATTTGCTTTATATAAATGTTATCATACCAAACAGATGAGCTACAGAGGTCTTGAAGTAGCCACACCAAACTGATACTGTAACTCTGAGAAACCACAAAAGGGGAAGATTCAGGAAGACATTAACATGAGTCAATTAACATATTGCTCTTGTTATTAAAAATCAATATAGAGTTAGACTTTAAAAATCATCAATTTTCAAAAGTGAATAATTATGACAGAAACCAGAAATGAAGAAACAAAGGGTTCTAACCATCATACCAGAGCCATGAGAATGTCCATGACCTCCATGCTTGAAAACAAATATTCCTACTAGGTTTACCACAAACCCAAGAATTGAAACAAGAAGCAGTCTCTCATGATGTACATCTGGAGGGGCTAATGCTCTCTAGAAAACACAGAATACAAACAAACTGTATTGATATATTTTCTGACTAATCAATTGATAAAAATAAAAAGCAACTTAAAAAATTTTTTTATTTTCAGAATTAAAACCACGCCAAAATTGTCTGCCAAAACAGTTAACAGAAATAAAACCATTCCTCACATATTTCAGAAAAGGTAACAATTATTATTTTTAAGTAAGTACACTTAAAGGCATGAATATTTGGACTAAAACCATCCTTCTTTGGAATCTTAAAATACTGTAATTTTAAGTTGATTAACTTTTAAATTTTTACTTGTTTTAAACACCGAAATATTGAAGATTCATTGGCAAAATCCTCAGATTCTATTTTAAGAACTATTTCCAACAGAACTCACCACCAGGATTGTTGTGTGTTTACTTTTCAGTGTCAAAACATCATTCACAGCTTACAAAGCACTACTATTTGTTTTTCACATATAACTTTCCAATTATTTTATAAGTTCCTCTTATATACACATAATACTTTATGCAACCCAAGACTGGCCTCAGTAAATATCCAATGATAGTGTGAAAAAATAGCTCTATTACATGTACCTTTAGTTAGTAAACATTTTCATTACAGAAATGTAATTTACTGGCTCTAATTATTATCTACTATACCTCAACTCCTTCTGAGAAAATAAAAAAAGCAGTGAAGATCAAAAACAGGCCATTGACAAAGCCAGCCAGAACCTCCGCTCTAACATACCTAGAGAAGAGCAAAGTAAACAACTGAATTAAGTTATTTCTTTAAAAGAAAACCAAATCATAAATTTACATATATTCAGAGGTACTAAACCATACTACGTAGTTATATGTAGCCAACAAAGTCCCAGTGTTTATAGGATAGTATTTTCCTTGTACATGTCACAAAATTGAGAAAATAAATTTAATCACCATGAGTTATGTTTAAAGAAGAATGCCATAAAATACAGAGATATCTACAAGCCGACCAAAAGACCTTTTTAGAGTAAGCAGTTTTAGAGAGACCTTTCAGAGTAATGTAAATCTCAAGCTGCAACTGGAGAAGGAAGAATAGGACCAGATAAGTGGGCAAAGAAGGAAGGATACAAAGATAAAAAGTTGAGAAAGAGAGCTTGAAAAAGGGCTTTTGTAACTTATTAATTCCTCCTTTTCTAAGAACTCCTTATACTTTTTACTTTGTATCTTTCAGCTTTCAGTTCTGAATTATCCCAGAGACAACTTGAGATTTATATTTCTATCACTCTTCTTCTAAAGATGACTAAATTTAAGAAAAAATCTTCAATTACCTAAATTATAGAATCAATTCTAGTTTCACATAATTTTAATTAAACTATTTTAAAAATACCTGTCTTTTGTTCCATGGACTTCTGAAGCTTTCTGCTTCCTACCTGTGTGAAGCATTGGGGAAAGATTTTATTTTTTCATGAGCTATATTTGGCTTAGTTAAAGTTATTAGAAACAACTTTAACTTGGCAGTTTAACATGTTCAGACATTATTCAAAGGGTGTAAACAGCAGTTAATCACTCTGGTCCTTAAACAATGTAATAGGAGCATCAAAAATATGATTTTTTCAAGCTTTCTGTGTTAATTTCTAGATAACACAATTTTTACGGCAAAAATATTTTTAAAGTAAATAGAACAAACTCTTTAAAATATATTCCATACAGTAATGTTGGAGTTTGCCCTGTAAAGCACATTTCAAAGTAGTGTATATATATATATCTATATATCTATACTCAGAAATAAAGCATATATCTACCTTCTAATACATATAAGTGAATTAATATATTATTTATCAAAGCATATACTTTATTATTAAATTCAAAGAATTTACTGCCTGCGTTCCACAATCCACACTTAGGAATTTATCTGTGTCAACAGGGCTACTTCTCCAAAATAAAAACGCACTTTCTTTTAACCCACTCTTCTAATCTCATAGCTAATGCATGATTGAAAGCCTTTTGTCCTTGAGTTCCACTAGATTTCAAGATAAAAGGCAAGATCAGTTTTCAGGTATCTCTTTGTCCCTAATGCTTAGTAGGTGTTCTATAAATTCTGATAAATAGTTGGGCTTAAATGATTTAATTAGGCTTAATGTATTTGCTAAATTTGACTAGCGGATTAAAATGAAAAACTTGTAAAGTCCAGATACACTTGCTTTTACAAATGACTGTGTTTATTTGAATAGCCTGTCTGGGAATTGAAATGTATGATCCATTAATGTACTATTACCTATTTAAGAATGATCACACCTGTATTCCTTAGCCAAAGCAAAAAATATACAAGTATATGTACATATGTATACTAGCACGGACACAGGCATCCACCTATCAGATGTGTATTACTTTCATTCTGGCTTTACTATTTCAAAATTAGGAGTGTGACAAGACACAAAGGTGACATCACACAAAAAATACTGAAGAGCTTTCACTGCCTCCGAGATTCCTCTGTTTTTCTATTGCACTCAGTCTGCTACTGTGCTCATACTGAACTGGAGATTTGGGGATTCTTCACTGGCTCAGCCTATTCAGTGACATTTTGATATACTGGCAAAACAGCAGTATATTTCTACTGCTGCTACTTACTACTATAGCAGTTACTAACAGTTTCAAATGTTACATCAGCTTTTATTCCCTAATTTTTCCCTTCTCAAAAGAAAAAAAGAGCAAAGAAGAAGACAGGATAAACAAATTAAAAGGTGGCAAGAATATTACTCTCATATATTTTAATTAAAGTTGAATTAGTAAAACCTGCTATGGTACTGAAGGTATTCAAAGCCATTTCTAAAAACCATCTTATACCAGGAGATTATGCATTCTAAATAGAAAACAGGATACCCTAAGAATTAAGAATTTTTAGTTACTGTCTATCCAGAAATGTTGCTTAATACATTCTAATTTGATTTTTTATATAAAATATGTATGAATCACTAATTTTCCAACACAAAATTATAATTTCACACACAACCTTTCTTTAGTAATTCAAAATATACTTAAGAATCTTTGATTATATAGTGCCATGGAATAGGTTCTTTTCTGAGTTTTCAAGCTGTTTGGATTTGTAAACAGGATCTCTTGCTCTATACTATAAAAACAATATAATTTGTTTTTTGTCTCATCTCCTGGGTTATACCCCAGATCAGAAAGTTCTGTCACAGAAATTCACATATCTCTCTTTTAGCACTTGTCACACAATGTATGGTTATTACAATATTTTTACAGAACTGTTTCCCCATCAGACTACAAGTTCTTCTAGGCAGAAGTCACACCTTATTCATTTTGATATCATTAGAAGTAACACAGTATTCAAATCATAGTGGATCCTCCATAAACATTTGAAGAGAACAAAAGCTCATGCAAGCAGTATGTGCTCACTCAAGAACAAAAGCAAAGCTAGAAAGAAAGAGGAAGCAGTGGAGGACTACGCGTAGGAGAGATACAAGAGACAGTTGATGTAAGAAGGCAGATGTGAATGGGAGAGGGAGAGAATGAGAGAAACTGCACAAGGAAGGAAGTTCTCAGGGAACCTGTGAAAGAAGGAAAGAGAACCTGAAAAAAAAAGAAAACAACTACAGCTGAAGAGGTTAAGCAGTGGAAAAGAAAGAACGAACCTGAGGGTACAGTGGTATAGTATAGAGGGACAGAGTAGCAGAAAGGAAAAAATAAAAGAAAAGATGGGAGGGAGGGAGGAAGAATGACAGTAGAAGGGAGAAGAAGAGAAAAAACCTGAACACAGACGCAAGTAACTAGAAAGAAACAACAGAAAAGGAGGGAAGGGAATTTAGGAGAAATAAAGAGGAGAGAATGAGTAGGAGGATGGGGACAAGGATGACAGATGGAATGAAAACAGGAAAGATAGTAAAGAAAGGCAAGAATGTGAGCCAGCACTCAAAAAAAAAGCAGGGAAAAGACCTAGGGCAACTGAACAAACAAGCAGGTGAGAGGGGAGCAGGAACAAGAAAGCAGGTGGAAGAGAGACGAAGCGGACGTTAGTTCTGAGTGCTGCCCAAACATAATTACACTGTAAAATATTCTGGACTCAAAAAAAAAAAAAAAGAAAGAAAACAGGCAGAGTAAATCAAATAATGGAAACCCCATTGTTCCCCCCAATCAGAGATGGCATAAAGAAACCTCTGACTCTAAGGTTACTAGGCTCAGAAGTGAGACCAGATGTTCAGAGCAAGTCCCTTCAGCATAAAAACACTTTCCTAATATTTAATTAATTGTCTGAATTCAGAAAAAGTAAGAGAAATATTCTACATAAAGGCAGAGCTGAAGACAATAAGTAAACAAAATATCAACCAAAAATGAAAAATAAACAAGCATGATCATATTCATATTCTGAAACTTTTTCTTTTTCCTCTTCTTCTCTCAAAAAGAAAAGGTTAAGAGCTGGGAAATTCCCCTATCTAGTAACCATCTCACCTGAAATTCTCTGGTAAAATCAAGATGCAAAAGAACTTAGATGCAAAAAAAATTTACTTATTATAGATTCTAATTATATATTGTCCAAAAATGGGCAAAACTAAGCCATCGAGTCAGGAAAGTGGAATGTGAGTGTTAAAGAACTAGAAGGAGACATGAGGGGGTTTCAAGGGTTCAAGTTACATAAGTGTGTTCAACTGAAAAGTGAGCTTGAGATTTATGTATCATTTTCTGTATTTCTTATACTTCAATAAAAATGTTTTTAAAAAGTCTTACCCATAAGAGAAAGCATCATTATCTCTCCATTTTGAAATAACAGATGCTGCCAATCCAGCCAAAATGGCAGTGCTATCGAAAAACATGTGAAAAGAGTCGGAAATCAAACCTAAGCTGGAAAAGAACAAACACATTGGCATATTACAATAATAATCAAATAGCAGTCATCCTCTAAAAATCTAAGATTCAGCCTCTGCTTATCAGGAACTAATCTTATAAAAGGACAACACAAATATGATATATTGAAAAATATCTAAGATAATTTTTAAGTGTCTAAGAAGACACCCACACACTCCCTTACCAAAGGAAGAGACCAGCTGCTATTGAAAGAAAGGTAGGAATATGCCCACCCTCTGGTGACTAGCAAAGGTTGACTGGAAAGAGAAACAGAAAAAATAGCCATTTGTTACTGGGGCCAAGGCTGAAGCCAGCTTGGGCTCAAGACCTTACACTGATATAAAGCAAAGGTCTGCTGTTAGAAAAGGAACAAGACCCTTTCTTCTTTTTTTGATACAACTCTGGCAAGAGGGATGAGAAATGGGGCAGGAACATTAAAAACACTCACTCCTACACTCAGGAGTAAAGGGCCTGCCCAATACTGAGACTGCAAAAGAAGAACCAAACACCCATCCCCCCACTTCTCCAACCAAGTTCAGTTCAGTTCAGTTCAGTTCAGTCGCTCAGTCGTGTCTGACTCTTTGCAACCCCACGAATTGCAGCACGCCAGGCCTCCCTATCCATCACCAACTCTCGGAGTTTACCCAAACTCATGTCCATCGAGTCGGTGATGCCATCCAGCCATCTCAAGCTCTGTCGTGCCCTTCTCCTCCTGCCCCCAATCCCTCCCAGCATCAGGGTCTTTTCCAATGAGTCAACCCTCTGCATGACATGGCCAAAATATTGGAGTTTCAGCTTCAGCATCAGTCTCCAACCAAAGCCTTGCCTAAAGCAAAAGACAATAGCAATCTACCTCTGAGAGCCAAGAAAGAGCACAGAGAGGACTCCTCCCTTATGGCACAGGTATGCATGGCTTGCTGAAACCTCAGAATGGTAACTAGTTATACCAAAACACAATAGCCCAGCTCAACTATTGCCCAAATAGGTTCAAAACCCCCACACTAATGGCCTGACCAAAAAAATAATAAAAAAAAAGATGTGCACACCTCTGGTCATAAATACTACTAACCTCAGTCTCTACTGTTCTTTTAAACATAACATATAGCACTTTATGTATAAGGCAAATTAACAAGATCAAGGGGAAAAAAAAGTAATAAGACCTACTGTCAAAAGCTAAAACAGTCGAAAGAAGCAGAATCTGAAAAGTTCCAGAGATTATATTGTAATAGGAACTATAAAATGTGATTAATATGTTAAAGGATGTGTTACAAAGCTGGGGAAAATTTATGATCAGAGATAGAAACCAGAAAATAGTCAAATGGAAATGACAAAAAAAATTTAAATATCATAATATTGAAGATTAAAAATAATATACACAGACTTCTGAGCAGACAGGACACAGAGAGGAAGAATCAATGAGATCAAAGCACATTATCCAGAGTAAAACACAAAGAAAAGGAATGGAAAAAAGAGAACAGAAAATTCAAAATCTGTCAAAGCATCAGACAGACATGTATTTGGATTCTCAGTTATGGAGAGGGAAGAATAAGGTAGAAAAAGTATTTAAAGAGAAAATGATTAGAGTTTTCCAAAATTAATGGAAAAAACAAACAAACCAACAACAACAACAAAACAATTCCATATCCAAGAAGCTTAATGAGATCCAAGCAAGGCAAAACCCTACATAACTCACAAATTGCTGAATACCAAACAGAAAGAGAAAATTCTGAAAACAATCAAAAAAAAAAACAAAGAAAGGAAAACTGGATACATAAAAGCAAAGCTAAAGATTAATAGCATATTTTGCATCAGAAACTACTCAAGGCAGAATCCAATGAAGTAATATCTTTAAAATATTGAAAAACAAAAAAATGTGTCAACTAAAATTCTATATTGTGTAAAATATCTTTCAAAAATGAAGGCAAAACAGACTTTTTCAGACAACCGAAACTAAGAGAATTCACTGCTAGCAGGTCTGAACTACAATAAAAAGTTATTGAAGTACAAATATGATACCACGTGGAAACTTAGATTTGTATGATAAAGATCATTAAATGTGGGGAAATATTAAATATAATTTTTCTAATTTTTAGTACTTTTAAAAGTAACTTTAAAACAGAAAAGGTAACTTTAAAACAGAAAAAAGGAGGATAAAACAATAAACTAAGGTTGGTTCTTTGAAACTATCAGTAAAATTCACAACCTTTAACTAAAATGACCAAGAATAAAGAGAAAGGGTTCATTATTACCAAAATCAGCAATGAAAGTGACACACTACTACTGACTTTAGGGAAAATAAAGATTATAAGAAGTTACTATGAACAACTAAATATAAGCCAACAAATTAGGTAACTTAGATGGTACTTACAAACTCCTAAACAATCTAGCAAAATTGAGAGTCAAAAAGAAGTCTAAACAGATTTATAGAAAGTAAGCAGATTAAATTAATGCTTTTAAAACTCAACAACAAAAAAAGCCTAGGCCCAGATAGCTTCACTGGTAAATCCTACTAAACATTTAAAGAACAATAAATGTCAATTCCTAGAAGATGAAGGAATACTTCGCAATTTATTGTATAAGTATTACTCTGATCCCCAAATCAGACAAAAGACATCACAGGAAACTAGAGACCAGTAGTTTTTGCAAACACACATACACACAAGAATCTTCAACAAAACACTAGCAAATCAAATTCACCAAAAAAAAAAAAGGAGTACAGACCACAAACCACAACCCCGACAATGCAAGGTTGGTTAACTACATGAAAATCAATCAATATAATACATCATATCAATGGAATGAGAGACAAAAACCACACTATCATCTTAATAGATGTAGGAAAGTATTTGACAAAATCCAACATTTTTATGATGAAAACATTCAACAAACTTGCAGTAGAGGGAACTTCCTGAACTGATAAATAGCATCTATAAAAAACCCACAGCTAACATCAGCATCATTATTATGGCCAAAGATTGAATGTGTGAGTATCTGTTCAGTCATGTTCAACTGTATGTGACCCTTTGGACTGTAACCCGTGAGGCTACTCTATCCATGGGATTTTTCCAGGGGGTGGGTTGCCATTTCCTCCTCCAGGGGATCTTCCTGACCCAGGGATCGAAACCACGTCTCCTGTGTCTCTTGCATTGCAGGCGGACTCTTTACCACTGAGCCACGCGGGAAGCCCCGAAGAGTGAATGCTTTCCTCTCAGCTCAGGTACAAGATAAAAATGTCCCCTCACCACTTCTATTTAACAATGTACTAGAGAGTATAACAAGGCAGGAAATGAAATAAAAAGCACCTAGACTGGAAGGGAAGGAGTACAAACTATCTCTATTTGCAAGTGGCATGATCTTTTATATGCAAAATCTTAAGGACAATTTAAATCTGTTAGAACTAATGAATTTGGCAAGGTTGAAAGCTACAAGATCAATATACAAAAATGAATTATATTTTATGCATTAGTGATGCACAAAATGCAATTTTAACAATTTCCATTTATAATAGCATCAAAAAATACTAAAGAATAAATTCAGCAAAAAAAAAAAAAGTGCAAAAGCTACACTCTGGAAACTATAAATATTGTTTAAAAAAATAAAGACCTAAATAAATGGAAAGATATCCATGTTTACGGATAAGACAATACTGCTAAGATGGTAATACTTCCCCAATTGATCCACAGATTCAACTTATTCTCTAATAAAATCCCAGCTGACCTCTTTGGAGAAACTGACAAGTTGATCTTAAAATTCATATGGAAAAGCAGGAAATCTAGAATAGCCAAAACAATACTGAAAGAAAAGCAAAGTTGGAGAACTCACACTTCCCAATTTCAAAACTTATTATAAAGCTACAGTAATAAAAACAATATGGTACTAGGATAAGAATAAACACACAGATCAATGGAATAGAATTTAGAGTGTCCAACAAATGATGCTGAAACAACTGGACGTCCACATGCAAAAAAAATTATTTTTGACCCTTTCTTCATATTATATACAATAATTAACCTAAAATGGACCAAAGACCTAAACATAAAAGCTAACTAGCAGTCTCACGGAGAAGGCAATGGCAAGCCACTCCAGTACTCTTGCCTGGAAAAATCCCATGGATGGAGGAGCCTGGTGGGCTGCAGTCCGTGGGGTGGCTAAGGGTCGGACACGACTGAGCAACTTCACTTTCACTTTTCACTTTCACACATTGGAGAAGGAAATGGCAACCCACTCCAGTGTTCTTGCCTGGAGAATCCCAGGGATGGGGGAGCCTGGTGGGCTTCTGTCTATGGGGTCACACAGAGTCGGATACAGCTGAAGTGACTTAGCAGCAGCAGCAGCAGCAGTCTAAACCTTTTTGGCACCAGGGACTGGTTTCATGGAAGATAATTTTTCCACAGATGGGAAAGGGGTAGGCATGGTTTAGGTGGTAATGAGAGCAATGGGGGAGAAGATTCAGGCAGTAATGTGAGCGAAGAGGAGCAACAGGGAGCCACTCATCTCCTGCTCTGAGCCTGGTTTCTAACAGCCATGACCCAGAACAAGTCCAGTGGTTGGAGAACTCTGAGCTAAAGCATTCACAACCTCAGGGTAGACAATGGTTTCTTAAATATGACTTCAGAAGCATAAGCAATAAAAGAAAAAAAGAGGAACACAGACTGAACATCACTGAAATTTTAAAACTTTCATGCTTCAAAGGACAGTATCAAGAAAGTGATACAATGTACAAGTGGGAGAAAATATCTGCTAATCATATATCGGACAAAAGGCTTGTATCCAGAATATAGGAAGAATTCTTAAAACTCTTCAAAGACAGAAAATATCCATTTTTTAAAAGTGAATAAAGGATCTGAACAGACATTTCTCCAAAGAAGACATACAAATTGCCATCAGCACTAGAAAAGTTACTCAACATCATTAAACGCAACTCAAAACGATGATAAGTAACAACTTCACATCCACTATGATGACCAGAATAAAAAAGTCCTTGTATACCGACGGCTGATTCATGTGGATGGATGGCAGAAATCAACACAATATTGTAATTATCCTTCAATTAAAAGTAAATAAATTAAGAAAAAAAAGTCCAATAACTACAAATGTTGGTGGAGAAACTGGAATTCTTTCACATTGCTGAAATATTATTTGGCAATAAAAATAAAAGAAATACTGATACATGAAGAACATGGATAACCCTGGAAGCCACTGGGCTAAGTGAAATAAAACATCACAAAGGATAACATGCAAATTATTCCATTTATATGAAATGTTCAGAACAGGCGAATACATAGAGACAGAAGGCAGATTAGTGATCACCTAGAATTGGGACAGATCAGGGGACAAGGGAATTGGAGGGTGATAGCTAGAGCTTTAAAGTTTCCTTCTGGAATAATAGAAGCGTTGCAAAATGGACTGTTGTGATGATTTTACAACTCTATAAATACATTAAAAGCCATTAACTAGTACAACATGAATGGGAGAATTTTAAGGTATTTGAATTGTATCTCAATAAAGCTATTTTTAAAAAAGATATCTGACAATCTAATGCAAGGTCGGCAAGCTATAGGCCACAGGTTAAATCTGGACCACTATCTATTTTTATAAATAAAGTTTTGCTGAAACACAGTTACGCTCATTTGTTTATATATTGTCTATGGCTATTTCTGTGCTATAACAGTAGAATCGAGGAACTGTGACAGAGATTTTATGACCCTTAAAGCCTAAAATATTTACTATTTGCTGTCAAGAGGAAAGGTTTATTTATTAACCTCAGGTATAAAGCAAAAGAACACTATATTGTGGGGTTTACATAAAAGTGAAACATATGACAGTTAAAGCACAAAAGATAGAATGAAATGGAACTGTATTATTATAAAATTCTTATAAGATACATGAAATGACATATTATTTGTGATGTTAAAGATTCATATTATACACGCTTTTAAGAAAGACACTGAAACAGGAGGGAAGGGCAGGAAATTCTTTTGGGTAGAGGATTCTGTACCAACACAAAGCAGATGTTCTGCTAGCAAGAAACTCACTTTCACCCAAGACTATCTTCATATATGTGACAGACTTTCACTGTCATGAAGGGAAGAGTGAAAATATAAAAACAAAAACAATCAAATGAAAAGCACACCCTCAAGGGCCAGGCTCAAAGGGCTGAGCCTGCATAAGACTGAGGCTTTGTCAAGATAATGAATGTCCCTCTGCACTCACCACAAACCTCACACAGAGTAACGATCAATAACCATCTATAGCTTGGCAGGCGAAGGGCACCATGAGCACAAAGAGAGAGCTTCTGTGACACATGCATATAAGAAAACTGGAAGTGAAAGGCCTAACCAACTAATAGGCTGACAGAGGACACACACCGATTCCTAGTAATGAATACTATTACCTCAGTATCTACTGCTCTTTACTCATAACGTCCAGCCTTTGATCAAAAATCTCAAGAAACACAAATACAGGATGAAAAATAACTCGTAAAGAGATAATGCAGTTAACGGAACCAGACAACAATACTGACCCAGATATAGGAGCTATCAGAACTATAAGTAATAAAGGATCTATGGGAAAGGTGGGGGGGAAATGCATGAATCAGTAAGAAATTTCAGCAAAATGGAAGTACAAAAAAAAAAATTTAACAAAAAATAAGGTGTTAGAGATGAAGAATTCTACCAACTGGCTTAACCACAGACTGGACAGAGCTGAGCATCATCAGCGAACTTTAAGCAAGGTCAACAGAAACATTCTGAAAGTAAGCACGTCAGCAGTTCAATCTTTAAACATAAGAAGTATCAGAAGGGTTAAGAGCACTACTTTTGAAGTCAGAGTATCTGAGTTCAAATTCCACCTCTACCATTTACTACTTCTGTGAATGTCAACTTGCTTAACTACTTTGGACCTCAATTTAGCACCATTTAAACAGGTAACAGGTATGGGGGGAAGATGGCAGAGGAATATGACGGGGAGACCACTTTCTTCCCTACAAATTCATCAAAAGAACATTTGAACACTGAGTAAATTCCACAGAACAACTTCTGGATGCCAGCAGAGGACATCAGGCACCCAGAAAAGCAGCTCATTGTTTTTGAAAGGAGGTAGGAAAAAATATAAAAGATAAAAAGAGAGGCAAAAGAGGTAGGGATGGAGATCCATCCCGGGAAGGGAGTCTTAAAAAAGAGAGAAGTTTCCAAACACCAGGAAACACTCTCACTGGGGAGTCTGTGGCGAGCCTTGGAACCACAGAGGGCCACATAACCAGGAGGAAAAATAAATAAATAATTAAAACCCACAGAATATGCGCCCAATGGTAACTCCCAGCAGAGAAGCAGCACAGACGCCCGCATCCGCCACTAGCAAGCAGGGGCTGGGCAGGGAGGCACAGACTGCATTGCTTAAAGTAAAGACCGGGCCTGAATGCCCCGAGGGCAATCTGAGGGACCTAACTTGAGATAGCAGCCCAGACTGTGGGATAGCTATCCAGCAAAAAGGCAAAAAGCCCTAACCTAAGGCACAGCCAGACCTGCTCACAGAACAAAGGACTAGAGCTATGCGAAAAGCCCTAACCTATGACACTGCCTTGACGCACTCCTTTTCCTATTTGGAACCAGTCTGTTGTTCCATGACCGGTTCTAACTGTTGCTTCCTGACCTGCATACAGGTTTCTCAAGAGGCAGGTCAGGTGGTCTGGGATTCCCATCTCTTTCAGAATGTTCCACAGTTTATTGTGATCCACACAGTCAAAGGCTTTGGCATAGTCAATGAAGCAGAAATAGATGTTTTTCTGAAACTCTCTTGCTTTCTCCATGATCCAGCGGATGTTGGCAATTTGATCTCTGGTGCCTCTGCCTTTTCTAAAACCTGCTTGAACATCTGGGAGTTCACGGTTTACATACTGCTGAAGCCTGGCTTGGAGAATTTTGAGCATGACTTTACTAGCGTGTGAGATGAGTGCAATTGTGCGGTAGTTTGAACATTCTTTGGCATTGCCTTTCTTTGGGATTGGAATGAAGACTGACCTCTTCCAGTCCTGTGGCCACCGCTGAGTTTTCCAAATCTGCTGGCATATTGAGTGCAGCACTTTCACAGCATCATCTTTCAAGACTTGAAATAGCTCAACTGGAATTCCATCACCACCACTAGCTTTGTTCGTAGTGATGCTTTCCAAGGCCCACTTGACTTCACATTCCAAGATGTCTGGCTCTAGGTCAGTGATCACATTATCGTGACTATCTTGGTCGTGAAGATCTTTTTTGTACAGTTCTTCTGTGTATTCCTGCCACCTCTTCTTAATATCTTCTGCTTCTGTTAGGTCCATACCATTTCTGTCCTTTATCGAGCCCATCTTTGCATGAAAAGTTCCCTTGGAATCTCTTGGGCTGGAAGAAGCACAAGCTGGAATCAAGATTGCTGGGAGAAATATCAATAACCTCAGATATGCAGATGACACTACCCTTATGGCAGAAAGTGAAGAGGAACTCAAAAGCCTCTTGATGAAAGTGAAAGAGGAGAGTGAAAAGGTTGGCTTGAAGCTCAACATTCAGAAAACAAAGATCATGGCATCTGGTCCCATCACTTCATGGGAAATAGATGGAAAAACAGTGGAAACAGTGTCAGACTTTGTTTTTTTGGGCTCCAAAATCACTGCAGATGCTGATTGCAGCCATGAAATTAAAAGACGCTTGCTCCTTGGAAGGAAAGTTATGACCAACCTTGATAGTATATTAAAAAGCAGAGACATTACTTTGCCGACCAAGGTCCGTCTAGTCAAGGCAATGGTTTTTCCCGTGGTCATGTATGGATGTGAGAGTTGGACTGTGAAGAAAGCTGATCGCCGAAGAATCGATGCTTTTGAACTGTGGTGTTGGAGAAGACTCTTGAGAGTCCCTTATACTGCAAGGAGATCCAACCAGTCCATTCTAAAGGAGATCAATCCTGGATGTTCATTGGAGGGACTGATGCTAAAGCTGAAACTCCAATACTTTGGCCACCTCATGCGACGAGTTGACTCACTGGAAAAGACTCTGATGCTGGGAAAGGTTGGGGGCGGGAGGAGAAGGGGACGACGGAGAATGAGATGGCTGGATGGCATCACCGACTCTGTGGACATGAGTTTGAGTGTACTCCGGGAGTTGGTGATGGACAGGGAGGCCTGGCGTGCTGTGATTCATGGGGTCGCGGAGAGTCGGACACGACTGAGCGACTGAACTGAACTGAACTGATGACACTGCCAGGCCCACTCACAGAACAAAGGACTGAGCAGAGCTAGCCGGCTGCCGACCAGCCCATACCCCTCTGGAAACAGGCAGATGAGGGCAGCCAGAGCCAGGAGGGGGCAATCGTGGCCCCAGAGAAGCATCTGATACCAAACTGCAAGCAGGCTTCATTGCTAACAGAGACTTCTTGGGTTTCTGGACAGTCAACATCCACCCAAGAAGGTGTGCCGGCTGTACACCCAGAAAACCGTGGCAGGGACAGGGAAGCAATCAGTTGCAGCAACCACGCTCGCCAAACACCTGGTCACCTGAGCTGCTCGGACCTGGGAAGGGCACAAAACACAGCCCCAACTGAGTCTGCACCTTTGAGGAGTACCCGAGAACCTGAACCTGAGAGACTTAGACCTGGGAAGTGCATACAACCCAGGGCCGGCCTCAGACAGTCCTGGCAGAGCAACCTAGAGCCTGTGCAGTATAGATTGGGACAGCACACAAGCCGGGAGCGGGGGACAAACCCAGTATGGCCGGGACACTGCGAGCACTCCCCATAGACGCCAGAGATATTTCTCTGCAGCGTTCCTCCCTTCCCAGAACAGGACTGAACAAGTGAGCCTTATAAAGTGTCCACCACCGCCCCCTAATGTCAGGGCTGAAATTAGACACTGAAGAGACCAGCAAACAGAAGAAGCTAAAACAAACAGAGGGAGAGGGAACCGCCTTGGAAGTGACAGGTGCAAAAGATTAAAACCCTGTAGTTAGCATTGACTACATAGGAAGGGACCTATGTAGTCAATGCTAACTACAGGGTTTTAATCTTTTGCACCTGTCACTTCCAAGGCGGTTCCCTCTCCCTCTGTTTGCAGAGTACATCATGAGGAACGCTGGGCTGGAAGAAGCAGAAGCTGGAGTCAAGATTGCTGGGAGAAATATCAATAACCTCAGATATGCAGATGACACTACCCTTATGGCAGAAAGTGAAGAGGAACTCAAAAGACTCTTGATGAAAGTGAAAGAGGAGAGTGAAAAGGTTGGTTTGAAGCTCAACATTCAGAAAACAAAGATCATGGCATCTGGTCCCATCACTTCATGGGAAATAGATGGAAAAACAGTGGAAACAGTGTCAGACTTTATTTTTTTGGGCTCCAAAATCACTGCTGATGCTGATTGCAGCCATGAAATTAAAAGACGCTTGCTCCTTGGAAGGAAAGTTATGACCAACCTTGATAGTATATTAAAAAGCAGAGACATTACTTTGCCAACCAAGGTCCGTCTAGTCAAGGCAATGGTTTTTCCCGTGGTCATCTATGGTTGTGAGAGTTGGACTGTGAAGAAGGCTGATCGCCGAAGAATCGATGCTTTTGAACTGTGGTGTTGGAGAAGACTCTTGAGAGTCCCTTATACTGCAAGGAGATCCAACCAGTCCATTCTAAAGGAGATCAATCCTGGATGTTCATTGGAGGGACTGATGCTAAAGCTGAAACTCCAATACTTTGGCCACCTCATGCGACGAGTTGACTCACTGGAAAAGACTCTGATGCTGGGAAAGGTTGGGGGCGGGAGGAGAAGGGGACGACGGAGAATGAGATGGCTGGATGGCATCACCGACTCTGTGGACATGAGTTTGAGTGTACTCCGGGAGTTGGTGATGGACAGGGAGGCCTGGCGTGCTGTGATTCATGGGGTCGCGGAGAGTCGGACACGACTGAGCGACTGAACTGAACTGAACTGAAGCCGGATCAAGGAACTATCTGAAAATGAACTGACCCCACACTGTCCACAACACCAACAGAGAAAGTCCAAGATATATTTTTACTATTATCATTCTTTAATTTTTAAATTTTAAGTCTTCTATTACTACTTTAATTTGCATTTTTATAACCTACTATTACTTTGCAAAGAAAAAGACCCTATTTTTTAAAGCAAACTTCATATATATATATTTTATAATTTTTGTGACTGTTTTTTTCCCTTTATTATTGTATTTTTGAAAATCCAACCTCTACTCTAGATTTTTAATCTTTGCTTTTTAATATTTGTTATCAATTTTGTCCCTTTAAGAACCCAATCCTCAGTACCCATTTTTACTTGGGAGTGAGATCACTGGCCTGACTGCTCTCTCCTGCTTTTGACTCTCCTTTTTCTCCACCAGGTCGCCTCTATCTCCTCCCTCCCCTTCTCTTCTCTACCCAACTCTGTGAATCTCTGTGTGTGTTCCAGACTGTGGAGAACACTTAGGGAACTGATTACTAGCTGGATCTGTCTCTCTCCTTTTGATTCCCCCTCTTTTCCTCCTGGCCACCTCTGTCTCCCTCCTCCCTCTTCTTTTCTCCATGTAACTCTGTGAATCTCTCTGAGTGTCCCTCACTGTGGAGAAACTTTTCATCTTTAACCTAGATGTTTTATCAACGGTGCTGTATAGATGGAGAAGTCTTGAGGCTACTGTAAGAAGAAGACAGAAAACCAGAGGCAGGAGGCTTAAGTCCAAATCCTGAGAGCACCAGAGAACTCCTGACTCCAGGGAACATTAATCAACAGGAGCTCATCAAACGCCTCCATACCTACACTGAAACCAAGCACCACCCAAGGGCCAACAAGTTCCAGAGCAAGACATACCAAGCAAATTCTCCAGCAACACAGGAACATAGCTCTGAGCTTCAATATACAGGCTGTCCAAAGTCACATCAAACCCACTGACATCTCAAAACTCATTATTGGACACTTCATTGCACTTCAGAGAGAAGAAATCCAGTTCCACCCACCAGAATGCCAACACAAGCTTCCCTAACCAGGAAACCTTGACAAGGCCCCTGTCCAACCCCACCCACAGTGAGGAAACTCCACAATAAAGAGAACTCCACAAACTTCCAGAATATGGAAAGGCCACCCCAAACACAACAATAGAAATAAGATGAAGAGGCAGAGGAATACCCAGCAGGTAAAGGAACAGCATAAATGCCCACCAAGCCAAACAAAAGAGGAAGAGACAGGGAATCTACCTGATAAAGAATTCCGAATAATGATAGTGGAAATGATCCAAAATCTTGAAAAAAATAAAATGGAGTTACAGATAAATAGCCTGGAGACAAGGATTGAGAAGATACAAGAAAGGTTTAACAAGGATCTAGAAGAAATAAAAAAGAGTCAATATATAATGAACAATGCAATAAATGAGATCAAAAACACTCTGGAGGGAACCAAGAGAAGAATAATGGAAGCAGAAGATAGGATAAGTAAGGCAGAAGATAGAATGGTAGAAATAAATGAAACAGAGAGGAAAAAAGAAAAACGAATTAAAAGAAATGAGGACAATCTTAGAGACCTTTGGGACAATGTTAAACACCCCAACATTCGAATCATAGGAGTCCCAGAAGAAGAAGATAAAAAGAAAGACCAGGAGAAAATACTTGAGGAAATAATAGTTGAAATTTTCCCTAAAATGGGGAAGGAAATAATCACCCAAGTCCAAGAAACCCAGGGAGTCCCCAACAGGATAAACCCAAGGCAAAATACCCCAAGGCACATATTAATCAAATTAATCAAACATGAAGAACAAATATTAAAAGCAGCAAGGGAAAAGCAACATATAACACACAAGGAGATCCCCATAAGGATAACAGCTGATCGTTCAATAGAAACTCTTCAGGCCAGGAGGAAATGGCTGGGCATACTTAAAGTGATGAAAGAAAATAACCTACAGCCCAGATTACTGTACCCAAAAGGATCTCACTCAAATATGAAGGAGAAATCAAAAGCTTTACAGACAAGCAAAAGCTGAGAGAATTCAGCATCACCAAACCAGCTCTCCAACAAATGCTAAAAGGATCTTCTCTAGACAGGAAACACAGAAAGGGTGTATAAACTCGAACCCAAAACAATAAAGTAAATGGCAAATGGGATCATACTTAACAATAATCAATTCAGTTCAGTCGCTCAGTCATGTCCGACTCTCTGCGACCCCATGAATCACAGCACGCCAGGCCTCCCTGTCCCTCACCAACTCTCGGAGTTCACTCAAACTCATGTCCACAGAGTCAGTGATGCCATCCAGCCATCTCATTCTCTGTCGTCCCCGTCTCCTCCCACCCCCAACCTTTCCCAGCATCAGAGTCTTTTCCAGTGAGTCAACTCGTCGCATGAGGTGGCCAAAGTATTGCAATTAAATATAAATGGGTTGAATGCCTCAACCAAAACACAAAGACTGGCTGAATGGATACAAAAACAAGACCCCTATATATGTTGTCTACAAGAGACCCACCTCAAAACAAGGGATACATACAGACTGAAAGTGAAGGGCTGGAAAAAGATATTCTACACAAATAGAGACCAAAAGAAAGCAGGAGTAGTCATACTGATATCAGATAAAATAGACTTTAAAACAAAGGCTGTGAAAAGAGACAAAGAAGGACACTACATAACGATCAAAGGATCAATGCAAGAAGAAGATATAACAATTATAAATATATATGCACCCAACATAGGAGCACCACAATATGTAAGACAAATGCTAACAAGTATGAAAGGGGAAATTAACGATAACACAATAATAGTGGGAGACTTTAATACCCCACTTACACCTATGGATAGATCAACTAAACAGAAAATTAACAAGGAAACACAAACTTTAAATGATACAATGAATCAGTTAGACCTAATCGATATCTATAGGACATTTCACCCCCAAACAATGAATTTCACCTTTTTCTCAAGTGCACACGGAACGTTCTGCAGGATAGATCACATCGTGGGCCATAAATCTAGCCTTGGTAAATTTAAAAAAAATTGAAATCATTCCAAGCATCTTTTCTGACCACAATGCAGTAAGATTAGATTTCAGTTACTGATGAAAAACTATTAAAAATGCCAACATATGGAGGCTGAACAACACGCTGCTGAAAAATGAACAAATCATAGAAGAAATCAAAAAAGAAATCAAAATATGCATAGAAACAAATGAAAATGAAAACACAAAAACCCAAAACCTGTGGGACACTGTAAAAGCAGTGCTAAGGGGAAGGTTCATAGCAATACAGGCATACCTCAAGAAACAAGAAAAAAGTCAACTAAATAACCTAACTCTACATCTAAAGAAACTAGAAAAGGAAGAAATGAAGAACCCCAGGGTTAGTAGAAGGAAAGAAATCTTAAAAATTAGGGCAGAAATAAACACAAAAGAAACAAAAGAGACCATAGCAAAAATCAACAAAGCCAAAAGCTGGTTCTTTGACAGGGTAAATAAAATTGACAAACCACTAGCCAGACTCATCAAGAAACAAAGGGAGAAAAATCAAATCAATAAAATTAGAAATGAAAATGGAGAGATCACAACAGACAACACAGAAATACAAAGGATCATAAGAGACTACTATCAGCAACTATATGCCAATAAAATGGACAACTTGGAAGAAATGGACAAATTCATAGAAAAGTACAACTTTCCAAAACTGAACCAGTAAGAAATAGAAAATCTTAAAGACCCATCACAAGCACGGAAATTGAAACTGTAATCAGAAATCTTCCAGCAAACAAAAGCCCAAGTCCAGACGGCTTCACAGCTGAATTATACCAAAAATTTAGAGAAGAGCTAACACCTATCCTACTCAAACTTCCAGAAAATTGCAGAGAAAGGTAAACTTCCAAACTCATTCTATGAGGCCACCATCACCCTAATACCAAAACCTGACAAAGATACCACAGAAAAAGAAAACTACAGGCCAGTATATCACTGATGAACATAGATGCAAAAATCCTTAACAAAACTGAAGCAAACAGAATCCAATAACAACACATTAAAAAGATCATACATCATGACCAAGTGGGCTTTATCCCAGGGATGCAAGGATTCTTCAATATCCGCAAATCAGTCAATGTAATACACCACATTAACAAATTGAAAGATAAAAACCATATGATTATCTCAATAGATGCAGAGAAAGCCTCTGACAAAATTCAACATCCTTTTATGATACAAACCCTCCAGAAAGCAGGCATAGAACGAACATACCTCAACATAATAAAAGCTATATATGACAAACCCACAGCAAACATTATCCTCAATGGTGAAAAATTGAAAACATTTCCCCTAAAGTCAGGAACAAGACAACGGTGCCCACACTATTCAACACAGTTTTGGAAGTTTTGGCCACAGCAATCAGAGCAGAAAAAGAAATAAAAGGAATCCAGATTGGAAAAGAAGAAGTAAAACTCTCATTGTTTGCATATGACATGATCCTCTACATAGAAAACCCTAAAGACTCCACCAGAAAATTACTAGAGCTAATCAATGAATACAGTAAAGTTGCAGGATATAAAATCAACACACAGAAATCCCTTGCATTCCTATACACTAATAATGAGAAAATAGAGAAATTAAGGAAACAATTCCATTCACCATTGCAATGAAAAGAATAAAATACTTAGGAATATATCTACCTAAAGAAACAAAAGACCAATATATAGAAAACTATAAAACACTGGTGAAAGAAACCGAAGAGGACACTAATAGATGGAGAATATACCATGTTATGGCAAGCCACTCCAGTACTCTTGCCTAGAAAATCCCATGGATGGAGGAGCCTGGTAGGCTGTAGTCCGTGGGGTCGCTAAGGGTCGGACACGACTGAGCAACTTCACTTTCACTTTTCACTTTCACACATTGGAGAAGGAAATGGCAGCCCACTCCAGTGTTCTTGCCTGGAGAATCCCAGGGACGGGGGAGCCTGATGGGCTTCCGTCTATGGGGTCACACAGAGTCGGACACGACTGAAGTGACTTAGCAGCAGCAGCAGCATACCATGTTCATGGATCAGAGGAATCAATATAGTGAAAATGCATAAACTATTCAAAGCAATCTATAGATTCAATGCAATCCCTATCAAGCTACCAACGATATTTTTCACAGAGCTAGAACAAATAATTTCACAATTTGTATGGAAATACAAAAAACCTCGAATAGCCAAAGCAATCTTGAGAAAGAAGAATGGAACTGGAGGAATCAACCTGCCGGACTTCAGGCTCTACTACAAAGCCACAGTCATCAAGACAGTATGGTACTGGCATAAAGACAGAAATATAGATCAATGGAACAAAATAGAAAGCCCAGAGACAAATCCACACACCTACGAACACCTTATCTTTGACAAAGGAGGCAAGAATATAAAATGGAGAAAAGACAAACTCTTTTAACAAGTGGTGCTGGGAAAACTGGTCAACCACTTGTAAAAGAATGAAACTAGAACACTCCCTAACACCATACACAAAAACAAACTCAAAATGGATTAAAGATCTAAACATAAGACCAGAAACTCTAAAACTCCTACAGGAGAACATAGTCAAAACACTCTCCGACATAAATCACAACAGGGTCCTCTATGACCCACCTCCCAGAATATTGGAAATAAAAGCAAAAATAAACAAATGGGACCTAATTAAACTTAAAAGCTTCTGCACAACAAAGAAAACTATAAGCAAGGTGAAAAGACAGCCTTCAGAATGGGAGAAAATAATAGCAAATGAAGCAACTGACAAAAAATTAATCTCCAAAATATACAAGCAGCTCATGCAGCTCAATTCCAGAAAAATAAATGACCCAATCAAAAAATGGGCCAAAGAACTAAACAGACATTTCTCCAAAGAAGACAAACAGATGGCTAACAAACACATGAAAAGATGCTCAACATCACTCATTATCAGAGAAATGCAAATCAAAACCACAATGAGGTATCATTTCACGCCAGTCAGAATGGCGGCTATCCAAAAGTCTACAAGCAATAAATGCTGGAGAGGGTGTGGAGAAAAGGGAACCCTCTTACACTGTTGGTGGGAATGCAAACTACTAGAGCCACTATGGAGAACAGGGCGGCAATTCCTTAAAAAACTGGAAATAGAACTGCAATATGACCCAGCAATCGAACTACTGGGCATACACCCGAGGAAACCAGAATTGAAAGAGACACGTGTACCCCAATGTTCATCGCAGCACTGTTTATAATAGCCAGGACATGGAAGCAACCTAGATGTCCATCAGCAGATGAATGGATAAGAAAGCGGTGGTACATATACACAATGGAGTATTACTCAGCCATTAAAAAGAATACATTTGAATCAGTTCTAATCAGGTGGATGAAACTGGAGCCTATTATACAGAGTAAAGTAAGCCAGAAAGAAAAACACCAATACAGTATACTAACGCATATATATGGAATTTAGAAAGATGGTAACAATAACCCTGTATGCAAGACAGCAAAAGAGACACAGATGTATAGAATAGTCTTTTGGACTCTGGGAGAGGGCGAGGGTGGGATGATTTGGGAGAATGGCATTGAAACATGTATATTATCATATGTGAAATGAATCGCCAGTCCAGGTTCGATGCATGATATAGGGTGCTCGGGGCTGGTGCACTGGGATGACCCAGAGGGATGGGATGGGGAGGGAGGTGGGAGGGGGTTCAGGATGGGGAACACGTGTACACCCATGGTGGATTCATGTCGATGTATGGCCAAACCAATACAATATTGTGAAGTAAAAAAATTTTTTTTAAATAAAAACAACAAAAAAAAAACTAAAAGTAAACAGGTAACAGTAAAAAGTGTCATAAGTGTTATAATTAAATTATAGTTATACAACATATCACTGTGCTTGTCACACTAAACCCACATCAATATTCCCATTATTTCTATTATTATTAATAAATTACTTCATTATTAGTAATGACTGAACTGAACTGGAGTAATAATATTAGTATTAATATCTAGTATTCCCAGCATGATCCATAGCTCTTAATATCTGGATATATGTCAGAACTTTCTTCAGTTGTTAACTGCTACAAACTAAAAGTCAAAACCTTCTTCACTGAAGTAGAAAAAGCAGTTTTTAAATTTCCTTGTTATTTAGGATAATTATAAACCTAGAAACTAAAGTAAAGCATATTACTCACCCATATAGAAAAGAACAAAAATTTACAAGTTCCTCAAAAATCATTTTGAAAATGTCTTAAATTTTATCATGAACCTTATATATTTTATTCAAATATACAGAGATGCATAAAATAGTTTTAAGTACTGTCTACTGAAGTGACTTAGCAGCAGCAGCAGCATACTTACCTGAAACCCAACTCAAAGCAGAACAAGAATGAGTGAACAAATAAAAAGGCTGAATGAGAAAATCAATACCTGAAGAGGACAAAGTAAGGTTCTTGCCAATCAAGTACAGATTTATAGTTATTTTAAGATTTTTCCTTGAACAGATCACTGAAAACTACACATTTGACCCTTAACACTAAAAATAATAATTTAAATTTTGAGGTATGAAGACCCATTTGAAGAAAATCTTTGTAATGTGTTACAAAACCAATAAAGATTGTTTATGATTTTTTTTCTATGTTCTGACATGATATAGTAAGCTATTTTTAAAATCTGGTTCAAAAAACTCTCTCTCTAGTCTGATAATACAGTTGACAATGAGAATTTTTACCCACTCTGCCTTGATTTCATGAAATTTTATAACTAAATTCAAAAGTCAATTTCAGTAACAACAGTAGTCTACATATTTAACTTCCCTGGTGGGTCAGACGGTAAAGCATCTGCCCACAATGCAGGAGACCTGGGTTGGATCCCTGGATGGGGAAGATCCTCTGGAGAAGGAAATAGCAACCCACTCCTGGAAAATTCCATGAAAGGAGCCTGGTAGGCTACAGTCCATGGGGTCGCAAAGATTCGGGCATGACTGAGCAACTTTACTTCACTTTATATATTTAACAGATTTATTTTTCCTCTCTGTATATAGTTTTAAATGTTTTTACTTCTTAATTGGAGGGTTTTATTGTATATATGACTTTTATTCTAAATAACTGTAAATCAGTTATAGAAGGCAAGGTATTTATGCTAAATAAATATAAACTTTAAAATTCACTGATTTATTGATCTACATATATAGTTACTGAAATCTTGTTATGGGTTGAACTATATTCTCCCCCAAATTTCTAAGCTGAAGCCTTACATCTCCAGTAACTCAGAATGTGACTTTATTTGGAAATAGGGTCACTGCAGACATAATTTGTAGAGATTAAGTCAGTCAGGTGGGCCCAAATCCAATATGTCTGCTCTCCTTATAAAAAGGGATATCTGAAGACAGACATGTACACAGGGAGACTGCCAAGCAAAGATAAGGCAGAGGTCATGTGACGCTTCGACAAGCCAAGGAACGCAAAAGACTGCCAGCAAAGCAAGGGACCTGGACCTCATCGACCTCAGAAGGAACCAATCCTGATAACACCTTAATCTCTGACTTTTAGGCTCCAGAACTACAAGACAACAACTTTTTGTTGTTTAAGTCACCCAGTCTGTGGTACTTACAGCTACCCTAGAAAATTAATATACATCATCTCTTTTACAACAATTTATTTATATTTGGTGTCAATAGACACCAAAGACTGCCTCAATAGTGGGAAAAAAATGATAAACCTCTTCTGTATACTAGAGGAATCAGATTCCTTTCCAATGATTAAATGTAGCGTGGCAATTTTAATACTCATCAAAATGATATTTTAATTTTATTTAAATTTTTAATAAATTTGTCATTAAAATTGTTTTTTTTCCAACATTTCATAAAATATGATTCTACCTGAAAAAAATACTCCCTCTTTTGAGGTGGCAGAACATGAAGCTCTCTTAAAGCACTGTGATTATGAGAGCGTGAACCCCACACCATGATTTGAAAATTACTTAGTTGCATCTATGTAGGCAAACTCATGTGAAAATAGTCTGCTTCTGTTCTCTACTCACCTATCATATATCAAAACAGTGCTCATGAGGAATGTCAATTTTACTGCTCATCTTCAATCAGCAAATGTTTCTAATTATGAATTATCACCTAAACTACCTGGCACAAAATCCTTAGAAAATAAAGGCAGCATAGGGAATTCTTAAGGCTATATGATTTACACACAAAATGTAACTTGATTTAAAAAAATGGTTGCTAAAAGCAGCGTATTGTTTTGGCTCTGATCGTTAAACACTAAATATTAAAATTCATTTTTAAACTTTTTTTAAATGACCATGTTCTACAGGTATTTTAATAAAGAAAATTTCTAAGGATATAAAAATGGAAACATGATCACTAAAGCAAAATATAACAAATCTGAACAGAACATCTGGCCAAAGAAACTTATGAAAGGGATTTTATCTAAGGTCTACTGAAGGCAATGCCAAAGAATGCTCAAACTACCGCACAATTGCACTCATCTCACATGCTAGTAAAGTCATGCTCAAAATTCTCGAAGCCAGGCTTCAGCAATATGTGAACCGTGAACTCCCAGATGTTCAAGCAGGTTTTAGAAAAGGCAGAGGCACCAGAGATCAAATTGCCAACACCACTGGATCATGGAGAAAGCAAGAGACTTCCAGAAAAACATCTATTTCTGCTTCATTGACTATGCCAAAGCCTTTGACTGTATGGATCACAATAAACTGTGGAACATTCTGAAAGAGATGGGAATACCAGACCACCTGACCTGCCTCTTGAGAAACCTGTATGCAGGTCAGGAAGCAACAGTCAGAACTGGACATGGAACAACAGACTGGTTCCAAATAGGAAAAGGAGTACGTCAAGGCTGTATATTGTCACCTTGCTTATTTAACTTATATGCAGAGTACATCATGAGGAACGCTGGGCTGGAAGAAGCACAAGCTGGAATCAAGATTGCCGGGAGAAATATCAATAACCTCAGATATGCAGATGACACTACCCTTATGGCAGAAAGTGAAGAGGAACTCAAAAGCCTCTTAATGAAAGTGAAAGAGGAGAGTGAAAAGGTTGGCTTGAAGCTCAACATTCAGAAAACAAAGATCATGGCATCTGGTCCCATCACTTCATGGGAAATAGATGGGGAAACAGTGGAAACAGTGTCAGACTATTTTGGGGGGCTCCAAAACCACTGCAGATGCTGACTGCAGCCATGAAATTAAAAGACGCTTACTCCTTGGAAGGAAAGCTATGACCAACCTAGACAGCATATTAAGAAGCAGAGACATTACTTTGCCAACAAAGGTCCGTCTAGTGAAGAATATGGTTTTTCCCGTGGTCATGTATGGATGTGAGAGTTGGACTGTGAAGAAAGCTGAGCGCCGGAGAATTGATGCTTTTGAACTGTGGTGTTGGAGAAGACTTTTGAGAGTCCCTTATACTGCAAGGAGATCCAACCAGTCCATTCTAAAGGAGATCAATCCTGGGTGTTCATTGGAAGGACTGATGCTAAAGCTGAAACTGCAATACTTTGGCCACCTCATGCGACAAGTTGACTCCCTGGAAAAGACTCTGATGCTGGGAAAGGTTGGGGGCGGGAGGAGAAGGTGACGAGAGAGAATGAGATGGCTGGATGGCATCACCAACTCTGTGGACATGAGTTTGAGTGAACTCTGGGAGTTGGTGATGGACAGGGAGGCCTGGCGTGCTGTGATTCATGGGGTCGCGGAGAGTCGGACACAACTGAGCGACTGAACTGAACTGAACTGAAGGAAAAGACAAAGGAAGAAAGAACCGATAAACTGAGACTTAAGAGACATATCAATCAAATACCATAGATCTTGTTTAAATTCTGATTTGTAAAACCAACTTCAAACAGAATTTATGAGACAATATGGGATATATGAACACTCACTCAATGGACATTTGATATTAATAAATTATATATTTTTATAGGTAAAAATAGCACTGAAGTGAAGTGAAAGTCGCTCAATGTGTCCGACTCTTTGTGAACCCATGGACTGTAACCCACCAGGCTCCTCTGTCCATGGAATTTTCCAGGCCATACTGGAGTAGGTAGCAATCCCCTTCTCCAGGGAATCTTCCCAACCCAAGGATTGAATCCAGGTATCCTGCAATGCAGGTGGATTCTTTACCATCTGAGCCACTAGGGAAGTCCAAGAATACTGGAGTGGGTAACCTATCTCTTCTCCAGCGTATCTTCCAACCCAGGAATTGACCTGGGGTCTCCGACATGGCAGGTTGATTCTTTACCAGCTGAGCTACCAGGAAGTCCAAGAATAGCACTGGATTATAGTAAAAACAGGGACTCTTATCTTTTAGACCCAATTGAAGTAGTTATTGATATGTAAGAAATCATACTGTAGCTGGTATCCACATTAAAACAATTCAATGGTGACAGATATAACAGATGAAACAAAATAGGCCACATGTTAATAAACATTAAAGGTAGGTGACAGAGACATGAGGTCCACTGAACTCTCTACTTTTACATACATTTTCCAAAATAAAAAATTTAAAGGTCTATAGGTAACTAAGCTAACAGCAAATTTATAGTGGCTGTTAGAGATTAACTGGAAATCGAACACAGGGAATCATCAACTTGAGTTCCATGAGATGGAAAGGGGGAAACTATTTACTATCAATTAATTAGCAAGAAAATAGAAAATCCTTAGAATTCTGATATTTGTATAAGTTGTTAAACTAATGAGTTATGGTGAAAAACCCACAACTCCACTACATTCCATATAACACCTTCCTGTAAGGTAGAATTCTCAGCAAAATGGAATAGGAATCTGTTTTTATAAAGTTAAAAAAAAAAAAAAGACAGAAAGCAAAAGAAGTCATCACTGTAACCTGGTAACCAATGTCTTTTCAGAAGGGAAAAGCCGATAAAAATTCAAGATATTTAAAATCTTTAATGCCACAGAAAAAATGTTACTAGTGGAAGCATTTTTCTTTACCAAGGAATTACTTTACAAACATATGCTGCGACATATTATACAGAAGTAGGACAGAAACAGTGACTAGTAGGGCCTAAAACATTTCTTGACCAAGTAATTACTTTGCTAATACAAAGACATTAATCTTTAGAGTTAGATGAGTTTCCTCTAAGCCTAAGAGGAAAATGATTGTTAACAGCTTTGGTAGAAAATATCACTGAAAATTAAAAATCCTAACAGTGAGGTAAACATAAAAAAGAAGAGCATTAAAACAAAAAAAAGAAGCAAACTATATTAAGATAATAGGGGGAAAAATCACTGTATAGTACAAAATATTTGGGTAACTGATGCCTCTAAGCTCTTCTACTACTCTGGAAAGTAGAAAACTCCCTGGGCCTTTTATAAACTATTCCACCTGTAGAAGAGGTCCCACTTTCTGAGCCTACATATTTCCTTTCATCATTGGTAAAAAATTCATGACTTTCAGAATATCTGGTTGACTGGAAAAAAGATGACATTTGCAACTAGACACGAACAATGTGATAAAGGTTTAGCCACTGAAATACTGGTGAAGAGTGTTGTGTGCCAGTGTCCAAATAAGTCTCCTTAAGAGACACTGTACATACTTTTTATCTCTTTTTGTCTCCATTCTGGATATTCTGCTGCTAGGGATGGCTGGACGGAGAAGGCAATGGCAAGCCACTCCAGTACTCTTGCCTAGAAAATCCCATGGACGGAGGAGCCTGGTAGGCTGCAGTCCATGGGGTCACTAAGAGTCAGGCACGACTGAATGACTTCACTTTTCACTTTCACACATTGGAGAAGGAAATGGCAACCCACTCCAGTGTTCTTGCCTGGAGAATCCCAGGGATGGGTGAGCCTAGTGGGCTGCCATCTATGGGGTCGCACAGAGTCAGACATGACTGAAGCGACTTAGCAGCAGCAGCAGCAGCAGGGATGGCTGGAACTGTAATAGCCATTTTGGAAATAAAGTTTTATTTTGCTCAGACAATCACTAATTTGGGGTTTTCCTAAAACTGAATAATTTAATCCTAGATGGTACAAAACCACATTGTTATATCTACTATACTACCTCAAGATTACGCAACAATAAATAAGTAAATGAAAATAAAATTCTAGAAAGAAAAGAACCATAGAAGAAAAGATCACATATGGTATTCCTACCATTTTGCTACCAATAATAGAGAAAGAAGGGGCTTAATGTCCTTCCCCGCAACCCTGCCCCAAATGAGGTAGTTAGCAAGGTTAGTATAGGTAGACTAAATCCATATATTCATTATTCCTTTGTTCTTTCATTCAGCAAACATGTATTAAACATATTATGTGCCATGTACTAAGGTGCCTGAATAAGATAGAAAAGATTCCACTTTAATAACATTTACGTTCTAGTGGAAAGGTAAAAAGTACTAGATATTTATTAAGGGAAAATATACAAAGAGCTTAGCTATTCTCCACTGATGATACAGTCTCATCATCAAAAATACAAATCAACTATAATTAAGTTCTTATTTAAAATGAAGGTGCTAAATCAGAACCAAAACTGTTTAACATTCATTCCAATGAGGTCAAATGTTTCTGTGAACCTTTATTCATGAAGAGAAAATGTGTTTTACCTATCTTTGAATTCCATAATGGAAAAAATTCTTGACATCTCATACATCTTGAAACTACTTTTACAGAACACAAAGGAACATAGAAATGACTATGACAAAAATAGAAAACAAGTTTTGGTAAGGAATTTACTCAAGGAACTTAAAATCTAATTGAACCTTCAGGAACAGAGATAATTTAGTCATGTAAAGAAACAGCTAATCAGTCTACAAAGGGGCTCCAAATTTGTAGTGTCTGAATAAGACAAAAAGTCAGATTATGAAAAGGCCCAAGCAACTTCTAAGTCCACAAAGGCTTCAACAGGAACACATTTGTACTCCCAATCAACTGATAAAAATTAGCATTGGGGAAAAAATAAATGATTGTGGACGTGGAGGTTAACACAGTAATGCATACCTGCTAATTAATCTAGGCATGACAGACAGTAGTTCAGAGCTAGATTGCAAAGATATAACACAAGGAAAGGGAGTAAACTGGCGAAGAGGCCTAAAGTCAAAAGAACAAGTCACCTGAAGGCAGAACAAGCCATGCACCATTGATGTTTTCTTTATATCCTGATGAATACTGACTAATTGCTTAGAAAACAATGGTCTTAGTGATTTCCTCAACAGATCTCTACAGATCAAAAGAATTACTGTATACCTAACTTTCCATAGACCGGTGGTTTAGGTACTTCAAACATAATCACTTCAACAAGACATCTCACTTCGTGATTTATGCAATGGAAGGCCACAGTGAAATGTATTGTAATATAACATAACTACAGCAAAACTGTACACAGGCAAACCAAGATAGAGCCCTGACAACAGTCAACACATATGCCACAATATGGCATAATTCAGGAAGAGGAAAATGTAAAACAAATATTGCATATTTATATGTAATAGAACATATTTATTATATTGTAAATGTAATATTACATATTTATAATAAAGTATGATTATTTCAATACAAACTAAGACAATATCATGCTTTTAACATGACAACATATCAAAGAGTATTAATATTACAGGACACATAAATCTGATCCCCAAATGATTACAAACGGTTATTACCTAAATTGAGATTTTATTATGTTTCAATATGCCTTTTACACTTGAGTGATGACTAAACCAATAACTGGCATAATCTGCTGAGTAGTTCTGATAAAAAAGAATTGACATTTGAATTTAAAAGTCTACCTTTTCATATAAAAGTATACATGTCACAAAAACTGGTGGTATCACCTAATGTCATTGTTCAATCTCAATAAAGACCAAAAACAAATTCTCTCTGAAAATGGACCTTAAAGGACAGAGACTTAGTTTATTAAATTAATAGAAAATAAAGCATAGATGGCATAGGTTCTTAAAATTGGGGTCCAAGATCTATTTCAAGGAATCCAAGAAAAAACTGAAATTTTATATAAAATTTTGAAGTATTGGCTATTATAAGACAAGTACGATATTTAAAGAGGAATCAATACACCTAGAAGTGAGATGATCTTTTCCTTAGCTCAACAATTTTACTAGACCTTAAGCATTCAACTGCAAATACCTGCATAAAATTACTGCATTTCCACAGTCAGACCTCGTCCCAAAGCAGTTTAAAACAAAAACAAAAAGAACCAAAGGTGACACCAAAAACCACCAACTCAAGAGATGAAAAGCTTTTAGAAAACTATGTGGCATCTTTTAGCACAGTCAAGACCAGAAGAAAACCTTGAGTTTCAGCATAAAAGTAAAGAGAATGAAACATGTTTCTCCATATATCCCCTTTATAAACCTCTCCCTCGTTTCAAGACCTAGTATCAAATTAAGTATAAGATCTCAGGTATTCCCTCCCACAATTTTAAAGGTCAATTCCTAATACCACTACCCCACAGAACGGCAAGAAAAGGATTTCTCCCAATTTCAAGAAAGTGGGCAAAGCTAAGGTGTGCAAAAACAAAAGACTCTTCATCTGTCAAAATGAGGAGGGGACCTGTCACCCTGGTTTGAAGGAGTAGGGGGTGGGGATGGGGGTGCTTGGCGAAGGAGGCGGGGACCTAAATCTTAACTGCTGCACGTGATGGCCTCGGCTCTTAAGAAACGTAACCGTGCCAGACTGGTGTGGATATGAAAACTGAGCAGCATAGGTGGTGGCAAAGGCAAGACCTGAGCCTCCGGGTGAGGAGCTACGTGGCATTAAGCAAACAGAGGTTCGTCTCCCCCACCCCCTGCTTCCGCCCCAACCCTTTTCCCCTTTGGTTACCAGTTGCTCCAGATGCCGTAGAGTAGTTCAACAAAAGCGAAAGAGAGGTTCAGGCACAGGAAGAAAAACAGGTTCCGAGACGTCTTGTCCGACAGGATAGACCTAGGCATGACACAAGTGGGAAAAGAACGGGGAAAGTCAAAGAAGTGCCAGACCGGGAGGCTGGGTCCCCTTTCAAGACCCTCCCAGTCCACACGCTCCTTTCCTCACACGAACGAGGGTGTCCCAGACGCTGCCCCCCTGGACCTCGGGCCATCTTCAGATCTGGGCCTTCTCCCCTCGTGCCGGACACCCACTTCCCGCAAACACAGTTCCCCGCACCTAAACCAGCCTGAGATCTTGCGGAACAGATTGAACTTGGGTGGTTTGTATTCATCGTCCTTGATGGACAGAGGCAACATCTTCTCTGCCCGGCGAAGGGCCGGGTCTACTCCCCTCTAGCAGTGGCTCCGTGGGAGATGGTAGTGATACAGGTGACGCTTCAGATGGGAATCCCCAGCGCCTGTCCCGGGCCGCGCGCCGCTTCCAGACACAGACTCAGACACACACCCGGGAACCGGGCGACTTCCGGCCCGGGCCGCGCAACGCGTCCTGGGACGGGAAAGGGGGAAGGCGGGGCCGGGGGCGGGACTTGCGCGGTGGGCGGGGCTTACGGCGGGGGCGGAGTTGCGAGTTTTACAGCAGCCAAAGAGAGGTGGTGTGCTGTAGGTGGTCTAAAGGGCTGACTTGGAGTCAAGTCCCGCAACCCGTACTCAGCAAGAAAATCCTGAGGTGGCCACCCACGAGTCGTGCTGACCGGAAGGTTGAGCGCCCGCTCACGTCCACTCCGACTACCTATCACTGCTGTTCCCGGATGCGCTGGCATCCTGCGCCTGCCCTTTCGCCATTGCCCGTATCTATTAGCATCAAATCCCGGTTTGTTAGGTAGCAGTGCTTAAGAATCCAGTCTGCAGGAAGCGCAAATGATGATGGTTTTGCTGGGTGAACTCTATGGGTGCCCAAATCCCAGTAGTCCACCAAGCCCCCGCGCCTCCAAACAGCGCCTGACCTTTCTGTACGTCACGCGGGAGACAAATACCTTCCGAAAGAATGTTAAGTGTATTTAAAAGAGTTCTTTTTGAAAAGAGTGCCTACGAGACCGTGTTGAAATTGAGATTTGGTTAAGGCGTTGACTGATTCCCCGACCAGCTCGATCCGCTGTTAACCCCAAACTCGAGTTCGTACACGTCCCCTTTACTTCCAGGTCATCCCAGAGGCCGGCGCCGCGGCTCTGATTCTCGTGAGAACCCCATTGCCCATTTCAGGGAAGCGCAAGGAAAACTGACTCGCTGGTGGGACACGAGGGTTTGCGGAGCGCGGAGGGGTGAGCCTGCGGACCAGCCCTGGTCCCCACGGTCGCCGGAGCTCCTCTTCGGTGTCTTTACGGGAAATTGTTTGGGTAAGGTCAGGTGGTCCATCACCTGAATGATTAAAAGTTGCTACGTTGAGGGAGAAATGGGGGGAAAGACTGGCTTTTGGAAGTGAGCTAGAAACTACAAAACCGAGCTTCTTGGGAACAGCCTTTTAATCTAACAGGAAGTGGAGCATCACTGAAAGGGAGGGGCGGCCACCGGCTACTGTCCCCGGCTTTAGGCTCTCTCTTTGTGGGCAGCGTTTCATCCAGGTTGTCAATCCAGCGAATGACGCCGGGTGAATGCAAACTGCTGGGTTTGGAGAAAAAGCAAAAAATGAGTAAGTGAGACGCCCCTTGCGTTTTATGATAACCAAGCTGCAAGCAAATAAATCGCCTAGGTCTCACTGCAGTCTTTTCTGCACGAGAGGTAAGGAAATAGCAAAATTCTCTCTGGTTAAAAATTTTTTTACAATGAGAATATATGTTTTGCTCTCTTTCTTGGAACTTTATAACTTTGTGGGGTAGTGATTCTGTTTTTATTTTTGGAAATATAATGTATATATTCTACAATTTAAAAAAAATGCTCGAGTTAATTTAAAATGCTATGTAAAATCAGCTAGATTCCAGAAATTAAGTTCTGGACAGAGTATTTTGTCTTTGCCTTTCTTGGCCTATATTTCATTACTTTAATTTGAACAGAAAAACATAGAAATATTTTCAGTTAGCAGCATTTATTTATATTTTTAGGAAGCTTTTATATTAGCCAGAAACTAAATTTTGCTCAACTGCACTGCTGGGGAAAGGTTAAATGGGTACAAATTAGGTTAATATTTAAATATTATAAATATTTCGACTGCAGTTGAATTTTTCCTCCAAAGCTGCTTTATTTCAATATGATGTAACTGGGGACAGGGGTTGGGGGGGAGGGTGGTTCAGATGTGTATATGGAAATAACTAAATTTCAGCAACTCATTTCCAGTATTCTCTTAACTCATCAAGGTCAGCTGCAATTTGACCCTGTGTTTTTGTATTCTGCCTTTGAAAATAAATTCTTTATATTGCTACAGATGAGAAATTGTTCAGTTGGTTTATGGAGAAGTCTCCGACACCGTTTTTCAAATAGTTTTGAAATAAGTTGGAGAAACTGAAATTTAATTTTCGTTACATTGGTTCTGGAACTCCTAAATTCCTACACTGCTTACTCTCAAAAACGTAAGATAGCTATTCCTGCAAAGAACTTCTTTCAAAAAATGGCAGTGCCACTTCACATTCTTTGATGGCATAATTACCAACTTCAGTTGTAAATATTTTCTTAGAAATATAATGGTTTATATAAATTTCCAATTTACAAATATAAATTGGACACTAAATCAGGAGAAGTTCTCTGAGTGGAAAATGACATCTGGCTTGTTTTGTCATCTTGAAATGATGTTTGTTAACCAATGTATGTTGTCATATCAAAGTTATAGTTACTTTCTTTAATTCATTCAACTATCATTTAATGTGTCTACTATGTGCTAGGCTCTGTGCTAAGCAGAGAATTAAAGTTCCTAGAGGAATTTTACGGGAAGAGGAAGCAGATGTGAGGACAGGGCAGATCAGTCCAGGATTTTAGAACTATGTGATGCTAAGATGTGCACAAGGGGTGCTTTTGGTATAGAGAGGTGGAGCAAGTGTTACCTGATGAGTCTAGATACAGGCTAAGCCACTCGTTTGTCCCTTCAGTAACTGTATCATGAAAGAATATGAGTTTGAAAAATCAAAAGTGATTCTTCAGCTCTATTCAGGTGGTCATTATAGATGCAGTATCTTGCAAGTCTCTAATCAGCTCTGAATTCCTTCATATATTATGAGTTTATAAGATTTATAAAATAGGTAGATATATTCATGAACATTTTAAAACTAATGAATGAATTTCTGCCCTGAACTTTTATGTAGTTGTTTAGATCATTGACTAATTGTATTAAGTTAACTGTGTGGACTATATGAGGGAAAAGCTCTAACATCTTAGACATGTAATTGAGGACTGTGAGAAATGAAGGCCGAGAGGAGTAAGGGGCATAAGGTCATCTCCAGCCAAAGTTCTGGCTCTCTTTGGGCAATAGGAAGGAATAGGAAGGATGCCATCTGTCATTCCTCAGTAATGTAATTAATCTTGACCTTAACCTGCAACTCTATTTTAAACCCTGTATTTTTCTTTTAGTACTTCAAATTGAATGCCATATGAACCTTAAGTGAAAAAAGAGTTTTGATGATAGATAAAACTACAGACACTTTAAAGTCTGGAAATTGAATACAAGTGCAAGTTGCTGCATCTGGAGGCCTTTCTGCATGGCATATGTGTTCTGGTTTCAAATGAGTAAACATTAGATCATCAGGATAATATGGGTTTACTGTTTCTGGATACTTAAGGGAAAGATAAAAACAAAAATATAGCAATGTTAGCATGAACCTCAGGAAGATGTCATCTACCTAGTGGCCTACATGTAATTTTTAGAACACAGTATAGAAATTTTTAAGTTCTAAAAATAATTCAAAGTCTATGGACCATGGCATTAAAGCATTTTTTAAATTCTGCCTGATTGACAAAAACATCACAGGAAATTCTTTGATTTCCCTTAATAGTGCCAAGAGAGCCTGTTCCTATCAATTACTGAAGCCATAAGGAAAATTTTTTCAAAAATTAAAACTTTACCATAATGAGGTAAGTACCAGTATTTTCTTTCTACTTTTTAAAAATTGTGGTAAAATACACAAATCTGCCATCTTAACCATTTTTAAGTGTGTAGCTCAGTAGTATTAAGTGTATGGACTATGTTGAAAAGTCAATCTCAAGAACTTTTTCATCCTGCAAAACTGAAACTCTATAACCATTAAACAGCTCTCCGTTTCTCTGTTCCCTGGGTCCCTGGCAGCCACCATTCTACTTTTCTGTTCCTTTGAATTTGACTCTTCTAGATTCCTCACGTAAGTGAATCATAGAGCATTTGTTCTTTTGTACTGGCTTATTTCACTGAGCATGATGTCCTCAAGGTTCATCCATGCTGTAACATGTGTCAGAATTTCCTTCATTTTAAAGGCTGAATAATATTTCATTGTATGTCTATACCACATTTGTTTATCCATTCATCTGTCAATGGACATTTGGGTTGCTTCCACCTTTTGGCCCTTGTGAATAATGCTGCTGTGAACATAGGTGAAGTACCAGTATTTTTATCTGAGAAAAAATGTTTCCTATAGAGGTACTTTTGTTTCCTTGGAAATAAAGAGTTTTTACTTGAGCCAGGATCTGTTAGAAAATACTGCATTGCCTGTTTTAGATCTTATCCATTGAAATAGTATTCCAGACTATAACATAAAGTCAATAAAAAGTTTATTCCTGTAAACTAGAACAGAGCTGAAAACAGAGACTACCCTGAAAGCACTGAAAATACAAGGTGGGTCACATGGGAGGTGGGAGTTTGTTCAGACCCTCTACTCTTTCTGTGGCTCAGGAAACATTTAATATTCTCAGGCTCAGCTATCCCATTTACAAAATGGGGTGGATGTATTTTAATTGCTGTGTCTCTAAAGATTTGAGATGTTAGGTAACACACAGAGGAAAGAGGTCTGACAACTTTTGTTACTACTGGTAAGCTCTGTGAGGGCAGGAATTGGAGGTCTTACTCATTATCAACCCTAGTGTCTGACAGTGTGCAGGGCTGGGTAAGCACCTAGGAATGTTTGTTTGTGGACTACCAGGGATATTCTGACCTTTCTCTAACAAAGTTAGGAAGCTAACATGAATTCGGATTGCATTGATTTTAGATCTGATATCTAAAGCTATTTAGAAATTATAATTCATACATATAAAATCTGTTTCTCTTCAAGAAACAATTTTGGAATGTGAGTTTGTTGCTGAAAACCAGTATTGAGTAAAAAGTAAGAGGATTCTGTAGAACATTCCAAGGATCTGTTGCCCAGCAATCTTGCCTCCCCTCCACTTTCCTGTGACTAAAACAGAGAGAAGTTCAAATGAAAAGCTTCAATATTCTGGAATGGTAAAAATAATGTATTTGCAGATAGACTTGGTTTCTTTTTGACCCATTTCTTGAACTAATTTTGCATGACACTGTACTGAGCTAAAAATGCTTTTCTATTTCTAGGCTTTCTTCTTAGGATGGATTGACTCCTTGGATCCTTATAAGTAGTGGATGTTCCTCTTAGGAATAAGGCCATTCCTTCTCCTGCTTTGATATATGTCCATAAGTTTGATCATCTTCAAACATCATCATCATAATTATCATCATAATAGCTACAGTTAGTTAGCAATTCCAAGAGGAAGATGCAAGACTGGAAGAAACTTTCATCTAGCATAATTGAAACCTGTGCACTTTGAGGGTAGAGAGGACCTCTTTGCCTCAGTAACAAATGGCTGGATTGACAGAGGCAGTGTTTTAAGAAGACTTTCTACATAATATTTATATGTTATTTCCTCTTTAATCAATGATGAGAAAGCAAATCTAGTTAATTGAGTAGCTACCTGAAGAAGTATTGAGAAGCTATTTGATGATTTGTACAGGATGCCTTCAGTTTAGTCGCTCAGTTGTGTCTGACTCTTTGCGACCCCATGAATCACAGCACACCAGGCCTCCCTGTCCATCACCAACTCCCAGAGTTCACTCAATCTCACGTCCATCGAGTCGGTGATGCCATCTAGCCATCTCATTCTCTGTCGTCCCCATCTCCTCCCACCCCCAATCCCTCCTAGCATCAAACTGTTTTCCAGTGAGTCAACTCGTCCCATAAGGTGGCCAAAGTATTGGAGTTTCAGCTTTAGCATCAGTCCTTCCAATGAACACCCAGGATTGATCTCCTTAGGAGGGGACAAAAATGCCAGGACTGACAAGCAGCCTATGCTACTGATAACAGGGCGAGACTGGGGAGGAAAGTGGAGACACGGATACTTGGTGTCTGCTATCTATGTTTTATGGGCTTCCCAGGTGGCTCAGTGGTAAAGAATCCTCCTGCAGTGTAGGAGACCCAGTCTCAATCGCTGGGTCAGGAAGATCCCCTGTAGGAGGAAATGGCAACCCACTCCAGTATTCTTGACATGGAAATCCCAATACAGTCCATGGGATTGCAAAGAATCAGACACTGCCTAGCAAATGAGCACACATGTGCGCACACACACACACACACACACACACACACACACAGACACTTTTTTTAGAGTTCATTTGAACCTGATATACCTGTAAGGGAATGACTCACTCAACCTGGCTGCCAGGAGGAGGACTTGCTTTTTAATGTGATCAATACAGAAATTCTTTCTTACAGCTTGCAGTGAGAAATGACCTGTGGCAGCAACTTCTGTTTTTTAAAATGTGATATTGTAGTAAATGCATCTATTTGCCAATATGTTTTAACAATTCTGTTCCAGAACTGTAGGCTCAAAAGGGCAGGAAAGGTCAATCTTAAGCCTTCTAAATGACAGAACTTAGATTGGCTATCAGTGATCCTATATATGTTGTAGTCAGTTATACTGTTGATAAAAAAAGATGAATCATTTTAACCCTAAGAGCCAGTTCATGACACAGTAGATCCAGATTGTAGGCATCTAAATGATTCATTCAGATCACTGTACAGTTGGTTGTAAACACAGCGAAACCACAACATAAATTTGTGATACTATGTGGATCCTTTTATTATTTATTACTTTAAGTCTATTCATATTCCTGCCTTTCTTATTCCTAAATAGATAATATCATTAACACAAAATAACTTATTTTGATTATTTAGACTGGTGAAAAAAGTAATGAGAGTTAAGACTCCCTGATGGGAGTTAAGGACTTCTCTGGTGGTCCAGTGATTAAAACTTCATCTTCCAGTGCAGGGGACACAGGTTCGATCCCTGGTCAGGGAGCTAAGATCCCACATGCCTCATGGCCAAAAACCCAAAACATAAACCAGAAGCAATATTTTAACAAATTCAATAAAGACTTTAAAAAATATGGCTTATATATTAAGAAAGGTGTTTCTTAAAAAGAAGAAGAATCATAAAAAAAAAAATAGATGGGTTCCTTAGAAGGAAAACTGAGGGAAAATCATTTAGGAAGGAGAGGATATCATTGGTTGAAAATGAGAAAGCTGAATGGCATTTATAAAATACAATGAAAAGAATGAATTTTCTGAATAGGGGGAAATAAAAGGTAAAAGCTCTTCTTAGAATACTGTCTAGCACCTGGAAAAGACTCATAAAGAACAGTAACCTTTCATGTACTATTATTGGCATTCTGGATTTTGCAATGAAATAAATTCTAGTGTGTGCTGCTTAAAACTAATGGAAGAGGCTTACTCTGAGCAATAATGAACTGACTTATGTGGTTTTCTGACTTAGTTTTCTGTTTCTGCCAATTGTCCTGAAGTCTCTAGGGTTTTTTCAGTTTCTAAACAAAAATTAAACTTTCATTTCTCAACTAGCCATGACTTTATTATCTCTTTGTTTAAGTCATGTATGGTGCCAGATTAAGGATACAGCTTCTGGTTATTGTTACCAGAATTTACAAGGATAATATTATCTGATAAGTAATGGTTTTCTCCCAAGGCAATTCAGCTTATTCTCCAGTAACTTCCATAGAAATAGGGATGTTCAAAAGTATTTTAATGCAGAATATCTTTGAAAAAATCAGAGTTCTGGGACATCTTCCATAAAGTAGTTTTGGCCACAGAACTTAAAGTAGAAAGGTGACTTGTGTGGCCTGAGCTTTAGACTACATGTCATGCCCTGGTGCCCAGATGGGTGATAACCCAGGTCTTTCATAGAGGGAATGGTTTCTTAAGTCTTAACTCGATCTTAATTTGCATCTGAGTTTTTTTTTTTTAATTTCAGGCATTTCTTATTCATTATGAAGTTTGTGGTTGTTATTTAGTCATTGTGTCTGACTTTTTGCTACCCCATGGATTACAGACTACCAGGTTCCTCTGTCCATGGGAATTCTCAGACAGGAACACTGGAGTGGGTTGCCATTTCCTTCTCCAGGGGATCTTCCCAACCCAGGGACCGAACCCGCATCTCCTGCTTTAGCAGGTGGATTCTTTACCACCGAGCCACCAGGGAAGCCCCATTGTGAAGTTTAAGACTGTTTACATATAGATTCCCTCGCTTTTTTCAACCACAGAGAATTGTGAACCTTGCTCAAAGAATGGCCAGGCACTGTTCTGGATTGCAGAGCCTGACAGAAAGGGCTCTCAATACAGTCAGAGTCAGAAAGGAGGCTCAGTCAATAGTTGCAATACCTGGAAACAAAGTCCAGTAGCACTGCTTTCCCCGTCCCCAGGATCACTGAGGATGGAGAGCGGTGAGAGAAACACTCACAGGGGAGGGGATGTTTGAAAGAGTCTTGCCCATAGAAGGGCAGGGTGTAGGAGTCTGGTGGGTGGGGAGAATGGGTTTTGTAGTGGAAAAGAGTGTGTACAACATGTGGAGTCATGGTCACCCTGCTGGCTCTAGGTACCGTCAGAGGAAGGTCCTTTGGAATTGGGTGCCACATGTGCCTTTGCCTCAGTTGGAACAATGTATGTCACCTGCATGCTGTAAACCTGGCCAGAAACTGCTCATCAGGTGTGCGCTGATATCTTCTGATTCTTCTTTCATGTTCACAAAAGGGAACCCCAGGCTCTAAATTAGCCTCTGTGCTCCACCTTGGAATGTTTTTATCTCGTGGCAGTGAAGGGCCCCTTTCTGAGCATCTATATGCTATAATCATCAGGTTTTTTTTGGCAAGTGCGTATTTTGGAGGATGAGCCAGAGGAGAAAGCAATCTGTACAATATGAGGCAAGTCTCATAGTGAAATGGCAGAATAGTTACTATTCTTCCACCATCTGTGGCATTAAAATGAAAATGACAGCTTCTCAGTGTATGACGTGACGCTGCTCATTGCTTTTCTATCTTGTGAGTCAGAGGATATAGCTAATCTTCATTCATGCCATGCTCTGGCTAAACTAGTCTTTGTTCATGCTATGCTCTGGCTATTTGTTTTCAGCTTTTGTCTAGACAATTGTTGCTTTTTAATCCCAAGGAACTAGCCTGGAGTAAAGAATTCATCATTCAGTAGTGTTCTTCCTGAGGAACTCTGGTAGAAGGTGTAGTAAATAACTGAATAGCAGGGCTTTGAAAATTCAGATTGCCTCATTCATTTAAAGACAACAGTAGAGTTTTTGTAACTGTTGCTTCATTGTATTATTTACTTTCCTACTCTGTCTTATGTCCACATTTAAGAACATTTCTTAAAATTTCAAATAATGGTTTTCTAAAAGCTACCTCACTTTTCAAATATTTAAAAATTCTAATATAATGACCCAGTCATTCCACTCCCAGGTACATGCCCAAAAGAAATGAAAACATATGTTCACAAAAAAGCATGTACATGATTATTTGTAACAGCAATATTCATAATAGCAAAATGTGGAAGCAACCCAAATGTCCAGCAACTGTTAACACAAACAAAATGTGGTAGGTATATCTGTACAATAGAATGTTATTTGGCAATAAAAAAGGAATTAAGTATGGATATATACTATGGCATGGGTGAACCTTGAAAACATTTAGACTAAGTGAAAAAAAGCCAGACACATAGGCAATATGTGTATGATCTCTTTTTAGGACATGTCCAGAATAGGCAAACTATGGAGATAGAAAGTGGATCAGTGTTTGCTTGGTGCTGGAGTAGAGAATGAGGGGAAATGGGGGTGAGGAGCGACTGCTAATGAGTAGGTCTTGGGTTTCTTTTTAGAGTGTTAAAAATGTTACAAAATTAGATTTGGTTGCATAATTCTATGTAGATACTAAAAGCTACTGAACTATGTACTTATTTGGGTGAAGCTTATGGTATGTGAAGTAAATGTTAATAAAGTTGTAAAAAATATCAACATACCAATATTAATGTTTATGTTATCATACAGGTACCTTAGTGACAGTCTCATAGGCTAATTTATGACGCATCCTTGCAGAATTTACCACAACACGGTGGAAAGAGTCATGGACTATGCCATCAGGAATCTCGATCTTTTTTGTAATGAAGCAGGGTTTCAGAAAATACAGACAGATATCATTTTAAATTTTATTTATTTATTATTTTTGGCTGCCCTGTCTTCATTGCTGTGCAGGGGCTTTCTCTAGTTGCAGTGAGTGGGGGTTGCTCTCTAGCTGTGGTGCACAGGCTTCTCATTGCCATCCCTTCTCTGGTTGTGGAGCACGGGCTCTAGGGCACTCGAGTTTCAGTAGTTGTGGCTCCTGGGCTCTACAGCACAGGCTCAGTAGTTGTGGTGAATGGGCTTAGTTGCTCCCTGGCATGTGGGATCTTCCCAGACCAGGGATTGAACCCATGTCACCTGCATTGGTAGGCAGATTCTTAACCACTGGACCAGCAGGAAGGTTTACAGATATACTTTTAAATTAAATCATTTTAATTCTTGATTCTTTCTAAGATGAAGTTTATCCAGGTGTATTCTTTCTCATATTCCCCATTCAAAACTCAGAGCTGTGAATTAGATGATACATTCTTCTCTAGACAATGAACAGAAGAAAGCTATACACTGAAATCCAAATAGCTATATGAAGTCATCACTCTCCAATCTGTTCTAAGGCTGTTTCCACTGCATCTACAATAAAGTCCCAGACTTCAGCTGTTCGTAAAGTACAGAGATGCCACTTGCACTGCAATCTATATAGTTCTTACTTTTCTATACAGACTACACATTTTGCATAACTTTATCGGTCTGTATAATTGCATGAAATATTTACATTGTCTTTCCAAAGATATAAATTATTCATAACTCTCAAAACATTTTTGATACAAGGAAAATAGGGGATTAGAAGATCTGACAGAGGAAATTTCTATGATGGATATGGAGGAAAACTCCCACTTAAAGGTATATTATTGGTAAAAGTGAAACAGTCGTTCATGAATTCTCTCTGACAATGTCTACTTATAGTAGGCTATAGAGATGAATCTTCATTACTCTTTCTCTACTAAACGCAGGTAGTTAGCAAAATCTGCTTTATAGACTAGAGACACTGCTATATAAATTCTAGAATATGTTATTCCTACTCTGCTGTAGAAAATGAACATTAAGATCTCAATCAGGGTATACTTTAATGTAGTTGTCAGATGAATCTTAACTCTGAGTGCTTATAACCAGCCATTTTTATGCAGAACTTAAAATATGAGACTTGCTTTTTATGAGACTTGCTTTTGATTCAGTGTTAGAAGGATTATCAAGGTCTTTGAATCAAGACTATTAATTTATAATGGTTTCTGTTTGGTTTATCACATTAACAGTATGTTTTGTTTTTGGGAGAGATTATATACAATGAAGACATTTGTACTCTCAAACCTTAAATTGGCCATCCTTGAAAAATAATCATAGTAAAGCTGAGGTTACCTAAAAAATAATCCATTTTATTCATTTTTTAGAGTGAGCCCAAGATGAAAGGGGAAACACAAAATTGCTTTTCTTAACAGAACAGGCTGCAGACAAAGTCCAGGAGAGAATATCCTTGAAAGCTCTCTGAAAGGATTACTACAAGGGAACATTGCTTTTCAAATCTGGACTTTTGAAAAGTGAGAGTCGCTGAGTGACATTGACCATTCCTTTGTCCTTATGAATAAGTTCTTCTTTTGCTTGCACATCGCTCAGTGCACTAGCACAGTATGGGGTATAGTCTCCTTCCATCTTTGGAATTCTCCAGTACCCACTCTTGTGAACTTTAAAAGATGTTAAAGGCAAGGTCTGTATGACCTCTGTATGTCCTTGTTGACCTGTATAGAGAAAAGCTATTTCTACAGTGACACTGCACACCTCACAACATGAAACAAGATCAGGGGAACTGTTGCCAAGTTTCCTCAATGAAAAACAGAAGAGTAGTTGCACATCATTTGAATAGTGAAGTGAGATTTCATTTGGAATCTAATGTCTCCAGAATGATGGCCCAGCTACAAGTGCCCAATTGAAACCACAAGGTGTCCTTCTGATGTATTCTCTTCATTACCACTATCCTAAATTAACTTTGAGTTTATTTACTTTATCTGTCTTTCCCTCCTATTTCCTCTGCTATGAACAGCAGAGACATCGTCTATCTTATTCATTGCTGTATGCACAGAACCTAAAATAGTGCTCAGTAATTATTTAATTTATTGAGTAAATAAGCAAATACTATGGCACGCAAAGCACAGAGTACAGGATCTAATAAGTAATAAACCATTATAATTGTTTGCTGCTGCTGCTCCTACCACTGTTATCTGATTCATATATTAGGATTCTGCATATGATTTCATTTGAAAACAAATTTGCTGCCAAAAGTTAAGTTTAAATTTAGTATACTGAAATGTTTATATGTGTGTGTATGTATATCTATATATATATATTAGAATAAGTTGTACACCTTAAATATATATAATTTTATGTGTCAATGATATCTCAATAAAGCCATTTAAATAATTAGTATACTACTAAGAGAAATATTGGAGAAGGAAATGGCAACCCACTCCAGTGTTCTTGCCTGGAGAATCCCAGGGACAGGGGAGCCTGGTGGGCTGCTGTCTTTGGGGTCGCACAGAGTCGGACACGACTGAAGCGACTTTGCAGCAAGAGAAATATATACTAAATTATTTAAATAGTTACTAAGAAAAATATAGGGCTTCCCAGGTGGCTCACTGGTAAAGAATCCGCCGCCAATGTAGATGTGGGTTCGATCCCTGGGTTGGGAAGATCCCCTGGAGAAGGAAATGGCAATCCATTCCACTCCAGTATTCTTGCCTGGGAAATCCCATGGACAGAGGAACCTGGTGGACTACAGTTCATGTAATCACAAAAGAGTCAGATACGACTGAGTGACTAAACAACAACAAAAGAGAAATATAATCCAATTTGAAAATAATAATCTCATTTCCAAATTTTTAGTAGCAAAATGAGGGCAAATTTTAAAATATGCTGCTTAATTCTTCCTGTATATAGATGTTCTTTTGTCTGCAACTGCAAAGCAGTCAGAGAAGGGAAGGTTTATTCACTGTGCTTTTTGTCTTAGGCCAAATCAAAAAGGCAGGAGGAACTGAACTTGAATAACTAAAAGGTGATTAACCTTTCTCTCCTTAAAAAAGCAGAGGCAAAACCATGGTAACTAGTAAGAATGCTAAGATTCTGCATTTTACTTCCATTTCTACCCCAGGTGTTGCCACATCTGCAAGCTCCCAGGAAGAGTGATGGGAATTCGCGTGCTCCGTCTCTCTTTGGTGGTCATCCTTGTGTTACTGCTGGTAGCTGGGGCTTTAACCACTTTACTCCCTAATATCAAAGAAGACAAGATGCTCACTTTGCGTAGGGAAATAAAATCTCAGGGCAAGCCCACGCAGGATTCCTTTACTCTCATAATGCAGACGTACAACAGAACAGATCTCTTATTGAGACTTTTAAATCATTATCAGGCAGTTCCATATCTGCACAAAGTGATTGTGGTATGGAACAATGTTGGGGAGAAGGGACCAGAGGAGTTATGGAACTCCCTAGGGCCTCACCCTGTCCCGGTGAACTTCAAAGCACAGACCACAAACAGGATGAGAAATCGACTCCAGGTCTTTCCCGAACTGGAAACCAAAGGTGAGTTGCAGCTGGGTTTTTAGTCTGACAGGGCTGCAGTTAACCAGAACTGGGGACTCATGTGTGGCTTTGGGGCCTCCTACTTACCTTAATTGTCTGGAGAAAATAGGGAAATTTAATCATGAGAAAGCATTTTGAAAAACTTAAGAGGCAGTTTCCCAGTTGTCAAGAAGCCGTCTCCTGGGGAGAAATCACATATATCTTACAACAGTGATAAAGAAGTTAATTAATATTGTAAAAGAAGACATGCTATGATTACATCTTATTGCATCACAGGAGTTAGTAAAATGCTGTTTAACTTATGCTTGATGTGTTTTGCCACCTTCTTTTCCTCCCACTCATAGCAGTTACATGAGCTTGTAATTTGCTTAAAAGAACCTTGGCTTTATTTATTTATAGGTTCATTAGTTTCTAGGATAATGGATGATAACTACATGATAATCTCCCCCTTTGGAAATTATAAAATCAATTATAGTCCAAGCAAAAACTTTTTCTGCTAGATAAATCTTTAAGAATACATTTTTTATTTACTAATTTCATTCAGAAAATAGTTCATCTGAATGATGTATAAAGACACCACTGTGTCTTACAACTTCTGTCTTCACTTCCAAACTGTTTGATTTAAATTTTTTTTCTTTCATTTCAGCGGTGTTAATGGTAGATGATGACTTGCTAATTAGCGCCCAGGACCTTGTTTTCGCTTTTTCTGTGTGGCAGGTAATGTTGCTACATGCTTTATGAAATCATCAGTATAAAGTCTGATCTAGTGTTTAACCAGAGCAACATGGTTTAATGTGGGGGTTACTCCTGACTAGTGTAGACAATAAAAAGGAGATTACTTTGTCATAAAGTAATCAGATTTCCTGAGCTCAGTTAAGCTAACTGACAGTTATGGTACCTTTTATCTATACTTGATTTATATTTGGTATATTGGGGAGAAGAGCTAGAATTGCCTTCCAAAGAGCAATGAGGAAATGATCTGGTATAGGACAGAGCAAAGACTAAAATCCCGAGACACTTTCCACAAGGCCACAGACCTGTATCTCAAATGAGAAGTGTATTTCTGTATTAATGCTGCATAGAGCTTCCTCTGAAAGAAATAATTAATTATATCCACAAAATTTAATTCTGAGACCATTGTTTAAAAATTAATAATAATACTACATACATGCACCATTGTGGTGGCAGATTTTTCCCCCCTTAAATCCCAGCTGGTATAAATAGGCATTAATTGCCTGGTATTCTATAAAAATACCTTTTTCCTGTTGATTATTTGTTCATAGTAGCCAACTTTTTACAAGTTTCACTACAAGTACCTAAAAAGCAGAATTGCATACAAATACTCTGAAGCCTGTCCAGTAATTAAACACTGTGCTACCCAATAAATTGTCTAATTTGCACTGTAGTAACTCTCCTTGATTAGCAGCTTGAGATGTGACAACATTAGGTATTAATGGTAAGCGGTCACAGTACTCTACAGATACCAGCATTTTCAAAACTTCAGTTTTCAGCTTCCTGCCTAGCGTACTGGTCAACACATTTTTTCCATATCAGCAACTTTTCCAGCCCCATAAATAAAAGCTTCCCAGGCAAAAATTTCTAATGTAATACTCCAGCTGTGAGATTTCTATTTCAGGTGAAAAAATCAATTTTCTGAAAATGTCAGGTTTGGGGAAATATGAGTACTACAGTTAATTAGAACAATCCAAGTAAACCATGATTAAAGATGGATAAATATGATTTTAAGCTTCATCCATAAAACTGTCAAGAACAGTTTCAATCCATTGCCCAAGATAATCTGACTCCTCAAGTTCGGTCCCATTGGTGCCCTATGGAGTATAGAGATTTGGGGCATAGGGACAAACAGGATCAGAACAGACACACGTCTGTGCCTTTGCACTTAACCGTGACCTCCATTTGCAGTGCTTTTCCTTTTCCTGCTCTAGCCATCTGTGAAATCTCTGTCATCCTCCTAGATTATGTAAGTGGTACCTCGTCTCTGAGGCTTCCCGGCGTTTATCTCCCCAAGCCCCTGATGTTCCCCTTTACCTCCCAACAACACACTTGTCCCTCTGTCCTCAGTGCTGTCCTCAGAATTATTCAGCAGCATTTACAGCTTTCTCAACAGTGTGGTAATTTCTAGTTCACGTATCTGTATCATACTGTCCCTAGACTATGCATTCTTTGACATGGGATTAAATACAGACTGATTCGTGTGTGTTTGTGTGTCCCCAGTTTAGTGTCTGTTGGTAAATGAGTGAAACTCAAGGTATTTATGAGATTGAACTAAACTTTTTTCAGTTCATATTTCTTTTCCATGACTCACTGCTTTTCTTTGTTCGCTGATTTCTGTTTTATTTTTAGTCATTCTCATCCTACTATTATTGCTTTAATACCATCCTGTCTTCATAGTTCCAGAGACATCTCTTCATATATATGTATATATATGACTTCCCCCATGGCTAAGCCGCAAAGAATCCACCTGCAGTATAGAAGACGCAGAAGACACTGATGTGGTCCCTGGGTCAGGAAGATCCCCTGGAGGAGGCAATAGCAAGCCACTCCAGTATTCTTCTGGGAAAATCCCATGGGTAAAAGAGCCAGCCGGCTATGGTCCATGGGGTCGCAAAGAGTCAGACACAACTGAAGCGACTATACACATATATATATGTATAGGTGTGTGTATATATATACACAACCATACATATTGACCTTTGAACAACACAAGCTTGAAGCATACAGGTCCACTTATACTCAGATATTTTCAATAAATAAATACCATATTACTATATGGTATGTGGTTGGTTGAATCTGTAGATACAGAACCATGGATATTGAAGGCTGACTATAAAGTTATACATGAATTTTCCATTATACTGTCAGTTGGCACCCTTAAACCCTGCATTGTTTAAGGGCCAACTGTATATATGTGTGTGTGTGTATGTATATTTTTTTAAGAATAAAGAAAAGGGATAAAAATAAAACATTGTTTAAAACCAACAGTGACTTTCAAAAACATTGAAATCAACATGGAAAAGCAGTAAAATGATACATGTACATCCATAATTTTATTTACTCCTAAGAGATTAAAAGTTTTTCAAAATAATCACATATCTTCTTAATCTCCTATAATAAACATTGTTCATATAGTCAACTTCTTTTACAGTAAACTCTGAAAAACCAGACTCTTTGGTGACTAGAATTTATTAATATCAGATAATGTGTAAATTGGGAGACTATTTGAGAGGTCAGAAATGTTTTTAAAAGATTTGGGTTATGATGGAATTTGAACTTTAAGCTTATTAGGACATAGATTTATGAAGTTGCCTGGAGTTAAAGGAAATTGAGATGTAGAAGCCAGGAATAAAATAACACTGATAAATCAGTTTAATTCTTTCTGTAGCAAATCATTGCCTTTTTTATGATGTTAGCTCTAAAGAAATGCCACATTGAATTATTAGTATTATTTTTTATCTTTTCAGCAATTTCCTGATCAAATTGTAGGATTTGTTCCCAGAAAGCATGTGTCTACTTCCTCTGGTATCTACAGCTATGGAGGTTTTGAACTGCAGACACCAGGGTTTGGAAATGGTGATCATTACTCCCTGGTCCTGATTGGAGCATCGTTCTTCCACAGCAAATACCTGGAACTCTTTCAGAGGCAGCCTGCAGCTGTCCATGCTTTGTTAGATGAGACGCAGAACTGTGATGACATTGCCATGAATTTTATCATCGCCAAGCACACTGGGAAGACTTCAGGGGTATTTGTGAAACCTGTAAACATAGCCAATTTAGAAAAAGAAACTACCGGTGGCTATTCTGGAATGTGGCATCGAGCTGAGCACTTTCTGCAGAGGTCTTATTGTATAAATAAGCTTGTTAACATCTATGACAGCATGCCGTTAAAATACTCCAACATTATGATTTCTCAGTTTGGTTTTCCATATGCCAATCACAAAAGTAAAATGTGAGAGTGAAACAGTCAAAAACAAACCTCAGAACTGCTTGTTATTTGAGTAGCTTCTTTGTGCTCTGGTTGGTCTTTTTATTTATTTATTTTTAAGCAACATCACAAACTTTTTTTCTACTCCAGAAGTCTCTGCAAAGGGGAAGAATGCATGGGGCTTCTAGGATGTACAATTTACATGTGCTTCAAAACCCAAGAAGCTGATATTATCCAGATAGGTCTCGTGATAAGTCTTCATTCATGGATATAATTCCTTGGTCAACAATTTTATTGTTTACATACCAAGACTGTTTGACAATTTTTTAGAATTGAAGTATAGTTGATTTACAGTGTCGTGATAATGCTCTATAATTTTGTTTTTTGACTCCTGGCACTTGCCATAAGGACCTTTAGCAAGCTGTTTCCAGGATCAAAATCTCCAGAGAGATATTTCTCAGCTTTATCATTCAAGGATGATTATTTTCATCTGAAGCCTGAAATGCCTCTTTCTCAAAAGACTGTGGTGTAGGGAAAAGCCATGTGAGGCGAGAATAGTCTCAGTCTCATATAAAAACAAGCGGAGATTTTGTGACAATCAGGATTTCTCTTCTGGTTCTTCCAACCAGCCCTTTCTAGAACTAGCTCGTCCCCAGCACGGTTTTGACGCCACCATCAGTGCTTTCTGTGGTCAAGTCTGTTGTGACTGGTTGCGTTAATTTTAGTAGCTGAATGATGTCTAGTTGTTTGCTTAACTTTTGTGAACATTTACTGCATGGATCACAAAAAAGTGTAGCCTGTATTTCCTATATGCAACTTCTATGCAGCAAGGAGTAACTGGATTCAGGTCCTGCATTTTGGCACTGAATCTGACTTTGAGATTGTACATTAATTTTTAGATTTTATATAAAAGATGTATTGTTTAAGAAATATGTGTAACATAACTCTTCTGACAGAGTGATTCAGTAAGACCAGGCAGAAATTAAAACCCTTACTATCAGATGATCTTTATTGTTATAAAAGCGTAAGTTATCTCATGGATACTAAAATGTGTGTGTTACACACAAAGTCAGTCTCTTGGATTCTGAATTCCCCCTCCGAGCCCCTGCTGCCAAAGGATTCAGAGATCATGATGAAATTTGAATTACATAGATGTAGAAAAAAATAAAAGACCTGAGTCATAGCAGAGAAATTCCACAGGGAGCCTGCATCAGTTCATTGTTAAGTTGCCCACTCTCTGTTACATGAATTAGTGTCTGTTCCACACTGTCTGTGTTTGGTCCTTAATTCACTAAAGGAATGCTTAATTAAGCCTCTTTCCACCACATTCTCCTCTTCCTATTCCCTCTCCTTCGCCCATATTCCATAATGGTCTCAAAATGGCACAGCTATGAAAATAATCATGGTTAATGTTCCAACGATGAAATCTCTTGTGCAGTTACCTCAGTGTATATTGTTCCTTTACATGGGCATGTGTATGTGTCAATGCCATCTGAGAAAACCAGTAGAACTTGAAGCCTCATTAAAAATCTATAGTGTTAATTATCTGCTTTGTCAAACCTTGGTAGTGATTTTTTTTTTTTTTTGCCTCTTGAGATTGACAGATAAATAAAATAAACTTTTACCATCCAGATGTTTTTGTTAATTAAGCAGACAAATGCTTTTGTTGTCCGTATTCACACAAATTCCAAATATTCTCATACTGCTTAGAGTAAGGTAGGGATATCTGCTACACTTCCCATGAGAAAATTTTCCAGTGGAAAAATATTCTCAGATTTTTTCATCTTCTTTTCTTAAACGTCTATTCTTCAGCATCACTTAATTTGCTCATATATTTTCAGACGTTGTAGAGCAAATATGAAGGCAAAGTGAAGTTCAATCTGTATTACTAAGACTCTTGCATTGATTGGCACTAAACTTCTACACAGGTGGCACTAATGGTAAAGAATCCGCCTGCCGATGCAGGAGACATAAGAGACACAGATTCTATTCCTGTGTCGGGAAGATCCCCTGGAGGAGGGCATGGCAACCCACTCCAGTATTCTTGCCTGGAGAATCTCATGGACAGAGGAGCCTGGCAGGCTACAGTCCACGGGATCACAAGACTCAGACTTAGCAACTAAACCACCAAGACATGACAGGCAGAGAAACTACATGCTTTGGCAACCAAAAAACTAACTGAGTATTCTTGCCTGGAGAATCTCATGGACAGAGGAGCCTGGCAGGCTACAGTCCACGGGATCACAAAGAGTCAGACATGACTGAAGCAACTTAGCGCGCATGTACAATTTTCCCTTCATGCGTCTTATTCTTACTCCAGATGATCTGGAGCAAAGATGATGCTCAGGCTTAAAACTACATAAGAAAAGCAAAATAGTTTAGAGGTTAAGTGTGCCAGTAGAGTACTTGGGCTCAAATCCTTCCTGTATCTCATACTTGCTTAACCTCTTGGAGCTTCAGTTTCCTCATCTGCAAAAGTGAGAATAATATCTACATAGGGATTTGTTTTAAGGAATAAAGGAGATAGCCTGTATAAATATAAACACGAGACTTGCCCATTTAAAAATGGTCAATAAAGGAAAGGTGTTGCAATGTGTATGGACAATGAGTGTATGCTTAATCATGTCTGACTTTTGGGACCTCGTGGACTATAGCCTGCCAGGCTTCTCTGTCCGTGGGTTTATCCCGGCAGAAATACCGGAGCAGGTTGCTATTTTCTCCTTCAGGGAATCTTCCCGACCCAGGGATTGAACTTGCATCTCCTGCATTACAGGTGGATTCTTTACCACTGAGCCACCAGGGAAGCCCATCATTGACGATAAGGGCAGTTAATTCTATGTTATCAGAAAGGCCCCTAAATCCCCCAGGTGAGATATTCGGGAAATTGCTTCTACATAACAGTGTTCTACATAACCATGGCGGTTTTCATCTCATTTTCTTTATTTCAAATGCCCCTCTTCTTATTAAGACAGTACATACTCATTCTAAGCAATTTTGGCATATGCAAAATGGTATAAAAAAGACATTAAGAGCCTACCACGTTAAAAATCACTAAACATTTTTGTGTCTATTCTTTCTGACTTTTCTAGGCATACGTTTTAATAGCATGGTTTGGTATTTCATTGGATGGATAAACCATGGTTTATATAATCAATCATATTGCTATTCTATTAGATAATATCTTATTATTCTAACAACATTTGGGCAAGCATCCTTACCTTGAACAAATATCTTTGAGCATACCTATAATGATTTCTTTAAAATCAAGTCTAAAAGTCCAATGCCTGGTTCCATTTAGTAGTTGTATTTTAGGGTTTTTAATACATATATATGCCCCCATAAGCATTCCCATAGCTACAGTATTTCTGCATCCAAGAGCACCTGTTTCTCATCAGACTTCCCAACATTGCATATTATTTAAAATATTCTTAATTTCATTTTCCATGCACAAAATACTCAAATGTTGCAGAATTTGGAAAGACTTTGGCTATGTTAAGAACTCCATGTTGAGAAGGCTGAAAAACAGGCAATCAACTGTCAGATGAAAGGTTCCAGGACAGTATAAACTTTGGGAATCTTCTGAAGTGCTTCCAAAAATTCTTTGCTCCCAGGATGGAGTATAGGCAATGAATTGTTGGCTCTTTGCTGGTCCCAGGAAACAAAAACTTGGAAGCAGAAACAGCAAAAAAAATACACTGGTTCCTCTTAAAAAGACCTGGGGCTTTGACCACAAAGTCAGGAGTGGATGAGTATGTGTCTGCATGTGTGTGTGTGTTGTGTGTGCACGTGCACAAGCACACAGGCCTACACACATACCTACATGCACACGTGTGGTGGCAGTGGGCAGGGTAGGAGGTAGAAGGAGTGGCAAGGAGTGGGGGTGGAGCAGAGGACAATGCTGTCATGGACCAGGAAGAGAGAGGTGCCAAATCCCATTGGTCCCCAGGAGGACATGGATGGTGAGATCTGATCATCCTCTTTCCATGCTATTTCTTCAGCCAGCTTTTGTTTTTCTGCTAGGGTTCCCCCAACTCTCTCCCCTTCCACCTCTTCTCCTTTTATGAAGGTTCTGTCAATATAAAACCCATTTTTTTTCTTTTTAGTTTCTTACTTTTATTATTCTTTTATGCTTTCTTTCTGGGAGAAAAAATAATAAGCCTCCACCTCTGCACATTTCAAGCCTGTACCTTCTTTTTTAAAATTTTTTTTATTGGAGTATAGTTGCTTAACAGTGTTGTATTAATTTCTATTGTACAACAAAGTGAATCAGCTATACATATACATATATTCCCTCTTTTTGGGGATTTCCTTCCCACTGAGGTCTCCACAGAGTATCAAATAGAGTTCCCTGTGCTTTATGGTAGGTTCTCATTAGCCATCCACTTTATATAGGGTAGTGTATATATGTCAATCCCAATCTCCCAATTCATCCCACCTGCCTTCTTTCCTCTTGGTGGCCACACATTAGTTCTCTTTGTCCGTGTCTCTGTTTCTGCTTTGCAAATATGTTCATCTCTACTATTTTTCTAGATTCCACATATATGCATTTATATAAGATATGTGTTTTTCTCTTTCTGACTTCACTCTGCAATATTTAAAAAATATACCTATTGTGGATGAAACACAAAGAACATTTGATTCATCGGAAACATGCACTGAGTCCTGGATCCACTAAATTTCCTCATCTGCTGAATGAGGCTGAAAATACCTGACCTAAAATCTCACCAATGGCTTTTGGTTTCAAAGAGCACAGTGTGTAGGAAGAACTTTATCAAGAAAATGAAAGAATTTTTTAAAAAATCATTACAGATAAAGAGCAGCTCAATTGAGAATGAAAGAAACTTGTTTGGGAATTACTAGGAGTGTCAAAATTATACCTCAGAGCATAAAAAAGCAAAATTAATATGAAAGCATCAAAAACAATTTAAGGAACCAATTTTATTAGCTCTGGTTCAGAATACAGTGTTTAAATGAAGTATTTATTTAAACTAAAGATGACATGAGGCTCTTTCTTATTTCACATGTCAATATTTCTTTTATTTGGAAATATAAAGGATCATATTTTTGACCGGAATGCTTTTAAGTAGTTTAAAAAAATAAATCTGAAGGAAACAGCTTTAATTTACAGCAATGGTTCTTCACTTGGGCTCATTTCCTGCCTAGGGGTCATTAGTAGTGTCTGAAGACACATTTGGTTGTTACAAATGGGAGCTGCCTACTGGGATGTAAGAAGGATGCTACAGCCCTCCCGCCACAAGAATTAGCCATCCCCAAATGTCAGTAGTGTTGAAGTTGAGGAAAATGCATGGCCTCATATTATAGAATATTTGACTGGTGATTTTTATATATGACACTTTTATGACAATGGAAGTTGCATTGCTAACATTTTATATAACAGTGCCTATTAGAACAAAATTAGGGGGGGGAAACATGTTTATATTAGAGAGATCCAGAAAAACATCTACTTCTGCTTTATTGACTATGCCAAAGCCTTTGACTGTGTGGATCACAACAAACTATGGAAAAATCTTAAAGAGATGGGAATACCAAACCACCTGACCTGCCTCTTGAGAAATCTGTATGCAGGTCAGGAAACAACAGTTAGAACTGGACATGGACAGACTGGTTCCAAATAGGGAAAGGAGTATGTCAAGGCTGTATATTGTCGCCCTGCTTATTTAACTTATATGCAGAGTACATCATGAGAAATGCTGGGCTGGATGAAGCACCAGCTGGAATCGAGACTGCGGGGAGAAATATCAATAACCTCAAATATGCAGATTACACCACCCTTGATGGACAGGGAGGCCTGGCGTGCTGTGATTCATGGGGTTGCAGAGAGTCGGACACGACTGAGTGACTGAACCGAACTGAACTGAACACCACCCTTATGGCAGAAACCAAAGAAGAACTAAAGAGCCTCTTGAAATTGAAAGAGGAAAGTGAAAAAGTTGGCTTAAAACTCAACATTCAGAAAACTAAGATCATGGCATCTGGTCCCATCACTTCATGGAAAATAGGTGGGGAAGCAATGGAAACAGTGGCAGACTTTATTTTGGGGGGCTCCAAAATCACTGCATATGGTGACTGCAGCCATGAAACTAAAAGATGCTTGCTCCTTGGAAGAGAATTTATGACCAACCCAGACAGCATATTAAAAAGCAGAGACATTACTTTGTCAGCAAAGGTCCCCATAGTCAAAGCTATGGTTTTTCCAGTAGTCATGTATGGATGTGTGAGTTGGACTATAAAGGAAACTGAGAGCCAAAGAATTGATGCTTTTGAACTGTGTTGTTGGAGAAGACTCTTGAGAGTCCCTTGGACTGCAAGGAGATCCAACCAGTCCATTCTAAAGGAAATCAGTCCTGAATTTTCATTGGAAACATTGATACTGAAGCTGAAACTCCAATACTTTGGCTACCTGATGCGAAGAACCAACTTATTGGAAAAGACCCTGATGCTGGGAAAGATTGAAGGCAGGAGGAGAAGGGGATGAGAGAGAAGGGGATGAGAGAGGATGAGATGGTTGGATGGCATCACTGCCTCAAAGGACATGAGTTTGAGTAAGCTCTGGGAGTTGGTGATGGACAGGGAGGCCTAGTGTGCTGCAGTCCATGGGGTCGCAAAGAGTTGGACATGACTGAGCGACTGAACTGAACAGAATTGAAGACATCTGCTGCATAGTTGTATGACCCTGAATCTGATCAAAGATCCAGAAGTTTTCATGATTAAGGTTTATTTTTGATTCTTTTTTTTTATCCACTTGCCTTTTTCTTTTTTCACATATAAGCATCTGAATGCAGAGTTCCAAAGAATAGCAAGGAGAGATAAGAAAGCCTTCCTCAGCGATCAATGCAAAGAAATAGAGGAAAACAACAGAATAGGAAAAAGAGATCTCTTCAAGAAAATTAGAGATACCAAGGGAACATTTCAGGCAAAGATGGGCTCGATAAAGGACAGAAATGGTATGGACCTAACAGAAGCAGAAGATATTAAGAAGAGGTGGCAAGAATACACAGAAGAACTGTACAAAAAAGATCTTCACGATGAAGATAATCACGATGGCGTGATCACTCACCTGGAGCCAGACATCTTGGAATGTGAAGTCAAGTGGGCCTTAGAGAGCATCACTGCAAACAAAGCTAGTGGAGGTGATGGAATTCCAATTGAGCTATTTATCTGGGGCTCAGTTTCCACATCTATGAAAGACATGGATGAATTAAGTGATTAGGAAATTTATTTCCATTTATAAAATTCTGCAACCCTGAATCATGTTGAATTGGTATGCTTTGAAGGAATCATGTTATACTTCCTGAGAAGAAAACAAATCCCCTGAAGTTTAGCTCTGCCGTAGCTTACAACCTTCCCTACACCATAAGCCTATTTTCCTTGGAATTCTTTCTCAAAGCGAAAACTAACTTAATAAACATCACTACTGTTGTACTGCTTTCAGATCAAAAGAAATCATCATGATGACGGGATGAAAAAGAAGTTGATGATGTAGTTGTTCAGTGGTAAACACTGACTGGAAGAATTTATGACTTAAAAGATATTTTACTTCATAACTAAGCATCTATTGCTATGTCCTTTAGGAAGATTCCCTCAAAATTTGCAAGAGGTTGACAAAATACTTGAATAAAATTGAAGTATGAATCAGATATACAGCCGTTAACTTGTTAAACCCAGAATGCAAATACAAGTTTTAAAGACTAAAGTAAACTGATTCCTTTGAAATTAATGAAACATGATTTTAATGAAATTTTCTGTTTTACCAGCAGATGTCAGTGCAACCTAATTAACTGAGTAACTATTTTTTTTTAGCAGATTAAATACCTGCCAGTAAACTGAGTGAAAACAGTCTTAAAATAGCAGTTTAAAAAAACCTACTGTCAATGTGTTTGATTAAGAATATCTTCCTAGGTGGAGCTATAGAGAAAAAACCAATCCTTAAAAAGTTATGAAGTTAAAATGGGCCCTTGCCTAGGTAAATGATGTTACGTAAGTTAAAACACATTGTTATTATCATCATAATTTATGTGACATTAACATTTCTCAGTGACATATAAAAGACATGATCTTAATTAAGTACAAAATGCTAATCTGTAAAGCATAAGAATGTGGATGTGTTAGTCTCTCAGTCGTGTTCAACTCTTTGTGACCCTGTGGACTGTAGCTTGCCAGGTTCCTCTTTCCATGGGATTCTCCAAGCAAGAATACTAGAGTGGGTAGCCATTCCTTTCTCCAGGGATTTTCCCAACTCAGGGGTCAAACTCCAGGTCTCCCACAGTGCAGGCAGACTCTTTACCATCTGAGCTACCAGGAAAGCTCCAAAACATAAGAATAACTATTTTAAAACTCACACGCCACAGACACTAGAGCCATAGGAAACTCATTTGTCTTTGGGTGACATTTTTATAGCTCCTGAAGAAACACATTAATTCCTAATGAAACCTAAAATATATATTGTGTGATACCATCTGTTTTCTAGAATGTAGCTTGTAGAAAAAGTTGTTAATCTAACAGCAGTAACAGCAATGTCTTTGATGAACATGCATTTATGCATCTTTCTAACAGCCTGCAACTTAAATACCTGTATCACTCACCTTTCAGGATTCAATAGCTGTCGTTTAGGGAGGTTAGTTAATCTGTCTATTAAGAAAACTTATGCAGAAAGTCAAAGTGACAGACCTCAGATGATTCCAAGGCTATATTCTTTCCTTTATGCAATTTTCCACTCTTCTAAAAATGCTATTTCATGACACTGTGTAAAAAGAGGCTTCTTGTTGCATTTTTGTCACACATGGAACTCAAGCTATATTTTGTACAAAAGATTTCTACAACAAAGTCGTGTCATTTGGGACACGATTAGAATAAAGCTAAAATAAGAATAAAGTAAAGAAATACATGTAAAACCACTTTTATAAAGCAAAAGTCAGGTTTTTTTTATATATATAAAATAAATGTGCAGTTACCACGTAACCTAGCAATTCCATGCCTGAGTATTTACCCAATAAATATGAAAATATGTATTTACGCAAAGACATGCATAAGATGGTTTATCACAATTTAATCATAATCATTAAAAGCAGAAAACAACTCAAATTTCTATCAGTTAGTTAAAGAATAAATATACTGTGGTTTACCCATGAGACAGAATGCTACTTAGCAACAAATGGGAACCAAAGACTGATACATGCAACAACATGGTAGAATATCAAATCTCTAAGCCAAGTGAAGGAAGACCGAAACAAAACTACATACTATATGATTTCGTGTATATGAAAATGCAAAGACCTTCTGGAAGAGGCAAAACTGTAGAGAAAGAAAACAGATCACTGGCTGCCAGAACCTGGAAGTAGCAAAGAGGTTGACTATAAAAGAGCATGAGGACAATTTGGGGGATGACAAAAGTATTCTAGAGCTTGATGGTGATGGTATTAATGGTACTATGTACACTTATCAAAACTCACAAAACTACAAACTTAAAATTGGTGAATTTTACGTAAATTTTACCACAATAAACCAGACTTTTTTAAAAAAACTAAAAGACATTGGGCACATACAATGTCTTAATAATTTCATAAATAATAAACTTTAAGAGTTGAGTCAAATAACAAGAGACAGAGAAGTTAACAACCTGAACCTTGCCTTGGAATAGTTTGCCTAGTCTGGGAATGAAGGAGAACAGAAATCAGGGTGCTAGTATTAGCCGGCCAACCCACTTGTGTGTGAGCTTAGTCGCTAAGTGGTGTCTGACTCTTCGTGACCCCATAGACTGTAGTCTGCCAGGCTCCTCTGTCCATGAGATTTCCCAGGCAATAATACTGGAGTGGGTTGCCATTTCCTCCTCCAGGGGATCTCCCTGACCCTGGGATCAAACTTACATCTCCTGCTTGGAAGGAGGATTCTTTGCCTCTGAGCCACCTGGAAAGCCCCGAATAGGATAACTTTTCTCCAAATTTCAGTTAACTTAATAAAAGACATTGAATTAAATAAAATTTTAAAATTTTGTCTTGAGCTCAAGACAAAAACAAAACAAAACAAAAAAAAGGACTAGGTTCACCATTCCAAAAAAATCTTCCACTTGCTGATTAAGGATGATTAGAGGAAATCTCGGAGATGGCAATGGCAGCCCACTTCAGTACTCTTGCCTGGAGAATCCCATGGACGGAGGAGCCTGGTAGGCTGCAGTCCATGGGGTCGCTAAGAGTCGGACACTACTGAGCGACTTCACTTTCACTTTTCCCTTTCATGCATTGGAGAAGGAAATGGCAACCCACTCCAGTATTCTTGCCTGGAGAATCTCAGGGATGGGGGAGCCTGGTGGGCTGCCATCTATGGGGTCGCACAGAGTCGGACACGACTGAAGCGACTTAGCAGCAGCAGCAGCAGAGGAAATCTAATATATGAACCCTAAGCAGGGAAGCTTCCCTGGTGGCTCAGACCATAAAGCATCTGCCTGCAGTGTGGGAGACACCGGTTCGATCCCTGGGTTGGGAAGATCCCCTGGAGAAGGAAATGGCGACCCACTCCAGTACTCTTGCCTGGAAAATTCCATGGACTGAAGAGCCTGGTGGGCTAAAGTCCATGGGATCTCAAAGAGTCGGACACAACTGAGCCACTTCACTTTACTTCACTTCAAGCAGGGAAGCAGTGTTAATCAACTTTATTACTCTCCATTCCTTTGGAGAGGGAAATTATATAATTTGGCCAGCAGGTGTCATGCACTCCTCTATGAAAAACTGACAGCTCTTCATATCAAAATGCTTTCTTAATGTTTTCCTGCTACTTTCATTTGTAATGGTTATGAACATTTCCCCCTCTCTCTATATATATACACATATCCTTAAAAGGAAGGAGGATGTTTTAAATATCCAATCTTTTCCTCCTTTTTTCCTCAGCTCTAATCAAGTATGAATAATTAAATGTACATATTAAAACAGAAAAGAAATCACTCTTATTTCATTATGTTTAGTGTTTCAAAGATTTTTGGAAAATGGAGTAAACAGCATCACCAACGTTATTTGCATAATTTTGGCAAACTCGGTCTTTTAATGGCATTCTCTTTACTGTCAATGTTATGTCTTGAGTGAAGCCTTCCTCTGGGATCTCATATACCATAAAATGTTCCATTATCTACATAAAGCAATCGCCATGTTGTCTTGGAACTGTTTATGTAAAAGGTCTATCTCTCTTCTCTTTTGACCACTCCCCCAACTAGGAGTGTACCAGTGCTGCATCTCCAAATATGTAACATAGTTCAGTTCAGTTCAGTTCAGTCGCTCAGTTGTGTCCGACTCTCTGCGACCCCATGAATCACAGCACGCCAGGCCTTCCTGTCCATCACCAACTCCCGGAGTTCATTCAAACTCATGTCCATAGAGTGATGCCATCCAGCCATCTCATTCTCTGTCGTCCCCTTCTCCTCCCACCCCCAACCTTTCCCAGCATCAGAGTCTTTTCCAGTGAGTCAACTCATCGCATGAGGTGGCCAAAGTACTGAAGTACCTTGTACTAAAAAATTTTTTTTGATAATAAGCAAATAAGTGATTAAACCCTTGAATCAATTTTGCCTTTTCCAAGACAGTGGTTTTTCAATAACCAGGTGAAAAGTTAAAGGACCAGTAGTTAGTTGAATCAATAGAAAAGTACATAGAGGCAAATGGCTATCTTCCCTGGAGGAACATTTAGGACAATTGTAGCTTGCTGAAAAAAGGGCAGCAGCATATAGAATCCAAAAACAGGATAATGGAGTAGCAGATGGCTTCTGTGATGGACTAGCAGGAAGGCTTAACTTTTTTTTTAAAAAATTGAAGATGTTTTTATTGCCTCTTTAAAATACCACAATGGAGTCCATAGAACCATCTGGCATCTTGCTGTTTCTGCCGCCGGACCACTCAGATCTTATCAGTCAGCCTGCTGAATTGTTCCTTTTTAAGAAACATAGATGCTATTCAAAATTTTTCTGAAATCCTTGTTTTTAACTGCGGTGGCTTGCTGAATCAAAGCACCTGAATTTGACACAAGTTCAATGACATTTCCTTCAAGAATCAACTCATCTTCCTGGACTTGAGATACTGAACAAGCAACCCCTGGCCTCATCTGAATCCTGCGGATGTATTTTTCACCCCCCAAATTTAATCTCCACAAGAGAACCATTCTCCTGAATAACAAAGTTGATGGGGAAGTGGGCACACACAGATCTCATCTTGTAATGGAAACCCAGTGTAACACCCTTGATCATGTTCTGTACGTGACTACAGATTGTGTGAACAGTTGCCAGTTCCTTTCTGTTTCCCCACCATTTGTCAACCCAGAGCCTCTTCTTTTTCTTTCCAAAGAGACTCAATTCTACATTGATGTGATTGAAGTCCCTCCACAGGGTGCCTCTGGGGCCCTTCACAATAACTGCCCATCCCTTCAAAGTAGCATTGACATTTTTCTGGAACATCGACAGTCTGATTGCTGAAAAAAGTCTTCATTCTCACAGTAGATGTGGCAAAGAGCAGTCTTAACTTTTTAGTACCAAAAATTCTTTGACACCTGGGGAAGACTACAGATCCCTTCTTGGAAAAATGTTTTTAAAGAACATAAAACAAAACACGTAAGATTACAAAGGAAACTAATTACATATAAATACAATTTTCAAAATAGGCTTAAATAATTTATTAATAAGATTTAGCAGTAGGTTTGATAACTACCATAATTTCTTAACATTAGGAGTGTAAATGATATTTTAAGAAATTTGTGACAACTGTAATATGATATGAAAATATATTTTTGACAGTCACAGGCACTGCTAGTCTTTGTAGTTTTTGCCTACATTGATGAAAATGCTAAATTTTAAACTAGTAAAATTAAAGTCATAATTTTTTTTTTCCTTTTTAAATATATAGGCCCCTTTAATTCTATTCATAAACCACCTGAAGGGGTATATGGACCCAAGGTTAAGAACCTCTGGTTAGGGCTTCCCTGGTGGCTCAGTGGTAAAGAATCCACCACCAATGCAGGAGACATGGGTTCAATCCCTGATCTGCATGCTGCAGATCCCACATGCTGCAGAGAAACTAAGCCTGTGCGCCACAACTATTGAGCCTATGCCCTGCCCAGCATAGACAAAATAAAATAAATAAATAAAATTATAGTAAACAAGAATCTCTGGATGAAAGGGAAGTTAGGGTGATGGAAAATAGAGAATTATGAGGGAAGAGGAAGCTAAAGGAGTTTCCTTCTGCAGGTAGTCTTCTCTCTTTTCCTTCAGAAAGCTCACAGTATTCAGTGAGGTTTGTACCCCTGTCCTTCCATAAAGCCATCCTTTCCCGTCATGTCTGGTGTCCAGGCAGGACGCTGACCAGAGTGTATCTCAGTCCTTACTTCATTTGATTTCTCTTTGGCTTTTGTACTGTTGACTACTCTCTTTTTAAAGCTTCTTTTCTCCTTTGGCCTCTTTCTTTCTCTCATATCTTTCTGGTTCCTTTTCAGCCTCCTATCCTACTTCATCTTATGTCTATGGATGGGTCCCTGGAGTTCTAACGACTCTGTATATCTGCTCTCATTCTGCGTTCTTTCTCTGGATAGTCTTGTCAATATAATCTACATCTTTAGCTGAAGGTTCTTTCCTGATCCTAAGTCCCTATGTTCAACTATCCATAACTCTTCTTAAATATACCAGGGATCCCTCAGACTCAATATACCCCCCAATTAAATTTATTCTCTTCCCCTCTCTGCCTCTTTTATGTTCCCCATTTGGGTGAATGACACTGGATTCCAAATCTCCCCAAATTAAAGCTCTTTTGATTTAATCTTCCTTATCCCAAACATAAAAATAACTGCCAATTTTTCCAGAGTATCTATCTTGAAGACTGCTCAAGTTTGTCCCTTTTTTTTTCCATGTTACTATGATTGCCTTAGACATTTTAATAACCAGTAACAATTCATGTTTACACTTGGTACTCTGCCAAGTGTTTTGTGTAAACTGTTTATTTAATCCTCATATCACCCCACCGGATAAAAATGATTATGCCTAAAATTACACCTGAGGAAATAGAAGAAAAGGGAGAGAAGGAATTTCCCAACTTTACAAGGCTTTTAAATGGCAAAGCCAGGATCAGCACGTTGGTCTGTTGGATTCCAGAGCCATTTGCCCAGCTGTTGCTCTCAGGGTCTCCAGGATTGCTCTGGTCAATTTTATTTATTATGGCACCACCTAAGTTCTCTCTCTTAGAGGCAAATCTTATTTGGCTGCCTAGGCTTTTCAGTGTTCCCAAGACCCTCCCCCATGGAGCTCAAATTCCTCAGCTAGGCTCCAAGAACTCACCCTGCTTATGTCTCTAGCCTCTTCTCTCGCAGCCACCTAGCTTCCATTCCACACCCAGATGCTTTTCTTCCCAGGGGCTTTTCTTCCTGAGCCCCACAGTATCAGTTTGCTAAGGTAGTCATAATAAAGTACCACAGACTGGGTAACTTGAACAACGGGAATACATTTTATCACAGTTTCAGAGGCTGAAAGTCAGAGATCATGGTGTCGGCAGGGCTGTTTCTTTTGAAGTCTCTCTCCTTGACTTGCAGGTGGCCGTCTTCTCATTGTGTTCTCACATAATTTTCCCTCTGTGCTTCTGCATCCCTGGTGTCTTTCTGAGTGTCCGTGTTTTCTCTTCTTTCTTAGGAGGACGTCTAGTAAGACTGGATTACTGGCTCTACCTAATGGCCTCATTTTGACTTAATTACCCCTTTAAAGGCCCTAACTCTAAATACAATCACATGAAGAGCTCCAGGGGGTATGGCATTACCAAATAAAATCCTGGGAGGATACTATTCAGTCCACAACACCTGCTCACATAGCTCATTTTGAGTCATCCTTTTCAATTCCTTCTTTCATGGCACCCTCTCTGGGACGTCTTCTCTGGCTGCCTCAGGTCTGAGTTAAATACTTCTGACATTAATTCTGTTACAATCCTTGAACTTCTTGCTGTTATACTATTCTGTATTGCAATTATTTTATTTCTCTGACACCCCCATTGGACCAAGCTCCTCGAAGGCAGGAATTGTGACTCATTTTTCATTTTTCTAGCCAAAGCCCAAAACACAGTACCTGGATTGTATGTGTATTTAATCAGTCAATTAGTTAACAATTTGATAGTTAATATTTTCCAAAAGCTTATTTCAGTCAGGTACTTTTCAAGAAATTAAGGACACAGTGGTGAGCAAGACCAAAGAAAAGTTCCTCCTTTCATAGAATTGACATTTAGCTAGCAGTCAATAAACTGGTAAAAAATAAATGAACAGTATAATTCTGGTACTGAAAAAGAAAATAAAATGGAGTAATTTGGTGGAGAGCAGCTTTTGTTGTTGTTTAGTTGCTAAGTCATGTCCAACTTTTTACAACTCCCGTGGAATGTAGCCACCTCTGCTGACAAAGGTCTGTATAGTCAAAGCTATGGGTTTTCCAGTAGTCATGTATGGATTGTGAGAGTTGGACCATAAAGAAAGCTGAGCACTGAAGAATTTGTGCTTTTGAACTGTAGTGTTGAAGAAAACTCTTAAGAGTCCTTTGGACTGCAAGGAGATCAAACCAGTCCATCCTAAAGGAAATCAGTCCTGAATGTTCATTAGAAGACTGATGCTGAAGCTGAAACTCCAATACTTTGGCCACCTGACGTGAATAACTGACTCACTGGCAAAGACCCTGATGCTGGGAAAGATTGAAGGCAGGAGGAGAAGGGGAAGACAGAGGATGAGATGGTTGGATGGCATCGCTGACTCGATGGACATGAGTTTGAGCAAGCTCTGGGCGTTGGTGATGGACAGGGAAGCCTGGCATGCTGCAGTCCATGGGGTCGCAAAGAGTTGAAAATGACCGAGCGACTGAACTGACCGATTGACTGGACTGTAACTCACCAGGCTTCTCTGTCCAGGGGATTTCCCTGGCAAGAATACTGGAGTGGGTTGCCATTTCCTTCTCCAGGGGATCTTCCTGACCCAGGAGTCAAACTTGCATGTCCTGCACTGTGGGTAGATTCTTTACCTCTGAGCCACCAGGGAAGCCCTAAAAGGTAGTGTTAGAGGATTTCTTTCATCTGGGGTTCAGGGAAAGCTGGGGACGGCATTTGAGACATGGCTTGAATGATGAGATGTAACCATGTATGATCTATAAGAAGAGAGTTTCAAGCAGGAAAGATCACAGGCAAAGACCCTGAGATGGGAATTAACTTGGCAAATTTGAGGGACAGTAAGAAGTCCAGAGTGACTTTAGATCAGTGACTGATGGTGAGAGCAGAAGAAGATGATGTCAGAACCTCAAGCTGATTTCTAAGTACAGAGGAAGCCACTGAACTGTGTTGAACCAGGGCTGGATATGATATGATTTGTGGCCTTAATAATATTCCTCTGGCTGCTGTGTGTGGTGTAGATTTTAGAAGGACGATGGTGGAGCTGGGAGTCTAGTGAAGAGAGTGCTGTCAATAATAGAACAATGGTCTCAGTTGGGAGTGATCTTGTACCCCCAAGCTTCAAAGGGCATTTGGCAATGCTGGAGAGAGTATTGGTTTTCACAGCTGCGGGGCTGGAGTGCTACCGTAGGGTAGTAGGTAAAGGCCAAGGATGCTGCTAAACAGCCTCCAATGCACAGGAGAGCCCCCAAGACAAAGAATTATTTGGTCAAAATGTCAGTAGTGCTGAGACTGAAAAACTCTGACTTAGAGAGAAATGACAGTGGTTTGACCCCAGTGGTAGCAATGGAGGTTGTAAGAAGTTCTTAGACTTCAGATATATTTGGAGGTAACTGGTAAACTATACAGGACTTGTAGACATATCAGATGTGGGCTCTTAGGTTTGGGGCCTGAGAAACGAGGTGAATGTTGTTAATGAGGTGGATGAGGAACACTGGGGGTTAGTCATAAGAGCATAAATGATATATAAAGCCATGAGACTGGGTGAACTCATTCAGGTAGATAATGTAGAGAACCAAAGAGGCCTCGGACAGTCCAGCACTGGAAATCCTCTTAGAGGAAGTGTAGCCAAGGCTGGAGACAAGAATGAGGTCCTCAGAAGGCCAGAAAGGATGGGCTCCAAACTCAGAGAGGGTCACCCAAGGAGCAAGACACTTCTTCCACTAAAAATGGGAGGAAGGTAAAGTTCATGAATGGCTTCTCAGATGTCTCAGTGGTAAAGAATTGCCTGCCAACGCAGGAGGCACAGGAGATGTGAGTTTAATCCTTGGGTCAGGAAGATCCCTTGGAAGAGGAAATGGCAACCCCCTCCAGTATTCTTGCCTGGGAAATCCCATGGACAGTGGAGCCTGGCTGGCTACAGTCCATCGGGTCACAAAGAGTCAGACATGACCTAATGACTAAGCATGCACAAAGTTCATGAATAGGTGTATAGGCAGGTGAGTGGACTTGGTAACAATAAGAAGGGTAGCTTTAATTGCATTTATTGTTTTTATTAGACTGAGCGACTAAGCACGTACATATTGTCTTATATACTAAGGTCTGAGTGTGAGTATCAGTTGACTATGAGTGTCAATGTGTGTATAGCAGGGGGAGATATTTGAGATTTGAGAAGGGAGAATGTTATTTGATAGCAAAATTGGAGAGAGGGAGAATGAAATAACCATGGAAATTAGATAGAATTTTCAGAGTTTTGAGCCATTTGAGCTTTGTAGTCAAAATTTAAAATGAGTCCAGTCAGTATAATTTCTTTTTTTTTATAATTTCTGAATTAATAATTAATTAATAACTTATATTGAATAAATAAAATATCAAAGTAACAATAATATCAACATCTACCATTTCTTGACCATTTGTAATGTAGCATGCTTCAATCTTTACAGAATACCCTTATTTAATACTCTCAAATAACCCCCATGAGATAGGCAACATTATACTGAACTAACTTCTAAGGAAACTAGAGCTCAGAGATATTAAGTGATTTGTTCAAGCCTACAGAGTAAAGAAGAGAATCCAAAACTGGTTCCATCAAACCAGAGCTCATATTCTTCACTAGCATTTTGTATCCTCCTCAGGCTGTTGTTATTGCTGTTGTTAAGTTGTGTGCAACTCTTTGTGACCCCATAGACTGCAGCCCACCAGGCTCCTCTGTTCATGGAATTCTCCAGGTAGGAATACTGGAGTGGGTAGCCATACCCTTCTCCAGGGGATCTTCCCAACCCAGGGATCAAACCCATGTCTCCTGCATTGCAGGCAGATTCTTTATCATCTGAACCACCAGAGAAGCCCTCCTCAGGCTATGCTTAATGACAATCACTGCCCTGAGCAGGACTTTGTCATTTCCCTACCTTTCTAAAGGCCAAAAATGTTAATAACTCCAAGAGAAGGGGCGGGAGTAAAGGGAGGCAGTGCTGAAAAAAGTCACCAGTTTTCTTAAAAATGCATATAATTGATGCTATGATTTACTTTGTTGTGATGTGTCTCTTCTTATTTATCCACATGGGTTCAGGAAGGCCTGTGGAGAGGGAATAAGACACCAGAGAGGCAACAAGCACAGGGTGTGATTTGCCCTCAGTCTCCAACCTCCCATGGGACAGTCTTGAATACAGAAGAGCAACTAAGATGACTTCTACCAAGGAAACATTCCACTTTCCCCTATGCCTCCACCTTTGGTTGGAAGAAGATGTGAGGGTTGAGAAAGAGGTTATCTAAAACCTCCAGAGATTCTCTGATGAGAATGGAGATTTTCCTTTGTAATTTGACTTCTAATGCACACCCAGCTCACCCCACATTCTTGACAGCGATGTAGTTACCTTAGAGATTTAATGCAAAATATGACAGGTCCTTTCATTCAAAACCACAAAAACAAAATGATGCACTGAGTTTCCCTCATTTTAAATTGTTGTCAGCCATACTCTTTACTTCTCTCCCTTCAACAATTAAAACGTTTTCAGTTCAGTTCAGTTCAGTTCAGTCGCTCAGTCGTGTCTGACTCTTTGCGACCTTATGAATCGCAGCACGCCAGGCCTCCCTGTCCATCACCAACTCTTGGAGTTTACCCAAACTCATGGCATCAAGTCAGTGATGCCATTCAGCCATCTCATTCTCTGTCATCCCCGTCTCCTCCCGCCCCCAATCCCTCCCAGCATCAGAGTCTTTTCCAGTGAGTCAACTCGTCGCATGAGGTGGCCAAAGTATTGCAGTTTCAGCTTTAGCATCAGTCCTTCCAATGAACACCCAGGAATGGTCTCCTTTAGGATGACTGGTTGGATCTCTTTGCAGTCCAAGGGACTCTCAAGAGTCTTCTCCAACACCACAGTTCAAAAGCATCCATTCTTCGTGATCAGCTTTTCTCACAGTCCAACTCTCACATCCACACATGACCACTGGAAAAACCATAGCCTTGACTAGACGGACTTTTGTTGGCAAAGTAATGTCTCTGCTTTTTAATATGCTATCTAGGTTGGTCATAAGTTTCCTTCCAAGGGGTAAGTGTCTTTTAATTTCCTGGCTGCAGTCAGCATCCACAGTGATTTTGGAGCCCAAAAAAATAAAGTCTGACACTATTTCCACTGTTTCCCCATCTATTTCCCATGAAGTGATGGGACCAGATGCCATGATCTTTGTTTTCTGAATGTTGAGCTTCAAGCCAACCTTTTCACTCTCCTCTTTCACTTTCCTCAAGAGGCTTTTGAGTTCCTCTTCACTTTCTGCCATAAGGGTGGTGTCATCTGCATATCTGAGGTTATTGACATTTCTCCTGGCAATCTTGATTCCAGCTTGTGTTTCTTCCAGCCCAGCATTCCTCATGATGTACTCTGCATATAAGTTAAATAAGCAAGGTGACAATATACAACCTTGACGTACTCCTTTTCCTATTTGGAACCAGTCTGTTGTTCCATGTCCAGTTCTGACTGTTGCTTCCTGACCTGCATACAGGTTTCTCAAGAGGCAGGTCAGGTGGTCTGGTATTCCCATCTCTTTCAGAATGTTCCACAGTTTATTGTGATCCACACAGTCAAAGGCTTTGGCATAGTCAATGAAGCAGAAATAGATGTTTTTCTGGAACTCTCTTGCTTTCTCCATGATCCAGTGGATGTTGGCAATTTGATCTCTGGTGCCTCTGCCTTTTCTAAAACCTGCTTGAACATCTGGAAGTCCACGGTTCACATATTGCTGAAGCCTGGCTTGGAGAATTTTGAGCGTGACTTTACTAGCGTGTGCGATGAGTGCAATTGTGCGGTAGTTCGAGCATTCTTTGGCATTGCCTTTCTTTGGGATTTCCAGTCCTGTGGCCACTGCTGAGTTTTCCAAATTTGCTAGCATATTGTGTGCAGCACTTTCACAGCATCATCTTTCAGGATTTGAAATAGCTCAACTGGAATTCCATCACCTCCACTAGCTTTGTTCGTAGTGATGCTTTGTAAGGCCCACTTTACTTCACATTCCAAGATGTCTGGCTCTAGGTCAGTGATCACACCATCGTGATTATCTTGGTCGTGAAGATCTTTTTTGTGCAGTCCCTCTGTGTATTCTTGCCACCTCTTCTTAATATCTTCTGCTTCTGTTAGGTCCATCCCATTTCTGTCCTTTATCAAGCCCATCTTTGCATGAAATGTTCCCTTGGTATCTCTAATTTTCTTGAAGAGATCTCTTGTTATTCCTTTACTGTTGTTTTCCTCTATTTCTTTGCATTGATCACTGAGGAAGGCTTTCTTATCTCTCCTTGCCATTCTTTGGAACTCTGCATTCAGATGCTTATATCTTTCCTTTTCTCCTTTGCTTTTCGCTTCTCTTCTATTGTAAGGCTATTTGTAAGGCCTCCTCAGACAGCCATCTTGCTTTTTTGCATTTCTTTTCCACGGGGATGGTCTTGATGCCTGTCTCCTGTACAATGTCACAAACCTCCATCCATAGTTCATCAGGCACTCTATCTATCAGATCTAGTCCCTTAAATCTATTTCTCACTTCCACTGTATAATCATAAGGGATTTGATTTAGGTCATATCTGAATGGTCTAGTAGTTTTCCCTACTTTCTTCAATTTAAGTCTGAATTTGGCAATAAGGAGTTCATGACCAGCTATGAAGAGATATCCCAGGACCAAGGTAAGAGAAACCCAAATAAGACGGTAGGTATTGCGAGGGGGCATCAGAGGGCAGACACACTGCAATCATAATCACAGAAAACTAGTCGATCTGATCACATGGACCACAGCTCTAACTCAATGAAACTAAGCCATGCCGTGTGGGGCCACCTAAGACGGGTGGGGCATGGTGGAGAGGTCTGACAGAATGTGGTCCACTGGAGAAGGGAATGGCAAACCACTTCAGTATACTTGCCTTGAGAACCCCGTGAACAGTATCAAAAGGCAAAATGATTGGATACTGAATGAGGAATTCCCCAGGTCGGTAGGTCCCCAGTATTCTACTGGAGATCAGTGGAGAAATAACTCCAGAAGGAATGAAGGGATGGAGCCAAAGCAAAACAAATAGCCAGTTGTGGATGTGACTGGTGATAGAAGCAAGGTCCGATGCTATAAAGAGCAATATTGCATAGGAACCTGGAATGTTAGGTCCATGAATCAAGGCAAATTGAAAGTGGTCAAACAGGAGATGGCAAGAGTGAATGTAGACATTCTAGGAATCAGTGAACTAAAATGGACTGGAATGGGTGAACTTAACTCAGATGACCATTATATCTACTACTGTGGGCAGGAATCCCTTAGAAGAAAAGGAGTAGTCATCATGGTCAACAAAAGAGTCTGAAATGCAGTACTTGGATGCAATCTTAAAAATGACAGAATGATTTCTGTTCGTTCCCAAGGCAAACCATTCAATATTACAGTAATCCAAGCCTATGCCCCAACCAGAAACACTGAAGGAGTTGAAGTTGAACTGTTCTATGAAGACCTACAAGACCTTTTAGAACTAACACCCAAAAAAGATGTCCTTTTCATTATAAGGGACTGGAATGCAAAAGTAGGAAGTCAAGAAACACCTGGAGTAACAGGCAAATTTGGCCTTAGAGCACGGAATGAAGCAGGGCAAAGGCTAATAGAGTTTTGTCAAGAGAACGCACTGGTCATAGCAAACACCCTCTTCCAACAACACAAGAGAAGACTCTACACATAGACATCACCAGATGGTCAACACCGAAATCAGATTGATTGTATTCTTTGCAACCAAAGATGGATAAGCTGTATACAGTTAGCAAAAGCAAGACCAGGAGCTGACTGTGGCTCAGATCATGAGCTCCTTATGGCCAAATTCAGACTTAAATTGAAAAAGTAGGGAAAACCACTAGACCATTGAAACATGACCTAAATCAAATCCCTTATGATTATACAGTGGAAGTGAGAAATAGATTTAAGGGACTAGATCTGATAGAGTGCCTGATGAACTATGGACTACAAATCCAAAAGTAACCTGGTCCCACCCTGACTCCCTGACTTCCCAACCTCCCCTCCAGGCCTCACTCAGGCTGCCCTAGCCACAGGGGATCTGGGTTGTTCTCTGTACATGCCAAGCAGATTCTCATCGCCCACCCTGGCTGTTTCCTCTCCCTGAAAGGCCGTTCTTCCCTCAGAAACTGGCACAGCTGGCATCCTCTTGTTCCTCAGGTTGTCTCCCCAACAAGGCTATCCTTTACGCTGCTGTTCCCTTGTGTGTGTGCATGCTCAGTCACTTCTGTCGAGTCTGACTCTCTGCAACCCTGTGGACTGTAGCCTGCCATGCTCCTCTGTCCATGGAATTCTCCAGGCAAGAACACTGGAGTGGGTTGCCATTTCCTTCTCTTCGGGATCTGTGCGAACCAGGGATGGAATCTTTCTTTGTCTCTTATGTCTCCTGCACTGGCAGGCAGGTTCTTTACCACTAACGCCACCTGGGAAGACTTCTCAGCTTTCTATTTCTGCTTAGGACACTGTGATCTGCTGTACCATATATCTTACCTGTCTATTTATCTAGTTCTGTCTTCCTTCACTAGAAGGTAAAGTATCCTTAACTTTGATATAAAAAGTCTAAATTTGCTAGACATGTCTGTTTAAATACTTATCAGTGCTTATTTACAAAAACTGACTACAATCTGGGTCTTGTGGCAAAGCTTGACAAATTTCAAATTGTTCTCATACAAAGTATGTTTTCTAAACATAACTGAAAATAAAAAGCAAACAATGAAAGACATGCAAAAAAATTTAATATACTTGGAAAGGAGAAGTTAAATTGTAAATTACAAACATTTATAACTAAAAATATTAAAATTATTATATGTTAAAATATGAGCGAACCAGCAAAAGTAGTTTTTAGAAAAAAATATGTAGCCTTAAATGTTTATATTAGGAAAGAATAAATGAGCTGCACTTGCAAGCTTAGAAAAAAAATATTTAAGGAGGAATAAAAGTTAAAAACAAATTAATGTTTTAGAAAATAGAAAATATAATAGGATTTACAAAGTCTTTGGTTCTTTGAAAAGACTACTAAAATACACAAACTGCTAGCAAGGTTGATAAAGAAGATTAAAGAGGGCACAAATAAACAATGTTATCAATGGAAAAAGAAAATTATTTCATATTCAGGAAAATTTATAAAACATAATTTTGATTAATTTTGTGCCAATAAGTTTGAAAATTTAGAAAAAAAATATACAAACTTTTAGAAGTAGTTCAACAGCCTATTAAGAACACTGACAAAGAAATCGAACGTCTTCCCATAAAGGAAACATCAAATCTCAGATAGTTTTATTGATGTGTTCTACAAAATTTGCAAAGAAAAGTTTATTCTACTCTTTTGAAATCTCTTTCAGAAAATAGAAAAAAGAGGGAATAATCCTGACCATACTCTGTGGGTTCAATATAATCATGATAGCAACCAGACAAGGATTGTATAAGAAAAAAAAATTGCAGGCCAACTTTACTTATGAATACAAATTTAAGAATTCTAAATAAATATTAGATACATCACGATCAAGTTGGATTATCTCAAGAATTCAAGACTGATATAACTTTAGAAAATTCTAGAATGCTATTCATCAGAAGAATAGATTAAAGGAGGTATAACCTATACATTTTTTCTTGAATATTTGGTGTTATTCCAAGGAATATTTGAAAAAACAAAAAACAGTGAGTTGTTTGGATTTAAAACCAAAGTTTCTAAGTTTCCCTGTCTCTGACTAAAGTGTTCTTTTATCACCTGGCAGAATGAAGAAGTTAAAAAAGGAAGAAAATTAGATTTTCATATCTGAGTTTTGTCCTTAAAATATCCTATTTAATAAGCCTGTCACTGGAACGGCTTTATTTTCTTATATTGTGAATTTTCCCATACAAATTCATGCAAAATATACAAAAAAAGTCTTCTGAGGAACTATCTTATTACAAAGTTTGGTGAGCAGCATCTCCTCCATTCTTTTATCTTGTAATTAATAATTTTAAAGTTAAAAAATTGTTAATTGTGTAGCATGACTTGTGATTTATTTTTTAATGACTAGAATAGTTTGTAATCAAATTTCTTTTGCCAGATTAAAACAGGAATAAAGTAAAGTAACATATTTACTGAGCTTAACATGCTCTATAGACGTTGACTTGTAAACTCCTATGAGGTTACTGATGCTTGAAGAAGTGAAGAAACTGGCCAACATTCCCTGTTTCTACCATAGAGTGTTATTGGAAATTAAGCAGAGTTTATTTGACTTTGAGATCAGCCTCCATCTGCCAGACTTGGGAGGAAAAATGACATACTGAGACAGTTTTCTTGATAATTAGAGAAAATTTTCACTTTCTTTCACAGTTTTTTGTTTTCTTTTTTACTTTGGTGCTTTTGGTATGGGAACCTTAACCAAATCATTTCTGCAATTTTGCTGGATTCTCTATTTATAAATCAAAGTTTTTATTGAGTTTTATATAGATTCCCATTTTGATAAGCTCATTAAAAACTGTAGTAAAGATGCTAGGAATTTAGTTTGATATCCAAAGGCACTGGTAAGTTTTTGTACTAGAGGAAATGTACTTGACTTCTATGTTTGATCTGGGAAAAGACTAAAAGGTAAGAGAATTTTTGTTTGACTTCATAGCATCTTCCAGGTTTCTATGGCTCCCCTCATTGTATTATATTCTACTCTTTTTCTCTTCACTTTTCATACTCAATCTATCATTAATCATTTAAAATAGACTCCATAGCTCATGCAACTCCTCTGCCTCTACCATGAACCCACCCTACCTGAGGATGGACAAAGAAATGGCAACCCATCCAGAATTCTTGCCTGGAAAATTCAATGGACAGAGGAGCCTGGAGGGCCGCAATCCATGGTGTAGTGAAGAGTCGGACACGACTGATCACAATACCACCTGACTCCTGCCCTAAGCCTGGAAACCCTAAAAAAATCCTGCTGCTGCTGTTCTGTTCTGGCAGCTAAATTCTAAAGAAGTTTCCCAATCATACAGTCGTTCTCACTGTAAATTTATGTTCTGAAAATTTGCTGAGCACTCAATACTGCTTACCAAATTATTTCTTATTGAAACTACAATTAGCTATCTTAGTCTTTTTACACAAGGCCCGATAGCTTAATTTTTCTATTGAAGACTTCAGTGTATTTCTTCTCCACCCAGTAATAGAAAAGAATTTCCCTTTCTCTTTTTTTTGGAAAATATTGAGCTCATTAGGTTATCATTAGACCCATGTTTTTAAAGATCTAGTTTGTTCATGCTTCCATCCTGGTTAGCTACTTATATTTACTTTTGTTTTCAAAGACATTGCCCAAATACAACACCATCCATGGAAGAATGTAACTTAGTAACTACCAAAGATGTTTTCTGTCTTTTTTAGGAAGCTGTGCTATTGTTTCTAATAATCTGCATTAATTCCAGTTCTTAGAGATTCTTCAAAACTCATTTTAAGTGAATTAGTTAATATGTACACAAAGCCCTTAATATATTATAATCACAAGCAGGTAGATTGGTGGATCTGGCTGTATTCTCATTGTTTGATTTACTATTGTTTTATACTGTTTAGAAAATATTTAGTGTTTATTCACAAATATGTTTGCTTATAAGTATAGGCAAATGTTTAACCATTTATTATAATTGACATGATTCTTTTTATAAACTCGTATTGAATAGGTCCAAAATAAATAATTCAGTGTATCTCAGCTGCTGTAACTGTTCTATTCAGCTTTATATTGGGACCTACATGAGTTTTATCTCATGAACATCATTAAAATGGCCTTAGGTAATCACAACAATGGAAATTTCAGACATCAGAATGATTGCATACACACACAGACACATCTTTTAAAGGTAAACTAAATCTATAATATAATTAAAATTGTGAGCTGGAATAGAGAATATATCTTGTGCTTTACTGTATGATTACAGGGCCTAATGTAAGCCTGTGAATAGAGTACATACTCACTACTTGGATGAATGAGTAAAAGGACTTGTGGTCATCAGTAATGCATCTAGACACTGAAGCCAGTTGCTTACACACATATCCTAGCTCCATTGCTCCATAACTCTGTGATGTTAAGCAAATGATATGCATTCTCTGAATCCCAGTTTCTCAGTCATTAACTGTAGATAATCATTATATTCACCTCAAAAATTTTTCTTGAGCATTAAATGAATTAATAATACCCTACAGATAATAAGCATTCAGTTAGTATTAGCTATTACTGTTAGGTACAGTTACACTAAAATGGAGCCTTGTCTTTAATATTTTTTATGTAGATATGCTTTTTTCATAATTCATAGAACTTAGAAATATTTTTTTAATTTTATATCTGGGTATAAGGCTTTCCTGGTGGCTCAGAGGTTAAAGTGTCTGCCTGCAATGCGGGAGACCTGGGTTCTATCCCTGGGTTGGGAAGATCCCCTGGAGAAGGAAAGGCTACCCACTCCAGTATTCTTGCCTGGAGAATCCCATGGAGGAAGGAGCCTAGTAGGCTACAGTCCATGGGGTCACAAAGAGTCGGACATGACTGAGCTACTTCACTTTCACTTTATGTCTGGGTATAACCGATTAACAATATTGTGATAGTTTTGGGTGAATAGCAAAGGGACTCAGCTATACAAATGCTTCATATGTAGATATTTTCTAAAACCATTACCACAACAAGATCTGCATAGAATAATTGTTCAATGAGGTTCTTGCTGCTGTGTGGGTTCAGTTCAGTTCAATAGCTCAGTCATGTCTTACTCTTTGCCACCCCATGGACTGCAGCACGCCAGGCCTCCCTGTCCATCACCAACTCCCGGAGTTTACTCAAACTCATGTTCATTGAGTCGGTGATGCCATCCAACCACCTCATCCTCTGTCATCCCCTTCTCCTGCACCTTCAATCTTTCCCAGCATTAGGGTCTTTTCAAATGAGTCAGTTTTTCACATCAAGTGGCCAAACTATTGGAGTTTCAGCTTCAACATCAATCCTTCCAATGAATATTCAGGACTGATTTCCTTTAGGATTGACTGATTGGATCTCCTTGCAGTCCAAGGGACTCTCAAGAGTCTTCTCCAATACCACAGCTCAAAAGCATTAATTCTTCGGCGCTCAGCTTTCTTTATAGTCGAACTCTCACATCCATACAACTCTATGGGAAAAATCATAGCCTTGACTAGATGGACCTTTGTTGGCAAAGTAATGTCTCTGCTTTTTAATATCCTCTCTAGGTTGGTCATAACTTTCCTTCCAAGGAGCAAGAGTCTTTTAATTTCATGGTTGAAGTCACCAACTGCAGTGATTTTGGAGCCACCCAAAATAAAGTCTGCCACTGCTTCCACTGTTTTTCCATCTGTTTGCCATGAAGTGATGGGACCAGATACCATGATCTTAGTTTTCTGAATGGTGAGCTTTAAACCAACTTTTTCACTCTCCTCTTTCACTTTCATCAAGAGGCTCTTTAGTTCTTCTTCACTTTCTGCCATAAGGGTGGTGTCATCTGCATATCTGAGGTTATTGATAGTTCTCCTAGCAATCTTGATTCCAGCTTGTGCTTCTTCCAGCCTAGCATTTCTCATGATGTACTCTGCATATAAGTTAAATAAGCAGGGTGACAATACACAGCCTTGACGTACTCCTTTTCCTATTTGGAACCAGTCTGTTGTCCCATGTCCAGTTCTAACCATTGCTTCCTGACTTGCATACAGATTTCTCAAGAGGCAGGTCAGGTGGTCTGGTATTCCCACCTCTTGAAGAATTTTCCACAGTTTATTGTGATCCACACAATCAAAGGCTTTGGCATAGTCAATAAAGCAGAAGTAGATATTTTTCTGGAACTCTCTTGCTTTTTCAATGATCCAGTGGATGTTGGCAATTTGATCTCTGGTTCCTCTGCCTTTTCTAAAACCAGTTTGAATACCTGGAAGTTCATGGTTCACATACAGTAGAAGCCTGGTTTGAAGAATTTTGAGCATTAATTTGCTAGCATGTGAGATGAGTGCAATTGTGCGGTAGTTTGGGTATTCTTTGGCATTGCCTTTCTTTGGGATTGGAATGAAAACTGACCTTTCCCAGTCCTGTGGCCACTGCTGAGTTTTCAAAATTTGCTGTTATATTGAGGGTGGCACTTTCACAGCATCATCTTTCAGGATTTGAAATAGCTCAACTGGAATTCCATCACCTCCACTTACTTTGTTCGTAGTGATGCTTCCTAAGGCCCACTTGACTTCACATTCCAGGATGTCTGGCTCTAGGTGAGTGGCCACACCGTCATGATTATCTGGTTTGTGAAGATCTTTTTTGTATAGTTCTTCTGTGTATTCTTGCCACCTCCTCTTAATATCTTCTGCTTCTGTTAGGTTCATACCATTTCTCTCCTTTATTGAGCCCATCTTTGCATGAAATGTTCTCTTGGTATCTCTAATTTTCTTGAAGAGATCTCTTGTTTTTCCTATTCTGTTGTTTTCCTCTATTTCTTTGCACTGATCGTTGAGGAAGGCTTTCTTATCTCTCCTTGCTATTCTTTGGAACTCTGCATTCAAATGGGTATATCTTTCCTTTTCACTTCTCTTCTTTTCACAGCTATTTGTAAGGCCTCCTCAGACAGCCATTTCGATTTTTTGCATTTCTTTTTCTTGGGAATGGTCTTGATCCCTGTCTCCTGTGCAATGTTATGAACCTCCTCCATAGTTCTTCAGATCTAGTCCCTTAACCCATTCATGGGTTAAATGAATGTTCAATGGGTTAAATGAATGTTAAAGCCTAGTTTAGCTCCTGACACAGGGTAGACGTCAAGAATACTAGTTTTTCTCCCCCCTTTTTCTCCCCTGACTTATCATGTCCTTAACCTCATATTTCTTTCTGACCACTGCTATTCTTATGACTGTATTACATATAACTTTTTGGCATTGCTAATCCCACAACTTTGATCTCAAGACATCTATTATTCTCTGGGTCTTTTATGTTCATTTACAAGAAAACCTTGATTCTATAATTAGGTAAACCAGAATTTAAACCTTGGTGTTACCACTTGATCTCCACAGGTTTTATACACTCATCTACAAAAAGGTCCTTAATCTACTTTACAGAGTTGCTGAAAGGATTAGGGCAGTTATATGCTCTGTTCCCATTATAATGCCTGCTGCTGCTGCTGCTGCTAAGTCGCTTCAGTCGTATCCGACTCTGTGCCACCCCATGGACGGCAGCCCACCAGGCTCCCCCGTCCCTGGGATTCTCCAGGCAAGAACACTGGAGTGGGTTGCCATTTCCTTCTCCAATGCATGAACGTGAAGTTGCTCCATCGTGTCCGACTCTTAGCGACCCCATGGACTACAGCCTATCAGGCTCCCCTGTCCATGGGATTTTCCAGGCAAGAGTACCAGAGTGGGTTGCTATTGCCTTCTCCTTATAATGCCTGGCACACAGTAAATTATCAAAATACATTACTCTAGTTCCTTCTCTCCTTGAATTGCTACTAGTGCTACTGCTAAGTCGCTTCAGTCATGTCCGACTCTGTGCAACCCCATAGATGGAAGCCCACCAGTCTCCGCCATCCCTGGGATTCTTCAGGCAAGAACACTGGAGTGAGTTGGCATTTCCTTCTCCAATGCATGAAAGTGAAAAGTGAAAGGGAACTTGCTCAGTCATGTCCGACTCTTAGCGACCCCGTGGATTGCAGCCTACCAGGCTCCTCTGTCCGTGGGGTTTTCCAGGCACGATTACTGGAGTGGGGTGCCATTGCCTTCTCTGCTCCTTGAACTGACTTCCCTCATTTTGCATTTTTCTGCTGTACTTTATTTCTTTAAAGGATTCAAAGAAAACTATTTACTCTGACCCATCTGTTTTCTGGCTTTCCTGGTGGCTCAAGTGGTAAAGAATCTCCCTGCAATGCAGGAGACCCAGGTTTGATTCCTGGGTCAGAAATATCCCCTGGGGACGGGAATGACAACCCACTCAAGTACTATTGCCTGGAGAATTCCATGGACTAGAGGAACCTGGTGTCATACAGTCCATGGGGTAACAAAGAGTCAGACATGACTGAGTGACTAACACGATCATCTTTTCTCACAGCATTTTGCATTTTTGTTTTCCAAAAGAACTTGAATAGTTTTAGATTCTCCTGCCTCCTTTAAGGACTGTGCTTATAGAGAATATAAGCCTATAAAGAACACAAAAAAATTTTCCACTGGAAAATTTCACCGGTGGCTCAATAGTAAGGAATCTGCCTGCAGTGCAGAAGACACAGGTTCCATCTCCTTGGGTTGGAAAGATCCCCTGGAATAGGAAATGGCAACCCACTCCAGTATTCTTGCCTGGAAAATCCCATGAACTGTAGCCTGCCAGCTGCTACATGTCACAAAAGTGTCGGACACAACTTAGCGACTAAACAACAAGAGGAAGCGGGGTCTGGGAATTTTCCTGGAGATTTTGACCAATATCTTAATAATCGGGTTTCCCATCTCCATTCAAACACTTTCCTTAACCCAGAAAAAAATTTAAACTCTCTCCTATGGGGGAAAAAAATACCCAGGAAATAATTTAATCCTTGTATATTATAACTGGTCATTTGCAGTTGAAAAGCCAAGAACTTGATATCTTTAATTTTTGGTTTGCACTGCACCTACCTCCCCTGTCCTTGTTTCTCATCCTGCTTCTTGGGAGAATGGAACAATCCAGTCTAGTGTCAAGGACAGGAAAGGTTCAGATAGAGGAAATACTTCACTGTCTCCATGACACAGGGATTTTATTTATAGTTTAAAATACTTCAGTCTTAATCAGATTTGGGTTTTCTGGAAACCCAAAGTACATTTCTGAGATAGCAGTTCATGTTGTCATATTGAAATTTGTTCCTCTAGGCTTTATTTTCTGACAATAGGCTTTACAACAGAATTATTGTGTTTAAACAGTGAATATTGGGCAAGTAGGTGGCATTAGTGGTAAAGAACCTGTCTGTCAGTGCAGGAGACATGAGATGTGGGTTCGATCTCTGGGTCAGGAAGATCCCCTGGAGAAGGGAATGGCAACTCACTGCAGTATTCTTGCCTGGAAAATCCCATAGACAGAGGAGCCTGGTGGGCTACAGTCCATGGAGTTGCAAAGAATCAGACTCGACTGAAGCAACTTAGCATGCAGACTCATGGAAGTAACTTAAGCCTCTTCCGTCTTCAATAATCTGGTTTGATATAATATGTGATGTTTCAAATAATATGTTCTTTACTCCACAAAGTCTTCTTTGATTTCTCGAGAATTAGTTCTGTATTTCCAGAATTCCAGGTATTTACTTCTATGATAACCTTTAGCACTCTGTTCACTATACCTCTTATTAGACTATTAGATTACAAGCTCACTGAGGTCAGGGCCAGTGTCTGTTTCACTGTTGCATCCCCAGTGCCAGACACAGCACCTGGCTCATAGGAAAAATACAAAAACTGCTTGGAAGAATAAATGAACAAATTCACTGATATTATCTAAACCATTCCTCACCTACCCTCAATATATTAGAAGAAGAAAATAAGTAATAAAGTGTTGTGGATGTCTTTTTTAGTCCAATCACTGACTCAAAGTAAAAATCTTTTATATAAAATTGCTACAGAGAGTCAAGCTTTTGCTCAAATATTTCCCAAAGATAGAATAGATTTAGCATATTTCCATTTATGGGTAGTTTATATTTTTAGAAAGTGCGTTTAATAATTGAATCAAAATCTGCCTCCTTGGTTCTGTCTGCCCTTTGGAGTTTTATATATTTGCATTTTCTATACTAGAATTCTCCAAATTTGTTAAAAAGACATAAAATCAAAAAGCATTAAAAAGTGGTAAGGACTATTATTTTGCACAGAAATCATCAACCAGAATGTCCGCTTTTTCCTCCAATAAAACACACAGGTCTTGCTTTCAAACTAAGGTACTCACAGACAAGTCAGAAAGGTAATAGGGCAGGAATACTGAAAGGTTTGGCTACTGCATTCCAAGAGGGGAAACTGCTGTGACTTTTTAAGCCTTGTCTTTGTTGTGAGAGAAGCATTGTCTAGGTACTTTATAATATATGTCATACAACACATGATGAGGATTCATTTCTGCTGGAGGTAGCTTATACTGGACAATGCTCATCAATATTTCTCTATGTGCTTTTGCTCTGTCCCCTTATTGCTAGGGAGAAGGAAATGGCAACCCACTCCAGTATTCTTGCCTAGAGAATCCCGTGGACAGAGGAACCTGGTGGGCTGTTGTCCATGGGGTCGCAAAGAGTCGGACACAACTGGAGCAACTTAGCATGCATGCATTGGAGAAGGCAATGGAAACCCACTTCATTGTTCTTGCCTGGAGAATCCCAGAGACAGAGGAGCTTGGTGAGCTGCCGTCTATGGCGTTGCACAGAGTCAGACATGACTGAAGCGACTTAGCATCAGCAGCAACATATTACTACTGCCTAATTGTCATTGTTGCCTCAATTCCTACATCTAAAAGGCCCAAATTACCTACTTTTCTTAATCAATTTCTTCAGCCGGTTGTTCTATGGTTGACATCATTATTCCCACAGGCTTATAAAATATGGGGTTAATTTGTCCTGCTCATTCCCCTATCCTGTCAGTTACCCAGTCATTCACATTTCTCCTCTGTAGTATTTCTCACATCTGCTGCTTTCTCTCCAGTGAGGCTGACAAATGGCCTTCATCAGGCACATGATTTGATTTCTGCTGCCCTTCCTTATTCCAGCTTCTATCCCATTTTAATGTAAAAGGCATACCACAGCTATACTAATTTTCCCTTAAAATCCCCTGTTATCAGTATGTCACCTAGTTTAAAACCTGTAATGTATTGATGTTCTGCTGCATCAGAGGCCAAACTCCTCTGCCTCCACTTCAAGGTCCTTCTTCAACCCGCTAAGCCCTCAAACTGTCCAGTCCGCCCCATCTACCCACCCTCCCTTCAAACTCCAGGTCCACTCCTGTCACCCACCTTTCACTGCAGCCCACCTGCTCCCCCACCCTCTCACAACCCTGCTGCATCTGACTGGTGTCATCTGCAGTCTCCTCCAGGCCAGTTCTGAAGCCCACTTAGGTCCTATTTTCTCCACAGTTTTTTGGCTCAATTTTTCCAGGATTTACCCAGCTCCTTTCTTCTCTCTCCTCTATTATTTTTATTGTGAATTATAAACCAAAGTAAATACAACTTATGTGTACAGTTTAACAAGTAGTTGTAAAAAGAACACCATCCAGATGGGAAATACAACCTGCTGGAACTCTGGGGGCCCATCCCAGCTCCCTTCCCAATTAATGTATCCCTTCCCAATTAATTTTATAGTACTAACTCTCTCATCATTTATAGTAATTAAGTACCAACTTGCTTTGCCTTGTGGCTTAACTGTGTTAATTTTATTCCTCCTCCTCGACTGTAGGCTGTTAAAGGGCAGGGTCTGTATAGATTATTCTTCAGAAATCCTGCAATATCCCAAGCAGTGCTAAGCATATATGGGTATTAAATAGATACTTGCTCATTGATTATAGGACAACACTGAGGACAAACAATGGTGCTTGTGTCCCATCTGTATTTTTGTGTCCAAGAGTGAACGCTGTGATCTCTCTCAAGCACATGCTAATGTTTAGAAAATGGCACAATTCTACTTCACTGAGTACTTGCCCCATATATTATGCTGTGGTTTCAGTTTTCTTTTCCTTTATATCGCACTCAGCTTCCTTGGAAATTCCTCAGGGAATTTCCAGTTTTGTCAGACAGAATGTAGAAGAATGCCTTGTTAATGAATGTTGTCCATGGCAACATTGCAGAAACACTAGCAATTTTCTATTTCAAAGACTTGCTGTAATCACAAAACAACCTTCTCTCTTCCATTGCACAACTCTTCCTCTCATGAAAGGACTTTGCATGGCATCTAAATGTCTTTAGGACTAAATGTTTTAAGGAATGTTAGCAACATTCCCTATCTTGGAGGTTTAATCACACGAGACTTCTAAAGAAGATTCCACGCCAGGAAAAGAGAAGAAAAGATATATGTATAATAAACAAATAAGGTAATAATAAACAAACAAGACACACATAAAAAATAAGTAATTTCTGAAGAAGCTCTCTGTGTAAGTAAAATATTTGATTCAAGGAAATGATACAGTGTAAACATAAAAAATACATACAGTATGCCAATGATGGTACTGAGAAAAATGGCATATATATCACAAAACCATAACAATTCTAGTCAGTTCAGTTCAGTTCAGTTCAGTCGCTCAGTCGTGTCCGACTCTCCGCGACCCCATGAATCACAGCACGCCAGGCCTCCCTGTCCATCACCAACTCCCGGAGTACACTCAAACTCATGTCCACAGAGTCGGTGATGCCATCCAGCCATCTCATTCTCCGTCGTCCCCTTCTCCTCCCGCCCCCAACCTTTCCCAGCATCAGAGTAGATAGTGAGAAAATAATGCAAAAGAAGCATTCTTGTGAGAAGAACCCGGGATTTAGCAGCAAAAGGAAGGAAATCCACCTTTTTGTCTTATCCTAGAACTTTTATGGCTGAGGCAAAATTCATTGTATTGCAGAATTATTTCTGTCTTGGGATAATTATAATGAGGCAGTGGAGATAAGCAGGAAGGAAACCAACACTTATTGAAATGGGTTTTCTGTTTTTTTACAATAGCTTAGCTCATGCCTCGGCCAGTGAAATGTCTATGTCAGGCGGGATAGAAAGCTACAAAGAATAGCACCTGACAATCACCACTCTGTCAGTTAAGCAGCTACGCTTAACCGCCAAATGTCAGATGTGGGGAGGACAAGCGCTATGGAGAAGTCTCAGATTTTCATTCGCTCAGTTTACAAATGAACGAGCTTCTCCCATGTGCCAGACCCTATTGTAGTCACTTCGGATACATCTTTGAACAAATAGGTGAAAGTCCTCTTTTTTTTGCTTTTGTGGCACCCACATTCTAGCAAAGTTATGCTGATCGTGATTCATACAGTGTGATAGGAATCTGTGAGTAAGAATCAACTTTAATGAATTTCAAAAACAAAAATATATATTGTTTACTTTGTGGGGAAACCATAGAAAGCTTATAAGTAAACAGAAGCCTCAAGATAGTGGTTGACTAGATAAGGATGAATGAAAGCAATAGGATCAGGAGGGAACAAACAGGTAACTCCAATGACATCTGTGTGTTAAAGCTCTGAGTTTGGGTAAAGGAATGATAGGTGCATGTTTTACTATTTTGCTTTACAAGCTAAGTAAGAGTTACATAATATCCTTTGTACATATAGGATATTACATCATAAAGTTTTGTTTGTTTGTTTGTTTTTAATGAAAGGGGAGAGAAGATGGCAGTGATTTTTTACAAAGGAGCAAGAAGGCAGGGCATGAAATTTATTTTCTCACATTTTTGGAGTCTGGAAGTCCAAGATCACGGGACAGTATGTCAGTTTCTGATGAGAGCTCTCTTCCTGGCTTGCAGATAGCCATCTTCTAACCATGACTTTGCATGATAGAGAGAGCAAGTTCTCTGGTAACTCTTCTTACTAATCCCACCATGAGCTCTCTACCTTCACGAACTTATCTAAATCTAATTATCTCCCAAAGTCCCTATCTGCAAATACTACCTTATTGGGAGTTACGGTTTCAACATATGAATTTCGAGGACAAATATTCTATCTATAACAGACTCTGCAGAGGGTTTACTGAGGAGTGTTTTCAGTAGACATAAGAAAGTGGAAAGTCATAAATGGACAGAAGTAGAAACGACCAGGAATGAGATTGCAACTGAGACCTCAATCTATTTTATGAGGAGTTGTGGAGCTGGGATAGACCTTCAGAAATATAGTGAATTAAAGGCAAGGGGATAGCCATTGGCTGTTGGTTGCTCCCTAAAGGGCATAACCCGAGCAAGACAGTATCTAGGGAGAGATGCAGTTTTGAGCCATCAATGGCTGATGGTTCCAGCAGCTAGAAGACTGGTGTTTAAGCCGTGAAGAAGTGATCTGGGAAAAACATGACTGTAATCACCAGAGTTTAAAGAGCTAGAATATCATGGTGATTAAAACAGACTGAAGCAAAAATCTGAACTCTGTATGGTCTACGAAATTTCAATGAAATCTATTAAAATTTTTTTCTCATCTGTAAAAAATGGTTATAATAATACTATACTCATATAAAATAGCATAATATATTTTACATTATAATTATATTTGCATTATTCTAACAATTGTTATAAGATTACATAAACTTCAAAATATACAAAGAAATTTATTGTAGTACCTGACTTGTACCTTCACTAAATGGTAGCAATTATTACTATATTAATATCATATAATTTCTGAAACAAGATTGAGTATATACAAATAAACAGTCAGATGCCTCAATTAGTTCATAGGATAAAAATTTTTTTGAGAAATTTTCAGTACTTATTGATATCAGTGCCTTGGGATGTTCTGAATTGTAGTGTCAAATTTCACACAGGGGTCTGAGATGGCAAATGGATTTAATCCCAAAATCTGGCTAGGAGTAATCTGTAGTAGCTGCTGGGAGGGTAGTGTTAGGAAACTTTCTAAGGAGATTTCCACTTCCAGTTAGATTGTAGTTAGATGGGAAAGAACTTTGAACCTAGTAACAACTAGGAAAAACACCCAAGCAAAATTTTAAAAATCATACTTTTTTATGGAGCTAGACATGTTCAGTTCAGTTCAGTTCTGTTGCTCAGTCGTGTCTGACTCTCCGCGACCCCATGAATCACAGCACGCCAGGCCTCCCTGTCCATCACCAACTCCTGGAGTTCACTCAAACTCATGTCCACAGAGTCAGTGATGCCATCCAGCCATCTCATTCTCCGTCGTCCCCTTCTCCTCCCGCCCCCAACCTTTCCCAGCATCAGAGTCTTTTCCAGTGAGTCAACTGGTCGCATGAGGTGGCCAAAGTATTGCAGTTTCAGCTTTAGCATCAGTCCTTCCAATGAACACCCAGGATCGACCTCCCTTAGAATGGACTGGTTGGATCTCCTTGCAGTACAAGGGACTCTCAAGAGTCTTCTCCAACACCACAGTTCAAAAGCATCAATTCTTCGGCGCTCAGCTTTCTTCACAGACCAACTCTCACATCCATACATGACCACGGGAAAAACCATAGCCTTGACTAGATGGACGTTGGTTGGCAAAGTAATGTCTCTGCTTTTTAATATATTATCAAGGTTGGTCATAACTTTCCTTCCAAGGAGTAAGTGTCTTTTAATTTCATGGCTGCAATCAGCATCTGCAGTGATTTTGGAGCCCCCCCAAAAAAAGTCTGACACTGTTTCCACTGTTTTTCCATCTATTTCCCATGAAGTGATGGGACCAGATGCCATGATCTTAGTTTTCTGAATGTTGAGCTTCAAGCCAACCTTTTCGCTCTCCTCTTTCACTTTCATCAAGAGGCTTTTGAGTTCCTCTTCACTTTCTGCCATAAGGGTGGTGTCATCAGCATATCTGAGATTATTGATATTTCTCCCAGCAATCTTGATTCCAGCTTGTGCTTCTTCCAGCCCAGCGTTCCTCATGATGTACTCTGCATATAAGTTAAATAAGCAAGGTGACAATATACAGCCTTGACGCACTCCTTTTCCTATTTGGAACCAATCTGTTGTTCCATGACCAGTTCTAACTGTTGCTTCCTAACTGCATACAGGTTTCTCAAGAGGCAAGTCAGGTGGTCTGGTATTCCCATCTCTTTCAGAATTTTCCACAGTTTATTTTGATCCACACAAAGGCTTTGGCAATGAAACAGAATAGATGTTTTTCTGGAACTCTCTTGCTTTCTCCATGATCCAGCAGATGTTGGCAATTTGATCTCTGGTGCCTCTGCCTTTTCTAAAACCTGCTTGAATATCTGGAAGTTCACAGTTCACATATTGCTGAAGCCTGGCTTCGAGAATTTTGAGCATGACTTTACCAGCATGTGAGATGAGTGCAATTGTGCGGTAGTTTGAGCATTCTTTGGCATTGCCTTTCTTTGGGATTGGAATGAAGACTGACCTTTTCCAGTCCTGTGGCCACTGCTGAGTTTTCCAAATTTGCTGGCATATTGAGTGCAGCACTTTCACAGCGTCATCTTTCAAGATTTGAAATAGCTCAGCTGGAATTCCATCACCTCCACTAGCTTTGTTTGTAGTGATGCTTTCTAAGGCCCACTTGACTTCACATTGCAAGATGTCTGGCTCTAGGTCAGTGATCACGTTATTGTGACCATCTTGGTCGTGAAGATCTTTTTTGTACAGTTCTTCTGTGTATTCCTGCCACCTCTTCTTAATATCTTCTGCTTCTGTTAGGTCCATACCATTTCTGTCCTTTATCGAGCCCATCTTTGCATGAAATGTTCCCTTGGAATCTCTAATTTTCTTGAAGAGATCTCTTGTTTTCCCTTTTCTGTTGTTTTCCTCTATTTCTTTGCATTGATAATTGAGGAAGGCTTTCTTATCTCTCCTTGCTATTCTTTGGAACTCTGCATTCAGATGCTTATATCTTTCCTTTTCTCCTTTGCTTTTCGCCTCTCTTCTTTTCACAGCTATTTGTAAGGCCTCCTCAGACAGCCATTTTGCTTTTTTGCATTTCTTTTCCACGGGGATGGTCTTGGTCCCTGTCTCCTGTACAATGTCACGAACCTCCATCCATAGTTCATCAAGCACTCTATCTATCAGATCTAGTCCCTTAAATCTATTTCTCACTTCCACTGTATAATCATAAGGGATTTGATTTAGGTCATATCTGAATGGTCTAGTAGTTTTCCCTACTTTCTTCAATTTCAGTCTGAATTTGGCCATAAGGAGTTCATGATCTGAGCCACAGTCAGCTCCTGGTCTTGTTTTTGCTAACTGTATAGAGCTTCTCCATCTTTGGTTGCAAAGAATACAGTCAATCTGATTTCGGTGTTGACCATCTGGTGATGTCCATGTGTAGAGTCTTCTCTTGTGTTGTTGGCAGAGGGTGTTTGCTATGACCAGTGCATTCTTGGCAAAATTCTATTAGCCTTTGCCCTGCTTCATTCCGTGCTCTAAGGCCAAATTTGCCTGTTACTCCAGGTGTTTCTTGACTTCCTACTTTTGCATTCCAGCCCCCTATAATGAAAAGGACATCTTTTTTGGGTGTTAGTTCTAAAAGGTCTTGTAGGTCTTCATAGAACTGTTCAACTTCGGCTTCTTCAGCATTACTGGTTGGGGCATAGGCCTGGATTGCTGTAATATTGAATGGTTTGCCTTGGAAACGAACAGAAATCATTCTGTCATTTTTAAGATTGCATCCAAGTACTGCATTTCTGACTCTTTTGTTGACCACGATGGCTACTCCATTTCTTCTAAGGGATTCCTGCCCACAGTAATAGATATAATGGTCATCTGAGTTAAACTCACCCATTCCAGTCCATTTTAGTTCACTGATTCCTAGAATGTCTATGTTCACTCTTGCCATCTCCTGTTTGACCACTTCCAATTTGCCTTGATTCATGGACCTAACATTCCAGGTTCCTATGCAATATTGCTCTTTATAGCACCGGACCTTGCTTCTATCACCAGTCACATCCACAACTGGGTACTGGTTTTGCTTTTGCTCCGTCCCTTTATTCCTTCTAGAGTTACTTCTCCACTGATATCCAGTAGCATACTGGGCACCTACCGACCTGGGGAATTCCTCATTCAGTATCCTATCATTTTGCCCTTTGATACTGTTCATGGGGTTCTCAAGGCAAGTATACTGAAGTGGTTTTCCATTCCCTTCTCCAGTGGACCACATTCGGCTGTGGTCCATGTGATCAGATCGACTAGTTTCCTGTGATTATGATTTCAGTGTGTCTGACCTCTAATGCCCCCTCCCAATACCTACCCTCTTATTTGGGTTTCACTTACCTTGATCGTGGAAAATCTCTTCACAGCCTCTCCAGCAAAGTGCAGCCGCTGTACCTTACCTTGGACAAGGGGTATCTCCTCAGGGCCGCCCCTCCTGACCTTGAAGGTGGAGTAGCTCCTCTCAGCCCTCCTGCACCCACGCAGCCACCACCTATTGGATGTGGGATAGCTTCTCTTGGCCGCATGAGTTTGAGCAAACTCAGGGAGATAGTGAAGGACAGGGAAGAAGCCTGGCATGTTGCAGTTCATGGGGTCAAGGAGAGTCAGACACGACTTGGCAACTAAACAACAAGCAAGAGAGAGGGACATAAGGAAGTCCATAAGAACTAAATTACAGGGACTTCCCTGGTGGTTCAGTGGCTAAGACTTTACCTTCCAATGCAGGTGGTATGGGTTTGATCCGTGGTTGGGGAGTTAAGATCCCACAGGCTTCTCAGCCAAAAAACAAGACAACATAAAACAGAAACAATAGTGCTTCAATAAAGACTTTAATAATGGCCCACATTAAAAAAAAAAAAAAACTTTAAAAAGAGAACTAAATTACAGAGCAGTATGTGCCACATCTATTTGATCTGGGAACTGTGGCTGCCTATATACCTGGGTGGAGAGGAGGTGCCTGTTCTGTGTCCAAATGGATGGAGGAACTGGCCTGTCATGGTTCGAGAAACAGAACAAATAAGGATAAATCAGCTAAGACTTTTCCTTAAATAACAGAATGCATTAAAGAAACAGGATGACATCTAGAAAAGTCCCATATATAAAGCAAATTGCTAGGTCTGATGATTCTCTATAACCCTACTCTGAATTTGTGCTGAGACCACAGTGGGTGTTGCGGGGGTGACAGTGTAGTCCGTAGCATTCTTTAGCAGTCTTGTGGTAATTAGAGTTCAGGGATCTGCCCAATTAAGTCCAAAAAGTGAACCAAGTATATCTTAAAATTCAACACAATTGACTGCCAGCTCAATTATCAGTTAAAAAAAAAAAAAAGAAGAAGAAGAAGAGAGGCATATAAGTTGAACTAATCACAAATGAACTTTAAAACAAAACCAAGAACAATCTCTAGAATTGTTAGAATTTCTAGAACTGAAAAGTGTAATGTTTGAAGTTAAAATTTCATTGGACGTGTTTAACAGCAGATAGATCACTGCAGAAAAAATTAGTAAATTCTTTTAAAAGTTAATAAAAATTATCTAAAGAAGAAAGGTAACGTGATTTTAGAAAACAAAGTATCAGGAATTGCGGGATAATGTCAGATGGTCTTCAGTTCAGTTCAGTCGCTCAGTCGTGTCCGACTCTCCGCGACCCCATGAATCACAGCACACCAGGCCTCCCTGTCCATCACCAACTCCCGGAGTACACTCAAACTCATGTCCACAGAGTCGGTGATGCCATCCAGCCATCTCATTCTCCGTCGTCCCCTTCTCCTCCCGCCCCCAACCTTTCCCAGCATCAGAGTCTTTTCCAGTGAGTCAACTCGTCGCTTGAGGTGGCCAAAGTATTGGAGTTTCAGCTTTAGCATCAGTCCCTCCAATGAACATCCAGGATTGATCTCCTTTAGAATGGACTGGTTGGATCTCCTTGCAGATACATGTAATTGGGGTCCTGGAAATGGAGGAGAGAGACAAGGGGATATAAAAGATATATGATGAAAGAAAAACCTAAAATTTTCCAAATTCACTGGAAAGGGTGACATATAAGTATTTACTTTATCAATAGATATATATTTTTGTTTAATTTCTTAAATTTTTAATATTAGAAAAGATAAATATTTAAGTAAAGAGGTTTTGAAATTAGACTGCTTGTGTTTGAATCTCTGATCCATAATTATTAGTGTGTCACCTTAGAAAACTTTCTTTAGCATTCCAGGTTCTTCGTCCCTCATCTGTAAACTGAGTATAATAGCATATTCACCTCATAGAGAACATTATGAAATAATACACGTTAAGCTTTTAGCATGGTTCCTGGCACCTAGAAAGAACTCAATAGAAGTAAAATTTCTCCTCTTTCATATTCTCTTTCTCTTCTTTGTCAGCTAGGAAATCTTTAGCCGTGGTCATGTCTATGCCCAAAGGCCAAGTTCATATCAGATACAGCAAGCTGTAAGACTCTTTCCTGATGACCTCAATTCAAGGTAAAGTTGCTTCAAATTCATTGTAAATAAAGCATTAGATATGATCCTCATCCAGAGAGGGTGAACCAGCATATTGATGGGAGAGGCTGGAATAATCAGGTCTGTCCATATCTGAAGACTTAACCTCTGGCCAAGCATACCATTCCGCTGAACATACCACAAGGCCTGGAAAATGGTACCTAACAGCCTGCTACTTGGTGACTAAGCTTTTGTTTTGGAGAGAAAGCAGAACAATTCAAGCAACCTATCAGAGATACCATGGTTTTCTACTTCCTTCCTAACCAAGTTTAGTTTTCATTTTGCCTTTCTGGCAGAAAAATACACTAGAATGACGTCTGTTTGGGCAGTCTGGACCAACTCTGTGCCCCTCCCCAATGGTCAGTGATCCTTTGTGTTTGGACTAGTTTTCTCTTTTGCACCATCTGGCATCTGTCCGTGTGGAAAAATAGGGCTGATTTTCTAGCAGACACAGCCTTACATTTTTTATGCTGTTTATTTTTGTTGGTTTTAAATTTCTTTTATTAGGAAGAACTATATGTCTTCTAAAAATCCAGAAAATTTTACTAGGCTCTCTTTTTTTTCAGATAATATCTTAAAATATCAAGGGAGAGCATTTCCTGCTTTTATCATTGGGAAAACCCATTTGTTTATACGTTTGTCAAGGTAGTGTTTATTTTTACCCTAAATTGTGATCTTTAGACCAGTTTATCAATTCAAGCATTTTAATATATGTAACAATTATTCATTTACCAGATACCTTTCTTGGTGGGGGGATGCACTAATGAATATATCAAACACATGATGAAGATCTTGCCTTTGTTGATCTTACAGTATAGTGAGGAAGAAAGAGAACAGTAGAACAATACCACTGACTTGAGGGTGACAGTCTTACAATGACAGAAAACCAGCATCTACCATTGTATAAAGTCAAATCCTTGGAACAAATATTGTTGTGTTGTTGTTGTTCAGTCACTTGGTAGTGTCCAACTCTTTATGACCCTATGGACTGCAGTGCAACAGGATTCTCTGTCCTTCACTGTCTCCCCGAGCTTCCTCAAACTCACATCCACTGAGTTGATGATGCCATCCAACCATCTCATCCTCTGTCACCCGCTTCTCCTGTCCTCAATCTTTCTCAGCATCAAGGTCTTTTCCAATGAGTTGACTCCCTGCATCAGGTGGTCAAAGTAGTGGGACTTCAGCATCGGTCCTTCCAATTAATATTCAAGGTTGATTTCCTTTAGGATTGACTGGTTTGATTTTGCAGTCCAAGGGACTCTCAAGAGTCTTTACCAGTCCCACAGTTTGAAAGCATCAATTCTTCAGTGCTCAGTCTTCTTTATGGTCCAACTCTTACATCTTTACATGACTACTGGAAAAACCATAGCTTTAACTATACAGACCTTTGTTGGCCAAGTGATGTCTCTGCTTTTATAAATATCTGTAGAACCTCCTAATGGCTCTGCTTCCCTGATTGAACCCTGACTGATACAAGTATTGAGCAGATTTCCATAGGTGTTCCTCATCTGAGAAGCTCCAGGCAAAGCAGGAAGTAAGAGACAACACAGGGAAAACTATCAGTTTGCTCCTGTGCAAAATTGGCTAGAGCAGATATTGGAAAGGTAGCTGCAGCAGTGGCGGGAATAAGAGGTGAGACTGGAAGTGTTTGAAGTGGCACACAAGAGGTGTCTCATACGGCATTCTATAATTAAAAAAAAATGCATTGGGTGCTAAGGTACTACTCAGTTCATTTGGAGAAGGGCATATCAAGGGAAGGATTCATAGATCTCTATGCCTAGAAAACAATGTACTCAAATAAACATCATCACACTTGTTATAATCATTGTAACATTCCAGTTTTATCAGTAAAGCTTGTTCCTTACCTTAGTCTTGGATCCTTTCAGGTTTTAACTGAATATCCATATTTAGTAAGGAGTTTCTGCTGCTGTAAAAAGTGCAATTTGTCGATGACATGAAGAAAGGAACTCAGATGCTCTTTGTTTAATAGTGTGAAACACCAAATCTATCAAATCAACAGCACAAGACCTTATGGAGTCTTTACAAAGAGGATGTCTTTTTTACTTCCTGGACAGATTCCCAGCACTTCTTTCATAAATGCAGGTTTTAATACTGTATTTTTCACTTTTCTTTTCCTTTCTTATCTGTGGCAACAGGGGAGGATTTTGGAAGTGTAACAAAGGGTGACCAAAAAAGTAGACTGGGCTTCATATGGATTGATAGTGACGTGTGCAATGTCGGTAAAATTTTTGCTTATATTTTGCCTGGACATAAACATTTACAACATAAGCCAATGCCTATTGTAAACAGCCATTTTTATACCATTAAAAAGAAACTATGAAATCAAGCCTTTCATTAACCAGCTTTGTATTTTGGGTAATGTAAATTCTCTGGGCTTCTGCTGCTTCTTTTATATATAATAGATGTTTTGGTTAAAGATATTTTGTTCTATTTCAATGATTCTATTATTAAGGCTTTTGTTTTGCAATAAAATTTCAAATCACCAAAGAAACCCAGAAAAATACCAGGAAAATAACATTATTTCAATTTTCTTACTGGGTTTCAGATTTCACTGGTGTTAATAGTTTAATTTATCAGCACCTTATTAATGGAGTTGTTTACTCTCTCATCGGGGGAAAAAGTAAATTCAAATCCTTATTATACTGGACATATTGTTTTTAGATTTTTATCACTTAAAAGCATCAGAAAAAGTTCCTTTTCATAATATTTAAAGGAAATTAAACAATTCACTTCTAGTAGCAATAAATCAGTTAAGTTCTACACACCACACCCCTTGACAAGCACCTTGAAAGAAAGATCAAAACCCTTGCAAATTTTTTGTACCCCTAAAAATCCCATTGTTTTGAGAAGCTCCCTTGATTGCTGAAATTCAAAAAGTCTGAAGAGTTGGATCTGATGAAAACTGAAAGTAAACCCCCTAACAATTGTGTTTAGCAATATTTTAAAAGAACAAAGTTTAAAATCTAAGTAGGTGAATTGAACCGGATGTGAGACATTCTGAGATCATCTTCTTTGACGTATATGCTATCAGATGTAAAAATAAATCCAACCCAGTAGCCAGGAAAGGCTGCAATTCTCTGCATAAGAATAAAAGCTATTCAAACTCTCTGACAGCAATGAAACAAAAGAATACAATAAAGGTAAAGAGGAGGAAAAAAAGCCTCTAAAACTTAGAAACAAGAAAATGAAATTTACCATGCAGGTGATAGCTCAGCAGTAAAGAATCCTCCTGCAATGCAGGAGACTTGCAGGAGACAAAGATTCAATCCCTTGGTTGGGAAGATCCCTTTGTAGAAGGAAATGGAGATCCACTCCAGTATTCTTGCCTGGAAAATCCCCATGAACAGAGGAGCTTGGCAGGCTACAGTCCATGGCATTGCAGAGTCGGACATGACTGAGTGACTAAGCAGAAATAACTGCTTTTGACTCCCTCTGACACAAGCGATACCACCCTTTATTAAATTTCTCTTTCCCAATACTCCATTAACTACTTTACATACATGATGCTCTGTGTGCATGAATGGATAGTCAAGTTTGAGGCTAAGTACCTCCACTCAGAAAACAAAGATCATGGCATCTGGTCCCATCACTTCATGGGAAATAGATGGGAAAACAGTGGAAACAGTGTCAGACTTTATTTTGGGGGGCTCCAAAATCACTGCGGATGCCGATTGCAGCCATGAAATTAAAAGACACTTGCTCCTTGGAAGGAAAGTTATGACCAACCTAGATAGTATATTAAAAAGCAGAGACATTACTTTGCCAACCAAGGTCCGTCTAGTCAAGGCTATGGTTTTTCCCGTGGTCATGTATGGATGTGAGAGTTGGACTGTGAAGAAAACTGATCGCCGAAGAACTGATGCTTTTGAACTGTGGTGCTGGAGAAGACTCTTGAGAGTCCCTTGGACTGCAAGGAGATCCAACCAGTCCATTCTAAAGGAGATCAATCCTGGGTGTTCATTGGAAGGACTGATGCTAAAGCTGAAACTGCAATACTTTGGCCACTTCATGGGATGAGTTGACTCACTGGAAAAGACTCTGATGCTGGGAAGGATTGGGGGTGGGAGGAGAAGGGAACGACAGAAAATGAGATGGCTGATGGCATCACCGACTCGATGGACATGAGTTTGAGTGAACTCCGGGAGTTGGTGATGGACAGGGAGGCCTGGCGTGCTGTGATTCATGGGGTCGCAAAGAGTCAGACACGACTGAGTGACTGAACTGAACTGAACTGAACCTCCACTTAAGCAGTTCAGTTGTGGTGATAGATTTGGGCAAATCTATTTTCATGAAGGTGCTCAGTATCCCCCCAGGAAACAGCTAACTAAAGAAGGAACTAGATCATGTGCCTAACCCAATATCAAAGCCTTTGTCATCAGAAAAGAGGAGAGAAGAGTTTGCTCACTCCTTGGGAGACTTAGATTTATGCCTTGCTCATGGACATGACTGAAGCAACTTAGCAGCAGCAGCAGCATGGACTCTTGTTGCAGTTTCTCCTTTGTCCTTGGATGTGGGGGTGTCTTTTTCTGGTGGGTTCCAACATTCTCTGATGGTTGTTCAGCAGCTAGTTGTGATTTTGGTGTTCTAGCAGGAGAAGATGAGTGCACCTCCTACTCTGCCATCCTAGAGATTTGGGCTCTGAGTCAGGGAGAGAGAGAGTCAGGTGGGAGTAAGAGAGAGTATGCCCTAGAAGAGCATTTCCATGAAAACTGGAAAGTATTGCTACTCCTCTAATGCAGTGTAACATAAATGAGGGAGAGAGACACATCTCCTATTTATCACAATCTGACAAATAGTTTTAGTACATTGAGTGAGAAATGTGTGAACTGAGTGAAAGTGTTCGTCGCTCAGTTGTGTAAACTCTTTGAGACCCCATGAGATACTCTGTCCATGGAATTCTCCAGGCAAGAATACTGAAGTGGATAGTCATTTGCTTCTCCAGGGGATCTTCCCCACCCAGGGATTGAACTGGGATCTCCCATGATGCAAACAGATTCTTTACCATCTGAGCCACCAGGGAAGCCCAAGAAGTATGTCAGTTGAATTCAGTTCAGTTGCTCAGTTGTGTCCGACTTTGTGACCCCATGTACTGCACTACTCCAGCCCTCCCTGTCCATCACCAGCTCCTGGAGTTTACCCAAACTCATGTCCATTGAGTCAGTGATGCCATCCAACCATCTCATCCTCTGTTGTCCCCTTCTCTTCCTGCCTTCAATCTTTCCCAGCATCAGTGTCTTTTCCAACAAATTAGTTCTTCGCATCAGGTAGCCAAAGTATTGGAGTTTCAGCTTCAGCATCAGTCCTTCCAGTGAATATTCAGGACTGATTTCCTTTAGGATGAACTGGTTGGATCTCCTTGCAGTCCAAGGTACTCTCAAGTGTCTTCTCCAACACCACAGTTTAAAAGCATCAACTCTTTGGTGCTCAGCTTTCTTTATAGTCCAACTCTCACATCCATACACGACTACTGGAAAAACCACAGCTTTGACTATGTGGACCTTTGTTGGCAAAGTAATGTCTCTGCTTTTTAATATGCTGTCTGGGTTGGTCCTAACTTTTCTTCCAAGGAGCAAGCATCTTTTAACTTTATGGCTGCAATCACCATCTGCAGTGATTTTGGAGCCCCCCAAAATAAAGTCTGCCACTGTTTCCACTGTTTCCCCACTTATTTGCCATGAAGTGATGGGACCAGATGCCATGATTTTAGTTTTCTGAATGGTGAGCTTTAAGCCAACTTTTTCACTCTCCTCTTTCACTTTGAAGAGGCTTTTTTGTTCCTCTTCACTTTCTGCCATAAGGGTGGTGTCATCTGCATATCTGAGGTTATTGATGTTTCTCCCGGCAATCTTGATTTCAGCTTGTGCTTCATCCAGCCCAGCATTTCTCATATGTACTCTGAATATAAGTTAAATAAGCAGGGTGACAATATATAGCAGAAGTGTGTTGCAGGTAACTATAGAGAACTTTGGTGGGAGGTAGCATTTGCTTAAAAAGTTTCAGTGGGATCTGCTGGATGCCCTTTGATACGTGGATATATTTGATCGTGCTTCTAGAAATTCACTTTTACTTCCAGAAAGCTTGTAGGCAAAAAAAAGATGGGTGTTTTCATCAGGAGAGGCTAAGTGGTCATAACAAACATGTCACTTCTGTTTACGAGCCAGTGATGAGAAGTGCTATAGCCTTGCCTAATAGTAAGTGGGCAAAATGGAGGAATAGAGAGTGTCTCTGCCACCATAAAGGGTGGATCTATAAGAAACAAGTAGGTGAAGGCAGTAGCTTGTGAAATATGCTCTTAATTTGACCTCATTCATTCCCACACATACCTGAGACCAAGGATAATGGTAATAGTCTGTATGTTGTTATTGTTGTTTAGTCACTAGGAGTTGTCCAACTCTTTGAGACCCCCATGGACTGTAGCCTGCCAGGTTCCTCTGTCCATGGGATTTCCCAGGCAAGAATACTGGAGTGGGTTATCATTTCCTTCTTCAGGGGATATTCCTGACTCAAGGATGGAAATTGAGTTTCCTGCATTTGCAGGCAGGTTACTTACCACTGAGCCAGTAGGGAAGTTCCTTGGTGGTATATATAATACCTTTTATTTATCCTCATGACAGATTCAGAGAAGTTAAGTAATTGACTAGAAGTTATACAGCTGTCCAGTTCTCCATGACTCCAAAACTGTTTTTTTATTTTTCCACATTTGCCACAAAGCTATATGCTTTAAAATAACCCCAAACATTTATGAAATTCCTGCTCCCTTCTTTATTTTTTCCTTTATTTTTTCACAACAACCTAGGGAGGTAAGATTGGTATTATCCTCAGTAGGCTCAGAGAGGTTAAGTAACTTGATCTAAGTCACAAAGCCTGCAAGAAGAGATAGGCTTGAGCCCAGATCTTTTGCCTTCACTTGGAGAACTATTTCCATTCACTCTTTCAAGCAAGTGCACCCAGACAGGTTAAGAATTTGCCCAAAGTCACAAAACTAGCAAGCAACAGACTAGAATTCAAATTCAAATCACACAACTCCCAGACCCATGCTTTTTGCATCACAACACCTCTCCTTAGGGGGATGATTCATTCACACTCCATGTACATGTATTATCAATGTTATCAACCTCAGACTATAAACTTAGTTCACTGCAAACTGCTCATTCATTTGGTGACTGCTACTGTAGAGAACCGGAGAAGGCAATGGCAAGCCACTCCAGTACTATTGCCTAGAAAATCCCATGGATGGAGGAGTCTGGTGGGCTGTAGTCCATGGGGTCGCTGGGGGTCGGACACAACTGAGCGACTTCACTTTCACTTTTTACTTTCACACATTGGAGAAGGAAATGGCAACCCACTCCAGTGTTCTTGCCTGGAGAATCCCAGGGATGGGGGAGCCTGGTGGGCTTCCGTCTATGGGGTCGCACAGAGTCGGACACGACTAAAGTGACTTAGCAGCAGCAGCACTGTAGAGAATAGCTTCTTTCTAGTTTAAAACTTTATTTTTCATTAGAACAAATCGTTGAACATCTCTAAAGCATAGATTCCTTGTCCTTCACAAATTGAACAGAAACACCTTTTCTATTAATTGTATTAGATATCAAATATGCAAGATGAATGATTAACCCATGGGATGTTTTTGAGGCAGAATTTATAAAAAAAAACTCAAACAACGTCCATTAACATAAGCTGAGAAGGAAAACAGATGAAGCACTAACAAAAAAACAAATTTAAGGGAAATAAATACTAAATACTAAGAACTGAGCACAATTAATTTTTCTAAATGTGTGACATGTAAAATGGTAGAAAATATATCCTATAGTAAGAATATTCTACGGTGTTGTTTAGTCACTAAGTCACATCTGACTCTGCAGCCCCAAAGACTGTAGCCTGCCAGGCTCCTTTGTTCACTCCAGAATACTGGAGTGGATTACTCCCATTTCCTCCTCCAGGAGATCTTCCCTACTCAGGGATCAAACCAGTGTCTCCTGCATCTCCCGCATTGGGGGCAGATTCTTTACCACTGAGGGCTTCCCTGGTGGCTCAGACAGTAAAAGCGTCTGCCTGCAATGTGGGAGACCTCGGTTCAATCCCTGGGTCAGGAAGATTCCCTGGACAAGGAAATGGCAACCCACTCCAGTACACTTGCCTGGAAAATTCTATGGATGGAGGAGTCTAGTGGGCTACAGTCCATGGGGTCCCAAAGAGTTGGACACGACTGAGTTACTTCACTTTCACTTTTCTTTACTGCTGAGCCACCAGGGAGGTCTATACTAGGATGAAGATAGAATCAAAGAAGCGGGGAGAAAACTAGAGAAAGTCAAGTTGTTTGCATACCAACTAATTCGTAGGTCATTTCCAACTGCAAAATCTAGCCCTATGCAGATAGAGTTTGAGACTTGTCTGAAGTAAATTAAACTTTGTTTATCTGCAAATAGACTGATTTCTTCACACAGGCTCTCAACTACACTCTTTATTTAAAAATAGCCTTTGTAACAGGACATATTTCTAAGATGACAAATGGAACAAAAACACTTTTCCATTAATTGTATTAGACATCAAATATGCAAGACGAATGATTAACCCACGGATGTTTTTGAGGCAGAATCTATAAAGAAAAGCTCAAACAACGTCAGTTGACATAAGCTGAGAAGGAAAGCAGATGAAGCACTAACAATAATCTACCTTCAAATTATTGCGAAAGCAAAGAATGTTTAGATTTAGCTTTCACCATTTTTCCTGTCACCAGTAAAGAATCTGCCTGCAATGCAGGAGACACAGAAGATACGGGTTCAATCCAGGGAAAATCCCCTGGAGCAGGAAATAGCAACCCACTCCAGTATTCTTGCTGGGGAAATTCCAAGGACAGAGGAGCTGATCAGGTTACAGTTCCTGGACTCACAAAGAGTTTCTGACATGACTTAGCAAATAGACAACAACAACAATTTTCCCTAAAGGGCAAACAACTGACTCCAATCAAAGACACTATTAAAATGACTGCCTTCAAATCCAAAGTTGATGCAGAGGGTCTGCAGAAGGGTCTCAACTCTAACTACTCCTTTTTATTTTTTTCCTTTAAGCTATGTACAGTTTTAACTTTAAAAATTCCAATTATTACCGTTTAAAATATTTCCTTGGGACTTCCCTGGTGGTCCAGCGGTTAAGAATCTGTTTGCCAATGCAGGGCACACAGATTCAATCGATCCCTAATCCAAGAGGATTCTACATGACTCAGAGCAATTAACCCTGTGGAACACAGCTCCTGAGCCTGTGCCCTAGAGCCTGGGAGCAACAATGATTAAAGCCTGCCTGCCTAGAACCTGTGTTCCTCAACAAGCGAAGCCACTGCAATGAGAAGCTTGTGCACAACACTGAAGAGTAGCCCTGGCTGACCACAACTAGAGAAAGGCTACACGCAACGAAGACGCAGCGCAGCCAAAAATAAATAATTTTAAAAATTTTCCTGGCAGCTATGTCATCACAAGTGTGAAAACAACAACAACAAAAAAAAAAAAACAAAAAACACAGAAAGATATCTACTTTGTTAATAAGTGAAAAGTTTGCTGAATAGTGAAGCTATGCTATTTTTGGAGACATTCATGTTTACATTCAGTTGAAAATCCTTATAATTCACTATAACTATTTCTGAATTAACACCATTTAGACTACAGGTTAATTTCTGCTACTGTCATAGTTAATTGCAATCATTTCTTTTCTAACACATTTATTTATTATTTTTAATTTTTATTTTATATTGGAGAATAGTCAATTAACAATGTTGTATTAATTTTAGGTATACAGCAAAAAGCAATGTAAGTCAGACAGAAAAAGACAAATATATAATATCACATATATGTGAATCTAAAAAAATGTTACAAATGGTCTTATTTATAAAGCTGAAGTAGACTCACAGATTTAGAGAATGGATTTATGGTTATCGGGGGGAAGGTAGGAGAAAGGGACAGATTGGGACTGTCATGTACATGCTGCTAAATTTAAAACAGATAATATAGACTACTGTGTTCAGCAGACAAAGATCATGGCATCTAGTCCCATCACTTCATGGGAAATAGATGGGGAAACAGTGGAAGCAGTGTCAGACTTTATTTTTTGGGGCTCCAAAATCACTGAGGATGCTGATTGCAGCCAGGAAATGAAAAGACGCTTACTCCTTGGAAGAAAAGTTATGACCAGCCTAGAGAGCATATTAAAAAGCAGAGACATTACTTTGCCAACCAAGGTCCGTCTAGTCAAGGCTATGGTTTTTCCCGTGGTCATGTATGGATGTGAGAGTTGGACTGTGAAGAAAGCTGATCGCCAAAGAATTGATGTTTTTGAACTGTGGTGCTGGAGAAGACTCTTGAGAGTCCCTTGGACTGCAAGGAGATCCAACCAGTCCATTCTAGAGGAGGTTAATCCTGTGTTCATTGGAAGGACTGATGCTAAAGCTGAAACTGCAATACTTTGGCCACCTCATGCAACGAGTTGACTCACTGGAAAAGACTCTGATGCTGGGAGGGATTGGGGGCGGGAGGAGACAGGGATGATAGAGAATGAGATGGCTGGATGGCATCACCGACTAGATGGACATGAGTCTGAGTGAACTCGGGGAGTTGGTGATGGACAGGGAGGCCTGGCGTGCTGTGATTCATGGGGTCGCAAAGAGTCAGACACGACTGAGAGACTGAACTGAACTGAACTGAACTGAATCGTGTGTAAAGTAGATAGCTGATGGGAAGCTGCCATATAGCACAGGGAGATCTGTGATGATCTAGATGGGTGGGAAGTAAGGTGAGGCGGTAGGAAAATTCAAGAGGGAAGGGACATATGTATGCATCTTTCTGATTCACTTGGCTGCAACTAACACAATATTGTAAAGCAGTTATACTACAATAAAACTTTTTCTAACTAAAATAAAATAGATAACCAACAAGGACCTACTGTGCTCTAGTACAGAGAGTGCTGCTCAATATTCTGTAATAACCTAAATGGGAAAAGACCTTAAAAAAGAATAAATATATGTATGTCAATAACTGGCTACTCTTCAGAATCACCTAAGATTGATGCTAAAGCTGAAACTCCAATACTTTGGCCACCTCATGTGATGAGTTGACTCACTGGAAAAGACTCTGATGCTGGGAGGGATTGGGGGCAGGAGGAGAAGGGGACGACAGAGGATGAGATGGATGGATGGCATCACCAACTCGATGGACATGAGTTTGAGTGAACTCTGGGAGTTGGTGATGGACAGGGAGGCCTGGTGTGCTGTGATTCATGGGGTCGCAGAGTCGGACACAACTGAGAGACTAAATTGAACTGAACTGAAGGCATTGTCAATAAACATAGCCACATTGCCCCACCTGTAGTGGTTCTAGTTTAATTGGAGTATGGGGTCCCAAGCAAGTTATTCCCAGGTAATCTGACACCTGATCTATAGCTGTCTGGTACTGGTCTTGTATGAGCCTACGTTTTCTTGAAAAATTAGCCAGCCCACCCAAACAAACATACCAGAAGCCCTAACATGTGGAAGATTAGCCATGTCATGCTATGACTGGTTTATTACTTTTTTTAGTTTAACAGTTTAGTTATTAGTGTATTCTTCACAAATGCATATCACGACTGGTGATGAATCACATTTTTAATATGAGAAATCATAACAAGGTGGTGTTAAATCTTTTACCTTAATGAATATGATAAAAACCTTTCCCACATCTTATTATTAAATTTAAAGCTTTATCTTTAGCAATTCTCTCTGTATAATTCTGCAGCCTTCCTTGCACACAATTTGATGCTGCTCAGCATGTCTGCTGTCTTTGTTTTTATATTCATCTATTCCCTAGAAAAGTGGTAATTAGTTTTAAGATTAAAAGCCAATCCTGACTGGGAGAGCACTGAGCTATTATTACTGCTGGGTAATGTATCACTGGAAGTCCATGCACGGTAAGTCAGAAAAAAGGTTTTTCTTATGTTCTCTCATTGGTTTATTATTACAGTTAGGGGAACATCCTGCACAATTTATTTCTTAAGCAGAGTAGGGATGGAAGAAAGTAAAGAATATAAAAATGAGAAACAGTGAGTTTCTAGGGAGCAATCACTAAATCTGACATTTTATGTCCCAGAAGAGCAGGGATTCAGCATCCAAACCCTGATCTACTGGAGAAGAGGGAGTCTCCAGATTTCTATAAATCCTCTGAAATGACAAGCAAAATAATGTGTGTGTGTGTGTGTGTGTGTGTGTGCGCGCGCGCAGTTTTGAGAAGGTAAATGCACTTGACATCTAACAAAGGCTGAACATTGAGGTATCTACAAATTGATCTGAAGGAACAGCCTCTTCTCAAATCTTTTCCTTCTTACCAGTAACCAATTCTGGCTCATTTGACACTTTTCTTTCAGGATCCTTCTGCTGGTACAAGCCATAAGTACTTTATATATTTCTTCAGTGTGTTCTTTCAGGATTTCCTGATTAACGAATATTGGAATCAGGCTTGCCTCTTATGTATAAGGACCACTGTGGCCAGAACTTAATTTCCTGAACAATAATTGCTGCAACTACTCTTCCTTTTCTGCCAACACTACCTCTATTTATACTGTCTTCATCTTCTTTTTCCAGACTTCTGCTTGTCTTCTTGGTGGGTGGACCCACTAGCTAGGTGCCAATGAAGCTTAGTATCTACCTAGCTCTAGGCTCTTCTCCCTTGCTCTGTGGAGGAGCAGGTTGAGATCTTCTATGGCAGGGCAGGACCTCAGCTCTCCTGAGTGAGTGGGAAGGTAGAGGACAGGGTCTTCATTTCTTTATTTCTTAACATTGCGTCAAGGTCCATCCATTTATTCATCCATGGTTCTATTATTTTGCATGGAGAATTCTCTGTTTCCTATTTCATTTCTGTTGGACTGTGTGTGTGTGTGTGTGTGTGTGTAATTGCATGGAGGGTGTAGTCTGAGCACTTAGGCTGTAGGAATGGGCCTATAATGCTGTTTCCTGATAATCAAGGCTCAAGGCCAGACAGTTTACAAAAAGATCTCTGATATTTAAAGCAAGCTGTAGCTTTAACTCTATACATCAGGAGCCTAATGCCATGAACCATGTCAGCCACAGTTGTTCCTATTTATTGAGATTTACTGCATATAAAGCACGTGTGTGTTCATCACTCCATCGTGTCCAACTCTTTGCGACCCCATGGACTATAGACTTCCAGGCTCCTCTGTCTGTCGAATTCTCCAGGCAAGAATACTGGAATGGGTTGCCAGTCTGTTCTTCAGGTCAAACCCAGGTGTCCTGCATTGCAGACAGATTCTTTACCATCTGAGCCACCAAGGAAGCCCATAAAGCATGTAATTTGTATTATCTCATTTAATCTCCACAATAATCCTCTTGTGCTGCTGCTAAGTCACTTCAGTCGTGTCCGACTCTGTGCGACCCCATAGATGGCAGCCCACCAGGCTCCACAGTCCCTGGGATTCTCCAGGCAAGAACATTGGAGTGGGTTGCCATTTCCTTCTCCAATGCATGAAAGTGAAAAGTGAAAGTGAAGTTGCTCAGTCGTGCCCGACTTTTAGCGACGCCATGGACTGCAGCCTACCAGGCTTCTCCGTCCATGGGATTTTCCAGACAAGAGTACTAGAGTGGGGTGCCATTGCCTTCTCTGGTAATCCTCTTAGGTAGGTCCAATTATTATTCCCAGATTATTATCTACAGATAATAAAGATTTAGTGTAACCAAGTAATTTGCGTGTCATACAACTAGTAACTGGTTGAGTTGGGAGGTCTGCCTGACTCCAGAGCATCGTGCTCATCAGCATTAACTCCATGTCATCTGGAAGGATCCAGAATCTCTAGGGTAGGTAGAGTCACAGTCACAGAGGATAGTCATTGTGACCTTGAAGCCCAGGGAATAAATACAGCATTGGCTACATATTTCTCACAGATTTTTCAGAGGTATTTTCTTGTATAAAGAATATTGAAAGTAGCAAGTTTTAATATGAACATTCGGTTCAGTTCAGTTCAGTCGCTCAGTCGTGTCCGACTCTCCACAACCCCATGAATCACAGAACGCCAGGCCTCCCTGTCCATCACCAACTCCCGGAGTTCACTCAAACTCATGTCCACAGAGTCAGTGATGCCATCCAGCCATCTAATTCTCTGTCGTCCCCTTCTCCTCCCGCCCCCAACCTTTCCCAGCATCAGAGTCTTTTCCAGTGAGTCAACTCGTCGCATGAGGTGGCCAAAGTATTGCAGTTTTAGCTTTAGCATCAGTCCTTCCAATGAACACTCAGGATTGATCTCCTTTAGAATGGATTGGTTGGATCCTCAAGGGACTCTCAAGAGTCTTCTCCAACACCACAGTTCAAAAGCATCAATTCTTCGGCGATCAGCTTTCTTCACAGTCCAACTCTCACATCCATACATGACCACGGGAAAAACCATAGCCTTGACTAGACGGACCTTGGTTGGCAAAGTAATGTCTCTGCTTTTTAATATACTATCAAGGTTGGTCATAACTTTCCTTCCAAGGAGTAAGCATCTTTTAATTTCATGGCTGCAGTCAACATCTGCAGTGATTTTGGAGCCCCAAAAAATAAAGTCTGACACTGTTTCCACTGTTTTTCCATCTATTTCCTATGAAGTGATGGGACCAAATGCCATGATCTTTGTTTTCTGAATGTTGAGCCTCAAGCCAACCTTTTCACTCTCCTCTTTCACTTTCATCAAGAGGCTTCTTAATTCCTCTTCACTTTCTGCCATTAGGGTGGTGTCACCTGTGTATCTGAGGTTATTGATATTTCTCCCAGCAATCTTGATTCCAGCTTGTGCTTCTTCCAGCCCAGCGTTCCTCATGATGTACTCTGCATATAAGTTAAATAAGCAAGGTAGACATCATTAAATCAACAACAACAAACAATGTATTTAATCACTGCTGCTGCTAAGTCACAGACCTTGAAAACATATAACCAGTCCCTTCAGAAAACCCATGAGTATTTATCTGCTCATCACAATTTATAGTGACGTTTCCTCAATGTCCTTCCTCAAGGAACAGCATTTTAAAATTAAATCTAATAACACTTTGTTTAATTATCAGAAAATATCAGTATACCACTGCTTATCTATATTTAAATATATTTAAATAATTCTATTTTAGCACTGATGATTATGTGTCCAGCTATGTTAGAAATTATTTTATCTTAGGATATGATATAAAAATTATGGAGTGTCTCTTACTTTGTTATCCATAAACTATGTATCATGTGTGCCACCAGATTACAAACTTGATCTTCTGCAGTCAGTAACAAGGAGCTGCTGCTGCTGCTAAGTCGCGTCAGTCCTGTCCGATTCTTAGCGACCCCATGGACTGTAGCCTACCAGGCTCCGCCATCCATGGGACTCCAGGCAAGAGTACTGGAGTGGGTTGCCATTGCCTTCTCCGTAACAAGGAGCTGCTGCTGCTGCTTAGTCGCTTCAGTCGTGTCCGACTCTGTGTGACCCCATAGACGGCAGCCCACCAGGCTCCCCTGTCCCTGGGATTCTCCAGGCAAGAACACTGGAGTGGGTTGCCATTTCCTTCTCCAATGCATGAAAGTGAAAAGTGAAAGTGAAGTCGCTCAGTCATGTCCGACTCTTAGCGACCCCATGGACTGTAGCCCACCAGGCTCCTCCATCCATGGGATTTTCCAGGCAAGAGTACTACCAACTGCTAAAATAACTTTCGTTGTGACTTTATTTATTTTTGCTTGCTGTGCTGGGTCTTCAGTACTGTGCGGGCTTCTCTGTAATTGTGGCGAACAGAGGCTACTCTCCAGCTGCAGTGTGCAGGCTACTGTCTAGTTGCAGTGCCCGGGCGTCTCATTGCGGTAGCTTTTCTTGCTGTGCAGCATGGGCTCTAGGACTCTCAGCTTCAGTAGTTGCTGCTCCTGGGGTCTAGGGCACAAATGGAATAGCTGTGTCAAAAGTTGTGGTACCCGGCCCAGCTGCCCTGAGGCACGTGGAATCATCCCAGACCAAGGATCGAACCCATGTCCCCTTCACTAAACGGCAGATTCTTTACCACTGAACCACCAGGGAAACCCTGTGGTGGTTTCAGTATCTTAATAATAACTCTCACAATTCGAACAGTCATTCATCAATTTTTTTACTTTGTGTTTTTTTTTTTTTTCAGTGTATGCCAGCCACTATAGAAGGTAAAGACTTCATAGTTTTCTATTGGAAGTCAGTGACAGAATTTTGACGCCCTTGGAATATTTCCCAGGGACACTTGATCACCTAGTAAAATTTATTTTAAGAACCATGATACTACTGATCAAAATAAGATATCTAATTACCATACACACACTTTACAATGTCTAGTAAATGCATTTTTTTATTATTAGTAATTGATGGAAAAAGGGAGAAATGAATGTGAAGTCTAAGTGACATGAAAAGGACATAAAGTAGTTTTTTGAGAAATCAAGTGGCCTGCCTTATAAATGAGCAGTCTTGCTGATATGTTAGGGCCCAAACCCATTTATTTCTATGGAGAAATCATGTTTTCTTCAAATTATGCACATCTTTTCTTATTCTAACTGAGGCATATGGAAATAAGCCCAGAATATAATCTCAGAGTCATCATAAAATAAGAAATTCCTTTTTCTGCTGTGTTTTTTAGGTATTCTTTTCTGTATTCCTACTTCACTAGAATAATTATGTTTTTTTGAAACCTACTTACAATAAAATTCCTCTTCTCGTTTCATAGTGTTAGAATCCTCAAAAAGCACTTAGGGAGATCCTGATGACCCACATGAAAAAGGATCAGTCAATAGTGAATCACTGGAATTCCATCAAATTGTACAAAATAACTTTGAAATCATAAGCCTAGAATAGAAGTAAGGGTATTCAACCCGTCATGACAGACTGATTACTGCCTTCATATCTCTGGAATATAGTCATTGCCGATATTCCTACAAATACCCAACAATTTAAATAATCAAACCTATGAGCTCTTCCTAAAAACTTGCCCCCTAAGTCCTTTTTCATTAGCATAAGCAATCTGTTAAGAATTCATGGTTTCTGCTCCTTGTTCTGCTATTACAGCAACCTTCATATCATAGGCATATGCAAAGAAACGAACACCACCTAACCAGTAACATCAAATTGTCATGACAATTGCTATGTTAAATACAAAATGACAAACCAATTTCTAATTGCTGAAGCATAAAATCAAGGTACAACCATACTTTCAGATCTCTTTTAGCAAATACGTATAATGGTGATGGTGGTGGTGTTGGTAATAAGTGATGGGACTAGAAAGGGGAGTTTGGAAGAGATAAACATATTAGACAAATATTAAAAATTCAGTGCTAACTGAGACTACCCATTGAAAGACGACCAATTATAGAGTGGCCTGATCCTATGCAAATATAAAATATGAAATCTGTTTTACCCATCTATTAATAATAATAATAATAAAAGCTCACCTCTTTTGTGCATCTTTCAGTTTGAAAAAGATAGTTGTAAAATATGCCTGATAAATAAAATATGTCTGATAGTCTGATAAGTTATTCCATTAAAGCTGCTGCTACTGCTGCTGCTAAGTCGCTTCAGTCGTATCCGACTCTGTGCGACCCCATAGACGGTAGCCCAACAGGCTCCTCTGTCCCTGGGGTTCTCTAGGGAAGAATACTGGAGTGGGTTGCCATTCCACTAAAGCTAGGAGAATCTTAATGTGCCTCCCTAGGGGCTTCCCAGGTGGCACTAGTCGTAAAGAATCCACCTGCCATTGCAGTAGACACAGGAGATGAAGATTCAGTCCTTGGATTGGGAAGATCCCCTGGAGTAGGAAATGGAAACCCACTCCAGTATTCTTGCTCACCCTCAGAAAGTACTTCAGCTGGTTCTGGTTCTCCACCTGGTTGGATATTCCTAATCTTTTGGGGCTTTCCAGGTAGCTTAGTGGTAAAGAATTCACTTGCCAATGCAGGAGATTCAGGAGACGCTGGATTGATCATTGTGTTAGGAAGATCCCCTGGAGAAGGAAATGGCAATCCACGCCAATATTCTTTTCTGGAAAATCCCCAAATCCCATGTACAGAGTCTGGTGAACTGTAGCCCATGGGGTCACAAAGAGTTGAACACAACTGAGTGACTGAACACACAGAGTTCTAGAGCAAAATCATGCCTTGAGCAGGGGAGAATCACACATCATTCAGACAGCAGCTCTTGGCAAGCTACCAGGCACACGGAAAAGGAAAACTTTGATCATGAGGCAGTAAGTAACTATCTGGCTAGAGTTGCTCCTCATAAGTTGACTTTTGTCACACCTACAAAGTCATAAGATCAAGTATGAAAGTGTTAATTGCTCAGTTGTGTCCGACTCTTTGCAACCCCATGAACTGTAGGCCAAAGCTCCTCTGTCCATGGTATTCTCTAGGCAAGAATACTGGAGTGGGTTGCTATTCCCTTCTTCAGGGGATCTTTCTTACCCAGGGATAGAACCTGGGTCTCCTACATTGCAGGCAGATTCTTTACTGTTTGAGCCACCAAGGAAGCCCAAGATCAAGTATGCCCAGCAACAATTCACTGTAAGAGAGAAATGGAATACCTGGAAGCAGGCATAGCACTGGCTGGAAGGCACAAGTAAGCTATAGAAGTAAGTATCCCAGACCCACCTCTCACTAAGCACTTTCATGGGCCCTTGTCCTCACCTTACATTTATAGCCATGGAAGTGAAGGGGCAGGGCATCGCTTTATGACAAGCTGATGGAGGACAAAAAAGACCAAGCTTAGTTTATAGATAGGTTGACTCAATGTGTAAGTGCAAGCTAGAAAAAAAAAAAAAAGACTGCTGAATACTGCAATCCTATAGAGGACTGGCTCCAAAATTCAGTCATGAGGGTAGGTCCTCCCAACAAGCAGAGCTTTATAGAGTGCATACTCTTCTTTCTTAAAAGTAGCCTAAAACGAGAATATACATAGACTCATGGGTAGTGGTGAATGGATTAGCTGCATATTTAAAGTGCCTGTGAAAATAAATACTTGAACATCAGGGATAAGAAAGTCTGGAGAAGAGACATGTGGATGACCTAAAGAAGTGGACATAAAATATGAAGATCTTTGTATCACATATCAATGCCCAACAGAAATCACTTATCATGGAAGAGGCACTAAATTACCAAGGAGACAGAATGACTCAGCCAGTTGACATCATCCTGTTGTCTCCAATCATTCTTGTGCTAGCACAATGGACTGTTGTAGTGGACCCATTGATACTGATGAAGGCTGACGTGCAGGGCTTAAGTGGGCTCCCATTGACCATGGTTGATCTAGTTACTGCTGCTGTCAAATGCTCAACCTTCCAGCACCTGAGCTCCATATATATCGCCTTATCCCTAGAAGACACCAATCAACATGCTGGAATGAGCTTAAAAGCAACAGGCTCAACTGGAAGATCACAGAGGGCCGTTTAGAAACCCATCACAGGATCAAGCTATTATGCTGGGTTTATACTTGGAAGTTTTGGTTTCCATTTGATTAGTCAGATGTTAGAGATATTTACTTTAATCTGCCTTATTAGCAATTAATATTTAATTTGATGTGTCATGTGTTAGTCTCTCAGTCGTGTCTAATTTGTAACCCCATGGACTCTAGGCTCTTTAGACACTAGACCCACTAGACTTCTGTCATAAAATTCTCCAGGCAAGAATACTTGAGTAGGTAGCCATTCCCTTCTTGAGGGGCTCTTCCAAACCCAGAGATCAAACAGGTCTCCTGCATTGCAGGCAGATTTTTTACTGTCTGAACTACCAGGGAAGCTCCCATTTAGCTTAATGCTGCTGCTGCTGCTGCTAAGTCATGTCAGTCGTGTCCGACTCTGTGTGACCCCATAGATGGCAGCCCACCAGGCTCCCCTGTCCCTGGGATTCTCCAGGCAAGAACACTGGAGTGGGTTGCCATTTCCTTCTCCAATGCATGAAAAGTGAAAGTGAAGTTGCTCAGTTGTGTCCGAGTCTTAGCGACGCCTACCAGGCTCCTCTGTCCATGGGATTTCCCAGGCAAGAGTATGGAGTGGGGTGCCATCATTTAGCTTAATAGTTTTCACCAAATAAAATGCTTCTGAGTCTTGCTCACTAAGATGGAAACTGTCCAAACTGAAATCAATCATCAATCAGTCGAACATATGACTAACTCATTTTGATTAGATCTGGGTATTAATGAGACAAAAGTTGAAGTCACTGGCCTTTTTAAAGTTCTTATTTTAAGAAAGCATGTTTTATTTTTAGAATTTGTGTGCAGCAGAAGCTATCTGGTACAAGCCATCCATCTTCTGCTTGCCACACTAATCCTCAGCCAAACTGGTATAATAAAATTACTTCCTTCTCCTTCTGGCCCTAGGTTATGGAACTTCTTAATGTTATTCCTTGGTGACCCATATTTCTGACATTGAACTCAAATTAGGTCAGTGGCTGCTACCCTTAAGTTTAACATAATAACATTGTACTATGATAGAACTACGCCTTAGACACAGCAAGTACTCAAAAGATGTTTGTTTAATTAATTTGAATAATTTCACAGAGCATCAGTATTTGCAGGAGTTTTAGAAAATATTTTAAAATCATCTCTACACATTTCTCATTGAGGTTATTCTTAAATATTTAGTAGTTATTTTGGATAGGTCCTTTTTTATTTTTAAAGGAGAAATACTACTTTGAGATTTGTTTTAAAACTTTTTTTCAGATACTGAAACCTAGGAGTCAGCATTTTAGCAAATACCTCAACTAATTGTTGATTCACATGGTTCACATTTTATTGCATACATGCATATTAGGTGGTGCATGTTCTTCCTGGGCATAGGCTTAGATCACAGAGCCATATATTCAGGTCACACTCTCTTAACAATGCTCAGAATCCTCTCCAGTTAGCTAGACTTTAATGATCTATTTTTGGTTTTGTCAGACATTTTATTTATTTATTTATTTTTGTCAGACATTTTAAAGTTGTTCAGTTCATGCCCTTCTCTTTATTAGGAATGGTTCTAGTGTTTCATTATTATTTTATTTTTATTTTTATTGGAGGCTAATTATTTTACAATATTATATTGGTTGGTTTTGTCATACATTGACATGAATCCGTAGGAACATCATGAAAAACAGTCCAAGCTTTTTTAGTAAATGAAAATTTTTAGTAAGTTTTTTAATAAATGTAAATATAATAGATCCATGGTTTGGAAGACTAAGTATTTTGAAGATGCTCAATTCATGCCCTTTTCTTTATTAAGAATGGTTCTAGTGTTTCATCATTAAGTATGATGTTAGCTGCTGCTTTCTGACATTCACTATGTTAAGAAAGTATTCTATTCCTCAATTTCTAAAACTCTAAAATCAGTAAATGGTACGCATGTGAATTACATTTGTTGAGCTTCGGTTTCAAAGCTACCTTTCTAACATAAACTGGAACACATTCAATCTTTTTAAGCTTTGGAATGGTTTATACAGAACTGGACTTACGGACTTCAGATCATTTTCTAAAGGGACATTTTTTTGTATATGTATGACATTATAATTTCCATTGTTTTACTACATTAGTAATTTTTTCCCATTCTTATTGTCTCCATTTTTATACATGAGCTAAAAAAAAAGATGTCAAGAAAAAATCATCTCTATCCCTTATCTTCCACACCCAATTTTTTTTAATCTCCTGAATACATCCACCTGTAATCCATCTACTTCTCAGTTTTACAGCCACCACCTAGTGTCTACCTCTACCATTTTTTACTTGCAGTGATGCTGATTGGTCTTCAATCTCATTCAGTGTCCCTTGGACTGCAAGGAGATCAAACCAGTCAATCCTAAAGGAAATCAACCCTGACTATTCATTGGAAGGACTCATGATGAAACTGAAGTTCCAATACTTTGGCCACAAGATGCAAAGGGCTGAGTCATTGGAAAAGATCCTGATGCTGGGAAAGACTGAGGGCAGGAACAGAAGGGGTGAGAGATGAGATGAGAAGGGAAGATGAGATGGTTGGATGGCATCATTAACTCAATGGACATGGGTTTGAGAAAGCTCCGGGAGATAGTGAAGGATAGGGGAGCCTGGCATGCTGCAGTCATGGGGTTGCAAACAGTTGGACATGACAGTGAATGAACAGCTCCTTCAACCTAGCCTTCACAGGGCAGTTAATTGATTTTAAAGTGAAAACTTGATCACTTTATACTCCTGTTTAAAATACTTTAATACTGCTTATTGCTTTTAGGATAAAGACCATAATACTTTGAGATCCTCCAGATCTGTCCTCTGCCCACCTCACTGGCAATGGTGTTTCTAGAGTTCAATTAGGGCCAGTGACCTGAAAAGTGAGGGGTGAAGACTTCTCCCGAAGGTACTACTAGACAGTAAACATCCTATTTTTCCTATTGATGTGGGGTGGCTTCCAGAACTAAAGGTCCCTAGGATGCAGCTGCTTCCCAGCTTCACTCCCTTCCACTCCGCCTCAGTTTCACTCTGCTCTCTCTTTGCTACTTTTCTTTCAGTTCTTAGAACATCCCAAGTGCCTTTCATCTCAGAGCCTTTTGGTTTATTGCTTTTTCTACCTAGAGCCATTTTATTGTTCTAAATATTACTCAACCTACAGCTCTCAGATTAAATGTCATTTCCTCAGGGAAAACTTCCCTGGACTAAGGTGGTTCCCCAAATCATAGGCTCTGCTCTTCACACAGGTAGCCTAGTCTCTCCCATCAGATGAAACATTTTGGAGAGGCAGGGGCAATTTTTGTCTTGTTTACTGCAGTTTTCATAGTGCCTGACTCGCTCCATCCACGTTTGTTGAATGAATGAACTGCTTTGCAGTTTGCACTGCAATTGGGAGGGACTTTACTGATAATGAAATTGGGATTTGGGATGGTTGTTGGTATTGCTCATGGTCTTATAGCTAATTAGCAGCAATATCAGAAGTGAAATGCTGTAGAGAATATTGATTCTGGACCCAGTAAGCTTTCCAAGTATGAACTCATTGAATCCCCGACAGCTGCAGGAACTAGGTACCATTAAGGTAACTTACCTGAGGTCACACATGATGGGTAATGGAATCAGGACTTGAACCACTTTTACTCTGAAAGAAATGGCCACTCCAAATACTCCAGTAGGACTGAGAAAACAGACAGAATGTAGCCTCATCACAAGGCAGAGAGAAAATAAGAAAAGGCAAGAATGTCGGTAAGAACTCAAGGGCAGGTCACACTGAACAGATATATTCTTTTCAGCTGAATGTGTATCTCATGAAGTTACCTGTGTTCCAATGGGTCCTGTTAATTTGGAAAGTACCATCAGTGCCCCAAATTAAGGATGGGGGTGCATACTGAGGCTAAGGCAGTTGGGGAAATAGTAGTACTTCAGATTTGATGAAGACATGCTTTGTGAGAGCTGCTGACGTTTGAATCCTCCTTCTGTAGGAGAAAGCCCCCCACCCCCAGGAATGAAGCTTGTTGCTGTGACAGGGGTGGGGCTAGTAGACCACCTGCTGTATGTTAACCTCTTACAAAGACACTCTACAACATCCTCAAAACCAAATGGTTTTTTGGTTTTCCTATACACTGATAATGAGAAAATAGAGAAATTAAGGAAACAATTCCATTCACCATTGCAATGAAAAGAATAAAGAAAAAAAAAACCAAATGGGAGAAAACATCTGTGTTTCAGAGAAAAGGGTGAAGAAGCAGGGCAAGAGGAGAATAGAACAAGGAGTGAAAGAGGAAAGAGAGAGCTGAGGAGAGACAAGGAAAGACAGGATGAACCATAGAATATAAGACAAGGCAGCCTTTTTGCAATATAGGATTTAATGATTGTCGAAAGAACTAAGAGATTTCATTTATTTAGAATGTGAGTGATAGGATTAGTGGGTTTTGTCTTTATTAATTGTTCCACTGCTGTTTCTAAAGCATACCACTTTTAAAATAGTAATGGCATCTTTATAATCATCATTGTTAGTCTCAGTCCATCTCCTTTACATATATTGTTTACATGCAATATTTGTGAAATTGTCCTTGTGAATTAACCCATCACTTCTCTTAGAGTCCCTGCAAGCTTCCTTCTAGAAGCTCAATATTTGTGTTGTATCCCAGACCTCAGGACTCTTGGATATCTAGACTTCTGACACTCTGTGAATTGGTAAACAATTAAGACAGAATCAGAATTACCTCATCACAATTTCTACTAATAGAAAAACCAAGAATTATCTCATTATGGGATTCCCTGGTGGATCACATTGTAAAGAATCTGTCTTCAATGCAGGAGACCCAAGTTCGATCCCTGGGTTGGGAAGATCCCCTGGAGGAGGAAATGGCAACCCACTGCAGTATTCTTGCCTGTAAAATCCCATGGACAGAGGACCCGGGTGGGCTACAGTACATAGGGTTGCAGTGAGTCAGACACAACTGAGCGACTGACACTTTGATGAACTGGTGAGACTTTTAGATAACTCAGTTTGTATACAGCAAATCCAGAGGGTGGGATTCTGATTCCAAGAGAGAGAATGTAATCTGACATTCAATCAAATGTGAGGGGGAAAAAGCAAAGCTCACAATAGGAGGGTTGGTTCATGTGTCATATATAAATTGGGCGTTGTATTGTCTTTTCCCAAATTCCCTCTAATAACATAGATGTCATGTGCAGTATAGGTGGTGTATTTCACGAGTATTATAATCCTATAAAAGTATTTTGAGACTGTAGGGTGTGAGTCATGACAAAAATCCCAAGAATTATTATCCTTTCTCTTCTACCCAGGAGGGCTCATTTTTGCATCTCATCTGTAGCAATGTATGTTATGAAGAACTATTAAGATGAAATAAGATGAAAGCAATATCAAAATATAAAACCAAGTCTAGATCATAAAGAACGAATTTCTCCAGTTAAATTATATTGTTAATAATTAATGCAGTATTTACAAGATATAAAATCTGACATTACATTTTTTAAATCTGTCTGAGAGCCTCAAATTTTATCTTAATATTTTCTTTTTGTACTTTAAATTTCTTTCATAATGAAATTATATTTGAAATATATTTGGTCTATTTGTCAGTTTATCTTTTATTAACCTGATTTTGTTTAGTGGATTATTATTTTTTGCTTATTTATCTAGTTCTAACATTCAGAAAACAAAGATCATGGCATCTGGTCCCATCACTTCATGGGAAATAGATGGGGAAGCAGTGGAAACAGTGTCAGACTTTATTTTTTTGGGCTCCAAAATCACTGCGGATGCTGATTGCAGCCATGAAATTAAAAGACGCTTACTCCTTGGAAGGAAAGTTATGACCAACCTTGATAGTATATTAAAAAGCAGAGACATTACTTTGCCAACAAAGGTCCGTCTAGTCAAGGCTATGGTTTTTCCCGTGGTCATGTATGGATGTGAGAGTTGGACTGTGAAGAAGGCTGATCGCCGAAGAATTGATGCTTTTGAACTGTGGTGCTGGAGAAGACTCTTGAGAGTCCCTTGGACTGCAAGGAGATCCAACCAATCCATTCTAGAGGAGATCAATCCTGGGTGTTCATTGGAAGGACTGATGCTAGAGCTGAAACTGCAATACTTTGGCCACCTCATGTGACGAGTTGACTCACTGGAAAAGACTCTGATGCTGGGAGGGATTGGGGGCGGGAGGAGACGGGGATGACAGAGAATGAGACGGCTGGATGGCATCACCGACTCAATGGAATCACCGACTCGATGGACATGAGTTTGAGTGAACTCCGGGAGTTGGTGATGGACGGAGCCCTGGTGTGCTGTGATTCATGGGGTCACAAAGAGTCGGACACGACTGAGCGACTGAACTGAACTGAACTATGCACTTGAACTTGTTCATTTCTTTAAAGAGATATTTATGTTGCCTGGTTTGTGGCATTTATAAAATTTGCTTTCCACTGAAACTGTCCTTTGTAAATTTGAAGATATGTACTAATTCAGAATTTTAATCATGTATTTAACAAAAGAGGCAAATATTTATTTTGAAAAATATCCTCTGAGTTGAAGAAAGTCCATAGTAATGTATGTGACTGTCTGGCAGGATGATTGTCTGCTGATGATTGACTTTAGCCATTGACCAGTTCTACATCGGTTTAACAAATTCATCTCCGTGTTTTGATTTTCTGTTTATGTGTCTACTCTTCCAATTCTTCTTTGAACCAGTTACAATATCTTACTGACTCCATTATAAACTAGGTTGGTTGAATATAATCTTTGACACTTAAAAATTCTTTATCTGCAAGTTTATTAGCAAAGCGAAACAGAAGAAGAACAAGGTCCCCAGATGATCTGTATAATTAAAAGTGCAAATTTACTACTCCAAACTGAAATAGAAAACATGTGGCAGGCCTTGACAATTTGGGCCACAGAAATTGTGTGATTAAAATGCCTTTATCACACAACTGTAGTGCTGAACTATATTTGATTAACTCTGGTTTATGCTATTGAAAAAAATATATGCTGTGACTGCTGCTGATAGATTGCTTCATAATACACAATTTAGGGTCAGAGCATCAAAGATAACAAAAATAAGAGCAATGTTTTAAAGTCAAGTGACTGAATTAAGGCACATTTTTTAACAGCAAAGGGTGCTAAAAACATTCCTGAATATCTGATACATCAAAAACAAGATTACGTAAAATTTAGCTGCACATTTTGGTCTATTCTCTTTGTATACATGTGCAGTCACTAAGCTGTGTCTGGTTTTTTGCAATCCCATGGACATAGCCAGCCAGGCTCCTCTATCCATTGAATTTTCTAGGCAAGAATGCAGGAACAGGTTGCATTTCCTCCTCCAAAGCATCTTCCCTACCCAGGAATCCAATCTGTGTCTCTTACACTGGCAGTTGGATTTTTTGCCTCTGAGCTACCAGGAAAGCCAATTTTGATGGCATATTCCTCACACTCTCCCAACTTATGCTTACTTACCCCCAATAAATTATGTGCTATGTAGGTTTTTTGCCAACATCCGCTGGATCATGGAGAAAGCAAGAGAGTTTCAGAAAAACATCTATTTCTGCTTCATTGACTATGCCAAAGCCTTTGACTGTGTGGATCACAATAAACTGTGGAACATTCTGAAAGAGATGGGAATCCCAGACCACCTGACCTGCCTCTTGAGAAACCTGTATGCAGGTCAGGAAGCAACAGTTAGAACCGGTCATGGAACAACAGACTGGTTCCAAATAGGAAAAGGTGTACGTCAAGGTTGTATATTGTCACCTTGCTTATTTAACTTATATGCAGAGTACATCATGAGGAACGCTGGGCTGGAAGAAGCACAAGCTGGAATCAAGATTGCTGGGAGAAATATCAATAACCTCAGATATGCAGATGACACTACCCTTATGGCAGAAAGTGAAGAGGAACTCAAAAGCCTCTTGATGAAAGTGAAAGAGGAGAGTGAAAAGGTTGGCTTGAAGCTCAACATTCAGAAAACAAAGATCATGGCATCTGGTCCCATCACTTCATGGGAAATAGATGGAAAAACAGTGGAAACAGTGTCAGACTTTGTTTTTTTGGGCTCCAAAATCACTGCAGATGCTGATTGCAGCCATGAAATTAAAAGACGCTTGCTCCTTGGAAGGAAAGTTATGACCAACCTTGATAGTATATTAAAAAGCAGAGACATTACTTTGCCGACCAAGGTCCGTCTAGTCAAGGCTATGGTTTTTCCCGTGGTCATGTATGGATGTGAGAGTTGGACTGTGAAGAAAGCTGATCGCCGAAGAATCGATGCTTTTGAACTGTGGTGTTGGAGAAGACTCTTGAGAGTCCCTTATACTGCAAGGAGATCCAACCAGTCCATTCTAAAGGAGATCAATCCTGGATGTTCATTGGAGGGACTGATGCTAAAGCTGAAACTCCAATACTTTGGCCACCTCATGCGACGAGTTGACTCATTGGAAAAGACTCTGATGCTGGGAAAGGTTGGGGGCGGGAGGAGAAGGGGACGACGGAGAATGAGATGGCTGGATGGCATCACCGACTCTGTGGACATGAGTTTGAGTGTACTCCGGGAGTTGGTGATGGACAGGGAGGCCTGGCGTGCTGTGATTCATGGGGTCGCGGAGAGTCGGACACGACTGAGCGACTGAACTGAACTGAATGTAGGTTTTAAAAAAAATAAAAGTATTTAAGTAACAGACATGCGAGTTTTAAAAAATTAACAAAATACAATGATGACAACAACTGAGCATTTTTCTTCTCAATGGAATTGCAAGACATTCCATTCACAAATATTATAGTTCAATAAAAATTTTGTACACGTAGCCCCAAAAGTCCACACCAGATTAGACCACTTTATCAAATCACTAAAATTAGAAGTAATGAAAACATTATCATAATTTTTTTAGAGCCATAAAGATCTGAGGAACTCTGGGAAAGATGTTCTCATACAAGTAGAACATATCAGTGATATCAAATTACCTTACAAGAAAGTCAGGAGATACCCAGTAATCAAGTACACTCATGACAATGACCTTGATCTGGTATGACTTCACTGGATCCATGCCCATTTGGACTGAACTTCTAAAAGAAACACAGATATTGGGCAGTTAAAGTGGGCCAGCCCTCTTCCTTGGTATTATGTTGAGAACTTAGGAAATTACTCTGAGTTGCTTATTGTAAATCACTATGTTCCCAAGGCCATCAATTCTCCTTACAAAATGCTATTTCAACATAATTTGACAAAACTTTCAAGTGACTATAACTAATAGTTATTCTACTAGCAAATATTCTGTTTCTATACTGAAATGAGAGGAGAATGGGAAGTACAAATCATTTTAGCTGTCTTTACATAACTGAGCGGCAAACACTGAAGTCTCAAGGTCAGCATTCATGCATTTTCCAAGTAATTGCTAAAAACACAGCCTTCCTCTTCCTAGTGAACTACCAGGTTGCTTCTACAGCACTGCTCCTTTTCTCATACTTCTGGTACCTGCACTATGTTCTGTTTGGTTTGCTCTGGTCATTTGGGATTCTAAGAGAATCTACTTAGAAAGATCTTGGCCTTCATATAATTAATTTTTAGGAATATGAAAAGCTGTGGAAACCATCGAGAAGTAGGTGTTAGTAACAATGAAAATATTTAGAGTAATCAATTTTTCTTTATGTATCATATTCAGTGAATGCATAGCAGACAATATTTTATTTTAAAGTTTGTTACCTGCAGAATTGTTCCTTGGGGAGATACTGTGAGTTCTCTGTAATATGTCAGCATTAATGGAGCATTGAGAAATCATGACTGAATAATTACTGGTCTGCTCATCTGAGGTGAGGGATGGGGGTTCATTTCTCTCTGTCTTTCAAAATTCTATTTACTTAATCAATGTAATGAACATATAAAATCATACAAATGACTTGAAGAGACAGAGTCTTATAACTGGCAAAACTTGCTCATTATTCCAAGGCAATCAATTCTATTTCAGGCCAAATGATGGTGATAAACATTAGAGCTATGTGCCAAATATTCCCATTTCTGCCCCATTCTAGGCTCATGATGGGCTCATACTTCTATGCCCTTTATTGTTAGGAAGAGAACCATACTAGTTCTGCAGAATGAGTTATAAGAAAAATGGAGTGGGTGACTTCTGGGTTGGACTTCTTGGTTTTCACAGTGAGACCCTCCAGATCTTACTCTTTCCTTTTGCATGATGATAGATAATTGTAAGAAAGATAGTGGCTGTTCCATCAACCTGGGTCCCTGAGTGACTAGAATGCATTGAATCCATCCCCACCTCCCTGTCCCCAAATGGATTTGAAACATGAGCCAGGAATTACTCTTTGTTGTTTTAAGGTACTGAACTTTAAAATTTATTGGTACTACCTTCACACGTCTCTACTCATGCATAATAAAGTCATAAATTGCTAACTGGATATAACAGGAGAAGGAAAATACCTCAGGCAGTGCATATCTGACCACAGAGATTGTTGGACAACTTCCCTCCAATTTCACAATCTTGACTAGGCTCAAGCTCACATTAAGATTCCTTTAATAGAGGCATGCTTTAGCACTACATGCCACTAACAACGTGCTTCTCAGATAGCTTCCCAATGGGACTCTATGCACAAGATAACATAGAAAGGCCCAAAAATAATGTGGTTAAAATACGTTCACGCTTTGAAATGAGCTCTCTGCAATTTCTAAATTTAACTCAAGTCATCACACTGTGGCTTTGCAACCTCCTGGCGGTGCTTCCCAGGTGTAACCTGAAACTGGTTCTGATACTCAGTATTTCTGTCCTCTGAGAGCACAAGTAGAGACCTAAGAAGTAGGTAGATCCCTCCAGGTTTTAGGTGGGAAATTTAATAAACAAGGGAATTCACATAGAAGACTTATCTTCAGTCAGTTCAGTTGCTTAGTCGTCTCCAACTCTTTGCAACCTCATGAATCATGTGGCCACAAATTGAGTAGATCTCCATACCCACAACCAGAATCTTAAAAAGTTTATGCAGAGGACTTAACTGAGTTCAGTCACATATGTAGTCCAAATGATCTCATCAGCTCATTATTATCTCAAGGCTATATCCTTGAGAGAGCATCTGGAATTGACAAAGGCAAGTGGAACACACATTCCAAGGACAGGGATAGGGAGCCTTTAATGCCTGGGTCAAACCTGCAGTCACAACTCTTAACAACTTACCCCAACATGCACTCTGCACAGTGGTGGAGACAGACATCATGTAAAATACATCTTTATACTCAAGAGCTCAAATTTGTGGGTGAAAAAATATCCACTTATTTTTTCTAAGTATTTTGTGCTATGGACTTAAAATACATTTTCTCAATGAATTCTAAAAACTTTCTTGCAATCTGGCATTGTGAACTAGAACGCCATGAACTAGTGATGTTGACAATTTATTGTTTTTATGCACAAGGCATTATGCTGTGTGCCTTATATACACTGACTTATTAATTTATCATAGCAAATCCACTAAGGGGAAGCTGAGATTCAAAGAATTTAAGAAAGTTTTCCAAAGAAATATATGAGTAAGTGTTAGATATGGGACTTACCCTCAGGTCTAATCTCAAAGTCTGTAATGGTTCAATATTGTGGATACTGCAGAGGGATTATGCTCATCAGGAATTTAGTATCTGTTTGGAAGATGACTAACACAGACATTTCCTGGTATGAAACTGAGAAAACCGATGACAAAGCTAAGTAAATATAGCCAGTAAATTCCTTTTATAAAAACTATTCCTATGAGATTTGCTCCATTGTCTATAAGTTTCAACAATAGCAAGTATTCAGTGGTATGACGTTGTTGCTATTATTCAGTCAATAAGTCATGTCCAACTCTTTGTGACCCCCAGGGACTGCAGTACGCCAGGCTTTCCTGTCCTTCACTTTCTCCCAGAGATTATTCAAATTCATGTCCATTGAGATAACCTGGAAGAAATGGACAGAGTCTTAGAAAACTTCAATCTTCCACGACTGAACCAGGAAGAAATAGAAACTATGACCAACACAAGTACAAGCACTGAAATTGAAGCTGTGATCAAAAGTCTCCCAAAAAGCAAAAGCCCAGGACAAGATGGCTTCACAGGAGAATTCTATCAAACATTTAGAGAAGAGCTAATGCCTATCCTTCTAAAACTCTTTCAAAAAATTGCAGAGGAAGGAACACTTCCAAATTCATTCTATGAGGCCATCATAACCCTGATACCAAAACCAGACAAAGACAACACAAAAAAGAAAACTACAGGCCAATATCACTGATGAACATAGATGCAAAAATCCTCAACAAAATTTTAGCAAACAGAATTCAGCAACACATCAAAAATCTCATACACGGTGATCAAGTTGGATTTATTCCAGGGATGCAAGGATTCTTCAATATATGCGAATCAATCTATGTGATACACTATATTAACAAATTGAAAGATAAAAATCATATGATTATCTAAATAGAAAAGCTTTGACAAAATTCAGCACCCATTTATGATTAAAACTCTTCAAAAAATGGGCATAGAAGGAATCTACCTTAACATAGTAAAGGCCATATATGATAAGCCTACAGCAAACATTATTCCCAGTGGTGAAAAACTGAAAGCATTCACCCTAAGAGCAGGAACAAGACAAGGGTGTCCACTTTCACCACTATTATTCAACATAGTTCTGGAAGTCCTAGCTACAGTCATCAGAGAAGAAAAATAAATAAAAGGAATCCAGATTAGAAAAGAAAAAGTAAAGCTCTCACTGCTTGCAGATGACATGATACTGTACATAGAAAACCATAAAGATAGTACCAGAAAATTACTAGAGCTAATCAGTGAATTCAGCAAAGTTGCAGGATACAAAATCAATGCACAGAAATCACTTGCATTTCTATGTACAAGCAATGAAAAATCAGAAAGAGAAATTAAGGAATCAATCCCATTCACCCTTGCAACTAAAAGAATTAAATATCTAGGAATAAACTTACTTAAGGAGACAAAAGAACTGTACACAGAAAATTATAAGACACTGATGAAAGAAATCAAAGATGACAAACAGATGGGGAGATATTCCATGTTCCTGGGTAGGAAGAATCAATATTGTGAAAATGACTATACTATCAAATGCAATCTACAGATTTAATGCGATCCCTATCAAATTACCAATGGCATTTTTCACAGAACTAGAACAAAAAAAATTCACAATTCATATGGAAACATAAAAGACCCCGAATAGCCAAAGCAGTTGGAGAAGGAAGAATGGAGCTGGAGGAATCAACCTTCCTGACTTCAGATTATACTACAAAGCTATGGTCATCAAGACAGTATGGTACTGGAACAAAAACAGAGATATAGACCAATGGAACGAGATAGAAAGCCCATAAATAAACCCATACACCTCTGGGCAACCTATTTTTGACAAAGGAGGCAAGAATATACAATGGAATAAAGACAGCCCCTCCAATAAATGGTGCCTGGAAAACTGGACAGCTAGATGTAAAAGAATGAAATTAGAACACTTCTAACACCATACACAAAGATAAACTCAAAATGGATTAAAGACCTAAATGTTAGACCAGAAACTGTAAAATTCTTAGAGGAAAGCATAGGCAGAACACTCGATATTATAAATCAAAGCAAGATCCTCTATGACCCACCTCCTAGAGTAACAGAAATAAAAACAAAAGTAAACAAGTGGGACCTGATTAAACTTAAAAGCTTTTGCACAGCAAAGGAAACTACAAGCAAGGTGAAAAGACAACCCTCAGAATGGGAAAAAATAATAGCAAATGAAACAACTGACAAAGGATTAATTTCCAAAATATACAAGCAGCTCATACAATTCAATGCCAGAAAAGCAAACAACCCAGTCAAAAAGTGGAAAAAAGACCTAAACAGACAGTTCTCCAAAGAAGACATACAGATGGCTAACAAGCACATGAAAAGATGCTCAACATCGCTCATTATTAGCGAAATGCAAATCAAAACTACAATGAGATATCACCTCACACCAGTCAGAATGGCCATCATCAAAAAGTCTACAAACAATAAGTGCTGGAGACAGTGTGGAGAAGAGGGAACTCTCTTGCACTGTTGATGGGAATGTAAATTGACACAGCCACTATGGAAGATGGTGTGGATAGTCCTTAAAAAACTAGGAATAAAACCATCATATGACCCAGTAATCCCACTCCTAGGCATTACCCTGAGGAAAACAAAATTGAAAAAGACACATGTATCCCATTGTTCACTGCAGCACTATTTACGATAGCTGGAACATGGAAGCAACCTAGATGTCCATCGATAGATGAACGGATAAAGAAATTGTGGTATATATACACAATGGAATATTACTCAGCCTTAGAAAGGAACACATTTGAGTCAGTTCTGATGAAGTGGATGAACCTGGAACCTATTATACTGAGTGAAGTGAGTCAGGAGAGAGAGATAAATATCATATTTTAATGCATATATACGGAATCTAGAAAAATGGGAATGAAGAATTTATCTGCAGGGCAGCAATGGAGAAACAGACATAGAGAATAGACTTATGGACACGGGGAGAGGGGAGGAGAGGGTGAGATGTATGGAGAGAATAACATGGAAACTCACATTACCATATGTAAAATAGATAGCCAACGGGAATTTGCTGTATGGCCCAGGAAACTCAACTAGGGGTTCTGTATCAATCTAGAGGAGTTGGGAGGGAGGTTCAAAAGGGAGGGGATTTATGTATACCTATATCATGAGGAATGCTGGGCTGGAAGAAGCACAAGCTGGAATCAAGATTGCTGGGAGAAATATCAATAACCTCAGATATGCAGATGACACTACCCTTATGGCAGAAAGTGAAGAGGAACTCAAAAGCCTCTTGATGAAAGTGAAAGAGGAGAGTGAAAAGGTTGGCTTGAAGCTCAACATTCAGAAAACAAAGATCATGGCATCTGGTCCCATCACTTCATGGGAAATAGATGGAAAAACAGTGGAAACAGTGTCAGACTTTATTTTTTTGGGCTCCAAAATCACTGCAGATGCTGATTGCAGCCATGAAATTAAAAGACGCTTGCTCCTTGGAAGGAAAGTTATGACCAACCTTGATAGTATATTAAAAAGCAGAGACATTACTTTGCCAACCAAGGTCCGTCTAGTCAAGGCAATGGTTTTTCCCGTGGTCATGTATGGATGTGAGAGTTGGACTGTGAAGAAGGCTGACCGCCGAAGAATCGATGCTTTTGAACTGTGGTGTTGGAGAAGACTCTTGAGAGTCCCTTATACTGCAAGGAGATCCAACCAGTCCATTCTAGAGGAGATCAATCCTGGATGTTCATTGGAGGGACTGATGCTAAAGCTGAAACTGCAATACTTTGGCCACCTCATGCGACGAGTTGACTCACTGGAAAAGACTCTGATGCTGGGAAAGGTTGGGGGCGGGAGGAGAAGGGGACGACGGAGAATGAGATGGCTAGATGGCATCACCGACTCTGTGGACATGAGTTTGAGTGAACTTCGGGAGTTGGTGATGGACAGGGAGGCCTGGCGTGCTGTGATTCATGGGGTCGCGGAGAGTCGGACACGACTGAGCGACTGAACTGAACTGAACTGAACTGAACTGATGGCTGATTTATGTTGAGATTTGACAGAAAACAAAAAACTTCTGTAAAGTAATTATCCTTCAATAAAAAAATAAATTAAGTAAAATAAAAGAAAAAGATTCATGTCCATTGAAAATTCATGTCCAATGAGATTCAGAGATATGAATAGTCATTAACTATTTATCAAGAAATTGTTAAATATTAACTAAGGATCAAGTATTTTCATCCTTTTTTCTGTGCCCTGGGTCTCAGCCGCTCTTGCATCCACCTGTGACTCTCTCTAAATTCAATATCTGTAAATGTTTCCCTCTCATTTACTCAACTTGTACCTGTTACTGAGAATGTAATCAGATGAGAATATTTTTTTGTAATATAGGAAGGACATCACTTCATCTTTACTTGCAAGTGATTAATTCTCCTAATTTATTTGGCCCCCTGGGCTTCCCTGGTAGCTCAGATGGTACAGAATCCTCCTGCAATGTGGGAGACCTGGGTTTGATTCCTGAGTTGGTAAGATCACCTGGAGGAGGGCATGGCAACCCACTCCCGTTTTCTTGCCTGGAGGACCCCCATGAACAGAAGAGCCTGGCAGGCTACAGTCCATGGGGTTACAAAGAGTCAGATACGACTGAATGACTAAGCACAGCACAGGACAACTGGACCCATAGAATGTGAGAAGGCAAATGGAGAAGCTCAGACACTATGAAGCTGAATTTGGAATGTTGACTAAAGAAATGCTAGGGCCATAAAGGCAGAAAAGGGCATTCCTGACATAGGTAAAATCTTTTCAAGCATGCTCAGTTTTCTCCTGTGTTTCCCAACTATGTCTCTTCCTGTGAGTATAACCCTTTGCAACTACCTCTACCAACTCTTTCTCAGGTATGGTGGTTTCTCTGTTCTCGTCACCATTTGCTTAACTCCAGCCCTTACAGTTTCATAACCTGGTGGTTCAGTGGTGAAGAATCCACCTGCCAATACAAGAGACATGGGTTCGACGCCTGGATTCCATCCCTGGGTTGGGAAGATCCCCAAGAAGGAAATGGCAACCCACTCCAGTATTCTTGCCTGGAGAATCCCATGGACAGAGGAGTCTGGTGCCACAGTCCATGCGGTCACAAGAGAGTCAGACACAACTTAGTGACTAAAACAGCAATAGCATAAGTCCTCACAGCTCCATACCATCAAAATCGTTTTCATGCTGGTTCATTTTCTGCATCATAGCCTGAATTTGCATTCTGAAACATAAATCTAGTCACTTGTCTTTCATCCTTCAGATATTTGTTGGTTTCCTACTACCCACAAGGTATAAATAATCAAGCATCACAGCCTGATGTACAAGACACTTTGCAACTCAACTCAGTCCCAGCTTTCTTCTAGAATCCCCTTTCCTGACATTTCCTTTCTGAACTGCTTCCATTGCCCCATTTCCCACCTCACCCATTAACCTGACAGGTTAATCATAGCACGCCTCTCTTTCTAGAGTATTTCATGATTTTTCAGGTCAATGTGATTTGGAAGCTGGTTATAACACCTTTCCTTTGACTTTTCTATCTAGAAAATGCACACTTATTCTTTAAATCCAGTACAAATATCAACTCTTTGGTAAAGCCTTTCCCAGCTGCCCCAGGCAAAGCTCATCAGCTTCTTTATGGGACCAGCAAAGCACATTGTTGCCATTTATAGTATAGACTTCATTGTGTTATAACTCATCTGTTCGTATGTCTTTCTTTTCTACTAAACTGGGAGCAGGACCTATAATATCTCAGACATTACTGTATTCCCTGTGACTTTTATAAGGCTTGACACATAGCAAATGCTCAAAAATGTTCGCCTAGTAAAAGGAAAGAGTTTTCTCCCTTAGTATCTAAATTACCAGTCCAAGATGATAACTCGATCATAAGAGACAGACACTGTGGTCCCATCACAATAACGTGTGCCTCAGATAACCGAATTTTAGCAAGTGTTCCACTGAAACAAGCCAGACGGTTCTTCTGTAGCAGTTTGACAGAAATACCTAGGTAAACAGAACTGCTATTTTGGGCATCCTGTCATCTCCCACTTGTCTCCGATGCAACTGTAGAAAGAGCTTGTGCTGGCACTGATGTCTTAGGAATGTAAGCTCCGTGCATGGCCACTGCTGTTTGTCTCCGTTACCCGCTGTCCTTGGAGCAGGCCCTCTGCATTGTGTGACGTGTCCCGATTCAGAGCCCATCAAGACCGGTGGCACGGTCTGCATGCAGGATTTTGATAGATAAGCTTCCTAGCTCTTAGGTTAACAGAATGCTTTTTTTCCTTGCTGCATGAAAATTCAATAACATCAATACTCACGTACAACTGCTGCTAGGGAAAAGAAATACACAGCAAGAATGTGAAAACCACACACATCTATAGTCATTTACTTTGGACACGTTCCTAGAAAAATTTGCTTCCGTATATTATCCTTTTCCCATCCACGAAGGCCCAATTTAAAATCTATCTGGGAATCCAAAATAGGACACAAATGAAACTACCTATGAAATAGACTCACAGACATAGAGAATACATTTGTAAATGCCAAGGAGGATTAGGGTGGGGGAAGGATGGATTGAGAGTTTGGGGTCAGTAGATGCAAGCTATTGCATATGAGATGGATAAACAATGAGGTCCTATTGTATATAGCACAGGGAACTATAATATCCTGTGAGAAACAATAATGGAAAAGAAGATAAAAAGGAATGTATATATATGTATACACATATGTATATATATATATATATGTATAATTGAATCACTTTGTCATGTAGCAGAAATTAGCATACCATTGTAAATCAACTATGTTGCCCTTGCTGTTTAGTCACTAAGTCATGTCAGATTCTTTACAACCCCACGGACTGTTGCCCACCCCCCAGACTTCTCTGTCCATGGGATTTTCCAGGCAAGAATACTGGCATTGGTTGCCATTTCCTTCTCCAGGGGATCTTACTTACCCAGGGATCGAACCTGTATTTCCTGCTTGGCAGGCAGATTATTTCCCACTGAGCCACCAGGGAAGCCCAAATCAACTAGACTTCAATAAATTTTTTAAAATGATTCAATTCAGTTCAGTTCAGTTGCTCAGTCGTATCCGACTCTTTGCGACCCCATGAATCACAGCACGCCAGGCCTCCCTGTCCATCACCAACTCCCCGAGTTCACTCAAACTCATGTCCATCGAGTTGGTGATGCCATCAGCCATCTCATTCTCTGTCATCCCCTTCTCCTCCCACCCCCAATCCTTCCCAGCATCAGAGTCTTTTCCAGTGAGTCAACACTTCGCATGAGGTGGCCAAAGTATTGGAGTTTCAGCTTTAGCATCAGTCCTTCCAATGAACACCCAGGATTGATCTCGTTTAGAATGGACTGGTTGGATCTCCTTGCAGTCCAAGGGACTCTCAAGAGTCTTCTTCAACACCACAGTTCAAAAGCATCGATTCTTCGGCGATCAGCTTTCTTCACAGTCCAACTCTCACATCCATACATGACCACTGGAAAAACCATAGCCCTGACTAGACCGACCTTTGTTGGCAAAGTAATGTCTCTGCTTTTCAATATATTATCTAGGTTGGTCATAACTTTCCTTCCAAGGAGCAAGCGTCTTTTAATTTCATGGCTGCAATCAGCATCTGCAGTGATTTTGGAGCCCAAAAAAATAGTCTGACACTGTTTCCACTGTTTTCCCATCTATTTCCCATGAAATGATGGGACCAGATGCCATGATCTTTGTTTTCTGAATGTTGAGCTTCAAGCCAACCTTTTCACTCTCCTCTTTCACTTTCCTCAAGAGGCTTTTTAGTTACTCTTCACTTTCTGCCATAAGGGTGGTGTCATCTGCATATCTGAGGTTATAGATATTTCTCCCAGCAATCTTGATTCCAGCTTGTACTTCTTCCAGCCCAGCGTTCCTCATGATGTACTCTGCATATAAGTTAAATAAGCAGGGTGACAATATACAACCTTGACGTACTCCTTTTCCTATTCGGAACCAGTCTGTTCCATGTACAGTTCTGACTGTTGCTTACTGACCTGCATACAGGTTCCTCAGTAAACCTAAAAAAGGAAAAGAAAATCTCTCTTGTTCAGGAAGCTTCTCCACTATGCAACCACAGTTGCAGTTTGAGATAGACCAAGTTACTCTTTTGAAGAGCTCAAAACTTACCATTGTCAATATTTTCCCCAGTGACTGCCAATTATGTTAATGTGTCACTTCCAAAATTCATTTTCAGTCATCTGTGAGTTTTCCCCCTTGTAGATGTCTGTTTACACGCTCATATTCTAGAGACAGAGAACATATGGGCTGGCTCATTTTGCTGTAGCAGTGCAGAATCAACAGTTTGCTTGAACTTAGCTAATTAAACTTTAATATTAGATAGCTGATTATATTGCCTGCATACTTGGCCAGAGTATTTGGGAACATACTATTATCATAATCCTGCTATTCTAGTTTATGTTTATGGCTCTTCAGTTCTACACTCACAGTTTTAAACAGCAAGCATGGCTGGAAGTCATTTAATCAGTTCAGCGTATAAAAAAGTGACCCCAAACTGTGCTGATTCATCAACATTTTAATGTTACAACTCATATATGCATATAATTCCAGCTCCAGTTCTCCTTGCTAGGAAAAAGTAGAAGATGAGAGTTTGTACTTTTAAGAATTTTAAAAACATATATATATATATATATAGTTAAAAAAAAACAAAAAGGACAAAAGACATGGTTAGTGTCTTTTGTTGTCTAATAAAAATTCATGTTAGATCTTAGTATATAGTTTGGATTATCAAAACGGTCATTGCTGAAACAATTCTTTATATTAAAAGTAAAAAGGTAGCAGACTGTCAGTATGCCTACATCATAGGCTCAGGGAGATTGACTGTAAGACTCTGGAATCTTTAGCTTTCCAAAATTTCATTTTCATAGCTTTAAAATGAGAGGATGAAAACCAAAACAGTGTTTAATGTCTCCTTATCCTCCCTTCTTCTCTTCCTCTTTTTCTTTTCCTTCTTCATTTTGACGTTGACCTGGGAGAGCTAGCAAAACTGTATGCATATTCATGTAACCAGAGGAGCAGAATACCTCCCAATTTACCCCTGGGGTGTTGCAAGCACAGGACTCATAAATGCATGTTTCCTCCCTTCAGCTCATGGAGTGTGATTGGGCCTTGCCTGGAAATGATATTTGGGCCTAAAGTGGTGAAAACTGTAACTTCACAGTTTCTACCAGCTCTTTGATAGGTAAATTTGAAACAGATTAGAAACTAGAGGATGAACAGAATGGCTAGCCAGTAGATAAAACTAATACCTTTTTTCATGCATGAAGGGCTGTTCCTTTTGTAGGCAGAGATCTGTACAGTTTCTCTTACATGTCAGGAAAATGCTTCTTCTTAAAATATGGAACTAGGTTACACTGTTTCCAAGAACAAGTATGTGTCTTTAGGAAACAGTTTTGCCTGCAAGTGTATTCAGTGGTTGAGACTGGATGATCAGTATGGCTTGTTCTTTTATTTTCCACTAGGGGGAGATTTTAAAGGACTCATGCTCTGGACCATCCTTTTCAAGCTCAACCAATGGGTTAAGCTGCACTGAATAAACCAGTCTTTGGAAATTGCATTATAAGCAAGTTTTACATTCCACAAATTGTCTCACGGGGGCAAGACATGAATTCTGATGCAACTAAACGTCTGTTTTTGTATCTTCATATGTTTTGGGTGGCAGACAACTTAGCCCTAGTCCTTGCTGTGTAACTTCCCTCCAAACCCCATAATCTGAGGTGTGTGAAGTGCTGTCATTTGCAGAGAATGTGTGGGGAGGGGAGACTATTTAGATCTGATCATTTGTACACTCACATAATGCTGAGACAACACCATTCTTTACAATATGGTCCCTTCAGGCCTCTCCTGATTCCACCCCTTGGCTCTGGGAAATAAGGTTATTTTGTTAAGATGCCTGTGCTCCCATTTTTAACCACCTTTCTATAAACAGCTAGAAATCAAGCCTCAGGTATCCTGCCTGAGAATACAGACAGCTCTCTTGCTTGGGCTCTCTCCCTCTCCTTCCCTCTTTCTCCTGCTTCCCTCTCTTTCTCTTCTCTTATCCCTTTTCTCTTTGCTTTCTTCCCAGTCCAGGGTAAACATCTAATGTGATTGAACAGGCAAGAACCCACTTACTCAGATATTTAACTGACAGCTTAAGTTTCATATGGGCAAATCAAACCTTCTGAGTTTAGATCCTCAAACTGCTACTTCTTCAATGTTCCGCCTCTCAGGAAAATGGCACTTCCTCACACTCGTGAGCCCCAAACTTGTAATTCATCCATGATTCCCCTCTTTTCCTCATCCTCTTCATGCTCAGTCTTCACCGGTTCATCCTTAGCTTCCCCTGTTTGCTTTGTATCACAGAGGGACTGATTCCTGCAGGGTATCCTTGCGGGGGGCCCCTGGCAGCCTACTGTCTGCATTGGCAGCTGACCGGATGGCAGGAAAAAGAGTGAAGCCAGGGTGTTTAACCTTCCTGTGTGTGAGCCTCAGTAATGTCTGCATCTCCAGCCTCCCAATGGACAACTTCCACTTCCCGACCCCATACCCGTGTTCCAGTTTCTGCCAAAAAGCTCTGACTTCTGGGCTATAATACCATCACTTCCTCTCTTCAGCCCCCAGCATACAGTCATTAGTGGCTTTCTGCTGTTACTAACTTCTAGGATGTCCCACCATCCTATATGGCTTCTTGGCTCTTTAATCATTGGTACAAATAATTCCTCCATTGCCTAACTCCCTCCATTGCATTTTACTGGTCAGGGTGATATCAAATGTTCACGCTGAAACATATCCCTGGCAAGGGGAATGAGATGAACACAGTTGACTTGCATTAATCCACTTTCATCCTCTGGGACTGGGGAAGAGCCATGAAGCTCATAGTTGCTGAATGTTCTGCTGCTGCTGCTAAGTCATTTAAGTCGTGTCCAACTCTGTCCACCAGGCTCCACCGTCCCTGGGATTCTCCAGGTAAGAAAACTGGAGTGGGTTGCCATTTCCTTCTCCAACGCATGAAACTGAAAAGTGAAAGTGAAGTCACTCAGTCGTGTCCGACTCTTAGCGACCCCATGGACTGCAGGCTCCTCCGTCCATGGGATTTTCCAGGCAAGAGCATTGGAGGGGAGTGCCATTGCCTTCTCCATTCTGAATGTTCATTCTCCCATTAAACACATTCATCCCCAGCAGCTATAGCCACAATTTCTTAATCAAAAGAAAAAAGGATATAGATATTCGACTCTGTTTATTTCTCTACATATTTGGAGGTATTAGTAAATATTCTGAGAATTTTTCCTACTCACTGAAAGATTTGTGAGGACAGAATTGGGATTAGAAACTAAGACTTGTTCTGCTTTTGTATTTTGCTAGAGAATTTTATCTCTTTTCTCCTGGTTGTCATTTTTTGAAATGTACTACTTTAGGCTATGTCTTTGTTTGATTGTTTTGAGTAACAAAAGCCACTGTTTTAAAAGTGCTTTTCCTCACTTTTGGTTGGGAAAGAAATTCTGTGAGGACATTTTTATTGATCATCTTAAGGCAGAAATCAAATGGCATTTACAAAATGTTTATTGATATTAGATATATTGTACAGAGATGCATTGCTAAGAGGTAAAACTATAAAGAAAATTTCCAATACTTGGCCACTTGCAGAAGACCCCGATTCTGGGAAAAATTGAAGGCAAAAGGAGAAGGGGGTGGCAGAGGATGAGATGGCTAGATAGCATCACCAACTCAATGGACATGAATTTGAGCAAACTCTGGGAGATCGTGAAGGGCAGAGCAACTTGCTGTGCTGCAGTCTATGGTGTTGCAAAGAACTGGACATGACTTCGTGACTGAGCAGCAACAAGTACTCTCAGGGTTGTGGTTACTCTGGAGGGAAGAGAAACATGGAAGGACCATGTGCTGGGGGTACTTCTGGGAACTGGTAACTTTCTGTTTCTTGCCTGCATGGTAGATACATGACCTTTGCTTTATAATTATGCGCTAAACTCTATACATGTGTTTTACATATTCTTTTCTATATGTGTTATACTTTACAATTGAAAAAGAAGTTTAAAATATCATCAACTATTGCAAACTGTAAGACATTACTCCTTAGGAGAAAATCTGATTACACCACTCACACACTTAATAATGTCCAATAATTTCCCAATGCACTTGGAATCAGACCAGACTCCTCACTGTGTATACCAAGGCTTTACCGGATCTGGGGTCCATTCACCTCTCCAACTTCTCCTCTTGCTCTTTAAGCCCCACCCACTTAAATCCTTTGAATATGTCCAACTCACATCCACCTCAAGGTTTTTGTACTTGCTGTTTCCTCTGCTTAGAATATTCCTTTCCAAACTTCATGAAGCCGATGCTACCCTATATTCAGCTCCCAGTTGATCATCACTCAGATGCTTTCTCTTAGTCTCAGAGCCACAATACCTGCTGCCCCACCATCCACCCATCCTCTCCCCATCACTGTGCTCTAGCCTATCAGCTTGCTTTGTTTCTTTCATGTCCTTATCATTACAGGAAATTATGAATATGAGACACTATTTCGTATACTGATCATTTCTCGAAAGTAACTGGTTACTGTGTTTACTTGTCTGTTGGCACCTTGTACTAGAGTAGAAATGTTTCTATCTCATTCATTGTTTTTACCCCCACCACCAAAAGCTGACTGACACATAGCAGATTCTTATCTGTTGAATATTTTTAAATATATATTTTGAATATAAATTTAAAATTTTTTTTTAAATTTTTGGTTATGCTGTGTCTTCATCGCTGCACAAGGGTTTTTCTAGTTATGGCGATCAGGGACTATTCTGTAGTGGTGGTGCTTGGGCCTCTCATTGCGGTGGCTTCTCTGGTGTGGAGCACAGATTCTATGTGCACAAGCTTCAGAAGTTGCAGCATGTGGGCTTGGTTTCTTTGTGGCATGTGGAATCTTCTTGGACCAAGGATTGAACCTGTGTCATCTGTATTGGCAGGCAGATTCTTATCCACTGTATCACCGGGCAAGTCCAAAGTGTTTCTTTAAAACAGTCTCTGCCTGTGAATTAAATAATCTTTTTTTAAGATGTGCTCTCAAGCACAGCTAGCATACCTCCTTAATGGCTTTAATCCAGGAGCCAAGCAATGCTGACAGGGGCAAGACAGATGATGTAAGTGAGTGAAGTTTCCCAAGTCAAGAAAAGGATAGTGGTGAGAGCTAAGGTTGCAGCCTCTATTTAGACACATGAAAACAGCAGCCCAGTGTGTCGAAACTGTCTAATTTTTAAGAGACATCAGAAATTCAAATCTCTCTGTGAAATGTGCCAAGTGTTGGCTCAAGTTTTTAAAACATTCCATATGAACTTAATAGAACATATATGTGGACCAAATTTAACTCTGGAGTCTCTGGCTTGAGATTTGGTTTCGGAAATAGGAAAGAAAATGCCAATCAAAAGCCTCCTCTTGGGCAAAGAAATATTCAGATTGAATGGAGGGAAAGTGGAAGTCGCTCAGGAGTGTCCAGTTCTTTGCGATCCCATGGACTGTAGCCCACCAGTTTCCTCTTTGCATGGAATTCTCCAGGCAAGAATACTGGAGTGAGTTGCTATTCCCTTATCTAGGGGATCTCCCCAACCCAGGGATTGAACCTGGGTCTCCTGCATTGCAGTCAGATTCTTTACCATCTGAGCCACCAGGGAAGCCCAAATGGAGGGAAGGAAAATAGGAGAATAAGGGTAAAACAAAAGTTAGATTGATGTCTCAATTGTCATGCCCCATAGGCTTCCTAAGTGAATAGTTCATATGCCATTTGGTTACATTAAGGTGCTAAGAGTGGTTTTAAAGTGAGGAGCAGGAAGGGAGAGTTTTATTTGCATTTCACAGATAAAGTAAGATAAAATGATGTCTTGAGGAAGGGAGGAAGGATGGAAATAGAGGGCTTCTTTCCTTATAAAGTCCATCATTGCTACATTTAGAGTAAGGAGGACCATGTGATGAGGATCAGAAATCCATTAGAGACAATTTATGGAAACTCTTGATGTGTATAAAGCAAAGAAGGTAAAAACTGTGTTGATTTGGATGTATGCATACACAGACTGGAGTAGCTTGCATGGGAAAACTAGCCAAATAATGAAATGGCTAAAGAAGAAACTTTGCTTTTTTAATCCAAAGACTGTTTTGATTAGTGATGTCTTGATCATTTAGGTACAAACTATAACTACTCAATGAATATCAAATACGATTCTACTTTGAGCATTATCAGGCGGAACAAACTAATCATCTGCTAGGGCTGTCAGTTCCCATGGGGGATTAGGTGTATTTCTCAGAACAAGAAGTTTTCATAAATATAAATAAACATCAGAGCATTCAGATAATGAATGGAGGAAGTTCAGCTATGCTACTGGGAGTGGGTCCTGGAAGTGCTTTCTAGTTAACAGATGATTTCAAGTGCTTTCATGTGATGGTGAAAAGTGCCTGCTATAGCCAAGCCTTCAGTCCAACAATAACCAAGGAGATTTGATTTTAGACATAGCCCAATAATATGAATGAGTGACTCAGTGGTAAAGAACCCACCTGCCAATGAAGGAGATGCAAGAGACTCAGGTTTGATCCCTGAGTCAGCAAGATCCCCTGGAGGAGGACATGGCAACTTGCTCCAGTATTCTTGCCTGGAAAATTCCATGAACAGAGGAGCTTAATGGGCTACAGTCCATAGGGTCGCAAAGAACTGGGCATGCGCACACACACACACACAAAATTAGAAAATTAGAAAAATTAGAAAATTCTAAAATTAGAATATTGGAGGAGGGAATTTATGTAAATAGAGAGAGGATGATGGTGAAGAGGAATCAGTGGATAAGAATCAGAATAATCCTTTTCAGTTAGAAAGAGTGCAATTCTGAATTGTGAAATTAATGCTGATTTGGTCCCGTTGCCAAGTGCTTCTTCGGGACTTCCTACTCCAAGCAGTAGATGGATGAAAATGAGGAGGCACTCAACACAGAGAACTCTGAAATACTGGTATTTCTGGCAGGTGGTAGTCTGGAGATCAGTGATGTCACTGAGGATGATGCTAGGACTTATTTTGGTATAGCTGGCAGTGAAAATGAGACAACTGAAACTCAAGCAGAGCTTACAGTGCAAGGTTCTCTGATTGAGACATCAAAGAAAATGACCATAGCATGTACAAAGCATAATCTCCCCATCTCCCTTACTTTTCCTCCATGTGGAAATGTGTCCTCAGAGGAACATTGCTCTCTCTCCTATGATTTGTCTGCAAATCTATCTTTGTTTCAAACAAAAATCTTTAAGACCTTCGAAGAAAAAGAATCAGCATAAAAACAGGGCATGGAGGGAGAATCAGAAAGGAAAGGATGACTTGGAGATAGAGGGTTGGACATGAGAGGCAATAAAGGACACCACGTTAAAACAAACAAACAAACAAAACAGCGTGGAAAGGAAACTGGAAAGGAAGACAGAAGGCAAGAGAAGCAGGATAGGAAAGGTTTTAACAGTAGCAGGAAAAAGCCTGCTCCCAGATGTGGGAAGCCTCATAAATTTTGCAATGAGACATATGAAACAGAAGGTCCCTCTGCAGAGCATATAGTTAGAACAGAGTTGTTTTTCTCATGTTCTTATGCTGACTTCTGAGTTCTGCTGTAGATAATAAACAGTTACCAGTAGACTAAGTGCCCTAAATTCCAATTTTCTAAGTGGATCATGGGCAAGTGAGAAGCTTTTTCCCAAGGAGGACCCTGATTTGTGTAACAAAGAACTTTCTGAGGCTGCCCTTAACATAATACTCCCCACTGGGGAGCACTAGCTTCTCATAGGACTTTAGGGCCCTATGATCACTGGAGCACAACCAAAACCTATCAATTATCACCACAAGTGTTTATTTCTTAAAATCTTCCTCGTTTTGTCCTTCTGCGCTAATAGTGTTTTCAAATACATTGCTTAACACACCCCAGATGGTATTTTATTGTAGTTATTCTCCATAGGCAGAAAGTTTGTCACATAAACATAAATACATACTAATAGTCTGGTCAGTGAATAGGGAAGGCTTAAACGCAATGCAAGAAATCACAAAATAAAGATACCAAACAAAAGCCTTTCATAAATAAAAAGCAAGTTTAAAAAAAAGACAGCAAGCTGAGGGAAATAAATTTTTAAATTTACTATGTGTTTCTGAATTGCCAAAGTAGTAAATACTTATTGTAAAAAAAAAATTTTCAAGCAATATAGAAGATACATATGGAAAAGTGGAAGTGACTTCCTTTCCCTCCCCACTACTTACTTTTTGCTCTGTTAACTTGAGAATTCTGTACACACATAAAGGTTTTTTCTATGCACAAACATACCCCAAGTGTATCTACCAGCCTCACAAACTCCTCTGTCATCACTCAAGTGTGACCTCTCACCAGCATATGCAAGGGAACAGATTTTCCTTAATGAAGGTTTTCCTGAAGAAACATTTAGTCAGCAGAGAACCTTGATGTCTTTGCTTCTGCTTGGACCACATTCATGTTGTTAAAGACCAGCCTCAACAGGATGCTATTTGCTCTCTGAACATTAACCACAGAAGGACTATTTGGAGTGGGGTGCACTTCCCTTTACTACCTCAGCTTCTTATCCTCCACGACACCACCACAAGGGTTGGAAATTTTACTGAAGTGGTGAACTTAGGGAGAAAGCATAATGCTGTATGCTAAATATGACTTTCCCAAGGCTTAGGGAAAACAGAAAGCAAGAAGGATGCCATCCATGGGCAAAACTCAGTGATTCTTAATTCCACATTTCAGCTTTCTTGAAAAATATCTTCTTCTAACCTTCACCAGGGAATTTTTCTTTAAGGAAAATGCAAACTGTAATCATAATGTTGTTTTATTAATTGAGCTATTCCCAGGATGCCTTAGAGGACAATCAGTGATAGCTGTTGACACACAGAGCCCCACACAATAAGCCAGTGGAATGAGAACTAGGCGGGTACTCCAAATTTAGCCCTTTCAAGATTTTCCTGGCCTATGTGATTCACACATCTGTTTATTCTCATTAATGTATAGTAAGTAGTCAGCTAAACTCACATACACACACACATCTTCAAGTAAAATACTTACTCTCAGAGACTGTACTGGGTGAACCATTCAGGAGAACTGGAACTATAGTCTTAACTGACTTGAAATTTGCGATGTGTATATTTCACTTTGGAATTCATATTGTACAATATTTTGCAGGAAGGAGTTAATTGTTTTCTTTTAGTTTGAAACCCCCTCATTCTCAAACTCTTTCTAATTGGGCTCCTTTTGCCAAGATGGGAGGGGAGTTTGGGGAGAATGGTTACATGTGTATGTACAGCTGAGTCCCTTCACTGTTCACCCAAAACTATCACAATATAGTTAATTGGCTATTCCCCGATACTACAGCCCATGGGGTCACAAAGAGTCAGACACAACTGAGTGACTAAGCACAGCAGAGCACAATACAAAATAAAAAGCTTAAATTAAAAAAACGGGCTCCTTGTACCTGAGTGGGAAAAGAAAAGAATTCATTGGAGAGCAATGTACCATTCAATGGCTGTGCCACAGTGCCGTGCCATCTCAGTCACGTTCGATTCTTTATGACCCCATGGACTACAGCCCACCAGCTTCTCTGTCCGTGGAATTGTCCAGTCAAGAATACTAATCAGTTTAAAATTAATCTGGTTTATAATAACTCGGTTAAATTCTTAATTAAGAATTTTCCATTTGAGAGAAGTAAGAAGACTGATTTTATTCTTCCAGTAACAACTAGATCCACTGAGATACAGTGTTCTATTTTATGAAAGGGAGTAATACTGTACGCATCATAAAGATTGTCAAGAAATACATTTGTAGAAAAAATATAAAAGGGTTAATATCCTTGATAAAAAGAGCTATCATAAAATCCATTTTTTAAAAGTTTGTAATACCTAGATGGGCAAAATAACGATACCACTTACAAAGAAAACTAAAAGAATAATGATATGTGTGTCCTAAAAATACAAAAATCAAAATGAAGTAACAATAAGACATAATTGCTATTGATAACATTTACCAAAAAAAAATTTTAATGACAATCCTGGTAACAGTATGATGAGATAAGCCCTCTTATCTAATGGTAGAATTATAATTTAGTAGAGCTGCTCTGAAAAACAGTTTGGCAATATGTATCAAGACATTTCTCTCAACTTTTAGTTTATTAATGTCTTCTATATAAATGATGAGAACTATTGATTTAAATTTATGCATAAAATTTTGTTTTGATATTAATTAGAATATATAAAAGTTATAACCAATCTAAGGGTCAAACTTTAGGGGGAAATACAGGTATATTATGACGCACACATACCATACAATATTATGACTCAAAAGCTAGAATGTTTTCAACACAGGGACTATGGTGTGAAATCGTGTAAACTCTTAAACTACGTAAGTTTCATTTGTAGACCCATGGAAAAGCTTTGGAGTGATACCATGCAAATCCAATTAGCCACCCTGAAAAAAAGAATATCCATCAATACTACTTTATAGTTTGCATAGGAAGGAAAATTAATACCACAAAAGCTATAGTGAATCAGACATTTTTATATTTAGAACCTTGTGCTTACTTTTATAATGTTAATAATTAACACTGAGGAGTATATTAACAAGCACAGAGGCAAAAAGTAATTCACAACCACAGAAAGTTTTAAAACAATAAATTAAATTCAAAACTATGCAAAGTAAGCAAAATATATCCCTACTATAAGGAGTTTTTACACTGAGTAGACTGAATAAGTCTTATTTAGTGAGATCTAGTCTATGGGGTCACACAGAGTCGGACACGACTGAAGTGACTTAGCAGCAGCAGCAGAAGTTTCGTAATACATAAGTATTCTCAGTGGGTAGGCTTCAGGATGAATTCAGCATTTCTAAAAACAAGAAGTTCAGCATGAACTAAGGAAGCAAAGAATCCCTATGTCCTTTCATCTGAAGGGCAAAGAGCCAAAAAGAAGTTCATGGAAGTTCTACTTGAAATTAGCATTCTCTACAGAAAGCAAAAAAGAATTCACAGTTATTCCTTAGGGTACAAGAGTTGGTTCTTCAAGATGTTTCCCAATACTGTTGAGCAACTAAGAATGTAAAATGCAGCAAAACCCTGTATGGCAATAGTGGAGATATTTGAAAGCTCTTTTATATTCTATTTTTTTTTAATTTACTTGTTTTTAATTGAAAGATAATTGTTTTACAGAATTTTGCTGTTTTCTGTCAAACCTCAATATGAATCAGTCATAGGTATACATATGTCCCCTTACTCTTGAACCTCCCTCCCATCTCTCTCCCCATCCCACCCCTCTAGGTTGATACAGAGCCCCTGTTTGAGCTTTCTGAGCCATACAGCAAATTCCCATTGGCGATCTATTTTACATATGGTAATGTAAGTTTCCATGTTATTCTCTCCATACATCTCCCCTCTCCTCTCCTCTCCCCGTGACCGTAAGTCTGTTCTCTATGTCTGTTTCTCCATTGCTACCCTGCAAATAAATTCATTAGTACCATCTTTCTAGATTCCATATATATGCATCAATATATGATATTTATATTTCTCTTTCTGACTTACCTCACTCTGTATAATAGGCTTTAGGTTCATCCACCTCATCAGAACTGATTCAAATGTGTTACTTTTTATGGCTGATTAATATTCCATTGAGTATATATATCACAGCTTCTTTATCCATTCATCTGATGGACATCTAGGTTGCTTCCATGTTCTAGCTATTGCAAACAGTGCTTCAATGAACAATGGAATACATGCGTCTCTTTCAATTCTGGTTTCCTCAGGGTTTATGCCTAGATTTTGATGCTGGGAAGGATTGGGAGTGGGAGGAGAAGGGGACGACAGAGAATGAGATGGCTGGATGGCATCACCAACTCGATGGACATGAGTTTGAGTGAACTCCGGGAGTTGGTGATGGACAGGGAGGCCTGGCGTGCTGTGATTCATGGGGTCACGGAGTATCGGACACGACTGAGCGACTGAACTGAACTGAACTGATGATGGTTTTATTCCTAGTTTTTTAAGGACTCTCCATACCATCTTCCATAGTGGCTGTGTCAATTTACATTCCCATCAACGGTGCAAGAGTGTTCCCTTTTTTCCACACCATCTCCGGCATTTACTGTTTGTAGACTTTTTGATGATGGCCATTCTGACTGGTGTGAGGTGATATCTCATTGTAGTTTTGATTTGCATGTCTCTAATAATGAGCGATGTTGAGCATCTTTTCACGTGCTTGTTAGCCATCTGTATGTCTTCTTTGGAGAACTGTCTGTTTAGGTCTTTTTCCCACTTTTTGATTGTGTTGTTTGTTTTTCTGATATTTATATTCTATTTTCTTTATTGGTCAGTAGATAATTAGACCAAAAATGGGTGAATTATATATAATATAGTCACATAATATAGTCACACAATAAATCACAATAAATCTTTATTGGGCATTTATTTTAGGGCCCAGAGATACAGCAGTAAGACAATGCTGCTGTTTGCAAGGAGCTGATATTCTAGTGAGAGAGCACAAAAGTAAACAATAAATGTATCATTTCCAGGAATCATAAGTGCAATGAAGAATAAGCAGGACACAGGGTTAGAGGAACTATATACTGTTGTGTGAAGACCTACTTCAGAGAGCATTGAAAAGGCTGCTCACAGGAGGCCTGATTTAGACAGTTTGGAATGAAGTGAGAAAACAAACGACGACATGACCCAAAGGAAGAGTGTTCCAAGCAGAACAGAGAGGACATATAAAGAGCCAAGGTGGAAACAAGCTTGACACAGTTTACGGAGATAAAAACGGCTGAAGTAGAGTGGTCAGGAGCGGAATTGCTGAGGAAGCCCCTGAGTCAGATTATTTGGAACCTTACCAGCATAACTATGACTTTCTTCCAAATGCACTAGAAGCAATCGGAAGGCTTTAAGAGAGGGTATGATGTGAGCCAATTTACTCCGAATTTTGACTGCTGATAGGGAAATAGATTTTTAAAGGAAACAAATGTTGAAATAAGGAGAAATATCGGAGAAGTTCAGTAGTTCAGGTGTGAGATGACAGTGGCTTGGATAGAGTGATAGAGATGAAGGTGATCAGATTGAGGCTATCGCAAACAAAACCAACAGAGTATGCTAATGGACCAGTTTTATCATCTGCGATACACAGAAAGGCCGAGGATGATTTCCAGGTTGATAATGGAATATCACTAAATTGTGAACTGCTAAGAGAGAAACACTTTTGGGGATGTCAGGAAAGAGGAAAATTGGGAGGTAGTCAGGAAATGAATCTATTTTGGATATGTCAAATTTGAGGTGGTTTGTTAAATATCCAAGTGAACATAGCAACTAGGTAGTACAGCAGTTTGCTAGAGTCTGGAGCTCAGGAAAGTGGTTTAGACAATAGATATAATAGTTACACATTTGAGAGTCATTAGACTACAGATGGGATTTAAAGCCAGAGGACTAACTGAGATGGCTAGGAAGTAAGGGTATCAAGCAGGGTATTTTTTAAAAATTTATTTATTTTAATTGGAGGTTAATTACTTTACATTATTGTATTGGTTTTGTCATACATTGACATGAATCTGCCCTGGGTGTACATCTTGAACCCCCCTCCCACCTCCCCCCTCATCCCATCCCTCTGGGTCATCCCAGTGCACCAGCCCCGAGCATCCTGTATTATGCATCGAACATGGACTGGCAATTCATTTCACATATGATAATATACATGCTTCAATGCCAACTATTATGATAGATATAATAGTTATAAGTTTGAGAATATGATGCTACTAAGTCACTTTAGTCGTGTCCTACTCTTGGCGACCCTATAGCCCGCCAGGTTCCTCTGTCCATACGATTCTCCAGGCAAGAATACTAACGTGGATTGCCATGCCCTCCTCCAGGGAATCTTCCCAACCCAGGGGATTTAAAGACAGAGAAATAATTGAGATTGCTAGGAAGTAAGGGTATCAAGAGAAGCTTCTCTCCAGATGCGCTGCACGAGGAAAGAAGCAGGAAGAAGTGTCAGGATGGCAAGAAGCTGCTGAGACCGGCTAAGTCCGAGTACCACATGGACTTCATCCAGTAACAGAGTCTGCAGTTTGAGCACTGGGATGTCATGCTGGATAAGCTGCGTAAAGTAACCATCAGGGGCACCTCCCAGAACTGGACACCCAACCTCACCAACCTCATGACGCGGCAGCTGCTGGACTTCCCTGCTACCTTCTGGTGCAAGGAAGACTCCTAGGCCATGGATTGGAAATAAGCCGAGGCCCAGAAGTTCAGGGAGCGCTTGTCTGACTTGGCCAAAATCCGCAAGGTCATGTACTTTCTCATCACCTTCAGCGAGGGCCTTGAGCACGCCAACCTCAAGGCCTCTGTGGTCTTTAACTAGCTGCTCTCTGCTACCACTCCTCTTAGCTACCTGCCTGGCCCCTGCCCTTACCCCATCCCCCAGGTGTTTGGGGACATTCTTTTAGCTGCTGGTCTGCACTTGGCTTGGCTGGAACCCGAGCCTGCATCCTTCCTTCTCTGCTTCCCCTGGTGCTGGCTCTCCTTTTCACAAGAGGAAATGCAAAGGCTTCAAAGTCCAGAAGCTGGCCTGGGGGCCACTGCTTCTGCCTTCTACCTTGGAGGCCTGGTCTGGGCCAGTGTGGGAAGATGAGAGACGATGGGAGATTACTTTCTCTCTGCTCCATTGTTGGGACTGAGAGAGAGACAGACAAAGAAACAAATCTAAAGAACCAGCCATTAAGACGACAGAGCAACCTCCTTGGAGAGTCTGACCAACAGTCACTTACTGGCCTCTTGGCCACAATGCCTTTTCCCAGAGTCCGTGTTCGGAGGTGAGAATCTAGCCTGAGAACCCAGAAAGGTGCTCGGCATGCACCTTGTGTGGTCCCACCATGCCTCAGGTCTAAGACATTGGGCAGGGTTGTGTGGGGCTGATTTGGACAGTAGTGAGGGGCTGGCACTCTGGAGGCCATGAAGGCCAACTCTTGCTTCTGGGAATGACTTCAGGAGGGGAGAAGTGAAGGGGGAGAAAGAAAAATTCATGTAGAGATGGAACTATCTTTATGTATACATGTATACTGAGAAAAGAGAAGCCTAAGACTGAGTAGTATTGGACCACTTCAATAATTAGAAATTGGATAGATAATGAGGAGCCATCAAAGACATAGGGGCTTCTTTAGTAGCCCAGACAGTAAAGAATCTGCCTGCCATGCAGAAGACCAGGGTTAGATCCCTAGGCCAGGAAGATCCCCTGGAGAAGGAAATGGCAACCCACTCCAGTATCCTCTCCTGGAGAATCCCATGGACAGAGGAGCCCAGTGGGCTATAGTCCATGGGGCCACAAACAGTTGGACATGACTGAGCAATTAACATTAACATCAAAGACATGGAGAGGGAGTGTTTAGTGAGAGAGGAGGAAAACTAGTAAAGCCTAGGATCTGGAATCTTAAGGAGAGAGTATTTCTAGGAGAAGGGGAGTGCCAAAAAGTCAAGCAAGACAAGAACTGACCTTGGTATTTGGCAACTTGGAGGTCACTGATGACTATGAGAGCAATACGTGGGAGGTTAGGTACAGAGGCCTCACTGGAGTGAGTTAAAAGACAATAGAAGGTGAGGAAGTGGAGATAGCAAAAACAGACTACTCTTTTAGGGAATTTTGCTATTAAGAGAGCAGAGTAATGGAGCCTTTGTTGTATGAGAAAGTGTCGGGAAGGAGGATTTTAAATATATGTGTATATATATGCCTTTTTAATATTGAAAGATACTAAAGCATGTGTGCATACTGATAATGGGAATGATTTCTCAGTGAAGAGTAAAGATTCTCTGTGTAAGAGAAACAATGTAAGAAACAATACAAAAGTTTAACATTTTCAGGACTTATCTGGTGGTACAATAGATAAGAATCCACCTGCCAATGCAGGGCACATGGGTTCAGTCCCTGGTCCAAGAAGATTACACATGCTGCAGGGCAACTAAGCCTATGCACTACTACTACCGAAGCCTGTGTGCCTAGAGCCTATGCTCCCCAACAAAAGAAGCAAATTTTTTTTCAAATAATAAAAAATCAGTTAAAAATTTAATATTTGAACAAAAGAGGTTTTCCCCCATGTATTATGGGCTTCCCTGGTGGCTCAGAGAGTAAAGAATCTGCCTGCGATGTTGGAGACCTGGGTTGGATCCCTGGGTTGGTAAGATAACCTGGAGGAGGGAATGGCAACCCACTCCAGTATTCTTGCCTTGAGAATACCCATGGACAGAGGAGCCTGACAGGCTGCAGTCCATGGAGTCACAAAGAGTCAGACACAACTGAGCGACTAAGAACAGCACATGGGGAAGAAGTCTGAAAATTTGAGAAAGGATAGAAGTCAATTGAATGGCATCTTTAGAGTGCTACAGGAAAAATAAAAAAGCATCAGTTAAGGATTTTACATACAGAAAGTTATTCCAAATAACAAAAATGAAAACAACAGATTTAAAATAGTTTGTGTCAAAATTCCAACAGATTATTTTTTTTACAGAAATGGAAAAACTGATTGTCCAATTCGTATAGAAATAAAAGTGGTCCTGAAGAGCTAAAATAATCTTGAAAAAAAGAATAAAATCTGATGCTTCACACATTCTAATTTCAAAACTTACCACAAAGCTACATCATGGTCAAAAAAAGAGTCCAAAATGCAGTACTTGGATGCAATCTCAAAAACGACAGAATGATCTCTGTTCGTTTCCAAGGCAAACCATTCAATATCACAGTAATCCAAGCCAATGCCCCGACCAGTAATGCTGAAGAAGCTGAAGTTGAATGGTTCTATGAAGAGAAGGAAAGTTATGACCAACCTAGATAGCATATTAAAAAGCAGAGACATTACTTTGCCAGCCAAGGTCCGACTAGTCAAGGCTATGGTTTTTCCAGTGGTCATGTATGGATGTGAGAGTTGGACTGTGAAGAAAGCTGATCACTGAAGAATTGATGCTTTTGAACTGTGGTGTTGGAGAAGACTCTTGAGAGTCCTTTGGACTGCAAGGAGATCCAACCAATCCATTCTAAAAGAGATCAATCCTGGGTGTTCATTGGAAGGACTGATGCTAAAGCTGAAACTCCAATACTTTGGCCACCTCAAGCGAAGAGCTGACTCACTGGAAAATACTCTGATGCTGGGAAAGGTTGGGGGCAGGAGGAGAAGGGGAAGACAGAGGATAAGATGGCTGGATGGCATCACCGACTCGATGGACATGAGTTTAAGCAACCTCCGGGAGTTGGTGATGGACAGGGAGGCCTGGGGTGCTGTGATTCATGGGGTCACAAAGAGTCAGACACGACTGAGCGACTGAACTTAACTGAACTGAATGACTAATGGTGATTAGTGACTATTAATACTTAGTCAGTGATCCATTTTGATTTAATTTTTGTATGTGTGTGAGGCAGGGGTTCAACTTCATTTTTTTATGTATGGTAATTCAGTTGTCCCAACACCATTTGTTGAAGAAATTATTGTTTCGCTATTGAATAGACCTGGCACCTTTATCAAAAACCAATTGACCATAAGTGTATTGGTGTATTTATGGACTCTCAATTCTATTCCATTTGTTAATAAGTCTATCCTTATGCCAGTATCATTCTCTTTCAATTACTGTTCAGTTCAGTTCAGTTGCTCAGTCATGTCCGACTCTTTGTGACCCCATGAATCACAGCACCCCAGGCCTCCCTGTCCATCACCAACTCCCAGAGGTTGCTTAAACTCATGTCCATTGAGTTGGTGATGCCATCCTGCCATCTTATCCTCTGTCTTCCCCTTCTCCTCCTGCCCCCAACCTTTCCCAGCATCAGAGTATTTTCCAGTGAGTCAGCTCTTCGCTTGAGGTGGCCAAAGTATTGGAGTTTCAGCTTTAGCATCAGTCCTTCCAATGAACACTCAGGACTGATCTCTTTTAGAATGGATTGGTTGGATCTCCTTGCAATCCAAGGGACTCTCAAGAGTCTTCTCCAACACCACAGTTCAAAAGCATCAATTCTTCAGCGATCAGCTTTCTTCACAGTCCAACTCTCACATCCATACATGACCACTGGAAAAACCATAGCCTTGACTAGATGGACCTTGGTTGCAAAGTAATGTCTCTGCTTTTTAATATGCTATCTAGGTTGGTCATAACTTTCCTTCCAAGGAGTAAGCATCTTAATTTCATGGCTGCAATCAGCATCTGCAGTGATTTTGGAGCCCCCCAAAATAAAGTCTGACACTGTTTCCACTGTTTTTCCATCTATTTCCCATGAAATGATGGGACCAGATGCCATGATCTTTGTTTTCTGAATGTTGAGCTTCAAGTCAACAGTTTCACTCTCCTCTTTCACTTTCCTCAAGAGGCTTTTTAGTTCCTCTTCACTTTCTGCCATAATGGTGGTGTCATCTGCATATCTGAGGTTATTGATATTTCTCCCGGCAATCTTGATTCCATAGGGAAATGCAAATGAAAACCACAGTGAGGTCACACAGCACAACTACTAGGATGGTGATCATTTCTTTTATATTTTTATTTTTATTATTTTTTTTAATTTCTTTTTTTTATTGGATGCTAATTATTTTACAATATTATATTGGTTGGTTTTGCCATATATTGACATGAATCCGCCCCGGGTGTACATGAGTTCCCCCTCCCGAACCCTCCTCCCACCTCCCTCTCCCCCTTATCCTCCCTCTGGGTCGTCCCCGCATACCAGCCCCAAGCATCCTGTAACATGCATCAACCCTGAACTGGCGATTCATTTCACATATGATAATATACATGTTTCAATGCCATTCTCCCAAACCATCCCACACTCACCCTCTCCCACAGAGTCCCAAAGACTGTTTTATACATCTGTGTCTCTTTTGCTGTCTTGTATACAGGGTTATCATTTGCATCTTTCTAAATTCCATATATATGCGTTAGTATATTTTATTGGTGTTTTTCTTTCTGGCTTACTTCACTCTGTATAATAGGCTCTAGTTTCATCCACCTCATTAGAACTGGTTCAAATGCATTCTTTTTAATGGCTGAGTAATACTCCATTGATCATTTCTTTTATTTATTTATTTTTTTAAGTAATTAATTTATTTTTTATTGGAGGCAAATTATTTTACAATATTATATTTGTTGGTTTTGCCATATATTGACATGAATTCGCCCCGGGTTTACATAAGTTCCCCCTCCTGAACCCCCCTCCCACCTCCCTCCTCCCTTTATCCTCCCTGTGGGTCATCCCTGCACACCAGCCCCAAGCATCCTATAACATTCATCGACCCTGAACTGGTGATTCATTTCACATACAACAACATACTTGTTTCAATGCCATTCTCCCAAATCATCCCACCTTCACCCTCTTCCACAGAGTCCCAAAGACTCTTCTATACATCTGTGTCTCTTTTGCTGTCTCGTATACAGGGTTATTGTTTGCATCTTTCTAAATTCCATATATATGCATTAGTATACTGCATTGGTGTTTTTCTTTCTGGCTTACTTCACTCTGTATAATAGGCTCCAGTTTCATCCACCTCATTAGAACTGATTCAAATGTATTCTTTTTAATGGCTGAATAATACTCCATTGTGTATATGTACCAAAGCTTTCTTATCCATTCGTCTGCAGATGGACATCTAGGTTGCTTCCATGTCCTGGCTATTATAAACAGTGCTGCAATGAACATTGGAGTACATGTGTCTCTTTCAATTCTGGTTTCCTTGGTGTGTATGCCAAGGAGTGTGATTGCTGGATCATATGGCAGTTCTGTTTACAGTTTTTTGAGGAATCTCCACACTGTTCTCCATAGTGGCTGTACTAGTTTGCATTCCCACCAGTGTAAGAGGGTTCTTTTCTCTCCACATCCTCTCCAGCATTTATTGCATGTGGACTTTTGGATAGCAGCCATTCTGACTGGTGTGAAATGGTATCTCATTGTGGTTTTGATTTGCATCTCTCTGATTATGAGAGATGTTGAGCATTTTTTCATGTGTTTGTTAGCCATCTTTATGTCTTCTTTGGAGAAATGTCTGTTTAGTTCTTTGGCCCATTTTTTGATTGGGTCATTTATTTTTCTGGAATTGAGCTGCAGGAGCTGCTTGTATATTTTGGAGATTAATCCTTTATCAGTTGCTTCATTTGCTATTATTTTCTCCCATTCTGAAGGCTGTCTTTTCACCTTACTTATAGTTTCCTTTGCTGTGCAGAAGCTTTTGATTTTAATTAGGTCCCATTTGTTTATTTTTGCTTTTATTTCCAATATTCTGGGAGGTGGGTCATGGAGGATCCTGCTGTGATTTATGTCGGAGAGTGTTTTGCCTACGTTCTCCTCTAGGAGTTTTATAGTTTCTGGTCTTACATTTAGCTCTTTAATCCATTTTGAGTTTATTTTGGTGTATGGTATTAGGAAGTGATCTAGTTTCATTCTTTTACAAGTGGCTGACCAGTTTTCCCAGCACAACTTGTTAAAGAGTTTGTCTTTTCTCCATTTTATATTCTTGCCTCCTTTGTCAAAGATAAGGTATCCATAGTTGTGTGGATTAATCTCTGGGCTTTCTATATTGTTCCATTGATCTATATTTCTGTCTTTATGCCAGTACCATACTGTCTTGATGACTGTGGCTTTGTAGTAGAGCCTGAAGTCCGGCAGGTTAATTCCCCCAGTTCCATTTTCCTTCCTCAAGATTGCTTTGGCTATTTGAGGTTTTTTGTATTTCCATACAAATTGTGAGATTATTTATTCTAGTTCTGTGAAAAATATCATTGGTAGCTTGATAGGGATTGCATTAAATGTATAAATTACTTTGGGTAGTATACTCATTTTTACAATATTTATTCTTCCAATCCATGAACATGGTATATTTCTCCATCTATTAGTGTCCTCTGATCATTTCTTTTAAAGAAAAATAGCACATGATGAGAATGTGGAGAAAATGGAACACTTGTACATCACTAATAAGAATGCAAAATGTTGCAGCTCCTATGAAAAAATAGCTTAATCTTTCCTCAGAAAGCTAAATATAAGCTATGATTTAGCAATTCCATTCTCACCTCAAAGAGGGACTCAAATAGACATTTATACACCAATACTTCTGGTGGCTCAGATGGTAAAGAGTCTGCCTGCAATGCAGGAGACCTTGGTTCAATCCTTGGGTCAGGAAGATCCCCTGGAGAAAGAAATGGCAACCCACTTTAGTATTCTTGCCGGAGAAATTCCATAGACAGAAAAAAACTGGCAGTCTACAGTCCATAAACTTGGACACTTGGAGTCAGACACAACAGAGCAACTAATACCAACAGACCAATACTAACTGTAGCATTACTTATAATAGCCAAAAGTTAGAAACTTCTCCAGTGTCTATCAACAGATGAATGGATAAACAAAATGTGATTATATACATACAGTGGAATATTTTCAGCCATGAAAAGGAATGAAATTCTGATCCATGTTCATTCAACATGGATGAACCTTGAAAACATATTAAGTGAAATAATCCAGACAAAAAAGACATATATGCATGGTTTTATTTATATGAAATATATATAATAGACAAATTTATAGGGACAGAAAGTAGATTAAAAGATACCTGTGGCTAGAAGCTATTGCATAATTCTTGGCTATAGTGTTTTTTGAGATGATGAAAATGTTTTGGAAATAAATGGTGGCAATAGTTTCAATTATGAATGCAATTAATACCTTTGAACTGTACTGTTAAGGTAGTTAAAATGGCAAGTTTTTTATATATTTTATCACAATAAAAATTTTAAATAATATAAAAAAGAAAACAATTTTAGATAATCAGAAGTGGATTAAAAATGTTTTCAGCACCTCGGCTTTACAAGAAATTTCAAAGGAAGTTTTTCATCCTGAAAGGAAATGATATAAAATGAAAATCTTGATTGAAAGGAAGGAAGGGAGAGAACAAGAAATTGTAAATATGTGGGTAAAATAAAGGTCTATCTTTCTCTTCTTAATTTCTTAAAAATAAATTGACTAAAGTAGAAATAATAATGGTGTATTTCAGGTTTAGAACATATTTGGGGCTTTAAACATATGGTGTAAAATGTATGACAATAATAGCACAAGTGATAGGAAGAGAAAAAATAGAAATTGTGCTGTTACCAGGGTCTTACATATATATCAAATAGTACAGTATTAATTATAGATAGATAAGAAAGCTCTAAATATAATAATTATAAAGAGGTAGTTAAAAACATAAATGGAAGAGACAGAATGAAACTCTAAACAATTCTCAACTGAAGGGAAGATAGAAGAAAAAAGGCCCCACAAACAAAGGGAACAAATAGAAAACAGAGAGTGAGATGAGAATTTAAACCCAATCATGTCAATGATCATATCAACTATAACTGAACTCACAATGTTAAAAACTGGAGATTGAAGACTCATGAGGAAGCAAGACCTAGTTAGAACAATATACAGTTTAGAAGGGATATATTCTAAATATAAACACAGTTTGAAAATAAAAGGGTAGAAAAATGAAAATTCAGTGTCATTTTACCCACTTTATTTTACCCACATATTTACAATTTCTTGTTCTCTCCCTTCCTATATACCCTAGGTTTGACATTTCATTTTTAAAGGTTACAGCTATCTCAGAGGGACTGAACTAGATGTACTCTTATCCTTCCTCTGAAGCATAACAGTACACCACTGCACAATGCCACCCAATCTGAAGACCAATGATAAAGAAAATTCTTCAAGAAAAAATGAAGATCCATCTATGAACATCTAAATAAAAAAACACAGAAGAGCATCATCAGAATAAAAAATTTTTATGCCAGTTTGTATTGCCAATTTCCAAAACAATGCAGCAAACATAAACCCAGTCCAGATGTCAATTATGAATACTAATATAGCTTGAGGTTTTATTTAAAGGCAGCAATTTTTTTAAATAGTTATTGCAGCAGTTGCTACACTAAGGACTAATAATTATAGTACTTCAACTCTTCCCCTGTCCTTCTAAATTAATTTTCCAGAGTTGGAGTGTAATCTTTTCCCTCTTAGACTATACATTGAGACTTTCTTTTCACCACACTTTGTAATGTCTCAGTTCAGTTCAGTCTCTCAGTCGTGTCCGACTCTTTGCGACCCCATGAATCACCAGGCCTCCCTGTCCATCACCAACTCCCGGAGTTCACGCAAACTCATGTCCACAGTCGGTGATGCCATCCAGCCATCTCATTCTCCGTCGTCCCCTTCTTCTCCTGCCCCCAATCCCTCCCAACATCAGAGTCTTTTCCAGTGAGTCAACTGTTCAGCTGTCAATTCTAGTCAACTGTGGCCAAAGTATTGGAGTTTCAGCTTTAGCATCAGTCCTTCCAGTGAACACCCAGGACTAGTATACAGTGTTTCTACTTCCCATGTCTTTGCTCTGCACAGTCACCTTGCCCTTCCTCCCACCATCTAATGAAGAAAAGATGGTCAGACTAAGTAACAACTGAAGTCAAAAAGATGTCTGTGTGTTTTGTGTGGCTGCAGAGTTAGATCGAAATTGTCAGGCACAGATTTAATCTTGTAATTTTGTTTACACATTGGGGAAGAGGAATTCAGTTTGTTAAACGTCATGGAACTGCACCCAGGTTTTACTAAGCTAGGAACTTGGACCTTCTCTGTGTGTGTTAGTTGCTCAGTTGTGTCTGACTGTTTGCGACCCCATGGACTATATAGACCACCAGCCTCCTCTGTCCATGAGGAGATTCTCCAGGCAAGAATATCGGAGTGGGTAGCCAGTCCCTTCTCCAGGGGATTTTCCAGACTCAGGAATCAAACCTGGGTCTCCTTCACTACAGGCAGATTTTTACCGTCTGAGCCACTAGAGCTGGGAACTTGGACCTTTTATGTGTAGTGACTTTTTGATTCTAGTTTTCATAACCTGGAGGTCAGACTGTTGCTTTTGCATGATGTATGTAGTGTCTCATGACTTCTGTTTGCTTTGTTTTATAGTATCTGTACTTGTATTTTTCAAGAGCTATTTTGTAAATAGATGGTGTTATTTCTCCACTGAAAATACAATTTAAAAAAAAAAAAGCAAAATCACCACTCCCAAAAAAAGGGTAGAACAATATGCAATAAAAAATTAAGTGTAATATAGTCACACCAGTCTGCTATTAACATCAGAGTCTTCAAGACAGGGAATCAGGGATGAAGTTATCTGATGATAAAAGGTTCAATTCATCAAGAATGATCCTAAATGCTTATATCCCTAATAACAAAATTTCAAAATACATGAAACAAAAATTGACAGAACTAAATGGAGAAACAGATTTGTTTCTACATGTTGCTGGATTTGATTTTTAAAACATCTTTATGTCTCTAAACATGTGGATTGGAAGATTCAATATTATTAGGATGTCAGTCCCTCTCAGATTGATGTATAGATCTAAAGCTATTCAATTTAAATTCTAAGCAGCTTTTTGTTTGTTGGTTTTTTGAAGAGACTGATATGCAAAATCTAAAATTTATGTGTGAATAGAATATGATCTTTAAAAAGTTGAATAAAATTGAAACTCTTACACAAACTTACTGAACTTATCAACTTATTAAAAAGCTTAATATCAATTTATTAGAAAGCTGTAGTAATCAAAGTAGTGAGTTATTGACAAAAGTAGAAAGAAATAGATCAATAGAACTACATAGAATAAAAATACACATACATTTTTAAAAGTTAAATTATTTTTGACAAAGCACCAAGATAATTCAATGGAAAAAGAAAAGTCAACAAATAATGCTGTAATATAGTATATCTGTGGGGAAAAAATGAATCTCAACTGCCACATTATGTGATACATAAATATTAATTTGAAATACATGATGAGACTAAACTAGAAATGTAACACTATAAAACTTCTAGGAAAAAAATAGGAAGTCATCATGATTTTCTGGTACACAGGGATTTCTTAGAACTCAAGAAGACCTAACCATAATATAAGATTTATATTTGTAATTTATAAATGTTAAGAACTTCTTTTTTTCAGTGAAACACCGATAATAAAACAAAAATATAAACCACAGACCCAGAGAAAATATCTGAAATACATACAGAATGAGAAAAGACTTGTTTCTAAGTCATATAAAGAACACTGACACAACATCACTATCATCATCATCATCATTACCACCATCGCTGTCATTCAAACAACCTGATTTTTTAAGTGGACAGAAGATTGGGGGGGAAAACCAGTTTATAAAAGAGTATATATTAATGATAAGTAGACATTTCAAGGTCTCTTCTCAGAATTGCGAATCAAAACCACCATGATATCACACTGCCATTATCTATTCTAATGGTTAAAAAGACCAACAGTACTAAGTGTTGACAAGGATGGGAGCAAGAGGAACTCTCCTACTTTGGTGGTGGCTGGGTGAAATGATATGCCCACTTTGGAAACAGCTTGCCAGTTTCTTATAAAGTTAAATATATACCTGTTCCATGACCCAGCAATTCAATCTTAGTTTTTTAAATCAAGAGAAATGAAAACACAATAGATGGTATTGGTTCTGAGCTCTTTAAATAAGATTTTCATAAACAAGCTTCCTAAAAGGTTAAAGCAGGGGTCCCCAACTTCTTGGATCTAATGCCTGATGATTTGAGATGGAGCTGATGTAATAAGGATAGAAATAAAGTGCACAATAAATATAATGTACTTGAATCATCCTGAAATCCCTGTCTATGGAGAAATTGTCTTCCACAAAACTGGCCCCTGGTGCCAGAAATGTTGGGGACCACTGGAAAACATACTTGCCATCTTCACTTCCTTGTTGTTGGTGAGCTGCTAAGTCTTGCCTTACTCTTTGCAACCCCATGGGCTGTAGCACACCAGGTTCCTCTGTCCTCCAATATCTCCTAGATTCTCCTAGGATTCATGTCCGTTAAGTCAGTGATGCTATCTAATCATTTCATCCTTTGCCACTCCCTTCTCCTTTTGCCTTGTCTTTCCCACATAAGGGTCTTTTCCAATGAGTTGGCTGTTTGTATGCGGTTCGTCAAATATTGAAGCTTTAGGAACAGTCCTTCCAATGAATGTTCAGGGTTGATTTCCTTTAGGATTGACTGGTTTGATCTCCTTTATTTCACTATAGTTCAGTCACTCAGTCATGTCTGACTCTTTGTGACCCCATGAATCACCGCACACCAGGCCTCCCAAGTCCATCACCAATTCCCGGAGTTCACTCAAACTCATGTCCATCGAGTTAGTGATGCCATTCAGCCATCTCATTCTCTGTCGTCCCCTTCCCCCCGCCCCCACCCAGCCCAAACCTTCCCAGCATCAGAGTCTTTTCCAGTGAGTCAACTCGTCACATGAGGTGGCCAAAGTATTGGACTTTCAGCTTTAGCATCAGTCCTTCCAATGAACACCCAGGATTGATCTCGTTTAGAATGGACTGGTTGGATCTCCTTGCAGTCCAAGGGACTCTCAAGAGTCTTCTCCAACACCACAGTTCAAAAGCATCCATTCTTCGGCGATCAGCTTTCTTCACAGTCCAACTCTCACATCCATACATGACCACTGGAAAAACCATAGCCTTGACTAGATGGACCTTGGTTGGCAAAGTAATGTCTCTGCTTTTTAATATGCTATCTAGGTTGGTCATAACTTTCCTTCTAAGGAGTAAGCGTCTTTTAATTTCATGGCTGCAATCAGCATCCACAGTGATTTTGGAGCCCCCCCAAAAATAAAGTCTGACACTGTTTTCACTGTTTCCCCATCTATCTCTCATGAAGTGATGGGACCAGATGCCATGATCTTAGTTTTCTGAATGTTGAGCTTCAAGCCAACATTTTCACTCTCCTCTTTCACTTTCATCAAGAGGCTTTTGAGTTCCTCTTCACTTTCTGCCATAAGTGTGGTGTCATCTGCATATCTGAGGTTATTGATATTTCTCCCAGCAATCTTGACTCCAGCTTGTGCTTCATCTAGCCCAGGGTTCCTCATGATGTACTCTGCATAAGAGAAGGGAATGGAAAATAAACAGGGTGACAATATACAACCTTGACGTACTCCTTTTTCTATTTGGAACCAGTCTGTTGTTCCATGTCCAGTTCTAATTGTCGCTTCCTGACCTGCACACAGGTTTCTCAAGAGACAGATCAGATGGTCTGGTATCCCCATCTCTTTCAGAATTTTCCACAGTTTATTGTGATCCACACAGTCAAAGGCTTTGGCATAGTCAATGAAGCAGAAATAGATGTTTTTCTGGAACTCTCTTGCTTCCTCCATGATTCAGCAGATGTTGGCAATTTGATCTCTTGTGCCTCTGCCTTTACTAAAACCTGCTTAAACATCTGGGAGTTCACGGTTCACATACTGCTGAAGCCTGGCTTGGAGAATTTTGAGCATGACTTTACTAGCGTGTGAGATGAGTGCAGTGTGCACTAGTTTGAGCATTCTTTGGCATTGCCTTTCTTTGGGATTGGGATGAAGACTGACCTTTTCCAGTCCTGTGGCCACTGCTGAGTTTTCCAAATTTGCTGGCATACTGAGTGCAGCACTTTCACAGCATCATCTTTCAGGATTTGAAATAGCTCAACTGGAATTCCATCACCTCCACTAGCTTTGTTTGCAGTGATGCTTTCTAAGGCCCACTTGACTTCACATTCCAAAATGTCTGGCTCTAGGTCAGTGTTAACACCATCGTGATTATCTGGGTCGTGAAGATATTTTTTGTACAGTTCTTCTGTGTATTCTTGCCACCTCTTCTTAATATCTTCTGCTTCTGTTAGGTCCATACCATTTCTGTCCTTTATCGAGCCCATCTTTGCATGAAATGTTCCCTTGGAATCTCTAATTTTCTTGAAGAGATCTCTTGTTTTTCCTATTATGTCGTTTTCCTCTATTTCTTTGCATTGATCACTGAGAAAGGCTTTCTTATCTCTCCTTGCTATTCTTTGGAACTCTGCATTCAGATGCTTATATCTTTCCTTTTTTCCTTTGCTTTTCACTTCTCTTCTTTTAACAGCTATTTGTAAGGCCTCCTCAGAAAAACATTTTTCATTTTTTCATTTCTTTTCCATGGGGATGGTCTTGGTCCCTGTCTCCTGTACAGTGTCACGAACCTCCATACATAGTTCATCAGGCACTCTCTCTATCAGATCTAGTCCCTTAAATCTATTTCTCACTTCCACTGTATAATCATAAGGGATTTGATTGAGGTCATATCTGAATGATCTAGTGGTTTTCCCTACTTTCTTCAACTTAAGTCTGAATTTGGCAATAAGGAGTTCATAATCTGAGCCACAGTCAGCTCCTGGTCTTGTTTTTGCTAACTGTATAGAGTTTCTCCATCTTTGGCTGTGAAGAATATAATCAATCTGATTTTGGTGTTGACCATCTGGTGATGTCCATGTGTAAAGTCTTCTCTTGTGCTGTTGGAAGAGGGTGTTTGCTATGACCAGTGCGTTCTCTTGGCAAAACTCTATTAGCCTTTGCCCTGCTTCATTCCGTGCTCCAAGGCCAAATTTGCCTGTTACTCCAGGTGTTTCTTGACTTCCTACTTTTGCATTCCAGTCCCCTATAATGAAAAGGACATCTTTTTTGGGTGTTAGTTCTAAAAGGTCTTGTAGGTCTTCACAGAACCATTCAACTTTAGCGTTACTAGTTGGGGGCACAGGCCTGGATTACTGTAATATTGAATGGTTTGCCTTGGAAATGAACAGAAATCATTCTGTCGTTTTTAAGATTGCATCCAAGTACTGCATTTCAGACTCTTCTGTTGACCATGATGGCTACTTCATTTCTTCTAAGGGATTCCTGCCCACAGTAGTAGGTATAATGGTCATCCGAGTTAAATTCACCCATTCCAGTCCATTTTAGTTCAATGATTCCTAGAATGTCTACGTTCACTCTTGCCATGTCCTGTTTGACCACTTCCAATTTGCCTTGATTCATGGGTCTAACATTCCAGGTTCCTATGCAATCTTGCTCTTTACAGCATCGGACCTTGCTTCTATCACCAGTCACATCCACAACTGGCTATTTGTTTTGCTTTGGCTCCATCCCTTCATTCCTTCTGGAGTTATTTCTCCACTGATCTCCAGTAGCATACTGGGCACCTACCGACCTGGGGAATTCCTCATCCAGTATCCTATCATTGTGCCTTTTCATACTGTTCATGGGGTTCTCAAGGCAAGTATACTGAAGCGGTTTGCCATTCCCTTCTCCAGTGGACCACATTCGGCTGTGGTCCATGTGATCAGATCGACTAGGTTTCTCTGATTATGATTTCAGTGTGTCTGCCCTCTGATGCCCCCTCGCAATGCCTACCGTCTTATTTGGGTTTCTCTTACCTTGATCGTGGGATATCTCTTCACAGCTGCTCCAGCAAAGCGCAGCCGCTGCAGCTTACCTTGAACAAGGGGTATCTCCTCAAGGCTGCCCCTCCTGACCTTGAACGTGGAGTAGCTCCTCTCGGCCCTCCTGCGCCCGCGCAGCCACCGCCTACTGGACGTGGGGCAGCTCCTCTCAGCCGCCGCCCCGGCCTCAGGCGTGGGGTAGATCCTCTCCTTACCTCTCATTCATTCCTCCAATCACTGTTATCAAGTATCATTCTCTTGACTATCCTGAAATCCACTTTGGCATCTCAAGTACTTGAGACTTCATAGTCATTAAAGAGGCTCCTTTACTTTGAGATCAGCTTGAGTGAAGTGTTTAATGGGGTTGGTTATTATGGCAACCCACTCCAGCACTCTTGCCTGGAGAATCCCACGGATGGAGGAGCCTGGTAGGCTACAGTCCAGGGGGTCGCAGAGTCAGATATGACTGAGCGACTTCACACTTCACTTCACACGCATTCTCAACCTGCTCTGTTATATCCTGGATTAGGGTAGCTATATTGTGGTATATCTTTTTGTTGATCATGTCGATTTTATGTACAGCTACATCTGTAATGTAGTTAGGCAATGGGACCTTAGATTCCTCCTCTAAGCTGTCTTATATTCCACTCCCAATCCACCACCCCCTAGTTAAGGCCCTTATTGCTTCCTTTACATTTTTGCAAGAAGTCTTACTTAATGTCTCTACCTCTTCTGCATCTGGTTTTCACAATGCTCAGTGAGTAAGTTTCCCAAGGCACATCCCAGTTCAAACAACTTTGTGTTTCCTTTTACCTGCAGAATAACATTCACACTCTTACGGTTGATGTTGAAGGTCCACCGTAACCTGGTCTGGATTTAGCATGTTCTGGTCATTTTAAATATTTGATTCCAATTCATTGGGTCAGGACAAAGTTGCAATTAAAAATACTTCACATTTACTGAGTGTTTACTACTGCAATACTTTGGCCACCTCATGTGACGAGTTGACTCACTGGAAAAGACTCTGATGCTGGGAAAGGTTGGGGGCGGGAGGAGAAGGGGACGACAGAGAATGAGATGGCTGGATGGCATCACCAACTCTGTGGACATGAGTTTGAGTGAACTCCGGGAGTTGGTGATGGACAGGGAGGCCTGGTATGCTGTGATTCATGGGGTCACGGAGAGTCGGACATGACTGAGCGACTGAACTGAACTGAACTGACTGACTCTGTGCCATTCACAAATCATCCTTAGTATGGTATGTCATAAGATTTAACTTCAACTGAAGAGCTTCTTGATGGAAGTGAAAGAGGAGAGTGAAAAACATTCAAAAAACTAAGATTATGGCATCCGGTCCCGTCACTTCATGGCAAATAGATGGGGAAACAATGGAAACAGTGAGAGACTTTATTTTGGGGGGATCCAAACTCACGGCAGATGGTGACTGCAGCCATAAAATTAAAAGATGCTTGCTCCTTGGAAGAAAAGCTATGACCAACCTAGACAGCATATTAAAAAGCAGAGATATTACTTTGCCAACAAAGGTCCACATAGTCAAAGCTATGGTTTTTTCAGTGGTCATGTAAGGATGTGAGAATTGAACTATAAAGCAAGCTGAGCACCAAAGAACTGATGCTTTTGAACTGTGGTGTTGGAGAAGACTCTTCAGAGTCCCTTGGACTGCAAGGGACTAATGGAAGTCAGTCCTGGGTGTTCATTGGAAGGATGGATGCTGAAGCTGAAACTCCAGTACTGTGGCCACCTGATGCGAGAAACTGTCTCATTTGAAAAGACCCTGATGCTGGGAAAGATTGAAGGGGGGAGGAGAAAGGGACGACAGAGGAGGAGATGGTTGGATGGCATCACCAACTCTATGAATATGAGTTTGAGTAAGCTCTGGGAGTTGGTGATAGACAGGGAAGCCTGGAGTGCTGCAGTCCATGGAGTCGCAAAGAGTCAGACACAACTAAGTGACTGGACTGAACTGAGCTGAACTGAATCCTTGCCAGGTAGTGCAGTGGTAAAGAATCTGCCTGCTGATGCAGGAGATGTGGGTTCAATCCCTGAGTCAGGAAGATCCCCTGGAGAAGGAACTGGCAACCCATTTCAGTATTCTTGCTTGAACAATTCCATGGACAGAGAAGCTTGGTGGGCTACGGTCTATGGAATTGCAAAGAGTCAAACAGGACTGAGCACACAGCACAAAAGAAAAAAAATAGTCCATGTTTTGACCTGACCCTTGCTTTGTCATTTTGTCATCACCTTAACCACCAGCTCTATTACTTTACTTCTCTCATACATTTCAGTCCCTCTGATTATGGCTTCCTGATTTTTTGGCTTTTTTGGTTGCCTTTGCCATCATTTCCTTTGAGTTCTGTCTTCTCATCACCATGACGTTTGTTCAACTTTCCTGTTTGTTAACTAACCCTTTGGCTTGTCCTCTGGATGCCCTCCTTAGAATTACCACTACAGGAAGACTTTTTGGCAGTGACTCCAGCAGTCTGAACTCTGTTCTGTTGTTTAGCTTTGATATCAGATCCTGGGCATTCCAAACCTAGCCTTCCTGGTTTATTATAAAATCATGTGGTAGATTTCCTAGAATCTCAAGTTTAAAAGGAATCCTAAAATCGGTAACAGTATAACATTTGAGTTAAAAAGTCTATATTCTATTATTTTGCATTCCTTTTAATAGTACTTCAAATATTTGATGGCACATTTCATATCTCTAAGTCTCCTCTTCATAAATATCCCAGTTTCTTTAGTTATCTTGAGTGATGACTTGAGTGATTTTCCCAAAATTGGCATCATTTTTATTACTTCCCCTTTTACAATGATTTATATGATCTGAAGAGAAACCAGAGTGAAAAAGTTGGTTTAAAAATTCAACATTCAAAAACCTAAGATCATGGCATCTGGTCCCATCACTTCATGACAAATAGATAGGGAAATAGTGGAAACAGAGACAGACTATTTTCTGGACTCCAAAATCTCTGCAGATGGTGACTTCAGCCATGAAATTAAAAGATGCTTACTCTTTGGAAGAAAAGCTATGACAAACCTAGACAGCATACTAAAAAGCAGAGACATTACTTTGCCAACAAAGGTCCACATAGTCAAAACTATGGTCTTTTCAGTAGTCATATATGGACATAGAATTGGAACATAAAGAAGGCTGAGTGCTGAAGAATTGATGTTTTTGAACTGTGGTGTTGGAGAACTCTTGAGAGTCCCTTGGACTGCAAGGAGATCAAAGTGGTCAATCCTAAAGGAAATCAACCCTGAATATTCATTGGAAGGACGGATGTTGAAGCTGAACGTCCAGTACTCTGGCCACCTGATGTGAACAGCCGACTCATTGAAAAAGACCCTGATTCTAGGAAAGATTGAAGGCAGAGGAGAAGGGAATGACAGAGGACAAGATGGTTGGATGGCATCACCTACTCAATGGACATGAATTTGAGCAAGCTCCAGGAGATGGTGCAGGACAAGGAAGCTTGGCATGCTGCAGTCTATGGGGTCACAAAGAGTCAGACACAACTGAGCAACTGAACAACAGCAAATTTTACAATGAAAGGTGGAGCGAATTTAATTTTTTAATGTCTCAATTATGTTCTGACCAGTATGGGCTAGAATAGGGCTTTATATTACTTACTATTAACTTTTACCTAACTTTTTCCATGATGATGATCAGGATATTTTAAAATCCTTATCCTGGAATCAGCATATTCGTTACTTCCTGCTTCAGCTTCAACCTCATGTCAGGTCTGAATCATGAAGCTGGGGTCAGTGTCATGCTACTTCCCATGAAGGTAGACACGTTCACTAATTTCTCTGCAGCCATGTGCAGATATACGACATGTTGCCAAGGATATGTCCAGATATGTTATGAGTGTTGAAGAGTTCTGTATAATTCTATTCTGTTTATTGTCACTCCCCCTCATCTCCTATTCACAGAAACCATCTGAATTCCAACGAGGGAGATATTAACAGATGGAAAATCTTGAATCCATGTTGATTTACTCTTTAGCTTTAGTAACAAATTTATTTTCACACACAAGTGATTGAAACACATCCATGTGTCTATCACAGATGACATTCTTCCATGTGTGAGAATTCCTCGGGGTACTGCTCCATTCACCCTGTGCACATTGTGTAGTCATTTAAGCAGTTATCCTAAGTGTTCCACATCCTTCCCAAATAATTAAAGAAACTCTCTCAAACCCTTGCCAAAATTCTGATTTCATTACATTTATTGTACTCCTTTTATATACAGGCTTTGAAAAAATGAAAGCCAGTTTGGCATAACTTTCTTTCCCCTTTTAAATTCTGATTATTACTGCTCTGTTTTTATTTTAAAAGCTTTAGAATCTTAACAAGGTCCATGTCAAACTCCCCTTTTCATGCTGTTTAGCAATCTACCTCCATTCATCAAGAAAAATCCAGAATTAGTGAATTTTTTTTCTTTGCAATTGGGATGTGATTTCTAGGTCCTTATTATTAAAATAGGCTTCCTTGCTGGCTCAAGTGATAAAGAATCAGCCTGCCACTGCAGAAGGTGCAAGTTTCATCCCTGGGTCAGGAAGATACCCTGGAGAAGGAAATGGCAACCCAATCCAGTATTCTTGCCTGGGAAATCCCAGGGACAGAGGACTACCTGTCAGAACTTAGCCTGTAGTCCATTGGGTTGCAAAGAGTTGGACATGACTGAGCTACTTACACATTATTAAAATAAAGAAAAGTTATTGATATTTGAATATTTATCTTGATTCTAGCTATTTTGCCATTACTGCTTGTTATTGTTGTGGTTTTACTCAAATTCATTTGGGGTTCTAGGGTTTCAAATATCATCAGCAAAAGCAGATAACTTGATCTCATCTTTTTGAAACCAGTTATTTTACATTCTTGGTGCTTTGCATTATCTAGAACTTCTAAGACAATGTTTAATATTAACAATAGAATGAACAAAAATTTGGAATTTCTTAGAAACTAAGACTAACGCTACTAGATAATTATTGGACCAAACAGAAATCAAAAGTGAAAAGATAACCAATGGGAATGAAAAAGATATTCTACCAAAATCTATAGAAATAGCAAACACTGAGTCAGGGGAAAGCATAAACGTATATATATATTCTTAGATGACTTCGTTATTAAAGAAATAAAGTAATAAAAAAATCAAAGGGGAGAAAAAAACTTAGTATCTATTTTAAGAAATTAGGGAAGAAAAAGGAACTAAGATGAAATTAATTTTAAAAAAGAACTTAGTATCCATTTTAAGAATTTCAGAAAGAAACTAAGATGAAATTAATTTAAAATTTTAAGTAATGACTCTGTTCTTCCTGTCTCCCTCTTACAGGGAGCTTTCTGATTACTTTGGACCCACTTCTTAAGTCTAGGATAATCCACCTCCCCCCATCCCCACCCTGCCACCATTTTAAGATCCTTAACTATAACTGCAAATGCATTTTTACCATATTAATACCATATTCATAGGTTCCAAAGATTAGAACATAAACTCTTTTTTTGAGAGGTGGGGGGGGGGTCATTATTTGGCTTACTACTCAAAAGTTGGGGCTAAGATTCTCTTTTCCAAAGCAATCAGTTTCCACTGAATGCTTATTAATTAGGTTTTCTTTACCATCTGTATCTTATTGCCTTTTTTGCTTGTTTGGTGCAATGGCACCAATTTGGTGTCAGGCCAGGTCTCTTTGGGCAGCTTTAATTCTTCCTCTCACTAGTACAGAACACTATAAAGTACTTATTTTGCCTTTCAAAATTGTTCTTTTTTCTTTTACATTTGCTTTCTTGCTGACTTTTAATCTCTTTCTTTCAAAGTTTCCAAATTCAAAAAGTACGAATATGCATAACAGTCAAACACGCACTCAAGGAATTCACTCATGATGACAGATGACATTTCAACACAGTAACTCATAAGTTTCTTTTCTTTTATTTTTTTAAAATTTATTTTATTGGAGGCAAATTACCTTACATTAATATATTGGTTGGTTTTGCCATACATTGACACGAATCCGCCCCGGGTGTACATGTGTTCCCTTTCTTGAAACCCCCTCCCACCTCCCTCTTCCCCATATCCTCCCTCCAGGTCATCCCTGTGCACCAGCCCCAAGCATCCTGTATCATGCGTCGAACCTGGACTGGTCACATATGATAATATACATGCTACAATGCCGTTCTCCCCAATCATCCCACCTTCACCCTCTCCCACAGAGTCCCAAAGACTGTTCTATATACCTATGTCTCTTTTGCAGTCTCGTATACAAGGTTAAGGTTACCATCTTTCTATATATGGAATTTAGAAAGATGGTAACCTTAACCCTGTATATAAGTTTCTTTTAATGTCAACAGAAGGAAGTTAAGTGTCCAGTGAATAATCTTGGATATTTGGCTGGATGGCATCACCGACTCTGTGGACATGAGTTTGAGTGAACTCCGGGAGTTGGTGATGGACAGGGAGGCCTGGCGTGCTGTGATTCATGGGGTCGCGGAGAGTCGGACACGACTGAGCGACTGAACCGAACTGAACTGAACTGAATCTGGGATTCTTTTCTCTTCACAAAACACACAACAAAAACTTATCTGAACAGTGTTATCAGCCCTTCATCCTTCCCATAACACACTGAGTACCTAAGACAAATTTCTTTTTTAAGGTTACTTTCAATCTGTCTTTCAAAGATGTCTAAGCCTGTAGTTGTCTATTTCACATGCATGAATTAACAGTAACACAGTATAGAGAGTAACAGTGCCAATTCTAGAATCAGACCAACCATAGTCAACCACAGCTCTACCAATTACTGAATTTAGGGAAACACTTAAGTAATCCAGTTCAGTTTTTCTATTGGCCAGATAAAAGTACTTAGCTGGATTAATGTGAATATTAAATAAAATAATTCATGGAAAGCACTCAGTCCAGGATAGTAGTAGTAATGTTAGTCACTCAGTCATGTCCAACTCTTTACGACCCAGTGGACTATGGCCTGCCAGTTTCCTCTGTCTATGGGATTCTCCAGGCATGAATACTGGAGTGGATCCTCCAGGGGATCTTCCCAAGCCAGGGATCGAACCCGGGTCTCCTGCAATGCAAGCAGATTCTTTACCCTCCAAGCTACAGTGCAGATCCTTAATCCTGGATAGACATGCCATAAATTCTCAACAAATATTACTTATCAGTTGTTTTTACAAAGGTACCATTAAAAATGTGCCAGACACATCAAACAGCGATTTGTTCCCCAGCTTTGATCAGCCTGAAAAACAGGCACCCTAATTCTGGAAACGATGGGACTACTGTGGAAAGAAAACTTAGGTTCTTATTCCCCTAGGCATATCATTAATGTTGTTGTTTATTGACTAAAAAGAAATATGTTGGTTTATGCTATCATTATCCTTAGATCCTGAAGGTAGTGATATTAGTAGTGTCATTGCTCAGTTGTGTCTGATTCTTTGCAACCCCACGGACTGTAGCTCACCAGATTCCTCTGTCCATGGGATTCTTCAGGCAAGAATCCTGGAGTGGATTGCCATTCCCTTCTCCAAAGGATCTTCCTGACCCAGGGATCAAACCTGGGTCTCCTGCATTGCAAGCAGATTCTTTACTGTCTGAGCTACAGGGAAGATCCTGAAGATATATTTCTTCAAAAGGAAACAGGAAAAAGAAAGATATAGTCCTCTAGAGTTTCTGTTACCATTAGTCATTTTTCTCCATTCTTTTCCTGATAAAGCTATAAAAACTCTTAAGACTCCAGAAGTTCCTTTACTTGTTTGGAGAGCTTGAAAAATTAGGACTACTGTTATTCAGATAAATCCTAGTAGCACCATGTCTCCTTTGCATGGCTGGAAGGAGGGCAGAAAACAGAGTTTGCTTAGCAAGGGTGAAACTGGAAGAGATGTATAGCAGAATAACTTTCTTATATCAAAGATGTAGACACAATTGTAGAGCTATTTGGTTGAAAATTTCTGAGGAAATCAAATGAATTAGTAAATTCAGTTGCTCAAACACAATAATTTAATAAAATGCAGATTTCTCCTTTCCCAGGATTTCCTTAAATCCTTCTTTATCTGCTTAAGTATTATCAGACTCCATAGTAGCAAATTATGCCAGCCTGGAAAAGAGTGAACAAATGATTCTTGAGGCATAAAGTCAAAATTTGCATAAGGCACCTACCTGTGGTTTCCTGGATAGCTGTTGAAATCATCACGGTACCCTGATGCTTAAATCTCAATATTTCACTTCAGTGTGGCCAAGCAATTCTGATTGAGTCCTTCCCCAAGCCCTATGAGTGTGGAGTGATGGTGTGCAGGCTCTTCATGTCACCTTCCCTCCCTCCAAGCTTTATTTAGAAATTCCAGAGGAGGTTAGTGGTGAAAGGTTGTTCAAGTGTTTTCCTCTCCTATTTATTCTCTTCAGAGCAATTACTCAAACACTCAGAAAGCCAAAGCAGCTATCTCACTCCATGTCTGGATCATGGAGCCCTAAGTATTTATAGGTCTTTGAGAATTCCAAGTCTCAAGTTCAGGTAGGATGCTATTTTTACTTGCTGTTTGAAGACTTACTCGCCATGGTTAACACACTAGAAAATAACTTTTTTGACTATAAGTGTTCAGTTCAGTTCAGTTCAGTCGCTCAGTCGTGTCCGACTCTCCGCGACCCCATGAATCACACACAGCACGCCAGGCCTCCCTGTCCATCACCAATTCCCGGAGTACACTCAAACTCATGTCCACAGAGTCGGTGATGCCATCCAGCCATCTCATTCTCCGTCGTCCCCTTCTCCTCCCGCCCCCAACCTTTCCCAGCATCAGAGTCTTTTCCGGTGAGTCAACTCGTCACATGAGGTGGCCAAAGTATTGCAGTTTCAGCTTTAGCATCAGTCCCTCCAATGAACATCCAGGATCGACTATAAGTGTAATACATTCTAATTTGGAAAATGGATATGGTATAAATAAAATTACCCATAATACCACTGTCAATGTTACACTGAGATCTCTTTACATCGCTCTGTGTGTATATGCATATAAAGTCACATCCAACTCTTTGAAACCCCATGGACTGTATCTAGCCAAGCTCCTCTGTCCATGGGATTTCCATGGCAAGAAAACTGGACTGGGTTGCCACTTCCTTCTCCAGGGTATCTTCTCAACCCAGAGATCGAACCTATGCTTCCTGCATTGGCAGAAAGATTCTTGACCACTGAGCCACCAGGGAAGCCTGTATACACATACAGACACACAATATTCAGATTTTTATGATGTTTTCAAATTTTACATACAGTTATTATTCTGTTTTTGTTAATCTATTTGGCAGAAACATAGGAGAATGTAAAAAAATTACAGTAAAAACTGAAGTTGGAAACGTGAATTGTAACAGATTGTGGGCGGCCTTAAATGCCGTCGTGAAAGTTTGGACTTTGTTCAGTGCTTTAGAAGGTTGACACCTCATGTTCGCTTGGTATTTTCTGTTTGTGCCTTGTGTGTGTGTGTCTGTGTACACAGTCATGTCACAAAAAGACAAGACTGAGCACACACACACACACATACAAAAGAAAAGATAGAGAATATCAAGTGAACATGAGGTGTCAATCTCCTAAAGCACTGGGCTGATCCTGTTGGTCCCTTTCAATGTTCTTTTTCATGAACAAGGCCTTTGCCCTTCATTTTGAATGTCCCTGCCCTTCTTTACAGTGGCTTGTCTACATCTTATCCATTGATTCATGATGCGGCTCAAATAGTACCTTCTTCATGGAGCCATGCTTGAGTCCTTCTGTCTCTCCTGGCCAGAGTCAGTGGTTTTTGCTTCTCAGTTCTATCTTTACCCATGCATCTGTTTTCTTGAATTATGGCTATTTGGGTACACATCTTATTACTCCCTTTTGATTATGCATCAAAGATTTTGGACATTTTCATCATATCACAGTATCCTTTTTGGTCATTACAATTTTTCTTGGCACATGCTAAAGAATTAACAGCATCCACAATTGCCGGGAGAAATATCAATAACCTTAGATATGCAGATGACACCACCCTTATGGCAGGAAGTGAAGAGGAACTAAGAAGCCTCTTGAGTGAAGAGGAACTAAAAAGCCTCTTGATGAAAGTGAAAGAGGAGAGTGAAAAAGTTGGCTTGAAGCTCAATATTCAGAAAACTAAGATCACGACATCTGGTTCCATCACTTCGTGGGAAATGGAGAAACAGTGGAAACAGTGTCAAACTTTATTTTGGGGGGCTCCAAAATCACTGTGGATGCTGATTGCAGCCATGAAATTAAAAGACACTTACTCCTTGGAAGGAAAGTTATGACCAACCTAGATAGTATATTAAAAAGCAGACATTACTTTGCCAACAAAGGTCCATCTAGTCAAGGTTATGGTTTTTCCAGTGGTCATGTATGAATGTGAGAGTTGGACTGTGAAGAAGGCTGATCACCGAAGAATTGATGCTTTTGAACTGTGGTGTTGGAGAAGACTCTTGAGAGTCCCTTGGACTCCTAGGAGATCCAACCAGTCCATTTTAAGGGAGGTCGATCCTGGGTGTTCATTGGAAGGACTGATGCTAAAGCTGAAACTCCAATACTTTGGCCACCTCATGCGAAGAGTTGACTCACTGGAAAAGACTTTGATGCTGGGAGGGATTGGGGGCAGGAGGAGAAGGGAACAACAGAGGCTGGATGGCATCACCGACTCGATGGACATGAGTTTGAGTGAACTCCGGGAGTTGGTGATGGACAGGGAGGCCTGGTGTGCTGCGATTCATGGGGTCACAAAGAGTCGGACACAACTGAGCGACCAAACTGAACTGAACTGAACAGAGAAGTGTGTATTGTAAATACTAGTGTTCTATATACAGCATTAAGGAGAAAAACTCCCAAGTTGTTTTTCCAAACTTTAGTTCTTTACATACCACCTTCATGATTCATGGCACATCTTCATACTCACCATAAGATTATCTACATTGTGTTTACTCAGAAAAATCATTTTAATAAAACATTATATCCCGCTCATAAGGATCTATTAAAAGGAGGATCTATTTAAATCCTGATCAAAGAGACTCAAAGTAATATAATGTTACTGGTCCTCTTTGAAGCTTATGTATTTTGATAGACACATTTATATACCCACAGGCTCTGGTTAGATCATCACACGCACAAAAGTATCACAACATGTATCATCAAACACAGAAGATCAGAGTTCTTTCTTTGCAACAACTGTGAAAAAAGCAAGCCTTTCCTTCAGCTCTAATTTCTCTTTTTCAGTATATTTATTACTATTCAAACCACAACCTAAGGCATCCACTTTCTTTCTAGTACTCCAAATATCATTGGTCTACACAATGACAATTGATCTAGAACCCACCTCAGTGGATAGCACTTAAACTCTGGAGATTTCTTGTCTCTTTTTCCAACCTCATTTATCCTGTTCACCAACTCATTGAGTCTTATTCTCCAAAGGAGTAAAGTTAATATAAAGAATTCATCTAGACAACTTTGTTCATTCTTACGCTTCCAAGGTAACACATATAAACCTATTATTTTAATTTTTGGCATACTTCTTTGTATTCTGGTCTTTCCATAAAATATTTGAGGCAACTTATGGGAAAGTGTTTAATAGAATAATAAAACACAAATGTAAGTAAAAGGCATAAAAGCCAGAAGAAAATGCAAACTAGTATAGATGTAACCAAGGCGGAAATAGCACTCAAACAAAATAGTCTATAGAATACAACACAGATGCTACAGCTAAAGTATAAATTTGACTAAGTAGCTCTTAGTTGATCAATGAAGAAAGAAAAGTGGGTCTTTTATGTTATTCTCCTTAGTCATGATTTAGAAGAAAAATAATTTTTTCAGGTAAACGTTTCCTGCATTATATTCTAAAATTAGTTTTTCACATGCATCCTTATAATTTGGAGCAAAGAAATATAAAATATAAAAACATTCCCATAACAAATAGAGAAATCATTTCTAGAAGGTGTTTCTTGCAGTTGTTGTTTAGTGGCTAAGTTGTATCCAACTCTTTTGCTACCACATGGATTATAGCCCCCCAAGTTCCTCTGCCCATGGGATTTCCCAGGCAGGAAGACTGAAGTGGGTTGCCATTTCCTTTTGAGGAGGATCTTTCCAGCCCAAGGATTGAAGCTGCATCTCCTGCATTGGCAGGTGGATTCTTTACAACTGAGACACCAGGGACACTCGTTTCTAGCAGTACTCTTTGATTAAAAGTGAGTTCAGACTTCTACTTTTGGCCAACATAAGAGGTTAGATTTACCATTACAATCGAAAAAAATGACAAACCCAGAGAAAATATATGAAACAATGATTTTTAGTCATTGGACAGGAGGTTGCAAAAGACAGTGATATCTGCGAGAGTGGAAACAAATGAAGTAAGTCTTCTGATTGCCCAGACTTACTGCCTGGAGAAAGTTTCCAGGCTATAACTGCAGGAGAGAGGAAACCCAGGCAGAGCCTAGTGACCTCCTGAAACTAAGGAGAATGACTTGGAAGTTGAGAGAGGCCAGGGTTGGTAGAGTGTGCAGGACAGAGTGCCAGAAAGGAGAAAGCTCTGGAAATCTTCCTCAAGCTGGGCTATGGAGGTTTCCTATATAAGGAAACTTACCCTAATCTGGGAGAAGAACCACCCAGTAAGAGCAAGAGGAATGATTGTTGGAATTCCACAGGACAAAGAATAGTTTGTGCGACCTCCAACAAGAGTGGGAAAACTTGTAAGTCACAGGGTATCAGGTAGAATACTCAGAAGAGTTTTGATTTAGTGATAAAATTAGCCCTCGACTAAAGGGTGCTCCAGGCCCTCATCAGTTCAGTTCAGCTCATTTTAGTCACTCAGTAGTGTCCGACTCTTTGCAACCCCATGAATCACAGCACGCCAGGCATTCCTGTCCATCACCAACTCCCAGAGTTCACTCAAACTCACGTCCATCGAGTCGGTGATGCCATCCAGCCATCTCATTCTCTGTCGTCCCCGTCTCCTCCCACCCCCAATCCCTCCCAGCATCAGAGTCTTTTCCAGTGAGGTGGAAAAGTCTTTTCCTCATCACATGAGGTGGCCAAATATTGGAGTTTCAGCTTTAGCATCAGTCCTTCCAATGAACACCCAGGACTGATCTCCTTTAGAATGGACAGGTTGGATCTCCTTGCAGTCCAAGGGACTCTCAAGAGTCTTCTCCAACACCACAGTTCAAAAGCATCATAACAATACTTAAAAACAAAATCCTAAAAAGTGTCAACATTTCTCCAAATAACTTAGCAATCACCTAAGGAAAAAAGCTGAAGAATAATTATAAGAATGTGAATATATTCAGCACCAAGCAAGGTAAAATTCATAATGTCTTGCATCTAATAAAAATTAAAGGTCACAAAAAAGCAGATGACAAATATGACTCATATTGAGGAGATGAGTCAATCAACAGAAACAGACCCAGATATGACACATATGATAGAATTAGCAACAAGAACATTGAAAGTTATAATGATATCCTTACATTCAAGAAGGTGAAGGAAATTTGAGCACAAAAAATAAAGGCACAAGTAGAGCTACTAGCCATGAAAATTACAAGGTCTATGATTTAAACACACACACACACAGAATGTGGTTAATAGCAGATTAAACAATGTAAAAGAAAAAGCTAGTAAAATCAAAAACATAGCAATTGAAACTATTCAAAATGAAAAACAAATTTAAAAAAGAAAAGAACAAATAGGCAAAACATCAGTGAGCTATGGGACAATGCCAAGCACCTTTCTGTACCTGTATTGGGGTTTATAAAAGGGAAGGGGTGGGTGGTACAGAATAAGATTTTGAAGAAACAATAATTGAATTTTTTCCAAATTTAATGAAAACTATAGAGTCATAAATCCAAGAATCTGAACAAACCTCAAACACAAAAGAAACCATAAAGAAAATGACATAAAGGTGTATCATAATCAAATTTCTTAAAGTCAGTGTTAAAAATGCCTTAGAAACAATGAGAGATGAAAAAGATGTTACATTAAAAGAATGAAGATAAGCAGATTTAGAAGACTGAGATATTTCTAAAGAACTAAAAACAAAACAAAGCTCCCTATCAAGCTAGAATTCTATACCAATAAAGCTATCTTTCAAAATGAAAGACAGAAAAAAACAGACTTTCTCAGAAAAGAATTCATCACCAGTATATCCTATGAGAAATGTTAAAGGAAGTTTTTAAACAGGAGGAAAATGATGGCAGAGGAAATTCTGAATCTATGGGAAAGAGTGATGAGTGCTAGAAATGGTAAATATCTAGTTAAATACAAAATTTGTTAATTTTCAAATATCTTTACAAAATAATTGACTGTTTACAATAAAAACAACAACATCATATTATGCTGTTTATTACGTCTACAGAATAAAAATGTCTTATTAGCACAAAGGCTGGAGGCAGAGATAAAATATACTGTCATAAAGTTCTCATAAAAGTAGTGTAATAGTAAACTGTGATAAATTAAAGCTATGGACCACAAAGCAATGGGCTTCCTTGGTGGCTCAGTGGTAAAGAATACACCTGCTAATGCAGGAGACACAGCTTCAATCCCTGGGTTGGGAAGATCCCCTGGAGCTGGAAATAGCAACCCACTCCAGTGTTCTTGCCTGGGAAATTCCATGGACAGAGCAGCCTGGTGGGCTACAGTTCCTGGGGTCACAAAGAGTCTGATATGACTTAGCAACTACTAAAAACAAAAACAAGTAAGCCAACAAGAAGGATAAAATGTAATTGCTAAAAATGTAATAACCCAAAAGAAAGCAGAAAAAGAGGAAATATAAAGAACAGATGGGATTATCTCACACCGTATAAAAAAATTTAACTCCAAATAGACAAAGACATAACCTTAAGACCTAAAATTGTAAAACTCGTAGAAGAATACATAGGGGAAACCAATAAAGGACTAGCATCCAGAATAAAATATACACACATTTACATATGAATATTATATATATTGAATATATACATATATATATATAGAGAGAGAGAGAGAGAGAATTTTACATGCGTGCCTCCTAAGTTGCTTTAGTCAAATCAGACTTTTTGTGACCCCATGGTCTGTTCCCCGCCAGGCTCCTCTGTCCATGGGATTCTCCAGCAAGAATACTGGAGTGGATTGCCATTTCCCCCTCCAGGGGATCTTTCCAATCTAGGGATCGAATTCCTTTCTCTTCCATCTCCTGCTTTGGCAGGTGAGCTCTTTACTACTAGTGCCACCTGGGAAGCCTGTATAAGTATATATATATATATATATATATATATTTCGAACCTGCATCTCCTGAATATATAAATAAGTTGTGGCAAAATCTTACAATAAATAAACATAACCAAATAAAACAATATGGATTAATTAAGCAAAAAACATAATTTTGAGTGAAAAATAGTCAAATATACCATTTGATTATATTTAGGGGCTTCCCAGGTAGTGCTAGTGGTAAAGAAATTGCCTGCCAACGCAGGAGACACAAGAGACAGGAGTTTGATTCCTGGGTTGGAAAGATACCCTGGAGGAGGAAATGGCAACCTACTCCAGTATTCTTGTCTGAAGAATCCCATGGACAGAGAGGAGCCTTGTAGGCTACAATCCATGAGATGACAAAGAGTCTGACTCGACTAAAGCAACTTAGCAGGCATACATGTAAAATTCAAAAGCTGGCAAACAAAACAGTGTTCTACTTAGGGTTACATAAATAGGTATAAGGGCTTTCCCAATGGCTTAGCAGGTAAAGGATCTTCCTGCAAATGAGGAAACACAGGAGACGCAGGTTCGATTCCTGGGTTAGGAAGATCCCCTGGAGGAGAAATGGCAACTCACTCCTGCATTCTTGCCTGGAAACTCCCATGGACAGAGAAGACTGGTAGGTGGCCTACAGTCCATGGGGTCACAGAGTTGGACATGACTGAGTGAGTAAGCGTGCATATAGGTATAAAATTTGGGGATTTTATACCCCAAAGAAAGGGAAAGGTTAATGCACAATCCAAATATTGTTGAATCCTCAGTAACAGAGCTACAATCAGTGAGTGGCATCTAAAAGGGTTTGAAGAGCAATAATGCTCTATCTGAGGTTATTGATATTTCTCCCAGCAATCTTGACTCCAGCTTGTGCTTCTTCCAGCCCAGCGTTCCTCATGATGTACTCTGCATATAAGTTAAATAAGCAGGGTGACAATATACAACCTTGACGTACTCCTTTTCCTATTTGGAAGCAGGCTGTTGTTCCACGTCCAGTTCTAACTGTTGCTTCCTGACCTGCATACAGGTATCTCAAGAGGCAGGTCAGGTGGTCTGGGATTCCCATCTCTTTCAGAATGCTCCACAGTTTATTGTGATCCACACAGTCAAAGGCTTTGGCATAGTCAATGAAGCAGAAATAGATGTTTTTCTGGAACTCTCTTGCTTTCTCCATGATCCAGCGGATGTTGGCGATTTGATCTCTGGTTCCTCTGCCTTTTCTAAAACCTGCTTGAACATCTGGAAGTTCACAGTTCACATATTGCTGAAGCCTGGCTTGAAGAATTTTAAGCATGAATTTACTAGCATGTGAAATGAGTGCAATTGTGCGGTAGTTTGAGCATTCTTTGGCATTCCCATTCTTTGGGATTGGAATGAAGACTGACCTTTTCCAGTCCTGTGGCCACTGATGAGTTTTCCAAATTTGCTGGCATATTGAGTGCAGCACTTTCACAGCATCATCTTTCAGGATTTGACATAGCTCAACTGGAATTCCATCACCTCCACTAGCTTTGTTCGTAGTGATGCTTTCTAAGGCCCACTTGACTTCACATTCCAAGATGTCTGGACACCACCCTTAGGGCAAAAGTGAAGAGGAACTAAAAAGCCTCTTGATGAAAGTGAAAGAGGAGACTGAAAAGTTTCGCTTGAAGCTGAACATTCAGAAAACGAAGATCATGGCATCTGGTCCCATCACTTCATGGGAAATAGATGGGGAAGCAGTGGAAACTGTGGCAGACTTTATTTTTTGGGGGCTCCAAAATCACTGCAGATGCTGATTGCAGCCAGGAAATTAAAAGACACTTACTCCTTGGAAGGAAAGTTATGACCAACCTAGATAGCATATTAAAAAGCAGAGACATTACTTTGCCAACCAAGGTCCGTCTAGTCAAGGCTATGGTTTTTCCCGTGGTCATGTATGGATGTGAGAGTTGGACTGTGAAGAAATCTGATAGCTGAAGAATTGATGCTTTTGGACTGTGGTGCTGGAGAAGACTCTTGAGAGTCCCTTGGACTGCAAGGAGATCCAACCAGTCCATTCCGGAGGAGATCAATCCTGGGTGTTCATTGGAAGGACTGATGCTAAAGCCGAAACTCCAGTACTTTGGCCACCTCATGCAACGAGTTGACTCACTGGAAAAGAGTCTGATGCTAGGAGGGATTGGGGGCAGAAGGAGATGGGAACGACAGAGAATGAGATAGCTGGATGGCATCACCGACTCGATGGACATGGGTTTGAGTGAGCTCCAGGGGTTGGTGATGGACAGGGAGGCCTGGCGTGCTGTGATTCATGGGGTCGCAAAGAGTCGGACACGACTGAGCGACTGAACTGAACTGAACTGAATGCTCTATCTCTTCACTTTAATGGTACATACGGGTGCTCACTTGCTGCCCTTTAACGTGTCCATGTTCATCTGCATTCACTCTTTCTGTGCATACTGTATTTTACAATTTATTTTAAAATTGCAGATTCCAAGGCTACAAAAGAGATATTTCAATTCAATAGGTTAAGATGGCCCCAAGATAAGTAAATATTTGTAAAGTTCCCATGGTGATTTTGATAAAAGTAATCTGAGGACCACACTTCAAGTATTTGCTTATTATTACCATGAGTTTGAACACTTTGGTCTTGGGACTGACATTACAAAAAGAATTACAACATGATTAAAGGAGGCAACTTATAATAAATAAACACACAACTCTTTCAATTCCAGAAATCACCGCTTTACTATACAAAAAAAAAGAAAAAGTCCTAAACATTTACAAAAGAAAATCAAAGGAAGTTGCATTTTTAGACTACTTGGGAAAATTACACAAGAGTCTGATGAACAAACAACATCAAAAAACGTCTCTGTACCGTGTCAGTACCACCCAGAGAAATCCAGTTAGCCATTATACCAAAGGTTGAAGTGTTTAGTACCTGCAAGTCAACCCAGTGCCCCCTTGGTCTATCATTTGCCTACAACAATATAAAACCCTGGCCTCTTTACACAACATGAAACTGTTGCCCATGAACTTTACAGGAATACAATTCTGTTAAAGGAAATAAAATATTAAAAAATGACATAGTTCAGCTGCCAGTTGACATTAAGATGCATTAAGTTATAACAATCAGTTCAAGGAACACTTTAATAATTTTAGATACATTGACTCTAGTGTGCTGATATTCCAAGCAGCCTTGCCACAGCATAGTTATATACAAATCATGTTATTGTATATACACACCAAGAAATTACTCCAGTCATCTCAATGGTAGCGCCTAGTTTTAAGCAGAAGTTTTCCTTTGGCTTCTTGCTCACAGTGAGGGCCATAGGCAGACTTTTCTTTCCAAGCATTCACTGCATTCAAGGAAGCCCGAACTCCCAGTTTCTGTTTTCCTCGTGGAATGATGAGCAGTATCGAGGATCTGAACTGATAGTCTTTGGTAGAACATTTCACGCAATAGCTACACTTTACAAACATTATCACACTTTCTGTGCTTCGACAAGACTGTATGACCCTGTCATGTTGGCTTTTCTAGCAAAGTAAATAATCATTCCAATGGCAGGTATTATTAAGGAGGAGGCACAATAGAGCACCAGAAGTTCAGGAGAAAAATAGTCCTTGTTACTTTCTCTTCCTGGAAAATAACAAGATGGATGCAATTAATGTCTGGTACAAAAAGAAATTGTTTAATAATAAAAGTCACATTTTTTTTAAGAGTACCATTAGTTCTCTAAAGAAAAGTGAATCAAAGCAGTGATAAGAACCAACAGGACACAAAATGAACATTTTTTTGAATTAATCAAATAATCAGTTAGCAGTTGCTATGGTCATGATGAGTCTAAAGATGTTGTTGACTTCCGCAAACTTGGATTCAAATAGATACTGGTTCAGTAACAGGATGGAAGGAAGGGTGCAATTTTTTAGAGTTCATTTAAAAGAGTAAGAACTGGAGAAGAGTATTTGCTTTTGGAAATATAAGTATATACTAAAGAATTAGAACTCTGATCATTATGAACTAAAATAACTAACCAGTTCTCCAAGAAAAGTATCATAACTCCTAGTATGCTACCATTATGGTCAAACATCACCTGTAAGATAGTAAGGGAAAGAATTCTTGCCGATGGCGCTTTTAGAAATATATAGAAAATTTCATATTTTGTATCTCTGAAGTAGGGCACCTTAATATACATTATTCCTCTTCAGCATTTATATCATTTCATGATAATATGAAGTTCTTTGGATAGTATTATATTTTAGCTTGAGAACCCCATGAACAGTATGAAAAGGCAAAAACATAGGACATTGAAACATGAACTGCCCAGGTTGGTAGGTGCCCAATATGCTACAGGAGATCAGTGGAGAAATAACTCCAGAAAGAATGAAGAGATGGAACCAAAGAAAATACAACACCCAGATGTGGATGTGACTGGTGATGGAAGTAAAGTCCAATGCTGTAAAGAACAATATTACATAGGAACATAGAATAGTAGGTCCCATGAATCAAGGTAAATTATAAGTGGTCAAACAGGAGATGGTAAGGGTGAATATCAAAATTTTAAGAATCAGTGAACTAAAATGGACTGGAATGGGTGAATTTAACTTAGATGACCATTATATCTACTACTGTGGGCAAGAATCCCTTAGAAGAAATTGAGTAGCCATCATGGTCATTGAAAGAGTTTGAAAGGCAGTAATTGGATACAATCTCAAAAACGACAGAATGATCTCTGTCCATTTCCAAGGCAAACCATTCAGTATCACAGTAATCCAAGTCTATGCCCCAACCAATAAAGCTAAAGAAGCTGAAGTTGAATAGTTCTATGAGGACCTACAAGACCTTCTAGAACTAACAGCCAAAAAAGATGTCCTTTTCATTATAGGGGACTGGAATGCAAAAGTAGGAAGTCAAGAGAAACATGGAGTAACAGGCAAATTTGACCTTAGAGTACAAAATGAAGCAGGTCAACGGCTAATAAAGTTTTGCCAAGAGAACGCACTGGTCATAGCAAACACCCTCTTCCAACAACACAAGAGGAGTCTCTACACGTGGACATCACCAGATGGTCAATGCCAAAATCAGATTGATTATATTCTTTGCAGCCAAAAATGGAGAAACTCTAAATAGTTAGCAAAAACAAGACGAGGAGCTGACTGTGGCTCAGATCATGAACTCCTTATTGCCAAATTCAGACTTAAATTGAAGAAATTAGGGAAAACCACTAGACCATTCAGGTATGACCTAAATCAAATCCCTTATGAATATACAGTGGAAGTGAGAAATAGATTCAAGGGATTAGATCTGATAGACAGAGTGCCTGAAGAACTATGGAGAGAGGTTCGTGACATTGTACAGGAGGCAGAGATCAAGATGATCCTCAAGAAAAAGAAATGCAAAAAGGCAAAACAGTTGTCTGAGGAGGCCTTACAAATAGCTGAGAAAAGAAAAGGAGTGAAAGGCAAAGGAGAAAAGGACAGATATACCCATTTAAATGCAGAATTCCAAAGAATAGCAAGGAGAGATAAGAAAGCCTTCCTCAGTGATCAGTGCAAAGAAATAGAGGAAAACAACAGAAAGGAAAAGACTAGAGATCTCTTCAAGAAAATTAGAGATACCAAGGGATCATTTCATGAAAAGATGGGCTCAATAAAGGACAGAAATGGTATGGACCGAACAGAAGCAGAAGATATTAAGAAGTGACAAGAATACAAAGAAAAATTGCACAAAAAAGATCTTCATGACCCCGATAACCATGACAGTATGATCACTCACCTAGAGCCAGACATCACTGGCCTTAGGAAGCATCACTATGAACAAAGCTAGAGGAGGTGATGGAATTCCAGTTGAGCTATGTCAAATCCTGAAAGATGATGCTGTGAAAGTGCTGCACTCAATATGCCAGCAAATTTGGAAAACTCATCAGTGGCCACAGGACTGGAAAAGGTCCGTTTTCATTCCAAACCCAAAGAAAGGCAATGCCAAAGAATGCTCAAACTACTGCACACTTGGACTCATCACACGCTAACAAAGTAATACTCAAAATTCGCCAAGACAGGCTTCAACGTACGTGAACCATGAACTTCCAGATGTTCAAACTGGATTTAGACAAGGCAGAGGAACCAGAATCAAATTGCCAACATCCGCTGGATTATCAAGAAAGCAAGAGAGTTCCAGAAAAACATCTACTTCTGTTTTATTGACTATGCCAAAGCCTTTGACTGTGTGGATCACAACAAATTATGGAAAATTCTGAAAGAGATGGGAATACCAGACCACCTGACATGCCTCTTGAGAAATCTGTATGCAGGTCAAGAAGCAATAGTTAGAATTGGACCTGGAACAACAGACTGGTTCCAAATCAGGAAAGGAGTAGGGCAAGGCTGTATATTGTCACCCTGCTTATTTAACTTCTATGCAGAGTACATCATGAGGAACGCTGGGCTGGAAGAAGCACAAGCTGCTGGAATCATGATTGGTGGGAGAAATATCAATAACCTCAGATACGCAGATGACACGACCCTTATGGCAGAAAGCAAAAAAGAACTAAAGAGCCTCTTGATGAAAGTGAAAGAGGAGGGTGAAAAAGTTGGCTTAAAACTCAACATTCAGAAAACTAAGATCATGGCATCTGGTCCCATCACTTCAAGGCAAATAGATGGGGAAACAATTGAAACAGTGACAGATTTTATTTTGGGGGGTTCCAAAATCACTGCACATGGTGATTGCAGCCATGAAATTAAAAGATGCTTGCTCCTTGGAAGAAAAGCTATGACCAACCTAGACAGCAAATTAAAAAGCAGAGACGTTACTTTGTCAACAAAGGTCCACATAGTCAAAGCTATGGTTTTCCCAGTGGTCATGTATGGATGTGAGAGTTGGACTATAAAGAAAGCTGAGTATCAAAGAATTGATGCTTTTGAACTGTGGTGTTGGAGAAGACTTTTTTTTTAATTAATTAATTTATTTATTTTTTATTGGAGGCTAATTATTTTACAATATTACATTGGTTGGTTTTGCCATACATTGACATGAATCCGCCCCAGGTATACATGAGTTCCCCCTCCCGAACCCCCCTCCCACCTCCCTCTCCCCCTTATCCTCCCTCTGGGTCATCCCCGAACACCAGCCCCGAGCATCCTGTAACATGCATCAACCCTGAACTGGTGATTCGTTTCACATATGACAACATACATGTTTCGATGCCATTCTCCCAAATCATCCCACCCTCACCCTCTCCCACAGGGTCCCAAAGACTGTTCTATACATCTGTGTCTTTTTTGCTGTCTCGTATACACGGTTATCATTTGCATCTTCCTAAATTCCATATATATGCGTTAGTATGGAGAAGACTCTTGATAGTCCCTTTTACTGCAAGGAGATCCAACTGGTTAATCCTAAAGAAAATTAGTCCTGCATGTTCATTGGAAGGACGGTTGCTGAAGCTGAAACTCCAGTACTTTGGCCACCTGAGGCGAAGAACTAACTAATTGGAAAAGACTCTGATGCTAGGAAAGATTGAAGGCAGGAGGAGAAGGGGATGACAGAGAATAAGATTGTTGGATGGCATCACTGCCTCAAAAGACATGAGTTTGAGTAAGTTCCAGGGGTGGATGATAGACAGGGAAGCCGGGTGTGCTGCAGTCCATAGGACTGCAAAGAGTAGGACACGACTGAGTGACTGAACTGAACTGAACTGAACTGATATTTTAGCTTAAGTGTTACTTAAATAGAGAGGCATCCTCTGACCTGCATTTCCTCCAGCTTAAATTAGGAACCTTAATATACTTTTTTTCCCTAATATACTTTTATAACCACTACATTTTCCCTCCATAGTTCTCATTATAGCTTATAGTTAAACATTTCTTTGATTATCTATTAATTTTGGTTTCCTCCTTAGACTGCGAATTACATGAGGAAAGAATCTCATTTCTTTTTGATCCATCACTGTATAGCCAGTAACTGGCTCACTGCTTGGAGTAGCTTGGACCCAATAAATATATTTTTTCCAATAAATATCTTTTGAATAGTAATAAATTTTTTTCTTTCTACATCCTATCATTTTGTCACTTAGCTATAAATTGAGTACATGAAGTAATAGTATCCCAAAACTTGAAATTTAGTACTCTTTCTACTCTAGTAAAAATCATCTGACAGTTACAATATTATTTACCATTTTAAACTTATAAGAACTTCTGAAAAAGACATCATGGTATTTACTGGAGATTCATCTCTATTCACTTTTATGTTTGCATAGCACAAATACTACATTTTTTCAAGTGGTATATATATATATATATATATATATATATATATATAGTTTCAGTCCTGGAAGATTAATGAGTCATTTGGCCTTGGAAGTCATTACTTTACTTCCAGGGGTTTCTAATCACTGAAAGTCAACGAAGAAGAAAAGAATCATTAGATGAAGGGAAGCCCATTTTTTAATTATTGAAGTAAAAAATGTATCACGACAAATATAATGATAACTATCTTATTTTTCTACTTTCCCATGCTAGAGTAGAACTAGCCAGAGTGCAAATCCTAATTTAATGGGATATTCATTATCAAAATTATAGCTAGGCATCAATATTGATGACATGGTAGGTAATGGTATTTTTGATCCTATTGTTCCCTTTTCAATTTAATAAATGATGTGTTATCTTTTCCCTTTGGTTTCCCCCTCAAGCATCTATGGTAAAATTTTGCCAACGAGTTGGTTACCAGGGCAACCTTCAAATACAATTTTCTATTAGCTGTATCAACACTGAAATTCCTAAAGACTCCCAAACATTTCTATCATTGGACTACACTTGAGCAAATATATTTTTAAAACAAAACTAACAAAAAATAGTTTAAAATATCAGCTAAATGCAAAGGTTGACTAGATAAAAATTTCCAGGGAAATGACAAATTTTTGTTTCCATTCTTTTATAGTTCTCTGAAACAATAATTAGTTTGGGGGTTCTAGCTGAGTACCTATAATATACTTCAATTGTTCATTTAAGTAATGAGTGAAAAATAGCAAATATATAAAGTTCTAACTTAATAAAGCAATTAGAAAAGACAACAGTATATGAGAAAGAGTTAAAAAGTGGAGAAGAAGCTTTGATATGTCTTTAAAAGAGAAACATTAACTACAGAAAGAATTATAAAAATATTAGGAGTGCAAGTTCCTGGAACCAGGCTTAATTAAAGGTGGTCTGGAGCCACCAGGGATTAAATAGGAATAGGTGAATTTCAAGGTACTCATAATGGAGATCTCAATCTGTCCAGAAATTTCCCCAACCTCATTGGAAGCACTAATTACATATACCCCTATGTCATTTTGAGTGACAAGATACAAGGTAAATGTCCCATTCTTTGAACACATAGTAACTTCATTGGCCAGATCAACTCTTCAGAATGATCACTGCATGTGTATGACTAAAAGTTTTACATGTAATAGTGATATTTTCCCCTTTAACACTTCTAGATGGATATATTGATATTGTTTTGAAGAGGTACTGTGAAGACAGAAAACATACGGTAAGGCGTGTAATCTTGAGAGATTTGGCCAGAGGAGTAAAATTTTAAGTCATTTTCCAACCCAGGTGTAAATTTTCTTTACATTGATGAGTAGTTGCTGTATCTGGGAGCTCAGTGCCGGAGGCTCTTAAGAGTTGGTATTTGTTTACAATCACGTTTATTTCAAGTTTGGCTTCCAGTACACAAAGGAGACTCATTAGCACAAAAGGAGTGGAAGATTGAGTAGTAAAGGCTGACAGAGTCTATTTCCACTGATAAGATCAACAGGTTGTACAGTGTGTTCACAGTAGGATTAGCAGGGTTAGAAGATTAAGAGGTCCCTGAAATTCCTCTGCTGAGGCCATTGCCGCCTCCCTCCCTTTCTCCATCAGAGTACAGCAGGATGAACAAGGATCTTGGATATCTAAGGAAGCAGTTCTGCAGTCTAGAGACTCATTATGCTGTTCAACATTAAGATCACCATTCTCAATTATTATCCTGTAAAGAGTCAATCCCAGAAAATATGCAGTCACTTTGTGTTCAGAGAGTAGTACTCTCTTTGGGTAGGAAGGAAAAGGGCCTGGATAGAAACTTGCTTTATCCATGCGCCAATTCTACTTCTTCATTTCCTAATAACCCCCAAGGAAAAGTTTTGAAAATGGAGTTAAACACATAACAAATGTAAGACCTCAGAGACAAATGATGAATTGTCAACGTCTCAAAAAGCACATGGGAATTCTACACTGACTTATGATAAAAAGTCAACATCTTGGCCAAACTCCTTAGGACAGAGCACCTGTACATGATTATTTTAGGTTAAAGCGTTTGCCTCCAATGCGGGAGACCCGGGTTCGATCCCTGGGTCGGGAAGATCCCCTGGAGAAGGAAACGGTAACCCACTCCGGTATTCTTGCCTGGAGAATCCCATGGACGGAGAAGCCTGGTAGGCTACAGTCCACGAGGTCGCAAAGAGTCGGACAGGACTGAGCGACGGAACGGAAGAAATAACCATAATCGACATGGAATTCAGTTCTATTTTGCCAACTCATTCATCTAACCCTTGAAATTCTTTACAATCTACCAAGCTTGTTATAAAAATAACAAGAAACAAAAATAACAAAAAATTAAACTAACCTTTAACATCAAGTGTTAGGCTTCTTCGCTGTGAGCCGACTTCATTTTTAGATTCACATTGGTATACTCCTGCATCCTCTAACTGAGCCCTGTGAATGGTATATGCACCATCTGTAGACTTTAGCACTGTGTCGCCAGTCTCTGCTTTTTTCTTCAGAATTATCAAAGTTGGGGGAACATTCCCACACGTGCAGGAGATAATGACAGTGTCTCCTTCCTTGACACTCTCAGAGGGAAAAGCTGTAAGTTGTATGTCTTTTGGAGCAACTGTGGAAAGAATTGTAAGATAACTCTGATTGAATGACAATCAATCGTCATTGAACGGACAGAGGAGACTGGTGGGCTAAAGTTCATGGGATTTCAAGAGTCGGCGACGACTTAGCAACTAAACCACCACTGATTGAATGAAATATAAACAAATTCCATATGAATTTAATGACAGTAGCAATAGCTGTCTGGAGAAGGAAATGGCAACCCACTCCAGTGTTCTTGCCTGGAGAATCCCAGGGAAGGGGGAGCCTGGTGGACTTCCGTCTATGGGGTCACACAGAGTCGGACACGACTGAAGTGACTTAGCAGCAGCAGCAGCAGCAATAGCTGTCAAGATAGTACTAGTGCCTACTGTTTGCATTAAATATTTATAGAGGCAATTAGAGAAGTCAAGCATTTACTGGATTCTTGTAAAATGATCATGTTTTAATGAAAGAAGACATCTTATGTTTCCCTCATGTTCCTTAATACAAGGGTCCCCAACCACCAGGCCATGGACTGGTGCCAATCTGTGGCCTGCTGAGAACCCAGTCACACAGCAGGAGGTGAGCAAATTGTTATCAAGCTTCTTCTGTATTTACAGACCTTACCCATCGCTCAAGAAGTGAGGAGGCAAGAATATACAGAAGAATTATACAAAAAACCCAGATAACCACAATGATGTCATCACTCACCTAGAGTCAGACATCTTAGAGTTCAAAGTCAAGTGGGCCTTAGGAAGCATCACTATGAACAAAGCTAGTGGAGGTAATGGAATTCCAGTTGAGCTATTTCAAATCCTAAAAGATGATGTTGTTAAAGTGCTGCACACAATATGCCAGCAAATTTGGAAAACTCATCAGTGGCCACAGGACTGGAAAAGGTCAGTTTTCATTCCAGTCCCAAAGAAAGGCAATTACAAAGAATGTTCAAATAATTGCCCAATTGCACTCATTTCACACGCTAGCAAAGTAATACTCAAAATTCTCCAAGACAGGCTTCAACGTATGTGAACCGTGAACATCCAGATGTTCAAGCTGGATTTAGAAAAGGCAGAGGAACCAGAGGTCCAACTGCCAACATCCTTTGGATCATAGAAAAAGAGAGAATTCCAGAAAAACCTCTACTTCTGCTTTTTTACTATGCTGAAGCCTTTGACTGTGTGAGTCACAACAAACTATGGAAAATTCTTAAAGAGATGGGAATACTAGACCACCTTACATGCCTCCTGAGAAACCTGAAGCAGCAGATAGAACTGGACATGGAACAACAGACTGGTTCCAAATCAGGAAAGGAGTGTGTCAAGGCTGTATATTGTCACCCTGCTTATTTAACTTATATGCAGAGTACATCATGCAAAATGCTGGACTAGATGAAGCACAAGCTGGAATAAGATTGCCAGGAGAAATACCAATAATCTTATAAGCAAATGACACCACTCTTATGGTAGAAAGTGAAGAGGAACTAAAGGGCCTCTTGATGAAGGTGAAAGAGAAGAATGAAAATCTGGCTTAAAACTCAGTATTCAAAAATGAAGATTGTGGCATTCCGTCCCATCACTTCATGGCAAATAGATGGGGAAACAATGGAAACAGTGATAGGCTTTATTTTTGAGGTTCCAAAATCACTGCAGATGGTGACTGCAGCCATGAAATTAAAAGACACTCCTTGGAAGAAAAGCTGTGACCAACCTCAGTTCAGTTCAGTCACTCAGTCGTGTCTGACTCTTTGCGACCCCATGAATCACAGCACGCCAGGCCTCCCTGTCCATCACCAACTCCCGGAGTTCACTCAAACTCATGCCCATAGAGTCGGTGATGCTATCCAGCCATCTCATTCTCTGTCGTCCCCGTCTCCTCCCGCCCCCAACCTTTCCCAGCATCAGAGTCTTTTCCAGTGAGTCAACTCGTCGCATGAGGTGGCCAAAGGATTGGAGTTTCTAGACAGCATATTAAAAGCAGAAATGTTATTTTGCCAACAAAGGTCCATATAATATATATAGTCAAAGCTATGGTTTTCCAGTAGTCATGTATGGATGTGAAAGTTGGACTATAAAGCTGAGTGTCAAAGAATTGATGCTTTTGAACTGTGGTGTTGGAGAAGACTCTTGAGAGTCCCTTGGACTGCAAGGAGATCCAGCCAGTCCATCCTAAAGGAAATCAATCCTGAATATTCATTGGAAGGACTGATGCTGAAGCTGAAGCTCCAATACTTTGGTCTCCTGATACAAAGAGCCAACTCATTAGAAAAGACCCTGATGCTGGGAAAGATTGAAAACAGGAGAAGAAGGGGAGGACAGAGGAAGAGATGGTTGGATGGCATCACTGACTCAATGGACATAAGTTTGAGCAATCTCAAGGACAGGGAAGCCTGGCTTGCTGCAATCCATTGGGTCACAAACAGTCTAACATGACTGTGTGACTGAGCAAGAACAGCAACCCATTGCTTGAATTACCGCCTTAGCCCCACCTCCTATCAGATCAGTGGTGACATTAGATTCTCATAGATGAATGAAAACCCTACTGCACTTGAATCTCCCCCAAACCAGCCCCCTCTCCCATCCATGGAAAAATTATCTTCCATGAAATCAGTCCCTGGTGCCAAAAAAGTTGGGAACTGCTGCCTTAATGTAATTCTTACCCAGCTTAGCCAACAAATAGCTGTTTAAAAACAGTCATAGATTTCAAATGTGGAAAATAATTTTTTTTTTTGGTCACACAGTTGTGCAAATATTTCTTTATGTATAAAAGCCTTTGCAGGATTCTGAGTTTTGAGCTAGACCATTCCAGATCAAAAAATTAAGTTGTGCAGAGATGGCTCTTATAATCCTTAACACCAGTTGTTATCCTGAGCTAAGTACCTGACAAACAACGTCTCTGTTAATATGCAACCTGTGGAGGGGAGGTTATCACCATTTTGTAAGTGAGGTTCCCATTAAGATTATCTGTTTTGTGACTTGATACTCTTTCTTCAACCAAAACTAGCCTAAGGGCCTTCTTTAAGGTAGTGCATTGCTCCTCCAAGTTTCTTCCTTTCCTTTAAAATACAAATTATTATTGTAATGGTAACAAGGCAGTCATTAACACCTTAGTGGAAATAATACCAAGGGGTAGGAGAGGAACAGTCAGCCCTAGTGAAGAAGACCTCAACCCAAAAGGGAAGATATGAGGGAAATCCAAAATGACCACTTCGTGACTTTGCCCAAAACTGCCTAGAGCTGCAAGCTGTCAACTAGAAATTATTTTGTTCTCAGTTTTGCCTCTCCATCCTGGAAAGAATGGGTCTGGATCTCCTAACTTAATCCATCCTGGTGATTCTATGCCATTTTATTGATGAACCAGAGGGCAAGGTCAGTGCTACTCAATCTCTGAATTTATAAAAGATTTAAGTGCCTTCTTAGACTTCTAAGCAAATCCTAGCAGTCATCTTATGAGATTACCATGAGGAATTTAATCCAGTTAGATAAAGTAATTTTGTATGCTAGGTGCTAAGTTGCTTCAGTCATGCCCAACTCTTTGCGACCCTATGGAGCATAGCCCGCCTGGCTATCCTGTCCATGGGATTCTCCAGACAAGAATACTGGAGTGGGTTGCCATGCCCTCCTCCAGGGGATCTTCCCTATCTAGGGATCAAACGCACGTCTCTTACATTTAACCCACATTGGCAGGCAGGTTCTTTAACACTAGTGCCTCCTGGGCCCTAAGTAATTCCAAAATATGTATATACATATTTCTATCCTGTTTTCAACACCATAATTAATGCCTTGTAAGTATAATTGGAACTTTTCGCACAGTTCCTGAAGCTAGCCTTCCACTTGAGGTTTAAAGAATTTTAGGATAAGTGACTTGAAATGGTTCATGGGGATAACTCTTCCAGGAGCTTTCCATGCAGAGGAAATATCATGAGCTCTTCAAAAGGCTCAATACTTTTTATTTTAGAAAATCTTATTTCCAGAAGGACTTTGTTCAAAACCAGTAACACAACCAAAATAAGACTGACACTAATAACCCATTTAATCACTTTAGCTCACCTTGGATAATTAATTTGACTTCTTTTCTACTTATTCCAGCCTGGTTAATGCCTTCACAGACATAAATACCAGAATCTTCCATTTTTGTAGACATGAAGGTGAGAGTTGCGTTCTCAGAAAGAGGCTGTAGATCCCCATTACTTAGCTGCCTGCTCCACAGGATTTGGGGAGCTGGAAGGCCATCACTAGAGCATGTCATATTCACAGAACTACCTTCCTCCAGGATGGAGGAGGGACTGACCAAGATGCTTGTATCCCTGGGAGCAACTGAAAAGATAAAAAGACACTTGTTAGCTTGGCTGGTTACACCCTGCCATAGAGTTTTGCTAATGTTATAAAACTTGGCTATGAGTTTAATGGATTAGAACAATTTGTATCTTGATAACTTTACCAAAGGAAGTTTCTGCCCCCATTTACTATAACAGATACAGAATAATTGTTGTTGCTATTGTTTAGTCCCTGAGTCGTGTCTGCTTCTTTGTGACCCCATAGACTGTAACCTCCTGGCTCCTATGTCTGTGGGATTTCCCAAGGAAGAATACTGGAGTGGGTTACCATTTCCTCTTCAGGGGATCTTCCCCACCCTAGGATCCAACTTGCATCTCCTGCATTGGCTCTTTACCACTGAGTCACCAGGGAAGCCCAATACAGAATGATAGAGTAGAACATGGATGCATCATGGATATTTACTCTCTTGCTGTCAAAGACTGGATGGTCAATGATAGTGTGTATTGACATTTATGGTACACTAAACATGACCATGAACCTTGCAAACCACCTATGAAAAGGTGGACTCTTTTTCTACTTCTTGAATCTAGGCTCCCCTTGAGATTAACTTTGACCAATATACCCTGGAAGAAGTAACACTGTAGGACTTCCAAGCCTAGACCACAAGAGGCCACCTTCATTATCGCTCTCTTGAAACACTGCGCTCTGGTGACTAAATCTATGCTACCTTCCCTGAGAGGCACCACATGGAGAAAGGAAGGTCCAGACACCCCCAGCGAAGGCCCAGATGTGTGAGTGAAGCTACCTGGGACCACCCCCACCGACCTTCTAACTGACTGAATGAATACGTGAGCTCATCTAATACCATATTGAACATACAACCCGTTTGACCTCTTCTCAAAGTGCCAGCTTAGAATCATAAGCAAATAAACACTTGCTTTAAGCTTGGAGGTGGTTTTTTTTTTTTTTAAATCAATATTTTGTAGTTTCTTTTCAATTATTTTTTCACAATGGTTTCAACCAACTACCTCATGTTGACTATTACCTGGCAAACATGACCCAAAAAATTCACATTAAATTGTGGATACATCATACACGTACTTACCATTAACATAAAGTGTCTGTGTACTCTGCCTTTGTTTGGGTTCAAATTCCATTTCATCAGTTGATAACCGAGCCAAACAAACAAGAACATGTCCAGTATCTTCAGTGGTGGGGATGAAGGTCATCTCCAAACTCTTGGTCTCTGGGGCTTTCTTACTTACATCTTTTGAGAATATTTTATTCATCATAATACTCTCCCCTTTAAACAATTCAATCTCCAGCCGGTCAAAAGGATACACATTAGGAACTTTGCAGCTTACAGTGACTGGGTTTCCACTCACTAACGGACCACTCATTTCAATTTCTGGATCACTGGGGAAGGCTGCAAATATCAAGCAAAATATGAGGTTTATATGTGACACTAGAAGAAAAACAGAGCTAAAATCTTTATTAAATGCAAAGGTCTCAAAATGAAGGTTTTAATTCACCTGAAATAAAATGGTTACTAATAGATGCATCACAACATTAAATATAAATATTTATGATATCAAATATAAATAATGCTGGAAACAAAAAATACATAGAACATCAAATCATCAAGAATAAGTATACTTCTTACTCATCTCTCCTTAGCGATACAGTCTTGCTGACAGCTACAGACTAGTCTTTTCAAAGGACACATCAGCTTCTACCAACTTACTTGGTAAATATATATTCTAAACATTGCATTATTTTTTGTGATATATTAGATGTTTACTGTGTGCTAGTCCCTTAATATTCATTATCTCTGTCTTCAAAGCAGCCTAATCTAATGGGTGTTAACTTATTTTAAAGCCAAAAAATCGTGCAAAGAATGTATTTGATAGCTAGGGAGACTTATAAAACTTATAAAGGCTAAGAGTCTGCCATTTAATGTCATATCTAGTAAGTCACCCAGCTGAGATCAGAATTCCTATTTCTTTGATCTAGAGCCCAGGCTTAGGTTCACAAAGCCATGCAGTGTAAACATTTTTATTTCCAACAGCCAAATTTAGGCAGATAGTTTTAAGTGTTCCTTGGATAATACTTGTAGTGCAGAAAAAAATATAAGAGATTTAGGTTCTAAATAATGTTTATAATACATCTGATACAAATCAATAAAAGTGAGATTAGAATGGTTATGAAGAGCAAGAGCAATGCTGAATTCTTTCTTTCTCCTTAAGCAAAATGTCATCAAAGTGGTAGGTTCTCTAATGTTTCCTCTTGACCATAAGCCTTCACTGCTGGTTCTCATTGCTGTTGGGAATGTGCCTGCATCAGCAGCTCCTGGACTCTTGGTAACATGGTAAAGTAATCATATCGCTTCTTTGGAGAGATTCAAATATCTTTCTAGACATGCTCTAACTCATTTTGAACAAAATCCTGAGGGGTAACACAAGTTTGGGCAGGATTTCTGGAGGAACATGTCCACAATTGTTCTCTTGAATTCTGCTGAATAAAAACAAGGCAAATGTATGGGCTGTGTGCTGTGCTTAATCATTCAGTCGTGTCTGACTCTATGCAACCCCATGGACTATGTAGATCCCCAGACTCCTCTGTTCGTGGAATTCTCCAGGCAAGAATACTGGAGTGGGTTGCCATTTCCTCCTCCAGAGGATCTTCCTGACCCAGGGATCGAACTCACATCTCCTGCATTGCAGGCCGATTCTTTAACATCTGAGTCACCAGGGAACTTTCTGATTGCTTTGCGTATCTTGTCCCTCCTTCATTACAAACTGAGTAACTCCAGCAATGGCAATTCATAGAGATTGAAGCTATTCAGGATTTTTGTTAAGGTGACAAGAATAGCAAGAAGAAGCATAGTATATGTATGTGGTATAAATCAATACTCAAATCCACTGCAGTCTCCTGGTGCTTCTTTTCACCCAAGCTGCTGTGCTGACCATCCCCAGTGACCATTCTAACTCCCAGGTTTTCTCCTGCTCCCCATTGCCTCATGTCTCCATCCTGCCAATCGGCTTTCAAATGTGCCTTCAAAACTGGAGGTTCAGGCCTCACCCCCCGTTTGAATAACTGAGCAACAGTCATCCTATCCCATGATCTGAATGGGCACTGACACTACTCTTACACAACCACCTCCATATACACTATATACACCCAGAGCAGAGTGGAAAGCAGGGAGTATGAAGTTTGTTCATGATGAGAGAGTATCGACCCGACACAAACTAAGGATTGGGGATGCTTGGTTGATACATAATATATACTTAAGATTTAGGGCAATTAAGTTGCATCAAAAACTCTGGTTTGGAGATTTGAGAACCATTCCCAATGCTAAATTCCCTTCCTAAACACAAAGATCTTGTTGTGTATCACAGATGTGCATTCTGCTTCTTCCAGTGGAACTGGGAACGACAGCAATAACAAAAACAGTAAGCAATTCTGAAAAGCACTTACAGTAGGGCTTCACCTGGATTCTCTTTTCCAGTTTCTTTTGTGCACACATCGCAGTGCACAGGTAGAAATGTTCGTTCTCAAAACTCACAGGGCTCAGTGTCAACGTGGACTTGGAGCCCTCACTCCTCACCATCCCGTTCAGAGGGCTGTCTATCAGGGTTCTCCAAGAGAAAGATGGGGACTCGCAGTCCTTGACATCACAGGTCAATACAACTGAGTCACCAATCTGAGCAGCAATCTGGGGTCCAGGCAAGATCTCAACAGTAAAGTTTTTTTCTGGGGTGAAGGGAGAAAAGAACAAGAAAAAATAAAATAAATTTTCTTCTTTCACCAAAGTTTAATACACTGTATAGTTTTTGGCTTCTTTTTAGTTAACATCTATGCCGAGAATATATTATTCCTTTCCACTTTGAGACTATCAGGAAAGGAATTACATCTTTCAAGAACAAACCCACAAGACACTGTGATTCATTCATTAAACAGATTGAATAAAGATAAAAATTTGTCTATTGAGAATGGCATATTTTCCTAACAAAAATTCATTCTCCACTCAAATGTATTTATCAAATTCCTATAACTGTGGAACAACAGCTCAAAAATATGAAGCTCCAGTGTATCAAGCACTATTTAAACCACTTTACATATATGAATATTATCTCATTTAACCCACACAACTTCAGGATCTGGTATCATTACTTCTCCTTGCCTCTCATTTTCTGTTTCTACTTTTCCTTATTTTCCTTCCCTTCCTCCTCTTCCTCCTCCTCCCCTTTCTTCTTGAGGAAAAATGATAATTTCACCCAGCTTGCAAGTGGCACAATTAGGACTTGGAGCCAGGTGATTTAAGATTCCAGCTTTTAACTTGAACAACCAATTCAAAATATCCTCATGTGGAAATAAAATCTAAGTACTGAAAAAAAGCTCTATGAATATGCCTTCTGATTAGAAGCAGTATCCATAATGGACCAGTATTTAGAGCTTCTATATCAACAGAATAAAATTGTACCATTGAAAGTCACACAGAATCACACTGAAAACAAAGTCAAAATCTAAGGATTAAAGTGATATGCAAGCCACCTCTTAAATTTGTGTAACACAATGTAAAAATACAATGAAATCAGGGACTGAAAACTGAGATGCCAGGTCAAACTCCTAAGTCTCAAATATCTAGAAAATCTCTTTGGCTGCCAATGCTATCCCCGTGGGGCACCCTGGCTGCTTTGGGATGACTGTCCCAGGAGAAAAGGAATTTCAAATCTTGACTCTATTTCCCTGGTGAAAGTGGGAATCCTTGAGCACCTCTGAAAGTGACAGATGAGACTCCACAGAAAACTCGCCCTTATGAATAGCCGGTTGGAGGTAGAAGAAAGCTCAACATATACATGATCCAAAGGCACTACATTTTGAAGGGTTCTCATCCGTGCCAGATTTTTTTCAGTTTGATTGGTCTAATAGGGCCATTATGGTATCTTCCAAAGAATGCTTTCCTCAAATTACCATAACAAACTGATGTGCTACCAGATTTTTGAAGAGAAATTTCATTCATAACAGTAAGCACTGTTCTAAATCCCTTATATACTAGTGTGAGAATGGAGAATTTAAAGATCTACTTCCTGTCTGTGAACAGTCTCAGATTATTCTTTACAGTTGCTGCCTGTGTTACCATGTAAACGCATGGCTCCTGGAAAAGCAACTTTGAGACAGAAAAAAGTGAGTGTTAGTCGTGTCTGACTCTTTGCAACCCCATGGACTATAGCCACCAGGCTCCTCTGTCCATGGAATTCTCCAGGCAAGAATACTGGAGTGGGTATCCATTCTCTTTTTCAGGGGATTTTCCCGATCCAGGGATCAAACTTCAGGTCTCCTGCGTTGCAGGCAGATTCTTTACCATCTGAGTCACCAGGGAAGTCCCCAAGGAGCAGAAAGAAGAGGAAAATTCAAGGGATGAGACAATGAAATAATGCTGCTGCTGCTAAGTCACTTCAGTTAATGTCTGACTCTATGCTACCCCATAGACGGCAGGCCACCAGGCTCCCCCATCCCTGGGAGTCTCCAGGCAAGAACACTGAAGTGGGTTGCCATTTCCTTCTCCAATGCATGAAAGTGAAAAGTGAAAAGTGAAGTCGCTCAGTCATGTCTGACTGTTAGTGACCCCATGGACTGCAGCCCACCAGGCTCCTCCGTCCATGGGAGTTTCAAGGCAAGAGTACTGGAATGGGTGCTATTGCCTTCTCCGGTTGAAAGAAGATGAGCAATGAGAAAGAACAAAAACAGCAGAGCCATGGATGCTCTGGCAGGAAAGATTACCAAGAAGCAAGAGTAAGGTGAGTATATAATTGTGCTAAAGTACATAACAGTCAGATGGATCATCAATAAAACTTAATGAAGTAATTTTGACAATGAAGCTATTTCACTATTGCCTAAATCTCAATGACAGCACCTTTTTCAATTTCTGCTTACCTTGAACAATTAATTTCACCTCTTTTCTGTCTTTCCCAACAGGGTTATTTCCTTCACACACATAAATCCCAGAATCTTCTGCCCTCATAGAAATTAAAGTGAGAGTTGCATTCTCGGAAAGGAGCTGTAGATTCCCACTGTCTAGTTTCTTGCTCCAGAGAATCCGTGGAGCTGGTAGACCTGCACTGGTACACGTCATCGTCACAGAGTCGCCTTCCTGCAGCCTTGTGGAGGGATTCACGGATACAGCTGTGTCTTTGGGTGAGACTGAGAAGGCAGGGCACAGTATTAGTCGTTGCTAAGCATCATAAGGGTCCCACAGGGCTACTGTAAATACTCTCATGGACTGTATTTACAGCTTTCTCAATCTGATAAACTTACTCTGCCAAACTAGTACAAAGAATTGCTGAGTCATGAAAATCAGTCAATCCAGTTTCTGACTGATTTGATGGAGTTACTGATTTTGATGTTTGGTGTTTTCAGATGGCCACAGATACTCAGAAATTAAGAAAAACCCTTAGAATTATGTGGTTCAATCTCCCAGGTAAGGTACAAATTCCAGCTCAGCTTCCTTGCCAAATGTTCATGCAGGTCAGCTTCAATACTTCTGGTGCACAAGGCAGTCCACTGCCTTATAGTAAATACTGTCCATTTGATTTTTGGACAGCTCTGACTATTAGAACATTTTCCCTCTATTGAGCTGAAATCTTTCTCTTTGTAACTAACTTCTATACACCGGTCATAGTTCAGTCCTCTACTGCTACAGAATAATCCAAATTTCACTTTTACATGACAGCCATTCAGATACTTAATTATAGCTCTCATCTCCAAGTTTTATGTTCCTAGGAAGAATATCTCCTATTTCAGACTATTCTTCTCAAAACATTGATAAAATCCTTTCCATCTCATTCTGTCTCTGCTAAACATGTTGTAGAAGGCAATGCTCCTTTTAACTATGGTGTCTAGAGAAGGCCAGGGCATTTTAGTCTAGAACAGAGCACAGTGAGTCACTCCTACACAATTTTGGGATTACAAGACTGCCTCAACTCCCCCAACCATCTCCAAGAGAATGGAGACAATCAAATCTCATCTCCTCTCTCCCACACCATGCACACGTGTCCAGGTGTGCACACACACATACACACTCACAGACAGACTAAGTGCAGCTTGTAAAACTTCTATACCTTGATATTTCAAGGCATGATATAAGAGTTTAAAAAACATAATTTAAAAAATTTTATCACTTGAGCCTATTATTTCCCACTACCCAATCAAGTGGTGGTGATTTAGTCACCAAGTCGTGTCCAACTCTTGTGACCCTCTGGGCTGTAGCCGCAGGGCTCCTCAGTCAATGGGATTTAATAGGCAAGAGTACTGGAGGGGGTTGCCATTTCCTTCTCCATGGGATCTTCCCAATCCAGGGATAGAACCCTGGTCTCCTGCATTGCAGGTAGATTCTTTACCGACAGCCACCAGGGAAACTCCCCAATCAGGTGGTATTATCATTATTCCCCTTTGATAGACTGAGAAATTCAGGGACTCTAATTCACAGTTAATGGAGACAGAACTGAAGCTCAACTTTTCTCAACCCTAATTGGGTGTGCTTCTTTTTGAATTATGCAGTTGACAAGAATTATGCTCTCGGTGAATCAAAATGGTATAAAAACTACAAACATGTTTCTTCTTGACTGTAGCTTCTCTTTATTGCTGTATATATATCCAAGAGTATATTCCCATAGACAGACACAAGTACTTACTGTAGACTTCCAGTTCTTTTGTAGTTTTCCTTACTTTGGGTGGAGAATCATCATCATAAATGTGTAATGTAGCTTGACAAACAAGAGCTTTCCCAATATCCTCATCAGTAGGCGAGAAGGTCACTTCCAAACTCTTAGTTTCCTGAGCCTTTTTTTCTGAAGGCTCCAGAAATTCCTGTATTTTCATGGAACGGTTGCCTTTCCACAACTCTATCTCCAGCCTTTCAAACGGGTAAACATCAGGCACCGAACACGTGACTGTGACTGGCTTCCCGACCTCCGGGGGGCTACTGAAATGAATCTCTGGGTCCTTAGAGAAAGCTGCAAAGGTCAAACGAGTACATGCATGTGGGTTTTTTTGTTCATATTGTGTAAAGTCCCTGACTGATTTAAATCAATGTAATCTGAGTCTAATATTTTTGTGAATACAATCTTAATACAACAGAATGAATTGTGTAAATAGCCTTTCATGGTTTGGGGTGCGTTCAAAATTGGAACAACCTGTTAGAGAGTTCTTCAGTTCTGATCCTGCATGTACAAAGGGTTACATGTTGCCAGAGTAAAAGGAGGGAGAAGAAACTTATGTTTATTGAATACGGATACGTGCCCATCCCTGTGCTATTCATTTAACATTGATGACTTTATTTTATACTGACAACAACCCTAAGAAATAGGTACCACATTTCATAGATTATGAAAGCATAGATTTAACATATTTGCATAAGTTTGCTAAGGTCACACAACTAGTGATGGTAAAGCTGGGATTTAAACTCAAGATTTTTATTATTCTGTATTGCTACTGGGACTTTCATTGTGTTATGTCACAGTCTTATTTTAGTGAGGGTAGATGTACTTCATTTTGTAGATAAGGAACCTGAGGCTTAGAATGCCATGGCAAATAATAACTATTGGGATAAATAGGCTAAGAAATGAAAAGAACAACTCTAAATAATTAGCTTCTGAAAATGGTGTCTCGGAAAGACATTCATCCACCAGAAAAGTACACCTGTGTGATCTTTAAGTTATGGAAGGCAGATTTGCCTCCCAAAATATCTAACTCAACATCTAACTACTATTCCACTTGAAATTTTTAGTGCCAAGGAACACACTAGTTCAGTGAGCCATTGCTTTCTTTGCAAGGCTGCTTTCCATTGCAAAACTGCCATGATGGTAACACATTGGCTTGATTCAAGACTGTGAAATAAGGAGAATACAAAGGTCCCAACTCCAAAGAATTTTACAATCAAATGTGGAATGGAGACAGGACTGTTAAACATAATGAAAGACAGACATTTTTGGAAAGAAAAGAAAAACTTCAGGCAAGATAATTAAAGCCAGAAGAAACTTCTGTTCTCTATTTAAATCTTCAACTATATGGTTCCTGCAAGGAGAGGCAAAGGAACTGGCAAATATTTGCTATATGAAGAAACAGTACTTTTCATTTTTCCACCCATAATTCTGTCCCTTGTATTCTGAAAGATATGCACCTATAATCCATATAGTTTGCTGTCAGATGATACAAGAACTGGCTATTTTCCCCTGTATTTACATAAAGGGGCCTTTCAAGGAGCTCAGAAGGCTGTACAGACATAAACTCTGTATGTACAACCGGCATAATTGAAAACAGTCAGCCAAACACAGTTTCTTGAGAAGCATTAGCAACATATGGGATTATTGAAAAATAAGTTAATTTATTGGTTATTGGATCAAGTTGAGCTCCTCTATAGCAAAAGAAAAGCAACATAATTAAAAACGATAATCAAATGATGTCTTCCTGAAGAGATGACTATCAAGAATTCCAGTTTTCTGGCAGGAGCAATAACCAGAATGCAAGTGATGTATTTCAGGTTATTTTTCTTTTTTTACTCTTTTTGCTACCTTTCTTTACTAGTTTGAGAATGAATTGGAATACATTTTGGTAGGCTAGTAAACAAAGGTTATTCATTCACATTCACTAGGCAAATCAAGTTCATTTTCCAAATATCCTTGAGTTTGAGCTGTTGAGCATTAAGACTTAATGGCACCAAACAAAAACAGAAATCAAACCTCCTAAATTTATCTTTGCTGAAGTCAAATGAGTGAAAAGTTTGCAGATATTTTTCTTCCGTCTAAGGGGGAAGGTTTTATACCAAAGCCCATTATTAATTATAGATCTCCTACTTAATCTTTAAACTAATTTTAAGTACCGATTTGCTTTAGAATAAATAAATAGAAAATCCCTGAAGTATGGAATTCATAGATTATTTGGACACATGGACAAGTACACATGTAAGAATCCAACTGAAAAGAATTAAGAAAAACGAAACAAAATAAAAGAACCTTAGAGAACTTCACTTTAAGGCTAAGGAAACTGAGGCCTAGAGAAGCTGAATCTTACCCCTTACCTATGGTCACCACATTCATGGCAGAGTTGGAAGCAGAAGCCAAGATTTGGGTCTCTAGTCTGGTGGTAGATTCAACTGTCTTCTAGATTTCTTGCAGCAGTATGTCCCCTAGCCAAGAATCTGGACATGAATATCCTTTTTAATTTTTTTCTCTTAAAACTATCCTTTTAATCATTTTAAAAAAAACCATAATTTTATCACTGACTCAATGAACATGAGTTTGAGCAAGTTGGTGATGGACAGACACCTGGCGTGCTGCAGTCCATGCGGTCGCAAAGAGTTGGACATGACTGAATGATTGAACTGAACTGATTCTTGAAAAAAAAAAAACTTATTTTAAAGCAAAATGGAGAGAAAATCAAATATTGACTACAGTACTCACAGTAGATCTCCACTCGGATTGCTTTCTCCAGCTTCGTAGCCCCGCAAATCACTGTGCACAGGTACTGGTGTTCATTCCCGAAACTAACAGGATCCATGAGCAGCGTGGATGTGGGCCCCTCATTTCTCACCTTCCCGTTCAGTGGACTGTCCATCTGAGTTCGCCAAGAAAATGATGGGGACTCACAGCCTGTTGCGCTACAAGTCAGTGAAACAGAGTCACCAATCTGAGCAAAAATTTCGGATTCACTTGGGAATATGTCGATTTGGGAAGCTTGAGCTGTGAAAGCAAAAAGAGGAAAACAAGCTTACCATTTGTTTGTTTAGTATTCTACTCCCTCTCTGTTCTAGTATAATACCCAGATCTGGATGATCTCTTTCCTAAACTGCTTCTAAGTAATGCAAGGCAGCACTGGAGTCCCTGCCAAAGGAAGGTACTGAATTTATCTTCACTTAGAAGTTTCACCTCTGACCTTGATGCCCATTTATCAGTTGTTTTGTCACTAGCCAAGTTTGTTCTCATTATCAAGTACAGGAAGCTAAAGAGACAGACCTTCCTAGAGATGGAATCCAATTATTCATTCAGCATTGCAAAAATCCAAAAAATATCAACTTTGCTGCTCTAACTATGACAATATAATGGTATAAATTAATAGCAATAGTCAATATTAAAAGTTAAATTAAGTTTTCCCACTCTTTAAAAATCCTTCTGCCTTTCTTTACTATTATAACAAAACTGATTAAAGCCAAAGTCAGGGCTAAAATGGAATGTTAGCTTTTGGAACAAATCAAGGAGAAGAACTTACAAACTGCAAACACCATCCAAAGTATATCTGAGGCTCCAAAGATCACAAACATCTTCCTAAGCATTTTAAGTTGCTGCTCTTATGAGAAAATGATTCCAAAACACTTCTTTCTGTCCCTCCTGAAGGTGCCTGGGAAGAGTCTTGAGCTCCTAAAGCCAGTGAGGTTTGGTAAGGAATGAAATAGAAAGTCGGCTCTTTATAAAGTGTCTTGTTGCAGAGGCGGAGGGAAATCCCTTCAAGGGGAAACCTGGAGCAGAGCCAGAAAAAAAGTTTAACTGACACCCAGCCAAGTCCAGCATTAACCCCTTCCGTGGCACTCAGCACTGAAACTGCTCTCTCCATCACAGAAAAAGAAAACACTTCCACGGCTATAAAATTAAAACATTTTCTCGCTTTTCATTCCAAAAGGATATCTTGCCTGATAGATAAATGCAAATGCTTGTTTCAGAATGAGGTTTTCTGAATCCAACAGGGGAGAAGAGAGTCAGAGAAATAGTAAATTGCACTCTAGTTCTTGAAGAGGCTGAACAAGCACGATGTCATGTGAACTGATTTTTCTCCATTATGAAGATATATTTGCAATTCAAAAACAGACTATATTTTCTCATGCAAACAAAAGGAAAAGATCTTTTCTTTTGATTTATTATTTTTTAAAAGGGAGACAGCGTAGCTTCTGAGTTTTATACTTTTTATTCACAAAATAGATTTTTGGACAACAAATATCAAGTTTCTGAAATGATTTTCTTGAGTACAGAATGAAGGAATCCTACAAAAAGTAGAGAAATAATTTTCTTCTTTTGTTTTAGAAAAGTTACCAATTCTCGGTTCAGTCGCTGGATAATTCAGTCTTAAATGCAAATGTGTGGAATTCCTCTGAAATGGTAAATCTCTCAGACTATGAGACTTATACAGTAAAAACATGAAAAATAATTTGTTTTTCTTACATAAGAGATGAGGACAATAATTTTATGCTCTTTTTACACTCCAATAAAATGACTTAAAGGATATTTTTTAATAGCTGTTTTTGCCTTGCACACACATACTTAAGTTTTTGCAAAAGCTTACCCATCAGAAAGAAACCAGAACAACCACTTCCTTGTATTATACATGTGCAGTCTTTCTCCTTCATCGGAAGGATCATCAATGCCTATCATGGTCCCTGACCAGTTCTTGTTCTTCATTGTATCTACTTCTGCCTTCCCAATGTCTAATGCATGGTTTACACTTCTGTTCCCCGTTCGGTCACTCAGTCGAGTCCGACTCTTTGCAACCCCGTGGACTGTAGCCTACCAGGCTTCTCCGTCCATGGGATTCTCCAGGCAAGAATACTGGAGTGGGTTACCGTTTTCTTCTCCAGGGGATCTTCCCGACCCAGGGATCGAACCCGGGTCTCCCGCATGGGGGGCAGACGCGTTAACCTCTGAGCCACCCGGATCATCCCTGACCAGTTCTTGTTCTTCACTGTATCTACTTCTGCCTTCCCAATGTCTGATGCATGGTTTACACTTCAGTTCAGTTCAGTTCAGTTCAGTCGCTCAGTCGTGTCCGACTCTCCGTGACCCCATGAATCACAGCACGCCAGGCCTCCCTGTCCATCACCAACTCCCGGAGTTCACTCAACCCCATGTCCACAGAGTCGGTGATGCCATCCAGCCATCTCATCTTCGGTCGTCCCCTTCTCCTCCCGCCCCCAACCTTTCCCAGCATCAGAGTTTTTTCCAGTGAGTCAACTCGTCGCATGAGGTGGCCAAAGTATTGCAGTTTCAGCTTTAGCATCACTTAGCGGTTACCAAAAACGTGCAACCATAAATAGTTTAAATTAAAATTTGGAAAAGAAGATCCCAAAAGGTTAGCAATAATATGTAACTACTGCATGGGAAAAAATGTTGGATTCTACAAAAAAAAAAAAAAAAACCCAAGCTCACTGACTCCCAGGGATGTGTACAATAAACAGCTCTGTGCCTTTTGACAGAGGAAGACCGTAACTGAGATTTGGAACTAGTAACTCGTTCTCATGGCTGGAGGGAGAAGGCAATGGCACCCCACTCCAGTAATCTTGCCTGGAAAATACATGGACGGAGGTATCTGTTAGTCTGCAGTCCATGGGGTCTCTAAGAGTCTGACAGGACTTCACTTTCACTTTCACGCATTGGAGAAGGAAATGGCAGCCCACTCCAGTGTTCTTGCCTGGAGAATCCCAGGGACAGAGGAGCCTGGTGGGCTGCCATCTATGGGGAGGCACAGAGTTGGACATGACTGAAGAGACTTAGCAGCAGCAGCAGCATGGCTGGAGAGGTTCTGGACCTCTTCTTGGGTGCAGATGAGGCTCCCATTCAAGGATAAGGAGAGAAAAAGAAGTGGAAGCAGCTACTGACTGTAATAGCATGTAAGTGTGACATCATCTGCCAAATAGCGAAGGATCAGAAAAGTAGCCTCAGGTAAAATTAGCTGATGAGCAAGTAATCTACAGGTCCTTTACAAGCTCATGTCATGGAAGAAGATGCTCAGAACCATGTAGGTTGACTGCTTAACTCAGAAGAGATAGAATGGGAATTATGGAACTTCAATGTAATTCTCTGGGGTGTAAACACAAAAGTGAACAATAGGATCCCCAAAATGGTATCACCAGGAACAAGTCATAGCAAATTTCAGTTTCAAACTTGAATAGGATTCCAGGCTTGGAACATTGGAGAAATATCTAATCTATTGAATCAGTTCATGGCTGTTTCAGCAAAAGTCCCTCGTGGTATCTTTGAGTTGGATGCCATTTCATTTTTATCATTAACATATGATTGATTATCTGGCATTCATAATGCAAGAGAAAGATAGCTAACCTTAGAAATGACAGAATCAAGATAAGGACGATCCTAAAAGATGTCCAGATGATGAAGTGAAATGTAATGGGAATGCATTAAAGTCCCGCATAAATGTGAACATCAAAGTCTTGAGTAAAATATGGAAGAGATTTGACTTGATGGTTATCATAGGAAGATTGCTTGAAGGTTTTAGTGAATCACAATGTGTACACATGCCAACAGTGCCATGAGAAACCAAAATAGATATTGATAACCTCAAGGTGCACTCACAGTATTCAATCTTCATGTCGCCTGAGGCCATAGTCTCTAAGACCATATTGGGAGCAGAGGTGTCAGTTCAAGGTTCTAGGCCTTATGTGAGAGACTGACAAAATAGAGGGTGTCCAGAAGAAAGTGACAGGGCTATAAATGACTCCAAAATCCCTGGCCTGGTAGGAGCTGTTGAAAGAATTGGATATTTAGTTTGGATAAGAGACACACGAAATCATGTGATAATTGAATGACTGATGTGCAGAGGAAGGAATATACTTGCTGCTCTGTTATATCAAAGGCTAAGTGTAGAGCTTTTTGGTAGGTAATTGATAGAATATCAGCTGCAGGAAGGCCAGGAGTGTGTGTGTCCTGTTCACCAGTAGATCCTCAGCACTTAATATAGTGACTGGTAGTAGTGACTCAGTAAATCAGTACTGAATAAACAAACAACAGTTTGAAAGAGAGCTTGACTCAGATCTCATTAGTCCTGAATTCAAATCCACTGCTCCATCTAGGAATTGTGCAACCGTGCACAAACATAGCTAGCCTCTCTGAAAGTTTGTTTGCATGCGTGCATGCTAAATTGATTCCATTGTGTCCGACTCTGTGCAATCCTTTGGACTATAGCCCGCTGGCTCCTCTGTCCATGGGATTCTCCAGGCAAGAATACTGGAGTGGATTGCCATGCCCTTCTTCAGGGGATCTTCCTGACCCAGAGACTGAACCCACGTCTCTTGCAGCTCCTGCATTGCAGGCAAACTGTTTACCACTGAGCCACCAGGGAAGCCTGCATTTTTGTTTGTTGTTGTTCAGTCACATCCGACTCTTTGTGACCCCATGCACTGCAGCATGCCAGGCTTCCTTGTCCTTCACCATCTCCCAGAGCTTACTCAAACTCATGTTCATTGACTCGATGATGCCATCCAACTCCCCTTCTCCTCTTGCCTTCAATCTTTCCCAGCATCAGTGTCTTTTCAAATGAGTCAATTCTTTGCATCAGGTGACCAAAGTATTGGAGCTTCAGCTTTAGCATCAGTCCTTCCAATGAATATTCAGGATTGATTTCCTTTAGGATGGACTGGTTGGATCTCCTTGCAGTCCAAGAGACTCTCAAGAGTCTTCTCCAACACCACAGTTCAAAAGCATCAATTCTTCAGTGTCAGCCTTCTTTACAGTCCAACTCTCACATCCATACATCACTACTGGAAAAACCATAGCTTTGACTAGATGGACCTTTGTAGGCAAAGTGATGTCTCTGTTTGTTTAATATGCTTTCTAGGTTAGTTATAGCTTTTCTTCCAAGGAGCACTTTTATTTAAACATGCTCAAATAGGGATAATAGTATTTCAAGTGATTCACATGATTTTTATGATTATAAATCAAAAGTGATGGTGTGAAATCTTTTTAAATATAAATAGCAAAGGACTGTGTAAACAGCACGTAACAATATTAAAATATGGGTTTCACAGGTGGCACTAGTGGTAAAGAACCTGCCAATGCAGGAGACATAAGAACTGTGGGTTTGACCCCTGGATGGGGAAGATCCCCTGGAGGAGGGCGTGGCAATCCACTTCAGTATTCTTGCCTGGAGAATCCCATGGACAGAGGAGCCTGCTGGGCTACAGTCTATAAGTTTGCACAGAGTTGGACACAACTGAAGCAACTTAGCATGCACAGTATTAAGAAAGAACCCTATTAAGTTCATTGTCAAGAAGGACATTCCAATCGCTAAATCTTTTCAGCAGTGGAATGGGTCTCCTTAGCAATTAACCAACTCCTTGTAACTGCAAGTTGTCAAGCAAGGTTGGGCGACACCTCTTAAAAATGTGCTAGAGGTCAAGTTTTGCTTCTATGAGATATCCAACTGGGTGACCATTAAGGTGCCCTCCAATGTTAAGATTTTGTTTCTGTGTTATCCATCCTTTCTATTCTAACTTCAGCAATCCCCTCATTGTCCATTTCAAAATTCTAAGCATTCTGATGCTGCTCTGGTTGGATCCTAAGAAGATTCAGGCATACTTCTCTCAGCTGGTTTCATAACCACCACGTTTGTAGCAAGTCTCTTTTAGGACTTTCAAGTAATCAATTTGTTATGGGCCTCCCTGGAATTAAAGTCCCTCACTTTTTATAACATATGAGGCAAATGACACTTTTAGTAGTAAGAGGGGCTCTTTATTCAGTACCAATAAGTACCAATGAAAGAAACATCATATCCTGATGAGCTAAAATACCCCAATTAGTCTTGCCATCTTATCTAATTTAAAATCCCATGTTCAAAGGTTAATTGAATTATAGAAACATTTTATAAAGATATCTCATATTTGTAAAGTGCTTTCTAATTTTTGTTAATTCTGTAATATGTTTTATCTCACGTGAGTCTTCTAACAATCCTCAGGGTGAGCATTTTTATCTTCATTAGATGGAGGAAGAAACTGAGGATCAGAGAGGTAAACTGACCTCCTCAAAAACACACAGCTAGGTAATAGGAAAGCTAGGACTAGAAGTGAAGTCTTCTGATTCCATGTTTAAGTGCTCTCTCTGTGCTAGCACAGTTCAGCATAACCGTGGACAATCTCAGTTCAGCTCGACTGTGGACTTTTTTTTGTCTTCCTGGACCTTTTTTGGCTGTCCAGGAAAGCCTTGGAGATAACGAAGGCATTGCCTTTTCCTGGGATGTGGTATCGTCAGAGGCAAACTATTTTTATCCTTTTTGCTTCTGATTTCACAGAATAAACTTTCCATTTCCAAATCACACTTAAAGTTCAGTGCCCTGATTAGTAACTATATTTGTAAGAAGTAATGTTGTGAAGTAAATCAACTGAATTCAAAAATTCCCTCTGTGTATTTTTGTTGGCTTGGAACATAAGCTGTGGAAATTCCAAAGCTTTCATATAAAAAAATTAGAAAAACCTGCCTGTGATTTGCCACATTATAGCTAAAATGAGACTTAAGGAGAATATCCTGTTTTTGAAGAATTTGTGCCAGAATAAATACCATAAATACTAAGTGGTTAAAATGTTTAAAATGAAAGTTGTAACAAAAATTTCAATGTCCTTATGAAGGTTAAAAATATTTTCTATAAATTTCTTAGTATGTTTTTTTTAAAACCCAAAGGTAAATAAAGAAGTAGGGAGAAATGCTGAAAGTAAAAATGAAAGTAGATAGCTTTAACCTGAAAGATTTTCCACTTAAAGGATTTGGGCTCCGAGGAATCAGTGGGTTCCATCTTTTCCTCCAAACCAGACCCGAGGCCATCTTTGCTTCAGATGACAAATACTTTTCTTAAGCCAGGTGACACTGGCAGCATGACATTTTCCACGCCCCTCAGGATCCTGCAGGAGCAGTGATGAAATTGGCAATTTTATTCTCAGGGATGTTCTTAAATTTTTTCAAGGAATTGCTACAACAACTTTTCCTTTTAGATTAGCAAACTGAACAGAATTTAGAAGTAATGGTGCTGTGCAACTTATCTTCCAAGCAATCAATCCAGAAAGACCACTGTGAAGTCTATTGGACAAAAGTTTCAAGGTCATAAAGGAGCTGATTGTGTTGGAAGAGATCTGAAAATCATCTTGTCCTGTGGTTCTCAACCAGAATGGCGATCAGGTGAAGTGCTGCTCTTTGGAGATGATTTTTTTTTTAAATAGATTAGATTGCAGATAAAGCCTATGATGATCATCAGGCTTACTACTCACTTGCTTTCTGAAATGCTTTCCTGATTGAGAGTAAAAAGGTGGAGTTACAAGTTTCCTGTGAATTGCTCATAACCCACAGTCTATCTTATCTGCTACTGGTAAGACAACAGACATTCTGTTCATTATAATAGTTGTTGTAATTAGGGAGAAAAAAGGCGGGCAATCATTTTTCCTGTATCCTTGAAAAATATTTCTGGATTTCTCTCAAGTCTGAGTTTGTGAAAATGAAAATCATCCATCCTATACTGTGGTGGAGATAAACTGGAGTCCCTCTGATGAAGCTCAGCACCATCCAATGTTAAATGCAGGAAACAATGATCACCAGAGCCACAGAGGGCAGCAGCAGGACTGGAGTGGAACTCAAATTCTAAGTGAACTCTTTCTTCTAGTCTCTGGTGACCTCAGAATATCTGCCTTTAGGATTGGTTACACATTAGAAATAAAGTAATTTTGAGTAGTTCCATTGAATATCAGCAAGAAAAAGGAATGCATGACCGTTTTGAGAAGAAGTACATAAAAATAATTCTTCAAGGATCAGACATACAAAGAAAATAAAAGAGACAGTAAGTTTACAGAACGCAGCCATTTGATTTGTTGTAGAAAATAGAGTAACATCTAAAATATTACAAAGTGCATTATCTTTTAAGCATAATGTATCCTTTCTCTGTGGCCCCTGACAAGTCTATTGTCTCATTAATTTCCACATTATCTTTGGGCAGCAGGTCCCATTTTACAGAATGTAAATGGTAGAGTGTTTCATTTTTCCAGAATTATATATTTGGAAGCAAGATGCTACTGCATATCTTGATTCCACCACTTCTTTTTTGAGTAACCTGAGGGAAGTTACTTTGCCTCTCTAGGTACAGCTTTCCTCATCTACAAAATAGGATAAAAAAAACACTCATCTAATAGGATTGTCTCAAGGGTTACATAAGATCCTGCAAACGGAATTAATAACACCTTTCACAGTAAACAGAAAATGCTCAATAAATACCAGCTACTCCAGAGAGAGAGGGAGAACATATCTGAACTCTGATTTGTGATGTTTCTGTTGAATTCTTCTATAAACTGATGAGACACCATCCAAAATGCACCAAGCATTTAAAATAATTTTTGGCCAAATTGTAAACCAGACTGTCTACTGTTTTGAACCATGAAGAGAGGAAGAGTGGATAAGTTGAGTGACTGTATATGGATTTGCCCTATTCTCCATTTTCTGTGTTGATGGTGTATGTGTGGTGATTATTACTGGAAAACAGTCTTCTGGAATCTGAACTAGAAGGTTACAGTATCGTCACAAAGGCTGCCCATCACCTATTGTAACCTGGGGACGAGGTTGACATGGAGGGATCAGATCACTGCCTCAACACTGGGCAAATGATATTCTAGAACCCTGTAGTCCCAGACCAGCAGCAACACATCTCCTGAAAATTTGTTAGAAATAAAGTTTTCAGATCCTGCCCCAGATCTCCTGAGTCAGCAATTCTTGGGGGGAGGAACCTAGCAATCTGTGTGATTGTAATGCTGCTAAAGTATAAAAACCACTGTTCTCCAAAAGAGTCCAAAAGGGGACCAGAACCATATCCCCATGGCCTGATCCGCTTCTTAGCACAGGGCCTCCATAGGCATCAATAGTTCTGCTCTGGGGAATATTAAGTCATAAAAAGAAATGTCAGGATGACAAAAAACATTATTTTATGTACTTGATCCAAAAAATTAAAAAGTGAGGTCAAGCAGAGGCATAATATTCTAAGTTCCTATTGTAATTTGATTTTTCCTCTAAGTTTAATACTTTAACAGCTTATGAACTGGACAAGATCTTGTCATTTGTCTAGTCCAACTAAAGCCCACCATCATGTGTCCAAATACATAAGACTGTTTAGAGTAAAAAGCATTATTACTACCCAGGCCTTTAGCCTAAAATTAGCTCAGTTTTTCCAGTGGACTTTTTGAAAAATAAAAATGTCATGGAAATTGAGAGAACCTAAGAGACATTTTTTCTGAAATTCTAATCTGGCCTATCCCTACACCTAGTTTCCTAGTGTTTGTTTTACAAGTTCTGTACAAGACATCTGCTCAAGTGACTGGTGACGCTGCTATTGTCCAAAGAGTCAAAAAGGAAATTTTCCTAAATTACATGGATGGATAAAAACCATTGAGTTCGGGATAAGAATCTCTTGGGGAAAGGATTACCATGTTTAAAACCTTCAACTCCCCAAATACACACACCTGCATCCCAGGGGACTCTAAAAGAAGCCTTCTCCTCCCTCTCCCTGAGTTGAGATTGAATCATTGCTCTCGAAGTAAGTCTCAGTGGTGAATTACAGGATGCGTTCTTCCTGGCAAGAGGAATCTTTGATTTAGCATGAAATTCAAAGCCCCTGTTAAAGACAGAAATGTCCATATAAGAATGTCTGGAATGACTGTATCAGGTTTTCTTAAGGGCTGAGACCTCGCCTTGATAAGAGAGGTGTTGCAGTGTGCTCACTGGGGCTGCCATGTGACAGTATCAGAAGAATGTGGCAGCTCTGTGTGGAATAACATTAAAACAATACATACAAAATGAGTCGGCTACAAAATCTAATTGTTCTAACACTCAGATTATTAACACTAAATATTTATGAAATACTTCTGAGAACTCTATCATAAGATGGCTTTATTCTATTTTCTTTTCCCAGTAGATTTAAACCTAGTCTTCCCCTCACAAGCCTGTGGTGTCAGGCTTTCCATGTGTCTCATATACAAGGGGTACTAATTAAAAGTGTTATTACGCTTTTTGTGACAGATCTTCAGAAGTCAATCATCTTAATTATCTTAAAAATTCACCTTAAGACCTTTGCCAGCAAGTTGCCTGTGTTTGACTGTCCCTGGTTTTAATACAGAGGTATTACTTCTAGTACACCAGGAAACAGTTAAATGAGATCAGTTAGAGTTGCTTTCCGGAGAAGGCAATGGCAAGCCACTCCAGTACTCTTGCCTAGAAAATCCCATGGATGGAGCAGCCTGGTAGGCTGCAGTCCATGGGGTCGCTAAGGGTTGGACCCGACTGAGCGACTTCACTTTCACTTTTCACTTTCACACATTGGAGAAGGAAATGGCAACCCACTCCAGTGTTCTTGCCTGGAGAATCCCAGGGACGGGGGAGCCTGGTGGGCTTCCATCTATGGGGTCACACAGAGTCGGACACGACTGAAGTGACTTAGCAGCAGCAGCAGCAGAGTTGCTTTCAGCCAAAAGGGATCAGTGTATCTTACTTCTCTAACCTTGCTAATTACAGTATAATCACAAATGAGGGAATGTTAGTCCACAGGAAATGTAATAAAACAAAGCTAACCCACTTCGCAGTTTCAGGATAGGACAGGCTTGTGGAGGCAATGTGACATGACGCTAAGAGCAGAGAAGAAGTTCGTAGTCAGAAGAGAAAGTGTCGCCATTTACTCACTGAGTGACCGTGGCCAGCTCAAAATCTGATCTTCCCGTTTATTCGGCTGTTAAATGGTGATGGTAATGACAACACCAACTTCACATAGAAGAAAAAGTGGCTACCAACCCCCAGACTAGAGTGTTTTAGATATATCCTAGCCTTATCACCAGCAATTCTGCTCTTGGAGTAGAATTAGAGAGTGCAAAGAGATTCCTACACAGGTTCTTAAGGATCACATACATGAACATTGACTTCGGCACCCTTTGCAGTGAGGTAACTAGAGGTAATCTGGGTGCACATCACTGAAAGACTGCATAGAGGAAATTATTTGTCATTAAGTAAATGTATCATAAGGAAAATGTGCACATTGTGTGGTAGTTAGAAGCAAGGAACTAAATATACACATGGTATGTGCTGTTGTTGCTGTAGTCGCTAAGTCATGTCTGACTCTCCTGGGTCCCCATGGACTATAGTCCATCAGGCTCCTCTGTTCATGGAATTTCCCAGGCAAGAAAACTGGAGTGGGTAGCCATTCCTTTCTGCAGGGGATCTTCCTGACCCAGGAACTGAACGCACGTGTCCTGCATTGAGGAGGATTCTTTACCACTGAGCCACCGGGGAAGCCACCACACTGAGTACGTGTGAAAGTCGCTCGGTCATGTCCAACTCCTTGTGACCCCGTGGACTATACAATCCATGGAATCCTCCAAGCCAGAATGCTGGAGTGGGTAGCTGTTCTATTCTCTAGGGGATCTTCCCAACCCCGGGATTGAAGCCAGGTCTCCCACATTGCAGGCAGATTCTTTACCAGCTGAGCTACATGGAAGCCCACAGAGTACATGGATGAATCCTAAATATATGGTCCTGAGTAAAAGAAAATTTTAAAGTAAATATAAACATAAAGCATCATATTATTTATATAAATTAAATGCAAGCAAAAACACATGCATTTTACAAGAACATGTACAAACCAAAAGGTGCATGTCAAATACAATAAAAGTGGCTGCCTGTGGGGAGAAGGAATGGGAATGAGAAACAGAAAAAAAGAGAAAAAATAAAAAAGGACTTTTGCTTTGTGCAGTGATGATAATGTGCCAACTGAGGGAATAATTAACTCATCCCCTGATGTCCAGAAAGGGAAAAATTATGTAAATGGAATTTGTTAAGAAAATAATTGTTCCCTCCTCTCCAAACTCTTCATCTCTTTCTCTCAACTCTTTGTTGAAGAAGTTTCCTTCTTTTGATCCTCATTCATTAACTATCAGTTCCATTCAGTTCAGTTGCTCAATTGTGTCCAACTCCTTGCGACCCCATGGACTGCAGCACACCAGGCCTCCCGGTCCATCACCAACTCCCAGAGTGTACTCAAACTCATGTCCATTGAATCAGTGATGCCATCCAACCATCTCATCCTCCATCATCCCCTTTTCCTCCCACCATCAATTTTTCCCAGAACAGGATCTTTTCAAGTGAGTCAGTTCTTCTCATCAGGTGACCAAAGTATTGGAGTTTCAGCTTTAGCATCAGTCCTTCCAATGAATACTCGGGACTGATTTCCTTTAGAATGGACTGGTTGGATCTCCTTGCAGTCCAAGGGACTCTCAAGAGTCTTCTCCAACACCACAAGTCAAAAGCATCAATTCTTCAGTGCTCGGCTTTCTTTATAGTCCAACTCTCATATCCATACATGACTACTGGAAAAACCATAGCTTTGACTAGATGGGTGTTTGTTGGCAAAGTAATGTCTCTGCTTTTCAATATGCTGTCTAGGTTGGTCATAATTTTTCTTCCAAGGAGCAAGTGTCTTTTAATTTCATGGCTGCAGTCACCATCTGCAGTGATTTTGGAGCCCAAGAAAATGAAGTCTGTCACTCTTTCCACTGCTTCCCCATCTATTTGCCATGAAGTGGTGGGACCAGATGCCATAATCTTAGTTTTCCGAATGATGAGCTTTAAGCCAACTTTTTCACTCTCCTCTTTCACTTTCATCAAGAGGCTCTTTAGTTCCTCTTCACTTTCTGCCATAAGGGTGGTGTCATCTGCATATCTGAGGTTATTGATATTTCTCCCGGCAATCTTGATTCCAGCTTGTACTTCCTCCAGCCCAGTGTTTCTCATGATGTACTCTGCTTATAAGTTAAATAAGCAGGATGACAATATACAGCCTTGACATGCTCCTTTCCATATTTGGAACCAATCTGTTGTTCCATGTCCAGTTCTAACTGTTGCTTCCTGACCTGCATACAGGTTTCTCAAGAGGCAGGTCAGGTGGCCTGGTATTCTCATCTCTTTCAGAATTTTCCAGTTTATTGTGATCCACACAGTCAAAGGCTTTGGCATAGTCAATGAAGCAGAAATAGATGTTTTTCTGGAACTCTCTCCCTTTTTTGATCATTCAACAGATGTTGGCAATTTGATCTCTGGTTCCTCTGCCTTTTCTAAAACCAGATGGAACATCTGGAAGTTCACAGTTCACGCACTGTTGAAACCTGGCTTGGAGAATTTTGAGCATTACTAGTTATAAGATGTCCATATGTAGAGTTTTCTCTTGTGTTGTTGGAAGAGGGTGTTTGCTATGACCAGTGCGTTCTCTTGGCAAAACTCTATTAGCCTTTGCCCTGCTTCATTCAGTACTCCAAGGCCAAATTTGCCTGTTACTCCAGGTGTTTCTTGACTTCCTACCTGTGCATTCTAGTCCCCAATAATGAAAAGGACATCTTTTTTGGGTGTTAGTTCTAGAAGGTCTTGTCTGTCTTCATAGGACCGTTCAACTTCAGCTTCTTCAGCCTTACTGGTTGGGGCATAGACTTGGATTACTGTGATACTGAATGATTTGCCTTAGAAAAGAATTAACTATAGCAATTCTTCATTAGAGAAATTGATATGAATAATTTATTTATAGATTGTTTTTTGTATCCCATTGTGGTATTTGCTGTTTCTACCAGGTAGAAACAAAACTTAAAAGGCTCTCGACTTTATGGTGGAATTTAACACCAAGGCAAATGGGTGGACTCTTTGAGATCATAGTCGATCCTCCACTGGTGCCAGGTCACAGACATCCAAGGTCATGAGAGATCTGTGGCTGTAGATTACAAATTTGAGTAAGGTCTCATATAATCAAAGATACCACAAGAATCTGATTATCTTCTGTCTTTGAAAGTTGGCTTAAATTAGAAGCTTTCAGATCAAAGTGGATCCCATACCTCTTCCCTAACAAACAGAAGGTTTATTCAGTGAATATACCTACTTTAATCTATTAACCTCTTTGTGATTTTGTGAGTGGAGTGATACAGGAGAAATGAGGTATAGTCTAAAGACTTGAATATCCAGGATTTGGAAGTAACAAACAAAAGACTGTTGAATGTAAAATGCAGTTTACTGGATGCATTGTCCAGTTTGCTGCCCAGAAAATCTCTCCCACCAGGCACCCTCACACTGCCTAGTCATCTGATTTACCCCCATGAGGAAGTGAAGGGGTTACAGTGCAAGGCTCTCTTTTATGTATTAACAAAAGGGCAGGTGTTTGTAGGTGTACTGTGGGGGAGGCTTCTGACGTTTCTTATTCTGTGGATTATGTTTAACTTGTCACCTTGACATCTTTCTTTTGTGTTTATTATGTTCCCCCTTTAACATCTTCACCTTGTTTTACTGACTCCTTTATTCCATGAGATGTTAAGGGTCATCAAGCTTTCATAGCTGTTGTTAAGACATTGTCATTTTTCAGGAAAATCAGTCAGTGCACTTGTCCCCTTCTATCTGGTAAACTTATTTGTGAAGTTTAAAGTTTTTAAGACTCTTCTTCTTTGTTCAATTTTGATTACTTAGTCTCTCAGATCTTCTAAGACAATGAAAGACCATAATATCTGGCCTGTCCTTAATTTGGAAGACTTATCTTCCAAAATATCTTCCCAAAATAGTTTACAGCAAGAACATTGACATCTCTTGCTTTCGCTCTCTATCTTAATTTAGGAGCATTTTTATAATAATTATTTCACCAGCATGCTCTGGGACTTCCAAGAAAGATTCAAATTTTGAGTAAAATAAACAATTTTAATACATCATTATTTATGGTATAAATACTATATTTATTGGTATTTTGACTGTTTTCCTTACAGGCTTTAATTTTAGTCATTTGTAGAAGTTTAAATTCAGTTATGATGTCCAAATAAGAATAAAATTTCAACTATATTTTTTTTTTGAAAGGTGAATATTTATTTAGTAATAACATGATGTGAGAGATATATGAGTGCTAATATGGAAAGGTTTAATACACCCACACACATAAACATATAACAAAGAAAGTAGCAAGACATTATGTCAACTAAACAAGCATCAACTATATTTTATTTGCTGGATTTCCTGTGGCCTAGTATTATAGAACCACATAGAAGTAGGCTGTGGAAAATTCAACATAGAAGTACGTTGACCACGATGGATGCTATTAATTTGCACTGATCAGTCACAAGCCAGGGTTAGAAAAGCATAGGAGAGTTGTGAATTTTTTCCCTCTTGGTTTCTAATTTAAGGACCCAAAGGGAAGAATGATATTCTTAGGTGAATGATATTTTGTACTAATAAGAGCAGCTGTTGGTCAAGGTTCAGCTTTATCTTCTTATCTTTAGGAGCAGTTCAGACAACCAGCTTTCCTTAAATGCACATCTACTGTGATGCCTAGGCTGAAATGTACAATAAAGAACTCTTTAAAAATTCTATGATCAGAGCATAATCTTAATTGTCTCTTTCTCCTCAGAATGATTTGTCAGAGAAAAAGAGAGCTATGTGAAACATATCACCAGAAAAGCGAAACAACATAACCAATAAAGTCAATCACTTTCCATATGCTGAAGTTGTGGTGGCTTTGGAATGTATCAACTTGGTTAGTACGAACTACATTGCCAAGAATTCATTTCTCTGTATTTCCAGTTAGACTTTTGTGCAATATTGGATAGTAGAAGTGAAGTAACACTCAGATTATTTTGTTTTCTTGTTTGTTTATTTTCTCAAACAAAAACAAGATAACCAGGAACTGTTGAAACTCACAAGCGTTTGCTGGCTTACTTCATGGAATCAAATGATCCAGATTCTCCGGAACCTCCTTTATCTTTTGTGATTCAAGAGCCAGATGTGTTTGGGTCCACAAAGAAGGGTTCCAGTGTCTTACTGCCTTGAGATTGAAAGCAGTGGGAACTGACATGGGTTCCCTTCCATCATTGCAGGTTCCAGCTGATGTTTATAAGTTCCAATTTTTCCTTGCTGTCTCTGACTTTACATCCACATTTCCCTTCTGACTGACTTCCCTACAGGCTTCAAACTCAAGCATCAGAAATGAAGACAACAGCCTTGCAGAGACAGTTTAACCAGCTCTTTTCCACTGTGTAGGTTTGAATCACTATAACAAATCCCTTAATATAGAGAAATAGATATATTTCCTTCAAGTGATTCTTCCTGAACTGATACAGAGATCTAGCATGTTACAAGGAAAGGAAAAAGAAAAAGCAGTCCCCTAGGTGAAAGCATGACAAAATTAGCCAGAGAACAGTGTCAACTGTGGGGAAGAGGAATTATAAAGAGACAGTGGAGAGTCTTGACACCCCTCCTGGGATGGCTTCCCCACTCTACACTTATGATTAAATTTACCACAAGGGTAACAGTTAACCTGGAATTTAACCTTCTCATGAAGGCTAGTGAATACTCCTAAAGACTGTGAGCTCACAGGCACACTAACAAGACAGTTGATACCAGGATTTAAAAAAACAAACTGAGAAACTTATACCTGAAAAATAAGACTTAATTAGCTAGAGATTTAAAGTAACCATTATAATCATCTTCAGAAAGATGAGGAAGATATTATTAACATAAAGAAAGAGCTAGCAGTTGTATGGTATAACCAAGTGGAAATACTATAGCATAGATAAAAATTTGAAATAAAGAACTCAATGCATGATATGATAGGAGAGTAAAGACAGTTGAAGAACAAGCTAGTGAGCTGAAAGGTAAGAATGAAGAAATCTATGAAAGCAGGGCTTCCCTGGTGGCTCAGACGGTAAAGAATCTGCCTGCAACGTAGGAGACCCAGGTTCAATTCCTGGGTCAGGAAGATCCTCTGGAGAAGGGAATGGCTACCCACTCCAGTATTATTGCCTGGGAAACTTCATGGACAGAGGAGCCTGGTGGGCTACAGTTCCTGGGGTCACAGAGAGCCAGATACAACTTAGCTACTAAACAATAAACACCCTAAAGTAACTACTAAAAAAAAACAAGTAAGCCAACAAGAAGGATAAAATGTAATAGCTAAAAATATAATAACCCAAAAGAAAGTCAAAAAAGAGGAAATATAGAGTAAAGAACAGTGGGATTATCTTACACCATATACAAAAATTAATTCAAAAGCAACAAAGACATAAACATAAGACCTGAAACTGTAAAACTCCCAGAGGGATACAAGGGGAAACCAACAAAGGACTAACATCCAGAATAAACATATATGTGTGTGTATGTGTATATATATATATATATATATATATCATTATCCAGGAATAGAATCTGTGTCTCCTGCATTGGCAGGCAGACTCTTTACCACTAAGCCACCAGGGAAGCCCATTGTTTTAGGGTAATATATATACATATTCTAAAATATATAAACATATTTTAAAATCTAGCTGAAATCAATAAAAGACAACCAATCACCAGGAAAACAGCAAAAGAAATGTACAGATATTCCACAAAAGGGCCAGCTCCAATGATCCTAAACACAGTCATTAAATATATGATAAGATGTAATCAACCTCACTAGTAATCAGGAAAATACAAGTTTAAAAAAAATATGGAAAACGATTTTAAGCCATAAGAAAGGCAAATTTCTAAGTCAGACAATGTCACCGGTAAGCTGTTTAGTAATGTGGACACTTATTCGCTGCTGGTAGGAGTATAAATTATCTCAACTGCTTCAGAAAATAGTTGAGCTTTTCTTATAAACCTGAAAGAGTACATTTCCTACAAACCAGCAATTTCATTAGAATATACACTTTAGAGCAATTCTTGCACGTTAAGTTTATTCTTACATGTAATTTAGGAATATGTAAAATAGTGTTTATAGAAATTTTGATCATATTGTAAAAACTGTAAACAGGTCAAATATCCGTCAACAGTAGGATATATATATCCTTTATAAATAAGTTGTAACAATGAATAGACATAGCTAAATATAACAATATGGATTAATTAAGCAAAAGCATAATTTTGAGTGAAAAAGTCACTGTCAAATATACCATTTGATGATATTTAGTGAAGAAAGCTGATTGCTGAAAAATTGATGCTTTTGAACTGTGGTGCTGGAGAATACTCTTGAGAGTCCCTTGGACTGCAAGGAGATCCAACCAGTCCATTCTAAAGATGATCCAATCCTGGGTGTTCATTGGAAGGACTGATGCTAAAGCTGAAACTACAATACTTTGGCCAACTCATGCAAAGAGTTGACTCACTGGAAAAGACTCTGATGCTGGGAGGGATTGGGGGTGGGAGGAGACGGGACGACAGAGAATGAGATGGCTGGATGGCATCACCGACTCTGTGGACATGAGTTTGAGTGAACTCCAGGAGTTGGTGATGGACAGGGAGGCCTGGCGTGCTGTGATTCATGGGGTCGCAAAGAGTCAGACACGACTGAGCGACTGAACTGAACTGAAGGGGCTTCTAGGTAGTGCTCATGGTAAAGAATTCGCCTGCCAAAGCAGGAGACACAAGAGACAGGGTTTCCATCCGTGGGTTGGAAAGATCCCCTGGAGGAGGAAATGAAAACCCACTCCAGTATTCTTGCCTGGAGAATCCCATAGACAGAGGAGTCTGGAGGGCTCCATGGAGTAGCAAAGAGTCAGACTCAACTAAAGTGACTTAGCAGGCATGCATGTAAGATTCAAAAGCTGGCAAACAAAACAAAGTTCTACTTAGGGTTACGTATATAGGTATAAGGGCTTCCCCAATGGCTCAGTGGGTAAAGGATCTTCCTGCAAAGCAGGAGACGCAGGAGACTTGGGTTCCATCCCTGGGTCAGGAAGATCCCTTGCAGAAGGAAATGGCAACTCACTCCAGTATTCTTGCCTGGAAATCCCATAGACAGAAGAGCCTGGCAGACTCCAATTCATGGGGTTGCAAAAAGTTTTCACACAACTGAGTGAGTAAGAACATATATAGGCATAAAATCCCCAAAGAAAGGAGGGGAAAGGTTAATGTACAATTCAAGATATTGCTGAAGCCTCAGTAACAGAGCTACAATCAATGAATGGCATCTAAGAGGCTCTGAAGAACAGTAATGGTACAGGTGTATACTTGCTGCCCTTTGACACGCCCATGTTCATCTACATTCACTTTCTGTGCATACTATATTTAAAATTTTTTTTTAATTGCAGGTTCCAAGGCTACTAAATTGGGAATTTCAATTCAATAGGTTAGGATGACCCCAAGATAGTAATTATCTGTAAAGTTCCCATGGTGATTCTGATAAAAGTAATCTGAGGAGCACACCTCAAGTAGATATTATTTCTATGGGTTCGAACTCTCCGGTATTTGGAACTTGACATTACCCAAAGACTTATAACATGATTAAAGGAGGCAACTTATAATAAATAAACACACAACTCTTTCAATTCCAGAAATCATCGCTTTACTACACGCAAAAAAAAAAAAACACAAAAAAACCCTAAACATTTACAAAAGAAAATCAAAAGAAGTTGCATTTTTAGACCACTTGGGAAAATTACAAAAGAGTCTGATGAACAAATAACATCAAAAAACGTCTCTGTACCGTGTCAGTACCACCCAGAGAAATCCAGTTAGCCATTATTCCATAGGTTGAAGTGTTTAGTACCGGCAAGTCAACCCAGTGCCTTCTTGGTTTATCGTTTGCCTATAACAATATAAAACCCTGGCCTCTTTACACAACATGAAATTGTTGCCCATGAACTTTATAGGAATAAAATTTTGTTACAGGAAATAAAATATTAAAAAGATGACATAGTTCAGCTGCCAGTTGATATTAAGATGCATTAAGTTATAACAGTTCAAGCAACATTTTAATAATTTTAGATAGGTTGACTCTACTGTGCTGATATTCCAAGCAACCTTGCCACAGCATTGTTTTACAAATATACAAATCATGTTATTGTATATACACACCAAGAAATTACTCCAGTCATCTCAATGGTAGTGCCCAGTTTTAAGCTGAAATTTTCCTTTGGCTTCTTGGTCACAGTGAGGGCCATAGGCAGACTTTTCTTTCCAAGCATTCACTGCATTCAAGGAAGCCCGAACTCCCAGTTTCTGTTTTCCTCATGGAATGATGAGAAGTATCGAGGATCTGAACTGATAGTGTCTTTGGTAGAACATTTCAAGCATTAGCTACACTTTTGTTCTCTGTGCTTCGACAAGACTGTATGACCCTGTCATGTTGGCTTTCCTAGCAAAGTAAGTAATCATTCCAATGGCAGTTAATATTAAAGCAGATGCACAATAGAGCACGAGAAATTCAGGAGAAAAATAGTCCTTGTTACTTTCTCTTCCTGGAAAATAACAAGATGGATGCAATTAATGTCTAGTATGAAAAGAAATTGTTTAATAATAACAGTCACAAGTTTTATTTTAATAGTACCACTAGTTCTCTGAAGAAAAGTGAATTAAATCAGTGATAAGAACCAACAGGACTCAAATGCACATTTCTCTGAATTAATCAAATAATCAGTTAGCAATTGCTATGGTCATAATGAGTCTAAAGATGACAGCTGCTGACTTCCACAAACTTGGTTTCACATAAATGCAGGTCCAATAACAGGATGGAAGGAAGGGTGCAACTTTTTAGGGCTCATTTAGAAGAGTAAGAATGGGACCAGAGTGTTTGCTTTGGGAAATAAAAGTATTTTCTAAAGAACTAGGACTCTGATTATTAATGAAGTAAAGTAACTAACCAATTCTCCAAGAAAGGTCTTGAAATACCTACAGTGCAACCATTATAGTCAAACATCATGTATGAGACAGTAAGAGAAAGAATTCTTGCCAATGGCTTTTTCAGAAATATATAGAAAATTTTATATTCCGTATCTCTGAAGTAGGACATCTTAATATACATTATTCCTCTTCAGCATTTATATCATTTCTTGACAATATGAAGTTCTGTGGATAGCTTTATATTTTTGCTTAAGTGTTACTTCCTCAAAGAGGCATTCTCTGATCTGACCTGCATTTCCACCAGCCTAATAGGAACATTAACATACAGGAGGAGAAGGGGGCAACAGAGGATGAAATGGCTGGATGACACCACCGACAATGGACATTAGTTTGAGCATAATGATAATTACCCTATTTTTCTACTTTTCCTTACTAGAGTAGAACTAAGAGTATGAGAGTAATATTTTAATGACATATTAATTATCATAATTATGCTTATGCATCAATATTGATGACATGGTAGGCAATAGTATTTCTGATCCTACTGTTTTCAATTTAATAAGTGTTATACTGTCTTTTGCTTTTGGTTTTTTCCCCTCAGGCATCTGCAGTAAAGTAAAAATTTGTTGCTGAGTTGGTTACCAGGGCAACCTTCAAATATAGTTTTCTATTAACTGTATCAATACTGAAAATTCTAAAGACTCCCAAACATTCCTGTCATGGAAATACATTCGAGCAAATGTATTTCTAAAGCAAAACAAACCAAAATTAGTTTAAAATCTCAGCTAAATGCAAAGGATGACTAGTTCAAAATTCCCAGGAAAACATAAAATTTTTGTTTCCATTCATTTGTAGATTGTTGAAACCATATTTAGTTTGGGGGTTCTAGCTTAGTGCCCACAATGTGCTTTAATTGTTCATTTAAGTAATGAGTGAAAAATAGCAAATATGTAAAGTTATCAACTTAATAAAGCAATTAGAAAAGACAGCAATGTATAAGAAAGTTAAAAAGAGGAGGAGAAGCTTTGATATGTCCTTAAAAGAGAATCATTGACTACAAAAGGAATTATAAAAATGTTAGGAATCCAGGTCCCTGAAACTAGGCTTAATTAAAGGTGGTCTGGAGACATCAAGGATGAAATAGGAATAGATGAATTTCAACCTACTCATAACTGAGATCTCAGTCTTCCAGAAATCTGGAAGCATTGATTATATACACCCCTGTGTCATTTTGAGTGACACGATACAAGGGATATTGTTGTGTTTAGAGGAGGTATTGTGAAGACAGAAAACATGGTAAAGCTTATAATCTTGAGAGATTTGATGAGATGAGTAAAATTTGAACCCAGGTTTAAATTCTCTTTACATTGATAGTTGTTGTCTCTGGGAGCCCAGTGCCAAAGGCTCTTAACAGTTGTATTTGTTTACAATCATGTTTATTTCAAGTTTGGCTTCCAGTACATAGTGGGAGCTCCTTACCACTCAAGGAGTGGAAGACTGAGCAATAAACGCTGACACTTTCTACTTCCACTGATAAGACCAACAGATCCTACTGTGAGTTCACAGATGGATTGAAATTTAAGCTGGCCCCTGAAATTCCGCTGCTGGGGCCCTTGTCCCCTCCCTCCCTTTCTTCATCAGAATACAGCAGGATGGACAAGGAGCTTAGATATTCTAAGGCTGCGGTCCGTGGGGTCGCTGGGGCTCGGGCACGACTGAGCTACTTTACTTTCACTTTTCACTTTCACACATTGGAGAAGGAAATGGCAACCCACTCCAGTGTTCTTGCCTGGAGAATCCCAGGGAAGGGGGAGCCTGGTGGGCTTCCGTCTATGGGGTCACACAGAGTCGGACACGACTGAAGTGACTTAGCAGCAGCAGCAGCAGAGACTCCTTTACATTGTTGAGCATTAAGATCATCATTCTCAAATCCAGAAAAGAGTCAATCTGGAAAATATGCAGTCACTTCTTGTTCGGAGAATGACACTGTCTTCGGGTAGGAAGGAAAAGGATCTAAATAAACCTTTCTTTTTCCATGTGCCAATTCTACTTCTTTAGTTTCCCTCTAACTCCCAAAGAAAGGTTTTGAAAATGCATATAAACACACAAGAAATTCAAGACCTCAGAGACCAATGATAAATTGTCAATGTTTCAAATAGCAAAGGGGAATTCTACACTGATTTATGATAAATGTCAACATCCTGGCTAAACTCATTAGGAGAGAGCACCTGTACATGACTATTTTAGGAAACACTAAGAAATAACCATAATTGACATGGAATTCAGTTCCATTTTGCCAACTCGTTCATCTAACCCTTGAAATTCTTTACAATCCACCAAGCTTCAGACCTGTTACAAAAATAACAAGAAACAAAAAAAACAAACTAACCTTTAACATCAAGTGTTAGGCTTCTTCGCTGTGAGCCGACTTCATTTTTAGATTCACATTGGTATACTCCCGCATCCTCTAACTGAGCCCTGTGAATGGTATATGCACCATCTGTAGACTTCAGCACTGTGTCGCCAGTCTCTGCTTTTTTCTTCAGAATTATCAAAGTTGGGGGAACATTCCCACACGTGCAGGAGATAATGACAGTGTCTCCTTCCTTGACACTCTCAGAGGGAAAAGCTGTAAGTAGTATGTCTTTTGGAGCAACTGTGGAAAGAATTGTAAGACACCTCTGCTTGAATGAAATATAAACAAATTCCATATTAATTTAGTGACGGTAACAGTAGTTGTCAAGATGATATTTGTGCTTACTGTTTGCATTAAATATTTAGAGGGGCAATTAAAGAAGTCAAACATTTACTGGATTCTTATAAATGATCATATTTTTAATAAAAGAAGACATCTCATGCTTCTCTCATGTCCCTCAGGCCATGGGCTGGTACCAATCTGTAGCTTATTAGGAACCCAGTCACAGAGCAGGAGGTGAGCAGCAGACAAGTGATGCTTCATCTGTATTTACACTCCCACCCCATGGCTAGCATTACCACCTAAGCTCCACCTCCTGTCAGATCAGTGGCAACATTAGAGTCTCATAGAAGAATGAACCCTACTGCACTTGAATAACTCTGAAATGAGCCCCCTCCCCAACCCATGGAAAAACTGTCTTCCACAAAACCCTGGTGCCAAAAAGTTTGGGGACTGCAGGCTTAATGTAATTCTTACCCAACCTTAGCCAATGAATGGGTGTTTAAAAACAGTTGGAGATTTCAAATGTGGAAAATAACATTTTGGGGGGGTCACTCAGTTGTGCAACTATTTCTTGAAGTATAAAAGGCTTCGGAGTTTTGAGTTAGACCATTCCAGATTAAGAAATTAAGCTGTGTAGAGATGGCTCTTACAATCCTTTACACACCAGTTGTTATCCTGGGCTTAGTATCTGACATACAACATCTCTGTTAATATGCAACCTGTGGAGGGAGGTACCACATCACCATTTTATAAGTGAGGTTCCCATTAAGATTATTTGCTTTGTGACTTGATACTCTTTCCTTAACCAAAGCTACATCCTAAGAGCTTTCTTTACAGTAGTGCATTGCTCTTCAAGTTTCTTCCTTTCCTTTAAAATACAAATAATTATTGTAACAAGGTAACAAGACGGTCACTAACACATTAGTGGAGATAATAACAAGGGATAAGAGAGGAACTGACAACCCTAGTGAAGAGGACCTCGAACCCCAAAAGGGAAGGTATGAGGGAAATCCAAATTGACTACTTCATGACTTTGCCCAAAACTGCCTAGAGCTTCAATCTGTCAACTAGAAATTATTTTGTTCTCAGTTTTGCCTCTCCATCCTGGAAAGAATGGGTCTGAATCTCCTAACTTAATCCATCCTAGTGATTCTATGCCATTAAATTGATGAACCAGAGGGCAAGGTCAGTGCTACTCAATCTCAGAATTTATAAAAGGTTTAAGTGCCTTCTTAGGCTTCTAAGCAAATCCTGGCAGTCGTCTTTTGAGATTACCATGAGGAATTTAATCCAGTTAGATAAAGTCATTTTGTATGCTAGGCGCTAAGTCGCTTCAGTCGTGTCCGACTCTCTGCAACCCTGTGGAGCATAGCCCACCTGGCTCTCCTGTCCATGGGATTCTCCAGACAAGAATACTGGAGTGGGTTGCCATGCCCTCCTCTGGGGGATCTTCCCGATCCAGGGATCAAACCCATGTCCCTTACATCTAAACTGCACTGACAAGCAGGTTCTTTAACACTAGTGCCACCTGAGCCCTAAGTAATTCCAATATATGTATATACACTTCCTATCCTTTTTTCAACACCATTATCAATGCCTCATAAGTGTAACTGGAACTCTTGGCACAGTTCCTAGAGCTAGCCTTCCACTTGAGGTTGAAAGAATTTTAGGATAAGTGACTTGGAATGGTTCATGAAGAAGTACTATTCCAGATTTCCATGCAGAGCTCTTCAAAACGTTCAGTGCATTTTGTTTTAGAAAATTTGTTTTAAAAGGACTTTGTTCAAAACCAGTAACACAACCAAAATAAGAATAGTGCTAATAACTCATTTAATCATGTTAGCTCACCTTGGATCATTAATTTGACTTCTTTTCTACTTATTCCAGCCTGGTTAATGCCTTCACAGACATAAATACCAGAATCTTCCATTTTTGTAGACATGAAGGTGAGAGTTGCGTCCTCAGAAAGAGGCTGTAGATCCCCATTACTTAGCTGCCTGCTCCACAGGATTTGGGGAGCTGGAAGGCCATCGCTAGAGCATGTCATATTCACAGAACTACCTTCCTCCAGGATGGAGGAGGGACTGACCAAGATGGTTGTATCCCTGGGAGCAACTGAAAAGGTAAAAAACACTTGTTAGCTTGGCTGTTTATACCCCAAGTTCCAAAGACTTTTTATCAGTGTTGCAAAATGTGTCTATGTATTTGTGGATTAGAACAGTTTATAAGCCTTGATAACTTTACCAAAGAAGTTTTCTGCCCTCATTTACTTTAGCAGATACAAAATGACTGCTTTTGTTGTTTAGTCCCTAAGTCATGTCTGATTGTTTGTGACCCCATGGACTGTAGCTTGCCAGGCTTCTCTGTCCATGGGATTTCCCAGGCAAGAACACTGACGTGGGTTGCCATTTCCTCTCCTGGGGATCTTCCCAACCCAAGGATTGAACCCAGTTTCCTGCATTAGCAGATAGATTCTTTACCACTGACCCACCATGGAACCCCTATGCAGAATGATCCAGAGTAGAATATGAACATATATTGGATATTTTCTAATGGAAATAAATTCTATAGACACATTCTTGTTGTCAAAGAAGGGAGGGTCAATGATAGTGTGTATTGACATTTATAGTACATTAAACATGAACATGAACTATGTAAATCACCTGTGAAGAGGTGGACTCTATTTGTCTACCTCTTGAATCTAGGCTGTCCTTGTAACTAACTTTGACCAACATACCCTGGAAGAAGTAACTCTGTAGGACTTTCAAGCCTAGGCCCCAAGAAGTCACCTTCATTTTCACTCTCTTAAAGCCCTGCACTCTGGTGACTAAATCTATGCTACCTCTCTTCATATGAAGAAAGGAAGGTCCAGGAACTCCAAGAGAAGGCCCAGGCTTGTAAGTGAGGCTACCTGAGACCATCCCTCACTGAACTTCCAACAGACTGGAAATGAATATGTGAGTTCATCTGATATCATATTGAATAAACTGATCATCTGACTTCTTCCCAAACTGCCAGCTTAGAATTACAAGCAAATAAACAGTTGCTTTAAGTTTGAGGGGTTTTTTTTTAATATAAAATCATTATTTTGTAGTTTCTTTTCAATTATTTCATTTCACAATGGTTTTAACTATGAACTTCATGTTAACTATTATCTGGCAAACATGACCCAAAAAAATTCACATTAAATTGTGGATACATTTTACATGTACTTACCATTAACATAAAGTGTCTGTGTACTCTGCCTTTGTTTGGGTTCAAATTCCATTTCATCAATAGGTAACTGAGCCAGACAAACAAGAACATTTCCAGTATCTTCAGTGGTGGGGATGAAGGTCATCTCCAAACTCTTGGTCTCTAGGGCTTTCTTACTTACATCTTCCAAAAAGATTTTATTCATCATAATACTCTCCCCTTTAAACAATTCAATCTCCAGCCGGTCAAAAGGATATACATTAGGAACCTTGCAACTTACAGTAACTGGGTTTCCACTCACTAATGGACCACTCATTTCAATTTCTGGATCACTGGGGAAGGCTGCAAATATCAAGCGAAATATGAGGTTTATATGTGACACTAGAAGAAAAACAGAGCTAATCTTTATTAAATGCAAAGGTCTCAAAATGAAGGTTTTAATTCACATGGGATAAAATGATTACTAATAGATACATCACAACATTAACTATAAATATTTATGATATCAAATATAAGTAATGCTGGAAACAAAAAATATCTAGCACATCAAATCATCAAGAAATAAATATACTTCTTACTCTTTGCTCCTTAGTGATACAGTCTTGCTGACAGCTAAGGACTAGTCTTTTCAAAGGACACATCAGCTTCCACCATCTTACTTAGTATATATATATTTTAAACGTTTTGAATATTTTCCATGATGTATTAGATGTTTATTGTGTGCTGCTGCTGCTAAGTAACTTCAGTCGTGTCTGACTGTGTGACCCCATAGATGGAAGGCCACCAGGCTCCCCTGTCCCTGGAATTCTCCAGGCAAGAACACTGGAGTGGGTTGCCATTGCCTTCTCCAATGTGTGAAAGTGAAAAGTGAAAGTGAAGTCGCTCAGTCATGTCTGACTCGTAGCGACCCCATGGACTGCAGCCTACCAGGCTCCTCTGCCCATGGGATTTTCTAGGCAAGAGTACTGGAGTGGCTTGCCATTGCCTTCTCCATTATTGTGTGCTAGTCCCTTAATATTCATTATCTCAGTCTTCAAAATAGCATAATCTAATGGGTATTAAGTTATTTTAAAGCCAGAAAAATGCACAGAGAATGTATTTGATAGCTAGGGAGACTTATTAAACTTATAAAGGCTAACAGTCTGCCATTTGACATCATATCTAGTAAGTCACCCAGCTGAGATCAGAATTCCTATTTCTTTGAGCTCAGAGCCCAGGCTTGGTTTCACAGAGCCATGCAGTTCAGACATTTTTATTTCGAATGGCCAGGTTTTGGCAGAAAGTTTTAAATGTTTCTTGAATAATACTTGTAGTTCAGAAAAAAAATGAGATGCAGATTCTAAGTAATATTTATAACACATCTTGATATAAATCAACAAAAGTGAGATGAGAACAGTTATCAAGAGCAATGCTAAAGTTTTTTTCTCCTGAAGCAAAATGTTGTCAAGTGACAGATTCTCTAATGTTTCCACATGACCAGAAGGCTTCACTGCTGGTTCTCATTGCTGTTGGGAGTGTGCCTGCATCAGCAGCTCCTGGACTCTTGGTAATATGATAAAGCAATAAATTAACCTGTCTTTTGAGAGATTCGAATCCCTTTGCAGACATACTCTAACTCATTTTGAACAAACTCCTGAGGGGTAACATAAATTTGGGCAGGATTTCTGGAGGAACATGTCCACAATTGTTCTCTTGGATTCTGCTGAATAAAAACAAGGCAGAATGTGTGTGCTTTGTGCTGTGCTTAGTCGTTCAGTCATGTCTGACACTGTGAATCCCCACGGACTATGTAGATCCCGAGACTCCTCTGTTCATGGAATTCTCCAGACAGGAATACTGGAGTGAGTTGCCATTTCCTCTTCCAAATGATCTTCCTGACCCAAGGATCGAACTTGCATTTCCTGCATTGCAGGCGGATTCTTTACCATCTGAGCCACCAGGAAACTTTCTGATCACTTTGCCTATCTTATCCTCATTCATTATAAACTGAGGAATTCCAGAAATGTCAATTCATAGAGATTTGAAGCTCTATGATTTTGTTAAGGTGACAGGAATAGCAAAAAGAAGTGTAGTATATGTGTGTGATATAAATCAATACTCAAATCTAGTGCAGTCTCCTGGTGCTTTTTTTTACCTGAGCCGCTGTGCTGACCATCCCCAGTGATCATTCTAACTCCCAGGCTTCCTCGTGCTCCCCATTGCCTCATGTCTCCATCCGGCTTTCAAATGTGCCTTCAATACAGTAGGTTTGGGCCTCACCCCTCAATTCGAATAACTCATAATCCCACCCATTATCTGAATGGGCACTGTTTCCACTCTTTGCATGCAACCATCTCTGTACACACCACGTACAACCAGAGTAGGGTGGGTGGCAGGGGACACGCAGTATGTTCAAGTCCATGATGAGAGAGTATAGACAAGACACAAATTAAGGATCAGGGATGCTGGATTCATATGTAATATGCACTATGTAATATATACGTCAAAGTTGCATCAAAAACTCTGGTTTGGAGATTTGAGAACCATTCACAATGCTAAATTCCCTTCCTAAATACAAAGATCTTGTTGTGTATCACAGATTTGCATTCTGCTTCTTTCAATGGAAACGGGAACAACAACAACAACAAAAACAGTAAGCAATTTTGAAATCTACTTACAGTAGAGCTCCACCTGGATTCCCTTTTCCAGTTTCTTTTGCCCACATATCACAGTGCACAGGTAAAAATGTTCGTTCTCAAAACTCACAGGGCTCAGTGTCAACGTGGACTTGGACCCCTCGCTCCTCACCTTCCCATTCAGAGGGCTGTCTATCTGGGTTCTCCAAGAGAAAGATGGGAACTCGCAGTCCCTCACATCACAGGTCAACACGACTGAGTCGCCAATCTGAGCAGCAACCTGGGGTCCAGGAGAGATCTCAACAGTAAACATTTTCTCTGGTGGGGAGAAAAGAACAAGACAAAAATAAAATTCTTTCACCAAAGTTCAATATACGGTCTTTTTTTTTCTGACTTCTTTTTAGCTCACATCTGTGCCAAGAATATACTACTGCTTTCCACATTGGGACTATCAGGAAGGGAACCACATCTTTTAAGAACAAACATACAAGACGCTGTGATTCATTCATTCAACAGAACGAACAGGGATAAAAATGTGTCAAGACAGACTGGCACCTTTTCATAACAAAAATTCATTCTCCACTCAAATGTGTTTATCATATTACCATAAGCGTGGGACAACAGCTCAAAAATATAAGCTTTCAGGGTGTCAAGCACTGCTTAAACCACTTTACATATATGAATATTATCTCATTTAATCCACACAACTTCAGGATCCGGTATCATTGCTTCTTCTCCTTGACCCTCATTGTCTCATTCTACTTTTCCTTATTTTCCTCCCCTTCCTCCTTTTCCTCCTCCTCCCCTTTCTTCTCGAGGAAAAATAACTTCACCCAACCTGCAAGTGACAAAATTAGGACTTGAAACCAGGTGAGTCTGATTTAAGATCCCAGCTTTTCACTTGAACAACTAAATCAAAATATCCTCAAGTGGAGATAAAACCAAATCTAAGGAAAGTACTGAAAAAAAGCTATATAAATATGGCTTCTGATTAGAAACAATACCTGTAACAGACCAGTATTTAGAGCTTCTGTATCAACAGAATAAAGTTGTAACATGAAAGTCACACAGAATCACACTGAAAACACATACTGAAATCACACTGAAAAGTGTGATTTCAGAATCACACTGAAAAGTCAAAATCTAAGCATTAAAGTGGTATGCAAGCCACCTCTTAAATTTGCTTAATACAACATAAAAATACTTTACAATTATTTCAATGGCTGAAATGCCAGGGCAAACTCCTAAATCTGAAATATCTAGCAAAGTCCTTTGACTGCCAATGCAATCCCTGTGGGGCACCCCAGATGCTTTGGGATGACTACTGTCTAGGGAGAAAAGGAATTTTAAATCTTGACTCTATTCCCCTAGCAAAAGTGGGAGTGGTTGGGCATCTCTTAAAGTGACAGATGAGACTCCACAGAAAACTCACTAAAACTCACCCTTGTAAATAGCTGGCTAGAGATAGAGAAAAGAAATGACAGCATATACATAATCCAAAAGCACTTCATTTTGAAAGGTTCTCATCCATGCCAGATTTTTTTCAGTTTGGTTTGTCTAACACGGCCAATATGGAATCTTCCAAAGAATGCTACCCTCAAATTACCATAACAAACTGACATGCTATCAGATTTTTGAAGGAGAAAGTTCATTCAGAATAATAACCAGTGTTTCTGAATTCCTTATATGATAGTGTGAGAATGGAGAACATAAAGATCTACTTCCTGCCTGTGAACAGTCTCAGATTATATTTTACAGTGGCTGCATATGTTACCATGTAAACTCATGACTCCTGAAAGAGCAACTCTGAGATAGAGAAAAAGTGTTAGTCGCTCAGTTGTGTCCGACTCTTTGTGACCCCATGGACTATAGCCTTCCATGCTCCTCTGTCCCCAGAATTCTCCAGGCAAAAATACTGGAGTGGGTAGCCATTCCATTCTCCACTTCTCCAGAAGATCTTCCAGGTCTAAGATAACTGAAGTTCAATTCTCTCTTCAGCACTTAAGGTTGCTAATGTCCTCTGATGCAAAATGAAAAGCAGCACTGGCCTAATCCCAGGACGTGTTTCCTTTTCACATTGAAATGGGATACAGCTAATCATGGGGTAGAGTTATTCCAGATGAAAGATTAGCTTTACATGCTTTTATCAGTGTAATGTTTTTCCTGGTTTCTTAAGAAATGCTGACCTAAAAGCCAATGGGTTCATCTTTTGAGAGAGTTTGAATTGTATCTTTCTAGCCATGCAAGTTCAAATTCCATGTTTTCGTATTTTAAAAGTATGTTTTTTAATTTATGTTCACAAGTTATTCATTCAGTATCTACTGAGCAACTACTACATGGCAGGCACTTGTAAAACACACACAATACACAACAGTCCTTAACTTTAAGGAGTTTCCAGTTTAATGTAGAGACACAGTTACATAAGGATTGGTTCTTACTAAAAATATTTAAATTATCTATTTATACATCTGCCAATCTCTAGATTTTAAGTTCTTCTAGGGTAATCACTGTAACTTTTTATGTCTGTACCCCCAGCACCAAGCACAATTCTTTGATTCTTGGACAGGGCACCTTAATTAATATATGCTAAAGTGAACAAAAGCACACACAAGTTCATAAGAAATGTTGAATGTACATGAAGGGATAAAAACCTAGCTGTGCCTAACACAAACTGGAACTGGGAAGCTGGCATGAGCTTGATCTTGAATGATGGCTAAAACTTTGCTAGGTAAGGAAGGAAAGGACATTCGAAGCAGAAGTCATAGCAAAAACAGACACAGAGTCACCCACAAAGATGCAAAGGTCATTTCTGACTAGATTCTGAAGAGTTTTATGCAACTATTTTTAAAAATGTGAGTCTTAATTTATATGCAATTAGGGTCAAGTTGAAGTCATATAAAATGTGCAGTCTTCTTGTTTCAAGTAGACAACTCTGGTAGCAGTACATAGGATTATGTTGGAGGACAGAATGATAGTAGGGTGACCATTTCAAAACAATTAGCCATAGTTAAAAAATCATGGAGTTTGGAGGTTAAACGAGTTGATGTTAAAATCACAGTAAATGCCACTAATGAGTTATATGACATAGCAAATTGTGAACTATTCTGAACCTGAGTTTTTATTCACTTCATAAGGTTGTGGCAAAAGCTAAAGTGGTAACATTTATAAAGTAGCAAGGAAACTCCTGCCAAGTATTAGATGTACAATAAATAAGAGTCATTATTAATCTCTGTGAGACACTATTATCTCATCGCTAAAATGAATACAATGTACTTACTCTTTAGTCATTTCTTACTCCTTAGAAGGAAATTCATGACCAACCTTGATAATATATTAAAAAGCAGAGACATTACTTTGCCAACAAAGGTCCGTCTAGTCAAGGCTATGGTTTTTCCTGTGGTCATGTATGGATGTGAGAGTTGGACTGTGAAGAAAGCTGATCGCCGAAGAATTGATGCTTTTGAACTGTGGTGTTGGAGAAGACTCTTGAGAGTCCCTTGTACCGCAAGGAGATCCAACCAGTCCATTCTAAGGGAGATCGATCCTGGGTGTTCAATGGAAGGACTGATGCTAAAGCTGAAACTCCAATACTTTGGCCACCTCATGCGATGAGTTGACTCACTGGAAAAGACTCTGATGCTGGGAAAGGTTGGGGGCGGGAGGAGAAGGGGACGACCGAGGATGAGATGGCTGGATGGCATCACCGACTCTGTGGACATGAGTTTGAGTGTACTCCGGGAGTTGGTGATGGACAGGGAGGCCTGGCGTGCTGTGATTCATGGGGTCGCGGAGAGTCGGACACGACTGAGCGACTGAACTGAACTGAAAGATCACAGGAAACATGTAAAGTGCCTGGAATATAGCTGATGATCAGTGAATGTTATTTAAGAATATCTTTCAGGAGCCCAAATGAGACATGATAAAGTAAAGCTATGGCAAGAGGTTTGAAGAATAGAGGTCAGATTATAAGAGGGATCATTTTGAAGTACAACCAACAGGTTTTGATGCTATGAAATAGGAACTCGAATTTCAGAGTAAACAGTTATGTATCAATAATGTATCACTAATACATAGCGCAAATCTTGGAAGTGACAAGGGAGGAGGACTAGACATGGGAAACTGAGAATACTAATATACAAGGGGCAGAAGAAAGAGAGAAAGTCAAGGGCTGAGGCAATGAAAGAATGATGAGAAATGAAAAGGATCCAAAATAGTAGAACCAAGGAAGCTCTGGGAGGAAAGATTTCATCCAAAAAGCATGAGAGGTGAGTATATAATTGTGCTACAGTACAGAAGAGTCAAATGGATCATCATAAAACATAATGAGAATTTCCCCGGTGGCTCAGATGGTAAAGAGTCTGCCTGCAGTGTGGGAGACCTGGGTTCGATTCCTGGGTTGGGGAAATCCCCTGGAGAAGGAAATGGCAACCCATTCCAGTATCCTTGCCAGGAAAATTCCATGGACGGAGAAGCCTGGCAGGCTACAGTCCATGGGGTCACAAAGAGTTGGACATGACTGAGTGACTTCACTCACTCACTCAAAACATAATGAAGTATTTCTGGCATTGAAGTTATTTCACTATTGCTTAAATCTGAATGATGGCACCTTTTTCAATTTCTGCTTACCTTGAACAATTAATTTCACCTCTTTTCTGTCTTTCCCAACAGGGTTATTTCCTTCACACACATAAATCCCAGAATCTTCTGCCCTCATAGAAATTAAAGTGAGAGTTGCATTCTCGGAAAGGAGCTGTAGATTCCCATTGTCTAGTTTCTTGCTCCAGAGAATCCGTGGAGCTGGTAGACCTGCACTGGTACACGTCATCGTCACAGAGTCGCCTTCCTGCAGCCTTGTGGAGGGATTCACGGATACAGCTGTGTCTTTGGGTGAGACTGAGAAGGCAGGGCACAGTATTAGTCATTGCTAAGCATCATAATGGTCCCACAGGGCTACTGTAAATACTCGCATGGACTGTATTTACAGCTTTCTCAATCTGACAAACTTACTCTGCCAAACTAGTACAAAGAATTGCTGAGTCATGAAAATCAGTCAATCCAGTTTCTGACTGATTTGATGGAGTTACTGATTTTGATGTTTGGTGTTTTCAGATGGCCACAGATACTCAGAAATTAAGAAAAACCCTTAGAATTAAGGGTCTCCCAAGTAAGGTATAAATTTCAGCTCAGCTTCCTTGCCAAATGTTCATGCAGGTCAGCTTCAATACTTCTGGTGCACAAGGCGATCCACTGCCTTATAGTAAATATTATCCATTTGATTTTTGGACAGCTCTGACTATTAGAACATTTTCCCTCTATTGAGCTGAAATCTTTCTCTTTGTAACTAACTTCTATACACTGGTCATAGTTCCCTCCTCTACTGCTAAAGAATAATCCAAATTTCACTTCCACATGACAGTCATTCAAATACTTAATTATAGCTCTCATCGCCAAGTTTTATATTCTCTAGGAAAAATATCTCCTATTTTTGACTATTCTTCTCAAAACATTGATAAAATCCTTTCCATCTCATTCTGTCTCAGCTAGACATATTGTAGAAGGCAGTGCTCCTTTTAACTATGGTGTTTAGAGAAAACAAGAGCATTTTAGTCTAGAACAGAGCACAGTGAGTCACTCCTACACAATTTTGGGATTACAAGACTGCCTCAACTCCCCCAGCCATCTCTGAGACAATGGAGACAATCAAATCTCATCTCCTTTCTCCCACCCCATGCACACGTGTCCAGGTGTGCACACACACATACACACTCACAGACAGACTAAGTGCTGCTTGTAAAACTTCTATACCTTGATATTTCAAGGCATGATATAAGAGTTTAAAAAACATAATTTAAAAAATTTTATCACTTGAGCCTATTATTTCTCACCACCCAATCAGGTGGTGGTGATTTAATCATCAAGTAGGGTCCAACTCTTGTGATCCCATGGGCTATAGCCCACTAGTCTCCTCAGTCCATGGGATTTTCCAGGCAAGAGTACTGGAGGGGATTGCCATTTCCTTCTCCATGGAATCTTCCCAATCCAGGGATAGAACCCTGGTCTCCTGCATTGCAGGCAGATTCTTTACCAACTGAGCCACCAAAGAAGACCCCCAATCAGATGGTATTATTATTATTCCCCTTTGGTAGACTGAGAAATTCAGTGAACCAAAATCACAATTAATGGAGCCATCCATACCTTAAGTTCAACTTTCTCAACCTTATTCGGTGCGCTTTTTATTGAAGTAGGCAGTTGACAAGAATTATGCTCTCGGTGAATCAAAATGGTATAAAAACTACAAACATGTTTCTTCTTGACTTTAGCTGCTCAATTTATTGCTGTATATATATCCAAGAGTATATTCCCATAGACAGACACAAGTACTTACTGTAGACTTCCAGTTCTTTTGTAGTTTTCCTTACTTTGGGTGGAGAATCATCATCATAAATGTGTAATGTAGCTTGACAAACAAGAGCTTTCCCAATATCCTCATCAGTAGGCGAGAAGGTCACTTCCAAACTCTTTGTTTCCTGAGCCTTTTTTTCTGAAGGCTCCAGAAATTCCTGTGTTTTCATGGAACGGTTGCCTTTCCACAACTCTATCTCCAGCCTTTCAAACGGGTAAACATCAGGCACCGAACACGTGACTGTGACTGGCTTCCCGACCTCCGGGGGGCTACTCAAATGAATCTCTGGGTCCTTAGAGAAAGCTGCAAAGGACAAACGAGTACATGCATGTGGGTTTTTTTGTTCATATTGTGTAAAGTCCCTGACTGATTTAAATCAATGTAATCTGAGTCTAATATTTTTGTGAATACAATCTTAATACAACAGAATGAATTGTGTAAATAGCCTTTCATGGTTTGGGGTGCGTTCAAAATCGGAACAACCTGTTAGAGAGTTCTTCAGTTCTGATCCTGCACATACAAAGGGTTACATGTTGCCAGAGTAAAAGGAGGGAGAAGAAACTTATGTTTATTGAATACTGATACGTGCCCATCCCTGTGCTATTCATTTAACATTGATGACTTTATTTTATACTCACAATACCCTAAGAAATAGATGCTACATTTCACAGATATGAAAGCATAGACTAAGCATATTTGCGTAACTTTCCTGAGGTCACACAGCTAGTAATGGTGAGGCTGGGATTTAAACTCAAGATTTTTATTATTTCATATGACTACTGGGACTTTCATTATGTTATATCACAGTCTTTTATTTTGGTCAGGGTAGATATACTTCATCTTACAGATAAGGAACCTGAAGCTTAGACTATCATTGCAAAGAATAATGATTAGGCAAGACATGCTAAGAAATGAAAAGAGCATCTCTAAATAATTGGCTTTTGAACAGGCATTCATCTACCAGAAATGTACACCTGTGCAATCTTTAAGTTATGGAAGGCAGATTTGCCTCCCAAAATGCCTAACTCAACATCTAACTAATAGTCCACTTGAAAATTTTAATGTCAAGGAAAGCATTAGTTCAGTGAGCCATTGCTTTCTTTGCAAGGCTGCTTTCCATTGCAAACTGCCATGATGATAACATATTGGCTTGATTCGAGACTGTGAAATAAGAATACAAAGGTCCCAACTCTAAAAATTATTTCAATCAAATGTGGAATGGAGACCGGACTGTTAAACATAATGAAAGACAGATACTCTTGAATAAAAAAAAGAAAAACTTCAGGCAAGATAATTAAAGCCAGAGGGCCTTCAGTTTCATTTTTAAATCTTCAACTATTTGGTTCCTGCGAGGAGAGGCAAAGGAAGTGGCAAAAATTTGCTATGTGAAGAAACAGTACTTTTCATTTTTCCACCAATAATTTTGTCCCTTGTATTCTGAAAGAAATGCGCCTATAATCCACATAGTTTACTGTCAGAGAATGTAAGAACTGGCTACTTTCCCCTGTATTTACATAAGGGAGCCTTTTATGGAGCTCAGAAGACTTCGCAGACATAAACTCCGCATGTACAACCAGCATAATTGAAAGCAGCTGGCCAAGCACAGTTTCTTGAGAAGCATTAGCTACATAAGGGATTATTGAAGAATCAGTTAAGGTTATTGGACCAAGTTGAGTTCCACTATAGCAAAAGAAAAGCAACATAATTAGAAAAGATAATCAAATAAGGTCTTCCTAAAGAGATGACTATCAAGGATTCTGGTTTTCTGGCAGAACCAGTAATCAGAATGCAAGTGATGTATTTCAGGTTATTTTTTCACTTCTTTTTGCTGACTTTCTTGCTGGATTGAGAATGGATTGAAATACATTTTGGTAGGCTAATAAACAAAGGCTATTCATTCACATTCACTAGGCAAATTTAGTTCATTTTCCAAATATCCTTGAGGTTAAGCTGTTGAGCATTAAGAGTTAATGGTACCAAACAAAAACAGAACTAAAACTTTCTGCCAAAGTCAAATGAGTGAAAAGTTTGCAGATATTTTTCTTCTAAGTGGGACGCTTTTGTACCAAAGCCCAGTATTAAATTATATATCTCCTCCTTAAACTTTAAACTAATTTTAAGTACCAAATTGCATAAGAATAAATAGAAAATCCCTGAAGTATGGAATTCATAAGTCATTTGGACATATGGACAAGTAAACATGTAAGAAACCAATTGAATCGAATTAAACACACACACAACATAAAATAAAATAAAATACAAAGAACCTTAGAGAACTTCACTTTATGGCTAAGAAAACTGAAGCCTAGAGAAGCTGAACCTCACCCGTGGTCACCATATTCATGGCAGAGTTGGAAACAGAAGCCAAGATTTGGGATTTGGGTCTCTAGTCTGGTGGTAGATTCAACTGTCTTCTAAATTTCTTGCTGCACTATGTCCCCTAGCCAAGAATCTGGACATGAGTATCCTTTTTCCTTTTAAAATTATCCTTTAAAAAAAACTTATTTTAAAGCAAAATGGAGAGAAAATCAAGTATTGACTACAGTACTCACAGTAGATCTCCACTCGGATTGCTTTCTCCAGCTTTGTAGCCCCGCAAATCACTGTGCACAGGTACTGGTGTTCATTCCCGAAACTAACAGGATCCATGAGCAGGGTGGATGTGGGCCCCTCATTTCTCACCTTCCCGTTCAGTGGACTGTCCATCTGAGTTCGCCAAGAAAATGATGGGGACTCACAGCCTGTTGCACTACAAGTCAGTGAATCAGAGTCACCAATCTGAGCAAAAATTTTGGATTCATTTGGGAACATGTCAACTTTGAAAGCTTGAGCTGTGAAGGCAAAAAGAGAAAAACAAGCTTACCACTGGTTTGTTTAGTATTCTACTCCTTCTTCTCTGTTCTGTTATAACACCCAGATCTGACTGCTCTCTTTCCTAAACTGCTTGTAAGTAACGCAAGGCAGCTCAGGATTCACCTCCAAAAGAAGTTGTTAAAATCTTCTTTGTTTCTGAGAATTCTCACTTCTGATCTATTAGTTGTTTTGTCACTTGCCAAGTTTTATCTCATTATCAAGTGCAGGAAACTAAAGAGACAGACCTTCCTAGAAACAGAATCCAATTACTCACGCAACATTTTAAAAATTCCAAAAACAACAACTTTGCTGCTCTAACTATGACAATATAACGGTACATATTAATAGCAGTAGTCAGTAGCACATTAAAAGCTAGGCTAAATTAAATTTTCCTATTCTTTAAAAATCCAGGGCTTCCCTGGTGGCTCAGATAGTAAAGAATCCGCCTGAAATGCAAGAGACCAGAGTTTGATTCCTGGGTTGGGAAAAGCCCCTGGAGGAGGGCATGGCAACCCACTCCAGTATTCTTGCCTGGAGAAACTCCATGGACAGAGAAACCTGATGGGCTACAGTCCGTGGGGTTGCAAAGGCTTGGACATGGATGACAAAGTACACACATTGCCTTTCTTTATTATCATAACAAAGTGACTGAAGTCATTCGGGGCTAAAATGGAATGCTAGCATATGGAGAAAATCAAGGAGAAGAACTTACAAACTGCAAACACCATCCAAAGTATATTTGAGACGCCAAAGATCACAAACATCTTCCTAGGCATTTACACTGCTGTTGTTATGAAAAAATAATGATTCCAAAATGCTTCTTTCTGTTCCTCTTGAAGGTTCCTGGGAAGAGTCTTGAGCTCCTAAAGCCAGTGAGGTTCGGTGAGGAATGAAATAGAAAGTTGGCTCTTTATATAGGGTCTTGTTGCAGAGATGCAGAAGCAGAGGAAAATCCCTTCAAGGGGAAACCTGGAGCAGAGCCAGAAAAAAAGTTTAACTGACACCCAGCCAAGTCCAGCATTAACCCCTTCCATGGCACTCAGTATTGAAACTGCTCTCTCCATCATAGAAAAAGAAAACACTTCCAAGGCTCAAAATTAAAACTTTATCTCGCTTTTCATTCCAAAAGGGTATTTTTGCATGAAGCTAATGTTTGTTTCAGAATGAGACTTTCTGAATTCAATTGGGGAGAAGAGAGAGAAAGAGTAAATTACGCTCTAGTTCTTGAAGTGGCTGAACAAGCACGATGTCATGTGAACTGATTTTTCTCCATTATGAAGATATATTTGCAATTCAAAAACAGAGACTATATTTTCTTTTGCAAGGAAAAGGAGGAAAAGACACTTTCTTCTGATGAATTATTTTTTAAAAGGGAGACAGCATAGCTTCTGAGTTTCATACATTTTATTCACAAAATAGTTTTTTTGGCAGCAAAAATCAGGTTTCTAAAATGATTTTCTTGAGCAGAAAATAATGGAATGTTACCAAAAGAAGAGAAATAATTTTCTTCTTTTGTTTTTGAAAAGTTATTAATTCTCGATTCAGTTGCTGGATAATTGAGAGTCTTACAAGCAGACTCGCATGCAAATGATGGAATTCCTCTGAAGTGGTAAACCTCCTACAATGTGAGACTTAACCAAAAAAGGTTAAAACATGAAAAATAGTTTGTTTCTCTTATATGAGATGAGGACAACAATTTTATGCTCTTTATTTCCCCTCTAATGAAATGACTTTTTAAAAGGTATTTTTAAATAGCTATTTTTGCCTTGCACACATGTACTTCAGTCTTTGCAAAACACTTACTCATCATAAAGAAACCAGAACAGCCACTTCCTTGTAATATACACGTGCAGGTCTTTCTCCCCCGTGGATCATCAGTTCCTACCATGGTCTCAGACCAGTTCTTATTCATCATTGTATCTACTTCTGCCTTCCCAAAGTCTAATGCATGTTTTTACACTTAGCGGGTACCAAAGAAAAAAAACATAAGTAGTTTAAATTAAAATTTGGAAAAGAAACTTTCAAAATGTTAGCAATAATATGTAACTACTGCATGAGAAAAAATGTTGGATTCTACAAAAAAAAAAAAAAAAATTCCAAAACTCACAGACTCCAAGGGATGTGTACAATCAGCCCTGTGCCTTTTGACGGAGGAAGACCGTAAGTGAGATTTGGAACTAATAACTGTTCCTCATGGCTGGAGAGGTTCTGGACCTCCTCTTGGGTGCAGATGAGGCTCTGCACATGTATGCACATCTTATTCAAAGATAAGGAGAGAAAAAGAAGTGGAAGCAGCTACTGACTATAATAGCATGTAAGTGTGACTTCATCTGCCAAATAGCTAAGGATCAGAAAAGTAGCTTCAGGCAAAATTAGCTGATGAGCAAGTAATCTACAGGTCCTTTACAAGCTCATGTCATGGAAGATGATCAGAACCATGTAGGTTGACTGCTTCACTCAGAAGAGATAGAAAAGAAATTATGGAATTTCAATGTACTTCTCTGGAGTGTAAAGACAAAAGTAAACCATAGGATCCCAAAATGAGATCACCAAGAGCAAGTTATTGCAAAAAACTGTTTCACACTTGAATAGAATTCTGAACTTGGAACATTGGGGAAATATCTAATCTATTGAATTAGTTCATAGCTGTTTCAGCAAAAGTCCCTCATGGTATCTTTGAGTTGGATGCCATTTAAGATCCTGCCTGCTCCTCCCAGGTTGAGATGACTGTATTCTCTTCTGTGACCTCTCCACTAGAGCACACTGGCACTGAAGCACTTGTCATGCTGCATTTACCTCTTAACGTATTGATTGTTCCTAACCGACAAAACTCAAATAGTTTCATTTTTCATTATCGCATCTAGACTAGAATAAGGTATTCATTAAAATTTACACAATGAATGATTGAATAGAAATTCAAATATAAAGATAACATATTGAGACTGGATAGAGCATTACTGTATTCTGTGTTTGAAATTGTTCAGTTCAACATTTTTATTATTAACATAGAAGATATGATTGTTTAGCATTCATAATGCAAGAGAAAGATAGCTAACCTTAGAATCAAGATAAGGATGATCCAAAAAGATGCAATAATTGTCCAGACGATGAAGTGAAATTTAATGGATGCATTAAAGTCCCACATTTAAATGTAGAACATCAAAGTCTTCAGTAAAATATGGAAGAGATTTGACTTGATGGTTATCATAGGAAGATTGTCTGATCGTTTTAGTGAATCACAATATGCATACATGTCAGCAGTGCCATGGGAAACCAAAATATTGATATTGATATTGATAACCTCAATGTGCACTCAATCAAGATAGCATTCAACCTTCACGTCGCCTGAGGCCATAGTCTCTAAGACCATATTGGGAGCAGAGGTGTCAGTTCAAGGTTCTAGGCCTTATGTGAGAGACTGACAAAATAGAGGGTGTCCAGAAGAAAGTGATAGGGCAATAAATGACTCCAAAATCCCTGGCCTTGTAGGAGCTGTTGAAAGAATTGGATATTTAGTTTGGATAAGAGACACACGAAGGCCATGGATAACTGAATGATTGGTGTACAGAGGAAGGAATATACTTGTTGCACTGTGTTATATCAAAGGATAAGTGTAGAGTTTTTTGGTAGTAATTCCTAGATTATTAGCAGCAAGAAGATCAGGAGTGTGTGTCCAATTCACCAGTAGATCCTCAGCACTTAATACAGTGACCAGTAGATAGTAGGGGGCTCAGTAAATCAACATGGAATGGACAAATAAACAATTTGAAAGAGATCTTGACTTGGATCTCATTAGTCTTAAATACAAATCCATACTTTATGTAGGAAATATACCTTGTACAAGCATAGGTAGCCTCTCTGCACTTTGTTTACACATGCTCTAATAGGGATAATGGTATCATTTCAAGTAATTCACATGATTTTATGATTATCCAATCAAAAGTGACTGTGTGAAATCACTTTAAATACAAACAGCAAAGTGATATGTAATAATATTTAAATACAACCCTATTAAGTTCACTGTGAAAAAGGACATTCTAGTTACTAAATCTTTTCAGCAGTGGAATGGGTTCCTTTAGGAATTCATCAACTCCTGGTCACTGCAGGTTGTCAAGCGAGGTTGGTGACTCCTCCTAAAAATGTGATAGAAGTCAGTTTTTGTTTCTATGAGATATCTAACTGGGTGACAATTAAGGTGACCTCCAATATTAACATTTTGTTTCTGTGTTTTCCATCCTTTCTAGTCTAACTTTACCAATCCCCTCATTGTCCATTTCAAAATTCTAAGCAACTTCTGATGCTACTCTGGTTGGACCCTGAGAAGTTTCAGGCGTACTTCTCTCAGCTGGTTTCATAACCACCACATTTGTAGCAGCTATTTTAGGACTTCCAAGCAATCAGTTTGTTATGTTATGGGCCTCTCTGGAGCTGAAGTTCCTCACTTTTTCTAACACATCAGAGGTAAGTGACATCCCTAGTAGTAAGAGTGGCTCTTTATGCAGCCACACTCACCAAGGTGAGAGGAGGAGCAATTCGTTTTTGAGAGGGCATATCAGAATGAGAAGGGAACTTAGAAGAACCTTCAGTAGATTCTACAATATCAATTCCTCCCTGCAGTAGGAGTCTCTCACAGTAACTTAATGAATATGAGAGCTAAAGATATGAAGTTCAGGCTGTTTCAGCTACTTTAGAAAAACTTTGAAATCCAAGATTTATTCTAGTTTAAGGGATTGTCATCTATAGCTTGTCACTAACCCTCATGATCATAGGCCAGCTCCTTCATCTCTGAACATCACATCTGTATTTCAGGCAAGAAAACCAGAGAAAAGCAAAGGGCCCAACAGAAAAAGCCATTGGAGATTATTCCCTTTTCAAGAGCTTTCCAAGAAGTCCCAGGGAGTGACTTACAGTTACATCTCATTGAAAAAGGTGAAAGAGTGAATATTTTAACTGAATACATTGTTGCCCCAAATAAATCAGAATTCTGTGTATAAGAAAATGAGAATGGATAATAAAAAGGCAATTAGCAATGCCTGTCACAGTTTTCAAATTCAGCTCAATTCAAAAGACGTTTACCAAGAAACACTATACAGGCACATGCTAGCCCTGGGAATATATAAATGAAGGTGAACATAATTCCCATGTCAGAATGAAGAATAACTGCACCATATCAGAGAAGAACTTGCACATAATTGAGAGGCCACTTGATTATCTTTGTCTATAATTAGAAAATAGAATGTGGGATTCCTTGGTGGCTCAGTGGTAAAGAATCCATCTACCAATGCAGGAGTCATTGCAGGAGACCAATGCAGGGTTCGAGCCAGGATCTGGGAAGATCCCACATGTTCCAGGGCAACTAAGCCCAGATGCCACAGCTACTAAACCCGTGCTCTAGAGCTTGGGAGCCATAACTACTGAAGCCCGTGTGCCCTAGAGTCCTTTCTCTGCAACAAGATAAGCCACTGCAATGAGATGCCTGCGCACCACAATTAGAGAAAAGCCCACACAGCAATGAAGATCCAGCATAGCCAAGAACAAATAAAGAAATAGAAAGAAAATACAATATGTTTTAGCAACCTGATATAAGTTTGACACTTTCTGGAAAACAAACTACAGGAAGGATCATTGGTTAAATTCTACTTCATCACGGATTTATTGTGGCTTCTGGAATTTTGAGGAACCTGTTACTTATCATTAAGAAATATATATTTAATGAATACACATACCTGATAAGAGTGACTTAGTGAATTTTTAATCTGGCACTAATTATTGGACAAAATAATAATAGGAAGAAGACTGCCAATGTAAATATTATTTCTCCTTTCCCTTTCATAAGTATATTTCACAGAATTTAGGCTTTAATCATTTGTGCTTTGACTATCCCATGTATTTAAGTTCAACATTTCACATGGACAAAGGTGTCTTTGTGTATTTCACTTCTACTGTTTGGGATAACTTTCCTCTACTCTCTGCCAATTCCCACCTCTGGCTATTTTTGAAGGCTAATTACTGGAACAACTTCTGCTGAGCCTTCAGAATCTGCTGCAGGTGTAAGAGAATCAGAAGCATGAGCAGACAGTATGGGAACACATTGTTCAGACTGACTTTTAGTTTCCTACTGAGGTATAATTGACATATAACACTACATTAATTTCAAGTGTACAACATAAAGATTCAATATTTGTATATATTGTGAAACTATCATCACAATAAATCTAGTTAATATCCATCACCATGTATAATTACAAATTTTTTTTTCTTGTGATGAGAACTTGTAAGATCTACTCTTAACAACTTTCAAATACACAATGCAGTATTATTAGCTACAGTGACTATGTTGCCTGCAATGCCGGAGACCCAGGTTCGATCCTTGGGTCAGGAAGATTCCCTGGAGAAGGGAATGGCAACCCACTCCAGTATTCTTCCCTGGAGAATTCCACGGGCAGAGGAGCCTAGGGGGCTATACCCCATGGGGTTGCAAAGAGTCAGATACCACTGAGAGACTAATTTAAGTTTCACTATGCTGGACATTGCATCCCCATGACTTATTTTATTTTATGTTTTAGTGAGGTATAGTTGAATTATAATGTTTCAGGTGTGCATCAAAGTGATTCAGTTATATACACACATACATATATATATGTGTGTGTGTGTGTATATATAATTCTTTTCAGATTCTTTTCCATCGTGTGCTATACATTAGGTTTTTGTTCTTTATCAATTTTATGTATAGTAATGTATACATGTATTCATTCCAAATTCTTAATTTATCCCTCCCTCCTTCCCCCTTTGGTAACCATAAGTTTGTTTTCTATGTCTATGAGTCTATTTCTACTTTGCAAATAAGTTCATCTGTATTTTTTTGTATATTCCATATGTTAAGTGATACATGACATATGTCTTTCTCTGACTTACTTCCTTAGTATAATAATCTCTCAGTCTATCCATGTTGCAGCAAATGGCATTATTCTTTTTATGGCTGAGTGGTACTCCATCTGTACATTCCATTTGTATATATATATCAATGTACATATTCCATTTGTGTATATGTACCACATCTTCTATATCTATTCATTTGTCAATGAACATTTAGGTTGCTTCCATGTCTTAGCTACTGTAGTGCTGCTATGAACAAGGGGGTGCACGGGTCTTTTCAAATTCGAGTTTTCACCTGTGACTTATTTTATCACAGAAAGCTTATACCTTTTGATTCCCCTTTATCCATTCTGCCCACCCTTCACCCACTCAGATTCACTCTTGGGGGTTAAGACTCTAACTTCAAAAGAGGAATTCTCTTTGTCTCTTGTTGGAGTTTAGAAGGAGAATTAGAGGCCCTAAGCATCAAAACACACTTCCTAACCATTCTTGGAGCTGCCTCCAGTCAGCTTTAAGTGGGATTTCCTCAGAAACTGGTACCATAAGACTGTCCCACCGACTTCCTGGCCCCAAATGATTCTAACTCAATTCTTCATTTGCAACATGAGCAACACTAAGGAATTGAGGAGATGAAAATATTCAAGTCCCCATCTGTTCCAAAATTGTTATGAAACATCTGTTTACATTGTAAGGGGAGACTTGGAGAGGGCATTTCATGAGCTTACAGTAGATAGGGACAAATAAAAACATGAGAAAGAAGAAAAAGCAAATGTGATGGGAGAAAATCACTCTAAACCAAAATATGTTAGATCTATAAATAAATTACATATTTAATTTGGGAATGGTCTTAGGATTTACTATGACCAGAGTTTTGTATAAAAACAATAAAAATATTTTTCTCCCATTTGACTAGCATATCTATGACTAGCTTAGATATTTTTCCCCTAAAGCACAAGAAATCACCCTTTAAAACATAATTGTTTGAATTTATGTGCTGAAATTCCCATATTCTTAAACAACACACAAGTTTTTTTTGAAACTTAGACCCATTTTAAGAATTGTAGCTCAGCATTGCACTAAACTGTTTAGGAAGACATTTTAACAGTTGTAGGATGCCTTGAAGAAAATGGGCTTTCCTGGTGATTCAGCAGTAAAGAATTCACTTGCAGTGTAGGAGCAAGGGTTCAATCCCTGGGTCAGGAAGATCCCCTGGAGAAGGAAATGACAACCCACTCCAGTATTCTTGCCTGGGAAATTCCTTGGATAGAGGAGCCTGGCAGGCTACAGTCCATGGGGTTTCAAAAGAATAGGACACGACTTAGCAACTAAACAACAAGAAACATGAAGAAAAAAAGAAGTAGTCAGGAGTAAGGACACCTGGGTTTTGCCTCTATAAATAAAAGTGTAATCTCGAGACTGAGACTTTACTGCCAGAGTCCAAGTTTTTTCATCTGCAAAATAGAAGGGGGCAGGGCGGGGATGAACCGGAGGGAGGATAAGGGGAGGAGGGAGGTGGGAGGGGAGGAGGGAGGGGAAACTCGTGTACACCAGGGGCGGATTCATGTCAATGTATGGCAAAACCAACCAATATAATATTGTAAAATAATTAGCCTCCAATAAAAATAAAAATTAAAAATTAAAAATAGAAGGGGGCAGGATAGATGGCTTGCAAAGTCCTTCCCTTTCATCATTATGATTTTTAGGCTAAAAATGAGTAGCTAAAGAAGCATAGACATGCTGGCCAAATATTTGCTTGCCCAGGTTTTATGAGTCTAAGTAAACCAACACAGCTCGCTTTGCAAGGCACATATTTCTTTGCAGGAACCTCATGGAAATCTTATCACATGGCATTTTAAAAAATGGGCGCTATTGCTTTTTTATGCCTTAAACAGACTTTCTGCTGTTGGCTGAGGCTCTGGGCTTTTGTATTTACTCTGCATGTCCCAATGTTTGTACTTGAACTCCTGGAAATAAACATATCTATTTCCTCTCCACAGCTAAGGTTGGTGACAAAACGAATAGACGAATAGTGAAAGTTAGTGGCCCAGTTCCCTGACTCTTTTCAACCCCATGGACTGTAGCCCATTAGGCTCCTCTGTCCATGAAATTCTCCAGGCGAGAATACTGGAGTGGGCTGCCATTCCCTTCTCCAGGGGATCTTCCCAACCCAGGGATCGAACCCAGTCTCTCGCATTACAGGCAGATTCTTTACCATCTGAACCACCGGGGAAGGAACAGATTGCCTGCTATGTGCCAAGCACTGTTCTAGATCCTCAAGAATACAGTGATGACAAAGCAAATAATATCCCTGATTGCTTTTGTGAAGTCCACCTTCTAGTAGAACTAAACAAAAAATATGAAGAGAAGTAAACTAGCAGAGGGAAAGTTAGAAAAGACAGAGAAACAAAGCAAACTCGAGGTGAAAGTTACAAAGAGTTTGAAAAAGAGGATGGTGAGTGTCTTTCAGAAATCCCTCCTCCCATTTTCTTTTATCTAATAAAAAAAGGTGTGAGTAGCCTGAGATATAGAATATGGTGTGAAATGAACATCTTAAGAAATCACATTCCTAAAAAAGTCACTGATTTTGCCCCAGCAGGTTTAGCTTCAGCAGTGCAAATTCTGCATGGTGTAATGTTGGAATGAACAAAGTTCAGGGTTTGCCAGGTATGGACAATGGAGAAAAAAAGGACACAGGAGGTGAGAGTGAATCTGGAATACACTATATGGTAGCAATAAGACAGAATCAAAGAACTATTAAATCTGAATTGTAGAACAGTAAGTGAACTGAAGAAAACATAAGGAGTTAGCGGTCAGAAAATGGGGATCTTGGGACTTCCCTGGAGGTGCGGTGGTTGAGATTTTGCCTTCTAATACAGGGGATGAGATTTCAATCTTTGGTCAGGGAACTGAGATCTGACATACCTCAGGGTCAAAAACATAAACATAATCATAAAACACAAGTAGTATTATAACAAATTCAATAAAGACTTTTAAAAAATGGTCTGCATCAAAAAAAAAAAAAGGGAATCTTGACACCAAAATTTCAATTAGGAATAGTTTGGGTGATGACAAGTTTTAGAGAATAACAATGAGAGGGAATGACTAAGGCTTGACAGAGACAATGATTGTTATGAGCAAAGAGGTCAAAGAATTCAGAGGTCAGGTCCATGAAGGTATTCAAACTATTAAGTTAAAAGTAGGAGTAATGGAGAGGAAGAGATTGAAGCAGGTGTCAAAATAATTAATGAATAAAGTAGGGTCACCAGAAGTTATCAAGACCTTAAAGAAGATGGACTCTGAGAAGTAGTGGAGAAGACCAATGCTTGAGAATTGACACTGAGAAGAAGAAAGATCCTTAATCTCAACTTAAGTTCAGTGGCATGTCTTGGTCACCGTCAGTCAGGACTCCAGTGGAAAGAGTGTTATCAAACCAAGCCAGTTTTATATTGTAATAAAAAGATAAAAGAAAGGCTTAGTGAAGGTAGAGATTATCAGAGATTTTGCAGCTAACTAATCTTAAATTCTAGAGATCACAGTGAAAGTCTTGGAAGACCAATAACTGGCACAGAATAAGGGAATCATAGGGAACTGAAATGCCAAGGTAGAAAGTCAAGAAATACCTGGAGTAACAGGCAAGTTTGGGCTTGGAGTACAAAATGAAACAGGGACAAGTCTAACAGACTTTGCCAAAAGAACTCACTGATCGTAGCAAACACCCTTTTCCAACAACACAAGAGAAGACTCTACACATGGACATCACCAGATGGTCAACACTGAAATCAGATTATTTATATTCTTTGCAGCTGAAGAAGGAAAAGCTCTATACAGTCAGCTAAAACAAGACCGGGAGCTGACTGTGGTTCAGATCATGAACTCCATACTGCCAAATTCAGACTTAAATTGAAGAACCACCAGGCCATTCAGGTATGACCTAAATCAAATCCTTTATGACTGTACAGTGGAAGTGACAAATAGATTCAACGGATTAAATCTGATAGACAGAGTGCCTGAAGAACAATGGATGGAGGTATATAACACTGTACAGGAGGCAGTGATCAAAACCATCCCCAAGAAAAGAAATGCAAAAGTCAAAATGGTTGTCTGAGGAGGCCTTACAAATAGCTGAGAAAATAAGAGAAGTGAAAGGCAAAGGAGAAAGAGAAAGGTATACCCATCTGAATGCTGAGATCCAAAAAATTATAAGGAAAGATAAGAAAGCCTTCCTAAGGGAATAATGCAAAGAAATAGAGGAAAACAATAGAATAGGAAAGACTAGAGATCTCTTCAAGAAAATTAGAGATACCAAGGGAACATTTCATGCAAGATGGGCACAATAAAGGACAGAAATGGTATGGACCTAACAGAAGCAGAAGATATTAAGAAGAGGTGGCAAGAATACACAGAAGAACTACACAAAAAAGATCTTAATGATACAGATATCCATGATGGGGTGATCACTGACCTAGAACCAGACATCTTGGAGTGTGAAGTCAAGTGGACCTTAGGAAGCATCACTATAAACAAGGCTAGTGGAGGTGATGGAATTCTAGCCTAAAAGATGAATTCTGTTAAAGTGCTGCACTCAGCATGCCAGCAAATTTGGAAAACTCAGCAGTGCCCACAGGACTGGAAAAGGTCAGGTTTCATTCCAGTTCCAAAGAAAGGCAATGCCAAAGAATACTCAAACTACCATACAATTGCACTTATCTCACATGCTAGCAAAGTAATGCTCAAAATTCTAAAAAGCTAGACTTTAACAATACATGAACTGTGAACTTCCAGATGTTCAAGCTGAATTTAGAAAAGGAAAAGGAACCAGAGATCAAATTGCCAACATCTGTTGGATCACAGATAAAGCAAGAAACTCCAGAAAAACGTCTACTTCTTCATTGACTATGCTAAAGCCTTTGTGTGGATAACAACAAACTGTGGAAAATTCTGAAAGAGATGGGAATACCAGACCACCTGACCTGCCTCTTGAGAAACCTGTATGCAGGTCAGGAAGCAACAGTTAGAATTGGACATGGAACAACAGACTGGTTCCAAATAGGAAAAGGAGTAGGTCAAGGCTGTGTATTGTCACTCTGCTTATCTAACTTATATGCAGAGTACATCATGAGAAATATTGGACTGGAGGAAGCACAAGCTGGAATCAAGATTGCAGGGAGAAATATCAATAACCTCAGCTATGCAGATGACACCACCCTTATGGCAGAAAGTGAAGAAGAACTAAATAGCCTCTTGATGAAAGTGAAAGAGGAGACTGAAAAAGCTGGCTTAAAACTCAATATTCAAAAAAAAAAAAAATCATGGCATCCGGTTCCATCAGTTCAGTTCAGTTCAGTTCAGTCACTCAGTCGTGTCCGACTCTCCGCGACCCCATGGATCACAGCACGCCAGGCCTCCCGGTCCATCACCAACTCCCGGAGTTCACTCAAACTCATGTCCATAGAGTCAGTGATGCCATCCAGCCATCTCATTCTCGGTCGTCCCCTTCTCCTCCCACCCCCAACCTTTCCCAGCATCAGAGTCTTTTCCAGTGAGTCAACTCGTTGCATGAGGTGGCCAAAGTATTGGAGTTTCAGCTTTAGCATCAGTCCTTCCAATGAACACCCAGGACTGATCTCCTTTAGAATGGACTGGTTGGATCTCCTTGCAGTCCAAGGGACACTCAAGAGTCTTCTCCAACACCACAGATCAAAAGCATCGATTCTTCGGCGATCAGCTTTCTTCACAGTCCAACTCTCACATCCATACATGACCACGGGAAAAACCATTGCCTTGACTAGACGGACCTTGGTTGGCAAAGTAATGTCTCTGCTTTTCAATATACTATCAAGGTTGGTCATAACTTTCCTTCCAAGGAGCAAGCGTCTTTTAATTTCATGGCTGCAATCAGCATCTGCAGTGATTTTGGAGCCCCAAAAAATAAAGTCTGACACTATTTCCACTGTTTTTCCATCTATTTCCCATGAAGTGATGGGACCAGATGCCATGATCTTTGTTTTCTGAATGTTAAGCTTCAAGCCAACGTTTTCACTCTCCTCTTTCATTTTCATCAAGAGGCTTTTTAGTTCCTCTTCACTTTCTGCCATCAGGGTAGTGTCATCTGCATATCTGAGATTATTGACATTTCTCCCAGCAATCTTGATTCCAGCTTGTGCTTCTTCCAGCCCAGCGTTCCTCATGATGTACTCTGCATATCAGTTAAATAAGCAAGGTGACAATATACAGCCTTGACATACTCCTTTTCCTATTTGGAACCAGTCTGTTGTTCCATGTACAGTTCTGACTGTTGCTTCCTGACCTGCATACAGGTTTCTCAAGAGGCAGGTCAGGTGGTCTGGTATTCCCATCTCTTTCAGAATTTTCCACAGTTTATTGTGATCCACACATTCAAAGGCTTTGGCATAGTCAATGAAGCAGAAATAGATATTTTTCTGAAACTCTCTTGCTTTCTCCATGATCCAGCGGATGTTGGCAATTTGATCTCTGGTGCCTCTGCCTTTTCTAAAACCTGCTTGAACATCTGGGAGTTCACGGTTCACATATTGCTGAAGCCTAGCTTGGAGAATTTTGAGCGTTACTTTACTAGCATGTGAGATGAGTGCAATTGTGCGGTAGTTTGAGCATTCTTTGGCATTGCCTTTCTTTGGGATTGGAATGAAAGCTGACCTTTTCCAGTCCTGTGACCACTGTTGAGTTTTCCAAATTTGCTGACATTTGAGTGCAGCACTTTCACAGCATCATCTTTCAGGATGAGATATTATTTTGCCAACCAAGGTCCGTCTAGTCAAGGCTATGGTTTTTCCAGTGGTCATGTTTGGATGTAAGAGTTGGACTGTGAAGAAAGCTGATCGCTGAAGAATTGATGCTTTTGAACTGTGGTGTTGTTGAAGACTCTTGAGAGTCCCTTGGACTGCAAGGAGATCCAACCAGTCCATCCTAAAGGAGATCAGTCTTGGGTGTTCATTAGAAGGACTGATGCTAAAGCTGAAACTCCAATACTTTGGCCACTTCATGCGAAGAGTTGACTCACTGGAAAAGACTGATGCTGGGAGGGATTGGGGGCAGGAGGAGAAGGGGACGACAGAGAATGAGTTGGCTGGATGGCATCACCGACTCGATGGACATGAGTTTGTGTGAACTCCGGGAGGTGGTGATGGACAGGGAGGCCTGGCGTGCTGTGATTCATGGGATCACAAAGAGTCAGACGTGACTGAGTGACTGAACTGAATTGAACTGGAATTCCATCACCTCTACTTAGAGGTGGTGCTTTCTAAGGTACTTTCTACCTTAGAAAGGCCCACTTGACATCACATTCCAGGATGTCTGGCTCTAGGTGAGTGATCACATCATCGTGATTATCTGGGTCATGAAGCTCTTTTTTGTACAGTTCTCCAGTGTATTCTTCTTGCTACCTCTTCTTAATCTCTTCTGCTTCTGTTAGGTCCATACCATTTCTGTCCTTTATCGAGCCCATCTTTTCATGAAATGTTCCCTTGGTATCTCTCATTTTCATGAAGAGACCTCTAGTCTTTCCCATTTTATTGTTTCCTCTATTTCATTGCACTGATCGCTGAGGAAGGCTTTCTCATCTCTCCTTGCTATTCTTTGGAACTCCGCATTCAGATGCTTATATCTTTCTTTTTCTCCTTTGCTTTTCACTTCTCTTCTTTTCACAGCTATTTGTAAGGCCTCCTCAGACAGCCATTTTGCTTTTTTGCATTTCTTTTCCATGGGGATGGTCTTGATCCCTGTCTCCTGTACAATGCCACGAACCTCTGGCATAGTTCACCAGGCACTCTGTCTATCAGATCTAGTCTCTTAAATCTATTTCTCACTTCCACTGTATAATCATAAGGGATTTGATTTAGGTCATATCTGAATGGTCTAGTGGCTTTCCCTACTTTCTTCAGTTTAAGTCTGAATTTGTCAGTAAGGTGTTCATGATCTGAGCCACAGTCAGCTTCCGGTCTTGTTTTTGTTGACTGTATAGAGCTTCTCCATCTTTGGCTGCAAAGAATATAATCAATCTGATTTTGGTGTTGACCATCTGGTGATGTCCATGTGTAGAGTCTTCTCTTGTGTTGTTGAAAGAGGGTGTTTGCTATGACCAGTGCGTTCTCTTGGCAAAACCGTATTAATCTTTGCCCTGCTTCATTCCATACTCCAAGGCCAAATTTGCCCGTTACCCCAGGTGTTTCTTGACTTCCTCCTTTTGCATTCCAGTCTCCTATAATGAAAAGGACATCTTTTTTGGGTGTTAGTTCTAAAAGAAAAAAGTTCTAAAAGATCTTGTGGATCTTCATAGAACCATTCAATTTCAGCTTCTTCAGTGTTACTGGTTGGGGCATAGACTTGGATTACTGTGATATTGAATAGTTTGCCTTGTAAACGAACAGAGATCATTCTGTCTTTTTTGAGATGTGGTACATATATACAATTAAATACTACTCAGACCTTGGAATAAAAGAGTTCATAAAGTATAAAATAGTGTAAATAAGAAAAAACCTGTACCTAAACATCTCATAATAAAATATTTTTAAAATTAAGTAAGGAAAAAATCTAAAATATTATTGGGACAAACCACAGATCACCTATAAAGAAGTAAGTATAAAGGTAACATCATATTTTCTAACAGTAACTGGAATGCAAGAAAATAACAGATATTATTTTGAAAGGAAAGAACTTCACTTTTGTACTTTCATAATCAACTAAGTTATTATCGAAATGTGATTAAAAAATGCATTTCTTTTTGGGCATATTAGATCTCACAAGTTTACTATGCAAGAACGTTTTAAAAAAAAAAAAAAATCAAAAACCTTTTGGAGGCACTTGTTGCAGTTCAGTGGCTTAGACTCTGAACTCCCAAAACAGGGGACCGGGTTCAATTCCTGGTCAGGGAATAAGATCTTGACTATGGCGACAAAGATCCCATGTGTCCCAACTAAGACCTGGTATACCCAAATAAAGAAATAAAAATTTAAAAACTAGAAAAACAACAACAATAAAAGTAAACCTTTTGGAGAAAGTGATTTAGCAAAATCAGCAAAAAGTTCAGAAGGAAGCTATAAATTACATAGTGTTTCAGTTACCCAGTACTGTATACCAAATCACCCCAAAACTTAGTGGTTTAAAACAGTAGCCTTTCTTTTGCTCACTAATCTGAAAATTAGGCAGGCAGACTCTCTCTGCCTGCTTCCCATTACTGCTTATCAGTATGGCTCAAAGGCTGGTATTGAGTATGATCTAAAGATTCACTCTCTCATGTGACTGGTACCTGGGCTGAGGAAACTCAAACCCCTGACAACTAGAGCAGCTGGAACTCCTTCAGTATCTCAAATATAGACTCTCCATGTAATCTTTCGAGCACATGGGCTTCAACGTAGTCATGTTCAAGGTAGCATATCGACTCAGGACTCCCAAGGCATGCAGCTCAAGCAAATAAGCCAAATGGAAGTTGTACTGCTTTCTAACCTAGACTATTCAATTTTTCTGTCAAGAACTGTGATGAGTATGAAAGTTTACATTGCTTACAAGCTAACAGGTTAGCCTGCCACATTTTCATGAATGCTGGCAGAAGGCACAAGACTCCTGGGTCAAAGACAAAGGATAGTTCATTAATTGCAGTAAAAGCAGTAGATGGAGAATAAGCATTCTCTCCCACTAATGCCTTGAGCCCCAGTTTCACAGGGTGTTGCATAGAGGGTCAAGCTCCTCACATACTGGGTTGTGTTTATAGAACAGGAGCATTGAACTTAGGAAACCCAAATATATTTTCCTGGACAATAAACATTTTTATACTTCACTCTGGAGAGAGATACTCTCTATTTTAAGACTTTAAACAAATCTGTTCTTTGTCCCAGAGGGAGATATTATCTTCTAGGTCAGTTTATTACCTAAATATCCTTCAAAGTTAGTACAGAACAAATATGATCAGTGCCTCTGCTTGGAAGACATGAGGAAATGCAACAGACCCATACAGAATGATCTCTCAAGAGTCTCATTTCTACTACATTCTATTTGTTAGAAGGATAAACATTTACTGAGAGATTGAAGCACAAGGACTTTTGCTTTCAACAAAGATGGAGTAACAAGGGCCAGCTTTACTCTCTAGTCTGAAGCCCAAAACTGGACAAAATGAACAGTGGATTTCAAGACATTGGAATTAGAAAATGAGTGATGGTAACCCCCGAGAAATGGAAAACGAACAAGCAAACTCTGTGATTCCTCCCACTACTGACTTGGTAGAGTTTTTGGATCTTGACTGGGGGAGAGTGATCACAAACAGAGCTCAGAAAATTCCCTGAGGCCAAGCTGAGAGTCTGGGGAGATCAAGGTGGTTAGAGTTCTCAGGGCAGAGTGCAGGGGAGGAGAGAGCTATACCCAGAGATAGAAGCTTACTAAAAATTATTGTTGCTCTTTAAAAAAAAAAAAAATGGCTGCCCTGGGTCTTTGTTGTGTCATGTGGGCTTTGCTAGTTGTGGCACATGGGCTTCGTTGCCCCACAGCATGTAGGATCTTGGTTCCTTGGCTAGGATTGAACCCAAGTCCCTTGCATTGGAAGGCAAATTCTTAACCACTGGACCACCAGGGAAGCTCCTTTAAAAACAATTTTTTAAGTTATTGCTATCTTTAAAAAAGAACCCAAACAAACAAGTCCAATGCTCAAGATCATTTCTATCAACCCAGAACTAAAACTGCAAAAAATAATAACAGGCAAAAGTTAGAGACAGTGGACAAAAAATAATTTTTTAAAGGAGATTAAAATGGGTTAAGATGCTTGTCTGCTTGTATAGAAGGGAAATACGAAGGGTAATAAGTTGATAGAAGAAAGTTTGTATAAGAAAACCATCCCAAAAGAAAAATAGAATAAATTTTTAAATAACCAGAATATAATTTAATACACCCAAACAGAGGCTGGAAAGGATTATTTTAAGAAAAACAATGTGTTTAGAATATATTAAATGAGCTAGCAGAAATGTTTTAATATGAGTAGTTAAAATAAAATATATGGATAAACTTAATGATCAAAAGAGGAGAGTCTTAACTTGTGTTCTCAAAACTAAGACCAGGAGTAAGTAGTTGACAAGAATCCACCAGCTACAAGAAAAACAGAAAGAAAGTTAAAGCTAGAGGGAGAAAAGACAGACATGAACCAAAAGAAAGCCAGGATAGTAATGTGAATAATAAAAATAAACTTGAAAATAAAAGCATCCTAAGTGTTGAAGAGGGGTGTTCTCTAGTCCTGAGAAAATGAATAATAGTTCAAGAAGCTGCCACTGGTAATTGGAAACACTAACTCATGTCTCAGAAAATGATATGTGAAGCAGAAATCTTCTTGAGAATTAAAATTAATTAGTTATTGAAACACGTATGTTGTCATATGTGAAACGAATCAATAGTTCAGGGTCAATGCATGTTATAGGATGCTCGGGGCTGGCATGTGGGGATGACCCAGAGGGAGGATAAAGGGAGGAGGGAGGTGGGAGGGGGGTTCAGGAGGGGGAACTTATGTAAACCCGGGGCGAATTCATGTCAATGTATGGCAAAACCAACCAATATAATATTGTAAAATAATTTGCCTCCAATAAAAAAATAATAATAATAATAATAAAATAAATCAATAAATCTCAAAAAAAAAGAAAAAAAAAAGAACTGCAAGAAAATAAAAATTTCCTTGTTTTAAGCAAAAAAATAAAATAAAATAAAAAATAAAAAATCATGGGATTTGATATCATTTCAAATTGCCCTCATCTCTATTAAGTTCCAGTTTCCACCTCTGTTTACTAGCTTTGCTCCTTTCAACAAGTCGTTTATCTTTTTTTGGTCAGTATCCTCCTCTCAACAACAGGGTACACAATATCTAGCTAACCAACTGTGTGACTTTAAGTTTGTCTCTCTGATTCTCAACTTCCAATTTCTAAAGTAGATATTTAAAAATACCTGCTATGCCAAACCAGATTGTTAAGAGAAAATGAATGTAAAGGGTTTGGTGAAATGTGATGTCCTATAGATATTACTGTTGTTTTTACCATTATAGCAGCAATTTTCTCACTGTTCAAAAATTAGAACATGGCTTCCCAGGTGGCGCAGTGGTAAAGAATCTGCCTGCCAATACAGGAAACCAAAGAGATTTGGGTTTGATCCCTGGGTAGGAAAGATCCCCTGGAGAAGGAAATGGCAACTCACTTTAGTATTCTTGCCTGGAAAATTGCGTGGACAGAAGAGGAAGCTGGTGGGCCGCGGTCCTTGGTGTCAAAAAGAGTCAAACACAACTGAGCACACACAAACACATCATTACAGCAGCAATTTGCTCACTGTTCAGCTGTTCAACTGTATCAGCTCAATGAAGCAACTGTACTGTTTCAAAAATTAGAACATGGCTTCCTATGTGGTGCAGAGGTAAAGAATCCACCTACCAATACAGGAGACCCAAGAGAACCAGGTTTGATCCCTGGGTAGGGAAGAAAATGGCAACTCACTCTAGTATTCTTGCCTGGAAAATTCCATGGAGAGAGGAGAAGCCTGGTGGGCTACAGCCCATGGGATCACAAAGAATCGAACACAGCTGAGCATGCACACACACACACTTCATTATAACAATTCACTCACTGTTCAACTGTACTGTTTGAAAAATTAGAACATGTCAATATAATAATATTATCATGTATGTACACAGAATGCATATATTTTCACACTACCTTTCACCACCCAATTAGGTATTGCTATTCCCACTGTAAGCCAATGACACTAATTCAGAAAGGTCACAGAACTGGACAAGGATCGTTCAGCCAGAAACCTACAGAGCGTGTATTGAACTCATATCCTTTGGACACCACTATTAAAATGTGACACTCTACTTGCCAAGTAAAATATACATAACAAGAGTTCTAATCAAACAGTGAAGAGACACTCTGGAATGAGTTAAACCTAGGAAAGGAAATGGCCCCTTAGTCCTTAAGGAGGTGTAGAGGCGTAAGGAAGTAATTAGAGAAGTAGTCAGCTTTCATTGCACCTCAGAGCAAGAGAGAAACCCGTGTCATAAATGCAGTGAGGCATCTACTTCTCTGGGTCTTCAGCCAATGGAAGCCAAGAATGGCACAGAAAGCCCTCATATTGTCAACTATTCCACAAGATGCTCTATTTCAGGGGAAATGGATAGGGATCATTTCTTCTACACATGGCATTTTCTCAGAAACCACAAAATGAAACCAGATGCTGAAACAAAAGAATGACCTTTCTTAGCAGCAGCTGATTGCCCTGGGTTCTTTTCTTCTCTCAGTAGTCAGCAACACCCAGAAACTCACTGCCTTTCTAGGCAGCGAAGAGCAATCCAAGAATGAGCAATGGAGACAAGAGGGGAGGAAAAGTCTCATTGGTGGAGTTGTTTGGGAGACACCCAAGTTGTCTGTCAAGTACTTTCTCAGTGTTAGTGAAAGGTGAGTCTGGGTTAAAATTGTGAGGAAGCCACTGTATGTCCTCTCCCCTCCCCCAGTCCATATTTCAGAATCTTCTTGCTGGGAAAGCCCCATTTCCCTTTCCCCACACTAGCCAGCTTTCTCCTACTTCCTCATTGTTCTGACTACAAATCTGTTTTTAAGCATTTACACCTAGGGGTAAGAACAAAAAGCATTTGCTCTGGGCACAATTGCTCTTCAAGCTTCATCTCCAGTCGTTGACTGAGGGAGTCAGTCACCTCATTGAGGCAATTTTGAGGAGAAAGAGAAGAAGCTGTGGATGGAAGAAACTGAGGGTCCCTCCATGCCTGAGAAATCTCAGAGCTGAGGTGCAGGCTTACTCCTAAGACGGCAGGGCAAAGCAGTGGGCAATTCCCTTTTCACTTGCCAGCTACAAGTTCCATATTGCACTATTTACTAACCAAGTATTTTGAGGAAGGAAATTTTGTGGCTACCTTGTCAGTGAGGGAGAAAAAAATTCCACCAGGGGTAAGTGAGCTGTTTTATGAACCACGAAGAAGAAATTAAAATCCTTTCTCATCACTTCTTGGCATTTTGGCTAGAATCAAGTGTAGTTTCTGTTCTTATCAGTTTAATATCTTTTCCCACTGAAAAATGTGGCTCTGCTATGTTGGGGCCGGAGTAATTAAACCAGTGTTAGGAGGAAAGAAAGTGAAGTCACTCAGTCGTGTCCAACTCTTTGCGACCCCATGGAGACCAGGTTCCTCCGTCCATGGAATTTTCTAGGCAAGAGTACTGGAGTGGGTTGCCATTTCCTTCTCCAGGGAATCTTCCTGACCCAGGGATTGAACCCAGGGCTCCTGCATTCTAGACAGATACTTTACTGTCTAAGCCACCAGGGAAAACAAACACAAATTATGAGATTTTCAAATCAAATAATGTAGCTTCCCAGGTGGCTCAGTGGTAAAGAACCTGCCTGCAATGCAGGAGACTCAGGTTTGATCCCTGTATGGGGAAGATCCCCTGGAGGAGAAGATGGCAATCCACTCCAGTTTTCTTCCCTGGAGAATCCCATGGACAGAGGAGCCTAGCGGGCTACAGTACACGGGGTTGAAAAAGGGTTGGAATGACTTAGTGACTAAAAAACAATTCAATAACACACTTCAGCCTTTGATTTTCCAGCATAAAGTAAGGCTTGAGAATAAATGTGGTCTTAGGTTTTTTACCTTTAACCATAAAAGTTACCTGCATTATGAACTTCTCAGGGGAAACTAGTTAACCAGAGCCTAACCTGCTTGGGTATTATCAGAATTGAACTGATCTGAGGGAAGAACATGATCTAATTACAGTCACCTCTAGCCTTCCATGTGAATATAGGAAAATACTCAGCCCCGGCCTGTTCTAGTCACTCTGTCTGGCCTAAGGCAGGGAGGGAAAAATGAGAAACACTTCTGAAGTTCCCACTCTAGAGGCACAGGCTCATTAAAAGACAGACCTAATCAGAGACTTTAGAACACTTCCCTTTCCCCCACACCTCACCACCATACGTGAAAGGTGCTTTGACACCATTTCCTCTCACCCCGTACCTGTCTAGCTAGCAAGATACAGCAAGGATGTGGAGCCACAGGAGCTCTCATACATTACTGGGGGGAATGCAAAATAGCACAGTCACTTTGGAAGACAGTTTCGGAGTTTCTTACAAAATTAAATATACTCTTACCATACGACCCAGCAATCACTCTCCTAGGTATTTTCCTAAATGAGTTGAAAATTTTGTTCACTGTTGTTCAGTCACTAAGTCATGTCTGACTCTTTGTGACTCCATGGACTGCAGCATGCCAGGCTCCCCTGTCCTTCGATATCTCCCGGAGCTTGCTCCAGTTCTTGTCCATTGAGTCAGTGATGCTATCCATCTCATCATTTGCTGCCTTCTTGTCTCTTTACTTTCAGTCTTTCCCTTCATCAGGGTCTTTTCCAATGAGTCGGCTCTCTGCATCAGATGGCCAAAGTATTGGAACTTCAGCTTCAGCACCAGTCCTTCCAATGAATATCCAGGGATGATTTCCTTTAGGATTGACTGGTTTGATCTCCTTGCAGTTCAAGGGACTCTCAAGAGTCTTCTCCAGCACCACAATTTGAAAGCATCAATTCTTTGGTGCTCAGCCTTCTTTATGGTCCAACTCTCACATCTTTACATGACTGCTGGAAAAACCATAGCTTTGACTATAAGGACCTTTGTTGGCAAAGTGATGTTGAAAACTTTTGTCCACACAAAATCCCGCCAAGGGATAGTCATAGCGAAACAGAGCAAGACGCTATGGTCCTTTCCCACTATGTCCTCTGCCTGACTTTGTGGGAAAACCTTAACCAAAGGATAAGTTTAATCAAAGAAATGAGAAAATGCAAAAACAAAGGCAAACAGACCAATAAGACTAAGTAACAATAGTTTAGCCATTGAAAATGAAGGACAGTGAAAGCGTTAGTCACTCAGTCACATCGAACTCTTTGCAACCCCATGGACTGTAGCCCATATATTCCTCTGTTCATAGAATTCTCCAGGCAGGAATACTGGAGTGGTAGCCATTCCCTTTTCCAGAGGATCTTCCTGACCTTGTGATTGAACCAGGGTCTCCTGCATTGCAGGCATGTTCTTTACTGTTTGAGCCACTAGGGAAGCTGTTTATTCATTAAGCATAGTCAAGAATCTTTAGTTCCTTCTCAAGGACTATAGATAATATTCTAAGCCATGTCCTGTGAATTTTCTTATAGATACTGAAACTCTTACCAGGTAGAAGTTAACTACATGATGACCAGACCATAGCCATTAAATAAACTGCCACAATTCCCAGAACTGGCCTCAAAAAAATAGGAACTTCTAGTGTGCTCACCAAAGATATTTTTTAAGTAATTATTTTGGCTACAAAGTTCAAACCAACCACTTTCAGGTTAGTAGGTCTTTGGGTCACATTTGGAAAGGCAGAGATTTCCTGTCAAAATGTGGACAGAAAGAATAATCTTCCTATATCTTTAATTGCAAAGTAAGTGCCCTGTAAGGCATTTCATTTATTTATTTTCAACAAAAAGATGATTGATTGCACCCAGATGAAGAAGGGGATTCAGGAAGAGGAAAAGATAAATGGGCATTCCTCTGCCCAAAGGAAACATTCAAATTCTTATGTTTAGGCCAAAGGACAGGTCTGTTCTCCACATGCGGGCAGTCTTGGGGTCCAGTGGGGAGCAATTACTAAACATGTGTGCACACAGCATAAACCATAGAGCCCCAGTGCCCCTCATTGTAACCAGGATGTATATAACGTCCCTTAAAACAACAGCATCACAGTAACTATTCTCACACTGCCATGGGATCTGATTACATGCTGGAAAAATCTAAGCTTTAATGATTCAACCCCTGCCTGGATATGGAAAGGGAGAAAAGACAGGAAAGAACTGATAATGGGGGGGGGGAGCGGGGCGTGAGGAGATTTGTCAGAAAAGATTTCACAGAAAGGATATCTCTTGGACTAAGACTTACAAGATGAGTGTATAGTCTCCTGGAATTCTGGAAGAAGGGACAATCTAAGTAAAGATTCGGAGATGAGAAACCAGGCATAGCACAGTCATGTCTTCTGCATCTCCTCATCTTTTGGTATGAAGTCATGATTTGGGATGGTAGCAGCATAGCCTGCACTATTTATTTAAATTTATTTATTTTTAATTGGATGATAATTGTTTTACAGTATTGTGTTGGTTTCTGTAATCTATCAACATGAATCAGTCATAGGTATATGTATGTCCCTTCCCTCTTGAACCTCCCTCCTACCTCCCAACCCATCCCATCCCTCCAGGTTACCATAGAGCACCTGATTTGAGCTCCTCACATCATGCAAGAAATTTGCACTGATAGCCTGAACTGTTTAAATGGTTTTTCTCTCCTACTCTCTTCCCAGTGCGTGGCATATCAGATCCATTCAAAGGAGTTTGACCATAGGCAATTTGCAACCTCAGAGTTTTAAGGCAAAGATAGCATGATGGCAGGGAGGAGAATGAATGGTAGATCCATTTGGAATTAAATGTAATAGCTCAGAAAGAGAAAGAAAAACTGCTGGCTTGAACTCAGGGCCAGACTAAGATATGTGGGGAACATGAGTTGTCTATCTATCCCCATAACTGGTATTTTCTCATATTTGCTCCACATTTGTATAGAGGGGCTGGGTGCTAATCCCGACTCAGCAAACACCCAGCCCTGCATTACCCACAACCCACCTGTTTCCTAAGGCAGCTTAGAGACCACCTGCTGCTACTGAAGCAGATTCCATGAAGGTTCAGCCCTCACTCCAGCTAGTGCAGGGTCGTCCTTAAAAAATTATCAGTATCAACAAAATTTCCAATAAACTTTAAGCACCTCTTACAGAGTAGCATTCCAGCTTTCAGCTGGCTTGACATACTCCTTGGTCTGTCTCTGTTTAATTAAATCATAGCAGATACTATGGTACTTAGGTAGGAAAAAATTGATACAGACGCTACTAAGCATGAGTTTGGGATTGACATGTATACACTGCTATATTTAAACTATAATGCCCTTCCATGAAAAAAATAAAGTAATATGTGACCTGGCAGCTGAAAAGCAAGACTTAAGGCAGAGGGTAAAAATCAGCAGTGGACAACAGGAAAGAAGAGCTGGAAAGGTAGGGAAAGAAATTTGAACTACGTAAAAACTGTGTTAGGGTTGCATGTTGTTGAGTCACTAAGTTGTGTCTGACTCTTTTGCAACCCATGGACAGTAGCCTGCCAGGATCCTCTGTGCACGGGATTTCCCAGGCAAGAATACTGGAGTGGGTAGCCATTTCCTTCTCCAGTAAATCTTCCTGACCCATGTCTCCTGCATTGGCAGGTGGGTTCTTTACCGCTGAGCCACCAAGAAAGCCATTTGAGTTGAATAAGAGCCCTCAAATCACAGAGGCTTGACACAGAGGCTTAACAAAATCCAGTGTGAGTCTCATCAGGAAGGCTCTCCGGGGAGGCTATCCTCAAGGTGGTGACTCAGGCTATTTCTCCCTGGGGCTCTGCCTTCTCATGGTTTTAAAGTTGCCCTGGTGTTAGCCTGCCAGCAGGTGTTTAGAGGATCAGTTCAGAAGTGACGTATCACCTCCTCCCACAATGTTGACAGTAACTAGTCGTCAGGCCCACTTTCACATAAACGGGACCAGGAAATATAATCTCTGTCTGGACCATGCTGTCCAGCAACTCTCCACTATAGAAGAGGGACCTTAAATGATCATCTCCCAGCCAGCTCTGCCACAGACACCAAGCGGAGACAAAATTCAAACAGTAATTGATAAAAATATTCTTTCTTCATCCCCAAAAATGAATGGATAAGTAAATGTGGTATATACATAATATGGATTATTATCCAGCCTTAAAAAGAAAGGAAATTTTAACGTATACGAAACATGAATGAACATTTAAAATATTGTGCTAACTAAAATATACTAGTCGTGCCGTGCTAAGTTGCTCAATAATGTTCAACTCTTTGTGACCCTCTGGACTGTAGCCCACCAGGCTCCTCTGTCCATGGGATTCTCCAGGCATGAATACTGGAGTGGGTTGCCATGCCCTCCTCCAGGGGATCTTTCTGACCCAGGGATCAAACCTGAGTCTCTTACTTCTCATGAACTGGCATATGGATTCTCTACCACTAGCGCCAGCCTGGAATGTACATGTATGGCTGAATTTCTTCGCTGTTCACCTGAAACTATCACATTGTTTGCTAACCAGCTATACTTCAATACAAAATAGAAAGTTAAAAAAATCTAATAGATGTGTATTACCTTTAAAATCTGTTAGTCTAAAAGGTAGACAGTTCTCAGGTTCTGAGACTGTTGGTTTTGTTAACTTTGGGAAAAAATTCTTCCAGGATATATGCAGTGGTGGATCTCTGAGATACACCTTCCCCCGCCGAGATTTGTTTTTTTCTTTATTCAACAACATTTGACACCCTCTAACTTGAATAGGCTTGTATTTTCCCTGGTGACTCAGATGGTAAAGCATCTGCCTACAATGTGGAAGATCCAGCTTCAATCCCTGGGTCAGGAAGATCCCTTGGAGAAGGAAATGGAAACCCACTCCAGTACTCTTGCCTGGAAAATCCCGTGGACGGAGGAGCCTGGTAGGCTATAGTCCATGGGGTCGCAAACAGTTGGACACAACTGAGAGACTTCACTTTCTTTTTTTTTTAACTTGAATAGGCTTAATTGTATGCTGTAATTTAACATTTCTCAGAGGACCAGAAGATAAATCTCTTGCCAAGGAACACGCCACATAAACAACTTCCTCTGGGATTTTAACCTTTTTAACAAATAGCTCTGTCACAAAGGGTACAGAGGAAGTGACAGGACGTCCAAGTAAAATATACAACATTGGCAAGAAATGCATATGTGAAACTGCCCCCGAAGTCCTGACAAACAACATTTGTGCTCTGTTTTCCTCTTCGTCTCCATTTTTCTGACCCTCTGTTTCTGATTTTCTTGCTTGTCCTTCTTCAGTCATCTCTGCAGCATCCTTTAAGACAGTTATTGGGCAAAGGGGAACGTGAACTCTGTGCTGAACAAAGTGCCTGATAGAAAGGAAACACTTAACTTTTTTAAGGAGCTAAGATTGAAGATTGCAAAGCAGCCATTTCATTAAAAATGCAGTGTGTGTGTTAGTCACTCAATAGTGTCCAACTCTTTGTGACCCCATGGACTGTAGCCTGCCAAGCTCCTCTGTCCATGGGATTCTCCAGGCAAGAATTCTGAAATGGATTGCCATTTCCTTCTCCAACAAATGCAAAGTCTGACTAATTCTTCAATATAGTCTTGCCATTGGTGAGACTTTGATGGGGCCAAATTTGTAAATCCTTAAGGAGGAGCCAAAGTAGAGTGATTCAACTTCATTGCCTTTTGAAATTATACATTCAATAGCATGTTTTGTTTTATACACTTTCATAAACTTTAAGGTACATATAATTTAAATACAAAACTTCTTGCATTTCTTCTCAGATTTGGCCACACCTTTTTCTTTCGTCGTTTTTAAATTTTTTATTTATTTTTAATTGGAGAATAATTGCTTTACAACACTGTGTTGGTTTCTCCCATATATCAACATGAATCAGCCATAGATATACACATGTCCCCCTCTTCTTGAAATTCTCTCCCACCTCCCACACTATCCCACCCCTCTAGGTTGTCACAGAACTTTTAAAAAAACATTTTTATTGGAGTATAATTGATTTACAATTATGTGTATGTTTCACATATACAGCAAAATGGTTCAGCTATATATATATATATATATATATATATATATATATATTCACTCTTTTTAAAGTTCTTTTCCCAAATAGGCCATTACAGAGTATTGAGTAGGGTTCCCTGTGCTATCTGTGCTATACAGTAGGTCCTCATTAGTAAACTATTTTATATACAGTAGTTTGTATATGTGTCAGTTCCAATCTCCCAGTTTATTCCCCCCCCCCTGCAATCTGATAGCCATGTGTTTGTTTTCTCCATCTGTAATTCTATTACTGTTTTGTTGATAAGTTCATTTGTACTCTTTGTTTTAGATATGAGTAGTAGCTCATCTCCTCCAAGGCTTCTTAGGGTCTGGAAGGGTCAGAATGTTTTCTTCTAACCTTCCTTATATCATTTACAGAGTTCAGTACTTCACCAGGCATGCAGTAGTTGCTTACGATATGTATGTGTTGATTTGACTTTTTAAATCAAGGAATATATGCACTTTACAAGCACAATGATAACAAAAATATTTAAAAGACTTTCATAGAAAACAACAGCAGTGCAGTCTCTTGTACACATCCCCATCCATACCTGACTTAAGCAACAACTTTGAATTCTCATAGCCATTTCTGCTGGCAGTTTTTCCATCTTACTTTTCCATATGTCTATTATTGTTCAATTTATCTCCCCTGTTGACTTTTTGCATTGATAGAGGATTTAATGTCAATAAAACACCACTACTCACACATTCAGTTCTCTTCTCCCCTTGTCTCAATAAAGTCATATCACAACAGTAAATGAAATACTAGATATATTGCAAAGATGATGCAACTGTTATTACTGCTGAGACAGCATATGCAAGAATTAAATCTTTCTATATGAAAAACCTTCTGTTTCACTTTTTTTTATCATTTGCAGTTTTCTATGTGACTATTGATTCCATCATATTTGCTAAATGTTTGTCTATGTTCTTTCTCAAGAGCTCTTTTCTTTCCGTTAGAGTTCTCCACTCTGGATTTCTGCATCCTGCTGCCCAACATCATTCTGGGACTTCCTTCCCTTGGCTTCTGTGCCTTAGCTAGCTCTTTCTCAAGTCTTGTCATTCTCAATCCAGATTTTTCCTTCCTCAGTAAATCTTGCCATGACCGGATGCATGGAAGCTACATCTTTTAATATCTTGTTTGCATAAAAATTAATTACTTTTCACACTTGACTTCTGAATAAAAATGAGCCAATAAGTGGGAAATGGAATAGCATGTTCAAGGGCCCAGAGGCAAGAAAACATGGCACATTTGTGAAACTATAAAAGAGTCATAGGCTTGCACCAAGCAGATGAACAACAAGACACTAAATTGCAGCATCATTTTTATAAGAAGATAATTTCAAATGAGAATAGAAGAAATAACTTCAGCTGACTATTAATTCAATAACTTACAAAAGCCAAGAATCATCTGGAGGAGCACAGAAGAGTCTTATCTATATAGTTGGACAGATTAAGAGACAAAACCATTAATGATTTTACATTCTAAAACAAAATTCTAACAGCAGCAAGATGTTGTGGAAACAAGATGATTCAAGGAAACGTTTTTCTGCTGCCTTTTAATAATTTCCATCTGCTTTCGTATGAGATCATTAGGGCTATTTAGTCATTATAGTGGTTCCCAAACTTAACTGTGTATCAAAATTGCAAGGAGAGAATTAAAACAAACCAAGAGAAACCCACTTGGCTAGAGTTTAGAAATAAGGGGTGAGGAGAAAGAAACTGAGAGTATTGTGGATTAACAACTAATAGAAGTTCACCTGTCTTCCATGCTCTCAGAGTGTCCAGTTACCATCCTATTCAGGGAACAAAGCCTATGCCTTATACCTCACTTTATCTCAATGCCCAGAACTCTCTCTGGCCAATGGCACACACTCAATAAACTTATGTTGGATAAAAGAATCGGTGATACTCTTCACTTTCAACTATAATTGCTCATAATCTAACTGCCCCACAACCCCACCACCCTTAACTAGCCTGCAAGATACTTGAGCACTTCAGTGATATGCATTATATCAGCATACCTAAATAAAATATCAAAAGTATGAATACATGAAAAAATAAATATAATAAGAAGGAAGTTATTGAAATAAAGAAGTTATATAGTATATAAACCTGATAACAGTTTTAACTGATTATTTTTTCTGATATCAAAGGAACAAGTCAAGGCATGCTGTATTTTGTTGTTTCTTAAAGAATATGTAAGCAACACTAAAATTTCAAGATTGGAGATGAGGTTTGGAGGTGGGGAGAATAGAAAACAGCCAGAGACCTCTGAGAAATTCTTCTGAGCGTAAGTAATATTGAATTGGATATAAGAGTCTTATTAAAAGGAAATTTTGCAATATTCTTATTACACAGCTGTTAATTAGTAGCATATAGTTTCTGTTGGATTTTTTGATAAATAAACATTTACAATACAGGAGCTGTATCCGACTATTATTTGCAAGAGATAATAAAAAGCTGACTAATACCATCTTTAGTGCAGACACTGAAAACTTCCTCATCCAGGAAGATGATGCTTAACAGAGTAAGTTTAACCAATGACCTGCCAGTGTGTGAAAAAGAAGAGTCAAATAATTACAACAACAAGTTTCAAAACATTCAAATTTTCCTAAAAATTTAAAATTCAAGAATTGAGATTTTAAGTCACCTAAATCTAACAAATCTTGAAAAACCATGCTGCATAAATGTTCAGAAGTCCGCGAATGTGTAATTTTTGGTGGTAAGTTTTATACAAGAACAAACTTTGTGGTAAGAAATTTTCCTACTTTTCCTTTGGGAAGAAATAAAAATTCTGTCAGAATATTCTATGGTCATTTTCTTTCCTTTCAGCTTTTAAATTTCTTTCTGGTTATTAAAATAATATGCATCTACTTGTAAAATACACATAAATTAGTATCTTATTTTTTTTTCAAATTCCTTACACAACTGAAATATAGCATGTACATTTAGAATCTTGACTTTTCCATTTACTGTTTTTGTGAATGAAATTTGACTTATTTCTGATTGTTCTCATGTAATACATTTATAAAAGAATAAATGAAGTGTGAACCCTAAGGATTTTAACATATATAGCCAAACTTCTTTCCAGAAATTTTGTACCAATTTTTTACAGAAATTTTGTACCAAAATTCGATGGTAATGCCCATTCTATTTCACTCTATATTAGTACTGGATTCTTAAAAAATATTCTTTGCTAATCTGAAAGACAGAAATATAGTTTCCTTTTTGTTTAGTTTGTACTTACGTAAGTGCTGGTAAAGTTCTTTATATTTTCTGATTAGTTATATTTTTCTTACACGAATGGGAGGTTCATGTTCTTTGCCTGTTTATCTCTCAAGGTATTACTACATTTATTATAATTTTGTATGCCTTCTTAATATGTTGAGATTATAGAGCTATCTATCATGTTGCATAGAAATACTACACTTTCTTGATTCTAAATTGCCATTGAGGGAAAGACATACCATTACTTTAATAACAGCTTTACAGAAAAAAATGAAATACTATACTTATAAGATGTTGATTATAAGACATCTTGATTTCAGAGATGTTAAGGTACAGGTAATTTAAAAATATTAAATTGGGGAGAATATTAAAATACAAAGTTGGTTCCAAAAGGAGGATAATGACTTGTGTGTAGTTTAAGAGTTTATGTGTGCGTGCTAAGTTGCTTCAGTTATGTCTGACTCTTTGTGACCCTATGGACAATAGCCTGTCAGGCTCCTCTGTCCATGGGGATTCTCAATACAAGAACATTGGAATGGGCTGACATCTCCTTCTCCAGGGGATCTTTCCAACCCAGGGATCGAACTCCCATCTCTTATTTCTTCTGCATTGGCAGGAGAGTTCTTTACCACTAGCACTACCTGGGAAGCCCCTTAAGAGTTTATATTTGGGTATAAATATTATTCAAAATATAAGATAATGGTTGATATCTCAGCAATAATATTTAAGATGGTTATTGGGTATCTTGCTTGCTGTGAAAATAATAACTACCTTAACCAAAGGCTCTTTGGAGCTATTTGTCAGGGCAGCCACCGACTAAAGCCTGTTAGTGAAGGAGCTGTTCCTCCCAGTCTTGAGGAGCAAGCCAGTTCCTTGGGGTCCTCTGGTTGCCAAAGCGAAGCTCACTCCAGTCTGCATTCTTGTGCTCCATCTCTTGCCTGGAGTGATGGGAAAATGCAGTGTTTGCTCCCCCACTGGCCTGGGGATATTTTTTCCCTTTACCATGGATCTAGGCATGACAGGAGGGAGCAATAATGCATGTTTTTGTTTTGCTCACACCTGTGAACTTCTATTTTCTGAGTAAAAGGTCATTTTACTTTTAGTTGGATTTTTTAAATCTGCCTTTAATTAGCCAACATGACATAGTCTGAATCACCTCACTATTATCCCAGCTCTGTTGGCTCCTGTCTTAATTTAAAATTTTAATAATTTATTCATCATGAATATATTTGCATTCAGTTCAGTCCAGTTCAGTCACTCAGTCGTGTCCGACTCTTAGCGACCCCATGAACCACAGCACGCCAGGCCTCCCTGTCCATCACCAACTCCCGGAGTTCACCCAAACTCATGTCCATCGAGTCGGTGATGCCATCCAGCCACCTCATTCTCCGTCGTCCCCGTCTCCTCCCACCCCTAACCACTCCCAGCATCAGAGTCTTTTCCAGTGAGTCAGCTCGTCACATGAGGTGGCCAAAGTATTGGACTTTCAGCTTTAGCATCAGTCCTTCCAATGAACACCCAGAATTGATCTCCTCTAGAATGGACTGGTTGGATCTCCTTGCAGTCCAAAGGACTCTCAAGAGTCTTCTCCAGCACCACAGTTCAAAAGCATCAATTCTTCGGCGATCAGTTTTCTTCACAGTCCAACTCACATCCCTACATGACCACGGGAAAAACCATTGCCTTGACTAGATGGACCTTGGTTGGCAAAGTAATGTCTCTGCTTTTTAATATGCTATCTAGGCTGGTCATAACTTTCCTTCCAAGGAGTAAGCGTCTTTTAATTTCATGGCTGCAATCAGCATCTGCAGTGATTTTGGAGCCCAAAAAAATAAAGTCTGACACTGTTTCCACTGTTTCCCCATCTATTTCCCATGAAGTGATGGGACCAGATGCCATGATCTTCATTTTCTGAATGTTGAGCTTCAAGCCAACCTTTTCACTCTCCTCTTTCACTTTCATCAAGAGGCCTTTGAGTTCCTCTTCACTTTCTGCCATAAGGGTGGTGTCATCTGCATATCTGAGGTTATTGACATTTCTCCCGGCAATCTTGATTCCAGCTTGTGCTTCTTCCAGCCCAGCGTTCCTCATGATGTACTCTGCATATAAGTTAAATAAGCAGGGTGACAATATACAACCTTGACGTACTCCTTTTCCTATTTGGAACCAGTCTGTTTGATTTTTTTCCAAAATACGGCATTGACATATTATTTCTCTTGATTACAGAGTGACTCCCCTCAATTTTGTACCTGAGATGAATACCCTGCTCACCCCACCCCTAGTCCAGATCCTGCCCTGAATGACTGTGTGGAGCAGAGCCCATCTACCAACCACGTTGAACTGGGAGTAATAAATGTTCATTGTGCTGTAACAACTGAAGTCATTTACCCTAACTAATATAATTTATTAATTTATGTGATTAATTTTCCTGGATAACTAGCAGATGTTTCTTAAACGTCTCCTTTATTTAACAAAGACTTCTATTTCTATAATATCCAAAACTTGTCTTGTGGCTAATTCTAGAGACATGCTGACAATTACCTTGAAGGCAATGGCAAGCCACTCCAGTACTCTTGCCTAGAAAATCCCATGGATGGAAGAGCCTGGTGGACTGCAGTCCGTGGGGTCGCTAAGGTTCGGACACGACTGAGCGACTTTTTCACTTTTCGCTTTCACACATTGGAGAAGGAAATGGCAACCCACTCCAGTGTTCTTGCCTGGAGAATCCCAGGGACGGGGGAGCCTGGTGGGCTTCCGTCTATGGGGTCACACAGAGTCGGATACAACTGAAATGACTTAGCAGCAGCAGCAGCATTATCATTTTGGAATCCATTAAAGATCTTATATCATTGGTTCTGTTCAGAATAGTCTCCCAGATCTGATACTCCTCCAGGGGATCTTTTCAACCCAGGGATCAAAACTGTGTCTCTTTTATGTCTTTGTGTCTCCTGCAATAGCTGGTGGGTTCTTTACCACTAGCGCCACCCAGGATGCCCCGAGAACATACACATTCAGGTATCTTGAGCAGCAATATAGTACAGTAGTTATATGCACAGACTGTGGGATCAGATATTCTGGATCTGAACACAAATTTGGTGGACTGAGTAATCTTAGATTTGATAGTAACTTCTTCAAACCTCAATTTCTTCATTTATAAAATGAGGCATGTAATAGTACCTGTTTCACAGTGTTGTGTGAGGAAGAATTGAGATAAGACTTAGCATACAGTCAGCACATGAAAATTATTCGTAGTTATTCTAATTTTCTTTTGGGTAGAGGTCACTTTTTACCTCTCCCATTTTGATATTTGATGTAAATCTGAATTGAGACAATATTATCAACTAATGTTGCCTGATTTGTTTTAGCAGAATCATAGATACTAGACAAAAACTTACACCAAAATTTAAAAAACTGTACAGTAAAGAGGTCCTGTGCCAGTCCTGTTGCTGGGAAAGCAGTGGAATGGACAGGCAGGAACTGCCACAGCCCGGAAACTCAGGTGTCAGACTGGCTCCAAAGAGCTTGGGTTACCACCCATAATGGGAGCTGTCAGCAGGGGAGTTATAAATAAGTGTGGAATCTCCTCTCCCATTGGATTAAATTCAAAATATGCAATAGCAACTTGAATTAAGATATCTTTGCCAAAAAGAAAACAATAGACTTTGGAATTTTCTCTTGAAGTCAATTTCCCAAAGGGACTTATTTTTTTTTTGCTTGCTTACCAGCTTGTTACCTAAAAATGTCTCAATTCACAGAAAACAGTTAACAGAAAAAAAAAAATTATTACCCCATATCTCAATGGCGATTCATAGAAGGGGAGATCAGATAAGAAAATTGACTTTTTGTTTCAGTTTACCAAAAAGATTTGTGTCCTGGGTTATGGACTCATGGATTCATTGAGCTTAAAGCCAAGAGAGACCCTTGAAAGCACTCGGACACCTCCTCCATCTCCTCCACCTCCTCTTTCTTCTTGTTCTTCTCCTCCTTCTCCTGCTACTTTTTCTTCATCTTCTCTTCATTCTTCTTTTTCTCCTTCTCCTCCTCCTTCTTTGCAGATAAAGAAACTAAGGCTTCAAGAAGAAGGAGAAGCTACGTCCTCTGACTTGATCTAGTGCTTATTCAGTGTGATTCTTCACCTGCTATATGTTGCCTAGTCTTTCTTAAGAGTTCCACAGTTGAACAAAAGCCCTGCAAAGACCTTCACTCTGTCCAAAGACTTCAGAGCAGGATTCTAAAAACATGATAATATTGGTAAATTCCAATTTCTTTTTAAAGCATTTAAAATGGAAAGGATCAATCAATGGTTTTGAAACCCACACTAATGTCTCTTTCAAAGGGCTGAGTGTTACATTTTAGTTGCTCAGAGCTGGGATCACAGACATACATCTGCTCTTTTATTTGGAATCTCAGGCCTTCTCAGACAAGATTTAATAAGATTTGTGTTTTGGTAGAACACAGAGAAAAGGAGGGACAGTTGTGAAGGGGTTGCTAGCCACGGTTATCTTCAAGGTGGTTGTGAGACAAAAAATGACATGAACCACCCCCCCAAACTATGCTTGTTACACTTATTTATGCATTAATTCAATGAACATACATACTCTGCACTGTGTACAAACTGGAGAATCAAAGGCTCTGCTAGGAAGGCAAACATGTAAGAATCTATAATGCAATCTGATCAGCATAGTAACCTGACAGGATTTGAGGAGTCAGGCAAGGCTACAGTGATGGGGACTGCTGACCCCAGTTTTTCAGGATGAGTAAGTTGAGGTGGACAAGATAGGAAGGGCGTTCTTGGTAAAGGAAGCAATAAACTGCAAGTTTTGTTCATCCGAGGTGGTGACCCGTGGCTAAATTCTGAAGGATGAGTAAGAATATACAGACAAGATAGGAAGAGCAATCTGGGAAGAGGAAGCAGAGAAAATCTTTAAAGTTTCTTTCCAGTTTTGATAAGCTTAGGCCATGTGTTGCTCAACTTTATAACCCTAACTCTAGCACAAAGCCTGGCAGAGGGTAGGGTATATGGAATGATTGACTGTTGACTAAATGACGGATGGATGCAGAGAGGAGGGGGTGTCATCATTTTCAGTCTGCAGAACTTCACACTGTATCCCAAATGGGGCCCGGGAATCTATGTACTTTTCCAAGCTCCCCCGAGCCTCTGGCATGAGACATTCATCAGACCCCATGACCAAGGGCAACATCTGGCAGCAGCTGCTTGGCTGTCCAAGACACATCAGTCTGAAGAGGAAGGTACTGTTTTCTTAATTTGGGGATTTGGTGGGGAATGAAGTAAATCTTAACAAAGAGATAAAAATAAGCTGCAGGATAAATCAAGTTGTCCCTTAATAAAAACATGGATTAGGGGGTATGGGTGGGGGTGGTGAACAAATTAAATTCCCCTTAGAGGGTTGACAATCTTCCTTTGATGTTGGTTTTAAAATTAAGGATCATTTTATAGTATCTGGATAAAGTAAGCTGTCCCCCTAGCTACAGAGCTGACAGAATTTAAGAACATGGCTAAACCTCCCCAGATCTCTAGTTTCTGAAACCTGCTGCTGCTTCTAGAAATTAAAGTTTGGGCTGTGGTTGTGAGGGCATTGGGGAAAATCACTTTCATTATGTTGAATTTTTTTTAGCAGAAAAAATAATACAAACCAATGATATTTTTTCAAATAGAACAAAAGGATAACATAAAGTAATATTCATAATTGTTGGACCGGAGTGATGGGTAAATGGGCAGGTGACTCATTATATCATTTTTTTCAAATAGAACAAAAGGATAACATAAAGTAATATTCATAATTGTCAGACCAGAGTGATGGGTAAATGGGCAGGTGGCTCATTATATCATTCTTCCAGTCTGAAAATATTTAAAATTTTCCCTAACAAGATATATTTTTAAAAAGAGCTTCCACTCATCCCCATGGTCTCTATGCTTTTAGACCTCCAATTCCACTCTCCAGAGTTACATATGGCAATTATTTCTGCTATATTCTTCCAAACACTTTCTGACCATTTCTAAGTACATATCTGCACATACAGAGCGTGATTTTTAAAGTAGTATCTTGTATGCATATTAGTTGGAACCTTACTTTTTTTTTTTTCTTAACATTATGTTATATAAGTTCTTTCCACAGCAGAGCTCATTCTTTTAATGGCTATATAGTATTTCATTACAAGTAGCTATCAATGCTCTGTACACTCTGTGGAATTCATGTTTTAAATATCATTGCAAATACAGTAGGTGAAAAAGTGTTTCATTAATTGTAAGTAAGGGCCAGCATTTTTTCATATATTTATTGATCACTCGCATTTCTTTCTTTGTGAAGTTCTCATTTAAATCTTTTACCCATTTCTCTTTCAGGGATTTTATTGTCCTTTCTTTTATTTGTTTGTAATGTTTCTCTAAGAATGATAAGGCAGTTTTCCTCTTGTCTGATGTATGCAGATATTTTGGAGCACAGTGGAATGGTGTGGTCAAGAGTAGCCTCTGGAGTCAGATGACCAGGCAGCTGGAACCCTGCTCACTTCTGACAGGAAAAACAGGCAGCCTGCTCCAAACACTCATCCATTGAAATGTACTTTTGGCAAAAAAAAGAAAAAGAAAAAAATCAAGACTCGCACTCTTAATACCAAAGACACCAGATAGGAAAAATTTTCTCAGCAGGTGCACACACAAGTGCACACGCACACACACATACATATTAGGAACCTTTCTACAAGACTTTCTCAAGAATTTTCACAAGTGGACCTGATCATGGTGACTTCTACCAAAGGCTGCAGTCTTCATCTTCCAGAACAATGACTTATTTGGAAGTACTGCCCTTCCAGGGTGATCTGACCACTGAACCACTCCCACCATTCCATCCCCTCCTCTGCTCTTCTTACCCACTCACCCCCTCCCCCAACCAGAAGACTAGCTTCTTGAGTTCCCTCTTGGTGTTCCCCAGCCTGGATAATACATGGAAGAGACAGTCTGGCTCTTCTTGATCCCCAACCAAGGTGCAAGCCCCGTTGGTTAGTGATGTTTTATCATTTCCTGTCATCCCCACTCCCCATTCCTCTTCTCTCTTCCAAATCTTTCCTCTGAGTCTCCCACCACTCTCATCCCATGATGAAGCTTCCCACGTCTTCATGGCACTTCTCTCTTTGCCTTAAATAAAACGTAGCTCTTTCCTGAGACACCAAGCAGGCTCTTGAGTAACAACTGCTCCTTTCCCCACATCCCATGTAAAGCTTTTGGGTCTGAAAATTAAATCAGGACTTCCTTACTCCCCACTATTGCTTTCAGACCATTTCTCCTCCACACTTTTGGAAAAAACCTCTATTTACTGTCACCAAACTTACAAACTTACCTACAACTATACCCATAATTTCTATCTCTTTTTCTCCTATTTCAGTATTCCTTTCTGCTTGGGGTTGATTTCTCCACTCGTGCTCTCGGCCCCATTCCCCTCCCAGTTTTGGAGGTACCTTGAAAAGTGAAAGTGTTAATCGTTCAGTCATGCATGACTCTTAACAACCCCATGGACTATATCCCGGCAGGCTTCTCTGTCCATGAGGTTCTCCAGGAGAGAATACTAGAGTAGGTTGCCATGCCCTCTTCCAGATCTTCATGACCCAGGGATCAAACCCACATCTTTTTTGTCTCCTGCATTGGCAGGCAGATTCTTTATCACTGAGCTACCAGGGGAGCCAAGTTGCCTAGGGACAATTCCTGACTTCATCTTGACAGCCATGTTGACTTAGGCAAGTTCTTTGCCATTTGTAGAATGAAGATTGTAAGATTAACTCCTCTTATGAAGATTAAGTCAGTGAATATATGTAAAGCATTTAGAACAGTACCTGATCCATTGCAAATATCATAAAAGTGTTTACTAAATCATTCACATTTTAAAATGTCTCTCCTTTCACACAAACCAAACCTACAAACAGTACACTTTCCCTACATCCCACTTTCCTCTCTACAGGATCCCATTACCACACTATGCTTTTTGAAACACTATTGATACTTACTGAATGTCAACAGTGTCATTACCTTGTATTCATAGCATAAATTGCTGCAGATGGAACTCATTAAATCTATTCTTAAAAAGGATAACGTTTACAACTTCCTGCTGCTGCTGCTGCTAAGTCACTTCAGTTGTGTCCGACTCTCTGTGACCCCATAGATGGCAGCCCACCAGGCTCTGCTATCCCTGAGATTCTCCAGGTAAGAACACTGGAGTGGGTTGCCATTTCCTTCTCCAATGCATGAAAGTGAAAAGTGAAAGTGAAGTTGCCCAGTCATGTCCGACTCTTAGCGACCCCGTGGACTGCAGCCTACCAGGCTCCTCCGCCCATGGGATTTTCCAGACAAGAGTACTGGAGTGGGTTGCCACTGCCTTCTCTGTTACAACTTCCTAGTTGAATCCAATAGCTTCTTTCCAGTCTTTATTGATTTTTTCTTGGTGTTTAATTATTACCCCCTTGAAGAGGTCAGCTCACTGCTGACCCTATAGCACCATCATCCTCTTCTGTTTCTGCTCCTAAAAGACCATCCACCCCACTCTGTCCCTTTAATGGTCCTTTTCCTTGGCACAATCCCCTAAACAGAGATGTCCTCAAGGTTCTGCTCTAGGTTTCTCAGTGATCTCAGGCACTAGCAAAGCTTTGATCACCATTTCTAACTTCAACCTCCATTCCAGATCTGGGCTGAGACAAGGAGAGAGACATGCCTCCTGGACGTCATCACTTGGATGAGAAGTTAAAACTAGTAAGTTCAAATGTGTCCACCAGTCTGCCACCTCCATATATTCCCTACTCTCTGAGCTCCCTCTCTTAGGGAATGGTGCAGAGTCTACCCTGCCCCCTAAACCCAAATCCCATTTGTATTTCTTGGATGCCCCCACTTCCTAAGCCTCCATATCAAGGAGGTCAATCCTTGGTCAATCATCTGTTGCTCTGATCTCTTCTAAGTCCATTTTTTTTTTTTTTTGTCTGAATCTCAAATCCCCTGGGTTTCCGGTCTGCACCAGCCTCTTTACCTGTAGACTTGCCTCTATGGCCTCACTGAAGCCAAAGTGATCTTTCTGAAATTTGGACCTGATGCTCTGCTTCCCTGGCTGCCAGCATATCACAGACTACCTGTTGCCCCAGAGTCCAAACTCTTAGCCCACAACCAGGATATACTAGAGGTCACTTGCAACTGCCACAGAGCTGATTTTTAACAATCCAGGAATTTGGCATGCCCCCTTGTTAAGTTGATGACTAAAATCAGTCAAGATAGTCACTGTCTATGGAAATTGGTCAATGACCCCAGAGCTGGTTTACCAACACATTTCACCTACCACCTCATCTCCTAAAACTTCGCAGCTGGAGCCCTGTTCTCCAGCTGTACTGAAACTGAACCATTGCCAAGTGCCTACTACTTCTCCACCCTTGTACCACACTGCCACCAAAGGCCATCTCCTCCTCTTCTATAGGCTCTCTCCTACTCATTCTTACATTAGTCCTCACCTCAAGGAGGTCTTTCCTGATGTTCCACCCCCAAATTAACTGATGTACTCCTTACCTGATGGCTCAGACAGTAAAGAATCTGCCTGCAGTGCAAGAGATCCAGGTTCGATCCCTGGATCAGGGAGATCCCCTGGAGAAGGGAATGTCAACCCACTCCAGAATTCTTGCCTGGGAAATTCCATGGACAAAAGAGCCTGGTGGGCTACAGTCCTTGGGGTCACAAAGAGTGAGACTTGACTGAGTGATTAACACACACTCCTTCTATGTTCTGTCACAGCACCCTGTCCTTCATAAGTCTGTGTCTGCATCCATGACTACATATAAAATGAAGGCTTTCTATTTGCCACACAGTGTAGAAAAAGTTGAAATGCATGACCTCATTTAATCATCATGATAATCATATGAGATGTTTGCTTTAAGATAGAGAAATTTAGTCTCAGAGCAGTTCGGTATGCTCCACAAGGTTAGAGGCTACCTGCACACCCAATCTATATCACAGTGCTGGGACTTAGTAGTTGTTCAACACAAGTAGACATTGAATAAATTAATTCTAAACCACTAAAATAACTGTTTGCCAAATTCTACATTATTACATTCACCGCTTTTGGTCCCCACATTTATTAATATTCATATATCCTCTACAATTGTATAAATGATATTGACTGAAAAGTTTACCCACGACTCTCCATAAACAGCTGGTGCAAGACTCCTTTTGCAGGCATCAGTGATCAAGAGTGCACCCTAAACCCTATCATTAATCAGACCCCAACTACACATTGCTTCTGGGTTTCCATCTACCTATCAAGTCTCCGGGGCTAGGGCTTCTGTCTTAAAAACATTGGCTTCCAGAGGTTCTATAAGACGCTTAAGTACTTTTTCAGTGTTTGTCTTTAAGTTCTGATTTCTCCATGACCACAGCTGAAATTCAATTGAACTTTTCCCATGGTTTCAAAACAGCAGCCAAGAAGCTGAGTTTTAAAACTGAACCAGAGACAGGGGTTATGAACCTGAGTGCTCTCCCAGCCATTTGGTTGCACTGTAGATAATCAGGGCACAGTTTTTCCCCCAATGAAATGATATTCATTTGAGAATGAAACAGCTCCCAACTGACTTTACCTCTTGGGTTTCTTTGGTGCTCATGACAAGTGTCTGTTGCACCTTAGTAGGACCTTTCCTATCAATGGCATCCTTCATGCTCTCTGTTGTCCCATTATGTATTGGTTCCTTAAATGAATTCAAAAACCCTAAATGCAAGAGAGCATTTCCTCCTTGGAATGGAACCAGGTGTTTCCTATAATTAGAGCAATGGTTTTATTTGAATCATTAAGAAAAATCAACCAAATCAAGGTAAAAGAATTTTTAAGTCAATTGATTAAAAATTGGTTCTTTTTTAAATGATGTGTAAAACTCAAACTTTTATTGATTACTCCTGAAGATTAACTACCAGAGTCAGAGATGCACTAACAGGAGGCCACTGTATCTGAAGAAAACTGAAGTAAAACCATTCTATGAGAATGGTTTACTCTCCCTTTTCTTTAGTCTTCTTTGGCAAAGTATTTGCAACATAGCAAAGCAGACTGAAATAAACTTTGTTATGAAAATTCCATAAAGGGGGCTATTTAACCTGATTCAGGTTTCTATAGTTCACCATACTTCAGAGGGGATTCTTTAACCTCAAGTCAACAAGAAGTGATAAAAGGACTTCCCTGGCAGTCCAGTGGTTAAAACTCCATGTTTCCACTGTAGGAAGAAACTAAGATCCCACATGCTGCACAGCATGGCCAAAAAAAATTAAATACAAATTTTAAGATAAAAAAATAAATGATTAAAAATATTTGCTGAAAATAAATGAACCCACATTCTGTACTGTGAATCACATGTACAATGCACAGTGGATTATATCACTGTTGATATTAATATGTGTGGAAAGCTATTTTGATTAAAATTTTCTGTTATGTTTACTTTTCTAAAATCTGGGCCACAAACTATATTCACAGGGAGTACTGGATATAGCCGTCACTGTATCATCTGTGTGTCACCAATGAAGCGCTGATATCTTGAGTATGAGCTTAAATTCTGGATCTCCAAGTATAAACTTCTGAAAACACTCTATTTCCTTCTATATTTTTAAATTTAGCTATAATATGCATATAATAACGTGCTTCAATCTTACATACCGCTTACTTACTTTTTACATGTGTATACACCTATGAAACTATCATAAGGCTTCCCAGTGCCCATTCCAGGTCAATATCCCCCAAGGATGACCACTGTTCTTCTATCTCCATGAGTTAATTTTAGCTGTCTTTGAACTTTGTACAAATGGAAACAATTATTTTGTATCTACCTTCTTTCACTCAAGTCTATGTCTGTGAGATTCATCCATATTTTTGCATGTAACAGTAGTGTGCTCTTTTTCGTTGTTCTGTAATATTCTACTGTGGATGGACATTTGGGTTTGTTTAAGTCTTTAGTTATTATGAATGAAGGAACTATGAACACTCTTGTATATCTTTGAGGTAGAAGTATTTCTCTTTAGGTACATACCTAGAAGTAGAATGGCTGCAGTATAGAAGTGGCTACGTTTGGAAACTTTAGCTAATTGGAAAACAGTGGTGATAGGGGAGACAAAAATTACCTTCTACCTGGTATGTACTTGTGTTACTTGATATTCTTAGAGAGGATTTTATAATTGCAGTTGGCCAAATGAAACAGATGTGATTCTAGGTAAAATTGCAAGGAGCAAGTGGGAAGTCAGAAGGTACTTGAACTACATCACTAATACATTGCATATGGGCCAAATGAGAATTATATGTGTGATATATTTGAGCCTATCAGGAAATACCAAAGTTCCAATTAAAAATTCCTGGAAAGATGAAAGTGCTCTAATTAAGTTCAATTATAAGAGCTTTGATGCAATATAAAGGAGATCAGTCCTGGGTATTCATTGGAAGGACTGATGCTAAAGCTGAAACTCCAATACTTTGGCCACCTCATGGGAAGAGTTGACTCACTGGAAAAGACTCTGATGCTGGGAGGGATTGGGGGCAGGAGGAGAAGGGGACGACAGAGAATGAGATGGCTGGATGGCATCACCAACTCGATGGACATGAGTTTGAGTGAACTCTGGGAGTTGGTGATGGACAGGGAGGCCTGGCATGCTGTGATTCATGGGGTTGCAAAGACTCGGACACAACTGAGCGACTGAACTGAACTGAACTGAAAAGCTCACCCTAGACCCCAAGTAATCACTGCTGCTGCTGCTGCTAAGTCGCTTCAGTCATGTCTAAAGAATACTTTTCAACAGGGAAGTAAACAATGCTCTCATCAACTTTGTTTTTTCCATTAGTCACTGTGGGGTTTGGTACTTCCACTTGGAAGTCATCAGTGAGAATAAAAATATTTTCAATTATTATTTTATTCATGGCACCCACCTTCAAATAATATGTCTCCTCCACCCTCTCAGGGTTTTTCCTAGCTTGAGTTAATTCTTTGTGTAGAGAATAAAGCTGGTGCCAAATACAAGTTAATAATTATATTGTGCTTCTCCTCTGGGGAAGCTGAAGTCTGATCAACTTCCTCCACATTGCAGAACTGTTTCTTCTTCCCCTTGAATGTTTCCTTGCCCTCCCCTACCCTCCCCTCAACCACTACACACAAATGACTTGTATTTACCTTTTCTGTCCTAGTCTCCATTTGAATTTTATTCTTTATTACTCCACCTTATTCTTTGTAAAAATCCCTTTGAAAATGCGTATCTCTAACTCTCTTCTCACATCCCACTGGCATTAGATCAATTATACAAAGGTTATCTTGAGGTTTTGTCTAGACTTGAAAAAAAAAAAAAGCATCCTGGGAATAGTTCCAGGCTTTTTGATTAACTGGGCAGTTCTGGAAATTGTCTGCTTTTGTCATTCCTCACTTGAATTACGGTATTCATCACTGGTCCTCCATATCAGGGTGTGCTGCTGAGAGTTCTGCTAATACGGGATGTAGCAGTTTGGACTCTCATGAAAGTGTTCATTCTGTGTTCATTCCCAGAAAGAGGTGAAATGATCTAAATAGAAATATTTATTTAGATTTCTTAATAAAAGAGAGTCTATGTTAGACATTTTCTAAAAAATTCTACAAAGTCCTTATCAAGATCAGTGCAGTCCTTAAATTTTTTTTCCTTTTAATGGTCTTAACTTCTTTTGGCTCAATTTAACTTTGTTTCAAAGAAATTTGGATTAGAGCAGACTATGTTGTACACTATGTAAGCAACCATTCTTCATGATCATCAACTGTGTTACTATGTGGGAATCTACATTACAATTCAGAAAACTATGTTGACTATAACTATTCAAATTGATCAGTAGTGTGTGGCTACCAACAAATTGAGAATAGTCAATACGTTGATTACAAAATGAGATCAACTCTGCCTTCATGAGATGGGCCAAGAGTTGCTTCTTGCTAAGTGCCTTTTGCATGCTTTACCACTAAAGAAAGGCAAGGTAGAAAGTAGAAACTAACATTCACTGAGTGTCACATGCCAAACACTCTGCAAACATTTTACATGGGTTCTGATTACCCCATTGGGTGTGAAATAACTCTTCATAACAATGAGAACAGGGAATTCCTTAACCTAGGGGTGTTATGGATTTTACAGATTCTTGTCCAGTCTGAGGGAAATCTCTTGAGGGATGACTGGAAGGGGTTGAGCATCTGAGTCTAAAAGACTTCCCTGTTTTATTCTCTGTTTCATGCTCTGTGATGACCTAGGGGATAGGATGGGGGTGGCATGGGAGGGAGGCTCAAGAGGAAGGAGTTATATGTATACATATAGCTGATTCACTTTGTGTACAGCAGAAACTAACCCCAAATTGCAAAGCAATTATGCACCAATTAAAAATGTTAAATTTTTAAAAAATTAAAAAGATTTCCCTGTCTTTAATTATTGGTCCAGCTCATGAGAATATTTTCTCAATTGCTGCTTCCTGTACTCAGCTTTGCCCTATCTCTGTTATTAATTATTTAAAGCAGCTTGTTAATAATTTACTGCTCTGCTTCTCTACTGCTGTTTGGCTGCCACCCCAGGGATGGAATTTCTTCTGGATCACAGTTCAGTTCTTTTGTTCATTCTTGTCCTGCTTGGGCTGCCTGCCCTACTCACTTTTTCAGAAACTCCTGGCGATACTCTTGGTTGACTCCTGATCTTATACCTGCCAAGTCTTGCTGATTCTTCCCAGATATTTAAGCTCTAGGTCAGTTCTGGACTTGTTCCACCTTGTTTGGTTTCCCATTCTTATATAACCCAACTTTAGATCTGACACACAGTACATGGCTGAGAAGGCACATATGGTTGTCTATATCTAGGGACCTCTGTACTGTTACACTGGATAGATCACATTGACTAGGATGATTCTGGATATTATTCTTTTCATTGGCCTATTCAGTTCAGCTCAGTTCAGTCGCTCAGTCATGTCCGACTCTTTGTGACCCCATGAATCACAGCACGCCAGGCCTCCCTGTCCATCACCAACTCCCAGAGTTCACTCAAACTCATGTCCATCGAGTTGGTGATGCCATCCATCCATCTCATTCTCTGTTGTCCCCGTCTCCTCCCGCCCCCAATCCCTCCCAGCATCAGAGTCTTTTCTAGTGAGTCAACTTATCGCATGAGGTGGCCAAAATATTGGAGCTTCAGTTTTAGCATCGGTTCCTATAGATCTAGGCTAAAAAATAAAATCAAAGAGTATTCAAATAGTTGACCCTGAAAATCAACAAAGAGTTGCAGGAGAATCCAAATCTCCTTACCTATTTTCTTGAGGAATAGCATCTAATGGTTTAATAATGCTTTAAGGAACTCTATGGGACATCCTAGGTGGCGCTAGTGGTAAACCTTGCCTGCCAATGCAGGAGATCCAAGAGACTAGGGTTGGATTCCTGGGTGGAAAAGATCCCCTTGAGGATGGCACAGCAACACACTCTAGTATTCTTGCCTGGAGAATCCCATGGATCAAGGAGCCTGGCAGGCTGCAGTCCATAGTGTTGCACAGAGTCGGACCGACTGAGGTGACCTTTTCTGATGTTGGGTAAGTCTTATATGATACCAAATAATTGGAAATCTCTGCTTTTCTGATTACAGAATGGACTTAATATAGTGCTAGGTGCCAGATATTTAGTTTAGTTTCTTTCCTGATTTCAAAGAAAAAAAAATTTAAGTTATTACCTTAATAAAATAGACTTTTGTAAAAGGTTTAGCAATCCCTACATGAGAGGAAAATGATTACAAGCTAATTAAGTGTAGTTTATTTCCCAGATGACTGTCATCAATTCTTTTCCTCCTTCTATGTGCATGTGACACCTCCATCTAAAGAAGGAGTCTATTCCTTCACCACCCAGAATCTGGGCTCTCCCCCTGGGTGCTTCAACCAATAGAATATGATGGAAATGACACTGTGTCAGTTTTGGAATTGGCTTTTGCAAGGACTGAAAGTTTCCATGTCCCACCTCTTGGAGCCCTGAACTGCCATATCAGAAGCACCAGATACTTTGCTAAACAAAAGGCCACTTGGAGGAGCTCAGAAAGGCCACACATGTGATAAGAAGCCATCTTGGTTCATGATAAGAAGACATTTTGGTTCAACTCAGCCCAGTTGAACTTCCACATGACTCCAATTCAGCAGCTCTACAACAGCACGAGGGACCCCAAGTGAAGTCTGCCCAGATGAGCTCAGTCAACTCACAAAACTAGGAGAGGTAATAATAAATTGTGGTCTTAAGCCATTAAGTGTTGATTACGTAACTGTAGACAACAAAGACAAATGAGTCCCAAGGTACAGGATAAGGCAAGAATCCAAACCAATTACTTCCCATTAAAAAATTTTATCTCTGAATTTCCCTCCCCACATTCAACTCACTTGGCCTTTCTCCAGTTGATTTATCCATAATTTTAGTAATGAATATGAATTATTGCTGTTATGCTTAAGTCTTATATATGTATATATGTCTATATAAATCTTAAAATTTGTTTGTAAATTTACTATATAAATACACAAAATTCACAAAAGCTGTTGACACATTACAAAGTCAGGATGGTAAAATTAATGGTGGGGAATCCCAGTGGAGATCACCAAATTTTACATATCAGTGATTATTGGACAATAAGGATACTTTATCTGATATATGTTCTTATTCTTTTTCCATAAAAGGGTACTAATGGAAGCCATTGTATGGCCCACTAAAAATATCCAACATGATAATTTACTATCTGGCTTCCAGGAGAAATGGGTCCTTTGCCATAATTAAGAGACCTCTCAAGCCCCCTGAAAGAGGAAATATAAAACTTTCTACATTCACTGTTGGACTTCTGAACATCAAATCATTCTTCATGCTGAAACCCTCTAACTCTGTATCCTGATTTCAATGACTAGACTTCTGGTTTGCCTTTTTCATCCAAAAACAGAGACGAAATGTTACATGAGGGGAAACAGCCAATATATTCTACATTTACAACGTACTAGCATTTTTCTATGTGCTTATAGATCATCTCCTAGTCCAAGGATAAGGGAAATTTTCCTTTTCTCATTTCACTGCATCTCAGCAAAAGAGACCAGTGTCTATCAGCTTGCTTATTCCCTAACCCAAGTGAAATCCTTGATGCCTGTCTTTCCCTTCATACTTTGAATCAACTCCATTATCAAGTCCTGTTAAATCTATCTCTGAGACCACAGAATTTTACACTTTAAATGGGTACAATTAAAAGAAATGTTATGGTATGTGAATTATACCTCAATAAAGCTATTTTTTTTTAATTAAAAATACATCTAAGAATCTTTCCACCACTCCTTGTCACCACCACTGTCATCCTTATCCAAACCTCTATCTTCTCTTGCTGGATTACTGTAGCAGCTTACTAAATGATCTCCCTGCTTCAGGTCCTGCCTTTTTATGGCTTATTTCCATGTAGCAGTCAAAGCAATCTTCTAAGACATGGTAGAGTCAACTTTTAAGGGTTCACAAGTGCTTATTCCTAAATTTTCAGAAATTTCCTAAGCCAGTTGTTAAATACAGACATAATTAAAAATTAAATTTGGTAAATGTGTAATTAGGTAAATTTTAAGAAAACAAAGATAATGCTCAAAAAGGAAAGAAAAAACCGTCTCTAAAAACATAATCCCTAACCTGTTGCTTTCTTGCTTTAAACCCATCCAACAATTTCCCATCACACTGAAAACAGAGCCTTCCTGGCCCACATAATCTGGCCTCTCTTTTGAACTTTGTCTATCTACCACTCTCCACCTGTTCTTTTGACTTCTACCACACAGACCTGGCTCTCTCTAAAAACATGCCAAGTTCATTCCCTCTCAGGAATGAATAGTCTTAACATCAACTGTTCACTCTGCCTCAGTTCAGTTCATTTGCTCAGTTGTGTCCGACTCTTTGTGATCCCATGAACCACAGCACACCAGGCTTCCCTGTCCATCAACAACTCCTGGAGTCCACCCAAACCCATGTCCATTTTGTCGGTGATGCCATCCAACCATCTCATCCTCTGTCATCCCTTTCTTCTCCTGCCCTCAATCTTTCCCAGCATCAGGGTCTTTTCCAATGAGTCAGCCCTTTGCATCAGGTGGCCAAAGTATTGGAGTTTTAGCTTCAACATTAGTCCTTCCAATGAACACCCAGGATTGATCTCTAAAATGGACTGGTTGGATCTCCTTGCAGTCCAAGGGACTCTCAAGAGTCTTCTCCAACACCACAGTTCAAAAGCATCAATTCTTCGGCGATCAGCTTTCTTCACAGTCCAACTCTCATATACATGACCACTGGAAAAACCATAGCCTTGACTAGATGGACCTTTGTTGGCAAAGTAATGTCTCTGCTTTTTAATATGCTATCTAGGTTGGTCATAACTTCCCTTACAAGGAGTAAACGTCTTTTAATTTCATGGCTGCAATCAGCATCTGCAGTGATTTTGGAGCCCCAAAAAATAAAGTCTGACTCTGTTTCCACTGTTTCCCCATCTATTTCCCATGAAGTGATGGGACCAGATGCCATGATCTTAGTTTTCTGAATGTTGAGCTTCAAGCCAACTTTTTCACTCTCCTCTTTCACTTTCATCAAGAGGCTCATTTGTTCTTCTTCACTTTCTGCCATAAGGGTGGTGTCATCTGCATATCTGAGGTTATTGATATTTCTCCCGGAAATCTTGATTCCAGCTTGTGCTTCCTCACTCTGCCTAGGGCAAGCTTTCTCTAGATATTTTAGATCTTGGTTTAGTGTTTGCTCATCAGAGACCTTCCAAGGCAGTTCTACACGAAACAGTTGTCCCATCCAACTCTCTCAGTCCCAATTTATTCTTTATCTCTTTAACTTGCTTTATTTTTCTTTATAATTCTCATCATTACATGATACTGTGTAGCATTGTTATTTATCCACAGAGATGTTGTCTCCATCAGTGAAGAGGCTTTGTCTTCAGCACTTAGAATAGTACCTGACACATGCAGCAGTTGCCCAGAAAAAAATTTAGAATGCTGAATGAGTGTTAATGATGAATGAAGAAATAAATATTATAAACATCCCTCTTTGCTAAGTTCACCAGTTCTTCCTCATACTACAGACCATGACCCAGAATATTACTAGGTTTTGCTCTGCTTGGGTCTTGTTTCTCCTCAAAGCTTGGTGGCTTGCAAGATTCATAGTCACTTTGAAGAAATGCCAGCAAACTCAAACTAGTAGGAAGAAAACGTCTCTAATATGTTCTCAAAAAATGTTGAAAGTGCTCTTCTCCCATCAAAAGGACACTTGGACCAGTGTATGAGCCTTGTGCAACAAACGCATTTTCCTAAAATTATCCATGCTGTAGCTCAATAGTATATTCCCCAAATTATTTATTGCATGTGAGTAATGACAGGCCCTTGCTGGACTTTGACTGTGTGAAAGTAACTCAGTCATGTCCAACTCTTTGTGACCCCATGGACTGTACAGTCCATGGAATTCTCTAGGTCAGAATACTGGAGTGGGTAGTCTTTCCCTTCTTCAGGATATCTTCCCAACCCAGGAATCGAACCCAGGTCTTCTGCATTTTAGGTGGATTCTTTACCAGCTGAGCCACAAGGGAAGCCCATGAATACTGGAATGGGTAGCCTATCCCTTCTCCAGGGGATCTTTCCAACATAGGAATCGAACCTGGGTCTCCTGCGTTGCAGGCAGATTCTTTACCAACTGAGCTATCATTAACTCTATAATAATAACTTCAATGTAGTCATTTGAAAGATCCCTTCTACTTCCCATGAGTAATTTTACATACATGATTTTTAAAATCCAATTTTTCAATAATATAATTATTTTTAATTTCAAAGAATGAACATATTTAATACTCCCTACTTTGGTAAGAGCTACCTTAAAATCACTGCTTCCCATTGACAGTTTCCTCTCTTAGTATATGGTCTCCTTTGTCCTCCCTTTGCAGAATATGTCCATCTTCTTTTCAGAAGGGAGCCCACTCACTGTACTCTTGATTCCACCTTTTTGCACTGCCCCTCCACCATTCAATGTCTAGAGTTTTCATTATCTCCAAAGAACATCCCCAATCTGCACTGAAGTCGTTTTCCTTATCCATCACCAGTAATCTCCTTCAACCCCAGTACCACTTCCCATTTCTCTTCCTCCTGGTGCTTTCTGAAGTACTTGCTACTACTGATCTCTCCCTCCCTCCCAGGGTGGAGACCCCAAGACTCTGCCTTTTAGCCACATTCCCCTTTGATAATCTTTTGTGCATCCACAGTTTCAACTGTCACCTCTTTATGGGGTCCCACAGGTCTACATCTCCAATCACAACCACAATCCTAAACCCTATTCCCATAGACCCGTATGCCTGCTAACCATTTCTATCTGAAATTCTTCAAATTCATCAAAGCTAAAATAAAGCTTTTTATTTCCCTATTCCACAAGTCGGTGCTTTCTTATTTTTCATCCATGGCACCACTATTCTTCAGTCATTTTCACCTCCTCTCTCTCTCTTTCGGTCTCTCTCTCTCTGCTCTCTCTCTCCTTTCTCCCCAGACACATCCGTTTTCAAGTATTGTTGATTTCTTTTGCAGGTTATCTATATATGTTCTGTCTTTTCCATTATATTTGTCAATGTCCTGGCTCTCTCTTTATTATCTCTTGCCTGGACTCTTCAAATAGTCTTACAAATGTCTTCAGCTTCTCTCCAACCTCTTCTTCAATTAGCTTCCAAAATCCCCAATGGCTTGCCATTGCCTACTGAATAGATTCTAAATTCTTTAGTCTGAAGTTTAATTTACCATTATTTCTCTATGTATAGTAGTAGTGGTGGTGGTAGTTGCTCTGTCGTGTCTGACTCTTTGCAACCCCACGGGCCGTAGCCTGCCAGGCTCCTCTGTCCATGGAATTCTCCAGGCAAGAATATTGCAGTGGGTTGCCATGCCCTCCTCTAGGGGATCTTTCTGACCCAGGGATTGAACTCGGGTCTCCTGCATTGTAGGCAGATTTTTTGCCATCTGAGCTACAGGGAAGGGCTTCCCTGGTGGCTCAGAGAAGGCATCATGCGTCCCCCACCACCAAAAGTGTACTATCCACTTTTTTCCTGAGTACACTTTTTGTTTGAACACCTTCATAAATCTCCTAATACTCTTCTTCACTTAGACCAACTTTCCTTATTTCCTTCTCACAAAATCTTAGTGTCCAATCTGAAGGATGGATCTATTAAACCTTCTATGCCTAACCCCAGTCAACAGAAATCCCTCTTTCCTCTTACATCTATAAATTGTTGCTTACACTTCATTTTAAAAATTGTGGTGTGTCTAGCTTACTTCCTCAACTATATTTTAAACTCCTTAAAAGAAAGGATGACTTCTCTGGTAGATTATATTATTATCCTCAAAATATTCACTGCCTTCTCTGTGGAAGAATCATACTTGTCTGCCCTTCATGGGAGGTTTTGCTACATGACTGGCTTTAGCCAATTAAATCTGAGCAAAACTAACATACCACTTCTGGTCGATAGAGTGTTTCTGACATCTCTTTTGTCCCCCTGTAACCAGATAGCTTGTCCCAATTAGTAGCTGCTCTTCCTGCCCAGATGTCAGAATAAAAATATGGGAAGTAGAGGTGCACCTAACTCACAATGGACATTAACAGAGATGAGGGAAAAACCACTGTTTTGTGAATTTTTGAAATCTGGGGGTTGTTTGTTAAGGCAGCATAAATTAGTCTACATTGAATCCACTTCCTATCCAACTCAACAAGTATTCAGTCATTCATTTCACAATCCTGAGAGTATATACCCTGTGCCAAGACTTCTTTAAATATCATGAAATTGCAAAAATTTGTAGTGTCAAGTCTGTCTTCAGTTGTCTTAGTTCTGAATAGTAAGATAAGACATGCTTTCAGGTTGCTACAATACAATGGAAAACATCATAAATTTCTTTGGAGACTTGCACACAAAGAGTTACTTGTCTTGTGTTCGTGTTCATTTGTGTCCAACTCTGAGACTCTTGACTATAGCCCACCAGGGTCCCTGTCCATAGGATTTTTCAGGCAAGAATATTGGAGCTGGTTGCCATTTTTGCCTCTAGGGGTTCTTCCCAAACCAGGGATCAAACTCGTGTCTCCTGTGTCTACTACCCTGGCAGAGGAATTATTCACCCACCGAGCCATCAGGAAAACCCAAAGAGCCAGTCAGTTTCAGGAAAGGGAGAAATAGCATTACACTGGAGGAATCAGAAAAAGTTGCATAAAGTATTATTTGTATCTTGCACTACACTTGGCACATAATAGGTTTTTAAAATGTGCTGAGTAGAAAAACAAATGAATTAATAATAAAGCAAAAAAACATGAAAGTTAGTTGTAGTCAATAAAGGCTGACATTTCTGTGTTAATTAAATCACTTAGTTTGCCACATTAGGGCAAGTGAAATGTTTCAGGGTAAAAGATAATGGCACTTAAGAACTTATGAGTGGGTGAATTTGCTTTAACAAGATCCTTTGATGAAAGAAATCTTACTCATCGACATTGGCATCTTTAAAGCTCCAATTATTTCTGGTTTGTCATGTGGTTTTCATATGATCCGCTGCTTTCAGCAGGCTGCTTAAGCAAGTTTATGTCCCACTCAGCAACCAAAGTGTTCCTATTTTCAGTTTTATCCTTGCTGGGAACCGTCAAGCAGAACCTTTGGGCCTGGTACTTCCAAGTTCATTAGGGCTAAGAGAACTCGCTCAGGGGAACAACAAGGCATGCACAAGTTCCCACAGTGGGCAAGATCGTCACCTTAAATAGCCAAGATCAGAGTTTTTAGAAGAAAGCTTTTCCTCCCCAACTCTGACACATGCTTCTGGGATGATTCAAATGATAAATGCCCTATTCTTGGGTTAATACATTACACAGTCGGGAATGGTTTCAATAGCTTAATCATGCACCCAGCACCACAGACAGGAAAATGTTGAGTCCAGGAGGACAGGATGGGAGGGCCATAAATGAACTCTTGCCCTAGCTTTCCCCTAACCAAGACAGGGACTTCTCTAGTGGCTCAGACAGTAAAGAATCTGCCTGCAGTGAGGGAGACCCAGGTTCAATCCCTGGGTTTGGAAGATCCCCTAGAGGAGGGCATGGCAGCACACTCCAGTATTCTTGCCTGGAGAATCTCCATGGACAGAGGACCCTGATGGGCTACAGTCCATGAGGTTGCAAAAGAGTCGGACACGACTGAGCAACTAAGCACACAACCTGGACAGAAATGCAGAGCAAAAATTCCATCTCTCAGATCTTTTCAGCTCTGAAATTCTCTGAGCCTGTGAAACCATGCATATTCAAAAAGATTTGCCTCTGGGAAGTGGCTATCCTACTCTCACTGGACATTTTTTCAAATGGCAGTGGGCTTTCCCATGGTATTCCTAGCTAAGCAGGGTGAGCAGGTTTCTGAAATGCCAGTGCCAGAAGTTACCACAGAGTGACAATAGACACCTCACATGCCTACCCTAGTCCAAGCATCCCCACTGGAATAATATCTTTGGATGATGTTCACACTGCAGCAGAGAGGTGATGGGTCACCTCTTTCCAAGAGAGACCATTCTCTAATGATAAAGTGACAGTGGCAAGGGTGCTGAGTTTACGACAGTTTCTGAGAAGGATGTCACACACTCCACTGCTCAGAGCCGAGCTCAACAACAGAGTCATTCCTGACTTTAGACAAGTTGCTGACTCTCTCTATGCTTCAGTTTTCAATCTGTTGGACAGCCTACCTTGTGTGGCTATGATGAAGTTATTCTGTGGATGTGAAATTCCCTAAGACCCTGTCGGCACTCACATGAGCTTAATGCATATTAATCTTCTTCCTCTTAGGAGGCTCCTTTAGCCCACTTTAGTTCCTATCGTGAATATTATTTTATTAACTCTCTTTTTCTTTATCTTTTAGTTATATGTTGCTTTCACTTATGTTTAATAGGTTTCACAGTAAGCTGAGAAACCACACAAGCAAAATTTTTTAATCCAGGATAAAAAGAAGTACCAATGGGTCACCCAGTGTAGATCCATCATCTTCTTTTAGGCTCACTGACAAAGTTTGAGCTCTCTCATCATCCCACAAAATTTCTTCTGCCCATAACAGCTTTAGTTTTAAAATTCCCTGAATACTAAGCAGTGCTATCTTACAAGTCATTTCCGATCACATACTCAGAAGCTCCCATTCTGGAAGCAGGCAGTCTTATCTCAGCCCAACTCCCTCCCCAACTACCCAACTCACTCAAATTCCTGTACCAACACAAAGCCCATGTTGGCTTCCACAAACAGATGATTCTTTCCGCTGCCCACTTTCATGACTCCCAAGAGTAACAGTCACCACCCTCTCACAGCTGAATGAATGGGAGGGGGTTTCATACCCTTCCTTTTTACACTTTGTCTGTATATCACAGTATTTTCAGGCATAATATTGGCTGTGTGCTTCAGTTTACACAGGAGGAAACTAAAGGACAGGAAGATGAATGATTTACTCAATGACAAGAAGTTACTGGGCTTCCCTGGTGGCTCAGTGGTAAAGAAACTGCCTGTAATACAGGAGACTCGAATTTGATCCCTGGGTTGGGAAGGTCCCCTGGAGAAGGAAATGGCAACCCACTCCAGTGTTCTTGCCTGGGAAATTCCATGGACAGAGGAGCCTGGCGGGCTACAGTCTCTGGGGTTCAGACACAGCTTAGAGACTAAACAACAAGAAGTTACCAGCAAAGGTCAATGTTAAAACTGAGCTCTCTGCCTTTTGTTAGAAGCAGGACTCTGGTACAGAGAAGGCACTTCATAAATACTTATTGAATAGGTGTTACATAAATGAATTTGCTTGTTTCCTCCACTGTAAACTGACAGTGACACTGACTCTTTTCTGAAATTGGTACAACCTATTGTTGCAATCTTTAGGATTAAGTGTTAGAATATTACTCAGCAGTCTGGATATCTCTTTATCTCTTCTTCAGCCTAGTAAGATGTGGTAACACACACACTATAAACACACACAAAGATATAGCTTTCAGGTATTTCATAAGCTAAGGCAGAAAACAAAAAAAGAGGAAGTTTGAGTCTCATCCTATGAGGTGACAGAAGAAGGAAAAGGATCACATTGCAGATCATTCCACTAATGTTATAATTTATTATGTGCTTTCATAAACCTTAGCTCATTTGAAACCCATATCAACTTTATGGGAATGGTAGAGCAGACCTTATCTCCATTTAGCCTTTGAAAACTTGAAAACTCAAAGAAGTTGAGTGAATTTTCCAAGGTTACAGAGTTAATAAGTGGTGGAACCAAAACTAGAGCCCATATCTTCTCTTTCTAGATTTCTTGTGCTATCAATCATCAGTTATAAAGCATTTAACCCTTGATGCTGAGCATGACTTTTAAAAAATGAGTGTATTTCATTTCCCCACTTCCTAGAGAAGAAAATGGCACCCACTCCAGTATTACCTGGAAAATTCCATGGACAGAAGAACCTGGTAGGCTACAGTCCATAGGGTCGCAAAGAATCGACCACAGCTGAGCACATCAGCACATTTTCCCACTTAAGGACACTGAGGGATTCCTTATATCTAAGCTGAGTTTCTTTCACAAAGTAGATGCTTAATGACATTTAATAAAGATAACATTATTTTGGTGGATAAAAAGAATATTTTTAATAAACAGTAGCTTTATTTAGCAAGTTGGCTTTCCAGGATATTGACTAATTAGTTCCCTGGTCACATGACCTAAGCAAGATTGAAAACTTTGTTTCTTAATGTATGTCTCATCAACTTTGAGCAAAATTGTTTATAAGGGAAATTCATTCATTTTAAGGGAAGCTGTTTTAACTCTTTCTGAATGTGCCTTCTTCTGATGTCTCTAAAAAAATCTCCGATTTGCCATGATGAAAAAGTGCATCTCTCCTGAATTCTAAGATTGTGAACAGTATCTTCTCCACTCTTTTTTTTCTTACACCCCTGTTGGAAGAGGTTTCCCTGTTACCATTTAGGGGTTAGTTTCAACCAAAAAGCTTCTCCTTATTTTTAGAATGCAGGGCATGTTTATACTAGAATCTTCATCATTAACATAGATAATATTTATGGAGTTCCCAATGTGTGTCATGCTTTTTATGCATTATTTCATTAAACTCTTAAATCATATAACTTATTTAACATCTCACTATTTTATAGGAACCCCTTGGCATAGGGAATATTATTATCCTAGCAAGAATAATAATATAGTTAAGGAGACTGAGTCTTAGAGATCACATAACTAGTAAGTAGCAGGAGTGAGATTTGAACCTAGATCTCTCTGAGTTTGGAATTCAACAACTACATATACATATTTGTATAAGGAGACGTAAGAGATGAAGTTTCAATTCTTGGGTCAGGAAGATTCTCTGGAGGAGGGTGTGGTAACCCACTCTAGTATTCTAGCCTGGAGAATCCCATGGACAGAGGAGCCTGGTGGGCTGCGGTCTACAGCGTCTCAAACAGTCAGACAGGACTGACGTGATTTAGCATGCTCGCACACATGCATATACATACACAGTTTCTGTCGATATTGATTGGCAGAGAGACCTCACAACGATGGAAGATGGCCTCAGTTTCCTTTTATATACATAACTGATCAATTTACAGACTGAGATATCAAAAGCTTAACTCATCCTCATACTTATTCTTCAATCCTCCCTGTAATAATATACAAAACTATAATAAAATAACACCTTACATCTAGGATGGCTAGTATAAAAACAAACAAAAAAAAAACAGAAAAAAATAACAAGAGTTGGTGAGGATGTGGAGTAATGGGAACACTTGTGTACTGTTGGTGGGAATGTTAATGGTACAGACACTATGGGAAAAGTTTCCTCAAAAAACTAAAAATTAGATTAGTGTATAATCCAACAATTTCACTTCTGGGTGTATCCTCAAAGTATTGAAAGCATGATCTCCAAGTGGCATCTACACACCCATGTTCATATCAGCCCTTAGTCACAGTAGCAAAAACGTGGGAGCAACCCAAATGTCTATTGAAAGATGAATGGTTTAAACATATGATGGAATATTATTCAGCCTCGAAAAGGGGGGAAATTCTGGAATACACTACATCATGGATGAATCTTGAAGACATTATGTTAAATGAAATAGAGGAGAACGTAGGCAAAACTCTCTCTGACATAAATCACAGCAGGATCCTCCAAGAACCACCTCCAAGAATATTGGAAATAAAAGCAAAAATAAACAAATGGGACCTAATTAAAATCAAAAGCTTCTGCACAGCAAAGGAAACTCTAAGCAAGGTGAAAAGACAGCCTTCAGAATGGGAGAAAATAATAGCAAATGAAGCAACGGATAAAGGATTAATCTCCAAAATATACAAGCAGCTCCTGCAGCTCAATTCCAGAAAAATAAATGACCCAATCAAAAAATGGGCCAAAGAACTAAACAGACATTTCTCCAAAGAAGACATACAGATGGCTAACAAACACATGAAAAAATGCTCAACATCCCTCATAATCAGAGAAAGGCAAATCAAAACCACAATGAGATACCATTTCACACCAGTCAGAATGGCTGCTATCCAAAAGTCTACATGCAATAAATGCTGCAGAGGGTGTGGAGAGAAGGGAACCCACTTACACTGTTGGTGGGAATGCAAACTAGTACAGCCACTATGGAGAACAGTGTGGAGATTCCTCAAAAAACTGGAAATAGAACTGCCATATGATCCAGCAATCGCACTCCTGGGCATACACACCGAGGAAACCAGAATTGAAAGAGACACATGTACTCCAACGTTCATCACAGCACTGTTTATAATAGCCAGGACATGGAAGCAACCTAGATGTCCATCTGCAGACGAATGGATAAGAAAGCTGTGGTACATATACACAATGGAGTATTACTCAGCCATTAAAAAGAATGCATTTGAATCAGTTCTAATGAGGTGGATGAAATAGGAGCCTATTATACAGAGTGAAGTAAGCCAGAAAGAAAAACACCAATACAGTATACTAACACATATATATGGAATTTAGAAAGATGCAAATGATAACCCTGTATACGAGACAGCAAAAGAGACAAAGAACAGTCTTTGGGACTCTGTGGGAGAGGGTGAGGGTGGGATGATTTGGGAGAATGGCATTGAAACATGTATGTTTTCATATGTGAAACGAATCACCAGTTCAGGGTCGATGCATGTTACAGGATGCTCGGGGCTGGTGTGCGGGGATGACCCAGAGGGAGGATAAAGGGAGGAGGGAGGTGGGAGGGAGGTTCAGGACGGGGAACTCATGTACCCCCGGGACGGATTCATGTCAATGTATGGCAAAACCAACCAATAAAATATTGTAAAATAATTAGCTTCCAATAAAAAATAAATAAAAATTAAAAAAATAAATGAAATAAGCTCATCACAAAAAGAAAAATACTGTATAATTTCATTCATGAGACATTTAGAATAGTCAAAATCATGGGGACAGAAAGTAGGACAGAGATTGCCAGGGGCTAGATAGAAAGGGAAAATGTAGAGTTATTGTTCACTGGGTATTGAGTTTTAGTTTCACAAAATGGAAGAATTCTGGAGATGGGTGGTAGTAATGGTTGCACAATATTATAAACATACTTAATATCACTGAACTGTACACTTAAAAATGGCAAAGATGGTAAATTTTATGTTATGCATTTTGTTGCTGCTGTTCAGTCTCTAAGTCATGTCCAACTCTTTATGACTCCAAGGACTGCAGCACTCCAGGCTTCCCTGTCCTTCGTCTCCTGGAGTTTGCTCAGATTCATGTCCGTTGAGTCGGTGATACTATCTAACCATCTCATCCTCTGCCTCCCTCTTTTCCTTTTGCTTTAGTTTTATTTCACCACAATTTAAAAATTGGAAAAAAAAATTAAAGTTGAGTAATTGCCAATTTATGGTTATTGTGAAAAGTAATCCAGGTGTCTTTGATTAAAAAGTAGAGTAATTTTCATACAATAAAAAATGAACAAGGAACAAGAGAGTCATATTCAGAAAAGGGCAGCTTGTTTTTATTTACCAGCAATAGATAACATGGCCTGCAATTAAAAGGCAATCATATGCCCCCTTCCTCTGGCTGATTCATGTTGATGTTTGGCAGAAACCAATACAATTCTTAAAGCAATTATCCTTCATATAAAAAAATTAATAAAATTTTTAAAAAGGCAGTCCAGATGCATAGGACCTCTGAGGAAACAACTCCTGCAGAGCGAGGCGGTGGAGGGCTGGCAGTCCGGATGGCTCATTCATCACAGCACGGAAAGCAATCTCTCAAGAACTTGTAAACGAGATGAAGAGCTCTCTCAGAAGGTTACAGCAAACATGCACCTGCCCTCTGTGTTCTCCGTCTAGGGTCATTTCACTTACAATGACTCATCTTAATCTTAAAAATTCTGGGAAGTGTAGGATACATCAGGCAGGAGGTATCACATTTCTAAGCTTCTAGACTTTAATAAGAAGAAGAAATCTTTTCTGGAAGAGCATGCTTTAGAAAACAGCGGGACAGAGTGGAGTTATGCATGGATTGTTTATTCAAAAAATCCCTAAAACTAACAGAGCAAAAATTGGATTTAGGAAGCCAAATTAAAACTTATTTTAGCGACCTTCAGAAGAGACACTTCAGAACCAAAACTTATCATAAATTTACGTTATTTTGCTTTTTGAAATGAAATTCTTTCACCAAAGATTAAATGCCACTGGTTATTTCACCTTCACCTCTATTGCTGTATTTTTAGGCTATATTCCATGTTATTTCCATAGATTTTTGTCTTATTTGCAGTGGAAAAGGAATCTAGTCTTGGATGTCCAGAATTCTTTCTGAAGTTTGCTTCAAGCTCTTCAGACCCTCTCTCCTACTCTGTCACATACCTCTTGACTGCTTGCCAATTGTAATCAATGAAAATGGCTGGTCCAGAGGAAATTCAATTTAAGGCAGTGAGCTCCTGGTGACGAGCCAGCTGGTCTGGACAGAGATTAAGCCTGTGACTTCTGATCAGTAGCATCTTTTCCTTCTTCCCATAGTGAGCACTAAATCCTACAGGTAACTGAGGTATTTAAGAAACTATATCACTGCAACAGATTTCTGCCAGCAAAAGCCCAGAAATGGAGATCCATAAAATAACTAGGAAGTTATTGCCCCAAGTAATTGAACAGTAGATGAAAACTGTACTCTAATGTTGGCTCTACCATTCAATTGCTGATTTATTCATGCATTCAGCAAGTAGCTGTTCAGTGTCTCCCAGGTGCTGCTGCTGCTGCTAAGTCACTTCAGTCGTGTCCGACTCTGTGTGACCCCATAGACGGAAGCCCACCAGGCTCTCCCGACCCTGGGATTCTCCAGGCAAGAACACTGGAGTGGGTCTCCCAGGTGCTGGCCACTAGCAATACTGTGATGAACAAGATAGATGTGGTCCCCTCAATCACTGAATGGACTGTCCAGCAGGAGAAAGGGTACAGAGAAGCTGAGAGAAAATTCACAGTAGCTTGTACTTATGTTATCAAAAGGGAAGAATTATTGTCACTACTGAATGTGAATGTATGTACAGAGGCTGCTCAGCAAGGGCTCATAGGATTAATTGTCACTGATACTTTAAATATGAATTTTAGTTAGTTAGATAGAGGGGTGGGGGTGGGAAAAGGAGGAACTATCATGCACAAAGGCCCAGAGGCTAGAGAGAACATGCCATTAATTCCATAATGTTTTGACAACTTTTCCACAATTTCTTTTCTGTGACAGAAGGCAATGTCGTGGCCAAATGATTGGGCAAGACTGTCTGGAGTAGCTGAAAGCTGTTGCTCGTAAAAGTTGTTTTCTGTGTTTAAAATGGTTAAGTGGTTTGAATATGCACTCCCACTTTAAAATGTGACCAACTTACAGACAAGGAGCATGGCTCACTGTATTTCCCAGAACCCAGGGCAGCATTCTGTACACATTGGAAACTTAAGAAATGCTTGTGCTACGCCAACAGATAAACAGCAAAAAAAGGTCAGCACCCAAGCTGAAAATCCCAGAATTTTCAAGGGAGTGGCAATGTTTATGCAACAAAGTTTTTTAACCATAGTTACTTGCTTAACTTTCAACTTTGGGAGCTTAATCATAAAGATCGTCATTGAATGGTTATCTTGGCAATCCAATTAGTTGCTGCCTCTGTGACTTGAGTTTAGTTGACTTTTGATTAAGGAGGCCAAAATCAGGAGCTTCAAGTCCCAGGAAAGTTTTGTTAGCTTCAGGGAGAGAAAAAAGATTCATTCCCTAGTCTCACACATGATACCCTGAGCTCTGGCCAGGCTGAGGGAAACAGTGTTGCATGTAGCACCTGGCCCATATTATGGGCTAGGCACGGTACTAGGTGCTGTTGCCAACGTGACTCTTTGGACTGTAGCCTGTCAGCTTCCTCTATCCATGGGATTTTCCAGGCAAGAATACTGGAGTGGGTTGCCATTTCCTTCTCCTGGGGGTCTTCCCGACCCAGGGACCAAAGCCGGGTCTCCTGTGTTTCCTGCATTGCAGGCAGATTCTTTACCAACTGAGCCATTGGGGAAGCCTGTTTATTGCCCTCAATAACACTTGTCAGAAGCTCTGGATTTTGAGTTCCCTGAGCCGTGAACAAGCCATTTTGCTTCCAGGGTACTTTCCTTGGACCTCTTTGAAATGAATTGCAGTCATGTCTTAGCTATTTCCTGGGTGAAGAAACCTACTTCGTTTCTCATATTTTGGTATCAATGTGGATAACTGGGTGCGTGAGAGAAATGAAAAGGGCACTGCAACCACTCAGTGGGTATTAATCCCTCCTAGTGATGGGTCAATCAGGGCAGGAAGACAAGGTTAACTTAATGGCAATACCCTGAAAGCTCAGTTGGTAAGAATCTGCCTGCAATGCAGGAGACACCGGTTCAATTCCTGGGTCCGGAAGATCCGCTGGAGTAGGGAAAGGCTACCCACTCCAGTATGCTTGGACTTCCCTTGTGGCTCAGCTGGTAAAGAATCAGCCTGCAGTGTGGGAGACCTGCAGGTGTGGCTACGCACTCCAGTATTCTGACCTAGTGAATTCGATGGACTGTATAGTCCATGGGGTTGCAAAGAGTCGGACATGACTGAGCAACTTTCACTTCACCTCACTTCAATAGGAATACAGTAACAGGCTCAACATACAGTGTTTATTACATCTGTACAACACAGACAGACTTGAGAAGGAAAGGAAATAATGAGCTGCAATACCCCACAACTACGTTTTATTCACAAAAATGTTCTTTATCAAAACTTATCTCTTTCATTCACTTTCCCCTACTTCTTACCTCCTCAAGCTGACCAGAAATATTTTCTGCCCTGGTTTCTTCCACTGGGTCATTTGATCATCCATCACTCACTCAGCAAGTACATACTGAGCTGTTGTCCCATACCAGGAGCTGAGAGTAGGTTCCAGAGTTTCCATCTAGTAATTAAACATACAAAGTATGGGATGATACAGGCAATAAAGAAGGTGTCTAGAAAGGGCTTCCCAGGTGGCCCTAGTGGTAAAGAACCTACCTGCCAATGCAGGAGACCACAAGAGACACAGATTTGATCCCTGCGTTGGGAAGATCCCGTGGAGTAGGAAATGGCAACCCACTCCAATATTCTTGCCTGGAGAATCCCATGGACAGAGGAGCCTGCTGGGATACAGCCCATGGGGTCACAGAAGAGTTGGACACGACTGAGTGAGCATGGAAAGCATAAAGACAGGGAGGGAAAGAGATATGTCAGGAACATTGTTAGAGCTCTTCCTGATAACTTCCCCAAAAGTCAGACACTGGAAAGGAGTCTTGCCAAACATATGGGATTTTCTGGTCAAATAAGTATTGAGAAAGCATCAGGTGGCCAAGACAACTCTAGAGAAAGGAAAATTACTAGCAGCAGCCAACACTTACTGCTGTGTTTACAATGTGCCAAGCACTGTTCTATGTTCTTTACCTGTGTTAATCTTCTTAATCCTCATAAGAACCAGATGAGAGTCTCTATTTCTATTCCTGTTCTGGCAGCTGATAAATAGAGAGTCCAAATAGTTGGCCAAATCACACAGATAGATGGTGTCAAAGCCACAGTGAGAACCAGAGCCTGAGCTCTTAATGATTATAGGATAGCATACAGAAAGATATATGCAAAGATCCAGAGATGAGAGGACAGGGCCTTCTGGGGGAAATGGCAGTCGACATGGATGGGGCAGAACTGTCATGAGGGAGCACTGGAAGCAAATGCAAGTAGAGAGATAATAGGATGATAAAGAGTCTGTGTACCTTGCTAAAGTTCTTACTTGATCCTGAGAGCAATTGGAGCCATGACAATCTTTATACCCAAGCTCAGATCTACATTTCAGGAAGATGACCAACAGCAGAGTAGCGAATGGATTGCAGAGGGGCAGCGAGCAGGAGATCAGGGAAGACAGATAACTGTACAGGCGATAAGTGGTGAGGGGCCTAAGGGAATAGGAACAGGAAGGGAAGAAAGGAAAACCACAGTAGCTATTAATATTTAAATGATAAAATTTATAGAATTAGGAGAGAAGCTGGTTGGATGTAGAAGTTGATCCAGAAGAAAAGGAAAGGATGACTTCTAGGTTCAGGTTAGTGTAGAAGCTGAGACATTAACCAGAACAGGGAATGTAAGAGGAGCTCCAAGTTGAAGAAAAGTACAGTTTGTTCAGCTTGGGAATATTACGTCTGAAAGGCCTATTCCTGCTATCTATTGCTACATAACAAACCATCCTAAAACTCAGTAGCTTAAAATAATAATTTGTGACTTGTGCTCATGGGTCTATGAGTCAACTGGGTTCAGCTGGGTAATTCTTGCTTGAGGGCTTTCAGATAATTACTGTCAGATGTTGACTAGGCTGCAATCTTCCGAAGGTTCAGTTGAGCTGGTTGTACAATGAGGCTCACTCATGTGGGTGGCAATTGGTGCTGGCTTTTGGATAGGAGTTCAGCTGGGCTTTTCTACCTACATGTGGCTTCTCCATGTGGATTGAGCTTCTTACAGCAGAATAGCTGGGTAAAAAGAGATAGAGTCCAATGAGCAAGTATTTTAAGAAGCCTGTGCAAAAGCTGCAGGGTTTCTAATGACTTAGCCTTGGGAATCGTATCATGGTTAAGAATGACTCACAGGTCATCCCAGATTCAAGGAGTGAGGACTCCTTGGGGCTTGAAGATGAACCAGCATATTTCATCAGGGCCCATCTTTGGAGATTAACTCAATTCCTCTGGGACATGCAACTGGAGAAGGTTAACTGATATTCAAGCTACAGGTCTCTAGTTCAGGGAGAGATCTGAGCTGGGAATCTAGCTGTGAAGACAACCAATATGTAGGTGGTGATTGAAGCCATCAATGTCATTGAGATCTCCCAGAGAGTATATGCAGAGTTCTATAAGAACAAGACCTAGGAAAGTACTGTGAAACACCAATATTTGAAGGGTAATCAGTGGAGTAGCAATTCTTGGTCCCCTAAAAGAGACCAAAAAATGTGGGGCCACAGAAGCAGAGAAAACCATGAAAGGATACGCATATGTAAACCAAATGCAACATAGCAAAGAAAAGACAGAGTCAATAGTAGGAAATGCTACAGAGAAGCAAAGTCATGTGGGGCCTGAAATCTATTTTCACCAGATTTGACATTTAGGTGGTCTTGATCAGAACAGTTTCAGGGAATAGGAAAAGCAAAGGAAAAATAAAAGACTGAAAACTTCCTCGGAAATCCAGTGGTTGGGACTTCACCTTCCAGTGTGAGGGGTGCAGGTTCAATCCCCAGTTGGGGAGCTGAGATCCCACATGTCTTGTGGCCAAAAAACCAAAACATAAAACAGAAACAATATTATAGCAAATTAAAGACTTTAAAAATGGTCCAAATCAAAAAAATCTTTAAAAAATAAAAGACTGAAGTGGAATAAACTGTGAATGATTGCTGAGAGAGAGACAGCAAGAAGCTATCACAAGACATTCAGTTGAAGGAGGGTTTGTGTTTTAAGATGCTTAGGGCAAGTGTCTTGGGGACAGATTGTCTGTTTGCATGGATTTGCATTTCGACTCTCCCTGCTGTGTAACTTAACCTCTCTAAAGCTAAATTTTCTCTGAAAAGGTAACATTTAAGATGATGCCAGAAGGATGAGCAGAAATCAGTCAGGTAATGGGTTGGGAGAATAAAATTCTTGACTGGATTAACAGTGAGCATGTGAGTGAGCTGGGAGCATGCTTGGCTTGTGTGATGTACTTACTAGAGTGGGACACGCTGGCCAGGGAGGTGGTCAGAGGAGGTGGTCAGGGGAGTAGCAGGAGACTGAGCTAAGGAGAAAGGAGTCTGTGTTTCTGGGCTCTACACTTGGGGGAAATTTTATTCTAAGAGCAATGGAAGTCATTGGAATATTGTAAACAGAGGAGTGACATTATTTGACACATTTTAAAAAGATCACTCTGCTTTAGAAATAAATATACACCTACCCAGCAATTCTACTCCCAGGTGTTCACCCAAAACAAATGAAAATGTGCATTTAAAAAAAAAGATCATGTCAAGACTATTCATAGCAGTTTTATTCATAATAGCCCCAGACTGGAAACAGTCCATATATCCATCAATTTTAAAAAATTATAAACATACTGAAATATATTCTCAAATGGATTATTACTCAGCAATAAAAAGAAATGAATTACTGATACTGCAACAACATATTGTATGATTCCATTTATATGATATTCTGGAATAGGCAAAGCTAATTGACAGTAGAAAAAACTCAGAACCATGGTTTCCTCAGAAATGGAAGCGGTAGCAAGGATTGCCTGGGCAGAGTATAAGGGAACTTTCTGAAGGAGTGGTTACTATTATACTTGATAAGGGTTAAGGTTACACCGGAGAAGGCAATGGCAAGCCACTGCAGTACTCTTGCCTAGAAAATCCCATGGACGGAGGAGCCTGGTAGGCTTCAGTCCATGGGGTCGCTATGAGTCAGACATGACTAAGCGACTTCACTTTCACGTTTCACTTTCATGCATTGGAGAAGGAAATGGCAACCCACTCCAGTGTTCTTGCCTGGAGAATCCCAGGGATGGGGGAGCCTGGTGGGCTGCCGTCTGTGGGGTCACACAGAGTCGGACATGACTGAAGTGACCTAGCAGCAGCAGCAGCAGCAGGGTTACACAGTCAAAACTCAGCAGGTGTGAATTTAGGAATTAAGTTTTTAAAGAACTACACAAACACTGAATTCCAATTAACTATTATACATGTATGCTGAAGTGTTTAGAGGCAAGAATACTGATATCTGCAATTTCTTTGAAATGTACCAAACTTAAGATGGACTAATGGATAAATGGAAGTATGGATGGAGAAACAGAAACGTCCTGAAGCAAGCGTATGTATTATGGGCTGAATTGTATAGGTGAGCCCTTACATGTTATGAGCTCAAAATTCATGTGTTGACATTCTAAGCCCTAGCACCTCAGATTGCGACTGTATTTGGAGACGGGATCTTTGAAGTGGCAATTCGGATAATATGAGATGGTATGTTGTTGCTGTTTAGTCGCCCAGTCAAGCCCAATTCTTTGGACCCCATGGACTGCAGCATGCCAGGCCTCCTTGTCCCTCACCATCTCCCAGAGTTTGCCCAAGTTCACCTTCATCGCATTGGTGATGCCATCCAGCTATCTCATCCTCTGACCTCCTCTTCTTCTGCTTTCAATTTTCCCCAGCATCAAGGACTTTTCCAATGAGTCGTCTGTTCGCATCAGATGACCAAAATCCCGGAGTTTCAGCTTCAACATCATTCCTTCCAGTGAATATTCAAGGTTGTTCTCCCTTAAGATTGACTGGTTTGATCTCCTTGCTGTCCAAGGGACTTTTAGGAGTCTTCTCCAGCACCACAGTTCAAAGGCATAAATTTTTCATATATGGAGGAGGGCCTAATCCAATATGAGTGGTATCCTGACAAAAAGAGATTAGGGGACAGACACCACAGACCGACGGACAATCCTGTGAGGACAGAGCAAAGACAACCATGTGCAAGCCAAGCGGGAGGCTTCAGAACAATCAAACTCTGCCCACACTTTTAGATTTTAGACCTCTGGCCTCTGAAACTATGAGAAAATACATTTTTGTTGTCTAAGCCACTCAGCCTGTGGTATTTCGTTATAGTTCCCCTAGCAAACTAAATTCACATAACTAAAATGTTAAATGTTGAATCTAGGTGGTAGACATGAATGTTCACTATAAAATTATTTCAATCTTGCTGAATTTTTCATAGTGAAACGTTGGGGTAAAGTCACTTTGATCTCTGGGCATACTGGATTTAGGGAACAGCTGTGCAAGTTGGAAGGAAGCTATTACAGTGGCCAAACTGAAGAGTGATGGCAGTTTGGACTGTAGTGGTGAGAGTGGAAATAGAGAGAAATAGGCAGATTCTGTTCATGTTGGATAGAAGTAATAGAACTGCCTGAGAAGTTGGATATAAAATATGAATAAAAGACAAAATCAAGGATGACTGCTATGTATATCTACAACTGAGTGGCTGGTGGTATTTACTAAGATGGAAAATATCTGAATTACAGGAGTAAATGAATAAATTGTAGGTTTTGCTTTGGTTCTGTTAAGTTTGAAATGCCTATGAGATATCCAAGTGGTATTGTCAAGTAGTAAATTAAATATTCTCCTTTGGAGAAAGAAATGGCAACCCACTCCAGTATTCTTGCCTAGGAAATTCCATGGACAGAGGAGCCTGGCAAGCTACAGTCCATGGGGTTGCAAAAAGAGTTGGGGCCAACTTAGTGGCTCAGTTCAGTTCAGTCACTCAGTCGTGTCCGACTCTCTGTGACCCCATGAATCACAGCATGCCAGGCCTCCCTGTCCATCACCAACTCCTGGAGTTCATTCAACCTCATGTCCATCGAGTCGGTGATGCCATCCAGTCATCTCATTCTCGGTCGTCCCCTTCTCCTCCTGCCCCCAATCCCTCCCAGCATCAGAGTCTTTTCCAGTGAGTCAACTCTTTGCATGAGGTGGCCAAAGTATTGGAGTTTCAGCTTTAGCATCAGTCCTTCCAATGAACACCCAGGACTGATCTCCTTTAGAATGGACTGGTCGGATCTCCTTGCAGTCCAAGGGACTTAGTGACTAAACAACAACAAAGGTAAATTACACAATTTAGAGCTCAGAGAATACAAGATACATAAACTGCTTAGCATTAGACCTGATGCATATAGCATAATAAATGCTTAGTATTATTTCCAATTATTATAAGAGCTGCAGACAGAGGTAGATCTAGTAACACTGTATATTGGCATACTGGTATATTTCTGCCTTAGAAAGAAGATAAGATTTAAAATGTATAGTTGAATCTGAGCTGCTATGTAAAATAGTTTATGTAAGCTTGTGATGAGCAAGGGACTTCCCTGGCAGTCCAGTGGTTAAGACTCCATGCTTCAACAGCAGGGGGCGCAGGTTCTATCCTTGCTTGGGGAACTGAGATCCCACATGCAGTGAGGCCAAAAGATAAAAGCAAAATTTCTAGAACTAAATAACAGTGAAAATACAATATATCAATTTTTAAAATTATATGGGAAAACTAACAAATTAAGAAAATAAAACACATCAACAAGAACCTTCACTGAAGAAGACAGGGCTGGGAAAGAGCTTGGTACATCCTATTAATCTCACCCACCCTTTAGGCAATGTCACTTCAGATCACCTCAGAGAAAGGAGGATTTATTCTCCATTAAATATCTCATTCTAATGTTTAATAACTGCAGTCACTTTTATTTCTTTGCAATTTGAAGTTGTCTAAATATAATGAGAGCTCAAATTATTGGCCCCAGAATGCAACTCCTTAAAAATCTTAATATATGTTACAACTGTGTTTACCTGATATGCTGGAGTGTCTTTTGGCTCAGATAGTAAAGAAGTCTCTGCCTGCCAAGCAGGAGACTTTGGCTTGATCCCTGGGTCAAGAAGACCCTCTGAAGAAGGGAATGGCTACCCACTCCAGTATTCTTGCCTGGAGAATTCCATGAACAGAGGAGCCTGGAGGGCTACAGTCCATGGGGTCGCAAAGAGTTGGACACGGCTGAATTGACAACACACACACACATTCTTGGATACAGAATTTTTATTTTAGACATCTTTATTAGAATTGCATATTCTTCTTCAGATACAGCATCCTTAGATTAACCATGTAGGCAGGAAAACTGAGGGAAAAATGAAAACCTGTCATCTATGTCATTATCTGAGCACTAAGTCTTAAGGGAGTAGGAGAAGTGTCACTCAGAACATCCCTGCAACTGCCTGAGCTGCATCAGCACCACCAGCTGCCTGACACCATCATCTGGAGCTTACAGAAACTGGCTTGCTTTCTTCCCCATCTAGGTAGCCCCTTCCTCTTTTTGGTGGAAACAACACCAGTATTTGTTCAAATGCAATAGAAAAGGAGATCAGTCCTGGGTGTTCATTGAAAGGACTGATGTTGAAGCTGAAACTCTGATATTTGGCCACCTGATGCAAAGAGCTGACTTATTTGAAAAGACCCTGATGCTGGGAAAGACTGAGGGCAGGAGGAGAAGGGGACGACAGAGGATGAGATGGTTGGATGGCATCACCGACTCAATGGACATGGGTTTGGGTGGGCTCTGGGAGTTGGTGATGGACAGGGAGGCCTGGCGTGCTGTGGTTCATGGGGTTGCAAAGAGCCAGACACGACTGAGTGACTGAACTGAACTGAACCCCACCCCTACTCGGGCTATCCCCTTTGGCAATCATAAATTTGTTTTCTATGTCTATTTCTCTTTGTAAATGAGTTTATTTTATGACGCTTATTACTAACTAAAGTCCATACTTTATTCCAGTTTCTTTAGTTCTTACTAATAATGTCTTTTTTTCTATTCCAGGATCCTATCCAGGCTATCACTTTACTATTAATTGTATCTCCTGAGACTCCTCTTGGTTATGACAATTTTATAAACTTTCCTTGTTTTTGATGGCCTTGACAGTTTTGAGGACCACTGGTCAAGTATTTTGTGCAATGACCATCTACTAGAATTTGTCTCTTGCTTTTGTCATGGGTACACTGGAGTTATGAGTTTTGAGGAGGAAGACCACAAAGTACCACTCTCATTACCTGATATCAAGGATAAAAAGTATCAACGTATCTGTTAATATCAAATAGCTATTAATGTTCACCTTAACTACCTGGCTGGGACAGTGTTTGCCAGGTCTCTCTTTGTAAAGCTACTCTGCACCTTCTCCATACTGTAATTTTTGGAAGGAAATCACTACACACAGCTCATACTCAAGGGACTGGGGCATTATGTTCCACCTCCTTGAGTAGGAAGCATCTGCATACATTACCAATTTAGATTTTTAAGAACATTTTGTTCTCCTGGATACCTATTTTTACTCCCAGGTTTCTAATAATCAGTTTGGCTTATTCTCGTGGATTGTTTTGACTTTGGGTGGTCACAGAATTAAGATAAAAAGTACATATATGGTTCAGTTTTCTAATTTCCTTTCTAAGACCTAGCTTCTAAACTAGAATTACTTGTTACATTTTAAATATATGATTTATATATTTAATCTTTACAAATAATAAAGAATACTATCTATTCTTTAGAAAGAAAAGAAACAAAAGACTTGAAATATTCATGATTCAGGTTAGCAGAAAGAGAAAATCATTGATAAACTGGACAACTATTATTTTACATATATCCACCTAGGGAAAGGTGGTAGAAGAATTCTGATGAGTTAAGAAAAAAATCATTTATTCTTAAAGTTGCACAAATGCTTTCTGACCACCCATCAGCAATTAGACTTCCCTAGTGGCTCAGACAGTAAAGAATTTGCCTGCAATGCAGGAAACCTGAGTTTGATCCCTGGATTGGAAAGATCCCCTGGAGAAGGGAATGGCTACCCACTCCAGTATTTTTGCCTGGAAAATCCCAGGAACAGAGGAGCCTACTGGGCTACAGTTCATGGGGTCACAAAGAGTCAGATATGACTGAGCAATTAACACAAGGACAATTCAGTGTACTTTCAAGAATGTGTTCTTATGTTCCCAAAGTATTGTTACTTGTGTATCATGACTTATAGCAGAAAAGGGTGATTTTCATTTGAGTGCCTGCCCTGTATATTCTTCAGTTAATATACTCTACCAAAATAAAGAATTTGCCACTGTTTGTTATCACATTCAGACAGAGCATTCTTGAACAGGCATCTTTAGAGTAAACATCACTTGGCAAAGTGAAACTTTGTTTGTGAAACTTTTGTGTCTGAAAAACAGAAAAACCTACCACCAAAAAAGAATCTGGTTTTAGTCTCCCATAAAAATCAGCTTGAGAAAAAAATGCAACAAAATAATCTAAGTAGTAGCTAGCTTATCTCTAGTTTCCCTGAATTCAACGATTTTTTTTTTCCAAGCTAACTTATGTGTAGATAAGGCCTAAATCTAGATCTTTTTAGATTTACAGTAAAGTTTCTTTCCCTAAGTACTTCCAATAACTAAACAGTTAAGACATGGTTCTAATGGCCTGAATTTGATCCCTGGAATCTCCCTAAAAGTGATTTCCCTGGGGCAGAATTTCCCTGAGAAAATAAAAGAACAAAAGAAATGAAGTCAAATTTCATTTTGGAATTTTTGTACTGGTAAAGAAAGGGAGCTAATTTATCACAGAAAATATGTCTGAAAGCTGAACTCTCTAAAACAGAGCTTCATGGTACTTATAAATTTAAAATACAAGAAAGGAAGGAAGTAAGGAAGCCACTGGCAGTAGAATGGATGACTTGGAAGCTTCACATTAGTCATTTGATTTGATTTTGAAGTGACCAACTATAAGAGATATATTATATCTACCCAATTAATTCCTTATATTCTGTACAAGTGGCTGTGAGTGCATCTCAAACAGGCGACACGGGAATCAATACCACCAGAAATATGTGAGTGCTTGCAAACAAGTCTTTCCAGCAAAGAGTCACCCTGGAAAGCTGTACACATCCATATGGGTTGATATTAAAGGAGAACCACAGTTACTATATTTACAAAACAGTGTACAAATAAGATCTAATTTTTGCTAAATTATGGAGCTAAGTATAACTGTCCTGATATGCCAAGATATTCTGGAAAGATATATACACTATAGCGCTAACAGTGCTGAACAGTAAGAACGTGAATGATTTTTATTTTCCTCTTGTAATTGATTACAGTTTCTGAATTTTTCTGATAGTACTGTTTAAAACTTTTTTAAAAGTATAAACATACTTTTTCCCCTTTCCTACTGGAATTTCATTTCTTTTTTACAGTTACATTTCTCTTAACACTCTACAAATGTAGCACTTACTATCCTCAGTTCAGTTCAGTCACTCAGTCAAGTCTGACTCTTTGAGGCCCCATGGACTACAGCACGCCAGGCCTCCGTGTCCATCACCAACTCCCGGAGTTCACTCAAACTCATGTCCATTGAGTCGGTGATGCCATCCAACCATCTCATCCTCTGTCGTCCTCTGCTCCTCCTGCCTTCAATCTTTCCCAGCATCAGGGTCTTTTCTAATGAGTCAGATCTTCTCATCAGGTGACCAAAGTATTGGAGTTTCAGCTTCAACATCAGTCCTTCCAATGAACACCCAGGACTGGTCGCCTTTAGGATAGACTGGTTGGATCTCCTTGCAGTCCAAGGAACTCTCAAGAGTCTTCTCCAACACCACAGTTCAAAAGCATCAATTCTTCGGTGCTCAGCTTTCTTTATAGTCCAGCTCTCACATCCATACATGACTACTGGAAAAACTATAGCTTTGACTAGACAGACCTTTGTTGGCAAAGGAATGTCTCTGCTTTTTAATATGATATCTAGGTTGGTCATAACTTTTCTTCCAAGGAGCAAGTCTCTTTTAATTTCATTGCTGCAATCACCATCTGCAGTGATTTTGGAGCCAAAAAAATTAGTCTGTCACTCTTTCCACTGTTTCTCCTTCTATTTGCCATGAAGTGATGGGACCAGATGCCATGATCTTAGTTTTCTAAATGTTGAGCTTTAAGCCAACTTTTTCACTCTCCTCTTTCACTTTCTTCAAGAGGCTCTTTAGTTCTTCTTCACTTTCTGCCACAAGTGTGGTATCATCTGCACATCTGAGGTTATTGATATTTCTCCCTACAATCTTGATTCCAGCCTGTGCTTCTTCCAGCCCAGCATTTCTCATGATGTACTCTGCATATAAGTTAAATAAGCAGGGTGGCAATATACAGCCTTGACATACACCTTTCCCTATTTGGAACCAGTCTGTTGTTCCATGTCCAGTTCTAACTGTTGCTTCCTGACCTGCATACAGATTTCTCAAGAGGCAGGTCAGGTGGTCTGGTATTCTCATTTCTTTAAGAATTTTCCAGAGTTTGTTGTGGAAACTATCCTACCCTTCACTATTTGCCACTAAGTGGAAGGAATTCACACTCTTTGGGAAAAAAATTTTTTGATAATCTAATGGTAATGAGGATTGATTGAAGGCCACATAGAAAAAATTTAAATCCATTTTTTTTCCAAAAGAATTTTTAAAGGCCCTTTAAAGTTTATGTAACAATCTGGCTACACATGAAACTGTTGTATTTACAGTATCTGTTATCCTTGGAGGTCATAAACATAACTTGATTTTTTCCAACAGAAAGAAAAGTATGCAATGTTTTCCAGTTAATTCACATAACTAAATGCCTTGAAATCCCTTGGAACTGATAAAATTTATCAGAAGTCGTCTTATAGAAGTGAGGGGAAATTTATGCATTTCACAGGCTTAAGTTCTCATATTAGTGTATATTTTTAAATTGTAAAATAGAGCAGTCTCTGGCAACAAAACATTAATGCACGTTGATTTTGATGGCACATGAATCACGGGAAGGATACTGGCAGTCACGAGTGAAAAATACATTCTTCATAAGCACTTGACCTCTTCTTCTCTGGGCACAGACCATTCCTGGAGTCAGACACACAGCTACTGGAGGGATTGTTGTTCAGCCGCTCAGTCGTATCCAACTCTTTGCGACCCCGTGGGCTGTAGCATGCCAGGCTTCCCTGCCTTTCACATTCCAGAGCTTGCTCAAACTCATGTCCAGTGAGTTGGTGATGCCACCCAACCATCTGGAACCAGTCCATTGTTCATGTCCAGTTCTAACTGTAGCTTCTTAACCTGCATACAGGTTTCTCAGGAGGCAGGTAAGGTAGTCTGGTATTCTCATCTCTTAAAGAATTTTCCACAGTTTGTTGTGATCCACATAGTCAAAGGCTTTAGGGTAGTCAATAAAGCAGAAGTAGATGCTTTTCTGGAATTCTCTTGCTTTTTCTATGATGTTGGCAATTTGATCTCTGGCTCTTCTGGCTTTTCTAAATCCAGCTTGAACATCTGGGAGTTCTCAGTTCATGTACTGTTGAAGCCTAACTTGGAGAATTTTGAGCATTACTTTGCTAGTATGTGAAATGAGTGCAAACGTGTGGTAGTTTGAACATTCTTTGACACTGCCCTTCTTTGGAATTGGAATGAAAACTGACTTTTTCTAGTCCTGTGGGCACTGCTGAGTTTTCCAAATTTGCTGGAATAATAAGTACAGTGCTTTAACAGAATCATCTTTCAGGATTTGAAATAGCTCAACTGGAATTCCATCACCTCCACTAACCTTGTTTATAGTGATGCTTCCTAAGGCCCATTTGACTTCAGACTCCAATATGTCTGGCTCTAGGTGAGTGATCACACCATCATGATTATCTTGGTCATGAAGATCTTTTTTGTTCAGTTCTTCTGTGTATTCTTGCCACATCTTCTTAATATCTTCAGCTTCTCTTAGGTCCATATTGTTCTGTCCTTTATTGAGCCCATCTTTGCATGAACTGTTCCGTTGGTATCTCTAATTTTCTTGAAGAGTCTATCCTATCTCTCATCTTTCCCATTCTGTTGTTTTCCTCTGTTTCTTTGCATTGTTCACTTAGGAAGTCTTTCTTATCTCTCTTTGCTATTCTTTGGAACTCTGCATTCAGATGGGTATATCTTTCCTTTTCTTCTTTGCCTTTGCTTCTCTTCTTTTCTCAGCTATTTGCAAGGCTTCAGCAGACAACCATTTTGCCTTTTTTGCATTTCTTTTTCTGGGGGATGATTTTGCACAGTAGGGATGGGATAGCACAAAGTGTCAGGTAGGGACAAGGGAGTGGGAAGACAACCACATAATCAGCCAATTGGACAATGCTCCAAACAGTCTGAAAACCCCTATACAGGGATTGAGAACATAGGTTCTAATACCACTGTACTAGAATATTCAACATGGCATATGCATAGTTTCACACAAAGAAACTAGAGAATGCCCAATAATTTACATTTTTAATAAATTCACAGGTATTGTTGATGCTGCTGGTCTGTGGGTCCCACATTCAGAATAAACCATCAGAGTGCCTCAAGTGTGGTCCTCACCACCTACTGACTACACAACTACAAACAAGAGAATGTACTAATCCCACCTGTCCCATTTCAGTTCAGTTCAGTTCAGTTCAGTTCAGTCGCTCAGTCGTGTCTGACTCTCCGCGACCCCATGAATCACAGCACACCAGGCCTCTCTGTCCATCACCAACTCCCGGAGTTCACTCAAACTCATGTCCATCGAGTCAGTGATGCCATCCAGCCGCCTCATCCTCTGTCGTCCCCTTCTCCTCCTGCCCCCAATCCCTCCCAGCATCAGAGTCTTTTCCAGTGAGTCAACTCATCGCATGAGGTGGCCGAAGTATTGGAGTTTCAGCTTTAGCATTAGTCCTTCCAATAAACACCCAGGACTGATCTCCTTTAGGATGGACTGGTTGGATCTCCTTGCAGTCCAAGGGACTCTCAAGAGTCTTCTCCAGCACCACAGTTCAAAAGCATCCATTCTTCGGCGATCAGTTTTCTTCACAGTCCAACTCTCACATCCATACATGACCACTGGAAAAACCGCAGCCTTGACTAGACAGACCTTTGTTGGCAAAGTAATGTCTCTCCTTTTTAATATACTATCTAGGTTGGTCATAACTTTCCTTCCAAGGAGTAAGCGTCTTTTAATTTCATGGCTGCAATTAGCATCCACAGTGGTTTTGAGCCCAAAAAAATAAAGTCTGACACTGTTTCCACTGTTTCCCCATCTACTTCCCATGAAGTGATGGGACCAGATGCCATGATCTTTGTTTTCTGAATGTTGAGCTTCAAGCCATCTCAGTCAACTCTTTGAAACAGGGTCGTAATAGTCCCTGCCTCCCAGTGCTACTTTTAGAATTAACTGATAGACACCATCAAGGTTCTTGAAAAACCACTCAATAACTGTCAGCTATTAATGTTAATATTGGATTGATCGTTAATATAATCCCTGGTGGGTCAGTCAGTAAAGACTCTGCTTGCAATGCAGAAGCCCTGGGTTCGATCTCTGGGTTGGGAAGATCCGCTGGAGAAGGAAATGGCAAGCCACTCCAGCATTCCTGCCTGGGAAATCCCATGGACAGAGGAGCCTGGTGGACTACAGTCCACGGGGTCGCAAAGAGTCAGACAGGACTGAGCAACGAAACTACCACCACCTCGGTTTGTCATAGTTTTGTCATGTCATAACCCCACAAAGTAGCTGAGGAAACTGGGGCCCCAAGATACTGACTGATTGTCACACATCCCAGAGCCCATGACCAGTGAAGCTGAGACATAACATGGACCCAGGGCTTCAGGTCTCTCTCGACACCAGACAGAGTGTGCCCCGGGACACTTTGCAGAGGTTGCACATTTTCAGCCCATCTCAAACCCAGAATTTGTTAGAAATAAATACAGAAACAATCCTCCAAAGGACACAAGCATCTAATAAAGCTAATTGACAACAACCTTGGTTTCGCTGCTGCCAAATTGGAAGAGAATGTCCTGTACTGGGTTATCAAAACAGGAAACCAAGGTCATGCTGAAGGTGAGGAAACAGTTAATGGCCCTAATAACTTTTGTGCTGGCTTTACCCCTATTTCTGCAGAAGATGAGGAGTTTGGCTGACATTAAACACATCCCTTAACCCTCAGGAAGATGCGAAGGGGGCAATTCACAGACACAACATAAGCTTCCAACAGGAAGGACTCTTGGGATAGCAGGAAGTTGTCAGAGCATTGCCTGCCTTTGGTCTGCTGAGAAAGAAAGAATTCCTTAACTTTGGCTTTAATAAATTGCACAGTTTGTCATTTTTAAAAAGAATAAAAACAGAACAAACCTCCTTTTTTACAGCCAGTAGAATGTGATATGCTTTTCAATAAAGCTGCTGAAAAGGGCAATAAATCCTCACCTGTAATCTTGTAATCTTATGGCTAACCTGAAAAACTAGGAATAGTTTTTGAAAAGAGCAAGTCTCTTTTCAAGTCTCCAAACAGCTTTCTGTTTGGGGAAATTGGGACATTAGGGAGAAGCAGAGATTCTTAGAACATTTTCTTCAAGGCAGATCTGAAAGGAAGACATCAGATTAAGAATAACTCCAGAACATTCAGAAGACTCCAGTAATCTTTGCATAACATAAGAAAATTGCTTTGAATTTTACTGAGTTGATAATTTACTTCCTGGAATTATTATGAGGATTCATTTGATTAATACATATAAAGAGTTTAATACGGACCCTCTGTTCAGTTCAGTTCAATTAAATCACTCAGTCATGTCCGATTCTTTGCGACCCCATGAATCACAGCATGCCAGACCTCCCAGTCCATCACCAACTCCCGGAGTTTACCCAAACTCATGTCCATTGTCGGTATGCCATCCAACCATCTCATCCTCTGTCGTCCCCTTCTCATTTTGCCCTGAATCTTTCCCAGCATCAGGGTCTTTTCAAATAGGTCAGTTCTTCACAACAGGAGGCCAAAGTACTGGAGTTTCAACTTCAATATCAGTCCTTCCAATGAACACCCAGGACTGATCTTTAGAATGGACTGGTTGGATCTCCTTGCAGTCCAAGTGACTCTCAAGAGTCTTCTCCAACATCACAGTTCAAAAACATCAATTCTTCGGCACTCAGCATTCTCTATAGTCCAGCTCTCACATCCATACATGACTACTGGAAAAACCATAGCCTTAACTAGATGGACTTTTGTTGGCAAAGTAATGTCTCTGCTTTTTAATAAGCTGTCTAGGTTGGTCATAACTTTCCTTCCCAGGAGTAAGCGTCTTTAAATTTCATGACTGCAATCACCATCCACAGTGATTTTGGAGCCCCCAAAAATAAAGTCAGCGACTGTTTCTACTGTTTCCCCATCTATTTCCCATGAAGTGATAGGACCAGATGCCATGATCTTAGTTTTCTGAATGTTGAGCTTTAAGCCAACTTTTTCATTCTCCTCTTTCACTTTCATCGAGAGGCTCTTTAGTTCTTCACTTTCTGCCATAAGGTTGGTGTCATCTGCATATCTGAGGTTATTGATATTTCTCCCAGCAATCTTGATTCCAGCTTATACTTCATCTAGCCCAGCATTTCTCATGATGTACTCTGTATATAAGTTAAATAAGCAGGGTGACAATACACAGCCTTGATGTACTCCTTTCCCAATTTGGAACTAGTCTGTTGTTCCATGTCCAGTTTGAACTGTTGCTTCCTGACCTGCATACAGGTTTCTCAAGAGGCAGGTCAGGTGGTCTGGTATTCTCATCTGTTTCAGAATGTTCCACAGTTTATTGTGATCCACACAGTCAAAGGCTTTGGCATAGTCAATAAAACATAAATAGATGTTTTTCTGGTTCCTCTGCCTTTTCTAAAACCAGTTTGAACATCTGGAAGTTCACGGTTCACATATTGCTGAAGCCTGGCTTGGTGAATTTTGAGCATTACCTTACAAGCATGTGAGATGAGTGCAATTGTGCAGTAGTTTGAGCATTCTTTGGCATTGCCTTTCTTTGGGATTGGAATGAAAACTGACCTTTTTCAGTCCTGTGGCCACTGCTGAGTTTTCCAAATTTTCTGGCATACTGAGTGCAGCACTTTCACAGCATCATCTTTCAGGATTTGAAATAGCTCCACTGGAATTCCATCAACTCCACTTGCTTTGTTTGTAGTGAGCTTCCTAAGGCCCATTTGACTTCACAATCCAGGATGTCTGGCTCTAGGTAAGTGATCACACCATCGTGATTATCTGGGTCATGTGAAGATCTCTTTTGTACAGTTCTTCTGTGTATTCTCATCACCTCTTCTTAATATCTTCTGCTTCTGTTAGGTCCATACCATTTCTGTGCTTTATTGAGCCCATCTTTCCATGAACTGTTCCCTTGGTATCTAATTTTCTTGAAGAGATCTCTAGTCTCTCCCATTCTACTGTTTTCCTCTATTTTTTTGCACTGATTGCTGAAGAAGGCTTTCTTATTTCTCCTTGCTATTCTCTTGAATTCCACGTTCAAATGGGTATGTCTTTCCTTTTCTCCTTTGCTTTTGGCTTCTCTTCTTTTCACAGCTATTTGTAAGACCTCCTTAGACAGCCATTTTGGTTTTTTGTATTTCTTTTTCTTGGGGATGGTCTTGATCCCTGTCTCCTGTACAATGTCACAAACCTCCATCCATAGTTCATCAGGCACTCTGTCTATCAGATCTAATCCCTTGAATCTATTTCTCACTTCCACTGTATAGTCATAAGGGATTTGATTTAGGTCATACCTGAATGGTCTAGTGGTTTTCCCCACTTTCTTCAATTTAAGTCCGAATTTGGAAATAGGAGTTTATGATCTGAGCCACAGTCAGCTCCCAGTCTTGTTTTTGCTGATTGTATAGAGTTTCTCCATCTTTGGCTGCAATGAATATAATCAGTCTGATTTTGGTGTTGACCATCTGGTGATGTCCATGTGTAGAGTCTTCTCTTGCGTTGTTGGAAGAGGGTATTTGCTATGACCAGTGAGTTCTCTTGGCAAAACTCTTTTAGCCTTTGCCCTGCTTCATTCTGTACTCCAAGACCATAGCACACAGTTAAGTGCTCTATAAGTGTTTGCTGTTATAATTAGGAATCATTGTGATGATTTTATATTATTGTAAAGCCACAGGGTTTGCAGGCTGGTTCAAATCTCTGTGACTCTCATGACTATGTGAAGTAAAGAAATTTTCTCCCCTCGTGAGCTAAAATAGAGAAAGAAAATGATTGAAGGGAAAAGAAATATTATGACAATAAAAGTCTTATTAAACATGGAAATAATCCTTTTTACAAAGAACTGAATTTAGTGTTTGTTTGGGTGGAAGGGGTTGTTTTGTTTAGCTTTGTTTACATTGCTTAAACATATTCTGCGGAGAAACATTGAAACCACAGTCGATGGATTTTAACCTGAGATAATTTAAATATGCACACAAACATAGAGTAGAAAGCATTCTGTCTTCTTTTTCCAACTTTCTTGTTCATCAGAATCAGGTTAGTTAAAAATCTGATTATCTCACAAAATATTTCTCTACCATATTTATTTCACTAACTGCAATTTTTTTTAATGTGTCCTGCCTGACATCTTACTGAGTTGTGAATAACTATTCATACTATTATTTTTGAACTGGACACTTGAACCTATTCCTAGTACTAGGGGCCAAATGCACGTATTTTAATATAGTGTTAGAAATGTAAAAAACATGCAGCTATTCATGAGGGTAGTATCAATATGATGCAGGGCAAGTCAGAAAGTATGTTGATTTGAGTTTATACTCCACCTCTGCTGGCTTCTACTGACCCAAAACACACTATCATCTGTAGTCTATACTGCCCCCTAACTTCCTACAAAGGGTGACTCTGAAAACGGAGTATAAGGTCAAAGTGAAAGTGTTAACTACTCAGTCTGATTCGGTTAAAAGTCCTGTGACCCCATGGACTGTAGCCTGCCAGGCAAGAATACTGGAGTGGGATGCCATTCCCTTCTCCAGGGGATCTTACAGACCCAGGGATTGAACCTGGGACTCCTGCATTGCAGGCTGATTCTTTACCATTTAAGCCACTCCGTTCCGTTCCGTTCCGTCGCTCAGTCGTGTCCGACTCTTTGCGACCCCGTGGACTGTAGCCTACCAGGCTTCTCCGTCCATGGGATTCTCCAGGCAAGAATACTGGAGTGGGTTACCATTTCCTTCTCCACTAGGGAATCCTAAAACATTAGGTAGGATTGTAGTTAAATATTTTATTTAATTCAGGCAACAAACAGATACAAATAGTTCACTTCAGTTGTGTCCGACTCTTTGCGATCCAATGGACTGTAACCCACCAGGACCCTCTATCCTTGGGATTCTCCAGGCAAGAATACTAGAGTGGGTTTCCATGCCCTCCTTCAGGGATCTTCCCGATCCAGGGATCAAACCTGCGATTCCTGTGACTTTCCTGCATTGCAGGTGATAATAATTGCATACAAAATAAAATAGAAATCAAGAGCAAGATGGGGTATGAATGCCCTGGAAGTCCAGTGGTTAGGACTTTGCTCTTTCACTGCAGTGACCTTGGTTTGATCCCTAGCCTGAGAACTAAGATCCTAGAAGGCAAACGCACAAGGCCAAAAAAGAAAAAGAGAAGAAAAGAGAGAGAAAGTTGGTGGAGGAAGGCCAAGATTTATCGCGGAGAGTCGGACACGACTGAGTGACTGAACTGAACTGAACTGAACAAAGCCCCTGGAAAAGAAGTCTACCTTAGATAAACTTGTTCTGTGCTCTCCACCACACTTCTTCCGCAGCAAATTTATGTCTTAGACCAACATGTTCTATTAATGGAGGATGTCTAGACACCTTTTCTGTTCCACTGTGCTGTAGAGGCAAGCACCTTATGTTTTGAAGCCTGCTGGCTGGCTACATCAGGTACAAAGTGTTATTAGAATAATCTAGCTCTCAATGCTACTTTTCCAAGGAAGAAAAACTTTGAGGAAATCAAAGCAGCAGCAGGTTATCCAGGCAAATACTTATTTAGCTGTCATTAGCTCTTGGTGGGAGTCCTAATTCTACTACTAAGGGCAAAAGGAGGCAGCTTTACTTCTCAACTTCATCTTTTGAATTCTTATTAATGAAAAGGGCTTTTTATTCTCTATTAAAGCTTAGAAGAAGATAGTGATATATTTTTGATCCCTATAATGCTTTACTTACAGAATACAATAATTTCTCAAATAGAAAAATATAATGTGATCTTCATCTACAAATAGAATTATGTCATTCACAGCAGAATTTAGGCAGATCAGCTAGCTAATTCTGGTCTAAATCACAGGGGTTCATTACATAAAAATTCATGAAAGGAACACATTTTCTTTCTCTAGAAGGCTTCCAGACCATCTGTCTCAAAGCTCCACTAATAGTTCTGTATTCATTAAAACATTTAAAACCAGGGATGCCCTAGGCTTTGAAAGACCAGTGGCTGGGCAGTGACATAGTGCCACCTAGCTTCCCTCCTGAGGGATATTTGTCCATTACTAGATGTTCTTAAATACCTGAAGAAATGCAGACTGGGTAGAGAAATGTGTGAAGGCTTTACTTGGCAAAAGTAGAGAAAGGGGGCAGTTTCTCCTTCCAGACTCATGCAAAAGCAACTGACCATCAGAGGTGGACCCTGGGCTTGGGCAAGATCTTCTACAATTTAGAAGTCCCACCACCCTATGTAGCCTTTTCCCAGTGCATCACCCCTACCTTCTGCAGGAGGAGACTAGGTATTGTAGCATATACAGTGTTCATAGTGATGACAACCCACACCGTGTATTTCTCCTAATGACCTCAACGTATGCCAACAATATTCCCACCTTGATGGAAACCCTTGTCCCAGCCTAAAGTCTCCTCCCTATTAATTCTCTCTTTCAAATCCTTCCAGTTTGTCAAATCTCATTCTTTTATGCAGTCTTCCCTAATGACACAAAACCCTAACGATAATCTCATATCTGAGTTACATTGTGTTTTCAGTTCTTCATTGTGTCTTTTGTTACTCTGCATGCGTTTCTTTGCCCATCCCAGTTGTGTACCTGGAGTCTCCCACTCACCCCTCAAGAGTCAGCATGGCTGTCTGCACTGTTCTTGAAAACACACTCCCTCCTCCAGATAAACTGGGATATTGCCTCCTTGGTGGTGTTTGCTGTTTTTGTTTTGGTCCCTAAGTCATATCTGGCTTTCTTGCAACCCAATGGACTGTAGACCACCAAGCTCCTCTGTCCATGGAATTTCACAGGCAAGAATACTGAAATGGATTGCCATTTCCTTCTTCAGGGGATCTTCCTGACCCAGGTATCAAACTGCATCTCCTGAATTGCAGGCAGATTCTTTACCACCGAGCCCCCTGGGAATCGCCGCCTTGGTGTACATACCTCTATTGGGGAACTCATCATCTTTCCTTGCTCTATTAGAATCTAAGCTGGGACTGTGTCTTAGTCTTCTGCTTTAAAATAACCATTAGTTCATTGTCATCGAGTTAATAAATGGGTGAAAGAATGAAATAAGGCCTTTTAACTATTTCCTGTGATACTACTCACTGTTTCTCCAACTAGTCTACATTTATGGGAAAAGATTATGTCTTTTAGACTTTCCATTACTATAATCCTGAACACGATGACTCATCCCCACCCAATCCCTTTTGACCTTATCAAAAACAAAAACCCTGAATTTCCCTAGTAAATTGACTCTCTCACTCTCTAAGCAAGCAGTCTCCTCTTTCCTCTCATCAATACTCCCAATTAAATACTTTGCTTCTGCTTTTTAAATTTTATTGAAGTATAGCTGATTTGGGCTTCCGGAGAAGGCAATGGCAACCCACTCCAGTACTCTTGCCTGGAAAATCCCATGGGCAGAGGAGCCTGGTGGGCTGCAGTCCATGGGATCGCACAGAGTCGGACACGACTGAAGCGACTTAGCAGCAGCAGCAGCAACAGTAGCTCAGCTGGTAAAGAATCCACCTGCAATGCAGGAGTCTCTGTTTTGATCCCTGGGTTGGGATGATCCCCTGAGGAAGGGCATGGCAACACACTCCAGTATTCTTGCTTGGAGAATCCCCATGAACAAAGGAGCCTGGCGTGCTACAGCTCATGGGGTCACAAAGAGTCAGACACAACTGAGCAACTAAGCACAACACAGCACATAGCTGATTTACAATGTTGTGCTAATTTCTGTTATACAGTAAAGTGATTCAGTTGTCCATATTCTTTTTCAAGGTTTTCCAATATTGAATATAGTTCCCTGTGCTATACAGAAGGACCTTGCTATTTATCCATTCTATATATGATAGTTTGCATCTGCTATTCTCAAATTGACAGCCCTTCCCTCTCCCACCTCCTCTTCCCTTTGGCAACCACAAAACTGTTCTAACACTTCGCTTCTTATTTCATTGACAAGTAGAAGCAGTCGGGGTTTATGGCAGTGTAGTTGACCAGAAACTGCAAAACCTGCCTCCTAAATAATATCTAAAAATGCTCAGTAAAGTACCTTTTAAAGCCCTTTACAGATAATCAGTGTAATTGGCAGGAAAATGAGGGAAGTGAGGAAAGGAAGGAAATAAGAAGCAAGAGAAATGAAGCACACACTGCACGTGGACCTTTGGCTTCACCGCTCGGGAGAGACTGCAGATACAGCCTATGGTGACCCCCAACACGGGAGCAGGTGGGAGTCTGTCGCAGAAATCCTAGACATGAGCTATTCTCAACCCATCAGCCAGAGTGATCATTTTAAAGTGCCATTCAACTGCTCACAATCCTCCCGTGACTTCTTATTTCCTTGAGAGCAGAATCCCAGGCCCTTCAAGCCTCTGCATGACCCAAGGCTCTCCCTCCCTCCTGAATTCCCTCTTGCTTCTCTTCCTCTCTCTCTTCCTCCACTCCAGCCACACTGACTGGCTTCCTCTTCCTTATGCTATTGATATTCCAGGTATAAATAGCCACACTCTTTCTACATCAGATACTTAACACTTTCTGTTTCCCTTTCCAGTTCCCTAGACTTCATGTGACTTATCTGGAACTTCATTCAACCCAGTGCTTAAAATAACATCCCCAGAAAGGCCTTCCCTGGTTACATGACAAAGAAAGGACCCCACACCCTTAATTCTCCATCCCCTTACCCAGATTTATCTTGCATAACAGCACTATCATTGCCTGAAATTACACTACAATTTTTTTTTTATTATTTACTACCTATCTTCCCCATTCAGGGACTTAACACAGTAAAAGTTTACTCTTTGCTCAGATGTAAGTCCTCATGGGTGTTCCTAGTCAGATGGCCCAACCAGCAAGCAGGCGCCTTCAATCTAGGGGGTCTGCTATTCCTTAGGACCTTGGAGTCCTCCTCTGGATCCCTTGCATCTGACCAGAAAACAAGAAACTAAGGAGAGCATAGAGTATTATTCAGGAGGCTTTCGGGGTCAGGTCTGGAAGTCACCGTTACCCACATTTCTTTCATCAGAACTCACATGGCCGTATCTAACTTTGAGGAAACCTGGGAAAGCAGCCTACCTGATTCCAGAGCGACAAGGAGGTGGGATTTGGTGAACACATAGCATAGTGGATCTGTTGGGAAATGTAACCAGCAGGCAAGGCATAGCTTGTGTACAAAGGATGAGAAGCTTACCCTTGAATAGTGCTCTAGGGGAAGGGAATAGCAGATACGAAGGCAAAGCGGTGTGAAAAGACAACAGCACATTCTAGGAACGTCAGGTTATAGATACAGCTGTATCCATTGTGATTGTACAATGTGAAATGAAAAGGTATAAGGCTGAGAAAATAGGCAGAATCCAGACCATGGAGGACCCTGTATGCCATGACAAAGAGTTCAGACTCACCCTAAAGGTGACAGGGAGCCACTGAAAGATATTAGAGGCAAGGGTTGGAGAATAATATGATCAAATGTGTGTTATTGAAAAATCACTCCAATAGCTGTATGGAAGATGAATTTGGGATAGAGAGAAAGGAGACAAAATAATTCGATAAAAAGCTGTTGCAGAAGTATAAGAAGAAATATTGAGGAAAGATGGTAGTTGTATAGTGCTTATTAAATTATATTTTTTTCTGGGAAGTCTCATAAGCAGGTTTATTGTCTTTGATGAGCTAAAAAACTCCTGGAGTTTAAAAAACCATCTAATAGAGGTTAGCAAAGTCACATTTTCATTAAATTTCTAATTGGATTTTTAATGCTTATTGTTAAAAATTAGAGGTCAGTCTAAATATATAAAGTTCCGTTCCGTTCTGTCGCTCAGCCGTGTCCGACTCTTTGCGACCCTGTGGACTGTAGCCTACCAGGCTTCTCCGTCCATGGGATTCTCCAGGCAAGAATACTGGAGTGGGTTACCGTTTCCTTCTCCAGGGATCTTCCTGACCCAGGGATCGAACCCGGGTCTCCCGCATTGGAGGCAAACGCTTTAACCTCTGAGCCACCAGGGAAGCAATTCTAAGAGATTACCTGGGGGTAGGGGGTAGGCGGTAAAAGGTATGAGTGAACTTTTACTTACCTTGGGATGGTGTGTAAAAGGGCAAAAAACTGATAAACATCCTTTCCCCAACACCCACTGTGGCAATATGAATCTAATCAAAGAACAGATGGAAAGGATAACTTTTTCATTATCAAATGTATTCAACTCTGCCAGATAAATTAATTTCACACTTAATTAAGTTTTAGGTGTTTCTGTAACCACAACTACTAACATTTTTACATTTTATCTTTATAATTCTAAACTTCTCCCTGAACTATTACTGGTCCACAATATTGATTCTCATTTTGGGAGAGGGTGAGAGCCACGTTTTATAATTTTTAAAAAATTTTTCTGGTTTTATTGAGGTGTAATTGACAAAAATTGTATATATTTAAGGTATACAATGTGAGAGTTTGGTATATGTATTCATAATTACCAAAATGAAATTAACATACTTATCACCTCACATAGTACCATTTTTGTTTGTTTATTTTGGTATGGTGAGAATACTTAAGATCTACTCCATTAGCAAATTTCAAGTACAAAATACAGTATCATCAACTAGTCACTGTGCTGTACATTGGGTCCCAGGATTTAGTCCTTTTATAACTGTAAGTCTGTACCCTTTGACCAACATTTCCTCATTTTTCCCACCCTCCAGTCCCTGGCAACCACTATTCCACTCTGGTTCTATGAATTTGACTTTTTTAGATTCTATATACAAGTAAAGCCATACAATATTTGTCTTTCTCTATCTGACTTATTTTACTTAACATGATGTCTTCTGGGGATTTTCAGGTGGCGTAGTGGTAAAGAATCCGCCTGCCAGTGCAAGCAATGCAAGAGATCCCTGGGTGAGGAAGATCCCCTGGAGGAGGAAATGAAAACCCACTCCAGTATTCTTGCCAGAAATGACTAAGTGACTGAGCAGGAGTGCAGTGTCTTCTAGGTTTATTCATGTTATAACAAGTGATAGGATTTCTTTCCTTTTTACGGCTGAATAACATTCCAGTATGTATATATACCATATTTTCTTATTCATTTGTGAACAGACACTTAGGTTGCAGGTTGTTTTCAAATTGTGGCTATTGTGAATAATGTTATAATGAGCAAGGGAGTCCAATATCTCTGACCCTGGTTTGAATTCCTTTGGATATATACCCAATAGTGGGATTGCTAGATCATATGCTTATTCTATTTTTCATTTATTCTTAAAAATCTCCATGCTGTTTTCTATAGTGGCTGAACCAACTCTCATTCTCATCAATAGTCTAGAAGGCTTCTTTTTTTCCATACTGTCAGCTACACATATCTCTTGTTTTTTTGAGAATAGCCATCATAACAAGTGTCAGGTAATATCTCCTTGTGGATTTGATTTGCATTTCTCTAATCATCAGTGATGTTGAACACCTTTCCATATATCTGTTTGGAAAATCTTTGGGAAAATGTCTATTCATATCATTTGCCCATTTTTAAATCAGTTCATTTGGGGTTTGCTACTGTAAAAGAAACTGTACACTGAAAATTATAAGATATTGATGAAACAAATTGAAGAGGACACAAAGAAATGGAAAGACATTCCATATTCATGGATTGGAAGGATAAATATTGTTAAAATGTCTGTACTACCCAAAGCGATCCAGAGAATTAGGTGATCTCTATCAAAATTCCAACAGCATTTTTCTCTAAAAAAAAAGGGGGGGGGGGAATCCTAAAATTCATACGAAACAACAAAAGACCCCCAAACTGCCAAAGCAAACTTGAGAAAAAAGAGGCATCATACCTCTTGATTTCAAACTATATTACACAACTACAATAACCAAAAAAAGCATGGTAGTGGAATAAAAACAGACTCACAGATCAGTGGGACAGGAAAGGAAAAAAAAAAAAACAAGTACATCAGTCTAAAGGATTTCCCAGGTGGTGCTAGTGGTAAAGAATCTGCTTGCTAATGCAGAAGACACAAGAGACATGGCTTCCATCGCTGGATCAGGAAGATCCCCTGGAGGAGAGCATGGCAACCCACTCCAGTATTCTTGCCTGGAAAATTCCACTGGCAGAAGAGCCTGGTGGGCTACAGTTCCATGGGGCTGCCAAGAGTCAGACAACTGAGGGAGCAACTGAGCACACCAATCTGAAAGGTTTCTGCATGCAAAGAAAACGATCAGCCATGTGAAAAGGCAACGTATGAAATAGGAAAAATATTTGCAAACCAAATATCTAAAAGAGGGTTAATATCCAAAGTAGTTCCTACTTAGAATTATTTAGACATTTTAATGCCATTGAAAGAAAAAGAGAAAAACCAGTGTGTTTTTTTTTTTCTACTCTGGAAAAACAAAAACAAACAAACAACAACAAAAAATATATATATATATTAAAGGTTCTAAGAAGAAAAAGGCAAATTAAAGCATCAATAATACTTTTTAAAAGAAGCCTTTATAAATCTAAAGTCATTTTGTATGATAATGCCTATTATATTGAAATGGTAGAATTATGGGTGAGTGACTTATTTTTCTCTATCAAACTCTTATTACTTGTATAATAAAAACAAAGTGAATAAAGATAGATTCACTTTGACAAGTTAATTTGCTCATAAAATTATCAGGAATTCCTGAGTTCAAATCTCAACCACTTATGTGACATTGAGCAAGTTATTATTATTAATTATCATTACCATTAGTATTATTAGATAGTTTTCAACATGTATTATGTGACAGTCATTCTGTTAAGCACTTCATATACATTACCTCATGTTAGTGAGTCTCTCAAAATACATTTCTCCACCTTTTAAAAAACTGATGGTAACTCCTACTTTGTAGGACAATTATGAAGACCAGATGAGATTATATATGAAAAGCACGTGGTAAACTGTATAACATTAGGCACGTGTTGGTTTGAACCTCTGTACATTCTGATTATAAAGAACATTCAGATAATAAACACAAATTTACCAGTGCTTTGCTTTAAAAAAGAGCAAGGGTAGGATTGTCCTATCACTGAACTTAAAGAATCAACCTCTTTTAACCTTAACTAGTTTCTGAGAAGCAGGCATTAAGTAAAGAACTGAAACGAACATTATTATTTTGGTCTTCGAGCTTCATATTTTCCATAGTTTAAAAGAAGATGGAAGCACTTACTGCCTGAAAAGTGCTAGGCAGGAGAGCGGGAGAAGGGGGAATTCCCGGCACTTGGTAAAAGAACATTGGAATCAGGGTCTGCGCTCTCCCTTCATCCGTCACTGCTGTTTCTGGTGCTTGGCTCACGCTCTTTGCAAACTGACAAAAACAACTGTGTAGTCACAGTAAGACAAGTTTCTCTCCCTTTTCTTCGCTAGTATAATTCATAAAATATGCAAATTATTTTTCAGATTGCAGTAAATGATGGTAAGAAGGAAGGTTTCCTGCATCCAAAAGATGTCTTACCGCATGTACTAGAAAGACTGGTTTAGCAGAACGCTGGACTGTATCTCTAGTTCCAATTTGGGGCTGTGTTCGGTGTTGTATACCCTCAAAACACAGAAGTTTTGCTCATCAAAATGCTCAAGACAGAAACTAAGAACTACGCCTCTGCCATCCTCTTCTGTCAACAAACTTCACGTCTCTAGCCCAAAGACATCCTGTCACCTCACACTGATCTCCATTTCTATTGTTGCCCCCCTGTTATGTCTCACTTAAACTTCTACAGCAGCTTCTCACTCTTCCTGTCTTCTTTCATTCCTGATTGAATATCTCTCCTCTTGGTGCTTAATTTTTCTCTCCCATTTTTACTTTATTCTGGGATAATTCCCTCGATTCAACCTCCTAGATCTATGCTGTCTAATATGGCAACTACCAGCTACAGGTGCTAGAAATGTGACTGGTCCTCAATGAGATGTGCTGTAAATACGACATACACACCAGGCACTCAAACATTTTGAAAAGAAAAAATATTGCAAATATTACATAAACAATTTCTGATATCAAATTTTAAATGATAATATTTTGAGTTAAATAAAACATATCATTAAAGTTAATTTCACCTGATTTTCAGTTTCATGAGGTGGCTACTAGAAAAAATTAAATTGTATATCTGGCTTGTGTTGTATTTATACTGGCTAGACCTGTTCTTCACTGCAAATTCAGTTGTCAGCTGTTGTGTTCAACTTTTTTACAGAGAGCTGTGGACGGGGGAGCCTGGTAGGCTGCCGGCTATGGGGTCGCACAGAGTCAGACACAACTAAAGTGACTTAGCAGCCGCATGGGATATTTTGCAAATCAAGTTTTTAACTCCCTAAAACTCCTTTGTGATATCTAGTTGTCTCTTTTCTTGTAGAAATTACTCTAAAAGCTTCTCAAATCTTTCTGGAGATAAACAGAATTTTATTAAATTCCTATCTCCTGTACTAACTCTATTTCCTCAGGATTTAGTTTCTCTATTTTTTCCCCCATTTTGAAGCTTCTCTTTCATGCTGCTGATTTCTCCTCCTGTGGTTTTGATTCTTGGCTACCCATATCTAAAGTGAGTATCTGTACTGATCAGTTACTGATGATTGCATCCTGTTTCCTGAGCCCAAATGAAATGGCATTTCCCTTAGCAATGAATAAGGATATTGTAATGCCAGATGTGGGCAGAGCCATGTGAGCTGGCTGATTTCTCTTTAGGGCGCATGAAGAACTTACTTTTTTGGTGTAGAGACTCCCTTTGATAATGGAGTACTGCCCTAAGCATCTCTCTGGCCCCCATGTTTACTTTGAAGCTCCTCACAGTATATCATCCATTCTATTTACAGTTTTCAGCTTATCACAAGAAATAATTTTAATCTAAGAAATGGAAACTAAAACTTGTTACCGAACCATGAGGTAGCAGAGTCAATAGAAGGAAAAAGAGAGAGAAGAAAATACAAGATGTCAGCATGGAAAAGCTTTCAGACTTAACCCAGGCAGTTAGAGCCACATCTTCTTCACAGCAGCGCAAGCCTGGCAAGAACATAAGATAAGGTTCAGATGAAGGACATCAGCTATCCAGACATCGGATGACGAATGTCTAAGCCCTAAACCTATCCCAAAATGAGTTGAGTTGTCTTGGAGTTCTCCTCATTAGATAACTTTGCATTGGGTAAATCGGAGGAGAAATTAAAGTATTTAACATGTTGAGAACTGATGATTTCTAAGGTCTAGTCTAAGGAGGTCAAGAAAGGACACTGAAGTGAAAATCTTGGCATAAAGTCCCAGCACTGCCAGAAACTGACTGCACAACTTGGAAACGTCTCTTCAACCTCTCTGGGCCTTAATTGTGACCAATGCAGAAAGTCTGTCTTCCCCAGAGACAGACTGCCTGGGTACAGTGGACTTCCTTTTGACTCAATATACTTATCTCTGATAGGACTCGGTAAAAGTTCTCTATAAAGGGCCAGATGGTAAATGCTTTAGGTTTTACAAAGCCAAAAACAGTTTCCATAGCGTTTTATTCTTCCATCTCTTTTATTTACAGTGTTCTAAAATATGGAAAAACCATTCTTAACTCATGGGCCCTACAAAAATAGGCCATAAGACATAGTTTGCCTACCCCTGACTTTCAGAGATAGAGTACAACTGCACAGGCTTCTTGTGGTTATTGAAAGAGTAAAAGATGTAAAACTTTGTAATATGTGTAGTACCTCATGCGACGAGTTGACTCACTGGAAAAGACTCTAATGCTGGGAAAGGTTGGGGGCGGGAGGAGAAGGGGACGACGGAGAATGAGATGGCTGGATGGCGTCACCGATTCTGTGGACATGAGTTTGAGTGTACTCCGGGAGTTGGTGATGGACAGGGAGGCCTGGCGTGCTGTGATTCATGGGGTCGCGGAGAGTCGGACACGACTGAGCGACTGAACTGAACTGAACTGAACTGAACACAGGAAGTATAAATATTAAATAGCATGGTTGAGCTATTTCAAATCCTGAAAGATGATGCTGTGAAAGTGCTGCACTCAATATGCCAGCAAATTTGGAAAACTCATCAGTGGCCACAGGACTGAAAAAGGTCAGTTTTCATTCCAATCCCAAAGAAAGGCAATGCCAAAGAATGCTCAAACTACCGCACAATTGCACTCACCTCACACACTAGTGAAGTAATGCTCAAAATTCTCCAAGCCAGGCTTTAGCAATATGTCAACCGTGAACTTCCAGATGTTCCAACTGGTTTTAGAAAAGGCAGAGGAACCAGAGATCAAATTGCCAACATCTGCTGAATCATCGAAAAAGCAAGAGAGTTCCAGAAAAACATCTATTTATGTTTTATTGACTATGCCAAAGCCTTTGACTGTGTGAATCACAATAAACTGTGGAACATTCTGAAAGAGATGGGAATACCAGACTACCTGACCTGCCTCTTGAGAAACCTATATGCAGGTCAGGAAGCAACAGTTAGAACTGGACATGGAACAACAGACTGGTTCCAAATAAGAAAAGGAGTATGTCAAGACTGTATATTGTCACCCTGCTTATTTAACTTCTGTACAGAGTACATCATGAGAAACTCTCTGCTGGGGGAAGCACAGGCTGGAATCAAGATTGCCGGGAGAAAAACAATAACCTCAGATATGCCGATGACACCACCCTTATGGCAGAAATTGAAGAGGAACTAAAGAGCCTCTTGATGAAAGTGAAAGTGGAGAGTGAAAACGTTGGCTTAAAGCTCAACATTCAGAAAACTAAGATCATGGCATCTGGTCCCATCACTTCATGGGAAATAGATGGGGAAACAGTGGAAACTGTGGCAGACTTTATTTTGGGGGGGCTCCAAAATCACTGCAGATGGTGATTGAAGCCATGAAATTAAAAGACACTTACTCCTTGGAAGGAAAGTTACGACAAACCTAGACAGCTTATTAAAAAGCAGAGACATTACTTTGCCAACAAAGGTCTGTCTAGTCAAGGCTGTGGTTTTTCCAGTGGTCATGCATGGATGTGAGAGTTGGACTATAAAGAAAGCTGAGCACCGAAGAATTGATGCTTCTGAATTGTGGTGTTGGAGAAGACTCTTGAGAGTCCCTTGGACGGCAAGGAGATCCAACCAGTCCATCCTAAAGGAGATCAATCCTGGGTGTTCATTGGAAGGACTGATGTTGAAGCTGAAACTCCAGCACTTTGGCCACCTCATGCGAAGAGCTGACTCATTTGAAAAGACCCTGATGCTGGGAAAGATTGCGGGCAGGAGGAGAAGGGGACGACAGAGGATGAGATGGTTGGATGGCATCACCGACTCAGTGGACATGAGTTTGGGTGGACTCCAGGAGTTGGTGATGGACAGGGAGGCCTGGTGTGCTGCGGTTCATGGGGTCTCAAAGAGTCGGACATGACTGAGCAACTGAACAGGAACTTGAACTACTATAACTGTTTCATATCCCCAGCATCCAGGTTAGCACTGGGAACATATCATGACCTCAATAAATAATTATTAAATAAATAAATATGTAAAGAAGGACCTTGGACTCTATAATAATCTTCACTCTCTTCAAGCTCTGCAATTTTATAACCTCACATCCCAGGATGTATTTGGCTGCCAGGCATGCCATGTCTTGTGCCAGTGCTTAAGGAAAAGTCTGTTGAGATTTGGAGGTGGTGCTGAGTATGGCCAGCAAAATTAATTGACTTGTTTAAAAAGTGACGCAATCTATAAGACTGAAATAAAACCCTGAAAGGCCAAAAGTTCCAGAAGAGTACTTAACAAATCATAATATGATTTTGTTACGTATATTTTTGCAAAGTACATGTTGCCAACTTATTTTAGAAAGCCCATGTTTTCCAGTTACGTGAGCTGTCCTTGGAGACTTTGGTATAATCTTATGAAAAATTTCATGAATTTACAATGACCTAGTTTTCATTCCCAAGTGACAGAAATTAAACATTGAAGATGATGAGGGGAAAAGAAATTAAATAAAAGTGGTAAAAGATACAAATTTCCAGTTATAAGAAGAATATTTCTAGGGACATAATGTACCATATGATGACTATAGCTATCAGTGTATGATATATGTGAAAATTTTTATGTGAGTAACTCCTAAGAGTTCTCATGAAAAGAAAAAATATTTGTGTCTACATAAAATGATGAATGTTTACTAAACTGTTTGTAGTAATTATTCACAATATATGTAATTTAAATCATTATGCTGTACAACCTAAATACAGTCACTGCTGTATGTCAATTATATCTCAATAAAACTGGGGGGGGGGGGATTGAAGGTGCCCTGAGCTTTCAGAAATACTTTCCTTTTCTTCATTAAAAGGTTATACCAACAATTTAAGACGACATAGATCAATTATCAAACTATTAAATGTCAGTTAACTTCTTTGGAAACTGAATATAAAATGAACCAGCTAACATTGCCCTGTTATAACCCCATTGTGTATAAAAATTAGGTTTAATGAATTATGAAAAGGTCATTTTCTAGTTATTAGTCTTGTAGAGGTGATTAATAATCATATTATTGACTTTTAAAAAAGGAAAAGAAAAGAAAGACTATCTTATTTCTAAGCCAGTGAGTCTCAAAATGCAGATTTCAAAGGAGCAACAACAATAGCACTAGAAATTTGTTAGAAATATACAGATTCTCCTCCCTGCTCCAGACCAACCAAGTCAGAAATTCTGGTAGTGGGGCCAGCAATCTGTGTGTTATTAATAATAAGCCCTCCAAGAAGGATCGCATTTGAGAATCACCACTTTAAGCCATCCCCTTCCTCAATTCTCCTCTTACTCTTATCACTTTAGTCCACTCAACTGCTATAACAAAAATACCATAGACTGGGTGGTTTTAACATCAAATATTTATTCCTCACAATTCTGGAAGCTGGGAAGTCCACAGTCAAGGTTCTAGCAGATCTGGAGTCTGGTGAACCCGCCTTCTGGTTCATAGACGGCTGCCTTCTCACTGTGTCCTCACTTGGTGGAGAGAGGGCATGGGAGCTCTGGGGTCTCTTCTACAAGGGCACTGATCTATTCTTGAAGACTTTACTCTCCTGACCTAATCACCTTCCAAAGTCCCACTTCCAAATACCATCACACTGGGGATTAATTCTCAGCATATGAATTTGAGGAAGGGGGCCAGATGTTCAGTCTTTTATTATTGCTGTTCAGGTGCTCAGTCATCTCTGACTCTTTGCAACCCAATGTGTAGCACGCTAGGCTTATCTGTCCTTCACTATCTCCCGGAGTTTGCTCAAACTCATGTCCATTGAGTCAATGATACCATCTCATCCTCTGTCTCCAAATTCCAGATTTGGTGTCTCGGATTAAATTAGCATAATCTTTGTAGAACCAGAACAAGTCTCATTTTCAAGTTCCCCTAACCCTTAGACCCTCCCATCTCTGCTCCCCTTATCCGGTTCCTTTGCTTTCCTTATATTATTATGTTCTGGGCCAGACCGTCCCAGACCACGTTCAGCACATCATCTGCTGAAATCTTTAGCATTAACTCTACCACAATTTAAACTCCTAATCATTCTGTCTTGCATTGTTAACTGAAATCATTTACTAAGATCTGCCTGGAGCTAGGTTCTGGGCTAGGCTCTGTGAGAGTTCACACAGAGGATCTATCCCTAAGAAAATAATCTAATGATGGATGAGAGGAAATTTACAACTAATAATAAAATACAGAAAGCATGCTTAAAGGGGGCACAGATAAAAGCATCAATTTCTGATAATGTCTTGATCTTTAAGCATCACTTATACACAAATGACTTATTTACATCTTCAGCCTGGACTTCTCCAATTACTCCAGTCTCATAAATACAACTCCCGCTCCAAATCTAGACCTAAATATTAGAGAGAAACTTCTGTAGTAACACATCCACAACTAAACTTCTAATATTCCCCAAACCTACTTCCTTCCCTATCTTTCCTATCTTTCTCTAAAACTCCACATCCGAGTATATTTTCCCACCTATCTACTTTCAAAACTTTTGCAAAATTTAACTGGATCTCCTCACTTCCACCATTACCACCAATGTCTTACCCTTTTGATAAAACTCTTGCTTTCATCTCAGCCTTATTTGAAGCCTTGCAGCCAAAACAATCCTTTCAAAATTTAAGTCAGATAACATCACTTCTCTCCTCAAACCCTGTTAATGGCTTCTGGTCACTCGCTGAGTAAAAGCCAAATCCTTAAATAGCTATAGGATATGCAGCCCATCCCCCCCACCATCCCGCACCTGCTCTCTTCACCTGTAGACTCTCTCATCCACACCTATCCTGGCACAATGACCTTCCACTTGTCATTTCCTCCTCTGGAGCACCCTCCCAGCTTACTCCCTTACTTCCAACAGGTCACTGGTTGAAGATCATTTCCCCATTAGCCATTCTACTCAAAATTGCCACCATTCTCACCCCAACACTGGATCTCTATACCCTTTTCCTATCTCCTTTTTCCCATGACATTTATCTCCATCTAACCTGGCAGGCTACAGTCCATGGGATGGCAAAGAGTCAGACACGACTGAGCATAACATAATATATATGTATTCATTTTTGTATCCCCCGCAGGATTATAACCATTATGAGAGCAGAGATTACTGTCTACACATAGTATATATTTGTTGACTAGATGAGTAAATGAATGAATGAAATGTCACAGGAGTTCATAGAAAGGGCAGAGTGCCTCCTAACAAAGGGATGAAGAACAGTTAGGGTGGAGGCAGCAAGTGAGTGGGTCCTTCAAACACTGGTAGAATTTAAGCAATAAAAGATGGTGCAGAGAGGCTTATCTTTTTTTAATGAGTAAGTTCTGAGGATCTAATGTATAGCATGGAGACTATATTTAATAATACAATATTGTACACTTGAAATCTACTGAGAGGAAATTTTTAAGCAGATCTACTTACTTGAGAGTCTCTTGGCCTGCAAGGAGATCCAACCAGTCCATTCTAAAGGAGATCAATCCTGGGTGTTCATTGGAAGGACTGATGCTAAAGCTGAAACTCCAATACTTTGGCCACCTCATGCGACGAGTTGACTCACTGGAAAAGACTCTGATGCTGGGAAGGATTGGGGGCGGGAGGAGACAGGGACGACAGAGAATGAGATGGCTGGATGGCATCACCGACTCGATGGACATGAGTTTGAGTGAACTCCGGGAGTTGGTGATGGACAGGGAGGCCTGGCGTGCTGTGATTCACGGAGTCGCAAAGAGTCGGACACGACTGAGCGACTGAACTGAACTGAACTGAACTCCTTATGAAACCTTAATTATGGAAGCTTCCCTTTGTGCAAAACCTGGAAGATCCCATTATCCCTAAAAGTAGATAAATTTTTTTTTTTATTTTATTGGAGGCAAATTACCTTACATTAATATATTGGTTGGTTTTGTCATACATTGACACGAATCCACCCCGGGTGTACATGTGTTCCCTTTCTTGAACCCCCCTCCCACCTCCCTCCTCCCCATATCCTCCCTCCAGGTCATTCCCATGCACCAGCCCCAAGCATCCTGTATCATGTATTGAACCTGGACTGGTGATTCATTTCACATATGATAATATACATGCTACAATGCCATTCTCCCAAATCATGCCACCTTCACCCTCTCCCACAGAGTCCCAAAGACTGATCTATACACCTATGTCTCTTTTGCTGTCTCGTATATAGGGTTAAGGTTGCCATCCTTCTAAATTCCATATATATGCATTAGTATACTGTATTGATGTTTTTCTTTCTGGCTTACTTCACTCTGTATAATAGGCTCCAATTTCATCCACCTCATTAAAACATTGTACTATTATACTATAAAAATATATTAAAATTATATCTTTCAATACTAATATTAATAATATTGCATTAATATTAATTAGTCATTCAGCAAAAATAGTTCTTGTGATAATAGTTGTTCTTGTGGAAAAGTGGCTGAGTGCATGGGGAGGAAGCAGTGACTGGAGACATTTGTGGAGCCTCTGGGCAGGACCTAGGGCGCACACAAAGGCTTTCAAGTGAGCTGGTTGAAAACATGGAGACTCTGCCTTCCCTTTCTGGGTGGAGGTAGAGCTGGTGATCTCTATCTGATGGAATTAGGGATGTTTCTTCTTCATAAGGTGATGGAACAGAGATTTTGCTAGGTGGCAAAAGTGAACAAAGCTTAGCAATAAAGATGGGTGTGTACATGAGTCAGTGAGTGTGTGTATGTGTGTGTGTGTGCTTGTGGGTGTGGGTGGGTGGGTGTGTGTGTGAGCTACAGAAACAAAGAAAATGGAGAGGAGCTGCTTCCAGACAGGGTATAGTGAGCATGACTCAGGGGATACGCATTAATGAATAAATAACTATCAAGTGGATGAAGTCGCACCAACTTATTATAAGATACTCCCAAAGAGAAACTTTCCAAACACTCACTCATGATTCTTTGATTCTCCTAAAACTCAGCGTGTGATTTATCTCCCCCTTGAATGCTAAATGCCTCACCAGTTTTCTCTTCTCTGCAGAAAATGTGACATCCAAGACAGAATATTTATGCTAAAAGGAATCTTAAGAGTTGTTTATTCCAATCACTCTCATTCTCCAAGAAGATGCCAGGTTTCTGAGATGCATAGAGCCAGTTCAAGGGCACAGAGCCGGTTAATATCAGATCTTGGACTGAGCCCAGAGCTCTGGCTCCATATCTAGAACTCTTCCTTCACTGGCTGACAAAGTTCCACTGTAGTGTTTGCTTTATTGAACAACAAAGCAAGTTGGGAGGCCAATACTTATAAGTATATCATCTGATATATCCTACAGAACCTGGATTCTGGCTTATACCTGACTTCCTACTGAAGGTCAGTGTTGGCTTAACAGTTGTTCATTTCATTCATTCAATAACTATGGAGCACTTACTGTGTGCCAGGCGCTACTGATCCAACAATGAACTTGAGAGTCATGGTTCTGCCTTCACAGAGCTGCTTACACGTTGGTGAGGAGGGAGAAAACAAAAACAAATAAAATTACCAAATACTGTAATAAATATTTGGTATAAGGTGGATAAGGAATCCACCTTAAATAGCAGAGGAAGCTGCTGAGGGGACGTGTCACCGAGGCTGGGCCTGAAGTAGGGGAAGGAATCAGGCACTTGAAGTTTCTAGGCAGAAGGAACAAAGAATGAAAATTCCCTTGGGACCACAAAGAGCATGGCATGCCTGAGATCCCAGAGAAGCCTGTGTGTCTGGGTCCCAGTGAGGGAGAGAGAGAGGGCACAGAGAGGAGGTCAGAGTGGAGCCAGGGCCAGGGTACACTGGACGCAGAAGGTCTGGTTTGGAGCTTGAATTTTATATGGGGTACATAGGAAGCTGCTAAAGGATCTTAAGAATGGGTGGGGTTGGGGGGGACATATTTTACTGACTATGAGTTCTCAATGCACATGAATCTGAGCAAACTCCAGGAGACAGTGAAGGACAGCGGAGCCTGGCATGCTGCAGTCCATGAGGTCACAGAGTCGGACATGACTTAGTGACTGAACAACTATGAATTCTACTCACTTCAAAAGGGGGAAAGATTCAATCATCATAACTCTGTAAGGTAGGTGCTATTAGGATCATTCTTTTATAGTTGAGGCAACTGCAGCACAGAAAAAAACAATAAACTGCCTAAGTTCCTATAGTTTGTAAGCGGCAGAGCCAGGATTCAACCCCAAGTCATATCATTCCTATCATTCATATCATATCATTCTTTTTTAACTTTTTATTTTATTTTGGAGTGTATCTAAAAAGAGATGATACAAATGAACTTCTTTACAAAACAGTAATAGACTTACAGACTTTGAGAATGAATTTATGGTTACCATGGGGAAGGGATAGTTAGGGAACTTGGAATTAACATGTACACATTGCCATATTTAAAATGGATAACCAACAAGAACCTACTGTATAACACAGGGGATTCTACTCAATATTATGTAATAACCTAAATGGGAAAAGAATTTGAAAAAGAATAGATACGTGTAATGTGTAACTGAATCACTTTGCCATACACCTGAAACAATCACATCTGAGTTTTTTCATTTTTTGTTGAATAATAATTTGGTGAGGTGGGTAAGAGGGAAAGAAAAGAGGCAGAGATATTAGTTAGGAAGTTATTCCAGGATTCTAGGGGAAAGATTATTGTTGTTGTTTAGTTGCTAAGTCATGTCCGATTCTTTTGGACCCCATGGACCCTAGCCCACTTCCTCTGTCCATGGGATTTCCCAGGCAAGAATACTGAAGAATTCCTTCTCCAGGGGATCTTCCTGACCCAGGAATCGAACCCTTGTCTCCTGCACTGGCAGGCAGGTTCTTTACCGCTGAACCACCAGGGAGGCCCATGGGGGGATATAACAAAGCATGAATCGGGATAGTGTCCCTGGAGGTAGATAGAAGCTGGTGGATTTCAGATATACCTTGGTAGTAAAAGTGACAGGATTAGATGATGCAGTGGACACAAGGAGGAAAAGAGAAGAATCAAAGATGGTTCTAAAAATTTCTAGCATAAGTCATAGCTTTTGGGGTGTATCATTTATTTAGACAAGGAACACTGGGAAAGTAGTAAGGCAAGTTTCAGAGGTAAAAAGGCCAGGTTTTTTATTTAGCTATCTTAATGAATGAGTCTAAAGTTCAGGGGGCTGGATATAAAAATGCACTCAGTCATCTACAAAGATGATTTTTAAAGCCACGAGTAGTACAAGCCAACCTAGGGAAGAGCAGAGAGGAAGAAAGAAAAGGGTCTGAGACTGACTCTGAGGAGAGTTTGATTAGAGATGGACCCATCAAAGGAATCTGAGATGCTTTGGACAATGAAACGGGGAAGGCATAAAGTATGGTAATAGGGACTTCCCTGAGAATCAAGTGGCAAAGACTCTGTTTGCAGTGTAGCGGGTGCAAGTCTGCTTCCTCGTTGGGGAACTAAGATCCCACATGCCATGAGGTGCAGCCAAAAGAAAAAAAAATTGTTTTGATTATGGTAACAGAAAACCCAAGACAGGAGAAAGTTTTATAAAAGAGGGAGTTGTTAATATGTCAAATGTTGCTGAGAGGTCAAATTACAGAGGTTAGATTACCAATCCTACTTCATGCCAGGGACTCCAGGAAGCTCTCAGCAGTTAAAGAACTTCCCATCCAGTTCCCACATATAGGAAAGTCTGTATTTTAAGCCTTCATTTTTTTATTGCAATCAAAGTCACATCAGTGAAATATCAAATTGAATCATTTCTATCCCCAAGAGGTAGTAAGTTTTGGATAATTTCTGGATACAGGAGATTTGATATGGAAGAGGAAAGAGAGGTGTACCAGGGGGAAAGACAGGGGACTGTCAAAGTTGGGGAGAGGAAAAGGCAAAAATGATGGGAGACATCAAATAGCACAAAATATAGCCTGGGGCCTGCTCATTGCACTGAGTCACTTCTGTTTCAAAATGGTATTCTGGCTGACATTTGATTTGATAAATGAGTATAAAAATCTCCCTAGTATTTCCTCAGGGTATAAGCAAATGTTCTCTTTAAATATGATACACCATTAATAATGAGGTTCTTTATGGTCTTTATATTGCCATCCTCCCTGACGATGCATTGAAAGTGTGAAAGTGTTAGTCATTCAGCTGTGTCTGACTCTGTGACCCCATGGACTGTAGCCTACCAGGTTCCTCTGTCCATGGGATTATCCAGGCAAGAATACTGGAGTTGGTAGCCATTCCCCTCTCCAGAGGACCTTTCTGACCTAGGGATTGAACCTAGGCCTCCTGCACTGCAGGGAGATTCTTTACCATTTGAGACACATGACAATGCATTAGGGACACAATTAAGAACAAAACTCTTGTTAACGTAAACACCGCAAGGTGCTACCATTTTACTAACGGAGATGTGGGGAATGAGAAAGATACACCCAGTGACTTGTATCTTCAGACCAACCCACAACCCTCAGGAGTGGGCCTTTGCCAGAGGGGAAGGCTCCATTCCTAGTTGGGTGCTGGATGGACTTGGATTCTAGCCAGCATACAAGAGCCTAAACCCACTGGTTGTCCTTTGCTGTATACTCTATTTTTAAATTTTATTTTCTTTTTAGTTGGAGGATAATTACTTTCCAATATTGTGTTGGTTTCTGCCATATATCAACATGAATCAGCCATAGGTTTACATATGTCCCTTCCCTCTTGAATCTCCCTCCCACCTCCCTCTCCATCCCACCTCTCTAGGTTGTCAGAGTACAGGCTTTGGGTTCTCTGCATCTTTGAATGTTCATAGATCCTTAAGGAAGTCTAAGCTGGAAAACTGGTTCACTTCCAATGCAAGAAGTTTCCAACCACCTGATGAAGAATAGAAGTGCCATTTATCAAGCTACGTAATTCTTTAGAAACCCTGCTTTAGAGGGTCTTTAGAGGAACAAAACAAAGGAAGTCGGCATCCTCTCCACCTCTTGTAGTTAGAAAAACAAGGATATCCTGTAACAAGTGTTGCTTAACAATAGAAAATTCTGCTCAGATGAATGAATAAATAATGAATGAACTAACAAATGAATGAGTGAAAGAAAAAGGCACATTATAAACTGATTCCCTACAGATCATTCCAGATATTGTATTTCCTTCCAGACTCCAAACCGGGTGTAAGATGGGTTCAGATAGAAGAGGAAAGCAGGAAAAGTTACAATGGGGAATAAACAAAGAGACCTTGGCCCCTGGGTAGTGGGGGCAACTGTCTTCTGGACGTTTGTCCTTGGGGAGTTTTTCAGCAATCACAGCCAACTCTTCTCAAATCCCTTATCTGAGGATGAAACTTCCCTGACTCTGCAAAAATGAAGCAGCTGACAGACTCCCTAAGGAGTCATTTTTGAAGAGCAAGCATTTCTCCTTGTTCAGGACAATCCCCTTCAGAGAAGGTTAGCGTTCCTGGAGAGATTCCAAATTGTCCAGAAAGACTCTCTGTCTAAACAAGGAGAAAAGTCAATCCGATTTCTTAAAAAACAACACACACAAACAATAACCTAAATGCCCCTTTCACTAGAAGCCTAAAGGATTATAAAGCGTGGGTGGCCAAGACACAAGGGGACAATCATGTGAGGCTTCTTCTGGGCAGCAGGATCTGGATGGCAGAGCCAGAAGTGTGATTGGGCTCTCAGGTGACCATGCCAGGCAGAAGTGTCCTCACGTTGCTTGTTTGTTTTTAATTCATCACTGGAACTTCCTATTTAAGCTCTAGATTGCTCCACTAAGAGGCATTATAGATCCAGTTATTTGGTGGGTCTCCCTCATGGCAGTGGTGCCTTGAGAAGATTCCATGAGCAGGAGTGAGACTACCTTGTCCTGTCCATGATTTTCTCCTGTTCTTTTCTCACCTGTGAAGGCAAGACCCCTCTAGCATCCCTACCATATCCACTATGAAGAATGGATACATTGCTTGGAATGATCATCTGTCCCCAGTACCTTGAAGTAGTGTGGAGTAGAGAAAAGAGCAAACAGATAAAACTGGCTTAGCATCCCAACTCTACCATTCACTCACTGGGTAATTTCAGGTAAGTTCCTTACCATCTCAGAGCCTCAGTTTTCTGACCCATAAAATGGATCTGTGAGTCCAGGCTGCACAGGATTACCATGAGGATTACATATGACAACATGCACAAGGTCATCTCACCATGTTGGCACTTGGTGAGCACTCAGTCAACGTTGGCTCCATTCTGTCCCAAAACGATGCTCACTCCAACCAGAAACAACCCTACTTTTCCCACACAGGCTCCCAGAGTGTACATTCTTTGCTTATTTACAGAATGCCTATCATGTCCTGCTCTACACTCTCCATTGCACTAGAAGCTTCTTCAGGACATGGGATGTGCAGTGTGGCGTTTCATCATTCCCCTACCACCTGGCATCCACCTTCACGTGGAAAGCACTCTGTGAACACTGAAGGAATAAATCTTTCTCTCTTATGAGAACAGATTGGTAGGGAAACGTTCCTCAAGTCATCCTTATTTACAAGTCTTTACAAAGAGAAAGGACTCAAGAAGCTCATTAAAATATTTGAGATGGGGGAAGGAAGTCTCTAGCATTTATTGAGTGCCTCCTTCATTCTAAGATTTTCACTTTAAGAGCTTATTTATTTCTCACCTCAAACTTCCTTTAGCCCCAATTTACTAAAAGGAAATGGACTCAGAAATGCAAATAATTTGCTCAGGATTTCACAGATTATAATAGCATTTCAATTACCTTAACTGTAATATTTCTGTGCATAGTTAAAAGTGATTGAGAAAGAAAAAATAGTTTGAGCCCAGAGCCCACAGCAATCAGTAATTTTAATCAATCAATTATGCCAGACACTACCCACGAGTGAGAATAGTAACTGAGAACCTGGTAAAAACTTGGTCAATTTATAAAAACTAGCCATTGTTTTCTTTCAAAAATATTTTAAGAAAACTAAACAAGCAACTTCCTGGAACCCGCAAGCCCTCTCTAGTTACTAAAGTTCAAAATCCCGTTGTTACCTTTTATCTCATTCCAATATGCAAGCCCTTCACCCTGTTGAGAGACACTTGTCCAGAGAGATGTTATTTTAAAGTCTGAACTCTGCCTCCTCGGAAGTCTTGTTCTAGAATCCAGTACAGTCTGTCCAACAGATATCCCTGGATCTTTAATGTCCAAACAAACATGGGACTCAGGATCACCTCCCCCATCTCTGGAGGAAAGGGTCCAGAGAACCACAGAACCAAAGCAGTCCTACTGTCTTTCTTCAACACAATATTTTCTCTCCAATGTGTCTGCATTTCAAATCTCTGATTTATGAAAGAGGGAAAACTTTATTTATATTCTAATTGTCTTTAGCATTTTTTTCTTCCTCTTAAACAGAGGCAAACACATATTCGCTATGACATGAGACAACAGTGGTAGCTGGGGCTCAGGGAAGGGTGAGGGCTAGCATGCAGGGGTGAAGTAAGAGGAGGAGCCCAGCATCTAGGAGGCAACACCTGAGATTAGTCTGAAACACGAATCCAGAATCCATAAACCTGAGGACTGAGGTTCCCTCAGATTACATAGTCATGATGTCTAGATACTTCACCCAAAGTCTGGTGGTTAACATAGAAGCTACCCAGGTTTTAGAGCACTTCCTTTTCATACTCCTTCTCTCCTGGGACCTGACTTGTAGCCTGGTCTCCAGATCTTCATGGCCCTGCAATCTTGGCCTGCTCTCATGGTACCACCAGACCTCCCCTTCCTCCTCTTTTCCTTCTGGTGACTATTCTACATCATCTTTCCTTATGTTTCTATCTCATGCCTGGGGGTTTGGGTTGTTCCTGTTTCACTTAATTGCTCGATTCTATCTGCAGCCACTTAAAAGTCACCCTACATCTTCATACTTTCATGGTTATGTAGGCATCTTTGAATTTCGAACAAATATGAGTTTATAAACACAGTATTGTACACACTGGTTCCTAGTCTGTGGGAAATACATCCATAATATCAATTGTGTTTTGGGGGACATTGGTCATATTGCTATAGATCACCTCTAAATTTACCTCTGGCAGGTTTTTAGCGATCAGAAATTCTCCCGTGAGAAAGTCCAAAATAGAAAGATGGTCCTAGCTTGGTACCATCATAGAGGTAAACCAAGCTTATCAAGGCCAGATCATGACACTTCCATTTGTATTGTTGAATGAGTTTATAACTGCACAGTGGGAGCCATTGATTCAAACAGAGTGTAAGTTAATTGAAGGTTAATAAATCCATAACAAGATATTAAAAAGAGTCTCAGAAGCAAAAAAAAAAGAGAGAGAGAGAGAGAAAGGGAGACTCAGAAGCATTAGAAAGGTGAAATGAGAAAGTCCAATGGCCAAGGGCAATTTCTGTGAATTCACATGAACTATCCCTCAATGCTACTAGAAAAGTAGCATCCTCTTTGTACTGGAGGCACAAATCCAACCTTGGAGGATGGGTGATGGGAGGAAAAGATGGCAATAACAAGAGTTTCCTGGACTGTGGTTGATTTTCAGAAAAGACAGGGGTTCTTGGGAACACCCTTGGCTAGAGTTATCTCAACATTCTGCCCCAGTCCTAGAGAAATTTGTACTGGGTTTAAAAAGAGGGGACTAGGACAGAGGCCAACTTCAAAGGAGCCCAACAGCACTGTGATACCTGCAGGGGAAGGAGTTTCCCCAGACTAGAGAAACATCATTAGTCACTGGGTGAGGTGCATTAATTGTGGTGGCTGTGGGTGGCAGCCAGGTCAGCTTCCTGGGCACAAGTACTAGCCACCTCAATCACTTGAGATTATGAGGAAAGAGGAGCTAGTGTCAGCTGAATTCATCACTTCTACAAATACTCTATCTTCCTTCAGAAAGCATCTTCTAGTTGTACTTTCTCCAGATGTCCAAAGTTTCCATCTACAATGAGATTTTGAAAAGCATACTCAAATCCCATGTGTTTTGGTTTCCAAGAAAGTTCCAGAGCTAATTAACCTCTAGATAATGCAAGCAATAAAGAATCCACCTGCATTGTGGTAGACTTAGGTTTGATCCCTAGGTTGGGAAGATCTCCTGGAGGAGGGCCTGGCAACCCACCCCAGTATTCTTGCCTGGAGAATCCCATGGACAGAGGAGTCTGGCTGGCTACATACAGTCCTTCGGGTTGCAAAGAGTGGGACACAACTGAGTAACTGAGTAAGTTACTAAGTAACTGAGGAACTGACCCAACTGAGTAAGCACAGCACAGCAGTACAAACTGTGTTCACCTCCAAATTATCGGATCTTGTCCTCTGCCAGCTCTCAATTCAAAATTTTTTAATCAATGCACTTTATTTTTTAGAGAAGTTTCAGGTTTGCATAACAATTGATCAAAATGTACACTGAGTTCTCATATGGCCTCTATGCCTGCACACACACACACAAAAACACATACACACACACAGTATCCCCTATTATTATTCTCTGATATAGCTCTGGTAAATTTATTACAATTGATGAACCAATATTATTAACTATAGTCCAGAGTTTATATCAAAGTTTGTTTTGGGATTGTACAGTTCAATGGATTTTGACAAACGTATTGTGACTTGTACCTACCATTACAATATCTTACAGAATAATTTAACTTTCTTAAAAATGCCCTTCACTCTACCTGATGATTCCTTCTCTTTTCCTGTGAACCCCTGGCAAACACTGAACATTTTACTGTTCCCATCATTTTGCCTTTTCCAAAATGTCATATAGTTGGACTATACCTACTGGGATTGGCTTCTTTCACTTAACCATATGCACTTAAGTTTCCTCCAATCTTTTCGTGGTTTGATAGCTCATTTCTATTTAATGCTGAATAATATTCCATTGTATGGATGTACCACAGTTAATTTATCAACCCCCCTACTGAGGGACATCTTGCTGCTGCTGCTAAGTCACTTCAGTCGTGTCCGACTCTGTGTGACCCCATAGACGGAAGCCCACCAGGCTCCCCCGTCCCTGGGATTCTCCAGGCAAGAACACTGGAGTGGGTTGCCATTTCCTTCTCCAATGTGTGAAAGTGAAAAGTGAAAGTGAAGTCGCTCAGTCGTGTCCGACCTTTAGCGACCCCACGGACTGCAGCCTACCAGGCTCCTCCATCCATGGGATTTTCTAGGCAAGAGTACTGGAGTGGCTTGCCATTGCCTTCTCCGACATTTACTTGCTTCCAATTTATGGCAATCACAAAGAAAACTGCTTAAACACTCACATGCAGGTTTCTGAGGGGAAATAATTTTCCAACTCATTTAGGTAAATACCAAGGAGTATGATTGCTGGATCATATGGTAAGCATTTGCTTAGAATTATGAGAACTCACGAAACTGTCTTCTAAAATGACTGTGCTATTTTGTATTCACACCAGCAATGAATCAGAGTTCCCATTGCTCTACATCCTTGTCAGCACTTGGTATTGTCAGTGAGTGGATTTGGGCCATTTTAATAAGTGTGTAGTGGTAGCTCACTGTTTTAATTTGTAATTTCCTAATGACATACTGCTGAATATCTTTCCATATGTTTGTTTATATATGTTGTCCAATTTTGTTCTTCTGCTTCATTGTTGTGTTGGCTAGTCTGAGTCTTTTGCATTTTCATGTAAACTTGAGAATTAGTTGTCAGTATTCACAAAACCACCTGCTGGGATTTCAAATGGGATTGCATTGAATCTACAGACCAAGCTGGGAAGAACTGACATTTTGAGCTTTCACATCCATGAGTGTGGAATATCTTTCCGTTTACTTAGATCTTTTTAAACTTTTTTATCAGAGTTTTGTAATTTTCCTCATATAGATCTTGCATCTATTATGTTACATTTACACCCAAGAATTTCTCTTTTTATTGGTACTCATTTAAATGTGTGCATGCATGCATGCTAAGTCACTTCACTCATATCCGACTCTTTGTGACCCTATAGACTGAAGCCTGCCAGGCCCTTCTGTTCATGGGATTTCCCAAGCAAGAATACTGGAGTGGGTTGCCATTTCCTCCTTCAGAGGATCTTCCCAACCCAGGGATCAAACCCACATCTTTTATGTCTCTTGCATTAGCAAGTGGATTCTTTACCACTAGCACCATCTGAGAAGTCCCATATATACACTACAATGTATAAAATAGATAACTAGTGGGAAGCTGCTGTATAGCACAGAGAGACTCTTCCTCGACACAGAGGATCTGACTAACCTCCTGCATCCTCAAAGCTGCAAGTTAATGCTTACTTTTGTACACGAGTAAAATGCACAAATTTTCTTTTCCTAAAGTGTGAAGATTAATAGAGGCACTATACTGCTAAGGTTGTATATAAGATAGGACCTGTGACAAACAACACAGTTGGAAAAAAATGCATGTAATTGTTAAGAAGAGTACAGCTATCCTTGAAGTCAGAAAAAAGGAAGTCAACTGGGTTTCTTCCTCAAAGGGACAGGTCTAGAGTCCCACTAATATCTCAAATAATCTACTTGCAAATTCCAAAAGAAAAAACACAAGGAAATTACAGGCTGTCACTTTTATTTACAACTTCCCTCCAACCAGAGCCAGTACTTACACTGCTACATCTGAAACTAATCTGTGTGGGAAGCTTTCAGAGGGATGGCCGGCCAACTGGCATTACCGCCAGGTCAGCTGATGCCACAGCCTGGTATGTGATCCTGGTCGAGTAACCCCTAGCATGTACCTGAAGGAGTTATTGTGCAGAAGGTGGGGAGCAGGGGGGAAGAGAAGGGGAGAGGAGGACAAAATTATGGAAATACATTTTGAAAATCCAAAGCACAATTGAAATTCCAGTCTTAATCAAAAACAGTAACAGGCTCCATTAAATACCCACAAAGGCCTGCTAAAAATATGTGAAGTTCATCCAGAGTTCAAATCTCAGAATTATTTTCTTTTCCCAGTTTGCTGCTGCTGCTGCTAAGTCACTTCAGTCATATCCAACTCTGTGCGACCCCATAGATGGCAGCCCACCAGGCTCCCCTGTCCCTGGGATTCTCCAGGCAAGAACACTGGAGTGGGTTGCCATTTCCTTCTCCACTGTGTGAAAGTGAAAAGTGAAAGTGAAGTCGCTCAGTCGTATCCGACCCTTAGCAACCCCATGGACTGAAGCCTACCAGGCTCCTCCATCCATGGGATTATCTAGGCAAGAGTACTGGATTGGCTTGTCATAGCCTATCCAAAATGCTACAAAGCCTTTAGTTGTTTTAGTGAGGAAACAATCTGTCCATGCAAATTAACCAACATGTTCTTACATCACACAGTGAAGCCAGAAGTGAAAAAAACTTGACAGATCTTTCCTCGCCATTTCACTGAAGTTTCAGAGCACTGAGTTTAGAGTCAGCAAACACAAATTTTAACTTACTAACTTCTTGACAACCTCATGAGCTTTGATTTCTTAACTTCTTAACCTTTAAAATGGATGATACATAGGCCACCTTACAGTATGGAATAGGAAAACTTCAAAATTGCTTGCTCTCCATTGTTATAAAGTATTGATAAATGTTGTGTCAGTTTCTACTGTACAACAGTGTGCATCAGTCACAACTATATATATATATATATATGTCTATCTATCTATATATTTATACCCCCTCCCTCTTGAGCCTCCCTCCTACCCCTCATTCCACTCTGCTAGGTCATCACAGAGCACTGAGCTGAGCTCCCTGCTCCCTGTGCTATATACAGCAGCTTCCCACTAGCTATCTCTTTTACACATGAAGGTGTATATATGTCAATGCTTCTTTTTGAGAGCAAATTTCTGCTCCACTATAAATCATTGACTGTAATGTTTGTTCATGGTTGGCTTGGTTAGTGTTTTGGCATTTGTTTTCCTACTTCTCGGTCATTATTTTTGCAGAGATGATCTGCAAATGGTGCATCCAGTCATCTGGTCTCTGAGGATCGTGGTCTACAGGGCCCAATCCTGACCATAGAAACTTTGAGAAGAGCAACATCTGAAGAACAGTGGAGGCCAGACTGGCAAGACTGAGGAGTAGAAGAGGACTGTGGGAGTAGATTCATGAAAGATAAACTATTTAATGAATCAGTTAGTCTGTGAAGGACCTGAGCATATTGAAAGTCTGCAGAAGAGAAGCCAGGAAAGAGACAGCAAGCAAAGGTAAAGGAGTGGAGAAAAATAGCTAACATTTCCTGGGGTCCAAAGAGATGAGAGGGACTGTTGCTCTTAGAACTCTGGTGAAAACACATTGCAGCTGGAGAAGGTTGTAGGAAAACTCTCTACTCCAGGGAGAAGGGAAGGAATACATGATGTGGCTAGAACTGCATCTGTGGGAGGGCTAGGAGCCCTGGAAAGGAAATATCCCAAGACCCAGGGACATGGTGTTTGCTGAAACTGAATTAGAGGAACAAAAATATCCCTTCACCTCCCCTACAAGGTTGGAAAACACTGACTAATAAGGAACAGTAAGATACCATTGGGAACGTTGCAGGAGCATAGAAACAGGCCCTCTGATACAGTGCAAAGGGAAAGCCTAAAGCAGAGATCGGGGCAGGCATTATGAAAACCCGCTGACAATCTAGTCCCACCAGAAACACAAGGGATCCCAAGAGGCATTTGAAGCCTAATGCAAGAGTAACTAGAGCAAAAGTGAACTTGAATCCTTAATTCCTAACTAGATTAATTCAAATCCCCACACTAAAGTCCCAGCGGAAGGAAAAACATGCCCATTTCCAGGCATAAAACTCTCCACCTCAGCATCTCTGTCTTAAAACTTTAAACAAAAAATTATAGAAAAGACAAGAAAGAGCAACACACCGCCAAGAGACAAAGCAATACTGGAACTGAAATTTAATGATTAAGACGTTAAAGCCTCTGCCAGGAAAGATGGTCAACATGCAAGATCAGATGCATCCTTCCTCGGGGCTGGAAACCATAATAAAATAAAAAAAGAGAGAATTCTGGTGGGGTGGGAGCAGAGGATAAATCCTGAGGATTGCTTGTAGTGACAAAAGTAAAAGGTGAAGAATAATGAGGAGTCAGATACTGTGGTATATTTACCAAGGTAGAAAACATAGCAAGGCTAGTTTGGGAAGTCCAGTTCAGTTCAGTTGCTCAGTCATGTCTGACTCTTTGCAACCCCATGGACTGAAGCACACCAGGCTTCTGTGAACCTCACCATCTCCTGGAGTTTACCCAAACTCATGTCCATTGAGTCGGTGATGCCATCCAACCGTCTCATCCTCTGTCATCCCCTTCTCCTGACTTCAGTCTTTCCCAGCATCAGTGTCTTCAAATGAGTCAGTTCTTCGCATCAGGTGGCCGAAGTATTGGAGTTTCAGCTTCAACATCAGTCCTTCCAATGAATATTCAGGACTGACTTCCTTTAGGATTGACTGGTTGGATCTCCTTACTGTCTAAGGGACTCTCAAGAGTCTTCTCCAACACCACAGTTCAAAAGAATCAATTCTTTGGTGCTCAGCTTTCTTTATATTTCAGTTCTCACATCCATACATTCTAAAGGAGATGAGTCCTGGGTGTTCATTGGAAGGACTGATGCTAAAGCTGAAACTCCAATACTTTGGCCACCTCATGTGACGAGTTGACTCACTGGAAAAGACTCTGATGCTGGGAAGGATTGGGGGCGGGAGGAGAAGGGGACGACAGAGAATGAGATGGCTGGATGGCATCAGCGACTCGATGGACATGAGGTTGAGTGAACTCCGGGAGTTGGTGATGGACAGGGAGGCCTGGCGTGCTGTGATTCATGGGGTCGCAAAGAGTCAGACACGACTGAGCGACTGAACTGACTGACTGATACATGACTACTGGAAAAACCATAGCTTTGACTAGACGGACCTTTGTTGGCAAAATAATGTCTCTTTTAATTTCATGGCTGCAGTCACCATCTGCAGTGATTCTGGAGCCCAAGAAAATAGTCTGTCACTGTTTCCATTGTTTCCTCATCTATTTGCCATGAAGTGATGGGACCAGATGCCATGATCTTTGTTTTTTGAATGTTGAGTTTTAGGCCAACTTTTTCACTCTCCTCTTTCACCTTCATCAAGAGGCTCTTTAGTTCCTCTTCACTTTCTACCGTAAGGGTGGTGTCAACTGCATTTCTGAGGTTATTGATCTTTCTCCTGGCAATCTTGACTCCAGCTTGTGCTTCATCCAGCCCAGCAGTTTGAATGATGTACTCTGCATATAAATTAAATAAGCAGGCTGACAATATGCAGACTTGACATGCTCATTTCCCAATTTGGAATGTTCATTAGTTCAGATTTGGACAATTTGAGTTTAAGGAATTGGTGAACATCCAGGTGTGTATATTCAATCAGGAGTAAATAGAGATGTAAGTTCAGGAGAGACATCTGGGCTGGATCAGCAGGATACAGCTGGTTGTTTGAATCATTGGAACAGATAATATCCCTTAGAGAGATTATGTGCATTGAGAATAGAGGAGAGTCGGGACTGACAATATTGGGAAAACCGGCCTTTGAGGAGTAGTGGGCAGAGAAAGAGGAGCCCACCGTGGAGACCAAGCTGGAGCAGCAAGAATGGCAGCAAAGGATGGCCGTGTTGTAAAATGCTGCAGAGAAGTCAGTTAGATAGATCATTGCCACTGATAAGCTGGCGAATGGGTAAAATGAGGGGCAGAGGACTGGGTGAACGAAGAAAAGTAGAGACAGCAAGAGAAAATACTTCTTTCAAGAAGCTGGGCTATAAAGGTAAGAAGATAAATAAGTCAGTGTCTGGATGAGAGCGCTAATCAAGGGAGGATTTCTTTGCGGAGGAGTCAGCTTGAACATGTTGAAGAGCTGACTTGAAGGATTCACGTTGAAGAAACAGGGGGGAAAGAGAAAGGGAAAGAGGGAAATTAACTGATAAATGGCTTCACCGAAGAGATCAGTGTCCAAGTGTCAACTGACTCTATTTCACTCTCTCAGCATTTATCTGGTGTGTATTGTGTGGTAGGAAATATGTCACTGAATAGAACACAGTCTTGCCTTCGAGAAGCTTATGGCCTACAGGGACATATAGGCCAATAAATAAACAAAACAATTGCTAAATATATGCAAGATATGAGCTACAAATTAACCACAGGGTGCTATGAGAGTATGTAATGAAGTGAAAATGTTATTTGCTTAGTTATGTCTGACTCTTCACGACCTCATAGACTCTAGCCCACCAGGCTCCTCTGTCCATGGGATTTCCCAGGCAAGAATACTGGAGTGGGTAGCCATTCCCTTCTCTAAGGGATCTTCCCCACCCAGGGATCAAAGTCAGGTCTCCTGCATTGCAGGTAGATGCTTTACCATCTGAGCCACTAGAGAAGTACCCTAAGAGCATGTAGGGAGGTTCAGTTTTAGGAAGTAAAGACAATTTCCAAAAGCCAGGAAAATGAAGGTAGTAGGAAGAAATCACCTGATTTCAAAACAAAAGATACAGTTTATGAAGTTCAGGAGGCTACAGAGAGCACTGATCATTTTAGAAAACTAATTGAGTGTTTTCCTTTATAAATGTACATAGCACTGACCATTTTTGCTTGTTGTCACTTATCCCAGCTGTAATGAATGAATAATGTTGTAATTACTTGCTTTATGTTTCCTTCCCCTACTGGACCTAAGTGCCCTAAAGTCAAGGACCACAACTGTATTGTTTGCAGAGTAGCCATGTGATAAATGATTGGAACCAGAAATGTAATAATTATGCCTCTGATTATCAGTGTGAGGAGAGTCAGAAGAAGAAATCACTGGAATGTGTCCCACTTAGAAGCAAAGCACATTAAAACCAACTGTATCTGATTTTTGACTGCAGGCTCGGACGTTGTCTCTTTGCAGATGAAGGCTGGCCACACTGCCAACAATCCACGTGACACAAATGCATCAAGGTGGGGGTCTATTTTTAGCTACAGCAAATTACCATTCTTTTATGCTTTTAGATGTTCATCTCTGCAACTGAGTTGTCTTGTTCTTACATTTTTCAGCATTAAGACTGACTTCTTTCATGAAGAAAGAAGCTAGTCTTTAAGACAAAGAGCACTTCTCCTTTCATCTCCACCTCAACTTAGAGGTTCAAAGAGCCTTTTGGAGGCTTCTTGTTGCTATTCTTGAGAACAGAGATGGTCCTCCGTACTTTTAGTAATGACACTGCAGACTCAAACTGGGGTGTGGGAAACTCAGTCCAAAGAAAACAAAATGAAAATTGGACTGTGAGTCTAGTCAGAGACATAGTGTTCCAAGAAATTCTATCCAATTAGTTAATAAGAAATTGACATTGTATAAGTATAGTTTGTTTTTTTTTTACTATATTTGTAAAAAGGTCAAGTCATATAAAATTGAGCCACAGGCTCCCACTAACAAATGCAGCTTACATAATGTCTTGAAGATGGTGATGTACTTCCAGCTCAGGCAGCTTCCTGGGTCAACAAATGTTATAGAAATGTCAGCACAGAGGAGGGATCTCAGAGAGAGAATCCTGTTTTGTGATTGGGAGAGGAGGAGAAGACAACAGTGGGCCGATAGCAGATAGGCTGAGGCGGGAAAGGAGGTGTAGCTTTTTAAGTATATTTGCGGCATTATTTTACTTATTGTTTTGTGATTGTTGTTGTTTAGTCACTAAGTCGTGTCCGACTCTTTTGTGACCCTATGGACTGTAGCCCACCGGGCTTCTCTGGACATGGATTTTCCCAGGCAAGAATACTGGCATGGGTTGCCATTCCCTTCTCCAGGGGATCTTCCTGACGCAGGAATCAAACTCGGGTCTGCTGCATTGGCAGGTGGATTCTTTACCGCTGAGCCACCAATACAATCACTAAAAATCAAAATTTGGTATACATTTCTTGATTAATAAAGATATGGATATAAGTTTCAGAATCACTAGGAGTGAGCTTTATGTTTAGTTTTAGCCTAAAAAAATCCAATCATAAAATAGGTTTAGATCAATATCATCTTCCCTTCCTACTTAATCTTACCTTCTTCTTTTCTTTATGTTAACTTTTTCTTTGCAGTCAAACATACCTGCAGTCAAACACTCCTGCTGCCATGTCTGTGGTAGGGAGAATAAAGCCTCCCTCCAATACATCATGTCCTAATTCCCAGAACCTAGGATGATGTTACCTACTATGACAAAAGGGACTTTGTGCCAAGGTTAAAGTTAATGACCTTGAGATGAAATAATCCTGGATTATCTGGATTAGATTAGATTGAATTGATCCAATCTAATCTCATAAATTCTTAAATAGTGCAAGAAGGCTGAAAAGCAGAAGACATGAATGGATGCACCCCCTTCCCACTGATGGCTTTGAAGCTGAAGGGAGGAGACTGTGAGTCAGGGAAAGCAACAGCCTCTAGCAGCTGGGACTCATCCTCAGTTTAGGAAGTGTTAGTCGCTCAGTTGAGTCCTATTCTTTCCGACCCCGTGGACTGTAGTCCACCAGGCTCTTGCTTCCATGGGATTTCCCAGGCAAGAATACTGGAGTGGGTTGTCATTTCCATCTCCAGGGGATCTTCCCAAAGCAGGGATTGAATCTGGGTCTCCACCATTGTGGGCAGATTCTTTACTGTCTGAGCCACCAGGGAAGCTCCAAGAAAATGTGGACCTCTATTCTACACCCTCACGGAGATGAATTCTGCCACAACCCAAGTGAGCAGGAAATAGATTCTTCTTTACAACCTCCAGAAGGGAACACAGCCTGACAACATTTTGCTTTTAGTCTGGTGAGATTGTATGAACTTCTAACCTACAGAACTGGAAAATAAAAAATATGTGTTGGTTTATTGGTCTGTTATTGGTCTCCAACAAATCCAAAATAGCTCTTTACTCAGTTTTTATATTGGTAGCTTTTAGTGTTTCAATCCATCTTGCATTGTGTCAGAACCTTGAAAGGAGCCAGACTGTCACAGTGCAGCACCAAATCTGAACAAACAGACTCTGGTTCAGATCTGCCGGGGACTTCATTACATGGGAAAAACTCAACCAGGAACTTTCAACAAAGGTAGCTTTTACCCAATAGCCAATAATAGCTTACTTCTCATCCAGTCTTCTCAAGGTCTTCCAAAGTATTGTGCTTATGAAAGTTTTTAAGTGAGTTATGTGGTATGTAAGGCCCTGATTTTTAGCCTGAGAATTTTTTTTTTTTTAGCCTGAGAAATTTTAAATACAATGCACTTCTTTTAGCCCACTTTCCATTAAAAAAAAAAAAGTTTGGAAATGAGGTGGGAACAAAAAGGAAATGAACAAAAATAGCTGCAGAAATGATGCAAAGTCACCAAGAATGTGGCATATTCACGTCCAGAGAGAAACATCCTTGGTCACCTAGGCTGGCTTCTCTGTTGGCTGATGTAGGTAAGGTTTTTGCCAAACACAGTCCTTTGGACTAATTATTTGAAATGTTACAAGCTAACAGCGAGAAAGATTTTGTCAACTCCAAGAAGAAATATTATATAATCTTAGAAATTCAATTTCAAAGGCATTTCAGATTTGATTTGATAAAACTTCCCACCTAATAGACATTCTTTCCAGAGCTAGTCCTCCACACCGTACTTGAATTCCTCAAGTATTAGGAAAGTCGCAATTTCCTAAGACAGCCTGTTCTATTTTAAGCGCATATTGAGACAAAGTTCTTTCTCAAATTAATCTGAAATCTATCTCCCACCCACTGAGCCAAATTTTGCTCCTAGAACCACACCCTTCACCCATTTCCTCCCTTCTCTGCGGCTGGGTGTTGTGTTTGCAATGCCAAGGTTTGGAGTTAGCTGGGCTTGAATTCAATGGTCAGCTTTTTCTCTTGTCAGTTGAGTAAAGTTAGGCAAATCTAACTCTTAAAGAATCAGCGTTTGCAACTGCAATATTGGAGTCATCATAACTGCCTTATAAGGTTGTTCGAAAATCAGAAAATGTAATATATATAAAGTGCATGACACAGTACTTGACACATGGTATGTTACCAAGAAATGGAAGCTTGCATAATTATTTTGTTTGACAGCCTTTCAGATATTTGAAAGCAATTTTATTTTTTCGTATATTCTCTTCTCCACACTGAGGATCTCCTTCAATTGTATTTTCAGTTCAGTTCAGTCACTCAGTCATGTCCAACTCTTTGAGACTCCATGAACTGCAGCACACCAGGCCTCCCTGTCCATCACCAACTCCAGGAGTTCACCCAAACTCATGTCCATCGAGTCGGTGATGCCATCCAGCCATCTCATCCTCTTTTGTCCCCTTCTCCTCCTGCCCTCAGTCTTTCCTAGCATCAGGGTCTTTTCCAATGAGTCAGCTCTTCGCATCATGTGGCCAAAGTATTGGAGTTTCAGCTTCAACATCAGTGCTTCCTATGAACACCCAGGACTTATCTCCTTTAGATGGACTAGTTGGATCTCCTTGCAGTCCAAGGGACTCTCAAGAGTCTTCTCCAACACCACAGTTCAAAAGCATCAATTCTTCAGTGATCAGCTTTCTTCACAGTCCAACTCTCACATCCATGCATGACCACTGGAAAAACCATAGCCTTGACTAGATGGACCTTTGTTGGCAAAGTAATGTCTCTGCTTTTTAATATGCTATCTAGGTTGGTCATAACTTTCATTCCAAGAAGTAAGTGTCTTTTAATTGTAATTTAGAATATGGAAAAATTTATTCTTTCCTGGATCTGAATACTACATTTGTTTATAGCTTAAATTTGCATTTAGGGTCTAGTTTCAATGACACCAGGCTTACACTCCTAATATAATGTGCAGTTTACCTATTCCCAGAAACTGCAAGGCATTTCCTTTAACAGATAAATCTGGATAGAAGAACAGCTCCATGGCTCATCTACCAGAAGCCAGAGCTTCCCTGGTGGCTCAGGTGGTAAAGAATCCACCTGAAGTGAAGAGATCCAGGTTCAGTCCCTGGGTCAGGAAGTTTCCCTGGAGAAGGAAATGGCTACCCACTCCAGTATTCTTGCCTGGAAAATTCCATGGACAGAGGACCCTGGTGGGCTACTGCCCATGGAGGTCTCAAAGAGTCAGACACAACTGAACGACTAACACACACACATACACACTGGAAGCCTGCCTGTGCCTCCTGACCACACCCTCTTTCCGTGTCTTTTAGAAGAGAATGCCTTTTTCCCATTCGTCTGATCTCCAGAGAAGGCACCTTTGCTAGTATGGCCCCATCTGTTAATCTGTCCCTTGGAGGTGAAGTGGATAGGCAATAGCCACCAGCCAAGTTCTCAGAGTAGCGCTAGTTTAATAAGAGAACCCAAGAGATGTACTATCTTCCTCCTTCTCACCTGGACCAGCGAAAGCCAGTTGACTTGCTTATTGCAAGGACTAGACTGGTAGGGAGGGCATCAGCAAGCCCATCTTTAAGGCTTTACATTTAATTACATCCTCTAAACGAAACTTCATCAATATAGAGGTGATACTGTGGGTCACCATTTAGATACATGTTCTTATGTATCACATGGTCCAAAACTCAGTGAGTGAAGAGGGGGTGCTATTTCCTGGCCACTTCCAGACCCCAGTATGTTCTGACCATAATACGGAAATAGTCCTACCACTTGAATCCTGATGTTTGAGGAAGCCTGAGGACTGCTCTCACCTCTGCCTGCTCCAGCCCAGCAGGAGTTCCCTTTCATAGAAACCAACCCCTTTCTCACAGAAACCAACTATAAGAGGGTCAGAATCAGAAGGAGATCTGATATTTTGCAGATTTTCACGTGTTCCATATGTTCACTTCTCAAGAAGCTAAGTAATAGTCAGAGAAGATCCTATATCAGTGCAACAGACTTAACAATACATGACTTCTAAACACTAGAAATTGCACAAGGACTCGCTCATTTTAGCCAGCAGTCCATCTGTAAGTTCAAAAAAAAAAAAAAAAGAGATCAAATCCACTGAGTAGGCAACAAGCAGGACAGATGGCAAACCATAAATCCCATACATTAACAAGCACTGGATAGATTTCTCATGATATATATTTTTTTAATGCCAAATGTTCACAACTCAACTTCCTTTACAGGTAGCCATGTGACCTATGAGATCAGAGACACCTTTGGGGGAGCTTCTAAGCGTTTCCTCTCTCTTGAAAAAGAGACACGAGCAAGGAGAAACCTTTCCCCTCTCCTTTGCTTTGGGTTCTGTCACGTGACTGCAGCACCCTTCTTGGAACCATTATACCACAGCACTGAGGCTGCTGGAGCAGAAGGATGCAAAGAACCTGGGCACTTGTTGGGATCACAATGCTACTGAACAAACCTGCTATCACAGCTGCCCCAAGGCTCCCCAGTTTTTTCTCACTTAGGCACAGTACCCTGCAAGGAATCTCTTCTGGAGGTGTTCAGTTATTGGGGCACAAGTGTCCCCATGGAAAGCAGTTTACATGGGAAGGTAGCCTACATGTGTAGGAGTGTTGCAACAAATAGCCAAATTCTACAGGGCCCAGGCAAGGAAGAAATAGAAATGAGTGAAGTAGGCCAGGTGGTCAGTGTTGTATGGGACTGTGTGTGGTCCTCCGAATGGCCACTGCTGCAGCTTATTTTGCTCTGCAAGAATGTTGAGACCAGTGTGCTCAGATAGTCCACTTTCTTAAGGGAATCCAGAATTTTGTATTTCTGTGTGTATTCTTTATTTTTAAATGTTTCAGTGAATTCTAATTTTAAAATACAGAGCACAACTGCTTGTTTAAAGGCCTTATACCCTAATGGTTTTTGGAAATTTTTAAAAAAGAAAAGATGCAACTGAACAAATTCGGGAAACTGCCAGCAGACTTCTGAATTGTGTGATAATGAAACACCATCATTGTTTAAGAGTTGCAGTTAGGTAGTCTACTACTTATAGCCAGACATATGCTGAATGTTATAAGCCCTAGGCCCCTCTTTATAATATCTTTCTTCTACTTATACTTTTTAAATATAAGTGAGTGTATGAATACACATACCTATAAATGTATGTCAATACATACTTTCTGGTTTATGTACAATTAAATATATACAGAAAAAGAGATTTTTTAAGTAGATGAGTATAGTAAAATGATGAGTGGTAATGAATGATATAATTTCTTCTATGTTTCCATATTTTACAAATTTCCTATGAAAACAGACATTAATCTTCACATAGAAAAACACACTGTATTTTCAGGAAATAAAACTTTAGTGGGACAAATATTTTTGTAGTATAATAATAGAATTCAACCATGCCAACATTTCAAAAAAGTTTCATTTGGCTAAAAGCAGAGTATCCACTACAGCACAACTATACAAAGGATCCTACATACTTATCTACTACCTGAGAACAAAAAAAAATGGGAAATGGGCCTAATTTACAACAGGAAAGATTAAAAACTGAAGCTCTTTCTGTCTAATATAAATAGCAGTGGTCTAGGCTGGCTGATCTCCAGTGAACAGACAAGTAGTAAAGACAATACCACAGCTATTTCTCCCAGGATTTTAGCAAAATTTCATGGCCATTGATTAGTAATGTTTAAAGCTTTTAGAAATCAAAAATACAAAACTTTACTAAGCAAGGCCCTGAGAAAGAAGTACATGTCTAATTATTGAATATTTGTCCAGTAATTTGACCTTGAATTTAAAGTAGTAATTAGGACTGAAACTCCTTATTGTTGTTTTTGTCAGTGTGAACAGAGCTTGGATAACAGGAATGTAAATCTTTCCCCAAATGATCAGTCAGTCAGTTCAGTCGCTCAGTCATGTCTGATTCTTTGCTGTCCCATGGACTGCAGCATGCCAGGCTTCCCTGTCCATCACCAACTCCCAGAGCTTGCTCAAACTCCTATCCATCAAGTCGATGATACCATCCCCTTCTCCTCCCACCTTTAATCTTTCCCAGCATCAGGATTTTTCCAATGAGTCAGTTCTTTGCATCAGGTGGCCAAAGTATTGGAATTTCAGCTTCAGCATCAGTCATTCCAAAGAATATTCAGGACTGATCTCCTTTAGGATGGATTGGTTGGATCTCCTTGAAGTCCAAGGGACTCTCAAGAGTCTTCTCCAACACCACAGTTCAAAAGCATCAATTCTTCAGCGCTCAGCTGCCATGATCATAGTTTTTTTCATGTTGAGCCCCAAATGATATTGTGTGATTTATACACATGGCTCATGATCCCATACATTATTACTCTTGGATATCCTTTGGCAAGATATCAGTTGGGAAATAGGATTTATTCTCAGTCTGTTTTATTAAGAGAAAAATATACAGGCAAGGAAAGGATCAAATCTTTTTCTCTCTCAAAATTCTTATCAACTATAAATATATATGAATTACTTAGTATATTTCAGGTAACTGGTTACTAAAAGATAAAAGTGTGTAAAATTCTTAGAGATGGAAATACCAGACCACCTTACCTGCCTCCTGAGAAACTTGTATGCAGGTCAAGAAGCAACAGCTAGAACAGGACATGGAACAACAGACCGGTTCCAAATTGGAAAAGGAGTAGGTCAAGGCCGCATATTATCATCCTGCTTATTTAACTTCTTATATGCACAGTACATCATATGAAATGCCAGGCTGGATGAAACACAAACTGGAATCAAGATTGCCAGGAGAAATATCAATAACCTCAGAAATGCAAATGACACCACCCTTATGGCAGAAAGTGAAGAGGAACTAAAGAGCCTCTTGATGAAGGTGAAAGAGGAGAGTGAAAAAGTTGGCCTAAAACTCAACATTCAAAAAATGAAGATCATGGCAACTGGTCCCATCACTTCATGGCAAATAGATGAGGAAACAATGGAAACAGTGACAGACTTTATTTTCTTGGGCTCCAGAATCACTGCAGATGGTGACTGCAGCCATGAAATTAAAAGACACTTGCTCCTGGAAGAAAAGCTATGACCAACCTCAGTTCAGTTCAGTTCAGTGCAGTCACTCAGTCGTGTCCGACTCTTTGTGACCCCATGGACTATAGCCTACCAGGCTTCTCCGTCCATGACCAACCTAGACACTGTATTAAAAAGCAGAGACATTACTTTGCCAACAAAGGTCCATATGGTCAAAGCTATGGTTTTTCTAGAAGTCGTGTATGTGTGTGAGAGTTGGACCATAAAGAAGGCTGAGTGTTGAAGAACTGATGCTTTTGAACTGTGGTGTTGGAGAAGACTCTTGAGAGTCCCTTGGACTGCTAGGAGATCCAACCAGTCCATCCTAGAGGATATCAGTCTTGAATATTCATTGGAAGGACTGATGCTGAAGCTGAAGCTCAAATACTTTGGGCACCTGATGGGAAGAAGTGACTCATTAGAAAAGACCCTGATGCTGGGAAAGATTGAAGGCAAGAAGAGAAGGGAACAACAGAGGATAAGATGGTTAGATGGCATCACTGACTCAATGGACATGAGTTTGGGTAAGCTCCAGGAGGTGGGGAAGGACAGGGAGGCCTGGACAGGGAGGTCACAAAGAGTTGGACACAGCTGAGTGACTGAACAATAACAACAACAGCAAAAGATAAAAGGCAGTATTTGCTCTAAAAAATGAAGAAATAAAAATAAACCAAAAAAAAAAAAACCCAAAAACCTTTCCTATCTAGTTTTGGAGATGTCACAGACATAAAGGCAGAGGTAATACAAGGGAGTATGTGGTAAGATCCGAGAGGTGTGGGAGGTCTGTAGGGGCAGAGATTATGACTAGAGGAGCTCTAATGAGGGGGAGAAATAAAAGGAACCTTCCAGGAAGGAAGGATGAGGGTTGGGTAAGTGATGAGATATGAGGGGACACTAGCAAGGTCCTTGAATGAACAAGTTACAGACACAAAACATGGGCCATTTTTAGAAGGCAGTGCAGAGAACAAGTAGGCCACAGTGACAGGTATAAGTAGGAGAGAGAGAGAGAGTGGGGAAATTAGAGAATGGTCACATCCTGGAATCACTGATGCAATGTACGTGAACTTGGGTGAACTTCAGGAGATAGTGAGGGACAGAAAGGCCTGATGTACTGCAGTCCATGGGATCGAAAAGAGTCAGACGCAACTGGGTGACTGAACAACAGCAACATATCATGGAGGGGGTCTGACAGCACAGTAGTTATGTGCTGTCATGCTCTCAAGCTCTCTCATGCTCCAGATTCGGACAAAACTTTGAATCCCAGCCCCTCCTCTTAAGCGACCACATAACCTTAGGTACCTTAATTATTGTTCTTTCTTTACTTTTTTTCTTTCTTCCTTCCTTCTTCCTTGGCTTCACTTTTCTTTAAACTTTTCGTTATGAAAAATTTCAAAGATACACACAGTAAAGAGAAAACTGTACAAAACATCCCAGTTACCCATCATGCCCTTTCAATAACCACCAACGTCTGGCCTCCCTGGTTTCTTTGATATCCTTCCCACTCCCTCCCCACTGACAGCAATAGGCTTGATGTGATTAAGTACCTGGAGAAACTGTGTATGCTGCACCTGTTTAAGGTGGGAGGAGCTAGGAAAGGATACCCGGGGAGGAAGTATATGAAAGCAGCATTGCCTTAGGTTAGAGATACTGAGGGTCCCAATCTGGGTCCTGTGCTTTAAAGAACCTGCTCCCACCCTCCTCCGGCTAATTCCTTTACCACATAGAAAGGGAAGCCAAGGAAATGTGCCCACCCCCCCCAGGCAGAGCCTGTGCCTTGCCCTGGTACCCAGACCCCCAGAATTCCCTTTCTAAATGGCTTGAGGTCCCTTCTGCTCTACCCCCTGTAAGTGTGTCATAGTTCCTGGAGTTGGGCAAGATGGCTGCTTGAGAGGCGGAGGTGTGCAGAGATAGGACCTGGGCTGAGTCCACACAGGGAGTCCCCTCACTCAACATACTGATTAGGAGAGGAGAGGCAGAAAGAAAGGGTCCCAACACATCAGAAACATTAAGGGGAGGGTTTTGAAAGTGAGGGACATCTACAATTTTTCTCAGCGTTCTTAAATTTAAGTTTATGCCACTGATGCCTTTTGTGAGGTCAGCTCCCTGGACTGCCATCGAGCCAGATGAGCAGTGTCTGAGTCCCTGGGAGAATGGAATAAAGGTCACATGGGAAACAATGAAGCTGGCCAATTCAGCTGTCATCAGAAGAACAGATTTGCACTGAACCAGGAGGCCAGAGCAGACCCATGTTTCTTTGTTGAGCAGATCTTTTCAAGGGTTTTCTCTATCAGAGAGTTAAAGCCCTATAGCATTAAAAAAAAAAATTAATAAAAACACCCGTGGATGCCTCTGTACAAAACAGAATTATTGTTTAAGCACATATTTCATTTTGGAAGCAGGAAAGCACTAGGAATAATATATTACATCCTAGAATTTAGCCATCAAAGTGTGAGGATGGGTGGGTGGGGAGTGTGCTATATGTCTTAATAGGCATATACCTAAAGAAAAAAAGTAGAAAAAGCGAAGCAGGACAGCCCACAACAGCAATTAGGACTTTTCACTCCTGAGTGGATAATATGTAGTTTCATTTAAACAGGAACACAATCTTCATTAACTTAATTTGTAAAAGCAGTAACTCCAACTCCCAGCTCTTGCCTGAGTAAGGCATTTTTAGACACATCATTTCTACTTCTAAATTAAAAGTGAATCAGTCCTGTGGAGTTAATTACCAGTAAATACAACCTGAAGTAGGTCTCCCACATGGCACTGAGCCAGCAAAGGTGGTTATATGTTAGCCAGAAACACTGCAAGATATTGGATACTTGAAAAGCTAAGTTAACGTGTTTGGCAACCGTTTGCAGGAATAGCGGGGAAAATCGTTTGTAGCATCCACCATGAGAAACAAGGATAAAGGCCTAATTAAAAGAAGACCTTTTGATAAGGAACTTAGTCACATGTCCCCCCAGTTCCCTCCCCACAAAAAAGTAAAATTCAGTTCTCTGTTGTTGCAGCCTTTCCCCCAAATCAGTTACACTTACAGAAAGGAAATTATACCTATTTCTTTTCAATGCTGACATATGTATCCTATTTAGTTATAAAAGATAGAAATAAATTTAGAAACTAAATGTAGAATCAAACAAAACCAGAACAAAGAAGTCGCTTTTATCACCAGAGTTTTGGGATACAGTGTTATCTGTTACAGTGTTCTCAAAGAGACATTCAAGAAGACCAGAGACAGAAGAAAAAAACAGACAGAGGAATAGTTGTCTGAACTTTAATTAAGTATTTAAATCAAGAAAAATGGGAGCAGATGAAACCTTAGTAAGAGAGAAATGGTGCATGCACAAAGGGATTAGATTAATAAAATGACTGCTGACTACTGGTGTTGAACACATCTGTTTGTTTTTCTGCAAACATGTCAACGTTTCCTGCCACTCCCATAATTATTCAAATGTACAAGTGTTCCCACTCTCCTGGCTTACAAAGGTCCAGGAGGCCAACAGTTTGGTTCCTGAATTACACAGTTAAGGCTGTTCAGCCCCAGATTGGATGTAGTGAGCAGCAGTGAGAATTGCTGGTAACTGATTATTTTACTACTTTTCTCTCATTTTAATTTTATAGTGATTTCACAGCTTTGCATTTCAAATATTGAACATCCCTAAATAAATTTACTAAAAGAGATGAAAATGGCAAGCCTAAAATTATACATTTTAGAACAGATTCCCACTTGAACTGTTCCTTTTTATAACTGAGTTCATTATATCTTCTTTAACATATACGATATCAATGTTAAGTGTCATGGTAATACATATAAACTACATTAAAAAATTGTTACTTTCTAATGTGTAGCTTGTCTAAACCCTAAAAAAGCACAGGTGGCTTTGCAGAGTAGTTCATTTGCAAGATAAAGTCCCACCTGAGAGTTTTCTCATAAATTGGGTCAAGACAAGAATTCTTGATAGCCAGAGGTGTCTCTATGTCTCTTTTCATATAATTGATGGCTGCTTCTTCTGGTGTCTGGAAGAAGTACAATGTCCTTGTCCAATGGGTATTGCTTTAGTATACCACATGCTCAGTAAGTTCTAGCATCTAGGAGCATGCAATAGAAGTTAATATTAGCTATGCAATCATGGTGTTATTCCTGTTTAATTAAATCATGTGCATTGAGATATTTTAAATGTTAGAGAGAAAACAGAAGGACTTATTCTCCTTAGCAACCATTATAGTACAGAAAGTTCACAGCCGCGATCACACTCACAAGGCAGGTAAATTGATGACAAAATGAGGGTAACAACAAATGTGCATGCCATAGAAAACCTGACACTGGTACCTAAAATAGATAGCGCCCTTATTTTTCTTCAACATTCTATAGCTGGCTCAGACTATCGATCAACATAATGGAAACCTGTCACTTTAACACTTAATGTCAATTTTCAGTCTTAGAAGTGCAAAGGGGAATGTAAAATAATAAATATGAGAGTTTCCCTCCTCACTGGCTAAGATTCTGTCTCATCCGGGAATGATTTTACTTTATAAAAACCCTTTTAAGAACAAAGGGCCTGAGGTTTTAATGGCAACTTACTGGTGTGCATATCTGTGGCTTCATTCTTCAGGTCAATACGAAAAGGCTAAATTGTAACCGAAGCATCATTAAAGATAGGTTACTTTCTAAAATGCTTTATAAACATTTTTTCCCTCATCAATATTATTCCCTTTGGCTTATGCACACTCAAGGCGCTTTATATACATCATAAGACGATGAAGGTGGGAATGGTAATCAAGGTAACAAAGCTGTATTTCCAAAACTGTTAAAAGAAATTAACCGATTCTTTCGAAAAGTCAATGTACAAGTTCCTGAAGTTTCCGGTGTTCTGACTTTAGGATTTCCTTAAAACACGGAAACAAAGGGTAAAAATCAGGTGGCCGTCAAAAATGACTTCGCGGCCCACATGTACACTGAAACCTCGGTTCAGGTATCCCACTGGGGTCGAAGGCGAAATCTTCGCACCGATTTATTATTGAGCTTCGCCCGCAGGAGTCTTCGTTCAGGCTGGGGATACTTTCCAAGGGCAGGAGGCGGCGGTGACCAAGGCCGTTGGCAGGCGGGCACCTCCGCTCCCCGCGCGCCCTGCCCGGGTCACCAGTGCTGGCCGGCGGCGCGAGTGCCCAGCTGAGCTTGGGACACCGCGGGCACGGCCGTGGCGGCGGCAGCGGCGGCCGCCGCGTCGCCGACGCCAGGCAGGACCGAGCGCACCGAGCGGCGGAACTCTTCGTTCCTCCACGTGTAGAGCAGCGGGTTGAGCGCGGACAGGGCGCAGCACAGGAGCCAGCTGGCCGCCTGCACCCCCCAGGGCACGGGCAGCGAGAAGCCGCTGGCCAGGCTCACCCACACCAGCGGCTGCGTGGCCAGCAGGAAGACGCAGCAGAGCAGCAGCACCGACAGGCCGCTGAGACGCCGCTGCGCCCGCCGCGGGTGCAACGCCGCGGGCAGGGGCTGCGCCTGCGCCGGCAGCTGGGCGCCTCCCGGGCCCGGCGCGTGCGGGGCGCCCGGGAAGGCGGCGGCGGCCGCCGCGCAGCCCGGCAGCTGGTGCAGCAGGTGGAAGTTGAGGACGCTGACCCGCTTGACGCTGACGCGCACGCGGCGCACGATGCCCAGGTAGCAGTGCAGCAGCAGCGCCGTCTGCGCCAGCAGCGCCCCGGCGGCCAGCAGCGCCGGGTAGTGGACGCGCGGGGGCGCGGCGCCCGGACGCGGCGCCCAGGGCGGGAGCAGCAGCACGAGGCCCAGGGCTAGCGCCCAGGACAGCGCCAGCATGCCCGCCGTGTGGCGCCGCTGGTACAGCGCCTGGTAGGTGGCGGGCGCCCGGGTGATGAGCAGGTAGCGGTTCAGGGCCACCAGGCAGTGGGACAAGAGGGACACGGTGAGCCCGAGGCCCAGCAGCCCGCCCCGCAGCAGGCGGTAGCTGCCCCCGGCGCCGTCCCAATCCCCGGGGGGCTCCGCGGAGCCCGCGGGCAGGAGCCCGAGCACCGCCTCCTGCGGCATCCAGAGGGCGCAGACGCTGAGGTCGGCGGCGCAACCGTTCACGATGAAGGCGTTGCTGGTCGTCTGAAGCTTTCGGAAGGACGACACGAGATAGATGACCATGCCGTTGGCCAGCGTGCCCCCGATGGCCAGGCCCGAGTACAGGAGGGACACGGGGATGCGTCGGCCCGCCCACGACTCCTCTTCCTCGCAGAGCAGCAGCAGCGATCCCCCGGTGGTGGAGGAGGTGGACGTGGAAGAGTTGGTCATTCTGGCCAACTCTTCACACCTCGCTGGCTAGCGTCGGCTTCTCGCAGCGCGGCCCATCCTGATGCCCTCCTGCAGGGAGGGCAGAGACCTCCCTTCAGCCCTCTGCCACCGACGCAAAAGTCTGTGGCAGGATAATGGGCTGGGGAAGGGGGTAGAGGGAGCTCGAGGAGAACGGGGGTGGCAAATGACAAGTGCCTGCCTCGAAAACGTCTCCAGTGCCGGAGAAAGGCCTCTTTGCACTCAGCAGGCACCAGGGAAGACTTGGGACAGAACAATACAATCCCTGTCCCTCAATCGCCCCTTCTCCCCCTAAATACACACACAAATACACACGTGGGACTGGCAGATGGAGCCCCTAGTTGCTAGGAGAAAACAGAGATATGTCACCTGGGGGAAATGCCAGAGGGCAAGGGGTTTGGGGTATCTTACTTTTTGGCTGGTCCTTAGCTGGCGGGTAGCAGAGGGAGGGAAGCCAACGAATACCTCCTCAGCGGCAGCATCTGTAGTCCTGCAATCAACAGGAGAAACTCAGCTGGGATCAGCGCCAGGAGCAAGTGCCTCCTTCCCAGTGCAGCATCCACACATGGCCCTAGGCAGAAGCCAGCAGCTGCAGGGAGACTCCTCAGCTGGCAGCAGGGCTGGAGAAAGTAAAGTGGCAGGCTGCAAGCCGGGGCGGGTGGCAGGTAGGCAGGCAGGAGCAGTAAGTGTGCTTGGCTGCAAATGCAGAAGCTGAGCTCAAGAGGAGAGCACCCCCGTGCTCAGAAGCTAGAGTGGTGGCTGATGCGGTGAACCCACTCGAAGCTCTCTCCTGCTCAGTTATACATCACCCAGGGAAAAGGCAGCCTTTCCATGCTGGTATGAATTATTCAATAGCTTCTAACTTGTGAAAGGGAAGAAAAATATCTTGCTCAGAAAGTCCTGTAATTAACAAGTTTCTCTGTCTTTTCTATCTCTCAATCGCCCTATTTTTCACCTTGCTTCATTTTCCTTTCCTTTTTTTCCCCCCTTCCATCAATGCTAGAATAAAATGGAATATACCCCCAGTGTATTTCATCTTAGTCTGATGCATCCTGGGGATGAGATTTTTCTGAGAGATAAATATACTTCTAAGACCCAGGGCTGATCTTTCCATCCCACATTTTCAGAGAGAATTACTCTATGTCCTAATTGAAATTCACTTTTTCTTTGGTAAGGTGGAATATGGGTTGTAATATACAGAAAATCTTCAAGTCTTAATTGCAATCAAAATTTCAGTTTTCTTTCTCATCACCAAACTCCTTTCTAGAGTGTGGCTTCTGTTTCAGTAATGAAATAGAGGGTAAAAATGAAATGGTCAGAAGGTTACATACCTGTGGATTTCTGGGGGAAACCAAGGGGCTTGAATGAGCCATACTATAAAGAACAGAGTGATCTGTTTTTACCGCAGAATATTTGATCCTGTGGTCTTAGACAGAGATTTGCAGTCTGATGTTGGAATCTTCCACAAGCGAAATTTTTCATAAAAGTTATCACCCTCCAGAAATCATTTTTCACTTGGAAAGTCATTTATTTGAAAATTTAACTTGGAAACATGGCCTAATAGAAAAAAGTGCTAGGTGGGTTTTCAGGACACTTGGTTCTAAGCTGGACATCTACCAAATGGCCTTGTGATGGACTGTTTTCATCTCGTCAAATAAGGCATTTCGCCCGGTGACTTCCAAGGCCCTTTCTGTTTGAACTTTCTCTGAATGCCCTTGCATAAATTTGACATATCTCCACCCTCCTCTGACACTTGAAATATGCCTACTCTGTCTAACATGTAACGTAGTCTCAGGTCACGTGGCAGGAGTTTTTTCCAGTCTATTCCTCAGGGTGCCTTTTCAGGATGAAGCACAAAATGCCCCTCTGCTTCCCTGTCTGTCCTTCAAAAATTGTTAATGACTACTAACTCATTAATAGTTAATTGTCTATTAACTATAGTCTACTAACTATTAACCCCATTAATATGGGGGTAGGATTAAGCAGGACCTAATGAATTTAGTCCATTTAGATGATATCTAAACGGAATTAGTTGAGTTGGGGTATTTTTTGCCAGTGTCTTTTATCTGTTGTTATTTGTCTTAAGGCTTTCAGTACAGCAAGGGCAATGAGCTTGCAAGAGAGCCCTCTAATCATTCATAGTTAAAACTTGTTGAAATAAAAATTTCCTCTCATGTCAGGGGGATTCAGAGTCCAGGTTCTTGGTCCCAGTTGTTGCTGCCTTACATGGGAGTGACTGAAATCTCTGCTGGGGGACTCAGATGTATTGCAATCACATGCACTTCTGCCAAGACCCTGCCTACTTAGCCCTGGCCTGGCAGGGGCCCAGTTTTTGCTTGGGGGTTTGTTTTTGTTTTAAGCTACTGAACTTACATGATATAGGGTGGGAGTTTTTTTCTATCTTATTTCCAGCATCAGAACAGTATTCAGTTAGAATGAATATACTTGTTAATCAATCAACAAATGGATGAGTGTTGTTGTTTAGTTACTAAGTCACATCTGACGTTTTTGTGACCCCATGGACTGTAGCCCACCAGGCTCCTTTGTCCATGGGAGTTCCCAGGCTAGAATACTGGAATGGGTTGCCATTTCCTTCTCCAGGAGATCTTCGCAACCCAGGGATCGAACCCTCATCTCCTGCATTGGCAAATAGATTCTTAACCACTGAGCCACCAGGGAAGCCCATAAATGAATATATAAATGATTTCGTTTGTTTTTCTCCATGGTGAAACACTCAATAGTTTTCATTAGAATCTCTCTCCTCCCACCCCTGCAGCAACTTGCTCTGCGAACTACCCCGTCTGGTGAATCTCCAGTCTACCCTCCACCGCTTGCTTTCCATTGGCCTTACAAAAATGTCCATTTCATTACAAGTAGGTCTTCCCTGGTAGCTCAGTTGGTAAAGAATCTGCCTGAAGTGCAGGAGACCCAGGTTTGATCCCTGGGTCTGGAAGATCCCCTGGAGAAGGAAATGGTAAGCCGCTCCAGTATTCTTCCCTAGAAAATCCCTTAGACAGAGGAGCCTGGTGGGGTGCCTACACAGCTCACACTCCTGACAAAGCTGCTGTCTTTCTGCTTCTACTTCCTCACTACTTCTGCCTCTACATTCCCACTGAATGCCTTGCGCCACGCTGCTTTTGGCTATCACCACTGAGATACTTTCTAACTGGCTAAAGATCTGCCCAGATATAAAACTGCCTACAGACATCCCCACGACGGTGCTCTATGGGCATCTGAAACCCCAAATCTCCAAAACTGATCCCCTCCTCCTCTCCAAATTGGTTTCTTCTCCTGTGTTCTATCTAAATCTCAGTGACCAGCATCACCAGTATCCCAGTACCTCAGAATCGTAGCTATCACCCTTGATTCCTGTTTTCAATCTTACTCCCAGTATCCATTAATCACCAGGTGCCATCATTCTACTAGGTTAATCTCTTTTTACTCTTTTCACTGATCTCTATTCACTCTTCTACTACCTGGCATCAGACAACCATCATCTCTTTTTTGTGTGTATGTGTGCTCAGTCATGTCCAGCTCTTTGAGACCCCATGGACCTCACCAGGCTCCTCTGTCCATGGAATTTTCCAGACAAGAATACTGGAGTGAGTTGGCATTTCCTTCTCCAGGAGATCTTCCAGATCCAGGGATCGAACCCAAGTCTCTTGCATCTCCTGCACTGGCAGCTGGATTCTTTACTGCTGAGCCACCTGGGAAACCCATCTCCTCTTTGAATTATCCCGACAAGCTCCTGACTCTAAGTGCAATCTTACCTCCCTCCAGCCAGTCTGATCTTTCTAAAACCAAAACCCATCACTTGAATCTTAAAGATAAAATAGTTATTTTTATCTGTTTACCCCTCCCCCAGTCTAATATATATTCATTGGAAATAGGAGCTTTGTTTTTTTCACCACTATTATTGGCAGCTCCCAGAACAATGCCAGGCACAGAGTAGACCCTTAGTCAATATTTGTAGAAAAAAAAAATAGTAAGCAAATGTCATATTCTGCTTTAAGTCTTTCACTAGGTCCATGTTGCCCTCAAGAGAATTGTTTTTTTTTTTTCTTGTTTTAATTTTATTTATTTATTTATTTTTTTGCATTACAATAGTTTAATATAAACAATCAGAACTAATTAACAGTATAACAATATTTTACAACTGAAATAATTAAACTATAAAATTACTACATAAAACAGGTCTGATCTAGCTTATTTACTTTCTATAATCTCTTCAGTGCTGCAAAACCATTTATTTTTTTTTTTCATGTTTTAATAAACACTTCGTCTTTTTGTATTGCTTTTTTTTTCATCACAATAATAGAAATATAACATCATATATCACTGTAAAACACATTTCCACATAAATGCTGATAAGCACAAAATATTTTTCATCATTTACATTTTAACTGTAATAATATATGGCAGAATTAAAGCTGCATCCATCATGTGTCTAACTCACCCTGCTGTAATGAATTTTTAAATGTAATGGTTTCTGTCGCCAAGTAAAATCGTACATAATGTCTAGTGACACAGTACGCTGGTGGATGGGTGGATTTGGAAAATGGAAATGCAACTTCATTTTTAATTAGATTTATAAACTTCACCACCTCCACCTCCAGCCAGCTTCCCAACCCTCCCTCCCACCACCATTATTTACTTATTTATTTTTTTAAAATGAGGCTTTTAATTAATGTTTGACAGAGCTGATTCAGGTTGAATAGACTAAATTTCTTTAAACAAACTTACTTATACTCCAGAGACCTTTAAAAACTTAATAGCATTTATACATTGAAGGTATTTGATTTTCTTGTAACTAGCACTTCAAATGCAACAAGCATTTGAAGCAACAAGCATTTGACCCAACAAGTAAAACTTTCTACAGTTCATAACTTTTATAAATAAAATAAATTAAATGTACAGTGAATAAGTTCTCTGAAATATTTCAATATTTCTGCAGGTTTAGTAACATCGTAAAATACATTTCAACTAAAATTCACAAATCTAAAAACCTGTTAGGCATTTTTAGGCGTTTTAAGTTGGAAATGAAGACCAATATTACATCGTAATATGCCAATTACAAATAGTACTTCAAATAGCAAATACTACAGTTTGTCCCAAACTTTAAAAACTATTCATGAACTCAACACTGAACTATTGATGGCTATGAGAATTGTTTCCTAGCCTTTTTGAAAATTTCAACCCATTTACGTTTAAGGTAATTATTGATAAGTACGATCCCGTAGCCATTTTCTTTATTACTTTGGGTTCAAGTTTATACACTCTTTCTGTGTTTCCTGTCTATAGAAGATCCTTTAGCATTTGTTGGAGAGCTGGTTTGGTGATGCTGAATTCCCTCAGCTTTTGCTTGTCTGTAAAGCTTTTGATTTCTCCTTCATATTTGAATGAGATCCTTGCTGGGTATAATAATCTGGGCTGTAGGGTATTTTCTTTCATCACTCTAAGTATGTCTTGCCACTCCCTTCTGGCCTGAAGAGTTTCTGTTGAAAGATCAGCTGTTATCCTTATGGGAATCCCCTTATGTGTTATTTGCTGCTTTTCCCTTGCTGCTTTTAATATTTGTTCTTTGTGTTTGATCTTTGTTAATTTGATTAATATGTGTCTTGGAGTATTTCGCCTTGGGTTTATCCTGTTGGGGACTCTCTGGGTTTCTTGGACTTGGGTGATTATTTCTTTCCCTATTTTAGGGAAGTTTTCAACTATTATCTCCTCAAGTATTCTCTCATGGTCTTTCTTTTTGTCTTCTTCTTCTGGGACTCCTATGATTCGAATGTTGGAGCGTTTAACATTGTCCCAGAGGTCTCTAATATTGTCCTCATTTCTTTTAATTCGTTTTTCTTTTTTCCTCTCTGTTTCATTTATTTCTACAATTTTATCTTCTAGTTCGCTAATCCTGTCTTCTGCCTCTGTTATTCTATTGTTTGTTCCCTCCAGAGTGTTTCTGATCTCATCTATTGCATTATTCATTGTATATTGACTCTTTTTTATTTCTTCTAAGTCCTTATTAAATCTTTCTTCCATCTTCTCAATCCTTTTCTCCAGGTTATTTATCTGTAGCTCCATTTTGCTTTCAAGATTTTGAATCATTTTCACCATCAAAATTTGAAATTCTTTATCAGGTAGATTCCCTATATCTTCTTCTTTTGTTTGTGTTGGTGGGCAATTATCTTGTTCCTTTACTTGCTGGGTATTTCTCTGCCTCTTCATCTTGCTTATATTGCTTTGCTTGGGGTGGCCTTTCCCTCTTCTTGCAGTCTGTGGAGTTCTCTTTTTTATGTAGTTTCTTCGCTGTGTGTGGGGTTGGACGGGTGACTTGTCCGGGTTCCCTGGTTAGGGAGGCATGTGTCAGTGTTCTGGTGGGTGGAGCTTGATTTCTTCTCTTTCCTTTAGAAGACAATGGCTGCTTTTCTGGGAGCCTGATGTCCTCTGCCAGTATTCAGAAGTTGTTTTGTGGACTTTACTCCGCATTCAAATGTTCTTTTGATGAATTTGTGGGGAAGAAAGTGGTCTCGCCGTCTTATCCCTCCGCCATCTTGTTCCTTCCTCCCCAGAACACTGGATTCTTATATTCCACTTGATCGTGGAGTACCTCTTCCCAGCTGCTCCAGCAAGGCGCAGCCGCTGTACCTTACCTTGGACGAGGGGTATCTCCTCAAGGCCGCCCCTCCTGCTTTGAATGTGGATCAGCTCCTCTCGGCCCTCCGGTGCCCAAGCAGCCACCGCCTCCTGGACGTGGTACAGCTCCTCTCGGCCACCGCCCTAACCCTGAGTGCGGGGCAGCTCCTCTCAGCCACGATTCTGCACGTGGTCGGTTCCGCCGGGAGCCGGGCGTCTCTCGCGTCTGCGCCGCCGGGAGCCGGGCGTCTCTCGCGTCTGCGCCGCCGGGAGCCCAAGAGAATTGTTAAGTATCACCACTGCTAATGATGCACACATACCACATGTACCATTGTTTTGAGTATTTTTTCATGTCTTCTTTTATTTAGTCTTCATGCCAGGCCAACACGGTAACCAGGCTTGGGCTTAAATTTGCAGGCCAAGGAGTCCAGATAGAAGTCCGTAGGCCACATGTCTAAATATTTTAAAATCATAAATCAAACTATCAAACCATTAAATAAAATATGTTCTATTCTCCTATCTTGACAAATATACTGAAAAGCTAGGCTCAAATCTAGAATTCTCAGATTTATAAATTGTTCCATGCCACTGAAATGTGACAACTTGGAGAGCTTGCCTCTGGCCCACAGTTCACCTGCCACCCGCCTTGTTTTTTCCCCACTCTCTGTTCAATCATCACACGCCAGAGAGGCCTCATTTTAACACAGGACATGCCAGCCTGCCCATTCAAGTTTCACCCACATCTTTCTCCTACAATCACTCCATGGTAATATCTCAGACCTAGGGTGGTACCTGGAAGGCACAGTCAGTCATCAGAAGAACAGCTCATGGCCACTGGGCACAGAGTTCTCTGGTCCTGGTGATGAACATGGTCTAGAAAGGGGGTATGAGGTTTAGGGAAACTTGTCCACTTAAATCCATTTAATAGATGGGAAAACAGTCACAAGAGGTTAAAGAAATTACTCAAAATCTAGGAAACTAAGGAAGTGGCATAACCAAGATGCAAATCCAGTTCCCCATACTGCCGGGAGGCAGCGAGGGAAATCCTACCCGTGGCAAAGGTCAATTGGGGAAGAGGCCTGATGGGCAAAGGCTAATCAGGACTCGAGGTACCCCTTGGACTTACCCAAGCATCTACCCCAAAGAAAACCGGAGTCTGACTGCCTTACTATCTTACGCCTCTTAGCAAGTCCTCTAATACTTACGGGGGCTTCCCCCTAACCACCTTTCTCTGAAAACATTAATTCAGAGCTGTAGTTAAAAAGTTCTCCTCGGCTTAATAGGAGTGTTCCAATCCAAGCCCCTCTGATAGCTTTCTAACTTGCATGACAAGTTTGTCCTGGCTCTTACAACTACGAATGTGACTGTTTACAGCCTCCCAGCCATGCAAGGACAGAAAGCCTAATATTCTAAAATACAGGAATTTGTTGAAGAAGTTAAAATCATTAGAATAGTACTAAAAAAGATTCCATTGTTGAATCAATGCTTGCTGCAAAGTTTCCTCTATCTATTGTATCCTTGGAAATATGTTAATCACATATAGAGAAAATAAGTAGTAGCCTTTGATTTAACCACATCAGATCTTAAGTTAATAAATTCTTTTCTTGTAGCTCACTACACCCTTGCCTTATAGAAACGTAACCTTGTCATGTGTCTTTGGAGAATAGCGCCTGACTTTAGGAAAATCACCTTGAAAGAATATAAGCCTTTTTCTAGCTAACTAACCTTTGTTATTAGAGAGGGCCATAAACTGTTAGCAGGCCTCCTGGCCAGAAGATGATGTAAACCACCTAAAACTTTTGTATATCACGAGACATACAAAAATAAGCCCTGATCCTGATAAGGGTCAAGACTGCTAACCCCGCGTGATTTTGACGTGACTCTATACCTCCCTTTCTCTATTTTTTATGTGCACAACTTAGGGTATAAAAGCAGCACTGGAAAATAAAGTTTTGGGCCTTGCTCACTGAAGCTTGGCCTCCCCGTGTCGTTCTTTCTCTTTTTCCGTCCTTTTCTCTATTCTCCTTTTTCTGGTTGAAATCCTTGGAGCGCTGGGCCCTCTGCGTTTACTTATCTGCCTGGGCTTCTAAGACTCACTCGAGGGGGTGCCCTGGTGGGGTGCCTCCAGTGATTCGAGAGGGCGCCTGCGGCCTACATAAACAAAGCAAACCCCGTGCTGGGGTTTTACTGGTTTCCTGCATAAACCAAGGAATCATCAGCCCCTGTCTCTCTCTCTCTCGCTGACGCCGACGCCGTTCACCCCGAGGATACCCTGGGTCCATATCGAGGCAGGTCCCCGGTACCATACTCAAGGGTTTCCCCAGTGGCTCAGCAGTAAAGAATCTGCCTGTAACGCAGAGTCGAAGGAGTCACAGATTCGATCCTGGATTGGGAAGATCCCCTGGAGGAGGGCATGGAAACCCACTCCAGTATTCTTCCCTGAAGAATCCCATGAACAGAGGAGCCTGGCGGGCTACATACAGTCCACTGACTCACAAAGAGCCGGACACAACTGAGCATGCACACGCTCCCCATACTCAATCACTACAGTATACTACCTCCCTGGGTGAAGTTTAATACCCTTAACATGGATTAGCTGCTGTAGATTAACCTGATGTCACAACAAGACCCAAAGCTATAGAGGTTTCAAGAAAAATAACATCCTCCAGATGGAAGACAGATCTCTCCCCCAACAACCCCGACCCCCAGGGTTTTCCAGACAGCCAAGTATCTTCTTAGTGCTCCACCACCCTTTAGGGGATAGTGTTCAAAGTGTGGTTCCCAACCAGCGGCATCAGCATCCCCTGGAAACTTGTTAGGAATGATTCAGACCTAGTGACTCATAATTCCTGATGATGGGGCCCAGAGATCTGTGTGCTAACGAGCCCTCCAGGTGACTCCGATGCTACAGTTCAAGAGCCACTGCCCTGAAGTATTACCTGTCTATGTGGCTGACATTTCCCCCCACTACCATGTCCATATTCCAGCTGGCAGAGATGGGATAAAAAGGAAGAGGGGCAGCCAGCTTCCTTTTTAAATATATGAACGGAAAATTTCACAGGTAGTTTCTGCACACGTCCCAGTGGCCAAAACTTTGGTCACATGGCTGTTCCTTGCTGCAAGAGAAGCTGGGGCCACTCTGAGTTCTCTCAGGCCTGCTGAAGGGAGAAGGGAGAGAATAGACATTGGGCAGTGGAGGGGGCAGTTATCAGCTTTATGCAGGTTTAAACCTGCAAGTTTAAAACAAAGAATTGTGATTACAGCCCTATAAGCATGGTAGCTAGAGCAGCGTACCAGCTTTTCAATACCCTTTGAAGAGGTTTGGTATTTGGGGGAAAAAAAATTACTTGCTCTGAAATATAAAAAGGAAACTTTGAAATAGAAAGGAGCATGCTATTAAATAGTCAACAGAAATTCAACTCATTGTTACTTGTAAATTAGTTTAAGATGGAATCAGGATACATTTTCATGTTCGTTATGACGGGGCTTTCAAAAGCATCGAGGTCTGCAGAAATCTTAAAACCGTCCCAGCTAAATCCCCACACGACCTCTGACAACCTCGTCTTTCCACCCCACCTCTCTCCCCAACCTCTGCTCCAGCCTCACTGTGGGCGTGCCCTCCCCAAGAGTGCCCCAGAATCTCTTCTCCTTCCCATCCAGGCATCTCCATTTGTTCAGTGCCTGCTATTCCCGAGGCTTTCTCCACAATCTGCCCCCAATTCTTGCCCAGCTAAGTCTTACTGAGCCTCCAGGTCTGAGCTCAGACTTCACCAAGAAGTCTTTCTGGATCCCCATGATGGACTGTCTAGCCTGGGTGCCCCCCAAAGCACCTGAGCATATCACTGCTGCAGCCGAGCTTCCTGGCTATGGTTATTCCCTCTCCAGACTGTAACCGAGTCCAGGGCCAGGCTCTGTTTTTGATCAGAGTGTCTGACACGTTGTAAATACTTAAACATTTGTTTACTGAATAGGTCTCTTGGCAACCTTTGATATGTAGGACTGGAATTTGAATCTCAATTTCCTTCTCAGGACATACAACCAGCATCAGTCATTCTGCAAAGCATTGTGATTTTTCTCAAACACTTTAAAAGCTTCCTGTAACCGTATCTTCGTGCTTTGTTCCACTAGATTATTTTCTTCCATGTTTTTTTTAAATGTTTTTAACTTTTTGTTTTGGAATGGCATAGAGCCGATTAACAATGTCCTGATATTTTCAGGTGGACTGTGAAGGAATTCAGGCATACATATACATGTATCCATTCTCCCCCAAACCCCCTCCCATCCAGGCTTCCACATAACTTAGAGCAGAGTTCCATGTGCTCTCCAGTAGGACCTTGTTGGTTATCCACTTTAAATATAATAATCCATTAGATTGTTTTTAAATAGAACTTTTGTTTATAACAGTCCCCTTCATATAACCCCACACCCGCCCCCAACAGCATCCAATGTTGACTTTTCTAGCTCTCGATTTCATAATCCACCAAACTGGATCAAATAACTGTCTCAGTTGGGCCAGTTGGATCTAGCAACTGTTTCAAGTGCTTTGGGAAAGCAACCAGTGAGTGGCAGCAGTGACAAATTTCTCATTTCCTGTGCCTCCCCTGCCTGCTGCCAGCCAAGCCGCAGGGCAGCCTTGCTAAACACAACACTGAGACCATCTGACATCCCATTTCAAATCCCAGCTGTATTTCCTCAGATCTTTGGATTCCTCTCTGGGAATTGTGTTGGTATGGGCCAGTTTGGACTGTAGGAGAGGTTGTTCAAAGAGCAACAGCTTTTGTTGTCTCACAGTCAAATTTAGGAGTAACTCAGCTGCACACAAGCATTTTACCTTTACATTAAAGCTCAACAGGAACATTTTTAGAAATTAAGAATTTAGGGAGTCATGAAGCTGGAAATGACCTATGGTTTGTTCCTTCCTGAAGTATGTGACAGCTTGGCATGATGGTTCTTAACTTTTCTCCTGTCCTCGGAAAGAGTCCCTATTTCCTCCCCAGTGGCTGCAGCTCACCGTAGTAATTAAAGGAGAACGTAATGTGGTTCTCTGCTGGAGGCTAGTTTGCACGCCAGGGTATATTTGGTGATGACTGCAAGGAGATCCAACCAGTCCATTCTAAAAGAAATCGGTCCTGGGTGTTCATTGGAAGGACTGATGCTAAAGCTGAAACTCCAATATTTTGGCCACCTCATGTGAAGAGTTGACTCACTGGAAAAGACTCTGATGCTGGGAGGGATTGGGGGCAGGAGGAGAAGGGGAAGACAGAGAATGAGATGGCTGGATGGCATCACCAAATCGATGGAAGTGAGTTTGAGTGAACTCTGGGAGTTGGTGATGGACAGGGAGGCCTGGCCTGCTGTGATTCATGGGGTGGCAAAGAGTCGGACACGACTGAGCAACTGAACTGAACTGAACTGAGAGACACTTTTGGTTGTCACAATTTGGGAGAGGCGGGACATTATTGGTATCTAATGGTTAGAGGCCAGGGATGCTGTTCAACATCTCACAGGGCACAGGACAGACCCCACAACAAAGAATTATCCAGCAGAGAGGTTAAGAGCTCAGGGTCAGATCCAGAGCCTGTTTGTTACAAGCATTGACCTCAGACAAGTGATTTCACCCTTACAAACCTCAGTTTTCTCATTTATAAATTGAAGATCATGTCACCGACTTCTGTAGAGTCCTATAATGATTGGATTTATGCAGCTTCATGAAGTGGCCTGCATATAAGTGTGCCATGCCTGTCAGTGACAGAGATGATGTCCCACACGGGGCAGGGAGTGGAGATGCCCCAGTGGAACAAATCTGAATGGGAGGGGGTATGAGACATAGTTCAGATGAGCCATTTCTCCAGTTCTGAGAATCACTGGCTCAGGAAGTCCCTTTAAGCATGTTAAGGGAACTGTGACCCTCCCTAAATTTGTGTGCAAAAATGCACGTGTATATTTGTGTACTTTTCTGGAGAAAAAAATAGAAGAATTTTCTTAGCTGCTCAAAGAAGACAAATCTCAAAAAGGTTAAGGACCACTGATATCATCCAGTCTCCTCACTTTACAGAAAAGAAAACGGAAACCCAAAGACAGTGAATGACTTACCCAATGTCACACACAGAGTGACGGATCTGTGCCTCAAACCAGGTTGGCCCATGACACTAAGTCAGGTGGCCCCTCTGAGGGGGGCTAAGAGATAAATTGTGTTTAGCTTATAACGAAATAGCTTCATAACAAAATATGTGTGTGTATTTAGTCACGTCCAACTCTTTGTGGCCCCATGGACTGCAGGCCACCAGGCTCCTCTGTCCATGGGATTCTCTAGGCAAGAATACTGGAGTGGGCCATCATTTCCTCTTCCAGGGGATCTTCCCGATCCAGGGACTGAACTCACATCTCCTGTGTCTCCTGCATTGATTTAGATTCTTACTCACTGAGCCATCAGTGAAGCAAAGCAAAACATCATAATTAACACAATTCCTCATTCTCATCCTATCAACTTTTATAAATCTGTGTTTTTCTTTTCAGTTAATTGAACTGTGATCTTCAAATCTCCTGTACCAAAAGTATCCAGGTCTGCGGCAGAGCTATTAATATTAATACAGTCTGGACCCTAAAATCTGCATTTTAACAAGCTCCCCAGGAGACTCTTTCCTTCACTAGTACTGAGAATTGCTGTGGTTGAGGATATGTAGACTGATCTTGTTAGTTTCTGAGTGTTGATTTGTAAAGTTGCCAAGGCATTTCTTTTCTGAACTACATTTTCAACTTTTCCAGGAAAACCAATTTGAACTAAAATTGCTTTGGCTTGGTCTCTGTCCAGAAGTGACTTTTTTTCCAGTAAGGGGTTTAATATAGTTTATTTTTAAAATCTGCTTAAAACATATTTCTGTCCGAGAGAAATAGAAACTGGATGGAGAGTTGCACGTTGTCAAGTGTTTAGGAATGTTTTAGGCAATTTTAATGATGAGGTCAGTTTAAAAGAGTGCTCTCTGTGTGTGTTCACATATCACTGAAAAGAAAATATATCATTCACTTTTGGGTTCGTGATCACAATCATCGTCATCTTTAGTTAGAGGTCAGCCGGACTGACAAGATCACACTTGAAATAACAAGAAAAATCTAAGAAACTTCCTTGTAATTTTAAAGTCTAAATTAGATCAATTGGGAAATAGGACAACCAGAAGCTACTATTTCTGCCTCATTGAGGCAATCAGTGGTGGCTGGAAAAGCTAATATTTTCCATTTTCCTCATCTCAGAAATAAAGTTCCCAATCCCTGTCAGTTCCCTGTCAGTTTTCTTTTGTTAGCATATTTTTTTAATTTCCTAATCCTTGAAAACTTTCTCTGGATAGTGGGCCAGCCCAGGGAACCTGGTGAAAGTGGCTTCAGAATATGTGTTAGAAGCCACCCAGTCGTGGAATTTAAGTCGAGGACATTGATCCATTTCTGTCTGCATAGTACACACCTCCACTCAGGTGTCCCTCAAACACTAAAGGTAAAACTAACCCCTCCTTTGCTTGGTGCCTGTGAAATTCGGAGTGATTCTCTGTGGGCTTGAGTGTGAGAGGCAGCCAGTGCCTCTCCGGGTGACTGAAGTTGCAACAAGAACAGTGCCAGCAGACATACTATTTGTGCAGAGATAGATGGTGCGCCTGCGGTCTTTAATCCTAGGTCCAGCTCGAGCATAAGTCCAACCACTTGGATTGGATTCTACAAGCTTCTTGGGTCCTAAGCTAGTTAAAGTTGGCTATCTCTCACAATCCAAAAACAAACAAGCAAAAAATGCAACCAACACATGATTAGATAATTTCCCCCACTGGGTTGTGAACTCCTTGAAGACAGAGATGAAGGCGTGGAGAAGATGCCTTCCCACCCTTGTCCCCCTTCTTTTTATTCTCTTATTTCCTTGGGTTCCCAGCACGATACCTTGAGCAAGATAGTTGTTAACTGATAAGGAGGGGCACTATTTAGTTTACTGTTTCTGAATCTGAATGTTGATTTTGAAAGCCACCCTGAACAACAAAAAATCTTAGTTTAAAAGGCAATGTTAAATGGTTGGAAACTGGCTTTTTCCCCTCACTTCCTTAACCCTACTGTGCACCAGTAACTAATGAAGTTTCTTTTTTTAACATTTTTAAAGGCCAAAAAAGCAATTTCAGGCCACATAACCCACTTTCTTGTATAATTACTCTGAAGTAAGACCTTGGTGTCACTATTTTTAAAACAATCCCCAGGTGATTCTCATGCAGCCAGAATTTAGAATCATAGTTCCATATGAATCTCACTTTACAATTGTTTTAATGTTAAATCTTGGCTTCTCAGATGTCACTAGTGGTAAAGAACCTGCTTGCCAATGAAGGAGACAGAAGATACTCGGGTTCGACCCCTGGGAGGAAAAGATCCCCTGGAGGAGAGCATGGCAACCCACTCCAATATTCTTGCCTAGAGAATCCCATGGACAGAGGAGCCTGGCAGGCTACAATCCATGGGGTCGCAAAGAGACACTGTTCAGTTAGACACCGAAGTGACTTAGCACACACACACGATGTTAAATTTATATACATCCTTTAAAGCAGCCAGCAGAGGAAATTGTGTCAGGAAAGTTACTGTTTGATAAAGCGTTTCCATGCCTGTATTCCTGCACTCCCTCTGTGATCCCCTCCTGCACACAACCCTGCCCCTCCCTGAGTCGATTTTGTCCCTTTGTGAAAAGCAGTAAAGATGGAGCAGGCAGTTCCTTTGTTGTGCAAACCACCTCTTCTCTGGAGTCTACCTTCAAGCTTCAAAAGTACAGACCAACCGTGTCAGGGCAGAGAGCTGAAGGCAGCCACGGCAGCAGCTGGCTCTGCTGGGCTCAAGATTGTTGTTTCCTCTAATTCCTTGCCAACTGAACACATTCAGGTTTTTAATTAGGGAAAAAAAACCAGCACTAACCCTACACCTCCTGCTGTCCTCAAAACCATCTCAACAAATGCTTGTTCCTCTGGGAAACCTCCTCTGCCCACACACTCCTTCAGTGGGAGTCGCATTGCTCTCCTCAGGACTGTCAGCGTTTCCCAGGAAAAGTGTGTCATCAAACTGGATGCGCATTGCTAAGGTGTCTATGATCCTCCCAAGACTGTGAACTTGAGCACAAGGGCTTTTACTTTGTATCTGTAACTCCTTGTCAACCTCTCATGAGCTTTGTTGAATAAATGAGTGAAATATTAATCTACACAGTCAACTTTCCAATCTCTGTGGTTCAATACAGGTTATTTTCTTTGACACCTTTCTCACCATCTCCATTCTTTCTAGACCAGCAAAGACACCAGAGACAGTGGCCCATTAAACTTTCCCAAATGCTTTCTGATTCTTCAAAATTTCTTTCAGCAAAAAACTGTCCTGAACCAGATTTCACATAGACTTCTAGATCTAATGACTAAGAGTCTCCCTAAGAAAATAAAATCTTCATAGCTGTGAATTTCTGACACACTCAGAGAAAAATAGGGGCTTCTCAGGGGGTGCTCATGGTAAAGAATCCACTTACCAATGCAGATTGAACCCAGGGTTCAATCCCTGGGTCAAGAAGATCCCCCAGAGTAGGAAATGGCAACTCACCTAGTATTCTTGCCTGGAAAATTCCATGGACAGCAGAGCCTGGCGGGCTATATTCCACAGGGTTACAAAGAATTGGACATGACTTAAGGACTAAGCAGAAATAGATGTTTATCTGGAACTCTTTGCTTTTTCGATGATCCAGCAGATGTTGGCAATTTGATCTCTGGTTACTCTGCTTTTTCTAAAACCAGCTTGAACATCTGGAAGTTCACGGTTCACATATTACTGAAGCCTGGCTTGGAGAATTTTGAACATTACCTAACTAGTGTGTGAGATGAGTGCAACTGTGCAGTAGTTTGAGCATTCTTTGGCATTGGAATGAAAACTGACCTTTCCAGTCCTGTGGCCACTGCTGAGTTTTCCAAATTTGCTGGCATATTGAGTGCAGCACTTTCACAACGTCATCTTTCAGGATTTGAAATAGCTCCACTGGAATTCCATCACCGCCACTAGCTTTGTTTGTAGTGATGCTAAGGCCCAATTGACTTCACATTCCAGGATGTCTGGCTCTAGGTGAGTGATCACACCATCGTGATTATCTGGGTCATGAAGATCTTTTTTGTACAGCTCTCCTGTGTATTCTTGCCACCTCTTCTTAATATCTTCTGCTTCTGTTAGGTCCATCCCATTCCTGTCCTTTATCGAGCCCATCTTTGCATGAAATGTTCCCTTGGTATCGCTGATCTTCTTGAAGAGATCTCTAGTCTTTCCCATTCTATTATTTTCCTCTATTTGCACTGATCGCTGAGGAAGGCTTCTGTATCTCTCCTTGCTATTCTTTGGAAAAACATCTATTTCTGCTTTATTGACTATGCCAAAACCTTTGACCATGAGGATCACAATAAACTGTGGAAAATTCTGAAAGAGATGGGAATACCAGACCACCTGACCTGCCTCTTGAAAAACCTGTATGCAGGTCAGGAAGCAACAGTTAGAATTGGACATGGAACAACAGACTGGTTCCAAATAGGAAAAGGAGTACATCAAGGCTGTATATTGTCACTCTGCTTATTTAACTTATATGCAGAGTATATCATGAGGAAGGCTGGGCTGGAAGAAGCACAAGCTGGAATCAAGATTGCCGGGAGAAATATCAATAACCTCAGATATGCAGATGACACCACCTTCATGGCAGAAAGTGAAGAGGAACTAAAAAGCCTCTTGTTGAAAGTGAAAAAGGAGAGTGAAAAAGTTGGCTTAAAGCTCAACATTTAGAAAAAGAGATCATGGCATCTGGTCCCATTACTTCATGGGAAATAGATGGGGAAACAGTGGAAACAGTGTCAGACTTTATTTTGGGGGGCTCCAAAATCACTATAGATGGTGATTGCAGCCATGAAATTAAAAGACGCTTACTCCTTAGAAGGAAAGTGATGACCAACTTAGATAGCATATTAAAAAGCAGAGATATTACTTTGCCAGCCAAGGTCCATCTAGTCAAGGCTATGGTTTTTCCAGTGGTCATGTATGGATGTGAGAGTTGGACTGTGAAGAAAGCTGAGCGCCAAAGAATGGATGCTTTTGAACTGTGGTGTTGGAGAAGACTCTTGAGAGTCCCTTGTACTGCAAAGAGATCAGTCCTGGGTGTTCGTTGGAAGGACTGATGCTAAAGATGAATCTCCAATACTTTGGCCACCTGATGCGAAGAGTTGACTCACTCGAAAAGACTCTGATGCTGGGAGGGATTGGGGGCAGGAGGAGAAGGGGACGACAGAGGATGAGATGGTTGGATGGCATCACCGACTCAATACATATGAGTTGGGTCAACTCCGGGACTTGGTGATGGACAGGGAGGCCTGGTGTGCTGCGATTCATGGGGTCGGACACGAATGAGCGAGTGAACTGAGCTGAACTAAGGACTAAGCACAGCACAGAGAAAATATGAAAAAAGGTGAAGTGAAATAAAGGGGTCCAACCTATCCTTCTATGAGTTGGGGTACCTGGGATAAATAACAAAGGGTGCACAGGCTTAACCAAGGATGTCCCAGTCCAGCGAGGGGCAAAAAAATGACAGTTCACCAAAGCCACAGTAAGGAAAGGCTTTCTGAAGAAGGTGGAAAGTAAGCTGACCCCAGAATGGTTGGCTTAGGTGGCACAGAAAAATATGTAAGAAGAAGCCTTAAAGCATAACTCACAAGAGGGTACAGGGCCTATTTTTAGCCAGAACATCATTTGGAACACTGAGCATATTTGTGCAGGAACAAGAGAAAACACATAATATTTTGGGTGTTCAGATAAGAGTCATTATTTAAGTACAGAACATGCTTTTTTTTTTTTTCCAGATCATGCTTTAGGAAAAAAATTTCTGAAAGTCAAATCTGTTATCACAGTTACTTCAGGCTAGCAGATTTGAGGGAAAGGAGGATTTGAATCTTATACTCTGTAAAGTCCTGATTATTTTTTTACAAGAATCATATTACTTTTTTAAAATAAAAATAACATACTGACTTAAAATCACAACATAAGCTTTCAATGAAACGTTAAGTGAAAGTGAAGTCTCTCAGTCATGTCCGACTCTTTGCGACCCGGTGGACTATAGCCTACCAGGCTCCTCTGTCCATGGGATTCTCCAGGCAAGGATACTGGAGTGGGTTTGCCATTTCCTTTTAAAGGGGATCTTCCCGACCCAGGGATCGAACCTGGGTTTCCCACATTGCAATCAGACGCTCTGCCCTCTGAGCCACCAGGGAAGCCCAATGAAATATTAGTAGGATTCTAATTCTGATATGTCAGGTATATTAATGCACAGTGTTTGAGCCCATTAAAACTAAGAGAACAGTACAATTTGGAAAAGAACTGCCCAGGACTTAGTATTATTTGTTGCTGTAGTTCAGTTACTAAATCATGTCCAGCTCTTTGTGAACCCATGGACTGCAGTATACCAGGCTTCCCTGTCCTTCACTATCTCCCAGGGTTTGCTCAAACTCCAGTCCATTGATTCAGTGATGCCATCCAACCATCTCCTCCTCTGTCACCCCCTGTTTCTCCTGCCCTCAATCTTTCCTTGACTGGCTTGATCTTCTTACAGTCCAAGGAACTCACAAGAGTCTTCTCCAGCATCACAGTTTGAAAGCATCAATTCTTCAGCACTCAGCCTTCTTTATGGTCCAACTCCCACAGCTGTACATGACTTCTGGAAAATCTACTGTACATGACTACTGTAAAAAGCTTTGACTATACAGATCTTTGTAGGCAAAGTGATTTCTCTGCTTTTTAGTATGCTGTCTAGGTTTGTCATAGCTTTTCTTCCAAGGAGCAAGCATCTTCTAATTTCATGACTGAAGTCACCATCCACAGTGATTTTGGAGGTTTTATTATTAGGACAATGTAAGAATTTGTAAAAAAGAAAAATTCTTAAATGACTTATTTATTAGATGTTACCCATTGTTATGTGGTCTTTACTCAGGGCATGTCAAAAGATACATGGTCAAGTGGCTGTGGAAACTACAAACCTGAAGTCTGTCTTTTGGCCACCTAATCTTTTCAATGCTATATTAAAATAATTTTTTTAATTTTCAAGAATTTAATTATCTTTCACTAAATTCCAATGTATGTATTTGTGGCCTCTTTAGTTTTTTTCATACCAGCTGAGACTCAGCAAGAGATGATTAATTTATATATGTCTCTAAGACTCCCTACCTTGAAACATGTTCTACTTTCAAAGTAATAAAACCTGTTGTGTCTGGTATTCTGTTTTGATGTGTTCTTTCATAGCCATCAGGCCATATTTAAAAGAGTCTGTTTGGCTCCATGTAATACAGCAGAAAGTTTAGGTGATGGGCTTTGCCATTAAGGCTGTGTTTAAATCTGGGCTGTCCCTCTTGCTAGATGTAGGACCTTGGACAAGTCATTTCACTTCACCTCTGTTTCATCTACCTAAAACCTCTGACGGAGAAGGCACTGGCAAGCCACTCCAGTACTCTTGCCTAGAAAATCCCATGGATGGAGGAGCCTGGTAGGCTGCAGTCTGTGGGGTCGCTATGGGTCGGACACGACTGAGCAACTTCACTTTCACTTTTCACTTTCACACATTGGAGAAGGAAATGGCAACCCACTCCAGTGTTCTTGCCTGGATAATCCCAGGGACGGGGGAGCCTGGTGGGCTGCCGTCTACGGGGTCACACAGAGTCGGACACAACTGAAGTGACTTAGCAGCAGCAGCAAAACCTCTAAGGTCTACATAGTAAGATACAGATTTATGACACTTAGCCCATTGTCTGGCTTAATCACTCGAAAAGAATAGCATATTCTTAATATTCCCCCAAGGTTTAACAGCTTTTGCAGGTCTGCACATGACAGCCTGGAAATCTCACTGAGAGAATTTGAGCTGGTTAAATATCTTGTTCATTAGGTCTTTTCCTTGGAATATTCTGCCTGGGCAATTTGACTCTCACAAAACCTGATTAGGCTAACTGGGAGGCCAGTGAACATCTGCAACTCTCTCTGCTCAAGAAGTCCTGTTGCTTTGTTCAGAGTGTTTTAAACTTACCTTCATTTTTTATGTTTTACTATTTTTTAAATCCAGATCTTTTTTGTTTGATTTACTCTTAATTTATTTTAGATTATCCTACCTCATTCTTTGGGCTTCCCTGGTGGCTCAGAGGTTAAAGCATCTGCCTCCAATGCAGGAGTCCCGGGTTCGATCCCTGGGTCGGGAAGATCCCCTGGAGAAGAAAACGGTAACCCACTCCAGTGTTCTTGCCTGGAGAATCCCATGAACGGAGAAGCCTGGTAGGCTACAGTCCACAGGGTGGCAAAGAGTCGGACACGACTGAACGAAGGGAACCTCATTCTTTAAATCTTTAGTTCCTTAATGGCATTATTCCACTGCATATTTTATTCTTTTATCTTATTTTAAGCAGGTCAATTTATATAAATCTTTTATCATTTTAATTTTTTACTTATATTAATCATATTTTTATTTAATTTTCAATGTTTTATTTCAGTATTTTTTTAATTGCAATATTTTAGAATTATTCTGGTTATTTTTCCATACTAAGTGAAGTAAGTCAGACAGAGAAAGACAAACATCACATGATGGTCACTTATATGTGGAATCTAAAAAAATGCTACAAATGAACTTATTTATAAAACAGAAACAGACGTGGAAAACAAACATGGTTGGAGGGGGAGAAGCAAGGAGAAGGATAAATTGGGATTGACACATACACACTACTATATTTAAAATAGATAACTAATAAGGACCTACTATATAGAACAGGTAAGTGTACTCAGTACTTATAATAACCTGTATGGGAAAATGAGTGGATATAGGTATACCTGATTCACTTTGCTGTACAGCAGAAACTAACACAGCATTGTAAATCAACTATACTCCAGTAAAAATTTTTAAAAAGAAGGAACAAAAAAAATATTAACCTCTATTTTTATTTCTTTTTACATATTAAATAATGGGTAAACATCAGGAGAAAAAAATTTTAGACTAGTTCATTTCTTACAGCAAAGTAGATTCAGAGAGATTTTTCTATTCTAGTTTGCCCTGAAAGAGATTAGAATACTGGAGACACTGGGTTCTAGCGTGTCTGATACAACCAGTAGTGTTTAGTGAGGGCAAGTGGTAGGACTTCCTAATGTATCCATTTAAAAACAAACAGAAATCAGAACCCTGGCCCACATGTAACAGTGGGGACTCAAAAGGATAGGTCCCCTCTCCTGGATCACAACTCATTCCATCCACAAAGAAGTCTTTTGATAACAGAGACTTCAGTTTCACTTCATAAGGTAAGATTAACTGCATGTTAATTTTAGTGGGCTTTAGTTACTACAGATCAGTTGGCTAAGATACAGAGTGTGCAAAATAGCGTTTACATAGCAGGCCTGAGACCAGTGTCCTTAGAAAAGCCTGCTTTCAAGGTTGCCCTTGGCTTGCATCTGGGAACTTGACTGGTAAACAGATCCTTGTGCTGTTATCAGACTTCCCTTAATGATAAGGATGCTTCATTGTCCTTGGACCAGGAAAAGAATAAGATTTAGGCAGACTGCCCTCCTGCTTTCCTTCTTCGAGTCTGGAATTTTGGTTTGTGTTGGTGGTGGCTACTTACATGACTAGCCCCAGTTAAAAAACCCTTGGGTGCTTAGTATCTAATAAGCTTCACTGGTAGACAACACTTCCATGTGTTGCCACCACTGGTTGCTGGGGCAAATCCTGTGTGACTTTCTGGGAGAGAGCTCTTGGAAGCTTGTACATGGTTTCCTCCAGACCTCATTCCCGGCAACTTTGCTGATTTTACTCTGCATCCAATTGGAATTAGTCTTAGCTGTCAGTGCAGCCACATGCTGAGTATTGTGAGTCCTTCTAGCAAATCGTCAAACCTGGAGGTGGTCCTGGGGTTGCCGACAAACAGGGCTTCTCCTTATTTTAGTATCTCTTCTCCGGACCAGATGGGTGAACTTTCCTCTTTTGGTTTACTTTAGATATGAAAAATCCTAACCACCTGTCACTTAGATAGGAATCCTTAATTCAGGATAATTTTCCCCAAGATTGGACTTTGTGCTAAGTAGCTTCAGTCGTGTCCAACTCTTTGAGACGCTATGGACTGTAGCCTGCCAGTCTCCTCTGTCCGTGGGGATTCTCCAGGCAAGAATACTGGAGTGGATTGCCATGCTCTTCTCCAGGGCATCTTCCCGGCCTAGGGATTGAACCCAAGTCTCTTACATCTCCTGCATTTGTAGGCAGGTTCTCTACCACTAGTGCCACCTGGGAAGCCAAAGATTTGGCTTTAAAAGAGATCAAACTATTCTAAAGCCTGTTTGTCAGCTTTGTCAATTAGCAATCTTTCTCAGCAGTTCTACTTGTGAGAGCTGCCATTTCGGGGCCAGTACCTAGAGGAGATCAATCCTGGATGTTCATTGGAGGGACTGATGCTAAAGCTGAAACTGCAATACTTTGGCCACCTCATGCGACGAGTTGACTCACTGGAAAAGACTCTGATGCTGGGAAAGGTTGGGGGCGGGAGGAGAAGGGGACGACGGAGAATGAGATGGCTGGATGGCATCACCGACTCGATGGACATGAGTTTGAGTGAACTCCGGGAGTTGGTGATGGACAGGGAGGCCTGGCGTGCTGTGATTCATGGGGTCGCGGAGAGTCGGACACGACTGAGCGACTGAACAGAACTGAACTGAACTGAACTGAACCCCTCATGTAGCCTCTGGTACTATATCTGAGAAAGAGAACTTCAAGGCAGTGCTTGCTCTGTGGTGAGGGGACAGGAGAATCCAGGAGCCCAGTGATTCTGCCACCCATGTTTGATCTATTTAATGGTTTCTAAAGTGTTCTCCTTGGACACAGCCCCAGGCATGCGTTCTTTGGTCATTGAAGGCCTGTGATCTAGGTGGTAAGATAAAGTGAAAGTGAAAGTGAAGATGCTCAGTCGTGTCCGACTCTTTGCGACCCCGCGGACACCAGGCTCCTCAGTCCATGGGATTTTCTAGGCAAGAATACTGGAGTGGGTTGCCATTTCTTTCTCCAGGGAATCTTCCTGACCCGGGGATGGAACCCAGGTCTCCCACATTGTAGACAGACACTTTACTGTCTGAGCCACTGGGGATAAGTTACTGGTAATTCTTTGCAGGAAAAGTCTGCAGTTGACTGCTATACTTGTGAAAGATATGGGTATGAAAAGTGGCCAAGGGAAAAAAGTGAATTTTATCCTCAAACCAGGAAAAGTAGGTATTTCCAATCCTGCTGGTCACCGTCAGTAGTTGCCAGTTACTTTACAAGCCAAGCTCGAAGAGAAGCTAATTGGTTACATACTTCTAGAACTGAAAAAAAAAAAAGGCCTGGATCCTGGATCTTGCCTCTTGGAGTGTAGGATCTCTCTTAGAATGTCCATGGGATTTTCCAAGCAAGAATACTGGAGTGGGTTGTCATTTTCTTCTCCAGGGGATCTACAAACCCAGGGATCGAACCGGAGTCTCCTGCATTGCAGGCGGATTCTTTACCGACTGAGGCACCAGGGAAGCCCCCTTAGAATCTGTGCTAAAATTCTACCTGCAAGAAACCTAGATTTAAAAATAATAGGTTTCCTTTCCCCCAGAGGGTTTTTTTTTATTTTAAAGAAAGACAAAATTGATTTCTTTAATCTCAAGTCTCTGGGACTCCTGTATCTTTCAAGTTTTACTTCTCAATACAAAAAGCACATGTTACACTTTATAGCTTAGTGTCCTTAGCTGTCAGTAAAGGTCAGTAAATACTAGATAGATAGATGATAGACAGACAGATAGATAGTTACATGGACTATTATTATACTATTCTGGTCTCTGGTTTCAATTTGCCTTTTGAAATTTCTATTCCATGTACCTGACATAATCATTTTGGGAGATCTGAATATCAAGACTGACAAACGCACTTGCAGATAACCTCTTCACTTGAAAAAAATTTAGACTATTGACGTATGATTGACCTACAGAAAACTGGACGTATTTAATATATATAACTTGGTGAATTTGGAGGTAAGTATACTTCCATAAAAACATGACCACAATCTATGCTATAAACATATCCATCGCCTCTAAAAGTTCTCTCCCATCTTTATCATCATCATCATTAGTTTTATTTTGTGGTAAGGACACAAGATCTACCTTCTTAGCAAATTAAGCAAACAAATAACAAAACTTCAATTATGCAAGATAAACGAGTTCTAGAGACCCACTCACTGTACAGCATAGAGCTTATGATTAACAATCATGTATTATATTAATGTTTCGAGTAAAATAAATCCCACTAAGGAGCCCTGGAGCTGACTAAAGGTGTGTGCCTGGTGTAATGTGCCTAACCTAAGAGAAGATCCATATTCTATGACGTTTGGGAAGCAGTTCATCCCAGCTTTCAGTCTCAGCCTCAGTTGCCTTCAAATTTGCTCTCCGAAGCCCTTTGTTTTTAATCCTCCATGATGCACCTGCTCCAGTCTTGTGTGTGTGTGTGTGTGTGTGTGTGTGTATGCATGCACGTTCAGTTATCTCTGACTCGTTGCAACTCCATGGAAAACCACCTTAACTCTTTTTCGGAGAGCCATAATATAAATAAACAAAACCCATTCGATAGATCATTACCCTTGATTCTGAAGTTTAATGTAAATATAAACATTTGCAGCTGGAGTCATTTCCACAGTTAACTCATTTTTCACTTGTGATCCAGCTTCTCAATAAAGCTTTGATCAACTTGACTCAAACCAAACGAGAAATAGCAAGATGATGAAAGTCATCTTCTTTTTGGCGGTATCCAACTTAAAGCAAGACATGGTGAGTGAAAAGGTCAATTAATTTATGTTAAAGTAAGGCACGGTGAGTGAAAAGATCAAATAATTTATGTTCATCCATTGAAAACCAATTTGAAATAACTGAATTTTGCGTTAAAAGCAATCTTCCAATATAAGTTTCTACTTGTACTAACCAAAATAAGTTTTCAAATCTCTAGAAAATCTATTTTTCTCCTTCTGGAGATGATTATCATAATTCAATCCATAGAGAAGGGACTGGGTGGGAATAAATTAACATTTCAACCCAGCTCAAAATAACTTAATGCAATTTTCTACTTTCCTTTCTCTGCCATGGGTGCCACCTCTATGCAACCTATGTGTAAATAAAAAAGTTTTCTCTTATGCTATAAATTTTATCCTGCTGTAATTGGAAACCTCTCTAATTAATCTTCTCAGGAGACATGCAGTGAGCAAATTCTTCCTTTGCTCAGTTGCTGCCAAGGGCACTGCAAGGCTTTCACTGGCATCAACTATGCCTTATGAGGGCACTCGGGGAAAGATCAGGCTTCTTACATGACATGAAATGCCACAGAGTACTGTTCAGCTTACACACTGAGCTTCTTCCTCCCAAAGTAGAAACTTTTTAACATAGTGTTGGTTTAACACATGTCACCAAGCTCAACATTCAGAAAACTAAGATCATGGCAACTGGTCCCATCACTTCATTGGAAATAGATGGGGAAGCAGTGGAAACAGTGTCAGACTTTATTTTGGGGGGCTCCAAAATCACTACAGATGTTGATTGCAGCCATGAAATTAAAAGACGCTTACTCCTTGGAAGGAAAGTTATGACAAACCTAGATAGCATATTAAAAAGCAGAGACATTACTTTTCCAACCAAGGTCCGTCTAGTCAAGGCTATGGTTTTTCCAGTGGTCACATATGGATGTGAGAGTTGGACTATAAAGAAAACTGATGGACGAAGAATTGATGTTTTTGAACTGTGGTGTTGGAGAAGGCTCTTGAGAGTCCCTTGGACTGCAAGGAGATCCAACCAATCCATCCTAAAGGAGATCAGTCCTGGGTATTCATTGGAAGGACTGATGCTAAAGCTGAAACTGCAATACTTTGGCCACCTCATGCGAAGAGTTTACTCATTGGGAAAGACTCTGATGCTGGGAGGGATTGGGGGCAGGAGGAGAAGGGGACGACAGAGAATGAGATGGCTGGATGGCATCACCGACTCGAGGGACATGAGTGTGGGTGAACTCCGGGAAATGGTGATGGACAGGGAGGCCTGGCGTGCTGTGATTCATGGGGTCGCAAAGAGTCGGACACACTGAGCGACTGAACTGAACTGAACTGAACCAAGGAAAGCATACAAGTGAGAACAATCTTGAAAATACATTTGTAGATCTTACTGTTGGTAAACTTATGTTCCTATTGTTATGTAAATCACAGCCAAATCCATAATAGGGTAGCCTCTCCAGGTATGTTTTGAGATTTAGAAATCATTTGACATCTAAGGTAACAAAACCATGTGAACTCAAGATTTCAATAGGTGAGAAATGTGCTGGAGTTAGTTAATTGATTTTTTCTACTATTTTTTTTCATAGGCACTAAATCTGTAGAAAAAGATTTTCTGCCCTTCTAGACAAGTTCATGAATTCAGAAGAAATCTCCTTCTCTAAGATGTGGGCTCATGACAACCTTGGTACCCCAACTAGATGTCTCAGGCAGTGTTGTGAGAACAGCAAATTGGCAGATTCCCAACTCAAGAAGTGAAACTATCTTCCCACCCACAACCATTCCTATGTGTTCTGAAAAATTTTAGAAGATAAAAGAGAGGAGAAAAACGTCAGGAACATCACAACCCAAAGAGATCCAGTTTAATACATAAAATATCTCCAATAAAGAATGCAGCTTCTTCCTCCCAAGTCAGCTATTCAGGGCATAGACCCAACAGTGGCAAGGTGTGTGATATTCATTTCTATAATTTCTTCCTTAAGAAAAACAGCTATTCTTTCTCAAAAGAAACCTAATGATTGATAAACATTGGTTATTTCACAATTCCTGCTGCTCAGGAGTACAGGACCAGCTTAGCATAATGGTTCTGTGCACGCATGCTCAGTCGTGTCTGACTCTTTGTGACCCCATGAACTGTAACTAACCAGCCAGGCTCCTCTGTCCATGATATTTTCCAGGCAACAATACTGGAGTGGGTTGCCATTTCCTCTTCCAAGGGATCTTCCCAACCCAAGGATAGAGCCCACGTCTCCTAAGTCTCCTGCATTGGTAAGCAGATTCTTTACCACTGAGCCACCTGCGAAGCCTATGACCAGTCATAAATGATCAAGCAAGCCCAAAACACTGATTATGAACAGTGTTTTATTAACAAAAAGGAAAATTATATATACAAGGCTGGATATTATCTGACTCTTGTGAAATTTGAAGTAGATTTCTTTGTGCTCACTGTCACATAATTCAGGAATGGCCACAACCTGGAAAATCAATAAAAATCTGGAACGGAGATTTTTAGAAACTCAAAAGTGAATTAAATGTAGAGTGAATTAAATGTAAAATTATAAAGATACTTCAGTATATTGATACTCCAAATCCAAATGACAAAAGACAGGCAGAATGTAAATTACATAAAACTTTTATTATTTATTAGCAGTGTATTCTTCTACACTTTAAAATAGAACAAAATATCTTTTCAAAGGTAAACTATTCATAACAAAATACATGTCAATCTTTATTATTGGAGTAGAATCACTTTGCTATATACTTTCTATATTATACATATTCTTGATTTGTCTATGTATGTACATGTGTATAAATAATTTTAAGACATACCCATGTAGATACATATGACTAATATACACATATAATTATGGAAAATTTACAGTAGTAAATTTTACAATCATTTAGTAGCTGCACACAATTAGTGTTCACAGAACTAAAACTGTCTATATGGTTCCCTTTCCCCCACTTCTCAAATATCATCTGAATTAACTTTTCACTGATAATTTTGAAAAAATACTATCATTTTCCTATACAATTAACTGATTATTTTTTACATCAACTCATAATAAAATATTTTACTATTTTAGCTTTAGAAAAGGTATACAATTTAATTCCACTTAATTTTTGATTCCTAAAACATACAATTCAGTTTTTTCATCAGTTTAGTGCAATTATTTGGTACTGTAGTTTTTGAAGGTTAATGAACCTGAGTCAAACATTCATTCAAATGCCTTTTTTAAAAAAGTAAGACATAAACAAGATGTTTTGCTCAAGCATGCATAACAGCCTCAAGGTACCCCCTTCTAATAAATACCTGATAAATAACTCAATGGTTGAGAGTAAAGCACTTCATACGAATCCACTGGACTGCCTGAGTAGTCCATTCTTCAGCAGCATGGAAGACAGTGAGGATCTAATACTCCCCAACTCCCCATGGAAAAAAGGTTTACAGGCTTCTGGACCCTAAATATAAGATTACACTTAAATGAAAGGACTGTGAAGTACCTAGGAGTCCCTTCATTTTCATGTTAGGTTTCAGATATGCTAGCTTGTGTGCCAGGGGTTTTGTGATCTGTCTTAAACTGGTTTCCTTTATTAATACAGAAAACTGCTTAGCAGCATCCTTTGAATCCTCTTTGCTGATTTAAAACTTGCCAGACCATGTGTGAATACAGGCAAAAACCTCGTACCAAAATCAGAATATTCTAATAGGATTAAGAATTCTTTTGTGAGAAGGAAAGAAAGTGAAGTCGCTCAGTCATGTCCGACTCTTCGTGACCCTCTGGACTGTAAAGTGCCAGGCTCCTCCGTCCATGGGATCCTCCAGGCAAGAATACTGGAGTGGGTTGCCATTTCCTTCTCCAGGGGATTTTCCCAACCCAGGGATCGAACCCCAGTCTCCCGCATTGCAGGCAGACGCTTTAACCTCTGAGCAAGTAAAAGCATTTGGACTGTTGAGTCATTTCATAGAGAAAAACTATGCTTTCAAGGAAAAACATTCAGTAGATTTTGATCCTTAACCGGATATTAAATTTTGTTAAAACCTCCAAAGATGCAAAACTAAATGGCTCAGCAACAAAAACAAAGGGAAAAGAAATGATCTTAATAAGCCGTATCAAACAATTGTACTCTTGCTAAGAGATAAACCTGGATAAACTTATTAAGTTAGAATGACTTCCCAAAAGAATGAACTGATCTGCCATATTCGTAGTGGAAACATATAAATCACTCTAAAAACTTTCTCCTTTACTTTTTCTTAATAAAGAGGAATTATTTACTTATTGTAGATAAAACCATACTAAACAAATTCAAAATACAAATTTTTGGTAGGAAACAGCAAGAAAATCTAAGTCAAAATATAGTCTAGTTTTTACACAATTTTATATATTTATAAATTTATCAAAATAGTCTTTTAAAGTTCACAATACATACATAATGTAACACTGTACATGTAAATGTAATAACAAATGTATTACCGAAATACACTAAAAATAACCTTCCAAAATACCAAATTCAACATGAAAACTGTCTTAAAAAGTTGACATCTCCATAAACATAGTTTCAGTGCATTTAGAATAGTCATTAACCAGAGTTTTCTGGTTTCAAGTCTCACGAAGGTCTTATCTGAGTGCTCTCTTTAATTTAAGGTAAAAAGGCAGAGATATTCTTCCGGCAAGCAGTTGTTTTCTCTCCTCATTGCTCATCCAGATGAGGAAACTGCGTGTTAAGAGTGGAACAGCTTTCACCAGAGTGGCAAGGCCTTAGTAATGAACATATTCAGACTGAAGGGACTGTGCAGGGAGAGACATAAACTGAGGTTAAATTCCATCACACACAAAATTTCTCCTACATCATGCAGCTTCTTCCTTCAAAACAAAACGATTTGGATCTGTTATATAAAAGATATATGAAACAAACTAAGAAAAATAGAAAAATATGATAGAAACAAAGGATTTGCTAAAAATGAGATATTCAACTAGGTAAAGTGATTACAAGAAAACTATATTTTAAAAAGCTTACTAATTTAGTCCTAGTGATTAAAAATTAAGTATTATTTGGAAATTGATAGGTAGCATTAAACTCACTTCTACCTTTGAACAATACTATTGAGTTTTACTCAAAAGCGTTAAATGACATTTGCAACTAAATTGAAGATTATTAAAAGTATATTTAAGGAATATTTTTTTTAATTCAACACATATCAGATAAATATTAATGCTTCTAATGCAGCAGAATTAGCCATCATTTAAAAATAAGACTCCTTAAGAATGTTTGAATGTTATAAATACCTTATAAATTCTTTCCACTTAGGGGGAGACAAAGCACTTCTAGCTTTGAAATTTGATCTTAAGACCCAAAAAGCTTTTGTGCAGAAGAGTCTTGGAGTCATAACATAATAAACAGTGGGCAACTTTCAAAAAAATAAACACAGTTTTCCCCACATCACATTAGATACCAACATATAAAAGGAGCATGCTTGGGACATGTAATCAGAATGCACAGGTAACAGGCATAAGCCAGGGAAAGATAGAGAGGTATAGAAAAACCTGCCAACAGTTATTTTTGAGCAGCAAACAGCAGGTAGAAGAAACATAACATTAACAATTTTTGCACAATTCTAATCAAATACCTTAGAAAAACAAAGCTTACTTGATTTGCTACCAAATGCCCTTTTCTCTTCCTCCAATAAATATTTTTCAAATTTATCCACAGCATTTTACTAATAGGTCATCAGTTCTGAGACCAGTCCATTTTTTGATAGTATAGGTATCAGGAAAAAAAAAAATCTGTTCATTTTGCAAATAATTTACAAAAGGATTCAAACTATCTTTGATTAGCTTCAAAATCCCAGTGAATTTTATATCCTACCAACAGCCATTTACTATTGTACATAAGAATCTATCAACACCATGAGTCAAAAGTTATGGTCCCTGCCCTGAAAGGGCCAAAGACCACACTGTCACACAGACATAAAGTGAAAAGACAAATGTGCCAACATTAAGCAATAATATACACAGAGTAAGAGTAACACTGTTCACAAGCAAAGGATTAGGCAAAGAGTGGAAAGGGACGGTTGGGTAGAGGGTAGGTATGTTCTCAGGCAGCAAGTTTCAGAGGTTAAAGGTCAAGAGCATTAGGGAAAAAAAGGAAAAGGTTTGGCAAAATGACTACAGGAGGTAGTTTATATAAAGGCTTCAAAACTGGAGAGATGATCAAGACTTAGGGTACTATATTGTAAATATATCTGAATTCACAGAGAGAATAAAAGAGAAAGTCCAGTGAAACTGGTCCAATGCCTTGAAGCCCATTTAACTTGTGAGACAACAGCTGCCAACCTAGCATTTAGAACTTAAAAGTGGACTATCATTTTTCTAGATGTTTTATCCCAGTTTCTTCTGAAATCTGGCCAGTAGGCCGAGAGGGCAGAACCACAAGGTCTTTGTAGCTGCGAAAATGCCACATATGCAAGCTATACATTGGCCAATGTTTTCTTGGCAATATTTTAACTTTCACTTTTGTTCTAACTAGAAAAGTTACTCATGTTATCACTAACAGAAATTATAAAGCTCTTGTGATTGCTTGAAAATTTACAACAAAGTTGTTTTTTCATGTATCTTAATGTTTTATCAACTCTCGATAAATAGAGATACAGCAAATGAACAGATGCTAGACAAGTGACCTTTGTGAAACTAACTTTCTTCCAGGGCAAAGTGTTTTATACATGCATCAGTATACAGGGAGAAAATGTCTGTACATATATTTACATGATTTGTGGATTCATGATATACACTGAACTGAGAAATGGAAACATTTTCTAGAATATTAAGGATTTCAATCATTCACGTGAAGTATATATTCATTAGTCTTCTGTCATGCTGGTTAATTCATTCAACAATGACTGAACATCAGTAGTATGAATATATTAGGAACTATGGGATAAAAATATGATACCAAAGTTCTCAAAACCAAACCAAACATATTCCATGGTTTCTTTATATGATGTAAATAAAGTTTAAAAAAAAATAAGAGATCTGTAAAACAGGTTTAGCACATTATTCTGACATCAATGTTTTGTAACAAATTAACTGCTCTTCATTTTCAGTCTAAAAAGAAAATCTTAATGGAAGTGGACTTAGGGAAGGAAGAGAACTGTTAAAATCTACATGACCTATCTATCCACTTGAAACAAGTATAACTAGTATTTCAAGGCCTTTTAACTGGGGGGACAATAGTGACAATAAATTTAGATTTCAAACACCACGTGTTTATATGATGGGGTTGTATTCAGTGTATCTGGTTCATTTGTTTTCTAAATGTACATGTATCCTAAAGCTATTAATGTTCCAGAAAACACAACAGCCAGTTATTAGGACTTTTAATTTTTACAGTAAAAATGTAAATGCATCATGTACTGTATAAACAATATCATTATTGATTTTATTATTCAAAAGATGGACTTATTAAAGCACAACTAACTGGAATTCTTGATAAATTAGATATGCTACAGGTCAATTATTCTACTTCTTGAGTTCTTCCTACATACTAGGCACAATTCTACACATCTTATGTGTGTTAGCTCATTAAATGCTCTGAACAGCTCATTTTAGAGATGGGGAAACTGAGGAACAAGACAGCAAAGCAACTTGCCTAAGATCATGCAACTAGGAAGGAATCTGAACTCCAGCAGTCTGGCTACAAAGCCTGGAGTCTTAGCCTCCACAATATAATGCCTCAAGACACTTTAAGCATTCGTCCTGTGATTCAGTCCTTATCATCTGGACCTTCTCTATCACCTGACACAGACAAATAATGAGTAGGGTATGAGCCTGAGTAAGCAAAGAAATATTAACAGACAAAAGAGAATGTACTATTTATTACTGTAAATAAGATTTTTTAATGATTTTCCATAGGACTGAACCCAAAAGAATTCTGAGTAATAATCCATAAAGAAATTTTCTTTATTAGAACACCCATGTTTAAATATTCTGATTAAAGTTTTAATTCGGCCTTGCCAATTTTTGTCATTACCATAAGGATACCTAATCAATCTGAAATACAAAAACAACAAAAAAATCCTCAGCAAAGACAAAGATATGATTACAAAGGAAGGAAGATCTGAGGTGTAAATATTATTTTACAAAGTAGCACTTATTTAAATAACCAAGAGATTTTAATTTCTCAAATAGAAAATTCAAGTTCATGTGCCCGTTGAGTTCAATAGGATTTAGTGAGTTAAGACTAGATCAAGTTTAGAATGATTATATAGTATTTTCATGGTATGAATACCATAAACAAATAATCTAGCAATATCCAGACTGCAAATGAAGGATAGCATTACCTTACATTACAGCCCCCCAAATTTTTATGTCAAAATATAAGCTTCCATCAAGAATTCTTGCTCTGAAAGCAGTTGGATTTGACACAAAACATAGTGTTAGGTAAGGAGATCAAGACAATTTGTTCCGTCCTGGAAATGTGCTACTAATCTGTTTTGGCAGATGTAGGTAGTGACTTTAAAATTTTAGCTACTCTGGAGGAGTTTCTTTTTTAAACAGCCCAGTTATCTAATCATGGTAGAAAAATTCTAATAATTATAGATATAAATACTACACAAATAGTTAACAAATAAAACTATAAATTGACTACCAAAAACAGCAAAACATAACGAATAATTAAAGTTAAGGTCTTTGCCAGCAAATCAGAGCAATAATGTCTTAAGGTTCAAACAACTTGAACCAAAGGACCCTATGATCTGGTGTAGGTCAAAATCGCCACGTGCTTTTGTCACACTTACTTCTTCTTTCTTGCATTTCCCCATTTTCCCAAGTCCCTTAAGGAAGAAAAAAATAATCTACCAGTTACCCTGGTTTGAGTTCTAACTACACAGGCAAAAAGAACCTACAAAGAAAAAAAGTGATTTGTTTCACACTTTGCCATAAATCTGAAACTAACACAACATTGTATCAATAAATCAACTATACTCAATTTTTAAAAAGTGATTTGTTTTCATGGTATCATTGATAAATAAAAGAAAAAACACATTTTGCAATATGGTATCATATATATATAAGTCCAGGATTTTAAGATTTAGTGAACAAATGAGTAAAAAAATAAACACTGGGTAAAAATAAGTTTATCTATAACTGCCTCTATACCCCTGGGCTTTTTATGGCTTTGCAATGGAGTTTCCAGTTGTAGTCCTTGTAAGTTAGCAACACACAAAATGTATGCATTGATACATATTTCCACAAACGTGATTTCACACACTAGCAGAAGCACAACTGAATAATGTCTTATTGGCATCATATTAACACAAAAAGGCTATGCTCTGTGATAAAATCAGCTTTGAAAGAGGTGTAAGCATTTTTCTATAGTGTTCTCTAAAGCATGTCAGGGACCCAAAGATTTAACAATCTGATTTTGGTTAACTAAAATGCTATGTAACTATTCTTTCACCTGCCTACATAATTTTGAATAGATTCTTTTTTCTGGAGGAACTTAATATGTGCTCTTCAACAATCATAAAGAGCTCAATTGTTAGGTGACAGATTGTTGACACCCAACTTGACTCAGCCAACCATCACACGAGTTTTCAGTTCATCTGAACACCAAAATTATATTGATGCAAGCTTGGTTAAAATGTATTTTCTCTTATTTAGTAAAGTCACATTTCTAGAAAAAAATAAACTCTCAGATTACTGTGTATTAAAGCCAAAGCTGAAACGTTGTTTGCTTGCTATTAGTGCTTCCTGTGCTTACAATAATAGCGGGCCCCTAATTAGCCCTCTGCTTAACATGTGTGAACCTAGATATGCTAACCAATGTTTAGTTCAATAAATATTTATTAGGCTTTTTCTATACTTTGGAACCTGAGAAAACATAGATGCCTCTGAAAAGCTTTAAAGCCAACAGAAGAGCGAGAGAATCATATACAGCTGATTCTCTCGGGAAACCCGGGGTGGGGGCTAGGGGTATGGGGTTGTGAACAAAATCCTATAAGAGATGAAAAGGTATTCTGCCTGGATGGGTCACAAATGCCTTATCAAAAAGAAAACTAGAGAGCCAGGCCAGGAAATATAAAACCAAGCAGAGAAAGGCAGAAAAGCAGAGTAAACCACCTGTGCTAGGACTCGGCAGGAGCTAGAGCTTGAGTCAGGATGCTGGCTGGAGTTGCTGAAGAAGAGCCAGTGGGGAAGCATGTGGACTGAGGAGAAGGGCCCCGAAGGCAGGCCAGGGGTCCAGATCGGACCCTGTGTGTGAAGTGGAGATGGTGAATGATTCTGAACACAGGAACACTTTGATCAGCTTGTCTCAGAAATCTAGCATAGCAGCAAAATAGAGGAAGGAAATTTAAAGGGACATTTCAATAGTTCATGGAGACCTCGATGAAGGCAGCAGTGCTAAGAATGGACAACAAAATACAGATATTTCAAGGGAAAACTGCTAGGACTTAGTGGCTGGATGTGGCAGAGGGAAAGGCAGAAGTAGTGTCAAAGACAATTCCAGATTTCTAGCTCAGATGACTGGATATACAAAGATACAATCAGTCAGCCAGGAAACAGGAGGAGGAGAGAACCAATGAAGGAGCATGTATTCTCCCCCAGTATTGCCCAAGGGAAGCTAGAAATGTAAGTCCGATGCTCAGGAGACGATCACCCACACAGAGAAGTGGACCGAAGTCAGAGACTGGATAAAAATGATAAAGGTGGACAAAGACAGACAGCTAACTATTTAATGGGCAGGGGGGAGAAAAAGGAAAATCATATTCCAGAACTCAAAATGGACCAAAATAATAGGAGAAAAGGGTGGTCGGTACTGTCAAATGCTGCACAAAGACTAAGAAAAATGAAAACTGACAAGAGACCATCAGACCTGGTTTAAAGAAGTCAGTGGCAGCCAGTGGGACAGACTCACCAGGACGGGTGGGGGCTGGGGCGGGAGGAGGCCCACGTGCCTTTCTTGTCCAAGTCTGGCCATAAAGGAGACACTATGAGAGATGGCAGAACTGAGGGAGGCAACTGGTAAGACCAGCCTGTACCTGATTGCAGGTGAAGAGACAGGCAAACAGGGTGTAAGAGACTGCAGATATAAGAGAGCAAGGCTGCGGATAGGCAAACTCCCAGAAGCAGTCTGCAAAGAACAGTTCAGGTTCGTGGAGTTACCGCTGAAAAAGAGTGAGCTTCTGTTTTTGAAAAGGAATAAAAGGACAAGTCAGATGCGGACATACGTTGAGGTAGTAAAGAGGACAGTTAAGGGGGATTATTCCTGAAAAATTATATGTTCTCAGCCTCTGGAGGCTGGAGGATTTGTGCTGGTGAAGAATGTGAAAAAGTTTTGGAGCAGTCAGTGACTCATTGGAAAAGACCCTGATGCTGGGAAAGATTGAAGGCAGGAGGAGAAGGGGACTGGCTCAACGGACATGAGTTTGAGCAAACTCTGGGAGACAGAAGACAAGGAAGCCTGGTCTGCTGCAGTCCATGGGGTCCCAAAGAGTCGGACACAACTTAGTGACAGAACAACAAATGCGGGGAAGAGAAAGGAAGCCACGATAGGCCAAGTGAACTCATCATGAGCACTGAAGGGTCTGGGTAAATCAGAAATTTATTTGAAATGGAATCAATTGACAGTCATGGGATTTTCTCCAACAGAGCTCAGAAGAGACTATAAACAGATAGGAGATAGTTGAACTGATTTAATTTTGGAGGCTAGTGATAAAGTGGCTACAGAAAAAAAGTTCAAGCGGAAAAGAGAATGTTGGAAAAAGGAAGCAGAAATGACTATGTGAGTTACAGATGGAAGTAAACAGGGAACAGGCAGGGGTCATTAAGAGGTCACGGGGAGGAGTTAGTGGTTCAGTTCAGTTCAGTTCAGTCGCTCAGTTGTGTCCGACTCTCCGCGACCCCACGAATCACAGCACACCAGGCCTCCCTGTCCACCACCAACTCCCGGAGTTCACTCAAACTCATGTCCACAGAGTCGGTGATGCCATCCAGCCATCTCATTCCCTGTTGTCCCCATCTCCTCCCGCCCCCAACCTTTCCCAGCATCAGAGTCTTTTCCAGTGAGTCAACTCGTCACATGAGGTGGCCAAAGTATTGCAGTTTCAGCTTTAGCATCAGTCCTTCCAATGAACACCCAGGATTGATCTCCTTTAGAATGGACTGGTTGGATCTCCTTGCAGTCCAAGGGAGTCTCAAGAGTCTTCTCCAGCACCACAATTCAAAAGCATCCATTCTTCGGCGATCAGCTTTCTTCACAGTCCAACTCTCACATCCATACATGACCACGGGAAAAACCATAGCCTTGACTAGACGGACCTTTGTTGGCAAAGTAACATCTCTGCTTTTTAATATACTATCAAGGTTGGTCATAACTTTCCTTCCAAGGAGTAAGCGTCTTTTAATTTCATGGCTGCAATCAGCATCTGCAGTGATTTTGGAGCCCAAAAAAATAAAATCTGACACTGTTTCCACTGTTTTCCCATCTATTTCCCATGAAGTGATGGGACCAGATGTCATGATCTTTGTTTTCTGAATGTTGAGCTTCAAGCCAACCTTTTCACTCTCCTCTTTCACTTTCATCAAGAGGCTTTTTAGTTCCTCTTCACTTTCTGCCATAAGGGTAGTGGTAGGGGGCAGTAAATGTTTGATAGGAGCCTTACAGAATCCAAGCTATCAGAAGCAATGCTCTAAGCAGTAAAGTCTATGAAATGGAATTCCAAATGAATAAAAACAAAGATCACAGGAGTTAAGGAAGCAGCTGTGAGACTGAACAAGTCACTGCCTCTTTGAGTCTTGATTTCCTTGTCTGTAAATTATGGGTTAGATAAATACAATGATGGGCTTCCTTCATAGCTCAGTTGGTAAAGAATTTGCCTGCAATTCAGGAGACCCTTGTTCGATTCCTGAGTTGGGAAGATGATGTATAAGCATTGCAGCTAATACAATGTGAGGTACATAGGAGATAATCAATAAATCACTGATGATGATAAGGATTAGAAAAACGTTACAGTTGTCATGAATGCTGATAGAAGCTTGGTAGCTAAAGAGTAAAGCTGGGGACTTCCCTGACAGTCCACTGGTTAAGACTTTGCCTTCCAGTGCAGGGGGTATGGGTTTGATCCCTGGTCAGGGATCTGGGATACCTTGCAGCCCAAAATCCAAAACATAAAACAGAAATAAGTCAATAGAAATTTTTTTAATGGTCCATATCAAAAAATCTTTAAAAAAAAAAAAAGTAAAGCCAAACTCCTCAATATGATGGTATTAGGAGGTAGAGATTTGGGGAGGTAATTAGGTCATGAGAACAGAGACTTCATGAATGAGACTGGCGTTCTTAGAAAAGGGACTCAGAGAGCTCTGTCACCCTCTTACAGTTATGCAAGGATAAAATGAGATGACAGTCTGCAGCCCAAAAGAGAATACTCACCTGAACTGGCCCCCAGTCTCTGACTTTCAGCCTCCAGAATTGTGAGAAATAGACTTGTTGTTTATAGACTACTAGTCTAGGGTATTTTATTATAGCAGCCGAGCTAACATACTAGTTTTTATATCCTTTCTTTCCACTCTAATAACCTTCAGTCAGAGACTGAACCTGAGGATGCCAAAGCCCGAACCTGAGGATGCCAAAGCCCACACAGATGATCACCTCATTAATGAAGGCTGAAGGCTCACAATGGTCTGCAAATACTGTGTGTATCTAAATAACATCTATGCACATTTAAAGGCATTATCGGAACCATGCTGACCTCAGAACAAACCAATGCTTTGTCAACTGACATTTCCAAGTCTCCTGGGAAGGGAGCAGAAGAATACCAATGCGGAAAGAAAGCCAAAGATGCAGTTCAATACTGAGACCAAGCTCAAGATCTTGACAGTATTCGTATTTCTTGGCTGAAAAGTTGCATCAAGTTTAAGGCAATGCCACAGGTGGATGAAGCAGAGCCTGTTACACAGAGTGAAGTAAGTCAGAAAGAGAAAAGCAAATACATATATTGATGCATATATATGGAATCTAGAAAAATGGTACTGATGAATCGATTTGCAGGGCAGGACTAGAGATGCAGACGTAGAGAATGGACTTGTGGACACAGCAGGGGAAGGAGCGGGTGGGATGAACTGAGAGAAGCAGCACTGACAGATATGCACTGCCATGGGTAAAACACAGCCAGCAGGAAACAGCTGTATAGCACAGGGGGCTCAGCTGGGTGCTCTGTGACAACATGGCAGGGTGGGATAAGGCAGGAGGAGCAGGGAGGCTCAAGAGAGGGAGGATATATGTATGCTGACAGCTGATTAACCTTGTTGTACAGCAGAAACAAACACTGTACAGCAATCGTCCTCTAATTTAAATTTTTTTAAAAGACTGAGTTAGAAAACCATTGGCAAGGCTAACACAACTAAGAAGATGAAAAAGCAACAGAACAGAGAAGAATGGGAAAATTCCAAGAGACAATGAATGACCATGACATAATCTGAAACATCACTAACAGACTAATCTTAAAATGTTTGAAGATCAATACATAAGTAAATAACAAAACTTAGTATAAGCTACTACTTAATAAAAATTTTAAAAGTCACAAAAAGGATTTTAATAGGCGAAACCCAAAGCAGCTTTCAAGAGAACCTTATTACAGGATTACTTATCTTACTTATGTTTATATATTCTAAAGTCAATACAATAAAAGCTTATAATAAAGGCTGTTCTCATAAAGCAAAAATTAATGTAACTCCTGATACAGAAGTGATAAAACAATTTTGTTGCCAACATGAATATATATACATATTTTTATAACAAAACACATTATTTTACAACTCCTCGTGCTCAAGTGTTATAAAAAAATGTTTCCCAAAGACCGTAATTTTTCCTCGGGTAGTTAAGTATCCATTTATAAAAATAAATATAGCATTTAAAATTCATAATAAAAATATGTTAGAGCTGTTGGTCATATATTATTTAATGTATCTGTGCTATTATGGGCACTGAAATGCAGGTCATTATGAAAAGCATAGAATATACCCAAGGACAATTGTTGAAGTACGGACTGGGGACAGCAAGCAAAGCTCAAACTGGGTTCCTGCATTCAGGGTTTCTACCAAGAGCTCCCATCCCCACGACTGCCAGGATTATCTTCATCAAATCAAATCTGATCAAGTCACTCCTGCTAACGCAGTTCCAGTAGCTCAAACTGCATCTCCTAGTTGGGCTTCAGCTTACTTTTCCAGCCTGATTTTAGGTAACCACCTAAAGCTTCAGCTGCACTGGAACACTCATTGCTCTTAAAAAAAATTATAGCTACAATTATTGAGCATTATCTATATGCACTATGTCAGATGACTTATCTCAATTAATGATCACAAGCACCCTGTTGCAAAGATTATCATTACCACATTAGCTTTAAGGCCTCACAGGCACACAAACCCCTTTCAAAGCACAGTCATATGTCTATAAAATTTACAAAAATAGTTTGTACTCTTTATCTTAAATAGGTCCCACCAAATTGTTTAAGTTTTAGGATGCACAAAACCTAGTTATGCTCCTGATTCTTATTATTCCCATTTACTGAGGCTCAGAGAGGTTAAGTAACTTGCCAAAGTACTTGCCAGAAGGAAATGGTAGAGACAGGATTTGAACCCAGGTCTGTTTGTCTTTAGAACCTAAGAACTACAGTACTAAGGTTCTACCTCTGTTCTTGTAGCTCCCATTGCCTGAAATGACCATTCCTCCTCTTCGTACTTCCATCACTAGATTCCTAGAAGGCTCCTATTCATCCTCCAAAGCCCAACTAAAATGTCACCCCTTCTTTACAGCATTTCCTAACCCTTCTTGAAAAAAAGAGATATCCTTTAGATATCCCTCTATTTTAAACACCTATCACGGTATATATATGATATGAAATAATAAAAAGAAAATGCTTTTTTGTAGTCAAAGTGATCCAGGTGCAAATTATGGCTCTGCAACATATTTGTGGTACAACCTAGGGCAAAATATTTAAACTCTCAAACCCACAAGGTATTTATTTATCTTTAAAATGGAAGCAATAATTCTTAGCACAATCGTTCATTTAAATATCCAAACATCCATAATATTCAGGAAGTACTTGATGAGCGCCTACTGTAAGCAAGGCACAGAGCATAAAAGAGTGAAAACAGAGATACTGTCCCTGCTATCACAAAGTTTACAGTCTAGTGGAGGATACAGATAAGTGGACAGATGATTAAAATGCGAAGTGAGAGTCTGAGTATCACAATCAAGACCAAGGAAGGGTGTGCCAGGGCTTACGGGGGAAACACGGTGACCTAACCTGCACTTGCAGGGTCAGGCAAGGACAAGGCAGATGACGAGCAACTCAGTGGTAAGTCTCTGATAACATACAGCAAATATTCAAGACAGATACCTCAAGTAATTTCAATTTAATAAAATACTTCCACCCCACCCACACCATAATCACACGTCCTTCAACTCCTTTAAGATTTGAAAACTCCTCTGAATGTCGGGGAGGGAAAACTGATTTTTTTTCAGTAAGTGGGTCAACCAAAATGAAACTTGGTGCGTTGTGCTGGTCAGTAGAAACCTCAAGACAAACAGAACAGGCCAAATAAAGAAAAATAAAATCTGCTTCTCAGAATTCTGTCACAACCATAAGGATTCCTTAACATTTGTTCTTGTTTTCTGTGTTAAAGCATTTAGTGACAGAACAAGGAAATCATTTCCACGTTTTTCTGGGGGCTGAACTGCTGCACAAAGTGAGAAGCAATTTCAGCTTTCAAAAGAGATACTAATAGCAGCTTTTAACATATTAGACGCCCTCTAGATACCCGGCAACCCCCGTTCCCTAGGAGTTTCTGGGTCTTTCTTAAAGGTGGGGGACGGATACTGCAATCTAGATTTTATTTCCTACTTGAGGATTTAAAAACATTTTTTTGCTGAGTGATATAGTCCTATGTCTCACATCTTCAAAAGCACTGGAAAGAAAGACCATCTTATTTAGACAAGAAACCTGTAACAGTTACAAAAGCTACATTGAAACAATAAAGGAAAAACACTCAACCTCCTACTTTATTCTGCATAAAATGGGAATTTCCATCTTAATTTAGACTTTGTGCCAGCGAGCCAGCAGGGGTAGGGCTTGGAGCCCTCCCTCTCACAGAGGTTTTCTCGGCAAAGATGAAGGAAGGAAAATTGGCTATAAAACACCTGCTGTTCTTACTTCCTGGGAGGGTGAGAGGAAGGAAAACGTTGTCCTGCTGGCAATTCTATTTATAAATGCTTTTCTTTACAATAAGGTGACAAATTTAAGAAGGAGAAAAGGGAAGAGTAGCAGCTGCCCACACAGAGTATTACTTTAAATGTCATTATTGGAAAATCACTCTATTCAGGCCAGGAGAGGGATGAGGCACAGGAGGAGAGGTGAAGAAAAATAACAAAATATGGACTGAAGCCAAAATTAAGTTATACAGACAGAGTGGCTAGAGGAACCAACAGGGGAGCTAGGCAGTCCCCACACTGCCAATAGAAAAGAGGAAAACTGAGATCCAGAACAAGTAGAAGGTTATTCTCATCAAACTACCAATGCTTGTATTGGTAGGTATTCAGCTATCTACCAATTAGGTATTCCTAACTGAATACCAAGCTAAGTATTCAGCTATAAATGTGGATTACAGTTAAGTCCCCTACATACAAATCTTCAAGTTTCGAACTTTCAAAGACGCAAACGTGCATTCGCATGTCCGATCACGTAAGTTAGTTTACGTGTCTGGCAAATATTGTCCCATGCATGCATCTTCTACAAGGGGTTGTGCTTTCATGTACTTACTGAACAGGACTGTATAGTGTACAGTAGTACAGTATCTTTATTTCAAGTCCAGGATGTCCAGAAGTAAGCATAAATGCAGCGGGGATGTAGCTGGTACTGCTAAGAAGCACCAGGACTTGGAGGCCCAGAGAAATGACAAAGAGAGACAAGAGGAAGAAGGAACTGAAGAACGAAGAGATTCACGATGCAGGAAAAGGCAAGGAGATTTTCTCTGAGGAGGCACTGTTAGCTTTTGAGGCCAGGACCCAACCTACCACAGGACAGGGAGATTGCATCAGCCCTTCAGAATGCAATCCAGTGCTACCATGTCACCTATGACGAGACAAAAAGAGCTACTACACAGACATCACTGGACTGTTTTCTTCAAGAGGGTAGATAGAATCGAATCCAACAAGGGAACAGAACCTGTGCCATCAACGTAAAGGTATGTGTGAGATTGCATCTCGCCCTCTGTCCTCTATTGCTGATTCTCTTTCGAGTCTTCCATCTCCCATCTCCTCTGCCCCCTCCAGTCAGTAATTCTTCTTGCCTGTCTACTTAATGCCAGTATGCCAGCTGTACTGTTGTACTGTACTACTGTACTTGTCGAGATATGGTGCTGTATAATTGAAAATGTTTTATCTTTTGTGCTTGTTTGTTATGTTTGTGTGAAAAGTATTATAAACCTATTACAGTACAGAACTATATAGCTGATTGCATTATTAATAGTTGGGTACCTAAGCTAACTTTGTTGTACTTAGGAACAAACTGGACTTGTGAATGCACCCTCAGGAGGAACTAATTCTTATGTAGGGGACTTACTGTACACGAAACCTTTAGCCACAAAATCTGCAAGATATTCCTGTAATTATCTTCATGTGTAACACTTTTTCTGAAAATGGAAAGATTCATACTCTGGTCTAAAAAAGAGGCTGACCCATAATCAGTATATGAAAATATTGACTGAACTCAACTCCTGCTCTGAAGTACATGACTTGTAAACCTAGTTATGAAAATGTAAATACACTTCATTCTCCATCTAAGCCCAGTTACAAGGATTTGAGTTTTATTGATACACGTGTATCCATAACTTAACAGGATTAGAGTCAAATTAAGGGAGAGGGTTGGCTGAGGCTATAATCTATATAGGAATCTAAAGCTGAAAAACATCATTGGGAATAAAATCAGATGGGGGGAATCATATGTGCCAGAAAGGACTGAGGGTGTACAGAGCAGGAAAAAAAACTATGGAAAGAGGCCTGAGGTAGGGATGGGCGTAGTAATGAGTCCAGCACACACACACATGCACACACATGAGTACGCACACACACTGCATCTTCACATTAGAAAAGTGGTTTCTAACTGCCAGATAAGGAAAGCGGGCCCTCTGAGCTACTACGGTGGGGTATGGGTTTTCACAAAAGTCCCTGAGAGGCCCACTGCCACCTGCATGTCTCCTCCTCTTCCCTCCCCTGCAAAGATCCACCTCCCCCAGGATAATGTCGCCTCAGTCATGTCTGATTCTTTGAGACCTCATGGACTGTAGCCCGCGCCAGGCTCCTTGGTCCATGGGATTCCCTAGGCAACAATACTGGAGTGGGTTGCCATGCCCTCCTCCAGGGGATCTTCCTGACCCAGGGATCCAGCCCACGTCTCTTATGTCTCCTGCCATTGGCAGGTGGGATCTTTACCACTAACGCCACCTAGGAAGCCCCCTCCCAGGGTAATAAAGGCTGAGGAAGTGTCTGAAGAACAGTGGGCGTGGGGGGCACTGGACCACAGCCTTCCCAGAACACCAGGGGCTTGCCTGTGCCTGAGTCGGGCAAGGCTGCATTCTAACACTGACTGACACTGCCTTGTGTGGGATCTATTTCTCCTTCCTATTTTGTCCTCGTTCTCTTGAATCAAAACTCACATTTCCATAGATCTCAATTCCCTTTGAAGCAATCAACATATGTGATCAAAGTGATTCTTGACAGGGGGGTGAACCAACAAAATTTTACCCTAACAAGGATTACTGGTTAAAAAGTGGGCTTGGGGACCGAAATGAAGAGCCCATGGGTAAAATGTGTATGGAGATCTTCATCCTGTCTCTAGAAGAGTGAGAGCTCATTTTAAACATCTTCCTGTACCCTGCCTTCCCCTCTCCTACATCCCAGGTACCTACACATAAGCCTTCCTTATCAACACTCTCCATTTGCCACGTAATCAATTCTGACTCAAGTTTCCTGCCAGAAGGTGACACAAGTCAAGGGCTTAAATGGTTACTTCTGAGAAGACGCTGTTCATCAGCACCTTACATGTTTAAATACTCCAAATTCATTGATATACAATGTAGAAAAAGCCGGGATACCCAACCACAGCAGATGCTGCCTGTCATATGACTCAGCCCCTGACCTTGCACCCTATACTCAGAGTGACTGGAGAATGAAACTGAAAAGTAACTGAAGTCAACAGTGTCCACGATGAAGGGAGTGAAAGCTTCTTCCTTTCCTAGAGACATCACTTACAAAGGAGAGGCAAGAGGAGAAGAAAAAGGAGGAAGAAAGAAAACCAGGTTGAAACTTGGCATTTACTTGAAGAGGAGCCAGCGGAATGTGCGTGCAGAGACAGTTTCACCGCACAGAGGGAGGCAAAGATCAGAAGGCTTCCTTGGCGCCATTAAATTTCTTTGGTGGAAGCCTTGGCTGGGAGGGCAAGGCACCAAAGTTGAGCTCAGGGTTCTGAGGGCCAAGAGCGGGTGTCTGCAAACTTGCGGTCCCAGCCAAGGCACAGAAGTCACGTTCAGGGTTCTGAGGGCCAAGAGGTGGTGTCTGCGAACTTACGGGGATTGATCGGCTCAGGAATCTCGCTGAGGAGGAAGACAGGCCGGTGTAGGAGGGCCGCAGGGCGCTGGAGTGCTCCTCGGTGGTCTTAGCGCTGTGGGGGCCTGGCTGACTGCTTGGGGCACTCCCACTGCTGCTGCTACTTCGGCTGTACTGGTTGTTGTTGAGCTCAGGGTAATTTCTGGCAGGTGGCTGGGAGCTGCCATTCAAGAGGTTGGTGAATGGGTTGGCGATGAAACCCGTCTTGGAGGGTGATGCAGTCTTTTTGTTCTCTGGATCGTCGGCTGCAGCATTCAAGTTCCCTAGAGAACTGGCTAGCCGGGAGTTTATGGAAAAGCTGAATGAAAAACACAGGTGGGGGCGGGGGGGAGGACACAGACAGCCATGTATACTCATGCAGAATTCATGTTTCTAAAACACATTAATCAGGACATCAGGGGAAGGTGATGCAGACAGTTCAGATCAACTCAAATGGTGACAGAACAGTTCTTGGTGATCTTATAATATGTGGCCTTTAGTTATACGTGGCAACTTCCTCTGTCAAAATCAGTAAGACTCTAGACCAGACTCACTTTGACCAGAGATCCTGAAATAGAATATGTGGGGGTTCTGTTGCCCTGAGGCAGGAAGTAAACGAATAGTAGGACTGTGTAAGGGGAGAGCACAGAGCAGCCCCAAGTACAAGATGTAACTTCTATTAATATATATTCAATCCTATGACTACATCAAACGTCCCTGCCCCGTTTAGCTCTGCCCCTATGCATCAGGGAGGAGACAACAGTATCATATCAGTCTGTGCAACTGAACACCGTTCGCAGGATCATGGTAGGCCTGCTGTGGAAGGGCATGTTGTATAGCATTCCCTCCATGGCCTTATCCCCACAATTCAAGACAGGAACAGAAGCCTAGGGGGACACAGAGCCTTTGGTGGTTCCCCCCACACCCTCCCGTCCCCTCCTCTGACAAACTTCAGACAAACTTGCAGTCCCTGCTGCCTTCCCTTTCCTCCTGCAGTGCCTCGGGAGAAGAGAGAAAAATTACCTTCTTACACTGGCGCCTGAGGATACAGAGCCTCTGTTTATCCTCTTGGCCGTCAGAGAAGGGGATAAAGCCACTTTTGAGGTCTTCAAAGTAGATGCAGATCCTTGTGGGGAAGAACTCAATCTTTGTGGGGGAAAATGGGCAAAGAATCACACAGGAACTGTGTTAACATAACATTCAGCCATCAACTAGGACAAAGTAAACTAACAAATGTTAAAGAGATCAGGTCAGGTCCTAATAACAGCAGCCAACACTGACGCAGCCCTCACTCTGTGCTGGGCGCTCATCTAAGACCTTACAGGCATTAACTCAGCTCATCCTCACAACAACCCTGCGAGGGAGCGAAGACTGCACTTTGCAAGTGAGGAAACGGAGAAGCAAAAGCTCCTCATTTAAAGCCTCTCAGCGAATAAGAGGCAAAACTGGGATTTAAATGCAGGAACCAAAGTCCCGTGGTAACCATGATCCTGCCGTCCTTGGTCACTTCCCTTCCTTGGACTGGCGCTCATCCCTCCCGAGTCCTTAGATTCTACTTCTCTATATTTTAAATCTCTCCTCTCCTTTCCAGTATGCAGCTGCCAGGGGTAAGCATCATTATTTCTTATCCTTACTCCTAGTAACCCCTTTTAATCTTGTTCCTTGAAACTCACATTCTGAATAGCCTGTAACAAAATCTAAGATATCTAATCATGTCGCTTCACTATTTAAGCCATTTAATCTGTCTTCAGTGCCCTGAAAGGCTAAACTTCTTGGTTTGGCTTATAAAACCCTCTGAAATCTGGTACTTTCCAATTCTCCACACTTTCCCACCAATTCCTCTACTCCAGCTACATAAAATGCCCTGAGATACCTGGATGGATGACATCAATACCCCTGTCTAGTTTACATACACTATTTTCCCTGCCCTTACCTCACCCCCACACACACTTTTCTCTTTCACTGCCATCTGACTCACCCCTATTACTTAGCCTTTCATAATTGTCCAATCAGCTGCTACCTCTTAGAGCAAGCCTTCACTGAATTCCCAGGTGGGGTCAGCATGCAGTTTCATCATATATTCTCACAGTAAATCATAGTTCTTATACTATCTTGAATTGTTTGATACTGTCTACTTTCCTCAAAATACGCTCCATCAGGGGCAAAGAACTTTCTCTCACTTCCATTCCCAGTGACTAGCACAGTGCCAGACTCAGAGCAGGTGCTCAGTAAATGTTTGCTGAGTGAACAAAGAGGGAAAATTGACTCAAGTCTGGACAGTCAAGGCCGAGTCGTGGTTTTAATATCAAATCTCTTTTGTCCTGGACAGATATTTTAATGAAGAGGGACTCTTTTTCCTATCTGCTACAGAAAAGCTGCTTTACTTGTGGACTCTTCCTTTCATCATCTTCCCTCCAAACAGGAGCGTTTGCCTCTAAAACAATATGGTTTGCCTCTAAATTAAGGACAGAAGAAGCTGAACAGGGAAGCAGCTCCAGCTTCTGGATAAGTCTGGGTCATCTCAGGACTGCCTCCAGTAACCAACCCTAAACCTAGAGCTGAATGAGAACAGAGAAGAGGAGTGTATTAGCTTTTTCCCCATCTGTTGATGACAGTTGTGGTCAAATATTTCTACAGCCCTCACCAAGGCCTATGCTCAATCCCGATACCACGAAGACCTCCAGGAAGTGTTCGGGGAACATTTTTCCAAAGAAAAACACTAACGTTTCCTCTTCTAATGGAGACTCGGGAAGGAAATAAAACTAGAAAACAAAGGAAGGGAACAGACACATGCAAAAATAGGAGGAAAGAACAGAAATGTCAAAAACTCAAGGCAAAATCTATCACAGGCTTGAAAGACATGTTGCAGAGCAACTCTGGTTTACTGAGAGACCCCACCATGTGCTGGGCACACAGGGTACACTCGTATCACTCCCACAGCCATGCAGCCTTGTGGGCACCTCAGGAAAATGAAACTCTTGCTCATCGTGAGCATTAACTGTAAAGCCTATCATAATAATCTGGAACAGAAACAAAGGAATTTTAAAAGTGAGAAGCTGTGTGCAGCTTATTTCCATAGGCTTAAAGTTGTGAAATGTATCTAAAGGGTCATAATCTAGTAATAGTTCAAGGTCTCTGCCATAGCCATGGCTCTCAGTGGCCTAGGTCACTCCCAATGGCAACGCGTGCGTGCTCAGTCATGTCCGACTATAGCCTGCAGGCTCCTCTGTCCAGGGGATTTTCCAGGCAAGAATACTGGAGTGGGTTGCCATTTCCTTCTCTCAACCCAGGAATAGAACCCCCAACTCATACATCTCTTAATGTCTCAGCAGGCATATTCTTTACCACTGAGCCACCTGGGGAGCCCCATCTAAAGGGTAGCATTTGCCTATAACCTACTAGAAATTCAACTTGGTTGACAGTACCTGGAAGGCTGGGACACTGCTCTTGGATGCCCTTTCATATCCTCCAACCTACAGAAACCAAAGACAAACATTCACTTATCACCAGGGTCACATATTTAAGCCAAGACCAAAAGTCACATTCTCTGGAGTCAGACCAGCAAAATTATTAAATGGGCAAGAGGGATAGACCATGCAAATGGATATTAGTAGTATTTATTCACTTTATAAGTCCTAAAGCCAGTGGGAAATCCATTTTAGTCATTTTGTTTCATCTTGAATTTCATCTACAGTAAAATTCTTTTTCATCAGAAGCTGGTGCTGCATCTATTCAGAATGAAAAAAAAAAAGTTTGATGATGGGGCCATGATGCTGTTAAGAAAAATTACATTCAGAAAAATGAGAAAAATTCTAAGGATGAAAAGAAAGAGATAAACACCATCTTGGAATGAGCCTTCTGAAGTCTAGTGAAGCTTCTCTTGCTTCTTTTGCCATTTTATCAGTCAAGTTATACCCCAACTTATCCCTTCCTCCCACTTATGGCTTCTTACAAATCAAATATAAATCTGTTTGAAATTAATTTTAATTAATATAAAGCACTTTCTTAGAGTTTCAAGGAAAAATGGTGAATAACAAAGATTGGTAATATATTTACTGATCTTGAAGAAACTTTCACTAAGACAGTATATACACTGAAAAGAGTATGAACTTTGAACAGTGCTGGGTTTGAATACCAGCTAGGAAGAGATTTACCCTCTCTATTCTCAAGCAACCAACACAAATGTGGGTAACGGTGCAACCTTTTGTGTTTACTCAGTTAATCCTCGTGTCCAAACTAGGTACCTAGCATAACTCCCAGCCCCACAGCAGTTCATCGGTAGATCTACATTCTGCAATCGCTCCGTGGTAGTTGGTGAGTATCACTAAGTACCAGACTTCCTATTCCATCGTCCCATCTTACTATATAAAACAATTACCTCAACTGCAAGCTATATATGAACCTTCATATTTCAGGGCAGGAAACCAGTCTTCAAAGCATAGATAATGGTGTGACCAGACCCAATCTGACTTAAGTGTTATAATCCCCACAGATAAAAACTAAATTCTCTGTGAGTAGTCTGCTGACATTTATCATAGCAAAACAGCCTTCTTGCTATGCATTTCTCTCACCTAAAAGTCAAAGGAAAATAACCATTTCCCATGATATTCATTTGTGGACTTGCCACCTCTTACATTACAATAAAGAATCTTGATATTTAGAGCTTTTTGAACTTACATTAATTCTAAAGCTTTATTTCTTCCACTTAGTCTGAATTAGCAGAAGATTTCAAAGGTTGTGGTCTGAAGTTAAGTCCCACCAACTGATCCTGATGAGTAATTTCAGATCTCCAAACCAAGATTGTTTGTAACTTAACAGACAAGAATTGCTCATTCAATTCCCAGAAATAGGAAGTCAGGCTAATGAGTGAGGGTATACCAAAAGCTCAGCATACAATACTTTTCTGCACACTCTAGATTAAATACAAATGCTTGGCACACCTCTGAGGATTCGCCACAGAATAAGAAGCCCATTCACAGGAAAAGAGTAGCATTCCCAATTTTGAACAGAGTCCCAGAGACAACCATCAACAGCGTTGATGGCAATTTCAGGGGGAATTCCAGAAATTAAGATGTAGCAGCTGCTTTTGATAAGCTTCTAAAATTTATCTGCTCCCCACAAGATTAAAATAATAAATAACACAAAATAGTAATAAACCAAAAAACAGAGGTAAACATGGTACTTATGGAATGATAACCAAAAGAGAGTAAATATTCTACCCACAAATGGAGGTAAAATATAAACTTAAAAAAAATAGATCTACCTAAATGCACAGGATGGTGAGGTGCGGGGCTGTCTCTGACTTTTTAAGGCACGTAGTTTGTCTCCCTGGGTTATACTATTTTTCATTTCCACATCTTCATCCTCTTCTAAATTATTCTGAAAAAAAAAAATTCATGTTCCACAGAAAGGTCATTACGAATAATTCTACTTTATATAGAATTCTTAACTGCTTATAGATTATCTCTGTATATGGATATATTTTACATAGATCATCTAAAAAGGATAAAAGCACTACAAATTCAGCAATGGTCACATATATACTAAAGAACACTGTATGAATCACCAATTAAATATACTAGTCAAATTCCAAATCAAAGAAGCATGATTATGGATGCAGTAAATTTAGAAGGAGTTTTGTTGCAATGGATCACAATGACAGAGACGTTCTTGCAGACAAAATCACACTTTGGAATATAGCTCAGATATAAGCTGGCTCAAAAGATACAGTACAGATATTTTTCCAGAAGTTACCAGAATCCATCACTGCAAATTCCATAATTTGTTTATATAAGTGACAGATAAACAACTTAGGATATCTATACAGTAACTTACTAACATCATTTAACATGAATGCTAGTAAAAGCATTCAAGATTCGTCCAAAAGGAGTTAAACCTTACTAGCCTGGGAAAGTGTGTTGCCTGATGAAATAAGTCTTATAGTTGGAAATAAATATATAAGTACCACACTAGTTCTTTTTGCATGCAAGCTCACATTTAATTCTCCTAACCCAGGGAGTGGGGATAGGGAGGGCACAGTTCAGTTCAGTTCAGTTCAGTCGCTCAGTCGTGTCCGACTCTCCGCGACCCCATGCACTGATACCCTTAATTTAAAGATGAGAAAAGGAGGTGCTAGTGGAAGATAATAATATTACCCAAGCTCCCCTAAACTCTTCATGACAGAGCTATGATTTTAAAATCAGGTTTTCTGTCCTCAGATACAATGTTTTTTCTAAAATATATGTCACTGCACACTAACTTTGCACCATAAAAACTGTATTTTGTTTTTTCCTTACCTGAAAAAAAATCAAAAGATTTGCATTTGCTAGGATTATTTCTAGCCACAAGTCTCCTTTCCTCTTTAAAGCTAGAGTTCTTATTTGATGAAAGATGTACAAAAATACACTTCCCTCTGTCACATTCTAGTAATTTTTGATGCCCTTTCCTGAATCAAAACACTTTTTTGTTCCCTGCCACCTATGCTGGGGTCCACGGATGCATCTGGAGCTTAGTAGGCATGTCTTGGGTAAAAAGATTACACCTCATTACTACAGCTCTGATCTTAAAAAAGAAAAAAAGATAAAGGAAAAACACAGCCAAAAAAAAAAAGAAATACACAGCCAGTAGGAAAGAAAAGGGAATGAAGATGAAAGCTTCCAGAGGAAGCAATTCCTTCAGTTCAGTTCAGTTCAGTTCAGTCGCTCAGACGTGACCGACTCTTTGGGACCCCATGAATCACAGCACGCCAGGCCTCCCTGTCCATCACCAACTCCCAGAGTTCACTCAAACTCATGTCCATTGAGTCAGTGATGCCATCCAGCCATCTCATTCTCTGTCGTCCCCATCTCCTCCCACCCCCCAATCCCTCCTAGCATCAGACTCTTTTCCAGTGAATCAAATCGTCCCATGAGGTGGCCAAAGTATTGGAGTTTCAGCTTTAGCATCAGTCCTTCCAATGAATACCCAGGACTGATCTCCTTTAGGATGGACTGGTTGGATCTCCTTGCAGTCCAAGGGACTCTGAGAATTCCTTAGCTAAGTCTTAAAGAGGGAGTACACGTGAAGCAAGCCAAACCAAGCCAACAGGAAGGGCCATCCTGGCAAAGAACATCAGTTCAACAGTCACAGGATCATGGAACCTCAAAGTCGGGGGGTTCTCTTAGAGTCACTGAGATATGTCTACCTATAAAGTCCCAAGAAATCAATTATACTATTCATCTTTGTCCATACAGTCCCAGTGGGAGTAAATCCACTTTCACCCAAGGAAGCCTGCAGGAATAGAGATCAGGCATGCCTGCAGGCTAGCCTTCCAAGCAGACTGTACATCTGAGAAGTTGAGCTTAGCTTCACCTAGCACCCAACATGCTGGGTTGGTAAGAGTTACTTGCTCCTGATGGAAGGACAACACAGCCAAGAGTCTCCAGAATATGAGGGAGACCAAGAAGTATATGAAAGTGAAAGTCACTTGGTCATCTCCAACTCTTTGCGACCCCATGGACTACACAGTCCATGGAATTCTTCGGCCAGAATACTGGAGTGGGTAGCCTTTCCCTTCTCCAGGGGATCTTCCCAATCAAGGGATCGAACCCAGGTCTCCCACATGATAAGCCTTCATAAGATAGGCAAGGAAAGCTTCTGGAAGGCCTGACAGGATCTTCAACCCAATCAGTTTCACAGTCTAATGAGTTATCTTTGTGGGCAAGCCAGGAACGCTCGTTTGTTCATTCAACAAGGAGGATCTTTGTGTTCCCAGCTCTTTAGTGCCTTCAAAAGTCTAAGGAAAGTGATCCTTGAGACTGCAATATTCAACCTATCTGTCAAGTGTAAAGGTAGAACAAAGGTACAAAAATTTACCTCTTACACACTCTTCTGGGAAAATTATTATAGGATGTGCTTCAGGGAAAAAAAGAAGACAATACAAGATCCAGGAAAATCAGGGACCCAACTGAAGAGTGCGAAGAGGTCTTGGGTCAGAACTCTATTTCTGCACTAGAGAACAGTTAGGCCAGGTTGGAAGATATAAGTGTCCTCAGGAAAAGAATGGACTTGGTAAGATTTTTTTACTGTGTTGAGATTTTGAAAACTTTTAAATTGCTTGGCACAATTTGTGGTGGTAGTGGTGGGGGGTTGCGGAGAGTAGCATTCTGTTTTCCCAAATATATAGAAAACCATGCAAATAAAAACAGCAAATAACTCTAGGGAAAAAAGACAGTTTCAACAAAGAAAACAGTCATAGTGGGTTATTAAGCTCAACAGTGAGCAATATTTACATAGTAATAATGTATACATTATTTGGATGTAACCAAAATTATAATACAGCTCTATTGGGAAGCTGGAGGAGTAAAGGTGATTTCAAGGTAGAAGAATTATTCTTGTCCACCATAAACAGGAGACAATAGGAAAATGCCCAAAATTGATAAATTTTTAAAAATAGTGTTATTGTAAGATATTTAGAAATATGACAGGGAAAATATTAGTATAATTTGCTTAAAGGTTTTCCCCCTTTGAGAGTGGGTCTGGGAATACAGCAAGGTGGGATAGGGAACTGATTTTCTTTTTTATCAGAATTCAGTACTTTTGAAATTTCAAAAACTGTTGTCATGATTTTTAAGAATAAAAATTACTTTTAAAATATACAGTTAAAGTAACTATTTTTATGTTATAGTTACATGTGTTTATCTCTCCTACTTTATTATAAATCTTAAAGGTGAACTTTTTTTAATTATAATACATTTTAAACATGTAGAAAACAAGTAAATGATGTAACAGCCAGTCATGTACTTTACTACCCAGAATTAACATATTTTTTTCTTAAGTTCCTTAAGGAGTTTACTTCCGTACACTGGCTCTCAAAGAAAAAGAAAACATTATATATTAAGTCCCAGCTCTCAACCTCTGGAGAAGGAAACCATGACTTTTCTAAAAAAAATATATATATATATATTTTACCACATAGTACTTGTTTGTCATAGGCAACAACAAACTACAGAAAATATTGTCTCAAAAAAAAAATATTAAAGCCACCTACATACTTATCTTCAAAGTAAAACACACTAGCATTCTGTCATATAGTCTTCCAGACTTTTCCCTGTGGCGCACGTACCCCACCAACACATTTCTTCCTCACAAAAGGAGGTTGAATTATACATGCTGCTTTGTAACTTACTTTTTCACTTGAATGTACTGTGGAAGTGTTTCCGGGTAAATTTTTAAGATCCTCTACATTATCATTTTTATGGCTCTATAAAATTCCACTGTCTAGATGTATCAGATTTTATATATTTTGCCCTAGGCCAGGCTGTTTTCTGTCTTTCATCATTATAAACAGTTCCAACAAACATCCTTCTATACAAGCACATGGTTTCTGAACCTGTCCTATTATTGCTGCCTTAAGATAAATGGATAGAAATGGAATTGCTAGATTAAAGTCTCCTGCTATATATTATCAAACCACCCTCCAGAAAGACTACACCATTTTAAATTCCAACTAACAATGTTTAAGAGCTTTTTAATCCCCAAAACCCTTGCTAATACAGCATACATTTCTTTAATCTCACATAACCTGTCATGAGAGTCGGACACGACTGAGCGACTGAACTGAACTGAACTGAACTGAACCTGACAGGCATAAATAGCATCTGTGTTTTCTTTATTCCTAAGGAAGTAGAACATTTTTTTTATATTTACCAACCATAAGGGCTCTCATTTTATTTTGCACATGGAGTTCTCAGGTTGATTTTTAAGAGTTCTTTACATTAAAAAAAAAAACCTCATTTGAATGTGATGCAATTATTTCCTCTTAGTTGATTACTATGAGGTGAGTAAATAGCCTTCACACTCTTGACAAAAATAGTTATACATGATGTTATTCAAAACACATTTAAATTAAATTACAAAATTAAATTAAACAAAAAGCCCCACACACCTATGGTCAGTTAATCTTTGACAAAGGAGCCAAGAACATACAATGGGAAAAAGACAGTTTCTTCAGTAAAGGGTGCTAGGAAAGCTGGACAATTGAATGTAAATCAATGAACATACTCTCTCATCACACACAAAAATAAACTCAAAATAACTTAAAGACTTAAACGTAAGACAAGACACCATAAAACTCCTAGAAAAGGTCATAGGCAAAACATTCTCTGACATAAATCGTACCAATGTTTTCTTAAATCAGTCTCCCAAGGCAATAGAAATAATAACAAAAATAAACAAATGAGGCCTAATCAAACTTACAAGATTTGCACAGCAAAGAAAACCATAAGCAAAAAGACAACCTACAAAATGGGAGAAAATATCTGCAAAGGATGCAACTGACAAGGGTTTAACCTCCAAAATACACAAATAGATCAGCCAACTCAACAACAAAATATCAAACAACCAGATTGAAAAATGAGCAGATCTAAATGGACATTTCTCCAAAGAAGAAATACAGATGGCCAACAGGCACATGAAAAGATGCTCAACATGGCTAATTAGAGAAATGCAAATCAAAATTCCAATGAGATGCCACCTCATACGGTCAAAAAGTCTACAAATAACAAATGCTGGACAGTGTGTGGAGAAAAGGGAACCCTCCTACACTGTTGGTATGAATGTAAGTTGGTGCAGCCACTGTGAAAAACAGTATGGAGGTTTCCTCAGAAAACTAAAAATAGAATTACCATATGATCCAGGAATCCCACTCCTGGGTGTATACTGACAAAACTTTAACTCAAAAAGATACATACACCTTTATGTTCACAGCAGCACTACTGACAATAGCCAAGACATGGAAACAACCTAAATGTCCATCAACAGATGCATGAATAAATATATAATAGAATACTACTCAGTCATAAAAGAGAACAAAATAATGTCAGCATTATTTTGGATAATGTATGCAACTAGAAATTATCACACTAAGTGAAGTAAGTCAGAAAGAGAAAGACAAACACCTTATGCTATCACTTATATGTAGAATCTAAAATATGACATAAATGAAACCATCTACAAAACAGAATCAGAATCATGGACATAAAGAAGAGATTGGTGATACCCAAGGGGAAGGGGTTGGGATGGAGTGTGAGGGATGGAGTGGGAGGCTGGGGTTAGCAGATGCAAATTATTATATACAGAATGGACAAATGACAAGGTCCTACTGGTATAGCACAGAGAAGTATATTCAATATCTTACTGTAAACCATAATGGAAAACAATGTAAACAATGAATGTATGCATATGTATCATTTTGCTATACAGCAGAAATTAACACAACATTGTAAATGAATTATACTTGTTTTTAAAATACTTTTGAAAAGAAACAAAAAGCTAATATAGAAGGGGATTTGAGCTTCCTGGAACCTTGAAAAAGACATGCAAATGGGAATATAACCAAACCCTGTATTTATTAGGGCACCTATAACATAAATTAGGGGGCTTTCCAGGTGGTACAGTGGTAAAGAATCTGCCTGCCAATGCAGGAGATGCAACAGATGACTGGAGAAGAAAATGGCAACCTACTCCAGTATTCCTGCCTGGAAAATTCCATAGACAGAGGAGCCTGGTGGGCTACAGTCCATGGAGTTGCTAAGAGTAGGATACAACTGAGTATAAGTGCAACATATACTGGGTCATAAGCACCTGCGTGGGGGAAATTTTATTAGAAAATATAGCTCCATTTGTCATGAGACATAAGTCAATCCCAAGAACTGATAGACTTGGGGGATTCTGAGGATGTTTCTGATCGGGTACTGTTAGACCTCATTCTTTATACCAAATTCATTCCTCATGATGACTAATGATGAACAAAGTCACAAACAACAAAGGTTAACCCAGCCCTCCCTGTGCTCTTGGGCTTCAGCCCCTCTCTCCAGAGTCCCAGTGCAAACCCCACTCCCTGCTCTCAGCTGCTCTAGGAGCAGCAGATCCCCTGAAACAAAGTCACATGGTTGCTGGTGATGGTGAAGAAGCCTAGTCCAGGAAAGATCTTATGTTTTGGCTCCCCCAAGGAAAGAGGTCTGCTCTTAGGCTCCCTGTTGCACTCTTGAGGGTCTGAGCATCAGCAGCTTTTCATTTGGATACCAGCCTGCCTCACTAAAGACAGGAAAATGCAAGTCAACTAAAACACATAAAGAAGGAGCATTTTAAAAGATATTCTTGGTTGGCACTGGGCAGTGGGAGTGGCAGCCATGCCATGTGCCTGCTAGGGCCACTGTGCCTGCTGCTGAGCAGTGCCACAGAGATCAAGCCCTGAGCCTTTGGAGTGGGAACACTGACTCCAAGACCCTAGACTACCAGAGAACTAACCCTCAGTTCAGTTCAGTTCAGTCGCTCAGTCGTGTCCGACTCTTTGTGACCCCATGAATCACAGCACGCCAGGCCTCCCTGTCCATCACCAACTCCCGGAGTTCACTCAAACTCATGTCCATCGAGTCGGTGATGCCATCCAGCCATCTCATTCCCTGTCGTCCCCGTCTCCTCCCGCCCCCAATCCCTCCCAACATCAGACTCTTTTTCAGTGAGTCAACTCGTCACATGAGGTGGCCAAAGTATTGGAGTCTCAGCTTTAGCATCCGTCCTTCCAATGAGCACCCAGGATTGATCTCCTCTAGAATGGACTGGTTGGATCTCCTTGCAGTCCAAGGGACTCTCAAGAGTCTTCTCCAGCACCACAGTTCAAAAGCATCAATTCTTCGGTGCTCAGCTTTCTTCACAGTCCAACTCTCACATCCATACATGACCACGGGAAAAACCATAGCCTTGACTAGATGGACCTTGGTTGGCAAAGTAATGTGTCTGCTTTTTAATGTACTATCTAGGTTGGTCATAACTTTCCTTCCAAGGAGTAAGCGTCTTTTAATTTCCTGGCTGCAATCAGCATCTGCAGTGATTCTGGAGCCCAAAAAAATAAAGTCTGACAACCCTGCTGCTGCTGCTAAGTCACTTCAGTCGTGTCCGACTCTGTGTGACCCCATAGATGGAAGCCCACCAGGCTCCCCTGTCCCTGGGATTCTCCAGGCAAGAACACTGGAGTGGGTTGCCATTTCCTTCTCCAGATCCTCCTCCTAGAGTAATGGAAATAAAAACAAATGTAAACAAGTGGGTCCTGATTAAACTTAAAAAGCTTTTGCACAGCAAAGGAAACTATAAGCAAGGTGAAAAGACAAATCCTTAGAATGGGAGAAAATAATAGCAAATGAACAGCTGACAAAGGATTAATTTCCAAAATATACAAACAGCTTATACAACTCAATACCAGAAAAGCAAACAACCCAATCAAAAAGTGTGAAAAAGACCTAAACAGACGTTTCTCCAAAGAAGATGTACAGATGGCTAACAAAGACATGAAAAGATGCTCAACATCGCTCATTGTTAGAGAAATGCAAATCAAAACTACAATGAGATATCACCTTACACCGGTCAGAATGGCCCTCATCAAAAAGTCTACAAAAAATAAATGCTGGAGAGGATGTGGAGAAAAGGCAACGCTCTTGCACTGTTGGTGGAAATGTAAATTGATACAGCCATTATGGAAGACGGTGTGGAGATCCCTTAAAAGACTAGGAATAAAACCACCATATGACCCAGTAATCCCACTGATAAGCATACACCCTGAGGAAACCAAAATTGAAAGAGACACATGTATCCCAATGTTCAATGCAGCATTATTTACAATCACTAGAACATGGAAGCAACCTAGATGTCCATCGACAGATGAATGGATAAAGAAGCTGTGGTACATATACACAATGGAATATTCAGTTCAGTCAGTTCAGTTCAGTCGCTCAGTCGTGTCCGACTCTCCGCGACCCCATGAATCACAGCACGCCAGGCCTCCCTGTCCATCACCAACTCCCGGAGTACACTCAAACTCATGTCCACAGAGTCGGTGATGCCATCCAGCCATCTCATTCTCCGTCGTCCCCTTCTCCTCCCGCCCCCAACCTTTCCCAGCATCAGAGTCTTTTCCAGTGAGTCAACTCGTCTCATGAGGTGGCCAAAGTATTGGAGTTTCAGCTTTAGCATCAGTCCCTTCAATGAACATCCAGGATTGATCTCCTTTAGAATGGACTGGTTGGATCTCCTTGCAGTATAAGGGACTCTCAAGAGTCTTCTCCAACACCACAGTTCAAAAGCATCGATTCTTCGGCGATCAGCTTTCTTCACAGTCCAACTCTCACATCCATACTTAGCCATAAAAAGAAATGCATTTGAGTCAGTTCTAATGAGGTGGACGAACCTAGAACCTATTATACAGAGTGAAGGAAGTCAGAAAGAGAAAGATAAATACAGTATTCTAATGCATATATATGGAATCTAAAAAATGGTACCGAAGAATTTATTTACAGGCCAACAATGGAGAAAAAGACATAGAGAATAGACTTATGGACATGGGGAGAGGGGAGGAGAGGATGAGATGTATGGAAAGAGTAACATGGAAACTTACATTACCATATGTAAAACAGATAGCCAACGGGAATTTGCTGTGTGGATCGGGAAACTCAAACAGGGGCTCTGTATCAACCTAGAGGGGTGGGATGGGGAGGGAGATGGGAGGGAGGTTCACAAGGGAGGGGATATATGTATACCTATGTCTGATTCAAGTTGAGGTTTGACAGAAAACAGCAAAATTCTATAAAGCAATTATCCTTCAATAAAAAATAATTAATATAAAAATTTTTTAAAGATATTCTTATTTACAGGTGATGGTCTAGCTAAAGAACAAATACCAGCATAAAATATGAAGCTGTACTTTATTCTACCATTTGTCCACTATATACAGACAAGATGAAAACCAAAATCAAATAACCTGTGCCCACAGATTTCAGCTGGATAAATTACTGACCAACATATTAATAAAACAGAGAAAGCTACTAGGGAGGCCGTCGTGTAAGCCATTAAGAAAAGATCTTTTAGATGAAATATAGCACACTATGGAATAAGATGGAAGAGTTGTAATAGAAAAATGACATAAAAGGAGAGTTTGAAATAGAAACAAGTAAAAATAGAAGTCAAGGGACTGAAAGAAAAAGATGAAAATAGCATTTTTTGCAGATTTAAATGATTTGGCCAGGAGAAATGACTGGGTCATCTCTAAAATTCTTTTCAGCTCTCAGATGTTAAACCTATGAGACATAAAAGTTGGGGAAAGGCAAAGAGGTCATCTTCATAAGTTGCTTCTGATCAATAAAAAATTTGGATTTATCACTTCAGTTCAGTTCAGTTCAGTCGCTCAGTCGTGTCCGACTCTCTGCGACCCCATGAATCACAGCACGCCAGGCCTCCCTGTCCATCACCAACTCCTGGAGTTCACTCAAACTCATGTCCACCCCCCTAATTCATCCCTGATGCTGGGGAAGATTGAACGTAGAAGAAGGGGACAACAGAGGACAAGATGGTTGGATGGTATCACCGACTCAATGGACATGAATTTGAGCAATCTCCGGGAGATGGTGAAGGACAGGAAAGCCTGGCATGCTGGAATCCATGGGGTCGCAGAGTCAGACCTGACTGGGTGACTGACCGAAAACAACCCAAATTCATCTTTCTTCCTTTTTCCTGCCACTCGTTCAGACCTCTATCACCTGGACCACTGCCTTGTGACCTTCCACCTCTAGCCACACACAGACACCAGCACCCCTTCAACAGCACAGCCAGGGTGAGCTCCCCAAATGGTGAATCTCCCCTGACTAACAGCCTCTGGTGGATCCCAGCAACTCTCAGATTGGACCTGGAATGTCTCAGTGGACCTACGAGTGGAAAGAGATTCAATTTGTATTTCATGGATTTCTAAGATATACCCTGCTCACAGGGATATTTATAAATCAGAGTAACTGAGGTAATTAAAGCACCGTATTCCCATTTATCTGACTGTCAATTTATGTGAACTCGGCCAAACATCAGCAGCACCTGTCTCTAATTAATATCTCTAAGTCAAGACTATATACTGACTGATGTGCTAATACTGGACTATCACCCTGGAGTAGGAAAAGAAAAGAATAGAAACAATAGTGATTGCAGAGGAAATTTCTGAGGACAGGCTGGCTAAGGTTATGTACTGGAGTCACACGGAAGAACCCATGGACAGGCAGCGGGGTACAGTGAGAGGTCTCAGGGTTGGAGGCTAACTCTGGAGCCAGAGTCCCTGGGTTCAAATGACAGCTCCACTCTACTTTGTGATGTTGGGCAGGTGGCTTCCTCTGCCTCAGTTATGTCATTTGTAAAATGGACTTAGTAAAGGTGCCTATTCCATATAGCTGTTGTAAGGACTAAATTTAATCCATGTTAAGTGCTTAGAACACTTCCAGACACATAGTAGGCACTGCTTAGGTTGCTACTGTTGTTGCCCTGTGAGCTCAGTTAACTCCTTATATATTTGGCACCTTAAATAAGGTGCATTAAATTTTCTCTTCTTGAAACCATTTTTAAAAGTCTTTGTTGAATTTGTTACAGTATTATTTCTGTTTTATGTTTTGGTTTTTTTGGCCAGGAGGCACATGGGATATCAGCTCCCCAACCAGGGACTGAACACACACCCTTTGCTTTGGAAGGTGAAGTTTTAACCACTGGGCCTCCAGGGAGGTCCCTTAAAGCCATTTTTTATAAGCCCAATGCACAACGGATCCTAAGGCCACTGATGATCAAAATGAGCACTTATCACTGGTACTATTTTGTATTTGAGTATGTGCTACCCTTGGATAGCTTGAATTATTATTCCCAATTTCATGTCTGTATTCTTATTTGTTTTCTGTGAAACTGTCGGTCTTTATTCATTCAGGTAATATTTACGAAGTCCCTGGGGGCTAGGAGTAGAATTATGATGAAGGTAGATAGATAGACGCCTCCATCTTTATAAAGAATAGCACCCAGCAAGGAAGGACAGTAAGGACCATGAGGAGAAGGACCATGCAAAGACAGCGGCATGGCGCAGGGAGCCTACTCCAGACCCACACATATCCGCTGGGTATATTTCATAGCTCATAGCTTCTGTCTATGGGGTCACACAGAGTCGGACACAACTGAAGTGACTTAGCAGCAGCAGCAGCAGCAGCCAGTACTAACAACCAGGTTCAATGAAGGTAAAACCTCTGTTTTTAAAAGGTTTCTCCTAACTCTGAGTGGACCAATAGAATTCATTAAAGGCATAGCCTATTCCATTACTATGGCCTGAATCATTCCAGTTGATACTTTTGATTATTTTCCTTTTACTCACCCTATAAGCACTGGAAAACTACACATTCAAGCTCTCCAAATCAGGTAACTATGGAGTTTCCTAAGCTTCCTAATAACCAATCACAGGAAAATTCCTGTAGGTCTAGAAATCAAAAGATAATTTGTTATCTTTGCTTTCAGTCTGACTTTAAAAAATGAAACACCTTTAGAAGATTATTGCCTTTTGCAATTTCTTTGTACATAAACTAAACATATCCAGGGTTTCCACGGGCTTCTATCCAGAGTATTGGTATAGAACTTGAAACACGTTATTAAAACTTTTGCAGCATTCTTAAAGTATTTTCCCAATTACAAGAATGATAAAGAAATCACGAACTCATATATACTCACTTGAGTAAACTAACTCGCCATAGTCATGGAGACAGCACCAGATAAGCATGGCAATAAAAAGACTGAGAATCATAAGAGGTGTTTACACAAAGCATCAGTTAACTATAAAGTGGTCAGCTAACTATAAACCCATAGATATGTCATGCCTACAATCTTAACCACACCATCATTCCCTAGTCCTTCTGAACGCTTTCATTTCTGTCCTCTAATTTCAAAACTAATAGCACTTCTGAATGAAAACTAAAGTAATTAATTTGAGGGGTGTTGAAAAGAGGAAGGAGGTAAAACAGCCAACATCTGAATATATGTTCATATTTAAAACTGGAATTTTAAATTTCAATCATATTGCATTCATCACCCTTTCAGTGATAAATCAATGGTCACTGATCTCAAGTTCAACAAATTGGGTTCCAAAAAAGCATGAGAACAAATGTTCTATCAGATGTCAATTTAATACAGATTATAATAGTAAACGCATTATGTTTCTGCAAGATAAATGTATTTCTTAGATAGACGGACAGGTTTCACATGTGCCTCTTCAGAAGTCATAACTCAAAAGTCTTATTTACTTGAACTCAACCTGAAGAGGAAATGCTGACCAGAACAACAAAATGTTCTTGTTTCGCTATATTATCTCACTAAAATGACAGTCCATATCCTTTCTGTTCGCTTTGAAAAGGTCATATTATAACACAAAGACAAGAAAAGGTCTCCAGAGGCTCTGAATGTCAACGCAACCTTGGCTAAAAAGATTTACGCCTCGTCAAACCACTAAACTCAGCCACTTCATTGGTGACTGTCCTGGAGAACAGACCACAGGGTTGAAAACTCAGTTCCTCCAGCAGTCTCCATCCTTCCTCTTGAAGAAAACACTCTCCCTATCTCCAAACACTCTCATTATCTTTCCTGGTGAAAGGAAATCTGTTCGATTTCCTGAATCAAACAGATTCCTGAAAAAACAAATCTGTTTGGGTTGCCAACTGTTGACCTAACAGAGCTATGATACATTCCTTCCATCCTCGAAGGCTAAGCCTGTTTGAGGCCCTTGTCACTGCCTAATAGAATGTACATCTGCACTTAGCTTAAATATTTTAATAGCGTTCCTGCCTCTTTAGGGACATAAATATAAACCAGGTGCTTACCTTGCCTTAGTCAATACTGTGATGCGTGAGCACATGCTCATTCTGTTGTGTTTGATTTTTTGTGACCCCATGGAGGGTGGCCCACCAGGCTTCTCTGTCCATGGAATTTTATAGGCAAGAGTACTGGAGTGGGTTGCCATTTCCTCCTCCAGGGATCTTCCCGACCCAGGGATCCAACCCACATCTCCTACATGAGCAAGTGGATTCTTTATCACTGAGCCATCTGGGAAGCCCGCAGTCATATTGTGGTAGAAAAAGCTGAACTAGCAGCTAGACTGCCTGCTCTGAAGGTGGTCCCACTACTTGAAAACTCTGTAACCTTGAGCAAGTATAGAATTTTATGCAACCCAGGTTTCTGATCCACACAAGGTAAAAAATTAGAACAAATTATTTCCAGGTTTTTTTTTAGTTCCAAGAATGCCCATGAGCCTAATTTTTAGTAAATCACTACCATTTTAATTCAGAGGTAGGAGGTATAATAGAAAAAAATACAGATGTAAAATCAGATAGACCTGGATCAAATTATGTTTCTAACACTGAGATTAGAATTTCTCTAATATTCAATTTCCTTATTATAACAGAGATAATGTTGCCTAACTCACCTAATCTCTAGTTATACAGATTAAATCAGACTAGGTATGTCAACTATTTGAAGTGGTTTGCTTCTATTGGTTATGCTTTCAACTCTGGACTTACTTTAGAAATCATGTATTTGAGGTTGCAATGTATCATTTGTGGTATGTACTATCCAATTATCACATTAAGATTTTTCTGATTAATATCTATTTCCATTTTCAAATAGAAAGTCTGCTTTTCAATTTTGCTTTAGCAAGAAGTTTCCAAACCAGAGTAGACTCCTTTATAATTGTACTCCTTAAATTACAGCTTTTTTTCTTGCAAGGATAATGGCTTTCTTCGTTTTTATTCTTGCTTTATAGCTGGTGCCTCCACACCTAAAAATTCAGTACTGTCATCATTTAGAGAAGAGATACGGCTGTTATGTGTGTTCAATTGAAAAACGAAGAAATGCAGAATGTCAGTCTTAAGGAGACAGGAAAATCTTCCTAGAAAAAAAACTCACCTCTCCAAATCTCTCCATGTTTTGTATTTTAGATAAGTTTCCACCAATAGACATATCATCCAAGCTAGAAAGAATTTTATTAATACTTCCTTCACTGGATGGTCTATTTTTCAATTTGGATCGGAAAATGTCTCCTTGGACCCATAGTGATGCCTGTTTCCTGTAAAAAGGAGAAAAAAATAATTTTTTAAATAAATGACTATCATCTCTTCAGAAATATGACATCTCATAGACAAAAAGATATAGCAGATAGATATTTGCAAATCAGACTAGAAAGATTATGAAGTCTTGGAATAAAGAAAATAAAGTCATTTTCTGAATGACAAAATAAAGTTCTATATTAAACACAAACACCCTTCTTTCAATATATGTCTGTACAGCCCTACATGGGTTGACTTTTAAGGTTCTTAGATGCTTAGAACAATTTCCACAGTAATAAAGACTATGAGCTAGTTTTTCTTTTAAATATTAATTTGAAATCTGTAATATATTTCTAAAATAGCAATTTGATACATCTGTGAAAATAGCTGGAGTGAAATGGACTCAAAGATACAGGTGAATGAACTTAAGTTAGACAGAGATATCACCTTAAAAAAGTACTAAACACACACCTAATTGTATGTGTATCATAAAAAGTCATGAACGGATAACTTTACAAACCCACTCGTACGATCTAAAAATAAGGATTATAGCCTCAAATTGATTATCTTTTGGGTAAAAGAAAATGTAGTTAACGTTCATCTACAAGCTTCCCTTTAACCAATAGGGCATATTTACAACTATTTTCAAGGCTATAAGAAAATAATTTAAAATGTGTAAGCCAAATGACAATTTGGGGCTACTATCTTTATTGATGGGGTCACCTTCATACACCCCCATAGTTCCATACTATATCACACTGTACAGATTAGAATTCAACTAAAAACATCATAGTTCATCATAAGGAATACCAACAAGTAATGAAATAATAACATTATCAAGGAGATGTCACCAATAAGAACATAGATTTCTTTCTTGACGCAACAGGAAGACCCAGTAATGCTTTCTCGCAAAGGTGCCACATAACACAGAAAATTCAGGTTAAAACACGAGAGGAAAGACAACCCTCCCTGAAACGTCCTGTCTCACTGGGCCTTCAGGAAAGGAATCCATCTTTCCTTCTAAACAAAGTTTACTCCCAAGTCAGAATGTTAGTGTTTATGGTTAAAAATTGTTGAGACTCTTAAAGAACAAGTTAAACCTTTAAATTCCGGCAAAATTTACATCTACAACCCCTCCAACCAAGCAAATCCATACCTAGGCATCATACTACAGAAAGATTCACTTGTGTACAAGATATAAACATGCTTGATACAATATTATTTGTAACAGTAAAATAATGGAGGCATATAGTGGACAACAGGTTTATTAAATTATAGTAAAGCTATTCTGTGAAATATAATACAGTCAAAAAAGCCTGGGATGGCCCTACATGTGGTGACAGGGAAGAGTGGCCATGAAACAAGACATAAGTGAATGAAAAATTAAGTGACAGAGTGTGGAAAGTGTGATCCTGTCTTTTGGGGGAAAAAAAGCGAAAAATGTTACAATTCACAATTCACAGTTATTTGGGAGATGATATGCCAAAATATTAATGAGTTATCCTCAAGAATGATAAACAAAGGAAACTTTGCTTTCTACTTCAGAATGTCTGTACTTTTTGACTTTTTTAAAAAAACAATGTGCTGTTTGCCTTTGTTAAAAAAGAAAAAAAGATTTGAAAATAAATAAAAATATAGATCAAAGCAGAACAAAGATAGAGTAAGTTTGAAAAGGAACCCTTAAAGTTGTTACCATAAAAGACAGCAAACAGTACATTACTACACGGTTTTAACAAGAGCACCTTTAGAAGTCAGGAGAAGAAGAAATGCCAAAATTTTAACAGCATAGGGTGCAACTGAACAGTTGAGGGGGCCATTCTTTATTTAAATATAATATTCTACCCTACTTTCAAGGCTTCCCTGATAGCTCAGTTGGTTAAGAATCCCCCTGCAATGCAGGAGACCCCGGTCTGATTCCTGGATCAGGAAGATCCACTGGAGAAGGGATGGGCTACCCACTCCAGTATTCTTGGGGTTCCCTTGTGGCTCAACTGGTAAAGAATCTGCCTGCAATGTAGGAAACCTGGGTTTGATCCCTGGGTTGGGAAGATGCCCTAAAGAACGGAAAGGCTACCCACTCCAGTATTCTAGCCTGGAGAATTCCAAGGATTGTATAGTCATGGAATTGCCAAGAGTCAGACATGACTGAGCGACTCACTTTCATTTTTTCATCCTACTTTAAAGAGTAAGCTTTATTTTTCTTTTACCTTTTGTTCACTTTTCAATATTTTTCAAATAAAGCAAAAGAGAAAAAAAATGCCTTTAGATATAAATTCTGAGACAGACTTTATGGATATAAGTATTTATTAGTATAGATATAAAATATGTTGTCCATATATAAGACTAACTTATCATTCCTAAGATAGTTTTAAAATCAAAACTAGGTTAAACTATGTTTCTAACTAGACTAAATTTTAAAATAAAAATCTGGTGAATTTTTAAATATATGAATAAAATTAAAATCCCAGAAATCTATACACACCAATTCGCTAGGGAGTATGGCAATATCTACCTTCTACCATGGGAATTTTTTTTTTTTTTGCTTCTTGGAAGTAAACTTTCAAGGATTATTTCCTGAACTTAGGATACATAAATTGATGAGGCTAGCATAACCACTGAATCATATTTAATTCTTCTACACCAGTTGTAAAAATATATATTTAACACAAACTCTTTTAACTTATTATTCCTTTGTGGAAATCTTCATAAAATCATGGAATAGCCTTCCTGATACTTTGCATTTTCAAAAATTCTTGCTTTAATTTTCACTCCTCCAAACTTTTCTCACTTACTATTAACATCCAGCATAACGTTTTATATGATGCTTGAATATTATATCCTTCCAATAGTAGTAAACAAAAGCATAATCCTTGGCACTGTACAAATACTTCAAAAAATAAATTCATAAATAGTAGAGGCCTTGGGCCTCTGGTCAAAACCCCAGTAATAAAGAACTGCTTCTTCACAGGGAGAGAAGACTTAGCCCTGTCACAGACAATAAAAAAATCAGCTGCATGAAATGCACAGAAAGGATAGAAATATACAGATAAGACAGAATTCCTGTCCCTCAAGAAATTTCCAGTTTACAATGTGAAAAGTAAACAACTGAAATCCAATAGTAAAGCCCTATGACCATGATTTGCTTAGGAGCCTAGGAAAAGGGGCCCCTGACTCAAACTGAAAGAATCAGACACAAGTTATCTGAGAATCCAGAAGTATCTAGAATGATGAGCAGGGCTTAGCCAGCAAGAATATCCCCTTACAAAGAAAACCATGTGGGCTTGAAGAAACAATGCAGCAAAGAAGACTGTATGTATGGAAAACTGGGTTGTTTGACTTGGCTGAAGGCCCCCTTCTTCACAGGAAGGAGAGGAGGTGAGAACCAGCTCACAATGGGCTCTGCACGCCATACTAAGAAATTCACATTAGTTCTCAAAACTGAAGGGAAGACCCTGAGAAGGTCTTGAGGTATAAAAAACACAGAGAGGGGAAGGAAGGCAAGAAGCTGGAAGGCCCAAGAGGATAAATTGAAAAAAATTCTAATTCTGAAATGTTTTAAAGTGAAAACTCTGCTGCTGCTGCCAACCTAAAGATGAAAATGACAAAGTGACACCTTGCAGTTGCTCAGTTTAAAAGACTCAATCTGTCCCATCAGTGGAAAGACTTGATTTGAACTTGAAAATACAGATGAAAAAGGTGTCAAAGCTGATTTGTGTGTTGCTAAGCGATGCGATACTCAAGTGCTCCTTAAGAAAAAGCAGCACTTCACGCATACCTTTTATACTGACAGTGGAAACCACGCTAGCTTTTATTGTTGTATCTATTACTCCTTAAAAGCCTCACCTCAAATAGAAGAAGTAAAACATGTATTTTTAAGTAGTTAGCATTTAAAAATCAAATCCTATGAAGCTAATGTAACAACTCAAAGTAAAGCCTCCAGTAAAGTAGTGCATTTTCTAAGAGAGCATGACATAATTGACCCTCTGCTAAAAAAGAACTTGTGCTTTGAAGTGACTATGAACAGTCTTGAGAAAAGTAGCCAGTGGTGGGGTCATTAGTTTTGGCCATGTCTTGGCCCTGGGTTATTCAGGTTTGGGCCAGCCAAGCTTGGGACATAAGAAAAAGAAGAATTAATTCAGACTTATTACAAGCCAATTCATAGTTAATTATTACATAAAACCTTCACAAGTCTTTTAGAAAAAAAATCTGCTTTCAGTTGCCTTGTTGCAGATATTTCTGGTTTTGAATTCAGAGCACAGTGGCAGCCATTGTTGTGCAACTTCTGTTTGTAGCTGACCTCTTCTCCCAAATTTCCCTGACTGCAACTTAATCCCATCTCCACACCGTAACTCTTCCTCTTTATCACTTCTTCCATCCTCAACACATATTTTCCTAGTATGACCTAGCCCTGATCAGTGTCCATCCAAAGCCACCATTTAGTCATTTCATACAGAAACTCAACCAACTCTCTTGGGCCTCCTCCAGCTGTGACTTGAGCCCCAGCCTTCCCTGTGTGCCTACTCTACTAACTGCTCTGTTAATATGGTATCAAGCAGTTCCTGGTGTAACGAACTGGGCTAATGAAATGGTCTAACTTGATATCAAAGGAAGACAGACTAGAGAGCAGTACCCAAGATTCAGAAGGTAGGAACGAGATAGGTAATCAAGAAGTTCCACTCTTACCTTGGATGAATGGAAGATTTAGTAGGAAGATGTTTAGGAAGAATTTATGAGGGAATGGGGAAAGTTCTTCAGAAATACAAAAGGAGAGGGGAAAAATGACTTAGGGAATCCCCAAAAGGATTCAATTCACTAGCTAATTCACATTTAGGGACAGAACCTCACAACTAGGAACTAGATCACTGGTAATACATCGAAATACAAACTTTGTATGTAAACATAATGTTTTATGGTTTACATTTCCCCCCCAATTTTAACCCTTTTATACAGGAAACAAAACAAAAATCATTCAATCTTATATCTTCAGTAACTGGCATTTCAAGACAAATTTCTGATGCCACCATTGCCAAAAATTACCCAAAACTCGTTTTTAACCTTATCCTGTGTGTGTGTGTGTGTGTGTGTATATATACGTGCTCAGTCTCCTAGTCATGTCTGACTCTTCAAGACCCCATGGACTGTAGCCAACCAGGCCTCTGTCCATGGAATTTTCTAGACAAGAACACTGGAGTAGATTGCCATTTCCTACTCCAAGGGATCTTCCTGACCCAAGGATCGAACCCATGTCTCTTGCATCTCCTGCACTGGCCACCTGGGAAGCCCTTATCCTTTTTACTTAGATTTGAATTAGAATTTTACTTTTGTTATCCAGTAGATTCAATGCCAGCTGAGAGCCAATAAATAGGTCAAATGATATAGCAGTAAATATTGAAAAGCAATATAATCAAGTGTTACTGCAAAAAAAATGTGACTGTCAAATAAATAGTACAAACTCAAGTCGATGCAATGTGCTTGTTATTTTAATAAACAAACCATATTATTGCCTATTATCATATTATTTCGTTCACAATATTTCAGATTTTAAGTTCCATATTTTAGGAAAGATAAGTTCTCAAATCTTCAAAAGAGATTACTAAAAAAAATTTAATCCATATCACTGGAGCTAGTCCATGTATCTTTTAAAAATACTATAAATAAATTATAATTTAAAATTCAAGCTGTAATTGCTAGACATTTTAAAGCATTTTTCCATTTTTCTGGATAGGTTTTCTTCATCTTATTTTTGGTAACTTCCTGAAATGAAAAACAATGGTTGAACTATTCATTTCTTTTGTTGCTCAATCCAGTTGTGAAACTCAGTGGCTCAATCCAGCTGTGAAACTCACCAAATGCCATAAGCACCAAACTAACTATTACATAAGCTACAAGTAAAAAAGAACCACAAACCCTTGTTATACAATGTGGCTGGTTGACCAGCCGCATCGCATTCCCTGGGAGCTTGTTAGAAAGACAGAATCTCAAGTCCCACCCCAGATATCCTGAACCAGAAACCGCATTTCCCAAGATCCCAAATGAATGTTGGATACCTTAGTGTTTGAGAAGTACTGCGGACAACTGAAGGCTTATAACTAAATTACAATGTGGAAAAATATCCAACTTTAATAGAAGTTAATGAAAACATCTATGATGTGCTCAGTCATTTCAGTCATGTCTGATTCTTTGCAACCCTATGAATTGTAGTCCACCAGGCTCCTCTGTCCATGGGATTCTCCAGGCAAGAATACTAAAGTGGGTTGCTATTCCCTCCTCCAGGGGAACTTCCTGACCCAGGGATTGAACTCGCATCTCTTATGTCTCCTGTATTGGCAGGCAGGTTCTTTACCACTAGTGCCACCAGGGAAGCCGATTATCTATGATAAAACAGAATAGGTCAAATTCTGATTTATGGATCTAAGAATAAAAAACTTCAACCACAACACTGATTCCTTAAAGATAACTTCATTCAAAGTGGAAACTCTACTGTGCAAAAATAGAACTCCCTGTAGGGTCCAGATTTAAGCTCTGCATTCTTACTGTCTCGGGAGGAAATTAAAACATAAAAACAACAATACATCATATGGGCATGCGCGTATGCTAAGTCGCTTCAGTCATGCCTGACTCTGTGCAACCCTGTGGACTGTAGCCCACCAGGCTCCTCTGTCCATGGAATTCTCCAGGTGAGAATACTGGAGTGGGCTGTCATTTCCTCCTCCACATCACATGAGTACCCACAAGTAAAAGATCTCTCTGAGCTAAAAGTCCCCATGGGAACTGCATGCCTGTTCTGCAAGGACCCCTTCTGATGAATGAAAGTTTTAATGGGTCACAACCATTAAAGAAGTCAGTAGACTACCACACAGCAAAGATTCAATCAAACATTAAATTACAAAAGCAGCCTGATCCCATCTATATATTGTCTATATTCTATAGGCTCTTTCTGAGAAGGATGAGTTTAGACTTGGCTCAGTAATAAGAGTCATGTTTGTGCAGTATTTTAAGAACTTTGAGGATATCTGGTAGAAGACATATTTTGGGTGCAGATAGTATTTTTAGCTTAAGAACATGAGTTTTTAGTAGAAGAAAAACACTTGATGGTTGTTTTGCAAGTAGCTTTACTTATTTCCCAGAAAAAGTTTAAATATAAAATTTCAGACCACAACAAAAAAGATGTCTTCATCTGCCAGTACATAAACTCACCAACCTACAAGGATGCTAATAAACATCTTTCTTACCACCGGTGACATGAGAGGAAGGTTTCTTAACAGCATAGAAATCAACACCTGGACATATTTTGGTGTTTAAGACTAGAAGAATGTGAAAAATAGCTTTCATAAAGTCACAGATTTAGAATTAACATTACCTAAAAAGCACTGATTGGAATTTTCACTTCTGAAAGAATACAACCCCTCTAACTTGTTCAGTCATTTTTGACAGGCGAAAACCCATCAGAAAACTTTTTAATCCTCTTCTTTCTTCCTTAATGAACGTGTTACTTATTCATGCTTTTGCGTCATCATTGACATCACGATCTTCATTTCTCATACCATTAGTCAGACTTCAAAGCTCTTCATCTGTCATATCATTAGTCAGTCCTCAAAGCTCGAGATTTATCTCCTTGAAAGGCTCTGGTGCCCTTCTCTAACTCTCTTGTAGCCCCTTCAAAAAGTCCCCATCTGCTGGATTTTAGCAGTCTCCTTTTAAGCCTTTCTGATTCTAACCTCCCTCCATTGAATTCATCTTATACATTCCTGCAGCCCAATCTTCCTTAAATAAATGTTAATCATGGGACTCAGCTACATCAAATATTCTGAAGTAGAAATATGATGAATAAGAGAAGAAGTCTTGAATACACAAGTGCACATTAGGATCTATGTACCTTACTGTACATATTTACTATCTACACAAAGTTACACAATGTGCACAGATGGATTAGTTTCTTGTCTGCACAAAGCTGCTATCACCAATTACCACAAGCTCAGTGGCTCAGAAGAACACATGTTTCCTTTCACACAGTTCTGGATGTCAGGAGTCTATCATCAGTTTCACTGTGCGTGTGCATGCTCAGTCATGTCCAGCTCCTTGAGACCCCATGGGCGAAAGCATCCTCTGTCCATGGGGTTCTCCAGGCAAGAATAATGGCGTGCATGCCATTTCCTCCTCCAGGGGATCTTCCGGGATCCAGGGAGCGAACCCTCATCTCTTTTGTCTCCCGCACTGGCGAGCAGGTGGGTTCTTTACCACTTGTGCCACCTGAGCTAAAGTCAAATTGTTGATAGGGTTGGTTCATTCTGGAAACCAAGAAGGGAAAATCTGTTTCCTAGTCTTTTTCAGCCATCAGTAGCTGCCCATACTCCTTGGTGTATGGTCCCTTCCTCCAGCTTCAATCTAATCTCTGTTTCCATCACCACACCACCTTCTTGTCTGACTCCTCCTGTGTCCCTGTGATTACACCCAACCTACCAGAATAATCCAGAATAATCTCTTCACCTTGAGATCCTTTACCTGATCACATTTGCAAAGTTCCCACTTATAAGATCAAATGAGGTTTATTCCAGAGATGCAAGGCTCATTCAATATTTAAAAAAAAAAAAATGTAATTTACCATATTAACAGGCTAAAGAAGAAAATCACATGATCATATCAGTCAATGCAGAGAAAGCATTTGACAAAATTCAACACTCACTCATGATAAGAACTCTCAGAAATAAAGAGGAACTTCTCAACTTGATAAACCTCCAACTAATATTTCATCACGAATGCCTAGATGCCTCCCCCTGTCGAGACTGGGAACACGGGAAGGATGTCTGCTTTCACCACAATCATTCGGCTTCTAGGTGGCGAACCAAGGGAAGAAAGAGCAGTAAAAGACACAGAGACTGGAAGGAAACAATTCTCCCCATTTGTAGATGACACACATGTCTAAAAAAGTCCCCAGGAATTCACATACGTATTCTCCTTCTCTCTCTCGCTTCAATTTCAGGATACAAAATAAACATAGATAGAAAATGAGCTGTATTTCTACATATGGGCAATTATTACATGGAATCTGAAATGAAAAAAAGGTATCACTGATAATCACTTAAAAAATTAAATATTTAGTGTAACTCTAACAAAATAGGACTTATACGATGAAAGCTAACCAATGCTGATGAAAGAAATCAACAAAGATAAAAATAAATGAAGAAATAAATACTGTGTTTATGGACTGGAAGACTCAACAACGGTAAAGATGTCAATTCTCCCAAAACTGATGTAGAGATTTAACACATTTGTACCAAAATTGCAACAAGATTTTTTATAGATAAGGACAAGATTATTCTAAAATTTATATGGAAAAGTAAAGGAACTGGCATTGCTAAGACAGTTTTGTTAAAGAAGGAACAATGGGAGGAATCTTTCTTCTGTTAAGACTTTCTACATAAGTACAGTATCATCAGAGTACAGTACTGGAGGAAGAATAGACACATATATCAATGGAACAGAATAAAGGACAGAGAAACGAATATGCTTATCTAATTTTTGGAGACCCTGATGCTGGAAAAGATTGAGGGCAGGAGGAGAAGGGGGTGACAGAGGATGAAATGGCTGGCTGGCATCACCAATTCAAAGGACATGAGTTTGCGCAAGCTCCAGGAGATGGTGAAGGACAGGGAAGCCTGGTGTGCTGCCGTCATGGGATTGCAAAGAGTTGGTCATGACTTATGACCGAACAAGAAATTGTTAACAGAGATGTAAAAGCAATTTAATGAAGAAAAAGTAACCTTTTCAACAAATGGTGCCGGAGCAACTAGAAATCCATGGGCAAAAAACAAAATGAACCTTGACCTAAGTCTCACACCTTACACAAAAATTAACTCAAAATGAGTCACAAACTTAAGGGGATCTATGACTAATCAAAGAGATCTTAGATTTGGTACTAATACCATGAGCTTAAAAAAAAGGAAAAAACTAATAAATTGGACTTCATCAAAATTTAACTTTTACTCTGTGAAAGATCCTATTTAGAAGATGAAAGGCAAGTTACAGACTGAGAGAAAATATTTGCAAACTATTTATAACATTAAAGAATTATCAAAATTCAATAATAAGAAAACAAAGAATAGGCAGATTGGAACAAATGTTCCACCAAAACATTATAAAGATGCCAAATAAGTATGTGGAAAGTTGTTTATTATTACTGACCATTACAATTTTAATGCAAACTGAAAATGATCGATTATTACACACCTATCAGAATGGCTAAAAGAAAATGCTCGCAAATATGAAAAGAAGTTCATTCATTCAAACACTGCTGGTGAAAATGCAAAATGATACAGCCAGACTGGAAAACAGTTTGACAAGTTTCTTATAAAAGTAAACAGGTACCACACAGTCCAGTAACTGTACTCTTGGGCACTTAGCCAGGAGAAATGAAAACTTATGTTTGAACAAAGCTGTACATGAAAATTTACAGCATCTTTATTCATAATAGCTGAAAACTGTAAACAGTTCAGCTGTCCTTCAACAGGTAAATGGTTAACAAACAGTAGTACATTCCTTCCTTGGAATGCTACTCAGCCACTAAAAAGAACAATTATTGATACATGCAACAACCTGGAGGAATCTCCAGAGAATCATACTGAGTGAAAACACCAAGTCCAAAAGGTTACGTGTTCTATGATTCCATATATATAACATTCTTGAGATGACAAAATATATAAAGGAAGAGCAGACAGGCAGTTGTCAGGAGTCAAGGAGGGGATGTTGGCAGGAAGAAAGGGAGAGTAGCTATAAAAAGGCAACATGAGGGATTCTTGCAGTGATGGAACTGTTAACTGTGTCTATATCTTAACTGTATCAAAGTCAACATCCTGATTTTGATATATTAGAGCTCTGCAAAATGGTAGCACTAACAGAAAATGGGTAAAAGGTACACAGGAGTTTTATGTGGATTTTTACAACTGCATGTTAATGTACAATTATCCCAAAGTAGAACTGTTAATTAAAAAAGTATCTGTGTGTGTGTGTGTGTATTGTAGTCAGACTGCATCACTCCTCTGCTCAAAATCCTCTGCTTTTTTTTAACACAGTGGTTAAGGGTGGTGATTTTTTTTTAAATATTTCTTTGTTTGTGTCAAGTCTTAGTTGAGGTGTGTGGGCTTCGTTGCTCCACTGCATGTGGGATTGTAGTTCTCCAACCAGGATCAAACCTGCGTCCCCTGCTTTGCAAGCCCAGTTCTTTACCAGGGAAGTTCCCCTCTGACGACTTTTCATCTCACCCAAAGAAAAGTCAGACTCCTACAAAGGCCTAGTAGAATGTGTATTCTGACCTCTTCCTCCTGGCCCTATAAGCCATGGTGGCCTGTGGAACAATCCAGCTCAGAGCCTCAGCAGCTGTTCCCTTGAAGGGAAACCCTCTTCTCAAGAACATCCACCATTTACTCTCTCACTTCTTCGAGGCCTTAACACATCCCACCACTACCACGTTATTTAAAACTGCCTTCTCTGCTTTCCGCTATTCTTCTGTGCTTCATTTTTCTGTATCACACTGATCATGGTCAGAGAAACTATAATCGCTCAGTCGTGTCTGACCCTTTGCGGCCCCGTGGACTATAGCCTGCCAGGCTCCTCTACACACGAATTTCACAGGCTAGAATACTAGAGTGGGTTCCCATGCCCTCCTCCAGGATGTCTTCCCCACCCAGGGATGGAACCTGGGTCTCTTGCATCTCTTGCATTGGCAGGTGGATTCTTTACCATTAGCACCACCTGGGAAGCCCATATAATTGATACATTTGTTTATTAACCACACAACAAATCAACTTCCCCCTGCCCCTACCACTGCCTTCTTCCTCCCCTCCCTCTCATTCTTTTTCTTCCATCTCCACAGGTCAGAAATTACTCTTTTACGGCAACATCCCAAGTGCAAAGAACACTGCCAAACAGTGGCTTTCAACAATTATCAACAGTTGTTGCAGGAAGGAAGTAATAAAGGAAATGAGGGAAGAAAGGAGGGACCTCTGTAAACTGGGTCGAGGATGACATGGACAGAGATGTTAAAGGCCACTGGGAGAAAACTTAAAATCAACAGAAAATCATAACAGTCATGTTCAGGATGGAAAATTATTTTAAAGTTCCACCATTAGGAACTTAGAGAAGCTTGTTAAAAGAAAGTAGAATCATAAATGAACTCTTTCCCTCACTTCTAATGATTTATACATGATAGAGGAAGTAAATTTTACCAACTAATACAAGCAAAATGAGAACGGTAAGAGAAAAACTGCTACTGCCATCAAATGTAGCTTAGGAAAAGGCCTGAGGTTGTGTACAGAATGCCTAGAGAAAGGCATGTTAAATACGCTTTCCCGGCAGGATGTTAGAAACAGTCAGGGAATGCCCTGAACGGAAGTGTCTAGCCACCTGACTCCCAGGCTCCCTGTGGCCCAGCACCTCCCCATCCCCAGTGGACCATAACACTGCCCTGCAGAGCAGCAGAGATTACCTAAGTACCTCATGCTCCCCTCCTACCCACCTAAGCAAGTGGCCCAGTAGAGAACCTTCCTCATTCCCTTGGTTACCAGACCCGATAGACTGCTGGGTAGAAAGTCATCATATGGCTCATACACTCAGGCCTCTACTGATGAACCACCCAGCTCTAAAAGCTTTTCAGTACCAAAGCCATCATGGCTCACATCCTGGTTTACCTTTGTCATACCAGATGATCAGTCCTTCCAGACCATCCAACATCAAGCAGGCCCTTATTTCCCAATGACCTTCCCATTCCCATCCCACCCCCTCAAATCTAATAATATTATTTTATACATAGATTCTTTGTAGAAAACAGAGAAGGAAGGAAATGCTTCACAACTTGTTTTACAAAGACAGCATAACCCCCATACCAAAACTTAACCAAAGTATTACAAGAAAAGAAAATCACATACCAATGTCCTTCAAATGTACAGACACAGAAATCTTAATATGCTAATAAACATTAGCATATCAGATCCAGTAATATGAACAAATACTAGCACATCACGACCATCCTGGCTCTACATTCAAAAAATAGAGGCAATTCACATTGTTGTTGTTTAGTCACTAAGTTGTGTCTGACTCTTTGTGACCCTGTGGACTATAGCCTGTCAGGCTCCTCTGTCCATGGGATTTTCCAGGCAAGGATACTGGAGTGGGTTGCCATTTCCTCCTCCAGGGGATCCTCCCGACCCAGAGATCAAACTCGAGTCTCCTGCATTGGCAGGCGGATTCTTTACCACTGAGCCACTTGGAAACCAAACTTAAAACTTGTTTATTGTGCACTCCTTACACTGGAAATGCTAGCACCCTGGGAGGAAGGGACCTCGCCTGTCGCCTTCACTGTTGCATCCTCAGCATCAGGAGCACTGCCTGGCGACAGCGCGCACCTAACATTATCTGTTGAATAAGCGAATGTCACTAACGCACTGAACTGTGTCTTCCAAACACAAACCTTCTTCCAAACCACGATTTTAAGAGACGGCCTAAAGACCCTGGTTTAGGAAAGCCTTTTGTATTCTAACTATAAGGCCATTTACTCAACTTTATAAGTAAGTAGTGCAAGCCCCTGGCAGATATACAGCACCAAGTCCCCTGCTGTAGGCACACATAAGGCAAAAGAGTGGAAATCACTGGCAGGGAATCTGACAAAAAGAAAACTCTAAAAGAGTACAATTCTTTTATTTGTATCAATATTTCACACGATATTCAACCTAGAAATTGTCTTCTTAATGGTCCTGTTCTTGAGTAATTTTCCCTTGTGTCTTCATTACACTTCCACCTTGTTCTTTTAGGCTAAGGTACAACTGCACATGTTTCAGCATTTATTTTCCTATCACTTATTCCCTCTGGGATTGGCAACTTAGGTAACTCCTCAGCCAGCTCAAATTCTTTTAACCATTTGAATGCTTGCAGCTTACTTACAGCATGCTGCTGCTGCTGCTAAGTCGCTTCAGTCGTGTCCAACTCTGGGCGACCCCATAGATGGCAGCCCACCAGGCTCCTCCATCCATGGGATTTTCTAGGCAAGAACACTGGAGTGGGTTGCCATTGCCTTCTCCAATGTGTGAAAGTGAAAAGTGAAAGTGAAGTCAGTCAGTCGTGTTGGACTAGTAGCGACCCCATGGACTGCAGCCCACCAGGCTCCTCCATCCATGGGATTTTCTAGGCAAGAGTACTGGAGTGGGTTGCCATTGCCTTCTCCTACTTACAGCATATTTCTATGCAATTCATGATCATTTGTTTCTCAGCAACATAAAACAATTTAAATGGGAAAGAAATTATCTGAAAAAGAATGCTATTGCAAATAAATATATCCTAGAAAAAGAAAAAATGCAATTTCAGTATAAGACACAAATTGATAACATTTTAGAGTTGGACCTATATTAGCTCATGCTAATTTTATCTCATTTTATTAATGGGTAAATTAACGGTAATTTCTGAAATTGTAAAGGGAAACTAGAAAGGGGTGTACCCGTACAGGTTAAACTTCTCCTCCTTGCAGGCTGGGGTTTGACAAATAGTTAAAGAATGAGTGCACAAATGAAAGGAGGAATTTATAAGTATTCTTCTAAACAATAGTCATAAAGCTAGTTAGTGGTACAGCCAGGACTAAATCCCAGTTCTCTTCCTTTCCTCCTTGGTTACTCGTAAGTTGCAGCTACATGAACAGTGTAGTCAGTTGTCAAGGGAGCAGCAATGTCGCTGAAATCACTGACTGACCTTAGTCGTGTGATTTTTTTCTCATTCTGCTCTTAGACGTGCAAACAAAAGAATGAAAAGTGCCAAGTGGGATGATATAAGAAAATTGCACTGTAGCCAGATCACACATAGAAAATGACAGAAAAGAGGTGGGCAGAGATAGCTCTGTGATTTTCTTCTCACTCTCACCTGATCTAAGAGATATAAAAGGTACAAAGTTAGAATGCATTAGCTGTCAAATCAACAATGTTCCATTAGACTAAGGCTCAGCCTTCTCTAACAGTGCAGCCATTTCACAGCCACGGGCTTGACAGGGTCCACAACTGGGCAACGAGTGGCAGAAATAATCAGGAACAAGGACGCCACGTAATAATGGAGACAATACTTACTCTTCCAGGAAGTGTTGCTGGGGTCCTATAATAGAGCCGGGCCGGCAGATTCTGATCCAAGCAATTATTTCTGCATGTGTAAACCTGTAGTGTTTCATGACATAACAGGCTATCAAGGTCCCCGTTCTTCCAAGACCAGCTGTAGGAGAGGGGAAAAGAACAAGAAATATAAAAGTCAGCAAATATATCCACAAACATACTGAAATCATACCATGCCCAGAAACTGCTATGATTTGAAATACAATGCAAGATGTTTAAACCCAGGCAATAATGTAATGCTTTTTACATGATCAGGGGCTAAATAATAATTCTAACTCAAGAAAAAACACAGATCATATGATCAAAATAAACATATGGAAATATATATATATATAAAAGAGCAAGGGTCTTGAAAATTATGGACAGTTCAACTTCCAAGGACCTTTGCGAATGACTGCCTTTGTGAATATTGTTAAGGCAATGCTGGGTCCAGACAAGCACTTGCAAAATATCAGCTGTCAGGTGTGTCTCCATGCTCCCACACCTTAGTTCCAGTCCAGGCTGAGATGAACCTTCAGTTAACAGTTTGTATGTATGTAACACTGAGTCAGTAAGTGTAACTGATTATATTATCATGGTCATTTTTTAAACCTATTTAAACAGTGAGGTTTTTTAAACTTATTTTAGAATAAGGAATTCTAGAATCAAATAGGAAACACCATAAGCATCATCTGACCTCATCAGCTGTCTAGCCCAGGACTTTTTCAATACTATTTCCATTCAGTTCAGTTCAGTTCAGTTCAGTCGCTCAGTCGTGTACTATTTCCATTGGGCTGTCCTAACTTCTATGTAACTCTTTCAGAGACCAGGATTTCATTATTTCCTCAGCCAACACGCAGTGATGGAGCAGCTACTACCTGCCAGGTGCTGTGCTAGAAGCTGGGGATAAGGTGATGAATGAAACACACATGGTCACCGCCCTCATGAGAGCATGCAGTCCACTGAGAAAGAACCAAGCCAATGGAAGTGCTCGAATTTCATTTCCTGAGGCTCTGGCATTTTTCAAAAACTTTTGTGTCAGGATATTTTCCTTATGTCAAACCCAATTTCTGTTATGAAGGAGAAATCAATACAATTAGAAATGATTGTCAAAGAAGTACTGGTTACTATCATGATCAAAACATTCTTCACAAACTGTGCTATTTTTTTCCTCTCTCCAGAGAAATAAAAGTAATAGGACTTTACATTTTAAACAATTCTTTTAAATCTACACTGGCTTCCCCCTTCCCCAAAATACTCAAAAATTTGATCAAACTATAAAGTCTTCAAATACGGTGACTGCTGTTCATATACCAGAACTGAAGCCCAAGATACTAATCAATTCACTCATATTAGCATAACAAATGACTATGGAATTCGGGACTAAAATTCCCTGGGGGTCCTGCTATCATCCCAGAGTTCTTTCCACTTTTGGCTCATCTGCTCAGTCACTCCATTCTACAAATACTAAGAATGCCGAGTATGAGACACTGTGACAGATGCTGGGGCCAGAAACATGAAGACAAGCAGGATGCCTGCTCTCTTGAGATACACAGCACTGAGCCACTAATGCTTATGTATAAGCATTTTCTAAATCTTTCCATATCTGGCTTCTTGCAGTTAAACTCAGCACTATAAACTTTTATTTAAGTAACACTTATGAGTAAGGCATTACGCTGAGTTGTTTTTCCACTACTTAATCTTTTGCTATCATATATTCTTTTTCTTATAGAATGACAAAGCGGCTCTGTCTTCATTTTCAAACATTTGATTCAGCTGGTCAAATGTTTATTGACTGACCGTCTACCAGCTACCCATGTCAGGGCTTTGCTCAGAGGTTAAAAAGATAAGCAAGTAGAGGAAATAATTTTTGACCACATTGTTTATCAAACAGTTGTAGACACAAGAATAATAACCAAGAAGCAAAAAAATTAGGTTTAAACTGAAGCTAGGCTCTCAAAGAAAGGGAGTGTGTGAGTTGTTGGTGTCTTCAAAGAATGTGTCACTGATGACAAGGACTTCAGCTGACTCGAAAGAATAGGAAGGCTGCAGACAATTTCAGCAAACGGTCCAATGAGTGAAAGCCAGATGGTCTGGAGAATGTGTCAGTGTGTGTTGAGTGGAAAATAAGGTCAGATGGGTATGGAGGGGCCAGATTAAGGGGCACCTCTGAGTCAAGTGGAGGAGCCTGTACTTAGGGGAAGCAAGTTATCAATTGTGGGCTGAAGACACCAAGGACTGCTGAGTTATTCGGGATTCTCCAGATTCAGATGCACAGCGCTCCATCTGCACACTGATTAGGTCACACCTTGTGCATATATGTGCTATTATTCCTCAAATATATGTAGATGAGGCTTTAATGAGCAAAATTGAGCTCATTTAGGAATGTATGATATTATCAACAACTATCAATAATAAACATACAGCCATTATCCTATAAATATCTGATTTTTCCTTTAACCAACAAAAAGCCCTAAAGAAAGCCACCATATATTTGGGGACAAAGAAATTGACATGATAAAAGCAGCTGGGTGAGGCAGCAGCATACCTCCGAGATGGGAAAGGTCAGAGATGGAAGCCAGAAAGAGGAGCAGGAAGGCTGGGCAGAAGGAAGGCTGGCTGCCAGGCAGAGGCAAGGAGAGACAGTGACAACAAGGAAGAGTTGCGTTAGAAAGACATTTTGATTGGGTCACACGGAGGTGAAAGGCAACTGATACTTTTAGCCTGGAAAACTGGTATAATGTCATCCGTGAAAACATGTAGTTAGGAAAGGAAATAGGAAAAAGTTGGTGGCTTCATTTATATGTTTCAGAATCTCCCCATCTCTAAAGGAGGAGTCCTTTTGTAGCTTTTCCTATCATTTTTCAAATAATAAAGACAATCTTCTCTAATCTCCTCAGCATTTGGAAATACACAATTTTTCAGCAAAAAAAAAAAAATCATGTCATCTAATGGTGTGACATACACCATTATTTAAGTTCCACTAAGAAAAAATTAAACTATGATATGCAATCATTTTAAGGTCCATCCTAGTCTCAAAAATGTGAAAATGTAAAAAGGTATGTCTCTAAATCAGTGTTTCTCAATCTTTGCGCAGCCAAGAGCCTCTCTAGGCATTTTTTTTCCCTAATTGTCCCCCATGAAATTTTACTGTCATAGACAGATCGCATATTTCTATATGTACTGTGTATAAATCTGTTCTTTGCATAAAAAAGGAAAATGTTTGCTTACCACCCCAAAACAAATTTTTCTCCCTTGAGGGTAGTGTCACTTGAGATTGAGGATACATATCAAAAATGCAATGAAATTACTTACAATCAAGCTCAAGTTTTATGGATGCCTGGCATTCCCTTTCCATTAACTCTTCCTTTTTAAAAATTATGTTTACACTATTTTATTAGATAAGGGGTGTGTGTGTGTGTATGTTCTGTTTTCATCTGAAGTACATTTTGCCCCCAAACAAACATCAACATTCTTTAGAAAAGAGCGAAGTTTAATCGTGGTCTCAGTAGGACTCTCTTCCTTCAATATAAGATTTATTGGCTTTCATGTTTGTGCCCAGAGTAAATATTTTAGGTTTCTGCAGAATTGTTAAGTCCTCAGACATCTGACAAGACTACTGTACAGGTAATCATGTTGATATAATACAGCTGAATGGCCTGAGGCAGGACGCCCAGTCGGTTTCCAGAGTTCTCCTTCAAGTCACCAATATGGGTCTCAGCCTGAGGAGAAGATGGCCTTCTCTACAAGATAACACTGTCTCCCCCTGCGTCCCTCCCATGCAGGAGGCTACCTGCTCCCTTGGTTAGGCTCTTCATCACACAAACTCACAACCAAAAAGAAAAAGGTGGCATAGAAATTTTTCAAATTTCTCTAAAACTAAAAGTTGCTTCCCCCTTTTAAAGAGTCTATAATTTAGATCTATAAAAAGAACCTACTTAGCACTCAATAGTCAGGAGCTCTTACCACAACCCAAAAGAATAGGAACAGTTCACTAAGTTTCTATAAAAACTTTAACAAATTTTTTAAAGCATTCATAATTAAAGGGCTCCCTGGCACAGGGAGAGAAGATCTTGAAAAGTCTTCTATTTATACCAAGTTAAACGCTGATTGCCTTACAGTTTCAGGCGTTTTCTGAAACCCCTGCAGATCATCAAAAATCACATAGTGGAACATCACAATGTTGCCATTGTTTAATGATTATCTGTGCTGGAAAACTTCACAAAACCATGGCCATTCGTTTTATCAGCCAGAAGGCAAGCTGCAGATACTGAATCATTATAAGATTTTGCACATTCCCAGAAAATTAGTTTCCAGTTTATCTCTATTTTTAGTACTTTACATCGAGGCATGAAATAGTCATTCTTTTCAGCAGCTACCAAAGTTCATTTGACATCGGATAAGTCTCTCTCCCTCCTTCTTAGAATTCAATTAAAATGCTCTGTGCTGTTTTAATTCCCAGGAAATTAAACTGACTTAATTAGGGCAGATGTCAAAATAATTAACAGGCCTATAGTAGCTAAGTATGCTATTAAAAGCATTACAGCTGTAATTAAATCGAAGGTGTAATACTTGTGAAAGAATCCTACATGTGTGTACAAGTGGAAGCAAATGAAGTAACTCTCAAAAAAATGTCACCACCTGTAAATGTGACCTTCGTAAACGAGAACTGACTTCAATGCTAAAGGTTTGTATTAAAATATATTTTTTAAAAACCTGCAATATAAAATATATGTATTTCTTAAAATATTCCTTACAAGGTCGACAATTACAGCTCAAGGATATAATAAAGAGAATACCTGTAAAAATAATGTTTAACACCAGAGCATCTTATTTTCCCAACGTTTGTTAGATGAGGAATAACATCAAGAGATATGCTGAGTTTTAATGAAAGCTTTGCATTTCCCCTCCCCTGAATCTGACAATCCAAGACATGACACAGCTCAGTTGGTAAATCATCTGCCTGCAATGCAGGAGACCTGGGTTCAATTCCTGGGTCGGGAAGATCCCCCGGAGAAGGAAATGGCAACCCACTCCAGTATTCTTGCCTGGAGAATCCCATGGACAGAGGAGCTTGGCAGGCTACAGTCCACAGGATCACAAGACTCAGACTTAGCAACTAACCCACCAAGACATGACAGGCAGAGAAACTACATGCTTTGGCAACCAAAAAACTAACTGATTAGGAAATAAGAACAAATTAATCCCATAAGAAATACTGCTTTTTATGACACAAAAGCAAGCTTTGAAAGACAGCATGTGAATAGCTCCTACTAAACATTAGAAAATTCTGAAAGAGATGGGAATATCAGACCACCTGACCTGCCTCCTGAGAAACCTGTATGCAGGTCAGCAAGCAACAGTTAGAACTGGATATGGAACAACAGACTAGTTCCAAATAGGAAAAGGAGTACATCAAGGTTGTATATTGCCACCCTGCTTATTTAACTTATATGCAGAGTACATCATGAGGAACGCTCGGCTGGAAGAAGCACAAGCTGGAATCAAGATTGCCGGGAGAAATATCAATAACCTCGGATATGCAGATGACACCACCCTTATGGCAGGAAGTGAAGAGGAACTAAAGAGACTTTTGATGAAAGTGAAAGAGGAGAGTGAAAAGGTTGGCTTGAAGCTCAACATTCAGAAAACGAAGATCATGGCATCTGGTCCCATCACTTCATGGGAAATAGATGGGGAAACAGTGGAAACAGTGTCAGACTTTACTTTTTTGGGCTCCAAAATCACTGCAGATGCTGATTGCAGCCATGAAATTAAAAGACGCTTACTCCTTGGAAGGAAAGTTATGACCAACCTAGACAGTACATTAAAAAGCAGACACATTACTTTGCCAACAAAGGTCCGTTTAGTCAAGGCTATGGTTTTCCCCGTGGTCATGTATGGATGTGAGAGTTGGACTATGAAGAAAGCTGATCGCCGAAGAATGGATGCTTTTGAAGTGTGGTGCTGGAGAAGACTCCTGAGAGTCCCTTGGACTGCAAGGAGATCCAACCAGTCCATTCTAAAGGAGATCAATCCTGGGTGTTCATTGGAAGGAGTGATGCTAAAGCTGAAACTGCAATACTTTGGCCACCTCATGCGAAGAGTTGACCCACTGGAAAAGATTCTGATGCTGGGAAGGATTGGGGGCGGGAGGAGAAGGGGACAACAGAGAATGAGATGGCTGGATGGCATCACCGACTCGATAGACGTGAGTTTGAGTGAACTCCGGGAGTTGGTGATGGACAGGGAGGCCTGGCGTGCTGTGATTCATGGGGTCGCAGAGAGTCGGTCACGACTGAGCGACTGAACTGAACTGAAACGTTAGAAAGTGACATATTCTCATCAGCTTTCGAGTTCCACCGACACTTGACATTCACTGGTCTCCTGGTATCCGCGAGGGGCTGGTTCTGGAATCCCTGTGTATTCGAAAATGTGCGGATGCTCAAGCCCCTTCCAGTCACACTGGCGGATGCGCACCCTGCGCATACTAAAGCTGGCCAACGGCATGAGAAATGCAGGCTTTTCCTCGGGCCTAGGCAGTCTTTAATCAAACGGGACGGAGAGGCAGAGCCAGGTGCACAGGGATCACAGGGGGAACGCCAGCGCCCGCCGCCCCGCCGTGACCTGGGCGGACGGAAAGCAGCCGTCTAGAGGCGCCTTCCTAGCAGATCCACCCCCCAGGCCCCCACCACCCGGGAGACAGGAAGTCCAGCCAGTCGGGGGCCCATCCTGCTGAGAAACGCGGAGGGGCGGGAGGGGACGAAGCCTGACCCAACCGAGGAGCCCCAGCTGAACCAGCGGCCACATGCGGCTGTCTCCATTGCCCAGCCTCTCGCGAAACGCAGCTTTCAGTTGCTGCTCACAGTTTCAGCAAAGTACCTCCACCTACTCAGCTCTTAAACACAGAAACAAGGGCCTACAAAACGATATTTTAATTTCTGTCAGAACCAAGGCCATGCTCGTCTGAATAAGTCAGTTACAGCAGCACTAGGCACAGGAAAAGAACAGTACAATCCCCAACACCTACGGACAATTTGCATAAAACGCCACAGAAACCCGGTTCTCAGACGCAACCCCGGAGAACAGCACCACCCAGCGGCAGTACGAAAATCTGCATGTGAGCACCGAGAGGCTCCGCCTTGGATGGCCAAAGCAGTTTCTCCTCGCTGAAACCAAAGACCCCAGTAAAATACCTTCCACCGTGCTGGAAAATCTACAATGCGAGCCTCCTCAAAGCCCAACAACTAGGCTTAAAGCAAAGGTTATTTCATATTTTCTGAGTAGCTGATACATGGCTGCCAAGTAAAATACAGAATATATGGTGCAATATTTGAGAAGGAAATGGCAACCCACTCCAGTGTTCTTGCCTGGAGAATCCCAGGGACGGGGGAGCCTGGTGGGCTTCCGTCTATGGGGTCACACAGAGTCGGACACGACTGACGTGACTTAGCAGCAGCAATAATTGAGACATACTAAAAAAAAAAAAAGTACTCGCTGTTTATCTAAAATTCAAACTTAACTGGGCATCTTGTATTTTTATTTGCAAATCTGGCGACTCCTGTCCCAAAGTACCCTCTCCTGCAGGCCAGAGATGCATTTACACAAGTCTTTCAGTCATTCAGAGGCAGTAACACACCTGTGGCAAGGAAGCTAGTGATGAGCCAGGTACACTACCACTCCCTAGCAATGGGCAGGGAAGACATTCGGTTTCACGATGCTAAAGACTAATGGGGGGAGGGATGCTGTGTGCTTAGTCGCTCAGTCGTATCCGTCTCTGCAACCCCATGTACTGTAGGCCGCCAGGCTCCTCTGTCCATGGAGTTTCTCCAGGCAAGAATACTGGAGTGGGTTACCATGCCCTCCTCCAGGGGATCTTCTCAATCCAGGGATTGAACCCAGGTGTCTGGCATTGCAGGCGGATTCTTTACCATCTGAGCCACCAGGGAAGCCCAAGAATACTGGAGTGGGTACCCCTTCCCTTCCCCAGGCGTTCTTCCCAACCCAGGAATCGAACTGGGGTCTTCTGTTACCAGCTGAGCTGGGGTGAGGTTCCAGTGCTCTGAAACCAAACTCATTTGTTTCCTAAGAAGCTAGCTGGTTTTATGTCGCCTGTTGTGCTGCCTTTGGTCTCACCCCCATCCAGTGCCCACCAAGGCCTCCTCGCTCGCACCTTTGCAGTGGACGGCGATCGCCCCCTCGGTGTTCTCGCAGATATTCAGGAACCTCCGCACGATGTTGTCGCTGGGAGTGCTGCCGTCGATGAAGAAGAGGTCGTAGTGCTCGAAGCCCGCGTCCGTGAAGCGCTTCGCCTCGTAGATCTTTTTGTTCAGCCTCACGACCGCCGTAACGTTGTGCTTTTTGAAATAAGGGAAGTAGGCTTCGGGGGCGTGAAGAGGATAACCTAAAGGGAAGCAGGAAGTGTAAGCAAAAGGCACGGATGTCGCCTCATGTTACCCAGGAACATGAAAACCCTTCAAGATAGAGATCAGTCTCAACAGAGCTTAGGAAGAAAGTGCGTTTCAGGAGACGGTGAGGTCGAAGCATCTTCCTAAAAGCAGCCATTTGAGTAACTGGAGAAAAACGCCATCGGAGGGAGAGGAGAAAAAAAAATCTGAGTATTGTAAGGAAACTCTTGAACAGTTCAAAACCTCAACCTCTTAAGATTCAAATCTTAGGATTCAAATCCCAGGCGCACGTGCCCTCCAAGCCAAAAATAAAGGTATTCATGAGGCCCTCAGGGTGCACAGGAGGCCTGGGAGGACTCTCTGTGTTTTTTCTTCCTCTTGATAAACACTTTTGAGCTACAGTTAAAGCCTTTTTGCCATATGTATAGTTTTAATCTACAGTGCATTCCCCCACTAAAGAGTATACTAAACACCTACTATGTACAAGTCACAAGTGCATATAAACTCTCAGAACACCCTATTAAGATAAAAATAGTAAACCCCATGTAACAGTTAACTAAAAGAGGTTGAGTAATCAGTTTAGGAGATATTTTCTTTTTTGAGGCGAACAGGGTCAGCCTCCAAATGCCTTCTATTGTGAGTGGGTCCAGCACCATGTGACTATTGCTGGGAGCTGGGTTACAGATGCATGACCTGTGCTTGCGTGCTAAGTCACTCTAATCGTGTCCTGCTCTTTGTGACTCTGTGGTCTGTAGCACACCAGGCTCCTCTGTCCATGGGATTCTCTAGGCAAGAATACTGGCGTGGGTTGCCATGCCCTCCTCCAGGGGATTTTCCCAGCCCTGGGATGGAACCATTGTCTCTTACATCTCCTTCATTGGCAGGTGGATTCCTTACAACGAGTGCCACCCGGGAAGCCCTACGCATGACCTACACTTGGCCAATCATGAAGGTGACCCCTGGGGGCTCTGACCACTGCAAGCCTTACCTAGTGGCCCCAGGGGTTAAAAGGGACTCATTTCTCAGCACACTGATCACCATGGCTGTAACCCATTCAGGGCATGCCAAGTGAGATGATCTCACTCAGGACCCGTTCACCACTCAGGACTCCAAGCGTGGTGGGCGGCAGCAGCAGCCAGCAAGTCGAACCAGCATTTTCTGCACTGTGTCCTTGGTTGTATTTCCTGCTGTCTCGAACCTCGAATATGCTGGTTGTTTCCTATTTTCTCTTAGTTGCAAGCCAACAAGAGGCTTAGGTGTACATGTAACATCTCCCAAACTACCTTTCCTACTGGTTTCCTGTCAGTTTGAAAAATGGGAGGCACTAAAACACAACCGGAAGAACTGGAGGCCAGAGGAGGAAGAGACACCTGTTTTCCTGCCAGGATGGCTTCTGCAGAAGAGAGGAGCTCCCAGCTTAGTTTGGCACTCCCAGCACCAGCCGAGCCTCACGGTCCCCACTCCTCAGGCCCCAAGTGCCAGCACCAGCCCTTCAGAGCTCCCAGGTTGCTGGTCTCACATTTTCCTTTCTGTTCCCCTAACCCTGGCCTTAAAAGGCAATAATAATTTCTTCCTTAATATGCTGGGTTTTGTTTTTTTTTTTCAGAGCTGCCCTTTTACTTTTTAACTTTCTTTCTAGCAAATTCCTTGGGCTTCCCTGGTGGCTTGGAAGGTAAAGAATCTATCTGCAAAGCTGGAGACCCGAGTTGCATCCCTAGATTGGGAAGATCCCCTGGAAATTGTTCAGTCGCTCAGTCATGTCCGACTCTGCAATCCCATGGACTGCAGTATGCCAGGCTTCCCTGTCCTTCATCACCTCCTGGAGCCTGCTCACATTCATGTCCATTGAGTCAGTAATGCCATCCAACCATCTCATCCTCTGTCGTCCTCTTCTCCTGCCTTCAATCTTTCCCAGCATCAGTGTCTTTTCTAATGAGTCAGTTGGTCCCATCAGGTAGCTAAAGTATTGGAGCTTCAGCTTCAGCATCAGTCCTTCCAATGAATATTCAGGGTTGATTTCCTTTAGGATTGACTGGTTTGATCTCCTTGACTCTCAAGAGTCTTCTCCAACACCACAGTTCAAAAGCATCAATTCTTCAGTGCTCAGCCTCCTTTATGGTCCAACTCTTACATTCATACATGACTACTGGAAAAACCATAAGTTTGACTATTCGGACCTTTGTCAGCAAAGTAATGTCTCTGTTTTTTAGTTTGCTGTCTAGGTTTGTCATAGCTTTTGTTCCAAGGAGGAAACATCTTTTAATTTCATCTCACCATCTTCAGTGATTTTGGAGTCCAAGAAAATAAAGTCTATCACTGTTCCCATTGCTTCCCCATCTATTTGCCATGACGTGATGGGACTGGATGCCATGATTTCATTTTTTGAATGTTGAGATTCCAGCCAGCTTTTTCACTCTCCTCTTTCACCTTCATTAAGAGGCTCTTTAGTTCCTCTTCACTTTTTGCCATAAGGGTGGTGCCATCTGCATATCTGAGGTTATTGATATTTCTCCCTGCAATCTTGATTTCAGCTTGTGCTTCATCCAGCCCAGAATTTCACATGATGTACTCTGCATGTAAGTTAAATAAGCAAGGTGACAATATATAGCCTTGATGTACTTCTTTCCCAATTTGGAACCAGTTCATTGTTCCATGTTCAGTTCCAACTGTTGCTTTTTGACCTGCATACAGATTTCTCAGGAGGCAGGTAAGGTGGTCTTCTTTAGGAATTTTCCACAATTTTTTGTGATCCACACAGTCAAAAGCTTTAGTATAGTCAATGAAGCAGAAATAGATGTTTTTCTGGAATTCTCTTGCTTTTTCTATGATCCAATGGATGTTGGCAATTTGATCTCTGGTTCCTCTGACTTTTCTAAATCCAGCTTGAACATCTGAAAGTTCTTGGTTCACATACTGTTGAAGCCTAGGCTTGGAGAATTTTGAGCATTACTTTGCTAGCCTGTGAAATGAGTGCAATTGTATGGTAGTTGCCCCTGGAAGAGGAAATGGCAGCCCAATCCAGTATATTTGCCTGGAGAATTCCTTGGACAGAGGAGCCTGGAGGGCTACAGTCCATGTGATTGCAAAGAGTTGGACACAACTGAGCAACTAACACTTTCACTTTCTAGCAAATTCCTTCTTTTGCATCCCTTCCTTCTATTTGAAATAAAGTGGTTTCCAGTCCTGCCTGGATCCTGCCGAGACATGGTCTTCCTTAGATCCTGCTCATTTCCTAAACCTCATTTTCCAGCCTTCCCTTGGAGGCTGTGAGCTCCCCAGCATAATTCCAATATCCCTTTTTGGTTTAATTTACCAGAGTTCTGCTGCCTGAAATCAAGAGCCCTAACTGGTACACTTGGCCAAGTTCGCACAAGGGATAGAGGCAGAACTGGCAGACGGGCCTAACACAGACCAAATACGTGATTTTCACAAACTATGCTACTTTGGAGCAAACAAGTAATACAGAGTTTATTTAAAATCTTCTGTGTAGAAACAGTGACTTATACACATTTAGAGAAAACAGATGCTTTTCAACTTAGGGAAAAAAAAAAACCAGATCTGTTTCCCTAGTTGGTCTGTGTGCTCAAATCATTTCCCAGCCTAAAGGGGGAAATAACAAGAGCTCTTCTATTGTGTGAGGAATGGGAAGGAGAGGGTTCATGAATTCATGGCATGGGAACCTTCCCATGGTATGATGGGCTGACAAGGGCTCCTGACCCTGGCTTCCGAGCACGCTTGGCACCTCCATGATAGCTCCTGTCATGAAGTGTGCTAATGGTTCATTTGGTACTGTCTGTCCCCTCCTCCACCAAAGCTGTGAGATCTTCTCTTTTCATATGTGAATTTCCATCATAAGTAAACAGCATTACAGGTAATATACCTAAATCTACTATCAAGAGAAACTGTGTATATCTTTTGAGAGAACAACACTGAACAGGTATCCAGATTTGGCAATAAGGCATTGAAAAAAAATCACAATAGTGGTAATAGTCATACCTAACATATACTGAGCACTTCTATATGCCAGTCCCTAAGCTAAGTGTTTCATGTATATCATCTCAATAAACCTTACAATTACTCAGTTACCAGTGCCTGGAAAAGTGAACTGACTCATGTACACACTGCTGGAAAGAGACAGAGGCAGTGTTTGAACCCTAACAATCAGATTCCCAAATGAAAGCTTTCAGTTTACCTTTGATAACAGAAATAAATGGGCTTCCCTGACAGCTCAGCAGTAAAGAACCTGCCTGCCACGGCAAGAGGTTTGGGTTCGATCCCTGGGTCGGGAAGGTCCCCTCGAGAAGGAAATGGCAACCTACTCCAGTATTCTTCCCTGGGAAACCCCTTGGACAGAAGAGTCTGGTGGGCTATGGCCCATGGGGTCACAAAAGAGTCGGACACAACTTAGCGACAGAACAGCACTCAGATTCCAGGGCCTGTGCTGGGGCTGATTTCAGGCAAAACCCAACTCCATTCTATGTTAGAAAAAAGGGATATTATATGAACATTAAGGGCTCCACTTCCTAGAGTTGGTGAGCATATATCTTAAAAATCCTCAAAAAGTGTTTCAAACAAGTTATAACCAACAATGACAATATCCTCTGACTTCTAAATAACTGTTTGTGGGTGTTTTTACTGTGTTCAGATGCTTCTGATAGGGGACTGGTTTTAGCAATGTGGAATGTGAGCTGATGGACCATTCAAACAAACCTTCTTCCGTCTGGCCGCTAGATGGAGCCCTGGCACCATAAAGCTCAAGCACAGCCCTGGCACTGACCAGAAAGATTATCAGAAAGAGGGATTGTAAAAATGCATCTCTTCCCAGCCTCTCATTTAAAGTTAGGAAACTTCAGAACAGTGAAGTCAAATGACCAATCCACCCATTCTTTGTTAAAAGTTAAAACAGCAATATAGGCAGGCAAACTGTAAAGCAGTAAAATATGTTTATTAGGTTCTAATGATAAAAATATAATCAGAGTATCTGCTCTCTAATAACACCTGTTAATGTGCCCAGCACTATGCAAGACACTTCCTAAAACATCTCTGCTGTGTGTGCTCAGTTGCTGAGTCATGCCCGACTCTTTGTGACACCATGGACTGTAGCTCACCAGGCTCCTCTGTCCACGGGATTTCCCAGGCAAGAAAATTGGAGTAGGTTGCCATTTCAGGGGAAATTAAATTTCAGAGGGGATCTTCCCCTCTCAGGGCTCCAACCCACATCTCTCGTGTCTCCTGCATTGGCAGGCAGATTTTTTTTTTACCACTGTGCTATAATATCTGTAATCCTCACCAAATGCCTGCAGTGTGTATCCTACTTTCCCCCTTTTGACACTGAGAGAAGTTGAGGAATTGGTATTAAGTAAACACAGTCAGTTAACCAATGCAATGGACATGAACTTGGGCAAACTTCACGAGATGGTGAAGGACAGAGAGGCCTGGCGTGCTGCTGGGGTCGCAGAGTTGGATATGACTGAGCGACAGAACAACAACAATACAGCCAGTTAGGGACAGAGCCGGGCTTCAACCAGCTCAGGCTATACACCTTGAGCTTCTCTCCTTAAATGATCAAGGTGACACTTCAAATTGGGGTTCTCTGTTCCAAGCTGTCTTTCTCTGTGCTTTTTACTTCCTTTTTAAGGTGGAAATGGAAGGACATTGCTACCTGAGAATTTGGGGGATTTTTTGAAAAAATTTGAAATTGAATTTGTTCTACTGCTATATTAGTCAAGTTTATTAACCAGAAAGGGGGTAGGGTTTCTCCCTTCCAACCCGTCAAAAAAAAATGTGAACAAAGATGGCTGAAAGGAATTCCTAGTTAGTCTCTGCTGACACCACACACACTTAAGATTGTTATAATGCTTTCTGCCAGATCCCAAGATTTTAGGGCTTCCTTCTACTATATCCCAGCAACAGTTATTTGAGTGTTAATTTCTTAAAAGTATACCTTTTCTACTAAAAAACCCCCTAACACGACTTTCAGCCTCCCCAGGAAACACAGGGTGTCTCGACTCAAAAAAGAAAAAAGAATGTGCCAGGATTTCACTGTAACTGGATCAAGTTTACTAATTACATCAAAAAATTTTTTCTTAAGTTCAAAAAGGACTCTTTACCTTTGCAAAAAATATAATGACACTTTCAGTGAATATCAGATTTTATTTTTTTTAATATCAGATTTTAAATGGGGATTCTGGTGAAGTATCAATATTCTACTAATTACAGCCTTAAATGAAATTGCTCCAGACATAAAAACTGACAAGTATTATATAAGCAGCACTTTCACATCTTTTTTTTCCCCCTCAGTGTGAGAGGGCACAATATATGTATTCAGAAAAGAAAAGATGTATATAGAGTGATGACTTGACAGTGGTTATTTTTAGATAATATAATTACATGTGACTTTTTATCTAGATTGCTTAAAGTTTCTGTAGTGAACATGTTTTTCCTCTGAAGTAAAATATTAAAGAACACAGAATTTGGAATCAAAGAGACCTGTTTGAATCCACACAATGCTACTTCCCAGCTCTGTCAACCTGGGCAAGTTAGGTTACCAAGCCTCCACCTTCTCATCCACAAAATAGCTACCTCCTGCTCAGGGAGTGGTTCTGATTATTAAATAGATGAAGTGTGCACAAAAGGCTTAGCATCACTCCTGGCACATAAGCAAATGGTAGCTAACTATTTCTCCATATTGTAAAATAGGACTGGAAATAATTTTAAGATTTTTGACAATTAAGAACTGACGCATAAAGTATTTATGTCCTTTTACCTTGTGATTCTTCTGAGAATTAAGAAACTGGGGCTGCAAAAAAGATATATGGACAAGTATGCCAACCACTACAGTTTTTAGAAAGTGAAAAACTGTGAATAACCCAGATCTCATTCAAAATTAAGTGATTAGCAAAACTATGGTATAGTCATTGAATGCATTCATGGAAAATTATAATGAAGATCGACATTTATCATGAAGATTTATCATTATCTATATTTATAATGAAGATCTCCATGCCATAGAAAGGAGTCTGTGATACGTTCCGTGAAAAAAAGTTGTTAAAAGACATCAGTCATGTTATAACGCCATGCTGATAAAAAAATAATTTTTTTTTAAGTCTGTGGGTGTACTCTTTAGGGAAAAAAAATGTGTGCAAATAGAAAAAAAAAAAACAGAGAAACAGAAAATTAAAATCCTCAATAATCCCACCACCAACTAATAAACCCAGAAAACATAGTTACAATTATAGATCACTTTTTATACTGCTAATACTAGTTCATCTGCATTTTCTTCTTTTTTAAAAATGAGAATCAGGCATTGCCTCTATAAAAATATTTTAAATGTTTTTTTTTTTAATTATACTCCTCAGCTTCTCTCCTAAATGGTAAAATTCTTTCAGCTTCATGCAAAAACAAAGCCACTACAGAAACCATATGCCTACTAAAGTTTTCTGGGTCTGAGTTGGGTCATTTTGCACAAAAGGGAGATTTAATCAATCCTGTCTTGAAGACAAACTCTGGAAAAGCAGTTCCCTCAGGCACTTAACAAGTTATTCCTAATAATCCAACAGAACAGAGGTTAATCAGTCAATGTCTGGAGTGAAAAAGACTCATGAGCAAATTTGTGAATAAAAAGATCTAACTCTGGCTTCAGTACAGCAACCTCCTGTTTGTCAGGAGGATTACCCACCCCCAGAGGAAAACCATAATTCAAGCGAAGTTCCCTGGGAGACAGATGATAGGTATGAAATGATAAGCACATGTGTGGAAACGCAAACAAAAGATCAAATCCAAATGCATGAATACCCATATACAATGAAACTATATTTTGTAATAAACAGTTATGATGATGATGATAATTTAAAGAAGAATAAATCTAGAATAGGGGTCTTAAATTATGTTTCTTTGGAGGACTAGAGTTCCAACTGTAGACCAGATGGGGGCAGGAAAAAGATGAGTTATTATGTTCATGGGTGATATTTTTTAATTTTATGTATTTCTCCCATAAATTATTCTTTAACCTTTGGTGCCTATCATTATTTGTGTCTAGGGAATGTGAGGTTAAAAAAAAAAAAAAGGTAAAAAAAATATATGCTAATGAGGAAACTCACATAGCCAACCCTATTTCATTCAAAAGGCTTATTTTTTATTAAATTTATTTATTTTTAATTGAAGAGTAATTGCTTTACAGTACTGTGTTGGTTTCTGCCAAACATCAATATGAATTAGCCATAGGTATACCTATGTCCCTTCCCTCAAGAGGCTTATTTTTAGTCTTTTTTTCTTTTTCCTGAATATGTATGCCTCTGGCTATACAAAGACTGCAAATAAGTAGTTTAACTTTTGTCAGCTGGAAGATTGTTCCTAGTTGTAACGATGGAACTGAACAGATCAGTGTGGTAACAAGGTTTAGAAGCTATACTCTGGGCTGAAGAACGACCAGTTCTGCATATTACTCTGTGAACTTGGGCAAATTCCCTGCTCATGAGCCTCGGTTTCCTCCTCTGTGAAATGGAGACAGTGCCTACACCACATCGAATTGTGTATGCACTAAATGGGATGATGCTGTGATTAGCTGGCAATCAGCACACAGTAAGCACTTAATAAATGACCCCTATCATCACCATCATCACATTATTCATCGTGTTGTTCCCAAAAGAATACTGCGATGTGCAGCACGCCTCCACCACCAAATAAATCTGAGATCAGCTGACAGAATTCATCACCCTGCTTATTGTGATCAGCTGGTTTCTCAGATTCTTCTTTAATAATTGGGTCAAGATAAAGTGAACACCCTATTAACAGCAACCTACAAATTTGCTAGTTTTAAAACAGTGATAACAGTTACGCTTACTAAACTCTAAATTTAACATACTAATTACTACTGTTCAATTTTTCAATTAATAAATATTCTTTGGAGAATATTACCAAAAGAAAGGATTGTCAGGAAATCAAGAAATGAAAGATGAACTAAAACAAATTTTTGGAGGGTAAAATGAAGAAAAACCTACCATTTTCAATTTTGCTTTTGGGATGCGGTCCACTAAATGCTAAAAATTTTCCTGGAACAATCCAGTTGAAGTCACCATTTTCAACTCGCTGGGAGAATTTTGTGAGAAAAGAGAAGAAAAATATTTTATAATCCTTATACAATTCAGAAAACCCTTACAAATAAAACTGCTTTTCACTCTATTAGTACTAGACTAACTGGACATATATGAAGACAAAATAATACAGCTTAAAAACACATCTGATTCTCAAAATGTTTATGCATTCAATCCGCTTCAGAAAATTTTTACCTAGAAAAGTTTAGAAAACTTTATTTAAAGTGGAGATACTTTGCTGAAAATAATTTTGTCTCTTGGCTACTCTGCAATGAAAATGAAATGAAAACAAACATTGCTTGTCCTGGCAAGAAATAAAGGCAAACAATAGAAGACATAAAATACAAGCAATTTCCATGAATATGGTAAACATCCTTTAAACAATGAAAAAAAAAATCTAAAAATATCTGGGTCATGAAGAACACACCTCCATTTTTTGTTTGTTTTTGTAGGTTTCTATATTTTGTCAGTGCTGATCTTTATACTGGGAAACAGAAGTCAGGAATGAGAGACAGAGGCTCATCAAACCCTCATGGTATACCACAAACTGGAGACAGCCAGGGTCTACTGCAGGGGCTACAAGCCCAGCAGTTACAAGGGTCAGGCAAGAGACATCAGCTCAGTTCAGTCGCTCAATCGTGTCCGACTCTTTGCAACCCCATGGACTACAGCACGCCAGGCTTCCCTGTCCATCATCAATGCCCAGAGCTTGCTCAAACTCACGTCTATCGAGTCGGTGATGCCATCCAACCATCTCATCCTCTGTCATCCCCTTCTCCTCCTGCCTTCAATCTTTCCCAGCATCAGGGTCTTTTCCAGTGAGTCAGTTCTTCCCATCAAGTGGCCAAAGTACTGGAGCTTCAGCTTCAGTATCAGTCCTTCCAATGAATATTCAGGACTGATTTCCTTTAGGATTGACAACTTTGACCTCTTTGCAGTCCAAAGGATTCTCAAGAGTCTTCTCCAACACCACAGTTCAAAAGTATCAATTCTTCGGCACTCAGAGTTCTTTATGATCCAACCAACTCTCACATCCATACATAACTACTGGAAAAACCATAGCTTTGACTAGATGGACCTTTGTCAGCAAAGTAATGTCTCTGCTTTTTAATATGCTGTCTAGGATTATCATAGCTTTTCCTCCAAGGAGCAAGCATCTTTTAATTTCATGGCCACAGTCACCATCTGCAGTGATTTTGGAGCCCAAGACAGTGGCCTGCTGCAGGGTCAGGGACACTAAATACAACTACATGTGCACAAGTCCTTTCGAAGGAGGTCGCCATCACCTTCATTAACCCTACCATAGTTTGGTCTCAGGCCAAAAAACAGAAAGGGAACACAGCCCAGCCCATCAACAGAAAATAGGATTAAAGATTTACTGAGCAAGGCCCCACTCATCAGAGTAAGACCCAGTTTCCCCCACAGTCAGTCTCTCCCATCAGGAAGCTTCCATAAGCCTCTTATCCTTATCCATAGAGAGAAGACAGAATGAAACCACAATCACAGAAAACTAACCAAACTGATCACATGGACCACAGCCTTGTCTAACAATGAAACTATGAGCCATGCCGTGTAGGGCCACCCAAGGCGGACAGACCATGGTGGAGAGTTCTGACAAAACGTGGTCCACTGGAGAAGAGAATGGCAAACCACTTCAGTGAATACTGAAGTGCCTTGAGGACCCCATGAACAGTATGAAAAGGCAAGAAACATAAATAGAGGCAAATGCTCCTCAGTCCTAGCCAACTGGCCACAGGAAAGTTGATTGAATAGGACCGATCTTCCAACTGGATGTTCATGTAAAATCTCTCTCTATTTGAAATATTTTAAATTAAGTTTTTTAATACTAGTAAACCAGATAAAACACATGAGTGGACTGACTTTAATCAACAGCTCTGTCTCTGCTCTACACACTCTAGGACCCTCAGGAAACACCTGAAAACCAGGCAAGGGGTTGAGCATCCTCCCACTACTCCTTTATCTCCGTCACTTTCTTCCCCTCCTGGTGTGCCTCTGAACCCCTGGAACACTGGGGCAGGACTGAGGGTACCCAAACTTTGCATGCTCCCGGGACACAGTTGTGCAGTGCATCACAAAAGGTATGTATCTCTTCTCCCCACAAGCATTGTTTAGCCCACCCTCAACCCCTACTCCCACCCCACCACCAGGTGCAGCTTCCAGTCTCCAAGTCTCCACCCTCTATAGCACTGCATAGGTACCTCCCCAGGCAGGGAAGGAAGGCAGTTCTCTCTGCTGGGCCAAGGTAATCCACATAAAATGCTCTGTCCTCCACCACTCGGCACAGACCTCAATGTGGGGATCTGTGTCAAATACAGTCTGCACTCTGCTGTAAGAGCTCATGTGTGCATGTACATGCTCAGTTGCCCAGTTGTGTCTGACTCTTTAGGATCCCAAGAACTGCAGCCTGCCAGGCTCTTCTGTCCATGGAATCTTCCAGGCAAGAATACTGGAGTGGGTTGCCATTTCCTCCTCCAGGGGATCTTCCCCGGGACCAAACCCACCTCTGCATGTCTCCTGCATTGGCAGGCGGATTCTTTACCACTCAGCCATTTAAAGTAATGCCACCAAGGAAATCTGGAGCCTCTACTTTAATCACTTATACTGCCGATTGGATTTGACTTTCACAAAAACCATAACTTAGCTGTGCAATTTTCATGTTTAAAATGCAGATGGTTCTTTCCAGATATAAAAAGTTATAAATGAAACTTTACATGACACCGTGTAAATGTCTGAATTGCATTAATCTAATCATGATAAACATAAAATCTCTATAATGTCCTAAATAAAATCTTAAAGATGCTATGAGTGTTCGTGCCAAATTAAATGCCAAGCATTGCTATCTATTTAGAACAATTTTAATAAAGAATATAATATATAGCTGTTTATGATAATTAAACATTTTCTTATTTAAATAAAGCAGTCAAATTAATGGCCCAATACCCTCTCAAGTAATTTTTAAACTTAAAACATTTTAAAAATTCAAAAATAAAGGTGTGCTGTAATCACCAAAAGGCTAAAACCAACTATTTATGAACAGTAGAAGAAAACAGGTTCCTATGTTTACTATTCCTGTATCCTTGAACAGGAAGTGGGCCTACATAAATACATTGTGCTATGTCTGTTTATTCGGATTATAGACATCTGTTTGGTTAAATAGTAACCTTCTGTAATCAATTATATGGAGAGAGGCAATAGACTCGCTCACAAAACCAAAAGAATATGTTGCCAAGTCTGCCTACCCAAAAACGTTAGATAAACTTTAAATAATAGTGGGTTACGTTTAGTAGCTTGGATAAGGTTAATGGTGTAAACAATAAGATTTAGGTCTTAGATCCAAATATAACAAAAAAAAATTAATAATAAAATTACAGCTTTTAACTGAATAATACATAAACTTACTGGTAAGTTTCCAAAATTAATATCCATGCCTTCCTTCACAGTAGATTATACAAATGTCAATATTTATCAATTATAAAATACTTATGATGACACAAGCTGGTTTTTCTAATTAAATGTGTGTGCCTGTGCATATGAGTGTGCACATGTGCACACACGTACACACACGCACTTCCAAGAAACCTAGATCAGACAGGAACTTAAGGTACTTTCCAACGTTACCACGTTTTACAAACTAACATCTAGGCAAAGGTGAAGTGAGAGAATGATTTTACCTTTTCCAATCTAAGCCTACAACCTATGTAGAGAAACCGCAGATGTTCTTCACTGCAAGAAAACCCCAAAATGGAAATCTGAGTTCTTGAAACTGATACATTTATGTATTAACATTCATGTAACTCTGGGATACTTGAGCTTACAAAAGACTCACCACATTTCTTTGGAATAGTTAACTCTCCTGGTGCATTTAGTTTGCAAAAAAAATAATTTGCAAAGAAAAAGCAATCAATGTTTCTTGCAAAGTAAAAGAAAAACAGCAAAAACTGAAAAATTTCTTGAATAAGAATTAAATGAAATCTAACTTGATTTGAACACATGAATTTTTACAACTTCTAAGAAGGTGGCAGTCTCTGAAAAGAATACTGAAAAACATTTGGCCATTTTACCACTATAAAAAACAGACAGTAAGAGAGAAAAGATAGACCTTGGGTTGACAATTACTGGACTGGTTCCCTTTATCAACATATGTGTTTTCTAATACAATACAGATAAACAGTTTTTAAGCATGATTCAAAATTCATTAAAATATTTGCTAAGCCTTTATTATATATCAAAGACTATAATTTGGTATCATACGTAAAATAAAAAATATTCCCTCTGTTCTCTTAAGGAGTATAAAAACAAGTAACAAATAACATTAATAAGAATAACAGCAAACACATATACACCACAGGCTCTGCGCTAGGCACTACAGTATTACATGCAACTTGTTTCCTTAGGGCAACCTTTAAGGTTGGTGTTATTACCATCTCCACTCTACCCATTGCTATAGACTGAATGTTTGTGCCTTCCCAAAATTCACATGTTGAAACCAAATCCCCAGTGGAATGGTATTAGGAAGTGGGCCCTTTGGGAGATTAGGTTATGACGATGGAATCCTTACGAATGGATTAGTGACCTTATAAGAGACCCCCAGAGAGCTCCCTCTGTGAGGACACAGGGAGGACATAGAAGAATCTGGCCATCCATGAACCAGGAGGAGGGCCATTTCCAGGCAAAAGTTCTGCCAGTGTCTTGATCTTGGATTTCCCAGCCTCCAGAACTGTGAGAATAAGTGACTGTTGTTTAAGCCACACAGTCTACAACTCTTTGTTACAGCAGGTTGAACTAAGACATTCATTAAAGAAAAAGTTGCATTAAACTGTGGTAAGTGTTATCATACACGTAAATAAGAGGTTTCATGATGGCACAAAGATTATTTTTAAAATAAAGACAGAACTACAAGGTCTTTTTTATTCATTAAAACACCTTCTTTATATTTCCTTACTTTCTGAAACAATGAAATAGTGTTGACATTATAGTCATATTGCTGCTGCTTCTACTGCTAAATCGCTTCAGTTGTGTCCGACTCTGTGCAACCCCGTGGACAGCAGCCCACCAGGCTCCTCCATCCATGGGATTTTCCAGGCAAGAGGGCTGGAGTGGGTTGCCATTGCCTTCTCCGATAGTTGTATTACATAAATACAAATATGCTGTCATGACTGGCACTTTGTGAGCTTAACGCAAAGTAAGTATTTGAGGTATTTGGTTTAAATTAAGTCGCCTCGCTATTTAGCTTTAAATAATAATTATAACTCTAGATCATTACTTTAGATCCTCTTGACCTGCCTCTTGAGAAACCTGTATGCAGGTCAGGAAGCAACAGTTAGAACTGGACATGGAACAACAGACTGGTTCCAAATAGGAAAAGGAGTACGTCAAGGCTGTATATTGTCACCTGCTTATTTAACTTATATGCAGAGTACATCATGAGAAACACTGGGCTGGAGGAAGCACAAGCTGGAATCAAGATTGCCGGGAGAAATATCAATAACCTCAGATATGCAGATGACACCACCCTGATGGCAGAAAGTGAAGAAGAACTAAAAAGCCTCTTGATGAAGGTGAAAGAGGAGAGTGAAAAAGTTGGCTTAAAGCTCAACATTCAGAAAACTAAGATCATGGCATCCGGTCCCATTATTTCATGGCAAATAGATGGGGAAACAGTGGAAACAGTGGCTGACTTTATTTTTCTGGGGTCCAAAATCATTGCTGATGGTGACTGCAGTCATGAAATTAAAAGACGCTTACTCCTTGGAAAGAAAGTTATGACTAACCTAGACAGCATATTAAAAAACAGAGACATTACTTTGCCAACAAAGGTCCATCTAGTCAAGGCTATGGTTTTTCCAGTGGTCATGTATGGATGTGAGAGTTGGACTGTGAATAAAGCTGAGCGCCGAAGAATTGATGCTTTTGAACTGTGGTGGAGAAGACTCTTGAGAGTCCCTTGGACTGCAAGGAGATCAGTCCTGGGTGTTCACTGAAAGGACTGATGTTGAAGCTGAAAATCTAATACTTGGCCACCTGATGCGAAGAGCTGACTCATTTGAAAAGACCCTGATGCTGGGAAAGATTGAGGGCAGGAGGAGAAGGAGATGACAGAGGATGAGATGGTGGGTTTGGGTGGATTCCAGGAGTTTGTGATGGACAGGGAGGCCTGGCATGCTGCGGTTCATGGGGTTGCAAAGAGTCGGACACGACTAAGCGAATGAACTGAACTGAACTTTGAGACGAACAGTGTCGTAGAGGGAAAGAGGAGCCCCATGTGGATGACTGCATCACCTCTAAACACAGAAAACATTTAGGGGCCTTCTCCCACAGCCCCATCCAGTGAATGCCCCTTCAGGGAACAAGAATCTCGTGCATGTGTGTAGGTGCCTTTCCAGTGCTCAAGACATCAAGATTTGAGGCCATCAGCATATACGTGGTTGTTGAATTTGGAGACAGTCCCCTCACTCATGGAGAATGTTTTGAACCAGAAGTCAAATGGCCTAGAGACCAGTAGCATTTCTGGTGGCCAAAGGAAGAGAAAGAACCTGCAATGAAGCCCGAGACATGTCCAGAGATGGAAGGAAGAGAAAAGAAATGTCATTTCAAGAAATTGCCTATCGTAATCAATAAATTTTCTCCCTGGAGTGTCACTACAAAATCTTAATTAATATGTCTTGTTCATTTGCATTGAAAAGTAGATACTTTTAACAGACAAAATATCTTGAAATGTGTTATACTCCTGCCTTTAGAACTTATTCACTATAATTCATCATAAACATTTAATGACAGCCCACTATGAGTATTCCGTGCTACCAGGCTACTTATTGATACAAAAATGAGTGAGACACGGTTCTTGACTTCAAGTACCCAGAGTGCAGGGATGTCACAGGTGTGTAAACACAGCATCACACAAGGCTGTGTGAGAAGAGCTCCCATCGAGTTAAGAACAACTTTGTTGTTTTTGTTGTTGTTTTTCAGTTGATAAGTCGTGTCCAACTCTGGGATTCCATGTACTACAGCATGTCAGGCCCTTCTGTCCTCCACTATCTCCCGGCGTTTGCTCAAAATCATGTCCGTTGAGTCAGTGATGTTATCTAACCATCTCATCCTCTGCCACCCGCTTTCTCCTCCTGCCTTCTATCTTTCCCAGCATCAGGGTCTTTTCCAATGAGTCGGCTCTTTGCATCAGGTGGCCAAAGTATTGGTGCGCATGAGCATCAGTCCTTGAATGAATATTCAGGGTTACTTTCCTTCAGGATTGACTGGTTTGATCTCCTAGCAGTCCAAGGCTTAAGACATGCAAATACATAAATACTGCACGCAAGGGAGAAAAGGTCACAAGGAGGAGAAAGAAGAAACAAGAACATGTGTGAAGGCACAAAAGTATGAAGAAACACTGCCATCCAGGGAGCTGTGCAGATTGGGTGTGAGGAGGAAGGCAAAAGGACAAACATGGGGAAGATGGCAAAGCCCATGTCCAGAAGGGCTTTCTGGGCTGCACTCAGGTATGCATTTCCTCCACACTTTACCTGAGGGTAGAGCCCATGGAGGACTTAAAGCAGGGGAGTGATATAAGCAGACTTAATTTCTAAAACATGGTCTCTGAGAGTGATGTGGAGACTTGACGGAAGACACCCAAGGACCAAGAAAATCCCAGCCAGTCCCAAGCATTCAGAATCGACTGACACTTTCTCACAAACAGTTCCCAGATGGGCTCCGTTGCAGTGCGGCCAAGAAAATGTGAAATCACCTTCTAGAAGAGGCGATGATAGCAATAATGATGACTTATGAATTGCTGAATTGCTAGAGTCTCAGAAGCAAAACTTTCCACATTCAGCCTGTCATAGATCAGCGAGAAATGCTGCACAGACAATCTGACAAACATAAAGATGGAAGCGTGTGGGAAAGGTCAAACATGATAACACCTGCAGAATGAGGCCCAAGAATATATGGAATGTATGACAGCAGCTGATAAGAACAAAGTCTCTAAACCCACCCACGGAGACACGAAATCACAGGGCACCTTCTGAAAAAAATATTGGCCTGGCAAATATACTGAGCAAACAGGAAGTACTTAATAAATGTCTGTTCAATAAATTAACTGAAAAGCTACCAAATTGAGGCCATAAAGAGTGTGATGCAGCTTCTTGTTTCTCATGTAACAAACATTGACCTGCATACCTTATTTCTGTAGAACAAAGCCTCCCCATTGGTTTAACAGAATGGAGTTGCCTGGGCTGGGGCTGGGGCAGCCTGGGTTCCCAGGCCAGTCGCCAAAAGCTGCAAACTATGATCACACAGTGCTGATCAAATACGGTCACATTTTCCACATGTGCCATAACGAGAGAAAACAAAAGGAAGCCCTGTACTGTGACTCCACTCAAATCAGCAGGAACCAGTCTGTCTGTCATCAGGCCTGCCGAAGCCAAACCCAGCTCCAGCCACTTCCATCAAGTAACCCGCGGTAAAGAGATGGCCCAGGTTTGCCAGCACGTAAAAGCACCACATCAAGTTATTAATTACTTGATATTCTGGGAAATACCCTCATAATGATAAAATAATTTCATAGAAAGCATTTTTTCTCAAAATAAAGGAAAGACTTATGGAGGAAAAACATAATGGCAGAAAGGAAATAGCTCAAAGAAAGAAGTCAAAGCAAGCTCTTTGCTTTTGAAGTAGGTTTTACATTAACTTGAAGCTCTAGCTGATCCCCAAAAGATATTTAAAGCTGCTCCTCAAAGTTGCATAGGCCAAATTCTAGATGCAGTCATAAATGCAAGGCACACTGATGAGGCAACTCCAAATCCTGCCATGGAAGCTCCATTTACTTTGCCTTTCTCTCCGTCTCTCCTCCCCACAGCTAGAAATTAGGGTGCCGCTCTGTGAGTCATCTGTGTATGCCCAACAAAGGGACATCATCAAATATGGCAAGCCTTCTTGTAAGTAGTGGAAAGTCCCATCTTGTTTAGGGGACAATCAAAATAAGAAACTAAAGATACAACTTCAAATTCTCTCTGACGAATAACAACTGCTTAAGAATAGCTTCATTAGTGAGCGGTGGTATTTAAATAAGGTCTTACTCGGTAAGGATAGTTCCCCACAAAGGAACAGAAGTTGACCGAAGGCAGATTCTGTATGTGGGTGTTACTTCAGGGTCTTACAAACAGAATATTTTCCTATACTTTCAATATTCACTAAGCTTTACTGCTAGAGAGGATATACGTCCTCACGTACCTATAGACACATAATTTGAATAATCATACTTTTTCATCTTCACCGTTTTTCCCTAGAGTTAAAGGTCTATTTTAATTTTTTAAATAAACTTATTGATGGTTAGATTTCAAAGGAGTGACTGTTCTTAGTTCTCAAGTTCTTGGAGAATATCTTAAGAAACCTGTTGGAAAAGGGGACACTGATTCTTAGCAGAAGTTTTTGGGCCCTCATGTTGCAGTTACTTTTTTGATCCTCCCAGCATAGCTCCCAGACTATATCTATTTGATCAGTACAAATATGATAAAAAATAGTTCCACAACAGCTTGGCAAAGGACCTAAGGAGACCATATTTTAGAAAATACTTTTGTTTATCAATAATTTATACAATGGACTATTTGTAAGTCATATAAAAATAATGTAAGAGCCTGAAATATCTTAGTCCAAACCTTCTAAATAGAATAGAGCCTTGAAATTAATTCTTACGTGAAAAATTAAAACACTTGAAGTGGCAAGATGTAACCTGTTCCATCATCCTGGGCTTTATGTCATTTATGATGGTTCATTGGCAAGCCTGTCCTTGGAGAATCTGCACTTTAGCTATGTCTGGCTACCAGGCACTCGAAATGTAGCTGGTCCAAACTGAGACATGCCGCAGTATAAACTACACACTGGGTTTCAAAGGCTCAATTCAAAATTAGAAATATAAAATACTCCATTAATAATTGTTACATTGATTATATGTCAAAATATTATTTCTGGTACAGCACATTAAAGAAAACACATTATTAAAATTAATTTCATCGTATCTTTTTACTTTTTTAAATGCAGCTATTAGAATTTTGGAATATATATATTATATACACAAATATGATTCTCATATTTCTATTGGACAGCACTGCTCTAGACCCTTTTGCAGAATGAGCAGAGTACTTCCTGTGCTCTGCTGACCTTGTCACGAACAGCATTAGAAGAAGCATTCTTATCACAAGACTCTCATTTAGGATTTCCCTGGTGGTACAGTGAATAGGTGTTCACCTCCAAGGCAAGGAACACGGGTTTGATCCCTGGTCCAGGAAGATTCCACGTGCTGAGGAGTTACTCAGCCTGTGTTGCACAACTACCGAGCCTGACTGAGTGCTGCAAACTGAAGCCTGCGCCCACGCTCCACAACGAGAGAAGCCACCACAGTGACAAGTCCACAAACAGCAACAAAGAGAACCCCCGCTCACCACAACCAGAGAAAGCCCACGCACAGCCAAAAATCAGTAAATAAATAAAAG